>NC_140705.1:66730000-76730000 GCF_050655825.1 Lonchura striata | reverse complement strand
AAGGCACTTCCTCCTCCTTTCCCAATATCTATATACAGCCCACACTCCACTCTGAGCCCAACCAGGCAAGGGATGGGATCACACAGCTCAGTGCCATGAAGTTGACATCCCCAACATGGAGCGAGGCTTTCAAGACTGTTGGCCCAAACAGACCAAGACATTTCAGCAAATTGTCAGCTTCTGGAGCAGGAAATACTGCATATGGCTCAGTGACAAGCAATAGAACATAATAATCTTACATATGTTAGCAAGAATGTAATCTTTCACTTACCCCGGGGAAACAGAGAATCAGATACCAACATTTGCACTAAACTTTTTGCATTTAATTATTTCTATTTTGTTCTCCTCCCTACCTTTTTGATCACTGTATTCTCGTCTCTGTCCATTTAGGAACAGAAAAGACTGGATTTTAGGGAAAAAATATGTCCATGTAATAAAACTGTAAGCTATTGAACTCTTAAGAAGTTGTTTAAAATTTTCAGATTCCGGTGTTTATCACTACAGAGAATCAAAAGTAGAACAAGAAACTTTGCAGCCTGCCTGATTTTCATCTTTCTGCACCTCTGACTACATTGAAAACAACTGTCACGTTACTGAGCTTTGCAGTAAAATCCTCAGAATTTGCAGAAAAATGAAGAGTGAGTAGTTTTCTTCTCTTTAGAACGACTGACAAAAGAAACAAAAGAGAATGCCCCAGAGGAAAAGTTTGCTTACGTCAACAAGGATAAGGGACCATTAGAGCTTGAGATGATAGGTTACCACGTGAGAGGGTGCAGTGATCAGTGTGAAACGTATTTATGTCAAGGGAATAATTTCAATCCCTCTGAAGAAACCATACTGTAACTACAACAGAGGTACATTTGTATTAGTGATGTGTTTTATTTACTTTACTCTGGAGACTGAAAACCAAGAAACTGAAAAAATGTTTAAATTAATCAGGAAAAAAACCTGAAGATGAAAAAGACAGATGAAAATTTACAAATTAAGCCTTTTTGCTTTTAGGATATTTCAGCTGATTTGTTAGTAATCATAATCAAGCTCTCAGTGACTGAGTGGAATATTACAGAATAATGATGTGCAGATAATTCATGACTTTGGAGTCTTTGAAAAATGGCATGTTACACTAACATGATGAACAGATTGAAACCAACAGAAGATTGAACTATTTACTACTTATCAGTACTACCACTGTGAGTAAAACATTTTGCTTGCAATGAGAAGACTGCTAAAATATATAAAATTATAACTTCAGTGTGTGGAAAGGAACAGAATATGTAACTACAAAATTATAGACATTTATCTGTGAAAGATAATGACTGCACCTTATGAATCCCTGAAGTAGTCAGTTTTATTCTACAAAGATTTTATAATGACAGGTAATTATAATTCGCATGAATGATACAAGAAAAAAAAATTTAAAATTATCTTTTTGGCTGCTCTACAACAACCAAAAAATAAAAATCCAAGATATTGTGGATATCTGTATTCTACTGACAGTTGAACAAATGCAAAATTTTGACTCTCTCTAATAACAGGTGTAGTATTAAACATGATAGGCCAGATTTAGAAAAATTTCCATGCAGTGATACATGAACAATGACTTAAAAAAAAAAAATCTCCAAAGCAGTCTGCTACCCAATTCCTTTAAATGAAAGAAAGTTAAATACCCCAATGATGAGTAGGTGTGTTGATTTACTCTGCTGATTGTCACTGCTCACGTGACAATGATCATTCACTAAGTTATAGAGACTCAGCCACTTGTGAAACCCCAAGATATTAAGGTTGTGTGAAGTAATTGAGGAAGGTTATTGAACAGTGAGCTTAATAAAAGACAAGATAAAAATGTGATGACTACCAGTTGTCCCTGGCTGAAAACAAGAATGTTCCCAATGAAGCTCTGTTTATATAGCTCTGACTGGTCTTGTGTAACCTCGGGGACATGTTTTAACAGCCAACACCAGACACTCTAACATCAGAACACATCACAAAGTCCTGGCACCTAGTGGTCCACATGTGTCAGGAGATATGGTCATTAAATGCCTTGGCACATCAGCATCCAGCTTATCCTTCGACCCAGACTGGTTCTCCAAGAGGTTCCACAAAAATTTACAGGTAGAACCCAGTCCTCAGTGGACTGACGATCTCAGAGGATGTCCACCAGCACATCTGCATGCTCCACTATGACAACAAATTTACTGCATATCAACTTTCAGTACACAAACTTTGACACAGGTTTCAAACTGAGGGCTGGCTGTACTATCAAGCACTGATGACAGTCCTGATCATAAGAATCTAGCTCTTTGAATCATTAAACCACAAGAAAGGGAGGTAAATCACAGTATCTCTGCAATTAGGAGCATGAGAAAGTCTTGTTTACAGAAATCATCCTATTCTTAGGGGTTGCAAGACAAATGTGCCTCAGACACACACTCACACAGAGAAGAGATTAAACTGGAAATTTCAGATGGAATTCAAAAGGGAAAAAAAAAAGGAAAGGAAAAAAGAAAGGAAACATCAAAGGAAAACTGCAAATTCAGATCTACACGCTTAGAGTAAATCAAGAACTGGATGTGTTCATGCAAGACAAAGTTACTTTAATGTGCATTTTTTATTTAACTAACAAAATCCAATGGAGATGGTAAATTAATTGAAATACTTAATAAGAAATCAGGAAATACATAAAGAAATCAGCTGGAAAGCTAATAAACTATATCTAACAGCAGTAAGAGGAAATGGAAGTACCACTTCTGTCGATGGAATAAAGGGAACTAGAGCAAACTGCACCTCTTTAGCACGGCTGTAGTTGCCACCCGCTGGGATAAGGAGCTGTGTCTATCTCCCAAACTGTCAATCGAAGAGAACTACTAATGATCACACACTGAGAGCCAGCAACCAAGCGAGAAATCTATTCCTGCAAGTATGAAAAGGGTAATTCATAATCTAAGTCCCTTCTCACCATGCCTTCAAAATAGTTTTGAAACAGTCATGATTGAGGAATCTCATAATTTGTCAGTTACAGCATCATTCTTCCCAACTTCCTTCATCAGGCCTGCGACAGAGTTCTGTCAACACCAACACGAGTTTCTTATGTAAGCAAGCATCACACAACTACATGGATAAGGAATTTGGAAAAACAACCCCGTGACACAACTGCTTCTTAGACACTTCTTTATTTACTACATCTACCTAATTCAGAAACAGCAGAGCTGTGTTAATTAACCCATTTGGGTCTGACATCTACTCAGGCATACATACAACGCCACCCAATTTTCACATGCAGCACTAATTCCCTCAGGAGCTACTAGGGGACCTGACCATTTCTAGACATCAGACCACTTGTTTTGACAACTAACTGCAGGAGTGAGATTAAGTCACCAAACAGTACACCAAAGAGAACAGCCTAATAACTACATAATACACTGATGGTTCAAAACACAAACATTAACATAATTAAATAAAGCAAGACTGAAAGCACAAAGAAGAGCAAAAGACTTTCAAAACAGTTTCAAAAGGAGGATGTGCAGGGAGAGAGGGACAAAGATACCAGGATGAGGAAGCAGCTTGGACAAAGACGGCAGATGCTACAAATGGTGACGTAATTTATTGACTTCTCTAGGATTATTTTACTTTCTGCCATGGTGAAAAACAAGATCCAGTAAAAAAAAAAATACTGTTTGCACACATTAAAAAAACTCAAACTGCATCTAAAAAAAATCATACATGTAAGTCACAAGGTAAGATTTGCACAAAAAAAAAATCCTTTTGTTTCCAATATTGATCACTGCTACTGTTAATGAATAAAGAATGCTGGAAACTTAAATCATAAGCTTTAAAAATACAGTTGTCAAGAAGAAAAAAAAAAAATAGTTGCTTCAGTGTGCTTTGCCATTTTCCATCAAGTGAACAGATGGCATTATTAAAATTCTAGTAGAATGAAGTATTTATAAGTTCATTAGACAGCACTAACTATAAAAAAAAAAGCCAGCAATATTGCAAATAAAGCTGCTGGATTCAAAATAGCATAAAAGTACAAATACGGGTTATAAAATCACATTTATGAGTTAGTATACAAAAACAAATATGCCAAATAAAACAAAAGCACAAAGTAGATGCAGAAAAGGCTCTATAAAACAATAATTTATTTTCCAGGGTCACTTCCAAGTTACTCCATGCATTCCGAGCCTGAATTCTATAAAAAGGACTTCAAGTTTGACAGTCTCTAAGACAGCTGAAAGGGAAAAAGCCTGTTACATTTTCTTTTCTTTAAATGTATATAAAAAATTTATACTATGATGTACAATAAGTAAGAATGAAATTGCTCCAGAAATAATACACACATAAATATAAGTCTTATTCTCTGAGGTGATGTTCTTAGGAAATAAACAAAAGGCCAGCCAAATTCATCTAGTACATAGGTCAATGTTTTTAAATGCTGTGCCACACTGGCTTATTTGATACCTGAGTTGCTTTATCTGCTCTTCTCTTCACCATTTTGAATTACTAGTCTACACTGAATTCATTTTGGAATCACTGATTTGTAATTCCAAAGATTGCCTTACCTTCTATTGTCTTTCTTCCAGCTATAGCAATGTCTTGACTTGATAAAGTGGTGTCTGTTAGGTTTCTAATTAACTTGAATAAGATGCAAATTCCTGTCACCTTCAAAATGTGCCAAAATGGATTTACTATAAAAAGAGATAGCTAACAAACTGAAAATTCAGCTTTCACTCTAAATTAATATATACCAGTTCCCATATGTGCAGATTTATTCAAATGCACACCACTTCTCTCTGCAACTTTTATTAGTACAATCTGTGTTAATGTTTAACTCCTTTAAGCATCCTGTCCTCTCTGTGCATAATTTACTCAGTCTAACACATCATCCTTGGAGAGTCCTTGCTTTGATACCTACATGGAAAATGACTCAAAGAGAGACATGTACAATTTCAAAGCATCAATCTTTCTAAAGAATTGCATGACACTCTTTCTTTTGAGGGATCCATTACCACATAAGAACATCAATCTGTTGGAGTCCAGAGGAGGACCACCAAGTTGAGTGGGGGGATGGAGCACCTCTTGTATAAGGAAAGGTTAAGAGAATAGGCAATTTTTTCCAACTGGAAAAAAGACCGGGGTTACATAATTGCAGTCTTCCAGTACCAGAAGGGAGCCTACAAGAAAGATGGAAAGAAACTGTCTACAAGAGCATGTGGTGACAGGACAAGGACAAGGCGGAATGGATTTGAAATGAGAGTTGGTTTAAAATTTGACATTATAAAGAAATTCTTTACTGAGAGGGTGAGGAGGCATAAGTTGAGGGTGTGCCATCCTTGGAAGTATTCAAGGCCAGGCTAGATGGAGGTCTGACCAACCTGGTCTAGTGAAAGATGTCCCTGCCCACAGCAGGGGGCTTGGGACTTTAAGGTTCCTTCCAAACCAAACCATTCTGTGATTCTACTGTCTAAACTGTATCCAGCGTTTTGTTAATGTTTGTCTATTACTTAATCAGATCCAACTGATGTCATCTCAGATCAGAATATTTGAAACTCTTTTCCTGAAGACATGAAACTATCTAGAAAGGAATGTCAAGGTCCAGGTCCACACCAGCAGAAACCAATTTGAGCCTGAACTGCCACATCTGTGCTCTCCCCACTGCCTTGGGGCAGCTTACAGCTGCAGCAGGGAGCCATAGATATAGTCTACAATTATATAAGCAAAACAACCAGTGCATGGGAAAGGCCGGATATACACACCCAGGGATGGAAGCTGAGGGCAGGCAGTGCAGGCTTAAATCAACCACAGAGTTATTTCCTGGGAACAAGAAGGTTCTGGCCCGAGCGAACACCACTTGAGCTGACAGGATTCATTGGCATCTCAGTTTCCTAATGACTGGGCTATTCAAGGCCAACTAAAGGAGCCTGAGATTCCAAAGACTTTCAAGGAGGCATTGAAAGTTCTTTTTGCTAAGATGATTGCTATTTTTTTTTTTAAACATGACAAGTTCATTCATATGCAATGGCCTAATATTTAATAAAACAAAATGAAAATATGGCTTCCTTCTGGCTGAAGACACAGACACATTTTCTTTAGTAAAATGTAGCAGTTGCAGAGATATCCAGATTTAATGGGTTCTTTCACTCAAAGAACATGATGATCACATCAACATTCATTTAATTTTATTAGTTTCCCTTTGCACAGAACTGGAATGAGTAAGAAGCTTTAATACATTTTAGGTACCTGCAGAGCACACAGAAAAAAGTTTATGTAAGAATTCACACTATTCTCTTCAAATCTTGAAATACTTCTTAACAATCAAGACAAACACTGCTAAATCATACATCTAAGTATACTCTTTCTTTTGGTCCATTCTGCATCTAAATGATTTAGGATTGATTATTTAGATGATAATAGTTTAGGAATAGTTAAAGAGGATGGGCATTAAGATCGAAAATTATCTTCAGCCTCCTAGTTTTGAATTATTTAGCCAAATCTCAAGTAGAAAACAAGCATGGAGAGAAACGTTCTTTGACAGCACAATGAGAGATTCCCTAATCTTGTTCTAAAAGATGCCTGTGATTCCAGTAAATGATTTACACTATATTATTGCTTTTAATACTTTATTTTTCCATTGCAATTCCAGATATACTGTAAGAATCCAAACCTACTCCCTAATTTACTTTTTTTTGTTTGCGTTCCGACTGTAGTACAGCAATGAAATTGGATAAGGTGTGCCTACAATACCAATGACAGGGTAAAAATGTGTTTGGTTCCAAGAAAAACCCATTGCTAGAGACTGCAACTTTTTCAAAATACACTTTTAAAAAAAAGTACCTATTATATTTCAGTTTTGTCTTGGGGAGAAATATGACCCACAAGGCTAGAGAAAATTTATTCCTACGAATATCATATAAAAAAGATTACCATAAAATGAAAATCTATGGCTCAATGCTTTAAATGGCTGGATGCACCCTACTGTGCAGTAGAGAGTAGAAAATAATGGCTGGCTTTCCAGTGGAAAGGCCTGGCAGTCAGCTGTGTGGTGTAGACTGGGTTCTGTCCCCAAAAACACATTCTCTTTAGCAACATATTGGGAGGTAGTTTAGAGTGCAAATATTAAGGAACCAGTCTTTCAGTGTAGTCTATCAGTTGATCAATGCTAATCATAATCATATTGTACATAATTTGATCCACAGAAAACACAGCAAAATAAATATGCAGAAATAATTTTTAGTGATGGAATCCTATGTTCTCCTACTTACCATCACTTTGTAATTATGAAAACAAGCAAAAATCCTTATTAAGTACTACAAAAGTTCTCATTTAAAATATTATCAGTCACTAAATTTACTTATTTTTCCATACATAATTTAGCAAGTGTCTTTTAATTCGATGTATAAAAGGATTTCCCACAAACATAAAACATGTATATTCATTCTTTTATAAACCCCCTCTAGCATGTTGGTTTAAGTTGACAGCTAATATTAATCTTAACAGGATTTATTACTTAAAATGCAACTTGTTATATCCTGGAAATTAGGTTTTCTTTACGCCCAAAGAAACCCAGGGTGTGCAGCATCATGGTAACGGAAACCAGCAAGAAAAAGAAATAGAAAAAAACCTACATATTTGTTTGCATCTATGGGATGCTAATTAGTTGAAAAGGGTGAGTGTCTCAGCCTGTCGTCACAAATAGATTACACAATTGACTCCTCCTTTTCATAGCCTACATGCATCAAGTCTTACTTTTGTCCTTTTCTCATCATGCTCCCTCAAAGAGCTCTCATTTCAATACATAAGGGAAAGAAGGAAACCACTTGGTAAAGCCACTTCATATCCCCTTCTTTACTGGGAACATAGCCAAGGATGTTTACAAAAAGCATGAGTAAGCTGTAATGGGATAAGCAGGTAAGCTGTTTTCTAAGCTTCTCTACTGACAGAACAGCTCAGTTTTTCATGTATTATGCCACAGTATTTTTGAGACACTAATATTCAGAGCAGTACTTTTCTAGTAAATGTTGAAACTAGTAGGGAGAAAATTTGTAAGATTCTGAATTTGTTCAAGGACTCATTAAAATGAGGATTTATAAGCAAGTTCAGAGGGTTCTTCTGATATGAGTTCAGTATGAAAGGCAGGAGCAAATACTTAGGTACTGACAATTTTTTTAAACCTATTTTTTGCACAGAATAACTTTTTAGACAGTCATTGAGACTTCATCTTTAGATGTGTTTTAGCAGCAAAACAACAAGCACTTTGTATCACCAACTCAAAGAAAGGCACCACTGTTTTGCGTGTATTTTTTCTACAGCCTTTCAACTGGTCATAAGGAATTTCAGATATCTTTTCTATGGAAAAAATACATACTGCTTTTGCATTAACCCAGGTCTTTCAATTAAAACTAACAAAATGAACTGAAGCTTTGTGTGTTTTTTTCCTGTGCATATAGATGCTGGCCTCTGGAACTCAACATAAACTTTGTACAACCACCAAAAGGACAATTTGAAAAGATTAAATACGTCAAACGAAATACATTTAACTAAATACAATCTCTTGAAACTAATCTGAGGTACTTTCAAAGCAAAGGTCAGACTGAGATAACAGGATTACTGAGAAGTCAGAACAGAAGTTCAATATTTTCTCTGGATTCCTAATCTGTTTCCTCAAGGAAACACAAGAGTTACCAAGCCAGTTTCCTCTGATTCCTCCTGTAGGCTTGGATCCTGGACATGTTTTAAAAACCTTTTCAAAACTAAAGGTGATATCTGATGCAAATGTCCAAGAAGAGGTCCTGATAAGAATGAAAAAATGTCTATCCTTCTTTTACTTTATTCTCCTTATTAAAATGTGTGAGCTTGTCATTTACCAGAGCAAAAATTTTCATTAACCTTTTGAGATACAGAATAGAAGCCTCAAGGATATGAAAACCATCAGGGCAGGAGCTCTTATTAAATATTTTTTTCTAAGACGTAAAAGTGGAATCACCAAAAGAATTCACCAAAGTTTTATGAAGTTAGAAAGCTCCAGATTGCCTGTCTCTGACCCAAATCTCCCCCAGTTACTGTACAAAAAATGCTTCTGTTTCTGTACTCTCTAAGAAAATCTGTCTTCAGAAAGGGTAGTGAAAAATAACCATATCTGAGGGATTTGGACATATCATAAGACAGAGCGAACCTTGAGACCAAGGAACATGTAAACATGTAACATGTAAAAACAAATGGCAGAACTTGGAATGAAAACCTAGGAAAAATTGTGTCCCTCCTAACAATCCTAGAATTGAAGAAGTATTAAAATACATATAATTATGTATTTTAAAAATCATAAGCCTAGAGAGGTAGAGAAAATTTAGAAGCACCAGGCTTCATTCTGCCTATTTATCAAAAGGAAAATAAGGTACAAATATTAATTAGATGACACTGAGCTAAGCCAGTGTTGATTTCAATGCCTGAAGAGCCACATAAAGACAATCAGTTAGAAAAAGTCAATCTTAAGCCTGTAGAAGAAAAAGCTCTTCAAAAACTCAGATAATTAATTATGGAGATCAGAAAAATTCCAGAGAAAATATAGTATTATTTGAAATAAGCTTTTACTTTAAGATGCATCATAAAAGTAAAGAAAAACAATTATCGTAACTCCAGTACTATCCACGATTTTATGCACATTTATTAAGAATGAAGAAAATCGACATCAAATATTCTCTCCCTTTAACTAGATTTACAAGACGGGAAAGAAAAGAAACAAGCTGAACTTCCAACGTGACATTTATTCCTGAGGATTCTGTGTATATAGCTTTTCTCTTTACATTTTTTCTATTAAAAGAATTATTTTGGCACTGCTAACAATCAGAATTAATTTTTTACGCTTCCCCCAGAAATATTGCTGGATTGTCTCAGCACTTTTTTCATGGAAGTGCTCCAGAAGCATCTCCACATGTAGCTGATGGACAGCTACATAAACTAAAAAATGCTGAACTCCAAATCATAACAAGTCATCCACATTTGTGAACAGAAACTGTATTGCCATTGTCACACTGCAAAGAAAACATTCAAATCACCTATACCATCCAGAAAAACAGCTTAGTTTTGGTGAGTTTCTTCAAAGTCTGTTTAAAAAATCATGTTTATGTCCCTATATATAAGGGCCAATCTCAGCCATGTTTAAATAAATCTGATAGTGTAAAAATATACAGTTGTAGTATTTATTCCAGAATTTGAGCCTGTGCATTCTCCAGTCATAAAGACCTATCTGTGAAATACAAAACTGCCAACATGGACCAGTAATTCATTCATCAGTGTTTAGATCTAAAAACGGTCACTAAAAGATGCTGGACTGGACCATGACAAACAACAGTATTTCTGAGATTTCTTATGTTTTTGTGAATCTACATTGTTCTGTGACACCTACTGTGAATTTTAAGGGACAAAATTGTTTCTATACCTGCTTAATCTCTGCTGATTCAAAATTTGATAACTGTTATTGATCAGTGCCACAAAGAGTTTTTGATGAAGAAAAAAACCCTCTCAGAACATGAGAAAATACTTGCAAATACCCTTTTCCTCTATTATATGGTGCCATTTTCTCTGTACTTGGGTGTATAGCTATATATTCACTGTATTTGGTATATACAGTTGGCTGCTACAATAGGTACCTCAAACACTGAAATGTATCTGAGGTTTATGGCCACTGTTTACTCCTCAGGAAAAAAAATGTTTTGAATACAATCATATTGGTAGACGGGGAGATGACAGTTATTTTCTCCAAAAATTGTTTTGGACAGAGAACAATTGTAAAACACAACCTGGCAATAGTACACATTTGTAAAAACAATTATCTGTAAAATTAAAATTTTGTTTATGAAAAGTAACAGACAATAGGGAAAACTCAGATTATTCTTTAAGCACATTTATGATTGACCATGAAATATATGATGGCAAACCAGCAGGTGTCACAATGAAATGGCTTCCTAGGTAATACAATGCAAAAAGAGCACATTCTGGTAATTTAAAACTTCATTTGAAATAAATTCCTCTTCCAGAAGGGCATTCACTGTGTGGATCACGACAACTCTGATTTAGAAAGAAGGGTCACTGTGTAGTTACTAGCTTAAAAAGTTGTTTTGATAAGTCTCCCCCAGGTGTTTACTGTAAATCCAAAATCACTGCCCAGCAAGTCCCCTAGAATAAACATCTCTTTATTGCTATACAAATACTCGATGCACTTCTCAAGATATTTCCAAATGTTCACAATGAACCCTCTTGGACTGAATTACTATAAATGTAACAAGTTTGTTGCCACTTCCCCACTCCAATCACCAAAACCTGATATCAGTTACACCCAATTGCTATATATCCCTCAAAAACTCACAGGCATTCCACCTCCCACATTTATTATTGAATAATGTTTCATTGATTTCCTAATCCTTGTTACTCATCAACACCATCATCCTTTTTCTCTTTCCCTTTCACTCCCCATATTTAATGACAGATGAAATGAAACCAGCATGTTAGGATGAGGACTAAGCACCCTGTAAAAGAGCTTCCTTCTGCTACCTGAACAAACAATAAAACACACAAAACATTCTACCTTTGCCTTAAAAAAAGAAATGTGAGAAAGTCCTATAATCTCTGCTGCTCAGCAATTTCAACTAGAGAAACTTTTTTTATGCAGCCAAAGATCATCACTTATGGGTATCTCTGCATATTGCAGGTTGAAAGAAAGAATAAAACAAATTAGCTCAGTATGGCAGCTAACATAAGTCTGAATAAGGCTTTGTCTCCAAAGAGTTTCAAAGATGCCTTATTGTTATAACTGAAGAGACCTCTTGCAGCTTACCTAAAAAGATCCATAAACAATGGATATATAAATAACCCAGTTTCTTTTCCAGCATATTCAAATGAGTTTTTAAGACAATCTGACTCACAATTCTAACAACAGGTGGTACATAAATCCTAGAAAGGCCAGAGAAGCATAATGACAGAGAATACTGACCCTATTCTGCTGAACTTTAAAAGTCCATCCAGTCAAGTTTGTAGCCTATGACAAAGGCTAGTAACAGCTCATTTAGAAAGGAAATAGGAAGAGTATGAAGAATTTACACTTTATGAAAAGGAGAGAAAAGACAGACTACAGATGTACAGAGTCTACTTACTCCAGTATGTCCTCAGAGCAATCAGATGCTTACGAATTTTCTCAGCTGGAGGCTGCATCAGGATCATAGTATGTAACAGCCCTTGATGAAGTATTTCTTCTTTGGAATGTGTCTAATCACTTTTTGAACCCATTTACATTTTTAACATCTCAAATATATTATGCTAATGTGTTCATAATTTAGGCATGGGTTGTGTGAAAAAGGACATCCTGTTGTTTCAAACCTGTAGTCAATTTGTTTTGCAGGGTGCCCTTCATTCTACTGTTATGGAAAAGGTAAATCTGTCAACTGTCTTCATCGTGACAGTCATAATTATAAAACTTCTGCTACAGTTCAGGTCTTTTGCAGAATAAAGAATCCCTTTCTGTTTGGTAGCAACATCACAAAAGTCATCATAGTGCAAAGATAATAAGGAAGAAAGGTTTTATAAAGCGTTAATAACACTATAAGAATTTGAGGTCTTTTTCTGGCTGAATTGAACTAGATGCTCTAGCCAGTGCAAGAAATTCAGACCTTGCTAACTTCCCTCCAGAAAATCAACAAACCTCCTACAAAAGAACATAAGATCTATGGATAGTAACTGAGCATCCTCAAATGCCATAAAATTAGATAAGTAGATGTAAATTTCTTCACAGAATTTATAAAAAATAGAAACAATAATTCTTTTGAGAAGAAATTATTCTTTAGCCTAATTAAGCAATTAATTATTTCTTAGCTTTTTTGTCCTTATGCTTAAACAAGACAAAACCTTCAGGTAAGATTCATACTTATCATTGGCTCAATACCAACTGACACTGGTTTTATAACTCATTATAATTTCCTGCGAAACCTCCTTACACCTGAGCTTTAAGTGTTCCACAGGGAGAAAAAAGATCTATTTCCCTGAGACCCAGAGAAAATGACCATACACAATCTCCTCCTCTTCCATAATTGACAGTCAGACATTTTGCTCAAACTCTCTAAAGAATTAAAATAATTAAACATAATTAAACTTCGTGGACTGTTATCCAGGTTTATTTGCCATTGATACAGTCAGGTGAAGTGGTTCCTCCAAGCCTCATATGCTGGTAATCAAATAGTTTATTGTCTCCTTCCACCATGCTGATGGAAATGTAGCTTGTCACATATATTGTATCAACAAAGAGATCCATTAAAAAAAAAAAAAAGTCTTGCTTGCCTTTTGGACTTCCAGAAATACAGATTAGAGACATCTACACATCTGGTTTACTTTGTTCTTCTATGTATCATGAGGAGGTAGTATTATCTGTACAGAGCATCTGAACTTCAAATTCACCTCTGTAATTTCCACAGTGACTTAATGATGCTTCCTGTTTGGTTGCATTTGGCTAAGCTCTCTATCTGTTTCCAAGCTCTAACGGCTGATTTTTCCACTGTATTCCTAGCATCCCTCCCTGAGCTGCCACAGCTAATTCAGTCTAGGCCTAATGGAGGAATGAGGGCTGTAGGCTGGGCTTGAATATCACTAGGACATGATTAACTTTGCATCCAAAGCATGGCTTTCATCTTGCCAATCTGCATTTTCCCAGAACAATATCTGGCATCAAATGAGAGGACTAACCCTGCCCAGGACTACTCCAGATGGTAGTTTGGATGCAAAATCATATTTGGGTGTGAAGAAAAAGCAGTTTGGCCTCAGAGATATCATATGCCATGCAACTAGGCCTCAGAGGCAAAGATCAACCAAACCTTATTTTTATCTGACACTTTGAGATTTTTTACAGTTTCTATTCATCTGGATTTAATTTTCAATACAAATGAAGTTTTAGTATCCATCCGCTTAGTATGCATCCATTTTTTCAGAGAGCTTATGAAAATAAAAATTCCTCTCAGAAATGAAGTCCTCTGTAGTGAAAATTGTCTAGGAATTCCACAGTTTACTTTGAAGTTCTTAGAATCCCAATAATCTTCAGGAGGACTTTTTCTCCAATACCTGGATTTTCTGTCCAATATTTGTTTCTTTGAAGGTCATTGAAAAGGGTTCATCTCAAAATTTTGTGGGTTTGTTTGCTGTTGGATTTTTTTTATTATCTGAAATATGAGTACATGTTTTGAACCAAATAATTTCTATCTACATGCCTAATAACATCTTCAAAGTATTTGAGTAATATTTGTGACACAAACAAACCTGTATGTCAGCTAAGCAGATGCAACAGTGTTCATTTATGTGCAATACAAGTATTCCTCCTACAACATATTTAAATGGGTATAATCTCCTGAAGGAGCAATTAGGGAATATATAGAAGTAAATCAATGGGAATGAAGTCATACTTAGGCCTTCCTCTTGATGAATGACATGGGAATATAATTTAACTTTCATTCATAAAACATGCCAAAAAAAAAAAAAAAAAAAACCACCAAAAAACAAAAGCAGTTTATTTATAGTCCAGTTGAAAGACATTTGATAGGATTTATTTCATCGCCAGGATGAAGAGTATGAAGAAGTAATTTTCAGACAAAGAACTTGATCTATCGCTGGCCACTAGGACTAATAAAGGGAGTATCAATGACTCACCATGAAAAGTACACACTTTAAATTAGCAGCACTAAATCTGACCTGATAAAAAAACACAGGAAACTAGCTTAAAATTCCATCTAATCACAGATATTTTCAAGGCTAATGTAACTGAATCACCACCATGATCACTAAATCACTATAGAATCACACACTTTGTTGTCAATAAGCCCATACTATGTCTGTGATTTACTGTTCTGTGTATACAATCTCACTTCAAAGCCTTAAGACATCAGAGAAGTTTCAGAAGTAAAATTTCTGCTGAAAATCTTTACTAATAGCCAATATGAGGTTAAGTCAAACCATCATTTCTGCAGACAGAAATAGAAAATAATACATCTAGAGCATGGAATTAACATTTATATCCAACTAGACATCTCCTGTAAAAGATGAATTTTCATTCCTCCTCAGGGCTTCCTGTACTTCCTGTGAAATAAAAGAGATGCAGAATATCTATACATATATAATATATGGATAAGACATTGAGAACTTTGCTGAACTGAGTTTTCATTACTCGCATACAGAACGCCCATGAATAAATATCCTATATTTGTGCACATGTGGTGTAATAGACTTTCACACTGTGTGACTGCATACTTCTCTTTCCTCAAAGATGAAAGTCTCATTTAATGGACAGAACGAGCAATGCTAACATCTGCAATTATTTTACATTGTCTTTTTATTCTTATTGGTCAATCTTTGATTACAGACCTTGTCTAGCCAACATTAATCAAATTAATACTGCTATACTTGGATTTGAAAGTCCCATAAAAGTTAATGACTATTCTCTTGTTATTTGTTTCTTTCTTTCTCAGCTTACAGACCATGGGAACATTCCTACTCCATTTCAATGCAGGTAAAACAGGTTAGCTGACATTGACATAAATAATCTTCATTAAAAAGTGTTGGCTACATGGGTATACAGTCTCCACATACATCAGCAGAATGGATCTTCTCCACCAATTACTGAGATTTTTTTTTTTTGTTTACTTGATTTTTACTCTAAAAATAAAGATCAGTGTGCAGAAGAGAAACAATCTGAAAACAAAAAACAGCAGGGCCAGACAACATTCAGGAGAACTGTCTCACACAGGAGGGAAATGGTTTTGTATTGCATATAATGTTAATTAACCCATTATTGAAATACTATCTCTCTTATACTGCCCACTCTTTAGAAAGGTATTGATCATCTGGAAATGTTCAAATTGTAAACAGAAGAGAAATAGTAAGAAAAGTGAAAAACCTATTTCTCAGTATCACAGAAAAAGAAGCTCCATGTCCTAATTCACTGAAAGATTAAGAAATGACAAAAATCAACATCTGTTTATTTTCTACTCTAACTAGCACTAATGTGCATAAAATTATTCTGTGAATCCAGGCTTAGAAGTATAGATAAACAGTGGTTTTGAGTAGACTGAAAAAAACATAAACACTCCTAATTCAAGCTTAACAAAAACACAATAAACATTAGTATAAGTACATGTTGAGAATAATTGCTCTAGATATAATGTGATTAACATAATTAGTTCAAGAGGGAACTCAGACCAAGCAGTGATGTCTACTTCTTCAGACCAAACATATCATCATTAAAGGATTACATTCTGCAAATCTCTAACCATCTAAACAATTCTAAATATACAGAACTCCAGAAAAATGGAAAAATCACCTCCTTCACCCAACTCACTCAAAAACCCCAAAAACAATCAGACAATAAACTCTCACACTGTTCAGCAAATAAAATAAAAAAAAATGTACCATGCCATTTTTCATATCATTTGGAGTTCACTAGTGATAGCCATTCAAATAACAAGAGAATAAAATTAGCAACTGCTTCAACCTTGACCCACACACTGAACAAAAACTTCATCATCACTCAAGATTTTAGTATTATCTACCAAGAGGCCACTGCTCAGTATTTCTGTATTATCAATACTTTAAAAAAATGCTATTCTATCTAACCTAAATATCCTTTCCATTAACCTTTTCTGTCTAAAAAAAACAGACTGAGAACACAACAGGGATAACTTTTTCATTAACTCCTTCTCTATATTTTCACAGCTAAAGTGAGCCCACTCATAATTCTCTTCTGATTAATTAAGAGAAAACAATAAATGAAAAAAAATATTTAATTGATCACACAGGAAAGAAACCATTTCACCTCAGACAACTATACTGAGTCTTCAGGAAATGATGCAGCAATAAAACCATTTTTAAAAGCAATGGCACAATAGAACAGTCTCCCCAGATAGCTGTTCCAAAATTCTTCAGTACTTCTGACACATGTATTCCATTTTCATTAGCTGGACTTAAATGATATTCCTATGTAGAGCTCCACCACAGAAGTGGGAAGTGCCTTCACCTGTCTGCCTCTGAAATACTGATACTAACAAACTTTCTAGACACATGAAAAATGGCAACCTGCAAACTATGCAATACAAAAGTCTACCAATGAGTTTTATCTCCATGGAAGTGAGGACTGTGCCAAATACACAGAGAAATATGTTCTACACAGCCAAGCCTCCAGATATCACTGCAACTTTTCTGATAAAAACATTCACAATAGAGACAAATTTTGTCATTCTGGATATTATCCCAGGAAAGTCGCACCTGTCAGTATATGCGATATGTCACCTTGGTTCAGACCAATAAGACCACCTAGACCAACATTTTGTATCTAACTGGTCATTGGCAAGCACTGAATGAAGAGCAAGAGTATAGCAAGGAATTATTCCACTTGGAATTGGAAGATACAACCTTTCCATCTTATTTTGAGAAAAATGAAAAAAAGAATCCAAGAAAGGCATCAAAATATGTAAATAGTAGGGTTTGGTAATAAGAAGCCCTGCTTGGATGTCACAAACACAAGCACAGCAGGGGTGCATCAGAATAAAACAGCATGTCTGCAGCATCAATGAAATATTAAGATACACTAATTATAAATCAAGGAGGTTGTTAACATGTTCCCATATCAGTTCCTCTTGCCTAGTTTGGGGAGAAGTCGAAATTGCAACAAGCTGTGGAGCATCACAGCAGTGACAGTCTCCAGATTCTGAGTAGCCTTCACCTACAGTTCTACAGCTACTATCCTGCACTTCACAACAGGTATCTCTGCTCAGTCAGTGCAAAAAGGCACAGTCTTCAAAAACTAACACATCAAGAATAGGCTCCATTTGTTTCTTTATAATTCTGGCAGCAAGCTGACATCTCTTTAGCGTACACATACTGACACACATCCTCCTTACATGTATATCTTTATATACACTATCCCTGCTTGAGGAAATGCATGTTAGCCATCCTTTCATCTATTTAATAATCTTAGGCAAAGTGCAAATAACATGCCTCTTTACACCACCTTTTAAAAGCAGAAATAAATAATTAAAAGAGCAAATAATGGAACAACTATGAGCTAAAGCAGAAATATGTACTTTGGTATTCCTTAACAATAAAAACATAAGTACAGACTTGCTCTCTAAATAGTCACACATCAACACCTCTCAAAAACTCACTTCTTTGTCATTTACATGACTGTAGCCAACTTTAAAGCCTACCATGCTGACATCTAAAAACCTGAAAATGCAGCAACAGAAATCACTTTTTGTACTTTTATTATTTATGTGAAACTTTATAATTTATGTGTCAATGATGGAGCCTAGTACAGTTCAAACATTACAGCAATGCCATACTTATATTAAGCAACTAATTTCTAATTACTGCATTTTTTTTTTAACAGGTCAATTATGAAGTATCAGGTCCCTGGAAATGCAGTAAGTCAACTTCACTTAAAAGATTATAAGTTCTGGATATATTCAGTCATATCGTGTACTGAATGTACTGATTTCCATTTATTTTTTTTTAATTGTATTTATAAATACTTAACAATGTTTGCATTAACAATTACAAAGCACCTTAAGTTGCCACTATACATAGCTTTACATGTTTTTGGCAAATTTGGCTGGAAAAAATTATTTACAAAGCTGTTAATGTTTCCAGATTCAGCAGTAATTAAGCACACAGTCATGCACTGTGATGAACATGAGGGCCATGGGAAGTGATGAGTTTCTTAAGTGATATAGGCAGCTTTCCATGTAGGCATTCTGTGTCAGTACAGTTTGTCCTTTCTTCTTATTATATAAGAGGTAATTAAAAAGATTAGGAAAGGCATCTACAAAATTCAGTATCAACAGTGTAAAAAGATGCACATCTGGCTTGTAATCAATGTGCTTAGCCTCTTATTGTTGTGGCAGTGAAGTTTCAAATAGTATAATTAAGTTTGGAATTTATAAATATTTTTCTGAGAAATTTGCCTGGAGATGAGGATTTATCCAGCAACAGAGTCTAAACCTATCCAAATATTATGGTTTTGGCTACAATCATCTGCCACTTTTGCTTGAATGATATGAAATAGGACAATGGAAGAAGTCTCATGAGTTCTGTGAGTACTATATCTAGGTATCTGGAAAAGAAAAATCTCCTTCTGGCTGATTAACTCTGCCATGATCTGGATAGCAAAAATTTAAAACTCAAGTGTTTGTGTATTACAAATAGAGTTGTTTGGAAATTCTGTGCGCAATAGAAGGCCTAGGTTTGTTTTGAACATGTAATTTATCGGTAGAAAATAGTCACAGTTCAGAAAGTCACAGTGAATACCCAAATATCAGCATATGCAGCATTCCTTTCCAATGCCATCTTTGTAAGTTTTCTCCAATATATCAGGAAAAGGAAAAAAACAAGTTAAATAAAAAAAGTCTTATAATACTAGATAGATAACCATCACCATCAACCTATCATGATCAAATTTCAATCTATCATTTTACTATGATAGATACAAGATCTAACACACTGAGGACTCAACTCATTAGATTTTGGGATATAATTATACCTTAAACACTGCAATATTTAGTGATTTCCTCCCTGTTTATTAATTTAGGTTAAAAAAAAAAAAACCCAAACCATTTACAGTAATTAATCCAGTGAATCTCAGTCACAGATAAAATTCAGTTCATTTGAGTCCAAATCAGACATTTCAGTTCATGCTAATGAAATCCAGGTAAACTACCCTGGCTGTAGGCCCACTGACTTCTGGCTGAAGAGTACACACAGCTGGATGTCTGTAAATCAGGCAGGACACAATTTCTGCATATAGGCTAATGACTATTCTGCGTCACCAATGTGTAAGAGTACAGACACTAAGCGAGAGGCCTCAAAACAGCCTTTTGCCTGCCTGGCAACTTCTTCATAAAAACAAAGCTTACTTTTCCGGTTGTATCCCATTACACGATGTGAGCATTTGTAAAGTAGATGAGACTGAAGCAAAAGAAATAAAAGGAAAATATACCCCTACTGATGTAAAGTAACTTAGGCTGCACAGCCACTTCAAGCCACCACAGATCTGTGCTGACACCAAAAGGATCAGTTCCATTCTCTCCCCCTTGTTTTTCAACACCACCATAACTCAGGCAGTACAATTTGTACATACTTAGCATGAAATGAGTATATCATCTAACAAATTTATTTCCTGAAAATATTACTTTCTGAAAGATTGGGATATGTTGTTATCAGAAATATTTTATATGACTATAGACTTTATCTTTCTACAAGAAAATCACAGACAAGGCTCATCAGTATCCATTTCATTCTATAAACAAAATTCATTCAAATTAATCTACTTTACTTGGCAAGTGTAGTATTAAATCTGGTTGTGCTTATTTTTATCTAAAACCCAGCACTAAAGAAGCCCCATCTGTATGACTGCCTTTAGTGTAATAACTACGGCCACCTTAAATATCACTGTCAGCAAAAGGGAAGTAGCAGGGAAGGCAGAAAGACATGTAGGATGATAACAGAATGAAGCTAAATGCTAATGGTAGCATAACTATTGCTCGACACTTTTAATACAACTTTGGGGAAAATCAGCCATAATATAGATTTTTTAAAGTGTATGAACAAACCAGACAAATCCCACTGTAGTACCTGTTCACATTAAAACTTCACTAGGAAAATGGTCAGCAGTCACTTTACTTTAGCAGTTGTTACAAAAACTTTTATGAGGACTTCCACAAAAGTTTATCTTTCATTTATACCTTCGTCCCCAAAAATTGGAAACTTTGAACAACTGGTAATAAATGCCACTTAGTAAAATATGATTCTTGAAGCTAAAAGTTCTCCAAAGCATTTATTTGGTTTTAGCAGAAAGATCCTTAACCCACACTATAAAGTGTGTTTCAAACACATAGTGATTTCTTACAGTGATTTCAAGCACCTTAGATAAGATTATTATTTTTAAATACACATAGCTAAAAAAACCCAAGAAGTATTAATTTCTGATAACATGAAAGTATTTTTCATCATCTGTGTACAAAAGGAATTGTCACAACCTATTTCCCTGATTCATAGCACTGTTTTTCTGATTGTTGTTGTGGATTATAACAATAGGCCTCCTGCTGGGCTATAGTTTGCAAACTACAAGGAAAAAGATAAACAGTTGATTGCTATATACTTCTATTCTGCTGCTAGGTAATCTCTTTAAGCCAACAAAAATGTATTGCCACCTTAGGATGGTATGTAGTCATTACCACCAAAAATCTGACTCAACATAGCCTTTTCCATTCCTTGCCCGCCATTTTTTTAAACATAATTCTGCAGAAAACACTATCTTCTAGAAAGTAACAATAGTGCTCTATTTAAAATAAGAATTATCATTAGAACTTAAAACCCTATACACCTTAGAAATCAGCCACAAAGCAAAAAAAGTGTTTCTTCCTCATTTGCATTTTACCTGGTACATTACAAATCATTGTTAAAATTGCCTGAATCTTATGTTTGCAGATAATCTCACAAAATTTAAGATCATTGCAAAATTCAGGATCACTGTCAACCCAAGCCAGCTCAAATCCAAGTTTCCTGGGTCTATTTAGCAAGGTATTTTACCTAAAGAAACACGAAAGAAATACCTCCAGAATTTAACACATTGAGTTATAATATTAACATTCTTATCTGAAATTGACTTACTACATGTTTCAAGTAGGAACTTTTGAGATGGCATATCCAGTAATTTATTGAGGCATACTGAATAATTTTAATTCAAAATTTACCAATTTTTAATCCAAGAAAACCAAGTTATATTCTCAAACAAGACACCACAGGTTGATGGATAGGATTTTCAATTCAAAATGGGTAAACTAAACTTCTAATATTAATACCAGTATATTTCGAAATAAAAATACCAAAAGGCTCAAAATACTTTAAAAAATTGTTAGCCTATTGTGCCTTTGAAAAAATGGTAGAACCTAAACACAAAAATTATAATATTCAAGTTATACCAAAACCAGATTTCCTTTTTAAATCTGAAAATAACTGAGCTGTTGAAAGCTAAATATTAATCACAAATAAAAAGCACTTACCTTCTTGTCTGTTATTTTTCCTTTTTAGCCATTTTTCCACAGTTTCTGCACTTACACTTTCTGACACAAACTCATCCAGTACCTGGGGGTGAAGAGAAAGATACGCCTTCACTTTTTCATCTGTTAAGCCTGAAAGAGAGAACATTAATTGATTAAATTATTGGTATAAATTTCTTCATATGAAGAAAATACCTGGAGACCAGCAAGAATCAATATTCCTTTGTTTAACACACTGATTGAATATATGACTATTTAAATAGAACAGAGAGAGCAATACACTGTCAAAAAATGAGCTGTAATGTAGAAAATAGTAGAAGAAAAGTGTAGCCATACAAGATACTGTGTACAAAAATTCCCCTGAAGGCATACACTAGGAGAAATAGCCAAGTAGGAATTCATTACTATGATTGTGACTATAAAACTATTTCCAAGATATGCAGAATGATATATTGATAAAGAAACTGGTTAGAAAGAGACAGAAGAAGGTGAGCTGGGATGTCTCACAGAGCACCAAATTCAGTGTTCTCACTGCAAATTGCATCAAAATTAATACAAACTATTATGGAACACCAAAATTAGACACAATTTTCAAATACTAGAATTACTCAAGTTACTTTGGATATATAAACTGTTTTCACAGGCATGCTTCCATTGTTTTAATAACTTAGTTATCAAAATGAAAATAATTGCAGATAAAAGGTATTTACAAAATCTGCAACAGAAAGAAAACTCCAGTAACATTTCAGAAAAAGAACAAAGATTTAGAATCTGAGATCCCTGACATTCATAAATAAATTTTCAAATTCACAAAATTATACTCTGATGATACACTTTGCAAATCACCCAAACAAAATGACTGCAGGTGAACCCAGCAGTGCTGAGGCTGTCCAAAGGGGGAAGCGATAAAAAGAGCCTGTCCAGAGTGACTTGGCTCCAGGACAAGAGGGAACAGTGCAAAAGCCTTAATGGCATATGAGAGGAAGAGAGAAGCAACAACAACTGTAATGACTCGAGATATGAGGGGAAGAGGAGCAGCAGCCACTGTAATGACTCTATGCCATCTTCTCTTGTGTTTTGCGTATTTAAATATAATAGTAAAGTCTCCACAGAAAGCAGTCAGGTTTCAGCAGAAATGAAACTCCCCTCTGAACAACACTGACCTCTTTCAGAGAGCATTCTTGGTACAAAATGAGATAGATTCTCCTATTTTGCAGTACATGATGGACAGAGGCACAGTGCAATTTGAATACTAGTCAATGATGGTAATATTTAAGACCTCTTACAAATGTTTACTGTGAAAGTCTTCAGGAAGCAATATCAGAAGGAAAACCAACAGCTCTCATCTGCAGAACATCAACCACCTACACCACTTTCCTCACACCAACTGCACCGCATTGCTTACTCACATCAGCCCCCAACAGCTCAAAACTGGTTTAAACTACCCTTCCTTTTAAACCAGAGGTGGCAGTTCCTGCTGGGCATCATAACCTCAAAGAACAACATTGCTACTTAAGGCAATTCCTCATATATGAATCACTTGAATAAGAGCTTATTGAGCATCCTGATTTTCATTAGTGAAGAAGAAAAGGTATATCATAAATCAGTAAGACAAGTAGATAATCAGCAAGTGGGGTGGAACCAAGCAAAACCCCCCTATGTTGATTGTTTAACCTTAGGTGAAAGCTTGTAGAGTTAGATCATAATGTAGCTATAAAGAAATACAAGTGCGAAATGAACAAGATAATTTTAAAGCCAGTTCAGGGATTGCCTCATGTTCTAAAAATATCAAACTCATTAATATAATTCTGTAATTTGTTCAAATGAGAAAAATTTAGACCCTTGAAAATGTATTTCTAATTTCTTAATGAGAAAATTTGAAAAGGAAACATGTTTTAAGAATCAATCAAAAAATTTTAAAGATTTAGCCATCAAAATTTATCTGCCCTTTAAGTTCTACATGAAAAATTATCAAAACAGACTTGTCATAAAATGTCTGCTACTTTCAAGTTGTCTCTAGACTGCAAAGAAACACTTTTTTTCTTCTAGTAAAAATCTATGACCCAAAAAGATTGTAAAATTAAGCAACTGGAATTGTGAAAAGATTGATTTGTTTTTTCAGTGGAAATAACCTTTCTTTCTTGATCCAAACCTTTATATGTTATGGGTTTTGTAAAACACACATCAGAATTCAATAAAATGTCAATTTGAAATAAGACTTCAGTCTACAGGTCTCAAGTTTAATATCCAACTTTATTATTGGATATTAAACAACTTTAATATTATGCAACTTCAGCAACCTAAAGCTAAAAACTCTGCTTTAACCTTATACAGAAACGTAACTCATGGAGCTGATACAAGAATTACAAGTCTTTAAATTACCCATTTTTATTTCACTAAAGGTATCTGAGCAGATGTTCTTTCTCAATGTGAGATTTGTAGATGGGAGCAAGAAGAACAAGATTTACAACTATGTTTGCAGAGTTAAAAAGGAGTGACTTAAACCTATTTTCTACATAGATTAAGGCCAACTTATTGGTCAGCTCCCAGTTGTTAGCCGGCTGCATCAAAAAACATACCCTGCAAACATTCACACAAACTCCACAACCAAGACTAACAATAACACATTGTAACTTCACAAAATGTAGAAATACAAACCTTTTCAAAGAAATTTTAATAGTTTGTGTTTTATGTACATTAAGGCTAAAAAGTGTTGTAAGAATGCCTGAATGTAAGAGCATTTTATAGCTGTGCAGAAGCAATTATTTTATGGCATATGGAAAGCCTTCTTGATTGTAAGATACACATTAGAATAAAATTCTTGCATAACAATATGCACACACTCGCCCTCTTGAACATTCACATGCTCCTGAAAACTTCTAGTAATGTATTATTATTAAATATTATTGACTTCTCTAATTGACCTCTCTATTGAAGCATTGTAATCCCTTAATTCTGAAAAATGCAAAAAACCCTATTTGAATATTTAGAGATAATAATTGGTAATATTTAAATGGACAGGACAATAACACACCAACCGTCAGGAAACTAAAGTTTATCATTCCAATCAGGTGCCATTTACAGAATTACCAACAAACAAACATAACACAAGCCAATGCTGGTTATTAGTTTTTCTGTTAACATATTGGTCCTAAATATATGGGGCAGAAAACTTTTCTACATTCATTCACATTAGAAATATTTCTCCTCTACTACTTCTCCCTTCACTACTACTTCCCATTACTTCCAGTAATACAAGGACTTCTCTCATTCTCGTTCATGATTTCTTGTGTGAAGCATCAAGTGTATACATCAACAGTGCCTAGCAAAGGAAAAGGCAGCAGTGCACACATTCTTAACTGTGTTAGTCTATACACTTCCTCCCAAGCAGCCCAAACAAAAGCTCCCCTCACTTCATTTCATACACCCCCAGAAAGCATCACCTCTTGTATCTGCAACCCATCTGCCCTCTGACAGAGCTGTGACAGTTACCAAAAGGGACGATCACTCAGGAAGGCTGAACTCTGGCCACTCAGCAGGCCAGAAAGCACAGAAAGACTGGAATAATTGCTCTGGGAATTAAAGGAGAAACCTGGCATTTGATTTGGATGTCCATTCATCCCATTTATGCAGTGGAGTTTGCCCCCATACATATATCCTGTTTAATTAAAAACACACTCCAAATCAGTTCTCTCTCTTGCATCCTTATTTTAAAATGATCAACTCACATTTCAGTGCCGCTGACACAACTTGTTGTTGTCATGTTTTATGCTATTTGTTCGGAATTTGTGATTAAAAAATGATGGACACACACATATCATTTAAGCTCTTCCTCTTTTCATTCCCTTCTGAGCAAACCATAGGCAGAGACAGCTCCAGCTGCCCACCACTTGGGGCAGCCCAGCACTCACTCCTGACCAGCATACCCAGCTTTGTTGTGTAGATCTCAATTTAAAATGTTCTTTTTGACCATACCACCTGCTTTTGTGGTTTATAAATCCTTCATCCTTGATGATCTCCAACAATGAAGCTGAGGGGAAATTGCCACAGCTAAGGTTGATAGCCTGCTGGGAAGCATCCCTGACCTGACCACATCCGAGACCTGCCCAGGACATCACTAACTGGCTTGGAAAATGCAATGCCAAGAACCATTCCAGACAGAAATCCAATTCTAATACATAAGAATGCTCCTTCACATTGTTTACTAACTCAGATATAGCAGAGTTGGATTTAAAATTAAACACTAAAACCTTCAAACATCAATTATCAGTAATTATTCCTTGCCTTTGAGCCAGTCTTCAACAGACTTCATTTAGAGAAAAAAAAATTATAAAGTAAAAAATCACTAGACAGTCATATTTTTGTTTTCAGATTTTTATGCTGTCTAAAATATTTTAAAAATTTCTTAGCTATTAGATAACCTGTGTAGTACTGAATCGATTAATGGCTCTGCCCTCTGACTTCTAATCCATGTCACACTGCACTCTCCTCTGAGAATAGCTTCACTGAGCTCAGTATAAAGCAGAACTGACTGTGAATGAGCTGAAAGAATTGAAGCCTAGAGCTATGTTTAAAAATCTGCTCCATTTAGCAACATGAGTCACACACGTCATTAGCAATTCTTGCATTTTTTCATTAGAATTGTGATATTTGGTCTTTTTTCTAAAACCTCTAACTTAATCAAACCTCATGATTAGGCAATAATTTTAATTTTCACCTAAAGTGTCTGGTTCCCAGTCTGGAGGGCACATGGGGAGTGAGGAAAGAATGGGTAAAAACTGATGAGCCAGCCTAATACTTACCAAAGGTCAGCATTTTATCCTCAAGCAGCTAATCTCTGAATGACTGCAGTCATTGCTTCCCTCCAAACCCTTTTTCCCATTTAGACAGGATCCAATTATTTGAAAACACATTTTGAGGATGTACACTGGTCATTGTAAGAAGTCAGGTAGATTTTGCACATCATGAAGGCTTTTACTAATAAACACAAAAAGAAATAACTATAAATGCTGTCAATGTTGCATCTATTATCAAGAACAACAGCAAAATAATTAAAAGGAAAAAAATATACTAATTAACTTATGTGGTTTAATAAGCAATTCTTCTCTGAAATTAGAGGGGCTGCAGAGTCACAGCAAATATAGGCAGTCTTAATTTCTCCAAGTAGGTAAAAATGCCTAATATGAAAATAATTTTTCTTATCTGAAATAACAGAATTATGAAAAGTGAAGTGTTACACTTCCTCACACTTCAGCATTTGAAAATAAATATCATACTTGTGCAAAAAAAAGAAGACTTTAAATATGTAAAAGTCATTCAGAAGACCTAATTTGAACACAACTTTGCCTGTGTACTCCTTTATCTAAAGCAGTCTTGTCCCATCTCTTACTTACACAAAGATCACCTCTCTGTATTTTTCTACAGAACTTTATAAGTGATATTTGTAGTTATTCTCAAAAGCATTCAAGGCATGTGTGTACATTGCTTCATTTGGATTAAGCATTAATCCCATTAAATCAATCCCTTCTTTGTTCAAAGCATCAGGATTCAAAAGCACAGGCACAGTCAGTTTTGAAATATCCTTTTCAAGTCAGACTTTTTATCTTAATCCATTTAAGAACACAGGAATGTAATGTGACCAAGTGCCCAAATCCTCTGAAACCTGACGTTACTGGTTTGGCAAAAAGTATAATCACTAACAAGAAGCAATCAGAATGGTCAAACCTCTTTGATTGCTCTTTTCTTGAAAAATCAATTCATAAGTTTGCCTGTGAGCAGCTCCAGTCACCGTTTTTACCCTCCTCCTACAAGTCCCTCCTGCATTGCTAAAAAAAGCCCAATACATGGCCCCGGCATATCATCAGTGAAAACCAATAATATAGTACCTGAAAACACCTCACTGCTGATTTAGGTATTTTAAAAGGGTTTATGTTTGTTTCACAGATAATACATTTTACTATTAACCGCTTCAAATCTTCATTCAAAGGTGAATGTTGAATTACATGAGCCTCCAGTAACTGCATAAACCTTCAGGATCTTTATTCATGTAAATGACAGCAGCAGCCATGTGACATCTCAGCTGGGATGCCAGCAGCACTTGCTGAATTTTAGAGAGAGAAAATAAAGACCAGCTCAGCTAAACAGAACTGGAATGTGCATGTACAAAAAGAATATCCACAACCACCACATCCCATATCCTGTTATTCAAATCACATATTCCTGATGAAAAGCCATGGATGCACTTGAACATGCCAGATGCTAAGCAAGGCATGGACATACAGCCTTGAGTTTCCACCAACTTTCATGGTGGTTTTTCTGATATTATCAGCATCCTGCAAGCCTGAGTCCTAGACATCTGTAGATACTCAGCTGCTTACATCTCCCAAAATCTAACACTCAAGAACTGCAAAGTACTGGCAGCTCTGAGCCCTGCTTCAGTATTAACTTAAAAAGCAAAAAATTATATAAAACTCCTGATGAAATCAGTTTTCATTAGCTAGAGCTAAAAGGCCTATAATCCTTCCATAGGAATTATATGTATGCCTAATGGAGGAGTCAACATATTCTCAGTTTGAATAGTCATTTTTTCATGGGGTTTCAAAACACACTTCAAGTTTTCTGAATGGTTTAATCCTGTATGTATGCTGCTACGCTGTAATGTTATCCATTAGTTGATGTATGGGGCTTTTAAAAGCTCTTTTAAAACTCTGTCTTACTTTCCTGGTTTGAGAGTAGCTTTTCTCCAGTTCTCATTAGCACATTGAAGTAACTCCGAGGGGTCTGTAAAAAGCTTTATTCTGCTTCCAGGTGCATGATGGAACCAAATTTGGAAATTTAATTAACACTCTGCAAAAAGCTAACAAAAGGACTACAGACGTGCTCTAGGACTTGAAAATTATAATCAAATAATTTCAAGCATTTGCTTGAGAGAGTTATGTATCATCTTAAGGTTACTGATAAAAATAATTATTAACATATTGTAAGTAAAGCATTATACTGAAGTAGGTTAAAATGTATTCATAGATGTATAAGGAACATCTCAGTATAATTATTTGCCTTTTTCTTTCTCTTGTGCAACACACAGAGCCAGGGTACTTTGCTCTTGCCCGAAATATACCTGAAGAGTAATGTATATCTTAATAAAGATTAAATAAATACTAAAATATATTAATAACTCATTATGAAATATGTAAAGTCCCTCAGAACATGCACATAATTAATCTCTTTTAAGAGTATATACCACTTCAGATTAAACTACTTAAAATATAATGATTAAGCAAGGTTAGAAGTTCTCAAGGGAAGTTCACTCTTCTCTTGAGAGCAGGTGTTGGGACCAAGCTCTTGATTTATGTCTTCTCCAGTAATACCTTCTGGATGATGCAATGTCTTCCTCCCACCTGACACCTAATTCTGGAGTAGCTCTCTTTTTGAGTGAACTCTTTTGTCTTAAAAGTAATCCCATTCCCTTTATTACCAGTGTTTTAATGCTGATTTATTACTTGAAACAAACTTTTGTAAATAAAGTTCTGTAAATGCTTTATAATATACTTAGCAACAAAAATGTGCGCTCCTGTTTATAAACTGCACCTTAACTTATTCCACAAACAAGATCCACTATGATGAAACCTTTGATGGATACTACATGGCTGTTCCAAGTCTCATTCGCTAAACTGGAGACAGAGAATGTTCTTCCTTCTGAAAGGAGCATCTCACTTCATCTTAACACTTAGATTAGTAGACATGTTAGGACACTTTCTCAGAGTACAGGACACTTCTGAAATAACACCTACACACACTCAAATAACATGCTACTTTGCAACAAGACTGGACACCTGAGAGTCTCTGCTTTGATAATATGACCCTACCTGCAGCACCACAGACCAGGATTTGTCATTCTTTTTAAATCCCCTTCAAACTTAAAGTCTTAGGATGCTTAAAGAGAAACACAGTCAACATCCTTCACAAAATGAGAAGGTACAAAACCCAGAAAAATTGGTCACTAAAAAGTATTAATAGAAGAAATATAACACAACCAGATCCAGAAAGGTTTGATCTGGTTCATAGGAAGGAAGCTGTTCAAAAACGAACCATGCTAGCCCAGCACTTCTCTAGACATCATGTATAAACTAAAACATTTAGAAAAATATACAAATTAGTCTAAATGCTGAATTTCACATATTCTGTGAATATTATTTCTTCAAGTCCTGCATCCAGTTCATTTATGAAGATGTTGAAGAGCACAGACCAAAGGATGGCACTCTGTGGAACCTCACTAGTGACAGGTCCCCAGTCTGATGTCACCCCATTCTCTGTAACCCTTTGTGCCTCATCTGTGAGCCAGTTGCTCATCCATCACCTAACACTGTTACCCAGCTGTGTGCTAGACATTTTGTCCAAGAGGAACCTGTGAGAGACAATATCAAAAGCTTTGCTGAAGTCTAAAAAAATAACTATTCACAAACCTGATTATTTGTTGAATGGGAAACTTTAGAACTGATGCAAGAAGCAAGCTGCAAGGTGCTATTCTTATTTGATCTACATATTGGCCATGATATTTAAAGGTTCATTTGTTTAAAGACAGATAGAAAGTGCTGCCAAGATCCTGACCTACTGATTAACACAAAGGGTGTCTTCTGCGAGATGTACATGAAACCTAACAAATTGAAGGATGAGCTGGTGCACACTTTATTTTTTTTTTTTTAAAGACATCTGATTTTAAATGAAAGACTAAGCTGAAAAAGAGTTTAGTCCAGTTTCCAATTAGTCTCTTCAGGTTACTAATAGGTATAAAATGGGTGTACCTATTAAATAAATTAATTAATTAATTAAAATACCATCATAATTGCAGTATCAATTTTTCTTATTTTACCTTCTAGCAATTAATTTTATCTATCTTACTTTAACGATTATCTTCAAAGAGTTTTCAGCATTACAAATCAACTCTTTGTAAAAGTACTGCTGGTCTGAATGAATAACATCTATCCTCTTTACACAGTGGAACAGGCTCATTTTTCTAAATTATAACACTGTATTCTTACAAGATTTCACAATTCCAAAGAGATTTAACTCCAACTATCTGTATGCAGGTATTCAACTATTACTACAGTAGTTCCAGAAAACTCTCTAACCAAATTCAAGCACTTTGACAAAAATTTCAATAGCTAAAACAAGAAAAGAAGTTCTAAAATATAAAAGCTTCTAAAAGCCATCCAAAAAATCAAGTTTTCAAGATAGAGACTCCAGCGTTATCATTTGAATGTTAGAGGGTACATCATAGCCTTCCCTCAACACCACCAAAAGAGCTACACAACAGACATTTTAGCAATACAGTTGAAATACAAAAAGATGGCATCACATAATTGATCTTTGAAACTGCTTTTTACTCTACTTTTTGTATTACTGTAAAATATAGATACAAGGTGCCTCTTTATACAGAATTGAACTTTGACTGACATTTAAAATTAAAAAAAAAAACAACCTATTTAATTCTTTTGTGGGGAAAGAAAGCATACCATCAGACTAATTAAGCACTGAAAGTAAAGCACTGACTCCATCAAACTGTCAGAAAAAAGTTAGAAACTCCAATTTATTTAAAACACTATCAAGGAAGAGAATTATTTTCTTTTTTTTCTGTCAGCTCTTTTTTTCAGCTGTATAAATGAACAGAAGGAAAATTATTTTCAAAGATGCTATCTCTGCTCAATTTTATAGTGATGGATATAATGATATCTCTATGTCAGAAAATACAGCCTAAGAAAAGCAGTATAATTTGAGATATTTAAAAGAATATGCTACTGAAGTAAAGGAGGTTTGAAGTGATAATTAAATACTGTGTTACATACACTTGTACATTACAGACAAGGACACATTGTGCAACCCTTATTTGCACTGGTGAACACTTACAGGAGTAGTCCTATTGACGTCAGCGAGACTACTTATGTGGGCAAGAGCTCACTAACATGTGAAAGGTTGTGCAACAAAGCCCCAAACACGTCTAATTCCACACATTGTTTCAAGCTTTGTTCCTCAACCATAAATTTTTCTCTAATAGTGTTAATAATATTATTTCACTATTACCACTCAGAAAAATATGTGAGAGCATACAACTTGTTTAGTGGTATCTGACATACTCCAGTTTTTCAGCTAGACACCAAAGCAGAGGCACAAGAATTACAGATTCACTTAGGATGGCAGGCACCTCTAGACTCTGCCACCAAAGCCACCCTCTGCTCAAGCTGCAGTGGGTTTCTCAGGGTCCTAGTCAGCTTTGAGTATCTCCAAGGATGGAAAGAGACTCCACACCTCCTCTGTGCAGTCTGCACCAGTGTTCAGGTAGAAACCACTGTTTTTCGGTGCTCAGGTAGAAACCCCTGTGTTTCAGTTTGCACCCAATGCATTTTGTCCTCTTGCTGGAAACAGCCAAGAAGAATCTGAACTGGCTCCACCTGTTATACTTCCCCCTCCACAAGATACTTATACAGACAGATAAGATTCCCCACTTGAGTCTTTCTACAGGCTGAATAGCCCAATCCCAGTCATCATTATGGCCCTTTGCTATGTCCACATGTCTCTTGCACTGGGGAGTACAAAACTGGGCCCAGTACTCAAGATGAATCTCCAACAGGGCTGGGTAGATGGATAGGATCATCCTTCAACCTGCTGGGATGCTGCTGGACTTCTTTGCTTTGAGGGCACACAGACTGAGCAGGTTCAATAGATTTATAGGAAGAAATGCTACAGGGATTTCTACTTCCTGGCAGGTGAAATATATGAAAATATCTCCTAATGACTTGCATGTTGGCAGCACAGAATAAAAAACAACATATGGTGTTGGCTGATTTTCCAAAAGCTTCCACTGCTTTGACAGTGCTCTACACATGCAATCTCATCTGGCAAAACATCTTCCATCTATACTATTTTAGACAAGAATTCAAATAATTTATTTGTTACTATTTTAAGAATTTCTTTTTGGCAACCACAGTAGAACAAAGATGCAGTGTTTCAGTCATGCCCCTAGTTTTTATTATAAAGCTTAAGCAAATGCCAAGAATTCACAGCTAGTTTCAAAAATTAAAAATGAGCAGCTGCATCTTTTCCCTGTCCTCCTCCCCTTCATCATCTCCCCACCCTCTTTTGTTTGTTATGGAGACAGTGTAGCTCACAAACACGTGTTCACCTCCAAAAAGCACCCTTAAAAGAGAAAGGAGGAGGAAAAAGGGAAGAAGAGTTGGAAAGAGCAGATGTGAAAGGAAAACAGGGGAGATGAAAACTGAGGGCTTGTATTTGCACAGTACTCAGGAAATGTTTTAAAAAATTCTCACATTCACAGGATGCATATCCTGCACTGTGCCTTCACTATAACAATTCATACAAACTTTTCATAGGCAAAGATGATAAAGTACTCAGTGAGAAAAAAATTCTGGTAGAATCGCTTCTACGAATTGCTTCGCAACAGCCTGGTTTGCTACCACCTCTTTGAACTTGGCCATTGGTTTCATTCAGAAAAAACACTTTAAAACTATAAATACATTCATATAAGACAGACACTGTAACATATGAAATTGAGGCACATTTCCACAAGGCTGGTCATAAATTTTCACTTTAATGTGTTACAGTACTAACAACTGAGACTCTGATTTCAGAATTCAGTCCAGCTCACTGACCAACCCAATAGTTCTCATGAGCCCATGATAGATCCCTCACAATATTATACAATGACCAAAAAAAAAAAAAAAAAAATAGCAAAGCCATGCCTAAAAAATCATGTAGATAGCACATAAATAGACAGATCCACTGCCAAAACTAGCCAGTTAACCAGTTCCTAGCCAGTTAGCCAGTTACTGTATCATAAAATATCCAATGGGAGAAGAACACACAAGGACTTCAAAAATTTTAAATTAGATGAAATAAAGAGATTTAACAAATAGGTAGCTATCAACATTTTTAAAGTCCTTCAGATTTACTCTGGGAAAGTCTCCAAGACTGCAACTTCTGTAGGCTGGAGAATATAAATGTTAATACCATTCAATTTAACTGACAGTGACATGAAAGATCTGGAGAAAATCCAGGGCACCCAAGATAACTAAAAAATTATTCCATGTTGTACTGCAAGAAAAATAGCAGGAGGAGGTCTCTCACGGATATGGTATCAATGATAAAAAGCAGTCATAAATATCAGTACATTACTCTTGCTCCTTTACTACCACTGTCACATTACTTTACAGACTAATGGCTTAGTAATTTTGTGAATAGCAGTTCTCAGGACTTAATAGTGCTGGGGCTGTTCATGTTACTACATGAGCTAAAAAATGTACCTGAGAGTGAAATTCATCCAAGTCCCTGACATGTCTTTCCAGCAAACAAGCAATCCTACAATGTTTCTATTTAAGCGACTGTGACACATGTACTCTAACTTTCTTGCAAGAAATCCAAGCATTTTAAAGTCAATAGACACCAAATATTTTCATAAGTAAGTTGAGCACCCTCAGCATGACAGCAGCTGGGGAAATTTTACTATCTATGGATTTTAAACTGGGAGAGGGTGGGGGTTGGGACAAAGAGGGAAACAAAAGGTAATTAAAAATGTAACAACTCAAATTCTTTAGGCACAGTCATCTTCTCATGTGATACAATAGATCAAGAAATACTGGGTATATAATCAGCAGGGTAAGGTCACAGGGCTACATAGATGGCTACATTTTCACCATGGATAAAAGGACAGAGAAAGCTGGGAGAAACACAAAGAAAATACAGAATAAAACTTTAAATGCATGAGGATGAACATGGATCAGAGAGCACAAGAACTATTCAAGACATAAAGGAACGACTAACCAAACTGGTACAAAATTAGCCAGAAAAAAAAAAAAAAAAAAACAAAAAAAAAAACACAAAAAAACAACCAAAGAAACAAAAAAATTAAACCAATCCAAAACACAAATTGACAGATTTTACCAAAATCAAGTTATCCGGTCTACTGGTGTGAACCTTCACGTTGTAGCAAAGAGTGACGAGTATGAGGATAGGATTAGGCAGTCCAGACTGAGGGAAGGCAGGTCTCTTCACACAACAAAATTGATAACTTCCTCTAGTCTACAGTGATTGGGGATTACAATCTAAAGTGTGTAAAGTGTGGAAGAATGAATGCATGCCATTCGAGAGGCCATGCAGCTACACCACTTTGCTAGTGTATAATGTCTAGAAAATATCAGCTAGCATGCTTTTCAGATTCAATAAACAAGTATTTTTTTTTAATATCCAAATCTAATCAATTAGTTTCTTAGAAGAAGTTGAAAGGTAGAATTTCCCAAGAAAGATAAGTATTCCAATATTCTGAAATTTGTTTTTATTTGTAACAAATATTAAAAAAATAACTTTATAGGACTATGGAAATTGGAGACATTTTTGTTTGGTTTCCATTTTACTACTTTGAACTTTTATTTATTTTCTTTAGAATTCTGAAGAATGTAAACTGAATTATTGCTTCATAATCTTTCTATTAGAATTAACATGTTTGTACTTTCATTTCAACAAAGCTGCATTTTCCAGAACCTACAAGTGAGTGGTGACAGCCTACATCTCTATGCCACTCAAAATTCCTCTATTATGCAATATGCAGACATGTGCTTCTTTCTTTAACTTTCCTTACTTGAAGCACCGGAATGAGCTAAACCTTACTAATTCATTTGTTTGACAAATCATTGAGGAAAATACTTTACAAGTAACATGAGCTTCCTTAGAGTAAGGCAAAGAAAAAAATACAGTGAAATTAAGCAGTGCTTTTCAACCCAAGAAGGCTACCTAGTCAATCTGAAATACCACCAAAGAGAGACAGACAAAGTGGAGTCAAAACTGCTATTCAAAACCATTTCTTTGCATAACCATCCTTCGCTGAGCACTTACATGTTTAATTAGGATATTTTAAAGCTATAGTATATATCTTTGTAAAAAAACAATATTTTAAAATAAAAATATTAGAAAACTGGATTAATATTTGCAGCTTTTCTTCAGAAAAAGAACAGTATAACATAAAAAGAAACCCAAACATATCTATAAAAAGACCTTTTTTGGAAGACTAAATCCCAAATATCACATACAACACATAACAAATCTATGGGTTTGATGATGTAAAAAATAATTTTCTTGTATAAAGAATTTAAAGAAGAATATAATTTTCCATACAGTTCAATATTTGCTAGGTTAACATTAATTCTTAGTTGCTTTAATTTTGTAGTTAAGCATAGATGTGGAAAAGCACAGGGTATCTTTTGAAACAGTTAAGGAAAAGAGCAAATTTTATTTGTTGGAGCTCTCCAGTTAACATCAAATCTACTTTGACATTAAAGGCTCTGACAAAGAGCATCAACCTCGTATCAACTATGAAGCATATGGAGGATATTTTCTAGACTTACAATTACTACAAAAGGTGAATGAAATATCTGGAGCTTGGTGGAGTTTTGAAGGATAGGGGAAATTTGACTTGTTGGGATTTTTATAACAGAAGATAATAAGAATTTGAAATGCTGTCTTAAAAACCTATTATATTAATCAGCATTTTCTTTGTCCCAGATAAACTATATTCCAAATGTTCATAAAATATATATATAGCACAAACATTTTACAGAGTGACAAAATCCAAAAGAATCAGCTGGAATTTATGTAATCTCCGTAAGAAAAGCTTTAATTAAGCAAAAGCTGTAAAGCTAAGCTATGAGAGTGATATTCTGCTTCCTCCTGACATGGTGTGTCAAGTATTTGACTTTAAAAGATAATTTAAAACAATAATGGACAACACTTCATTATTTCAAGATGTCATACATACAACATAGCAACTTAATGAGCTTCTGGTATGTGATTTACCTTCATTAAAAAAAAAAAAAAAGAAAAAAAAAAAAAAACAGAAAAAAAAATACCACACCTTGGTGAGATATCAACTGCTAAGAGCCTTCTTGAAATTTATCTGGGAATACATATAGATGGGATGAGCATATCTCCTGTTATTCAAATGGAGAAAAAACATCTTCTCCACTAGTATTCAGGAAAAACATATTTGGTCTTCATTTTCCTTAATGCTCAGAGCATGCATCTACAACATATTCTGAACTTGCTTAATTTCCTCTAAATCAAAGAAACACAGCATGAAAAAACTCAAGGTACACTGTCATTGCTTCTGTGACCAGAGGGGTGCAAAGGGGTGCCTAAACATCCAAAAGAGTCTGTAACTCTGGATGTGATCAGTATATTGCTAACACAGGCCAAAAGGAACCACCAAACATGATATTTTATACAACTGCCCAGTAGCAGGAATACCTGCAAAGAAGGTAAAATGTGTATTACTTTACCCTTCATGGCCAAAGTTCTTTGAACCAACAACTTTTAAATCCCTGTGGAGTGCCTTAGCCAGCAGGCAGCGAGGAGCTCTGGCTGGAGGCAGGCGAAGGAGGGAGGGAAGCTTCTGCAGCAGGTCACAGGTGTCACAGATACTGAGAAGTGATGAAGCCAGAAGCAGAATGATCAACAGTATTCCAGCACAGGGACCACAGCACTCAGCTGGCAGCAGGGGTACACCCTGATCCAAGTTTGTTCTCAAAAAACTACTTCTGGTTCAAATACATGAAAATTTACTATACAATGAGTGATAAGAGGATGTTTTGCTTTGGTTTAAGTACATCTCCTAGAAAAACCCACATCCATCCACATGCACTTTTTTTAATTGGGCTTTGCTTCTAACATGTAGAAGCAAATGTTATTAAACTGTTGTGTCAGTTAAGGACTTATGCCTTCTAATTCCTGTCATGCCCATGCTGGAAAGAGGTTCCACAGTTACAATGGCAAAGATCGCAAAGCCAGAGATAAAATATTACTACTTTGCTGTCAGGATCCAGGGATCCCCTTCACCATCTACAAAAAAAGAAAGCCACTGTAGAAGGGCACTACTTCAAAAAGGTCCCTGTACAAAGATCTAGTGTGCAATCATTCCACATACATGTTAGAGCAACTATTCCCTTGATGGAGCTTTAATTAAATTGATATAAATCTACCATAGCTTCTCCCTATTACTAAGGATACATAATTACACTTGCCAAACTAATATAGCACTTAAGAATTTTATAGATTTATGTATTTATTCTATAAAAATGCATAAAATCTGCACTATTAAGCAAAAACATTGGCTGAAATATTACAGCTGTGGTTACAATGTAGTACATAAGCACAACACGTAGGGTCAGTTAAAGATGAACAAAGGAATGGAAATATTGTAGTCAGTGTGATGGTTAAATTATGGTAAGTGAATGAACAATTGGAAGAGTTCCCAACTCGGAAAACTGTTTGAGATGTGATAGTAGGCACATACACAACTTGCCTTGGGGAGCATCAGGAAGCAGATGAACAGCTGAATTCACTGTACTAAAACATGGCTCTGACTGTTTTGCTCAGAGGAGAAACCTCACCCAAATAGCAACACTTCTGTTGGGTCACAAAAAGTGAAATTCTTCTTTCCACCCAATTAGAACAGTGAAGGAAGAGCACCAAAAGATACGCACTCCTCTTATGCCCAATATACCACTGATCTAACCTTGTTTTCATATGTCTTGGTTTCTTTAAAGTAGCATCATGAAATTAGAAAAAATGTATAATTAATTAAAAGAAAAAATTACAGATGCACCACATGCACTCACAAGAAAACAAGCCAATGTCATGGTGCCTTGATGCTGGAAGTTGTCTTCCAGTTCAGAACAATGATACTGAAATTAATAGCAGTGTAATGGCTCAATTATTTGAAGTAGAATCTTCAAAACACTCTCAACTTTTATTTGCAAAAAATAGATTGCCTCTGAAGATAGGAAAAAAACAGTTATGCAGAGGTTTGTATGCTCTTTTATGTCACTCCTTCTTAAACAACACAAATTTTTCCATAAAAAATAACTAGTTCTTAAAATTTTGTCCTCCTAAATTTCTTATAACTGAACTCTATTAAGCTGTAAATAACACTGGGTAAACTTGTATTTTAGGGCCCATGGTCACTACTGTGTTATTTGAAAACAAAGCAAAGAACTGTCTTTAACATAAATAAATACAGTTTTTCTTATGTCTACATAGCTAATTGCTTTCTATTTAAATAATACCCCAGGTACTAAAAACATTAATTAATTAAACCCACAGACACTCAAGAATATTAATTTTGTGATCATTTAAAAGAAAAAAGAAGTTAAATTATTTTTGTACTTTTTTTTCTTCTAAGTTTGGAGGAGTCCAAATTACTACCTCATTATATGTTATAAATTCAAAGAGCTTTAAAATCTCATAATATTCCTCACACTTAAAGATTAACCCAGGTCAGTATTTTAGTCTTAATGCTATAGCTATAAACACATACAAAATAAAAATTTCAAAATTTTAAAATTCTCATTGATGTCTCTTACTGAAAACCTTGTATATTATTTACAACTCCTACAAAAAGATCTAACAGTGTTAATACTCGTGTGCACAATGACTTTGCAGTGCATACCCTGCATAAACATTTTCAAATGCAATTTGTATCAGGTCCTTTTAATCATCTGAAGTACTGTCTGTCTTCCACATTCCCAAACAGTTTGTACAGTTAAAATGTTGGCTGCTTGGAAGCACCTATCTCCATCCATTTAAAGATGCTGCTGCTGACAGCAGAGAGTGCAACAGTTTCTGTCAGTCATTTTCTTCTCCTTACCATATTACTATACGCAGAGCAATCTATCCTGAGGGCTCAATACTGATCAAATTATCAGTATGGACAAAAAATCTCAATAATATAGTTGCATGAAAATAAGCATCTCACATGAGAGGAATATGGGTTTAAATGGTTTGTGAGGGGCCTTATATTTATGAGCCTATTTTAAGACCTTCATCTAATTAATCATATTTTCAGAAGTGCAAAGCTTTGCCATTAACTTTTGTTTAATTCAGTGGAAGTTAATTGTGATATTGCCATATCCTGAATCTACAGTCACCTTTTTCAGTTATCAAAAAAACAGAGCAATTGAAATAGAGACCTCAATGATTTTTCAGATCAACTATAAACTCTGAGAAGAGCAGCAAGTTTTCACGCTTTCCAGTTCACCCTAAAAAGCAGACATAAGGCTAGCCAAATCAGTGCAGTTTGAAATGCTGCAATGATTCTGTGGATATTTCTAAAACTTCATTGTATTAAATAGACATGGAAAAGATCCTAATTATTTCTAAATTCCAAAACATACCTGTTCTCTTCAAAGCTTGTTTTTTTATATTTACAGTCATCATTTTGTATTAGAATAGAAACAATAATGCACCATGAAGGCATAATACAGTATCCCTTATTTCAGGCTTCCTCAGTACATCTTTATTCACACCTAAATTATTTCCTGTCCAGACTTCTGTAATTTCCCATATGCCATAATAAATGCACAGATTTTTCACAAAACTTGAACACTGTGGCTATATTTTGCTGCCAAACTATTTAAGCTTTTATCACCTCTCTTCTCCCTCCAGCCCCACCCCTCCTCTGCCACCTCCAGCACAGACTTCCTACAGCCACTGTCAGGGTAACAGTTTGAAAATTACATGTTGGTTTCCAGGCTTGCCACAATTAAATTCTCTTATATTCTGAAACTCAAATATTCACCAAATCTCTTTATCCAAACACTTTGCTTCTTCTGTCTTGGTTCCTTGCTGTCTTCATCTTGCGTTTTTCTACAGCTGGGGACAGAGATATTGACCTTTCAGTTGCCTTTAGACTACATACACATCAGGAATATTTTGTCCCTTCTCTAAACAATAGGTCTCTATCTGAGGTAACATTTAAGCAAATACTGTGCAAATTCTTGCCCTCTCCTAGATTATAGGTGCCTTCTAATGGATTTTGGAAGACACTTTATAAAGAGCAGAAAGTAAAAGCAAACAAAACTGCTTAATTACATGATTTTAACAGCATAGTGTTCTCATACCAAATTATGCTTTGGAAGAAATAAAAGAGCTGTGAAAGACAGCTTTAAACTATTGTTCTCTGTGAAAGAAAAAGCAGGAGGAGATTTCTAAAATCTCATAAATCTTGCATTTTGTTAATTGCTGCCAAGATTCAGGGGAAAGACTAAAGGGCTTAAATGCAAGTCACTCACTAGTTGTCTGTTATATTTTTTTTTTTAATGAGCATAAACAAAGTGTAATTTTCACTATTACAAAGCTTCTGGATTTAAATCCTTATATTTATACATTCAAATTTACATGATAGAGGTTATTAAAAATAAAAGGACCCAATTACACAATAAAAAGCACAGAAACACAGAGTATGAGAGAATCTTTAAGTTTCTTTCTGTGATCTGAAATAAGATCAAGTATTTTTAAGTGTACCCCTTCCCAGATATCATTTGAAAGCTGTTCCTAAAAGTCTGTTGTAGCAAGCTTCCCAGCTTATATTGGGCAACTATCAAAGTATTTCTTATTACTTAGTGTCTCCCTGAGGTTTTCTTTTGTGATACCATGACGTCCTAAAGAAAATAACTGTCTTGCTTCATGTACCAAGTTCTCTCAAACTGATGCCTATGTTCTACACTGCTCTCTTCAATCCATCTTCTCTATTTTAGATGGGTCAAAATTTACTATGTTTCCTCAGTCTCCTACAAGTCTGTTGCTTTCCTCTGAATTCTAACTCATTGTTACCTCAGAGATTTGTCTTTCAACATATGTGTTATTTTGGCTATAGCCTCACCAGTGCTGAAGAGATGGAAATTGCTTTTCCACATTTCAACTGTAGTATTTTTGTTATTAAGACTTGTACCATACTTGGACTTACTCATTTTGCTACCCACTGCTATCCCCATATCTGATTCCGCATTATTTATATCTACCTATTTCTGATTTGACATTTACATGGACAGTCATGTTTGACACCATCTTCCATGAAAGATGTGAGATAAATGTAGCCCAAGAGGAGGCTTGTATGTGCCATTAAGCTCAAGAGTAACACGGTTCACTTTGTAAACTCAGCATTATTTTAGTGAGATCTCCCTGTTTTATCTGTGCTAATGCACAGAACAGCATTAAAGTTGACATAGAGTTCTATAGCTCATTACAGCAGCTCCCTAACCAAGAAGCTGAAAAACCTGAGGTAGTACAAGAGAAGGAAGGAGGAGATAAAGAAAGCATGATAAATATTCATTTTATCATTAGAAACCACTATTACATACAAGACACAGTAATAATGGACACCTATTATTGGTATCCCTTCTGAATCACCAAGAGATGAGAACTTGGGAGAGGCTCTCAGAGGCACAGAGGAAGCACACAAGGGCACAGAGAGAAAATGCACAGACCGTTCCCAAGAAGTGTTACCACACTGCAAACTTATTACCTCACGGAAAGCAGCTCTTCTCTGCCCAGGACAGCAATGCAGCACAGCCAGGCATGGGTGCAAGCACACCTGCTGGGCCTGGGAGAAAGAATCAGCAGCAGGCAACCAAAGCACCATACTGACTGGGAGAGGACAGCCCCCGACAACTAAAGTCTTGAACAAAGAATTCAAGAAGAATTTAATCAAATACTGCTGTATCTAACTTCTGGAAATTTTCCTACTCACAACTTTCAGTATAGCTGTATTAAGTGCTCAGTCACAGCTTACCATCTTACAGTCATTAGATCAGCCTTAAGCTCACATTTCAGCTTCATTTACAACTTCCCTGTGGCTCAAATTGCTAGGCTTTTTTAAAGGAACATCTTGGGGGCTGTTTCACACAAGCTGTAACTCATTTTACATCTCACCATTTCTGATTATTTTATTAAGTGGTACATTTTTTCAGTTACTCCACATTACATAACTTTCATCCTCCTCCTCTCATGTCATGTTGTAAGTCCTGCATACAGATTTTAAAACATCTAGAATGTCACAAATACATAGCTAGAGTACTCTTCACAGAAAAACCTGTCTTATAATAAAAAAACCTGAGTTATCGTAAAGAGGATTCAGGGTAAGATTCAGGATCTCTTTTAAAGTTAATTTTACTCAAAAGAAAATTATTTCATTAATTTTAACTAATATAAGTAATACAAAAACCATTGCAGCAAAAGCAAAGAAGCATACACAGCCTGGTTCTTTCCTTAAAGACAATGAGATCATGCTGCTGACAATAATGAAATCCATTTCAGCCTCCAAATTGCTAAAAGACAAAAATTATGCAATTACTCACATTAAAGCACAATTATCTTTTCATGCCATTATTAAAATGATGCTAACTGATAAAATGAGAATTTAAGCTATTTTGTATTTTATAAACATTAACATTTCATGAATATAAACTATTTAGAGTCACATTACATAGGAAATTAATACTATGTATGATAGCTTCCACTAAGGATTTGTGAAATGTTTTTGACTTCAAAATAATAATTGCAATTCTTTCTAAAATTATCTGGGGAAAATTATTTTTGAATCCCTATGGTGAAACATCGTCTTGCTGAAGTCAGCTGACGAAATTTGGCCTTTATTAATTACAGTACCTATCTATAGTTTGTCTTGCAAAGTGTAAGCAAAGATTTTTCAGAGAAAAGCTTTTTATAAATGTAACAATTTTGAAACTATACAGGTATGTGTACAATACCTTGATATCTTTTTATTGTATATTTGTTGTTAATGGTTAACTGAAAATAATATATTGTATTTAAAATCATTCTAGAGTAAATATGGTCTCTAGAAACCAGCAGTAGAGAACTATAGGAATACCTCTCCTTTCTTTTCCATGAAGATTCACAAAGCACTTTTTGTAGACTTTATCTTGAGAATTAAGTATACAATAATCAGACTAAGAACGGGAAGAGACCCAAGGGAAACCCTTGCATACAATCAGAAAACATAACACACTATCATATGGTAGAAAAGTATGGTGCATTAATGAAACTCTCTGCATCATTTGTTTCTAGTAATAATTCCCTGAAATGTCAGAGTTGCACTTAATTTAAACCACACTCTATTCATTCTGACCTCTTATGCAGTCAAAAAGTACATGATGGATAATTTCAGGATGATTTTAGTATCTCTTAAAACAACTACATACTTGAGAAGCAATACAGTCTTTTACAATCTTAGAATGGTTTGGGTTAGAAGGGAGATTAAAGATCATTGAGTTCCAACTCCCCTGCCATGGGCAGGGACACCTTCCACCAGAAGGCCCTGAACACTTGATGCTCTGCATCCAATCCAACTCAGAGCCACTCCAGCACAAATCCTGCAAGCTCTTCCTGACTGGAAATCCAGCTGAATTTTGCAAGCAATGGCTATACAGCCAGCAGAGTGTCAGTCCCAAGAGAAATTACACTTTCAGGTACTCAGAACAGTACTTTGAGCAGCACTGAGCATTAGCATAATCCTATACAATTGTGAAAAGCTGTTTTGCAGTAGACCTTCATGTTTGGCATTTTAAACACTTATGACAAATACACACACTAACTTTTGCTCCTATGATAAATGGATAAAATTCTGCAAATGGATGACAAGATATATGGCTTTATACACAAAGTAGCACAAAGTGAGTCCAAATATTTTAATAACACTTGTAAGAAGGCAACTATAACACATATGATGATGTTCACTTTATCGTCACTAAAAATGATGCATTAAACTTAGCATCATCCTTGTGCTTCATAACAAACAGACATATCACCTTTGGTTCAGGTAACATTAAAAGTAGACCTCCAAAAGAGTTATGAGTTATTTCCTAAAATCAAGTAGCTTTCCAAAAAAGCTTTGGATAAGGATTTGAATTATTAGCCCAGGATAACCATGTTAGTGCCATCCTGCCACTGCTTCATGACAGCTGCAACACTTCAAAGGCTAGCAGCCTCAGAGGGGCTCCAACAACAGTAGCTGCTGCAGTGGCTACTCAGGTCCTTGAGACCTGTGATTAATTGGGTTGTCTTGGCATGTTTTGGATTTGGCTTTACAGAAGTGTGAAATAAAACCATGACTGCATATTCCTATAAATACATCTGCAGGAACACCGAAGTATAGAAAAATTGGATACACATCTAGAAATTCGAAAGAGCAACACAAATTTTGAAACATCTATATAGATGAACAAACAACAAGCTTGAATAAATATATAAAACTAAGCATATGACTATGAAACACATTTAATTTTCTATCTTAAAAATATTACACATAAGCTTTGAAGTCATGTAAGCTCATAACCTCATATTATTTCTAAAGGTTTTAACATCCTGCAGTATTCGGCACAAAGTTATTTTGTTAAGAAATTTAAGAGGAGAAAATTAAATTCTTTTAAAGCAGGAGCATATCTTTCAAAATCTGAAGCACTAAACCGACAATTTAACACAGAAAATCAAGCAATAGGAACTATATAGATGAACAAAACCAAAAGAAGTACAAGGACTTCAAAGAGTACTGTTTTATGCTTATTATGGAAGCATTCTGACAACCAACCCCTTTTTTTTAATCATTAATGTAGTCTTATATTTTTAATTTTTTGCTGTTGCTCTGCTTCATGATCAGATACTAGATTCTTGAAAAGCAAGTTTTGTACAGCTTTAAGAAGCACTGTAGTATGGGTTTGGCAATCACACCTTATAAACACTGCACGCTGTATTGTGTGTCTGACGCTGCAAGTACAGTCAAATATACATCGTGCATGATGAATTAAACACACTTTTTTGAGCGGACATCTATTCTTGCCAATTCAGGAATAAAACTAAATAGTTTAAACAGCCAGAACTCTGGCCTGAATTCAAGAAAAGCAGCGAGATGTTAAAAAAATATCTCAACAGAGCTGCCTTTTCCAGACAAAGGCTTTTTTTTTCCCCTCTTGGCACAGAGGTTTGGGATTGGAGCCAAGGTGCTACTTATCAGCTGTTTGACATCAGGGGAGGACTTCGTGCGTCAGTGGACCCAGTAGGGTCCCTCGGCTTATGGCACGCACCATGTGGTTCTTATCTTATCAGTTTGCAGGGTCTGGCACTTCAACCTCTTCAGCATGAAAAGAAAAGAGAAAAAAAAAAGGGGAAGGAAGGAAGGAAGGAAGGAAGGTGTGTATAACTGGGAGGGAGGATGTCAAACAGGACTGGTGAGCCAGGCTGGACTGCAGGACAGAGCCTTGATTATATTCGGGCCTACTGTGCTGTGTATGGTTGCAAAAAATCCCAATAGAAATTTCTCCTGCCTTCCCCACACACTCATAGAAGAAAGGAACTTCTTCTCATCTAGGTTCAGAAAAGGCAGAATAATGTGTACATTGGAGGGACAATTCTCTCTTTCACATACAGCTGACAGAGGGGCTGCCAGAGAAATTTGGAATGAGATATATTCATGAAAAAGCTTATCAAGGTAAGTGTGTCCTCCAGAAAACATATAAACGGGTGCAGTTTCTTATTGCAAACAAAATTTAAAGAGCCCAGATTATTTCCCCAAATGCACAGCTTCAGCAGGATTTAAGAGCTTTTGCTATTTATTGTAGCAAATTATTCTCAGGACCAAATGAGCCTTATGGCACAGCACAACTCCAAGCTTAAAACTTGATTGCACAAATGATTCTTTGTATTTAGTATTTAGAAAAACATTCACTACAGAAGATAATCCTCAAGTAAAGCATCTGCTTTCCAAGGTTCATTCCAACTGAAAAAATTAATATAATTACTCATAAAAAGATTATTTGTCTTACTCTCTGCTTCCTACACAATGTGTAGGAATCAGATAGCAAAAGAAAAAGTCACCTCCTTCAGATTAATTTCCTTAACCTATTCTACCTCTAAAGATGCATCACAAGATACAAATTACAGGAGAACACGAAAAGCTGTTAAAGTATCTGTGGAAATTAGTAGGTTTGCACCCTTGAGCAATCTCTATAATTATTTCCAGGTATTTCCATACAAAACCGTTTTGTCTTACACTGCAGTGACCAGACTAACATCAGTAGAGAAGGAAAAAAAAAAAAAAAAATAAAAAAGGACAAAAGGACTCAGCGCTTGCACAGAAACCTTGCTTGCTAAGGATTCAGCAGAGCTCTGGGAAGACCTATTGGCTGAGGACCAGGATTGGGCAGCCTGTCATAGGTTCTGCTCATTCTAATGAAGGTTCTACCTCATTACTTCCTAACACTGTTTTCATAAACTGCATCATCAAAAACCACAACATTTTGCTGCATCCAGCCACACCATGCTTCAAGTTTCATTTCTAGTGTTGTGTCAACTTAGTGAACCATAGTACTGTGTAGTCAGTGGGACAATCACTCATCTGAAGGTGCAATTCTGGTACTAGTACCCTTTCTTCTCCAAATACAACCTACTTTTTAGGTAAATACCAATAATGTATTCCTACATAAAACAAAACAAAAATGTATGACCAAGGATCCTATGCCACTGCTTTGCTATGAAAATCTACAAAAATACCACAATATAATTTTTTATTCATATTTTTCTTTTCTTACCTGTTACTTTATTTTGGTCAGACAGATTGTTGCTTTATCAGGCTTAGGAGACAGAGAAAGAGAAAAATAAATGAGAAGTCTGAAGATAATCATCACCTGTAGACACTGTTCTACATCCTAACTTTTATGGATGAATTTCTGCACTTGGAAGCCATCACTGCACTCATCTCAAAGGCCTGTGCATAGTGACTAGGATTGGTGGCTTGAAGAATATTCTGGTCCCCCTTGAGTCAAATTATAAATATAGAAGTTATTGGTGGTTATCAAGGATCACTCCATGTGGGATCACGTGTTCCCATGAGGCCCATGAATTATAGAAGTTATGTTTCTCAGAGTGTGTGATTTTTGACTCTTTCTACTTTCATTTGAAAACACAACTGACAAATGAATTGTAAGTGTAGCTACAGATCTGTGACACAAAAACATAAACACTGTATGTGATCCTTCATTAGCCAAGAAAAACAGACACACACACACATGAAAAAATAATGTGCGTCATCTCTGAAGACCCTATCATTCCCATTACATTTGCTTGAGTGCAAAAAAGGGTCTACTTTGTATCTTCATTTTGCAACTCCCTCTTTACTTCCTCCTTTGTTTTGGTTTTTTTTTGTTTTTTTTTTGTTTTGGTTTGGTTTGTTTGTTTTGTTTTTGGAACAAGACAAGTGTCAAAATCTCAGTGCAAATACACAATACCTAGTAATTTTATATAATTTAGGTGCTTACATCTCAGTTACATGACAATGCTCTGTCAGCTGTTTCTTTAACACAATTAAGTACATTTTTTGCATAATTAAATTGGGTTACAGGCCCTACACAGTGAGTGCATACACTGTGTACTATTCCAGTATGTCTTTTTTTCAAATAACAAACCTGATTTTTTCGTCTTATAACAAAAGTACAAAGCTACATCAAATTAAGGCAATGACCAATTTCATGTTCACCTAAGACTCTCCACCCATCATGTCCTGTGGAACCAACATAGTCCTTGAAGAACTAACCACATGGTGCTCCTTGCACAAACTTGTTCAATTTTTATACATGCTATTTCTACTAAAATACTTAGTACAATGAAGCCAATAGGAGCTGTTCACATACCTAAAGATAATCACATTTGTGGTTGGCAAAAAGAAGGACATTTGCTGGTACCCTGCACACGTTGAACATCCTGTTTCCAAGTGTCGCCTTGATCTCAACCATGTCCACTAAAAATGCTCTAATTAAAAAAATCTACCTTGCCACACTTCTGTTCATTCTTTTACTTTCCTTGACCATTTTCTCCAATTTTCAATCTCCTGTGCAAACAACTGGTGAAATTTGAAATTAAGACTTCCAAATGCCATGTGAGATGGATAAAGCGATCCCCAGACTCTCGTGTCTTGATAGAGAAGCCCCAACAGACAACAAGGCAACACTGCTTCTTTCGACATGCTGATGCAATTCTGTTCAACAGCTTTATGTATGAAAACATTTGGAAACCGAAATTGCACATAATATGTAAGTCAGAAGAAAAAGAATTAAGAGGGCTAAAACTGCAAAACCAAAGGATTAACATATCACTGCTAATGAAATGCCACAAGAGAGTTAACAACCCCATATAGCACGAATTGTTATTTTATCCAGAGATAAGACATGTCCACAGCTAGAAAAATGATTCGGCACAGACTGAAGGAGGAAATTGTTTCCTTAACCATATGAAATTTCTGTAAATACTCCTCAGCATGAGACCCCTCAAAAGATCATAGCACAAAAGGTATGTACTTGGGCAAACAAAATCTCAAAAATCCATATTATATGTTTAAAATGTATAAAGATAATTAAATATAAGCACATATTCTTTTTAAAACTGATGCAGATTTGGGGTCTTCTAGGTCTTCATTTTTACCTGAAGAGATTTTGATTAGGTTTGGCAAAGCAAACAGCTTTTGAAGTGAACAAAAAAGAATGACAAAATTATTTGCGTGTAGAAGGACATTTGAGTCTATTACGACCAAGTTGTACTTTAAAAATTTTTATATTGATTTTAAATGCCAGTTATGTAAGAACATCTAAGATATAGAATTACTGAGTGTTTTACTCTTTCTTTCATTCCATCATGGGCAGTACTACAGAAATAGCAGAAAAGAGTCTACTGTGCTAGTATATTAACAACTCTGACAGCATGAACATCCACAGAAAAAAAAAGAACACAACCGAATCTCAGATTTTTAAATAAAAGGAAGTCTTTTATGTAGACTCAGTAGTATCTATATAAGTATGTGTTTTGATCTTCATCAAACTGGTAAGACTTTCCCATAGGACATTAGTATGGGAGATTAAGCATACTATAATGTACCTTTGGATTATGTGATCATCTGTTCACAACTATTCAGACAAAATGCTAATTTCTTCACTGAATTCAGTATAACTAGCTGGACAGGGTACTTTCAAGAAAACATCATAGACACATTCATGATTTTGACTATTATTTTTAGTTCTAACTGAAATGAAATTGCAGATTATTTTAACACCCATTCCTATTTTCTCAAGAGAAATACAGCTTATAAAGTTAAAAGTCCAATCTAAACATCTTGCTTCAAGACAAATGACTCAAAGAGCACTCATACCAAAATCATTAGCTATGTTTAGTCTTCTGGTAACTTTTTTTCCTTTCACCTAAATGAAATCTCTTCTAAAACAAACAATGCTGCCACACTTCACCACTGTCAAGTAACAGAAGCAATTCCAGATCTACACACTATATTATCTGACTTTATAATGCATGTCAAAATTAATTTTTTCTGGAAATTTATACCTTGTGCACACTAAAATTTTGGGCAGAGGATGCAAAGAAGAGACTCAAGTAGACTCTTGCTAGCAACCAGAGTGCTCAACCACTCGACCAGAGCATTCCCAGCCTGTTTCCTTTGCCTGGGCAGTGTTCACAACCTCAGCTCAGAACAGCTGATGAGATCTGGCCTTGTTTGTTGGCACTTCAACTCACACGCTGCCAGCCAACATTCCCCTTCAAACATTACTGGAAAACTGCCAGGACAACCAAAGCTGATGCAGCACACTGAAAAAGATGCTTATATCCTCCCAGAGAACAGTAGCCATTTGCAGTCAAAGTCCACAAAGTTCTATTTAAACTTGTTACCTTTTAATCTCATTTCTTTCCTAGATATATAAAATACAATGACAGGGAAAACAATAAACTCTCAAAGAGCAGTCTCTAGACATAAATATTCCCTATGCAGAGAGAGAATAGCAAACTACTTAGCATTAGTAAAGCAACTCTATTAATGGTCCTCTCTTAATTTTATAAATTACTTTCATTATTCAGGAACATTTGTTCTACCTGATTCCTTGGAGCTCTCCATGATTTTTTTTGGCCAGTTTTATTTATAAGGTTTTGTTCTGAAGCTCCAGAACAACTACAGCATGTCACCCAGTACCTTACTGGATGCACACAGGTGATAACACCATCATAATTAAAATGACTGGGCTGCTCACTTCAGAGGCAAAGTGCAGTGTTAAAATACGCTCATTTAACTTTTCTGAAAAACATACAGGGATTATACTGCTCATAGTGCTCTCTGGAATGAGAGTTTAAGATTTATCCAGAACACTAGAACACACACCTCTGCAAGCAGGCTTGCTGTCTGCTCATCACTGGAGAAAGGGTTTCATTGACACAGGTACATGAACATTCCCAGACCTAATACAGCAGAAAAGACTTTGGTTTGCTCATAAACCTGTCAGCAGATTTTCCAGTAGACTCCAATTTTTGAGTGGAGAAACATACAAAATTATGCTTACAGAATAAATTTTTTGCTCAGAAAATGTTTTCTGTGCTGAAGCCTAGAAATCAAAACCTGCAAACATGTCTGTGAGAAACTGCATTGACTTGTTTGTTCATCAAAAGTATGGAATTAGGATAAAAGGGGGGGAAGTCGGGACATGGAATTTGCAGGCTTGACTGGTAACCACAAACAAAGATTGTGAAAGATTTTGCAGGACTGGCTGGAACTGATAACCGCAGTGGAAACCCATTGTTGCTGAAAACTGATAAACCAAAGTGGAAGAAGACACACCACCCCACTTGTGAAATCCATTGTTTTTGGGACTGATAACCACGGTGGAACGAGACTCATCACCCCCCACTCATGCAAGATAAAAAGGGACTGAAGAGAAGGAAAGGCTGTCAGCTTTTGGCGGAGCCAGGCTCCCAGCTGAACCCAGCGCTGTTTTGCTTGCTATCGCTTGCTGTAATTAATAAAATTATTAATTGATCTTAAAAGGCTGAATCAAATTATTCGCCTCAACTTATAACAAATTTGGTGCCGTGACTCGGATCGGAACACCTGGAGAGGAGGTCTCCTAAGGAGGCGCCCCACTGCCTTTGCTTTAACAGTGGCCTTACGGGGACACTCCTCCCCAGACTCCGACCGACGAACCTAAAATCCGATAGCAAGCAAGGAACTGCCGGCTACCCCCTTAATCTTTGTGCACGAAGCCCCAGGCGAAGACACCGGATGGTGTAAGTATTTTCCGAAGGACCGGGTGTCCAGAGGAGGCGTGTTCTGGGAGAACGGGACCGCCTGGTCGGGGGTGGGGATCCTGGAGTGTGGCGAGTGTGGTGTATGAGAGGGGAGCCGGCAGCTCGGACTCCCCAAGCAAGTGCGGACCTCATAGTAGTGCGGTTCCCATATCCGGCGACGGACTGGGCCACAAATTGAGGGAAGCAAGTGTGTGTGTGAGAGAAGGTACTCCAGAAGATGGGTCAGAGGAAAAGCAAGCCTGCTGAACCCATGGGTGGGGGAATCCCTGTAAAACTTCCCCATATTTCAGAGGATAGTCCATTAGGCTTAATGATTAAATATTGGAATGCCTTTCCTTCTAGGAAGGGAAAAGATAAAGTGAAAATGGCTCATTACTGCATGGAAGTTTGGGGGGGAAAACAAATAAGAGGGGATCAGTTATATTGGCCAGTATTTGGGTCTTCTGAGGATTGGATCTGTCAGGCCCTAAATATTTACGTTAATTCAAAAGAACCCTTTAATCTAGAAGAAAGTGAATATGCAGCCCTCTGGATAAGAGGAGAGACAAGGGCAAAATTATTTGCTCTCAATACCGAGAGGAAGAAAAAGAGGTCAAAAGAAATTTAATTACCTCCAGGCATTCCCCCTCCATACATACCGCCACCACCCCCACCTCTTCCATTGCCACCTCCACCGCCACAGCTTGTAGACCCCCCCCCTCCCGGAACCTTCGCTAATCGACCACCCGGGTCCCTCGGCACCCACCCAAGAATTATCGGAAGATGAGGGACCGGCAGGTGAAAGGTTGGAGGAAAATATCCCTGAGGGTTCTCGGCGAGTAACCCAAAGCCAGACCCGACAAAAGGGAAAGCAAGAATTAGGTATATTTCCCCTTAGAGAGCATGGAATGGGAATGGTGCCTAACCCGAATGCTGCGCAACCAGGACAGCCTGCTCAGATTCTGGGAATAGGGTACATATCCGTCCCATTAAACTCATGGGATGTTAGGGAATCTAAAAAAAGGAAATGGGACATTTGTTAGAAGATCCTTTAGGGGTGGCGGAGCGGTTGGATCAATTTTTGGGACCTAATATTTATACTTGGGAGGAGATGCAATCCATGTTAGGGATTTTGTTTTCTGCAGAAGAAAGGAGAATGATTAGAGAAACGAGCATGAGAATCTGGGATGATGAACATTAACAGGGACCATTAGCAGATATTAAATGGCCCCTACATAATCCCCAGTGGAATAATCAAGACCCGTTACACCATACCCATATGGGCGATTTGCGAAATATAATAATACAGGGAATAAGGAAGGCTGTCCCTCGTGGACAGAATGTACAAAAGGCATTCAAGGAACAACAAAAGAAGGATGAAGATCCAACTGAGTGGTTGGAGAGGCTGAGAAAAGCCTTTCAGTTATATTCAGGGGTGGACCCTAACACTCCTGAAGGAGACACATTGTTGAAAGTTCATTTTGTGGTAAATTCGTGGGTGGATATTCGAAAGAAGTTGGAAAAGTTAGAAGGGTGGCAAGCAAGGGGGCTGGATGAGTTACTGCGGGAGGCTCAGAAGGTTTATGTTAGGAGGGAGGATAAGAACTACAAGAAGCAGTCTAAGATTATGTTAGCAGCTGTAAGGGAAGGACAGAGGCAATCTCCCCAGAGAAGGGGTGGTGGTCACCCAGGAGGTTTGAGGGGAGCTGGTCGACAGGTGCATGAAGGAAGACAAGGTGGAGGAGATAGAATTGTTTGCTTTTATTGTGGGGAAAAGGAACATATGAAGCAGGAATGCTGACAAAGGATGGCTGATGAAGAGCAGTTTAAGGAAGATTACGGGTGTCAGGGGCTCTATCTGCTGGGGACAAGAGAAAGAACAAAGCCCCTGGTAAAATTTAAAAAAAAAAAAAAAAAAAAAAGTCCCCAGCAGCAAGAATATGAGTTCCTTGTGGACTCAGGGACGGAAAGATCGACCGTCCAGACCCTTCCCCAAGGGTGTAAGATTTCATCTGAAATAATACAGGTGATTGGAGCCAAAGGGGAACCCTTTGGAGTACCTATAATCAAGGATGTGCTCTTAAAAAGTAACTCCAAATTAAGAATTGGGTCGTTTTTATTAGTACCAGAAGCAGATTATAATTTACTGGGAAGGGATTTAATGATTGAATTAGAAACAGGGATAGAGATTAATAAGGGAGAACTGACAGTAAAATTGTGTCCTCTCCAGGCTGAAGATGAGAAAAAGATTAATCCAGAAGTTTGGTACACCCCTGATAGTATAGGAAAATTAAGTATTAAACCCTTTGAAGTAACTATTACGAACCCGGAGATACCTGTCAGAATTAGACAATATCCTATATCTAAGGAGGGGAGGCAAGGACTGAAACGAGAAATAGAAAGGCTTTAAAAAAAAAAAAAAAAAAAAAAAAACACAAGCTTACAGGCGATAGTGGCCACTGCTCTCCTAGTAGAGGAAGCTGGGAAGATAACCTTTAGAAGTGAGCTAAAAACCTTATCTCCCTATAACATTCATGGAGTTTTGCAACAGAAGGCCGACAAATAGATAACGGATGCCAGATTCCTAAAGTATGAAGGCATCCTAGTCTCCTCTCCTAAGTTAAGAAACAATGGGCCTGAAAAACCCAGCCCAGTTTTTTTTTTTTTTTATAAAGAACCAATTACAGAACTAACACATGATTACCTCCAACAAATAAAAGAACAAACAAAAATAAGGCCAGATCTTGAGGAAGAAAAACTAAAAGAAGGGACTCAATTATATGTGGACAAGTTCTCTCAAGTTCTGAGAAAAAAAAAAAAAAAAATCCGGGTATGCTATAATAGATGAGAAAAACATTTAAGACAGTAGAATCTGGTCCCCTTAGCCCCAGCTGGTCGGCCCAAGCATGCAAATTATATGCTGTGCTTAAAGCTCTAAATTTATTGAAAGGAAAAAGTGGGACTATTTTTACTAATTCTAAATATGCCCATAAAGTAGTTCATACTTTTAGTAAAATTTGAGAAGAAAAGAAGACTACAAAAACTGCAATACGGATGGCCGAAAAAGAGTGGACGCATGCCAGTCGAGTTAAAAGTCCGGCCACCACGGATGACCAGTGGAAGGTAGACAGCCAGCCTGGGAATTTGAAGGTTACCATTAAGAAAAATCTATGAACTCTGTGTACATCATTTAAGTCGATCGCAAAAGAGAACAAAAAGGGATATAATTACCTACTTATTAGTAATTATTTAGTAGTTTATAATAAGGTAAATTATAATTATTATCATTTTGTATGTGTTAGTAATTATTTTAACGATTATTTAATAATTTGTAATAAGGTAAATTGTGATTGTTGTCCTTTTAAGTGCTTTACATGTAAAATTTGCCAAGAACGGTGGCAGGTCCATTGCCAAGGGGGGAAGCCACCAACTGGGGTCTGAACAGAAATTGTGGTAAAATCAAGAAAATTGAAAAATCAGTAGATTTGTTTGGAGTCTGAGGACTGGTAAAAAAAAAAAAAAAAAAAAAAATATATATATATATATATATATATATACACCAAAGGAGTGCATCAGGAAACTTTTGTTTCCATATTAACAAACCCACTCCATTTGTTGCCCAAATTCTAAAAAGGTGTTGTCAGAGGGAACTAAAGGGGGTCCCGTGCCACCCACCCCCAGTCAAAGATAAAAATAGGGAACAGTACAAAGTTAGGCGGGAGCAGGGGAAGGGACGCCTAGGCAAGTACCGCTGCTGCCGAGAAGATAATTTACCTCGCGGCTCGAAGCAACCGGGTCGGCGAGCGAGGCAGAGGGGAAAAAGCCAGGTCCCCCCCCATGGAATAATGCTGAAATGCTCCAACTATTGCCAACTGAGTACTAGGCTCCCCCAGACGACCGGTCTAATTTCCTCTGAAACACCAGAAAGGCAACAAACCCAAAAAGGGAAAACAGAATATCATGCCACAAAAACAAGGTCAGGACCCCACCCTTATTGGCAAATTATATGTATTTTAATGCTTTATATCATACATAAGGGGGAGAGTTCCCCGGTCCTGCACCAGCCCTTTAAGTGGACGCTAACCGGAATAGATGGCAGGGTAATTCGGAGTCAGATAACATCCAAACCCCCTATTTTTACCCCACAGTTATGTGAACTAGCCCCTGTAGAGCCCTGTTTTAATACAGTAGGATTTTACATGTGTCCAGCATCGAACCCAGGAAAGGGGTATTGCAATTACCCTGGAGAATATTTCTGTGGGTACTGGGGGTGTGAAACAATAGCCTCAGACTGGCAAGCAGCAGGAGATAAATTTCTTAAAGTATCATGGGGACCCTATGGGTGTACCCCTCCACAAAAGGATTCTAGTGGCGCCTTCTTGGGCGGGTGGAAAGGGAGTTGCCAATTTGTACATTTAAACATAACTGAGCCCACAGACCCAGGATGGATGGTGGGAAGATCATGGGGCTTTCAGTATTGGGAACCTGGAAAAGACAGAGGGAGCGTATTTACCATAAAGAAAGGGCCTGTACCAGCAGACACATAGGCAGTGGGCCCTAATCCTGTAATAGCTGGGGATTTAACAGCTAGGAACCTGATAACGGATAACCAAACTACAACTCCTACAACACCGCCAAGTGGGGATTCCCGGTTTAACACTCTCTGGAAATTAATGGAGGGAGTATATAAAGTCTTAAATGCTACTCAGCCAGAATTAACAGAACACTGTTGATTCTGCTTTGATGTTAGGCCTCCATTTTACGAAGCTGAAGGGATATCTGAAAAAGCGAGACGTCTTAATGGTAGCAATCCCCCACAATGTAATTGGAAAGATTCCCAGGGTAAAGGAATGACTTTGGCTTCAATAACAGGGAGGGGACGATGTATTGGCAGAGTACCCACACACCTGGAATATTTATGTGAGACTGTTACTAAAGCTAAACGGGAAGATACTCCAGCTAAATGGCTAGTTCCCGCTAAAAACACCAAGTGGATCTGCTCAAAAGGAGGATTCACCCCCTGTATTTCCTTAGAAATATTTAACGAAACCTCTAACTATTGTATACAGGTGGCTGTGATTCCCAAAATTATCTATCACCCCAACGAATATATGTATAATGTACAAAACATCCCAGAACACCACATACAAAAACGAGAGCCTTTGACCACACTTACAGTGGCAGTTTTAATGCTTGCAGGGGGAGCAGGTATCGGTACGGGAGTAGCCTCCCTAGCAAAACAAACAAAGGAGTTTAATTCCCTGAGGATTGCTGTAGACGAAGATTTGGAACGTATAGAACAATCAATATTAGCATTGGAAAAGTCAGTCAGGTCCTTATCGGAAGTAGTTCTGCAGAATAGAAGAGGACTAGATCTTCTATTCTTACAACAGGGAGGACTGTGTGTGGCCCTCCGGGAAGAATGTTGTGTGTATGCAGATCACACTGGGGTGGTACGAGACACTATGACAAAACTGGAAGCAGGACTTGAGAAAAGGAAAAGGGAAAGGGAGGCCCAGCAGAGCTGGGATGAGACCTAGTTTAATCACTCCCCTTGGTTAACTACCTTGATATCTACAATTGCGGGTCCTTTAATATTATTAGTGTTAGGATTAACATTTGGCCCATGTATATTCAACAAGGCAATTGAAATAGTAAAAAGAAGATTGGAAGCAGCACACCTGATGCTAATCAATGCCAAATATGAAACTCTCCCTAGAGAACCTGAAGTAGAAGAGACTTTGATTCTAGCCCACCAAGAAATAAAACGATTTGATGAACAAAATGATAAAAAATGAAATGGGGGACTGTGAGAAACTGCATTGACTTGTTTGTTCATCAAAAGTATGGAATTAGGATAAAAGGGGGGGAAGTCGGGACATGGAATTTGCAGGCTTGACTGGTAACCACAAACAAAGATTGTGAAAGATTTTGCAGGACTGGCTGGAACTGATAACCGCAGTGGAAACCCATTGTTGCTGAAAACTGATAAACCAAAGTGGAAGAAGACACACCACCCCACTTGTGAAATCCATTGTTTTTGGGACTGATAACCACGGTGGAACGAGACTCATCACCCCCCCACTCATGCAAGATAAAAAGGGACTGAAGAGAAGGAAAGGCTGTCAGCTTTTGGCGGAGCCAGGCTCCCAGCTGAACCCAGCGCTGTTTTGCTTGCTATCGCTTGCTGTAATTAATAAAATTATTAATTGATCTTAAAAGGCTGAATCAAATTATTCGCCTCAACTTATAACAATGTCCAATTTTAAGTACTACTGACTTCAGTAGACATATTCACATATCTACGAAATTTTAAGTTACTCCCACACACAAATGTCTACAGCAGCACTGAAATAGTGAAAGGGATCAAAATTGTTGTAACAAAGATGAATCTTCATCTACAAGTTTTAAAATAAAAAATCCTGCAAGCTTTTAAAAGTATTTTTGAATAGGAAATTTAAGAACTTTGTCTAGTGAAACTAGCCACAAAAGTGCAACACTGTAGTTCTGTACTAATACCAGGGATTTTTGGTTTTAAAAGCAACCTGGCCCTCAGAGTAAACACTCGGCTTTACCTCTGGTTTTGTTTCTTATTCAGGCCCTTCCTCGTGAATCAGGCAGGGGCAGGTAATACAAAAGGATGACTGCAAGGATTTTTCTCTGAACAGTATGGGTCCCCTGGCACTGCAGCACTCCCACTCTGCTTCTCCAGACAGACAGTAAGTAGGGCCTTGAGAGGTGTCAATCTTCCAGCCACAATAAAACTAAATAACCCTTAGCCTTCCAGACATGACATTCTGGTGGTTTGCCTTTGGTTTGTGGGTTGTTTCTTTAGGTTGAAAGACAATTAGGTAGAAGTAACCAACAGATTTGTCATGCATGTTCCAAGTAGCAACCCCAGGCTCAAGTGTCTGTGGTTTATCCAAAAGGATTTCAAGGCAAGCCACAATCGTCTGTAGCTGGAAACATTTGAAGAGTGGCTAGATGATCCTTTCAAATGTGTTGCCAGCCCTGAGAAAGTAGCATGTAACTACTCAGATTGCAGGTCTGGTGAGGACAAATATGCATGGAGTCATTATGGAAGAGAGTTGCCAGTAATTGCTTTGGCCTCTCCCTCTAAGGGTCCACAGTCATGCAAATGGCACGACCCAAGGAGTCCCCAAAAGTTTCTATAAACTTTTAATGGTGCTTCAAGCTGGTCACAGCCTTGACTTCACATGCCAACTCATTCATCCATCAAGACACAGCCCTTTACAGATAGATCTTTTTCTGCCTATTGTAAGGGGCAAACAGAGCTTGGGTACTTCAGAAAAGTGGAAAAACTGAAAACAGAAGAAGCTGGCAAAAGGGGGTAAACCAAACATACAGCTTAATAGCTCCATGTGGTTTTAGCTATGGGTCAGCATGGATTTCAATATCTGGAACACTGAGGAACTAAGAGAGATAGCTGTACTTCTACTGTGTGCAGGCATTTTTACACATATAATGGTGAATCAAATAAAACACACCAAAGATAAATGTTTGTAAATACAGCTCAAATATTATACAGCGTATTTTCTGACAAATTCTAAAAATTCACTCATTTGAAAGGGTTCATCATCCTCATGAAATGATTTAAGGAGCCACAGAAAAACCACCTCTGAATCCTGCCTTCACAGTTCTATCAATACAACAAAGAACATATCAAATATAAGAATTTTAATAAGCAAGAAGATGTAAATTATGTAGTACAAGCAAAGGCCAGATCCTTAGAATGCACAAACAGCTTTTACCTTCAGCCAAGCTGTAAACTCTGTCCTTCCTAAAATGTTAATGCAACACATGTTCTGCAAACTCTGTGCTTTATTCAAAATAACTCAGTTTGAGCTTATCAATAATAGCTGAGTATCAGTAATAACTTTCAATTCTGAGTCAAGGCTGACTCTAGCCTCCAGCAAGGAATGGAAAACTGCTTGTTACACATATCTAAGTTTATTAAGTACTAAGCATATGTGCTTAGCTACACTTAGAGTCTTTTAGACTCCTTTTAATCAACCTTCTCCTACACAAATGTTCCCACTTGCATACAAAAAAAATCACCTGCAGCATATATTAAGAAACAAAGATTATGCCTAAATAAATCTGTGGGGGTTTTTATGAATTTTAATAATTAAGAGAAATGTACATAAAGTTATACTTTTACCTAGTCTGTATTTGACACTAACCATGCTTCAGTTTGCATTCTTAAGGTCTTCTATTAACCAGTCTTATGACCCATTACTGATAATGATTGCAAAAAACAAATAAGAATAAGGTATAGAAATTAAAACTACCATCAGCATAAAAGAGTAAAAAAAATATTTTCTATATATTACTATTCTGTGGATGTGCATTTGTGGATGTTTTGTCATTAACAAGATAATTAAACAAATTTATCTTTGATAAATACAAAGTTAGAGTCCACCTTGACAGCAGTCCTATTCCAGTGTCTGAAATAAATCACAGTGTAGCAACACAACCACAGAAGCCACATTCTTGAGACCACAATTTCTCTCACTCATATTTTTGTGTAATAGATAATTAGAGCCTCAAACTCACATGTTCCCCATTTAGTCATACCATATTTTTACCTTTACCCCAATGTTCAGTCCCCAAACCTCAAAATCATACATTTTAAATACCAAGTAAATGTTCTGTTCTGATACATAGATATAAATTATGATGTTTTAATCCATAGGACCATACAGAAACACAACTAGCCCACAGTTCTTGGAAAATATTGCCAATAGAATACAAGAAACTGAGAAGAAATGCTTTTAAAATAATTATTCAAAATATAAAACAAGAGCTCAAGTGAAGTTTCCATATTAAAGGAAAAAGAAAAACTATATTACAAAAATATTAATTAAAACAAACATAGTAACTTCTGATGTCACATGCTGTCAGTATTCACAGCTGGGTCTCTCTACTGCAACTGGCAGCATTGAAAGAACATAAATCAGCAAAAGGATTCAATTGTCCATCTTCTAGGTAGGAGTGATGTGAGCAGCTGTTAGAGGAAAGCAGTAACCCTTCAGGCTTTGCTCATGTAAGGAAAAAGCCTTTCAATTATAATTTAAAATTAAAAGCTGCAACATTATTTAATTAAAATAATGTAGCTATTTGGCTCCACTCCCACTATAGTTTGTAAAAAATCCTCTCCTTGAAGTAGTCAGAGGCTTTGCACAAAGAGAGGGCAGAAGCACTTAAAACACAGTGAATGAAAAACAAACCCTACAGTCAGCAGGAGGATCCAGTATTTTCAAGTCTTTTGGGAGACATGAAATTATTTTCAACTCATTAACTTGAAATTAGATGCCCAACTGACAATTTGGAAGATTACTTGAGTCAGAAAAAGCCTTTTTCCATTAATTGCAAGTTTCACTGTTCAAGACAAGTTTATCAAAACATTTGCAAACTCCAAAGACCAGATTTACAAATAAATAGCTCAATTTGTTTCAGAAATGGTAAAATAAAGTACACTTGCCTTTGGAAGAAGGGGAGAAGGGGGCAGACACCCAAAAATCCAAACCATCACAACTGCCAATACTGTCAAACTTAACAGTTCCTCAAGTATTCAAATGAATGATTAGCAAAACGATTTTTAATTTCCAGACAGAAAGAGCATCTCATCTGCATTTAGGCAAGTTGGTCTAAAAAAAACCCAGAATATTTACATGTACACAATTTTTTCTGTAAGACCTCAAATAACTAATCAAAAACATAATGTAATTTTATTCATGCTAGCATGATGTTATCCTTCTTTAATGCCTGATCATGAGATGTGATACAGGAAAACACAAGGTTATTGAAACATGTAAGCAGCAGACCTTCTCTAGCTACTCACTTGGTACACCTAATAATTCTTCAAAGGGAATCTTGCACATTAAGTAGTTTTCAAAGTTTGTGTAGTGGCCAGACCTGAAACACTTCAGCAGGATATCCTTACCAAGCTCAAGCTTCAACATTCAACATAAAGTTCTGCTTAAATTAAAAAAAAAAAAAAAAGAAATTAAAAGGTCACTGCCATCCTTCCCTGTGCTCCCACTCCCTCAGAAAACTGCATTAATTCAAATCCCAAAATAGCCATTCTCAGACATTAGAAAAGCCTGGGAATTGCTTACCTAAAGAGCACTAAGCCTTTACAGGGTAATGAACATTTAACCAGAAACTCTGAGTGGAAACCATGATGAAGCCTCAATTATATTTTTTGTTAATAAAAATAGATTTGTTCTAGAGAAAAAAAATTCCATTTCCCCTTCTGACATTGTTTTTCCATGAGATCTTGAGGAAGTTCAAAAGGCCAAACTACTCAGTAGGAACCAGCAATTCAACATGTCCCATTCTGGTACCCATCAGAGACTTCTTCAGGCCCACTGTCAGGAGGGAGAGTTTGTTTTCCATTTAGGTTAATTTTGCACTTTGAAAGCAATTAAAAAAAAAAAAAAAATGGAATTCTGAGGAGAGACATCCTAGCACAGAGAAATGTGACTTTTGTGACTACATTTCCCACTGTGGGTTTAAATGCCTCCATTTTCCACCTGTAAAATGGCCTTTGTGTTAAAAGACAATAGTAGTAGATCAGAAAAAATTGTGTAACAAATGAAGAGAGTTATCATCTTTACTGCTGTTCACTTATTTTTATGGTTTTTTGGGTTTGTTGTTTGTTTTTTTTTTTTCTTGAAAGACTTTCACATGGAGTGTCTTGAATATTGTGATGAATCTATGGTGAAAAATTTCACAATTTAATCAAGCAAAGAAGAATATAACGCAAAGCAGACTTCTCAGTTATTTCAGCCAGATTGATCAAATAAGTCATTAAAGTATCAGGTTGCAAAAACCTCTATCATACGTAGAAAGCTAAAGTCAGTTGAATTATTTTATTACAGGATTTCTCTGCCTTTTTTTTTTTTATCACTAGCCTTTTAAACTTAGGATATTTTTATAAGTAGGCAATGACCAACTGCTACTGTCTTACAGCACAGTTTATTTCTGTCAAAAAAGCTGCATGCTTGATTCAGACTCCTCTAAGAGACTACATAGAAACTTGTAAAACACATATTATTATCTCATTCAAAATTATCTAGTTATTAAAAGCTAACTAGACTCAAGCATTTAATAAATATAGTTAGCAATAATAAAAGACAAGGAATCAGAACTACCCAAATTCCAAAAAAGTAATTTAAAAGCACTTTACATAAAAATGTAATTAAAACATGGAAAGAATTTCCTGTCTTCGCTACTTACATGGTTTACAGAATTCATAAATTGGTATAAATTTTATTTTAAGCAGCTGCTTAAGCTGTAATTGTCTGGCTATAAGCTTTGCCTTGTTTTTCCTTTTTCAGCACATGAATATCAAAGCTTTCACTAATCTGCTAGTCTGTACACTTGGTGACTGAAAAGAAGTAACATTTTTCAAATACAACACATCTGTTATGTACTTGAGATCAATGTTTAACTGCAAGGACTAACCAACAGGTTTTATATTTTACTTAAATTTCTTTGGCCTAACCAATACCACTTCAAGAACAGAAACTATTGTATTCCAGGATTACTATTTTCTTTACTATTAACCTTACCAGTAGACATTGCTACACACAACCTTTAAAATACTGACATATTCAGCAGGTCCAAGTGAAAGCAGCCATACCTACCTCAGTTGCAGTATGTAAACAACATTCCTTGCTTTTGTTCAAATGCTTTAACTACTGAAAGTGTCACTCAGGCACAATTTATGACTGATCTTGCAACGAGCTGCCTATGAATAATCCAAGTATGGATTCGGAGTTAATTTTGACTCTCTGGAATTTCAAGACCTGTCTATGCAGGGCTGTTCAGTTCTGAGCAGTATTTAGTCTGTGGTCATCTGTAATTAATTTAATGATGTAATGCAATGCAATGCTGTGGGAGCAAGGCATCAGACCCTCACTGGACTGTTTTCAAAGAAGTATCACTGAAGAGAGGCTGAAAACCTGAAGGAAAATAGAAATAACTTCATACACAGTCACACAGGTGTTACTGTGCAATTATCAGCATAAACATATCCCACATAAAGTGTCATGGGATTTCTGAAGCTTGTTTCAAGACAGTTCTGGAGCACACTGACAAACCAGGCTGGGAATCCTGAGAAATGGTAGACAAGTTCTAGCAACAGAGAAGAAGCTGAGGCTCGGACTAGTAGATTTGTTCTCCTCCTGAACTAGCTCTAAATGAAGTATGTTGATTTAGTTTGCACAGATGTGTATATCATTTAAGCTGTAAAGTAGTTATCTGTGAAAAGTAGTTAAAATTCCCTCCAAAATATCACAAAAGGATGGATTAGCATAGAACTAACACAAGGAAAAGAAAACAAAAAGGAATTTCATACGTACATCTAGTAGTAGTAACTCTAGATAACCAAAGGAGACCAATTACAAATATTTATAGTTCCCCTGCTCCAGTTGTAGATTCAATTGCACAAGATGCAGTCTAAGTAAAACATAAGCTTACAAAAACCATGTATTAATACTCTTGTTAATCAGGCTGAACAAAACATTGTTCAACGTTGTTTCTATGCAGTAGCAGTACTATGTTTTTTACAAACTGCAAAATGTATAATACTAAAATTTAAAGAACTTCTATAGATGCATCTGTTAGTAAAGAAAATACTGCCTCTAACCCTGCATCAGATTAGATATGCAGTAGTGCCCCTGGCAGTGGCAAACTGCCACTGAGCATGTAATTTGATGTATAATCTTAGTGGCAACATCTACAAGCATTTATTCAGTTATCACAGAATAACCAGAAAAACTAAAAACATATAGGAAAGGCATCTATATTCTACAGGCTCCATCTATCCTCTATCTCTTATTTTAAAGTGGTGCAGGCTACACTCATCTTGGTTCTGTTTGTCAGTGCAGGAGATCATCTTTTCCTCTCATAGATATGTGATGCACACTATCCTTTCAGGAACATTAGTATAACTGTTGATGCAGAAGTAGTAGTGGAGTCATTACACTGCTCATAGCACTCAGATCACTTCTGATAGCTCAACAAAAAGGAAAATATGACCATGGTTGGAAAAAAAAAAAACAAAAACAACCACCCAAAAAAACAACCTAACAAAAAAACAACCCATTAAATATAAAAGATGACCTTTAAAAAAAAAAACAAACTTTTTTTTTTAAATAAAATTTCTATCCTGCTTTTGTATCTGTACATGCAGAAGGTAACCAAATGAACATATTATGAGACCTCAGGCATAATATCCAAAGTATGGAAACTTATTTTTCATCTGGCCTGCAAAATACCATCTTGTCTACATACTTTCTCATATCCATCACTTTTTTCTATTTGATACTGTTGCTTTAAGTTTATGAAAGATAGTATTTTAAACTGAAACGCCAGCAGCATTCACATTTGACCAGAAGAATATCTGAAATCAATATATTGGTAAAAAATAATGTTGCGCAATACCCTTAATTATTAAACATTTTGGATTAGAACAGTTCTAAAATAATAGGCTAGGGGGCTTATTTCACAGCTGGATTTGCCTTGTATTTTATCATCTATCTCAGGAGTGTAGTAAAATCCCCACAGAGGCATCTCTATAAAGCATATAATGTTACTCTGGGAGAAAAACTTACAAAAGGAACAAAACTCTCTGGACTGGACAAACCTAGGGAGAAAAAAGAAACAGTTGCTTCATCACTATAATATGAATAGTATCAATTAATTCTACTGTGCTACTCCTGAGCAACATACACTGTGAATTGTATTCAGAGGATTTATTTTACTGCCAAATTTTTCTGCCTTTAGCCAACAAGCAAAACTGGAATAAAGAATTAAAATTTCTTCCTCAGCATTTAAAGCTGTTGCCATTGTCAAGCTGATGATGCTCATTTGTTGTATTATTACTAACCTGCCAGACCTCAGCTGTTGTCTTGGTCAAAATCTGAGTTTTCCAATAACTAGGAACTGCAGCTGCTCAGAATGGGTCACCAGGGATTTGCACCACCACAAACATTACTCATCTGGTCCTGCCCTGATCAGACTTCTTTGGCCAAAAGGCAGGGTCAGGCCTGAGATTTGAAACACACAAATGAAGGGTTTTTTTCCTCCTTATCTTCAGAAAAATAATATTTCTTATTCAATTTTTAAAACTTTATTCATGATTCTCACCAAATATGGATCCAACATGGCAAAGCTTCTCTTCCTGGACACTGCAGTAATTAGCATTTGAAATATAGACTATGAATTATAACTTAAGCCATTCACTAAATTACTGCTCCTATCATCTTATCTCTGCAAAAAAAAAATCAGAATCAAGAAAGTATTATTTATTTAAAATACCATTTTTTTAAACAATTGAGAAAGTTTATACACGATGTATCTGCCAGCTGCTGCATGTAACAGGTGTAACCATAAACATTAGAAAATGCTGCATTTTGATGTGCAAACAGCTGAAGTGCTGTCTGATTTAAATATCCCAAACTGGAATTATTTTTGTTTAGCAAACATTGTCACATGAAGCACCTTCAACAGAGCCCCAGAATATATGGGAAATAACTATTTAATATTTAACATTTCATTGGTATTTATTATTGGTTTTACTCCCATATATTTATTTCCAATGGGAATCCTTGCCAAAAAAACACTAATTGTCCATTTCTCCAACTCTTATTAACTCCTTCTGTTTGGATTGCCGACATCCACATCCTGATTTCTTACTCTCCTTTCAACAAGTTTCTCTCCAAAAAAACAATCAAGCTGTCCTGCTCTGAGCTCTGCAGACTCTACTGCTTCTCCTTTCTCCTCCAGAATTTCTTTCCTGTCATTCTGGCTTTCCAGAATACCACTCCCTCCCCTTGCTGTTTTGCACCATTTCTGCATTATACAGCACAGCAAACTCTCCTGGCAAAGTAGAAGCACTTACTCATGAGCAAGTGGAGAAGTTGACGTAGCTTTTCCACACTTGCTGAACAGAGAAGTGTTTAACCGCAGAGACAGCACAAACAGGTACTTTCTCCATGGCTCTGGAGCTACTTGAGTATACATGAATTGCACATAGTACAGGCTAGAGAGCGGCCAACAACTGGAGCCAATTTCCTGCAGAGGACTGAGGGAGAGTTCCCGCAGATGGAGGTTACTGAGCACAGGTTAGAAGAGTGCAAGCAAAGTAATGCCGATGGACTGAGCCCTCAGTTTTCATCTTAGCCACTTCAATATTCAACAGCATACTTGCCTCTGATATTAGGCTAGACTACTTTGCTCTCTTAGAGGCACAAGAGAAAGCAAGCCATGCAATGGCCAAACCAGATCCAGCCACTTCAGTTGGAGAGTTCTCATAAGTATTACAAGGGTTTCCATGTTCAAAAGCTGCATGACTATGAGCTTAGAGTGTTCTTTGCACTTCCAAGGCTTTCAAGTTTGACAGAAGAAATAACAGATTATTCATTAATCTCCACATAAAAGTAGAGAACTGTCAGTGATGGAAGTGACAGGTCAGTCAAGTGAGTAGGCGAAGCTTCCTCTTGTCTACAGGCAGGAGGAAGAAAAGTGTGCAAGGACAGAAATCTCTTTTGGAGATAAAAAGTTTCAAGGCCATTTGCTAACTTTATCATTCCTTTTTTGTTTTTTAAGTGGATAAACATGAAGAAGCAAACCTTGAACAGCAAATTTTGAAATACACCTTTCACTGACCTTGTAAAAATTGAAAGAGAAAAATTTATAAATTCCAAAGCCATTGAATTTCTCCTGCAAACAGCAAGAACTCAAGAACTGAACTCACTTCAGACAAAAAAAAAAAAAAAAAACACCCTGTCAGTCACAAATGAGTCAGTGAGGCTTTCTTATTAACATTATTAACAAAGGTTTCTCACTTTAAATCCCAGTCACTACAAGCAATGCCAACATTTTTAATCCTAGAAAAGCAGATAATTCATCCCATTCAGCTGACCAGCTCTACCCTTTTCCTTTCAAAAGGAGCTAACACCTTGCTCTTCACACAGAGCTAGGTAATCTCTCTCTAGGAGAGACCACGGCAATGAATGGAGCAACTCAACAACAGCTCTTTTCTCCTCACATGGAAGACTGACTTCTCCATCCAGTAAAAACCTTCTGGCCCTGTGGTTTTTCCCTTTCCTTTTTAGTAGCATTTTGCCCTTTACACCTCGCTTGACCCTGCCTTTTTTTTTTTTTTTCCTTCTGCCAGTTGTAAATATCTGCCAAAACCTGTCATTTGGTTGCCATGCTTACAGTTTGGGACCAACTTTGCTTCTGAGGGTACCCACCACTGACACTCATCTTTGGTTTCCTCACAGCTACCAAAATTTGGAACTATAAAAAAAAAAAACTATACTTCTTTTTTAAAAGGATTCAAAGTGCTTTTTAAGCATGTTAGCAGCACTGCCAGAGGCATCCTATAGGAGGTAAACCCATGTTAGTATCACAATAGCTGGCTACTCATACATAACTGGTTCAGAAATTTGCTTCCAAAGTGGTTCCAAATTTGCTTCTCCCCATGTACCCCAGTCATGGCACCTTGGTCCCTATCATTGAACAGACTCAGAGCATATGCATGGAGGCTTCCCTACAGGCTGAGCTACATCAGAAGATGCACTCCAGGAAGTCCGAGGGTATTACAATGCTCAGAATTGAAGTAGATCCACGCTGAAATAAACCTCACTAAAATGCATAGGATCAAGGTTGAATCCTTAACACAAAACTCTTTACCCCTAAAAATCCATTTTGCCCTCATCTTCTTTTCCACATCTCCTTCCCTTCAACACATTTCCATTACACTGCCCTATTTCTGTGGTCATCATTGCATAGGATCCTTGAAAAGGTTTAGGTGTTAGACTCCAGGGCACCTCATTCCATTAGCTGCATGCACTGTGATTCTCCTTTGTCATCAATACATTGGTAAACTTTGGGTATCACCAATAGCTTTTGCCTGGAAGAGCACTTTTTCACTAACACAAAATGCACTGAAACAACAGCGTGAATGAGAACAGGATTGCACTTACCCCCCAGGCTAATAGAAATCCAGTTCATTAGCTCATGTGCTGTACAAGTCCTCAGAAAGTCACGTGTTGGCACCCCTGGGTTGCACACCATGAAGATAAGTGCATTTTTGACTAGTTATGCTGCATCACACTGACATCCACAGAGCACCACAGGAAGTCAGGCAGTCTGCTGACCTGCAGTTTGCCACAGTACCTTCCCAGGCAGGAAGGCAGTGACTACATTGTGCCTTTAACTCGAGATCAGGGATTTGAATGCCAAAACATGGGAGTGCAAAACAGAGACAAGAAGAAAGAATTAACTTTGAATTCACCCTATTAGACTTATGCCAGTCTGGAAAAAGCCTGTACAAGTCAGAACCACTGCAGGAGACGAAAGGAGAAAACATCCAGGCTCCACAGTGTTCACACCTTCAGTCCTGACTGGCCAGATCAACAGCCTCTCTGCTTTTTTCCCATAACAATTTCTGGAATTACAAATCAATTTCAACTAAAACCAGCACAGGGAAAGAGTTTTCCAAAAATAACTACAATTCTGAAAGTTTTATGACCACTGGCAACTGGGCAAGCTAGCATGCCCATGGTTAAAAGAGCTTCAGATTTTCTCTTGCGTGCCCAGGATTTAATCAATCAGCACACTGGCAGCCACTCAACCCACACCATCAGTCACGTCACATCTTCTCCACATGGCTGCTGAGGCCCATGGGAGAAAAAATATTTGGGGACACAGGCCAAAAACATTACAGTGGGGAAGAGGTACCTCTAGAGATACAAAGTTCAGAACATATAATCCATGTGAAACAACACTGGTTTTGTATAATTTCCAAAAGAAATGAGCACATTTGATAATGAAAATATAGATGCAAATGTGCACGTGAGTGTGAACAATATTTAAAGTTCTGTCCATTTGCAACAAAAATATTAATCTCTTTCAGAGGGCTAGCACATCTGAGACCACTCCAAAACATCTTGGTAAAAAACAGGGTATGCCTGTGCCTCCATCGAGAAAATGGCTGCAACATTGGCTAAATCCTTTAAACATATAAAGCCATCTATAGAGGGGGACCAGATACCAGACAAAACCACAGTGGTAAAAAAGCTTTATCTGTCCCACCACTCGGTCTCATAGGGCTCATTAATCACTTGTTGCCTCATTTAGGATCCAACCAAGCCTACCTTTGCTCAGCTTGAGGCCAGCTCAATAGATAGTGTGATCTGACACAAATCGGCATCTCCGGCACACCCCTTCCTCTTCTCTCTACTATTCATGTCTTTCCCCACAAAGTCTTCCCTGTAGTTCCTAGGCGCATCTACACATTCCCTCCTTTGGGAAATGTTTTCCCTTGCCCTCCCATGAGCTAGCAGGCAGAAGATCTCAGAAACATCAGCACCAAGTCTTTCAGCAGCCATGTTGGCACATGCTAGCTTGAAGCATTTCTCAAAATGCCTTAAAACAACAAGGTCTCAGTGCTCCAACTGCTGTCTAACTTTTTTCTTTTCTTTTTGATATTTGCCATCACAGAGCTTAATGAAAACAAGCAAGCTTCACATGTAATTATTACTACTAAAATTACTGCTAAATCATTAGGCGATTTATAAAAGTAAAAAATAAAATAAAAATCTAAGGTTAATAAATTTTCCAAAATAGATAACTGGATAACAGTGTATGTCTTAAGACTGCCCAACACTATTCTTTAAAATCATCACTTCACAAATCACAAAGTTTAAATAAAAGTTTTCTGTGACTTTAATTCAGTGGAACTTAGGTTGAACGCAAAACCAGCAAAGCATTCATTCAGGAAAGCAGTAGCAAACATTGCACAGATTTACCCAAATTCAGCAAATTCTATTCATTTGCACATTTATCTAATTAGCTCTATTGTCTCGTGGAGTTAAAAATAGGAAGAATGATCACAACATAAATGCAAGTGATACCCAGCTATGCAAGAAGACTTCCCCAAATATGGTTAAACAGTAACCAATGGACATTCTTAATTGACTATACTCAGAACACTTGTTCCAGAACCTTCATGTTCCACCTGCATTAAAAATGTTCCCTAAGTATAGTTAGCCTCAGGAAAAACATTCAGTTCCACAGAAATAATATTAAAATTGGTAACTCTCTATTTTATAAGCATGTTATTTAGTCTCAAAGGGTGGTAGAACAAGTTCTTTTTGAAATCCTCACTTTATAACATTCTGCTCAGCTTCCCCTTACTTTTGCTTGAAGTTTCACTTCACAACCTTTATTAACAAACAATGCCATATGCTGTTAATTTAAGAAGCCCCATTTTACAAGCTGGATAGCTGATTATTTTTTACAATGGGAAAATAATTAACATTTTTCTGCTCATTTTTTATTCAGATTTATTTTTTTAAGGAAAATTTAAGAAAAAAGCCACAATCTTATGTCATCATTTCTCACTTGAGAAATACCAGAGTTCAGAAGTCAGAGTAAACTGAGTCAGTCTCATCATTCAAGCCTTTCCTGAGCCAATGTGGTACCATTACTGGCAATATGACCACATACTACACAATCCTAAGGGCTGTCTTAGCTAGCCCACAAAGTATACTTTTCATGTGGAAAGAAACAGCAGTGCACACCTACTAATCTCTATGGAAGTGTGACCTCAACACCTGCCATGCAACAGTTAAACTATGCAAGAGATGTATTAAGTCATCCTTTCTTTTTAACTACATTTAAAGAAAATAAAATTAAGATTTCCACATAAATGCAAATCACTCGAGTGTTATAACCATGTATTCCACTGTCTTTTTAAATTATTTTCTCTAAATGTATAATTGATGTTATATAGGTCACTATTAAAAACAGTAGTCCTCCTTCTAGCTGATAAATTTATAGCTGTATGCTTCCAAATTTCTACTGGAAACACCATCATAGCATGCTATTCCAGGTGGAGCTTTCAGATCTTGTCAGAAGAGCACAAAATTGAGCTTCCAGAATTAGCACAAAACAGCTTCCAGGATTAGAAAGCACACAAAGTATATAAATCACTAAAATATATAAAGCCTCAAGACTACATTACAAGTTAAACATCATTATCCTGTAATGATTTATGTATGCATTTATTCCAGCATCTTTCCTGCAAACTCCTTACAATAATTAATCTGCTTGGAAATCAGCATGTGTAAAGCACACAAGACCTGAAGTCAGACTGAAATAAGTATCTATCATCTTCAGGCAATCCAACCTTCCTCCTGCCTCCTTCCCAACACCCCAGCCCCTAAGTTAAAATCAGTTTTATAGGATAGAAGCTTAAATAACAAGCTAATATTTCAGTTGCTATTTTTTCTATAATAGCACACAGAAAAAACAACATATATCTTGTGCTTACATTTATTTTCATGAAAATGGTCAACTGCAGCCTAGCAGCTCTATCTTCTGCAGCTGACAGCAAGAATGGTGTTGCCTCAGGAATGGCTTAAGAATAATGAATAAAACATGAGCTCTAGAGAAATGTATGTTAAACAAGATCAGTAACACAAATCCCACATGTTGGTGTGGTTTATATCTGTTATGTGCACATGTATGTTCATGGACAGTCTTGTATAACATTTGTTGCTTCACATGAATTCTACTCTGTAACTTTTCCAGCTAACAGCCCAGAACCTTGTACAATAAACCGCATCCATGACAATTCCTTATCTGTATTTTCAATATGCTTTCAATGCATGCAAACAGCCAAGATAGCACCCTAGTTAAAAAGTACCAACACAGTATCATTGTAAGCAATATTGGGCAAAATATCAATTAATAAAATCACCTTATCTGTGGTTAAAAACATTGCTGCCAGTGCCCTCTATATGAGCTACATGGCACCGCTAAAATTCAAAAATTCCTAGCTGCTTAGCTTATATTGTTGGAGTCAAAGGCAACCTTCAATAACCTGGCTGACACCAGTATAGGCACAGCTTTTATCACATAAGTGCCAGTTTACTTTCTAAAGCAACTTCACATCAGAATCTCCGGATACCAAAACCAACTAACAAACCACTAATGTTGCTACAGCAGAATTGCTTGGCTTAAAAGAACAAAACAACAAAACCCACAACACACACTTACTTCATAATGTTACCAAACACAATACAAATGTCAGTGTACGTGATACTCCCTGAATTACACCAAAAAAAGTGAGATAACACCACACTTTAATATGTTTCTGTCAGTGCAGTGTTAGTGCTAGAAATGATTATAGTGTTAGCAATGAAAGATACAAAATTGCAATACAGAAAAGGGACTTGTTATTATTCAATAAAACGCACATAACTGTGAACACAGCTAAAACAGCATTAGGAGAACATGCTGCACCTGTTGAAGGTAAAATTAGCAATTTACTAAGAAGGGGAAAAGAAAAACAGTATTTAGGAATAAGTCAACTACAACACATGCATATTTTATTTATTTATTTTGTCTTGTTTGACTTTCCAACAAAACTAACAAATTATTAAACCCCAAGCAAGAACCATCCTATGACTATCCATCTCCCCATGTCACGCAGACATGTAAGAAGGGCCCTATTGCATCAGACCTGGAAGTAACCACCAAAGTATTCATCCCAGCTCCTGAGAGTCAGGGAAACCTTCACTACAAAGTCCAGTGAAAAAAAGGTTCAGCTCATGCTTTTCCTAATACCATTTTTTGTGCTCCATTGCTGAAACACACACTTTCTTGTTAGACTTAACAAATGTTACATGGATCAGAAGCATAAAATATCAAATCAGATAGCATAAATATAAGCCTAACTAAAGCAGTATCAGCACAGACCTCAACAGAGGGTGCATTGTTCAGTTTCCTTTTTTGCAAATATGGATGTTCCTATGATCTGCGAGTGACAATGTGCACTGCTAAAGAGGAAGTTTGAAATTCATAATTGGCCTCTGGCTTTTCTACACCACACTCACTCTCCTATAGCAGCCAGCTTGAAAAACAGACAAACATTGAATGATTCTCAATTAGCTTACCTAACCAGAAAAAACACTAAAAAACCAAAGATGTGAGGAAGCAATGTGAACCACAAAGACAGTCTCGAGATAACAGAAAATATCTATTCACAATTAAAACGTACCACTGGAATTACACTCTATGTGAGGAGTACAGGATTTGGAACACACAGTTCACAAAGTACAGCCCTTTAGTTCTTTCTAAGACTATTTTAACAAGGTTAGATGATCAGGAAAATGGACATAGGTCTGTCCATTAGCTATTATGAGGCTAGTAAAATATGCACTTGGTTAGATACAGGAGAAAAAAGGAGAAAAAAACAATACATACAAATTTTGTCAAAGACTTATATGGTTTAAATTAGTTCTCTTCTGTCAGATTCAGTATTGACATAAATACAAAAAGACCCAAAACCAAGGGATTAGTCTACAAAATGAGTTATAAACTAGGATAGTGGCACACTAGCATTTAAGTGTGAGGAAGAATGCAATGTTCCTCTCTTGTCATTTGTGCTTTGTTAAGTAGATTGGACTTTTTTATAATCACACTTACTCGCACTTCCCGTAACTAAATCTGACACAGTACATAATGCTGTTCCTCAGCAGAATAAAAATTCTGATTTTCTTTGCAAGTTGGACCAATTCAGCAGAATCAAATTCATAACATTAATAAATCACCAAAACCCAAGATAGCATCTCAAAACAGTGCAATATATAACCCCTAAATATGTCTTACAAACACATTAATCATGAACAGATTGAATAGCCCAACAGTAAAAGAATTCTTCATCTGCATTCATCCAAGTTCCTTTCAATGGGTCACAAAATATTCTTATATCAATATTCCACAGTACTTCTATGATGTTTTGCCAAAGCTGTTCAGCAGACCCCAGTCGTCAAAGTAATTTTTCAGACACTTAGATGCAAGCAAAACATCTCTCAATGCCTGACATACATCTTGGGTTCCCCATTTTGCCACCACAACTACTGTAAAGGATTCCCATGGTACTGCTGAATTTTCAAAGAATGAGCTGAAAATCAGATCTGTGCTTACATTAGCACAGCTTGTCTAGGAGTGGATTTCCACACCAAAGTAGGTGATTACAGCATTCACATTTTTAATGTTTAGGTTAGTTTTATCTCAAACTCTATCAATCTGGCCCTATACACCAAACCTCCTTCTTAAGAGCACATTCTGTAGTGCACATCCCAGTTTTGCTTAGTCTGAAATAATCCAGTTAAGGAATGCATGCTCTGTTGGACCATTCTCTGATGTGATCCAAGAACAAATTAAAATAACTAGGGCAGTCACCTTAAAATCACCTTTCTGACCTGAACATACTAATGTGGGCATGGTTCCAGTCCCAGTACTTCACTCAGTGTTCAATTTCTACCTCAACCATGGAAGAACAATCCAGCAGATAGAAATTTCAGCAATGGGCAATCTAGCACCCCATCACCACAAATCAGATAGAACAGAGCTTCTAACAGGAGAAAATTGTCAGTGGTTCTTTGTAACCTGACCAAACAAATCTTCCCCAAATGCCTTCCCTTCTCTCCACTTGATCATACTCTTAGACCTAGACTGAAACCACTTCCCCAATGACCCAGTTCTCACTCAGCCCACATCTGAAATGCTCTTTCTGAGCAACCTCCCTATGACTTTGCTCCTTTTCTCCTTAAACTAGCTGTGAGTAAACATTTGGAGTAATCTGTCATGCAGGCAATCCACATCCTCATCTAACTCTCATTCTTTCAAAACAAGATTGAGGCTCCAGCGGTCCTGCACACAGAGCCATGGAGTGCAGCAATGATGCCAAAAAAACAGATGAAGAAGAGAAAGAGTCAGTCTGTGGAAAGGAAAAAGTTCTCAAGCTATCTGAATTAAAAAAAAAAAAAAAACTTCTTGCAAGTTCAACAGACAGGGAATGAAATACACTTCAGTGGGGAGATCATAAGAAAGAAGACACTCAAAAACAATCTTATAATAGACAAGGGGAGAAGGATTACAGAGAATAAAATTGCCAGAAACACTATAAAAATGGATCTTAGAAAGTACTACATTCAGTGCAGAAATATAAGAAAAAGTGAGAATATATATATATATGACAGATGCAGATAATTAATATGGCTACTTTTTAATAAAAAAAAAAATCTAAAATCTTATGCTACCCTTGGACATGTTCTCACTAACATGCCACAAAATCTTATATTTCATGCTAAATAAAAGCATACTTCTCTTTCAAAGCTTGCTTTTCACTGCAAAGCTCAAGCTAGGGGTGGAATGAAGACAAGCTACTGCTCAGTATTGGTAAATACACCATTTAATTGACCTAACTAATGCAAGCCAAGTATTAGTGCAGTTTCTGAAGAAAAGCATAAACATAAGTGAAATGTAAAAATAAAATTAACTTACACCTTATTTTACTTTTATTCATGTATGTTTTCATATTTGTGGTGCTTGAAAAATTAGGCTATTATTGTAAATGCTACATCTAACAAAATTGTTTAAAGAATGAGTAAAGAAAACTATTTCATTTTATCTGGCTCAGTCCATTTCTCTTAGCTGAACCTAACCTAACACCAACTTTTCACCTAGTGAAAAAATGGTCCAGTGTTTGCTGGAGATCCAGTCTGGGATCTTGCTTTCAATAGGTATTTCTGAAAGCAGGCAGTAGTAATAAGAAACTACTTTGCAGCACTGTCTTTTACTTTCAGCAAGAACTGTAATAGTAAAAACAGGAAAAGGCTTAAACTAGCCCAACTTAATAAGCAAGACAAGAAAATGCAATAATAGTTTTCACAGCTGAAGATCTGTGCAAAGGTTCTAAGTCAGCTCTGTCAAATGAAAGCACTGTAAGATGATCATGAAACTGAAGCACTCACTGCTAAGCTTAAAAGGCAAAGAGAAGTCAATCTTTTTTTTTCCTCTCCAATTAAAAAAAAAATCATCACAAAATACAAATTAAAAATCCTTCTTTTTCAGAATAAGCATACAAAAACTGAAGTACTTTTGCTGCAGCATGGAAAAAATGTAAGGTTAAAAATTTAGGCCAGTGAGGACATATCAATCTCCTGTTGATTGAAGAGCATTAAGTTACAGAATCCCACATATTTACAGCAATATTATGGAAACTACATTACATTATTTGATGTCCTGCCTAGTAACACAGTCAGTCCAGATAATGTTTCTTGATAACACATAACACACCCTAGTCTCAAAGACAGGATGATTGTTGCTGTCTTGCTCTATATCCATTCCTTCCTCCCTCTTTTGTAACCTTAATACTTTCAGTAGCCAAAGATATTTTCATAACCTTTTTTGACCTAATCCCTAAGACAATTAAAAATATTTAAGGGCATTTCCCTACTGTCAAAAAGAGAATTATTCCATTTCAAGCATCTGTCAAATCTAAGCAATCTCCTGTACAATATTTTATTTCTGTGTAAGAAGTTCATCTGAAACTTTCAGTAACACCTAAAGCACATAAACTGCTTTTTTCTCACTACTCTTTAAAACAAAAAATCTTGCCTTGTTTCTCTTATAAAACTTCCCCTTACAAGTACAACAGGTAGGAAGAAAAGAGTTAAAGCTGAACTACAATGTGCCAAATTGTAATCATCTTCAAGACTGCAGACAACTCTAAAAGAATCTCCAGATCAATGTAACAAAATTTGCTATTCTGTAATCTGTGGAATCTCCCTTAGGTCTGAAGTAAACCAGTGTCCTAAACAAAGTGCCTGTGGTCTTGACACAATCACTGGGACAAATCTCAAACAAAGCTCGTTACCAGAAATGTAGGACTCTTTCTACAGTCCCTATTCTTTAGAAATCAATGTCACTTCAACTACACCTGGAACAAAGATATTACATGTAAAATTTTATTAGCAGTAGAAACTAGATTAGTAGATAAAACATAATCCTTCAACCATGAGTTTGATGTATTCCTCCCCCACCTGCTTCCTGTCCTCAAGTGTGTCACATGACAAAATGCAGGGATAATCACTGCTTACACACACAGTCTGTATTTTATAATTTAAAAAATCCTCTTTTGAGTGAGTAGGAAAAAACACCATAATTCTGATGTTGAGTCAAGAATTATTCAGCTATTCTTGGATCTCCTAAGCGATAATGATCAGCTTGATTCTCCAAATCGTCAAGGGATACTCTTAAAGGTCTTCATACAATGATAAATAAGCATACAACTGAGCCAAAAGTGGTGAAAGACTCAACCTTTATTGTATTTAGCTTCACTTTAAATGTCTTCTTAGTCTCTAATCCCTATCTAAACAAAAAGGCCGTGAAAGTCTGCAGGTGACCTCCTCCAACATCACCATCAGTCCTTCTCAATGCAAAGGCTGCCAAACTACTGCAGTAAGCTTAACATGCCATGCTCTGAAACACTTCCAGTATACAAATCTGAGCCTGTGCAGGTTTCAAGTGCATTGAAGCAAACTATCTTCCATTATTCTAAGCTAGATCTCTGCTTATAAAACCTTTGTTTTCTAAAATCCTGTAACATTCTATTCTTTCCTGAAAGATGACTGTTTTCACTCAGCCCAGCCAAATATTTGTCCATATATGGACAACCCTGAAGACATCAAATGGCTCTTTTCCCAGTCTATTATCAAGCCAGGAAATTAGACTGCCTGAGGTACTCAGCCTTACTTACTCAGTTCAGAGCCCAGAGGAAACATTCTGGAGTTCGTTAATCATCCATTTTCACACGAAGGTGAACGGATGCTTTTCCTTTACAGCTTTAGCAGCAATCGCCACCATCAATTACATGGAAGATTAAAGTCCTCACACAGCCACGGGAGATAACGGAGCGCTAACGATGACAGCAAAAGCTACAGGGCAGACAGCCCTGTTCCTGAGGGCTTGGTGAAGGGAAGAAGAAAAGTAATAGGAAAATTTATAATTAAAAAAAATATAATACATCAATAAATTCTGCAACACTGAAAAAGCGGAAAAAAGGAAAAAAAGCAAAATTCCTGTGTTTTTAATAAAGTCTCAGCTATCTTCTTCCATTGATTATGATTATGTTTAAATGCAGTTCTACATAAACCTACAGCCTGAAGAACACTATGGATATGAAACACTTTACTCTCTGATACTCAGAGGCCTGTAAAGTTCATTTACCTCTCCATGCACAACTTGCAGTTGAAGTCACTAGTAAGGAAAAAACCCATACATGGGAGGAATCTATAGCCTGAACAGATCTGAAAAATAAATTCAAGGTCCAAAGAATTAAGAACTTTCTACATGAAATGTTATCCTCCTTTCACACTGGAAACCCTGCAAAGAAACCCCTCTCACGGAGTCAAGTCAGCTACCTAGAAACTTAGAGGCAAGCCAGTCTTTGCCTTTTTAAGTTGCAACAAAGGAAATTATTGAGGCAATATTAAAACCCAAGTGCACCATAAAAGGCATCTACCAGAAAACTATCTGCTATTTGCAATGAGGAACGTGCCTTATTTAAATAATAACAAATCACCACACTCCCTATGTCCTATTAAGAGATAAAAAATGTATCAAAATAAATATGAGTAAAATTTGGTATTTCAGCTTCTCAGAAGCTGGCATATTTCTTTCAGAAACTTGAGTGGTGGGACTCTATTTTCTCAATGGAAAAATATGAACTGATGTGTCATAATCTATTTATGTTTTGTTGGTATTTTTTAAATCTTCTGCCAGAAAATTCCTTATTGCCCCTTCCACTTCTTGGCATCCCAATTGTCTTTTCAGCTATGTTTATTTTCTGATTGGCAAGGAAACTACAAAATTCTATCTTGGGGTTTTTTTTTAATATGCTTTCTTGTTCTCTTCCGTTTTCCTCCTACGAAGACATCCTGCACACGTTAATCTTTCGAAGTATGTTTCACAATGGAACCGTGCAGCTCTTTGTGCTGCCAGCATTAGTCAAGGCAAGAAATAGCTAAAAGATGGCCACTTAAAGCAGTCACAGAATTGTAACTGCTGGATATCCATTCCTAATACTTCTCAAAAAGATTATGGGTATCTATGAAACTACTAGTCTCATTCATTTTACAGCTGTTCTCCCTTGAGAAAGCTGTCAACATGGAAGCAGGTGTTTGGTTTTTCTGAGGAAAGTATCTTCTGAAATGAAGTTGTGATTGGATAATAAACAAACCCCCCAAAAACCCTCTTTCCTGATGGTACTGCATCAGGCGGTGGTAGGAATCGATTAACAATGACAAGTTTTAGAAGGAGGAAAGACCATCGGAAGCCCTATCACCCTTTCAACAAGTAGCCCGGTAGCCCTAATAGGGGAGGCATCAGGAGTGCCACCCCTGTATTTTAGGAAGATATGAACAGATTAGTTTATGTTGTTAAAAATACTTAGTGCTACAAGCACTTGGTAGTACTCTATTTCCTTCCCCAGCTGCCCACTTTCTACATGTATAATACATGGGAATTTTACTAATGTATTGTACCTCTGTCAAGAAGAATATATTCACCATAAATCTAAATTTAAACCATGCAAAACTTAAAATCATCAAGGGAAGAGAGCAGGTAACTAAGTAAAAGTGCAACAATTCTACAGTTTGCTGTTTAAAAACAGCATCTAAAAGCATTATTTCCCTTCCTCCTTTTGTCTACTAAATGAGATGAAGCGTTAATTCATCCCTCCAGCACAGTAGTCCACTTCAAAAAGCTATACCCACTGAAAAACAACCGCTGTCTACATGCAATTATGTGAATACCAAAAGAAAAGCTGTAGAATGGAAAACTAGTTCACATATATAGTTTGGACTGCAGCCTCTCCCCCATTACCAACAGCCTCACCACAGCCTCAGAAACAGCAACTACCATTTATTTTCATAAAGCCTCCTGCTTTTCAAATATGTCACAAGCCCATCTGTTGAGTCAAAGAAAGGGATGTCTCTAAAACTTAAAAAAACAAGTCCAGAAAATTAAGCTGAATTCAAGCCAAAGGTAGGCAAGTGAATGAAGTATTTCTGTGAGCTCAGATAAAAGGGTAAAGGGACTTTAAATATGCTGTAAGCTAGATAATAATCTCCTGAAACAGAAACTTCTTGCTCTCCACTTTCAGTGGAGAATAACTTTGTTAAATATAACAAACTAAAACATAATTGGATGTCAAATATTCTTGTTCAGGCAGTTCCACTGTGCTCTTCAAAACCTGGAATTAAGTTAATTGAATTAATTATTCTTATCCAAATCATTATTCCAGCAGCTTTTAAGTGTGTTTGTTATGGAGCTTTGATGGTCTGCTTCCACAAGTGTCCCAAAAAAAAAAAAAAACTGTGTTGACAGATTTTCAGCTCTGAACATTGCACAACTGGCTGGAGGACAAAGCAGGGAGTTGCCTGTCTGCAGCATCCGATCAGGAGAACCATCTCCTTGCTCTAAAATTCCAGCTGCTACAGGCCTAACATTATCCTCACCAATTCACTTTTAATTCTTGTCACAAACACGGTGAGAATGAAAAGTCTGCTTCAAGTCCAAAATGCAAGTTACAATTCAGAAATAAACCTTCAGTGTATTTCACAGCTGGTGTCCCTTAGTACAATAGCTTAGTACAATACCTTAGTACAAATTTAATGTTCTGTTTTCTTAAAAAGTTCCACAAAAATATTACAATCCTTTCATAAGTAAAACACAAGCTGCCATCTCCACTCCCATCTTCAGACCAGCAGAGAAAAAAAACTATTTTTTATTATGGGGGAGATAGTGAAAGAAAGTTGCTTTTCATTTTCTGTCAGACATACAAATAAGGGGAAATCAGCAGCAAAGCTGTGTAGAAATTTCATTAGAAAAGTACATCATGGCTTGCAATTCCCTCCTTCCCCTTGATTTCTATTTTTTTATACACAAAATGCAGGCCATGCCCTTGAGCTTCTGCCAATGTATGATTTTACAGAAAGGCCATGTGAATAACTGAGTGGTTCAATATGAAGTAAACGATGAAAGCAACAAAATAAGAAGATGTTAGTTGTTTCAAATGAGTTTGCTCATTATTAGGAACTGAGAGCACTAACATTTTAAAAAGAAAAACTTCGATGAGTTGAACATACCTTACTCATTAGTTCAGATCATCAGAGAGCATCCTTCCAAGTTAATTTCCCTGACACCAATTTTTATTTTATTCACAAATGAGTTTAGAGACACATCACTTAAAATAATAAAGGTCTATTTGGAAAAAAAAAAAATTAAAAAAAAAATCTAAGTGCAGTTTTCAATTGTGGATCCAGCTCTTGTTTAGAGTTTTATTGCTGTTTGAGTTGCAAATTCATCTTTGGCCTGGCAAAAGGAACAGCCACAAAGCAACCATAAACAGAGTATCTTCCAGCAGTTAGAAAAACATACTTTGCTTTGCTTTACAAAATCATTTTATCCTACTGTTCTTAAACCATATGCAGAAGTTTTCTTCAGTGATATTTATGCAGTTAAGCAAATAAACAACCACTGAGTCTTCTATGCTACGGTATACAGAAATTAAAACTATCTACCTGCCATTGCCTTCCTGTCAAAGCAAACATAAGGTTCAGCCCATGCCTTTCAAGCTTCCTTGAGATCATGGGTTAGAATTGGGAATTACACATAACACAACTCCATAACACAATTACTATTATTTTTAATAATACAGAGCCATCAGAATATTATTATGACCAAGAAAGAAGGGAACTTTTGCAAGTAGTCAGTTTTGCTTCCACATCTGCATGCATAAGCAACAGTTAAGAGTGACTAAAAAGTTCTAAAGAACTTTTCACAAGAGCATCACAACATTCCATAGTCTGGCTGAAGTCTAAAAAAATCTTGTTTCTACACAGGAGGGACTTTTTTGCTGTATTTTTTTTTTTTAATTGGTTGTATGCTTTCTGAACTCCTATACGACCATTGCCTCAAATACAGCAAAAATCGCTAAAGTTACTAAACATCAAACTTCTCCTGTAATCCTCTCCCCACCAAAACTAAGGCCATATAAGAATAAATAAGGGAATGCTTTTTTCTTTGGAGCATTTTTTAAGATTTTTCTGGTTACAAATATGATATACATAGTTATTCACTCTACAAGTTACCACTAAGGTAAATCTCTGTATGCTGTTTTCTAGCTGTGATCCAATAAAAACATTTGGGCACCCCAAGCATTCCAACCAACCACCTGTACTTCATGGAGCTCCTGTTCTTCCATATATTGCCATAGCTTTTTCTGAAGTCAAGCAGAGGAATCCATGTCAAAAAACAGCAAGACCAGTCATTGTGTTCCACAGGTCAAAACACAATATTCAATAGTAGACACTGAATACTCTCTCGTGATGAAATGTAATGTGTTTCCACTTCAGATTAAATCAGATTTTAGGCAAAATAGAACAAATAACATATCAGACAGAAAAGTGATTTGGCTTAAGCATATACAGTTGCAGCCAACAGGAACAAAGTGATACTGTTTCAACTTAATGCATTTTAGTTTCCACGACAGACACAGAAGAACACATCTTCATCAGAAAATATATTCCTGACAGGAGAAATACACAATAGATAGATCTTGACAGGAGTAAAATGCATTAGCTAAATATTAGTCTGTTTGAAGAATTTATCAAGTCCATCCAGCCCCTCTCGCCAGATCAATTATTTTGATCTCCTGTTTTAGCACAGTCTGCAGAGAAAAAAGCCAGAAGTTTTGTGGAAATCCGATTTAGTTACATCACATTTCAAAATATTTTGTAAAAATACTCTTCATGAATAAAAGCTTTCAATACTTCTTTGAGGGTCCAATGTCAGGAAATCAGATTCATAAAGCACGAGCAATCCATTACAACACAAAGATCAAGTTATGGGAGTAAATATGATAAATAAATAGTGGTGGTTCTTCTCCAGCTGGGCTTAAAACCATGACACATGGCAACAGAAATCAATGACAAATCTCACATTAAATGAAACAGAGCTGAGATTTTTGTCCTGTTTCCAGGAAACACAAATGCATTACATCAGTTGAGATGCACTTCCCATCACGATGACTCGATTGCAGAGTCTCTTGGTAAACGACACTTGAGAAGGAAAAAGCTACTGAAAACATCATTGACCTCTCCTGCAGAAGTTATGTATCTCTGTCTTGTGCATAAAGCACTAAAAACCTTAGGACTACAAAGAAATTAGGCTCATCATTAATAGAACCTCAATGCTATACAGAAAAGATTCAATAAGAAAAATCCAACAGATGCTTAAAAAGTCAAAAGCAGCAAAACATGCAATTGCCTTTCTGGATTGTCAGCCTCAAAATTTGCCCAGACGAATAGATTTTGTCCTAGTGATTAACTGTAATTAAATTTGCCCGTACCATGCATGTGTCAGATGAGTTCATAAAAACCAGCAGCTGGCAAGACCCCAGCAGCATGAGCAAATGTCCACAGAAACTCTGCCCATCTTATGAGATAGCAGACATTCCAGGCAGCACAAAAGAAGGAGAAAAGAAAAAGCATCAGGAATATCCAGACTTCAGATGTAATAACTACTGAATTGATTGGGGTTTAGGGATTATTTGTCTTTGTCTTACTAAATTTCAACTGAACAAGTGCAGACTTGAGCAGATTCATGGTGTTTCAGCAGAAAAACCAAGCAAGCAAAGTTGCTAAAATATTAAGACATACAAAATAGGAGAGCAGCAGTTTGGGTGGTACCCAAGTTATACACTGCTCTAAATAAAGAAAGCATTATGTCAGTAAGATGACAATATTTGTATTACAGCATTTTACCAAAAAATTCATAAATAAGTTTTGGGGTTTTTTTCAGAACAAGATTATTTCCAAACAAATCTGAGATAGACTGTTAAAAATTAACTAAATAAATCCCAAGCTTTACTTCAAAAGTTTCACTGAACTGCATGTCAGGTGAGCAGTCGATAAAACTGAAGGACTAAACATTCACAGGCAGATTTTGATGGCCAAACAATATAAAAGGCACCAGTAAGTAAAGTAAGCATTTAACCTCCAGCAATACAGGACAGGAAGTGACTGCTTCTGCATGTAAATGACAAACTGCACACTGAGTAGCAGCATGGGAAAGTATCAGAAACCATCATTTAGACTGATGTGATATTACTTCACAGTCACTGTACAATTTTAAAGGTACTTATCTATTCCCCCTTATTTACACCCTTTACTGATACTCCTCCCAAAACCCAATAATTATCCTGAAGTTCAAGAGCTCTTATATAGCTTCAGAAAGATTTCCCTAATGATGCAAAGATGCAGGTTTGAGTTATGAAAACATCTACAGAAAACATTACATTACCGACTGAAGTTCACCCTCAGTAGGCTTAATCTTTCACTTTTTAAGCAACAGCACTGACTGTAGCACACTGAGCTGTGGCCAGACCATACCAGTAAATATATAGGAGGAAGAAAGTATATTCTGAAATTCAGAGCAAATTCATCACAAAAGTTGAAGTAAAACTGCCTCAAATTCTGATGCTCGAGATCAATAAGTGGGAAGTGCTCAGCAAACTATGAATTGCAAATACAGTCGAGAAGCAACTAAATAATATATTCTAGTTTGTCGTCTCTTTAACATGTTTTGTCTTCCTATTAATATTTTTCTCCCACAGTCTTTTTGGTGATGGTGAGGTAATTTTGTCATCTTTATTGTTTTTACGATTTCTCACTATATATTATATATAATGCTATCTGCTAAAACACTAATTCTTTACTTACATAAAATGTAACTTAGAAAAGTGACAGTACAGAAATAGATCTAATCAAAACTAATGATTACCTCACACTTCATGTTTTCAATGCAAGCACATTTAAAGTGATTTCACTGTTGCCCTTGAAGAGAATCATGTTTTTCATCCAAAGCTCCCAGATCCCCAGCATCTGGGAGCTGTTTACAGAAAAAAACAGACACAAACACAAATTAAGTCACAGAAAGCTATAGCAACATTCTGCTTGGATCATTAAAACAATGTGGTCTGACAGAGGGATCCCTAGATTAGAAGCCATTGTGGCTCTGCCATTTTTTCTATTGTAGCCACTCATCTACTTTGGTAAGGTTACCCAGCTGCTTGGAAAGATGATAGTGCTGCTCATTGCAACTTCCTGGTTTTGCAAACTTCCAGGTTTGTTGTGAGAACCAGTCTGTGTTCATTCAGTGCTTGGGGCAGGGGCTGGGTAAGGGTGGTGGATATAATTATTTCAGTTTATCTCCAACCATTAACTGACTAAGAAAACTAATTAATATTCTTGTACTTCTACCTAATCCCTTTCCTTTTCCATTCTTCAGTAATATGCAAGTGACATGAGTTTATTACTGCCCACAGCACAAAAAAGGATATAAAGATATTAGAGAGCATCCAAAGGAGAGTAAAAAAGATGGTGAAGGGCCTTGAGGGGAAGCTGCATGATGAACAGCTGAGGTCGCTTGGTCTGCTCAGCCTCAAGAAGAGAAGGCTGAGGGGAGACCTCATTACAGATACAGCTTCCTCATGAGGGGAAGGGGAGGGGCAGACACTGATCTCTGCTCTGTGGTGGCCAGTGACAGGACCTGAGGGAATGGCCTGAAGTTGTGTCAGGGGAGGTTTAGGCTGGATGTTAGGAAAAGGTTTGTCACCCAGAGGGTGGTTGGGCACTGGAAGAGCTCCCCAGGGAAATGGTCTCAGCACGACCTGACAGAGCTCAAGAAGTGTTTGGACAATCTTCTCAAGCACATAGACAGTGCTCTCAGGCTCGTTATGTGATTCTTGGGGTTGTTCTGTGCAGGGTCAGGAGTCAGACTCAATGGTCTTGCAGGTCCTTTGCAACTCAGGATATTCTAAGAATTTATTTAAAAAAAAAATTCATTCCCACAACACCACCAGTAGAAATGCCCAAAAGAAAGCTAGCGATTCCATCTCTGTAAAATGTGTTCCATTTTACAGAGATTTGGGGGTTGCTACCAAAAAAAAAAAAAAAAAAAGATACCAAGTAACATTTCTTATCAACATCATGTATATTCTGTGCTGGGGAAAGTACTCTGCTAAAGAAACAAAAGTCATGTAAGGAAAAAAAATGAACACCAAACCAAAAAAAAACCACCTGAGCTTATAAGCAGAAGCCTTCATAAAAACAACTTCCAAGATGGCAAAGTTTACATTAAATAGATCATGCTGTATCCTCATCTTCCATGTTAAATAACATATTATAAACATACACTTCCAACCCATAAACGTGCCTGCAAAAGGGGAGGAGTACTCATGTATAGGAAAGAGCAGCCTTAAGAAGGAAGAATTGGGCCATTTTTTGAAAGAGGAGGGTTAGCTTATGTGAACTTCAAGTGACCATGAAACTAGAGCCTAAGTGTACCAAGCCCAGCCAAGTAGATCTAAGAGGAGCTGCTGATTAAAGGGGTTATCCTGTCATCAGCTCCCAGCAACAGGCTGCCGTGTCACCAGGCTTCCCATCAGCACCAGTGACCTTTTGACTCACGAATTCAACTTCCTGAACTTATTCAGGAAGTGAACTATTAGAAAACTTATTCTATACCAGAGAGAGTCAACAAGCTAACATATCTCAGCCCTCTGAAACAGCCAGACATGTTCCAGAATTAACAGACAGAAAGGGGAATGAAGCCAGACAGGGTAACACTTTTTGCCCTCATTGCTCCTAACAGCTCCTCATGGCCTTTGGCAATCTGCTTCTAGAGATCACCAGCACACAGGTAGGACTCAAGGTCACCTCTGCAGTTCTCCATCCATCACAGCAGCCTACAGCTCAGTAAGTGAGCAGACCTTCACCTCTGCATGTAGCACAGGTTAAGAAGCCAAACAATGTGCTTGAGCCTTTTTCCTGCTACCTCTACTGAGCTGTTAGTGACTTCAAGCAAAGAAGCCCAGGTTAGGTATCTCAGTTGCCACTAGCAGACCTGCCAGAGCTCATCTCTGACATCTAAAACATACCAAAAATCATGAGTTAAGCTAATATTAAAGTATTTTTAGAGGATTTAAAATCAGTTTGTCAACTGAAGTTTAATTTCCAAAGTGAAGTGCAGAACAGAACTATATTTAAACAAACGTAAACAATTTCTGTTCTGGCAAAAGAATTCAAAAATTCCAATATTGCTCAATATAACTGTGCAATTGTTTTCATGTTCTCTTTTCAATTTTGATATATATAGCAAATTTCAACTTCCTTACCATTTCTCCCTTCAGCTCCATAAACAGCAAAAGAATTGTGAAACAAGAGAAACAAAAACCTCCTTTTCAGAAGTGCTTGGGAAGAAGTGTTTCTTGGCACAGCAGAATGGCTAGTTGCTTTGATTCAAACACAAGTTGTTAAAACAAGATGTTGCAAAGTGCTAAGAGAGTAGTTCAACATAATTTTTAAAGAAGTACAGACAGCTGAATGAGGAAAAACAAACAAAAAATTAGCCTTGCTGTCAAATTAGAAGGTAACACCTGAAACATCATCTTTTAAAAAAGAACCAGGGCTTGTCATGGACAAGTACGAGGTCACCATCATCAAAGCAGCCAACCACAGGGATGTTAGCTATACTCACAACATATCCACAGCCAGAGCCACCCAAGGCCATTCCTGTTATGAGACACAGAAGGGCATGTGCTCTACGTGTAGCCAGCACTACACTTTAATAAACTGTTGGAAAAAAATAAAAACCAGGAACAAGGTGGATCAGTTATTAAACTACAATTAAAGCATTAAAAAAAAAAAAAAAAAAAAGAAAAACAAAGAAAGGAAATAAAAACCACATGGGGTAGAACAGTAAAATTTTCAGAGCGACCATAAAAAACAATGGTAAAGGACATTCTTAGCTGGCATAAACAAAAGATTGTCAAATAGCAGCTGGTTATTCATGAAGATAATATTAAGCTCCAAAAAGTAAAGAAATAAATTAAAATATTATCTGTCAGCACATTTATAAAGTATATAAGATTCACCATGCACACTTCCATTGTTACTAAGGAGGAAAAAGTTAATAATTAAGCAGAAAGAAAGCATTTGTGATGTGACATTAAAAAAAAATAACATTAGCACTTGAAAAACAGTAATCTTTTACTTCAGTCAAATCTTATACTTCATTGAAGAGATTCCCTTGAAATTTGATAATTGGCTGGGAGATATTTACATATCAAGCCTTTCATCTACCCCAAAAGAAACCTCTTAAAGTTTATAAATAGCTTTCCCTATAAGGATGAACATTTTCTTCTGCTGTAATTGCATTCCTTTGAGCAATAAAAACGTTAAACTCCTCTCACCATTCCAGTCTTCTCCCTATTCTATTCCTGATTTTTGTCCCTTCAACACTGCTGTCATAGATGGACAAGCCTCCACCATTTTTCATTAACTTAAGATACAAAATATCACCACACACACTTCATTCATCCTTGTCAACTGACCAGCTTTGTGTCTTCTTGTTCTCCTGTGAACACTCATTTACACATTTTAGTCACAACTTCCAAAGATCCTTTCAAAGCAGCAAGTCCAGGAAACAAAGACAGAAAATGCAAATGATTGTGCTGATTCAGGCAGCAAGCAATGTCCTCCAATATGGTCCCTTATTCACTGCATGCATCTTTCATTCAGGACTTTGTAGAACCTGTGCATCATTCCCTAGGAGAACTTGGTGTGAAAAAACAAGTTCTGCCTATTGCCACAAAGAGTTTTGATTGTTTGGTTCCTCTACTGCTCTGTAGAACTATGATCCTAAACAAGTAATTAAAACAACCCAGAGCCTGATCTTTAACTACAAAGTACAGAGGCATGATACAGCTTCTGTCTGCAAAGCTAAAATTTTATCCTTTCATAAGGTTAAGATCGAAGTATAATTCCCAGCACTTTTTGGGAACAGTCCGCATTTGCTTACTCCCAACACACATGCAATTAGGCATCAGTCTAAATTGGATCAAGGAACTCGCTAAAAATTAAGCAGAATAGACAGGACTAAAGCTTGAGCCCACATCCTCTGTTCTTAGTTCAAAATGCATGAGCATTGCATATAGCTCCAACAAAAGTCCAAAAAAGGTCTGAAAGAAACATGCAATCTACAAGCACATTCCTACCCACAAAAAGTCTATGAAAGTTCCTGCAACATGCCAAATGATCCTGTTCTCTCTACCATCACAAGAGCTAAGCCAGAAATTGTACTGTTCTATAAACACTGGAGACTGCAGGTCAGCCATTCTCTCTGATGTCTCAAAGCACTTCTCATAATGACACCTCTAATCCCAAGACCTTCTTGCATTCATGACCTTCAGCTAAAGGACACAAAACTACATTAAACACTTAAGATCCATGAAAAAAACAGTTTCCAAGAGCAGTTGTCTCAGGAGTCTGTACTGGTGAAAACTGAAGTCTGAAGAAACAGGAATATTGGGACACATCCACACAAAAGCAATTTTTCTCTCAAGAATAAGACACGGAAGCCTGGCACAACGAAACCTGAGCATATTAGCTAAGGCAGTGCCTGTTTTGAGAACAGATGAGTTCAGTTTCCTGTTACATCAAACAGTAACTTTCATCAGTCCTATGTGTGCTCAAAAAAAAAGGCAAGAAGAAAAAATACTGACATCACACTTAGGGCTGGGCAGACAGTGGCAGATTAGGAAATACAATGAGTCACCGCAAATACAGAACACATCATGAGCATTTTAAAACTACCATGCAAAATTTCTTCTCACCAACAAAAAATGTTTAAGTGAACCATACCAGAATAAGAATAATAGCGCCATAGCACCTTCACACAACAGAAGTAGTTGGGGAAAATGAAAACACTGTAAAAAGGACAGTATAAAACACCAGACTGCTGCAGAAAGAAACAAAACAGCACAATTCAGCAATCAAGAAGGAAACATCAGCTAAAATAAGCTTATGGGTGGACAAGGGGAAAGTAATATAAAACTGAAATTACAATATAACTGAAAGACATGCATGCAAAGAAAGGACAGCTGACAGAGCTATGTTCCAAAAAAGAATTCACTCTAGAGAAGCTGCCAAGGTATCTGTATATGCATGAAAAAAAACCAAAATATAAACACAAAAAGCCCAGTGTAAGCAAAAGAATGAGTTATCATAAACTCAACCACTATATGTTGGTGAAAAAAATAATTTTTTGTGTGAAATACTGAGACACTAACTTTTTTTCTTTATTAAGACTAATTCAAAGACCTTTAGAAGAAAGGGAAGTAGCTTTACCCAGTTTGGAAGCCAATAACATAAGAATACAATAGAGATATAAAAACTAGGCAGTGAAGAAGACTACAAAAGAATAAAAAGGATGCACATTTAGCCACCATAATTCAGGTTAAACATCTTATTCTCTGAACCACAATGTTACAGAAATGCTACTAAAACATACATGACAATGAAAGTGTCTTCTTTCCTGCCAGTGTGAAAATTTCCCCACAGGGTGAAGCAGAGCAGGAAGTATTACTAAGGTAAGCATAGCAGTGCTTGTCAACAGCTACAAATACCTGTTATTTTGTGTATGTATAGGTCAGAAGAATTAGAGATGTGAGGTTTCTGTACAAAGCAATTAGAACTTCAGATGCAAAAGTTTTCTTTTCTTTAGGAAGTATTTGTGGCTTGACATTAGGGGATTTCTTTTTGATGCAAGTGGAAGGAGAAAGGAAGAAAGAATGCTGAAATTATTATCAGCTGAATAAACTTTGTTAAGAGAAATACAGCTCTAGTGCATGGGAGTTGGCTGATAATGCAGAAACAAGAAATCAGATCAGTAAGTGCTAATGAAAACATAAAAAGTTATCGGATGGAAGCTGGATTAACTGGTCTCAGATGCTGACAATCTCTCCTTTGGGTCTCAAACCAAAGAAGGTGAGATAACTACTGCTGCTTATACATTGAGGGGTTTTTTTTTATTATTATTATCATTAGATATCCATAAAATTACTATGGATTTTCTGATGGAAGTGAATAATATTCAAAAGTCTTCTCTTTCAGTATTCTTGAGCCAGAACTACTTAGGAAGTCTTCAAGTGATACACTGACCACAGCTGTAGTCCTCTTGAGCCACAAGATTTGGCATCTCTTAATGATGAGACATTTTATTGTTAAAAATCTCACTCAGACTAAAACTTGCTGTTAATGTGTTTTCCAAAAGAATACGAAATTTGTAAAACCAATATTTTTTGTTCTTAATGACACCTGTGACAAGATGCTTAGGAGCTGGAATTAAGAAAGCTTCCTGTGGTAACAAACCACTGTGAAAAACTATATTAAAAGAATTTTGAAACAAAGGAACCCTAAGTATGTAAATGGCATATTTTTTAACTAATTCATATTCTTGCCAAGTTTGGTTTTTTAAGACATAAATAGCATACTTGAATGCTGAAAGAAAGCATTCTTAAAGTGCACTAAACTAAAGATTAATGCATGACTTTCCTGTAAAAATTTAGAACTTGTTAATCACATTGTCCTTCTCTCCTGCAAAAGCAAACACATCATGAGCATTGTGGAAAGTCCATCTGTCAGCAAAGCCATGGTGGTGAGTCTATTACCTGCCTTTTGAACAGCCTCATTTGAGTGTGCAACATACCATTACATTGTCTGGCATAGCAGGAGCCAAAGTCTTCAATAAACACCATCCAGGCTGGTTCCTCCCACACTAATTATGACAGCTTGACAAGAAGTGATGAAGAAACCACAGAAATCTGACACTTTCTCACAAGCTTTTAAAAGGGGACAAAGATGGCAAGGGAAGCCCACCTGCCAGGATGAAAATCTTGTGTCCTCACCTTGAAACAAATTAGGAAACAAAAACCACGCATCATTAAACAGCAGAGCTCAAAGCTGAGACTTGATTCCACAGAGTTGCCAAGCTCAACTGCATGGACTTGTCACATGCCCAGGCTGAGGCTGAGCTGCGGGAGCCTCCAGAAGCGGAGTAGCAGCGCTCCCGGAGCTGCCAGTCAGTAGGTGGCACTCTTCAAACTGCGACCGGGGGAAGCCAAGCACCAGCACAAGACAGGACACACTCCCGAGCAGCCTGAACTTTAGCAAAAATACCAACAGGAAATACCGAACTGGTTTAGCCATAACTGATGCCCATGGGAAATGCAATGGCTTCATTTCCATTATATATATAGCAACCCTTGTGTATCATCGCTGAGGTTTCTAGAAATTGCATTATTTGGGTGCTATCGATATTTTGGATGAACACTATTCTACACTACTATAACAAAATCAGAACCTTTAGAAATTATCCCTTATATCTGCAGAACACTTTGAGTGTAACATTGTAGATAATTATGGAGAAGAAAGTCAAACCCATGACTGAACTTTATCTTTTTTCATTTAACAAAAGATAGCATAACTATTTAAGTTTTATCACAGCTGCTCTTCAAAGCTGGACAATAAATTCATTACGACAAATGAAACAGATAAACAAATGATTTGGAACAATATATGAATTGTTCTTTCTCTGAAATTTACTAGTGAAGATGGTACCAACACACCCAAAGATTCAACTGTTTTTAGGACAGGAGTTAAAATCAATACAAGGTGTAACAAAAATGGAAACAGTGTTCCATTAAAAAAAAAGTGTCAGACTTCCCATTCCTGCAAATTGTGTTTCTTCATTTAACAGTAATACTTAAAGAAAAAAAAAAATTTAAATCAATATACTTTACTACTTATTTAATAAAACAGTAAAAGAAAAAGCACACTTAGTAACAAGGTTCAAGTACAGCTACTTGTAGTTGAAACAGCCAGCAGAGGGAGTATAAAAACAATTTGAAAACCCTCAAACAGCCTTTTTTCTTTATATATATATTTTACTTATGATTTAGCTCTCTTTTAGAATACAATAATAGTGCCAACAGTTCTAACATAGAAATATTATAAAACAAACAAAAATCAAATGTTCAAATATTAAACAATTACTTGAAACTCAAATACTTTTTAAAGTAGCATTAAAAAAATGAGCTGATAGTAAACCAAATCTGAAATACAATTTTAAACACAAGCAAGGTTAACATCAATCAACAAGGTGCATAAGCCGTAAGTTAAAAATCCACTCACTCAGACTGTCATTCTTAACTTTCTGAATCTAAAACAAAGTCCACAATTCCATAATATTAAGAGAATGTTGGTTATAATCTATTTGTATTAGAAAACAGCACAGAATCTTAAAACTGAACAGAAGTTACTGTTGTACTGATCTGTAAAATGGATGACATAAGCGCAAGACAGCCCTAGATCATTAGTGCAAGTAAGAACTCATATGACTGCTTCAAAATCAAGCCACTAAGTCACATACATGTTGAATAGAAACATATCTTTACGCTTCAGGTTGTACACTTCACTTTACACCATGTCCAGCTGATGAGGGTGGCTTAAACATGAGCAAAAAGGAAAAGGACACAAATGGGGTGAATGAAACTACCAGCCTTGTATTAGAATATTAAATAAGCTGCCATCCTCCTTACACAAGTGGCAAAAAGAAACCATCTCCCAACTCATCTAAACTATCCCACTGTGCATAATCACACATTCCACAGCTCATCTCACAGGAGGAGCAAGGTTACTGACTTAACATTACCTCCTCTCTCAAGGCTTATGAGCACTGGGTACTCCCAAACCATCAGGCACAGGCAGCAGAGCTGAGGAGTCAAAGGGACAGAACATTAGATATTCCAAATGTAAACTGCATGTTTTACAGACAACCATTTGCAAAAATACCTGACTTGGAAAAAAAAAGCCTTTCTCCACTCTTAACTGCTTGTACTTACATGGTTTTCATGACCTTTCCATGCCATTCCTTGCTGTCTGCCCTAAGTATTTTTCTGTTATCCCACTAAGTAAAATGGCAGTGCTGCAGACCAGGACACATGGTGTTCCTATACACGAATGCAAAATGTGGAACACCAGTTGTGATGGAAGCTGTTGAATAACATCACTTACCATAATTATATCCTACTTTAGTGATAATTTTGCTTTCAATTAAGCTGGAGTCAGAGTCTATGAGGTGAAAACCAGAGACAATTTCTTACATATTCTAAATTTTAAGCATGATTGAATTGGAAAATCAAATTCTGTCCACCTTCACACAAGGGATTCATTGCTGAAGATCAGCATTTAACTTAGAACATCCTGACTGCAAAAAAAAAAAAAAAAAAAAGAATACACAGACCAGGAAAAACAAGAGTCAAGAAAGACAAGATTAACTTTTTCATTAGATCCAGTAATACTTTTGACATTATTTAAATTTTAATTGCTATTTTATTCCTGAACAACATGTACATCTTACATGTATTCTTGCTTAGAGTGTTACTTAATCAGAAAGTCTTAGCATGTAGCATGTGAAGGTATAGACTAAAACAGCCAGAAAAATGGTAACTGTATATAATAGAAATACGCTGATAATTCTCTGACCAGCAGAAAGAACTCATACCTGCCAGTAGACTCAAGGCACACAGATGACATGCTACACTTGCACCATGAGAGAAGACCTGGAATGTGGAAGGAAGATGGGATGCTCCCCTAAACACATTTCCCAGAAACCTGAAATACCTGGCAACTTGCAGTATTCTAAATATTACAGAACTCCACTGGAGTATTGATCCAGGATGATCAATACTAAAAGTCTCTTAAAATACTATGTTATGCACCAAGACTTGAAACAGCTAAGAAAAACAACATACACCACACAAAGTTCATATAAGCTTCTTCAGTCCAGTGCTTCATTGGGAATTTTAATAAGAGAAAGAGCCAAATATGGCACAAAATGAGTATTGCAGCATGTAACATTTTAATAACAATAACCTTTTAAAAAAATCCTGACTGGAGAGCAGGTAAGTCAGAAGAGCTGAGATGAAAGAGGGAATACATCCATAGCAATTTCACAGTTTTTCACTCCTGAGGATTCTGTTATGCCACTTTTAAATCTTCTGTCCAGGAAGACTCATCTCAGTTCTCTTCCCTACAGAACTCCTCAGGTTCCCTGCAAAAATACTTAGGCTCTTTTTTTTGTCTTTAAAATCAAAGAGCATATATATATATATATATGCACATAGATATGATTTAGAATTTAAAATGCAATTCAGGAAACAAAAGGTATGAGACACAGCACATTATCTTCATTATTTTACATGATCTCATCCTCTTCAAAACAATGATAGCCTTCCGGCTGCACTATAACCAGGACTGGGCACAGCACTCCAAATAGTTGGACAAGTGCTCTTTGCAGGAGCTGCGCTGGAACTGAATAGTATCTTGTTTGACTTCCCTCCACTCCTTTTTTCAGCCTGGTTTCCTAAGGAAATCAGATTTATGCAATCACTCGGGGAGGGAGGGAAGGGTACACATATGTACATACACACGGCATGCGAATGTCTGTCCATCAGTCTATCTAACCTCACTAATACCTTCTGAGCCCATTGGTCAGTTTCAATCACATTCAAAAGGGGAGCAGACAATATCAGACTTTTAAGTTCTTGAAAGTTTCATGAGCACAGGCTGCGAAGTATGGAAAAGTGTTTCCACAGAGAGAGGCTGTATGTCGTCTTAGACGTCAGTAAACTCACAGGGGAAAGAATAGTTCTGCTCCTTTCCTGCCGGAAAATCTTCAGTCAGAGGTCACAATCAGTGAAAGACGACCAGATTTCTTCTGTTCAAGAGTTTATAAAGTTGCTTAAGTAGAATTCACTATTGCTTCTAAAGCTGTTTTGAACAAACCTGATGTTTTCCACATCATCTTTTTCCTGGTCTAGCATAGGAATGAATTGCCTTACATGATACACATTCCCTCGTTCAGTTCCTTCTCTCAAGACCACTATTTTAAAACATCAGCATTGTACCACACGCCTGGCAGTATTCTACTCCTCTAGAACACAAAGAAAATTGAAACTGGAAGAGTTTAGGGTTTCCTTCAGGTCTCAAGACTAAACAAGTATGTGGCTCTGTGCCATAATCAACTATTGAATAAAGTTGAAAAACGACAGTGCAACAAATATCATAACTATCTTTATTCACCACTACTCTGGAACACCCTTTCAGGCTCTTGTGCTTAAGACAGCTGTAAGTAATAACACAGATAACGAGGTTTCAGTGGACATCTCTGTAGTTTTTCTCACATCTCCCCAGTGAACCATACACAGTTCACCTGTATCCAAAAAGCCACCTACAACAAAGTATACTAACAGACTAAAATTCAAGTCTAGGAACACCTTAAGGCATAGATCCACCAACTAAGGAGCGGTCACAAAAATAAAATACAGCCACAGCTGATAGAAGTCATCCTAAGCATCAAAATACCAGACAAGCAAAAAAAAAAAAAAGTTCCTTATTAAAAAAAACCCAAAAGCATATATCCATATACATATGTATATATAGATATATATATATATTTCAGCCCTGACATATGCTCCGCGTGTAAATTCTTTAGTCCCGTGACCACACCGAAGCCCGGCACGTTTCCCGGCAGGGCGGTGGATCGGAGGGCTGCTGGGGGGACCGGAGCAGGCAGAGCCCGGGCGGTTTCGGCCCGAAGCCCCGGCTGTTCCGGGGCCACCCCAAGCCCGGGGGCGCACCCGGCGGGGCGCGGCGTGCCGGGGAAGCGCCTCGCAGGTGGGAGGGAGACACCGAGGGACAGCCGGGCCGCACGTCCCTGCCAACCGGGAGTTCGTGCCGTGCGAAGCCTCCTCCCCGCTCGCACAGCCGCCGCAGGGCTCCCCCGGCCAGCACGGGGAGGGCACTCGCCGAGCCCCGCGGGCAGAGCAGCCCGAGCTCCGGCCCCGCTCCTGCCTGCCGGCACGGGGCCATCACGGCCCCGCGCCCTTCCCCCGCGCTCCGGCTCGCTGGGAGCCGGCGAGGCTTTGGGAGCGGCTGGCTGCGGGGAGCCCTTTGTGGAGCGCCTCAATCCCTCTCTTTATTCCGCCGTCCCCGCCAGCCGGTCACTATCCCCGTTCCAGCGCCAGCCCCTCGTAGCAAGGAGCACATGTTTCCTCTCGGGCTCCTGGCCCGCCTTACAACGAGCCACGGCCAGGGGAAGGCGGCACCCGGTACCAAAGCCGAATCAGAAATATGGAATGTGAACGCGCGTGGCAGATCTGACGGGGGATGCAGAAAGAAGCAATCCTTTTCACCCTTTTCGGTCCTCCGCTGCCGCTTTTCTGTCAATTGCCGATACAATAATGCTTCCTTATTGCCTGTTCAAGTAAGTAGGGGGGACAGGCTCCATTCCTCTACGTGTCATTCCTGAGCGAATTAAGCATGTACCAGGCAAAAGGCTGACATACATACACGTAGAGTTGTCTGATACCGGAATGATGTCGAAATCCTCGAGGCGTTAACAGTCAGCTCCCACAAAGAGCACTCAGTTACATCCAGCATCCCCTTTGTCCGTGCATCCTCAATACACACCCGGCCGCTCCTCCATGCGTCCACGCACGCCCCATGTATACGGCCCCTTTGTGTCCTCGCCTCCCCGCCACTCACAAAGAAATGCCCTTTACACAAGGCATGCACCCAGCCTCGGACACAGCCCTTCACCTTCCCCCGAGACACGCGCGACCCGCCGCTGGGCACAGCGCTCCGGTACCTACTTGTATTCAAGAAACAGTCCGTAAACCTCCTAAAGCAGCTTGCAGAATTAGATCCATCTTCCATGTCTGGCCCTAGGAGCAGGGGAGACGAGAAGGAGAAGAAGGCGCCTCTCTGCCGCTGCTGCCGCCTAGGAGTCCTGCTCCCGCCGGGGCCGTCGCCTCCTCGGATCCCGTCGCCGCGGGCTGCTGCTGCTGCTGCAGCACCGAGGGAATTGCAGGACCACGGGCGAGAGGCGGCTGGGGAGAGGAGGAGCCGGGAGTGGTGCTGCCGGGGGCCGCCGGCTGCGGAACGGAGCAGCAAGCCCTGGATGGAGGAAGAACAGAAGAGTCTCCTCCTGCCGCTGCCGACTGGATGGGCGATCAAGTGAGCTGCTGCTGCTGCTGCTGCTCCGCCAACATCTCTTCTTCCTCCTCCTCCTCCTCCTCCACCTCCTCCTCCTGCCGCTCTCGCTGCCTCTCCTCCTCCTTCCCTCCCTTGGAGACTTGTGAGGTTAAAGGGAAATGAGGAGGGGAAACGAGGAGGCGGCGGCAAGAAATAAAAAGAAGATGGAGAAGCGTAGGAGAAGGAGGGGATTGGAACGAGGAAAGGAACCGCTGCCGCTCTAGAGACGATGCTGGCGGAGGAGGCTGTGCCTGTAGCGCGGCTCCTGCTGCTGCTGGTGGTTGTTAGGAGGAGAGAGAGGGAGCTGCAGGCAGCCGAGTCGCCTCCAGGAGCGGGGGGGGAGGAGGAGACCCGCCGCTGCCTCCACCTCCACCGCTCTGGCCATGGGAGTGGAGCGGGCGGCTGCCGGAGCCGGGCTTTTCCCCGGGTGCTGCAGCTAGGGGGGCCGAGGGGCGGGATAAGATCCGCTTCTCCGGGTTGGACATGCTTCCGCTCTTCCCTCCCTTTCGCGGTAGTTTAAGGCAGGACGTCTAGCAGAGATACGGGAGTAAAGCGAAAGGGGACGCCGAAAAAGGACGGAGCCAAACAAGGGGCAACCGCGGATCGGTCCTCCGTTTCCTCCGGCAACTCCCGGGCAGTATTTCCTCCGCACCCCGGCTCCCCGCCCTCATAAAATCCTCACATTTCCGTTCCCCCTTTAGGCCAGAGAGGACAGGGCGCTACTGACCGCCAAGCGGTTTAAATCCCCTTTAAAGTCCGCGTTTCCCCATGCTCCCACCTCGCATTCAAAGCAAGAAAACGGCAACAATCTGAATTTTCTTCGAGCGAGGCAAATATTGCCCCGTATGTGCGCGCTCGCCTGCAAAGAGGCAGATACAAGTCACTGCAGTGCCGCTTCCACACCAGCCCCGGCCGCCAGAAAACGCCCACTGGCGGAGCCAGCTCTTCCCAGGCTCCCTCCCCCCTTCTCCCTCCCTTCCTCTCACTGCTAGGTGCGCACACGGGAGCTACAGCACAGCGGTTACCTAAAGGGAAAGGGGGGAGAAACACAAGGAAAAGATCCTCCCTATGCGGTGTCATTATTTTAAACATGCATTTTCAGCTGCTGAGATCAAAAGGCAGACGCCCTGCTATTCCTGAGACGGAGACACCAGAAAGCTGTCCCTCCGTTTCTGTGGGGCATCCAACACCATTTCCACACGAAGATGCGCAGACCCTCCCCGCCGCTCAGCATCACACGTGTTTGCTTTGGGTCTCCTCTGTCTTTCCCACCACTTGGCGCACTGACGGCCACCCACCCCTCAACCCCAGCCCTCCGGCTCCCCGGAGGCTGCCTCACATCCTGCTCTCAGGTGCAGCGTGGCCCCGGGGCTGCCACTGGCCTTGCTCCTCAAGCACAGGCACCGTCGCTCGCCAGTGCAGCCTGTCGCGCTGGCCAGCCGCCACCTCGACCCCGCGTTCGGGTCCCTGGGCATTCGGGGTCCCTCCCCGCCGCCTCACCCCGGCATCCTGGCCTCAGCCCGCCCGTCCCGGTGCCTCGGCGGTCCGCGCCACGGCGGCCCTCAGCGGGGCATCCGCCGGCCGAACGCCCGGCCAAGGGAAGCCCAAAGGCGAGCTCGGATTGGAGCGGGGCCGATGACAGCGCTCCAAGCCCCCGCCGCTTGTATTTCGTTTTCGTCCTAAATTCTCTCTATCCTGGTCGTCAGTTGCCGAGAAGCGGGAGGAGAGGCTGGAGCCCACCGGGATTCATCTCCAGCAGCACGAATGGGTGGCCAGCATCACCAGTTTGCTATGAGGCTCCCCTGAGCCCTGCCGGGCGCTCCCGTCGGGCCGGGCCGAGCGGGACCGCGGCCGTCGTAGAGCCGCCGCCCCGCGCCGCCCATCGGCACGACCGGAGCCCCAGGGCTGCGCACACCCCGCCGCCGAGCTCCCCTCCCGGGACAGCCGTGCCACCGGTACTGTCAGCGCCGGGAACCGGCCATCATCGTTCATCACCCGGGCAGCCGCTGCAGCCCTTGCTTGGCGCCCCTGCCCTCACCCCGAAGCGGCGGCTCTCACCTGGGCGGGGGCTGCGGTGCCCGGGCGTCGCCTCCCCCCGCCCGGCGGCGGCCGTCGGGTGGCGGGGCGTCCCCGGCCCGCGGCGGGGACGCGGGGGCACAGTGCGGGCTGCCCGAGCGCCAGGCAGGAGCTCCCTCGGGACAACCACGGTGCCGACCGCCAGCGCCGGGGCGCCTCGGGGCCCGGCTGCGAGGGACTGCTGCCCGGCGCCGTGCCACCCCGGCGGGGCAGGACAGCGCGCCCGGGGCTCTGCCCCGCAGCCACCTGGACGGGGCGGAGGGAACCGCTCTCCCCAGGTGGACGACGCATCGCCTCGGCGCTCCCCCCTGCCAGCGGGCGGAGCAGTGGTCGCCGCGCTGGTTCCCACCTCGGCGGGGCCGCCGCCGTGCCGCTGGCTGCAGATTTTGTAGAGGCGCGGCGGGACCCCCGCGCAGCCCGGGCGGGCGCTGCCCCGCGGGGCGGATGGAGCGGGTACGGCCGCCGCCGTTGCAGATACTGGCGGAAAAGATGTTTGTGATGCCGCTGCCAGCGGGGTACCCGAAAAGCGGGAGATTCTGTTTTGCTCCTCTACCTTCCCGGAGATCAGACCTCCGCGCTGTCCGCCGCCACTCCAGATGCTGCATTTACCAGGTCCAGGTGTCGGTGGGAATCCTCATCGAACTACCGCAGTCTTCCTAATTCCGTTCAAAATTAGGCTCGCTCTTTCGAATTTCGAGTCCTGCTTCAAAAACAGTGCAAGCCTACGCTTTTAGGTTTTATTTTAAATCGTTCAAGTGTTTTATATTTATCATTTCAGGACTTCTTTTAATACTAGAAAACACACCAACTCCTGTTACAGCTAGAGCCCTTATGTATCAATCTCTAACACTGAAAAAGATATTCTTTCTTCTGAAAATAGCAACATTCTCAAATTAAAGTGCCTTTCCAGCCAGCTTAATGTTCAGTAACAGTGCAAAACAATCCATAGAGTTTGAAAAAGGTTTAGGATGCAAAAACAGATTAGAAATTCTAACTAAACAAACAAAAAACCCACAAAAAAACCCAAGAAGACTCAGGTTTTACTAAACTGTTTCCATCTGCATGGTTCTTAAAACCTGTTGCTTAAAAATCCTGAACTAAAATGCAGAAAACTGAATCTGTTTTGTGATCCACTTTCTCTTAAGATATTTGCCTTTACCAAAATAGTTTAAAAACTTCTATTTCACATGCCTATTTTGTATGAGATTCTTCTCTTTCCTTAAGTCCAACCGTTACATGGAGAGATTTTCCCTGAAAACTGCAGCACAAGGACTAGAGATTCAGTGAATATTTAAATTCTCTGAAAATTTTATTAATGGAAACAAAATTTCAGTAAATTGTGTTTCGTTATTGCAGACTGTTTGTTTAGCAATTAATATTTTCTTATTAGAAAAACTCTTATACTAAAATGTTTAAATTGAAACAGCTAATCAGATTGAAACGACTGACAAAAAGAAAGAGCCAATCACCCGAAAAAATTAAAGCAGGTCCTTTAGGCTGATCAGTCCCAAATTGTTCTGTCAATTAAAAGAGTAAAGTACGGAAATTGTACACCATCAATTTATAATTGTAGAAATCTTGTATAACTATGCTAATCTATGCTAAATTCCTCAATTACTGCTCATCCAAACTGCAATTGTCCAAATATCACTTTCTCAGACTGGATTATCCATGTATTCATACGAGGCATATCAATTGTGCATGTATAAATATGTATCTGTATGTTCATCAAACAGGCAAAATACATTTTAATTTGTAAAAAATCATCAGATATTCTAGAAAAGCAGCTTTCAAGTTAAGGGTTATTTACAAACTATTCATCTGATTACTATTCATTAGCCATTGGCAATTCCTACCTGATTGATCACCTGCTTCTTGGCTGGGCAAGCAAAAAAAATCACATAAAAAAGTTAGAAGATAGTGAAAATTATTTTTCAAGCTCTTTACATTTATATTTGTTAATTACACAGATTTGCAGATGTTATCTCATGGCCATCTCAATACCTGGGGATAAATTCGTGGTGAATCACATTTGCTCCTCAATGTCAGTCTCGGTTTTCATTGTTCAGTCACCATCAACATTTCCATTGGCACAGAGCAGTGATGTCACTGACCCCACAGTGGTACTAACCATATACTCACGTCATTTACCAGAGAAGTCTCACCCACTCCAATATGAAACAGTGAGATCTGCTACATCATCCCCCCCACACATCCTCTCCCCCTGAAGAAAGAGGTTGGTGCATTCCCACGTGCCAGGTGCAAGGGTTCAGGTACAAATGCTGTGTGTCAGTGCAGCCATGAGCAAAGGATTTTAGTTGTATTTACATAGATAAACGTGATTTCATGGGAATTCAGAAGTCACAGCACATTAAAGCCATCAGGAGGTCACTGAAGCCATCAGGTGCATTGTACTTACAAGCATAGGCCTGGTTTGAAAGCAGCAAATAAGACTGTTTGGCAATAATTGGGCAATATTAGTCAACATACTTCATGAAAAACATTGTGGGGAAAAAACAAAGTTATAACAAAGGTTTTTTTGGTATTAAAACCAGCTTAAACCAAAAACCTGTTCTTTCCCAGTTCTGTTGGCTCCATTTTAAGAATGACAGTGACTCATCTTTTATCTGGTCCCACTCTTTTGTCTGGTAAATCCTCTTATCTCATCTTAATATCCTGAGTCCATTCTACCATGTATGACCAATTTCTTGGGAAAAAAAGATTAAGAAGAAATAGGACAGAATATGGGGAAAGGGAGTTGATAAAAACATAGGATGACAGCAGTAGAGGAGCTGACAGAACCAAACACCTGAATGTGGGTGAGACAGAAGCAGCCTCAATTAAACAGAGAGAAGACAACCTGCTGGAAAAGTGGGGCAGGGGCAACAAAAGTATAAATGCAGCTAAAATCCAAGCTCTGAGGCTTCTTAAATACAAGTAAAAATATTTATGGAAAAGTCCTGAGCAAGTTGATAAAAATAATTGTTTTGATTTTGTCTTTTTTTTTCCCCCAGGGATTTTCTGCTAAATGATCTTACAGAATGTAGTAATTGCCACCCAGATACTCAATTGCTATCATAAATTAGAAATATCCAGAAAATACATTGTTTCCTAAAATCTTATTCTATTAACTTTTAGGGTAATTTATAGAATTTCTTACTTCATAAGAGTTTGTTCTTACAAAGGACAATTCTGAAACACCACACTCGCACTGGGAGTAAGTTTGTTTAAAGGCTATATATCAGCCTTTTTCTTTGATTCACACAAACACTCATCCAAGCCACCTCTTTTCCACACAAACATTAATTGCACATGTTGGTAACTGGCAAACATGTCTAGTAGCCATCTTGAAAATATTCTGGGGAATTACCTAGTCCAGGTGCAGAAGAAATACTGTGAGATAGAAAATGAATGACAATTCTTACAAAAAATGAAAAAATCTCTTATTTTTTAAGAAGTCCAAGTCTGTTCAGAGATAACTGACACCCAGAAAAACAATAATCAAAAAATGTAGATAAATATCTAGTTTACTTTCAGTATTTTGTTCAGCTCTGCTATGTCATTGCACTTTCTGCTCAGCTTTCAACACAGCTGAAAGGTTCTGTGGCTAGAACTATATATGATAAAAGCTTGTCTAGAAGTGCTATGCTGTGTGATGTATGATAGTGGGTACATTAATAAAGCTGTGAAGACCATGTCTTTTCCTGCCATTTTTTTTACTTTCTCTTAGAAACATACAAAACTATGAGAAGTTTTCAGAATTATTTTCCAGGGAAAAACTACAATCCTTTATGGAAAGGAAATACTTCATGTGCAAAGGTAGGACACTTTTAATCACAAGATTTTCTGGTGGACTAAATGTTACTAAAATATTACTAAATATTACATTGAAATTAAAAAAATAGAATTCATTTTAAAATGGGGAAAAAAAAAGCTGGTGTCAATATACAGAGGAAAACATTTACAATACTTGTACTCAGATTTGTTTCCTATAAAAGACTCTGAAATAAGCCAAACAAAGCCTTATGAAGCCATCTAGCATTTTGTGCTTTCCAATGCAGAACAAAGAACAGATATCTATTGGTTTTATTTAGAGAGTTTTCAGAGAGCAAAATGGCTGCTTGCATTTAAGTTACTGTTATTAAAGTAGGGGACACTTCTCCAGAAAAAACTGCCCTTTAAAGAAGTTAAAATTCCTGTAGCAGCTTTCTTTATGGAGATGCTTTATTAAAAACGAAAAGCAGCATAAATACTGCAAGCTTTCTGATACAAAAAAACATTTTTGGCATCCTGTCCAGCAGAACAGGATCATGGCCTGAGACCTGAGCCTCTGAAGAGGTAATGAAAAATAAACAGCAAAGGATGTAATAGTTAGCATGGTAGGCAGCAGCATTGCTGTTACCTAGTACTGTTGGAAGAGCTATTTTTATTGCAAGAAAAATAAACAGCATTATCAGGATTTTTGTATTTCTACCTTTCTGTTTTCATAATGCAATCTAGAGTTAATTTATAATAGAAATTTGTTACAATTTGCTGTCTGCTACAAACAAACAAGTTATTTCTATTCTGTACTGAACTGGAACATAAAAATTCTATTATTTACATGAACTAAAGAATAGATTTAACAAAAGTCCAAAAGGAAAGGTAAATACTGACTTACATTGTGCTCATTCACCGTGAGTTGTGTGTGCATCTTGCTAGCACACAGCACAGAGTATACACTGCTATTTTCACAACAGGGATGCCAGCTTTCCCCCTAACTCTCTCTTGCAAGCCCTTTCTTGATTTTCCCAATCTTTACAACCAAAAGCAAAATTTTCCCTAATATAGTTTGAATGGTTCACAAAAAGTCCTACTGGCAAATTCTTTGATGCAATTATCAATCTCAGCTCTGAGTTTAAGTGTATAATTTTGATCCAGCCTAAAGCTACAGCTGGTTTCTCTACGATATTAACAGCAGTACAAAAAAAAAAAAAAAAAAAAAAAACAAACAAAAAAAAACCACAAAAAAAAACAAAAACAAACAAAACAAAACAAACACCAAAAAACCAAACCAAACAAACCCCAGAGACTGAGTCTAACTTTCCAACTTTTAGAATTACCTATAAACAAAACAACTTCGTGTTGAATGCAGGCACCTTGTTGCGATGTCTAATCATTACTCTAGGGAAGTAAGTGCTTTTTAAGAACACTTCACTCTTTTCAGTTGAATTCCTCCTTCCTTCAGTTGCACTGGCTACTAAGCTACCCGCTATGAGGAACAGGACTTTTACTCCTGCCTTTCTGTTAAAAAAATCAGACCTGAAACTGTAGCTGTTGACAGTGAAATGCAGTCATTAGTCTTTAGGGTTAACACCTTGATGAGACAAAAAGTGAAAAGAAGTACATACCTCTAGCAACCACAGATTTCATGTGTTTTCTAGGAAGTTGGTTTCAAAACCATGACCTGTTTCTATATAGAAGCATACCTTTGCAGTCCTGAAAACTAAAAAGCTTGACTTTGAAAATGAAAGCTTGAACTCTTCAAGTTTGTTATACAAACGTAGCTGTCCCAGATGGGGTCTCAGACTGCTGTAACATGCATTCATTCAACACAACTGAGCTAATAAAATTGAGAAATGTTTATTATCTAAGCAACTTTTCTCCATCGTATCCTAACCTTAGGAACCAAGAAATTCAAACAAACGTATTTCTTTACAGCAACATACATGCTGTAAAGAAATGCACACTATGAACATGCACCCGCTGTCTTTATATTCCACTGTAGGACATATATTCCACCATAGGAAACACATTATACCCTTTTCTTGCCTGTTCTTCCCACTTCTCCCCCCTATTTTTTTCTCTTTTTCTTTCTCCCCCTTTGTCTTTTTCACATAGACATATTTCTCTAGCTGCAGAATTAACAATATAGATTTTCTTTGTGCAATATTTTAACATCAGCATGTGAAACCCACCACACAGAAGGCTGAAGTATTACTGCTGTCATCCTAGAATAAATAGTCTCACATACACAGCCCTAGACCATTGCAGAACAGCTTTGATTCAGTACAGTTCTCCTCTAGAAATAAAATAATTATCATATAATTCTATTCATTGGCTTGTATCACTTTGTTTACTTATTCCCCATTATCTCCTTTGCCATCATCCAGCAGCTCCTGTTATTCCCATAGCTTTCTCTCTCTCATGCATGATCCATTTTTCTCTCCAGTTTACTGTTTCTCCCCATGCTGCCACATCTCCTACATCTCAGAAAATGTACTTCAAGCTGGCAGCATCTCTGTTCTCTCAGCTGCAACAAACTCTTCACCTGTTTTCCCTTTACTACTTCTAAAATCTTTCTCCAGACTTTGGATAAAATCTTCCTGCCCTTCTGCTGTGCAGGTCCCACAAAAAGCTCTAGTCCTCAAAAGGGGAGGGAGATTCTTCCCAAGCCTTGGGTCTAAATAAAAGTTAGCTGTTAAAGTAGAAGGGGAAGGACAGAGACTGCTTGTTCTCTACCAGAAGCCTGGGGCTGCCTATGGAGGAGGCTTTAAGATGGTAGAAATTAAGCAGCATTATCTTATCAGCTTGGCCACAGAGACAGGGAGTTTTTCATCTCTTCTGCTTGATATAGGTCCACCAAATGAATAACTGGGAGGCTTGAGTACAGATCACAGAGTTCAAGCAGAACAAATAGGACATCCTACTCCATGATAACACAAGACCAGCAGCCTGGAAATAAAATAGGCACAAACAATTTCTTTATGTTCTCTCCTTAGAAAGAAAGTAAAATTGGATTCCATAGGTATAACTGACAGGAGTCCTGTTCAGGTTAGGAATCTTTGTATTCTTGCTAGCCAGACAGGGCAGGGATTTTAAAATATATTGATTGCTTTATTATTTAGAAAATAAATATGGAACTGTATACTGCTGTCATATTTGGAAAGAACAGACCTGAGCATTTACAAAATTTTGAAAAAAAAGTTTATTTGAACTTTTTTCCATTTTTGTCTGTTAATGTCCTGCACCTTTAGGACAAAATCAGAAGGGAAAGCACAGTGTAACCCAGTTGATCTCTACAGCATCCTCAGCTCTCTCTAGCTGGATACAGTCTGGAGAGATGTAAATGCTGAACCTTGGGTATAACTATTTTCAAAGCAAAGCAACAATGTGGTTCCCACCAAACCCCATAACTCAGAATCCGTACACTGAGAAAGGTTCTGGCAAGCCTCCATTTTCCCAGAGCAGAAAAAGTAAATAACACAGTGATCCCAACACCCAAGTCAATCAGACCATCTCTACATCTGATATGGCTCATGCACACTCAGATATAATTATCTATCATTATCTTTTTTTTTTTTATTCAGTACAGACTGACATCCAGACAAAACAAGCCATTAATGCAGGAGCAACTCTGGGTTTATTTCTGGAGGAAGGATTCCTTTGTGAGACTGCAAACCTCCCATTTGGCTAAAGCTCTCTGTGAGGTTTTCACCTGAGGTTACTCTAAGTTATCGTTTGACTGAATGGGCTTTCACCAAATAAAATCTGAATAATTTTATTGGAAAAGCAAAACTTTTTTGCTGCCAATAGCTTTTCCTGTTTACCAGCATATGCTCTGTAGATGGTTTACCACAATATAAACTTAAATTTGAACACCATTTTTCTCACCTAGAAAACTGTGGGAGTAAATATTTTGAATATTTAATTCCCATGGAGCTCTAAAATAACAGGACAACATTAATGCAGCTGTAAATGATCTATAGAGGAGGGCTTTAAATGAAAGGGAAAGGAAGCCACAAGAACCTTTAGATGGAGGAGGGGAAAAAACAGACAGGCAAAATTTTTAAATTATATCTTCCACTTTTTTGACATTTGGTATTTAAAGAGAGTAGTACTATCTCTCTCAGACCATTTTCCTTGACTAATCAAGGCACAATCTTTTAGTTCTTTTATATAACAGTTGTTCTGTTTCCTGGTGTCTCACCTTATAAGCCCTTCACTATGCCTCTTCCACTTGGAATTCACTTTTCCTCAGTGCAGGTGACTACAGCTGCAGACAGCTCTGGCTAATGTTTTACAGACAGCTTGAACATTTGCCTGTTCTTTTGGATACATTTTGCCTGATACATCATGATCACAGTACAGGGAGGGTGGGAGGAGGAGTCACTGCTGCCCAAGTCATTTTGTGATGAACATAGCCATGAGGACTTTCTTTCCTTTTGGTTGTTTCCAGCTGATGAGCTCAAAGACAGCAATCATATTCGTCCCTAGGTGAATGATATTGCACTTTGAACTGCTATGTTTCATTCTGCTTCCAGTCATACAGACTTCAGAGCTCTCTGAATCATACTGCAGTCTGCACCAGTTCCCCTCTGTGAAGAAAATGGACTCTCAAATTTTATAACCTATAAACTTTGCTAACACACCCTTACTTGCATGTAGGAAAGAAAATAGAAAGCCAGTTCAGTCCCCAGACAAGTTCTTGCTAAATTCAATTTGCAACCTTCCTTATGCCAATAGAGCATTTGTCTTCCCCTTAGCTATAAACACTTCATTTTCAGGTGGTCCACAGCACTCAACATATTTCTGCAGACTTCACAGATACTCAAGACATTGCCTGACAGCTTTGCAAAACAGGGAAGCAGTATTCATTAATACTGCCTTACAGAGGAAGAAACACAAAAGTTGTTTTTTTTTTTCCTGAAGTTATGCAGGAAGTTTTCAAAAAGTGTCATAAACAGACCACTGAAAAAATTACGCAGATGCATTCTGGTCCCCGCTCTGTTCCTCCGCCTGCAACATCACTGTCTGTTCTCTCCTCCATCACACGTAGGAGCACAGAGTCCAGGCTGGGGCTGGCTCCAGGCAGAGGCAAAGTAAGCAGATCCCGAAAGCCGCAGACTGCCGGAGGGCACCTGGCTGCCTGCTCTGCCTTTCCAGGAAGGCAAGCAGACGAGCTCTTCCAGCAGGGTAGCCACCCAAAGAGCACAACTCCAGCCCTGCCTAAAAAGCCTCCTGCTGTCTCAGCCACCAAGATCATGACCACAATGCATGTCTTGTATTTAGTGCCTGCTGTCCTGCTTTTTTAAGGAAAACAAACTTCTGCTCTCCTTTGTTTTCCCTCTTCCCATGGCCATTTTTCTTTGCTATACGTGACACTAAACGTGTTTTAAAACAAACCCTCCTATTCAACGGAAGTGTAATTTTTCAAAACCACCCTCATGGCTTAGATCAAACCATCCCTCCTATGAACTGCCAATCTTCTATGCAAGGCCCATTTACCAAGAATTAAGTTACAATGTACATAAATGATTTAATTTGAGAAGACATTTAGAAACCTCAAATAACAACAATTGACCTGTTATTTGAATAAAAACCCAAAACAAAACAAAAAAATCTACCCAATCCCCACCAATCTATGTTTGCTTTTAGCTCATAGTGAGATGTAAAAAAGCCCCCACCTCTCCAGTTAAACCTACCTTCTTGTAATTGAGAACTGTTCTTTGTAATCAGATATCTGGCCTGGCCTGAGCGTAGAAGGAGGATTCCCACCTAGAGATTAGTGCACTGTTAATATTAACAGCTTTCATGAGATCACTGCATTACTCTGCCAAATGAAAATACTTGATCCACATGAACTATGCCGAAGACTGACACACAATTTGAGGTGCTTCTGAGATTTTTCTTAGATTTTCCCAATAGCTGGGTTTCAGGCAGCAATACAGACATAACTGACACAGCGGCAGCTGCTGCAGTCGCACTGGCCTGTACTCCGTTTTGGACACAAACAGCCTGACCCCAGCAGGATTTATTACAGCTTCTACTTCTGTGTATATTGTTCAGATTCAGGTTTTCAAAAGACTTTTTGAAACCAATCTTGTTTTGAATAACAACAACAAAAAGTTAATTCACACTACTACTCTTCCATGAAAATCAGCATAGCTATATATCAGCAAAGACACTTCTTTTTTAGAAGAGAGATATCAGTGTATACCACATTCCCAACTCTCTATAGCATTTTAAGGAAATGCAAGAATAAATGTAGGAAGGAATGAAATAAACCTAGAAATCTCATATATGAAAGTACAAAAGAAAAAGGAAAAACAGCTGTGTTAATCAGATGGTATGTTAAAACTCAGAAGGAAGGGAAATATAGTGAAAGGTAATGGAAAAGTAAATGAAGTCATCTTGGAACTCTGGGGAAAATTTTTGCCATTTAGCTAGTAGTTATTTTAAATCTTACCACACCCCTGCAGCAGTTTCAGGCAATCAGAAATATGTTTATCTAATGCACCCTTCAAGTTCTTGCTTCGCAAACCATAAAACAGCTTTCCTGGTGAGACGTCCAAGGCAAACAATGATAATTCACTCATTTACCTACATAAAAGATTGTGTCCTTGCTTTGACTGAAACCTTGCACCTGTTTTTTTCTGCTTTGTGCCAACATAAAGACACAGACTTCAATGGATTGGGTTATTTCTACAGCAGTCAAAGAGAAGAGTGAGACCACATGTTTTTGGCCTTTTCTTCCAGCCCTTCTCTTGTCTTCACTGCCTTATTCACTCTCCATAATTCTTCTATTTTTCCCATTTATATGCCTTTCCAATTGCAGCTTACAGGGATATGGCTGAGATGAGGGTCTCTTCCTTCCAAGAGCAAAAAATGCAAGAAGTTATTTAAGCCTGAGGCTGCAGGTGAGTACTTGCTGCAGTTACATGGGACAAAGAGTAGATGCATTTCTCTATAAGCACAGGACGTGAGGGTAGTCTAGGAATCCCCATGCAGGTATTTGAATTGCATGAAGTGAGCAGCAGCAAATAACTTCAAGCCCACCACTCCAACTAGATGAATCTACCAGATGGAAAATCACTGAAAAAGCTAACAAGACTGTCATTTTGCTGATTAGTCAGCATGTGCCTTCCAAGCCTGTTTGAAAATAAAACAAAAGAAAACAAAGCAAAAAAGTCTCAGAAAGCCAGGGAAAGCAGAATTACAATTGGGCTTTCCTTGCATGAGACCAAACCAAACTGCCCACATATGTAGACACAGTCTCCACTGGCTATTTAGATATAAGGTACATTTTTCAAGCTCTGTATTAACTGTATAATGAAAGGTATTTCTTTATAGTTCTTTATAATAAGTATAATTTTAAAAGAAAACCATGTGGGACAAAAGGAGCAGATGCTATATGAAAGCATCTTTACACTAGAAAAATTGTTTAAAATTCATTCTTCCTTGGATGATTAGGCTACTCACCAAAAGTTACTGTGGGAATCATTACGACTTTGCAGGTAACTTTAAAACCATTATGTCCTGCTGTTTGGGAAATGTGTTTACTTGAAAAATAATTTTTCTGAATTTCTTTAATTTGTCATAATTATTTGCATTCTATCTCCCATAAAAGTGCAACAAAATGGTATTTTTGACTCCATTAGTACATATTATTGGTTGTGGTTTTTTTAGAGATTTGCATATTCCAGGTACAGGCATTGACTGAGCCTCCTCAGCTGACAGGTCACTTCAGCCCATGTTTAATCCTTGGAACATTTTGTTCTTATGTGTTTATGGACTGTGTGAACACTGTGCTTGCACAAATGACTATTACACACACTAAACTAACTAATTAACACAATGCTGAGGTATACCTAAGCACTTGTGTATCTTGATGGTACCTGGTTGTTTTCAGAAACTTGAAGACCCAGGGTTGTGTAGTGTAGTTAATAATTAAGAAGGTTTGCTTCTTCTCCAGAGATGCTAAAACTGTATAACTGATTAAAAATATTTCGAATATGCAATGTGTAACCATGCTGTGTGAATCACTGCTATTTTAAAAATCAGCCTAACAAGGTTAAGCTTGAAATTAGAAGTTCACCTAAGTTTCAGAACTTAGACTGGTAATTCAATGAATGAGACTAGGAAAAAATCCTCTCCCATGAGAGTTTGTTTTACAGTTGACTTCACTGAGATTTCTTGCAGATTCTTCCTACAAATAGACTCTCTCCCAGCAGGGCAAGACCATCAGGCAGGCTTATCTGCAATGGCCTCTACTATGTTCCTAGCCACCTTACCTTTGAAAAAAATTTTTGAGGGAAAGGGGTATGCATGTTTTAACCAGAGCTTTTCACATGAAGAAGTCTGGGAAAACAGATGATGAATAATGGCTTCAGAACAAAGCCCAATCAACAGAGTGCCTTCTCACACTGGTAACTGGCTGAAAGAGTTGGTTTAACTTGTTCTGTGTGATAAAATAGTACCAAAGAGTAGGAAGCAATCTAAAAGTACTTGTTTTCATATGTTAGCAATAGTGTTTTTGTAAAACACTAAAATACTGTCAGAAATTAAAGATTAAAGCATGCAGCATAAATTTAATGGTTGCCAAATGTCTCTATCCAGTATTGTTAGAAACTCTAAAACATGCCAATCACAAATGCCTCCTGGACACTGATTTTCTGCCTTACTGTCATGCTCCTTCCCTCGCCCCAGTCATCAGTTTTCCCTTGCAGCTCTGTGAATCAGAAAACTCAACACACTCTGAATCACCCCAACACTCATCGAAAAGGTAACTCCCCAAGCAACAATTTGCTTGATGTGGTGATTGCAAACAATATATATGTGGCTGAGGGACAAGGAGCTGCGTGTTACCACCACACAGTTTTGGTCGCCAAGGCCAGCTGAGCTCAGCTGGGAAAAATACTGCACCTTTTAAAAAGTTTAGTTATTTCCCCCCTTGTTTTTTTTTTTTTTTTTCTCTTAATGAATGTGTTTGCAAAAACAAACACATAAGAAAAGAAAAAAGACAAAACCAAACAAAGTTATTTTAAAGCTGTCTGGAATAAAAAAAGTATAAACATGAAACTAAACATGACTTATGCATGCAGACATACAAAGATCCCCAAAATCTCTTGAAATATTAGATTTTCTTGACCCTATATTCATGTTCAAGAAACTGCACTATATTCATGCTGGGAGATATTTTTGGGACAACTTGATACATCTAAACTTAGATAGCATCTTTTTCTGCTCTGTTCCCCTCATTGAATCCATTTTAAAATGAGAATTAAAGAAAAAAAATTACTTACTCTTCCAGTAGAGCAGCATCTCTCAGGGGTGCATGGACTAAGAAAATACCCTGAGGGCAGAGAGGGTACTCCTGGGTTGGGGATAGCACTCTGTTCCAGAATTAGGTCTCCCTCTGGCAGCCCATCTTCCACCCCACAGGACAGGAATTCCTCTCTCTCCTGCCCATCCTCCTCACTCAGTCTCTTAGATGGCATATCCTGCTCTCTCATCCTGCTCACTGTTAACAGGAGGACCATAACATTTTAGCTAGTTATCCCAGCTGCTAGCAGTTTGGTCCCTCTCCCTTAATAAAGGCCTGCAATGAGGAGGTGAAACTGACAGCCCAAATTTGCGCTGCCTACTCCTGATTCTTCATGCAGGCAGACTAGCATTGCCACTACCAGAAAACAGGAGTTATTGCTCAGCAACAAGTGATGGAAGTTCTTACACTGTTTTTTTATGTTGGAAATCTCTTAGGCTTGCCTTCCCTCTATTTCTGCAGGTGTAAGTGTTACTGAAATAATTTTTATCTCCTTATCTTTCAGGTCTTTGTATATAGAGCTTTTCCTTCTTGTCTTTCTTAGCTGTCCCCTTGACAGATTTTGCATGTGAGTTACTAGGAGTTAGTACCTTGCTTCATTTTAACATCTTTATGACTGTGCATGAATCATGGCTGCAAAGCTGAGTACAATGAAGGCCTCTCCAGAAAGGTCTTACATAAATCCTGTTCCCTGTGCCTATAAAAACATAATCATTTCTCACTGTGCTATCACTGGAGCAAGGCCTTGGTCTCCATGGGTTTGAGGTGGGCTCTGGCCCCGGGAGATCCAGTTCTCTCCAGACCCACCCAAACAGGTGCCAAGCTCTGTACCTTCACCTGCATTCAGGCCCCGAGGGGGTTCCATGTGCTCTCCATTCCCCTACCTCTGAGCCAATGTCAAACTCCTTATTTTACTTTCCAGTGTCTCTTTACAAGCATACCCCCTTCCCACTAGCCCATCCTCCTCCTCTTGCTGTCTCCATCTACTCAGCCTGGCCCTCCCCCATCTCCATGCACTCTCTCTCCATCCCCTTTGTGTTCCCCTCACATGCCTGCTTGCTTTTCATGCTGCCTATGCCTGGATTTCTCTCCTTAAACCCCATCTGGCATGCATTCACTTTCTTCCTCCCACTTTATTCCCCTTCTCAAAATTAACTTCAATAAAACTTAAACAGTGGTCTCTGACACATTCAGAAAAAAAAAATGCCTTAAAACTTATTTATATTAATCTGGAAAACTCACCAATATCAGTCATCTGAGTAAGTTTTTCCAACAAACATGCCAGTCTCACCTCTATTCCCTTTCTCTCCTCTTCCCTCTCATCCCTCTCCATGTTGCCCTTCTCTCTTGTTTGTTCTACTTTCAGCTTTGACTGGAAGCTTCTCAGGGCATCTTTATCTCCGTCAAAAAAGTGCTGTGCATCTTGATAAAAGGGAGGATTGAGATGAATGGAACCAAAACATCCTGCTAATTCCAAACACTACTGAATATCCTACAGTTAAGCTGTGTTAATAAACACCAGCCAGAAAGGGTGAGAAATTACTTAAAACTGTTGCTTTGCTCTCCCAGCTAAAGGCAGCAGAATCCACCAGTAATTTTAGGCAAGCAGAGAAGCCAGGGACAAGAAGGAGAGGCAGGGACAGCTCCTGACCAGCTGTGAATGGGGAAGGAACAAAAAGTCTTGTGACAGAGGCACAACTAACTCTCCTACCTATTTCTTCAGCAGTACCCAATGGCAAACTGAAACCATAAAATTAATGCATAACAGGTTGGTTGCATCGACATAATAGCCTAGCATCAAACACAAAAAGCAGTATGTGTTTGCATGCTGGCAATGCAATAGCGAATTAGCATTTTTAGTAACAATAAAGGAAAAGCAAAAACATGTCCAAGCAACTTCCTCTGCAGGGTAGACCATCAAAACCAGTACAATGGTAAAAAATTCGAGTGGAATGGATAACTCAGGAGGCTGCTCATAGCAAGGGAATGCACTTTGAGAATGACAAGACTAACAGTTGAGTTATTAATGTCTTAAGACTCAATACAGTACTCCTCACCCCTTTAGAAAAGGTTTCTTATTTCATGTGCAGAAATATTCTGCCAAGCAGAGCTCAAATCTTTCTCCATGCTCTGATGGCTTTTTGGTTGCCTGTAGGGCATTAATGGTTGCAAATAATTTCTATAAAAGGGAAGTCAACCACACTTTGAAAATACATCTTTGGGATGAAAAATTAAAAAGTTTTCTTGGTAGTTTCAGTGGGAGAAACACTAGGCTAAATTGCTTGCAGATTTAACTCTTTTTTCATTTGGAAGAGCCCTCTCAGCTAGAGTAGAAGAAAATATTATACTACTTCTGAGCCTAAATCTCAGTCCAGGCCTGCCGCTCTCCAGGATAATGGTGAGAAGCAGATGGAGTTTCCACCAAAGGGGTGACTTCAGCATCCCAGAATAGACTCCCTGTAATCCAGGAGGAAGTAGCTAGTGACCTGCTGAGCCATGTAGACACTCACAAGTCTAAGTCTGGATGGTATTCAGCCAAGAATAGAGCTTGCTGAGTCGCTGTCCATCATTTATCATCAGTTCCTGGCTAACCAGGGGGGTCTCGGACAACTGGAGTTGGCCAATGTGATACCCATCCACAGGAAGGGATGTAAGGAGGATCCAGGGAACTGCATCCTCACTGACCCCGGTGCCTGCCAAGCTTATGGAACAGATCATCTTGAATGCATTCACATGGCACATACAGGACAAATAAGAGATCAGGCCCAGCCATCACAGAGGTGGGAAAGGAAGGTTCTGCCTGACCAACTTGATCCCCTTTTATGACCAGAGGACTCATCTAGAGTCTGGGGATGTTGTCTACTTGGACTTAAGCAGATTTTGACACTGTCACCCATGACACTCTTCTGGAAAACCTGGTAGCCCATGTCTTGGACAGGTCCACTCTTTGCTGGGTTAAGAAGTGGCTGGATGGACAGGCCCAGAGAGTGGAGGTGAATGGTGCCACATCCAGTTGTCAGATGGTCACCAGTGGTACTCTCCAGGGCTCAGTACTGGGCCTCAGTCCTGTTCAATATATTTATTAAAGATCTGGACAAGGACATCAAGTATACCCCCAGTGAATTCTTAGCCAAAACCAAGTTGGGTGAGCTGTTAATCTGCTTTAGGGTAAGTAGGATCTGCAGAAGGATCTGTGCCACTGCACTTGGCATTGGTGAGGTCACACCTCAGATTCTGTGTACAGTTCTGGGGTCCTCACTCCAGGAGGACAACAAGATGCCACAGCAAGCCTAGAGAAGGGCAAAGGAGCTGGTGAAGAGCTCTAGAGAGTGTCATATGAGGAATGGCTGAGGGAGCTGGGGTTGTTTAGAAAAGGAGGCTCAGAGCAACCCTATCACTTTCTACAATTTCCTGAAAGGAGGTTGTAGCCAGGGAGGTTTGGCCTCTTCTCTCAGGCAAATTGTGACAGGAAGAGAGTACATAGGTCTCAAGCTGTGCCAGGGGAGGTTCAAGCTGTACATCAGGAGGAATGTCTTCATGGAAGTGATTATTAAACATTGAAATGGACTTCTCAGCAAGGTTGTGGATACCCCATACTCAGAAGTGTTCAAGAAATAAATGAACGTGGCACGCAGTGCCATGGTCTAGTTGACAAAATGGTGATCTGTCAAAGGTTGGACTCGATAATCTCAGAGATCTTTTCCAACCTAAATGAAATTATTCTGTAATCTTATTGGCATTTTCATGGTCCAGAATTTCTATTAGAAAGAGCAACCACAACCTTCCATCTGAAAATAAAATTAACTTTTGATTGATTATCCCTAGCCATTACCATGAGAGGAATCTCAACACTCCTTCCAGTTTATTGACCTTTGGTTACTAAATGGTTGTCAAGAACAGGATTTTTTTCATGGAGAAGTTTTAAGAGAGGTAATTAGTCAAAGCATCTGACTGCAAGAAAGTGCTAACACCCATGAAAGTTACTTTTTAAGTACTTGAAAAGCCTCATACAGCTTTCTAATAGTACTAGAAAATATATTTCATCAACAGTTCTTCCCTGAGTTTTTATCTCTGCTAAACCAGAACCCCAGGGACAGTCCTGGAGCCTGAGTCAGTGATGAAAGCAGACTGTGTCCAGCAACCACTAAACATTTCCTAAAAAAATCACCAGAATTCTACTGAATTTTTTACTCTCTTTCATTAAGAAGAACATTGAGTTGTATTACTATGAAGTCGCGGTTGCCTGAACCTAGCTTTATTTTTTTTTTAGACTTCATTTAGACTATGTATTTACCAATTTACTTGTCAGTGCTTTGAAGGAGGGACAATCTACTGTTCCACATTCAAGCACTATAAAAAACCAGCACAACAGACCTCTGTTCTGGGTTAGTCCAAGGTATTCTTAAAAAAAAAATAGCAGCTGGTCGGTACAGGGGACAGAAATTAAAAAAATAACTCAATTGACTTTTCTTCACTGGAGTTCAGGAGAAACTTCTGCCTTATGCAAACAGTAGCACAGTGGTCTCCTCTTAGTGTTTACAGTGCCATAGTGACAAGACCTTGGCATAAGCAATTTTTTTTGTCAGGGGAATACTAGGCTGCTCACTGAGCCTCCCTGCACGTACATGCAGTGTGTACTAATGTCAGGGAACAGGAGTGATTAATGAAAACCTCATCTGAAACACCTTACTACTTTACAATAACAGTCCAAAATGCTGTAGCCATAACACAGTGTTAAGATGTGGTTGATTTAGCCACAGCTGTGAAAGACTAAGTTTTATTTTGGTGCTTTTTAATAAGAGGGAAGGAAATGCCTCACATTGCTCAGCAATGATTCCTTTGGGCAATTAGGAACGACATCAACAGGCTGGAGGGATGTTTGCCCAGAAAAAATGAAGGGCACGGGCCAGAAAGCAACAACAGCAGACCCTTGGAGGTTTGGAAGTAACATGAAGGCTACCCAGAGGCAAGACTGGGAACATCTTATATCAGAGAAAACAACAGTAGCTGCATAAAACCCATGCTGTTTTCTGTTTCCAGGTTTACAAAAGCTTCTGCAAATGAGTAAGCCATGTGAAAATCTTAAAAGGTTATAGATAAGACATGGAGTAAACTCAGCTGTATCTGTGTCACAACCAGCAATATGCTGCATTCCTAACGAGAAGATCCTGGATACATTTTGGAAAGGACTCAAGCTGCCAGGCTCAAAGCCAACACAATCTGTGGGTGGGTGCTGGATGCTTGCCTTGAAATTCTCTCCTTGCCAGCAAACCTATGGAGTAACAATGGCATCAGTTTTGGAGGGAGATTTCCTAGTGTTTAAAGCTTGAAGAGACCACAAGTTGATCTACTGTGGCCTCCTGCCATTAAATTTCACTACTGTCCTTTCTATTGAGAATAACTATTTTCATTATAATAAAGCAATTGATTCTTCAGTCAATCAGGCTGTCTGCATGCTCCAAAACTATGAGGAGGAAGAAAGACAGAACTCAAATCTTTGCAACCACAGGTGTGGTACAACCACACATTCCTTGTAGGTGATCCACATACCTATCTTAAGAGAAAATCCAGTTGACTTCCAGGTCTCAGCCTAGTGACCAGGAGAATAATTTTTTTCCCCTGGCAGATCCAAATGTGATCAGCAGTTTCACATGGGATATAAAACTATGAGACACTATACAGGTATCTTAAAATGAGAATTCCTTCTATGTATTATGCGATCTCTCACCTACAATTCTTTCCTGTCCTTGAGGAGGAAAAAAAGGTGAAAACCACTCCCAGTAAGCATAAATATCATTCCCAACCCCTGTGGGCAGCCGGATGAAGCCGTACAGCATGAGACTTTATTTTAACATCAGGATATCTTCCAGAAAGGAAATGGGGGAAACAACAGGATGGAAAGACAAAGTACAAAAATATGGCACAGTCTCAACTGCAAATAAACCTGCCATTTTCTGTCTCTAGTACACTATGCGGGAAACCTACAGGGTAGGCATTTTTGAAGATCACACTCAGAGGTAAAATCGCATTATAAACTCCTAATCTCTTATTCTAACCTTGCTTGCCCTTCAAAAAGCAGCAGTAGAAGGAATTTCTATCAAAGAAGTTAAAAGAAGGCAGACACTGAGATGATAGCATGAGAAATAAACCTAACAAAAATGAGAGAACAAACTCAGCTCATTGACAAATAACACAGCAAGCATTAATTTGAAAGTGTGATATTGAGCCACTTTATTCTGTGTGTGAGGAAATAAATATTAACAATGAGACAACATTTTCAGGTAAACTAACCAGTGCAAGGAGAAGAAAAATAAGTAATGAATGAGGGATAAGCAAGCATATTTTAGGGACAGAGGGAGATCAAGTGCTTTGTCAACATGAGTTACCTAGAGATGAAAGATGAAAAACATGACTCATTCATCATTTGTGGAAGTATCTTCCAAGATTTGGAAACAGACCCCATAGTTTCAGCATTTAGCAAATAAAGATTCTAAAAGATAGGCTGACATTATCTTTCTAAAAGACTAACACCTACATTTTTTGAAACCCTCTCAGATATTTATGAGTAGCCAGGGGGTGCACTTGAAATTGTGAAATTTAATTAGTGAGTCACTACAGAATTATGAAGCATAAATCAGGTCAAGTTCATTTCTATACAGTAGCTGTTGGTCTTGATTCAGGCAAAGAACCAACAGATCTGACCTAACAGACCTTCAAGGATATTTGCTTTTTCATCAGGTTCCATGTGGTCTGGATTGCCAAACAATTCACTTCATTCATTAACAGCATTTTTAAGAAATGAGCCTGATTCTGTAGCTGCCATGCTAAAAAGCCCATCAGCTGTCACCATTGGGAAAGCTTTTTATTTAAAAAAATGGGGGTATGGAGCCAGATAACTAAATCTGGTGGGTTTGTACCCTGCCCTGGAGATGATGAGGAGCAGACCACCAAGAGGACTCTATCCTCTATCTATACCATTCACTGATGATTTACATCAAATACTAGAACTTCACCATCCCCAGCACTGTACTTTCCATGCAAGGCTCGCCTGGAACTTTCCAAAGGTGGCTGTTACACACAGACAACCAGCGCTGCGAAAGGCTTGGCCATTCTTCTCAAGTCACACAGCACGAGTCTGGGTTTGTTCTGGGGAAGCAGTCATGGTTTCCCCAGGGAGAATGATGGAAATAAACTATCAGTGGATTTAAACTATGTGCTTGCTTCTATCAAGGTCATGCTGAGTTCTGTTGCTAGTATCATTCCTACTAATGCAGTGGCAGGATTTTTTCCTCAAATCCCTCCTCTGTTTCTAGCGCCTTTCATTGTAAAAAAAAATCCATGTGGTCATGCTCTTATCATCAGAAATACTCTGTGCCCATATTCCCTGACCTTATCAATTTTTTCACCTCCCCCTACAAGTCTATCATGGACCTGATGATTTTGGCAGGTTCTGCTTCCCATTCTCTGCTCAAAACAGAACAGCATTAAGGAAGGCTAGCAGCTACTTCATCGTAACAACCATACCATGCTTTACAAACCCAAGCAAGAGAGTTTCCACAATGTGAGAGCAATGTGGAAGTAGCATCTAATCACAGTGTGCTGTTGTTGTCTGGCATCAAAAATGGTGATATGAAACACCTGATCAAGTCATGGATTATTTCAGCTTTTCATATGCGCCCATTTGAACCTTTTGTATCAAGTAGAGAAAGCCAGAATGAAGTAACTGTTCTCAAAATCATAGCCCTTTCCTTTATTCATTTAATGGAGCAGATGGTGGTTTCTATATGCTTATTTATTCCTCTTTTTTGCTTTTGTCCAAAAACACAGAAAATTTTCTTTTAGAATATTTTATTTTTCTAAAGCCATGGTAATAGTGCTTGAGCTACAGTCTAAAAATTAATCACTCAAAATTTAAAATCATGTTAAACTTCATGAGCCAAAGGAACTTGTGAAAAGCATAAGGCAAGGATATTAGTATATAAACTGAATACAATTCTACCAAAACAAAAAACCATCCAAATCCAAGAAAATACTGTTATTTTACACTAAGCTGTGAATAATTGAAGCTGATGTCTCTAGCTAAATAGCAACAAGTATTTATAAAAATCTTGGAGGTCAATATGGTGTGCACCACGAAGGTACTTGCTGAAAACAAAACAGCAAAATACCATCCTTGCAGATTTAACAATTTTTGTGTAGTTCTTAAACCATCCAGCCCAGCTTAGTCACTGGGCTATTTCACAAAGCAGAGTTTCTGTGATCATTCTCCCAAAGATGCTCTAGAAAACTTGATTTTCTGTTGATGACTATTTTACTTTTTGACTACAAGGCATTGGCATGGGGCTCCTCTGTTTGACTTTGCAAGGTTAAAGGAAACCTTGTTTAAGTTTTTAAACCCACTTTCTAGCCCTTCCCCCTAAAAATGAAGACTTGAAAATAGTTTGCTTCATACTAGTTTTGTAATCCAAAGTTATACATAAAACTCAACAAGTAAATGCTAGGCCCCAACTAAGTTGATACTGTCATCTTAAGTCTTGTAATCACTTGTCTCAAAAGAATGAGAAAATTATAAGTGATAGTCTCTAATTAGAAGGTAGACTCCACAATTACTAAAGGAACACCATTCAAAAGCAACTTCTGCAAAGAATCCCCAAGGTATTTGCATGTGCAATCAGTAGGAGATATCAGAATTATCTCAAAACTATTTAAAAAAATTGAAACAAATCACTTGAGAACCCCTGTTTGTAATGAAGACCTGTGAGGAGACTGTGTTCTATATTTTCAGTTCCTCTGAATATTTTTGTCACAGTGAAAACTAAAGGATGTACACTGCAGTTTGGCCTATAGTGCACAGGCCCATTCAAAGATGGTATTCCCAGTGAGATATGTAAAAGGTCCTTTACGTTTCCCAAACTGTTCTTAGGGCTCATCCATAATGTCCTGTTAAGAGTGGTGGGAAAAGATACTATCCACTGGTTGACCAAACACACACACTCACAGGTGAAACAGTACGTAGTAGCTTAGGTAAAAGCAGTGTATTCTGAATTTGTAAAGTTACACGGGATTATCTTGTTTCCTTCAGGACATAGAAACTCAACAGTGAGCCAATGCCAGCAATACAGGCACAGACAATAATAAGAATACTGCTATACTGCCTTATATTGCAGACTTTTTGTAGGAGCTGTGCAGCCTAGATATGGTGAAGACAGGAGCAGAACACACTTGACCTTCTTCTGACTGCCAGCTCTAAGCTTGGGGGAGGAAGCTTAAAGGATATTTTCCAGTTTTATTCCAGTGTGTATTTGTTTGGCTAGTATTTCCATTTCCCCTACACCATCATTTGGTGGTTCCCCTAACTTCATCAGGTAGAGAGATCATGTTGTAAAGAGTGGCAGGCAGATAACTTTTTCATGAGCAATTCAGGTGAAAGTGGCTTCAAAGGCAGAGCACTGAGAAGACAGGTTTGATACCTCAGGCCTCAAACTGAATCCAGTGAATGACTCTGCAAGAGGCTTTCAGCATGATTTAATCCCTCTACTGACACCCTTCAGAACCCAGCTGATGTACTTCTCAGCCTTGTGAGGACAATGCCAGGACTAAGCCTGTAGTGCTACAGACACTCAGATTTGATGGGGGGCTTTAACAACTTCCATAATGAGTGATAGTGAGCAGTACAGTACATGCACTTATCTCTTTACAGGTATGATATTAATAAAAAGCAAAATAAAACTCATTATTGCTTTGCATCCGTTCTGAATCTTAAATTATTCATTCTGGATTCCCATAATTTCAGTATACAGAGTCTAAACATGTTCCATGCAGTTTAGTAGTTTTACAAGTATAATCATTAAACACCAGCAACAAATATTGCAACAAGGAGTGAAAAAAAAACCAAACCAAAACAAAACAAAACCCAAAAAAACAAAAACAAAAAAAAAATGCAGAAATCTAAGCTTGCCAGTAAAAATGGGTAAGCCACCACATCCCCCCACTCCAGTCTGGAAACTTCTGGACTTTGTTCCCCCTTTCCAAACTGAACTAAATAGCAAGTGACCTGACTGTTTTCTGTTTCTTAACCTTTAATGTTATTTCTCCTTGGCTGGCAATACTTGGATCACAGTCCCAGCAGCGTATCTCACTAAACCAGACAAATAGTGACACCACATCTATTTTGAGAGGATTGTGAGGGCAGTGGGGTAATAGGGCTGCACACCCCCATGCTCATCACTTCCCTGTTTCCTGGCACACAAAGAAGCAACTAGCAGAATGCCATCTGCCAGGTCCCTGCAGCGCCAGCCCCTCCTGCTCCCTCCCAGAGATACCAGCATCTTGCAAGGAGCCAGTGCTTGCTCTTTTCATCACAGCAAGCCTCCTTTCATGGGCAACTCAGTTTTGGTTTAGTGTCTGTCTCAGAAGAACAGCAGGTTTAGGGACACTTGTTGGTTGTTTCTTGAAACGAGTCACTATTTAGGGTTATGCACTGACATGTTTTCTAAACAGTTAAATAAACTGAGATATTAAAATATGGTGGCTCACCACCTTATAGGACCACTCTACAGAGAAGAAAGTGTCAATGTTGAACTGAGAGTTTTGAGTCCTAGACTTCCAGTTAAAGAAGAAAGTTACATAGTGTCAGGTTAGATGCATTACTTTTACTCCTAGTAACTGAATGTGCAGGATTTGGAATGGCTGGAGCATTAAACAGTTATTTTCTCAAGCTAAGAAAAGTTCCAAAGAAAAACTCCAAAGACAGCCAACAGGACAGAAAGCAGTTTTTGGTGGCCCTCACTACCCAACACCTGGCATTCAGAGGCAAGTTTTACCCGCCTGTGCACTCACTATTGGGGCAGCTCAAGCTGGAGGCATTCTGAAACAAAGCACTTTGCAATAAAATCAAAATTGTAATGATAAAGAGGAACGATAGAAACAAGTCTTTCAATTGAGAGATTTCCTTATCCCTCCTTTGTTTGAAAGCTAAGTGAGCCTTATATACTCCCTAAAGGGGCTACAGTATGGTTGTTTTTTGTTTGGTTGGTTGTTATTTTTTTTACATGTAGCTCCAAGGAAAAGGAATAAAAAAGCCTTTGTGGGGGAGATTTTTTCAAAGTTTCACTAAATCTATGGTTGCAAACTACCAGAATCAAATGACAGAGGCATAAAAAAATAAGAAGGCGCTTATTTTCTCCATTGGTTTTTTAAAACCTCTGACATGTTACTACATGAATCTGAAGAAGTTCAAGCCCCTACCTACAGACAGGGTATCTTCAAAGATCGAAGAGGATCTACATGGTACAGCCCATGCACATGACAGCAATTCCTGCAGAAACAGCCTGCCCAGGGATATTTATCCGAGCACTGCTGCCACCTGGCACTGATTGCTGGGGGAGAGCTCAGCAGGTACAGTGCTGCATAGCCCACCTGGGGAAAAAGCAGGCAAAGCACAGTATTTGTCACTGGGAGTTCTAGGCAGCATGGAGAAACACAGTGCTATTACTACTGCAGTATCCAAAATACAGATACTCAAGACCTGTGAACGAAATTATCCCAGGTAATACTAGTACAATATCCTACAAGGTGGGGAAGGAACCACTGTCCTCATCCAAAGACAAGGAAGAAAGCAAATTCCCTGTATAAAATTTTATGTTTCTTCCCTACTTACTGCTTTCCACCTTGAGGATGCCCAGCTGACTCTAGATGACAATGTGGATTACTTGTGTCTTTGGTATATAAACAAGAATTTTGTGTTGCTCCTGATATTTGGGTAGAAGCTTCCTATACACATCTCTGTGTATCAATAGACACTGGTCCTTCAGTAAAGCACCCTGGCACTAGAAATCGTATCTAACACCTACCCAGATTGGATTGGTCAAATATACCATTGGTCAAATATACCACATCATCACTATTGGGCCAGGGCCACATCGAGGAGGGTTAAAACTCTCTCACTTTCAGTTCAGTGAATTTCATATTAAACTCACTTGCTATTTTTCTTTTAGTTTCATAAAAGGCTTTTCACTGATTCTGCTCTAAACATTTAGTCCACAGCTCAGGAAGGAATGATAATTTCTTCAAAACAAGACACAAAACTTAGGTTCCAAGAGCTATGTCATTTAAGAAATTAGAAGAGTGGCATGAAGCAGAATTTTCTTTAGTGCTTGCCCATTGTCATACTTAAGTCTACTTCATAATTATTAACTGCCCACTATGAGAAATACTGGTGAGTTCTATATAATAATTCTGCAGATAAATTAGGCTACCACAGGGGCAGCATGCTAATTGGTTTCATACCCTCATAAACTGGAATAATTTCCCAGTAAAATTGTTCAGAACAAAACCAATGACAAGCCTTGCTCACAACATATTAGTCTGTCTGCAGATTGAATTACTTCCCTGATATTATTTTAAATTCAGACAAATAAACCTACAAACAAAAGAATTCTGTGAGAAAATAACCTGTTTTTATGAAGACAGTTAAGTGTGCAATTACTTTTTCCCACAGATGGAACAAAATACAAATCAGCCCTGGGATCAGCAGACCATCACATGGGTGAGCAGAGCTCACTCACAGAGGCTGCAGTAGTGTCATACCAAGGGGAAACAGATGGACTTTAGTCTCTTTAATTCAACAGAAAGAAAGCAGATTTTAACCTGTGCGCGAGAGATTCCTGAGCCATTAAGCCGTGGTTCAAATAGGAAAAACACCCAAGGCAACAATAAGCAGAAGTTTACAATTAAAAAGGCCAATTGCAAACTGTGCAGAAACTGCTTTTTCATAAGAAAGTACACAGAAATACAATGCCAGGGGCCTGCAGCTGCATGCAATCCTGCAGACACAAGTATACAGCCACATGGTCCAGTGCCTCCTCCATAGATGGACCCAAAACATTTCTGTTATGATGCAGAGTTTTGCTTCAGTTCTAGAGCTGTTTCATGCTTTGAAAATATGGTTCCATTTGCTCCATAAGAAGCAGAACTAGAGAAGTACAGAAGTCTTTTAGCCTTCATCTGTTATGAATCACCCATATGTGACAGGCTGTTACTGGAATCATGACAATGCACTTTGTACAACAAACTGGACTTACACTCCACAGAGCAGCCAAGGTCATGTTCACCCTTTGTGCACACAGGGACCTTTAAAGTCAGCAGGAATGACACCTGCACTGCCAGTTGAACTAGGATATGAAGCCATAATAAACTTGTTTACAACTCCATCTTTTATGCATCACATGCGTTTTACATGCATGTACACATCACAGGCATGTTATATTAATGTGTTATATTATGTGTCTACACTGCTGAATGTAGCAATTTCATTTGTTCTATTAATATTTTTTCATATGACACTCTCTCACTTGGTCACTAGATGCTGATCTCCCTTTGGAAAACTACATTTTATTGTTTATTAGACTTTCCTCATCAACAATAAAAAGTAAAACCATAATCTGTCTTGCATCCTACTCTAGGACAAGCCTCAGAAAGACACAGATACTGACAAGAGCAGACTTTTTACAACAAGTGTTTCTAAAGGAAGTTAGAATTACAGGCAATCTTTAGTCAAACATCACATACTATAGTTTTGGAGAAAATAAAAATAAAGCAAGATGCATGGGAAACAGCATTTTTGTTAGTAATTCTGCTTTACCACGGTCCCTAACTCAACCCAGGACTGTCCTAGACAACCACAGCAGAGACTGTGTGGGAAGGGAGAGAACTGACTATGCCTTTTAGATTGTATCATATTAAATTCTCCTTCCAAGGGTCTCTGCTAACTGGTTAGATGAAACTCCCATTGCACCTCTGCTCCTCTTAGTGCAACATCTTTGCCCAGTGGAGCCCTCCTTGCTGATCTGCCTTTCAACAGAACCAGGGAATTATCATTCACTGTGAAACAACAATCTTGGTACCTTCAGCATTGCTAATAACCACCTAAACAATACACGTTTGCTAATTGTCCACCTACAAGTGGGTATTATATGATGATGCTGCTGTGAACACAAGCATAATGAATCACAGACAATGAATCCTAGTCTCAAATTGGTTCCACAGCAGCATCAGTTTTCCCCCACTCCAGTTATCTCCTACACACTATCCTTTGCTGCTACAATTCAGAGCTATAGCCAGTATCTTCTACTGTTTGCATTTTGTGTGGGGAATAAGGAGCTAGTGAAGAGAGCGAAGAAGGGCAAGTTTTCTCTCTGCTAATTAAGTGCATGGGGTTTGCAGTAACAGTAAGGGATGGACATGTGGGTGGAAGGTATGCACTGCCCTCATTTTCCAGATTCTTCCTTTTCTTTGATTTTGTGTCAGCAATGCTGCATGTACATCAGCTTTTGATTTTTATGTCTTTGTGGCTTAGGGCCATTAGGGTTGCTATATACACACAAACATACAACATAGTTGTTTCACAACAAAGATTTTTGTGCATTAATGCTGCAAAAGATTTGCCATCAGAAAGTGTTACTGCAGATGAGAACACTAGTTCTAGAAACAGATTGATACAAAGAAGCGTGATATAAAACACAAAGAGAAGGAAGAATGGGAACACGAGGAGAAAGGGAATACCAGATTCTTTTGCGGATTAAACAAAAGGACTGCTCAGATGTATTTGTCCAAATTGTTTTCTGATGTAACTTCTTAGGCTTCAGAGGAGGAGTGAGAATGAAAGTATCTGCTCTTGAAATGTATCATCTGTTCACCAGACTCATGTAGGTGGGCAGGTTACCTTTAAACAATAAATTAGAAATGTTATAAAAAACGAAACTGCTGGATGCAGCTCAATGAAGATCAGTTTGTCTACATCAATCTTCTCATAAATGAGTCACTAGAAATGGGACTGGAAACTATTTCCAAAAATTCAGGCATGCTTCTAAAAAAATCCATAAAGTTTATTTAAATAAATCAGACTTATGCCTGCAGCACAGGGCTGACCTTGAAAATGAGTTAACTTTCCTGTGATGTCACTTATCATAACAAACAGGAGTGACCAGAACCAGGAAGGGGGAACCAAAAGTAGTGAACCCAGTCTCAGATGCACCACCACAAATGTCACCTCCTCTCATTTGCCTTCATGAGAAAAGGTACACTAGTCACTGGATTCTGCTCATTTTTTTCAGTTACCCAGATTCTCTCCTGATTTCCTAGTCCTGAGAAATCTGGCTGAGGCTCACAAAGGACTATTCAGATGAATAAATAGGCACTATAAGGACTGTCACTACAAATCTGTATTTGTTCAAGAGGTCTGTCTTATAGAAGGAAGACCACAGCAAACTTAACAACTTGGGCTACATAGCCTGAGATTTGGATTGCTTTTCATTTCATTTCCACATTGCATGTGACAATGAAAGGTTGTGACATTCTAAGTGGTTCCAGACTCCACCAGGCTGTCCACAATGAATTAAAACACAATAAAATCCAGATGCTTTCTCAAGTAAACACTTCCTTTCTCAGCAAAGGAAACCAAATGCAAAAGATACTGCTGAAGGTTTTCTTCTAGCATGTTTATTTTATATAAAGGTATCTTATACTTCACTGGCAGTTAAGTGTTCTCTACTTCCAACACAGTGAAGTCCCTGGCATTCTTTTGCTATGTTTCTGGTGATGGAAGCCAAAGCCTTGAGAAAATATCTCGAGTACATGAATGATTTCAATTTCCTTCTAGCTATTTAATAAAGGCTACATCTAAAATAACACTGACAAGTTAAATTGGATCCTGGAATATAGTTCGCAATTAACTGAAGTAAAATAAAAATATTAATTATTGAAAAAAATATAAAAAATCAACTTTGAAAGCACAGAATTTGTGTCCCAAACAAGGAACATGTAATTGTTTACAAGTAAAACATAAATATTTTATTAGCAGACTGAAAGAAACAAAAACTAATAAACTCACAAAAATTACAAAGCACTTCAAATATGAGATTCTAACTGCGGTGCCTTGCAGTTTCCTTAAAAATCAAAACCAAAAAGTCACCTCCAGGTCCTAGTCTGTACACAGACCAGAGATGCTACCTTTAGTCTTTTCTTTTCTGTTGATGAGGATACTTCTATTTTCACTGCCCTTTTAGTTCTCCTGGGCTATAATGAAGAAGAAAAAGATGTTAACTATTTGCATAGCCAGTCTCTTTCCATTAAAGCCCAGCAGCACAGCAGACAGACACATCCAGCCTTTAGTAGGAACAACAGGGAATCTGTTTGTCAGGAGACAGGGACTTCATTCCTCTTTGCCATACATGTGGCTTTCTATATAGCTGTTGCCACAGCTTCAGCTGCAGCAAAGTCGAAGGTAAGACCACTAGAGCAAATTTTTTTCTGAAATAATGAAGTTCTTGTAAGGACTGTACAAGGCATTGCTTGATCCAGAAGAAGCTCTGAGAGATACAATTCTGTAAGTACTCATCCTCCAATATAAGAATGTATTTTCAAGCTTAATATTGCCAGGAAGTTTGTTGTTTTATTCTTGTTTTTTTTTTTTTTCTTTTTGATTCAGGATCTTTAATTGATATATATCAATCTGCCTAAGGGAAAAACCAACCTCCCCTCATTACCCTACCAAATCCTATCCCTAATCTTCTCATTTTAAAAGCAACAAGAGATTTCAAAATAAATTGATAAAAAATATCCAGCTGTATTTAATATAAAGAATCTACTTCTACAACACTCACTGGGTAATCCTGGAAACCAAGCAAAGCTTTCTTCTTTATGAGGCTTTTTTCCCCTTTTGAAGAAAACAAACTAAAAAAAAAAAAAAAAAAAAAAAGAAACAGGAAAACTTGAAAACCAGCAATAACAAACAAATGGAACAAGGTAATCCTTGTCAACAACTGAAATTGTAACTGTAGCCATTGCTCAATGCTTTAAGGTTTTAGAAGAGCTGAGAATATTTTTGCATTATAACACCTGAAATCCGAGTCCCATGCTTTTTTCTGATGTAAGTGCCATTGCTTTCATTAAAAGCTGATCACTTCCTCACACCCATCTTACTTTCTCTAGCTTTGGGTAGTGTTGAGACACGTTATCTCCTCCCTTCCATCTCTTCTGAGTTCCCAGTAACTCCACTGGCACTGGTGGAAGGGTGCTGGATGTTTACCTCTCATGAAGGTAACAGTCCCATTGTGTCTTTAGAGCAAGGAAATTTTCAGATTATTTTAGCTGTAAAACCATCTTAGTTCTGAGAAAAGGGGTTAGCAGTCTAGCAAACTGTTGAAAACACAGCCTCAGTTTATCAGAAGTTCTGATAAAGTGATTTGGAAAGCCTTGGAAAAAAAATCCTTGAAAGGAAAAAAGGGGTGAAGCATTCTTTAAAGACGGCTTAGATAGAAAAAATATAAATTTCTTCTGACCAGGCCACTTCACAGAGATTTACTTGATAAAAGCAACATGTCGATTTACTCAACTCCTTTCCCCTGCTGCCCAAACTGTGAAATGCAGGCAGATGATGCAATCCCGCCGAGAGAAAAAAGGCGGGGGAGAGGGGGAATAGAAGAAAAAAAAAAACAAACAAAAAAAAAAAAAAAAAACAAAAAAAACACCACAAACCCAAAGAAAAAAAAAAAACAAAGCCAGCAAACAGAGTATTTCACAGAGGAGGATATTGCTGGCATGTCCGAAGTTACGTAAACTATTGCTGAAGGGACTGCGGGAGCTCCTGAGTTCACCGCACCGCGGGCAGGGCTGGAAGCAGGGCGCTCCAGACCCCTCCGTGCCCGGAGCTCAGAGCCCACCCTGCCAAGGCTTCACCCGCCTGCAGCCCAGGCTGAAGCACAAGTAAAAGCACCCGGAGACGCACTGACAATCTTAAAAACCAAGCAGAGCTGTCATCACCATTTGTGTTTGTTAAAACTGGTATCAAAGCCAACACCGATGATTTCTCCTAACTAAAGATTAGCAGAAAGTCTTTTGTTCCAATGTCTGAATGCATCAAACGTGCTTGCCCTTTCAAAACAAAACACAACAAAACGAGCAGAGGCAGGAATCATAGCCTCTTCTCAAACTGTGCGTGTTCTTTACAATTTCTGCTTTCAGGATTAAATCACTGAAATTTACTTGAACTCAAGACCACTCTTTCTATTTATAAATGAAATATTAATTATACTATGTTAATTTGCACACAAAATAACATGAAATTAAGTAAACAAAATTAAAGCATTAAATTACTTTATAACAAGATGGGTTCATTTTTTCAGTGTAAGAAATTATTTTAATATAACATATGTATCTATTAGCTACACATACATGACATTAATTTCTCTGCAAAATCTGGAAAATTTTGCTTTAATTCAGTGGGGCTTTGAACTCAGCAAAATCTAGGGTATTGCTAAATTCCCCCACTTCTCCCATTCTCATTGTATTGCAACATGAGTCTCATGATATTTAGCCTCTTGGAAAAATTCACTGTGTTCTGCTTTGAAAGAAACAGCTTAGGACACTGATTTTAAGCAAAAGCTACATTCATTTTTTATCACCAGAGATTTACTTAAAATTTGTAGTAGCTGGATCCTTTAAAAAAAACAGAAGATAAACAGGGAAAAAATTAACCTCCATTAAGAAAAAAACCAAACCAAACAAAAACCAAACAAAAAAAAACCATTAAGTTCTCCATAGTACAAGAATAATTAGGATCCAGATCATCCAGTTATTTTCAATTTCAAGACAAGTACATTTTTTTTAAAACTATAGCATCTTCCTACGTTTCATCCTGCTTGTCACAGCCAATTAGTCAAAGAAAATGATACACAAGGGCAGTGCATTATGAAAAATCAAGCAGTGGCTGTAACAGTATATAGACAGAAACATAATAATATAGAGATATCAATGATTCTTTCTCACAGCTTCATACACTCATGCAATCTTCCCACTTGGTGGATATCTGAGCTCTGCTGAGCAATGGCTAGATGTACAATAGAGCAGCCTGCAGCAGGAAATTAAGAACTTGGTCAGATGAAAAACCAAAGAAAAATAAGGTAGAGGGAACACAGTTCACAGTGACATTCTTGCCTTAGAGCCTCATGCCAAAAGATCATGACCAAACATACAGGCATGTCCTAAGCGGTCATCTGATAATACAGTTTAATGCCAGCCATGGACAAACACTTTTTTTAGCCTATATCTTCCGACAGAGACAGCCCCGAACCCTCAAAGGTCAATTCAGCAGAGGAGGTGATTCAGGAGGGCAATGATACAGATGTTCAAATTTCTGCCTGCTTCAGTCCTCTCCAAGTTTCCGCATCATAACTGCTTCTTAAAAATATTTATCATGCATGGCAGGAAGCTTGCACTGATGAAACACCAGTTGAAGTCATCAGATCTAACATTGCTGAACACATAAACACAGTGGGGTTCATGTCTGCTCTCTGAACAGACTAAATGACCAACACCCAGGCAGTTTGACTGGTAGGTGGGCCAAGTATCTTGAGGAACACCATTTGTGTTGTACCCTATTCAAGAGGAATCAAATCAACAAACAAAATAAGTAATGGTTCCTCAAGAGAAGGTATGGTAGTGGCTGGACTGGGGGAATGTGACTGCTCTACCTGTACTTGATTTGGGCTCTCTGTTGCATCAGCAGTGTTGTTTAGACATTTCTAACCCTTTTTGAAATTAGTACAACCAGAAGAATAATGAAGCAGAACTGAACAGTCGAACCTGAAAGCCTACGCCTAGACTCCTGAAATGCTTTTCAGATTTGGAAAGATCAGCCCCGCTGAATCCATCTCCAGACATGGCATAAACATTGTAAATTGCTAGCTAGCACCCTGTGACAGAAGCATTCATCATATCATCACTTTGCAGCAATTCCAAAAGTTTTTGGCACTGAAGTGGCAGACACAACCTTAACTGACCCTGGCCCAACCTCTGCTACCTCTGACAGCACCAGGAATTAAATAGCTTTTGATTGGTGTACTGTCTGACTTGCAAACTTGAAGCAGGAATTCTGTTCCTCTGCAAAGTCAGAGGGCAGAGGGCACTGTGCACCCAACCCTGGTTCTCTAGCAGTCAGGAAGCTGGTGATAGTGGCAAGGACCTCTGAAGAGGAGATGCTGGCTATACACTTGCTCACCCTCTGCTTGGAGGATAACTAATCCCCTCTCCCTGCTTCCCTATGTGTTTGAGCTGTGTCACAAAACAGTGAGCAAACCTCTCCAGGATGGACCATATCACTCAGAGATCACTGCTTCAAGCCTGAGTATTTCAGGTTCTCCCAAAACCCATGTCAAAACATAATACTGCCCAAATAAAAAGCCTTGTTCCCTACCTTAGATTAAGACCTTTCCTACTTCTCAGTCATATTAAGACCAATTCTGATTTAAGCCTCCTCAAATATTGACTACAACCCAGACACCAGATGGTAGCTTCAAGACAGAATACCCTCCAGTTCTCAGGCAGTTCTGAGAACTTTACATCTATTAGTCTACAGCTAATACATGTCTACAGCTGTTCTCAGAAACAAATAAATCTGCCACTGGTTGCATTGCTGCCAGCAGGGTGTCACTGATGGACAAACAGAAATTTGGCCCCAAATGTCCTGCCTCTCCCCCTCCCCTTACACCATTCTGAAACAGGATATGTAGGATAGTTCCCACTTTTTACAGGATACTGTCTGAGGCTGTTAGTGTTTTTAATAATAGGAATAAGGGGAAAAAAAGAAGGTAATTAAAATAAAAGCAGTCTAAACAAAAGTGTTGATTAATGTTGCATGTGAAACCAATGGAGAGAGACTTAAAAAGGTTAAATCCAGAATCACTTCTGCTTTTTCAAGCCTACCTGAAAATATTCTACCACTGCAGAATATTTAGATTAAAATTAAAAAAAATCCCTTACAGACCTGCAAAACATGGACCCATGCATTTCTCCATGTTTTTTAGACTGAGATTTAACCTTAAGTCTCACTTAAATAAACAAAAGCAAATAGTTAATATTTTTCTTTTGCAACAACAGCCTCAGAAATATAGATGGATCAGTGGTGTTGAATGGTGTGGATGTTAAGCCCCATTCTCCCAGTGTCTTGGAGATTGGGACACCCTCGAACAGGCACTCTTGCATGTGGACAAAGTCCCAATACTGCCACAACAACTGCAGGTAGTGTAGTTCAAACCAGAATGTCTCCACAGCTGAGAAAAATAGCATATTGCCAAGGATTTACATAACAGGTGTAAACAGCCGAGGAACTACTCTGGCAAGCCTACAGACTTAGCCCAAAATCCATCACCAAGACAATAAAAACAAAGAAAATAAATAGGGGGAAAAAATCTAGCAATTCTACAAACACACGGACTGCAATGTTAGACAAACATCCCAAATTACTTTGTGAATTGCCAAGTCCTGTACTACTAGGTTTCCTCCTGCACATTGTCAGTACTGTGACCTCAGGTCAGGTCTGGTTAGGATCACCACTGTGAAAAATAAAACTTGTGGGATAGGCCACACAGTTTCTTTGAACAATACATCATCTTTGGTCTGGTTTGAACAGCATTCAAAGTGCATACAGAATTCAACAGGGAAATTTCTGCCTCTCTCAAAAGTCAATGATGAAAATTTCACTTTCACCATCAGGTTTTAACCATGACCTTACATTATACTTGTTAAAATGTTAAAAATATGGATCTTGGATAAAGAAAGCAATACATGTATCAACAAGACAAAAAAAATTCTCATTTTAGGAAAACTGTAATTTGGAAATGGCAATACTGGTACTTCCTTACCAAACATGGAAATGACATTGTCCTCTATTCTCAACACTGACTTTGTATCAGTAATTGCAGTTTTCCATGTATCAGTGACCACAGTGGCAATAGGGAGGCAAAACCATCTCCACATGCACTTTGTTTTTAAACCTTATCTAAACTGAATGGAGAGGAAAAGTTCAATCCAGAGCTATAATATGATATTATTAAGCGTTGACACTGAGTTTAATGACCAGCAAAACTTTTCCACTTCCACTGAATTCTTCTTCTTTCCTTTTGTTTTACAGCCTGTTGAAACAGTGATAGTCCACATCTGGTTAGTGTCTGGTTCAAGACAGACACCAAATAGAAAAGACCATGTTTGGGATGAAAGAAGCAGGCATTCACTGCACAGGGCAGAAGAGCCATTTAATGCTTTTCTGCACAGCAGCAGTGGGGTCTGTGTGGGTGATGGGAGTGGGAAGGGGAAGTGTGCTGCAATTCTGGGGACACCATTCTGCTTTCTGAACCCCAAACAGTTCAAATTTGGTTTTCTTGATCCTTCTTTTCTCTCAACAGAGACTGTGTCTAATAAAAGCAATGAAATACACGGTAAAAATCCAGCTGTTTCAAATGCTTCCAACAGCAAATGCATAATGTTTATACAGGGAAAGGATGAAATGAATTCTGAAGAGATAGCTTCATCATATAGAATAGCCCAGAAGACCCCTGAGTGCCACAAACCAGAGATTGCAGAAAACCAGCCAGGGCACTGGCAAAGAATGGAAATAACCATCACATAGGCATGCTATTGTAGAGGGACATCCAGCAATGGTGAATACACCAGTGTAAAAAATAAACAGAGGTCAACAGAGGCAACAAATGAGGACAGAAACTATGTTTTGCATTAAAATCAGTGAGAAAAGCAGTGTTAAGTGGTATTTCTGAAATATTCGTATCTCCTACATTATCAACACAAGCTCCTCAAGCATCACTATGATGAGTTTACTTGTTGCAACAACAGATGAGTAATTACTTAATGCTGTAATGGATTGTATTCAATCACTTTGAAATGTGATGAGTCTAACAGCAACCTGGCATGTAGAAAAAACATAAAATATTCAACATAATTAGCCTTATTGACAGAATAAAGCATCAGAAACAAAGGCAACCTCCTCCTTAAACACGGGCACAAATTACCCCCTGAACACAAGCACGTGCTATACATCTGAAGGGGGAAAAAAGCTATTTTAGTGACTGCTCCTGTAAGAAGAGGATGTACAACTGAAAATCTGAGAGGAAAAAAAAAAAAAGAAAGAAGCTGAAGCAAGCCCCAGAGAGGAAGACAAGCAGAGGGAGCATGGCATGACTAAGCACTGGGCTCACCTACCCCACCCCCTCAAGCAGCATTTTGTTTTCCATAGATAGCACCTATTTTGTGGGTTCCCCCCCACCCCCGACCCCCTTAAGTGCAGCAATACAGAATTCTGCATAATCTTTGTTGATATACAAATGCAGAGCAGAGGCAAAGATATACAACTCACACCATCATTTGCTTATCCTCATTAGTACAGCCTGCTGTGTCTTGAAATTTTGCTCAACTGTTTGAGTCCAAGGAAAAATATTAAATTATTTGGTAACTTCAGAAAAGATGCTCAGCAATTTGAAAATGACAATCAATTGAAAATGTTTCATAGCCATTATGCTAATGATGTTAGTGTCAGGGGGAACCTTTGATGTCAGAAATGTAGGTCCTGCATTAAAGAAGCAAATGCAGCTACATAATTCCTAATGTGTTTAGAAATGGAACTCATGATTTTAACACTTCCACCATTTTCCCCTAGGATGTGATTACAGGCACTTGAGGAACAAATATGTGGTCTGAAGACATATAATCACTTAAACCTGTCTACTGCTTTACAATGAAACGTTGCACTGTATTCACAATTCTCCATTGTACCTGCTCACTGTGATCCTGTTAACATCACCTTCCTCACAAAAAACAGACAATAAAATGAATTGCAAGAACAAAAAAATCCTGTTACAAAAGAAGTGCATTTGTAAGAAAATTCAATATTCTGCCCATGAAGACAAGAACTGGGTCAGAGTTTCTACCTAAGCTATACTTGTCAAAGCTATGTTACAAATATACAGCTATAAAATGAATTAAGCAATCAAAAGAGACAAGATCTAAACTTTGTTATCCTTGTTTCACTCTACAGCAGAGAGAATAATGAAGGAAGAGATAGATGCTATTGAATAAGGGACACGTCATCTTCTCCTGCATTATTCTTCATCATGACATACCACGAGCAGAGATTAAATAGAAGCCCAGATAAGTTCAAATGATACGGCTATCAAACTCAGATGTTTCTAATAAGCCCTTCACATGGATATTTGGACTATTAAAAAGAGGTAATGCAAAGACTGTGAAATGGATGTGAGAAGAGAGACAAAGAAAAGGAGCTAATCTGAATCTCTCAACAGGAAACCACAGGGAAATGGGGACAAAAAGGAAGAGGCAGCACTGTGTTAAATTTTTTCTTCTCCCGGTCAGCAATGCACACAAGAATAGATTTATCTCTCCTTTATACCAATGTAAATGATAATGTACTGCACAGAAGACCATAAAGTTACACCAATATCAATGACAGAGGATTTTAAGTGGTCTTAGATTACTTCAGATCAACCAAACTACTTTTTTGCTGAAACAGAAGGTGCTTTTCTCTACAGGGTGGAGAAAACTTGGCTTTATTAACAATCCTTTCCAGTCATGATCCAAAAGGCCTCCACACAATAAAGCAGGAGGAAAGCTGGACTATCACACTATTGGTGATTTCCCCAGCATACTTTCCAAGTATAACCCTTACTACACATCTGAGAACTCACCAAGATGCAGATGATGCCCAATCTTTCCCAAAGACACAAATCCACAGGGAAGCAGTCTTCACTATTCCAAAGGCTCCTGCCTGTGGATCCGTGTGTCCTTTTAAAGGGGATGGTGTAGGAGCCCACCCACGTCCACTGTTCTTCCTGTACCAGTCACTCTTCATTCAAAATAAGGGGATGCCTCTGAGATCCTGGACACCAGCAGAAAATTAACAACAGCCTGGTGTTTAATAGCAACCCTAATTGCAATTACAGCATATGGTTCTTTCTCTGTGAGATGGGGTTTCTTTAGGATAGAGATTATATAGCACTGTGTTTGTTAAAGAACAACCAGTCATATAAACAATAGGATAACACAATCAACCAATAAAGCTAATAGTGCCTCCTAGTCCCAGATCCAAAGTTTAATGACTCAAACTTGGCAGCACCCTGGGAGACTTGAAAAGAAGTTTTCCTAGCTTTTAGGAGATGGCAAATGAGCATACACAGGCAGATTAAATCATGATCCCTTCAAAGGCAAGAGAAGAATCTGGGGCTTGGTGGGTAAACTTGCAAATTTTAGACTCATGGCTACATGCTGCCCTTCTCAGTAGAATAATTTTATCAAGGAGACTGTATTACTGACATCTCTATCTGTGCCACCCAGAAAAGGTATAGAAGCATAAAACAGTGAGGTGAGTTAGTTAGAGATAGTCCACTATGACTCCTGGACTAAAATGAAACTTCTTAATTTACTGTAGTCATCCTAAGACATATAAGCTCTATCAAATAGTCATCATTACGCTAGAATAAAAGCAATTATGTAAGGAATGGTGTTTCTAACCATCCTGCTATAATTATGCAAGTGTGACTAGAAAAATTTCCCTATATGAACAAGCTCCTACTGTCTCTGGTAACAAATTTAAGGACTTGAATAAATACAAGATAAATTAATTTCCAGGCATTAACTGTTTAGCAGAGGGGCCCAAGTGTTAAGTTTGCCACTGTTGTGTTACTCTTCCTTGATAAGTATATCTTATATATACTATATCTTATGTATATGGTGCAAAAAACACTGATGCAACAAACTTTTACCTGTACTTGCTGGGAGCCAAATCAGGTTAAGCCTGTAGGGCACCTTGCTTGTCCTTGGGATTCAATAACGCTACTGTCATAAGCTGAGCGGCTCCACAGTGACATGACAGGAACTCATTTCCAGTCCTATGACACATACTGGGTCCACAATGCTTTGCTTCACCCGTGACTTCATTTAAGCTCTTCTATTTGTAGGTGCCACGCTTTAACTTGAGGTGCAGCAAGTCCATCACATTCAGGGCCATCTGACAGGGAGTCTTTGTGCTTTCTGCATGTAGGAGGAAGACGTGGTAGGACATGCTACTAATAGTCTCACAGAATTACAGAATCATTTAGGTCTCAATGCATGTCACCACAATGAGCCAAATTCAACAAAAAGAAAAGAAGAAAAGACTTTTCTGAAGTTTATTTACAGCTGATGTACTTATAGTCTCCCACAGCAGCTCAAAACCTGTGCATTTTACAGCATGAAAAAAGAGATGTGTGGAGGGTTTCTGGGCTATCCAATGGCAGTGATGTAGCTCGGGGTTTGCAGGGCTGGATTAGATGCTTCCTGCTCCCTGTCCAAAACCATGGCAGTCTCACTGACAGTGTGCAATAGCTGGGAGACAACTACAGGGACAGGAATCCCTAGAAACATTCAAGATCAGGCTGAACGGGGCTGTGAGAACCCTGACCTAGCCTCACTACAGGTGGGATGGGACTAGACCTTTAAAGATCCCTCGTAACTCTAACTATTCTATGGAGGCCAGGGAGGATCTGCAGCTCCCATCAAGGGGGGCACACCACAGCCTGCCACACCACTCCACTGTCACTGATACTCACCCCAAATGGCCTCATGACAATTTCAGAGAAGGGCAGCTGTGCTCTTGGGGAAAATCAGACCACAGTGCACAAAGCCAACAGCAGTGTGGGGCGCTCATTTTGATCCTACCTGTTCATATCCTGGTACTTCCTTACCAAATTTCTCTGTCCAGTGCACTACAGGACAGGCAAAGCCAGACATTACTGGGGGAGAGAAGGAGGTAAAATCTGTAGCATTTTTAGCTCTTTTTGGCTGTTAAGTATCTTTTATGCATAATGGCAATATCTGCTGTAAAGAACTGTAAACACATGGACCCAACCATCACATCATATTCACCTCAGCCATAGATTTGCAGGTCCAAGTCTCCTGTTGCTGGGTTGAAACCATTTAAATCCCCCAATACCAAGGGACTCAGTGACAATTTACAGTGAAAAGCAAAACCAGATTTTAGAGAGAAGAATCAATATGAAGCATTGCAAGGACAAGAAATGCATCTTAGCAGATGTGTTAAACAAATTCTGGTACTTCATCACCAAGTGAGAAGAAGTTTTGGTGGGCTCCTACAGGCAGGACTTGGTTCACAGGCAGCTGGGCATGGCACCACACCTCTGAACCATGCCTTGGGCCACAAAGTGGTTTGCATCAGGGAGGGAGGGTGTGCAGAGAAACAGGAGCTACAAATTCACTTTTGTAGACCAGGAAGATGTAATGTTTGGCTCAATATGGGGCACAGTTTGCTTCCTTTCTCTGAAGTAGATCTCTGCTTTCAACCACCAGTGAAACACTAATAAGCAAAATACAGCATCTATAAATACCTGGTAGCAGTATCACCCCTTCTGGGGATACAGCCCTGAGGGAAGGTGGCTAAGGGTCACTCTTAGCCCAGAAAATCAACTGATATCACAGTCTGGCAGCTGCTGACGCCAGAGGGCCAGACTCAGCCTGACTGCTCTCACTTCACTGCATCTTGCATCCCCTTCACTCACAGATGATGCAGGAGCCACCAGCTATCCCCTTGCCACCAGAGGAACTGATCTCAGGAGGCTGAATCCCACCATTTGGCATAGCTGCTTGTGCCAGGAAGCTCAAGAGCTGATTTTGGTATGTGTGCAAAGACCCCACCATGGCCCACACATGAAGGATCAGGAATTTGGGTTGTGTGTGTTACCTGGCACCTTGGTCTTCAGTAACTAGACCTGCTGTCCACCTCAGGACACATGGGATGGTAAGGCAAGGATGGGGATTTCAGGAGTCCTGGGGTTCTGACACAAGAACCTTACTTTTGCCTTCACCACCTAAGCTCAGAGACAACACAGTGGCAGGAACAACTACAGGGAAAACAGAGCAAAGCTCACACCCAAATAGCTGCCAACAGGGACTTCGCAACAAAAAGACTCAATACATTAAAATTACTAAGAAAACACACCTCTAGCCTCTAGCATTAATGAAATCAGAGATGAGTAATCATATAAACTATTGACTACTAGTTACAGAGCCATAGCAAAAACTCACTAATGCAGTTAGAAAATTTCTATTCTTAGTCTGAATTTGGATGCTCCTCTCTTGTGCACATAGACTTGGTTGAGAATGTGAAATAAAATCCATTTCCTATAGCAGAAAAAATTTAGACTACAAGCATGCCGTGCTAAAAGGATTTTCAGCCTAAAAATTACATTATAATGACAATTCAGACACTAATTCTTTGTTTAAGCCTAGCAGATTGAGTAATTCTTAAAACACAATTCTTTTAATAAAAACAATAATGAAAAATAAATCCACATATCTATAGAAAATAATTATGGAAAAGTCTATCTTTAGGGGAAAGAAAATGAGTTGAACAGACTTTACTGAGAACTTGAAGTATCGTGTAGTTTGTGTTGCATGTTTCTATAATTTTTAAGATAATCCTGGAGAACAGTGAAGACTTTTTTCCCTACTACTGTGCGTGGTTCAGAAAAGTCTACATACAGATACACTTCGGTATATGAAAGCCCACTTAGAAGAAGAAACAAACAAGAGTTAGAATTCAAAAACAAACCCAGTAAATTTTCTAGAGATGTAGCTGAGTGAGGAAGGTTATACTTTCTAAAATACCAGGGAATACAGTAATGTTCTTCTACGGGATGTACCTACTTAAGTTCAAGTGTCAGTAAACCGAGGAAGCAAAAAAACATCCTAATTAATCTGCAGGCCACAGTCTCCATGCATTACCCACTGACTAGAGCTCTTTTTGTCACTAACATCAATATAACTGATGAAGAGCAACAGGCTAATGAGCAAAGGCTTACCTGGCAGAGCTGGGGGCACAGCAATCTGAAGAGGTGCTCTTTTCTTCTCCTTTTGTTTTTATCCAAAAAACAAAAGCCCATTCTGTAGACTGTTTTAAAAGGAGCAATCATAAAGACACCGAAAGGTTAAACCAGTTGCTCACATTTTTACACTGACAAGGAGCAATCTGAAGCTTCATGGTATCTCTTCTAGTCAGTCTACTTGCTGTCTTACTCTGTAAGCCAGGACTCTCACAGATATTGGTTTGTATATCTGCGTCAATAATAGCTCAACAGTGCACAAAAAATGCAAAAAAATATAATAAAATTAACCATGAGCAAAGGACTAGCATCTCCACACAGCCAAATGCATCCTGCATGTAATTCTGAGCACTGGAAAGTAATTTTTAAACAGTTCTGCTAAAGATGTTGAATCCACACATACAGCTGCTGTGATAATCATGACCCAAGGCATACACAAACCTCTACAATTCCATGCAGTCACCACCAGTGCCTGTAGTTCTAAACTGTAGTGCCAGTCCTGTCAATGTCTTGGATGGCCAGAGGAAAAAGGCTGTTACAATGGGAACTTTTTATTTGACAGAGTAGCAGTGTGAAAGAGAACACTAGGAATATTTACACACACTGGTAGAGAAAGACTGAGACAGCTCACCTGATGGATCCACATTGGACTGTGTGGAATTTATCTCTAGATATGCATATTCATATGGGAAGCTCAGGTCCAACAGTGACCACAGGCAGTAGACAAAGGTATTGTCTTCTGGCACACTATCATAGTGGTCACAAAACGTGCAGAATTCCCTGCTTGCAGGCTTGCTTAGCAACATTTTTCTGGCTGGGATAACTACACAGCACCATGCTCTGCAGTGAAGTTCCTCCAGATGCCCCCGTTTAGCACAGGCTTTTCCCACACCAGGTATTTTTTGTGTCCGGGGCATGCATGAAGAAGGCAGTGTAAAGAAGATATTGTCCACACTTTACAACAGAAGAGACATAAAGCTGGTGTTGTGGTATTCAACAAATTCATCCTCAAATCTCTTCCTAATGGTTTTAAGAGGCTGCAAATCCATGGAAGGAGAGAAGGAGCCCTAGAGGACAAAGCAGGTGAGAGCGCTGGAGCTGAAAGCACTGTTATACACTAGCCAATGCCCACACAGGGTGGAGAAAAAATTGCTGGCATGCTAAAACCCTCCATGTCTGCCTGGCAATCACACAGACAATCACTTTTTTTATCACAGAGTATAAAAGTAGTGTAGTTGGCCCAGGAAATCATCCACAGAGCATAAAGTTAAACCACCAATACTAGCCAGCAACACAAGATGATGAAGAGAGTTCAGCCTAAATGAAAACAGAGTGCAGCTCCACAATCTTCTGTAATGCTTGAGGAAGGCACATGAGAATTTTAAAGGTAATTTAGGGGGGATTAAAATTATTTTTAGTAATTTTAATTTAAAAAACCCTGGAGTTAAAAATTAGGTGAGAGAGCTCAAACGAACTCTGTAGTCTTACCACAGTGTATGTTAAATATATAATTAAAAAACCCAGCTAGTTCATTACCCCTAATAGCATCTGTGAGTTTCTAAAACTGACATTTCTGTCGACATCTGAATTGGTCACTGGAGGTGGTAAATAAGATGATTTGCCACAGATGTGAGGAACCAAATCCCAGAGCAGTGCAGAGAACAAATGAGAGCTCTGTTTGAGCCAGAGCAGAGTCTTCTTTCCTCCCTGTTTGAGGCCAAATGCACCCACAAACAGCTGCAATAAAGCCATCGCATCAGTTACGGCCCTACCACCGCTGGGGAACTGCACAAAGTTGCATTTACTTGTTAAAAATGATTGATTTTAGCTGCCCTCCATATCCACGCTCCACACAATTCCCCTGCACGCTATACCATCTGCTTAATTCTCCCAGGTTGGCTGTGGCATACCGTGACATCCAAAAATCAATCAAAAATCACTCGATACATCAGCAACCAAGGAAGAGCGGCTGCACGCCTGATCTCACCACTTGTTTTGCAGAGTACTTTTGCTGCCTGCCTGCCCAGCTAGTGTGGAGACAGTACGTTTCTCCCCTTTCCAACAATGTGATCTTATCTCAGGCAGCTGGCCTGCACTCTGCACTTTCATTTTTATTGTGTGGGTTCTCAAACCCTGATGCAAATAGTCTGCTGAACATCCTCCCTCCACGACATGTAGAGGCTTTTTTTTCCCTCTTCAGCCTCCTTCCACGCGGCGCGCTCCAGCGTCAGGCTGGCTCCGGCCAGCTCCCATTGTTCACATTGTTATTTTCATGTCAAGGGCGTGAGAGGATTTTTTTTTTTTTTTTTTCTGCCAGAACAACCATTTAAAGCCTAGGCCTTGAAAATACACTTACACTTGCAGGAAAACAGTTACTGGATTCTCTGCAAGGCCAAAGGTGAGGGACAGAGCCACGTAGTTAAAAAAAGTGAATGTTGATACAAATAAAAAACTGAACCTAAGAAGGAAGCCATTTGCAGAAGAAAACGAAAACGCCAAAAGTTTAATTTGTTCTGCAGTGGCCTACATAGAAGGTGAACTGCCACGGCAGATTAGAAGAGTGGTCCACTGGGGCTGCCGTGCCAGCACCACTGTAGCTATCTCTAAAAGCGTGAGAGAAATGATGCGTGTGACCTGGAGTGACAAAAGGGAAAGAAGTAAGTAGCCAGCTAATTGTGCAAGGCTGTGCATGAGGTCCTTCCCCACATCTGCTTGGGAGCAATATCATCACTTATTTCTTCAGGTACAATGATACAAATACTGCACTGTGCTGCAAAATTGCCAGTCTTTCAATGGTGAGTCCACAGCAGCTATTTCATGCGCCTCTACCTCTTGCAACTGCAGGCTGCAGCAGCTGACAAGGTGTAGGGGAAAGGAAGCATATCCTTTGATCAGCTCTACATTTACTATACTAACTTTACATTAAGGAGTGTAAAGGAGCTTAATTCAAGAAGAAAACCAGGAAGGAAATGAAAATATTTCACTATTCCCTTCACAGGTTTTGGGATTTTAAAAATATATTTAGATATGATCTCCTTCACAGTTCAAAAAGCCTCAGGCCGGTCTCTTGTAACCTTACTTTAAAATCTCTCACACACTGATCCTCCCTCCTCCTGTGACCACTTTTATCACATCTTTTTCTGACTGCTGCCACTGAAGAGATGGCAACCTTTCACATGATATTCCTGCCTGCCCTCAATTCTATGCCATGTAAGTTTACAACTTCCAGTTGAATTTTAATCCCCTCTTTAATATAACTGAGTATCCTAGCAACTCCAATGGCTATTATGGTGTCCCTAAATACCCCCACCAAGTTATTCACAAGCAACAGTGTGTTTGAAAGAAGGAAACTGATGAGAATTCATGGAAATCCTTCTACCTTGGTAGGGTTTTCAGCTAATATGAAGTCTCCTACTTCTCTCTGTACCTCCAATGCTCTTCATGCTCAGAGAACCAGTTCCCAATTTACTTTCTATTCCCTCTTAGAAATCCTTAAAATCTTTACAATTGTCTTGGTTCAGTAGCAGCTTCTCCTAATTATGAGTTCCCTCTTAACTTCTGCCTGCTTTTAATTGCTGCCAGTCATCATTTGTTTATTCTGTGGCTTCAGAGCATGCCCCTTGCTTGGAATAGCAGATACCTGCACTTCCAAATCTTAGCTTACCAGCTCCTTGCCTAGTAGCTCTTTAATTGGTTTCAAAGTTTTCATCAGAGGTACACTAAAAAGATCTTGAAAGATAGAGGCACTTGGCCAGGAACTGGTTCTTCAGAACTCTACACTGGCCTTTCATCTCTAATTATGCTCTAAGTGACTCAGCAAGCAGTCAATGAGAGGCACTACAACAACAACAACTTCCCCTAATCACAAACAGGTAGTTATAACTGGCTAAAATACAACAGTTATTCATAAAGCTGTCTGATCCTTTAAAGAAACCAAGAAGTCTATTTCTTACTCACTTAGGATAACATCTTCCATCTGAAGAAGCATGCTGATACCCCTCTGGACTTCACTAGGATTAAGGTAAAGTCCATAATTCATTATTTTTGTAACTCCACACTATTTGTTCAAAAAGCCTTAGATATTTACTAGTATCTTTTGGTCCTGGTAATTTTTTGAACTTCAGGTTCTCAGGAGGCTTTAAATTCCCCCCCTTAGATACTCCAGTTTCTGTTAAAGAGACACAGATAAGTAAAAAATTTATTTACAAAAGTCAGGTCTCCTTTCCTGTGTCAAGCAGCTAGTGGTATGGTACTTAGAATTTTAGCTTATTGTCAGCAACCCCAGGTTTCAATCATGCTCTTCTGCGTATTTCTAGCCAGATTCCATCATGTCACTACGAATGGTCATGGAAGGATAAACTATTGACCTTTCTCACCTCCGTTGGCAACACATGCAGCTAACCTTTCAAACTTTCAAACATGCAGCTAAACTTTGTTCCCTTTCAAAACCAGAAGCGTTTTGCCTGCTCTTCCCTCACCACGCCCAGCAAACCTTCCTCTTCCACTCGTGTTGCATACATCCCCACACGTTTTGTGGATGGCAGCCTAGAGAGTTATGGCAATGGCACAAGCACTGGCAGTAGAAGTCAACACCAGCTCTGACACGGTACAATGAGTAGATGTGTCCCAGCTGTGCTCACAATGGCCACCTTAGACAAAAATTATCAGCCTTTATTTCACCCTTCCAAGGTTCAGCCCTTCCAGATGGGAGGGAAAGGAATACAAGACACCTCCTCACTAGCTTGGGAAGCTAAGTTTGGCATGACTGCTGGGTAATTCAGGTGTGAGGCAGACAAAAACTGCTCCTTCCTCAGAGGAGCTACCCACCATCAGTGTGCAGTCACTACTATTGCTACATTCATGTCTCTCAGGGAAGCTTCTCTGGCAATCACTCCACGAAGAGCATATAGAAATGATGGCATTTGCCCCCAGAAAGGTAAAGGAGTCAACATGTGTGCACAAGTGCATACAGGAGCCCAGTGTGGATCTACAAATGCTCCCTCCTAAAACCTTCCCTCGTGCTGGGGAGAGGATGACCAAGAGACTGACTATCAGAGAGGAGAAGTAGATCTTGGCAAAGTGCTTTGATACTGGCCTGTTATTAAAAATAAGACCAGCAAAATTATATAGGAAATTGAATTCCCCCAAATTTTGAAGAATTTATCTGATGTAGGAAGAGATCAGGTCATCTCCCTTGAGTAAGTATGTGCCTTTGAGTGAGATGTACTGAGGAGCTAAGGAGGCACTTCACTTTAAACAAAGACTATAGCCACATAGTTTGTTCATTAGCCTTCTAAGCACTAATACTTTTGTCTTGGGCTTTGATTATTAAACAATTGCTTTATTTTACTGCTAGGCTTGCCCAGCTCTGTGGGACAAGATGAATTATATTAAAAAAACAATAAGGGAAGAAGATGGCTACAGTGATGAAAAATATGCAAACCAGAAGTATGCTGCAGGATCTTGGGGGGCAGGAATATGCAAGGGCAGGTGGAGCAGGATGCTTACCCTCTGCTGTAAGAATAAGAATCAAATCCAACCTGTGCCTCCTCTCTACATCTTTCCAAAGCAGCTTTTGGGGTACAAACACAGAGCTCACAAGGAACATTTCCACACCTCTTCCTTCACAGCACTTGCCACAGCACTGGCAGAAGCAAGCCAGGACATCAATTCACTTCCAAACCTTAAAGAGGAATAGATACATTTTGGTAGGCATCAAACAAGCTGTCCTTCATGCACTTTGTCTAGATGACACACTTCTCTGACAGAAGGATACCAGGGACATCAGCTCTTCCCCACACCCTGAACATGTCCAGAGGAGGTGCAGGATTCTCCCACTCTACTTTGTTTTAATAAATTTTGTTGCTTCTTTTAGCCTTATGCTCTTTTGTGCTCATAAAATTCAGTTATGGCCACTACTGAAGTGTTAGTAATTACTTAACAGTAATTAGCCATGCTAGCAATGGGTATAGGTCCCCAAAAAGTACTCTCATTTTCTTCCTTTTGGACATTTTGGACATTTACTGAGCAAGAGTTATTTCTCAATAAAGCTGGAGTTAATCTTTCCTGCATTTTAACTCATCCCTGAATTTTGAACACACAATTGATAAAATTGGAGGGAAAAAACACCAAAAGAAAACAAAGAGAAAAACGGCTGAAAGGAATAAAAATAAACAGAAAAGAGCACTGGATTACATTTTCAAAACTGCTACTAAATACTCTTTGCATTTGTCAGCCATCTAAAATAACTTGGGCTGAAAAAATTGCATTCCTTTTATTCCACTGAGAAATTGTGCCCTTGACTACTTTCTTATGCATTTGTTTGAGATTTTTTTTTTTTTTTGTGAGGGTTACATGAAGAATTAGACAAATTTATGAACTACCCAGGGAACACAATCAATACTCACAAGCAATATAAAGAATACATGCAGTTAATCTGATACATTCACAGCAGGCCTATTCCTGTCTAACTAGTTCTTGGGAAACCTAACTGGCAAGGGTTCCATAATGAGCTAGAAAGAGAAAAGACTGAGGATAGAGTGGGGAGCACCACCCCATACTTTAGAGGCAACCATTCTATATCCTTGGAGAACTGGGTTTATGATTCTCAAAAGACGCAAGAGGGGAGAACGTTAAGAAAAGTGAAGAATGAGAGTGGACCTGGTCTGCCAGATGAGGCATTTCCCATGGGAAACCACCAGACTCCCTGCAGAGGATTTGTGATTTTTCCCTGTCCCCTCACGTAACAGTGGTACCAGAGGCACAGTCATTTCTCTCACTAATTTTCTTCTGCTTTGACACAGACTTGCATTCTCAAGCTCTGTGTTATACTAGCTGCAGAGGACAAAGCCTGTTTTGTACCAAATAATGACTTGATTTGAAAGGGTTAAGTTTAACAGATGCCAATATAATTCTTTAAAATCACATCCAATCCTTAATTGCTCTTAACAAAGACTATTTGCAGCACACAGAGTTGCCGGGAATACTCTTCTGCTTCAGTGTTGCTGGCAAAGAAAAGGCTTGTCGACAAATGCTCATTTTTCTGTGGCACACTTTGCACACCCTGCTTTGGCTGATGCTGCCAGGGTGGTAATACTGAGAGGGGGACACAAAATGCCTAAAGGTAGCACAGAAGGCTACCTAATCTAACTATAAAAATCTAACTATTCTGGCTATTTTTATAGCCAGAAAAACCACCTCCAGACACTCCAGCCCCATGGCATTATGGGCTCAGGAAGGCATCTAAGCAAACTGCTTAGTCCCACCTTTCACTGACTGCTAGTTAAGAGGGAGCTATGGAAAGGGAGGGAGAAGGGTGAAGAAATGAGGGGAGGCATAATAAGGTAGGCAGACCAGGTGGTGCGGGCTGTTTGGAAGCATCCAATTGAGCAGTCCTGCCCTTGATTCTTGAGTCAGACCTGTACCACACTCATCAAACTTGCTGTGCTATCATGAGGAGCAAAGGGAGGCAGCTGACTTCTCTGACTAGCAGGGCAACACCCAGGATGGGCAGAGCGAGTGTGCCACAGCAACAATGCCCATCCAAGGCACCTTTCTGGCAAGCCCTGTCTTCTGTGCTCTTACTACCTACAGGTGCAGCTGGCCACTGAACACCTTATCATCCTCATCTTCCCTTATTCTTTCGGCTGAAATGAGACATTTTACACAAACAGCAACAGGAAATGCTGGGCAACATAGTCTCCCCACAGAATAAAGCAGCAAGATAAAAAAAACAAAAGAATAACAACAACAACAACAAAAAAAACCAAACCAAAACCAAAAAAAAATCAATAGTTTGGCAGCATTCATTCCTTGCAAAAATTTCCTCTCAATGAGGAAGTTTCCTGAGAAATACAGGAGCCACCACTTTTCATTTGTCATCACCACTGTCCTTTAGTCCTAGTGCCACATACCCCAGCCCATACACACAGACACTTCTTTTTGGAACAATGTAATGCCTTGCTCCCAAGAGGCCACTCTATACTTGGAGCATTTGGAAATGAGCATTAGTCACCTCTTTTTCCCCTGGACAATACTGTGTCCTCTTACATGCTTTTTCTTGCCCTTCCTTGCTCATAGTCCTCCTGGCCTTCACTTTCCCATCCCACAGCTCACCAAAGAGCACCCCTGCCCCACGTGAAGGCCTCCTGTGTCCCATTACTGCCCACAGGAACCTCCCCTAATCCTCTGTACTCAGTTTTGAGACCATTACAAATGCAATGCAGATTGAGGCCTCCCAAGGCATCAGACTAAACACATCCTGTGACTTTCAGCTAACCTTCCACTGAGCAGCACTGTAATACTCACTTACAGACACTGTAAGTGCAGAAGCACTTTTTAATAGCAATAAAAATAATGTTCCTTTCACTTCACAGAAAACATGGAAGATTTCCAGAAGCAAGTCAGGCAGTCAGCCTCCCCTCAACACCCACACCTGCAGGTGTGCGTAGGGAAGAAGTTCACTTTCTGACATGGAAGCCTGTCATTCCTCCAACCTCTCTCTCTTCTCTGATGCCCACATACACACTATTACACTTTTTTCCTGGATACCTTCCTTCCCTCAGAGATTGGCTGAACCCCTCCAAGCAGATGACAGGCGTCTCTATTCAAGGTGCAGCTCAGAAAGTAAAAAGAACATCTTTTCATAAGGCCACGGTAACATGCTATGGCCTGGCTCAGTGAAAGAACATATCTGTCACCCTCTCCACACCATCATAGATTACTTTAAAGTGATAAAATTATTAATTCAGACTTGACTACTTCCTCTGATGAAGACTGCGTTGGTCAATTATTTCAAGGAATGCCACATTACAAATGGGAACTCATTCATTTAATTGTTTTGTAGGACAGTGTTCATCAATTTTGCATAGGCTGCTTTGTTTTCAGAGCTAATTTCTAATCCTAACTCACATCACAGACACACATCTCTGCTTGGATTAATTAAGATCTCAAAGAGAACCTTCTGCTCCATTACCTTCCGTTACTGATTTATAAAAAAGGCCATGAAGCAGTGTTCTTAATGATAATGAAGAGGCTATTTTATCCCTCAATTCTGTTCCTGTGCTTAAAATGCAGAGAGACATAGATATTTCAGGGAATAAGGAGAAAATCTTTATTAGTTGCATGGAATCTTTTATTGACAGATGCCTCTCCATAATTTTCCTGTCCATAACAATAATTTTGGTTAGTGACCCTTCACCCTGTCAAACAGTGACTGATAAGAAGACAGAGACCACCGCCACCCAACACTAAGGGGACAGCAGGAACTAATTTTTAACACTAATGATGTGAAACAGATCAACAGGACCTCAAAAGCAGTAAAGGTCATAGGAAACTAAGGCCAGTACCAACACATGGAGACAGGATGACTAGGCAATTCCTGAGCAAGGACAAGATGAGTGTGGAAAGCACTGAGGAAAGACAATAGGCTAAGTGAGCTCTCCTGCAGGCACTAACTGAGATGCCCAGCCTCCTCAGATGAGACAAACCACCTAGGTTTATTTTATACAACCAAAGTAAAACTGTCCATATCAGCTGTGAGCCACAGACCAAAAACTTCAACAAGGTGGGTAGTGTAATATCAAGGATTTGCCCCTAGCAAGCCCCCAGTGTTTTATTGGACAGAAATCCAGCTCCCTGCAGAGGAAAACACCAAAGGGAAGGTGGAAAAGCTGAGTTACAGCAAGAGGAGTGGATTACTGAAGTGGTCAAAACAGGCACAGTTCTGACTCTCAGGACTTTGACTTTATTTGAGCAGTAATCCAAAACAATTTTATTCCCACTATGAATTTGCCATAAACAGGAAGAAGCAGTGACATTGCTAAAAGTGACAGCTTCACAGCACTGCAGAAGGGAATCCCAGGATGTTCCTCTCACAGGCAGTCACTGCTCTGCAAATGCAGGAGAGCTGCAGACCTTGGGAGGACAGCCTGTATTTCCATGGGATGAGACCTTGGTAAAGAGATACACTTTTTTCCCAGTGTGTCCTTCATTGCCTGCTTCTCTGCACGTCCAAGCATCCACCCACAGCTACTTTCACTTAGAAAGTTAGACTATCAAAAAAGGTTATCTTAATTTTAAATGGTTTACCTAATCTCACCCAATGCCAACCCCAATTTTAACTAAGTTGTTTTTGTAAAGCTCAATTCAATTAGCAAAACAGAAGTGTTTGCCTTTTACCTATCTACATACAAAATACACTGTCAAAAGCAGGTCTGCTTCTTTCCAAAAACAGCAAGCTAGGTGGGTAGCCCACAGAACCTACTGGAGAATTTACCTGGACTTATCTCTGTAGCATCAAGGCACCTCTCTCTGCATTTTATACAAATTGGGCAGAAATATAAACCAGAATTGATTTCCCATATATCACACAAAAAATTTAACAGAACAGATAAGCCCTGACTCCTTCAGAACCTGTAAGTGACATCAAAGAGGTGAATGGGCCATGTAGGTAGTTGTGTGCACCATCAGGCATATCGAAACTATATCCCACTTGCTAGTTTGTACAAGCCTGCTAAAAAGGATGTTTATCTCAGAGTGCAAACTGATATTTGGCATTTTTGAGAGATTTTAAAAAGAGATTGTGTACCATGACTCAGTTAATGTCCTTGTTTTCAGTCTCAGGAATAAGAGTTTTTATGATTTTTGGATTAAATACTTTTCATGTACAGAGAAAATTATTCTGTTCTGCTACATTTTTCCCATATTTTTTATTTCTTTATATCAGCCTTATTTTGGTAAGTCATACTAAGGGAGGTACAAACTGAAGCATACAGCATTTGCATTAGTAGCTATAAAACAAGAAAGATATAATCCATGTTGTCTAGTATTTCTCCACCAAACTGAAGGTCAATTTTACTCTTGCTGAAGCCCTAATCCCATCTGAATTCTTCAAAAGACAGGCAGAGTTGCTCTGTCTTGTACCACACTGAAGACATACAACTAATTTTATAAACAAATTATTTTGCAATTAAGATGAGTTTGACAGATACAAATGGAATCACACTAATTTTGTCTGATTGGGTCAAAATAGCATTCCATCTTGGCCATTAAAAGAAAATAAAAGGAGAACCTGCTTTCATTTTACAGAGTAATGCCTGAAGGCCAGATTTCCTTCCTACCAGTGCTAAGATGCAGAGCTCTGATTCTGTAGGTGTTCAGAGCCAGACAGGACCTTGCCCTCAGACACAGCTAATGAGAGCACCAGTCTGCTACAGGGCTGACAAAAGATGATGGCCTTTATTCTGTAGGACTCTTTCACTGACACTGATGGCTGTGACTTCTTCAGCTGAGTAAAGACAACAAATATATGTACTTGTAGAATACTGCTGGCATTCATTTGCCCCCGTACACTATTATTTCCTATCTACCCCATGTCCCTGCATCTTAGCCAGAACCTCACAGTTCCCAACAGCCAAGTCTTTCATCTGTGGCCAAGAGCAGTAACTTATAAGAAAGCTGTTGAGTAAGCAGGGGTTTCACAGCATGGACTACTTGCAGGAAGTACCTACAATATAAATATGCACACACACAAACGGTGTATGGTGAATCAGCTCACACCCCATTAATCTTATACAGCCCATAAGAAGCATCACACAGCAAGCACTGAACTACCTAATCTGTGCATGGAAGTCTTTTTCCAGCTTAAGGGGAATGCCTGGAAAATATGAGGTGAGAGCTGATTCTTCATCAGTGCCTCAAGCCTTTCCAGGGCAGGAAAGGCAAAACCAGAACAACACATTGGAGAAACCACTTAAAGGGATCAAACACAGCAGCTCAGGGACAGATCTATGAGCCAAACACCAAATCAGACCCCACCCTGGCTACAGATTTCCAGAGACCTAAGGACTGCCCATCTCCCTGGGCACAATAATCCCACAGAGAGAATTGTATCTACCTTTCCCAGATTCACTATAATGATGGCAATTTCTCACATATATTCTGCCATGATAGCTCAAAAGCCATACAGCAGAGCAAGCAGAGCTGAAAACACCCTTCCTGGCTTTATTACTACATTGTAAACAATCACCTTTGCTTCCATTATATTCCTACACAGACACTCAGAATTTCTTTTCGTTGTATTATTTTAAGAGGAGAACTGTACATGCTCTACTTTCCATTAAGCTCTTTACATATATATTTTCTAGACATTTCTGATGATCACCATTCAGATCTTCCCTCCCAAATACAAGGTGATAAAAAAAAAAAATAAAAAGCCATTTACTCTCTCCACATTTACCACATTTCTAAATCGGACAGTTTTTTCTTCAGGATTGATTGGGATTGAGAGGGGTAGGGAAGTTGTTTGTTTTAAAATGATAACAGGCAGACTTTGAGAACAGAGAGAACGAAATCTCAGAGGACTCAAGCAGTCTTTAAAAAATTCCCCAGAAGCAGTTTAATAGCTCTGAAGGTTGATTCATGCAATAAATGATGCATCAAAGGCATATAATTTTTACTGACACAGCAAGAGCTCAGTCTACATATATGTATGTCCTCATGCATAGTCACAGCATGCAATACAACTTAAAGCTGAGACAAACTGCTAAAAGGCTTTTTCATTCTCTAACATGAAACATATGTTAAGAGCTCTCTTTACAAATTTCAGCATAAACTTGGAGGACATTGATTTAGATACCAACATGAATTACGACATGAATTGAAGAAGATATCTCTATTTGAATCTTTAAAACTTGTGCTTTAAGTGGCTGCATCCCAGCAAAAACAAAATGGGTAGCAGAGTCTAAATTCTAAGGCCAAAAGCTTAAAAGTATTTAGTAATTTTAGATGCTCCCTCTGAGATGCTTTGGGTCTGCCAAAACTGCAACAAAATAAAAGCTCACAAATTTGTAAATGTCAAACTCTCTCCAAATTCTGATGCAAAAGCTTAGGTCTCTAGCCCTATATTTGGTTACATTCAAGTTTAAATAACAACAGTTTCAGCACATAGTAATAATCTGTACTCCTTCATGAGATCCTGATTCCAGCAGTCAATATAGCTAAGCACTTTAACATACGTAGAGTGATGACCTAGGTTTCATTTCAGCTGTATTTGCTCCCTATCTCTGAAAATCATACTATTTCTATTTAGGAGTCCTGACACAGAATTAAGTGTAGCATGATATTTAAGAGCCATACAAGTCCTGCTGCCCAGGGGTTTTGGTATTTTGTCAGAGCAATGAAATATCACAATCCTTTCACAGCTAAGAAAACTTAAAGTGAAAAAGACATTTTATACCAATGGAGATGGTCTTAAAAAATAGTGCTACTTTAAATGGGAAGTTTGCAGACTGCAGTATTACAGCCTTCTACAAAGATAACATATTAAAGACCCTGCAATAGCCAAACATGTCACTGAAGTTAGGCAAGAAATTAACCAGATACTTAGCAGAAGCAAGGCTTTCTTGAAAAAAATTTAAAAAGTTACAATTTCATAGCAAGATATCTGAATGCTATCAACTAAAGGCAAAAAACCCAAAGGTCAAACAATTAGCCTTCTGACAAATAGTTCTAACACAGAATTTCCATAACAGAAAACATGTGGCTCAAAGAAGTTATGCACCACTTAAGTGGCTCATTTGGGAAATTTAATCCTTTGACAGTATTAGTTTGTAACACAAATCCCCTTAGTGGCTGAATTTTACTAAGTTCTGTGTACCACCAAGGATCCTGACTTAAGAATCTAAGGACAAAAAGTTACACTGGGAACTCCCTAGAGTCCCCTAGAGCATTCTTTACCTCCAAGCAAGAACCCCTGAGATAGTCACAATTCAGAGAACAAATTTCCATTGCTGCATACAAAATAGCAGTCAAGGCAATATCTGTTTCAGATCTTACTTAAAGTTATGCTGAAACACCCAAATACCAGCTCACTTACGTAGCTTGCTGACTTGTTTTCTGCATTTCCACATTTCCAGCTGAATGTGAAGATGTACTTTTCCCAATTTCTCTGCTGCTTCATCTTCTGCATAAAGGTAATGCTGGACAGCGCATCACAGAAACTGCATTCTTCTTCTTCTCAGACTCCAGGCCAAGGTTCTGTTTACACATGTTGATAAAAATCCTCTTGATAAGTATAATTTGTAATATAAAATGAGCTTCTGTTCATTTAACTGCCATCCTTGCAAACCATAAAACTAACTAACAGAACTTGTTGAGATAATCAAGGTTTACCAAACATGGCTTCCACAAGAAGCCAGTAACAGCTGCATAAGAAGTGGTTTGTTTTGGCTTTGGAAAGCAAAGCCATGAATTTGAAAGTGGCATATTGTCAACAGGTTTCTGCTTCTTTTTGTTTTCTTGCTGTTTTGGTTTACAAAGAATGATTTGTCAGGGGAAAGCTGCCCTTTTGGTGTGAAATAGGTACCCAAGAGTCTGTAGACTACATAGGGTGGGGAAATACTCGTCTAGCTTTTAACTCTGTAGACTGAGAGATTAATGGCTGGTTCTTGCTTCTGTCAACTATATTTCCTGCAGCATCACCAAGCCAGTGATGAGGGAGCTCTCATTCTTCAGCTCAGAACAGGAGCAAATTTTTGCAGTAGGAGGCCATCTCCCCACACTAAACAACATTAACTGGACTATTTAAATCCACTCTCAGGACCTCAGCAGACATATGAATATCCATGTTAAGAAATATTAATATAAGATCTCTTGCTCTACACAGATGAGCAATTTATTAGAGAGAATGGAACAAACTAGACATAATGCCTTAATTGCATTTTTTCCACAGAGGTCTCCACCCTTCACGCTAAATCTAGCCCTGACAGCTAACTAAACACTTCTGCTCCAGAACACAGGTAAGTAGGTTGGTTGGTGGCTCACTGGCTTATTTATAAAGACCACGTTTAAAAGTCTTTATAAATAAAGTCAATATTTCACATCATTGTTTTTTCAACCTGGCCAGGTTTCTGTGCACTCTAATTGTTCTATATCAATGTGGTAAACACTTCCTGTAGACAATTTGCTAGGAAGTTTGGATTTTATATAACCCAGGAAATGAAGTCACCAGACCTGTGGGCTGCCTGGTGTGATTCAGCCTCCTCGTTCCTTCAATAAGCAGGCACTTGAGACACAAAAATCTAGAGACAATGACAAACTAGTGGAAAGAAACAGGGTGCATACCAGTTTCTCCATACACTCTATTCATACTTAGAAATTCAGAAAGTTACAAAGAACTTCCACAGAGTTTCAGCCATTTATTTTTATCCCTAGTGCCAAAATTATAAATAAATTCTGATCCCTCTTCTCCTCTTGCCTTCATTGCATTGGGGAACAGAACAGGACACGATGTGTAGGAGGGGAGTGAAGTTTCTTTCTCTATCTTTTCACTAAGGAAGCAGTACTTTTTCTTCTTTACTTCATATTTCTATTGGTTACAAAATACATGTGTCACTTTCTATTAACTTCTCTGGTTTTGCATCATCAATCACTTATCAGTGCTCTTGAAAAATACTGTATAGCTGCAGTTAATGCAGCACTCCCTGAAATGGCCTAAGGGTTCTGAAAAGTTCATAGCTTTTAGTTCAAAATTAACTTGGATTTGGAGCTTTCTGCTGGTTTTGATTGTTTCAGAAAGCCTGTGAGAAAACTCAGGAAAACCTAAGATCTAGACAGTGGAACAGGCAGCCCAGAGAAGCTGTGGACTCCCTGTCCCTGGAAGTGTTCAAGGCCAGGTTGGATGGTGCTTGAGCAACCTGGTCTAGTGGAAGGTGTCATTGCCCATGGAAGGGGAGTTGGAATGGGATATTCTGTACAGTCCCTTCCAACCCAAACCATTCTATGATGGAACTTTCCTCCTTTAAAGTTATTTTACCAGTCTTTTTGAAATGTACAATTTGTCTCCTTCACTGTGAGTGGCTCTCCTGAGCCATGCTCTTCAACATGAATGGAAATTTTTGTCTAGCCATCACCACCATAAAGCGGTGGTGTGTGACCTCAATGCAGCCTCACTGAAGTCCTCTAACTATGCAAGAGGAACCAAAATATTAGCTAAGCAGAAAAACATTTCCTTCCAATGGTCATAACAAATGCCATTGCAAACAAGAAGGAGAAAGAGAGACAAAAGAGAAAATGTAAAAAGACTAAAGGAATTCCACACTGCAGACAAAGAAATAATCCTTGGCTGCATAATACCCTGAAAAATATTCCCCGTTTAATAAAGGTTTAAATTAGGAATTTTGTTCAATCCATGTATATTCCACTGGTAAGATCAAACTACAAAAATCATCTTCTTCTGAACTGACTGGCTTTAGGGACAGTTGCTGGAACCTGAAGACGTCTGCATGTCTAACCTTTCTACAGAAGAGAGATTACTCTGCAAATCACTGTCAGTTCCTCTTCTTATATGATCCTTATTGTTGATGTGGGTGGGCATGCTTAGGTATCTTTCCCTCTATCCTTCCAACAGATAGGCAGAGGGTTGAATTGGTACAGCTCCTACCAGCAGCCATCCTGTTACTGCTGTTATGCCCTTCTCCCACAAGTACAGCACAACTGCAAATCTGCGTCTGCTGCTGGCATGCAGGGCTTAACAGTGTTACCTTCCCCTCACACTGCTGCAAATACCATCAGCTGTTGGCACAAGGCAGTATCTCCTTGTGAACTCTGACTCCAAATTCAGGAAAATGTAGCTGTATCTGGCAAATATCTTTTTTGCCAGGGACCACAGAAAAGTCTGAGTTGGAGAGGAGAAGGGGAGAAATCTGAATGATCATACAGGGGCTAAACAACCAGAGTGGTAGCAAGCAGACAGGAAAAGATTGGGAAAGAGTCAAGTCTCCCTTTGTGCACGTGAATACTGATGGCTGAGATCAGGCTTTGCACTATCCCTGTTTTAATACTGCATATGAAGGGACTGAGTAGAAGAAAAGAATTTATGACTTTCTTGAAAAATACCAGTAAAAGCAAAGAGCAGAAAAAACCAAGCCTACCATGTGTGGAGATAGAAAACAGTGAAAGATACAGCACCAACAGTGTCAGGGGAATAAGAAAAACAAGAGGATTTTGTCTCCCCCATTACAGAATATAATAATGTACCATTAGGTACCATTCAGATGTGCTTACCCTACTTTGATTAAATGCATATAGCCACTTTCTTTTTACAGTCTTTGATAATTCAAAGCTATTATGCATACTGCAGAATTTACTTTAATTTGTTCACTTTTCCTCTCACTGACATTTTTCTCTTCAGAGGTCACTTCATCCTGGACCCAATGACAAAATTCATCTTCAAAAGATGAGTGGAAATAAAATTTGAATTTAAAAATAAAATAAAACCTTCTGGGGTTGGACCATCTTGCGTCCAACCTGTCCCACCTGAATTTAATAGGAATACCACTGTAAATTAGGCAAGTCTATTACCCTCAATACTGGCATTTATTAATTCCCAAGCATAACAACAAGTTTGCTAAATGTTTTTACATATTATGCATGCACTCACATTGCTAAGTTCTTCACAGTTGGAAAAGAGATTCAGAGCTTCAAATAGGTAAGAGAGGCAACAGTCATAAGAAAATCCCAAGGGAAAAACAAAAGGACTTAATAGCAGGCTATTATTAAACTCTATTTGATATATTAAAAAACCACAAAGAAGCCTGTCAAAAAAATTACCATGATCAAATAAATTGCAAGGGAAAGCTGTCAATCATGTCTTGCAAACTGGTATGGCAGAGACATGAAGGCAAATAAAATGCCCAGAGGCCAACACAAAATCAGGTTTGTCCTGCCAAACACACTCCTGTCCTGCTTGTGGCCCCCCTGCCTTCATTCAGCCTGCACCAGCTGTCCCCTTGGCACCTCGTCCTTCATTCCTGCCTGGCCATGCAGCAGCTAAAGGTGCTGCAGAGGCTCAGCACTGGGGCTGGGAGCCCCACTCCCACTTCATTCCACCTCCTCCCCAGCAAAACTGTTCTTCTCCTCAGCTCCTTGTTATCTCCTGCCTACGCACACACTGTATTCATATGTACTTTGCCACTTTGCAAAGTGCTCTTGGGATTACTTAGGTACTGCACCAACCCAAAGTTGCTCCATTTTACAGCACTGGCTTCATAAAACTCAACCTCACATTGCAGAGAGCTGCCAGAGAGATTAACTTCAAAATGTTCCCTTTAAAGTGCACAGTGTCAAAACTCTGCGCAGTGGATCGCAATCAGTGCTTCTTCAATGCAAAAGCCATTCCTCCTTCAAGAGCTTGGGTTGGTGAGGCACCTATGTGTAGCCATGGAAGAAGAGGCTGGACATGAAGCATCGTCTCTGTGTTTTTCTCCCAGTTGTACCAGCACTGCCCAGGTGTAGCTGTATAATCTGAGCTGCTCTTTCTGCAATCCTCTATAGATGCATTTCTCAGGGATAGGTTGACTTTGGGTTTAAAACAGCAGCAGTATCACAGCACATTGGTGTAACAGTACAGCAGGGCAAAGTTTGAAGAAAGAAACAATACTTTACCAGGTAAAATGACAAAGCTGGAGAAAAAAAGAAAAGCACCTGGGTACTAGGGGTCTTTTTCAGATTTTAGGAAGCTAAAGGCTTCACCAGGGGAATTTGAGAGCTAAAATACATTTTTTTATCTTCAGTTTGTAATACCATCTTAATCTCAAGTAATTTGTTCCTCTTCATTGCATGTACTAGATTTTCATTTGCTTCCTTTCTTCCCAAGCTGCATTTGGCAAGCTAAACATCTGAAACCCATCAAATCCCAGTCAAGAAAATGCAGCCGGAAGCCCTGGTGGCTTCAGAGGTATGTGCTTGCACACCTTGGTGTCCCCATGCAGTTCTTTAGTTATTACACTTAAACAGAAGTTTAGAAAGCAAAAACATGGCTCAGCTTACATTTCCACATGCTTCTTGTTTCCTGGGTCCCCCCTGGTCCCCAAAAAACCCAACAAGCAGTGCCTCAGTTTAAAGGGCACCAAGAGCTTCCATTTGGTTGGGGATTTTCCCCCCTTAAACAGTTTAAAACCTTGATAATCTCTAACCTAGCTATCAAATCTAGTATGCTTAAGTGAGAAAACCCACTGACATCAACAGAACTACTCACATTAATAGTTACAGGCTTAAGGCTTAGATGTTTAGATGAGCATTTAGATCAATTCTATGCCTTGGACTGATTTTGCAGTTTAAAACATTTAAAAAAAAGAAGCACGTCAAAGGAGGCCACAAAGGCAGCATTGGAGACAGAGCAGAGCTGCTACTACTTTATTTACCATAGTGGTTTTTGGCAGTTCAGGTATACTAATGCCAGCTAAGGCTTTCTGCACCTGCCTTGAAAAGCCCTTCTCCAAAGGCAAAAGTCTGACAAACCACTTGAACGTGGCTCCTGGACCCAAAAGCAACACGGGACTTACACAGTGAAAGAAAATCTGCATTTTCAAGTCTTTTTTTCTACAGCACCGTCCTTGAAATTGCAGGGAAATTGTAAATTATTCCCAAACCAAACACTGCAAAGAAATGTTCAGTTATTACACTCTGTGTCAAGGTATAATTATGTAAATGTATTTTACAAATATATAGTAATAAAAGTGCAACAATATCACGCAGGCTGCTCAAAGCAGGCATGAGATGATGCTACGCAGTACACCCGGGACAATGACGTGGACATCCTTGTGCCAGTACAGGTCAGGTGACAGAGGTACTGTGACTACCTCAAAGAAAGTACAGCAGCATCGGTTCAGTGTTACCTTTGACTGGACCTATCTATCATCACAGAAGTCAGGCCATGAAGCTCTATTTTAACAAGGTCTCACTGAAAGGCATTCTTTTATCCACTTCCTCTTGTTTATTATTCTTTCGAATATCTGATAAGATACTTTTCAGCTGTGGCTATTCACTTTCTGTTTGCGTAGGTCTTGGGTTCATCACAAGTTACAAGGTCAGCATTAATCTAAACAATGGTTGGTTATGGGTGATTTTGCCAAGTAGAAAACACTCTAAAGGCTAGATTGTTATCATCAATAGGGCAAGGAACAGGCAGCAGAAACAAGCCCTACTTACACCCATGTAGATTAACCAGAGCTACTCAGATGCCAGGTCATGGGTGCAGCACATGCACCAGAAACCACAGCTCCCACCCAGGGCTTGTTAAGAAGAAAAAGTAGGGAAGGAAGGAAGGAGGAGCTTCTCTCTCTTCTGCTTCAACATGTCAGCATGGCCACCTGGCCAGGCACCTGTGAGGAGCATGGAGGGGCCACCCAAAATGTGCAGAAAGCTATCTCAAACCTGCAGAGCATATTTAAGGCAAGGAAAGAGCTTGCAAAGTGTGTCTTTTCCAGCTGTGCTGTCATCCAGCCTACAGCAATATCATTTTTAAGCAACATACTGACAAGGTACACTGCAGAAAATTCCAAAACAAAAAATAAAATTCAGTAAAACAAGGGAAATAGTAAGTCTTTGTGAAACCTTTTAAACTGATTTCTTTGAGGACTGCTGATTGATAGCTAACACAAAAGAGTAAAGCTCCATTAACTTGTAATACCAAAATACTTTAACTGTATTTACAGTTTGTCACTTTGAGAGAGCCAAAATCTTCCAAAATATACTCCATGAATCTGTAATGCATCAAGCTTATCCCTTGGCCTTTATATTCCCTTCTTCAAAACACACCCCTTCCTGCACTCTCACCAACAGTGACTCACACCAACCTAATGAAAAAAATTAAAACCCCAAGAGCAAAAAAAAAAAAAAAAAGGAAGACAACTACCTAATCAAACATTGCATATGCAAACAATTTTATAACCCTGTTTTACAAAAATCTGTTTTCTGTAGGTCTCCTGTCCATGAGGTACTCTATATTTTTCAGACTGGGACTAGGTACTGCAGCACTAATACCATCTATTGTCATTGATGGAACAAACTGCAAAGTGCTATTTGTTCTCCATGTCTTGTTTGACCTCCAGATTGGCTGATTAACCTTTCCAGAGCAAAAGCTCTTTGCAAAGGGAAGGTAGATCCAAGCCCTGGAAGTAGTCAGCCCAGCCAGAGAGTTAACCCAGACTCAGGAAAACAGCAGCTCAGGAGGGTAAATCTCTATGGTGATGGAATTGCTGGTCTCTCTAAGAATGGTAGCTAGCACTTTTCCAGGGCTCTTATTTTGTGATGAGAGACAGAAATCAATTAAATATTTTCTCTCCTGTGCTAAATATTCACAGTTTGCAAGCTACCTTGCTGCTACCTTAAGCAAGATCTGATTTGGAGGCCTTCAAGGGAACCATTCCTAATTCTTTCATTATACACCTCTGAGATATCCTGTTCTCTATATTACTTTTACAAACACCTGAAGTAAAAATATTTACATTATGACTTAACTATTCACTCTGATTGTGCAGTAACCTTGGGCTGACAATCCATATTGTGGTTTTTTAATCCCACTTTGTTCAGCAATTGTTCAATACACAATGGTCTGATGGTCCAGCTGCAGCCAAGAAGAACACCACAAAGCTGAAGAAAAGTGCAGGCACCCAAAACCCGGTTGTCTGGCCATGGCCATCGTCACGCCACTGCCCACTAGCAAGGCCAGTTATCTAGTCTTTTTTAGTAAGACCAGCTGCCAAAATCTCCAAAAGATGAAAATATCTGCTGTGAATGCCAGGGATGAAGGGAAGTCTTCATTACTTCAGCCACCAGAAGAGTGGAGGTACAGCAGCTGTTGGGTTAAAGCTTTACAACCATGGAAAATTTTTTACATGCTGAGATAAGCTTCCAGTGTGGCCAAGGATGAGAACTCACCTTTCAAAACATCAAAGCTGTTATATCTGGAGTGATTCCTTTGAAATAGTGAACTTTGAAAGGAAAAAGGTGAGGGGCTAATTCAGTCTGTATTACAAGTAGCTTGCTGCTGCTCTTCACTTCTGCAGCTTTATGCATTTTCACATACTTCTAGCACACTCACTAAAGCATATTTCCTACAAGGATATTTAATACTGTTTATCAAGAACAAGGTCAATGAGGGAAGCAAGATTAGATATTTGAAAAGATATGTTCCCTTCTGTTGCCATAACAAAGAAAGGTACATTAAATCAACACTGCTAAACTGAATTCAGATTTCAGCAGCCCTCCTTGCCGAAGAAGCACACACCCTCACCCTCACCCCACAAAGCCTCTCCAGTTACAGGATGGGCTGTGGCACTCAGGCTTACATCACAACTGTACATGGCCTTCCCTTAGCAACCACCTTAACTTTATTGATTCTATAGTTGATTCTTATGGCAACAAGCTCCATTCTGACTGTTTATAAACTTTTAAAAGCTCATCAAGAAAACAGAAATAAAAGCTGTTTTTCTGGACTATTTTTGTGTCATGTAGACTCATGGAAGCTATTGGGAGAAAAATAAAACTGCAACAAGAAGGAAAGACAAAACCCAAAAATCCCAAACTGAAAAAGGGAGAGCATGTCTGTGGCTGTGGTGGGGTAAACTGTATTCTCTTCTCTGCACTGTCATAAGCTCTCTCAGTGACTTTGAATGCAAACTGGGTCTCCCACTAATATGGGTTTTTTTGAAAAACTCCCCATCTCTAGTTCTGTGGACTTGACCTTAAAAAATTTACTTTATATACTGGGTTTTTTTTGTTCTTTTTTTTTTTTTAACCCAGAAAGAAGTCATGGATAACTTAAAAAAGAGTGAAAAGAGAGAGAAACAAATGTAAGCTTAATGTTAAAAAAAAATATACTATTTGCAGGCAGATGGTTGCAGGATTTCATCATCAGCTGGCAGAAAAATCTCTCCCCTTGCTCTGTAGCTGGGATGATACCTGAGTTAAAAGTGCATGTCCAGTAGTACTCCAAAAAGCAATGATCTGGCTTTCTTCAGGTGTGTTCCACAGCTCTGACCTGAAGCCCAATAAAAATTACATCAGGGAACTACAAGATCCCACATAATATTCCTGTTCCTATCACTCAAAGCTGATATTTCTTTAACAGCAGTGTTTAATTATATCCTGGTCCCACCTACACACACAGAGTCCTTCTTAATCCCACAAGAAACACAACAGCAAATTTGCAATGTAAGCAAAGTGTAGACTACGTGGTGGCCAATTTCTTGTTCAGAGGTTTTTCTGGGAGGAATTCCAACTCATGTGATGCACAGGACCCCATCTTATCATTAAAAGGAAATATCACTTAGCAATATTTTACATTTTGAGACAAGGAACAGCTAACTAAATAGCAACTTTAAAAAAAAAAAATCAGCATTTCCTCTGCTTTACCTGAGTTACTCAAAGGTAGCTCCTCCTATCACTTGTGTTTTCATTTAGAATTCTCAGTAAATTATTTGCTACTATTCTAGAAATTAAAATAACAGATAGTTTTATACTATCATTAGAATGAGACCTGTGAGCAAACTATGGCATTTCCTGAATAACATGAATATTATCCTTATGAATGAATCAACTATTTCCAAATATGGATTGGAAAATATTCAGCTACCACATATTTGGAAAAGCAAGCACCAAAACAAGCTCAGAAGTCCAACACAGATGTCTAAGACTCAAGAAAGCATTCCATCCAATCAGTTGCTGGATTTAGAGTCAGTCATTTCTCTGAGTCACTCATTTCATTGCTATTCTTCATTTATTTTGGGTGTGGACTGAAAGTAGTTGCTCTTAGTTCCTGAAAATTCAATGATGTGAAATTCTCACACCCCAAAGCAAAAGAAATGAAGAAGAATATCACAGTTTCTGTCTTCAATGAGCCCATGTCCTCTATGCAGCACCTTCTTTCCCAACGCTGCTTTTGCTACTGATGTACATGGCAAATGCCTACTGCCAGCTCATATTGCCCATCTTCCAAGCTTTCCAAGCGCCTACTTATCTGCTCTACTCAGCAAGAAATATTTGTTGCTGGGTTTTCCACTGATGCCTGCCACCATAGACTTTGAGGCCTTGCATCTGTTAGTCATGTTCTCATTAAGGTTCCCACAACAAACAAAAGCCTCAAAGGTCTCTTTTCTTTCTGCTCTTTTCATAATGATGCCCTTCATTCTCTGTCCATCATAGCTCATACTTCATCCATCTTATTTCCATTATAAGATCAAAATCTCAGCATTTCAAAACTGTATCCAAACAAAAGACTCTCCAGATATGAATGCCATCTCAAATCAATTACCAGGGCATTCATTCCTCACAATAATATCTCTATTATATTCTCTTACTGTTGAACTCAAAGATTACACTGCTGACATGCTTTCAGAGTTTATGGACATGGTAATGGGGAGAGAAGACACACCACTCTCCAAACTCATCAAGAGAATTGTGTTTTTCAAGTTCCTCAAAAGTTAAATCCTGAGCAAGAGGAACAAGGAGAATCTTTCTTGTTACATGTGTACACTGTACATAACACAAAAGAAGATAACACACCCATAAGGTGTTTCCAGAACGCAGTCATCATCAGGCAAAATCAAATTCAGTGTTAGAAGAATGACATTTCCATTGGAGATAATTAGAACTGCACCTGCATTTATCCCTCTTTGAATCACATTACTCCAAAGCAAATGGAGACCACAGAGAACACTTGCCTCTTAAGAAAAGCAGCAGGTCCAACAAACCATCAGCAACCAAGTATTACTTATCATAATCAGCAGTTTAAGATTCAGAAGTTTTTTAATTAAGGGGTGGGTAGTTTTAGAAAACTAGCAAGATTCATTGAAAGTGTCTAATAACTGCTTGTTCCAGGAATCTTCATGGAAGTATACTTTAACACTTTGATTATGCTTGAAAATATATTATACATGATAAATGTTTAAACAGTCAAGTACAAGCATGAAACCATTTTTGTATCATATTTAAAATAATCCATAATCTGCTACAAAACATAAGCAACATTATGCAATATTTCAACAATGCAGGTAACACTGTGCTGACAACTAAACCCAACTTGCCCTCTTCTAAATACCTTCAAAAATGTTTAACACATTCCAGGCTGTACAGTCATGCATGTCAACTAGGACTGGGTATAAAACACATAAAGAAATATATGCAGCCTCCAAAACCCACATGCTCCATGATTCATTCTCCCATATCAAACTTTATTTCATTTCTTGCCTCTTCCTACTGTTTCCTGCATCTTAAGTGAAAGCCCTTCACAGCCAGGATTCTCCCTTTACTTGTTTTGAACTCCTACTTCTAATAAAGTCCTTGGGTACCATATCAACACCAACAACACAAAAACAAGTACTAAAAAGTGCTGATTGTAGGCATGTTTATCAGGCCTCTGAGCCCCACATCCACTAACCACAGCCTTCCCCAACACGGCCAGTATCTCTTTGTAGTCAGCCAAAATGATATGCCAGAGGTGCTGCAAAGACCACACTTTGCTGGTTCTCACAGCTGATGTGTTTGGCAACACAGGAGTGCAGCGAGAAGCCCCGCACTGAACCAGCTGACACACGGCTCATGACGCTCTGTCTGTGTCAGAAAGGCCTCGTGGTTAGCACCCAGTAGTTAAGCATCGATTTAGTCTAAGTCTGTGCTCCAGATGAAAAAGCAAGCATTGAGGAAAAGCTCATGGATAATTTTCTGAACAGCACTTTACGCTTCCCTCCTGAGCAGAGGAGCATGCTTAGCTCATATTGAGGATGGATACATTGCTCCAAAATGTGCTAACAAAAATACACTTATTCATTTATAGACTGTGTTTTTCCACTAAGTATTCAAAATCTCCTTCTGAAATTTAACCTTTCAGGTGAACTCAGAAGCAACTTTATATTTCCCACATGGTATATCCTTATGTTTCAGGTATTCAAACTTCACATATGCTCTAGACTAGAAGAAAAATTATTAATTTACCCAGCCCTCCTCCCTACCATATTTTAACAAATAGTTTTAATATATTAACTTTATTCACCGTTATCTAATATTTAAACTGTTATTAACTTCTATAATTTAATGTAGTCTTTAACTCACATTTCCAATACCAGCTAATAAGATGTAGCTTTTCTATGCAAGTTACATTTTTCCTGCCAAATTGCAAATTTTACTAGAAAATTCCAAAGAAAAAACAACTTTCTATGAGAGTCAGGAAGAATACTTCTTTTTAAAAAAGAAAGTTGTAAAAAAGCAACTGCCATAGGCTATGATATAAATAGTTTAAAAAATTTTCTTATGGTACTGTGAATGCATTTTATGTATGATGGGCATTATAGTCTACTATTGTAGTCAACTTCTATATTGAATGTTTACCAGAAACTCTTCAGAAATTAAATCAGAACTTGATCCAATTCCTGATTAAGTAATACAGATTATTTTTGAAGACAAGACAGCTTCCTGCACACACAAAAAGAGTTCAGTGTATTCCCAATGGGCAATCCAAGCAGTAATAAGCTTAAACTTTAGCAAGAAAGATTTGGTCTTGACATTAGGAAATACACCAAAGCTTATGTTAGTGAAACACCAGACTATATTGCCTGCAAAGGTCACTGGATATTTGTCACAGAAGCCACACACCCAGCAGGATTCATTGTTCTCAGTGATCATCTGCATTCAAAGAGAGGGCCCTGACAGCCTCCAGCAGCTCCTGCTGCTTTCTGCCAGCCAATCCTCCTGTGACGTTGTGACCCCAAAGAGCAGTTTTACAGACAAAATTACTGAAACATATTATCTATGGATTCCTAACCTAGAACTCCTAATGCCTCCTTCCCTGCTCAGCTGACTCTCTCCTGCATGCCAAGTGACTTTCCTTCTCCCTGTGTTTCCCGCAACACATCACGCTGGACTAGCCAAGTGACAGAACATGCTTTGACCAGTCTGGAGCTACCTGTGCACACTGCTGCTTGACCAGATGACTGCTACTCCTGGGAAAACAGAGTGCATGATTATAACCTCCTCTGCAATGGAAAGATTATTTTGACTCTCTGTAGCTATCTATCTACTTTTTTTCTTTTTCTGTCATCTCTATTTTTGCTAGCCTTCCAATCAGATATGTGGAAAAGGGCTTTAAACAAATATAAAAGTTATCTGTAGATAAGTGAAGGAACTGAAAGGCAATCATAAAAACAAATATTATATTAGCCTTGTTAAAAATTGACTTTGGATAATCCTCAGTGAGTAGAGTTTGCTAAAAGCTTTGAATATTTTCAAACTAAAAATAAAAAAAAAAACCAACAAACAAACAAACAAACAAAAAAAAAAACCATAAAAAAACTCTTAAAAACCCAAGGAAATTTTATGACACTGGCTTTCCTTAGTGAATTTTCTGTAAAACACAGAGCCTTAAGTCATCACATGAATCACTGACAATTTAATCAGCTTCTGCAAGTTTGTCATCCTTATCAAGAGTTGAATTTAAGACTTTCAAAAAGTTCTTTCACTCCATTTATGAACTGCTGCACCTACTGATTCAGCCACCCACGCTACACTTTAAACTACCAGAGATTCAGCTAAGAATCCAGAAAGCTAATATTCAACTTAGAGGCTAAATGAGCTCAACCAGTCTATAGATATCAAGATGGGAGAGCTTTAGGAAATCTTGCTCTAAGATGGAGCACCATCAGGTGAGAGCTTCTTTTGCCCAAATGCAGCAAACTGCACAGACATTTTTGAAAACCTTTTTGTGAACAGCAGTGGGAGAACACATACATTGCAAGGCACAGAGCAGGTATAAAATCTAGTGCTAGATTCATCTCATCTATCCTAGAGCTCTCCTGGAAATAAACTTTAGCCTGTTAATATGCTAAGACCAGGAGATATTTTTTAAGATAAAATTACTTTGCATGAATACATGTGGAACATAATAGGGACAACTTTTTTAAAACTAAAGCTCTTTAGGTCACAATCTGCTCTTTTGCCAAGTTAAATTACTACTGTCATCAGTGGTAATTAACCCAACAGTTTAAAGTTCTTGGGATGAGAGATCTTCAAAGCTTATTCCATTAAGGTCTCAGATCCTCAAAAGTGTGAGCAGTGCACTTCCTGATTCTTCTGCAGAATGAAATAATAACACCAGCATTGTAGATTCCCTGGTTTTCAGTCTTTTTATTACTTACATTATTTATGATATATCAGATGATATCTTTCCAGAAAAACCAGTGTTGGGATTTCTTAGCATCTCTGGGTAAAGAATCCTACTGAAGTATAAACAAGTGCAACAGTAAATAGCATGTTAACTATTTCTTCTGTCTTCTTTGGAAGTAGTATTTTTTATCAGCTTGAAACAACTGGTGACCTTTTCACTGTGAAGAACACCACAGTTGCACATTTATGGTTCAGTTTTGGCTACAGTCAGAAAAAACCTTGAGACTTTTTCTAAGAAAAGGAAAGATTTGTCTGTCATTGAAAAGACAAAGGCAAAGTGTTCAGTACCCAATAATCTGAGTACCTGGAACAATGTCATTCATCTGCCTGAAAATTTGTGGATAATAATTGATTGACATTTTTGGAAATGAGATCAACATATTTGCAATACTTCATTTTGTTTTCTGTTCCTTGACTTTTACTGACATCCAGTGGAGACATACTCAAACCTCTTTCAGGGGCTAATACCAACTCCTTTCTTGTAAAAGACCTCTAGGTTAAGTTACCAATGGAATGGAAATCTTGCCTTGAATGTATCTGGTTTTCAGAAGGCCCATCCCTGCTATGGTCACAATACACATTCTTTTACAAATTCAGTCCTTAAAATAGTTTCATTTCAAACACTACGTATTTCCAGTTCTGACAAATCCATTTTCATGGTTTAGTTGCTGTTGCACTGGTACAAATCTATATTCTCCTCCTTCTTCATCATATCAACCTACAAATATAAGAAAACAGATCAGAAACAACGCCTGCTTCAAAGACTGTGTCCTCATCACTGTCAAATGAAGCCATCTCTGTGTTCTTATCATAATTTGAAAGAAGGCCAGCATATTATTTTTGTATGTGTGAACTCTGCTTACTGACTGAAGGAATTTGTGAATACCATAATTAAACCCCACATAAGTACATACAAAACACAGACCTTAACAAGGGAGCATGTGGGATCCATTAACCAGAATCATCTTAAAAATAAATGGAAATTAAACGATGTTACCTGAGCTTTTTCTTATACTTCTCAAATAACAGTAGCTCCTAGAATCCACACCTGTTACTGACAATTTAAACCCCAGCAATCCAACAAAATTCAATGCAGTGGATTCAGTCATGCTGAGAAGCTCAGCAGCAAAACACAAACCTAAAGCCCACACTTCCATATCTTATCCACACTGACAACTGCTACTCAATAGTCACTCAAGAAAAGCAGAGGTGCACTGAGATTTACATCAACCAAGATGTCTACAACCCTTTCAAGAGAATGAAAAGGGAATAATCTCCAGACTGGAGAACATATGTTTGCTACAAACTTAAATACCCATATTTAAAGGTACAGCATGTTCTTCCTGAATATGTGCATGCAAGTCCCACTTAGATTAGAAGGAGGCTCTGGACAAGGAAGCTGGAAGCTAACACAGCCTTATGTGAAAAGTCTCTACTCAACAGAGCTCATTACCCATGGTGAGTCACATTTTTATGGAGGTATGCTCTTTGCCTAGGCAGTTGTTAATTAACAGCAGGAGTGGGAGACACTTTTCTTTCAAAACACCTCTTGGTTTGTTTTCCAAATACATAAAATGTCTGCATATTGGAAAGGTAGGTTCAGCTTGAATTTCTCAAGTAAGCATGCTTCACCTGGAAACCTAGGTTTCAAAAAATTCATATACAGTGCCGTATGAACTGCTGAAAATCTGGATCAAACAGCTAGCAACAATGGACACGATAGCTCCCACAATAGTGCCTGCAGAACAGGAAAGACATGAGCTCATATTGTGTGAGATATAGGTCTGGTAAATGAACAGCAATGGGGAAATCATAATTGTCCTTACAGTGAAATTGTTGTAAGGCAAACCAACAAGAGTGGGCCCCTCACTCTTTCTCTCTTAAAAATATTAAAATATGGAATAACCATAGCAACATCAAAGATGGGCTGAACCAATTAAATACTACTGATAATCTCCTCAAATTCAGGCAAAATTGATTTAGAGCCATGTGTCCAACCTGTGAAGTTCAGTTGCCTCTGAAGAAAAAGTAATTTTCCTAGATTCCCTCATTTCAATTCCAGCAAGGAAAAAACAAGTGGGCAGTATAATTATTCTTGTGTGTCTCTGTAAACACAAAAGCAAGAACATGTTCTCTGAAATACGTAATCACTCCCAAGACAGTGTCCTGGCATGTCTCAGATAATCCATATGACCTGCTGGCCTGTACCTCAAATAGGAACGCCTTCTTCGTTTGTTTTCTTTGGCATGGATCTCCCTATTACTTCACCTCCAGTTTAAGCTTCCTGCTTCCAGAAACTATTTCTCTGAATGTGCTATCTAGCAAGGTTGGATGACAAATTTCTCTATAGGCAGAAAATAATACTTTCTGTAAAGCCCGTGGTTGCTAAATGAGGTATCTCCACCCATCCTGTTCTTCAACAGAGAGAACTCCTTTCTAAAACAGTTTCAGTGGTTGTCAAGTATCAGAAGTATCCTGATCTGTAGAAGTGCTTTCTCATCAAAACAACAGTAGAATGTGGCCCTGACAAGGACTGGTCATCTCATTAGTAGTCACTAATCAGTCAGATCATTCATAGTGTGTGCACATAGTCCTGTCAGCCTCCCTGAGGTGCTACAGCTTGCATTCCTCAAGGGAAGAACTGATAGGAAGCGGGCCACCAGGACAAAATCCTAATGAATTCCAGTAACATCCAAGTTTGGGCTTTCTGTGGAACTGAGGAATGAGAAGCAAGCAGAAGGCCATTTTTTGCTGCACTGTGAGAGATCTGCAACACCTTTCCACAGACATTTCACCCAGGTGCATAATTAGGAGATCCAGGTTTAGAACCCGCATTCAGTTTCTGCAGTTCTCCAGCCCCTCTTCCTGCCCCACATCCCAGCTACAGATCCAGCCATGGCCATCTCTTAAGCAAGAACCAAGGGGGGCATCACCTGTTTTTGCTTTGGGCTGGGTTGTGCTGTTATATGCTAGTCTATGTTGGAACATAGACCACCATGTAACAGCTGCTTTTACTGCACCTCATAGCTTGAGCAGCTTAAATGATACAACAGGTATAGGTGTGACAGCAAAAAGAAAACCCAAGGAAATCTATAAAGACCTTTAGCCCAAACCCTGTAGATTTAAACAGAAATCTTACTGAAAGGCAACAGGTTTGATTTTAAGGACCTCTACCACTGACTATATAACATGTGATGTACTAACTGTGTTAAAATTCTGAACAACTTTTAGGAAGAGAAACACCATCAGAAAGCAGTAGCATTTCTCTAGTTAAAATGCAGAGAAGCAAACAGAAGCAATAACATTCAGGTTCCAACTTAAAGGCTCAATTTTCCTACACTCTATGCAAATAATTCAGTCAACTCCTCCCTTCTTATGCATTTCCAAACTCTAACATGGATATACAGACAGGGTAGTCAAGTATTTTTTATAAAAGAGATGTAAACACTTCTGAAATGCAAGCCAGGAGACTATCACAGACAGAGAGAATTATACTGCTCTGATGTGTTTGTTTGCATACTAATCATATAATACTGAAAACAGATGACATTTGGTCATTATTTGCTTTCAACTGCCACTGACTAAAGTGAAAGAAGTTTAAAAAAAAATCCCAACAAAACACACAAAAAAAACCCCCCAAAATAAAACATGTGAGACTGTAAGAAAGAAAGAACAAAACCAAGGAGTTACTAAAATATTCATTTTGTGCACAAACTGCCTTGATGTGTACCATACTTTTCTGTGTTTCAATTAATTTCAAATGCCAACTGTTAGCAGCATGTTAAATACATTGACAAGATGTCTCGTTTCATGTAACATTCACTTTTGTCTTTTGTAAGTACATTCTTCAGCAACGTTCTCAGTGAGTTTTCATAAAGATGCATGCCCTTGCTGGGGAAGTTTCAATGTGGTACAGCCTAAATCTATGATTTTGTTATAAGTGATTAATTAATAACACCTCTCTCTCCAGGCAGGCCTTCAACACAATGGAGTTGAAAGTAAATTGTTAGTAAGCACATCAGTGTATACTCTTTGAAATACAAACTGACATTTGAATTATGTTCTGTGCAATTCAGAGCACAAAAGGTTTCAGCCTTGCACTGGAGTTTAGATAGTAGACCATCACATTAATGTAATATTTAACTAATAATTGTTCTGTGCATGTCAGATTTGGAGTCCCAATTTATGAATCACATTTTAGAACAGAATCTGCCTACCTACCTGAAAAATTCAGCTTGCCAGCTTGCCTGAGTATCATGTTCTTAAAATTAGGTATGCAAAGAAATGGAGACACTTCAGCAAATATACACTTGGTGACCTGGACAGCAATGTGCAAGTCAAACACTGGCAGAAGGAATTCTGAACAGCCAGTTTCCATCTGATCAATCCCCAGGCTTATCAGGGATTTGGCAATACCTTACGCTCCCATACCAGAACAGTGTATGTCAGGTGCAGCACTACAGCTTAATGTGAATAATGAACACGAAGATTTAACACCAGATCCTTTCTTTAAAGAATGTAACAATGACTAATACTTAATTATTGGTACATGCAAACTGTAGTGGGATGCACAAAGGAACTCATGGTTGTTCCACATCCCTGGCAGGTTAGCTGAGGAGATATTAAGCCAGCAAAGTATTACTAAAATATCTGCTCCTGGGATGGCATCCTAGGAGGGCAGACTAGGGGAGCCATAAGTTCCACTTCAACTACATGCCTGTTCTGGCTCCTCCTAAGAATGAGGCCAGAAGAAGAAGAGGAAACAAGTTGTCATATGAGACAACCAAGCTACTCCTGGGAGCTTAGGTCCCTAAAGTCTCCTGTCGTAAACTTCTGCTGAATAGAATTCTTTTGACCTCACTCAACACTGCCTCAGACTGGGCTCAGGAATACCCTGGCATGGGTGGCACAGCAAGGCTTTTTTTAAATATAGACAGCATAGGTCCCATGAGGTAAAACTACCTCAAGTCTACTGAATTCTGTGGGCACAAGCAGCTGCCCCACAAAATTCTGCTCCATGACTGTCTATACCTCTGCAAATCGCTTGTAGTGTCATGGCTCAGATATAACTGAGAACCATTAAAAACTTCTCATCCATGCAAAAAGAGCACAAATTATATTAAGCAATATATCTCGTGATCAGGCTTTATCAAAAGAAATTAATTCTATACACAAATAAAAATTCAGAAACACTTTAACACAATAATGAAGTGTCACAAATGACTTACCTATTATTCAGTGTCTGTTTTACTTTGGCTGTACATTATGAACCATATATGCCATTAGTTGTTACCAACAAAGCACAATTTTACTCTCTTACAATGAAAGTGTAGACAAGTGCAGATCTTCCAGGTTTTTGCTGCCACTTGCAAAAATGTGCAAGGAGTTAATGCCTCATGTCTGATGTAGGTGTAGCCATGCCTCTCTTCAACACAGATTAGAGATGACTCTATCCTTGACAGATTAAATCCTCAGCGTAAAAGAAAGTATTAGACTTCAAGAGAAGTTTTTAAAACAAAACTAAATTGTTTTAATTCAAGAGTCAAAAGCCCCTCACTCTAGAGAATATTATCATGCAGGATGTGTGGGAGCAAACCAAGTGATGAAGGAAATGCCTTCCTGACACCTAGAATGTATAAAAATACAGGATTGCAAGTGGTAACCAAGAGCATGCAAATACAAAATTCAAAGTCTTTATGTGCATCTGGAAAGGAAATAATGAATCTTCTGATGACTGAATACAGACATCAACTACAAGAAATTATACATGCAGTACAAGTCAGCCAAGGGTATGTCCTACAGGTTTTGTAACATAAAGTACCATTTGGGTCAGATGCATTTGGGTCAGATTCATATTTTACCAAGCATGTCTAAGAAATTCTCAACAGCAAAGCCAGAAAAATTGTTTCTCCTTAACCCTTTTTCTAGAAGTAAAAAGCAAATGCTGCTTTTAACTATCAGAGATTAAAGAAAAGCCTAATTAATTATTTTTCCATAATAAAACCATTCAGTTAGGTCATAGCTGGTCTTTGCACAAATGTACAGTAGGTAGGAAACATAAAAAATACTGCTTCTTTTCCTAAACTACTGCAAGGAACATTTTATTTTAATTCCTGCTTTAAAGGACAGCAAAATTTGCTCTATCCCAAAGCACACACAGACATAAACATATTCCACCAAGAGAGTTTTGCATGTATGCAAGAGCAGGAGACATTTCACCAGAACCACTAAGATGTTTCATGATGCTCAGAGTTCAAGAGGGACAGCTTGGGCAGCAGAGAACCACCCAGAGCCTGAAAGCTGAAGCAGATGCAAGTTGAAAATAAGGTGCAAACTCTAAACAGAGGAGATGATTAATCACTGGAATGAGGTACCAAGAGAAGCAGCAGACTCTTCACCCCTTGAGATCTTTGAATCATGTCTGAGCACTTCTCTGGAAGATGTGCTTAGGCAAATAAATGTTTCTCGGTACAGGACAGTTGAGATGGGTAACATGAAACTGCTCCTATTACAGAACAAATCACAAAAGGCAATCAAACGTCCCTGCTGGCTTTGGATGATTCTGTGAATCACACATAAGGATCTCCATAGACTCAGAACCTTGGGCTGCACCTTATTCATGAAAGGAGAAATGTCTTCATATTTGTTTATAACACACTATATGCACAAACATGAAACATGTAAAAAATTTCATTTCTATAGCTGTTAGGGAAAAACATGGTTAATCTGTTTAATTTTTCCCTGACTTTTATGAAGCATATTGGAAAAAAAAAAAATGGCTTTAAATAACTCAGGGAAAGATTACTTTTTTCAATTCTACAATTTCACTTAAAATTAATGATTTCTATTTACACATAACATTAAAAAGTTCATTTTACTACAAAGTTTTCAATTACTTCAACTATTAAAAGCTATACAGATATTTCCATACCTCTGGTTTTGTAGTGCTTATATACCAGAAAATTTTAAGCCTTCAATGCAAAACTTGATGTATCTGAATTCTAAAGGTTTGGCAAACCTATCTTCTCACACCAGTCTTACAAACTGGGGCTTCACATGGATGTTTTCACAAAAATAAACCTATCTTCCTTGTCCATCAAAAAGCTCCTCTGTTAAAATCTTAAGATACTCTCCTACTATAGCAACCTTTTCTTTCTTCCTGGAGTTTTGTCAGCAGTCATCTCCAGTCACTTCTCCTGGCAGGTTGGGCTTTTTTCATAACGTTACAATTAAGAACTTAATCCTGAATCCTTAATTCACTTGTTGAATAATAACAAAACTTCTTGTGCTTGGATTAAACCAGCTTTGAAGCGTACTTATTTTTTGTGAGAGAGAGATGATGAAAGACAAGTTTCCAGTACAAGAAATCCTCTTTCTCATTTCTAGTCCGTCCTTGTATTGAAAAAAAAAAAAATGCCACTCACACATATGATGTAATTTGTTTTGAGCCATTACAAGAGTGAAGGGCAATCAAGGGCTGGACTCACAACTTTTGAGAAGTTGTTACCCATCTCTTCACTCAATATCAAACTGTGAGAGACTGATCAGAGCACTCACACATACACATCGTGCTTCAATCTCAATACCCACTTCAAATTCTTTTTACTTTCCAAGGTGAATTGAATTTATTTATTTTCTGTTTCAGAAAAAATGTCCAAGCCTCTAGTCATGGAATAACCATTGAAACATCCCCTACTAGAGCTACTCTAAAAAAATTAGATACACCGTATTACATCACTCATGCCTGGGAGTTGGGATTATACATTTCAGTATAGATAAATACTAATACTAAATACTATTAGCTCTTTTAAACTGGGACTTCTGCACAGGAGAGTGAAAACTCCCTCCCCCAGAGCATCCTCCATTAGTTTGGAAAATAGAAATTTTCAAACTTTCACAGCAAAGAATCAAAGCCTCCCATTAGACTTAGAAAGGAGAGTCTTAATTAGTCCTGACCATTTTACCTCATCTCCTTCCCCTCCTCAGTTCCAATGAAAACCAAGTCCAGAACTTGACTCCAATTTTCAAGTTGTCTCAGGCCAAGAACTTGGAAGAAAGTTGTTTAATTTCACTGAAACTAATCCTTGAAAGAAAGAAGTCAGTGTATAAAAAGCAGAAGGAAATTTTTCAATTTAAAAAGCAGAGATTTTTCAGATTTAATACAGAACTGCTGAAAATTTTGACATTTTTAAATATACAAACGTCTGGAACCCTCAAGGGTCTGATTTATTTCTTGCTATTGCTCGTCTTCCTAATTTTTTTCTCCAGATGCAGCTAGGACATCATAATCTAATTGCCATTTCAGTAACATTTAAATTCACACTTACTTTGGGGTGTGGATTTTCAGACCCCCTTGTCCAAATGGAGGGATTAAATTTCTTGAACTCTGGCTTAGCTGTACTGAAACAGAAGTAGAAGTAAACCTTCCTAACAAGCTTTTTACATAAATAGTCAGCTTTACAGTTTCAGTCTGCAGACTGAAGGAGGGATGGATGAAAAGGAACAGGGATTGAAAAAGCAAAACTCTTTAGGCTGAACTTTATACTCTTATTTTAGACTTTTGGCAAAGTCAAGTTTCAGGAAGAGCATAAAACAGACCTCATGAAAGGTGTACAAACTGTACTGGAACGTGACAGGAAGGTCATTTTTCTCCATCAATAGTTTTCTTTTGCACATATAAATCATGCTAGTTCCTTTAGGGCACTACAAACTCCAGGTAATTGTATAAACCACCAATCCACATACACTTCAAAAGCCAAAGGAAAAATGCATTGCAGGAAAAAAAAAGTAAGAGAATAACAAGTCTTGATTTTATCACAACAAATTCTGGAGAACAGAATATATCCCTATATAATATACCTCAAAACATGGACAAGTTAGCTATACATTTGTCTTTGAAGAGGCTGAAGAATTTAAAACAGACTACTAATGTTCCACAATAGTTGTGCAGCATATTACAAATATTTCTTTTAAATAGTTCAAGATTTTGTAATAGTACAGCCACAAAAAACAGTATGTTCTTTTGTTTAAAGATTTGTTTCTAAATTGTTTCAAAAAGTTGAAATAACTTAATGTTGCACCATTGTGAACTGAAATACTTATCATAAACACTTATAAATTTGCAGTAGTAGGAAAGAAAATTTAAAAAAAATACTTGTTTGCTTTCTTCAAAATCCAAAAGAAATCCAAAATTTAAAAAATTTAGAAGTTTTCAAAGACAATTGCTGCCATGAAAAGTGCTTCATATTGTTGGCTTGTAGATTCCGTATCCTTTTCTATTACCTAACTGCAAAATATAATGTTTAGAATAATTTTTTAAATTTTGTTCTTATTTTGTTTACTTCATTCTTACTTTGTTTATTTTTGTTTATGCTATGCATAAATATGTATAACATCTTGGATTTTGAGGAAGGCAATCTAATTTAAAACAGAAGATTTAACTTTCACTGCCAACCAGTGAGAAAAAAAAAAAAAGCCAAACAGATTAGAAGGAGATAAATAGCTAAAAGTACTGCAATTAGAAAGTAATTTTCCCCTGCTGGGGACAATAATTTATATGTCCTAAATTTTAATAGAAGTAAATTTTAAATAACCTGCTTTAGCATCCTTCTTTCAACATATTGGTACACAGTGCAGCATTTTTATCATAGCTGTTATAATAACTTTATGATGAAGTCCCATCTCCCAGAGCCAGGTCAGTCAGGTGATTCTATAAGATTGAACAGACCCTTAAGAAAATAGTAATTTCTAGTTCCAGTAATTGCAGAGAAACAAAACAAACCAACCAAACAAAGAAACAAACAAATAAAAGTCTGGTTCTGCTACATCTTAATGACTCAAAACTCTAAAATATGTTATCATATGCACTATGTTACTCTTAGATCCCTTTGAAGATCCCTCTACTTAGTTATAAGCTCTTGGACAATGGCAAACAGACACAGGGCCTTCAGCCTAATTCCTAAGTGGATCTGCCAAAACCCAGGAGATTATTGTCAACACATGAATGACATTTCTGTATAGGAGAAAAATATTTATAACTAGACAGACAGAAATAAATCCTATAATTTCTCTTTATGTTTACATAAATGTGTAGGAAAAAAAATTAGAAATAAAGGTCTTTGTTACTTGTAACAAATTGTACTATTACAATTACTACAACTACTTCTGAAAGAAGTAATGCTCCTGAGAAATTCCTGTATCAGAATGGTTTGAAAATTAAGTGCATTCATCTTGTCTATTTCCCTAAACTCCTGGAAAAACTGCTTTAGGTACTAGCTTCCCACCCACATACCAGATGTTTCTTCCTCTAGTTAGGGATTTGAAATCCAACAAGATTGGTATTTGACTCAAATGTAGTCACTGCATATTTTTGAAGTTACTTCATTGAACAATAACTACATTAGGCAAAAAGAAAGTGACAGTAAAACATGTTTCAGTCTCTATGTGTTAAATAAAGTTGGTTTGAGTGTGTATTACAGAGGTATTTATGTATTGTTGAAAAATTACTGCAGAAACTGAATCATAAACTTCATTTACACAAGTGCAATCAAAGACAGTCCTTGATAGAAATTCCAGCGGAAATTCCAGGGGTTCCCATGCAAATCACTTGAGAAGTCAGCAAGAACATAATATCCAAACATAATTTACGTGAACTCTTGGCTCTGATGCAGATGCTGCACGTGAGAACGGCTCTAAATGATGGCCACATGATACACATTACGACAGAACCTGCTGGATCTCAAAAACCTGAACTGTCACAGCAAAAGAAGCATATTAAATTTTAAAAAGCTGTCTTGCTGACTGCTCACTGAAAGTAGTAATTCCTCCATTATAAAAGAGCTATATATATTTATTATCACAGAGGGTCTTAACAGCTGTGGTGAAAGTTAAATTATGCAACAAAAGGGAAAGCCTTCCAGAGCACAGCTAAGTTGATTATTGTAATTCATATCTGGAAGTGAAAACACATCCTTAAATCCCCTCCATCTGGCAGTAAGAGGTGACAGCCTGTTCAGAAATACAGATAACACCGAACATACAATCTTTATGCCCTCACTGAATTATTTAATCCCACCAGAGTGGTGACATTAAAAGACCTTCAGGGAATATGGCCGAACAAATAATTTTTTGATCCAGACCCATGTCTGTCACCTACATATTACTGAAATACATAATTGTTTACCAATAAGGAAAAGACAAAAGATTGACCAGAAAAAGATCTGAACACAATTCACTCTGAGAAGGCAAATCAGTGAGCAGCAATTCTTGCTACTTCTCAGATCCATGTGAGTCAGATTTATCTCCGCAAGATTTTAATTTCCTTTCCTATAAATACCTCAAAATAATGACACTTTAATGCTTACATGCACAACAGTGAATTAGTAACAACTGAACATGTTCATAGTCAAAAAGTTAACATTATGAAGAGTCCATCAGTTTCTTGCCAGTATAAATCCAACTAAAAATTCCACAATTACTACCACAATTGGCAGTAAATAGTACATGAGGTCTAATACAGATAGTTTTGTTGTCATCATCAGACAGGCTGGTGACCATATTTTAGCCTTAATTTTTTGCCATTACAAGCTAATGTCTACACCTGCTTAAAATGGATAAGGCAGATATCTATATGATTTCATAGACCAAGATGCTTAAATGTAATGCAGATCTGAAGTGACATAAGTATTTTTTTATAGAAATGAAAAGAACATAACAGAGAGAATGCCACATCTGAGATGGAAAGAAACCTAAGTGTGCTTACTGTAATTTGCAAAGTAAAGAAGAGAGTATCTGCATTTCAGAACACTTAAACATCTGACATAAGAAATTGCAAGTCCAGAACTGTAGCAGCCAGAGGCCCTGCAAAGCCTCCCTGGTGGTCACTTGTCTAAGATAAGAAATGCCCAGTCATGATGACTGGACCAAAGAAGCCCCTCTTCCATATTTGGACCCTTGTTATCTCTCTTTAAGACTACAGGTTGTATTTGCCTCGACCCTTACTATTGGACCATTTCCCAAAACCCCTGTACCCTATATAAACCCATTTCTGCCCAGTTTGGCAGAAGAGCTGTCACTAAAGACACCGCTGTGGAACCTCATGCAGCCTTCTCCTCTCTCCCTGTGCATCTGTGAGGCACTTAGCAAGCAAAGAGCTGAAATCACTGAAGAGCTGGATTCACCAAAGGAGCTGATCTCACTTAAGAGCTGCTTGCTAAGATTGCCCACGGCTGGGAGGTAGCCTGAGGGACCTGGACAGGCTGTGCTTATCAGCCCAGCACTATCTGGGAAACCTACGGCAGCCAGTCAGATGGACCCCAGGAATGCCAGGCCGTAATACAGAATGATAAATTTTTAATACAGTGAAGTCTTTCTGTAGGGATTCCCTCTAGAATTCCCTCTATAGAAAGACATGATACTTCATGTATCACCAGGGAACAAGCATAGAATCTGCATTTAAGAAAGCAGTACGCTTTTTTAATTTGTGTGTGCAAGGTCACTGCAAATTAGACTTAAGGCCTAAATACTATTAGATCATTCCCAGTAATATAAAAATCTTTAAAACCAACATAGCATACAATTAAAGGCACAGACAAAAGGGGAGTTAATACATTATCATTTATCAAAGGCAGGTAGTGTCAGAATAGCCTATTTCCCTTGGAGGGTAGCTAATTTTCTGAGAAATAAAATGAAGTAGATCAGATTTTAACCAAGCATTTGGTACCATGCCATGAGAGGAAGTTGGTTAAATGGAGATTGATACTGTAATATTACACAGGGCAAGATAGCTATAGCAGACACCATGAAAGCCTTTCTCCAACTTGCAGAAGGTCTAATACAGTTCCTGCAGACCTAATCTTGACAGCAACATTTTCTTATAATAACTTTGGCATGAAAATATGCACAAGAGGATGAAATCTGCTTAAAAGACCAATACTGATGTGGCTGAGGTATCATTCAGAAAAGACTGGAGTGTTCAGAGACAGTATGAAATGCAGTAACATGAAGCCAAAGTAAAAAACATCAGAACCCAAAAGGAGAAATTTATTGTTTGGAACTGACAGAGGAGAAGGTGGGGAGAGGTTTACTCTCAGGATCAACTCCGAGATAACAGTAAGCCACCATGGATCAAGCAGCCTGAAAGAGGCAAATGTGATTTTAGTATGCCAAATGAGACATCTGACATCCATATTTATCAATCATCTGCAACATTGTGCGTAATTCTGGTTACCTGCATATAAGAAGGAAAGAATCAAACAGGAGAATGGTGCTACAAAAAGCAGAGGAACTGGAAAGCTTACGTCCCAAGAGCAGCCTAAAGAAGGTTCAGCTTATATAGCTCTGCAGAAATGAAATAGACAGAGAATATGATTACAGAATCACAGGATATTTTGAGTTGGAAAGGACCCACAAGGATCTGAAAGTCCAGCTCCTGCACAGCTCCACCCCCAAGAGTTTCACCCTGTGTCTAAGGGTATTGTTCAAACACTTCGTGAATTCTATCAGGCTGGTGCTGTGATCACTGCTCTGGGGAGTGTGTTCCAGTGCCCAACCATCCTCTGGGTGAAGAACCTTTTCCTAACACCCAGCCTAAACCTCCCCTGACACAACTTCAGGCCATTCCCCCAGGTCTTGTCACTGGCCACCACAGAGCAGAGATCAGTGTCTGCCCCTCCCCTTCCCCTCATGAGGAAGCTGTATCTGTAATGAGGTCTCCCCTCAGCCTTCTCTTCTTGAGGCTGAACAGACCAAGTGACCTCAGCTGTTCCTCCTACACTTTCCCCTTCATCATCCTTGTGGCTGTCTTTTAGACACTCTTTAATAGTTTAGTATCTTTCTTACATTGTGGTGCCCAAAGCAGAGCAGAGCCCTGCCTTCAAGGGACTCAACAGTTCCTCCCAATTTTCTATCATCAGCAAACTTGCTTAGTATCCCTTTGAGTCCTGTGTCCATGTCATTTTTGAAGATGTTGAAGAGCACAGCCTCGAGGATGGAGCCCTGCAGAGCTCTACTAGTGACCTGAACATATATTTTTACGCAACAAGTTGGAGAGAGGAAAATAGTCTTCAAGTTAAAGAAAAGCACATGTGAAGAAATTCCAAGATTATCCTGCTTAGCCCCTAGATGGCAAGTAACATCCTATATCTATCATGTTTAACATGAACAAAACTTATTTTGTAAATCACCACAAGGGAGCGGAGGCCTGTTTCAGGCCAGTGAATTTGTGCTGGTTTTGTCTGGGATGTAGCTCACTTTCTCTGCAGTGGCTGGTATGGGGCTGGTTTTGGATCCATGCTGAACACAGTGTTGATAACATAGAGACATTTTTGTTATCACTGAGCAGGGCTTACAGAGACAAAGCCTTTTCTCCTTTTCCTATGGCCACACTGGTGAGGAAGTTGGGGGTGAATGGAAGATTGGGTGGAGACACAGGGCAGATGATCCAAACTGGCCAAAGGGATATTCCATGTGACATCATGCTCAGTAGATAAAATGGGGAGAAGAAGGAGGAAGGAAGGGGACATTCTGAGTGATGGCTTTTGTCATGTGCAGTGCCAAGAAGCCACTGCACATGATGAGGCCTTGGAGATGGCTGAACACCTGCCTGCCCATGGGAAGCAGTGAAATAATTCCTTGCCTTCCTTTGCTAGTGTGCGTGCTTTTGCTTTGCTATTAAACTGTCTTCATATCTACACACGACCTTTTCAGCGTTTGCCCTTCTGATTCTCTGCCTGATCCTGCTGGTGGGTGAATGAGAGAACAGCTGAGGGGGGCTTGGCTGCTGGCTGGGGTTAAACCACAACAAAGGTGAACTCTAACCAAACCTTTTGGGCGTGCCTTCAGCTGGTTTTGACTATTATAATTACCTTCAGAGCAGACCCTTATGCTACTGCAGTTCATCCCCAGGTTTGTGCAGAAACTGCTGAATGAAGGAAGGAGCCACAGTGGGGACCACTGAACAAATGGCTAGAAAATGCATCTAAATAATTTAAATTTACCTCAGAAGAGCACATTATTCAAAGATCCCATGAGGAATACTGCTCAAATTCCTGCAGAAGCTCTGCTTTCACAGCATTCTGAGCTGCAGATAATAGAAAGCAAAAGAGTTTTAAAAATGCTTTACCCAGCAGAGATGAGCTCAGAGTAAGGGACTGCTTCAGGATTGCAGTTTACCATCTAATGCAGTACTTGAGGGGCATTCAGCTATAAATTTGAATAAAAGAAATGGTACAATATGAAAATTAAGAATTAAATAATTTGGCAAACCTTATTAGTGATAATGTTGGTAAGTTGTTAAAGTTCAACTAAACTATAAAGACATGATGAAGGTGGCTCAGGGGGAGTGTGTACCATTATGCAAAATTAAGCACAAAATTTCAAAGCCAGTAAGTCTGAGTGACAAGTTGGTTAAGTTAATTGCAAGAAAAAATGGAGCTCTAAAAATTACAGGGAGCATAAAACTACAGCATTGTTACTTCTAAAAAGAAAAATCAAAGGAATGTAATGATGGTACTTGAAACGCATGAAGGAATAATGAAGCACAAATAGCTAGGAATATTAAGACTAACAATAAGAGTTTCTTAAATGTATTGGAGGCTTGAAAAATGCTAGAGAAGATTTAGTTCCATAAATAAGGTGATAGAATAAGGAAATATTTGCTATTTGGAAAAACAATTACAGAATAATGCATTCCTTTTTCGTATGTGAATTTCACAAACAGAATATTCTCAAATGTAAGACCTTAGAGAGCACACTGTGGCCAGGAGAAATTCAGAAGGAAGGAAGAACCTAATACTCTTGTTTAATGCTAATAAATATCTGCGATCTCACTTGAACTTGCCTTGCATTTTCCATTGCTTTAAAAAGGTGAAACTTCTTTTAGGAGAAAAAGCTTCAGCACAGCTTGCAACAGAAATCTAGACAGAAGCTCCTGTTATTTTCACAGCTGTTTGCTGGTACAATGGATATTAATTCAGAAAGGAATATATTAGGACCTGTAGTAAATAACCATTTGTTGATCACAACATTAATCTCAGTGAAGCTTGTGAAAGCCCTTCATAAAATCTCTAGACATTCCCTCTTCTTAAGCATGCATCATTCCTAATCAGTAACATGGGAATAGAATGTAAGGACTGTATCATTCCCCAGATTGACATTACTTCAGTTTTCCTTATCAGAGTTAGGACAAAAAACTAAGCCAAACAAAATAAAATAAGATAAAACTCTGGTTCTTCCTGTTGTTTAACTTCTTTTAGTGCTTCCTGGGTACAGTAAGTCACTGCCTGCTCTCAACCATAAACTCCTGGGCTTGGCTGCACACTGGCAGCACAGTGGCAGGGTCAGCTGGTGGGCTCCTGTGCAGGAGCAGGGACAGGGGATCCCTGTGAGGCAGGGGCTGCCAAACAGCCTGTGTGCTCAGTGACATGAAGCCTACTGTCAAACACACAGACAGACACAATGGCAGAAATGAAGCTGCAAGAAGTATTCTCTCCTAAATTTTTAAATATTAACTATGTCTTTACCATCAAAGACCTTGATGGTTTGCGGGGTTTTTGGCTTTTCTTCCCTTTGCTTCTGTTTGACAATAAGAAATGCTTAGCTGAAAGGAATACAGTGCACCTTCTCAAGAACTACCTAGAAGACAGCAGAATGAAAACCATCGCCATCATAGGGCTGAGCTGGACAAGAGAGACACTACTTAGTCTAGGGGGGAAAACTCATTCAAAAATTGGCAAATGAGTATTGAACAAAGTCACAGCTTTATGATTTCTAGATAATGAGCAAGAACACAAGAAGATAGAGTATGGTGAGTAGCTCTCAGTTAAGAAGAATCAAATGGAAGCAATGCATTTAAAGCAGTAAATAGTTATATGAATTGCAACAAGTTTTAGTCCATTATTTTGTACTTGCTAATTTAACTTTTGGAGAGACAGATGGATTAAGTTTCCCATGATAGTTTTCTTGCCTCTCTTTTTCCTGAGAGTGGATAGGGCAATTACTTTTGGTTTGCTTTTTTCCTAGCATAAACAGCTAATGAAATAAACTAACATACTCTGAAAAACAGAGTGGAAAAAACCAAACAACCTCAAACTTAAAGAAGTAAGGGTGTGGGGTAAATATTGCTTGTGTTGTTCCTCAGATGGGATGGTCCTTGGCTTGTTTCTTTCCCTATGCAACATTGGGGTTTGTGGTATCAAAAATAGCTGCTGTATGAGCCATTAGTAGCCAAAACAAAGATAGTAAAAAATGGAGGAAACTGAGACACTAAGCCATAAACATTTCTACTTTAATGCAGAAATTCGAGTTGATCAAAGTTAGTATTCAGGGCGTAAGTGATTCTCCACATGACAAACTGTGGAAAAAGTGCAGGATAGTTATGAAATCTACAGGAACATGGTCTTTTCCTACCACTTCTGGTCACAGTGTTCTTGTAGTTTATCTGGTAGTATGTCATCAAATCTCATGACAAAATTAGTCTAATGACCAAAACACTTGGTCATGTCCTCCTTGTTAGCTCAGCTAGCATGTTAATGCACTGGAGAACAAACAGAAGTACTACACTTTGTGCCTCCTCCAGTTTTTACTTCAGCTATCTACCCTAACACAGAATGGATAAACAGTTTTCTTGCCAGATAGTAGTGGATTAGCCACAGCAGTGGTGACGACAGCACAGCGTATGGAAGGATAAGAGTTACAACAGATATTCCCAAAGCAGCAACGTGAGCTGCGATAAGATGGGAATGGAATGTCATCATCCAGACGAACAATTACACACTATGGAAATGATGACTAGCATTCAGATTGAGCAGAAGGGCAAAATCAGCATCACACCAACTTCCAACATAGTTCATCTGACCAAGATCACATATGCTGAAATTTTATCCAATAATCCAGTTCTCCATCTTTAATACAGGTTACTAAACTTTATTCTATGCTGTAAAATAAAATATAAATACTCAAATAGTCATACTAAAATGCCTGTGATGGGAAATATTTTGCTTTTGATATTCTTTCAACCTTGGCCTGATCCTGAGTTCTACTAAATGTGTATTTCATACCTACCTGAAAGCCCTGCCAATTTTCATAGCCCATCAGGACAGGAAAATTAATTGAATTTATAGTTGAGACTAATAAAATAATAGAACATTAAAAATAATAAATAATAAAATAATAATAAATAATTAATGATACATAATAAATAATACAAATACTAAGATTTCAGGATGCCTGGAAAAGCAGAATTGAAATCAACTATTTGCTTTGCATTAGGAGGAAAATCATTGTGACATTATATCCATGCTCTTTATGATTTGAAAATTAATGCACTATTTAGAAAATCAAACAGATATTTTATGACCTGTTCAGTTCTGCTACTTCTGTATATACACATTAATGTAGTAAAATTGTTTACCACTCTATGATCTAGAACACATTCATTACATTTTATGCACAGTAAGAACAACTGAAGCACAAAGGCTCGTAAGATCTTAAACCTTCAAGTCAGTTTTCAGTCCCACCACAAATTTTCTATGCATTCCAATGGTGAGTTCAGTTTTCTATTAGAAGGCATGAAAAATGGGAACACTGCATGGAAAACTGTATTTTAGAGTGCAAGAGTATCTTATATTGCTGTGATGACCCGCAGAAGAAGCCATGAGAACTCTGTCCAAAGTGTCAGAGAGATCTTCTGGAAGACATGAGACCGTAAGTAAGTCTACAAGCATAAATCTTTTATCTTATTAGAGAAGAACACTGTTTCTTTCCCTGAAATGTCCATTGATTGATGTAATCCCAATTTTTAAAAAAAATTTTAGGGACTCCTGTGTCATAACATACTACACTATTCCTGAATTAATTGGCACATAGAATGCTCTGGTTCACAAACCTTTTTGTGAATCTGGAAAGTTTTATTAGGAAAAAATTCTCAAAATGTTTTTGAGGCCAATTATTTACTTCCATTTTTCTGTATAATTTTCTACCTTTCTCATTACTGGATGTCCTTCAGCTCTTTTCAGCCACTTATCTTCTCTGGTGCTTGTCCCTCATCTCTTAGACTCCAGCAAGTCTGAAGCTCTCTCTGCTTCACTGCCTGGGTTATATTTCATCACAGCTGCCACATTATCTGCAATAACCATCAATAAAAAGGCTGCTGCATTATCCCTAGAAAGAGAGCAACATTTTAATGGCTTTGTGTGGCAAATGCATTCAGGAAGGGTTTCTGTCACCTCTTGCCAAGCTCCTATTGCTTCACTTTCCCCACTGGTTTTCCTGCTTTGTAACTCAGGTTCTGAATTTGTCTCAGGTTCCCTCTGTTTTGCTCTCATTAGGAAGGCATTTGGGCAGCATGCTTTTCTGTTCATGGTGGAGAATTTGTTCCAGGTCACTGCTGAGCTGTACATATTGTCCTTGAACAAGTAACCTGCAAAGAAATTAATGACTGCCCTGTAAGATACCAATCCTTTCCTGCAGGATTCCCCATCCTGACCCTAATGGCTGCCTAGTTACCTGGATGGATTTAGAATGACAGAAGAAAGATAAAAGTGTAAAGGGAAAATGTGAACTGTTCCTTATCTCGCAATGTTTTGTAATGTGTCTTGGGCAAACTTCCACTAAACAAAATTGTTTGGGCTTGGAAAGCTAAAGAACAGCTGTGCTATACACCCAGCTGTTGATGTTTTCTTACAGATACCAGCTATATGTCTTAAGTTCTTAGTTATTAATCCAGTTTTTAGATATTAATCTATTAGAGAAAAAAATCATAGAAGCACTCAATTTACCAAAAATTAAGATTATAACTTAGAGGTGTCACATCATAATTCATAGAAGAGGGATCTATTTTAAAATAAACACCTGTTTCTAGCTCTCTCCATCTAAACCCATGCTGCCATCCTCTTCTAAACCCAAATCAAACTGCTTCAATCTGAAAAAAAAAGTGAATTTTCTCTCAAATAGTACTTAGTATAGATTACTGAGGATGTAGTTTGAAAAGTAAAGTCTTTCATGTCTAGAATGCATCCTTCTGGAGAATTTTTGGTTGCACCATTAATAGTCCGTCTTGATCAGACAACATACAGAAAATCACCACAAGACAGCACAAGAAACTGCAAACACTATGCACTGTACTGCTTCAAGTAAGGTGAGGAGACAAGAACAAGTAATATGGGGACATGTCTTGGCTGGAGAGCTCCTTGGAAGAGAAAAGGGCAAGAACCATTCCAAAAAGAGAAGCACTATTGCTGAATAAACACCATTGACTGATTTGGGAAGGGCATTTCTTATTAGACTCTGTATGCTATACATGCAAGAGGAAATTATACCCTAGAGGGCAATTCAGATCAAGAGACTAAACTGGAGGAGTGAGCCTCAGGATGGTGCCTAAACTGAGATGCAATTCTCCATTTTGTAGTTTGACATCAATCAACATAAGCCTTCACCATTCAGCAACCTCTCTGCAGTTCTCTGAACTGAGTTGGTAGGACTTGTGCAGGGGAGCTGAATATGCAAACTATTAACCAATGTAGTGAAACATTTCTACCCAGCACTTCTGTTAACATGGATGAAACTTTTGCTCTGACTTCTCTCTCCTTGGAGAACACACATCATATGAACACTTCAAGAATCCATGTCACCAGTCAAGCAACCTCCTCTGTAAATCTGCTTACATCCATCAACTGACTACTGAACAGAGGCAAATCAAGAAAGGGTTATTTCACAATTAGCTGTGCTCAATTTTGCTTTTTAATAATCAGTACCTTTCAGAGATCTAAGCTTTCACAGTTCCACGGGCCCCCCAAAAGAAAGGAGGATCAAACATGCTGCAGCTGTTTCTCTGCAGCATTTCCTCTAAAAGTGTTCTGAAGTTAATTTTGATGAGGTTTGAAAGGAGTAGGCTTGTGCTCCACGCTGAAAATGTTTTCAATTTGACAGCTCTGTCTGTGTGGGGGAGGGAGAAAGAACAGTGATATCTTTAAGTTATGCAATAAAAAGTTAGCTGTCTTCTTTGAATGCAGATTTCTATTGAAGTTTTAAATAGTCCTATTCAGTAAGGAAAGGACTGAAAAGGTGGTTAACATAAGTAAGCTGAAGCAACTTGCTGCTGTTCCTGTGAATAAAGCTGACCTTCTGGAGTAGTGGCAGAGGCTGTCGACCTTGTTTTTCTGTCTTGCACCAGCCACTGTGAATCCTTACATGAGTATTGTATTTCCAGGCAAACAGCCAACTTTCACGTATGGCAGTACAGAGTAGTGCACAGCGCCAGCATTCCCTAAAACAAAACTTACTTGCTTTCATAAAGACTTAGAGGACTCAAGCTTATGCTAAGCTTTGCACTGACCGAAACTTTCCCAAGGGATGGACAAAAGATTCCTGGGATCTACAAGGAAAAAAACATCAATGCTTTTGCAACACATTCCAGAAATCACAGGCCACAAAATATCTGACACTGTAACTGTAGAAGCTTTGCTGTGGAAAGACATGTCTTTACTTTCTTTCATATAGTGTTATACCTCTATTTCAGAGTTGTAAGAAGGGAGGGTATGTTTCCAAAACATTAAAGAAAACCAGCCAAAGAGAATCCTAAAAAGATCACAAGTTTAAATTAATTCTCTCTGACCTTTTCTCATCATCCAGCAAATCATCTTCCAGTTACAGTACGGAACGAGTCCTTCAAGTAGTTTTCCTTCTCTCCCTCACAAAGGTTTAGAATATAGAGCTTGTACTACAGAAAGCAATTGCACTCTCACTGCATTAATTTTGTCAACCCCATCAATACCATATCAACACCTGAATCCCTCACATGAATGATCCTTGCCCACACAGAGAAAGCAGCTATGTCTGTCATATTTCACAGATAAGTTTCAAGATGATGTGATTGACCAAAATCACGGGTGAAGTTTGTGGCTGAGGTGCTGCACCTGACTTTCAAGTCCAAGCCTTCTCTTTTTCTAGCAATAGACCTATGACCTTATCTTTTTTTCTATTCTTCTTCACAGTCCACTGAGATGAACAGTCTCCTTTTTTTCCCTGCTAGAACAAAGTCCAAACAGATAGCAATGACAACTTCTACTCCAGCAGGAATATTGTAGATCCAGGGAGGAGTCTGGCCATTTTTCCCATCACATTTGCTTGCCCCTTTCTAGGACCACAAAAAGGGAAGTCAAGGAAGAGTTTTAGATGTTATAAATGGGTCATTGCAGGACCACTGCAAGCAAGTAAGTGACTTAGACTAATTGCCTGGGGCCAGTGCTTCCCATAGACAGGATTCCAAAGGAGCTGGCCAGAGCCGGTACCAGATAGTAAGTCCAGCCCAGAGTTTGAGGAGAATAACACTAACAGCCTTAGCCCAAATATTCTACCTTGGTAAACCCATGACAATAAATAGGTCCAAGCATGTCCCAGTGTGGTGATTGCCTTGGATCTTTTCCAAAGCAGTCAAAATATGAACATAATCAGGATATTAATTGATAGACTTGTGGGAGGACAACATTTTTCCCCCATCACATTTACCACAGGTCTGGTAGAACAAGAAAAGAGATATTTGCAGGAGAATCAAATATTCTCTTTCATAACAAAGAGCAATATATTTTTAGGCTTTAAAAAATTATATTACTTCTACGTGTCAATCTTTCAGATTTTTTTCTGTAAGAGATATCTATTTTAAATAATTTCATTTCAAAAACAATTGTATTGTGACGTTCTTTTTCTTACCTTCCTTTTCTTTTGGACCTTTATCCTGTAGTTAAATAATATGCTGCATTAACCACATTATAATAAGAGTTGAAGTGTATATATTTCTTTGTAAATTGTTGAAATAATACTCCTGCACCCTAAAGTTATAGCCTTTCTTCTTGCTTACTAATCAACACCTCAGACACTTTCTGTCTTCAGCATTATTATTGCCCAAATTTCTGAAGTCTGTCAAAGGCAGAAATGCATTGAAGAAACTCCAGATGCATCAGACCTCCAATACCAGAAAGATCTGCAATTATTTAAAAGTTTAAACACCACATTATTTTATGAGTAAAAGCAAGCAATATTATCTATGTGGAAATAATGATGCACAGAACTCTGAGCAACTTCCAAGTTGTGCCTTACTGGGTGGGGGTTGGACCAGCTATCCTTCAGTGGTCCTTTGATATTACAATTTCAATAATCAAAATTTCATATGAATAAGCAAATAAATACTGCACATTTTTCAGGTTTTCTTGGTTCTGGGGTGCTTTTTTTGCCAGTTGGAAAAATATTTGGGGAGCGAGAATGTTTCCTTTAATTTGTCCAATCTAATGGTGCTCTAACCACCACCTGTCTCTTTGTCAGAAAACATTCAAACAATTCACCAGTTCCTAAAAAGGAAGAATTCTAATTCTTGAAAGCAACCAAGATACTTTTCATTCATGTGTGCCTCTCCAAGGAGCTTCTGAAATACAGTGCAGTAGAATTAGAGCTGTTTACAGTATGCCTTGCTTGCCTTACCTTCATGGGACTGTTCTGCCAGCAAGCAACTTCACTATATACATCTAAATAAATACAAATATAAAATATATCCATTCATCATATAAACCCATTTCTAGAGTTTGATGTCTTCTGCTAAGTTTTTTTCTGACATCCAGAAAGATAAAATTTCAAAGGCTGAGCCCAATAATCCCATTGCCTACAAAGCTATGCAAAAGATTTCAGAGTATGTAAAGGAGCAGTAAAGAGACACAACAAATACAGGCTGGGTGAAAAAAAAAAAAGCACTGATTATTAACTGTAAGCAAAATAATCTAATGCTTTCCTGAATTCTAGAAATCAGATAGGATAAGCCCCTTCCTATTGTCTAGATATAGTTAAAACTAACAATACCTAAGCTGTCAGTATTAGTGGAGGAAGAAGATACTAAAACCATCTGGAAACAGAAAAAATTGGAATGATTAACTTGGACTGATGATGATTAGAAGCTGAATGAGAGAAAATTTTTTTCCTAGATCTATGGGTCTAGATAGTTAAAAATCTAATTAAGACATCAGGTTTCTGTTCAGAAAGTATTTGCATATGAAATATCAAATTTTAAACTAGATATCAAAGTACATTTTCTTTCACTGTACCGGTCTGTTGAAGTACAAAACACTAACTGAAAGAAAATCAAAACCTGCTTTTCTGAAACTCTGTATTCATCTGCAATGTGAGAGATAAATGATCTTTGCTAACATCAGTCAGTCCAATCCACTTAATCTCATTTAGGCAAGCAGCTTTTGTAGCTTTTATTGTTCAATGGTCCAGAAAGTGACTGTGTAAAAATACTGTGTAAAATTACATCTTCTTCTTGCATATGTTCATACTCAGAATTAATCTGTTTTACTGTCAGAAAGTAAATTTTTTCCTACCTGTGATTCTACACCTAGAAGACATATAAAAGCATTTTTATCCTGCTATCTGCATTGAGAACAGCACCAACTAGTTACACAATTGTCTAACATAGAAAAAGGACACAATTACTTTCCATAATTCTTCTGAAGATGGGTAGGAAAGCAACAACAATTTTGTGCATGTACATGTAACTATTAAGCTCTGCAAAAGCAGAGAGAGAGCAGCAACCCATACACATATCTTTAATGTTGAATATGTCAAATAAGTAGAAAGTCTAGCTGGGAGCTATTTTCAAAGAGGAATATATCTGTAAACATCAAGTGTAGCTCACAAATAATTTTTGGAGACAAATCCAAATAAGAAAAATCACATATTCTATGAATACAATTCAAAGAAGAACCTGAAAAATATAGTTTCAGAATTAATAACTCCTCAAAAGCATCAGCAAACTTTTCTTTACAACTTACAAAGTCAAATAAAAGAGAATGCATTTTAAAATCCTGAATTTGCATTTCCTTATGCCAAAGCATGCTATTAAATCAATTTAAGGTACAATTAAATTAATTGTGTGTTGATTTAATAATGAACTTTGGAATATTCAGTTATTACATGCAGAAGATTGTGTTTCATATGCAGTTTTATGCCAGAAATATATATTTAGTGTTGGTTGTGCAAATATAACAAAACAAACTATGGAAGAAATAAATATTTACCCAACCATGACTAAAAGGTTCTTCATGTGGGAAAAAGAACCTGCTGCTTAAACCTCTAATTCTAAAACAATTACAAAATAAAATCTGAGTAAAATATAGTCAGTGGCATATAAGCTCTGACGAGATAATACCACATCTCCAAATGTCATTATTTTCAACATATTTGCAAAATGAGGTGGAATTATAAGTTCTTTTTCAACAGTTTAGCACCTTTCTTATAAGCAAAAAAATACCCCACAACTTTTATTAAGCTCAGTGTAACTAAGCTTCGAAGAAACAAGATGGAATAAAGAATACTACTGAACACCACTCATTTTCTGTTCAAAAGTCTTTATGATGAGATTACATAAAAGCTGTACTTTAGAAAGTCAGAGAAGGGCTTTAATCTCTTTATATCTCTGACAAGCTTGAATATAACTTTCTTCAACCATGCAGCCCCTTCAAATCAGCCTTCCAAGCAAATTTCTCCTGCTCACACCCTCCAACCAGGCCTCTATTAAAAACAGAAAAAAACCAAAATATAGTGTTTCTGAGGTTAAAAGAATAACAGAGAAGCAGAAATAAGAACAAAAAGAAAAAATGTGTTTTTTATACATCATGGAACAGCTCACTGATGTTCTCAGTCCCTCAAAGTAAAAGCCCCATTTGCAGTTCCTTCTGCTGATCACTATATGCTACAACTGCACCTACATCTGTTCCAGACTCAAAATCAAGATGGTTTGGATGTTTTTCAAGTCACTCCATCAGCTGTTTTTTTCATTTCCTGTCTGGCTTCTCCTCTCCTGAAACATGCTGTCATGTACATTCACATTTTCCCATTTCTCAAATGAAATATTCAGATTTCAGAGCAATCTCCTGCCCAGGGAAGTTTATTGACAAGTTCCCCAAATAATTTCTAACTTGCTATATACCTACATATATATAAGATATTTATGGAAACTTTCTTTTAATTCTTTTAATTTAATTAATGAAACAACAACAAAAAAATTTAATCCAGCACTGACTATGTCAGACTAAGACAAATTTTGCACTTGGTTATTTTGCAGAGAGGCCACTCTTCCTAAACCATTTGAAAAACTAGCATTCCCTTGGAAAAAGCCAATGATTCCCTCTAAGCAGCATGTAACCAGACTGTTACTACAAAACATTTAGTAAGCATTCATAAGCTCTCTGCTCCAGAGGTATTAAATGTGCTGCTCAGTACCTGGGAATGATCATCTTTGTAGGTCCAGATCTCTTTAGGACACTGAAGACCATGCCAAAAATGGAGTTTCCAAAGGCTACCATGCTTGTCAAAAAACGTCATACTTAAAAAAGACAGCTCTGGAGAGTATAACCTTTTCATAGAGGCTAGGTAATAGATGAACACATAAACTTTTGCAAAAGTTAACCTTACCTCTTCACACTGCAGTGCATGAGCCAGTTTACAAACACACTGTCTTAACACATTCAAATAAAGAGCTAAGTCTTGATCCATGTTACAGAACTCCACTCCTACATTTAAATACTATATCCTGGTACTATCTGTTTCTCTTTGTCATGGTTTGACACTGGCACAATGCCAGCGCCCCCATGAAATGCAACCTATCAATTGAATGCTATGAAATGCATTCGAGAATAGAGCAAAGCAGGCCAAACTTAATAACAAGGGAAAAACTTTATTACACTACTACTACTACTACTACTATAAAAGAAAAAAAGGAAGAAAAAAACAACCACACACAAAATTTAAAATGAAAACCTTTCAAAACATTCCTCCTCCCACCACCCAACTCCAACAAACAACAGCAAGACACATTTGGACCCTTAATCCAGTCTTCACCCTTCCACATAATCAATACTGAGTCCATCAGGGGAGAGAGGAGTCTCCCTTGCACCATAGACCCCCAGGAAACACAGCTGCCACCTCCTGTGTTTCCATGTCACACATGGCACCACCCAGACACACCAGGCCAGTGTGACATTCTCCTCTCCATGTCACAGTGCTCTCACCACTGTGCACGGACAGAGACTGCTTATAGGGCTCCTTTAAGGATGCTTTGCCAAGGACCAACAGGAAAAACAGTCCAGTGTCTCATTTTGGGACTACAGTCCCCCCATTTTCCCCTGGGAACAGAGATCATCTTCTCTTCTTCTCTGAAGACGGATGGCATCCTCACACCCTCCTCCGCTGACCTCTGTTCATCCCTGAACTGGTAGTTGCTGGTGGAGTCTCTTGGCTCACCATTGCATCCCCCTAAAATGCAGTCTCTCTTGGAAGAGGGATTGGTTCAGTCTATGGCTAGAAAGAAAACTCCAGCCAAAAGCCACTCTATCATCTCCCCCCAACCTTCTTTCCTTAACATCTGAGGTCCCAGGCTGTTCCCTTTCCTTCAAATTGAGGAGGAGTAATATTTCACAAAGTCTTCCTTCCCCAGGAAAGGGTTAAAAGTCCCGGACTCCCCAGACAGCTGAAATCTCAGCCCAGGACTCCATCTCCTGTCTCCCATGCTGGGCATCTTTCCCCAACTCCTCCTTCTCCTCTCCCGGCAAACTCCCAGGTGTCTGCAGGCTCTCTGTCTCTTTCCCTCTAGTTTCTGGGGGGGAAATAAAGACATCTCAGACGTTTTCCACCCTTCCATCTGCAGGGGCTGGCCCAGCTCGGCTCCAGACCCTTCACCCCCTGGCCTACCTCCCCAGGCCACATGGCTTTTCCCCACCCCACCCAGCTCATGGCTGGGCAGGGGAGGTTAGCACTCTCTGATGACTGGAACCAAAGAGAGCGAGTTCACCTGGGAATTCTGCTTTTAACCCCTCTGTGTTCTCAGAGGCATGTCCACCTTCAATTGGTCACCCCAAATGTCAGTATCCAAACCTGACCCCTGACTGGATTGACCTCTTCCTTCCGAGAAAATTCTTTTCCCGTGTCAAACCACGAAACTCTTATATTCTCATGTTATATAAATTGCCAGACTAATAACTTTTTGGAATTCTTGTCCCAGAGCCAAATGTCACTGCACAGTGCTTCACAATTTGATATGAATTTAACTCTAAGCTTTCATTTGATTTTCAGTCAGAAATATCAGATCCTTAAGGATATAAAAATTATGCTGTTATCAACATTCAAGCAGTCATGGTACAAGATCCAGAAGAAAGACTGAATGCTTTATTAACTGTACTGTCATCAAATTTCTTCTACTGAGCAATGAGTGGAGAAAGGCAATAAAAATACTGATACAGTACTTGTTTTTCCTACCATTAGGCATATTCTCATATTCCCAATCAGATGGAGCTCTGCCATCTCATTTTCATAATTACTAAAGAAAGATGCTCCTAATTCCACATCATCCATATTTTCTTTGCCTGACATTCACTGTTAATCAGAATTTTCAGGCATTTGCTTCCTATTCTTGCTTCCTTTCCAGAAAAATACAGTAAGCATCTGAGAGAGAAAACATATATACCAGAGATTGAAAAATGGAAAACCAGAGAAAAGAATTTTAGCTTACAAGAGGACCAATGAAACCCTACAAGTACTAACTTTTTTCATTCTCTGCTGCTTCTACCAAGCTTCTGGCACCTTTGTGCATGTCCCAGTAAAATCTACAACAAATTTGGCAGCATTTTTGGTGCAGGAGTTTTCCTACCAGGAAACTGAAGATTGAAACATTTTACAGTTATTTGTCTGCATTTAGTGAAAATTAAATGCTTCATTCTAATAAATGCAGAATTCTGATCTCATTACTCATTCCTTTTAGGTTTTAATATTATGAAATATTTCATGCAGCATTTTGTCAAAACAAAAGCCAAAGGATAAAACACGATAACACAAAACAAGGCACATTTTCATCAGAATTTTCAAATCACCTAATTTACCACAAAAAAATAGATATTCAGAACCAGCAAATTATCCTGTAAAGACTAACTGTATTTACAGAACTGAAAATTCAATCTTAGTCTTAAATCATCACAGCTAAGACAGTTTTGCAGTATAAAATATTACAAATACATGTGAAAGAACATATGACTGCAAGCTAGTTCTGAATGTCTTTCTGTAGACTTGAAGCAGCAGAAATGTAAGTTACTAACTTAGGTCAAGAGTCAGAAAATTCTATCTTTGTCTTACTGCAGAAAATTGGATTAAAGTATCACCCCCTCTATTTAGTGTTAACAATGAGGGATGACAGTACAAATATCTCCCTGTATTTACAGATGAGTCACACATCAGGCGAATAAATACCTAAAAACTGGTGAAGACTCCTAGCAATACTTTTGAACTGTGCTTGGATCCACCAGCCAGTTTGAAGGGGGACACAAAAGCAAGTCATGGAAAGGTTGTTTCAAATACCACAATAAAGGAATCTGAAGCTCTACTTGAATATCCATAGTGGTCCAAAATTTAAAAAAAATATATTTGAAAGCCAGTGATTACAGCTATAGTAATCAGATACACATTTCTCCAGGAGACTACATAACTCTCACATTTTTATTGCTCAGAGCTCTGGCATCCTGTACCAGGTTCAACAGGTCTGCTTCCATGTTATAGCTGCAGCTATGTGCTTAGCTCAGAAGAGCTACATGGCTGTTTTGTGTTGTTCCCCAAGAGTTTTTCCAGGGGTGACTGATGCAGTTTCATTAGAACATGTAAATATGCTTGTTTTTTATTCTCCCACCCAGAAACAAAAGCTGGCTTTGAATAAGAGAGCTGTACAGGTAATACCTTACCAATGGGAACAAGTTGTCAAGAGGAGTTGTGCAGTCACTGGACAGAGCCCAGAACAACCTGGTCTCATTTCAGGGCTAATCCTGCTTTGACCTGGAAGCTGGACTAGGGATGTGCTGAAGCCCCTTCCCATTGAAGTGTCCCATGATGCTACAAAAAGACATGTAGTCAACTTTTATTTCATTTCTTTCACTCCATTCAGGTAACTCTAGCTTTGCTTTGTGATTTACTTTTTTAACATATAATTTGTTCTGAGTCTTTACAGAACATTCACATCATATTTGCATGTGTTTCTATAGAAATGTAAGGGTATCCAAAAAGTTGTTTGGGTTTGGGGGTTTTTTTCCATTGTTATTAAAGAATGGGACAGAAAGCCTCATGGAAATTCTTGCTTCCAGGAGGTCTTTGGAAAAGTCAGGTTATCAAAACTCTTGAAGAAGAAATCTCTGCAGCAGGCAAAATATTCCTGCTGAGAAATCTAGAGGCAGAATGTGTCTCATCCCTATGATTACTTCTATACCGCTTTTCAGAAGAACAGGCTAAAACTTCCACCAAAAAATTGTTGGTAAATTTGTTTGCAAATTGATTTCAAAAGTTCAATGAAAACAAAAATAGAATAGCAGGCTTCTATGTATTTATTCTCCCTGCTCCTTCTTACCCTTTCAATTTTCAGATGGAAAGAGCAAATTCTTAGTTATTAAAGAATTTGATACTGCTAAAGAAGGAACACTTACAACTGAAATAGAGCATCCAACCAGGCAACTACATAAACACTTACCAGAAATCCTTGTACTTTAACTATCTCACCCTGCATTTAGGGGACAAAAGATTCAAGAAGCTATTCTATTTGTTTGCCATCTATTAGAGAATGAATACAGCCTTCTCATAATGTTGGTGATTTGCTAAATGTCCCTGTGAAGCACAAACACCTGTTGTCCAGTTTGCAGGTCCAGTGGAATAAGGCACAAGATGCCATTTTGCAGCACTCTGATTTCAAAGCCCTCTCAGAAGATTAAGTTTCTTTGTGCTTTTTATCTACATAAACTTTATTTGCTTTGTCCTTTCAGAGGCCACCTAAAGGTACCGCTTCATCTTGAGGCAGCTTGTGGGTATGTATTTCTTCAACTGATAAGATAACCATATATTTCTCTCTGTGCTTAGTGGTCAAGCACCTTGCTGAAATGGTTTTGATGTGTAATATTCAGTCTTAATTGTTTGTTTATTGCATTTCTATCCAAATTTCTCTCTGATGCATTGTAGGTCTGGTTACTTTGGCTGCACAGCCCTACTGCTCTCTCGCTTGCTCACAACCTGCATCTAAAGCCACTGCAGAAGCACTGTTTTTATTGATATAGCAGCATGCCCACCTTGCTTCTTTTGGACTGCTATATAGTAAAACTTCAGTCTGCTGGTTGTTAAAACAGGTTGTGCTTCACAGCATGGACTATGTCTCACCTACTTCCTGCAGTACACCATTTCTTGTTTTACTTGGTACTGGAATATATTTTTTGTATTTCTGCATTATTTTTCTTTTTTTCCCTTTTCTTTTTTTTTCCCTTTTAATGCTAGCAGTGATGGTAGTGTTGGATCAGCAGTTTTGAGAGAGCTAAAGCAATAATCAAGTACCATTTTCATTCTACTGCTCCTTTCCAGTACCTTGTGGCTCCCCAGGCAGCCTCACTGGGGAGAAGAGGAAGTAACTGTGGCTCCAGGTGCATCTCTCACCCCCTCCCACAACTGAGATGGACCAAGAGGACTCAAGAGGCCACAATACTACTCCTGCTGAAGTAGGGCTCATCAGGATTGGATTAAGCAACAAACACCTTGGCTACAAACAGCCAAAGCACCTCGGTGCGACAGCAGCATTCAGTGACAGTTTGCTAGGCCAGATTTAGAAAATTAAGGCATCTGTGATTGGAGAAGCAGGAGTCAGAGATTAGCCCCCATGTTCCCTCACTTGCTCCAAGAGCTGTACACCATTCCCTTCTTCATATTGTCACTTTGTTCACAGAAAAATGAAAACCAAAGCTCTTCCCTCCCTCCCTCATTTAAAATTGTCTTTTCCACTCCAGGAAGCAACTTCAGCAAACTGGAGGGATTCGGGCAGTGGCAAAAACCTTGCTAAACATGTGGCTCCAACCCGAAGGAAACACTAGGTCACCACAGGTCTAATGTCACTGGAAGTTGCTGACCGGCATTTTTACATTAGAAGGTGCTATAATTTGAAGCTTTTTGCTTAACTGATTGCAATACCTTTGCTGCCCTACCCCCAGGCTCTTCTGAATACAGGATTAGCCTCCCCAAACCTCCTTTCCACACATGAGTGTTTTCTGTTCCCTTCAGAAGCCGAATGCCATTGCGGATTAATAGCTGGGCGAGGAAGAAGGTGAAGGTTTCGGTTTACGTCTAAGCCTGCACTCCAGATTCAATCAGAGGTAGCTGGTGGCACTTGAACTGCATCTCTGGGAATCTGCCCACTTTGGTGACAACCTGAGACAGGGCAAGGACGCGTACGTGGGTGTGCCAGGCGATGCTCGCTCTGCGAGCAGCCAGAGGCTGGGGCAGGAGGCGGCAGGAGAGGAGCCCGGCACACACAAAGGTGCGCGCTGACGTTAGCCAGGCTAACGAAGCTGCACGGAGCCCGTGCTCGGAGTGCTCTGAGTCACCCGGCGCAGCGGCGAGCCCGGAGAAAGCTCATGAATCAAAGGGCCCTGCAGAAAGCTCATGAATCAAACCACCCTGCCGAAGGGCGGGGAAGCGGTGCGGACAGGGGGAGGGGAGGAGAGCAGGACAGGGCTTGCGTCACACCCGCAGCCGCTGCCTCCGCGCTGCTCTGCCGGCGGCCTCTGCCGGCCCGCAGCCCGGAGCCCCTGCCTGGAGCCCCTGCCCGGCCGAGCCGAGCCGAGCCGTGCCGGGCAGCTCACGGCGTGCGGCTCGGCCCGGCGGGCACAGCCCCGCCGTGCGCCGCTCCCGGCGGGAGAGCGCCGCTCCTACCCCGGTCGGGCTCCGCGGAGCCCGACTGTGCGGGCAAGCCTTTCTCAGCATTTTGTTCAATTCGGTGCCCGTGTGTAAGGAAGATCAGAGCAACCAGCTACCTAGAGCAGGCCATAAAGATAATTTTTGCAGCTTCACTGATGTGCAAAACACCAAATGGCACAAGGACATACACCCTAACCCATTCACCGTGACAGCAGCACATGGGCACAGAGGCTCCCTTCCTCTCCAGTAAGTCGAAGACTTGGGACAGGTGGACAACTGCTGGGGGATTGTCTCCAGTTCTTTTGTAAAATCAAATGTAAGTTTACAGAAAAAGCATGTCAAAGAAGAGAACCATAAACCATAAACCTTCTGCATAATATATACCAGGCAGCAAATCATATGTATTTGACCATAACAAAACAAGAGGGTTTCTTCACAACTCTAACCTGCTTTTCTGCTGGCTGAGTTCTCAACTCACATACCTCAGTGGCTGGGTCGTGACAGGTTTGATGTGGCAATTCCAGGTGCTGAAGCAATCACACACATCTTCACACGCACAAAATCCCGGGTTATTGCAAGGTAGACCAGGAATGAAAGCCAAAAGCCTGCAGCAAATGTTGCAGTCTTTCCAGGCTGGCAGGAGCAAGGGCCTCCACCTCAGAGTCCAAATACTCAGGTGGCTCCTTGAGGGAAAAAGGCAACTTAATCTGATGGAAGATGCAGAGCACACATGCCTTGCAGAAGTAGCAGATAGTGGAGAGCAAACTTCCTCTCAATAAAGGTTGCTGTCAGGCTTTTGGTTTTTCTTTATTTCTTGGAGAGAAAATAAAAATAATAGAAAAGCAGGCCATTTTGCTGACTGATGCAGAAGAGCTGACTATATAAATGCCATAGTATGGCCATCAAAATCATGGGCCTTGGGAGCAGAAGTAACTAGCCTCTCCTAGCAGAATCATCCAGAGGGAACAGGAGCTTTCCTGTGTTAATGCAGTACTTTGCTTAGTGCTCACCTGAAAGATGAGTGCGGTTTGTGATGATAAACAAGCAGAAAAGCTTTGTTTGGGGGATATTCACTTGATAGATACTAGCTTACTTGCACTTTTCAAGAGAGAGACAAGCAAAAAAGAAACAGACTGACATGAAAAAAAAAATCTGCAAGCTTTTGCTTGTTGTTAAGACAGTGCAGAAGACAGCAGTGAGCATCTGAGATCAAAGGGCTCTAGTGATTTTAAAAGGGTCTCTCTTGGGTGGCAGAGAAGTTAGATTTGCTCAAGGAAAAGAAACAAAGATAACAGGTCCTAAAACCTTCTAAAAGCAGAGCCTTGGGAACAGCTATGCACATATACCTTTTTTTCTTAAAAGGTCTGATCCCAGTATATAATTTAAAGTATTAAAATAAATTCTATAATGTAGCCACCACTTGAAGCTCAGTTTATTTTGTGGACTTCACTCTGCCTGGTCTTGAGTTTGTTAGAAGATGCTTGGTTCTGTTATGTCAAGCAAAAAAAACATACACCCTGCCTCTCAAGGGCATATGTGGGGGCATTAACTGGGGCACAGTGGCTCACTAACTACCACTATGCAGCTCTCAAGGTGAACAAGCTCATTTCTGTCCCAGAGATTCTGCAGAACAGATGAGTCCACCTCACTGTGGGTCTCATTATGGACGAGGAAGAATTGCAGGTGTCTGAAATTATCTGGACTTTATGAACCAACACAGTTGATCTGCAGGGTTCCTGCATGCCTCTAGGTCAAGATAAATGAACATTAAGGATATTTAGCTGGAGGGAAGGGAAAGGCAGTTAGCCTCAAGCCTGACAAAGATGCAAAACACAAAACTGACCACAATGGAAACTGATCTGTGCGAGATCAAAACTGTTTTATGCAAGTTTAACTATGAGTTTGCCCAAGTTTTGACACTCAGAGTCAGAGGCAAAAAGTAATTGAGCTGCACTGACTTCAGGAAATCAAGTATTCAGAAAGCAAAGGTAGTGAGTACCATCTTCCTGAGCTTGAAATCGTTATCAGTTTGAAGCTAATTCTGCTATTCCTCCTACGGCATCACAATTTTTATTTAGGAAATTCATGCTCTGTATCTAGTTCTGCACTAAACTTTGAAACCTCTGCTCTTAGGGGCTAGAGAGGACCTGCAGCTTTCAATCAGGCCAGTTTGCAGTCACCAGGTTTTGTCAGTTTTGGAGTAGAAAAAGCTGAGAGAGGAAACGAGAGAGGTAATTTCATATGAACAGTTCATTAATAAACTGGCATCCCAGTGCCACTGCAACAGCAAGGCACCCTGCAGACCACCAGCTATAGAAAAATAACATTCCTCTCCAGCTTTTGTTCTGGTCCACTGTTAGCAGGATTGAGGTGGGCTTTTTCCCCCTCCCTGTGCAAAGAACAATTAAAAGACAGGTATGGAAAGTGTCTCCCTGGCTGCAGCCTGGCTAGGAGGGGAGGAGGGGCCAGTTTTCTTCTGGCACCAATGGCAATGTGAAAAGAGAAGCACCCAACTGGCAGAGTTTCTCTAGCTGAAAAGGAGAGGCTACACACAGTAGTTTTAGCTCAGAACACAGGAGGCTTGCCAATACATTGACTTCATATCGCTGGCATTCAAGCAGTTAAACACAACTGTGAACTCTGGAAGATTTCCCACTCCTTGCTGAAGCTTCTCCCCAGTACTCTGGTAACTGGTAAACAGATGGCACAACAGATACGGTGTCAGCTCCCTTCTTGTTGGAAATGCAGCTATCCAACATTTAGTCAACCTGCCTACAGTAAGGAATGACTGAATTAGAAGTAAAAACATGCTTCCATTTCCCTTTCAGTTTTAACTACTGTACATACACAGTCTGTGCCTTTTGTATCTCTAACAGAGTCCAAAATTCATTTTACTCAAGGGAGTCTCTCTCTGTAACTCTCCCATCCTGGCTGTTGTGGCAAAAGGTAGTAAAAACTCCCCCTTTTCAGTCTCCTGCAACCAGTCTAGGATAAACACTCATTCAGACTGGCAGCATTTTCCTCCTCCAAGCTGTATCCAAGGAAGAATACAGACACTGCAAACAGTGTCATGAACTCCAACACTCACCAGCCAGCAAGACTGCCAGAAGGATCTGGAGCTATTTTGAGGAAAAGTTTTCAGTTTGTTTCTAGCTGAGCTTCCTCTGTGCCTCACTGCCATCTCTGAGTCCCCTCCAGCCCTTCTCTGCAGCTTCCAAACTCTGCTTCTTGATCAACACTTCTTGCACCCTCCACCAACTCCATTGTTCTCTCCTGTGATTCCCACATGACATTTCCCTAGCGGCACACACTTTCATTGGCCTCCCATCACCTTTCTGTCCTCTCATAACAAGGCTTGTCTTCCCTCTGTGTAAGGCTTTATTTCATTAACACCTTGTTGCCTGATTCCCCCAAAGCTCTGTCCCAAAGCCAAACAAAATTGCATCTTGTTCTTAATTCTGCACTGCAAAGCATATATTTTCTTTGACAAATGCCTTGTATCAAGATGTAACTATTATTTAGAACAACTTGCCAAGCAAATCTCCATTTTCTTTATGCACCAAGCTCTTTAAAAGTCACTTGACATGGATAAAAAGCACAAGGTTTTAAACAGGCTCCATTACTTTTGCCAGAAATGGATACAGCAAGGTTTGGGGAATTTTATGTGTGTGTTTTTAGTTCCAGGCTAGTCAGTATATTATGGAAAACAGACCTGCCTCCAGTTACCTAGAGACTGCATAACCAGGGGGCGTTCAAGTGACACTGTAAAACCACTCCACAGGAATACCATTCAATTGCTCAGTTCATCAAACCCTGTTGGTGAATTTTCCTTCCTTATAAATTGCACTTGCCTATTCAGTACTTCCCATCTTGCATAAGAAAAAGAACAGGAAAATGAAAAAACTTTATAAATTTATGGAGCTTTATACCCTTATTACGTCTGAGATTTAAACACACAAGTCAGAAAAGTCAAAAATCTATTTTTTCTGCTTCCATTCCTTTATCTATTATTTCCCCATCATCCTGTGAGCCCTGACATCAAGTACATATGGACAAAAAGCTTTGTTATTTTCAAAATGCTGCTGAGTGCCAACTTCAGCCGCTCAGCCTCACAGCCTTCTCCTGTGATACAGTAAAGTATTTGTTACTACTTTCACAAGTGAACTGAGCCTACCCAAATTTCAAAGTTTTTCTTCTCTGCTTCAGTGCCTAAAGCTTGGCTCCTTTTCCAGAGAGGCCAAATGCCTGTAAACACTCTCCCTTCTCAGGGAGCTGCACCTTTCCAAAGTAAACAGTGTTCATGTGAGTGCCTAATTACATGTCCAAGTGCCTGTCTTTAGGCACCTGAGTCTGGAAATGCCAGTCTGAGTGAACAGGCCCTGCTTGTGCCATGAATCACTCTGCAGAGCAAGGTTAGGACAGAGGAATACCCAATTCCTCAATTAATTTAATTCTCTCAACCATCCTACTGCTTAAATGAGAAACCCAACTGGGAATCTTAGCAACAGTAGTATACTCACCAAACATATTGTATTCATTTATTTGAATTACTTTAGGAATAAAACCACCAGCCGGGAGAACAAAAACAATCCTGCACAAAATGGATAAAGGCTTCACAGCCTGGTGTAAAAGGAGTCCTCAGAATGCACCACATTTGGATCCAGGGACTCCTTGGATCATCCTTGTGGGTTTCCCGAGTCACAGAGGTGCCAGAGCCCCAGCAGCAGGCAGCCAGCAACACCATATTGCAAACCAATTCCCTTTCTCAGATTTTTCTTAGCTACCTTCTTTTCTGCCTGCATTCAGGTGACAAAGTGTTTGAGCATGAATTATCATCAGCATGGATATGTGATTTTATGCCCTTAGAGTCCATTCTCCTGCTGCACACAGGTCACCTGATCATCCACTTCAGCAGAGGAAGAATGTGCCAGAGCTGACAGTCCATGTCTTTCATAATCTCCTTTTTGGCATGATAGAGGGGACATATTTTAATCTTCTTCAATATCTGCCCTTCACCCAGTAGAATTAGACTGGGAGAAAATAGTATGTAAACTAGCAGAAACTCTTTGGGAAAAAAAAAACAACAACTACTGCAAAAGCAGGGCTGCTCTTAAGTTTAAGCTCCTCTGCACAGCTTGATGTAAACCAGAGCCAGAAGTAAACTTAAATAGCAGCTATCAGACGGATCTTCACGTAAGGATGCACCAGTTATAAAACAAACACATTTGCAAGGGAAAATAAAGAGATCTGAAATCAAGCCTAGTTTTGTTTTTTCAGTTTGACCTAGGAGCTTCCCAAGATTGCCTTTTGGGACACCAACTTCCTTCTTCCCTTACATCTGCAAAGGACAACCTCAGAAAAGAGAAGAGAAACATTTAGAAAACCTTTACATAAAACCGTTCCCAGACCGAGCTCTCTGTAGAGCCCAGAAGGACAGGAGATATCATCAGTTTGCCAGGTCTGACGAAGCAACACAACCGCTTAGACGTGACTGTGTTTGTTTGTCTCACTGGTAGCACAGCCCCGAATCCTGCTGTCACATGCCTGTGAGCACTTCAGGCCAGGGAATGTCTCTCAAGATTGTTGGTGAATTCTGATCTGTACTACAGTTGCAGAGGTGACGCTTGCAGACGTAACCCTGAGCAAAGCTGAGCCAGGCGGTAACGCTGGTAATTTGGAGGGGGCTGGGGAGAACAGCAGCAGCCAGCTGGGAGCTGATCAAGATGCCTCATGCACAACCATTTGCCTTCTACAGCTGCTAGGGCTCAAGCTAGGACGTGTACTCAGCAAGACAGGTTATGAACACAAAGAAAGGTGACTGCTGCCTGAAAATGCTCCTTGTATCCTTGGTGCCACAAAATACTTCTTTTAGCTCCCTTTCCTCGATCTGCACTGCTCAGTGCCACTGCAGCAGGGCCTGATTTGTACTTAGAACTAGCTGACATATTGAATGAAAAAGACCACTTGAAAAATCACACCCTTTTGTCCTCATTCCAAAACCTGCCGATGTGTTGTCGTGGCAGCCTTTATTCACACAATATCTAAGGCCCTTGGTGTGTTTCACCAATAAGATCCTTCTCTCTGATTCTCAGGACACAGTGATGTCAGCTGAGCGTGCTTGTCACGTACAGGAGGTAGAACCATTAGCATAGATCATCATCAAAAGACACTTTGACAAATTTGCCTCACCTCGGGCTTGCCTCGAGCTATCACATCAGTTGACTGCTTTCTGCAGCTCAGTTCAGGTGCAATAACTCTTCCAGCTGTGGAACACAGCAAGACACCTGAACCCAGCCAATATTCCACTGGGGTGAATTATTTCAGCCCTTTCACAATAAGCAGAAAACCCACATGACTAGTCTGCATTTATTCCTTTTAACTAGTTTTGCTTTCCCCTGCCTACATACTGTTCCTTGACCTCTAAAAATCTGAGGAATGGAGGATACCATTGGGAAATACATAAAACTTATATCTTAATTTAGCAGTGAAGTCAAAGTTTATAAAAGTAAAGGAAGAGTACAGCAGCCAGATTTGGCCTCTTTTTTTTTTTCTTTTCCCTTCTCATCAACAGCTAAAATTAGTCAAAACCTACAACTTCAGGGGAAAGAGGGGCAGTGAGGAGTGGGGGGCAAATGCAGAATTATTCTCATGTCAAGTCACATCTGATGAAAATGTTTGGTCAGGAAAACTAGGAAATTTTTTTAAACAATGTAAGGTTTTTTATTTACATTTTCTAACTGCAGTCATTTCAGAAATACTGATAGGCTTTATTTCCACACTATTACATATGTCCATGTTCTGCTATAACAGAGAATGTCTTAAATTAATAAAAATTAAAATGAGGAAAAGAAGTTGAAAATATTTAAATAGATTGAAGACTGAATGTTTCACATTTACACAAAATATTTAGAATTCCCACTATGCCATTTTTATGATTTGACAACTAATCTAGGAAATCCTCGTTGTAGGAATGCTGTAATTAATGCACCCAGTCTATTTGCTGAAGTTCTAAAACAAAAAATATTCTCTCCCTCAGGTAATGTAACCTCATCTTGAACAAGACCAGCAGAAAAACAAATTGTGGGGTGTCTACCAATTCACCTTATGTGAAAGCCCATTTCACTTGTAGTGGTATTGATGTTTGCACCTGACAAAAAAGTGCTCACAAATCCAAGAGAAAATTGTTTTAGAGCACTGCTTTCTTCACGCATCTCTGGAGGGCTAATCTGAGAAAGTTCCTCTGGGGTTTTCAACCAAGAGACAAAAGTACAGAATTTATTAACATTTTTCTGCCATGTCTGGGCACATGACTTTTCACCAGCTGAGATACAGCAAGAATTATTACCATGAATTGTCTTCTCAAGGAACAGGCATTTTAGAGACAAAAAAAATCTCCACACCCTACCTAATCACCTGTTCAGCTCTGTGCAAAGCAGCCAGTGGATAATATGAAATGAAACTGCGAATGGCTCTCATTTTCCTGAGCAGCTAAAGTGCAGTTTTAAACATGTAACAGATATTTTACCATTACCATTAACAAGCAGAATACATAGAGTATGACTGCCTTGATATCTGCTGGGCATTCGAGCTTAGACTTTCATTAATGATCTCGTTAGCAATAAGATATACACAGTGTGCCGCACTATGAAAATGATCATAAACCTGTGCTTTTGGGAAATACTGTACATCAGCTATATGCCTGTTTCTTTGAACTACACAGTCTTACTGTAGGTAATCTAATCAAAATGCTAACAAACCTGTGTTCATATGATCACAGAAAAAACCCTGCACACTAAGAAAAACAAGTGATAAGCAACAGATACTCCTAATTGTCCTTTCATGCACATTAGAGTGATGCTGAAGAAGACGTCTGTATTCTGCAACAGTAAAACCAGCAGACATGACTGCAGTCAAGAAATCACAATCCAACACTCCCAGAGGCTGGAGTTATTATCTCAAATAGCTCAAGTATTGCTTATTGATCAGCCCCACCTTCATCCCCACTTATTTTGAGCAGGCTCCTTACACTGAGCAGTACCCCAGAGAGTCAAATGTTAACAATTGCTGAGCATCTAAAAATTTCTCAAAGTCAATGGTGTGAGTTTCATTCTAGGAAACATTATAAAGTATGGAAGAGTAGAAAAAAACCTGAGGGGGTGGGATCTCAAACCAAATTGAGTTTGAGAGAGAAAGGCTGATTTTTACTCCTTGTACCTTACCACAAGTAGCTTCTCAATCCTGTGAACCTTCTCAGCTAATTCTCATTCTTAGGGACATTGGAGTAACCCAGAGAAAATTAGTTATTATTGCTGGACACTTGAAGAATATGAGGCCCATCAGCAATTTGCTTATCAACAGCAATTTGCAGTTTTCACTTTCTTGGTTGATTGCTTAGAGTTTATTTTTTTAAATACTCACTAATCGATCTTCTTTATTTTCCTGTATCATGTATATTTTTCCTCTGGGTTCTGATACCTTCCTTGCTTTGTTCTCAGATCACCATTTGCCATCATTAAAATTTTATCCTGAAATTTAGGAAATGAGAGTTGTTACATGCCTTGAAGCTTCAAATCCAAAAATAATTCAGTCATGGGAGGAGGTAAAGGAAATACATTTTTGTTTTGTTTGAGGATTTTTTTTTTATTTTTCTAGTTGAAAAGTAGCCCAAGATCCTCTTGTGTATGTCACAAGTTTCCATTTTAAAATACCATGCTCATAGGCCTGAGAATCAGAGGAATAAAAGCACTGAGAGATTGTTTTTCCAGCCTAACAACATGAAGAATAAACTGTTCCTCTGAATACATTTGGGGGAAAAAATAATCGTTTTTGGAGAGGAATTTAATGTGTCAAGTTTAAATTCTCTGCAAATCAGGATTGCAGAATTGCCCATCTTTGAAACTATAGATCAAAAATAATGCATCCTTCACTGAAACATTGAAAGTCATGCTGCTGGGAGAAAGACTGAACGCATGTAAATTAAAGACATATTACAAGATTTGATCAGTCCTGTCCAGCATTCTTAAAACATGAGATCTGAGCAGACATCATCTATCTGAATAAGTTCGTTTAAAGTTAAAGGTTGTTTATTAAATACTATTTGTGCACTGTTAAACTTCAGAGGGAGAAATATTAAACGTGTCTGGTATTCGCAGAGTACACAAAACAGGCACCAAAATTGTACCATTTGATATATAACTTCCTATAGTGGATAAATCCATGAACATCTGCTAAATATGTAGAAGACTTATTACATTTTCATATGGTTTACTTACTATGTAGACTTCCCAATTTGGCAAACAAAGCCTAACTATGGGGAAAACTTATTTCATTATTTGAAATCCTTTTGGGTTTAAAATAACCTTTGGAGGATGCATGAATATTTCTTCACTACCTTCCCTCTCACCTGATGCAGGGGTAATAGACCTTGAACCGTTAAACTGGCTTAAACAGAGAATTGGTGTCTCATGTCGTGTTTAGAGGATGGAATCCTTTTATTTCTTTTGGCAGTCCTCAGAGCAAGGTACAATCCTGCATATTATCTCTCTCCTGAATTTTGCTGATGGCTTCAGAGAGTCAATATAAATCCTAATACAGTGCAAGACTCTTCCAACCCCTGTGGGAGAGCTCAGCAGGTTCTCCTCCCAGGGCATAGTGAAGTCAGACATTTATTTTGGCATCCAGAAAACTCTTTTCTGAAATCTGCAAGAAACTCGGTAAGTTCCCATAGCTGGGAAACTGATGAAATACTGATGAATTTTTTTTTTCTTGCCACCAGGCAATAGTGCTCTATGTCAGAAGTAGAAATAGAAAATTTAGGCACAGGGAAATCCTGGTTTTGGGAAGTAAGGGAAATCCAGTTGCCTTCCCCCGCTTAATTTCTGTCATTCTTGTTCATGTAAATGAGCAGTTAAGCTTCATCAGCAACAGTGAAATCGATTTCCCTTGTTTTGGATGAATATTTGTAAGTGAAAGAAGCTCAGTTCAGAAACCAGCAAAAGCTCAGATTTTTCCTGTTCAATGCCAGAGCTGTGAATTTCCAGTACCTATCAAGAGCATGACTGAAAGCACATCAGGAACAGAGGGCTACTCTCCAGAAGCCTAACTAGCAGTTGCTGCCATTTACTTCATCACGTGAGCAACCAGGAGTGGCTTTTAGCCCAGGAATTATCAGAAATAAGTAAAATATTTCTTAAACAAAAAGATAATTTCCCTCTCAGCAAGCTCTCCATACATATCACTTCTGATCTTGAGCTAATAAATCCTTTCCTTGAAATTGTTATACTTACATAAACAATTTTTTTTCCCTTCTTTCTGACCCTTACTACATTCCTTTAAACTTTCTTAGAAAATTTGGATTAGTTTTAGGTGAATATTTGTTATCAGGAATTTGTAATTGGTTCTGGCAAGAATGTAGGAACAGGTGTATCTTGGAAGGAACCTAGCCATACAGGATAACATTCAACAGTTTAACTGAAATGCTGATTTATGATTACAGCCCTCCACTTCCACAGTTATTTCTTTCTGGAAAATGATTATATGGCAATACCTCTGACTCTAAATGGCTGCTCTCAGCCATACAAACACTTAAAGTAATGTCAATTCAATTCTTCTTTTATACCCCTTAAATCCAGCTTCATCCCAAACTCTCAGTCATGACTTGATATCATAACTCACCAAGGTCTCCAGGACTGGGAGACCTTTTTACATGTTTTTTTAAGCTTTTGCTAGGCTCTCTAGACTGACCAGTGTCAGAGATTGACAAACAAATATGTATACTGATAAAATTGACACTTTCCTGCTAACTTAATACCTCAGCATCCTAGTGAAATAAACATTAATTTAAATGTACAAAGCCCTGGGTCTGCTACTGCATTTATTATTTAACATTTGTGTGTTAGAACTACAGATGGGCAAGCAACAAGCAATAGCTATTGGGGAAAAACATTATTACTCCTTGTACAAATACATCCCTAACATAAGTACAATATTCTCCTGCCAAAATGGAACAGATAATGATTTTCTTGTAGTCTGAGAAGTCCCAGATCACAGATGGCCACCTGAATAGTGGCTCAAGTTATGCTAAGCAATGAACAGCTGCTAACAATGAGGAAATTGTGCTTATAAGGCCTGATTCAATGCCCACTGAAGTCAATGAAAATCATATAAACAAAAGTGAGTGCCCTACTGGCACTATTCTTTGGCAAGAAGCCAAAAAATCAGATAACAAAATATTGTTTCATTTCCTCTACCAGAATTTCACTGCTTTCACAGGGAAACAAACTTTGATCTCAAGGCAAGCCTAGAAGCATCCTAGTGAATGCAGCTGCATTTAAAATACTGAGGTATGTTAAAATAAAAGTAGTACATATCCTAAAGAGAATTATGTTTTCATTTAGAATGACTACAAACATTAAGGAATCTTGTTGATTTTCTCCCAGACCACAGACACACTGTAGAAAAAATAATATCTATAATTATCTATAATATCTATATCTATCTGAAATAATGTCAGTATCTAATTTTGAAAGACCTCTACCTGTAATCCATCATTTCATTACATGTGTATTAGGAAATGACCCTACTCTTGGTTAGAGCACCACCACTGCTATTCCTATTAATATGCATCTATGAATAATGTATGAGATCAAATGTTTACCTCGAGTGTTTTCTAGTCATTGCTTTAGCTGGATGAAGGTGCCTACCAACCAACAAGGAAGAAAGACAGAGAGCTAGAGACAGCTCATTTTTTGGAACACCATACAAAATAAATCTCTTGTGGGTTTTCTTAAACCAAAAGTATGAAGTGGCAGGTATACAGATTTTAAAGTGCTTAGAAGGAGCAGCACTGAAAACCTAAACATAACATTTACAAACGTTCTATCCCTGTCCTAACCACAGTTCAGTGCCCAACAAGATCATGGAACAGTTCCTCCTGGAAATGTCATGCTAGGGCACGTGAAAAATAATGAGGTGACTGGTGACAACTACCATGCTTTCTTCACCAAGGGCAGACCATACCTGACAATATTGGTGACCTTCTAGGGTGGGGTTACAGCAATGGTGAACAAGAGAAAGGCAACAGAAATCAATTACCTGGACTTGTGCAAAGCATTTGACACTATCCTGCAAAATATCCTGGAAAATAAACAGGAGAAGCGTGGATCTGATGGATGGACCACTCATGGATAAGAAATCTGCTGGATGGTTGCACTCAGGGAGTTGTGATCAACGGCTCAGTGCCCAAGTGGAGACCAGTGATAGGTGGCATTCCTCAGGGGTCAGGACAGGAACTTGCACCGTTAAACATCTTTGTTGGCAACAGAGACAGTGGGATTAAGCACACCTTCAGAAAGTTTTTAGATCACAGTAAACAGTGTGATGTGGTTAAGAGGCTGGAGAAAAGGGATTCAGTCCAGGAGGGACTTGACAGATTTGAGAGGTAGGGCTGTGCAAACATCATGAAATCAGCAAGGCCAAGTGCAAGGTACTGCATCTGGGTTGGGGTGTTCCCAAGCACAGGTACAGGGTGGAAGGAGAAGGATAAAGACTAGCCCTGGTGTCTGTGGATAAACAGTTCCATATGACCTGGCCATGTGCACTTGCAGCCCAGAAAGCCAACTGTTTCCTGCTGTCTCTGACGAGGAGGCCAATAATTTTCGACCAATTATTTCAAGGAATGTCACATTACAAATAGGAGCTCATTCATGAATTGTTTTATAGGGCAGTGTTCATCAATTTTGCATAGGCTGCTTTGTTTTTATAGCTGATTTCTAATCCTAACTCTCATCACAGATTCACATCTCTGCTTGGATTAATTAAGATCTCAGAGAGAATCTTCAGTAATAGAGGGTAATGAACCAGATTTATAAAAGAGGCCATTTCTTCAGCTTGCTCAAATGCTCTGCTCTTCTGGGTGTCTTTTCAGTCTCAGGGACAGAACAGGTACATCTGTGCACCTTCACAGATTCTCCTTTATGCTGGAGAGTGTATTTATGTTCCATAAATGAATGAATGCATGGGTGAATGCCCACCTGAAATCAGGTCATGTGAAGCAAGGCATCCCTTCTGCTATTTGCATAGGCTGGAGGCAGGCGTAGTGCAGCTGTATCAACATTCTCCAATCTCCGCTTGCATTGTCCAAATCATCCTGTTCTGAGGCATTAGAAAGAGCCAGAAGATGTGGCTAACCACCAGATTTACTAATTATGTTGTTACAAAAAATGCAAAAGATTGGACTGGGAGCACCAGGGGACTAGAGGAAGCCTAAGCAATGATGGCCATAACGGAGCTTAGAGTGTCCAAGGGAAATATATTAACCAGCATAAGATGGGTGCTAACACCAAGAGAGCCCTGATGGCATTTCTGACTGTCCCTGTCACTCACAGCATGCACCTGCCACTCCTGACACCTGAGACTGACAATTTTGGTTCAGAGCCAACTTGAAAGAACACTTCTGTTGGGGATGTCCTCCCCAGAGATAACATTGTGTTCCTGCTGAGTGAAAGGTCTTCTCGCTGGTCTAGCACTGCCAGGCAAGATCTCTACCCAGCACAGATCTGGCCTGAAGCCCTGTTGCTACCACTACGGTGCCATTATATCCTGTAGGGAGGGCAAGATCTTTCCCAATGTGGAATGTTCTTCCACAGTTTGCTGATTTAGGCTGCCCTGGGCAAAAAAGACCAAGAGCACAAGACAGAAGCACTCCTGCTATGGCTACCACTTGCCACAGGAAAACACACCTACTGGCATTTTGAGAGCTGGGCAGCTCCAGGAAACTATTTTGATTTTTCAGTCTGCCATGATCTGTCAGCAACCTGCCATGATACAGTGAGCTAATCATATCTACCCCAGAGGCTGACATGCAGCCTCTGGCCTATAGCATCCTGGAATGGAAGTGTTTGCCAGGAAAAAGGAAAAAATCAGCTCCAGAAACCAGTTATGGATGATGTAAATGAAGGCACTGACTGATGCAGGAGGATGAAGCCCCACATACTCACCAAATGTCCAGAGAAAGACATCTCACATGGGCTGAACAGTTCAGGTTTTCCACACCAGCACACACTCTTACACACCCAATGCCACACAAAACCCAGGTAAAGGATTTCCCTCCCACCTAGATGAGTTTGCTGAGATGGGCTTCACCTCTTTTTGACAGCACCAGACCAGAAGATGAAGACCCTCAATTGCACTTTTAGGATATGTTTGGGTATCCTGGAACTCTGCCTAGGTTTCTGAAAGAGCTGATCTTCTCCCTGAGGGCCTTGTACCTAAAGCACCAAAAGATTAGTGTCCAATAGGAAGCTAGTGGCATACATAGGGACTAAATTTGGGTTCCCCAAATTATAGATGTACTTTGAGGCCACTGGACCAGCCTCATTTGTTAATAATTAGAAGTTTAATGGTATTACTGAAATTGCAACCAAATTTTACTCAGTTAGACTGATCAGTATCTAATTTTGAAAGTAGTTACATGTACTGACAGGATGATTACAGCTTTATTCACCCATTTTAGACTCAAATTTAAAATAAAATACATGAGATTCTATCACATGATAAATTGTAGTCAGCTCTTAACTCTATTTCTTTCAGATTTAATTCTAACATTGTGAAGCTGACAGCATCACACAGCTTGAAAGAGGAGCATTATACACTCCTACAACAGAAGCTTGACAAAGGGACAGATAACACTTGCTTTGAGGCCTGGAAGATCCCAAGCTACTGGTTCCAAACCACAGTCTGGCTACTGATTCACTGTAAAAATCTGTTGAAAACTCTCGTGTATCTATTTTAAAATTCTCACTTGTATTCTTAGCTAGGAGAGACTAGCATGACAATAATTTTATTTATGGCTTAGAAAAGTCTTTGGACTTGGTACTAGTGGATTTTCCAGTGATGCTGTGCAACTCAGCCCATGACAGCAGAATTGCCCAGGTCTGACACACAAAGAGAACACAACAATCAGGTAAGTAAATGGTTCAAAATTATCCTATCTTGTTTCTAAAATGATCTTTCAAAACTACAGGAATAAAAAATGCACAACCTACAGGAAAAAAAAAATGCATCTTATATAGTAATTATAGTCATCACGAGTTCAGAGTGACCTGCCAAACCCATGTATGTTTCCATTCACACAAAGCAATTCTCGCTTATGTGTGGAGCAACACATCTCCTTGCATTTAAAAATAAATCTGCGCACGTGTGTATTGTATAAGTGCCCTTGGCACAAGTTCTCACGGCACAGCTGTACACATCCCACATGTGAAGTTTTCACCTGTGCTCTGAAGCTGCTACCACGTTTACTTACGTTTGCTTTTCTAAGCCTGCATTTTTTGGGATTTGGTTCCAGTGCTGGCCTTCCCGGAGCCGGGAGAGGAGGCGACTGTCGGAGAGTTTGTGCCCTCTGCTGTTCGGCGCTGGCTGCGGGAGCCCGGCACGCCGGGCTCGGGCTGCCGCAGCATCCCGCCTCGGCTGCCTCCGAACGCGCCTCCCCTCCTCTCCTTCACCCTGGTATTCCCAGCAGCATACTACACAGAGATCACGGTCTCCTTTTCAGATCACTTGCACAGTTTACAGGCAAGATTTGTAGAAGTTCCCATCAGCATGGTTTTCAGATGGCTCGTTCACATTTTCTGTTACCATGGCTGTAGTAAATTCTTCAAAATCCCAATTAAAATCAAATTTATGGGCATAACATTAACACTCAGGCATGCTCAAGAGCACCGAATCTTTACCAGAGATGACTCAATTACAAATTTCATCAGACAAATTCTTAATAGAAAGCCAAGCTTACTCTCCTTCTGAAATCCACCCAGTTTCTACAGTTCATTCTAAAGATGGTCAGTGTAGAGTGGTTTACTTTGGTGAGATTCAAGATAGTTTGCAAGGATTTTAGTGATTACAGTGCTCAATCAGCACCATTCCACTGTCTGAGCTATATACCTGCTGTGTTGCCACTGCTCAGGAGCTCTCATTTTGGAAGAAGACTCACTTCCCCTCCTACGACTGATAATGATACCAGAAGAAGACTACTCCCTATCATTTGGAGCATCCACCCTCAGTAACTTTAAGAGTGTTTCTGGAGGAGTCCAGTGGCACCTGTGTCTATGACCATTCAGACAGGCTCTTCCACACTGCTTACACAAATGAACCTGCTACAACAGTTCCTTTGCACTGGCTTCAGGAAAGTGATAAAGCTAGTTTAAATTCATATTCTGACTTAAATAAGCAAGGTCTGTTTATTTATCATATTGGAAGAACCATTTTCCTCCAATTCTCACAACGTTCCTAGTGTTCTGATGGTCCCATTTCTTCTCAGTGTGTTAAAGCAAAATGCAGTGATGAAGATCTCATTTACAAGAGTGCCTGAATCTCAGCCAATTAATCTTGCACCATAGCATTCAAAAGAGTAACTTACCAGTTTTCACCACTATAAGAAACCATCCTGAAAAAAGAAAAAAAGCTCATAGAACTGCCAAAAAACAGAAATAAAAAAAAAATTAAAAGGAGAAAGAAAAAGGGCAAGAGTTAACAAAGGATCTGGATTCAATAAACTGTTTCAGAGGAAAGTCAGGAGTCTAAACACTGAATCTAAGCCTAATAGCCCTTTGCTACAATTATATTCACTTGAATCTTGAGCGCTGTGTCATTAAATGAGAGCATTCAGACAGCGCACTGCAGTAATAATTCAAAGTGTTTACATTTCAACAAAGCCTTCTCTTGTGTGTTCTTCTAACCATAACAGCAAATTTAGACATTTTATAAACACAGCAGATTTGTTTTTAATTAAGGAATTTCACAGCAGTGAACTCTGATCACTTAGTATTTCAAATTTGAATGCATCACTATTACACCATGTTAAGAGATTATTTTCTGTATACTTCATACACAGTATAAGTAACATTTCCCCACAAAAAATGCCATAGTGCCATCAGATATTGCACAAAGAGAGTGGCAACATTGTCCCTCCCTGCAGCTCTGCAAGAAACCTCTACCTGTGACTCAGGAGAATATGCACAGACACACTGATTTAAGGAATAATCATGATCCGCTTCTGCATCCCTGAGAAATTCTGTATCTTTTAAGCAAAGCACAGCTGAAATCAATACTCAGCTGCCAAGGAAAGTGGAGGGATTTTGCTTTAGTGCTGTGGGATTCATTTTCTTGACTGTCAATCATACAATAATTTTCATAATTCCAGCACTGCAGTCTAACAAGTGCAATAATCTGTGGCCCAGACCTCTTGCCAAGCAGGAGTGAGTTAAACTGAAAGACAGGACACAAGAAAGGAGAAAAGAAGTGCATCTTTCACCTGATTTGACCAGTATGCAATTTACACTTGAAAAGAAAACTGGGGAAAGCTCGATCTGGTAGAAACAGTTGGCAGCAGGGCCTGTTTGCAGCTAAGAAGCCAAAAGAAGGATTGTATGGCAACAAGGCTTCTGGTTCCTGCATGAATTTCAAATCATAGCATTATGTTTAACCTCAAAACATCTGAAGGGAAAGTGTGAACAAGCATCAATCACCAGTTAGTCATTATTTCTTGGACAGTCCATGGAAAACAAAGATGCTAAGTCAAATCAGAGTTTTGTTGGCTTTCCTCAGCAGGCCCTGGCTTTTCTATTCCAGCTGGACATACCCTGGATGGCACATGAAGGGTGGCAAGTCTTACCCTGGACTGAACTTTCATCTCACATTAACCAGGGCACACACTCTCTCCAGCAAGAGGGTTGCTTCCAGTGCCTACCTGGCTACTAAAACAGAAGGCAGTCATCAATCTCAGCATGCCTTTTGCTATTCTCAAAAATTTTCTTCCAAAGTCCTGCATTGTCACAACCAGGCTTGTTCACACAACACTATGAAGCATTTCCAGGTATTCTAAAACCAAATCAGGAACAGAACATGAAAGGGAACTTCCCTGCACCAGTTGCTCCACATTTAACAGCAAATATGAAACAAGACAACCCCATGCAGTCTGTGAGCAACCCACAGGCTGAAATCACAGGCAGTGCACCATCACTGTAACAGCTTCTGTCATTCTCCTCAATTTCTGCTTGCTTAAAGGCTTTAATGAGAACATTGGCAAACCCCCTCCATTTAAGGCTAAACCCATCCTTTAATAACACAGATGGTTTATCTGACCTTTCGCATCTAATCTGGATTTCTGTGACGTGGCGTGTGTCCTCTATAAAGTCCTAGCCCTGTGTGGAGCAGCACAATGCTGACCGGTGGTCAGAACTCCTTGCTTTGCCTTCTGCCACTCAGGGGTAATTTAATCCTTTCTCCTGCAAACCTCCCTGTGTCTGAACACTGCCCGACACTGATGATGAGGACAGCAGGAAGCATAGAAAACAGGATACTGCAGGAGCACCCTGACAGCAAATATTTGTGTCACTGTTCAAAAGAAGCATGTAATGCTTATTGTATTACAGAATTTAATAAGATATAATAAGCTGTAATCAGATATTTCAGGTATAATATAAAGTAAATGCATTATAAATGCTGGAGAGTAACTAGAATTGATTAAACTGGATAATGCTGTTAAATGATATTTACTGCTAAAAGCAAAGATTTTTGTTAACCTGGCACGCAAAACTGACAGTGTATTCAGAATAGTTTTGTTTGCAGACAAATCATATATTATAATCTTTTTTCATTGGTTAAAATGATGAAAATACACAACAGATTTTTTCCAAAATAATAAAAATGGCTAGCAACTGAAACCATACAATTGTCTAACATGTAAACCACCTATGTGACTTGCTGTGGCATTATCTGACTGTCAAAGCTCATGAGATTTTCCATGTCCACTGTCATTCTAGATGGTTTTGGACAGAAGTTGTTTCTGTAACACTTCAAACTAAATCTGTTCCAGGAAGAATCTGGAAGAAGCAGTATACCCTATAGTTTCCCAACCACAGATTTATTAACAAAAAATGAAAATAATGTAATCACCAATACAATCTGTTAGCTGCGCTGGAACACAGCTAACCTGTAGCATGAGTATGAACCAAGATATGAAATTGCCTGATCTGCTCTTTCTATTCTTATGAAATACAGAAAATGATTCCCACAGAACTCCACTGGAAAAGCGTTACAACCAAAGAGCTTACAAACTAGCTGCTCCTACTCCGTGTTGCAAAACAACATGAAATGATAAAATAATACCCAGAGGGTCCATACCATGAAAGCAAAAACAGATAAGCTGCATTACTCCAGGGGGTAAATTATATTTGGTAATATATAGAAGTTGCCTATAGAGAGTAAGATCTTTTTCTCATATCTAACTGCAAAGTTGTCCCATGAACTAGGGAAGATTAATTTTTGGTCAATTTGGTTTTTTCATCCTTTAAACTTCTGTCACTCCCACAACAACATCAAACCCTCCAATATCTTGTGTATGAGAGATGATGTGGGCTTAGGTATTTGGTTACTGACTGGTCTGAACATGGGAGGACTGACCATCTGCAGACTCTCAAATGCAGGATCATATGGTTGAATTTTGCTCATAGGTTTGGATTTTGTTGGTTTTTTGTTTGTTTTTTTTTGTTGTTGTTGTTTGTTTTTTGTTTGTTTGTTTGTTTTTTCCTTTGGGAACTAATTTGGGTCATTATCTTCCATAAGCATTGCAATGGAAAGTAATGGAACTAATCCTATTTTAAACTTCTATCCCTTTTTCAAACTTTAGCTAAATTTAGCCTGAGAGTTCAAAAGTCAGAGAGAGAAGAGGGAAAAGGAAAGGGCAGAGGGAGGAGACCCAGACATACTGCAGTGCAGCTTCCTTAAGAAAGTAAGCTTTGGTGTGACAGAATTCTTCTGGGCCTGGTACATATCTCAGCTGCACAAGGCTAGTGCACTGTGCTCTCCCTCAGAGAAGCATCTCCAGGTGACTTCTAAGGGGCCTACCCACACTCCTTAAGTTCTCAGCAGCCAAGCGCGTGCATCCCCATGCTGGACTTTCACAGCGGGACACAGCTGCTAATGGTGACAGCCAGCAGTGAATCCAACCTCAGTTCAATCTCAAGAGCAGTTCAGTTCTTCAGTGGAACTGAAGAACAAAGAGTTTATGCTGAGCATCTTGGCAAGTTTGGCTTCCTGGTGCTGCGTCCACAGGAAGGCAGGGAGGAGAGCGCGCAGTCGGCACGCAGAAACACAACAGTGGAGGCAGAGAATGAGCACCATTGTCTCGGCAGCTGATTGTAGAGTATGTGATGCACAGGCTAGGCTGTGAACTAAGCTTAGCAAGAGCATCACTGAAAGAGATGTAATTTACTTTATCAACAAATAAGCAAAGGTATAGCAACAGACTTATTATGCTAGCAAACAAGACAAAAAAATTATCAATAAAGGAAAATGCAAAGAAAAATAAGGGTTTTGTATTAGCTTTCTTCACGTGTTTTAGTTTTGTTTCTCAGTCTATGCCTCCAGATACAAAAATAAGATAAAAATTGAATTAATCAGGTGAACTGTACAGTTTGGTTTGTGCCTGAGAGTGCAGATTGATTATGCCTACGTTGGCAATGTTCCAGAGTAGTTTCTCAATCACAACAAAACAGGTGTTACATTTCATAGATCTCTTCCCTCCTTACTCCCACCCACTTGATTCCTTTCCATTCTCAACTCCCCCTTTTCAACAGATACAGAGATCTAAGGCTCATCTTCTCCTTTCAAGCTGAGTGCAGCACTGGGGGAAAAAAATGATCAGCTGAATCTCATAATGAGGGTTAATGATGATAGATGTTAAGAGAAAACTCTGCCTAAACAGCTTCTGATAAAAAGGAGGGTTACAAAGCCTAAGGAGGCCCTCCAAGAGTTTGCTCTGCAATATTTTCAGCCAGCAGATAGGAAGGCAATACAGCTATGCTCTGCTGTAGTCACTGTGCAGGGTAAAAGACATAGGAACTAATAAGTAACAGAGGTATTTAGTAACTGCAACTGTTTCCCAAGAAATAGTGGGACATGCCCCCCGTCCCCCCTAGCGGATTTCCAAGTTGATTGTCCTTAAACATGCTGGATAGCTGAAGAGTTTCTATTCTGCTCGTAAATGTGTGCATGCAAATAAGAATCCTTTGTCTTTCATCCCTAGCATGGTAGGACATGCCATAAAGACCGCAGGACTCCTCAGAGGCTTTTCTTCCCTGCATTGTGTATCTTCACCATGTTTCCAGTCCACAGAACATTGAAGTAAACAAGAGGAGTCCTATGGATTTTATCGAGTTTCACCTCAGAAGCAGTTGTTTTTTCTTTTTTTTCAGTATTCATTTAAGTGAGCTTCATAGCCTCTAACTGGGAAACCTCTCTTAATTCCAAAGGGACCTACAGAAAGAAGTGTGATAGCTGTCCTCTTCAAATATGAAATAACACAGACAAATCAAAATAAGAGATCTCCAGAACACTTGTGGATATATATCCAAAAGGTGCATTTCCACAAAAACCAAACCAAACAAAAAACCCAAACCAAACAAAATCCCCACAAACCACAGACTGTGCTCCTCATCCCTTCAGCTGCTGTTAAACTGCTCAGAAATGCACACGTAATGCACGCATAAATTTAGAATGATTTCTCCACCACACATGTATGCACATTTTCTGTGTTCTACAGACACCTAAATTATTTTTTCAAATTTTTCAGCAAAATTCTCCCTTTGTAGCAAATGATAAAGAGTGAATCATATTTATGCAGTCATCACTGCAGTGATGATGCAAAAAATGAGTGGCCTACAGAAAGAAAAAAATTATATCAGTCAGGTTCACTCATATTTTACTCCCCACAGCCAGAGAATCTGCAAGGAATCTGTCTGGTGTTTTAGATCTGGTATTTCAGAATATGAGCCTTGTACTGATTCCCCATTGCATCAGAATCTCAGCTAGTGATTTCAGTATAGCTCAACATTTGATTTCTATCATTATCATCTGAAATACATCCCAATATGACATGACTGGCAATTGATGCAGCATTGTCTGAACTTGGCTAAAGTGACACTCAAAGTGGCAGAATCTGCTCAGTTCTTAGATATGCTGATCTTTCTTTCTCATCTTTCCCCAAAACTGAAATCTTTTTCCGCTGCCTTACACAAAACCTTGAGATACCATGAGATGGTATGAGATACCATCTGGACAGACTTCATTCTTCTGCAGGGCCACACTCCTCAGCTCTGCTGTTAGACAATAGCTATTCCTTAAATATAGTTGCACCCTCAAAATAATGAGTGGGGAAGGCAATGACCATTGAATGAAATGTTTATGTGGCCCTGTTCGTTGCCAGATGAGACTGAAAGCAGCAAAGAATTCAGCAGCTGAGGAAGAAACAGCAAATGCATAGTTTTGGAGCATAGTCTGAAAGCTTGGATCACCCCACCAGCAGGACTCCAACTCTTCAAGGATCATCAGCTCCACTAGAAAGGGGTTCTTTATCCTTGTGTCCAGCAGCAGCTTGTGTTCCTTTTGGCTCAGACAATAGGTTAATGTAGAGGAACTACTACCCAAGAAAGAGAGCCACAGCAGAAGTAAAGGTTCTTTAGAAAGAGTATTTCTTGACTTGAACAGTCTTTGCTTTTGGGATAATCAGTCTTTTGAGGGGACTTGTTCAAATGCTAACAAAAAGAAAAGGAATAAAGCTTCCCAGAACTGTAGTGGCAAAGTAAGCTCAAAAGAAACTGTGTTAACTGCTGTGTCCAGCTATACTTTGGCAGAAATAAACCCTGTAGTCCAGTAGTATGCCAAATTACTTTGTCTTAGAAAAGTAATTTCTTAATCTAATTTCATAAGAGAACATGCTGTTGACTAAATCCCAAGTAATGGAGAAGAGTCCAGGAAGCAAAACCGACCAAACTACTAACACAAGTAACCACAACATAATTCCTGTTTTCCCTTTGGAGAAATTCACAGCATTGTTAAGAAGTCTGAATAGGATTTTGTGCAAATAGAATTATTAAAACCAGAAGGAAGTAGCAAAATTAATAATGTTGGGCTCCAATTTCCATACTGACGCAAATGGTACTCTTGGTTAGAGAAGGTGCTGCACCTTTCAGCCCAGGGTTCATTAAGGTGTTCCTTCATACTCATAGTGCTTTTGGAAAGAGCTAAAACTGGGCAGGTAAAACCCTGTTTTGAATTCACTGCTGCATGAGTTAGCATATCTCATTTAAGATATCGTGACTAAATAGAGCTAACACATTTATTTGTGCATGACACTTGTGGGATACAGTACATATAAATTATTATCTCATCTGCTGGATTAGAGCAAAAGACAAAGGTGAAGTACTCTGTCAATTCTCTTCTTCCTTTTCAGAAAATAAAAACTTATTTCCAAAAAGAGAGAGGACAAGGGGGAGAAAGTGAGGAAAGACCTACCAAACTCTGATGAAACAGTACTTTTTCCAACTAGCTGGCTTCACCTCCCTTCTTTTGTTTTAGAGAAATACATCAATTGATGTTGCTCATCATCTGCTTGGACTGTGCTGCCATTTCTACATATGTATTTTGAGTATCAGCCACTTCTAAAAAGCTGATTTAACACAGCTTCACAGATTGATTCCACTCTAAGGGAATAGTAAAACATGGTAAACTAAATGGGAAAGATAATTATGTGAATATGCCTTATTTGAAAGGGATGCTTTGAATATTCAGGGAACAGCTGATTTTTTTTTTTTAGCTCAGTATTTTTCAAACAGTATAAAACACATAATACAGTTGTAGAATGGTACAGACTTTCACAGTTCCAAAACCACTAGCACAACAGCATCCTGATCCCATATAGGGCCCCTAAAGACTGTCAGCATGAACTAACTAATGCCCTCTATTATATACAATACATATACTCAAATGTTTCATAAGTCAGAAGTTCTTTCTGCTGGTTCTGCCATTTAAAGCTGCTCCTATGAATACATGCAATGTGACTAATAGTTAAATATACTTTTTCATGTGATGCTACAAATGTAAAAGTTAAAGGAGATGTTTCAATAGATTTTGAAGACCCTGCTATTAGCAGAATGAAAGAAAACATACTCTGCAATAACTTCAAGTAAGATCTGTATGTACATTTCTAAAAATAGATATAAAAATCATGTCCCTTGTGACAGAAGATCACTCATAAAACTCTTTGCTTCTATTAAACATAAGTTTTAAAAAGAGTATATTGCAAAACTCTTCTTAGTACTGCTTGGGATCAACCTGTTAGTTAAACCAGAAATTTACTGGCATCAAGCAAAAATACTATTTTTTTCACAACTGCTCCCATTCTATACGTGAATTGCCCATAGATTTTTCACCAACAATGTACACTCTTAAGTTCCTCAAACCATCAGAATCCACTGTGAATGTCTATATCCCAGATGTCCATATCTTCAAAAGAGATATAAGGAGCACCTGGCTGTTCATCTCTTCAGGACAGGATATTGAATTTTCCTGTTTAGCTATAGATTACAGAATCACAAAAACACAGATAGACAACACCTCTTCACAAACCAGTTACTGTCACAGAAATCACCCTTGTTCCTAGTGTTCTTTTTTTCCTCTGTATAAATGCCAATGCTGCTTATTCACTGAAACACAGGAGACTGGTTGATGGTCTGAACACATTGTAACACAGCCAAAGTATCACATAATCCTAACAACTATCCTAATGGTGGGTAAATTGTCAGGTTTTGTTTTGATTTTTCTTTTCTTTTGGATTTCCACATATCATTACTATGGGTTCTTCAGTACTCCAAAGACCTTTTTTGCAATGAATTGACCTTTCACATAGGTCCCATAAATTCGGAACTTAACTAGCTACATTTATGCAGGTAGAAACAGAATTTTCTGAAAATTGAAATAATTGAATTTAACTTTGTCCTTTTTATGTACATTGTTTTTACAAAACATGCTACATAGCTATATAATCTCAGCTATCATTTTGTTATTAGTGAGGTAAAAACAGCACAGGAAATCCAAAAGAGAAATACAGATTGGAGTGCTTTCCTCTCACTTACCTTTCTGTCTTCTACAATTTCTAACACAAAGCTATTTGGCTGAAAACAATGAAGCTCATTAAAAACTCACACTTCAAAAAGTGGGCCCATTATTCTTATGACAAGATTATTTAAATGCCAGGAAAGGAAGAATAAATATATACTCTCAGTGATTTTTTTTTTTTTTTTTTTTTAGGAAAACTCTGTTATTTTTACACACAAACATGTTCTGAACTGGAGACTGGCAAATTGTCTTGCCAGGTATTTGAGCACTAAGGGAGCTCAGGCTGCCTTAAATATCACAGTATTGCTGATGACCAAGCTGGAAAGGAAAAGATGAATGTCACTTTGGATTAATTTCAGAAAACACTAATTTCTTATTTCAATAATTAGATATTTTTAAAATGAGAAAAAAAAATATCTGAAGATCAAAATGAAGAATTCTTAGCTCCTAAAGCACAGTCTTCTTAAAAACTGTGACTTATGCTTTTAACTGCCTACACAGAGCTCCTGCTTTGTGTAGAGTGTCACCAAAATCACTGATAATGGTACAGAAAAGGGAATTCTTTTGCCAAATCTAGTGTTTTCACCAATGTAACATCTTGATTGAAAAGGGAACATACAAGTCATAATTAGTTGCAATTTCTAAGGTTTCTCACTAATATTTAAGTAGTAGAACCGTCTCTTTCTTAGCTGCACGTACCTTTAAGCCACTATCCCAAAGTCTCAGACAAGCACCAGCACCTTTGGAGAGATTTGTAGATGAATGAGAAAACCTGGTAGTTTAAGTCTTTCTTTGGCTGCAGCCACCACTGCTGCTGCACAGAATAAAGCAGCTTATATGAAATTTATTTTCCAAATTCAAGGAAGCATTGTTTTACTTCTTTTGTAAGCCAAAAACAGGAAAAACCAGCAAACATTTATCAGATAGAAACTGTTGCATAAAATAACTATTCTATAATGCAGGAAAAGGGGGATCCCTGCTTTCTGATCTAAATTGCAACACTCTCTGGACATCATGGAAATACATTTTTACCTTTGATACAGTAAATGACAGCACTTTGAACGGCTGTGGAAATTGTTTGGGATTTTAAGTGGGCCATTTCTGTATACTTTATTAATCACTAACTATGAAGAAACATCCTGGGGGTCACAAGCAGGGTCCCTTCTGAGGACACCACAGCTAGAAAAGAACTCCAGGGTTGCCTTCTAATCTTCATGCTTTGAACAGCTGGGAACACAGTGTCAAGTCTCCCTTTCCAGGAGTAAAGGAAGAAGAAAGAAAGGAAAAAAAAAATGAAGAGATATCAGAATTTAAGTAAAAGAAACTCCTATTTCCTCTATGTTTTGAGAAATCTATTCTACTGAAGGATTTCAGAGGACCACACAAGATGTTAAAATGACAAGAGCATCAGGGTGTTGAGGAACTTATATGATGAATGTATTGGCCAGACATTCACGCTAAACATCTTTGTATTATCTAGATCTAATGTAAACAAATATCCACTCTTACAAGATAAGACAATAATGATGGGGCAGCAGAGCTTTGCCCAGTATTCTTCCTCAGAACAAAGCATACTCTCTTCAATTAGTGTTGAGAAGGACAAAGATGAATGGTGAGCTTCCGTTGTGTGGTTCATAGGATCCAGCCCTGCTGGAATGCAAGTATAGCCTTTTCAATGACAAACTCCAGCTAGCACAGCCATGAGGATAATCAGAAGCTGTGCCCCTCTCTCATCTGCCTGCCAAGGATAGCAGAACTCCATTCATTATGGCCATGGCAGACAGCCTTTGCATGGATGCACATAGACTATAGTTTTACACTCATGATCAAAACTACAGGAAGCAGACTTCCCAAAGGGAAGGAAAAAGGGGCATGAAAGAGAAACAAAGAAATACATAAGAGATCTGATTTTTCCCAGTGGGACAGTATGAGCTAGGACAAGGACTGCCTTTATATAAACTCTGAATGATACATAAACAAGTGGGAAATGGGGAGTTCAAACAATGAAGACAGACTAAATCACTTGAATTCCAAAAGCTTGCTTTTCAACTCTCTAATTTACTTTTAAATTGTCTTACTTTTTAGTACATTAAGATCAATTGTTTGAGCTGAGAATTGTTACTGAGCTTTAAAAGTAAGACAGAAGAAGATATACAGCATAATGCTTCCAATTTACATTAAAGTCTATGCACTATTATCTTCTTATTATCTCCTAAAGATTTTTCCAGGCATTTAATTAACATATGACAAGATACCCAAGTTAGTGCATTAAATGGTGACTTTTTTCTCACTATCTATAGCCTTTCAGAAGTTAGTTACCCATTGTTTTTTCTCCTAATGCACTACCTAGTGCACATCTATTATTCTATTTTAATAGCAAGGCTCTGTCACAGAAATAAAAGGAACAGAGTTCTCCAGGTACCCACATTACATTTGCTAATTTGATTCCAGCACAGTGTCTTTCAAAGGCAATGAAACATAGGTAAAGTTTAGGAGGTTTCACCCAAGGACTCTGCTGTGACAAAGGGTGCTGGTATCAGCCTGCCTGCCAGAACTCTGGCCAGGATCTGGGTCCCTGAGAAGCCCCAGGGAGGCATTACCTTCAAATGAATACATCACTAACAAACAGCCTCAGAACATATCTAGAAAGGTGGTGGAACAATTACCAGGGCCCCGGGAGATGAGTGCTGCCCATGGGGTCAGTCAGGGCATGGTCTGCCCACCAGGGCCCATCCCACCACCCAGCCAGGTGCAAGCAGCTGTGGCTGGGCCCAGGTTGGGACAGGTCGTGTGGCTGAGACCGGGCAGGGCTGTGGGGAGGTGGAGATTGGCCCTGCTGGGGCTGCAGCATCACTGGGGCATGGACTGATGGCTCTGGAGGGCTGGGCAGAAGCAGCCAGACCTGGTGGTGCCCACTGACAATAAACACACCACACCCCATTTGCAGGGATCCTCAGTCTTTTGCACACATTCCCTAGACACAAACCATTAGCCTTTCCCACCTTCAGCCTATTCCAATTCAAACAAAAAAAATTACCCTTGAACAAGAGGCAGGATATATTAGCATGCTTCACACTTATATTTTAAGCATCCCCTTTCTACCAAACTTATGAAGCTCTCCGAGCTGCTGATCCAAGGGAGATCTGTGGATTCTGCTTTATTAACGCGGCAGGAAAAGCCTGCACCAAGTACAAAAAAAGCAAAACCTGTTTTAGGATGAAAAGACACTGTTGAAAGCAAATTTTCCCATCAAACAAGAGTCTCTGCTTCTTATAGCCCCATATCTAGTGCCTTCCACTGCATAAAATTCCTTACTCTTTTTATTTTTTCTTCCTTGGAGAAAGGTAGTCTAGTAGCATTTTCCTGTTGCTCATCTCAGCAGTCACAGGATCTTGGTGTTGGGAAAGAACCTCTGGAGATAATCCAGTCCAACCCCCACTGCTCAATCAGGGTCAACTACAGCAGGTTGCTCAGTGCTGTGTCTAGTTGATGTTTTTATATCTCCAGGGATGGAGACTCCCTAGCTTTTCTAGGCAACTTGCACCACTATTCAATTACCCTTAAGTTTAAAAAAAGCTTTTCTAATGTTTAAATAGCTCCTGTCTTTCAGTTTGTGCCCACTGCCTCTTATACCCTTTGTGGGAACCACTGAGAAGACTCTATCTTCTTTATTCCACTCCATCAGGAATACAGAGACATTAATTGGATAGCCTGAGTCTTCTGTTTGGTAGATTGAGCACCCTTAGCCTCTTCTCAGATGTTAAATGCCCCAAGCAATTCCTTAATTACCTGTATGACCCTCTGCTGGACTCACCCCGAGCATGTCCATGCCTCTTGCCCCTGAGGCAAGTTCAGAACTGTGCTTGGTACTCCAGATGTGTCTCACCAGTGCTGAGTAGAGGGGAAGGATCACTTTCCCCTTGTCTACTGGTGCTGCTTTCCCTGATGCAGCCCAGGAGATTGCTGACTGACTTTGCCACAAGTGTACCTTGCTGTCTCATGTCCATCCTGCTGTTCACCACAAAACACACTTTTGACTTGTCTTCTGACAAGTCAACTCTCAGCCTGTGCTGATGCAGGGGAGCTTGCCCAGGCTCAATACTTTGGCATCTGCCTTTGTCACGCTTCATGAGTTTCCTGTTGGCACATTTCTCCAGGCTGTCTGACTTACAGCATAACCATCAGATGCATCACAGTTTTGTATCATTTGCAAACTTCTTGAGAATACACTGTCCTATCATTCAGGTCATTAATGAAGATATTAAATAGTATTTGTCTCAGTGTCAATCCCAGTGACTGAACTCCAGCTGGACTTCATCCTACTGGTCACAAACCATCAGCAGCTCAGGAAATCAGCAGTTTTCAGTCCACCTCATTGTCCACTTATCTAGGTTGTACTTCATCAGCTTGTCAATGATGATATCAGAAGAGACAGTTTCAACAGCCTTGTTAAAATCATGATAAGCATTATCTGCTCTTCTAACCACATCTACTGAGCCAGTCATCTCATCATAGGAACCTATTGAGCTGGTCAAATATTATTTGTCTTTCATGAATCCATGCTAACTACTCCAAATCATCCTCCCATTCTTAATATGCTTTATTTCCAGGGGAAATATTATTTTCAGAGGAATGTGCTCCTGGAGTGGTTTTACACATCTCTGCTTAGAGAGCTGGCACAATGTCTCAGTGCCTCAGGTCTTCTGCGGGACTGGTAACATTTACAGCATCACTAAGTCTTTGCTAGATCTAATATCAATTCTGTTCTCCATCCTTCTCATTTAGAAGAATGGAAAGACCAAACCTTTTCCAGCCATGTAATCTGAGTTTCTACTGAGCTCAGAAGCAAAAAGAACTTGCAGCAGTCCTCACCAGAGAATAACTACATTTTCAGTTCTCATTTCTTGGTGGACAAGGGGAAATCTGAATGCCTGCTACTTTGCAAAAAAACCCTGAAACACCTCACCATCTTTCACTCCTTGAAAAGGCAAGAAGGAAAGAGCAATAAGAAAAACCTAGATTGCCAAGTAGTTTAAGGGGACAAATCTTATCAGAAAATACCAATGCCAAGTAACAGAAACTTGGGAGGTAGAGCCAAGCAGTTCTACACTCAAACTTAGTCCCATTTCCTCACACTTTTAGGTCCAGTTCTACAAGATTTCACTTCTGTACACAACTATGTATGTTGCCTTAGGAAAGGCAACAAAATGCCACCTTGAATACATAAATTAAGAACAGTACTATTTGTGCAATTTGGATTTTTTGTCAACCTCCAGATCAAAGTGACCTTTGATCTCTCTTCTCATATACATATATATAAAATCATTCAGTCTGAGCCTGAATTAATCCACCTATTTAGTAGTCAAAATGCTTTAGAGGACTGGGGAGTGCTGACTGATTTATAAGATGACCCAGGAGTTATGAAGAGGTCCTCTGATCTCTGTAGAATCCAAGAAACCTCTGAAAGTCCTGTCCAGGCTGGTCCCAGGTATCAGGTTGAAGGTTGGAGTCAGAAGATGTAAAGGAGCAGGTGAGCAAAGGCAGAAGAGGAAGAGCCACTTCAGTTTTTCTCCAAAGCTTTTACTCTGTTGCAGATGACAAGTGCCACATACAACTGTGAAATGTTTTTATAAAGGAATATAGACACTACCTTTACAACTGACATGAACTTCTGTCATCAGACTACACTGATTTTTTGAAACCAAGGCCCTCCACAGTAAACACCCAAACCATTCATCAGGAACACGTCTCTTAACTTTATTGTTAAGAGCAATATGAAAATGTTTCTCTTCTCTATCTTGCTAAAGGGTAGCAATCCTACAAGGTAGCAATCCTACATGAAAAAGATCGAGATGAGTGTCTGACGTGTTACACAATCAATGCTAGCTCATGAGCCAGTAAGACACCAGCTAATCTAAAGCATGTCATTACCTTCTTTCTCTGTGTGTCACAAAAACTGGCTCTAGATTTTCCTCATCACTGCAGATCAAACCAGTATGAGAACCCAGCTGTTGTTATAAGCAGCCTTTGCATGAAGCTTCCTTCTTTGTAGCACTGTGAAAAAATTTTTTCAAGCATCTGGCACTTGACAGCTCTTAAAGAAATTTTCAATGCAATAACTAAGCAGCAAGGAGGAAAGGTGTTTGAAATTTTTTTCCTTCCTTAAAGAAGAATTCCCAGTTTTAAAAAATCCAAATCTCATATTTCCTTAGCACCTTCAGTGGAACTACCCAAAACTTTTCCTCATTCTTGCTGTGATACATAGGTCTTCCTTTTGATATATGTGAGGAGGAGATGCACACTACAGCTGTCAAAATAGCAACAAGTAAAGATCGCTTGTGTTAGCTTCTCTCAAGACATCTACAGGTTCCTTCATTCTGTATATTTAAACACTCCCCATTTATGCTACTCTATCATTTGTTTGTGTATGTGTGCCTTTCTCCGTGTACCACAGGATGGCAGCATATGTTAGAATATAAAGAAAACAGCTAGGCCAGAGACAAAATAAGAGTATTACAGTTGTTTTATATATATTATTGTTACTTGAAACAAAAGGACTAGTTCCTGAATCCAAGTTCCCAATGCAAAAACACATGTTCTTAGGGACATAAACAGACTAATGCATGAATCGATACCATAGCAGGTCAAAGGCATTTAGAAAAATATTGTTTAAGGGAAAAAAAATATATGGGGTGCCATTAGAAAAACTAACTCTGCAATTGGCAGGATGTTTTGTTTGATCCAAAATAAATAATAATCAGCAAAGTTGAGATGGAGTAAAAATTTGTGTGGAATGACAGTAGGTTGCAATTGAGTAGGATTATATTGCTTAAATATGTTAATATTGAAAAGACATTGACAAAAACTAAGCCAGAGGAAACAAATTCAAAAATCATCTCAAGAGACAAGTACTCTTCCTGCTTCAGGTACATTAAGAATTCATGCAGAATGTTTTACATAGGTTCATTTGATTCAGGATACCTGCCCCAGGCAAACATTTTTTAAAATTAAGTAAATTGTGTATGTATCTTCATGGAGTTCTCAAAAAAATTTATTAAGCCTTCTCAGAATGAGGAGCTCAAAAAGAAGACAAGGAAATTAGGACAATGTATGTAGAAAAGACCCAAACAATCTAATAGTGACATTTTCAACTTTTCATGTAAGCTGTAGACTTCAAAAGCAGATATATGAAAGCCTATATCATTACTATAAAATTAAAGACTAAGAAACAAAAAAGAAAACCCCAAAAGCCAATAAAAACATTTCTAGAATGGGACCCAGAGTAAGATTTTAATATCATTTTTGTAGAACAACTTTTAATTGAAAACTATTAAGTAGTCTGAGAGAAAGTTGTTTGTGCAATTTCAAGTGATGAAAGGATTGATAGAGAGGTGCTACCACTGAGCCAAGTTATTCTCACTAACCCTTCAAGAAGTTTAAGAAGTTTTATAGTATGTTTAAATTAAATATTTATTTTAAATTCGTGCCACATTTGCTTCTGCTTCTAAATTTTTCTTCTTTCTTCCCTCCTTATTATTTTGCTTCTCTGTCTGATGCCAAACTAATCAATATATGCTTTGGTAGTTATAGGTGATGTCAACTGTTTGTAACGTACCTCTTCCCAAGAAGATAAATGAAACTTATTTGAAGAAGCCATAAACTGGAATGGCTCACTCCGATTTCAGGGCTCCAGCTAATCAAACCTGTGATCTTTGCACTGTGACAGCTCGACTTGACACTCCCTCCTGGCTGTCCCCTTAGAAAAGCATGATAATTTTTGTGATCACTGGATAAAATCAGAGGGACATGGGGTATGTATATGGCAGAATTGTTACTAGGGGATAAGGAAGGCATGTGAAAAGAAAAACTGAAAAAAAGCCTTATGCCTTTGTCTCGGGCACAGAGCTATTTGTTTGGCAGACATTTTGGCTGGCCAAAAGAAATTTATACTCATATGTTAACTTTCTAAATATTTTTTTTAAAAATTCATATGTGATGCATGGGGAAAAGTAACTTCTGGATGTTACCTGCAGCTGTGCTTCTCTATTATATCTCCTTGTGTTATAGCCATGGCCTTTTCCCTCAAAAACTCTGTGATAACCATTGTACTTGGCCGTTCTTTCTTAATCTACTGCCAACTCCTGGCTGTACAATGAGGCAATTAAAAGTGCTCAGCTATTAGCCCAGTCTGTACAGCTTTTCCTCCCTTCAGGCCACTCTCATCCCACAAATACGAATAAGGTTCTGAAAAAATGAGCATTTCCTATAGTCTTTTGCAACCTTCTTGCTGTAAAAATAGATTGCAACCATGCTTATGTCACACTGTTGCTGAGCAACCTTTTTATCCTCCCCCCCAATCTCCCTGTTCTCTAATATCTTATTGGTCTTCACCATGATCAGTCTGCAAACTACGACTCACTAGTCAGGAACAGCACTGCCTACTAAGCCTGCATGACACTCTGCCCTTCAGTGATTACACAGGCTTAAGGGGATATGCCTTATAGAGTAACCAGACACAGGATGTTGACCTAGGGGGGAAAAAAGCTAATAGAAAACATGAGGGACAAAGAGAAAAGTCAAACTGGGGAGTGGGAAAAAAAAAAGGTCCTCTCTCTTGAGGAAGCTTACAAAAATAAAATAGAATTTAGATCTGTAATTCCTTCACCTTCTGTCAAGGTCAGCAAAAAGGAATCAATGACCTTATCATAGTCTCTCATTTTCCCCAATGAGCTCTGGACAAGGATCTTTCTTTAAAAAACAAAACAGTTTAGGCAGAACACCAAGGACAGCTGAGCTTTGGAAAAACTTATTGTTTGAGAAGAAATTATCAGAAAATGAAGGTTGCAAGCACAGCACTCACACACAAATGACTATGTGTGTGAATGGGCTCAGTAGAGGAACGTCCAGCAAAGCAGTGACACCAATGGGTACAGCCTAGATCCATAGAGCTATTTGGAGAGGAACTTAGGTGCTTTTAAAAGTCATAAGGTATTCAGTCTGGCTTTCAGCTGCTGCCCTAGAAGAGGGTGGGTATCCTGTAAAACCCACATCTTAGCTGCCGTCTCTTTGCCAATGTCTGGGGTACCACAAGAAATCTAAAACCACATTACATCTATGCCTGTGCTTTGGTCCCTTAACCACTCCTCAATATCCGACTTCTATTCAAATACTTTAACCTTTATTGGGTTTAATGAATGATGGAGAAAAAACTATCCCTCCTAGAATGCAGATATCTGCATTTATATCTCTGCCAAAGCGTAATACACCTTGCATCCATGCTGTTCTTATTTTTATTGCATCATGATTCCACCTTCCCAGGCAGTTCTAATCAGTGTGACAAGAGAAACCTTAGTAGGCACCAGTAGACCAGGACATCTCCATTGACAGCTAGAAACCTAACATCTATTTAAAGTCATCTCTGAGTGTTAGGCTGTGGAAATACAACCAGATTCTGGGGCAAAATTTCCTTCCTACGTTCTTTGCAAAGGCTTAATCCATCTCAGTGGGCCTTGTGACTAACCTGTCATTCCACCTCTAGAACCTCACAACATCTCAGCTGACTTGAGGTCACAGCCAAGAGATTACCTGACAGTAGTTATGTTAGTCAGCACCTCCCAAATCAGCAGCTGATGGGAGTGTTGCCAGTATCAATCATATGAGCAGAGTTAACAGTGAGGTAAGAACGAAATACCTTTGCCTTTCCAGATAAAAGGTTGCTCAAACTTCAAGAGAGAAGTCCTTTGCCTATTTAAGGTTTAGTTGTGGTTAGTTTTAGCAGAAACAGTGAAACACTGCAATAGTTCACATAAGCTTCTCCATGTAAACTAATCACCATCTACTTTTTCCATGTATTACTGATTCCCAGTTGATCCAGAATGAAGTGGAACTACATGGAAACTGTAATAGTTACACTGAACACAGAAAATTTCAGCAAATGGATGGATGATCATGAACTATTCCAGATCGCTTTCTTCCAGACTACATCAGAAGATTAATTTCAGTATTTTGCAGTGAAATAAAAACATTTCAAAGTAAAATTATAGATTTTGTTCAACAGCATTAGCAAGGAGTAATATTAACAATGATGAACCTTTTTCTCATACAATTAAGGAGCTAAAGATGACAGATACAATCAGCTACTCTAACCTCTTCAGCTATTCAATACACTAAGAAAAGCAAATTTAGATTTGCTTTCAGTGAGCAGTAAGGACATTATAAAAAATCTCAATATAGAATATGACCTTGGACAGAAGGATCACAAGAGGCTTTCCTTTAAAATTAACTAGAAATATAAAGAAAAACTCCACAACAGGTTTCTACAATTAAAACAGATACCTCAGTTAAGCTCTATTAGTAAAATCAGATGAATCGAGGATGTCAGGGACTTGAATGTGAAGTAAGTCTGGAACTTCTCCAAGACAGAGGTACCCAGGGCATAAATTCCAAAATTGTATTTTCAGTAATTATGAGGACTTGTGTTAAGGAGTATCAGATATCCTGGATGAATAACTATTTGGAGGTGGATACTAAGAGTAGGATGAAAACCTACCAAGTCATCAAAAATAGGTTGAAATGGTAAAGAATGAGATTTCCCTAATAGTAGAGATCAAGCAGGAAAAGGATAAATGAAAATAATTTAAAAATCAGGCCAAGATATACTTTGCTATATAAACAAGAGAATGAAGACAGCGTAAAAAAAAGCACATTGTAGTTGGCAGAGTGCAAAAATGAACACAAATATGGTCTGAGGTGGATGCTTTGTCTGTGTTATCAGTAACATAGGGGAAAAGCCTTGCAAAAGTCTAATGTACCTCAGAGGCAGGGCACATGTAACCAGGCCAGGTTAAAAAAAATGGGGGAAAAAAATTGAAGAAATGCAGAAGGCAGCATACAGCAAGTGTGTCTCCATTCATACTACAGTAAAATAAAGGTGTCAATTCCCAGGTTGTTTATATATAGTTACAAAACAAAGCTAGAGTTTATAGTTGGAGACTTTCAGAGTGATTCAAACTATGTAAAATAATAAAAAAAAAAAACTTTCCAGAGGCTGACTGATGATTTAAGCCAACTGAAGAGCCATTAAAATTACCTTCACAGAATCTGTAACTATTTTAGGAGACAGTGTAGTTTTTAAGTGTCTAAAGCATCTTGCTTTTTTATTTCTAAAGATTTATTTCCATGAAGTATCTTGAGTTAAATATATGCCTTTCCCCTAACTGTTTCAGATTAAATAATAAAGTGCATTTATTAAGGAGGGAAAAAACCCTTTGGGGTGGGCGGGGGTGATATCTGAAGAGGCCTTTTTCCAACTGTCAACATTTTGAAGCTGAGTAATAACGCAGCCTTGGGGTTGCCATGGGAACATGTTTCATTTCCTAGGTGACAGCAATTGTATGTCGTCACCAGTGAACTGCACTGACTCTGGAAGTATGTCAAGCTCCCTTTAGACACAGGCATCCCGAGACTTCCTGCGCCTGCCACAGGCCAGCACCTCTAACCTGGCTCCCACAGGACCCAACCACTCATCCTCCCCTGGGAAGAACAGCCTGGTTTGGCCAGGGCAGGAGTAGGGTTCAAGATATCCTCATCTGAAGACCCTAGCGAAGAGCAAACTCACCCATCCCCTTGGTATTCCCCTGCATTGCCTTACAAACCTTCTACAGGCACAGCTTCATTCTTGAGCAGCTCCAATCTCCAACCCTTTGGCCCTGGATAAGTCCCACCAGAAAGGCTTCAAGCATCAAAAATCACTCAGACTTTTGTGCCACATTAGGAACAGACACACTATTTAAATCAACTATTATGGAATCACCTGTACTAATAATCAACCCCTAAAAACGATGATTTTTTCAACTGGAACTTCAGGTTATATGACTGAAGACCCTTCTTTGCAGCACATATGTTCCCGAACACAACTTCGAGGCCACCAGATGCACAGTATGACAAGCAGGATTCACTAGCCTGTGAACACTAGGGAGGGCAAATATATAAAAATTTCTCCCTAACAGCTCCTCAGTGCTCATGCACTAATCCAAAATAAGCAACTCTGATTCTGTAATAATTATTCTGCTCTTGAAGTAGAGTGATTATTTTATTCTGGGATAATTACTCCATTCCCAAAGTTAAATAATAGTTATAGAATAAAATCATTTTTATTTTGGAATATTTCATCCACATGTGGGAGTTATTCTAGAACAGCTAAATTATACCCTCATAGTTAGAAGGGAACAGTCCTGCCAATCAATTTTCCTCATGCAGGCGAATCCTTAAATCATCGTGCTTTTGTAAGGAACAGTGCAGAAGTTGTCATTGCACAATTGGAGACCCCTACTGTTTAATTTCAAGAAGAACCTGCAATCACCTACATCTGGTTAATAGTTCCCCCAAATTTTTTAGAGAGCAGTCAATAAAATAAATTACAAGTATATCAAGTGAGTTTCAGAGCATGCTACAAATACTATTACTGGTAGAAGAGCCTCATCACATAGTTTGAAAATAGTATCTATGTCACTGAATTCCTTCTCCCCACTCACATGGTTAGGAATTGCTGCCAAGGATGGCCCTGGTCTACACTCAAAGAACCCTGCCTGTTGAGGTAAATGTGAGTAGAGGAATATGCCAGCACCTGTAGCAGCACTCGATTTCTGAAGGAACTGGGGGCATACCCCAGACCATGCAGTTATTGTGCTATTTGTTCTAGGGTAACTACCTTAGATAGAAATTTGAATTTAAAACTGTTTACTTGAAAATACATTCAAAATATGTTTTGATTTTGACCACTGTTTTCTAATATATACAGTTCTCAAGAAATTAAGAAAGGTTCAAAAAAAATGGGCATTAAGCTACGCAAAGAAGTCAGAAGGCTCAAAAGTTTAGGTTCCCACAGCAACAGTAATTCAGCAACATTCAAGATACAGAGTGAGCATAAATTAACAGTTATTGGAAATGCTGCATATGTGCAGTATGGCCACGTTAACATTGCTATGGGAACCTTAACTTTTGAATACATAAGCATACTACCAAAATAAAAATCATACAAAAGAAATCATTACAGACTTTGCTGGAAAATGCTGCACCCAATTCCTCATCTGAAATCTGTTGATGCACAGCATAAAGACCCTAAACACTTAAAAATCCACATAGGTGAGAAAATAATCTCTAAGAGCAGGAGCACCAGAGCAATAACTATCTCTGACACCAATGATGCAACTTTATTTTAAATTTTAACTTATAGTCAAACAGAATGCAAAATCATTCCAAAATTGCAACAGATGAAAAAAACAGAAGTTCATGTACAGCTATCACCTTTTGCTCTTTTCTTCACAGATTTTTCATAAATTAAATATTTTGGAAGAACAAAGTGGAAATTTGCTACTGGCTTTAGTCTTTTCCAGCAAATTTCAATTTAAGGAAAAAAGAAAATCAAGCTCTATTCTGATATACATTTATTTAGTAGCTGCAAGTCTAGATTGACTCTCTCACATAATTCTAACTAAACTCAGAGTTCATTTCAAAACAGCTTGATTTGGTGATTGAAGTTTGGGTAGTTTTAAAAGAACCTAGTGACAGTAGGCTGCTACCTCAGCCTTACTCTCTAGAAGATGGGATGTCCCTTCAGGGTAAAAAAACCAGCTCTACCACTGTATCCAATTCTCTGTGATGCATGATCCTGAGCAGGCCAAGCTTACTTTCCTAAGCTTCACTTCCCTGAGCTGTGAAGAAGGAATAAGGACACTCATGTCCCTTTTGATGCACAGGTCCAGCATGTTAACTAAATGTTTTTTCTCTCCTGTTTAAAACAACAACAAAATCTTCAAAGCAGTCTTTTTGCAGTATTTGAACAGAATTCCAGCAGCATCTGAAATAATGGCTCTGCCAACTTTTCATCTAAGAAAAGAAAAACTAAAAGCTCCTTTCTGCCACTCCAGCTTTTCAGTTCAGTGTGGCATATATGGTTAGTCCCATCCAAAATCCTGTTGAACAAGTTTATTACAGAGTGGCTGCAAGATCACCAAATATTTTGATCCAAGAAACAGGACAAGTTTCAGAGTCCTGGAACTGCAGGGGCAAGATAAATAGGAGTTCTCCAGTCCAAGTCAATGCAAAAGGCTTTCTTGTTGATATCTTGGCAAGCATGCCTGGAACTGTACTAACATCAGCAGGATTTCCTTGCTCATAGTAAAAAGCAGGATATTGGCCTTGAAATAAGCCACACAGTTCAAAGAGACCTTAATCTAAATTATTTGAAGTGACTCTGATTTCTTGGCATTTATAGCATAGACTTAATGAAGATTACATGGGCCTACCACTTGAACATGTTCTCTGCATATCATTAAGATATTACTCAGTCATGAACTTGATTTTCTCTAGACTGATTTAGAAAAATAAGAAAACAAACTAACACTGGTTAGAATAATGCTTTTACAAAATCAGAGATGCTTCAGGTGCTTGCTAGTAAATGTGAGATGGACAGAAAATCTTGCCCAGTATACTCATGACTGAATTTCTGATAGCAAACAGACACTGTATTATTTGATCAAAATTAAAGAGTTTATAGTCCTTTACATACACTGATTATGGTCTTCCTCCACCAGGCAGGGCACTGTATTTTCTAGACTGGAAGAAGCAAGACTTCTGTGAATGGAGCCTAAGGAACACAAAGTTTAGGTGGCAGAATTATGTTTTCAAACTGTACTTAAGATGTTGCACGAGGGAAGAATAGAAAGCATGGTTTAATTGAAGGCCCTGGCATTTCAAGATGTTTGCAGCTATCCTCCAACAAACTGCCAAGTGCTTTAATAACCAGCTGCCTTCTGTGTTCTGTTCCTCTCATAAATGGTAACCTGCACATATTGCAACCTCCATACCACTATGTCCAGTACCCTGAAATCCCTCCTGTGCTGTAGCCAGGACCCTCACCATCTCTGCTTGCTTTAGATCCAGTCCAGTCTCACAACATGAAGGACACTTTTGTCTGGATAGGCTCCACTAGTATCTGAATCTGTTTCCTTCCTGAGACAGTTCTATTCCTAACTGCTCGCGCTATGTGGCTTCTCTAACATCCTCTGAAGCTCTACTGTTGAATCCTAATTCTTTTCCTTCAAAAGTTGTAGCAGCAAGGATGTAGTTGCATGTTTGTTCACTCAGTCCATGAAGTGAGAAAAAAGGCATCATGTTTTCTAGTGAAACTGGTAAGTTTTCTTTAAATTATTTAACATGTCTTCTGTTCGTCAGTAGATCTTTAATGAACTTTGTCAGGCATGTAGGTGGTAAATTTTTGACAAAATATTCCCACACTTCATTAACTTAACTCTGATATACTGAGTAACATTCCTAGCCTTACTGACTCACATTTATGACAGGCAGGAATTCTTGAGCTTGGTTTTCTGGGACAGCAATGGGAGTCACCAAAAAAAGATCCTTCCATGTACTTTGTGTTCATATGTCAATAGCCATCAGCTTGTCACAGCTTTATTATCACAGTTCTATCTACAGAAATTATCTCTGCTATTCAGCATGTTTTTAGCCATTACTTGCCCTCCTGATCACCACTTCACTCTTAGAGGCATCTTCCAGTTTCAGGATGCATAGAGCACTTGTCTCTGCATTCTGACATACCATGCAAAGTGTAGTGTACCGAAACCACTCTACTAGTTTACAAGTTCCCTATTCTCTTCAGCATCCAGTTCTGGTATGACTGAAAGCCAAAGAAAAATAATAATAAATCAAGACTATGTAGTAAATCTCTTCCAGATTCTAGCATCAACCCAGCTGTATACACAACATTGTGAATTTTAGTAAAAATTACTCCCTCTTAGCTCTTGCTATCTCTAATAACCACCATACAACATTCAAACATCTAAATTAGGCAGACAACTTTTTCTCTTACCCCTAATTTCCTCTTTCCTTTGACCCTATCCCTTGCCAAATATAAGCTAAAAACAGTTCATGACTGATTCAAGCCATTCTCCCTCTCAATGGCATATCATGGTAAGGGCTAGAGCACTGATAATGAGGGAGTCAGGTTATATAAGCAAACATAGTGCCTCCTGGCTAGATGCAGATGAGTTTCATTTATAATCTGATACCTTGTCAAAAGATCCATATCCTGTATGCAAACCATTATGCTAATTTGCTTTATTGAACATCCCAATTCATCACACTCTAAAATGTTAGCAAAAAAAGTTGTTTCTGAAATGTCAAGGAGATTAAGCAAGGAGATCTAAGCTCTGCCAAGATGTTTCTGTTTAGATTATATTAAATGCACAGTGATAGATATCTTAATGTACACAAGTTCTAATGAACTGTGTATATCAGGAAACTGAAAACATCTGCCTGTGACTTTACAGGTGACTCAGTGCAGGTTTGCTTCCCTTCAGGTCTCATTTCATACTGCTTCTTAGTGTTCCAGCCATAAGAGCACAGTGGTGCTCTAAAACACTTCAGAGAAAATAACAAGGATTGTACAAAGTCCAGGTAATGTTTCCATTCTGTGTCTCATTTTACTGTATGTCTCTTTTATCAGTGAGATGTTGATTCTCCCTTTACTACTGTATTTGGTGCTCATAACTAAAGATTAATTAAACAAACAGGACATGCACAAAATCACACAACTCAAAAGATGATATATCATTGCTGACTGAAGACTAGTTCTAAAATCTGCTACAAACTAAGTCACGGTAGGTTGTCAGCAGAATACCATTAGATTTATTAAAATCAAATTCTGCTTTAAAATGAGCTGTGCTGGCTACCGTATCTCAGACAGTTATGCCTGTAGATCAGTATCTGTTAAATATCTACTTGATGAGAAAAGGACCAAAAGAACCCTTCAAATATGATGTTGCTCTTTACATACTTAATCTTCCCCCATTTCTACTGCTATTGAAGCCCTCAAGATAGTACATTTTTCTCTGTGTTACAGTCCAACCCTCCTCTGTGTTTACAGCACTTCTCAAATTTCTGTGATCATTCAACATTTCATCATTACTCCCAACTTATGCTAAAGGTCAACATCAAAACATTACTTGCTGGAGGCCTAAGACCTCCTGGAATTCCACTAGTAGGTCCTCACAGAGCAAGCCTGGGGCTTCCCTCTTTGTCTCTGCCTGCCACCATCCCAACTTTAGATCCTTTTGTATCATATAGTACCTGTTTTTTCATCTTCTGTTCAGCCAAACATTCTCTACGTAGCACTGTACTAAAAATTCAACTCTACTGTCTTTGGAGACAGCAGCAATATTTTCCTCTCCATTTAGTGTGTACAGATGTCCATCTAGCTACAGAAGAGAACAGCTATCAACTAGGGGAGGAGATGAGGGAAAAGCATCCCCAGATAAGATATCCTCCCAAGTTCCACTCACTAGTGGCAGCTGTCACCTTCCTTCCACTCCTACCAAACCCATCCTTCCTGTCCTGCATGAAAAGCTGCATGTTTCAGCAACCCTCACTAAATGGGAGGTGCAATGTGTGATTATTTTGCACCTCTTCTTCCCCAGAAACCCAGAACCCAAACCCTTAAAGCATCAGAGAGTTGTCCCTGCTCATAATCAAATGATGCCACCTCCAAGCAAGGTCCTGTTAACAGCAGAAAGTCAGATACCAATTAAAAAAAAAAATCTAACCTAAAAATAGCTGACTCTGCCCAAACTGCCAGTAAACAGGGGCTTTGGGCACAAGACAGGATCAAGTCCCCCTACTACAGTGTGAAAACAGTGAGACAGTTGGTTTTAATTATTTACCCATCCTAATCCTGTTCATTTTAGTATTTAATTAAAAAAAAAAAAAATAAGGATTAGAATATATGACATTGACCTAGCCATGAACTACAACACAAGTACATTGCCCATTACAGTTCTATTTTCACTGCTAATATAATTTTCTGAATCTTTGCATTTTATGAAACATTTGAGAGATTTTACCAAGACAAAAGAGAATCTTTCACATCCATCCCATATAAGTGATTGCTGTTAATAAGGATAAGCAGTCTTATCTTGCACAACTTTCCACAAAATAAACAAAGATCTCAAAACATCTGAGTTTTTTGCAAAATAAAAATTAAAAACTATTGGTTAAGCACACAAAATATAAAGACAAACCTACCCACCTTAAAGAGATATTTCCATATGCTTGTTTAATACTTGGAGTGTGAAGACATCCCTCTTCCGATTGTGGTGAAGTAACAGCCACAGACTTCAAGCAAGCTGGTAGCATTGCTCAAAAAATTTCTCTAATCTGTCCAGTAGAGGGCAATGACATACATACACACACACAGTGTAAAATTAAATTTGAAATGCATACTTCTAAAAAACAAAACTAAATTTAAGAAATCCCTATCCCTAAATCATGAATGACTGTTTTATCTATAATATTCAGGTGCATACAGATCAGTGTCTGCCATTTTAATGCCACAAAGAACCTCCAAATTTAGAATTATATATTAAAAATATTTTTGATGTTTTTGCAAAATTGACCACTATCTATACAAAAACAAGTCAGCCTTACATAAAAGGACAATATATCATTATTTTGCATTTGGCTGCAGGATAAATGCCAGAAGTGTTTTTTATCTCTTCAGCAGCACATATTTTACTTGCTAAAAAAACTTCACTTTTTGTTTAAAATTGGTCCAGAAGGATACTGTTAAATCATTTTCTTCCTGTCACCCATCCATCGACTACAAGGAATGCTCACAGCCATTAAATAAGATACTATGTTTGCATGGAAAGCTGCTGCTGCTGCAACCCAGCTGTGTCTTTTACAGTTCTCAGGGATTGGTTTTTTTAACTACACTTAGAAATAACGCAAAACTTCATCGGGGTCTGTAGCATATTCAGACTTGTAGGTTCAAGGAGGCTGGGGCTGAAGCACTGTACCACCCCTGCCAGCTCCTGACAGACCCCAGTAACAAAGTAAGACTGCAAGCAGTGCCCAGCACCCCTGTCACTCCAACGACAAGAGGAGCCCTTCTGCAGAAAGAAATGTGGTAGAAAGCCCGATGGGCGCAAGCCACCACAAATGCTTGTTTATGTCTGGTTGTGACTTGAAAGTTTCAAGTGCTGTCACCTCAGATTATCCAGGCTCCCAAAATTTTCCACCACTCTTTTGTATGACCTCAGGTTACATTCTCAGATCTACTCCTGTGCTGCAGATAGAGAGAACATAGCTGTTAAACACACCCCCAAATAGCAGGCATGAAAATGAGATGCAACTCACGAGTAATGGCAAATTTTACAATTTTTTTTTTTTTAAGTATGGCAGAGAATGGTTCATGTCAACACATGCCATCATCTGAACAGTTTTTTCCAGAGTATCCAACTGACTTACTTGGCTGAACATGGTAGTTCCTAGGGCAGCTGGTCAGGACTCAGAATTTGCTACAAAAGGCTTGCAGTACACTCCACTCCAGGAGGGAGGAACAAGCTCCCCAAAGCTCAAGTACACTGGCTGCTGCCAGAGTTAGCAGGCAGTGGGCGAGAACTCCTCCAGCTCCTTTTATCAAGATGTTCACCTCATGATCTACTGGTTTCCTAGCAGCTGCCACAGCTGGAAGTGTGAGGGAGTCCCCCAGCCTGAAGCAGCAAGCATGGAGCAGTTGCCTAGCTCATGGAGTGTGAAGGCCCTGGAGCCTGCAGTGCAGACAGCAAGCCAGCAAGACACTTGGATTATAGTGAAAGCTCATCAAAGTAGAAACTTCTGGGACAGAAGTTTATACAGTTTGGATTTGTATGTGCAAAAGAGACATTTTTAGAAGATCCACAACTTACTGTGATTTACGCCTCAAGGATTGACTCTTGCATGTTGTATGGTAGCCCCTCTCTGCTCTGGTTACATTCAGCTCATATGTTTTACATTTTCTTTATCATAGACCCTCAAAAGTTTTTTTGGGTTTTTTTTTTTTTTTGGGGGGGGTTTGTTTCTTTTTTTTTTTAATCAAAATGACTTCTTGAAGAACTTGACTGAAGTTTTAGAGAAGTGCAGTTATGACCCATGTATGTCAAATGGTGTATAGCCTTGGGTTCAGCCTGTGTACAAAGTACTGGTAGCATTTATCAAGATTGATGGACAAGAATTTTCTCATGATTAAATAAAATTTAGGTTAAAAATTTAAATTAATTTTTATAATTCTTTAAAAGAAGATATCATTAAAACAAATTTAAACTCACTGAAGAATTTGCTTTAGATTGTCTCAGAAAGAAAAAAACGCTAACATACTGATACTGATTTTTCATGTTAGATATTGACCAAATTTGTCTATTATAAGGAAAAAATGGGTTTGGGTTTCTTTTTTGGGGAGCTTGGGTTTTCTTACTCTTGTACTTTCTACATATGTTTATGATACCATTGCAATAAGAGCTATTAAAATCTTGTTTAAAAACTGTTCTCAATGTGATTTAGCTATCAGAATGCTAGTTAAGTATAATCAATAATCTACCTACATGGATGATGGAAACAACTAATTTTGACAGGAAAGCAAAGTAGCAAGATATATCTAAAAGGTATGTATCTACAAATAGCATATTATCATCATCCAACTTCAATCAATGTGTATCTGTCAACATACAGGGGATTTCTGTACACTTGGGCTTCTGTGAGCTTGACTCAAGGAAATCCCTTCATATGAGGCAAAGCACACATTTTAACATTTCATATAGATAGCCCAGAAGCACCTGCACATTTTGTTTATGGGTTTCAATATTTAGGTGTTTTTTTGGGTTTTTTTGTTTTTTTTTTTTGTTTTTTTTGTTTTTTTTTTTTTAATGCTATGAAGATCCTACCTCAAAGGCCTTTTGGCAAACTATCAGGACAATAAAAGACCCCAGCAAATAAAGTATGTCCTCTGTGATACACAGGCCCTTGGCAGAAGGTAGCAATTAATGTGAGCCGCAACACCTAGGCCACATGCACCAGATATGGAATTAAGGTGAAGAGTCAGCATGCAGGAACAAAACGTAGGAGGAATTTCAAGACATACAGGTCACCCAGACAAGATAGCACAGGACAAAGCTCAAGGGTGCCTGTATGGATGCCTGACAAATACACAGAAAGAGTCTGCAGCCAGCACACTCGTATGGCACACAGGACATTCCACACCAGGAAGGCAGAGAGTCACTTAAAGCCTTGCAGTGCAGCTCCAGTACTTTTATTTTACAGACATGGAAAAAAAAAAATCAAAGCTGCTAGCAAGGAAAGCTATTTTGTGCTAACTGGACAGAAATTTTTTGAATACAGTAAAATCATTCTACTACTCTGCCATAAGAGAGTAGATCCCATCAGATTCCTGTCCTTGAGTCTGGCAGCAATCATTTTTCCTAGCCCAAAACCCAGTGAACCATCTGCTCCTCAAGAAAAGGTACTTCCTGCTATGATTAATATACATTTTCCATACATTCTAGTGAAGCCATTTATTTTCCCTAAGGCCAGTAACACGCTAACATAAACTGTTGTCAAGAAGTCATCAGCAGCTAAACCTCACCACAGTGTAATTCCCACCTCTTGGAGGCAAGCACAGAGCCTGGGTGAGTCCTGCCCCCTGTCTCACGTCAGCCCCTACACCTCAATACCCCAAAGAAATGAACACAGGCATGTAAGGAGCCAAAGCAAGGGATACATCCTCAGTTTTGGCAGTCAGGATGCTCAAAACATATGCGACCCATAGTTTAGAGAAGTGAGCATGCTGACAGTGCTCTGATGACAGTACAGCTTTGCAGGTCATAAAAACACATACAACACTGAGGCAGGAAGTCTAAATGCAAGTGAGCAGGCACACAGATATAATTCTGATGAGTCATGTCATATGAACCTCACAGGTGTGGGGAAGGCAAGAGATCCTCCAATACCTATCCAGCTTGGAAGGAGTCAATCACATCCGAGTAAAGAAACTGTCTCCCCCTTGTACGTTTTGTTGCCTGAGTCATGAGTGGGCTTTTAAAACTGCAATGGCTTAGCAAGGTCTGCCAAAAGACCCAGACAGTGGTTGCTGCAAAACATTATTCCTGTGGCTGATTTTAGTTCTTTCAGACAGGTTCACAGATCCACTGAGCAGGGTAAAGATCTAGGTTGCTTAAGAGAACAAAAAGAGCCCTTTTCTACTCCTCCCTGCAACTCGTTCTAAGCCAACTTAACAAATTTGAGATGCTGGATAGTTTTGCAATGAAGATCCACAGACACAGAGGTCCACTTTGGAACAAGATTGAACATAGAATACATTCATCTGGACCATCTTTTTAAAGCATGATACTTGCCTAATTCCACATTCAAGTATTTTAAGGTTAGTTCTGAAAATACCCTGATAGCTGTAGCCATTAATGTCTTAAGAACCTATTCAACTGCTTTTTTCTTTTTATATCACTAAAGCTGAATCAACAAGATTGCAGAGATCTGAGATAAGAGTGACTGCAGAGCTGAATTTAGCCCAGTGGTATTTTTGTTTAAAGGAACATCACAGAATGGAGAAATGCTGTACTCACAAGTGTTTTGGGACTGCATGAAGGACAAACTCATTAGGCTGAAAAGCAGTACTTTTATCTATGTCTAGTATTTTTATGAATAGCATCTTAACCCATTCATCTGGAGATCCCTTCAGTAACTACTGCTTTCTAAAGAGGTGTTTTTTAAAGAATTTAGTATAGGGAAAAAAAGCAATGCAGCAATTGATAGATATGGAAATACCTGAAATGTGACTAATGAAATTTATACCTAAATGTCATATTTTTACCAACTCACAGAATTACTTCTCATTTCCTACACAGGATTTTAAGAAGTCTCTGCACCTGCCTCCTCTCCCCAAAGGGAAAAAAAAAAAAATTTAAAATGCAAGATAAAGATGCTAAATGCAATTCACAGAAATCATAGAATAATTCAGCTTGGGCAGGTCTCTGGAGTTTTCTAGTCCAACCTTTTACTCAAAGCAAGATGAACCTAAGACCAGGGTTTTATCAACTGAGTCTTGAAAACCTTCAATGGTGAAAGTTGAACAACTTGCTTCATTGCTTGACTGACTTCAGAATGAAAAAGCTTTTCATTTATAGTCAACCTAAACCCCTTGTTGCAACTCAGGTCTCTTGTCCTTCTGTCATGCACTGCTCTGAAGAAATTCAGAGATTTTCTCTAGAAATTGCTGGACTACTAGTAGCTGCAGCTGCAGTCACCTCTTCTCTAGGCTGAACAAGCCCAAGTCTTTCAGTCTCTCTTCACCTGCCATGTGCGCCAGCCATGGCCATCTTGGTGACCCTCCTCTAAACTCTATATAATTTAGGAATGCCTTTCTTGTACTTGGGGATCCAAAACTGGACACATTACTCCAGGGGCAGCCTACACAATTGCTGAGTAGAGGCACACAACCACATCCCTCTACCTACATGCCATACTCCTGTTACTATAGCCCAGCAGGCTGTCAGCTGCTGCCTCCGTTGCCAAGGCACGCTCCAGACTTATATGCACTTTGTCTTCCACCAGCCCCATAAAGTTCTTTTCTGCCAAGCTGTTCCCTGGCCTGTATTGTTCCGAGGCAGGGCTTCACCCCAGGTGTGAGATTTGGTATTTGCTGTCCTTGCTAAATTTCATAAAGCTCCTGCTGGCCCTTCCATCCATCCCATCTAGATCCCTCAAATGTGGCTCTGCCTTTAAGTATTTTGACTGGTTCCTACAATTTGGTATCATCTGTAAACTAAGAGCAAGCCTTCCATCATCCCCTCCAGATCACTGCCAAAGATATTCGTTGACTGGTGTCAGGATATACCCCTGTGGTACTCAGTTCAAGCAGTCTTATTATCTGTTCATTGAGAACATATCCATCTGGTACATCCAAACTCTGAGCATTGAACAAGCAGATGGGATTTCAAGGCATAAAATTACAAGTATAGCAGCATATCTGAATTTAATATTTAATCTAGTTATAGAAATCAGCTGTTGTTATTTACATGACCTAACTTTAGCATTAAGCTTAGTCACCACTGCCTTCCTTTTCAGTCAGCAGATAGAAAAAAGAATCGGTACAAGCTGGGGACCAACTGGTTGGACAGCAGCTCTGCAAAAACAGATGTCAAACAACAGGGTGTTAACAAACTGGAGAAAATACAGTAGTGGAACACCAAATGCCTAAGACTGTTATTTAAATAGCTGAAGGTGCTAGATGACATGCCAGGAGAGGCTAGAGGAACTAGGTTAGGTTACTTGAAAAGGGGTAAACCAAAAGCCAATTGCTGAATTCAACAAGCTAAAGGCGAGTTGTAGAGGAGAGGCGGCGTAAGAGTTTTCTCACAAGTGCACAACAAAGAAGAGACAATTTGTGACAAATTATGATGCTGGAAACTCTTATCAGACATAAGGAAAAAAATAATCAAAGTGGTTTAGTACTGATAAAGGTGCTCAGAGTGGCTGCAAACTCTTCATCCTTGGACATTTTTAAAACAACTGGATAAGCCTTGAGCAAACTGATCTAACTTGGAAGTTAGCCAAGATTTGAATGAGGGGTTGTATCAGTGACTTTAAGAGGGCCCTGCTAGTCTAAATTTTTCTGCGATTCTAGGAGAAAGGCTCCTCCAGTGGGTGATTCATCTTGTCTTAAAATAGGTGTCTAAAATAGATTAGATGAATCACCATCTGGTGGTGCCTGTGTCTCACTGTAAATATTCTCCACTGAATACAAAGGCAACCTAAGCTGACCAGCTATGATTAAATGACTTACAGTGAGACATCTGTAAATTCTAAGAGATAGGACTTGTGCCACTCAAAATGATAGAGTTCTTGCCTTGTTTACATATTCCCCCTTTAGGGCATGAACCACTTCCTTAATAACCAAACTCAGTTGTGGGAGAAGGTGGACAAAACCCTCCTATAACACATAAAAATTAAAGTAACTTCTAATTAGAGCTACACAGCTATCTTAAACAGTTTGATGCCAAATGAACAATTCTCCCCATAATGCAATGGGTACAGTTTTATGATTATTATTTAATATATTACGTATATTAAAATATGTAATATTTTATTGTTAAAGACAGCTGACAAATTCGAAGCTGATAGGATGGTTTTCCCTAGCATGAGGAAATTTCTATCATCACAGCCTTATATATTAAGATATAAGGAGCTAAAGGAGATATCCTTTATTGGATAAAGGAGAATGAATTTAAATGTTCAGGTCATAAAATTTTTTAAATTTGTTATTGTAGTTGTTATTATTTTTTTTTGTTATTAACTGTAAATTATTTAAGAACACAGTTTAGAGCTGTCTGAAATGTTCATTGACAAGAAAAGCCACAGATGTTTAACAAAGATAAGTAGAAACCATTGAAGTTGCAGGTGTATTTTTGGACCTTGGAAACAGTATTTAGCTAGAAAACATTTCTTTCTTCCTGGAAGCTGGAGGGAAAGAAAAAAGAAGGTAGATAAAAAAAGAAAGAACAAGTCTTTTTTCAGACCTCCACATCAACAGAATGACCCCGTTTTCTTCTATCTGAAAAACTGAAGCCACTTTTAACAATTAATGTCTACAGAACTGTCTTGTTACTTGACTAATAAAATCAGTGTAACTTTTTCCTAAGGGAAATGGTATTTCTCCTACATACACTAATTAAGTTCCATTTTCCATGTTCCACAGATCCTCCCAAAGCAAATTTCCCTGTTGTTTCCTCAATATCCAGCACCCATTTTTTTTGGTACATAACACAGAGGCGATGAGGTTCCCTGGATGCAAAAAAATTACCCAAATACTACCACAGAAAACTATGGTTGAAGGCAACTGGATAAAACAGAAGGAGTAATGGGCTTTTACTACATGTGCTTTGTTTGTAATCAGAAACAAAAGGTGGGCGTGCCAAGGTGAAAGCAAGTACCTTCCAAAAAAGACAATTCTGGTTTTGCCACAGCTGACAAAGTCTATGAAACTACCTCACAGGTCCTCCAACCAGCCCTGCCTGCAAGGAAGTCACTCTACACATCCCTGAGCAATACAAGAGGGAAGTGGAAGGACAGAGAGACAAGTGACAAACATATTTACTCATAAAAAATGGTCCTGGGCCAAGCACCACCTCTCAAAGCAGCCTATTTGGTAGTTTAGAAAGCAGTCCCTCTTTGTAACAACTTCCCTGTCACAGAACAAATTCAAAGATGAATGCTCATGCCCTGTTGTCACTTGGCCATCAATGAGAAAGATAATGTTCTAAGCATCTTCAGAGAATATGAATCAAAACTTAACAAAACTGTTAACATGTATTAGGTCCAAAAACAGTCTACACTGATTAAGGAGAAAAGTCAGTCCTACAGAAGTCTTTGCCAAAACCACAAAACCTAAGATTTTACATTTCAATGCTGTTTCAGAACTACTGTTGGAACTTTTAACATTTCAGCTATGCAAATCTGAAAATGTTATTATTTTACAATTAACAGAGACCAATTCACACATGCTTATTCTGAGAACTAGTCTTTACTCACAAGGCATTCTTTTAGCTAATTGTAAGATAGGAAATTTTGCTGTGAATAAAAATAATTCAGATTCTGGGTTTTATTTTAGGGCATTAAAATTTCTATATTGACACATACCCAATACCATCAGATCTTATTATTCCTTTGAACTGAGAACTATTAAATATTGAATCCCATGTGAGAATGTGCATAAGATGTCTGGTTTTAAAAGAAGTTTGCCCATGCTCTTCCTATAACAAGGCCAGATCAAAAACTGCAGGGGCAAGCTCTTAGAATTTTGAATGAGTTTTAGTCTTTACAAATATCTTCCAGCATGTTCAGGTAATCAGCTTTAATCACACATGTTGGGGAAATATTTTTTTCCTGTATAGTTTCTAGTACTTTGTGCTGATAACTCATGCTTTATTATATTTTGTCTTACCCTGAAATGCCATCCTATTTTGCATGACTGCATTTTTGAAATCTCAAATTAATTCACTGTAACTACTGAAAAACCATAATGTATTAAGTCATTCTATGAAAAGTCTCCATCTCCCCACTCCACATAGGAAAAAGAAAAAAACAGCCATAATTATGAAAACAGAAGAGGAGGTATATAAGAAACTGCCATTTGTATGGCTTGGCTACTCAAAATTTTTCCAACCTAATTCCACAGATCAGTAGAAAAAGAAACAGTTAGTACTTCCTTATAACTTGTAAGGGCTAAACATTGGCTTTTATGTGGGGAAAAGTTTGTGATATAAGTTGAAATCAAAGTCATCACTGATTTACTTCAGCAAATTTACTAGCCCTGATTGTGACCAAAAAAAAAATTGGCTCAATTTGAAAGCGAAAGCATGTTTTTAATCAAGCTTTGGAACATAAGAGTGACAGAGAACCTCATTCATCAGACATATGAAAAATAGCTAATACTACTGAGCAACAGCTAAGTAAATGCAACTGCCATTTATCAAAACCACACAAATATGAGTCTCAATCTAGGAAGGCATTTCAGAATTTAAAAAAAATATTTTGAGTTAACAGGACTTCAATTTTTAAAATGTTTTTTAAAAATAATTTATAGGTAAAGGAGAAAAACAGATTCCAGATTTTCAAAATTGGGTAAAAACCAGTCTGACTGCATATTGACATTTGCAACCACAGTGTGTAAGCACTGCTGACATATACATAAGGAAACACTGAAAACACCTGGAAGGCACAGGCTCAAGAGAGTAACATGGAAACACAGAGTCATTCAGTAAAAGCTCTGGCAATTTTCAGACCAAGTCTCCACTATACCACTCAAAATTTGCAGAAATTCATTTCTACACCAGAACAATAGCATATCTTCAAGTATGTGAAGAGGGACAATGTTGGAGCAGAGAATCTCAGACTAAGTGAGATAAAACCTTTAGATGTCTGATCTTAAAAGTTTACTCTTAAAGCCCTGGAGAATAGGAGCTTGCATACTTCCTAAAGAGGGAAGGGAGAAAAGACAGACACCTACAGAACACCAGTCTTATAGAAACTCAATTACTCAAATGAGGTATCAATTAACTCTCCTAGGCCACATGTCACTAATCACAGCAGAATAACTAGACACATTCAGAGAGATTGCAAGCAAGAGGACAAAAATAATGAATAGGTATGAAACCATTTAGTGATGGTACAATGAACTGGGAAAAAAAAAGGGAAAGATGATTGAAAACCAGCTTATTCTCTCTCAGCTTTGTCTGATTTTTCAATAGTATGGAAGCATGCAAAAATATTTAGCAATTAAGGGTCAATGCCAAAGGAGTAAAATGAGAACAGCTCTTTTACCTCTCATGTCTTGAGGTTTAAAATGGATGTATGGAAACATCATGGTGACAGGTTCACATCATTCTGCTCCAAGGTAAAAATTCATCCTCTGCTGACAGACATAGAAGCTGCTCCTCTAATTCTCTTTCCCCATATAAGAACTGTTTGCCTGTTCTTTCGGAGGATCCAAGACCACCTGAGACAGCATGGTAACATCTGCTGTCCAGCATCAACTCTGTCCCTGAATGGTCAAGACTTTTCCTCCTACCTCTCAACAGAACATAATTTTCCCAGTTCCTGCTGGAACTGTTTTGCCTGTTCCAAGCAGCATGCCAGGACACTCCTGAGGTACACAGCAGTTATGGACCCCTCCAGGTGACTTCTCCATCACACCCAACTCTGACCTGGCAGTTTCCCACTGAATGATTTTCCCCACTTTGCAGGGTAATGCTGACTGGGGAGCAGTATGACTGTGGCAGAACACATTCTCCTGACATGTCAGACTATCGGATACGTTAAAAAAAGAACAGCCTAACTTCATGCTCAACACCTCTCACTCTCTGGCTGTTCTTGGCACGCTATTTTTACATATATTAGAATAAAAAAGTTTACAATGTGTTCAGTAAGCTGAGAGCCAAAGTGAGGCGATCCTTCAAAAATGTTCAGTTTCCTACTCCCAACAAACTGCTCCTACACTAATGTCTGCAACTAGACTCTTTGTACTAGGATGGAGTTTCAATTTCTCATAGATTTATTTTTTGTTGCAGTGAACTTGTTATAAACGAGAAAATTTATCAAAGGCTGCCCTACAATAAGAAACAAACAAATCAACAAAAAAAAAATCCCAACCCTAACCGCAGGAAAAGTAAAAAACAACAATCCAGAACAATTTCTGAAGGATGGCTTGTGTTATATCTAGAAGAATCTAGGGACTTGCATAGAAGATTTCCCAGAACAAGTTTAATGCTCTGGCCATGAATGAGGAGAAAGAACACAGCAGGTCTGAGAAGGATGATAAAACACACAAGAAAGAATACAGGAAAATAGAATAACATCAAACTGGCTTTGCTAAGACTTATTCTTAGTTTGTCCAAATTTGATATGTTTGCTTTTGCTCTTCCAAAGTACTCTCACTGACCTCCACAGCTGCAAAGCAGTCATAAAGCTTTTGTCCAATCTGATCATCGTCCACATTATTTTTTAAGCTGTAGCACTATTGGTCAAATCTTGATTTATATTTATTTGCAAACTAATCTAATTAAATTATATACTACATCAACAACAACAATAACAAATAATAATAATATATACACTCCATAATATGGCTGGAAAACTCTGGATAGAACTATTGTCTGACAGATTACTGGCAATTCCAGATCCTTGTCCATTGTGCCCAATAAATGCACATGCTTGACTGCTTTCTTATTGTAAAAACTAAAAGAAAAACTTTTAAAAAAAGGCCATAAAAAACCAAAAAACCTCTAAAAAAAAACAAACACACACCAAAAAACAACAGTAAGAGAGTTCAGGAAGTGCATTTCAATGTGATTACAATACTTTTTTAGTAAATTAAACCATAGCCTTTGGCCACAACATGACCCAGAGCATGTTGTAATGGTCCACAAATGAAGTGCTTTCTATATGTTATGCCTTAGGTATGTACTGCAAAACTTGGCTTTGTTGTACTTTAAAATATAGGAAGAGAAATTTTTATGTCTTATGACAGAATGCTTTATTAAAAATAATGATGTTTCAAGAACTTGTATTTGCAGAAAAGAACATTTCAGCAAGGAAATACATCTTTGCAGCATTTCTATTTTTACAGTGAGGCAAGTTACATCAGCTTAAAAAAAAAATTCAACAAAACCAGCCTACACAAATATGATTCAGGTTCTCTCTTACTACAATATCAACATGAGAATATCCCCCATGTACATCTGTACACCACTAGACAAGTTCTCTCACACACGTCCTTTGACACAAACACTCCTGCCTTTGCATGCTTGCACACAAACACTGCTCTCACATGTTAAGCTTCTCACACATAATCAATCCTCCAAGCTCTGGCGCTCTCTCACACAAACACAGACGTGCTTCATACTTTCTCCTGCATCAGAAAACCATGTGAACCATCTGTCACTATTTAATCTCCCAACCCAAGCCAAGCAAGTATGTCCCATCTCAACCCTAGACACCCCAGTCAGCCTTTCTAGCAATACACTCTTCACAAATAGACCATTGTTTTTGCTGCTGCCTACCTAATATTAATTTGTTTTCCACTTCATCTCTTCTTTTTTTGCTGCCATGTGCCCCACTGAAAGCTCTATTTCGCCTCTCTTTACAGAAGTCAGGTCTCAAGCAGTCCAGGGTTGGATATTGCATAGCCAGGGCCAAGACATGTTTTGCAACACTCAGCATACCACAAACTACCCACCGAGATCAGTGAGCACCACAGATTTCCCTTTTCGTTCATAACTTCACCCTTCTCTGGTCTCTGACTGGTGAGTGTTTAATGCAAATGGACACAGAGAAAGATATTTTTTTTTAAGAGATAGTAGTTGTCATCAGAAGAAAAGAAAGAAACCTACACTTCAAAACTTTGACTGACTGTACTTTCATTTCATAGGTGAAAAAGGAAGAATAAATTGTATTGTTTGGGAAAAATCCCTCAAAATACAGTCTCAGGACAGAAGGGCCTAAAAGAAGCCTGAAAGCTTTGGTGTGTAAAAGACAGGCTGGACAAAACACAGTAGAAAAAAGACCACTTTGTTTTAGGGATATCAGAAATGCTGCTGAAATCTGCACTTGGAAGGAATGCCATCAAAAGCAAGGCTTAAGTACTTTCAACATTTCAGGGAATGTAACAGTACCCCCCATAACCAGTGCAGAAGGCTGCTATTGGTCCGAAATATGTTTATTAAACTCTATGAAATACGTCTCCCAGTTAAATGTCTCTTTAAACCATTGTTCTTTCTTTCCACAAATGAGAACAGAAGTTCACATCTATCTTTTGTACCAGAGAGATCCCTCAGGATCTCTGAGGGTAATACTGTCACACTGGAGCTTATGCCAGTCCTGAAAATTGGAGCAAATTCCTTTCTGAAGACAGAGCCTAAAGACAAACCTCAGCATCTCAATACTGAAAAGTCTCCAGATTAAACCACAGAGTTTCGGGTGCACATAGCATGGACCAAACCCACATCCACTCCTAAGAAAGGAACCAACACATAGTGGATCTTTTGTTGCTTTCTTCTAAAGATTATGAAGTTGGCAAGCATTTTAAGAAAGGCTTAGATAGATCCAGATTCCAGTTTTACCTAAATATTCACTTTGCCAGGGGGAAGGTGGGAGGAGTAGTGTCTGCCTACCTTTTGAAAAATAAATTGTTGCATGATTTCTGTTTGTACAGCACTTAGGGTAATGTCACCTACTAGGGCTGTGACTTACAGCAAAGACTTTGGGAAAGGGGCAACCCCCCTCTTTTGGGAAATTGAGCCACAGGTGAGAAATCTCTGCAGACAAATTGTTTTATTAACAAGTGAAAGAAAAATGTGGAGAAACTAACATTTAAAAGTCTAGGAACCATACACTTTCAGCAGGACTCGTCAGCAGACTTTAGATGTTACTGCAAAAGAGGGCGAGCTTAGGCAAGCAAAACCCTCAAGCATATCAGCCTTTTCTGAATGCAAATTCCCTAGAAGTGCCTGTCTTCAGCACATATAGCAAGTGGTACATGCAATGGCATGAGCAGAATTCAGGATAGAGAAACCTGTCTGCTCCATGACCACCTGACCTCAATGAAATTAATTTCAATTTTTTCCTTGATGTCAAGCTTCTTTCTTCACACCACACACCTCTCACCTAATTGCAGCTAGTGTCTGTGCCCTAGGAGAGACTAAATTGAGACAGAAAACTTGAGCAAGTAACAAGGATTCTTAAAATTATTATCAAAAAAAGAAATCATATGAGGACTGTTAGCAGCAAATGAAAAAAATTCCATTATATTCTACTTAGGTCTTTTTTATCCAGCTATTGTAATAACTATTACTTTTGGATTGTGTGTAAGCCTTAAAGGAAAGAGACCATTAATTACCCTAGAGAGATACCAGCAAATGAAAGATGGTTGGACAGTGGCTAACCCCCAAATGCTTCCTACTGCTTCATTCATAGAGATGTCCCCAAACCTTCTAGTGACAAATTGTGCATGTTTCCAATGGAAAAGGTCAGAATGGAACTATTTCAATGTAGCAGACTGCTATAGGTGGAGAGATTGTGGTCTTTAACTTCAAGCCAAATATTAATGACAAGTGGTCCATATAGTTAGCAAAAATCAGGAAAAACCTTTTCCTTTTACAAACTTACAAGAAACTATGCTCTCAACTTTTTTTTTTCTTTTTTTTTCTTTTTTTCTTTTTTTTCTTTTTTTTTTTGTTGGAACATCATGGAAGTTGGTCCTCCTACCTAGGACTTGGATGTTCAGTGAGCCTGCCAGGAAACACCAGGTAACATTTCTCAGGCTGTTGTCTTTAGTCTCTTCTTAGAATGTAAGATCCACATAACCTAACTGGAAAAGCATTCAGTCTTCTCTTTTCCAATGCTATCCTGCCACAAACCACTGACAGAACCTGCTACTTTGATCCTTATGCACATGTGAAAACACAAAGGAAACAAAGACAATACAGGTTCTTTTCTTAAAGCAGCTACTGTTCAGTACTTTAACTGGTGATACCCTCCTCCAGTATATCCTAGTGCTGGGAGATAGTTCCAATAAACACAACATGAAGTGTATCTCAAAGGTCCATTTTATTTAAAATAAAAAAATCCCGCCCTTCCCTATCCCCAAACAAAAAAACCACCTCTCCCTTCACTTTCACCTCAAGGCAATCCAAAGGATTTTCCAAGGGGAAGGGTCTGTTTATACTAGCTGTCTGTCACTTAGACAAGAAGCAGGAGAAGCCAGCAACCCTGAAATAAAGCATCTGTTCAAGCTACCGTAAGATTAACGACCCACTTTGGAGGCAAAAGAAAATCTCCCCAGAGGAGGGGAAAAAAACTCTGGACAACTCCAAAGCCAGATTTTCAAACAGTAATTGACTCCCAAACTAATCTGTAGGTAGAACAATTAAAGCAGAGAACATGGCTGCTTACAAGTCCTACTAAAGAAAAAATCCACTCACAATAATCTGGATAGTTTACCTCCTGCACTGAAAGAACACTCACAACATGTGTAATGGGTTTCAAATCTGAAATTTTCATGAAAAGACAACAGAAAATATCCATATGCCATAATAGCAATTTTCCCTATGTAAGGATGTGATTTAATTTAATGTACCATATTCTGTACCACATCAACAAGGATGAAGTGAATAGCAGAAATAAAATTATATTCCTAGCTATGCTAACATTCAAATTATTGCACTTAATTTAGATTTGGAAAACATAGCTAAATATCAATATAATATCTAAAATTACCAAATTTATATCTCTTGTAGAAGTCACCATTTTAAAAAGTAACAAAAAAAAAAAAGAAAATCAACAGATTCCAGCAACTAGAAGTATCTCTTCTGGCAGATGGAGATGTTATGGCCTGTAGTTAGCCAATACCAATCCAATAGTCAAGCAGAGGAATTCTGGAGTAAGAAAAGAGAACAGGGAGAAAAGCAGTTTTTCTATAGAGAGATTTAAGACTTGACAAGTTGACAAGCATATAATTTTTTAAAATTATAATTACAAATAACTGTATCAATATCCTGCTCCAGTCCTGTAACCATTTCTCCCAGACTTTCAGTACAACTTTAACTCACACTACATATCATCTGTTCCACCTTGATAATTTGAGTTTGGTATTTTTGACTTGGTGTTTCTTATCTGCTTCTGTCTGACAAACTCCTAAGTGATTCCAAAATAAAAAAGCCCAAATGAAACAAACCAGTATAAGAAATCGCAAAATTCAGTCTACAGAATGAGATGGAGTTGACACCAAAACTCATCCCCATTTCCTTCTTCACTCCTTAACTGCTTTCTTACCAAGTCCCAGATCTGACAAGATGTCCATACTCTAGAAAGTAAGGTAAATTTAGAAAGAGAAGGAGGAAGAGGATTTTTTACCAGGTTGAAAAAGCAGAAAAAACAAAACTAACAAAGATGAGTACAAGTACAATTACATGTAGGCAACGCAAAAATACATTTGGGGATATTTAGCATCACCCTGATGTCTTTGTGCTTCTCAGTGATTAACAGATTGCAAGAGTGAGTGTCTGCTTTTTCCAGGTTCACTGAGCTGATGAAATATCTGAAGACATTCATAACTTCTGACCTCAGCTTAAGGGTTGGTCATAATAACGTAAGACCTATCTAGTCATGATTTAAATAAAAATAAGTGGAGTCATGATTTAAATAAAAATAAGTGGAGTCTTCAAAGACATAACTTGACAGTTAAGGAACAAAAAAACTACTTACAAGAAGAACACAACAAACCACAAAAACACCACCAACAAAAAACACAAAAAAAACTCCCATAAACCCAACCTGATATTAATAATGTGTAGGCATATTATTACAAGTATTAAAAACAGGACCAGAAATAACTTTTGAAATTTTACAAATACCGTGCTCCAGACATATTCCATCTCTAGTGGCCCCTGGTACCATACATATGCAGTTCAACAGCACTTGCATCCCCTTTTATGCACTTACTTAATGTCTCTGATTTCTAATAAAATCAGAAAGTTTAAGAGAATTAAAAGTTACTGAAAATCAGAGCTGTGCCAGCAGTTTCCAGTGATGACCTGACATGATTTTTTCCCTCAGCTGATATCCAAATAGTTAAGGAATTTATATAGTCCATTCCTGCTCATTCATTTCAAAATTAACTTTCTGTACCATGTAATATTCCAGATACATCTGGAGGATGGAAGAAAATTGTTAAGGAAAATCACTAGCTTATATGTTATTGTAGCACTATTCAAATTTTGTAAATTAAGCATGAACAACTGGAGAGGAGGAGAGCCCAGACAGTGTTCCATAAGAGAATTTGGAGGATCATTTTAGACATAAAAACTAAAAAAGTTATAATGCAACTTCAAAAAACGATAATATGGTGGAGGAAGCCGTAAAACAAAGTCACATCTGACTGGATTCTTTCCTGGATTTCTACTCTCAATAAATCTACATAGAAATATTTTTTTTTCTTTATTGCAAGGAACAAAATTCAACTTGTGTTTCAAGAGCCATGCTGAAAACCCCTCCACATTTTATTTAGCACCAGAACCAGCAGCAAAGAGCTCCACTGGTCGAACACAGCCCTACAGTAAACTTATACTACTATAGCCTTACTGGTGTCCTCCTCAGTAACACTTATCCATGCCCATTATATTTCTCTAAATTCTTTTGCATGGAATGTACAAAAATTTTTTTAATTTTTGTAATTTTTTTAATAGCTAACAAACACTACTGCCTCCAAAAAAAAAAAAAAGAAAACCACTCAAAAAAATTTTTTTTAAAAAAACACCAGTAAACCATTCTTCATGATGACCAAGTGGAATTTGGTTTTGTTTCCCTTAGGCTATATTTAGTGGGCAGCAGAAAATAAAAAAAAATTCAACTACCCTAAAACAATACTCTCTGATGGCAAACAAAAGGTGTGTCTAAGTACCCCCAGAACGGTGTTTTAACAGGTCAATGAGTTTCTCTTTTTACAGGGTAGTACAAAAACTCATCACAGCAGACTAAAATACTAAGAACATTTGGTTATTTTAGAATAAACTTAGTTTCAAACACAAAGGTTAATCAAAAAAGAATTTATATATATCTAACATAATTACTTTTAAAAATAATGACTTTTCGTTTTATTAAAAGGAGATAGGATATTAAACTCAGTGAAGAGTCACCTTCAAATGGTGACATAGTGCAAAGAACCATCTTCCCATACTGAAAGTCATGAGCTATTTCACATTTTAATTTGTATAAACTAACTGGTGTCAGTCAAGCCGAGTCACAACAAGCTTGCAAAGACCTGAAGTGCCTGTAGGTACTTGGAAACACAGCTCATTGCTTTGGAGCTCAGAAAATGCCATGAGAGACACTCTGTGGTTTGCCATGACTATGAACATAGCACATGGCAAGACATTTTTTCTTGGCTTTTGGCTTGCAGGTATCCATGTAAAACACTCTGGCCAAATCCTACTTGAGTTTATTTGCCTTTGGGTACTTTCCTCCCCATCCTGCAATTTGAACAGCAACAGTGTCACAGAGCACAGATGCTGAACTTTCGCAGAGATTGGCATTTCTGAGGAAAAGGGAAATTGCATGAGAAAACTGAATAAAGGAGAAGATAAGAGCAAGCAGACCAGGCTTCCTACTCTCTTTGCAGACCTACCAGAAAACACACTCTGCCCCATTCACTGCTTCCCTTCTGTTGATCTCGTGTTCATCTTCACACAACTTGATAGTACTTCTGTGAGTCAAAAAAAAGCACTTTTGACAAAACTGGCTTGCTGAAGTATTAGAGTATTAGTATAAGGAGACAGCAGTAAAGAAAGAAGAACACATTAACTTCAAACACACAATAAAAACAAACCCAAAACCCATAAAATTAGCAATTTAAAAAATACAGCCAGATGAGTGTGCCAGATTTATTAGATTACAGCCTCTCTGGGGCAGGGACCATGCAAGACAAGGTGCTTATTCAGGGCTCAAGTACAAGTTTGCCATCAGCTGAGGCTGCTTTTGGACATGACCTCATTGTAAAAACATTACCCTCAATCACAGTGGTCCTTGAAAACTGCCTCCTGGCTAGTTGATTGTTATTACACATATTACAGATTTCACAGTAGCTATTAGGTGTATTTGCATCTGTGTCTTTAAAATCATGAGTGAGAGAGAAAGAGATACCTGGGGAGTTGCAGGGGGAGAAATAAAAAAGCATGTCTGAACAGATGATCTTTACAGTTCCCTCCTCCTGCTGCTAGAAGCTTCCCACTCAGCTTCTGCTCCTATCTGTTCATCTTTCTCTGGCAAGAACTACTCTTAACTGTGTTAATTTTCTTTTTTGTGGGTTAATGTTGGGTAACGTGCTTGCAATTGCCCACAACTAATAGATTTCCAGTGATTGACTTTACTGCACTCCTGGCAGTAAGAAGAGCATATTTCTTGAACCAGGGTCATTTAAAAGGGGTTCTAGAAAGTACCTTCAGACATTTCATGGCTTCATTTAAACAGCTACTTCCTTGGTTCCATGCAGGATTTTGAGCAGGAGGTCAGAATCTTCAAAGGGAGGTCACTGTCCTCTAGAATATTAAGTTAGAACCATTTCAAGAGTTTGAACAAAGCATGAAGCATGACCTTTTATTCAATTATTTATTTAAGGCTAAACTTGGCAGATATGAGACTATCCAACTGTAGTTAGACAGCCATGATCTCAGCCTCTGGCTGTGCAAAGACATCTTAAATCTGTAGGTTCTGTGCAGATCCAGGGGATTTTTGCCAAAAAGTCTCCTGAATAAAAATTAAATATTCCTTCATATGTTAAGCTTTTTTTCTTCTTCCTATCCTAGCCTATTATAATGCCGAATTAAAAATATATAATGCTTTAGGATTAGCACTGCTTATACTGCACTTTCCCAGCCAAAAATGACTGTTATAATACTTTAATGATTTCAAAAAGGTTAAGTGCTACATATCTTCTGCCTTTAAAAACCAGTGAGGCACAGCCTTTTCCCAATTACTGTCCAGTTACCTGGGAGTAAAAAGGGAACAAGACATAGTCCTGCCAAGGAAAATCTTGGGAGCACCCAATGCCTGGGTTGCAGTTGCAGAATGAATGGCATTTGTCAAAAGCATTCTGTGAGAATGTGGCAGTGACATATGAGAAGCCACTTACATCATTAGCTTCTGTGACCTAGATAGAGGATTATCTAGATGCTTTGACCTTTCAAAACTCCAAAAAAAAATGTTGTATACAGCATATATATATATATATATATGTATAACTACATTGGTCTCTTCCCAGTGGTAATCTACACCTTCCCTCAATTTAGCAGCTTCAAATCTTTAGAAAATCTTTTCCAAGGCTACATCTGCAGCGTGCAGGTTTCTTTGCAAGTACTAGCTACCACTAGCTAGGACTGTGGCTTTATATTTCACAGAGCAAAGAGAAAATGATGATGACCTGTAGCTTTTTAACTATCACTGCAGACTAATTGCAGTGAGTCTCCTTCCGCCAGGCACGGCCAAGGAAGGTGTGTGGCTAGGTCACAGTTATCTTCCCATGTAATTTTGAACCTGCAGGACTGTGTGTTGATGTTGTCAGTGTGCCAGATATAGGCCCTTCAGCTGGTCAGGTTCATGTGTCTCCTGTGCACCTTCAACTCCTTGCCTAAACCTCAGCATGTGGTTCTTGCATCTGGCACTGAAATCCCAAGTGTCCCACTTTCAAGTGCCAAGGGAAGCATATACAGTTTGAAACTAACAGGCTCTGCAAGTCAAAGGACAAGTAATACAATAATAGCCAACATTCAAATAGGCCCTTCTGCAGAGAAGTATCTGGATAGTAAGAATGAACCTTTTTCAGGTACCATGATCAGAACCTAATGCAATCCACATGACCTGACTCAAACCCTACATGGGCCACAGCACCATCTTCTGGAATCAGAAATTTCACTGCAAGAAAATGCTGCAGTTCTTCAAGTACTGTGAAGAGAATCAAGCAAAAGAAACAAAAAAATCCACCAGCATTTCCAAAACACTGTAGGCAAGGGGCTGGAGTTAACAAATGCAAAAATTGGCCTGTGCAACATTTCTCATGTTTCCAAGAAATTACTGAAGTTCTTAAGAAGTCAAGGAAGATCATTGAAGAAGAGAGAACAGTCCTCAGCTCACTCCACACAATTGAGGACACTCTTCATGCTCTGCAGGCATGTAAACCTATTATAGTTATCAGTTCCCAGATAAGACTTCCCACAATGCAGCTCTGGGAACCTGTGTTAGGTTGGCCCTTGAAAGAGGCTACAAATATTCATGCATTCTTATATAGATGGCACAAAAGAGCTGAAAAGCAGTAGGAAGACCACTGATTAAATCATTTTTATACAGCCTCTAGGTGTGAATGTTCCTGGTCCCACTCATGGCCAGGTTACAAAAAGTTGAAGCCCACCTGTAGTCATTAGCTTTTTTCCCCAAAGACAGCTGGAGAGCTTGCATGGACTAAACTTTGTTAAAACAGAGACGTACCCATCTGAACTTACTCATTTGCAATCTTTAGTTCCAAAGCATAACATTAGAAAGTAACATACTGAGCAGATCTGCAAAGCCTTAAGAATAATTATCACATAAGTCAATGTTGGCTATATCTATACTAAAGGAAGTATAACAGAAAAAAATGCAGGTGAATAAACAGTAAAAGTGAAAAATAAATCATTCTTAGCATGGGCAAAGCCTAGAAAGCCATCCCAATTGCATATAGAACAGTCAGATATGTTACTCTAACCTAGCAGCTATGTAAGACTAAAACAAAGGCATAATCATGACCATGAGAAATGAGCTATATGTTGTAACTATTATTTTATAGTGCTATCATATATGACGCTTTCACCTCTTATCCATATTGTATTGGTTTTAACTTTCCCATATTATATCTGGGCCCAACACAAACTGAAAAACAATGTCAGAATCAATCCATTACCAGCTGCACCCTCAACCCTAACACAGTACTCAAGTAAAACACAGTTTGAGTGGCTTTTATAAAGCTTGACACCTGAAATACAGCTCATTCCATATGTGATTAGACATACTAGGAATGGACTTAGGAGCACAAGCTCAATTGCCCAGTGTGCGGGCACACATTAAATATCAACATTTTGAGCCATCACACTGGGACTGAAGTGATAAACGCACAAACCATCTGGTATTCTAGCCCATCACACCCAGACAGCTTCTCTCTTCTCCTCCAGCATAAAGCCACAACTGTTGCTCATTGAGTTGCCAAGCTTTCTACATTATCATTAGTAACTTAAAAACAGGATTATGCTCAAATAGTACAGAAACTTTAGGGCCACAGGCTGAAAACACTTAATGACTTCATTAATGAACAAGTGCTTTATTAGAGATTAGAGTCCCTACTCTTGTGTATTAACAATAAGATGCCTTTAAAAAATAAATAAATCTGCATTTTCATGTCACTTGCCTTTTGCACCTCTCCTTCCTTCCCTCATAGAAGCACTGGACTCAGATATGTTCAGAAACCATCCAAGGTGATATCATCAATATAACTCATCCTCCTGTCAACACAGAGTGATCAGGTAAATGTGAACACTATAGCAGAGGACCAGGACTCTTCCTCACACATATCATGGTAAGGGTAGATGCACATTCCTTTGCTGACCAGGAACAGGGAAGCAACTTCATTTATTTATTTGTTTGCAGAAGGAGGAAAATGGCTATGAAAAACCCAACAGAAACAATGCAATGCATTCTTAGTAAATCCAGAAGAGTCACACATATTTTCATTCTACCAGAAGTTAAAGGATACCTGCAAAGCTTTTACATTTTTTGTTTCACTTCCTTTATAATTTTCTCACCTTTATCTGCCCTCCCTATTTAGCTTCTTCTTCAAGTGTGAGGAGGCGTCCTAAATCAAGGGTCTTCTTCCTCTGTCAGCCAGGGTTCTCCATTTCCCAGGCAGTACCTGACCGATCAGGGGAGCACCTGAGGCCAGCTGAGGACCAGGTTCTCCAAAGACTAGTCCTAGTCCTCTCTGGAAGGCCACACAGACTCATTGTGTAGTCAGGAGGATCTCTTCATTGAAGGCCATTTTAAGAGCTGCCCTTTTCCCATTGCCTCTCTACATAGAGAGAGAAAGCAACTACCAGGCATGGACACAGCCAACTGCACAACTTGATTCCATTTAACAACAGCTGCTACATTGAGTTAACACTGGAGTATCACCATCTGTGGGCTGGGGCCAGCCAGGATGGACATTCCCTCACACAGATGGAAATGAGACTACAGCAACCATCATCATGAGAGCTACTCTGCAATCTTATGGAACCCAAAGCAGAGTCTCAAACAGTTATCACAAAGCTTCAAGATAGGTTTGTCCTTGAAATTCTGGTTATTTAACCAAAGCACCATTTTTAATAGCTACTCAGGAGACTTCTTCACTGCTTTTTTTGCTGAAATTACGATTCCTGTCTCACTGGGTGTTTTTATAGCCTTACCATTCATGCTACATGACCAGCATAGCTGAAATATCTAAGTGCCCACAAATAATTAAAAAGTCATCTCCACTTCTTAAATGTTTGGATAAATTTATTTATAGGGCAAGTTGGCAATTCCCCCATAAGTCATACCTTCCAACCAAAGCAACTACGTCAGGTACTTAAAATATCACCCCTTTCCATATGGCTCTGCCTCTCATGTCAGCTGGGATAGCTTTTTTCCCCTAGGATACAGGTAGTGACCTCAAGACTTACTAGCAGCAGCTAAAGACCAAGCTGTACCAGGCAGTACTGCACTGCTGGGCAGAAAAGGCACCTTCTATATGGAAACACCAACTCAGCATAATGCTCAAGCATTGGCCTTTGTATTTTACTTCAAACAAGGCTCATAAACTTACACTGAGGTACACACTAGCACAACCTCTCTAAAACAAGTGGGAAAAGAAAAGCTTCTCAACAATCTTGATGACACAGTGGATGGGAAGACATGTCATCAGCAAGGTCCGAGGAAGGTATTTTTTCCAGAGAGCGCTTACAACACTGTTCCAACAACAGCACATATACTTGTCCCCAGTTTCTCTTCCCAAACATTTTGAATTCTCCTTAGCTTTACATTTTTCCACCATTCTCGTTTTGCAGCTTCACATCAATTCAAGTAAGTTGATAAAACTGTCATCTTTTTCAGCATATTAAATCTGATCCACTGAAAATGATAGACCCCATAGATGGTTCATAGCATCTGGAAGGCAGATCCTTGACTATCTCAGAAGTAAGAGATTAAAAAAAAAATTAAACACATTAATTATCAGTAAATCAGCTTTGGAAAGCCTGGTTTCTTTTCTATTAACAAAACCCTTAATAACCTGTTGATGTAATTCTTTTTTTTTTTTTTTCTGGTGACAGAAACTTCTTCCTATGAATGGAGTCAAAAGGATCATTTCCTTCTGTATTATTACAGTATTGGCACAAAACCCAAGCTATACAATAATTCCCTTCCCTTTCCCATGCCCTCACAAACACATAAGCCTCTGTCACTAAACACCTTAACTCTGATTAGCCAGATCTTCCAGAGTATGATCCAGAGAGGGCTTGTTTGTTTCAGGGATCAGAAGCTAAGTGGAAATAAAAGAATGGTCAGGACACAGAGGATGGAGAAAAGTAATTATGTGAGAAACTGAAGTCACAACTCACACACGCAAGTTAAGAACTGCCATGGGAAGAACTGCCTCACTTTTCTACCTGCATCAGAGAAACATGAATATCAACTTCAGTGTTCAGAGCTATAAGGAATCATAGTATTCACTTGCTTTAAAACAACAAATGGAATAAATATTCTAGTTAATTGTATTGGGAAGACAGTATTTGGAAAACTGTTATTCAGAAGTTGGGCGCAACTCTGATTGTCATTATATCAATGTAAGCCTTCAATAACATGGCAGAACTTGGTTTCCTGTGTCTGATGATCCCCAATTAAGATTTAATAATAATCAGAACTTAATACCAAATTTCAAGACAAATGTGAATGATAAGCAGTCACACAAATCAAGTGTTAGTCAGAGAGAATAGTTTAGTATGAACTGCTTCCCTTATTAATTACGAGGGAAGTATCCCTTGCATAGAAGTGACCCTCAAGAGGCCTTTGATTAATAATAGCTAAGACCATCAAAATCTTGAAAATATTTCTTTATGCACATAATTAACGTCTATGTAAATTGTCAGTATCATTGAAATAAAAATAAAGTAATCACATCTTAAAAGTTACTTGTGGGCAGACAGGAGTTCAACTTTGTCTCTGGAAGAATTTTGCAACAACTCTCTCTTTAGAGACCAGTTTTGTAAAGCACAGAAAACTCTCAACTATAACATATTTGTGACAACAGAGAACATTTGAACAACTGGACTACAGGGGAGGTGGAAGAAATGCATTTATTTATATTCATACAAAATGCAAATTGAGAAAGAGCAGTCCTATGATAATTTACAGATTACTACTTCCTTGAATCCATCATGCTCAAAAATCTCTGCAAGAAAATTTCCAAAATGCTGAACTGCACTCTATTCAGAAACTGCTGGAAAATTGTGAGCAGCATAACTCTATAATTTAGGCACAAGATCATATTGCATTTGGTGCTGAGAACTATCCATATTTTATTTGTTTGTTTTTAAACCAACACCCTCAGTTTTTACATCTTCTACACTAGCTTTCAACACATTCATAGAAAAAAGTAATTCACAGAAAGAGGACCCTTCTTCAGTTTTTTGTGCTACAATTTTGAGCAAAAGGGTTATTCCAGAAGGAAAGTCCTCTGCTTCAAATTCAGCTGAAAAATATCTTTCTCACTTGACTTGCACTGAAGCCTGAAAGATCTGGTCAAAAGTCAGGAGTCATCTGCTGAAATACAGCCATCTACATTCATGCTAGATGTTTGGACTACTTTTATATTCAATTGGCAGAAACAGCACTTCTCAGATCTGATTCTGCTGACTAAATGTAGACTTCCACTTCAGGAAGAGATGAATTGATCCCTAGAAATGCTCTGCTTCCTGACTATAAAGGGAGTGCAGAGAGGTGAGTTTTAACAGACAAATCCCACCTCCTCCATGCTGGGTATCACACTGAACCACTGAACAACCATATCTCATTTCTCATCTAGGACCTTATCAGCCTTGCTGGAATTCCTGCCACTTTAATTGGTGCAAATAAACCAATGTGGTTACCCTAAGCTTCGTGGATAATCAAGGTAAAGAAAGGAGCACCTCTGAGAAGCAATTCAGCTCAAGTAAGAACTTGAATTCTCCCCAAAAGATGCCACTGTGTCTTTGGAGATTATGGGAATGAGTCTTATGAGCCTCCCTGTTAATAAGGTGAAGCATTGAAGTGTCTTGAATCAGACAGAGAGGTTCAGGATGTTGGTGCTGAGAAGATGGGAGATACAGAGAAGCCTCATCCCTTATCTCCTCTCCACACCAGTGAGGCTGAAACATATGGCATCAGACCCCACAATAAAAGGCAAGGTTACAGTATGGATTACTGTCCTTCACTAAAATACTTCGAAGGAGAATAAAAACAAAGCCACACCAAGGAAGTTTGAAAAATCTGTATTGTGGCCTACACAGTGTCTATCCACCCACAGCTTCACCAAGTGAGGATAAACAAGAGCTGAACGAAACTCTGCAAGTGCGCACTTCAGTTGGCCAAATATCCAGCACAGGCTAGAGCAGCTAAGAATTAGTCCCCACTCTCTTAATATTTAAAAACAGAAGTGCAGACCCTCAAAAGGGTCTGAGACTCCTCTGTTAGCAACACCTGCTCTCACCTGACCAGGTAACACAGAAGAATATGATGGCAGACCTGCATCCAGGCTCTCACTCATTCATGCTTCTGTCACTGAAAGAAGTCACCTCATTAGCTGAGGACAGCCGGGCTTCTGCATTCAGCTTCTGCAGGAATACAGGATTTGGCAGCCTCCAGAAATCTGAGCTCTCTGTTTTTCTTCCCTTGGTTTTCTTATGCCCAGTTCGCCTTCCCTGCCTCCCTGCTCCCAACGCACACACATTTTAACACTAAACCCCAGGCATTACATGGTTTCTCCATACTTCCAGGCAAACACTACACACCTGCCCTCCAAATTGAGCATGTATGACTTCTCCACAGAGGTAGTAAACCTGCTGTAAGGTCACGATGCTTCATAGTAAAATGCTTTTTTATTAAGCTTAATAAAAAAAAACAACCTTCCCATCTCATGCCTTAAGAAAGTCTCACACCCACCATCTTACACAAAAATACATTCCCTACAAGACTGTGATACATTGCACACTCTTAATGGTTTCTACAGTTACATAGGCACAGACAATGTAATTAACAAGCAACATTCCTTCTTGTAAAATAGGAGGAAGAAAATAAACAGAATAGAAGTTCACAAAAATATATTTAAGCTCAGAAATAAAACTACTTTTTTGCCTAATTTCATTATTTACTACAATAGAAAAGACAAAACCCTGGATTATCTAGGTGCAAAGCACGAGTTTTCAGTCTGTCTAATTTACAAAATACATTGTGTCCCCTTATGAGAAAAATGATACCTAATTTTCTCCCTTTAGATACACATCAATACTTTATCAAGTATTTTTTCACTCTCCATTTCATTTGTTTTGTGTATACTGAAATCAAGAAAAAGAACAATCCTGTGTTAAAGTTATATTATGTTTTCTGTTTCTTGTTACATAACCAGATGTGTTACAGAAAATATTATTGTGGAGTTAAAAAAAAAATTTTTAAAAAATTCTAACCAGGCAAGCATCACTGCATCACAATAACAAGAAAGGTGCTTCTACACCCACTACTGGCATATATTTAAATTAAAATTACATGTAATCTATACCAAACTTTCTGAATGCTGAATCTCTCCTGAATACCCTTTCTGTATTTAACCTCCTCTATTGCTGACAAAGAGGTAAGATTTTCCAGATTAGTAACAGCAAAATTCCACATTGCAAAAACATTGAATGCTGTCATGCATATAAAGTCATTCACAGGGTCTGAAAATATCCCTCCCATGTCAAGATTAGTCTTAAGCAGAGAAATGGCAAGACAATATAAACATGTTATTTTCTTGTGGGAGAGCCAAGCAATTAACAACCAACATAAACTCTAAACCATATCTTTTGAGAGAAATGGTGAATTTCAGTGCTCATTTCTAATGAAACCAGAAGAACACACCAACCACTGTGCTGGAAATATTTCCTTGCAAAAGCAGACACATTCATGGTGGTAAGGGAATTTCATGATGTGGGTGATTTGTGACATTAGGATCTTTCACATCATTTACTAAAAGGGCCAGAGACTCCATGTTGAAAAACACACTCATGCTATCCCTCCCTGCTTGGTGTACACCTGCCCAGGCAAAAACACCATGTTTCTGAATTCGAGCATGCTCAGAGACACACTCACACCATATCTGAACCCACCACACACCCACCATCTCCCACCACAGCCACTCGCAACAGCCTGAAACGCTCCTCTGAATCCAACCAGTATTTTCCTCTCCTCTCTGCATTACAGCCACAAGCCCAAAGCCCTGTAGCTCAGCTTGGTTCATCTGGGCCCACTCTGTTAAAATAAACACAAAGGAAGGGAACCCACTGGGCTGGCTGAACAACGAGAAATTTGGCTGCAGAACTCCCTCACACTTGTGTGCACAGCTGATTTTACACCGTGCGACTGCTACGGTCATATTATTTTGTCAAAAAGTGCGGAACAGCTTTCACCACAAATACTTGGAGCTTGAAAATTACAGCAAAACCAACTTTAGCTGGGTGCGAAGTGTGCTACAAGAGCGGTGTTTGAAGCCCCAGCGTGACGCAGCTGAAGTCGTACCAGGGACGGGGGCTCGCTGGAGGAAACTGGACCCACGCAAAGCCACGGTGCATATGTTCGGTGCCCATGGCTCCTTCGCTGCCCCGGCTAGGAGCTCACCGCAAACCCATTTACGCAAGCTACAAATCCATGAGGCACCGTGGTCGTGCCCATGCCAGTGACAAGCTGCAGTGGGGAAGGGAAACTGGACTGCTTGGCAGAGCTGCCATTCCCCTCGGCCACCCTCCCACGCCCCCTTCCCCCGTCCACGAGTTCGGTGCGGCAGCGGTGGAGCAGCCCCGCAGCTCCGCTCCCGGCGCTGGGAGCAGCCCGGCCTGAGCGCCCGAGTCACCCCAGGGTGGGTGGGCTGCAGGAGGCCGGCCGGGCCCGTCCCTGCGCTGGGCTGCCGGCCGCCGGCCACCTGCAGGCCTCCGCCGCCCTACCTTGCTCCTCGCCGGCCCCAAAGCGGGCTCTAGGGTCCTCGGGGGGCAGCGGGGCTCCGCCGCCCTCCAGGGCTTTGCGTTTCTTCGACATCTGGCCGGTGTTTGGGAGTTGAGTTTCTCCTCTCTCTCTCTCTCTCTCTCTCCGGGGAGATGAGTGTATGTAGAGAGAGAGGGAGAGTGTGAGGGAGAGAGACACAGGGAGGGAGAGAGAGAGATTGAAAGAAATCGCTGCTTAAAGAGAGGGGAAGAGACTTTGGAGTGGCTGGAGAGCAAGTAGGAGGCAGGGACTAAGTGGAGAAATCCTACAAATCACAATCCCATCAATTCAGCCCCACGTCTAGAGGAGCTGTTGAGGTCTCTCCCTTCCTTGCTCATTCATCTGAGTGTGTGAGTGAAAATTAAAGATAGAGGTAATAGTCCTCTGCTGCTTTTCCAAATGTTAGCAGGTGGTGCTTTTTTTTTTTCCTTTTTATGAGGGGGAGTGCGGGGGGTGAAGAAGGAGGGAGCTGATTGATATTATTTTCCTCTGCTGGGATTCCTTCTGGTTAAAAAAAAAAAAAATGGAGGGGGGGGACGTAAAAGCTGAATGGAAGGGGGGGTGGGGGGAGTTGGAAGTGGGGTGGTAGCGTGTGGAGAGCGGGGGGAACGGGAGGATTAAAAAGAAAACCAGGAGCAGAGGAGGAGGGATGAGAAGAGCCTGCAGGTGCAGGGAGGCAAAATTCCCTGCAGGGGTCATGTGCTCCGGGAGCCGGAGATCCTCGGCTCCCTGGAGGCTGCCAGCGGGCAGGGGCGGCTCGGCGGGGGCTGCGGCCACCCCGCCCGGCACCTGCGGGAGCGGGGCTGCGGAGCGCCGCAGCCGGCTGGCAGCGGGCACCGGGAACTCGCACCTCGCAAACTCCGCCGCGGAGTCAGTACCCCCGCAGCCGGGCTTTCTCGCTCCCTTTGTAACCCTTTCGGCTCTGGGAACAAGATGTGCCCCTCCCCCGGGACCCCGCCGCCCCCGACCTGCCCCCTTTACAGGCGGATTTCAAAGCTTGCTAGAGGGTATTTGTTAGCGGGGGTGGGGGGGAGGAGGGGGAGAGGACACAACTTACCCTCCAAACTATGCACAAGCTCGTCTCTGCTTTCCCCTTCAGATCAACTTTAAAGAGCAGATTCTCAGTCAGTCCGAGAGGCAAACAGGCAGGGGAGGAGAGGGGAAATTGTTTAGGAATAGCTGCTGCCAAGTGGGTGAAGTTCAGGGCACAATCCTGGGTCTTCCATGCTCCAGCAGCCCAGCATCTTCCCGGGGTCTGGAGAACAAGGTGTTCAACAAGTCTTCCTTGTTACCCGAAATTGATTGATGATAGCTTTCCCGCCGGGCTGTATTTAACAAAACGATGCAGAGAGCTACTCTGACGAGCAGGAAATTTTAGAGGAGCTTGCAGTATAGCTGCGGCTTTAATTTGTCTCTCTCTGTACATACGTACTTACACACATACACATGCACACCTGTGTATGTGTGTATGTATATATAAATAAAAATATATAACTCTATCAATACAACGTTGGGTCCACAGGATCTTAGAAAAGCTTGCCTGCCGGCTGCGTGGAAGTTAAAGAGTTTTTCTTAAGCAAAAGGGGCTGATGCTTGGACACATCTCACGTCCAACAGGAGGCAATGACGTCTGTAGCTTCATTGCTATAACAGCACCAAGGCTGCAATTGCCATTCACTGAAATGATAAGGGGCGCTCAGACGTAAGCAGTCTGGACCTCTAGCAAGAGACTGAAGCGAAGATGATTCTTCCCCTCCCAAAACAAATAATAATGCTAAAAAAACACCTAAGGAAAGACACGGGGAAACATGGAAAGGAATCTAGGTTTTGCAGTCACACGCTTCTGCAACATGATCCTCTAGCACCAAAAACATTTATTTTTTGCAGCTGACTAGACTTTGGGAAATTTCAATATATTATGATTATTCGGGTGGGGGGAGGGGAGGATTTTTTTTTTTTCCTTAATTATTTCTGTCTCTCTTCAAGCAGGCATTGATGAAAGCTGGGTGGTATAAATGCCCTCCCCTCATCTTTCCAAATATATTTCCGCTCGGGTACATGCCTGAAGTGTTTATGGTGTATGGTTAGATCTTCTTTAGTAGCAATTTCTTGCTGTTTAGGGTGCAAGGATTTTTTTAATTTCTTTTTTTCCTGAACACTGGAAGGCACTTAGAAAGAAAGGAGAATTTGAAGACCCCGATGCGAAGCAGGGGGCACCTCCTCGCGCGGGGTCACACTCTCGCAGCGTGAGCTTGCACGGCGCGGGGAGCGCCGCCGAGCGCTGCCGAGCCGGGCGGGGGCGGCGGGCGGGCGGCGCTGCCGGGCGCGGGGGCGGCCGCACCTCGGGGCTGCCAATCCCCGCGGGGGCGGCGGCGCTTCCCCTGAGCCAGCCCTGCCTGGGAATGGCAGCGCGGGTGCCGCAGGAGCTTCCCGGGGACAGCGGGCACCGGCACCGCCGCGGGGGAGGCAGCGCCGCGCCCGCCCGCGCCGGCCCACGTGTGTCCGCGCCGCAGCCGGGCGGGGACGACAGCGGGCAGCCCCTGCCCCGCGCCGACCCCCGCCGGAGAAGGGGCCGGGCGTGCCACGGGAGGTCCTGCGGGATCGCGGTCCAGCCGGGCGCCTTCGTTCCCGCACCGAGCCGTACGGGGACTGCGGCGCCGGGTGGCTGCGGCGCCATCCGCACTCAGCTGGTGAGGCCGGGGTCATTGTGTGAGGTGCCCCCTGAGTGCCGTTGTCTGCTCTCTGCATCCCCAGCCCCACACTTGCTGTCCAGATTTTTCCTTCTGCGTCCCCTCAAGGGGCAGGGCTTGTTTGGTCTCCAGATGATTTCAAGCATTAGGTGGCTACTTGCCCAAACCATTGAGCCATTCTTGCTAGAGCAATTGTAGACACCGGTGATGTAAGTGGTATCGCTGCAAGCCCAAATCAGGTTCACTAGCTGCTGAAAGCACCCGCGAGGTACCAGGTTCTTTCTCCTTTCGAAGTTTATTTTGGTGAGAAGCAAAAGGCAGCAAACTGGAGTGACAAATAGGGAGAGGAGGCATAAAGACTCTTGCTAGCATGGATGTTAATTTTGGTACCTGTGGTGGCCCTTGAGATATTTTCTATGACACTCGCCCACACAAAGCTTTGGTGAGATTGGATGCATAGTAAAGGAGGAGATTTTCAGATCATTAGCAGAAAATGCTGTCTTTCTTACACAATCTGGTTTAGCAAGGTGTTTATTTCTGTGCATCATTTGTAGAGGTTTTGGTGCTCTAGTAGCACATCCCTTCAGCAAGACTCTCAGAAAATTTACAGAGTCCAGAATTGTATGTATTTGTCAAGCTTTGGGGGAAATCCAATGCTATGTTCTATTTCATTTCATCTTAAGTACTACATTGCTAAATGGATTTTTTTCCCACCCATTCAGCACACAGAGATCACAATATATATATCCCAAAATAAGACGTATTATTCTGCATCTGTGTTTTAGGAAGTTCCCATCAAAATCTGCCTTTTCACAGGAGTTTCCACTAAATTGTTCAGCCTGATGACACATCATATTTTCATTATAGTATCATAGAATCAGGGATGGAAATATAGAATAGATCATCTCCTGGGGGGAGGGTATGGGGTGAACAAGATAAATCCACAAACAATAATCTCTGAGGTTGTATCCAGCCAAGCTACATCTAACTAATCCCTTTGGGATTTTATTCCATCCTCTCTATTAGATGTTACCAAAGAAAAGCTTTCCATGCAGTCACTTCTAGCACTTGTTTTAAAAAATTTCTTTACACTACAAAGAAAACACTACTACAAGATGAGAATCACTGCCTTTTCCATAGTTAAAAGACTTTGACATAGAGAATCACTAAGGTTGGAAAAGATCTCCAAGATCATCAAGTCAAGCCTTTGACAAATACCACCACGCTCACTAAAACCATGTCACAAAGTGCCATATGTACAACAGGAAAGAAGGAGGAAGAAATAAAGGGAATGCAGTACCAGTTTCCATGTTCTATACCAAGTCTGGGTTTCTACACTCACAGTCTAGAAGAACTGTGCATTTTGAATCATTTTGGGATAGTCTTAGAGGGATACAAAATAATGGGAGAGGATGGCATGTTGTTGGTGGACTGGCAAGGCCCAGAGTAGAAAAGCAAAGACTTCTGGGGTGGAGATAGTGTAGCAGCGTGTGGGCACCCGCATTTTTAAGATAGTACCACTTTGAAATAATTTACCAGTTGTTTGGTGTTTCATGGTGCATCACCATTACTTAGCAGTTTTTTGTGTTTGTTTTTTTTTTTTTTTGTAATATATAAGAATTCTAGAAGTAATGACTCCCACTTCCAGATAAATGCTCCCTTCCTTCCCTTCCTGGCACTGTGATTACCTATCACACAGGTAGGCCTCAAGGAAAAATGCCTAATAATGTACATGAGAGCTCTGATATTAGTTAATTATTAATGCCCTGAGAAACAATTAATTGCTATGCTATTACTCAATAATTTCTATGCTACCCACTTTCAGTGACTGCAGTAACTTTATTTTGATAAAATTACATTAACTGTTTCTCATGGTGGGTTTATATCACCAAATTGAAGTAAGTGGCATTCAGTATACTGATGCCCAAAGTCTTTTCACTATACGAGAAGAAGGTCCTCATCTAAAATGTTTGAAGGCAAATAGGCATCTATACATCACATTTTGTCATCCCTCCCTTTGAGTTTTCAGAATTCAGCTATGGGATCTGGATTTAAGTTACACGGTTGTACAAAGAGATAGACTAGAAGTATTTTCAGGTTTCTTGATTTAGACTTGGGTGTTTGCCTCACGTGAGTCAAGAATTGAAAGCATCAGGCAAAACGCCCTCAATAAATATTACTCAGTTTGCAAACACTCTACTTTTTGCTTTATTTTTTAAAGCATTGCTAGCCTAGCCTGTCAGTCATGTTCACAAAGGACCATTCATGATAATTTTCACTGACTAGTCAATCTGAATGCAGCATATTTCAAAGATACACTAAATTTAGACTTTGGGGACATAGAAATAGCAACTGGTCAATACAAACACACCTCTGTACAATACGTATTGTACAGTCTCAGCAAATAACCAAACCCAATGGTCATGAAGACCAAGGGAGATCTCATATTGCAAGTTTGCTTTTTCTTACTTTTCTTCTCATATGGCTGATTCAGCTCAGAACTGTTTGGCCCAAAAATGCTTAATAAGTATATAACAAACAGCACAATGAGAGAGTAAGTTCACTTTCTTGCAGCTATACTATCATATTTCCCAAATAGTTTGGAATTTTTTTTCGTTTGTATTTATGAGTATATTATGTATTTATAACACAGCATTTCAGAAATTGAAGACATTTGTATCATTGATGCCTATTTCTTGCAAAAGCCCTTTCCCCACTCAAAGCTGGTTTTTGGTGTGTCCCTGAACTGTGACTACACCCCTGCACTTCTTGACAGAATCATTAGCATTTGGGTTTATCTTCAAAGTGATTTGCTAGCATGAGCTAATATATCCTTACAACACCCAGAACAGCTCATGTATCTTCATTTTATAAGTTGGGAAATAGCAGCATAGAGGTGAAGAGTCTATTCTATCGTCTTCATTTGCATTTGATTAGAGCCTTAATCCCTGGATAGTTCCACTGCTTTCAGTGGGAATTCTTGCATAGTAAGATACTATTTGATAGGACTGAAAATCACATTATCGTTTCCTAAGTGATTTGAGCAAGGCCATGGAGAAAATTTAAGTGCAAGTTTAGAATTGAAATAGCTTTCTCAAATAAACACTCTTTTGTTTCATCAACTTTCCCAATTTAAAAACAAAACCCAGAACTTATCACCATATCTGTCATTTTTCCACCGCCCAAGCTAATTTGCAGAAGTAATAATGATCAAGTAGCCCCACTGTACTGACATTATATACAGTACAAGTTGACATATAACACAAAGAGAACTCACAGGACTGATGCAGCTCCCAGTTTCTTATGCTATGAAAATGACCACCTTTTTGATCTCCTAATTTAACAATTCAAAGGAAGGGGGTGAAAAGTACATCTCTTATAGAAAAGTTTTATATGAAATTCAGCACAGGAGGAAGGTAGTACTAAGGCAGTTTCCAGATGCAAAGCCATGTCTCTGTTTGGGTTTTTTAATGCTGTTTTTTCAGCATGAAATGTGTACTCTAATTTCACATTTCTCTTTGTATTCTCACACACAGATAAAAATACATTTATTTAGAAAGGTCTTTCTAAATTTCCTCTTTAAAGTTAAACGGAACTGAGTGTTTTCACTTTCCAGAATGAAGTTATTTTGTCCACATTTCATTCCAACTTCTGCAAAGACCTCATATTTATTCAACATACGTGGCCACCAAGTCCTGAACTCTGTCTCATCATAAACCTTAGTTATCATTGTGTTGTAGCCTTTTTAATTGTAAAAGTATAGTGACTTCTTTGAGCTGTTAACAGTTTTCAGAGCTGTGAATTTGTTGACTAGATTTTCACATACCTCTCTGTTGAGAAGAATGGAAATGTTCAAGGCAGCAGCTATTTAAGTCAGAGGAAACTGTACAGAAACTTCCCCACCTCCTGTTGGCAGCAACTCTGATTCTCCAGCACTTGTCCTCCCTTTCCCTGCCTCTTCTCCATCTCTTGATCCTCTGCTTCTGTTGCAGGAATTCCACAAATACCTTGCTTCTGGGAAGTACTATCCAACATTCCCTACCCAGTAGAGGAAGCACACACCTGCCTTGTCAGTGTCTGTGACTTCAATATGATGAAACTGTAATTAAGTTTCATTTTGTAAAAGACACTCTGGGTCATTCCACTGAAATGTTTCTAGCTTCCCTAGAATCTAGCCCCGCTAGACTTTAGCCCAGCATCAGAAGGTCAGTACTGAGAGTTTCAATGATGATGGGGGTATGTGGAACACTCCATGCTTGAAAAATAATTTGTGGTACCTTAGGTAACCAAAAGGGCTGGAATAGGAGAAAACTGTCTGCAAAGTTCTCTGGTCAAACATTGCCACACTAAGCTGTGGCCCTGCTGCTTTCCATCACGCTCTCTTACACAGATCCAAGGCCTGTCTTTCTTTCTTCATTTATTTTATTTACTTCTATAGGAAGAATCTTTGTAGCCTTCTTTACAACTCAAAATCTCTATGGTAAGACACAGAGGCCCCTGCCAGGCCCCTGGGGGCTGCTGGCAGGTCTGTGATAGGAAAGGAGCTGCCAGCACAGGGCTCTGTCACCTTCTCCTGGCAGCACAGCATCAGGTTGGGAGGCAGACCAGGGAAGCATCCCTGGGCAGTGAAGAACAGCCAGATCTGCAGAGCTGCACTGGGGTTAGCAGGGGGGTACACCAAGGTGGTTTACCTGCTCTGCCTCCCCGCTTCCTCTGGCCTGCATATTTTGTCTCTTGTACTCAAATGTTTCAAGCAGTGAGGTCTCAAATTCATCTGGGTAAAACCCATGTTTGATTACATATAATTTCTATAGGAATAAGCAGTAGCAAATGAGAATCAGATTATCCTTGGTTTTCAGTTTAAAAAAAAAAAAATCAAACTTCAAGACTGTGATGGGATGAAAATATTTTAGCCAAAATAGGTAGTTCCAGTGTTGGAAAATTACACAATTTCCTCTTACTGTTAATTCTACTTTTAAGCTGTATCATCTCAACGGTCCCAGTAGTTCACAAGAGTTATACTTTTAAACCCCCAACCAGTATCCAAGCTACAGGTTTTTTGTTTCTTCACAATACTCTGTGAAAAATAGAGAAAAAAAAAAATCAATTCTAACTGCATGTTTCTGCAAGATAAGCTCCACCCTATATTTTCAATGATTTTTAACCCTTTATTTAAGGAATTCAGAATAAAGCCAAATTCTTTAAGAAACATGAAACTCCTATTAGGAATGTTATTGTATAGCAAATCTACCCTTATGGTTTTGTCTCTCAAAAGATAATTGACAGTATTTCTATATACTGCATATACTTGGTAGCAGAAAGAAGAAACAAAAAACTAAAAAAAAAATCCACTAAATGTTGCATACTAGCAAAATACACTGTAAATTTAAAGGAGAAGGTACAACAAAATATTTATAGTCTTTAAGAGGCAATTCAGTAACCATACACAAATAAATTTTTTTTCCCCTTTTGATTCAACAGCACTAGTTTTTTCTACCCCTTTTTCTAATATAGAGCAGGATTAACTGCATCTACTCCCGGAAAGTACAAAACTAGTATAACTGAGAAAAGGAAGGATCTGACTCCTGAGATTCAAATCTGTCAGTGGAGGCAGCTCTGCCAGATGTGCTCTAAAACTACTGTACATGAGAGAAGAGGCCAAGTTAGGCTGAGCAACCTGGTCTGATCTATCTGCTTTGGCTTTAGGCAGGAGTTTGGCTGAGGCCCCTCCTCACCTGAACTTCTAGTTCTGCTTTGTAAGTTCTTTTCTGTTTCATCTTCACTAGTGAATTTAATGAGAACTGATTCAGACTTTTCTAAACACACTAGGGTGTTTGGGATGGTTTTTGTATTGGAAATTTTTTTTCAAATCAAAACATTACCCCCTCAGTTCTTTCTGCATGACCATTGAAGTTCACTACAACTGTTTAAAAGAACTGTTACACTAGTTCATCCACTACTTGAAACTGTGTAAAAGTGAAAATGTAAGGCAGAAAGAGCAAAAACCACCACTACTCATAGTCACAACTGTAAACAATGTTTCAGAAAATTTCTGAAGTAAAAGCTTCATAAAAACCTTCAGCATTCCTCATTTCTTCAAGAACAGAAATTTGGCTTTCACTAGTGTAGTAGAACACAGGACAGAGACCTTTTCGGGGAGAACACAGAGGAGGAAAGAAGGGATTTTCCTCTTTCACAAGTGTAAATCTGTACATTTGACCAAAAAAGCCCCCAGATTTCTCTGATGATTATGGGAGTATGATCAGGTGGCATGGGCTCATGCTCCTATGCATGCCTTGCCTACATGAGGGAAAAGTAACATATTTCATGATTTGACATTGGCTAGCACACTGATACCAGCAGCCACCTTCTCAGTTTCCTGTCAGATTCTGACACTGTATTGGCGTAAACTCTTCTGGTCCTGAAGACAAATCATGAAATCATAGAAGGTCTTGGACTGGAAGGGGCCTTATAGATCATCCAGTTCCAATCCCCCTGCTCTGGGCAGAGACATCTCTCACTAGATCAGGTTGTTCAGAACTCCATCCAACTTGACCTCAAACACTTCCAGGAATAGGGCATCAACAGTTTCTCTGGTCAACCTGTACAACTACCACACCATCCTCACAGTAAAGCTTGTTTCCCTAATATCTAATCTAAACCTTCTCTAAGTGGAAGCCAGTCTGCCTTGTTTTCTCAACACATGCCTTTCTAACAAGTCCCCCTCTGTCTTTCTTACAGGTTCCTTTCACATACTAGGCCACAATTAGATCACCCCAAAGCTTTCTCCTCTACAGGCTGAACAAATGCTATTCTGTCAGCTTTTCCTCATAGCAGAGATGGTCCATCCCTCTGATCAAATTGGTGACCTGTTTCTGGACTCAGTCTAACAGAGCCATGTCCTTTCTGTCATGGGAACCCTAGAGCTGAAGGCAGCACTGCAGGTGGGTGTCACCAAAGCAGAGCAGAGGGGCAGGATCCCCTCCATCTCCTTGCTGCCCATGCTGATTTGGATGCAGCCCAGGATATGATTGGGTTTTTGGCCTGGGAGTGCACATTGTTGGGTCATGTCCAGCCTCTCATCCACCAGCACCCCCGAGTTCTTAGCAGGGCTGCTTTCAATCTGTCCTTTCCTCGACACAGGTGCCACACCTTGCCCTCGGTCTTGTTAAACTGCATCAGATTCCCATGGGCCCGTTTGTCCAGGTCTCTCTGGATAGCACACCATCCTTCAGGTGTGTCAATAGCATCAGTTGGCTTGGTGTCATCTGCAAACTTGCTAAAAGGAAAATCCCAATGACTACTAATTGTATTTGCAGAGAAAAACCTGGGACTGGGATTTCAGTTCTCTGTTCTTAACTGAGAAAAAAGTCAGCTGCAAAGACAAGCAAACCCTAAGTGTTGGTATTATCAGCAATACAATCATAGTTTTTCTTTGCCTTTTAGAGAGACTGTACAAGAAAAATCTTGAGTAACTCACAGGAGAGATGAATTTCTCATCCCTGAAGGCCACAAGCCCCAAATTTCCTATAAACCGCAAGAAACAAACTCGCAGAGCAGGGATGAGCAGGCGGTTTTCATTTGCTTCCCAAGTTGCAAAGCAGCAACTCCCAGACCATCCACACTTCCAGCCCGCAGCCATCAGCCTTCACCGTTCAGATCCATGAAGGCTGATGCTGCGAGCCCGCGGGGCCACGCAGCCACACACCGGGGCTGGGCGGGAGGGACACAGGGGTGGAGAAGGGGGTGTAAAAAAGAACAAAAAAAAAAAAAAAAAAAAAAACCAACAAAAAAAAAAAAAAAAAAAAAAAAAAAAAAACCACCAAAGCACGCACAGAGGCGGCGATGCCCCCACCTCACCGCAGCGCTAGGCAGGGCAGGCAGCGCCTCGCCCTGGGCTGCGGGGAGCTGAGGATGGGGATGGGTGACAGGAGCGCAGCGCTCCATCCTCCCTCCCTTCCTCCTCCCTGCCGGCTCCCCCCGCGCCCGCGGCGGCTGCTGCCGTCAGAGCTGCCTGCGTCAATGCTGCCTCAGCGACACGCACCGGGGCCCTGCGCCGCTCCCCGCCCCCCCGCCGCTCCCGTGGAGGCCTTTTTCTCCTTTATTAATTCTCTTTTGCCTTTTTTTTTTCTCAATGAGATGCCTTACTGGCATTTATTTATTTATTTTTTTATGTTGGCCCCTTTATGGTTCCTTTGTGCGAGGGGATTTCCATCCTCCCTGCCCCCCCACCCTTTTTTTTTTTAATTTTAAAAATTAATTATTTTAGGAATAATAACTATTTTATTTATTTCACGTGTCCCTGCAGACACGGGTCTCCTCAGGTTCCGACCCTCACACACACCTTTCCCAACCCCGATTTTCTTCCCCCTCTCTCCCTGTCACTGCAGCACAGAGACTGCACCAGCACATGCTCAGCTTACTATACCATAACGGATTTCCCTCTCTTCCCAGAAAAGCAACCTTTATTTTTTCCCTCCTGTTTAACAGCCCACTCATTCAGCATTTGTACATTATCAGCACACCCACCATTATTTCTTCTCTTGACACTACTTTCACCACCCCCTCCATTAATCATCAAGTCTTGGGCTCTAAAGAATAATGGTTTATAAAATGGTTGCTCTATGCACGTCCTCAGCTTCACGCATAACCCCAGCCTCCTGTCTGCGTGCCTCTTCTGCACATCAAGTGCAGAGGGAAGGCTTGAGGGCACAGTTAAACCCAAAACCTATTTATTTGCATTTTCTTCCCAACTGTCTCCTTCCACCCCGTTTCTTTTCCTCTGGAAATTTTAATGGCAAAGCTCCCCAGATTTCTGTGGGGGTCAGGCCTTGCCCTCCTTCAGAATGTATCTGTGCTTAGCTCGGTGGAGAGGACAATATCCCGGTCCTATTAAAGTCAATGACAATCAGTGAATCCAAGCGTCACCGGATTTGGCTGGCAGAGCATGCACAGCCACGCTCTGGCCAAGCCCTGCCCCGTTTCAATTCAGCTTAACTGCAGCAGTGCCAAGCTACTGCGAAGCTGGCTTGTGATGCTGGCGCAGCACTGCCCTCTCATACAGGAATCCTTGGTGACGTGAAACAGCTGGAACAGATCCTGCACCTCCCTGCTGCCGCCATGCAAGGAGCCAAAAACCAGCTTCCACCTCCTGGCACCTCCCCAGCAGATAAATGTCCTTCGAGGTCGAGATCAGCTGGATAAATTAGAGCAGCCTAAAGACTATATTAATTTATACTGCAAACGAGTCTGGTGCTGTCTATATCCCAGTGGTAGAAAGCACAGCCATTTCTGCATCCTCCCTGCTGCACTCACCCCTGCTCGTCTCCAGTTCAGGGCTGGGTACATTAACAATTGTACAAGAGCAAATATTTTTCTTCTGGCAATCCAAATCCCAAAAGTGTTAGACAGTTTGGTTCTGTAGCTCCAACTGCTTTGAATAACCATTGTGTTTCTAAATACAAGAAAAACAAATTTTAAAAGTGTAAGAAATTAGACCACAAACTAAATTTCTGAGGAGAGGAAGAGATCTACCAACTGAATAACTTGTAGACAGCAAGATCTTCACTGTGCATTTGAAACTTATTATTTGTGTTTATTACACACAGAAAAAACCAAACAACCAAGCAAAAAAAACCCCAACCAACCAAAAGAAACCAACCACCAAATTCAGTGTAATGAAAACAGTGCTGGATGCCAGTAGGATTCCCCACAGCAACAAGAATGCACTTATGCCTTTTAATACCTACTTATACATAAAACTGCATTTACATGACTTTTTTTTTTTTTCAGCTGTATTTAACTTAATTGTGTCAGTGAGGATGTTCAGTAGCTATCCATTTAACAGATAGGTCACAAAGCTATGCAGGACAGAGGTTTTCAGGATCTCAGTGAAGCCCTGGCTCATCATACCAGATATGAAGTAAGCAGCTCAGCAGTGTGACCCAGTCACAGGATATTTAAGGAAATCCAGGCATTTGGAAGGGCTCCCACAGAGTCCCAGAGATGGCAAGCAGCCTGACTTTACCCATGGTCATCTACATTCTACCACTCTGCCTTTTCTCATAAGCTGTTTTTTTTACTCTTTTTACTAGTTTTTTCAGTGCAGCAAAACAAATCTTGGGATGCACTTATGCATATTTTTCATATTATAAGCAATGCAACTCTCAGTCTCCAAGTATGTGAATGGGAGATGGGACAGATGGCATGCACTAGCATGTATTAATAAGGGTGACTTTACTGCTCATTTCCCCACATTAAAATGTGACCTTGTGAGAGCAAGGGCAGCCACTGCCAGTGCATGCTGTATGATCCTGACGGTGGAATGATGCTCATGGAGTAGGAAGGGGCCCACTGTCCTTGCAGAAATAGTCTCTCTTCCCTGTCAACGTGTCAGAGGGGAGTGCCTGATGGACAGGGCAGCTCCCTGCCTTTTGCACAGAGCAAGGCAGTGTGCTCAATAGCTCTGCCTTTGGAGAAGCAGGTTTGAAACAAGTCAGTCTTTGCCTGCAGATTGCAATGCTAAATTGAGACCATTATCTTGCATTGAGCTGTTTTCATCCTGAAGTGCTTTAAAGGCTTAGCAGATACACAGGCTATGGTGCTATATGCACAGGAATCACTCCAGCTACTAATGAAATGCAGCCACATATTAACCAGAGTCATGTGGTGCCTGGTCCCTGGGTATGATGACTGCCAGATTTTGCTTTACCCAGCTGAGTTGAGTCTGGTGTTTGGGTAGTGAAGTATTTCATGTCATTTGAAAAGGACAACTGTCAGGATCTTTACATACAGATAAGTAGGTATAGGCAGTTGCACTCAGCCCTGGAATTTGGAACACCACCACTCAGACAAGAGTCTCTCCTCTGGAGCCCTGCTTTTTTCCATCACCCATATTCAATATCAGTTATCAAAACAGTCCTCCTTTCACTCAGTGGTACAGGGAGCTGAGCCTGAACATCTAGAGCCTTTCACCCATGGAGTAGTTATTCAAAGGCCTCCCCGGGGCCAGATGTGAATAAAACACTACACGTGGTGTTTTGGTGATATATAGAAAATAAAATAATATTTTCACTGCAATTTTCTATGGACTGTGTGGGTAAAGCATTACAGACACCTCCACAACCAGCTTCAACTCACATGAGTGTCCTGTGTGTAAGAGGCAAGGAAAGTGAACCACTGCATATTTACTATTATGGACAATTAATTTTAAAATGAAAAAAAAGCACAGTGAAATATAAACTGTGTGCCTCAAAAGAATGCTATAGCATGCATTTAGTACTGTACATACACCTTTGTATAGATGGCACACACTGCATTAAATAAGCATGCTTCCCTGTCTCTAGCCAGGGTAGAGAGGGAATTGTGTGGTGAAAGACGTAATTTGTACATTAGGAAGTCTCTGTTGCCAGATCAGCAGCAGCAGCACTGACGTCTGTACTCTCTCGCTTTGTTCCTGCTGCTATAAATCAAAATGACTACAGTCCAAATGCCTCACTGTTTAACTATAAATGCACTGAAAAAAATCAACACCAGGAGGGATTAGATATACCACATGTATTTTAAAACAATTAAATAGAGATTGTTCAAAAAAGGAAAAGAACAAAAATTATAAATGTATGGTTTCTACAACAAAACCTTATAAAGAGTGGAATCCAACAGAGCTATAAAAATTATGTGTCTACAGGCACTGATGTATTTACTAAATGAACTATCAAATTTGCCTTTCTTAATGTGCATTGGGAGTTTATTTTTTTTTCCCCAAATTAATGCAACCTCTTTAGAAGCCTATTTTCCCCTGTGTCCTCATGTTTTCCTACTTGTGCAAACTACTGGAAGGAAATTAAAAAGAATAGATGAAATGGGTCATGTTTTACTTTGCTTTTTTAATATGTCTTTGTGTTTAGAATACATATAAACATATATAGCTCAGGCTGACTCCCATTTTGGGGGCAATTTTAGAAAACTAATAATCTCTTTTACAGATAAAATGAGTTCTTAACACCTAGAATACGACTTAGGTTCCTTCCCAGTTCTAAAAGAAGACCCAATATTTACATAAAAATGGTGATGCCAGTGTCTGCTGCTGACTTGTGGGAGAGCGGGGGGAATCTCTTCCTAATGCCTGGAATCATTGTAGAAAAATGCAGCACAATTTCTTGACTAAAGGGAAAGGGAATAGAAGAAATTTAGAAGGTAACCTTCCAACACCAACATCAGTTCAGCTGAGCTGTAAATCCTGTGTATCAGGCAACCCAGCCAGAAATATGCTGAGCTGTAGTCTGAAGAGAAAGTAACAGGATCAGGGAACAGCAGGTGAACACATTGTCAACACCACACTGACAATGCTGTTGGAGCTGATGCATTACAGTTCCTGAGACCACCAAATTTCTAAAGTAAGATGCTCAGAGAGTATCAAGGTAAGAAATCTGAAGGGATTTGTTTCACAGATGCTGTCTTTTTCAGACTTGGCTAATGAATTTGCAGCCAGATGTTCATTTTAACGTCTGATCCAAAATGCACTGAAGTCAATGGAAAGTCAATTGGAAGTTCCTGATTATTGGAAAAAGTTACTGTAGAGATAATTTTAAAAAATTACACAGAATATAGCTGTTGATCATTCAGCTTGTCACTGACTGTAGGCAAAACTGTGGAAGGGCAAAGGAACAGACACAAAGTCACCAATTGTGCATCACTGCAGTTATCATGTGAATTGGTAGAGACTACAACAACAACAACTTGAACATAACTCTATTTACCCCTTTCTCATGCATGCCAACTTAGCCAGCATTCCTTCTCATTTGCTATGGATTAAGAGCATGTAGACATGGTTACTATAGCTCAGCTGGCACTATTATAATATTTTAGGATGTGGTAACCATGTAAAATAGAGAATAATAATGTGATCAACGCTAGTCACCATCGCTTTTTAGAAAGAGCTCAACAGGTCACACAATACTTAAATTTTTTTTTCACTTCAGTTTGTAAATGTTAATGTTGAAAGAGAACCATCTTAGAGTACAGGCTTCTATAAGTCTTTCGAAATCAGTTCCATTAACACTGATTTAGGAAGCTATAAACAGTAAGCAGTATAAGACATATTAAAGAGACAGACTGGGGTGCAGTGTCTGAAAAAGCAAAGTTAAACAAAGTCTTCTGAGTTTGGAGAAGTTACTTAGCCTTTGCAATCATTTCCCTGGACAGTTTGCTCCATCTGGAGTCTTCAACTTGAGACTGGATATCTTTCTAGATATTATAATCTTGTGGCAGAAGTTTGTAGCAGGGATTCCTCAGCTCTGCTATTCAGGAAGACACACAGTTATCCTAATGGTCCTTCTAGCTCTGAACACTGGCACCTCAGTAGCTGGTGAACAATGAGCACAGATTAGTCTACTCTTTTATCTCTTTTTTTCCTTTGAGAAAATTCAGTTTCTCCTCTTGTTTCCATCTCTATGACTTGCACACAGATCTTAAAAATAACCCTAACAAATCTGCATTTTCTTTTTATCACAAGGAGGCTGTAAGTTGCTGGACAAGAGTTCAAACTCACAGGAGAAGAGAGAGAAAACAAGTTTCAGAAGGGACTTTGTTTGTTGCGGTCCTCCCTCACGCCTACTGAATTAGGAAGAGATGGAATTAAACTGAGCCAATGTCCATACAAAAATCTGGTGAGAACTGCAGTGGAGTGGAGACATCTAGCTGCTTTCTGTCTCCCAACACCATCTGTGAATCAGGAAATCCTGGATCCGTAGAGAAATTATAGACACTAACTTCTTTAGGAGAAAGCAAACAAGCCCACCTTTGCCAAGAGGGAGAATAAAACTGGATGAAGATTATGCATACTGTTTATATTTCCTCTTTTTCTCTCTGGACTCTTCCCTAACAAAATCTCATTTCCTTTTATTCCTTAAGTTTGGTTTCTTAGGAGGGAATTTTATTCCTTAAGTTTGGGTTGCATGCTTAAAAAGCAGCTTTGAATGTGCAAATTACCACAAGAAACAATGCTGAAAACACCTCCCTGATCCAGCACTGAAGAGTCTGTATTGTTCAGGCTGTACCCCATGCCTAACTACAAAGCCTAAAAGCAGGGCAGCAAGTAATACTGTGGTCAGCTCTCCCTTACACTATAAACAGGCCCAGTTTCTGTCTATTTCCAGAGGCACAGTAAATGCACAGGCTACACAGCAAGGTGGGACTGTGCACAACACATCACACCTGCATCCCCCCAGGGAGAGACTGAGAAAGCTGCACAGTGTCCTGCTCTGTGGAGATACCATTGGAGCTCTGTCCACAAACCCCAGCCTGCTGAACCCACATACGGAAGCAGATTTAGACATGCCATGAGCTGAGGGACGGAAAATTAAGATTTGACGCATACCTACTTGAGGGCTTTGAAACATCACGTGTGCCCCCCGTTTCATATGGCCTCAAGCTGCTGCATCCAGATGTCACAGGCTCTGGGACTGCAGCAGTCAGCAGCAGGATATGGCAGTGGGGCTGCAGCCTTGCTCCTTCAACTGCTCAGCTCCTCTCCTTCCAGTCAGCCTGTGCCTGCTCCCGGTGCACATAAACACAGGCACGTGCTAGCTCCAGCAATAACTGAACTTTCTTCACTCACAAATTCTGACTCTACAGCTTGAGAATTATCCAAAATTGCAGTCAGAATCCAGCTGTTCTCTACCATCACCCACTAAACAAAGGCCGGGCAACTCTGCACTTACGCTTCTGCAAGAGAGATAAGAACAGGGAGGCACTGAACTGGTTTTGCATGAAAAAGTACGGGGATTATCCTAGCTACAACTATCTAATCACAACCAAATAATCCCCGTGACCACGGAGGTGAAGCCAGTATTCAAATAATGACGCGCATCTGGAATGAAATAGGAGATTTCGGACATCAGGACAAAGGAAGGATAATAAGAATACTGGCCCAATCTCAAACACTAATGCATACCAAACATTAATGCACCTCAAACAACAGCTGCTGCAGAGGATTGGTTTTGATTTTCATAAGGAAGAGATACCACCAGCAGAAGGAAATCTGCAATGCTATTTTTTGGTGGATGAGAAGGCAGTTTGTGTTCTGAAGCCCACACATATGTCAGGAGCAACATCAAGTCCATAGTTCAGACTAAGGCAGGTACCTCTAGCTCAAAACTGGCTGAGTTTGCAGGCAACTCTGACAATGTAAGCAGCAAGGTTGCAGCTGCAGAAGCAAGTACTTTTCTCCCCTTGAGAAATCCCTTGAGAATGAGTTTGAGGTTGTCTTTATCAAGCAAGGAAGTTTGCACTGCAGCATCAACTGCTTTTCCTGTCAAAGGACGATTTCAGCCTCCAGGGATGTTGATTTTGTTGCTATTCTCCCCTTCTCCTTTCCTCCTTTTGTCAGCCCAAGAGTAATGAGACAGCCAAATGAAATCTGCCAGTTCATTTGGTCTTTCCAAACTATTGCTTTGCCAGGATTTTCTGTGCCTTTTGTCACTAAGATTTTCAAATATCTCCCCAAGTCTCAGAGTGATCTGAAACCTCTTAACTTCTAAGATCAAGTGTATTTACTGTAATATAAATGAATTGTAACACTTTGAACTGGAGCTAAATTTATCAAAGGAAATGACATAGTGAGCTAATTGTGAAGGCCATTATTCTAGAAGGGAAATGTGAACATAGGAACTAAACTTTACCCATAAAATTTAAGCTGAACAATTCCCTCATGATTAGGGCAGCAGAATCAGCAGAAAAATGAGGGATATATTTTCAAGAGAGCTGTGGAGAGAAACACTTTGTGAAGAATTCTCACCATTCTGTTTACAGGTGCCAGTGTAAGCAATTGTGTGGCTTCCCAGTGAAAGAAAGATAAATGAACGAATTTGAGTTCAAGCCTTACTTGTAAGAAGCCTTCATGTTGCTGTGATGAATTCTGGCAGCTCACCAAACCTGAGATAAACTCAATGGACCAGCAGAATCCCTGAGTACTGAAATTAATTGAGGTTGAGTCACATCCAGAACAATCGTTCCTGTTCATTCATTAATAAGAGAGAAGATTAAAACACTGTATAGACAACTTCTGCTATCAGGGCCAAGATGTGCTAAGAAACCAGATATTTCTGACTTACAAGCACAAGGTTTCCTCCCAAGCTCTCTAGAAGACAAGAATGCAGTTTTGTAGTAAATTCAGATCTAGACTGCCAAGTTATCCTAGAGCAAAGTTGGCCCACTACCTTGCCACAAAGAAGTCCATCACAACCTATTGTGCCAGGAATTAATCTTCACCACCTGACTGAATTCACAGCACCTCTGTCCTGTGCCTGCTGGATTGTACTGTGACAATCAAGGTTATTTAAGCTTAGTCTAGTTTACACATTGCTCTGACCAGGAAAATGCCCATGGTAGCAACAGGAGAATATTTGAATGATGTTCTACCACTGCCTTGACTTTGACACAGTGCTTGTGCCTGCAGGATTATTGCCTACTTTTCTTATTGCCTTGAAAATGTCATTGCTGGTTGTAGATTACATATTAAAGACCCTAGAAGAAATGAAATTTAGGGATTTTTTCATTCTGTGTATGAAAACAGCATTCAGACTCATACATGAAAATTCCTTCAAGTATCTTAAGTATCCAAATAATGAATTTATTGTTTTGATAGCAGTAAACCCCAAAGATGGAGTTACAAACATACCTCAAATTTTCCCAACTCTAAGTATTAAGCAGGCGTTCTTCCTGATCTGGGACATTATGGTAGTTATTCAGTCATATCAACTAAGAAATTGCTTTAAAAAAACAGTTCAGAGCTAGCTCCAGTTTTTGGAATTCTGTAATCAATGGTATCTTCTGAGGAGATATTTACCTTGGGTTCTTGACTTTCCTGGAAAAGAGACAATGAGCTGGGACTTGACATCAGCAATGTAACTTTTCGGCATTCTTATCAGTAATGGAGGATGCCAATGCCTTTGAAATAACTAGTTTTGATCTTTTAGTAAAGCTTGATAAACAAAAATAAAAACATTTGTCCCTGGTTTTTACCACTGTTTATTTTTAATAAAATAATCATAATAAAGAAATGTGTGCTCCAGAAAGGCTTTTAGAACAACCAAAGCAAAGACTAAGCCTAAATTATCCATCCCAGATTTTGCATCACACTTGACTGCTTCTGAAAAAGGATATTTTGGATGGTTTATCAATTCCCTGTAGATATCCAGCCAGAATGTATGTACTGAATTTGAAAAAACCCTTCAGCTTACTTGCTGCAGTGAAGTACTTTGGTTAGTTCCCTACCTGAAATGATAAATGAAAAGCAACCCATTATCTGGGTTGCAGTGCAACTCATTTGAAAAGCTTGACATTTACGTAGAGGAACTCTTAAATATATAAACATTTCCCACTTTTACTAATACTAATCTCTCAATTCTCTTTAACTGCAAATGATTTTAAATAGCTAATAGATCTTTAGAATCACTTGTAGTTGCACTTCTGGAATAGTCATCAAATGTCCTAATACATCTATAGTAAGGTAATATATCCTGAGTATAGTTCTAAGAACAATTAATTAAAGTGGGAAAATATTTGGAACCATTCTAGTAAGATTAATTTATAAATTCTGTGGGCAGTAGTAACTGTTTTACTTGAGTCTTTACAGCCCCCTTGAAAGTATTTACACTTAAATGGAATGGAGATTTCTCAGAGGAAAGATAATGATGACAGAGCCAGCAAAGTTATGTGCTACCTGTTTAAGTGGTTTTTCTTCCATAGCAGGATTAGATAGACACCTCATCATGGTGTTAGGGAACACTGTGTTTTGCTGAACTCTAATTCCCTTAGATCTAGATAGAGGAAAAACAGTGACTATCACATGCTTTCACAGTTTCACAGAAATATCCATGCATGTCAGAAGAGCAGCACGGTCACAGATGTTTATCAACATCTTCAGAGTGAGAGCCCACACTTCACATATCAGGAATATGCTGCACAGAAAGAGCAGAAGAGTTGCTCTTACAACTAGATAGGAACTAAAATTCCAGTCTCCTGGAAAATCCTCATGTGTTTTTGTTGCGTATTACAACAACTGCAACTTCATATTTTCTCATAAACCAATTGTGAAACTAGTCAGTTAAGAGAGCAACCTAGCACATTATTCTCCATTTCATTCCTATGTCCTTGATCAGTTGCTGTGTTTTGTGGGAGCATCAGTGCAGGTGACTTTAACCCTCTTTCCTTCCAGAGCCTGTGCCCCAACTGCACCTTCCTCACATGCAGCTGTGTCTGCACCAACACCCTTGCTCACATGTGCCTGTAGCAGGGGAAGAAGGACTAACAATTGCAGTAGTAATCAATTAGCTGGTAAGAGATTAATGACAAGCCCAAAAGCCTTCAAACAATACCCAGATAGACCGCCTGCACAGCCTATCCACACACTCACCTTGCACGTGCTGGTGTCTAAGTTTTATTGCCAAATTGTCTCAAACAACAGGGTACTAGAACAGGGTTATGATTATAGCAAAATGGAGAGACTATCAAAAAGTGAAAAATGTCACTTGTTTTATTCTTGTCTCAAAATCGTATGACTTACCGCCCTGAAAGGAGACAAGGGTTTGTGCAGCAACAAAATCTTCCATTGTGAGAGGACTGACTGATCTAATCATCATTTCTACCTCAGAAATTTTTAAAATTCAGTATGTGAAAACATGCTGACCCTTGGGAAATAAGTGGGACTGTTAAAAATAAATAGGTTCCAGCTTTTCAGGAAGAGCAGATTCACTACAGTGACGTAAAAACACCCAGCAGCTTGTCCCAGCCATTTCCCATGAGACACTGCTGATGTAGGAAGAAACAGCAGCTCACACAGCTGCCTGGAAATTTAAATGCCAGGATATTACTTCTTGAACATATTATTTTTTTTCCAAACCTCACCTTTGACACAGCAACAGTACTGGCACAGTCCTCCCATACCCTCAGAATGGCCCTTTGACCTACTGAAGACTTAAAAAGAAAAAACAAACCAAAAAAGGCCCCCCAAAAACCATAACAAAATATCACATTATATCTCCAAACATATTACATGATACTAGCAGTCTTACTAATATCCTCTTACTGTTGTGAAAAATTTTAATTTTAAAAAGTAAATATTTCATAGTTTTCATTTTAGGGTCCTTAATTTTTGGTTGAAAAGGATAATCCAACCCAAGTATATTTTGGGTGCCATGTACTTGCCAAAAAAAGAACCAGTGCTGTGGTATGACAGCTTGGTGCAGAGGTGCAGTGTGTGATGGGCCTGAGCTAAGGCACAGAAAATAAAAAAGGAAGTGCTGAAACAGAAGGTTTCCCCCTGAATGAAAATACTGGTTTACAGCAGACTATTTCTGTGGTACTACAGCTGTAGGTTTGATAGTGACAAAAAAATACTTTCATTTCAAAGCATATGTCTGCATTTTCAGTTCAAAGTGGTTTCTTTCAGACCCATGTAGAGACTGCCTGGGTGAAGTATTTAGTCATTTTGGTTAGGAGGACAATTCTTCCAGCAAATATTTCATTATACCCCTGTTTTCTCTCAGTAACCAGGATCTAGCTCCATTATTGTTTCCTTCTTAGATTTCCACTCACTTTTTCCACAAAAATCCTGTTAAATCATAACCAATGTTTTCCATAAGACAGCACACATGAATTAGTGTTTGTTTATAAAAGGAGTGCAGGGATTACATGCTGGAAGAGATTTTTTACACATAATCACTTCAACACGTGTCTTTCCACCCCACTTACAGTAAGACTGCTAGTCATGTTAACATCTCAATAAGAAAAAGAATATTGGTTAGCTCTTGTACTGCTGCAAGATAATGAAGAAAGGACTGTTTGCATATATTTAAAAAAACATAGAAAATATAAACTCATTAAAATATAGGTCCAGAAACTGAAGGAAAGAAGAATCATCTCAGTAGGATCTCCTTCATAGGTAAGGAGTCAGGTAAGTCACATAAGGCAAGATCCATTGTCTTTTCATCCTCTCATTTGCCCTGGATAGTACACAGCTATTACTAGACCAGCAGAAGCCTATTTCACAGATGAGGACCTTCAACAGAAAGTAGTCTCCCTTCAGAGAATTTATGGTGCCAAAATCAGGTAGGAAAAAGCCACAATCAAAAACTGAGAGATATAGTGAAGTTGCATGTCTTTGAAGAGAAACCCTATAGCCTGTAACTTTCACAGGACAGAAGTTGACACTTTTAAGCAGGTAGTTATATATGTAAGGAATAGGAAGGAGCCAAACCAAACAAGATCCTGTGATTTCTACCACAAAGAGCTTCCCTTGACAACTGCATCGCCCAAAACCTTCCTTTCATCAGAAAAGGGAGCCCCTTAAAGACAAACCCAGTTATCCCTGTCACAGGAAGGTTGATCTCTATAATGAGTTCAAAGGCCTTTGGTCCTAAAGGAATAAGACAGCAGCCTTGCAATGAAACCAAACACAGTAGGAAGGGCAGAGTTTCACTGTTGGCTTCAGTGTTAGCAAGACTGTTTTTGCTGTAATTTCAGAGTATAAGAATTACTTGAACAGTGAAATAAGTTCTAGAAGTGTCAAAGCAGGCACAGCAAAACACTGTGCAGTGCCTCTCCACACCTGGTCTCACTAGAAGTGGTTCTGCAAGCAGCAGTTAGCAAAGCCTGGTTTCCTGCTGGCACACTGCAGGTTTACTTCTCCACCACCTTTCCCAGCAAAAACCCAGCTTCCTCCAGCAGCCACCCAGCAGCCTAAGGGGTCAGAGGCAGCCACATGGTGTCCAGTCACCATCTAGGTGACGCCCAAGCCCACTGGCCTACTGCTGCACAGGGTCCTGGACTGTCCCTCCTCTCCTGGCAAAGCAACACCAGCAGCAGCTCCTTCCTCAGCTCAGCTCCTGGTGTTCCCCAAATCAGAAAGTTTAATGATCATTGAAACCTTCTTTCAGAGTTGGTTGAAATTGAGCAGTGGGGCTAAAAACCTATGAGAGGGAAAGGAATGGGGATGTGTCAGAATCTGAGGTATTGATGATTCTGAGATTGCAGAAAGTCTCTGTCTTTCTGCCCCGTTGCCAAAGAAGTCATAATTCATGTGTGCTGGTTTTCAAGGTTGTTTATTCTTGCTTATCTCTAACATGTTCTGCTGCCCTGCCGCAGGTCTGTCCTGCAGGGCAGCGTGTGGAGCTCTGCCCTCAATGGGATGTTACAAACATTATATACCAGAAACTACCTGCGCTGTATTTACAATAATGTGCCAATATCTGTCAACTACGTTGAACAGCGTGTCCCCAGCCTAAACCAATAGAAAAATGCCAACACTACAGTGAAACATGGAGGGCATGAAGAAGGAGAAAAAGGACAAGACACACCCAATTTCCTCCATCTTGTCCCCTTTGGACCCCTAATCTAGAATCCTAAAATTTTACTTTTGCACCCATGCCACACTTAATTATTACTTATATCAAACACTCAGAGCTTGTAATTCACCCTGTAAGATTGAAAACTCTTTTCCATGGACAGAGATCAGAGACAGTGTCCTCGGGGCTCTGTACAGGGGGGTTCCTGACCCCCTGCCAGGGTCCCAGGCCTTCCAGGGCAGCCAGAGGGAAGCCTTGGATTCCCACAGGGATGGATAACCTGGCAGTGAGTTCACATGTCTTGTTTTTGCAGTTCAAGCTAAAAAGGAACTTTTTCTTTATACATGTATCAAGGGCTGGTAACTAGCAGGATTCTCAGTATCAAAAGAAGCTTGGCCCTGTTTCAAATAACCATCAGCCTATTTGAAGTTAGCTGGTGTTTTTTCTCTGCTAATGACTTTAACAGTGTTCTTACTTTTACTAGCCACAGTGGGCACTATTCCATTTAACAGACAAAAGCACTCAGTTGTTCTCCAAGTAACTCTGCAAGCCCAGTAAGATTACTCAGTGTTAAGTCAGCCAGAGATGTTGCATTTCTTCCTGAAATGAGCAGGTGGAAGGGGCAACACATGTATGAAGCAGAACATTCTCCACAAAGACAGAAAATATGTCCCTCATTTTGTCCTGCTTCAGGTGGAGACAGTTCAAATCCACCAGGATGGACATTAATTGGAGCAGTTCTACTGCAAGGGGCTCCAGGGGTGCTAGATGCCAAATAAAAATATTTTCCAGGCCTTCAGCACAGCTGGAGCTTTGAGAAGTCTGGCTTTGATTCACAAGAGGGTGTAAGTGTCACAACATTCACCACAGGGGCCCTTTGCTTTTTTGATAAATTAGTGATTCAAATCTCTAAGCTAGACATAGGAAGGAAATAAGTGGGTCTGGGATTTATTGTTAAAGAGAAATGTAAAGAAATTAATTTGAAAATTAATGTATAATGTTTCTTTTATTAATTTTGAGAAGTTTGTATTTCCAGATTGCTTTAGATTAAAAATATTCCTGAAGAAAAACAAAAACCTAAAATTAAAATTGAAAACTCAGTCATTCTCTGAATTATTTATTACTTTTTTTGAGAGAATAAGAGCTACCAATCACATTTAGTGTGACTTCATGCCTAATTCTAATAGACCCAGTTCTCTACAGATGCAGTCCTTTATGAAAAGTTCCCTCTGCCATAACAAAAATATGCAAATGGTGCCAGATATCCTAAGCAAATGAGTATTTGCTTATCCCGAACAGTAATTTCTTTTGAAGTTGTCCTTATTAGGAATAACTGGATACAAAAACTCTACAGGTCATTATCTGCTTTAACATATCAGCAAGAAAACAGAGTTACAACTTCTGTTGCAACAATTTAACCTCCACACACCTCAATTAAATAAAAATTCAGAGTTGTATCTGTCAAACTGCCCAGTTTTGGACAATAAATGGTGATTCAAGTTTCACTCCTTGATTCATCAGTCTTGGCACATAACCTTCATGTAACTTTTATGCCCAGCCTCCATCTTAGTAAAAATTTATGTCACCTATTTTTATAAAATACCCTGGTCAACAGTGCTGGAAACAGTGTTAGATGAAACACTAGCAAAATTTTTCTACCCATGTCTTGTCATCAAGCTCTAAACTTGCCTGAGCATAAAATGGTCCTCAGAAATTTATCATTTCCTGTTTATGTTTCATAGATACACACTGAACCATTTATTTAACAAAACATTTTAAGAGAGTCTGTTAAAAAAACTGTGTATGCAGTGGTTACATAAAACACTGTAGTCTCATTTTAGCTTCTCTGACTTTGGGTGAATTTGAAACCTCCGAGTTCTCTGCAGTATTTTACATAAAGAGCATTTAGGAGAGCACAGTGTCTGCTCTACTGTGTTACAATTCCAGCTTAGTTTTTCTTCTGTATTATATTGTCAATGCATCTGCCTCACAGAACCTCACAGCTGTCTCCCAGCACCTAAAAATGCTCTAGGGAGGAGAACTTCTTACAAGGTCATGTGGTGACAGGACAAGGGGGAACAGCTTCAAACTGACAGAGGGCAGAGCTCGATAAGTACCAGAAAGAGATTCTTCACAATGAGGATAACCAGACACTGGAACATGCTGCCCAGAGAGGATGGGGATGCTCCATCCCTGTTAGTGTCCACAGCCACATCAGACAGGTTTGGAGTAACCTGGTCTAGTGAAAGGTGTCCCTGCCCATGAAGGAGAGTTGGAATGAATGATATCTTTAAGGTCCCTTCCAACCCAAATCATTCCATGATTCTGTGAAATCTGACTGCTTTCTCTTCTGAATTAGTATTACACAGACAGTGATGTCCATTTAGAATGGAAAATAAACAGTTACATTTACAATTAAAGATCTTGTACAAAATAATTACTGCCTTTCACCAGATCTGTGTGCTTCTGAAGAAACATAAGGGGAAAAAGAACTTCAATAAGGAGTTTTGAAGTGTCTTTTTAACTGGATTGGTTTAACATGAGTTAGCATTTAGCTCATGTCCCATCCAAATCACTCTTGCAGCTTTTCACTAGCTCAGTTTTGTAAGTCTCAATAGTAAAAAAAAATTCTAATTTTGTTTTAATATCAGGTCAGGAATGAAAAATTTGCTTATTGCACAGGAAACAAGCCTGTTAAATCTTACTTCAAGATTAAAAAAAAAAAAAAAAGCATTTGGCTCTCTGGTTCTGCTATTCAGTCCTCATGGGTAACAGAGATTGTGGTCATCATATGAACACACATGGTAAAGTGAATTCCACCAGGATACCACAAAGCAATTGACCTAATTCTATAGCTAGTGCAAGCCAGCAATGACTGTAAAAAAAAAAAATAATTAGTCCAAACCCAATATTTTTTAAAAGTTATATTCTCACATAAGCAATCTCATGACTTTTCTGATACTGTTGAATGACCCACAGATCAGTCTTGATATGAAATGGTATCACATCAAACCTGCCTTTTAAGAGATACAGTCTCCTTTTATTGTTCTGGTCTCCTTTTACATCACTGGCACTTTCTTGCCTTCAAAGAGATAGCTGCTCTCCTTCTCTTACCTGAAATCCCAGCCAGATTTGATACCTAGACACACACATTGCTACAGTACTGTTCTTCCAAGTCAACCCTGAAGAGCACTAGGGGGCAATATTAGAGACCACCTTGAATTAGGCAGTTTTTGCAGATGTAAATGAAGAAGCCTTAAGCTATGCATAGACAGAACATTATCAATCTTCCTTCAAGCATGTCAGAAATTACAAAAGAATATAAGATTATTTATTAGGCATTTGCCTGTTGGTTAGGGTTTGTTTTGTTTTTTTTTAATTAATGGGAGACATAAGAGGTAGGGAAATACTGGATTCAACCTAAATACCCACTGAAGAGATTATCATTGTACTGCCATTAACTGAGTTACCATTAATCATTGCAATGTGGCAAAGCAGTGAAGGATAACCCCTTTCTACATCCTCAACCAGTATTCTGCTCAGAGCTGCTGACCCAATTGAAACCCTACCTAGAAACCTCAGTTCTGGATCAGGCACCTATCACCTAGGTGCCTTTCAAACAGAAGGCTGAGAACAGTTTACTCAATCTAATACACAAAATCTGATGTTAATAATCTATATGAAGACTATGCAACTCCTATTGCTCTGGACAGACAGACCCCCAGAAACCAGCTGAAAGTCAATGTCAGACTAGAACTTCAGCCAACCCAGCCAGCAGAATAGTTCAGTATAGTGAGACCTGCCCCCCTCTGCTTTCACATGGCTATGGGGTTGCTGGCCATTGCTATTATAACACGTCCTTAATTATTTCATCACCCATGTGTGCAGTAGAAACATCAGGCTGACATCTGCTTGTTCTAACAAAGTGATAAACAGGTGACTGCTGTAACAAGATGGCTTATGACCATGACTGCTGTGATGATGAGTGCAAATTGCAGAGCTCAATGCCATATGGCATTTGTCACTAGACAAGAGAATGGAACAGAAAGATGAGCCTCTCCCACTGCTATCAAAACTTTTTCTGCCTCAAGACACCAAAACCATAGCATATGATGTTCTGGGAAAAACCTGAAACACTTTCCTACTGTTTTCAAAACCTGTACAATCTTTCATTAGCCTGCCTTTACTTGGCCATAATTTGATCTCATCACTTCTTGCAGCAAAACTAGGCCAGAGTCCAGGTCCAGCCTGGACAGGTTCCCAGTTTGTGAATTAGGGATGGGGCTGGAAAGAGATAGCTCTGGTTCAGCTATTTCTGCAGTCTGTCACTTCCTAGGGAGGGGTTGCAAGTGGCTGCCAAGTCCCTGTGCAAGAGGTGAACATCACTTCCCTCTCTGCTATTTTGATTGAGCATAGCATGGGCAGCAGTGTGCTTTGTGTTCATGTGTGCTCTGAGCACAGTGAGAGGAGCCAGCAATTCAGGAGCTTTCAGTTGCAAACACTCCCTCGCCTGTGGATTGTGAAGGTCCCCAGGCTGTCACAAGGGACCCAGTCCCCCACACTTGGCTACACTGGTGTGTATTTGCACATTCAACTTGACACGCATGGCTTTTGGAACTTCCTTGGTTTTACACATCTCTAGCAAGGCAGATAATGAGTGGGCTGTCTAGTTATTGCTGTCTTTCCTCTAGGTGGTTAAGTAGCATTGGAAGCCTGCTTTTGATATCAAAATACTAACCCCAAGAATCTTGAATTAATGGCACTTCTCACTTTCCTATAAACTGACTTGGCTGAATCTGTCACTGGAGAGGGAAACTTTACAACACAGATGTTTCTGTTAGCATATATGTTAACATATAGTCACTTGAAAACTGGCCAATAGCTATTCCTACTTATTTCTACATACTGACACATGCAAATATCACTAGGAGTGGTTATTCAGTAGATTATTATGATGCTAAGTGCTTATGCTATATCCTACCTTCCTAAAAAGCCCCACAGAATTGCTGAATTGCCAAGTAGCATTCAGAAATAATTTAGTCCAATCCCCCTCTTCAAAGCAGAATTAGCTACAGCAGATAGGTCAGATTTGGTTTTGAATAATCCTAAAGTTGGGGACTGTTTGGGCAACCTGTTCAAATGCTTGACCATCATCACATAAAAAGTGCTTGTATTATGTTTAAATTGAATACTTGGAATTTTGGTTTGTTCCCACTGCCTCCTGACTTCTGAGTTTTCTTTTAGACAAATTAGTGCAACAAGCCAGAGTTTGCATCTAATAAAAGAAATTCTGTCTATTCCTCCTACAGGCCTCAGCCCTGGAGAGGTGACTATTAGAAGGGCACTGGGAGCTATGCACAACAACACTGCAAAAAACACATTATCCCTTGAGAAACATGCAACTTCCCTCCCAGGACACTGCTTCAGGGCTGTCAGGACCTGCAGCTCACAGCCAGCTGCAGCCCCAGCTCTGAAGGGCTGCTGACATTTCTGGGTGACAGTCAGCCTGGAGTGCAGACATAAGCCATGCTTTCCCTAGCCCTTCCCTTTGCTCAGTGGATGTGCAGAAGTGTCGCCTTCTGCAAAGGACAAAGCCCTTGACGCCATGTCAGTAGGACAGGACTTGAATTTCCCATACTGACAGGATCTGGAGATTCTGCCCATAAATGGGTACCAAAATTGTACACCAGAATATGCAAACTTTACTGTTACTTACAGTTTTCTTCATGACAGAAACTCATTTAAATTCTTGTAAGAACTTCCCTAGGTAATGATCCAGCTGTAGGAAGAGCTTGAACATTATTTTATAGCTTTAAAGTGCATCAGCAGATCAGTTTTTCATCAACAAAATCTCCAGCTTGCTTCTGGAACTTCTACCAGATTTCCTTCAGCAATGCTGTTATAATCCCCGAAGCATAGTCCAACTTTTTTGTCATCTGACCAACCCTGCATAATTTTCTTGATAGCAGCTGTGTGTGCTTTCTTCATACTTTCCCCCGCTAGTGCATTAATACTATTTTTTTTAATCTTTCCAGGGATTGTAAAAAATGTCTTTTATTTCTTCCTTTTCTTATACTCCCCCCCCTAATTAACACCAGCTTATGCTTTTGCCTAAGGGAAAACATCCAAGATGCACCTTTTAAAGATTAGAAGCAATTCTGAACTTTTTTTTTTTTCAGATCCATAAAATAAATATATTTGCTTCTGTTATGAGAGACATGAGCTTAGTTTATGCTTTGCCACAAGTCTACACTTTAACCTCAGCTGGACTCACCTACCCTATTCTTGTCCAGGTATTGGGAGAATAAAATGCCTGAAAAAAAGGTTTATTGGGTGAATTTTTGTCATATCACAATAATTTTCCTATTACAGCTTTTTGCAAATAGATACTAGAAGACTGCAATAAAATAGATTCCTTTGCATTTATGTTGTTGAGAGTTAAAATGGAAGCCAACATTATGTAGATATCTATTTTAGTGATGCTCATAGTGGGAAAAATTGGGGAATAACAGCAATGGAAATGAGCACATCACCTGTAGAGTTATGTTCAGTCAGAGTCTCTCTCATAGAGGTTACACAGCTGGTGACTGAGATAAAGCAAAAAAGAATATCACAAACACTGTGTTTTTCATGAAAGAGTCACCAGATTGTAATATGGGCTATTTCTGCAGTTCTTGTACATGATGAGTTCTCCAAATCATGCTGCAGTTTATTAACCAGAGAGGAAGAACAGTGGAAAAAAATGATGCAAATTTGTGACCCAAATTCCTTACACTTTTTAAATCTCTTTCCCCTTGAACAGAGTATCTGAAAGCAATATCCTGGCATGAGTTTAATCAAATTTAAAGTAACTCAGGGTAATCTTCTGGGGCCTGTTATGTCTGTGAAAAGTTATTTCTTTCCTTAAGCCACGCTTCCCTTCTGGAAGTCTGTTAGTCATGAAATAAGCAAGCAGTAGAGTCTGAGGCAGTAAATACAGCAGCCACCCCCCATTCTACCCTCCATCCAATCTCTCCATACTGCTTCCCAAAACAATACATCAAATTTCACTAATGAAACAGCTACTTTTTTTTCCTGTCAGAGATAAAGGGGAAAGGACAAGAGAATGAACAAGAGCAGTGGCAACCATCGTAATGGACAGGCATTACAAAGCTTTGACAGCCATATTCAAATGCTGGAACCAGAAGTTAAGCATTTAATATGATTTGAGGAGTCCAATTTGAACCACCGTTTTCCCTCTTGTTCTTTAAAAAATATTTTATTTAGCAGATGAATCCAGTGCTGTTATACATCTGGATTTTTGGTTGTTGACTGAAATTTCTGGAAAGCCCCTGAAAACTTTCTTGTGTTTCTCTGATTGCTTTTTTGGTTTGATTTATTTGGGGGTCTTTTAATCTCTTTACCCACAGTTAAGTATCTAGTGTCTTCCTTTATGCTCTTTACCATCTTAAAGCAGTCACTATCACCAGCAGAACTTGTTTTTCTTTGCTTTTCTTTCCAGGAAAGAAGGCTGGGTTCCATTAAACCTCTTCAGCAATGAAGTGAGTGAGTGTCCCACTGGGCACGAACTGCATTCATGTTAAGCCTCTCCACACTCCAAATCGCAATAAAATATTGAGAAACATACATTGAGACAAATACCAAAGTCAGCTGGTTCTCAGTTTTCAAATTTAAGCTGCAATTTACATCCTGGGTCTAAGGCTGAATTGCCACAGTACTACCAATTTCACCTTTTATTTTAGTGTGATTTCTGAAGGATACCCCTCAAAACCCAAAAGAAGCATAATTAAGAGGCATGAAAGAGAACCTGACTGGCTTCTTCCATGTTAGCTTGGAGACTCTTCATGCTGCACATTAAATCCAAGTGTAAGAAAAAGACAAAGCAGGCGTGGGCCTGCGACAACTCTGAGAACAACATAAAACTCAAAAATCAAACAAACCCTTATTGTGTCTAACTTGGACTAGTCATAGCTCCAGGCTTAGAGCCATTTTTCTCATGCAGAGGGTTCCTCACTGCTTTCCATGAGAGATCCCCAGACAAGATATTGTAAAAATCAGTGTGCTGGAGTCTGGGGAAGGTTGTTTCCAATTCCTTCTTTCAAGCTGCTCTCAGTGCAATGGAACTTTCTGCATACATTGCTTTTCCTCCTCTGAAGTTTCCTTTATTCTTTCAGCTCTGATTTCTGGGATTTCTGTCCAGTTATTTTTGCCCTAGGCTTCTCCTTCCCTCTGTTATCCCCTTGCATGCTGTCAAGAACATTGCAGAAAGAATTATTGCCAATTCGTTTGCCTGCCTGCCAATTAGCAGAATACTATATCAGAGGCAAGTGAATAAACACCAATAAACCATATGACAACTATCCAGCCCATCTGACCCTCTGACACTTTTCAGTGCTTTCTACTTTATTGGAATGAGGTATTAATAGAACAGATATGTTTCACAAGACAAAGCCATGTAGTACTTTGAATCACAAAACTAATTTTCTAGCCAGAAATGCAGATTCTTGAGCATGGTTCTTTATGCCAAACACTGTTAAATCGTGTCATTTTGAGGACTTTTTTTCATGTATTCCAGCAATAAAATAATCACACTGGTGAATGGATATCCTCTTAACTTTCTCTATCTTTCTAATATTTGATTACATACACTTGATACAGAGACCAGCTCATGTTGTTTGCACAATATCCCAAGGTCCCAGGTCTAGATCAGAATAACCAGGTCCTCCTGTAAAACACAGTAGTTTAGCAGACACTTCATGTTAACAGATGCCTTGGATATAAATAGAAGGAACAGGTCTCTCCTCCAAAAAGCTGGCAATAGAAGACCTCAAGTCCATATACTGTATGGTGCCAGGGAAATTTTGCTTGCCCAGAAACACAGTTATTTGAAGGCAACACAACATGGGCACAGAGGGCAACTGCACACTTCTCAGTAAGGTGCTGGAGCATAAACAGACTACAACTTGGAAGCAGAAAGTGATCAGACATATGGTCTCATGAAAATACATCTATCTCATGACATGTATATTTTTAATAGAGGGAAACAATCTGACATTGTTCAGACTTAACCAATTTAAAACTATTCATTTTAATATGTACAGGTTGGTAGTTTTGAAACTGTCCACTTGAACACTGCAATTTTTTGCAAGCAAATGACCTTATGCTGCATCCATTTCTTTTTCACTGAAAAAACATTTCAACAATTATTTCCAGCTTGCACATATTTGAATGTCCACCCTTAAAATATAAAAAGCTGAATTACTGGAGAACAGCCAACCACAGCTCTAAAGTGCAACTGAGAGTGAAGCAAGACAGATATCAGCAGCCCAAACACTCAGACTCGAGCCAGGGCTGTATAACAGAAGAGTCTCTTTGCAGCAGTAAACCCAGGCAAGTTTTAAAATGTACTGGCATGAAGAAATAAAGACAAAGTCTAATGTGAACAAGTCACAGTGCTAAAGGATGCTTTGTCAAGTTTTCAGCAAGTGACTGCTTTCTGACAAAATTAAACTGCAGCAAGTAGCTAAGTCAGGATGCCTTGGTATTACTTAGCCAGAGATTTTAGATGAAAGAGAAGTTCCTTCTCTCCCCATTCTTCTGAGAGGCACATGCATCTTCTCCCATTAATAGTTCCATTCAAGTAGCATGATAATATTGACTCACTACTAAAAGACCAAAGTTGACCTGCAGAAACATTATGCCTGTCCCATCTAAGTCTCTCCATTAAAGATCCTTACATCTTTTTCCTAAGAACTTGTCCTGTGCTGTTCTTTAGCAATTGTGCTGAGAGCTTTCTCCTTTACATATCTTCAAAGACCTACTTTGAAGCAACATATTCTGTAGCCCTGTGCCCCTAGGAAGCAGAACTCTGCAGAGCCCAGAACCTCAGTGAAGCATTTCTTTATGCCCACACTCAGCCATTTTTTCAAATGAGAATCTACTGTAAGTAGTAATACACCAACAAGGTATACAATCAATATTTCCCCATATTTAATAGAGGAAAAACACGTGGTATACAGACGTCCCTAATAAAATGGACAGAAACCTATACTCAATACTAATAAACAGATGTAACTTACACTTGTGAAAAAGTTTCAAAACAATTCTCCCTAGAATAGTGGTATATGTTGCAAATTTCCCATTTTATCCCTGCATACATGTTAAATGGATTAAAACAAGACACACTTGGTAAACCATGACTGCCTCACTGTGGATTAAAACAATACTTGCTTCCAGTTTTTTTGCTATTACCACCAAAATATTAGCTTTTTCTTTATCCCTAAGGAGAAAAACATCAAAACAAAAATACATTTTTTTCAGGTGATTACTCCAAAGTATTTCTGAAAATGCTATCACAGCATCTGGTTGGCTGACAAATAGCTTACAATAGGTGAAGCTGAATACCCACTTGATCATGGCTGAAGTCACAGCCATGCATGTCACAGCAGAAATGCAAGCTACATGTGAATTTATTCCCAGGTTTTTTCAAAACTCTCAATGGCCTTGCAAAAAGTTCAGTTTCAACACTAAATACTGGGTGTTAAATAACATTTACTTTAAGATATGTTCAAAAACTACCTAGCAACTTTATTGCTAGACTCAAATTCCCATTTCCTTTCCCTCAATACTCTCGTGAATTTATCTTCCTTGGAAGCATAAGCTGGCTGAGCTCCAGCTTTGAACTTCCTAGAGGGTTTGCTTAAACAAGTGCAAACAGACATCTGACCAGATGGACAGCAAGAAAAGAGATTTTATTTTCCACATTCTTGCTCTCAGAGCATGACACTTGCACATCTTGGGATCCATTACCACATGTAGGTCCTTTGAACCTGGTTCCATCAAAAGCAGTTAAACTGGAGTTGTTATTCCATATAGTCTCATTCCCAATTCTTTTACTGCAGCCTCTGCAACATCCCAGGCTGCTTACAGCAAAATCAGTGCTTATGCAAAAGCACGGACATAATCTCATACAGAAGACAGTAGTACCTTGTGGCATACTTTGAACTGTATACATACACTTTGAATTGTATGTACTGTATGAACTGTAGCTGGGTGTTGTTTAGTTACTTTACTTCTTACCAAATCCAAAGAATCAGTTACAGAGTAGTCTGAATTACACAGGCTGTTGTACTAGCTACACCCCACTCCCAGGGCATTGCCTGCCACACCTCCATTCTGACCAAATATCATCCCCCACACAAGCACAAGCAAACAAAAGCTAACTCATCAGTTAATTCCTGCCCCATCCCTTTATTGACTCCAGATTCCATCCTCTCAGTCTGGCCTCATGAAGTTTAAAAAGCATCAGTAACTTTTAAGTTAAATTGCTGTACAGCTTCCAAATGCTCATCAAGAAGAAAGTACTAGATAAAAAATGAGAAAATATTATACATCCATCCCCTCAAAAAGGCACTGAAGGGCCTAGGAAAGGTCATAAGCAGAACCTTCAGAGTGATGCAGGAAGCAGGGCAGAGGGATGCTGGGAATATTTCATGAGTGCTTAAACTGAAGAGATTTGTCCAGAAGAAATTTTTCTCTCCGAGACTCTTTCCTAATATCTGTTGATTATTATTAATACTATGGAAGGACTCAAAGAGTAGCTTACATTGTCCTCATATGGAACAACTATGAATTTTAATAGTCCCAACATAAAGTGATGGGATAAATATTCTCAGGAGCCACAGTAGCCCTTGAAACTCATGGACAAGTGAGTCATCAGCATCTTCTTCAAGCTGTATAGGACAATTACAGTTTTAATGGGAAATATTTAATATCAAGGTGAAATCTTTGTGAAAAGAAAGAAGGAGGTAACCTTGCCTAAATAATACTCTTGCTAAAAAACAAAAATCCAATTTTTAGCTCTCTGATCTTTGATTTTCCTGTTTACTTGTATTTTTGTGAATAGAAACAGTTAGAACTACACATTCTCTGCTCTTGTCACCTCCTTGACTTCCTTTCACACAGCACAGTTACCTTGTTCCCTGCCCAACAGAACTAAGACAGCCCAGTTTCAGACAGACCCCCATGCCCTTACACCCTCCCATCACACCAGATGCCCTGGCTGATGCAGAAGCTCTGGCCAAGGAGACCTGCTCCAGGTCTTCTCTCCAGCAAGAAAGTACCTCAAGGCTCAGTTTCTCCCACACCTATGGATGTCTCTTGTTCACAGGCAACAAACTGAGCAATAGGTTCAAAAGCTTTTGGGATAATACCGACAGGCAGCCAGTAAAGTCCCACCCTGTTTTCTTAGCAAGCAAGAATGAACATTTGGGAAGGTTGTGCTGTATGGCCAAAACCTCAGGGCTTGATGGAGAAGAGAAGGGAAGAGTGTGCTTGAGGGATGTTTTTTGTTCTTTGATCTTGTTGCTAAAAATATTTTCTTATAGAAACTGATTTACTGATTTTGAAAACTCATCTTTTCTAAGTTTTATACCCTCTCTGTCATATGAGAAACAATAAATTCATAAGCTGCACTGACAATAGAAAGCCAAAAAATTCTTGAAAGCTAAGGTGCTCCATTCCTAACACATGCTTTTCCCGCATATGCAAAGCATCTGTGGTTGAGACAGCTTCTTGAGGAAACTCAGGGGAGGAAACTCAAACATTGTGAGTCAAAGCTGCAGAAGGAGAGGCTATTATTCACAAAAATATCTTCCTGTCCCTTAAAGAAAACATGCAGGACAAGAACAATACAAGCTCACTGTGAACGCAGACGAGTCTCACTTCAGAAACATTTCACCTTGATGTGCCTTGCTCTGGCCTGTGCCACTCTTCCCTCAGCCCTGAAGGCAGAGCCTGGCCTGGGAATTATGACAAAAGGATTGCTGAATAAATTGGTTTTGTCTCAAAAGCCCAGTCTGGTTTTCCAGGAAAAAGGGTTTAGTTGTCTATTTCCATGAACAATTCTCCTCCCTGGAATAGAGTTTAAGAGCTCCCCCTCAGTAGTACAGGGAACCCGCACTGAGAGGGAGCATAAGAATGACATGGGGGACAGAGCAAAGCAAAGAAAAAGCCACAGTAATCATTACATGGAGAAGACATTTCTTTGTTAATTAAAACAACACATATCCTTAACAGCTTGTGCAGTGGAGCGGGAACATACAAAATTGTCTGTGACAGACTTGATTTTGCTGCCTGCAGAGGCTGAAAACATCAGTTCCTTGAGCAGGCTGCCACTCACACGCTCTCCCAGTGCAAGATCAGCCAGCCTGACCAGGCTGCATCAGCATGGAGCATATTCCACACCATGAGGTATCACTGGGGGTTTGCTTTGGCAGGGTGATTTTTGCTGAGCTTCAGGTGGCTCCATCTTGGATCACACAGCCCAGGGGCACTTGGGGCTAAGTGTGCGAGGCTGATCCAGTGGCTCAGCACGACAGAGCATCCACCCAGCCCAGGGGAGAACTGAATACCCCTTAGCAGGCAGATGTCAGTGTATCTAGGCAACCTGACTCCCTAGACAGGTGTCAGGAGTTTATCCCCAATGTGCTTTGCTCCTACCAGAAGGTCAATATGACAGTCCGCTGTCAAGGACTTGATCCTAAGCCAGAGGTCTCCCACAGTGCTGATTCATATTCCAACCTTTTCCCATCCAAAAAGCAGTGCTAATGGTTGAGGGTTTGTTCCCAAGAAGCTTTGAGAGCTGGCAACAACTAATGCCCAGAAAGCTGGAGAAACACCCCAGGAATGACAGCAGATCACATCGCAGTGGAAATATGAATCAGAAAGCACTGCTGGCTCTGACAGTATCTGCTTTGGCTTCAGAGGAAATGTCACAAAAGTAAGGAACAATCTTGATGCAGGTTTTGCTTGTGCATTCATTGCCCAACCACCAAATGCTGCTAGTACCCTTTAATTCAAGTAATCTCTCATTTATCCCAGGTCACAAATTTCTACCTATGGCAGGTTTTTGCAGTAAAACAGCTATCCCCTCTCCGAATAATAAATAAAAGCAACAATAAAGGCAATATTAGATTAGATAACCAGATTTCAGACTCCCCAAAAGATTTACTCCTCTGTCAAGATGCTCCTTTGGAAAGCTTGAGCCAGCTCCAAAAGAAGCAGCTTTTAAACTAACCAGGTACTGATCCAACAAAAAGCTCTAAGTTATCAGAAAAGTATTTTAATGAATTTGTTTGATCTTACTTAGCTGCTTAGCTATCTGTACTTTGTAAAACTGTGAGTGTAGCTTCAGAATATACTGTTATACAGTGTTGGCACGGAGTGTAAACTGGTATATTTCCCTCCAAAACAGATAAAACATGCATAAATATGCAGTGAACAATGAACACATTCATTCAAGGGCCTTTAAGGGTCAAATGCTGAATGGATTACTTGCTAGCAGCAGAGCATAAGTCCCCTTACTCCTGTATTACACACAAACATCTCAGGGCCAGCAAGAAGGCTCATACACTCTCAGAGACAGGTAAGATAGAAAACTGGACCATGTACCATGGACATTGCAACAGAAATGATTCATCTCTGCCTCCTGGCTTCACGTCTCAGTGTAAGGTCACTCCAGGAGAGTGTACTCGTCCTTTGCAAGAGAAGGATTCTTGGCTCTAAGCAAAAAAAAAAAAAAAACAAAAAAAAAAAAAAAAAAAAAAACAAAACTCCAAATTAAAAGTAAGCTTTCCTTGCTCTCACTGGCCAGTTTAAAAACAGAGCAGTGCAAAGACCTGAGCTCACTGAAGACTGCTCTCTTATCATCCATCACAGTGTCCTCCCCATGCCTCTAGGCTTGTTTATTATTTTTATTTTTAATTATGATTTTTCTTATGTAAAATTTCTAGGATGCTTCTTTCCAAACTAGAAAAGCCTCTTGGTAGCACTGAAGAGCCTCAGAAGCACAGCCCTTGCTTGCTGGTCAATGCCATCCCAAAGGACTCGTTCAATCTCCTCTCCCATGGCTTTTTGCATTCCAGGCATGCCAACAGATACAAAATAGAAAGGACACATTTTAAGTGCACTTGATTTAATGTAAATTACCTAAAGTGGAAAGGTTTGTGCTCATTAATGGACTTATTCAGAGATCTGAGAACCAATCTTAACAATTAACCAGGACAAGAGTTGCCCATACTTGATGGCATTTATGAAACCATACTGGGTAGCCAGCAAAATGCCATCATCTGTCTTTGGCTCAGCTCTTCTCTTCAAAACTCCAATCAAAAAAGATTTAAAATTATCAAGAACAGCACCCACAGATGCCATTAAAGCAAAGGTAGAAAGGAGAAGACTTTCAGCAAGATGATCCTGGCAGTGCTGCCTCAGAGGCAGAGCAGATGTACAAGGGATGGATTTATTGGATTTGATCATATGTAAGACAGCACAAAAAAAAGTGACTGAAACACAAGCAAATCTAAAGTTACTGTTCTTGCAGCTTTCAGATAGGCACTTTTAAACTAAATTTTGTTCTCCTCCTTGTTAAGTTACCCAAAACCTTCACAGCACTCTAAAAATCAGTAGTATTTTAGTTGCTGAAGTGCAATTTACTAGCAATAGAGAAGAAGAGCAAGTGACAGACAAAATGTGAGAGGCAGCTCTAGAAATTTCAGTTCTACTTTGTCAAATGTAAATGTAATGATTTCTTCTTTTGCAGCAGCAATTATTCACAGGGCCGGTTTGAGGTTGGTTCACACTACACAGTTACACCCTCAGAGAACAGAAATCCAGTGAGCTTTAGTAATTAGTATATAACTGGCTTGCCTAGCAATTAATTTACAGCCGTGAGCTGTGCCAAACCACACATCCTGCTGCAATCTCATAGGAAAGAGAGAGAAGTCTGTCCACCAGAGGGAGATAACAGACCAGCAGTGAAGCCTTTTCCTCCCGTACAGGTGCAGCTAAGAGAGGTGTTCCTCCCTCCATCCCTCCCTCCCCGAGAGCCCAGAAAGCTTCCTAGGGATGGGGAGAGCAGAACGGGACCAAGGAGGAGGGAAAGAAGCATTTTAGAAAGTAATAAAGTACTTGCTTGCTTCACAGCTCTGAAAGGCATCTGAGCAGGCAAATAAAAAATTGGCCCAAAACAACTGGAGCTTTGTTGGATTCCTATTTTCCTTATTTTTAGTATTGAGTCGGATAAAGCAATTTTGATTAGGCAGGCTAAAAGGAGATGTTCAAGCTCATAGTAGCCCAAAGAGCAGACCTGATGCTTCAGCAGGCTGTCAGTCAAGAGTGTTTTATACTATCCAAAATATACCAGTGTGGTTTTTGCTTTCCCCTCATTGAAGTAGCCCTGATGTGCTGGAACTGAGGTCTGAGAACAAAAACTACCAGCTCTTCATAGGCAGGGCCTGCTTGATCTTGTTCTGGAAATTAGAGTGACATTTTGGTGGTCACTTCAGGATGTTGACGCGCCCTGGCAGCCAGCAGAACTGGCTCCATGCCTCAGGGAGCACATATGCCACATCCAGAGCACAGAGCTGAGAGACAGTGCTGGGGCTGCATCCACATGGGTGTGGCAGTGCAAGGATGGGCTTCCTGCACTGCTCCTTTCGGAGGCCTGAGCACAGAGCTGGCTCCATTTTTCTAACTCTTAATACTTGCTGAGTGCCAGCAGTGGCACCCTACAGAAGTTCATCATGAGAGATGGGGGAATCAAACTGTTTGCAAACATTTCCAAGTACTAGACCCTACAGAAGGAAGTCTCTGCACAAGGCCCATTCTCCAAATCCTGACTTTTGTCCAGAGCACCTCCCTGTAGCAATCCACCAGAAAGCAGCGTGGATGAGGCTGGCAGCACACACATATATGCTTATGGGGACCTTCTCACTGGCAGCAGTACACCAGGACCCATTCCAGAGGGACAGAACGAAAGCTAAAGCAGAGACAAATCTGTCAGAGCCTTGGGATTTTTCTCAAAAAACAAAAAAAAATATATAATAAAGGAAAAAACACTGCACACAACTAAGAAATTCAAGTTTCAGGATGAAAATGGACAGTTCAGTGATAAATTTCAATCCTTAGTTTGATTGGGACCACCACAATTACATGACATGGAGGTGGAATAAAACAGAGGATAAGTAACAACCATTTGATACCAAGTGTGTCAAAGCAAAACAGACCATACTGGCAGCCTTTCCAAACATGGACTTTGTGCATGTCAGCCAAGCTTCACAACTGCAAATTTATACAAGGAAATAGAGAAAACCAAATTGTGGGGGGGACCTACCTGCTGAAACCCAGCTTCTGCAGATGAAGTTTGCTTTATTTAATTACCTAACAGCAGAACTTCAACAAATAAATGCATTCCTTCAACTGACAAATTAGCAGGTTGGGAGAATGCTGTCATTTATTCAGTAACCAAGGCAAGTCAAAATTAAAAGTTAGCTTTGTTTGCTCTCACTGGTCAGTTTTAAAATTCAGCCTTCTGACGGGCAATTTTTCAAGGGCTGTTTAATTGCTACCATTTTTCAGCAGTCAGGTTATTTGCAGAATTCCCTGGCATGCCCCAACAACAGCTCTGTGGTTTGCAGAAGCAAGTACTTTCAAGATGAGTACCATTCCTCACCTAGATAGAAAAATGTACTTGTAAGTCAAAAAAAAAAAAAGAAAAAGAAAAAAAAAAAAAAAAACAAAAAACAAAAACCAACTGCATAGAGAAACTGCTCATGTCCAGTTGCCAAAATTCATCTCTTTTAATTCAGACTGGAATGGAAGGTATCACTAACCTTATATTCAAGTTAGCCTACACTTGCTTGTTATTTTTAGAGCACTAAAAATGTAACTCCAGCTTAGAACAACCACACTCTCATTGATTTCATTTTATCACCCACATGAAAACCCAATGACAGCATGGCAATCCTCTATGATCTTTCTGTAGAAGAGATCACTATACTCACTACAAATAATCCAGTCAGAGAGATGAGAAAATTTCCATAAATGCAAGACAGGACTCATTTTCTCAAGTTTCCTGACTCAGTGCTCCCCTTCCACCTACATGTCTTACCCTAAGCCTGGATTTCCCCCTTCCCCCTGCACAGATCCCTGGCTCCTGCCCTGCAAGCATCGTGCCAGCAGCTGCACAGCAGGTGAAGCACCACCAAAAGGAACAGATTCTGTGACTACCAAGGGCATAAAAAAATCCTACATCCAGCCTGCAGCTATTTTCTGGGGTGTTTTTGAGAGTTTGCATTTGTACAAACCAAAAGAAGAGGAAGGAGGCTGAAGTTTCCCCTGGTACCAATAGCAAGACTGCATTTCATTTTGCAGAGATGTAAATTAATTATGGGAACTGCATAAACCTCCTGCTGGGGCGAGTGGAAATTTATTTTTCCCCTCCCACCCACCATAGTCAACCTACAAAGAACAGATGATGGAAACTTACATGAGCCATCCAGTAAAAGCGGAACAACCAGAACACACAACTCTCCTGGACTGCAAGTATTATAAATACCTCTCACACAGACCATACCCCTTTGGACAGAAATTCAGGCACAGGACACAGCATGGGATACCACTTCTAATGCATTAAAACAAGAGCTTTCATGTGGGAAGTTCTCAGAATTATTAAAGTTTCACAATTACCACTACAAGTGTTGTGTTAAGGTAAAGCATAGAGCAAGAATTAAGTTTCACATATTAAATGCAGTGCCCAGAACCCAACAGTATAAGCCAAAACCTTTTGCAAAACAGTGCTAATGACTGTGCAAGGTAACTAGCAGAAACCACCTTGAATTTAAAATAACATGAAATTCATTAAGTCAAGATAAAGCCAAGACCAGTTACCAGCCAATTTCAGCTTCTCTTAGATGAACCACCTTTTCTAGGAAGCAGCAGGGATTTCTGACACTGAGACAAGTTGGTATTTTTGAAGGCTGGCAGAGTCTCCAGGTTCCAGCCAGCAGCATCCTTTGTTGGGGATGCCCTTTCCCTCTCAACACTGGCAGGTCAAGCAGCAGCCAGCACCACCACTGCCTCCCACTCCCCAGGAAAGGCAGAAGATTAAGCATTTTTCCACCCCAGAAGGAAGAGAAGCCTTGCCAGCAGCTAAAGGCAGCCCTCTTGACAGAAACAACCATCAGTTAAATTCATTAGTGAGCACCAAGACCACACTGGGCAAAGCTGCTGCCGTGGAGGCTGTGCCACGGGGCAGCTCCCAGGACAACGCTTCCATGTCTCTGGGCCATCCCACCACAGCAGCACAGTCAAGCAGCTGCTCTGCCCCAGCAGGACATACTAAAGAAAACCTCACCAATCCACAGCAGCTCATTTCTTACAGTGCCATCAGGCCCACAGCATAACCCCAACCCAGGAGACATTCCACACCTTACCTGCAAGCTCCAGCTACTGTTTCTGAGGAAAAAAAGACAGGCTCACCATTGTCCTGCACATCCCAAATATAGCTGCAATTCCCTCTCTTCCCCACTGGTGGATCAACCTCTCACACAGTCAGAGGTCTGCCTCCTCCAAAATCCGCACCTGTGCCCACCCAAACTAGCATCACCTGCCTGCTCCCGCTCGGAGCCCACGGAGCCAGCCAGCAGTGAGGTGGGTCTGTGCCACCTGTGTGCCAGCCCCGTGGGCTAGGGCAGTTTCTGCAGGGCCACAAGGCCTTTTGTAAAGCACCACGAGCTCTGCAGCCTGCACACCAGCCCCTGCTGCTATTGGATCAGGGTCACCAATATGAACAAACGGGCAGATATTGTTCATGAGCTGCTGAATGTTCTGATTTCCTTTCCACATGTCCTGTCAGGCTTCTTTGGGTTTTTCCCCATTCAGCAAGTGGGTTTTTTCCAAGTTGCCTGTGTAGTTTTTCTTATACTGATCAACAAAATTTGGGCCTTGAATGACACTGCAAGGGAAGTCACTGAACAATACTGAAAACCCAACCAGACCCCAGGCACTGCCAAGAGTTGGGACCAGAATGCCCAAAATCCATGTGCACAAAGAGGAGCGAGAGGAGTGGGGTCAATGTACCATTTCAGTATGATGGAAGTTAATGCTAATACAGGTTTTTTTTCACAAAGTATTCATTATCTTGTTCTGTTCCCACTGAGGAAGAGGGGATGTAATGAGGAGGCAAAGGCAGAAAAAAACTAATGGGAGCGTTAGCACTTTCATTAATGTCTTAGTCCAAAAGTGAAGAGAGAATTGACAAAATCTCCTGGACGTGTGAGGTTAAGAGATGTCATTAATGGAGAGCAAAAGGGAAATCTCTCACAGGACAAACCAGGAAACTGAGAAGCAATGGAAGGGATATAAACTGACTGGGACAAGGGCAAAGTCAGTCAAGAGACTAATAAGACTTTCTGACAGAAGATTGGAGTTCATCAGCAACAAATATATAAAGAAGGTTGTGGATCACCATGACCAGTCAATCACTGATATAAATCTAGATAATGAAAATGTGTTTTTCAAAGTTATCAAAATTGCTAATTCCAGTGGAAATAGGGAAGCAGAGTGGAAGTGCACAGGCCCTTCTGCAAGCCCATGCTTTGTACCACATTCCATCTCTCCCTTTCTTTGAGCCAGACACAGGAGAGGGAAAACTACCAGAGGAGGAGAGAATTTTTATAACCTTCCAGAAGAGAGGCTGAGAAATTACTTTCTAACAATGCATATCAACTTTAAGACTACCAAGGGAGAAGACTCATTAAAGCTGGGAATAGGTTTTGGCTCAACATCAGATAGTTGTAAGACTATTACAGATAAATTTCAGCTGGCAATTAAAAGATAGCTCCTAAGCAATGAGAAGCAAGGGGGCTGCAAGTCTGCCAATGAAAAAAAGCAACACCACTTGCCACAGGTACACAGGCAGACACAGAAAACCTCCCCAGAACCTCACCCACTGTTTTTAAGATAAACCCTGGTGCTTTCCCAGAAGGTCTTGGTGAAGGGATTTCCTATAATTAAGGAACCAGATGCAAGAAAGCCCTTCCAACTCTGTCATACAAGTCTGGTAATTGCATATCACATAGGAATTATTGGCATTGACAGAGTTACTGAAGCAATTAATTCATTTACTAGCATCAAGAAATAGTAATCTAGTTTTGTACTGCTGGACGACTGGGAGAGGAGAGGGAAAAGCAAGAAAAAGCTTCAAACTGCTTCCCAGAGGATACAGACTCTAGGAGTCCTCTGGTCACATACCTGTGGCACCATCTCAGGTGGTGCCTCGGGAGACAAGGCTCAGAGTATCAGGAGGGCAGCACCAGAAGAATATTATGGTAATTGTGCCTGCCATTCCTTAAAAAAAAGTGGGTGAAGGAGGAGGAAAACCTTGATTGGCTTGAAATTTGAGTTGCAGTGAGCTGTGTGATCATACAGGAGACATCAATATATGGCAGCCCCACACTGCTGTTTTCTCCATACTGACCAGCCAACATCCACCTCTGGGAAACTATTAGTGGGAATGGGCTTTAGCACCTCCCCTGCTCCTGTCAGCACTGTGGATAGACTTGAGAAATGATAAACATGATAAACACAAGCCAGCACTTCAGCTAGCAAAGACAGAAATAAAGCTAGTAGTGCCCACTTAGGAGAGAAGGGAGTGCAAATAAATTCAAAGGACAGAAGGAGAAATTCTGTGAGCACTGGTAGCTTCAGGAGGAGATTCCTGAGAAGCCCTGTACCTCTGTGTTTACAAAAGTAACTGCTGTAGCCAGCCTACAATCTCCAGCTGTAAACCCCTCAGCATCCTCCAGGTCCTAGATATCACAGCCGTGTGTACAGTGGGAGACCCTGGGTTTGGATTGTTATATTCTCAAAGAATTTTTGATGTTGTCAAATGTAACTCTCTGTAAGGTGCTATTAGACACTATGAGAAATACTGGAACTGCACCACACACCACTCAGACTGACTCCCCCATTTCCTTTACCTCAGTTGCCAAAGGCACAGACATCCAGGAACAGCTAAAGCCAGAACCTCTAAAGAATTTTTTTTCTGCACAGCTACAAGCCTCTAAATGAGTTTCAGGGTGGTTTAAAAAAAAAAAAAAAAGCATGTTTCTGCTTCCATCTTCTTTACACCTGTCTTTGGAAGATTTAATTTTTTTTTTACTTTTGATTTCTATTACTTTTTATTTTATTTATATTTCCATGTATGATGCAGTGCCTTAATGTGTATTTTCTCAACTCATAAATCTAATTGATATCTATGGGAGCGAGTCAGTCTGGAGACAAGCATGGGAATACCAAACCTCACATTTGACTCCTACTTGGAATTCAGTATTGACATGACTTTTGGAAGCATAGCAAGACATTTCTGCACTACTGAGATGAGGGTTTTACAAAGATTTTTTTACAACCAGCAATTATTTGTTACCCAGAGAAAAATTAAGATAAAAAAGCAGTAACCCACTGAGATGGCAAACAGTTTAAGTTTCCTAAGAGTTCTGAGTATTTGTTGACAATGTAGTTCCTGGGCATTTGGACTCTCCCAACCTCACAGTAGTCTGTAGTCCCAGTGTGTGCAGCAGTCAGTAGTGGTGAGGAGTTGGTACAAGGGAACACCATAGCCACACTCACAGGCTGTTTGAGGTGAGCCATGTCACACCAGCCTTCCTCCACATTTGGAAATGTCACCTACATCAGTGCCTCCACCAGCAGCCTCAGGACCGCACCAGCCAGCAGCTGAAGGAGCACAGCACAGCTACCCTGAGCCCAGGGGTGAGAAAAGTTCCTCCTGAGGAGTCACACAAAGCTTATTTTCAGGTGTGAGTACATAGATATTGAAATGGTCCGTCTGCTTTAAAGATTGCACTCAATGAGAGGTTTTGGTTCCTTTAACTTGAAAGCAGAAAAATCCAGCTAGGTAAGATTCATCTGAAACTAGCATTAAGCAAGGCTGAGCTCTTCCACTTGACAGCCCAAAGGCTTTAGCTGAAGGGAGCTCAGTTCAGAGAACCATAGCTCATTCCTGTAAGCCTCAATTATTTTTGTCCACATGGACATGGAATCACTTCTGCAGTACAAGGTCTGCAAGACCTTTAGAAACCCCTGAGCCTTGTGCTGGGCAGCAAATGTTGGCAGTCCTCCACACAAGCCTCTGTGGGGGAAAGAGACCCGCAGTGGGCTGCCTGGGCAGGGGTAGGTTCCAGCCCTAGGCCTAGCACCTCTCAGCTGCTTTATGGGTCCCCTTCACTGCACAGGCTGCCCAGAGAAATGCTGGATTCACCATCCCTGGAAGTATTGAAAAGACATGTGATACTTAGAGACATGGCAGAGTGGTGGACTTGGCTGTGCTGGGTTAAGGGTTGGACTCACTGATCTTAAAGGTCATTTCCAAACGAAATGATTCTATGGCAGATTGATCGTCCTCTTGCCCTGACATGTCTAGTTTGAGGGCACAGCTCTGGGGCAAGGGATGAAGTTGGCTCCCCCCAAGTCAGCTCCCAGAAGTGGCATGTGCTTGCTCAGCTGCACACAGAGCCATGGCAGTGCTGAGCAGCTGTAACAGACTCCTGAGGAAGCTGAAAGGACCAGGCAGCAGCTTGGCATTTATGGCTGGGGGCAGGGACTCAGAAACACATTCAAAAACCTGGTTATTGAGGTCTACACAGCAGGTGCCAGGCTTGCATCCAGCCCCAGCTAGAAACTGGTCACTGTGGGAAAAGAGCTTTCACCTGGCACCGAATGGAACACAGCAACCACCTCTGAATACCAGTCAGTCAAGGATTTACCAAAACAAGGGAGAAACGGATGGGGGTGGAGAAAGCAGTGGATGAGAACTGTTTGAACTTTCGCCCACAGACAGAAGGTGACATGCAGCAGGAATCATTTGTGAAACCACTCAGTGGAAGGTCAGCATACTGTAGGTTCAATATGGTTGATGTGCATTTTTTTCACCTTTCCCACCACTCCCACAAACTGAAAATCAAGCATGAAGTTTTTCTTAAGAATCTTTACTTTTTTTTTTTCTTAACTTAAATTATACGTCCAAAATACAAGTATAAAACCTTACAATGAAATATGCTGCTAATTTCTACAAAACAGTCTAAATAATAATGCACTTACATCATTTACACAATTTATCTTCACAATAAAATAGGAGCACTTAGATCACTATTTACATATTGACAGAGGATGTGGCTGTGCAGCCATCCACTTTTGGTGCTGTCTCCTGCTGGAGTACCTCTGGGCAACTTGCAGGAAACAAGCCCTGCCAAAACTCCTCTAGGTGCAGGAACTGCCCAAAGGGCACCAAACAGACCAAAATGGTGGCAAATATTTGCTTTTTCATTTTAAAGCTGCCACTGCAGCACATAAGCACACATCAGTGAGTTATTTAAGGAATTCCCTGATACAGAATTTTGCTTTGCTATATTAGGCACTTCATTATACAACTTATTTATTATGGCTTATGCAAAATAACTCGCTTTCTTCAGAATATGTATTTGCCAGATTCAGTGGGAGAAAGACACAACTAAGGGCACAGTTTCAGCCAATGTTTTGGGTTAAGTCTGCATCATTAATTTGGATCACATTACTTCATACCAGTAATGAAGCAAATATTTTATCAAGACCTGTTCCTTTCAGCAAGTCAAGCAGCCAGTGTGTTTTAAATTTTAGTACATCTGCACTTCTGTGCAAAAACCTTGGCAACTACAGATCTCCCTCTTCCAGTAAGTTGACTACTTACATTCATGCTGCTCCATGTTCCATGGGTTGACATATCCCACATGATTGTCTTAAGAGTACATTGTAGGTTGAGGGATTATTTACATATCTTAACATGTAGAAGATAAAATTGTAACTTACCAAATAATAAATACAGATCAGAGTACAACATGGAAATAAAATAAATTAGAATGATTCCCCAAAGTGTTGAATTCCTTCTCTTAAGGCCTGAGCCAAAGAGCCAAAAAAATCCTCCAAGTGATGTATTCTGAATGGTTCAAAAAGGTTTTGGATAGGGCTTCTAATTAGACACTGTTTGAAAATGAAATGTTTAGCTAAGCCGGTGGATATTTGAAACCTGTATGATCGAAAAGCAAAACTTTCCTCTAAAAGAAATCTTTTGGGTAAAACTTTTTAGACCAAACATTAATACTGTTTTTATTGGGAAGAACATAGTTCTTAAAGATTGTCTCGACATTAATTCAGCAGCAAGAAAATAAGCATACAGTTAAGAACACAACGTATTTGTGAAGCAAATACGTGTTAGTGCACATGATTTTCCAAAAACTTCACTCCGCAGCTACATTTGTGCATATTTCAGAATGCTTCTAACTAGACGGTTAATAAAAATCTTCATGACTATAGCTAAGTTTGCCATTTAACAACACTAACTGAAAAACAGTTAGGAGTAACTTACTCAAGAATTATACCAAATTTCAGGTCCAAATATATCAGAACACCGAAAAATTTGGAATCCAAGTAAAAATCTTAAAACTTAGGTCTATCAAATTTTAAAAAAAGAAAAAAATATTAAAAGCAGTGAATCTGCTCTCAGAATTGCACACTCACCGGGTATGTAAACTCTACAAGTCAGTGATGCACCATTCACTGTAAGAGGTATAATGTGGATGCTCTATGCAGAGCAGTACAGATGCTTTTTGGTTGCCGTTTCATTCACGTCTCCTCTCTCTCCTCCTTGAGGATCAAGCATCTAAAGTAATTTGGCAGCTAAACGTGTCTCAGAGGAAGAGGCTTGGGTTTACATGGAAGGGGAAGTGACAGGTGTCCAGGTGGCTGCCAGCCTGGCATGTGCAGAGGTGTCGTACTGGCCGTCGGGCAGGTCCGCGGGCGCCGCGCCGTCGTACAGGGGCGAGGCAGAGGAGGCTGCTGGCACGGCGTGGGACAGAGCCGAGTAGTGTCCTGGAGAGCCACGCAGGAACTGGGGGCTCAGCCCGTTGGACACCCCGCTCGGCTGGGACGCCGGCGTGATGCTGCTGTTGCTCACAGACCACAGGTTGGGGTACTGACTGGAAGAGGGAAAGCCATAGGTAAAGCCAGTCAATAGTGACTCTAGTGCCTGCTGGCAGCTCCTCAGCTCACAACACAGCCCTCAGGCCAGGTCTGTTTGCTGCAAACACTGAAACTCTCTAGGCAGTTCCCAGCCACTGTGAGGCAGGAAGGACCCCCAGGCAGAATTTGTGCTCATGGCAATCCACAAATAAACTGAACTTCCCTATTTTCCAACAGATAGGGGGTTAGACAAAAGGGGTGGCAGAAATGCCTTCAGTGAGGCTTCACAGTTCCAGTTCTACTGGTTTTACCTACTGAACAACTCGGTACAGAAATTGAAACTCCAGGAACTTTGCAACTTCCTAAATATTCATCCTGGGAATCAGACAGAGAAAGAAGTGCTAGAAGGACCTTTTTACTCAATTAATCTGTGTTCAGGACTAAAAAATATGTTCAGCAATACAGTTAACTCATACATAGCCTGATTAACAGTTAAGAGTCCACATGCATGGTTCAAATGCAAAAATGCTTTCCACAAACAGAATGGTAGGTCTGAATTGCTGAAAGAGATGTACAAATCTTGTCCCTCTGTAGCTCATAACAAATATTTTACCACCTTTTCTGCAGCTCTTTGAATTTTCAAGTTTAGCCCAAAGGGACTCAATGCAAGCTGAATTTTTCTAAAGGGTTCAAAATTTTAATTAAGATAGTAAGTACAAAGAGGAGAAAGGATTCTTTTTCTATGATCACAAAATATCAAAGACTTTCACCACATGTACAGTCCCCTGCTATGCTTGTTAGCATGGCAATGCTTAAGTCAAGAATTATACCCCAACCATGCGCTCCTCCTTCACGCTACACCTCACTGCTCCATCATTTGTAGCAGAATAACAGCTTCTGGAGATGGCTGGGAAAGATATGACCAGCAAAAATGGAAGGGATAAAGAAAATAAACTTTTTAAACACCATTATGTATAACAAAGATTAAACTTAAGAGACCATCCTCAAATTCAGTCTATGTTTGTCTAAGTAATTTGCAATCCTTAAGTTATCAAATATTGCTGTCACAGGTATCTACATTTCCAGAACTAAAACATTAAAAAAAAAAAAAATCTGTTTCTTCAATCCGTTTTCCTTGTGGATAGTCCTTCTCAGTGCCCCACAGACTGCTAATGGTTCATACCAGTGGCCAAAACGACTTCTACTATGCTGGAGACTCTTTACCTCCTTTTTCAGCCTTTTCTTCCTACAAAGTAGCAATACAGGGTTTTGAGGGATGGACACCTACCTGGAGCTGGTAGCTGTTCCAGTACTGTGACCCATGGGCAGCATGGCTGTGTGTGTAGTAACTCCCAGAGAAGACCAGTTGTCATGGGACTGCAGCATGGATAGGCAGGCAGAGGAGTTGTCAGCATAGGCTGCGGAGAAAACACAATCACTTACAAACACTAGAATCAGGCCAAATAGCAATCTTGTGTTTAAATGTAATGGAGAGGTTTAAACTACTACCTTGGAAAAAAATAAAGACAAAATTACACACAGAGAAAAAAACAAAGCCAGTAATCAGTAGTGTCAAACCCATGCCTTTATCGGCATTGCCCTGATGTCTTGTTTTGCTCCACTCATAACAGCAAAATCTTATTTATGTGAAGGGCCTGTGGCCAAAAGGCTGTCTGCAAGCCAGCTGCTAATTCAGCACATGCCATTTTATATAGTCAGTGGGAAAAAGGAGGGTTCTTTATTTACACTGTCCCCTGGAGACCTTCCATCTCCATCACTTACACTGCCAGCTACAGTTTGGCAAAGCTGGATAACAAGCCTATCACTGGATCACACATCCCAGTTTTGAGCTGAGCATGCCACCTTGAAATCTGCTTTAGGCACCATCAGGAGTGACTGGACTGTGGCTTAGACCACTTAGCTTGTGACCCAAACTGGCTGGCTCACACAGCAGGGGCACTGGGAAGCTATAAAGGGAATCCCTTTCAGCCACCCATGGTCAGAAAGAAACTGCTGTGGTAGCTAGCTAAGGGAAGGCCAGGGAACAAGAAAGAACACCAGAGAGGTTGTGTTCTTTTATCCTTTTTTAAATTTTGCACAAAATTTCCAAGATGCAAGAAAAGTTCACAGAGAGCTAGTTATCCACTTTTAAATTAATGACAAAGCTACATACAAGATTGGTCAGGTTGCATCTAAAAGTCCATGTATTACTTCGTAATTCAAAATAATAACTATTTTTAAATGGGAACTTTCAATAACTACACAGCCTGAAAGCTAAAATTGTTCACCATTCTTCTTTGCCAGAAGAAATTTTTAAAAACCAATGAAACAAACAAAAAACCCCACTGTTAAAAATGCCTGTTTCACCCTTAAGTACCTGGTGCCCGAGATACAAGTCTTAAGATATTTGGCTACTTTTGAGCACATCTTTTTTAAAAGCTATGCAGTTTACTCAGAGATAGAAACTTATTGTTTCTATCTACCCATTAGTGGGACGTTCATAGACGGACACTAACTACAGCCACAGTTAGCATAAGCTAACAGAATCAGACCCTCAGTTCTAAAGCCACTGGGAACACGCAGTTCCTTTTCCCAGAGCTGCAGCCTTGGGCTTACTCGGCGAGTTGTTCCTGTGTGTGTAGGGGCTGGCGTAGGGCACGGGCCGGTGGCTCCTCAGCGAGGAGTACCTCTCACAGCTGTGGGCAGGGGACAGCGACAGCGGCGCTCCGAACTGCGCGTGAGCGTTGGCAGGGGGGCACAGAGCCCCGCTCCCAGGAATGAGCCAGCTACCTACTGTGGGGGAACAACAGGTCTGTAAGAGGTGTGCAGCGCAGCCAGGCAGAGAATCACAGCAATCAGACAACTGAACAGCCAGGAAATGCACACTCAGGAAAGGAAACGGAGTTTCAAATCCGTATCTTTACAACTTTGATAAATGCTCTTATGAAGGAAAATTAGAAAGCAGCTTAGAAAGAGTCTTGTGTCAAGCCAACTTATTTTTTAAATTACCATTTAACCACAATCACAGTCATGAAACATGGAAATCATTAAAGCCTCCCATATGTAGGTAGTGTGTGCTCGGTAATTGTCAGCATAGCATTCAATTTTATATTGCTCTTTGGGGGGTCTCAATCTATAGCTAAGCTCTGAAGTTTCTCAGACTGCAAAGAACTCCTCTTAAAAATTAAGTATTTTCTCTGAAACAAAATAATTCCTGCTGGAAATCAACCACCCTATCCTTTTTAGGCTGCATTTTATTGTTAAACATCTGTTAAAACAGAAATGCTTTCCAAACATCTGAAAAAACTTCTTCAAGCAAATGCCCATAATTTTCTTCGAGTACTTAGAACATGACTACTGTGTCAATAAATTTCATGAAATAAACTTTTGTCTCCATGTCCATGTGAACATTGCTGTCCTTGTATAAAAAGGCAGATTTCTTTTTAGACATAAAGGCAACTCTGCATAATTCTATTAAATGGTTTTGAATGCAATAAATCCTAACCACATGCAGAGATTATAGTGTTTATACAATCATCAACATGCATGAACCACAACCACAGAGACTGGTAACATTCCTCTTTCTATGAGCTAACAAGCCAGCCATCAAGAACTGGCCTCGAAGTTTTGCTTAGCTTCATAGAGAGCAGAAGAAACCAAAGTCATGCTCACGATGCACAACGAAAGGAAACATACACTGTGAATACCCAGACTGTTGGCTGTCCCCCACTTCCTCCATCATGTCTTTATGATCACTCCTATAAAAGAAACCGTGTTGTATTAGTCAAGAATTTGCCTTTATAAATCTAATCTTAAAAATCACATTTTAGAATTAAATTAAGAGCTCTCACCTTTCTTTTGCATCAAGAAATGCCTTTGCAAACGGATTGTATTTAATTTTTAAGGCTGTGATCTAAAAACAACAACAAATATCTTTATTTACATGCAATCATTCATCATCACACTGATATTAGGATTTGAACTAGGACTATCTACTGAAGTTGGTAAAATCAGATTTTTGAAGAAATAAAAGTAGGCCCATAAAAGCAACTGATGGGCACTAATGAAACAGCTCCTTAAGGTCTAAAGTATTATCAAAGCACTAGGAGTTAGTCTCTCTGCCAAATTTTGAATAGCCTGTGTTCATTGGTCATCTAAGGAAACACCTAAGAAAGGTAGTAAACTAAATAGCTATAAAAATCTTCACATTTCAAGCCAGAGCAGACTGGACATCAAAGAAATCTCAAAAAACCTGATAATTACAACTTCATTCAACACACACATTCGTTTGGGCTAACAGAAAAAGGGCCGCTCCAAAAATGGTGCCTTCAGTCTTTTCACTGTGTAGCTCAAATGACAATTTTTTTTTTATCATAGTTGTTTGCCCCCACAGGGTCTATAACAAATCTGTAGTACATAGACAGACAAACAATGATCACAACTCTGTTCTATAATTCATTAAGGCTTTTGCATACATTAATTTAATCTTTTATATTCAGCTTCAAAAGAAAAGCACAGGAAGAACTGAGAAATGCAAAAGGAGATCCATTATTTTGCTCTGTAACATGCACACTTTGCTACTTGAAACCTCTCGGTAGTGGCATCCTCTCTTCCCCGCTGTGCATACCTCCTCATTCTGGTAGGCTGTCACAGCTATAAACTGGGTTTCTGGGAAGGAATGGCTGGTGATCATCCGCTGCGGGCCACCCACTCGCACGATGTGAATCCGTGGCTCATACTTGTGCAGGGAGTTTAGCATGATCTGTGAACAAATAGAGCAGGTGAGCAGATGCTGCCAGGCACAAAGGACACTCGGGTTTTAAAGTCTCCATCTTTCCATCAGAGGTGGAAAAAGCACTAAGTGCGAATAAAGCCTAAAGCTGAAGCTGTGAGAGAAGGAAAGGCACACTGAGGACAGACACAACTTTCTGCACAGTTATTCTCATCCCTGTTACTTGACAAAGCACTCGCAGAGTCCCAAATGCATCAATGATAAGTCAGCCTTAGAAAGATTCATCTACCACACAGCAGACACTAGCAGATATTCAGACCGGAAAGAGAGTTCCAAAATAGTGATAAAACATCAAGGCGCTCCTCCTCGGTGGAGCGAACAGCTCTCCTGAATGAATGAATGAATGAACCGGGGGGGCAGGGAGACGCACGACTCATCCCAGCAGGTTTGGTAGGGAAAGTACGAAAACGAGCAGTAAGGAGGGAGAGAGTGCGCCGGGCCGGTGCGGTCCCGCTGACGGACAGCCCCGGTGCCGGTGTTTACCTGCCCGCCGCCGTTCAGCTTGTTGGTGAGTTTGACTTTGCTGAAGGAGACGGGCGCCTTCATCCAGTGGGCGCCGAAGTTGGGCGAGTCGGGGTGGATGTAGACGCAGCTGGGCGCCTGCGGCTCCGGCTTCCCGCCCGGCACCCACTCCCCGTTCACGTACTTCCAGCGGTGCCCGTCGGCCGCCACGAAGTCCAGCAGGAAGGAGTACATGGCGTTGGGGTCCAGCCCCGACACGCTCACCTTCAGCACCGGGAACATCCTCCTGCGGGGCGACACGGAGGCGCGAGGCACGGCCGCGACCCGGCCCCGGGCTCACCCCGGCCGCCGGAGCCCTCCGCCCCCCGGAACCGGGGCTGGCGGGGCCGCTCCCTACCTGCCGTTCTTGGTGACGATCATCTCGTTGGTGAGCTCCTTGAAGCGCAGCCACAGCTCGCTGTCCTCCAGCGCCACGCGCAGCTCCCGCTCCGTGGGGTCCCCCTTCTCGCTGCCCGCCTGCAGCTCGCTCTCCACGGCGCTCAGCAGGTGGTCCACGCGGTACTGCGGGGGCTTGCCCGCGCCCTCCGCGCCGGGGGAGCTCATCCCGGCCCGCGCCCGCCCGCGGGGCAGCTGGCTGGCACGGCCACACCGAGCCGGGCACGGCCGCACCGACACCGAGCCGGGCCCCGCCGCCGCCCCGCGCCCTGCGCGGCCGGGCCGCTGTTATAGCCCGCCATAAACGCCCCCCCCGGTGACATCACCGCGCCGGCGGGGGGGCCCCGCTGATTGGCGGGCGGCGCCTTTGATGGCGCGGGCGGCGCTGCCCATTGGCCGCCCGCGGCCATATCAGAACGGTGCCCGCGGGAGCCTGTGATGTTAATTGCGGCCCGCGGGATTAAACGCGGCTATTTTATGTAAATCTGCCCCCAAATGTTTGCACCTCTATCAAAGCCGCCGGGGCTCCGGCTGCCGCGGAGGAAATGGCCCATCTCGGCAACAGCCTCACAACCGGCCAGCGCGGCACCCTCTCGCCTCCCGGCGCAGCGAGCAGACCCCCGGGCCGCTTCTAGGCGGGCGGTCCTGGACGGGACACTCCCGCCGCAGATTCATATTTAGGGGGAAAAAACGGGAAGTCCTCTTCTCCAGGCGGCCGCAGGCTGACAGCGGCACCCCGCCCCGCACGCCGCTTCCCCGGCGCCTGCCCCTGCCCCCTTGACCGGAACTTCTGCTGCAGGGAAGGGTGCAGCTGGCAGCGCCAAACCTTGCGGGAAAAACCAGCGAGAGAGCTGGAAACGCGCTGTGCAGCGGCTCAACCCAAACCTGGCACGGCACGGGCACGCCCCGCTTTTAGCGAGCCCGTGAGAAAAGTGGCAGAGTTTGTCTCACAGCAGCAGCGCAGGCGGTGCCTTCGCAGCCGAGGTGCTCGACCGCGATGGTTTCGAGCCATCCCACCTAAACAATTTTTTAAAATTCTGAAAATCAGATCGATAGCCACCCACCATCCCACCTAAATAAAAACATACTTCTGATCGATAGTTAAAGGCTTTGTTTCCTGTAGGAAGGAGAAACGCCCGCGAGTTCCTGCGGGCAAAAGGGGAGAAACTCATGGGTGAAACTTTGCGACGGGTTGAATTTATTTTTAATTTATTTGACACAAAAACAAGGGTCGGGACGAGGGAAAAGAGGGGTGCTCTGAAGCACTCCCGCCGGCCGGTGTTGTAATCGTTTGCATTCTCCGGACCTGCGACGGTCTGTGGTGTGAGGGAAGTTTATTACCTTTCCGTGAGAATCCCTGGATAGAGGGCGAGGGGGAGAGAGGTGACAATGAGCAGGAAATAGTTCAATGGGGTTTCTTTAAACAATAACAAGTTCTTTAAACGGGAGCAATGGAGAGGGAAAAAGAAGCGGAGCGGTGTAAAAATCAGAGTTGTTTTTAAAACAGGCATCTCCGCTTCTCCAAACACCGCTCACCAGCACTGCCGGGAGTTTTCAAATTTTAGGGGAAGGTGCCCGGGAGAAAGCTGCCTGGCAGCAGACGGAGCTGGAAGTCAGGGCTGCCCGGGGAAGGCACGCTGAAGGTCCTTTCTGCGGGATGCAGAGGGTGATTCAGTCCTTTTTGGTTTTGTAGCTGCGGCGTAAGGCTGTATTTTCATTACACAGCACCATCGGGCTCATACATCGTCCACTTCTCAGCTCCGCAGAACTTTTTTTTCCCTTCAGTCTGACAAGCCGAATTCCCTGCCACCTCTCTTCAACCACTGTGTAGAAACAGGAGAAAAAAATATTATCCCTTCAGATTAATTCTTGCTTTAAAGTTTCTTAAAGTTCTTTCTGCCTGAGCACCTACTGCCTGCTTTTTGTCCTCTTCGGAAGGGGAAAACAGCATTTGCAAATAAATTACGGGCAAAGTTTGCTAAGTTGATAGGTGGTCACTGCTAGCCATAGGTGGAGATGATCTTTTCGCTATCAGGTGTTTATTTCACTGAAGGTGCTCCGGTCTAAACGAGCAACCACGACCTAACAAAAAACACGAACGTTCAAGCCCCGCATGAGCACGGCGCGCTGGCCCTCGGGTGGGCTGGCAGCCCATCTTCGGGTTTGTGCTTTGGAGGCGACATTTCAAACATCTCAATCCTGAAAAAGCCGAGCTGCCAGGAGAGGCTAACCCCGAAGAAGGAGTCGCACAGACAGCTCCCCGCTCCGTGCAGGTGACGGGGCGAGAAGGGACTTTTCACCCCTTGCAGAAGTCGCGTCACTTTTAGGGTACGGTCCGCAGGGAAGGGGGGGAGGGGAAAGGGGACAAGAGCAGTGGAGGTGGAGGGGGCGGTGATGGTGGGTCCTGTCTTGCCCCAGCTTTCCTCAGCTCAACGCCACCTGACAATGAACGTGTTTAAGAGCCGAAAGCAGCAGGAACAGCCGGAATTGAAAGCGACGGAGCGGTTTTGGTGGACTATGAACTGTCCTGAAAATGTATAAATCAAATAATTAAAGGCAATCTAAAATTGTATTTCTGTGATCTGAGCTTTAAAAACATCATTTAATTCTTCCAGATGGATGCTTCGGGGAAGGACCAATCCCTCTGTATATACATGCACTCAAGGAGTGAGAAGCCCTTCAGCAGCAGACACCTATATGGCTAATATTTTTTGCACTTATCGCTCTCTTTAGGCAGAGAGAGTTGAAGTTCAACTTGATTTGATATATTTCACATTTTACTTAATACTTAGCAAATGAGTGAGCTGCTCATCCCAGACAAATAATGTATGCTCTCCTATGTAGCTGGTCTTAAAAAAAAAAAAAATCTTTCCAGTTTTAAATTTTGAAATGACCATTTAAAAAAAAGTTTCCAGGAGTTATGTATAATCTTTGGAATGTCATAAAAACATAAAAATAAAAACAACCTAATAAGCACTCCAAAAGAACCAACAGACCAAAACCATGAAATTTTTCCTCAGCTTGGATTCCTGTCGTCTTTATTTTATTTCCTCCTCCCTCTTTCTGATCTTAATTGCACTTTGGTTCTCAGGAGAGAGGACTCCCCACTTCTTTTCAGCGGGAGCTGCAGTGCATGACAGTTTACAGCCAAAAAACTTCCTCCAGCCGAACAGCTATAAAGATTCCCGATTTATAGCAATACTTTCCCTCTTGCAGGGAAAGATTAGTAGCCTCCAGCTGTTACTTCGTGTTCGGAAGGCTTGTCCGTCATTCTCTGCCTTTTTCCCCGGGACACCGCAAATCCCCAGACACCTTCCCAGCGGGAACTAGCGCGTCCCTGCGGTCCCAGGGAACCGGCTGCCCCCTCTGCAGCTTTAACCGCCTAAGGATGCCGTGCGAAATGTCAGTGTGTTTAAGTATTGGAGGTAGTTGTTTAAATCTCTTTCAACTTGCAGTTCTGGGGGAACACGCGCGATTAACGCCACATTTGGTGCCAGATCCGTGTCCCTGGTGTCCCCTCCCCGCCACTTCCCGTGCCCACCCCGGGCAGCAGCGCCGGGCTGGGCCAGCACCCATTGAGCCCGGGGATGAAACTCACCTTCCAAAGGTCAAACCTTTCCACTTATAATTCGCTGAGGAAACCAGCAAACTGCTTTACCACCGCCGGGGGTTTTCCCCCTTTTTCCCCTTAAGAAAAATGAACGCATTTATCATTATAATGTGTAACTGAGATGTACTTTTCTACTTGTCAGCTGCTGTTTCCTGGACACTGGGGAGGAATGTCCTACTGATATTGAGACATTGATGTGCATGTAAATGCCATTTTCCTAGGAAGGTTCTGGATCTTGTTTAATCTGGCATATAATTTTCCTTATATATAAGATTTACACAAAACTAAAGATTGTGTTGGAAGAGATTTTTATAAGAACTCATTGCTTTGTAACCCCAGCTTGCTAACATGTACTTACATAGGACATGATAGCATGTTGAAAACATAGCATATAACATTATACATATTAATGTGGGTATTAAGACCCTGGGATAAGTGCATTTCAGGATCTCCATTTTTACTATTTAATATAACTTATATTCTCCACAGGTTTTGATGCAAACACGTTTTTAAGAAACCTCTTATTTTTCAAGCAGTCTGAGCAGAGCACAGCATGTTGATTTTAGTTTGTTTTTCTTTTTTCCCTTTAGCATTTGGGAGGGCAGGGCAAAGGCAGAGTGCCATCCTGCATTTTTGGAAGGTGGCAAAACTCCCGTTGACTTAGTCAGATCTTTGCTTGAGTACTGCTAAGTACCCTCTCCAGCTCAAATGCTCAGATCCTGAGGTTTCCCTCATGAAAGTCAATGATCAAACTTCGAGTGACTTCAGTGCCTGTTGCACTAGACAGCATCAACTGGGGAAAACAAACAAAATAAACCGGAGCTCCCATGAGAATCCTTAAGAGAGTGTCTGGTGCAAAGATAGAGGCAATCAGCAAAAGTGGGAGTAGAATATCTTGACCTAGAATACCTTTTCCAATATCTTAGCAATATTGTTTAGATGACAAGAGCTATTTAAACAAAGTTTTCCTGTGTGGACTAATGGGAACAAGGAGATGACACAAGCAAAAGCCACTCGCCACTCTTAACAGGCCATTTCATTGAAAGCTGCAAAGAGGGACAGGCACAACAGGGACTGCAGGGGATGCAGAGAGAAGTAGGAGAATAATAGATACTGCATTATCCTGGCCTAAAGGGTAAATTTAAAAAACTCCAACCATGTAAAGACTAAAAAAACAAAACAAACCCACACAAAACAAAACTAAACAACCACAGAAAAACCAAATATACAAACAAACAAAGCCAAAACACAAAGACCCGATAAACCACCCAACCCTACACTGAAGACATATTCTACTTCAAGCAGGGACCCTAGAAATCTGAGGACAGAAAGTACTAGTGTTATCATAAATGTCCTAGCAGAAGTCCTGTTGGGATGCCCTACAAAAACAACACCTTTCCTTATATTTCAATCCATATAGTTCCCAAAGGGCCCTAATGTAAACTTAACTTTCCTTGCTGAGATATGTTGGAGGAGGTTAAAAAACTACTGTTCAGGTCTTAAGGACAAAAGTCCTCGTCTTTGCTGGCATTAATGACCAAAACAGACTTTTACTGGAAATATTCATCTTTTTCCTAAGCATATGCCTTTCTTTATAAAACTATGAAGTGCTAAGAATCAAATTTTCTTTCACAATTCTTTAAATATCAATAAAAGATTTTAGGAATTTGGAAATCTATAACTTTTTTTCTCTACTTTGAACATTTCATGAAGATTACTGTAAGGTTTAAGACAAACTGGGTGCTTCATGGCTAGACAATCTTAACACTCCTACATAAAGAAATCTAAGTCCTAATCTGTAACTGCAGAACTTTTAAAACCAAATCAATCTCTTTTCCATTGTTTTGTGAGGGTTTTTTCCTCCTCCTTTACTGTTAGGTGCTTTTGCTTTTTCTCCTCACTAGTCCACAGGAAATGCAAATACAGAGTGTTAATGAGCACTTTTTTAGAAGTAAGGATAATATTTTTAGTATTCATCTGTCCATTTTGTCTAAATCTGGATTATCTCATGCTTTGGAATTAGTAATTGCCTTGAATGTGACCTCAAAATTTACAGCCCTTCCTGAATTCTTTACTGCCAAAATTATTTCCTGATTTCTTGCTCTGGGTAACTCCCTCATCCATACAAAATAAAGGATTTGGACAGCTTCAGCAATGAGAGGTTACTGAAAACAAATTCACTGCCTCTCATCATCAAGGAAGATGATTACTTTTAAGAAAGTGTAATATTCCCAAATGAATCAAGCCACCATCATATTTCCCTGCTAATCTTTTTCCCTTCACATGCACAGCACTCATATCTGCACACCATGCTGGACAGAGGGAAAATATGTGGGAGAAGGATCCCACAGAGCTGAAGAACAGGACTGTCACACCAATGACAAATTAAATTTAAGTCTGGACAAGGAATAAATAAGTGAGGCAGCACTCATTGGAAAGTGGTAATGGCAAAGAAATCAGAAACTGCTGACACCACAGCTCCTCAAAGAAGCTCCTGTTGGTCCTCTCAGAGGGACAATGGGCAAAACTCATGCCAGCTTCTGCCTGTCACACAGGGCTCAGACCTGGAGAGCACCATCTGGGCACTACAGACATGCTTGTGGTTCTCTGCTTGTGGCTCCATGAGGAATGTAGAATGTTTTGCTGACTTCAGCCTTTTTGCATTAAACACACCTGTCAAGCTCTGACAAACACAAATGTTCCTTATGGCTTCCTGGTTTGAATTCAGACAAAGTTGTCTTGACTGAGTCTTGGCCACTTCTTTTGGCCTTATGCCACCTAAACGGTTCAGATATGGGAAAATTATTGATATAATGTACAACACAAGTGTTTTAATGCTACGAGAGCTGATTCTGGGGTCTACTGACTCACTGCCTCACTTCAGGCAAGTCTTCAAGATCTCATTTTAGCAACCTTCAGAGTGAAAATATTACACAGAAAGTTTCATTGCTAATGTTTCTCTAGAACTATTTTTAATGCAAACAAGGATCAAATAGGCTAATAATACATAATGAAAAGTAACTACATGTCAAAACAAAAATTCACAACATTTGATGTCTGGTAATGCAAATTCAGTTTGATTTTTTAACAAGGCTGCATTTTTCCTGCTGGATGTTTCTGGAGCACTGGTGCTTACATCAAAGTGCTCATTTTAGTACTCTTAGTTTCAGCATGCTGCAGATATTGGTTCATTTTGCACATTACATTTGTTAAAAAACCCAAAACAAACAACACAAAAAGAAAACCCAACAACAAATCCACAACAACAAAAAAAGGACAAACAACAACAACAAAAAAAAACACCCTCCAAACCAGTAACAAGGAATAATGTAAGCCCTACCTTTTTATCTAGCAGTCTGTGCTGTCAGTACCACATGCAGGTACAACAGAGAGGATGAATGAGGAGCAAATGACAAAGTGTGGGGACCACAACATGTAAAACCACTACTGCCTGTGCCATAGGAGGCAGTGCCAGGAATGCCTTGGGGAAACTGCAGAAATGTGAGTTTCTCCATTCAATCATGGACTTTCCACTTCCATCCCTGCTAATGTAGTACATTAATAAACTTGCAGACACGTTGCAAATATTCATTTGCCTTCTTCACCTTTTTTTTAACAAGCTGAATTTGAAAAAAGTAAAATCAATCTCAATCATGTTATATTCATTGTTTTATACTAGTAAAAAAACCCACTAATTGAAGCCTTCTCCGATTCTATCCTTCGACAGCTTGTTATTTGCATTTAACACTGGCTTTGCAAAATTTCTTTTAAAGAAACCAGAATAAAGATTTCAGTATTGTCCAAGTTAGTAATTTCAGGTGCATTTAATTTCAAGAATCTTGTGTCAGGTGCCATGTATCCCCAAGAATTAATTTCCTGTTTCTGTCTCTCCAGATGTCAAGGAAAGGGTCAATCTAAGTAGTAGAAAAATAACTTCAAGGCACCCTTTTCTTAGGAAGAAAATAGTTCAAGCCATAACACATTGACAGCTTTGATAAAAATAGGATTTAATTCAAGACTTTATCCTTGGCAGATGTCTTGTCTCACACATTAAGCTGTCTACACTTGTAGTAAATATATTTCCATTCAAAAAGCAACTGCTGTGATGCATTGAAAAGTCTTCACTACATTTTGCATCTAGAAATACAAGATTACAGTGCACAACACTGGCACAATATTAACTAAGTTAGTCAAGTATACATATCTAATAAAGAAATTGCAAAACATAGAGACTCATTTTATTAATGAATCCTTAATGCTAAAAAAGTTCTTAAGTATCAACTAGTTTCTACAGATTTTAACTCAGAAATATTTCTATTGAACGCAGAGGAAAATTTTCCATGAGTAATCCACACATGAGTAAAACTGAACAAAGTATGAATATGTCCCTTACATGTTTATTCTTTGATCAACAACTGGAAGCTGAAGACTCTTGTACTTACAAGACCAGGGGATGACTCGTGACCCTATTTTATTATTGCTTATATGTTTAGCTTTTTTTAGATTTGCACCCTCAGTAGCAGTGAAAAAGAAGTGCAACTTGATAGAGTGTACACATTACAAGACTTTCTTTCAGAAAAATAAGGATTGGAATTAACCTAGTCTCCAAAATTCTTGCTTTGTTCCTGACTTTCCTTTTAAAACCCTTGCTCTGCCACAAGGCGGTTTTTGGTAAAACACTTATTTTGGGAAGGGGGGAGGAGATAGAAAAGTAGGGGGAGGAACCTAAAAATCTCCACCTTTTGGCTGTCTCAAGTCTGCCTGGAAGCTCAGTATGATGCAATTAATGAACAGCAATCCTCCACCTTCAGTGCTTCCTTCCCTTGCTCGAGACAGATGTGCTGACAGCGTGGCACCTTCTTTAAAGGAGCTCAATTTTATGGAAGCTGAGCTCTCAGCAAGGCACAAGTGGCTACAAGCTTTTGGCTGCCCTATGTATTTTCAAGCAAAATCACTATGTTTCTCACCAAATATTCAGACATATATCAGAGATGAAAATTGCTTCTATCCAGGGTTCAGCAAATGTCTCGTTTTTTGGTTTTTTTCCCAGAGTACTTCTGGATGTCCATGCATGTTACATTTTCTTTGGTTGCTTTGGAAAACCCTCTTATAGACAAATTTATCTTGTTTGCAAGTTTCTTTCTCATATGTGGCACGCATTTTACTCTGCTTATCTTTAGCCCCTTTCCTTCTAGATATGTCCTGATATGCAGCCTCAAACCAGTTCTTTCCCTCCATGCTTTTATATCTTACAAGACATAAAATGCCACCCTCTACTCACTTATATCCGAACTCAAGGAAGAAAAATAACTTAAAATTCAGCCTGAGTGCCTACAGTTAAACACCTAAATAAGTTACCTGTTAATCCGGGGTGCTAAATACCTACAATTCCCACCAAAGTCAAGAACTGTAGAAAACCAGAATAATTCCACCCCCACAACCCCCATTTCCCACCTGCTCTCCGACACAGAAAACATATTCTCAGCTTTACTAACCAAGCTCATTGTGATATGCTCAATGATGCTGGTTAAAGCAATTTTAAGGAGAAATTAAGTTATTGAATTGGATTCTCATGCCTGAATTTCACCACAATTTTGATACTTTTTTAGCTTAAACATTCTAGCAAAAAAACCCAAGAAGATAGAAAAAAACAATTAAATACACAGAATCCCAGATTTCCTTCCAAGAGGAAGCCTTATGGATATCAACCAGCTGTCCTGAAGGACAGAGAAGACAACCAGTCATTTTTCAGAGAGCCTTGCAAAAACAATTGGAAGGATGCAAACAGAATAAAATCTTACCCTTGAGTCTTTCTCCCAAAAAATTAGGTTTTTTTAACATTGTCAATGTTCTGACTCAAAGAAATACTAGAGGAAAACAGTGATCCCTAACTTATATAAAGTGTTTGTGGAGATAAGTTTTGTCTCTCTCCATAAAAATTTGGATTAATCTTCAAGCATGATTCAAAACAAGATCCACAGTTTCTAAATATTTTTTTAATTACAAAATTGTCTATAAATTATCTCAGTTTAGAAAGCAATGTGAAATTCTGCAGAAAACAAATTATTTATAAAGGATGCTATGAACTATTAGAAGTGATATTCAACAGCCTCAGACCAGCTAATACGCCATTTGAACAGAAATACTGAAGAGTATCTGGACAGTGATGGATAGGAGGATGTTTTCAATGGATATATTTGAGATGCCCCAACTGAGAAACACTGATGCTAAATTCCAAATACTTCTAATTATTTTCACTTCAGTGTTTTGTTACTAGGCTTCCAAGTAGAAATCCTGAAGTGGCTACAGGGACTCTATCTTCCCTTCCACTTGTAGGTGAAGAGCTCTGTGCACAGCACCAGAGAAACTCCTGTTGCTGGAAATCCTCAGCTGAAAGGTGAGGCTCTCCTTCAAGAGAACAAACCCATGGCAACCTCAGGAAGGGAAAAGCAAGTGCCCACTTCATATCTGTTTTGTAATTACTTTCTTCATTCTACACAAATTAACAACTCTAGAAGACTTCACAGGAAAAAGAAATTATTCTTACAGGATGCTGGAAACTTCTCATGGAAAACTGGCTGAAGATCTGGTGTAAAAAGGCTGTCAGCAGAAATATGCTATTCTGGAAAGGGATGCTAGTTTAGCAATATGCTTTAAAATAAATTAATCACACTTAACATTTCTTCTGCTTTTCCCCATCAGCTAGTTATAAAGAGAACAGCAAAAGAAATAGGCAAACCTATTTGAGAATGTTTCCAGCCTAAAGGAACATGGGTAATAGATGGCTTAAGAGTTTTGCCTGAAGAACAGCTAGGGTAATTTAATAGGATTTCTCTTGACAAAAGTGACCAGATTAAAGGCTAAAAACACATATTTGCAGTTTCTATTTATTTAAGCATCTCACAGGAAGAATGCTAAGATTCAAATACTCAAGGCCTTTAAACAGCAGTGATTGGTAATGAAAGCAGAGATTCATTTGAGAGCCAATGCAACTTATGAGAGTCATAAGAACTACAATAATTCAAAAATCACTCATAAGTATGTGGAGTCTTTTATTTGTATTGCTTAAAAGAGGCTGGCAACTTCCATGTGTTTTGCTTTGGAACATAATTTGAAACAATGATTTGGGTTTGGCACTTACTGATATACCAGCAATTAACAAGTTGTTGAAAACATCACAGTCTTTTGAAGACTATATTGATCCTTGGGGCATTTTCCTGGCTTTACACTACTTGCTTTTCCTTATATTTTAAATTAGCTTCAATTATATGCAGATAATAAAAATATGCCTTTATTTAACTTACCATTGTCAGTTCAACAACTTTTTTTTGTTACATTTGAGCAATTGTTCAGCAGGAAATCAGCCCAGCAATTACATAAAAGAAAAAAAATCCTAATTCTTTCTTTAGGTCTTATTTACTTTGGGATGTTATCTTCAAAGTCCTTAGATCTTTTTCAAATTCCTTATTATGTATGTCTTTTCTTATACTCTAAAACAACTGCTATACTTAGAGCAGCATAGGGTTCCAGGACCTTGCAGAGGAAACCTGCCCAACAATTTAATTTCTGTCCTATATGCAGGAAGGGAGTCCCTTTTGGGGAGCAGCAGAAAGCACAGTTCAGGCAGAGTTGTTTTAGGTTGCCCCAATAGTAAAAACGCTTGAGGTGCTACTGCAGCCTAATGGGGCTGCTGGTGTGCATTCAGGCAGCCCTACTGAAATGCCTTCCTCATGAAGTGGGTTATTCAGGAGCCAACCTCTGCACTGACTTCGCTTTCTAAATAACTTTAGATTCAATGTCAGGGTCAGAATATAGCTCCTGAATTGCTTCAGGGTGGCAGAGTACCTGGTGATCCTGTGGATGTGCAGCAGTGCTAGGAAAGGGGAATCAATAGATGAAGACCTGGTTATCTGGTCAGGTTTCTTTGCAATGCAAGGTCTCCTCCTTTTACACTAGTGTACTGTAAATTGCCAGGGAATTGCCGGCAAGGATAACAGCATTTTGTCACAGTTGTGATTAAGAGACTGAATCTTTAGTGCCCCTTTAAATTGCCTCTCCTGTTGTCCTAATTCAAGTAGAATTTCATTGTTTTCAATGCATGGGAGGCAGATTCAGAGGGAAACACTAGCAAATTTCACTTCTGTTCCAGAGAGGTATGCAAACAAACAGCAGAAGTGAACTTCTAGAGAAATTATTTTACTGCCTATTAGTGTCTGTCAGTTCTCATAGATCCATCAGGACACATGAGAGCTCCCTTATAAAGTAATTTATGTGCTGTGCTGCAGAACAGCACTTTACTCTTTTGATCTTTGATATTAGGGATAACAAATTTGTAGGCACCTTCAGCTTCCTCAGCACTGCCATGCAATCTAAGCTGTTCTGGTCAGACTGCTGCTTGTTCCATTAGCTCAGTTTTAAGTAATACATGATTATCTCAAGCATAGCCTGGAAGCAGGCAGGACTTTTGAATAACATGATTTGAAAAAAAAGGGGGCTTCATTTCCATTTCTACTTTTGTTTAAGTCCTGGATGCAGCCGGGATAGAGTTAATTTTCATATAGGTAAGAACAGACATAGCACTTTGTAAACATTTTCTCTTGGTTGCTTAAACTTGTTTTTGCAGTTATGCTCCTAAGCAAAATATGGTGGTGGTGAAAGTTGTTTTTTATGGTTTTGATGAAAAATTTGGCATTTGCCCTTCCAAAGCTGAGAAAATGATAGCAGTGCTTTCTCTTACTTTTCAAAGAGAATACAGCAGTCTTATCTGGACCACCTTCATGGTAGCAGTTTAATACTGTGCACCTGAGGTCTTTCTGTACTCCACTACAGAAAGCTATAGTTCCTGTTAAGCAGCTGTACACAAATTTGAAAATACATTCATATTTTTCTATGTGTAAGAGCTCTCTGAAAACCTTATGAGACAACATCACCCCACCTCCTTCACTTTCCTTTACAGATATAAAGGTGCTTATTAAAATGTTGCTAAACTTGCTGTGAAGGAAAGCTCTTAGTTTTGTACAGATCACTTACACAGCAATCTGTCATAGCTGCATGCAAGTTGCATACTGTCTTTCTTGGGACTTGTGGATCTTCTAAAGGAAAAAGGGCTGTGTTTAATAATAGCATTTTCTTAAGGAACATAATGGTTGCTTCTTTGCTATCTTCTCATATGCAGTCAGTGGGGCTTCAAGTGTTCCATATTTTCTCCCTGAAAAAGAAAAAAAAATAAAAGAAAGAAAAAAATAAATAAAAAGAAAGAGCTGAGCTCCTGCTGCACATCTCCAGAGCCCTGTGGGAACAAAGAGCCAGGAGTGATGGGAGGGAGGATGGAAAATCAGTGGGAACAAGCAGGAGACAGTGGGGGAAGGGACCACGGGGCAGTGGGGGAATGGGAGCAGAAAGGAGCCAGATCTGGTAGGCTGAGGAGAAGCCCGGTAGGAGAAACTCCTTTGTTTGCAGGAGAGAACAAAGGGGAAGGGGAAATGATGGAAGAAGCAGAGCTGTCGGGTTGGAAGTTGCTCCTTGTTGTTCCTACCTACTCTCTGTCTGCACCCATGAGGGGAAAAGGAAAACACACAGAGGGAAGTGATTAGCATGTGCAAACATGCTTCTTTTGCTCTGCTTGTGACAATTAACTGTCCATTTTTCCTCTCTTTGTTTGGCACTTTGGACAAAAACAACTAGATACGAAATTGTGAAGTTGAAAATCTAATATGGCAAGGCTATACGAAATACTGACTTCATTGATCTTGACACATTGATATAAATGTAATTTATTAGCAGGCCAGAAGCACTGATTTCTCTTAGACAGGGCTTACTGCTGCAAAGAAAACTAACCTGACCAACAGCAATATGATTTTGCTCTAAATCTAAAATCTAAAACTTAATATTTTTTTGTATCCTGAGAGATTTAGCAGGGAGAAGTTGGCATTAATGTCACAACTTTTGTATTGTTAATATACAAAACTGCTTTGCTTTAGGTTAAAAACTCCTAGTGGAAACCATTTATTTGTAGAAAGAAATGTCAATCCCTGTGAGAAATTAATAAATATACTTACTTATCAAGCAGACTATCTAAAATATCAAAACCAGAGCAATACTCACCTTTTCTAAGTTAACTAATATCAGTTCTTTGCTGTAAGACTGTTTTCCTCTTAGCAATATTACAGCAGAGTAGTCAGCATTTCAATGTAATCTGCACTACAATGCCCTATGTTAATGCAGACAGATACTTCAAAAACAGAACAACATGTTAATTGTCCCTCCCATATAACTCTTGGGCCTAACAATTAGTACCCACTTTTATTAGCAGTTAAGTGCAGAAATATACCATTTAAAAATCTTACAGCCTTTGTTCTGGATTTTAGGTGACTTCCACAAAATTCGTCTTTACTAATTTCTTTTGTAAGATTGCATCTCTGCTGTAAACAGCATTTTTATTCCCTGACTTGTTGCCTGGATAGCAAGGCACAGAAACAGGATACCTTATTTTGCTAAATTTTTTGTTTACTTTTAGTTTTATTTTAGGAGATAAGTGAAAGCTGGAAAACTTTCTTGACTGGTCATGGATGACTTTTTTTTCCAGCTCTTTATCTGCTCTACTTGGAACTCTAAATGTCGTAGTTGGAAATTAAGTTATCTTGGGGGTTAAACTCTTCAGTTATAAAATTGGATTAAATTTCAATTTTTTTATAAAATCTGAAAAAAACCATGGCTCAAAAGAGAGCAAACTCGAGAAGATTCTTCCTCTGAACATGAATTACCAGAATAGCTATGTTCTTGCAAAACAGGCTGACCAATCTAATTTTTGTTCTTTTGTGAATTCTCATTACTGGCTTCACTTTATTTATTATTTCCGTTGCTCTGTTTTAGGACATGCTTTGTTCTGTGCAAGATAAAAAAACAAACAATGATTTCTGGAAGTAAAAAATGAACTTGTCCTATAGATTCATTTCGCTGCAGTGAAGTTACACTGTCCTTACACACTTATCCTCGTCCTTCTAGTAACCAGGGTGTTCAAGCCTTAATCTCTTTTGCTGTGTGATAAATACCCTCCAAAGCCTTGCTTGTGTAGCAGTGGCCACTAAACACTGGCTAGTAATACCTGCTGTGGGGCTTTTTTTGCAACAGTGGAGGGGGAGTTGCTGCCACTTTGACTTTATCTGTGCTTAAATGAACTGAGAGTTGGCCAAAAAGGCTCTTTAGGTACCTGGCTAAATTTGCCTTGCAATTTACAGCTATGACAGGAAAAATATTTTGCTTGTCCCTTTTGTGTTCTAAAGAGTGAGGAAACCAATTTATTAATATGTAAAGGTTGGTGTTTTATCTCACACAAGTCTTTAGTTCTTGCACATTTTCTTCTCCATCACATATTATTAACTTTTACGTTTTCTAAGCTCCTACCTCTCAGTGGATATTTCTGGTTGAAAATAGTGACTCATTTATGAGGGTTTTTTTTCCTTCTCTACTGACCATCTTTGATTCCTTAAAGTGTTCTCATCTCTCCTATTGCAAGAGTTGGTCTCTCTCATACAGCTGAGGGTCTTGTCTCTGCTACCATGGTCTGTTTATTTCCATGAGAGTGTAAAACAGCCCACTCATGCATGAGGTATGAAGACTTCCATAAAATGAAACTAAAAAATCATGTTTTGCAACATACCAAGAACATGAACATACTTCTAAATATGCTTATTTTTACTGTTTTGTGGAAAGGTGAATTTATTGATTTGTACTCAGTTTTGTTGCTGGCACATACTGGTACGTGGAAGGTCTTATACTTTTCCTTCCAATTTAGTTGTGGTACAAAATTTAAAAATCACTGGTATTGTAGTTTTCAGGACTGGAAGTGTGTTATCTCAAATGGAGAAACTCAAATTTCATTACAGCAGTTTAAGCTTTGAGTTGCAGCAATATCAACCATTCTGAAAAATTACTTCAGAGATTTGCTGCAGAAAAAGAAGATTAAAGAGTGGTAAAAAATTTTGTATTCATGTAAGGCCAGGATGATTATTAATACCAAAAATTCCAAGTATTTATAGTAGCGTGTACCTGATGTAGCTTTTGGGGAAGTAATAAAAAGATAATTTCTTGCTTCTATATTTTAGTCATTCCTTTCCAATTTAGGGTATTTTTCTTTATCTGCCTGATTAGTCCAATCAGTAAGTCTTGATTTAGCTACTTAAAGTGAAAAACCAAACAAATTGTCACCATTATGCTGAAGAATTAAGCCATGTAAATTAATAGGATCAGTCAGTCCTGAACAAGAGATATGTCATCATTGTAGTTACACCAGCTTGTTTAAAAATACTTTAGTACTTTGCTACTTAATTAAGAAGGGAGAAAAACACAGTATTTGCAAAAGTAAGCATTCTCACAGAATATGTATAATTTGAATTGGAAAAATCAAAACAAAAAATAATCCAGTTTTAAATTAAATCTGAGTCCCAGTAGTAGTGTTTCTTAAACCAGTCTAAATGTTTGGAGCCAAGTACAACACCTGCCTTGTGGCTGGATTCTACATAAGGATGGTGGCTTATTTCTGATGGGGTTTCCTTGGCTGAACTGCACATCCTGTTTGCCGTGTGATGCAAGGAGGTGCCCCCAGTGGTCAGTGGAGCATTCCTGAGTGAGCGTGGGGTGATGTGGGAGCCTGACAGGGGCTCCCTGTGCTTTTCTTTCTTACCTTTTTTGAGTTACAGCCCCTCCAAGTCAGAAGGATGTAGGTTAACTGAGCTGATCCAGAGCACTTGGTGTCCTTACAACAAATGAAAATAACACCATCAGAGCCAAGAACATCAGTGATTTAGTGAGAGACTTTTTGAGTTTTCAAGTCAAAATTGAGTTTTCCTATTGCCAGACTGAATCCTGAGGGTTTTTTTGTTTTGGTTTTTTTTTTTGGGAAAGATGGAAATATTTTACTCTTGTTTTTTGTTTGGGGCGGGGAAGGGGTGGGTAGGGAATTAGGTGGGGTTTTTTTTCTGTTTGGGTGGGTTTTTTTTCTTGGCTGATTGGTTGGGTGTTTTTTTTTTTTTTTTTCTTTCCTTGTTTTGGAAGGACAATATATTTCAAAATTCATGAATTCTCATTTTTCATCAGATCTACTCCTGACCAGATTCCCAAAACCTGTGCTTTTAGAGTTCCTAGTACTACATTTTAGGGGAAAAGTATTAATAATTGTATGTGCATGTCTATATACAGCAGTAGAATTAAAGTCTCTGTGTGTTGCTGCATTCAGACTTGAGTACAAAGTCAAATCCAAATCTCCCTTCCAAGTAGACAAAGCTTCCAAACCTTGTTCAAGAGACTTAATGGAACCCAACACAATTGTGTGGAATCAATGAGGAGGAGCAACATACCAGCACTGGATGCTTCAGAGGCACATCCTGAAGAGTCAAAGGTTTATTTCTTGTCAGGCTAAAACACTGGCACCAGATTTCTGCAAGACATTTAAAATACATCTCTGAAAAGGCTCATTATAAACAATTCATTTCATTGACCTAATTTAAATATTTACAGCATAGTGCTATGTTTGCAATACAATTATATTATATATAAGTTTTCTATTGTAATAAATTAATTTCCATCTCTTCTGGTTTTTAGATCATCTCTTCTCTGGTAGGACAGCATCAAACCTTCCTGACCTCAAGCAAAGAGAAACTACTAGTAAAATATTTCTCAGAACACCTAAACAAATTTATCTAAAAAATGAGCTGTGAAAATTTTATTTGCATGTACTGTTGCATTCAAGGAATTTCAAAATCAGTTTCTGTTAAGGATACCAAAGTCAGCACAAATGGCACAAATCCTTGGATAGTAAATATGTGCCTTGCTCTGTTTCTCTTTTTGAAGAAATCTGGCTTCAAAATGACAAAGTTATAGACTTTTGAAAACATGCATCCTGGTTTGCACAGCAGGTTTTTAACATCAGAAGCAAACACCAGGATGTGATGTTCTGAATATTCACTTTCAGTATATTTGAAAACTCACACCTACTTGTATTTGAATGTGTGATTACTTTCAGTACTGCATTGCTCTGAATCAGTTACAAAAAGAAAAGGGCGTTGGAGACCTTACTGTTTATAATAAATCATGTTTCTGCTTTCAGTCAGAGAATGAAAGAATATAGGCATTTTACTCACAGGAACTACTATTACTCTTGGAGACATAAACTTTAGATAGAGCTTCCTTCAAGAAAGGAATGATCTAGGAATATGACCTAGGAAATATGCTGATTCCAACCATTATGTGGAGAAAGTATACTCACATTTCTGTGACCATATTATCTTAATTTCTCAATTCATAGAAAGCTTTGCATGTTTTGGAAGATCTCTTGCAGTGCTGTTCCTAATGCTTCTTTCTGGCCAAAACTGTAATTGTGTTTTCCTCCTCACTTTTTCAGTGACACTTGGTGATTTATGCTGTCTTGGAAACAAATAATCTGCCTTGGGATAAGAGGAAAAGCAAAACTGAGTAATGAGAAACAATTCTGCACTTTCCTAGCAGAATACTGAACACAGCTAAAGGGGATCAAATACAGTCACAATCAATAACATGCTCAGAACTGAACGCATCTTTCAAGCTCTGGCTTGAAACTTCTGTTAGTTACTGGAACTGTTCACCATCTTTTTGCCTAGACCATCGTTTCAGACTGAATTTTGGAATGAATAAGAAAGTACATTTCTGCCAGTTGGCATGGGGAGTGAAGTTCATGGCTAGCTCAGTTCTGAGTTGACCGACTGGAGCCATCATTAAGTGACAGAGGATAGCCAAGATAGAGAAGGTGAGATGCTTAAAGTAGGTGCTTAAAAATAGGTAAGAAATGCTGTCAAAATTAGCTACTATTTTGTGTGTGCTTCCTGTACGAGAGTAACACTTACAGTTAATACATCCATGCATACTGCTTGCTAAGTACATAGTATGAAGAAGTAATTGGAGAAATAATGCAAAAGAAGTTAGTGAAAGAATAGTATTTAAAGGTTTTCTTTCTCAAGAAGAGCCATACATCCCTGAATTCAGTAAGAATGTCCCACAGCCTGAGATTATCACAAGCCATTCATGGGTTTTGCTGGTTTTGATAGTCAGTAAAGTATTAGCTAAATAAAGGAAATATTTATTTATTGCTTTGTTCTATATCTTGAAATAATGGTTCATTAGTCAAATATCTGTCATTGATATATTAAACTAAATCAGAAATTAATTTAAACAAAATTGGCCTGTACTCTCAGATTTTTCCTTTGATTTTCATTTATCTTTTTAGTAGTAAATATTCAGAATCTCTCTTTATGGTGTACTACAGTAAAAAAAGCTTACTGCTCCTGATTTTACTAGAGTTCTGGACTCGTACCTGAAAACTGGTACTCTGTAAAAGTCCTGATATAATTTTCTTGAAAGGTTTATCTGTAGGTATTAGATATCATAAGATATTAAACCACATTTTCAAAGTCTAGAAGATCTAGAAAAAATAAACTATTTTGATAGTTCATACTTGAGAGTACAGCATCTCTAACCTGTAGGGTAACAAAACCATGAAATATACATCCAAAAACTATTTAAAATTTATTACTTTGTGCTTGTTGCCAATTTCTTTGAATTCATTTTCTTTCAATAAAAGTCATGCAGAGCAGGGAGAGGTTGAAAATAGATGTGAACTCCTACCCCTCCAATCTTCTGAGCAGATTTCCCACTGATCTACCAGAAGCTTACTTTTTCAAATAATTTTTAAAATAAGAATTTTGGTTAGAGTTAGCTCTATCCTAAAAAAGTGCACCTCTGCATACTAGGGCTGTTATAGTTCTCTCCTAGAATTACAAACAATCTCCTGTTTTTCTGGAGGACTGAGAGTCTTTTTTCATAAAAGCAAGTACTTCATCAGAGCTGAGGTACAGGAACAGGTTTTGTGTCACAGGGAAGAACACGTGGGTCAGGGTAAATTTTAAATAGCTCAGCTTTCTACCTAAAATGAAGCCTCACTGTAACTTTGCCCTTGAGATCATTAGCACACGTGAGAAACCCACCAAAACACTGAGGCTGCTCTCTCCAGGAGCCAGCTGAACTCCTAAAGGCTTCAGTGAAGCTTAAGCTCAAGTTTGCAAGGAGGTCCATCAGCTTTCTAACCAAGACTGGGCTTCTGCAAGGAGAGAACTTCCTTTAACAACAAATACCAGTCACCACTCTGATCCTCCAGCTCACATGCTTAGAACAGGATTCATTACGTTTCTGTTTTATTGCTCTCATAGCTGGAAAAAGGACTTTGAAATGGGAAAACAGTGATCTGGTCTTAAGGCAGCTGGGATTTTCTTTATGTTGATCTGGTTCTCTGTCCCTAAGGCCTTTTGGTCCAACAGAAATGTATTCATTCAAGTAACACAGAACGTGAAATGAAGTGGATTTATAACCTTCCTTTGCCAAAATTTGTCTAGCCTGTTTCTTTTTTTGAGAACATGGGAGTGCTAGCGCATGTTAATGATTTTTAATATTTGGGACTTTTTTTCCCATTGTTTTAGTAGTCAATAATTATGAATAACACCCTGCCATCATTTTGCAAATGGAGAAACAAAAACAAATACTTGTAAATCAAAGTTAGTATAATAACATATTTTAAAATTGCACATAAATCTGTTAAATAGTGGATCTACTTGCTCTTTTAGACAGATTTCAGAAGACCTGAATATATCTTAATACAATATTAAATATGTTCATACATAATAAAAGTAATTAAGCTCCTGGAAAATGTCATAGTAAGAATGTAAATAAAAAAGGTGCCTTTCATGTTGAAAATATTTCTTCTTTTACAGGCTTTATGCTGTAAGTAAAAAAAAAAAAAGAAAAAAAATTAGACACTGTGACTATTATAAACTGAGCTTACCCAAAGGAAATTTCATATTTAAATCAGGAGATAAACATTGTCTGTATAATACTGTGTAACACTGGACATTTAATGACCTCCTGAAATTCCTATTCACTCAATTAATTAGATGAAGTATTGCATTGGACTCAGAAGTGCAATGACAAAAAAAGATCCAATGTAAAAAAAAAAAAATATTTAATTACAGTTTTTTACCATATTGGAATAGCTGTAGAGAGATGCAATTTTCTTTATAAAATACAGGGTTTATACTATACATCTGCAAATAGATAGCTTTTAACTTCCCCTATTCTGCTGACTGGTCCAGAAAGCAATCATGACTCCGCTTTTCATTATTTTACTGTGTGACAGCATCCCTCATGCATGAAATGTATATTTACATGTAATTTACAATAAATAAATTGTCATTATTTGTCATTAAAAGTTGAGTAGCAACTTTTAATCTCAAACTTTAATTTTTGTTTATATCCATGATGGCAAATTCATTGAGGTCTTTATTTTGCTTTTCTGTGTGAATTCAATAGCTTAAATTATTTACCTCCTCAAGGAAGCAAATCTAGCAAAAAAACCCAAAAACGGTAAAAAGGTTATTTTATTTCTAATGAGAGTTATTTGATCTCTAAAATTCTTGAGTGGCTTCAGGACCTTCTGTAAGCTAAGGCTCTGGAGCTGAGCTTCAGAAGACTTCAGGAATCTTTCTTAATGTAGGGTCCACTTTCAATTTATAAAATACCGGTGGTGGGGGTGACTCATTCTAAATCACTTCCAGCATTTTGTGTTCCACTTGAGTGAGACCCAAGCAATGGGTAGGATTGCAGAGAACGAAACGGGAGCAGGGCCATATGCTTGGCAGGCTGCTCAGCCGCACATTTTGGAAAGCAGCTGATACAGCACTGTGGGCGATGTATTTTTCTGCCCCATACGTAGCACTAGTTACAAGTTAGAGTGAGCTAAACTCCTGAAACAGCAAATCAGGCAGAATCGGACAAGAATCAGACAGAACAGTGTAGCCTAGTGGCATCTTTGGAAACAATCTGAGAAAGTAGTAGGCTGATAAATGTAAAATAATGATTAGGAACAGATGTGACATCCTTTGGCACTGACCCCCCAGTATGCCTGCGCCTACGTGGAGTCCTGGGGACTTTGGTGACTTGTTTATGCAGAGCTCCTTGCAGAGCCCGGTAGCAATAATTCCCTGCAATGAAGAATGACAGCAAGGGAAAGTGCAGCTTAGCTTTCATCTGGGACGTCTGTCCTCAGGACTTTTGGAGCTGTATTTGTTAAGTGGCACATCATATCCTCGTGTAGCACCTACAGATTTAAACACATCCAGTGCGTACATACACACAGTACCAGTTTCTCCGAGTATATGTGAATCTGCTCATGTGCACCGCGTCTTTGGCTGACTGGGATTTAAAGAGCAAATACTCACATACCTGCTTAACTGGAATATTTGTCCCTTTGAATCCAATTTTTCAAAGGACCGCCAAAATCCTCCCACACTTCGCGAAATTAATTTGGTGTCTGCAGTAATAGAGCATGCCCACAATTACTAGAAATGCCTCTGCTTTTTCATAATTTGGTCCTTTACGCCTCTGGGAAAAACAAAACAAAACAAAAACCCAAAAAAAAACCCCAAAAAACCCTAAAACAAAACAAAACAAAACAAAACCACAAAAAAACCCCCCCAAAACCCCAAAAACAAACAAAAAAACCCCCAACCCCCCCCCAAAAAAAGAAACCACACAAACCCAAAACCTAAGGTGGAGAAGACCAGGGCTCCTGGGAGATGCGGGGTTAACACAAGCCGGCTTTGCTGCCAGGAGGAGGAAATGGCTCACTGCCGCAGCCAATTTGCCTAATTGATTGGAAGGCTGATTGCAGCGGCGCAGGAGGGGATGGACAGCCGGGGGCTGTGCGTGCACAGAGCCCTCCGCAGCCGTGGGGGCTCCTGCGCTGGGATCATTCCCACCATCCATCCATTCCCTGCGTGGCACCGCGCCCGTCTCCAGCGTGTCCCCGGGCACAAACCCGCCTGGCCCGGCGGGCACAGAGCCCAGCTCTGCGGCACAAATCTTGTTTTGCCCACCCTGGAATCAGCTGGGGCTTTGCTTCTGTTCCTGCTCCGTCGCTGCTCCGAGCCAGGACCAGAAATGCCCGAGTGACAAGCAGCCCCAGGGCTGGCCCCGCAGCGGCTGCGTGGTTCCCTAATCCTCTCCCTCGGGATGCTGCCCTGGCACTTCCCAGTACAGTAACCCAGCCCCTCGTCTGGGCTCTTTCAGCTTGGCTTCATTACTATTACCATGATAAAGACCAGCTTCTTCCTTTTTTTTTTTTTTTTTTTTTTTTTTCCTGACTTCCCTTTTCAAGTCTCTACTTGCTCTTGACTTTTCTGAATTTCTCTTTGAAACCTTGACACTTTGGTCGTTCTCCCAGACAGATCTAATTACAAGAGTTCACAAATAAACCTTGGGATTTTTTGTTGGGCTGGGAGGTAAGGGGGTCAGGAGAAAGCATGGATAACAGAGATGCTGTGAAGATTTGCTGGGAGAACTCACCACCTCCTAAGGCTCTTCAGGTCTTCTCTGAGGGCCCAGAAAGTTGCACCTGTGGGACATAATCCCACATCCATAGCATAAAACAGAAATACCAAAGCATGAGCCAAACAGGATAAATAGGAATTGGAGAATGACAAATCTTCCAGTGTGCAATACTCTGACTTCTTCCAATGAGACTTCACCATTCATACCTTGAGAAAACAAGTGATAACAGATTAAATTTCAAAAAGAGAAAAAACCTATGTTGAAGGCTCATTCAATGCATCACACTGTGAAACAGCCTGGTGGCTTACAGTCTGCTACAGCACTCATTTGGTGCTGTTGAAAATGCCTTTTAATTTTTCCCCCCATATCTCTAGGATTCACTGGAATTCCTGGGCAGTTCCCAAGCCTCAAACCAACCTACTCTCCTTAACTTACAGAAATTACTGATGCCCGTGTTGCTAAGCCTGACAGGTACCAAAAGAATAACATACGTATTTCTGGAGCCATTTATGAAACGTTCTCTCTCTGATCCAGACACTACAAAACTCGGGTCTCCTTTCCTGAGAACAGCACCATGTCAGTCATGGTTCACCTGGGGGTGCTTTACAGAGAATTCTCCTTTATGTCAGTACAACAAACAGCAATCAGCTAGAGAGGGCAACACAGCCATCATCAAAACTCAGTGTAAAAAGGAGAAGCTATGTTAGGGGTTAGACTTCTACCCTGCCAGCATTCAGAAATCACCTGGAACAAAGACACATGGGAAAACTGAACCTAGCCTCATCAGAATAATTATTTCTCTTATCACCAATTCAATATTTGGTTCTGTCACTAGAGGTGCTAATACATTATCAGGAAGTCAGGCTGTATTTCTATCTGGGAGATAGACGTTGTTTCTTTTTCTCCTATTGCTTCCCAACTTCTTTTTTTTTTCCAGGCTGTAAGTACTTGTACATCCATACATTTCATCAGTGAGGCTCCTGATTTAGTATTCAGAGGACTGCTGTTAGAACCACTAGACACAGCTTTAATCCTTTTGACAAACTCTTTTTGAATTCCTCCTGTATTAATCTCAGAGTCCACCATACATCATACAGCGAGGGAGTAGTGGATAATTTTATTAAACCTGTGGATGACACCAGGTGGGAAGAGACTACCACTACCAGGAAGCTGGGTTTAGAATGCAGAGTGATTTGGACAAATTGAAAGCATGGTCTGAAGCAGCAGCAGCACAGACAAATGCAAGACAGTGCACACAGGCAAGAATAATGCACTACATGAAGGCAGGCTGCCAAGCAGCTGCTTAGAGCGTGAGATGAAAGCTGAGTAACTACCAAGAATTGCAAGCTTTGCAAACCCAAACACTACAAGAGGAATCAGAAGCATAAATCCAGGCTGGAAATCACAAAAGATAATAATCCAGTCATTATGCTGTGTTACATCTTTGATGCAGTGCCACATCCAGGTGTGTGTGAGCTGCTTCAAGAGGGACAGTGAACAGCTGGAGAGAACAATGAAGGTCAACAGAAGTTCAGAAATGCAAGTAATGAAAATGGTGACAGCTTAAAAAAAAAAGGACTGAAGAAATTATGATCTGTTAAGCCTATGTAAAGGAATTGACAGGTTTTTTCCCATATTTATTTAGTTACTGGGGAATAATAATTTAAAAAAAAATTTAAAAAAGAGGAATGGCTCTAGTTGCAGGAAGAAGGTTAAGGTTCCAGGACCAAGTTTGACAGGGAAAGAAGGTCCCTGAGAAAAAGTTATATAAACATCTATTAATGATGAGTGAGTATTGTCTGAGGATGCACTGGGAAGACGAGTGGTTTAGATTACCTTTCTTTAAAAGAAAAGAACCTTCCATTTCTATAATTCCAATAACCTAATAAAACTTTATAGTTCCAATAACCTAAAACTTTGCAGTCAACAAAATTTTCCAAGACCCATACCCTTAAAAAAATGTACAGGTTTTGACAAGAATCTCATAAAAATAAACCAAAGCATTTATGAGCTATGCTATTGATTCACCTGTATTTTATCATCCTCTACAAAAAGCTGCTATCTGCTTGTATTTTATTGTAATATATTGTGAAAAAAAAAAATTGTCCTGTGCTTAACTAAACAGAGAGTGCAACAAGTAATAAACTGTAGACAGACTTTTTTAAGGCCATTATTCCATAGAAGTTGCTTCTGAAAACACCATGAAGTCTATCTACACTAACTGATCTTAAAAAATTAAATCAACACTCCTAAATTGGGAATGATTTCAGATAAAGAAAACCATCAATCTGCACACTCCCTAGTATGCTTTTCTGTGAGTTTTTATGTCCAGAGATGTCAAAAAAAAAAAAAACAAGGAATGACAGAGTGATTTATTACACTAGAGTATATACTAGACTACTAAAAATAGATTATGTAGAAATAAATTAAATAATATCTTACACTAATTTACATCAGTGTTTTTCTTTACCTATCAAATTATGTATTTCAACTACAGTTTATCAACATGAATTTAAGTATTCTTTTTAATTTTCTACTTAGAAATATTGTATAGAAAAATCACATGAGAAAAATTACTTCATGTTCCAACAATTTTTCTTTAAATTATGCAAATCACTTGTGTATAACACAATTCAGTTTGGTGTCCCCTTTTTCCCTTTTTTGAAGCTTTTAAAACACACTGATACACCAGACCACACTGCACTCCTGTATAAAGCTAAATTTCTACCCAAATTTGGTGGTGAATTTATAGTAATATCCAATGTTACCTTTTTTTTTGCTTTCAAGCAGAGAAGAGATTCAAGACTACTGCATTTTCAATGCACAATGAAGTTTTATGTAATTGATATTACATCTTTGGACTTTATTGTGAAACACTCTGCACTTTACAGCAGGCCAGCAGATAATTCTGTTCATTTTTTTTCCCTGTTCACTGTGAAAGATTTTTTTGTATAACCAGTAAATTCCCAAATTAATTTTCTGAGGCTTGAGCAATACTCACTGAACTTGTTCAGGATTGGATTGTATCACCCTTTCATCACCCCGTAGAAATTCTCTGCCTGGTAGATAGCTCATTCACTTCTGAATTATTAGAGTTTTATCTTTGGATCTGACCCTAACATATAAACATATAAATATCAAAATATTTACTCTTATGCCTTGTAAATTAAATGCGTATATTTCCTATATGGACTACAACAGCAGTTGTATTTGCATTTTCTCCCCGAGCACATTTTAACATGCATAGACAGGAGTAGGGACATACTAGTTCAAAGTGAACTTTTGGCCTCTTGGGGGCACAGGAAAGTTTGTTTCCTGAAGCAACTGCAATTTCTTTACAGGATCCCTCCAATTCAGCTTTCAGCTAGAGTAGTACAAATCAAAAGCAACCCCCTGGTACTAGAATGGATACTGAGCAAAAGTTAACACTATATACATATTAAAAAAATAAATAAATAAATAAATAAATAAATATCACTCTCCTGTGTGTGCTTGTGTGTGCTGGAGGTGTGTCCTGGTTGCTATGGAAGTGGTAATCATCAATTTCCTGGCTAGTAGATCCAAGTACCCTTCAACATAGTTTTAATGTTGTTTTTCACACTTGCAAAAGATACAGATTTTGGCTGTAGTTCAGGCTTTCCCAAGTGAAATGAACTCTTTTCCCTGACATTATGCTAGGATGTTTAACTTAACAACACAGAACAAAATGAAACAAAACAGAAGAATAAACCAACCCCAAACAACCAAAAAAAGGGAGGAAAAATAAGTTTAAAAAGTAATAGTTGTGCTGAAACCCTTGCAATATTACCTTCAACATTTCCAACAACCCCCTGCCAGTATCCATTCAAACCAGTGGCTCAGTGTACCTGAGACAGCTAATTAAAAAAGGAAGTGGTCAAAGTCATGCTTTTTGTTTTTCTTTTTTTTTTTTTTGGTAAACTTCAAAGGTGATCCCTCTCCTTCCTCCTCTTTACATTTTACTGTCTGGCTTTCTGCCCATCCTGCAGCTGTTGGCTGAGCCTGTCTTTCATGGCGTCAAAGCTGCCTCCTCACGCTCCATAAAGCTACAGCAGAGATCGTGATCCGCAGGTGTGGAAAAGCCAGAAGTGCAAGATGGGCCCGTTAATGATTTTTCTGGCACCCCATGCTGAGCTGCTGAAAAAAAAAAAAAGAGAGCAACTCGCAGAAGGCAAGGGACTCTTTGTTTGAGATTGTATTACTTCTCCCACAGTAAAGGTGTTGGGTTTTCACTTTAAGGGCTGTTTACAGAAATGATTCACCTCTTATACAGCTTTTAAAAAATGCTTTGAGGCTTTAATTGGACGCAGGATTTACATCACACCAGTATGAAAACTCTTACTTTTCATTTAAGCCCCCATTAAATCATTCAATGATCTTACTCGGTGATGAGCAGCCACCTCCCATTGTGTGGACTTCACAGAGGAAAACAAAAATCAATCACTAGGGATATATTTATGTCATAACTTTCATCTGGAAGTTTCTGCACCCATTTACATTTGGGCAATGAAGGTAGAGGGAACCAACTGCTGGGGGAGAAAAAGAACAAAACAGGAAAAAACAATGATTTGCTGTTGTTCTTGAAATAATTAAACACTAATTAACTATGTCTAAAATTCTTATCTTATAAAAGTCACTTAAAACTCTGCTTTATTTTAAACGGTCCTTGAGCTGTGAACTAGGCCTAAAGAATAACTTTTAGCAACTCCAGCTCAAGATTTTTAGAAATTAGTGCCAGAAATTAATAACCTACAGGAACCATTTTCCAGAACACACAAGTAACACATGATATTCTCCACCACTCAGAATCAATGGGATTTGAATTTTCTGATCATCCAAACACCAAGGCATGGCCTGGATTTCACAAAATATTTAGTGTCCAACTTCAACTAGTGTCCCTATCTCCCTCTAGGAGAGAGAGCCTGAACAGCTGCTTGTGGGCTTTAAATATGTCCCTGAGCCCATAATTAGGTGTGGGATACCCGCACTTCTGCAACCACTAGGTCCTAGGTTCCCTACCACCCCAACTTTAGGCATTTCTATTTTAACCTTGGGCCTTTATACCAAAGTTTTAAAGCTGGGCAGCATTTTGGTGTAAAAAAGAGTGAGCAAATAAGGACAGAGAGAAGCAGCAAGTGAGGAACATATTGCATTGCAAAGGAATGGGAGGTTTGAAAGGAATTAGTGAGTCAGAAAAGAGCCAGCTGTACTGTCATCTCTGCTGTTTGCTCATACTGCAAAAGTTTAGAGAGGGAGGGATTTTTCTACACAGAGGTACTGGGCATTACCCAAATCTCAAAAGTGCAAGTTCAGTTCTGCAGCTGATTATCCATGTAGACATATGCCGTGGTTTAACCCCAGCCAGCCAGCAGCCAAACCCCAGCCAGCCACTCGTTCTCTCTCCCACCAGCAGGATCAGGGAGAGAATCAGAAGGGTAAAAGATAGAAAACTCATGGGTTAAGACAAAGGCAGTTTAATAGGGAAAGGACAAGCCACACAAACAAGCAAAGCAAAACGGCACTCAGCCGTCTCCAGGACAGCAGGGCCCCATCACATGCAATGGCTACTTGGGAAGATAAAGGGCATCACTCCAAACATCCCCCATGTCCTTCTCCTACTTTTTACACTGAGCACAGTGTCATATGGTCTGGAATGTCCCCTTGCTCAGTTTGGGTCACCTGTCCTGGCTGTGTCTCCTTCCAGCCTCCCATTCACCCCCAACTTCCTCATCAGTGTGGCAGTACAAAAAGTAGAAAAGCCTTTGGCTCTGTGCAAGCCTTACTCAGCAATGAAAGAAATAGCTCAATATTATCAACCCTGTTTTCAGCACAAATCCAAAACATAGCCCCATACCAGCCACTGTGAAGAAAGTTAACTCTACCCCAGCCAAAACCAGCATAACCTATATGATGGATGTGCCCCCTCTGACAAGCAGCTGTAGATGACTTTCAAGCTCCTGATCTGCTCACATATTTTTTTTCCCCCAATACTTTTATTTTCACAAGCAACTACTTCTGATGCAGCAATTCCTAGGAACTCAAAGCAGGACTGGGAGCAGTCGCAAACCTGAAGTCAAGCAGTGCCAACCATAAATGAGCTGAATCCAGGTGCATGATGCTTCTGAGACTGCTTCAGCAGCTGGTTGTGCCACTCAGTGGCTTATGAAGTTCTGGGGTAGCTGGACATCTCTTCAAGAGAGACCAGTGGGAACCAAAATGGACTTCATTGTCTGCAACAGTGAAAAATGCAGTGTGGTCTTCTCCAGCTCAAAGTCAGAGCTGGCATGGCATGGCTTTGCTGACAAACAAATGAACTGAGCACCCTTTCTAAAGCCATCAGGGAATGATATGCATGGATTTCATGCTGCTCCTAAATTCAGCTCTGTTAACAGAATTCTAAGAGAGCTCAGTACATGTAAGATGCTGTCTCTCCTATTTTCCAGTAACTGCTGGGGAACCAGTGCCAGGACCTTCAGTATGGAAATATAGCAAAAACTGCCCAAGCCAGGATTTGACAAAGATGGTCTGTAACCTAAAACAACAACAAAAGCTCAAAAACCTAACTCAGGAGCAGAACTGTCAGAGTATTCACATGAAGCAAGGAAATAGGGAAAGAGATATAGAGGAGGTAACCACCCTCCATATTTTTACTAGAAACTTATTTCCCAGCTGTCAGAAGGAAGAGTAAGGTGAGCTTGTGAATAATTGCTTTTGCAGCTTCCCTTGACCGCCAGACTAATCTTCAGCTATCCATCCTGCAGCAGGCTGTAATAACCTCCCCACTGTGTCACCAGATAGATTTTTACAGCAAAGCACAAGAAACAAAATAGTTTTTAAAACCAAACCATCTCCATAGCCTTTGTGCTGCACTCATAAGTTCATAACATGAACTGGCCTTTCTCCTTATGTTTATGATGCCACAAAATCTCTTCCCAACTACATGTATCATAGTTCATAACAACTGCTCTCCTATCAGCTTTTCAAGAAGGAAGCTCTAACTTTGCAGCTCTGGAGGGTTATGACCCAGGGCTTCCACAAGAAAATAATTTTTTTTAAAGGGATATTAGAAACTGAAAAGCTGAGGGGGACTGGACGTGGTGGGGGAGGCAGGGGAGATGTTGCAGAGTACTGTACTGGTAAATTATCTGCTGTGCCACAGGACTCCTCTTTAGCCATGTGCATGCTATAGAGTCTTTGCACCACAATGCTTTTCTCTGGTGATGATGGCAGTAACATAATAATGACTCTGTAGAAATGACTACCAAATGCAGTTCTGATAAGGCCAATGGAAAAAGCTGCTGAAAAATACAGCTTTAATTTCATACACTCAGCTTAGTAATTATAGAGAAAAATTCAGCTGAAAGAAGCCAGCAGAGGCTGGGGTTTTCACACTTACCATAGGAAATATTTGTTCAGTTTCTTTTTGGGGCTTTGTGCGTTTATGAGAGTGAGGTGGCTGTTGGCAGGGTGCTGATCCCACTAGTTTGGTGGATGCTGTGGGCAGAAGAAAGAAAACAAAGTCAGAAGGATGCATTTCCTAAATAGAATATTCAACTCATGATAGTTTATTTGCCCCTTGATATGCCATCCTAAATTCACCCTCTCCTGGAAAAAAATAACTAACATAAAATGCAGGAATGTTTTAGAGATCATGTTTTTCTTATTGACACCAGTCTCCATTTCTTTGAAAGAAAAAAGCCTTCTGAAGAGGACCACATTATGTTTTTTCCATACTTCATTCTCTTCATATTCCTATATATTTTCTTTCCATCAGGCTGTATTCTTCAATGGAAGTAGAGATTAAATTATTTAGTATCAGCAAGACAAACAGGTATAGTTTTACAAGGGGATATCTGAAGTAGCTCTTCCATGTTATGTCTCAGTCAAAACAAGTGGAAATTACCAGCTAAAAGAAGTCCTGTCCCCTCCTCCTAGTATTTGCATAGCTATGTAATCAGCCATATCAAGAAAGCATCCCTAAACTAACTTGAAGAAGAATTAGAGAGTGGAATGGGGAGATGATTTTCCTCCAGATCAGAACCAAGATCTACCTCTCAACACTGGGGCCATGAGATCCAGCAGGAGCACAAGCAGGGATGAGCTGGAGTTGACACAGCACACTTACATCAATCCAAAATTATTGCAAAACTAAAGTCCTGGCAGTTCACAGTTAAGAGTAAAGACACACACACCTCCCACCCCCGCCCCCCAAAAAAAACCCCAAAAAAACAAAAAACAAACAAAAAAAAAACCCCAAAAAAACAAAAAAAAAACCACACAAAAAAAAAGAGCACTTTTTTTTCCCTTTTGTTTGAGCTCTGTGGGCTGGCTCACTCTGGTGTCAGAGAAGCACTAGCAGGAGACCAGGGACAGGACAGGGAGGGGAGCTGACTTAGCAGTAGCTGTCATGTCAGCTTAGCAGTAGCACCAACCCATCATTTAGAGTTTCTGTGGCAAGATGATAATTAGCAAGAATAAAACTTGAAAACTCTTGAAATTATCTCATCTCTTTTTATTGCTGGCAAAAAAAAATTACAGTGGTTCCTTCTGAGATCTATCATAAAAGGCAGTTATACATGACAATACAAAATCTGTCTCAGAGACCAAGGACTGAAACAGACTTAAAGATTTGTTCAGGCCACATAATCCATCTTTCAACACAAAAAGAGGGGATGGAGAGGACTCTATTAAGTTTCACACAAAGGCTGTTCTGATGAATTCTCAAACACAGTGATTTTACTTCAAGCTGTTATTATACTTCCATGAGACCTAGAGAAGTGCAATTACTTTGGTTCACTGTTTGCTCCCGTATCTTCCTCTGTTTGCCCCAAACCACTGGCGATGAAGCAGCTCCCAGGAGCAGCGCACAGGCTGTACTGCACTGGTGTTTCAGAAATGCCTGGGTCTGGCTGTGATGGAAGCAGCCTAAGTGTAAGGTATTTACACATTTTCATTTCCAGGCATGAGCCAGAGGTGCAAAGGTTCACAACTGAGGCAGCAAAGGAGAGCTCAGCCATGAGGTAGGCTCGACTGGATCCACTGATGGCAAATTTCACACAAAAGTTCACGTCAATGCCTCAGTCAATTTTGAGATTCTTAGGTGAAAGAGTTTATGACAATGATCTACTGAACAAAAACAATGAATGCCATGAGCAGATTATCATTATTTGACAGATTATGTTGGCAATAACAACTGTGTGGATGTGATATGCTTGAAATTTTTAATGGATCCGATTTAAAATTTCCCCATGAGATTTTGTACTTGGCAGCATAGGAGGATTCAGAATTGAGACAGGTCAAATTCAACTAAAAAAGATCATGAGCAAACACCAACATGATCTAGATTTGAAGTTGAGCCAGAAGTTTCATGAGAAACCCCCAGAGATCCCTTGCAACTACTCTTTTCAATGTCTTTAAGTGCTTATAGCAGAAGATTTGATCCTGTAACAGAGGCATCCTGCTTCACTTGAGTACTTAACCAAGAGCACTTACAATACTAACAGCCATGGTCATTAAGCAAAACACCTCTCTGGACTCTCTGCTTTGGCCAAATATCAGTCACTGTCCTGTGAGTGAAATATAATGGACTCTTGAACAGGAGACAGGGTCAATAATAATTTAGGCCCTCCTGGACTTAAAATATAAATACAGGATTATATGAAGAGATGTCAGGGAGAAAACACTCTTTGAAGCTTAGTTAGCATTCTTCAAACTACAAGATTATTAATCTTAGCCTGGAGAACAGTTTGTGTACTTCAGGGATCATCTCCTTTTTGCAGCTGGTCTAATTTAAGAAGCCTACAAACAATCTTGTCTGTGTCTGTCTGACCACACAATTTGACACAAACTGCAACTGAGAGGGAAAGTAACTGCAAACATCCCAGTTACAGCAGGAAGATTAGGCAGGAGGCCAGCTGAGCAAAGAGAGAAGGCAGCAGAGCAGCCTCCTGGACCTGGTGCCAGAGGTTACTTGGTAAACAAAGTCCTTGTAGCTCTTCTCCCGCAGAAACGCTGCAAACAAGTTAAAGCAAGGAAAGGGAATTATTTCCACCAACTTCCACAAGTGTGTGCACCCCATAGTTCTTTGTCAGGTGCACATTAATTTTGAAAAAATAAAATTTAAGGAAGGATAAGTCTCAGAGCAAAGATATTCACCATAACTTCCCTAGTCTTTTTTAATATGTTAAACATAGGAGCTCTACTTTAATTTCAGTCCTGGGGAGAAGAAAAAACATAAAGAGGAAAAGAAAAAGAAAATACCTTGCCACGGTGCTTAACTATCATGGTCTAAAATAAAAGAAAATTGCTAAGTTCTTGTAAGACAAGTAACACTTCCATTTCCCGCATGAAAAAAACAGGGAGGGGAAAGAAATCCAAAGAGGGAAAGGATCAGGCATTCAGCCTAGCCTTCTGACACTGAGAATCAGTTCTTTTTGCTGTTTGCTGCATGTTCCTGAAAGTCAATGCAGATCCTGACTTCTTGCCTTAGATCTGTTTCAGGAGAGATTTTGCACCCATCAGGCAAAGTGTGCCAGCACTGGAGTGAGCAGTGTTAGCGGGTGTTAGCTGCAGCACTCTGATACATCCCTGAGAACTAGCAGATCATTAGGGATATATTCACAATAGCATGTGGGGGTCTTAGGTCCATGGCAGACAAAACTGAGGATGCTTTCAAGGAGGAATTAAAAAGACTTTAACAACTTTTAATAACTGTTCATTTAAATGTCCTTTGTCCATATGACTTCAGCACTACCTTTGAAATTTTAAAAAAAGTTTTGGTAAAGCAATTCTGTATGCTCTTCTGTTAAAAAAAAAAAACAAGACAAAAAAAAAAAAACAACCACCAAACCCATATAAAAAAAACTAAAAAAACCCCAAAAAAACCCCAAAAAAAACCAAAACCAAAACAACAACAACAAAAAAAACCACCACAAAACACCCAAACACACCCTTTCCTCAAAACTGAGGTATTTTTTCAAATGTGCTCTGGAAGAGAAATTAACAGGAAATATATATATCACAGTGCAATACCCACTACAACAAAATCTGAGTCTCTGCACTTTTGGGCAGTTATTGCCAATCCCTGAATTAGCCACAGTTTACACCTACTTGCACTGATACAAATGACAACACAAGAGCAAATAGATAGAAAACAAGTTTGCAAAGTCTAGCCTCAGCCAAACACGCATGGAATTATCCCACAGAACAAAATATCTATTTCACGATGTCTGATTTATTGTATACTACAATAACACTAGCAAGTTATGTGGACTTACATGTAAAAAATGACATATTTTATTTGGATTTGAAAGAGATATCATACTGACCAATATACATCATTGGAACACCCCTGCTCACATGCTACATTCTGAACACATTTTAAAATAAATTAGGGTTTGTTCTTTGGCACAGCTGTCACAGGACCTGCTTCCCCAGCAGCCACCTTGATGAAAAAAACAGTGAGAGTTCACACTCACCAAAGACTTGTCAGCACAAGGCATCTCAGTTGCTGGAGAGCACTTCCAATTCCCACAGGCAGGTATCTGTCCCGTGACACAGCTTCAAGGGCACACCACAGGCAGCTATGAAATTAAATATTAAGATCCCTGATGACACTGGCACACAACCTCAGCCGTTATTATTTGTAAATATGGCCGAACAACCCCAGGTTTTTGAAGAGAGAAGTGATACTGTGGCTTACTGTGAGTTTGTTGAAAAGCTCGAAGATCTGTGGTGCTTCCAGCCTTCCTTATCTATGCTGCTAAAAATGAGCTGACACAGATCTTGCTACACATCAATCACCCTGCTGGGATGTCAAGACACCACCAATATCATATCTGAGACTACTCCACTCATGAAAGGATTTGTGCTTAAGAACTCTAGATGTTTTCCTGATTATCAAGTTTCACTCCAGAGGTAACTGGAAATGTTTCATTTGAAATAAATTCCTAAGGGACAGTCTTATAGAGCATCTATTCAGCTTATCTACCTGTATCCACTCTGTGTAAAGAAGCTTATTCCTTAGCACTGCCAAGTGTGTGAAAGGAAAAGCCCCTGTCAGAATAGTCATCTATTTAAAATACACCATCAGTTTTGCACCAGTTTCTACATAGAATGTTTCCCACCCAAAATCTACCTACATAATAACCAGAACACCACTACTGTGGGGTCCCCCTCAAGTATTTTTACAAAGAACACATTAAGTTCCTAGTGAAGGATAAAAATTAATTTAAAATTCATGCCTTGTCTCTGATACGGGGAAAAAACCGAGTAAGTCTCTGCTGAAATACTGTTTTGTTTTAGGATGAACTACCTTAAATGTTCCAAGAAAAGGATGATATTTTTTTAAATTCTTAAACTCCAAACTCTGTTTTTAGAGATTTATCTTATACACCTGCTTCTCATTCCTAAAAATTATATATAGTACCTGATTTTTTACATAGATTCTCTGGCATCTCCCACTCCATATCCAACTCTATTTGCTGCCAAAGTTAAGAGGAACTTTAGAATGAAATTAATGTTAACACATATAACTTCAGAAAGCAGAATTTCACATTAATTTCAGCTGCTGTGTATAGAGCTAAAACAAGAGCAGCTGGTGCTCAGGAGGTTCTGATTTGGGAGTTGTGGATGCCAGAGGAAGGTGGACTGGACAGAGAAGGAAGTTTGTTTATATGACTGATGCCAATTTCTTGCCTATCAGGACCTGCTTTTCTGAAATTTCTTTACCAAGAAGTAGAATAATTTTGGTGTGGGTCCTCATAAAATGCAGTTCCTCAAAATTCCACATCAAGAGGCACAGTCTCTCCTCCTGTCCCTGCACTGGGGGCCAGGATCACTACCCAGAGCCCTGCTTCTCCTAAGCCAGGTGCAGTTCAGCCATGCCTGGGAGGAGGAAAGGCCAGGGTCTCTTTCAGGACATCTCAGGGCACACATAAAGTGTGCTCTGGGAAAGAAAAGCTGCCTGAATCATGAAGTGGACCAGTTTGGGCATTTATTTTGTTGTTATTAAAAACTAATGTGGGTAGTCATAGTCTTCATTTGCTAAGATTCAAGTACCGTGTATAGTCACCAGACACACACAAAACTCCAGGTCCCAGGCCCTCCTTGGTATTTAAACTTCATCCCTCTGAAGCCTAATGTTCCTATTCACAATCAGCATCTCTTCCCTGACCCAACCTGGCCAAAACAACCTGGTTTCTCTTTTTCCTCTTCCTCTGCTGTGCTGAACAATACATGCACCTCACTCAGTTTTGTCCCCTTCTCAGCTGTGTGACAGTCTGCACTAAATTTCTCCTTCCTGACTCTCAGCCTTCCTTGTCATCCTTTTTCTCCTTTAAAATCTTACCTTGGCGTTGGCCCCTACTTTTGGATTTATGTCTATTCTGAAAGGAAGACATATCCCATTTATTTTAGAAATATCCCATTTATTTTAACATGCAAGCTCAAACAGTCATAAGTTTGATCTAGGCTGCAACAAGCAGAATGTGGGCTCTTTTAATGCCCCCAGTCCTGAAAAAATCACTCTCTATGCTGCATTGCAGCCCAGCACATATATGAATTTCCCACCACCCTGGAATGGCTCCTCATCCTCCACTATCTCTTGTCCTGTCTGTGAAAGCTCTTCAAAGCTCTATCCTAGGTGTCATTTTCTGTATCTTATCCTCAGGGAGCCTCTCCTCTTCACACTGATATAACTATTACCTTTAGGTAAATGGCTCACAAATCTGCATCTCAATACCAAAGTGATCTCCCTCAGTTTAGCACTACACATTTAATAACACTTCTGATCTGCTGCCCTGGAAGGATGACTATTTGTTTAAAACTAAACTTTGCAGTTATTACTGAGCAGCTTGTCTTTTTCCTTTGATGTTATTTCCTTTTATGTTATATCCTCTTCTCCATTGCCATTAACAGCAAAATTCTTCCCATTTCTACGACTTCAATTTCCAATACCTACTTGAAATACCTACTTTTTCTACCTGCCAGTGCTAGAATATTTCCTGCCTTTCAAATTCTCCTCCTGTGGTGGGTTCAGTTCAATAAAAGAAATAAATTCAGACAATACACTTGTCCATCTTGATCTACTACAAGGATTTTCTTCCTCCACTCTTCATTGTTTCTGTCTTTTTGGACCAGTGATGAACAGAATGATACAAACACATTACACTCCCAGAACCTGTTGCACTTAGATATAGTAATCACTTCACAGAAACTTTAATTACATTAAAAAATAATGCAGCAGCAGTAATAAAAATTGTTACTCTATCTCCTCTCTGACTTCCCTTCCTGTACTGCTGAAGTTTCAATTGCTGCCCCATTATACCAAAGTTCTATGCTAAAGTTGGGTAAAAGCTCTCACTTGCTGACTTCTTGCAGGGCCAATGATCCTCAATGTGACATTTTAAAAAGCAACTTTGCCTTGTATTGAAAAATCTCCTCTTCAGATTTGTGCCTGACTCCCACTCCCGTTCCTAGATACAAGTTTTCACAAACCTTTTTGGACCCTTGATACAAATCGATCCAGTGTGCCCAGAAGAAAGGACAGAAAGAGGGACAGACAACAGAACTACAAACATGCCTATTTTTCCCTAGAATAAGAGAGAAGAAATTATTAATGTACAGATTTACACAACTTACTTACACTTGTAGTTCCTTCAGCTTATTTTCAGCTAAACTAATTACAATGGAAGAAGCAGCAATCATTGTATTGAACCCATCATCTTTATGTTTCAGATCTATTTTTCATGAGACTCAAAACAAAGGAAGGAGTGACATGAATGCCACTGATGCAGGATCCTCTGCCATTTAAGAAAGGGAAGACACACCTGTTTCCTCTCAGCATTCTCACCAATTTCTCCACATGCCAGAGCCACCATTTGTTAGGGGCTGCTGCTGCTCTGCCAACAGCAGTAAATCAGCAATGCCATGGGAAGCTTCCTAGCATAGAAGCTCAGCAGCGTGAAGCAGTTGGTACCCGTGCCAGGAAATTCTCCTGCCTCCAGGCCAACACAAGCTGCTGATCTGCAGCCTCTGTTCTCCACAACAGGACTGTCTGGCACGTTTCAGTCTCCAAGAATGTCAGGGTCTTCACCTAAACCAAGATTACAGACTGCACTTCTATGCCTGAGATGAGTTTTATTAATGTTCTAACATCCAGCAGTTGAATACATACAATTCTGCTTAGGCATAAATAGAGTTCCAAGTATAAGTAACATCTGAAAAAAGTAATCTATTTTCTTGCTATTTAGCCAAATGTCATTGACTTCCAGAGTTTATTAGATTTAGTGGCATCTTCCAAGAAAAAAGAAAATATCTCATTACCTATCTTGTAATTATTTTAATAGCTATTTGGGACAAATTTGCAAGAATTACAGCTTTTGTTTGGAAAATATTTTGCATATGGATTTTTTTTGTTTGTTCATCTTGACAGACAGATGTTCACTGTAGATCCTTTCCAGCTGGACTATTATATTCTGTTTTGTCTTTTATTTTAACACTCAAGAGAAGTATTGAAATGTGAACTCTGGATCTGGTCCTCCTCTAGTCTAGGGTTGCTCCCTGCAGCAATCCCCTAAAAATTCTCTTTCCTCAGAATAACAAGAAGTTGGCCTTTCTGTAAACTAGAGCTGGAGTACAAGAACTGAAGAAAAAAATTATTTTAAAGAATTATTTTTTAACTTCATGAGGTGGAGGATCCTCATTTAACAAAGCTGAAGAGTACAGCTGAATCAAAAACTGAAATATTTGCTTGTCTTTTCATGATAGGAGCATAGAAATAAAGGAAAATGCAATGGAACTAACATTTATGGAAGTTTGCTCTGTGAGGATAAGCACCTAAGAGTGCAAGCAAATATTAATACAGTGGTTGAATATACCTCTCTAACCCTGATGAGCAACAATACAAAACCAGGAAATGCTCTAGGCAATGTCTATGCAAAACCCAGATCAATTGCTTGTATCAGTTAAAAACCAGAGATACATTTAAATTAGTGCCAGTTTGTGAGCAGGCCTTTGATTGAATTCCATTTGCATTTCATAGAGAAAAACAAAGGCTTTCTGGACCTGATTCTCCATAGACTTGCACCCAGGTGGCTGCCTATACCCTTGCATTGCATAGCTTATCACTACAGAGTGGCTCAGTATCATAAGTATTTGCAGTTCCTTGTGTGACTGGAAATATATTCCTAAAATACATAATACTAGGAGGAAGGAAAGCTAGCATCCAGAAGCCAATCTGTGTATGTGCCATATTCTCCTCTTGCCTTTCCTTCTCCACTCCTCTCCTGGGACTGCAGCTAAGCTGCTTCGGGCTGGACATGCCAAAAGGAGCAGACTTACTGCAACCATCACATCTAAACTCATGGCCTGAATTTTCTATTTCCCATAGAGTACAACTGTTCTAAAACTACCTGAACTGCACTTAATTTGCTCATCTTTCATCCTGCCAGTATTATACCTTGAAAGGCTCAGGGGTTTTCAAGTAAATTTCAAGTGGCCTTTCCCCCTTTTCATGCATTAAAGGCTGCCCCTTATTTCTCCTCTTTACTTTTCTCTCACCTGCTTGTGAACAATCACTCCAGCCTCAGCCAAGCACACAGAAACGAGCCCTGAGCCAAGGCATATTTGCCTTGGGTCAGGCAAACAGGGTCTGTGTGGCCACCCTTGGCCTGGGGCAGGATGAAAGGCTATCCCGGCCCCATCACGGTTTGGTGACACCCCAGTCAACCCTCCCTTCCTTTGGGAGCAATTACAGAGAGTCACCCAAAACTGGCTACAGATAAACCTGTTTCCATGAGCTGAGAGAGGCTGCTTTCTCACTGCTATTGCCAGCCAGGGGCTGTGTACAAGTCACGAACGGGACAGGACTGCTGTGGAACACGTCTCGAGCTGTTTATTTCTTTAGCATCAGTCTCATTACATGGTTATGACAATGGGAAGATGCCAGCAGCACATCCAGGCAACAGACCAAGAACTTAATATTACAACTTACTTTATAATGTTTTTGACCAATCACACAAAGCAAAAATATATTGACAGTAGTTCTATCCAATCACTATAAATACAAGTACCTTTGGTTAAAACAATGCTTGCTTATTTCGAATGCAATACTTGCTTGTAAGCCTCAAGATACAGTGCACAGAGCTCCATTATTAAGCTTAGAACTTCCTAATATCTCACCAGAGATACTTTTCTGCAACTTAGGGAGTTATTCTACCCAAGTGTTAATATACAGACCATTGTTCTATTTGTCCTTTCTTTCTACTTCTTGTATAATTTTATTGCTGACAAATCTTATAGCTACTGCTTAGTTCTAATCACCATCCTGCTGTCTCTGAGGCCTGCCTTTTGCAACATGCCCAAAACCCTCTGACTTTAAGGAATCCCACACACTGCCAGCACTCAGAACCAGTTTTCTGCTGTCACTTTCCCTGGTGGGAGCCCAGGGTGCTGTCACAGAGGGAAATCACCCAGAACTTTCTCTGGGTGTAAGACTTGGCTTCCTGGCAGCTAATCCAGACTAGGCAGTAGTTCATGAGTGGTTTTTATCTTAAATAAAGAATGGGAGCAATTATACTTGTGTGTTTTCACTTTTGCTCTGTTAAGGAGTAATTTCAACTTTCTTTCATGGTCTCCTTGCCAACTCTGCACACTGCGCAACAGTTAATCCAAATCCTCCTAAAGACATCAGCTGGTGGCTGAATTCAATGGAAAAGTAATTTAAAGAATGGATGAAGTTTATAGAGACAACAGCTGCCCAGACAGTAAAGGTAGAAATGAACATGCTTTTAATGGCAGTGGAATAAATCTGTTTTAGTAAAACATGGCTGCCAAGCCTTCCTGTCAGTCTACACAAAAACATGAAGCAGCCCTGAGCCCCGCTCCTCTGTGTAGGATGTCCTCTCATCATTCATTGCAAGGTTCATTGCAAGCTACTCCTGGCTCCAGCTTGGAGAATGTAGCTGTCAAGTGCAAAGAGAGAAAGCAAAGTGGAATTTGCTTATCCAAGTCATTTTCCAGCCTATAGCCAAAAGACAGCATCTGGTATCATCCAGTATGCTGTGGGACAAAGGCAAGAGCTCCACATGATGTATTGTAGAGTTCCACACAGCACATTTCACTCTAGTCTAACCAGAAGGAGAGGGACTGGGTCTTAAACTGGACAGGAGGCTGAAGCCTTCTTTTGATCAAAAGAAAAGTGTCTATCATATCAAATCATTCATTTCTTCCTCTCACATTAGAAACCACCTTAAAAGCCTCAGTCTTATAGCTTAAATCCTTTGACTCAAACCTAGCTTGTCACCCGCATCCTTGCCATAGGAGAAATGTGCAACCTTGACTGAAGCTGTCCAAGGAAGAGCTGGGCATTGGTAAGGAATTGGAAAGCCCATTCTTCACCACTGGAGATGAGGACATCAGGCAAGTGTGGGAGCTCTGCCACCTCTGTGGCATGGGGCCAAAACTTACACCTTCTCTCCTGAACCAAAACAGAAAGCAACTCACACATTATGGATGAGTGATGGGGAGGAGAAAAGTCTATTAAAATTGCTGATGTTGTTGCCTTGTCTGTGTGATGAATACACTACAAGTCTGGAGATGGGGAAAAAGTGGTTCTGATGATCAGTTACTTGAGTGTTTGGTGTAAACCCTTCTGAGAAGAGGAAAAAAGCTCTATCACATCACAACATCAAATGGAGTATCACTTAAGAACACCTACCTCATGTTAAGGAAACCAAAAAAGGTATATTAAAATTAAACCAAAAGATTATAAAGATTAATCTCAAAACACTCTTTAGCCATTTTCTCTTATTTTTTTTATTTCAAGCCCAATAACCTTCTTTGAAAGAAAAATTAACTTATGGTTCCTGTACCATCACTAGAATCATGGGGGAAAATATGGAAAAATAAAAGAAGAGAAATAATTTCAAAATCTCATCTTATTCATTGATTGCAAAATGGTCTTAGAAACTGGATAGGCCACTCCTCATTTATACAACTACATCTTTAATTGGTAGTAATACTGCCAGTATTTACCAATGCTAGGCTTTTTCAAGTTGTTTAAAGGTTAGGGGTCAGGTAATACACTTATTGCATTTACAAATAAAACTTTCAGCCATATTGTCAAATATACAGGATAAATTCCTAGTTTCTGTAATTCTCCGCCCCCGCCCCCCAAAAAAAAAAAAAAAAAAAAAAAGCATACTCCTCTTTTCTTTCAAACTGCTTCATTGTCCAGGTTATCATTTGGTAAATAGGCTCTAAATTTGTAGAAACCATTAAATAAAAATTGCTAGTATGTAACTCTGTCATAATTTATATAAAAAAACATGGCTATTTATACAGCAATTTATATGCCCAGCAGGCAAATTCAAAGATAAAATGATCACCTATGCACAATAAAAATAATCTGGATTTAAGATTAGAAGAGAGCAAGGGTCACCACATTTTTCATTGCTGTAAAACAGGGATGTTATTTTTGTCCCTTGAAATATAAATTAGCTTAGTAGGCCCAACATGTGAAATACCTTCTGGACAGAACTGACTTCACGAAAAGATAGATGGATGGAACCACTGAGTTCATAATCATACACCCACTTTTGACTCCTCTCCATAGCATGTTCTACTTAGGAAAAGAATGCAAACTGCAAATTAAACCCTCACTTATCCTCAGCAACCTGATAGCCTGGCCCGAGAAATACCGCCAAGTCTGGCAGCCGGGACAGCGCTGTGCGCATCGCATGGAGGTGTGAGGAACGCAGCCCACCCCGGCTCATCCCACAGGGCACAGCTGCAGGGGGAACTGTACACAAAGAGGGGAAACAAGGGGCTTGGAGGGGAGGAGGTGAGAAGGGGCTTAAAGCAAAAACTGGAGATACTTTGGTTTCCTTCATATCCTGCTGCTATTTCAGCTGAGCATTTTTCATCGCCAGCTTATATGAAAAGCATTTTTTTACCAAAATAGTTTTCAGATGACGGAACGAATCTCTTGATTGATGAAATTAAAAACTGGTTGTGCAACTGAGTCTTTTCAAGCATTCTTCATCACCATCCTTTAAACCTGCCCTTTTTGCATTTTCAGTTTACAGCACTTTTGCACAGGGACATAATGAGCTGGAGGGGAAGGTGTTCTATCAATGAAGTTCCAATGAAGTTTCTTCCAAGCACTTTCACCCTCCTTATCTTTGTTTAATTCTTCAACTTACATAGCCCCAAATATTCTCACTGCCTTCATGCCACTTCGTTTCTGTGTGGAACATCAAAACCCTGGATACCTTGACCAAAATTCTTTCCTTTAGACCTTTGGCTTCAACTTTATCAGGAGCAGCAGGTCCCTGAACCTGACAGGGAACTTTCCTAGCCTAGAAACACTGTCTGAATAATTAATATTTCTCTCCTCTTTCTATGGTCCCTTTCCACTCTATGTTATTCCCATGATATACAGGTGTACGTGTTCCTTCTCAAATTTACAATAAAATGAAAGGATCATCCCAAGCTTTCCATGTATTTACAAGGGTGTTAAATATCATTCTTCAAAACTGAGAAGTTACAAAGAACTGAGATGCTGTATGAGCAAGTTTCTAAATCTAGGTCCAAATTTGAACCTTGCCAGGAGCCATCTGGCTGAAGAACACTGCAGGGAAGGCAAGGAGCAATTCCACCACCACGGGGCACAACTGCTCTAGCAAAACCACAAGAAGACACAGCTTGACAGGCAAAAATGCTGTTCTGCTGGAAGAATGTTTCTTTTCAGGAAACACCTGTCAGTAAATTAATTATTCTGCCTTTGTACAAGCATTTCAATTGCAAGGAATGAGGCAGCAGGTCTCCTGCCACAGCAGATCATGGCAGCTGCCTCCACTGCTGTCCTGTACGAAGCACAGCTTAGGGAGGAATGAGTTTGGATGGAAAAACAACAGTCTGAGCAGCACTGTTTGAAAGCATAAGTGTTTTGTTTAACTATAACATAAGTTGCTTGCCTTTTTCAGCTGCTCACATCCTTTGCTTAGAGAAACCACGGCCAGCTGCTCCATAGTGGATCTTACAAAGGCACCAGAAGGCAAACTTTTGGAAGATACCACTCTAAAGTCAAAGAAAAAACATAATCAGAATTTTACTGATGACTTATGAAAGAAATAAAAATGTCTCCAATTCAACAGTTTTCCAGCACTTGAGTATTCAATTTCTAGAGTAGCATTTATCTCTTAAAAAAAAAAATTCTTAGTATCACAGTACTCATATATTTGTGTAAGATATTTTATGCTATAGGCAGAGTAATCTATGCTCCTGATCTGCTGAGGGTGATTGAGACATCTCTATAGAAATCATACGAAAAGTTTTAATCAACTAATACTCCTTTATCTTATTTCATACATCTGGTAGTCTTGATTCAACAGGCAAATTCAGACGAATGGAAGAGCTGCAGTAAACCAAGTCAATATTTGCAGGATTGTTGTAAAAATAGGGTACAAACAAACATACAGATGTAAAAAAAAAAAAATAGGGAAGTTTTAAAACAGTAGCAAGATAGCAAAAGCCAAGAACAAGATTTCCTTATTTCAATTACTTTTAAGAGCCTCAGAATGTGCACGTGAAGCATAAATTATCAAAACCAAAAGTCAAGGTATTTCTCATCCTAACCCAAAGAATAATGTCCTTGAATAATCATGCTGTAGTACAGTCAGTCATGAAAACCACTTGTTCATATGTTGGGAAAAATTAATCAGACTCTCTACATATTCTGGAATAGAGGCTTCTTTTAATTGAAAGATTTGATTACTTTGGATTTTAGCCTTTCAGATGTCTTTTCAAAATGTAGATCAGTTTTCCTTTTTCTAGAGACTAGTATGCTTTTGCTTCAACAAGCAGAAAAAACATAGTGAGAGAAGAATTACACTAAAGGCACAACACCATATTACTGGGCTTTATTCTCAAGTGACACAAATGAGCACTGATCCATTGATGCTGATGAGTTACACACTCCTACAACACTTAAAGATCTGGCTTCTTTTCTTGCTGCCTTCTTGCTGTCACTTTTTGAATCAGTTTTGTTTTGGGTCTTCCTTTCCCTCCTCCCCGCAACTAAACTGCCTAAATATTCAACTATGACCAAGCGTGTAAGAAAGTCAACTTTTTTATTTTATATCCTCAGGTTTTCTTTTGAGCTGTTAACTATTACAGCCCAGTGGAAACAGCAGGCAAAAGTCTTCACAGTCCTATTGGTTCTGTAGTTTATTCTTTAGCCTTTCAGTCTGAGAAAGATGATATGAAAATATTACATGAGTTAATACTCAAACCCAAGAACAAATCAAAGATAGCAAATACATCACTAAATCTTAGATGATGTTCTAGTGATATAGTTAGGAACGAGAATATCCTAAAATACACTAAGCTTCCCCTTGAAGATGGGACAAATCTGTTTATTCCTCCCTTTGCTGTTTTTGGAGCATCATCTTTTCACTTGGAAGAAAGCAGATTCTTTTTCTTACTTGAGATCCTTCACGAATTACAGGAAAAGGTTCCCACATTAGTTAGATGTGCTTTTCTTGAGATCAGCCTGCAAAGTGGAAAATCTGCCTGACTATATGTTAAAGACATTTTGAACCTTGCTTCCTTCCCCTTGCTCCAGTACCTAGGTCAGAACAGATTAAATGTTTGGAACTCCATAGCTAAATCCTCGTCTTCTACACTGTGTAAAGTTTCCTTCAGGTCTTAGTAGCTTTCAAACTCCATTCCTGGTAAAGGAGAGGTCCAGAAAGTGTTATCTAGGTTGGTAACACAAAATAGCATGAGCTAATACTCTGTGGACAGTGCATCTGCAAGGTGTATGAACCAAATGCACATGGGAGAGATGTAGATGAAACAGAGCTGAAACCAGAGTCAGTGGAAGGAATTAGATTTATATGCCCAGACAAAGCCCTCTGCACTTCAATGAAAGCTTCTCCCACAGTGTCTGCTCTGCCTCTGAAGACATCTCAAACACTGTCTGAAACCTGCTGGAAAACTGGCTCTCAAACACAGCCTTAGCACAAACTGATTCAAGTCTTTGCTACCATGATCTATTCATGTATATCAAACTGTGCACCCCTGTGAACAGAGGACAAATACCTAAACATTCTTATAGTAATAATTAATTGCTAAATTGAGGTAGGGGTATTTTTTTCTCTGAAGTCTGTGTTGCTTTCTAGGATTACTGAAACTAAATTTCCCTTGACACCACTCAAAAGATATCCCAACACCACAACCCCATGTAGGAGAAGCAGAGGATTTAAGATTATAGGATTAGGATGTTTTTACTGTTCTAATTCCTTCTTCATCAGTAACATATATATATGGAGATTCACCACAAACTATTCGCTGTCCTAGTTAAAAACAGGGGTTTCACTCCTTTTTCACAGCAGGGAGGTGTTCACACTGTTGGTGATACTAACAGGCTCTCTTGTTAGGGAAACCAAGAACAGGATAAGCAAAAGGTCTGAGACACTGACCTCTATAGTTTTCTTTTAGTCTCTTTGGATTAGAAATAAAGCAAAACAAAACAAAAAACCACTAAATTGGACAGCAGCTGTATTACATACAGAAAGGGGACTCCTCTGTATGGAAGTTCTGAGCATGCAAGGTTTTATTCTTCTTCATCTTCAACAGACATCACACAAAAAATGTTGAGATTTATAAGAGAAATGGGCATTTTAGGAAAATTGCCCAGATGCTTATAAATAAACCAGTGTTATCTGCAGTATTTTTTAAATTTTCAACCATGCAATGTCTTATAGTAGGCAAAAGTCCCAGACATGGTTATTCCATAATTTTCTTAGCTAATAAATATATATTGCATATAATATATAATTTATTATATATAAATCATATATCTATTTAAAAATCTGCCGAATTTTCAAATTCAAAACCAATATTCAAAGACAATGTAACTTAGAAGCTTAAGAGGACTAAGGAATACTCTGAAGTACGAGACAATTTGCATTGTGGCAGTTGATGTCCAAGGATGCCCACTTAAAAGCAATATAAAGTTTTGGTCAGTATTTTTTTTCTTCCAGTAGCTGGGAAACAAAGCACAAAACAAATGACAAGTAAACATTCAGCCACAGGAAGCCATTAACAACAGTGGGCACCAATTAGGGCCCAGCAGGTATCCTTTACACCGCCTGGTGCTCTAGCTCCTCCTCAAATACTTTGGCATAACACTCACAAACTCAGGCTTAGGAAACAACAGGCTGTTTCATTTACTCTGCAATTTGTAGCCACATATTCCTGCTGATAGGCCCATAAACCTGTTTGTAGTCTTCTTCTGTTTCCCTTCAAGTTTGTGTCATTAGAAACTACAATTACTGTCTGTCCAAAGAGAATACTCTTCAGGAAAGAAAATAAAATTGAGATACTGTGATCCTTTTCCTCTTTGTCTCTCTCTCACTCCTTTTCAACTTCACTCTTGGAGGAGAATGCATAACACAATGGCTGATGTCAGGCAAATGAGCTCACTGAGAAAAATATGTGTGAATTCTCAGATTTTTGCAACAAGGACATTATTTTTTGAAATCACAAATTTTCCAGTTGAATAGAGGGAAAAGCACATTGTTCTCAAAAGTAAGACAAAGTTTAAGAACTAAAAAGAGTAAATAATTTATACTACTTCAGCCAAAAGCATTGTACAAAATATATACAGTCTGAAATCCTTATATCAACTGTAAAATATTTTGCATCTCCTATCAAAAAACCTCAATAAATTACCCAGGCCTTTTAAAGTCACTCACAGATTGTGCCTTACTTCTTCCCTTAGCAAGCACAGAGTCTTACTGAAATGTGACACAAAATAAAATTCTCACCTTTACACTGAGATTGTAAACTAGAAAATAACAAAGCAGGTTACAATCTGCCAAACCAAGATTTTACCAGCTTGTCACAGTTTTTCTGAAATGAAAAAGTACTTTCATGGCATTATAGCACTGCAAAAAGGAGAGGAAAGTCAGAGTCCAGCCCAGGCAACAGAGAGATCTTAGTGTTGTGATATAAAACAATATGGGTGAAACAACACACTCAACACCACTAGATCAGCCTTTGTCTTACAACATCCACAGCCAGGGTGCTCTCCTGTGCCATACCTGTCACCACTGCCAAATGCAAATTAACCAAAACTTCACCAGCTGAAGTTTGAGAGTTTCTTGATGCTTTTGGCATCACAAGACAATGAGGAAAGCAGATCAAAATTGTGCTAATTCCAAGCTCTCCATGTTTCTCTTTCATTTTCTTCACTTTTAATCATTTTCCACTTTTTTTTGTAGTTTCAAAAAACAAATCAAAGCAAATATCAGCAAATGAGTAATTTACTTTCCACTTACACTAAATGTTAAATCCCCACTGTCTTTTTGCAAAGGTGTGCTCAGTTTCCTAGCTCTTTGCTCTCTCCATTGCCTCTGCTGACAGATCTCACTGAAGGTCCCAATTCCTGCTCCTGCAGCATGACAGAGCTGTGCAGCCTCTGCATGCAACAGCCCCACAACCAGCACTGAAAATCATCTCTGACAGAGGGATAAACTCTACAACAGAATGCCCAAAACACCTATCCAATGAGTTTTGAGGCAAAACCAGATATATACCTTGAGCCTTGTGTCATGTGTCTCGGTACTGCCATACAGATATGTGGTATAGAAGTGTCCTTATCATGCCCATAGATTGGCAGCATAGAATCCAGAAAGATCACTGACAAACCAGCCACAGTCCCTGTGTGTGCCCAGAGCTCACCTGTCTGGTGCCCATGTCAAGAGAAGTGTCTGGGAACCACTGAGGGCTGCAGCAGTCCTGGCTCCTCACTGCTGCTGCTCGGCAGCTCAGCACTTCAAGGAGCCTATGTGGCCACCAAAGTAGAGAAATTCAGTGCCTGTCTGGCTCCTCTTGGCTCAGAAGGCAACCAAGTGCTGAAGTTCCACACCACTGTTTCCTGGCACACTGGGCCAGGAGCTCTGTGTGACAGAAGTGAATGAAACAATCCAGGCACTGATACTCCCCAGCAATACAGGAAAACAACATGTGAGGAACGTGAGTACACCTGAGTACAGGGAGGCAAACCAGCCTGCCCATTTGCACAGATCTAGACTTAGCAAAGAACTGGACTGAGTGGGCTCTGCTTGTGTGCTGCTCCATGAGTACATGTGAACTCCAATCTTCCTCCACAGCTAAAATACTATTACTAATGTGGACATTTACAGAACTTTCAGAATGAAGTTTATTTGTTCCATTTGAGGTTAGTCCAGACTGGCCTTTCCCAGTACCACACTGATTGGGGAGTTTCACCCATTACAAAGAAAGCTTCCCTGTTCCTCTCTGGGAAGGGAGCAGCTGTGCCTGTGTGACTTACCTGCATGCACACACTTCAGTTTTGTCTCGATAATTCTCAGAAATTTGGGACAGAAAATAACACAACTAAGTACTGATCATCTAAGTGCACACAAATCCATACACAAAATGCCAACTAATAACAAAGGTGTTATATATATAAGATCAATCCTTTCAGCACTAAGAATATATCTTTGAAAGCTACATCTTATACTCTAAGGCCAAAAGAGGCAGTGCCCTTGCTCTACAGCCACCTAGAATTCAGGTGGATTGTCCAAACCAGTCATCTAGACTCCTTCTGTAGTCAAGCAAGAGAGATAAGTGTCTCCATGTTGCCATTTATCCCATTCTAGGATAGGTGAGTAAAACAGGTGAGATGAATCCCTAGCATGGTATCTGCTGGGGGAGGGTAAGGAATTACTTCCTAGATTACTCCCTTAGGAGAGATACTTAACTTTTAGCAGCCAATGCTGAGAGGAATTCCATGCTACAAGATTAGGGAGAATTATAAAGATTCACACACTTGTGAAAATTCCCATTATATTGGGCTTACAAAGAAAGTAAAAATTTAAATTTCCCATGTAAAAAAAACCATCTTACACTCTCATTCAAACTGTAGATCACTATGTCTGTTATAGTCAGAGATCTGTGGAAGTTTCATGTGTTTTCGTAAAGAAATAATGCTGTTCTATTTTCCCAAGAAAATGAAGTTCACATTTTGAATGTTAAGAAATTGTCTGTTGCAAACCTGTTAGCCATTTAAATATGACAGAGATACACAAAAAAAACTTGAAACATTTAGTGGGAGCACATTACCAAGTAAAGAACAAATCTGTCAGTGCTGCCAAAGAGGAGAGGTGGGAACATGCCATCACTCCTGAGATCAGAAATGAAACTTAACCCAAAGAAGGAACTTGCTTAGCTCACTGCTTCCATTCACCTGACACTGCAGTGGCAGTCAGAGACAAGAGTTTTTCCACATCTGCTGTTCTTCAGGAGTTCCAGGTTCTGTTCAGGTTTTGCACAGCATCCATGCAAACAGTAAGAACAGCTCCCATCAGCAGGATCCCTCAATGGTGTCTCCTGCACTACTGCATCCAGTGGCACCGTTTCTTCTCCATGCCAGCTAAGTGTGTCTTAGCATTTACTGCCTATAAATGCAGGTCATTCCACACAGGCAAATATCTCAGAACAAAAACCTGCTCAGCATAACTGGGCACAGTTTACAAGTTCTTTTAAACCACTAATAGTTACATTAAATAGAGGGAAATATTTAATATTTTGATAAGATTCACACCTGGCATTCTTGCAAGGCTAGTTCTTAAAGAAATTGAAAAATTCAGGCTCGTACTAGTAATATATATCATCTTCAGTCAGTTTCTCCCTGCATGGAAAAAACAATGTGGTACTTCACATGTCCTGAATAAATTAAACTTAGAAATAGGTTGAGAAAGGGGCAGACATTGCATTTACTGTTTTTCTCTCTTCCTTCTCTACTATCCTTTAGGATTTTCCCTTCTCATGTCAATTATTTACAAAGTGGGGAGAAAGCATAAAGACATTATTAAATTACATTATGATTAAAAGTGGCTCTAAATTCTAGAAGTCTGAGCCCCATGCCAGCAAGCAAGTTAAACATAGATATGAGATCTGCCTTTCTCTGCATTTCTGTGGCCAGCATCTTGAAAAGATTCACAGATATCTACTAGCTCTGTATTATATTCAAGTGTTGAAAAGCAGCTGTCACAGTCACAACTGAAACACCACCCTACACACAGTGATTCACATCTTATGTTCCTTCAATGCTGTCAACCCTGTCATGCTAACAATCCCATGGAAATTCAAAATGGTGAGGAGGGGAGCAAAAGCTTTCATTTCCCATTTACTTTACAAGCATTTCACCTGTCTTGTGCTGGAGTCTGGTGCTGCATTCCAGTCATGCAAGCACCGGGAAGGCTGGGGAGGTGTGAAAGGACAGTAAAACAGAAGCACCAGGAGACACCAGGGAGATCATCAGGTCACACAGCAGAGTTTTACAGACCCAGTCTGTAACCATGCCAGCTCACAGACTGCCAAAGCCTGCCCTTCTGCAGGAGGGAGAGGAGCAAAGCAGTGGCTCTACGGGATACACCCGCTCGCTTCCACTCTCCGTAACCCATCTCGTACGCCCATTCCCACACGGAGCAGCTGAGAGATTTGAGTTCACAAAGGTGCTGAATTTGAAGCATTAAAACATCTCTTTTGGTGCATTGCTTCACTGCAGAAGTACTTTAGGGGGGTTTTCTTCTACTACCTGCTACGTCCAACAGAGAAACAGATGCGGGTGCTCCATAAGATGAGAATCCAGCTCTCAGTTTCTCCTGCAGTCACTTTCCCCCTCTTCCTCTTCAGTATTCTCCAAATTCTTTTCTTCTGAAGAAAGCATCTGAGAAAAAATCCAAAATTACCATCCTTTAGTCCTACACATTTTCATTTTTTAATGGTCTATCATAACCAAGCCTGCAGTCTTTAGGATATTTTTATTTTTTTGTTCAAAACAGATAGCTGTTGAGATTAAAAATGAGTTATTATCTGGTAATATACCAATGAATTGCATACTCAAGCTAAAGATTTTAAGTTTTACAGACTTCATCAGTACAAATTACTCCAGAGGGCCAGGAGTTTCACACCTCATACGATGCATTACGGACACACTGAGATTAATGAAATGATTGGAATCTGGGAGCACATCCCTGTCCACATCTGCATTAGCACAGCACAGAACAGAGGAAGCTGAACCTGCAGAATAAAAGTCACTGCTGAGGACCCAGCACCCACCCAGGTTTTTTTTTACTCTACATACTGGAGCTACCTCTGGTATGGAGCTGTGAACCAAAGCACCCACTGGCAGCTGGCACACACAAGGCAAAGCATGTCCATCCATCCATCCAACCTCAGCCCCACTTCATGGTGGGAGCCTCCAAGTGCCAAAGGAGAGCAGCTGGAGGCTCACTCCAAAGTAAGTCTGAGGTAATTAGCTCTAAAGACTTTTGCTTCATAAATATTAAAAATAATATTTTAATGTATCTCAGGTACTTCCACTTTAAAATGGTTGGCATAAAGCAAATTTAAAGTTTCTCAGCAGCCATGGCCACTTAATTAAATATGCTTACTTTCATCACCCCTGCTCTTTTCATGTTCTACACCCAAACCACTCCACGCCATGCAGACATGCCTGCAAATGAACATGAGTGAAATTAAACATCTACAGGCTTTTACAACAAAAAAGCTGAGTTATTCCTTTCTGAAAATGTAGTCTCTTTCACAGGTAAACCTTGGGCAGAAAATAAATTGTTCATTTTTATTTTTAAATATAATTTAATTTCCATACTTATATTAAATCCATGTATATAACTCACTGTGGAAAACATACAATTTAAACAAACTTTAGATACTAAAAGAGAACTTGATCTATTGTTTCTTTTAGGCATTGAGGCCCTCATGACACAGTGGAAAAGCTACAAAAGTTCAACCATCTTGTGTGTGCAGGTCCAGGTAGAGGAGGTCTGCATTTTCCAGGCACCCATGTGTTTATTTGACATAACATATAATGGGAAATCATGCTGTGGAAGCCCTGAGCAATAATGTGCGAGGCACTCCTGTAAAAAGAAGCATTAACATACTTTTACAAATTGTTATGACAACTTAGTAATTGGATACAGCAACTTTTCCAGACCTATTGGCACATGAGTGTGGGAAGAGCTTGCCTGGAGGCTGCTGGTTCTGTAGGACAGTAGCTGCAGGCAATTCAGGGAACACTTTCACTGGCAGAATAAAGGGAAAAAGTACTTTGGAAAAAAATCTCAAAGAACATAATATAAACCATTTGAGCAACATAAAGCTATTGGAAACTGGACTGTTACATTAGATTTATGTAAACAACATTAATAACTTCAGCCTCCATTACCAAATGAAGGTTTGCTTAACCCTCAAGCTTTAACAGAATCACCTAAGTTTTTCTTAAAAATTCTTAGCAGTTCATGAGGCACATTTGAGACTAGGCAACAGAAAAAAGGGTGCATGCAAGGATCTATCCTATTCCTTCCCCACCTGCAACTCTCAGCTCTTGCTTAAACTAAACAATGAATTTTAAACTTTTTCAAAACTTTTATTTCAGTTTAGTGTGATTTATATTAATTCAATCTAAATCCATTGCTTACTAACATAAGCTAAACAGATGGATTTCTAAATTAAAATGACTGCTAAAGACAAGGTTTTTGCACTGCAATATCAAAGTCAGTATGAAACTGACTTTAGAGTTTTGTAGTATACATAAAGCCCTAAAATACTCAGAAACAAGTATGCTACTATTGTTCGTATAAATAAAACTTGCAACACAGAGCAGCCTTTGTAGACCTTTCTTAATAAGATTTTGATAAAATACAAGTGAAAATACTCTCTGCTCAACATTTCCCTAACCTTTACCTATAAAGAAAAAAATAGCCACAGATAGATCAAAACTTTTCACATTGATCGATACTTTACACAAGACAAAAATCAAGATTCATATGTCGTGATTAAAGCAGTTCTCTCCCAATGGTGACTGTGTCACTCCAAAAATAATTCAATGCAGTATTCCCCTGCTAAGTATGGAGAACAGTGTTTCCTTTAGAAGAGGAAATTCTCTTAAGGAAGTTGTTTTAAGCTAAATAAAAGTTCAGGATGAAGCCAGCAAAAGGTGTGAAGGATTTCTCTTTGATTTCCCAGCTTGTGTATTTGTGCTCAGACACAGACTACATTTTATGCACATATTAATAGGATGCTAATAAGCCTACAACTCTGCTTTGACAGGGACCTGTAGAGACAACCTGATATGTGGCACCAGATATAATAGCTGTCTTAAGCAGGAGATTTATTTCCCTCTCACACAGGGGGTCAATCAGACAATAAATTTTTTAATTACAAGTTCAGATGAAAATGTCATGCAAAGTTAGGCTCTTAATTTTGCTGTAATGTTTCTCAGTTAAAGTAAACCCTCGAAATAGAACCCAAACCTTGGAGACTAGCTAGGATCAGCTTTTGCTCTTCACTGGTAACCTTACAAGCAAAATGAGGCCACTCAGTTGCAAGCCCTCGTAAATTACCAGGTCACAAAAACAATCCTGGTATCAAAAGCACAGAAATTGGCAGCATTTATTTCAACAGCTTGCTGCATCCCATGGAAAACCTGGAGGAAGATTCTGTCTAGCTGTAAATTGCAGATATATTTCAAAGCTAAATCTTCATTAAAAAAAACACTGAAAATTTTATAAAAGTGATAAAAATAATAAGAAAATATAGTAGGTAAGACTAATCTCAACCATGTATCTATCCCAATTTCTATTTACTATTTAAAAAATAATCCGGAAATTACATCTATTATAGCTGGTGACACATATCCTTAAATTTAATTTAACTACACATTCAAGAAAGGCTGCCATATATTTTCTCTCCTAAACATTTTATTTTCACCATTTCATTTTGGGGATTTTTTTCATATTTCTTGAACAACAAAAATAAAAACATTTTTTTCATCATCAGACATTAAAAAAAGGTCTTCTGTTTGAACAGCACATGAAAAATGGAATCAAAAAATTAAAAAAAACCCAACTAAAACAAACCTACAATGCACAGATTATTTTAATTTTAATTTGAAATAAAAATTCTGGAAAAGTGTGATTGTTCTTAACCTGTTGACACAGAAGCTTCTCCCTTCTATTAACTGTTGCTTTGATGAAACTTAAAAAATGACAACAAGAAGTTTTGTTGTTGTTTAAAATATATATATATATATATATATATATATATATATATATATATATATATATGTCTAAAGCATTTTAAATTTAAAAAATATATAGACATAGATATAGATGTAGATATAGATATATATTTTTCAATATATTTTTATTTTCAGTCTGGTCAATTGACCAGCATGTATGCTGGTCAATTTATACTAGTACATTTATACTAGTAAAACTCTGTCAAATATCTTCTGCTATCCTGGGATGATTCTCAGCTTCAAACTTCTTTCTGTCATTTCAAAAGTCAGTTACTTCAGCCATCAACAAAAAAAATGGACAACTGTCACTCATCAGTTGCTCTTATCTGGCAGAAAAAATAAATGTAGCCTTTCTATTTCTTAATGTGAAATAAATGAGTTTAGTTCTGAAATTACAGAGTAGCTTATTAATTTGAAAGCTGCCTAAATGGGATTCACCTCCTGACATTTCTGCTTAGGGAGTTTCATCTGGTCTCTTGACCTTCTCCTCAAGGGAATGAGGAGAGCAGAAGCAAAGTGCCACCCAAAGATGTCTCATGCCTGTAGATGGTTCAAGATGCCCTCGTGTCTGTGCAACTGACTTCAAAGGGCTCTCACAAAAGTGACCCAGGACATTCTGAAATGGGGCACCTGTGCTGCTCCGAGGGGCTGTTCCTCACTCACACAGCTGCAGCTCACACAGAGATGTTCTTCTGTAAACCTCACCTGCCCATGTGATCTCTGTGCTGGACATGAGTCGCTCACCCTCCTCACAAAGCTGGAAATTCGGCTTTGAGAACACAAGCAGGAAGGTCCAGAGCTTCAGGCAGCTGCTTCTCTTGCAGAGAGAGGAGGTCTAGGGGACCTCCACAGCGTCTTGAAGGCTGTGCCTTGATATTTGTGTGTCTGGTTACAGTGATATGGAAACAATAGCAACAAGCCAAGTAGGCACTATTACCTCTTGCAAAATCTACTTTGGTTTCCTAGCTGCAGGACTTAAAAAGTCAGGGTCAAAAGAGGAACATTTAAATTTTCACAAACCAGAGCTCAATCTATTGTGTGTTATGCAGGCTGCACACAGATATAAATGCACATATACATGCTGGTGCAACATACAAAAGACATATAAATGCACTGCTGTTCTCATTCTGTACTGTAGGCTGTGAGATGTGAAGGGCACGTGTGCCTGCAGCCCTTGGGCAGATGTCCTGCAGCCCTTTGGGTGCTGTTCAAACAATGCTCCAAAGCCATTTTGTCTTCCTGGTTCAAGCACTGTCTTTATGTAGAGCATTTATGACCCTCTGCCTAGGAGCTTCCTACACTTGTAAAACCAAGCCAGTTCTTTTTCCAGTGGCTTTCCAAACATTCACATCAACCTTGACAGGCTCAGTTCAAATTCTGACCTGTGGCAGCTCTTAAAGATCACATGGGAGTAACAGAATCCCCTGAATGCCTTTGGGAGGGGTCCAAGAGACTTGAACTATTAGGAAATGCACATGATCTGTAGGTGATGGCCAACCCTGCAGTCAAAACTGAAATGATAGCATTTCTGTGCAAACAAGTTAATTTTGATCTCTGCTGTCAGGGTCCCAAATATCAGAGTGGCTGCAACAGTTCCACCATTGTGGAAATTTGTGACAGCTCCTCTGGGACAGTGTGTATCTCCTACCATCACTAGCCACAACTTGAGTCCTGCTCCCCTGCCTCTCACCAGTTTTGACACCTAATCATCTTCCTCCCTCCATCAGCCCACTCAGGACTGGTTTGTAGCTCAGGAGAACTCTCAGCATAAACCACACACGGGGCCCAACCCAGGGTATAACAAACCATTACTTTTGGGAAGATGAGACGCTCATTTACCCCGAGGTCAACGTGAGGAGTCAGCAAGGAAACTAACCTTGGCAAATTCTCTTCACAGCACCTTAAGACAATGCAAGTTTGCTAACCGCCCTGACACAAACCCACACTTTTTTCACCAGTGGAGAAAAGATTTAGTGTCCCTTAAGAAAATCTTAAAGGGTCTAGAAGCAGTACTGGCAACTGTATTTTTTCTTCTAGGATAAAGCTAAATAAAAAAAAAGGAAAGGAAAAAAAGAAAGAAAGGGGAAAGGGGAAAGGAAAGGGGAAAGGGGAGGGAAGGGGAAGGAAAGGAAAGGAGAGGAGAGGAGAGGAGAGGAGAGGAGAGGAGAGGAGAGGAGAGGAGAGGAGAGGAGAGGAGAGGAGAGGAGAGGAGAGGAGAGGAGAGGAGAGGAGAGGAGAGGAGAGGAGAGGAGAGGAGAGGAGAGGAGAGGAGAGGAGAGGAGAGGAGAGGAGAGGAGAGGAGAGGAGAGGAGAGGAGAGGAGAGGAGAGGAGAGGAGAGGAGAGGAGAGGAGAGGAGAGGAGAGGAGAGGAGAGGAGAGGAGAGGAGAGGAGAGGAGAGGAGAGGAGAGGAGAGGAGAGGAGAGGAGAGGAAAGGAAAGGAAAGGAAAGGAAAGGAAAGGAAAGGAAAGGAAAGGAAAGGAAAGGAAAGGAAAGGAAAGGAAAGGAAAGGAAAGGAAAGGAAAGGAAAGGAAAGGAAAGGAAAGGAAAGGAAAGGAAAGGAAAGGAAAGGAAAGGAAAGGAAAGGAAAGGAAAGGAAAGGAAAGGAAAGGAAAGGAAAGGAAAGGAAAGGAAAGGAAAGGAAAGGAAAGGAAAGGGAAAGGAAAGGGAAAGGAAAGGGAAAGGAAAGGGAAAGGAAGGGAAAGGGAAAGGAAAGGAAACCCCAAGATACAACAACTTAGCTTATTTGATCTGGGCTATTTAGGTTTAGAACAACAATCTTGCTTTCACCTGCATCATGAAAGTATATTTTTTTTTTGTGCTAATAGTGGATAACTGAAAGCCACAAATGTAATTTTTTTTCCTGTGACAGACATACGCATTTCAATCTAGCATTCAAATGGAAGCCAAATCCTAAATCTATTCAATTGTCTTACTATATCCCATAGATGTTAACCATGTTTTACGGACCACTGTAAGGCTGCCAGCGAGAGGTGATGAATTTTGTCAATCTTGCCCTACATTGACTGTCTTTCCTTTGTTTTTCAATTCTTCCATTGTCACAGAAAAACAGGCTTGATTTGGGGAAATTACTTCACTTGTCTTACCAGTCAGATCAGAGTAGGATAATGGCAAATAGAACCAAATCTTAAGAACACCTTTTCACCACCCACCTTTTCTTCATGGGCTTAACTTTACTCCTGGTTGGGGAATGGGGGCTGTGGTCAGTTCATCACATGTTGCTTCTTCCTATTCCTTCTCCTTAGTGGGAGGGCTCCTCACACTTCCCTGCTCCAGCATGAATCCCCTCCTCAGGAGAGAGTCCTCCATGGACTCCTCCAGGGTGAGTCCTTCTCATGGGCTGCAGTTCTTCATGAACTGCTCCAGCGTGGGGCCCTGGCACATTCCTTCATGAACAGGCTGCTCCAGCTTGGGGCCTGCACTTAATAAAGGTGTGGATTGTGTGGATACAAAGGGGGAACTCGGATTGCTGATGGCCCTGTGGCAGCCTGTCAAGAGACCCAACACACAAACAGGGTTACAAGCAATAGCAGAGCACCACACTTCCAGCCCAGGGAATACCCCCCACCTCCTCCACTAGTGTAGTCCAGCTCTTACCTACTTCTTTGCAGTGCTTGGGCACCTGTGAGCACCCCAAACTCCAGTGCTGCTGTGAGCACACAGACAATAATGCAAGATTATTCAGGCAGAATAACCCCCAACACAAAATATGAGCACCTGCCCACAATGAGATCACCACAAAAGTGCTGTCATGGAAGTGCCCCTGTGCCATTAAAACATGAGTCCCATACCACACGGGCTACTCCAACAAGCCAGGCTGCTGAAGGCTGCTGCCAGGATGAGTCAGCCCTCAAAAGTCAGCCAACAGGCTGAAGAGTTTACCCTGAGGTGAAATGTAAACGCTTGTGCCAAGATATGTTCCATTAATAGATGATAAGCAACACTACGTTCATGTTTGTTCCCCTCCTTTCCTAACTGACTTGCAAGCATTTTTCAGAAATTGGTCTGGTTTTCAATCTATGTTTCAGTATATTGCCTACATTATTTATGGAAAAATTGTACTTGTTCTTTAAAAATAGTCTCTAATTCAAGTACCAGAACACAGCTTGATTAACTCATTCATTGATAGAGACTATGGAGTTAAATTGAATTTTTAACTAAAGACAAAAATGAGGAAGCAAAATAAGAACATAATAATAATACATTGCATACATTTAGCTGTGTTATACTCTGCAGAGAAACATATTTTAGCAGATATTTATAGCAGTTGTTTAGACTATTCCACACCACAGTCAAATAACAGTAAGTTTTCAAAAGAGAAGATCTAAGATAGGGAATGAAAAGTACTGATAGAATAAACTTAAAGAAACCCAGACAAACAACAATAACGCAAACAATTTTAAAAAATCACAACAAGCCCGATATTTGAGTTGGATTTTCTTGGTTTTGTTTTGGGTTTTTTAATAACAACTTTGAAAGAAAAAAAAAACACCCAAATCTCTTACACCAAACAAAATCTAATAATAAATGTAATGTAATCTTCAAGCCAAACTCTTGGCTTGGCACTCAGGAGTGCTCAGTTTGGATGCTACAGTATCCAACAGATTTGTCTGAGGCTGTTCAGGGAAGCACTGCTCACACTTTTTGTTGCAAACTTTTTGTTGTATATTCCCTTAAATATTGAGACCAAAGTTTTCAGAAAGAAAAAGACTGTAATGACTTCAGACACCTAGTTAAGCAGCTTGTTTCCGAAAAGTGCTGATGATCCAGGAGCTCCCATTCACTTCAAAGTGTAGGATTTGGGAATGTTTGTTGCTTTAAGATTTATGGTCTCTCTACATCCTAAATGAGAGATTAAAGAAATTACGACAAGCAGCTCATCTCCATTAAAATTAGAAAGAAGTGCTAGACTGATTTGTGGCATCTGCTCCAGAGACCAAAACATTCATGTCTTCACTCATCCTGCTGGAGGAATAGATAGTGTAAAAAAGAGAGGATACCCCAGGGAAAGCTTTGCTAAGGAGCAACAGGGACCTCATCACAAACTCCTCGAGCTGAGAGAAGCCAGAGCACACGAGAGAGGAGAGGATGAACTCTTTCTTCCTGCAGACTAGTTAGCAGTAAAGGAACAGAATTCAGCCCACAGCTCTGACTATATTCCTGTCAGCGAGCCAGCTTAGCAACATTGTGTAAAAACAGAATCGCAAGCTGGGCAGTAACAGACCAAGACAGCATGTGGAAATCCATAGCTAAACAAAATAACGCCATCAGGAGCAAAAACTTTAATTCAAACATGGGGGAGAATTCTTACCATCTAGCAAATCTGTTGTACAGCAAAACTGACAGACCAAACCTACAAAACCTCTACAAAATCCCCTAACATTTAGATATTGATACCCACAGGGATTTTGGGGATTGGCAAGTCACCAAAATAAATGTGTTATTTCACTCCAGGCAGGATTGTTCCTCAGTGCTTCCTGAAAATATGGCATGCTTCACCCATGAAAGTTTTGGAAGGTTTTCACCTCTTCTGAGGGAAAAAAAAAAAAAAGAATAGCAGCTGCAAAGGGTAAGAGTCCATAAAGGGATGTCACTGTTAGCAACCTGAGTGACAGACAGGAAGGAGATTTACACAACTGGCATTTGGTGAATTGCAAGCTATAAAAACTATTGGGAGATTGGCTGGGTTGTCTGCAGTTTCTGGGGACAGCAATTTAATTCTGTCTGTTGCTAAAAAATCTTATTTTATATATATAATTTATTTCAGAATTTCTTCCTAAACCAAAGTAAAGCAAGAAAACAGAACAAATCATACTTCTTACTAGGTTATTTTTTCAGTGATTGTATAACTAGAAAAGTGGTTTTACTATCTCAAGTTTCTTTGCACCTATAATTGGAAAAAAAATTACTCTTGTAGTTATATTACAGTCTTCCTTTCATCTGATTAATTTTATTTTTATTGTGCTTTTTGTACAGTTATTATTTTCCTATTTTAAGCCTGCAAATTACTATTATAATGCCTGAATTGTTGCAACAATTAATGCATTATAATAGTAATAATGCAGCTATGCTGAAATTGCACCTTAATAAAAGCCCACAGTACCAGATGTTGTATTTTAGCTGAACTGGAGAAAATCCTTTCCTGCACCAAGAAGGCTCAGAGAAAATACAAATAAAATATTTCTGAAATAATTTCTTCTTATAATTAAAAGACTTTCATACATAAATAAATATTGGCTACCCCCTCTTCCCAACATCCTCCTGCTCCTCAACTTCACACCTTTTTCTTCTTTTGCTGTTCAAGATTTTGTTTGCTGCTAAAATCAGACATTGAGATCTGATTTATCTGCTTTTGAACTTCCCTATTCAGCAAGTCCTGGGAATATAAATAAGATTTCTGTGCCTGTAGAGATCCTTTTACATTTTAAGCTGGTACTTGAGAGGATGGGAGAAAGAAGTCTCGCTAACTAATTTACACTTGGCAGATTTTTTTTTTTTGTTAAAAAAGTTTTTCATATATATATTTTTATATATATATATATATATATATATATGCATCCTGGATAGATGGAAAATAAAATGAAAAGTTAAAGGAACTCAAGCTGTTTAGGAAGACGAAACTATTAAAATAATAAGCCCTTTGAAATGTCATTTCACCTACTTGTTTTATTGTGTTCATCTTTAAAACAGAACAGACAGTCTAGTCTTTGATATACACCTAAGAAATTTACCTGCATTCTGTAGTTAAAGAAAATTAATAAATTCAAGAAAGAAGATGATGCTTAACTTTCCTCAGAGTGCTATGGACCTCTTAGGAGCACAGGCATACTAACACTTCTATTTGATGCAAGTACAGATTGGCGAAATTCGACATCGAGACATTTAGGGCACAGAGGAATGAAAATGAGCAAAACCACCTTGTACAGAATACAATTATTGTAAAGTACAGGCCAGTAGAATCTGCTTGAAGCAGGTGTCCATAGCAGCGGTGGTTTTTTTTTCCTGGGGAAAGGAGAAGGCAGCAGCAGATTTGGTCCAAGAATCCTTTTCCTTCTCCAGTTATTGGAAGCCTCTTTTCTCTAAACTCGTCTTAGAGCAGCCTTGGCGGGAGGCTTGTGCTGTTCAGCACACAACATTCATTATCCGCACGGCCTCCTGCCCCAGACCAGGAGCCCCAGCAGGCAGATCTCCAGCTGCAGGCAGCTCCGGCGCAGCCCCAGCAGATGGCAACGTTGACCTGAGTGTCTCTGGGCACTGCCGTCCGTGCAGGAGATGCTCCTTTGGGAGCCGCTGGTTCCCATGCGCTGCCTCCCGGAGAAGCGGCTCCAGCTGCAGAATGTGCCAGGCAGCGATGTCCGGCCAGAGGCACGGCGAAAGGAAGAAAAGAGCCACAGGAGCAGCCTTTCTGAAAGAAAAGTATGTCGGAATCTGAGGTATTGATGATTCTGAGACTGTAGGAAGTCTCTGTCTTTCTGCCCCGTTGCCAAAGAAGAAGCCATAATTCGTCTGTGCTGGTTTCAAGGTTGTTTATTCTTGCTTATCTCTAACATGTTCTGCTGCCCTGCCGCAGCTCTGTCCTGCAGGGCAGCGTGTGGAGCTCTGCCCTCAGTGGGATGTTACAAACATTATATACCAGAAACTACCTGTGCTGTATTTACAATTGAACACTGTGTCCCCAGCCTAAACCAATAGAAAAATGCCAACACTACAGTGAAACATGGAGGGCATGAAGAAGGAGAAAAAGGACAAGACACACCCAATTTCCTCCATCTTGTCCCCTTTGAACTTCTAATCTAGAGTCCTAAAATTTTACTTTTGCACCCGTGCCACACTTAATTATTACTTATATCAAACACTCAGAGCTTGTAATTCATCCTGTAAGATTGAAAACTCTCTTCCATGGGCAGAGATCAGAGACAGTGTCTCTGGGGGCTCTGTCCAGGGGGGTTCCTGACCCCCTGCCAGCGTCCCAGGCCTTCCAGGGCAGCCAGAGGGAAGCTCTGGATTCCGACAAAGTACATTCAAACTAGCAACAGAATTGTAGAATCATACAACAGTCTGGGTTGGGCGGGACCTTTAAAGGTCACTTCATCCAACCCCACTGCAACAAGGGACATCTTCAGCTAGCCCAGATTGCTCACAGCCCTGTCCAGCGTGACCTGGAATGTTTCCAGAATGGGACATCCACCACTTCTCTGGGCAACATGTTCCAGTGTTTCACCACCCTCTTTGTAAAAAACTTCTATCTATATCTAACCTAAATTGACCCTCCTTCAGTTTGCAACCATTACCCCTTGTCTATCTCGACAGGCCCTGCTAACAAGTTGGAATACAAGGTGTCTTTTCAGCTGTGTACAAGTACTGACTCTGGCACTACCAAAGTACAGCTGTCACAGTGCTGCATGCACTGTCCTGCAAGTGACATGATGGTTCCTGAAGTTAAAACAAATCTCTATCAATTAGCAAGGCATGAGCTGAGACCCAGCTGTGTCAAACACTAGAGCTGTAAGAAAACATTGAGAGTATCTCACAACAGTCACTACAAAAGCTTTTTTAAAAAGAGTCTTCTGACATGGCCTGTATTCTCGTATGCTATTATGCAAATAAACACTGTTGAATACCATCCATACTACTCCTCTAATGTCCAGGTTAACCAGGGTGGACTCTCAAGCAATGCACAAGGAAATACTCCATACCAAAAATGACCAAAGGACTCCTTTTCAGCCTTGCTCTGCAGACGCTCCCCTGCCAGCTGATGAAAACAATGGCCATAGTAAGAGCAAAACACCACACCTAAAAATCTTATTTCCTTTAGTACACAGGAGGTTTCTTGAAGACTGCCTTCAGCATTTTAGGCTATATAACCAATATTTGCTCTTCCCCACATAGACAAAAACAAAGAATAGAAATAAATTCATTAAAGATGCTGGTAGAGTAACCACAACTGCTGTCAGATTCCATTCTCTTACCAGTTAAACCAAGGTGCTCCACCAGTATGGGAATTGTTTTGGCATCTGGGTACTAAAAGGGAGTATCATCCCTTGGGCAACTGAATTATTCCCTTGTTACTTGAAGTCCTGAAATTCAGTGCTGTTACCAAGTAGCCTTCCATAATGGCATTAGCTGATCCATCATGGTTTGTTTCATCACACCTTCTTCATCTTCTTCACTAAATGCTGATTTGACACTTATCCTCTCTGTTTGGCATCTTTGATAGTCACTTTCTGTGGTTACTCTGTACTAGGATAAATTGGTGTCAAAAGGAGAAGCTGTGAAATTGTGGCAATGGATACTTTCAGGTTGTCTTTGCCAATGTGTAATTCAAACCACATATAAAGCTAGACTATAGCTGGCCATAACACACTTACCCACACTACACATACCTAAATACCAACAACATCTGGCTCTCAGACATCTCCAGTAAACTGGAGTGGAAGCTGTGCAGCCTTACTGAGAAGTTAACACTCAGCAGACACAATCTCCTGATGCACAGAACAGAATTGGATGGCCAAAATCCTACGGGCTGCACCAGCAAACCAGAAAGATGCCATAAACAGTCTATAAATCCTGCTGAAATGCAAGATTTCTTGCTCCATGTGTGATGCAATTAGGGTGTCAGGGATATGCATACCAGGTAGGCAGCTGTAACTTGTGACCTGCAGGTCATGGACAACAGCTGGAGGTCTGGAGGGATGACCTGTGGCAGAACAACAGCTCTGGTGCCTCACAGGTATGCAAGACTTGCTCAAAGTTTTCATACAAACAAGTAAACTATGTCAATTAGTTGAGTGTCTGTCACACGTTTAAAAACACACTGGATTTTATTGGGACATCAAAGAATCAAAACAATTTTTATGAGTATGGACCAAAAAAAAAAAAAAACCCACAAACAAAAGAACCACAGAGTTGTTAAAAATGTTTCATAAATGTGTCACTAAAATTAGACTACTCTAGAAGAGCTGTACTACCTGACAGAAGAGAGCATCTTCTGTCAGGGATCAGAGCCTCTCTAAGCTTTAGGAAATGGCAAATATTCCAAGCAAGCAGGAGCATAAAACAGATCAGCTCTTTGTCCTGCACTGATCTGTGACCTCAGATCTGGCTTGAGGAATTAAAATATTCATGTACCAGATACAGAAAAATATTATTTAGCATATTCTATCTGTTGGGTTTTTTTTGTTTATTCTAACTATCAAATGCTCAGCATCCATCTCTGGCTAAGCCTGATACCTTTCTGGGCTCACCAAGTTTCTAAGTGCCATCCCAAGGAACAGACCATACAGAAAGTGTCCTCTCAATCCAAATCACAGAAGCTCTTGTGACAAAGTGTCTGAGGTGGCACAAGTTCCCTCATCAGAGGTCAAGAGGCAGCACAGAACAGTTAACATGCATACTCACTCACCCCTACCAAGTGCTATTTGAGATGAAGTCTGGCCACACCTTCCTTGTTTACAGGAGACTGACAACTACAAAGAAAATAGTTGCCATTTCACAGAAATATCTGGCATTAGTGACTTTATTCCTGCACAACATTGCTTCTCCCTCTTTCTCTCTCTGTAGTACAATTTGTTGCTATGAAATCCCAAGAATGCCAGTGATTGATTTTGAAAGTCAGTGAATATCTAATGTGTGTCTAATAAGCAGCAAAATGAGGCAGATGTGACAACAAGTAAAACGACAGTACAATAAAATTGACTGACATATAAAAGGAAGCTTGGTTTTGTTAAAGGAAAACAACACAAACAAAACACAAAAACGTAAGCATAAAGTGCCACTACTTCCTCATCCAACTTATTTGCAAAATCCATCCAAAATCCATCCCACTGGTTAAACACCAAAGCACTGCTCAAGAGGCACATTGCTCACAGTGGGAAGAATCCCACTTTCACTGCAAGTAATCCTTTGCTACCAAGGGCACGAGCAAGCACACATCATCCTGGTGGCTCCCACCCTGCAGAAAGGCCTGCAGGCACTCACGGTGTGGAGAAGAGTGGAAGGCAGCCTTGGCACCGCCTGGAAGCCCTCACCCTGCAAGTGTGAGGCAGCAACACCGCCTGGGGCAAAGAGCCACGGCAATAGCACCTTATGGCACCCACAGTGTTTTGTAAGTGAGAGGGCTAAAGAGAGAAACTTAAAATCAGCAGCAGTAATTCCACCCGTGCCAGCTCTCCTCTCATTTTCAAATCCAACCTTTGAAGGATCCTGAGCGGAGAAGTGAAGCAAACCTTTCCAGCTCTGTCAAAAGCAGCAGGGGGAAAGGCACAGATGAGGCTGTGGTTTCAGATGAACAAACACCCGAGGTACCAGCGAACAGCTCGGGGATCTCCTGCCTCAGAGAGGACCAGGCTGACAGATGGTGCAGTTGCTCACGTTCTCTAGAGGCAAGATGATGCTACTGAGAATTGTGTCTGCAGTGCAAGGTTTATAAGAGAGAAATGGAACCGTGCCACAAACTGAGATATTTTGTTGTTTCGCCGTGTCCCTAAGCTCCTGTCTACTCCTCTTCACATCAACCTTGTATATCTATCTCCCCCTCCCCCGGTCCATCTTGCAGCAGCTCCCTGGTGACATCCCATTTGCCTTTTTTCCAGGGAGAGCAGCAGCACTCCCCAGCAGCAGCACTCTAAGACAATTCAGTGAGCTCTCTGGAGCTGAGCTCACAGCTCTGTCTGCAGCCAACGCACAGAACAGACAGATAGGTAAGCCAAGGTCAAGAGGCATTGTTGTGAATCAGTGGCTGTTCACTTCCTCCCTGCCAACACAAATCTGAAGTTTATTTCTGATCCAGCTTCAAATGGGCTTGAAGATAGCACAGCAAAAGTGCAGGAAGAAACAAAGAAGTAATTAAACTACCATGGGAAAACTTTCTGATAGAAGACAGTCTAAGACTCCTTTTAAGCTCATGCAAATCTCCACTTGCACAGCTTAAGATATGCAGTATATCTTTAACCATGAGTTTCCATCCCTCCTGCAGCACCTGTCAAGGGTAATTCAGCCTCGAGAATGGCAAGGAATAAATCAACAGGTGGTTGTTGAATGAAGAGGAAATTATATGAGTAATACAAGGCTGGCCTCACACAATAGTGAGTTACAGTGTGCAGCATCCTGGCATGTACACAAGGAAAAACAGAAAAAGTATTCAGCAGAATAATCAAAGACAAATCACAGAATCACAATATACACTGAGTTGGAAGGGACCCACAAGGGTCCATGTTGGCATACCTGTGTTTCCTTTATGTGTGACCCAAATCTTATTCCAAGTGAACACAACTGCTCAGAAGTCACTGTAAATATACTACTAAATCCAAGCTCAAATCTGCCTGTTTGTCTGCTAATGGTCTCAACCAGCTATTCACTTGTTGGATTAACTGCTGGCTGTACATGAGACACTGTGTTGACTTCCTTGTGTCACTTCCATGTGTCAACATTGCTTCATCCTTCTGTTAGACTATGCATTGTCTACTTTATCTAAAGAATTTAAACAAAGATCCTCAGAGAGCACACACTATACTCCCAACCTCAGTACTTTATCATTTTCCCCCACACAAGGAGGTTTTGTTGTGCAGAAGCACCTGCATCACAACACGTATAAAATGAAGACAAGGGCCTGAATCCACAGCAGTAAGAAGAGGGATGTAGTTGCAGTGAGGCAGCACTTGGCACTGCCCCATCCTGCTGAGGCATTCAGCTCACAGAACAGCATTCGCAAACCCAAGCCAGACACCAACAGAGCCCGGGGCTTAAGGGCTGAAGATTTGCCCTCTCACAGGAGCACTGACATTTTTCATACCCTTGCTGCAGAGGTGGGGAGGAAATAAAACCTAAAGGAAAAACCCCTAAAGTAACAGAGAAGTACCCAAGAAAAATGTTTCTCAAATTTGCGCTCAGATGTTGCATTCTATATTTTTGTACTGAATTAGCTATTAATTTGTTACTATCTATAACAGCTGGGTTCTTTTACAAGCAGAAACATTTCACTGTCATCTCTCTGAGGGTGAAAACTCTCCCACCAAGCGGCAAACTTTGCTAGTGGTGGTTAGTGCACTCACCCCCTCTGCATGAAGGAGTTCACACATCCTCTCACCTTCCAGGAGAGCAACATAACCAAGCTGTTGATGACACTGAGGGAGAATTTAAACTCCTCTTCTGAGGCTACTAGACAAGGCAAAGAGGATGCCCATGATGCAAATTTTTCCCCTAAGAAAGGATGTGAACCCATAGAGAAGAATTCCATACTTTATGTGTTACTAAAACTATCAGATTTTTCTTTTAGCTACAGTAGTCTGTCAAGGAACAGTAATCCACAAACAAATTTTCCTTCTTCCAAATCCTTGTTTCCTACCTCCTTCATGAACACAGTTTCTCACACACACAAAGCTGCCCTTGAACCCTAAGAACTGTTTTTGAAACTGGAGCTCCACAAGTCAGATAGGACACAGTTTCACAGAAAACAAAAAAGTGTTTACTACCCATGGCCAAGTAATAAAAATACCATTCAGGCAACTGTACAAACTGTGGAAAGAGCCCAAGTTACATGATCTCTATTTGCTCCCTTCCCACACACAGACTCCCTGGCAGATGAAACACAAGAAAGACCCCATTAGTATGCTCAGGAGGTGAAAGCTTGGGTTTGCCGCCTTTTACCAGGCAACACGGTCAAAACCAACCAGAACATGTCAATGTGCAGCCCAACAGGCTGCATAATTAGGCAGGTTCTGCCATTTTCCAGTGGCCACTGCAGGGAGCTGTCATAAAACCCATCACAGTACAGCATAGCAAGCCTCTAGAAATACAACCAGGTAGCACAAGGAAGAGCAAAGCCTCAGCAGTAAGTGATGTTGAAATCACTTTGGAAAAGGCTGAATGAGCATATAAATAAAAGGGGATGCATGAACTAGTTCATACCTAACTTCAGTGTGATTGGTCCCACCACCACTGTGTGCAGGTGTGTGTGACATGCTGGTGTGCTTCTTACAAAGAGGAAATAGTGAATGCTGGCCTTCCTCCTGCCAGCACAGAGCTGAGTGAACAAAGTGGTTTTGTCTGCGGAGCCAGTTTGTCGTCTGCTACATGAGTCAATCATAGGAAGAGATGGGACATCCATTTTCTTTGGCATTTCACAGAGATTTGCCAGCATTCTCAGCTCAGTCTCCTCTTCTACAAGTTCCAAGAGTGACAGCCTCCAGCTAACACCCCTTCTGGCTGAGTCTTTCCATCCTTTCAGCCTGGCTCTGACCTGAATCTGTATCATTTTCCCAGGCATCTGAGCACAGATCACTTTCCCCAGAGCTGTTGCCTCGAGCTCTTGTCCTTGTTGCAACCCTGACCAGAGGCATGAGGCATGGCAGGGAACACTGGTGGTGCAGGAAAATCTGTTCCTGCAGCCCCTTCTGACCTCCTGATCCCAGAAGGCAGCCGTGGCTGCTAGCAAAGCTCTGCTCCATGCTTCAAGCCCTCATTTTAAACACAATTCAGCTTGAAAAAGCCTTCCAAAAAGAAAACCAGATCCTGCAACTTTCAATTTAATAAGACCTTTGAGAGTGTGTGCAGAGTAAAACATCCTGTTAAATCTATAATTTGATCAAATACAGAGGATTTAGAAAAAAAGGCTGCTATTGGACACAAAAATGCAACAACTTAAATTCAAATTCTTGCTGTAAAGCACAGAGGAATTATAATAATAGCAGTTATGTTTGTAATTGTGCACCGAAATCAGTGCACATTTTTATCCTTGCCAGATTTTTCCCAAGAGCAATTGAACTATTCCTCTTTTCACTGGAATTTCATAAATAGAGATATTTTTGATGCACACACCTGGAACATAATTTAATTCTCTCTTCAAATGTCTTAATGGTTAAAAAATAACACCAGGATCTAGGAGACATCATGTAGTTCTAAATTCATAAAATACTTTACTCAGTTCTATGTTAATCTGGATTAGAGCATGGCCAGTCAATGCTGCAGTACAAATATTTGGCAATAGCCACAGCCAACTGCCATGCCAGAAATGTATTAGGCAGAAGAGAAGAGAGCTGCTCATTTCATGCACATTTCGTGTCAAAATATATCATCTGTGACTGCACATCACACCTCAGCATGGCTTTGTGTGGAAGATAAAACACTCTGATTTACAGCATTATAGATGTTTGCTAAATGCTTTAATTGCCCTATCTTCTTTCAAAGTGGCACCTTATTATTAGCTCTTAGAGTGTGCTATGTAAGGCAGATAATTTTTTCCTAATTCTTTATTGACACCTTAAAAATCTGTATTTTACTAATATTCCTTTGAATGAGAAGAGTGTCTGCTTTACCTCAGCATTCAGTGATGAACAGCCACAGCCAGCTCCTCGTTACTATGGCAATATTACATAGGAGGTACAGAAACAGACTGATGCTTTTATCTTCTCCCTTTGTACCTACAATATGCTCATTTCCCCCCTCCCCTCCTTTATTTTTGAACAAAACAGTCACAAAGAGGGATGGTGAACCATTCAGAGAATCAAAACAGAGGTTATTTTGTTAACATTGCTGTTATATTAACTGAGGATAAATTACAGGTTATGAATGAGATATAAACACCAAAGACCTTCAGATACGTTAGATATATTCTTGTAAATGGTTTCCTTTTTTTTTTCTTGAAAAAAAAAGTTAAAAAAAGAAGCCTTAGTAACCCACTCTGCTTACTTCACAAGCAAAGCTGAACCCCTTTGCTCTTTAGCTGTACCCAGGCAAGAGTGAGAACAAGGATCACTCACTCACACAACTGGCTGAAACTGAAAACAACTGAACCAGTCAATGTAGACACATTTGTCTGTGTCAGCTGCAATGAAATCTCATTTTTCCTATGACCCCATCCAAGAGGTAACAAAACCAGGCACCTGCACGACTACTAATCCCAACTCATCTCCATTCGTTTCTGACCAGCAATGGTTTAAAGCCCCCCGCTCTAACTCCCCTCAAGGTTTATAGCAAAACATCTCATTTGCATCTCTTGACTCCGCCCCGTGTGGAAGCTCTCCCTGGGTGTTCCAGCCGAAGCATGAGGATGAGGAAAGGTTTCCAGCTCAGGGGTGTGATGGTTTGGGAGGCAGGCATGTCAAGCAGCTCAGTCAGCTGAGCCAAGGCAGGAGCTTTGCACAACTATTGACTACCCAGTGGTGGCACAGGGTGGCTACAGCCAGTTTGTTGAGCTCCTTTTGTTCTGCTTATGATCTGTATTAATTCACCAGAGGCTAGAGATGCAGCTATTGCATTAAATTTCTTTTCAGATCCATAAAAAAAAAAAAAAAGGAACAATTTTCCCGTAAAATACCAGCTCTTCAAACTCAAGAAATGTATGTTTAGTATTTCTAACATAATACACTCCAGTTGCTCATTCCAGTGAAAGCACCACTTGGCAGATAATTTTTTAATCCATAGTTCTACTGACACTTCAGTACTGCCCTAGACAACCCATTTTTCTTTCTTCTCTGTCCCAGTCTATAGGTTTGACAGCTTTACATTTTCAAGGTATGTTTCTCTGCCTTTCAGCATTTTAAAAATATCTTGCCAGTGGAGGTAGAGATTTCCAATTACTACACTTAAGCCTATAGGCTGTTGTTTTAATCTTTCAGGAATATCATTAAATCCTAAAACATAACCTGCATATTCCAAATAATCCGTAAAATGCAAGATTTTTATCTCAGACACCTGAGAGAAGCAATATAGCAGCACAAATTTCATAAGAACTCCAGAAAAAAGAAAAAATAAGACAGACACCCCTGCAGTAAACTGTCAGTAGGACCCCTATCAAGGTTACCAATATGCATGTGAATAACATATCTTGCACAGTAAACTTTCCCAACATGCTAGGAGCCAAAAACCAGTCCAAAAGGCATTGTAAGCATCAATACTAATTCAGTATTTGCTGTTTTGCAGTAATTGCACCTTGCAATAGTGCCAGTTTAAATTAAGATATCATGGTGATTGTTAAGAGTACCTTGGTCAGACTACCTTCCATTTTGATAGAATTTTTTTTGCAGCCTCACTAGGAAAAAATAAAAAAAATGTGAGATTTGAAAACAATAGATTAAGGTTTTCCACATTCTTGTAATTTAAAGCAATTTCCTGCTAATGATATCTTGTGCATTATCCTTCAGATATGATTGCCAAGCCAAATTATTTCTACCCTAAAATGGCCTGAGTGAAGTCTACACACATTTCCCACAAAACTAAAGAAGCTCAGTGATCACTCAGTGAATTGAAAAATATCCATTTTCCATGGACCACATGGTTGAATAGAGTGAGCAGTACAAAATATCCTCATAAACAAGTACTTCATGCCAGGGCATCAGTTTTCCTGTTTAATGGTGGTTGTGCAGAATGTTTGTGCCTGTCGCAAGAAGAGATTTTAGGCATTGCAAACTGATACAAGGAAGGCATGTGGACATGTAAGACAAACCACTTGGTCAGTGGCTTTAAATTCACTCTCAAGATCTGTTCAGCACTTCACACGGTGGTAAAAGAATTAATCCCAGTCACACATAGCCCTACACAACAGCCTCACCAGAACATTAATTTAATTGTTCCCTCTTTTTCTGTTTGCTTCGAAACTTGGCACTTCAGGGGTGAGGGTGAGAAGGGGAGAGAGGTTTAACTCACTCTCAGGAACTATATGAGAAGTTATAATAGTGGCTGCTGCAGGAGAAAAAACACAGGGAGGACTGTATTATATGAGCACCTATTAAGATGGCTGGATCTTTGCTAAGATTTTTCACATCCTAGGCACTAAGCAAATAAAATGCTTTCAGAAAACAGAGCAGCCATCACTCGGTCCCTGGGACAGCCCTGGGAAGGTCTCAGGGTTCTCCGTGCCAGGGGAGCAGCACAGCCCCAACCCAGGACACCCCCGCCCACCAGCTTTTCCCTTGGCAATTGCTCTCAGGTGCTTCATGCACCAAGAGATTTTTCTGCAGAATTTTGCTTTTATTTGCTCTTATTTCTGTCCTAGTGCTAAACAGCCTCTGTTAGTTTTAATTTAAAGCTGCTCCCACTCGTGTTTTGCTATTCTGAAAACTCCTTGGCAAAGCAAGGGCTGTGATTCATTTCCCAGCCCCTCACTGCGTGACGCACCTGCCTGGCTGTTGGGACCATGCTGACGGGTGAAACTCTGGCAGCCAAGAGAATGTAAAAAAAAAAAAAAATTTGGAATACCAGAATTTACCATAACATGTTCTCTTCTATGCTAATTGATGAGAAGGTAACAGTTTCAGTGCTAATTTATTTTTGTGTTTAATTAGGAACATTTTTTCCTTTTCATTCAAAACGCAGCTTTTACCAGCACTCAGAACTGTGATGGTGACAGGAAAAATAATGGAAGCATTACATTCCTGTTAGAGTGCTGAGAGCTGGACATCAGTTGGCAATCACTGAAGAGTTCATTTATCCAAAAAGCAAAACTAATTTGGGGTGTAGAAGTAATTCTTTGAGTTTTTATCACACCTAGCACTTCCACCCAAAATGTGAGCCCTCACAATTAGAACAGCCTATTGTCACTGTCCTGCAGCTGGCAATTAAGCACCACCCTCCCCATCCCCACCAGTGCAATGGGAAGGACAAATAACAGTAGAATGTGTAGGTTGATACAGGAAGAGTTAATTAACTATATATATATATATATATATATATATATATATATAGTAAAAATGGTAGCAAAACCAAACCAAACAAGTGATGCACAATGCAATTGCTCACACCCACTGACTGATGCCAGACTCCATCCCCAAACCCAGATCAACTCCCCTTCTGGGTAACTCCCCCAGTTTATATATTGGGCATGATGTTTTAGGGTATGAAAGCATCCCTTTGGCCAGTTCAGGTCACCAGTCCCAGCAATGTCCCTTCCCAGTTTTCCTTTTGTGTGTCCCCTCACTGGCAGAGCATGAGACACAAAAAATAGTTCTTGGCTTAGGATGAATACAACTTAGCAAAAAACAAAAGCTTTCAGTATGTTATCAACATTATTCTCATGCTGAATCAAAACATAGTGCTGCACAGAGAAGAAAATAACTCTATCTCAACCAAAACCAGGACAGTCATTAACTCAAGACAGCTGACTGCAAAACACAGCCTACATAGTTTTATTATATTTCCAAATTTATAAAAAATAAAAACAAACCAAGAAATCTTTAAGCCATTCTAGAACTCTCAATTCCTCATTTTATATTGTAAGGAAGAGGAAAAAAACATTGCTCTAAAACAATGTCCTTCAGATATAACCTGTAACAGCTCCTTAAATAAAATAAAAAAGGACCTAAAATCAAAAGACCTCATCACATCATCTATATACTCAACTTACTGTTAATCACTGGGTGCCAGCTTCTTTCTCTGGAAGTGGCTCCTAACTCATAGCACATTCATTTGCTTGCTTGGTCCTGCAGCTGGGTGAGATAAAGGCTAGGGCCCATCAGATGCAGGCATTCACTCAGTGAGGCTCACAGCATTTCCCCCATGTTCTCAGAAGAAGCAAGAGCACCTGTGAATAACAAATTAACAGCACTGAACAAATTACCTGTACTATTTCCAGAGACTGTTGCTGGAGGCATTTTCTTTCTGGGAAGGGAAAAGAAACATTCACATCTTTCTTGAAGGGCAAGAAGTGAACTGCAGTGACTTTGGTTCTGATAGTGACTTGGCACTGATTTGGGCTCCCTTCCTTGCAACAGTGTCAGCCAGAAGCTCACCCGCTGTCACACCTGGTCATTGCAAAATGGTGACTACTCTTCCACGAAGTGCCAAAGCCAAACCTTCTCAATAATCTCTTCCTCTATTCACAAAACCACCAATGGGAAGAGGTTTTTCTTAAGAAAGAAAACAGAATGTGCCTTTACCTCACAAAAAACACCCACAAAACCAAAGAAAGAGCCACCCCAACTGAAAGGACAGCTGTGGCCAAGACAGGACTACCCACTGGTCCTCTCAGGACAGCAGCTCCCAAACTGATGCCCTCCTCCATCTGGAAAGGGTGTGAGATAGTGGGGATGTTTGACAATAGTTCAGGGAATACTGCTTGTCAGAGTTTTTACAAGCATGCTGGTGAGGAAGATCAAAAAGGTATATAAAAGCTGGGCAATAACATGCTCCTCTCTCAGCTTTGAAATAAAAAAAATGGTACTAACTGTATCAGTGGAGTGAGGAAACTGAGAGTTGGGCTAGAACCCAAGAGCAAGCTCAGCAATGCACAGGGCTGAGGTTGTTGAGTTAGAAAAACACAGGCTTCACCTGTGTCTGGCCTCTCAGCCTTGCTCAGGAGTAGCAGGAAGGCAATACTGTTCATTAGCTACCTTTAAAAAAAAAAAAAACAGAATATGTGTTGCTTCGGGGTGTTTTTCCACTGTAAATCATACTGATATGTTTGGAAGAAGAGGCTATCTACCCCAAAGGAATTATTGATTATTTTAAGCATTCACAGCACCAGCTGCTCCTAACTCTCAACAGCTAAAAGGGCTATGAGTGGGAGGCTTAGGCAATTTGAAGATGGCTAATATATAAATGGTAAAAAGCAAATGTAGTGATTTCCAGGCTGCTTCTTGATTCTTATGGCAAAATCAGATCTATGCCACCTGAAAAGTGTTCCTGAAGACACCTGATCTGTTCAGCAGTACAGAACCAGAAGGGTTCTTACAGCAATACTTACTCTGGGGTGCAGCTGCATGGGCTGAGAACTGGGGGGAGCTGGCAGTGTCCTTATCTGTCCAGGGAAAGCTCTCAGGCCTTGACTGAGCACAGTGCAGTAGAGGGACAGAAAATATGCTGTTTCACAGCATCCCACTTGAATTTTCCAACACAACTTGTCACAACTTGTCCTGAACCCATGTGTATGAGAGATGGAGGAAGCCTGAGGCTGACTGGGGATCAGTGGGGTAGGGAGTTTTGGTTCTCAACATTTCATAAGGCTTCTGCCCTCTCATCAAGGAAAGGAAGAATGATTAGTTCATTATATGATGCCTACTGACATACAATTAAATAATGGATAGTAGACAGCAGTAGCTATTCTGCACTAAGACAATGCAATGACTTATTTAAGGGTTTCCACCACTTTCTGAATTTTCAGAAAGGGGTGCAATCACATTCTGAAAAATCATTTTCAGGCATTTTCTTCTTGTGGAACCCGCTACTGGGTCCAATTGTCTATTACAACACATATTAATGAATTAAATAAGTGATTTTATTATGCTTAGCTACAATTTTTAGATACCAAGAGGTAAGCAACATGCAAAAGGAACAGAAGTCACTGCTGGTTTGTAGGAATTAACTTTCTCTGTCTATTCTAGAATCACTTGTAAGATTTCTGGGATTTCAGCTGGAAGTATTCAGAACACTAAGGGCATAATTTCTCATTGGAAGAGAGCAGAAAGGTGGCAATAATAAAAACAATAAATTTTGACGTTATCATTTAGTGAGGGAGATACTATTCCAAGCAGACATTAGTTATATTACTCCAGAGAGTGCAATGGCTCTTAGCATCCAGCCCAAAATCAGGACTGTATAACCTCATTTCAGGATGAGCTCACCTCAGGCCTGTTTCCAGTTACCATGCACAATGACTTATCTAACATAAAAGGTCTAAGCTGCATGATCAGCTTTATTCAAATAAATTCTTTAGGGGAAATAAACAAACAAACAAACAAATAAATAAAATATATCCAGGCCATTCTCAAATTCTTCATTCTAGGAGCAGGTTCTTTCTTTTTCAGAGCTGGCAGCTCTTCAATTCCAGCCCCTCTTACCCCAAGTTCACACTGTATTTGCTACAGCTGTGCATTCAAATTTATTGAATTTTTTGCCACTCTTCAGACTCTGAACAAAGCAGCTTTCAGCCTCACAAGTAAGCTTTACCACACTTCAGCCCTTAATGAGTGAAGCACATTTCATTGCAACTGGAGATTATTGTAGTTAATATGAAACCATGGAGCAGTTTAAGGAACAACGTTGAGTCCAGGATGCTCATTTATAAACTCACACTCCCAAAAGTGAAAAAAAAGGAAGACTCAGCTAACAGCCCAACTACTACCATTTCCATCATTGTTAGAAGAGGAAAAACAATAACAAAAAGTGGTTGCTACATCAATCCAGCATATATTAAATTTGGCAGGAAATTTGCAATTGTTGAGGCAGATTTACTTGAAGATGTTAATGAAAACTATCACTACAAATGCCTCTACATTTTCTTAAATGAAATAGAATTAGTCTCCATAAATTTTCATGCCCCATGATTTTGTCTCTGGCCTTTGAGCATGGCTATTTCACAATTGCATTATACTGGTTCATTTCTTTTTTAAATGGCAATAACAATGCACTTAATAAATATTTATCTTCTCAAACCACCTCCCCAGTCATTCCTTAAGTTTCAGGTGGAAAAAATGATAAAAAGGTACTTGAACAAACATGGAGCAAAGCAAAATGCAGCACATGGCTACATCGTATAACTAATATACAGAAAGGTTTATCTCACATGATTTAATGGAAGTCAGTACAGACATCATTTGGTGTAAACAACTGATGTCTTAGTGAAATGTATAATACATAATTTGTGGCATTAAACTTTTACTCCGCAAAGCAAATTCAACTGAATGTGTTCCTACATGTTCAAACATTCATATGCAAAGTACTTATAGAATCACAGTAAATGCTCAGGTCTGACTGTTGTTCTGGGAAGCTGGATAACAGCAATACAAGAGCAACAGTAGGTGGCCGAGACACTGTAAGCCTGGTAAAGACTTGCCCTTCCCTTTTCGCCCGTGAATTCTGTACACTTGGCCTCCCAACCCCCTCCTCGCCTCTCCCAACACACAGAGCTCGGAAGAGCACCAGGCATGGCCACAGCTCGGAGGGGGGGGAAGGCTGCAGCGGGCCTCGGGGACTGGAGGCCAGGGGACGCTGACAAAGGATGCTGCCTTGTGCTCCCTCCCTCTCTCCTTCCCTCCCTTCCTCCTTTCTTCCTTCCTATTCCACCGCGTACATTGGCAGTGGCTCGAAAGGTCGGATGTATCTGAATTACTGCCTGGGAAGGGATGAAATCGCTCAAACCCAGTCGCTCCTCTCCGGCTCGCCGGCGCAGGGAACCAGAGCAACCTGTGCCCACGCCGCGGACGCCCGCACCGCCCCATCCCGCTCCTGCTCCGCTGCGCCTGCCTCTCCCCGGGAGCGCTGCTCCCCGCCGGCTCCGCGGCCATCGGTCCCGGCAGCCGCGGGCTCGGCCCCGCCTGCTCGGTCCCTGCCGCCGCCGCCTCGCCGGATCCGCGGCCCGGCCTTTTCCCTGGAGCCGCGTGTCGGCGGCTGTTCCGAGGGGCTCAGGCTCTCCGCACGGTGACCGGCCCGCCATCCTTACCTTATGGACACCGAGACAGCGAACACCCCCGGGCTGGGACAGCCCAACGCCAAGCTACCAAGGCTACCGCAACACAAGAGTCCTTTATTCAAATAAATAAAAATGAACTTTTATGTACAAATATACAAAACCATTACGCACATTTTATAAAGTAGTCAGAAATCTTTAAAAAAGCCGCGAGGGTGGAGGCAGGACGCCCACAGCCGCTGCCCTCCCTCCCAGCACCCGGGCACCGGCGGGCGGGGGCCGGCGCCGCTCCTTTGTCCCTCGCCCCGGCGGTGGCGGCGCCCCGAGGATCGGCTCCGGGCCGGGGGCTCCGCTGTCCGGCCCCTGCCGCCACCGGCCCGGGCTGCCAGGGCGCCGACAACAGCACACGGAACGCGACATCGCGGATGGCGGTCCCGCTTCCCCCCGGTCCGGCCTCTCCGGCAGCCCCGCCGCGCCGCTCCCCAGTCCCGCGGGGCTCAGAGGGTGCCCAAGTGCGGCAGCGTCTCCAGCCGCTCGGGGTGGTCGCGGCCGGCGGCGCTCTCCACGCCGCGCAGCCACTCGGTGCATTTCCGCACCAGCCCCTCGTCCGCCGCGGCCCCCGCCTCCTCCTCCTCGTACTCCTCGTCGTCGTAGCGGTGCCGGTCGTTGAGCAGCGAAACCTTCAGCAGGGCGCGTAGGTCGCCGCGCCGGGCCGGGGCGGCTCTGCCGGCGTGAGAGGGTGCGGGCTGCCCCCGCTGCCGCTCCAGGCTGCGGCGCTGCAGCACCCGGATGGCCTCCGGGGGCAGGCTCAGCGAGAAGCGCCCCGCCGCCTCCCCCGGCGCCCCGCCGAGGCTCTCGCAGGAGCGGCTGCCCGCCCCCGGCGCGCCCGGCCGGCCCCGCGGCTGCGGCGGGGCGGGCTGCGGCTGCGGCCGCGCCGCCCGCTCGGCCGGCGGTCTCCGCGGCGGCGGCCGCTGCAGGGACGAGCACGGCCAGGAGCTGGAGAGGGGGCCCGGCCGCTCCGGGGGCGCCCCCCGCGCCTTCCTCGCCACCTTCTCCTCTGCGGGCCGAGGCGCTGCCTTCTTGGGGGCCGAGGCGGCCGCCGGCGGCTTCTTGGGCTGCGCCCGAGCGGCAGCGGGGGAAGCGGAGGGGGTCGGCAGGATGGCCGGCAGGAGGGGCGGCAGCGTGCCCGGGCGCCCGGGGGTTCCCTCCGGCTCGTCGCTGCGGGCCCAGGGAGGCGCGGAGCGCGCTCCGGGCAGGGCGGCGCTCCTTCCCGCGGGCGGGCAGGGCCCCGCGGCGCGCCGGGGCTGCAGCCCCATGGCCAGAGGCGGACCAACAGCCCGAGCCGCCGGCGCGGAATGCGAGCTCGCTGTGCGCCGACAGCCGCCGACTCTCCCTCTCGGTAACCCGTCCCCCTTCCCGCCCTTCGCCCGCCCCGGGAACACCCTTCCCCAGCGCGGGGTGGGCGTGCGGGCGGGGACGGGGGTCGTGCCGGCACTGGCCGCGCTCCCGATGCCTTTTCCCGGTCCTCTCCAGCAGAGCCGAAGTAAAGAAGGGGATGGGGGGCTCACGCCCCGAGGGCAAAAAGGCTCTAAATTCCTCCCGAAGCCCTCAAGCGTCAAAAGGCAATATTTTAAAATAATGTTAACTCTCTTGCCGTCTTAAGAACATAAATGATACTTTGAGCTCTTTGATTACTTTAAGTATCGTGAATAAGGTAGGCAGCCAGGAGAAGAGACAGACACACTCAGACGTAGGGTCGGGCTCACTCAGACTTAGTGGACAAGCGCTGCCTGGTTTGGTAATGAAGAGTACAGTCCAGAGATCCTTCTTCTAGTGTCAATGCCTTCTGTGACAGAGCTAATGCTCATTCTGCCGTTGGAGGTTTGTTGCTTGTTTTGGAGTTTGGTTTTGGTTTTTGTGATATCCAAGACAGCAATTTCCTATCTTTTCAAGTACCCTAGCCAACAACAGAAGTTTGGAGAAATTTCATGGAGCAGAAATAAGTAAACATATATTTCCTATGGATCCAAGATGATTACCACCATTCCAGTTAGCCCTAGAAGTCACGGCATATAATTTCTATAGCATTTACTTCAAAGTACTGTTTTAATTAGGGTACCAAAACGTTACCACAAAATGGGTAGCGTGTATGCAATCCACATGGACAGATCATCGCACCTATAGTTCCACACAATTGGTATTACTATACTGTGAAGATTCCCCAGCTGTGAGCTCTTGGAATAATCAGACACAGTAAACAAAGACAGGATGAGAAGGAGCAAAAGATACACGCAGAACAACACAGACTGTGCTCTGTATGCAGATGGAGGAAGTAAACCCTTAAATGTTCAGGGGAGAAAAAAGCCAAGGAAGGCACATGATGTAACTAACAGACCAAAGTGCATATGGAAGCATACCAGGAATACATGGAAATTTTGGTTCTTTAACGCATTCTCTCATGGTGATCTAAGTGTTAACAGATGAATGGTAACTTCATAATTTACCATAGTGGATAAATGAATAAATACATTTTTAATAACCAATGTAATTCTAATTAAAGAATACAGTGAAGGTGATAGTGTACGACCAGAACTGGTGGGTGATGGCCAAAAGCAGCTCTGGACCAAATGAAAGCCTGGCCCTGACGCACTAGGGATGAAATGGGATGGGATGGGATCTTTCAAGTCAGCTTCCCAATCAGCAGCAGCGACTGGGGAAGGGGCAGTCACTTCCAGGACAATGCCCGTAACTGTCTACGCCCATCCTACTTCCTCTTCAGTGCAAGCTGAAAACTAAAAGGAACCAAAAATTCACTCAAGAGTGCCTCAGCACCCAAGGGCTGTGGGGAGAGTCGGAATAGCTGTCCCTACCTCGCACAGCACGAGCAAGCCCAAGAACCTGCTGAGAGGCCAGGACTACCTGCCCCCTCCCCCATCACGAGCAGGAAGGGTGACTCCCTGGCGATTTATTGTTACTAATCAGTTAAAAAGGCGTGGTTTAGTTGGAAGTCGAGCTGCAAAATAATGCAATCACCCTGTAAAAAGCTTCCTCAAAAGTTGTTGCTATGTTTTGCAACATACACTGAGATTTAAGAGGAACATACTGTACCTCAATTTGTCTCCTTAGCCTGAACTCTGGATACTAAAAAACCTGAGGTTTTCCCATTCCTGACCCTGAAGATCACATCTTTTCAAAGCCCTCCCTTCTTCTAGGTTTATGGCTCAACAGAAAAAAAAAATACAAACCAACTCAGTTTTGAACACACATATGTAAGCACATCCATCCTGTATGAAAAAGAACCTCCTGCAATACAGTATCAACCATCAAACATTAAAGATTTTACTTTGCTCCAGAATAACTTGGATAGTTCTTAGCTGAAAAAAATTAGAAATGAGAACCTCTTACTGGAGCCAGGCAAAGTGTTATAGTATTTCAATCTATTACCAGCTTAAGTCAGAATGAACAGTTTGTTTAAATACTAAAAGAACCTTTAAGGTCAGTTCCGCAAATCTATTAAACAAATTTGGATATAGTCATACACACACATTTATGCTTTCATCTTCATTCAAGTGAAATGCTGAAATTTTCAGCCCTCTTTAGCTGATTCTCAAAGAAGAATGTATTAGGCACTTTTAAAATGAATTTATTTCACAAGTCCCATTTATACATTAGCCGTAAGTTTTTTTAGTAAAAAGTATTTCAGTATGAAAGTTAAAAAAAAAAAACATTTAAAATACAACTTTCTTTTTAATAAAATCCAACAAGTTTAAACATACTTTTCACATTCTCAATAAGTTTTTTTCCATAAGGCACATGTGTAGACATTTCAAAAGAGAAGTTAATTACAACCTTCCAAATCTTTACAATGTTTATAAAACTCTGTCTTTGGAAAAGCATACAATGGATAATACACAAGCATAACTGGTACATTGCAAGTTTTAGACAGAACTGCAAATGAAATCTTTATGCATACTACCCAGGCTTTAGTGACTTGCCTCCACTGGGGAATAAACTAAGGGGATTACAAAGTAGTGCTAAGACTACTCTGTATGAAGTATTTAAATGTACTTTCTTGTTAAAAAAAAGCCTGGGAGTTCCAGGGTAAACACAAGTAATTCTCCAAATTATTTTATAAAATGTTTCTAGTAAAAATTATTAATCTCCCAAGTGCAAAAGGCAAGAAAAATACTGAACTGCCACTGGGTATTTCAGAAGTGGAAAAGTGGAGATTTTAAGCAAAATTTACAGAGGAAAAAGTTGCCTTTTAAAGTGGACAGTGGTTCCTGGGTTTAATTTACCCTAGACAGGATGAGAAACATTTAATCACAGCATCCCTTTAAAAAAGAAAAAAAAAAAAGTCAGTTAGGATTTGTTATTTATAAACATCTAAACAAACCATTACCTATTTACAATTACAAATATGGCAGAAACTAAAGACACAGCAATAGCGGATCAATAGCAGGATCTGTGTGTGAGTGCCTCCACCAACTTACTAAGGAGCGGAATTTGTATTCTGTTGCTAGTCAGTTCCAAAAATAAAGAATTATACTATCATCATTCTTTAAAGTCACTCTGCCTGTGTGGGCTTTGGTTTTGTTGCATTTGTTGTTTTCATTTGGATCTGGTTTGGTGGGGTTTTTTGTTGCCAGGCCAACAGGAGAGCTACCATTAATTTAGGAAAAAACAAACATAAACCAACAACCCCCACCCCAAAAAACCCATGAGCAAGTAAAATGTTCTGAATAGCACACCATGAATAGAGTTAAACAAAGGAATGATAATTTCATGAAATCAAGAGAAATGCATACTTTAAAAAATTACATAATACTATTCTCTGGCACTTAGCATGGTTTAGATCATTGTTCCCATAAGAAAGGCAGTCTACACAACAAATTTATGATACCACTCCACAAAAGCAAATAACTCAGTAATCCCTAAAGAAATCACTAGAATTACTAAATTACTAAAATTAAAATTACTAAAAGCAGTCTGTGTAAAATTCAATTCTTTAGCTCATAAAATCTAATAGATAAATAAACCCAAAGAAGTTAAGTGATGCACACAGCCTAGTATTTTTCTGCCCAGAACTTAGAAGTACTGTTGACAGGGAAGAAAAAGTCAGAAAGACCGGAAGCTCAACTTGCTTTCTCTACAGAGAAAGCAATTAAAAAAAAAAAAAAAAAAAAGACAAAAAAAGAAATGAACCTACTGAGACTGTCTCACAGCCACTGGACCTATAAGAATTCAGAATACTACTTCTGTCTGGGTTAGTCTGAGTTGTCAGAAATAGTAAAATTACAGTTTGAAGCCTGAGTTCAATTATTTTATTCACTGTAATTATCAAAAACTATCTTAAAAAAAAATCCTTCCTAGATGAAATTTGAAGCTATAAAAAAACAGAACAGATTTTTTTTTTTGGCAATGCTACAGGAAAATATCAGATGAAAGGGATAGACAATACTTTGTATTCTTTTTCCCCACACCTCTAGTACAGCAAGCCTCATTAAATGATATGGAAGTGCTTAAGTTTTTTTAAAAAACCCACCGTCAGGAAGTTCAAACTGCCTTTTACATGAATCATAGAAGGATTCTTACATTTGATTACATACATGTGTTTCTACTAAGTGTTTGGTCTGCTTTCATTCCCTTTTTGTACACACAAGAATGAAAAAAAGAGAGGAGCAGAGAGGAGCTTGCCAAAATGGAAGTAAAGACAAAGCATTGCCTTTTCCCCTCCTGAAAGTGATGGAGGAATTCAGAAATAGAAACAGAAGCTGCCACTATGTTGCTTATTTGCTTTTAACAAGGACCTCAGATCCTAAGTTATCTTTAATTTTAGTATCAGAAAAGTCACTATTGCATCACTGTATTGGTAAATCATTGGAGACATTATTGAAACAAAACCTTGATTAATTTTCAGTGGTAGAAACTAGAGAGAAATTTATTAAAGAGAATTACTGTGTATTGTACTTCTACTTAAAGCTTATATTAAGCATGACTTTTAAGTTCAGCTATGCCATTTTCTAAAAATTAAAATAAAAAGGAGGATGTTTTATTTTTCCACACACAAAGTATATTATGCCTTTCCTCAGCATAAAATTAACTGAATTTTGTTGAGACAGAAATTATTATGCAGACTCACCTTGCAAAAGGAATATAAGACAGACTATACCTGAAAAAAAGAGGAAAAAGTGTATTTGTAGAGTGTTCATGTCTCTCCTAGAACCAAACTATTTCACTTTAGGCCAGCATTAATAAAAGCAACCTGCTGTAACAAAATTTTAAACAAGACTTACCTATTTAATTTAATGCTTACCTGAGAAAAGACATGTTTGGAAAAGAACTAAACAGTGACATGGTGGTTTACTTTTTGTTTGGTCAAGATTTTTTTCTTTTAAATGTAGTTCCTAACTTTTATTGCATATGAACTTAAAAAATATATTTACTATTGCCAAATCCAAAAAAGAATAGAGATCTGTGGGAAAATGGTACTCAAGATGATAAAGGCAACTTTTTCCAGTTTAAAAGACAATCTAAATTACTATGCAAATATACATCTAATCATATTATTTATGTAACTAAATAGAGATACATACTGTAGGATGAATAATATTCCACAACTGTGACACTCAAATAGCTGACAATTCTATTATTCTTTGAAACTTGCTTCTCACAAGCCTCCAGGCAGTGTTCTGTTCTCATGCCCAGCCTGATCAAACCCCAGGACACTTAACAAATGTGAACTGTCTGCTGCAAACACACACAGCACAGTCTGAGATAGCAGTCCTCCCTCTATCTAGCACCATGCCAAACAATCCCTGTCCTGAACAAATGGTTCCTTGTCCTCAGACCCAGGTTCAGTACAGACTCTGTGTACCCAGGGCAAGTTCAAGTGAGAACTGTGGTCACCTTGAGAGTGAGCACCAAGTAATTCACCTGGGACAAGGACACCAAGCATGTATCTCTGTGGAAAAGGCAGTAACTTTCAGAACTTCTGTCAGGCTTGCAAGCATTCACCTGACAGCACTCACACACTGCCAAAGCCAGCCCCCGAGCCCCTGGTCATCAAAGTACCTGCTGCACTAAATTCACCCTCTCACATCCACCCACTCTTTACCCAGTATATTCTGGGGCAGGACATACCCTATGAAAATGTTCTTTTGTTTCTTTCACTTCAAAAATCAAAATAGTTAGAATTCAAAAAAGAGGAGAGTATATTTTTACAATACAGAAAAAGCATGACTTTTTTTTTGCATATGTATTCCTTTCGTAAGGCTTCAGATATGTTCACACATTGCAGAATATACTTCAAATTAACATTTTTGCAAGACGATTGAATATAGATTTTGCTGGAGTTACACAACCTAGCTGAGAAAAAACAGATTGAGGCTAGCATTTGGGCACACTTATATATGAATCATATCTATAAAGGTTTATAATCATGCGGATGTAGGGGCAGGAAGAAGAAATTAAAAGGAATTTTAAGAATCTTACCAGGTCATTGCCAAGAACTGCAATATGCAGAATAACATTGCCAAACCTTTTTTGTTCCACTAAACAAAAATAAAGCAAATACTGCAAATTAGTACATTTTGCACCACATCAGCCTATATTGCAAACAATTGGCACAGACTGATCAATCAAGAATTGAGTTAGCTGAAAATGCCTAAATTTCCTTGTCTTAGTTTGCTGTTTCTTTCCCAACAACTCTCCATTCATTTTATCCATCACTCGATTAGCATCATGCTATGTAAACCTTTTCTAGCTTTGGAAACACCTAACAAATCAGTGTTAACACACAATCACTTCACTGTACTTCTGCAAATATCGAAGTTCATGCCATTTACTTCTATGGAATGTAAACACAGTTAGTTTTCAACCAAGATGCCTGAAGATACTTCTGCTTTTTTTCTGTTGTCTTAAGCAGCTTAACATTCTGTATCCATGGCTTCTGAAGATGGCTATAAACTCTGGTATTTTCTGACATAAGTGTGCATCACTGAAACAAAACAATATTTGAACTTGGTTTTCTTAGTTTTTATTCTAGAGGTCTGCAGACTGTGCCCATTGCTCTAGATTTTGCATTCTCATCTACATCACATGCAGGTGGAAGGATGCATTTGCTTTTACAGCCACCAGGCTCATCACTACACCTGAGCTCAACTGCAGCCGACAACAGAAACACCACACATGAGTTCACCTTTCCTTCACCACTGAACTGTATCTTAAAGCTACAATACAATTAATAAACTAACCAATTTTTTTTTTTCTAAAAAGCATTCTCACTTACCCAGAATACAGCACACAGAGTCAATATCAGGCAAAGCTGGGGTGAGGAGGAGAGACAAAGAAAAAAAGAATGAATACTCAAATACACAACAAATCAAGCACAGTAACCATTTCCATGTTTTCAATGGGCAATCAGCACTTGAAAATTGACTTATGGAACAAGCAGAGCCAAAGGCTGTCTCACAGTGACTGTATGATGAACTCCATGCTGTTTTTCAAAGAACATTATGAGGTATGCATGGCCAGAAGGGCTGGGACAAGTCTTGAAAGGAAGACAAGGCAGGGGTTGACTTGAGGAAAGAGCAGGAGGATAAGCTGGTGCGTGTACCTTTATTTGTTGGTTCTATTAAGAGGTGGGCTTAGATGATAAAGCTTTATTGAAAGGAATCAAGAAGTCTGGCAACTGCTACTCTCTTATTCCAGTACAGACTATAATTTTTAACCTGGTATTCATGACACCTGTCTCTGACAAAAAGGATGTTTGTATCGCTAAAACAACCCTTTATTAAAAACATCCATTCTCAATTACAGGAGCTGGTAAATACAGGCTATGCCTTCTCTGCCAGTGCTTTTTCAACTTCTGACACTAATGAAAAGTCCACTAGGGAGCAGCTGCCTCAGGTACGGCAAAAAAGCTCACATGAAGCTTTGTTTGAGGTACTTAAACACTTTAGATTGAATGTTACAATGATATGGTTTACTATGCCAAATAATCACACTATTTGTGCAAGAATAACCATCACTTAGAACTTTTCCACTAGATCTTACCAGGCTTCCTCCATTTTTCATTACACATAGTACAAAAACACAAATCAATTTTCATTTGAAAAAAAATCTGTTGGCATTTTATTGAAAGGGAGAAAAGTAACACACGCTTGACATTTTCCAAACATGTTTGTGACTCCTGAACTGCCTACAATTCTAGCTTTGTGTTAGCATGGGGATTAAAAGAGTCAAATTCATCCAAAGTTTTCAAAGCTTTAAATTTACCAGTTCTTCTGTGTTTTACTGAAATATCCATACTAAAAGTCTTGCCTTTCATCGTGTTCATGTTCATTATTAGATAAAAACTTTCATTCTCATTTTCCCAACTTTGCTGGTAGCCTCTCTGCACAGGTCTCTGATGTGTGCTCTGCTCTCTGTTCTCCTTCCATTTCCCTGATGTGTTTTGTTTTTACAGCCTTCAAAGTGAGTTATTTTCTTTGTCACCATGTCTGAGCACAGTGGATAACAGGATCATCAGAGCAAAATGATTTTTGTGCCTGCTGTTTTAAGTGTCTGGCTTAGGCTCTCAGTTTCATTGGAAAAAGCCCACAGCTATAAGGTGTTAGAAAATTTATGCTCAGCAAATACAGGCTCTAGGAGAACCGGAGATATTCTTGGACATTTTTAATTCATGCCTACAAAGTGTAACCCTCCTAGGACTTGTAACTTGGTATGAGTCAAAAATAGTGACAGAACAAAACAAGAACGCTCAAACAAAACAAAACAAACCTCTGTTGAACAAAGTTTGGTGTCCAAGCACTGATCAAGTGACTTCAGGGGCAAATGTAATCTTCTCAAATGAGATTGTAACTATATTTTATGTAGGTGTGTGAGAGGAAGAACATGCAACCTCCATATGACAGCTATCCAGAAAGACTTTATGAAGACTTTCTTACTCACTAAACTAGACAAACAAGTTATATGATCGGGAGAATAGGAAAGCCAACTACATTTCAAAAATCAAAGTTGAAATAGATCAGTAGGGAGCAAGAGAGAAAAGTATTAAACATAGAAGCAGCAAGGGGAGAAAGTTGTTTTAAATACCCAATATAGAGTTTTGGGATAGGAATTCTGATACTGGGGAGATTTTTTTCCATCCTTCTGGAAGAAGAAATGATGGTTGTGAAAATAAAGGAGCCAGGGTCCCAGACTTTGGGGAAATATATTAATTTTCTCCATTGCTTTGAAAGTGCTGAACCTCTGACCTTTACAGACCAAGCTGCAGCCAAAAAACAACTGTCAAGCTACACTTGGTGGCCACTGACTTTCCACAATAGGTAAAAAAGTCTCTTCCCTTGTTCTTGAAGAAAATATTTTAGAAAATAAATTAAAAATAATTAACCTGCCATTATCATTTAGTAAAAAATATTTTGTAAGGAACATTCTACTCCAAATGATTAATTAAAAAATCCTAAACAACAAAACCACACATGTTCATAGAAAGGAGCCAGATGATCTTTCTGACATACAGAGCTTAACAGGTTGACTGTCATTTCTCTGCAGAAGGCAGAGGCCGATTGAGAAATAACCTCCCTTTAGAAAAGCATCAAATTTAGCTTTGAAGCTAAATGAAAACTTTTTAATAAAAGGAAAGAAAGACAGTATATTTACCAACATCACAACCGTAGCTATTAATCGTTTTGGATCAAACATTGCTTTCAGTTGCTTCAGTGGCCCCATCAGGAAACATGTACTAATAGGAGATAAAAAACCAAAACAAATTGTAAATCACTTTCAAATAACTCTTTCTAAAAGACAGTAGGTAATTAGCAAGTTTTCCAACAGATAGAAGACTACAAAGGCTTTAAAAAAAGATATTTCAGTGCTTAGCAACAGAGACTAACTAGAACAGAAGGTGAAATGCTGCATGAGTTTAGCCCTCCATGAGTCACCCTTGGTCACAAAATTCTTTCCAAAATATTACCATAGTGAAAAAAAGTAACAGGCAAATACAAGAACACTTATATTGGTTGAGATAAGAGAGGACAGAGTGTGACAAGGATATACTTAAGGAATAACAGAAGAGCATGGAAGAAAATCAGTTTTCATGAACTCTTTCATCAAATAAGAAAAAACTTATTTCCACTAATAATCTGTTTGATGGGACTGAATGTCATTTAAAAATAAAGATGATTAAGAAAGCATTGCAGTTACAGTTAAATTTAAATCATCTTAAGAGATACTAAACGGGGGGAGATTGAACAATGACTATAAGTAGCTCTACATGAATTTAGAGATGGGTGGGTGGTCAAAGATGTTTGTTATGATGATTGTTATTTTAGGATGGCAAGCACCATAATAGACAGAAAAAAAAAAAAAGATGAGAAAACTCAACTGCAGAAGTACATGAGATCATATCCAAGATTTCAGGAAAGATACTGGGAACAAATATGTGGTTAGAGCTTTTCACATTACCAAAACAAAACATTATAAGTGTAGCAGTGTTATCAAGTTGAAGTCTAGTGAATTTTGTGTTGAAGCTATTGTAACAACTAACTTGCCAAAATAATGTCAAGATTACAAAGACCAACCTGCTGTAGAAAATTTTTGTTTAACTATAATTTTTTTTTTTACCCAGGCAGGATGCATGTAGCTACAATCAAGGTTACAGGGAAGCTCTACTTCCTTTAGTCAAACTCAGCAAGAAAAAAGGCAGGAAAAAGTTCAGTAGTTTGTATTAATCCTCCTGCTTTTTTCTACTCTGTAGTTAACTTGAAGGGAGAATGAAAACCATCAGCAAGACCACAAGCTGTACCTTTTTGTGCAAAGAAATGCCATCTGAACTAAGAGTTCACAACCTCAGGAGTTTTTCTCTGGCTTCAAATATTTGAGATGATTATCTTTCTTCCTTGTCCTTCTGCTTTGTAGAAAACACAACAATTTAATGAGAGAGTTCAAATGCCTATAATCTTGTGGTGGTCTGCTTTACTACAGAGAAGAAAATCTAGTCTAACTTCTCTTCTAGTAATTAATTTTTATATGAAATGAAGCAGGGAAGAGTTTGACAGTTTCCTCCTGAAACCAATCATAAGCCTTCTAGGACAGATGAAATATGGGAATTCACTTTCCAGGCAGTCAATAGAACTCAATCTTCCACATCCAAATGTGCTCCTACCAGCAACTTGGCACATCTATCTCCTTCACTTTTTTTTTATCTTATGCAGACAGACGTCAAATGTCCAAATTAAATGAAAAAAAAGTTTTCACAATTTAATAGCAAAAGAAAAGTGTTATATTCACTGTAATCCAAACTAATTTATTCTCAGTATTTTTTCATCTTGTCTGCTGAGCCATAAAATTAAATTATGACAAAAGAAAAGGGGACATGAATAACTAGAAGAAAATACTAATTAGCTAGTGGAAGGATAGGGATGAGGAAAATATAGTAGTAAAAAGGAATTAACTTTTGGCCACATGAAATAGGCAGAAAAAAATATAGAAAACAAAATGCACTGTTTGTAATCTGATTCATATTAAGAAGACCGACATCACAAGAGCTGCTCCAGAGACAAGAGGAATATGGAGCAGAAAGAAAGGCTGGAAAAAAATTCTAGACATGCTCCAGTTAAACAGAATAATTCTTTTAGATACACCATTCTGTAGAGACACACCATCCCTGAGAACAATCAAGTAAGTATAATTGTTTTCATGTCCATGGTTAGAAAACAACATTAAAAACAAGCTAGAGGGCACTAAACAAGCTAGTAAGAATGGTAACTGCATTTTGGTTTAAATACAGACTTGCAAACAAGATTGGAAAAGTTTAAATCTGCTTGTCAATTTGGGACTTCATTGTCATCTCCTACTGTTCTTAGAAGACAGTTACTTGTATTTTATATCCAAAAGCAGTACTGAAGGATAAATGGGCCTCTTTTTTCTTCTAATTTTAGCTGGAGTGCAGACTAAAGTTTTTCAGCATTCTCCCAAAAGAAATACTGGTCTGCAAAAACTTTCCTCTTAACTCAATGAGGCTTAATTAGTACTAAGTTTCTAAAATGCTCATTTAATTTGAAGAACTGAAAACACACTCAAAGTACCAGGTAAAAACAACACAACCAAAAAAACCTCACCCAAACCAACAACAAAGAATAAAGAGTAAAATAAGGGAGAGACAGGCAAACATTTAGCTTTGCCTATCTCCAGTATTAACTTTTTGTCTTGTTTTAGTATGAGATGGAATGGTTCCACAATTGAAGGCAAATCTTTTAGTAGGACTGTTATGTGGAACATTTCAAAGAATCAGAGAGTTTAAAAATACACTATGAGCAAATTTTAGATTCTGCCTTCAACCTTATAGTGAAAACAAGGATTTCCTGAATGTTTCCTTTTTGAAAGTTTTTCTTGGAAACAGGATGATCTCTCTGTTAAAAGCAAAAAGCTCCTTCCACTAACAAAGTATCCACACAGAGGTCAGACTACCAGTTTGCTCCTGAAGCTGAGGTACTTCTGTACCTGGCAGAAGGACTTGGATGTAAAAAGTACAAAACATTCAGCTAGCAATTTGTTATTCATACTTCAGATATGAAGTACTGAACAAATTGTCAAGCACCCACAAACAGGCATGTAAGGTAACTGATAAACAATAAAACTGTGAAACAAACAAGTTTTGTTATTAGCATTCAATATAAAACAATGTTGTTTACACACAACATAGCACTCTGGAGTAAAAGCAAATGGAAATGTAGCTGAAAAGGAGGGTACACTTTTAAAACCAATAACTAAGAAACCATACCTGGCGAGAGCAGCAATATTTCCCAGGGTATAGAACACTGCAAAAAGTTTGATCCCCTTTGGGAGCCATAGCAATGCTGTTCCCTATAAAAGACAGGTTATTGGCATGTTTGCAATTCGTTAATTCAATTTATTTAGATTTTATAGTCTATACATACAACTTCATATTATGAAGAACATATTTCTGACATACACTAGGAGAGCACTCTGCTCTCAGAGTTGCAGCAGTCACCACCCAGCACACTTCTATTGCCACCTGCTGGCAAACAATGTGTTGGTTCACTGGATTTCTGGATATTTTTACAACTAGGCAGTTTATTTATATTACTGATCACATTTATTTGTACTGTTTATACCCTATTTCACAACACTTCCACTTTTGTTACAATGCCCCATTGTACATTCTACATCTCTGCACACAAGATAAAATGTCATAAAGCTGCACTAATATTCACCATCTCCTTTTTCCTCCAAACAACCATTTAGACTTGCAGCCTAAATACACACTGAGGCTGAACAGAAACATTTTAGAACTCTTACTTCCAGATATCTCTTCTTTCCACTGAACTTTAAAAAATACAAAGTCTTCTGCTGATCACAGCTCCCTATGATGATCAGGGAGAAAAGGAATCCTAGGAAAGGGACCTTTAAGATCACCTAGATACAACTACCAGAGCCAGAGGCTTGGGGCACCTCCCACTAGACCAGGCTGCTCAAAGCCCCATTCAGCCTGGCTTTGAACAGTGCCAGGGATGGGGCATCCACAACTTCTCTGGACAACCTGTTCTAGTGCCTCACAATAAAGGACTTCTTCCTTATGTCCTAAATATCCCTGTTTTCAATTTGTACTCATTACTCCTTGTCCTATCACTACAGCTCCTAATGAAGAGCCCCTTCCTGGCTTCCCTGTAGGCCTCCTTCAGATACTGGAAGGTTGCTATGAGGTCTCCACACAACCTTCTCTCCTCCAGGCTGTACAGAGTGCTGTACAGAGTACTCCAACTTTCTCAGCCTGCCAGAGCCCAAAGAAAGCCCCCACCAGAAGCAAAACAAACTGTGATTTGCACACTGTGTCATGAAAAAACCCAACCAAACAAAAAGCAACTGCATTCTACACAATTTCCGTGGAAATCTGCAGTGAAAAGAAAGGGAAAAGAGGGAGGAAGAAAGAGGGAGGGAGGAAAAGGGGTGGGAGAAAGAAAAGTGAGAAGGAGGAAAAGGAGTTCCCCAATATTTTTTCAGCTATTTCTGGGAGTTTCCATGCAGCTGAAAAACTGCCTTCTTGTGCAAGTTACCTGTCTCAGATTTTGACAGAACCAGGTAATTGATAGATTTCAACTCTTAATTGCAGGCTGCAGACTCCTGCCAGCCCCTGAAGTCCATGAATGAACTCATGATTTGCTGACTGGAAAGGAGTGCAGCAGGTTTTTCAAATGTCAACACACAACCACACCTATTGATTTGTTGAGTGTGACATGCTATACTTGTGGTTTCTTCAGCCTTTAAAAACTTTTCAAGCTTCCTCCCTATTTTTAACTTTTATTGGATGAAAAAAATAAGATGGGTACACACCTCTTTCCTAATACACCAGTTACAAAAATAGACTATATTTTGTCAATATCCAATCATGAAAATGTATTATCCTACAGTAAAAATGCTCACTTCTGAATTGGAAGAAAAATGGCCAAAATCATAATTTAGAGATCAACAGCCAATTACACATTTAATGTCCAGTTAAATAAATACACACAAAATTTAGAATGCAGGATAAAGCAAACACAGAATCACACATAAAATAGGAATATGAATGAGGTTCAACTGTAGAACAATAATAAAGTGCAAGGAAAAAAATAAGCTTACTTACAAGAAAAGAACACAAAATGCCAGTAACAAAGCATATGGCAAACCATCTGACTCGAGTACCAAAGCTGAGTGTTGAGGCATCAAGGACCTTAATAAGAAGGAAGGAAAAAGAAATTACAAACCCAGTCTAGAACAATCTAAAGGACATTTTTTTATTTACCACTGAAGTCCTTAATTTCAAACAAAATTATTTTTAGCTGGAAATTGTATATGAACTCTTTCGTATTACAAAATCATATTATCAATCTGGAACACATGGAAACGTTATTTACAAACAAACAAAAAAGACAAAACCCGTAAAAGATATATCCTGGCATACAAGCAATGCTGCTTCACTTTCAAACTAATTTTTTAATTACCACACAATTGAAAATAGCCACAATTGTACTAAATCAAAAGAATAAATGGACCTTCCAGGAATTTGCAAAGGAATTTATCCATTTGTGCAACACTGTAGGTTCCTATAGACATTACCACCTTCCCCTATTACTAGTGACGATCCCTTGTACATATTAATGCCAGTATTCACTGCAAGCATTACAACTCTAATTTTTCCTCCAATTACCTTTGTGAAGGTATAGGATTAACAAAGTTTGTCTCATCAGACTAAGCTAACTTGCTGAAAGGGAATATTTCACTTCCTGTTTCTCCAGAGTGCTACCTGACACAACTCCTGACATGAGAGCAGAATTAGGGTTCCCTCTATTCCGATGATCTGGCTAATGAGCCAAGCAAGCTCTGCAAGCTGTCAGAAAAGCAGCAGGGTTGATGTAAGGAAAGAAGCAGGGCCATGTATCTGGCAGAAAGGCCCCCTTTCAGCAGAAATGATTTGTTAGATACGCTCAGCTCGACTCCACCCATGCTGTAAGAACAATGCATTTCATCTTACTCCAGGTCACTACAATTAAATGTACATTCTGTTCTAAACCGGCCTATTAACTGAAGTGTTGTTTCAGTTTACATAAAATTACTTTAAAAAAACAACTTTCCTATTTGTTCAGATGTCACATCAAACTTGCTCTCTTGTTATCTAGTCAACAGGTATTTTAGTCAAGACTTATTAACCAAATATACATGACAGACCTTCCCCAGTCAGTGAGTATGATATTTCTCCTTATCTCTTGAGAAATTTCCTTTTCAGGCCATGGTAAGCTAACCAAGAAAATCTGATTACTGCTTAGAACAATTTCACCTCTGTACAAATGAGGAAACTGTATCAAGTTTAATCAAAAACTGCCACATGCACATACACATAAAGGTGCTGTGAGGTCAGAAGATGCCACTTACCTTGCCAGGTCCAACACTTTATCCTTATGTATGCATTAAAGAAACAGATAAAAACAGTAACTGAAAAATGATTTTGTAGTTTCAATCATATTTGGTAGTCAAGAGTCCTGAATGCCTACATTTTTAAGAAGAGTAGGAATAGCTGGTAGCACACAGCTGAAGATGCCCATTTCAATCATGCCTTAAAAAAAAAAACCAACAACAAAAAAAAACAAAACAAAACAAAAAAAAAAAAAAAAACAAAAAGAAAAACAAAAAACAGCACAAGGAATAAGAGAACCACACAAAGGCTTGGAGCAAAAAATACCACAAACCCCAGAAAATTTGATAAATTTTATGGATTTAACTCTTAAAAACTGATTGACAATATATGCACATTAACTACAGGAAGATAAGCTGTGGCATGAGGGCTGCCAGATCATTTTGTGCAATAATAAGACTAAATACATTAAATGGTATTAAAATGAAGGCTCATCCTTCCAACCATTCCCAATGATGTCACCATTTATGTTTGTCAAACTGAACCTATTTAAACAGTTTGAAATAATGAAACTGGGATCTGGTAATGCATTTTCTTAGTCCCTAATACTTCAAGGGACTGAGAGGAGACCTCATTGCAGTCTACAGCTTCTTCATGAGAGGAAGCAGAGAGGCAGACACTGATCACTTCTCTGTGGTGACCAGTGACATGACATGAAGGAACAGCTGAAACTGTGAAAGGAGGTTTAGACTGGATATTAGAAAAAGGTTCGTCACCCAGAGGGTTGTTGGACACTGGAACAGGCTCCCAGGGCAGTGGTCACAGCACAAGCCTGAGACAGCTCAAGAAGCATTTTGAACAATGCACATAGTGTGATTCTTGGGGATGGTGCTGTGCAGAGCCAGGAGCTGGACTCGATGGTCCTTGTGGGTCCCTTCCATGTCAGGATATTTTACAGTTTGTATTTCTTGGGTTTTACTGAAACAATGGAACTCACTGCCTTTCCAAGATGCCTGTTTCAACACTGCAGAGAAGCACCTTGCTGCAAAAGTTGAGCTATAGATACACAGACACCAGCCTGTGTTCAAATGCCTGGTTCACTCTAGAAGCTGAGGACCTGACACTGCAGGAGCCCTGCCACAAATGCTGCAGGCAGTAATTTCTATACTAGGGACCATGGGACTATGAAGCCTAAGAAAAAGGAAGTCTAAGCTGCCCTTGCAACAAAAGCAGGAAACAACAGTGCTAAAGATTCTTCTTGTGCATCTGACATAAATTATACATCTAATCCCAGATTTCAGATAAAAAGAGTTGCCATTGCAGTCTACGGTATTTGCATTAGCAAAAGCTTTTACTTAGGAGACTGAAAACATTTCCAGGCCTGTTCCACATCTGTAGTCTGTGTGGAGAACATTAGTGTTGGGAAGGGAGTTCCTGTAAAACATGCCCTTATTGCTATACTGCTTATCAGCTTGCTTCTAACAAGAAAAGGAAAAAATTAAACTGCAAGCAGCAAAAGGAAATCCTTAGTTTTCGATTGCTAAATTTTAATGCCAAACTCCTGGGCAAGAAGTAAAAGCTTTTTATTGACAGGCTATTCAAGCTAATAGTATATGAAAGAAATGACCAAGACATCCAAAAAAAAGAGGAAACCCTAAGTGGCAACTGGAATCTGGAATGAAGACTTTCAGAAACATAAGGCACAGGCTTGCAATAACAGCACCACTGCTAAAGAGTTTGCACTGGACACACAATACACAGTATGAATGATAATCCACAAGACTGCTTTTGATCAAAAATAGTTCTTGTGGCTCTGAACATCCACGTAGATTCCCCCCACATATTAATGATCTTGTAACAGTTTTCCATGTAGGCAAACAGAAAAACAAAACCACTTTATTTTACTAATCTAGAAGTTAACAATTACATCTTTTATCTATGGTAAATATACAAATCATAGAGAATATTCAAAGGAATGCTGAGTAAATTTGCAGAATTTAGTTTCTAAACCATAGTGAAAAAATATTTATAGAGCTATATTCTCATCTTTCCCTAACAAGTCTCCTTATATGTATTTCTAGCACCAGTTGAGTTTAAAATACAAGTGTAACATAAATTAAATACAAGAAATGCAATTACTATATGTAATATAAAATTTATTATAAAAATATAATAAATACCTGGTCTATATCTCTTTAGTGAAATCTTATTGAGTGCTTTAAGCAGCTGTCAGCTGTCATGCAACATCCAATGTGTCACACAGACTGATTTACATTAGTTTTAGTGTTGATAAAAATAACAGCATAATGCTGCTCTGAAAACATCATAGCACTGCTACATTTATTATTTATTATTGATCTTTTTGGTAATTAATTCCTTTTTTTAAAAAGAATAATGGATCTAACTGCATCAAGAAACAGCAGCTGGTCATCTGAAGAGTTTAGAAAGTACAGAAAGATTTCACTGAATCATCACACAGTTTTTTCATTACAGACTTGTCTTCTACTTAGCAGGAATGACTTGTGACTTCATGATAATGGTTCTGCAAAAAAGCAAGGGAAAGAATCCAGATATATCTATGGACATGAACCATATGATGGCTATTACATAACTATTAGATATTCCAAAGAGAGGGCCTTTGTTTTCAGCCAAACACATGACTTGTCTCCAGAAAGATCATGGACACAGCTGAAGGTTTTACACATATAATGCATAACCTCTCACACTTTTCTTTCACAGCCCCATCTCTTACCAAGTGTTCCTCTCTGCATGGGTGCACATACTTTTTTTGCTTTAATACACACACTTTAAAAATAGTCAGCACCACTCAGCTCTAGCTTTAGTGAATGTCACATATGAATTTCCTCTCTAAAGAGAGGCTTGATTTCCACTGTTCTACAAACACATTGCTACTTTGAGAGAAAATTACAGCTAAGAAACTACCTGACCTAAACACTTGGCTTTTTTTTTTTTTTTAAGGCAAGGGGTATTTATTTATTTTAAATATCTTTCTGGTTCATCTCAGCATGAAGGTCCAAAGACACATTTATAAGTTTTCTTCTATCATGTACCAGACAGGCTTTAAGTATAGGCAGATTTTTCTTATTTAAAGTCTCTTCTGGCTATAACAGTACCATTACATGCAATAGTGATATCCTGTATAGTTTAATTACTGACATTTAACAAATGAAACACATTCTTAGCTCAGTTCTCTCCTAAACATATAAAACTCAAATATAAGAGCATTAAATATGTAGGCATTTTTCTACTGATTGGCACTTTAAAACAACTATCACAGCAGCAAGTAAAGGAAAACTCTATGTCACTATCATGTGCCTTGCGTGAAATGTGCCTTATCCTGACAGCAGGATAATCAATTCTCTTAGAACTGAACGGAGATTAAGAGAAATGTAAGTATTTCTTTGATAACCCTGAGAAGAGCAGAAGGTGAAGTATCCCTCCCAAATGCTGTCAGCCAGTTCTGGTGTGAAAGGGCACAGATTCTACACTGCTTTCAGGATCAGTGGACACAATTTAGGTGCTTTGCTGTGGAAGAGAGGCCAAATTCATGAACCTTGAAGACCAACGGCAACTCAGTGTAAAACTAAATGAAGCATGCCAGCAGCAAGCTACTACAACTAATATTATGCCAGCTATGCTCAGCTTGTGCTGGTTTGCCAAGGTTTGTTAGCCACAGCTCAGATCCCAGCTACATTCCAGCCTCCTCCTCCAGCATGCTCCAGAACCCTGGAAGTAGCAAGCAGCAGCAAGATATTCCTTGATGTGGGGCACTTTGACCTTCAGTCACATGAGTTAAGAGGGAGCTAAAGGAATAAATGGTCCTTTGTAAGCATGCTCAGCTTTGCTTCAACCTGGAGATTAGTTGGCAGGAATGAATAGTCTTCAAACACAGTAAAAGCGAAACAAAAAAACTGCTGACGATGAGGAAGCCAGTGGGAAGGAAATAGAAAAATTAAACTATAGTTAAGGAGTAAAGAGCAAAAAGTTACTTCAGCAGAATATACACAAAACGATTTTTGTCTAAACAAACCTTTTTTCTGCAAACTTAAGGACTTAAGGGAATGGAGAAGCAAATTACACTGAATCACAGATTCAGTCGGGTTGGAAAGGAACACAGTATGTTATCTGCTCCCTGCTTATGCACAGGAAAAACTTGTAGAAATCGAAGGACCGCAAGGCACCAACACAGCTAAAAGCTTCACACAAGACCAATTCGCCAAAACTCATCCTCCGGGCAGAGCCTGCTGCCCACAGCCCTCGTCCCTCGGCGCACGCCGCAAACTTTGGTCTCTGCTTTGCCTGCTTTGCCTCCGCGCCGGGAACGGGGGGGCAGCGCCGGGAACGGGGGGGCAGCGCCGGGAACGGGGGGGCAGCGCCGGGAACGGGGGGGCAGCGCCGGGAACGGGGGGGCAGCGCCGGGAACGGGGGGGCAGCGCCGGGAACGGGGGGGCAGCTCCGAGCCACGGGCCCCGGGCCGGGCCCAGCGCGGGGAGGCTCCAGCGCCGCTCGACCCCGCGCCGGGGCGGGGAGGAAGAGCGGGCTGTCGCCGGGCCGTACCTGTGCCGTCAGTCCCTGCTCCTCATCGTCCTGCCCGGCCAGCACCCGCCGCAGCTTCTCCATGCCGGGGGTCGGGATGGGCGGGACGCGGCCGCGCTCCGCCGCGGGCCGCCGGCCCAGCCGGGAAGTGACGCGCGCCCCGCGGCGGCGGCGGCGGGGCCGCGCCTGCGCAGTCCCGCGGGCGCGGCAGGGAGGGAGCCGCGGTGCCGCCCTCGCTGGAGGCGCCGGGAGGAAGAAGGGCTTCTTCAGCCTGACCCCGCTCCATCGCCGCCCGCGGAACCGGCCTTCCCGTGGCAGCGTGATCTGCATGAGCGCGATGAACACAGGAGAGAGAACACAGCACCGCGGCTACGCAGCGCCCTGGTAGAACCGCGTTGGGACACGCGGTACCTCGTAAAGGTGGAACTTCCTTAGCATCAGTTTTTGCCCGTTGCCTGTGGTCCTGTTGCTTGGCACCACCAAGCCAGAGGCTGGCGCTCCAAATGATACACAGGAAGTTCCAGCTGAATACGGGACAGTTGTCTTTACTGTGCAGGCGACCTAGCACTGGAACAGATTACCCCGACAGGTTGTGTAGTCTCCCTCAGTGGACGTGTCCAAGAACCATCTGGATGCGATCCTGTGCCGCGCGCTCTCGGATGACCCTGCGCAGCGTGTGTGCGAGCAGCCGTAGCCCGGCCGTTCAGGGGCACGGGCAGGCGGCCGGGCTTTAGTCACCCGCTGCCAGCCCGCAGGCACGCTGCGAGCCGCAGCGCCAGCAGCTCCGGGAAGTGGGGCTGCCCGAGGCGCCCAGCGCCCACTTGTGAGCAAGCCAGGTATTCTTCCAGCTAGAATGGGTTGGGCGGGGAGAAATGGGATTGCAGAGAAGGTGTTCACACCTTGCTCCAGAGATTCCCAGTGTGGCCCCGTTAAACTCTGCCCCTGTAGGAAGGGGTGGGGCAGATGCCACCACGCTGCCCGGTGTCTTCGCTTTGCCTGCGCGATCCCAGCAACACTCCATCCTCCATCTGCCCTGTTCAATCCTGGTCATTCCGTGTAAGTCTCCCTGTCCTGCTCTGTTCAGACGCTGACTCTGTGTGTCCTCTGGGGCTGTTTATGTGTGTGTCTGCCCTTGAACCAACACGTCACCACTGGCCTGGGTCGTTTGCAGGGAGAATGAGGCTGCTGGCTGGAGGAAAGGATCGAGGTGTCACATGCAAAGTGATAGCAGGCAGCTGCGTTGGGCTGGGACAGGAGAGAGAGATGGGTGATAAGTGCTGTGTAACACGCTGCTGTGTGAATGAAACTTGATAAAAGCCAGAGCAGCAAAGCCCCAGTGAGGCCCTTAGGACGGAAACATTCCCTTCCCACCCTCCTCCCCTTCTCACACACACTTAGGAAGTTTCCCATGTGTCTTCTACCTTGGCTTTTAGGTGAAACACTTTGAACAAACTGTACCTTTCCAGCCTGATAACAGGCCATTAGCATCACAGGAAGCTTTAGGTCAAGGCTGAAATTAGTAATGAAAGAAACACTTGTAGACATGGCTGCATGAAAGTAACCAAAGAGCCGCAGAATCACCTGAACCAGGCAGCATTGCTCATACCTTGTGAGGACCTGTGCAGGGAGGACAGTGTGTAAGGGAACAACATAACCATAGCCCTGCAAGAAGGGGAGGAGAAATGGGAGAAAGAATGGAGAGGGTATATGAGGGTATGTCTGAGTGTGCACAAATCATCCTTAGTAGCCCCCAGAATTATACAAAATTATTTGTTACAAAAGTTTTAATTCCAAAGCATATATAAGAGCAAAATATAAAACCAAGAAAGTTATCTTTTTTTTTTCCCCCCTCCCATTTTATAGATAGATATGGGCAGATGCAGAAAATTTAAATCTGAGTCTAACCTGGTCTACATGTCTTTAAGCAGGAGTGGTTGGCTGTGACTTGGATTACTGGTGACTTTCTGGTAGTATAGGGAGTACAGGCAGGTAAGCACCTGGCAGAGAGCAAGCTGAAGCTGTTTTGTTGTTTCTGTTTGAAGAAGTGCACAGAGAAGAGTAGTGCACATGTGGGCAGTGTGAGGCATCCAGCTTGAATTCTACTGCTTTCGTCTCTTCCCACCTGTAGCCCGCCTGGAACCCACAGCTGTTTCACTTCTGAATGGGGCAAAGGGTGTTTTTTGTTTCCTTGCTATTTTCTTGAGCAGAAGGTTGCCACAGTCACCCCAAATGTATTTTTCCTAGTTTCTCTGCTCAACAGAAATTCTTAATTCTCTGTACTGTCATGGAATACCATGAGACAGTCATTACCTTGCATGAAAAAGAGGCAGTTTGGAAGGCCTATGTTCAGTGTTTCCATGCTGATGAACTTCAGCTGATAAGGCAGGATGAAAAAATTACTCTGCTTTTCTAAAAAGATCAAATTATTTCCCTAACACAAGTCAAAATAGCTGCTACAAAGTATCATACTGCCTTTAGATCACAAAGCTACCACATCTGAAGATCTTCTCTGGTTTTATGATGATAGTGTTATGGATTTGCAATTCTCAGTTTCTCTGTTCATAAGGGATGGCGTGGTTTGCTTACAAGTTTCATTGATTCTTGACCTTACTTGTTTGTGTGTATCTGCATCTAAATTTGAAGCTAACTAGAAAATCTGCTAGGTAATGTTGTCTTCTTGAAAAATGTGTGAATTCAGCCAACTTACTGGATTGATGCAGTTGGTGGCATACTTCTAATGTACATAAAGCAGTATCTGTACACTTCAGTCTTGTAGCTCTAACAGCTATAAACCTGTAAACACTTATTCCATAAAAATAACAGTTCTGTGATTGCTCTGGTCATAATGTAGGGCTCTTATGTCCTGTATCCCTCCCATCCTTGCATTTTTTATGTTTGGAAATGGGATGTTTGAATGAATACTGCTGAAAGGTTAAGATCAGGGGTTATAAGAAACAGTCCTACAGAGACTTACTGGGAACATGGTAGAAAACAAAATGTAGAGCTGCTTTGGGGATTTGCCTATTCCACTTGATGACACTCCACCTCAATTCTGCTGTGTGGTGCAAACAGCTCAAATTACACAAAGCAGCAGCTTCTGAAGGCCTCTGAAGAAAAAGGAGCTTAGCAGTGGGGAGTGAATGCCCTTTGTATATTTTGAAAAGATCCTCTGCTTCTGAAAATGCAACTATGAACATCTTCCAACAAGCCTGCATTGCTGACAGTGACAGGTAGTGGTGATCCTAAAACAAGGAACAAGGAAGCAAAAGCTGAAAAAGCTATCTCATCTCTTACAGTTCAGGAAACCCATCTCTTCATTTGTCTGCAGATCAGCCTAAGTCACAGGCCAAATGGTGATTGTTTCTGCTGTGACTCAAACCTTTCCAGATCTAGTCATCAGTTCTCTAGTGACACAAAATAACCTCTCATAGGTCTCTGATGTAGAAAACTGAGGCATACAAAAACCAGCTACAGACGAGCTATTTCCGAATGTGCTTGGCAGGCACCTGGTAGTAGCCAGGTATGTGTATGATTCACAGGAACACTGTGAGCTATTGCAATGCTTTGGAGGGAAAGGCAAAAGCCTTTATTAGCTCTCTGTGGCCAAAACAACACATATACCTTAGGACTAAAAACACAATATGAAATTATTCCCATCAGACTATAAATCAACATCAATTAGAGCAAGTTACAGCAATGGTTGTCCCCTGAGTAAGTTAGGTACTAAATGCTTTCAAAATTATTAAATACTTTCCAAATTTTAAGTGGCTTACTTTGTACCTTTACATCTTTCTAACACAATGGACCAAATACAGCCAACATGTAAGTGCTGCCATAACTGACATTGCCTTCTCTTGCACCAAAGGCTGGGTTTAGACCAGTTATCTCCATACAAGTTTCACTTAATGAGAAAGACATGACCCAGATTTCAGACGAAACAAATTAGTGGAAAATTCCTAGCCTTGTTGCCATAGTTACTTGAAACCTGCTGTTAAAGAAGGTGGGAAGAAAGGGAAAAGGATGAAAAGTAGGAAAAGAAGAGAGCAATATCATGGTCAGGCTTAGGACATGTGATAGAGGATCTGGAAGGAGTAGGACCCCAGTGAAGACACTCAGAGCAGGTTATCCATAAAACCAATATTTCTGCCTTCTGGCTGCCATTGATTTGATTCCATGGACATTGGTTATTTTTAAGTGGTTACCACAGTGACTAAATGCAATGCACTACTAGGTATTAGATCTGCAGAGGCAGATGGATTGGGTGGGGAGAGACAGACTTCTCCATAATTAATTTAATAAAGAAATTGCCTCATTTTAAACACCAGACTGATTGTTTTTCTACTTTATAGAGATTGTAAAACTTGCAGCAATGTCTTGCTCAATCAGAACAAACCTTTTAGCCTTTGTGTAAGTTGGCAGCAGAAATACTCCAGCTCTAGAGAAGCAGAACTGCAGTCATATTGCATCAGGCAGTGAGCACTGTTCTTCCCCAAATACAGATAGGACCAATACACCCTGTGAGACACAGGCTGAAAGCGTAAGAGAGATGGTAACTATGCTTGTGAATATATCCTGTATTACTGTTTTATATTTTACTGCTAACTTTGAAGTCTGTCACATGAGCATGAAGAAACAGATTGTATTCATTAAAGGCTTTCGAATAAGTGATACGAACGTATCACTCTAATAGGCTATCTTATTACTTGTCTTTATCTCATCTTTTTATTCCTGCTCTTTTTGAGTGCCTTCACATTCTTATAACTGACAGGTAAAGAAATAACTTGTGTCTGCACTGCTACCTGTGTAATACAGATACATGTACACTGGAAACACACACAGCTGAAGTAAATGCATTTGGTAGTTTGATGCTCTACATATTAGTTTGACCATAATAGAGTTTGTACCAGCATTCATGCAAGGGAAAACACTGGAGTAGTTATAAGACTGGTCTGTCCTAGTCTAGGACTGTATTTTCTAAGCACTTTATTTCCATGTCAAAGCCTGTCTTGGTCCCAAGGAGAAAACCCTATTTTTTTTTTACTGCCTCCTCTGTCTCTAAACTTACTGAGACTTTCCCCACCCAATTCTCTGCTGTGCTGTCCTTGCTCAGATGACACCATTGTGGCTTTGTACGGAGAACAAAAGGTAACCCTCAATTCTAAGGAGAACTACATTTTACTATGAGTGTGTTTTCTCTCAGAGCTGGCAGGCTGTATTGGTAGCACTGGGGCCAAGAGAATTTTCTGCTGGTTTTAGAGTAGGGAACATTCACTTTTTATAGAAGTCTTAGAAGTAAAAATCCTCCAAAGCAAAGCTAAAAAATTACCAAAAAACCCAACCACCACCCAAACCAAAATAAACTACAACCCCCCCCCCAAAAAAAAAAAAACTCCACCACCCATATAGAGCAGCATTGGCTAAAATGATTATAAAGCATGAGACAGTTGTATGATATGAGGTTGAACAAAATTCCCTATTAGTAGGTGTTATTACACTCGTTAAAGAATCCTTGCATAATTCCTTCTCTTCCAACTACACAATTATGGTTATTGCTCTCTGTAATTACCATTCTATCAAATTATTCCCACATTTGAATCATAAATCATCAAGCTTCCAGATCAAGGCCACTCAATCTTGCAGTAGCAGAAGAGAGCTAGTTTAATGCCATGGTCGTATAGTCTTAAGTCTTCCCTTTCAAAAGTGACTCAAGGCATCTCCAGCTCAAACTGGGGAGAAAGGGGGAAGAAACAGACAGACAGAGAGCTTAGCTGGTACTCTCTCCCACTTGAATTCCTAAGGGTGTTGTATTCCTTACCAGCAGTGTAGCAGGACTTGCTCAGAAAGGTGAGAAATTCTGTTCTGTCTGAAGACATGAAAGAGGATAGCAGCTGTTGCTATAGCAGTAACCACTGCAGCAAGAGAGGAAAGGCCATGCGTCTCCCAGTTTTACTGTGGTAGACAAGAAGCAGAACACACAGGGCAGTGCCTGGGAGCAGAACAGCACAGGTTTCTAGTGACAGGACATGTCCTACAGATGAACATTGTTATTAAACCAAGCAGGTATTCCAGAACAATAGCAAGTACAGACAAGCCCTATAATCTTATAAATCAAAAGCAAATACTGAATTCTAACTTATAATTAATCAGTGAAACTCACATAGCCTCATTCTTTCATGCGATACTACCTGAGGGGAATAAGAAAAGAACAAAAAGAAGCCATTAGCACCATTAAGGTATTCAAACTCAAGAATACACCATCTCCAGTCCTCTTTAAGCTATTGTTCCCCTCTTTGGATTATCCCAAGCAGCCCCCTCCTAAAACAGCCATATGCTGTTTCGTGCCAGAGGAGTAGGATGCAGGCTAATCATACAGTTATTTATTACAAGAATTCATTTTAATAATATTTCAATGATCCCCTTACGCCCAGCACCTTTAAACACAGAAGTGGTATGTAAACAGCTTGATAATTAATGGTTTGACTGACACAGGCCACAAGCCACTTGGTGGCTCTCTGCCCATATAAACTATTTTTGTCACTAGGCAGACTAACAGGCAGTGGAAATCCAGCCCATACTGGATTTCCCTTCCCAAATAGGACCAGCTCCCTTCAAGTCCCATGAAAAATGGGCCTTTGTCGCCACCCCTTCCCCTTTTTTAAGTCTGGATGGACTGCAGGAAGCATCCCTGGTTTAATATCTAATCAAAACAAGGTAAAGCCCACTTTCCACCTGCAATTCACTCTTGCTCTAGTCCAGTATTGAAGAATTTGAGCCTTATCACAGTGAATGGAAAAGGGGAAGAAAGAAGGAAATAAAGTATGGTGCAACTACCAGGAAAATGAGAGAAGGAACTTTTGTAAATGGGATTCTCTGGGTAAAGGAGCAAAGACAATCAGGAGCTAATGAACAGTGATCAAGTGAGGGCAGAGTACAGCCTTGTACTGCAAGCTTCATGCAAGAGCAGCATAACACATTTCCTCTACCAAGTTCAAACTCAATAGTAGCTTATTTTTCTCTCCAAAAGTGATATAACAAACTATAAGGTGCCAAGATAATCAGCTGTTGTTACCTGCTTGTGTCTCACTACTCATTTGCATAGAAGTCTAACAGTATTGCTATTCCAGGAGATAGGGAGAAAGGGGAGGGAGTGGGGGGTGACTGCTTTTGTGACAAGACAGCAGTGTTGAAGGGGCAGCTTTATGGAGTAACTTTTCTAAAGCAAGAAGCAGCAGTCAGTACCAGCTTTAGCCATCCAGCAGACATGTCCTATTTGCTTCTTTCATATATGTCCATCAACAAATGCTAGCATCACAACAGAATTAGAAGATGGTCAATTAGGACTTGCTCTAATTGCTAGAAGGTAATATGTAATACTGACTTAGCTGCATAATGAGAGCTCTGAATTCAACCCTGCCCATCACACTACAACTACTCAGTCTAAGTACACCTACATGTTTTCCTGCTGGGAGAAGAAGCTTTAGGTATTAGGATTCACAGGACACTTTAATTCAGTACATACTGTTTAATTTTGAGCCTATTTTTGCTTCATGCTATTGCATGAGCAACACTCAATAATAAAATTACACTTTTGGGTCTGTTATCACAGTATGAAAAACAAAACTTTCCCAAGTGTTCAAGAGTTTTATTGCCATTTGTAATATGTTTATTGTTCAAAAACACCGCACTGAAAAAAAAATCTGTAACATATATTCTCACATTCTTTGTCAATTTTACCTTTACAGCAATGTGACTTTCAGGCAGATCATGCAGGAAAACCATTCTCACAATGAAGTCAAAAACTACTGAAAGGCACTTTACGTCCTTCAGATCATAGACTCCAAACAAGTTTAGTTTTTGCCTGTGTAAGAATTACTTACATCTAGAATAACTAAAACAGTAGGAAAAAATAAAATTCACTTAGAATTCCTTAAAGAACAGAATCAGGCTTTGTTGCCTTCCTTCATTCAGTGCTATGCTTTTGTTTTTCCAAGCCTTCTTTAAATAGCGTGTGACATAAAAATGGTTGTTAATGAAGTCTCTTTACTGAGAAAAGGCATGCAGTGAGGGAAGAGGGATGGCTGCTCACTTCCAGGCTGCCTATCTACACATTTGTTCTTGTAGATCAGCAAGCCACTGCTTAAGTTAAAAAAAAAAAGAGAATAGGAATGAATGCACTCAAGTTAAATGGCTTTTAAGATTATGTTAATACATAATGATACCACCTACAGTTCTGTTTACTGACCTCTGTTCATGTTGATTTTAAAATGAGTTTTGTCAAATTATCACAGGCCACTTTGTAGACCCTTAGATAAAGTTGATTTTCAAATATTGCTTGCTATTTGGGTGGCTAATGTCTTATTAGAAGGGTAGTTATTAAAGATCAGTAAGGCAGCAAGACTTTAAATGTAATGGTTTACATTGCTGAATAGTACTTTTAAAAAGGCAAGATAAAAAAATTATTAGAAGAATTCTTGGTAGGGTCATATTCATAATAGGTGTTTCTGTTTCATCCCCACTGTAATTGTCACAGCAACTGTAGATGGCATGTCTTCCTTGGTTGTCATTCACGATCAATACATTCCCTGGCTTATTTCAAGTAATATATTTAGTTCTTTTTCTCCATCCTGCCAAAAGAAAACAGCTTTTGTAAGAGTGAATATTGAAATACAATTGCTATTAAAAAAACTTTATGAATGAAGGACATTGGTCAGTAACTTAGCAGAGACAAGCCCACTTGCAGTTTTGCAGTCTTATTTTTAAATTTATATTTCAGAAGGTTTCATCCTCTATTGCTCCACAGTAATTTCTTGGAGCAGAAGAGAGAAAACCCATAATCCTGATCACCAGGATTGTTTGGGGCAGTGTCTGTCTGCACTGCTTGCTACACAATAAGGGTGTGAGACTGATCACAGTTTGTTCCCCAGGCATATTCAGTTGGCTCCACCTCGTGTATGGAACAGTCAGCACTGACAGGTTTTGTGCAACTTCTCTTTCAGATATACAACTCCTTCACAGTTTTATGGATGTTTCCATCTCAGGTATTAGTTACCAAGATGGATACACGCAGACAAATCAACAGACTGCACAAAAAACCCCAAAATAGCCAGCAGCTGCTGAAGGCCCTGTCTACACTTCCTCATGACCACAAGGGCTTCCTGCCTTTTCTATGTGCAGACCTCAGAAGGTTCAAAGGAGATGCAAAGTAGAACGTTCTGCCTACTGACAACAAGCCTGTTCACAGGTTTGTAAAAGGTACTGAAGTTAAACAAGTTCAGAAACCATGAAGAGCTTTGCACCACAGTTAATCACTAACACAGTATTGCAGGTGCCATCAGTTTATGACTTCCCCATTTAAAAATGTGACTTGCCTGTATTTGATCAGTCGTCCTCCTTGAACAAGTTGTGCAACTTCATTAGTGAAATGGCATGCAAAAAGAAGCCAGTTTCTTGGCTGCACTTTGTAAGCAAATCTCATGAAAGCCAAGGAATAACAACACAGTGCTGCAAAAGATAGATTAGATAGATCTTGATAAGATCTTGTTAAGAAACTGTAAATATCTGCAATTTGTTTAGTTACAATTTTCCTACTAGTAAAATGTAATAACAGGGAGAAGATTTGTTGCTGTTTATGAGTTTTCCAACAGCCCTACAAACATGTCCACTTTGAGGCTCCAATGCACAGAAACATAAAATAGTGCTCATTTCTACTACACAATAAAATCTACATGGCTGCAGCTTTTCATAAAAATTATTTTACACATACAATATCCTGTGATGCAACTTAATTTTTTTTAGTTTATCTAAATTATCTCAGCCAGAAAATAAGAGTTTATTTCAATGAGACAGTCTGTCATATAGTATTATTCTGACAATTTCTAAGACAAATTATTTTTAAAGACACTAATCACTTAAATACAGTTCTTTCTGGGAACATTTTAAGATTAGGAGCTTTCAATGTCCAGGGAATAATGAACATTCAGAAACATGAAGCTTTGTTATCTGCTTTCCAGAAAGATGAGAAACTATTTTGATCTACTCTCCTACCATAATTAAATACAGGAAATTACAACTCAAGAATGCCCTAGTTTTGTAAAGTTCTGACAGGCTTAAAGAAAAAAATTGGTAAACTAACTGTTCAAGAAGACAGCCTTTTTATAAGTACAAATATTCTCTTTTCATTCCCCAGGTTCTGTACACACAAACTATATATACTTGCAAGAATTTAAAAAGGTGTCTCAATATTGCTGAGCTGAGTAGCTCCCACCAAAACACTATTTACAAAACAGTTTTGCTGTACTGGAGCTACTTAAACTAGTCTTCTGTCTCAAGGAAGATGATTAAGGGACTGAATTACTTTAAACAGAGCCTAATGATAATGGGACTATAAAATTTCTTAAGCCGCAAGTATTTTGCTTGAGGGAAGAATAACTCAATTAAGTTATTTAGTGAATTAAGGAAGCAATGTAATGCCAAAGTTAAGCTAATAAATTAAAACTGCAAGATTTCTACTCCTAGAAAAGAATTTGAACATGGAGGCATCTAGGCAAAAACTATACATGTTCCAAAGAGAGGTGGAAAAATACTGCTTATGCATTTAAGAATAATTTCTCATTAAGAGTCACAATAGTTTCTCATAGACAACTGCTTTGCAAGGACTTAAAGCCTTCTTTCCTGCTTCCTGCACCCTGCTGACCAATCATTACCATTTTTTCACTTTGTCAGTGCTGATAAATATTTAAATCTCACACTAACCACAAAGGATCATTGTTCCTTATACGAAGATTAAAACTGAATAAAGATATACATTTTGAACAAGTGTGTGCAATAGCTTAAGATAATAGGAGTTATACTTCAGGAGACAGTCTGGTCTTGAAAACTCCTAAGGGTCAAGAGCTGCCTCACTCTCCCCTCCCAAACTAGTGGAAAGCTTTCCAAAAAAGAGCCCTGCCATTTTTCAGTACCTCAATTTAAATGGCCTCTAAAGTTATGTAACAAGATATTTGATATCTACATCTGCTTTGATCACAAGTTTGCAGACAACTAATAATATATCACTACTTAAACGACAGAAACTGTTCTGGAGTCAGTTTCCAAACAAGAAGTTTGTCTCAGGTCTTACCAAATGTCATTCTGCCACTAATAATTTCTGGCGATTTCTTCATGTCATTAATAGCAGCGACAGGAAGACCCCAGTTGGCAACTGGCCCCCAAAAGTGCTGTGAAGAGGGAAAACAAAAATAAAGTTAAACAGAAACAAAAATCTACAGTATTCTTAGGGGTTTTTTTTTAGCCACACAAAACTAGAAGGCAGGATTATTGGCAAAATTCCAAGAAAAGACACACTATTTTTCATGTAAGAGAGAAATGAAACCTTTCTTTTTGTGGGATCTACTCTTCAGAAGGAAAGGTAAATGAACTTACTCTGGATCTTCTTTCAGATCAGAGAGGAACTATCTAGAGCCATTGAAATAGAATTTTTTAATTATAACACAGCAGTCATTAACCACCTGATTGGCATTGTTAGATTCTTCAGATTTATAGCTCACTTCTATGCAGAGAATTAGCATTTCCCTCTTTCAATTAACACTCCTCAAAAATATATTGAAAACATAAGGACTTGATGACGTGAAGAACTGAAGGGGTTTTCATTTTATGCTGAGGATGAAGAAAAACTCAGCCAGCATCTTCTTGTGAGAACTTACACCCTCTCTTTGAAAGAGCAGGGCCAGCAAGCAAAGCAAACTGTTACCCTGAGCTTCACCTGCAATTGCTGAACCAATCTGGTGATTACTTAAAACTCAGTGATTCAACAAACGTCAGAGGAGAGCAGTTACCAACAGGTGTGTACACAGAATAGAGACAAGAAGTGGAAAGGATCAAATGAGAAAAACTAATAAGTTTATTTTGATGAGTATTTAAAATACTCTAAGAAAAACAGTGTCTTAAGTTCAATTTCTGCTACTGTTATGAGCAACAAGGCTTCACCAGAATTCTTTCTACAGAAGATACACACAGTACTTGCTTCAGCTTCTTCTAAGTAGAAACTCATTCTCAGAAGCAACTTGGCCAGATACAACAAAAGAGATGCACCTCACAAGAAAAAGCTTTGCAGATACCAGCTATATCCATGTTTTGACACTTTCTGTAACTGTAACATGTTTAATGATTTGGAATTCTCAGGGTGTATTTAAATTTCTTGCAATTTTAATTCTAAGATACTCTTGCCAGTCTTGCTTGCAACAGTACAGTCAGACTAAAAGCCACACTTGCTTCGTGCAGTTGCAATAGAAGAAACTTAAATAGAAAAAAGTGAGTTTAACACATAGTTTTGATAGTTCAACTTCAGTGCAATATGCACAACATAGTATTTCTGCAAGTTTAGATTTACAACAGTATTCTTAATAACATAATAAAAGCATTTGTTTGCTATATTCCTAGTGGTAGGAAAATTGACATCTGTAATGATTAAAGCCTCTCAAGCACATCAGAGGTAACATGGCATAACTGAGGGGAGTTGCATGAGTATGTGGTATTTACACTGTACCACCACACCAAAATAAACTTCAGGTGGAGAGACACTACCTGTACTTGGTGATGGCTTTATAGTAATTTCAGGGGTCTCATATGAACAACTGTACTTTATGAAAGATTTTTCTTGAATCTCCAAAATATTCACAGCTTTTAAGAATCTGTGTGACAGCTTTTGTTTTGAAAAGTAAATTAAATCAACTTGGTATTTTTACTCAACTAATTGCCATTAGAACATAACCAAATAATACACCATAGATTATGGACCACTCGAATCCAGCCTGTGCAAGCTGAAGAATCATCAGTAAACAAAAGTACTGCAGCAGTAGCTTTTCACTGCTGAAATGGAGTTTTATTTGGAACTTTGAGATTGCTATCAGGCTTTAAGTGCCTCAAGGCAGGCAGCCCTTTGAAGTCTCACAAGAATTAAAATACACCTATAAAGTTTGTCTTTTGTCTAGGTAGAAGAGCAAATCTTCCATAACATTATGATTCACAGTACAACAGGCATAAAATTCCCACTTCCAGTTTCAGGGGCAAACTGAAAGGGTCCAGGACAGAAGACGAGTGTAAGGCGAGTTATTTTGTACATTTATTGTCTGGCCTGAAAGCCATTAGAGATAAGCCAGGTAGCTTGGTTATGTAACAGTATTGCTGCTACATAGAAGAATGGGTTTCACACCGCTCTGATCTCCTTAACAAAAGGGTATGGAAAAATCATAGCCCCTTTAAGACACTCTGAAGGAGCTAACACTTGGTCATCTTAACCTCAGACTTGCAATTAAATATTCCTCATGCATCTCTCCTGGAGATTTGTAGCATGCCTTTCAGGTGCAGACAAAGTCGTAACAGTACTAACAGAAAAAGACAGCAAGCTCCTGAAGTTAGGAAGATTGTGAAACCAGAAATACCCTCCCCCTTTTCTTACCGTACTGTTCAAGTGCACCATCATTGTTTTCCATTCAAAAAGCACATGAAAGAAAGAAGAAAAAAAACCCACATTAGTTTCTTTAATAATCTACATAGACAAAAGCATACCACAAATAGAAAATAGAAGTCAGAAAGCTGTCACAGCATTAACTTTGAATAATGTATTAGTGTTTAAAAAAAAAATCCCATTTCCCACAGGAGCTATCACTGTGACAAGTTTTTTTGCTCTTTTTCCCAGCTACGTAAAATCCCATTATGGTCAGTGGAAGACATTCAACCCTTCAGAGCACCCAAAATCCTACCCCAACTACTTCAAAGGATGCCAAAAGACATCGAGCTTTGTCACGACAAAGCTAAACAGCTAGAATTATTCAGTGAAAGCTTCAGAGTCACTTGGAATTCTCTGTATTCCTTAGTAAGTAGGTCAAACCAAAGATTGCCAGATATCTTCCTGTCACCGTGTTTCTTCCTTCCTGTGGCTGTACCAAACATGAACTATAACACATTCTCAATGATACATGCAATTACACTTCAGTCATGTATGGGCTTCATTTCAGTGTTAATCTAGGTACCAATTTATGTAATAACTTAATGATCTATGCACAAAAGATAGACTACATCATACACTTACGATTGCTTGTCATGAAGCTTTTGTAACAAAAGCTGGCAAAATTTTAAGCACCTTCTTTCTTATAAAGACACTGATAAGACTTAGTTCTGAATTACGACTTACAAGAAGGCCTTTCTTATGAGAAATTGGTAGGCTAATAGAAAGCCTGAGTTGCAGAACACTTTGTAACTATCACTTCCCTCACACTGATTTCCATGTTCTTAGATCACCATTTTATAAAGAGCTATGGTAAGGGAACAGTCAGGTGTACTTAGGAAATCACACAGGATGTGTGTTTCAGTGAGTCTTCACTACAAGCTGGTTCAAGGTCCTTCATTTGGATGCCCTTGACTAGTCTAGCCACTTGTTGTTTGTTTTCTCTTTAACTGATCTGCAGCAACAGTTGACTAAGTTCATAAGACAAATGTAAACTTAAATTTCTTCATAAAACACAAACTAAAGTTCAGATGCATCTTCTGGCACCACATTTTTATGCCAACAGAAGTCAGCCTTAATTTTTAAAGTGTGAGTTGTTTCCAGGGAGTGAAAGCCTAAAATAGAATCAAACTGATACTACTTTAACAGAGTAGGCAGCTCTGGCTGAGGTCTTACAAGGTTGTCCTTACAATCACATGGGAGCGGAACATGTATAGAAGAGGGTAAACCAAGGGCACATCGACTCTCCCAGGAAACAGGCATCCAGCTCCAAAGCTCTGCAGCCAAGAGAGTTGCAACACATGCACCACATCCAATAGCGAGGATACTGCACTATGGGTACACATCTATTTCTGAAGTGACTCCCTTCCAAATTATTAATTTCCAAGAACCTCAAGAACTAAATTCAGTCCCTTGACAAAGAAAACACTGTACTAATGTTTTCAGAACTGTGAACAACAGCTGTTGGATTTACCCAGTTTCCAAGTGTCAGTTTTCTGTATAAATGTCTAGACAAGATAAGAGGAACCCAGGGGTGACAATACCTCATATTGGTACTAAACTCATTCCAAAAATGCTACAGTGGGAAAGACTTAGTTTTCTAAAATTTCTGCATCTATTTCCCTCATTCTGGCAATAAGAATATTAGTAGGCCAGAGACCATTCTGCAAATATAGGTGAACTGTCACTATGTGTTTTCCCCACACTGTCATCCCCTAAGTGGAAAGGGCACTACCCTTCTGCAAAAGGGCCAGTCGTTCAGTTCTCAGAGCACACAAGGCAAGCAGGTGCTGTGTCCACCAGTTTCTAGCCTGCATCACAGAACTTTTTACTTTAAAATTCTTACATCCTCATGTTGAAAGATCTATTGAAGAGAACTGAAGATCAGCTAGTTTTAGTTCTATGACCAATGCTACCTTCTCTGAAGTTTGCTTAAGTTAAAAGAAAGTTCCTATGCAGCTCACATCAAAGTGCTCAGGCTTTCCAAGAATGAACTATATTTCCAAGCCTTCTGTATATAGTCCCTACATTTGCATTAGTGCTGAGTCATCAGGAAGAGACATTTCAGAAATGTCCCAGCAGACTGCAATGTCTGTGCTTATTTTTCTGCTACCAGGAGATTTCTGCATTCCTTGCAATTCATTATGTGATGAAAGCAATTTAGGCTTCTACCACAAGAAAATGACAGCTTGTCTAGAATGATGTCTTCTGTCTTAGAGGAGGAGGGAAACAGTTGTATTAGATGTTTTTCAGAAGAGGTTTTAAATCAATAGGATAGGAAATAAGAGGATGCAGTTGCCCACTATTGGTGGCTTAGATAATATGACTATAGTGATAGCTGTCATTTTTAGAATCTGGAGAAAAAATACAACTTAAGGTTCACAAGACACAGAGCTACCAGTCTTTAATATGCTAATCAGCTAGTTTTAAATTACATTACTGCTGCATTTTACAAGAAGCAGGAAAAGCCTACCAACAGCTTATGTTCTTACTATGCTCATTTTGAAGCATTAGGACACAGGGTAGATTTGTATTTATATACTTTACAGTCATTCAGATCCCTATTAATCACCACTAGAGAAAAGCCAGTTTCACATGGCAGAATAATTAATTTTTAATGACAGTTTTAAAAGCAACTTCTCCTGTTTCTTTGTGCAAGATCCAAAAGCTAACCCATGACATAATGCAATTCTAATGCCAGATATATCCACCTGAACAAAGCATCATGCATTCATTACACTTGCTTTCATATTTTCAGATTTTGAAGCTGAAATCAAAGCTAATTATTCCAATAGATGTCTTTAAGTTTTTGATTGCCCCAAGCCATAATAATGGGGCACTTATTCTACCACTTTGGGTAGCCCAAGTTATTCTATTGAGAGTCAAGCAATTGGAAGCCTATCTATCTCTAGAATCCCAAACAGTACCTTAAGTCATTAATTCTGACAAACAACTTTCAAACAAACTTGATTCTCTGCAGCGATTAGATGCTGATTTTTAGAACAGACACCACAGTCTCAGGGCTTTAAGGACACTTACTCCCTGAGCAAAGAAAGGACTTTTCTTCAGGGTAGAGTCCTGTAGTCTGAAGAAAAAAATCGCCTCCAGGAAGACATGCAAAGAGATAACTCTCTACTTCTTATGCAGAAGACAGACAAGTCTTTTACTGACAGCTATTTAAATTTTAAACTTAACTTTGAAAATTAAGCAAGTATCTTGGTATATAGCAAGGCAGAACACAATCCATCCCAATAGTAGAAACCTGTGGAATGTTCTTTTTACTGGAATAGTCACATATGTAGCTTGTTTGAAAACTAAGTTAAATGCATCTGAAAGTTTTTTTTAGAAAAACCCTCTCAGTCTAGGGTGAGGATAGAGATATTTCCAGTAACTGTGATGACATTAGGAAGCAGCTGTAATCACATCTGGATGTTTGTTTTTCTAATTATGAAGCAGATTACTGGTTTAATAGCTATTTACATACTTCACATGAATGCTGTTACAGTTAACTAAATGTTAACACTCATGCATCTATGAAGCTTACATGGAATCCTCAAGACTTACAAAAGGAACTACAGAAGCCTGCTCTGGACTTTTGTTTTGCTTCAAGGTTGTTATCTTCCTCCTCCTATTTTTATGGATTTTGATTCTGTGAATACTGAACAAATTAAGCAAACTTTCTAGTGCCTCACCATCCCTAAGGTAAAACACATCTTCCAAATATCTAATCTAAGTCTAGTCTCCTGAAGTTTAAGGCTTTACATTATAATCCCTTATCCATGCAGCCTTACAGCATGTCCTGCTACTTTAACCAAGACAACGTTTCAAAGCTAAACATATATCCTCCTACATGCTTGCTCAACATCAAACCAGTTGCAATAGACGTAGGTAAAACAGCAAGCAATAGCTATAGTGAAAGGTTGCTAAACCACCTTTATTAGACGAGGTAACTTTTGTTTAGTTTGTCAAACAGCCTGTCAGGTAGAGAAACTTCAGCCTGCCTACCTGAGACTGTTCCTGCACAGTGGTTCAGCAAGATTTAAGTATGCCAAAACTGTACTTTAGGCAGTCGTATAGTTTCAGTCCAGAGTGCCACATCCCTTACCACAGCACGAAAGACAAAGCTTGACACAAGCACTGAGCTGTCTGGGAGGTGACTTTAAGCCACGTTCCAACGACAGCGGGGCTCCAACAAGCCTCTGGAAAGAGACACCTACTTACACCTACTCAAGGGATCCAAACAACCCATCTTCACACTGCAACCATGATGAAGCTCGCCTCTGCCCAAGGCAGAGAGAAGCTCCTCTGCCCTTGCGGCAGGCAGCAGCCAGGCTGTCCCGGTCCCGGGCTGCCGAGCCCGCTGCCGCCCCGCGCCTCAGCCAGCCCTGCCGCGGCGGGCCGGCTGTCACGGCGGCACGGCAAGGTCAGGAGGGGCGCAGCCGCAGCTTCGAAGCGCGCCGCGTCACTTCAAGGTCACGGCCGGTTTGCTCGGGCCGGGCGGGACAGTGACAGCCCCCACGGCGAGACAAGGGGAACGCCGGGGCCACGGCACCTCCGGGCCGGCTCCTCGCTGCCTTCCCCACCCGGCCAGCCGCCGGTGAGGGCGACCTCGCCAGGGGTCAATCGGTACGAACCGTCCGACCCCGTCCCGGGCGCCCCGAGGCTGCGGGAAGCGGAGAGGTCCGGGGACCGAACGCTAGTCCCTACCGCCTGCCCGGGCAGGGCGGTGGGCTCGGCGATGACACCGCCCACGCCGCGCTCACCTCATCAGGTAGTCCCTGAACTCTTTGCTGCGCACATAGTCCACGGCCTTGCGGCCCAGCGCCGCCGCCATGGCGTCCCGGCGGCAGTGGGGTGAGGGCTCGCCCACCTGGCCCGGCCGCCTCCCGCCGCGACGCCGCCGCCGCTGACAACTGCCCCGCGCGCCGCCCGCCGCCCGCTTTACGGCAGCGCGCGCCCCCCGCCCCGCCCCGCCCCGTCACCGCGGCGCTCTCGCCGCCCATTGGCCGCGGCGGCCCCGCCCCCCGCGCGCGCGGCCGGGGGAGACGGTCACGGGCAAGGGGAAAGGCGCGGGCCGTAAAGCAACGCGGCGGGAGGAGAGGGGGGAGAGCGTCGCAAAGCGCGGCGAGGAGGGCTCGGCGCGGGCCGAGCCGCCGGCGTTCCTCCGCAGCGCGCGGGGCTGCGTCGCGCGGCGGCTCCGCGGGCCGCGATTGGCTGCGGGGCCGCGGCAGGTGGCTCTGCATTGGCGCGCGCCGCCCCTCGCGGGGCGTGTGGCCCCGCCCCCGGTGGCGCGAGGGCGGCGTGAGGGGGAGCGGGGACGGGAAGGCGACGGGGCTCCGCCTGGGGCTGTGTCGGGAACACGTGGAGTTGTCCTGCCTGGAAACATTCCAAACCTACCTGGACGTGTCCCTGTGCCACCTGCTCTGGGTGACACTGCCGTGGTAGGGCAGCTGGGCTAAATGATCTCCAGAGGTCCCTTCCAAGCCCAGCTATCCTTTGATTCGGTGGCAAGTACTTCAGTTATTTTAGTTGGAATGGTCTAAGATCCCATCTCTCACCAGCACTTTCTATTTCATACCTGAGCAGAGGTTACTTACGTAGAAGGGAAGATAAACTCTAACCTTGCTAGTACTATCTCTAGAAAATTTGGGCTGTACAAACAAATTCTTATATCTTTGCTCAGTGCACTAAAGATAGTGAAAATGGATGTTTATCTCCTGTGCTTTCCAAAGACTTGCAGCCTCAGTTTTTAAGTTCCAGAGCTGGGCTGAGAGTGCAGCCAGGGGCACAGCTATGCTGTGCAAGAAGCCCTGGATACTGTGTCTGTATTGTTTCCTTCTGTTTCCCTCTTCTTTGCAGGATCTCAAGTTAAAACAAACACAAAACCCAGCAACAACAGAAAAAAAAAACAAACAACAAAAATAACCCACCAGAAAACACACACAAACCAAACAAAAAATGCTCAAAAACTGTACCAAAAAGTCCCAAGAAAAGCTCTTCGCATTCCCTCCCTCATTGCTTGCTTAGAGAGGAGCAGGTTTGAGGAAAAGCATTGGGTAACCTCTCTTTCTATAAATATTAAGCATATGATATGAGACCCCACAACAACACCTCCCTTTGCTGTGTGAGTGGAAGAATTTTAATCCCCTTGGCATATTGCATTATGAAAAGCCAAAATGTACCCTAGCATACTTCTGCAGACTACTTAGATTCCTATTTAAAAGCAGCAGTGTGATTCTCAACGAGATCTCAAGGAATCATTTATTCCAGTTGATTTGGCATGGACTGACACAAGGAAGCTCTATGGAAATCAGTGTATTCAAACAAAATCCTCATGTGGTAGAATTCCACATATCCTAGATGGCCAGGCTCAGTCATTAATAATATAGCTACAGTTACAGAAGTAATTTTTAGCCTTACATAATAAGGCTATAAAATAAAATGTAGTCTTATTCTCCTTTACTAAAAATTTGTAAATTTCTTTTTATTAACTCTATGTAGGGAGCAAAACAATAATCTGCATTGGGAGGCATTGTTTATTCTTTCTGGAGTAAACAAGTTCTTTTAGCCTTTTCCCACAGGCTGTGCCTATTACATTTTTTTAAGCATTTGTCTACTCCATTTGTATTTAGCTTTCTTAAGGCATAGCCAAGGGTCACCATATCTCAGTCAAAGCCTTACCAGCAGTGCAGTGCTCTTCTCCAGTTTTAAGAGTATCTCACTTTTTTTTGTTTGTTTGTTTTCAAAGCAGTTAATGGAAAAATCATTAACCTGAAACGTGTCCAGAAGAAAGCAGTCTCACATGTCAGGCTCTACCAGTTACACAACAAAACCAGCTAGCAAGGATTTGAAGTTTGCTTTTGTTCTCTATATATTTATAGAGCTTTTATTTGCATACTTTTTTTAGCCTTTTTAAAGGATATCAAAAATTGTACAAAAGATCCCCTTAATGTATCCATAGGTTTTCTTTTATCCCTGTTAGCCTGTTCAATAGAGAAGTTTGGATTTGACATGAGTTGCTCTTGAGAATTCCAAGTTAAGTGTACTTTTGAGAATGTTGTTCCCTGAGTGAACATTAACTAGTTTAATAAATTATTGAAGCAGGTTTTTCTTTGTGGTGTATTCTGTTTTGCTTTGTTTTAATGTCAGAATTAGGCCATTTGACTTAGAATTTGCTGAGTTTTTGTGAACCTCTTCTCTTCAGACATGTGCTCTTCTCCAGTGCAGGACTTCCCTGTCCTTCCATGACCTGGAGGAAAATCAGTGATCATCTCAAATTGATAATTTCAAATTGATTTTGTGAGGGCCTGGTGGATTTCAAAGCAAGTTTCATTAGGTTTTGCCACACATTTTTTTCCTAAAATATATTCCACCAGTTTTTTTCCTAGTCTGAACTATGATTCTTCCTGTTCTTTTCATGCTAAATTCATATGTATTTTGGGTTATCATTACTACATTCTGCTTTTATCTGTTATGGACTGTTACTGCATTATTTAATGACTGCAACTTCCTTTTTCTCATTTTATTTTCTAATGTTTTTATCAAACTCCTTTAATTGTCTCTTATGTCCCATGACAGTCAAAACTGATTTCAGAGCTCAACCCTTCTGATTCTGTTATCTGCAAGCTGACACCATTTCTTTATTTTAATCTCCTCATATGTCCTTTTGGCTACTGTTTCCTTTTAATTTTTAGGTCATTATGTGCTTTTGAATAAGACAAGCCATGCATGTTGAAGGATGGCTCCTGTCTTCCTTCTAACCAGAACAAGTAATTATAGCTGTTTTGGTTTTCAAACAGACAGGTTTTCTGTTATCCCTTAGATTATCTTCACAAATACCCTGCCTGCCATTTCCTGGAATTTCTTCCTGGTATTCTCATTGCTTTCATTTCATGTTAGCCTTGTACTTCTGACCTTTGCAAAGAGATATTTCTGAAGTTTATTTGGCTGTCCTGTTATTCTCCTTATTTTCCCTCAGCCTTTGGCCAGGTCACCACATTTTTAACTCACTTACTGACTTTTGCTACTGTTGGTCATTAAACTACAACTTTTCCTTGCTGGATTTGATAGCTGGTGTGCCTGAGTTCCCTTCCAGGTTTTTAGCTGATAGACTCTAATCTGTGCATCAGTTACTCTGAATAGGGTACTCTAACAACAGAGTCTTTCTGTAGATAGCAGTTCTGTAGCCCCTCATCCCTTGCTGCCAGCACAGGTCTGCACTCTCCTGAACTGCTGTCTTCAGCTGGGGGGATGGAGGAGAGCATTCCTGACTCCTCAGTTCCTGGCTCCAGAAGTCTTTAGTGCTAGTGCCCCCAGGGCTGGTGGTTTTGCTCACCAAGACACATACATAAGGTAGCCAGGGCTGTATGAGCTTTAATAATATTTATTTAGTGATATCTAAATTTTGCCCTCTGTGGGGGTGAGCTGTTGGATGATTGGACTGTTCAGCAAATGAATGCTGCTTCTCCCTCAGAAGGGGTCTCCATATCCCATTCTTCATTTCTGGGTGTGGTGGTGGCAGGGGCTATCCTCTAGCTGCTGGGAAAATATGGCACCTCCTGCTGTCATCCCAGAAATGCACCTCAGGAATTAGTATTTCTTGACCTCAATGGATTCAGATCCAGTTGCTGAGTAAAGCAGCCTGCAATATTTCTCATTTTCAGGCACCACCTGTCTTCCTCTTGACATGCTTTTGCAGGCACATGCATGGTGGTGTTCCACCTACCTGGCAATAATGGATATTGCAGAGCAATCTACTAATGCTACCAATGCAGTAGTTAAGCTTGACAATAAAATCAGTGCTAAAGGATGTATCTAATACAATTCTTAACAAATATCTTTTTAGAGGGTAGGAGTGGTGCCTTTTCCCATCTGTGAAAAGAGTTGCAATAAAACATTATTTGGAATATTGCTTGACAGACAAGGGCACAACAATTAAATGAGTTGTTAAAGAAATGGTGACTTCAGGACTGAAGGAGTTAATATTTCCCTGCTTATCTCCAAAGTTGCAGAAAAATATGAAGAAAAGATAGACTGCTTAGACAGTCTTCCTAGACCTTGTAATGAAATACCTGTTCATTAGAGTGGGCAGAAATCGCATGGTAGGTAGACAAGATTGACTAGAGCCACTATGACATTTAATCAGCTGCAATCTCAAGCTGAGCCAAGTGAGAGCACAGCTTGATGTGACACATGCATTTCTCTTTGCATCTTTGATTACCAATACATTATCCCTACATGTTGGAATGATGCTTGAGCAGTTTTATTCCATGCGGAGCACACAGCAGTAACTAAGTAGATTGAACTCCTGAGACTGCTAAGAAGGGAGTCTGTGTTACAGAAATAATGAATAATAACTGTAAAATGCATGCTTAGTGCTGAGTGTGAAGGCAACCTAGCAGAAATATGACTTTTGTATTAGTCTAAAAAAAATCTAAAATAAATGCCTAAAAATTAAGTAACCCAGGAAGAATCTATACATCTTTTTAAAAAACGCTTTCTGAAATTCAGAAGTACTTAGTGCTGAAAAATATAGCTGCAGCTTCTAGAGGTAACAGTTCTCACTGTGACTGACCATAGAACACAGTGTTGCACAAAACCAGCATATATAATTTGAGAGATACATAGTTTCTGGGTAAAATCTGATAAATTAGGATAAATTAGCACACTATGGAGCTAGAGGCATTTCATCAGCTGCAGTATGGTAGGTTCTGGAGTAAGATCAAATAGCAAAATAAAACATATACTTCCAGCTGAGGCCCAGCAAATAAGACAATGATCTTACGAATCCGTTAGAAAAAGACCCTCCTCTATGAATGCCCAAAAGAACGCTATGATGTGAACATTGCAATGAACAGAGTCAAGACGTAAAAAGTAAAAAAGATGCAGAATGGATCTGGAAAAAAATTTGATTGCCAAGACATAAATATTGGCAAATTCACAGCTATTGTGATTAACAATGATTGCAGGCAAGCTAAGCAACAGCTGGGCAGCAGAAACTAAAGCAAGGGTGCTACCTATAACAACGAAAAATGAAAATATTTTGTCAGAATAGAAGAAAAGCATTTCAGGCGGTTTCAGGCAATTATCACTCCTGTCCCTTGTGTTATGTGCAAAAAGACCTGTCATGATTAGATTACAGGTGGGTGGGGCTGAATACTTGAAACTTTTATTGGCATAGTTATTTCTGTTATTATAAACTCTGTAGGTAGAATCCAGGCTCTGGCCTATATCACACGTGAGTAAGAAATGTCTAGTTTTGTGCTGTGAAAAGCTCTTGTGTCCAAAATCATATACACAAGGGGAAGCAGAGTACAGCAGTCTGGCAGAGAAGCAGCTGGGTTTGTAGTGAGGCTGTTCTTTTGCTTAGTGCCTGAGAAGCAGCCGGGAGGGCTGGAGGCCACTGCTCAAGGGTGGGACAGCTCCCCAGTGCTGGGCTCACTGCCAGCACAAAACCTTGTGTGAGGGGTAGGAAAACCCCAAACCAACTGGAAACAAACAAACAAACCCAAACAGTATCTCCCCCTGCTTAAACTTACAGTACAGCTATTCTTAAGGGCAGGTTTTCTCCTGGGAATTTTTTTTCCTAGAAGTCAACCAGCTGTACATGAAGGAGGCCCCCTGCATGAGTATGCAGCGCAGCGGAACCTTCAGGAAGCTGGAGGATAGGGCCCTTATGTGATGAGACTGCTTTCAGCCCTCAATTAGTCAGCATAATAAAGAGACAGATAAAATTGAAACTGAAATTGTATACGCCAACTTCCTGCTGAAATACGTGTAGCGATGATGGCTATACTGATGTGTGTTTTACTGTCATGAAGACTGATACTGTTTTAAAGGCATTTTCTGGGTTGAAGTTCATCTTGCAGTTTACTTATATATAATATTGCTTCAAATTAGATAATTTTAGATTATAATTTTAAACATAAAGCTATATTGCTAGGGTTGTTTAGAAGAAATCAGGTTTTAAACATAGGGAAAATCTGATTAATGGGTTTATTCACAAATTGTTTATACTTGCAGTTGGTAATGTGGATACAGGTCCTGGACTACATGGATATATTGATTACTATGCAATAAATGGACTTTTAAAAGTGTCTTTGTTTTTTAACTTACAAAATCCTCTTAAGTAAAGAAGTTGTTACAATAAATGGTCATTTTTAACAGTAATGTCCCCACTTCCTGTGAGAAGAAGCACCAAATTGTTGTTTCTAGTACCACACCACTGCATTACTGGTATCCCTGGAACAATTGTGGAGGATTATCTTGTGTTTGGGAAGGAAGGGATGAGGGCTGCTTGTTCAGTCAGGTGAACTCTGTACTTTATACTCCTAAATCAGGTCAGCTGGGGTAAGAGGGCCTTTTCTTATACAATTGCCTTGAAAATTCACCTCTTTTCACTGAGCTGAGGAAACTTCTGTTAGAGTTAAATGACATATAATCACTTCATTGCTGCAATTATCATGTCCAGAGGAGCAGAACAGGAGGGCTGGTGATGCTTTATCAGCAGGTTGTACCTCCTAAAAGGTGTCAAACTGGGATGCAAAGAAAAGTTGGTTTCCTCATCCTGGAAAACCTGCCTTGGTGATGAATCCCACTGGAGTAAAAAAAAAAAAGAAAGAAAAACAACAAGGAAAAAATACTTTTCTATTTTGTTTTAAAAAACTATTTCCAGTTTCTGAGGAAGGACTATCAGTGATGTGACATGGACTTCTCAAGTAAGGTTAGGAGGAGATTTGCTTTCTCCATTGCTGCCTAGCAAAGTGTGTGCTGAAACAGTTGTGCTTTATAAGAAACTTTGTCAATGATTTTCTCCCAAGATTTTTATGTCCTTCTTAAAGTGCTTTAACCAATACAAACATCCACTGATTACAAGGAAAAGGATAGAATTAGGGTTCTGACTGATGGCAGGAAGGGAGGTATCAAAGCTGAGAGACAGTGGTAAATAATGACAATCATTTTAGTTATGTAATCTTTTCTTCAGGACTCATGGATTTTAATTTAGCTGCATATAGTATAAATTGAGTAGAAAATGATAAAAATACAGGTTTCTAGCATGGTTTGCTACTAATAAATTAACTTACTGTATGCTCTTTCCTGGGACCTTCTCTTTCCTCTGTCTAAACAACATAAGCGAGGCTGGAGCATGGCCAGGAGCAGGGGATCATCCTCGATAGAAAAGTACAGTTCTGTGCTTTTCTCCTCTTTCAGTCCTTCCCCAGTTAAAGAACAGCCACCTAAACTACTGCCACTGCAAAACTGAACACAAATATTGGTAGATTTATTCTAGTAAAAAAAAAAGTAAATTATCATGTTTAAGACAGAAATGCATGATTACACCAGGGCTCATTCTGTCTAATTACAGTATACTCAGTTGTTTTAAACTTCAGGTCAGTTTTTCACTCAATGGACTGACATTTCTCTTGTTCACTGGAAAAATGTGAGAGCAAGATGGTTTCTAAGATGTCCCTGACTTACTAGAGGAAGCCAAAGGTCTCTGAATTGGTGATGCATATCCAAACAGGGACCCTGAAATCACCTTTGGCCTGTTTCCTTGAGTAAAAAAAAGAAAAAAAAAGAGGGAAATTTCAATAGGCAATGTATAAACAAACCATGGGCATACATGATGAGTAACTTGAAGGTAAACATGCCAAAGTCCTTTCCAAAGCTACTGGGATCAAAGTGAAATAAGCAATAGGTCATAGTGGACTTCTAAAAAGTAATTCAGGACTCAACAGAGAGTAATTTCGGTTTGCACAAGGCCTAACAGGAAAAAAAAAAAAAAGGTAAATATTCAAGCGTGTATACTTATAGAAGAATGGATGCATTTTACTCATGTACCCAAATGTGCATGTACAAAATGAAATTTGGTGATTATAGACAACCTCCAAATTATTTAAAGAGGATCTTTTCATATTAGAAACATTTGAAATGCTGTGTCCCACAGACATCTGAATTCACCCTCATATGGGTATTGATCTTTCTAATAAACATTATTGTTAGCTGGTGATTCTACAGCTTCAATTCACAAAAGCTATCTTGTTTTTGACAACAGATACCTTGTTTTTCACACCAAGTGCTGTATAAATTAAATACTCTATCCAAAAGCTACTGATCCTTGTCACCTGGGCTGGACAGTAGTGTCTACCCTGCCCAAAGAGGGAGTGTTACCCCTTGCAGAGTTGAAGCCAAACCTTTCACACATAGCAAGAAGTTCAGTAAAACCAAACCAAGAAGATATGTGGAATAGATTAATGCCCTTACTGTGCCCCCCCCCTCTGTGATTTTGGTGATGCTTTCTTGCTCAGATTGTCCCTCTTGAAGGTTGTGCAGAAGTGCATTTTTATAACCTGCTGAAAGCAGTTCCTTCTCTTCTCTGAAAGCTCAGGAGGAGGCAGTGAGAGCATCATCTCTGCATCACATGGAAACCCTGTGATCCCAGTACTTGCTAAGATCAGGGTAGGGAACCCCATCAGCTCCTTCCTTAGGCTGGGTTGGTCAGAGCCACACAACAACCTCCTGGGAGCATGATGCAAGCTTCCAGCAGTGTAGGATTATTTAATGCTCTTTGGACTAAAAGAAGGACTGTCACTTTGCAGGAGGGTGTCCTGATGGGGGTTGCTATGCAGCACTTCCATACTGAGTGGCTGCTCTGCCCAAATTTCTGCCACATCATTCCTCAAGGAGGCTGCTACAGCAGTGGTTGTCACAGAGCTGGAAAAAGTCTCTTTTTGAGGATTACTAGATGTAATCCTCAGTGTTTAGGTTAGCAAAGATATTTCTTCTGGGAATTGCTAATATTGACCATCTTGAAGCTGAGGAGAGGAGGGGGGTAGTGTTTTCCCTGGAGAAGCACCTTCTTTAACAGTCACTATGCATTATTAGGAACAGCTTTTATACTTGTTATTTGATAATCCTTCCTTCCTTCCTTCCTTCTTTCCTTTCTTCCTTCATTTGATCAGAATTTTGCAATCTCTATCTCTCTCTTAGTGTACATCTCATAGATTTTCAGAAGCTGTTATAAAGCCAGTCAGTTCACATGTTGTCACTTAGCTCCAGGCCTTGGTAATGTAAAAATTCAAGATTTTGTGATCTAATTTTCACTCTTTTAAAAGCTGAATTATAATTGAAGATCTCATTTGAAATTAAAGTCTTATTTCTTTTTTTTTGCAAAATTTTCACTCATGTTTGACATCTATTTCTATAATGCTTTCCTGTGGTTCATAGGATTAGTGCACTATTAATGCACTAATAGTATTATTATACTATAATAACTTATTTGGATTTTAAGGCAGTGAGTTTTTTCTGTGTTTAGGGAACACTGTTTTGCCTGGTCTTGTTACAGCTTTTAACCATATTGCACCAACTGTGGAGAACAGGTTGTTCTAAATTAACACTGTAGGTAGTCATAAACATAAAAAAAATCTGAGTGATATTCTATATTGGCAAAAGACAGCAAATAGTCTCCACATGTACCATAGTAACAATACAGATTTAAACAGAGAAAGTTGATTGTTCCAGGTATTTGTGGCTTAAAAGTCTTTGAATTAATCTTTGGAGTTCATCCATCAGTCTTCATCTGCTCATTCAGTGCTTGTGGTAGGGTGATATGAAAGCATGTCATATTTGAGGCCCAAAGAGACCATCACAAGCATTTAAAATTGATTTCCAGATTACTGCAGACTATTGAACTCACCCACTTGCTTCTGCACTAACCTTCTGTCTGCTAAGGAACACTACTAAACATGATAAAAAGGGAATGACAAACCCCTTTTCTCCTTTTATGTTTCATTCCAATGAGTAACAGCTTCACTTTTGAAACTACAGTTACATTATTTCCATTCTACAGCTGCATGAGTTTTGCACCCAGAAGTTTGCCTGCTTTTGTGCTCTGGTGTATCTCTCTCTGCTTCTGGAACATAGATTTTTCTCTCTGTGAAGATTCTTGTAGACAATAATCAAGTCACCTCTCAGCCATCTCCAAGCTAAGCTGACCGAACAGTGTCTTTAATATAATCTCCATGGCAGGCATTTTGTTTTGGTTTTTTTCCTGCATCTGAACCCTGGACCATTTACATATATTAAATTTATATTAGTTGGTGCCATTTAAAAAATTATTCTTGAGGCCTGAATTGTGGGATTTGCATGACATTTTCTCACCTTTAACATATACTTCCTAATCTCTTTGGATGGCGGCTGGCTGTGGTTGAAACAAGACCAGATAGCAAAAGATCAGCACTGCCAAGAGTTTCTTAAAGCTGATGGGTCACCCTTGTCACTTCTCTAAAGTGAAATGCAGGTTGTTTTTGTTCTCTTTGTCTCCTGATGTTCCCACAGGGTAAATTTATTTTAGTATCAACAGGTGAAATAAATGAATGGATGAGTAAATAACTGATTATAACAGAATTTACAACAGGGACAAGAGCCCAGACAACAACGTGACAATTAGAAAGTCTGGGTAAATGCACTGGAAATCACTAGTCTTCCTTTGCATGCCTTAGCAAGAAGACTAGCCTTTAAACTGAAGCTGCAAAATTCTACAGTAGGAAAAAAGTTAGGCTTTACAGCTGCAGTTGTTTTTACCAGTGACCACAGACCCTGAAGGACCGGAAGACTCAATTAGGCAGGAGTGTGCCAAGCCAAAACAATGCACAGGCTTACCACAGATGGTGAATCATCAGCCTCTTAATAAACTAATTTCCTCAACAAAAAATGAAATTGATCTCAGGCCAGCATTGGTTGTTTAGGAAAAAAAACAAAGAGTTCCTGTCCGTCTAGATGAATGGACAGATCTTTTTTTCTGTCTTGTCTCCAGACAGCTGGAATATGGCACCTCTAGCAGACAACGCACTGAAGTTATCGATGAGTAACCTGAAAAGTTGGACATAGCCATAAAATTCTTGTCTTCAGCTCTTTGTCACAGCTTTTAATGCAAAATCTTTGCTTGTGATCTTCAGACATTAGTTGTTATTGTTACTGCCTCTTGTTTGCCTGCTGTATTGCCTGAGGTGCTCAGCCAGCAGTTGTGCTGCCCCTGAAGATGATGCTATTCAGGCATTTACCAGGATTTTCTGAGCCTCCAGACAATTCCCATGGTACATTGTTGTGGGACATAAAAAGGGTGTGAAGTGAACTGGGATGGGATAAAGGAGGGGAAATATACAAGAAAGAAATGAATGTTGACTAAAGAACAGAGTTACAATTGGGAGGGGAGTTGTTGGCTACTGTTTTGGTTTTTTATTTCCCATTTTAAACAAGTGTGTATCTCAGGGGGAAAAAAAGCATGGTTACTTTCTCATTATGTGCAAAGGTTTAAGATGGTTGCCAATACAAATTTCCTAAAAGGGCTGTGTCTTGATTAGGCACTTGAGTATATTCTGGAAAGCCTTCCTCTCAGGTATCTCATTTATTAATTTTCTAGCATTGGAGGGAAAGACTATCATCTGCCTGCCGAGGGTCTGGCATGACCCACGGCTTCCTAACCAGGTCCTCTGAAAAGTTAATATGTGTCCAACAGTGGATGAACTTGGCTCATTCTTGGCCATGGTCATATTAGAAGAGGAATTAGAAGTGGCAATGAAAGAGAAAGCCTAGATTGGTGGTTTTTTTTGTTTGGTTGGTTGGTTTGGGGTTTTTTTGGTTGTTTTTGTTTTTTTTTTTTTTTTTTCTCCAGTTTTCCTATTTGGATGTTCTTGTATATGATTGCAGTTCTCCAGAGAAGCCTCCTTTTTTAACTGCTGGGCCTATAAAAGATGGGTGTACCAGATTTATTTGCCTTCCTAACAGAAGAGGCTATAAACACACAAGATGGGCCTGTGAGGCAGAAGTGTGGTAAGAGAAAGATGGAATAGCTCATGGTGAATGCTGAGATGCAGAGGAAGAGGATGGGGAGGGACATGCATGTCCCAGTGATGAAGGACTAAAGGAACAGCAACTTTCATGAACAGAGAAAAAAGGAAGGACAGAAGTGGGAGTAGGACAGGAGCAGCTGGCAGGAGAAAAGAGGCATAAGACTGCCTATGGTCAGAGCAGAAATCCTATGAACAACATTCCTGAAGTCCAAGTTTGCTCAGTTATGCTTGTTTGGACCTAGATCATATGCTGCTTCTCCAACTCTGGTACCACATGCTGTTCCTGCAAGGACCCTGAGCCAGACTCACCACCTTTGTGATGCTGCCAGGTCTGATGACAATCCAGATGTTAATGCCAGTGTAACTGTGTGCAGGCTCAGATGTAATGCCAGGGAAGCAGAACCGATCCCTCAGAGTAGGAGGGGTTGATTTTGCTTTTGTTGTCACTAGTAAGTCCAGCAAACAGAAAAGGCTATGTAGGCTCCTTGCCAGAGACCAGCAGTTTCCAGAGGAATGGTACCTTGGAAGATGACAAGGGGGGGCAAGGGAAATTCATGCTGCAGCAGCTTGGTGAAAGCACTCATTTGTCTGGCACTAAAATCCTAAATTTGTCTAGTGGATGAACTGTGTGAGTGATGGGCATTAAAGACTTACTTGTTGCTTCCCAAAACAGAGGTTTGAGTATTCAGGCTGCACAGAAATAACAGTTCCAGGTATGATTTGAACAGGTAGTTGTGGGCTTTTACTGTGACCAACACATGGCATTCAAATCTGGCCAGTGCTTGGGGACTGGAAAGGAATGATGTAAAAACAAGCAGGATCCTTTTATGTTTTTCTTTTTATTTCTTTATAAAGAAAGGAAAGGATGGTCATGCCAAACCAAAATGGCAGAATACAGACAAAGGCGAGCACTGAGGCTTCTCCTTGGGGGCCATCCACAGTAAGCTCTTGCCTTGGTAGGGTACAGCTCCCCATCCCTCCTGCCAGGAGGAACCCAGCATGCAGCCAGCCCTTCAGTACAATCACAGCTCTCTGAAGTTAGTTTGCACAGTTTCACAATACCATCAGCCCACATTATGGTGGGGCAGCAGCAGCTGAGGCCAGCAACATTAGCAGCAGCAACATGGGATACAGTGCACAGAAAAAAAAGGAACAAAGAACTTGTTTGCAAACAATTGCAGGTAACAATATAGAAAGTCCAAAGATCATCGTTCTGCTATAAAAATATTACACTTCATAAAACCATGTACTATAAAAAAAATCTATTCAAAAACGCTGGTAAACATAACAAGTATCTGTACACTGGCTGCCCTTTTCATACAAGAAACATAAAAATCATGAGTCTCAGAAATAATAATTTTGTAAACATGAATATGGAGCCTGTAAACAAAGTGCTAGATCATGGTTCATATTTTGACAATTTATTACTAACCAAGTAAATTCCTTACAAGCATCATCACCTAATGGCCAGACTCCACTACTGCAACAGGAAAGAGGACTTTGAGCTCTCCCACCAGTCACTGAAGGTGCATATGGATTAAGGAATTAACACAGAAATGAAGGCAGCAAGATTTGGCTCTGAGTATCAAATCAGAAACAATCTTTTAGCAATTGTTTCTCATTTTATGCCCTTCAAATGCATATTTTCTAGCCTCTCCTTTCAAAATTTGCCTTCATCAAAGAGATTATGCATTTTCATTTTCCTTTCACGCTAAAGCATCTCTGAAAAATATGTCCATAAGATCCATTTAGGAGACATAACGGAGCACAAGTTGACTCTGTAATTATGTATACCAAAGCAAGAAGTAGTGGTTGAATAGTTCAACACTGAACATCATGGTTTACACAATACAGGATGACAAAAAGGGCCAAAATCTTAATTTTAGGCTCTAAACTTCAGGCTGAAAAATACTTTCATGTGCAAGCCTTGTGATGATGTTCATGATCAGATGCTGGCTGACATATATGTGTTGCCACCTAGTTGCACTTGGAAATGCAAGCTCTAGGTTCACAAAAATCTATGAAGAAAATTTAGATAAAATTTGGCTCTAAGAATTACTCTATTTACTCTGTTCTGCACAGGCTTCAATCCATCCTTCATCTGAATACTATGAGTTTTAGTTCTGTGCACACTGAGAATTTTACTTTTAACTTCATTTTATCTTCTGAGTTTAAATTCTTATGTTTTTGCTAACTTTCAGAATAGGAGAGGGTGTACAATTGTGTGTGTGTTCCGTGGACAGATGTGGAGAGAGCAGTGTGGGACTGTGTTCACACAGGACTTGAGGTACCAGAAGGAGTTTATCTGCAGTGTTCTCAGGCAACACAAGTTTTCATTATCAGGGTCAGCTAGGAGGGAAGAAGATACACTTCTAAAGGGCAATGACATATACTTCCAAAGAGGAAAAGAAAAATGGGATTGCACATTTTACTTTTTTTCTTTTTAAATGTATTATACTAAAGCATCTTATTAACATTATTTTAGGCCTTTTTATTTTAATGTAAGGAATATCGGAAAGGTTGTGCTGCTTGCCTGTCTTTTAGGATTCATATATGTGAGTGTGGAGCTCACATGGCTCTTGCTTAAAGGGGTCATCTCTGGGTGTCCAACAAGGGAATTTTGCTTATAAATATCTGCTTTGATATTTCTGATACATGCATCCTAAGAGAGGGCTTCAAAACACCTGCCTGAAAATCATTTTCCAGTGAAAGCTACAATATATTGTTTGCTATAGTAATCTGCTGTATCTTCTGTGTTTGACTGCCTTACTTCTAGGGATCAAGAAAGCTGTAGCATGCCCCAAAATCAAGAATTTCCTCTGCAAAAAAATGAATAATTTAAAAACAAACCCTGGGGTTTTTCTATCACTTTTATTAAGGTAGTGGCAAAAATACACACAGTCAACATTATTTCCCCATTACATGTCATCTGTGGCCCTACACCTTCTGGTTACAGGGATTTTGCATGAACTTGTGGCCAATTTTCAGAAGCCTGGACTTGTCCTCCCTCTCTGTGCACAGGGCTTGGCACTGGGAACCCGCTGCTGGACAAAAATCACATAATTTATAGCCCTGACTCTGAGCCATATCTGGGCTCTGCTCAGCACAACGCAGCAACAGAGGGACAGAGGTGACACTGAACTTGTAGCCATTACAATGTGTCAGCTACACTGGTTCTGTTGCCTTCCTGGTGCCCCCAGCCATTTGTTCTGACAAAGAAACATTTGCTTTGCCCCGTGGTGACCTGGCTAAAGGAGGTGTGAAATGACAGATGAGCAGCTGAAGTAAGAGAAAGTGACTGCCTGCCATTTTTAGTGTCAGCACTTGCACTTGCTGGTGTGAGTTCAGTGGAGCAGCAGCATATTACCTTTGTGCCTTCCATGGCTTAAGGGATGAGCCAAGTCCTGTCATAACTCATAGCAGAGACACACATCAATTGCATACTTGACTGAAGTTTGGATGTATTCAGAGGTACCAGAGCTGGGTACAAGTTGTTGGAAAGAGCAGAAAGGGTCTGGCTGTAAAGAGAGCCCAGTATTACATCCAGAGTTAGATGAAGTAGAGGAACACACAATCTGTACCTTGTATGAGTGTCCCATGTGATGTCATGATGTTGTGTCACACAAGACGTGCTTCACTCAGCTCTCTGAGCACCCTGGGCTCTCAGGGAATTGAAGATTTGTTTTTCTGAGGAAACAAAACCTATTCTCAGGTAGACTTCTTTTTCAAATGTAAAGATTTGTAACAACATGTCTGTGAGGGTCACTTGTCATTTGCTGAAATAGTTAGGTTTTATAAATGCTATCTTGTTTGCTTAGAAAAAGTTAAACAGATTTTAAATAAGTGAAAATTGATGAGAGTCTGGGGCAGAGGTCAGCTCTCCCTTTGAGCAGCATCTCCCACACCCCTGCCTTATAGACAAGCAGTGTGCTGTGTAGGAACTGAGTAACACTTCCCATGATATTCTTCATCAGGGCCATTTGGCTCCCTCAGAGTCCTGGAGCTGCAGAGGTGGGGCCCAGTTCTGCAAAATGTGGGGATATGCCTCCTCCTTTCTGGGCAGACTCTTCTCTCCTGGACTGAACTACAAAACCTTCATGGATATGGTCCTGTGCAACCTGCTCTAAGGGAACCTTCTTTAGCAGGGTGGTTGGACTAGATGGGCTCCAGAGGTCCCTTCCAACCCTAACCATTCTGTGACGGATTTTGAAGTCGGCTGCCAGATGAGGGATGCCTGTATGTCTGTGACAGGTACACTGGGTATGCCTTGGACACTCATTGCATTGTGCAGCTTGATGGTTAAAAATGTAACTACAATATTTGTAGTAGCCTAAGGCACTAGGTCATTTTATGGATTAAAAACTTAAAGATGGTATGTTCTAATTAAAGGAGACTTTTAGACTTTCAGGAGCTAAACATAACATTTAGTAAAAGTCTCTTAAGGTTATATGAAGAGAGAGAGAGAGAGGAGAGAGGTTAAGCCTTTTTCGGTTTTCTCCCAGAAAAAATAAAAGTGCTTATTGCTGAGCTATACCATGGCCAGGAGTCTAGAAAGGAGATGCTGGTGTAAAAGCAGCCATTGCAGTAATTAGGCCACAGCCACAGCCTGGCATCCTCTCTGGGATCCAGCTAGCCAGGGGAACCAGTAGGTGCTATCAATCTGAAATAATGACTGCCAGTGGCATATTCGTCCCTTGGATTTGCTGATAGAGGCTCTTGTATTTTAGTCTAAGTGAGCTGTATCCAGAAGACTGACAGTGAAAAAGGTTTTATTGGGTTCACTTCACTGGAACAGGTCAGAAAACCCACCAAAAAGCAGCTCCCATGGCAGGACTGCAGAGGGGAGATTGATCTGTCCTTGGAAGTGCATGGTGATGCACATCTGGGGCAGAGGGGAGACTGGATGGGGAAGCTTCTTCCATGGATAGGCACAGCCTTTTTTTCTACATCCAGAGTAATCATTACCATTATCAATGACAGATTTCAAAGAACGCTGCAGACAAAGCTCTCTGAGTATCACCTCCACCTCTGACTACACTTCTACCTTCATTTGGACAATGCATTTTGTGCATAAACAAATCCAATTATATGTATGGGCTCATAATTATTTATAGGCTTATAAAGTAATTAATAAGCATTAAGATGTATGAGTCCATATGTGTCTCTATGTTAATAGCTGGTGGGTTAGAAAGAGGAAAGCCAGGAAGATTTTAAAACCCTTAAACTTTGGGAAGAAGAACATCCTGTAAGTATGTTGGCCTACAGTAATATTCAGTTGAAAAAAACATGCTTGAATTAAGACTGGGTATATCTAGAGGGAATGAGACTTTTTCCAGTGGTTGTGAGAGAAAGCAAAGTGAAGCAATGCAAGATAACCAGGAAATCTCAGAGGGAAACAAAAGCTGTACATAACATTTTCAAAAGTCTTTCTGCCCATATACAATACAATACAATTACTCCAACCATTAAAAATACATTTTGTTGCAATAGCACATATCAGCTGGGACCCCAGAAAATCCAGCCCTCCCTCCAGGTTGCCCTTTGCATCCTTATGCCCACCTTGTATTTTTCCAGGACAGAAGTAATTTCAAGGGAAACAAGGCCAGACCAGAGCTGTTCTGCACCAGCCAGGATATCCCTGCCAGTGGATATCCTTGTGGTGTGCTGTTAGCAGAAACATGTGAGACTCAACTTCTAACAAGCAGAAAATTCTAAAGGCAGCAAAAAGCTGACACTGAGCACAGCTTAGCTAGAGGAGAGAATGTGGGCTGCTGTGTACACAAGCATAAGCATCCACCTGTGCGTTTGCACTCATCAGTCCCAGCCAACTCAGCCTGTGTGTGAAGTTTCACAGCATAGTTTATTTTAGAAAAGAGAAGGGCTTCAAGGAGAGCTGCTTTGCAGTGATCCTCTGTGCACAGCACATGAACTTAAACATTAAATATCAGTATAAATTATTAGGAATAAATTTAAATTTAAAAATAGACTAATGCAAACAAACAAACTTCAGTCAACATTGAAGCAGAGATAGTTTTAGGAAGAATATTACTATAGGAAATGAAACCCATTGGACAATCTGAGGCAGTGATCTGGTAATTCCAGTTCAGCACCGAGATGCACGAACTACTCAGCAAGAAAAAATTACCATGTCTAGCATATGAAGCTCCATGTTCACATTTTTCCTTTTTTTTTCTCCCGTCACAACAGAAAAAAGCCAACAGAGCACAGTAGCTTTTCCTACAAAGCATCTGAGGTGATAAAATTCACTCAGAAAATAAAAATCAACAAAAGCAGTAGAAAGAAGAATCTTGGTCAGCTTGTGACCACCAATAAGCTAAGATGGGTAAGAAAAAGAATAAAAAAATAGTTCACATCTGGCACCACAAACCTTGCTTGCCTTCTTTGAAACCAGGGAATGAGAAAAAAAGTCCATTTTGCAGAGACCATTTCAACAAAAGTTTTCTTTCCCTGGACCTGGAAAATCCAGTTTTAGGGCACAGAATTTTTGTTTTATATGTATATAAATACACATGTACATATTCATATAAATATAAAAGCAGAGCATCCTCCCATTTCTCCTCATATTTTATTATTATTAAAGCTTGTAACAGAGTTGGCCGAACTCTTCAGAAGTGGGTACTCTCTGCACACATGTGGCATGGGGAGTTTAGCTCTGCTAGGGCAGAACACCCAGGCAGGGACATGACGTGTTGGGTGATGGAGGCAGATTTGGGTGATCAGCCAGGGGAAGGCAGGGAGCAGTGGCTGGAAATGGCCTCTCTTGCTCCAGCGTGGCACTCTGGCCTGCCAGGACGAGCAGACCAGGTGATGGTGTGGGAGGATGGCTGCATCGACCCACTTGGCCCCTGGGCAGCCCAGCACCCACTGTCTTCTGCACCAGTCACTGAAGGGGGACTGTCCCCAGCTTTCAGAGGGAGTCAGTCTGCCCCCAGCCACTTGTACACTAGTTGCCTTTGGATTATTTTGCCTACTGTCCTCACAGCCACTCACACCTTTCCCTGCCTTTGTGTCCCCAGCCCCCTCACCTAATCCTCCAGACCCGCTGGCTGGCCAAGACCAGACACCTTTCTCTTGCCTGATCCACAGGCTCCTACTCACACTGCTTTATATAAATGCCTTCCCACAGTATCATAAGACCCATTCTTTTCCTCTGAAGACTGAGCTTCCCAGAGGTTTTTTGCTTTCTGAGACTTTTGAGCAAGTCAGAGCTGGTGGCACACTCTCCTTCAGAGATGTTAGCTTCATTCCAGAGAAGGCAGGGGCAAAGTGCAAAAGATTCCTCAAGAACAGAAGGTATTTCCACCACCACCAGCTCTCTCTACCTCATGTTGTATAGCACTTGTTTCAAATAAGGTATTAGTCATGTATCTCTGCAGCCTTCACTCTTCTTGGGGTGAGTGGAGATCAGTAGATGTCTACTTCATCATGACGCATGCTGGAAGAGCATTCTAACCCGACTGTTCTCTTCATAGCAAAAAGTGCTTTTCTTGAGAATCAAAATGAAAACTGTTCCCATGGAACATCTTACGGACTCAAAAATAGTTTTCCTAGGGTGGAAAGGATGGAGCTCACCTATTTGATTTGGCTTTATCTCAGTAAAGAAACAGAGCTACTGGCAAAACTGGCACATCTTTTGTGAAGTTGTTAAACTCAGGACCCTGGCTGGAATGTAAAAGAAAAGATGTAGCAAATGAGAACTTTGCCTTACGTGGGCTTCTGCTAGTTCTGGCAATTTCATGTGCAGGTTCTCCAAAAATGTTCTGCTAGCCAAGTAAAGATGAATTTCTCAAATAATAAACTGTGGGTTTTCAAGGAGGCCTTTTGGGAGTAGTGCTACAATCTGGTAGAGGTAAGTCTTTTCATGCCTCGCCGCTGAGCCAGGTTGGAGGACAATACAGGCTCCAGCCTCGGTGCCTGAGGTGCACGGTTTAAAGCGAAGTAAGTGGCTGCCATTGCACCCTGTAAAACAGAGAAAGAGAAAATTTTGAAAAGAAATTAATTTTTTTGATGCGCTTCCCTTCCCCTATTCAGTATCCTAAAAAATTGTCACACATGCACAATTTCCATGAAATTATACCATTTAGGCTGGCAGACAGAGTTGTTTCAGATTCAAAATAGTGAAGGTCAGTATGAGCCACCAGGTTATTACAATGCAGCCTAAAGTTAAAAATACTAAGCAGGTGACAGTCAAAAATACAATGTCATACTAAATTTAGCTTCTGTGGCAAGTAATTTTCCCAACTCCTTTATCACTTTTCAGACTATTTACACAAATATGAGCTATTTACAGCTCATTCTGCAAGCAAGGGTGAGGGAAGGGTGCAGGAGGTACCTTAACTAGGTGGACATCCTGTCTGCTGAGTTGGTTTTGAGACAGGTACTCCCTGTTCACTATCCATGGATGTCTCAGGACTTGGACTGCTGTGAGGCGCTGATGAGGGTCTACATGAAGCATCTTAGACACAATGTCCTGGGTTGAAAAGGAAGAAAGCAGTGCAAGGGAGAAAGTTAATTAATAGCTGTGCAGGTTTTACTAAGGTCTTCCTGTTGGTGGTGTCATCATTAGCATGTCCAATAGTGTGTGATGCACTTTAGAAAGGCTTTATGTTCTTTAAGTGTCAGGTATTATCTTCAAAATTTTCAAGTGTAATGTTCAACTCTCAGCTAATAATCCAGTCAAAACATAATGTGGAGGGCATTCATTTTATTGAATAACTGTTAATTATTTGTAACCCTGTCAGAGTGATAAACATCTAAGGAGAGAATGCCATCTTCAGGCATCTCCTCACTGACCTCAAAGCATGCTTACAAGAGAAACTTAGAAGAAAAACTCAACACCCAGGTAAGTAAAATTCAGTTAGGTTAGTTCTACAACATCTAAACATTTTAATTTCAAAACTGGACAGTTAATAAAAAGATCCACTGTGAGACTCATAGGTGCTGGTAGCAAGATTAATGTGCTATTGGGATTGCTTGGAGTTTTGTGGTGGAAAGTATCTATGTTCTTCTATTGGATGCTAACAGTTGCTAAAAATGAAATCTCTTGCAAGAATCTTTAAAGCCTGTCAAAACTTCTGATTAATGCTGGGCAAGTGGAAGCTTGCACCTTTCCTGCCCATTTGCCTGTCTCACAGACTAGTGCACAGCTTCATGCACTAAAGATTTCAGAATGAGATGATTTTTTTTCTCCCAGGGTTTTCCTTGCTTTGTGATAGATGGGCAGCCTAAACTGTGAACTGTAAGGAATCAAAACTGCCTGCTCCTGTTTAACTAAGCAGCAAAAAGGTGATTAATACGTAGACGATACAGGTGTGGCATTGACAAACCTACGCTTCTTTTAGAAGTGTGATTGCACCAAAAAAAGAGTTCTGTGCTATTTAAATCTTGAGAGAAAATCTGAGAAAGGGTTCACTGACCTTTGCAGTATCAGATACTGAATCCCAGTTTCCTCCTGTAAGAGCATATTTGCCACTGCCAATCCTGGCCAGAATCTCCTCTGGGGTGTCATCTGGACCATTTGCAAAAGGAGTGAATCTATTTAAAACAAAAAGGAAAAAAAAAAAGAGAGAGAGAGAAAAAAAACTATGTAATATGTAAGTACATGATTTCTAGGTTCTAGTATTAATTGCCAATGATCACAAAAGGAATTTAGTTCCAGAATGTGCCACTGACACTGCTACTTCATTTTCACTCAAACTATACAGGCTGGTGGTTCCTTATATCGATCTGCAGAGGAAAAGACAGATTCCGTAATTGTTTTTTAAATTTTTGTTCTGTTACAATTTTTTTAGAAATTAAATATGCTTCATAAAAATAGTCAGGTTTTTACCTCTTGTTTTAACCCTGCTTTATTGCGAGCACCTTTATTGCCAATACCAGTACCTTGGTGACAGCAAGAAAGGAAAAAAATTATTAAGCAGAAAAAGTATGCTCTGAAACCAAAAAAAAAAAGGAAAAGAAAAAGAACCATTTCTAATCTATTTTGCAATGCTTTGTTAACTCTAATGTGCAAGTCAGTTGGGCAAAATAAATTACCTGCAACAGGTTATTTCCTTGTGCAGACACTCAGAAATGACTTGTAACATGCATCCAGCTTGTGACAAAATCAGTGTCATGCAGAAGGTACACCTTCTGTCTTCAAAAAGTGACAAGAGATAAGGTTTTTGAGGCTGACTTATATCTACCAGGTAAAATTTCACTCTGCAATCTTGAGCAGTTGTGTAGGTTTAGAAGAAGTAGGTATTTTGGATTTTTATATTTTTCCTTCAATCTGTCTTTTTTTCAAACTTGCCAGAGCAGTTTTTAGATTATTTAACAGTTGGTTTGACCACAGCTTCCTATCTCATCTGGTTTCTGGTAGCAAATTCAATTCCTCATGCTGTATTTTCTCATTTTCAAAAACATTTCAGTCTTCATAAGTGCTCAGCCCAAAGAGATACACGATATTATTCCAATCTATAGCTATCAGGAGGGATGAAGTACGAGTTAAGGACTGGCAAAAACTCTGAGGGCTATCACTAGCTCCATTAATATGATCCCTGGCTGGTGTTCTAATCCTGCCTATCTGAGCCCTCGCTGCTCATAGAGATTATAGGTGGAGAAAAAAGTCCTGGATGTAAATACTTGTCAGTTCCTACTAATTTCCTCTGGTGAGGAAGAACAAGACCATTCATAAATGCAGTGGTGGCACCTAAAAAAGCATTTCTCAACTGATTTTGTTACTATTATTTTCTCTGGTGTTCAGAAAAAGAAAGATACAAGTTACTGGCACCTGTCAGTAAACTGAATATCCACTAAGTTGTGCTATTTGTATTTCTGATTCAAATATATTTGGATTTTTTTTTCCTTAATACTCAATAAAGAAGCATTTTGAGTATAATTAACCAAACAAATGTAACTGTGGGTAATATGTTAATTTTATTTTACTGATTCCAGCTGTGTAGCAGCCATGGGCATCAGCCAAATAGAAACAGGTTCTTGGAGATCCAGCAGAATAGGAGACTTCCCCACAAAGTCTTGGTAGATTTCAGCTGACCTTGAACATATGTGTAGTCAAGAATAAAACTGATAAGATAGAGACCCCTGGCACCTTTTTCGTAATCCACAAATACCAGAATAACAGAAAGTCAGAGTCCAAATCTTTGTTTTCTGTATAAAACCTAAGAATTAATCCAATCTTCTTGTCACAGCTGAATGATCATGAAACAGATTAAACAATTTAGAGAGGTCACTGAAAAGCTGCAGTCTTTGCTTAGGTGTGATAAATGTGCACATACCATAGTCTGAGAAATGAAATTCAGAGCCTGGTAACTCTAGATGAGGTTTGCTCATCTAGAGGGAAACACTTTGTTTCCCAATCATCCCAGCACAATTAATCCCATCCTTCACTGCTTATTTAAATCTGTGTCTTTCCCTGGATCTTGTGTTAATATTTCATTTTAGCTAACACATTGCTAGGGGTATTTTTGCCAAGTACCTCTCAGAAGTTTCTGCTGCCTGTTGCTGTTCTTGCTGATCTCTTAGTTTACTTTCTGAATCCTATTTTTAAAACAGCATCTGAAAACTATATTTGGGTGGTTTTTTTTTAGCTTTTAAAGGTGCTCAGACATTTCAATAGCAATAACAAATTAAGAATAATGAAGCTGTATCAATAGAATGAATTAACATTCTTCCCATGATAAGGTGAACATGATGAGGCTCTTCAAACTCCTATGCACCTCTCCTAATGGAAAACTTTCCCACTGCTCAAGTCATGATTAAACCCTTCAGGAGTCTATGTATCAGTGCATACAGGCACTTTCTGTTAAAAATCTAAACAATTTGTCAAGTGTGGAAGGTATTTATGCATCTTAAAAAAAAACTTATTCTAATTTTAAGTCTTGACATCTATTTTCTTGCATTGTACAACTGAACACACCTCTCAAGGAGGCCAGAATCCCTATATGTGACTCCTTTCAGGTTTAATCAGTATTGAGCCTACTAGAGCAGCTACTGCTGCTCTAGGAGAACCTCATCACTCACCCTGCCAACATGGTGTACAGAAGGATCCCCAAGCTCCAAATGTCACAGGCTGCATCATAACCTTGGCGTTTAAGGACCTGTGGGAAAAAAAGAGAGAGATGAAAATAGGTTAATCTGCATTCCCAAATTTTTAGCTTCTGATCTACAAAAAGCACTGATTAGTGGTTGTGTCTGCTGACATTCCCAGGGCTTAGCTGGGTATCTGCCTTGAACAGGTGGCTGCCTTGGGATCAAAATGTCCCGTAGTGCTGTGGAGCAAGGCAAAGCCTAGGCTGAAATGCGCTGGTTAAACTCAGCACATCTTTCCCCTTCACAGTGTGAGAGATGAGTGCAGTTTATTGTAGCCTGGAAGTCTGGGAGTTCCTCTGACCATCCAATACGCAGCAAAGCAGAACAATATTTCACTGTTTTTAAATGTTGCATAAAAAAATCCCTCATTAATAATTTGGAACATATCCTCCTAACATAAAAGTTACCAACAACACTGTGGATGCATCATAGGGCTAAATGACAGTGATAAGTATTCCAACTGAGCTCAGTTTGGATTTGATACAGCAAATGGATGCACACTGAAGCATATCTAATGTCAGACTAATGAAGATGCATGCTAAAAGGCTTCCTTTACTTCTGTATAAAGAAAAGTGGCCATATTTAGACTGGAGTAAATAGCAGGCTAAAACTTGACCCCCTTTTCCCATGGGGCAAACAAGACCCACAGTAGTCAGCAAAGATCTGAGCAGTAGGCTCAATACTGATACAGGATGGCAAGGTGTAGCACTCAGGGTACAGTCCAGATTTCATTTGTGCTAGTGCACACTGGAATAAATGCCTATTGAGTCAGTGCAGGTCCAAGTGAAAGTGAAGTCACCAACTAAGCTCAAGGACCACCTCCATATCTTCCCATAAAAGCAAACTACCCTCTGTTTATTCAGTTCTGACACACAAGGAGTTTTGTCCTCTTTAGATGGACCAGTAGATATATATTTTGCAAAGCACATGAAAAAGGAATGTACAAATTCAGCAAGTCTTTCTCTGACCTACAGCCTTATTACCCAGAAATGATTTAAGTATCTGATGTTTACCACAGAAAAGACCAAATTCTGCTTAGGAAAAGCAGTTTGAGAAAATGTTGCCTTGACAGATTTTATAAATGATGAGTGGCAAAGCAACCATCTGCCAGGTATGCTGCTGAGCGAACATTTGCTACCTGGAAAAAAACCCAACAAGCCAAAAAAACTCCCACAGCTACAAAACCAGAAAAAAGGCTGCAGTTCCTCCTGTTGACAAAGCTGGTAAAATCGTGCTTTTGCCTCTCTCTTCTGCATGTAAGATGTAGTCCTTCTGGCTGATTTATTTATTTCTATTTCTTTAGTTCCTGCATTCATTCCCCCTCTATTAATGTTTGTTTTCATGGGAAAAACTTCTTTGCTATTTGACAAACTTTCTTGCTTCACCCGTGAGACTGAATACCCAACATTTATCTTTTGCTGTGGTAGTTCTCATTGCGTTTTGAGCAGTTACAATTTCACTTCTTCGCCGTTTTCCTCCAATAACCAAGTCCAACAATCAAGTCCAAGGTAAGTGACAGAAAAATGGGGCAGTGATGATACTTAGTGGAGAGTGTTAATAAGCAAGTGGTTACACAACCCCAAAATGATTAGGTCACTTACAGAACTTAGTGGGATCTGAAATAGAGGCAGAAACTGGTTCTTAGTGCCACACCATAGCAGGACATTGTAGGGATAATGGGTATCCCGGAGATAATGATACCCTGGCTTCATCCAATTCTGAGAATGGCTCAGATATTTGTCCACATCCTTTTATTTCTGTAGGCTTTGACTTACTGAGATAACAGTGTTTCAAACAGAGGTTTTTCTCAGTTGTAACAAGCCAGGATGTAAATGGGTTCAAAAGCAAATAAAAAAACCTCATAATTTGAAATCACAAAGCAGTAGTTCTTCACAAATACTGTAGGAAACCTGCAGAATAAAATATTTTTACTTTATCCAGAAGCACCCTAGTGCATCAGCAGTACAACAGCCTGGCTCTTTCCTCCTCACACGCAGCGTGACTTGCACTAGGTGGCAGCGTGCCTCTTTCACATTGCCTTCATCTTTGCTCTTGCAATCACCTAAACCCCAAATTAACTGTTTCCAAAATAAAGGAGATCCAAGTGGGCAAACATGTCCTCCTTCTTGGGTCACCGCCCTCTTTGTCACCAGCTCAGCTGACTTTCTCCTCCTTAATTAGTTTCATAAGCATGTGGCAGACGTGGCAGTTGGACTCTGGGAATGTGAAAGTCACATTTAGGCTGGAGGGCAGCATTATATCACAGGTAACATGTAAAAGCACTTAGGGCTTTATGTAAGCTCTCTGCCAATTCTGGTAATGTTTCAATTAATCTCCAATGTCTCCTGCATTAGCAGGACCTGTCTTACTCATCACGAATGTCTGGGAATGTGATTTCTGCTTTAAGTTCAAATCAGAAGAGTCTGATAATGAAAAGAGAAGAGCCCATTATGAAAAATAGCTACACCTATTTATTTTAAGCATTGTGTACCTTGGAGGAAATCTGGGTGTTTCAGATCTTGCAAACATGATTTTTTTTTGTGGTTTAGAAATTGAATGGCTGTGGTGCACACAACTTTTTCAATCTACTTTGATAATTTTAAACAGCTCATTCCCATTTCTAAAATGGAAGCCTAACCAAACCTCAATAAAAACCCCAAACCAATCTATCTTGTTAATGGAAGGTGGTTTTTTTGTTTTTTTTTTTCACCTCAAGAAAATCTGTTTTGAATTTATACTGCTCTGGCAATGGTCTCTATATAACAAATTTTCCTTCTGATGCTGGAATGCTGCGATTCCTGTAACTTGGTATCATGAAAGGATCCTGTACAGAAAAATGATCCTATTTTTTTCTTCCCAGTCACACATGAACAGTGCATGGGAGAAAGAGAAAACAGGGAGAAAAGTAGATTGCTAGATGATATGAACTGAGAGACACTGGTATTTGATAGTAGATAACAGATGAAATATTGAAAGACAGTAGTTCTTTGTTTTTCTTATAAGGACCAAAACAAGCCAAGGAAGACACACTTTTGAAGCAGTGTATTGCAAGTACTAAAATTTTTCATTTTTATCCCTCCAAGAAATGGGTAATTACCCAAGAAATTAACTTCTTGCTCCTTCATTGTGAGGAAGCAGCCATGAACATCTCAAGGGTCAAGTACAGCAAAGAGTCCAAGCCATGAAACAGCCATCTGACCCAAGCCCACACCCACAGGGCTGCATGAAAGGAGCAGCACTTGCCAGGAATGCAGAGCTACCTCTCCCTGTTTCTTTAGCTCAGTGAAGTCAACAAAAAAGCTCTCACTGATTTCAGCATAGTAAGGATTTTGTGCAAGGATTTTTCTTTTCAGTTTTATCACAGAAAAAGTTAAGGTTGGAAGGGTCATATAGTTCAACATCCCTGCTCAAACAGGGTCCCCTAGAACACTCAGGATTGTGTCCAGATGGATTTTGGATATCTCCAGAGGAGACTCTACAATGTCTCTCAGCAACCTGACATCAAGATTTACCTCTTAAAGCTTAATCTTGTTCTGATGCAGTGCACTAGGGGGAAAGCAGTCTGATCAGAAGCAGCTAGAGAAAAAAATATATGTATCCCAGTAATGAGCCAAAGCATTGTGTGCACCAGTCCAACACAGACACCAGCTTCTGTCAGGAGAAAAACAACTGCTGTGACAGGACCAGGAATAGGAAATTTATGGTAATAGAGGCTGTGCAAGTGCCAGTAGCCTGGTTTCTGCCTTGCTCCTCTCATAAAGCCAGCAAGGGAGGAAGGACTGCTTCCTAGGACACACTACTACTGCAGGCTTTGAAATGTGATCCTACCTCAGGAGCAACAAAGTTGGCTGTGTAGCAGGGAGTCATGAGCAGCCCGTTCTCCGCTCTGAGTTGCTTGGCAAACCCAAAGTCACAGATCCTGATAGAGTCTGGGTTTCCTGACTCATCCATGTAGAGGATATTACTTGGCTTCAGATCTCGGTGCACGACCTTAAGAAAGAACAGTGAGAAACAAGTGAGAAGAGGAGGTCAGGGAGCATTGGGGCTTGGCTGCTGTTTCTGGTCTGCTGGTTGAGGTAGGTCAAGAGCTCATGCTGAAAATATTTAAGTTTTGGAAAAAAAGTTACTTAAAAGCCTTGGAAAAATGAAGGGAAAAAATTCAAGTCTGTTTCAATGAGAGACAAAATGTTAAACAGCCTCTACCAGTGTATTAAGATGGAGCTGCTGCTCTAAGATGAGACAACTTCTTAGAGTGGTCAAAGTGGACTTCTTGGTGGCAGAATCTCCTGGAGCTTGATGGCCTTGAATACTCAGCTGAAAGGTGAAGAATAAATTACATAATTGGAGAAAAGTGTACCAGGGTCTTCTTGTGGTTGTCCATGTGAGTGGCTCACACCTGAAAGGAAGGATTAATTTCTTTCTTAATTTCAAAATGTATTCACACAATTTCATTTGACTGTGTGTTTTACCAGACATGTTGAATTTCAGTGGCAAAAAACCAGCCTTTTTAGCAAGATTTAAAAATTACCATGAAAGCATAGAAGCCAAAGCAAAAAATGCACTTTGTTTTAAGCATGAAGTAAGAAAAGCAATTAATATTTGACTAGTTATCCAAACTGTTTGTCCCTGAAATGCAGAAAAGGAGAGGCTTTCAAACTATTGTATATAAAGAGCTTAGACTTTAAAAGTCGGATTTTAACAGCATATCAGAAGTCTTTCCCATCAGCTGTTCAAACTGTCACTTCATTTGGAAAGCTGAGCACTTGATTTTCTACCTATCTGCTGATTCAGCTACACTATTTTAAGTGTTGTAAAAGTTCAGGTCCTGCAATAATGATTGTGATAAAAAGTCAACAGCTAATACCTCAAGAAAGTACATGAACTTGAAAATCACTGTATAGTGGGAAAGAAAATACTACTTTGACATGCTTCAATTTAGTGGGAAATGGATAAAAAGCCAATGACCTTATTTCACAAACCAAATGTAACTATAAATATAGAGGAAACATTAACACTTCAGAGAAGCAAAATCACAACTATTTTGCTATTTCAAGAAGTTGAATTTTAAGAAGGTTGATGCAGCTAAGCCAAAAAAAGCAAGGCTTACGCCCTGAGAATGTAGGTAGTCCACAGTCCTGGTGATGGTGCACAGCACAGCGCTGGCTTCCCTCTCTGAGAAGCACTTCTGCCGAAGGATGCGGTCCAGCAACTCGCCTCCCCGCATCAGCTCCATCACCAGGTACACGAACTTCCCGTCATCATAGACCTGGAACAGTAGCACAATAAATGCACTTATTATATAAATGTATTGTATAAATACATCTTGGACCCATCTAATTGGTAAAGGTTGGTCCTTGAACCACAGTGTTGACTTGCTTGTGTGTGTGAAGTTGCAAGAAGACATATCAACAAATGTGTGGGAAACGGGCTCCTTATGCTCAACAACTAAAAAGAAAACTTTATAAAATTACTTTAATCATTACTTTTTTCTGATGTCTTTAGCAGTTTGCTGATTTGTCCACAAAGAAATTTAGTTTTCCTGGTTTTCTGTCATGTCAACACAGCAGGCTCAGCTGTTAAAAACCACTCCACACAGCTTCTAATGTCTGCTGGCTCTCACCCAAACATTCTTCTCAGTAGTGTTCTCTTTTCCCCTTCCACGGGGTAACACATTTGCCATTTCAAATATCAATATTTCCCTTTGACTCATGATCAGTTAAAGAGCTGTATTATACTGTTGATCAACACTTGCATCTAATGATATTTTTTAGTTTATATTTGCAATTCTGGTGAATATATTGTTGATATCAGCTTGCAAGACATATTTACATTCAATGTCAATGGCAGTTGGCAAAAGACATTTTATCATTTAAATTGGAGGACAACTATTTTCATGACATCATCCTTTATCTGGACTGCAATAATAGGCAGTGTTATAGTCATCAATGCTAAATGTTTTTGAAAAGGAATATAAAAACCTAATTTTTCACAGATTTTGAGATACTCTTTAACACTTTGGAATTAGGTGAGACTTTTCTGAGGGCATGTGATTAGGAGATTCTCATATACTTCCCAAAGGTCTAAACCATAATGTACTGGCCACTGACACGAGTAGAGTTTTGTTCTGTCAACTCTGAATTTGACATGGTGTGGACAATCTTAGGTGAGACTTCAGGAAGCTAAAGTAAAACACCTCTGACTAAAGGCCATTACTTCATTTAAGCACAGTGAAGGATTATTTTTTCATGTGAAATGCTGATGAAAAATACCTTAATGACTTCTCAGGCTGCTGGAGTAGAAGGCAAATAGTCCCTGGCATTAAAACACTATTGTGGGAAGTCCTAGTGACTCTGTGAGCTCTCCTTTTCCCAGCAAAGCAGATAGCACAGGCTACACAGGAATGGCTGCTGCTTGAGAAAGATCATCCCCCAGCCCAGCAGCACTGCTGTGTGTATTCAGCAGTGCCCCAAAACACCCAGCTAGGAAGATCTCCTTTTAAATAGTGCTGCAAACCCAAACCCATTTTTCATTCTCCAGCACTGTGCCCCCTTGGTTTTATTTACATTTTGTTAGCTAGTAACTGGAGAATGCATAACCTGACCAGTCTTTCCAAATACTATCCAGTAATTGGTTAGGTCATGTTTTTCTCCCTGTTTTCCATGGGTATGGTTTTAGCTTGGACCTTCAACTGAAGAATTTTCCAGACATGGACAAATAAGTGAGCCTGACTAGAAGGTGAAAATCATTTAATGCTGAAGTGCTCAAAGACTACTCACATCTTTAAGAGTAATAATGTTTGGATGCTGTCCATATCGCAAGAGTATCTCAATTTCTTCAGAGGGGTCTCTTTTGCTCTTATCAATTATCTGGAACAAATGAAGGACAGTGTAGTCAAATACCAGTTAGCAGCACTAAGAACAAAACAACCAACTCCTACAGCTTAAACAAATTACTATTCAAAATTATTCTATTATCATTACTCTATGAGAGGACAGCTCAAACCATGTGCAATTGACAGCCATGCTGACTGCCTGCCAAAGCCAGATGGAGCAATAATTGGTTTAGATTCTGGAGGCGTAAGTCCTCTTTTTGATGCCTACAGTTCTGTTTACCCATAAATAATGGCAGTTACAAGAATTGTCATTTAGAAATAAAACACCATCGAGAGTTTTAAAATAATCATAGTTTTAAAATTACCTCTTTGACATAAGAAAATGACAGAATCGTAATATTGGCATATGCTTGTATATATGCTGATAAATTATTAGAAATGAATTGTCATATATATTTGTCAGAAATGAAAATGTATGGACATTTACTGTCAGGGGAGATTTGAATTGAAATTATTGGTAATAATTTGGCTCTTTGGGCCAAACTCTTATAGTGAACAACAGAGTGACCAGACATTGTATTTGGCCATGTAACCAAACTCTCTACACATTCCTAAACTGGAAAGAAATCTGCTTCATAGATCACTTCTATGTAGTCAGTGTCTTTTGCCTTATTAGAAAATATAGTAAGACATGCACAATTTTTAGTTTTGTAGCAACAGGTCTTAGAAAAACACGACATCTGCTGCTTAGAGAGCATCACTGCATGGAAAGCCAGCTATCAGAAGAGCACTGACTTCTCCTCAGTGAAGAATCACTGAGGTACCTATATTTCCCATGTCAGGCAAAGAGCTTTAGTAATTTTTCCAGTTGAGAGCACTGATTAATGTTTTTCACTTTGCAGATTTAAATGATAAATATGGAACAAAAAATATTCTTAAGGGAAATCTCTGCATTTTGGAATCTCAAGAGTAATTGCACAGGAAATCAGCAGACTCATTCTACTAGAAACAGCAGTACACTAGGAATAGGAGTACACTATTTTGTCTGTATTTCTTATTGCTAGAAAACAACAGCAGTAGTTTTGAATAACAGGTTTACCAAAGTGGAATGGGTGGCATTTTCAGAAAATTATTTCCACTATTGCCTTGGCTTTCAAGGCTTCCACACTTAAATGTGGTATGCTCTCTCCAAGAGTTAAGTACAGAGCACATATTTTAAATTATGATGTTAGCAGGGAAAAAACAGATTTTTGAAAATCTCTTTTGCTAATGAGGATAAATGCCTGTCTGCTTTTTTATAAAGCACATGCATTTTTCATGGTTTATTTATGGTGATACAAATTCAAGTACATGAGTAGAATCTAATGCATTAGCCATAATAATGCATAACTGAATATAAATCAGAGGTTTCATAGTCATCATGACTGGCACGTATGTGTAGTGGTAATCATGGTCAGTAATTGTCCATGGCTCAGGTATGCCTCTGAAACTGTATCAGTGATTTAATTCTGAATTAATAGAAATGTGGCAAATGAAAGTGCAACAGGCAGCTGATGCAGGTAAATCGTTGTTGTCCACATTTGAATAAATAAAGGAGAACCTCAAGAATAAGTGAATGAAATAAAAATTTCTGATGTTGTTCTCCCAGTTTAGTTGAGACATTATCAAGAAGCCAACAAAGCCCCAATTGACTGAATCCACGTGAGTACAACCACAGTGACTGAATGTGTCCCACTCAACCAGTAAGCCTAACATACAACAAGATCCTCAGGGCCACTTCCTTGGCTACACTGATAAACCTCTTGTCCAGTTACTGGAGCAACTCACTCGTGCCCCTGTTAGCATCTGCCGGCCTTGTACCAACCAGCAGAACCTACTGTGACAAGAATTACCACCAGTGTGAAGTGCCACTGTACCAAGCTATATATTCCACACTCCTTTTCTGTTGCAGTTCCCTGTGAAAGCAAATATCCAGACCTGTGGAAAATTTTAAATGATTTAAATTTTAAGTGATTTAAATTTTAATAATGTATGACTATAGATGCATATATTAGGCCTAAAAAAAATCCAAACTAAAAATAGTCTCAGCTATTGACAAAACTAAAACCAATATAACTGAAAGCACTCTGCTACTGATGTAGTAGCAACAGCAGCAGATGACATTTAATGCTTCTAACTCACAATATGCAATGTTAATACAAATTGCAAGACAGTCCCACTTAATATGCATGCTTTTTGTTTTAATGTGTGTACAACCTGTGATACAATGATTACATGGACAAACTGCCCCAAACCGCACCACAAATCACCATCAGAGCTGTGAAGCGACCTGCAAAATTCCTCTCAGTCCCTGGGCAGTCTAATTGGACAGACCAGAACCATTTTTCTCCTCCACAGCAAGAGATTGTCACCCTGCCAGTGCTTCTCTTCAGTGTTCCTGGGACTTACACTTGGCCCATGACTGCTAAAGAGGCAGAGGAGGTGTCTGCTGCAACTTCACCAGAAATCCCTCTGCCGCTCAGATTGGCTGCAGTATGCACTGTTTCTTTATCTGTATGTTGCAATTGCCACAGCAGTCCATTAGATATGCCCCACAGCTCCACTGCTATGCTCAGTTCTGATGTTTCTTTTCACAAAGTCATAGGTTGGAAAAGATCTCTTGAGATCAGCAAGTCCAACAATTAACCCAGCATTGCCAAGTCCATCACAAAACCAAAGTACCTTATCTACATGTCTCTTAAATGCCTTCAGGGATGGTGACTTCACCCTTTTCTTGGGCAGACTGTGCAGTGATTTATAACACTTTCAGAGAGTTTTTTGGTGTGCTGTTAAATCCACCCGGAATTTCCTGTGGTAAAAAAGAGCATTTGCCGCCCTGGTCACTGTTTCTGCTGAGACACTGTATTTTGCATGAATACAGCCTCTTCTCTGTTCCTCTCTGGGAGAGCCCATGAAGGTCCTGCAGCTCTTCCTGTGCAAGCAATGATGTCTTTTCTTTAGGAAACTCATTTTGATTTGAATTCAACTAAAATGTACATATAAACACTCTCTATTACAGAATTAAGGGAAGATCTCAGCTACTAGTCCTGAGAATTTGAGTAATATGTTATGATGCTACATTTCTATTTCTCTCTTTAGATATGTGGTGAAGAAGACCAACTCAAAAAGCCACCATAATGTATAAGCAACTTAACTGAAAATGTAACATGAGCTCTACTGCACCTTGGCCCAGCAGAGCTGTGACGCACAAAGGTCGTCCATTGCCCTTCAGAAGAGAAAGAAACTAAGCCATAAAGCAAATAGACTTTTTTCTGTGCATTGGACACCCAGGGATTGTTCAGAAACTTGTCCGTGTCAAACAGTGCATGAAAGAATTTCAGAGTAAAATGGGCTCAGCACAGGCAATACTGTCATTTGTTCTGACAGGATTTGTTTGTTCTTTAACTATCACATCCTTTGTGTGACTAACTGACTAACTGAAAGGAAAAGGTGCATTTTCTTTCCTCAGTGGGATTTAGGGTAATAACCTCATGATATTTTATGAGTCAAGCTCCTTTAAAGGACAATACTGAACACTACTCTATTAAGGAAGAAAGGAGCAGGACAGAATACTTTCAAAATCTCAATTAACACATCTGTCTGGTTTTTACAAGTCCTTCAACAAGGCTTCTGCATGGAAAAAATCATCTAATTCTCCTTTCCTAATGGGTTTTCAATGGATTTAGGCTTGCCAGAGCAGACTAATGAGTATAAAAGAGAGTATCAATAAAATTCTGTGTGGGTAAAGCCTTGCTGAAATAGCAACTAAATAGACAGTATATATATTTGCTTGCTGCCTTTCTGTGAAGGTATTTGCATGCTTCCAACTGTGTAGATAAATCTCTTCTTTTGGACCTAGTTATGCCATCAGCAGATGTTGGAGCCTTCAGCTGTTTGATACCACCCACCAGGCAGGACTTACAGCCCTTACAGCCCTGCCAAAGAAATGGTACATGTGAACACTTCCTAATCCACTTTCAGTGAACCAACCCTGATAATACAAATTGCCTTTTCCAATGATGAAATTAACCTGGATGATGGTGCATGAGAAGAATGGAGAATGGCTGTGTTTCTCATGTGAAGTTCTCCATCACTACAGTTGTGAGATTGGAAAAGGGCAAGAGGCGGGAGAAGACAGTGTAACTGCCTTTGCCGTCTGGAAAATGAACAGCCTAAAAAAAAAGGTGAGAAAGAAGCAAGAGAGTGAGAAAAAGGACAGCAAAAAACAATGGATACACTGATGGGAAGAGCAGTGATAGTAGTCTGAGGAGAAAGGATGAGGCTCTGGACAGGCTATGCTCAAGCTAGCAGCAAGGAAACTTCTCCATTGGGTCTTTCTGTGCTGGGGAGAAAGGACCTTGTGCCTCTTTAATGACCAAACAATTTAATGATCTTTTAAACTGCCTTATCTTCAACTGCCCCAAGTGACCTTTCCTGGCAGCTGAAACTGAGATACCAGAGTGTGAACTGGGGCAGCTGAGTTGCTGGTACAGTTCCAGTCTGCTGCTCCAGCTGCAGCAACACAAAGTCCAGCAGAAGGCAGGGCAGACACCTGGGCATTGTCATACCTTGTACAGCCACACCTGAGGCTGCCAGTGCATTTAGGCAGTGGATGACGTAAAGCTCCTTTTGACCAGCACTAGTTGAATGGCTTTGTAGAAAAAGCATGGAGGAGGAAGAGAGTTTTATATGCTTTTTAAAGCTGCTTTTTTTTTTTTTTTTTTTTTCTGTTATATGCAGTTTTTTCTACAGTCTGTTTGGAGAGTAAGCATGGGTTAATCTCCTTCAAGAACAGATTCATTACATAGTGTGATGTGATAGTTTCTGTAAAAATCCTTTCCTTTTCTGGGAAGGAAGGGATGAGCAAAAGGAGAATTAATTTTGTGTCCCTTTGCACATTATATCTACACTGATATATTTGAAAATTCAGGGCACCACTAGTGGAATTGACTATAGGTGGGATTTGCTTCTCTTCTGAAAAAAGGAGGTGTGACAGCACACAGATTTTAACATGACAGTTTCATCTACAATACTTTCCAATGAAAGTGTCACACAGAGAGAGTTCTTCAGTTCTCTGCTGCTGGAAAATGTACAGGTTTCCATTTCAGTAATATTTCCTCCTAAAAATAAGGTCTATTCATGCCAAGCATCTGTTTTAATTTGGTTTCTTTTTTGATGTCAAATAACTCAAGCTGGATGAAAATCACTGCAGAAAGGCTAATATTATTTAAAAGAACATGGTATAATTTTAAATTTAAGAGGCCTCCAAGGAGAACTTTTCCAGGCCTAATAGTTTCTGAGGGACTATTTGCTGTGCTATTAGTTTTGATTGGCTTCAGAAATTCATTCCCTCTACCCATGTATAAATCTTTCAGGAAAATAGTGAAAAATTACTATTAAGAAGAAGCATGCCTAATTAGCAATACTTTTCTGAAATAAGGACTGCCCATCTGATCAAGCTGTGCAGGTGAGACATTAAACATTTCTGCACACAGAGCACGCCCACTTGCTGACACCATTTGCTGACTTAGCACTCCTAAGCTGTCAGCTGGAACTGTTAATGAACTGCTCTTGTTAATTAGCACTTATATGGTAGCACACATTTTCTATGCAGAGCAGAAGCATTAACAAATTTATTTCAATAGCACCCATGAAACAGAAAAGCTCATTTTAGGGAGAAGTCTTCATTTCTGGAAGCAGAATAGTTTGGTGGGAAAGGCTCTGCACTCAGTCTGCTCCACTCAGCATAAAACCTTGGATCAGACTGATGAGTTTTCAGTCCACAAAATATCTGCAAGGCTGCTCTCACCTTCTACAGAAAGCTTCAGAGATGGAAACCAGTGAATCATATTCAGAACTTATAAAGAGGAAAAATTATTACATCAGTATGGAAGACAAATGGAAGAAACATAGTTTGAATGGCCCCAAAAGAGAAACAGAGGCACAAAGGACCAAATTCTATCCAAAATACTTTAGGTATTTGGCAAATAAATTAGCAAAGAGAAACATGATATTATTAAGCTGTAGAAGAACTGCTGCCTGATCCTAGGTCTCAGAAAAGATCTAGTTAGCAGAGAGAAATACCATATTCTCACATTCTTCAGAGGTTCAGCCATGCCAAGGGAAGAGACACCGAGAGCTTTGTGACGAAATGGGGAGGCTGCAGGTTACACCAGAGATTTACAACCATTACACATTTAAGATTTGCTTAGAAACTGAGATTAAAAGGTGGCCTGCACACATTTCTGTATTTCTGCCTGCCCTCTCTGATTATTTTGTTAAGAATTTAAGCAGTGCTTCGACGCCATTTACCCCAAAAGTCAGAAATGGCTCTTGCTGCTAGAAACAAGCTGGCTACTTGTAGAAATGCTCAAGCCACTCCTGCCTCTCTGCCCTGCCTTCTCTCACATCCTTCCAGGAAAGCCCAGCATTCTGTACTGGTGTAGCCTTTTTGAAGCTGTAGCTGCAGCTATTCTAGCAGTGTCTCCTTGGAGAACTGACTTACTTCTTTGGGGAGACTATGTGGCAGAAAGCATTGAATCAGAGACTATGCTGTGTTGGAAGGGACCCATCAGGAGCATTGAGTCCAACTCCTATCTGAACACACTCAAAACAACAGAAAAGTGAGACCCAATGAAGCTTTGCAGGCATTCTGGAAAACCCTGATTTTAAAAAAATGAGGTCACCATTGTGTTGCCTTCTGTTATGGTGAGTGTACGTAATGACCCTGGTCCAGGGTGGAATTCAGGCCTTTTGATAAGTTTTTGGAAAGGGAAAACCAAGAAAGCCTTCAAATCCTCACAGACAATAATAATCTATCACCCTTTGCTGCTTCATCCATTTTACTGTAAATCATTTTCCATCACATCTAGAGGACACCCTCCATGCTGTTTGCAATCATTCTTAGTATGGCAACTAGCCCTTATTAGGGCTATTAATGCTGGTTTATTTGCAGAGCACTCTAGAAAACAGCCCTCCCTATGCCAATTCAGAGAAGGACAAAGATTTTTTTGCTTAAATGTGTTCTAAAGCCTGTATCTCCTAAATGGCACCCTATAGGCTTCCGAATTAGGTGCCCCACTGCCAAAAGCTTAAGTATGCTTCAGATGCTGTGAGTATCTGGGCCACATTATTTCCTGATGTCCAGCTTTATAAAACAAATTTAATGGGAAAACCTGGTAAGTGTTTTCTGTAGTTTATCAAGGTAAGAAGGGGTCTTGTACCTCTGACCCTGCATTTGTAAGGCTACATTTCCACTACTATGACAAATCCAGCTGCTTGGCATGTGAAGGGAAAGACACCTCAGTCATTTCCTTAAAGAGTTTGCTTTACCAACCCCTCTCACAATCAGGCTTTTTTCCCCTGAAGCTCCCTTTTTTAGCTCCAAGACATTCTGTCTTCCCTTGCTGTCTTTAGCAGCCAAATGGTTGTCATCCATCATTTATATCACCTCGGAGATATTTATAGATTTTGATCGCATCCCACCAAGCTCTTGTCTGTCTTACATCACACATATTTGTAGCTCTCTTGATAGAGCTTGCCTTGTAACTCTTGCGTATTTTCTGTTACAGATTTTCTCTAATTTACTTATATTCTATATTAAACCATAGATATCAAAAGAGCACATGATCTCACAGGATTTAGTATTGCTACTCAGGTGCTACAAGAAAAACTCATTTATATGCAAGCATGTTAATAAGATAGAAATCCATAGGTCTGCATAGGAACTGTATTAATAAAACTGTAACTACACTAGCAACATATTTATGAAATATTTGTCTGATGCTGGTATTCAAATATTTGTATTTCCATCATATGAATTATTTGAAAACACTGAATAGCTGCATTACATATTCAGGGAAGGAAAGCAAATAGTAATGAAAAATTTTGGCCAGACTGCAGTCAGAAACACTTTCTCAATAAAATATTGGAATGTATCTATAAGTATTGTTAATATGATCTTGCAGAGGCAAAAATAGGTGTGTTTCATAGATAATTTGATAAGCCATCTTGAGGAAGAGCAAGGACAGTTAGAGGCTTCTGGAAGCACTAAGCACTCTCATTTCCTGTCACTGGACTAGCAGACTTTATAATGAGGTCATTGTACATGACATTAGATTCTTCCTGGTGCCATATTTTCCCCAAGTGTGAGATGTGATAGAGGCCTACTCTTACCCACACAAACCTGACTGTGACAGCCATCCAGCAAAGTTCAAGGGGGGTTTGCATTGCTAGGGACTGAACAAGAGCTAAGACAGCACCTCAGCATCTGATCCATGCCCATGCAGCCCATCCTCTCTCTGGCACAGTCCTGACAGTGCTCTGCTCCAGCAGCAGTTGTCTGCAGCTAAATTTAAAAGGGATGCATTACCAGTGGCTCTGGCCTGGACATTGGTGCAGATATCCTGGGGTCTGAACACTGTACCATGTTTTGGGGGACAGTTTTGGAGAAGCAGTGGTTGAGTACCTGCTGGTTTGACAAGCTGGCAGACTCAGGGCCAAGAAATCTGGGGTCATCTAGCAAACTTTCCATTGACCTTCCTATTTAAAACCTGATATATTTATCCATTTTCCACCAGACACTAAGTACCTCCCAAACAGACAAAAATAGATACAAAGCCTTCCCTGAAATTTCCACTGTCTGTTTCACTTTACTTACTTTTTATGGTTAAGGAGAGACAATTTTAAGCAAATCTGTCTAGATCTACAGACACCTTAACTTTCAAGGAGATTTAATGTTGTTTGGACTGATTTTTTTTTTTTTACTCTTATTTCACTAAGTAAGATTTGCATTTTCTTTACTGCATTCAGCACTAAACTCCTGACCTAACCATAGTACAGGCTAAGGAGAAAATGTAGAGCCACTAAATATGACTGTATAACCTCCTACCTTCAGATCAGTGTGCAATTTTATCTACTCACACCAAACACCTAGAAACAACCAAACTAAGATCATGAACATCAATGGAAGAGGAAAATGAAGTTTAAGGAAATTGTGAAAAAAGTCTGGAATTTGAATGGGTTTTGGTGACTATGTCACTCACTGTTATTAGCAAATAAACAGACATATATAACCAGTTTGATTACACAGGCCTGCTAACACTAGCTCTCCTGAATTACTGATTTCTGTTTATTGATAGCATGCTGACATCACTTCTTTGCTGGTATCAAATTTTTGTAGCTAATTAAAATGCACCTTCTCTCCAGTCTGCATGCACCAAAACATGCTAGATAGATTAGCTTTCAGTGCTTTGCAGCTACCAGAATTATACATGAGCTGTGGGATTCACTCAGACTCTAGCAGAAACTAACTTGTATCCCAGTGGCAGACACAGACTGCAACCTTTGGCTTTGCTCACAACTGTGGAACATCTGGAGCCAAACAATTGGTTAGTACATTAAAAAGATAGGGAAAAGTCATGAGATTCACGTGTGTTTCAAGATCCAAATTCCACTGTAATATTGGCATCTGCAAAGTTGGACTTGTCAGTTGGGACTATCTCTACTGTATTTTTCTTCTTCAAAGGAGGGAAAAATGTATATCCTGTTTTTAGGATATACACCCTAGGTTCTTGCCTTGCCTCTAACAGCATGGAGGGATTGAAGACCCACAAGACTTAACCAGCTGGATATTCTGGAGAAAAAGCCAGTTGACATTAAGGTGTTGAATTTGGCATCTACGCCACCTACCTCTGCAATATTGGGGGTAGAACTGGCTCAGCAGCAGAAATTTCTACTTGGCTATTATCCACCAGTAATCTCTGCCGTGGGTCAGGAGTCAATCTGAATAGACAAACCTTTAGAAACTGGGAGATGAAATGAAGTCCTTTTGTAACTGAATCTGGCATCAGTAAGAAGCACATCCAAAAATCCAGCTTGAAAGTTTCACTAATGCTCCAAGCTTGAAAGCTGTGCAATAGTTTTAAGAAAAGAAAAACATTTGGAATATGCTAATTGCATCACATCTCTGGAAGGTTTTGAAAAATCTGATTCACCAAGTATTCTGAACTCCAAACAAGAGCTCTTAATCTGTTTAGGCTTCCATTTTAAACCTTCTCCCACCCACAGAAACCTCTACCATCTCCTCTATTTTCAATAGTGATGTGACTTAATAGTTTGATCTTATTTTCCTTTGCTTCTGACCTCACCATGGCATTTATACCCATGTAAAGTTTGTAACTACAACTACAATGCCAGTTCTCTTTGCTATTAAAAACCATTAGGCCTGCTGTAGTCAAGATGATCAATATTATAGCAGAAGAATCTTAAACACATCCACCTCAGAATATTCTGTAATTCAGAAGAATGAACAAATCCTTACTTGTGTTTCAGAGCTTTTTACTTTTTTTCACTTAGGAATGAGATGAAGAGAAAGTTAAGAGTAAAATTTTAAAAGCTCCTCAGAGTATGTACGTGCAAGTAGAATATGACACATGGATTTGCTAAACCAACATCTACCTGCACTGACCTAGATAGGTGGTTACTAGTTTCAGGGTAGACTCAATTTGCAGGAAATTTGACTGTCTACAGGGTTTTCTCTTGCAGGGTAGTGAAATGCTCTCAGAAGTGGAGATATGTCTGAATTCTGAAATATTGCACTTAAGAGCCTGAGGGCATGTCTAAAATAGCTTTAGAGTTTATTATTAGCATTTCATTTTTACAGATGACATGGAAGAAGAGGGAATAGGTTGCAAGAAAAGTCTTTTCTTCAGCAGGCTCCATGATTGGATTTCCAGAGGCAGTACAGCTGCCTACAGCGGCAGAGAGGTGTCTGGGGGAAATTCCAAAAGCTCCTCAGTGAGCAACGTGCCTAATCTCAATCAGCTCTGAAAAGAGTGAAATTCCAGACCTGTTAAAATGCTTTTACAACACCAGTAAAGAACTTCTTTGCGCTGCTAGACATCTAATTACCTTGACAAGATGCACTCCAATTAGTAGCAGATGGCCAGGAAAAGGAAAAGGGTTGAAGTGTTTTGCATTTTATTAAGTATATTCTGCTTCTGGGCTAGGAAAGGTTTTACTTTTCTGGCTGTGACTCTGACTCAAGTTACTCTGGCCAGGTAATTTCCTGACTCAGTAAGACACCGTGGAACAACAGCAAACAAGGTGAGGGGCAGGCTCCATGGAAGGATTATTTATTTACACAGTGACATGGTGTGTGTCTTCCCTCAGTGATGCCACCACCATGTCCTTAACTCCTTCCCTATCACCAGCCTCCCCTGAGGGAGACAGGATGATGCTCTCTGAGGTGTTGGCAGTTCCTCTGAAAGAGGGAGCTTTTAATGAGTTGGTGCAAGGCAAATGGGGCTGCTGCCTATCACACAAACTATCATTGCAGACACTTTTTCCTGTGAATGTTACATACTAGAGAATGCTGAGAAAATTATACTTACTAACAGAAATGAAAAGAGCCTAATTACAATGATTTTTAAAGAGAGAGTTAAAGGATGCGTGTCAAAAGGGACTGATATATAATTATGATAATATCAGTTGCAACTCCTGTGCTAATTACTTGAAATGGGTGGCGTGTAATTCTTTTGAAAGCAAGCTACTCTGACAACAAAATTATATAATCGTATTATGAAATTACAATAAAGTTGAAAGAAAAGTAAAATTAATATATTGGTAGAAGTAATAACCAAAGAGGCAGCACTAAATGTGCTGGAAAGACAGAACAAACAGAAGCCCACCAACTGTCTCCAACACAAATCTGTGCTACACATTTGACTCACACAGTGTCAGAAACTGAGATGCTGCACATGTTGCCTACACTGGCAGTCAAAATCAAGACATATTTATATGACAAGAAAAGAGTTGTAAGAAGTGGAAGAACAAAGGAGTAAAAAGAGGAAATATTAAAAAAAAATGGGAAAGAGCATAAACCTATCAATCACAGTGCTGAACTGTGCTGGAGCTTTGAGAATCTCCATGCCTTGGCTTTGTTCTGGATCCTCTGAGGTACCCCAGACATCCAGCCTATTGAGCATGCTGGGCCCTGTCTGATTTGGGCACTCAGACATCTTCAAGGGATGAGGTTTTTCTATTTGGTTTCACACTGGCTGTATTACACTGATAAATCTGTCCACAATACTTGGTATAAATGGAATATTAAAGTTATTACTTAAATTTAGTATACATTATGTTCATCATGGATGTATTAAAGTTATACAGAACCCACACCTACTATAACATAATGCCATCTGTTGACAAATGACCTAGGCACTGAAAAGCTCTGATTTTTTTCATTCATTAGAAATGAAATAATAGCACATTCATATGCAAGGCCACAGATCTGCTGGTAAGTCCATGACTTTAATTATGGTGTAGCCTAGAAAAATGAACCATTGTTTGAACAGTGACATCAACAGATTGTAGGTTAATAGTGGTTTCCAGATTTGTGTGGCCACCATGAGGAAACATGAAAAGTTTAATGGATTTTCATGCATACTGCATTGCCATCAGTCTAGTAGTGGAAAATAAGACAGAATAAAACGTTTCATATTATTCTATTGACTGTCTGGAGGTCGTTTATCTCATGAACTGCAGTTTAGATCACGTTAAGCTCTCATCATCTCATTTAATAGCAAAGACACAATCTCATTTATTAGCAAAATTTACATCTCATTTCTAAAATTTTAAAGCAGCAAAAGTACACTGGCAGTTGGCTAGATCTCCTCATTTGCTGCAACTTTGGTAAATACTCTTCTCTATGTACTGCAATCTGTTCCCATGAGATGCTACAGAGTGAAAGGATCTCACCTAACTTCCCCTGTTTCTTTAAATTCTGTGTTATAATCTACCCTTGTCCCTTTCTGGTAGAAGAAAAAAACCCTGTAGTACTTTTCTAACGTATGAGTGTTTTCATTGCTAAACTTTTCCTTAAAGAAAAGTGCACGTTTGAAAGTCTTCCTCTGAGCTGTTATCTCACAACCACTTGCCACTGGTCTGTATCCTGCCATGGCTGCATGCTATTTATTCAATAGCATTGAATAGAAAGAAGAATGTTTCAACTTTGCAATAATTTTTTATGTAATTTTTAGAAATTATGATGATTCAGTGTAGGCTATGTTAAAATTCTTATTCAAGTTTGCAAGGAGCATGGCTGAAGTGATTAACAGGATTTCCATGCAAGACAGCAAAGGTCTTTTGGAATTCTATGTGGTGGGATTGAAGTGCGAAAAATATGGAAGACTTATCATGAAACCTGCCATTTTACAAAACAGAAAAAAATCCCAAGCAACACCTAGCAACAAGAAATAAGCCAACAAAGAAGCAGAGCAGCCTCAGCTGCATTTCTGGCATTTACTAGAGGCTTTCTTACCTTCACTGCAAACTCTGTTTCTGTAGCTTTATGAATGCATCTCTTGCACACTGAATAGGAGCCAATTCCTATGTCCTCCTTGATCTCGTATCCATCAGTAAAGTGAATGTTGTTCCCATGTAGCTGCTATAGGGAAAGACAAAAGAAACAAGGAAATCAGGACATGGATCTGTAAAAGCAAGGACTAGCTTCCTCTTGAAGAAGGTCCTTGATCTCCTCTCCTTCATAGAACTCTCTTGTCCTTAGCAGCTTTTCCAAATCAAATCAAAAAGTTCTGAAGCTCTTTATGTAAACAAGCAAATGTGTCTTTTCCATTTCTACCTTTTTCCAGTCTGTAAGATGGAATTGTCTATGTAGAAGTAGTGGCAAAACTGTTGTGCTTTTCAAAACTATTTTTGGAATGCAGAAAATCACCATATATTAGAAATTCATAGGAAACTGTGGGCCCAAATTTCCTGACAAATCCACATATCTTGACAATATAAACTGATTTCTAATTACTGAGGGGCAGATAACATAAAATACTAATAGTTTCACTGTCTTCAAGAGAGATACCCTATATATGGGGGGCACCTCCAAAACATTGGAGGTTTTGTCTAGAATATGTTTATCTGCAGTTTCTTTGTGAGAGAGAAGTTAATATTTTAAGCCATTAATTCATATGCTCTTTGAAAAATGTCTGGGCAGGTAGACTGGTTCAATGGTGAGCCCCAAATCTGAGGCTTTGCTGCAAATTCCATCCCAGGACTCAAGAAATGACCAGCACCTCTAAAAGTCCTCCAGAATTCTCTGTCTGAAAATGCAGCCTTGCTAGCAAAGTCCACACAGAACCTGCCAAATTCTAAGACATGCATATGCCAATATTCAACATATTTTTACAAAGCAAATCATAGGAATATATATAACATTTCTGAGATCTAATGGCTTGGGTAACATTTCACTTACTGTTCCATAAAAGCATGTTTAACAGTATGACACATTTCACTGTAAATAATTAAAACGGAGATGAAAATCTACAAAAACCACAGGTAGGATCTTCCCTGCTTGAGGCATGGGTATGAGAGGGAGCTTTTTCCTAGTGAGAAAATTGGCTGCATCCTTAAGCAGCCCAGTTCGTTCTCCCCGTTCCCTTCTCCTCTCATGTATTGAACCTCTTGTAGCAATTTATTTCTGGTTTAAAGTACAACTGGATAGATTTTTTTAGGAGAATGGCAGCAAAGAACCAAGTGGTTGGTATTTTCCCCCATCAAGCACCCTGGTTTAGGTGAGTACACCCAGCCTTTTGTGCAACAGCAGCAGGAGTACAGTGGTCTCTTACACCCAGGAGCTTGGGCTCTGTGTCTCTGGGAGAACATAGCAGTAATTCATCAAACCCCTTTGCCAGCAGAGATTGGATCATGTAACCCATGACAAAACTGTTGGGAATGAAACACATTCAGTGAAAGAACAGTATTTCATTACTTGCTCTGCATGCACAACTGGAATCCTGTTTCAGGTATTGAGAAGTACTTTTCATTTTAGTTGTGACAAAATGCAGTTCCTATTTCCTTTGCAAAGGTGGTGAGGAACGTTTTATACATAAAAGCATTTGCAAAAAATTTCTCATTTTCCAACACCTACATGCTGCATTTAAAACACCTCCTTCCCACACTAGATAGCTGTGAAATGCCAGTGAGAACATTAGGCAGTTTAAATACACACATACGTATGTGCACATCAGATGTGAAATGTAACCAGCATCAGTACCTGTACAATTGGATGAACAGTGATTTTGTGCACATCTTGCTGTGCAGGCTCCTGCACCAAGTTAGAGGCAACAAAGCTGAACCCTCTGAAAAGATGATGAGCATTGGCACTTGGAGGAACACCTGGGGAATCTGTAGGAGAAGGAAGAAAATGGCCTCATGAGCTGCACAAAAGAACAGACAGGAATAGCACGGCACTACAACAAAGTCACCCCTGCCAGTCAATAGCAGATCTGATAAACTGGCAGACACAGGGGAATATAATTAATCTCCCTAGCAAGGCTTTGGTGTGCCTTCTCCATTGCTTTCCTCTGTTTTGAACAATGCAGGGGTATTGTTTGCAAGGATATCTCTGTTGGATACAGGTTTGTTTCACAGGGCATTCTTAGGCAAAGTACTGCCTGTGCCAAGAGTGCACAGAGCGAGAGAAGGCACAGGGCAGAGAGGCTTGGTGAGAGATAGGAGACTCAAGGCAGAGCCCCTTGCAGGGCTTATCAGATGTTCTCCAGGAAGAAGCTACAGGCTTCTATAAAGCTGGAAAAAAGCTGGAAAAAAGCTATAGGCTGCTATGTCTGTTCTTAGCAGCACAATTTAACTACAGAAATGACAAAGATCAAAGTGGCACACTCCGTGGGTCAGGAGAATATAGAGAATGCATGAAAAGAATGTAAAAGCACAATACTCCAGTAGTGGCCTTATAGGAATCTTCTGGAGCAGCTTTAGGAGCCGGGACTTACTCCAGGGAAGATAGTGGCTGACTTGCCCTCAGGTGGAAAAAAAAACAAGGATTGTTTTAACTAATCTTCATGGAGGTTTTCTCCCCATCCCTTCCCCTGACATGGCAAAAGGAGGGAAGGAATAGCTAAAGTTCAAAAACTCCCGAATTATTCTATCTTTGGAACGCAATAAGCTGAGAGCATTACTTTGTACCTGCAGCACTGCTCAGTGAGAGAAGCAGCATGACGAAGCAAGCAGAGCTGTGCTTCACTTAGAATTCTGAAAAGCTTTGAAGAGATCTTTCTCCCCAGTGTATGTTTTATCCTGGGTATTTTCCTCAGCAAGAAGAATCACTTTGTAAACTATTCCTTGGCAACAGGCTGGGTATTATAAAACCTATATTACTAAAATTTGCTAACCTTTTTTTCGGTTCCTGGGGGGCTTGTGGGGTTTTTTCTCTTTTTCCCTTCACATTTCCTCCAATGCACCATGGAATTTACTGACAAAGTTACAGAGTTAGATTTTCATTAGAAAGCTATTTCCTTGTAGTGAAGTGTGTAAATACCCAGTTGTCTAAAGAAAATACATCCCCAGTGAGCTTTTTATCTGACTCACCTGCTTGAGGCCCTGAAAATATGTAAAGATGTGTACTTAGCATGCACACACCCTGTATAAATCTACTGGTCAAATGAGTAGAGAAACTGAAGTCAGAACTTGATAAAACCAATATATATCTGCTTGGGAATAAACAAAACTGAGACCAGATAATTCCATTTCTCATCACAAAGCTGCCTCAGCTTTGACAGGAGTCAAGAGTCAGTGTGTTCTTACTGCACAGCAAGCAGAGTTCAGATGGAGAAGATTGTCTTTCGGTAAAATGGCATGGGATTTTTGTTTATCTCAGTGTTTTTGATGGGCACTCTCCTTGCAAATATGTGGATGAATCACACCAGACCTCTTGCATCACTGGATACTTCCTACCATGGCATATCTATAACAGTGATTTTTACACAAGGGATTAATTAAGAGGAAAGAATGTTTGTTAAAAAAAAGAGGAATAACAATAATTCACATCTTAAAACTTTTGAACCTCAGAAAAGCTGTGATGCAGCTCTAAAACAAAAGTGGTAGGTGAGCTCTGTTTAAAAAAACTGTTCCTTCATAATTCACTGCCAATCGCTTCAGCAAATACTGCAGAAGAACTATTGATGATTTGGTGTTCACTATTAAATATTCATCACCAACAACTGATTTGCCCATTAAAACATTTCTGCTAAGTGCAAAATTATGCATAAATTATGTTAATTAACTGATAGCTCAGATACAGAAATAATTTTTCTAGGCCTTATAAATCAGAATAATTTCATATATCTGAATTAGATTCACTTACAAGCACCAATCTTGTTTAATGGTTATTTTTCTTCCTGTGAAAAGTAATAATGCTTTGTTCCACTACAGTATCTAAGTTTAAGGGTTTTCAAAGGCTTCATAACTCTTAAGTTACTTCCTTCCTCATGTTTCACTGGGGTTAGCAAACATCTTATCTGTAAAGGAGTATATTTAGATACTTCAGGTGAAACTTCACATACTTTTTTTTCAGCAGTAAAGCCAGTCTAAAACATCCCTGCTGGTTACAGCCTGCTGTCCCATCAATTACAGCAGCACAAACATTTGTGGACTGAAGTCTAAATTGGGTCACAAGAACGATCTTGGTTTGATCCTTGTCCAAATCACCATTTCTAACCTAGATTACTTCAGCCTCCAGCTCCCTGTAAGGAGCTGAGTCACCACAAATGAGATGTGGGGTCACAGTGGTGAATTTAGGAAGCAAATGGCCAAAAAAAGCAACTCCAACTTGGACAAGTCTCTGAGAAAAAGTGATGTGAAACTATAGCCACATAAATGATCTGTCAGTCTCAGAAACCACATCTTTGGCACACTCAGGTCTGAAGTTAAGAATCCACAGAATGTGGTTTCAACCTCCAGGGTAAAGGAAGTTTCTGAGGTACAGCAAATCACTGGACTGACAGGGTTTACTGGATGCAAAACTTTGACACAAACCTGCTTTCAGACAGGAGAACTCCTTCATAAAGGCAGTGTAAAATAGTGATTGACAGCTTTGTTAAAACACAACTGCATGATCATGAAGCAGGAATTATTACAGGCTGTTCTCAGTAATAGGGTTACTTTGTTTGGGGTCTATGTACTCATAATCATAAGCAAAATAAAAAAGGTTATTGCTCTATTCCATTGGCAATATGAGCCAGTATTAAACACACTTGTGATACTCTCCCCAATTTATATGACCCTAATAGTCAACAGTCAGGGGCTGAAAAGTATTCTGCCAGTCTGCCAGGGCTTTTCCATCATTCTGAAAGTGTAAATGGATTCATGAAAGTGTAAATGTTTGATCCTCAGGCCACTATCCATGGTAACCCAAAGCAGAATTGAAGAAGGCCACCTCCCCACCCTTGCCATCACCCCAAAACAAACCTTCCAAGTCAGTGTCTCGTAGGAAATAACAAATTTAATTAGGCAACAGCAGTTAAATGTAGATTGTAATTTATAGCCCCAGGCATCAGTAAAAGCAATGAAGTGTGAACTTCCAAAGCAATCCAAACTTTTAATGCTTCTTTGCATTTCAGTGACACTTCCCATGGGAGAAGCAGAGCACACATTCTTGAAGACCAGATTAACTTGCAACCTCCAATATTTCAGAGAAATTAGTGCTTCTGAAATCTAAATTAAAGCTAAAATCAGATGTGTGAAATGTCTAGAAACCAAAGATCATATTTCTATGCAGGGGAATAGGAATATCAGGACATGACCAACATATAACTGGAGACAGGTGGATGTTCCAGTTATAAAAACAAGAATAGAATATTTTTATAGTTCGTAAAAGGCAGAACATCCTTGGGAAAAGAAAATAGGAACTGACTGAGGAAAGATTTGAAGTAGATACCCTTATTTCAAACCCATGAAAGGAAATTTGAACCAGGCTTTGAATAGTATTTTGGGCTAGTTTTAAGTCAAAATGGTGTAGGTCACGATAAGTCTGAATAAAAACTGCAGGAAATCTCAGCTCTGATTCGCATGCTATAATATAGGTGTTTTCATAATGAAAGCTCAGATCTTTCCCTCTCACTGCAACAGTTCTGAGGATTTGAGGATTTCAATTTGAGGATTGAAGCTTGAGACCTTATACTTGATTGTTACACAATATTATGTAGCATTTACAGTGCTTACCACCTTTAAAGTGTTTTGCAACAACAGCTAATTCAATGTTTACACTTTAGAAAGCATAAACGGGTAATTCTTGACACAGGTACATCACAGGTAGAAATGTCATGTACTTTATTCATGTCTAGCAGAAGGCAACATTATAAGTGGGATTACCACTCTGACATTATTAATATTCTTGTTTATTTAAAAGAGTGGAAAGATTGAATTTTATGCAACAGATACCTTCATATATGTAGTGTACAAAGCATGGTATTTCTTTAGGAAATAGAAGTTACAGGAACAACATTCTATCTGCAAGCATTTTCTAAATATTCTGGGCCAAATTTCCTGTTGGCATAACTCTGCTGACCTGAGAACTAGATGATTCTTCATTGCTTTTAACTACACAATAACTTCCAGTAGTCCACAGTCCATGGGATGTCATAATTAAACAAAACATCTATGCAATATCTAATAACATACTAACTTGCAGAGATACAAAGTTACTTGAAGCCAAGGTAATTTAACATAGTTAAATTCAGCTAGTAAGCAAAGATAAGTAATAAAATAGCAAAAGAATAGTTATTTTTCCTTTAAAAAATGTGAAATCTGTTTTTCCTGAAGACAAGTTAATATGAAGCTGGTGAAATACTTATGAGCTTCTTTGCTGGAAAAGCAAAATCAGTCATTGCTTCCTACTGGATATGGCAAAACCCTGTAATGCCACAGGTGATCAGACTTTTAAGCTGCGTTGGAATAGGGAGGGGAAAAGACAAATGAATTTACTAACTGAAAAGGTGAATTACCCACGTGCCACCTTACTAACCTGTAGGGGTCCGAGAGGTGAACTCTGGATCAAAATGAAAGGTGTCTTCTGGCCGCCCCACTGCGGGCTTGAAAGGCGGCTTGATTTCTTTTCTGTACAGTTTCTACAAGGAGAAAAACAGACCACAATCAGCATCAGTGTGTTACACTCTCAGCATCTGGAGATACACTCCCCTCCTTTCTTTAGGGTGGGCTCCCTCAGCTCCATGCTATCCTCGCTGGACTGCCAGACAAGGATGATGGAGCTGTGGTTCTGGCTCTTGCTTTACCACTTGGCCTAAAGTCTGTGACCTGGATGGTCCCTGCACATTTTAGCTACTGGAATAATAAATATAAACACAAATGTTCCTGGCAAAAAATTTAGCCCATAGGCTGGAACAGTATTCCAAGCTGGAGCATCTGGAAATTCACTGGTCTAAGGGCAGAACTGGAATGTGCAATGCTAAGACCAGGAAACAGGGTAACTTCAGCAGTACAGCAACCAGCACAAAGAATTGCTAGGAAGCCATGACTGCTTTAGCATTTATTATTTGTCAAGAAGCAGCAATGTGTTTGACATGCTGCCAGACTGAGCTGAGCAATGGTTGTAAGGCTGTAAGGACCAGGTCGGCTGCCTGGTCCTTACAGCCTAATCAAGACTTGTTCTTTTAGCATATCTGGTAAAAGGGAAGAGGATTTACAGCTGATGATTACATGAAATTCCCACCAAAAATGCTAGGGAGAAAGCACTGTGGATGGGTGGGCAATCATACTGAAGCTCTACATGTGGCTTGAACTGAGGAACAAAACAAAGCGAAAACATAATGAAGATAGGAAGGTATGTAACGTAAGTATTGCTAAGTGTGCAAGTTTCTGCTGGTGCCTGAGGAGTCATGTAGGGGATCACCTAGGTAACAGGCACCATAAGTTCATCCTAATATATCCTGCCTTTGTTATGAGGGACTTCATGTCCTTTTTACTCATTCTCAGAGATTTTTAAGAAATTGCTACCCCATGCTCCATTGCAAGCACTCCCACAAACACAGACAAGCACACTGAGGTGAGGATGTCTGGATCTGATCCAAAGCTTGTAGAGGTTAATGGAAAGAGCCCATTGATTTCAGCCATCTTTGCATCAGCTCTGCCTGAAATGGCCAAAACTGAACATCATGCTAATGGCAGCATGGGGAGCACAGGTCCAGTTGGACTCCCTGCCCCGTGTTGCAGTCCCTTTCTAGCAATGCTTTGTTCTCAGGTTTCAAAGGGCTGAATTAGTTGCCACAGACAGTTCCCAGTAATTAACATATCTGAGCATAAATATAGCGTTTAATGCAAACTTTCAAATCATGATAAGAACTGGAGAGTTCAACTTTATGACTGTTTGCAATATGTATTTTTAGGTTAGCTCTTAAAACAACTTCCTAATAAACTGATTTTTCAGATGTTTAATGGACATTACTAAATGCTTGTCCAGCTCCCTGCGTGCAGGAAGATTCTTTTTAACTGTGTGTTTTCTGGGGAATTAACTTCTGTAATACAAAGCATGTAGTCAAATCTAAGATACACATATCACCATAGTTTGAATTGAATTTTGCATAAAGGTTCATGATTTTGCATAAATAAAGGTTCTTGAAGGAGAACATTCTGTAACATAGTATTAGCTTTAACATAAAGGATATATTTGTGGTTGAGTTATGATTCCTTGGGAAAGGGAGACAGTGAGGTTGGAAATGACTACAATAATTAATGGCCATTTCACCATAAAAAGTTCCTGCTTGCGTAAAACTGCTCCATATCTTTGGAGAGGAAAGGAGATGAATAACTGCTGTGAGCCACAATGGAAAGCCAGTCTTCCAAATAATTAAAAGCCAATTGCAATCTTATGCAGGAAGTGTCACTCATCAGCTGAACAGTATCAACCTAGTAATTAACATACATCTTTTTCTGTCTGCCCAGAACTTCACAAGAGAACTCAGCACCTACTGAAGGTTTTTCTGTTGCTAGGATTTCACCTTGAGAAGCTATTTGCTTCCCAGCTTCCCTTTATTTGTCTTAGTTCACAACTGCAGTACTTCTACTGCAGAAAGCAATATGGTCACATGCACATGCTTCCTCACGGAATTAACTGCACAGCTCATCCTGTGAGGTCCAAAAATTGGAAAATGTTCCAGAGCTGTACATCATTCAGGAATCGCACTCTCTTTTCATTATCGTAACCATATTCTTTCTGGCCTCTTAATTCCTTCCCCCATCTGTAGTTTCTTAAGTGCTGCTGGAGCTACATTTGTATTTTGAATCCCTAACCCACATCCTCCACTGCTAGAGAGTGATTTAAGATTCATCGTGAGTCACACGCCACCAAAAGATTTATAATCACAAATTTGCTTTCTGGGAGGGGATGGAAACAAAGAAGTTTCCTGTGTGAGTGAAAGGTACTCCTTTTGAGAACACCCCTTATGACTCCCTTTTCCTTTTCCTTGCCCACTTGTGACAAAAAAAAGACAACAGAACAGCTAAAGGTAAACTGCCTAAAACTTTTTTTTTCCTCAAGCTCTAGAATAGAGTAACTAAATTAAATCATTGAGGACCAGGAAAAGCAGAGTAGCATCATCTATGAACTTCTCCATCCAACACTGGCTCCAGCTCTCTGAGTGAGCCACTACAGCCAAGCGAAATCACTAAACCACAGGGCAGCACAACACAATTAAACATGAAGGCCTGCTACAGGCAGAACACCTCTCCCTTTTAAAACCTGCATCCTCCTGTAGACTTTAAAACTCAGTGTGGCACAAGCTGATCTAAAAAATAGTAAGAATCACAGCCATTGCTTCGCATACACATAGAGAGAGAAGCTCCTGGAGGATTTGTGATCCTTCTGGATTTTTCAAGAATATTTTTAATTTTAGGAAATGTATGAATATAATATCTCTTACCGTGGTCCCCAGATTATTCAGGGATGATGTATCTTGACCTCTTCTGGCAGAAACCAACCAGAGTAGGAAATGACAGCAAGTTAAATTTCAAATCTTGCATTTGACCATTCCTATCAGACTGTCCATAACTTTGGGTGAAGTTTAAGCAGTTATGTACTTTCTAAGTCATGGTAATCTTAGTACTGTATGCAAAAGCTACAGTGAGTTCCATTATCTGATTAAATGGGAAGAGGTTCCCAGTTTTCCTGGTTTAAATTCCAGTTTTGATATCCAAATATTTCTTTTGGGGCATCTTATTAGGCATTTAAAATAGACTTTGGATATCATAGTGATAACTGGAGCATTTAAATTTCATGCTGGGTACTTATAATCATTATATGTTTGTTATCTTGCACAGGTATAAGAAGCTGAGGATTTTTTTTTTCTTTCACATTGTTCCCACATCCATAAAGGAGAATTGCACTCCTTAGCCATTAATGCTTTAATGAAAATACTATTTATTTCTCTTTCCCTGTAAAGAAGAAGCTCCAACATTCCATCACCATTTTTTTTAAACTGGCTACATCATTGACTCAGCACAGGAGAATGTGACTGACAGGTATGAAGAATCACTGCATAACACACAGTGTTGTGGGATCCAGAGGCTGAGCTGAGGGAGTGCATAAACCACAGAACAAAGCAGATGGTCTCCATGAAAACACCGATTTAGATATTCACACCTGGACACACATCTATGCTTCTGACCACTTATCAACTCCTCACATCCTCCTGAGACTTTCATAATAAGTACCTATGAATTAATTAGAAACCATATCTATAGCAGTTTAAGAAATTACAAGCTTCTACTCTCCTTCAGATTTCAGACAAAAACATTTTTATTTGAAATAACTAATTTTCATCCAAGTGCCACTGACTTTTTCTAAAAATATGCTGCCATATCCCTAGTATGATCCTTATCTGAACACCTCCTCAGCTGGAACTTCAATAATACATGAGAGAGAGTAGTAATAAAATGCTGCAACAATGTGTTTTCTTCTATTCTTACTTATAAGTATTTAATTTTTCATCACCTTTAAAAAAAACACACTGCTAAAAACCCCAAAGATGTAAATGCTCTGTACAGATGTAAATGTCTGACAAATATCTAGAAAAAGAAAATGGTTTAATTTCATTAAAAACTATTTAGTCATTTCCTGAACAGAGTTTCTTTGATGAAGAATTGAATTATTCCTTAGACAACTTCTAGAAATAGAAAGATGCTACCCTTCACAGTGGTGCACTTGTAGTGTGTGAATAAAGTCCCTTGATACATATACCTGTCATGGCAAATCCGATAAGCAGACAAAAGGATGAACTACATTCTGAAATGCTTGTCCTCTCCTAGATTAATGACTCAGTGTTATTGCTTGCAAATGACAGAAAAGCTAGCAGAATTCAGACCCTAGGATTAATTTTTTGCTGTTTGTAGAATTGGTAATTAAATAATTTATAGTTTCAGTTCAGTTTGATCTCTGATTAATATTGAAGGAAAAAGAACTGGAATCCACTTTCTTCCCATTCCTTTCCTCAGCTGTATTTGGCAGTTCATTTTCAAGCATGTAATTTGCTATAGTTCAAATTTAGTCTGTCATCCAAACAAAAACTACTGTTTACAGCCCACTCCTCCGACAGCAGTCTGCAAAAAGGGATTGCATTTTTCATTTTCAATGAAAAGACAGAAATTCATTATGCATGACCTGGAAAGAAGAAACAGTAGTAAAAAATCAGGAAGCATACTGTGCTTTCTCAGAGCCAATGACTTAAATTATTTGAAGTCAACTTGTTTTGGGTCTGCTTGTCTTAAGAAGACAAGGAGGTGCAAGGTTAATAAGCAGGTGAAACTGTCAAGGAGCTAGACATCTAATCTCTCTTCTGAGCATCCCAGCCTTGATCATGAAAGACAATCCATTCATTTAACAACAGATCTATTGAATTTACGTCATGGTGCCTGCTAAATGCCTCAGAGCAGCCAGACTTCTATTTGCAGAAACCTCCAGCTATTTTTCACTCTGGAACTTAGGGCTTTGTTACAGGGTAACAGCTGTAAAAATGTGAGTCTTAGAAAGTATCATGCCACCATTTAAGTCTGGGAAAAAACCCCTGTGTCAGATTGCCAGCAGCTCATTTAGTGCAGAAGTTAGCCAGAAGTTAAACCTAAGGTGGCCGGCAATTTTGGTGAAGGATGGCACCCTGGAACATGGGAACAGCTTCTGGGAAAGGCCAGGAGGAGGAGGGTTCCCTGGCCACATGGACACTTTCCAGGATTGCCTCTGCATGCAGTGGTCATATGGTACCAGCACGCTGTGCTTGGCAGCAGCATCTGCAGCATCATCACAGGGGCTGTTCCTGCACTGTGTCTGCTGTTTCCACTGGGTGTTCATCCAAACCAGATATTGTATCTGCTTGTGTCTGTTTGAAGACAGTAAAAGATGGGAAATGGTTGCCCCAACAGGTAAACACTTCACGGACAGAGAAAATAACCAGCTCCAGTCCAAACCTCAAGGGAACAGCTCTGAAAATACTGTGAAAGGAAAGCCCAAGTCACAAGGTTCCATTTGTAGTTCTAGTATCACTGCAACACCAAGACTTCACACATGTCTTAGAAGGAAAAAGATAACTCATTTCTGTTTTGAATCTGTCTTTAAAATTAGATGATGCAACTTGGTGCTTTGTTCCTGGTTATCATGTCGGTCTTGTAAGAAAAATCATGCTTAAAAGCAAACCTGTTTCACACTGCATTTCTAGGAGGCACTAACCCATTTTTACCCTTCATGATAAGGGGGCTTTTGATGGAGGATTTTTTTACTACAGTTGCTGAAATTTTCTGTGCTCTCAGTCACAGCAGTCCTGTCTATTATAGCTGCTAAGGTGGCACAGAAGTTCTCCAAAAGAGGTTGCCTCTTGCTCTCTGAGGTCTTTATATTGCCAAGGCATAAAGCAAATCATCGTTTCTGTTCCATCTCAACAGTGCTGTTTGCTGACTGTCTCCAAAATGATGTGGCAGATTTTGTATACATTATGAGAGAAAAAATGAGGGCACCAGGGATTCTTTTCCTCCAACTGTACAGAGATCAGTGCTATAGGTAGAAACATCCATGTATGATCCATTTCTGTTCTCTGACTCTCTTCTGTTTCTGCACATGGAGAATATGTTAACAACTGGTTGGATGATTATTGAGAGTCAAAGTTCTGGCTTCAGCTCAGGGCCAGGCTCACACTGCTCTGAAATACATACAGTACTGTAGCTGCTGGAACAAGACAAGCCTTCCAAGATCTCCTTGAGTGATTGCAAAATTAGGATAAAATGAGGAAATATATTACAAGGATGATAGCTGATCGGTGTAATAGTGATCTGTCTCCGAGAGAGTGCAATAAGCACTAATTATGTTGGATTAAAATGGATTTTAACAGCTATATTTCACAGCAGAGTTAGAGGGCTCGATAACACATCAAAAGGCAATTAAATCTACCTTCCTCTCTAGCCCCAAGGCATGTTCAAGCATACCTATCTTCTTTGTGGTATATATTTCCCTGTCTGTAACAGCTTTTTCAAATGATGGAGGACAGTAGAGTTTCCTTAGGACAGGCATGAAATTATTCCCTAAAGAACGAAGCTTGAAACAATCACCAATTATCATGACAGAAGGTGGTCTTGAGTATTCTCATGGGACAGAGCTGACTTTTCTGAAAACCTTTCCAATATGCAGAGCCTCATCTATTTATGATGAGTTAGTGAGCTGGTCCCCTAGCAAACACAGAAGAAAAACCCTCTCACTGTTACAGTGCTTCTTATTACATCAAGATGTAGTTATCTGACCTATATTTTGATTGCAAAGCTGAGGACTGTGGAGATACTGGGGAAAATATAGAAAATAATATTATTGTTATTAATGTTAGTATTTAATAATTGTCATCATCATCGACAACCTAAGTCATGGGATTCTCTGTTTTTTAAATTTTCCCTTACTGTTTTCATAAATGTAAAGTCTTCATACAGAATCTCATGATTAGTAAGAATCAGAAAAGGAAAGACACTGTAGGCTCTACAACATATTTAATGGCTCTAAAAACCAGCAGGACTATAAAGGAAAGTCTCAAAACCCACCTTCATTAATTATGTTTTAATATGTTTATGAGTCATGATAACTCTTCAAAAGGCAACCAAATTAGATTTTTCTAATGAGTTTTTCCAAAATAAATGGCTTTGTGGGCCTTTCAAAGGCTACCTGGGCAGCACAAAATGTTCTCTCACAGAGGAATTAGCTTCACTGCAAAGTCCTGGGCAGCAGTTTGAGAATGGTTCTGTCACATAGATTCACACAGTTTTACCAGAATTTCTGGTAAGAACTGCATCAGTGTTACCTGTTGTACTAGCACTCATGAGTGAATGCATTAAATACTGAAGAGACACGACAATACCATGACACAAGTCAGATAAAATTAAACTACAAAATGCAAGGGGATGTGGCAAACAGCAGCTCTGATGCACTGGCAGATTCCAGATCAAGAATGAAAAATGTTTGCCCTCAGGTTTGTCTAAGAATAAGTTAATTTGAACAATTACAATGCTGGAAATGTGAGATTTAACCTCTTACGAGTCTAAATCAAACACTCAGATAATCTGCACCACCACCTTTATGACCTGTAGTTGATTGCAACAAAATAAATCCTTGTTTACCATTCTGTTAATCACATCTGACATGTCTTACTTGAATAATGTTTAATTTGATCAATTGTTCCAATTTTTAGTACTGAAGCCAACATGCATTCAAGAGAGACAGGGGCACCCACTGAAAAGGCTCTAACTCCTCTGTGTCAGACAAGTTAGGCTCTCTATGTTAGAGAAAGTAATCCTTTTCCTAAGCATGGCAGTTTGTCTTCAGAAAATGTAGCTAAAAATAAAATGCTGCTTCACTTACATTCCAGTCTATAGTAACAAAGAAAGGGTGACGCTTAATTTCTTCCACTCCATCAAATCCAGCACCTGAGAAGAGAATGAAAGAATCAAAATGAATTCATGCTTATAAGAGAGCTGCATGATGTCTCTTCTCCACTCTCTCCTCATCCCCACTTTTCTTCTGACAAAGCGAGAGTCCTCATCTAAACAGTTCTAGTCAAGAAATTCTGAATGGTGCAAGTGCCATCACAGTGACATAGATACAGACATGAGCACTTCATTAAGGAGGCTCTGATTCCAAGGGCCTTTTCTCTAATTGAGGCTGCTGCCAAGGCTTTGGGTGATGCAGGGGATTTTAGCCACAGCAGAGTGCATGCATCAGCAAGGTCAGGAAAGGCCCCAGGATATCCCGATCCTCTGGCAGGGCTCCACAGTGGCAGTTTTTCTATCCACACTGGCTTTCAAATCTTCACTAGCTACTGCACTCCACTGGCACAGAAAGCAGCAGTACAGGCAAGTATAGACTCAAAACGCCAGAAGGCTCCAAAAAGTTTTGAAGTAAGCCAGGGTTTTAGGCACCCCCTCTTTACATACTATCTTCAAATTCCTGTGAATACTAAAATCATCACTCTCAGTGTTGTTTCCTTCTGTTAAATTTCTGTTACATTACTGTAGGAAATTTTGGGAAAGTCTTCTGAGATCTGGTAATGAATCTAATTCCTTCATCACTTTTGCCTTATGTTTTCACTGAATATTGACTTTTTTATTCCTTCAGCTCAATTTATTTGCTTCAGTGCTATCACAGAACCAAACCGGTACTCAGCAATAATTAAAAGAACTATCAGAGAGGATTTAGAATGCCATTTTTGGGGTTGATTTGACCTTATTATTAGCACCTTTCATTTTCATTTCAAGGAGAATTAAACTCTGGAAGCAAAGGCTTTGCACTGCAATTCTGGAATCAGTTCCTGAAGGGTACCCAGCCTACTTCTTCTCAAGCATGCTGAGCAACCTTGATTCTCAAAAGGATTTGGGATTCCTAAGCACCTTGCAAGGGGCACTCAGCAGCTCAGAGGACTCAGCGTTTAATACATGCAACATTTGTACTTTGGGAAGATTAACATTACAAGCTGCTTTACAAAAGCCTTGTCAACAGAAGCTTTGGTAAAATGTGATGTCTGCTCTCCTTGTGTACAAAACCATTATGGATGTTTGTCAAATGCAATGATCAGGAACTGCTTCCTACAACCTGCTTAACACACACTGATGAATGGATACGGGAAGCAAACACTCTGTAAATAAACATGCAGGATTGTCTGTCAGGCCTTCTGGAAAACAGCAAAGAGGGATGATCTCCTGATTAATTTCCCATCCCAGTAATCTTTCAGTATAGGCAAGTGATGCACATAAGAGTGAACAATCCTAGCTGCAATACAAAATTATGTGCTCAGAGGTGACCAGTCCTGCTGAGGAGTCTGTGAGTTGTAACAGACAGACATTTCCAGGCAAACACAACATGAAATCAAACCTTAGAAAAAGAGGACAAAAGGGACAACCTCATTGCACAGTGTTGTGGTTTGACATAGAAAAAGAATTTTCTTGGAAGGAAGAGGTCAATTTAGATATTGACCAATTGAAAGTAGACACGCCTCTGAGAACACAGAGGGGTTAAAAGCAGAATTCCCAGGAGAACTCGCTCTCTTTGGTTCCGGTCAGGGCGCAGTGCAGCCTCTTCCCTGCCCGGCCGTGGCTGGGTGGGGAGGGGAAGGCCCATGGCCTGACTGAGGTGGGCCCAAGGGTGGAGGGGCTGGAACCGGGCTGGCCCCTGCAGATGGAAGGGTGGAGAAATCTGGGATGTCTCCGTTCCCCCCACCCAGAATATCTCTCTTTCGAGAGAGAGAGAAAGAAACAGCAGCAGCAGTTTTTATCAGCAGTTCACCACGGGGAAGGAGAAGAGCGGGGGGGCCACAAGGTGCCCAGCTGCCTGTGGGAGCTGGAGAATCCGGACAGAGAGCCAGCCAGGGAGTCGGGACTTTTAACCCTTCCTTGAGAAATGAAAGCTGTGTGAAATTTTTTCCCTCCTCGGTTTGAAGGAGAGGCAGAGAGACAGCTTGGACCCTGGGATGTTAGAAGGAGAAATTCTAGGTGGGAGGAGACGACGGAGTGTTTTTTCTGGCTGGACTTTTTCCTTGGTAACCACAGACTGAACCAATCTTCTCTTCCAAGAGAGACTGTATTTTAGGAGGATGCCAGTGAGTCAAGAGACCTGCTTCAGCTGGAAAAAGAAGTGGAGCGAACAGAGAAAAGTTAGGGGGTTTGTGGTGGTGCCCCCTGTCCTCAAAGAAAGAGAAGAAGATCTCTGTTCTTGGACTCTCGGCCCCGGGGGAAAATGGAGGGGGGGACTGTGGTCCCAAAAAATGAAAAACTGAACTGTTGTTTTTTCCCCCCTCTTGGCAGGGCATCCTTGAAAGGAAAAATCCTAAAAGCAGTCTGTCCACCCATGCATTGGTGGTGAAAGCACTGTGCATGGAAAGGAGAGGGTCACCATGGCAAACTTTTTCTCTGGGTGGTGCCATGGAAACACAGGATGTGGCTGCTGTGTTTCTTGGGGGGTCTGTGGCACAGGAGAGACTCCTGTTCCCTCAATGGACTGAGTATTGATTGTCTGGAGGGTGGAAACCTGATTGGGGTCCAGGTTGTGTCTTGCTATGGTTTGTTAGAGTTGGGTGGTGAGAGAAGAAATGCTTTGCAAGGTTTTCATTTTGATCTTTGTGTGTTTGTTTTCCCTTCTTTATTTCTTTTATAGTAGTAACTTAATAAAGGTTTTTTTTCTGTTATTAAGCTTGGGCCTGCTTTGCTCTGCTCTTGATTGTATTTCACAGCATTCAAGGGAGGGATTGAATTTTCATGGGGGTGCTGGCATTGTGCCAGTGTCAAACCATGACACACTGTAATTGTGTAAATCTGTTGCATTTCTGCAACTGGAATATGGGTTGTAGCTGACACACTCCCCTGTAAAATGGTATGCTGATTAAAGTTAGGAAAAATCAAAAAGGCCAACAGGTAATGCTATGGAATGACTGAGTAAGTCAGGACTTTTCAGCCTGGAAACAGATGACTGAGGAAGTATAAAATAGATCACTAAATTATGCCAACAGGAATGAGGTTCAGAAGAACCTGGAGATGTTTCTTCAGGAAACAGTTGTGTGATGTGGAATTACTTGGAAAAGATGATGTGGCACAAAATACTTCAATGGGTTCATGGGGAGGCCATGTAAGGAAAGTCTGTTGAAAAGAAATCTGTTGAAGATTATTTCATCAACAAACCACAAGAGGCTCAGGAAACCCCTTGCTTGACCTGAAGGAAGGAATAGAGAGAAACCTTGGGTGAAACAACACATATGTTTATCCTGTTCTTACATATCCCTAGGCATCTGTTTATGGTCCATGAGTTTTGAACAAGAAAATGGTAAGTCTTTGAATAGGACTTGTTCTATTATTTCCCTAGCATATTTTTGTTTCAACACAGTCTGAAGTCTGCAAGATTCCCTTGGTGGATTCATTCTGATTTTAGCAATGCCAACAGAAACACAAAACCAGCAGAGCTACTCTGAAGAGAATTACATTAAGCAAATCTTCAGAAAAGAAATATGTGTGAAAAATGCTTTGAGTTGAGTGGTGGTGATTGGAAAATGCAACATGCAGTAAATGTCCTTTACCACATCAGGATGAAACCCAAGTGCCAGACTGATTTTGCAGGACTGGGATAAATGCTGAGACACTGTAAGACACTAGTAGCACATCCTAGACTGAGGATAATTGCTAATGCATTCAATTTTCTCTGCTCTGCCCTTTCCCTACTGCTTCTGTTTTCCCTCTCGCTTAGCCTAATGGATATGTCATTGTGTGTTGGGAATGACATGCTTTTTTTCAGATAATCTTTTTGAAAGCCACAATTTTTGCTAGTGTTGTTCTTCCTTTTCCCACAAACCTACAGATATAAGGACCAAGAAGAAAAAGTCCACCCCCAGCTACTTCTTTTAGTGGGGGCTGCAGTGTTTGGCAAGAAATGCAAACATGCAGTTTAGGGACACATTGGTTTGTAAAAGTTTAATTTCCCAGCTGGGGCCACCTCAGCTCCGGCACAGAAGGAATATGTTGTAAACTGCAAGGGCTTAATATAGTAAAGATATTTACAATGGTAATAGCCTCATTTTGCAAGGAGTGACATCCAATTCTTAGCAACTGATTTTATGTATGGAGAAGGTTCAGCACTTCCTGCAGTTTTTATTCCCTGACCCTCCCTGCCATGAGAATTGCTGGTGTAGCCCACAGCCCCTTCCTGGACAGTGTGCTGTGGCTGCAGGCAGCAGCACGTGGCCTGGTCCTCTCAGCTGGAGGAGAGAAGTGCCCCAAGGGTGCATTCAGAACCAGCTCTGGGAGCCAGGAGGACAGCCCTGACCTCACTGCAAAAATCCTCGGGGACATTAGGCACCGGTGCTTATGGTGAGTCTCTCTGGATTTGCTCAGCATGTTTCAGCCACTTATCTACCCCCTGCAGATCTACAGGGGTACTGAGAAGAGATGTGCTTTCATGGAGAAAAGAAAAGCACTGCAGAGGTCGTGGCTGGAAAGGCCTGCTGCACGGGGATGGACGTTTCTTGGCATAGAGATGGGTATTCAGCAAATATCTGAAGCCCAGCACGCAGCAGCGCACTGCACGACCACAAACCTTACACCTTCCTCAAAGTTTCTAGTGAGTTTGGGTTTTTTAACTTCACTTCAATTTCAACTTGGCAATATCTATCAGTCAAGAATAATCAGCACAATCAAACCTATTGCCTGCAAATATTCTTATATCCCATTCAGTCCCTCGAGGGTCCGAGAAGATAAATAATTGTTTCATATCAAATTGCTAGTTTAAACACATTATAGAGTGCATTTATATAAAAGCAGCCTCACATTACTAAGTGAGAACTTAATGACTTAAGTTTTTTACCTGCAATAAAAATGCCTGCAAACAGTAAGTGTAGGGTGTTTTATTTTTAATTGGTTTTGGTTATTGAATCATTATAGCCAACACAAGCTTGAAATATTAAGGGGGAAAAAGAAGACCTAAGAAACCTGAAAGTTGATTATTGGGTATTCAAAATAATCAGAAAGAGTTTCTAACTTTTTAGTTTCAAATAATAAAATTTTAGTGTCTCTACAGCTTCAGAATATTTTTAGTGAGCTAGAATTTTTAGCTATTTTTCTGAGGTTTACAGGAAAGCTTTACTGTCACTCTGACAAAGATGAAAGCTGTTTTCTGTTTAAACTCATAATTTTAAAAAGTTAAAGCCTGAAGTTTTTTATGTGCCAAAGCAGAATGTATCTTACCTGAGAACATGTGATTAAGAAAATGGTAATGATTTCCTTGGCTTTTACTCTGAACCTATGGGCATATGCTTTTATTTTAAACTTTCTTGACCAACCATCTCAATTATAAGGACCCTGGATACTTTCATACTGCTCAGCAGCATAGGGAGTTTGTTAGATAATATTTTTTAATATAAAATATATTTTAATATGTACTTGCTAAATAATCATGTTAAATAATAAATAATTTATTTAACTACCTGAGAGTTCCAGGCCCTAGAACAAGTCCCTTACCTACTTCCTGGAAATGTAAAGAATTAACACTTTCATCCTAAAGTTTTACTTCTGAGTGCATACTCATTATTTGGCATTCAGTTAGTTTAAGAATTTAAAATTATGCTTATCCATAATCTGAAATTGTTCTACTTAGAGCAATACTACCAAAGCAGTGTTAGGCAGGCTATTTGTACAGCAAATAGGCTCAGAAAATAACAGATAGTGCCCAAAACCAGGGATACCAAAGGAAGACTTTCCATTACTTAAAAAGTTGTCACAAATATTAATATGGGCATCAGACTTAAAAATAGAAGCAGGTAAATCAGATTACTAAGTTTCTTTTCAGTCTTGTCTAACTCACTTCAACCCTAATATTTCTTCCATTAATAATTCAAAGCTTCAAAACACAATTTTAAGCAAAATTTCAGAATACATCATAAATCTTCTGTTTAAGATACCAATATCAAATGGCAGAAATCATCTTTTGTCTTGCAAATACTTAAAATGGCATTTTGGAATTAAATGCACTTTCCATATTAGCAAATTTATGAAACAATGGCTGAAATCAAGTGTTTGATCCATAATATGGTTCATTTATTTTAACATGTTTCAATAATTTTCCAATGATTTTTCAAATTGGGATGTCTAAGTCTACTTTTCTTTAAATGTTATTATTCCTTTCCCAGAAAAAGCAAAAATCCACAAGGCTGAAGCAGTCCTTTTATCCACTGACTTCAGTATTGAGGCCAACTATGCAAGCTTTTCTTCTTTTGTTATCAACAGGTTCCTTTCCATCTTCCTTTGTGCTGATTCTCCATCAGTTAAAACAGAGAATGCCTTCAGGAGCTTTCCACCATTATCCCTGAAATATTAAGATCCATTTTTTCTGATACCCTTTTAGATTTTATTTCCTTGGACATTTGTATTATAAATAATGTCTTTCTTTCTTTCTTTCTTTCTTTTCCTCCAAGCCTTCCCAGTATTTCAATACACCTCAGGTTTTAAAAACTTAACCCCTAGCAATTCCCCATTATTAACATATGAGGGCTAAAATTGTTTTGGCTAAACTAAGTTTTAGTGAGCAGCTTTTTAAGGACTGGTATCCAGAAACTCCCAGTGACTTCACTGGAGTTCCATTTTGGATGGATAGCAATTTGTGAGAAGCCACAAAACGAACAGAGCAGAATAAAACCAAGAGATGAAGACAGGGAGGAAACAGCAGAAAGAAATAGAGTTAGGGAGTGGGAAAAAGTTCATATTTGGTGCAACATCCCATTTCTCTGAAGCGAGATTAAACTTAGAAATCCCAATACTCTATTTTTCCCTGTGTAAAAGAAATTTCTTGAGAGCAATTGAAACCTGCTGAGAAAATGTGTTTTTCTACTCTCGTGTTTGCAGTATATCAGAATACAAGGCTACCATTGAGATCAAGAGGTAAAACAAATGGGAAGGCATTCCCTCCGTGGGCCATATGGGATCCCCCTGGCAGGACAGGGGCCAGTGGCATGCTGCAGGACTGGCTCCCCACTGCCACCCAGCACTGGGCTCGATTGGGTTGTCCCCACATGCCTGTGGGAAACAAAAAAATCTGCAGTGGCAGTCATGCCATAGGCATTGTCCATCACCTCATCAAATGCAATTAATTTCTTCATAAAACCCATAAACAAAGGTACAAGTGACATAATATATATTATCCAGTATATATATTAAGTTTATCACAATCTAAGCAAGATTATTAACAAAGGGTGAAGACATATTGATGCCTTAAGATTTTAGCTTTTATATCTTTCAAATTCTATACTGCATTAGTGCAAAGGTCTAAAATCCATAGAAAGTATAGTTAACCGTCTTCATGTTTTGGTCAGACAAGACAATCTCTGTAGGCCTGAGATCCAAGGACAGAGCACAGCCTCAGGCTCGAAAAGTATAAACAAAACAAAAGTGAATTGTGGGGAGTGAGGTGGGGGAATATGGTTCATTACCTGAACCTGTAAATGAGGATTAACCCCTGATATGCAAATAGACCAAACTTATGCTGTCTGAAAAACTTGTGACCATTGTCCATCTTGGCTGTAGCCTCTGTAGTGCTTTTACACTGCCCAAGGTGTATCTATTGAAGGCCTTTAATAAATATCTATTTTATTCTATTAACTTTGTATAGCCTCTGTTCTAGGTAGCCATTCCAAGGCATCAACATCAGTAAAAAGGACATTATGTATTTGGCTAATAAAGAATAAAGTCTACTGCAAGACTGCTCCTAGCTAACAGAATGAGACAAGACTGAGATGCATTTGAAAATGGGAGAGATGGAACCTGAGATTTTTAGCTAAATTATACAGATTTTAAACCACATTTTTTCCAGTTCCCTATATTATCATACACAGCAGGTATCTTAAATAATTCATACAAGCTGGCAGTTCATTCACCCTCTTTACCAAAAAATGAAACACAAGTTAATATCATGTTTTAGATTTCAATGCTTTGCCTGTACTCCTTACTAATTCCTCTAGTGATGCTGAAGGTTCACTGTGCTCTGGGAAGGAATGACAAATGCCATCTAATGAGGAGGATAAGCACTGGAAAAGATGAGCTAAAAGGTACAACTCATCCCCCAACAAGGCAGGGAGCACATAAGGAATGTGCTGATCAAGCACACACGTACCTAATCTGTTGGAGGGGTTCCTTTTGAAGAGGGCTCGCAGCAGACTCTGGGCTTCTATGCTCAAAAACTGTGGCATTCCCAGCTTGGCTCTGAAAGAACACAACACTTGAAAAGAAAATAGATTTTTCAAGCTTTTTTTCCATCCCACTGTGGTGGAAACAGCAGAACTGTAGTAGTCATGACGGGCAGACACGTGAAATCTGTGACCAAAGGCTACCTAAGCATAGTGCAGTGCAGAGTGAGAAGCTGATCTTATTATGCTGGTCTTAAGGAACGTTTTACCACTAACTTCACTAGAGGTAGATCAGGTCTAATGAATTTCATAAGATTTTTGCAACCTAAATAGGTAATTTTCCTACAGAATTTTTTCACTTTTTTAGTTTGCTGGAATAAATTTAGCAATCAAGAGGAATTTAAACAATCAAACTTAATGAAAAAAATGTATATGAGACTTCATATGTTTAAAGAGAATAAAGCTTTTCTCTTGGCCATTCACCACTACATAAAAAATGCACTAGAAAGCAAAGCTAAGCTTCAATTACTTTTGTCTGCATTTAACATTAAATGAATGGGACATGGCAAAGGAAAAGATTTGAAACTTGGCAACAACAAAATATAAGATGTTCTACAGAAATCTGACTCTTCCACATTTTGTGGATACTGACATTATCACAAAAAGTATGATAAATTTATTTTGTAAGGTCCTCTCAGTAATTCACTTCCTACTCCAGCACCTGTTTAGTCTGAAGGCAATTTCGGAGTTAAACACAGGCATCAGCTATGTGTGTCTTATTAAATTCATACCTTGCATGGCTTTGGAAAGTTCATTATGCCCATCATTATTCTCTACTCATCAAATACTTGGGCCCTATGGAGTCTCCAGAGGGTAGAGTTAACTCACAGTTAGAAGAATGAAAGCAGTTTTGATACTCACTTGAGAATGAGTGCCATTGTCTCCTTTCTGTCTTTTCCCTGGAAGGGTAATGATCCCGTCAGCATCTCAAACTGTGGAGTAGCAACAAAATGGTAAATCAAATGTGCATTGGAATGGCCTGCATAGCTGACACATCCATCTTCTATTTCAAACACAACTGAAAACTAGAGGAAAATAAATGATCCAACAAGCTGTGCTTCAGAAAAAAAATGGCCCAGCACGTCTGGATGACTGTTCCATTCCAGAGATGTGTTACAAACTGTTTACGGTGATATTTGTTGTCAAGTTTTGATACATTTGGGAAGAAATGTCACATACGACACTTCCTCCAGCACCTGTGGTTTTATGACCAATGCTGGCAAAGAGGTATTTAGCTAAAGGGACCCTTATTCTGCATGGATATGGTTCTTCTTAGCAAGGAAAATAGATTTGATATGCCACGCCCCACCTTTTTAGGTTGAATCAAACCACCTCTTTGTGTATTTGCAACACTTAGAGATGCCTCTCTGATATTCTCAAGGCTTTTGGGCGTGCCTTTTCTCTCCTGCTTTGGTTCCTCTGTCTGTACTCAGTGATGAATCTCATAAGTGTCACATTTAACTGAACCCAAATCTCAAAGCAAAACTCAACAGTCATCATCAATTATTTGCCTAAGTCAAGTGTTGAAACATCAATCAGTTATGGTTCCTTGGAGACAGATTAGTGCTTTCAGTAAATTTGACAGGAATTTCACATCTGTAAGAAGTGAAAGAAAAAGCTGAAGAAGCTTGCCTAACTTGGATTCAACACCAGGTCTTTCACACAGCTCTCACCATGGTGTTTTATGGAGTGGCAGCTGCTTGCTCTGACTAAGGGAGGCTGAAGGCTGTGCATCACTAAATATAAAGATATCAAGAACATAATTCATCTTGGACACAAAGGAGAACTATGTCCATTGAGGGTAGGGTGAACTGTTACTTGTGTCTGTCACTCAGGCTTTGAATCTCTTCTACTTTAGTAAGTTAATTAATTACTGTAATTAATTAATCTAATAATTAATACTCATTGCTATAAGTAAATACTTGCTAAGGCAGGAAGGATTCTTCAAGTCCTATAGCTTTTGTACCTTAACCCACAAGAAACCACAGTGGTCCCAGAAAGCACATTTGTGCTAAGAAGGATTCTTCCATTACCAAAATTTGTGTCAGACTGCCCCACAGCCTGACCCTTCCTCCTGCCCAGATTAAATACAGCTATACCAGAAGAAAAATATAGAAAACAAAAGAAAACTAATGGTGAACCTGTGATGCTAATTTTGGGAGAAGGGCAGAGGAGATGTTTAGAAGCCAGATAACTAATTGAATATAGTTAATTTCAGGATTAATCTTCATTAGTAACAAAGTACCTCAAAGCACAAAAATGCATAGTAGAAACAGAAATAAAACCACTTAAAAAATTTATATTGCTGCCAAATATAAACAAGATTTGGAAAAAACAAATGTATTAAACAAATATTAAACAAATGTATTCTGCTTGGGTTGGGAGAGGCAAGAAAAGAGCTGCCTGGTAGATCTGGAGAAAAGCAGCTCATTTTCTAGAAAGAAACATAATGGGGGAGAATTTTTAAACCTGCCTAGATGATGCTGGAGCTTAAATACCATTTTAAAAGTAATTCTGACTTATTAAAGCCTTAGTCCTTATAAAAGTGTTCAGATATACTGGGAATGAAGGGCAGAGAACATTGCTTCCCAGGGCAGCAGCAGCAATGGTACAGATTGTACCAAACACTCCTTGTGATTTCTAGAGCATTTATGCTTATGGGAAGTACCTAATGTTCACTTACACTTGCTCACATTACTTTGTTATTATAATAAATCTAATTTAGTGGCACCAACAATGGCTGATATGTCTTTTTTATACTGGCATAAATGGGCTTGACAGTGCTGATGCAGATGATACAGATACAAACAACTCCTTGACTGTGTGGGAAGGGACTGTAGTTCCCACCCACCCCAATATCCCAGAATACCTGCAAATTCACCATGACTGCAAGGGACAGAAACAAGAAGGAAGGAACTTGGAAGAAACTTAAGTTGCAGGAGGGAGCAGGGGGAATGACTGCTCTGGAGGCTGCAGGAAACATTCACTGTGCTGCTGTAAAGGCCAGCACTTTGTTACCACATCTCCAGTTGTGCAGGCCTAATACTGAGATTAATTCAGGTTCAGAAGAAATGAGGTTAACATCAATATTTAAAGTGAAAGGCAAACATGTAAGTTAAGTGTACCAGAGCTTTTTACTTCAATGAACTTAGCTAAGCAGCATCTGGAAGAAAGCATTAGTTTCTCAGTTGCAGTCTTGACTAGATTTGCTGAAGGTTCAAAACGAAAGAACAAGACAGAAAAAAAAATTGAAATTGTTAAAGCTATCATTCCACTGCACAGTGACCTGTCTTCCTGCTTATTGTTTCAAAAAGTCAAAAATTTTGCTAAATCTGAAAATGAAAACAGAAGTGAGAACATGCTGCTTACACTCTTGCACATTAATACAGAGCTGTATGGTTACAGCAGGTTGACAATAAGCTGGGACTAGGGGTGGATGAACTCTGCAGTATTTTTGTCTATTAAAGCAGCCCCTATAGTTTTGCTGGGGGACTCAGTTTTCATTTTCTCTACTTCTCCATCTGTAGAAACCATCTGTTTGCTCCTTCCCACCGATTCACTTCCCAGGTCTTTCGGAGGGCCATCTTCTGTTAGAATTCTGAAGGCTGCACCTCCTTCTAACCTTGACTTCCTTTCTGTACCAAAGAAAGTGCATGAAAGGCAAATATTCTTTGTTCCAGTTCAGCCGACTATTTAGAGAGCCACAGAATTGGGCTTAATGGGCCTCTGGAGTCACATAATCCCTGCTGAGGTAAAAAAAAAAATATATATATATTATGGAGTGCTCCCTTTCTCTAGTTTTCAGGGCAGTCTCCAATTTCAGTAGGCAAAGCATGAGCACCTCCCAGAAGATATAGGTGTGGAAAAACCTTGGAAAAGAGTGCCACATTTCCTGAGGAAATTCAGGATTCAAGAAGTGACCCAGGAAGGTTATTGGAGAAGATAATGAGTGAGAAAAAATCCTCAACCTGGCTAACTGCATATGAATCTCCCTAATGGATGGAAGGAAAGTAGGTTGTGCAAACTACTTCAGCTCAAGTCTGCTGAAGTATCATGAGCATAGGATAAAAGTCAGAGTTACAAAGAAACTTGAAACCATTCAGATTTGGAAAACACAGAGAGAGACACTCTCATCAGAATGGCCAGGTTGTCCTCTCAACACTTCCAGTCATTTTCCAGATGTCTGAGAACTGCTCAAGCACTCAGTTTAATACTTGCAAAATGCATTAAATATTTTTCATTATCTGTGTGTGTGAAACATAACCCTTTCACAAAGGGTTGAAACCCTTAACACAGCAACAAGCAAAAGCATTCAAAATAATGTTCATGAAGACCATCTCTTGCACTGGGAATAAAAAAAGTGTAATAATGGGATTTTGTAAAAGAAGATGGATACTTTGATGTTTTGCATTGATTTTTCCAATGCCACAAAATAAGTACAGACCTGAATACTTCGGATAGCAAAGGGACATTTTCTTTTCTAGTGAAAACTTAATTACTTGCTGACACATATGAACACATTTTTTCTTGTTTGGGACTGCTACCAAGTCATTGCAACCATTTCTGTAATTATATTCCCCTCTCTGCTCACATGACTCTCAAAGGTGTACAGTGTTTTTTTCCTGAACTGAAAGAGATACAACTTTCCTAAGGTCTGTGACCCTGTAAATCAGCTGGTAGGATGAACTACAAAAGCACTGCTTTGTGAGGTTTGTAGATGTCAGATCAGGCAGACCAGTTTATCTGGGCTTCAGAGATGGCAGTGTGGGCATCAAAACTCTTGCAGTGGAGCTGAAAAGGTATTTCATACCCAATTTTTTAACAATGGTCAAACTCTTGCACATGAAGATCACTTGATACAAAGCTTTTCCAGAGTATATCCTATCCAAAACCTCCAATGCAACAAGTAAGATACAGAAAGGCAGAAAAGGAAAACTGTCTGGTCTTGATAAAATAAATTCACATAAATTCACCAGCAGAAATTATAGAAGTGTTTCAGCAGTCATCACCACGTAAGTAATGAGAAGCAGGGACTGTCTTCTGGAATGCTGGAAGGGGAGAATTTAAAAATTTGTGTAACTGTACCTGCTGACATACAGTAAGTAAGCTGCCATAAGGCAATTTAAATAAACTGAGCAGCAAACAAACAGAGCAGGTAAGTTTCAGTTGTGTGGCCTGTGTCAAAGACCTGGCAGTAAATGAAGTTCTACTGTTGTTGACGGTTAGTGTTGTTGGTGAATAATAATTCTTGAAATAATTAATAACACAATTAATAAATAAGACCAGAGCTTGGTAATTTTCAGACAAGTTTGTTTTGCTATTAATAATCACAACATGCCACATTTAAGGCATGTGAAAGGATCATTCAGTTTGATTCTAGTCTGTGCCCTGTCAATGTGGGTTGGCAAGAAGCTGCCAACCAGCTGACTCCTCATGCTGAAGCAGCAATTCCTCTTCACAGAACAGAAAAGTCAGTGTTTGGTTGCTCTGATGATGAGGAAGATACAGGCCATACTATAACTATCAGACTAATATGTTCCCTTTTTTGATAGGAATTTTAGATATAAAACTTGCACTTTCATATTTTCTTCATCTAATTTACATCATATTGCAAAGTGCTTAGGAAAAAATGCTAATAAATCATTTGAATAGCATTTAATTATCTTAAGTTTTTCAGACTGACAAAAACAGCTTCCATAATAGAACATATATGTGACAGAACAAGGAAAACAAGAAAAGAAGAGAGTGAAAGACAGCATCAGAAAATCCTCCCAGACATTTAGTATGTGGAAATATATGTTTTTTGGTTCCAGTCAGATAAAAATTGAAAAGGAAAAAAGGTTGAACAGATTGACATATTTTTCTCTGATACCTAGTAACACTTAAAGGCTTAATACATTAGCTTGGAGTTAAAAGGGTTCTACTTTCTTCAATTCATCTCCTTTTATAGGGATTCTTATATTTTGTAATTCTAATATGCTGAATCCCTAGGGGAGAGTTGAAAAGAATAATGGAAAGAAAAAAAAAAAAGCCTAGCAAAACACAGGGAGGAAGCAGTCCAGTTTATTAAGAGTTTATTGCTGGTGAAAGAACGATCTATACACCATATGCACCATCTTTTAATGGGAAACAAAGAGTGAGAAGACTGAGCTGTTTAACAAAAATAAATATATAATAAAAAAGTTAAAGAGTAGGGATAGATATAATGTATGAGACATACCCTATTGATTTTTGTGAATAAATCTACGTGGTTCCGAAGTACTGAGCATCCCCAAATGGATTTGTGGCCACAGGAGATAAGGATGTTCCATTCATTTTATAATTCAGGCAGTAATTACAATATTAATGTAGATTAACTGCTGCCAGCCTGCTAGATCAGTGATGTAGGTCCTCCCCAACCCAAATTCTCACTGTTTTTCACATTGCTTCCTATGCCTCCTCTGGTGACATCAGTTGTCGACTTCAGGTGAAAAAAATTTAAACATATTCCACGGATTTTGTAATGTAGTGTAATATATAGCCACCAAAAATAGCCTCCATTCCACAGGAAATGGTGGAGTATTGGAAGAGCACATTGCTATGCTAATTTCTGGTTCTGCCCATGTTCTGCTGTGAGCCACAGCTGCCTGGGGATGGCCATGCCCTGAGCACAGGGCAGATCTGCAACCTGCACACCTCCAGAGAGAGCAGCATCAGCTCTGCTATCAAACATATCCCTGTGAGAGTAGCAAGTGTCTGGTGTCTGGGCTCAAGGGACAGCACTATGCTTAATCAAACAATGCTCCCAAAAACTTAGTGCTCATGCAGCTTTGAAAAAAATCAGTGTCACAAACTAACTTCTTGATCTTTTCTTCATCCACCTCAGCAACAATAGCACACAGGCTGAAGAGGCTGGAGGGGTGCAGCGCGGGGGAGACAGGTTAGCATCTGAACATGTAATTTTAAATGGCTGGTGTGGGAGGGGACTTAGGAGACAGTCCCGCTGAGCTACCATGGGAGGTAACAAGTGTGTAGTTTCCCGCCTCCCCTGTTGTCAATCTTTTGTTATACCTTCCCCTTGTTCCTGTCCATCATCATGTAAGCCATCCCCCAGTTCTGGAAAGTTCTTCGTTCTCTGTACTCCTATTGGTTCCTTCCCTGTAACCACTCCTTCCCCTTGTCCCTATTGGCTGTAACCCCATCATTCATCCTCTACTCCGCCCCTGAACCCTTCCCTCATTGGATGTTTCCTACCCGGACCCTCCTTCTCTGCCACAGTTATTATCCTCACACCACCCTCAGTCTGGGGCTCTCAGTGCGAGCTCCCTTCCAGAGCGATTGTCTTTCCTCCGCTCCCCAACCTGCTTTTTCCTATAATAAACCCTCTTGGAAACTAAGCCGCCTGAGTGTCATCCTGCCGTCAAGAGGAAGCTGCTTCTACACTATCCGGCTCCTGTGGACCCGACTCTGGCGTGCCCAGAGGTCGAAGGACCCAGGTGCGTCAGGCTGGCTTGAGGAGAGTGCAGTACCTCTCTGAAGAACCTCACTGATGCTACAGTTTTTATCTGTGGGGTCTGATCCCTCCCGCAGCCACCCCTTGAGCACAATTTCTGCATTACCATGAGCACGCCAAAGGACCACCAGTCGGCACTCTGCGTGTGCCCTCGCCGGTTGACCACCTCTGGGGCCATGTACTCTATTGTCCCGCAGAACGAGTACGCTCTCTTGTCATGGTCGATGGCTTCTTTACTCAGACCAAAATCTACATAAATCGAAGCAGAACAGGACTTGTCAGGTCTCTAAAAATTATCATTTATGCTTTTACTCGCTTAAATTGTTTGAACAAAACATGCCAACCAGCTGGTGAAGTGCCCTTCTGTCCCCATGCAGAAAGAGGCCATAGACCTTTGTGTGCTGGAGCCAGGCCTATGTGGAGTGCCTGGCACTTCTTAATACACCCTGAAAATAGGCATATCATTTTCCCTGCGCAGAATGAGGTTCTGGCTCAAAGCAGAAGGGAGTTTAAATAAGCAGGTATATACAATTCAGGTTGGGTAAAGGCAACGTTAGTGAGGATTCTTGTGCAGCTGTATTCCAAAGTATTAGGAATAATAATCCCAGATTACACCAGTGAAAAGGTTGGATAGACAGTGCCTCTAGAGTGGGAAAGGGATGTTTTTCCAGCCATCCTCTGCCTGGATTAAATAGTCATATTGGAAGCATCCTTCCAGCCACAATGGCAAGCAGCCAAACTCGCCTGCTTCACATCAGTCAAGAGCACAATTTTACCAAGAAAATGCTGTATGTTCTCCATGTGCTGTGCAGCATGGGGGTTGACAAATTGACAGAGAAGCTCAACACTCCAGCTCTTCTGGCTTCTAGTTATTGTAAGCAAACTCTTTCCAACCAAAGACCAGGATGCATGCAATATACTGCAGAAAAAAAATCCGCTTATAGGCATGAAGTTTTCAGTTTCTCACATACCTGTTATCTTAATGTGACCCTCTTCATCAAGAAGAATGCTATAAAGCAAAAAAGAAACATTCATTCATTAGCCAGGCATAAACTGCAGTTAAAAAACGTGGATAGAAGATGTTTAATCTCATGTCTGATGCATGCACAGCCTGAGGCATTTCCATGAGGAGCCTCCTCTGTGCTCCATAGAATGGTCAAGGTGGGCATGCAAACAGAGCTCAGAAAGAATAGGGTGTTCAAAGCCAACAGCTGCAGTATATGCTTCCAGCAGGAGAAGGAGCTACACATTTCCTGTTGTTGTCACAAGAAAAGGCAATAGTAAAATAATCAAGGCTTGGACTCACTGGACCTAAAATTAAGTCCAAAGGTTCATGCTGAAGTAATAAAAGTCATCACAGAGCACAGCGACTAGTCACAGCCTAACTGCATGGATCCCAGCCTCTGCTTATTTTTTCTGTCCAGAGCACAGATGAAAATTCAGCCTTGAAGCCAAATTCAAGTGTTCTCACATTTGCCACCTGCCAACATATTTTTTCCTAACAGAGGCACTCCAACATTTCTGTAGTTCACAAAAAGCAGTGCTAGTTTTTGTGGAAACAAGAAGGAATCCTGAATTGAAAAATAATGCTTTTGGTAAATAAAAACTGACATAGTAATGAAGGTGGTCTTTTCTCAGTCCTAGTTAGACTCAGTATATTTCTCTTTTCAAACTGATCTAGCATGGTGCCAACTATTTTTTTATTCCTCTTCTCTTAGAGAATCACTTTAATTTTTCAGGAAGAAAAAAGGATAGAAGTGAACCAAATATAATGGGCTATACTTTTGTGAAAAGTCACATCTGAACTGAAACATAATTGAAAAAATATGTTCTTCTGTCATTCATGTGTTTAGAAAAAGCTGTTGTGTAAGTCATCAAAGGCCAGCAACTAAGTCAGTACCATGAGTCCAATAATTAAAGCCTTCTCTTCTCAATAAAAGCACCTTACTTTTATTCTTTCTGCACAGTTTCCTTGAACACATAATTTTCAAGTACTAGTCTATACCAGACACATTTAAATGTATTTTTGTGACTACAACCCCTAAACTTGTGCTTCAGAAGAGAACAGAATAAAACACCTGCCAGTGAGGAAGTGAGCCTGTATGTATTGAGCTCCCCAGACCTGGATCTGGAAAAATAACAGGGGGAATGGAGCTCACAAAAATCACCCCAAATTTTGCCCCACACCCAGGAAGCCCCTGTGAATAATTATGCAATTCAAAGGTTGTGGGAATTTTCCCAGAAGCACTGATTTTACATTTAATGGGCCTTACATTTCATACTTGCCTATTGAAAATCCATGCTGCTTCAGTAGGTACATGATGCGTGTTTCCCACACTTTGCCTTGATTAAAGGGCTCATACCTCACCCTCATTAAAGGATAGAGGCAACACCAACAGAGCTTTCACAGTGATAATACTGCCTGAGGTTGAGTCAGAAACATACAGCAACTTTCTCAGACTGTTTGCATGAGCAGCAAAATGAATAGATCCTGGCTTCCAATGGATGTGTATCCTGTATCCCCTAAAACGTGATCTACAGTTCCTTCCTCCATCTCATGTTCCCTAATCACCCTTCTACCATGCCTCAGCTGCTGGCAGCTTCCTCTGTGGCCCCTGGCAGCACCCTTCGGACATCTGGCAGCACAAGTAATGCTACAGTCACTAACCAAAGATTGTATTTCATGTAAAATAAAAGCAATATGCTAATAGTGAGGGAAAAACAAGGGCAACTGTTGCACTGAATTATCTGAGAGTGAAATTAAGAAGAAAAGAACAAATACTTGCATCTAAGAATGCAAATTACAACAACAGACAAATAGACTTCCTGTGACAGTAGAAGCAAATTTATCTGATCATACTCTGTACTCTCTTTTTATATTTGTCACCTTACAATTCCCTTTTATCCCACAGTATCCATAGCAGACATTCTATTGTGACAATCACAATTACTTTAGTGATGGTTTACAGGATAAACTAATCTGAAATAAGATTGTATTATCCTATGGAAGAGGAAAACCAACAAAAAGTTCTTAATATGATTCAGGCTTGAGAATAGTCTTTCATCTAAATGAATGTTTTGAAATTATAAAAATCATTAAAAAGTAGACTACTTTAAAATGCTAATCTAGGTTACTGAATGACAAAATTCAGCTAGGTTCTTTTAATTTTATTTGTTCAGTCCAATGCTTGAGTGCTTTTACAGGATACTGTCATTGTAAACCTTCTCTTCAAAGCAGTAGTAACAGTTATTGGGTGAAAAATATGCCAACACCATAAATAAATGAACAAAACATAAGCTTGGAACAAAAAATGCCAGAAAATAAGGGTGTCTCTTAGAGAAGAGGAGACTGAGGGGAGACATTATCACAGTCTACAGGTTTCTCAAAATGGGAAGAGGAGGGGCAGGCACTGATCTCTTCTCTATGGTGACAAGCGACAGGACCCATAGGAATGGACTGAAGTTGTGTCAGGGAGGTTTAGGTTGGATATTAGGAAAAGGTTCTTCACCCAGAGGGTGGCTGGGCACTGGAACAGGCTCCTGAGAGAAAGGGTCGCAGCACCAGCCTGACAGAGCCCAAGGAGTGTTTGGACAATGCTCTCAGACACATGATGTGACTCTTGGGGTTGTCTTGGGGATATTATATTATTCTATGATTGAGCATTTTAGCATCAGGACCATCCCACAAACATTCAAACTGCTTTCACTGACCTCAGTTTAAAAGTATGCCCTGAGAAAATAAAGGCTGGAAATCTCCATGCTAGAGGCTGGGGCAGCTACATTTGTAGTAGAGGAATGACACAGTCTGAGTTACAGGAGAAATCTCATAGCAGAGCTAGGACTGCAAACTCCATATCAACTTTTCTGCTGCAGCTTTATCTCAGGGGAAAAAAGTTTTTGTTATGAATTGTTGGCATTGCTTTATATTATGTCTTAAATTTAAAGCCTGAACAATTCTCCCCCATTTTTCTCTCACTCTCTTTATTTTTGGTTTTGAGTCATGTCTTCTGGACTTTACTTTGAGATCCAACATCCCCAAATCAATGTGATATTCTGCCAAACCTAATAAAGCTGGAACTCTGGGGTTGGTTTTTGTTTTTTTTTTTTTTTTTTTTGTTTTTTTTTTGTTTTTTTTTTGTTTTTTTTTTTGGGGGGGGGGGTTTGTTTAGTTTTGGGTTGTTTTTTTTTTTTTTTTTATGATATGAGTTTCTTTCTAAGTGAGAGCTGTTTTGCAGAAAACCCAACCCACACTTTATGTTAATCAGAAACTGTAGCCAAATTTTCAGGTGGTAAATAAAATCTGAGACTTTATCAAGAGTGTTTTATTTCATTTTGTTAGGAAAGTACTAGATAAAGTAGTCAAATACCTGCTAAAGAGATGAAGATTCTCACAAACTGTGTTTTGTGACATTTCAGTGTTCACATGACCCCATACTATCTCACGACCCCACGTTATCTCACTCTGTTGAACACAAATTCCTCTCTGATGTAGCTTTGTTGACACCATGAAGTCAAAAAATGACTGCTTACATCAATGCAAGCTTGCCACCATAATCAGTAAAAAGGGTCTTTTACTGATTCTCAGATTTCCCCTCTCTACACAGGGCAGTTACATTCATAAATCAGTAGTCATGGTTGGCAACATGCTGCATTAAAAATGGTGTTTGGCTTTTTTAGAATATAGTGTCTATGCTGTCCCTTGTGTAGACAACTGAGGGCCTTAAAATGTACATCACTCCTTGTTAATCTAAGCCCGTTTCAGAACTCAAAGTGCATATAGGTTTCTAAAAAGAGAAATGGTAAAAGTCTGTCCATTTTCAGATGGTAGAGTTATTTCTAAGTCACCCATACCCTTAAACCACAGGATAAGAAACAAAATATGCATCATATACTACCTTATAATAAGTTCCAATTTTTCTGTTTTGGTATATTTACCATATATCCCAGGGCATATATACCAAATTTTTATAGCTTGATTGTGCAGTTCTTAAGTAAAAACATGCCTCACCATTTAAGTAACTCAGTGGCTTCCAGTGTGACTGAACAATATCTTGTCCCACAAGTGATGCCACTGAAATCATCAAGACAACTCAAGGAGAAGAATTTGTCTGTATCAATTCAAGACAAGTATCCCCATGTTCTAAACAAGACTTTAACCAGAAAGCTCAATTACTTGTCTTTTTGAAGTAAGTACAGCTGACTTGAGAACAACTCCCAGCTGCACTTCAAATTAACTCATAGCTTTGAATTGTTAACATGGAATCTTAAAAAAAAAAAAAGCCGAACCTTAAATTTTAATGTACTCAGGGTTCTTCCAAGTTCAAGTGGTTGTTTTCCTTTTTGTTTTTTCTTTTAACATAAACAATTCCAATGAGATTTTTTAGCATACTTACAGAGTGAATAAGCAAACTCAAACCTATCAGCAGCTACTTTTGGGAGCTTCTGAAGAACAACAAAAGCATTGAACAATGAAAGGTCCAATGCAGTGCCTATCTTTAATAACGGGGAGAGAGGAAGAATTGGGAAATTATAAATTAATTAATATATCTCCAGTTCTGCAAATCTGACAGAGCAAACCTCATGCTGCAATCATGCTGGTAATGCCTCTGCTGCAGATGTGTGTGTGATTCTGCACGTTGCACTTCAAAAGAGAGAGGAATCAAGGGAAACCAAAGGGGAGTAATGAGAATGACTGGAGCCCTGTGAAAACTGACTAGTGGAGTTCAGTACCTGGATTGTTTAGGGCACAGAAGAGGGTCTAAGGAAAAGGATGTTCTCACAACCCACCGAGGCTGCTGCTGAGAGCAGAACAAGCAGGTTGGTGCTTCTAGGAGGACAGGCCAAGGAGCATTGGCCTGCAGTGGCAGCAAAGAAATTTCTAACTAGGTATTAAGAGCAACGTTTCAGATGAGCAACTGCTGGAGCACTGCCAAGAGTGCTCCTGTGTAGAGCACAGTCTTCACCAGCTGTTTTAAGCCTAGGTTAGCAACACACCTGTTAGGGTCTTGATCCTGCCAGGGGGCAAGAGGAGGATGAGAACATCCTGAGATGGTTCTAATTTTCTTTTATCATCTTATTTAGAAATATATTCTTTCCCAGATGTAACTCAAAAATGTAGCATTTTTTTTCCCCCCTGTGAGTAGTTATTTTATTCTGCTGTATTTCTTTAATGCAAACCTAAAGTTCCAGAGAAATCATAGGCTGTCATGCTCTGCTCTCCTAGGTGTGACTACACACAGGCTTTGCACTTACAGAGCTATTTTTAGAGGATATAGTTTTCAGTCAGAAGGCTTGCTTTATCTCCAGGTATGGACTTCTGGGTCCTTCCTATACAACAGTTATATTCATGTAAGCTAATTTTATACTACATCAATTGCATCCAAATTAAACTGTATTACAGTTAATCCATTTAACTATGTATCAAAGACCATAAACCATATATACAAAAGCTAGAAAATGCAAGAGTGAGGTCTGCCACCTTAACTTTACACAGTGATCTCTCTGTATAGGTCTTTAGTTACGTGATGATACTTTATCTTTTCTTCTAGAGAAATCTTGTCTCAGTTGGCAGACTGGTAACATTCAGGGAGGGATTTTAGCAGAACAGTACAGTGAAGGGGATGGCTGCTCTCAGCTCAGACAAAAATATAGAAAAAACTGGATTCCATCTGTATCTTTTCAACATGCTTCTATGTGACAATGACAAATCAGTGACACCTTCCTTCCTTACATGAGCTCCAATTTCTCGATTCACTGATCCCTGATTGGAAGCACTTCAGCTTGGTCTGTAGTAATATAAAGTGCTCTCACTTGCAACTGGAGTCATTGAGAGATGTTTTTTGAGATGCTAAGTCACATTTCCTTTTGAGAACTCAGAAGAATCCAGGTCTCAGTATCTCAAATACAATTAACAGTTTTGACATACACCAAATTTTCTCCTTGGTTTCTAACTTCTTCTAAAGCAAAAAATTACAGCATATGCCTAAAAATGTAATGGCATTGTGACATAGCTGAATATACAAGCTCATATTTGGATGCTTTCTTACAGCAGATTCGTATCTCATGTGTTATCTCAAAACTCAGCCTCATCTAATATATCAAAGAGAAAAGTCATGCATGAGCCACACGAATGCTCACTGGAATCAAAGTTTAAAACAGAAAACCTAGAATTTGAGTTATTCTATTGTGTACATATTTGTTGATGCTGAATGGATAAAACAGCAATTCAGAATGAAATTGAAACCAAGGAGCTGATGGCAGATGATGCAAGAGCCTGTGGCTGTGGCAGCTGGGGTGTCGCCACTGCCTACCTGCATTTCATATCAGGAACAGACTGGTACTTTTCTCCCTCCAGTTTTTAATTGTAGGATGATTTCCCATATTTGACAAAGACTCTGGTTTCCAGTTTTGGTTGCATAAATGGGCAAGGTTAGAAAATTTGGTCAACTACAAAATGTCTGCTAGCCCAAAAGACTGAGAGCTCTTGCTATGTACATCTGTTGAATTCAAATAGTACTACTACTGCTATAACCAAAACATAAAACTGAATTTAAAATTTAAATCACCTAGAAATGCAATGGAGATAAACAGTTTCCTCTCCTTCAGCTTCTCACCTACAAAGTACATCTTCCATCACTTTTGGTCTCATATTCTGTCCGTGAGAGTGAAAGCGATAACACTTCATTTTAAAGAAAGACCTGCATATTTTTCAGTTTGATGCCACAGAAGGAAAATTATGCTTTGAAAGTGTAAGCAATTGTCAAAAAGACTGCCCTCAGTGGTTATCTTTTATAAATGCTGGTGACCATTACATTAAAAAGGAACTTTGGAATGTTGCAGCCTTATTTGAGTTGTCACAGCAGAATCCAGCACAGCACCAAGCAAAGGGCATAGAATAAAAACAGTATATGTCACTCCTGGTGATAGCATTGAGGGTGTCATTTGCTCTGCTGATGTATTGCAAATAAAAAAGAGAAAGGAAAATTAGGACTACATTACGAACAAAAAATAGCTGCACATATGAGAACAAATACTTTGGAAAATATGTTACACAGTTAATACAAGTGTTTTAAAAGACCTGATTATCATGTGTCTCATGAGTTAACAGGCACACAAGTTCTCAGACATGCTCATTTACTTTAAGAAATGGCTCCAGTAAAACTGAACGGTGCCATGCCATATTCAGTATGAGCTGGAAGTGGAGTTGCTCTGAGTGGTTTCCACTGCATCGGGCGAAGGCCAGATTAAATGCTGCAAACAGAGAATGGTGCCACTGAAGTTTAAAGGCACAGGGATCTGAATTTTTTACTGAAATAATTCACAAAACTGAAGGCCAGGCACACAGAGGTCCCATCATACTGGAGCACAGTCAAAACATTTGGCCTCATGCTACGATGGTATGATAGGAAAACCCTTCTGCTGTTAGTGATGGTCTCATGTAGAGTCTCACAAGAAAGAAGGCAGAGCCCCTGGCACCTTCACATTTAGTAGTGTGACAGGGAGCAGAAGAAACCTAAAAGTTCATGTATTTATGTTTTAGTTCTCTTTTCCCTGTTAACTTACTTTTCTGGTTTTAGATCCCTGTAAATAATCCCAAGACCATGGAGGTGGTCTAATGCCAAGGCCAGCTCAGCTAAGTAGAACTTGACATCCTCTTCTGTAAACATCACCTAGGGAGAAGGAAGAGAAGACCACATCTATTTATTGGACAGTGGTGGGCTGGCTTGCATTAAACAGACACAGGGAAGGAATTGTCTAACCTGGGAATGCTGGAAGGACCATCATATCACGTTCAATTTTCCATAACTTGTCTGAACTGACATTAACAACTCTTACCAGATTCTCGCTATAAAACAAAACTTGATCTGTTGAGCACCTCTACTCCTTAAAATATGCTGCTCTCATTCATCTGTTTGATCTGTTTAGATGACATTATGTCACAATATTAGGAATAAATTATAACTCCTTAGCCTTTGGAAATGAATAGCAGAATTAAACACATTCAATGCAGCCCATATTGCTTTCATATCCCTTAACTTGATACAATCTTGGCATTTGGTTAATCAAATTCCCATGAAATAGCATGGGAAACCTTTTTGGGGAGGTAGAATACTTCCAAGTCTGAGCAGAATACACATCATGAAGAGAATCAGAGGTGGATTTAAAACCTCATGCCTTGGAGGTCCAAGGAATATCAGAGCAGATGCTCTAAGCAGTGATGTGCTGTCTAACATCCAAGGCCTGATGAGGTGCCAACTGAAGACAGTGTTTTCTGCAGCTGATATGGACACTACTAACACTGAAAGCTGTGTTTTAGGCGAGAAGAAACTTCTGTAATAAAAAAACCAATAAGCTCTGAAAAACTCAGATGGCAGGAAACCCCTTTGGTTCAACTTCCATTATATCTGAGACGTTCTCTTTAATTAAATTTCAATATGCGCAGAGATAATAATGCAGAAAAAGAAGCTGATATATTGGATACACAAGTGTGATTATGCATGACAGAAGTAAAATGAGTCAACTGAATACAAATTTACTTGTCATATGTAAATGTAAATTCTACAGCAGAAGATGTAGAGCTTAATTTTAAAATTAAGTCTATGCTCTCAAAAATGGGTAGCCAAAATATCTGAGTGCTTTGAGAAGTTCCAGACAGCTGAGAGAAAAAAGAGATGATTCAGAGTACAGACATGACATAATTTAATTAAGAATATTACTGCAAAGAAAAATTTTTAGAGATAAAATCACAAGGAAAATAATAGATAAATACACAAGCAAAAGTTCTCAAATTTAATTGTTATTGAATGTAAAAATGGAATTAATTTTAAAAGAAATTGAAATTATTTATAAGATTTAAAATAAACAGTATAGGCAATAAATTAAATCAATAGAATCTAGGAAAAATCTAATCTATACATATACACCTAGTTAAAGTCAGATGTCTCAAAAAGGCAGAGCAAGAAATAGGCAAGCTCTGCATGCATGCACGCAATGTATGTACATGGGATCTGACTTGAAGTTCACTGAAATCAATACCTTTCAACCAAATCTATACCTACAAATTGCAAACTGTTCAAGCTTTCCCAGAATTTCTTCCCTTGCAATATCTTGCCCCTAAACAGCTGCAAAGTATGGGCAGGCAAGGTGAGCTGCAAGCATTGAAAAAAGAGAAGTACATTTTTAGTGTCAGCTTAATGAGTCATTAATGACGGTATACAGCACAGAAGTTGGTGAATTGCCCTGGACAAGCTCTGGGGAAAACATGAAGCTTTAAAGAAGTACAAAGTCTGAGCTGGTATCTTCCACTTTTGAGTTCCCTGGCTGTGCAGAACACAGACCTGCCCTCTTAGGCAAGAACCACATTTTCTGTCTTCCATGAAACCAGAGGGGCCCTTTCTGAGACAGCAGAGTTGCCTTGTTAATAAAGCTTGGTCTCATGACAATAGCAGAAGGACATTTTAAATTAAAATGTTTAAAATCTTTTTTCTCCTATTAAAAATAACTGCTACCGGGGACTGAATATTTATATAAGGATCATTACTCAGCAGTGTAATTAACTTGTTACCAATGTCTTCTTGCATTAGTAAACAAACCCTAAAAGCAAAAGCTTGGGGTCCCAAGTTGCACAGCACGCAGCATCCGGCAGCATGTCACTGAATCAGAAATTGAACAGGGGTGGGGGAGAGCTGGGGAGCTTTTGACTGAAAATACTGTTTTCACAGCTTTTTTTAGTCCATCAGTAACTCCCCAAACCCAAGAAGAGCAACAGAGCTTCCCCTCAAGATGGCATTTGAAAGGTTCCTGTCTTTAAAGACTCTGATGAGTGGTTGCCTGCATTCCTGTCCCCACACCCTTAGAAGTACGAAGGGCTGGGAACACAGGCACAGACAACTGCAGGACAGCTGTCCTGCCTCACTGGAGCTTCCTGCACTCCTGCAGGGACCTCTCTGGGACTGCTGCCTCACAGAGGTTTGGAGATAAAGGAAAGAGCAAAACAAACCTAGGAAACCTGCTGAGGCTGCTCTGTGTGGGCACCAGCAAGACTCGGGTTAGGGACGTTCCCTGCCTGCAGCAGCCCCTCTGCAGGGCCATGGCATGCAGAGGACAGGGGAGGGATGAGAGCCTGGGGAGAGAATGGAAGCAGCAGCTGCTCCTGGCAGGCAGGAGGAGGACACATGAGGCCTGTGATAGTCAATCTCCCATGTCTGGGCTGGTGCATGGCCCTTAACCTGCTCTCAGCAGCTGCACAGGCTGGCCCTGACCCATGGCCATCCTTCCCTCCTCCCTGGCAGTGTGTGCGTGTTCTTCCAGTGGTTCTGGGCTCATCCCTAGGGCAATACGTACTGGGGATTGATTTCTCAGACTGTTTCTTATCACATCAAAACTTATTCTGAAAGCATTGAGTCTGGGGGTATTTTGCTACAGGAATGGCTTAGCAGTGGAGCAGTTTTCTCTGGCAGTGATGCCTACATGATATCTGCTGCATTACCTCTGGCATAATTCAAATGCAATTATTAAGAACCCATTTAACCATGCAAGATGAGATAGCTCTTTTACACATATATATATCACTATTTCCAAGGCCATTTTTCATTCCCACACACTCAAATTGAGTGTGTGGGAATGGAAAATCCAAGACAGTCTTTCGTTTCTGAGTTAAAGAACTATCAGCTTACCTCTTTGGAGAGTCTGGTGAAAAGGTCCCCTCCCCGCAGGAAATCTAGTATTAGGTACAACTTTCCCTCTGTTTGAAATGCTGCATTAGAAAAGGATGAATATGTTGGAAGTTTGAATCAAGAAAAAGTCCCCAAAGAGTAAGTCCTGTTGACTAGCATCATTCCTGCCACTGCTTCAGTGTTACTTCAGAACTTTGAGAGCCGAAAAAAACTATTTCTGTATAGAACTTAGCAATTGAGCTTTGGCTGTGAGAAAAAATAGTGTAGTTGAGAGACAATGGTGCATTACTAATATATTCATTTCCATGTTAAGCACCTATGAATTAACAGTGTTTCCCACTCCACAAGGCATCAGGAGTCACTGAGAGCAAGGCATAGAGAGAAGTTTCCATGTTTGTGTGAAAGAGGAGCCCACATACCCGAATGCCCTCAGAATACCTGCTGTGGCAGGAGACAACTCCACCAAGACACCACATTTATGTACACACCTATAAAGATTTAGACTGGTACTGATTATTATAACCTGTTTTTATTTAAATGCTCTGTCTTTCTAAATGATACCTGACAGCAAGTGAGAGTTTGGCAGATGTAAACTCAGGAGCCACCCCACCAGCACTACCTAGCATGTCAGACTTTATGACAAATTTATTTCAATGGAGGAATGGCTGAAACTTAAAAATACTGGATGTCTCCTTCAACATAAATGAAGAATTTCACACAGGTAGCCTCTATGACTTTGTTAGCAACAGAGTCATAATTAGGCAGGGGGCATCTGTACCAAAGTGTAACACGCCTAGTAACAATTCCCCACCCAAATTAAGAACAAACATGAATTATATTTTATTATAGTTACCATAATGAAGCTTGACTATGAAAGGATGGTTCACTTCTGCCAAAATATCTCTCTCCATTTTAGATCGTACCCGATCCCGAACTATAAAGAAAGGACAATAAGAACAGAGACATATTAAGAAGCAGCATGGTCACTGGATACAGTACTGGAATAAGGTTCTGGCAGTCTGGATTCTGATTCTCACTCTGCTGATGGCTTGTATGACCTTAGGTAAATGACCTTAGGACACTTAGGTAAGTGTCCTCTATTTCTGACTGTCTGATCTGTGTAGCAAGTTCTGTAGGAAGGCCCTGGGTCTTTCCCTATAGAGAGATGCCCTAACTAAAATGATTACAGTATTGCAAACAACAAGAAAGCAATTACACTTCACAGAAGAGAATGTTAATGTGAAAATGAAAACTACACAGAATTAATTACTTTACTTCATTTAAGATGAAACAGAATGTACCAGTCCCAGAGCAAGTTGGATTAATCTTGGTCAAATTAAGTTATTCTGTTTTGCTGAAGCTAGCAGCATTTATGACGTATCATTGCATAGCACTTTCTGGAAGTGATCTGTATATACAATGTTCAAAACTTCCAATAAACCACCACCCAAACAATCATAACAAAGAAAAATGCCAAATAAAAATAGTAACTAATTATTTTTATGTGTAGAGATAACTATATTGTGTGATAGCAGAGAGAAAAATACTTTTTGTGTTTGAGATGAATCAAGAGTAAGGGAAATCATAATTTCAGAGGTGAGCTGAGTTCAAGCTAAACAAAACTAATGCTGAAGATTTCATACCAAAGCCATTTAACAGAATATTCAGACACTGAGGAGGATTCCAGTCCCCACATTACCAAATCTTGATCCTAAAGTCACATTTAAATTTTTCAGTCAATCGCTACTTTATTGAAAAATATTGACATTTTCTTTGTTCTTTTCACAATGCCAGTATGCTTTTCAGATGAAAGCACCTAGAATACATATTAAGAAACTATTTTAGGTAGCAAAGCCTGAGATCTGTCAGACTCTGTCATTGCAGGCATGTGTTGTGGAGCTGCTCAGAGTACTGAGCTGAGTACTCTCAGCACCCGAGAAAGGAACATAAATAACAAAACCCCTGTCTATTTCTGTACTTCAAAAATTGATGCACAGAAATAGGTCCAAACCAGCTGATCTGAAAATCTGAAATAGCACAGGTGACACACTTTGGTTTCTTGCTATTTTGATGCTTAACTTAGGCCAATAGCAACTTTACTAGCTCATTCAAACTACCTTGTAGATAAATTCAAAACAGAGGGAATCTCATCCCACAAGTAAAAATCACACCTCCTACGCTCACAAAATTCTTAACCTATGTGAAGATAGACTGTTTCTTGTGCTGTCCATCAGGGATGATCCCAGGTGGGAATTTGTGTTGGATAGGTGGGCATTGCTGGACACTACGTGGGACATTTCCATTAAGCTTGGTTAGGTAGCCTAAGAAAGTGCCTCCTGCATTTGCACTGCACAGCAGTGAGAACTGGCTGTCAGAAGAATAGCACATCATTCATACCAATCATCGTATCAACCCTCCACCCTTCATGTTAACCTCTCAACAGGCAAAGGCTCCGTTGTGCAGCCCGTTGTGCTTTGCTGAAGCCCCATGCCCTGCTTGCTGCTGTGGTGGCAACTGGGTGTGGACCTGGAACCACACAAGCCACTCTTCTCACCACACGCACACTAGAGGCACTCCAGACTTAAAGAGAAGGTGATGTCACCACAGAAGACATCTCATTCTCCAGTCATGGCCTCTGAACCTGTAGCTGCTGCATTAAGGGGCTACATATCCTTTTGCAAACCTCTGTTTCAGGAGCAGAAGTCGGGCTTGCAGCCCCACAGAGTGTCCCCACCTGGGCACTGCTGTCCTCATACAGCCTGGGCCAGCACCCAGGCACCATTTGGTGGCAAGAGCACCAATGAGGGTGTGTGGCAGTGGCGTGGGCTCTGCCCTGCTCCCTGGGCTGAGACCCCCCTGGTGCCCCACATGTGCCCCACCATGCTTCCCTTGAGGCCAGCTGGGTCCTGCCAGGGTACAGATGCTCTAAATTAGTGCTCACCATTTTCCACTTAGAGCTTTCCTCTTTAAAATCTTATGTAGAGAAAGATTTTATGCACAGCAAGACAGTGCATATTACAGACATCTTAATGGACTGCCCTGGCCAAGGACACCGGGCTGCAAAGCAAATGTGATAAGCAGCAAAGTCCCAGTGTGAGCATCTGCTGACTGCATTGAGGTACAGCAGCCTGGTCCCTCCCCAGAGTCCTCTCTCAGGACAGCACCTGGTGATTTGGTTGCCTCTCTGAGTGGGTCAGTCCCTTTCCAGTGATTTTGGAAACTGTTGTCTTGATGTCACCAGGCTGAAATTGGTGTTTGAAAATTTAATTTTTTTTAAACTATGAATAGGTTGTCAGATGATAGGTTTGCTGCCTTAGTGACTTTTTCCTCAATGATTTTTGTCCTTTTTGACAATTTTAACTGAAGTGCTGCTGAATCCCCTGACCTGAAACATCAGGGAGAGAAATCCCCCTTTATGTGTGACAAAAGCATCTGCCACTTAGAGAAAGCTGATTCTGCAGGAAGATACATGTAGAAAATACATAAATAAGGTTAAAAATTTCACAATCTGCCCAGAGATGTTTGGCAAAAAGCATTTCTAAATATAAATTATTTGCTCATCCTTACCTTTCAATAAGAAGTGTCACTGCTTAACCAGAAGTGAAGAATTAATTAATTAATTAAGGAAGAATAAGGGGAGCTACAAACTAAGTTAATTAAATCAGCATCAAAAAGCATCACAGCAGAAGAAATAAATCAGTGAACAAAACAATGGCTTTAAATTTCATCCATTACCCTCCTCACTTCTTTAAAACTCAGCACTTTGCCTCAAGTAGAGCAAAAGCAAAATAGGACTCACACTTAGGAACTTGCAACTCAATTTCAAATTTTTCACATAGCACTGGAACACACAAAAAAATAATGCAAATAGAATGTATACATAAAACTCTCTGCAACATCCTTTTCAATTCTATTGCTGTTATTGTAATCTGTTTTTAATCCTGTTACTGTTTGCCTACTGTTGTAGGCAAAAGTAGAGTGCTAAATTCTAAACTCAATCCACACTGCCTGTGTCCAGAAGACAACGTACATGGTGTGGTGCCCAATTACCTGATATATGGAGAAATATAGGCTTTCTAAAAGTGACCATAGTCTTCAATGGTTCTGCTTGGAAATACTATTTGCTTTACTGTGTTCTTGTCCCACACAGTACTAAACTCAAATCCTCTGAAGTACAGCCTTTCCTGTTGCACCTTCATCAGCAGAACATTAATACAACACAAAGAAAAAACAGAAAATGTCCTGTTGGCACACTGGATGTAGAAGCATACCAATAATGTCACACAGGGACTTCTTGTGCTTTTCTTTTGAAATGCATATCATTCTGGGAAGGTGATTTTTCTGAAAGAAAGTTCTTCTATGGCCTGAAATATAGAACCTTTTAGAGATGGGGAAAGAGCCATTATACCACAGCTTTATCACTCAACCCTATGCTTCTGCAGCAAAGGTAGAAAAACAGATCTACAGAGCAAAGACACTCCTTTGTAGAAGGGCACTCTGAAAAATCAGTAAGAATGCAGACTGGGTTTCAGGAGTCCAGAGTCTGGGGGAGGTCATTTTATCTCCCTCCCTCCCTCCCTCCCTCCCTCCTTTTTTTTTTTTTTTTTTTTCTTTTTCCCCTTTCACATGAAACAACACATTTGGCTTTAAAGAAATCAAAGAGTTGCCTTTGTTTGTTGCATTTTAAAGTAGCCTTGATGCTCCGATGTTGAAATTTGGAATGATAGATGTCTCTAAATCAATACTCTGCTTTATTATTGAACTTCCATTTCTAGTCTTTATTACCTATTTTCTATTTTCTCTGTTTGTAAAAGTTAATTAAATCTCACAATATCCCTCTGAAGTACTTCTGCTCAATTTTCCAACAAAGAGAATTAAAGAACAGATTGATGAAATCTGATGCTGAAGAAGAAAAAAAAATCACATGGGACTTGTCAGGTGCAAACATGGCTTCTAGGACATAAAAACTCAGCTGAAAATAAATCCTCAGGCCAGCAAACTGAGCCCTTGTCATATTTTCCTCATAGCTTTGACCAGCAAGGAGCAGCCTGGTGAGCTGAGGGTGCTGCGCAGTTGCCTCCTTCCAATCCCATGGAGCCTCTGGCAGCTGCAACCTCGTGCTGTTTTCTCACTGGGACACCAACTTGGATCTCTCCTCTTGACCAAAAAGATCCACAGATGCTGTAGGAGATTAGGTGTGTTTTAGATTTTTGGCTGAAATTAGCTGTTGGGCTCAACCCCATGATTAGAGAAATATAGTCTGACAGACCAGCCAGACAATCCCATAAATCTCATGTCCTTATGCAGAGGTGAAATTTCAATTTTTGTGTATTTTTAGCAGAACTGGACCACTGAATATCTACAGATTTGCTCATGCATAACTCCCAGGTGAAACTGTTTCTCACCAGAGTCTGGGAGCTGCAGATGTGAAATGGTATCCAATAAGCCAAATCGTATGGTGATGTACATCACCAGCAAAGTCAGAATTATACCCCTCACTAATGCATAAACCAGTTCTAACTAAATTCATTAAAACCAGACTCAATAAACAGCTTGATAAAGAGAAAAGAAAGCTGCTATCTGCTAGAAGGGAATGTCTTTTAGAGATCCAAACCTACAGCTGGAAATACATCTGTTCACAACTTGTGCAAAACTGAAAATCTTCAACACCTCCGCAGAGTTGCACCTGGAACTTTTTTTCTTTTTATGGAAATCATATGTTTGATTTAAATTTATTTACCTTAGTGGATGCGATATCCTGCGAAATCACCATTAAAGTATTTGTTTCTTGAATTTGAGTGTAACATGCTCCTATGCTTCATTTGTTTCAGTAGTACTGAAGTGGGACTTATAACTATTTATTATTATTATTATTACTACTATTGCAGGAAATAACAATTTCAGTACTAACTCTTACTGACAGGCAATAATTACCTATGCTCTAGGAATAGGCATAATTTCAAAATGACAAATTAATAAGAAGGCTGGCCTTAGAATTCAGATGTCCCAGTAAACACTATTCATCAGGAGCTCTGGAAATTATGATGAACTGAAGGAAGAAACTGGTTTCATATAGTTTTGCAATAAAGAAAATTTGTTTAAAACATGTATGAGACAGTTGGCCTTTTCTCCCCACAGAAAATAGGTATTTCAGATGTAGTTCCAGCATACAAGAAACCAATAACACAAAGATGAAGTCCTCAGTCCTACTCTTAAATACAGTCTAAAGAGGGATGAATTTTTCTCCATCAAACTTATCTAATATCTTCTGAGAGGCTAATTTTTCCCTTGCAGCTCCTGCCCTGCTGCAGCGCTGGCTAACTCGCATGCAGCTGCAAAGAAAAGGCAGCACCAAGATCCATATCTCCTATCCGTGGGGCATTTCAGTATCAAATGTGTCTGCCTGGTGTTTTGCTCTGGAGAAGTTGCTTAGCCAAGACAAGCAATGGAGAAGTTTGAATGGAGAAGTTTGTTTTTTTTCTTGTCCTGCTTGAGATGCAGATGATCCAGATTCAGAGCAATGAGTTTTTCTGCTTGCCTTTTAAGCTTGAAGCCCAGCATGGTTTAATCAAGCACTGCTACTCTTTGCCCTAAAAACACACCTCTCTGGTGGGTTTTACAGGGAGAGCTGAGTAAAGTGTGTGCATCACCTTACTCTGGAAGTGTGAAAGCTGTGTTTCGGCATTCACCATACCTTCTGCAGCATAACAGCTCTTATGACTGAAAAGTATAAGGAATGAACACTGGCTCAGGGATGAAAATGCAAAGATATTCCCTCTTATGCCAGCCTTCTACAGGAAAAAAAATTGTCCCCTTTATACAATCTCTCCAGGTCTCAAAAGCCATTTGTATTGAAAGGGGCATTTCCTCTCCTTCAGGACCTTTGAGCAGCTACTAATTCCCTTGGTAAATGGAGGTGAAGGTGGCACAGGATCTCCCCAAGAACTCTTGGCACATGAACTCAGGGCAAAGTGTCCCTGTGTGAGAGTGATTTAAAGCCCACCCAAGTTCCTTCTCTTTTGTTATATGAGCCCCGACTATTTTTTTAATGACATAGTATGAAACCTTCTTCCTGGTCCAGTTCAGATATTTAAGGATGAGACCAATAATCTTTTATAAAATATTAAGTGAGAATTCCTGGAAGGAGAGGAAATGTGATATTTCTTCTCTGTGTAGAAGGTATCTACTGGGATGTTGTTATTTGCCACCAGGGCAGTTTTAGTCATAGGCTGAAGTACTCCTAGTAAATATTTTCTGTAGACCTGTTTGAAACCTTTAATTTTGAATATTTTAAAAGATTTTTCCTGTGGGTTTTTGTTCTCTAAACTGGAACAGAAAGCCTAAATTTGGCAAGTTTTGCCAAAATTAAATGGAGAAAAATTGTTTTGGCTGCATCAAAGTACACTTTGTTAAGGGTTTTATTTTATCTCCTCTTTCTTAACTCTAATTATAATGTACAACTATGAAATATTGTTTGAAAAGGCATACAATCAAACCAAAGAATTCTGCTGAAATCCTTAATACTGATATTTTGTCAAGCAAAATTTCCCTCAGCTGTCCTGTTCGTATGGATAGACATTCTGTCAGAAACTCATATTTTCTTTATCAGTTGTAACATAAATTCAGAAGATGGTTAATAAAAAAGCCCATCAGGAAGTTTTAAAACAGAATCTCCATGTCTTCCAGGTTTAGGGTAAACATGCAAAGTTTTGAAGTGAAGTTTTTGTGATTGTTTACCGGCTTAGCTCTGATATGGGTAACATGAGACAGTGGCTGGACAGTAAGAGGTTCCCTTCTCAGAAGGGAGGGTTTGGAAGGATTTGGTCAAAGGACAGGAGGCAAATGTTAACATTCCCCCTAAGCTGTCCAGACCACAACTGCACTATGCTGACTTCTCACTCTAAACACTCCTTCCATTAGGCTGCTTGGATGTGGTAAACACAGAGCCAGTCCAATCCGACTTGTTCTAACAAAATTTTTTGGATGAGCTTTTCAGTTACTGAATTGCAAAAAATGTTGGTTTCCAAAACAAATAACTACTATATCTAAGGCATCACTGAGGAAGCTGGGATAGTGGCATATCATTCAACACTGAAGGCACGCTTCATCTAGGAGATATGAAGCCCTGAGACAGATTCTATTTGTAAACCACACAGGATGAGGTTTAGCAGGTTACTTGTAACCCAGCCCTCCATGCTACCTGCACACAAAACAGACTGGAATTTAGAATTTTAAAAGTTCAGTAAAATTGTGCCATTTAATGTTAACATTCAGATAAAACAAACCTCTGCTTTGCCCTGATGTGATGCAGACATACTTAATATAGCTCTGCTGATGTGTTTGCCTCATAAAAATGAAAAAGCATCTGTGAGACGGCTGTCTGTCACTGAAGAAGCCTCCAGTCCCACCAGCAAGCAGGCTGTGAAGTCAAGGCAAGGTCATTTCCTAAATTAGAGCATAAGAAAAAGCCTGCTCTCAGTGCTGTTATCAACATGCTCATTAAAGCTTTGCAATAAGCAAGCCTTGGTCACACAGGCAACAACAACAACAACAAAAAAAAAGGCTGATTTATTGTTTTCTCCTTTGACAAGAGAAACAGAGTCCTCAAACAATTGTGAATTGTTTTTCAGCCTGGACTCCACTACAGTATAGGGATTGTTGTGGAAGATATGACTAAGTTCAGAGAGTTTCTGGGTGAAATCATGGCCCTAAAGCAGTCAATAGTAAAAGTGCTGTTGACATTAATAGGATCTCACCAGCTACATCTCAGTCCCTATATACAGCTTTAAAAATGTATGTAGCTGCTTGAGCTTTAAAAGAATATCTAACAGAAAAGGAAATCTTGTTTTTTTTCCCCCATGTTACTGAGAAACTGCCAAAAGCTAAACATAAACACTACTGAGCAATGACTACAGGGAGACAGAAGGAGAGCAGATAAATATTTAAAGGATATAAACATGGAGGAAAAAGACTTATTTATCAAAATAAAAGGAAAGAAATTAATATAAATAGGAGAAGGTTAGTGAAACAGAAAAGGAGGAAATGTAGGCTATGTTGGGCAAATTGTAACTGCATGAACCCCTATGGAGCAGAGCAATGGCTTGGGATTGGAACCTCCTTACTGACATATTTTAAAACAAAACTGAAAAGGAAAAGTTAAATAACTATTTAGTAAGAAACCAGCCTGCCCTGACTGCAGGGGAATGAGACTGCACTTTTCACTATGTGCTACTTCACTGCAGTGACTCCACCTCAATAAAGGACATCTTAAGAAAAATCTAGATTTCATTATTATGCACAAGTGTTTGGAAGGCTGTCTGAAACACATAATTTATAGCAGGACTAATGCCCATAGCTTTATATCAGAACATTCCACCAAAATGAAAAAAATATCAGAAACCAAAAATCCATGATGGAAGTGAACTTGAAAACCCTCTGCATAACCACAAGCAGTTTCGTTTCCACACAGTGCTTTTAATTTTGTGGTCTCAGATAGCCTTATCAAGGATCTTTGATCTCTACGGCTGTCACCCTGTGGGTGATAGCTGTGGGTAAGGCAGAGGGGTAACGCAGCCTTCTGGGGCCACCCAGCCCTGTGACAGTCCTTCCAGTGACTGCTAGCAAACCAAACTCCACATACACAGAGTGCAAACTTTCAGGCTTCCTTCAAAACTCTCCTTTTGAAGTTGCTTGCTTTGTGCTGGGAGCACCATGTAAAAACAAAAATAGAAACCAGTACTTCTAAATGTACACTTGCAAATATTTCATTCTTGGGATAACTTACAAGATAGTACCTAGCTGGATGACATTGACATTTTACATTGCAGAGTTTATTATATCCATAATGAAATCAAATTTGAACAGATAAGCATTGACAAAACCTATATAGAAGATAAATATTTAAAGGATGTCAAAATGTAGGACAAAGACTTATTTATCAAAATAAAAGGAAAGAAAGGAATATAAATAGAAGGAGATTTGTGAAACAGAAAAAGAGGAAATATAGCCTCTCTTTCAGCAGAAAAGTAAATTCTGAGTTTACAGTGTTGATGAAGACAATTCCCACTCAATGGCAACTATGTCATAGACCATGCAAAGATCTGAAAGATGACCAGGGACATGCTACAATTGTCAGAACAACTCAGGCTTTGCCTGAATTTACAAAAGTAATCTACTGCTGCTGAGAAAATGTCAGTTAAATTAATGTGCCATGGAAACCTTTTGAGTGTGCCAGTTACTATCGCATGCAGATAGAAAATGCTGTAGAGAAAACAGAAAGGAGAGGTGGTCATTGATGCTGATTGCTGGTCTCTCCACAACCATCAAAACCTTCATCTTGCAGCAAACACCACAGCCACACGGAATCTGAAACTGACATGCGTGACCAACATGAAGAACGTGAAAACAGAGAATAATTTTGTTTCTGTAGAAACAAATCCCACATAGTAGTCTCCCACACAGTGCCATCTAACTTTTCTGGAGAGCCAGCTAAGTGCTAGCACACCTCCTGGAGCAGTTGTGGACAGATGCCTGGCCAGCTGTTTGGTGAATGTTTACAAGTGATCCAGCTGCAGGGCTGTGAGGAAAACCATCACCAGGGCAGCTGATCCCTCCTCTGCTGTCACTCTGACTTAAAATGCCATCAAGCAACAGTGTTGACCTCACTGTTAATCTGTCCTCATGCTTGAAAGGAAATAAGGTTTTTCTGCTGTGTTATGGGAACCAATAAAAGCAGTTGGATGCAACTCCCAGCTTACAAAGCTCCTTTAAGACAGTGCAAGACAAACAAGACACAAAAAATGTCAAGCTTCAAGATTAAGACAAAAAACTCCCAGAAAAGTAGACTTTGACATTATTTCCATTTGGCTTCTAGAACACCAGCTAGAAACACAGAAGAAAAAGGGCAGCAGGGAAGGTAAAACAGTGATCAGTGTTTTGTTGTCACTGGTAAAGCCCAGCTGGCCTGGGAACACCCTGTCCACTGATAATGTGCTTATTTCTTAAACTAAACACATGGGAGAAGGAGTGTGGAGGTTGACAGCTGCAGGCAACCACCCTCCAGAAATCCTCACAGCATCATGGACTCATGGATTATGCTGAGTTGGAAGGGACCCATCAAGATCATGAAGACCAACTCCTGGCCTTGCACAGGACACGCCAAGAATCACACCATTTAACAAATCCAACTACCCAAAGGCTTCTTCTAGGAACTTTCTCTGAATGGGACTCTCCAAAGGAACAAACATCTAGACAATCTGACCACTCTGCTGTCTTTGCAGAAAGACATTTCTACCAGTTTAATTACACCCCCTGAATTTTCAATAATCTTTATGGTAGAACAGGAGTATCTCTGCTCTGTCATAACAAAGCATTCACAGGGGACCTGAAAGGAAGGACATCCATCCAGAGCAGATAATGTCACCCCTGACTTACCTAGTATATAACTAAAGCTTTTAAAATTGGTACCTAGGAAAAATGAACACTGAGGAAGGAAAGGAGCATAAAAGATTCTCAGCCTAGAGAAGATGGAAGCTGAACATGGCAAACTTCAAGATGCAGAAGAAACCTACAAAGAGGAAACTGTTCTCGAGAGAGAGGAGATGAATTAACAGCTTCCGCTGTGGCAAGGCAGACACTGGACAGATGCTAGGAAGCATTTTGTAACAATATAGTGCTAGAGACAGGCTAAGAATGGGTTAGGCAAACATCTGTGAGGAATGACACAAAAGCATCACTGTACCACCCTAGGTCAGGGGTGGGTCACAAGACTCCTTCGGGTGCCTTCCAGATGATGCCTCGGCAGCTGTGCGAGGCACAGGGTACCCTCCCAGAGTACCACACCAGCTGGTTCACCTGGCACAGACCCAGGCAAGGACAGGAGGCTTCTTCCAAAGCAGAACCATTGAGCCTCTGTGATTGTCCCGAAGTTCATCTGCTCTTCATTCCTAGGTTCTTGGTTCAGGCAGAACACTGTACATGGCAGCAGTGTCAATCTCATTCTTTTAGCTGAAGCCTCATGTCAGTCTTCATAGATTTGTTCCAATTAAACTAAGCTTTGTGTCTCTCTTCTCTCTCTGCTTCTCAGGTAGTGATGAGGGGTGTGAGGTCTCACAAAGGCCATTGCACTTCCTGGTAAAAGGATTTTTTCTACAGATAAAATGGAATCGCATCACATTTTCAAACAGGATAAACATTTCACTTGTGGCTTCAGAGCAACTGCCTGTGTAGTCTCTCCATTCCTGAATCCACAGCAAAAGCAATTAACAGCAATCAGCTATTTGACAATAAAAAATATCAAACATGATCTTTTCTGTAAAACAATAACCAATTTGGGAGTAACTGCAAATATCTGTCATTAGATACAGAATGCAATGAATACAATAAAAAGAATCATCCAGTGATAATCACAGTGAAACTCTTGATAAAGTCTATGATGGAGAGTTTGAAGAATGAGTTTGGGTCTGAAAACCTTTTAACAGCGGTACCTACAGGAGTTGCAGTTTCAATTATCTCCATTGCTGCTTATTCACCGTGGCAAGTACACAGATCAACTGAAACTTGAAAGAGGTAGATGGCAATTGACTGAAAATTATAAGATGGTTTGAAAAATTGCTTTCCACCATCAGAAAAGCCATAAGTATGATGAACTACTCATTCCTGGAAAAATACAAGACAAAACAAAAACAAACAAACAAACAAAAAAACTCCAAACACCTACCGTTACTTTACTGTCCAGAATAGCTAGGGATCAAATTCAAATGCAACCTGCATGAGCTGCTGAGGCTTCTTATATTTAAAAATGGCATTCTTTCTGTATTTCACTGACAGAAGAGTGGCTCAACAAACATTTAGAACAAGCTTATGTAATTTGATCACAGGTAAAGAACATATACTTTCTGCCAAAGAAATCAGCAGGTTTTTTCAGTGCTTTCTTCCTCTGACTTCAGATTTAAATCACCTTTGTCTTCTCTAGAGAATGTCCTCATGAAAACTTGAATAATGCAATCCTCAGATACTGCTAAGGCCCATGGAACTGCTCAAAGATTAGAAGTCAAGGCCGTGAGCACCTTAACCTAATGAAAAGATGAAAAATTTAAGACAACTGTGCTATACCTAGTGAAAAACACAAACATGGCTGCCCTCAATATATTCAAAGCAAAGCCTGAAACTTTGGCTTAAACTTATGGGTGCACTAATAAGCAGTGTGGTTCCAATCTAGGGAAATAACAGGATGTGCTGGGACCTGAGGTTGCCCCACCCTTTATGTCACACTTTGGGGCCATGACCTGAATGGCCAGGAGAGGCAGGAGGGCACTGGGTTTCATCAGGAGGGAACTCTGTCTGTGTGCTCCGAAAAGCTGTGCTTGGTAAACCAAGGCACAGCAAAGGGAGATGAGTGAACAATTGTTTCAAAAGCTCAGTCAAACCCAAGCACCAATGGTGTTGGATGCTAGGACACAACAGTTTCTGCTGCTGAACTGTTCATGAAGAAAGCTGGATTTGTTTCTGAGTCTTGTCCTGTGAGCATACTAAGTGGCTGAAGCTGCTTTCCAAGTGAACATAAAAGTGTGTATGGAGCCATAATTTGATATTATTGTAACAGCAGAGTTTCGCTCGAAGAAAAGTGTGGACAGGAAAGGACTGGCCAATACTGCTGCATTTACCTACAGCAGAAATCAGAAGTGCTCCTATCTGAATCAGTCCATTTGACTGACAGGGAGAAAGACAGGGAATATGATTTTAATTTTTTACCAGTATTTAGGCAAAGACTTAATAATTCTACCCTGCTTTGGACAACAGGAAAAACATCCTGTTCAGCTATGTGAGCAGCAGTTTTAAAAGAATCATAGAACCAACCAGGTTGGAAAAGACCTCTGGGATCACAGAGTCCAGCCTATGACTGAACGCCGCCTTGTCTATTAGACCACGGCATTCAGGGCCACATCCAGCATTTTACAGTGAAAAATTCTTCCTAATGTCCAACCTAAACCTCCTCAAGACTATGTCCTCTCATCCTATCACTAGCTGCCAGGAAGAAGAGGCCAACCCCTCACTACCTTTAAAGTGGTTGTAGAGAGTGAGAAGTTCACCCCTGAACCTCCTTTTCTCCAGGCTAAACATTCCCAGCTCCCTCAGCAGCTTCTCCTAGGACTTGTGCTTCAGATTCTTCACCAGCTTTGCTGCCCCTCTCTGGACCCTATACAGAACTCAAGAGCAAGTATTTTCACAAAGAGAAAGTTCAATTTTCTTTGGCAGTTAGGAAAACCCCAAAAGGAACAACAGGTTTTTGTGTAACAATGAACATGCCAAATGCCACCTTGCTATAAAATAGAGAGCATTTTTAACATTCAGTGTACATTCTTTTAATGTCATAGCAGTGGGAATTTTTTTGCCTCCCAACAGGATCTTCACAAGGCACTTGGCATTGTGAAGACACTATAATTTAATCAGGACTTCATACAATGCAAACTCCCACATGGTTTGAATAAAAGAGATAATAAAATCTTTAAGTGATGCCTGTTCTGTTTATATTTATAGGCAAAAGTTTTCCCTTCTTATCCAAATCTGAATCCAAACACTGTACAGACTCACTAAAGAGTATTAAGTATCCAACCCAGAAGTTACAAGCTCAATGAACACTTCAGCAAATGCTATGAAAACAAACTTCCAGCAATGCTTTTCATGGTTTTTGACCTGTCCAGTCTGCTGTATATTCCGGCTAGGACACACTATAATATTTACTGATACACAATGAGTTGCCTAAACACAGATAATTTTCTTATAATTCACAAACACATGTTATTCTCCACATCCATTTAGAATCAGCCTAAGTGAGCCTTCTCTTTCATCAGAAAGCAAGTCTTAGCCAAGCTGACCTTTTAGGGGAAGATGGAAGAGGTGGTCTGCAAGTAAATTTGCAAAGGCACTGTAAAAACACAGCCCAAAAGTGACCCCTAAGCACTGGTTGGTAAAGAACTTGGTTTCATTTTCAAAACTGCCAGAGGAAAGAAAGCTCTGCTTTTTCAGATGACAGCTACTAAATCCAATTTACTCCTAAACCATGAGGAAGGTTGGCACATTCCACAGCACTTTTTGACTCCTAGCCCACAAAATGTGCACATGAATGGGCCAGGTCCAGATGGTGACCCAAGGGCATTACTGTCTGGTTCAGCACATACTCACTAGGCTGATCTTTACATTTTAGAGCCACTGGGCTATATGCAGAGAAATCAAATATTTTTGTGTTTGTGCACACAGAAGTTACTATTTCTTTCCAAGACCAAAAAATCAGCATATGGCTATTTGTGGAGAGGAGTAAATCTATGTCTCAGCTGGATCTTTAAGGGCACCTCCAGGTCCAGCAATGTTTGTGTTTTTCTGAGCTCAGAGCCCTGACATTTGGAGGGTTACAATTCCCAGACTAAAGAAGCCATACATAAGCAGCAGTTCCAAGGATGCAGAGCACACAAGCTTTCCTCCAAACTTCAGGGCAAGGGTACCTCTGCTGTGGGATCTGGACTGTCCAGTGAACAGAATTTCACTGATGAATTTTTCAGAAACAGGTAATAAGAGACCCAAGAAGATATAAAAAATGTAGCAGAATACTTTAAGAAAAAATAATAAACCAAAGTTTAAATGGGTAAGTACCAGGGCCTCTTAAACACAAGGACTGCACAAAATAGAAAAAGATGCCTTAAAAACCTCGGCACAATAGAGAAAGTTTTACCTGAGGTGAAGACTTTCTGAGTCCTGCTTCAGAGGGTAAAATTGTCTACAGTTTCTCATTTTGCTGACGTTTTATTCCTTTCAAACCAGAGGGAAACCATTAGATTCTGTATCTGATATGTAATCACCATATTTGTTACAGGGAAATGAAGTCACATACAGAGGAAAACTGAAGAAGCCACCTCGGTTGGTGTCCAGCCAGGGAAGCCATCACTACAATTTTATCAGAGGTTTATACAGAAATCCCACTTCACCTGCTAACATCTAAGTTAGTTGTTCGATTTTGGGTATAAGTGATACTTTAGATTCTACATCCCCGAGAACACCCAAGCTCTCTGCAAGTCTCTAAAGCTGCTCTCACAGCTTACTGCACCTATAACCACCACACATCAGCAAACCCCTAAACCTGCTGGCTTAAACTCAGGGGATCATAAGCTTCAAAGCACTTCAGAGGTTTAGACAAAAGAGATTATAATTTCTAAACCCTATAATCACAAAAAGGTAGATCGTATTCTCAGGGTCAAACAGCTTCCAGTGCCAAGACTTACACACCCCATGGCCAACCAGATGGGCAGATGCAAACTGCATCCTCATGATCCATCACAAAACAGTCGCTACATCATCGCTGCAATATTTACAAAGTTCATGAGCATTATGTTAGTGAATTATGGCTTCATGCCTCTTTCTCTTAAATTGCATGTCTGCTGGAGAAACGGGTCTTTGATTTTTAAGCTCCCTTACATTCCAGCACAGCAACCTGCTGGGGATTTATGGGCATTTCATGGGTGTTTAATGAGGCTTACACCGTAACCAATCTAAACAACTCTTGATCTTGGAATTCTGAAGCACACTCAGTAAATGAGCCTGAGACACCTCGAGAGAAATACTGAATAAATCAGAACTGTCAGTTTGCCCTGTCCCTCTGCTCAAGCTTTGCTGGTGAATACCAGACACACATATACACAGAATAAACACTCCCTGGTTTATTATTTCTGGTTCCCTCAGATTTACAATGTATTCAGGATGGGCAGTAGAGACTCACTGATACATCTCTGTAAGTGTTTAAACATAGAGATCAACTTTATTACCTGTCAACTTTTTTATCTAAAACTCTGATTTTAAAGAAAAAGTAGAGTATAACAAACATTTGAAAGCAACATTTTAATATATTATTTTAAGAGTACTATTTAATGACATTCTGAAGGGAAAAATCTCACTCCTGGAAGGTATTTAAATGCCTAAATATCTTTGAGCACCTAGATGCCCCCAAAAGGGTTTGTATTTGCAAAGGAAGCTATTAAGGTAATGTAATGTAATACGCAGTATTTGACAGAGAAACAAGTTAGAGTTACACATACCTGCAGCCCTAAATCTGTTCGTAAATGTATTCTGTATCTGCACCTAACACACACAACATCCTTAAGCATTTTGAACAAGGTTTTACTAAAGATAATAATTAGAATTAAATATTCATCTAGTTTCGTCAGAAAGCTTTCTGCTTTAAAATCAGATACCCACAAGCTCCTGAAAAAGGAAATGAGGCAGAAAGGAAAGAAACTTATGTGTGATGCTCTCATTTACAACAAAAAGCAACAGTGGCTTTTTCTCTTTCAAGGATTCATACTGTTACAGGTGCTTATTCAGATATACCATCTGTTTAAAATAAACCTTCATGAGTTCAAGGTTAATTTAATTTTCACAAATATTCACATGTACAGCATGTGCCTCTGCAAGCTTTTACAATCTAAACAGTAATATTCAGGAGCCTAATTTTCCTTTCACAGCAGGAGTGGTCCTGCTGATTAGCAGATCTTTTTCAAGATCAAATCTATATATGTGATAGATCTGCAAAGTCTCTTTTGTATAAAAATCATTTTTGAACTGTAACCGCTTGAATAATTCTGTGGCCTTGCTGTGCCCTTCTTATTCTAACTTTTGCCGATGGTGAAGTTGGGATTATGCTAGCAAGGGGCAACTACCCTGGAAAGGGGCAAGAGGCAACAGGTTCACTGGAGAAAGCACCATTTTGTACTCCTGCTTCTTCCTAAACATTACCAGCCAGCCATGGCCACGTCGGGCTTCCAGGATGGGAAATCCCTCAACAGCACCTACTATGGTTGTTCTTCAGAACAAGTACCATCACTCCTGAAGGTCTCTTACTTATCTAGGTTTTATTTCTTCAGACTAATCCAGGAAATAAATCAGCTTTGCTATCCCATCCTCTTTATTTTCTTCCTGACTTCTCTGTTTACATGCTTTGCAAATTTGTTTCACTATAGAAAATAACTGCTGTAACATTTATGGCTGTCTGGCTATTGTCAATTGAATTGGCATGGGCAGTTCTGGATTTCTTGCTCCATGTGATAGTTGTGCAGACTGCAGGTCAGAAAGCAAAATCATTCAGACATTTGTCTGGTACTGTGCCTTTTGTTAGCAAATGCTGAACGCAGTGCCAATGTACCTCTAGCTTTGCTCCCACTGCTAGACAGGGTAATCAATACTTCATATTGGAGTGACTTCTAGTCTTTTTGACTGTAGGTAGTCAGCAATAATACAGCACTTTCACTTAAAAGATGAAATTAAGCTGTCAGAAATATGTCTGTGACAAAATTTACATGGAAGCTTACTGACAGCAATCCTCACTGTTGCTCATCTCACTCACCCTATTGCCAATGGGGTTCTGTCTTTATTTTTGCACTTTGAGTTAAACAGCTGTCGATTTTAACTTATTTGTAGAAACTGGTGTGGACAGATCAGTTCCTAGCCCTGTGCTGGTTATCTTGAGATTAATGGGAAATCCAGAGCTAGCAGTCAGAGGGGTAAGTAGTCTGAATGGGAGAGAAATGCAATCCACCAAAATCACAAAGTAGCCTCAATTTTTGGATCTTGTGACCCATTCTTGAGAAGACAATAAATAGCCTTTCTGTGCTATAAAGAACCACAGAACTGCAAAGAGGTTCTTGTCCTTGTTAGAAAAGAAACTTGATGGAACACATTGGGTGCTTTAAAACCTAAATGTTGACATTTCCTGAAATATTACCACAATAAAGGACTTTTCTTTTACAGTGGAATCTAATGTTACATATTTCACTATCAAATATTAAGTAACAAGAAAGTGTTTAGGTTAAGTAACAATAAAGTGTTTGTGCAAAAAACCCCGTTCCCTGTGCCAAAGCTCTTCCTGCTAAACGCTCCTTAGAGTTATACAGAAAAAGAAGGAATACGCAGTTTTCCCCTTTGGTAAAAAACCTCTGTATTGTCCAAAGAAACAGGAATAAGTCTCTGGTTCATCCTGATGTCTGAGGGGTTACTGAGACCTTGCTCAGACAGCATCAGAAGATGACATTCCCCAGGGGGAAGACTCTGACAGCTGATTTCAGCCGAGTTTGGGCACTTCACGGTCCTGTTCTTGGTTGAGAAGGCAGAGAACCATTCTGTGATGTACACAGGCCTGAACTATTACTTTGCATGTCTTACATCCAGTACTGTTTTGTTTATTTACCCTGGGCTGTTCTGCTAGAACAAACATTCTCATCTAGATCCCAAACAAAAAGATAAGCACGCCAGCATTGCTTCAAACTCACATTTCCTTGAAAAGGCTTTCTGAGGGGAAAGGGCTGTCTAAATGGCTGGTGTGCCCATTCCCATTTTAACCAGTACTCAGAAGAGGCGCTGGCTCTGCCTGACACCACCTGCAGTAGCTCTAGCTTGTGATTATTGGTAGCTTTATTCATATTTTGGCTCCTCAAAACAAGGCATGCTAAAGAAATCTAGATTTTTAAGTGATCAGAACTATCTGGTCACTTAACGATTATTCTTTGCATTAGGACAGAAATTTAGACACTACACTGCATTGCACAAACCCACACTGTCCAAGACAAAGCAAAATATTTGCTCCAGACAAAATGAATGCTCTCATCCTTACTTGCAAGAAGTGTCAGGCATTTGAGGGAAAGATCAGAACAGTGCTAGGTCAGGGAAACAAAAAGATGACTGCATCCTCCCTACTCTGTGCAGGAACAACCAGCAAGGACTTCACCTGAGACTGAACTTACTTTCTTTGATTTTCAGGCCTGGGCTTGACAACCAATTTCTTTTTTATCTGTAGCAGACAGCAGCCCCAGAAGAGAATGGCGAACTTTAAACATCAGTCCTTTGGCCCTAGCCTCCTACAGCCCATGAGCTGGGAAACAGCATGATCTAAACAGTCTCAGGATTACTCCCCACACTTGGAAATACGTTCCCCTGGTTTTTCAGGCACTCACAGAAGCACCAGCTGGGAAGGCCATTCTGCCCAGTAGGAGCTAGGTTTTACTTCAGCAATATACTTATTTACTTCAGCAACAAAAAGATAGTGACACTTCAAATTAATACATACCAAACAGAAGTCCTAAAAATAACACCAAGGAAATAAAGAAAGCATGCAGCTGGGAAGCTGCAAACCTCTCACACTGTATAGGTAACATATTTTTGTTTAAGTTCTTTTTAGAATATTCACCTACAGTGAGGCAGAATTTTGGAGGATGGCAGACATATTTATGCATTCATATACTGCAAGGCATCAACAATGTAAAAAATAACAAGAAAAACAAATTACTACATAGCACAGAAATAGAGACTGCAGCCATTGTGCCAATCCTTACCTTTTAGAGTGGCCTTCTTAAGTACCTTCATGGCATAAAGCTGGCCTGCATCAGATCCTTTTACCTTCCTGACTAGAAATACCTGTAAAAAGCAAGTGTTTTGTATAGATGAGTACTGAATTTCTACTTACAAGACTTACTGCATTTGACAGGAGAATAGATACTATGGTTCAAGAAATCTAATGAAAATTACTAGCTGAAAGCATTTAATATCTATTTCACCTGCAATTGGTTGAGGTAGCTTTGGAAATTTCCTGTTTTAAGCCTTTACCACCTCACCAAAAAACATTTTCATTATTATTAACTGACCTGATATATTCAGTTAAAGATGGGTGAAAAGTTAGAATCAGTGTGCACATATCTCTTCATATTCTGACCAACTTCACATGAAAAAAAATTATGTCTCATTTGTGTCTAGGAATGTGCAGTGTGTTAAAATTATTGCCATCAATTACATTAAAGAAAAAAATTGGTTTGGTGCCATTCATGCCGTAAGTCATGAATAGCAACTCGCCTAAGATGTAGCTGAAGCAGAAAGCATATACAGCTGGAAATCTGTTGTTAATTTTAAAAAAGACAGTTTTTCCTGTTACAGTCTCCTATGTTTCATCTTCTGACAGTGTGAAAGTTTAATTAAAATAAAATAAAATTTGTAGCTAAACTTGTACTCTTTTTATTGTACTACATGCAAATATTTATCTGCCCCTCAGAGCATCTGAGCACTGTAGGGGTAGTGAAGAACAGGATCAGTGGTTCAGTTTGGTCTTTATAAGACTTTCAGTGTTTTAATAAATAAACAAGTCTTTTAGCTGGTTCCCAGGACACACTCTATCTGCTGAGGTCAGAATTGTGACCTCAGAAATTCTCAGATCTTCAGAAGTCAAGCAACAGTGTCTCTTCTTTTTGTATTTCAGCACTTGCCTTACTGGACAGAAGCTGAAGTAAAGCCAAATGTAGAAATAAAAAAACAGTTCCACATACATACAGTCCCCTATACTCATTAATATACAAATTTACAAAGGCTAGGTGAAATTATCTAACTAATGAATGTCTATTTGGATTAAAAATTCAAATTATTTTATTAATTGCCTCTCCAGGAACCATGAAGCTTTGTTAACTTTCTTCACCTAAAATATAAAAAGCCAAAAAAAAAAAAAGTAAGCAGCATGTTTCTAGCTCAAGCTGTGCAAGTTGAAAGACTCTTCCTCCTCAAATAACCCCAACCTGTAAACAGATTAGATTTTCTCAAACACATTTGAGAAAAACTTTTTGGGAAGGGACAACTGTTATCAAGCAGGTAGAGAAGCTGGGAAAAAAAAAAAGAGAAGGTAAATTCTCAATTCTCTCTGAACAACTTCATCAGGACTCTCACATCTGACAGCACCACAGCTGCAGCACTTCTACAACATGATCTGAGAGGGGTTTGGTGAGACTCCCCTTGTCAAGGTGCTTCCTGTGCGTAGGAGATACGCAGTTCCTCAGCCCAGCCTGGGCACACGCTGCTCGCTCCCAGCTCCTGCTTCCTACTCTGATGAACACACAAACACCTCCAGTGCTCACAACCATAGGAAAAAATTGTAAAATCTGGATGCAACTGGTACATGTAAGACTTTCTGAAGTGTTTTTTGTTGTTATTAATGATAAACTAAGCTCAGCTGCTCCGGCATTAACAGGAAAAGTCAATAATGTAGAAATTTACAGAGGAAAGTTGGGATGTTTTTCTGTCCAGGTCAAGTAAAAGATTTAGTTTTTGTATGTTGAAAAGCAGGAGAAAGTCAAAAGCAAGCTTTTCCAGACACTAGATTTTCAGCTGTATTATTATTTTTTTAAAATATGGGCTCTTTACCACCAAAAAACCAAACTCTTAAGATAATTGTTTTCAGCAGCACTGCACACAAAATAGCACAGCATACTGCATCTGCAGAAATATTAGGCTGCAGTCCTAGAAATATTTTGTCTGCCCTATAATCTTGCAAAGTTTGTAATACCCACATTGCTGTAATAAGCAAAATTATCAATTTACATTACCAGTCACTAGTCAGCTGTTCACTGTAGCATGGGATAGAGCACTTGTCTGCATTCCCTCCAAAAGCGATGAGTCAAGAACACTGTGTTCTATTTCAGAGGACATCAAAATAACCACCAAACCAGAATGGAACAGAACAAATGGAAATGCATTGTTCTGCAAAATGATGTCACCTTTGTGATTATTCTTAAATGTAATGCTACACATCGTTCTTGAAACCACCAAGTAAACCTGAAGTGCTAAACCTGAATTGACAGATTATATTAGCAGGACTATACTAGTTTGCCAGAATAGCATGTGCATGTGGTTGAGCACGACCTTCAATTTTCTAGTTTGATATGTTTGTAAGGGTATTAACACTTGAACTAGCAAAACTCCCTTAGCTAGAGCAATTAGTGCACCCAAAACCTGATATAAAAAGCTAAGCAAGTGCTCTGCATCTCAAGAGTGTTGGGGGAACTTCCTCTGACACCAAAGACATCTTCTGTAATTATTTAGGCCTTGAGTAAATAACTTGAAAACTTAATGGTTTGCATCCCCAGAGACACTGATTTGAACCATTAGCTCAAATGCCAAGGTGATGAAAATGTAGGTGAGTTGGGGACTACATAAGAAGCACAGAGCAGACCTCTCTTCCCCATGTTTGCTGCTCCAGGGAGTTTATTGATGTTCTCACATAAGATATGGAAAGTGATTTGTAATTACATGCAGCTCCAGACAGGTCTACACTCACACTCTGATGCCCAAGAAATCAGACTTCCTTTTGGGAAGTGGTTACACAGACCAGGCATTTTCCTTATAAAATGCCTAAGGCTAGAAGGCCAACTCAAACAATACTGAAAATACATCAATACAATCTAAGATAACCAGCAAACCATTTCTAAAAATCTTTACTGTCTATATATAAAAACCAACTATTCTGCCTCTGTTACTTTTAGCCAAAATGTTTCTTTCCATTGTTCTTCACCTTCTTACACTGAGTCCCATAGTAAACCTAATTTTCATCTGTTTGCTTTTTCACATTCATTTAATATTTAAAACTTAAATATACTGTGCTCTGAAGAAATTATTGAGCTCAAGACCTGGTATTGAATGTTAATTTTCTTGATATCCCTCATCTCTGGAAACTTCTAATAGATTTAATTATCAATATAATTCTAGAATAACCAGGAACTTGATAACACTCCTAATATACCTTTCTTTAGGAATAAAACTAAAAGTTCTGATTAGAAAATATGGCTTTAAAACTCCACAGAATAATATAAGGACTTCAGTGTCTAGTGTCAGGTAGGTTTACTGTTCCAAAGGTTTCAATGTCTTATTTGAACCACAGAAAGACTTTAAAGCTGAATTGACCCTTCTTTCTCACCATCTTTTCTTCTTGTTCTCATTTCCAACCAACATGCCCTGCTGAAGAACTGTCTTTGGAATGAAGAAAATCCTTTGTCTTAAGATATGTGGCGAACGTTACTTCTCCACAAATTAGCTTGTGGTCATACAGGCAGGGGTTTTCCCCATGCTCTTGCTATAATGATTATTGTATTCTGCACTGGGGTTTATCTCCAAGACCTTTCAAGGCTTCTCAGTGTGAACTGAAGTCTGGGACTCAGAAATGTCCTTGAGGTTGCCCTCAGTGGGAACTGTGCAGCTAACTTCTTTAAGTCTTTGATTGTTCCTATTTACACCCTCCAGCTAAGCAGCAGGGGCATACTCACCTCCCTGGTGGAGAGATAATCCATAAATATTGCTTATCACTGTTTGTAAATAGTGATGCTTTACTAACAATCACTTGTGCTCATTAGTCCAGGTCCAGAGCCATAGCTGCTGTTTCCTAAATTGGTTCATTTGCAGAAACCCAGCTAAAAGACTGAAACATTACTAAAATGAAGATAGAAAGGCTTTCCTTATCTGCCTTTGCAGTATAATTTCTATATGGACAGAGTCAGCAGTGTAAATGAACTCAGAGAAAAGACACAATATTTTCAGTGCTGCTCTGGGTGATTAGGTGAAAATAAAAATTACCTTTCCGTATGAACCTTGTCCTAATACTTTCAACAGTTCAAACTGAGAAGGATCTGCTTTTTCAAAACCTTCCTTGACATGATGACTGATGTCTATTTCCTTCACAATACCTTCTTCCTGCAAAGGAAAAAAAAAAAACAAAAAAAACAAAACCCCCAAATCAGAGCCATTATATTAAGGAAACATATTGTTTATTAAGATCTTGTCTTCTGTAATGTTACAATCATGTAGCAAATTTTGAAGATAGAAACAAATACTTGCCTAAATATTACATGTGCCTGCTACCAGCTGGAGAGGGTAATTGTTAGGACATCCAGACCTGGTACTTCTGCTTATTAAGCCTCAAGATATGAGTAAAGACAGATTACACAAGCTGAAGCCAAAAATATGCTCCAGAGCTTGGTGTGCCCATCAAAGACCTTGTCAGCAGAGTGGCATGTACTCAAATTTGCACTAGAAAAGCTCCATCACACTTCTCTCCACAAACTTTCTCAGCTTCCCCTCAAATCATCATTTAATCTTTAAAAGCTTCCTTAGTCTTAAGCAGTAATTCTTCTAATGAGTAGGCAACAAGAAAAGACATTGAGAAAAGAGCTTCTTCCTATTTACCTCAAAAATTGGAAAGTTACTAATGGTAACCATTTAAACAGAAAGCAAATTAATGATTAGATATAAAATGAGGTAGTGGTGGGAGAAGACTCACACACACTGCTGCTTGCAAGAGTTAGTTTTTTATGCTTTGGTTTTGCCCATGTTCTTTTGTAAAAATATTTCCTCTGTCAATAGATGCACACTCCTCAAAGACATCAGTAGAACTAGGACCTTCATCTTGCAAGCTGTGACATATGGCATTAGTTTCAGTTTTTTGTTCCTTGTTATTTTGGCATGTTCCTCTAAAAAGAGAGCAACTGGGTCACTTGAGACCCAGAGGGACTGCATAGAGTTTGCGGCAACCCAGAAAGTCATTGAGCTGAAAAGAAACCTGGAAGAAAGAACCTGCTCCTCAAGGACACAAAGATAAGAAAAGATAATACTTACACACCTTTTTATTTCTGTAGTGTTTTGTACACCTACAGTTGAGCTTTCTGGTTTGTTTGGTTTGTTTTGGTTTTTTTTCCAAACTACTTGTTCTAGCTTTTCCACAACAGAAATTCGGATTTTCAGTACAAATATTTTTTTTTATAATCTCCCAGTTTTGTTTTAATCCTTTCCCATTTAGGAATAAGTTTGAATATTCCTGCATCAAGCAAAAATAATTGCAATCTCACAAACATTTTCATGTGAACTTTTCCTGCAATTTTCCTTTCTCCCCCTAAAAAAACCTTATAAGACCTAGAAATATAACAATTATTTCCCACTATCAATGCTGAGAAAACAGAAATAACATCCTAAAAATAAATATGCATAAAACTCCCAAAACATTTGGCCAAAACACATTCTGTGCTAAATTAGAATAATTTTGATTTTTTTCTCCTCCAGGAAAAATTGCTATCACTTTCTACTAGCTGTAATTTGACAGATACATGGTTTGCATTACCCAGATTGCTTTCTAAATTGTAGTTTCAACCCTCCTCTTCCCTACCCTGCCTCTTAACACTCACATACTTTGGAACAGTGGACTATATCCTCTTCTTGGTTTGGAAAGCTTCCTGTAGTTTATTCATGCTACCACAATCATGAAAAACAACCATCATTTCAGGGCAACTCCTTTTTCTGATCCTAATTCCTACAGTTTAAGGTTTGTCTGAAAGGAAATGCATGAAACCAATAAACAGTTTTCAGAGAGAGATTTAAAGGATTTCTAGATACAGAACTGTCAAGATCTCTCTTTGCATTTTTCTTTCTTTAATTGCTGTGTGAGATAGCATAACTTTCTGATATTAAATATATAATATTTTTCAATTATTTTGTACTCCAGCATGAACTATAAAGTCACTTTCAGCTACATTTGCAATTTAAATGATGAGTGAGTTTCAATTCTCCCATCCATACTACTCATCAAAGTCAAAGACCTACAACCCCAAGCATATTTCTCATTGCATTAATAAATTTAATATAACCTCTTTAAGTTCATGAAACACGTTCAGTTACAGGAATATATTGAAAGTATTACAATGATGAAAATTCAGCTTGCTGGAAGAATGCTTAAAGATTTCTTGCACTCTCATAGAATAGCATAAATAGTTTATAACATGCAATAAAAGCAGTACTTAAATTATATGCATCTTTAATTAAAAGCTCTGAAAAAAAAGAGTATTTACAAAAAATAGAACCAAATACAAGGTCTAGCAACATTTATCAGATAAGCACAGATTTTAAAGAAAGAAGAAAAATACTAGATTTTGTGATTATCAAAATATAAAAACGCTGGTTAGAAGAGGCTTCTAGGGGTCATCTACTTCAGCAGTCCTGCCCAAAATCAATATCACTGACACTTGATCAGACCAACCAGCTGGTTTTTGTCCACTGTGGTTTTCAGTGTCTCAAACACTGAAGCTTGAGCCACTTCCTACAAAAGATTATTCTCTTTCAATCTGCCCACAGTCCAGTTGAGCTGGCTGTTCCATGCGCCCTTAGGAGGAAGCAGGATATTTTTCTAGGAAGGTAGGATTTCCTGTGGATTTCCTGTGGTTGCCTTGCTAGAAAGGGACAGCAAGGCAGCACTGAAGAAAAAACATGCCAGACAGCTGTTTTTTCACCCATCATCACCACAGTGGTGTCACTTGTGAGCTGTCCAAGAGGTAGATAGTATTTTAGCTGGTATGACAAATCCACTTCCCCCTGGAGCAGAAAGCCAAACTGGCAGTGCCTGAGACTGAAGACAGACACAGCTCCTTAAAGGAAATACATGCTGGTGTGTTCACACACATGCACCCATTTGCCTTGAATATATTTATATAATCTTATTACTTATTGGCTGCATAAATTACGGAATAACTTCTATTTATTTGTTTTACCTTTCCAGCAAAACACCCCAACACAAACCAGTCTTATAGTCTTTATTTACATTCTTACTTAAATCATGGTTTTTAATTTCTTCCTGTATTATGCTAATGTGGAATCTGACATAATTTTTGTCAGGTACTGATGATCAGAGCGAAGCCCAAACTGTCAAAGCACAAGTATTTTGGGCAGGTCTTCCAGCTATTTTGGTCTGGGTTGCATACTAGAAACTTCTCCAATACAGATTTATTTTTCACCATTCCAGCAAGTGCACCGTATCTGCATCAAGAATTTGCATAACTGCAATAAAACTGAGACAAGACAATAATAATACAGACAAAGCCTGCACACTGAAAAAGCTGTTTTGATGTAAAGGATTTCACTCTGGAAAAAAAAAAAAAAAAAAAAAAAGAAACAGCCAACTTCAAGACTGGTTTTGATCAGTGAATCCGGTGGAATCAAAAGGGAATATTCCATAGTTTGATCTTGCAACAGCTGTGCACACCAGCCCAGGCTCTTGCTCCCTGCTGACTTGTCCCACACTGCATTAGCAGGAATGCTTGACTTGATGAAGCTTAATCTTTTGTAAACTTCTCTAAATATTTATGTTTACACAAAAAACGTAATCCTGTGACAAAAGTGAGATGGGTGTTCTTAGTGAGTTGAAGAACACACATGGTCAAGCAGGATAGACTAGCAAAGGGAGGGCAATAAATTGGAAGGATAAAAGAGAAATGGAGAGTGCTTCTCTATGTTAATACAAGAAAGACCTATTCTGGGTCTGATTCTATACTTCATCATTCTCTTAAAGTCTTCCCCCAAAGCTGGCAGAAGGTTGGGACACAAAATAACTCACTATTAAAATGAAAAGACCATTTTGTTTTTCTCCTTGGGACATAGAAGAGAGCCTCTGTTCTTGCCCTGTGACTGTGGATAGAATAGACACATCTGCTTTGGTGCTTCTGGAAGGCAACATGTCCCTGTAGCATTGGTCTTATCTCACTTCCAAGACTTCTTCATGCAACCTTGGAGAAAGAGAGGCACTAATGCTTAGTGGCTGCTTGAGAGCAACCACAGAAAACTCTTCTAACTGCAACAATACTTCCCAACTCATTGTCTCATATCAGAGGATTAGGAAGTTTAGGGATATAGATTTGGCAGTGGAGTACAAAAATTCATTCAAAAAGGCAGACCTTCCTGGAGAGCAACTCTTCAATTTACTATCTTACCTGTTCTACAGCCTCTCAGCAAACATTATGGAAAGAATACCTCCTGGAAAATGGACAGGTTTAACAGCTTTTGGAGTCTTGTCTGGCTACTCCCCAGCTAGTTTCTGAACAAGCAGAGCTAAGGTCACCAAACAAAGAGACCACCTTAACTGCCAGATATATTTCACCCACACACAAAAAGCTTCCCTCACCAAAACTTCCTGAAATATCAGGAGGGGGAGATTATTCAATAATCAGCTACTTTTACCAACAGAAAAATTTATGCTACCATATCATATGCAAAAAAGCCATGGTGCTAATTTGATACGATTATTGTTTTGAAAAATTAGCAAGAAAGGATTCCCAGTTTTATTCCTTGCCTGGTCATCTCCTCAGTTGCAGAGGACCAAGACTGGTGTACAGATATGGCTGTAAAGGGTGAGCTTCATTTTCCAACAGAAGTATGTGCACTTCTGGTGTACAAGTTTTACAGTCTTTAGGCTTGCATGCTTTAGGATCTGAGGTCAATGAAGAAATCAACAAGAACGTGGCAGGAGGACATAAGAAATAATGATAACTCAGAAGACATTTTACTGTTGTTCGAGACAATGTTTATTTGTCTACAGTATATGCTCAGGATACAGACTGTATTTTGTTACCAATCTTCCAATTTGGCAGGTTGCCACCTAATATAAACCCAAATCACAATTATTTAACTACCAAGAATCACGGGTAACACAGCATTTTAGAACAATGTGATTCTTTAAGAAAGCATATTTAAAACTGTGATATGGGAATAGTTAGGACAGGATGTGTCTGATAAAGATGAGGCCAGGTTTCTACCTCTGTTCCACAGCTCAGCCCATAGGAGAGTAATTTGTGTCACAGACATAATAGGCTATTCAAATGCTGCCTAGGGCAGGAAATGAATTGCTGGCCTGCATTCACTTCTTTGAGGACAAGAATCTACATTAAAGAAAAAAGTATAGGAGCGTTTTCATTAGCCTCTTTCCAAGCCAGTCTCCAGCAGCTGGAGTAAAAATTTAAAAAGAAGTTGTCCATTTTAAATAGGTTGTAATCCAAATTCTGGTCTCTACTGTCATCTGGAAAGATGTACACAGCAATAATGCCATAAATGAGCCTGGTTGCTTTGTTCTCTACTGTCAAATAAGCATTTGCTTTAACAACAATGAATTGAACTTACTGAGCCCTTAAAGAAGTATGTGGAACTCACAGTGAATTCACTGGACATTATGCCAGGTCTGTATTTGGCTTTCCAGCATAAGCTTACGTATCTTCTCAAAAGATAATATGGAGTTAAATAATATATTACAATTTTAAGAGAGACTGGGATTTCTTTCCCAGATCTTTCACAAAGGTGAATAGAATATGCTATCTTGAATTTGGAATTCCAACAAGAATGTCATTACTTAGTGAAAAACAAAAACCTTAAGAACAATTTCTGTGGAAATCAGCTGTTAAATTCAGCAGACCCTTTCCTAGAGAGGGTAACTACTGAGCTCTCTTTAAAATGCTTTACCACTTCTCTCCAGCTCCAATTTTTTATCCTACATTTTTAGTTTATTATCCCTAATACATGACTGTACAGTTGGGGTTCAGCTGAAGTCCAACAAACTAAATGGAAAGAGATGAATCACAGAGAGTAAAGGTATCCAGTACAATCTGCTGGATAGATTGGTGAAGTCCATGAGGTGGAGGCTTGAGTATTCGGGAGATTTGGGTAAAATCTTTTGTGCCACAAGGCATCCTGTGTGTCTTTGATGAACCACTGAAGGCTGAATTCAGCTAAATAAATGCAAGCATTTATAGCACAGAAGACAACGTTTTGAACTAGGTTTACTTTGCAGTCAATAGAGAGAAGCAGGGAATTAGTGATTAAAGGAGATCAGATCCTTAAAAGAAATCACATCCTAAAAAGTGTATATTTCTGTCCTATGACTATGAAGGAAGCCTAAGATAACTTGTTGGGTTGTGGGCTTCTGCAGTTGTATGAGATGAATTCACGTTTATAATTTGATTTTGAAACACACTTAAATAGAGAAGTACTGTGGCCAGATTTTTAATACCTTTTCAAGAGAGATATTTGCTGACAAATGCCATGAAACTTCCACTGAAATGGAAGATCTTCCAGAAGAACTTACACACTTGACACATCTAGACAATTAAAAAATACTCTAAGGTGTTGGAAATAATCCACTGATCAGGATTTTACAGCTCAGTAAATTAGGCAGTTTTTCTACTTCCTCCCTAACTTGAAAAATAGGGTTAGTTGCTTTTTGCTATGCTGGGGGAACACCATGAGAATCAACACAGAAAAAATTGGCATTCTCATACTGCAGTAGTGGACAGACAAATTATCTGTAGTGCATCCAATACACATGAGATACCAGGCAGCCTACAATTCTTCTTTAGCTCAGATTGAAGCATTTTGAAGTCTGGTGCTCTTTATCTGATGACTGTGGTGTCTTCACGGACCCAGTCCCTCACTAGGACAAATATATAAAACACTATGACTGCAAAGTTACATGAGGAGAACAATCTTCCTATTCCAAGTGCAGATATGCATTAAGTACAGGGAGATACCAACTACTGATCTAACGTTCAACCCTAGACACAAATCACTAGCCATGGTAACTTTAATTTTTATGTTATTTCTTATGCAAACTGCAATACTTTATGAAGAATGGTGAGTAGAAAGAGTGCCTAACAAAATATTAAAGCAAGGGGTTAAAATGAAAAAGACAAAAGCAGGACCATCTGGTCACAAAAAAAAAATACAAACAGTTGGCCAGCCTTACTCATACAGCAGCTCTCTACTAATACTCAAATACATTTGTGAACTTTTCCAAAAACAGTCTCAAAATGAGTCACACCATTAAAGGACAAATAACTCAACAATATTGCTCTTTCTACAATAAATAAGAGCAGGAATGTTTTTACCAACATCCTACTTGGCATGGCTTCCATGTGTGTCATTAACCTTTAAAACTCCAAAGAGATGTAAGGTTCATTGTTGATTGTTTCTTTTGGTGAATAGGCAAAAGAAGAACTGCTGCTCTTTCATCAGAATTGCTGCTCGTTCATCAAGGAACTAACTCACAATATGTCTGGAGCCAATGCATGGCAGAAAATGTGCCTCTTAGAAGGGTAAGTATCCTTGTTTCCTTATGATGATTCTATGTCACCACTGAGCAGGTTATGAACAGGAACCTGAACAGGCTTACATGCAGTGGTAGGGGCCAATATAGATGACCGCATTGAAAAATACTTACATTATAATATAGCTCAGGGCTGGTTCCCATGTCAGTATTGTTCCCTGTGCACTCTGGTCTGAACAACTCAGAAACTCTTTGTGAGTTGCTCGGGTGACTCCTGCCAGAGATCCTCCCAGGGATGCCCCCACTCACCACTACTGCAGCCACTCATCAGAGCTCCTGGCACCTGCTGCAGTGCATCAGCACTCACAGGAAAGCCTTGGTGGGACAGTCCTAATGTGATGGCAACCTCTGCTCCATGAATTTCCAGAATATGGAATGTGTGATGCAGCCCCCACATCCCCATGTCCCATCTTCCCGCCTGTGAAATACAGTCAAGGCCAGCTTCCTCTTTCATGTGGTTAGGCACTGGGAAGATACCAAATGCTCAGATACTATGCTATTAGGCTTGAAAAAGAAGGAAGGCAGAAAAAAAGGTCTATATGTTAAGAGTACTATTCAAGAAATAGAAATACTTGCTAAATTACTCCAATTCTCTTATTGCTGTACTCAGCTGTTTCACAGACTACAAAAAAAAAGGTGCCTGATGTTTTACTAGTGCATTTGAGTGTGAAATAAAAACTGCAGCTGGACTGGGAAGATAAACTGCTTAAGCAAAACATATTTTAAACAATTTCCTCACAGTTTCATTATCCAAATAAAACACTGCCCACCACAGCAGTGTAAATGACACCACAACACAGTAAGTAGAAAATACAAAGCCCCGGGGCACTTGGATGGTGATTTTGAAGAACTGAATCATCTTTAATATGCATACTAACGGAAAAATACCAGGTTTCATCTTGAAATGTGAGGCAGAGTCAACAAAAGGCTGTAATAAGAGATAATCGCATTACTGAAGTGTTGGATTAGTCAGTTTAGGAAATATACCCATCTGCTGTTTACAAATCACTTGTAGGCTTTGGTAATTATCATTTTGTCTCCAAGAGGAATATTGACCTGCTTGCACATTTTGCGTCCTCCCATTAATTAAATCAAGCATCCGCTAAGGGTTCAGCCAGCTTGTACTCCACAAACTGGAGTCCTGCTGGCATCGTGTTAGGGAAAAACGTGTCGTAATGACGTTCATTATCTCGCTGGCATTTTGCAGGCAGAGTATTAATAGGGAAATGGACTAACGTGAGGTCATTATGGAATCAAAGCAAATACAAATTAGTTTTAATGCCACTGTTCATGACATAGAGCATCAGTGAAGGCACTGAAGGAGAGAGACTGAAGCAGATGAATGAGGCAGAGAGAAGATAGCAAAAAGGAAATTTTAAGAGATGCTATGACAAATTTAGCAACATGGACAGAGGAATAAGATTTGAAGGGCAGAGAGAAAAGGGGTATCAAAAAGGACATAAGACAACAGCAATTGGCTTGTGCCTATGCCCACAGAGAATTAAGTCAAGAGAAGAATTGCAATATTAAATTACTTGAAATGCAAATTTTGCCCCTTTTATGCAGCAGTTTAATCCAATTTAAATACCTAACCATCTTCCTGGGATGAGGAGAAAGTACAGGCATGAATATATGTACTGGAGTGATCTGATGGGAAAGCTGGTAAGCAGTCCTGGCATACTCAAAACTGCTCCCAAAACGAAGGCTGAGAGCATGATGGGGACCAGAGATGCTTTGCTGCACAGTTGGTTAATGGCCTTGGGCATCCAGCCTCCTCCCGTAACTCAACTGGGCCTCCAAAACACTGTATGAATGCAGTGGATCTAGACTCTGCTTATTTATGTAGACTCCACCTTCAATTTTTTAAGTTATACACAGATAAAATTTTAAAAAATAAGTTACACAAAGTACCTGGCAATACCACATCTTGTGCTGGCTCCAGTTTCATGGACAAACATTTAGCAAGGGATACTAAAGCTTATCTCTTCAGCTGTATACTTTTATTACAACCATGGTTGTAATATTTGCAGACATTCATATTTCAGTGCCTAAGGACTGTTACCATGCACAAGTACCTCTTAAACAGAGTTTCAGCAGTCTATTCAAAATCTGGCCCAGGAAAAGGCCCATAATATTTTGTGGTTTTTTGACTACTAAGAAACCTCTAGTTTAGGTCATGTCCCTCAAAGTTTCACACAGCTGATCATGAAGGAAGAAGCTGATAAATAATTATCAGACATCCTCTTTTCTGTGAAGGGAATAATTGTTTACAATTACGGTATTAAACAGAAGCATACATTATGTACACACACTGACTGAAAAGATGTGTACTTTAAGAATGAGAATAAACAAAACACAAAAAAAATCCATCTGGATTCAAACACCTTTGCAACACTGTTTAGAAGCCTTTCTTGTTTTAAAGAGGTCAAACTGCTGCACCAATGTGTTTTGCAGAGATTGACAATGGATAATGTGGTTTGTATAACAAAATACGGGGTGGGGGGTGGTAAGTTAGTTAAATGTCGGCTGACTGGGATCTTGACAAACTTATCATGACAGTGTCACAGCAGCAAAACTTTCAGTCAAAGCTGATCCACAGTCTACCGAAGCCTACTGAAAATGATTTCCAGTGTAGGGTTCACACATAAGTCCAAACTCTGTTCAACAACCAAACTCTGTCGGAGTTATTTGTCTAAACTTCTGTACAGCTGACAAAAAATGCGTGCTTTTAGGCTCTTCTTCCCTTTCGACAACAGTATGTCTCCAGTAGTCTAAAGCAGGACTTAGTAAACTTGCCTCTTTCTGCTGATTGTAAAAGAAGTCTATGCTAATTAGCTCCGATTTATATTAATTCTTCCTTCCCTCATTCCTCAATGACTCCTTTAGCATTAGATGGAGCACATGCACTTTGCAAAAGACATAGACTGCATTATATTTGATATTTCTAGGCAAGCTTTTGATCAACCCACCTTTACCACTATGGATTTTCTGCAGTCTCCAGCAGGCAATGCATGATGCTCTCATAGTTTAATTTTTCTGGCCTGATGTTTACTTGTACAAACTATTAAAATATCTTCTGCAGAGACATTCTTACCCTCTGTGGCTAGTGTCATGATCTGCCACCACAAGTCAGGGAAATCAGGGCTCTTGGCCATGAAGCTGGAAGCAAACCCACAACCCTGCATCAGATACCATTCCAAATTTTTACACTGGGAGAAACTTTAACAGGTATGGGGAAAACCAGTGTCTTCAGGCTATTAATTCAAAATAAATTTTACTTATTTGCACAGTCCTTGTAGCATTTGACCCTTTAGATCACCGGGTATCAGTTAGAAAACTGCCAAGCCAACTAAAAGCTAAGCCCAGCTGCAGTGCTCATTGCCACACTCCTGCAGACTGTGAGGCTTGGCTTTCACCTGCCCTGCAGCTCTTTTACTCACCCAACTGTGCAAAGGGACATTTACATCAAGTGGTCCTGGTTCTTATCTTCAGACATCTTATTCACAAAAAAAAACTTAAAGATATATGATGATGATGAAGGAAGGCAGTGGAAATGAGCTCTTTCTGTTTAATCCATTTATGTGCAGAAGCTTCTGGAGTTTTAAAATATTGAATATACCAGTTTTAGAGCAAATTTACTGCTTTAGCCTCCATTCTACAAGTTTGTTTTTTTTTTTTTAACATATACACAAGCAAGAAAAAGGTCACATGGAGATTACCAAGTTCCAGCTAGGTAGTTTTCATTGACCTGCAGCTATTTCAATATTTTTCTGTTCTGGCTCAAAACTGTTAAAACAAATTCACATGACAACTGGTAAAGGCTTTGTTGTTTTATTTTTTTTAAATAAAAGATAATCCAAATGGCTTTACTGAAAATCAGTTTGCTCCACATTATAAAGGGACAAGGTGGGGAGAGAAGACAAACTTGTATCTACTGTCTTACTGAAATTACAGGTTTGCTCTCAAGTGATTACAGAACTGTACCTACAAAACGTCCAGAGCACAGATAAAGATCTTCGTAGTGCAACATCAGGACCTCTCTCACAAGTTTATCCCCAATGAGCTGGAGAAGTTATAGGTTACTTTGCAGTAAACTGTGAGATTGCTCCTATGCTCAGAGCACCCACAGAGCTGTCTGGGACTCCTGGAAGAGACTAACCTCCCATTCAGAGAAAAGTGAATGGGCACAGATTAAATGAGTTCTTCCTATTCAGCTTTTAACATTCATTTTGGATACAGCTTCCATTAGTAACCTGAACAAAGAAAAATGAACAGCAAAATACAGTGCCACACTTTACACAGGTGTTACTCAGGTTTTTTTTAATATCAAGCTAATAAAATAAAAATGCTTTTTGGTGTTCCATATGATGAATGCTATCCCACTGACACTCAAAATCACCAGCTGGCTCCACTGGGCTGCAATGTCAGTGAAATCCTTAATGAAGCTGGAAGACAGAATTCTGAAGAAGAATCTGATGACACATTATAATCACCAACAATTTTTTTTGCTACATAAAAAACTTGAAAATCACTTGAATTCAGGAATTGCGTATGAAACACAGTGCATCAAGCAATATTTATTCCTGCTCCTTTACAGGTAAGGCATTTATTGTGCTTCTCAGGGAGTCCTAGACAATTTTGCCTACAGTATATTATAGCCTTTATAGTGAGACTTATTTTATAATCCTAGCCAGCCAGCCAACCCATATCTGTATCACATGTAACTATAGTGATGTTTTATAAACAACAGCAAGAAGACAACTGAGTGGTAAGTGAAGTAATTCAATCAAACAGTAATGACAGGAAGCTGAAATTAATATTATGGACAAAGGAAAAATAGAGAACACAACCAGAGGATGACAAGTGAAAGCCGAAGAGGAAAGCTGAAACCACACAAAAGTGTTACTTTAAAGAAGTGTTTAATCAAACACACAAGTCCAATGCTTATTTGTTTTCCCCATTTTGTCATAAAAGAAGAGTAATTCCAAAGTGTTTCGAAGACATCATGGGAGGTAAAGTTTCTGGAATTTAAGACAATATGGGGTAAGGGAAAAACTCTTTAATGTAAAACACAGTGAAAAGCTAATTATGAATTTGCCACAAATTTTGCTTTGTTTGTATTCTTAAATTCATTTGCATTAAAAAGCTTTTATTTTTTCTGACTACACTGCAGGGTTCTGTTATGCCAAAGCAGAGTTCCAGCTTGCTTTGTTAAAAGCTCAGCTGTCCAAAAAACATTATTTTTGGACTGTGCTTTTTCTGATTTGTTTTCAATGTTCAGAATGTTTCTTACTCACAAAGCCTGAGTAAATTGTCATCTGCTGTCTTTGAATTTTATCCAGAACTTACAACTGAAACTTTTTTGTACAGGTCAATTCCAAAATATTTTGTCTTTATAGAACTCCTTATGCTTGTGAAGATACACATGGATGTCATCAGTGAGACTGGATTAAATTGTGTTACTGAAACCATCTAAAAAGTCAGGTAACACAAGAATTACAGCTCTGCATAGCTGCAATATCTAAGTTTCCAGTTATATGAAGTATCAAGTGAAGTTGGGTGATATATAACACTGCTGTGTAAATAGCGTTCATTTGGAGGTTAAGAGTAAAGAGAAACAAAAAGTTCATATCAGCTTCTCATCTTTGTACCAGTTTCTATGCCATCAAGCTGTAACTGTATGTTTTAAGGACACTGAAGGTTGATTAGATGCAGTTATAACTAAAATTCCTGGAACTGCAGAGAGCAAAAGAATCTAAGTCTTTAATACACATGCTGAAAGTTGACCCAGGGTGATATATACCAAATGAAAGTAAGTATTATAGAAAATGCACAACATTACTCCGATTATTAACAAGGAAAAAGTATATGATGTATATCCACATGAATATGCTGGATTTTATCTGGAGCAAAATCAGAAGAATTTTTTTCCTTTTTTTTTAATGAAAGTTCATCTGAAGATCTAAGGAGTCCATTGCACACTAAACAGCACCTATCAGCCAAGTTAGCTACTGAATCTCTCTTCCTCAGAAGTCACCTATGAAAGGCACCAATGAAAAGATAATCCCTTTCAGTATTTTCTTCACCAACAAAAAAGCAATCCAAGTTACCACCCAGCCTAGCTGAAGCCCTCCTGTCTGCCTTCCAGTCACTCCGTCATAAATCTTTGGGTGGTAAGCTAAGTCTGGGAGAGTGCCAAGAGGAGTGCAGGCTTGGGCTGGGCAGGATCCAGAGGTGGGATGCTGCAGCTTCCGGGGATCCACACCAGCCTCATGATGGGGACATGAGCAGAACTGCTGCCTTTCAGCCCATCCTTGGCTCCTCAGACCCAGAGAGGTATTGCCTCAGAAAGGTCTCCAGCTGCTCTGCTCTTGAGAAATTATAAAGGAGTCTTTTAAATCCCAACCTGAAAGTGTGCCACGGGTGAATGAGGCGGCAGCTCACACTAGGTGCAGTGGAAGGAGCCAGGTTGTTTTGTACTTGTCGCCAGCTCTGGGAGAGACCTAAGGCAAAACACACGGGGCACATTCCAGCAGCGAGCCCTCCGAGTGAGAACAGAAGGGTTTGGGTTGTGGTAAATCACACTAAGCAGAGCTGACAATCTCCCAGCCTGTCACAACCACACAACTGTTCAGCACTGCAGGGTAAAGGCCACATAAGTTCTGAGCAAAGGCAAGAAACAAGTTTGCAACCCATGTGAACATTGCAGACAGGTACATGGGAGGCTCACAGACTTGGTCTTGCAACTCCCTCCCAGGCCACTCTGGGACTTGGGGATAACACTGCTGCCCTAAACAAAAGCTGTTTTCCACCATCTAATGTGTGCATGGAAACACAAGCCCTAAACCAAGCCTGTTATAATGTCAACCTGCAGTATCTTGTCAGTTGTGCAAGACTGGAGACATGTACCAAATCTGAATTATCCTCTGGACACAGTCAGGGGCAATAAACCTAACTACAGCATGAAAAATTCAGGTTAGATATCTGGAAAATCCTTCCCTGGGAAGGGCAGAAAAACATCAGAACAGATGCCACTTAAGTGTTACTAACTTGTATCCTAGCACTCTTCAATTGCCTCTTTTTTGTTTTGTCCTATCTGATATGACACTCTTTTGCTGTGTTTTTCAAGAACCCACAATGATCTCCACATGGCTGTAAATACAACAAATTCCATTAACAAATGACCATTACAAGATTTATAACAGATATTCAGAATCCACCTTATAAATATAAGCCCCAGCTCCTAAAAACCCCTTTCTTTATAAATAAGCATAATTAATCACCAGCAACATAAGTAGACATTGGAGAAATAATTTTTCTTGTAATAATTTTTGTGGGATTAGGCCCTAAAAACAGAGGATGCAGATGGTGAACACAAGATGCACACTGAGTGAAAACAATTCTTCTTTTCCCCAGTGGCAGAATGCCAGTTAGTTAGAATCTGCTAATGATGGTACAAGAGGAAGAAGTGTCATGCATGTGTGCCAAACTTACTCATATAAAAAGTGAATTTGGCATCAATAGCTGTTGCAGCTAATCAACAACATAAGTGGGGCAACAAATTATGCCCCTTTTAATCAGCTAGCACTGTCATCTCCTTTATAAACATGGGGAGTGTCTAAATTTGTTTTTAGTAAGTTTAAAGCACTAAAAGAAGATGGAAACATCCTGTTAACAAAATACTGGCTTGACCATCAAAGGACTTCCTACAGACTTCAGAGCATCATCAAAACACATAAATAGCATCACTCCATGAAGAAAAGTCAGGAATGAAGAGAAGATTCATCACTTGGTGCTCAAAAGCTATTTGAGAAATAGTAAATTATTAGATCCTAATTGTGGATTTTCAACAGTGTGACTTCACTGTACTGATGAAGAAATAAAAGTTGGAGGAAATAGGCTCTTATTTGTTGCTTGACTAAACAGATAATGTTGTGTTATTTCACATCTTGTAAAAAAGAACAGAATGAAAACCTAGAAATATACCAGCTTATCTTCCTTCAGAATGCAAATCTTCTCTGAAATAACTAAATGCCAACTATTTTGGTATTCAAAAGGTGGCACCTTGCTTGGACAATGTATCCCTGACATGAAAATTTGCAAGGGAGAATTCCCACAGCTCCTGATACACCAACCCCCTCAGAAGAGCTCCAGAACCATATCCATTTATATTTTAGAACCCCTCAGTGTGAAAAACCTCAGTAATAGAATATAATGCTTTGCAAAGAACATCCATTAAAAAAAACCCAAAAACAAACAAACAACAAAACAAACTGGATTAAAAATGGCGTAGGTATCTAAAGAAACTTTTCTTTAAGTGATACAGGTCTAACACATGATTACTTAAACAACAAAAACCCTAAACCAATATATTTATACAGTAAATGACTAAGAAAATCTAGGTTTTCATACAGATTTGAAAGGTCCTTGCAAAGGTTGCCAGTAGACTTGGTAACCTATACAAAAATCTTTCAATAATATGGAGCTCTATAAAACCCAGTAATTCAAAACTAATTCAGCTGAAAGCCAAATGAGAAGCCACATGGTTCACCTGGTTTATGAGAGACTCAGAACTTTAGGTAATCCAGTGCAAAACAATTTGCCAAACAGAACTGCTGGCCTATAGAGGGTAAATATAAAACCATTGTTTATAAATGCATAAGATAACTGCCTGAGGAACAGCCCAGCAGTGCATTAGTCCTGCAATGGCCCCTCATCTTGCTTTCTCTCTCAGTGAAAGAGAAATTAAATTCCCTTGAGAATTTCTGCTGCCACTGAAAAAACATTTCAACAATCAACATACAGGATTTACTTCACTGACCACTAATGCCAAAGGCCCCAAAACCACTTACACTGAAAGAAGATGAGTTTTGCAATTTGGAGCTGCATCTATGAAGCAATGAAAAATTGATGGTTTCCTTTTGTCTGCCATAGAAATGACTGCTTTGTACATTTCTTTCCTCAGGGAATCCATTGCTATAATTTTCCATTGGAAAGTTTCTGTATTACTGCATTGCTAAAGTAACTGCAATGTTGACCTAATCTGGGTCATCAAAATCTAGGATAAACCACATGCTTAAAAACAAACAAACAAACAAAAAATTGTTATACAAATTTACTTGCTTGACTGTCTGCAATTATTTTTATCAAATCATTGCAGCGCTCTTCAAAATGTTAATACACGGGCCAGGAGTTCTGCATTTTTCATCTATAACAAATAAAAAAGTGATTTACATTTCATTTAGTTTCATGCTTTTATCAACAGCATATGCACTGCAAACACCATCCATTGCAGGATACCAAAGAAACAACAGAAACATTAATCTAGCCTCAGAAAACCCTACAAGGTCGGTAAGCATTAACCTCAGATGCTGTGAGGTGAAGCTGCTTGCCTATAGTCACACGGTGAATTTGACAGGACCAGAAACAGAGGCCAAATTTCCTGATTCGCCAGCCCTATCATAAGGCAACACTGATGTAATTGCTTTATTTTAATTTAATGGTCTGTACGATTCATGTTTCTAAATCTCCAGAGCTTGTTCCAGCAGGTATTAATGCTTTACTTCAGGTTCAAAAGTACGACATACACTAAAAGCTGTTTTTAGGTTAATGGAAAAGAACTGGCCTATTTCTAACCACCGAGCTGGTTAGAGCATGCTTACAGAACTGTATGGGAATGCTGATGGGTTCCACCACCCATCATCAGAGCTGGCAATGCAGTGCCCACACCAGCTTCGCACAGGGTGCCCCGGGACATTTCCACAGAGCTCCTGTGTATCCTTGACCCAACCCTTGCCAGCTCAGCCTGAAATGCCACCAAGAGAGGTCATCCTCATTAGATTCAGCATACCCTCACCAGGTGGGAGGCTATCCAGTGGGTTTGGCAGGGGGCTACCTGCAGGCACAGGATACTCTGGCTCCACTAGATCAAACAGTGGCTCATTATAACTGTTAGAGGGCTCAACTGCCTCAATTCCCCAGTCCCATTTCTGCTGACACAAGTGAGTACCCAACACATTTCTCTGGAAGAACTCCAAATTGTTTCTTTCCAGTGGTTGTAAGAGCACCCAGATGTGGAGAGCTAAGACAAGCTGCAGATACCCACACTTTGGAAACTCATCATTTACACCACTAGTAGAAGAAGCACAAGAAGAACATGCCTCAGACCACCACATAAATTGACAATCCCTTCCTGTGTCCAGAATCTACCTCCAGTACTCACTCAAAACCAAAGTCTGCTGTTCCAGTTTCTCACACGAAAAATACTATTTCAAAATGTCTTTATACCTCCCCTATCTTTATTGTGCCTTTGTTTCTCTTGCTGACAGACTGCAACTTCCCCGCATTTTGATGCAAAATTTTACCCTGACTTGCATGGTTTGTTGCTCTTGGTGGTCCTACCCATTTTGGGGGTTAAGCAACATCTGCTCAGACAATCAGAAGAGAAGAGATTAACAAGTCAGAGAACAGTCATTACCTGCAGACATTCTGAAAATAGCCCTCTCCACAAATCCAGTGGACAGAGCCATCAATTACAATAATCCTAGAGGAAGGCAGAATTTGCGTAGAAAATGTACTTTAATCTTAGAACACACTGTGAAATAGGCTTCTCTAGCTCCAAAAATGTCAGCTCCAGTATTTCAGGAAATAAACAGTGAAATTAGTGCTTGCAATGCCACTAAATGTAAATTATGTCATACTTCTAGGGATTAACCAGAATAAGAGATGACTTAGTATGAGTGAAAGAAAACCAAAAGACATCTAGAACATTACAGCTTATGCTCTTAATGACAATCACCTCTCCGTGAATGTCTGGGACTACCTGCACGTCCAATAGTGTGCATGTGTTTAATACTGGAGCCAGAGACTTCCATTACTTGGATAATGCAAAAATAAATACATTCTTTCTTGAGGAATTGCAGCTCAACTTTAATGTTAGATCACTCTTTAACAGCTACTAGACTTATTCCTGTTTCATTTTTAATTTGAAACATTTACTTATTGGAAAGAATATTGTTTTCAACTAAGAACCTGATGGAAAATTTATTTAACTATCTTGAATTTCATTAGAAAAGTTACTTGAGATATACAGATATAGATATATAAAACTTGAAGTAGATTTTTTTCATCAAGCATGTTTTGAGAACAGTTTTTGAGCTGCAGTTTTATTAAAAAAAATCTTTTAAAGATGCTGCAAAAATTTGTTTTCATTCCTGTTTTAAAATTCTACTTTCATCTTAGTTTGAAGGTAATTTGAAAAAATGAGGATGTTTTTTAAGAACATCCTAGACAAAAATTGAAGAATTATGTACAAAATCATGATATAGTTTTGAAGCAAAAATTGTGAGGAAGTGTTTGCAAAATTAAAGTAACTTTGAACTGTTAGAAATACATTGACTTGGTGACTTTAAAAAACTTTAACTTGGTGACTGTCCTAGTTAAATGAAAAAAATGTCTGAATGGAAAATCATATTGGTTGGGTAGCTTCAATTTAAATTTGGTATCATAGCAGTAAAGATAAGAAGACATAAGTGTGGCTGTGATGAAAGCCACACACACGAATCTACCAGACATGTTGTTACCTCAAATGACATCATTTCACAGCACCTCTCTGTACATGGGAAACAGCACAGTACAAACGAATTCACTCCCAAATTAGAAAATTAAGACTGGACCAAACCACCCTGGCAGAGACCAAACTGGCCATGCTGCCAGACACACGTGGGGTGTGATGGAGTCATGTGAATTGTGCCAGTTACTGAACACTTGTCCCAGGAAAGTGGATGTTCACTTGGCAGCCTGCACACCTGCACACAGTCACCCTACCAGCTGAGGACAGGCAGACAGGCACCTGGCGTGGTCTTTTAAAGGGACAATCTTAAAGCCCACTGTCAAGTTCAAATTCTTTGAAAATTTTGTTACAGCATCTTGTACATGACAACGCTGTTTAAAATAAATGAAATACAATGATCACAACTGAGACACTTTTTACAGGAGTCATTGCACTCAGAACCTCGTATACAGGGGTTGGTTTTCCCATACAACTGATGTGGGTCAATAGCCACTGTGGAAAGCACGGGAGCATGGAGGAGATTCAGAGCCCCCTCATTCCCAGCTGGACAAACTGGCCAGAGCTGTGGAACGACTCCCAGGACTGGTGGGACCGTGCTTCCCTGCCCTTTCTCCAGTGCAGCAGACCATCCTTTCTGAGCTGTTTGCCCTCTGTCGGATGGGGGCAAGCCCTGCTAGCACAGCAGAGAGGCAGAGCCCCGGTCTAGGGAAGCTAAATGAGCTGGAAAGGGCAAATACATACAAGGGGTGCCATCTGGCAGCAATATAAGGAAAAAAACATTAAGTGGGTTACATAAACCAGTGCCCTAAAACCTACATATAAAGGCAGCTAAGGACACTGTCCCGCCCAGCCTGAAGTGCCACTGGCTGAGCGCTACAAAAAGACCAAAATTAAAGTTATGCAATGCCTCACATTAGGCCCAAAGTAAATAAAGTCAGGACATGCACTTTGACAGCAATGTGAACCAAGCTAGCTTGTGTTGCTGGGTACAACCCCTGAGCTCCTCCCCACTGCCATAAACTGGGATAAGTGGGAGATGAGCAGGAGCCCCAGGCTGTGTTGGACACACACAGCCCTCCCATTCCCATCCCCATCCCCTCCAGCCAGACCTAGACAGGCAGGTGCTCCATGGCCCAGCTCACAGCAGAGGCTCACCACAAGAAGAGTCCAGCACTGTCAGAGAATTAAGGTCTGAACTGAAGTTATAGGAAATAATCTGGCAGGACACTGGTTTCTACTCAGTAGAGCTCCAGAAGAATCAAACTTTTAATTTTTCCTATGAGTAATATATATATGCAGAAAATAATAAACAAGCAGAGAGCAAAGCATAACACACATCTGAAAAATACTGTTGTCTAAATTTTACTACAGGTATAGTTGCACGATGTTCACAATGCTGCAATGCTTAGGCTTTATCTCTTCCAGTCAACCAGTATCAAACTGATCTGTCTTAACTCCTAGCAGAATTAAATATTTGGGTAACTTCTTAGTAAAGTAACATTTCAATAACACACAAATGCCAGTTTCATATTAGCCTTCTCCACAGGGAATTGAATTTAAGCTCAAAATTTTAAAAAAAGCTAATTAAAAACTTCTACTGAATTTTAAAAACTCTGTGCAGCTACTTCAGATGATTGCTCATAAATTCAATAAAACCCTAAAGATTACTCATGTGTAGCAACATTATCATCAAGGGCAAAGTAACTTTCTTTTTCATTTTACATAGAAAATGGACTTTTATTATGCTGATAATCACACCTACACACCGAGTACCCATCAGTATTAGAAGCTTAAAGCTATGAGCAAGTTTTATTTCTCATTTTTAAAAAATTATAATCTTTTCAGATCACTCCCTCAGACTTTAGAACTGGGGGCTATGCTTTTCCTAACAATATCTATTAGTTCACTATCAAGTGCCCTTAGCATCTTGGAAAGTCTCCTTTTATTTAATAATGCATACATATTCAAATATATATTGAGTAAGAATTTCTAACTGAAACTGAAATAGAATCTGATAGAAAAGATACACAGTGTTACATTTTTGGATCATTCATATAGGTAACTATCATTTTTAACATGAAATAAAAATTCACCATTGAAAATTTCTACTGTACCATACAGAAATATTTTAAAGAAATTTAAAGATCTATGAGACTCCCTATGGTTTAAGAATAAATATTTTTATATTTGAATCTGCAATTTTCATCAAGGATCAAATTAAGAGAATGGGAATTCTTTGCCTTTTAGACCTGTATGAATGCCTCTTAACCATTTAACTGTCCTTGGACTCATTTTTTCACCTACAAATGTTGGCATAAAACATTCCACAGCAGGTAGCTACCCTTGCCATAGGAAATTCCTCAAATATCCCAAAATTTGTTCTTAATATTTACTATTTACATTCCTTACATGCCATCATAAATTCTATGTGACTTTCAAAAGTTGTCAAAACTGAAAGATTACTTGCAAAACAGAACAGTCCTCAAGCTCTTCTGCAACTGTGGCAGCCCTTAACAGTATCAGATACATGTTGAGAAATATTCAAACAAACCACTGATGAGAAAATGATAAGATGCAGAGGGTAAAAACATTTGTTTCCCTATTCTTGACCATCTACCCTTTCCTGAGAAAACTACTGAAACATGCCTGATAACCTTTTTTTACTGAGGTTTTCATCTTCTTATTCATTTTCTTAATGTCAAGTATGTAATTTTTTCCCACATCCGGACTAATATTTTCATTTTTCCATCATAGCCATTGTATTCTGGAAAAGTGTCAAAATTTACTTAGTAGGAACTGGCACAGAGGAAGATTTACTGACAGGATTAACGTTTCACTAGTGAAAAATAAGAAACATTATCAAACACCTACTTAATGGTTTAAAAAAAAAAATAAAGACAGCAAAAAAAAAAAAAAGAGGAAGAAAGGAAATCAAAACTGCCCATAATTAGGGCTAGTGGCAGCTGAGCAGGCTGCTTTTGAGTTTGCTCAGTTTTCCCTCATTGTTTCCTTTTGCTCCTGTCTGCTGCAGTGTCTGTTTGCCTTGCCTTGTTTTCCAGTGTCCTGTGGGTGCCTGACAAGTTCCCTGGGTAGGGTCATCTTGTGTCCCCTGGGAGCACCAGAGTGGAGAACCATGGCTGCGGGCCAGGGATGCTGTTCATTCTGGCAGTACGTGCAGCAAGCAGTAACAATGATGGAAAATTCCACTCCATTCAATGGAGCCACTGTATGTTACTCCTCTGTGTATATATTTGTCTTCTGTCCCCAGGCAAAAGCCTGCCCAAACTCCCATTCAGAGTACAGCTGAGAGGAGCAGGAAGGGAGAAGGTCCCTAGAAGGAGCCTCATATGTTGGACAACTTCTTGCTTATTCCCATCAAATGTCATGGGCAACCCCTTTGTGTTTTGCCAGCTCCCAGCCATAGGAATTTGCCCCCATTATTGAGCTACATTATTTAGTTTGCTTAGGAGTTCACTGCGAGCTGATAATCTGCCTTTCATGACCAATCTGAAACTGGAAAATGCTCACGCACATTTTAAAAACAGTCTATCACATCATGTGTATTGATTATCTTTTGGAAACACTCCAAGAGACATCATTCTGGAAGTCAATCTAAAATGAATATGGCCTGAATTTGTCCAGTACAGGTTGAATGAAGCTTTGTTACTAGGCACCTAGTTGAGGTTTTTCCTTATAAAAATTACACACATTTCAACAACATAGAGATGTCTGTTATCTTAATATCACAACTTCCTGGCAATTATGAATCATTAATCAGGATTTTATGTGTCATGTTTCACAGATGTGGAATGATATTTGAAAAAAGTTCAGTTCCCGTGCTCCAAGTAATGAAACTCTTTTCAAATCCTAAAATTGTACCACTAAAATGGCCTGCTCTATGCACTTAACTAACCCCTAGCCATCTACCTGTGACCTGCCAGCAAGACAAACAAATGCTGTCAGGCAGGAATAAACAGATGGCAGAAAGTTGAAGCATAAACAAAAGTATGACTGAGAAAGTAAACAAAATAAAACACTGAGAAAGAGAAAATGTAGATCTGCAGCCCTGCTGCCAATAAGGAGCTGTCACTCAGCCTCAGTGTCTGGCAGCAAACCTGCTACAGAAAACTTCAGCTGGCTGAAGCTGGGACACGGCAGTTGTCTTTGAAACCAAGATTCAGAATATTGAGTGTTTGAGAAAGGCTGTTAACCTTTGATTTTCATATAAGGGAAAGTGATTCCTAATTATTGTACAAGTTAATTGCTTCTCAGGGTTGATTGCTGCCACTATTTATTGCTACAACCTGATGAAATCAGGTTCCTCTGTTTAATATTGAAACCTATTTACATCTTCCAGAAGCAGAGAGAAGAAGTTTGATTTTTAACAGTCTACCTCAATGCCTCTTCCTCACTAGAATGAGCTATGAGTACTATAGGCAGGTATTTCTTGTGCAAACAAAATAAAATTATACCCTTGCTTAATTAATACTGCTCATGGATATGGATGAAACATCAGGCAGAGACAGGTAGATATTCTCTGAAAGGGGAAGAGAATAAAACTCTGGGAAAACATATTTCTGCAATAAATAATTTATAACAAATTCTTACAGGACATACATTTCATGGGACATAAAACTAGTAACATAAAATATTTTTACCTTCTAGAAACTTAAGATCAAAAATCTCTTCTCAATTTCCTCTTTCCTGCCCTGAGTTCAGACTCCATGCATAAACCAGTGCTTTGGATCTCCCTAAAGGGCGCCTGAAGTGTGGGGCACTGAGTGTGAAGCCTTGAGCTGTATCAGGTCTGCTGTGACTTCCCAGCAAAAGTCACAAAAATAAAAATGTCATGTTTTATCCACCAGACCCAGGTAGCAATAGTGTGCTGCGGGAAAGTAGGACTTTGCTGTGATGTGAGAAGCCCTAATGCAGCTGTGTTGGCAGGTGCAGCTCCATCACCTCTGCATGCCACTTCATGCCTAGAAAACATTCAAACCTTCTAAAATACCTTGAAGTTAACAACACACTCAATTCTGCTTTGCCCAAGCTGTGCTTCAGCAAGCAGCAGCTTCAGAAGCAGAAAGGTTTGCTTGAGGATCCTGAACTCTTAACACCATTTTTGGCAAAATATGAGAGCAGCACCACTAGACAAACCTTATCCTTCTATCACGTGTTCTGCCTCATCTATTGCAAGAGGGGGAAAGAAAGGAGGTTTTTCATAGAAGAGACCCTGCATAGATGGACATGCCCCTAATAAGGAATTTTTCCATGAGGATTTTCACTTGTCTTCCACATTCATTACACACCATGTTGTGTCATGTAAAGAAACTTCTTGGAGTTCCCAGCTCACTATATTCAAAAATGTTGCTAAATTAATAGACATCATGCTACTTTTCTCCTCTTCCTTCTCCTGTCCCCCCACACACCATGAATATATTTTGGAAGGAAAGAATACACTCACTACTTAAATAGATTAAAGGTATTTCACAGGTTATACATGTAAGGAGGAAATAACAATATATAAATTCAGCAAATCTGCAGTGCTCCCTACCTACAGAAAAAAAATTGCAGGAATTCTAGCTATGCAAACACATGGAAAGAGAGTACCCTGTTAAGTAGGGACCAAAGTGCAGTAATGACTGAGACCTGCAGTGAATAATTAATGACATTTTTTTGACAGTGACTATGCTTGAATTCTTAGAGGAAATAGTCTGCTTAAACTGGTTTATTACAGCTGAATCCTCAGGAAAATCTAAATTCAGTTTAACGCAGCATTCTGATCAATTTGTGATACACTTTTCCCCTCAGTTCTTCATGTGCTATTCAAATTCATACAGCACAGAATCAAACCAAGGATAGCTAAAATATTTCACTGGCTAAATTATTATACATTTGCCTGATTAAGCAATTACAACCCACTGTTGCCACAGACATTTGCTGAGTAATATATCTGTTGAATATAATATATGTAATATATGTATAATATATGTAATATATATCTGTAATATATGTGTTGAAGCTGTAGGCTTCAGCACAACTATAGCAAGTAATAACACACTAAAATTGCTATAGTTAGATCCTTAGCAGGCACGATGGATACATCAAAAATCGGTTTGTAACTTCAGGGAAAGCAGAGCTTTAAATTAAAGTGGAGATATTAACAATGCAATTAATGAGAATTACAACAAAACCGAAATCCTCTATCTATGCAGCTTTGGGAAAAGCAAACACACAAACAAACCCAAAACCAAATCCAAATGTTGGTGCACTCTGCTTCTGATCTTTATCCACTCCCTTCCCTCCCTGCCTGCCTCCTGTTAAAAAGACAGACTGATTTCACACCAATTCCACACTTGAGAACAAGATTTCCAGGGAGCTTTCCTTTTCCTACTATGTAGGCAACAAGCAATGAGAGGATCAGATAAAAAAAAATAATGAGATTAAGTCTCATTAAAAAACTCCTCTAGTACTTCAAAGGCACTAAACTCTAAGAGAGATAAAACTGAGAACAGTACATACACCTACAAACACTGCAGAGTCACACGGGCAGAACAGGCCTTGTGCTGCAGAAACTGCATTTCTGGCCACAAAGCAACACTCACATCGAATGACGAATCCATACATTTTTCTGAAATGCATGGATTTTATTCAAGGACACAAGAATATTAGACAGGGTACTTAATAAACTTTGCATTTACAGTATTTTCTAACTTTAAATATGTTTTATAGATAGGTTTGCTAAGCTGTAAAAGTAATCGCTTCATATCAATTTTTCAGTATCAAGTTTTTTTTCTTTTTGAATGATAAAATTACTGGTTAACAAAATTCTTGAATTTTTGTAGAAATATAGGATGCATAAAACATACTTCAATTTTTGTTTCCAAGTTTTCATTACAAGCTTCTTTAGCTAAAATAATTAATTAATCGTCCCATGGACAATGTACATCATGATTCTGAAAAGAAAATTGATAATTTTTTTTTATTAACAGTGAATCCTTAAGTGTTCAGTGCCATCCAGGTCAAATTTAGCTAGAAACTGACCCTAATCCTAAGTCAGATTTTCTAGCCAGCCTCTATCCTGCCAGTATAGAAAAGCTACAGATGGCAGAACAGAAGAATGCATGATACCAAATATGAACATTCATTTTCAAAGAAAACTTAAAAATTTATCAACAAAATTATAACTAAATTTCCAGTTAGGCAGAAGAAATATAAAATATTGCAAGATAAAAAGATGCCTGGTGTGAAATACTGCTGAAAATACAATTGTTTCCACTGAAGCAGTCTCTGTGACCAGACAGGGTCACAGGCTGGAATGGACATAATGCTGACAGCAGTTGTAAGGCAAAGGGATTTTTTAAAATAAATTTTCCCTTTCCCAGTCTCAACTTCTCAATTCCTTTACTACATTCAACTGCATTTTTATAGTTTTTTGTTTGTTTGTTTTATTTCTTTGGGGTTATGTTTATAACTTTAAAATTAATGTCTACAAGAAAATTTTTACTTATTAACTTAAAGTTAATAGTAATACACTGTTTTATAATATTTCTCTGGAAATGTAAGAAGGCCGTGTAGCAGGAACATATATATTTATATACGTATTTATATATATATTCTCAGTATGGGTCCCAACAACAAGCACAGGAATCCAGACCCACCATCTAAACGACACCAATTTCCACACAATAACCTCTTCCCTACTGTTTGAAATGTTTTGTCCTTTACATTTATCTTCACAGTTTCATACATTATTTACAGAGTAAAGGAGGACAGTACAGAACACATCACCTCATTCTAAAATTATCACAACACACCCATGGATTATGCAACAGCACTTTAATCCAGGCAGTTTTTCTCAGAGCTTTGTTTGCAAGCAGCAATCCATGGATTTATTAATGCCATTATTTTAACAGAGGTTTCATTTACAGGCAACACCTATTTCATGGCTCATTTTTATGCAGTTAAACATCTTATTTGCCTGTGTGAAGAGGTCTGCCACCAAAGGTATATCTAGTGACAGAGAAATAGACCAAACAGAAATGCTGTGGTCACTAGGTGCCAAAAACATGCAGCCATGCTGTACAGGCAGAGTCCAAGAAGGTTCCTGAACCTTTTCCCACCAAACCCTGGGATACCATCACTACCCACCACTTCAGTAAATCTAAATCCTCCTTGCAACAGACCTAGAGAAAAAGCCAACTTGAGTGCTACCTTACCCCACAATATGCACCCCCTCTAATAGCAGTTTTTAGATTATAACAGTAATTCACATTACAACAGAATCAAGATCCAATCAGCCATAAAAAATGAGACAATAACATGCCTTTCATAATGAACTCTTTCTTCATCCACATAATAAAGCCCCTTTCCCTGACAAGATTTCCATGAATGGTTTTCCAGTTTCTCTGCTCTGAGGGTTGGAAATTCAATCTGATCACCAAAAATAGCCTCAGAACTATATATTTAAGTGTGGAAAGACAAAGTTATTATGCTTTATGCAAGCCTAGCAGCCTGTCACCAGAGAAGGAAATGCAGTCCATTCCTATGCACTGTGAGAGGCAAATTTATCTGGCCACTGTTGAAAAACAGGAACTGCATGCAATGGGCAGTATTTTTTGCCACATCTAGAGTAATTTTCTGCTAAAAACAGCTGAGAGGTGCCCACAAAAATATGACATTTATAGTCATAATCCTGAACAGCTGCTGTTTTCACTACTGCTGTGAAGACCAGCTAAGCAAAGTTGTCTTCAAGAGTCCTTTCCTCAAGGGAAAGAAAAAGCGTTTCAGTGAGTAAGAGTCCCTTCCCTCTAAGACATTAGGACTGTCTGGCTCTTACCCTGTGCAAAGGGTGGCTTTGCCCAGTGAACAGGCAGACTAAGGCTGAAGTGGGAAGGCTCAGGCTATAAAGAACACTTACCAGCTGGGGAGACCTATGGGATGGCTGTAGAGCCTCAAGAATTGAACGACCTGTTCCACAGTCACAACTGGCCCACCAAAGAAATTTCTCTGAGGTGGATAATGAACAGGAAACAGAGCAAATGGAAAGAAAAGCAAACCCCCAACTAATCTGCCTTCTGTCTTATATAATTTTGGTGGGTGCAGCAGAGCTTTCTACAGCCTCATAGCAGGAGAAAGAGTTTTCTTCTAAAAGTGAAGCCCAGAATGGAGGTGGCCAAGAGGGAGTTCACAGTGGCCACAGCAGTGCAGCAATGGCCACCAAAAGTATAGCAGTAGCAGGGGGGTAAGATGGGTGTAGCATCCTAGGGACCTAGAGATAAGGATGAAGAGGAATGCAAGAGGAAGTTTGGCAATGGGAAGATGGTATAGATGGACAAGGATCTGTGAGTGGAAGAGGAAATAGTGGATGGAAACAGCTGGGATGGTCCTACAACAGCTGAGGTTGGTAGTTCAAGGACTATGAATAGGTTTATGCTAGGATCAGTGGAGAAGTTCAGAGCAGGTGGAAGTTTTGGGAGGCTCTGGGGCTGGTGTGGGGGGCCTTCACCGAACTGTGCAGGGGAAGGAACAGAAAAGACTCCATGAAAAGACATTTGGGAATCTCATCAGAGCTTAATTGCAGCCAGTACCTCCTTCTGCTACTCGAGCCTGGGAACAAGGGTGCACCCAAGACTATTTTACTTCCTGCAGAACTGTTTACTTTGTGCTTAGGTTTTGTGGAGGGTTGATGCAATGGGCTCTGGGTCTGTGACCAAGCCAGCCTGGCAGAGGTGAGGAATTTTTTTATTGCAGAAGTCCAGACAGGTGATTCAGACACCACTGTCACACCCTCATCAAAACACCCTTTGCAGTACCCTCTAATTAATACAATGCAGCTGAGCTGGGGATTGTAAGAAGTCCACCTGTTGGCCTTATAATGACTTTGCTTCAGAGCCTATGGTCTCTCAACCTTCCCACCCCTGCACTCTGGCAGAACAAATAATGAATAATATATCAGGTGTCCAGAAGAAAAAACTTGGGCTCAGCTTTCTGAGATGCTGAATACTTACAGATCCTGTTCATCCAAAGCTGTGACTGATTACCTCCTCTGAAAATTGACACACCTCTTCATGAGAGCCCCTAATCAGGGACTTTTGAAAACATTTACTCCACATCAGCCTTCCATAACTGACAGAGAGACTGTGGCCAGAGAACATCCATAAACATAAATTAAGCTGTGATTAGGACTATTGTACGATAGAATAAGATTTAGAGGGAGAAAACACAAGTCATCAGGCATCAGTGCAAAAAAAAATCACTTAAATAATGTGCTTTTTGCAGCAGGCAACAAAACATAATTCATCCTGCAACCTTAGCAGCTTGTGTTAAACTGAACCAGTGACAGCTGACCTTCCTCAGTCACTCTGACAAGTCTATATTAGTTGTCCTTATTACATAAAAACAATCAATCAGGAACTGGAGAACAGTGGCCTTATGAGGGTTCATAAAAATTGAATGCAAATCTATGCCACTCAGGGACAGGTTACTCCCAGAGCTACAGACACACATCTGTGACAGAGTCAACTTTTTTTTTTTTCTGAGTAGGGTCTGGGCCCAAGAACAGAGCTCACTGGCTGCCTCAAGAGTCAACCAGGAAAGCAACTCATGTTTCCCTGTTTTGGTGCAACTCTCTCATCTTCTCTCATTACTTCAGCACAAAATAAGAAAGGTATTTATACAAGTAGTTGCTGTAAGCTACTTTTTTTTTTTTTTTAATATATTCTGGCATTACTCTGCTGCACATGATCCATGCTAAAAACTTAAATAGTTTATACACAAATTCCACTTCAGCAATTTCTTCCTTACAAATTGGTATCACTAAGGAGAGACTCTGAGCAAAGACCCCTCCACTTTCCATCCCCTAGAACCTCCTCTTATGTGACACGCCAGGCTGGCTTCAGATCACTGATTTCTAATGCAGAGCGTAGAGAGTACCACTGTCACACATGATTGAAACAAGCTAATACCTTCCATTTTCAAGGGAGATATGGAGCAGAAAAACAATTATCAAGGAAGAAATGAGATCCTGGGTGCTTAAGTCATACAGGTCTCCTAGAGGTCACCAGAACTGCAGTTTCTCATATATCACCAGAAGAAGAAATATGAGGTCTTGTTCAAAATAGTAATGGGATGCTGCATATCACGTTTGGAAGTCCAGATGCCTGTTAGAAAAGTCTATAGCTGATAGTCAGGGATCCTGTTTGGCATACATGAAAAGCAGCTGTTACTAATATTCTTAGTTAACCTGACACCATGAAGCTTATTTTCAGTCATTGCTGGGTCAACTCCTATTTATTCTTGCTCCCACAATGCTATGCATCTCCTTTCTCACGTAAAAATTCCAAAACCCAAATGGCCATCATAAAACTTGACATTACTTAAATATCTTTTATTTTGTTTGTTTTCTCCCAAACACATATACAGATTTAAAACAAGATTCAAGCACTGGTCTTTGTCTTTATTTAATGGGACAAAATATCAATATCAATATTTAAATAGAAAACTAGAGTCATTATGCATCTGCTTCAATAAGATTTTCTCCCTTTCTTTAAAAGGTGAAAGTAGTTCTCAGAGGCTAAACCACTAAAGATTTTTTTCCCAGTGATTAGCAAAACTTAGAGTAGTCCTCTTTAATCTTCTAGTGTTCTTTCCGCTGTGCTGATTTGCATCCGAAAAGCATTAAAAAATGTTCACTGTATTTGGCAATCTTGTTTGCTTTGGCTGTGCAGCCTAACCAAGCTACTTCACTAGGTGCTCCTGGAACCCACCTAAGCAATTAAAATACCACATGCAAAACACTTCCTGACTTTGCCATTACATCTGTTAGCTTCTAGATCCTTCTCCATATATATATATATATATATATAAACACCTCAGTGCTTTACATTGCTCCAAGGCAATTCAGAAGAGAGTACAATCAGTTGACAAAACATTAGTTTTATTTACACTTCTGAATGATGATAAAGAAGTTAATACATGAACCACTTTGCACATATAAAATGGTGGCAATATTGAACTTAGATTCAAAAGCCAAACAAGCCCTATGACTTGTAAGAATTAGCACCCAAGTAAAGCACTGCATTTCACAGTGAGGTAAAAAAAGCCCCAAACCCTCCCAACATAAAAGGCATTAGCAGTCTCCACTGTGTACTCCTTTTGGCTTCCATGGAAGACACATGCTGCTTACCTCTTAAATTGTTTTAGTCCTCCATTGTAAAGAAATCCCATAGTATACAAACAAAACTTAATCTGTACCAGGGGTCATACAGAGCTTCTAAATTTACAAGCTCCAACTCTGACTTTGTTCCAAGGTTTCCACCTTGGACTGGAAATTCTAGAATCATACAATGTTGTCAGGCAACTTTCATTTGCACTCTGTGTATATGCAAATATACTATTAATGTAAAGTAAATAAACCACTTAGGTGTATGTTGTCCACCGGCACATTTCTACAGAGTCAAAGTGTTAGGTCTGAGTCACATTTCCCACTTCCCCAGCAGAGATGTGCATATACTTCCAGTCCTGTACACCTGGAAGCAAAGATGAGTAGGGCAAATACAGCAGGCCATCTTGAATTATTAGTGAAAGAGAGACACTTGCAAATGTATTGGCAAGTCAAGCCACAAAATGATCCAGTATTTTCATGATAAAGAACTCAAATACTTTGTTTTGTGAAGTAGCAGGTTTATCCTCTAAGCAATATCTTTTCACAAATAGTCACAACTGTTTACAGTCTGACAGATAATTTAGCTTGCCACTTCTCATGAGTGTGGGGAGGTGGGGAAAGAGGAAGCAATATGTAGTACAACGCCGTACTTACAGCCAAGCAAATGTAAAATACACTTGACAACTAACTACATGGAGATAACTGCTGCTACTGTCAAATCTATCTTTAAACATGTGCCTAAAAAAGGGATTTAGAGTCTGATTCAAGTGCTTGCTGAAGTCCATAGGACTCTGTATTATTACCTGCTAGGAGTACAAGCTCACAAGAACAAGAAGCAGGTACACTGCACTCAGTTACAAACACCACTATAAGCTAGTCCTTAACACACATATACTCACTGCACCAACAGTTTTCCAGAGAAATGCACACCACAGCAAAGTGTGGATGATACACAAACACATTCTCATAGTCTTTTTCAATAGGTCCAACAGACAATCTAAACTAGGGCAGCTCAGACCTTGAATGTCATAACTTCCACAGCTAAATTTGTTCCAAATAACATATGCCTTCTGGTATGTTAAAATTACTCACTGTATCTGAAAATGCGGCCAGGTGGAAACCTGCAGCTAGAAGAAAAATAAGGGGGGATAGGTTTTCCAACTGTGGCTTCAGAAGTGATGCTGAAACTGACTGACTGTGACTACTACCTATATTTCTGCTGCCCTGAAGATTTTCAGAAGGCTGTACACACTTTAATCCAGCAGAAATAATACTGTTTAAAAATTCCCCAAAACATAGGAACCTGTAGACCACACTTGAAATATAGTCATGCATTTGAGTTCCAAGCAAGGATTTTTTTCACAGATTTTACATCTTAAGGAAAGGGGGGGAAATAGTGGCAATTATGACATTTAATGTATTTTATTATTTATGATATTTAATGTATTTTATTATTTAAGGACTTCAGTAATTTTAATTTGATATTGGAAAGATAGCATTTGACAGTAGCGTCACTATTTTAATTTGTAGTAGATAACTTCAGTTAAATTCCTGAGCTTTTAAACTTGCAGACAAACAAAAGGCCAACCCCTCAACTCCAAGTTGGCATACTAGGTAGTTTTCCTCTAAGCCTCTTGCAGTAGCTGGACATCTGGTTAACTCCCTGCATTTGGCTGACAGTAATTTCTAATCCGGATTTTACTTCTTCATAAAGATTTCATTAAAAAAAGTCCTTCCAAGTCAGAACATGAAAACAAAATGTAAAACTTATAGATGCTGATAGATATATGTATTATATTGCATGTTTTTGACATCAAGATTGTGGTCCTATTACATGCTAGTAACTTCAATATCCTGCACAGTATCAACAACAAAAAGCAGAGGTTTTTTTATCCTTTAGTTTTCCCCTGTCCCTGTATAAGTTGAACTCATTCACTGGATATGTGATTCTGAAAATAGTTTTCATTCCTGTAACTTGCTTCTCTGCCCTTGTTTGCTTTCTCTCACTTACTGCTTCTGCTGTCTTCTGCAGTTCATTAGAGTACAGCAGGATTTGGGCATGTTCTTCAGTGGTATTTTGATAATTAAAATCACAAAACAGCCCAAGTCCTCTTTCTTTTTTCTGGCCACATATTCTTCCGTTAAATGGACTGATACCAGAAGTAAATATTGATTCACTTGTCTGGCAGTCTCGTATTGGCTAAATATTTTAATTTTCTTCTTTAATACTGAAACAGAAATTTTTTCTATGTGTGTTTTATCCAGAAGACATAACTTTTACTGTTCCCTGCAGCCAGCTTTAGCTCTCCTCTCTTCTGTAGACAGATCTGTAAATTCCCCAAACCAACCCTGTATTGGGATCATCATCCTGCAGACCTGCAGGAAAAAAAAAAAAATCTCTGTGATGTATTGTCTTTGCTGAATTACAAGACGAACTATTTTAAGAATGACAAGTCATAGAAGACATATAAAAAAAAAAAAAAAAAAAAAAAAGCTGATTTAATGTACAACATCTTACATAAATACAATAGCCAGGATTTTCAATGGAGTTAACTAATTCCTGGGGGTCCTCTGTAAATTCCAGGCAATACGTCTACTTATTATGCCTCATACTTTTACTGCATCAAATCTGCTGGTTTCCCTTATCTTTCATATTTTTGAGAAACGATTTGTAGGAAAATAAATCATGCTGTCAACTTCCTCTATTTAAAACCTAATGATTAAAACCAAATAAATTCTAGAAATATTTGCCTGCCCACCATCCTACAAATGAAGTTTAGAGACTATTTTATACATACATACTTGATTCAAGCCAGCAGAGTAATTGAATCCCCATGATCAGTTGTGTTATAAAGGCTTAGACAACATCAACTTTCTGAGTTTATGCAGTCTGATGAAAAATTGGTATGTTTATTTTATAATATACCTGTTGACCCCTTTCACCCAAGAAATGACAGATGTTTAGGACCACTTCTATTGGAGGAAGGCATGGAACTAGCTACTTACTTTGTGCAGTTCTACCTACAAAGAAAGGCAGCCACAGAAGAGCAGACACTGGACTTTGGTCCCAGGGTATTCATTGTAACAACGTTTGTCTTCCAGACCAACAGCTACATGTACGGCGGTGCTGCTTCCAGGGTGTAGGTGGTTGGACATTGCTTATTGATGGGAAATACAGACTACGTCTTTTGTTTTCCTTTGCTTCAACAAGCACATTTTGCTTGTATTAAACTGCCTCTATCTTGACCCATAAGGTTTTTTCAGTGAATTTTCTTCTCTTAATTGTCCAGCAGAGGAGGGGTGATAGAGCAGCTTTTGTGGGCACCTGGCATCCAGCCAGGGTCATCCACCACATTCACATATTCATGATGTTCCAAACTGACTTTTTCAAAGCAATTTACAGTAATTTGAAGTTCAAGGGAGCAATTTACCTGCGTATTGTATGTCTGTATTTGCAATTATTTAGGGCTTTCATTCAGAAAGTCAAAAAGTATATGCTGTAAACTCACTCTTCTTACTTGAAATGCAGCTGAATTCTGACTTTGATTTGACCAAAATTACTATATTGGATAATTTTGGTATCTCCACTATTTATTTAGAGCTATACAATATTCATTGCTCTATTCTAGTTCCTTTGATATTGTAACAAAACTGAATTGAATTTTTAAACTACAAGCAGATTTTTAAATAACTTATAAAAATACTAAATTTTTGTAATGTGTGCACTGAATTAAGAAAAGGCAACAATTTAAAAGTTCCTCCTCTCTTAAAAAATAGAAACTGAAGCACTATTCATGTAAACATTTATGCACATGATTAAATATAAGCATGTCTATTCATCTGCTACATTTGCAGAAATATCTGCAGGATATGGGCCTAATTCCCAGCCTCCTTTCAATTCACTCATACAATTCACATCCATACTTTGGAACAAAAATAAATAACTCCAGTCACTCACAGTACACCAGAGTGCCAAGTCACTCTGTGAACAATTACATGACAATTAGGGACATGAGCTAAACCAAAGACTCCAGCCTGGGACCTGAAAAGCACAGATGACATTATTGCCAACACTTTGCCAGAGTCATTAATCCTGTCTCTACACCAGACTGTGCAGGCCTATGCTCAAGATTTATAGCGTTCTTGAGACTCCAGCCACTACAAGAACATGTAACACACTGTGTTTTCTGCTATATGTGTCTGAAAATATTTATCACAGTCTTGCAATAGAATGCCTAACTCCCACCTCCTCATCTGCAGCCTTAACAAGGAAGAAAAAAAATTGGAAAATTTGCATCTTTGTTGCAATGAAACAAAGGCCTTGCATTTAATAAAAGACATGTTCAGAGGATACTCTATGTAATTTCACTAAAAGCCTTTTTTCCTATCCACTGAAGCACAAATGTATTATATTTTGAATGTTACTTTCATGTGTAGCCAAGTTAATTTTCCAGCCTCATGAAAATAAAGCGATCAATTGCAAATCAATTGGTGGAAAAGAATGTGATAGTATATTGTCCCATAAAAGGAAACGGTATATACAATCTTGAAGCAAGATTTTATAATACAAATTTGATAAATTTGTAATAAAATGTACATAAAGAAAATGTACTGAGAAACAGTTCAATAATTCTGCCTAATTTGGTATATTTGAGAGGCAGAAATGTTCAGCACACCAGTCTCACAGGAAACAAGAGGGTGAGGCACAGCTCAGCAATTCTGACAGAATATCCCTGGTCCCTGCATGCTTCAAGTAAACTGTTAAAATTGCCACTAAACCAACATTTGAAAAAAATTAAGTAAATACAATGAGTCAAATTCAGTCATCAGTTCCGAGGAGGCACCTCCCATTCATCCTTCTCATCTATGGAACAGAGAAACAGAGAGCTGAGATACATTTTTTCCATGACCTTTCACTATTTTTTCAGTGCCATGAAGCAGATAAAGAATTCCAGTGACGCAAGAGGAAACTGAGGGCCCTTCTCTCTCCAGTTTTATGACTGTGCTTGTCCAATGGCTCACAATTGGCTTCTGTTATTCCTTCATACTGCCCTTGCCCACATGAAAGATTTGTATTTCCACATGTCTTTTTCTTTCCTTTTCCTTCTTTTTTCTATTTTTTTTTTTTTTTGTAATTTGGTTCCTTATGCCAAATACAACAATCTTATTCATAATTAGGAATCTCTCTTGACTACTTCATTAAAGAAGCACTAATAAAAGATGAAAAAAAAAACCCCAAAGTTTCTACTCAGGCTGCTGTTGCTCTCTGAATTGCTGCCACCTTAGAAGCACTGCTGGCAGTGCAGTATAAACCTTCAAAATTTAGCAAGCCCAAATAGTAGTCACAAAGAACAAAAGTGTGACAGAGGTCAGCAGCAGCATATGACTTGCCTTCAAAAGAAGACTGTTAATGAACTGCTATCTATCATGGAGCCTCTGAAATAAAATTGTGGAACCTTTGAGCTGTCAGGAAGATTAAAAAAAAAAAGGAGGAAATAAAAAAGTAAAATTAAAAAATTATCCCCCCAGATGTTTATGAGCAGCTGCCTCCAGGTCCTGTTTGTAGCTTGCACATAGCTTACTACAAGAAGCTGTTTTTTCCCTAGACTATCGTGAGGGAGGATAGTAAAAACATGTGAGCAAGGAAACAGAAGAAAAAAGAAATTGAGAATAAAATCCTCTGAAACATTTTCATTACTTCCATTTTTTTTTTTTCTGCTGGAGCTGCTGACTATTTTTGAGACTCAGAACAAGCTCCCTCTTTCTGAATATAGAAATATAATATATAAAGCAAGACTGCTACCTTAAGAGACCAAAGCCTACAAAACTGACTGGTAATATTAATTTTATCACTCATTAAAATGCCGACAGATTGTAGTTATCAGAAACAAACTGATCTGTGGAGATGACTTTTATACTCTGAAATGAATTCCTCATAAATTTGTGTCTGTTAAATACTACTACCACACGGCATATGATCAGCAGGTATACGACTGGGTATAAAAAATGAATTATTATCTTGTCTTGCTCCTATTAGAAGCCAATAGTAACATAGCAAAGAGATGCTAGTTTCTGCTCTTCATAAACAAAATGATTTCTTGGTTTCTAAAGCTGTGAACCCATGAATTTTCCTCCCCATACTAAATTCCTATAAGGAGAGAAGAAAACAGTCACTGTTCATAAGGCTTGGGTAAAACCTCTGGGAAGTGATGTGAGCTAAAGCAACTTAAAGCACTTGGACATCCTCCTTGTCTTCTGCTGGACATTCAGCTCAATTCAGAATATCCTGGTGTTCATCCATCATTTCCAGAAATGTGGGACAGCTTGAGTGGCAATTCCACCTCATTGCTGTAGCTGGCAAAGTTCTTTGGTGCCTTTTGCATGCCACATATTTTTTAAGGTGTGAAAAAGAGAAAAAGCCCCCAGCATCCCCAGCTTGCTTTCTAAACCCCTTATTTACCCGTGTAATACAACAGTCCCTGTGCAGGCAACTTCCACTGACTTGTGTGAGCTTTAGCAGTGACACACAGGCTGCCTCCTCTCCATTTGTCACTCGGCCATGCTGATTTTTCTGGTCAGTACATAAGATTCAGCCTGCTAACCCAGGAACATGCAAGTCAGTTTGCACATCTGCACTTAGGTCTCCTGTGCCCTGGACTTACTGAAGGTGCTGCTTCTGTGCACCCAACATCTATGCACACAGCAATTGTTTGTTTGAGGTCACCATTTTAGCTTGGGTTTTTTTCTAAATAGATGGTAACTCCAACTGTAAAAGGTTCAAAGATGGGGGTGAGTGAAAATGCCAAGAAAGGGATGAAGAACGAAAAAGAAATTGCAGGAGTAAATATATCCTGCACTTTCCAACTTATTTGAATAGCTACATTCCCCATTCCAACTCCTTCCAAGAACAATAGGCATGATTGCCTAAAGGTCATTCTTTCTTTGAAACCTCAAGTTCTTTGATTGTCTGCTCCAAAGACTGTTGCCCTTTTCACACTTCCCAAATGATGTATTAAAATGTGTTATTCTGTTATGGCAGTTTTGGACTGTGCTACTACTCATATGTCTGTTGGAACCAACATGCTGCAAGGCAGTCAGATGTGACACGCACTCAAAAAATTCAATTAAAATGTTTCTTCTTGCTTGCAGTCCTCACAAGGGACAAGAGGAAAAAAAAAAAACACACTAGAAAACAATGGGCCTTATTATTGATGAAAATACTATAAATACTTACTTGCCAGGCAAATCCCTATATTCAATGAGTCATAACAACTATTACTGAGGAAAGTTCTGTTTTCAGTAATACAGAAAAAAAGATGAGGCTTGCAAGTAATATCTGACCATTTCAGAATTAAGATGTTCCCAAACATATTTTTAAAGTTAATTCAACTAATTTTTTAACAGTTGCAGTCCTGTACACAGCTTTAGATAAAGAGGCAAATGATTTCATCTACCCTGGGAACCTGTCCTTTTCATTGTGATTTCTGTCCCTTGATCTAGGAATTGAGGGCTTCTCCTCAGGGTGGAAGACATGAAGTCACCCATGCCTTGGATTCCTTCCTCATGATCCCTAGGAGAACTTCACCACAGCATACAGAATCCATACAGAGAGAACAGGAAAGCATGTGAGAAACAGATGTAAGGTAGTCCCAAATGAAAACCTGGACCTGTAAAAGGCATTGCCAGGGATGATGAGGTCAAGTGAAATAAGACTATCTCTAAGACACATAAAAGACCCTCTCAAGTTGGCTTTTAATCACAATTTGTACCCACTCCCCAGAAACACCATTCTACGAAAGGACAGGAGAAGAGTAAAACACTTCAGGCACACTTCATCATGAAGGAACTATTCACCAGCCAAGTGCTTAGAAGCACGTTTTTAACACATGCTGCAGGAAATCCCTTAAACAACTAGAGAAGAAGGAGAGAGAGAACACTGGGGTCCAACATCAAGATGTAAATCCCTTCTTGCAAAATTCCCTTTTTTAGGCTGCTTCCCAAAATTCAATCTTATTTACATCCAGATTACTCTTTTATTGCTAAAATAAACTCTTCAGTTTTAGTTTTCTACTATCTTGCCTGAAAAGAAAGTTCAGGATGTTTAAGGTCAGCCTGTATGACTACTGCACTGGGCAAGGAGGGCTCCTGAAATTTCCTGCCTCTGTCTTGAGACATGGCATCAAGTTGTGGACAGTCATGGCTAGAGATATGCTTTGGGGCACAGGATAACACTGCATCTTTTCAGCCTCATGACATAAATGAATTTGGGAGCAGAACTGATGAGAGGAGGCTTTTGGTTTGCTACTCCTTGTGTGCCTAAAACAAATGCTCAGACATCCTTCTTCCTCTCATGTCTAGCACTGGTATTCATGAGTATAGATAGCAAGAAGCTTGCATGCCATATAGGCAGTCTCCTTGCTTTAACACCTCTGTGCCTCTACACAAGAGGGAAAATACACAGAGAAATCAGCAGTAATGAATGCACAGGGACCATTCAGAAAGTAACAGAAGAAGAAAACAAAACTTTGGTCCACAACCAGTGTTTTTAGTGTAGGAGTAGTAAGCATAAACCTGGCTCTCTAGAAGGTGGCTGCAGTACCACTGAAATCAGGACAGGTAAGAGCACAGGAGCTGACCATGGTGGCACAGTAAAGAGCTCCAGTGCAGTGACCAGGGAGTGTCTGTCTCATCTGAGGGACATTTGCACAACAAGGAAAGAAGGGAAAGGGAAAGGGAAAGGGAAAGGGAAAGGGAAAGGGAAAGGGAAAGGGAAAGGGAAAGGGAAAGGGAAAGGGAAAGGGAAAGGGAAAGGGAAAGGGAAAGGGAAAGGGAAAGGGAAAGGGAAAGGGAAAGGGAAAGGGAAAGGGAAAGGGAAAGGGAAAGGGAAAGGGAAAGGGAAAGGGAAAGGGAAAGGGAAAGGGAAAGGACAACCTGAGTTCAACAAAAACCGACCAAACAAAACCGACCAAAAAATGCCAAAAAAAACCCCAAAAAACCCACCAACAATAAAATAAACAGCTCTTGGACAAAGTAGTGGGTGGTGACAAGAAAAGCTACAGGATGTGCAGACCAACAAATCCTTTTCCTTCTGAGAGTCAGCAAGCATTATTTAAGAGGAAGCTCATTCCCTTTCCTGAACTAGTGAAAATTTTTGTAGAGAGGCAGACACAAATAAGACATAGTTCTGCATTATTCATAAGAATATTAGCAATCTTTGCTTGGACTTGTCTAGGGATTATGATTTGTATGACAAATGCAGCGGTGTAAAATCTGCATTCTTTTCCGAGTATGCAAGAGGCTATGTCATTAATAATAAGCATGAAAATAGCACTACACAATCACAGACTGCTTTTCATAGTGAAACATGTTTCCTATCTCCCATTCACCATCATAAATACAGTTCAGATTATACATTCCAACACACATTATATCCACTTTTAAAATATGATGGGGAAAAAAACAATTTGCCTCTCTCATACACTGCTCAATATGGGTTGCATTTGTCCAATGGCCACAGCTTGGTAAATCTACTCACCTGCCTGGACTCCATGCATCCCTCCAGCAGGTTAGCAGGTGTCATGGTTTGACACTGGCACAATGCCAGTGCCCCCATGAAAATGCAATCTCTCAATTGAATGCTGTGAAACGCAATCGAGAACAGAGCACAGCAGGCCCAAGCTTAATAACAGAAAAAAAACTTTATCAAGCTATTACTATAAAAGGAAAAAAAAGGGACGAAAAAACCACACAAAGATCAAAATTAAAATCTTTCAAAGCATTCTTCTTCCCACCACCCGACTCCAACCAACAAACCACAGTGAGACACAACCTGGACCCCAATCAGGTTTCCACCCTCCAGACAATCAATACTCAGTCCATTGAGGGAACAGGAGTCTCTCTTGTGCCACAGACCCCCCAAGAAACACAGCTCCACATCCTGTGTTTCCATGTCACACATGGCACCGCCCGGAGAAAAAGTTTGCTATGGTGACCCTCTCCTTTCCATGCACAGTGCTCTCACCACCAATGCATGGATGGACAGATGCTTTTAGGATTTTTCCTTTCAAGGATGCCCTGCCAAGAGGGGGAAAAAAAAGCAACAGTTAAGTTTTTCATTTTTGGAACCACAGTCCCCCCCAAATTTTCCCCCGGGCCGAGGGTCCAAGAACAGAGATCTTCTTCTCTTCTCTTTCTTTGAGGACAGGGGGCACCACCACAAAGCCCCTAACTTTTCTCTGTTCGCTCCACTTCTGTCTTTTCCCAGCTGAAGCAGGTCTCTTGGCTCATTGGCATCCTCCTAAAATACAGTCTCTCTTGGAGGAGAAAAATTGATTCAGTCTATGACCAACAAGGAAAAGTCCAGCCAAAAAAACCACTCCGTCGTCTCCTCCCACCTAGAATTTCTCCTTCTAACATCCCAGGGTCCAAGCTGTCTCTCTTCCTCTCCTTCAAACCGAGGAGGAGAAAAATTTCACACAGCTTTCATTTCTCAAGGAAGTGTTAAAAGTCCCGACTCCCTGGCTGGCTCTCTGTCCGGATTCTCCAGCTCCCACAGCAGCTGGGCACCTTGCGCCCCCCCCGCCACTATTCTCCTTCCCCGCGGTGAACTGCTGATAAAAACTGCTGCTGCTGTTTCTTTCTCTCTCTCTCTCTCTCTCTCGATACTCTGGGGGGGAGTGGAGACATCCCAGATTTCTCCACCCTTCCATCTGCAGGGGCCAGCCCGGTTCCAGCCCCTCCACCCTTGGGCCCACCTCAGTCAGGCCATGGGCCTTCCCCTCCCCACCCAGCCACGGCCGGGCAGGGGAGAGGCTGCACTGCGCCCTGACCGGAACCAAAGAGAGCGAGTTCTCCTGGGAATTCTGCTTTTAACCCCTCTGTGTTCTCAGAAGCGTGTCCATCTTCAATTGGTCAATATCCAAATTGACCTCTTCCTTCTGAGAAAATTATTTTTCCATGTCAAACCATGACAGCAGGTAGCAACTTCCATTGCTGTGCTCCCCCTCACCCTTGATTACTTCTTAATGATGGCTTACATACCACAGCACTGACGTGCAGTGGTGGGAAATGGCCAAAGACTTCAGTTGTAGTAATTTTTGGGGCATTGGCATAGAGGTTGCAAGGCTTAATCACGCTCACTGCAAGTTGTAGGAATACAAGCAGAATGAGTGTAAACTTCTGTAACAGAGACTGCTACAGGAAACATATTTAAGAAGGCAGAATCTCACTCTCTGTGTCAAGGTGAGCACAGGTATTCATCCCTACCTTATTTACTTTTAGAATATGAACAACTCACCTAATTCTAGAGTAAACTTATTTGTACCCCTTAAAACTTATAGCCTTTTAAGCAGGCACCATAATTGGAAAAGCCACAGTTGTCCAAAGCATAACTTGAAACTCCATTAATTTCCACATGCTGGAGCTGAGTTATCCATTAGGTCTTCTAGATAAATTTCTGAGCTGTGTACAGACTACCATGGAAATTTAAAACAAATTGCTCCACTCCTCAGGGGGAAAGTATATTTCCAGCCTATCTCAACTATTCTCTGAAAACAAAATGAGGAAGAAATTATATTCTAACCTCAGGAGACACTACTACCAAGCTACATTTACAGAAACTAGTTTTGCCTCCTGCTGCTGCTGCTTAATGTAAATAAATAGTTCGTGGCAACATCCCCACTCCCAAAATTGTATTTGTAGTTTCATTGTTTAGATATCCATAGAGTGGAGACTATTTTTAGCACATCCTGTCAACAATGAAGGGAGAAAACTACCAGGAAGAGGATGCATTAGACTTTTACATTAACTGGTGGTAAAACTAGTGCACAGGACAACCTAAAATCTGGGCAGTCATTTGCTTACACAAAAGTGCTATGTGTTACTGATTTGTTTTTCCACATTAATTCTTAGTTCACCCAACACTATAAATCTCATGAACTTACAGACGTAGAGCTCAAAGGAGGAGAATCATTTTTTGCTGGAAGTAGTGGGGAAGGTTCAGAAAACCCCAGCCCATGCTGCCTGCAGCAGTGAACTCACATGTCAGCAGCCTTGCATCTCTTCCCTGGGAAGTGCAGTGAACAACTGCACCTTAACCTGCCATCCCAGCAGAAAACTGATTATCTACACACACCTTAGGCACACTGAAAATAACTCATTGTTCTGACTTGAAATTGCAAACATTACTCGGTACACACTCCAATTTGCTATCAGCTGGTTATTGCCTTGCATGTCACTGGAAATGCAGGATTGGGAGCATGGGTTTGTAATTTAGTGTTGCTCTTTTACAGTTTGAAGTACTACACAAAAGTAGGAAAAATTTTCCTTTCAGTTAAAAACTTGATCTCAAAGGCCATCATATTGTTCCAAGCCTCATTCAAGACCTCAGAGTGAATTTGTAATAGCTGAGCTTGAGTTTTAGCTTTCATTGTACTCTAATGTATTACTTTTATACTCCATGTTAAATGCAGCCTGGTCTCATTAAGTAATTTGTCTTAAGTCTTGAAAATGCATGTTAAAATGTACATCTTGAATTTAAAATTCTCTGTTGAAGGCCTTGCTTAAACACATTATAGATTGAAGTTATATTAAAATATGTGTTTAAAGTTAGTAGAAGTGGCTTTGAAAAGAGTAGAATTGCTTTTCAGAGTTTTGGTGGTAATTTTAATAAATGAAATAATTACAGAAGAGTTAAATAAGGGACTTTTTTTTGTATGTGTGCATATCTTTAACACTTTGTAGCAACAGAGGTATATAAATATTTTTTCTCTCTAGTCCCATATACTCTACAGAGATTAACTCAGCATCTTTTTAAAGACTGGCATGGACCATATACTGACAAATGAGTCCTTCAGTCTGTGAACACAGTTTTTCCCCAAAAAAATAACTCGAGGAGCTCTTGACTCTAAAAAAAACCAAACCCAACCCCAAATCTGACAGCTTAGGTTCATTATCCAGGTTTTGGGGAATGCAAAGTACATGAACCATGCAAAGAGAATAGTACAAGTGAGATTTTAAGTATTAATAGTGGTTTTTTTTTTTATTACAGAAGGATAATAACATAATCTAGAAAAGCACAGGTGGACAGTAACCTAGTAATGATAATGATATCATGATAATGCTATTTTCCAGATTGTGACTGTAGTCCCATGCACATGTAGTGAATGCTGTAAAAAACAGGTTATTCTTCCAGCAAAGCTCTTAAACAAAATTTCAAATGGCAGGTTGCCTGTGATGCTCTATTGAAGGCTCTACTGAGCAGCAGTATCTAACCTGGAAAAGATGTCATTGAAAATGGGAAATTGAGTTTGCTGAGTTTACATCACTATTATTTAAGGTCTGATCTACAAGTTCTTGCTGGCCTAGTTTTGCTATTTGCAAACATGAGAAAGAAATGTTGTCTGGTACAGAAATGTAACTTTGACCATCCACAGTCCTGTTGGGTTTGCTTCCCTTTTCTAGGGAGATTTTTGTTGCATTCCTCTGTAATATTGCAGGCACAATCTGCATGTTGTTTGCTGGACCTTGCTATGCTAGAAAAACCAGGAGCCTGTAGGTTGTCTATCAATCACAGGATTTCCAGCCAAAAACTGGAAACACCAGAGGATATTAGCTTTCCTCTGTTCAAACAGCATCTACAGCTGGAGGAGTTACCAGCTGTGATTCACCACAGTGCACTTTGGGGAAGGCATAGGGGGAGGGGGGCATGACTTGTAGAGTACAAAACCAGCTGGCAGGAACAGCTGCTGAAACAGTCAAAACAGGTTTTTGCTTTTTCCAGACATCCAGCATTCTGTAAGCTTCTGACAAGCTTCTCAGCTTTGTGTTGAGTGTTCACTCAAATCATTTCCACACCCTTGTTCCTTTGTCTTCTATTTCAGTGTGCCTCCTTTCCTCCCTCTGCCACACGCCTCCTTCTCTCATTTTAAATAAGAGGTCAAAGGGAGCCTTCCTCCCTTCTGAAGCACTGCATCTTTGCACTGAATTTTGCTGAACTCCCCCCCTTTCTGCTATAGCCCCCCATTGACAGCCTTGCCATCGCACTCCTTACTTACGAAGTCCACAGGGCATTTTCTGTCTTCACAATCAAAGCATCTGGCACAGCCATGTCCTGTTGGTGAGCACCAACACAGAGCAGCCACAGCTACAGAAATAGCTCCTCAAACTAACTGAAAGGCCACCACACCTCTTGTGTTTCTGGTGTGGCAAAACATCCCAAAAAGAAAGGCATCACAGCCTCTTCTCAGACACACCCAAGGTGCAGGGTATGGACCAAAGGACTCAGGCTGTGGTGATTGTGATCCCAAGGTGGGGACAAGCTTGAAATCTGTGAATTGAGCTGTCTGGAGCATGGACAAGGTAGGACAGGCACCTTGTGTGTGTATAAGTGTGTTAATTTGTGTACACACAACTGTGTACATCCAGGGACTGTAGCAGGACTGCTGATGGCATCAGGGGCCAGAACTGGGGAAAGGAGGCAGGGGCCATGGAAAATCTACAGCTCTCTGTATGTGCTAAATAAAAAAACTAAAGGCTTCAACTCATCACCACCCAGTAGTCCATTTTTGGACTTTTGCAATTTTTGCAATTTCTCATAAATATAGAGCATATAAAGCTCCATAAGCACTTAGATACTTTTAGAATAACAGATAATACATAAAGCAACGAAAATGCAGATATCTGTTAACAATAACTGACAATAGCCTTTATTTGGCATATACAAACCAGATTCTTAACCATTTACCTTATTGTTAATTCACAGTTACTTGTCTAACCAACATTAAGTTAGACTTAAGTGACAAGTATTGCCAGTAATGAGTTTCAACCTGAGAAGTAATGCCAGTTAATACCACATTAAAAAACAATCCCAATTCTCCCTTAGCAAAACTCCTTGTTAGAAGAAAAAGAACAAAATGCATAGAACAAGTTGGAGTCTGCAGCAGACTCCCATCTCTAAAGGACCAATAGCATATTCCTCTTTGTTGAACACTGGATGGGTACACCACTCTCTGTGCAGCCTTCTCCACACTGGTTCTACTGCTGGGCCACCTTGGTCTTAATTGGGGACAGAAGGGGTGAGATGTGTCATCTTTTATTACTGTGCTATAATCAGTCTCATCTTTTCAAACAACAAGGTACCTTTCCTGACCACCAGAAAAAGAAACAAAAAAACAAAACCATGCAGGTACACACAATAGATTTTACCATGCAGGAGCAAGCAGAATGGAGTCAGTCAGCAGTACTTTGAAGACAACTGAACAACTGGTATACATTGATTTTACTCCCCATAATTTTCTGCTGTAATATAAATACAATTACTGGCTCTTCCTCAATAATAAGTAGTATTTCTCATCAAAATACTTGCAGTATAATCTCTTCAAATATGATATTTCCACAAACAGATTAATATCAGACTTAGCTCTCTGGTGCTTGAAACCCAACAATACTAATACTGATATATTTGATTTGGAAAAATAAATTAACTGTCAAATAATAGTCTTCTAAATGAGTTGGTTAAATAAAAACAAAAACAACCAAAACCACCAAATTTATTCCCCATTTTGGAACATTATAAAATGTGCTGTTTGTTTAATTTCCAGTAAAATAGACCCCTTGAAGCTTTTCTACAATAGTCTTTTTTTTCCTCATTCTTGCTCAAACAAGAACAAATTTCCTCAAATGAGCACGTGTCTCATTTCATTAATAAAAGGTAGAACAAAGAATGGTTTTAACACTTAAATGGTATTTTGTATGGCTATTTTCTGTCACTATATTTTTTTTCTGAATATATTTCTAAACAAAAAAAAAAAAAAAAAAAAAAAAAGAGTAATTGCAGACAATCAATTCCAAAAAGAGGTCATCAGCAACTAACAGTCTAGCCTGTGAAGAACTGTTGGAAGGATGCTTATTTGTAGAGAAGCTATTTGTGCACAGAAAGAAGCAGCAGGAGGTTTTTAATCCAGCCTTAATTTACGCAGATATCTGTGTATCCTTCCAAAAATGAACTGAGGCTCCCGCCACCATGGTTTTGCAGACTTAGCAATGGTAATCTAATATGTTTCTGCTTCCCAAGCAAATATGTCCCTCCATCTCCCTTGAAAACTATTGCTCCTGTGTCAGAGGCAGTACAGATAGAGATCTGCCCATCACTGCCCTAGTCCCCAGCCTGGGGTATCAGTGTCAGCCCTGCTTGGTCCAGGATTTGAGCCAAGACACCGGGGTTGCCGAAGCACAGCCACCTAATCCCTCCTGCTGCCACTGCTGCAAAGTGGGTAATTTACCACAGAAGCACTTCATCTTCCCAATTTACAGAGGCACTCAAAGCAATGCATGCCTGCTGAGAAAGTGGAAGTTGGGAATACAGATGGATCCTGTTGCATATGTGGAAGGGCACAGCAGTGTGTCACAGTCACATTCCACCTGCTTGGGCAGAAAGAGCTGGGTAAGGGCTGCAGGAAGAAGAAGGAGAAATGTAAGGTTCCTCTTTCTCCTGTAAGCCAGTCTGTTGACCAGAGGCTATTAGAGTGCTCTGGGTCAGCAACTCATCTTAATACATAAGAGAATAAAACTAAAAAATGTAATAGACCAAAGCAGGAAAATGCCTGAAATAGCACCTCCCTAAATTTTTCATGGTGTGCCATTCCATGTGATTATATTTCTGTTCTGTTTAATATGAAGGCTGCCGCCAAGAAGGCGGCTGTAGTATTCAAGACTGTTTTGCTGACCAGCTTCTAATCAAGCCAGCAGATAATAATGAAGGAAACAAGATTTCAAGTCTAGTTTGGCCTCTGTTCTCTGATCATGCTAACCCAGTTCGTTACAGATTGCTCCAGGCAACAGAGGGATGTCCTGTCTGCCTCCTTTCTCCCACAGACAGTTTATACCACAGGTAATTTTTCTCCATCTCTGTTCATTCTTAAGCCTTTCTCTCTCTCTCCCCCCATCCACATTTCCTCTAGGCCTTGCACCATCTGTGCAGGCAGTCCTTCTCTTTATGCACACTGTTGCATTCTATTCCTTTTCTCTCTGTGATCTATATTTAGTTGTTTTCCTGTTTATATACCCCTCCAGAGAGGGGTATTGTTAAATGTGACTAGTCAGGAAGAGTAACAACGTGGTCAGAGCACAAATCCTTTCAGAGGAGTATCTGGGATGGGAAGCTGTGCAGAACTTGTTAGGATAAAAAACTTTTTAAGATTAATTAAATGTAGAGTTCTGAATATACATCCATAAGTCCCCTTAGAGCACCCTGATCAAAACCCAACAATATCTAAGCAAGAGAAGAAACAAAGGTAAGGAAATACACTCAAACTTTATTCTGACACTGTACTTTTTTTTTTCTCCATAAGATAAAACTCTTTAGGTTTGCAAATCTTATGGTATTTATGTCTCTTTGCTCAAACTACCAGGAACCCCTGAATATTAATCCAGAATACATACATGAAGTAAGCTCTAGGAAAGTGTACTTAAAGACTGCTGGGGAGTTCAGTGTTGGTTGGTCCACCACCAAAGTGTTTTTAGTGTAGGAGTAGTAAGCATAAACCTGGCTCTCTAGAAGGTGGCTGCAGTACCACTGAAATCAGAACAGGTAAGAGCACAAGAGCTCACCATGGTGGCACAATAAAGAGCTCCAGTGCAGTGGCCAGGGAGTGTCTGTCTCATCTGAGGAACATTTGCACAACAAATAAATTGAGTGTTTCCCATCTTCAAGTTTCTAACAAAATAAGTAGCTTGTGAACAGACTGGTTGTGAAATAAAACCCTGGTATACTAGTACTGGGCAAACTTGATAGTTTGGGTATTCTCTGTAAGCAAGAGCTATTTATCTGTAAGAAATGGAGCCCAGTGGAGAACACACACATCTATTATTTGAACCAAAAGAATGTCTGAATTTTGTTTTGGAGTTTTACCATTATAATCATGCAGACAGTTTTGATTATCATAAAGAATCAAAAGCTCTCATAGTCCTTAACATTATGCTAATAAATTCATTGGCAACCCAGAGAGAGTTTTGGGTGCAAGCCATTCACTTCCCTAGCATGATGAACTGTGAAAGGAAAAGCTGGAAGGCTTTGTAAAGCAGCACCGATATTCGAAAAACCAAAGAGATATGCAACTGGTGATTTCATATTTAGGCCATGTGTGTCACTACTAAATTGTGCACAGTGCGTATTAGAAAATTTCAGTGCAAAAGCAAAAACATCTCTCAGTGGTTAGGACTTAAATATGAATGATGAGCCGGCCTCCATGACCTGCAGACATTTCCTGGCCAAAGGGGGTCCTCAGCCTTTGGTACAACACCAGAAGGGAGAATATGTGGTGATAGAACAAGGGATAATGACTTTTAACTGAAAGAGGCTAGATTTAGGTAAGGTATTAGGAAGAAATTATTTATTTGAGGGTGATGAGACTCTGGAACAGCCTGCCCAGAGAAGTTAGGGATGCCCTATCCGCAGACATGTTAAACACTGAGTTGGATACAGATTTGAGCAATCTGGTCTAGTGAAAAGTGTTCTGGTCACAGCAGGGAACTTGGAACAAGTTTAAGGACCCTTCCAACCCAAGCCATTCTACAGGAAAGGGAAGAGCTGCAGAGTGGAAGTGAGGGCAGCAGAAAATCCTCAGAACTTACAAATAAAGTACATTTGTAGCATGAAATGAGCTTATTTTCTTCAGTTAGTGGCAAGAATGGTTGTTTATAGGATATTTAAATAAGGGGAGGTAAGTGGCTTAGTCTACAGGATGGGCCTCAGCAGTAGAACAGAAGATGCATCTGAAGCAGCTGGGGAAAAGATGATTTCATTAGCAGCACTTTTCAGGGACAGGAAGAGCTTCTAACAGACCAAAAGGGGGAAATCTACACCTGTGGGGACAGGAGACAATATAGAAAAATGGCTCAACCCTGACAACAAAAGGGAAGGAACAAGGTCAGAAATTGTTCATTTATGCCCTAAAAATAATTTTAAGAGGAATTTAGACCCTGAAATAGAGAAAACATTTTTAAAATAAGTTGCAAAATATCAGTTTGGGGAAAGACTTTCACAAGTTTAAAAAAAAGAAGTTATCTTTTTAGCAATTTCAGTTCAAACACAATGTCAGCAGCAAGAATGTGAGCTGCTGATCTGTTTGGTGACTGCCAGAACCAAACAACCTTCTGCTCTGAGTCAACGAGAGGCTGTGTACAGTATTATGAGATCAAACTCTAATCCTCTTAGCAGCATTTTCCATGGAAAAAACTGCCATACTATATGTATTTACAACATTAAATGCATTATTCATGTAAGTGCCATATACATGCACGCAAAATACGGCTGTAATTACAACACATTCCTTAGGAATTGTATCATCTGAATCCTGTTCAGAAACCACCCTGAAAAAGAGCAAAGACCACTAGGCATTATTTGCTTATGTTCTCTTTATTGCAAACAACAGAACAGACTGTCTGTTAAAAAGATATGCATAATCTGGTTAGTGTAAAACATTTGTTTTATGTGCCCACACAAGTCCCCTTCTCTCCTGTATGCATTGATGTCTTAGTTGCAATTCAGAGGCAAAGTGTAAGGAGGCTGTGCAAAAGTGATCAGTTTTAACTCCAGTTTGTGGGGCACGAATACGTAGTCAGGTCTCCGCTAAGAAATTTAGCAGCTTTACCAAGTGCAGTGTCACCAAGCAGAAATCTTGCTTTGCTATTTACACATCCTGCAAACATCAGAAAATGTCAAAATTTTGTAGATTGACCCACTTGACTGTTCAGCATGCAAATATGAGACACCAAACTAAGTAATTTGACAGTGTTTAGTTATATGCAACAATTTAAAAGCAATTATAATGCACTATTTCCATTACAGCATCCATAAACACCAATATTCTTCCCAGATTTCCTTACTTCAAATATTCCTGCCTGAGGACTCATCATTGCACCTGAAAAATCTCTCTTGCCAGCCTAAATATCTATTTTTATCCAAAGAAATTATTCACGTCATCAAAGTAACAACAAGCTAGGGAGACAGGATATTTCAAGCAAACACTGATATTCTACTATTATTCTGTAATAAGGTTTCTAAAACCGTGTAAGTCATAATACTATGATAATTTCTTATTAATTTGTTGCCAGCCTATACTTTCTACTAACTTCTACAGGATTTTAAAAATAATTTTACTGATAAATTATTCTTTCTCTATATATTCTGTGAGTTTTTTACTCCATAAATTATAGTCAAATGCTTCTTCTTTCCCCTTGGTACATCACATTTTAAGTGACTTCAAGCAAATATCTTTAATACATTTCCACACAAAGATGATCACTGGATTCCAAAGGGAAAAAAAAAACAGTATTTTACTACATTGACAGCCCCTTATAGCAAAAACATCTCAGCAACCTTAATAAAATAGCACTGCTAGTGACTTCTTCTGCCTCACCCATTACATTAGAAGCAGGAGCTGTTAAAAGAAAAGATCTTGCTTACTTCATCCTAAGGGAAAAACATCAGTAAAAGACAGCACTATTATGACAAATGACATTATTGCTGGGGACTATAGTATTACAAAGCCCAAATATTTACATGGGTAAATAGACTAATCCACTTGTTTCTGCAGCAAATCCAAACACACTTCTCCCCAAAAAAATCCTATTTTGCTTCCTGGTATCAAAGTCTAGTCATGTTCTGAAAAGAGGGAAGGAGAAATCCCCTTTATTATCAAGCTGTCCCCTTCTCTCTCACCATCTCTCTCTGTTTGGTTTCTTTAGGGGCAAAGAAATTGTCTCCCACTCCCTGTTCCTCCTGTTTTGGGGTAGCAGTGTTGTCCTTTCTCTAGGGCCCTATTTTCAAGAATTTTACAGGAACATTATGTCTTCAAGAACACTATTTTTTCTCCCTTTCTCTGTTAAATTTGATAGTTCTTTCAAAACAAAGGGTAAGAAAGGAGAGCGGATGCATGAATAAAGCCTCATTTTCTTTAGGAATCTATGCTAAAAAGGAATCCAAATCAACAACTGAATTTTTCAGTCAGTTTCCTGTGTTCACATAAATGACTACTTGACAGAGACACAGTACACTGACACATCACCATTTCAGAAAAGTAAAGGAAAACCACTGTAATACTCTGACATTTTGGTTTTCATCCCTGCAGGAGTAGCAGAATACCTCATTCATCCACTATTAGGTTTGGAACATCAGCAGTTCAAGATTCACTTTGCTGGTTTTATTTGATAAATATGCCTTGAAGAGTTTTTAGTTTAGGAGGAAAGAACAAGACACTCTTTATGATCCAAGACAAGAGTTTGAATTACACTGAGAAAAAGAGAGATTCCTGATTTGACAGTCTCAATATACTTTAGAAGCCACATGGATAAAATATTGCGATTTCAGATCCAGATGTATTGCCTTGAGCAATACCCAACAACACTATAAAATTTAGCCTTTTAGGTTCACAGGCTTGGCCAAGGGGGGATAACCCTCTTTTACACATTCAGCTATGAGGACACTAATTTTGTGCTAGCCCAGAAGTTGGTAATAATACAAGATATGTTTAAACATTAAATTACGTGGGTTTTGTTTGTTTTTATTGTCCTTGTTGGCAACCAGCCAGAAGACAGAGATACCAAGGAAGTTTACCTAGAGTAGGTTGTTAAAGCATTCTACTATATCTGAAGTTTTGGAAATGAGGGAGGAATGCTGCACTATCAACAATGCCAGTCTGCTGTGGTGTTAAGTGTCCCAACAAAATCAATAGAAGTTTTCTTCTGATTCAGATTTCATTACAGTTCTGGGGAGGGAAAAAGAGTTATTTGATTTGCTTTTCTTCTGAATCACGTAGGCTTGGACTGGTTTACTACAATGGTAAGGTGCTTTCAATGGGAGATCTTTTTATCATAAATTAATAAATTAATGCAGGTTAGTTTTAACTTTGTCATGGAAATCCCAAAATAAACAACTATGCAGTTTACTCCTTTCAGGAAGTTGAAATGGATGATGACTGAGCAGAAACCATGAAACTTTGCATGATTTCACATATCTAGAGTGACAAGAGATATCATTTTCACTGTGAGCTTTTTTCATCAAGGTTCGAAAGAAAACATAGAGGCAAAACAGGCACAAAAGCTGTCATGCAACACAAAATGTGAACATTGTTATCTTTATTTCACTATTTTCTAGGATATTGAAGATGCCATAGTAACCATGCTTCAAAGTCAGAGTAGAGGTGCTGTGAAAATTGTACTATATAAAACTAAAATCCCAGACAGATGCTCATGCTCAACTGGGAACTGAGTCATAGGTATGAAACCCTCAGCAGCACACTCAGGAGCTGTGAGGCAAGGGGACTCCCTAGGAGTTTCTTCTTCTGCTCTCCCTGAAGGAGCAATGATCATAAGACATTTAAACTACAGAAAGCCAGAATGCAGAGGCATTTGAAGTGAAATAAGCAAGGACTGAAGTATTTGAGATGGGGACATTTCTGAGATATGCAGTAAGTACTGCATCTGGGATTTGCTCCAGAGCCATCTGACCACTGCCCAGCCTCAGAGGTATCATCTCTGAATCAGCACTTCCTCAAACAAAGTTTTGTTTTTACTGATGGCTGCACAGTTACCTCAGTGAGGTGAGGGTGGGAAGTACCAAAACAGACACAGTATGAGAAAAGCAAAAACGTGATTGCATTCTTTGAGTCTAAACCATAAAACAAAAAAGCTGAATCAGATGAGTGACTGGGTGAGGGAGAAGGAAAAAGCAGAACTGTTGCCTTACAAGGGAAACATCTGAGAAGGCAAAGTGAGTTTCAGTGGACACCAGGAGGCAAGAGCCTGGTCTCAAGGGCACAGTTCCCATGAGCACGCAGCTCAGAGTTTCCGCAGCCCAGCTGTGTGATTCTACACCAGCACACAGCACATTCAAATCTTCAACCTTTATTTACAAGAGGGAAGAAAAGCCTGCAGACAAGAGTAAAGAATCATATCCCAGAAAGGCAAAACAACTTAATTTCTTCTCTTCAGTAACTGAAAAATGGGGAGTTGATGTGCCTCCCTGAAGAGATGACACAAAATCCCAGACAACAGCAGCTCTCTGATCACCAGAAAGATAAATGAGTGCTTGTAGACCATAGTGGTACTCCATGGAGAGAGCTCTATTCTTATTTCTCTCTCAGTCCCACAAATTTCACACCAGCAGAAGGATTTTAAAAGCTAGGGTAAAAGGGCAAACTTTCTCTTGGCTGTGGTGCATACAGCCCATTAAATGTTTTTTAAGTCCCCACTTCCCTGGGGATAGGTTATAATTACCATGGTTGTGCCTGTGGATAACAACAAGGAGGAAGAGATGAACACAAAAAAGAAGGCAAAAAGCAAATCCTAAACTGATCAATAGAAGAGTAAGTGGTCAAGAGCAGAAGCAAAGGACTGATCTGTTTTTCATAAATAAGACTCTTCATAGAGTTATGGCTTTGAAATGACCAAGGTTATCTGCATTGGAAAAGATTACAGTTTTAATTCACTCATTTTACACATGTTATGAGAAAGACAAACACTAAGTGAAAACTTTAAAACTTTCCTTACAACTCCAGGGAAACAACTCCTCCCATTACATCACAAAAGTCTTCCTATTATAGCATTTCTTTCAATACAAACATTACTCAAATTAATTTATTTTACAACCTGTTAGAGAGAGAAAAAATGCTTTTAAACCAAGCAAGGGAAAAATTGCAATTGGCACCATTGACATAATTATCTTTGTTATGGGTAACTTATACCATTACAGAGGAATACCCATCTCCAAGAGTAAATTGGTATGTAAGCTATATCCTGATGTGTGGAGAGATTTTCAAAAAGGCAGTTGGGATAACACATGTATCTTTTGGCAGATAATCACAAGAGGTAGTCTGTGCTTTGGAAGTGACAATCCTCAGAATCATTAACGGTATTCCTTCTTATGTCCCATATAGGTTTTCCTATCTGGGAAAAATGAAAAATTTGTTTGCTAGAATAAAAAAATCCTTGTGACAGAGAAGACTTTCAGAAATTCATTTCATGCCATCAGGCAAAAGATGCTATTAGGCTTTTTTTTTCAGCATATGGTATTTCAGAGAAAAGCAAATACAGATGGAGTTGCTCTGCTGTGTGAGAAGGGATGCCGTAGCATCAATGGCATTAACAGCTGTAGGAAGAGAAAAGAAGACATCTGGATGCTGCCATAGCTGTGCTGTTGGAACTGGGGAAAGTGGGTGAATAAATAGTTTCTACTTTGGAGACAGAGTAAGTTCTGTGGACCACTATCCTTATCAGCATTGCCACTTGGTATATTATGACATTAATTTTTCCACAAAATTATGAAAACAAATGTAGGCACACTTGAAGTATGTTTTTAGTACAGATTCTTCAATTCTGCAAATTTCATAAAAACTTGAAATCATGGTGGGAAAAAAAAAAAATCTCAGCAACTGATTTTGGAAAACTGGTTTGTCTCCAGCTCTGCTAACATGGGGGATTTTTTTTTTTTTATTGGATCAGTTTGTAATTAACATGGTATACACAACCATCTTTTTTCAGACCAGAGAAAATGCCCCCCAAGTGCTTATCCTTATGACATAATATCTTGATTTAGCCACAAACTAAGGATAATGCACATTAAAACTTTTTATAGGAGAAAGCAAAGCCTCCCCTCAATCCCCCTCAGCTTAGTTTGACCCAACTCCTGCTTTATTGGCTTTATGTATTTTCTGCCTTACAATTGCTAAAACTTCACCATGAACAAAAGAGGATTAAATAACAAAAATAGAACAGTATTATCATTATAAACCTGGACAATTTCACAGTGCTGGAGAGACTGAGAGGGAATAATTGAAGCCTACTTCAGTGGGGACTTCTTGCATTTACAACAAGCAGCACTTTTCTGTGTGGACTCATATATCCCACTTTCACCCATTTCTTGAGTAAGCCCAACCATGTGGTCCTCCTTTGGAACTAGAATTTGAAGAGAAGTTGACAGAATGCAGAAGTAAAAGCTAAGGTGAGCTAACACCCTTTCCTTCCCTCCTTTTATGCCTATTTCACTGGTTGCCATATACAAAGAAGGTCACTCTCAAGGGTACAAGAGTCTGAAAAACAAGAACAGATACATCATCTTCTCCATCCTTTCAGATTTAGGCACGGCAATGTGTTTGAAATCAGCCATACAATACCAACACATGAAAATCATTCGCATTTTGAAAACATCTTGGTTTAGCTATCCTAATAGTGCTGATTTAATTGAATATTAAGGAGTTTGTTTTGGAACAAAAATAAGTGATTTTACTTGCCAGAAAAGAGCTTCAAGATTTTACGACATAATGAAATGTTATAAAAAAACTTCTGAAGTATGTTTTATTTAACATCTGCACACACTAAATATTAAAAAAAATCAAATCTAGTGATATGAATTGGTCTTGAACTGTGTCACAGAAATAATCTAACATAAAGGCTTGCTTTCAGATTACTCTTTAGTAATAATTGCAATGCATAACCATACCATGACCCTAAAGTAGAAACTGTGCAGACTAGCAGCAGATCCAGCAGGGTTTCAGATACTTAGAGATAGCTTTTCAATTAATGCAATTACAATGTGTAATTGCTGTCCCAGACACACTCTAAGCACCTTTATTTTTACTTTACACACTGAGAACCACTTGATTGAACAGCCTCGTATCGACTCAAAATAAATTAATAGCAGGTTTTGTTATGTCACAGCTGTAAACTAATTTTTCAATCCTAGAGTACAGTAAATTATGTATTTCAAGATGAAAAATCACAATACAAATTGGAATAAATAATTTAAACTGAGGTTGTATAATACAGCAAAGACTGGCATGGAGGTCTACTGATGCAGAAGTTTAAGACTAAGATATCTTTCAGAGTCACAGAACCTGTCCTCTAGTTGCTGGCAACATGAAGGTAGAGAAAACAAAGTTGAACTGATGCATGCCTTTCTTTGTTACTCACTGGAAAAAAACAACAGAAATTTCTACCAAGAGAAAAGAAAGGTGAATGTTATAGATAAACACACACACTTAGATCACCCCCCAGTTTACTCATAACAATTCCTGAAAGTAAAACTATTTACTGCTTTCTGCCAGTCATACACAGGCTCAGATTTGGCCTTGCAGGAAAGAGGTGTGACACTCCTGAATTACATCTGGATTTTATATGAGTTCACGTGCTAACGTTTAATGAGTCAACTGTCATTTTGCCTATAACTATCATTACTTACCACCTGAAGGAACAATGGCAAACTGTATCTTCCCTTCTTGCCTATGAACTGCTACACAATATCTAATAATACACTGCAATCTGAGGAAAATATTTTCTTCATTATAAAATTTGTGGTTTTGTCTTCTGTGCTCTAAAAGGTTTGCATTTCAAATACCATTGAACTCCTGTTCTCAGCTAGAAGAGAGCTGTAAGTTCTCCCACATCTCACAGTAAAAGCAGCTCTGCTGAAATACTTATATGTTTCAAATACAGTACACTTCAAAAAAGTAGTGAGAGAGATTGAACAGCAAAGGACAACTGCTCCCTTCCAAGCCTTCCAAAGCCTTCCAAGCCTTCCAACCCTTCCAGCTGTGGCCACCCCACCACCATCCATGCACTCACTGAGGAAATGTGCACCCCAAACAGTTTGCCTGGAAGGCATTTCCCTGCATGTGAATCGTAGCTGTCGTGTAAGGACCTTGGATGGATGGATCACTTGCTTCCTTACACATCCTCAGTCAGAAAGCTATTTTCAAGGCAGGTTTAGTAATCACATCACTCTTTTTCATTTCCTGAAACTTTGTTCTCCAGGAAGTGAACCAAAAGCTCTGTGTAAGAGGTGATGGTAACACACGCACAGAAGTGTGCCCTGCGTGCAGAACCAACTACTGCTTCTCTGCAGCACTTAGAGACTTTATTAACAGCAAACACATTTATGGAATCCTTGCTGAAATGGGACAGTAAGTCATGTAAAATGAACAAAAGGAAATTACTAGAAAATATTTTGACTAAAAGTATTTGTACTTGAGTAACTGGTAAATCAACATAAGGAGGGTTTTTGTTCCAATTTCTGTCTTACTTTAGAAATACTTCCAGTTACCTGTGATGACACAAATGCAGAAAGCACACACAAAAGGAGTCTTCTCCTGAGACTAGCAGAAAATTGTATGAAGGAAACACTACTAATAATAAAAATAGATGTAGGAGAGCTAAACCCTCTGAGAACAGACTTCTTGTGCCACAGGGTCAGACAGGTCATCATACTATGATGAGCTAAAACTTCAAATAAAATTACACTTGCATAAAGCTACATTACTGCAAATAAATGCTCAGCTGCCCACAGGTTCCAACCAGTCCCTGAGGTTCACCTCTTCATCTCCTGTACACCCACACACAGATGCTCCAGGCACAGGGAATCAGGGCACTTGCTGGCTCAGAGAGAGTGAAAGGGCACTGCCCTCTCCCTTTCAGTCATTCCATCACTGGTTTGTAGGCATGTGTGGGTCCCATCTGTGGGTCAGACAGGACTCATCCCACAACCAAATGAAGACCTCTTCTGTTATATGACGATCCCATGCCCCTGCTCTATGCTCAAACATTCGTGTACTCTGGCTATGTGACCAGAGACTGAGTTAGTTGCGTGATCTATGTCAGAATTCATCCGACACCAGAGCCCATGGATCAACTCTGTCAGCACTGGCTTGGATGCCAAATACCATCAGATCAAGGAATCATGCAGACACTGAGATGCTAGAAATGGAGGATAAAATGACAATTTGGATTCGTCTTTGGCAGGGTAGGGGCCTTTGAGATATAATTGATTTTTACAAGGGGCAACCAGCAACCAAAAAAAGAAGAGATACTCCCTAACAATGTCACTGTAACTGGCCCAGGGTCTTGTACTTGGAAGACCCTAACTTTCAGAAAATAAATTTTTCCCACCCTTCCAGAAAGACTGAGAAAAGAGACCTGAACAGTTTCCAAATGCATAAGAATCATGTTGCAAAGAAAAGGAAACTCTTTTTCACAGTTACAGTGGGAAGGACAAGAAGACACAAGCTTGAACTGCCTTAAGAAAACTTGTGATAGATATTAGGAAAACCCTGAGATGCTAAGGATAGTGATGCAAAATATACCACATACAGAGGTTATGGGCATTTACCACTGGAGGCTTTCAATAAGAGGTTAGAAAAATGTCTTTGGTGGAAGAGTTTAGATATAGCTGATGCTGCCTAAGGAGGAAGAGGGGTCTAGATCAAGGGTTTTTAGAGACCTTTCAGTCCCAATTTTCTGTGTACATTATCCCTACATCTATGTGCTTAATTTTTCCTTTCTGTACCTCAGCAGTTAATTTAAGGCTTGTTGGAAGGAACACATATCAAGCCTGAGGCACATGAGAATTTATCTGGGATAAAGTCAGAAGCAGTTGGGGAATTGGAAGCAATTGCTTTGTTATGAAAGGGTACACATATCAGTATTGCCCTCAAACCAGGGTAAATAGGTACAATAGTATCAAAGGACTGGAATATTTATCACAATTTTCCTTTTTTCAAATGGGAAATGCAAAGCACAAAGGTCTGAACCGTCTGTAATGACACAGCAAGTTAACAAAATGAGCCTGAAAAATGGATTTCTTGGCTCCTCAAGTGACCTGAGGGACTACACACTCATCCTGCTCTTGCCCTCTCTCCCATCCCTGCCTCCCTTCCCCCCAGCAAGCCATGCAAGACTACAAGACTGCAGCATTTTCTTGTAAAAGTCTTGCCGGCAGCTGGGGCAAGTTAGACACTACAACAGTGTCGGTACCTTCTGCTGTAACAAGAACACACAGCAAAAATATGATCATTACCACAGGGAAAAAAAAGTAAAACTAAAGCTGCCTCAGGACTTACACCTTGCAGAGATGTTCTTGGGCTGATAATCCCCATCTCCCTTTCTTTAACTTGCCTTTATTCTGGCTAACATTTGATAGGAAGACTCTATTCCTCTACCAAGTGAGTAACTATAAAAATAATTTTAAAAAGACAGAATAAAAGACATACTGGTGATACGGAACATAATTTCTCTTTATAAAAGTGCAGAATTCACAAGTGTTTGCAAGCAAAGCATTGTTTCTCCAGCCACTGTGGAAAAGAAGCAGTCTAGCTCAGCACTTTTTTGGCTTTTTCCTAAGGCTGCTGTAACTTTAGCTTGTAGGAAATCAGAATCAGAGCCCAAGATTAGAACCAAAAATCCCTTGTAAAAAAGTATTACAAAGGCAGTGCCAGTCCTTCTGCACTACTAAACAAGCCTGCATAGGCTCGCCTCCATTTCCTTTCCACCAGTGCTTAAAACAAAGAGGACCCACACTTGAATCATCCTTAGGAGATCCTGTCTCTCATACTGACCATGCCAAAGCACACCAGGCCCCAAATTAATTCTGAATTAATTTCCAATAATTCTGCTAGGCTCTAAGCCCCATACATAGATTAAACATAATTTGGATTCATTATTGCCAGTAAGACTAAAAACAAATTAGAAGACTAAAAGTGTAAGAATAATGAATTAAAAATACGTCAGGAACACAAAAGTCAGAAACATCTCCAAAAATAAAAGGTAATGTTTTAATTTGTAGTTTCCTCAAAAGGAAAAAAAAATACTCTTGCATCATTGGAATTATTATTATGAAATTCTGTATATGCTTAGGTATTTCCTAGCTTATTCCAATGGCATATTTAAATTTTTATTTATAAATCAAGTGATATTGCTCACTGCCAGAAGATACATTCCACTGGGTCTCAAAGTCTTTAGCAGATCTCCACTGTGTGTATTTTATCCTGATGGTTTCACATTCATGTTCATCAACACTCAGCAAGAACCATAAACAAAGCCCTTTCTCAGATGCACACATGCAGTTCCCATTGACTTTGCTGGATTTTCAGCTGACTTCAATCAGAACTCTGTGCATGTAGAAGGGCAAAACTTGGCTCTGCACATTCAATAAAATTACATCACTAGATACCTTTTCAATGAAGGACAATGCAAGCCATACTGAAAAATAATATAAACTGAAACCCCTAAACTGTAGCCAAATAAATTCAAATTTCAGCCAGATTTTTCCAGAATAATAAAAAGGGTGTGAATTTTAGACAAGATGAAATGAAACCCTAATACCATTTCATTTACCAGAGAGCACTCTGCCTCTTGTAGCAGGACAAAGTGTGAAACCCAGCTGTTTACCCAAGGTGATCATCTTGTTGTTAAAGGCATAGCAATAACACTGGCATCTGAAACAATCAAGTAAAGGTAAGGTTACAAGCTGTGATTTGCTAAGTCCTTTTCTGCAGCTGTATCCTGGCCCTGTAAGCTACCATTCTCATTACAAATTAATTTGAAATGTAGAATATCACATTAGAAAAAGTAATTAATCATTATAATAATAACTAATATTGTATTACTTTTTAATCTAGTCTAAGAGTGGTATTTTAGGCAAATTAAATGCTTGAGCCTAGGAGCATCTATCTTAAACCCTTCAACCCTCCTTCCCAACTTGCCAAAAGAACAACATAACAAAAATCCCACAGAATGTAGTAAAAACAGTTCCCATCCAAATTTCAAATTACATTGTGCAACAAAATTTCTGCCAGGTACATTAGCTAATGCACACTAAGCAAAGCAATGCCCCATGTGGTTTTTTCCAAATTTCTTTCCTTTATTTTACTTTTACTCATTCCATGGTGCATCTTTAAAAATATCTATCTACTAGGATGAAGAATATTCTCACTTCTAAAAAAACCATCTAACAGGCTTCCTCACACTTTCTGTTTGTCTGATAAGCACTTGTTAGCCTGCAATTACAAATTTATACACAGAAATACTCAGAAGATGAAAACCACAGAGGAGACTTGATGTTCACGTTTGGCTGTTGCCCCCTGCCCAAAGAAGAAACATTTCTGATGATTTTCACACTTAAATAGCAGAACAGATTTTATGAATATTTTTTTTTTTTTTTATAGCTGGAACAGCCCCTATTCTTCACTCCATTATAATACTGAGTCACTTTCCATCAAGTTGGTCATTACTGACAAGCCAGGGAAGAAAGGAGGGATGTAGATTAAATGCTCTGAAGCTACATGTGCGACAGAATATATATCAGGTTGCTTCTTGAAGCAAATTATTGAAAAACAGGAAAAAATTGTTACAGTACAACTCACATAAGGGAAAACTATTTCCTAATTATGGAGAAAGTCCAGTAAATCTAACACTGGTGGTCAACGGGATTGCAAAGATGCTTTCTTTTTTTTTTTTTTTGTAAGTGAAGCAAGAGTCCAGCCTGATATAAGTGCTGAGTTGTATTGGTCATTCACACTGGATTATCTACTAAGTTAAATAATTAGGATGGTGGAATCTGTTTCTCCCGGACTATGGCACTGTCAAATGAGTAGTTATGAGCTCTGGTGGGGCTCTGCTCTCTCCATTCCAACTCCCCTCCCAACATCCCACCTTGACACTGGTGGCCTGTGAAGATACTCATTTGTCTCAGAACTCCTTCAAGTAACTCCAGGTCTACTTGTCTCTGTTGGAGCACGAGTTTAGAGAATTTACAGTGTGTTACAAGGAACATTTATTCTAGCTTAAACTCTGTGATTCTGACTAGACAATCAGGAAAGGAAAGGTATCCCAATCTCTCCCCTCAGTCCTCCTGGGATGAGACTGTTCCAAGGAGGGAGTTATTAGTTTGTTTTAAATACTTAGCATGTCTGTTTGATGATGAAAATAAAATTCTACATGCTCATTTTTCAGGGAAGTTGGTTTTAAATAGTTAGGAAAGAATATAAAAACCAACAAAAGACACAGGTCAAAAACTTGGCTTTTCAGCATGCCCTGTTTAAGCAATGACACATGAAGAACTTTATGTTCGAACAATTACCTGGTGCTTTAAATAGGACACTAAGGGAATAACGTTTCAAAATGTATTCACACAGCGTAAGACTAATCATCCTCTTGGGAGTACCAGTGCAAATCAGAGTAACTCCTCAGAGGTCAATTGAAGTACACCAGCACAAAATAAATGTGAGACAGAAGGGAATCAGGCCCCATCTACCTCTATTTTAATGCAGAGGTTGCAGATCATCTGCAATGGTAAAGTGAACAAAATAAATATAACTGACATCTATTCAATTGATCTCACATCCTGCCGACTATTCACAGCTCCAAATACAGGGCTGAAGAACAATGGTTTGAGGAAGGCAGGCAGAAATCCGGGTTCTAACCCATTCACACATTCCAATTTGCTAATGCCTCCTACTTGAACTGCCCTCATCTCCCCACACCGCTAAATCATGAAAGGTTTAGTTTGACATTGTCCCCCCAGCTTCTAAAGAACAACTTCTCCTAAAACACAGCAAATGAAAAAATACCAAGAGAGATGATAAATGCAAAAAATATGTGCAAACATGAGAACCTATGGAGAAATAATCAAGAGAATCCCTAACATACCACATGTATTTGAAAGGCACTAGCAAACTGATTAATTATTTGGAAACCTAGCACTAAGAAAGAATGGTACACGCGCAGGGGAAGACTAAAATATGAGGCTATTTCAAACTATGGTGTCATTTGTGCTAATTTAAGTGGATCTGTAATTATTTCCTACAACTTCATGATGTCCTGAACCAGCTTCCTCCTCCCCTGCAAGGCTGATAAAAGGACTCTTGGCAGCACACTAAGTATATTATGCAATGTATTGAATACTACCGAGAAAAAGCACTGAATTATACCGAAACAAAGAACATTGGGTGCGAATATCACCACCTCCAGGGAAAGAGCACCTTTAACTACTTATCACATCAGTAAATGCAGGCATTCTCTTGTACGTCTGCTACCCGCACCTAACAGCATTTGCTACATTTAACTAAGTTAAGGCGAATTTTACCTCGAATCTACTTAGGCTCGAGCTCTTTGATCGAGACTTCTTGCGGAGATAGACGGAGAAGAAGCGACGCACTGTGAACTTCTTCATGTTCATGTCCATCGCCCTGTCCCGCCTGCGGCGCGGAGCACGAAGGAGCTGCGGCGCCGGCGGAGCAAGCTCAGCGCATCCCGATTGCCCCCTGGTTATATCCACAGGCAGGAGCTGCTCCGGAGCGCCTGGCTTGGCTCATGGAGCCGGCCACAGCCGGACTGCCGCCGGAGGAGCGCGCCGGGGCCGGGGCAGCCCGCGGGCAGCCCGGAGCATGCAGGCGCTGCGCTGGCTCCGCTGCGCGCTGCTCACATCGCGGCGCGGCCAGCCCAGCGCCGGCCCGCCGCTCCCCCTGCCTTCGGCCCCGCTACGCCCAATGCGCCCGGCTGAGCTGCAGCAGAATCACGGACGGCAGCTCCTGCGTCCCAGGCGTAGCAGGTTTCAGACAAACATTGGATGTGTCTATTGCTTTGCGCTCCCTCTCCTCTCAGTCAGGCTCTTTCAATTTCCTGCTTTCTGAATCACATGGGGAATAGGCACATGCTGCACTTCTGTTTTTAGCTCAGAATTCAGACGCTGCTATAATTACTGAGGGCTGTGGTGGTCAGATCCGAGAAGAAATCGGCTCCCCTGTGAGAGTGGCTCCTGGAAGAAAGCTGAAAGATGTCGTGCCCCCACTGCCAGAATAGAAGGCTTTGAGTCTCTTTATTCCGGGGAGTATGCAAAATAGCACTGTCGTCCCCGTCTCCCCCCCCCCCCCCCCGCCCCCCCGAAATTGAAAAGCTCACCATATCCTGTTCACAATCACCCGCCCGCTTTACATTGAAATGCCTAACACTGGCACAGCTCTGAAAAGAGAAAGCACAATCTAAATGGCAAGTATTACTATTCTTATTGTACTACAGCAGGGAGCTACAGCCCTTCTAGGAGGTTAAGTATGTACATCTATTTACGGGCTGTAATTTTGAGCTGCACAGAAAGCATGCAGACTTACAGCTGCACCCCCAACTCCCCACAACAAAATCACATTTTTCAGCTGTTCTTCAAAACCTAATGAATCTCAGTGTGTTTCAGAGACCAAAGAGCTTTCTCTGCCTGTTTACACACAGTTCAGGCTCCTTTTCCATGGCAGCCTTTCCTTTCTGACTACCAAGGAGCACCTAGACATGCCTTTCTCCCATAACCTCGGACATCACTACAGCCTGAGAAGACTTGGAGGTTAAATGACAACACCTCTCAAGTCCATCTGCTCTAAAAGAGAGGTGTATATTGCTTTACTTGCATATCTGAGCTCTGCTGTGAACTACCTTGGCTAGCAATGCCAGTCAATATCTGATTTTTTCTCAGGTTCTTTATCCTATTCTTCTGCCTAAAGCTCACCATGGCCTATATCCACCCAAAGAAGTATATGAACAAGAAAAAAGAAAAAAAGAATATTTTGTCATTTATGGTTTAATTAAAAAGGAGGCTAGATTGAAAAGGCTGCTGTTAGTGCTGGGCTCTATAATCTCATAGAGCCTGACTCTGCTATGCCTGGACCCTGGTGCTACTCCAGCCTAAGGTAAATGCTTCACTGTGACAGTCTTGACAGTCTGTTTCTTCCTTTTCCCTTCTCAGCACACCTTCTGATTGCTTCTCTAATTCTCTTGGTTTGCAACAAAAATATCTTTGGGGGTTGCTTTCACTGTGCTGCCCCAGTGCAAGCCATGTCAAGCCTAGGAGCCTTCTGCCATTGCAGTTTCCTTGTTTCCCCAACTAAAGATCCTGAAGCAGGGGCAAGTGTCCAAGAAGAAAACCTCAGCTATATATAGGTACACCTATACACATGCAAAACAATGAATAGTCTAAAAGGCAATTTAGTTGGTCAATGCCAAAATTACTTGCTGATGCAGTCTCTCTAGTCAAGTTTTGTGTCTCCTCACAACCTTGCTGCAGTAAAATCTGCAGTGTTACAAAGGCCTCAGGCACTCAGCTGATTACTTGATCTCCCCCTCACCTGTCCTGACACACCACACAGCTGCTGCTACTTCTGTCCTGCCTTTTCCCTGGCAAAGAGGTGTCCTGGCACAAGCTGGACCAGGCTTTGTACTGGCAATGGCTTTTGGCAGCCTCACACATTCCCACTTGTGTAAGATACTTGAGCCTTAAAGAACAACCAGACAAGTCCAGGGAAAGGTCCCTGAACCCTTCCCATCACAGATACATCTCTGGTCACTGACATCTTTATTAATGCAGAGGAGATGATAATTTCCCAGCTTTGAATACACAGGCTCTGTGTAGTAACATGAAGTATATGAGTGCCTGTTACTATTACACTGGCAGATTTACCCAACCTTCCCTTCTCATTACATCAGTGGTGATTTCACATACAGGGACATGCATTCACCATTAAATGTGCCTGTGTTGTAATAAACTTCCAATAAAATTACACAGGCCATGACTTAATACCTAACTATCAGGTACACTTACTACATTCAGAAATTTGTTCTTTACCACAAAAATAAACATTTTTTTTTCAAATCAAACACTATGTATTGGCAATTTATTTATTCTGCATATCAGAGCAGAAAGTAGCCTTGTATGCTAATGTTTAGACTATAACACTGACCATCCTGCCCAGGGTTAGGAAGTAACTCTCTTACATCCCTGACATGAAACAGGCATGGAAATAGGCATTCTCTTCTTGTATTCTTACTCTGCTTTCAGACAGGTGATTAGCGATTAAATACAGTGGGACAACCAACCACCTTAACTCTACCAGGCATCAGAGATATTGCAGAATATATTCCAACTTTTGCAAAAAAAGCAAAAGCATCTGAGATGTAAAATTTACATTAAAATGTGCATAAAAATACAAATGCAGAAATTAAACAAAATACATGTGCATGCAAAATTAAAGCATAGGGATAGATATGTGAAAAGCAAATTCTATTACAGTTCCTTGTGGCATGCCTCAAGACATTGAACTTAACCTTTCTTCAGAAAAACAAATGAGATCAAGAACATTAGATGAAACTTTCACATAAGTCAGACAATAACCACTTTTCACAGTGATTCTAATAAAAAGGTGCAAGCCAAAAAATAAATTTGATTAAACATTCAAAAATAAACATTGGAACATTCAGCATAACATTTATAAACACACTACTGTCAGATCAATCTACAATGTAAAATATTAACTGCACTTAGACATTCATGTCTTTAAATTATTTATCTCCTCTGAGCAATTTTAACTGCTGAGAAACTTTATGGAGGAAAAAAATATCCAAATGTCTCTGTTTAAGACAACAATAAACAAAAATTGTGGAGGGGACATATGACACATTGGCAACAACCAGTAATACTCATCAGCAGTCCGAAAGATGCTTTTTAAAACTAGAATCATATATGCTATAACACAAAATAAATAAATACAATATTATGTCTGTCCCTCCTCCCAGTGAGCTTAATAGCAAAATAAAGTTTACTTCAGCTGGAAAAAGGCTTAAAAAACTCCCAAAACAAAAAGCTTATAGTCAGGATTCAAGACAAACTCTCCAAGAGGAATCTCCAAAAATTAGATGTTACATAGACTAGAGTTTGAATTTTTAAAAGAAAAATGGAGAATTCTGAATTAATATCTAATGAAAGCCAAAGGTTCTTTCTGTGTACAGATGGACCATACCAAGAGCAGTAAAGAACTGAAGGACCCAGGCTTCAAAAATTAACAGGGGGCATCAGAACAGCCTGAACAGCACCCAAGTGAGAAGGATGCCAGTAGCCAATGCCAGATGAGTCATCAATTTCTAAATGATAGAACATGCAAGTCCAAGATATCTACCACAAACTGGATGATATAATTACCAAGAGAAATTCTGTTACACAGAACATCAGGCCCTATATTGAAATTAGGCCTTCTCTTTTTTTATGTGAATCAACAATTTATGAGCAAACCTAGAATGACTCTGCTACTTGAGTAAATTTAGCTGTCACTGTAAAAGTAAAAAACTGTAAATTGATAGTATCTTCCTTGCAAATGCAATCAGTATTACCAATACCTCAGTAAGTCCATCAGAAAGCCAGAAAAATATCCAGAACAAAATAAGAAAGCCTCAGAAGCAGAGACACCACAGACAGAACAAATAAGATTATCAGAACACAACATGCAGAGAAAAGGAAAATGAGACTCCCACAACAGAGGCCCAAGAGACAATGCTACAGAAAAGGTGAATTACGCAGCTTCATTTATGCTCTCATCAAAGAAACTCGGGAGCAAGAGCAGATGTTTCCAAAGGACACCAATCAGCTGAATAAGGAACAACACTTTCCCCCCAGTGGTTAGATTGTATATGACTCTTTCAGTGACTGCTGTTTCCTCATCTCGAATGCTGAACAAATTGCCATATGGCTTTTGTTTCCTCAATGAATACATAAGGTGGCTCTTTTTCTTTTTGATGTTTCTTTCAATAATATGGGATGGGCTTTGCCTAAAGAAGTGCTTGGGTTTGCTCTCATTACACCAATATACCAATGTGTGTCTCAGCCTTTCTAGCTGCTGTACATAGCTAGGTACTATTTAGCGCACACTTCACTGGAGTATTCTCTCTCAAAAAGGCACACTGCCCTGCCAGCACTGCAGAAGACAGACAGTGACTGACCATCTCTCCCCAGCACTGACGAGTGATCAGCCATGTTGGTTGGATGGGGATACAAGCGAAGAGGCAGGAAGGAAAGTGCTTTTTCCCCTTTCTCTCACCTCCTGGCTGTGTATCACAAGCTTCAGTAATTGTGATCCTTTTCTGTATATGTAGTATTCCAGTGGAGGTGCAGACCCCTTCAGCCATCATGCAAATTAAAAACACTGCTCAGAAGGAAGGGAAAAGCGAAGTCATGCGTCTTGTCTAACTGGGTCTGATGAACTGGCAGGACACAGGCTCCTTGGACACAGTCTTCTCTAATCCCAAGAGAAACAAACATAACTGTTTAATCTTGCACTTGTAACTCAAGGCAAAAGCAGAGTGTCTCTTATATCCCCATCTATGTCATTCCCTTGTTGCTAAAAGCATCATCCAACACACTGACAATTATATGAAGAGTAACTAGTATAAATAGATGTACATCAACCACAGGAGAGTGACTTTAAAAAGACCTGTTTTGCTTGATCTGGTGATATTCCACTTAGTGGATTCCATTCAACACCTTTAAACATTCCTAAAAACAGGCATCAAAATAAGTTCTTGATAGATTTTGAATAGGTATTTTGCAAAGATGCAAGTAGCTTAGATGGAGACAAAAGTCCTGAAAAGTTTTCAGTAGACTACCTCAACAGTAAGATTAAAAAAAAAAAAAAAAAAAATTACACAGTGGCACTAAGAGGGTAAACCATCTCTGTGCCATGCTGGAGCAGAACTATCATAATGTCCTGAGTCGGAAGGGACCCATAAAGATTATTAAGTCCATCTCCTGGCCCTGCATGTGACAGCCCCAAGAATCCCACCATGTGTCTGAGAGCATTGTCCAAACACTTCTTGAGCTCTGTCAGGCTGGTGCTGTGACCCTTTCTCTGAGGAGCCTGTTCCAGTGCCCAACCACCTTCTGACAAACCACCTTCTGACAAACCTTTTCCTAATATACAACTAAATCTCCCCTTCATACCATTGATGTCTTCTTGGTTCAGTTGCTTAAAAATCTTCCTCAATCCCTCCTAAGCACCCACCAGTCACATGGTTATAGTGTAACTTTCAGACTGCCAAATGAGCTACACTATGAGGCTACGTGGCTTGTTCCTATTTGTAAAGGGAGACCCAGGAGTGCTGGAGAAATAATAGTTCCAGAAATAAGAAAACAATATCTGATTGAGTTTTCACCAGATGACAGACATTTTAACTCTTACAAAAGTATCTGTGTTAGTGATGGAGCATCAGATTGGCAAGTGTCACAGCTGCTGTATTGACTGCTCCCATGTGTGCTTTGCTTCTTACACTCATGAGAACGTGCAGCAGCTTCACTGGCCACACATACCTCAGTCAGCTGTGGACTGCTCTTAGGATGGATATTACAATGTCTAGCTTTCATGGAAGAGTATCAGCCTTAATTCTCCTTTTTTTTTTGATTTTCAGCAGTGTCACTGAGCTTTTAACTTTCTTGGCTGATACTATATACTGTTCTTGCTGGATTTTGGTGGCTTAGGTAGAAATATAAGCCAAAGAACCCAAAAATCCAATTTCCTTCATATTACATAAGCTTCTACTCCAACATGAAGGAGATTGCCAAAGATACAATTCTGCTTTCTTTCCTTTGGACAATCAGACAGTCATCATGTTCTCCTATAAAGGAATGGAAGTTTTCTGAAGGAAGGATGATTCTTAGTAACTGAAATATGAACGGTCTTACCACATGAATATTTATGAATATCCTTTGAGCAAATGTTATACAATAGAAAATTGGATGGAAGAACTTCATTATGAACAGCATATATTTACTGTTTATTCAGACTATCTGTGAACGATATTAAAAAGAGAGGAATATGTTAAAAATCTGCTAATAGGCAATTTTCCTTTAATAGGCTCTGAGAGACATCCTACACCTAACAGGAGTAATAGTGCATTCAACATTTACTGGAGCACCCATATCTACTTCTAGTAATCATTGACAGAGCAAGCTGACACTAAAGCGAGCAGAAAAACCAGACCACTGTTTGCCATTGAAATCCTTAGAAACAGAAAAGTGTATAATGGGGCTTGCAAATTTTATTCAGCAAAGTACCAATTTAGGTAACATTTTTCCCTTTAATTATCTAATAAAACCACACATGTAAGGCACAAAACTTAACAAGGTATACAAAAGCATCATATTTAGTTGAACTGAGTGACCTGAATTAATATCCTTTTTTTATATATGAAACTATTCATATGACCTTGAAGAACCTTAAACTCTCTAGCTATGCCTAGCTCCAGGGCTTATACATAATCCAGCCACATCCTGGATGCTCTACCAGAATGGGGGCACAGATTGCACCATTTTCCTCTTATTCTTCCCAACTGGCATCTCCTGTCCCCAGTGAAGAAAATACCACCTGGTATTTTCAGCCAGAAAGGAGACAGTGCACTCTGACAAGTGGGTATGTAAACTCAGGACGCTAAAGGTTTGCACCCGCACTGCAACACAGAGGAAAAACCCAGCTTCAAATGTCCTTCCATAAAACGGGGCTGGAATATTCTGCCACTGCAAGACAGCTCTTTCAGAGAAAACACAATGATTGATATTATGTGTTTCACAGCTGAAATTTTAGTTGAAGGCTGTCACATATTTGCTAGATTTTTTTACAGAAAGAGATTAACTGTGAGTAATGTCAAAGAATAACCAATGGGGCATGCAAATTTACCTTGGTAGGCATTACATCTAACAGGACAAATGACACATGGAATATTTTCAAAATATATTACACACTGAAAATTTGGCTTACAGTTGTATGAACACCTACCCCCCCATGTTAGACACAACAAAAATAAGATTTGTAAATAAAAAATTATTAATCACTTTAAAACTTTAGTATTAATTTCTTTCTTGTTGTACTTGTTAGGCTTTTTAGACAATTTTTGAAGGACCGTTTTAAATTAATGTAGTGACAGTACTAAGGTCCAGATTACAGGCATATCTATCCTTGTGTGTTTTTTAAATAGGAGCTGAAGAAACCATTGGAGAAAAAAAAAGTTCTACATTCTGTGTCTCATACAGCAACATAGGAAGTATGAAACCAGAAAAAAATACATTATCATTTTACCCGTCAAAAGGTTAGTTAAGTTTCATTTGCTATTCACTAAGACACAACAATTTCTTAATTCATCAAGAACAATATAGTCTGAGGTTCTATTTTACTGCTGACTAGCAAAGGCAAGAAAGACAAACTACAAAATGTCTTGGTTTAGGACTGGTTGTTGTCACAAGACTGCACTTTTATTTGGATATATTTAGCATGTTAGATGACATTTGCCTTATTTAATTTCAGATATACAAATTATCACCTGCTCTTAAGTGTAGTGTCACTTCTCAAACCTAAGTCACCAGGCAGCAGGAAGTGCATGAGGTTCTCTTCCTGCATATCTGAGCCTGCCCACAACTGGAAGTGAGTCTTCCTTGCTGATGTATCATCAAATATCTGCAAGAAATTTCAACATCTTGTAGATGTCTTCCTACTCATCTAACAAGTGTGCAAAATTAATTATAAAGAGCACATGTGGAATATTCAATATCCAAATTCTTGATTAACTTAATGGACAAAAAAAAAAGGCAATTCATCATATTAAGTCATTTTAATCCTTAATATGCGAATTTCATGTATCTTTTCAAATCCCAAAACAACCCTAACATGAGATATACAGAGAAATATGCAACACTATGTATAACACAAAGCAATAATCTAACTCCCCATATGCACAACACAAAAATGGCAGTTTTATCTTTTTTCATCAACTAGAGATTAAAGTGTGCAATTAATTATATCATAGAGTAAGCTATGCTATTTAAAAAAGGTTCAAATACTTATTCATATGCTTCAATATACAGGGAAGACATACAGTTGTGGTCAAGACGATATAAAATGCTTCCCAAGTCATATTGTCTACCTAAACACAGTGACATTCTTCAAAGTTAAACATCTTTTGACACACAGCAAAAATATGAAATTCAAGATTTCACTAGCAATGCGGATTTTTGCCTCCAATATTTTTTTAAATCAAAAGTCCTGTAATAACCACTTACCTTTGAACCATAATTAAAGTCACAAAGCAGTCATCTCAAATTCATAGTTTGCCGTGTATGCTGTGTGATTCACATGATATACATTCACTGGAATGTGACACCTTTGCCTTAATATGCTACTGGGATCTGATTTAATATTCTGACATTTCCTTTAATATCTGCAACATATGAAATCTTATTATGCACAATGATGTGGGGCAGAACATCTACCAATTAGGAGACTGAGATTGTTCTTTTACTTCAGCTCCCAAAGGAGAAAATAGACGTATATGTCAGATGGGAGGAAAAGACAATGCAGCTACTATACAGACTTGTAACAAGGTTCTCCCTCCCATCATCACAGAAAAAAGAGAATTTTTACAGCTTCCAAAAAGCTTTTCAAGGGCATCTCGGTCTAGCTGGGCTGCTTAGGAACTGCAAGCAAAGACATCAAGGAGCATTTCAGAAAAGCACAGTAGAACCTTACTATTGAATGCCTTGGGGACTGAAAAATGCTTTATTTTTCTTCCACTGTGATTTTACTATGTTCTTAATGTTTATGTATTTAGTTGCTTCCTTGACTTCAGAGTCCTCTCCTCATCTCTTTTTACTTTCTACTCCCCAGATCGTCTCTTCAAATGCACAACTCGCTCCTCTTAACTTAAGAAAGTTGAAATAATAAAACTAACAATTTTTTAAAATTTTAAAAAGCAAAACTTGAGCTTGAAAAGAGAATTGCTTCCTAGTACTTGATGTTAGGGACTATTTTATGGCATGTCTCTAGACTTCAGAAGATCCAAAAACATGCAAGAAGAAATATGAGACAGAAAAAATTGGAAAGGGATATTCAAGGGGCTCTACCTGTTATGTAGTAACACTTAAACTGGTAATAGATGGAAAGTAATCCTTTTAGCAGCATGACTGAATTCTGAAGCATTACTGTGTGTCTTTGAGCACACAAAGCTTTAAAATCTATTGGCTTCTGGAGTCATAGTGATACATGGAAAACATAAGTGTTGAAACATCCAGCTGTGCCTCCTGTGGTGTCTCCCATGGCTCAGTATTGGGGCTAATCCTGTGTAATATCTTTATTGATGATCTGATGAAGGGATTGAGTGTGCTTCCATCAAGTTTGCATCAAGTGACACCGAGGCAGCGGGGGAGTGTTGACCTGTTGCACTGCCACAGGCTGTGGGGCAAGTGGTTGGAAAGCTGCTCAGTGGAAAAGGACCTGGGGGTGCTGGTGGGCAGCCAGCTGGACATGAGCCAGCATGTGCCCACGTGGGCAAGAAGGACAATGGCATCCAGGCTTGTGTCAAGAATAGTGAGATGAGGGCAGTGCTTTGTACTCAGCCCTGGTGAGGCTATACCTCAAATCCTGTGTTCAGGTTTTGAGCAAGAAGGATATGGAGGTGTTGGAGTGAGTCCAAAGAAGGGCAGCAGAGCTGGAAGAGGGTTAGGAACACAACTCTTGTAAGGATTGGCTGAGGGAGCTGGGGAGGCTCAGCCTGGAGAAAAGGAGGTTCAGGGAAGACTTCGCTTTCTACAAGTACCTGAAGAAAGGAGGTTGTATGGTCTCTTCTCCTGGGCAACTAGCAATAGGACAATAAGAAGTGGCCTCAAGCTCTGTCAGGGAAGAGTCAGATTGACTATTAGGAAAAATTTCCTCACAAAAATTATTGCCAAGCATGGGAACAAGTTGCCAAGAGAAGCACTTGAGTCACCATCCCTCAAAGTATTTAGACTATGTCTAAGTGCGGCACTTAGGGACGTGATTTAGTCGTGGACTTGGCAGGACCAGGTTAATGATTAGGCTTAATGATCTTAAAGGTCTTTTCCAACCTAAATGATTCTATGATTTCACTGAAGAAGAAAATATAACAGCCCTTGCCCAGTTAACCTGCTGGAAGATGGGTGCAGCTATAAGAGATGCTGAGAAACGGAACTGAAACGAGTTCTTCTGGGAAGGAGGAGAGAAGCTAAAGCCACCTGCTTCTCACAGAGATAAACATGGGTTTGGAGGCTGTGTAGAGGTTTGCTTTATTTTAGAAAAAAAGGTCTTGGCTCATTAAAAGAATATCATTAGTCCTGGCATAAGCCCTCGCTTGTGGCCTCACTCTGCCATCTCCAGGCCATCATTTCCTACTTCCTCTCTATTGGCACAAGTATTCCCACAGCCACAGAATGAACTGAACTGGAGAACTGGTCCAAATACCACCCCAGAACGCTAATTTTAAACCAGTTCAGTTCCCTGATCTGAATCACTAAAAAAATATCTGTGCCTACTCAATATTTTTTCCAGTGGAGGGGACAGGAATGTGTGTGCCTGTGAGGCGGCTCTGCCTCCTCTGTTGGCAGGGATGGCTAATGCCAACACTAACTGCTGGCTTCCCAGACACAGAGCTGGCATGCTGCAGCCGCCTGGCCTGGCAGAACTGGAATCACCAAGCAGGCCACGTCAAACTACCCTTCCAATCACAGTGAAAGTTAAAATAACAGATCTGGTATAGAAAGGACATTTTAAAATGTCCTGAAATATTTTTTTTATTATTATTATAAAACTAGACAAAGTGAATTTGCTAAAACATGCAAAACTTGAAATTATGCTTTGAGATAATGTGCTTTTCAAAAAGTTGAATCCATAAAAGATTTGTGGATTGTTGAAAAGGAAAAATATCCACAGATGGGTGAGAGAGTAACCTATAGCTGCACTGCAGAAATTCAGAGGGCTGTTTAAAGCCAAGAACCCTACTAGGACTCACTGGGCTCCCCTTTAGTGCTAAAACCAAACCACTGGGAGTGTAGTAAAACTCCTAGAACTAAGACTGCAAGTTCCAGTGGTGTAAACTGGCACAACTTCAATTGATTTTCTGAACGGTATTTTCTGGCACTTCTCTGATTTAATCTCCTATGGGTGCTAATACTTTCCCTGTCAAGTAGCCCAGAACTGTTTAACTGCACACACAAGTATGCACCTCTTACAAATTTCTGTAGGTATGTAGCATTTATGCCAGCATGTATGCAGAACTTGAGTTTGGGTTGGGTGCTACAGGTCTGAGATACCTGTGTGAATGCAAACCTGAACTGTACAGCTTGGATGTGTTTGATGTACATCGGTCAGTGAATTTGAGAACCACTATCAAATGCAACACAGATGTAACCACAGGCAACCACAGGCTGCAACCACAAGCAGTAACACAACATCCTTGAACTGCTATGAAGTTGTTTTAATGCCATCAGAAAATCATCATGCAGTTAAGTTTTCAGTTCTTGTTGGTTCTTTTGGGAGGCTGCCTAGAAACTCACCTTCCTATTCACTCTAGTGCCTACCTTAGATGCATCACAGCTAAATTTTTTTTACTCTTATACTAGCGTCTTTCCAGGCAGAATTCTTTTTCAAAGGGTAATCATATCTCCTCACAGTTTTGATTAAATGAGAGTGAGATTTTAACTTTCCCTCACTCAACCATCTCTCCCTGCTTTTGTCCTAATACACAACCCTGTCCTAGACTTCATGATATCTGTGTGTATCTTTGTAGATGTCATGAACAGAAGAGTTTTTTTTGGAGCCTCAGTAGTAGCAATAATCAGTAATTCTTCATCATAAGAAATATCTTAGGATTTTCTCCAATTTTTACATTACTATTTCAAATTTCTAGTTTACTGTTGCCCTGTAAAATAATCAGGAAACTTAGCCAGTCTTCCTTGGTGGTATACTCTAAGTGGGACTTCTAAACCTGTTGTGTACTCAATGGAATAAGACAGAAAGCCCTCTGATCCCCTCTCTGAATCCTCCAGCATAAGAAGGAAATGGACTTCTTGGACTAAGGCCAGAGGAGGGGCACTAAGTGGATAAGAGGTCCTCTCCTACAAAGCACCTCTCCTACAAAGGCTGACAGAGCTGGAATTGTTCATCCTGGACAAGAGAGGGCTCTGGAGAGACCTTACAGAAGCCCTAGAGAGGGCTGGTAAAAATAGATGGAGAGTGACTTTTTACATAAGCAGATAGTGATAGGACAAAGTGTAATGGTTTTAAATCAAAAGAGGGACTGTTTAGGTTAGATATTAGGAGGAAATTCTTTACTCAGAGGGTGATGAGACACAGGAAGAGCTTGCCCAGAGTTGTGGTTCCCTCATCCCTGCAAGTGTCCAATGCCAAGGAAGATGGGTCCCTGGGCACCTGATCTAGTAGGTGGCACCCCTGCCCGTGACAGAGTGCTGGAACTATATGTTTTTTAAGGTGCCTTCCAATCCAAACCATTCTATGATTCCATTCTCTTCCCTTGATAAATAACCATATCTTTTCAGCATACTATTAACTTGGAACATAGTAGTGCTTGTTTTGGTGACAGCTCCAACATAGCTGTGAGAAAATTCCCCTGCTCAACCACTAATGCATAATCGGAATTTTCCCTTAACCCTGTTTTGAGTTTTGTTTGGATACTTCCTGGGGATTTTTATTTGAAACAGAATGAAGCTAAGCAATTACAGTATAAATAATACCATCTAATATTTCTTAGATAAATGTACAATTCTTAAATCACTTTTAAATCTTTGAAATTTCAAAGCCAGTGGCTCAGTAGAACACTGAGTCAGAGCTGGTTAAGACGGTGTTTCTTAAAAATATGCATGACATGGCAGTCAAAAGAGACATTTGCAAAATTTCTTGTAAAGTTTCAGAAAAATTCTAAGAACATCTGCAAACAACAGCATGAGGATTGGGCAAATATAGTATGGAAAATACAAGAACAACATATATAGGTACATCTGACAGCTCCCAAATGGGTCACAGTGGGTATGCAGCTGCCTTAAGCCTTCAGTGACCAAAGCCCGCCTTCTGATACTATCTGAAAATAAACAGTGAGTCTATGGCTCATATATCAAGATTTCACAAAAACTTCACGTCAACTTTGATTTCTAGATATTTTAGGGAACCTGCATATCCTTCTTGGAGAGTTAGGAGGCAAACTTCATGCCCTTATTTTCCAGTGGCAACTTTGCTTTTTGGAGTTTTTCATCAGGCAAACCCCACAAACAGTTTTTCCAGGATATCAAAAGTAATTGAGATAATGAAAAGCTAATAGGCTTTAGCTTAGAGGGTTGCAAAGAATAGCCTGCCATTATTCAGAAAGCCCTGTAATAGAGCACCTTGTTAATTAGAGATGATTCACAGATGACTTGCAATAGATTATGGTAGTTCTGAATAGCAATGATATTTTCATATTGAGCTCTTATGTACTCAGGAGTAATGAAGCTTCAATTTTAATTAAAAGAAAGCTCCTTTTTTTTTAAAGCCTGAAGGTCCAAGCAATTCTGAAGTACAGAAAGTTAACATCTTTTACTAATTTTCCATATTTAGAGTGCTGCACTTTATAGTTTTACTTTCATAATGTTCTCTACCAGAGGACAGCTAAGCACCTGAATAGCAGCTGTTGATAAAAAGGCAATACTATTGTCTCTTCAATTGGAGAAACACACAATGAGGAGAGAAGCTTCTTGCTCAAGGCCTCTCAGTAAGTCTGTGATAGAGTTATGAACAAAACCAAGTTCATTTTATTATTAAACCAAGTTCAATACAGGATTATCCCCTTACATCTCCATGCCTCATCACAGAACACCATCTGCTACACCGATGGGCATTCGCTGTTTCGTTATGATCAATACAGTGATACAGTTTGACATTATGCATTAATGGGTCATTACTCATTGCTACTGATAAAGGGATTCCCATGCTCTGTCACCTTCCCTCTTCCTTTCCCTTAACACCTTCTCTTGCCTTTTGTTGGGGAGCTTACAATGAACTGGTCCAAGGAACAGAGATACTCTACATACACACATTTTCTGCTGGCTTAGTTCCTCTGAGCTGACCCCCAAGGATCTGGATGAGCTTCAATACCTGGGAGCAGAAGGGCAAGTCTGTGCCCTTCCAGAACAGCTGCCCATGGGGTGGGCTTAACTGCACTGCTAAACAGGACCTTACCATTTCAGCATATATTTTACTTGAAGCCTTCTTTAAGCTGAATAGATAATAATTACTCTCATTGACAAAAACATGTTTTGTTTTAGAGCTGTCAGAGGGTCTATGCTAAACTTTCCATAGGCAAGGTAGGCCGGCCTGTGCAGCCAGCAGCACACAGGAGAGCTGCATGGATAAAGCCAGTAGTTATCAGTAATCTCGTGGCCCTGATGATCCCAGTGCTGACTTTGGGCAGGAAGGCTGGGGCTACCACACTTCCTACTAGGATTTCCCATGGTAAATACTCACACGTGTCTATGTACAGTGTGCACACAGGAGCTCACACCAATCACACAATTCGCTGTGGGCCCATTGTGCTTATGCACAGTGGAGATTCAGAGCATGCAAGCACACAGACCAGCACCAACAGCAACCTCTTTTATCCATTCTGTCACCATGTCTCTTCCTGTGACCCCAGGCAGCTGCAAAACATTACTGAACTGCAGGGTTGCCAAGTTGTGAAACATGACCTGAAGTGACATTAATTACTGCATTCAAAACACCTGATGAGAAGATATTAATTTACCAATTGATACAGGCGATGACACAACATCTCTCCCTCTCTGTAGAAAAGAAGGAATGGAGATTTACCATGTGCATCCAGCAATGGCATTTTGACTTCTGAAAGTTCACCATAAAATTCCCTAAGATTTCTTACCATTACATAGATTTGCAGGATTCAATATTGTGAATTACTGGGGTAAAAGTAATGCACTAATTTATTATAAACTCGAACAATTAAACCTCCAAACAAAATCCCTCTCAGTCTCCACATCCAGTCGTGCATCCAGAAAAAGCCAAGCAAACAAACAAATGAAAACCTCAAACCAAACCAACCAACACCAACCACCACCACCTCCCCTCCCCTCAAAACACATGCAGATTTAAAGCTTGGATTAAATTAAGTGGACAGAGAGTACACGTAACATAAATGCAAATATTTAGCCATTTTACTTCTCATTTAGGACTCATAGCAAGACACACTGGCATCTTTTCACTTAAATCAACAGAATGAAATATAATCAAGTAGAACTTTGGTCAGGAAGGGATTACTCATCTGCCAAAAGCTACCTGCACCATTCAGTGTTCCCAGGATCACAGCCTTTTTACAGTCAGCTCTTCAGAAAGGACACATGTTCTCTACATCAGCATTAAGCACATATTAGATGCTTCAGTAATGCACAAATAATAGTGCAAAAACCAATAATTACTGGAACCTAATTTGAGAAACTACAACATTTAGTAAAACACAGAAAAAGCTAATCAAAGATCATTACTAATGCAGAAAAGCACAGATAAAGAAATCAGAACCTTTAATTATTTAAAGTATGGGAAAACAGTTACAGATTATTTAATAACTGCATGTTTCAACAATTTTCATTTCATATAGCTAGTTTCACTGTATATAATAATAACATATTTAACAGCATGAGCTTATATTTTTTTTTATTCACTAGAATAGTGGTTGATTATGCTTTCAAATGCTTTTTTGTCTTATTCATTGATCTGAGTTTTACCATATCCCAAATTAAAGAAAATCTCTCTTTAACCTAAATTAACAGCCAACTGAATATAATTCAAGGAAGTCTAAGATAATGAAAGCATGCTTGAGTGTAAGCTCTACTCAGCTTTCAAGCACACCTAATGCTCAATAACCAGCATAATCATCATTGTATTTTTAATTTATTGCTGGAAGTTTGTTATAGCTTCAACTGAAGGTTTTCCTTTTTCAGTAAAAAGATTAGGTGGCTGAAAAATCCCTCAAGTCTCAAAAATCATTGTCTTAATGCACTGCTGCTTAAAAATAATTTTTTCAAAGGAATCATTTTATATTAAAAAAAGGTTTGTGTAAGCAACTGACTATTCAGTTTCATTATCAACCATTTTCCAAAATTTGTTTCAGATGCAATAAGCTTGCATGTGAGAAAAGTGGTAGTAAGTACCCTTACATGTCAGTCTATAAAAATTTTGAGTAAAGATGGAGTTCCAAAATAACATTTTTAGTTTCCTAATCTCTTCATGAGACAAAAAGAAAGGAACAAAGAATACTAAATCTACCACAAGAAATCATTAAATAGTTATACATGAGTACTTATATAATTCAACATGGTATTTAAGATTTCCTATATCGCTGCTTATGTCAGCCCACAGAGGTCCATCAGGACACACTAAAAAGACTCTGATATAAATTACTGAAAGAATTAGCTTTTACAGGACTGTTATTTTCTTGTATTTTTAGCATATAACCTCCTCATATAACAAGGTACCTACATGTGACCTCCACTGTGTTTGAGTAGATGCAGAGTCACTCTAGAGCTACCATGCCCAAGTCATGTCATCACAGCTTTCATCTCATGCCAGTTCCTGTGGGGCTTTTTTAACAATCCAGGCATTAAAGATTCAGTGCTCAGAAGGATTTAGTACCTGGACTGTTTGAAAAGGGTTAGGAAAAGCAAGACAAAATACTCTAAGTGATAAATAGTATCTCTCATACCTATAGAACGAGATGGAATGGCAACACTTAATTTTAAAGCTTATTTTGATTAGCCTTTTGTTTAAAATTCCTTTTGGAGAAGCCCTGTCTTACTTTTGCCCACATTGTATGTTTCATGCTGTTTCCCGGGTCTAGGTTATATGCCTCACACTTATTTTATGATGAGTCTTTCCATAGCCATAATGAAACAACAGATAACATCACACACACACATTTAGCAGTTACTACTTGCTTTGCCTCCAAGGACAATTTTTCAAAACCGTCACCATCATCTTTTCCCCTTGTATAACTATGTTTTTCCAAAGGGAAAGCTGGATTTGAGTGGAGTCCTCATTCTCTGTCACATCAAAGACTTTACTGCTACTGTCCCCACAGAAGTCTCTGTTTTGTTGTGAAGGATCCATGAATTAAGGACTCTTTCTTTAATAGGAATTTCTGCCCAGTGATACAGATATGACAAACACTGAGTATGTGCAGCCACATGTGGTCTAGTGGTGACAGCTGAATGTGTAAAATAGACACTGAAATTAAACAAGGAGGGAGTCAGAGACAGTCCAGAATAAAGAAAGGTAACCCTTTAATTTCAGCCCACGGGACTGATTAACACAAGATTAAAAGATTATTTATCCATTACAATATATGAGCTTTTGATATTTTGTTTTTTCACACCTGGCCTGAAAAACTTAATTAGACCAATGTCAAGCTGTCAGACTTGCTACTTGGGTGATACTGCTAAGCATTCATATAACATCAACAATTTTTCAAGTTTTTCAGCTTTCACTTTTCACTAACACTAATTGGCTCTATAAAGGGCTTGAAACACTCCTGGAATCTATTAGGCTGAATGACTCAAAAGCACGCACAATTCTCCACTCTGAGTACACTGCCAGCTGGGCAGAGTTATGCTAAGTATATAACTTTGTGAGCAGTCTACTTGAAATCAAGTCAGCTAGTGCAGTGGAAGGCATTATTCATGTTCTCAGAACATGAATCAACAAACCAGCAAGGGGAGCAGGGGAGCAGTAATGTTACTAATTTTGTTTCTGAATGACCAACACATATTAATTCCATGTTATTGTCACTGCATGGAAAGCCATGCAGAAATACATCTTTCCCCTGCAATCCCCAAAGGTCTGCTGCAGACAGAAAGTGAGTTAAAATAATGTCACTTCTGCTTCAGGTTTTCATTGTTCTCAAGCTTAATGAGACTTTCAGTTAAAGCAATGCTTTAAATCTGTGCCAATTCTGTACCAAAGTGTCCTCGAAAAATTTCCTCCATTGCAATGAAAATTTCCATTTGGAACATTTTTCCCTTTCCCTTATAAGTCACAGAAATTTGACATATGCTAATCACTGGACTTATCTGACAGACAACCATGGGGGAAGGCATATTCCCAGCTCAGACAACAGGGCATAAATTTGCAAGGTTAGAAAAGATACGGCATGCAGGGTAAATTATGCTTGTGTTCAGAAGCTAAAGAGACCTCCTGGAAGCCAATGCAACCAGCAAGTCTCTATGCCAAGGCTGAAGCTTCCTTACAGTTTTAAGCATTTTAATGGAAAAAAACAACAAAACTAATCAAAACAGATCACATAAAGAAAACATCTTAAGGATTTCCCATTTGATTTATGCATTTCTTGGCATGAAATAATTATAAGCAATACGAGCATCTTCAAATATTAGTTTCATTTTACTAGACTTCTAAACCCAACAAATATTAGCACCCACTCAGGAGGTCAGACTGACTTCTTAATCCCACAGCTTTCAGGAACTACCCATCAGCAAATTCACTTGGACCTTCGCTAGAGACATTGAGGAGAGCAGGTCTTCAATTAGCCCCTGAGAAATCATTGCTTTTTATTTTTCTTCAGATATCTCATAGAGAGTGCAGGAGAACAGTGAAGATTAGAAAGGGTTGCAAAGAATAATTAACTGGATGGGTGGATAACTTCTAGGTTATTAAAATTTTGAGTTACCGATTTCTGCTCCAGAATGAAACTGCTGATTTTGTTTTTCATTAAATAAATAAAAAAAAAAACTTAAACAAAATTTAGAAGAGTGAGAAGTACAAACACATTTACAGAAAAGATCAGAATATAAAAATTAATTTCAGAATATACTACTTAAGCCTGTTTTTCTTGGAAACAAAATTTGAGGACCAGTTACTAAGTATCTTATGAAATTCTTCACTATTGTTCCTGCAATAGTCTCCTAGTAAGGAAAACAAATGTAAATTTTGTTCCTACAGAATGACATAGGTGACCCCATAATGAAAGAGAGCAAAATATTCCACATAAATCTTTGCAGGACTGAGTCCTGTAATACTGTAATCTATTTCTAATTCCCTAAACCACTATGCAGATGACACAGCAGAATTATACACACATCATCTAAAAAGACAGCTATGCAATTACAGAGATGTTCAGAATCAAAACAGGGTTAGTACTCAGTCCCCTATCACCAAGTCTCTCAGATTTCTGTGCTTCCCTGCTTGCAGATGTAGGAAGTGATCCTGAATTGCACTTACTCCCACTTGCACCTCAATTTTCACCAAGAAAAAATTTGCACGCAAAGGCAATGAGGTGTGTGATGTTCAGGGAAGTTGGGCTGTAAGTGCCTTCATAAGACTCACTTGCCACATCCATCACAGAGTGCTTTTTAGCACCTTCCAAGTTTAGCCCCTTCCAAGTTTAGCCCCAAAGCACTTTACATGCATTAGGCATGGCTATTCTTCAAGAAAGGGCAGTATAGGTGACATCTCCTACAGCTGAGCAAATTCACACTCCCCTATGAAATTTCTCTTCATTAAAATAACACAGGGCAGAACATAATAATTAATAGAACCATTACCCTTTAAATAAAACCTCCCTTGACCTGGCCCATTAGCAGAAATATACCTAAAAGTGGATGGAACTGCAGTTTGCACCAACCTATACCTCCTCCAAATCACCAGAAGGAAGGTAAAAAGCCAATTGAAATAGATAAAGTTCCAGTACTCACAAAGACGTTTCTCTTTTCTATTTGAGTCTTAGAAATAAAAACTGACTCATTTATAACATTTGATCAGCTTTCCTACTATGTTATCAATTCCCACAGCTGTGACAGATCATTTAGTCCTAGGTTGGGCCAAAAAAGACTGAACAGCTTTGCTGCAATCTGTGCCGTTGAGAACACCCATGTCTTTTCTTGAGACACTCACCTACGTGTGCACATGAGCACACCCCGCCTCAAAATGCAGTAACTGCTCAACACCAATGGTTCACAAGTTTAAGAGAGAATTTGTCTTTGAAAAAAGTGTCTTAATGTTAATATCTTCCCTAATTATTCAGAAATTTAGTGGAAAAGCCTTTCTGAGGAGTCTAAGACACTGCATAATGCATTTCCCAAAAGTTTCATTCTATCAAAGAGGAAGCATAAAAAATGCAAGAGCCAAATTTTAGGTTATTGATTAGTTGCAGACATGTAACAAAGTAAAGAGATATGTGGATATTATGCATCAATAGATTCAAATCCAAAACAGGTGCACCATAAAGGCTGAATTTTGAATTTGAACACAACATTTTGAAGATACTCCCCATTTTGATTATTAATACCAGTAAAGAATGATACCATCTCTAAAAAACTACAATTACTTTATATAGTCATCCAACATATGTATAAAACCTGTGTATATGAATTCAATATGATTTCATGATCTCATCCTCATTTATTTTATTTTTTAAATCCCAAGTGAAAGAGCTAGTGTGACCTTGAAAAATTATGTGAAATTAAATTCCCACCATTGAATGAGAATTGTTACTTTGGGCTATGATCTACATTATGCCAAGTATCTATCAGAGAGACATAACATAAATATAACTAATTCTGCACATTGCTTAGGGTTTTATTCATCGCATTAAGATATTATTATCTCACAGTAATCAAAACTCTTAAAAGCAAGGAAATAATCCAATACACTTGAATTAAAATTTGTACATGATCATTTACTCTCATCTTCATCTTAAATAATATATTAGTCACAAATAATGTTAATATGAGCTGCTAATAATGCAGTTTGTATTCAAACAGACTCACAGGCAAAGCCAAACTAAAGAGAGAAAAATAATACTTTGACCAGCTGTGTGACTGAGCACAAGCTTTCCAGAAAACACTGAGTTTTGGGCTAAGGCAAAGCACAGAAAGCCTTGGCCTCACCTAAGGCTTTAGTGCAAGGTCAACAGTGACTGGAAAATAGAAAGTTTAGTGGGGTGTTGTCTGTGTTTGACTCTGCACATGCTTGCCTGTGTTGTTGCAGGTGATGAGATATGAAGGCCAGTCCCCACCAGGGGCACCAGGGCATGGAAGGGGCTCCTCTCTCCTTCAACCACGCTCACAGCTGCCCAGGCTGCTGACAGACATGCCCCTCACTGCCAGCTCCTGCTCCCAGGTCCTTTTCTTTGGTCACAAGCAACTCCAGCAAACTGTGCTGAAGTAGAGACAGACCCAGAGCACACGAGACAAAGAAAAAATATTTTGATCACTCCAGCCATTAGCACGACCTATCTCTATTGCCTCAATTTCAAATTGCAAACCACACAACCTACTCCCCCCCACGAAGGGTTACAAGAGGAAGCAATAAAAACACAGGACAAGGGGAAGTACCACAATGGCTATGGACCCCCAGAGAGCACTGGGTCCCATACAAGCTCTATTCCCAGACATCAGCTCCAGGCAGGAGGATATGCCCCTCCTTGTCCTGAAAATATCACCTCTTGCTATAATTTGATCCCCTATAAGACAAATACAAAATTTAATTTGAGTTAATTTTTTTCCAAAGATGGATAGAGAGCAATCCTCTCTGATGGCAGAAAACAAATTGCTGGTACTCTGGATTTATTCTATTTTTTGGAGTCCTATCATTTAATGAATGAATCAGAGGTGACAAGGCTAGGAAAACAGGGAGCTCATTAACATCAATCAACATGTAGTATACAATATGCTAACTTCAAATTTGTCATTTGTACCCCAGCTCAGACATGTTCCTTTAGTACCAGTCACTTAATGAAAAGTACAGCAGTTTGCATATTTTGTCAGATTAAAAAATGAAGCAGTGAATTCATTTGGCAGTGGCAGCTTTGCAGAGCCACTGGATGAGAAGGAGAAAAGAATTTGTGATGACCCTCACAGAAACAATGCTCAGAAGTGAAAATAAATTGCCCAAACACCAGCAGCTGGGAAACACTTATGACCTCATAAAGGTGACAGCAGCAATCCTCTCTACAAATCAGGAGGCAGAACCTGAAATTGGAGAAACTGCTTCAGTTTGCTCACTATCCCCTTTTCTCCTCAATGCAACTTAAAGAGAATAATACCCTCCTAACTTTAAAACATAAAAGTTTCTACTGTTAGAAAGAGTTATTGCAAATCATGGCTGGGTCAGGCACTATATATGACCTAATAACTTGTAAAAAAAAAATTGTAGATGGTCAAAGCCCAGACAGCACCTATTACATATCTGGCATAGCTCCAGGAACATTTTAGAGGCTCCTCAGGACTCCACAACCTTGTTCATGATGGGACTAGCTACAGTGTGTAACAGGGAATCAGAGGTGTGACATTACTTGTTTGTGCAATTTCTTCCCACTGTGGGTTTCAGCTTGTTCAGCAAACCCAGCACAGCCCCAGTAGTAACCAGCTGACCTTACACTGTTACTGGAAATATTTTCAATCTGTATGAAGAAGTTCAGGAGTCAGAGACTGCAAAGTAAAAGTAGACTGTGTAACAGTAACCAAGCTGTTGTAAAATGCTGTAGTACATACTACACTAAAATACGTAACGTGCAGCCAGAAGCTATAAGATCTTTTTTGTCAAAATAGAAAAAGTATGAGCTAGCAAACATCATGCAATATCTTTAAATTTTATTTTGATATATAATCAAATCAGCTCCTATCCAAAGCAGGAGGAAATTTGAGAACAAGCTACAATTTGACAGTTTTAGGCCTGACCATTTCTTATTGTTTCTAACATGATGAAAATAATAGCTTAAACCAATATTTGCTTCAAGGACTCTGACCTCTTAGTCAAAAGTAAAACAATCAATGCAGGAATTAAGTTAAATACACACTGAATTACTATTTAATACCTACTGAAAAGGCATTTAAAAATCATTTGCCTAGAGAGATTCAAGTGACTTCCCTATTGCACATCATGGCATGAAGCAATTACCCCATGGTTTTTTTCACTGACTCAGAGCCGAATTATAAAAGATAAAAATTCAGTCTGGAGGTCATGAACAACACTGTGGCATTGCAGCCAAAAGGAAGATTTTCTGCTTGGGAAGTGGGAAGCATAAGTGTCTCTGTGGGCATGCCGAGGGGGCCAGCAGCGGCCCCATGCGCAGCGAGGCGAGGATGAGCACGGCGCGGGCTGGAGCGGTGCTGATGGAAGGGCTGGCCCGGCCAGGGCTCGCCGTAATTGCCATCGACTGGCAGAGTCCCAGCACAATTCATGGAGCTTAGAAGGAAATGCACAGTCCTGTGGCTAAACACAAAAGAAAAAGTGGTGCCTGCATTACAGACCTCTCCCCTCTGCCAACTAGTTTATTCATGAAATTGTAAATGAAGACAGGCCCTCATGCAATAAACACTCTAGTAGATGTGCACCATTTATGAACATACTAGAAATTTAAGTTTGCTGGGGTTTTTTTGGACACAGAACAATGATGTTCTTTTTAGACTTAAAATTATTAAATCAATGTTACCAAGACTTTTCAATTTTAAACAGTGCAAAATGCATCTTGCATAGCTACAAATCTAGATATATATACATGCATTTAACCTTCTTTCCTCTAAACCCTGCTCTATGTACCCAAAATCAACTTATAAATCCACCATACAGATTGAATACTTATGTATTCTATAGGTCTTCCTGACTTTAGTCAGAAAACTAGTATTCAAGAATTTATATAGATTTATATATTTATATAAATATAGATAGATGAAAACAAGAGTAATAATTTTCAGAACAAAACACCAAAAAAAGGGGATTGAAAAGGCAGTCAAGCTTCCATTCTCCAGCTCAGTTTCCAGTTTGGAAAGTTGATGTGGGTAGGGAGACCAAAATTTAGACAATTTTCAGGAGAAAATAGTTTTCTTCAAAAGAAGCAAAGATAGCATGAAAAAAAATCCCATACTGAACTAGCAAATCTTGGGTTACTTGGAGTCCCTGCATATCATTAAAGCATACATTTTACTACTGGTATATTTGCTGTTCAGTTATGCATCCTTCCACTAAAAAAATAATTCAAATAGCTAACTCTAGTGATACAAATAATAAAAGCTTCAACTATTAATTTAAGATACCAATTATACTAAAAGGTACTAACTATAAAGTTATGAAATTAAAAAGCCAATCAATACCCTAGAACAAGGCAAGACTGCCGTGCTCCCGCCCCAGATCCCTGTTCTCAGCCCCGGCTAGCTCTCGTCCTGGGGCGAGGGCGGGCGATTGAGGCACCCTCCGCTGCTCCCAGCTGGGGTTTGGAGAGTGCCTTTGTGGGTCCCGGGCAGCGCTAGCAAGCCTCGTGGTGATAAATGAAGAGCGGATCCTGTTGGGGGCTAAGTCCAAGTTTATTGTGGCCAGCGGGGCCAAATATTCCAGAACGGTGCCAGCCAACAGGAACGAGCACAAGGTGCTTGCACTGGCTTATAAACTGTAAGGGAGGGGAAGACCAGTAACCAATGGGGATAGGGGTAGGGAGTGGCTCCGGGATGGGGTGATACAACGTGGTCCAATGGGGGAAGGATATGAGAGGGGCCCCAGGTCCTCACCCAATCACCCGGTGCCCAAGGTGGAAGCTTCTGGATGGATGGGAAGGGACACCGAGTGATAGACAAGGCACCTGGGAGGGGTAAAGGGAAAGACTGCGCCTCTTCCAGGGTGATGGATAGATACTGGAAAGGCGGGAAGGGAGGACAAGGCGGGAAAACTGGGGATAAACCAAGTTGTACGTGGGGGTACAAAGGAATAAACCAACACATAATACAGGGATAATAAAACATACAAATAACGCAACTCCACACAAGACTATAAAATTATGGACAAGCCATCATTTTTTTCAGATAGAATTTTGCTTGAATATAAATGTGCATTTGTGGCTACAAGTTTTATTCTAATAGGAATCTTTAAGCTTCATTTATAAATTCTTATTTGTTTCTGAGCACGGAAACAAACCTCTAAGAATGACAGACAGGAATTCACATCCTGCAAATATCAACTTTCTGGCTTCTCCTGCCTTTAAGCTGAAAGAGGACAAACCAGAGCTTTCCAGGGGTCCCTTTATTTTCTGGCACGTGCTTCTTACAGGCTGGGTCCATTCAAGGTAGGGAGAAGCTCGTAGTGGGTGTTGCCTTTCTGCCACAGTACAGGTGAGCAGGAAAAGGACCAGGACTGGCTGAATAGCAGTAGAAGAACTGAAGAGTTTTCCATAAACAAAAAGGAAGAAACCTTTCTGTTGCAGAGGATAGATAGATATGATTGTTATCTTAGCTAGCCGAATGTCACTTCTACCCTTGGATGAATCCTGGAGTGAAATGGACTGTTCCATCCCACCCCGCAAAAGATTGTGGTTCATCCCACACCTCTGTACCTGCCCCTAAAACAGACTCTGTAACCCCATTGGCCCATGCCTTGTCCCAGCCCACCTGGGAGCCCCTGAAAAGGGGGCTCCGAGCGGCCATGCGGCCTCTTGGATTTCCTCCCCTCTAGGACTCCCTCCCTCCCTGGGGCTTCCCCTCTCCTAAACCCTCCTTTCTCTCTCCCCTCCCCCGTCCTCCTAAGCCCAGCCACGTGCTACGCCTGAGAGCATGAGGCTCGGGCATTCCTGAATCCTCCAATAAACCTCTCTCCCCAAGAGCAAGCGTCAGAGATCTCTGCCTCCCTACACCCCAACCGTGCAAAGGAGCCTACTCTTCCCTCACCTTTCAGGGAGCCTATCTACACTGTGGAAAACAAAACAGTACACTTTGAATTCAGGTCAAAATTACTACTCCTTTGGCTACTTCTGAAGGTGCAGGCTGCCTTTTCCCTTGAATAAAATGAGAATTTTCCAGTCTAACCACTGGTATAGGCTTTCCTGGGGATGCAGCCTGTCCAGCAGACCCATGCAACCCTCCTCACACCTGGGGAAAAGCAACAAGAACACACCATGGAAGTCTCCAGGCCTTTAGGGTGCAATCTTTAGGCCAGGTTGCTACACCTGAGAGCCAAAGTCGTTTACACTGCATCTGGTGCATCTGAGGGAAGCTAGGCAGGCACCCTAGGAAGGAGGCTGGAGATAGTGGGTGACTATATAGACACAAGACCCTTTAAACAAGGGAAGATTGATGCTTTTTTCCTGTTGCATTTCTAAAAACCAAACCTACCCAAGAAAAAGCCACAGAGCTATTCCTTGAGCTGTGCCTCTTCCTTAAACATTCTGAAACTACACTCCTGAAAAGAGACAGAAGCTGAAGGATCTCTGCCAGCTTGTCTTTTTCAAGCTGCTGCTCTTTTCTGCTCATTTTACTTACCTGTTTTAAAAACAGGGCTTAGGTCAGATCAACCTGTGATGTCACCAGGAATTGGGTGACAGCTGATGCAATTAGGTGAGCCTCTGATCAACAGAGGAGGAGCAGGGATATGGGTCATAATCCTGGAAGATGAATTAATATGCATCCCTGCAAGGTTATTTGCCAGAAACTGAATCTCAGCAGTTTGCTGCAATTTTACTGCTCTGCTCTAGAGCAGAAAAATGAAAACATGCAATGCTATGGGTGCAACTGAGTGACTCAGTTTGTTGATACATTTTAATATTTATGCTGTTTAATGAATGTCTTGGAAAAGGAAACTAATGTTCACGTCCTATTTGGTAGATACAGTGAGTAAAGTAGTATAGTGATAAAGATTTTCTCAGGACATAGCACGATACCTCTAAGACAGGGAATTGTTCTAAGCAGGTAGCCATTATGATGTTTTCTTGTACCACCAGCAGGGTAATATAATGCCAGCTGAATTTGTAGTTTTACATTTTAGAAAAAAAATAGCAAATTGATTGCATTTGTGCTTCAGATTTTGCTGCTAACATTCTCTACCTCCATCACATTTCCAGGTTAGAAAACAAAATACCCAAAGCAGGAATATAATTTTTCAACCTTATACAGGATATATTGGCTTGAAAAGTCTCAAAACTGCTTTGCTCTACCAGGAGTATTATGTGTCCTTGGAGAGGATATCCTGAAAACTTCTGGAGAGTCAAAACTGTCATCACTGCTAAGGGTGTATGACACCAAACAAAGAGAGCTGTGATCTCTAGACACAGGAGGAGAAGCAGAATCACAGAGATGCAGGAGGAAAAGACCCAAACATAACAGTTGGAATAGGATCCACAAAAGGGAGACAAGAAGCTAAGTGTTTTCAGACCACACTTCAGAACCAGATTGGCAAGAGAGGCACAGAGATGGTGGCCCAGCAAAGCAGATGGTGTTCTCCCAGCACAGCCTGCATGGAGAGCTTTCCATCTGCTGGCACATTCAAAACAGACTAAGAAGGGAATTACGGGACTTTTATTATAAACAACGTTTTAATACTCTCTGAAAAATGTTTGATTTCATGTTAGCATTGATGAACTCAGGCTATGTAGCCCCAGAATTACTCAGAAGAGGCTGAAAGGATTAGCAGGAGCAGCAGATTGCTTCTTTTGGTGTGCAAAGTCACAGCTATCACACAAGCTGCAGAAGGAATTTCAGCTGTTAACAAGACAAAATGGTTCTGCTGTTGCTGTTCTCTTCAAAAGAAATGCTAGGTACCCAGACACACACAGTTTACCAGATATCAAGTTATTTGCAGTTTTCAATTATTTTTGCGGGTATGGGGTGTTTTTAATAAGGGAGGTTTCTGCAGTTAGGATGGTATCAGAGATACCATATAAAGAACCAACTAGCTCCTGATCATTGCTTCCTCAGAAGCAAGGTAGCTGACCAAATCCCACACAGGGATGGTGGCACAGGGATAGCTAGCAGAGTTTGAAAGACAGGTTCAGCATGGCACATCTGTAGTAAATTTCTTTTCCTATAACTTCAATTATTATTCTGTGCTTGTTTGAACTAAAAAAAAAACAAAACAAAAAAACCACAAAAAAACCCCCCAAAAAAACCTAAAAATCCAGGCCCCAGTCACAAAATTATTTAGTTCAGGACTTTTTCTGCAACATTTTTGATGTATTGGTGATATAGTAAGATCATGCAATCCGAGGGGGGCTGGGGCACCATCTCTTGGAGAGTAACTCCAACTTTTAATTGCAGAAAAGAGCTAAGCAGCCTCTAGGCAGCATCTGAGAAGAGCACACATCACCCTCTCCCAAGTCCTTGAAAATTGTCTGACAAAAGCATGGGCTACTGCTGCCATAGGTTAAATTCTCAGGGCAAAGCAATAAACTTACTCACTTCTGACCATCCTCTGACTGTTGTTACCCTCCAAAACTGCCAAAGCCCTGCAGCTCCCAAGATGGCTGAGAGAAATGCATAGAGTAGCAAGCCCCTGAACACACCTTCCCTCTGGGCCAGGGCAGCCCTTACTTGCTATTCCAAAAACAAAGGTTAGCACAAAGAAATAAGATTACAGCAAGTCTATTTTACATTTCTCTTTATATGTAGACAATTAAGAAGTAGCTGACAGAGAATTAAAATGTACAAAAGCAAGGCAAAATTAATTAGTATGGTAATAGGGAGATATTAGGAAAGGACACATGTATCAGAGCTGGTAAATATGGTTAAATTAATGGGGAGTATTTAGGTATATCAGAAGAGATTTTTCAAGAGTAAGACTTTTTAAAATATTTTGCCAATTATGTTAATAACATGAGATTGGAATATTTTACATCAAATTATAATTGTTTGGATCATTAAATGTTTAAAAAATTCTGCTTTGACAATGATACAAATCACATAAATAAAAGCCACTTTAAATTTCCAGTTGCTATGCATTTGTTTTTCTGGATGAAAGAGCACTTAATGTTGCTGGAAAGCCATTAAGCAACAGTAGTCATTTCCTAAACCTGGTTTACACAAGCACTGTTTACAAAATAACATCTTTAGGGACTATTTAAACTTGTTTCTCAGAGTCAATGAAATATTCATGGACTGCAGTATTTGTTCATGGCTCTTCCTGTAGTTAATTCTGTCATTCTGCTACCTTCACTATTCAGGAAGGCAAAACTCAAATCAGAATTTAAAAAAATATATTGGGAAAGTAATCCATATTTATACAAGTGGTTTGTAAATTGAAGACTTTCCGTAAAACCTAGAAACATATTTTACAATACTTGTTACAGCACAAAACAAGTAACAGCTGAATTTTTCTCTTGCAAAACAGGCTTGCAAATTTTCCTCTTGCAAAACAGTTTTCCTGCCCTTAGAGTCTGCAACACAATGTGTGGAAGCATATGAAGTACATATGTAGAGAAGAAGAAAGTAAAAAGATACTCAGTGGTGAGAAAAAGCTGCCTGAGGAAGAGCACTGAAATAGCAGCAGCACTCACTGATGTCTAGATGTCCATTCAACAAGAGCAGCTATTTTAAGAATAACTCTGGAGACAGTTCTGAATTTCAGTCAAGCACCTAAATAATTTTCAGGGCCAGACAAGATCACCCTAAGCTTGGTCTGTTTAGATCCTTTAATAACACCTACTGCTACATGGATTATTCCCTGAACAAAAAAGTAATTTGTAGAAGAGCACACATAGAAGGACCAAGGGACACAAAGAACCAGGTCCATAGTACCCTAAGGCTGGTGAAGTTTCTTTTTACAAATCCTCAAACAGGCTCCCTTTATCCTCAGAAACTTGTGGTGGTGCGTTTTTATTTATTTTATGTACGGTTTCACAATTTTGTATTTCCCCAATGGCTTGTCCCTGTTTCCCCCTATTTGCTATGTTGGTACATTCTTTTGTTCTGTTTTCCCGCCTGGTCCTCCTTTCCCGCCTTCCCAATACCTGTCCGTCATCCCCAAAACTGCCAAGTCATCCCCCTGTCCCCTCCCAGGTACCATGTCCGTCACTCGGTGTTCCTTCCCCTCTGTCCAGAAACTTCCCCACAGGGCACCGAGTGATTGGACGAAGGCCTGGAGCCACTCCCATGTCCCCTTCCCATTGGACCAGGCGGAACCACCCCACCGTGGAGCCACTCCCTTCCCCGTTCCCCATTGGTTTCCCCTCCCTGATTTCCACTCCCATTCCCCTCCCAAACTCTATAAATGTCTGTGTCAAACCCCACTCGGGGTTCCAGCTTGGGGGGTTTCCAGTTTGTAGGTTCCCGTTTGTCAGTGTATCTTCTTTGCGTTGGCCACGTTGGCCCTGGATTAAAGAAGGCTTTATCCCAAGCTGGTTCCGGCTTTTCTTCGCCGCCAGAGGGTCGCTAGCGTGATTCAGGACCCACGGGGACACCTCTCAAACCCCATTAGGGAGCAGCGAGAGGTGCCTCATTGCCTGTCCTCACCCCAGGTGCCGAGCTAGCTGGGGTTGAGCGCAACATCAGTGGGCATTTGGGGCTGGGGAGCGCGGCAGAAACTGAGGGAAATTACCTGCAAGAGGAAAACTGTAAATGTAACTCTTGCTCCCATTTTGAGAAATCAAATAATTTGGTACCTCAGGCTGTAGCTGCCAGTGCTGCTTAAGTGTTGAAGTTAACAAATGACTACAATTCTAAATATATGTCTTCCCAGAAAGGCTAAGGAGCTCAGTTTTCACTTCACCCAGCAAATGCACTGCTTTTATTTTTGCCTCCAAATCCTCTACAGGCTGAGTACATGGTATCACAGGTGAATGAAAGGGAAGGCAGGCAGTGGAATTCACTAGGAAGTAGGAAAAATGCTCTGATGAAGGACAGGCACGCACAGCTACACATGACAGTGAGTTTCTGTGAGCTGTTGTCAGACACTGGGACACAGTACAAAGCTCACTGGAGCAATGGCACTGTTCTCTCCTATATGAGTGTCTTAGAGGGGAAGCAGTTTTCTTATGTAAATCATGCTAACAGATGGTTTGCTTCAAGAGTGTGGTGGTAAAACTGTACAGATATCCTAACACTCATGCAGCCGTAAATGAATTGGATTGGTCAATTCCTTCTTCACAGAATATTACTAAGAATAACTACTTCAAACTAAGGCACTACTATCCCAAACAAGATTACAGATGACACGTGAATTTCAGTGAATTTTAACTACAGATGTTTTACTGTTTTGGCTTAATAAATTAATGGTAAAAAGATTAAGTCATGCCTAGATAATAGGAGGGTGTTTAAAACCAGGCAAAACCTTCCAGATGCTTTATTCTTTTGCTTAGCCCTAGGGGACACATCTGAAAGCATGCACCAGCCAGGACAGATGGCAGCCAATAAATTCCTTGACTCATACACCCTTGCTTATACTAGGTCATGATGAGTGTCTCGAGGCAATGAATTTGAACTTCCACCAAGTCACATAAAATATGCTCAGCAGGTACTATCCAATACTCATTTCATGTAAATTAACCTGCCAAAAGGAATGTGAATGATTGCCTCACTCTTTTGTTCTACACAGTCAACAGTTCCTCAGGGGAACCATAAAATGCTCACCAAGCTCAGTGACAGAGTGAGTGGTCCCGGTACAACACTCAGCAAGAAGCTGTGGTTGAGGCTCAGCATTGATACACTGGTAGCCTGGAGAATACTGGCATGGAATGCTAAAGCTTAGTGATCATATTAACAGTGACTGAAAGCAGCTCCTAAGTAGAGAAGTATGTAGGTGATCACAAATTCTGCATAACACAAAGGAAACTCTTCCGTCAGGCACTGGTTGCTCCCCATACACTTTCAATTGTTGCTGCTCTAAATCATGAAATCTGCCTCTGCATGCTACAAGGCCTCAGATGCCAACATTTCCTTCTCAGTATCATATTTCATAGCAATAACAGCCCCAATATTACCACTGCATAGTATTTTAAGGAGGCATAAAATAGTCACAAATTAATATTGACCCATCTTACCTAGACTTCAAAGAGCATCACTTCACCTATTAAAAAAAAAAAAAAAAAAGTAGAAAGGAGGACCCCAGGCACTACTGACCCTACCTGTGTGCCTGGGAATACCATGGAACAGAACCTCTTAGAAGCTGTGCTAAGCACATGGAGGACAAGGAGATGATACAAGACAGCCAGCACAGCTTCAGCAAGAGCAAGTCCTGACTGACCAACCTATGATGGAGTGTCTAGATCAGTGGGCAAGGGAAAAGCTATAGATGTTGTCTATCCCAGGTTCTGTAAGCTCTTTGATATAGCCCCCCATCCTCTTCTCTAAACTGGAGAGATACTAATTTGATGGGCAGCCTGTTAAGTGGATGAGGAATTTGCTGGATGATCACACATGGAAGTTAGTAGACAATAGCTACATATCCAGATGACAAATGGTGACAAGTGGTGTCCCCACAGGGGTCCATACTGGGACTGTTTTGTTATGTCCATCAATCATCGATAACGGCATCACGTGTGCCCTCAGCAAGTTTGCAGATGACATGAAGCTGAGTGGTGGAGATGACACATCTGGGGAGTCAGATGCCATCCAGAGAGACCTGGACAAGCTCAAGGACACACACAGGAACCTCCTGAGGTGCAGCAGGAACCTCCTGAGGTACAGCAAGGCCAAGTGCAGAGTCCTGCACCTGGGTCAAGGCAATTCCCAGAATCAAGACAGCCTGGAGAATTAAATGTTGGGTTGAGAGCAGCCCTGCTGAGCAAAACTTCTGGGTGTTGGTGAGCTTGAGCTGGCATTGTGAGCTTGTGACTCAGAAGGCCTTACCCTGAGCAGAATCAAAAGAGGCTTGACCAGTAGCTGGAGGGAGCTGATTCTCCTCCTCTTCTTAGCTTTTGTGAGAGTTCACCTGGAGTACTGCAACCAGCTGTGGAGTCACCAGCACAGGAACAACATGGACCCATTGCAGTGGGTTCAGAGGAAGGCCAGAAAAACAATGGACAGAATATTTTTATTATGAAGACAGGCTAAGAGATCTGGGGATGTTCAGCCTCAAGGCTCTAAGACCTCATTGTGCCCTCTCAAAACCTAAAGGAAGCTCATAAAAAATATAGGGACAAACTTTCTATGTAGGACTGTTGCAATAGGACAAAGCATAATTGTTTTAAACCAAAAGACAGTAGACTTACAAAAGTAGACCAGGGACAGGTTTGCCCAGAAAGGCAGGGGATGCCCCAGTTCTGGAAACATTCAAGGTCAAGTTGAATGTGGCTTTGAGCAACATGATCTAGTTGAAGATGTCCCTGCATTTTGCAGGGGTCTGGAATTAGATGACCTATAAAAGGTCCCTTCCAACCCAAACCATTCTATGATCTCCTGGTAGAGAAAGAAATAACTATCTGGTGATTTTTAGAAATAGACAAATAACAAAGAATTTTGCAGACAGGTGATGTTTCCCACAAAAGAGATTGATGCCAGCTGTTAGTGCCTAGAATAAAAGTTTAGTCCTTATATACATCATGAAACAAATAGGTCTAGTACATCAATATCTGAGGTGCATGAGTGAATCAGCATTAGACTAGAACAAATTGAAGAAGTAGAAAGTGCAACAGGAGATGAAAAAGTGGAGCAATACACTTTAGACAAAGTGGAGGTACACAATATCCTAGGGCACCTTAGGTTGGTAATTAAAGAAAAACAGATATTGATTTCACATTGTTAGTTGTTCATCTTTACAGGGGTATATTTTTATATCTACACATGCTATTGTAGATAGGTATTTCACTATGGAGACAAAATCTGCTAAAAATATGAGTGATTAACTGTAATTAATTCCAAATAACAGATAACAGCCCTTGAACACAGCAGACGTTCTGTGATTATCATTGCCTTATAGGAAGTGCATCCACTTTGGAAGCAGACAAATTGCAAATTTAATGATGAACAATGACAATGATTTTGGAAGTAGCAACCATTTCCTATTCTTCTAATTGCACAAACTAAAGGAAAGATATGACTTCCTGAAAAAAAAGGAAATTATCTAACTGGAAATTAGCAAAAATCTCTGTGGAATCTACTCTTCTCCTCAGGGCCAAGAATACAAGGATGAGAATGGAACAGTATAAAAACAAAAAGAAAAAAAATGAATACAAGTTAAAATTTTTGTTTTGGGAAACTGCTACTGCAATTGTTTTGCTCTCTGTATTACAAAATTCTGACTCAATTATTATAGCCTTGTATTTTTTTATGACAAAAGTTCTTCTTGTGTTTGTCCTCTGCTGTTTCACCTTGGTTTTAACTTGAAAATATGCTCATATTTTGTCTTATATAATTGTAATTGAGATAATAATAAAGTGACACATAGACATACATTCCCTCCCTGAAGGTTTCAATATGCACTGTGTGTCAAGAGAGAAAATATTTTAATGGATTGCCACAGAATTCAAAATGAAGGTACTTTCAAGTAACAGAGTACAACTGAATACCAAAAATGGAATCTAAAAGGGTTTGAAATACAACAGGCTGAACACATTGAAATGAAAGTCAGAAGGTAACTTATGGAGAGAAGTATGTAATTATACCCAGGTTGAAATCCAGCCAGGATACTGAATTAACAGTTACTTTTGAAGAAACAAATGGGTCAGATGCTGGGTTGATATCTGAACACAAAATGTTGGCAATTCAGCAGCAATTCAGGTTGGGGAAAGAATAAATACCAGCACCTTATGTCGAGTAATTTTTCACCGTAACTGTACTCTGTCTGATCAGGCTTAGAAATACTCTGAGCAAAACTCACATTGACAGCAAAATGAAGGAAGGGATAAAAACAGAAGATAATTGCACCTCGAAAGAGTTGTACAGTGTTTACTGTTTCAAGTCTGGTTTAGATGGATAAGGTAGGCAAAGGTTTTCCATGGAAGAGTTGTGTGATATTTCCACATAAACAAAAGTATTTTGGACATGATTTGGTTCTCATTCCAGCAAATCAGGAGTAACTCTACCAAAGACAACACTGTAAAAGTTTCTCAAGAAGGTCAATTGTGAATCAAGATTAATCCGTTGCTTTAATCAATAACAAGGGATTTTCAGTAGTAATATTAACTGGATGCAGACAGCTGCTTCAGGTCACAAGGAATATGCCATCAGTCCCCAGAGAGAACAACCTGAATAGTTGTGCAGCCAATCATGTACTCCCAAAGTCAGGGCTTTCAGGTTCAGATACACTAGGTGCCAATAATTTGACTGGCAGAATAGGTGAACTAGAAAAATGTTCTCTTTTTCTCCTTTACCTATAAACACCACAGTCTCTCTCTTTTGACTCTACTCCCACTTTGCCTATGCTTCAAACATTATGCCCAGATTTTCACAGTAAAAAGAAACAGTAAATGGAATAGTTTACCATCAGGTAACTCTGAGCAATATAGAACAGATAGGTTTACTGCTTCAGGGATTTTCAACAGCTGTACTAAAGGGCATTTTTATAAAAGTGAACCACCTAAAATGCAGTACCACTCACTCACACGATGAAGCACTGATGCAGCGTTCACCCCACAGGGCAGAGAACACAACTGCTGGCCTGCCTCAGCTCCAGGACAGTCTCCAGGCACACATGGCAGTGTTACTTTTGCCCTTTATCAAAATACAAGCTGCTAAACTTTACAAACTCCTGGAGACTAGAGTTGAGTCAATGTTTTCGGCTAAACTGAGCATCCAGAGGCACCCAATTTTTTAGCCCCTAATGTTTTCTCAGAAACATCTTAGGTTTGTTAATGTTTTTCTGCAGTCAAAATAGGAACCCCTGGTAATCTGTTCTATGATGACAGGAATTAAATGCCCCTGGTATATATATAGATGTAGAAATGGATTAGGAGCCTTGAAGATGCCTGCCACATCTGGAGTAAAAGACAACTAAGATGGAAGCAAGGGATTTATCAGCCTTGGAACAAAACACACTGGCTCAGACCAAAGACCCACAGAGATGAGTATTCCTCTCCCACAGCAGGCTGTAGCAGTAGTCAAATAAGCAAGAGAACATGGCACCAGAGTGTCCTGATATTTCCTGAATATCCTTCTTGTATTTTTTTGTGTGCTAGGGAATTCCTGAGCCAAAATTAGTTTACATTCATCAGCCAGTTACAATTTCTTATGCCTTTATTTTGTACAGCCCCATTTGAACCCACATACACTATTAGCTTCTGGCAGCAAGGCGTTTCACAGCTTAATTACACAAGACAGTAAATCAGGAGCTTATTTCACTGCTCTACAGAAGCCCTTACTACTTTCACCCAGCAGCCCCCTGCCCTTGCAGTAGGAGGGAAGTTGGCCAGCCTCTGTTAACCTTGGCCCAATTCCACGTTTCTGTAGGTTTCTCTCTCATTTTCCTCAGTAGTCTCCTTTTCAAGCCAAAAGTTTTGGGTTATTTAGTTGTTCCTCACAGGAAAAATCTTTGATTACCCTAATGGCCTGTCTCTGTGCTGTTCTCATTTCTGTACCATTCTTTCCTGAAATGTAGGAGGACCAGAGACCCACACATAATTTGAGCCACAGGTGCACCATACAGTCCTACAATGGCAAAAAGACATTTTGTTCTCTGCTTTTCTCTGATAATTTCCAGTAGTGTGTTGCGTTTTGAACAGCTACCATGTGCTGTGCTGACATTTTCATAGAACTGGGGTAATAACACCAGCACCCTTTTTTTTCTGAGTGGCAATAGTCAACCCAGGGCAAATCACTGTGTACATAAAACTGCTATTATTTTTTTCACACATGCAACAGGTTACAGTTACCTGTTCTCAGCATCAACTGCCATTTTGTTGCACATGAAGATCCTGCCACTTCATTATCAATGCTTCTCTTTATCCTCAGTAACATAGTACCACCAAATTAACTGTTTTCCTTGTCTTTTTTTTATGTATTTATAAATAGCACAGGTCTCAGTTGTAAGTTCCCTATACTGAGAAAGCCTACAATTTAATTCACTGTTTTTCCTAGTTTTCCAAACATTTCTTCCTTATTGAAAGGATCCTCTTACTGCTATTCTGTCTACTAAATTTTATAAGGAGCCTCAGAGACAGTCACAGATTTCAAGTAATAACAATCAATTTCCAAGTCCAAAAAACTCTGTGGCTCTTCTGTTATCCATACACTAACTCAAACAAGATTCTCCCACTGCAGAACTTTGACCAAATGCACAATTTTAAACCATAGCTCCCTGAAGGGAAAGCCTCTAGTCATACTGTCTGAAGCATTAGGAGACATTTTCAAGATTTTCACACCATTTATCCCTGAAGGCATAATTGCATTCGCTTCCTATCTTAAGTTCATGCTATTAAAGGAGAGAAAAAGATAAACCTGATAACTGCTTTAAAAAAATTACCTAATGAATTAACAGTCCACCTAATTTCTCAGTTGTTCACAGTCTCGTTTCATCAGAGTTTTTTCCTCATTTTAGTTGTCAGATAACCATCAGTTGAACTGGATTACCATTAGCATCCAGCATGGAAAGTTATCTGTACAGCTGGGATCTAACCTGCCTGAAACTGGCATATTACTAACTATATCACACAGCACCTGGAAGTCCTAACCATGGATCAGTCAATGAAGTGAACATTTTGTCTCAGACAATTCAGCCAAATTAACGTAACGTTTGTTGTTCTATTCACCTAATGTGAAGCATAGGAAGTGCTGCAAATTCTGACACTCTACTCATTTTATTGAATGTCAAACAATTCCATTGGCCATAGTAGACAATTATCATAGACAAATGGAAATATAACTCCTCTCTTCTATATTGGATTTTTAGATAAATCAGGTTTCTGAATCCATTTATAAGCTATTCTAATTGCCAGAGAAATTCTTAAGTGTTGATTTTTTTCAGGTTTTTTTTGATGTTAGCAAATTCTATCTTAACCTTGCTGGATTGTATCAAAATGCACCCACAGATGAGAAAGCTTTCATGTGGCTTGGATGCTCCAATTTGCCTCTAATAAAAAAATTCTTGTAACGTGTAACAACTGCATCAAGAGCCTTTCAAGAGACCAAAAAGGACATTACTGCTGGAGTACACTGTATTTCTATAGCCATTTACTAAGCATTTGCATTCATCATACTGTGGGTATATACATAGTGGGAAAATACACAAACTGAGTGGGCTAAGAATTATGTGGTTAGGGCTTGAAATAACAAAAGCAAAAACAAAACATTGGATTTGCATATTTTTTAATTGGTTCCCATTTACGAAATTTGTGTGTGATCACCTGAGCCGTCTAGATAGATAAAATCCACACTAAAACATTTACTACCAAATTTTGTTGTTTGGTTTTGGTTTTTTTTGAATGATATTGCCAAGTGTGTTTTCTCTAAGTATGCAAACACCAGTGTTGCACTGACATTCATCTTTGCTTATGAGCAGAAAGAGGAAGTCACAGTTTGCTGTAAAAAATGTCTTTCACACACAACACCAAGAAAAACATTTGTAATGACAGTTTTCTTTGCAAAAATGAGATTATTTTGCCCTCATGGTAGCTGAAGGGCAAATTGAAAGCCCTCAGTTTTAACTAGATTTTGAGCATTTGAAACTGACCCACGTATAACATTATCTATAGAAAGGCATCCTCACCACAGCTAACAGCAGCTCAGCACTATGTGTATGTAGACTGTCAGAATGAGCACTTGAGGCTTGTCAGCTCCAGCAGCTGTTTTCATAATCCAGTGAATTGCTCTGAGCTGCCTTAAGGTGATCTATCACTGCAAATGGCTGTAGAACTGGAGGCCTGTGCATTGTCACTGCCACGGTGGGTGAAATCCTAGCAACAGTGGCACACCTCTTATAATTAAAAATAAAAATTTAAAAAAATCATAATGCAGCAAGGCCCAGACATGATGAGGAGGCACATATGAAAGAGTGAAACTACTATATTTCCCAGTAGAAACACCGCGTTCCTTTTTACTATTTTTCTCTCAGGCAGTGAACTAGAGGGAGCATTGGTAGATTGGTGAGTTGAGGTGAAAGCAGTTAATTGATTTTCAAAATAGGTCTCTCTCTAAAATAACTAAGCAGCCTTGCATAGACTTTAATTGGTGCTGGAGCATAAAAATTCTTTGACCTTGCCTTGTTGTTAGGAGTGTCCATACTTGCAAATTCTTTGCAGAGAACTTGAATACCAGGTATGAGGGAGGAACAGAAGTCAATTGCCTTAATGTGAAATTAAGCATCTTAAATAACTTAAAAATTGCCAAAAAAAGCAAGGAACTAGCTGTATTTTATAATGGCATTTGAGAACTTCAATATGAACACACCCTAGGCACAACAGCTTAAACTAACATTCAGTTTTACAGCATGAATAAAATATTTTAAGCACACCACTGAAGAAAGAGATTTTGCTTCCAAATGCTTATCACTGAAATACTTAAAGAATTCACTTTATTCACTTTACAAAACAGCTGAAATGCATTCAGCCATCATCAACACTGAAGTCTATTTCCCTCATGACAAAAGACCTGGTACCTCCTAGATGGTGCAGATATTATTGGGTTGAACTGCCTTCACTGGTATTGGATAATTACATTGCCTTGTTGGATAATTTGGTTATGAAAATATTTTTCTCACAAAAAACAATGTAGCTTCCTCAAGTAAAATTCACAAGCCTATTTCTATTTTCTTGCAGGAAAATAGAAAGCAATACTGTAATTCACGTACAACTTCATATATAAATTTAAAATTAACTTCACAATCTTCTGCAAATATTTATGCACATAAACAAGCAAATACAGGCTGCAACAATAATCACTGCATGGCTAAAGTGAAAATCAAAGACAAGAATCTCAAAAAATTAATTCAAGTTTACAATTCATAGCTCTAAGCCTGAAAGTAAAAACTACCTTGAAGATTTTATGCCTCTTGTGGTAACCACAATTATTCATAGCACAAGCAGAAAATTAAGATTTTTCCAAAGAGAATTAAATGAAAAAGGAAGGAATAAATTTCTATTGTTTATTTAGTAGCAGCAACAAAAAAAACCACCAAAGTCTAGATAGCAAGAATATTGGAGGAAAAAAAAAAGAACAATCCCAAAACAAAAGCAAGTGACAAAAACTCTAGAGAAATATAGTTGGAAAGGGCAAATGATTCCTAAAAAAGACCAAACAGCCAATGTGTGCTTTTTAAATCAGCATGCTTTTCCAGCAGATGAGCAGAAAACTTCACAACAAATAACAAGCTCAAATGAAAATTAACAATCAGCATATGCTTACATTATCATTAACAGATCAAGCCTAAATGATGCACTAGATTCAGCAATAAAGATCTTTTTGACAGACAAATTTAAAAACTTTGAAGTGTCCAAAATTATAAAGCTGAGCATATACAAAAAGTAAAAATTTAATAGAGAGCATTTGCTAAACAAGGGGCAGATAAACCTTTAGTCATCTCATGCTGTTAAGAACATGGAAAATACAGAAGATACCAATGGAACTGAAGAAAGACTCAGAGCCGGCATTTCAGATGATGGCAGTATTGTCAGCCTCAGCATCTAATAAAACCCTGTATTATTGTCCTCACTGGGGAGCAAGAAAAATAAAAATCAAGAGCAATTTCCTTCCACAACCTGTTTAGAAGCAAGTATGTTTGCAGGCCAGAAAGCACCAAGCAGATTTTAAGCCAAGTGTCAAGTGGCTGTTCTCATTTTATACAGCTAATGTAAAGTGACAAGCACCATTCATGAAAAATATTAGAGATTTTCAAAAAGCCTGTGATAGCAATTGTGCTGTCAAACAGAACAGTTGTTTTTTGCCATAACTGGAACAAGACTAGAATGTATAATATCCTCATTATTGTTAACACTGGTCATCATTGGAGTGCAACCAAATTAGCTCAGTGAGCAACTAAGAAGTTTCACAGACAAAAGGCACACTTGGGTGACTTTCACTTCATTTCCCAAGTAGAATAAACAGATCAGTTATTAGCAGACATAGCAATACATGTTGGTTGCCTTATTGAGAGTGAAGCCAAAATCCATACCTATTACTTATTTCAAAACAGCTCCACCGCAGATAAAGAAATATTTTTACATTTGTATCATCTTATCTTTAAGGAAGCAGACCATATGATGATGAATAAACCCTCCTGTAATTCAGGCAATACAAACCAAGGTCAGAAAGAGGTTTTGATGAACTTCTAAAAATTTAGGGAGGGAGATAAAAGTAGAAGTATTAATCAAAATTGATACTAAATAAAAAATTTTTAGTCAAGTTGTTAGATCTTTTCTCCTTGCCAATGCAAAGTCACAGAACTCAACAACTGCATTTGATAAAAGATGAATTTGACAACCTCACAAGGGAAATCCAGAACCCCTTGGATAGAAAAGGTGTCAGGTATCACAGGCTGAGCACAGGAACATAAATTATTAAAGCCTAACAAGGAGGAAGTGACAGATGACGTTTGTACATGCTTTAAGAGCATCAAACGCTGGCCTGAAGTATGAATGCAAGTGCAAAGGAGAGCTAGAACCATTACAGTATGAAAGGTGCCTCTTCAGTTAATTGACAAAGAGAAAATTATGGGACTGTGACACTGGAGAAACTGTTTGGTCTCCTGACTGGCCCACAGGTGCAATAGTAGAAACAACTTGCATCCAAATCTTCAAAATAACTCTCAAATGAGAATATTGATACGCAGGCATCAGACAGCTTGGTGTTACAATAAAAATAACAGTTTACCTTACCACTGAACTTCAATCTACCAAGCCACTGTAGTGGATCTAGGCTTCCCTTTAGTGCTTCCCATTACGAAACATCAGATAGAGCAGTTAAGCAGAATAAGGACTCTTCAGTAACGTTTGTCTCCGAGTGCCAAAAAGAACTGCCAAAAAGTATTAAGGTGCTGTTGCAGAAGGTGCCATCTACTATTTCTCTGTCGTAGTCAGAAGGCTTCTCCAGTCAAGTCTGGCATAGCATCACACTTTTGCTTAGGTAAGAGAAACAGAGCACATTTTGGGATATTTTACTAGCACCAGGCAACACAATGGAATTTTCAATTAAAAAAAATAAAGAGAGGAGACTACCAACCAAAGAGTTTGCAATTAAGGACAGAAACCATTTGTCAATTTAATATGCAACACATGATAACAAAAATTTAGCCTCAATGTATCTATTCCCTCATACAAATTATGGAGCCAAACTACTCTAAGACAACCAAAGCAGGTAATAGAACAGATCAGCTTTATAGACAGATTCAGCATTTTTAATTATTGTACTACTAAAGCACAATTCTGCATAAGTAGAATTATATTATATACTAAATTCCCAAGCCACCAATGAACTGCAGGAGCACTTACACTCTTATTCTGTAAGGCAGGATAGATTTTGTGCAATAATGCACTTTTAGAGAGGGCATAAAGACTATCTGTAAGGTTGCATTCTGTCAAAATACTGTAAGAAGCTAATTTATTTTGGAGCTCAGGTTATTACTGCATATGTTGGACACAGCCCCAGTCTATTTTGGAGAGGAGCTTTCCCTTCCTTCCAAAGAACAAATACAGTTAAGAATTTGGGCAGCACAAGCTACTCCACAATGTTTTGCCAATACTCTCCATGGATTCATCCTGGTGGGTAGAGAACATGTGGAAGGGAAGGGCCAATATCAGAGCTGCCTGGGACCTTTCTGCAAACAGTTGCCAGCAGGACTCCAGGCACACACCACATACTGGGTGAAGAGGAAGTTTGTCACATCCTATGAAAGGCAAGATAGGTTGAAACATTTCCTAGGTATTTGAGTTTTGTTTTCCCAAAGGAACTGCTGGATGCAGAATCTATTATAAACAGAGTGCTAAGGCTTTTCCATAACTCAGAAGGAAGAAAAACATGTAAACATTATGAGAAGTCAAGACACAAATACAGGCCAATGCAAACATCATGTTTCCCATTGTCTGCTTTTCCTATCAGCAACAGGAATGACTTTCATTATGCATCATCATGAACTATAATATTAACAAATGAATATTTCAAGAATCATTACTGATACTTTTTTTTTAAGTTCTTGACTTTCTTGTGCTGGTAATCTTAATAGAGGTATGAAGGAAGAAACTCCTCTGCTACAAAAAAAAATTTAAGGATCTCTTTTTCACTTCATCCAGAGAAACTCCAAACCATTTGAAAATTCTTATGAAAATCTAGTCAAGCATTCTCCCACAATTTAACCAGTCACAGCCTCACTGGAAATCCAAGTTGCCATACTTCAAATCCCAGCACAGGAGTTAAAGTCCTGCCAGAAATGAATAACTCTCCTATAGATTGGTGAGCACACTAAGTACCAGCTTCTCTGCTATTCTCAAGTGAGCTGCTCTCAATTATTCTACTGGAGTAACCTCATCTGGTATAACTAATTACACATTCACAGGGCTAACTAGGCTGTTTTTCCAAGCCCACTGGTTATGGGACTTATCTCAAGTTGTGTAAGATCCAGATTCAATTAGTATTTTAATTACTTACATAAAGCAGAGCTGTTTTCACAAGAGAGACAGAAATTGTAACATCCCAAAAATTGCCTCAAGGTTAAGACATTCATATAGGACACAAGTGACAATTCCAAGTTCTCAACCTGAACTACATCCACAGGACTTAAATACGTGACATTGTGTGTGTGCTCTGCCAGGGTAGGTGCTCTTATCTGAATGCCAGAAACTTTCTCTGCTGAGAGGTGATAAATTTTGATGTTGAGAAACAATGTAGATGTAACTAGATGTAGATATAACTATAAAAATATACATATGGATATACACATATGCATATAAAGAGTAGCATCTCCTAAATTCTTTTTTACTGTGGAAGGAAAAAGAAGACTATTCATCTAAATGGAAACAACAGAAACAACAAATTAGAGTGCCTGATAATTATTTCAGGCACAAAGGTCTCATCTACAGTGGATATTTTGAAGTTTGAATTATATAGGCCATGAATATAAATCTTTTCATAAGGTAATGGAAAAGGAATCTGGAACTCCTAGTCCATTAGTTCGTTGGTTTCTCAATAAATACTTGGTGCGCGGAAATATAAATTAATTACCCAAAACATATGCATATATATGAAGCATGTGCATAAGTATTAAGTTAATATATGCACATTACATATGGTGTTCTCAGCCTGTTAAAGTGTGTTACACTACATGGTTACTCACAGCTTATACTCCGCATATAGTACACTCATATAGTTCAAGGTACCCTACTCTTTCAATCTATGACCACCTTAATAGGTGAAATAACTTTAACTGAGCAACCTTTAAGCCTGGGAATTTTCAGACTGTGAATCTGATATTATTTGCTGTTGAAAATTTGGAATTTTCCCCTAGAAAAATAAGAATCAAACATTTTGTTTCAAGAAGTTTGTACTTCAAAATATTGATATGCTAAACTTCACATTTCATTGTTAATGTTTTATGTGAACTTTTCTGATGGCTTGAGTGTTCTGGGGATGAAAGCATTTATTGAAGTCTTGGCACTTCCCTAAAGGATGGGAGCTGTATTTGGCCACTTCAGTAATTTCTCAAAGGGGAATTACTTTGGACATCTTGTGTTGATTTAATTAGTTCTGTGGAACTCAACATTTTGAGACCAAGCCTTCTTTTAAAAAATTGCCACTCCATGGCATTTATAGCTGCCTCTGTTCCTAAGGAATCTATAAATGGAAGTGGCATTGGTACTCATGACTCACATACGTTGGCAGCACTGTGTGGGCAATTCATCACAGTGTGTTCCCATCCGAAGACCTACCTGGTTGAAACATGTTTTCACTTCAACCCATCTCCTGCTCTATAAAACTAATATTTGCATCCTGCCTCACAACAAAACAAAGAAATGAAAGTAAAAAGGATTCAAATAATGTAACAGATTTGATATATACAGATTATTAATACTTTATCTTTACAGAAACTCTGAACACATTATAATAAGGAACGTTTCCCTTACTCCTAGTCCATGAATTTTTGAGTTATCTGGTGTTCTCTTGACTGTGCTGATTTGATAGCCATAATACAAATTCAGAAAATACTTGTCTTATCCTTTCAACAGCTCAAAGCTTTACATTCCTCTAATAGCATTTTTCAAATACTATTTTATTAAATAAAAAAATATTTAATGTAGAATTTGATGTCCTCCTTTTTAATTTCATTTCTGGTTCTACACTTCACCCTCTTTTTTCACATCAAACAAGTAGCTTCATCAATAGTTTTGCTATTCTGCATTACCTGTTCCTTATTCAAGGCAAGTAATCTTGGACAAGTGAGACTCAAAGTTCCTCAGAAGGGAAGACAGCTGTTTTGAATTGCTTTTATCTGGTGTGCATTTTTAATTATTTGCCTGAGTAATTCTTCATTCTGCAGTTGAAGCTACAGATGCTTGTATTTAACCCAGAGTAAGAAAGAAAGAAACAACCATCATTATTTGGGTTCCTGAAATATTGAACTGTGGTAAACAGTTCTCATACTTTTATCAGGTCCCTCCTTTCTGTCAAGCCCTCTCAGCAGTCACAGAGTAATTACCGTTCCTGCCTCAGTTTCTCTGTGGCAACAGATTTGCTGTAATTTGCAATCAAATTAGTTCTGCTCAGCTTCTCAGCCCTCTCTCCTACATTCCTGTGAAGGACCACAAGGAAAACAGTTCTGCTGGAACATCAGCAGCACCTTTGCAAACGCTCTTTGGAGGAGGGAGCTGTGAAGACCTCTGCAGGGAAAACCCTCAAATACATCCTGCCAAATAAAACATCTCCTCCCTGGCACACCAACGCAGACAAGTGGGTGAGTACAGAGGAGATATATGAGACTGACTTTTGAACAAAATGAGCAGACACCACCCACCTTGATGAGCCTGGATTGGGGTGAGTGATGAACAGGGACTCCACACTGTGGCTATTTTGGGGTTTTTCAGCTAAAGAATTACGAAATGCTCAAGAAAAAATAATCAAAACTTGCTAAATGAAAAATAAACTGGAAAAACTAAACAAAAATATTAGAAATAAATCAGTCTTTCTACAGTATAGGAAAAGCCTAACAAGAACAGTGGAAAGAACACAAACTCACAATGTGCTATTGAAGGCTGCTAAGATGTGATACCAAGAGAAAAGTATCTTCCTTGCAGAAGGGATTTTCTCTAGGCAGTTCCAGGCCTGGAGCCTCTTTTACTAACAATTTTGTACCGTCCCTTTGCTGAGTAAAAGAGATCCAGGTATTCATAGGAGTTACTTTAATGGTAACTATAAAAGCAGGCGTGGGAATCTTCCCCACCTTCAATACTACTGCCTTCTGGATTTTTCTTTTTTCTTCTCCATTACATGCACAGTTAATGAATGAACTGGAACACAGCTAATTTGCAATGATTTAAAAATAATCAACCTTCCAACTTAATCCAGATACCTGCAAATAAGTTCACACAGTCAAATGCAACAAGGAATACAGGTTATTACAAAGAAAGGAAGAAAACAAAACTGAACTAAAGAAATGCAAACATACAAAAAATAATAACCACCTCTCACCAATCAGAGGAAATTGAAAAAGAGAGGGGCTGTGGCTTAATTGAGCATATAGAGTACTCTGGCATATTGGTCTCTCATAAAGCAAGAGACATCCTATTGAATGATGTTCCAACTCTTCCAGGAAAGCAAGTTGATATTCTTTTCCATCTCTGATGACCCAGACCCATCTTCAACTTCAAGGGAACAAACTGAACCAGTGAAAATGAAGTTCACTGTGAGTAAAAGCACCACATCTAGTAGGCTGCTTGCCATCCACTTCCACAGTCATGATGTGTGCAAGGCACCAGCTTTGGTTTCAGGTCAAGTTGTTGAGACACATAACCTGGCTGGAGACAGGCTAAATTGTATATTCAGAACACACTGGATGTCAAGGACAGCCAAAGGTATTTGATCCTGCTGTTAGTAGTTCCCCAGCCTTTCCAGCAACCCTGTATTTTCTCATACTAACAATTGCTAGATTATGGCCTCCCTCGTTCCTTTCTTTGTTCATCAAATCCACAGATGGACTTCATGAAGAAACAATCAATAATTTTTTGTGCCAAAAAGGAAGAATTGCTATTAACTAGTACCTCTTTTAAACAGAGGAAAAAATAGGTTATTGTCAGGCAAATGAGCGTCAGGGTGTTTGAAACACCCTTGCCCTTTCATTATAGATTTGACGAAGTGGTCTGCTCTATGCTGATGAACTGAAAACATTGCCTTCACTGTGATACACATGCCAGCTTCCTAAGACTGCTTATCTCGCATATTTTGTTACACTGAAGCCTTTTGGTAAGAGGCTGAATTGGAACAGATGAGGTGAGAGGAAGAGGAAAGGAAGGCAAGAAATCTTTATGCTCCAGACTAAACTGTGATAAAGATTTCCATTCACGGTACAACAATATTTGCCTCAAGAAAGCAGTTTATTCAGCTACTCAGGAAAAAGGCTCAGATACTTTGTGATAATGCATTTTCTCAGTGATATTGGTAAGTCAGAAATGGCACGTGCCATGGAGACACCAATATATTCTTTTAAAGGCTGTGCTCTAAGTTTTAGCATTTGTCCACTACTGACAATTAAAAATAAACATTTAGTGGGAGGTCTCCTCCAGTTCTACAGACCAGTCTGAGTAAACCTAGGCTGTTTCTATGGGCAAGACTCTAGTCTTTTCCTCAGAAAGTTCAAATTCAACTTGCTGGTTCTGCCACAGACCATAACTGTAAACCATAACTGTTACTTGCATATGCTTATGTGGGCCAATTCCAACATCCTTCTTCCCATAGAGCTTTATGAAACGAAAAACTGCAAGTCTTTGTAAATTAAAAGAAAATGAACTTCAGTCCTAATGGTTTACCTGAAGAGAGCCTGATTGTGGCACCACTGTCAGCCTCTGTTCTTGGGGGGAAGAACTGGAGCATTTAGTCTTGAGTTCTGTTATTACAAATACCTTGAGAGTAACACCTCCAGCAACATCTAAAAGTATTCTGGGACACGTGACAACACTAAGATCTTTTCCAGCTCTCTTGCATTTCTTGTGAACAGATTTGTCAGAGTTCAAGCAATTGGATCACAGACCAAATGGTAACTGCTTACACCCTTCACCATGTTAATCTCACCATCTTAAAGGACTAGAAAAATTAAAGGTTTTGATGTAGTTGCTAGGACTAGTTTAGCTCTTGTGCATATTACGTTTAATTCAGCCAAGTGGCCAAATGAACCAATACATTTTTGGTACCCCTTCTCTTAAAAGCTGAAAAAGCATAAAAAGCAGCACAGAAACAGGCCTGCTGTGATTCGAGGCAAAATAGAACAGGTATTGCAAACAGCATAACATAACCATGTTATCTACTTGTGTCCCATCTCCATGCTAAAAGTTTAGAACAACACAGCTTACAACACTGGTCGCTCACTAGAATCCTGTTGTAAAAATAAACACAGATTTTATATGTATATAAATATATGTATTATACACTAATATGAATAAATATATGTATTTATATGTATATAAATATTATGCATATGTTTATTGTAAAATAAGCATATATTTTTACTCAATAGGGCCTCAAAGTGTCTCCAGTACGTACTGCGTAAACTGACATATGATTCATGACTCATCTCTGCCATATGCCCACAGATATTTGGGTTCTTAGGGGTCTTTTTTATTAAATATAATTTCTGTATTAGTCTAACTTTTTCTTAGACAAATATACAAACAAAATAGGGAAGGAAATGCTGAATGAAAAACTATGCATGTTAAAAGTATCAACAAGGAGATCTGCTGCTGTTATAAGGCAGGGCTATGGCATTTTCTGTAATTGGGAATGATGCTGCTTCTATGTGAGCTTATTTCAGCCTATTTTAAGGAGCAAACACTGCCACATGAAAATTCCCTCCAAAGAGTTATTTTCCTGCCACGGGATTTCTATACATAAGTTTTAATTGAAACATTTCAGATAATTTATTACTTCTTCCAGAATATTTACATTTTCATATCTATGCCATAGTCTCCCTTTATTCAAGCTGCAAAACAGCCCCATTTATCTCATATCTGTGTTTTTGCTAAAGCATTCCAGATTCTAGCTTCACAGTATGTAAATGCACCTGTAAGAAATGAAGACCCATGTAAGAAATGAACATGGCCTTCAGAGCAGGTAACAGTAATATGTAGTATGTTCAACACCTCAAATATGTTGGAAGAGGATGAAAAAAACAACATACACCAATTAACTGAGCACTCTAAATTCCATTCAGTGACACGTTTCTAAAAGAATAGTTTAGTGGCTGTGTAATTAAATGCAGTATCAGACCACATAGTCACAAGTACTCAAGAAATCACAAGTTTGTCTTTTTAACCCTAATATTTTGAAAGTGTTGGCTTAGAACAATAAAATTACTTCCTTCTGGCGCCTTTTTGTAATTCAAATGGAATTTGACAACATTTTGAATTGTCTTTTTTTATCTATGAGTTCATTCAAAGTTAATCCCAGTGCAGTTTGAAAGCAGGGCCAGAATATCTCCAGTTTTTCTGACACCACTTAAACTGGGGACAATTTTATCAACTTATTTTTTTAAGGTGAATTTTTCCAGAATAGGTGAATGGCTGTGACTCCTACTTACCTGGATTATGGGAGGAGCCAGGTTCTTACTCGATGCCTGCTCTGCATCAAGTGCTGCTCCATCCAGGTACTTTTGATAAACATTTCTGTACGTCTGTGCCTCCTTCCACTGCAGGTCAAAACAAGCTGTTAAAACCTATCTATTCCAGCATGAGCAGAACACTTGTTTCCTGGTGATACCTGTCTGCCTGTGCTCCCAGAGCCAGGTGCCCTCATGGAGAGATGGCTGTGGCAGGCACAAGCTCTCTTTAAACATCTGCTCAGGGTAAACCTACTCAAGACTTCATCCTCACTAAAGTCACTCAGTGTTGGTTTATCTCTCTATCATTTAATTAAATTGCTAATAATTGGATTGTGTAGACAAAACTGAACAAAAATTACTATGGAAGGCCAGAGTTAAAAGACATTGAAGACATACTGCACAAACTGCGAGTCTGGCAATAAAAGTCTACCAACTCTTTCCTACCACATCAGAGTTCTGTGAAGAAATATGCTACAAATGCCTTTTGGCTGCCTGCCAAAACCTCAGTCATTCTGACATATGTACAGCGAGACAACTGCTGACTCAGTGTCAACACAACATATCCCTGATCTTCCACATCACTCTTAAATAGCAGCATTATTGGCCAGGCAGTTTGTTTTACAGACTAAAAGTAGAAGGAAGACAAAAGCATATATTGGGTAAGTAAGTTCAGGCCAACAGAACCCTTCAAGAGAAGGGCTCATAGCAAAGCTCTCAGTGGAATGAAACATCTCATATCTTTTTTTTTTTTCCTCAGTACTCTTCTCAACAAACAGAGGGATTTACTGAGCATTCCCAAAAAACTGACATCACCCAGATGCACTGCACTGGCTGTAACTCAGATGGGGTACACAAGTTTTGCCCGTCTCTATGGCTGGGCATCTCAAGCAATATCAAGATATTACAGAAGCTTCCCTCATCTCAGCTACTCTACACTTCATGGGAATCAGCATCAAGATGCTGGAAACACAATTAACTGGTTAATCTCTCACCAGTTTGCACACTTAAAGGAATAAAATATACAAATTACAATGTTGCAAAAGTACTTAATAGAACAATTTTTGATGCATGCATTGAATTGTGGCTCTTTTTAATTCATATCTGGATTAGCAGCTACTACTTTGAGATAATGCTTGAACTTCCCAGGCCTTAAAACACAGGAAAAAAAAAATTCTTTGTTTTGAGTAGATACACTGATCACTCCCAAAGGTTTTCACAGTTGCACCAGAGTAAGATTTGTCTCAGAGAATTAACTGAAGCATTGAAAGGTTGAGCTCAGTTAGAAATTTAAAATACAAGCTAATGTAATTCAAATTGAATAAATTTGGAAGTCTGACTTTGTGAGACTTGTGAGAGTAGGGAAAACACTATGATTTTATTCTACATGAAGTTTCACTTGTATAAACACTATTTCTTGTTTCTCCTTATGTAAGCAGAATCAGAATTTGGTTCCAAGTTTCTTGCCATCTGGTCTGAGACCTCCCAATCAGTTGGCTATTGCTCCCTGAAAAAATTGAAATGAATGCAGTAAAAGGCCACTAGCATGCTAATTTGTGAACTGAAACAGACTCCAGTGACAAAATTGAACTGAAATAAATGATAGCTAATGAGGCATTGTTATTCACATCTTATGTGGCTTTGCTTCATCAAATGCTTGCATACTCAGGACAGATGCTTATTCAGGGTTTTGGAAAAACTTCACTTCCTTCAGCTGTCCAAGTTAAGAAACAGCTGTGTATCTTTTCCCAATGCAAGATGTATTAAGTTACACTTCAGCTTATAGAAATCACATTAACTAAAACAGTCATAATGTTGTAAAGCTTCTCATTTAAATCCACAAGATACATCTATTTCTGTACTCCTCAATTATTCACTTACAGTAGAGCATATTGGTAGAGGGTCATCATTAGTAAAACAATTTTTTAATTAAAAATCCCAATGTTTTCCTACTGATATCTTTCCAGTGACAAATGTATATACTAAGGTAATCTACATCTAAATTCCTCCAGTGTAAAGCAGGAGCTGTAAGATTAACAAATCTTTAAAGAGCTGTTTTTCTTTTTTACAGGAGAAAAAAAATCCCATTGTATTTAAAATATTTTTTCCTGAAAAGTACTCAGGCCAACTACCTAGCTCTCACTTATGGCAAGCACAACTAATTTGTACACTCCTTAACACCAATTTTTCTGCTCACTGTAGCTGCCCTCAGTTTCTCTTCTGCATGCTGAAAAGATAATTGAAATATATTTACTCATTGTTTACAGGTAAGGGCTTTTTTATCAGATGTAGAAGAGCACACAGATGAAAAAGAGCTTGTATTCTCATACATGGAAGTACTATTTCATGAGCACTCCTTTTTAGTGAAAATGAAGCTCTCCTCCCTATTCTGGTAAATAGGAACTAGTTAGGATTGTTAGGCAGAGCTGCTCCCCCAGCCAAACAGGCTCATTCATAGATCTCTAGTTTAAGCCACAATTTTACTGGACTGATCACAAAGTGAAAGATGTGACACCAATCCCTCCATCCCAACAGAATTTCAGTTAAGGATTTATCAGGCAGGGAGACCTCGTTTTCCATTCATATTCCCCAGGATGTGTGCATCAGGCTAAAAGGCAAGACAGGAGCTATTCATACAGATTACTTGTCCTTGTCACCATCCACACCCAGTTGGTGGCAGCATTTAGCCCTGACACTCTGCAATTATTATATAATTCATCTTGCAAAGGCACCTCAACATCAAGAGGAACAGATGTGTCAAAGATACAAATATAATTATACTGAAGGAAACAAGTTACTTTCCTGAAGGAAATAAAAACCTCATAGCTTGGAGAAATTATGTTTTCTAAATCTTGTCATCTCTTTCTGCTGTCACATTCATGCTGTATCATAAACAGTACAGGTACACTGTCAGGACTTAAATTAAAATGATGAATATAAGAAGCCACATATTTAAACTGCAATTTATTTCCTAGACTGAAGATGTGTCTTCCCAGTTGCTTGCTCTGAAAGGAAACAAATAGCATGAAATGTAGCACTTGGGAGGTAATTGCATAACTTTACAGGCATCACTTACAGGAATGTTGTCAATGTTTACTTTCAAATTTTATTAACTTAATTTCATTTGCATTTTCCTTTCTTACCCTTCCAAAGAAAAGCTGAGGTTCATTTCCTTCCTTTCCTACTGTGCTAGAAAGGTGCTTTACACTAAGTCACATCGACATTATTTTCGACATTATTTCAATTATTAGTTATTAGAGTGGTTAATTTAAAGGGTTTTAACTAAGGACTAAGAATGCTTGAACAAATAAAGATCATTATACAATTAGGAGGAAAATCACTGCCTATAATGCTTAAACACATTTATATAGATAATATTGGGTAACAAGAGCAAGGAAAGCACTAGGATAAGATATTACGAAAAGGTAATACAAACGTACTGCAAGATAAATCCCTTGGATAAATCCAAATGCAAAAGTCAAGCTGTGCTCTTCTGAACTTGTAAGTGATGAGAGAGAAAGAAAGGGGCAGAGGAGCTACAGACCCGATTCACTCCTTGCACCCAAGTCACTCCATGGCTCGTTCCAGTATTTCCCACACGCCACACTTGGCACCAGCTTGCAAGGAGGTGCCTCAGGGTGCCCCTTCTCTGAGACACGAGAGCCAACAGACAGCACAGAAGAGAATTCTGGCATAAGCAAAGGGGAAAGTGACAGCAAAACAAAGAGGGATCTGGGCCAGTGTGCAGACATCCAAATCACCCCCCTGGCCATCAGCTCCACAGCATAAGCCACTGGCAGTGGCACACAGCTCACACACAGAGCCTGGCTGTAAATCCTTCTAAATCTTAAGCAAAACAACCTCTTCCAAAGATTTTCTTGGAAGGAGAACACAATATAGAGAATAATTTACTTCTTCAAGTACAACAACTCAGTTACCTGGGCACTCAGCCTTTGCTTTTAGACAAAGCTGATGAAGCAACTTCTACTCTGTCACACTAGCATAATTCTGGAATAAATCAACAGCTTTCCACAGAGTTAAGATTTACAGTAGTGTGAATGAAAGCAAAATCCAACAATTTAAGATCAAGACTACGATCTTTGAACCAACACAGATCTCTGTCCTAGTCACATCAAGTCACAGATTTCCAAATTTTTTTCACATGTTTAAAACAAGTATCTGCATATCTTTTTGTGCTGCTCAGGCAAAACCATGGCAAAAGTAGCAGTGACAGGAATTTTACATGTTGACAGGCTCCAAATTCTTGCAAATCCTCACTCTTTGTTCTGGAACACTAGATTTATTTCAGATATTCTTAAGGAAAGAATGAAGGAAAAAAAGGCTACACAATATCACTCAACTGCTCCCAGTATGTCTGGAAAGGGCCCAGCTCTGCTCAGCAAGAGAAATGCCAAAACCAGACAGAACTCTGAAAGATTTGTTAAACTTCCCAACACTAGAGGAGGGCAGAACCCTGATATTCTTTTCTGAATTTTATATAAATAGAACAACTCTTCCATTCTCTTTAGTTTTGGCAGAATGTCTTATATCTGCTGTCCCTACCACGGCAAGAGGAACAGCATCAAGTTCAGACTTTGAGAAGCCTGGATTCAATTCCCTCTCAGACACCAACTCCTTGTGCAACACTAAGAAATCACCATTTTCCTGTGAATTACTGGTCTGTAAAAATATGGTAACGTTGAGATAAGACCTGCTTAAATAACAGGGGATTTAATTATCTAAAATAATACCAATGAGTCTAGCCTAATTCCAAAAATGACCAGTCATTTTATGAAGTAAATTTTCTGTACTTTCTAAATATACAATATTTTGGAAGTGTTCAGAGAGAAAGAGGAAATATGATTTAACAAGACAGAAAAAATTATTAATATTAGATGAAGCTCTTCCCATAAAGCCTTCATTAATTTGTTTTGATAAATTTGAAACATATATGTAAAGCTACAAAATTCATAGTGAATGAAGCATCTTTTTTTCCCACCTCAAGATCACATATAGAAGTACCTTCCTCAAAACTACAAAAATGTGTCTCTTGGCAAGCACAGGTCCATAACTTTTGCCAGTGAGCTGCTTACCACAAAGATTGAAAGAGGCAGCATCAAAAGTCAAGCTTTTTATTGTCTTAGCTTGTGTTAGTTACAGCTTGCTCTATAAATTACCAAATTAAAATTACATACAAATACATATTAGAGAACTGCAAACAATTTCTAAAATATCAAAAGAGTTACAGGGAGCATTGCTCTACACAACTCTAGTTCACTGCTATTACTCATGCAACACCAAGTACTAAAATACTCCATACAATTCTTATTTTGGCAGTGGTTTTAAACAGCATATTCCTTCCAAACTCTCCTGCATAATGAGTGGGATAGAAAAATAGCAGCTGTTGTATAAATTATCCAAAAGAAAGAAATTGCTAACTGCTGAAACTTCTGCCATCTGAGCAGCAACAGGTAGCACAAGCTCTCCTCATTTAAGTTTTGCTGAAGCAAGACAGGCAGGGAAGTGTCCCCTGCACTGACACCTCTGCCTGGAGGAAGAGGTCAGGTGGCACCAATTCTGAGCTGGAGGAAGCACTCAGGGTAACATGGCTGTGGTAGGGGACAAGTTGAGTGCTGTGTGGTGAGCATTTTTGCATGTGATTCTCTCTTTTATACACTGTTGCTGCTATAAAAAATGCTGCTGCTTTTTTTTTTTGTGACATTGCTGTTTCCAGTAAATTGTTCTCATCCCAATCCGTGATCATCACCTTTTTGTGCCTCCAATTCTCCTCTCCATGCCACTCCAGTGAGAAGGGAGAGCAAGCAAGTGGCAGCATGGTATGTAGAGTCTCATCAGAGGGAGTATGTTGAGGAGCAACATTTATAAACCACACCACCACAGTAAAAACAACACTTTTAAAGTTTAATTTATTTAATATTAATATTTCAACATAGACTTTGCTTCCCTGATGCATGTTCTTGCCCCAGGAAACACCCACTGCCAGTGGTCTTGCAGAGACAGAGAGGAAGAAGGTTGTCATCTTGTTAATGTGACATGCAAATACAAAAATTTACCCTTTAGAGAAATATTATCCTTTTATCGATGATAAATATTCCCATCCTAGGCCATATTCTGTATATCAAGCACCAGAAATCATTAATGCTGTGGCAGTTACTCTTCAATCTGTACTTCAGTGTTTATAACATACATAGATCAGAAAAATGAAGGCCTTTAAAAATGTAGTGAAAGAAAATCCTACCCAGTAGCTGCCATCTGCCCTCATACCCTTCTATGAACACACACATGGATCACTTCCACATATTTTCCACTTACATGGCCACAGAATCTCTACCACTGCCACCCAAGGACTGGGGTCAAATGCAGTTGTGGTTTATGTATATGAAAACAACTTTATTGAAGGATGTTTTTCCAGCAGCATTAAACTTACCGTCACTGCTGAAACCAAGAGGTCAGATATTTTATACAAAGAACTCCACACACACGAAAAACAACATAGGATATAAACCTCAGTCAGTCCTTTGTGAAATACAGTCAAGCACACCATGGCATCCAGAAGCCTTTACAAACATGCATACACTTCTCAGCAACATCCATCAGAGGCAACTCAACAGTCCTTGGACAGAAATTATATATTATTAGGCATATAAATCTTTCCCCTAAATTTTTTCAGACAACTGTAACACTTGCCAAGCAGTTTGTCCTGCCCCAAGTGCCATCTGGATCAGCCCTGATTCCAGGGCCCAGGTGAGCACTGCTCGCCCAGCACAGCCTGTACCCCTCTGCCAGGGCCCTGGTTTGGATCTCTCCACATGCACTGGCTCTGTCATCCACACCCCCCAAAAACACTTTCTTACCTTGACCCAAGGGAAGCTTTCTTCACAAAATGTTTGTGTGAAAAGCTTTGGTTCCGAGGCGATTGCTCAGGGAAATCAACCAAAATAGACATGTTTCCCTTGCAACAAACATGAAAAGTTGGAAATTTAGTAACAAACTCAGCTCCACTAAATCCTGTTATTCTTAAATTCAATAATAAATGTCAACTATGTTTTTAAGCCTTTGAGTCATGCCTTTTATCAATGTTTAACAATTTTCTTTAGATCTTAGCTCTTTTTTGTCATTGGGGATATTTTTTCCTTCTTTATTCATTACTTTATAGATCATTCTTTAAACAATTAAGTAATTCACACAAAACAGCTCAATAATGTCCAAAGTTCAAATAAAGACAGAAGTAATTTCTAATCTGTTTTTGTCAGAAATAAACAAATACAAGAGCCATTCTTACAGGATTCTAAAGACCTTTAAAACCTACAAAAACTTTTTTCTATAAAAATATCTCAATACCCTTCTGAGATAGGCATCTGCTTGTTAGCTGAAGACTTGAGACAGACAGCCCAGGTTCATACCTCATAACAGTAATTACTCTCCAAACCAAAGTCTTGATTAAGACTTTGACACTTGAAACAAGGAGATTACATCTGATTAGGAATTTAAAGGAAACCTGGGGGTGTGATCAGTTCCGGACTAAATGTGAAAAGTTTAGGACTAAAAAGTGAAAAGCCTTTCAAGGTGCTTAACCATTCCTAGATCAAGAAGAACAGACAAGTTACTACAAATAGGAAACAAACTTTGGATCTTCCATGGAGAAGTTTAGGAAAAAATTTAGAGAATGGGAAGCACAAAAATCAAGCAAATGAAGCAGTACTATGGACCACAGATTACAAAAAGAACAGTACACACTACATAGAAAAAAAAAATATGTGACTCAGAAGGACATTTAAATAGCACATTCAAGACACCATATTCTTGTTCCAGACAGTACTCTGCAGTGAGAATTTTACTTCTGCAAATGGGTCTGGTCTCCACATGTCTCAAAGAAGATAAGAAAGCTGCAGAAGGTATGAAAGAAGAGCTAGAGAGCACCCCCAAGAACCACTTTCCCCCTTTTTGATAAATTCTTTTGAACAAGCTCTTTAAAGGTTTCATAACTGTAAGGACAGCTTGATCCTCCAATATACTCATACCTGAAATGAGGAACATACATCAAAAAACAGTAGCAGAAGCCAAAGCCCAGCACTTTCATACTTCTAGCGAGGCAAAAAGCCTTTTCAGTTAGAGTTACTAGACAGAGGAACAAACTGCTAAGAGACTCAAAGAATGTGTCTGTCCCCTGAAGTGTTTCAGTGAGGCCTGGCTGCATTCTGGACGTTTTCTTTGAAGTACAATTTCAAGCTACATCCAGGATAACCCAGGGAGAACCAGCTACAGTACAGTAGATAATTCCAGGCTTGTGCTCTGCAAATACGTGAAGCAGGAAGAAGCAGAATAACTTAAAGAAATTATCAGAGTATGCTACATTACAGGAAGTGTAATTTGTGAGATTTGCTGTGGGGCCATCACTGATACAATTGTGGAATTCAATAGAATTATGAAGGTTTTCTTCTCCCTACTTGTGATGTACTTACTGCTTGCTTCTGGCACTTTATATGGTTTTCGGAGACATTTAGTGGTCAAATAATATATTGCAACTCAATGTTCTTTAAAAAACTGAGTCTAGAATCATGTTAGGTATTTCCTAGCATATTGAAAGCTGTGAAGCATAGGATGAATAAAGGATTATATATATATATATATATATCCCTTTTCTAACATGAGCTTTTATTTAGCAAAGAGTTTTATCTTTTCTACAAATAAAGATACACATTTGTTGAACTGTTGCAAAATAAGAATTGGTTATCAGTTGCTTTGGAACAACATACACTGCCAGCATTCTTTGTAAACACCAGTCCTGGACCAATATTCTATTCTGCCAAAAATTTTATTGATGGTGACAGCTACGTTATTTGCAATAATGCTGTTTCATACTACTGAATCACTCAGGGAAATAAGTCTCTGTTTTATAATGGGAGACTTGTCCCCCAAAAATCACATGACTCACTCAAAAACAACCCAGTATTCTGAAATTAATACTGCACTCTTTTTATGTGTCTTCCAGCTTCTCAGGGTACATCACATACAATTTCACTTTCAAAGCTTCTTCTAGAAGGGCAAATAAATATTTCACTTTAAAAAGATAAAGTCACATTTCTAATGCATTACCACAATTCTAGCTGCTGAGGGTTTAAGGATAGTGCCATAGAACTCAATAATAACAATAATAATAATTACTGAGGTAAACAGCTAAATTCCTTTGTTTTTGACTCAGAACTTCCATCATCTTTGGAAGCTGAATAATAAAAATTAGTTTGTAAGCTCTGGATGTCTGCCAAGTAACCCTGGGTAAGGTAAGATGCAGAACAATGGTTCCTAGCACTTAGCAGCAAGCATCGGTCCTTTTAAAATCACCCCTTTAGTAACACCATTACTGTTACACACATATCTGACAGGAACACCACTTCAATAAAATAAAGGGTACAGACTCATTCTTTAGCTTGTAATACCAAAGTCACAGATAAAAGGTTAGAGAGAGGGAAGAAAAAATATGGGCAGAAAATACATGAATTGACATGACAGGTAACAGGAACAAAGTGGTTTAGTTTTGGTTTAAACTGTTGAGAGATTTCAGAAACCCAGATACAACTGCTTGGAATCATACTTTCTTCAGTGTATGCATTAGAATAAAAAGATACACTCTATAGGCCCAATAGGCTGGTAGGCAGTAATTTCCATTTGTTCCTAGAACTTATGAACCATTCTTCTCCATTTTTTTCAATTGTTTTGGGTGCAAAATTAGCACTTGAAGTTGCCATCAATGTATTTAAATATCTACAATATGGTAGTACTGGTTTCAGGTCGTTTTGATTTTATTTTAATGGTAAATTCTTGTCATATCAGCCATAAAATATATAAGTTTTTTATAGAGTGCTCTTTCAACTTCACAAGCAGTCATAATTGGGGTATGTCTACCTAAAATATGCTTAATAAACAATAAATGCCTAGCTGCCTCCGTTTGGTCACATATAAACTTGCCATCCCATCCCAGCCCTCACACTGCCCCATGCTCTGAGAGCAGAGATCCTGCTCCTGCTGCACACAAGCACACAGCTGGCCACACAGGAATTGCAATACCAGGCAGCTGCACATCATGCTGCAGAAGGCTGGAAATATCAGCTCACATTTTGATTTCCCAGGGACCCAAGCCTGTAGGAGGCTTCCCAGGAGGACCAAGGCAGTGCTGTGAGGACAGGTGGACGTGTGAGTGATCTCAGCATGGGGTGAGGGAACACTGCCTGGATCATGGGCTTACAGGTGATCTAGAATAGGTGACCTGTCCCACAAGTGCTTCAGTGTGAACACAGCCAAGAGGCATCTCAGAGCAAGAACTAACTGCTGCTGCTGAACATGGAGCTTAAACTCAGATTTTAAGTCAGAACAGAGAAATAGGATTGTGACTTCTACTGTCAAACACTGTGTCAAAGTGCAGTGGGAATAGGACTGAAAGATTTATGGTTTGTTTTCTGAAGGAAACTACTTGCGTGTGTTGATAGATTGCTTAACTTAGCCTAAACAAGTCACATAGGGAGAGACAAAAAATAATCTGAAAAATTTCTGGTGCAGAATAGCCTGCTGACCAACAGCATAGATTTACAATGGGTAAGGAGAACAAGTAATGAAATCTGCCTTTTTTCTTTCTTTCCATATCATCCTCAGATAGAAATGCTTTTTTAAATTGCTTGTCCAAAATAGAGTACCAAACAACATATGGTGTAAACATCAATTACTTCTGATTCAAACTCACAAATGGTGCCATTCTAATTACACGCAATACTAGTCTGAAAGGCATCTATAACAGAGGAAATGGAAGGATTACATTGGTAGTGAGAAGGGATTAGTTTCTAGTTACCTTACAGCAGATAATACTGAATCAAAATCAATAATGGATATGATTTTACAACTAATACAAATTCCTCCTTAAGGACTGTAGTATACAGATAGCAGAGGTTTCAAACACAGCTGCTACAGCAAACAAACAAACAAGTCTGTAATGGTTACTGTTGAAATTAGGGGATGCAGACTTCTTGTGTGGGTGTATTTCTGCCACAGAAACAAAACTCTGATGCCATTTAGAATCAGGAAAAAAGCCACATCAGCCTGAAGAAAATGTAGGGGCTGGGGACAGGGTAGGCAGGGTAAGAACTTTGCTGCCCCTAAGAGTAGAGTCAACTCTGAAGCAATAGATCACTACAGCACACGCTGAACAGAAGCCACGCCTGACAGCAATGAACTTAATTTGCAACAGCAGGAACCTTAATGAAAAGCTATTCAAAAAGGCTGTATTGGTTATGTCTCCCTCAGGCTTGTGTTTAAAACTATCCCAGTGAAGCAGCCACATGTGATTAGCAAATATGACACAAGCATAAAAGCAAGAGGCTATCTTGGGTCAAATCTATCAGGCCAACATCTGCCGCAGAGATGATCATACAACCTGTTGGGAGAAGTAGTATAACAGGAGAAATATGCAGATTTCTCACTCTGTAGCTTTCTGCCCCCAGTCTTTCCAGAACTTCCCAGCTTCTAGCAACAAATGGTCAATTGACTGCCCAAAGCAGCAGGAGCTATGGCATACACTGATTTACTGAGTACTGCTAAGCATTCTTAGAGAAGTACTTGCACACATGCATTTTAGGGACAGAATATCCCATGTCACAAAATGCAGATGCAGCTCTCCTGATAGGGAAGTTAGGAAAACCTGAAATCTTCCAACACCAGGTGTGTGTGATGGTGCATGATGTCAAAATTAGGAGTCCTGTAAAGAGGGAAGCTGTAAAAAGCAGCAATAAGACTAGACACAGCGGTGTTCAAGTGCTGTCATGGCATGGACTTTAGGAGCTGCTTGGTGATTGCTGCATCCCTACCTTGGAAAATTCCCCCCATTCATAAAAGGCCATTTATCATCATAAGTGTGCATCATTACTGGCACTCCGTTTAAAAATACCTATCACCACTAATAGGAAAATGGATCCAAGTGTTCAATGCTATCAGATTTGCAGTTCATAAACTTCAAATAAGAACTGCAAGTGAGAAATACATATTGCAATAAAATAAAAAAAAATACTAAAACTTTTAAAGAACAAGAAAAGAGCCCTTATTATTCTCTACTTAACATAGACACTCTAGCTTTATCAGGTGTATCAGCTGATACAAAATTATTGTAATGGGTATTATGATTTCTTGACAAGTCCTTTTTAAGTTTCCCAGGATATTCTCATGTTTGTGGATAATAGTGAAGAAAATTCCTCTGAGAATATACAAATTACTGTACTGACAAAAAGTCATGATAAAGTTCTGAAAACACCCATTATTACAATGGGTGAAGCATACAAAAGGAACATTTTAATGTCCTGCCATGCAAATTCTAACAGCAATGCTCAAACTGTCTTCAAAGAGTAAGACATTAGCTTTGCTCAAGAGTGTTTTACTCAATTTTTGAAGTAGTTGCATAGTTTAAGTATTACATGAAATAATTAAAAAAAGCATTACCACACAAGTCATCTACCCAGTTCACATTACAGTACTCTATACTCTACTGAGCTGCCCTCTTAAAAATTTGCTCTTGTGTTCAATAGATATATGTTAGTTGTAAGGCACATGATATAGGAAACTCTTACGAAAAATTGTTTTGGCTTATCTAAAATAAAGATTGAATGAAGGTTTGTGATCAAGAAAATCTGTAGACAAAATTATTTTTTTAAATGGTTATATATTTAAACAGAAAAGTTCAATTTTATTTACAAAGAAACAATAAAATCGATATAGTGTAATGGAAGAAAGAAAATTAACTGTGAAACTGTTTTGCTGAAGTGCAAAGAACCCGTTAAGTCTATTAGATACACTGTTGGTATCTCAACAATGTCGATACAGTACACATTCTAACAGAGGCTTAAAATACACTTATATCAAAACAAATATTTCACTTTTCCAAGCATACATATATATAAAACCCTATCAGAGTACTCACTCAGTTATGAACAGCATTTAAGAGAATTATCTAAGATGCAGTCTTATAAAGATATTGAGATTTTCAAACTGAGGCAAATTTCCAAGGAAAAAAGAGGGGGATACAAACACAACCAGACTGCAATTTTCTGTATTCTCCTTATGACCTTTTTCTTTTTAATGAAACTAAAATATAATGTAATTCTGTGACCTTAAGCAGTCCCTATTTTCACATTTGTATCAAAATATTATTCTAGGATAACAAAGCGGCAATTCTTATTTGCTATGTTAAATTATTTTAAAAAGCAAAAGAAAAGCTTCAAATGTAGTGATTATGAATAAAAAATTACTATATTCTAAGCATCTATAGAAGAATATAAGACAGTTCAAATCAAGCAATCAATCCATGAATTATCATCTCAGCACTTGTCAGTATAGAACTTTTTCCACTCATCAGGGAAAAGGTGTTTCTTCTGGCAGCTGAAGAGTTAAGTGAGCCAGTGAAGCACATTGCAAAAGCATGAAATAGAAGAGAATATTTATATTAACACAGTCACAGAATATTCTGACTTGGAAAGGATCCACAAGGATCCTCAAGCCCAGCTCTTAAGTGAATGGCCCATACAGAGATCAAACCCACAACCTCAGTGTTATTAGCACCATGCTCTGAGCTCACCTCAGCAGCATTATCTCTTCATACATGCTTGAAAAGTTTACTTAGCACAGAGCATTAGGCTGAAATGTATAAGGTAAAAGAAAATGCAGAAAAGGTCTCTACATAGAGGTGTTTGGGTTACTTAAATAGGTATATGGATATTCCTTATCATGCATGGTCATTCCAATAACACATATCAGAAATACAAGAAATAGCTACCTGTTCCTATAAGCTCTCTACTGTTGGTACCTGAAATCTACTTTTCCTCTTGAGAGGTGAAATACCTATGTTAGCCAAGTATCATATTCCTCACCAATTACACAGAACTCTGATAGCATAAAGCTTTTCAATGAGATCAAAATAACAAAAGCAGCAATACTTTAGGTGCAACCAAAGTAAGTAGGAACATAAAAATCACAATACTCTGCTGTCAGAGATTGAAAAAAATTGAAATAAGAGCATGGAAAACAAATATCAAAGTCCAACATGGAGGTTGTAATTTTCCAAAAGCAATGCACCAGGCTCCAAAGCACTTTTTCCTTGCAAAGGAAGAGTACAGCAGTGAGAGAATTGAGAATTTCCTCCACCACTGAAGAAAATTACTGGGGGGGATGGGGGGCACAGAAGAAAGGCATGCAAAGCTCTTAAGTAGTATTCAGTCCTATAAAACTGTCAAAAGAAGCAGTTCTGGAACTTCTCTCATCACTGTTATGGGAAGTGAGATCATATCCATGAATCTTGGAAATAAATTATGAATGACTACAAAATTCAATAACAAAAAAAAAAAAGAGGCTATTGAAAGAACATTTTCTTTTGTTAAAAATAAAAAACACTACAACTTACACTTTACATTTGCTGGCTACTAAATCCATTTAGGAAACAGCCTGCCTAAGCAATACTTTCATCTCTGCATGATTGTAGTACTTTAGTATTGTGTAAATAACACCTTTTCCACAAGTGAATCTCATAGCACACTTCAATCAAATTTTATTCACTGTACATTATCTCTCTAATGGCCTAGATCCCCAGATGCAGAGCATCAGTGTCATGCTTTTGATTTATACAAACTGATGATTGTGAACATACATGAACATTTTCACTCCAGCTGCTGCACTTTCCATTCCATCCCTGAAATGGAAAATGATAGCATTTCAACCATCTCACAAAGTACTCAGATCAGTAACTAATAAAGTTATTTTAAAATGAGTCCATAAAGAGAATTCAGGGAATAAGCAAGTCAATTCATATCATTACGTGCATGAACAAGCTAGGCATCAATCCACACTCTCCATTTTGCACAATACAAATTTGCTCCAAAGCAAAGGAGACCAAGGCATGGAAGTTATGATGGAGCAGTTCTGCCCATATTAGTATGTAGAAAGCAAACTATCATCTCATTGCTTTGAAAGGCAGGGATGCACCAATGACAACATCGTATTAATTCCTTGAGATTAGAAAATACCCGTTCATCTGCTCCCATTGCTATGCCTGCACTACTGCTTTATTTAAGAACAGTAATGGGGCCATGAAGCAAACTCTGCCATCATCCACAAAAACTGATGCTGTTTTAGATCACCTAGAAATTTGGGTCCATGTATAGCATATTCCTTCAGAGGCAGCTGAACTGTAATCTCTTCTCCAGCTGGAAACAAAACATGTTTTGATCCTAAAGGGGAATAAAAGTATTTGAGCAAGTGTCTGGCCATTTAGACCATACTGAAACTGCTGATTTCTTTAAATACTTGTCTCAAACAAGTAACATAAAAAGGAATATGAAACCAAAAGAGACACCACTGCAAGATTTGAACACAGTTTCTTTCAAAGATTTAGCTGTAATATCTATTATTAACACTATCTGAGAAAGAGTCTAGAAACAAATCAGGTAGGAAGACAGTGTCTTTTACAGTGTCTGATATTAAGCCCAAATCCAAGGGCTGGTAAATAGTGCAACAACTAAAAGACCATTTATTATGGCCACCCTCTTAAACTAATATGAATTAGGCTTCCTTGCACACATTTTACCTTCTATCTGTAATAGCCATTTAGACTCCTGGAAGTTTACTCAGCAAATATTCCATGTTATCAGTCATCATTAAGCAGATCAAACAGTTACATTAACCTTGTACATCAGGTCAGCACTTTCTTGGAAAGCTTGTCATCATCTCTGATTGTTAATACCTCAAACCCTTAATAACATCTCTATACATCACAAGCCCAGGGTCAGGAAGTTAATGACATCTATTATCCACATTCTCAACCACACATCTGGGAGAGAACTAGGGTAAATGGAGAGCAATAGAGCAAGACAGTGTTCCAATAAGTGAAATTAAAGGTGAAGCAGACTATGGGAGAAGCATAAAAACCATTTAAGGGTGTGTCATGGTTTAACCCCAACCAGCAGCCAAGCCCCATGCAGACACTCCCCCATCAGTGGAAGAGTAAAAACATCACTTTGGTTAGTTTGGATCACCTGTCCTGACTGTGTCTCCTCCCAGCCTCCCATGCAGCCCCAACTTCCTCACCAGTGTGGCAGTATGAACAGCAGAAATGGCCTTGGCTCTGTGCAAGCCTTGCTCAGCAATGACAAAAACATCTCAATATTATCAACCTGGTGTTCAGCACAAGCCCAGGACACCGCCCTGTACCAGTACAGTGTCCGAGCTATCACTGCTGAGATCCATAAGACTTCTTATGTATATGAACCTCAACAGCAAAACAAAATAGGCAAGTTAGAGGTATGAGAAAGTGGGTGGAGAGGTGATCTCTGGAGTACATTGAAAATGCTGCAATCCTATGTGTTTGGAGTCATATTCTGGCCCTCTGTTTTACCACCAGCTATTACTTTGAACATGAATATCTAAATTCATAGGAATATCTGGCCACAATATTTCTGCTTCTGGGGCTCATATACTTTAACAATATCTCTGTAGGCTATTGTGGATTTCTCTTATGCACTGCATTTTACCATCCAGTTTTTAAAGTCCTCCACCCTACCTTACCATTAAAGCATCATCAGAAGGTGGTGGGAATACTTACACTAAAACCGAGATTTAGCCATTTAATAAAGAAGACCTAAGCTCTTCCAACTGTCTTTTTTCCATATCATGACACTTGCTTTTGATTTTTATTTTCACACATTACCATGCATCAATAGGTCTAAAAACATATCTCAGAATGAATCATGAAACTTGAATCTTTTGTGAATGATAAAATATGGACAGTTTCCAACGTAAATAAAAAGAAAAAGCAGTTTTGAGAGCTACCAGGCAAAAATAACTAACAGGTGTAGATGTAAGAACCACATTCATTCTTAGGTTTTGGAAGACAAAACAACCCTATAAATATGTGCAATGTCATTTTCTTGCTCTACATTCCACTGCTGTCAAACTCAGTGATCATTTATTACAAAGAGGAACCTACATCTCCAGCTTCACATTAAAAACCTGACCAAGCTCCCAGACCATAAGAAATGTGTACTGTGTAAACTTTCTCCCCCATATTATTGAACTCCAGTACAGCAAACAAAATGGAACCAAAACAAAAGCCCTTCATCCCTGCTAATCAAAACTTGTGGCAGGGCTAGTTGCTTGCCAGGCAAATATAAACTACCACTTACAGAGGGGGAAAATCAAGAACTAATCAAGATTCACCAAGTTAATATTACACTTTTGATAAGACTAAATAGACTAATGATTTGGGTGTTGCTTTTTTGTTCTTCATTTGTACATTTGCCTTAAGCTCTCCTGACAAGTCTAGAATTAATAGCCACAGCCTTTTCTCATAGGTCAGTTTTTGCCAGAAACAAAGTCCTTTAATAAGGTTATTTGGTAACCTGCATGAATCATTACAAATTATTCATATATACAAGAACAATCTTTTTTTTTTTTTTCTAAGTGCTGCTTTTAACTTTAAGATATCTTACTGAGTTTGATATCATATTTAGATATTAATTGCTTTCATTTGAATAAAAACTGTTATATTTGGGCAAAAGTATTATTTTGATCTATTGCTCCAGTGTTCTATTCAAGGTTAAACATTCAAGGGTCCAGAATGAAAATAACAGAGCAACCATGAAGATAAAAGACTATCTAAAATAAAGTAAAAGAAAAAAATCATCTAGGCAAGACCTTTGGAAGTTCCCCTTATCACTTTCAGGGTTGTCATAAACAATGCTGCACCAATTTTTTTTAGCATCAATGCTGGATTTTTCTTCCCCCTCTCTAAAAGCAGATAAACCATCCAATGCCTACTATCCCTGTTGATGAGGCAGTCAGGTGGATTTAATAGCACACCATCTGTCCATCTGGACAAGTTGCAGTGGTAGTGCTGCTAAAGCTTAGAAGGAGCAGTTTGCACAGAAATCAGTGCTGCACAGAGTAAATAAAATCTGCTGAAGCTTAACTGTAAAAACCCCCTAACTTTCATTTAAATTATATTCCTAATGAAGCATGGGATATTTTAACAGTAAGGACACTTTTTTCCTATCTACACCCCTTCATTTTCCTGTGTCACACATTCAAGACTACTCTGAAGTACATTTCCATCTTTCTATTAAAAACAATACTCACCATTAAACCTGGAGACTGAAAGAAAAATGACACGCATGTAACAAGAGCAGCTTGTCTAGGCATAACTAAAGCATCTTTTAATTGCTTGCTAAGCTGAGGGTTTGCATTTTTCAGCTTGCTTGTCTTGAGAAAGACTTCCAGGTGGCAGGAATGGAAAAGAAAACAGAAGGAAAGAAAAAAACCATGTTAGGTCAAATGGTCCTTTGACTAGAGAGATCATTCCTAAACTTTGGTAGCTTTTGTAAAGAATGTTAACCCTGAAGTACACAGTCCCAGAATATAAGTTATAAAGAGATATGATGAATATGCAGGTGTTAATTTGCTTTTTTCCCCAGCAAGTCAAGAACTTTTCTCCTTTCAATATCTCCATGACCTAAACAAACTTGTGTCTTTAGATTTGGAAAAAAACATATTTGTCTTCCTTGCCCCGTCCAATCTAATCTTGAAGAGACCTAGAGCATCATGCTCATGAGTACACTCCACACACTGATTTTGGTGCCATCCTGAAGGATTATCCACAATCACATAGATTAGTGGGGGCTTAAAAGGCATTAGCAAATTTTGTATGTTTTTGTACTTATCCTTCATTCAATTCAGTTAATGTGAAACATTATCCTATTGCTGACCTCCAAGTAACTGCCTACCACTATGGGTCACTTTCAGTTTATATTTCATTTGCTTATTTGCAAAGGTGAATAAATTTTTACTAGCAATAAAAGGTCAAAATATGCTTTATTTGGAGAGTCTTCTCAAACAGGCAGACCTGGTTGTTTTATCACATATTAAGTTACAAAAATAACACCAAATATACTTCTTATGAGCTATTTCTAATTTTCTTAGTCTCAGTCTAACAGCACTTTGAAGCCTAGAAATTTCATCACAAACATTCTTCCCACATCTATTACATTACTTGGAGTTGCAGGACAAAGCATCTTTTTTTCTTTCTGCTTTCATATGCTGTTCATTGAGAACATAAGAGGAAAATTAAAGTCGCTTATCTGTAAATACTGGTTCTCAAATCTGCTTGTAGGATTCCAAACCCAAGTTCTTAATTACAGATATACTTATCCAGATCCTTGTACAGCAATGTGGGCTGGGAGCTCATAAAGCAATAGCAAGCAAAAGCATTTGCTCTGCTTCTCCATTCACATTCTGCCTAGTCATATATCCCTGACAAAGGAGAGCACCCAGGAGCTACAAAAATGGCCACCACCTCAGCCCAATCCTCACAACAGCTTACAAATACTCCCTTCTACCTTCCTTTTCATTTTCCCCAAAACAGACATCCATCCCTGCTTAAATCATCATGCTTCCTTTTCCCAGCTCAGTCATCTAAGTCTGTTGCTGACATCTTTCCTTTGCACCTTTCCTTCCCACTTTTATGTCATTTGAATTAATCTTTAGTGTCAGCCACCTGTGTTCTCTGATGGCTCTTCTGCCTTGTTTTCACTGTCTTCTCTTACTTCTCCTCTCTAAAAGCCCATAAACTAATTTCTGAAGCTGTTTCTGTGAGAAACACTGCTGCCAACAAGCCCAAAAGGGGAAGCCTCTCCTTTTACTCCCTGGTAAGCATGAAAGAATCATTAGCCAGGTTTGAGGAGACAAATTTGCTGGGCTGCATCAGGTCATGGCACCCCATGCTGCCATGGAAACCCTGGACAAAACCAGGAGTTAGGCATACTTTATTCAGCAGGGTGTTTCAGCAGGCATTTCACACCTTTTCTGTCCACAAGAGACTGGCTGCTGATGCAGCCCTGCTAGCTTTGAAGCTATTTGAGGGGAACATCTGTTATGCTCTTTTAATTTCACTCCTAAAGACAGCACCAAACCAGACAGAAGCTTTGAAATTCCCATACATGCACACACAGAGCATAACAAGCAACTACTCCTCATTACTGCTGATATTGAATAGGCAGTTGGATCAGATGTTAACATGAAAATTAACAAGAGATTACTCTTCCCCTAGCATGCCAGAAACAGTATGCTGCTTCAGAACCCCATCTACCTTGTTCAGATGAAACCAGAATTCTCGAGTCCAACAGGAGAGAGCTGGTAAAATGCTCATGACAGGCTGCTGCTGGTGCCAAGTCACAAAAGGAACCTAGGTAAAGTTTTCATCAGGGACTATGACTGTATATTTGCTTCCTAACTTTCTCCATGGTAGCTATAAGTTGAGATTTTATTATAACACTGAATCTATATTCTACAGCAAGAAAGATTATCTGAAAACACCAATGTTCAACAGCTTCTTGACATATTTTCACCTTTTATTTCCCTATCATGATGATAATGCAAAATTTTGACCAATATTAAAAGAAAACTTTATATTTTGAATTCTGATCATGAAATAATGGAAGGACTTCACTTTCTATTTATTCCTTACAAATTTGTGTACATAGCAGACTGAAAAAGAATATTTGGAAACTCTTTACTAATATAGCTGGGGTGTTTTTTTTCTATGTCTATCAATATAGACCAATGTTGATTAAGGAGCAAACTTCTCAGGCAGAAGGAGAAACTACTAAAAGAGTCCTAATCTCTTTACTTTCTTTTACATTAAGTAACTACATAATTTGGTTTTCCTTGTCTTAAACTCTCTGTCCTATATTACAAAATCACAGAATGGCTGGAGGTTGGAAGGGATCTCTAGAGACAATCTATCCAACCCCTCTGCTAAAGGAGGTTCACCCAGAGCAGGTTGCAGAGTATGACATCCAGATGGGTTTTGACTATTTCAGAGAAGAGACCACAACTTCTCTGGGAAGCCTGTTCCAATGCTCTGTCACCATCACAGGTAAGGTTTTCCACATATTCAGATGGAATGTCCATTTTTTGTTTGTGCCCATACTGTTACTTGCTAAGATTAAACTGCAACATTTTCAACATAGACTTGACAAACACCAGCTGCAGATCAGTAATTGTCAACTAGTTTTTAGTGGAACAATTATACCTGAGGATTGAGACACACACACCAGTCTTGGGTAGCCAACTTTATCACCTGCAACAGCAGACTGTTTGCCTCCTCAGAAGCATTCAATAGTAGGACATTGACAGTAAGTAGTCTGCTTTTGAGCTAGGGAAAATCATAGGTGTTGTTAGCCTGGACTTACTTAAGTGTGCACATAGAACTGCACAACCATCTGAAGGACTCCCTGAATCAAGCAGATTGTTTTCTGCACTTGAATTTGTCTTTCTCACTATAGTCTGATACTAAGAGGGAGAGCACAGCTGCAGCTCTTAATAGAAAAATGTTATTTTAAAAAACTCCTTGACATTAAGCTAAATGTGATAAACCAGAAAGCACTGAAGGTGAGGAGAGTTAAACCTTCTCTTCCAACATCAAACAGAAAGGCCAAAACCAAAACAGAGAAAGAAAGGTTTATCACTGTTTCTTCTGAAATTCACTTTTAATCAACAGGTCTCTTACAGCTATCTTCAGCTATTTCACAGATGTTTGGTGTCATTCAATGACTAATGCAACTTTATTATTACCCAAAAATATGAAATATTGAAGTGATACCTTCTGATGCAATCTGAGGCATGAGAAAATCATTCAACTTCCAGGAAAAATAAAGGAGCTTCCAAAGTTCATTAAGTGATTTTCTTGGCTTTGAGGTTTTGCTTTTTTGGGTTTTAATTTTTTTTTTTTTAATTATTGTTTTGGTTTGGGGGGAGGAGGGTGTTTGTTTTTTTTGTCATTTTTTGTCGTTTTTATTTTATTGGGTATTTGCAGGAAGAAGAGGGCACATTGTTTGTTCTGTTGTCCCCCTCCACCACTGCTATATATGTTCATCTATGGAAAGAAAGTAGTTTTCATAACTACTTGTTATCCCTGCAGTGCACCTGAGCTGCTAGTTCTTTCCCAGATAAATGAAGATGTTTACAATTCCATCCTGCAAGATAATTCAGGCAAATCAATACTCGAGGTTGAATCTTCAGCATACAATAAACATACTCAGAATATAGCTTATGAATACATACATAGTACAACAGGTACACAAGGCCATGGCATTTCAAAGCTTTTCAAACTGATATGCACTTGTACTTTTTAATGTCTTCATGAATAACTCATTTTACCCTACACACCTCTGTACCATCAAATGTTTTCTGTTAAACAAAAACAACTTGCTCTTCCCTAAGCAAGACATGCCAAAAAATTAGTTTTAGACTTTCTAGTCAGGTTTCTTTCTGCTTACAATAGTTTAGTCTTGTATTATGACAACTTTGTCTACCACTAGAGTCTGAAAAGAGATATAGCGGCTGCCTTCCCAAGTTAAGGAATTGCTCTTTGAGGAGGAGGCAACAAAAAAAGGGTACACATGGCTGCAACATCTCCTTGATTTTCACAACTCAACAACATTCTGCTAGAGACCCCAGAAATAATCGCCTTGAGATGAAATTTACATATGCATTCATTTTCTTTTTGAATAAAATGCTTAAGGACACTTTAGCATCTATAGCAGTTGCCTTGGTCACTTCATGACATATGTAAAGGTACCTTTATTTTCCAGACTTAGAGTGCTTATATTTGAGCAAGCAACTAGGAAGACTATTTGTGGGGTTTTTTTTTAACAGGGTTTTCTTTTACCCTTAAGGAAGGAGAAAAACAGTATGAATAATAATAAGGGAGAGAGCAAAGGGAGAATAAAAGGGAACAAGATCCTATAAACATCCAGTCAAAAAGAAGCAGAACTATTTGCTTGCTGCACCAGCTTTCCATGGTAATGCAGCTGATGCCTAAGAGTTCCATCAAATGAATAACCTCATGCAAGAGCTTTGTTTTGAATATCTAGATTAATTTCCCATTTTGGTTGCGTGAGCGACTCACAAATATATTTCTATCTCTATAATACAAAGAACATAAAACAGAATTTTAATTTGGGATGAGAAAACTTTAATACAGAAGATTTTTTTATACACGTCTATCACCTGGCTTGCAGAATCTCATTTCAAACAACATCAAGCAATGGACTAAGAGCAATAGAGAAACTCACTTAGGAAAGACATGTCAAGACAGCTGTAAGTGTTTTGTGTGGCAGTTTTTCTCAACTGCAGCATAATGGAGAGGGGAATAAATAATCTAGCACAGAAAAAAACAGACAAGGCAAGTCCAAATTATAAAAAAAAAAAATATAAGTAAAAAGCCACAGTGAAGCCCACCCAAATTTCCTTTGTTACTTAACTACAACAGTCAGAAAAGGAGGGAGGAAAAATCATGTTTTATAATTGTACCGCTCCTGCTAGTTTACTTCTCTGAAAGCAGAGCTAAGGAATACCTGAATCCCAAAATCTGTGAGCAAAGCAGGAGACTGCAACATAAAACTTTACGGTAAAATAAGAGAAAGCTAACCACAGTTCAAGCCAGAGACATGTATTGTAGTTCATTGATAACTTGATACATCTATTGGATACTAGTATTGTAATACAGTAAAGCATTGCCAATCCATTTTAAGACTTACTTAAGTCTTATTAGATGGCTATTAATGACATACTAAAATTTGCTTTTCCTTCAACTCTGCCTATTTCCCTTTATGTTTTGAAGATTAAATAAACATCCCCGCTTTCAATACAATTATAAAAACAAAGGAAAAACCACACTTGTAAACTTCCAGCTTCTCATCTTATTGCGCTCCCCAGCCCACAGAATTTTCAGAGTTCACTTTGAACATGACCTGGTGCCTACTTGAAAAAGGCTTCACTGCTTGTTTTGGGAATTACACAACTTTCACCAGCCTGTAGGCAGAGCCGAAGGGAAATAATCTCCTTTGGAAAATAATTCCATTTCCACTTAGCCAGAAAGCTATTTTTCATTAAGGGCATGTCATGGTTCACTGACTTCACTCTAGTCAAAGGCTGAAACATTGTAATTAACCCCCAAATGTATTAAAAGGGGGAGGGGAATTCACATGAAACAAAATATATGGTCTAACTATCTTCACAATTCAATTCAGAAATGGTGAATCTTGGATTTCAGCCAGTAAAATAATCTTACATTTCTTTCACACCACCTGCCCCAGCTGTGCCCTCTAGAGACTATTTTTGTCTGACAGGTCTTCCCAAGGTACCTGCTGTGGGAGCTTGTGCCAAAGACCAACCCCACAACTTCTGTACAGAGCATCACTGGAAATCTAATGTTGATCTCACATCTTACCATTCCTCACTTCTACCAGTGTCTTTTGGGAACCAGTACAGTCTTGCAAATACAGCATACAGTATCAAAAAAGCTAGAAAAATTTAGGAAATACTAAATCCTAGTTTATACGCAAAGTTCCAAATAAAATGTCAATAAGTTTTACTGGGTTTGATAGAATATTACTCTGTTTGGTGCAGGAGACCAGTTAGATATTGAATGCAGCTAATATCCATCAGGGAGCTGTAAATGAAGATACAGCTCAGACTTACTTTTTAGGTTAAATTAGGCAATGCTGAACTGACACAACTGCTAGTAAGAAATAGGTAAGTTATCTCTATACCTATACAGCTACAGTGTAGATTTACTACTCTCTAGAAAACACTGTATATATGCTCATATTCCCTCTAAGATTCACCCAGCTGGGTAGCCTGCATCAAGCTTAAGACAGGTGAGAAAAAACAAAAGTTATGACTGCATGGAAATGTACAGGAACCTACCTTCATTGCATGACTCATACCTTCCTTTATATAGCAGCACCAGAAGTCATTGAGAAGAGATTTCTGCCAAGATTGCTGCTTTTACTTCCTGAGAGTTTGAAAACTGAACACGTGCATGTTTCACCCTTTTAAATAGAATTTCTGAAGGTCAGCAATGTCTGCTGAAAGATGACACTTCCTCACTCTGGAAAACTACAAAGAAGGTGAAACACCTCGGTGCTACTTGTCCCAGTACCACAAGGAAAAAATGCTGCTGCCTGTGTAAAAATATATATGGATTATATTTGCTGCGGACACTTGATACTTGTGTTCAAGGGGATGCATTAATTAACTGGAAGACCACCTTAATTAAAGCAAAAAGGCAAAGGCAGATCACACTGGCAAAAGAGTAAGAAAAATTAACTTGGCCTGAATGGCATTCAGAGTATTGAAATATCTAATAACAGGAAGGATGACTTGTGCTTGCAGCAGAAGGTGCACAGCGTGTGTGCTTTGCTGTTAGCAACAGTACTGAATCCTGGATACAGACAAAACAAATGGGAAATCAATGCAAAGAATTCAGGGATTATGCCTGAGGATGAGAAACAACTTGAATATTCCACAAAGGAAGTAGCTAAAGCCTCATTTAGACACAGAAAAGGGAGTTCCATCTTCAGAACAGCATCCCTTGGGTGTAATCCAAGGAGAAGGTACAATAGAGCTGACACGAAAATCTCCATGCTCAGCCACTATCTCTTCCTTAAGAAAAAATAAATTAAGACATTGGTAGCTTGAGGTGCCTCAGATTCATTCTGGGAGTGATGCTTCTTCTTAAAGTCAAAGAAACAAGTTTTCCAAAAGAGTCTAATGATAAGGCAAAAGGAGTCAAGATTTACCTGTCTTTGTAGGAAGGCTTCAGTACCCCAGAGTCAGGTTCTTGAACACCAAACCTGTCCATGTCCTGATGTCAGGTTCTGCTGCTTCACTGTGCCCCTTTCAAATGCCTCTTCATCACAAGTCTTCATAAATTCTCAGTGAAAGGTTTTGGAAGTGGACAGCATAGGACTACTCAGCAACAGGAGAATTTAGGGGTACATTAGAAGTCAGGGATATACAGCACTCAGCCAAGCTACAGAAGAGCAGGGCTTAAACGCATAAGGGATGCTCTGGCCTTGGTATCCATGGAAGCTACAGAAGGGAACAGCCCTTTATGGCACAGGGCTATTTTAAAAGTGCTGAGAGCCCAACACACACTGCAGGCAAAAGACACCAGCTATGCTAAATTCTGTTCAGCATTTCTGCTGTGAACTGGGTCTCAATCTTCTGCAACAAGCTACAATAACTGACATGAGCATAACAACAATCAAGTGACACTAACAGAAATAAACCCAAAAAAGGTTTCTCTTCACAGAAAGCCATATATCTACTCCCAAAAACCTTCAAAAATAATGAAAAGTATGGAGAAATTCAGCTTAATATGAAAGTATGTCAGCTGTTTTCCCAGAGACACACCCAGTGACTACAGTAGTCATGCACTTAACAATGGCACCATAGCATGTGTACCAAGAAATCAACTTTTCCCATTTTTCTAACTAGGGAGAATAACAGCTCTTATGCAGTACTTTCCTAAAATCTGTGCTTTCATCTGATATTACACGGAGGTATGTGGAAAAGCCTTCCAGAAGGCAATTACAGCCCACCACAGACTCAGAGGTATTTCATCCTACTGGGTGTCTGAGCAGATGAAGGCAGTAGCACTTTTCACACTGCCAATTCCTCATCTCTTGCACATTTCTCTTACTTGAGATGCAAAGCATATTCATAGCAGTAAAACCAGTATTGATTTCACTTTAAAAACCAAATACACGTCTATCTTTGTGTAGATCTTTGCAGTAAAAGTTAACTAGTCAGTGCCCCTGGGGGAGGGCAGCAGACAGCAGAGTGAAACCAGAAGTCATCACGCAGGGAGCTTCTTTCTGAAACTCAGAAGTTATTTAAAGGGATTACACTGCTCTAGCATTTGCCCCAACATAGAGGGTACAGGGACATATTTGAAACTCTGAGGGATTTCCCAAATCCCAGTGGGAAAACCTGGAGCTTAAAGCACCTCTGCTTGCCTCCAGCCAAAAAGAAAAGGTATTTCAGAGAAAACTTTCCTGAACTAACAGTGAATTGGTCACACAATCTCTTTAAGAGATGCTGCACAAAGAGAAGTATATTGATAAAGGAGAGAGAAATGGGTAAGAAAAGGGGGAAAGGAAGCTATGATATACTGTACACCTCCACCCAAACTTTTTAACTTTTGACTGCAGATCTCAAGAAATTGCTGTACAGAGCAAAAATCTGCACAATACTAGAAAGCATCACCTAAGAGAAGTTGTACATTTTCTGCACACACAGCAGCAAGCCCTCAGGCAATAATTCTAGACAATAGTCTTCAAGGATATTACTACAATTCTGTGCTCCAGGGAAGAATGTCACAGCTGTGCAGGAAGGATTTGGGGGGGAAACATATAATATTGTTCTGTACACATCTGTGTGAGGCAAAGTTTAGTATACGTAAGTACGTGACACTATATATAATTGTTTTTGTTGATTTTCTTGCATTTAATCTTACACTGGTGTTTCAAGTAGTGTCTCTTTACCTACCAATTCTTTAAACAAGACATACTTAAAAGACATATTAGGCTAGCAATAGCCAGGAAATTCACATCAATTTTACAAAGGTCAATGTCACAACTCTCATTCTGTTCTTCAGCCCATCAGTGCTTCCTCCCATCTTGCAGTCCCAGCCATATTCCTCGTTCAGACCCTTTTCCACAGCCTTCCCAGTCCTACCAAAATGAGAATCTGTTGGTGAAATGCAAACTTCAGGAGACAGATGAAGCAGCACTTCATCCTCAGCCAGGGAGGCAGAAGCACTGCCAGGGAGAGCACTCCCACACCCACATGCATCGAGGTGCTGCCCTCCCCAAAATCTCTCCCAGCACTCCCGGGGAGGCAATGGTGTGTCACAGCCAGGAGAGGTGCCCAGTGGGACACAGCAAGGCAAGAGCCAGGCTGGCAACACAGCCCAAGCCATGCTGCAAGCAAGGAACACCAAACAGCTCCGGCAGGCTGAATGCAGAGATCACCTGGTAGTGTTTAGCATCTCTAGGCTCTTCCCCTGGCCAAAATAAGACATTTCTCAAAGCACTGCCAGGGTCTGTCTCACTAGATCACAAGCTGATTGAAGAATTAAGAGAGTGTTAAGCTCCACATAAGCAATTTTATACTTCAACAGGTACATCTAGTACATGGAAATTTGCTGGCATTTCCACAGGTCCTCCTGTATCACTGTTGTATTTTAGGGTTGGTTTTGTGTTTTTTTCTTTTTTTGTTTCACTTGTTTCTCTGGTTGTTTTTTTTTTTATTTCTTGTGTGTTTGTTTTTTAAGAGGAGGAAGAATAAAGCCTGCAGGGAATGATCCTTAAAGAACCATGGATCAGCCTCATCCAGCTTTTGAACTTGGAAAATACAACTAATATTTTACTTCCTTAATTCATATCAAAAATCCAGAGAGTTTTTCATATTTCTCAATCTGTTGAACGTAACTACTGCTATTCCATCCAAATCCCTCTTTAGGACCAGTGTGCCAGTTTAAAAAGCAGCCTATTTTTCCTTCATATCTATCAAAGAATAAAAAGTTTCTTGTCCACGTGCTATTCTTTTCTGTGTCCCCTATTGTTTCTAGGCCCTGAAATAATTGCTATATCACGTGTAGCAAATGACATACCAACACAACTCCACCCAGGTTGCACAGATGCACATTCACCACAAACAAATTCTCAATTCAAATGAATTGTCAATTCTTTTTCAAATAAATTACATAACCCATGGACAGCAGGAGCTGTCTCACTGGCATATTAGTGGTATGTGTAAGTGGATGTTTCTAAGTTGTTGTTGTCTAAGCAAAGACTTGGACATGGCATTGCTCAAAATGTGCAGCTTGTGAGAGGAGGAAAGAGTGAAGACAGTGCTCAAGAGCTGGATTGCATTCTCCCTCAGTGTTGTGGCTCCCAGAACGCCTCCACAAGCACCACCTCCTCTTGAATTTACTGATGTACCTCTACCAAAGAACTATGCTCAGCTGCTTATATTTCTACCAACTCAAATCCATTTAGACTGAAGTTTTTGATGCCAGAAGATTGCCTCAGTCTCAATTCTTTTGCAAAATTTCAAGCTTAACTACTTCAGCTGTTTCTGAGAATAAGGTGTTTCTTAGGACAAAAAAAATCATTCCTCACTGCCCTCAAATAAAATATTCCTTTGGAATACTGAGACAAGTATAAAGTGCAGAAATATGTAAGGTCCTGTTCCATGAGGAAAAGAAAGAATTGAGTATAAAGATGAGCTCCCATTGTAATTTCAAAAGTGATCAAACTATTTAAATTTAGGAGTCTTTTATATTCAGCCTTAATATTCCTTTTATAAAAGGATACAACATTTTCGCTGAAACACACAAAAGCAGGTATAGTGCTTATACATGATTGAAGGCCATATTAACACATAATTTTTTTTTATATTAGTTCCATGTAGGTATGCTATATGCATTATAATACACAACTGTAGCCAGGCCAAACTCAAAGTTATTGCTTTCCTTATAAAACTCTCTGCCTTGACTTGAATAGAAATTCCCTCTTCTCTTGTGAACACCCTGCTTCATTCTTTGTTGACACCAAGAACTGAACAAGTTCTTCAGCTATAAGAACCACACATTCAGAAGCATACGTGTCTTGTGAAGTTTAGGAGACTCGTATGCTTCAAAAAACTTCTACTGCAACTTTTCAAAATAAACTACCAAGAAAAGACAGTTGCATTTTCTGCCACTCAATACTACAAAAACACATGAACCAAAAAACTCACAGAGCCTTAATGTCCACCAGTGCCACACAGACAAGTCCAAGACTTGTATTTTGTCGGTGAAGTAGGCAAGTCTTTTTAATTGACCATTAATGTCTCATGCCAACAGTAAGTAATCCAAGCTGCTCCGATTTGCAACTTGTTTTTTTAAAGCCCAGAAATAATATCCAGTAGTTCCTTTTTTCCTCTCCTCATAAAACAGATGTTTCAAGACAGTGATTTCTCTGTATACTGTCATTTCTTATTTAAAGCAATCATGCCTATCCATTACCTGTTCTGGGAATCGAGGACCTAGATAATTTTAAATAATTACATATTTTCTAGAGCACGACTTTCAGCAAGGTTCCTCAAAAACATCTATGAACTTACAGCCAATATTTCATGTTCAAAAGATTACAGTTATTCCTTATTTTATATCTGCAAGACAAAAAAATACAGCATTGGTGTCAGCTCTAAGCCTAATCAAGGCATGCAGCTGCCTAGAGAAACAGCCCAACATATGGGGGAAAACAGTCTTCCCTCCTGCCCATCATGAGACAGACAGATGTTCCTGCAAAATGCAGGATAGGAATCACAAAGCAGCAGTTTGCTTCGTATTTGCACAAGTGACAAATGGAGAACTTTCTAACCTGTCCCATCCCTCAAGTCCTCCAGGAGCTGCAGCAACAACCCAAGGCTACTTCTCTAGAGCTCTACCCTGACCTGGTGCTCCAGCTCCAACCTGTTTTTCTCCCTTTACCACACAGGGAAATATGTCTGGCTTGATTAGCCTCAGATCTTCATACTCAGGAACAACAGCCGTCTTCAAAACCCACCCACAGCCTTGCTGGCCTCAGACGACAACAGCTCTCAGCAGCTTAACAGCCTGAGGCACTGTAAGCTGAGTATGACAAAAAGAGTCCTTTCTCATATCCAGTTTCAAAAGCATCCCTACGACTGCCAGAAGTAATTTTGCTTGGCTATCTGAGTCCTAAGAGTAGTAAAATGAAGATTAATTAGTATGTACTCATAAGACAAAGCAATATCAACAGAGGTCATGATGTGCCAACCTCACACACAACTCAAAGCCCTCATGAATCAAACACCTAGGTCCTTGCAGCCTGAGCCAAGGAGGCTGCCCCCACTCTACCTTTGCTGGACCAGATACCAGAAACCCCCCACACACACCCTATTAGTGAGTTATTTATAAAACAAAGCATAAGAGAAATCCCACACACTCATTTGAAACAGCTCCCCAAGTTAATTCTCATGCCTTCTAATGCTCTCCAACATATTTGGGAAGTACTATCTTGCCCCTTTTTCTCTAACATTGTCCTAGTCATGACAGAAGGAGACTATTTGCCAGATCAGGCACATTTCACTACCTCAACATGCAGGTCCTGCAATAGTCACACAGTGATATGAGTCAGTGAAACACCACTAGAATTCCCCACGTTCCCAAAAGTTTACCCTGTACCAAACAATATCATCACTGAGGACAGGAAATGTGACACTGAATATTAGAGGTGGCATCCATGCAGGATGGGGGAGAGTCCTGGAAAACCCTTCCATTATGAAGGGCACAAGCCCTCCACCCAAGCTGGACAGGCATCATCACCAAGATACATCATACCAAGCAGCTCCTTTGAGCTGACTGGGTCCTTGAGAACACAACAGATAAGCATGCACGTGACAAACAGCTAATTTTATAGACATTTATGAAAAATATTGTTATACATAAAACACAAATACCAGGAACAAAACTCACAAAATACCTTGCCCATGTGTATGATTCTTCCATGTGAGAATATACAGAGAGACATTTAACAGGTCTGTGCTGTCAGATTCTTTTGTTGCTCTGTATCTTTTCATTCTGCTGTCCTTTGCATCAGTGACTCAGTCATATATTCCTTAAGGACAGAAACTTCTATTGGTGGCAATGGGGAAAAAGCAGAAGCATTTATCACGAGCTACAACAGAGTAATATTCTGCCAATACTGCAGTCATTACCAAATTGTTTTTCACAATGCTGAAAAAAAACCTAAAGATCCTCCTTTTCAATGCTACAAAGAACATCTACATTTCCACAAATCATGCAATCAAGTATTTATAGCACTAGATCCCTGTAAAAGAATGCACCAGCTGAAGTCTTAATTTGTTTTCCTTGAGTGCTTCTCCCTTATTAGGTGAGATTACATCTTTTTCTTAAACAGTGAAATGCCAACTGTTTTCAATAAACTCTTTTTTCTGTCAAAATGCTGTTCAAAATGTTTTTCACTAGCTTTTTATTTTCATGCTGGCTCAGTTACTGAATTATAGTTTATTACAAGAAACTGTTTTCAGATCATCTCCTTAAATCAGTTTAGGTGATTCTGTATTTTCTATGCATAACAATTTTGTAAAGCATACTAATTCAACGTTAAAGCACTACAGGAGGAACACATTTGTTTTTATATGATTGTTTCAGACAAAGCTTTCAGAAGAAACTGAGCAGCATGGATAAGTTTACATGAAATGTAATTTACAATTTACTCACTTGTTAAGCAGCTACCCTTTCTTTAGAAGGACAACTGTTCTTTCAAGGTTCAGTAGGCAACAAAGTTGGGAAATGTTTTCTTAACAACTAATTTTTTCAGGTCATGAAATAAATTCTTTTAGGAACCACTCTGGGATTTTGGGAGTTTGAAGCATGTCCTTTTTCATTCACTCTCAAGGGCAAAGTCTTATTTTCAACACAGCCACTGAAGATGCAACTCTGAAACCACCCCTTGTGTATTCAAGAAGAACCATTCACTTGTCTAAGAGCTGCTGGTGCCTACACAAACAGCAAGCTAAGTAATATCTGCCAAGGTGTTCATTGCTACTTCAGTATATAATATTGAAGAGTAAGCTCTGAAGATATTCACTTCAATAATCAAATTCAATGTTATTCTTCAGTAGATACTTTTTTTCCCAGAAAAATAGGACTGTGCTTAGGTCTGATCCACTTATATTAAGAAACTTGTCAACTTGGGGCATTCTTTCATAAGCAAAATTAAAAGCATGTTATTTTAGTTACTTAATTGCACCAACATCTAAACAATATTAATGTAGGCTAGCCATCAGATAGATGTTATATTCAAAAAACAAGAAGGGAGCTAGTGGGTCTTCTCAAAACTTGTTTAAAAAAAATATTGCAGTGAGAGTGGCCACATTAAATAGAGATATCATTAGCTGAACTCTTTTTATCACAGCAACCCCCCTCAAAAAACACGCATAAGTTCTTCCCAGTTACCACACAAAGACTTAGCTCACCTAATTCACCTTTCTAGTTATTGGAGATTATTTTTTCTAACCACAACCCTACAACCTCATTAAAGAATTAGAGAAATAAAATTCTCTATACTAAGTAGTTATGGTATATTCATGCACTCTAGGATGACATAGGTTATTGATTCCTGTGGTTCAAACAACAGCATAAGACAGAAACTTGATGCAGTCATAACAACTTAATGCACTGACTTGAGCACCAAGTATGCACACAATTTAGGGCAGATCTGGCCACTTGTTTCATGGTGCCTCCCTTTCTTAGCATCTAGAAAAAGGCCTCTCCAAACTGAACCTGTACATAACTCTTGCAAGGGTTACAGATGTTTCCCACAATTTTCTTTTTCACATTATCACAAATAAACCAAGTTGCTTAAAATACTCCATTCACCTCCAGAGAAATACCAGGAAACATCAACACTAATGAGTACATGAATGATACGTTATTTCTGTATGGTGTGGCACCATACATACATCCTTTTGAGAGAGCAAGTTGCTATGGGACTCCTGGGACTATCAATAACCTTCTGTTAATATAATGTTAACTTACACTCATCACCACCTTGGTTGTACCCAATTCCATTTTGTCACTTCAGACTAGTAACTCTGTTAAATTTCTAATAACTACTTTAAAATAAAATCCAGCATAAGTCTTCTCTTGCACTTTAATCCACTTTAATTGACTGGGCACTTTCAGTCCTATATTTAAGAGTATAAGAAAAAATCCACCATTAATATATCCCAGTGAAACTACACCCATTTGATCAGAAATGCCATCATTAAGGCATATATAAACTAGCAAATGAGAAAATCCTTAGTCAGTGTAAGAAACCCTAAAAGGATAGTTCAACAGCACAACGGTGATGTCAACATTTAAATACTGAAAATTTACTCCAGAGAAAAAGGTACAACCAGCATCTGCATCTGTGAATGTGCCAAAAATCAGTGAGCCGTGTGCCAGATCTAACTTGTATTGAAATGCAACTGTCTTCTCTTGTGGCCTTTTAAAACTGCTTTAATTAGTATACAACCAAGTTGAATATTCCATTTTGAAGAATCATATTGCAGATATTATATGATATTTCATATTATGTTAAATTATACAGCATGGTGAAAACACCAAATTCTAATTGACTACAACTGCAACTGCCCTGCATGAAAATTGAGATGTTCTATGGAATAAAGAGACTGCACTTCTAATCAACCACTAATAAACTCTGGGCATAAGTAGCTAAGATGAGAAGAAGAGGGAGGGAAAATCCCAGTATGTTTTCTAAACCTATGAGATAAATCCTTGTATGTTGCCAATACAAGAGCCAGATAATGCAGACATTAAAATTAAAGAATGGTATTACAGACAGCTAATTACCACAGCATTCAATACCTAGCTAGGTAAAGTGCTTTACACAAACATATGATCTAGGGATAGTTTTAAACCCAGTTTAAACTCAGTTTTATATAGCTTTCTACCTGAAAGTATACAGTTTTCTGTTAGATGTAGTCATATCTCTAGTGATTTGTTTTCAAATATATTCTGTGAATATATTTGAAAATAATGCAAATATACAGCCTACACATAATATATATGTATATCTTCTAATATCAACTCTTTTTTGAATGAAAACCAGTCAATGAGCAGCATTCTGTCTTGTACACTGCAAAAACTTAGCACTAAATTGCTTGGCAGATTCAGAATATACAGTGCCACTGAGTCAAGGAGCAATACTAAAAGCCAGCATAATGCAACAGGGTGACAAAACCTGTAAACTGTATCTGTAATCAAACTAACCCCTGCAGCATGCTGCTGAAGCCTGCTTTTGATGGATCTTAATTGTGTCCTGGACCTGCAGCCAAGAATAACATTACATTGAGAGAACAGTCCAAGGCATCTCAGTACAAAGAAATCACAAAGCTGACAGCACAAAAACAATGCAATTATCAAACTTTGTCACCAACCTAATTAAAGCAAGCAAGCAAACAAAAAAGATGCACTTTACCTTTTTGAGGAAAAATTTCTGCAATTTCATGTGACGCAGTTTTATCATCTTTTTTTCACCATCTGGGATACAGGTCAGGCATTGCAAGTCCTTGAGCCATTCTGCAGGGCTTGACACCTTTTGCCTTCTCTATTAACTCGCTGCAGTCAGCTTAGCCCAATGCGTCACCAAACACCAGCCCAGCCCCGCAACAGATTAAAAGGCAAGAGCTGGGCTGGATCTCATTTTTGAAGAAAGTTCTAATACAAACATTCCAGCTCCAGCTGAATACTTCAGCTGTGTTGACAGCACAAGGAAGAAGAGAATAGGTATGAGGTCTGCATTGCCCCCTAAAAAAAAACACTGAAAAGTTAAAGAAAGTGCTTATACAGGGGCAAGAATCTGCAAGATGAAAGAGACAGAGATGCTCTGTATCTCACTGATCCTTTCAAATCCCATGCTACAGAAGAAGCTCAGTGTCCAGTTTCTGAACCTCAGCATCTGAACACAACCCAGCACTGCCTGCTGAGTGCAGCTTGTCACTGTGCACCTGTTAATTAAGCACACTGTATGTGATTCAGCCAAGCACAGGAAAGAACCTGTCATTCATGTTCTCTTCAAATCACTGGAAGAGTTATTTCCTCTGAATAGTTTTTAGAAAAACTCTACACAGAGAGATTGCACGCAAAGATTTTATATACAGACACATATGCAGGTATTTATAGAGCACACCAATGCTGAGTTTGATTCAACACCATAGGAATCAGCAATCATGGGCATTGCTGCCTTCCCTTTGGGAATTTGCAACTAAAGCTTCAGATTTGGAAGGACAGGGCTCAGCAGCACACTAGCAATGCTGCATAACTCCTTGGCCACTGCTGTCCTAGAACAGCAAGTGCTGTAGGGTGATCTGATCTCAAACACTGTGTTCGCTCCCAGTTATGTCAATGGGATAATCCCTATGTTTAAGAATTAAGCACATGCTGAAGCAGCTAGTTTAATCAGTTTAAAAAAATCATTTGAAGATCAAGCTACTCCCTCATTAGTGTTTGAAGAGTCAGTCAGTGTAAGAATACACAGAAATGTTTTATAAGAGGAATGTAATCCAAACATCACCAGTTTCTTCCCAGTCTCCTGTTTTTATACTATAAATATTATTTCACACAAGCTGCAAATCTCTAACAGTCCATCTCTACCTGTATAATTTTTCTGCTATTTGAGTAATTTTCTTACCACAAGGACTATGTTTGTTCCTTGGCCCTCTCGCTGCCTGTTCTTCAGGAGCTTGAGTACTACAAGCCCTACCAAATATCACTGCAAATTCCACTCCTACAAAGGCACATGTGCTTAACCTCCAGCAAGTGGCAAGGTCTGAGGTACGCCAAGGAAAAAGGAAGTTAAGCGAGTTCAGCACACACTTAGCTCCAGAAGTTTGTGTTTAGGGGAATGCCAAACGTGACAGGCAAATAACTACAGCAAAATGCAGAACCACACTCTGAGGACTAGTGCCACTATGCACCCCAAGTCCAGCTGGAGAGGCAGCACACTGAAAACGCCACGGAACAGAAGTGCAACATATGTCAAAGTATCAGTCAGGAGCAAGATAGAGACCCAGGACAATTACTGTGACAAACCAACAGCTGAAGATAAGAAGTAGACCTAGTCTTTAGATTATTCTAATCACCAGGCATTCAAACTGATGGAGAATTCCAGACTCGTTTCTGAGAAGCATCCTGCACCACATGGATATCTATCAAAACAACATGAAGATAATTCCAAGTCTAACTTCAAGAAATTGTTCCAAAACTGATAACTGGGGAACACAAGAAGCAAGACAAGAGGTAATTCTTTGGTGTGTTATATGTTTGAAGCCTTTGGGTTCAATTTTAATGAAAGTTAGAAAAAACATTTCTTAGGAAATTCTCACTGTGTACTGTGTAAGGTGGAAAAGAATCCAAGATACCATTAAAAAGGGATGGTTAACACATCATAAAACCCACCTGGATGCATGTAGCAGAAATTTTATAGTATATCTAATATACCATATAGCTATAGCATCTTTCTCAACAGTTTCTGCTACAAATGGGTAAGTTTCATTTTGAAACCTGAAGCCTTGCAAGTTTAAAGAACCCTGTGATTTTGGGGTATGTATTACCAAGAAGCATATTACTTTTTAAAGTAACAATTCTTACTCCAGATCACTAGGGTCGCCATAATTTCTCCGGATTTGAACTTCAGTCTAGGATATTTCCCAGAGCCAAACAGCATTGACTTAAAATTTCATTTTTCCTATTGGAATTATTTGGCTGCATTTTAATTTCTGCATTTGCATCCACAAAAGTTGAAAGGTTTTCCTCTACAAGAGCAAATAAAGATACTTTGAAGCGATCCTGAATTTGAGACTTCCTTCCTTTGAGATAGTACATAATCATCCCAAACTCTGTACTCTAGTTTTTTAAAGTTGAGCTCAAGCTAAACAGTTAGATTTAAGTGGAAAATACCATAAAGACACTTCCATGCCTTCTAGTACATAACCCAGCTGTGGAAAAAAGCAAAGGTCAAAGGTCGACTTTCAGCTGTAATTACAAATTGATGTGGGTTTGTTGTTTGCATTGTTTAGTGTTCCTTTAAAATCAAGAAGAACGCTGAGGACTGAAGACACACCTTTAGCATTATTTTTAGGTATTTATCAATGTCTGTATGTCAGAATACATTCTGAATTCTGTCATGGTTACTATGGTAGATAATTGCTTTTTGTTAAATCTGACAGTGAACAGATGTAACACATACAGTCCCTGCTTATTCACAATCCTCTCAGCTAAAAGCAACATTTCACATATGAACAGGTCCTCCAAACTCCATGTGCACAAACATCTTTCCTTCCAGACACAGCTATCTGCCCTTTTCAAGTCAGTGTGCTGCTATATGTTATACAGGCTTTGCTTGGGCAATTTAAATGAAACGTTCCTCATTAATTGATGAATGCTTACCTCATCTTCCTGACCTAAACAAGAAAAGGAATAACATTTTTCAAATTGTTGTTACTGTGTTCTTTTGGGTTTTTTTTTTTTTATGAACTACACAGTTCTTAGCAGGCCTGCTCCCAACTAATACCAATTCTCATTAATATTAGAAAGAACACTAGCATCCCAAGAGAAGCTAGCCATGAGCAAATTCCGCAAGGCTGCAGAAATAAAGCAGCCTATGGCTACATTTAGATCTTCATAGAGAGCATAATAAAGTATTTCCTATTAAAGAAAAATATAGCTCAGATTTTTCTTCCAATACAGTGTTACTCTTGACTGGAACTAATATTGGAGAGTTCCATACAAATGTAGGTGGTATTAGATACTCTTCTACATCCTCTAAAGTTACCTTTCCTTAGTAACTCAAATCTGAAAAGATAAAATACCTCACTGCTTTAACTCACATGGGTAAGAAAGAATATTTGGAAAAAAAATAAGTTATTTTATCAGCAATTCTAACCACATGTTAGTCCTATAGCTGACAGGTTTCCTTTTTACCTCCTGTTTTGATTTACAAAATCACAGACTTACAAAACACTAGGAGCATTGTTTAACACTAGTTCGTTTCTTCATACTCAAAAAATCAATACTGCCATTTTTGTCAGCTTTTCCCCATCAATTATTTGAAGTCATTACATAGAAAAGTAATTTTTTTTCCTTTTTGATGCTGAAAGGATTTCTCTAGACAACTAGCTAATGCAGATTTGTTTAACCTTCCTGGAGCTGCACAGCAAATGACTGATGCAGCTATCTTAAAGATATTGGTAACTCAGATCAAGAAAGATTACAATATGATTACCTGTTTTAACACTTTTTTCCCCAAAACTTATTTAAAAATGATAAAGCATATTTGATCAGAAGTTCGGATTGCAGAAGAACTTTTTTCTTTCTCCTCCCACTCCTCAAAAGCCTAAAGGTACAATTGTGTCATCTTCTCTTTGGTCTTGGTACACCAAGCCCATCTCCTCACGAGCCACCCCGAGGGATAAACAAGGGGCACAAGTGCCTGTGGCCTGGGTAGCACTGAGTACACAAGGGCAAGTCAAGAGCGCTGACCTTGGAAAACAGAACTCCACTCCCTCTTGAAAATAACTGGTGCCAAAATCCACAGGAGTTTAGGTTTGGAAGTACACACTTCAGGCAGCAGCAAGAGCACCCAATTTCCCCGTCTTGCTCCAATTAGCAAACATCACTGCCTGACAGATCCTGCTCAAGCCTTTAAAACAACCCTCACAGAAACCCCTCTCCTCTCCCACCTTTCCCAACAAAAAGTCAGGTCCCTGGGGGACTGATACCAAGGATTACTACAATAAAAGCAAGGAATTTGTTACTCCACAGGGCCTGCTTTGTCTCCTTGCTGCCCTAAGAATCCTTGAGTTACCCTTTGAGATTCCCTCAATGAAAAAATTACTGCACCACCTTTATACCAGAAAAACAGTTGTGTGCAATTAAAAACAGAAAAAAGAAACATTACTACATCACAGCTGGGAAATACCTAGATGAAGAAGTAACTAAATGGGAAAGGAGACAACATTTAAGACAAGAGAGGTGTATTTTATTTCCTGAAACTTATTGTATCACAAAGCTTAAGAAGATTCATGGCCAAGGTTTTTAAGGGAGTCATTTCAAGTTCTGATGTGAATTTGGATTCTGTGATCAAGGTTCAATCAAGATTTTCCTTTCTTCATTATATTTCTATGAGGGCAAAACAGCTCCATGCATTTTCTCTAAATCTTTAGTATAAATGTGAGCCACTTCAAGTTGATTTCTATTCAGAAGCCTTTTAAAGAAACATCAATACACAGCAGCTATTAAAGTTTAGCTTAGTCTTTTGCAAATCTTGCCAAGAGTTAAGATTTTTTTGTGGGGGCTGGGGTGTGGATATTTCACACAAACTCACAATAATCCATACTCTTTTTTTTCCCCTCCTCATCAGACAAAAATCAGATTATCCTCAAAAGGGGAATTACAATTCATGGTCCTGCTGATATACTGATCTGCTTTGAACCAGGTTCAAGTTCTTTTGGACTCTACACTGTGCACCTGGTTGCAAAGAACTCACATTAGTTAAAACATGAGATAACTCTCCCTTATTTTTACCATAGCCAAGGCCTATGCTCAAGTTTGGAAGAAGAGAGAGAGCACCTCTGCATTGGTGAGAAGGTAGGTGACAGGGTTAAGGAGCCTAGCAGAGAAAAATACCCGTGTCCATGAGCACACAGCTCTGCTCACAGTCTCCCTATAACTTCACCCATACCCTACTAGAAACACCCCTTGCTGGAGGCAGGAGAGAGGGATGGAAGTCATGAACAGAGCAACAGGACAACAAAAGGCTGTAGGCACAAGCAAGTCCTTAAGACCAGGCTTCTCTACGTGCAGTTCACTTGATTACCAAAACCACATACGTTTGGAGGACATCGTAAGGTGATTCCCAGTCATATTTTACTCTTCAGTTTCTACTGTGTTGATCAGTGGAAACAAAGAAAGGAAATTACAAGTTCTGACTGTATTTTCAGTATATTCTAATGCAGTAATTTGCTCTCATTTCATAAATGCCACTAACTGCTGTGTAGTGATCAAATACTCCTATGGATGAAGCAAGGTTTGTAATACTGTACAGGATAATATGCCAACAGGTACTATGTCAAAGGAGACATAGCACTGTGCTCAAGCTCTGATCACAGAGACAAATTTCTCTAACATTTGTGAACAAGGACTGAATTTTTTGGACTTGCACCTTCAGCACCATAAACTTTACTTCTGAGCCACTGCTTTCATTGTGGCAGCCCACTGCTAGGATTGCCTGGGAGAAGAGCACCTAATTTGCAAAATAAGTGGGACTTTGGGTATTTCTGTTTCTTTCACTTAGGTATAGGAGTCAGCTTTTTATTATTTACTTAATTGTAAGAAAAATAGAATCATTCCAAAACTCCAAGTGAGAACTTAAGTCAGAAGCATCTGGGCAAAAAAAAACCAAAGTAGCACCAGGTCAAATCACTGCCTTGCCACCAGTATGATGGTTCTGACCTCTTAAATGCAGGCAGATGTACATGGATCCACTAAGAACAGGATTCTAGGGCAACAGAGTGCTTTTTGGGAAGCAGTCACACATTCTACTTCCAGATTCAAGTTTTAGGCATACATTTTACAGCATCCCAAGAGGACAAGCAGAGCAAACTGGGAAAAAGATAAAAATAAAAGGAAACACTCAAAATGTCTTCATAAACACCAAGTCACTGGACAAAAAAGAAAGCAAGACTGCTACAGGAGGAGTAACTGATGATTCATCTATGGCTGCAACCTAAAACTGCCTGGGGTTTGTATTGGTTTTTCATATCCTTATGGTAGATCTGTAATTTAGATATATACTGGACATATGGCATGTTAGTAAGTTATTTTGAACATTGATTCATATCTTCACCTGACCTTTTCAATAGACAGTGTAAATTCAAGTGAATAACCTATGTAGCTAAGTTGCTGTGAAAATGGAAAATCTTTCATACCATAAATTATTATTATCACAATAATCATTGTAAAGATGAACTGACATTGAAAGCCTATTGCCCAAAATGACTGCTTCAGATTTAGCTAAGTTATCAGCCTATGATTAGAGTGCTCTAAAAAGTATGTCTTTTGTTGGTTTGACATTTTAAATATTCTAAGTTTATAGATTATCTAAAAGCATACACTTCCAGAGTTACAAAAATATTTATTGTATTGGTGACTCTTATGCCTTGTTATGCCTAGCTATAAAGGATATAAAAATAGAAGTAATACATGACTTAAGCCAGAGACCTTGGAGAAAAGCAGAAAATCCGACAACTGGAAATACATCACACCTTTTCTTTAGGATAAAATATAATATTAATCCTATTCTCATTGTTTATTAGTATTCAATTGAATCTACCTGAAGTTTAATTTAATTTGTGATTCTTGCACATTTTAGACAACATGAAAGGAAGAAAAAAGTTGCAATTTCTTAGATTAGTTGATCTTCACTTCCCCACACAAAACAAAAATGCGTAAACCAAAAGAACCATCTCCTATCTGTTTCACATTTATTTAAAAGTGATTTAATATTCTTCCCATCTTCTCATATACATTTCTCTCAACTGCTCTAATAATTTTCCACCAACTCTTTAGTCTCAATAACTCTGTCTCTCTATACTTTTTCAAAGGTGAAATGACTGGAACTGAAAAGAGGGTCCCAACTGAGAAGAATCAGCACGGTGGCATAGCTCTGGTGGTATTGCCTATTCACCTCCTCTTACCTACAGTACCCCCCCAGTGCCTCACAAACAGAAAGAGAATTGATGCTCCAAAGCGTGTGCTCTGCATCTCCCACAGTGGCACAGTGCTTGGCACAACAATGCCATCCCTGCATACCGATAGCATTTTGAAAGAGATTTCTAGAAATAGATACACTAGTGACTTTAAAAAAGAAAAAAAAAAGCCATTTTCTCTTCACCTTCAGAGCTTTTTCATCTGATTAAAGACACTATTATTCTTCTATTAAGACATTATGTGGATGTACCAAAAATGTAAATGTAGAATATAATATCACAATGACAACATAGAAGTTCTTTTCCCATGGATTTAAGAAAATCCATCTTCCCACTGACTTTATTATCTTATGTCATGTGCAGTAGAACAATAATACTCTGTCATAATTCCAGTAATTTCTGCAGTTGATCACAGCCTACTGTAAAACAAACTCTGCTAAATAATGTCCCTCAAAACAATGTGCTAGGGGATTAATGTTTGAAAAATGTTGTGCTTCTCACAGGGGTTTTATCTCACAGGTGAGACAGAGGATCCAAAATTTTAAAAGAAAAAGGGCAGCAATAACACTGTCAACACAGGGATAATTCTAAAATTATATTTACAACATTCAGTTAAACCAAAAATCCCAGAAAAAGAGCAACAAAAGCTGCAGCTTAATTAAATAGATCTTGTAGTTGCCTAAATTAAGGATTAGCAAATGCAGGACTATTTTCACTGAATAACCTCCCACTAAATTTGATGTATCTTCTAACTGAATTTATGCAGCATTTTACACTGTGTTTGCCTTTCAAAATTTCTATATGAACAAGTGCCCAAAGAACTACCATTACAAATTTGGTCTGTAATGCAAGAGAGACATTCAATTGCCTCTCAAATTCTTATCTACAAAATTACAAAGGAATAAGGAATCAGGATTTTGAAATTTATATTGATTAACTGCATTAAACTTGCATTAAGTTTGGACAGAGAGAACAAGAGGACCATCTGTAGGTTGTGTAGTTAGCCAAGCTGTAGGATGCTTTACAGGATGATTCGCAGAAATTATCATAGTTCTGACTCATAAATGGCAAATTATGTGTTTGGGCTGAAGTCATTCAACTTTAGCAAAATCGAACATAAGCAATGTAAAGGAAAATAGCACTGCAGAACAGTACCAGCAAATGGCTGAAGAAAATACTGCATGCCTTAATGATGAACTAGAGATGGTTTAAGTAACAGAAAACTCACACTAGAGACCTGTGCTTTCGGGATCTTGTAAAGCCATTTCTAGACTGTACTGTAGAATCCCTCCATTCACAGATGTAAAAGATAATTGGATGTGGAGAATACTTGGAGGTGATTCATGTTGAAAGACAAAAATCCTGGCAAAAGGTTTGTAGTTTTATGAGCTAACATTAGAATAAAAAAAACCCCTACATTCATCTGCTCTAACAATTCCTGTCTAACATTACCCATGAACTTTCATCCACTTGTGCCTATTTAAAGCCAAATATCTGGGGTTTGGCTAAAGCAAATTTTCTAGAAAGGAATTCAATTCTGACTTGAAAATTACAAGAGAAGGACAAGCTCATTTCCCAGCCTCTAAAAATATCACTTCCCACACTCCCAAAAAACCACCAGCAGTTTTTATCTCTGTTGTCAGTGCTGGGGATGGGGCACAGGCTTCAGATTCCAGTTACAGCTTTTCTCATACCAGCTCAGTGATTGCCAGAGTTCCCCAGCTACTGCACTTGCGATTCACTTAAGTGCACACTGCACTTTTGAGTCAGTTCTTATCATTAAAAAACCTTTAAATTAGTATTCAAAGAAACACAAAGAAAACTCCACCCTAAAAATTACTGAAAAGCTACCCAAATTCTCATACAATTATTCATTCTTAACTGATAAAAACTCTTTTCCCAAACAAGACAGACCTCTGCTGTTGGATAAAGTTACTGCAAGCTCCACAAAACTTGCTCATATCCTGGAATAATTCCCTTGAGCTGGTTATAGGTTATAGCTTGCAGTGCAAAGCAAGGCTCTTGCTGCACCATAGTGGCATTTGAGGTGGCTTGTTGGCAAAGGTAGCCAAGTACAAGATGAGCTGGTCAGTCCCTCCTTCCTAGTGCATTTCTTCCTGAGGTGGTGCCCATCTCATGGAAACAAATATGTTCAGAATGTCATAAAAAGCTGTCCTGTGTGGCACTGCTTCTGCTCCTTAAAATAAGGTCCTATAGATCTCACAAGCAGAATTAAAAGATGTAACTTCCAAGACTAAGAAATTTAAAGATTTAAAATGAATGCATATTCCACAAATATCCAAATGCCTGCTTTCAGGTCAGCTTTCCATGGACCTGAACTGAGGTCTATGACACTGGGACTAACATGTCTGCTAGTTACAGCAGCCCAAATTGCATGCCAACCCTGTCCAAGTTAAACTACAGCTGTACTCAGGCTACCTAGGGGCCAGTCTCCCTGTCAGATCCCTGTGCTGCACCACAGTTACTGTGGACTGCAACATTGCTGCGATAGTGTTCCAAATACTGGAGTTGAAAGTGTGGCTTCTTATTTGGTTAAGAAACAACCAGCATCTCCCCTTCAGCCTTCCATTGAAATAGCAGACTATAATTTAAGAAACAGAATTATTCTTCTTCACTGTTCAAAGCAAGAGCAAGGGGGAAACAGGCTAAAATCCACATTGATAAAATCACTTGGGTTGGAAGCAAGCACTAACAAGGGAACACAGATGACCTACATGCCCAAAGAAGTCAGTCTAAAGTAAGATTTCACTCAGACACTGCAGCAGAAATGAGATAGTTATAAACTGAGGCATGTTTCAGAGGCAGGAGCTGGAACAAGGGATATCTGTTTCTTTGAATATTTGACTAGGGTGTGTCTACCTAGACAATTAAAGTCTTGCAACAAAAAAAAAAGTAAATTATTACACATGTGACAAAACTCTGCATTACCATCTGCAACAGAATTACACAACATCCAGGTTATTATAATATGGCAATGCAAGACACATCACAGCAGTTCAAAACACAGATATGAAAAAAAATTATCTGGAAGCTTTGGAGCAGCTGAAGTTCAATACTAGAAATTCATAATAGCCATGGTTAAGTTTCACCCTTTTTGGATTGGTTTTAACCTTCCAAGACCTGTTCTCTTTTCAAGAGGGTAAGACACTCAAGAGTTATCACTTATTAAAAGGCACAGTATTGCATTAATGCCAGCAGTATAAGCACAATTCCCAATGCCTAAATTATGACAGTAACATCACTGAGGCAGTTACATCTGTAGAAAATACAGTGAATGACTATCTTACATAATGCAGAAGTGTGTCTGATGGCCTAAAATCAGCCAGTTGAGAAAGGAAGTCAGGTAAAAAAGAGACCACACCTTCCAGCTGCCAAGGTTCCTCACTACAGCAGCATCTCTGCTAGCAGTTGGGAAGATGAGCTGCGAGATGTCCAAACTGAAAACTTACGTATTAAAAGCTTTGCGACATCCAAAGCTTAAAGTAAATTTAATTGAGCTTTTTAATTCAGCTTGGTGAGCTGAATGTTCAGTTCTACCCAGCCCACACTAGGTGTCAGTCCTGCCCCAGTATGGCTGGGTGCAGGCATGTAGGGTTACAGGGAACAGGTATTCCCAAAGCACTGTTTTTTCCTTCGAGATTACTCAATGTCAGGCTTGCATAGTGGTCACAGAAAAAGAATAAAAACAGCTTTCTGTTCTCATTAACAAATATTAACCAACTACATGTTTTGTCTTTAAAATGTGTTCTTGTAAAGCTGGGATGGTCTTGTCATGTCATGCAGTCATGTCCCCATCCCATTCAGGAGATGGGATTGCAGTTTATTTGCCAGCTTCATTCTAGCTAGTTCAAGAAAATGTTGCAATACATCCTAGGCAGTATGGGTTAAGGTCTCCACAAAGAGTACACACATTAGCTAAAGCTCAATGCTGTCATCACATATCTACTCCTGATACTGAACCTTTCAGTCCCACAGCTGCAGTAATATCACAACCAGCTGCAGAGCAACACCTGGTAGGAAATGCACATCATGTTATCTGAAATTATTTCAGTGTGCACTCTACAAGAATATGATGTATTCAGATAAAAGACACAAAATGCAAACAGTGTACCTGAGTCATCTCCACATCACCCGCATAAAAAAAAAAAAAAAAAAAAAAAACAACAACAAAAACCACCCCAAACCCACAACCCAGTTACTCAAGATGTTTGTGACTAATGTAGACACAAGACAGGAAAGGCAACACTTCCTATACCACAAACAGAGGGGCCCAGCAGGCACTTGGCTTCATTTGGCCCTTTTGCCTATTAATGTTTCCAAGTATCACATTATGCTACAAAGGTCACTTTGTCTGAATTCATGTCATCAGGGTGATACTCAAACCCAAATCTCTGCTTTACTTAAACAAAATTCACATCTACCCATCAGAACACTAAGTTCTGGCAAGCCTGTGAAATTTCATGTAGTGCCACAGCAACACAATGAAAATTATTTAATCCCTTGTATAGAGCTGGCACCATCTTCAGTCACTGGATATTTCTGCTAATTCACACAGACTGAAGCAGAAGAGGGCAGTCAGTCTCCTCAAGACATTCGCCTGGGGAAGGAGTTATGCTCATTCCATTTCTTCAAGTCATGAGGAAAGTTGATTCTGGTCTCACTCATTGGTTTTGTTGTAAGAAGTGGAACAGTCACACACCAAGATCTTTCACTTCTATTTCTCAGATTTAGTCTAGTATTTATACTGCTATATATGAATCAAAAATGTTTCAGAAAGAAGAAACCATTAGGTTATTCATTTCAGTCTTGAATAGATCATTTGATCACAATAACTTGCCATACACAATGTGCAGGTAGATTTGGGCGCCCAGATCAGCAGTCACCTGACCCTCCATAAACAACATGCAAAACTCTTTTTCCCAATTCATAAGGACAATAACAGGAGGGGAAATAACTTATTATTGAAGTTTCCATGTCAAACTTTGGGCCCCAAGGCAGGTCTCCTTTCCTCAAAGAGAGGACAACTATCTCTCCCTTAAAAAGCTGCAACATGCAGTCTTCAGACAGGAGTTTCATCAGGAAAATCTGCTATTCAGGCCCAGAAACAGACCCTATGCCAGATACAGGGCTAAAGGGGAGTTTGGTGCTGATGAAAAAATAAGCAATGAGATTTATGAACAAAACGCTATGCATTCCCAACCCCAGTAAGCTAATCTTCCATTATTTCTTATCTTTAAATTACACAGTCACAAGACAGGTCAAATTCCAGTTTCCATTGTATTTTCTGAAAACATTTATCTTGCTCATCTGTGGAAAGCCTAACAGAAAAAATATCAGTTCTACTAGATAATATTACTTTTATTTTTACAGAGGTTGAAAGACAATTTTAACAATGCAAGTTAGTGACCCTAAATTCAAGTGATCAACAGTATATCTGGACATTGCATGATTCCTAAGTATAACTCCCAAAGAAATAACAGCTAAAAGAAACAGTGCAAGAAGAGCTTCCCCAGTTTTTCCAAAACATCTCCGGATACTCTGGCAAGAAAATAAATCAAAATCACAAATCTCAGAGGGTTTCTCCATTCCCTGTGATAAAAAGTCCAATTTCCCTGTCAGCTGCAGATAGAGGTTCAGACTGTAATCACCCTGCAGATACCACAGGGAAGGCATTCAGCACTTGTATTCTTTGCTGACAAGGATTTGCAGGTGCTCCCCCATCTTCCAGGGTTTTTTATTATTATGAAAGAAACACCCTAATCCAAGTAGATTTCCTGCTCAGAATTGCACAAGCCATTATTTCCAGACAGCTAGAGACTTATGCTGCTTCTCATGCTGTCAGCATCTGCCTCCTACAGCATTTATTGTGCCATTATATGCTTCCCACAGCTGTCAGCCAGGAACCCAGGGCTGGTTCATCTCATAAAAAGCAGCTCTTCCAACTCTTCATGCAGGGCCCATCCACATTAGTTAAAGAATAAAAAACAGGCAGAAGGAACAAGCTAGGCAAAACAGTATTTTAATGATCCATTTATCTCCCAGGGCCTCACCTCATTCAAGCTGTATAGCTGAGAATCCATATGTCTTCTCAAGGGGAAAATTCTCTGTTAAAATCAGCCTCACAGGTACATTAGAAGCACTTGGTCTGCACACATGCTTTTCTTGCTGGTCAGTGACATGTAAGTAAGCATATAGCTGGCTTTTTAGCAGTCTAAATGAAGTCCAAGACTTTCAGCAAGTGTAAGGAAAGCTATGCCAGGCACAAAATATCAAATTTAAGAGGAAGCCCTGTAGATTGACAAGCTTTCTCCTTTAATATCTACAGCAAAGAAGAAGTTTCCAGAAGCACCTATACCCAACATTTACAATTAGGTCATAAGGAAAGCCAGTGGAAAAGAAGGCTCACAAAGTGTTCTCTGATAGTCACAGTTGTTTAAGCCACCAAGTAGATCGTAACAGTTGTTTTGCCACTTGTTGCCTGTAACTATACTTGCAATGCACTTTTAAAGGCCACCAAGATACTTAGAAATGCAATGAAAGAGTTGTAATGCCTTGAAGTCAAAGATTGGTAGCAGTATTTAGAGAACAGGTACCAGATACAGACTACTTAAAAAAAAACCCACTAAACACCAAACCCATCCCCCACCAAAATAAATAAAACTATACACATCCCCTCAAAAAATAACAAAAACCCCACACAATCATAAAACCCACACAAAATAGCATAAAAGCAACATGGAAGGCATTTCTGGTTTTTAAGCCTGCTTCAACCCACTCTGCAATAGGCAGGAGACCTTCAACTCCAGGCACAGTGGGTGGGAGTTAAGAACCAGTTTAAAACATGCCATGCTGATGCCTTTACAGCACCTTCCCAGAACCACCACAGTCACAGCACCGAACCTGGCAAATGGATGGAGTCATCACTAAAAACCTGCAGCAAGAACTTGCTGTAACTCTAGATATTCCAGAACGTGAACCCTGCTTTAAAGCATTTCGTGGGCAAGAGAAGCAATTAGTTGCCATACCAAACCACTCTGTACCTGCAATCAGAGCTCAGTGCACCATTAATTAGCATCTATACTATTAGAAAAGTTCAATATGAAAAGCTCAGATGCCCCCAATATTTTCCAGTCTATGGGAGTTGAACTAAATGCATATTGCAGGCTTTTCAAAGAAGCTTGGTCAAAGTTTCCCCCAAAAGCTGATAGAGCAACTTAGGAGAATAGTTTAAAAAAGTAGGACTAGGCAAAACCTGTAAGAATAAGACTAAAGAACGATAATTTTGTACTGATCTAATCTGTCACAACAGTGACTCACCATGCAAAGAGATTAACAAAAGAGATTAACAGTTATTCCATGCAGAAGCTGAACTTAATATTTTCTCCCAATTCAGACATTCCAGAAAGTTTTTTGTTCCTTGTCAGTTACATCTGAAAATATTCACAAAGCTACATTCACAAATGAGCTTACTGCAAAACCAAAGAGTTAGAGAAGCCAAAATGAGGATCCAAGTATAACAATGTCAGAGATTCCTGGCTGATCTTCTAATGTGCATGAGAACTCCTGCTTACCTGTCTGGAATAAAGATCAGTTCTTCAATTCCAGAAACCTGGAGGACTCCAGGGACAAGAACTGGATTCAGCCTAGTTTCTTCATCATAGGATTGTATAATCCTTACCCAGACATCAAAGTCTCTGGGGTTTCCAAATTTTATAACACAAAGCAAACAAAAAAAAAACATGTTCTTAATTTGCACACTAAGTATACATCTGTTCATCTTGAGCATTTTTAAATTATTAAATGTTCTTTTTACACAGATGCTTCAAGGCTGACAGTATGCACACCAAATACTTCACCTGCTCAAAGTCAATTCTTTATTCAAAGCTGGCTCTGAGAACCAAAAAGGTGGGCAATTCTGCCAACTACATGCAGCATATTTCAGGAAAATGACTCACTAAGTTCAAAATGTTTTACACATTTAATTAAGCCTTACACTAACTCCAGTTGGCAAGCAGGAGTATGAATCATGGAAGCTAGATCACAGGAGCAAACTCAAGGCAACGCAAGAAGTTAACTGCTTACTTCTGGAGCTGAACAGTGACTTGCTGAAGCAGGGATCCAGGAGGATACTCCTCACTTCATAGGCCATCAGAGCACAGATAGGAAGCAAGGGGGAGGCAGAAGAGAACTGCCTTGACCCGAAGCCCAGAGGCTGCACCAGCCAGTCGCTGCTGAGGCACTGGAATCAAGCCCTCTGCTCATCCTCGCTGTGCTGCCAGCTGACCCTGCAACACTGCTCTACTGCTCCCCGCTTCTGTGCCTAATGCAAAGAAAGATGCCTTCTTCCAACAAAGGATGGAACACGGAGGACAAAGACGCCTAGGTAATGGTGTCATTAGCACAACTTCTGTGTCATCATTGTGCACATCACTGTATGTACTTGGTGGTTATCATGCTGTTACCTGACATATTATACACTGCAGTATCCTGAGCTCCTTTATTGAGACAGAGTACTAGTAAAAGAGATCAAACTTGCACAAAACAGTCCTGATGCTGAAATAAAAACCATTATGCACATATATGTGTTATCCTGTTGACCACAGGTTGCCTACTCCCACTGCTGGCAGCAATGAGCTAAAGTAAATAAGAGAGTTCTGAGGTCCCACAAGACCACAGAAAAAATGTACAACAGACATTTAATTTTGAAGGATCCACAGAACATCCATTAGATTTTGTTGGGGAAGATGAACTAGGAAAGCCTTATAAATATGATTGCCTGGCAAAAGATTTAGAAAATTGAGACGAGAACAAGTTTTGAGATACCAAACCTTAGTTGCTGAACAACTAGAAAGCAGTAGTACAGCCAGGATGAAGGCAATCCCCCCTTCTGATTAAACAATGCCCTTGACCTACAGATAGGCCCAAAGGTTAAATGGACTGTTCTCTCTCACCGCACAATGTATGGTTCATCCCACACCTGTAACCCTCCCCTGAATCATCAGGTGTCTGTGACCCCATTGGCCCAAGCCTTGTTCCAGCCCACCTTGAAGTCCCCTGATAAGGAGCGCCCGAGGTACAGGACATGCTCTTGGAACTTCCCCTTGGGACCCTCTCCTACCATCCTCTGCCTGTTGCCTCTCCCTGCCCCCACTCCCTAGAGCCTGCCATGAGCTGCACCTGGCAACTCCAAGCAGGGCCCTTTACCCTGTATAATAAACCACATATTCTAAGACCAGACTTCAGAGATCTCTTGTCTCCATCCATCCAGGCCATCCTGGAGTCCAGCACTCCCCACAAGATGTGCTATAAATCAGCTTCCAACATGCCCTTAAAAAAATAGTAAAGCAGTAGCACATGGGAAAAAACCATACACACCACTAGCTGGTTGCAAGGAAACCCAAGTAAAACACAGTCATTGTCCTTTGCACTCTTATAATAGGAAATATGTACAATTATTAGTGTATGCCTCTCCGTCCTCAACATCCGGACCTGCAGGATGACTAGCTTACAGTCTTGGACAAGGGTACACAGACAATCTTCACACAGTCAAGATCTCACTGTTATCATTTCAGCCAGGACAAAGCTGTACAGCTGAGGGCATACATTCGGCAGAACAGAGGTGCAAGATGATCAGAGGTCCCCATTACAGCAGTAGATTAGGTCTTTCACAGGCATGCTCAGATTTGCTTCCTTGGTCAAGTTGAGACCATTAAGAAACATCCTGCCAGATGCAGTTACTGCCCTCTCCTAGTCTAAGGGCACTGGTGTTAAACACGTAGCTCGGAAGAGAGATACTTGTGGCAGAGGTTGTACTGACTTTCAAGACTTGTCCCACTAATGCACTTGAGGCTTCAGGTGGCAACGCCTACCTTGTAGAAGGAAAGATTAATTCTTCAACCATTTCCACACTATTAATCCGAACATTGCTGAGCTCCTCACCATAGCTACCGACACTGAGTTATCAGATAGCAGAAATCTTCATGCAACCCCAAACCAAGCCTGATTCAAACCAGTAAGTAAGCAGGGAACCTTCTTATACCTTTTCATTCACCTTTACCTCTGCAACAATGTTGTACACGATGTGCATCAAGCCTGGATATCAAGTAATAATTATTTAGTATTGTGCTTTACTGCTTATATATTTGTTGGATACTGGAATCGGATATTCATAGGATTTGATCACTTATCTTGTCTGTCTACAGAAGTAAACTACAGACTGCAAACTGACAAATACCATTCAGATCTCTGAGCTACATGACTCTTCCTTTCACTCAACAAGACTGTCATCCACAGAAACATATTAATATCTGCAGCAGGATTGCTTCTCATACACCATTTCCAGAGGAAATCTCTCTGTGAAACCAGATGCATACTCTGGAGCTTCAGGGCTACATTCCTCTCCCTAAAGTGTGATAAAATCTTATGCCAGGCTAGGAAAAACCAACAGCAGGAAATTGAAGAGACTAAACCAATCAGATAGAAATAAATGCAGGCACACACCACAAAACTCCTACCTTGACAGATCTTCTGACTACTCTTTGGGTTAGGTGTGCCCTATGTATGTAATCTACAGCCTAACAAATTTCAAAGAAATTAGTTTGAACTGAGAATGAAGGATTCTTCAGTTTTCTCCTAAAAGTTAACAGAATTATACATACCTGGCAAATGCCTTAGGCATTCAGGATTTTCACTTTCAAGTATTTGGCTTCTAACAGTACAAGAGACTGCTTTAGGCATCTGTGGAGAACCAAGAACACCTGTGTACAACAAGCTACCCAGCACACAGCCCTGCTGGGATAGGGCCCTGCCCTGGCTTGGCAACCACAGAGCCAAGGGACCAAGACTCCTGACAAACAGGACAGCCCAAAAGATGCTGCCCTAGGAAAACTTCCCTCTGGAGAAAACCCATCCTCTCCACCTCTGCAAACAGCTCTGCAGTGCTGCTGCAGGACAGGCTCCAAGCAGACCTCACCTCAGAGCCCTGCTGTGTCAGGTGCAGTCAGGAATATTGCAGTTAGGAAGCTGGGATTCAATAAGCATCCCCGTGCTCTAGCTTTCATTTTAGGAACAGAAGCCAGCCCTCCTTCTACTGCAACACTGCCCTTTCTAAGGAGCTTCCCAAACTAACTTGAAAGAGTTGAAGAGACCAAGGATTTCAAAGACTTTAACTAAAATCATAAACAACACATCCCTCACTGTGCCCTCCCTATTCAGCTGTGCAGAGTGCTCAGAGTAGCCTTCAAGACCCCTGCTGCAGCATTTCAAGCAGAATTTCAGAAACAGTTTCCAGATGACAGACACTCAGAGGTGGCTCACTGACGTAACCAAAACATTACTTATGCAGTTTAATTCTGTTGTAACAGCTTTCTTTATAGGAAGGGTGACTCACAAACCTTAGCTTTCTTAAAAAAGAAATAAAACAAAATACATTAAAAGCTGCTGTAATATATACTGTACAAAGTCTCTCAAGACAGTTCATCATAATAGAACACTTTTTGTAGAAAAATGCAGATTATACCAACTAAACATGCATGATTAATAGCACAAACCAGGAAGCAATCCACTCAAATAACAGGTCTCATGCACAACAGTATATCTGCTTTAACAGTATCATACTGCTCACTGTTCTGTTTGCAATGTTTCCTTCTACAAGAGGTATTGTTAAATATTCATATTACCTTTTTGCCTCAGTTAAATTGAGAATTGAACTGAAAAGATAGAGTTTTAGATTAATAATTGCCACGCTCCCGCCCCAGATCCCTGATCTCAGCCCCGGCTAGCTCTCGTCCTGGGGCGAGGGCGGGCGATTGAGGCACCCTCCGCTGCTCCCAGCTGGGATTTGGAGAGTGCCTTCGTGGGTCCCGGGCAGCGCTAGCAAGCCTCGTGGTGGTAAATGAAGAGTGGATCCTGTTGGGGGCTAAGTCCGAGTTTATTGTAGCCCAACGGGGCCAAATATTCCAGAACGGTGCCAGCCAACAGGAACGAGCACAAGGTGCTTGCACTGGCTTATAAACTGTAAGGGAGGGGAAGACCAGTAACCAATGGGGATAGGGGTAGGGAGTGGCTCCGGGATGGGGTGATACAACGTGGTCCAATGGGGGAAGGATATGAGAGGGGCCCCAGGTCCTCGCCCAATCACCCGGTGCCCAAGGTGGAAGCTTCTGGATGGATGGGAAGGGGCACCGAGTGACAAACAAGGCACCTGGGAAGGGTAAAGGGAAAGACTGCACCTCTTCCAGGGTGATGGATAGATACTGGAAAGGCGGGAAGGGAGGACAAGGCGGGAAAACTGGGGATAAACCAAGTTGTAAACCAATACATAATACAGGAATAATAAAACATACAAATAATGCAACTCCACAAATAATTACTGAGGACCTCTCAGTTGCTGATTACTGGAGGTGAGAACTGTGGTTGCTAGTATACAAAAGCTTGTTCAAGTGCTAAATATTAATAAATATGCCTGATCTGCAGACTTGACACCTAGACAATCCCAAATAACAGAAGACACCAATGAAAGAGATAGACTGTGATTCCATCAGCCATCATATATGTGAAAGCTAGTTGGAATCCTCTACACTTTCTTTTTAGTTGATGTTTGCTATCAGAAAGAATTCTTCTAGACCAGACTAAACAAACCTAGTAATCACTGTAATTACTGATCACACACAATTAAAAACGGCAGAAAACATATACAAAATATAGACTAAAATAGCAATCAAGAAATCCACAGCCACTTTTGATGAGATAAGTCTGAGCAGGAGCAGAACTTGTCATTTACAAAATTCCTCATATCCAAAACTGAAATTTTTAGAAGACTTCAGATTTCTACCTCATGTAATTACAAAGAGGTCATTTGATCATGATACCTACACTTGAAGAAACTTAGATGTACTAGGAATTTTACATAGATGCTGGACCAAAGTTTTGAACAGCTGGTAACTTGCAGTTAACTTCAGAGACACAATATTGTAAAAACACCCACTGCAACCCTAGACATTAGGTCTTTATATTCTGCCCCACACTTTGCTGGTGTTGAAGCAGCCCTGTTCCACAGAGGTGATACACAACATGACTTTTGTGGCCACCTCTCAGAAATGACTGGCTGAATGAGACAAAGCATCTGGTAGTTTTAAGCACCCAAGTGCTTGAGAAGAGGCAATTTGCCTTCCTTCTTTACTTACAAAACTTATGCAGTGTTGTTTTTGTTGCTGCTCTGAATACTTCACATGCCACTTGTAAATGTCAATTTAATCTTTGTGAAAGCTGAGTGCAGTAAGCATACCTGAGTACTGATCACACATTCTATAAACACAAAACTTGTGCAAGTGTAATTCATTTATCATTCAAAATGCAGCCAGACTAATTTATTACCAAAAGCTCCCTTTCTAGTCAGCAGGGAAAACTAATCAAGTCTTAAAAAAAATAAACTGCCCATGAAGCACATAACTACCTAGAAACAGAAGCTTAATATTTGACATCTCCAATAACAACAATTCTTCTGTGTCTAATCATGCCCATTTGAGAATATATTTTTAATTTTTTTTTATTTAGAGCTACCTTCTGATTTTTCCCATCAATCTTGGAAGAAAGCATTCAGAGGAAGACTGTCTTCCAAAATAACAGTGCCCATCTTGCTTCTTTGTCATATTGCTTTTCCTTATGGTGAAAGTTATTTATTAACCTTGGAAGTGGCAGCACAGAAGAGCAGAAGATTCAAAGAAATAAGTCTCATTCAATACAAAACACTATGTTCTTAGGAGAGAAACCGCGGAGTGAGCAAGAAAATTAGAGCAATCTAGTAGGGAAAAAAAGCAAAACAAGTGTAAAATGAATTATAAATTCATTGTAATGAAGATAAACTGATTTTTTCCACCCTAGAGTTGTAACCATCTGCATGTAAATTGTAGTTTGTTTCTATTTTAAATAACACATTTCTCTAGGAGGCACCATACTCGTCACAGAAACAATTTATCCTTGACTCTGGGGACTGCCAAGTGACTCATCTCTCCTGATGAAAATTCACTCCCAGCCAGCATGCTCTTGGGCACCAACAGCCATTATGGTATAAGATTCTTTCATGAGGGAATGGTTTTCCCCAGATAAACTTTCATCTTTCTTAAGTAATAACTCTTGTTCAAAATCAAGCAGCCTAATTCCATGAAGCGTTTTACATCTTGCAAATACTGTCAGAACCTCTTTTCCCTCTTCAGCGTGACATTTACTCAGTTGTGACCACTGCAGTGCAGTCCGCAACATTTGTGTTAAAAGCTTCCAAATACAGTATACTTTCTGTGCATCCATGTGTCTATCTAATTGATTAAATTGGAATTGGTCATTTTAGTGTCCACTTAGCAAAAAAAATCTGCTTGCTTAGCTGTTTGTTCCATCACTAAACACTGCAAGCTTAAAAATCCAACACACAATAGAACACACCAACAAAACCCACATCTCCCATGCATTGTCCCTGAAATCTGCAGGTTGCACCACCCCACTGCACCAGCACTTACTGGAGTATCAAGAATAGAGATAAAATCATCATCACATCAAGGTCCTGATTCAATAAAAGTTCAAGAAGATCAAGGCAAACAGATGTAGAAGTTACACTTCAGTACGAGGGAGCATCAACTGTTATCTCAAGGGAAGCTCTGCTGCCAACTAAAATTATCAGTGACTTCCTCTACCAACTAAAAACCCATCCTTTAGGTCTCAAGAGATACAGAGACAGAGTCCATTTTTGCTTCTGAAAGACTAAGGTTTGCAAGAAACAGAATCTGTCACCCTTTGGCCACAGAGAGAACAGTTTCAATGAAAGTTGCCACTCACCACAGACAGCAGCATTTAGCAAAGGATGCAGAGAGCCAGAGAGGTTGAAAACACCTGAAAAGGGTTTTGGAGAAGTTCTTTTAAAGTGCTGTTATCTTCTCTCTAATGCATCAGAGCCACAACAGCACACTGTCTGAAAGCAGTAATTAAAACCAGTAATAGTGATGGTGCAATAACAGCTAGAACCAAAAAGTGTAATATGAATGGGATATCATATATAATTATAAATATGTTGCTAAACTTACATTTAAGTTCTAATGTCAGAAGTCTTTCAGATAATGTAATAAGTTTTTCTACACACTGGTTACTTCCAAAATTTGAAGTTCTCTGTGTCTCTGGTTGCTTTATGAAACATACAAGGGGACAAAGAAAAAAGTGGAAAAATAATAGGCTTTCCTTTTATATTGATATCTCCCCTATGTCTGCATTAATTCAGTTGAGACAGTGACAACAAGAAACCAATTTACAAGGAATCATAAGTAACAAAATTCTATTTCAATAAGAGTAGCATAGCTGTTGCCCTATCAGCTTCTCTTTCATTGCTGGGATTCTGAACACAGGCTCTGGGGTGCAAGAGAAGGAAGAGACATTTCATTCATTCCATGATCCCAGCTGTCCCCTCTCACATTTTAGCCACCCAAATTTAATGACAAAACCTTTAATCTTTATCAAGGACACATGCTTTTATACACTATTTTTCATGGAGTTAAATAGAAACCAATATTCTGTTGGTAGCCTGATCTACTTCATTCCAAAACAAATCACAGTTATTTACTCTTTTTAAGTGTTAGATGATAGGCACTGTAGATTAATACATTTTGGGAATTAAAACAGTTTCTAAAAATCAATTTACAAGTTATTACCTACCAAATACTAGGGATTACTTTTTTTAAATGAAAAATCTTAAGTAAAACAGCTTACACTGCCTACAGCACATGCTCAAATAACATGGAAAGGAGAAATAATTTGTTTCTTAAATACATCACCAGTGCAATTGTGTAAGATTCTGTGCAAGGTCATAATTTTCCAATCAGGGCCTGTATTTGAGTTCACTGAGCATCTATTTGTATAGAGAGGAAAAAAAGTCATCCCTGATAGATGCCTACAAATAGTTCTTTTATAAAGGTGTGTAGCATGATATCTGAACTTACAATTACATACTGTGATTATAAAGCATTATTTGATACAAAAAAAAAAAAATATTACTTCAAACCTTTTTCTTAAACAAGGTTCCTTAATTCTGAGTGTTTGGTTGTTGATGGGTTTGGTTGCTTGGCTTTTTGGAGGAAGAAAAAATCCCAGTATGTTCAGTAAACATGTTGCTGTCATCTAGCAACCCAAACCAGGCTTCCCTCCTCAAAAGTTTTTTACATCACATTACAAAATTGTACTTCTCTACACTTTGTGGTATGGCACATTTGACAATAAGCTTCCTATTTGTTTTTCCCAGACATGATAAGCTCCTCTTGCAGGCCAAGTTTTTTAAAAAGGTACAGACTTCTTGTGTAAACATATATACCAAGAAATGTCTTGTGTTCTGTGATCATTCCTGACAACTAAAACACAACTCACAAAGCAGCAGAAAAATTAAGTCATTCTGTTTGAAAGATCTCAGCACTCATATTAATCTGTGACCTACAAGCTCAACCACAGAGATGTCGATTTTTTCCTTTGCTGTTCAGTCATTTATAATTGCTATTAAAAATCATCACCAACATACAACTAGTTTTATAATGGATTGAACACTGCATACCAGCTGCATACCTTTAATTAATTGAGGTGGGAGACAAGTGGAAGTTCAGCAGATACTACTGGGAAAAATAAGAACTACCAGCTCTCCAACTTTGCAAGAAAAACAACTTTTACTGGCAAACCAGAATGTTCTGACCTGCTTTAAGTTCACTGCTGTTTTTTTCATGAGACAAATAGATACATCAGCAACTCTAGTGTTGGTGTGCACTGGTTAAGCTGTTTTGACATAATCCTAGTGGAAATCACAACAAACAGCCTGGAAGCACTCCCTATTGTCTGTGTAGCTGAATATGATTCCAGTCCCTTTGAAAGAGGTGCTGCTGCTGGTGGCTCAGCATTATGCTGGCCTAGATGTGGCTCAGCACTGTGGCAGGTCCCCACTGCAGACAACCTGTCCAGGAATAAGCAGAGGCTTTCTTCAGGCAACAAGAAGAAGCCTCATATGCGCAGATCCTAATCCTCAAAGAATCCACTTTATATACTCTCTTATCTTCTGAAAATCAAAAGCAATCCAAGAGACTGCTGCATTGACAAATTCTTGATACAGGTCATTAACAAGCCAATAAGGGAAGTTGTTCTGCTGGACCTGATCCTTACAAACAAGAAGGAACTGGTCAAGACTGAAGTTCCAGAGCAGTTTTCCTTGCAGTTATCATGAGAAGAAACTAAGGATCCCAAGACAAAAGAGCAAAGCAAAAGTCAAGGTCACAATTGCAGATTTCATCAGAACAGATTTTGTTCCCTTCAGGTACCTGCTTGGATGAATCCCGTGGCAGAAAGAGGGGTACAGGACAGCTGGATAATTTTCAAGGATCACCTCTCCTCCTAGCTCAGGATTTGGCCACCCTGACCAACAAAAAAAAAAAAATCATGCAAAGGCATCCAAAGGCCTGCAGGAATGAAAAAGGAGCATCTGACAAACCTCAGACCTGCAAGAGAAGTATATCTAAATGGAGGAAACAAGTGTCCAGGAGCAGCATGAAGATGATTAGGCATGTAGTTGGGGTGTCAGGAAAGCCGAAGCCCATATGCAATTCCATCTGGCAACAGAGATAGAGAGCAACAAAGACTGCTATAGTTCCAGCAGCAACCTTTAGTCCTGCTACTGAGCGGGGATGGAGATATGGTGACAAAAGATACAAGGAGGCCGAGGTACCCAATACTTTCTTTGCCATGGTCTTTACTGGTAATTCTGAGCCTTTAGGACTCCCAAGCTCCTGAAAAAAGGTGGGGAAGAAGGATTTGGCTTTAGTGAAGGAGGGTCAAGTTAGGGGGCATTTAAACAAACACAACACCCTGCAAAAAAGAATGTGGGACTATGACATAATACATCCACTAATGCTGAGGGAACTGACCAATATAATTGTGTGGCCACTTCAGTACTCTGAAGACACATTGGAAAAGCAATGGAAGCAATTGGAAAAGCTTCTTGAGAAGTGTGAGAAAGGACATAGTTCCTCTTTTCAAGAAGGAAGATCCAGCAAATTGCAAGTCAGTCAGCTTCACCTCAGTACTTGAAAGGGTGATGAATCAAATCACTCTAGAAAGAATTCACAAGCATATGAATGGCAAGAAAATTATTTGCTGTAGTCACCACAGATTTGTGAAGAGGAAAATTGTGCTTAAACAACCTGACAGCCTTCACCATTTTGAAGAATGAAGGTGCAGGCTTCAAGTAAGAATTTTGACACTGTCTTCTACACCATCTCAAATAGTAGAAGGAATGATTGAATCAGATAAGCGAACAGTGAGATGGATCAAAAACTGAACTACAATACCCAGAGGGTTGTGATCAGCACAAAGTTCTGTTGGAATCAGTCACTGGCATACCTGAGGGATCAACACTGGGCCTTGGATTATTTAACATATTCATTAAACATTTGGATGATTGGGCAGAGTATACACATTACAAGTTTGCAGATGCTACAAAATGCAGTAACAGCTGGTAACACCAGAGAGTTGAGCTGTGTCCAGAGGGACTTCTGCTGACTGAAGAAACTGGCCAACAGTGTTATCCTGAAGTCTGGCAAAGGAACGTGCAACATTCTGTACCTCAAGAAAAATAACCCTATGCTACAGGCTAGGGGCTACATAGCCAGAAATCATCTTTGCAGAGAAAGACCTGGGCATCCTGGTGGAAAAGTTAAATTGAGCCAGCTGGCAAAGAAAGTTGACAGCACTCTGGGCTGCATTAGAGAAGGTGTTGCCAGCAGGTCTGGTGGAATGATCCTTCTCTTCCATTCAGCACTGCTAAGACATCTGGAGTGATGCCCTGTTCTGGGTTTATTCTGTTCAAAAAAAAAAAAAAAAAGACATTAACCTACTGGAACAAGTGAAGGTGAATCACCAAAAAAATAAACAATGGAAGAGCAGTTCTGACCTACAGAAAAGATTCTGAGAAACCTAGAATTGTACACCCTGAAGAAGACAATGCAGGAGACAAGAATGGAGAATGTGTCTTAGTCACATATATAAATACCCAAAGAGAGAAAATAAAAATGACAGAACAAGACTCTTTGCAATGGTATCTCCAGTGAAGTGACAGAAGGCAGTGAGCACAAACCAAAATACAGGAAATGTTAGACATTAATGTTTTGTTTTCCTCTTAAGGTGATCAAATGCTAGAACCAGGTTCCAAGCTTGTTTGTAGAGTCCACTCAAGGCACAACTAGATGCAGTAACAAGCACTTTCCCACCACTGACACTGCTTTCAGCAAGGAAGGGAAGGTTGGGCTAGATGACCTCCAGAGGCACCTTCCAACATCTATTTTTCCATGTTTTTGATAGAAAATATCAGGTTTTTATGTTGCCATGAATATTTATTGCCCTGATAACATTAGCACTAGAGCAACAAATATTTCCACTGATGTGCAGGTTTCATGTTTTCCTCATAGGGATCATTCAATGCAGTTTTCCTTCAGTTCCTAAAAAGCATCACACTGGCTGTTACTGCCATTAGTTATAGAAACTTGATCTTTCATTGACAGTCCAATAAATTCATGTCCTCACTATAGACAGTGGCAGAGCCTGCAACATGGGCTTATCATGAGCTACACACAGAACATCCACCTTTGCTCCCTCCAATTTTATTGCTCACATTTTCACCAGTGCACACACTATCAGCAGAAGTTACATGTCTTTGGAAACTACACAGGAGTTAAAAGCCAGCCTAGGTACTGCCATTTTCAGTTTTGCTGGGCAATTCTGTTTGTGTATCAGCATTTCCACTGAATATCTGCTCTACTTTCCCCAAGAGCCCCATGCAACATTTAAACTAGAGGATACAAATATTCTTGAAAGGATAAAACAGCTCAAAGTAGAGTTACAAGATAGCTTCTGAATGTTGCAATTTCAAAGGACTGCGAGCTGTTTTGTACATATACTCATTTTAGAAAAATGTGGCAAAGAAGTTTGGTACCAGCTGCACCTTCAAGAAAGTTTAGATAGAATGCCAATACTTTGACCTAGATTAGACCATAGGACACATCACCCTTAAGTACGCTGGGGTCTCTATCCAACACAGATGGTCAGACTTATCCCTCTCTATCAAGAAAAGGCTATTTTGCCAAAAAGAATCTCTAAAGGAAAAACTGCATCCCATAAGATGGGAGGAGTATAAAATGCTGCAGGAGTATAAAATCCTCTTAAGGAAATTTCCATCCACTTATCTGCTTGCTTTTGTGACAGGACAAACAGGGTCTGTGGGATGTTCCTCATCCTAGGGAAAAGCCCTGATAGCAACCCTCGGTAATCTGGGTGACAGTTCTAGAGCAGAGATGACACAATGCTCCAAGATATGTCTCAGGAGCACTCACCAACATCCCCTTTAATTTATGCCCCCAAGACATTTAAAGAAATTGTCCATTAACAGGAAAATCAGATCTCAGAAAACAATGAGAAGTGCAGTGTTTACAATGCATTTTATCACCATCTCATTTGTCCACACTATACACAGCATGGGATAAACACCAGGAGGCCAACATAGCCTAAGGCAGGAAATTTACAAAAACATCCTTTAAGCAGGCATGAACAACTGCATTACATGATTTAAATTCACTCCTCAAGTCACTCTTCGATATCTCTCAACCGAAAAAATATTCCTTGGTGTTGGGCACAGCATAGCTATCAGTCACCTGAGGAGTAGACTGCTGTTTCTTACAATACCACTACAGCAGAACACAAGTTCCGTGAAAATGGAAGAGGCTTACAGACTGAACCAGCAAAGGGCTGTAATAGAATGGCAGCAGCAGAAAAAGGGAGAAAATAAATCAGAAAGAAACACCATTATAGATATTAAATTGCACACAGCAATGTTTACATCAGAAAATGAGAACACAGGATTAAGGTTTCTAGCATTTATTACGTGCCCTTTTTTCTGCCAAATTTCAAACTTAAAAATTATATGAAGCATCCCTAATGGAAATTAACTAGGTTTAAATTAATTTGGGAAATGAAGCCTATATTCACAAAAGAGTCCTCCTAAACCCCCCAAATCAGAAATTTTCTTTTCAGCCATAGCCTCAAAGAAAGAGATGAACCAAGCTATCTGCACTTAATTTCTTCTCCAAGCTTTTTAAAGAGTAATTTACTGCTGTTTTCAAGAAATAGTAATGGAAAGAGGAAAAAAATCCATTTGGAAGTCACACTCATTTCATAGATCAAAGCGGAGAGTTCTTCCTCCTTCCTATCATTAGGGAGTTAAACTATGCCTTCAACATAGTAAAAATTACCAAAACCACATCCTTGCACAGAAACCCAGACATCAAAGGTAAGTTTTATATTTCAAGGAGTAAGAGATACCAGGAAGTTGATGTTCAAAAGGTGGTTACTTAGACATGCATCTCTGCAGCCTCCCTCCAGTCCTCAAGGGATTCAGTCTGCTTTGCTTCTGGACATCAGCAAATGGCTGATGATCTATCAAGCACCCCTTGGGTCACTCTACACAAACCAGCAACACTTTGCACCGACACATGGGACCAGTGCCAAGCTTTGCCCTCAGCTCATCATCATAGTGAATGATGATTTGACCTTGCCTGCTTTATATCTTTGTATGACTTATTTGGCATTTAAACACTGAGGCAAGACTTACCTTTTCCTGTAGGTTTGGATTTGTCTTTCTGTCTTAATTAGCACAACAGTACAGTGCCACAATAACATAATCAACAGATTAACTTGAAGCAAAGGGTTAGCTCAGTCTTATTGTGGTGAAGAGCCAGCCAAGAGAACAAGCAGTAATGACTTCAATTTAAGAGTGGAATTAACTAATGCACAATTTACAACACACAAACCTTGTTACTAGACAGCTACTCCTTTTAAGGTCATTACAAAATGGTCTCTGCAGTAAAAATATATACTCAAAAAGTTGTGTGCTCTTTCTTGGAAAAAAATGCACAGCCAATATCTGTAAAATAAAGTTCCTCAATCTCTAGTTGAGATGCATCTTTTTATTCCTCACTTGACCTTGTAATAAGAGACCAAAAATGGGTTGGCTTTGTATCTTGAAAGCTACAAGCACATGAAGAATATGTACCAGAGACATTTTGTTTTATGAAGACAGAAGGTGATATTGTAATAATTTGTTAACATTTGTGTGATCAGTGAATCGGCTGATTTACCTCTTTTATGGGTTCTTCATCCAGGGCAGCATCTTCCACCACAGTCTAGTAAACAGAGAGGAGAAAAGAGAAGAAAAATCCTGTAAATATACACTACCAAAAAAGATTATTTTAAGCCACAATGTAGTAAATTTAGTTTGAGGCAATTAAGTTGCTTTCAATTTATCCTACTATAGTAGGCAGGTTCAATTCTTCAAACTTTGCACAGGTAAATTAACTCTTGAATCCATAGGGACCTGCTTTCTCCAAGATCTATAATATGTTAATAGAAGAAAGCACAATTAAAGAATTACTAAAATTTCTGTTTAATAGTTGAAGCCAAATTTGTCATTGAATCTATAAAGAAAAAAAGATTATTACTGAAAAAAACTAGAGGAATGGAACATCATTTCTTACTGGGAAGAGAGAATATGTGTGTATATATAGGAGCAAATTTTCTAAACACTCAGCTTACATTTAAATGCTGTGTTTACTTAAAATCATTAAGTGATGAACCATTTGGAAAACAGGTAGAAAGATTATATAGAGCTTGATCACACAACCCTTTATCGGGAAAAATATTCCCAAGGTTGTAATTTACTATCCTATCCATCCAGCTTGAGTGGGATCAATAGTTTTGCCTACTCTCAAAGAAATTCAAGAACAGCAAATATCCCAATTTTCTTGCTTACTTGTCAAACACAATTAATGACCTCCTGAGTCAACAGGTGAAAGCAGCAGTATTTCACTCTAATCTTCCTTTTCACAAACATAATACAGAACATGCCCTTGATGCACTCTTCCTTATCAAGTGATTGATTTACTATAAAAGCTGTCTTTAATATCTGCAAGTCATTCACCTGAGTCATGCACAGGCACTCAAATGTCTGTTTTAAAAGGGTTTTTGGCTTTAAGAAAGGGAAGGAGAAAGAGGTCCATATGTATAAAAGAATTAAACTGTCTCCCTCCTTGCCTACTAACTGTGACAAGCTTCCATGAAAAAGAACTTGCAGACAATCATGAAAACATTTTATCCCACACAGATTCAGAGACTATGACAGTTCTCTTGAATCAGTACCACCACTGGTGTTTAAGCTACATTCAGCTCATTAAAGAATAAATGTTTCTGCTGTTTGAAAATGTCTTCATGGACAAGAGTCCACAAGAGATGAAATTAATTTCTATGTGCTTTTACTAGATTTGAGCAAACAGTACTTCAGCAATTCTATCTACAGCATGATCTAAAATGGTCTAAAGTTATAGCATATCTTTATCGTGTTTAGAGACAGCAATAAATAGAGCCAATAAATGGTATTTTATATATTTTCCTATCTAAACTACAGGAGTTTATGTCTGCAATTCTTTAACCCTCAACTTTTTGCAAGTGAAATCTCAGGAAGTAATGGAACAATGTAGCTCAGCTATGCTGTTGTTTCAAGTAGGAAAGAAAAAAAAAAATAGCACCACCAAAACCTACAAGCCCACACATCTGATTAACTATCATTGCAATGGGTCAATTATCTTTGGTAAGGAGATCCACACAGCTTCATCTGAAAGAAAGGTCTAAGTAGTTCTCTACCAGCGAAAGAGATAACAATGCAAAGACATTGCCCCAGGCGATGTACATTGGGCTTTAGTGCAGGATTTACCCTGTGATCTAAGGGAGTTTTCCCCAGAAATTGACAACAGAAAAAGCAATGACTGAAGTGCTTTCTGTCTGGGCCAGAAAGAAAAAAACACTGGGCACACAAAAAACGAACCGATTTTAGAAAGGAGGGAAGGAGGAAGAAAAAAAACAAAAAAAAAAAAACAGGCACGTATATGCACTTTGAATACCAGTCAACAGAAAGGTAGACTTGGGAGGGGAGCACCACTTCCATGATGATCAGCAGAAAACTGTTCACCATAAATATAGCTATACAAGTCTTCTCATTGTGAAAGTGATTTAACAAGGTGTCAGATGACTTCTAAAACAAAAACAGGAATGATACAGTTTCCCAGCTATAACCTGTTTATTAACCCTCAGAGTCCTTGCATCCCACAAAGTGGAACAAGTGACAGTATTCAGAAGTGAATTACATGATTTAAACCTTTGCAAGCCCCCCACAGCTTTTTTTTTTTTAACATAGGGACTCCAGAATTATCTGTGCTGGTAGAATTATTATTCTGCTGTATTATTAACATGCACAAACTAACACCTAGCATTAAACCTTTCCTGCAGTTCAGCAGCTCCTTTTGAGTCAAGTGTTTTGTGTTCTCCATAACCCATCTGGCTCAGTTACACTTCCATCTTTCCCTCTCAGCAAAACCCTTTTATAGTATTTTAATCAAACAAGGGGATAGGGGGTTAAAAAATAATCACCAACACCCCACCCCCCCCACCTCACAAGTTTCATTCATCTATTTTTACCACATCTCTGCTACAAATGTGCATCGTGTGCTACAAACAATTGACCTGAAATACTCTGGGGTTTTTGCACTGTTCAACAGCCCCAGAAATACTCGGGAACCTACCTTGTCCCATGAGAGTACAAAAACCATAAAACCATAGAATAACCCAAGCTGGAAGGTTGGAAACCCACAAGGATTACAGAGCTCATCTCCTGCACAAGACACCCCCAAGAACCACACCATGTGACTGAGAGCACTGTCCAAGCACTTCTTGAACTTGAATGATGCCTTTCTTGACAAGATAACCCCAGACTGCAGGTAATGAAAACACTGCGAGACATATTGTGAGCACACACAACAGAGCAGCCAGCTAATTATCACAGCATTAGGTTTCCAGTGAGACCCCGAAAGCAGATCTTAGGCTAAGAGGTAATGGGCAAATGGGTAATCAGAACCCAAGTGAGGTCCATAGCCTCAAATCACATACTTCATGTTTAAATGCGAGTCCGAGTACGACTCAGCCCACTTTGTGGGTTTTCCATCTGTTGTATACGCTCTCTGCTTTCCAGCTATCCCAGTCCCCCGGGGCACGGTTCCGACCCGAGCCCGGTGCCGGGCGGGCAGGACAGGACAGGACGGAACATCCCGCACTGCCCGGGCTCCGCGGCTGCCGCTCCAAACCGCTCCGTCTGCGAGGCAACAGGTTCCCGAGCCTCGCCTGCTCCCCGCCCGCAGCAGCGAGCAGAGCGGACGAGGGATGCTCGTCACACCCCATTTCGTGAGGTTTGGGCACCACCGAGGTGCTTCCCCCGGCGGGAAAGGGGGACCGGCAGCACCGCCGCTGCCGCACGCCCTCTCAGCCGCTGCCGCTCACCTCCGTCTCCATGGGCTCCACCTCTATCCCTTTCCATAGCTCCAGCAGGTGGGCGATCGGCATGCTGGGCGATTCCTGCCTGAGGACGGGATCAAGCACAAGGAGAGCGCGTCGGCCGCTAGCGGGAGCGGAGACGGGAAGGTGTCGGGGGGTTCGGGACACGGCGCCGAGTGGGACCGGGACCCTCCACCCACCCGCTCGGCAAAATGGCTCCGCGCTGCCCCGGGGAGCCGCAGGCGGGGCGCGGGCGCTCCGCAGGCGCGGGAGGCAGGACAAGGCAGCGGCCGTCGCTCCGCCGCCGGACCCTCGCCGCCCCGTCCCGTCCCTCTCGGCGCCGCGACCGCCTTGGCTCTCGGAAGCCGGGGGAAAGTTGCTGCGGAGGATGCTGCGGCGGCGGCGGGCGCTGCTATGGCAACGGCGGCGCGGCCCCCCCGCCGGCCGCCCCGCCCGAGGAACCGGCGGGAGAGGCAGCAGGACAATTAGTCCATAACCACTATGTAGAACGCCGGAATCCTGAAAGAATGTGCAGCTAACAGAAGGATATCTAAGGTTTACAAAGCCCAGTATTAGTCCAGTCTTAAAAATAACTGGCTATCACTTCCTTTACTACATTACCTCTGTACTACAAAGCCTGTAGTAAAGTCTGTTTATTCACATGCCCTTTCCTTTTCCTTCAAATCTCATAAACTGTTACAACCTTACTAAGCATGACAACACACCAAATGCCCACCTGCCAGACACCATGGTTTATGCAGATATTGATTTCAATTCTTCTCAAATTTAAGACAAAATGTGCATTTTAACTTGTTTGGGCAACTTCATCAGGAACCAAAAGGTTTTAGTGTTAAATAAGTCTTTGCTCTTCAAAGAACCATTTTGGAATGAAGGATCAATATGTAGAGTACATTTTTCTTCTGTTCATGCTCAAAATGCCATAGTTTGCTCCCATATAAGCAGTGCTGTACAAATTCAACACAAGCTTTCATTAACAACAAAAATTCTTCTACCAGTCTACAAAGCAACATTTGAGAAGTGTTCCTTCTCCAGTCCCATCTCAACTTCCCCAAACTCTATATAACATGAATAAGCTTTCCACAGGTCCAAATGCTAAGCATGGTTAGGAAAATCAAATTCACCAACCACAATAAAGAAAATAAACATTAGTCCTCAGCCAGAGCTATAAACAGAGCCACGCATTCAAATACTGCTGCAAGAACTCAGTCTTTTAATTGTGTTAGAATATGAACACTTTTCTTGACATCCATGACAACACTTCAGTAACAACTTGTAACACCAATTATGCAGTTTCATCTGCTTTACAGTTTGAGCAATTAAATATCTAGATTACTGCCTTTGCTTACTGCTCACCAAAAAAGTGTAGTGGGAGTGATGTTAATCACATAACAGACACAGGCCAGAAGCTGCAGCACCTGGCTGTAACACACTCCCTGCTTCTTCTGTCCTGTCCCTGTTTCTTTCCCAGCAATGAGAGAAGGGGTTCCTACCTTTAACTTGACATACAGGCACTCCCAAACAGCTTCATGACACCAACGACTATGAGGTCAGAACCAGACACAACAAATTCAGACCACAAGCCCCACTTGTTTTACAAAACCTCAGGACCTTTATCAACCAGACATATCAACCCCGAGAAGATTGTACATGATTATATCACATGCCATCTTGATATTTAAAAAATGTTTAGCACCAGTTTACAGGACTGTATTTTAACCTTTGAGATAGAAATCTTGGATGCTATGGGCTGAGAGCAAGAGCAAATTGTCTGTAGCAGCAGGGAACAGGGGAGGTCCAGATTACCCCAAAGGAGGCAAATCCAACGTTTGGGGTCATTGCAGTGTAATCAAGTAAAAAACGTGCATGCAGATCTAATGGCTTTACAACTTTTCCATGAACTTCACTTAATTCTTGAGACATACAGTTAAATTCTTCCTTAAGTATTAATCTGTTATCAAATTGGGACATCAAAACTCACAAGTTTATTTCCAGACCACTTTGGTCAGTCTAAAGATGCATAAAATAATAGCAGGGAAAAACAAGTTTTCACATACATTCTTCTGTTATAAGCATGATACATGTACTGTGCAGTAGACTACCTACACTCTTTCAGCACCAAGGTGATTTGGACCCAAATTATATATAGAAAAATAATTGGACTAGGCAAAGCATGCATTCCATACTCCATTTCTTATCCCTACCTAACAAAGTGCAGAAGTTTTTCATTTCAGCTTAAACAAAAATATGGGTTTGCATAGTTTTCCCCTGCCCTTTATTTTGCAGCATCACAAAACCAGGAGTAGTCCACTTCCAAAAATACTTCATTAGGAGCAGAATAAAGAAACAGAAGAGAAGAGAGGGATGGAACACAGAGGGAAGAAAAAAAAAAACAAACAAACAAACAAAAAAAAAAAAACCAAAAGCAGACAAATTCAAAGAAACTGGTCTCTGAGGACACACAAGAAGTCTGGTTAGAGCAAGAAGTAGTTACAGATTTTTTTCCTAAGAAAAAATGCTAGCTAACCACATTGAAAATTTATCAGAAGTAATATTTGCAGATATGCTAGCTAGGCTGAGAATTGCAAGGAGATTAGTTCAACTTGCATCAAGAGAATAAAAGCATTTTTATTTCCTATGTAAGGAAGCACTGGACTACTTGCATGGTGATTTTTCATCTATTTTTACCTGTCTCCTGAGTTAGTAGCTAATGATTGCTACCAGATGCAGAGCAGGAGATGAGACACATCAATATCCTGCTGGGTTACAGTAATTCCTACACTACCAGAAGATACACTAGTACAGAAGCAAGTTTCTTAAGAGCATTGTGTACAAATCACATTAAGATACTTTAATAACTTACATGTCTTCTGCTTGGTGGAAAAGGAAAGGACTATTTCTCCATTTGATGCACAAAAGGGAAGAAGCACAGAGAAATATTATCTGTCACCAGCTCAACACACTTCCAAGTTCATGACTTCAGTATTCAGTTGAATGGAATCACCTCATGCCAAAACACATGCATTCATCTGCATGCAGCTTGAGCCCAAAGCTCCCTCAAAGCTTGAGCTGGATAGCTTTCTGCCTGTGCAACAACCAAAAGAAATACTACCTGATGTAGAAGTCAGCAAAAAATCCTCTCTCCTTCAAAGGCATTCCCACCATCCCCTTCTGCATTTAAAGCCTCTTCCTGGTTGCCACAGTACAAACATCACCTACTATTAGGCTGGCTGCACAGTCAAACCAGCATCACCTACCCAACTTTTTGATTTCCCCCCTCCCCCTTTTCTGAATTTCAATCAAGTTTTCACTCAATTGAAAACTCCTTTTCTGCACACAACTTCTTGGGGCAAGACTGACCACTTGCCTGTCTGCTCATCTGCAGCACTACACAAGCAAAATTTAAACTTCATTTTCAGTAATTCCCAGGCAAACAAGAGCTACATGGAACATTTTCTTAAAGGATGGAATCCCCCAAATGTCAGTGCTGAAAAGCAATTAGGTCTCTGAAGTGTCAGTAGCATCACTAAAAGTGGGAGGAAAAAAATTACCAAGAGCAAAGTAGTAACAGTCCACTGTCCCTTTCACGTGCTGCACTAGAGAGCATACATAGAGTGCATTACTTGCCTGATGCCATTTTTGGCTGCTAAAGGACTCCTGGAAAGCCTTGAATGCTCAACTACAAGAAATCCAGCCACTGATCATCCCTAACTTCCAAAGAAATCAGACTGTACAATGTGTGCTGAAGATGCCCCCGCAAAGGTCACTTAGAGAACAAAATCAGAGTAGAGCACTAGCAACATTTCCTGCAGATTAATCCAGTTTTCCAAGGAACAAAAAAGGAAATTCTTTGGTCCTTTCCAATGGTTCCTGCTACATACTGTAGCCAAAAAGGGATGGATCTGGGGCAGAAAGATACTGTCATGCAGCACATAAACACATTTCAAGCAAGTAGTCATCTTGTAGCCTCTTTATTCTGTTGCATATTTGTACCCATGGAATAAGCACATGGGGAAGGATGCTTAATTGCCCTGTTTGTGGAAAAATTCCACCTAATGTCCTAAACAGAAAAAGACCAAGGCACATTGAAAGAATATTTCGAAATACCTCACTTGACAGTAAATGATCAGCATAAACTGGGGGTAATCTCTCTAGAAGTCCTGCTGATAGGAACCCTTCAGCTAAAAGATTTGGCACCCCACGGTGAAGAGAACACCGCTGGCCACACACAGTGGCAGAAGGTGACATACACAGACCATGCACAAGAGGAGAGGCCTGAGCACATCCCTGTGATGGCATTAGAGCCACACTCACCACAGTCATCGTGTGTATCCATCACAATGATATATCCATCAGATGCTGCTCTAGTTTACCATAACATGCAGCCTTTTGGCAGGGAAGTAGAAAGCATGGTCTTTGAGGCTCAAATGGAACTTTCACTGCACCATCCCAAATGTGAAAGAAACATGCTGGGCATGACTAGTTTCCTGTAATCTGTATAGTTAAGTTTGCGTTAGACAGACTAAATCTGTGGCAAATGGGTTAAGTGTCAAATGCTAGAAGGAATTAGTAAAGGTAGGGCAGGTTCTAAACAGGATCTATACATCATTCTTTGATGGAGGGAAGCCTAACTTGCCTACACATTTTTTTGGTTTTATACTGAAGTTACCAAAAGCTACTCTTCCTGGCTGAAAGCAAATAAACGAAATCCCTCACACTACTTTTTCTCTGTGAGAGCAGGTGTTGAAATGATTTAAGCTCATTCCTAAACAAGATGAATACATTTCTCCTCAGCTTATTTGTCCAGTGTCTCAGCATTAAGTACTTCTACCTTAGCCTTTGGATAACCTACCATCATTTGTGCAAAACCTGAGAGAAACACAAAACAGTATCTATACACTGCTAATTATGCCACACACAGGGAAAGTAGTGTTTGCTACAATAGGAGAGGCATTCCTAGTACTGCTAAAACGATTTACTGTTTGGCTGTGAAGTACATGCCTGAGAAGCACAAGAGGAAACAGTGGCAGATAAGGCATTCGGTATCAAAGCAGTGTGCATCTGCCCCCTGAAAAGCTCATACCTTAACATTTTCCAATGACAATCATGTCTGTTGAGTCCCCTAAAATAAGAAATGCTCAAAACTGAAGAGAAAGTCAGCTTAATTTCTAACCTTAGCAATGGTCTGGCTTCACCATTTGTATTTAATGAGAAGGCCTAGACTGAACATTAAAATCAATATGCTTAGAGAGCAGCAAGAGTAATTAGACTTCTTCATTTTAAAGGGGGCAACAGACAGCTATTACAAGCCAGCCTGGTGCCTCTGCCAAACAGGGATGAGGGCTATTAGGAGCTGTAGAAAAATACTTTTCACAATTGTTACTTATCTCATTAAGGCTGCAGCTACTTAGCACATCCTACATTAATCAGTTCTTAATATTACTGAATAGTTAAATACTGAAAGAATTAGCTTGGAAAACAGAAAACCCAGCTGAGATAACTGCAGCAGAGCAGCCTCCTTCAGTACAGACATGGCTTAGCTGATATCTCCAGTAGGGGTAATTGGCTGGAACAGCAGAGACCCCACTCTGTTCCTGCACTGACCCATTAGTTTAGCTGAGGTATAATACTGGGTCTGGCTTCAATAGCCTGAATGCCTTGGGGCTGGTGAGCCAGTGCAGAATACTGGAAGCAGCACCAAATGGCATCACATGGCATCAGCCAAGCTCCACTATCCACTTGAGTGCCACCTACCCTAAACCAGGTGATGACTGGTTTTTCCACAAGCCATTTGGGTACCTGCATCATGTTTGCACTGCAAGCCTACAGAGCTAGAAAGCCTGCTCTGATTTGCTGACAGTTTGCCCAAAATCCAAAGCCTGTTAGTCTCCTTACCATGGCATTAACCACTCTCAGAGCTGAGCTGCCAAACACAGGATAGCCTTACCTGCTACATCCTGTACCTATTTTAAAAAAAATCGAAAGGACCCCTATGGCAAAGATACTGACCCTCAAACATTTACTCAAGTAGTGCTCTACACAGCAAGTCCCTGTGCAAACTTCTGGGATATTCTTCATTAAAGCTGTAATTCCCTATAACACACTAGTAATCATTAGTTAAAGATGCTCAACAAAGATAAATTGTAGCAAAAGCTTTCCTGCTACACAAGAATACACTGAGTTTTGTGACTTCATATTTTCATCTTACAAGCACAGAAGAGACTGTTTTCCCCAAAATGCACTCTATATACCACTTCAAGGAGAAGCTCACATGCCCTAGAGCAGAGATTTCCAAGGACACATTCCCTTTTCTGGCAGTTCCAAGGACACATTCCCTTTTCAGCAGCAGTAGCTTGGCTGAACAAAGAGGCTTCCACTTGCCTGCTGCACACAACCACTTGTGTCAGAGGGTGGAGAGCTGAACACAAACAGCTCCAGCCAGGCTGGATCAAGGCTTCTCAGCAGCTGCAGCACAGCCTGAACACTTACCACAGCCAAAACGAGGGGCTAGGAAGGGAAAAGGACAGTCACATTGCCCTCAACTCAGGGACAGGAAAGCAATTTGGAGGCAATACAGCAATTCAGGATGGTGGGGGACAATGTTTGACACTTCACTTATTCTACCTGCCACACTCAGTGCATCCAGAGATAATACCACCCCCATGCATGGAAGGTCAGACAGCTACAGAAGCTGGCCCTGGTACAGTGGAAGCCATGGGAAAAATAAACTCAAGGCAAGAACAAAAGTGAAGAAATCATGTCTGGTTGCTCTGACAAGACAAGATAGAGCAAGGACATCAATGGCACAAAAGAATGTAACAGGGACTCGAGAAACAAAAAGATTGTGTTACTAAGGGAACAGGGCAAAGGGGTCCAAGTGGAAAATTTTGTGTGGAAGTTAGAGAACTATAAATACTGGTGACAAGTGTAATAAAATAGCTTTGTTCGTATAGCATGGTCATATCTCTCAATCCCCACACCAACGTACCCTTCTTCCCTCCCCAAAAAAACAAGGAAAAACTCTTCCCCGTCACCTCAGTGAGTGGGGCATACAGCAAAGAGATGGTAGCTGCAACCTAGTCCCTCCAACTGCTTAAACACTTCCTCACTAAAAGGAGCAAGAATAGCTTTGCTACCTCAACTGGACCATGCAGAAGCAGCAGAAACAGGAAGAGGTAACAGGGCTGCACTGCTACTAGAATCTCACTAGGGTGGATGGGACTGCACTGAACAGGGTCAGAGCACCTGTCCTGCTCCAGCCTACACAGAGGAATTGTCCTCAAGAAATAAACTTAGGTCTTATTTTTCATTGACCTGACTACTTTTGTAAAGGTCACCGTTTCTGTCAGTAGTTATATTTAGAAGTCCAAGCAAATGGTCAACTTCAGTACATAATGAAATTATGTATTAAGCATAATTCAGTAAGAGTAGCATTTACATCATGTAGGATTATAAATCATAGGAGATTTCACAGAAAGCTACCCAACAGCTGCGACACAGACACTTGAGGTGACTGAGGATGAAGTTACTAGTTCATTTGTCGGCAGACTTTCAGTTTAGAACCTGCTAAAGAGCTGCTTAAACACACAGAATAACTGAATTATAGCCTTCCTAAAAGAAGATCAATTTTTCATTCAGTGTCAGGGAAATAAAGCTAAGTGCCAAGAAAATGGATTTTATTATTTCAGTATGTCTACTCAGACAGAAGACTCTCATCAAACCTGTACATAAATATGAGATTTTCAGCAACTGCAAGGATATTTGCAGAAACAATGGAAAAACAAAATATATTCATTAATAAGAGTCACACAGATCCTAAGGAAGCCACAACCTTGACCAAATAAAAGGATCAGAATATTTACAATTAATTTTGAAATCTTGTGCATTCTGCTAGGTTTTCACTCAGTAAACCATAATCTCACACACTAAGAACAGGAGCAAATGCAGCCCCAACTGAAGCTGATGTAGTTCAGCTTCATAAATTCTCACCTACAGTCTGGACACTAATAAAGCTATTCAAAATAACCAGCACTAATCTTCCATTATTACAGGAGCTTTGCAACATCAAGTGTCTTCAGTATCAAAGGGAATTATTACCTCTCAAACAGAACATTCAAATCAATAAAGACTTCAGAAAGTATAAACACAAATTAAATCAGAAATCAATAATTTCTAATACAAAACTAAATAGTCACTATGATTTTTTCCCCTTCAATCATTTCATGTTTGTCTTTTTAAAGATGACCTTAGCTCGAAGATGAAATGGACTATGCAGCTGCTTTATACCCAGTTCTGGTAAAAAACAAATTACGCTCCAAACTGAGTTAATTTCTCCAGTGTTTTGAATTTTAAGCAGACAGAAGTAACAGTTTTTTAGTTTGCTATTTTAAGCATGTGACATGCTGTATTTTCATTACTTTTTCCAAATGAATACCAAATAGCTGCTTATTTTTATAGACAAGTATGAGATAACAGAGATTCATATTTGAATATCAGAGCTCAAGAAATGAAGTTTATTATGGGTGATGATTAAAGGTTTTTTGATTGTAGCCCAGTCAGCATCTATAAACTGTGCAATTCCAGAAAGAATTCCCTCTCATTGTGTCAGTTGCCATTAGCAAAGGGAAGGGCAGAGGGGAGAGCTGGGGACAGCAAGCAAGAGAGCAGAGATAAAATCCTCTAACGTTGCAAGACTGAACAGAGAGCCAGGCTACCCAGCACAGCTGTATACCTCCTCCACATAAATCACATTTCATATCCCTTCCAGGAAGATTTTAAAAAGGCCAAAATAAGCAGCTTGATGGGCAAGCTAAAATCAAGCTGCACAAAGGACCAAACCATTTAACACTTCCAGTGCCTACTAGCAGAGAGACACCAGCTGTAACATAGCAACTCTTTCCAAAATAGATATTAGAGGTCAAGCGAGTGCTTTCCACAGCAATATCACTGAGATGAGTTACACACACAAACCAGAATTCCCACGTGCAGGTGAGGCAGAAACACAAAATGCTGGGATTGGGTGTCTGAGGTGAGCCTTTCCTGCCACACAGCCAGGCTCCCACCACACAAGGCACAGCAGGAAGACCCAGACAGAAACAGCAAGCCTGCCTATACACTTTCCATACCATTTTCCACTTTCCAAGAGGAAAGGCAGGAAGGTATGTGCTAGCAGCCTATCTCAAGCTGCCCTTCTTCCCCCTCCTGAGAAGCAGCAAGGAAATGGTGCTACTTAGAGCCACTTTCCTACCTTCACAGCTATTCACCATCCAGATAACATTGATTTTCCAAAACACAGCAATAGCAGCACCAACTGCAGAAAACCGCACAGCCACGAAAGCAGAGAAGGCTTCTGTATACCCAGCCTGCTCTAATTTAAAGCCTCTCCTTCATGTAACAAGGATCACCTGGGTGAGGGCCACCTGGAGGAGAGCCACCTGCTCCCAGGCTCCAGAGGGAAAGAACAGCACCCCTGTCAGTGCTGGGGCCACCTTCCAGAAACAGCTTTCTGGCAAGAAGGGAACGGTTGCTGCTCTTGACCTCTTGTTGAAGGTCAGATACACATCCTGCCCTGAACAAGGGCAATGGAGGAAATGCAGAGAGCCCTGTGGTCTCACATCTGTCCCACGGGGCTGTCAGTCACATCAGCACTGGCTGACTGATATTTTCATTCAGATGCATATGAAATTGTAGTAACTTACAGTGGGGTTTTTGTTGCTAGCAAGAATGATTGAAAGAAGGTACAACAGAATATATCTTAGCTGGTAAGAAATCCTTATGTTTTAAAATATGGATTTCCTGGGTCTTCTTTTATTGTCCATTTGCTATTTTTCCACCAAGAGAGTTCAAAAAGCTCTGGAACAAATAGAGTATGTTATTTGTTCCAAAAGTAATGTTTTTCTTGTCTGTAAATAAAATTAAGCCTGCAGTAGAATTTTACAATTCACTTATATTTGATGTTCCCTTATATATTTTGAAACCTGTGTTCTGCTTCAAGAACCATTATATATCCCTAACTTGCTTTTGTATTTCTCAAAAAAATTTAATGCCCAATTTATGAAGCAAGGCATGAAAAGCAGAAGCTTGCCAAATTTGGTGTATTAGTATTAATCAATAAAAGCTTGTTGGTATTAGAAAAGAAACACAGTTGTTCTGCAAGAATAGCAGAATTTATTATCAGGAGTTACTTGTAAAGCAGATTCCAAAGAATTTTCAAGGCCTCACACACAGGTGGCCAAATGAGCCTGACCACCAGCTGGCCAAAGACTTAAAAAGAGACAAAAATCAAGCCAGTGCTGCAGCCGTTCTACAGCAGTACTCAACCAGAGAGTGCAGAGCAATGGTAACCAGAGGCAAACTGGTCTCAGATTCTGCAAATGAGGCACATTTCTCCTTGGAAAGAGAATTCTGCAAGAGCAGTCATGCTGCTAGATTTCAAAACAAAGTTCCCTTGGCCTCATTAGCACCTTTCAAACAGACATACGGGGCTCTTGGCTGCCGCTACCCGCTAGACCTGCAATTTGCTTTTCAAACTTGAACAGATTTGTACAAGACTGAAGTAGCAGCAGAAAGAATAATAGCAACACATTCAAGTTTAGCTGGATTGCACAGTCTCTCAAGTCAATTCAAATCTGCAACAGGGTGGTAAAATGTCCCTCACAGCATTTTCATCTATACTCAATAAACAATAAAACAAAATGGAAGGGATAATTCCTCCCTCATTTCCCAGCTTCACTTAGCATATCCATACTCATGTTCATTCTCTCAGGGGTCTAGTATTTCCCCACTCTCTAGCTTAGTTATGCCTATCTGGGTCTTCAGGGTTCAATTAAATCCTACACAGAGAATCAGCCTTCAGCTGATTTTTGGAGGCTGAAGTTGGGAATTAACCCTGAATGTTCATCTGTTCAGCTAACCTGGACCATCCCATGAGTGCCACTGGTAAGGACTTTTGGGGCCTTTATAATGCTGACAGAAGTCCTGTGCGCCTCCTTGCTGGAACTCCGTATTCAACCAACTCTTCTGCACAGGGAATATCCCCTTGCCTTCTCCATCAGACTGAGCTGATCTCTTTGGGATACAGCCTTTGACTGGAGTGAGCTCCAACTTTCCACCTCTGTGGGCTGTGCACATTGAACTGGCACCTCAAAGGACACCACACCAACCTGCTGTCACCCTCGTGCTTCTCAGGTGGCTGCCAGGTGTGGGATGTCTGATACCTCGTGTGAGAAGTGCACAGTGCCCAGGCCATGCAGCCCATTGCTGTGGAGATTTTCAGTAAATGCACTGAATTTCTTTCCATCCTCCCAACTAGAAAGCATTTTAAAGTTGTTTTTTTTCTGGAGTCAGTTATCAAGGTCAGTGGAGAGGAACTGGATTCTAAATTATTTGCATTGCAGAACGACATCCCTTGTAAGACTCAGACAAACGAACAAACAAGCACACAGAAAGACAGAAAAATAGTGTTCACTTAAAACAATTACCAAATATTGAGCATCCAGAATAAGTGGCATGTACTTCTTACTGCATTTACAGAGTTTTCTACCCCATACTACATTCTTTTATATTAAAATATTTTCTAGGAAGCAAACAGACAGAAGTGCATTGTAGAATTTGCATTTCTTTCTCAGTGCTGAAGATTTGCTGCCACCTTTTTGCCCTGGAGACACTTTAACCCATACTTCCCCCTCTTCACACAACGTGTCCTTAATTGTTATTTTCTGGATGGAGAATCACCTCAGTATTGCTGAAAAGCTGCCTAGCCTTCCATAAAATATCTGAAATTTCACCAAGATGAAGAGAAGGGGCAATTAATGAATGTGTGTAGTGTCTCAAAAGTTCAGCAGATGGATAGGAGTCTCAAGACTCAGTCCTGTCAGCAGAGTGCTGATTTGTGCAAAGGGAAAGAGCAATACAAGCAGTTGATGCAATCCAAACCAGACTGTTCTGTCAGGTGAGGGACTTTCATGAGTGGTGGAAAATGTGAATCCTCTTGGGCAAAAAATGGAGCTAAATAAAGGGTTCCTACATTCCAAGTTTGTGTTTAACCCCTTAACTAAAACACAAAGTGTTGTCTCTTAGGGGATTTTTTTAGCATTTGTGTTGCTTTTTTGCATAATTTCCTTATATCCAAATTTCTAATGGTATTTGTACTTTTTGAAGCCATTGGGATCCTATGCTTTCACTCAACATTAGCTGGAGCATTTTTCCACCTGTCTGCATTAAAGTTGTTACTCTGTCTCACATCTTCAGACTTCTTACCAAAGTTGTCACAATTCAAATGTCAGTTTAACATCCCTAGGTAATCTCACAGAACAGTGTCTCACAGTATTACATAACAGTAAAAGCCAGTTTAAGTTCCATCTATCTTGGCTTTGAAAATGAGCTTAAAGTCCAAGTAAGACCATTAAGACCATTAGAACTAGAAGGCTGTAAAATGAAGTTAACCACCAGAAGTAAGCAGGAGTTTCTGTCAAGTAAAGAAGGACTCTTCAATCCACTGTTCAATCCCAATCAAGTGAAACTGCTATGTAAATCATTGAAATCAGTCTGAAATTGGTGTCCAATTAGGATTGGGAGTGGTTTTACACATACTCAAACTTTCCTAGATCTTTTCTAGTATCATAAATATACAACAAAGGAAAATTATGTTTAAGGATCCTCAAAAGTTTTTGAATTTAATTATTGCCTGAGGATTCTACAAATAGGACTTGAAATTGCGAGTCAGAAGCACCTTTATCACATGATCTAGATTTTCAGTGTAGACAGAAACACATCAAGGAAAATGCATTATGTTTTAATGATTTGCGTAACTTCATACAGATCCTAACACACTGCAATCAGAAATGTTTTTTTTTCCTGTGTAGTCGAGTCTACATCTTGCACAGATTTCCTCAAATGCTGCAATACATTAGCATAAATCAGATTTGTTAAAAAAATCTTTTTACACTTCAGAAGTTTTCAAAATAGGAATAGAGACTCATGAATGTGCTGGAGGGACCGTTCTGATGTATGAATCACTGCTTCTAAAAATCTATTTAGACACAGATTCATAATGTCTTAATGATCCTTCCTGAAAAAGAAGCTCTACTAATGCAATGAGAAGCTCATGTTCTACCCCTTCCTATTGTACCTGCTATCCTGTGCTAACCATTTTAAAAAGAAGAAACCTTTGTTCTTGATGAGATGCTTCAAGAATTATACTTCTGCCGAGATAATCATTAGCCCTTGTGGTAACCTCCTGCATATAATGAACTCATGAAGTGACCTCAGGAGTCACCTGTATAACCTGAGCTGGTTTCACTCCTCACATTTAGGAGTGGAAAAATAAAAGTCAAAGCTCACTAGTAAACCAGTCCTGTACGTAAAGATTTGTAGATTTGAAGCTGAACAGGACTGGTCAAACAACCTTCAAATATTTCAGCAGTTTGTGTACTTCTATGAAACCAAATCTGGAATTACATTGATAAAAATTTCATGCTAGCAACCAATACCTGCTACATATACTATTTCTAGCCCATAAACCTGTAGAAGACAGTTTCACAGGGACCAGAACTACTTTGCAGATGGCATAGGCCCAATTATAAAATTCCTGGACACATGTTGTTCTGCCTAGTTTAGTTAATTGCTTTGATACACTGAAGAATGAAATTCAACCCTTTTCCAAATAAGGGCATAACCAGTTTTTCAGAAATTGAGTTCATGTCATTTCTCCAGAGCTTATTAAAAAGTATTCCAATTAATGCTTTTGTTGAGGGTTTTTGCTTGGGTTTTTTTATAACAATTAGCTATATGTGCATGCCATTTTGCAATGGCATTCCACAACAATTCTGCAATGCTTAGTATTAGGATACATGATCTTAGGTCCCTTGTTCAATAAAGTAGATACACATGGAGTTATTAAGTATCTTTAATTTATTTTTTGATTTTAATGTCATAATGATTGTTGATCTTTGTGTTGTGTAATGTGGAAAAATTATATTTGCTGTAGCTACCTTAATAGTGAATTTACATTATCTCAGCTTTTAAATTATTCTAAAAAAGTAGTTTTATCATAGAATTTTGCTGTTTTCAAAACCCCTAAGTTCCACCTCATATTTAAAATATGTTGTTTTAAATACTTCCTTTTACTGGTCCTATTGGAGAAAAATCATAAATATGATTCTACTACTTAAGTATTTGATGGCTTAAATGTTCTAGGAACAAGTATACATTTATCATTTCTATAGGTCATCAATAATATCCTGTACACAGCTCTGAATCATCATTCAGTTCAGTTAATTGAGGTTTGAGAAATGTTATTCTCTCATGTCAGGATATTCTGACCTGAGTAATTACTGGTACAATTTCCACTCTAATATCACAAACCCCATTATGAGCAATAATACAGCTCCTCAATATACTGCTGAAAGAAAAAAAAAATTATCCATGTTGAGTAGTGTATGAGACAGTATGATTTTCAAACAATGTCTCAATCACCTGTCTGTTACCAGTGGAGAGGCAAAGGCTTACTTGAATAATTATGATTTCTCTGTTCATTAAAACCAGAAAAATGTAGTTTATGTCATCCTAAGTAATTTGCAAAACATTATTTAAAGCTTTGCTGCAATTTGCCTTGAGACATTACTGTGACATGGTTGACTAGAAGTTTCCTACATAAAGCAACTTAAAGCATTTCTGTGAGTGTATTTTCTTGCCATATAATATGATCGAGTACCTAAGTCACATAGCTAAAAACAATCACAACTGAGACAATTTTCCTCTTTTGTCTTCCATTCTCTTTGGTTCTGTTCTTAATCAATAGATACAAATTCCACCACAGATCACCAGTGGAGTCAATTAACTACTTTACATTTGTCTCAGCCTATTCATTGCAGTCATGCCTGTTCAACAAAATAAGCAAATATCAATTAAAAATGTCTACAGTTCTTCTTTGTACTTCTTCTCTCCAGATGTAATTGACTGGATAAATCCCTGTGAGTCTGCCACCTGTTTTCAAGTCTCTAACACTCAGAGACCTAGAGTCAGGAGTAAAACATCCACCAAGACCAGTCCCTCCAAGTCTCAAAGTACTGCCTCACAGTTGCTCTCAAATTGCAGAATTTATTTCAAAGAAAATCTCACACCTCTAACAAAGCTTTAGGGGAAAAGACCCACGTGTGCATCAGGCTTTGCAGACAGAGGATGCAGGGAGCATCTGTCTTTGGGAGAACTTGATAAAAGAGCTCATTTTGCTTGCTAAGTAGGAAAACTTGTGAAGTAGGAACGCTTTCTAAGGGGCTGGTGCTCTCAGCTGGTGGGTACTTCACAGAAAGAAGCCCTTTGGGATGACTGGCAGCAGAGCTTTCCATCAGCTCCAGTGTACAAGGTTTTCAAGGACGGCAATGATTCATCTCCACATGGCCAGTGCAAGTTTTCTGGAGGAATTGGAAGACTTATATGAAGTGTTTGAAAATGGATTCTGACTTGCCTTGTTGTTATAAATTAATACATTTTGAAAGCAGATATGTGGCACATTATTTTCAGACTCTGTTTCTCCTGCAGTCATTTTATTTGTGAAACAGCACCTGTAGGAACAAAACATTGCTATTTATAATTCTGCTCTCCATCATACAAACAAATCTTCTGCCAAATCCCTAACAATACTGTGCAACGAAACAGAGCAAATAATGCTGCACATCTAATTTAAGCTAATAAAAGCAGCACTAAATGAGGTTCTGGTCATGGCTGATTTTACTTCTCTGTAATCCGCAGCAAATCACTTGGTCCTTTGGTTTCTTTCCCTCTTCTGTAAAATCCAGAATAGGAAAGCTAATGTAAACAAGACAGAAGTTCAGATTAGAAGTACAAGTAGTCTCAGAATTTAGGAACTGAATTGTCTGAAATGCTAATGTTTTGATCCAGCTACAACAGAACAATGCACAGCTCTGCACTGTGATATTCTTGGAACTGCAAATATCTTGTCTGCATTAGGGATATTTTCTGGTGGTTGCTGAAGTCTAGAAAAGACTCACTGGGAAATAAAATTCACACCTGTAGACAGTGGTTGGCTTGAAAATTGTTCTCCCCAGATAGAAATGAAGCCAATGAGCACAGTGTGGACAATTGAGATTCTGAAATATTCTGGATGAATCCTGGAACAAATCAGCTATTTGGCCAACCTGGACACATCCGTATGTTAGCTGGATTGAGAGTCTTCTCTTCTAATCAAATCCCACTTTTTACTTGACAAACTGGAAAAGATTTCTCCAAAGTAAAATGTTTCCAATAAGTCACATCTAGCAGGATCTGGAATTGATTATTTTCTCATATAAATAACACCAACAGTACAATTTTTCTATTTTATAAAACACCCTGAAATGCTTCTGAGAGCAGGACACATGGTAGCCAATTCCAGAAAATATATGAAGTCTGGAATAACATTTGGTAATAAATTGTCAGGCTGCATCATAGCATGTTCTCTGTCTCAGAGTCTTTATATCTAATTCTCTGTGTGGAATAAAGAGGACAAAGACAAAACTTTCTATGGAAAGTAACTGCTTTTCTAAGGCAAAACTACTTCATTTTAGATTGTTTTCCCAGCAAACCTTTCTGCTCTGCTACTTGAATGCAAATTCCAGTTGTCTTGTAATACCAATATCCTTTACTGAAACTGAAGTTGACTGTGATATTTCAATAAGTGCTCATGTAAATTATGTCTCACAAAGAGTGACTACAAAACACAACCTCTCAGCCTAAACTTGAATGATGCCAAATAAGCTAGAAGAGAAACATACTGCTACTGAAAGCAGGGAGTTGAAACTGGAGCTTTATTGTCAGTCATTCATAATGATGCAAAGGTTAGGGATTAACAGAGTCTTTCCGTGATTTATTCAACTGATAACAAAAATTTACCTTTCTGCAATAGGACCCTCAGGTGCTATAGGTGGAGCCAATAGCATTGGGCTTCTGTGTTGTAAAGAAATTGAGGGGGAAAAATATGTTAAGCAAGTTTCTGAAAAGCCTGGATTCTTTCTGTAAATCTAGCTATGATGCTTGGTTAAATGGAAATAGTTTTGTTCCAATTCCTGTGCTACAAAATACTAGTGTTACCCTAATTGGTAATTGGCTTTTGGCAGCTTCATTACAGCTTAGTCAATCTTGGAAAAAAGATAAATATAGTACAAAGCTTACAAAGGTGGGTGGCATTAAAATCATTAAAAATTACAATCATAAATAATTGAATATCTGCGTTGTGTATTTAACTAAGTGGTCTTTGAATTACTTATGTTACTGAGCTCTAAAATACTGGAAATTTCCCAGCATTTTCTAAGTTAAGCAAACATGATGAACTAAGGATATAAAATCTCAGTATTTCTTTTTCTGAGTTTTTCTTGTTTTCTTTGTTTATTTGGTTTTGTTCTGTCCAGTGTACTCGAAGTTACTGGCTTCTGAATCAGTTCCTATTGCATTATCTAAAATAAAGTTTTGCCTCCTTCTAGCCATCACAATTGCAAAATCTTAAAATAAATTGCTAAGAAATTGCCAGTGTGATCTACTTGTCACACTCACTTTCTAATTTCACAATGACCTATAATGACACGGTGCAGTCAGATTACCAAAAAACATTAGGATTGGAACAGCAGCTCATTAGAAGCTCTTTATAGAGAAGGCAGTACTTCTAGAGAATAACAAAGCAGCAGCTTTTTCTTTCAAAATAGCTAATAAAATTTTTTCTGAGAAACTGATAAATATCTGCAATTTAAGTTTGTGTAATTCTCCCTGATTGACTTTAATGAGTCTCAATTTGTCTTTTAAACTGAATACTTAATTGCAGTGTTCAAAATTACATCAGGTTATTACAGTGTTCAGTATGTCTAAGCCAAAAAGTTATTAACTGGCTGATTTGCAAGCCTAAAGGGACTTCAGCATCTCTATTAGATAATACATTATTTATAATTTAGAGTTATGGAATTATCTCGGTCTGGCTCCCTGTGGCTTATAAAATAAACTGCCAGTAATTAAAATTTCCACCGCTGACCACTAGCAGCTTCCACCAGAATTCAACTGGAGAAGGAGAAAGACACAGAACACTGCTAAGAAAATTTTAGGAAATGGATGAGAAAAAGTATGTGTGCTTCTTGTGAAATTTGGGGGAATTTAGGCATGAAAAGCATAAAATCTCATTTTGTGAAACTCTGCTTCATCTGGCACTTTGTTCTGCAAGGTCCTACCTCTCCTTTTGCTCTGACATTCCCTAGACACTTGGATATGTACTGCTGAGGCTCATCCATCTGGGTGAGGAGAAGTTTCAGCACTCAATGCACTCCTCCCTCACCAGGTAGGTTATTCCTTCACCTATCAGTTCTTGGGGCAGCTTTCTAAGAGTCCATGACACTTATTCCAACAGGATAAAATTCATCGCGAAAGACAACACCCACTGTGTTTAACATAAAGCTGAAAGTGCTGGAGCTGTTTGCAGGAGTCAGCAAGCCAAGCGGTGGTCTCAGCCACAGGAGAGGAGGTCCCTTGCACTCTCCCCTTGGCAGGGTCAGATGGGGATGAGGACTTCTTCCTCCCCTCTGAGCATCCAAATCACCAGACTGAGGGCTTTTTTTTCTGCACAGGCCTCCTACAAGTCTCTCCTTGAGAAGCTGTGAAGAAAGCTGGCTAGACTGCCTGAAGTGGGGAGAAGCCCTTGGTTCTCGTCTCTGCTATAACACCTGCTTCAGCAATTTCTCCAGATGCCTTTTGTAGCAGCAGAAACCTCTTTGGGGTGACTGGAAGAGTGTGACTGTGCCACATGACTAAGCAGTACTCATTTACACTAAGCAGTGCTGTCTGCACTCCTGCCAGGAATGCCATACCCGTTTCACTTAGGAAGGGCTGCAGCAGAGCAGCAGGACATTCCTCCTTGCCACCCTGGGAAGAAGCTGGATTTAAGACTCAGTCCAGCTATTGCATGAGGCATCTCTCTGCAGTGCTGCTCATTTCACACCATGTAAGCAAAAGGAACTCAGCTGCTTAAACCAGAGTTTTGAGCACTGTAGGGACCACACGTTCTATTACCTCTAAGAGCCATGATATTTTTAAGCATTTAGACTTCAGTTACTTATCCAGAGCTAGGGAGGATGAAGTGGTCTTCTGCAGACAGCAAATACATGAAAGTCCTATTTAATTTGTGAGACTTAAAATTGCCATCAGATTTCAAGCTGAATTTCACTTGCAGGGGGGCTGGTGGCAGAGCGAAGTAAGAAAACATACCCCAATTTCCCTGTTCTCCCATCTGCCCAGACAGACCAGGTTAGTCATGCCATGTTTCTGTTTAAATGATTGTGGAGGCCCCAGACTGTTAACTGCTTTAATAAATATCCATTTTCCCCACCTTTTTTAATCAGTTTTTGAGACTTGTTCTTGGTCAGCTGTGTGAGAGCAAGTCAGTTAATCAGTCAGGCTGGCCAAAAACCAGATGCCAAACATGTAACAAATAAAGGATTAAAAGCTAACCATCAATACACCTACCTTCTCTCAGACCTGCAGGATTCCTTGCCGTTAGAATCCTTTAAAGTCATAGAGGGGAAGAAATGGAGAGAGAAAATAGGTGTTTATTTTGAGAATATTTTGTCCATGAGATTCAAGAGATTTTTTTCTCTTACAATATCTGTGCCTTCAGTTACTTTGCAAGATCAAAAGCACAGTCGAGTCATCCCTCAAGTCACTGAAGATAATGAAGGGAATCAAAGAGAAAACAACACAAGGCATTGGAAATGAGAGGGTAGTTTCTGTCCCAGAGCTATTTTATTACAGTGATTATCCTGCAGTAGGCTTCAGAAATGACAAGCTGCTCTCTAAATCCCACAGAAACTGTGAGACTGAAATCTCTGAAGGTATCCAGGGGTTGAAGAATAAAAAATAAGTCAGGGCCAGCTGTTATGTATAAAACAACACCGTCAGTAGGATATGAGTATTCTACGTCTCAAACATTTGGGAGTCTGGGATAAAACAAAATGGTTCCCACTACACACATCAGTCAGCCAGCCTCCTGGCTAATAAATCCTTGACAAATGCATACCCCAGGCATTTAGCAAATATCTGCAAATTAGGGTTTATCAGGAGAGGCAGTCCCTTCACAGTGTTATTTGGAACACAAGCCCACAACAGCTGGCACTGGGAATTGCTAGCACAAGTCATCTGGGTATGCGCAGCTTTCATAACCTAACCTATAAAATCTTGGGAAGGGAGATGGATCTGTGGAGGGCTGATGGGCTAAAATCAATCACAGCAGTCAGGTGACAGGACAGCTCTTCCAATCTCTGCTGGAAGTGTACACAACTTCTCCACCCTCAGCTGAGCATTTTGGATAGAAAGAAGTCCCTCCAAGGCTGACAGCAGCAAGTTTTATTCAATAAATTCAATTATTCAGAAGTAAGTGATGTAACAGCAGGTACCTGCTGGGATGTATCATGCTTGCTTACAGAGATTGTAGTTGTTACAAGGTAACTGCTGTGTTTTTAATTCTTGCTAATTTTGTTTTGGCTCATCTCTCCTGATTTGCATGCAAAGCACAGGTCTCTAACACAAACAATTGTGTGAGTTATGGAAAAAAACCTAAGCAAAGAGCCTCTTTTCTGGTAATTAAGCTGTACTCAGAAAAGTATTTCTTGCAAAATAGCACTATGGTAATCTCCAGCTTGCTTAAGAATTTTATAACACCTTAAAAGTTCTTATCAAATATGGCCATTTTTATTTCTTTTGTTTTATAAAAGATTACTGATCTATCAGTCCTTTAGAGAAAGCATTGCAAATGAATGCCAGCACTCTGATTTTCATGCTGAATGAATTGATGTATTGATTTATACCACCAATCTGTGGGCATGGCTGGGTTTGGCTGCCCCTGAGGTCTATTTAATCCTCCTCCAACTGTCTTTGATGTTCCAGAGTACTTTGGGGTAAGGAATAATGAAAATCATAGCACAAATACAAAATAAGCCGCCAATCTCCCCCATCTCATTTAGCCTGTATACAAAATCTCTTATTCTTCAAAGCACAAGAAATTTAAATTATTCCTAAAATTAATTATTTGTATTAACTTTGGGTGATCTATGGCAACTTCGTGGAACAGGGAATATTTACAGGAACAGGAGGCAAGCTGTGACCCTTGTGAAGGAAGCTGCCATATCAGCATGAGTCTGAATTTACAATAAGTACAACATTCCTCATCATTGATTGCTCCATTCCTGGGAAAGCAAGTTGCAACGTTCTGACAATTTCTCTTTGCATCATCAGGCATCAATAACACTGTTAGCAGCACCATTAACCTTCTGTGGCCTTGGCTTAACAGTACTCAGTGCCAGATCCAGAACCCAGCTGACAGAAGCAGAACCACACCAGAACTGAGGTGCCCCAAATTCAAGGACCCATTCCAGTCAAAATCCCTCCTCCCAACCTGCTGCTTTGCAGTTGTAGATACCTAGCCTGTCCCCCTTGGTGGGACTTGATTTGCAGTGTATTAACATGCTGCATGGACACAGCAGTCCTGCCCCTGCCCCTCCCTCCAGTCAGCAGCAGCTGGGGCAGCAGCACAGCCCAGCACTCTCCAGACACTGAGGAGGCAGAGCAGGGACTCAGCCAGAGACTTCTGCCACCTCCACTCCAGTCTGCAGAGGTAGCTTTCCCCATCCCTTGGGCACCTGCAACCAGCTGCTGACCCCACTAAGAACAAGAGTGATGGGGACAGGGCCCCTCTGCTTCTCCCATCTCCTGTTCAGGTTGGTAGTGGCAGATCAGCTCTCTGCTGGTATAGACAGATGTGCCCTTAAGCACAAGATACACGTACCTCAGGAAACTGAGCAGAAGCTGCATTTCCCAATCTCCTATTCCGCCCCACCATAAACTTGGCTCAAACTGGCCTCCTGTGCAGCTGAGAAAGGCTCAGTATAGGCCATGAAGAGAGAGAGAAAAAACAGAGAGAAAAGGACCTGACCATGGCCCAGAAAGAGGAGCTGTCCTTGGAAAAGGGAGACACACCCACGCTCTTACCTACATGCCAAGGGATGCTTAAACATCTTGCATGAGAGAGCACAGGAACTAAGGGTATGAACAAGCGAAGTCCCTTTGTGGAGTTGAGCAGTATTTTAAACCACTGAGACTGCATACACATCTCTGCTGGAATTTAGTTAATTTATTCAATGGTGCAGAAAAGAATACAGGACCCATCATCCCCAGGCTGTGCTGAATTTTCAAGGTTGACAGAATTTATATTGCACAAGGAAGTGAATTATGCTTTTCAGAACTGAAGTGAATTTTATGGCTTTCAATATACTTTTGTTTATTTCTTTTATTTAAACTGCCTTAATCCAACTCTTGAAATTACACACACTGATAGAAAGCAACTGCCAAGGCTCACAACTGGCTGTGAGCCATTGCTAGAAAGAACATGAAGGGTGTTTGGTCTGAAGTGGTAATGGCATTCATTCATCTGCTCTTCTGGTGGCCCAGATACAGACCTTAGAGCATCCCATCCCTTAAATATATCACTTAAAACTTCATAATGTCTTGGCACATCTCTGTATAAAAATCAGTAAGTAGCTTTAAAAAGACATTTCTATCATCCCAAAAGTTCAGCAGAAGGGTTTGCCAAAACCCAAGCATGAGGAATCACATACATAGTGTTTTACTGCTACTACTCAGAAGTTTACTACAGAAAATGTAATTATTTAATCTGTAATAAAAAGTACGTGGGTGTGGGTTTTTTTAAGGCAAACACTGTAGTTCAGGTATGTCCCTTTAAATGGGACTTCAGAGTATGTGAGGTTGTTTTAGCCAAGCTTTTACTTTTTCTCAGTCAATTTTTACTCAGTTACTGGCATGTTGTCTCCCTCACTCATTCTGGATAATGTTATCTTCTCCTCAAAATTTTAAGGCTTACCAGCTCCCTCATATTTCTTGCATTTGAAAATGAGGCTGAAAAATGCATGGAATCCATACTATCTACTCTGCTGCAGAGTTTGGTCATTTGTGTCTCATGCCTGTATCTGCTGACTTCTTTTGGCAAGAGTCAGCTTTACCTTTGACTAAGAAACAGGACTGAGGGATTAAAGCAACTGCAGAAAAAATATGCAAACCCAACAATCACTCGTTTGACATACCATAATAATTTCTTCACTGTTAAAATAAATACCTGAGTTGCAAGAGAGGCCAAAGAAACTAACAGCGTTTTGGAATGGAAAGGTAACAGAGCATTAAATGAAAGGTAGAGAAACAGGGACAGTCAAAAATGAGAGTAAATGGTTTCTAACAACCTCAAAATAAGAAATTTGTTTCTAATACAGCATTTCATGATTTCACAGGAACATTATTCTAGCAAACAGATAGTTCCTTGAGCCATAATTGTCTTTCTTTGAAACACAATTTGAGACACACAGATCAATATAGCCCTTTAGGGAAGATATCAAAATTTGGTTCCCTTTAGAAACATCCACCTTTGTGGCATGTTACTCATCATTATGGGGTAGAGATGCACTATTGCCAACATCTGTACTTTTAACTGAAAATCCTGTAGTATTTATTGTTTCATCTATACAAAGATGTTTCTTGGAATTATGTGTTTATGTTACAATCTTGTTTTTATATACAAGTGCAGGCACTCACCAGTGGTAATGCTGAATGATCAAACACAACTAAAAATTAGTAACAACATATTTCTAGAGCCTACCATTCTCCCGTACTAACATGTAAGTTCTAGCATTGGTTGTTCCTCAAGACTGTATAGAGCTACTGCCATGAAAGTAATCAAAGGACAGGTAAGGCTACAAATACAGTTTCCCCAAGATCTTTAAGGCAGAAAAGCCCAAGCTTGGAGAATGTTATTACTTCAGTAAGAAGTTATGTAAAAGTTGTCTTCAGTCCACTGTGATCCCTCAGTGAGGAAAGGTTCAACACCTCAGAGGATATGGTCTCTGTTCTGCACTTCTGGAGAACAATTATGCAAAGCAGTGGCTATTACATCTGGAAATGGACCTCCAGACAGGTCTCAAGAGTTCCTTCTGTTTACAGTACCTCCCTCTCAAGAATTTTTCACCTCATCTCAGAGAGACAATAATCCTTTCAATACAAAGAATTAAGTTCCCTGACTCACTGGTAAAAACCAAAAAGCAGCTAAAATGGCAGACAGTTGCATGTCAAAATGAGAAGACACAGTTCTCTTTTGAACACTAATTCAAACCATAAGCAAGCCAAAAAATCCAGACCACGCTCTAGATCAGATGCTGATCCCATCATGTGGACCACTGTCCTTTAATAGCAAAAGAACTGTGTTTTCCAGCAGAAATCTTCACTGTAGGCCCGTGATATGGACAAGGGCTTGTAATATTACATGAGTTCGGGTTTTGTTGCTGTTTAAAAAGATTCTCAAACTCTTACAGCTTCATTTGCGATCTTGGACCTCTGAAGGATAGTAGGTTGGCAGAGTATCATTGCACACCGACAGCTCCGAAGTTCCAAGCTTCAAGTGAGCCTTCACTGGGTTGGATCCACCCTCCAGCGCCGTGCAGTTTACCAGCTGCAGCTCTTTGGTGAAGCAGAATTCAATCTGGCCAATTGTTTGTGCTTTTTCACGCTAGAAACATGAAGCGTAAGATCAGCCTCGTGGGAAGGAGAAAATAAATTAATTCTTCAGCTACACTGCCCTATCTATAGAATACAGTAGTGATTGTGTACTTACCAGACGACAAATACAAAGAGAAGTACAAAAGGCATCCACTCTGATCAGTTTGTGGTACATACTGTTACTCAGTACCAATCTGGGACTTGTCTAACTGGTAAGCCTCATTATGAAATGCTGTGACACATTGTCCTGGCCCTTACTCATCTGCACAATGATGACCTCTGGCTGAACTCTGTGAATATTGAAGGGCACATGTGACCAGAAAGACACTTTTCCCCAACTCTTCATGGCAGGACAGGAATTGAGGCAAATAAAATTCTCCATACATGAGAAGAGAAACTGAATTTTATAGTAACTTTACATAAAAGAATAGAGAAGCAAGCTGACAGAAGGAGCAGAAATGCCATTTTTTGACTACATGACAGGCTAGGAAAAAAATATTGACTACAAATAAAGCAGGCAGGCATGGAGACCTTTCATATGGCAAAAAGATTACAAGAAATTCCCCCCCAATGCTCAGGTCTAACAAAACATGTAAGAAAAATGGTTTGAAACAATTAAGTAGGACAAAAAGATATGTACAAGATAAAAGAAACTGAGGTGAGGCTTTTTTTGCTTGTTTGGAATTTGTGTTGTAGGGGAGTTTGTTTATTTTGGGTTTTTCTAAGAAATGTAGAACAGAGAATGTGTCTAATCCATTTCAAACCTCAAAGTACCTCCATCATGCACTTCAGGCATGGACAGGTCTAGAACTCTGAAAAAGGCCTATCTTCAAAGAACTGAGATGTAATTTTTCATTTCCATTACCCAATACCTTCAGCTGTTAAATACAGGAGACCCAAGCTGTACATTACTTTCAAGTAATTGGAGCAGTATGCCAAGTGTACTAAAAGCAATGGTAGAACTACATTGAGCAGAGCTAGGAACTGGGGTTTGTGTTAGCCCTGTATTTCTTTAATGTGAAAAGGTGGGTGACTATCCAACCCACATTCAACTAAAATTCCCTTGTTCATTAAAGTAACTTATAAACACATGGTGAAAATATTGTAACCTATAGATTTTTTTCATGTTAAAAAACATATGAGCACAAAAACTTCAGAGCATTACTAAAGCAAGAGTTGAAAACACACTCCAATAGCAACAGTATCTTAGGAGGTTTTCAAAAATTGTTGCCTGCATATGGGCAGTAACTATGCCAAGAGTTCTGTAGTAAACAACCTTGAACAAGCTGAGTTAAGAAGGAACCACTTACAAGAGTGAAAGCTAACCTTGTGGGTTTTGCTTTTTGCTTTATTATTCTATAAAGGCAGAGTAACCTAGCTAAAAAAAAGGAAAGAAAGGGCTCTACAATCTACACATGTAATTGTTCAGAATACTGTTTTGTTCTTTTAAAGGCACTTTTGGTTCAGATATGGTGACCTATACTTTGCAGAATATTGTCTCTGTCTACCACCTTTTCTACTGCATCATGATGCACAGCACAATTACTGGCAAGGAAAAATAAAAAGACATGTCAATTTGAGAACTGATTGATTCAAAAGGAAAGACTACAGTGACCTCTTTAGGTATGGGCTCTCTGGAACAATCTCAGAAATAAGCTTCTGAGCTGCTTTATTTCAGAAGGATTCTGACAGCAGCACCCTCACCAAGGCTGACATTCAGCTCACTCTTGCTGGTTTTAGTAATATGCCATGCAGCAATTAAACTTTAGCAGGCATGGAGGAAAGTGCTCAGCTACAGCAATACCTCTGGTAGGGTGGTCACAGCATTCATGCAAGAGATGAAGGTTTAAATCTTTTAAGACAAAGAAACCTTTAAAACCCAAGTCCAAGAATCAAACAATACCTATATGCAAACAGTTGTATACACAAAGAACATCTAGACCAAAGTTTCACCATAGTGAAGATTTTTCACTCTATTTTTGCTATATTTTTAATAGAAAGTGCTCCTTAAAAAAAGTAAGGTTTTTTTTTGTTTGTTTTTTTCCATTTTTGAAACTTAGGGGAGTTTTTACCTCTTCTGGAGGAAGGCATTGGATCTTTGGTGTTACACCATAAAATCTTGTAAGAGCTTCCTTTATAGCAGTCATCTGAAAAATTAAAAAGCTTATAGAGATTAACAGGTCACAAGGACATCTTCCAACACTGGCTAAACTCTCAAAAACTTTTATAAAAAGCACAACATTAAAGAACCATACAATTTTAAAAAATCATTTGTTCTACAGAAATTAGTTGACTCCTACTTAAAAAAAAGCCCATGCACATGATTTTGTTTTATTAAAGACTGCCTCTTACCTTGTAATATGAACTGCTTGGCTTTATCCCAGCTTTCATGAGACAACTGAAAAAAAGATAAAACATTTTTTCCACGTTTCATGTATGCAAATATACCTTTATAATCATTACTTAAAACAGATCTTAAGAACCCATCAAGCATTACAGTGATGGGAGCAAAGGCAACTTCTCTTTCATTGTTTGCCAGCCTAGGAAAGGCCATTTTCTGAAAAGGCACTTCCCATCTAACCTGGTAGGGTCAGGAAGAACCCTTTCCCACATCTTAACTTGAGGAACTAGGACAGTTCAGTCTTCAGACACAGTTAGGAGAAAGGGAGTTTCAGAGCGCCCTGTTCAGTGCCAGAGTGTCACTGTTTCCTTTCCCCTGCTTTGAGTCATTCCGCTGCGCTCCTGCCATTGGGAGGGCATTCCAGGCACCCTCATATTCAAACACAGAATGGGCTTCCCGTGGTGGGAGACACACAGCACACTGGGAGAGGGATACAGAATGTCAATCAGAATCAATGTTACTGTCAGGGCAGAAACTGTTCCTAATAAATATGTTTTTGAAGAGGAAAAGCTGGTCACATGAGAGAAATGAGATAGTGCGCAAGAACCTGTAGCCTGTGTACCCCTTCCTTTAGGCTCAGTCCTGAGAGGGCTTGCATTTCTAAGCTGGCAAGATTCGGGACCTAACATGTGATGAGTCTGTGATTTCTGTAAGAAGTGGGAATGGTGAGTATCTTGCAGAATTTAATCCATAAATGCTGATAATGCTCAATCCTTCCCTTCCAAGGTCAGTTTTGGCACAACAAAGATTTTGCCCAGCTGACTAAATGACAAGCTGGTTTTCACTGTCATTTTACACTGGATATAAGGAGGCCAGTAAAATACGATGCTCTGTTAATTCTTACAGAAGGCTACTTTTTAATAATTTGATTTGTGGAAATGATTTTTTTCATCACTGGCATTTTTTGTATTTCAAGTAGAAATTATATATAACCAGAACATTTTCAGTCTTTTTTCCTCTTCAGCAAAGAAAAAATTAATTGTACTCATTTTCACAACAAATAATAAGCTTTGAGCAATTAAATTTCAACATGCTTCAGTCTCTATTCTTTTGCAGTGTTGCACGTGCTGATACAGAGTCACATCATCGGTCACTGTGCCATCTGTAAATGTTTTAGTCACACCATCACAGCTACTTAGGCAATTGACTTAGACATCATTAATTTTAATGTTACATATGACATGCTCAAACACTGAAAACCCCTCAGAAAAATCTGCCACAGTTTTAAAGGACATCTTCAAAACCAAGGTGGGAGGGAAAAAAGACTTATTTTCTTTGTGCATATGGAAAATAAATGAGACTCTGTCTAGGAGACTGCTTGGACAGGATACTGGCAGAGCATAAACAGGATGAGCTGGTTTGGGATTTCTCTGGGGTTGTTTTGTTCAATTTTTTAAGGGTATGTTTCTTTGTACAAAACTATTTCCTCTCTCAGAGACTGTCCTATCATGGTCAACGAATCTAAGTCAAGCATCCTCTCAGCCATACCAAGCACTGATCAGGAAAGGACTCTAACCTTCTGGCATTCAACTGCAGCCAGAAGCCATGCATACAGCATTTAGACAAGCCACAAGAGTCTCCTCAAGACTTTGAATCTGGAATGGCCAGTGCTTTGGAACAGTAAGGAGAAATCAGCCCCTAGGACAAAGCAAGAGTGTCACACTGGGTTGTCACAAAGAACAGCAGAGGACAGCCTGCAGCAACTGAACCCTTCATAACCTCCTCTCTTGCTGTTGCCTCAGCCTTTTCCCAGGATGTCCTGCATGATTTTGCCTGCAGCTTGTCCTTTCCCCTCAGCAAAGCACTGTCATAAGAACAAGTGTTTGGGGCTCAGCATGACTCAGACGTTTGGGGGGTTTTGTCACTTGATTTAGAACTTTACAGGTACCATAGCTTTTGGTACCAAGATACAGCCTGTAAAGCTACTCAAGAATTTAGTGGCTCATGCTGTCTAGAAGGATGCTGCTAAGAATGATGCTGGCTTGTATGACTGAAGTGACCAGAGACTGCTTCTCAGGGAAACAACTCTTCCTCTGAACTATAGTACTAAAAATAATTCATGCTAATTCTCATTTCCTCTCTACTGTGAGATTTTTAGACTTGCATTTGAGGCTAGATCTGAAACCTTTAGGAACTGCTTGAAATAAAAGCCAGATCATTGAGCTCATTTACATACCCATTGAGATCAACATGCTGGTAGAGTTCTATGGCTTTACTGAAGTATTTTTTCTGAGAATTAAGGGCCTCAAGTGTGGCTGCACAAGTGCCATGTTTTTCCCACTCATGTTTCCTACAGGAGAAAAGCAAAATGCAAATTTTAGAACACAATACTGGCAGATACATGTGCTGTACAAGCTAGCCACTGTACTTAAATAAAGTACCCGAAAGGCTACAGTTGTGGAGTAGGACACTGCATTCAAATTTATCACACGGGTAAAAGGTCAACCCAAGCAGGATCACTCCAACCATTTCAATTACATATATAAATATATATCATGCTTTTATTATACAACGCCCTCTCAGTATATTCACACAAAGATCTTTGGAGGTCAAAATGCAAATAAATTGCCTAGAAAATTACTATCTATACGCTTTTTGTAAGTTTTAGTGGAACCTGTTGTGTTAAACACACTTTTGAACTACTAAATTATTTTCTGAACTCAAAGGATTAAGCCTTATTTTGGGTGAAACAGTGTAATTGCACAAGCTGCTAAAACTTTAGCATCAGCTTTTATGCTGGTCTGTGGCAAAATTTTCACAGGTCTCCTCTCAAGTCTTGCTTCTAGTCTAGTATCCATTTTCCTAAGAGCAAGGAACAAAGTGCAAAAGAAATTCTTACAGTATACAGCAGACAAACTCAAACATGACAAAAATTGGAGAAAAGACAAATGTTTCTATCAGTTCTAAACTCCATAGAAAGACTAAGAAGTATAATCTTTCATGACACTGCCTGTGGATGCCTTTTAAAAATTATTCTCAAATGTTCACAATCCACATGTACTATATAGGTATGAGTTCAGCAGATGTACACAAGGATTATCTAATCACAAACTCCTGCCATCATCACAGCATCCTGTGACTTTCCGATGCCTTATGTACACCATAAAAAAGCAGAGAAGAAGGACAATATTATTCACTTGAAAGCCTACCTTGGAATTGTCCATTCATATTAAAAACTTCAGAGATTTCTTAAGGAATTAAAACACCTTAAAAGAAATTATGTTTGGATTTGGAGAAATTGTGCACTACTTCAGAATAGAAAATGAATAAAGCAACTGTGGTGTCAGGAGATTTGCAGCAGATGCTTTACAGTAAGGTTTTCACTGTATCTTCCCAAGTCTAGCCTCGTAGAGAGTTCTCATCCTGGCTATAACATTTAGCACAACTGCATGTCAAATAAATTGTTTACTGCCTGGAAGAGTCTGGCTTCCATGGGCAAAGCTCTCCAAAAGGGATTTAAATTACTAATGAGAAGACATCACTGTTTTAAAGTAAACAGAAGGTCTTTCAGGGCAAGAGATATAGTTAGGTTGGATCAGAAACAGGTAATAGTGAGATGCAAAGGGCTACTAAAAAAGCCAGCAGCAAACTGGAGGGAAGACTTTGCATGTAAGATGACAATTTTAGTTCAAAGAACGTACATATGCATGTCTGTAAAACTAATGGTGATGTGCCTGTCTTTTTAAGGCTTTCAGTAGTACTTATATTTAAGTGTTCTGCTCTTTCTGAAAAGAAGGCAGAAATAGCGGGCCAAAGATTTGTTGGCATTCAAGAAGCCTATTATTGCTGCCATGGAACTGCTATTGGAGTGGCTTGGTGCAGTCTCTACAGACAGTGCCTGTGCACCATCATCTGCAGCAAGCCAAGAATGCACCAGGCCCAAGTCTTTTAACCAGTCCTCTGAGCTTCCAGAATGGACAGAGACTTTAGTCTCCACAAAATCTTTACCAAGGGTTTAAGATGATACGTCACTTTATTTTGCAGCAGAGCCATGTTAAAAGAAAAAAAAAAAAAGATACAATAACAGCTGCAGGTGTTCATGAAGGCCTCTATCCTTCTGTATCTCTTACACCCCTGAGCTTGGTGGTAGCACAGAGCTGCTCTCAGTAACCTCACTGAACAGAGAAGTGGCTACCATAACACAGCACATTCTGTTTTTCTATTTTCTTTTCTATGAGGAAGCCCAAAAGGAAAGCTCTCTCAAGACCAGCAACACAGTGAAACTAGCTATAGAAAGAGATCTGGGAAGCTGCTCTTGCAGCTAGCTGTGATATCCCAGGAGGGCTACTGCTACTCAGATTTAATGTGTCAACAGCAGCTGTTTCTCCTCCCTGGGGACAAAGGGAGAAAACATTCTCTCACTAAGTTTCACTTCTCTAAAACTTCTGCTATAGCCCTCTCTTCAATAGCTGTATTTTATAAGAGAACAGATCTATACTGCAAATGAGACTGGCAAGACAGTGCTTCAGTGACCTCCTGGACACTTCCTCTCATGCACCTGAAGAACTACTAAGACAGATTTTTATAAAATAATACCCAAAATGTTTTTTAGGGTTTTTTTTTACTCACCAGAACTGGGTGCGATTCAGAGATGAATGAAGCACATCAGGCCAGTAGTGTCTCATGTCTGACATAAGATCCTATAAACACCATAATTAATAAATCCACCTACAGCATTGAAAAGCTACTTCTTATACAATCTACATATATTGATACATTTTTTTACAACTGAAGCCTCATCTTTCAGTGTCCATGACTGAAACATTTAGTTGAAGAAATATAAAAGGTCTTTTCCCCCCATATTCTGAAAATGCTGTTGTTGGAGGTTAACAGGTACACCTACCTAAATATCTGAACATACTAAAACTGAAACTCTGCCTCAAAGCAACACTTTCCTTCAACTGTCCCTGCAGAAGTTCAATCATTCAGTGTTTCACATTTGTCACCTCAAGTCTCTTATCCCTGTCTATAACACATCAATGAATTTTGGTGAATTAAATATGCTGGGGTTTTTTTTAAGTAGAAAAAGAACAAAAAAGGACCAATGGCCTAGGAGAAAACACACAGAATAGAGTATTCTGAACTTTTACTTTCTTTGTTTGGATTTTGCAGTAGAAAATGTGAAGGGAGAATACCGACTGACGGAATCTTTTTCTTTTCACAGGTGCTTTTCGTCACTGCAGATCCATTACCTATGTGGTGGTGGACCTCTAATTTTATTAAGGAGGATGTAACTGAATGAGCCAAACTGTATGTTCACAAAATGAAGTAGTTACAGCTGCTAATGATCACAAGGATGGCAACTTCAAATAGTACCAGAAGCACTAAAAGAATTTCTGGAGTCCTTAAAAAACCACACCCTTCAGTAAACATTAAGAGTGATATTATAAACTGCAGATTTTGCATATAGGATGTGCAAAAGTAATTGCACTTAGCTCTGCCTAGTATGTCTGTTTTTGTTTTAAATACCTTGATCTCGGTGACATTGAAATGCCATGTCCTATTACAGTCTTCAGCTCTGTCAGGCCTAGGGAAGCAAAATAAAATTGAAGAAAGATGTCTTCTAACTCACTACTGGTAAATAACATATCATTGACCTGAATTTTAAATATGCACAATTATAGCTGGAGATTTTACTTAAAAATGCAAGTAAACTATAAGAACCTACATTGGTTCGGAAATAAAACCTTCAAGACACTAATTATGGCCAAAAGATTTCTCATGAAGATTCAGAAGACAGCCAAAAGATTTTGTTATGATTTCTTTGTTTGGCCCCTTCGGTCCTTTCATTTTACGTAAAAGTCATTTGGGTGTGCCAATGACTTGGAAGGGTCTTGCACGTGATGTCACTAATGGCAATGACCTCCTAAATTGTTGCCCCATCTGATGTTTCTGCAAGTATCACCAAGACACTCTCAGGGAATCAATACATAATGTTGTTTCCTTTTCCAGGACACATAACTTTAACTTGTATTTGTCCAGAAAATTTTTGAATTGCTGCCATTGGCATCAATTCCAGTGAGTTGATTCCTTTGAAGCAAATTACTTTTTCCCATACTTTTGCAGTATTTGTGCAGAGATAAGATACATAAAGCCACAAGCAGTCATGAGATAATAACAAATTCTTTTTACTCAGAGAGAAAAAAAATAGGAAGGGAAACAATAGTTCCCTTAGTTGTTGAGACTATTTCTGATCTTATGAGAGGTTTGCAAATAAAATGCTTATGCAGCCAGAGGATTTCAGCAAGTCATGAGATACAGAAGTGTATTTCAGTTTTATGTCAAACCATAGGGTTTTAATTTTGTTTCGATCATAAAGACAGATTCAGATCTTAAAAAAAAAAACAAACACAAAAACCAACAAAAAAAAACCCACAAAAAACCAACAAAACACACACCAAGAAAAAAAAAAAAAAACAAACAACAACCAAACAAAACCCCACCCAACAGAACCAAATCACTAAACATTCTGGTACAAAATTTAATTTTTCCTTTCCAGGCTGAAATAAAATCACTCTATGATCATACCACAATCCATGGATTGTCCAGTACTTTGGTGGGTCATGACAATCATTAGCATCCATCTGTAGGAAACAAAATCACAGGGTATTTGCTGCATGTATCCAGGAGTAAAGGTTTAAAGGCAAAAGTAAAATGTCATTCAGTGATGGCCTGAGGTTCTGCTGTGGTATGCCAACTTGCCAAATCAGGAACTGGTGAACTCCAGTTACTTAAAGCTGTCATGGATTATGACACTTAGGGACCCACTGGCATTAGAATTTTGAAGCAGATCAGTGAAATCTGACCAGACAGCATAAAGAGACGACAAAATGACAGGTTCTGAGGTAACAGAAAGTAGCCTGATCCATGCTAAATGAACAGAGCTTTATCTGTGTTTATAGTATTCCAGGTGGCAGCTCTCTGTATTTTTCTCATTACCACATCTTTTCAAGTAGTGCAGAGCCATTAAAATGAACTATAACACTGGACAAGCACAAAACTCTCTTCAAGCCTTCAGGACTAGTTTTATCATTGTATGAAAAACAAAAAATACAAACAAGCAATTAAATACATTGCTTATTCCAAGAAAAACAGATTTATGCTTTAAAGATTTTGACTCGAGGGACAAGGGAATGGAGAAAAAAAGGAAGACTAAACACCTTCCTACAAAAACCAGAAAAATAGAGCCTCCAATAAAAACTGTTGATAATACAGGAGAAATAGCCTACACTTTAATTACTGTTTAGAGCAGAGACATATGCCTGAAAAGAACAGACTTAAAAAAAATCCATGTCACACATCACAGAATACCATTACTGTATTTTCCCTGATTATTCTTCTTAGGAATTACAGCCCTTTCAAGTAAACACTTTTTGCCATTAACTAACAACCTCCCCAGACATTCTTTTCCCATAATAATAGCTTTCCTTTTTTGCTCTGCATTCTGTCATAATTATGCCAAAATGCCTTTTATGTGATGCCAGAGCAAGAGCAGAGTGTAGAGAAGAGCAGAGACAGGCCTGTAATCTCACTAATTGCTTTCCACATGCCACGGGCCAGTGGCAGCAAATCTGCAAGTTCTGCAAGACTTTCTTGTTCTGTGTCCATTTCCTTCTTCTCCTCTCTTGCTACCAACAATATAAGCAATTACACCCAGCAACAGCTTTTTTTTCCTGAAAGGAGTATTTTGAACAAACAGACACTGCAAATGCCTAAACAATATTGCTCTGTCATGACACAAGCTCTGTGGATCTGGAGGGGTTTGGGTATCTAGCCCAAAGTATAGCAAATTAATAGTCAACATCTTGCTCAACTGAGGTGACAATAAAAACAGTGCAATTGTGCTCTTTATTCAGTCTTTAACTGCAGTTCTCAAACATACTAATGGAACAGCCAGAGCATTTCAGATTTGAAATCATGGCACTAACCTTCCTAGCAGTTTCTTCTGTTTCCTCAGACTCTTGGTGTTACCCTGTGTGCTGGCAGAACTGGGAGGTCAATGCAACCTACAACACATTAGTTCACACTCTGCATGCTTTGGCTAGGTTAATTCAATCTCCTTTTCCATTCTAGCCTTAGTATCTTTCTAATGTTCATTTTAAATCAGTATCATAAAAAATGCAAATGCTGCTCTGCAAAGCTGGGTACCTCTGCTTGCTGGTGCAAAACCACTCCTTGTCAGCCTTCCCATTTATCACAGACTGACTGCTGGAGGATTAATTCAATCTCAGGCAACCATTGACTTGAAACAGACGTACAAATACTTAGTTTCAAGTGAGCACTAGACCCCAGAAAGCCCTATATACCTAGATTCATTTGAAAAAGATGAAAAAGAAGCACTGTTTTATCCTGTTTTAAAGCAATCTGATAACCAAACCAACCCAAATGAACCATAAATGACATATAAAACTGAGCAAAGTTCTGGTGAGGCTGCAGAGCACTCACCATGCTGAGAGGGAACACTGTAGCAGAAAGATTAGCCTATTTGCAAGTCATTGCACAAATAGCACGTGCCAGAAGCATGGAAGCTTTTATCATCTCTGAAACACCAAAAAGTGAAACACCACTGATATGTCCCAGAAGTGTCACCTGTTGAGCTGCCCAAGTTACAAATCCCTTGGTACAGCAGTTGGTAAAGGCGAGAGTACTGCTACTAGATCACATACAGATACACCAGAAATAAAAAATCAGCTTCTGGGAAATGAAATATTTAATCCTCCCTTCCAACCACCTTGCTTCAGTAGGCCATCTCTTTAATTAAAATAAATTATAAGTTATTTTGTAATGAAACATGGCAACTGCAAAGAAAAATCCTTGCTTTTCAAACTGTGGAGAGAGCTCGCCTCTTCAACTTCTTCCCCTCAAACAGTGTACAATTACTCCCTTTCCTTCTTTAGTCACTTTAATTCTTTTTGTATTATGCGATTACTTCTATCTTTACCAAAAAAAAGAAGAAAAACGTGTATTTCTATTCTTCATTTAAGACTCAGCTATAAAATTATTGCCAAAGTCTAAACTTAGGATTTTTTTTTATCTCGTATTGAAAATTAAAAATTAAAAAAAAAGTCATCTGTTGCTTAACACAACATTCAAACTTGAATTCAGGCTGTTCTGTTCATTACTCTATTCTATTGTCCTTTTTTTGACTCCTTCCTTTAATGAGCACATATGTGAAGTCAAAGGCAGATGACAGCAGGTACCCTTTCCTTATTGTCCTTCCCATCACTAACAGAGAAGGAACTGAATAACTTACAAACTTGCACTGGATTTTCCACATTTCACACACAAAAAACCCAACAACACAGAAAATTTTATCTTTTTGCAATCTCTAGGATGCAAAAGCTGAAATAATAGTTCCCTTTTAAGTTCTGGAATAACAGGTTTTCACAACTCCATAAAAAGGGAGTAGGAAAGTCCTTCTTCTTGCCCTTGAGTTGCTCTTAAGTCACATTTGTTACTGAAAAATGTGGCATGAATTAGCCACTGGCACCATTTTTTAAGAGAATATGAAATTCACAATCACTTGAGGTCTGTGAATCTAGTTTAGATATCTTTGCATAAGACATAACCACCGTAGGTCAATTATATGGTACTGGAATTTCTAATCACTTGACAAGGAAGAAAATCTCTCTTCTACCTTCACCCTTTTCACTGTAATAGTCAGTAATTAGGTCCTGGGTTATAACTGCTTCCATGATATCACTATTTTAATGGGTTAGTTTGGAAGATATGATTACAAAACACTTTCCAACTTAATTGTATTAAAAAGCATCAGCTGAACACTTACTTGTTAAAGCCCAGGAACAGCTAGGAGAGATGTATTCTCGAATTTCTGGCATGCTGATGTGCGCCCTCTAACTTTTAAAGAAGTCCTTTTAGGCCTTCAAAAGCCTAAAAAACTTTTCAAGCACAGATTTGCAAAACAGGTAGGAGTTAAGATGCAGCTCATCTACACACTGCAAGAACATGCTGTGTATGAAAGAGCCTATAATCAGATTCCTTTATACAGGAGGCATAAACTAAGAAGTACTTTCAGAAAAAAAGTATCTCACTGTTTTTTGCCATAAATTATATAAATTACTTCTGCTGTTTCTTTCACAGCTTTTTCCTTTCAACATCATGTCAAGAGTTTTAAACTGAATAATAACATTAAAAATATTTACACTCTGAAAAATACCAGTTCTCATAGATAAATAAACCAAACACACAGAAGAATCTACCTACTTAAAAATACTTAAATTAATTCCTCAATTAAGGCACTCCCCTTATGTAAAACAAGAAAGCTGTTATAGGAGTACAGTTGAGATCTTGTCTGTTCATATGACTCAATGATGGGAAACTAGGAAAAAAAGTAACTTAATATGATTTTAATATCCCTTTTTCTGTACTTCTTTGAATGTGTCTCTCTACCTCTTACTACAGAATATCATAAGAAATACATGAAGTGCAAAGATGCCTACATTTTCTGATGCTCAATATCTTCAATTATTCACTACAACTTCACTAGAAGGTTGTGAAAATTATTTGTCAATTTATCAAGTGCACTACCCTGGAATTTAGAGAAGTAATCAGCATAAATACACAATGGGAAAACTGGTTGGTAGAAGTTTATTTTTTTTATTTCGTGTCATTTAATTTTTCTTTTTTTATTTTTTCCCAGTTGTTCTCATCTTATTCATGCAAGCAAGGGTTTACACTGCTACTGAATCTGAACACTGACTTGTGCTAGGCACTAAGAACTCTTCAACACCAACATTTCTGCTTAGTGATGTCTAATCAACAGAAAATCAGACACAAATTGCATCAAATCTTTTCTTATTTCCACTCAAAAACAGGCAAACAAAAAACAGCACGGTGGTCTTGATCATTGGTCTCAGTCACACACATCTGACTTTTGTTACTGATATTGCTCTCCACATTCATTTGGCTGAACCTGAAGCTAATGTATTATACACAAGGTTCTTTAACCTTGTGTCAGTAAATCTGTTAACATTTTTAACTTAACTGTATGGGAAGAGACCTTTGAATACTTCCAGTATAGGAAAAATGTTCGACTTATCAGATTGTAGTAGATACTTAATAGCAACAGTATACCTCTTAGCTGTGCTTTGACAGATGTATGTTGGAAGGTTGGGTTCATTTTGAGTTCACACCCCCCAAATGCAGCAAAAAATGCAGAAATACTCAGAGACACCTGCCACAACACCTTTACAGCTCTCTTTCCTGACTGAATCAGTATTTTATGATGTCACAGAAATATTGGAGTCAACATTACAATGCTAAAAAACTAATTGTGCAGTAGGTAGTTAAAATACTGAACTGCCATCAGTCAAACAAGGCAAGCAAGTCTTCCTATAGAGTCTGATCAAAGTCTAGGATTGAGTATAACTAATAAGATGTGACAAATTCTGTAACAAGCTTGGTATACAGTATACCCTACACTGACAACTCTATCTGTAACACACCACAATCTTTCCTGTTATGGCTGCCCTGCATTGCAGGGGAAGTAGCAGAAGTTCCATCACGATCAGGAAAAGCCTTTAAAAAGGCATAACCCTGATTAAATACTTAATAGACTTTATTCAATCTGTTCACACATTTATAATCCAATGCTACCTTTTTTAGGATAAGATAGAAACACAAAAACCTCACCTTACATACAGTCACTGGCCAATGATGAGCAAAATACAGCTTTTTCCAGGCATGAGGATGGATGCCACTGTCGAGAGACAGACAAATTTATTTTTCTTCAAGTCTTTTAAAAAGAGGAACACCTTCAGGTACACTCCAAACTAGTGATTCAAAGAGAAACAACATATAAGGAAACATGCTAATATCCCCATTGTTAAGCAAATTCTCCTTCTGGCATCCTAGCTCCATATGCTTTCCATATTTATGTATCTCTTAAGTATGCAGAGGGAAAAAAAAACCCTCCAAAATTTGTTCAAGAAGTGTTGTATCCTTTCTATAGAGGCCTTTTTCAACAGTTTGGAGCAGACCTATTCTGGTTAAGTAAATGTAAATGAAAAACCTCTTGCATCAGACACTACAGCAGATATATTTAGTTATTAAGCAACCAGACAAAGTAATTAAAGAGAACAACAAATGGGAAAAAATAAACAGAATTGCAAATTATTTAAACTGACAACATTACATGCAGAACTGTCAAAATAAATCGTTATTCTCTGGAAGCTAACAGCCACTTGTCAGTCATTAGTTCTTGCTAGAGGATATATTCTCAAAAGAAAAAAGGAAAAAAAAAATTAATGAAAGACCAAGCTAATTCTTCTCAACCTGAGGACAGCCTAGGGATGCTTCCATGCTATATTACACTTCAGATTTTTCCTCTAGTTTTTCTACTTTGCAATGGTCACATTTTCTCTTAAGCATTCACATGTATCCACGGTTTTCTATATAATTTAGGAGAATAGCTCTGGAACTTACCAGGCATAGCCACAATGAAAACTATTAACACTTTTATAGGGGTCTTTACTGTTGCTGTAGAAACCTGAATAGAGAAATTGCCCTATATTGCAGAGCAGTTAATTTACTTGGTTTTAAAGGACCCTTGCTTAGAAACGATCTTTCATTAGACTTTTCATTAGACCTTTATCTGTATTTGAAATAGCAGCTCAACTTCTGCAATGTCAGTCATGCTGAAAAGAGTTCTCCTAGAGCACACTTTTTAGCTAAGGATAGATCAGAAAACAGTACTGATTTAAAAGAGCAAGTTAAGCTCAGAGCTGGAATTCAAGAAAAGCCATTTTCAATACCTATACAGCTTCAGAGATATCCCCTCCTTCTCTGGACCTGAGTTATCCTGCTCTGTACAGCACAGGAATGTAGCTCTAGAGCTGACTCTGCCAAAATGGCCAAGCCAGAGCCTAAATCCTGGGGACTGAAAAAACATCAGCAGTGTCTAAACTACCCACTAAGTGCAATGTAGGCACTGAAAGATGTTCAGCACTGAACTGAGCCCCCCCTAACCATTCTCTTGCCAAAGCACTAGAAGGAAGCAGGAAAGTATATTTCCTCATATAATGGAATAGAAATTTCAGCTTTGACCACAGAAGGGTGTGACTTGCGTGTGGTTTCTTCCATGGTCCATTGGTATCGAAGCTCAGATTTTTCCAAGGGACAACAACCACCAAAAGGTGGTGCAGCTATCTGATACAGCCTCAGTTGGGATGTCATATGAAAAATAATGTTACATTTTCAGAACTGATGAAACAGCAAAGAGAAAAAAAGATAAATAAAAAACTAAATGATGCAAAAGTTAGTGCAATTCACACCACAGGGATGGCTCCAGATATTTTGATATGTGTCAAAATAATTTTCAGTTTTTGTCATTACTACATCACAACTCTAAATGAGTCATCTATAGCAAGATTAGGAAAGTTTTAAGTGCATCAAATAGTATTTAAGTTTCCCCTCTTTCTTCATACTGACACATGTAAAGGTTTCCTCAGGTACAATCCTTGCTTCTCCAGTTAATGTAAATGCCTTACTATAAATCACCTAAGTGTAGAATAGTACCTAATAACAAATTTACATTAAAAGTTAAACTATTCTGACCTACACTTAAGAAATGAGTTGTCAGATGTTTCATTTTAAAGCTCAACTTACCTTTGAGAAAAAGTATCTGAAGTACTCCAACAGCATAGTGCCATGGAAAAACAACCCAGAATCCAATAGTACTGTTTTGCAGGTTTCATTTTGTCATCCAAAGAGCTGTAAAAAGGTGTTGAAAGAAGAAATCTGTTACCAATCCAGCACACTTAAATGTTAAAATGCAAAAACAAAAAACCCCTACTATGTCAGAAATAGCAGGTAATAGTAACTCTAGATTAGATTTATAACTATGGGTAAAATGGGGATGTTTTTCAGGGCTGTGCTTGATTCCCCAGCTTGTATGGTAATTTTCATAAACGAATGCCATCAAGGATGAGATCACCATTTCCTGTTTTTCTTTACTTGAACATGGTTGCAACAGAGCCACCATTCAATCAAGAGAAATATGTACATTTTCCACACAGCTTTTATTTTCTATACTTTATGGAATTGAAGACACTACTTGTAGTCAGCTCAAATTCCCAAAGTGATTAATTTGAATTTATTACTGAATATTCAGGTTAGATTGGCCGATATTAGAAATTCACAGGAAGCCAAGTATGATGTCCAAAGATTAAATTCTGTCTAAGTGACAGTTGACTGCTAAACTAATATTTTTCTAAAATGCTGCTAAAACCATATGAGTTTCTGTTCTTGTTATAAACCTGTGATAGCTTCTATGAAACCAAGAGCAATTTGCCTAATACTTCATGGACCTTAGAAGTCATGGGATAAAAAAAAAATAAAATTAACCTTTACAAACAGAAGGACTTTCACTTGGCACAGGTCAAAAATCCCAACTGTCTCCCAAATCCACCAGTCATTTCACATGCTACCTTCTAGAACAGGACGTACATGCACATATTCACATGCAAGTTATGAAAGCCTCACCAAATCTACTTCCCAACTTTCTCAAAATGACAACCCTACACAAGACACTGTGTGTAACCTAGGTGACCTTTATCCCTCTACACAAGTTGTATTCTTTTTTTTCTATGAAGGTTTTTTTTTAATTCATGCTCACCACAGTCAAGTAAAGCTTGTTTTGACACCAGTGAAGACATGGCTGATTCTGCCATTCCATTGAGAAAACTCAGTGTAATTGATATTAACAGTTCATTATAAAGAAGAGCCCATTTTCCCACAGTTGTTATGTGGCTCTGGACCCAGCTTGCAGAAGCCCATAGTTCTGCAAACGCCATGCCAGAGCTGAAGTACAAAGGAGGAAGCCTCCCCACTTGCAAAATGTCTGGGAATTTCAAAACTCATGAGGGGTTTGGGCAACAGCAGTAACCGTTAACCAGCTAAATTTATCACAAAGTTTTGCTAAATTGTGAGGAAGCTTAACACCTTTAAGACATTCTTCTATTTCATACATTAATGCCTCTCTAATGTAATGGACACATTATCAAGGTACTTGGCCTAACAGAAGATATAATAAGATAAATAGTAGTTCCCAACTGTTAACTTCCCAATCTAGTTTCTTAAAAACACCAGAAGGAATTTCACTCACCAGGTAAAATAGAAAAAAGTAATAATTATTTTAAAAATAAATTGGAGAGTGCTAATAGAAAAGCAAACAATAAGGTAGAACTAGTCTTTAGCAAAAGCTAGCCAAAGCAAGACATATATGCTGTATTAAAGAAATTGATACAGTCATACAGTGTATTAAAAGTCACAAATAAATAATTAAGTCTTGGATAGCCAATTTCCCCAGCAGTTCTGCACCTTAAGTGATCTCCAGTCTCATCATTTGAGCAACAGGAATTAGTGATGATGTGAGATTCTGCTTTACAGACCTGCTTAATGGTTTCATTTTCTATTATTTTGAACTGAAAACCAACCAAGCAAGACTACTTTTCTGCATAAAAAACTATCAAGACAAAGCACTGAGAGACGTAAGGAGTGTAAGATTCATGTAAAATTCTGCCCTACCTACAAAGAGCATCTAGTACCACTTAAAAGATAGTAATGTCACACATCACCAAAAAAAAGCTGCACTCTACAAAGGTGTGAAAGAAACACCTTAAGGAAGTCAATTATGAAGAAAAATAACCCAGCAAGCATTATAGCATTTCCTTTGATGTAAGTTGGTAGGCAGAAAGAGGCTTTTTTTTTAGTGACTAAGTTGCAAAAAAAGCATAAAAGCAATTGTATCCCTTCTCACTGGACTCATGCTTGTTCAAGTGATGACTAGGAACAGAGAACAGGGCTTCAAAAAATGCTGCTATCAGAGCAGCAGAAGGTGCTGATTTATTCTATATATTGTTCTGAACCCTGGAAGCAGAACATATAGCAACAAAGCAAGTTTAAAAGCCCCCAGTCTGTAACTTTCACTTTTTTCCCCCCGATAAACAATACATAAACTCTAAGGATTTAGCTCAGAAGACAACCTTGCAGCTACCACAACACTATCGAAACAGACTTCTTTATTCAAGGTGACCTTTCATTTATCTGTGACATGGATGGTGACAAGTGAAAAGTGCATCAATCTCACCTTAAAGGCATCTGAATGATGTGCATTTGAGGAAATACATGCATCCATATGAGCTGTATTAACAATTAAGATGCATAGATCACATACATTTTTAATAAAAATTGCTTCTGTTTACTAAAAATTACACTAGATTACTAATTTAATTAACAGAAGAACAGATTTAACAAATCTTACACCAACTCTCCTCTAATAAGAAACAGTGATTTCTTATTATGAAAGTTACATAAAAACTCAGAAAGTTCCAAAAGATTCATAACATTGAAAACTGAAAACTTCAAAATAAAACCTGCACACATACGTAAAATTATTACTTGACACTAGGCGATCAACATTATTTTCATTATGGATAAAATTCTAAAGTGCAATAACAGCTTTGGGATTACTCTTGATAGGAATGCAAAACACGTGTTTCTGTGTGTGTTTTAGTAACCCAGTCAGGGCAAGGTCACTTTCAGTTATGTTAGCATGGTTCCATGCTGTTTTCAAAATTATCTGCCCAGGCTTATCAAACACTAGAGAGAACTCTTAATAAACACTGAAGAAACCCTCCTTTAACACATTCACTATAGTTTGAATTCTAATATACCATCTAGAGCAAAGTGCTGATGTAGCACATGCTTCTTTTGGACTCTAGCTATTGGTCACCTCTTATTTTACTTGCTTATTTTCTTTCTGTTTTGCTTTTAACAATTAGCTTTACTAGCAAACCTCTCCTTAATATAAAATCTCCTGCTCTACAGTTTAGTTCAGCGTGTAAAATCAGAAGAGAAGATGCTGCAGAAGAGCATTCAAGCATCAGCAGGAGATGCCCATGATTATGACATAGCATGCACGCATGCTAAATGCCGGCAACAATGTCCAGAGATAAGATTTAGGACTGTTAGCCTGGCATCTAAAGCCACAAAAATGAATACCCAGAGCTTTGGTAGCATCCATAACAAGTCAGCATGCCATGTGTGGCATCTGCCACAACGAGTTAGACAAACCAAGTCACAACACTGTAAGGCAGAAGCACTAATTTAATTTATAACAACGTTCTTAGCTCCGGCAACTTTCACCTCCACTGTCCACTCCCAGCTAACCATGCATCCCAAGCCCAAGTGCTGGTCCGAGTAACTGCAGAAGGCTCTTCGAAGCCTTTTCAGAGGCAATACTCACGCCCACCGCCACGGCAGGATTTCAGCACTGCCCCTCTCACGGCCTTCAGTGCGGCGGCTGAGCGGTGTCGGGGTGAGGCTGGAGGTAGCAGGGGCTGCGCTCAGCCCCGCCGGCTTCCTGGAGAAGCAGAAGAGAAAACTGATAACTTGTAACTTGTAACAACTGTAACTTGTAACTGATAGCATGTAACTTGTGCCGCCGAGCACGGCACCCAACACACGGCTCTGCTCCGGCACCGATGTCACCGCGACAGCAGAAAGCTTTACTCAGATAAACCATCACCACAGAGGCGTCTGCACAAACTGTAAAGAATGCAAATCTCCTAAGCACCGGAAGCGAGAGGCCTCCAGGCGACAGGAGGATGCCAGACCTGATGTAAAGTGTAAAAAAAACCCTAAACAACTATTAAGAGTTTTCCCGCCTCTGGGAAATGCCACTTGTTTGGCTGACTTACGGATTTAAAGCATAGGAAGTGAAAGCAAACACAATCTGAGTCCTAGGCCTGCAAATCCCACGTTTGCAGTTGGCGCAGCTGAGGATCCCAGGGGCAGAGAGCCACTCTCCCACAGAAAAGCCTACTCAGAAACACCGCGGGCGGGCCGAGCCGCAGCTCCCTCCTGCCCGGCTGCCACCGCGGGAGCGCAGCCCCACGGCTGCGGGGGCAGGGGGCGGGAAGAGGCAGCCGAGGCAAGCCGGAGCAAGGACACACTCTCAATTCCGACCTCCGCTGCCTCGGGTTCAGACCTCACCGCGCCGCGCACCCCCGGGCCCGCGTTACCTTCCTGCGCTGCCCCGGCGCTGCCCTGCCCGGCACCGCCCTCTCGCAGCTCTGCGCACGGCCCCGCCCCGGAGCGCGGGGCGGCACCGCCGCTCCCCGCGGCCCGCCCGCGCTGGCGGCGGCCCCGCGGTGTCCCCGGAGCCGCCCCGGAGCCTCCCCGCGGCCAGCCGGGTACCGCGGGAGCGGGGCACTGTGAGCGCGGGCAAGAAAGGAGCGGTGCGCTGCGGAGCAAGTGATTTGTGTGGGTGGTTGGCTCGTCCTGCTGCTTTGGTTGGTTCTTGTTTAGCATAGTAAAGGTGTTAGTTTCATACTGAGCTTTTGCGCGGCACAGAGGTCTTCGAGAGTGCGATGGGGACTCTAAATCGGACACTACTGACTAATGCCAGCCCAGGAGCTGACACAGGCGTCTGTGGCGTGCTTCTCCAGATAGAGAAGTTTGAAGTGGTAACAACTCGTGTTTGGAAGCAGTAGGAAGTTCCTGAGGAAGGAGCCCCAAGGGATGAGTCAGAACTTGGTTCAATATTTTCTCAGCGGTACGTTAAACTATGAAACATATTCTAACCCTTCTTTCTCTGCCGATGCATGGGTCATAAATACAAAGTGTGATTTTTAATTACTATCATGTAGTTTTGAACTACAAAGGGTATGTTACAACCATCCTACAATAATGTACTTAAGAAATATGTGGGCAGATCTGCTTCCACAAGCAAAATAACATTTGTTTTAAACAGATTAATTACAGTCTTTGTAATAAGGTCTTTGTTCAACATCTCAGTTCCATAAACTGGTAAAAAAATTAATTATGTTTTCATATTTACATGGTAGGAAGGAGGATGAGGCAAAACTAATCTCTTTACCTACCTTTCTGTGGAAAAGAGAAAATACGTTGGATGGAATGAGTGATGCATGGGTGACTAAGAGGTACCAAAAGCTTCAGAAATTTTCTCGAAGAATGAAAAATAGTGAAAGTCTCCAGATCCTGGTAAGCAGTGCGGCTCTTCCTGCTGCTGAGGACACCAGGGCACAAGTTTGATGTGGATGCAGCTGGGGTCTGGAACACATCCTCCGATGTTAAGATTTTTTGCAGTCAGCCATCCTGTGGCCCTGAGCACAAACTCCAGCCCTTTTCCCTGGGAAAGAAAACTCACCAGTCCAGGTCCCTGATGTCAGGTAGGGCCCCATTGGGACTGTCAGAGCAGCACAAGTTTGAGGTGGGGTCAGCTGGGGTCTGGGACACATCCTTCGATGTTTGGATTTTTTGCAGTCAGGCACCTGATAAAGGCCAGGGTGCTCTGAGCACAAACTCCAGCTCTTTTCACTGGGAAAGAAAACTCACCAGTCCAGGTCCCTGATGTCAGGTAGGGCCCCCTTGGGACTGTCAGGGCTCCGTGTGGCACTAAAGTCTTTGTCACTGCCTATTAAATCAGAACATAAGCACACCGAGTTGTTTTATTAGACTGAATCTATCTTTGTAGATTAGGGGTGAAAACACTGGGCTGCAGTGCACACACTTTTGCTAATTTGCTAATCTTGTTTGAGTTGCAACAGGGATTTGCTCTCTGACTGTGCCAAATTACCACTTTGCACTTTGTGCAAACTAATCTTGTTTACAAGTTTCCCATTAGGGTGATTACAAAGTGAGTCCAAAGCTACTCAGAAATAGTGTAGGCTTTAATATGTCCTATGGACAAAGAAGCCAAAATTTTATGTTACAATATCATAAAATAGTGTATGTTATTAAAAAAAATGTTTTTGTGAAATATGCAAAGATAGACAATGGACAGCTACACTGGATAACTATCTCCTTAAGACTTTCATATTTGTCTGTCTACTATGATCTTTTGTTTCTCTTTTGTCTTTTATCTCCTGATGGCTGCCTATTAGCACTCATGATGCTTTTAAAAAAATGAGGAAATGTCAGAATATTTGAGAAGTTTCCTTTGAATTTCATGAAAATTATGTTCTCCTCAAAAAATTCTGAACAAATGTGGTAGTACCCTCAATTTCTATGTTTATATGCTGAAATATGTAGCCTGAAAAAAACCCAACCCAAAATTAGTTGAAACACTTCAAAGAATACATTTTTCCAGCTTTCAGCAGTTTACATAAGGATTTAAGAATCAAGACAGAGACTTTCAGATTTTTTTCTCCATAACACAGTGTTGTTTTGCTTTGATTATTCCCATTGCGCAAATAGAAAAAACAAATCCAGCTAGACTTTATTCCTAAAAGTGTGGTAAATAAACATTTACAATACTCTGAGCAGATACACACATTTTGGAATATATGTATATTCTCATGTCCTAATTTTAAATCAATAGACTTAGTCCATGGATTATTTTAAAGCTTGAATTTTATTTAAATTGTGTTAATAGCCTGTAGCTATGTGTTTCTATGATTTCCACAGAGTTGACTTGAGAATTACATAAATTCAAAACTGAAACATTTCCTTCAAATGTGAAACAGTTTGGGGCAGTGCATTGCAGAAGGACACTGGACTGTGCTTTGCTTCCCTCAAGGTGATGGATATTTAGCTATATAGTAGTCTGCTGTTTTGCAGAGCTCAAAAAACATCTGTAGAATGGATTCAAAATATTCTACGTGTATTTGAAAGCTGGCAGGCACAGTTTATGAAATGCTAAATGAATCTTACAAATTATAAACTATCTTCTAAGTCTACTGATTTGTCTTCCTCTGCTCTATCTTTTCTTCATGAATTATTTTATCAAGTGGGTTTTGTCTTTCCATTAAGTTTAGAGATCTAGTGAACAAATAAAAATAACTGTATCACCAGACATTATCTTTCTCTCTCTACTATTTATTTCTGACATGGTTTTGAAAAATTAAATTGAAGGAATTGTTAAGTGCTTAAGTACAGTGTTGTGGGTTTAACACAATTTTATTCTGAAGTGAAAGACTCTTCAATTCAAAATACAATACTATATTGTTTGGGCAGCTGTGGGAATGGGCATAGGACTCCAGCAGTACCTCCCATGTGTCCAGCAGAAATGGGGTGGAGTGGTGGACACCTGTCCTCACAGGCTTGGCCAAGTCTGTAGAGCATCCCTGAACAGTCGGTGAACGTGTTTTAAAACCAGCCTCCCGCAGAGCCCTGCTTCGCCCGGGAGCTGTACGTGCTCCCTTGGAGCATTCCTTACTTACTTTCCCGATTATTTGTCATATATTGGACTTCTCTTCAATAAAAATTATAAGCACTTCAGCATGGAAAAAAAATTGCCACATGTAGTTGTGCAGAGAAAGCATTACAATTTACAAAGCTTTTTGTTTTAAGGAGCAACAACGAACATGGTTATTACGAAACGAGGGCTCCAGAAGCCCCCCTTGGCGCCGTTGAGCGCCAGGTGCCCTTGCGGGCAGCAGGGCAGGCGGGTGAGCCCTTGCCCGGAGCCCACGGCTGCCGTCAGGAGCCGCTGGAGCGAGCGTGGCCACGGAACGGGGCTGGGCTGTTCACCCTGCAGCCCGAGCACAGAGCGGCTGCAGCTGCCCGGCGTCGGAGCTGTCCTAGCGCTTCTTGAACTTTGACCGGCTCGGTGTGTGACCACTTCCCCGGGGAGCCCTGGGGGACCTGCTCCAGTGCCCAACCACTCTCTCGAGGAAAACATTTTCCTAGTATCTAACCTAAACCGCCCGCGACTCAGCTTCATGCCATTCCTTCGGGTCCCGTCACTGATCACCAAGAGATGGATGCGTGCCCTTCTGCTTCTCCTTGCGAGGAAGTTGCAGACTGTGTTGAGATCTCCCCTCAGTCTCCTCCAGGCTGAACAGACCCAATGAGCTCAGCCGCTCCTCGTACAGTTGCTTGGGTTCGAGCGCGGCGGGAGAAGGGGAGGCACTCGGGGCGCGTCGGAGGGGCCGCTGGCGGGCGCGGGCGGCCGCGCGGTTCGGCCGTTACCGCCGCCCCCGCTTTGAACTTCCCGCCCGCCGCCCGCGCGGCCCGTTCGCCGCCGCAGTTTCCAGCCTCAGCGGGCGGCAAAAGCGCCGGGCGGCCGCAGCCTCTCTGCGTCCCCTCTCGGGGCGGGGCTGAGGGCGGCCCCCGTCCCGGTCCGCTCCGTTCCCCCGGGTCCGCCCTCGGCTGGCGTCTCCGGCGGCAGCGAATCTGCCGGGCCGGTCCCGCCGCTAGTGCGGTTTGGGCCGTTGTCAGGGAGAAGCAAGATGGCGGCCGCGGCGACGGAGGAGGACACGGAGCTGCGGGACCTGCTAGTGCAGACGCTGGAGAGCAGCGGGGTGCTCAACAAGATTAAGGTGGGCGAAAAAGGGCCTCCCGCCGGCGGGGCGCGTTGGCTGGCTCTGGCGGCGCTTCGCGGCCCTGCGGAGTGTGGGAGGACCCAGGCTTCCCGTGCTCGCGCCCTCAGTCCCGCTTGCGGCCGGTGTTCCCGGCTGGAGCGCTCCCTCGGCGTCGCGGCCTGGAGGTGGCGCCTGCTTTCCCCGTGGCATTCCCCGGTTGCTCGTGGTGGAGCCGGTGCGCCGGCCCGGGCCTGACCGTGTCACGGGAATTGGGGATGTCCCGGGCGGGCAGGGCGAGGGGGGCGCGGGGCCGCCGGGGCTCCCGCGCTGCCGCCGGACTGGCTGGAAGCAGTGGCTGCGGCGCGGTGCGGGACGGGGAGGGTGAAGTTAATCCCTGCTGCCCTTACGGAAAGCCTTACGGAAAGCCCTTACTGAAAATTTCAAGCAGCAGTTGTTGTGGGTCGCTATTTAAGCAGTTGTTCTTCTTAAGTGTGGGTTGCTTCAGTTGTGCCTTGAAGGCTTGCTAAGTCTGGAAGCTCTCGGGGGATGCTGCCTGCTTACAGGGAACATTTGTTCCCTGGATGCTATGTTAAGAAAATATACGGAAGATAATGGAGTGCACGCTACTACTGAGTCTGGTGCAGCCTGAGCTTGTGTCAGAAAGGGTAGGAAAATTGGTTCCATGGATTCTTGTTCAAATTAAAAGCTTCTAGGAGTAATTATTGTGTATAACATAGAGCAAGTTTCCTTCAAAGTTGGAGAAATAAAGTGTAGCTTTCAGATAAGGGATGGTGGTGTTTTTCCACAGTGCTGTTTTAAGTCTCCAGAGGTCGTTGCTGGTATTTCAAGAACAATTCAACAACTGAAGTGATTTATGGAAGTGAGAGCATCCTTGTGTATGTACTTTCAAGTTTACTGTATTTTGAACTAGTCATACATTTCAGCAAAATAATAATCAAAATCACGTTGTTGATCCCTTTCAAATTAGATGTTCCTTATTTAAGTTCTGTAAGAGAATGAAGATTCTAGCTCAAGTAACTGTGTGCAGAGTAGTGAAGCTTTTCTAATGGATGTCAGATAGGCCTTTTGGACCATCTGTTAAACACTCATCTACTATTAAATAATGCAAGTATGGTGATAGTAAAATTGTAATTTAAAAAAGCATGGCAAGGCAATTGGGTCACATGGAGCTCATGAACCATAATTTCTTAATTCCCACCTTTGTGTAGTATGGGAAATTTCATACTGTGGTTGCCAGTCCATTGAGTTTTATGTGAGTAAATTTATTGTAGTTCAGTATTGTATCATGCTTAGAGTGTGTGGTATCCAATACTGTCTAAAGTGCCGTTACGGCAAATTAGCAAATGACTTAGAAAAATACAAAACACAGCCTCCTTGCCAGATGATGTCTCTCCTTAATACAAGGTGCTACTGTTTAATAACTGGTGTGCTTACGGCTAAGGCTTTTGACTGGAAGAACTCATGCTAGTTTTTTTCTTAGCTGTAAACCTTAATTGGCGTGTGAGTTTGGTGAGTGTTGTTTGGCAGTATTAATGACTTAGATTTTGTTCTACTATAACTTGTCAAAACCCTGTTGCTGGAAGAATTTAGATTGAACAAGGCTTTTTAAGCTGTCATCTTTTACTTGAAATTAGATTACACCATCCATTAAAAAAAGTTGCAGTCATCCTTTTATTAAAATTAGTTAAACTTGATTTTTTCAATAGTGCTCATCTATTACATGTCAATATTTTTTTTTTATTATGTGGTACAACTGAACATTTACATATTATTAAAACTGATGCCTGTTTCATACTTTAGAATGAGAACTGACCATTTTTCAAGATGGATGAGGCTAGAAAGCTACAATAAAGTATTTATGATTTATTCAAGTAGCTACATTAAGGAGAAAAATATGTGATCAATGTATAACTGCATTGGTATGAAGCACTGGAAGGATTAGAATTCAAAGGGAATTATTTCAGTGCATGGAATGTATCAGGGTGTCACACATTTTGTAACATAATGAGAGTAATTTTTAGAAATAAACTTACTGTCATAATTTGGTTCTCTACTAAGATACGCTTTTATAATGGCTTGCAGTTTATAGTTTATTCTTATTTTGATAGTTTCTTGGGTGCATTGTTGTTGATGTAAATTATTTAGCTAAAAATGTTACTTATATGACATTTAAAAATTTATTTATATTTTTTATTTGTCTTAAACTTTGAGCACTGAAGTAATTATAAAGTAATATTTTGAAAACTGGAAGTTGTATGAATGTATTTACTGCTTGCAGTTGAGAAGTTCCTATATTCTCTAAAATGCAATATGTGTGTATATGTGTATACACACACATAAATGTTTGTATATAGTACTGATGTATATTATATGTAGTTTGTTGATCATTGGAATTAGTCTGATGAATGAAACAGCTTTCTAATGAATTCTGTAAACACACAATATAACTGTAGATATTTGTATGCTAGTGAAAATTATCACTGTTTCTGTGTGATAGTGTATAAATAAGGGTGTTCTGTCTTGAAGAGAATGTGATCTGTCTCCTAGGAAGGCCGTCGTCATCTGAGCAAGAGGAGCCATTATGCTTCTTGTATGTTTCTTTGTTATCTTATTTTGTTTTGGTTTATATATTTTAATCTCTTGCTTTGGAATAATTTAAATTTATATTACCTGAATTTTTCATCTTCTCTGGAACTTGATGTTGCTACAGTTATGTGAGGGGAGCTATCATCACTGAGGTCATATGACATCACTAGTAAAGCTTTTGGCCCAGTGGTACTGCTAATTTCTTATTAATTTGCTTCAAAACCTGGATGCCTGAGGTACAAACTCAGTGCAAGTAATGTGATGTTTGAGGGAATAAAAGTCCTATTTTTTAATATGAGCATGTGCACAGGTCAGTTAAAATTGTCCTGTTTGCTTTTGCATCTTCGATCCATGTATGGTAATGAACAGTGCTTTTAAATGTCTTAGAATTATTAACTGTCATGATGAATGTGCTGTGAACTGCAGTGTAGCCTCCTGTTTTCTTCATGTTGTGAAGTGTTGTTTGTTTTGAAGCAGTTCATACTAGAAAGTCAACTTAATATCTATTTCTTTTTAGTTTTATATGTCAAGTAAAATATAACCATTTTTAATTATTTCAGACTAACTGTAATTCAACATTTAAATGTCAATATGGTCCTCATCATAGTCTCAGGGAGGAGTCTAAGTATGACTGGTTCTACTCCTAGTCCAGGACTTTGTTTATTTCTAGATTATGTGTGCATAATCACTCCTTTATGTCACTTAGCCACGATTGCAAAGTTTCAGCATACCCACCACAGGCTCAAGGATGAGAACCTTTACAGATTTTGCAGATGGAGATTACAGGAAGGGTATTACTGAGTAATGTTGGTAGAGATGTTCCTGGTTATGGTTAGACACCAGCCTTGGATTTGCATGTAGACTGGGAGAGGTGTTTATCCTGGTGCACACAGAGGTTTAGGGTTGATCACCAGCAGTTAAACAGCTCAGTGTTCAGCCATGTCTCTTTCCAGAGCAGTGCATCTGCTCTCTATCTACCAAGGTGTATGACAGTTGTTTTGGAGTTAGGAAGTGGAGATACTGAAAGTTGTGCCAAAGGGTGCCCATGTGCCACTAAATTTTACAAATGCAAGAGATTGTTTATGCTTGGGCATGCATGGGGCTGTTCCACAGTGCTGGTGCAGGTGGTGGTTACACATTCCTGTGCTTTAGCTGGCAGGTATCTGAGAAATCTTACTCATTACTTTAATCATTTCACTTCCCTAAACCACACATTTAACCACAGCATCCTCTGATGCACATCTTGTGAGTGCAAGTTTACAGGAGATTTTGCACCTCCAGCTGGCCCATTGCAGATCTCTGAAGTGTCTCCCATATTGTCACTTACTGAACTTGCCTACCCCTTGTTTCTTAGGGAATACACAACGCTGCCTGTATGGCTTCAAAAACTGTGTTCAGCTTGCTGAAGTGGGTTTAGAGGAGTGGTAGCATATGCGTTTGACAGGCTGAAATTTATATTATGGTTTCTGATGAGTCTTGGATGAAAAAAGAAGCCCAGGACTTCCTCTGCAAAAGCTGCAGAACTCTTAAGGGTTTGTAGAAATGTTGAGAGATGCACAAAGCAGACAGCAAGGCTCTGTTAGCTAGCAGACAATGTCATACTCACCTGTGCTACAGGTACAAAGCAGTTTATGAAGCTCAAGTTCCCACTTTTTTACCTAGTATTCCACAGCATTTGGAGATCAGTGTTGGGAAGCCATTGCTCATTCATATGAAATATTGCCCCAGCAAGAGAAAATACGGATAAAGCTTGATAGGAAAAAATATTTTGATGATGTCTCTTTGGAAGGTGTTGGCATATTAGGATTGAAGGCGAATTGTGTAGCTGTACAAAGGAGACAGTGCAAGGAGCAAGCCATATTCAGATTTTGTACTTACTATAAGAAATCATCTTAGCCACTGATGTGCTTACATGCTTTGAGGTGTAGGAATGTGCTTCAAGTTTACAGGTATTTTCCTGTTGGAAAATATTGTCTCAAGTTTTGTCTTAAGAAAATCAGATCTCTTGTTTAAGTCATGGACAAATCTATTCTAGCACAATCAAAGACAAATACTACAAAAAAACCCAAAAAACCCCCAAAAAAACCAAACCAAAAACACCCACAAAAAAAAAAGAACAAACACCCAACCAACCAACTAACCAATCAAAAAAACAACACCCAGAATGTCTATGGACTTGCTAAATATTATACATTTTGGAGTCTGCAAGTGGGAGGTAGTTACGGGTTACAGGTAATCATTCAGTTCTGAATGGTCTCTGTCTCATCCTTTCACTTTTCATGCAATATCTGCTGTGTAAGATTCTGTGGATGGCTTTACAAGCATACTGAAAAATCAGACTGATAACCTTGCTAATGCAGGTGCTGGTTGTCTTCCTATTAAAAGTACATTTCCAAATTAGATTGACATTTTTTGAGGTGCCACCTAAAAAGTGTGTTTGAGGACCTCTTGAGATAGTAAGAATTGTTATCCTCTTTTTCAGGGAGCCGCAGATTGAGGGAGCTGTTTTAATGGACAGTCCTTAGGGTACATGGAAGAGGGTCTCTATTTGGAATAGGGTAAACTTAGCCAGGTTCTAAAGAGGGATCCTGTAGTTTAGTGCGGAAAACATGCTTTTTTTCATGGACTTCAATTTCTGATTTACAGTACAATAACAAATCAGTAAAAACTGGTGTTGTCTGATGAGTTGTAAATGCCTGGGAGGAAAAGGAGAAATTTAATTTTGTTTCAAAACACTGACCCATACATTTCTCTAACACAGTCAGTATTTGTCATACACAATGATAGCCTTCCTTGTTTTGGCCGAGTTCAGTGAAACCAAATTGCAGTTTAATCGACATGAGCTCTTGCCTAATAAAACTTCTTAGGGCTAGAAGAGAATGGGTGTCTTTCACAGTGTGAGAAATAAGTTTGTAGGTTTGATGGATGTAAAAGTGATAGACACTTACTCATCAACATCTGTCTCTGTTGACATAATCCTGTTTTTTTGAAGACTTAGAATATGACTGGGGAATTAGAATATCAAGCTTTGGTCTGCCTTTTTACTAGACAGCGAATAAAATTCTTCACAGTGCATTTGGATTGTGTTGAATACTGCTAGCAGAATGAGGCAGTGTGGAACAGGGAAATGTTGAAAATTACAAGCATAGATTGTAACAATGTATGAAACACATATTGGACTGGTGCCAAAGGGTACTAGGCTAAAGAGAAATGCAATCTGTTCATACCCAATAACAACAGAAGTGCGAGAAGAACACTGTAAGTGGATTAATCTGGGTAGTTATAACCCTCGTATCTGCTGGTGGGAGCAAATTGTTGTGGTTGATGGTGGTCTCGGTCTCTGGTGTTAAAATTCTCTATGACTGGCCTCAGGTTCTGAAAAGCCTATATGACATTGTCCATCCTACTGGTGTAATGGGATTCATCTTTTAGTAGGGTGATTATTCCTTTGGCCTCAGCTTTGTTATTGTTGCTCTTTACTTTCTTCATGAAGTTGAGAATTACTGCTTTAACCTCACACAAAGTCTAGTGTGGGGTTCTTTGTCTAAATTTTTTGAGATGATATTTCGAGAATATTGTTCTTTGATGTGAGCAGTATCCACCACAAGGACGAACGTCAGTGTGTTGTTGTAGTAATGTAAATTTTCCTTGTGGGAATAGTACAGGAACATGTAACTTCAAACACTGTGATGCTTGAAGCGGTAGAGAGTTGATTGCAGGGCTGTGTATCTGTGAAAAGGCTTTAGGATGGTGTTCTAGATGATGCAGGTAAGCTAAAGGGATGTGTAAATACAGTGGCATTAACTTCTGCTGGTCAGCTCCTGACCTTAAGTTTGTTAATTGGGTACTAAAGTAAATTAAGGTGAATCAGCTATTCATGGAGAATAGCAGTATCTGAGAGAAATTGACCATGTGTCATTAAATAGATAAGAAGAGGAAGAAAAGCATCTTAATTAGTAATTAAAAGCCAGTGGATTGGACCTAGAGGAGTGGAGCAGGCAAACGATCCCAGATAAGTGAAATAAAACAGTCAGTGTTTGATATTGTTCCAGAATCTCAAAATAGGTCAGACTCTGGATTAGCTGATGTACTGGCAACTACTTTCAGACAATTTTATTCTCTGGTCCCATGATCCAGACCCTTAGGGGGCTTTATCCCTACCCTACCCATGTGCATTGACTGGTGTGTTTTATTTTGAACAGTTGTAACAACCAGTCAGGAATGCTTTGTTATTTTTATTATCTTATTATGTAAATATATTTGGTCTCTGTGGCCTAAGTGACAAAGAAAGCCTTGCTATCAGGTTTATTGTAGCAAGGTAAGACTAAATAAATAAGCTATTAGCTGCTGGTTGCAAAGTTAAATGGAAACTGATTTTGTAAGAATAACATTTATGTTAATGGGATGTGTAAAGGGTCTCACTGATAGACAACTGCACCCCAACACCAGAAAAAAAAGGTAAGAATAATAAATAAATTAATTGCTTATAAGAGGATTTTCTGATTGAATACTGTATCCCAGCAACTGAAAAAAATGTGATTGCAGTGTCAGTATGACCATTGCGTATAATCGTTGTAAATGTTCTTTTGGTGAGAAATCCTTTTAGCTTTTTGCATTATTTTTTGTCTTTCAATAAGGTGTCCAAAGAGAAGTTTCCTTAAAAAAGAAGTGTTTGTTTTTCTCATGAAAGGTTTTTTTTTTGTTTGGTTGTTTTTTGAGTGGGTTGGGGATTTTTTGGTAGGGTTTGGGGTTTTTTGCTTTGTTGGGTTTTTTATGGGTGGGCATTTCCTTTTGGTTTTATTTTTTTGGTGTGAGGGACCAGTTACTTCATGTTTAGTTACCTCTTGTAATATAAATTAGAAAGTCCAGACATTCTTTATATTGGTCTTATTCTTAGTTATGGAAATAAATCTTTCTTTTAAATTCTGATGTTTTTTTGCTGTTGAGAAAACTTTAATATGCTGTCTTTTCTAGTTTATTACTGCAGAATTATCTACTGACTTACTTCAAAATGTCACATTAAAGGTTGATTAAAGTGGCAAATTAATTCATCAAATGTATGTTATCCATTTGACGTGTTCAGTGAAAGTAGAAAAACTGTAGTGCTTACAAAAAATTTTAAAAAGTAGGCAAGGCATAAGCTTCAATATTCAAAGTAGTCCTATTACTATCAGGAGTATTGGAATGACTGTGATTATGTTCTTTTCCTTGAGAAATTCTGGGGTTTTTTTGTGTAATCTGACAAGAAATCATAGCAATTTGTATACCTTAATGTTTAGTTTTTAACAGGCTGTTACAGCCTCTTTGTTCATATTTCCTGAGAGAATTGTAAATGAAGGGTAGGTGTTTTGGAGCTGCCTGAAAGAGATGGATGTTTAACTGTCAGAAGAAACTAATAGGAGATAATTTAGGTACTTTGGAATCTTTTTATGTACAAAGAAATAACTTAGGAAGTCTTGTATCAAATTATGCTGCCCCCTGCCTTTTTCTCAGAGTGGAAACTATTCTCTGCCTCAAGTAACATTGCCTGTAATCTTAAGTGTTTTAATTGCACTGATATAGATTACAGTCCATGCCAAGTTGCTTGAGGAGAGCTAGCTACTTGCTAGCTCTTTGCAACCTATTTGCTTAGGAAAAAAAGTGCTTGTAGAAATTCTGTTTGTTTTGGTTTTGTTTGGCAGGCAGAGTTACGAGCAGCTGTGTTTTTGGCGTTAGAAGAACAAGAGAAAGTAGAGGTAAGAGAACCGTAAAAAGCAAATCAGAAAGAAAAAACATTCTTTGTGTAGAAATAAATATAATAGCTTTAATACTTTCTATTTGTGAAATGTAACAAGATAAAAAGATGTATTTCTGCATAAGCTGTATAAAGAACACAAAACAGGACTATCAGGGTGTTTCCTGATGTTTAAATATAGGAATTGTTAAATAGCCTTTTGAAGTTATAATTTTAAGTGTCTGTCTCTGCTGGGTTTATATGGCTTCTGTCCAGTTGACCAGAATAGCTAAATGTTTTCTCTATCAAATTCATCTTTTAAAAAAAGATATCTACTTGACTGATCAAAATTTTATCAAATCAAAATAATTTCTTTTGAAATTGAAAATATTTTACTGGGGTGTCTTGACAAGTATATTTCAAAAGCAGTTTAGTCCAGTAAAATGCCAAGTATTCTAATGCTTATGGTATTTCTCATAAGGATGTTGTAGGCTTGCTTCAGGATAATTTGCTTTAACACTTAAGGATGAATTCTTTATAAAGAGATGGACTATGTACTGACACCTCCACAATATATTAATATTAAGGGAATGAGATACTAACACATGGTTGCATAAGAGTACTGCTGTGGTATACAGATACCAGTTTTGTGACCTCTTCTATGTCTGACTTTGCTTCATTTCCTCTGTCTTTCCATTTTCTAGAACTGGGGAGTAGAGAGTGCTGTATGTCTAGTCTCTCTGCTTCAAAAGGAGAGGAATGGAAAACTGTTCTATTCCTCTACTGGTTAGATGGTTGAGCTTTTTCTGAAAAAATGCTTAACTGAAACAGACACTATCTGGATGTTAGTAAGGATGGAAAGTAGTTATTCTATGATTTGAGATTCCATATTCCAGAAATTTAACATGAGATAGCTGAAGAAGATGTGGTGGAAGAGTAATACAGAAGAACAGTGCTATCTCTTCATTGGAAGCTTCAGGATATTATAGAGCACCCAGAGAATGACCTCCCACACTACCTGGAGAGTAATAGCAATAATTCAAGTAGCATGAAGAGAGATTTGCTGCAGTACATTTCAGCTCACCATTTCTCAAAAAGCTTGCATGTATCATGATATTTTAAATTTGCACTGCTGACACTGGTGACATGTTAATACATACCACGACTCTGAATTCTAAAATATTAATCAAGATTTCCTTTTTTCAGATAGCACTTTCTTGTGTGTTAGCATTTGCAACTGTAGTGATAAATATCTATAACTGATCCTTTTCTTACCCAGAATACCCATTCCACTTTAGGAATGGCATTTAGAATTTGTTTTGGAAAATCTCAGAACAATTCTGACAAACCCAGACACAGCATATTGATTTATTTCTATTTAAAAATTGAAGAGGGCAAATCTAACAAGGGAGAAAAAAGCATTTTTCATAATTTCTTTGAATGTGTTTTAATTAATAGAAGATTGGTATTGATTTGTGTTCTAATAATTAGCATTGTCCACAATTTGTCTGGAAGATTTGTAAATTTCCAATTTTTAAAAGGCTGGACTGAATTGCCTTAAACTTTGCACTATATTAGAGAAGCAACATATTAAGTTATCTGCTTAGCTTACCTCTTCAGTCATTAAATAAAAATCAGTATGCTATTAAGAATTTTGGTGACATTACTTTAGCTCCGAAATAAATTTAATTTGCCTAAATTAATTTATTGCTACATAGCTTTTACTTGTAGTTATAGAATTCATACAAAGGTAGATTTTAAAGAAGTGATTTGCACGGGCAGGGCATCATTGTGCAGCAGAGTACACCAAAACACTAGCTTTCTGTAGTTTTCAGTTTCTTGCTAGCATGTAGATGCTATTAATTGCTGTTTGGTTTTTGCTTTTTGACAGAACAAAGCACCTCTGGTAAATGAAGGCTTGAAAAGTTTTTTAGGCACAAAGGATGGTAAGTTCTTTGTTTAGTATATACTTCTCCTGATAATAAAAATAGGAGACAAAGGATTAAATCTTTGAATCTTATTAATAGTGCAGTCTCCATTACTTTAAGTATGCTTTTGTTCCTTTCAGATGTCCTAATTACTACTCACTCAGAATAGAATTAAATCTATAATTTTTAAAGTTAGTATTGCTGAAGTTATATTTTTAATTAAGGTGATTAAGGCATTGAAGTTAATATTTCACGATGCCTTATGGTTGTGCTAACTCAGAGACATTCTAGACCAACAGAAACAGTAACCAATAAAAACTAAGAGTAGAGGTACAGGAGTGAATGCATGTATATGACAAATGTCAATATGATGGTTTTAAAACAGTTGAATAGTTAAATGCTGCATGTGAATTTTGTAAGCAGTTGTAATGCTCTTGCTGTATTACTGGCTTAAATGATTTTGGTATTGACAGCCAAGTCCAAAATTAGGGAGTTGGTATACAAACTTGCTATGAGGTGATAGTTTGCTGAATGTCTAAACTGTGTCCAAAGTGAAGGCATGTGTGCTGGCATTACTGTTAAGTCTTTGAAATAAGATTTGTTTCTGTCTGGTGTATTTTAACTCTTCTTGTTTTCTTTTTAGGTCGCTTGGTAGCAGGTCTTGTTGCAGAATTTCTACGTTTTTTCAATCTTGATTTTACTTTAGCTGTTTTTCAGCCTGAATCAAGCACAGTAAGATAGACTGGTTTTGTTTGTATACAGTGCTCACTGTTTGAAGTGTGTGGCAATGAATGCAGAAGCTATGTCAGATTTATTTAAATCACATACTTATTTTTATTAAAAATGTGGTTTTTATGTTTTGTCTGTAATAGATACTTAGTGTAATGAAAATACATTTTTCAGGAAAGTAGGCTAATATTAATATTTCTCTTTATCCAAATCAATGCTAGATAGTAATTTAATTCTAAATTAACAAGCTGATAATTTTTGTGGCATTATATAATGCTACATACCTGCATACCCCTGCAACATTTTTTGCCACTAACTTTACTATGTCATAATATTAAGTTAGTATTGTTACATGAAAACTAAAATAATGTCAGTCATCTGCTCTGAAAGAAATTTCAGTGACAAAAAGGACTTTGTGTAGATATACTTGACAAAAAGTGTTTGAATAGAGTAGTTCAGTTGGGAGGGACCTACAGTGATTATGCGGCCCAACTGATTGCTTTAAGGCTTTAGGTACTAAATTAGAGGGTTTCCATCATCTTTCTCTTTTTATGATATAAAGATTTTAATAATAATTTTGAGTTTAAAGCAGTTTCATTTCACTGCAGAATTTCTCATTATATCTCAAGTACTTCTTTTTTTTTCTTGAACTTGGTTTAAATAGTTAATATATTAAAAATCCAATTTTTTCAAATCAATCAGTTGACTTCTATTTCTCATAAATTCATATTTCATTTTAGGGATTTATTCAAAGAAAATCCCATACAACTTTGTTCTTTGCCAAATATCCTTGGCAAAGATATCCAAAATTAGTTGCTAAGTTATTAGAACACATATGTACAAAGATTCATGTTCATGCTACCAAATAGAAACAAATAAAAACAGCCACTCATTCTTGGGAGCAGTGCTTCATTTGCATTGTAAAGGCATCTTATGCTCTTTGAAACGCCCCCTTGTGTTTCCCAGTAAATGTGTCCATTTCACGTGTTGAAGAGCATGAAGGAAATTTGGCCAAAGTTAATTGAGCTGGCCAAGACTGCTGGGTAGGGAGGGTGCTGAGAGATTTGACTTTGTCTGTCTCTACTAGCCTCTGCCTCTGAGCAGTTTCTTGTGCTGTCTCATTATCCAGTGTGCTTGGTTAGTGGTAGCTCAAGAGGTCAAGATGAACTGGTGCCCTTTTCAGTGTTGCTATCTGGGGCTGTGCTAACCAGCCTGGGTTTGCTGTAGCATTTTGCTTCTCCTATAGTGTGAAGTTCATTTTGAAAAAGTATTGTTGGGGTTTTTTTGTGGGTTTTTTTGGATGACACCAAATTGCTTTCATCCCTTTTTCTGTCCAAACCCATGTGTTTTTTAATGTGAAACAGAGACTGAAAGTAGGTGTTAACCTGTGCAAGCGGAATTCTGTATGCACAGGAAGGGTGACTCCCCGTCATCCATGAATTTGCTGGGACTGCTGGCTGGGTGTCCTTGGATCCACTTTTAAGTGTGATAGGCTAAAGTAATTTGGCCATATAAATTCTTAAATCCCTAAGCATGCTAATGATAGTTTCTTGCATATGTAAAATTTTGCATGGTCTGTGACAAGTTCAGGTGCAGATCAGAAGTAAATTATGCAATAGATGGTATCTAAAAGAGGTGTAGATGAAGCACTTAGGGACATGGTGTAGTGGTGGATTTGATCTTAAGGGTCTTTTCCAACCTGAGTGATTCTATGATTTTATTACTTTAGTCCACCAGCAACAAGACAACATAAATAATCACTGTTTAGTTCAGGTAGAGCTGTGTTAAATAAGACTTTTTTGTATTACAAAATTTATCTTTTGTTTTCTGGCAGTTATTTTGATGTTGTGATTCTTTTTTCTTCTGTTATCCCTCCAGCTAAATGGTCTTGATGGTCGAGAAAACTTAGCTCGAGATTTGGGAATTACAGAAGCGGAAGGTAGTATAGGTGGCCCCCTGTTGTTGGAGGTTGTTAGGAAGTGTCAGCAGAAAAAGAATTCAGGTGGTGGAGAAGTAAGTAATATTAAATTGAAATTTCTTTCTTTATAATTATTTATTCTTCCTTTTAATGATGAAAAACTGAAATTATGAACACTTGGCTATTGTTGTACGATTATACTGTTACACGTCTTTGTTATATTATGCCTTCAACTTAATCAGAGAAATAAAGAGATAAACTTTATGAGTATTACTTTTAATATCACCCTAGGGCTCTTTATTAATATTCTGCTACAACAGACTAGCACAGAGTGAATCTAGATGAATGACACAAAACACTGTGTCACTTATTTTCTCATTTCTGGTGTGGTTTGGTAACACTTACATCTATACCTATTTTCCTTGGCATACTTCTTATTTTAATATGACCTGAAAAGCCTCAGATGAGTTTTGTCAAAAGCTTTAAAGCTGTACTGAAAAGATATGTACTTAAATTAAATATATCAAAGTATTTAACTATTTGAAGACAGTGACAGTAGTTTTTGAATGGAATAGATAATAAATTTGTTGATTAAGTGAACTAAACCCAACCAATAGCATTTGATTGTGATTTGAAAGAAAGTTCTCTATACCCAGGATGTATTCAGTGTCCCAAAGAAAGCTTAAATTCAGGAGTAGTTGTCATAGACTTCTTAACATTATCATTTTCTGTCATGTGACAGTGGGATTTCTTTGAGACTTATTGTTTCCTTGTATTTGTCTGGGAATGCCCCAGGAAAGTCAAGGCTCTTGTGCTTGCCAGTCTGTCCTGTTATGGGGACTCCGCTGAGCACTCCACTGTATTGGGAGGGTGTTTAACTGACTTGCTGAGGGACACGTGCCAGCAGTGTATAGAGTCAAATCCCCTAGACCCCCTCCTGGATCACCTCACTCTGTGATTTCCATACTGTGTGTGACTGTAAACTTCCCAATTTTCTCTAGTTCTACCTTCAGTTGTCTTCCCAGTGTCAAGGTTTGCATACTGTCCAAGTGAGGGTGGTAGCCTTGTTTCTTGTTGGATGCAATTATCATAGGATCAGAGAATCATTTAGATTGAAAGAAACCATTGAAAGATTATCCAGTTCAAGCAGCAGCATAGCACCATCACTGTAACCCCTAACCCACAGCACCCAGCACCAGATCCAGATGCTTCTTGAACACCTACAAGGATGATGACTCCACCACCCCTCTGGGTAACCTGTTCCAATGCCTGACCACTGTAACAGTGAAGCATTTTTTTCTAATATGTAATCTGAATTCCCCCCTGTCTCATCTTAAAGCCATTTCCTCTAGACCTCTCACTGTAGCCACAGTAGAAGAGTCTGGTCCCCACCTCACTACATCTCCCCTGAGCCTCCTCTTGTTTAGATCAGCTGCCTCAACTGTTCTTCTTAGGACATGTTTTCTAGATTCTTCATTAGTCTCGTTGCCCTTCTCTGGATATGTTCAATATCTTTTCTAATGGGAGGGGCCCAAAACTGAATGCAGTAGTCGAGATGCAACCTCACCAGTGCCAGTTATTACAAAATTAAATATAAGTTTAATTTTAAATATGTCTTAGTAAGTACTTACTTGAAACTTCTTAGGTGGCTCCAGTTTTAAGTGACAGCCAGTGCCCCACATCAAAATCATCTGAAGGACGGTCAAGTGCACACTCTATACCAAATAAGGTAAGATTATATATAATGAAAAGCGTTGTAACATACATGAGATGAGTAAAAGAGAGAACTCTTGTGAAACGGCAGATATGACAGCATTCACTTAAATGATCTGCAATTTGAAAATGTTTATTCCACTCAGCAAAACTTTCATCTATGATTCCAAACAAAGATGAACTGTTGTGCTTATACTTTTCTGGCATGACATAGTACAGGGCCCAGAACGGATAAGTAGCTGTAGTTTCCCTTTTATTGTAGCCAGGCTATCATCAAGCTCTTAATTTTCAAAAACAATTCTGTTACTCTGGATAGGAAATCAAAATATTTTTATTACTACCACTTGTGAGTTTAAGTACTTTTTCCTGCCCTAAGAAAACTGAGCTACTGCCAGCAATTGAATATGATTCTGTGGCTGAGATAAAATAGTGTTGCTATGAAAAAGACCTGCCAAGGTAATTTTAACTTTCATGGCCTTTAGTTTGAAAATTTGGCTTTAGCCTTCTGAATGAAAGTTAATGACTGATAAAAAATACTTCAGACAGTACAACCTGCATTGGCTGTCTGGATTAAATAATACTTTTGGTTTTGTTTCGTTTCAAAACTGTGCTGCTATTAGTTTGTAGAAAGGAAGCTAGTGTCATAAATCTTTTACTGGCTTAATTTTAATAAGTCTAGGAGAAAGTAAAAATAGTAGTACTCCTTGCTAGGTAATAATATAAAAACATTTTTCTTTCTCGGCACCTTGATTATCTAGGTAAATTAGAATATTGTTTTTTGGGCCACAAAGCCATGCTAAGTTACAGTTTGAGTTGTATGACTTGATGTGAAAGGTTGCACATGGAATTGTCCTTAGGTTCCAGACTTTAGGACTGAGCCATAAGCATGAGAAGAAGACTGAAAAATACGTACTTTTAAAGTCTTGCTTTTGTCATTTTTTATTTTAGTATTTGAGAGAATGTGTTAGTAACTCATTTTCTTACGCTATTACTTTAATACCTAATACTATATTGCAGAGATTCCCATTTAGTAGGGAATTTAGAGTAATTTTCATGGGTTTAAATTGATTTATTTTGAAGACAGTGGCTATAACTAAGAACCTTTGTTTGTAGAGATATTGCAAAATAACATGAATAAAGTGTAAGAATCAGTCTGTAGATTTCTTTATTTGATAACCAAGATATTTTAAAATTGTTTGCTTTTATAATAGAAGTGGTGTAGATAGCATAGCAATGCACAGGATGGAACAGAAGATTTTAATGGCAGCCGCAATAAAGAACACTTTGTGAAGTGATAAAACATTTTATGGTGTGACTCTTGACAATACTAATGAACTTGCTTCCTTTTTAAGAAGTGATGCTAGGTGTATGTTATGTGTTGTGCATTTATATATATACTTAGAGTATTACATGACATGAATACCTACAATCCTGTCTTTATCTTTCAAGGCTGCTGAAAACAGTCAGAGTGATACAAGTGTCTCATCAGGGGAGGCAAGCAAAAGAAGTATTCATTTTCTGCCGAATGAAACAAAATTAGATCTTCAACTAGAAAACAAAGACTTGAATACCAAAGAAAAAAACGATCCAGTTGTGGGTGAAGATGATGTAGAGGGAGATTCTTTCTTTGATGATCCTGTACCCAAACCAGAAAGAACTTATGGCTGGTAGGTAATGTGGGTGTTCTTAATACATGTTTTATTTTGTCCTCTGAATGCTTGCAGACCTTTGAGAGCTATTAGTTACTTGATTATTTGCTTTTGTAAGTGTTGTTTTGGAACATTTTTTTTCCAAAATATTAATGTCTCTAATTTTGTTCTAGTCTAGTCTAGTCTATGCTATTCTATGCACAGTGTTCTCTGGGATTTCTTGGATGTCCTACGAGTGGAAAAGCCTGTATCACTTTAAGATGCATCAGTTAGGGCATCTAATATCCCCAGCCTGTTTCTTTGGTGGAATGAACATGTATGAGGCACAGACATGAGTATTTATTTTTGGAACAGAGCTGCAGTGATGATCTTTACTAAAGGAAGTGGACAGTGACAGGGACAGCGCATTAAATATTGGTTCAGCTTTGTAAGGAATACAAAAAACACTCTAAACAGTGTTTTTTGTATTCCTCTAAATGGCTCCGTAGACTGTAATAATAAGGAAAGTTTCCTTGCAGCTGAGGATTTTCTGTTCACATTGCAATACTACTTGTGTTTTCAGTGAAGTGCTGTTACTGCTGCATGTGCCAGTTTTGCAGATGCACGCAAAGCACATTTTTTATTGTTCATCTGTGGAGTGTGATGACTGAAAAATGCCATTTGAAACAAGAACTAGTGACTGACCTATGCAGCAGCTTTGTTATAAGACTGAAACATTTGTGTTATGTTATATTGAAGCTTAACTTAGATAACTTAGATGCCACTGTATTGAGCAATGCTGCAGGATCATTTCATGGTATCCTTTTGCTATGCTTAAGTAATCAGAGAACTACTTCAGCTTAGCAGACATTAAGAAGAGGTTGCAGGATCATTTGTAAATTGGTTTGGCAGTTGACTTTTCACCCACTATGCTGATAGTGGGCAGAGCAGCATAAGCTTTTTTGCATTAGTGCTACAGGAGATGCTTAGTCTTAGAGAAGGATCATTCTAGTAGAGCACAAAGTCATCATACCAGGTAAACCAAGTCTGTCTCTAGTAAATTAATGTACTCTTTGTGAAAGATTATTTATAATACAGCTTTTGTTGGATGCTTTTCATTGGAGTAGACTTTTTTTTCCTCAAAGGGCAGTGATTGTACTCTGGAAAATACTGTGTGTTACAACTAACCCTACTATAGTATTTCTTTTCTCCTTGTTAATATCAAGATTAAAATTGTTTCTGAGTGCATTTACTCGTCCTTACTTGAGATCTTGTTTAGCTAGCCTTTAACCAAAGTAACCATTGTAGCAGATAGTCTAAATGATAAGTTGGGTAATTAGAAAAAACTGCAAAAACTTTTGCATAATAGTATTTACTAATTTCTTATTTTTTGAACATTTTCATATGACAGCAAGGGAAATTTTCTTTGAAACTGGGTAAACTAGATTTCTTCTAAAAGACAATCCTAAAACCAGGCTAATTATTTAGTAAAGCAAGGATTTTTTTTTTTTTTCCTAGTAGAGAAACTCCCTACAGAAAAAATTGTTTCCACATTGTCTGTCTGTAGTGGAGTCACAGTCCACAAGTAGTATTTTGTAGCACGTGTTACTGTGATGCAGCCATTCTAGTAACATCCCATAATAAGGTGTGCTGAATGTGTTACCAGCAAATGAGCTAGAAGCTGTTTGTAGCTGAGCTGTGTGCGCTGAATTGCTCATTTTTACCTTCCTGACAATTCTTCTAGAGGGAAACCTCCCCCCCCGCCATGTTCTTCAGGTAGAATCTCCTTTGTGGTACTTTGTGCTGGTGTGCTGGAGTCTCAAGGGGTAAATAAGTAGGACAGCTGCCAGCATTGCTTTCTTTTCAAAAAGGTAGTTTCCTTATGGAAATCTTGCCTGTTAATTTAAGATGGGTTCAGAGCAAGCAGTTGCTAATGACAGTGTGAGAGATGATCCAGGCAATCATTATCTCTAGGTTTCTAACCCATTGTTCAAAATATTGAAGCACTTTAACATAGGATGTTACACATGATATTTTGGTGATCTAGATATAATAAATTCTGCCCATTATTTATAGGAATGGAATCAAAATAGCAAAAAGTTCTGGAAATACTAAATGTGAAAACCTTGGTCTCTTTTTATTTATGTTTATTTATCCTTTATTTGCAAGTAGGATTTGAACTAGGTAGTAGCCAAATGAACATGTGGTGATATCTATCTTCCTATAACCAAGAGGTTTTCATTCTGTAAACTGACTGCTCTTTGAATTAATATCTTCATCAGAAGTAATCTCTTTAAGATGTAAAACAAACTGAAGTACTGATTTATATCTGAATCTTTTTTCTTTTGGCTGCATTTACACGTGGGGGTGATGAAAGGCCCCTAGACATAAATAGTGATGCTGATGAAGGTGCTCTGTCTGTGGGAGAAGACAGGCGGAAGTCTTTGCATGGGTGAGAAAGTGGCTTTCTCAGTCAGTCAGTGTTGTGGTTGACACTTGTGCCAGTGAACTGCCTACTGCTTTTAAGGTTGCAGTGAACCAGGGCTTTTTCCTTGCTCTATTTTGTTGTAGTATTGCTGTTTTAGTTTTATGACAATGTAATAACAGAAAAGAAAGTAATGATGCATATTTTGTAGTTCTTATTGGGAGTGGAGTACTTATTTATTTGGTTTTTACAGGAAAACTGAAGCTAATAAAGCAGGAGGTCTAGCATCCCTTTCTGATGCACCAGCTCTAAAAAGTGGGTTAAGCTCCCTGACTGGTGCACCTTTACTAAAGGAGTCTGATAGTAAGTTTTCATAATTTTTTGTGTTTTGATGATTGTAGAGCTTATTTCTGTAATGCAATGAATGAGCTACAAGTTCAGATGGAAGAATGGTAGATTATGTGGCCCACTTCTGGTAGTAATGTGCTTTACAGTAGTGCTATCTTAGAGAGTGATGGCATGGTTTGGATATATTGTGCTACCACTGGGGCATTTTATGCTTTGGAGCATGAAATACTTATCTACATCCTTTTTTTTTTTTCTGTGTATAAAGGAGTATATAATTCTACTGCTCATTTTTAAATGAAATTGGTTTATTCCTTTGTATTATCTTAAATTATTTGTACCAATTCTTTAGAGGTGTTTGCTTTCATGTTGTGAATCCCTGAGAAGTAAGAAATTATTCCTGTTTACTCCTTGAGTTTTTAACTGTTACCAGATTTCAGCTGTGAAAATACAATATTATATTGCTGTACTATACTACAAAAGGACATAAGGTTGATATAAAAGAACAGGTGTTATAAATGGTTAGTTTGTATGTGTAAGTAAGGATCTTACTAATGAGTGACAAGTCCAATTTCTGATATAAATGCTTTTGTTTACAGATTTGGATAGAAACTCTGTTTTAAAAGACCTGCAGTTGGTGAATTCAAAGCTGGGATCACTAGAATTAGGCAAGTAACTGCTAAACATGAGGAAGCTCTGATATTTTTGGTTGGCCATAACTGATAAATTCTGCCCCAGCTTCTTAGAGGAATCTGAGAAACTCAAGTACACATATTGAACTAAAATCTTCAGTTTTTACTTATGTTATTCTATTTAACGTAGATTGTGAAGGTTATTATAGTTAAAAGTAACATGTGATCTAAAGAAATCCAGAAAAGTGAAAATTGGTCTCTTGTGGGTTAATATTTTACACATGGAGCAAAATTTTGATTCATTCTTTGCATGCATTTACTAATACCAAGTGATGAATTTTGTTGTTGAGGTTTCTATGAAAAGAGCAGATTTATATTTTTGTTACAAGATAGCCTGGTAAATATTACTGCTTTTCAGTGGCATATTTAGAGTCCCTCCACACCTCTGAAAGTTGACTTTCTTTTGGTTGAATATGAAGAAGGTGTGATGGAAAAATTCTCTCAAAATAGAGCTGTCAAGTATTTGAAGTTTTGTACTCAGCAATGCAGCTAATGTCCTGAAAATGTATGTTCAGTTTTGAAACCGTTTATGTTAATAATACTGAGATTAAATAATGGCAAACACAACTCATCTTCCTAATCAGTGTAACTAATTTAATCTACTTCCACTTTTGCTGGTCATCAGACCATGTATTTTGGTGCAGGAACAGTTTGGGGGATTTTGTGTTTCCTGAAGAGAACTTGTTTGATTAATAGCTTTTAAATCTTATTTAGGAAATGGAGATGATGATGAATATGCTGATGACTTCAACAGGTAAGAGAAGGATCATTCCCCAGTAGGGGTAGTACTTTATGCAGTATAAGCATATCCACTAGCATATTTTAATTATTTCATAATATGGGAGACAACCACTATCACTGAGTATTTCTGAACTCCTTTAAACTTCAGTTTGGTATTGTAATAGATTTAGTTACCAGTTAAAAAAGCAACCAAACCATATCTCTTTTTGTATAGGGAGAATGAGTTCCTTAAAAACCTACTGCTAACTTCAGCATGAATACTATGTTGGGTTTTTGTGGAAAGGGTTTGGTGTTTTTCCTGAGCCATGCACTTAATAATGTTTTAGCAATTAATGCAATTAGTCAATAATTATGTTGTATACTGAGATACTCAATTGTAAAATAAAGCATCATGAATAAATATTTAATAGCCTCACACTTATGATGTGAAGGTATTTGTGTTGTAAATTGCATGGCTGAGGCCTAAGTATTTCTCAGCATTTATTATGGCTTCATTTAGGTAGAAAGCCTTTAGTTGTTAGGAACTTCACATCTGACTTGCTAGGAAGTGCAATTCCAATCAAATGCCAGGTACAAAATAAATGTCATACCTGGATGTTTTATAAGGAAATCTTATTTCTGTGCTTATGGTTTGCTTTCTCTTTAGTACGAGTCATCGCTCAGAAAAAAGTGACATCAGTATTGGTGAAGAAATAGATGAAATTTCTGTGGGAACAGAAGAATCAAATGCCAGTGATAAAGTATGCTTATTTTTGAATAGTTGTTTTTTATATTCTTCTGATCTTGTCTTGACTTTGTTTCCAACCTTCTGTGAAGTACCATGCTGTTCTCCTTAGTTCCTAGGTTGTATGTTAAGGTTAATTATTCATTACATTCTGTTTTTTACACCTAGTATCCTTGCTAAGTTAGATGCTATATTGATTGACAAAATCCCAACAAAACAAAAACCCTGCAACAGTTGTTCAGTAGCACAACTCACTGTGCCTTTCTAGGTATGTAAAATGTATTGGAAGCTGGTTCAGTGCCTAACATACAAAGGTTTACCCCAGTATCTCCAGATCTGTCTGAGTACCTCGTAAAGGATTGTGTAATCTCACTGAAAGAGCTTGAGGCCAAAAGGTATATGAAAGCATATGAAGGAATACATGACATAATACTTACTGGTTTTGTGGTTTCTGAGCTTGCAATTTTTTTTATTTTCTAGCTCGAAAGCATCACACAAGACCTTACCATTTCTCAGTTAAGCGACGTTGCAGATTATCTAGAAGACGTGGCATAGAATTGGACAGCAAGAATCTTTCGTTGTGCTGGACTAGAAGACTGCTGTGGACTATTAATTTCAGACAATCACCTTTTGCTGGAATGTCCACTCCCTATTTGTGCCTTGTGTTTCAAAAATACTGTAGGTGAAGAAGGTTTTTAAATACTCTGAACAAGAACTCAATGAAATAGTGTGTTCCCATTTGAGTTGATATCAGAATTACTTTCTTCATTTGGTTTAGCCAAACCTTTCACAGAAGGAAGTGGATTTTCCAAGCAGAATGTCCATTGCTGGCAGTGGACATAATAAAAACCAATTGGTAAGAGAACATCGAGAAAGAAGCATGTGGCTTTATAGTGAACTTGCACTGTTACTTTAACAGTCAGATTTTTTTTTAAAAGATAACCAAAGCAAGAACCTTCAAAGGTAGTGGTTCAATTTACACTTCTTTTTACACAACCTTGTCAAGTCAGCATGTAATCAATATTTATGGTAACTAGCCACAATACCTAATTATTCCAGACTTACTTAAAACTGCTCCTTTACAGACTCCTCTGAATGACTCCTCTGAATATGCCTTCTTTAAAGGCATATTAAATCGAGAGTATCTAAACACTTAAACTTAAATTTAGCTATATTTAGGAGCTAAATTTAGCACTAGTCTTAACCCAGAATATTTTTGTTTAAATTTGTTTGTCAGACCATTGATGTTAAGACCTAAGTTGTTTTTATATAGGCTAATTTCATCAATGTTATCTGTTGTTAAATCACGACAAGTAATTTTGTAAGGTTTCACAAATCAGTAACTAAATCTTATGGGGTAAGTTTTTAACAGTGTGTAATATTAAGTGGAGCTTTTATTTTTGAAGGTTCTTCATGTGCTGTAAGATTACTTCCATTCTTGAAAATATTTTAAGTAAAAATGAACGCCAAAAAGTGAAACTACTAAACTTCTACTTTTCAGATTCTAACTGCTGTACAGAGTTCAATGCAAATATTTTAAAATACCATACTGAAGACATTATGGACACTAAGTTCTAGCTAAGAGCAAATTCTTGTATTTTCATGATGCTCTTGCAGAACAGGGTCAGTCGTGGCAGGATTGACAGTTCTTCAACTATACTGTTGTAAGTGGCACTGGTATAATGTGTAGGTCATAGACATTTGTAATACTGAAACAAGACTTCAAAATGTGCACTTTCTGAACATTGTGAACACATCTGGAGAATAGACATGTAAGTGAATATAAATAATTTTATTTTTAACGTCGTTTACTTTTTCGAGGATTTGTAATTTTCTTTTTCAGGAACACTGTTGGCCTGTCATCAGTAGTCACCACAGTGGAAGTAGCATGCTAAACTAAAGCCATTGGTTAAGCATATAAAGCTGCTACTAGCACTAGAAGCTGACTTAAATATTTTTTTGCACTGGGCCAGCAGGCCTGGAGCAGTGCTGGGAAGTTAGGCTTGTACATTACATAAATGATTTGAGAGGAGACAGCAAAAGTGTGCCTTTTATTTATGTGCACCCCAAAAATAGCCAGCAAAAAAGCATCAGAGTATTTAGTTATGGTGTTAACTTTTAACTTTTTGTCATATTGTAGCAGCTGAACACAGAGGATAATTTGTTCACCCCAGGAACATAATGTGCCATAACTTAAAATAGGAACAATGCTGTAATATATGATATAGCCTGTGTAAAAATTTCATTTAATGGTAGGGGAACCTGTGCCTCAAGATAATGTATATGGAAAAGTTTGAATTGGACTTTTTTTCCTTTGTTTTTTCCTTTATTTTTTCTTAAGAAGAGTATCAGCATGTCTGAAGGAAATAAAATTTCACATGAATAGTTGCTTTTGGCATTCATTTTTAAGGTATATGGAATAATGCAGAGGTGGTGTTGTTGGCTTTCTTACATGCCTTGGGAAAACATGATGTTCCATTACCTGTTAGCTGTAGGATATGTGGCAATTTATCTTACCAAAAGAAACCAAAAGTTTATTAAAATACTTATAATTGTGTCTGAAGATGTGGCCTTTTCATTAACTGATTTTAAGTTTTAAGTGTTAACATGACTTGTGTTAACAGCCAAGTATTGTTCTCTTACCTTGGCAGTTAATTGGAGACCTTGCACTTTGGCTCTAGTTAAAGGAAATACCAAAAAGTGGTATGTCTCCATGCTGTTCCTCCTGCAAACTTTTACTGAATTGTGTATAATAATTCAAATTGTAAAATAAAGCTATTGTGCTGGCTAAATTGTGTTTTGAGACTTGTTGAACCAGAAATATTGACATTTAGATAAATTAAGGAAGCTCTGTAGAATTTGAGAGGTTTTTATGAAAAATGCTTTTTATATAGTTCAGTCTGCAATTGAGAATCCTTTTAAGCCCAAAGGATCATGCAATTCCTGATAATGAATCTGATTAAGATTTGACAGAATTACATTAACAAGTTTTCAGATGGTTTATGATTCAACAAAGGAAAGAAACCCAACAGTTTTGACTGGCAAAATTTTGTCTTGTTTACCATTGTTAGAGGTATTTAGGCAAGCTCTTTTGAATGCTTGATTCACTGTATATTTAAAACAATATTGTTTAGTATTTCACATAGGCTTCTCCCAGAAGGACCAGTGTAGTTGAGTACCCCACCTCAGATGTTAGAATTGACAAGCAGTCACTGATGACTGCTCTGTGTAGTCCTGTATCAACTGAGTCTGGTTAGAAATACTCTTATTTTGTTAAATACTCTCTGTAATTTTTTTAACAAATTCTGTGGTTTTCCAGAAGTAAAAACTGTACTATGACTCACATTTTCATAGCATTAACATGGCTCTTGTAATAAGGATGGATTATAAAAATGATACCTGTCTTTTTTTTTTTTTTAGTGAAATTGCTGCATTCCACCTCTTTTTAACTTAAGTGGGAAACCACAGAACATCTCATAAAATATTTCTTTGTAAGTGATGCCTTCTGCAAATATAATAAAATCACTATCAGCTTGAGACGGTTTTGACAACATATAGACATTACACCTAGCTCTTCAGACAACTGAAACACCTGATTAGGTGATGCTGGTAAAGATGGAGTTTACTACTTTGTTTTCATTTTAGTATAGTTGTTTTCACTGATGAAATACTATCAACAAAGACCAGCCTCCTCTTCAGGAAAAAATTAATCCATGGGTAGAACTTCACAGTGCCAGATGCATGTCTTTGGGCAGGCCCTTTGGTTTGATGTTTTCCTTGTCAGGCAGAGCCAAAAGAAATTAACCTGAATAGCAAGAGATGCCATTTTGGTAGATTTGTAGGTGATCTTATTAATACTGAAGCTAAATCCTCTAAGGCTAGGTGCCAAAATCTCCCAAAGCATTTTTGTAGCCAGATTGTGGACAGATAGGCTGGATAAAAAGCAGCTTTGCAGAAAAGGGCCTGGGGTCAGTTGTGAAGAGTGAAAGCCTGGAAGTGTGGGTCAGTGTGCAGGCTGAGGGAAGTGGTTACTTCCCCTTCCTTGTGAAACCAGTACCTGGAGTGTTGTGCTCAGCTTGGCTCCTGCAGTGCAAGAGTTGCCAACAAAATAGAGCCTGGTAGAGGAGCTTAGAGGATGGTAGTGGGGCTGGGGTATGTGATCCATGAAGAGCTGAGACTGTTCTGCCTGTAGAAGAAAAGGTAAAGGTGGTGGCTAAACTGAACTTATGGAAGAGAGACCTGTACTCTTCTACAGGTGCCCAGTAAAAGGACAACAATCTGCAGTGAGAGAAATTCCAGTTGCATACATGAAATAAAATCTAAAGAATCACCACTAAAATAGTCCAGGACTTAGAGCAGTACCCAGAGAGATTGTGAATTCTCTATCACTGGAAATTTTTGAAACTCAAATGGACAGACTCAGAGCCACCTGATCTAGCTTTGAAGTTAGGTTTGCTTTGAGTAACAGGCTCAACCTCCACCAAGCCCTTTCAGCTTAGATTATTCCATGATTCTACAGAAACAGAATCAGTCTATGGAAACCTGGTTATTATGGAGATAGACCATCTGGCTGCCTCTGTGCAGGCAAACCACCCTGTTTGTAGGTAGAAATAGTTTTGCTACAATTTATCAGTGCAGATGTGTATGTTCATGCTAACTGTTCCGTGGAGAAAGGCCAATGTTTGCAAACACATTAATTTAACATTGACTCTACTGTAAGATTTAAATCTTATGTCCTTGAAGAAACCTTTTAGGAAACATGGACTTTGAGCATAATTGAATAGTGCTGTGTGAATAACTGCAGCTGATCCTTATATTTGGATCTAAGTTTAAAAACAAAGCATAAGATTTCTAGTTGTTTTATTAGTTTCTTAGCAGCTTTAAGTGTTTTGTTTCAATTGCTCTGTGCTATGTGGAAACCACAACAGATACAAGGTAGTAAAATCAGGTCATTTGCCCTGTTCCCCTGTAAAAGTATCACATACACGTTCTTAGGAAGAAACTGCTTCAGCTTTTTTTTTCTCTGAAATGGAAAAGTTTTCACCTTGTGCTCACAACATGGTCTGTTTTGGCTGGCAGGTGCCCTTCAGGCCATGCTGCAAGGGGAACTGTTGGGAAAAGGCTGGCATGTGGCAGAGCAGTGTTTCCAGATGCATTTTTGGCTCAGGTGATTGTGGCAGAATTGCTTTTAAACTGATGTTCTCATCATGTTTCAGACATGTAATTCTGGTTTGTTTTAGGTTATGTGAATAAAATGTCATCTCCACAAATGGAAAGCAGGCCAAAGGAAAGAGGTAACTTGTGCAGGTGCATCTGCCACTGGCAGCTCCTCTCCTGAGGTGTGGGGCTGTGTGGCTCAGCACGCTGGAGTCACCCACATCAGCCAGCCCTCAGAACCTGCAGTGGCAGCAAGCCTCTGTGCGGGGAGTGCTGCCCATGCAGGAGCTGAAACAGGCTGGGACACATCCTGGGAAGAGAGGTGGCAGTGCAGCCCACCTGCTTTGGGACCTTGGTGAATGGTGGGTTGGGATTAAGGCTCAGCTCCTGTAAGCACAGAGGAGCAAGGGCAAGGAGAAGCCAAATACTGAACTGGAGCTCTTGAAGCTGAACCTTCTTGCCTTCTTTTCTGGGCCATCTCAGGAGAGGTACCCCCAGGCAAGCTCTTGGGTCACCTCATGGGTTTAGTGACCTACAGATGCATGAGCTGATGGGATGTTGGAGCAGACTGGGAGTTGCATAAAATCTGTTCTGGGACATTTAGAGCCAGAAACAAAAAGGAAGAAAGGGAGGGGTCATGGTGATTTGGAGTAAAAAGCATGGGCAGAAAGGGAAGGGGGCAGTTGTGGGCAAACAGGCTGCTGCTCAGCTGTATGGCTGGCTGTGCGTACTCCTGACAGTGCTGTCTGCTCCCGCTAAAAATTCTTTCCAGTTCTTTCTATACATGAATAAAATGCTTAAAACTGTCTTAAGTAGTACTGGCTTGTGGATAAATTAGGGATTAACTTAGACAGAATCTAAAAGCATACATTTCCTTGAAGTCAATGTGATACTTGGCTACCTAGAAACATGAGACAGAGATTAGATTTTACAAAATTATTTTGGCAGCCTTTTTAAGAAAAGCATCTTTATGGTGTTAAGTACCTGACATCCTGACTGATGTTTTCTTCATCTCCTTTGAACTACAAAATAAGAGGTCTGTGCTCTGTTTATTAAAAAGAAACTGATAAAATCAAAAGATAAGCAGTTCAAAGCATTCCAAGCAAGCCAAGATGAACTTAAAAAATATAAGTTCTGGATTTCAAAGACCAAAGATGTCCTGGAGGTGAGAATTACATACACTTAAATGTCATAATTTAACACATATCATGGGAGAAATATGAAATTTAAAGTAATTCTTATGGAATAAGTTTTAAGTGATAGGCACTGTCATTAAAAAGCAACACAACATACACCAGCTATTGTTAACTGTAGCACTGCAAACCTGGTGTTTGTCAGTTGCATTCACTCAATAGACTAATGTTAATTAAGCCCTACTGAAATTTGAAATTTGGCACCTTAACAGAAACTATTGACTGTACATGAAGGTTTGAATTTTGAGCAAGTTTTGGCAGCGCAGATCTCTAAGGTGTGGTCACAGATGTGCTGATGATCTCAGAGACAAAGAGGACAAATTCTCATGGTCTTCATCCATGAAAGAGAAAATTAATGAATACTTTCATGAGTTTCTGGTTTCAATTAATGTGTGCTAATTTGATGGCACGAGATTTGAAGGAGTTTGAAGTGCCAGTCAAATTGGGGCTATAAATCTCATCCAGCCTGGGAAGAGAGATTAGGAGACACTAGTGTGATGATAATGCATAGGAGTTCTTCTGCACTGATTTTTTGCATGCATTCTTTTGCACTAAATATCAAAATGTATTAAGATAAACTGTGAAAAAATGCAAAGGAACCCAGAGTGGTGCAACAATATATGCAGAAATCAGTGGCAAGTACTACTTTGAAAGAACCCAAGTCAATCAGGCTTGTACAAAGAAAATTAAATCAAGCACATGCACACAAATTGAGACTAACCCAATGAACAATGAAGCTGAGAAGGCAATGGGTGGTAGCAGAGAGCAATTTATGTAAAATTGTTTGGCACAGTAAGAATACTGGCAGCCACACAAGAGCTATGGCTTGGTGCAGGAAACCCCCTTTGCACTGAAAAAGGATAACTGTGGCTATGCTCCCTTCCCTGAGGCATGTGGATGTGTTCTTGATGGTGAAGCAGATACCAAGCTGGGCAGTTTAGAGCAGGGGGAAGCAAGTGCAAGGATTGAGTTAAAAATTTTAAAAATCTGAAGAAATGACTGCATCATATTAGAGATTAACCATGAGGAGCACTCTGGTTTTGAACCAGGAAGTTATAATCCCATTTGTAAACAAAAATTCAGAAGGTGGACCTTAGTTTTGGCAGGGCCCTGGTGTTGTAGGGAATGAGCTAGAAAATTGGGAAAAGCTTAGGAGATGCGTGGCTGTAGCAGCTCATATAGACTACATGATCTCACAGCTTTGCCCTACGGTTTTTTGTCACAGAAATACCTCGTAATGTTACAGCTCTAGCAGTACAAGCCACGTAAAGAGGCTGTGAAACGCATGATTTTTAGGGCAGTGACTGCTGTCCATGTCGATGATGGGAGCAGCGCTGCAGAGGTTCTCTCCCTGCGGCCGCGGCGCAGGAGTCAGCGCTGTTCCCCACCATGGCCCCAGCCCGCCTGGGGCTCCGGCTCGAGGGCGAGTCACAGAGGGAAGAGACTGTTCGTCTCTTTCTATGTCTTCTTTGCTGAAGAGCAGCACTTAAGGTCTGGTTCAGGCTTAGAGCCATGTGGAAGCTAGAAATCGTGTGGCTTAGAGAGCAGTGCAACTCAGTCTGGACCCAGCATTGGCCATTCCTGCTCCTTCAGACTTTGAAGCAAAGGATTGGGTCTGTGCAGTACAGCTGCAGACCCGAAAGAAAAATGGGGTCACAAATGTAGGCCAATTGCCCTTGCATCACGGAACAGGAAATCTTGCAGAACAGCCTTTTTCTTTTACTCATCTCTCAATGCAATTAGAATTTTTAAAAAATGTATGCATCCTGACTCATGCTGTTATATAATAAAAGAATCTGTTCGTCATGGGAAGCAAACGGAACACTGTCCAATTGTGTGGTCTTTGAAAATAAATAGCATCTAAACATTTTATTGTCACTACTGTTTTTTTTACACTGATTACTTGTTGTTTTTTGTTTTTTGTTTTTTGTTTTTTTTCTGTGTGGTAGAGTCAAATTCTGCTAATGAATAATTTTACATTTACTTGAACCTCTTGTCCTTGAGGGGTTAGGGAGGGGAATTGAAACAAACTTTAAACAGGAAAGAATATAAAATAGATAATTCAAATCAATCAAACCTAATTACTTGGAGTTTATTTCCTCTCTCCTTGGTTCTAACAGTATAGGAGAGCAGAATTTGAGCCATAACAAGCTAATCACATAGCTGAAGACAGATTTCTTTCCCAAGAATGGCTGCCCCTTTCCTCTCCTGGTTTTAGGAGAATTTAATCTAAAACCACAGGAGTCTGTTGTTAGCTACCAGCCTGGGGCACACAGTTACTTGGAATGATGGTTAGTGAACTGTGTGCTTTATTTTAGTAAATATGATATTTAATATAATTTAAGGCTCCATCACAAGATGTGGCACTGCAGAAAAGTCTCAGGAGTGTAGAATTTGCCAACACTGGGGAAAACCGAAATGTTGCCACTTTGTCACAGGTATTGCCCACCATTGCAAGGTGCTGTGAGGAAGGCCCCCACTGACCATTTGTCTCGGAAGGGGCAGTGTCTTCTCTGTGCACAAAGTTTCACTGGGAAGCAGAATTTAATTTTGTTATGTTAAACCTACTGAAGTGAATAAATGCAGGGACACTGATCTGTCTTATGGACTAGTTTTAATATCTACCTGCAAAAAACTGCATTTACAGATACACAAGCACAAATCAGATCTAGTCTCAGGCACAGAAAGGAGGGGGATGAAGTACAGTTGAGGATCCTCTCCTGAGTATTTGGGTTTGGAATGGGCAGTGGTGAGGCAGTGTGAGACCAGTACGGAAGTCCTGGTGAGGCACGCTCCAGTTCTGTAGTGAAGAACATTCCTCACTTCCAGATTTGCACTGTGGTTGCAAGAAGTTGAGCTTTTCTTCTTCCCAGTAGTTTGATGGTTTGTGAAAAGGTAGAAACCTCTGATCTCAGAAGAGCCCTCTGCTTTCATTAGTTGTGAAGCCTGTCAAACTGGGAACTGTGCTGCTCTAAGCACAGCACAGGTAACCACAAGATGGTTATTTTAAAAATCCTGTGACTGATTGGGGTCTGAGAAGATGGCATCGCTGTTGCTCAGAAGGAAACAAAACCTACTCTGGTGTTGATCTGAGCTGTTAGAGCAAGTCAGAGGGGAGAAAGATACAACAGGCTCTCGATGTGAGTAAAGACAGTTCAACATAATTCTGCATATGGGTAGGGGGCCTCACTAATATTTTTGCTGGTCTTCCAGGGACCTGGAAGAAAACCCTTGGATTGCCTTCAAATCGAGCAGATTTGGTTTTCCCCTTAGGAGCACTGTATAGCTCCTGAAGATCTTGACAATGAAAGTTGCACTTTTGGTGGTACATTAAAGCTGCTGTACACTGCAGTTTCAATGTACCACCAAAAGTGCAACTGGGAAGAGATTCTGGAACCAGGTAGACTGAGAGGCTGAACTTTCAGGAGGGGCTGTAGGACAGAATTGAGCATGCCAGAAATGTGCTTAAGTGTCCTCGTGCAGGTGCTGTGCTTCAGTCTGAGGTTCAGAGCATTGGGGTGGTATAGGGACAGAAGAGCTCCTTCTTGGGAGAGCAGGCTGGCAATGGGCCCATGAAAAAGCTGCTGTTGACAACAGCTTCAAAGTCTCGCTGTGACTCGGATGCTACTGTACTTAACACAGTACAGTACTGAAAACCACCCTGGGCCCTGCAGGAGTGCAGAAAGAGAGAAGATGAAAGACTTTTAGAGTAGGATGTTGTCACCTCAGATAAAACAAGATAAAGTTGTAAGTAATCATAAATCTCTGTGTATATGACTATTAAAAGACACAAGTCCAGTATTTTCCAATGATTCTGGTATTTTCTAATTATTAGAATAATAAGATTTTAACTTCATTAAGAATTCTCTTAAGCCCTCTCCAAAAAAATGCACCCTTTGTTCCTGGGTTATAGAAAATTGAACTCTAGCAGTTTATTTCTTCTTTATTCAAACAGCAGTTTTTTAATTAACTTGTAATCAGAGGGGAGCTTTTAAAAATAAAGCCTTGTGCTACCTTTAGTAAGGAGGCATCTTTCTCAGCAGAAGCTCAAAATAACTTTTAACCACATCTCCTGCTGCTTGTAAAAATCTTCCACTCTATCTGTCTTGCCTTTAACAGTCTTGGTGCACTCAGCAATAATGGAAAAGGAAAATTAATGTAAAGAAAATAATAAAAAAGCCTTCAGGAAGAGTTATAAAATACTCTTCCCACACACCTCTTGTCTCACAGTGGACCAGTCTCACATTCCATTTCACTTACCCAGGCAAAGTGGCTGCATTTGAGAGCTTCATTTTGTGTTGAAGGGCTTCTCTCCAGCTGCTGGCATGGCCTCTCTCTCACTCTTTTGCACTCTTACCAGCTTCTTGCACTAAGAAATGTCTACCTAAGTACTGAAACTTTGCAGCTGGTGAGATGATAAAGAAATTACAAATTACTGTTGCAATACCATATTTTACCAAGATTTTGGGGTTTGAGACATTAATCCTGCTATTGGGTCCACTTTTGTAGAGCTGAGGTAACTTCAGAATTCTGAGGTGTCACCCAAGGCTATCAGGCAGTAGCATCTGAACAGCAGAGGACAAAAATCTAGTAATTACAGTGCAGCTTCTTTCATAGTTTCTCTTCAGTAATACAACTCAGTGAGTCATCGCAGTGCAAGCATTTTTGCTGTATTTGTTTGTATTAGATTCTTTAAGAGACCATAGGATTATCACTCAAGGATATCCAGGAACCTTCTGACTGAGCTCAACAAGTAGGAGTCCATCCCTTTCTCTGGCACAGCTGAGGCAGGGTGCTCATCTCATAAAATCACTGGGAAAAGTGTAGCAAAAATCCCATATTAGTGAAAGCTGCTTGCCTGTTTTAACCCCACTGAAGTATTAATGGGAAGGATCCTTTGACAAGGACAGAAGCCTAAAGCCAGAGGTGGCATGGATCTGGTTGGTCAGACAGGTCTGGCAGCATTTGTTGTAGAACAAACACCTCTGTTCCTGCTGTCTACAGTTGCTGTGGCACAACATCTTTCTCTTTTCTAGCCATGAAGGCTGAAACCCCAATGACAGAGAAGCATATTTTCCCTCCATCCTCACAAAAAAAGTATGTAAAATTTGCATCATGTAACACTTATGTATGTCAAAAAGGAAAAAGGAAAATATCCCCCTGGATGCACCCTGGCTGACAGTGGGCTGCTGTGTGAACTTGGACACGAGGAACACAACCCACTGTGGAGCTGGGTGATGAACATATCCTCAGAGACATGGTTTGGCAGTGAATTCCAGTCTTGATGCCAGCATAAAAAAATTATCTTTCTGTTGGTCTTCCTGAAGGATGGGCTGCTCTGTGCCATCTACAGCAGGGTGACCCAGACATGACTAGCACGTGTGACACATCATGTCCTGTCAGGAAGACATCATTTTCTCTCCACAATCAGTGTGAGGATTAGGGGACCCTTTCCAGACTTTACATGTCACTGTGGGTTAGTGTGGACAAACTTCATCCACGTGGTTCCCTCTTGGTTGCAGGTAGGAGTGACAATTCTCACCAAAGAACCCTTGTTCCACAAGCACAGGGAGGAGAGAGTTAAGCAAGACCCAACAATATTTAGGATCAAAGTCTGGGCTCCTCTTGTTGGCTTATGGCTGATCCCAGAGAGATTTGGTTTGCTAAACATGGGGAAAATTCCTCACTCAAAAAACCCCAAACAACAAACCAACAAAACACAGCATAAAACAATAAAGAAAGAGAATGAACACTTTTCTGTTGTTTTGCCAAACTAAGACAGAAACTAGGAGAGGAAGGCAGGTGCCAGAGCCCAGGAGAAAGTGTCTGTGGCAGCTGACATGTTGGCCCATCTATCATTTAAAACCAGACTGGAAAACCCCTTTGAGATTATCCATGCATTTAGAAGTAGGCAGAGATCTAAACACCTCACGAGTGTGAGGCCTTCCCTGGCTCAGGAGGGGCTGAAGAGTCGGTGCTGCAGTGTTAAATGCAGAGCAGTGCTTAGCTGTGGGTGTGTTAACCCTGTGCCTTCACACTAATGTTGAGAAGTCAAGAACCAGATCACATAAACATCATGTAACCAACACTGCTTTGAAGAGCCTTCCTGGATTCCAGTTTTGTATATTTGATACTAAGGTTGTCTGGTAAATGGTTCTTGTGGTGTGTGCCTTGAGAGTCAAGACACTTAGTCCTGGCACTCCGGATTGAACAGGGAGCAGGTGTGCTTGAGACAAATGTACAAGAAGTGCAGAGGAGCAGCAGCTCTGCCCCTACAACTGACAGCAGGTAGAAGGAATTGTCTAGCTGGGCCAGGTCTCACTTCAGCATTTCAGGTAGCAATGGTTCAGGTTAGAAGTGTTTTGGAAGAAACTGAGCTTGGAAATAGCAAAAGGAATATTTTGCCTGTGAAGCAGTGAAAGAACAAGAATGCTGTCCCAAATATTGCCAGCTGAGTTGTGATCCTCACTCCAAATACAGACTGGTGAGGTCAGTTGAACATGGACAGAAAGAATATTTTGGGGGCAACAGAAAGAAACATATCTGTCAGATGGTCATCTTTGTAGGAGGAAGCAGAGCCAAGAGTTCCTGTAGGACCACAGAAAGCAGCAATGGGGAGCAGCAGCAGATCCTGGAGAGGGTGTCCCAGTTAACATTTAGGTGGTGCTTTCTGGAACAGGCACTAAAGCTTCAGAGTAGTGAGAGCCCACTGGGGATGAATGATAGACCAGTGCAAATTTAGATGCCTGTCAAGCCTAGCCAACAAGCTGGGAGGAAAATGAAGTGAAGCAGGAGTGATTAATACTAGTTCACTTTTCAAAATCTCAGCAGTGGAGGCAACCAAAATACCCTGGGGAGAAAGGACCATGGGTTGCCAGGTTTCTCCAATGTGTCCAAACACATATGCCTTTCCCCTTCAGTAAAGAACACATTTGTGCCACACAGCACAAACACATAATTCTAAAATCATGGAATAGTTTGGTTTGGAAGAGGCCTTCAAAGGTCATCTAGTCTCATCCCCCTGCAACAAGCCGGGACAATGCCATGAAGAGATGAGCAAGGTGCAGTCACCAAAAATAATCTAACTTGGAGAAAGATTAATAGATCCTTTGGGAGCTGTACTGTTTCTGCCACCTGAACTGGCATAGCTTTGCACTGGGTAAGGAAGATACACTGAGAGACCTCTTAAAAAGTTTTGCTGCAGATGAAGAAATTTCCTTGAAAAGGCTAAGAGCCATAAACAAGTTTCTGGCTTTCTTAGTTATATTGAGTTTGTGTGGCAATGTTTTGGTGGAGGTGGGTGGGGGATGCTACAGCTTCCCATGTCAAACAGAGACCAATGCCAGACACTCCAAGACAGATGCATTGCTGGTCAAGGCCAAGTCTATCAGCAATGGTGGCAGAACCTCTGGGATAGCATATTTAAGAAGGGGAGAGGTGGGGATGGGGAGGGGAATCCTCCACAAGAGCAACGGCAGATAGAGAAGAATAAGAATATATGAGAGAATATAACAGCTCTAGAGATGCCCAGGCAAAGCAATCAGTGACTGTTCTCTCCCTGCCCTTATCTCATGAGCCTTTCATTATATTTTCACTCCCATGTCCATTTGAGGTGGGGAGTAATAGAAATGCCCTCACAGAACTGTCCCTTTGTGCTCCTGGTCTTACCAGGACAGTTATACCTGAGTAACTGGGCTAACTGCTCTTCACTCCAGGCTGTTGTCCAACAGTATATTTTCAGTAGATTTATCTGTGCTGCTTGATTCTCTAACCTGTCCCACAGCATTAGCAAGTCTTTGTGCAGTCTAGATTATATTTAAAGAAACAAACCCATCATCCCTCAGGAATGGATATAAACACATGCTTGCTTTTTCTCTGTGGCACAAAATTAATCAACTCCACTTGCCAATTTGTTGTTCCTGTGAGGAAACATTCAGTAATGTGCCTCCCATTACTTCTTTGGTTTCTTTTTTAATTTTTTTTTTACCACCTCTGAAATTAAAGTGGAAAAATCAATGTAATCAAAGCTCTCACCACCAGTGATTTCATGCATAAAGACCTAGAGATCAAATGATAACAGCAGCTGCCCACTCTTAGAAGTGAAAGGTTATATATCTGCTGTAATATTAATTGAGACACATGTGTTAGCTGTGTACAGGAGAGGATCCTATGTCAGCAAGTATTTTCCCTGTCATCTGCTTGGCATAACACAGGTCTGTGCATGTCCTTTCCCTCCTAATTCACACAGAAATAAATAATTATGCTCAATGCTCTAAAGGGATCATGGTGCAACTCTTCTGCTGTGAAAACTAAGTGCCTGAAACATATAAAACTTGTTAAAAGCAAAATTATTTAAACGTGTTTAATTGTCTCACTGATTAGTATCTGAGCATAGAGAGGATGTGTGATTAGGACACAACTTCCTTGCTATACCAGCCTGCACAAGTGGCATCTCAATGATGACTGTATGGGACCAGTAATTCCTCCTGTCCAGACCTGGAAGCAGATATTCCTCCTTGCAGGGCAATCTCGTGTGGCAGTTTCTCTCTGGGTAGCCTCAGATCATTGGTGTGGTTAGTAGTATAGATTTAAAATGAGGGAGTCATTGTCTCATTGAAGTGGCCAGCCAGCACCTCCAGTCTGTCTTTGCAATCAGCAAAATCACAGCTCACGTGCTGAAAGGCACACGCTGTAACTTGGTCCCTGCAAGAGGAAAGAAATAATTTCTGATCTGTATCCAGCCAACAGAGGGACTGCATATTGCGCAGACACAAATTCAAATTTCATTCTTCCATTTCATCTGTGGCTTTAGATGCGAGCTGGGATTATGGATGCCTTAAAACTTCCATACTGCACATCCAGTTGCAGCATTAGGTATATAAACAACTTTTAAACTATCTTTAGCTCTCACTAAGGCTATGAAGCCCACTGCTGGAGAGATGGGATTTGGGCATTCCAATGGCGTGTGTCTCTTGTAAAAACCAGTCATATGAAGAAAGTACAAGTCTAAAAAGAAATCAGGTCACTGAATTCAACATATTCAGGTTAAAATGTAAGTGCTTGGGAGTACAGAGTGATGACAGGCTCTGAGAAACTACTTTGGTAGTTATTTCAATGAGACATGCAATAGAGAGTGAGTGACTGAGTGAAACAATCAAGAAATGTCACCACAATGAGTATGATCTGACTACAGGATCAAAAATAAAGGAATTATGTCAGCAACTGCATACTTAGCTCTGCTTGTATCTTTGTCTCATGTGTGCAACATTTCTGACATGGAAATACTTGTCCTCTACAGCCTAATGTAAACACTGGCAGAGCTTTGTAAACAATTCAGCAGAATTTTCTTTCACTTGACCATTGACTTCAGAAAGCAGTTATTTGGAAATACTTTGCAATATTTTGTCTTCTTTGAGGTGATATACTTAATTTTTAAAATATTTACACCCACTTTAGCAAGAATATGATCTTAAGCCCTTAAATCAGGGACTGTGACTTGCAGTACACATTCTTTCTTGAAATTTCAGAAAGAAATATATATTTTCTGGTCTATAAAATAATTTCTTTTGTGTTGAAAAGGTAACAAAGTGAGATTAAAAGTGCCTGGCATCTTCACTCAATAGGCCCTTGGCAGTACAAGGATTGTGTTATTGTGTTTATCATTGTTAGGGTTCATTACGTCTGTCATAACCTGGGGAGATGCTTTTACCAGAAATGGTTCTTAAATCTTTTTAAGATAAGCACTCAAAAGGGATTAATAAGAAAGAGACCAAATACAGCATAATCTAGAAAAAGCTTTTTCTTAAAGTAAAAACCCCATTATTTCAATAAACCAGATTTTTCTTTCAGAATGCCTTTAGCTAGCTCAGAAACGTTCTGATGAAAATTTGAAGTGTGTTAATTAGAAAAGACTGAGTTTATGTCTAATGGGAGGTGGTGTTTCTTATGATTTCTATTCCTTTTTATGTCTAAACTTCTGTGAGATCTTAGACCATGGAATGACATTACTCACCACCTACTTTCTCTGTCCAAAGCTGGGAAACTTAACCTGATTGATGAGACTACAAAAGAGGATAAAAACACAAGCATATGATAATTCAGCTGTGCATCTTGGTGCATTTTATAAACTAGTATTTTAAAGTTTTAAACTGATTTTTTTTAATTTATAACTTTGGTTTATCAATATTTTCTCCAATAGAATAAAATCTGTTTAACCAGCTTCTCTGAAGTCAGTGATTATCAACAGGAGGATGCACTTACTGCTTTTCATGCTTCTTTCTGGAACTCAGGCCCTCTCTGAGCTCAGCTGGTTCTAAGAAGTGATGCTGCAGTGCAGCAGAGGAGTGCTATGAGTATGACTGTGCTCTTCCTTCAGAAATTCCATGTCTAGTCTGACAAGAAATCACATCTGAATCTTTACCATGACCAGCAAATTATTTCCCATCAGATTTTTTTCTCAGCCTGACTTCATTTTCAAGAAAAAGATCAAGTGCACTGGTGGAAGAAAAGTGATGGGTTGTGACACCTGACAAATGCAGTCATACCTTGGGCCGAGGCGAGCCCTAAGCACTGACTGTGCAGGCTCCCTCCCAAGTGCTCTGTTTACAACTTTCATTTCATTTCATTTATCCCTGAGTCCTAGTTGCTCCTGTGGGGAAAAACCCCTAGAGAAGGCCTTTAGGAGGGCTCTGTCTTCCCTGACAGGTTTGGCAGAGGTGACCAAGTGATAAAAACATTGCTGGATGCTGGTCAGTGCGGGATGGATGTCAGTCACTGTTACCTCATAATGTGAGAGGAGGGCTGCAAGAGGATAATGGAAGCAGATGGGAGCGAGGTAAAAGGGGAACAAAAGTCATCAAAGGGGAAGGAAGTGAGGGGAATTACAAAACATAATGCTGAAGAGAAATTATAAAGACAACAAGCGATGGGAATAAGGGGAATCTAGAAAAGCTGAACAAAGAAAGAGGAAGAAATAGGGAGACCAAAACACTAAAAAACAGAAATACCAAAACCAGCAAAAATGTTTGATGAGAAGTAAAAGGCTAGATGCAAACAAAAGAAGGAAATTTTGATAGAATTAATGAGGAAAAAATATATATTGACAATGTAGGATGGTCATGATGAAAAAATTAAATAGGTAACATAAACAATTTGAATGTAAATACATAATTTACATTTTATAGTCCAAAAAAATAATGAAGAGACTACAACCTCAGCTGGTGGCTAGGTTTTTGAATTAGATTAGACTGATCTAAATTTAACTGAAGGAACATGGAATCATGTTGGAAGAACATAGGGTGCTGCCTTTCTTTTAGAATTAAAAAAGGTAACATACTGTGTCATTTCAGAAGAAACTTGTGGATTCTGGAACAACTCAGACAATGTCTTTGCTTTCCCCATCTTTAAATATTTTCTTTCCTTAATTGCTGGTGGCATAAAACTAACATGTGGTAAGATTTGAAAACCACAATTACCATATTAGCTAAGCAAGAGCAGATTTCCTTTCAGAGCTCTAACATATGAACCAAAAATAGCTAACATACAGATTAACAAATAGCTGTGTGTTGAAAAGAACCAACTCTTTCCACTTGCCACAGTGTGAGGGTGAAGCACAAAGCACCTGTAAAGAAAGCTGACTGATTGAAAGAAATTGTGTTGAAAAGGTAAGTTGGACTAGGTACCTTGAGGTAGCTTTGGAATTCACCAAACAGTGAATTCTTCACCTTCTGAAAGATTGTTATTTATGCTGGATATTGAATATATTACAGACTAAAAGCACAAGATACATTTAAATTAGAAAGCACCTGATTATGGAACAAGGTGAGCAATAGCTTTTGTGAAGAATTAGCCTCTGATTTATCTTTAATTAAGCATTAAAAATCTGATGTGTACTTTGATGACTCTCATTCCATAAAAATGTTGATAATATTCAGTTTCTTCATAGCCTAATCTTGGTATTCCAAAGGCAAATTGTTGTTTGAGAGAGATGTTGGAAGCTGTTATTAGAAGTAGAAGTGCTTGTCTGAATATGCATTACAATCATGATAGACTTGGTGATTTGAAGTCACAGATACTTCTGTTACTCATTATTTGCTGGTTATGTGACTGCCATGCGTTACATTTATCTTTGTGCAATGAAGTTTGTTTTGCAAGACACAGATCCATCTCTTCCCTCCCCAAGTTATGAAAAAGAAGCACTAGAAATGCTTCAGTGAAATATCCCACAATGACATATGAGCAAATTACATTAGCAACAGAATGTGTTCCTACTCTGAATTTGCTGCTTGTAACAGGGTTTGAGCCCTTGTTTCAAGCTGTCAGAGACTGTGAAGAGGAATCTGTGGTTTTCTACAGAGTGTTTACAGAATGTGAGTTCTCTGTAAAAAGGATCGAGGCTGCTATATGTAGCTGTGTTACTACAAAGAGAGTAACTCTCAGTTTATCAGGAGTGAATGTACTGTGCCTTGCAGCACTTGACGGACAGAAGATTTCAAAATGAAGTGTGTGTTTTTTTTCTAAGAAAGTCCAGAAAGTACCTTCCAAACCTCATCTCAAGTTAATTAGAACATTTCCATTATTACAATTTGACATGCAAATAACAAGTTAGCAAACCAGCACAAAATTGCAGTTAAAAGAAAAGTCAAAGCCCCTTTCAGGAACTGTTCAAAGGATGACCTGAAAACCTGTGAAGATAGGGATTTTTATGAGTTATAAAATCATAACTAAAAAGTGAAGAGTACTTCTCTATTGTGATTAAGGATGTCTTGAAAGATTCACAAGGATTTCTGTCTTCACCTCCTTGTCTCTGCACTGAAACTCCCACATCTTCTTTCCTCCATGTTACTGAACTTTATAAAACTGTTTTCAAGTGCTTAACTATGTTATGGATTTCATCACAACCTGCTCCAGATCTGTGATGGTGGGGAGTGGTTTAGTCCAAACAGCAATTAATACTGTAGTGACCCTGCAGAAGTTATTTGAGTCACAGATAGATTTCCCATTTTTTGCTTTGTATGCATCAAACAGTGAAGATTGCTGTTCAGCAGTAACAGTCAAAACATGCTTTCACCACATATGCATGAACATTTCGGTAAAACAAGACTCATTTCAGGGGTTTCACGTGTCTCTGTGTTGCTCCATGCACATGTATTTGGTAATAGCTGAAGTCTTGGATCGTGTGAAAATGAGCCATTGAGAAAATAACATGTGCCCGCTTGGATGATTATGAACCATTACAACATGGTGCTTTAAATGCAGCAGTTCTCCTTTTGACACCAGGCAGTGTTTTTGTTCCATTCACTGGGTGTGGTCAGTGCAAAGAAGCACCAAATTTAAGCTGGTAGGGAGCCACTTCTCCTGTGATGCACTCTGTTTAGGAAAAAAGTGAGTGAGCAGAACTCTGTCATCCTGCATTTCTTTAGGTCCAGTGTTCTATTAATTTAACCATATATTGGAATCTTACATGACTGTCTGTACTTATGCCATTTTACAATTTTTTTTTTTTTTTTCCACTTCCTGCTAATGGAAACATCTAAGTTGTGTTCAAACCCGGGTCTGGAAAAGAAACGTTCTAGATTTTAAAATTCAGGAATCATGAAATTAAATTAAAATTAGTTTCAACTAGCTTTAGCAACAGACTTGAACAGCATGAATATGAACAGCAAATGTTTGTGTCAAACAGGCAAATGCAACCACATTTTACTTATCTACCTGCATATACACATTTTGTGTTAGCAGATCTGGACAAACATTTAGGTTGTGTGCACCTTGACCTATAATAGATTACTATTTTTTTTCTTCTAAAACAGCTGCTAGTCAATTTAGCAATTATTACTTATCTCATTTCACAGTTTTACTCTAAGCCGTCTTGTTGATTTAAATGATTGATGCTGAAACTACTCATCTGCATGACATTAAGTGCACATTTTGCAAAACCAGGTCATCATTCAGGACATTTCTGAGCACAATGACAATTAACACCCTGCTTATTATGATTCTGATTCTAGCTTGATAATTTTAAAAATAATATCATTACATAGGTAAACTAATAAGTAAATTAATAACATATTTGCCTCCAGCTTGAATGTTTTCAACACAACAACATTTTCCTTTACATAAAAAAACAGGTTATTGCTGTTGCTTGTGAGGAGGAAGTGGTGGTTATTCCAATTTAACTCTGTATCTTTAACTAATGCTGTTATTTCTTGTTTTCTAAATTAGAGTGTACTCTTGTTGAAGCTGATAAATGTGCTTGAGGCAGCCAAAAGAATCACACATCCTCTTTCACCTGGCCTTCAGACGATTTTCAAATCACGTAAGTACTAAAATAAAACAGGTAATCTATAATCTGTGTATATGTACGGCAAGGGTATTAAACTGAACATATAAGTGGGATTCTACTTACAAGGGGGGACTACTCTTAAAAATACTTAATGACTGAATTTTTTACTTCATAGAATTCTGTCTTTTTCCCCAGGTCTGTCGTTATTCATTGTGTTTTGTTTGTATAATTCAAATAGATTGGAGCTTAGTCTTACATTCGAGTCCTCGCACACTGCTTTCATAGTGAAAAGAAATGTGATGGTGTGGATAAAGTGGAAAAATACTAAGCTCAAAAATTCAAGGCTTATATATTTAAAATTCAGAACATACGTGTTTTTGAGTGCACATGCACAGACATGTATTATCAATATATAGTACATAACTAATGTTAGGATACATCACCTTATATAGATATGAGAATTTTTATATTTAGCTAATACATTAATGCTAAATAAAGATGTAAATACGCAGATTATAAATTATAAAGATGCCTACTGACACACTGTTAGAAAGATTTAAACTGAAAAGGAAATTGTGTTTATAAGACATATGATTCAACTTCCTCAGCAGCCAGTGCATCTTTTTAAAAACTTCTGTGAATGTTATTTCAAATTCAGAAAAGGAAGTCAGCTCAAGAGATTTAAATCAGGTCTAAATCTGATCTCTGCAGTTCTGATTTCAGTTTGAGTCCTTTGCTACAACTCTCATACTAACCATCCTCAGGAAGCTTCTGCTGGCCAGTAGAAGTAATTTTGTGAATAAATGTGTGGCTGGTGGTGTCTTTTTGAATTCCTGTAGGATCAGGGAGAATATGCATCTTTCCTATGATGTGTAGATGTTGTTCTCCAGAAAATCTCTGCTGAGCTCTTCTGCAAATTAAAGAGCCTTTTCTAAATGATCATCTGAATAGAGCTCCCTTCTTAGCCCTCCTTGCAGGCAGTAGGAAATACCCATGGCCCCCTTTCTTCTAAATGCCCTCACTCAATCACCTCCCTTCTGTATGTTATGTTCATGTTTCAGGGTGGCTGATAGAAGATATGCTGTCAGACTTTGTATATTTAAACCATGCAGGACTTCAAAAAACATGAATGGCAGACACCTAGAATGCAATTTTTCTTGCAATGATAAAATAACAGTCTCAAAAATAATTACCTAGACAGGTACCCCTTTTGTTCTGTCCATCTGAAGAATTACTGCAGCTGCCAAGTACAAAGGGTAACAGAAGCACCAAGCAAGGTCATGAGTGTGTCTCTGGATGAGATCAGAAACTGTAAAGCAGTGGATAGTGACTAAAATTGTGCAAAGATGGGCTAGGGGACCACAGGCCCTGGTTAATTGCATAACCTGCCTGCTGACCCTATACATCTCTTCACTTCTGAGAGACACCTTTAAGTTGTTTGAGATTTGCTTCAGAAGGTGTTCAAGCACTTTCAGGCTGTCATATTCCTGCAGCTTCTAAAAATCAGTTTTGAAAAGCCAGCAGATGAAGCTGGAGAGATAGTTAAAGATTTGTTTAAAGGGCAGGAAATCAAGATAAGCTGTGATGCCTTAGCTACATCATATAGTTCAGGTCTTTACCCAGCTGCAGCCCTCTGTCATCAGCCAGCAACCCCACATGAGTCATCCTCATTATGCTTTTGGAGAGTGTTCTGTCCTTTCCCTCCCCCAGTTTCCCCATTGTATCTGGACTTCATCTGCCCCACTTTTACAAATTCTTTCTCTCTCATTTTCAACCTTAGGTAATTCCCAAACAAAAAGGTTTTGGTTTTGTAGACTTAAAGCTGACTCATGTGCTCTTCCCAATTGGTAGCACGACTAGCAAAAAGCAGAAAAACTTGAGATAAAACTTTCCTTCACAATCTTGACAAATATGGAACCTCATGTCATCCTGTCCCTGAAATTACTGGCTTGCTGATAGGTGCAGTTCTCAGAGAACAGCTAATGGAAAGAAGAGAAGGGTCGAACTAATGCAAGGGGAGTCTGAGGAATGAAATCTGCCCATGAGCTCCTGTGTGAGGCTGAACAAGTTATCTGAGCCTAGCTTCCCATGTGTGGTCACCAGTGACACGTTTTCTGTAACTTTAGACTCTGTGATCTGATTTGCAGAAATCTGATCCTGGATGCAAACAGTCAGTGGATTTAATCTTTTACCTAAGTGAAGTCCTTCATAATTTTAAGTACTCTTAGAAGTGATGCTGAGGAGGATACTGTCTCAAACCTCCTAAGTGGATACTTAACTCTAATGACTCAGATTCTCCCTTTTAAATAAAGGTGTTAATACTTCACCACAGGGTGTTGTACAAATTAAGTAAGCCCTATCTGTAAAACAGTTAGGTATCACAGTGATAAAGAAAACAATTTTTTTTCATAGGGTTCTGTCTGAACTGCACACTGAACACTGCACAGTAAATCTGCGCACTGAACAAAGACAAAACACGAATGCTCAGTCTGTTCATACATTGTGTACTACCCTTCGCACTGTAAGATATTATTCTTCTGCTCTTCTATTACTTCACTAGTGTAATAAAAAAGGACAAATAATGTTATGTTGAAAGTGCTATTAAAGGGTCACTGATAAAGGGTCAGAGTGGGATAAAAGGGTAAATTGTTGCATTGTTGTTATTATACTAAGGGAGTGCTGTTTATATTTTCTGTATTTCCCTCAATACATGGATTGCCAATGTCATACAGAAGTTCTCAAAGTAAAATTTAATTTGTTCTAATTTCTTGTGTGCAAATTCAATGTGAAATAGCAGTTACATATTCTCATATATTATTTATTAGCCTATGAATAAAAATTTAATATATGTCTGTGCTCTTAATAATACTGATAAAAACCATTCACTTTCTACAGCTGCACATTTTGATTTGTTAACATTTGTTAACAGTGATGAGATTCTGTTTTGAGTAGGTTTTATTTTCAATTTTGTTTTTCTACTTTTTCACACTTCTTGTGCTGGTTTTCTGATCCAATCTACTTTATTTTCTTTTCAGAAATACTTGGGAAAATATTTTGAGGTCCTTCTGAACAAATTTTTCTGAGAAGTGTACTGGCAAAATGAATTTTGTAAGTACCTAATTGATAAACTATGTTAATATATCAATAAAGCAATGACTCTGTAAAACCCAGTTCCTTGAGGTTGCAGATCCAAACACTGTAATTTCAGGAGTGAAAATCTGAAGAGATGTTTCTGACAGCAGAGTTCGCTGTCAAAGCACACTCTTTATTGGATTTTCACTACAGGTGTGATGTTTGTGGTGCAGGTAAATGTGTCTCAGGCTAGGTATCACAGACTGCTGTTCTAGCTGAGTAGAGAGAAGTAATCATTTTTGGGCTGATTTAGTCAAGCTACATTATTTTGAAATGCATAGCATGCTATAAAGTCCTGTTTGCCTTGTGTGATGGTAAAGGAAGACTAGGCCCCAAATTCAAATTCAGACTTTTACAGAGACAAGCTGTCTGTGACAGCCGACTTGTCCTTTATGCACAATGCATTTAAATATGAAGGCCTTTGGGACATCCAAAGGGATTATTTCCACATTTGTATTTTGAGTATGATTTTATGAAATTTCCTAGATAGTTCTTACAAGCATCGTCTGTAGTGTTAAATGCATTTGTAATTGGAATGTGTGGTCAGTTACCTATCACGTTTCTACCATACAGGGATTAAAGATTAACATCTGTGTGTTAACTGGTGTTCTCCTTTTCTACAGACAGACCTTCATTCCACAGATTACCCCTACTATTCAGACTATGTTAATCTGATCACATCGCCTTGTTCTAAGCAGGAAGTCAGGAATTTCACAAAAGCATTTCTGCCAGTTGCATATTCATTGATTTGTATCATCGGCCTCTTTGGTAACATCTTTGTGGTGATGACCTTCGCTTTATATGAGAGAGCCAAGTCCATGACGGATGTGTACCTCTTCAACATGGCCATAGCAGACATACTGTTTATTCTTACTCTTCCACTGTGGGCAATGAATTATGCCACTGATGAGTGGATTTTTGGTGATTTCATTTGCAAAATGACTAGAGGTATCTATGCAATCAACTTCAGCTGTGGCATGCTGCTTTTGGCCTTTATCAGCGTGGACCGGTACATTGCTATCGTACAGGCAACAAAGTCTTTTAAACTCAGGGCAAGGACTCTCGCACATAGGAAACTCATTTGTCTGGCTGTGTGGATATCATCAATTCTAATCTCTAGTCCCTCTTTTCTGTACAATGAAAGTTACAGCTTCTCCATGAATGAAACCAAAGAGATTTGTGATCACAGATCTGGCAGGATTTCTGAAAGCACTATGCTGAAATCGCTGCTGTTATGGCTACAAGTTGCATTTGGATTTTTTATACCTTTCATATTCATGATTTTTTGCTACACCTTCATTGTCAAATCCTTACAACAAGCTCAGAATTCCAAAAGAAACAAAGCAATACGTGTGATTGTATTAATTGTAGCTGTTTTTCTAATTTGCCAGGTACCTTATAACATTGTTCTTCTCATAACAGCTGTCAACATGGGCAAGATTGACAAATCTTGTGACAATGACAAGATAATGGCTTATGCAAAATACACCACTGAAGCCATAGCATTTTTACACTGTTGTGTGAACCCTGTGCTCTATGCGTTTATTGGAGTGAAGTTCAGAAGTTATTTTGTGAAGCTAATGAAGGACCTATGGTGCAAGAGGCACAAGAAAGACAATAAACGTAGTTCAAGGACAAACTCTGATACTTACCATTCAAGACAGACTAGTGAAATTCTGACTGACAGTGGATCATCTTTTACTATATAACACAATTTGAACAACATTAGTACTGAAGGACTCTTCTCACCAAGAAACCCAAACCAATGTCACTGCATGTGACAGCAAGTAATCTGAACTTCTCTATGCCTCTAAATGAGATCCAATGATCTACACCTCTTTTCAGGAAACTAATTTAGTTAAAGGAACAATACTGTCCTGTGTAAAACTAAAACCTTATTCACTCCTCTTAATGCTCTTCTAAACTGCATCCTCTTGGAATTATAAAGTGAAGTTTAAAGAGGAACCCTTGTCATTGTGTAAGGAAAAATTGCATCTCATCTGTCCTGCAACACTGAAATATCCCCAAAATAATAAGTAAATGAATAAGGTTCTACTCTCTTTCTTACATTTATTGTTAATAATTGTTTCTGTTTGTTTAATTGTTTCTGTTAATTACTTCTACCTGGAAATCCTAGTGAAGTGTGGCTCTCCACTGTGCTTAATATTGCAGACAGGTCATATTGTGACAATACTAACCTAAAGAGATGGCATTTGAGCAAAGCATGACAAGGAATGCAAACTGCAGAATGAAAAAACAGGCTCAGAACTGCTGACATAGCTGGGCTGAGGTGCTTGGTCTTGTAAATCTTTGCCCAGTGCTATTCTGAGCAAAGAGTGAAGCTTTGCTAGAGTTTCCTCTCATGGGTTAGCACAGGATTCAGATGCTGGAATCCAGCAAAGCTGATAACCTGATGAATATCTCTTTGTGAAAGTTGCCTCTTTCTACCTGAAATTCACAGTCTACTTTTTAAAAGACAACTAATTGGATAAAACTGCAATTATTCCAACACAATTTGTTGGGATGCGAATGGTGACAAAATATGGAGCATTTCTTTGCATTTAGCTACCACTAGCAAAGATTCTTAGGAATGCATTTACCAGCTCAAATATGAATATATATAGTTTCAGAAATTAGTTAGAAGTTATTGTCTAAAAAAAGAGCAGAATATGACTTAATTCAGCCAAAATTTTTACTCAGTCAGTATTTGACTCACTATGAATATAGGAATATTTATAATAAATGCAAATAGTTTTACCCAGCCTTGACTCTTCAGCAAATCTTCAGTGGATCTTCTGCTCATTGAGTGAGCTTTACCACTGTTGCAGTCACTGTGGGACAGTGAGGTAGTCAGAAGCATGTGCTGAAGATCCCTTGAGGATATCATTAATGGGACACATGAAATTAGTACTGCTTTGGCTAGTACAATCCATCCTTGTTTCCACTGCAGTGTCAGGTTTTTTAATATCAGTACCAGATATGATAAAGATTGTGTATATTTATCATAACTGAATAGCAATTTTGCAATATGATAGAAAATTATGTAAATACACATGTATGCATTTGCTGTACATAGCAATGATGATTTTCTGGAAAGAATTCAGCAAATAAAAAATGCAATTGAAAAGGAAAAGATCCCCTCATATCTAAGAGTTCCATGCTATGTTGCCATGAAACATTCCTTTTGACTCTGTGAAAAATCTGTCACATCTGAGCAGTCTGTCCATTGTGGGCTCGCTGAGGGAGCGTGCCCCAGGGTGGGGGTTCAGAGCTGAAGCAGCTGTGGGGGCTCTTGGGCAGAACCTCCCAGTGCTCCAAAGGGCATCCCCCACCTCCTGCCCACCCACTGCCTTGGCTGCATTGGCCTTCAGCCACTGAACAACCCAAACACTGCCCCAGTGGGGTTCGGGGGCCAGACAGCAGCCAAGGCACAGTCACTGATGAGCACTGTCACTGTCCCACCACTGGTGACTTGCTGATGGACCCCGGGAGAGGTCAGGAAAAATGTGCCATAGCTTTCCTGAGGTGGTTAGCGGAAAGAGCATCCTCCCTTGGTGGGGAGAGCAGAGAAAGAGAACAAAGCAGGGTCCTGCAGACCTGGGCCTTCCCCAGGGAGAGGGGTCAGCCTCACAGGTCACCAGCCCCTCATAGCTGTGAGGGACCCAGGCTGGAAGTGGTGGTGTGGGACAGCTGCCTCAGGCAGGAGCTGCACAGCTTCTCAGCTGCTGGATTTTGTGACGGTAAAATGCTCACTGGAAATGACATTCATGTGTAGAAAACGTAGCCAGCTACTCCCCAATGCATGTGGGAGAGAAGTGCTGCTGAGTGAAGAGGAGCATGGTACACACGTGGGACTAAAACAGCACTTGGAGCATGAATTGTGCTGGTTCCAAGGCCTTGCCAAAAGTCCTGCTTGAGGTGCAGCCAAAATCTTGATTGCCATGAATGAGTGCTCTGTCCCTAGGATAGATGAGGGTAGAAGACTGGATGGATTCCTGTGGTGGTTTAACATATCTGGTTGCCAAGCATCCACCAAAGCCTCTCTATCACTCCCTTCTCAACTGGACAGGGGAGACAAAATGTAATGAAAGGCTCATGAGTTCATAAGAGCAGGGGGAGATCGCTCACTGATTGCTGTCATGGTACTTGGAGGAGTTAATTGGACTTATTACCAGTAAAAATCAGAGTCATATAATGAAAACAGATCTTAAAAATACCTTCCCCCCCCACCCTTCTTTCCCCTGAGATGTAACATTGTTCCTCATTCTTTACCTCCTTCCCACAGCAGGGAGATGGGAATGGTGATTACAGGCAGTTCATCGCATGTTATTTCTGTACAACTTCCTCCTCAGAAAGAGGAGTCCTTCCCCTGACTTAGAATGGAGTCCCTCACACAGCAGAGTCTTCCATTAATTCCTTCAGCATGAGTTCTTTCCATGGGCTGCAGTTCTTCACAAACTGCTTCAGTGTGGGCCCTTTTCAGTGACTTACAGTTCTTCAATAAAAAGCTGTTCCAGTGTGTGTTCCCTGTGAAGTCACAAGTTCTGCCAAGAAACCAGGTTGCAAGGACTCCTCTCTCCACAGGGCAAGAGGTCCTACCAGGAGCCTGCTCCAGTGTGGGCTTCCCACAGAGTCACAAAGTCACAACATTTTTTCAAGCATCCACCTACTCTCATGTGGGGCTCCCCCAGGATCTGCAGGTGGATCTCTGAGCCCCTGTGGAACTCTGAATGCTGCAGGGAGAGAGCCTGCCTCACTATGGTGTTCACCATGAGCTGCAAATGTGTCTCTTCTGTGGTACCTGGAGCAGCTTCTTCTTTGCTGGCCTTGGTGTCTGCAGTTTTGATTCTCTCACATATTCTCATTTCTGTCTTCTCTGTCTGCAATTACTTCTGTACCAATAACTTTTCTATTTAGCATTACTACCATGGCTGATGGGCTCAGCCTTGGCCAGAAGTTGACATTGGCTTTGTTGGATGTGGGAGAAGCTCCTAGAAGTTTCTCAGAGTAACCACCCTTAAAGCTCCCCCATTACCAAAACCTGACCTCATGAACTCAATACATCTCCCAAGGGTCTGCTGTGCAGGGAGAACCACAGCTCCAGCCAGTGGGATGCTGGCCTTTTTGCATACACTTTGAGGGTAACTACAGATGGAAGGGTGGGTAGATAGAAATATAACTTAGATGTAATACCTTCTTGACATTTTTTGTGAAATTTACCACAAGGCAAAAGAGAAAGACCACTTTAGAGAAAAAGCAGTGGAAGAGAACAATTACTCTGCTCGATGTCCAGAAGGAGATGGCCATAGTGGCAGGCTGGACAGTGGATGTGGCTGGTGGGCTCTCAGATATTCCATCATGCCTTTGGTGGCCATCTCAGCAGAATCAGCTCATGTGTTGGGGCTAATATTGGTAGTTCAAGGCATGAAAACAGCACAGATTTAGAGGAGCCTGGGAACTTGGTGTTCCTTTTAATGCTTATTGAGCAACATTTCAAGGCTTACTGCATTTTATTAGGGTTTTCTCCTTGTTGTCGTAGCTATATGCGACAAACATATGATAAGATTTTCTTTTTCATTGCAGGTTTTTCTTTTTCATCTAGGATTTTTGGAAAGATAAGACTTGGTTTTGCACAGGTTCTTGTTTCCCACCACATTTAAAGAGAGAGAGAAGGACATATGTAGTGTTGCATCATGTCTTGCACAGAGAAGATGTAGCTGATAAGCTCTGAGAAGCTGATTCATATCTTCCTCCAGCTGGGACTGGGTCTGGGTTGTGGTACTGGCTGGACCTACAAGGTCTCTCTTGTTGGCAGGTTCCATTCTGCTTTAGGGGGGTAGAAAGTGGCCCTGCTTGATGCTTCCTGTTCTAGCAGTTCAGAAGGACATAGGTCATCAGTGCACACTGTTAAAGTCAGTGCAGACAGTCTAAAGCTAAATCTGTTTTCTGATATCTGTGATCATGAAAATGGACCTCATTTATTATTCTTCTCCACACAATAAATGACAACTTTCTTCACAAGGTGAAATTTAAATTTCATGTGGTGTCTCGTCTCTTCTATTTATATATTACATATCTTAGAAGAGTGATCACTATAAATTGGTGAACCTGCAAGAGGGTCAAAGTGGACAGATAAGTTCAGAGCCATCTGTGCCTTGCTTCTAGCAAGGAAAGGCAAAGGATAGAAAATTAAAATTATACACCAAGGTAGATAGCATTTGGTGATGATTAGTGGAAACTAAAGTGAAACTTGAAAAAACAGTCTAGAGAGGAACATCTTGCTATGGAAGGTTATTAATGATGATTAAGTACATAACAGATATAACTCTACTTTGGATCTTTGTAGAGCAATCTTGTTATTTATAATTGTGGAAATCCTGGGGAAATTTTCTTGCTACAGAGTAGCAAGAGATGGTATTTGAAGGTTTAAAAATTTGGACAAAATTGAAAAAAGTTTCAGATTAAGTGAAAATGATAACATTTCAAATAGTCAAAACAGTTTGTCTCATGAAGCATTTAAAATATTTTGACATTTCTGGTTACTTTTCACATACTATAACAAATGCCAAGGAAATGATTTCACAAAACCACTGAAAGTGGTTCCTACATTTTTATGCTGCTGCTGAGTAGTCAGGGTATTCCCTCCAACCACCTCCTAAGGCAGAGGGTACCAATCCTCTGTTACCCATCGTGAGTTAAGGGCTCATAGCCTCTTTGAAAAATCTACGCAAAGTTCAGGAAAAAAAATGGTGAAAATGCTGCCATCAAATTCTCCTACACCAGTAGATATCATTTCTCATCTGCATGTCCTTCAGGCTGAAGAGGAAATTAAATTACACCTCCTCTAGTGTGGATGAATGACACAAGACATGGTGGCAATAATGTGACCACTGAGTAGTGGTGTTCTCTTCACCACTTGGAGCATAGATCAGTTCCTTTTATGATGAGTTCCTTAAAACAATTTCTTCATTTTTGATTGAATGAACTCCATTGCCTAACCTGAGTCAAAAGGCATCTAAGTTTTATTTACTCTAGAAAACAAAATCTAGCTATTTTGAAGGCAAAAATTCTTATCCACCAAATCAGGGCTGCTTTCCCCACAAACTGAGAAACCCATTGCCTGTGCAAATTTCTAGCTGATATTTATAGTCCGTTTTCTTTGAATTGATGGTATCATGTTACCCTACTATAACTACTGATGTGCGTTTCGTATTTCTAATGAAATCTTCATATTTTGTTTACATTTACTCCCTTTCTGTTGGAAATATATATTGAATTATTATCAATTATATTATCAATTTGGCCTATATATATTAGGTTCAGCTAAACAAGTCAAATTAATATTCTTCTACCAAAAGTCTTTGAAACTCTCATTTCATTTTACTGTAGCTTCATAATTCCCAGATATTTATTAAAGTTAATACAAATTAATAAAATAATATTTATAATATGTATTTAATGTATTTATTCTGTAACAACTGGAATTAATTTATGAATTTGTGATTCACTCAGGATTTAGAGGGAGTACAACCACTACCTCCACAAGAAGCAGTGGCTGAACACAGAAATTAAAGGGTTTTTTTCAAAATAGAAAATGTGTGATCTGGATTTATGCCAAGCACAGACAGTTGTGATGTGTCAGGACAAAACATGTTAGTATTATTTATGAAGTATTTATGCTTAGTCCTTTCTAGTGGTTAGGAATGATAAGGTAAAAACCTATAATTGCCAGAAAATTGGTCATTTTTTCATTTGTTTGTTTCTTGTCCTGGATTGGATCATCCAGCTACTGTTTTTATTGTGATTTGTGGTTCCATTTCTGAAAAACTTTTACAAAAATATGGAGCCATTAAAGTAGTTGCTACTGGAACTCTAATTGCTGTTCTTTTTATCCTTTTGCTATTCAGATTTAAAACTATGAATTTCTTGCAGGTATCAGACCAAGTTTTGCTTCTAATGCATGTAATTTTTTTTTTTTTTTGCTAGATCAAGAAATCAAGAATGTTTTTATAAAAAAAAAATTTCTAGGTACTGTATTCAATTATATATATACAGAATGGAAAAAATAATACTAAGATACAGAAAATGTACTGTTGGGAAGAATGCATGAATTATGTGTATTTATGGTTGATAGTTTTATTTCTAAGAGAAGCTTATTTATGAAAGGTAAAATCATCTCATTAATGCATTTCAGGTGAATTATAATGTATTTTAACAATCTTTCTCATAAGATTATAATAGAAAATTATAATAGCTTTGTATTTTTTTTCTGATTCCAATTTAAACAGGATTCAGCTCATAACAACAGTGATAAAAGTAGTACTGTGTTCAGAATCTTTTTGCAGTTTGTGGTACTTTCAGGCCAGTGGATATACATGTTTGGTTTACATTTCAAGAATAACTTCTTATAAGAAAGAACAATATCAGCTGACATACTAACAGTGAAAATAGAGATTGAACAACCTGATGTACTTTTTACATTGGAGTTTATTTGGCATGAGCACAGTGTTTTTTATTGAAAGTATTGTGTGCTCTGGGATTTTCATAAAAACAGGGTTTATTTAACAGACTTGTCAATGCAGGAAACATTTTCTACTTTGTTTTCATTAATTTCTTGTTCTTGTCTTGTGCTGCATGAGGCAGCATTCATTAAAAATAATTTCTGATTGCAGTTGTTCTCTCTAAACAATTTTCATCCCTCTCAAGTTTTCTATACATATCTGTTGATTTGTAATTCAAAACATATTACTGAAGAGAGACATGGAAATCATGGTTTTAAGTTGGCTTTATTGTTCAAACTAGAGGATTTAATTCCTGCTCACTTCTTCTGTTCTTTTTATTTTCATAATACACTTTTTTTTTTTTTGTAGTAATGATGCAACTCTGCAAAAACTCATTAAACTTATGCAGATAAACATAAGCATTGTGTGAAAAGTATGTTAGGTTTAGGTTCTAAAATATCTTTACCTAGTTAAGAACCAAGGATCTAGCTGTCAAAGTAGTACTGCTCATGGAAATTCATCTTGCAAAGGAAGTAGGGATTAGTGGTAAGTGGCAGAAAGTTGGTTTTGTTGCTGTGAGCTGTACCCACACCGTTACTGTTGTTGTCTGCTGTGGCCAGTGTAGGTGCACAGGCAAAGCATTGATCTTGGGAACTTCACTCAAGGTGAGCTTCACTCAAGATGGAAAAGTGGAGGCCATGGTATAAAACATCTGAGTCAATTTTGTGGTATCACTGAGATCAGAAACAGAAAAGTGCTCCAATTTAAAATCTGTCTACAAATCTTTGTTGCTGTCTTCTTGATGCAAGTGTGGATGCTTGGATATTTTGAAACCATTTGGACTTTTTAGCCCCAAACTCACCTCAAACTCAAGATTCATTTTGAGTTCAGTAGGCAGTAGGATATACAAAAGTACCAATGTTCGTTGAGTACAAACTTTTGAAATTTCACATCTAATATCATAACTTGCTGTGAGACACTGCTACTTTCTTAAGAATCTCTTAAGATTTGCTCAGAGAGCACACATTTCTTTTAGGCCTAAAATTATTTTCATTGCTTCATTTTAAAAAATCATGTGTGTGCTTCCAGTTTAGTTTATTTGCACACTCAGACTGGTGCAAGATTTCCCTCTGGTGGTTACAACATGCACAAAGTGTCATAGCTGTACTAGCTTAAGAGTTTTGTCATTTTACACCAAAAGGATGCACACGTCAGACCTTAAATAGATGTTATAACTTTGTAGGTGTAATCAAAGGTTCTGTACAGCTTGTATAAGCGAATCATATCACAGAGCACAATGTAGTCATGTTTTACTTTTTCCCCAAGTCAGGTCTTTTATCACTGTGGGCTGGCACTGTCTTTGTCTAACAGAAGATCTGAACCCAGTTATATCAGCACACATTAGCAGTTACTTCAGCTTTCTCCATCAGGTGCAAGAGTATTGTCCAGTAAGAAGAAATAATTTTTCTTCCTCATAGCAGGTAGTAGTGTCTCCAGAGAATTTGACCTCTGCCTCTTTTTTCACTTTACCTATAAATTTATATTCTTCTAATACACAGCAACATATAACAAAAGGGACAAAACATCACAGGTCCATTTCAGATTCATTTGCTGGCAGCTCTTCTGTTTAGGATTAATTTATAGAAATTAACAATAGGAGAGGAAGTTTGAAATCCATTCTCAGGCTGCTTTTAATTACTATTCTCTTTTGGGGTTAAATTATTACAGAGTCACAGAATGGGTAAAGATGGAAAGGACCACAGTGGGTCTGCTTATACTCAGTTAGCAATGCCTACTTGTTTTGTCTTAGAAAGTTACTGGTTTTGCTACACTGGCCAATAGCTAAACTGATCCTTGTTCCACCCAGAAAATTGCACAAAAACTTTATTGCCAGGGATTGAGCAGAACCATTGGAAAGAATTGCACTCACCTTGTGGCAGTCCACTGCAGAGGCAAGTGTCTCTATATGTAGAGCTTTCTCTCCAGATTTATTTCTACATGGTACTGATGGCTTCTTCATAAACTCTGTGTTACCAAGAAGTATATTTATATATGTATTTATATATTAGGTATATATTTGTAGACTTGTGTATTGCTTCCTTATTTATGAACTTCTAGGTCTCATTTTCATCCAGCTTTTATCTTCCTTAAATTTCTTTGTCAGAGGTCCTAAGTATCCTGCTGTTTCATATTTACTTGCTTTGCAGATCACTTCAGGATCACTTCCACTGCTAAATAGCCCCTGACTAACTGTACAGCAGGGTAGACTTCATGTGGCTTGTGACTCAGTTTTACTCCCATTATATTAGCACTCATTATATTTTCTTCTTGAATATGAATGTATTTGGACACCAGAGGATTGCTAACATCTCACCACGTTAGTCTCATGGATACTAAGGATATGACAGCTCAGCCACTGCTCCACTCTGGGAGAAAATGTTGATATCAGAAGCTTGGATAAGAAATGGGCCGTGAGAGAAATGTAGCACATATATCTGACAGGAGACTATAGAAAAACATGTAGGGTGCTTTTTCATTTCCAGAGAAACTTTTACTAGGACATGCTGACTGATCTTCTTTAGCTTCATGTAATTTGGGACATTTTCAGAATGTTGATCATATTTTAATTTAACAGGTAGCTAAACCATGCTACAAATTAATGGAGGCATGGTATAGAAATGAGGAAAAAAGAAATCTCAAACCAAACTGATTTGGAAGTTTGCCACTGTTGCAATAACTCTGCTGTGGTAAAACTTGAATGGGCAGCATGCAGGGCAACAAAAATCTCTCCATGGGAGCTTTTACAGAGGCCAAGATAAATTACATGTAATTCAAGCACCCTGGAGTATTCTAAATGCTAGACAGTAAATGAGCCGTGCTTAAATGAGAGTAGCTCATGTCAACTGAATTATTATACTGCATTGTGGATACTGTTACTAAGTTCTTAGTAGTGTACATTCAAAACTAGTAAACAAATCACAGTAACAAGTACTAATTCAGGAAGAACAAGACCTCAAGCTGTTGCAGATGGGAAGTCATGAGCTCAGTCTGAAACTGCTTATCCAAAAATCCAGAAGGAAGTACTGGATAAACTACTGAGTACTTAACTCAGGATATAGCTGAGTTTGGAGGTCACACCACTGTTACATGCTTGAGCAGGCTGTTTGGGGCAGACAGCTGTCCATGTCACCAGCAGATGGGTGAAAAAGAGGGATTAAAAAAAAAAAAAAAAAAAGAGAGAAAAATTAGTCTATGCTCTACTTTGTGGCTGCTTCTAAAGTCTCCAGTGCTAGTTAAGCAGCTGGTAGCATCCTGCCAGGAGGGGACCTGCCATCCACTTGGAGAAAGAATTAAAAATGTTAGGAATATCAGTGTTAAGGTGCTCACACATTGCAGAAAAATGTTGCAGCAGGCCAAGTTCAGCCAAGCTGCTCTCAGCTAGGAGTGAGGACCAGTGTCATTTCACCACACAGGAAGGGCTCCAGTGCTGCTCCTCTTGACTCCAGTGGCATGATGGATATTTTAGTAGCAAATACTGAGACAAATAACACATGCAGAACTGGCCATAGATTAGAAATAATTTGCCAGTCTTTGATGTCAGTGGCCACAGTATCACAGTAATGAATTTTATCAGTTATCAAATAGCAGCTTTCAAATGCACCAGCCACTGTGGTCACATGAAGCAAATAACAGCTTTATACAAATAAATGGCTGTGTTCCTCACCTTAAATAAATTTTTAATTTTCTATTAATATTCTATTTCTATTATTAATCAAAAAATTACATACTGTATAAGAAGACTGAATCTCAAAATATAATGAAAAGCAGGCAAATATAAACATATCACAAACCCATTAATAACTTTAAAAAGCATGATCAATCTATACACTTCCTAAATGTATTTGTCAGTCCATCTCTTATGACAAAAGACTTGAAGATTATCATTAAACCCTAAATTTAATTAATTCTAGGAACCATCTGGCACTCCCTTTTGCTTAGTTGATACCAGTCTTGCTTTTCACTAAAATCACTATGAAGTGAAGTGTTAGATATTTCTCTGATATTACTGATAGCTCTGTTTTTCTCTATAAAAGCAGTTGGCTAGCTAAATATTTTTGGGAATTATTAAATACAGTAAAATATTTAATGGAATTTTTGTGTTTGTGCGTGGTATTTTTCTTTGTGTCAGTTTAGAGATGTTCCACAGCATACATAAGTTAATAAAAATTAATGCCAGACTTCATCCATTTTATGTTATTGTTGGGTTTTACATGGTATGGAATCATAGAATGAGCTGGGCTGGAAGAGACATTAAAATTCTAAACCACCTGCCATGGGCTGGGATGCCACCCAACAGACCACGTTTCTCAAATTTGCATCCAACCTGTCCCTGAACTCTTCCAGGGATGGGACACCCATAGCTTCTCTGGGCAACCTGTCCTAGTGCCTCAACAAACTTAAAAGTAAACTATTTCTTCCTAATATATAATCTAAACTTTTCAAACCTTTTTACCTTAAGACAAATTCCCCTTCTCCTATCACTATGTGTCCTTGTCCCTCTCCAGCTTCCATGCAGGCTGCTTTAAGGTACTGGAAGGCTGCTGTAAGGTCTTCTCTGGAATCCTTCTCCAGGCTGAACAGCCCCATCCCTGTCACTCTGCCTTCACAGCAGAGGTGCTCCAGCCCTGTAATCATCTTTGTGGCCCTTCTCTGGACTTCCTCCAAAAGTCCATGTATGTCCATGTTTACAGAAGGGCAATATAACACATGAAGCATACTTATTTGCATAAGTAGATAAAATAAAGTGTAATTTTGTTTTGGGGTTCTCTGATTTTCAACACAGAAGGATCAAGATCTGTACCTGGATTGTTAGCTATCAGAGCAGTGAAGATGAAGTATGGTAAACCATTCATCAGATTTTGGAGAAAGCAGTGAGTGCAGGATAAGTCCAGCACTTCAATGCTTGTTGAATATTTTATATTCTGTGCTACTTACAAGAAAATTGCCACCACTGATTTATGTATCTTTTTTTCTGTTTATCTATATGCCTTAAGTTTACGGCTGCTACTTCACTGTTAATACTAAGATTTTAAAAAGCAAAAGAACAATTTACAAATCATGGCTTCTCATTGCTATCTTCAGTAGGGAAAAACTTGTGCAACTGCTTCAGGGTTTAGGAAAATTCTTCTTCCCTAAGTCGTTCAGAGAGTGGAATGGGAAGAGGATTCCCCTGTGTACCCTGTCACTGGCAGTTCTTTTGTAGCGCTACATGTCTGGCTGTGAGGCTTTTGCTGATGTCTGTAAGCCTTGGTACATGGGGTTAACTTCCTAATGCTGTTTTAGAGACCTGATTAAAACTGTTAGGGCTTTCAATTAGATTTATGCTTGGGTTTTTTTTGTGGTTTTTTTTTTTTTGTTTGTTTGTTTTTTTCCCAGGGGAATTTGTGAGGTTTCAGCAGTATTAAAAGATCAGGCATTTATAGACATACTGACTTGGTTAACTCTTCCAGCTAACACACCAAATGTTTTAAAATTACCAGGGTGGAAGGCCTGTGAAAGTGTAAAGTATTTTTCTTTTTTACTTTGTCTAATATTTATTAGGCAATGACCTGAGATAAAAGATATTGCTCTTTTTGATAGTTTTTAAATGAAAAAAAATCTGTTAAAGCACAGATTCCCCACAAACACTTCACAAGCCAATCTTCAGCTTGTACCACCATTCCTTGCTTCTTCCTGCTGGTTGCCAAGGTGGTGGTGCCAAGTACCACTTCAGTGCCATGCAGAAGTGGTACTTCTGCCTCACAGGGAGCAGCTGAACTTATTTGGCCTTATTTACTGAGGAACTACTCTGTTGCCAGCAGCATGAGTGGCTTCGTGTGGTTTTGACTGAGAGGTGCAGATCAGGAAGAACTGCAGGGATCAGGGCTTTAGAGAACTTCTGTTTATTCAATAATTCCCTGACAACCAGCAACAATGAGAAAGTAAACACTGAAAAGGTTCATCATAGAGCCAGCTTTTGTGTTCAGTTTCTTATATAAACTGAAGTCAGCTACCAGCCTAGGCAGTTTCCAGCATAAACAATTTCTTAGGTATGAAGGTATGAAACCTTGTGTGTTAAGAATACATCCCCTACTTTTCTGAACTTAAAATACATTAAATGGATGAAGAAGGTAAATTGTGATGGACAGGTACTGGAATTTCTTTTATTTTTGCTGGAACAAAAGCTGAGAGTGTCACATTTGCCACTCAGACACCTCCCTATCAATGTCAAGGTTGGAATATCTTTTTCTTGATGATCATGTCAAGAAAGCTTCCCCACAAAATCCAGTTCTTCATAATGCTTTACTTGAGGTACCTAAAGAGAAGTATTTGTTGAGAGAGACTCTTGGCAAATGTTCCCTCTTTCCAGATCCCACCATTCCCACTCTTGAGATTGTATTTCCTTCATTTGTACTTTGGAGAAAGCATGACCAGGACATGGAGTCTTCATGCACCTGGTACAAAATGTGATGTCAGTGTGACAAGCCTCAAACAGGCTTTTTATTTGCACCTTATTACAGACCGTAACCTTTATGCTGGCAGCTGACAACTGCTCACCATTTGAACTTGGAGCCTATGAACAGTTTACTGCTTTTTTTGTGGGCAGGTGTTGTTTTCTATAATTAAAAACGGTAAAAATACCCAAAACAAAACAAAACAAACACCAAAAATTCCCCCCAAAATCACAACCAACTTGCATACAGTTTCTGGAGTCTGAAGATACTCTGAATTCAGCCTGGGCTAAAACAAAACCTCTCTTGGATAAAGAAAGAAAATAAACCACAGGATTTGCTACATCAGTATGACACATTTGTTCATGGTGACTTTTGTCACACTTCCCTAGAATGGATTTTGGAAACGAGGGTATGGAAGCAGACACTTTTAAAGAGGAAGACCATCCATCACAGCAGACTGCCCGTGATCTGACAAGCAGGGCACCATCTTCCAGTATGACTGAGAAGATTGTATCTTCTTTATACCCAGGTTGGGTTGACAATATAAGTGAGTCCTCCAGCAAGAGCTTTTTAGAATTGAAAATCTACATTTTTTTCAAAGTTTTTTTCCTATGTTCTAATCATAAAGGTTGTGACATAAATGTTGTCTCAGACAGCCATGTCTTTTGTTGTTCCCCCATGCACATACAAAAATACTCATAGCACATCTCGTTTGACCCGTTTGGATGGAATAATTTATAATCAAAATTATATATATTTCAGTTGTCATATGAGGAACATCTTCTTGTAAAAGTTCACTTAAGACAATAGGCATAACTTTAGGTACAGTTAAAGATAACAATAAAAACTAAGGCTTTATGGCCATCCCCTTGTCCTCTATCCTGGAAACTCTTGGAGCTGGCACTGTTTTAGGGAAATATGACCTTACATTATTGCTTTCATAAAAGAAAATGAAATTTTAGCAAGTTTCATCTACATCACTCATGAATATAATACCTGTTGTTAGCTAACAAAATAAAAGGTGCTTTACTTCATCCCCTCTCAGTCTCATGGGTTCAGAGAACCTTCTGTAGGAATGACAAAATATTGGGCTGGATAAACAATGGACAAGCAGATCATTGCACCATTGGAGTGCAGTGGGTGCTGTCACTGAGCATGTTCCCAGCAGCTGGAAAAGCTGAGTGTCTGCCAGAGCTGTGGAGCACGTGTGCAGACAGGAGGTGTATGCCTGGGTAGGTGCACCAGGTGGGAAGCAAGGGACAACCACCACCCCAACAGAGACCACCAAAAGCCAGGCTTTCTGCAGCTTGGGTTGTCTGCTTGCATTGTGGGGCCCTTTCTGAGCTTCCTGATGATGCCAGCAGTGCAAAGAAGCATGAGACTGAAGGGAATGAGAAACTTGAGGAAGAACACAGCATCAGAACTGATTGAAGGTCTTGTTTTCAAACTAGGTGGTGTGTGGCAGTCAAAGTTTTTAGCATGAGATAAGCAGGATTTCAGCCATTGACCCCACAGCCAGAAGCTAAGCCACAACAGCAGTGGCACAAACAGGCCTGGCTGTCATTGTGCCAGATTTCCTGATGGAGCTATGCCACCGTGAATTAGCTGTCAAGAGCCACTGCTGTGCACTAGGGAAACAGCCTGAGAAAGAGAGAGGATGGAGACTATGGGTGAGTAAATGAAACCTTCATCATCCAGTTCTTTTTACCTGAAAGAAAAGTCTGGTTGAAATGACAGGCAAAAGCCATCAAGATGTCTGGGGTGACCAGGTGGAACAAGTACACAGTCTGTGGCTTCTAAGTTTTCTAATCAAAGCAGAACTTCCAAGGAGTAATTATGTTGCTCATTAATCTCTGCCCAGATGCCACAATTAGCAAGGTGTTTGTTGTCACTGGCAGCAGTTCATTGGGAGCAGAACTGTTCTGTGGCCGTGCCACTTTTTTTTGGTTCTCAGGAAGGGCTGAAGAGTGAGAAGGAAAGTGTCTTAAGTCTGCTAGGCTTCATCATACCAGTTTCTCTTCCCCTGCCCCAGTGCTGTGAATCCTTTAATGGATTTCTGAAGAAAGAAAGTACAGTTAGTACTATGAACTTAGGACAAAACCCATACAGTAAGAAATGTATTTATAGGATTCTCTTTGGGTGTATTTACATGCCTTCAGCTAACACATAAGGCCACAGACAAAATGCTGACTTGAATTAAAAGGAGAAAAAACCTGCACTCAAAGTCCTCTTTTGTTCCTGGAAGCAGTGTAGGTTTAGGATAGCAAAGGACATTGCATTAATTTGGTCCCATTAAGCTTTAAAGACATAAAGTATGAAGAACTAGTAGGTCTGTGATGTATCTTATTATGGTAAAGGTAGTTGCTTTAATATTGCTATGCATTTAAAGAAGTAACACAGCATTCAGGAGTAATGAGCAGGGACCTGCCTGAGTCTATGCCAGACAGGTTTCAAATCCACAGGTCAGCCTTCTTCCACAAAATGCCTTTACTGAGGGGTGAGGTATTTTCAGTCTCAGCCATTCTCTTTCGACTTGTTGAAATTAGGTCACAGGACAGAGAGGATTCATGGTGTGAAGAAAGAAAATAAAAAGCAAGCCTAATTTATAAAGTTTTTGGTTTTTTTGTTTTTTTTTTCCTGGAAGGAGTGAATGTGGCTTTTGGCCCCTATGCAGAACTGCTTATGTTTTTTTCACTGGTAAGTCTTCTAACAGAATGTGTAACCAGCCATCCAGAGGTAAAAGGAAAACCTTCCCCACTTTGCATTAATGTATGCCTCAGAAATATTTTGAGATACCTAACTTTTACCTGCTAGTGGACTTGAGGAGTCCTACGGTAGGTGGGGATTTTTTGCATGCTCTGGACTACTTTGTAAGTTCTCTTTAATTCAACATCCTTGTATGTTAACTTTTGTTACAATTCAGGATTGTGCCAGCATGTTTTGCCATTTAAATAAAATAACAAAAGCATATTTTGATTATTTCATTCTGAACATGCAAACCACCAGGAAACATGAAAGCAACATTGTCATCAGGTCTTAACACTTTAGCAAGAGATTTCTAGTTCAATGCAAAAGTACTTGTCTTAAGCTCCTCTAATTTTTCTTCTCTGGTGAATTTTTTAGGCTTTTCTATTTCTCCTGGGATTCCTTCTCACCTAGCAGCCAAGATGCCACCCCTTCCATGCTTTCCAGCTGCTTTCGTTCCTGTCCAGTTCCCATCACAAAATTGTTCCCAAGCTGGGAGCATGGAATTCTCACAGACCTTCCCCTTGGCAATGTGCTCTGCTTGGCGAAGCAGATCCCTGGAGTTCATGCCAAAATCTCAGGACAACACGTGCAGCTTTCAGATTCAGGGGGCAAAAGGTGCTGGAAAGGAAACATGAACCTATGTCTATTGTGCAACTCCTGTGAATTTTGCCTTTGATAGTGATTCTAACTGATTTTATTGCAGGTCAGGGGAAGATGCTTGGGTTTTATGGTGGCTTGTAATAAAAGCTTTTAAAGTATTGTAAACTTGATTTTTTTTTTTTTTTTTTTTTTTTTTACTTCTTAAAACACAGTCATCCTGCTGAGATAAATTCCACCTTGTAGATAAAAAATGAAGAAGTCATTAAGTTAGGGAAGCTAAGTTATATGAAGTAGGGAATATGCTATATTTAGGGGGGAAAACATAAGTAGGATATAACATAAGTGGCTATAGCTTCCCAAGGTGTGAGAACATGTAGCTAAGAAGATCTGCTAATTCTGTAGCTAAGGACATCTACTCTCTGTCAGCTATCTTGTTTTTTCTCACACTGATACATTTAGTTGCATCACTGAGAGTTAAAACAATGTAAGCTGCTACTTGGCATCTTCTCTTGGCTTTACTTTGCCAGCCTTGTCTTCTGTGGGAAAATACCAAAGGGTAAGAAAGAATAAAAGAGCAATTTGCAAGAAATCAAAAGTTGATGTCCAAATGGGGGAAGAGGAGCAAAGAGAAGTGGAAATAAACAGTTTTAAAGGGAAGAGAATATAAATGTAATCCAGACATGCATTCTGGATTCCTTTGAACTTCTATAGTGAGACTGACTGTGATACTGTGAGCCACTCCCATAGAACAATTGAAATTCTAATCTCAAATTCTTCAAGCTAACTCAAGGCAGGTACTCTCAGTGAAAGAGTCTGGTCTCCTTCTTGTCCCTGGAACTCTTATTTTGTTGCTGGCTTACATTGAATCCATTGTCCAGTGAAGAGTGCAGTAGAGCTTCAGAAATACTTCCGACAATACAAATGAGGGGAATTACGAGATAGCCTGTGGGTGGATGAATCACTGAATCACAGAATGGCAGATCCACAAAACATTTAGGGTTGAACTCCCTGCCAAGGCAGGGTCACTTTAAGCAGGTGACATGGAAATTCAGGCAGGTGTCTTTTGAATGCCTCTAGAGAGGGAGATCTCATGGCCTCCCTGGGCAGCCTGTTCCAGTGTTCTGCCATGCTTAGTCTAAAGAAGTGTTAAGGTGGAACTTCCTGTGTTTATGTCCATTACTCCCTGTCCTGATTCGGGGCACCATGGAAAAGAGTCTGGCACCATCCTCTCAGCACTCACCTTTGAGATACCCATATGTATTGGTGAGGCCCCCTCCCAGTCTTCTCCAGACTAAACAGGCCCAGCTCCTGCAGTGTCTCCTCAGAAGAGAGATGCTCCAGACCCCTCATCACCTTGGTGACTCCCCTGCTGCACCCTCACCAGTTAATCCTTCAATTACTTAAACTGTGGAGACCAGAATTGAACACAATACCCCAGATGTGGCCTCACTAGAGCTAAAGTGCTGACACTGCTCCCCATGCACTCCAGGATCTCATTGACTCTCCTGGCTGCAAGGGCTGGCTTGCCATCCACCAATGTCTTGTCATCCACCTGTCCTCCCAGGTCCTCCTCAGCAGAGCTTCTCCCTAGGAGGTCAGTCACCAGCCTGTGCTGGTTCTTGGGGTCATTCCTCCCCAGGTGCAAGACCCTGCACCTGTCCTTGTTGAACCTCATTAGGTTTTTCTCTGTCCAACTTTTCAACCTATTGAGATCCCACTGGATGGCAGCACAGCCTTCAGGTGGATCAGCCATTCCCCCCAGTTTTGGGTCATCAGCCAACTTGCTTAGGGTGATTCCTATCCCTTCATCCAGTGCCGCGCTCCCGCCCCAGATCCCTTCTCTCTCCAGCCCCGGTTAGCTCTTCCTGGGGCGAGAGTGGGCAGTGGAGGCACCCCCCGCTGCTCCTTAGTAGGGTTTGGGAGGTGCCTTTGTGGGTCCTCGGGATAGCGCTGGCGAGCCTCGTCGGCGTAAAGGAAAGGCGGATCCAGCTGGGGGCTAAATCTTCTTTATTCAGGGCCAACGGGGCCAAGTGCACAGAAGCGGTGCCAGCCAACTGGAACACAGGGAGGGGTCTGACACCGGGTTATAAGCTTTCTGGGAGGGGTAAACCTTGAGGGAGGGATATCGGGGAACCAATGAGGAGAGGGGAAGGGAGTGGCTCCGGGATGGGGTGATTCGGCCTGGTCCAATGGGGTAAGGGTATGGGAGTGGCCCCAGGCCCTCGTCCAATCACTCGGTGCCCTGAGCAGAAGCTTCTAGATGGAGGGGAAGGAACACCGAGTGACAGACAAGGCACCTGGGAGGAGACAGGGGAATGACTCTGCACTTTCCAGGGTGATGGACAAGTGCTGGGAAGGCGGGAAGGGAGGACCAGGCGGGAAAACAGGGAACAAACCAAGTTACAATAGGGGTGAACCGGGACAAACCAACGGATAATACAAATACATAAAAATATATAAAGCACACAACTCCACATCTCCCCCTTTTTTGTTTAAAAGAAAAAGAAAGGGAGGGGAGTGAAAACAAGTCTTTTAACTGGGGGTTTCATAGTCCACGGGCTCATCCTCGAACCAGATGCTCTCTCCCTCTGAGGGATTTTCTTCTTGCTGTTCCTCCTCCTTGAGGGGCTGAAGTTCGCATGGCTCGGTCAGTGTGGCGTGATTAATACTGATGGTGGAATTGAGAGCTTTCATTAGCAGTCTTTTGATCACACCAAAGCCAATGATGAAAGCAACGAGTCCCAGGAGCAGCATCAAACCAGTCTGTAAGATGGATTGGACCCACCCAGAGAGTCCCCATCCTTCAAAGAGCGAATCCAACCATCCTGCAGATTCTTTCTTCAGGTGGTGGATCATGTCCTGCATTTTATCGATGGTGGTGCGGACGTCCTCAGCCCTGGAACTTAAATTCATACAACATAGGCCAGCAAACTCCTCACATCTATGATTGTGTAGTAATAAAAGAAAATCAATTGCGGCACGGTTTTGAAGGGTAGCCTGTCTCGTTACTTCCTCATCTGCCAGGAGGTTGCTTAGAGCAGCTGATGCAAGATTGGCTTGTTTAACTACCCAGCATTCAAGGCCAGCCAATTCATTGAATGCCTGAGCGATTGATAACCACGGTAAAAATGCGGTGGTTACAACGCTTTTTGCTTTGGACCAATGAGTAACATCATCTTTACAATTTGCGTCCCAATCCATGAGTCCGGTGTCTCTTTTTTCTTGCCAATTGTCCTGTCTGATTTAGAGCTTTCCAATGGGCTACTTGTGTTTTGTTGGGAGTAAACAAGCTCAGCTGTCCGAATGCGCATGGCCCTCCGACCAGGTGAGGGGGGATGCCTGGCCAAGCCCGATTTCCACAAATTAAAAACACACCCTTAGGAAGGGAATGGGGCTTGTTGTCAGGGGTTGAGAAGTCTGAGATATAGATCACCTTTTTGCACCAATTTTTATCCTGGTATTCTGTGATTGTTTGTTTGATTATTCTTTTGGGATGGACATATGGGTTATAATCAAGGAAACGGAAGCAGGTATAGGCAAGGGAAGAGCCGAGTAGTTCGAGTTCCTCGGGCTCTTTTGCCATAACCGGGAAGGTTTTGACCCACGCCCTCCACGCATCCGGTGGGTCTAGGGGTTGTGAGGTAAAGGGGTTGGTGCCATTCTTTATGCGAAGGACAGAGGTGTTTAAAGGGAGGGAGAAAGGAAACTTAATTATAGGATATGGGATCCCCACGAGACAGGACAGAAAAGGGTTAGCAGCGGAGGTGGTAGACAAACACAAGTGATCTTGGTTGAGGGACTTTGCTAGGGTGGTCCACACATTTGCTGGCGGCTGAGGTACGATCCACGCCTGCAGGGGTCTTGAGGCGATGGTAAGGCCTAGAAGGATGAGGCTCATTGCTGGCATCATTCTGGGTGGTCTTGAGGTGGAGTGTGCGCCTGGGGAGTAACTGAAACATAAATTAATAATCGAAATCGGGGAGGTTTATCTGGGAGAGGAACAGAGATTCCCTGGAGCCAAGGGAAGGAGAAGGGGGATCGGGTGAGGGGGACCTTCTTCGCCGTCTGAGGGCGGCGTGCCCAACCTGAGGACTGACCGGTTCATACTTCTGGGTCTTGGGGACATACGGCCGGACGAATTTGGAAGGGACCCATCTCAGGCCTGAGGGCGTGGACACGCAAGCGTATCCACGACCCCAGGTGACTAAGTCATAGGGTCCCTCCTGCCGCCAGGTCTCGGGATCTTTTATGAGAACTGGCGGCTTTTCCCTGACTTGGCTCTGCTCGTACGCATTGAAATGCCTCGCGATGGGGGGATTGAGGCATTCAAAGGAGCAATTGAGAAAATTTAAGGTGAAAAGGGCCCGCGACAATTGAACCTGGGGGGACTCATTTTTCGATGCTGAGTGCTGTTGCTTTAGCATCCTTTTGATGTTCTGATGAGTCCTCTCCACCACGGCTTGACCTGATGGGGAATAGGCGATGCCAGTTTTATGTTCTATTCCCCATTGCTGGAGGAAGCCTGCGAATTCCCTGGAAGTGTACCCGGGGGCGTTATCTGTTTTTATTTGTTTTGGGACGCCCAGCATAGAGAAGGCTTGTATCAGGTGTTTTTCAACATCTTTGGCCTTCTCCCCTGTGTGGGCAGAGGCGAAAACTGCTCCGGAGAAGGTGTCCATGGAGACATGGACGTACTTCATCCTCCCGAAGGAGGGGATGTGAGTAACGTCCATCTGCCACACCTCGCAGGACCTCAAACCCCTGGGATTAGCCCCTGCGCTCACCAATGGTAGGGGGAGCGACTTACAGGACGGGCATGTGGCCACAATGGCCTTGGCCTGGTCCCGGGTTAGGTGGAACTGCCGGACCAGACCAGGCGCATTCTGATGGTAGAGCTGGTGGCTGATCTTGGCCTGCTGGAACTTGTCCGGGAGCGGCGCCAGCTGTGCAGGGGCAGCAGCAAGGGAATCGGCACGCCGATTGCCCTCGGCCAAGAACCCCGGCAGGTCGGTGTGTGACCTGATATGCATCACATAAAATGGTTGCTCTCGGTGGGAGACCAGCTTTATCAGCTTGGAGAGCAACCTATTGAGGGCATCGTTGGAAACACCCTGCAGGATGGCATCCTGTGCCCTAGACACTACACCTGCTACGTAGGCCGAATCAGTAACCAAATTGAAAGGTTCAGAGAACCGCTCAAAAGCTCTGACGACTGCGGCCAACTCAGCTACTTGAGGGGATCCTTCCACCTCAACGACATCTGCCTCCCACCGCTGAGTTTGAGGATCTTTCCAAGTCACTACTGACTTGTGGGACCCTCCGGACGCGTCCGTAAAAACTGTCAGAGCCTTTAAGGGTTTTTTACTCTGAATTTGTTTTGTTGATAGCGCGAATTGAACATCCGAATTGAAAATTTTGTGGGCCGGTCTCAAAACAGAAATTTTACTGGTGTAGCTGTCTAGCGCAAACTGCAATGATTCGTTTTCTTGCAGCAGGTGTTCCAACATTGCCTTTGTGAATTGGCCCGATTCCAATTTCAAAGGAATGTGGATGCATTCAAAGTCACAACCCGCCAGCTCCCGAATCCGCATCCTAGCCTTGCGGATCAGTTCCGCCACCAGCTCTTGTGGCTGTGTCATTCTCTTGGATCTAGAGTGACTCAGGAACACCCACTCTATGATGGAGAGTGGGTCCCTTTTGTCGTGATCCTTGCCCTTCCCCAGGGTGTCTGTCCACTGAAAGATGACTCCATGGAGGTGTGGCAGTCTGCCCAGTATGATAAATTTGAAGGGCAAGCCCGGATTACACCTATGGGCCTGCCTGGCAGACATTGCCTCCTGGACCCTCTGTAAAGCAGCCTTGGCCTCTGGGGTGAGTTCCCTGGGAGAACTAGGCTCTTCCCCCCCTTTCAGTAAATCGAAAAGAGGGGCTAGGTCTTCGTTGTTAATACCTAACCAGGGTCTCACCCAGTTTAAAGACCCACACAGCTGCTGAACGTCTGATAGAGTCCGAATTGAGTTCTTAATGGCCAATTTCTGCGGAACAATGGTCCGCTTGTTGATTTCCAAACCCAGGTACTTCCAGGGTGGCATCTTTTGAATCTTGTCTTCCCACAGCTCGAACCCTACAGCAACCAACGCACTGGTTGTCAGTTCAAGCGCGTGTGTAAGTAAATCGCTGTTGGGGGCACAAATAAGGATATCATCCATATAGTTCTGGATGATCACGCCCTCGGTGGCTGCACGCACAGGGGACAGCAATGAAGAGACATAGCACTGGCAGATCGTAGGGGTGTTTTTCATACCTTGAGGGAGTACTTTCCAGTGGTATCTCTCCATTGGGGCTTCTCGGTTGATGGAAGGAACTGAGAAGGCGAACCGTGGCGCATCATCAGGGTGTAGGGGAATTTGGAAGAAACAGTTCTTTATATCAATCACTGCCAATTCCCAATTTTCAGGTAACATCGTGGGGGACGGCATCCCTGGTTGGAGAGGACCCATATCTTCAATGACATTATTGATGGCACGGAGGTCGTGGAGGAGGCGCCACTCGTCTTTGCCAGGTTTTTTCAGGACAAAGACGGGGGAATTCCAAGGAGATGTTATTTCCTGGATATTCCCTTTGGCGAGTTGCTCCTTCACGAGCTCCCGGAGCGCTTTTAATTTTTGTTTATTGAGCGGCCACTGCTCTACCCACACTGGTGTATCTGTGAGCCAATTGAGTTTTTGGGTAGGACGCTCCTCAGTGACCGCTGCCCGAAAAACCTGAGGGGTCGGGATGTCAATTGTGACCCCCCACTGGGCCATCAGGTCTCTCCCCCACAAGGGTTCCGTATAGTCTAATACGAACGGGCGTAAATAAGCCGATTGCCCGTTCGGCCCCTCAAATTTTACGATGTTCTTGGATTGTTTAGCCAATTGAGAACCCCCAACACCTTGAATTTTTCCCGCCACGTTTTGCAGCTCCCATCGTGACGGCCAATCCCGTTCGGGGATGACAGTCATGTCTGCCCCTGTGTCCAAGAGTCCATTAAGATGTTTGAACTCTCCATCCTTCCGCATGTAGTATGATAGTTTTGGCCTTTCCTTCCCAATGACCTGGGCCTGGCACACCTGGTAATCCTTCTTTGCTGATTTCTTCCATAAATCTTCAGGGTGTGCCGGGGGCCCAGGTACCGGAATGGCCTGGGCGATGACTTGGCCCTTGGGAAGGAAGACCGGAGGATGGGAGCAGTGCAGCCACACCACTAATTGCTCAGTGTTCTTAGATGTTAGGGATGGTGCAATTGTGATGTCGAGTGGCGTGAACTTTGTGTCCCCAAGAACAATATACTTACTGTGGATGTTCCTCCAGGTTCCCGGGTCCCTCGTGTCGACTGTGATGGCGTGCCAGTCGTCGTCTGTAAGATGCAGAGCTTCAGTCAGGGCCAACCTATATGGGGAGAAACCGGAAAAGGTGTTAAGAATCGGCTTGGGTTGGTCGGGGTTCCCGCCAAGCCAAGCGGCGGGAATGAAGTCCACATCCTCCCGCATATAGGTTGGTTCGCCAGCCGTAGTCCGATATGTCCAGTCCGGTGAAATGTCCTCAGGTGGGCATTGATGGTAATTGTCCCTCCCCTCCTCAGGTGTTATATGTCCCACCATATTTATGTCCTTGCGCAGGGAAGGACTGCGCTGGTCCTCTAGTTTTTTTGCTTTCCCCCAAGGTTGGGGGCACTCCTCCCCTGCTGCTGCTTAAATCTGAAGAACTCCTCTCTCAGAGGGCATTGGGAAGCCCAATGTCCCTTCTGTCTGCACAAATTGCAGAGCTGTTGGTGTGGGTTTCCCCTCGGGGGTGCTCCTGGAGGGCGGCGGTTGGAGGAAGGCGTTGGCGGAGGCGTTGTAGCGGCATCAAAGGCCACTCTCCTAGATGATGTGCGGGGAGTCCTTTGCGTGTCCTGGGCAGGAACCGTCACCTTTCTGGCGCAAACTTGCAGCATGTTCTGTAGGGTAGGCTCAGGGTCCAGGGGCAGGCTGAGGATTGCTTGCCGGCATGCCTCGTTGGCGTTCTGCCTTGCCACCGTGGCAAGCATCCCCTCCCTCAGCCTCTCGTCGGGGACCTGAGCCTCCATTGCGCGGTGGAGCCGATCAACAAAAGTAACAAAAGGCTCAAACGGTTCCTGCTTAATAGACAAGAAATTAATAGCCGTCCCGCTAGATCTTAATGTAAACAACGCCTTCTCCGCCGCCCTGGTGCTGACCTGCAGCGCCTCCCGCGGGATCTTTTCCGCCTGCTTCACCCTCTGTTGCCAATCCCCCTCCCCGCACAAGTGGTCTAATGATATTACAGCCCCATCCTCATCCCTGGAGCTGTCTGCATTGGCCCAGAGGTCAGGTAGAACTTCCCTGATCTCCCGCTTCCATTCGGACTCCCAGATGAGAAACTCTCCATGGGTTATTAAACAGGAGACGAGAGTCCGAATGTCAGCGGGGACATATTCGGCAGAGGAGAGGGTTGCTTTCAGCAAACCCCTGAAATACTCGCTCTCTCTGCCGAACTCCTTCTGGGCCTTGCAGAGCTCCTTGATGGTCTGCTGAGGGATGGGGGACCACTGTGCTAGGGGCCTGCCCCCCCGCCGCGGGGTATAGGTGACTGGTGCGGCTGAGAAGGCAGGTGGGGGTTGGGATGGATCAGGGTTCCCACGCTCCCCCCTCCCGGAACCGATGGCGTGGGAACTGGAAGTGAGGCCATGGGAACCAGGGGGCGGAGAGGAAGAGGCACGGCCAGGAGCAGGGGGAGTGGCTTGATGGAGACTCCCCTCCCCGGGGGTGGAGCTGAGGGGCGGGGTGTAACCCGCGTCACAGGAGGAGGAGTCAGTAGGGGGTGGAGGAGAGAGGTGGGCGGAGAGGTCTCAGGAAAGGGAGGAGCTTTGGGAGGAGGGAGGAAGGGGATTGTGGGAAGAAGAAGCACAAGTGGCGGGAAAAGCCATGCGGTCCCCGCCATCTTGTGCCCTGGGGAGAGAGGGAGAAGGGGAGCCATTTTGTGGGACCTGGGGGGAAGGGGAAGATGAGGGATCTTTAGGGGTTTGGGATAACTTAAACCAAACAGAATTCCTACGGGACGGGGCTGTACATCGCGGGGAAGAAGGGGAACGGGTAGAGGCAGGGACAGTGCCTGCACTGCCCTGAGGGGAGTCTAGGGTATTCCCAGAGGGGCCAGAATCTGCCTGCGGACAACGCCGGGATGCCCGTCTGAGAATACCCGACTTTTGGGAAGAGGGAGAGGGAAGAGGAGTAGGGTTCTTAGAACTAACCGCAGAACTGGGGACTGGTTTGTCAGCGGCTGGCTGTGGCAGGCTTTCATAATTGTTTTTCACAATATCTCTAATTTTTAAAGCCAATAAAGTAAATTTGGAGAGAGAAAGATCTGGCTGTCGCAAAGATCTCCCTCCCTACCTGATCCCAAAAAGGGACTTGATATAATTTGGCTGCCGAAATATTGGGGAAAGCCTGCGACAGCCACCGGACAAACTTTTTAATTTCAGATTTCTTAACTTTAACCCCCCCCCACTAACAGGATGCCCACAACTTGGGTATATAAGCCCTTCTGCGGCACAGACAGCTTGGCACCCATGCTGCAAGTTGGAAAAATGTGCCGCGGAGTTTACAGTTGGGGAAAATAACAACAAAACTGAGAAGACTACCCCACCCGCTCTCTCCCTAGACCTTTAGCTTCCCGCCCGGGAAGGGAAGCACCAAAAAATGAGGATTCCTTTCCCCGAACCCCAGGGAAAAAAGAAACCCGACCAAAAAGGGGATAAACCCTTAACCGAAAAGGACAGGGGAGTGCCGGGGGCCCCAATAAAGAAAAACCGGGGGTCCCTAAGGGAAGGGTAGAAACGAAAAACCCAACTGTAACTCACCAACGAGGGGGAGCCGACTCCGGTGGTGCCCTCCGGAGCTACCGGATCCGTCCCCGGGAGCGCTACCCACTAAAACGCGGGTCTGCTCCCACCGGGGTAGCTGACGGCAAAGAAGGATATTTCCTTGGGTCCGGACGACCCTTGGATCCTTGGACGAGGGGTCCAACGCTGAAAATGGGGCCCCACATTGGGCGCCAGCTGCCGCGCTCCCGCCCCAGATCCCTTCTCTCTCCAGCCCCGGCTAGCTCTTCCTGGGGCGAGAGTGGGCAGTGGAGGCACCCCCCGCTGCTCCTTAGTAGGGTTTGGGAGGTGCCTTTGTGGGTCCTCGGGATAGCGCTGGCGAGCCTCGTCGGCGTAAAGGAAAGGCGGATCCAGCTGGGGGCTAAATCTTCTTTATTCAGGGCCAACGGGGCCAAGTGCACAGAAGCAGTGCCAGCCAACTGGAACACTGGGAGGGGTCTGACACCGGGTTATAAGCTTTCTGGGAGGGGTAAACCTTGAGGGAGGGACACCGGGGAACCAATGAGGAGAGGGGAAGGGAGTGGCTCCGGGATGGGGTGATTCGGCCTGGTCCAATGGGGTAGGGGTATGGGAGGGGCCCCAGGCCCTCGTCCAATCACTCGGTGCCCTGAGCAGAAGCTTCTAGATGGAGGGGAAGGAACACCGAGTGACAGACAAGGCACCTGGAAGGAGACAGGGGAATGACTCTGCACTTTCCAGGGTGATGGACAAGTGCTGGGAAGGCGGGAAGGGAGGACCAGGCGGGAAAACAGGGAACAAACCAAGTTACAATAGGGGTGAACCGGGACAAACCAACGGATAATACAAATACATAAAAATATATAAAGCACACAACTCCACAATCCAGGCTGTTGACAAACAAGTTGAATGAGGCTGGACAGCAGGAATCTGACAGCAAGAGCACAGTAGGACAGGGGCAAGTATGACTGCTTTTTATCAAAAGCAGTGCTGTCTTCAACCTGCCTTGTGTGTAAAACTAAGGCTTAAAAGTGCAGAGGCACTATAATATCAGGATAATTTCCAGCTGGATCTGGTCAGTGCACTGTCTTTGAAATATGCTTCAGTTGAATTTGCACTAGAGGACTGGGCTAGCTGAGACTTCTCTGACCGTTGTGATGAGTCTGGATTTTTATTGCTGGAAACTCAAACGTGAACATATCAACAGTTTGCTTAACATTTCACATTCTTATTTAAAGGGATAAGCACTGAGCCATTGCTTCAGTTTAAAGAGAGCCCTACAAAAAACTTTCCAGACAAGATGCTCAAGAAGATAATAGAAAAGAAAGGTAAATTACGCAGCTGCTTCAACACATTGTTCTTACCTTGCACTGGGAAGCACTAATTGAAAATTAAAGAGCTTGGGCACCTCTCCTATTAAAGCATTCTGGAGGTGGAAGAGCCCCACATGTGAGAGCTGTGAGAAGGGACACGTGGGTTCTGCATCCCCTGCTGTTGTCAACCTGCTGTGTCACCTCTGCATCCTCAGCCACGTTCTGGTGCAAGGCAGGTGGGAAGGTTGCAGAAACAGCACTGCTTGTCTGCTCTGGGACTGCAGATGTTCAGGGACATTTGGTGTGTAGCTGGGGAAGACTGAGGGATGAACACAAACTTTTGTATTCCTGTTGTTGGACCAGAAAGTCCTTCCAGTGTGTTGCAAAGGACTTCAATATCACTGTCTGTATTTACATGATGAAGTGAGTTATATAGTTCCTGCTACACCAACAGTGTGTGTTTGCTATGAATGAGCAAGTAAAGGCTTTTTGCTCCAGTTGTCAGCCCTAACTTGACCTAAAAGAGCAACTTACCACTAGTTGACACTCAGTAGAAAAATTAATTGAAGTAAAAGCTGCCTTCTTGTGGTGAACATAGCCAGTAAGCTTAAATAGGAAGATACATACATTTCCAATTTTGTGAGTTAGAATAGAAAATGCCTTGTCAGAAATTCTCATGTGTACAAATACTACTTATTAAACTGTTTAATGGACTGGCTCACAAGTCACATAGTTATAGACACACAAGTTGTTCAGAACTGTCAAGAAGTGTCTTCACTGCCATGTTCTGTAGTAAACAAATTAAGCAAACACTGCAAATCTCTATATATAGGGAATATGTATCTTACCATTTATCCTTTCCATGATCCCAGCACTAGATTTGAGAATCAAACCCCTATTTTTTCCACAGATTGCATCCTTCCACCTACTTAATGCAATAGTATTCTGTAAAATGTTTTCAAAAATCAAAACCTCATGTGTATTGTTGAAAACACAAACATTTCTAATTATTTTAGGATGTTTATTTTTCATTTATTCATTCTGTAAAGGCTTAGTTTACATTGCCCTTTTCCCTGTTGCTTAGAGAGCAGTCACTTAAAAAAAAAGGGTTTCTCTGAAACTTTTTCTGCTGCTAAAGAAGAATAAGAACAGCTAAAGGAGGAGATTTCTTCATCTCACTTTGGCATAGAGGGGAAGATGAAGACTGGAAATATAGAAACCATGTGAGAAATTATCTTAGTCAGGCAAACTGCAAACACATGTTTTCCCTTGATAGTATACATACTCTTTGTGTTATATATGCAACACAACAGCTTTTTCCTTTGTGTGCATGGGCAAAATTTGGGCAGGTCTATGGCCTGGCAGCTGATCTGCTTCTGTGTAATGGAGTACTGATCAGGCCATATAAATGAACTGGTTTTGTAACTGTGGTCTTCAAAGCATAGAAGTATGGCAGAAGTTGGCAGGGACAGATAAAATCTAGTGATAAGCCATCACTTCTGCAGTGGACATCAGTTTATGATGGCAGCTCATTCATCCCCATCTCTCTTCTGCCTCTTCAGTTGTGCCAAGGACAATTTTTATGTGCCTACATATTGAACAGATCAGTGAACCCTTGTTAAAATTATCCAGAGAGAAGTGTAACATTTAACTTGGATCATTTTTCTGATCTAGTTCGTCACTACACTGCAAAAAGGACTCTGTGGGGCTGCTAAGAATGGACAAGAATGGCTGGGCTGGCACTGGTGATGGAAAAACTACTCAAAGTTGTTATCTTTTCTCAACTGATGCAGACAGAAGCAGCAGGTATTTGGCATGCTGAGCCTTTCATCAAGTATAAAAAAGAAGCAGCAAACTTATAGAAAAGCATAGGCTGAGAGCAAATGTCATGAGACTTTTCATGTGTTAACCATATGGGAATTGGACAGAGAAGGAAGACAAGGACTTTCAGAGCAGAAAGCTGGGAAGATGTGGCAGGACCATATGCATGTCTGGGCAAGTGGCCCTGTCCATGTATGCATTTTTGGATCAGCAGTCAGCTTCTGAAGTCTGTCTCCCAGTAACCCCAACATGTTGTGCCTTGGTTCACATTGTGATGTTACCATGAGCTGGATGAAACTAAAGCACAGAATGTTCTCCAGCTCTTCATGACATTTTCACTGTGGCACCAGGCTATATTTGGGTTGAAGCAATCTTCACTGAAATGAGTATTGCCTTATGTTGAGTCCTCTTTAGCAAGAGTTTTCCCTACAAATCTAATACTATTAGCTCATGGTGTGGTAACAGAGGCAGACTGACAAATCAAAAGGTTATCCATGGTAACACAGTGGTGCTGGGTGGAGATGGAGTGTAGGAAGGACAGTGACGTGCTGCACAGCCAGCGCTTCTATTAACCCTAGAATTTTTTAATACTTAGTAGAAATTGTGAATAAGTGACTAAATCAAGGCTCAAACACATTTCCTTTGAAATATATTCATACATGCTGTACTATGCTTCATTCTTGAGCCAGCTTTTATTTTGTCCCTCTACAACATTATAGGCATTACTTTTTTCTATTATATCACTCTTCACCATCTAATTCAAGTCACTCTATCAGAGAGATAGTGAGTTCTTTGTGATTATCAACTCTAGTCTGAAGAAAATGACTGAAATGTTTTTCCTTTTGAATACTTTTACCTATTTCTAAGGACCAACTGATACCAGCAAAAAAATGTTGCTTGCTGAAAGTATAATTAATGCTTGATCTAGACAGGATGTTTTGAAGTGAGAGTTGGATTCACACAATAGGGACATTTTACTAACAAGCTTCATATTTTAAAAGAATTGCAGAGACTGTTTAGAGTTCTAAACTCTCTATCGCCTCCATAGAAATTATTAAAAGAAAACTAACTAGAATATTACAAATAAGTACCTTCTTGTTCCTTGCCTAGGTAAGTCACACCAGCAATTGGTATTAGACAGAAAACTTTTGAAAAATTTATTAAAGAGCAACTTTAAACTTTTCTCATAAAAACAGCAGAAGGAGTAACAGGTACTGTTGCCATCAGTGTATTAACTTTGTTTTTTAACAAATTCTCATGGACAGAGACATTGTTTGGGCTCTGTTTTGGTTCATTACATAGCAGCACATTTTCCCACTGTTCTTTCATGTGATAATGGAAGATTTTATCCCTAAGTGAAAAAGAGAAGGGCTGTATTACTCAGTCACAACTCATTCATCCATGATTTCCCACTGGATTCCTGTTTCCACCTATTTTCTGGGTCACAGTTTGTGCCCAGGCCTCAAGACAGTTAAATTAGACATCAAGGTTGGCTCGCTTTGCTCCATAATAACTGGTGTCTCATGTGGCTCTGCTGTGAGAATGGGGACATTTCCAAATACAGGTTTTGTTCAAAGGTCAAGTACAGTGAGAGTGTTCTGCTTTTTGCCATGGGTACAGTTTGAGATGAGCTTATGCCTGACACCTCTAGGTGTCAGACTCAGCATTTGGTTTGGTTTGGTAACTTGGAAGTTTCATCACTTGTGTTTCATCACTCAGAACTTTTCTCTATATCTCCCTGGCAAAATAGAATCTCAAAATTACTTATTTCTGTAAAAACTATTGTAAAAACTACTGGAACTTCCTCTGAAAACAAAGAAAGACTGAACTTTTCTTATTTTCTGTCATAGAGACATTTAGCACCATCTTAACCCTTTGACTCTACTGACTGAGTGAATGTAGGCATCACATAATGACTGCTTCTAAAAAGGTGCTTCTCACACCTTCCCTGGAATGTCAGGGCTACTTCTTATGTACTCATTTATCCATACTCAGGGTCTTTTAGATTTTTGGTGTCCCAGATTTTTCAGTTATTGTAAATATCTTCCTTTCTGGAGAATGATCCCATCTATGATTTTCAGGATTTAATTTTTATTTTCTTCCAGAGCAAGCCAAAAATAACACCTCAGAAGTTTTTCTGAAATGAAGAGATGGCACGGGAAGGCTCAGGAAAATTAAACAGAAGCCTCTAAAAGAAGACAGCAAGCATTCCAGAAGAGCTGGTTTGAATTACGGGGGTCATTTCTCTTAGTCTGACCAAGTGAACAGAGGCATACTGAGAGCAGCCAGGGGAATGCTCTCAGCTAAATCTGCAGGTCAGTAGATCCATGTAGATAGATGCACATGAAAAAAAGGCAGACTGTGCTTTGGCTGACAGGGAGAGAAAGGTTAAGACTGATTGTGAAACAAAAGTAGTTGAGCAAAGTGCAGAAGAAAAATAAGCGATTGGGGGAGATGAAGACTCAAAGGAAAATCACCACAGAGAAGATGGCCTGAAATCCTGCAACCATGTCCCAAAACAGTGACAGACACAAACCTATAAGTAGGTGTGGAAATGAAGACTCATCAGATGAATCCTCTAGGAAAAGCAGGTAAAATTGCTGGAAGAGCTGGGGAGGGTACTCTGCAAAAGGACCTAGGTAGGGTGGATCAGGCTCTGGAAGGTCATTTCATCGAGGGAGCAAAAACCCCCTAGGAAGTCCTACAGAGGCATTATCCACTCCAGGATGTAGATACAGATCACATCAAGGAGGCAGAGTGGAGTGCAGATTCTGCATTCACACAGGGTCAGAAGTGGGTTTAGGTCTGCCCACAGGAAGTTGTTGTGGGGAGCCAGAACTCAAAAAGCAAAAGGCAAATCCGTACTGGGTTTAAGATAGTCAATGATAAGATAAGAACAATTACTTGTACCGCACCTGGGGCTGTGGAGGAGGGAAGCTCATCCTCAGCCTTGTGGTAAGAATGGCAAAGAAAGGGAACAGTTGCCTCAACACGGCAAGTTCATCATGTCCTGTGAGTCAAGTTGCTTACCCTCAAAAAGGGGTGATGACCCCAAATGTCACAATACTCAATATCCCTCCCAGCGTGTGCCTCAGAGAGTAGATCACACTGACAGGTATTTGGATCTTTCTGACGGTGATTATGCTAGTGACAAACCCAGTGGAACAGAAAAAAAATCTGTTAGGGAATACAGCAGATCACCACCAAGAAAACAATATATTCATTCAATTTCAGGTCAACAAGATGTTTCCTGCAGCAGAAGCAGCAGTGATTCTAGTGCTGGAGCTGTTGGTCTGAAAGGGAGCAAGGCTCGCTCTTCTTTTCAGCAGTCCCTATTTCATCTCAAAAGATTGAAAAGGAGAGAGCATAAGCCTGAATCACAGAATGGGAATAGGGCCAGCAATGTTAAAAGCTCTGCCATCTTCAAGAGTGGAGATTCCTACTTTCAAAATTAAAGAAACCCCTGAAGTGGAAGAACTACAGAAAAAACTGTTTACAGACACATTAGGTAAGAACTACCCAAGTGTTGGTTTGTGTTTATTTTTCATTGGGGAAAAAAATTTTATTTGTATTTATGACTCATTCCACCTGTGCTCTCTAGCTATATGCCCACATCTGTCAGTATTTCTCAGACCTAAACTGGAAGAAAAAACAGAGAAGAGGGAAGAGTACATTTGCAAGCCCCTTGGTTTTTTTTTTTTTTTTTTTTTTTTACTTCTCCATCATCACTAGTCATTCTTCCTAAGTCTGTAGTTTGAAGTGCACTTTCAGGTGCGGACTTTTGATCTGATGTAATGAGTGAAGTGTTGAATGAATTCCTGAAGTCAGGGCTAGAATTCCCTGTAGCTTAGGTATGACTCACCCCTTGACAGTGAAATGTTCACATTTTCTATTTAACTTCCTCAGAGATACCATACGTGACTTTTTTTAAAATGGGTAAATTACCTCCCAAATTTGAATGTTTTTCTCCTAAGACACAGAAAGCCTCAGATCAGTGACAATGTTACAATTTCCTAAGAACATCTTCACTCAGTTTTTCCTTAGTGTGGTCCCAGCTTTTTGGTCAATCAATGTTTCTCAGCTTTGGGTCCAGTGATCTTCTGGTAATGAAATGGTATCCTGCTTCAGCTGGCTTTAGTCCTTTTTATTAAACAGGTTCCTGACTTCTCTTAGTTTCCACTGAAGGACTTCCCACTCGCATCCTAAATCCATTGGCTTTCTCTTTATGTAGCATCAGTCAGAATAAGTTTTCCTGTCTGCAATAATCACCAGGAGAAATATTCACTTCTGATGGCTCTCAATTGCTCTGTCATAACCTACTGAGCACACTATACTCTGTGTCAGACTGCTGTTAAGGGGTCCTGAGGCCTCTTTGAAAGTTACATTCATATTAAAGTTGAATCATCATGTGGCATTCACATTCCTAAAAAGCAGTTCAGCTACTGACACTAATATACACCCAAATCTGTTTCACTTACTGAATTTGTAGGGCTTGGATTGCACTACTAAGACCTATGGGAATGGAATACTTGTGCAATTAGGCAAAATATATTAATTATTTTTGATAGATTAAGTTATAAAGCTTACTGCACTTATGAAGTCTGTGGTTTTAAAAACATAGCAAGGGTTCATAAATATTCACAAGGTTCCTTGTATTATCATAGATACCTGTCGAGAAGAAACCTGGAACATCCTTAGCAGAGGATTGGACTGACATATACCACAGAAGAACCCCTTCACTGACTGTGGTGAGAGAAAAACATGAGGAAGCAACACATTTTTGCAGGTAAATCTGCATACACAAGAACTGATTTGTGTGTGCATTGAGAAATATATTTTTCTTTCAGAATCCTTAAAATTGGACTGCTAAATTCTTACTTATGAGCTAGCTTCTTTCCAGGGGCATCTGTGTTGTTTTTGAGCTGAAACAGTTATTTATCCATCTAGATTAAAAGTAAAGCACCTCACTGAAGGAGGCCAGCTCTCAAAACACTTCTGCAGTTGGGGTCTTAACCTGAGTAATGCAAAATGCTTCCCATAATTTGCTGAATATCTTTGGATTACAGTGAAGGCAGTAAGAACTCAATTTTTTTTATAAGGTCAGGCTGCTGATAGAGTAAAGAATATACTTCTCACATTCACATCAGAGTAGCACATATTTCTGAGGTTAATAAAAAGTGTAGAGGATACATCAATGCCAACAGCATTCTTATTTCAGTAATACTAATCTCTAGATCAGACTGATGATATGTTTGATACCATATAAATTTAAGAAGTTGGAAATTCAAGAGAGTAAGAGAGTTGCTTTTGTAATTTCGAATTACTAAATGTTGTAAAAGTTTTAGTTTGGTTTGGTTTTTGTTTATATCTTCACAGAAGAAAAATAATTTCTTAACACGAAATCCCTGCAATTAATAATTTTGGAACAATGGGGTTTGTAATGGAAGTGTCTTCACAGCACAAACTATTTGTAGGCTATACAAATGCCTCCAATAAAAATTGAGCTTGCTTACAATCAAATCAAATAAGAATCTTTAATGTGGTGAAATCTGTTAGAATTAGTAAGTGCCATCTACTATAAACACAGGAAAAATTCTTTTTTCTCTTTGTATTTCAAAACTAGTTCTTAACTGGTGCAAAATTAGCATGATTTATTGATTTTTATTTTTTTGTATATTATGCAAAACAAAAAATTATTTTTCAGATCTTGTCCATTCTTCTTCATTTCAAAGACAATGGGAATAGTGCAAAAGGCTATTTTGTATTTATTGGTTTGTATAATTTTATCCTATAACTGCCTTTCAGCAAATTGCTTTCACTGTCTTAAAAATTAATGGTTTCATTAAAGATCCTTCTTGGATCTCTAGTTGACCATGATACATGTTGCAGATGTGAGTATCTGGGGGATTTGGCAGTTCATGAAACAACTAATAAAATTAAGTGCTGCTTTTACTTTTACTGCTGTGAATTTTGACTGTGGGGTAATGTGCTGGTGCAGAATTCCTGCAGTGCCAAATCTGTCAGCACTGTATTCTCTGTCTGCTGACTGTGCTGTCTTACCAATGCAATTACTTTGACTTTTTCATAGCAATGCATATTTTTAAAAGATCTTGCATGGATTTATTCATGTCATTAGCCATAGTAGCCCCTAGCATTTCCACACAGATGTTTATCCAAAAATGTCTGCCCAGTATAATGTGTACATCTTTTCACTCACTTTTTCTAATTTATGAGATTAAACTAATTGCAAAAGGCAGCTTGTCCTCCCTGGCTATGTTGGTCCTGTGCTGATTTATGCAATCCAAGAATCTGCTTTGCATTTTAAAATCAGTAACCCTGTTAGGAACACAAGATGACTGCCCATTGGTAACAGTTCACTTGTGCTGTGTGACAACTTGTGCTCGCTGGAAGCAATGAAAGCCCTTTTCAGAGCAGCGCAACATGCCCAAACCTGCCCAAACCTATCCATTCTGTTGTTTCCAAGCACTTTGTTTTCAGACCTTTCCAGGCACAAATAATATAAGCAAGAGGGTAAAACCAATTGTGATGTAGTGTGTTGTGTGTATCTGGGGCCTAAGAGAGTCTGGCCAGTGCCCAAGGCATCAGCCTGTGGCTCTACCCCAGCAGCACGGAGTTGTCCTGCTGGTGCTTAGTGTCAGCCAGTGAATTCTGTGATGGTTATTTGCTTGCTCCTCCAAAAAGCACAGTTTGCTTGCCATTTTTAATGCACAATTTCCTTATAGTATGGAATTTGCACACTTTCTGGACCAAAGGCAGCAGCCAATGTGTTGGTGGTTGGTTTATTTTTTCCTACCTGCATCTTGCTGAAAAACCTTGTATTGGAAAAAAGACTCTTGCTTCATTTACATTCTTGCCTCACAGGCAGCCCTGCCTCAATTTGCCTCATGCAGAGGTGTGCCTGGCACGCAAGTAAGAGTTTCAGTTTGTGCAGAGTGCTTAACCATTTCTAATGTATTTCCTATCTGTGTTCTGCACCTAGCTCCTATTTGTAATTTACAGCTGGGTTACAAACTGTTTGTCAGCAGCTCCAGAGAAGTGTCCCAAGTGCTCCTGGTATCCTTGGTTATGGCATTTCCTCAAGGCACGGCCTGTTTTCTAGCCTTGACTTAACACAGTACTGTTCAGTCTGCAGTGGAAAATGTTATACATAGATATTGCATCTTACTTTTGTTGTAGTGCATTGTATTTCAGAGTAACTGGTCTGGATATGAAGGAGTGGTAGGCTGGACATAACCACACAGGGGCTCTATTTGCTCATTCAATTTGATTATTTTGAGGAGAATTAATACTTATATTGACGGTTGTTGAGGCTTTCTCCATCATGCTTTTAACCAGAATATTAGTGAAGCTTATTTAGAATAGAAAGCAACAATAACTGCCAGCAACAATTTATTAGGTAATTAATTACAAAGAGCAGCAGCATATAGGGAGTTTGTTTTTCTCTTAATATCTGTGAGAACTTTCATATTGTAGTGTTGAGGTGCTAAACTCTGTCAGAACTCCGGTCTGGTTCAGGGGCTCCGTGTGGTGGCAAAGCTTCTCCTCCAACCCATGCTTCCAAAGAAAATTCTGCAGCCTCTTGTTGTTCGGTCTCAAGGCAATTTATTGCAAGTTATCTAAAAGATTGTCTTCTCAGACTGCTGCAGTCTGGTCAGCAGCTCAGGCAGAGGCACACACACACCCCTGACACCTTCTCTGTCTGCTGTCTTCTTCTTCTCTCCCCATGCCCAGGGCTGGTGCTATCTTTTATATGGTACATTACATGCTACATGTTTATAGTTTTTCCCCAATACCTACTACCTATATTAAATGGTGCTTTTCTACTCTAAACCAATCCATAAGTGCCAACATCACCAAGAACATGGAGTTAAGGAAGAAGAAAGAGGAGAAACAGGACCGACCAAATCCCTCCATCTTAAAACTTCTGACCCCCATGTACAAAGTAAAACCCCCCCTGTACAGGTATTAAAACCCCCCTGTACAACAGTAAAAATTCTTCCTTCTAATTTGTAACTACTTCTACTATAATATCTAAACTTTTGTGACTTCTTGTTCTACCTTCAAAGTTGGTAAATCATTCCATGGGTCAAACTCAAAATCACAGCTGTTTCCAGCTGCCTGCCAGGGTCTAAAATGCTTCTGACCAGGGCCTGGAACCTCCAAAAATGTATGAGGGACATTTTGAGTTCCAACAAAACTCTGTTACTGAGAAGGAAACATGAGGTCACGGCTGCCTCGTGGCTGAGGTTATATGCCTGTAATTCATGTTCCTTTTCGAGTAATAGCGAAGGACAGATGGAGACTGTACATCATAAAGGGAACTGGAAGCTCCGTTTTTATTTGTTAGCAGGAAGCTCACAAAGAATTTCATGTCAGATTAAAAATTAACTAAGAAGTTAGATCACAGTCATATAAATAAGCTCTGCTTGAGGATATGTAAAGATTTGTATTCTTCTCATGTTTCTGAGTGTTAAGTGCATTTCCAGATCAGTCATGTCTTGAGCCATTGAGTTCATAAGCAAAATTGCTTCTGAACACCTAGATTTAACTCTTGGAGCATATTTTCCTGTGGAAAGTAAGTACTTTCCACATTTCATTCAGGTCCATGGCTAATCTGACTTGTATTAATGACTGGGCAGATGAAAATACAGCACAGTCCCCAATTTTGCATGATTGCAGGGCTTCACAGCTACATTGGCAGGTAACAAGCTGTGCCTTCTGCAAGTCTGCCCTAATTTAGCTATCTAAATACAAAATGTGTTTCAAAGCCTCTAAATTCATGGTCATTACATTGTCAAAAATTTCAATTAGAATTATTTCAAGCTGCTAAATAGAACAAATTTTGCAGGTGAATGCATGCATGAGTGTTCCCAGGGAGGAAGTACCTTAATTTTGACAAGTGCTGATAACTGCTTGCCACTCCCAGCAGTATCAGCATATGAGGGACATGCCCAATCCCTCCAAATATGCCCATTTGAAGACAGTCCTTCATTACAGTCTCGTATGCCAATTTCATAGTCTTTGTTTATCTTATGAACAGAACATGAATAGACCAGCTCGAGACTGTCAGGAGCCAGGAGCTGACTCACCCTTTGGAATACAATAGAGATCAACCTCAATTACTGCAGAAAGAAAAAATTGCCCAGAGCAAGTTCAAAGGAACAGCTAGAGCCACTGGAGAACATGTGAAATCAGAAGAAATGCAAGTAAGCTGTCTTCTGTAGAATAAATATGCAGTTCTTATCAATTAATATCCTTCCATTAAAACATCCTTTGTTTTTACTTGTATCTTTCAATTTTCTACACAAGGCAAATTATTCATGGCACTTCTTTAGGATGGTTAGATATATGGTGAAGATTTTAATTTTAATAAGATACTGCTTTGGTTTGTGTTTTAAATGCACATACAAAAAAAAAAAGGTTCTTTTTTATAAGAAAAAAAATTAAGTTGTGCCTACCATTTTTAAAGGATGTTAAAATGTTCCCATGTTCCTCATACTTGTACTAATTTGCTCAGCTGAGCTGACTCTTGAAAAATTTCCAACTCCTTTGTAGTGAACTTTCCTACTTGTAAATATTAGGGCTCATTGTGCCATGTACAACACAGTTAATGGCCGTCATTCTCATTTCTTGCTGAATATTTGTTATTATTTTTTTCTTTAAACTATCCTGATCCTTGGCTTTGAAGTATTTTTATGATAAATAAAACCCTGTGTCTAACAATCTAACCTGCCTAATTACATGCCCAAGTCATTTATTATGGTTTCTTCTAAATTCCTTCTAATCCCTATTATGCTTTCTTCTAAAGGGAATATATTTTTTAAAGATTTTATTTCAGACTTCTTTGTGATAAAATAATCTCTGATTATCTGTGGCTATTATCCCTATTAAAAACAGTGGGACATAATATGACTTAAGGGGCAATTTTCTAAAAAAATCATTGATAAACAGAGAAAAATGGTAAGCCATACAAAACCAATAACAGAGATGGGGCAGCTGAAAGATATATTTTTACAAAATAAAAGAAAGGACAATGGTAAAGCTCAGAAATGTCTAGAACGATGTTCTGCTGCAAAAAGATGTCTAAACCATACTGATATATTTGACAGCAAACTGACAATTCAAATTATTCATGATCAAAGAAGTTTCAGAACCATTAAAACTGGCAACATAGTACTTTGTTCAAAATTTCTATACTTTATTTTTCATTTGTACATTTTTGAGATACATATTTTTGGACTATACATATAGTGAATGTTTTTTCTCCTTATGTTGCATATTTGTCTACAAGTTGCATTTTCAATAGGAAGTGTTTCAGTGAGGCCATTTTAGTATTTTGATTAAAAATATTTTGAATGTACTCTCTGCACACTATTTTAAAGTATCAGTTTTCATTCCACCTGGGTTTAGAAAAAATAAATTTAGAATTTTCACCAGGGAATAGTTGTGTTTCTTGACTATGCCTAGCTCTAGAGATGGAATTTGATAGAATTATTTTAATTTTATGTTCCTACCTGAAATACCTAATGAGCGCACATTCAAAAATTTAATTTTCCACAAAAAAAACCAAAATACTTTTGGGGTTATTTATCTCTATAATTCCCAACTTCAGAAGCTGGGCATTACAAAGTTATAATAAAATCTGCTGCTTTAGAAAATGGTTGGATGTGCCAAATTCAGAGCATGCAGCTCACAGCTAAGAAAGGAATGCAATCAGGATACAAATGGGCAGATGTAAAAATAAAGGGAAAATGAGAAAGAGTTGCATTTGACAGTTGGTTGACTACAGAGCAAACAGCACATTTCTTCTCTTTGCACTATCCAGCATTAGTGCCCGGAAGGAAAAGGATTCGGTATTTGCATCAGCATGGGTGAAGGAAGAAGGTAAAAATAATGGAGATGGATGCATATGGAAATGTTGTCTCCAAATTTCATTACTTTTATTTTCTTTTCAGTTGAAAATATGCCTTTGCAATCCCCTGCTGTTTGTAAGGATCTAACTATTCCTGTGCCCTTTTAGCCTCATGAAGATCTGATTACTTGACATTTTTGTCATTAAAATCTACCTTGTATTCTAGCCTTTTCTTAAAGACATTGACATTTAATGCTGATTAATTGCATGATTAGTTTGATTTCATGGTTTTCATCAGCATGGGCTTGACTCTGCTCATTTTGTAACAATTGGTTTGTTTTAAATATAGGAGTCTGCAAAGTAATATTTTTTATTGTTTAGGGGAGGCTTTTTTCTTTTTTGAAAAAATTTCAAATGTGACTTTTTTTTTTGTAATTGCATACCTTAATACTGTAGACGTTTAAGCAGAACAAAAGGCTCCATGCTTGCTTCTGGATATGTAAGGTGGGCATGCCTAGCTCAGCACAGGCAATGGCACGGCACGCTTCTGTTTTTTCACTGATAGATATTAAAACAGCAGATTGCTGGACTGCAGGAGGAGCTCAAGAGAACTGAGCCCTCCTGGCGTGCTGCCTGCAGCAAACTGAGAGGCCAGGCTGAGCTGCTGACAAGGCAGAATGTGGAGCTTCAAGATGAGCTCAGAGCATCAGAACATCAGAGACGGAAAGCAGAAAAAAACCCCAAAGCTATTAATTCCATGGACAGAAAATCAGAGACCCTGGTACTAGAAGGCAGTATCTGCATAATACTGTTTGAAAAATTCAGGAGTTTTACTTTGGAGCTGTCATGTGTGTATGCTGTCCCTCCACTCCTGCTCAGCCTGAAGTGGGGAAAGTCAGCTCTGCAGTGAGCCATGTTAAAATACACTCTTTGTGTGGCTCTCTTCCACCCAGCCTTTTTATCCACCAGGTGAGCAGCTCTGCCAGCTGATACAGCCACCCTATCATAGACACTTAGGTCAGATGTCTCCCTCCACCAACTAGGAAGGAAGTCTAGGTAACTAATTTATTTCCAGTGCCTAAATTAAGGCCTCCTAAAAAGCCTCCTGAAAATAATTCTACTCTTCATATATATAGTGCCATTTACCTTTTTGATAAAACATCTCTTCAACATGGAAAAAATATATTTGGACCTTCTATTAAATCTTAGTTCTTATTTTGTACTGTAAACTTTCTGTAAGGAAACACCATCAGCAGCCTGCCTTACAGAGGCACAAGTTGGATTCTTCAATAGGAGTTATACTGGCATGAAACAGGAGGGATAAACAGGGTTGAAAATATAGCTGGCTAATGTAAATGTCTTTGCTAAGCTCTGGAAATCAAAATTATTTAATCATAGGTTTACAGAGGGTCTTGTAATTTTTTTATTCAATATTCCACTTGTTTGATGTATTTGTAGAATTTTGTTTGCTTCATTAGTATATAACTGAATAACATCTTGTAAGAGAGTTGAAGGAAATTAAAGTTACTCCCTTTTTACCCAGGAGAGGGCAAGTTTTGGTAAAATTAAATGGTTCAGACTAGAATTCAAAAAAACCCTGAAATTTGGGTAAGTGGATCATTACTTTTCATTGTGTGTATTCAAGAGAGAAAAATACCTGCTTTGAGGATCAGTTTCATCCTATGTGTGTCAAAGAAACTATCTCCTAGATGGTATAGTCTGATGAGATGAACCCTACACTTTGGCAGAATGGCCAAACTTGAAGAAAATAAAGTTGAGCCATTTTCTTTTAGGCATTTCTTGAATTTTCAAATCTAATTTCTAGTAAGGTGACTTTTAAGAATTATAGAACTACCAACAAACTTGTCCTTTGCTTTATTGGAGTGAAGTTTTGTGTCTTTTTTTTATTTGATTGTAATGTACTTGTTAATGAAATTTTCCACCTAACAATTAAATTTAATTGAAAATGTAATTTGAAGTTAAATTTCACTCTATTTTTTGCTCTTATGAATCATCCTTTTATAGATTGTGAAGATCAGAAAAAAAAATACATTAGTCACAGGTACAAAATTAAAATACAAGTAAAATTCCAATACAATCAAGGATTAGAAAAAGCTAATTGACTTCTGCTGTTGGCCAGATTTCTGTTTTATTTGTACTGCTTTGCTGATGTAAAACTACTCAAGACACTGAATATTTTTGTTGTGGGAAAGTAGTACTACGATACTGTATATGGAGATGCTAAAATGGTACCTACAAAGTTTTTGTCTAATACTGGGGACTTTCAGACTCTAGCAGAAAAAAGTGGAATTTCATCCATTGTGTTTAAATATCTTAATCTTTATGAAAAGAAAATGGCTTAAAAATTCTATCAGATGGCTTTGAAGGCTGTTTGATTCTACTAAGTGTGACTTGAACTTAAAATTACATATTTATTACAAATTCCCCACTAGGTTTCAGAAGTTATTCTGTGAGGGACAGCATCTTCATCCAAACAAGAAGAAAGTTCATGGAGAGGTAATCACAAGAGCCACGGCATCTCTCATGTGGTGCTGAAGATATCTTTGCAAAAACACTTCCTCAGAGATGTGAACAATAAGGTATGCATCTCTACTGCCAGTATTCACTTTTCCAGAGTTTCAAATATGTATTTAAGAGGATGTTCTTTGGAATCAAAATTTCCACAAATGAAAATGTATATAAGAATGATCATGTTTTCTTGCATGTGCATAATTCTACATGAATTGTAGATTTTCTTCTGGTTCTGCAGTATCAGGAAAAAAACTTCTTTCCCCCTGTTTTCTAGACCTAACTTAATTGTGTGTTGTTCTTAATGAGTTTCCCAAACTTGTTGCACCTGCTACTTCACAGGCTGATTTTACAGAGACTCTCCTTGCCTTGGCAAACCATAAATCTAGTATTTTGCCATTTGAGGCTTTACTTTCCAGTGTGTAACAGTGTCCTTCTCCCAGTTCAACTCAGTGGGAAAACCACTCCAATTTTTACAAGTTGTGACAAGTTAGCTCAGTATGTCAAGTGAGATGCTTATTTCTGGCTGGTGTGCCCATGACTGCTCCTCCACAGACATTTTATCATATTTCTTACACATCTCAGTGTTTTGAATTTAGATATCTATCTCTTTATGCTTTTCTTTCTCTTTGTTTTGTATTTCTTACTTCCTATTATGGGCACCTTGGATATTGCAAGTCCCTTTTCTCACTTTGGTCAGATTTGGTCGAAATCTATGCTGTGTACAAGTGTACAATCTCTCTGAAATTCATCTTCTCTACTGGAAACTATCCCTTTGGCTAAAGGAAAACTTAGATTAGCCAACACACTCGGCTCTCTGCCTGTATAGGGACTGAAATAAAATGTAAAAGATACCAGGTGAGAAGGGAGGCAACTGTTCCACTATAGTGAGCAGGATAGTGTGTGTTTGAAAGTCACTAGACAGTAAGTTCAGTGAATTCTATATGGTTCCAGGTATGAAAAGAGATATTGATAATTTCCTCCTATGGCACACAGCCATGGGCAATAGATATTGTGACTTCAGCAACAGTTTTGAGAAAGGGGAAATTGAGGACAGCAGACTTTTGGACTCACTGCACTCTAGGCTTTCACCATCCAGCCAGGACTGGATCCAGTCCAACTGGAATCCAGCACAAGCATGAGCTAGACTGGTGGGCATAGTGCCCAGATGTCCTGAGTGAACTCTAAAATGTTTGACAGAGACACATGCTCTTTATCTGATTTGATGGCACAGAAAGACTTTACAGTGAATAGAGTGGCTGCCAATTATTTGAGTCTAGAATTAGTTGACTCTTGAAGTCTCGGGTAAATGGAACATTAAACAGAAGCCCAAAATCTGTGTCATAGCAGTAGATCTGCACGTGGTGACTCACTTGTATTTTCTTTGCATTTGAGCTCTTTTGATAGCAGGTGGATGCTTTCCCTCACAGATCCTGTGAATCTGGATAATTCAGAATTTTGGATATAGATAAAACAAACTATCATACTATTTCTATCCAAAATTGAGAAACAACACATCAAAGTGAATGGGATAAGCAGCAGAAGAGTTGTCAGGCATTGGAATGGGCTGAACAGGGAAGTGGTGGAATCATCATCCTTGGCACTGTTCAAAAAATGTGTGGATATGGCACTTTGGGACATGGTTTAGTGGTGGACTTGACAGTTCTGTGTCAATGGTTGGAACTAATGAGCTGAGAGTCTTTTGCAACCTGAAATATTTTATGGTTCTAGGATTGGAAGAAGACATGCATGTCTTCTATAACATATGTAAGTTAAAACTAGCTTGGACTTGTGAGTTTATTCAGCTGTAATCAAGAACAAATTGCCATCTGACCTTTTTTTGTCAACTCTAATAGAATTTGAGGATATGCACAAAAAGAGTTGGCGAGCAAATCTGAGTAACGATCAATATGAATTAAAGATACAAAGTTTTTGTAGACATGATTTTATGAAGTAAAAAAAAAAAAACAAAAAACAAAACATAACCAAGAGGTGATCCACATCTCTGGAAAAGATGTATTCTGGTTGTCTGTAAGACTTTTTAGGATGACCTCTATTTGTGCTGTAACATGACCTAGCTATTGAGGAACTGTCCAGTTCAAGTTGTGCTTTAGTGAGACAAGAAAAATGTCCATTTTAACTGCACATTGAAAGAATGAACAGATGAGCCAGAATACTTATTATTTATTAGTTATTAATATTTACTAAAATGGATCCTCTGAAAACAACTTGATTTCTGAATGCAACTCTTAACTAGAACAAGTTGCCAGTTTTCTGCCCAACGGGCAACTATGGATAGATTCTCATTATTTCTATGAATAAAGATGAATTCATTTTCCTGGCAAGGTTGGAAGTGGGAGGAGGGGAGAGGAATTCTACTTAAATGCTACTGATAGCATTTCTTAATGTTTCAGCCAAGGTCAAATATGCTTAATTCCAATCTTAGATGGGTTTTGCTGTCTAATCTTGCAAGGGATTTTGATGACCTTTGAGCATGTTATTTCTTTACCTATGAATGTTCTTCCTGACAAATTAGTAACCCTGAAGCAAGAAAGATCTGTCATTATGTGAACAGACTTTCATAGCATTTGAACTTCACTGCTTTATCCATGAGTAGTTGTTGCTTTTTCTCGACTTTTTGATTTGTTAAGGGTAATATGAACCCTACATGACACAAACTGTGATATTTGAAGGTAATAAGAGATCTTTATTTATGGGAATTGACAAGTGAGAGATTTCTGGGAGAATTTGATTAAGAACTGGAGATATTAACAGCTGAGAGGAAAAAGCTCATTAGGAAATGTGATTGATTATTGTTGAGCATGACAATTTAGGAGAACATATTTTTAGAATTCCTGTGGTCTAGGTGGACATTCAGTAACAATATCTCCTCCTGTTCTTCACTGCCTTCCTGGTAGCATAGATGTGTAGGACTAGAGGAATTTCAACAGGTCCCTTCTTTTGCCAAGAGCAGGATCAGTGCCACTGATGTCAATTCAAACTGTGTTTCACTACCTCCCATGACAAAGATACAGAATGAACTGCCTACATGTTCTTTTATGAAGTCAAGTTTCATAACTAAACTACACCTCTTTTGTTGTCACCAGCTGTTCTGGTGTTTAAATGTTTATGTTTTCAGTGAAGATTGGAAAAAAATTATCTGCCTTGTGCATGTTGGGACTCTTCTTCTTCCTCTAATCCTGTAGCGCCTTTGCACCAAGGGTCTGCGTTTACTGGTCATCCACATATTTCCAATGAAGAAAATTGAGATAATTTGATGGCTTTGTTTATGAAAGTGATAGAATTGAGAGAATCTTTATCAAGAATGCAGCCATGTGTGATTAGTCCAAACATTTAATATTTGGGTGTCTTAAAAAATGCAGAGCAAAGTTGTAGTGGTTGCCTGGGATACAGCGATGGCTCTGAATTTTCAAATGATCTCCTAGAATGACATTCCTCTGAATGAAAACAGAGACTGCATGTGATTCATGTAAGCTTGTCTGGATTCCTTTGACATTATTGCTTTAAAAATAGGTATGCTAGTGTATGCAATGCATAAAAAATGAAATCTGGCTTTTACAATGGCATGTGTGACAAGCTGGAGTACTAGCACTGTTCTGCATGGATGCTCCTTCAGCTGAATTGGCTGATACATCTCATCATGTTCATGGAAACAGTGCTACTTTCTCTGACTTCATCTTACCATAAAATATCTTCTATTTACAAGTCTTATGTAAGGTTTTTAAAAGCTTGAATTGCAATATTATTTCTATAATAAACCACAAGGAAAACAAATGCTGCCACATGCTTGTGTCTCACTGAAGCTCATGAATATTTGAGCTGCTTGGCCCTATTGGCACTTTCTGAAGATGGTGAGCCAGCTGGCTCAAAACTAACCAGGCAGCAAGAAAATAGTTCATCTCTGCCTGATTCTACTCAGTGAACCAGGTTAATTGCCCTCTGTAGCTGCTGATGGGAGGGACTGGAAACATGTGGCTGCAGAAAGAACAAGAGGAGCGAGAGTCCAGCAGTCTGGGCTGAAATTGGTTTGAGCTGTGAAACTGCTCCTACAACTTTTCAAGTTCTTTTAAATCATTTGGCAGTTTCAGTCAGAGATATTTAGCAATGAAATGATGGGTTGCGTGCTTTTTCCTTCTATCTCTCTGCAATTTCTGAGCTAATATCTCTTCATCAGAAATAGCTTTAAAGGGCCTTAGTTCTATACCATTTGTCTCAACCTGAAGTCCCAAGCATATTTTGACAGTTTGCCCATCCACTTTTATTTGAAAATCTGATTATGTTTGAAGAACTCAGGCATATCCACAGAATCTGCCTGCAGAAAATATCACCAAATGTAAAATATAAATTATATTCTTTTTAACAGTAAATTCTATTAATATATGTACTTTCTGGCAACCTTGTCTTAAAGAGCTAATCAGTTGTCTTTCTTCTGCTGAGAACTGTTTTATGCTTGAAGGAAAAATTTAGCCTTTTAAAATCCTGCAGTTTTCTGGTGTTGCAATAGGATTGCTTTCTTAGCTCAGTCCTTGTAAGCATACACTAAATTGTAATGTCATTTATTAATATGAGTAAGGCATCACCAACCACAGCAGCAATAGATACCCTAAATTTCACTGATCATATGGAGAAAATTTTACAGCTGTCAAACACTGACCATTGCTATCAGAGAAGGAGCAGTGCAGTCTTCCTCTCTGTGCTTTGCTAGTCCCATGTTCCTTGAGCAATAGCTCATGGACTTGAGTAAATTAGGCTGATGGAAAATATATTCTTTTCATTAATAGCTTACACACATCTTCTCAAGCAGCCACTCTTCAGTGTGTGAGACACTTCAAAACCAGAGTTATTGGTGCCATTTCCAACTTTTTTTGGATTGCTTCTTTGTTTCTTACCATCATGTACTTGGGGGCTGAAAACACCTGAGAGTCATTGTGTAAATCCTGTAAATCCCAAGTATCTCATGGTGGTCATGCAGGAATATTTTATGTTTTCTCTCTGCTTTGCTCTAAGATCTGCATTAAAAATTGGGGTAGTGCTTTTGAGTCTCCTTGATCTTTCCAATCTAAATAATTCCTATAGTTCGGTTGAAAATTTTTGCATCTCATTTCCCTTCTATGGCTCACACATCCCTCAGGGTCCTACAAGTCTTGTGACAGCCTTGATTGATGGAGATGAATGAGATCAAAAACATAGAAAGGCTGGACATCCAGCAAGTAAAAATGAGCTATCATGCAATATATTTTACTGGACTCAGCTCAGTTGTGATAACCTAGAGAGAGCTGGGCAGGGTGGTGGGACTGAGGGATGAGAGCCTTTCAGCAGCTGCTGGTCTCACACTCTGCCCCGTGGATTAGCCTTGACTTACATTGTCCAAACACATAGAAATGTGGGAAGCCAAATCAGACTTCAAATGTAGAGTTATGTATAAAATATGTGTGTGTGCTTGAGTGTGTCTTTGTGGATATGTCCATGCACACAAATAAACATTTTCCTAAAGTTTTATCCACTTAATGTTGCACCCATTGTGGGAGGATTTTTTAGTGCTATTTGAAGATGTTTATATTAGCTTAATACAAATGTATTTGCACCTTTTAGGACATAAATGCTCTGTGCAAAAAGCTGGTCCTTTGACATTTGTTACCAAGGAACATCAAGAAGAAGAAATATCTAACACCAGTTGGCGGAAGGACCCATCATCAGGGAAGACCGACATCTTTTGAACCAGACAAAGTAAGCCAGCAGTAAGGTCTATTTAAACTGCCTTTATTTTATTTTTATGATATTGTTCAGAATCTGTATTGGGATCCTGATCCCTGCTGCTTGGCCTTCTTTCCCTGGAACTGCAGATTTTTTGTCAATAATTATCTAAGAGGCTGTTCATACATGCTCTGCAACAGTCTGAACCAAGCTGAGACACCTGTACAGTACCCACACAGACAGCTAAGCTCCTAGGAATAAGAAGTGTATAGCACACTCTTGCTGTATCAGTGACAGCTCCCATACTGAAGTGAAGCACGACTGTAAGCCAGGGCTTCTCCATTTTCTACAGGTTGCATGTCAGCCCTCTCCTACTGGAAGAAGGCATAATGGTAGGAAGTCACCTGGAGCTGCCTCACATTTGAGTGGTTGTTTTAAGGAGCCCAGCTCACCTCCCCGTGTAAAAGGTAAGTTCTGTGGAAACCTCCTGCCTGCTTAAAATGGTCTGCAACTGGTCCCCAGCTCTTGGCTCATAGAGAATGTCAGTCACTAAAATACATCTATGGTTCTTAGAAGTATTGTCGAATTCATATTTTACAAGAGATTGAAAGCAGATTGTGCTGCCACCTACTTAACTCGCTGAGTTTGTTGTCCTAGAGGTTCAGAAGGTGGGAGAATGGATGTGGACTGCCTTTCATTTTGGTCCAGGACAAAGCACCTTTGGGAGGATGGACAAGCTGTTAGCAAACACTATCAGTGTAAGAAGCAATGTACTGCAAGACTTCAAGAGCTAGCATCTTTAAAAAGCCTAAGGTACGTATGGAAATGTTATTCAGCAATTTTCATGTGCTTTCAATGATCTCTTTTTCTGCAGTTTTTCTTACAGGGACACTTTTACCCATATCATATAGCTCAGAAGACACTTTTCTCTCACAGTGTACAGGAAAGACACTTGCAGCTTTGCACCCTGCAAGAACAATGAAGAAACAGAGGTATTTTGCCATGTAACTCTATAAAATAGAGTTACAGTGACTCTGTGGTCTTAGTTTTCATAAACAGCATCCTAACTCCAATTCATTTGACAACAATAGTCTCCTGGCTTTATTATTTTCCTTTACTCCTTATATAAGCGCAGTCTTTAAAACAATATTGCAATGGCTTCAAATAATAGGCTAGATTCCTTTGTCAATATATTTCTGCACAGCTGTTGAACATTTATGTTGTTAGCTAGCATTTTAATTTTGTCTCAGGAAGAAGCTCTTAAAAAGACAGGAAAATTGCTAAGAGCTTAGAATAGAGTGGCTTTTGTGACCCCAGACAAGAGAAATGGCATAACTGCATATGACAAAAAAGTACTTACAGACAGTTCTATGATGACAGACAGTTCTTTACATGATGACGTAAAGGTTTGAGCTACTTAAAATTCCAGTTCTTACATGAGCAGCAACTGTATTCTTTCCATCTGTGAGGAGAAATAAAACACTAAGAAAAAGAAAGTATTTTGTTCCCACTTCCTATGCTATGCAGTAGACACAGAGCTTTAGAGATGGATCTGGCATCTTTAAGCATGGTGTTTATAGTTATTTAGTGAAGCATATCATTGCCCTGTGGGGAGCAGTTCTCCCTATTCCTTCAGATCCCATAATTCACAATTCAGCACATCTTCAAACTGTAATTAACATCAGCTCGTAACTGCCAGGGAAGATGTGTGCCAGATGTCTCTTGACTTAAGGCTGCTTTACACGCTGCCAGATGACAAAGAGAGTTTATGGTAATGGTAAACTGGAATTGTAACATCCAGAATAGCCCTTAGTTACATAGATAGCACCACCTAACAGCTAAGGGCCGTGTAATTTGTTTTGGAAGAGTGGCTCTGGCTAATACAAATACCTTTCTTTGTAAATGAGTAACCAAACACTCAGAGATCGTTCTACTCTCTGTTCCTGTGTTTATTCTCTCCATTTTGTATAGCGTAATTTTGCCAGAATGCACTTTTATCACCTCATTTTTGGACTTCCATTTTGCTATTTTTTGCTTTCCAAATGGAAGAAAACTGGAATTAATGTGCAACATTTCTAGTTACAAATAAAATAGGAAAATTCATTGCAAACAAAAGGCAATACCAGAAAGAAGGGTATCTTTTCTTTGTTTGTTAAAATAAATAATTTTTTGCACTATTGTTTTAAGTTAGTGAATATATTTTTAAAACATTTCTGTTTATATAACACTGACTTTGAGGTTTTCATAATATAACCTCCAAAATCAATATTATCTAGAAGGTCAAAGTTACATCAAGAAAGGAGAAAGCATGGGATAGAGGTGCAGGAAAAAATAGAGTATCATAATGGAAAGGTAAAAGAAAATAGGTTTTTTTTTTTTTTTTTTTGGTTGGGAGATATTCCATTTTTGTGAAAATTTTGATAGGATTGGAGCAATATGACACAGTTGTAGTGCATCTTCTTGTTGCCTTCTTCTTTGAGTGTTATCAGAGAATTATACTGTGGTATTTGATACATCCTGAACAGAAATAACTACTACAGAATCACCAGGAAAATTTATTAACCAGAGGGTATGCTGGGTATGAAGTCTTCTCTGACTAGTGTCCTTTCTGTAGAAGAGCATATTAATGACATTATTGCCTGCTGTCGATGAGAAATCTCAAGCAAATTTTTAGGTCTGTGCATGGAGCCAAAATTAATTCTGTAGTACTGAAAGTCCATGCAGGGTTACTTGGAAAGAAATGGTTCTTAACCTACCACATCAGCAATCTGTGCTAATACATCAAGTTCAATCATTTTGATTCACACAGTCCAGAACCAGGCATCTCTCAAGTGACCTTCATGGAAGATGTGCAAGCATATAGGAAATGAGTCTGGTCAATAATTCACTAAATTTGGTCAAGAAGAAACCTGACTGCCTTCCCTATTGCTGCAGGGATGTCTAACTTATTTTGCGTAACATTAAAACAAAGTGGTGGGGTGAGAACTTGGAACACGTGCTACAAGTAAATTCATCTTGTGAAAAGAAAATTTCTTTTGTCCTTTTTTTACACACAATTGAGGAAAAAAATAATGCCTGTTCTGCAGAGATGTTTTTGAAATAGAAAGATGTAGCATGACTTCCTTCAAGATCCAATTTAATTGGAAGGCAGTGTTGTCTTGGTTCAACAAGACAGGAGTCTGTGAAAGAGGGCAAAGCCTCCTGTGCAATGGAGAACGGCAAACCCCCCTCCCTCTGAATTACCAGGATCTTTAAATTAAAAGGCTCTCAGGCAAAGATATGGGAATGGGAGTAACAATTCTTTACTAGGAGAAAACTAGACAACAATTTAAAAAGGCAAATGCAATCGGTACAAACAAAACCAGTGAAAAAGTCCAGAACCTGAGGATTCGGGGTGCCAGTAGCAGTCCTGCTGGGACGATTGCTCCCCTTGCAGTGGTTGGTGAACTGCAGCTGCAGTGGTGATCTTTAGAAGGGTATAGTTTTCCTCTGAAGATCTGGTGGCAGTGGGGCCGGTCTTCCTCTGCGCCGGGGTTGCCTCCGAGCTCTGCTGCCGTCGCCTCAGCGCGCTCCGGCTGCTTCGCTGCGAGTGCCGCCGAAGAGAGCTGCTTCTCTGGGAATCCCGCGAAGAGAGAGCACGAGCTGCCTCTCTCCCCAAAAGCTACCCCTTTATACCCAATAAAAGAGTGCTTGGCTTCCCCCTCTGGGTGGAACATCTCACAATAGCATGGTGTTATGTTACCAGCCCTGCATTGAATCAGTCAATGGCCCACTAACAAACCATTACCTCTTAGGAGCAAAACCGGTTCTTGGGAAAGATAACAAAACCTGTCCAACAGGTTTGCGTTCAACAGATGGCAAATAGAATACAAGCTTATCTTACAACCCAGGACAAGTGTAGTGCTGTCCATTTCCTTTGACTTCATCTGCATTGGATGCTCTGTGTGTTTGAAGGTAGAAAAGGTGCTTTCTGATGGACGCTAAATCCTCACTTTCCATGATGGTGCTAAAAAGGAGCTTGGTGCTGATGAAAGGATGACATTGATCAGCTTTTCCAAAGGAGATGTAAAGAAGATCAGGCCAGATCAGAGGGTGGTGGGTAACTTTTTATTTGCTTTAAGGAAAATAAAATGATTAACTGATTTTCCAGCAAGGTTCTATAATTTATCTTTATCTATCAGTTCTGAGAGAAACTGATGAGGAAGGGTGTTGGTTTAACAACCCTGAGCAGTGAAAGTGCTTAATCTACAAAGACAGAAATGGAAAGGCTTGAAGGTAACAGTCAAAGAAGAAACAAATGTGTAGCTGGCTGAGCAGGAGACCAAACAAAGGCAAGGGGCATGGGCAGCCCTCTGAAGCAAGGACTGGTTTTTATACGTTTGTAGAGTAGGTAGCACGGATGTTTCTTACATGTCGGCATTCTGTGAATATAAAAAGCTAATAACAGTGTGGGCTAAAGTGGAAATTAGCGAGGTCTTTGCAGCACTGGGATTTTTTAAAATTAATAGTTCATGGATGAGAGCATAGAGGTGGGAGGATGACTTTCATGTGCACACTGCTCTCCTGCAGGCTACAGAGGTGAAAGTAGCATCATATGGACCCAACCATGAGGGTGAATGAGAGAAAGGAAGAGCAATGTGAACATAGCTACTTTTATGGATGACATGCAGAATATGACCTTGAAATGACTTTTTAAAGATGGCTTACTTTTGAGCACATTGTTATGGTTGAATCTGTTTATCCAAATATTGTGAATATGCTGCTATCATCTCACTCGCCTTCCAGATTTGTTATTATGCAGGTGCACAGACAACTCACACTGCTTATCCAGATGTCCTGGAGATACTGCAGTTCACTAATAATCAGATAGGTATGCAAGATCTCATAATATGAACTGTTGTATGTCCAGATTTATTTCTATTATGAAAATGTGGTATGAATTCTGACTCCAACAGATTGGGTATTTTCTTGCCATTTCACATTGTCTTTACATTTCACTTTCAGTATATTCCATCGCTTCTCAGTTTCCTCCTACAAAACAAATATAATAATGGAATGTAAATTTAGCTCTTCCAATCCTGATTATCTGATTATACAATTATTTTATTTCTTTTACTAGTATTGTAGATATAACTCACATCCTGCATACTGCAATGTCCCAAAAAATACCCTGATCTAGCTTTGTGTAAGGCAGCCTGAAAGAATACTAGACAGACTTTTTACATCCTCTTTTCTACAGAAAAACATTATCCCAATGGCACACAAGAAATTGTGCTCCCAGATCACACAGTGAAATGGCTCCACAGTGATGGACTGAAGGAAACTTTTTTCTCAGATGGCACAGTAGTAAAAGTAGAAAAGTAAGTCTTGTTTAAATAACAGGGATCACATTTTAGACACTGATATAACAGCACTGACATTCAGAACTGTGGTTGGATTTTGCATAGTTGGGAAATTTCCAGATGAAGGGGAAAAGGATTTGTAAGATAACAAGAATTTTGCAAGAACACGGCACTGAAAATTCACTTCCACCTTGAATGATAGGTGATGATTCACCACTGGTAAAATTACTGTGAAATATTCCTCATTTAGTTCCATGTAACTTTACACTGGCCAGAGTAGCTGGGAGATCAGCAGTTGTCAGTGTTAGCTATATGGGTACTAAAGGACTCAGGACGAGGACTCCTGAGCTCTATTCCCAGGTGTTTGGCTCCCACTCTAATATTGGGCGAGAATTGAGATTGTCTCAGTTGGTTACAGCATGGTATAACCATGCTATTAAAACCAAGGCTGTGGGTTTGATCCCTGAAAGGGTTATTCAGTTAAGAACTGGACTTGAGAGTCCTTATGGGTCTCTTCCTAGTTATATTCTGTGAATCTGTATTGTCTCTCTATTCCTCCATACAAAATGAGAAAAACATCTTTGGGACTCTTATATGTCTCTTCTGAGGAAGAGGAAGGATCCTGATGTAAAATAGATTTTCTGCTTGCAAAATGCCTTGAGATCCCTGCATGAAGTAATGTAAAATTTGGATCTCACCATCCATTAGCTATTATATTATGTATTGAAGTCTTTTTGTGTGACCAGATTTCTAATGCCATTCTATGTAAATCCTGAGGTTTTCCACTTGACGTTATTTTCCTATTTCATTGAGCTATGTTAGACAACTCTGTGAGACAGGTTAATAAAAGACAGTTTTCTCCTCACTTCATTCATTCCTACTACTTTCAGCAGCAGAGATAAACTAGTGGTGTTCAGTGATGGCCACAGGGAGATTCATGCTGCGCAGTTCAGGAGGAGAGTACCTGGATGGCACTGTGAAAGTTGTGTTCTGCAATGGCAGACAAGAAACCAGGTGTTCCATTGGACAACTCCAAATCAAGGATGAGAGGGTAATCTCATCCTAGAGAAGAAGTGATTCCTCCCTGCAGAAGGCTGCGCTGTACCTATGTAGCTCAAAGCATTTTTTTATCAAATCAGAATTGTTAGGAAGATCTAACTTGTGAAAGTGAATGGATGGATCTGTAGGGCTGAAAGTACTTTGGCTCAGCAGCTGGTGTTTAGATTGGAATAATGTTACCTGAATGAAATTAAGACTGAAGGAGATGCAGTCACACCCTTTTTGTATATTCATTAAATATTAAACATTAAAAAAAACACCCAAAGTACTTTTCACCAAAGTGTTTCTTTCATGGTACTGATCACTCTTTCTCTAGTTTTTCTGTAATTTTATTGTGAAATTGACTATAATTAATAACTATGTTATAAGAACCCCAAATGTACATTCAGTGCTGCCTTATGCTGACTAGAATAAATCTGCATGGGGTATTTATTTCCTGAGTTAATAATCAAAAAATGTGGGGAAGTGATTGATGTCTTCTGTTTGTTTGGGTTTTTTGAAGCAGAATTTCCCAGTGTGTATCAAGGCTTATCATGAGCTGGACATTAGACCAAACCCTGAGCAGGAGTGGAGAGAACAGTCACAGCTCTGGATGTTCCTTACAACCAAAATTACTCAAAATTTATATGATCAGAATCTAAAAACTCTGCCTTATGCATTTGAAAATAAAATTTAATGTTTATTCCATCCTATTGATTATTTGGATCAAAGATCTGGATCTTCTGAATCTTTCTTCTTCCTCCAGCAGTCTTTCCTCTTTGTTGCTTTGTCTTTGAAATAACCTTTCCCACTATTGCTTTAATGCTTCAGTAATGCAAATATATTTCTGGTCAGTGAATCTCTCCATCTGTAAGGTTCTTTGGATGGTACTTGATACTTAGAGGGATTAATAATTTATCAGCTGTTGCTTTTAGCTGCCTTCCCCATAGACTGCCTGTCAGAAAGCCACAGAATAGTTTGGGTTGGAAAGGACCTTAAAGATCATCCAGTTCCAACGCCCCTTGCCATGGGCAGGGACACTTTCCACTAGACCAGTTTGCTCAAAGCCCCATCCAACCTGGCATTGAACACTTCCAATAAATTTTTCCAAATCACTGAAACTCTTCTATTGTAGAGCTCAGCTCATTACCTGCCCTCTGACTGAGATACCAAATTTTCTCCTTATGCCCTTCAAATTCCTGTAGTAACAAATACACTCTCATAGCATGCTGCTTTAGCCTTTTCTCACATCTAAGTGCAAAAATTGCAACATTTTGGAATTGCTCTCTCTTCTCTTCTGTTTCCCAGGGCTCACAATCAGCAAATCACCACTCAAATTGCAGAGTATCTTTCAAAGAAAGTGCAAGATGCACTGCTGGTGTTGATCATACACATACTTCAGTTTATCAATTTAATTATGAAGATGTGATCATTTTGATATCAGCTGGTGTAATAATAAAATTGTATTGTTTTCCCTTAACTGCTTCATAACACTCCTGCTTTCAACTACAGAAATAGTTAATATATTTTATTTGTTTTGTAAAAGAAAACTCTAACTAAGATAAAATCAAGACATAATTCTTTTCTATGTGTTTCAGTAGGAATTCCAGTTTGTGCTACCTTATGCTGACCAAAATAGGTTTATGTTGATCTTTTTTCCTCAATTAAGCATCATAAATAAAGTGAATGTTGCTAGTGTTTTCAGTTTGGCTGAGAAATTAGATAGGATACCAATGTTTTATAAAGGACCATTTTTTATTTCCAAGAATTCCTCTAACAAAAGGTTCCTGTTCTCCAGTTAAAATGCTGACATTCTTTTTATTTCTGTAGTAAATCAGAAAACAGGCTTTGCTTGCAGCTTTTAGCCTTAAATCACTGTTTACTCCTTGCTTCATTCATTAAGCACTCTTGACTCTAATTTCAGGAAAAATTTTGGAATAATTTGGACCTGCACAATGTGTGACACATGGGGAATATGTGCAAGGCAGTCCCTAGAGCTGTACACAAGGGTGACCCTACTGAAGATTTTGTAGCACTTTTGCCAGCCTGTGTCTGACCATGGTTTTACCAAGACTCGTTTTTCCAGGTGATATTTTATAGTATAATAATGAATGGATTTTTGACATAAAGGGCACACAGTGGATTTGGAAACAAGGAGGCAGGAAATTCACTTGCATGAATGACAATCTCTGTCACGTGTGTTATAACTGAGAGTCCTTCATAGATGAGCTCTGACACATCCCACTTTGTTTTTGACAGGTTGATTCTCACATCCTCTCTCCTCCACCTTCCACTTGCCTCAGTTAACCAGAAGGATGACTCTATCATTTACAGTTCACAACTGTAGGAACAAAAATAACTCCAAAATAATCCAAATTAAGTGTGACTGCATATTGTGCTTAAACTGTAGCAACACACAGAGCTGCTTTTCGATGGTTTTTGTCCTGGAAGATTTGCAATGAAATTGTCATTAATCCTTCAGGGAGATAGAACACATTTGGGTATTACCACTTTTGTCTTTTCACAGGTTTTCCTCGCATTAGCAAAGACATGCTACAGCCAGGATTTGGCCGCAGTTTTTTCACATTTAGAATATGCTGTGACTTGTGAACAGAGCTAGTTCCATTCAGACAGCCAGTGGTGTGGGCCTCTGGTCCGTATCAGAAGAAATATATGTGTGATTAGGTCATAGCTGCAGAAGTCAGGTGTAGGTAACCACCAACTGAGCTGGGCAGATTTGTGTGGAGAATGCCTAACCTCCTGGGATTTGTTTATTCTTAGCTTCACCTTTTGTTTGGAAAGGTATTTTGGGCACACTATTTTTTTCCTGCATCTGGGAAGTCAGTGTTTTTCTTGGAAGTGCCCTGGCAGTTTTCTTAGTTAGGACAGGCACCTTAGGAATACATCCTCTTCAGCGCAGGTTGTGGAGAAGATGCAGAAGTACATTTGGCCATTTTTTCATAAGCAAGTAAGCCAGGCACTCTCAGCAGCTTCGCTCCAGGGCACACACCTTCTGCCAGCCTTCATCCCAGCTACTTGGTTTGGCCTGGAAGTGTCAATCTGCTTGTAGTTCAGCAGTTCAGCAATACTGTGGAAAAGGTTTCTTACAGTGTCATCTATGGAACAGCCTAAACACAAGGCTGGATTTTGGTGGAGTTTTAAAAGCCAGGGTTTGAATTTGTCATAAACATTCTCATGGAGATGGAACTCCCACAGCTTCAAGATATCTCTTGTATCATAGTCACCTGTGTTCACTTCCATCTTACTTTAAGATGACTATCTTTGCACTGCTGCATTACTGGCACATTAACTCAGTATGTTACCCTGCTCTGAGCAAACTCTCTTGGCTAAGGTCATAAAGCCCAATGCAAAACAAACAGTAGACAGTAGAGAAATGCCTATTGATTTCAATTCTCTTTTCCTCCTCTGACATGTACTGATTTAACTCACTGATAATCTTCTGCTCTTCCACCGATGAGCTCCTCCAATTCCTGAGGAGCAGGGCATATTCTTGTCTCATCACTTCCCTCTCAAAGAAATAATGTTCCATAGAAATATACATTAATTCAAAATTAAATACCATTTCCCACTGTCTACAGTGGTAGCAAATGATGGACCCCACCTATTTTTATTAGTAGGAAGTGCATTTTGTGTTACATTGCACAGAGCAATTCTCATCTAGACAGTTCATGAAAGGTGCTCCTCCCTACCCAGCTAGTTCAACATACACAAGGCTCAAACTAAAGACCTGTCCAGCTGGCTGGTGGCATAGAGGAAAAATGCCAATGGATCTGTAGATTTTTTCTCTCAGGTTTATTTTTCTGGAAACCTACAGTGGTGAAACCCTACAGTCTAATTGTCCCTGAAGATTAGACTCCGTATTTAGGGCAGAGTTTGTTAGATGAGAGAAGTATTTGATCTGAGGACCATTCTGAAAAAGCATTTACATACCAACCCTCACCTTCTCTCCGAAAGTAGCAAGCAAAAAAATGTGAATACAAAGTGAATGGTCTGTATGCTAGACAAGATCCTTTCACATCCTGTTATTGTAGTGGCATGATTGCTTTTTATTTTCAGGTTGAGTTTTAGACTCCAGAATGAGTAATCTCTGCCTTCCAAACAACTACAGAAAAAAAGAGAAAAAGTCACATTTGGATATACTGCTGTGAACAATGTGCAGTTGAGTTGGGGAAGGATAGTTTTCTATGGAAAAAACCCCGTTTATTGAAATGCAAAACTTTTTTTCCCAGAGAACAAATGTAATCTTTTGATAGCTTTAATTTCACTTTAATTTTCTTGCTTTGAAAATATCAGAATATCCTCTTTTAATTTTTTAAGAGACAATGGTTCAGGAAGACTTTTTTAAAATGTCAATTTAGTTTTAAAACTAAAAGCTCAAATATGAAATTAAATGCTTTGCCATTGTCAAAATGTAAATTCACATAATTCAAGTCAATTCAAGTTTCACAAGTCACAGAATAGTTCAGGATTCTAATCACTTTATTTGAATGTGGAAAAAAAAATCTTTTGGGAAGGAAAAACATGTTTCTCTCTCTACTCTCACATTTGGGACTCTCTCCTATGATGTACTTATGTCATAGCTGTCCAGTGCATAGAGAAGTGTCCAGAAGGTTTTTTTTCAGGAAGGCTGGGAAGCAGGACATTGGGGTTAGAAGCTTAAGGGTACCACAGGACTTTCTTTCCTGTGAATCCTTTGCTCTCTAGTGTGTGGGTCAAAAATAGTCCTGGACCATCTTACATTCTGTAGTGAGGGAATTGTTGCCTAAAAAAAGAAGGGGTTTGAAGCAAGCTTTAGTCCAGGGTGGGAGGAATAAGGCTCCTATTGGAAAGAGGAGGCATCATTAATGGCTGAGACTGTGGCCAAAATTTGAACTTCTCTAGACAATGTCTTTTCATATAGCAAAATAATATGTAATTCTCTATTCCAATATTAATATGTATATGAATATATTTAGTGATGTTCTACAATTAGACCTGCAGTAACCTTCAATCTCAGTTTAAAACTGGTGTTGGAAGGGAGGCAGCAAGATCTAAACTGCACTGGGATTATTCCTGAGCATCCCCTTATAGATAAAAGACAGACTGAAGCTGAATTATCCTTAGTGAGAGCTATCCTTGAGTGAGGGTTTATAGGGAACTGGAGATAAACATGGAAAGCAGTTCCTAAAGTATGATCATGATGTGATAGGCCTTACATAAAATACCATGAAGCAGAAGTAGCCTTGCTGTGTCTGTTGCAGTCAGTCATTCTTTCCAGCCCCAGAAATTCGAGGTTGCTGCTGAGCTTACATACAAACCTAATGTGATGATCCCAGAAAATGATGGTTATTTTTCCTTCTGCTATATTTCCTGGGAATTCTTTCCTTTGCCTTCTTATTAAACATGTCACATGCTAAGTAAAAAATGAGTAACAAACAACAAGCAAAAAACAACCAACCAGAAAAGAAAAAAGACAGACCAAAAAACTCAACCATACCAAACTAAACAAGACTTACAGGTTCAAATCCTGGGGCAAACATTCTTAAATTAAGAAAAAAATCATGTAGTTTGTCACAGCCATGGTAATAATTTGGATGAGTCACCTTACAGACTGCAGTTAGCTTTGTCTTTTCTGCACTGCTCAACAATGCTCTTAGCAGTGTTTCTGCTATAGAACATGCAGCCAGTGCGTGGTAAACTGTGCCATCACAGTCTCCACTAGGTAATCATAAATTAAGCTGTTGATAATGTCTGAACAATGAAGATTTCTTTGGTAGTTTGTTCGTATCACCTTGTATTAATGAACTTCTTTCATACCTCTGGCATTCAGGGAATTAAATTAAACTTCAACATTCAGGGAATGCCAGTTTACAGGAAATTGGCTTACCAAACCTAGATATAACAAATGTCTGCTTCTATTTCCCAGATAATTAAGTGCCAAGAAAGGAAAACAAACCACTTTAACTAACAAAGAACACCTATCAACTTTTGAGAAAGCTGTATCACATATTAGCAGAAGCTCTGGAAGTGCAATTATGAAGCACTGACACTACGATTAGGCATCAGTCTAAATGAATGAAGATAAATTTCACTCACTTCACTATGTATAAATGTGTGCCCAGGTGAACCCTCATCTTTTCACCAGCCTTCATTCCCAATGGGTTCTATGTTCTGCCCCTTCCTTAATAATTTGTAAACCCACCCGTAAGTTTGCAGACATTCTTCCACAATGCGGAAACTACCACAGCTGTCTCTGACCATGCCCCAGTATGACACCCATATTCTGCTGCTGCCAAGCAACACCCAGAAGCAGAGAGCTTGGAATCATAGAACCAGAATGATTTGGGTTGAAAGGAACCTTAAAAACCATCTAGTTCCAACCCCTCTGCATTGGGCAGGGACACCTCCTGCTAGCCCAAGTTGCTCAATGCCCCATTCAGCCTGGCCTCTCCCATCAGGAGAGCAGAATGCCATTCTCTGTGACATTGTGGAACACAAGAGCATTCAGTAGATAAATATCAACAGGCTTATTATCCATTGCCTGACTTAGAGCTCTTGAAGGTTTCAGGCACATGACTGAGGAGGGATTCACCTGGGTACCCCTGCTAGACTGAAGCAGGGCTCGTGGAGTCTTTCTTGGCCATGAGAGAGCAGATGTCTCATGCCACAGCAACCTCAACTACCATTTATTTTCATACATTTCAGTGAATATATGTTGCTAGCTGCCTAAATATTTTTTATATATACTATGCAGCAAAATCCCTACAGCCTTTCCAATAAACAAAACCATATACGTTTTATAACTGTGTATTGGCCATGCATAACAATGTAAGTGACAATTTTCATTTAAGTCATGTCCAAGACTGCTTGGCACCTTTATATTCATCCTGTTCCAGGCAAAGGCACATTCATTGCATTGCTGCCTGTAGCTGTGGCTTTCATTCCCAAGGTAACAGAACTTTTCCTCATGGTCCTTGTGCAATGGAAGAGTTGTCATTCAGGAAATGACTACATAAAGTCTTGTCAAAAGTCAAGAGTGAAAACCAGCTCCTTAAACCACAGGCCATAATGTTCTATCTCCTGTGCTGATTCAATGTCAGTGATACTGAGGTCTCCAACAAGATCAGAACATCTTTTTGCTGCTCCTTTGCCCCAGACTTTTATTGCTGAGCATGGCTTCATGTGGCATGGGATATCCCTTCCATCACTCTGTCTCAGCTGTCCTCGTTTTGCCACCTTCCAATTTCTTGGGCACCTGCAACCTACTCACTGAGGGGGAAGAGTGGAGACATAAAGAAAACCTGAATGTTCTGCAAACACTAGCCAGCAATAGCCAAAACACTGGTGTGTTATCAGCACTGTTTTAGTTATAAAAATCTGAAACACAGCACCATATGGGCTGCTACAAAGAAAATTAACTCCATCCCAGCCAGACTCAGTACAGAAGTAAATAGAGAAACTACATTAAAGAAAAAAGCCTATATAGTGTCTAGGTAGGGGTCATCTTTTTGTTCTGAGGTTGTAGAGCATCTCATGTAGCAGTATCCTGACTTCTTTATTGTTACAAATAAAAAGTTATTACATTCACACAGATGAGTTTTCCATCATGACATTGACCTCAGAAATCCTCTTTGCTTCACTTGCCATTGAACATCACTCTGTCACAGAGAATCAGAGGAGGATTCAGAAATGCAATGAAACATGATGCTGTGTTTCTTTATGAGAAGGAAGCAGTGTGGGATGAAAATCAGCAGCAGCCTAGAATATCCATCTGTGCATGCTGGGCAGATAGGAGGCTGTCAGGATCCTTCAGCCACAATAGTTTTGCCATTTGTATTTCCAACAGAGAGATCAACAGCATGTCTTTGAGCTGACAGGGCAAAGGTGTAAGAGAAAGCTGCACATGTGAGGCAGCCCGCCTGTCACCTTCTTTTCTGCCAGACATAATGAATTTTACTTTATTGTATGAGACCTGGAAAAATGCTCATCATGTGAAAAGCCATGAATCAACACAAGTGCAGTCTAAAGGGGAGTCCAGATGGTTAGGAACAGAAACATAAGAAAGATGGCAAAGTAGCATGAAGTTTGTTGCTGTTTAAAAGACATAACAATTTGGGGATTTTTGTCACACAAATTGTGTTATTGTTGTCACACCCTGTGGTGTCTCATCTTCCTGCAGTGGTGAGTAACTGAGAGGAAGTAGTTTCAAGTTATCTCCATGTCAGGCAACAACTTAGCTACTTAAATGTAGTTTATTTCCAGAGGCAGGACTAGCCTTGGACATGAAGAGCATTTGTCTGCAATTCCTTTGGTGCTGTCTGCCTCACACAGAGAATCTGAATGTGCCATTACCAGTAATGAACATGAGGTCTGTACATTGCTCTCTCATTAAGACGCAGTGATGCTGCACAGTAAACGTACTGTAACACTCTTCTCTTTGCAGTAAAACACAAAAATCCATATCTAGAAACAATATGGGTAAAACAAAAGAGAAATTGAAATGAGATGAGCCACTGCAGGATACCTGTAGGTCTCAAGAACTTATTACAGTGTAAGCCCATTTCTCCCTGTCTCTCTGTGACTTGCACTGCCACCTGCACTCTTCTCGTGGTGAGGTTCCCCATGGCCTGGCTGCTCATCTTGAAAACAGCTCTGTCATCCAGGGGGATGGGAAAGAGGGCCAAGGTCATAATCACTGAAGTATTTTGTCTTGTAGAGGGCATCTCTTTTAGGATGAAGTTGCTGTAAGTGGTGACAGAAATTTTTGAGACAGGAAAATTAAAAGAGAAAGAGTGCTGCGATAGGGGGATGACATGGGCAGATTCACAGCTGTCTGCTGACCTAAGACAGGTTGGTGGACTCGGTGGTTAGTTGATTCTGTGGTGTGCAGATATGAACTGCAGATATAGCCAGTCTATAGGCTGACATAATTTACAACATGTGTTAAAGAATGAAGCATAAAAACAACATAAATCTTTATAATTAATGGTCCCATGAAATGATGTGTGTAAATTGCAATCAACTGAGCAACCCCAGTTGCTTCTTCCATTCTGCATGTGGTTTGACTGTAAAGCTATACCAGGTCTTACCTACAGAAACAAAAAGGTGAGGACTTAAGGAATCTTGCTTACATTTGTTAAGAGTTTATTAATTTGTTGGTCATCGGCATGAAAGGGTAAAGTCAGATAATCTACCCTTATAAAGGTGAGATGTCAAAGGAGGTTTTTACTCGTGAGACATTTGCATTATAATGGCCTTGAAATCTGTTCCTTTACCATCTTTCTGGACACAGTACACACTGGAACCCCCTTGGAGACATGCCTGTAAGAAGCTGGCCAATTTGCTTTACCTCCATCACTCTGACCCTGTGGATTACATGTGTGTTTCCTGGGAGTGGGGTCCTCCATTCTCCTTCTTTGCAGTAGCAGGTGTCCCAGGGGAGCTCTTAGCCTCGAGGTATTCCACTGCTCCGTAGGTCACCATGGACAGCACAAGCACAGACAGTACAATGTACGTTTTGATGTAGACTTGAAATTTGGTGCTGTAAGCAAAGGCGATGACAAATCCAACTGATTCCCAGAGATGGTAATTTGCAAAGGCAGCCTCCTTGTTTTTCTCAAATAAAATGCCATAAAGTGCTGGAAGGAAGGAAGGAAGAAAGGAAGTAAAAACATGTCTTGTGAAGATTAAATCTGAAACCACATATTTTCTGCAAAGGGAATAAATAGAGCACAATGGGGAAGACAGACACTCCCTCATAAAAGTCAGAGAAAGGAAAATACAAGCCTTGTCTTGAAAAAAATTGTTGTGCTTCTGTGAATTGTGACAAGTAAATAACAAAACAAACATGACAAAACAGAGAACATGGAAGAAAAGGGGAACAAAATGCAAGGATAGAAGAAAGGATGTGATCTATTGAAGTAAGATGGCAAGACTTCTTTTTTGAAACTATTAGCTACAAAAATCAATGGTTTTGCACTGAAGAACAAGTAAGAAAGGAGAAAAAGGAGGCCTTGACATTGTAGAGTCTCTGTATATAACTATTGATAAGCTCATACCAAATCCTTACAGGCTTTCACAACATGGGCCCAGATTAAGCATGCAGGTAAGACATGTCTCTCTTAATCAACCATGTTTTCAAATTTTCAGCTCATGGATGGGTTAGCAAAAAGAATACTCTTGATGCATGCAGAAATTCCAGGCAGCAACTGGAAAACTTACTTGACATTTCAACTGATCATCCTAATGCAGTTGTGTTCTCTGGGAAGCTCCCAACGAGCTCAGTCAGTTGTCCACCCACCACTGGGATCCAGGGAGGGATTACAACGTCCAGGTCTGACTAGTGAACCACACAGGGAAGGGGAGAGAGCTTGCTTTCCTCTGGGTGCTGAGCTAGCACCATTGGTGATAAAGAACAGGGCATTTACTCTGACTCAGACGTGGTGTGCACAGAGGGAAGGAGAAGACTATAATGAACTTTGACTCTTTTCATCCACTTGTCTAACAACACATCTGTTTTAAACATGTACATTCAGCCAAAAGGCAAAGAGGAATGTAAAGTTCTCTGAAAATCTGAGTAGACTCAACTACCCCTTCAGTTTTGTTAAGTAGGGGGAGACTTCATCTGTATGAAAAAGCTTATCTGTCCTGATGACTGCAAGAGGACATTTACTGAATTGTTTCAATTTAGGCATAATGGAAAATCTGGACAAGTGCATCACAAGATGTACTTAGCTCATTAAACTGGCTGAGTGGAGTGTAGATAAGATAGTACTTCATAGTTTTACCTAATAAATGAAAAAGTGAAAGTTAATACAAATTCCCTGATATGCCCAGTGTTATCTTCTGGAAAGATATTAGAAAGGTTTCTGATACCATGGCAGTTGTGTGTCTAAAGGTTCTCTGGTTTTCAGCTGGTACATGTTTGGTATTTTTAAGCTAATTGCCTGGATGAGCTTCAGCAGGACCTGCTGGTCTGAGTGAGTGGAGAGGCTGCTAGCTCTAAAATTTTACAGTTCACTTCCATGTAAATTATCCTGGGTTTTTTGCCATTGCCTATTTTCCTACTCGTTCCCCTGGTACTAGTAGCATGGGTATATAACAGGACTGCTGGAAATTATTTGAGTCTGGGCTTATTAACTTGTTAGACTCATATCCTTTCTAAAGACGCAAATCAGCCTGGAAAGAGCTTGGTTTTATTGTAGTCCACCTGATAGTTCCATGTTACACAATTGTTAGCCTCCAGGTACAATTTTTGTCAGTGGGTAACATCAGCATCTGTGCTCAAGTTAGGTAAGAAAGAGCACCACACACTCTGAAACAAAGTAGCTTTCATTGGACATAAGTAACAACATCCACACATGAACACAAACATGTCAGGAAATAAGATTAAGTTTTATAGACTCACACCGTGAGCCTACATATCCTCTAGGGGGTACTCGAGTGTTAAATATCCACAGGAGCACAAAGCAACCCAAAGAATGCCTTAAGTATGTGGCACTGTGCCATTTATGTATTCCCTGGTTAATCTACTGGTGCCCAAGCAGCACTCATAGGAGCATAGCAAAGGAAGGACCACAGACCTTGTAAACCAATGTTACTTTGGAGGTCTTATCTCACCTCATAGTCTTTGATGCTGAGAAATTATTTTGAAATGTATAACTGTATAAAACTTTTGAAGGAGATAAGACATTTAGTCCTATGTGGGTATGTCAAACTGAAGGTCCTATTCTGGGATGCAGCATTTGTGGGGTAATGTCACTGCACCTCTCTATTAAGGTTTCATGTCATCACTTGATGTTTCACTGTAACAATGTGACAAAGCGATCTTTGTGTAATTTTATAAATAGGAGCTGTGAAACATCTGAGTAAGGTACAGACCAAAAAAAGATACTCTGCAAGGAAAAAGAATATTTGGGTGTTTTCCTACTGTGAAAAATTTCACACAAATGTGAACTTTTCACAAGTATCTTGGAGGAATATGAGAATGGAGATGAAACAGTGAAACAGTGAAACAGTGCTGTAGAGATTAATCCTGTCACATAATTGCAGAGCTCACTCATCATCAAGTAAGCATGAGGCATTGTCCACTGTCTTTGCCTCCTCTGTGAGGTTTGGAAACTACAGTCACTTCTCAGCCACCCTCTCCAATACTTAAGTCCTCTGTACTTACCCCTTTTTTCCCTAATGTACAGGTACATTTTTGTCAGTTATTCAGGGACCTTACTGAGGAAACATGCTCCTCAAGGATATCTCAAATGTATGTAAATCTTAGAAGAGAGAGTACAAATCCAGCTCTTTTCAGTGGTGCTCAAGAAAAGTGGGCAAGAGGTGGTGGGCATAAGTTGAAATATATGTGGTTTCCTCTGAACATCAGGACAGTTTTTTCTACTATGATGGTGACTGAGCACTGTCCCAGGTTGCCCAGAGAGGATGTGTAGTGTCTGGAAAATATCAAAGGTCCTGAATAAGTGGCTGTGCCTGAGTGGCCCTGCTTGAGCAAGGGAGTTGAAGTCTAGAGATCCTTCCAGCCCTAACCCCACTGTGATTCTGAAAGAAGCACAGTATCCAGGGACAAGGCTTTCTAGATAAGATAGAAGCAGGACAAAGTACAGGTCCTTTATCCCAGTGGAAGACTAAGACAAGTTCTCAAAAGTGTTAGGAAGAAGGTTACAGAGCAGTTAGAAAGACTGTGACTGAAGAAGGAAGTAAAGAATGAACAGCTTTACTTAAGAGAGAGCAAATCCTCATTGATATTCTCCTTCCATGACCATGAGTATTATCAAAAGCACTGATTTAAAATTTTTACCTAAGGCACAAGCCTCTGGTAAGGATGTGAGATGATGAGAGGGTGTCCCTTGATGAATGTACTAGCTCTCCTCTAGGGCATATGAGCTGGAGCTGCTGGAGGGGCAAAGAAGGATGCTGGCCCTTGTGTGTAGGGGCAGGGACATCTGCTTGCAAGGACATCACTGTCAGTGCCAGGCAATGGACTGCCATGTTTTCCATCTGGCTCTCCAGGAGGAACATGACACTTTATCTAGTGGGTGAAATCTTCTAAGGCCCTGAAACAACCAAAGGGATCAGAGGAAAGAAGGCCAAGACACATAATCTGATGTGTGCCCAGAGGAGCACTTTTCCTTGAAGTGATTTTCCTTGATGTGATATAATTCCAGCTTAAACTTTTGCTTATGCATTGTGTGAGAAATATTATTCATTTTGATTTCTATAAAGGCTTCTGCCTAATAACTTTATCTGGTGCCACTAGTCCTGTAATTAGGAGATACAGTAAATTTCATGTCACATTTTCCATACAATTAATTACCTTACTGACAGCTTTCCATACTTGACTCCTGTCCAGGCCAAAGATTTCTAGCTTTTTAGTCTTTCTTCAAGGAGAAGTGCCCCATGACCTTGCTCCTTTTTATTGCCTACTTATGCGTTATCACATTGGATTATGAGTTTTGAAATGGAGTAAATCAGAGTTGTATGAAGTTATTTGGCTGCATAATATTGCTTTCTGTGGTTTTCTCCTAAAATTCTTTTCAATATCTCATAACAGACAATTTTCTTCTTCTTTTGTTCCTGAGCTTTCAGTTAATTTTCATCCAGAGTGCTCTCCTTTATTGCAAAAGACAGACTAAATGCATTATTCTTCTTAGTTTCTAAATTACTTTGAAATACTTATACTCCTCCAGAATATTTACTCTGAATACCCATTACCATCTTCTGCAGTATTCTGCTCTCTTCATCTTGGAAAAATTAGTTCAATGAGTATTTTGCATTCATACTCCCAACTTGTTCTATTTCTTCTGCTTTCCAGTGAGTTAACAATTTTTTAGATGCTGTCTTAAAGCCATTATCATTGTTATGCAGCATTGTTTCATAGATTCAAACATGCAGACTCTTATATCTCGAGAGAATACATTTCATTGTCACTGGGACTTACCATTAGTTTGTGTTTGCCAGACAGCATCAGATACACCCCAAAGACCAGGGATTAAGAAAAACACAGCAAGCTGCTTGGGATCAGGTTTCCAGAGCAGTACTGTTATTATACAGCCTGTGTTCAGAACTGCAGCTGTTGATTTAGAAGTAAATAAAGAAGAGAAATATAGATGCAATTATAATTAGGACAGATTGTGGTAGATAACAGTTTTTTATTCTACCCCCAACAAAAGCACAAGGCAATCTTAAAATCTTTCTGGTTCATTGAGCTTTGTGCTGACTGAGTTGATATCACATGAAATACAAGACAATGCAGGCCTTTGACAGTGTCTAATTCATAATTCTTAGCAGTGTCCTGAGCTGAGAGATCCTCATGGCTGATATGGTTGTAGCCCAAAGGACATGAACCACTGAGTAGGAGAAGGAGCTTCTGAAAGGCTTGCAGTCACCATGCGAGGCATGTGGGGAGAGGGGGCAAACACCCTTCTGCTCTCCTTGTCTTAAATGAAGTTTTTATTTAGGGACAGAGGATTTCTAGAGGGTGGTTTTGGGTCTTTCTTTTAAAAGTGGTTTGTAAATGAGTCACATTTTTTTTTCCTCCCACAGGTGCACATTCACAGGCTGAGTAAATGACCACTAAACAGAATTGAGAGGTTCAGAGGTCTTACATTCCTAATGCTACAGTTCTGGGTGAGATTTAATTGTTTATTTCTACTATTAAGGGGTTTTGTTTTTTTGTTTTTTTATATCTGAGTTTTATAGATTAAGACACACACATAGAACAGACAGAGGAATCTTTGAGCTAGTGACTATAACAGAAAGCGCTCCAAATTTCTTCTTCCTTGTCCAGGTTTAAAATTTCCTGTGAAGAATATGCCTAGAATGTCTTGATGCATAGTGATCTATTCAGTGATGTTTCCAATAATACAAATTATTGCATAGTGAAATAAGGTATTAGTCCACTTCAGTATGCATAATGCATACAGAGATACAAAATATTTCTTGGTATTTTTTTATGCCTCCATTACTCATTGGAAAAACATTCTCTGGAGGGGGAGATGTTCTTAAATATGCAAATCTTTTCTCAAGGCAGCATGAAAATTACTGTCCCATACAGAAGCCCTTAAATTATTCTAGCTTGATACATGTCTTTCTTCTATTTTTCTCGCTATAGAACAAGTAGTAGAAAGGACAGCAGGCCAACCTTTAAAAAGTTTCCTGAAATTTCACTCAAATTTCCAAGTTTGTAATTTCCTGAGACTCAGAACAACAGTGACTTCTTTTCACTCCATGAGGTGAGGAGGGTTCAGCCCAGTGGAGAAATCCTACTTATGATGGTGTAAGTCTCAACATCTGCATTGTAAGTCAATGCATTGACTGCATCAGAGCTATAAAGCATCACAGCTATAGGGCACTTTCTGCATAGATAGAGCCCTCAAAAGCAGGCTGAACTTACATCACCAGCAAAGTGATAGGCAAGGACAGCAATACAGTGGGCTGAGCTGCCTCTCTTCTCATGAATGAAGATTGGGAAGTCTGCCTCTAGACTGACTTTGGTTTTAATTGTAAGCTATCCCTTTGTATATGCAAAGGAGGGAGTAGTGGATGTGATTACATGTGGTGATCAGTCATTCAAGAAATCTTTACATACCTAATGCAAATAAAAGTTTTCTACCCGTGAACTGGGAGATCTTTCCAAAGAGCAGAGAGCAGAGGGAATTTATGCCTGCAAAGCAGATCATCATATAGTCAACGTAGTGTATCCCCAGGACACAGGTTATAAAACTCTGGAAGAGAAGGGATAGTGGTGTCACATAGTGTTTGGTAAATAGACAGCATGGACAAGATAAAAAGAACACAGCTAGAGAGTTTGCTGACAAGTCCCTGATGCATTGACATAGCTGGCCTTCAGTAGCAACTTTGCTACCCCAGTTCCCAATCAGACTGATGCCATGCAAACAGGGGAATAACAAGCAGAACAAATCTGAGCCATGCTTGCTGTACAAATAATACTCCTTAAAGTAGCATTAGGAATTTTCTGCCCTTCCCATCTTAGCTCAGGAGATGTAAATTGACAATTTACACTCTGGTCATGACAGAGCAGTTCCAAAAAAATAAGAAGACTCTTCTATAAGAGCATATAACCAGTGGAGGTTGCCATGGAGTGCCCCTTTCAATCTCTTCCAACACCGCAGTAAGTGCACCGTCCTATTTGATTTATATGCAAGGTTTGAAAGCCTTAAGCATGAAAGAATCAGCTCAGGAAGGTTGCCCTCTTTCTTTTGAGGCTTTCTCAACAAATGCCAGGAGAACACACCTGCTGCATGTCTAGGTTTGTCGAGAAACTGGAGGAACAGAGGTGGTTTTAATTGCTTCAATCTGTCAGGCTCTGGACCTGTTGCAGTAGTGACTGGTGAGGGCTTTCAGCCAGCCATGTTGAGGACTAACCTTCTTACCGTAAAGGTTGTCAAAATAAAATATGTGGAATGTGGCTGACTTGCATTTATACAAGCTCTAGGGAAACCAGAAAAGGAAGGAAGATATGAAAGCTTTGCTGGCTTCTGGCTTTTCTCCCAGTTTGCTTTTTACTACAAGGTGAAGAGTTTGAACCTGTAGCTCTCTGCTGTGGCATCCACTGGTGAGTTAAGCTCTCTACTGCATTCATTTTGAGGCTGTTCCAAGGGACATATTTACTGCTCTTTGAAGATGTCACTCAGAGGTCATTCACGTAGAAGTAAGCAGTAATTTTGCAATCCACAAATCATCATTAAAAACATCTTTATTTGACAAGTAAATATTGATCAGATGTAATAGTAAGATGCAACAGCACAAGAAAATCAGACAGAAACATATTTTCATTTACATCCATACCTTTGAGTAGTCACCAGCAAGAAATGCCTGTTCAAACCCACTGTACATTGTCAGAGGGATTAGAAGACACTGTCTTTTATCTTTAAGATGCCGGAAAGTTGCTAGGAACGTAGACCAAAAGGATGATGCCTCTAGTTTTTCTTTCTCAGTCTCTGTTTGGTCAGATTTGATCTGGTCCAGAAATATAATAACCAGCAACACAGCTAGCACACCACTAGCTGAAAAAAAACAAAACAAAACAAAACAAAACAAAACAAAACAAAACGTTCATGAAAACCTGAGGAATGCTGAAAGAATGATAGGAAGTCGCTTGCTGCTGTTACTGTTCTGACTTGGTGCTTAGCTCTCTGTGGGATATTTTGGCAGCTGCCTCAGATTCCGCTTCAACGTGAAGGCCATTTCAGTATAAACAAGAAGGCCTGATCTACATTCACATCTTCTGCATACAGCTGTGCACTGGCAAATCCCCTCAGCCCAGCCGTGGCTGGGCTGTTGTGACAGCCGCCGAGGGTGATGGCTCTCCCTTCCAGGGCAGGCCAGGGCATGGCGCTGGGAGCCGGCCAGAAACAGCTCCCGCGGGAGCTATCACAAGGCTCTAAATCAACAAGACAGGGGAGTATTCACTTCCAGTGCCAAGGTTTTCATGGCTAGCAGGGCTCTTCTTTCAAATACATGGAAAGAAAAATAAATGCTGTCTTGAAGCCCAGTATATTTTGTGCCTTTTTTTTTTGGCTCAGAACCATGCTTTGATATGGAATATATGCTGTTTTGAAGATGATAGTGAGCAGCTCTACTTAACTTGAAAAGATGGAAGTTACAGCTTTAAACCCATAATTTCCGAGCAGAAGCAGCATATAAAAGAATATATAGAGTATTTAATCAGAAAATTATCATGTATCTATCAGTCTAGATTTGTTGCTTGTGTAGAGAATCAAAACAATTTTTTTCATGGTATCAGGAAGATAACCATGCCTCATAATATACATGAGACAACCATTGATTCACAACTGATTGCTTCATTATGGATGCAGGGCATGATAATGTTTCCTCACTTATACTGACTAGAATTCCATCCATGGAAAGAAGTACAGTTCAGAGTAAGATGAGAACCAGGCACCTCTTTCCATCCATTTTGCTTTTCTAATGTGCCCCTATGTTGTGCGTATGGACATTGTCTCTACTGTGAACTTTTACTATCCAAATACATCAGCGGATTTATAATAAATTTCCTTATTTTTTATTGCTTATTATTTTTCATCCATGTGTCCTAGGATTTCTCCAGCATCCTGGTTCTCCACTGTGGCTGAGATGTAAATCCTTTGTGATTCAAGTCATTATTGGCTCTGCCATAGTGTTTATTAGTACTTATGGACTAATTGCTGGACTTAAATAGGTGAGAGCAGGACACCCACATTTCCAGAAAAATATATATAACAAATATGTTAAATGAATCAAGGTCAATTATAAGAGATAATGGCATGGCTTAATAGCATGTGGTATGACCATAAATAGGAACATTCACAGTCCATGAGAAAGCAAAACAGCGGAAGAGCTATCCCTTAATGTCTCCACCCAAGCTGGGCAAAATAAGTATTCAACCACCAAATTGAGGACACATTTAAAAAATGTCTGTGAATGAAATATTTAGCCAGTTACTTTCCCTTGAGGTAAGAAAAGACATCTCTTTTATTAAAGGCTTAAAAGAAAAATGAAACCCCACTGACACAGGGTCAGGAAGAAGCAGGGTTGCATTCACTTTGCATGCACAAACCCTACGGGAGTGCTGTATATGTTAGTAATCAAATTTAAATTTAAACTTTACAGACAAACATGCCTTTAGCAGAAAGTCATCAGCTCCAGTACATTCTGGGAGGAGAGTGGGGGCATATATTTTACAGTTTCCCACCAATTATGAATGGAGGATGAGGACAGAGAAGAGTTTTCTGCAGTGTCCTTGTGCACTGAGACCTGGCCCTGCCTGGATCACATACACTCTGTTGGAGTGTATGGCAAATTCTATGCTTCTGTCTCAGCACAGAGACTACATCTATGTTCAGAAGCTGTGAAAATATTTTGACAGAGCTAAGGTGTACATTGCCTTACCAGATACTTTCCTTTATCCAGAGAATAAATTCTTTTGATTAGGATACTTTTTGTAACTTTCCTCACCCAGCTAATCCTTGCATATCTATTTATTTCTTTTAATGGCATCAGCTTCCCTGTATTTAATTCTTTTCTAACCTTGTGCAAGGAAGGTCTATAGCAGCTGTAGTTACTAAATGGGAGATATGCCAATTTGCCTGGCTGAATTTGGGTTACCACACTGGGCTTCAGCTTTATTCCAGGTGAAAAATTTAAATAATATCTTTCTCCTTTAGATAAATATGATACTGCTCTGGCAAAAAGCATTAGAACTATTTAGGAAGGAGTTGTTTATGGCTCTCACATATCTCATTTTCCTTTAAGAAATTGAATTGAAGGAGAAAGTCAGAAATCTGCAAAGCCATGCAAGATTCCACTAGTACCAGGCTCTCCATCAGTGATACTGATTAAAGACTGTGTGGATTACTCACCAGTATAGACCCCTACCAGTGTGTAGATTAAGGAGTCAGAGGGTCTTTCTGACCCAGTGCTGTTATTGGCATCAGTCAGGCAGTCGTATGCTCCACAGCATTCCAGGTCTTCTTCTGAGATCTCCCCTTAGTAAGAGCCAAAAGAAAGGCAGGCCAGTGAAGAGATAAGGTAAGTGCACACTATGTGCAAGGACATGAGGATATAAGGAATCTAATGCTTAGTGACTGGTCCTGGTTTCAAGCCTTTCCTGATTAGAGATATTTAACTTCAGAATCCCCATTTAACACACAAAAATTTGGTTTAAGAGAAAAAAAGGAGACTCTGAATTAATGGTTACATGAGGGCAGGGACTAATGTTAGAGGCTGAAATCTGAATCCAAGCTCATTTTGTGGTATTCAAAGTTTGGGTATATATTTTTATCTCTTAATCATAATACCTCACGAGATAGGTCTTTAAGTTTACACCAGCAAGGGACTAATGGACTTCATTTCTTACAGCCACCTCACATTTTCCCTCTCCAGATAATTTCTGTATATACTATAGGGACAGAAACCACCTCAAGACATCTTTTTTTTTTTTTTTTTTTTTTTTTTTAATAAATTCCAATTATGATTACTCAGTATTGCAGTCTTCCAAGTAGCCTGCTTTTCCTGACTTTATTATTTTACTACTGCCTTTATAATTTTCTGAGAGCACACTTGAAACTAACAGTTCAGCAGGCTTTGGAGTAAGACCTTTGCTTGGTGCAGTCCTATTGTTTTTGTGCAGGGCATATGTCAAAGTCTCAAAAACACATGTACTCACACACACTGTCACCAGCACGCTGTGCCCACTTCCTCCAGTACCCTATTGGTAAAGAATAAAGGCTAGCCCAAAGTGTAATCCTGAATAAACCATCTACTGGAGGAGGATCCAAACCCCACACAATAATTTTAGTGCTTTCACTGCAGAATTTGTCTCTAGTCCAAGCACAATAAAGGGAAATACAGCTGTACTTTGGCTGATTCCTTAAGGAAGAGCTTATCCATAATTTTTCAATTAAGCTTATTGTGTAACTACTTTTAGTGTATTTTTCCTGATTGCTTCCCATCAAAGCTGCTGTGATGTGAATCAGCTGTCTAACCAGCTTCATAAACAACTTCAGGTTCAACATAAAATAAAATGTAGTAATGTAAAGAAAATTATTACCTTATTATAGTCACTATTACTACAGACCTTCAGCAAAAAATAGACAAACAGACTTTCAGCAAAATTGCCATATGCAAAAGGTGAGTCACACGAGTGAAGTGTGGAAATGTGTAAAACAAGTTTTTTATTGGTTCCTGCATCATCTGAAGATGAAGCTGCACATGCAATTAGTCATATGCAAGCTGCAAGGCAGGATTTGCACTGTTTCTCTTGAATTAAAACTGTAAGATTGTTGAGTGAATAAGGATGACTCTTGTAATTTACACTGATTACTGTCTTCAGTTCTGGTATTACCTTATGGTGTAACTTTGCTTTGCTGTGTCTGGATGCAGTGGTGCAGACAATACATCAAGAGTAGGTAGATGTCTGAATTTTATGCATTTTGATTCCCCAGATACATGCTGTATTTTTCCTACTGCTCAGCGAAATTATACATTTTAAGTACATGAAAATATGAATGGATGCCTTTGCACAATTCTCAGAGGAGAGAAAAAGAATTGCATGACTGGAGATTCTTACCCCCTCACCCCAGCAAAGAAGTTCCCTCTAGATTAAAGCTGTGTCTCACTGAGAAGGCACAGTAGTGAAACTCATGTTATAACTGCTCATCACTGTCATGGAGATGTGCAAGGCCTTTGGCTTTGAGAGCTGTTCACAGGAACACAGCATTTTTTGAAATTCTATGTAATAGATAAAAAAATAAACGTCTTTAGAGTTTGGAGAAACATCCTCAAACGTAAAACTAGAAAGGCATTTACAAGACCAAAAAACAGTGGTTTATTCCTCTTGTTAAACTTATGTGTGCTGTGAGGCAGAGAAGAGTCAAGTGGCTGCAGTCTGTACAGACTCCACAGCTGCACCACTGCCTCTACCCTGCAAGTGAAATCAGGACACAGTCCCTGCTGAGACATCATGTGGCTCTGGGATCAGGGCAGCAGAGCTCCACTGCACTTGAAAAGGTCTGCCAGCATTCTGCTTCCATGGTGCTTCTCCTATAGTTATTCTACCCTTGTGACAACTACTTTGTCATAAATCCAAAGATACAAAGATTAAAACCTGATGTCAGCTTCCTGACATTTAACCTAGTAGCTATTTGAAAAAAATACCGCTTAACTGAGATGGGAAAGAGGCAATGTCTTGCTACTCTTAGTAGCAGTGTATATGGAAAGCTCTCCATGTCTGGAGAATAACCCTGTTTTGATTTTGAGGGGATGAAAAAAGTACAGAAGGCTGCAAAGATAAGACACCACAGCATTTTGAATCTCTAAGGTGGCATCCAAATATTAATTTATCTTCACAACTACCCTTTTAAAATTGATGCCAATTACATGCATGGGAAGTGAGTGCACTGCTGCTGAGTGATTTCTTCAAGCTACATTGGCATCTGCTGTCTGAGCCTGAAGTACAGCACAGGAGCCCTGGCACGCAGGCTCCTGCCAACAGCTACTGCTATTTCTTCTTGACAGCTCTGTAGAGCACTCATTTTCAGCAAGCCCAGCAACCAGTCTGACTAATTTTGAATGCATAACAGCAAGCTAACCCAATATTACAAGCTTTGCAAAAAAGTTGGGTCACTATTTTGTCTTTTGTTTTAAACCACTTTTTATAGAAGCCAGATGTGAAGGACAGTCACTGCCTGCAGCCTATCTATGCTTTGCAATACAGGGATACAAATAGAATTCAATAGAGTTCTATTTTTTACTTATTTGTCTGAACTCTCTTTATGGCTGATTTTTGATAGAAAATAGACACTTTCAGAGAGAAATTTATCTCATTTATTTCAGTCATATATCCTCAGATGAGCTAACTCTCATCCAAAGTGCCTGTTTCCACTGACTATGAAAGCTCAGCTGCAGAAATCTGCCTCTCATCTATCTAGAACTAACTGATGTTTACAGAAAGAAGTGCCAAAATTTAAAATACATTTTACCTTGGTTGGAAGATTGGCTAAGGATCAAGGATGAGATAAGATTTCCCCAGATGCCGGAAGTCTGAAACACCAAAAAGAAGATCCCAAAGTATTGGTTGATAATGTCTTTTGCATTTTTTTCTGCTTTCTCAGCATACGAAGTGCCAGCAATAGTGAGGTAAGTGCATTTGGCAGACCAGAGTGGTGCTCCTCCTAAGCCCAGGATCACAGATGTAGGGATTAGTGTGTACCTGCCAAAGAACACTTTATTTAGCATAGTTGTTACCATTAGGATAATGATCAGTTGCCCAAAGTTCCAGCAGCAAAAATAGACATCAAAGAAATAGATTCATCCTTTTTATGATACAGTAAATCTGCTACATGGAATCAAGAAAAGGCCAGCCTTGTGAAGTTTAGGCTGTGCAAGCATATGCAGGTCTGTGCTCATGTGCCTTAACTTATCATAACTGAGAAATAAATTGCACATCCATTTCAGAAGATGGATATTGACAGCTTTCCTCTATAGAGTTGCAACCCTTGTCTGGCTTGCAGAAGGTGGAGACCAGAAGTTGTTCGTCCACTTTTAGAAAGAGCTAGGCAGGAGTTAGCCTTCTCCTGTGGTCCACTTCTCTCAGAGCTACTGACTGGAAGATAGTCTTCCCTTCAACCTTTTCAAAAAGAACCCTAAAAGTATTTTGATTTTTAAATGAAACTTCTGTGGTTTTGTTCCCCAAAGCTGAATCTCTGCTACAAACATGAGTTAGAGAAGCCGCTTCAGGTGGGTGGATGCATGTATTCATTCTGACTCTTTGCACATTTTCACCTCTCTGGTCCACCTAAAACTGGATTTATTTATCTTGATTTGTTACAAGTAGCACCTTTTGCTTCCAACTTTCTACTCTGCAACACAGAGCTAGAGTAGGAATGGAGAAGAAAAAGAAGAAAGAACTTTGCTCTTACTTTTGTTTGAACACAACAGTGAGAGTTAAAGTATTTAAATCATACCAGCTAGCATAGAAATTCCCTAGGGAGTAGGTGATGTAGCAGCACATAGAGACTGCAATGGTCCACTTGCAGCCCAGCATCTTGATGATGATTGGAGGGAGGAACATGGACGATAAGGTGAGCGCAGCAAACAGTACACTTAGGGAAGCAACGCCCAGGCCTTCTTCTGCATTGAGACTGCTCTGCAGGGACAAAAACAGTGATTGAGACAAATGTTATCACAGGTACATATTGCTGTGGTGTACAGAGAGTGGCTTTGGGCAGAAATAAAGAGACAGTATCTGGGGCTGGGTATTACTGTCTCATCTCCCCAAAACAACCTGATTATGGACTTGGAATTTTCTTCAAAATGATAGGCCATTTATGAAAACATGATACAAAACCAGGTGTGGATTGCCCAGATTCAAACCTTTTGTAAGTCATTCTTTAGATTATTGGTTTGAGTTTCTCTTTGAAAGCAAGTTGAATGAAAGATAACCTCTTTTCTTGGCCTTCTTTTGTTGTCTTAGTCAGGAATATCATCAGATATGCATTGCAAGGGCTGGCATAGCAATAGTGGGAGATTCTTTGCTTTAAACTACAGGTCTGATAATTTCTAAGATTTTCGGAGGCCAAGGTCCAAATATCCTCATAGGCTTGCAGCGGCCCTCAGTAGTTGGAAATAATTGATTCACCTACATTTTCACAAAGAAGGAATAACATTTTACTGATCTAATCAGGTTTTATAATTTTATTATCAAACTAGTTATCCTCTTGTCTTGAGCTCTGAAAGTTGAAATGAGAAAATTAATTTGGGAGACCTGGGCAAGCTTGAAAAATGGGTCCATGTGAACCTAATGAGGTCCAACAAGCCCAAATTCAAGGGTCAGGGCAACCCCAGACATCAACAGACTGGGAGAAGAACTCACTGAGAGTAGCCCTGCAGGGGAGAACTTGGGAATTCTCTGCATGAAGACCTGGAAAAGAGCAACAGTGTGCATTTGCAGCCCAGAAGGCCAACTACATCCTGGCCTGCATCAAAATAAGTGTGACCAGCAGAGCAAGGGAACTTCTCCCTCTACTCTGCTCTGCTGAATCTCCATCTGAAGCATTTCCTCCTGTTCTGGGCTCCCTGGCACAGGAAGGACATGCACCTATTAGAGAGGAGGGTCATGAAGATGATCAAAAGGATGGACCATCTCTCCTAGACAGCCTGCAAGGTTGTTTCAGCCAGGAGAAGAGAAGACTCCAGGAAAATCTCATTGCAGCTTTACAGTACTCAAAGGGGACATTAAAAAGGGAGGGTGTGACTTTTTACAAGGAGGGCAGGTAGTGATAGGCCAAGAAGGGGCAACAGCTTTAAATTAAAAGAGACATTTAGGGTAGATGTTAGAAAGAAAATCTTTACTGTGAGGGTGGTGAGGTATTGGAACAGGTTGCCCAGAGAATCTATGGATGCTCCATCCTTGGAGATGTTCAAGCCCAGACCGGATGGAGCTTTGAGCAACCTGGTTTACTGGAAGGTGTCCTTGCCCATGATGGAGGGATGGAACAAGATGACCTTTAAGGTCCTTTCCAACCAAACCATTCTGCAATTCTATGCTGTTTAGCAATGGTTTCCTGATTGTTTTGATTAATAGGTGATATATGATTGCTCTTCAGTATGATTTTGGAAGGGGGACTGGATGCTGAGGGGATGGCACTGGAGAGCATTGTAGGAGAAGGAAGCACTTTGTGGCTTCATGGAACACTTTCCAAATCTGCAGTGGTTGTGCAGTCTGGCCATGCAGAACCACTGTGGCTGTCATGCAGCATGCTTGGAGACAGCCAGGTACCAGGACAGTGAGGTGAGGACAGTCCCTGTTAGACAGGGCCAGGCATTTGAGAATTTGAATGGTTGTTGTGTAAACAGGCAAAGAGGCTTCCTGATCTCAGAGGTCTTATTTTTGAAACATCACATGCCTGGCTTTGTCAGCTACAACTTCCACAAATTAAAAGCCAGGCTTCCACAATCATATGATTTTTACTGTCTGGAATTGTTTTGTTGTTTTTTTTTGTTTGTTTGTTTGGTTGGTTGGTTGTTTTTTTTTGTTTGTTTGTTTTTGGGTTTTGTGGGGTTTTTTTATTTATTTATTTGGTTTGGTTTGGTTTGGTTTGGTTTGGTTTGGTTTGGTTTGGTTTGGTTTGGTTTGGTTTGGTTTTTTTCAGGGGGTTCTGGGTAGTGGACTATTGAAATGAATGATGAAAATTTTTAACATTCCAGTACTTATAGGCTCACAGATTCACAGAATGTTCTGAGTTGGAAGGGACCCACAGGATCATCAAGTCCTACTCTGAAGTAAATGGTCTGTATGGGAATTGAACCCCCAGCCTTGTTGTTCTTAGCACCAAGCTGTAACCAGCTGTTTCAAATGGTGGGACTGACTTGCATCTTCTAGGGTTTATCTTCCCCTGCCTCATCAGTCTCCCCAACTCATAATACTGCCTAATAATCTATTTTTGGGACTGTTTTGCAGAACAGCCCTGAGTTCAGAATCTGACAATGCCAGCAAAGAAAGTCTGTTCAAGGAGAGAAGACAGATGTACAGAACAAGGAAGAAGAACCTCTTCCTGAAATGAGGTCAAGCCATTGTTATTACAAACAAGTTCATCATGTTATGTATCAACTTCCACCTTTAAGGCATACAAATTCCTACTCCAGTTGGAAAATTCAATATAGTTGATCATGATCATATGTTAATATCCTGCCTAAAGTTGCTTGTCAATGTCTTCTATTCATTTATCATCCATTAGATCAGCAGAGCCTTTAAGGCTGAGAAGTTTCTCCTTGTGTTTATCTACTCAGAAGCAGTCGTAGATGGCAATAGAAACCCTCAGTCTTTTATTTTGGATGAGCAAGTGAGCTCTATTGATAACCTAAGTATTTGAGTCATTCTAGAAACCCACCTCTGCTACTATGTTTTAGGATGTTAATGCCAGTAAAGCCACATAAATGCCTCATTCAAAAATAATATTTTTTACTATTATTTTATATAATGATCCTAGAAATTACTGTATTATTTTATGCTTAAACAATTTAATGATTTGAGAATAATTTTTAATTATTTCATATTACTGTACAATAATAATTATTATAAAATCTTAGCAATTTAGAAATATTCCAAACAAATCCTTTTCAAAAACTGAATTGTTTTCCATTTGGCAGTATCTTCTTTTGAGAAAAGTCATCTCAGGTTAATTTTGTTTTCTGTTTCCATTGAAACGGGTTTTGTGGCTCTAGAGTAGTAGCATGACACAAATATGTGAGCTATTTGGGAAACACTACAATAAAATATTTAGTAAATTCTGCGGATCCAGGTGAGGAATATTAACCTGCAGCAAGTTAATGTCCTAACCCACCTCATAAAAAATACTGTGCATGCCTTCCTCACAGACACCATGGAAAGACTGATGTGTTTCACACTACCAGTTGGCCTGATGCCCTTCCAGACCAGCTGTCCTGACAGCCAATGGGAGATGCCCCTCTTACCTGTAGACTCTGGAGTCCTGAGTAAGCAGTAAAGAGAAGTAAAAATCCGAAAGAAATGACCAAAACATTCTTAAGATTCCTTTCCATGTTGATTCATAGAAGACAAAAGGTCTGCCAGTGGGCAAAGCTGATCCAATTATTCCAGGGGATGATTTGAGTTGGAGAAAAACAGCTTATGCCTTGTTGGAAAAGGTCACTTTTTTCTGTGTTTGTAGAGAAGAGAGTTGCTAATTATTTGAAGATTGACCAGTGAACTTTACTTTTAAATAGTACTGAAAGCTTCTTATGGAGTTGTTACTCATTCACTTGTTACTCAGGCAATAGCCAGCAGTCCCAAGGGCACCTATCATGTTTTTTTTTACAGAGGTATATAAGTCTCTTGCAACACTTGCACCTATTTGAGTACTGAAGTAATATATGGCTCTCCACTATGATCAGCACAGAAGAAAAAATTGCAAGCTGCGAAATTACTTTCTGTCATAAAGACACACAAGTCCATAGGGGACAAAGATTAAATGATGTACTGAAATCTATGTCAAACCTCTTGCTTAACTGTGTTTACAAAAGTGTGCTTCAAAATGAGATTGTGCTACAGCTCTGTCTGCATACACCAGCTCCATAACTGGGCAGCTCAGAATCCCAAAGCTCCTGGGCACTTGGCAAGTGGGACAGCCTTCATTCAGGGGGAACCTTGGGGCTTTGGTCCCTCAAGTTTACCAAGTCATACTCATGAAAATTATTTTTCCCAATCTTTCTTATCAATGCAGAAGCCAATAAAAACAAAGGTGGATTAAGCAGATAACTAAAAAAGCAAGTTCCCCTCTCCTTCTCTGGCCCTAAGACTGGCAGGGTGAATGGACCCTTCCCGCATCTGTGGCAGAAGAGGGATTTGAACTTGGGAGAAAAAATGTCCATTCTATGATGTAAACAGGTCTGTAGGGTGTCCACAGTGTCCATTGAGAATGCACAGCTAAGACTTAGTCTAAATCCCACTAGATGGCACAATTTTGCTTCCCACAGGGACATTCATGGATAAGGGGAGGAAGTTCTAATGCATAAATTAATTTAAAACATTAAGAGGTCACAGCCAGTTTCTGCTTTGGAGAACATTGCAGTATGTGCCTTTTAATTTTCTTCTTTTGCCTTATAATCTTCTCAAATGAAATAATGCAGAAAACATAATCTTTTAATTCTCTATTGTTACTGGTACTTCTATGTTGCAAGTCTAGATAATGGCTTTTTATTTTAGAGGCTACTATGCTCAGCATGAGAACTCCTTGAATTATATCACAATGCTGCTCTTGTTTGGCAGTGTTTGTAAGCCTCTACAAGGAGCTTAGACCAAACTGGTGGTACTTTCCCTCATCTTTTCAGGTTAATGGATCCCTGCAATTTTCATGTGACAATATTTGAGAAGAAATTTACACTTGGTTATGACATGCTTGTTTCTGTTTTCTACCCCTTAGAAAAGGTGTGCAAAATTCTAGGAATTTGCAATCACAGGTCTAAAACAATTGAAAAAAAATATTGAGGCTATGTAAGAATAATATTTATCCTAAACAAAAGCACAATTATCACCCACTCTGGCACAGGCAAGAACCAGGAATAGTGCAAAGACAACTCTTTATTTTAGTTCTCTTTTTTGACATTAGCAGTAATAATAAGAAATCTTAAAAAATCATCATTAACTGGATAGTATTTTTAAAATGCAGTGTTGGACAGGTTATCTGATCAGTAATTGTAATTCTGCTCTGGAGGAATTCCTGAATCCTAATTCATCACATCTTCTTAGCAGCGTAATATTGGACAGCATATGGGGGATAGTGGTAATTTGTGCGTGCAGGGTTTTTTTCCTGTTCTTTTCACTGATCAAAGCTTCTTCCACATCCCTTGCCCAGAGCTTTGGGTTATCCAACTGACTGGTCCCAAGCCCCTCCTTAGGAATGTGCAGAGTCTTTACCAAAGGGATCTGATAAGGCCAAGGATCTTTTCCTTTGGTACCAGGCAGCCAAAGCTCCAGCAGGCCTGCTGTGTATCACCCTTGACACTTCTTTCATTCTTTCTGCCAATCCAAGATTAAGTGAGCCTAAGCCTCAGGAGCTGTGTGCTGTATTTGGGCATTAGGTTTCACACAGAAGACTGCAGCCACCAAATGAAAACTACTTGCAGAGCACAATCATAAACACGGGAGATGAAAGAGGCTGGTTAGATTCATTACTCCATCCCACAGGTGATTACATTTGTTTTCACCTGTTTATTTTCTCAGGGTAAATGAGGGGAGTCTTTGCTCAAAAGATTATAGCATGAGAGACTAATATTTGGAGGGTTTTGTGCTTCATAATTATCTCCCTATTTAGTCTAATTTATTGTTTAGGCAATTGTTTACTGTTGTTTAGTAATTTTAACAATAACAGAAGAAAGCCCCACAACACCCAGGATACTCATAATAGGATTTTCTGTCTTAGGAGGCTTTTAATTGGTTATTTCCTTGGTGGTACACAGTATCCCTTGAATCTATCTACAGAAAGGATGCTTACACAGCATTTCCTGTCTTGCTGTGAAAGCCTGGCCATGTTACTTCCTTATTCTCCTCCTCCTTCACCTGTGTTTGTGCCCTGCTCATTTTGGATTTGGAGCAGGAAGGGCAAAGCCCAGACATTTCTGACAGGGGCATTGGAAAATACCACCTGTTACATGTTGGCAGAAGGTCACAATCTGAAAGTGAAGTAACAGTGAACTGAACAGATCAAGCAAGAAAAGCCATTTTCTTGCAAGAAAGGGGGTTGTAAGGGACTTGCCAGTCAGTAAACACATTTTACCCACAAAGTTGGGGCAAAATAATTTTTGTAGTGCCAAAAGCTCAAGCATTGTAACTTGCTCCTGTTCGTCTATGAAGGTTTGAACATTTCACCCTTCTTCAGTATTTCAGGTCTCATTTCCAAATTTCCTGTATTTCCCATCTCCCCTTTCAAATATTTCTCTCCTACTGTGCAAAGCATCCACAGATACTGTCCTTTCATGTCTTCTCCCAGGATTTTCTCTGCTTGCAGAGCTGTATAAACATGAGTAAGCCACTTTTGTCTGAGCCCTATCTGCTGATGTCCTCTGTCTTTCTCTGGAGAAACCCAAGTGTCTCAATCTTCCTTTATGCCCTTGATGTATGCCATCCTTCCTTAATTCCTGCTTTGCAGTTCCCTAGCCATCACTCTGTCTCTGTCTTGCTGCTTCTCCCTTCTTACCTCATCTTCTGAGTGCCAGCAGACTTTTTGATTCTTAAGGGAGTGGCTTGAAAACTGCAGGAGGTGTTCTTGTTTCACAGGTTATTACACTACTCTTAGCCTCACTGGCTGTAAGGTCTCTCTCTCTCCTCCTTTAACACCACTCTTAATTTCTCACAAGGACCATTTCCTCCAGCTCCACTCCCTATTACTTAGGGAAGAAGGGAAGAGACACTTTTTCATCTTTGTTGGAAGTAAGGTCATGGTAGAAAGGGGAAAAGATCCTAGAAGGGTACAGACTTGAATTAAATGGACTTTTTTTCTTTAGGTCCATGTAAGAGACTTGCCCTGCAGGACACTTATCTGCTCTGTTCAATGCAGCTCCCCAAATAACCAATATTGTCTTTATAATAAAGACAGAACTCAGTTTAGGATAGGATAATGTGATGCCAATCCAGACTCACTCATAAATTTTGATGACCTGGAGAAACAGTTCCTTTAATTGTTGGACTTCTTATAGCTGTTACTCACCTCCTGAGATTTGCATCACTTTTGGCTGGAGTTTTCAATGCATGAACCCATGTATGAGAGTGTTCACAGACACTAATTCTAGCCTAGGGAGAAGTTCAAGCATTTTGAAGGTAGCACAGTGTCCTGTAGAGCAGCCAACCTCCCCACGGAGGGCAGCCAAAGAGGCTGAACTCACCAGGCTGAGAGCTGCCTGTGAACAAGCCCTGCTTCTCCACCAGAGTGGTCTTGTATTCATGCTCTTATAAGAAAATGCTTTTATTTGGTTCAAACTCAGCCCAGTAACATTCTGCTTTCTTTAAAGTGTTGTCTGAGCACTGACATAGTACTTGGGCCTTATTCTGCATTTTAGATATTTCAGAATAGCTTCAGTAATCCCTTTTCTAAGCCTAAACCAGAACTGTGACTCAGTTGGTTAGACTTAACACCCTGCTAAGATAAACATGCCACTGTTGTGATCTGTGCTTTTATAATGAATGGGTAGGGAGGCAGATCCTGCATATGAACAATGGACTTTTGTAGGGCAGTGGCTCTGAAGCCTTTAGAGCCATTTACTGGAAACTGCCTGACTGCATACTGGTTGTTCACATGAGCATGCATGAGAAATTCCTTGCACACACCCATTATGTATGCTGGGACGATGGGACTCCATCAGCAACCCAAATGATACACATTTTTACCTTTTCTCTTTTGTTCAGAGGTGGCAGTTCATGTTATTAATGACCTTTATGAAGGTAGCTCATAAAAAGGTCTATAGTGATCAGTCAGGATGCCCCTACTGTTGAAAGGCTACCACTAGGATTTGTGATTAATTTATCAGCCAATGGAAATAAAAAGAAGATAAAAGAATGGGGCTTGATCCCAGAGAGCAGGGCTTCTTAGAGGCATGTTGGTGTATATGTCCTGGAACGTGGAGGAAAGTCCTGATGCCTTCCACCTTTCTTTTGTATATTGGTTACACCCATAACTGGACACTGCCATAAGGGGAATATTTACAGCCTATTTACTACCCACCTGCCATCAGTGTAGATATCTATATAAAGATATCTAAGATAAAAGGGCAAGTAGAATAAGTCTCTTCTTCTGAAAGCCTCACTTTTGCTTTCTTTCTTTGAATATACTAGAACCACCTGTAAGGGCAAGAGCTACCAAGCAGAAGTGCAAGCAGGGCTCTTGAGAGTGTAATATTAGAAAAAGCAGCTGTACAGGTTGGTATGAGTGAAAGGTGTTGTTATGGACAAAATAGAGTATCTATTAATCAGAATAGGCAATCCTGCAGAAAATTTTGGTTATAAAATTTCCTCCCTATTCCAGTAGATATGATCAGATGTTTGGGGCTGGTGATTACCTGTTTTACACGGTCTTTTCTGTGACACAAAACATGGGAAACTACATAACCTTCCCCTAGAGTGACAGGGAGTCTCTCCCAGATCTGACCAATAGACACTTTCCCTTGCCAGTGTCAGTAAATCATGCACTGTTTATCTACCAGCTGTCCCTAACCCCTTTCCCCCCATCTGCAGCCCTGCCTTCTCCCTCCAGTCACTGGCCCATTAGTCTGCATATCTTTGCATTCAAACAAATCAAATTACCTTTTTCCAGTGGCTTCCTGTACTTCGAAATTATGAAGCTGTGATAGACCTCCCTGGAAACAGGTACCAGGGTCCAGCTGGAAACATCTTGATGGTTGCTGCTCTGAACAAGCTGTGTGCTTCTGAACTTGCACTGATCTTTACAGAAACTGCCCCAATATGCTCACAAGAGTTGCAAAACACCTATACCATCCTTGTTTTGAAATTCTTCATCAGTTTTGTCAGTCCTTATGTGAAACTTGAACCAAGAAGCAAACAGTATGTAGGAAGACAGGTCATATATAACTCCACCTCTGGCTTATCATCTGATAAAAGAGTAATTACTATTTTATTTGCACTCTTGCTTGCATAATCACTCACTGCAAAATATTGTTATTTTTTTTTTTCCACCAAACTGGTCCAATTTCCAGAGTAATACTAAGATTTCTAATCAGTCACTCCATCCATTTCACAGAAGCTAAGTTCTGTAACTTCAGGATGCTAGGGACTATCAGTCACCCACACCACAGTATGATGGGCACACTGTGGGGGCTTGAAGGTGAACAGTGATAGCCAATTACCACCAGTTCCTTTGTCATTTAGAAGTCCCACAGGAATAGTCACTGCGTACAGAGAATTTCAGCCTTCATGGTATCTGGAAAGTCATTCTTCTTGAGATTTTTCCTATTCAAAATCACTCATGGAGCATGTTCCAGTATCCACTACAATCACTGAAGACTTCCTACTTTGACAACAGTTGCTCCATCTCTTCATACTCCCATGGATGGATGCCCTTGCCTTTCCCACATGAGACAGTTAAAGTTTGATGAAGTCAGCTTAAGCAGGAGGCTAAAGAGTTCTGAGCATTTTAGGACAGCTCTGAAGAAATGTGGAGGAAAAACTTTCAGAGTAGTGTGCAGGAAATCTAGATGCAGCATCTATCTCCTAACAGACTGCTGACTTCAGTAGGCTATCTGTGAGAAAAGACATTTCTATTCTGTTTGCTGGATTCCCTAAGGCTAACAGACAGTGGAGTGAATATGTCTGTAGCTACTTTTTAAAAAAATCAGTATGATTAACTTTCAGAAATTACAAAAATTATGCAAAACATAGATTCCTCCATGCCAGACCTCTGGAGGTACAGTAGTTTTAATTATTCATCATTACAGTTGGGCTTAATTAAGTTTTATCTCAAACATTCTCTTCCAGAGATAGCTTTTTAAGTGACTATAAGAGTTTTTCATAAACAGACAAATAGAAGGAAATCCAGAGTATACTACAGAAAATTCCAGTGTCTTTTTATTGTGAGATCTCTTCTCTGCAAGGGAGGAGGAGATTAAGGAGCAAAACTATACCAATATGGAGAAGAAGCACCAGGGAGTTTACTAGAACAGTTAGAGAAAAGCAAATAAACTAGTGGCCTGATCTGATTACCAAATACTTAACTATCAAAATCTTCATATCCTTTTTAAATCTTCTGAGGAAGACACACTTTCACACCTCTTTATTAAAAGAGCAGAATGCACATGAAGAGGCTTTCAGTAAATGTACAAATCCATGCTACAAAAATGTGCAATGATTGGCAATTAATTTTGACTTTCATAATGAGTTACTTTTGCTTTGTTTGTAAATATGCCCAATTCCCCCTGCTACTGTCACTTTCTTGAAGCTGAACCTTTGCTGAGACTTGAGGCAATTTTAAGCTATTGCCCCTGGGACAGCTGTGGTGCCTTTGATCAACAGGGCAGTGCAGGGCGCATGGGCCATTTCTCCAGAAGGCATTCCTATAGTGGAGAGAAATGATAAAAACAAGTGAGTCTTTAGTATGAATCCAGCTGTTCATTGTGGCTTTTGCAGCAACTGTAGGTGAAATGAGATATGGTTTGGTAGGTAATGGTGCAGACTACAGCCTAGCTGTCTGTTGTGCAGACTTTGCAGAGATGGAAACCCATCTCTGCAGGGATGAAAACCCAGCCAGGAGAAGTCATCTGTTTCTTGTCCTTGGCATTGCTGTTGGAGAATCACCAGGACCTTAATCCCAGGAACTTGGTTTTGCAACAAGAAGAGCTCAAACCTATCTTTTGGTTGCAAGCATTCTTTTACCCTTTAGAAGTCAAGGTCCTGATATGGGCTTTTGATTAATTATACTTTTAAATATTTCTCCTTTCTATTTACATTTTGAGTGTAGGTGCAGAATTTCAATGGAAATTGGCTTCTGCTAAGAACTCTTTGGCAGCATAAGTAATGCAAGCCTCAGAGAAATAGATTAAATATTGCAGCCTAAAGAGTTTGCTGAAATTACACTTCAAAATAAGTAAAAGTCCTTTAATTTCAGCTTTTAAACAGAAGTAGGGCTCTCCAAAGTTGTAATCTATGAGGCATGTCAAAGGTTTTTGACATTTGAAATTATAGCTCCAATACCAAAAAGAGGCTGTCAGTTTGTAGTTTTGTATAGGGAAAAAAAAAAGTGAGTTATTTCTTTTATCCCTCAAATGTGAGTTATTTCTTTCATTCTTCAATACATCTCCAGTATATTGTTGTTTGCAGAGCTGCTTGAATTTAGTAGATGAGAATCAATAAATGAACCATTTACTGACTGTGAAATTGACTTTTATAATTGAGAGACTGCTGGAAATATATGTATATCTGAGGGAAGCAAAAATCAAACTGCATTGTATTGTTCGTTCACAGCAGACCCAAAAGCAGTTCTTTTGGATAAAAGTTATAGAATCACATGAATCTCAGAGGAATGTACCACTAGACATCAGCTAGTCCTGCCTCCTGCTCCAAGCTGTGCTGCCACCAGCACTATGCCAGACCAGCCATGTGGCCTGGTATCACACAGCCTGCACTGAAGCTGCTGTTCCTGGTCCAAGGACTACCACAACACACCTCTCCAATGACATAACACAGGACAGTGGGAATTTCCCTTGGACTGATGAAATTTATTCCCTGCTGATGAAATTTATTCCTGAGGCAGGAAGCCCTGCTGCTGAGACATTTCCTAGAGACACAAGTGACTGTCTTGCTCAGACACAAGATGCTTACAGAGAGAACCTGCTGTTTCACAGACTGCATGGGTCACCTTTGCAGCCTTACACAGTAAGTAGTGCAGTGTCCTCTACTTGTTAGAATTGACTGTAGTGTAAAATTCAGTTTATAGCCACAAACTGTGCCTTAGTCTTCATTTGAGTTCATACCTTCAATCATTTTGCAAGTAATGGGCTAGTGAAAATTACTATGTTAAATTAGCTTGTTCTTTGGAGGACTGAGAATTCTGATCTAGATTGAGATTTAGAAAACCTACTATTAGTTTTTGTGGGGTCTGTATTCTTTTTTAATACAGTTGACAGCAGAGCCTTTTCTCTTGAGTGGAGCAGTTTGATGTTCCAAACACTACAGGGTTTTAGGACTTTTTTAAGAATTCAGAAGCTTTGTTTGACTTGCTACTCAGGTGTGCTCCCTTCTGTCTGGTTGAATTCCTTCCACCAGATCAAATCTCGGGTATCAAACTTATTTGACACCTTGTCTCAGTAACTTCCCTGGACTGGCTCAGTGTACTGATTTTCCTCAGTGATTGTTTCCATACTTATTGAGAGGTTGTCAGTCTCACCTCTGTCATGGCTGATCTCTCTTTTACCCTGCTTATTTTATCATCTTTGCCCCTCCAGTCTCTGAGCCATGAGTTGATAAAGAGAAAAGCTGAACATAGCAATGCAGTTGACCTGTCAACCTGAACCTGGAAACCTGCTTCTTCAGCATCTGACTCTGTTTTGCAAAAATCAGGCATTGCAAATTACCAAAGGGAGCTCTACCTCTGACTTTCTGCTTTCACTAAGAACTTTCTCTGAGGATTTATTTAGTATCACAAAGGGTATAAAATAAGAGGGGAAAAAAAAAAAAAAAAAAAAAGAAGCTGCCTTCTAAAGGCTCAAAGGCTCCCTTAGAAGTTCTTTGGCAGATACTTTGTGAAAAAGGAAGCCAGACATCATGTTACAAACTGCAAAATCAGCACAAGTATCCAGAGGGGCAATACAGCTTTTAAAGGATGGGGGTGTGTGGGTGGCTAATATGTGGGTACTGTGTCACAACATTCTGAATTTGTATGCACTTACTATTTCTTTGGCACCTAATAAGAAAACCCTTTATAAACTGGTGCCAGAGCAATCAAGTGACCTATTTTTTATCTAATGTGGATTAGTCACTGAGTTTAAAAACCAGGTAGATATTTGGCAATTTGGTAACATGAAATCTTACTTTGTGTATGACTGCTAAAATTGCACTGTATTTAGAAAATAGGTGATCAAACAGCATTTTTTGAGTCTGTTTTTCCCCAGGAGAGAGAATCTGGGTACCAAGGAAAAGAGTGAAAAGAGAAAAAAAAATGTGACCTGTGACTTAAAGAGCTCCTCTAGTTCATCTGTCTATGCCATGGCAGTAACATTTTTACTAAAGTAATTTTTTAAATATTTGTCTAATTTCTCCCTAAAATGATCAAGTAGGAATTTGGTATGGATCTCCCTTGGCAAGCTATTTCGGACCTTTTACTCTTACAAGTTTCTTTTAATAGATCATTTTTGTCATTCTTCCTTCTATAGGAATCAATTATGGGGGCCTCACAAATGCCATGCAGAACTGAGAGGTCATTTGGTACAACCTGCAGATGACACTCCTGTCTATAAAATCTTGCATAACACTTGTAAGATCATCTCAAATTCTAATCCTGCCTTACTTGTGGACTCTTCCAGTGTCTTCTGAAGATGTAGTCAGCTCCTGCTGTGTTCAGACCTCTAGATGTTGTGTGAAGCCAGCACACAGGAGGAGGAGCTCCAGGATAGATACCAACAAAACCTCATTTGTCTTTCTACTCCAACTGTGAAACAGGATATGTGGTCACTGAGTGTAGCTGTGAGCTTGCACACAACCTGCACTTGCTTCATCAACACTCCACCTGGCTTATGAAAATGTCATGTGAACCAGGGACAGGAACATAACAACATGAAGATAAGTGACTCCTACTTCTTCTCCTCTAGGTATTAAAGGCCTGTTACCCACTATAGGAAGGAAATTCTACCAGTGGGACATAATGTTTTGTTCTTAACAAATCCATTCTGGCTGTTACTCTTTTCCATTTTCCCTTTATCAAATATTTGTTAACAAGTGGATCTACTTTTTCTTTCTTTTTTTTTTCTTTTTTTTTCTTTTTTTTCTTTTTTTTTTTTTTTTTTTTCCTGAAAATTGAAGTCTTGGTGAGAGACAATTGTACAAATTTTCCTTAATTTTTTTTTTCCATCATTTTCTGAAGACAAATGTGATCTTTACTCTTCACCTGTCTCCAGGAAAAACTGGAAAGAGAGATGGTAATATGCAAAATTTAAGGACACATTACTAAATGCACAGGTGGAAATAATTGTCTTAGTGGAAAAAACCGTCTTAGTGGAAAAAACCATGTGAAATAAGGGTTATGGAAAACCACTTAACACACCTGCATATTGAAGCATGAAAATAAGTACTAAAAGCATTTCTTGTCATGAAATGTCAGTGCTAAATTAGGAATATAGGAGTTACTGTTCTTGATGTTGTATAGAAGTTACTGCTATTGATATTGGCTAACACAACTTCATCTAGAAAAACAGGTTTTATTTTTGCTTGTTTAAACATAATTTCTCTCTTCTTATCAGGACAGCCAAACTTCAGAATAAAATATGCAGAAAATGCAGTTAAGTCTGTTAGTTTTCAGATGAACCTTTGAAAAGCAGTTTAATCTGCATTGAAAAGATACACAGGATCCCCATAACCCAACCTTCAACAAGATCCATGTGTTTGCCCTATAAGCAAAACCTCTTTTTCTCCATGGCAGGTTGAAGTTTTCCATTTGTTTTCTGCACCATGTAGCGTCTCATGAGTTATCATGTGTTTGCACCCATGGCCACTCTCCGGGAGAGTTGCAGGGAGCAGATGCAGAGGAATTCCCAAGATTCAGTGGTGGGTAGGAAGGAGCTACAGTGCTGCCCTGTTTTGCTGTACTGACATTTCCAGGCACTGAACTTCCCTCTGCAGAGAAGGGCACTTTGGGCCAGAAGGAATCTGATGGGGTCTGAACCCTGCAACTGGGCAGCAATGGCTCGGCACAGCACCAATACTGTCTCAAACACATCCTCACACAAACTTCTCCCCTCTAGGAACAGGCACTTACCTATGTATCTCTTGCATTGGGCAGCCTTGCCTAACTAAAGAGCATTGGGCCTTTAGTGGTTCACAAAAAAGTCACTGCTCAACAAAGTCAGCAAATTTGTTTGTTTTCTCCAAATGGAAATCTTCAACTATCAAAGGAGTGTTTAACACCCAGTGTTAAAAGCAGAAATTGTTGTATGACTTCTGCTTATCCTTGGCTTCTGACAAAACAGTGGGGAAAGCTGTACAAGTAACTGTTTTCATCAATACTCAAGGTCTACTTTACCCAAATTTCCTGCTCTCAGACATCTAAGACTGCTTTATAAGCAAGTAAAATACAAATTATTCTTCATCCCACATATATTAAGTCCTTCTGGGAATTACACACTGTAATCTTTCTCATATGCTTACTCAGATGCTTCCCAATGTCAATTTTTACTGATTGCCCAAAACACCCCTTTGCACAGACCAGCACACACATTTTGGGTGCTTGTGCTGTGCAACCCAGTAGATCCAGAGAGTTTAAATTAAGTGAGTTGTACACCACCAAGTGTACAAGTCATACTTAGTGCTTCCTCTCAGCTCCTCTGGAAAGTTAACAGATGGATGGGAAGCTTTGTTGCTGACTGATGATCTGTTACTGTCTGTGGAGAGGCCCTGCTTTCAGAGGGAAATCTAGGTGATTCCAGTAAATTTGTAATAAGAGGAAAGTAATCTAGGATTTTTTCAGTCTCTAAGTTCACATCTGTACCCTTGTGAACTCTTGTACTTTCAATAAAGTCAAAGAGTCCAGGCTGATTTACCATAGCTGAGCACTGTTTGGATGTAATTAATCTGTGGGGTTTGAGGTTTTTTCTGCCTAATCTGAAATCCATTGCAAACCAAAGCACATTAATAAGACTGTATGAATTGCCTGTAAAAGCAGGCATATCTTCTTGCCTTGGTGATGAGTGCATTGGAGTACTGTATTCTTAGTCTAGCCAAAATACTTCTAAGGGTAAACAGTTCTCTCTTTTTATATTTGACAGGAAAACATAGGACAGGTGAAACGGTGTATTACAAACTCTTTTTTAAAAATTTCTGATAACTTAGAAGCAGATCCACAGAACAACAAAAGTCTTTGCAAGTCTCTGCAAACACTCTTACAGTGCTTGGCAGAGAAAACATAGAGGTGGTCCATGTTCCATGTTTTGCTTTTTAATATTAACCACCACACATCATAAAACATGGGATCCAGTATCCAGTCTGCCTCTTTCCTCCTTCCCCAAGGAGTGAATATCTTCATGACTGGTTTACAAAACCATCCACATGTTTGCTGCTTTTCCCCGTGTAATACATGGCAGGGATGGATCACAGGGCCCTTGAACTGTCAGGCTGGGCACCCTTCTAGCAGGAGACGAGTGATATGGGCTTGAGTGTGCAGAAAGAAGAGCAAATGGAATTTGTTTCTCACAGACAATCCTACAGAGGTGTATTAGGCACATCTCAGCATAGCTGGGTAAAGTCCCTCTGAGAAGACAGACCCTATGGGAAGCATTCCCTAGCCTCTTACTGCTAATTATAGGTGTAATCTACAAAATTCAGCCATCTGGGAAGTGAGGCTATTTAAAGTACTCTAGCTCTGTAAGGTACTGTGTAAAATCAGGCACTATCCTGGCTGACAAAGACTGTGCTACATTATCCATACATTTCATTGACTGTTGGGTGGGACTTAGGTTTTAAAAATTCCTGAAGTCCTTTTACAGATGGATGATTTGGAATCTGAAATTATTGCTTCTTCTCTTCTACTTTGCTTCACTACACCACTGAACTATCAAATATCTGAGTGTTGTCAACCGGGATTACTTTGTTTTCCCCATCCTAAAAACCCCAGAACTTGAATGTGCTGCAATCAACATTTGAAGAATGTTGATTGTCAACACAGGAAAAAAACCAAACCCCTCTTCTGGAGACATTATATGGAATTCCAGCCAACCATGGTGAAGAAAAAGGCAAGATGATGAGGTAGGTAGGGAGGGAAGAGAGGGTTAGATGAGAAGATACACAGAGACAGTAAAATAATTTTTTTTTTTTTAAAGGCTTAGAAGACATTTTCCTGTTATCTACAAATAGTCACACTACAGAATAAGTTTTATGAAGATTAAAGGACAAAGATGGTGCAAGATCAAATGACTGTGACACAGTTAAAAAGAGGCTGCATATGAGCAAGCTGTCAAATCATCTGGGAAAAAAACATTCTGGGGTATTTTTCAGAGCAAGTGACTAGGGAGAAGCTCAGATAATTTAAAAAATAATGGTGTCAATTTACCAAAGTGACAAATGGCACCTGTCAGACTGAATTCAGTAACCCAAGATGTCCTGCTTAGTCCTGTATCAGCTTTTCAATAAAAGCATTGTGAGGTTTATTTTCTCCTAGCAACAAAATACACATTCTGATTGTTGTTCAAGGTACAAAATAAAACACTTAGGTTCAATGTATGTTGTTCATTCAGGAATGTACATTCATGCAGGAAGATACTGTCCTAGCAGCTAATAAGTCAGAGGAGAGTCTGTTCTGCTTTGTGCCCCAGGATGTCTGAAATTATTTTCAGTGCCCTCCATCCTCAGTGCTCATGAAAACCAAAAGACAGCACTACTGATTCTGTATATTCAAAATTATAACCAGAATCCTTTCTATAACTGCTAATATCATCATTTTGTCTTCAAGGCAATAATATTTCAAGAATTAGAAGTCTAAGATGTCATTTCACACCTAGTTTTGAAGATACAAGCTACACTTTTTATAGTTATGAGGGTAACAGCTCACTGTGTTTTTCAAAATAAGAGCTGAGATTCTTGTACATAATTCTGGAAACTGTCACTTCACAAAAATATCAAATAGCATGACAGAAAAAGAGAAAGAGAGTTAAAAAAAGACTCTATCAGCATGCTACTTCTTTTTCCAGACAGATTCCTAAACCAAACCAATCTCTCCAGGAAGTATTCTGGTGTCATGTGTGTTTTTAAAGCCCACCCTTGCCAGCAGTGGGTATGGAGGAAAAAGCAGGAACGTGGAGGTGAAAAGTCAAAGGAGTACTGTTTTTTTGTGGGACCAGGGGTCAGGAAGGGCACAAAGGGTGAGAGGTTTCCACATGCAATTTCTGGAGGCACCCAGGTCTGATTTTGCCCAAAGAAGAGAGGGGACTCAGGAAAACTTGGATCTGGAGGAAGTATAATGAAGAAGGCAAGTTTTTTGCAGCCACCTATGACTTTAAATATTCGTTTTTAATAAACCACATTCAACTGCCACCAGCACAATCTGGAAACAAAGGCATTCCTGTTTCCAAGTAGCCTGACCAGGCTGACGCTCCTCAGCTACTTGGAGAGCCAAAAGTAGCAGAGCTGGAAGCTTCCCAGTTCTGGACATGATGTTCCAGTTAAAAATCAGCCTGACACTCCTGGCCATGTCCAAAGAATTGGGGGGCCTGAACACACAAGTTAAGTGGTCAATTAGAGAAACATAACATTGCATGGCTTCCTGACCTTTCGGAGCTGGAATGAATTTGCCAAACAGGAAAGAGTAGGAATGAAACAGAACAAGTAATTCAGAAACCCTCTGGGTATAATCTGCTGATGCCTTGCACCTCCAGATTCATTTCAGGTCTCTTGGCAGAGGAATTCATGAGTGTCAGCACATTTCCAGGGGTGAGAGCAGAATCCTGCATAACCTGCTCCACCACTCCTGCCTGTGTGAATTAAAAGAATGTGGTGTTCTATCCCCAGTCTACACTGACAGGAATGTGTATCCCTATGTACCTCTGACACTTGCCTGTCCTGGCTGGGTTAGTAACCAAAAGCCATTGCTTGCTAGTGGTGCACCAAAGTAAGGAGATCAGAACCAGTACAGGTTCAGGCCTTGGGTCCCTCTGCCCCATGATTTGTTTTCTGACTGTGCCATAGGCAGTGACAGGTGGAGGAATAAGGTTGGAGCAAGAGCATTCAATGCTCCTCTCTTCTAGTATTGAATGGTTTTCAGATTATTTTTAAGTCTGACATAGTACATTTTTGTAATCCCCCCTAGTGACCTCACTGATCTCTTTTAGCCCCTCAAGAGGAAAAAAAAGTGCTTTGGGTCCCTAAAACTGTGCCAACATAATGATGTTTGGGGTTTTTTTCCTGTTTTATTCTCTGTATTTTTCCCAATAATTCCTAAAGCCAGATTTACTTTTGTTGCTGTTAACCCAGCACTAAGTTTACAAAATATGCCTGGATCACCTGTCATAGCCATGCTCCCTCCCACTTCCTGTGGACCTGCTGATTGGAAGAGTAAGGGAAACTGAAAAGTCTTTGACTTAGAGGAAGCAGTACTCAACAACAACAAAAACATCAGTGTGTTACTAACGTTTTTCTCATCCTGAACCAAAATCACAGCACTATATCAGCTACTAGGAATAAAATTGACACTATCCCAGATGAAATTAGGACAGGATGAAAACTCATGACCAGGCAGCACAGATTTTACCTTTATGTTCTTTGAATTCATGTGGTCCCCCTTCAAGCTTTCCCCTAACTAGGAATACTTACCTGAATTAAGGGAGAGATGCAAGACCTGGGGAAGCCATAGGATAAAAGGGAGAAGCAGCTGTGCCTGGAGGTGGGAAGCCAGCTATTCCTGTTCTAGCTGGAGGGCAGCACCCACTTTTCCTTTCAGCTGCCTGTCCTGTGACTGCATGGTACTTCATTGCCAGCTGGGGTTAAACCATGGCAATGCCTTCACTTTCCTCTCAGAGACTCTTGAGGAAACATGGGCAGCAAAATGTAGAGTGAGGTGCATGAATGGTACATGAGGCAATCTGGTGGTTGCTGAGGGCAGGGTGACTTTTCCCAGCAGCTGCTGAAAGCTGCTGCCATGGCAGCTGACCCCTGGCCCGGGCACACCACCCTGCACAGTGCTTGCACAGAGCTGCCAGAGCCATCCTTTGGGAATAGACACAGTCAGTGAAGCCTGTGCCAGTGACACAGCAGCTGTCTGGATCTGTTCTCTCTTTTTTTTTTTTTCTCACTGCATTTTGCATGCTCTTCCTGGATAGTTGTTACCTTCTGCTCTCAAAATTGTGTTCCAGTGTATTTCCCTGGGTGTTATAGTTTGGGAGCATTTTCAGGGGTGTCTCCAGAGCTGTCCACCCTGGCCTCAGCACTCCATCCCTCCTTTGTACCCTTAGGTCCCAGCCACACCCCTTTGGCAGCCCTGCTGCTGGGACCCGCAGGCATCCCCAGGTAGAGAGAAAAGATTTACAATAAGGAAAAAAGCAGAAATCACTCACTAATAAAGAGCTGCATCCACTTTAATCTGACAGCCATCCAACAGCTTTTCCTGGCTTCTGACCAAGCTCCAAATTATTTTTGCCAGTCTGCCCCTGGGGAAAGACTGCACAAGGAGTCAGTGAGGGCACCCTGAGCACTGAAACTAACTCCCCATGCCAGATCAGATCAGTGACTCAGTAGGAAAAGCTTTTCTTGGTGGGTTACCAGCAGTGCTATGAATGACAGCATGATCAGGCAGGGGGTTTCCTAGGGAAGATTCCTCCCTGACACTGTCATTGTGTCAGACCTTCTTTGAATGCCCCAGACTTATGAAGCTTGTCTTTATAATGTGTGGTAATGAGAGATTACTTTTGTGCTTCTCCAAGGGAAAAATAAATTATAAAATAAACTTTAAAAATAGAGCAAAAGCTGGAGATTGATCAATATTGAAAAAAAAAAAAAAAAAAAACCAGGCCTGGGCACTAATTTCAGAAGATTTGAACTTGTTGCTCAGACTGTCCTTTACCTGAAAGGAGAACAATGAACATTTGTTCAAAACCCAGTCCAGATTTGTCTGTTAATGCTCAGTGATATGGGCCCTTCTGTGTAATTATTTACTACATCCTTGTGCAACATGAAAGCTCATCATCACCACTGCAGCTTTTGGGCTGTGGAGAGGTGTGTGCAAGCGGAGCATTCAACACTGGGATCAGCAGCATGAGTGGGGAGCATCCAGTTTTCCAAACCTGCCACTGTTTACACACTGCACTGACCTTGTGCAGCTCCTAATATTTTGCTGCTCTAGGCAGTCACCTGTTATGCTTTTTTGTAGCAAAGCCAGTCTACCATGGAAACACTTCCAGTCCACCAGCAATTGCTATGCATTAGGTCATTGCAGAGATGTTAAATTGTGGATTGTAGATGTCTGTGTTGGGATCCGAAACATGAAGTACAGTATTGCTTTGGGATTATTTTGCCTTCACCCTTGCTCATGACAGCAGAGCCTGGTGCGAGTTCCTCTATAGTACCTGAGATTCTGTTTATGCTCTGGCATGTAGAATCATGCACCCAGACCCTGTCTTTCATGTAACACAGTACTAAATACTGTACAAACCAGCAGAGCGATCACCTCCACGCAAAGAGCAGCTGCCCAGGAGCCGAGGATGAGTGAGCTCCATCAGCTGCTGTCCTCAGGATGGCCAGGAGTGGGGAGTGAAGTGTGTGAGCTGTCATTGCAGGGTAGGCACTGTCACAGTGCCATTGTTTCACAGGACTGCAAGCCTTGCTCATGAGCAGCAGCAGAAGGATGACAAGGATTTGTCCCACATGTTCTGCACACACAGAACTTGTGGCCCTTTAAAGCTGTCCTGTCTGAGTTCAGTGACTTGTCAAGAGGACACTGGAGAGGCAGAAAGGAAAGGGCACAGCAGCATATGATTGTTTCCAAGCGAGAGGGTTCCTGGTAGAGAGGTAGATGCTGATGCCCTGGCTGCGTGGCAGGCAATCGATGGAGCTGTGTGGGGCCAAGTGCTTCTCACTGTGTGGGCATAAGAAGGGTGCCTGTCTCCAGGCAAACCAAAATAGGCTGTACTTATCTCTAAGTGGAGGTCTGCTATTCCACTTGCGTGCAGGATACACAATACATCTGGAATAATTAATTTCTTAGTCTATTGTTACTTTCTTGTGTATCAGATGTTTGCTGCTTCTGAAGCCTGTTGACTGTATTCAATATGTCTTCCTGTTTAACTTCGTTATTCCGGTCTTAAAACTTTTTTTTTTCAGGGCACGTCTTTTTATTTTCCCTTCAACTAGAGAATTTGCCTGAAGTATGGATGAGTCACATATACCATATTTCCTTTTCTCTGAAGCACATTTACATTTTTGAAGAATTACAACTGACAACAATCAGCCATACTTCCAAAATATCCTTTCAGGGAGGAAAAAGGAGGAAGAGTGCTGCTGAAATCAGCCTGAAAGGTAAATGACTGAAAAGGGAGGGAGAGAGAGAGAAAACACAGAGTCTTAGAAGGGCAGCTGGATGCAGGCATTCACTGCTCAGCGTTTGATGGTGGTGCCTCAACTGATAACCTTCCTGCAATCAGAGACGCTCTGTCATTCCTGTCAGCAGCCATTCAAGCATATCACCAGCAGCTCTGATTACAAATATCAGAAGCAAAAGGAATACATATTGAGAAAGTCAATTCATTTCCTTGGCTCCTAGCCCAGCATTTTCTGAAGTGAAGGAAGGTTAGTTTATAATTGGGTGTTAAAGGTGCTGCCAGCCCTGCATTACCCCATCAAAGCCATTGTACTGGTTTTAGCTGAAAGAGAGTTCCAATTCTCCTCACCACAGCTGCTGTTTTGGATTTGCCATGAAGACAATGTTGATAACACAGAAATGTTTTAGTTATTGCTAAGCACTGCTCAACATCAAGGCCTTTTCTGCTTCTTTCCTGTTCTCCCAGCAAATGGACTGAGGGTACACAGGGAGCTGGGAGGAGCTGACCCCAGCTGACCAAAGGGATGTTCAGTACCACATGGTGCAATGCCCAGCAATCAAAGTTAGGGGGAAAAGTTGGCCAGAGAGGCTGTTGCCTGTTGCTCGGGCTGGCTGGCCATCAGTGGCAAGCCATTATGGAGGGCTTTACTCTTCACTTATATTTTTCCTGGTTTTGCTTTTTTTTTTTTTTTTTTTTTTTTTTTTTTTTTACTTTTTAAACAGTTTTATATCAGCCCATGAGTTTTCTGGTTTTTGCCCTTCCCATTCTCTTCCCATTCCTGCTATGAGAAGGATGTGAATGAGTGGCTGGGTCACACTTAACTGCCTGACAAGTCTAACTCACAACAGCCTTACAGGTCCAGAGCTGCTCCATGTTGTGGCTCTCATCTGAAGTAGTGCAGTAATGTATTTTTAAAGCCTTTCATTTTTGTCTCAAAAACCAACAAAAAATGGAGATTCCCAGCTTGTCTTGTGCCTTAATCTGTTTCCTAAATCAGGTCTTATGGTTTTGTTCCTGACAGTCTATAGGATTTTTTTTTGTTGTTGTTGAAGTTTGGTTTGCTTTGTGTTTTTTGCATAAACTGATAAAAATACTTGCCTCATAAAGAAATATGCTACTGAGGTCATTAAGGGCTTAAGTTTAAAGGGCTGCTATTGTCTCTGTCTTTTCATTCCCAGATTATAAGGCTTTAAGGAGTTCAGTAATGGAAGTCCTTTCCATGAGTATCAGAGTGAAAATCAGGCTTCTCATATGCAGTCATTGACAAGACAGGCTAATTCCAGCTGTCTCCTTCTGTGCATCAGAGTGCCTTACATAAAAGCCCATCAAGCACTCACCCCAATTAGAGTCCTCGTGTAGTGATTGGTGGTGGCACACTGCAGTTGGCTGGAGCCCCACAAAGGGTCCCCCTGACCTTCACTCACAACTGGAAGATCATGTCACAGTCTCACTGCACTGAACTAGTTATTCCAGCAGATCTTTTGTATTGTACTTCAGGACAAGGCAGGCTCTGTAGCTGCTCTTGTGAAGAATCATAGGTTGGGAGGGGTCTGCTCTTTGCTTCTGCTTCTGTGAGACTTCACTGCACAGCTGAAAGGTTCACATAACCATCCTGCTTGCTGGTTATCTCCTCATTCCATGTCCTGTCTTGCCTCACCTGAAGTAACCAAAACATTATTAATTGCTCTTATTACCTATAGAAAGCACACACGATTGATAGGACAGGAAAGTGTGAGCACTAAGGTGCTACATTGTGGCAGGCTGGTTCCCTGGAGGTTTCCTTGGTGGGACACAATCTGGGATGGAAAGGACAGGACAGCATAACAGAGTGAGATACTTACTATCCATTAAAAAATATATCTCTGTACTTGTGTACTTGACTGAAGATCTGATAAATTCTGATAAATTTCAGAATACTGAGAAAAGCAGTGATGGAATGGTAAACACTGACTAATTAATTTTCCTTTTTTTCAGGAGTTATTAGTGACCATTCATGGGTCCTGGTGTCAGTGATAGTTTTTTTCCCAGGATTTAACAATCTAAAGCACAATCCCTGGCCTCTGTTCAAGAGCCAGGAATCGTGGAAATGCAAGTGAGTACCAGCAATCAGCTGTCCAACCACCTCTGACCATAAGCTTGTTCAAAGTGGCACATGGTTGGAAAGCAGCAGGCAGTGCCTTACCTATGCTACATTTTCTTCTTGACAATGCTGGAGTTATAATGTGGGAAGATTGAAGAAGATGAAATCAAAATAGACAAGGGAAATCAGTTTTTCTCCTGGGATTTAAACCAAGGGGATCTACTACTGCCAATTATGGTTGTCATGCCAGAGTAACTTGATGGAAACCAGTGGGGTAACAGACAGTGCAAACAGCTAGTTACAGAGGAAAAAAGAGAGAGAGGAGAGAGGAGAGAGGAGAGAGGAGAGAGGAGAGAGGAGAGAGGAGAGAGGAGAGAGGAGAGAGGAGAGAGGAGAGAGGAGAGAGAGGAGAGAGGCCTAGGTCTGTCCTGTTCACAAAGTCTTTCTCAAACCACTTGTCCATTTTCTTTGTCATCTCCCTTGCATTGGTGCTGTGAAAGCTAGTAAGGTGCTGGGACAGGAGGGATAGGACCCTGGTAGTCTGAGATGAGAGGTGGAGTTGGAGCAAAGGCTCATGCAATGCAGTACAGCAAGACTCGAGGCAGAGATTGGTCTCATCAGCAAAGAGAAATGCCAAACTCCCAGGAGTGACAGCAGAGCTGCTTGGCAGGGTTCACTTCCAGGTACTGATGGGGTCAAGATAAAAGTGGGCTTCAACATACCCTGCTTCATTGCTACTCTCAACTTCCTTGATGTTGATATTTCTGTGTCCTGCACCTCCAGTTTCTCCTTCTTGGTTCCTTGGAGAACACCTTCTCCCAGAAGGCACGCCAGGTAGCTTAGCAGCTGGGATAAGCTTTTGTGCCTGAGGTTGCTTTGCATGATACCCTGTCAAAGGCTGGTATTTACCATTGTATCCCTTTGTAAAAAGTGTCACCATGAAGGGTGGTTTTCCTGCAGCACTTTTTGGAGCACCAACAGCCCTGAGCTGCCAGCTTGCAATCTGGTCGTTTCTTACTTTTACAGCAGTGCTTATCTGTGGTGCACTGACGTTCTGCAATTGCTGGCCAGATGCATATTAGGATTCTTTACAAAGTAGAATGAGGGATGTGCTCCATTTACCTCCTTTAATTAGGTCTCCCACTTCACACACACGTTCAAGCATGTCTGAATTCCTGGTTATAATGTGCACCAAAGGTGTCCTTTTTCACTAGGGGTCAGCCTCCAACCAGGACCTCAATTCTCTGGAACAATTTTTGAAGTGTTAAATCCTTTCTCCAATTCTGCTTTGGCATAAATTCAAAGCTTTTCAAAGGAAAAGATGAGGTTTTCAGTTCATGCTGAATGGATAGACTCTACCTTAAAGCTTCAAGACCTCCTGTTAAAACCTTTATCAAAATCTGTATATTTTGATGCAATATTCTTGCTTTGACTTAATCAGCATTTTAATAAAATGGCTGAAAACCGAAATGCTTTTATTAGTGGTGCACATCAATCAAAGTATGTTTAGGATATCTGTTTACACTCTGTGTTTGCTATGAGTTTAAAGATCACAAAGATGGGCAAATGTTTTAACACTTCAGACTGAGACACTTCTTGAACTTCCTGCTCTGCACAAATCCTGTTCTTCCCCTTCAAGTGGAAAAATTAATGCAGTGATTAACAAAGGTACATCTGAAACTGAGATATCTCCCTACAGACTGCAAAGGTTTCAGGAAGGGTTGCTTCCAGTAATTGAATATGGTGATATAATTTATAACTGCTCAGCCACAACTTTGCACAAATCAGACAAAATACTCCTGATTATTTAGATTATCTGTTTATCACAACACCACAATCTTCTGACCAAAGATGATATTTCCCCTTTTGTTTACAGCCTTCCAGGAGGCAAAAGGTTTTCGAGAACTGGAATTGCTTGTCTTCTTACATCACTGCCAGTCAGATGGGCTGCCCCTCACGCTGCAGCATTTGCAGCACCAAACATCCTCTTGCTAAATCAGCTGTCCTGTGATGCAGGGATACATGCAATCTTTGCAGGTATATGCACGTGAGTATGTGCCCACACATAGGAGACAATAATTTGATGGTATTCTCTGTTTGAAAGAGATAATGTTTTCTTGTTTGTTTGAGCTTGTGAGGTTTTTTCAATCTGAATTGAGAAACCAACTCCTATTCAATAAGAACAGGTTTTTTTTGCAAATGACTCAAAAATTGGTTTGTGGTTTGATGGTTTGGGGATTGGTTAGTTTCTGATTTTTTTTTTTTCCCAGCATTTAATGTCCTTAGGTAATACAATCCCCATGCAAAATTATATTGTTTGTTCTAAAACAGGTCTGATTAACTCCAGTGAAGCAGAACATTGATATGATAGTTTATTACATCTACTTTCTGTGTTTTGAAGAACTAACATTGTGTTCAGCATCGACTAAAACACAGGAGATAATGGGAAGCCCACTGACTGTCTCTGAGCTCACTGCTCACAGTGAGCTTGGGGTGGAGAAGGCAATTGCTCAGTTCCTCACAACACGGCAGCAGCTTTGCTGCTGAGCACTGCAGCTCCTTTCCTGGGTCATAGGTGCAGCTGTGACCATCCCCGCCTATGTCAAGTCCTTCATCATTTGGGTTCTGGGGAAGGGAAAATGTTGAAATGTGACAACTTCAGGATTTTTCCTTTAGTAAAGCAACATCATGTGAAGTGCCCTGATATGTCTTTGTAGTCTCAATATACAAAAAATTGTTTAAAAACCTAAACAGAAATCCTCATTTTCATACAAAATCAAAGAAACACGAAGTCTGTGCAGAGATTCAGGAGCAAGTAAGCTGCCTTCCCAGGAGCAAGGCTGCCTCTGGCTTTGTCTCTGGCTTCACAAGAGACAAAGAATGTCAATGCAGGTGAAGCAGGTGGAGTGGTTAGTGTGGAGTGCCAGGAGTATGCCTTCCTCGCTGTGAAGCTTGGTGGCCTGCTCCTTCCCACTCCATGGCAGTCCTGGAAGTCCCCAGAAGAGGGGAGTGCTCTCTGCTTTGCTTTGTGGGAGCAAGTGGCAATCACAACTAAGCTGTAGCACTGAAAAATAACCAGGTGATATCAGCCTTTTTTCAAAGGGAAACAAAAGATAAGGAGAAAAAAAAAAGAAAAGTTGGCTGCATGGGAAAGTTTACTGGCATGTGTAGAAAAGGCGGAACTCAGTTCCATCAAGGAAATAAACTAAGATGTAGAGCATTCTCTGAAACTTTTCATTTTGCCATTCAGGCAGTTCCTTTTTGAAGTCAGTGCTTTCAGGAGTTTTTGGAACAGGACCATCCAATTGTTTGGGTTGCTGACACAAAACTGGCCCTTTCCCTGTTACTTTAAATGAATACTGCAAGGGAAAAGTATTCATTTAATACTTTTAGGAGGCACCTAAGGTGCTGTAGCTGCACCCAAATGTGTTGAAGCAAACAGGTGGGCCCAGCAGCTCAGTGTTTATACACCTATACTGGTGCTGAGTTTACATCAGCACAGGAGACTGTGGCTATGGAAACTGGATAGCAGGAAGGAATGACCTACCCTGCAGAGCAAGGGCTGCTTTGGAGCAGCCTACTGCACTGGGAGAAGAGGCATTCCTTAACTCTACCCCTTCCAATAAGGCTCCCTTTCAACACCTGCAGCTTTGGTGCAAGGTTCTGTTCTGTGACCAGCAGAGGGTTAGAGGGGGTTAGAGGTATTTGCATGGTTTTGGGGTGGGGTTAAAGTTGTGCTAATCTTTAGCTTAGAGGTCACAACTCTTCAGAAAAAAAAAAAAAAGTTGCTCAACTACAAACTCAGGGAAATGCCATTCTTTTCTCTGTCCTTATACAGAGGTAAGGAGAAGAAGAAAGGAGGTGCTCACAGATTAGGTTAGCAGCAAGATCAAGCCTGCACATTTCTATCACACTGCCTGTTCAGTTTCCCAGATAGACTTTAATGGTCTAAATATCCTGAGGAGGAAAAAAACAAAACAAGTATTGGAATTCTATTATTGGAATTACTTTAAAAATAAAACAAATAACTGAGCTTTTATTTTGAATGTTTAAGTGAAAAGTGAGAGGCTTAATGTCTATCTAAATGTATAATCATTCAGTGTGCCCAAAGTTAGAAGTGAACTTTCATTTTTCCTTAAGGTACAATAAGCCACAGAATATGTTGTTGGTTGTTGGGTGTTACAGGCCTGATGCTTCAGACTATCCAGTGCTAAAGTACTCTGCTGCACACTGATTGTTCTGTCTTTGCAGTGTCCCTAGTTTGGGATTTTTCATGCTGATATTTTAGTGTGTCCTTTCTGAAATGCTGTTACTTGTCATTTTACTAGATGCTACTCAGTTCAGGCCAGTTCAGCTGCCACTGAAATAAAGACCACCTCTCTTTCAGGTCCACTGCTCTGACAAAACACGGGGGACTAGTGTCACAGCTGAAGAAAACTGTTATGACTTCTTAGAGCTTGCAGTTAATAAGTATGGAACTGTTTTTTGATAAAGTGCTTACCTGTGCAGAGGGTCAAGCAGAACACCCCTTCCTCTCACTACGTAAGTGATGAAAAAAGTACAAACAGAAGGTTTTAGAACTAATGGCTGTGCTGTGACACACAACACCAGAACTGGCAGGACAAGAAGAGAAGCCCTTGTCTTCAGAGGGGAGTAGCTCAGTTCCCTTAGAAGAGACTCCAGGAAAAGTTGTAAGTAGTAGGACTGAATAGCTTAAAGGGTATGAGATGAACCTTGATGAACCAATGGTGACTGTGAATTGCATACAGTCATGCTTACTTTGAATGACTGTGAGGGCCAGAAGCAGGCTAAGCACGGGTCTGTTCTCTAGAATGGCTTATACACATCCAGCTAAAGAAGGATGCCAGAAGTGAAGGACAAAACTGTTACAGCAGCCTCCACTTGCTCTGAAAAGAAAGGTGCTGAATGTCCAGCAGGGGATTTCTACAGATATGGTCACAGCTCCACTGGTAGCATGATGTAGGGTGGTGGATGTACATTAGGACACAGCACCCTGGTAGATGAATTAAGGAGCAGTGTTTCACTCAACCCTTGTGTGTCACCTAACACATGTTTGTAGCCAGACAGGCTCCTCTTTTAGCTACCATGCTGCTTGGCTTGTGAGCCAAAATGTGGTGCAGAAAGGGTAAAATTACCTTATGATGTGACACCTTTAATTTATTCATCTCTCTATTATCTGAGCACACATTTTCCAACCATGGCCCTGTGAATTATTTTCTCTCATAAGGTGTGGTTGTGTTTTACATGTAACCTTGTGCTGGCTGGCTGAAATATGAACTCACAGCCTTTAGACCAATAATACCATACAAGTTATAATGTTTTCCTCAGACTCTGGGGTATTGGTTAGCTGCAAAACTGCCAAAGGACATTCCACAGTCAGAGGAAATTGAGTGTAGGTGGGCAGCCCAGAGTCCAAGTGTATACTTAATAAACTCTCCATTATTATACTTAAACGGGTGAGTCACACAATAATCATTCTGCCATCAAATTCACTGTTGAGTGTGTTGTTTTTTTCCTTTTAAGTCAAATGTCATGTAACAGTTGCCAATGCCTCCCAGAAGTTTAATTTGTGAAAGTGGGAGAAAATGAAGCAGAGCTAGGTAGCTGACACATCTACACATCTACATGTGTGCAAATGCCACCTTAGCTGTGCAGTGCTTGTTGGTTTGCTTTTGTTTGTTTAGTAGGTTTTTTATGTGCCACAAATAAAATTTTATTTTTTTGTCTGAGGCTGAGAGACTTTGGCAGAAAAATCGAGCTTGGACATTTCTCTTGCCTGATGCCAATCAGAGATCTCCAGTATTAAACAGGCCTTTGGTGGTGGGGAAGGATGCATATTATTCTTATTATAACTCACAAGCACCACCCACTGGGTAAGTAGGCAGTCACTCACAGGAGGCACAAATAAAATATCCATGTATTGTGTATATACAAAGTATTATATGATGATAAACTACCCCTCTGCTGTTTTGGTGGGGTATGATGACACTTCAAGTAAATGGACATGGCAAGAGCTCCTCAGAGGTTTTGAAGGCTTTGTGTGATCCTTGAGCATCACTGTCTGCCCAATATTCATGCCAGTCCTTTTCCAGAGCTTGCTATCCATGTTGCACAGAAGAAAACCCCATCCCCTTCAATTAACAGTCACAAGGAGGGTCTTCTGCCCTCCTTGGCAGAAGATGCTCAGGCTTTCTCTTTATCCTGGGTTTGTCTCCTGTGGTATTTCAGGCAGGGGCATCTCCTTCAGCTATCAGGAAACAGCTTGTAGTCACAGAAGCAGAAATAGGAGAATACAAGGAGTATTCAGCAGTGACAGTCCTCCCTTTTTACTTGGTTATTTCTTTGATTAACCTGTTTAAAAAGACATTAATATCCTGAGAGATATTATAAATATATAAATGAGGAGAAGCTTGTTTCATTTAGATGATGTTAGGAATTCATTCTCTACTTTGTCCTTCAAAGACATCCTAGAAAAGCCAAACCTCTTCATTCCATTGCTCAGTCTCCATGTTGTCCTGCTTCATCTTTTGTCCTAAAAACTACACCCCAAGGGAGCAGTAAGGCTATAAAAATGCTACCTAGCCCTGAGACAAGCTAGAAAACCAGTGCCCTTCTCAGCCAAGTGCCATTCTCCATTCATCCAGGGGGCACTCCGTAATTTTATTGTTGGAACAAAGTGGTTTGCTGACAACATGAATGCCGAGGTGTGGGGAGCTAATGACTTTTGCTGAAGATAAAAATAATTTCTGATAAGTGTAATGTGCTAATTATGAAGAAGGAGACAATCACTGCCTTTGTATTGTGCACATAAACATCACAACAGGCCTTGACCACACATTGAGGTTGCTTGAGAAGATTGCCAAACCTATTCTGGTTTGGCAATCCCAAATTCTGTACTTGGATGATACTTAAGCTTGTCCTTCCTTCATGTCCTCCTAGTGTTTAGGAGCTATATCAGCAGGAAGGAGCTATTTCAGAAAAAAATACCTTTCATTTTTTGTGACTCAACCCGCCTCCTCCACAGGGAATCTGAGGCTGGTGGTGTATTGTGCATGTGTCTTCTGGATGCTGGCTTAGGTGAAGAGGGACTCTCAGTCCTGTGTAGTCACAGGGCACTTCCTGATATTGTTCATTGAAACAGCTATTTGTTTCCCCATCTTTTCACCAAACCCACTTTTTCCCTCTGCCACTTCAAACACCATTATTCTTGAGGAGGCTGCATTTCAGTGGTTCAGTGACCACTGTATAAATTATCCTTTGTACCAAAATGTTTAAATGGCTGTTTCTAATTTGAAATGAGCGATGCCACAAAAACTCCAAATATTATCAGTTGCTGTTTTTACTTCCTTCCTTTGGAACAGGAATGAATGAAACAGTTGGGATAAATAATTCTATATTACTCATGCCTTGTGTTCTTAATAATCTGAATCTCAGATGAATGTTTTTCCCCTGCAGGAGAGATACGGCTCTCTCTCTGGCCAGTCTGCAGCTTGAGTATCACATTCTGTGTGTTGCTTCTCCCCATGGATTCAAACTGATTGGCTATTGTCCTTTGCTTGCTTCTTCACCCCCAGCACAATGCCTTGTCTTACATGCTGAACCCAGGCAGTGCTTTGAGGCATTACCTTTTGGGTTTGCCTGTCTCAGAGTGCCTAACAAAGCTGGCTCAGCTAGGACTGTGTCCATACTACTGAAGATAATAAAAACTTTTCCATTAACATTAATGTAAGTTCCTTTAACATGCTGCTGTATGTCCTGAAATCCTAGGAGCTAGTCCATCTTCCAGCCACCTGGGTTGTAGTAGGTAGTAATAGCTCACCAGTCTAGTGAAGCTTGCAAATGTACAAATTTTTTAATACTCTCACATCACTTTTAAGATCTAAAAATTCCTGCATTTTGTGTCAGTGGCTGATTCTTTTGCCTTGGCAATGTTTGCAGGGCCATTAATTTGTGCCACTCAAATGTGTCCCAGTAAAAAACCACTTGTTGCTGGCACAAAGCACAAATGTCCTCCTCTGATCTCAAAGTGATCCCCAGTGTCACAACCCAACAGACAAAGTGAGGGCTGTTAAATGATGAGCAGAGAGTTTTTCAGGGAGCCATGTTTCAATTTCAGTCTTCCATGAGGTGACTTGTAAAAACAGTAAACAGAGATGGTTATTTTAGGAATTTTGAAAGACCTCTTGTCTGCATCCTTTAAATAAATGTTGATTGTTTCCATGTCTCATGTAACAAACATAGGCAACTTCTACTGTTCTTGCTAAGCCTGTTTCCTCTTCACCAGGTGATGTTTACCTATTTGTGCAGCTTGCACTAGAGGTTATTCAGAGCAGCTGAATCCCAGGGTCTGCTCATTTTGTGCACACAGATCATTAGTCAAGATGAATGATGATGTCTCTGTTTAGAAGACCAGGTCAGTGCTATCTAATTTTCAGACATCCAGTTTCTGTGGTCACTGAGATTCCCCTCGATGGTTGTTACTTTTCCTCCTAGTGTTATCTCATCTTCTTTCAAGGGCTTGATAGTTGCCTCTGCAGAGAAAAGGATCTCAGTAGGTAGATTGTTTTGCTGATGGAAAGCACGTGGTGAACAGACTCTGAAGAGGTGCTTTTACATCAGTACTTAGTGCTGAAGGTATGTGGAGAAAGAAAGATGTCACTAGTGACAAAAGAACTTATAGGAAATAAGGACAGAAAGATACACTTGTAATCATAGAGCTAGAATGATTAGGGGTTTTTGTAGGTCAGATAGATGAAATACAAGAAGAGACTTTGTAGCCCTAATGTTGGATGCAGATGTGGTAGAGAGCTGTGACAGGGTATGACTCTTTATGTAATGGACACATAAAGCTGTGTTGAGTGGGGGAACTATTTTCCACAGGATAATGGGATGAGAAAGGCACTGCAGCTATAGCCTGCTTATAGTCACACAGAGAACAGCTGGTGACTAGGATTTGTTATTCTTCCTTCTCACTGTGATGTCCTAGTCTCTCTGCCAATGGCCATTTCCTGGCTAATAAATATCCATAGTTCCTTCCTGTGCCATATCCTACCTGCATCTTGCTCTTTAACCCCTTGAAAATCCCTTTTATAGAAGCTGCACTGCCTATCCTAAAGTTGCATGTTCTTTCAAGCCTGAGGAGCTTCTTTCCCATATCAAAATTTCTTATTTTCCTTCTGAATAGCCAACTCTTCTTCAAGGAGGCAGTTGTGGTGGTAGTAATGCAATTTATCTTCTTTTATGTGAGAAGGTCAAAACCATTAATGATGTTACTTGCCTTTCTAAAGCACCCCTTACCATCAGGAGCTCATGCATTTCAGGAAAGCAGGTTCCACTAAGGTACAGTAGGTCATCCTCAAAGTGATGTACTCCAAATTGTCAGGTGCATGCATTCTTTGCCCCTCAATAACAAACAAACCTACTTCACTGCTTCCTGTCACTCTTTATTTGCTCCCTCACCTTCTTTTGCAGAGTCTTATTCCCCTTTCCATATGTCTATCTTTCTTCATGCAAACTAGATGTCTGCATACCATCCTCCTTCATCTAAGCACTTTTTTCTCATGACAGCTTGTATATATTTTGACTCTCTTGGCTTGGGTGACTTAGTTCTTATCTCACCACTTTGTCAAAAAATATTTCTCTTTTTCTTCTAGATGTTCCCCTCTTGGTCGTGACTGATTTTGTTTCCTCTCCTCCTCCCACAGAAGTGACAAGTTTTGCAGCTCCTCAAATTTAAAGTCTTAAATACCTGTAGATGATCCAAGGATCAGGCTCCATTACCATCAGGTCTTACTCACAGTATTCCCCTGTAGGAGGAATCACTCTTGAACATAAAAATTTAACTCAAACACAAACCCAAATCAAATCTCATACTGGCACATCTATATAGGTCGAGTGACAGTCAATTTCTGAGCTGATCAGGGTATTGTCCACAGGTCCATCCATGAGCTGGTACAGATCTGCTGGTTTAAAAACCTGTAACAATTTCAAGGCATCAACATAAGACCCAATTCTGTATTTTAGAGGCTAGTTGTGTTCCTTTCCAGACTGCTAGAAACAAGGAAAATTTCAGATGTTCCCACTTTGCAATGTACTTTCATTCTCCACTCTTTCTGCAGCATGGAGAAACCAGTTTCCCTTCTGGACAATCCTTCAGGAAAAAGGATCAAGTTAAGCAGTAACCTAACAGGCAGAAAGAGAGAGTTAAGTTTTTATTCTCCAGCTGTTATTTTTCAGGTGGCTTTTGATAGTCCACTCTAACTCAGATAAGCTAAACCATCCTTGAATAAGCACATGGCTGTTCCTGCAGAGACAACAAAAATGTGAAAGCAGAGTTCTTTTACAGAACAGGACCCCCAGGAGTGGATGGACAAGTATTTTCACCAATATTCAGTGCTGAGTGTTGCAACTTAGATATCAGTGAACACTTTGAAGAGCATCTTTTTCATGGCTCTGCACACTCATGCAGTGTTGCATAGTGCAGAGGAGGTAAGCATTACAGTAATGTAGTGGAGATAAGTCCTTTTCTAAAAAAATTCCTTTTCTATCATGTGAGAAGAAAGGGAAGAGGCAAGGGAGGAACCCTTGTGCAATGAAAATACATTTTACCAAGCTGACTACAGACAGAAAGAACACATACAGCTAAAAGCCTACTGTAATGTGTATTTGAGATAAATTGAAGACCAGTTCAAATTCATTTTTCAAGGTTAATTGAACACAGTGAGTCCTTTTTCTTTTTTTCTTTTTTCTTTTTTCTTTTTTCTTTTTTCTTTTTTCTTTTTTCTTTTTTCTTTTTTCTTTTTTTCTTTTTTCTTTTTTCTTTTTTTTCTTTTTTCTTTTTTTAATTTTTTTTCTTTTTTCTTTTTTTCTTTTACAAAAACTGTTTTATCTCTTGTGTTTGAATCTTGTCAAAATGTGATGTAGAAAGCCAGTGCACTTCTTGCCTTTAAGGAAAAGGGCTATTGGACTCCACATGGGAGTCAGGTTTTCCTTAAGTTCATGTTCATTCCATTCTTTTCACTGGACTTTTATCTGTGTATGTGGGTGCACTGAAGCACATGTGCTGCCAAGAGGGAACACGCTCCCACTTCTTTGATTCCTCCTGATCACACTGGAGCTGAGAGCTGTGTAAAGTGCCAGCAGATTTTGATTTCCCACTGCCCTTGCCAGTACAGTAAAATAACAGCCAAGCTGTGTATCTCTGGTCTCCCACTGTAACTCCTGCTGAGATAAAGAAAAGGGGCTACTTCAGCAATTACACTGGAAGTCATCTCAAAAATGAGTAACATTTCCATGGCTCCCAGCCCCAGAAGCTCCATATGGACTCATCCAGCTGAGCATCTGTGGAGTTTTGGCTACAGTTCAAGAGGCAGAACTGCTATTCACATGTGTGTTTCTGGATCTCCATTTCCCCCCTCCTCCCCCATGCCCATTAGCCATGCCAGCATCCATGTCCATGAAGTTTTAATATGGGCTTGCTGCAGATGAAAGATGGATGTCAGCTTAAAAATATAATTCCCTAAAAAAAAATCCACTGATATTGGCAAGAATGCCTCTAGGGAATATATCTTCTGGAAATACAACAATTAAAAGAGATGGTGGGGGTAATTGCACTTGATTGAAGGGGAAAATACTTTTTGTAGCAGAAAAATGAGCACTTAAAAATATCTGGCCAGCCAAGAACAATTATCCAGTTGGTGATGTGCAAGTACAGAGGGCAGTTAATCCATTTAAAATCACTCTCTTAAATCACTGAGTCATGAGACTGATGGGGAAATGTCACCAGGATGGCTCTTGTTCTGGGTACAATCGGGGGATTTCAGTGATGGTTGGGATCAGGCTTGTTGGGCACAACCCCTCCTTTCTTTGCCCTGACTTCTCACCAAGAATCTTCAGCTGGTAACAAGGTGCTGTCATGCACTCTTACAAGCCTACAGAGGCAGCCTGGGGCCTAAGTGTGAAGAGGAGAATCACTGCCTTCCTCCCAAAATGTTATCTGTAATACACAATCTGCTTCCAAGGTTCAGCTGACAGTACTCTGTTGTTTGGGGAGCGGAGCCCACCCCATCCACCAGCTGCATTCGGTGGCAGCACTGGCCTCAACAGGAGGAGCTGTCCCTCCTGTCAAAGGAAATACGCTGGCGTGACTGAAATGAATGCAGAATACACAGGCTGAGGAAAACAAAGCTGTTTCTGTGGTCTTTTCCCTGCTAATAATGTTTTAAACATTGAGTCACAATTGTTTTGCTTTATTTTGTTTTTTACCTTTGTTCCATTGGGATGATGAAAGGAGAGTGAACAGGTTTATGAGTGATATAAAAATTACAGTTTCCTAAATTTACTCAGAAGCCTTCGGAACCAGTCCATCCTGGGATTTGTCTACAGCAGGAACCAAAACACCTGCTTAGGTTTTGTTTAACTTGCACGAGTAAAACACTTCAAAGTCGCTTATGTGTTACAAAAGACAGAAGGGAAGAAAAGCTTGAGCACTGGCACACTTCCCCACTGCCCCCTTTCCCTTTTACTGTAAAGATCTGGATTCAAATGCTCATTTGCACAAGCAGAACAGACCGGGAAGCCTCCCAGTTTTGTCTCGTTTAAGGAGAATGACAAACCACCGAAGCGCTGCCTGGAGCATTGAATGCAAGCATTGCCTCATCACCACACAGCCTTATTGGCTGGAGATAACGGGAGGTGGGGTGTCGGTGCTAGCCCTCCCTGTGAGCTGGGCTTTCTCATTATCTCTTTCTCTTTATTTCAAAACAACCTACCCTTTTTAATGGATGTCACCTACAGGGTCAGCCTGTCTTCATGGAAGCATCCTATAAAAGAAGGAAGGACCAGCCCAAGAGTGATCATAACAAGATTGAATGAGATCAATAGAAACAATTTTTAAATAAATGCAATAAGCAATTGTGTATTCAATGCGGCAGTTTTAACCACCCTTTAAAAATTATTATTAAATCCTGCAGAGCAGCTCTAAAAATTATGCAGTCATTAGAATCCATAGGCCTTCTTGATTTTAATTTTTTTTGTCAAGTCTCTGTGTGCTTCCTAAGGCTAAATTATGTCATTTTTATTCAGGACCACCCTCTGTCATTTGTTTTCAGAAAAGTCATCATTGATTGCAGAGAGTGTGAAAAGTCTGGTGATGATATTACTTACCTCTTGTGACGAGCTGGCTTTTCAGTCACTGAGAACATATTGTCCTGTTGGGACACACCAGGAAATTAGAATTGAAGTGCTAAGGTAAATTCCAAAATACTTTCTGAGGGACAAAGTTACCATTCCTTTTACAAACAAGGAGAGCAAGAGCAGCTAGTCACCTGCAAAAGTGATAGCTGCATGAAAGTGGCAGAATCAGTACTAGAGGCATTGTATGATTCCAAGCAATGTTCTTGGCACTGCCCTTGGTTTTCACGTAGATCTCACTGCTGTGAAATTCCTTTTGGCATTACAGCAATTCAGTGTAAATTAAGCAAGAATCTCAAGGTTTATCTTTTGATGAATAACATGGCCAGGTGCAGACACAGTTCCAAGAACCTCTTCAACATCTGTGCCATACAAAGCTGTATGCCATGTGTGCTGCAAAAGGCCTTTAATCCTTTATTTCCTTTATGGTGATTATTAATAGGGGACTGAGTTCTGTCTTTGTGTCTCTGGTGTTGTTTCCTTTGTTTCCTTTTAGGAGCAGCACAAGAGGATAGAGAGCAGGCAAACTGCAATATCCTGGTAATTAACTACCTCAGCAATATAGTGGCATCAAGGCAGTGGTAATGATGTGTAAAAATTTGCATACATTAGTTTTCATGTTCCAGGAAAGCAATTTCTGTAGCAATTTAGAGAAAAATTAGGAGGAAAACAGAGAGAGAGGAAAGGTCAAGCTGGGGTCAATATAGGACTGTAATTGAGATTGCATTCTGAGAGAGAATGAGTGAGGCTCTGAAAGTGCTTGGACCCTTGTTAACTGGGTGTAGTTCTACCTGTAAATAAGTGTAATTCTACCTGAAGCAGCTAGCTGACAAAGCTGACCTAGTTTGGAGAGATATTTCAGCACCTTAGGACCCACTGATTTCAACCAGAGCTGTAGGTGCAGGCTGTCTCAGCTGTACCCAAAGTCATGGGCCTGCATTTGCAGAACTTGTGATGCTGCACAGGCACTGCACCCTCCCTGCACTGATGCCTGGATTGTGAGTTCGATTTCTGAGCAGAAGAGAAGACCCCAAAAACTTCTCACCATGTCAGATGATCATGTACTAGCAGTGTTTTCATTGGAGAAACAGAAGCTTTGGCAGTGAGAATTTATCTGTCTCTGCCAAGCTCCTTTACATTTGTGCTTGCAAAGTAATTTATGATTTCAGATGAAAATTTTTTAGAGATGAGCAAAGCACATTATAGTTAAAGCTGAGAGGATACAAAATAATAATAAGCAAAAGGCCCTGAAGGTGCTGATCACTCTAAACAGGGAGTATTTATGATTGACGTTACTAATAAAAACATCAACCACTGTGTTACAAGGTAAGACTTTTCAGCTATATAACATTAGTTAATATTATGCTATTTATTATTCTGCTTAATATTTCCATTCTCATTGCATGGAAAGAATATCTATTAAACTGATCTATTCTGGATTTATTTCAAAAGGACATCAGTGTTTGCCCAAAATATGTCAGAAGAGTGCACAGCCATGGCATCTTTATTTGTATGGCTTTACTCACAGCAGTAGTCCATAGGATGACTTACCTGAGTGAGTCCAGAAGCTTTTGTGGAATCAGGTATGAAGGAGCAAGGGCTTGAAAAATTGTCTTCTTGCCACAAACAGTAAAGTCCACAAAGAATAAAGTTCACACACAGCACCAAATCCTTGGAAAGAAATTGTGTGGCATGTGCCAAAGCCTTTTCAGTAACAAAGGTTTCATTCTGCAACACAGAAAACAGGGATTAGTGTGACCTTCCACGCCTTTGCAAAACAGAGGTTGCCTCTGCACATGTCCAGGCAAAAGCTGAGGAGAGGAAGGCAATAACTCTTGTGAGATGTTTCAGAGAAAGCTGTTTGAGAAAAGGCAGAGCAAAAGCACAGAAGACCAAGAAATAATAGAATTTGAATTCCATGTGTCAGGGTACAATCCTTTTGTGTTTGTAAACATTTGGGGTTTGGTCACAATACAATCCTGTTTTGTCTTGAGACAAAATCCCAAAACCTTTGGATCCCAAAAGCAAGACCAAGACTACTTAAGGTTTGCACCAATTTGTTCAATTGTAAATCCTATAAAACCTAACTTTTGCTGTGCAGCCTGTGTCCCCCTTCAGCTTGAAGCAACTGATCCCTTGGCAGGGAGGGTGCCAGGGTAGGTCAGTGCAAGCTGAGTAGGAGGTGCAAACTCACCTACCTTACAGATGGGGACAAATCCTCAGGCCATTGAAGTGGTCATTGGTTTCTGTGCTTCGTTTACAGCTAATACCAAATGAAAGGCTGTGCAATCTTTTAAATAAAGTTGGTTTTCCTGTTACTGGGAAAATTATGTATAATTTGCCTTCAGAAGTCAATGCTGAACCAGGGAGAAGAGAAAAGAGAGTATTTTGACTACTTGGAGCTGTAAGGCCAAAAGCTGGATTTTGAATTTCAGTTTCCTAGACATATGATGGCTCTCATATGAGGGAAAAAATGAAGAACCATTTTTACTGTACTTTAGAAACTGAGTTTATTTTCATGAAGCTGTACTTGATCTCTGCTGAGATGAATCTCAGAAGCTGCCTGTTCTGAGCATGGCAAGCCTGAAGGGCCTCTGGGTAACCATTAGGATTCTGTCTGACACCAGACTCTGAGTTTTGAGAGCACTCTGGCCTCAACTTCCCATTTTGCAACAGGGGAACTCAAGTGGTGCTGGTCTTGGGACAACAAACATACAAAGCCTTGTTCCTGTAAGCCAGTTCCTGGTTCATCCTCACATGAGGATGAGCTTCCAGAAAAGCAGATTACACAGACTGTCCAATTTAGGGAGGACTGTAGATGCTCTATAGCTCTTAACATCCTTGGACATTGTGTTTTGATGAAGTATGCATTTTAGGGACTTAACAGGGAATAAGAAAGAAAGGGATAATCCATCTCTATTGAAAAGACAAAGGGGGAAATGTGGGAAGTATTCCAGCCCTCAGCCACAAAAATACCTCAAAGTATTAGTCATCTGAATGACTGCAACATGTTCTGACAGTTCTAATGCCAAATATGTGACTGAAATATCAAGGAAAACCAGGTGTCCATAGTATTTTTTGCAATGAGTAACACCTCAGATATATTCTTTGAAAAAGCCCATTTTTTGTTAGCTAGTTTGGGGTTCAAATATTTACAAATCCAAACTCTGACTTTATGTGCACTCTGGGCAGCATTTGTGGGTCTTAACAGTGTCTCCATTTCTAGAGTGGTACAGAAAGCCTCAGCCTCAGTGCTGTGAAAGTAAATGTGTGGGTGCCTTCACCTAGAGCAACTGACAAAACAAGAGGTTTTCTTAGTGCTGTGGGCAGGTCTGATCCAGCTGTGAAGTTGGGACTGTGTTACATGAAGTAGTTCACTCTTCCAAACAAATGAAATAATCTGAGAGAAAGAAGGAATTATCTTCCCGTTAAATCTGTTCCTGCCTAGTGAATTTCAGATATTTAGCACTCAGATTTCATATTTTCCTGTGGTATGGACAGATAGGAAAAAACAAACAAACAAACAAACAAAAACAAAAGCAAAACCAAAAGAAACAAAAGTGTGTGGCAATTGAATATAAATCTTCATTTAAATTATGCAAAGTGTATTACAAAGGTGACAAAATGCTCCTTTCCCCACTTGTCAAAAATGTAAAAGGTATAAAGGCAAAAGTCCTGCAGGTGGCTGAAGAGAGTGATGGAAGAGGTGTTCCTATTTAGTTCTTATGTTCTCTGTGTCTCAGCTTGCTTCCCTGCTAACTGTTGTACAGTGCCAAGGAGAGAACTTTGGAAAAGACACCAAAGTACATTATGAGAAGTGATCATAAGTATAGTGTTAGACATAGTTCTTGCTGTGATCACTGCATTGATTGTTTACTTCTTTTTATCATTTCAAGTTGTCAATAAAGCGCTTAAGTGTATATATATATATATATATATATATATATATATATATATATATATATATAAATATTCGGGGTTTGACTTCTTCCCTATAAAAGTCTCCTAAACTTCATCCAGTTACTTGCATACTGATTTCAGTAGCTTCTGTTTGGTTAATGCAAATTTGATCCTCATCTGAGGATGCCAAATATGAAGGAATTGCTATTTCCTTTGGTAGCTCATTCCATGCATTTATGTCCCCTACTGGAGAGACTAGGGATGAGGCTGGTAAGAGTACAGACTGAAAATAAGTTTTATTTATACCTAACTACATAAAATTTTAATGTTTGTCCATTTACTCTAGAGTTTTTCTAGCTTCTATTTTATCCCAGGAAAATAATTTCTGTATATTTTTTCAAATAAGTTCTTGATGTTTGTCCCTTTATCTGGACTTCCTTGTTCTAAGAAAGCTGATCTTCATTTTCCCAGTGTAACAAATTTTCCCTGGCCAACTGAAAACTTTTCTGTCTCCTTTATAACTCTTTTTTTCAATTTCAAGTATCTTTTTAAAACTTAGATAACAGATTTGACGAAAGTATTCTAGTATTGGTCTTCCCAGTCTCATATGTTCAAAAAAATTGTTCATCTTCTCACTCTACTCTTCTTGTACAGGGTGGAGAACAATGGAAATTAAAGAGAAAATTTTTAATTCCAAATATAGCTGACTCTTTGGAATTATGTGGTGTGGATTTCTCAAAGTAGAAACTGAAAATATAGTAGATAAGTAAGGAAACAAGAACCTGAAAGTAGCCAACTGTTCTAGAATAGCTCTGAGAATAGCTTGTTTCCCATATCTCTAAAGCTATTCTTAGACTGGTCATTTACTGCATTGTCCTGGGTTGTAAGATAAGCTTGTATTCCATTTGCCATCTGTTGAAGGCAAACCGGTTGGACAGGTTTTTGTTATCTCTCTCAGAGACAATGGTTTGCCCCGTAGAGGCAATGGTTTGTTTATACACCATTGACTGATTCAATGCAGGGCTGGTAAATGTAACACCGTGAGGAGTCCCACCCAGAGGGGGAAGCCAAGCACTCTATTGTTGTTTAAAGGGGTAGCTTTTTGGGGAGAGGAGGCAGCTCTCTGGGCGGGACTCCGAGAGAAGCAGCTCGCTCTCTCTCTCTTCGCGGGATTCCCAGGGAAGCAGCTCTCTTCGGCGGCACTTGCAGCGAAGCAGCCGGCGCGCGCTGAGGCGACGGCAGCAGAGCTCGGAGGCAACCCCGGCGCAGAGGAAGACCGGCCCCACTGCCATCAGATCTTCAGAGGAAAACTATACCCTTCTAAAGATCACCACTGCAGCTGCAACTCATCAACCATTGCAAGGGGAGCAATTGTCCCAGCAGAACTACTGGCACCCCGACTCCTCAGGTTCTGGACTTTTTTCACTGGTTTTTGTTTGTACCGATTGCATTTGCCTTTTTTAAATTGTTGTCTAGTTTTCTCCTAGTAAAGAATTGTTACTCCCATTCCCACATCTTTGCCTGAGAGCCTTTTAATTTAAAGATCCTGGTAATTCAGAGAGAGGGGAGTTTGCCGTTCTCCATTGCACAGGAGGCTTTACCCTCTTCCACAGACTCCTGTCCTGTCAAACCAAGACATGCATGGACTCTGAGTCTTCTCCTCTCAACAGTGTCCCAGTTAAGGAGGTCTCAGTGAGGTTTGGATAAAACAGAGTCTGCCCCTGTTGTAGCTCTGTGCTTTCTGTATCTGCATCTCCACTGGGATTTATGCTCATGTGCATGTCTCAGCAGAGCTGCTGATTGTTCCAGTTATCCAATCTTTCATCTTCCCACTGATCTGTGAAGTACATGGGTGGAGCTTTCCTTTTCACTGGGAGGAGATGTTGAGCCATGAATGTGTCTTACTAATTTTACGACAGCATCGCGTAAAACTAAGCACTATTATTTCATCAAACTTACAGTGATCCACCTATATTACTCTTCACAAAGAACTTCAGGGTTATAAGCAACAGCTACAATAAGATGCTTAAAGACATTTTAAAAAAGTTGGATTCTTCTGTCTGAAAATAAGACTGGCCAAACTGATATCGATCAGCCAAATTTCCAACAGAAATTTTGGTGAAATCCTGATACTCTGATAACTTCCCTGAGATGCTTAAAGGGAAGCAGAAATCTTCTGAGTCAAAAAACCTCAGAGAGAATGAAGAGACTAATTCATTACTTAATTAAAAGTGGGGTAAAACAAAGCTAAATTATGAAAAGATATCAGAAGGCAAAAAAATTCTAAAGTCTGAAAAAGGCAAAATTTTTGGAGAAATTGAATATATACCAAATTATAAATCCTTAGTTTTATAAAAGAAGAGTGGATTTTTTTATAATTGGCTGGTGGACTATCCCTTCTCCCACTGTGGTGAATAGAAAAGACTTCAGGGAAAATTAAAACTGGAGTAATGTCCCCACAGTTTATTTATATATATGTGTATCCATCCATGCATCCATCCATCCATCCATCCATACATACATACATACATATATGCATATATGTATAGATGCATATATATATTATAGAAAAATATACACACACACATATATACATATATGTATCTATATGTACCTACTTTTGTTTTTGAGACAGTTTTCAAGGCTGGGCAAAGCATAGTTCCAACAAAATAAAATCAATCACCAAGTTCTAGCCATCTTTTCTTGTCTCTCAATTTTACTGATTCTTTGCAGACTCCCTAGCTATATCCCTAGCTCTAGAGCAGGAAAATGAGGGCTATTAGCTAAATTGGCTATTGTTTATTACAATCTCTAGTGGCAGTGATGGCAGCTGTTGATGGTAGTTTTCATTAACAGTTAAGTAAAGCTAATAAGTGTTGTAATACCCCATGCAGTGGCAGATGGTGAGCTGCAGAAAGATTTCTACCTCAACCAGTGTTCATCTTCATTTTGAAATATCATTTAAAAAGAAAAGAGTTTTTAAAAGGACCACCTCTTCAGCTGCCTTATTCCCACATAAATTTTATGTGTCTGGAAATGTAGTGCAAATACAAACTGCCAGGATAAAACAGGCTGCCTGCAATAAAAAGGAGGAGAAAATATCCCTTTCAAATTTACAATTTTACTCCTACCTACCATGCCATTTGCAACCTATTTTATGCTCTTTTCCTTTGCGGAATTGAGTGGGTGCCTACGTCCAGAATAAAGCATCAGCCCATGATGAACCGCAAACTTTTACAGCTTTCTGTGAATCAGCAGTGTAGGTTAGGGTAGAAATGCTCTTTCCACAATGTTCTTCATGTCCCTCTTGGCAATTCTCCTGAACATTTGCTCATATTCCTGGTGAGTTATCTTTATGCTTTGCTTACACCATAGGTGAAAGTGTAACCTCACACAGAAAAGCCTAAGCCTGATTGTTTGAACTGAAATATCTGAAGTAGAAAAGCAATATTTTTTTCTTGAATCTCAGTGGTTTTAGCCTCTAGGAAAATGTCCTTTTTTTTACCAGCATTGGTTTCTACATTGTCCATGATTACTGGCAAAAAGTTCTAGCTGGTATCAACAAATGCACTGTTTTAGATACTGTCATGGATATTGTAGAGCAACTAGAGAGGTGTCATAAATGGTTTCCTAGGCATTTTGTAGTGTCTTGCATATCTAATGATGCTTATGCTCTTCTAGCATTGTAGTTTTTATATTGAAGAAAAAAGAATATAAATAATGGATTGGACCAGAGTACTAAACCTTTAAGTAGTTCCTGAGTCTGCCAGAGGTCCCTGATGTATTCTGAGTCAGGAGCTAGTGAAACAGCCATGCAAGTTTAGGCCCTCCCTGCCAGTAAATAGGTTATCTGATGCCTGAAGCATCAGTGCAGTTTCTGTACATTATTGCTCTTGTAGACTGAGAGTGAAGCAGCACCGTATTTCCAAGTGAATGCATGAACTTTGTGAGTCATAGCTACGCTCTGAAGGGAGGAAGAGAAACTTCTTTCTGGTTTATCTGTTCTGCTGTGACTAGAAAGTTAAAGCAAAACAATAAAAATATAAAGATACAGTCTGGTAAATCAATATATCTGGTAAATCATAAACTCTTCTTATTTATTATTTTCTGTGAAGGGAAGTTATGAGAAATCTGAAGGGAGTTTTCCACGAGGGATACTGCAATGCATATTTTCCATTCCAAGTGGTTGCAGCATTAGTGAGAGCAGAACAGTGCCTGCCTTTGCATGTACTTGAAAACAAAATATCTGCAATCCCAAATCAAAATGGACCTCACACAGGCACGTTAAACATCTCTTTGGGAGCTACCTATGCTGCACAGGCAAGCAGTTATGAGCATCTGAATTCAACCATCAGGAGATCTGTGCCTGCAGCCCAGGGCACTACAGAGGGGGCTCTGAAACATAGCACTTGGACCCAGATTGCAGAACATCCCAGGCTGTAGGGGTTTCCCATCTTTGATTCAGATCTAGACTTCTCACTCTTTTTAAATTGAAGAAACACTGACAGTTCTATAATTTCCCATAGAACTACATGTGGACCTCTATATGAAGAACTCCTTACAACTGATACTGGTGTAATGGATCTTAATGAAACAATTACTGTCCTCTGCGGTGCCATTTCTTCCTTCTCCTGTGGAGCTTGTGGGATTCTCCTCATGGGGAACTTCTCAGTTAAACCTAGGAAGCAGCACCAGACACCCACAGCAGGTGTGGCAGCTCTCCCAGCCTCTTCTGTGTGTCCAGCCCCACGCCAGAGGCACAGCTCCCATCTGACCAGGCGTGTGAAGCCAGAGGGGGCTCCGGTCCCTGCCAGTGCAGCCATCCTCTCGCAGCTCAGTGGCGAGTGGATGAAGCTGCGCTGCCCTGAGCCCATGCAGAGCCCTGAGCTTTGTGGAGAGCCTCGGCACAATTCCTCTTCTGTGGCTTTTGATTTGGCTGGGAGTGATGGGGAAAGGGGAAGGTGTTGCCCCTTTTTTTTTCTCAACTAGGGACTTCCAGTGTGTCGTTTTCTTCTGTGCATCTTAAGCTTCCAATCAGGATCCATTATGATAGCAAACTATGTAAATATTAAAGACAATTGCAGAGCTTTAATTAAAGCCAGCTCTGTTTCTTTTTCCCCCTCCCTTCCTCACTCCTCTCGACTTAGTCAGGAACACAATGAACTTAATCAGCTGCCTCAAATTATGCATGCATTAGCCCGTGAGATCCAGCAGGGCCAGGCTTCTCAAGGACAAAGAAATATACTGAGCTTCAGCACCTCACTTTGTTTTCTCCAGCCATCTTTTGTGGTGTGTCATGGGAAAAATTCTAATGAGTCTCTCAGTGCTGCTGGAGAAATTCCTGTCCAGCACAAGCCAGTTGCTCTCTTTCTACTCTTTTTCCAGATACAAATTTTCTGTTACCCTGCCCTCTCATGAAGAAGAAAAGTTGCACCAGGACAGACTGCACTAGCACTGACTGCTGACAATATCTAACTGTTTTGTTTTTCTGGAGTTGATTTTCCTCCCTTCTCACACAACCTGAAACTTTTGGCACTGCGGCACACTGATGAACGTTTGCATCTGCAAAACAGTTTCTCTGCATCTACTGGCACTTTGCATGGATTTGATTGTGTTTGCCACATGATATTTTTTAAAATATGTTATCAAGCTGAGGATATGGTACAAAGTCTTCTGCTTCTAGGAAAATTTCTGGCACAGTGGAGATGCAAAATTTGCTAACTCTTCCTACCTCCAAATCTTCCAGCTTGCAAAACCGCTCAAATTAGCAAAGCTTCAGGAGGTAGATGCACTCTATCCTGACTTATCTTTAGGAGGGGAGGCTGCACATTATATAGGGTTGTTTGTGGTTTGATTTTTGTTGTTGTTGTTGTTGTTGTTGTTGTTTTTGTTGGTTTTTTGTTTTGTTTTGTTTTTTTTTTTTAATTATTTTCATTTCATCTCTATGCTGGGCATTTGAAGTCAAAATTATTTTCATCCTTGGGTTGGGGGGGGTCTTTCTTCTATGACCCATACGGCTCCACTTTGTGCTTCCTGACAGTTTCAAAGGTGAGCATGCTTCAGATTAGCCTGGTTCTGTGGGTGTAAACAAAGGAACTGTTTCCTGACGCTGGGTTCAGAACTGGCTGCATGCCCGCTGCGTCTACCTGCAGGGAGAGGAGGGATGAGGAGGGGTCGAGGAGAGGAGGCAGCTGGGGAGTGTGGCCGTGGTGTCCTGCTGGGCTGCCAGAGCCACCTGGAAGCAGGAGCTGGTGCTCTGGGCTCTGTGCGGGCATCCTCAAGCTCGGCTGTCCTTTTGAGCGTGAGCTGCATGGTTGTGGCAGGAAGCTGCTCTGAACAAATGGCTGTGGGTGTTCTTGTTTGCTCATGGACAGGATAATAACTCGCCGCTCTTTGTATTAGGGGAAAAAGCCCTGAAAATGCAGCTTTCTAGAAATATTTGTGCTTATTTATGTTAGTGTGTCAGAGTCGATTTAAGGAGGCAAAACAAAAATAGAAATTTCACCTAGTGTCTGGCTGGCTTGCTCACCAGTCACACGGAGCTTAACAATAGTCAGACTCAGTGTGTGCCTGGTCTGGGAAAGCACCAACAGGAAATAAGAATGTAATCTGAAGCATGACATCACCCCATCAAGAGAACTAGCACCCCTGCTTTATTTCTCCAGTTCAAAGACAGATATTTACATATCTAAATTGAAGCTGTGTGCCAAGATAAGAATTAAATCTCTACTACTTAACACCCTATCTAAGACATTATCCACTTTTTTTTTTTTAGAAAATAAATACATTGGCTTTGTTTTGACCTTTGTGTGATTCTATGAGGAAGCTGTTCCTCCAGCACAGCCCTCTGCCTATGGATGATGGAATGCCGCTCCTCTGAGTGCAGGGAACCATCCAAGAGCTGGACCGTTTCAAGACATCAGATCAGGAAGGGAATCCATGTCTGGAGCAGCCCAAGAGAGAAAAGAAAAAAAATCTTTGTGTGCCATCCAGGCAAATCAGCTTGTGTCCACCAAGCTGCAATTCACAGGGGCTCCCCATACAAATCTGAGAATTTGCTATCTTATTTTTGTTGTGTACTACTCAGACTTTTGTTTTCACTGCTAGCACGGTGTTAATTTTAGTGTAGATTTGCTCACTTGAGTTTTCCAAGGTTAGTTAGGTGTCAGGTGTGTTCCACTAGTTTTGGACACAACACTTACTTTATTTACCTGTTAACAACAAAATCTAAAGATGCCTAGGCCCCATGTAGATTTTAAGTAATGTAGATGTGGCTTACTGGTTATTTCCTTCTAACACATCTGTTTTTTTCTAGTGAAAGCATAATCTTTGGTTTTTACTGCCTCAACCATGCAACAGTATACTATGAATATACTAATTACTGACAGCCAATGGATTTATTCTTTTAGCTGCACCTTAAGTCCTAATTTTCTAAGCTCATAAAATCTGTGTTCAGTAGGATACAATTGGCCTTCCCTTGCCAAGGTGTATTACATTCCTCAGCAGAAAATAGTGGCAAATGAGAACAAGAGAAGAAATGAATTTTCAATCAGAAGTGAATTGAATCCTTAAAATTAGGAAGATGATTTTAAACATAACATGAGTAGGAAATTTTGTATTAATTTACCCAAGAAGTGACCTTCTTCCTCTTAAGACTAGAAAAAATGAAAATACAATAGCTACTAAGTCTTGAGACAATCTTTTCTCTGTTTTAAGGATCTGCCATTCAGGATTTATATTTAATCTTCTGTTTCAGGGAAAAGGTACCCTTTGGTCTGGCTGGGTCCCTTTGTTTATAGAGAAGTCTTCAGAATTCAGTGATAAATAAAAGAAAGAAAGTCTCAATAATAAAGTTGCAAACATTCTTCATTTTAGACCTTGGCAATGCCTGCTTGCCTGTTGTGTAATGTATTAAATTGTTATTTCTTTGGGGTTTTAATGCTCAGCATTCCCTAGCAGAAGGGGAAAACCCGAAGGATTTGACTTTGTTTTGATAAGCCAAAATCTCCACTGAAGGAAATGAAATTAATTTCCTGAGAATCTCTGGACAAAAGTTACCACAAAAGCTGTAGTACAGTTTTCTTAAAGAGGCTAATTGAAAAAAGGCAATGGAGAATTGTCCAGTGTACTTCTGCACCACTGGAAGATGTGGAGCAGGTCTTCAATATCCCAGGTGAAGGCAGTGAGAAGCAGCTGCCTCATAGGGAGATTGCAATAGCACTGCAGGTGTGAAAGGAGACCAGGGGCCTGAGCCCCAGGGCTATAGAGAAGGAAAGAAGTGTTCTCTTATGTGCCTGTGAAAGAAATAAACACAACAAGCCGGTGTGTGACAAGCAAAATCCTCAAAACAGTTTAGTGGAAGCACAAAGATTGTTTAAAAAAAGGCAAGGTCGATGCCAGATCTGCATTTAACAGCCTGTGTTATGCAGACGGTCACTGGATACTAAATAATGATGGACCAGATAGGAGTAGAATACTGTGTATATACAGTTAATGTTAACTCTGATATATGGTTAACAAAATAACTATCACAAGACATTGTAATTTGTAGAAAAGCCCTCCAGAGTGGAAGAAATAGGGAAGCAGAAGGAGTTCAAAAGAAGTTATTACTATCATCACAAGGCATAGGCTATATGGTGAGAGGGAAAAAATGAGAAAGGAAAAGTGTCTGAAGTGTTCAAGTAGTTCATGTTAGGTCCTAACATCAAACCCCTATAAAACTAGGGCAAAATTCCCATTTATTCATCAAAGCACTTCCCCTTGCTGTCACACAATAGTGAGAAAACTATGTAAAATTAGTGGCACTGTCAAAGAGATGAGGAATTTTCTTGTTTCTGCATTTTCACAAAAAAGAAATAGGCAGGAGACATATTGACAATTTATTTGGTATTAGTCCTAGTGTAGTGTAGTGTAGTTTCTGCTGAAGGGTGTGTTTGGGACAGGAAAGAATTAAGAAAAAAGGGAAAAGGAGGGAGAAGAAAATGATTCTGCTTCAAAAAGGAAGGAAGTGTGGGTTGAAGGTTACATCGGGTGCTGGGCTCTCTGTCTTTCATACAATAAAAGAGATCATCTGGCTAGGAGCCAGGTAAGATACTTGGAACAAAAGGCACATTTCAATTAAACTTGAGGTTGAATTTTGTCAAAACTTCATGAAAAAGGAAGCTATTTCTACAGAATGTAATGGTTTTGAAGAATTGGCAAATTTTAATAGCTTCATTTTCTCCATCTCCACACTTCCATGACTGTAGTTAAGTTTTAAACAAAAAACACTTCCTGAATTATCTGATACTACATTTCAACTTTTCCTCTACTCATCTGGAGCTGATAATACGACTCCATCACCTGGAGTGTCAGCCTCTGACATTCAGCCATGGTGAAGCACAGCTTGAAGAGCCACCACAAACTTGGAGCTCCAGATTTGGTAGACCTTTGAGTTAAGACATTCTGTTCCTTTTGGACTGTTCATGTACCTATGGTCATTACCAATGACCTGAAGCAGAGTTTCAGCTTCTTACTGTTTTTAATTTCTCTATTGTGGAGACATAAATGCAAATTATAATGGTCTCTCAGACTCATGTGGAGGATATATAACACTTGCAGATTGTGATTTAGTCTTCCTAATGTTATGTTGCAGTTTTACAGAAGGGGAAGAAAATTTCAGCTCTTCCTTCAGCCACAAATCACCCTTCTTTTCCTTTCTCTGTTCTTTTGTTCATTCAGCTTTGACTTCTATATGATTTTTGTGGACAGCATACAAAGATACAAACCTGTGGACTACAGTCCACTTGCAGTTGGACCTTAGAGAAGAACATAAGGACCAATGGCTTCCAGACTCAAAACCTAAATGAGAGTAGGGAGACATCAAGATTTCTAGGGCAAAATAACCAATTTGAGCACTCATATATGTTTATATTTTTAGAATGCAAATTATCTTGGTAAAGATGTGACATAGAGTTGTAGGAAGCAAAGAGTTGATTGTTGAGATCTGTATTGACACTGATACTGCTTCTGTTGTGGAATTGTAACTACAGTCCTCCAGGCCATAAAGGGTGTATTTTTTTATCCAGCTAGTTTCATTGTTGGCTAGGCTTTTTAGGTTTCTGGTTCACAAACACTCTACATGTATGCTGAGTAATCTAGCTGAACAGTTGGCTCATCAATATTTACATGGAAGACCTTTATAAATAACACATCAGATTTACACACAGAGCTTTGTTAAACTAACAATTACGACTTCCACCACCAGCCCCAAGAGCTTGCCTTTGCTTTGGAGCTGGCTGATAGAGGCAAGTTTGTACACTGGTTGGAGGAAAATAAGACCCAATAACCTTTATTGGCTTTCACATCTGTAAAATCTGCCTTCAGAATTACTTTATTGTGTCACTGCTGTGCTACATGGTTTTCTGTTGCCATTTGACTGTTTGGAACAAATGAAAATGAGCTAGTGAATGAAAAGACTCCCTGGGTTTTAATGGTGTCAGTAAAATGAGATAATTATCTTATGTTACCATAGAATATCCCCAGCCAGTACCCCAGTTGCTTATTCATAGAGAATAAATAATATATTGAATTTTTTTTTCTTTTTTCTTTTTTTTTTTTTACTCAAGTTGATAAGACCTTTTCCTAATGATTTGCAGGTGATTGTGATCTGTTACTATAAATTTTTTTCCATGTTAAATGGGAGTTGCTAATCCCAGGCTGCAATTCTCGGGAAGAAGGAAGAAGGGATGCAAAGAGCAGCATGGGTATAAATCTGGAGTGGTTGATTTGAAGACAGCATCAGTGTGCCACCTGCAATGGAGCCCTGCTTCCTGGAGTCTTTTCAGCAATGCTGAACTGCAGTTTGTGTGTGTGGTATATCATCTTTGCTGTCTCTCTGTCCCTGGTTTGAAACTGATGTGTTAATTCTTGATGACTGCACTAGCACCTCCTGCTGTGTGCAAAGCTGATCAACCTTGCCTGCCCTTCCTGCTGATTTCTATTTAAAGCCTGCTGAGGAACTCAGATGCTTACTGTGGAAATGGGGTGGAGAGAAGGGAAAGAAGGAAAAACTGCCTAAGAGTGACTCTAATCCAGGGAGACCTGTCTCACTAGACTATCTTCACTGATGAAGAGAAGGGGGTGTTCTTTTCCTTGAAAATTCCTCTGGAAGCTTCAGGCACTGGGAGTGTGCACTGAAGGAAGCTGGTGGGAGGGCAGGGTGCCTGATGGAGTCACAGTGACCTGATGAGCACTTAACTTGCTGAACCTTCTGCTTGTCTGCGTTGTGAGTCGGGCTTCATAAACATCACTGCAAGATGGGGTTTTAAAAAGGGATTAAAACTCCTTAGATGTTCACAGGGAACTCCTCACAGGTAGCAATCTGAAGTAGAAAGAGAAATGCTGACTCAGGATACTGCCTTCCTCTCATTGTGTCCCTGTGGCTTTTAGAACAGAGGCTCATCACATGTGTCATGTGAAACTGAGGCAGACTCATGTCCTGCCATGAAAAAGGGGTGTGTGGTTTGGGAGACAGAGGAATTAGACCAATTAGACCTCATGACAACCAGAATGACCAGGAAGGGGTGAATGTCACCACAGATTGTCTCAATGAGATCTTTGATGAAGTGAGAGTAATGATAACTTTGACATTTTAAGGAAATCTGTCTGCCCCTGGCAGCATTTCCACTGATGATAGAGCCACTTCCAGTGCAGATATTGTAAACAACAAGCACAGTTAGCTTGTTCAGTGCCATGTGTCTCACTCACGACTTATCCCTTTGGAGCACAAGGTCCTACACAGCCAGTGTGCACCACAGCAAATAATGGGCAAATAATGGTATCATGGGCAAAAATAAACTTTCAGCTGAAGTAGCTTTGATCACTGCTGATTGCTGTGCTGTTAAATGTTGCTTGCTTCAGATCAGAAGAAGCCAACCTTCCATAGCCTGACAGACAAGAAAATAAAATGTGTAAAGGCAGAGAATAATTGATTTTATATGTTACTCAGTTTAGCATTTGGCAGGTATTTTTGCCTAAAAACTAATACAGACCTACTACGCAGCACCCAGTATATCTGACTTGCTCTTTCACAATTTTAATAAGTGCCCAAACATGCATTTTAGTATATTCTACTTGCTAATCTTAGTAGCATGACTATGGCTTATTATAAAAAATACTAACAATAATAATTCTAAAATTTTACTTATACATAGACCAGTTCTGGCCTCAGTGGTTATATCTCTACCAGCAAATAAAGCAGGCCAGGGCTCCTTCTGCAGTCCTTACAGTAAGTGGCACAGCTTGCAATCATATAAGGAAGCTGTCTTCCTCCAAAATGGAAGGGATCTCACCAATGGTGAAAATTCCTCAGCATCAAAACATGCCCTGGCACTGCCTGGAACTGTTGGCACAGATCAAACCCATGACAATAAACACATCAGCAGTTAAACAGTGCAGATGCTTCAGTGCCAGTGATGGGATCCATGCCCTGGACCATTTCAGCTTGTTACTGCAGTTGTAGCCACTGTGACGTAGAGGGCTGTTTATGTCTTGTGGTGATTTTCCCAAGAGGTGGCTCGTGTTCTGCTGTACACACACCTTTTTGTGGCCTATGATAAAGTAAAACAGTCACAGTAAATTTGTACTCCCTTGGCAAGCCATGGAAAAATAGAGCTGTCTCTCCTCTTGCCTTTGCCAACTGGTCTTCAGTTCCTGTGGAGACCCAAGAACCATCCATTCCCTGCTTATTTAGTTGGCAAGTCCCTGCACAACATGGTAACTGGAAGTTCCTGCCTTCCCCTCTCTGCCTCATGGAGGCCATTTGCATCTTTGGAAAGACACAGCAACTCCGTGGTGCTTCAGTTGCTCCTTGGCTGTGGCCAGGCTTCCCCAGCTGCCAGGCAGTGGGTGCTGTTTCCACTGCAGCACACAGAGGGATGGGGGCTGCTGCCCTGCAAAACCCTGTCATCCCACCAGCTGGTCCAGCATGGACTGGTGGGCTGGATGGGCAGACACAGAAAAGGATGCCTGATATGCCAGAGAACTGCAGCAAGCTTGGGAAGTACATTTTAGCCAAACCCTGCTGATCCCAATCTACTCTCTACTACCTGCCATACCATGTGAAGTAGGGCATAGGAAGCCAAAAAGCAGCAAGATCTTGCTATGCTTATCTAACGTGACCATTGCTTCCATTCAAATTACTTTTTTCATGTTTTATAGAGATTGCCTAGTAAGGTCTAAGGAGCAGCTCAGGGATTTTCCAAGGGATTGATTAAGCACAATTCAAGTCAGGCTTCAGCAGACCTAGCTGTTGGCTCCAGCCATGCCCATTGCAGGGGGTGAGACCCCTTGTCAGGTGCTTCAGGATAACATTGCAGCACAAGCTGTCCAAGCACCTCCTGTTGCAAAGCAACTCAAGAGGCTGAAGGATGAGTTTGCAACTTCTAAACAACAAGCTTCTTTCACAGAAGCTGCAGTCTAACCCCACTGCTTTAAGCCACTAATGAGGATGTGATTTAGAGAGCTGTTTGAGCAGGTACAGAGTAGGTTCTCTGCCAGTTCAAATCTGTATCTCTTTACTGGGGTGGGGAGAGAAGGCACTTCTGCTTTTGATCAAGTTAATGAACTCTCATACTGTGCTGGCTGGAGCAGACAAGGGGATGCAAATATAGTCTTGTGTCTGCCTTTCCTGAGCACTCTACAAATGTTGCAGCATGTTGTATGAGAAATGTGCAACTCTGAGACCAATATATGGGATTCATAATTTAGTTTTCAAAGGCCTATTAATAGTAAATCAAGCATCAATTTAACATAACCAGAGCGTGGGTGCCAGCTCTCCCTTTATAGCACAGCATATGCACATCTTCAGTCAGCTTACTCATTGCAAGGGTAGTATTGAAGCTTGAAAGAAAGCTTCCACCAGCATTATGAATGTGGAGGATCCTATAAAAAACTTACTTTTTGCTGAGCTATTTGGAGTTCACAAAAGACTTAAATTCCATAGAAAACCAGAAACCTTTTTGTTGTCCACTGAGACTTGATTGTTTGATGATAAAAGAAAACCTGGAGAAGAACCATGGAAGTGGGGAATACCAGTTAAAGAGCTTGGGTCTGTTTGTGCCTTTTCATGCTTTTTTTCAAGAAACAAAAGACAATATTCTTGTAGACAACATTAATGCATCTTAGAACTGATTAGAAAGTTTTGCATGTGCTCCTGCTCGACTTCCCTTAATTTGCTGCCATGGTTTAGGAATTGTATTCTCCAATTTAGTGTTCCCACTGAAACACCACAAACCATGTGCCAATTGCTCACTCTCTCCTTCCCCTGCAGCAGGCTGGAGAGGAGAATTAGTCACAAAAGGTAAAGACCACATTGGAAACAACAATGAAATAAGAAATGAACAGTCACAGCAATGATATTAATAAAAGAGTGTACAAGAAAGGCAAACAATTCCCACATGAGCACCTACCACACAGAAAGCCCCAACAACACTTGACCATGTCATGCTGTCCTGACTGGAACCACCAGTAAAGAGAGCCCATTGCTTTTCATTTTCTGGTAGCTGATTATATGGTGGAGGGGAAGGAGAGAGTGATTATATGGTGGAGCTTCCTCAGTATGTGTCACCTTTCCCTCCTCTGACGATGATGATGCTCCAGAATTTTTGCCTTCATGATGAATTCCAAGATCCATGGGCAAACTGGGTTTTCCTATCTGAGCTTGCAGTGTGGTCAGCATGACCCACTTACTCCACATGGCATCAGTGGCATGATGTGTGGAAGGGAAATTCCCTTTGAACGTCCAGCCCAGCGCTGGTAGTCAGAGTGCCAGAAGCAGCTGCACTTCAGTCCCAATAACCTGGCAACCCAAACCCCTTCATAAGCTGCCAGAGTCTCTTTCTCAGCTGGGGTGTAGCTGGCCACAGATTCTCTGTATCCCCAAATCCAGAACCCCAGAGGCCATACTCATTTCTCCAGGTACTTTTTGCCAGATACTCCATGAAGGACCATTCTCCCTGGCCACAGAGGGATGGCACATTTTCCACAACTTGTCCTGTCCTTTCTGGCACAAGAGCTACTGCATGAATAATATCCTGTTTAATTTGTTCAAAAGCTTCTTGTTGTTCAGGATCCCACTTAAAATTGTTCTTCTGAGTCACTTGATAGAGAGGGCTTACAATTTGACTGTACTCTGGAATACACTGCCTCCAAAAACTCAGAGCATCAATGAAACCTTATGTTTTCCCTTTTACTGGTTGGTGGGGACATAGCTGCTGTTTTATTAGCCACATCCACTGGAATCTGACGACATCCATCTTGCCATTTACTCCTAAGAACTGAATTTTCTGGGCAGGTCCCTTGACCTTAATTTGCTTTATGTTAAAACCAGTCTTCAGAAGTATTTGGATTATCTTCTCCCCTTTCTCAAAATCTTCCTCAGCTCTGTTGACCACAAAGTGATGTCATCAGTGTACTGCAAATGCTCTGGAGCCTCACCCTTTCCCAGTGTAGCCAGGATCAGTCCATGGCAGATGGTGGGACCATGCTTCCACCCCTGGGGCAGTCGGTTCCAGATATTCTGCGTGCCCCTCCAGGTGAAAGCAAACTGAGGCTTACATTCTGCTCTCAGGAATGGAGAAAAATGCATTAGCCATGTTGATGATGGCACCACTCGGCTGCCTTGGGCTCCAGTTCATACTGAAGTTCCAGCAGGTCCAGTAAGGCAGCACTCAGGGATGGTATGACTTTGTTCTGGCCACAGTAGTCCACTGTCAGTGCCCAATCTCCAACAGACTTGTGCACAGACCACACGGGACTACTGAAGGGTGAGCAAGCCTTGCTGACCATTCCCTGTCCCTCCCGTTCATGGGTCACCTCATGGATGGGGGTCACGGAGTCCTGGTTGGTGCAGTACTGTCAGTAGTGCACTGTTGTGGTAACAATTGGTACCTGCTGTTCTTCCATCCTCAGCAGTCCCACTGCAGAAGGGTCCTGTGAGGGAACAGGAAAGGTTTTCAGCTGTCTCATTATCTCTGTCTCCACAGCAGCTATTCCAAAAGACCAACAATGATCTTCATGTTTGGCTATCTTTAAAGAGTTTTTTGTAATAAACTCTTGAAATGAGAGTGGCAGGAAACAAGTAAATGTGGTCTAATATCAAGACATGGAGAGGGTAAGCAGTTGGTGGGAGGAAATGGCCAAAGCTAAAGAAGGGTCACACAGAAAAATAGAATGGAAAATAATTTTGACTAGAATAACATGTTGGTTGCCATTTGGGGGATATTTTGGAGTATTTTCACAGTGTACTTCACAGTCTTTTTATTTCTAAATTCACATCAACATCACCAGAGATGCCTGGTGAATCTTGTGGAGGCATCAAAGTGAGACAATAATAGAAAATACTTATCTCAAGCCATTTTTGATAGAAATAAAGGAAAACTACAGATGTCTAAGTGTAAATATAAAAGAATAAAAGAAACCACATGCAGCAGGGAAGGGAACAGAATGGACTCTCAGAAAAATTTGACCTAGGCCTAAGCACTAGCTCAGAGTCATGAGGAAACTAGAGCAGGAGACAGCATGAGGTTGCATTATTTTTTTGGTCTGAAACTCGTTTATGACTATATCACCTAAAATTCTGTGAATTTGTGTTAGAGACCTGTGCAAAGACTGTGTGTTATGTGCTTCCACCTAATGTGTGAGGTTTGACAAGATAATTGAAAATGGTTTCCCCGTCTCACAGAGCTCAGCTATACATCCATTCCCTGCTGACATGCAGCAAACTGTTTGCATGAGCATCTGCAGAGCAAATCCATATAAAGGCTGACCTCAGAAGAAAATCTTTCAGACAGATCCATTTCTCCATCTCCCAGTGGCTGAGCTGGGTTGTGCCTGCCCTCTGCACTCATCACCGTGCACGTAATATCAAGATTAGACACCATGATTATACACCACACACCCAGCAAGGGAGGGAACCCTGGTGGTGAGGAAGCATCTGTTGCTGGGGTGGTACATGCAGCACAAGTGGTGGGCAGAGAACTGAAGGTGGCATTGTCTGGAAATTGTCTTTTGTGCCAAGATTTTCCACAGGATATTTTTAAGAACCATGATATATAGGGTACAGAGTAAGATGCAAGCAAATAAACATTAAAAATTGTAAAAAATAGTACACTGACAAGTGTAGAAATACTAGCAAGGACTGATATTCCCATGATTTTTTTAATAATTCCTTTATTCTTTCAGATTTACTCTATAAGCTGTAGTTTCCCCTCTCTGTATTGGGGATGCTGTTGCTTTGGTTTCATATTAGATATGATATATTTTTAATCTCCAGTTCAAGTAGAATACAGTCCTTTGCCTTGGATCACATGTAGTTTTCTCCTTGCCAGATGGATGGGGTTTTTTTGTTCTATTCAGCTAGTGTTATATATATATATATATATATATATATATATACTTCACCAGATTTTGCTCTCCTTTAAAATTTGTGGGACTGAGATTAGTTTGTTACTCACATATAATATAAATTGACAGGAACCATAATATGGGAGTATGATTACAGAGAATAATTCATAATTTTTTTCTTCTAGGCAAACAGATGCAGTTGGAAAGAATGTCTGTTTGCAAGCATGGCTGTCTTTGTTCAGTCCACAGCAAGCCTGAGCCATTAAGGAGTTTTAGCATGTAAGAAGGTTCAGGCAGCTTCTCTGGTCATTTTCAGACTCTCTTTTCTTCCTGCTGAATATATTAAAAATAATACCTTGTTAGAGGGGAAAGACACATGCTAGAAATAGGAAAATATTAAAGGCATGAACAAAGGGAGGGGATGCTGTTATAAAACCCAGTGGTCTCCTTTCTTTTTCTATCCAAAATCAAGGATAAAAGTATCTGTATTCTCAGGAGGGATTGGAAGCATTGGATATTTTATAAAGCATATTTAAAATTAGTCTAGGAAAAAGGAAAAAAACCCTACAAATGCAATCCAAGAACCAGAAAAAGAATTTTAACTTCTTGGACATAAAACCAGATAGATTCAGTGTGACTAAAACTAGATACGAAAACATGTTAAATGATTATGGCCATTTTAGGGACACGAGAGGAAAAGAGAGATTTTTTTAAATGGAGTTTAAATTTTTTTTTTTTGGCTGTCCTAACCAGGCATCTGAAAAAAAAAGGTTTTATCTATATCTCTGTATGAAATTACGAGATGTAAATGCTGTCTTCCCTGTAGGGGCTTGTGTGCTCAGGATCCTTACACTCTTCTGCAGAGCTCTCCCTACATCAGTAGAAAAATGGCCAGGTTGGACACAGGAAAAACCCTTCCAGAGCTAAGAATTAACACCAAAGATGTGGACAGGTGAGAGATTGTCCAGAGAAGGGCCACAAAGATGGCCAAAGGACTGGGAAGCCTGCCATGTGAGCAAAAGCTGAGAGAACAGGGTTTGTTCAGCCTGGACAAAAGAAGGCTTAGAGGAGACCTAATCACCATGTTCCACTGTTTAAAGGGTTACTACAAGGAGGATAAAAACTCCTGATTTTACAAGGAGTCCCATGGAAAAGCAAGGGATAATAGATAAAAGTTACTCCTGGAAATACTCTGATTGCACACAAGAGGAAAATTTCTCACAGTGACAAAAATCAGCCATTGGAAAAATCTCTCTGGAAGTGGTGGTTTCCCTAACACTGGAAAACTCTAAGATTCAGCTGGACAAGCTATCTTGTCTAGACTGTGCTTCTGCCTGTAAAGGTTGGACCAGAGGACCCTTGAAGTCCCTTCCAACCTGGCATTCTATGATTCCCTAATTCTGTGTTTCTATGACTCTGTGGTCATGAGCACTGGGGGAGCACCAGAATTTGCTGGTTGCATGTGGTACAAGGGCACTGTCTACAGGAATTAAGTATGGTTTTCTTACATCAGTGGGAATCACAATCTAACCTGCAGTTTCTCTAGTGGCTTGATAGTTATTTTTGTCTACTCAGTGACCTCATCTCTTCATTGCTGCCAAATAAAAACCAAGAAGTGTGCGAATTTTTGCTTGTAAAAAACTGGTATAATGAGTTTTACATCCAGACTCTGTAGATGCTCATTCCCTCAGGAACTGTCACTTTAGGAGCTCATAGTTACTGCTGGAAAGGAAATCTGTGAAGTACTTTTTAAATATTCTTGTCAGTTATACAGTACTTTTACATGGTGTCTCCTTATATCTCTCTTAGCTAGACCCAGATCTGTGTAAATAATTTGAAACTGAAATATCCCTATGCATTTGGATGGACTCTGACACAGGTCCTGCTGAGTTTTTCAGGGGTTACATTCATCCAGAATATTGTTCTTTTTGTTTTCCCTTTTTTTTTTCCCCTTCAAAAAAAAAAAAAGGATGCTAATGCTATGGCTCCTTTACAGCTTTTGGGACTGGAGAAGAAGTTGCAATCAGTTAGTGTAGGCTCATTACCTTGTATTCTCCCTGCAAAGTACTAAGAACAGTTGGAAATTACTCCTCAGGGGAGAGAAATGGCAGAGAGGGAACAGGAGATAGACTCCAGGGTCAAAGACACTCTTCTGACAAACAGTCTTTACCATTGCCACGGATTGCCTTTCTCTCAGCATGCAACACCCAGACTGGGACTACGGCTCCTCTCGGTTTTCCTCTTTGGAGGACTTGCTCAGGAAAAAAGCCTCCCTTAAGAAAAGCTGTCTGAAGGGCATTGAAAAAGGAGAGCTAGATGGTGGACCACTAAAAAGGAAGCCCCACTCATGACATGAGATGGCAATACAGGCTTCATATCAGGAAGGCCTACGTGTCAGCTGTATCATCTGCTTATCCCAGCCACTGGTGCTTGTTCATGTAATTACCTTCTGCAAATCCAAGATAATAGAAAGTAATTGCATATTGTGAATCCTCAGCTAGGGATAAGGATTAAGTGAAGGTTCAGTAAACTACGTAGCAATGAATGCTATGGCACCTCTTCAGCAGTAAAATATGGGTGGAACAGGCAAGGGCTGGGCATGTTATCTATCGTTTCTGGCATTAGGTTAATTGCCTTGCTGATACTCTGCGAACTGCTGACTGAGTGGCTTTTTGCTGGACTCTGCCCTTGTTGATGCCAGAGGGGAAAGTCTGACTCCCAACGGTAAAAGCCTTGCCGAAACTAGGAAATCACTGGCAAACAATTGGGAAGGTATATGCAGACAAGACATAAGTATGTTTGAGGGGAGATCACTCAGCAAAGAAACGGTGGAGACGGTGTCAGGAGTTCAGTAGGATATTTAAAAGCGTGTGTGAAAGAGGAGGAAGACAATCAGCGCTGTGCAGGGAGGTGTCCTATGGATGCACACACTCCACTGAACGGGGCTCAGCTGTAGCACCATGCTGAACTACAATTATGGTGATTCCTATTTTGCCGGGTTTATCCCTGCGTGCAGCATGGGATGTCTACCTACAGCAGCTGCTGGGGGTAAGCCAAAGTGCCAAAGCCATGAATCCATCGGTGGGGCATTTCTGAAGCTGCTCAGGAGAATATGGGACCTTATTCCTTCATCGTGACAGCTCAGTCTGCTCTCTCAAATCAGCCATCAGGGATTTTCAGGGTAGTCAAGCCTCTACAGAGAAACACATGAGCTAAAAAGAATTTCTTTACCCTATCTTGTCACTCACCCAGAGAATCAGAAGGCAGCTTTACTTTTCCTTGTTGCTCAGCCATGGACTGGCATAATTTTATTTCAGATAACACAGGCTGACTTCGTTATCACACCAAGTAAATGAAATATGAACACCTCAGGACAGTGAAGAGGATAACAAAAGTTCTAAGTGTAGAAAGCATAATAATAATTAGAATTATACAGTTATAGAATTTGGGATTTGAACTCTAACACTGTTTTCAAAAATAGCCTGACCTCTGCAGCCAGTTTGCAGATGATAATGAAACATCACAGCTATAAAGTGGAAGGTGATAGCCCCATCGGTGAACACAGAATATCCTTCTTCTCTCCTTAAAACACAGAATTACCTGCTTAAAAACACACTTATGCACACACGAGAAAGGAATCCATTTGATCAGCTGGATGACAAGGTGATTGTTTTACATTCCTTTTCAGTTTAAAATCATGGGTTGTGTTTCAAGCAAATTCACATGTTCTCCACTATCTGAAAGGTAGGAATTATAAAGGCTGGCGCTAGTTATCCAGCTAATTGTGTACTCATTTGGAGGAGTATAACAGATTTACAGTTTTGAACGGTAAGGAGGAAGTCTAGAAAAGGTTGAGATCCACCCTAAAGAGTGCCTTGCTGAAGTATACAGGCAGGCCATTAATAACATTTCTCTTTTTTTAATTTTTCTTTTAGTTTGAACGTGTGAGGAAAATGACTTATTGAAGAACTCGAGATGGACCATGACATCTTGCATGTAAGCAATTGAACTTGAATGAGATCTAAGTATTATTATGTCCATATAGAAGGTGACAAATGTCCTTTATTCAGCACCTCTGAGTGCCTTTTATAATGGGACAAAATTAATCAAAAGCACTGCAGAGGTAGTGATCTGGGTATTTTTCACCACCTCCAAAGGAGTCTCTGTAGAAAATGCCAAGCAGTGTGGGATAAGGCCTGGGCATATTATGTAGCATGTCACACAGCAGTCACTACACTGGGGACAGAATTGGCAACGATGAAACACCATGGTTTACTACTTAAAAATTTTCTTAATGTTTTCCCATGTTGAGGAAGATGGGGAGATTAGAGCATGACTGCCTGTGGAGTCTGGTGAGGCTTTCTAGCTACACCAAGATGCAGAGGCAATAAAACCAGGTTTATAAATTTGGCAGGGGCCAGAAAGGTCATGACAGGCTCCAGTGCTCAAAAGGTCTCTTCAGGAATTTGAGATGCTTCAGATGCAGGGACCTTACTAAATCCCCATGTAAAGGAGCATTTTAACTCAGAAAGTTGAATCCTATTGCCTAAATTTTGTGATTAATTTTAGGGTTACATCTACTTGTAGTTCACACTCGTCCTTTTGAAAACCATTGCCCATCTACACATGTTGAAAGAGAGCATTTATTTGTAATGATTGTAATGATTTTCCTCTCCAACAACCATTTATTGACTTACCTTGAATTACAGAATTAGAAAACAGCTGACTGTGAGGCTATGGAAGTAAATACTGCATTGCACAATGAAGTGAAAAGTAGCTGGCATAATAAAATCCACTCCGAGCCTTTGCTGAATGGTGCTTAGGAACTAGAATTTGTACAGCACAGCTGGTGTTTGACATGTCATGTGGAAGGTCAGCATGCACTTTCAGCTAATGTACAGGTGCCACATTTTCCTTTGCCTGATCTTTCCTGGGTTTCAAATTTGGTTTAATCCCTCCCTTGAGGGAGCAGCATAACAGCATTAATAACTTAATTTATGCCCACCCACAAATGACCACAGGGGAAATACACAAAAAAAAAACCCTTTCTATTGCTTTTGTTGGGGAATATGAAAGATTATCTGAGACAAAGAAAAAGAGGGAGAGAATGAGAGAAAAACATGGGGTTTTTGCCATTGGTTTTTTTTTTCCATATTGGGATTGGTGTATCCTTCAGACAATTATTACCATAGCTAAGAGTATTTGGATATATCTGGCTGTCAGAGGAAAACAGACTTTGCTGACTCTAGAGAAGAAAAAAATATTTGTCTCACATTTATGAAGACAGCTATTTGGTATTTGAAATGTACCTTGCATGTGGTTTGAACCAACTGCAGGCAGAAACAGCACCATTTCACCCAACAAGTTTCTTGTAGCAAGAGTTAGAACCCCAAACGTCTGGCAATTTCCTTTGCTTCAGTTTACTCCTACCTACAAAGATCCCAAATAATAATTTCTGGAAAGATATTTTGTCATCTGAAACCTATATCAGAATCAAATCTTCCAGTTAACTCTAAAAGCACAGACGACATTTACCTCTATACTGCATTGCTCATCTAATGGATTTCTATGTAAGTAAGTGGAAAGATATTCTAAAACACCAGTCATTTTCTATTTTACAAGCTGTACAAGTGGTTTAAATATTACTCAGCTGTATCTTCCAACTTCTCTTTTCTTTTTTTGTTTTTTCTTTTTCTTTTTCCTAATAATAGCTACTTTGAAAAAGCTATTTGCAAGTTTGTTTTTTGTTTTCTTTTCTTTTGTCAGAGTCTTGTTCTGGCCAATTTGGAAAGCAACTGCAGCCTAAAAAGCAATAATTTCCAATGTCACTGGGACATTGAGAGAATTTTAAAATATGACTTTAGTAGAGGTTACTACATTAAAAAAACAAAAAAACAAAAAAACAAAAAAAGCAAAAAAAACCCACAAATAAACAAAAAAACAAAAACCAAAGCATTGATGAAAAAAGTCCCTTAGCTTTTAAAGTTTCAAAACAAGAGTGTCCTTGACAAATGCTTGGAGGGTAGCTACAAAAGAAAAGTTGCCTTAGATAGGAAGAACTAAGTTGCTAAAAACAAGAGATGCAGACACTGCACTGCAGGCTTCTTGCAAGATAAATAGGGAATGGTGTTTAGGACCACCTGCTTCCATTGGCAAGTTGTCCTAGAGGTCCCCCATGGAGTTAGGACCTTCAAAGAAGTGGCAAAGCACCTCTAAAGATGTGTTATCCCAGTATCCACACTGGGGCAAAAGCTTGATCACTTGCTCCCTGACAGAGAAATTTTTGGAGCAGTGTGGGGTTTCCAAGGCCAGAAAGACACTGTTAGTTGGAAGGGAAGGGAAGGGAAGGGAAGGGAAGGGAAGGGAAGGGAAGGGAAGGGAAGGGAAGGGAAGGGAAGGGAAGGGAAGGGAAGGGAAGGGAAGGGAAGGGAAGGGAAGGGAAGGGAAGGGAAGGGAAGGGAAGGGAAGGGAAGGGAAGGGAAGGGAAGGGAAGGGAGGGGAGGGGAGGGGAGGGGAGGGGAGGGGAGGGGAGGGGAGGGGAGGGGAGGGGAGGGGAGGGGAGGGGAGGGGAGGGGAGGGGAGGAAAAAAAGGAAAGGAAAGGAAAGGAAAGGGAAAGGAAAGGAAAGGAAAGGAAAGGAAAGGAAAGGAAAGGAAAGGAAAGGAAAGGAAAGGAAAGGAAAGGAAAGGAAAGGAAAGGAAAGGAAAGGAAAGGAAAGGAAAGGAAAGGAAAGGAAAGGAAAGGAAAGGAAAGGAAAGGAAAGGAAAGGAAAGGAAAGGAAAGGAAAGGAAAGGAAAGGAAAGGAAAGGAAAGGAAAGGAAAGGAAAGGAAAGGAAAGGAAAGGAAAGGAAAGGAAAGGAAAGGAAAGGAAAGGAAAGGAAAGGAAAGGAAAGGAAAGGAAAGGAAAGGAAAGGAAAGGAAAGGAAAGGAAAGGAAAGGAAAGGAAAGGAAAGGAAAGGAAAAGCTAGCTCTACTGTTCTACTCCACCTTCAAATATCTTATTTTGAGTTCTTAACCAGGGAGTGGCTGAAAGTTAGAGATCACAAGAAGGCTATAAGGGATTTCTCAGTCCAGCCCCTTCTCTTTCCTTCTCTCAAAATTTGCCTATTCGTGTTTTATTTTAGAATAAGGTTCACAAAGTTGGCTCAAGACAGCAATCAGCTAGCAGAGCACAGCATGAAAACTATCCCAAAGGGCCTCCAAGGGCCAACTCTGCATCCAGGAAAGTGCCAAAAACCTTGGAACAATAGCCATGAGCAGCTGCAGTGGATTTCTGCCACCTCAACATTTCTCTGTAGATGAAGAGAATCTGAGAAAGGAGTAACTATTACTGTGACCTTGCTTATGGCTCAAATGTCATGGAATCCTAATTTTTCTTTAAAAGGGGCCAATTTCAGTGAGATTTTAATTGGAAAGGACTGTGATGCAACAGACCAGAAATTAACCCACAGAACGCATAATTTATCTCATTTACAAAGGTTTTTATTGCTGGTCCCTTAGGCCCTAAGCACAGCCCAGACTGTGTTTGGTATAAGAAATACCTGATTTCTCTTGTCTCTCATCAAATTAGGCTAGCACAGCCAGTACTTAGAAGGTTACCATTCCCCAAAAAACTCCATGTGTGGTCCTTGTTTCTGTTCAGCAAAAATCCAAATGTTTTCAGGCAAAAAACACCTAAGGTTACCCAATCCCAGGCTATTATCCCCATATATTCCTTAAGTAGAACACCCTGTTGTCATGATGGAATTAGAAAAAAACTGTATAGAAATAAACTCCATTGCCCATCCATAGATAACCCACATCACCTAGGAGAAAATTATCTGTTACTCCCAGAGTGAAGCAGCAACTTCCATCCTTCCTCTTGAGCTGTGTTCTTTCCTTGGGAGTGCCATGCCAAGAATATCTTTGCAAGGCTGCCACCTTTTGCTCTGGACATGTTACCACTATGAGAAGGTGTGGTATTGTGCAGTATGAGAGTGTTTCCTTGCTTTTGTTATGTCAGCAAAACAGGCTTGTCCAGGGATAAATGAGCTAAAAGCTCCCTCCTCTTTAGTCCTCAGCATATTAACTCATGTCATTGTCCTTGTTTCCTTTCATTTCCTTAAAAACATATTTATGAAGTGGCTTAATGCAAGCCTGATGATGTATCCACCCTGCTCAACTCTTTTTTTCTTGATCCAGAGCTGCTATTAACTCCACCTTTTGCATGGACATTGAGATGCTGGAGCAGGCTGCTCTTGCTCCTGTAGTGCCACAACTTTTTCTGGTATGTCCTTACTGTTCAAGTGGCCTGTGTCTGCCATCCCCTGTGAAATGGTTGTAATTATGGCTGTAATAATCTGTGACTCCCAGGCAGGATAAACTGCCCTGTATGTTTAAGGCCCCATGGACATGGCCCTGGCTTGTAACAGCCCAACAATAGCAGCAGGGTAGCTGAAGCATCCAGTGCTGCAGAGCATGAAGGGCAGCAGGGTGAATGGAAAGTGCTTGGCTCCTGGCATGCAGTGCACAGGTTTCTATTGAGGACATGATGGTGAGAGGGAAATCTTCCAGGGGAATTTTGAACAGAAACACAACACATCATCATTGTAAGGCACAGGTGGAATACCTCAGGCACAACCTCTCCATCCATTTTAGCAGTGTTTCTGCTGCTGTGTGAAGCTGGAGTCCACAAGCATGGAGAGCACATCTTGGATTTTCCAATATTTTCTTCTGTGTATTATTCTGCAACCTGCCCTTACTTACCAAGGTTTAGTTTGAAATACAGAGTCAAACTGCTAAAGCTCAAAGAAGGACTAAAGTGGAAAATAAGTCAAAGCTCTAATTAGCAGTACACAGCCTACAGCAAAGCAATAACCTGGCCATGCACTTTCTTGTTCCATCCACTTCTCTAGCTGCAGAGCTCTTTCAGGCAGTCAGCCCACCCTAAGTCATCCCATAATTTTTCTTGTCTTGAATTCATTGTCCCACTGTTTCTTCCCAGCTCTTCATTCATCTGTGTTGATCAGTCAATTAGGTGTTCAGCACAGATAGCCACCACTCATTTCACTTCACACTCTTATACACAGTTCTCTTGCTTGTAAAAATTGCTAACCCGCCCAAGCTGATACTTAAGACAGCCAGTAAACATGTCCTCACCAGTGACTGATGAGGGGTGTTTCTGCACACACTAATGAATGCACGTATTGAGATAGATGCATTTTATTACATCAGGCTTTACACCATTTCCTCTGGGATGAATTTTATAGACATAGTAAGGTTTTTACAGCATCTGAAAATACTCAAGTACTGAAAGGTAGATTTATACACCCTCTAGTTTTACAAATATAATGTACAGTCAGTGGTCAGTGGAGTTCTAGATGACCTCCCTAAGGTTTTTGCCCTTTTAGCTGAAGAAATATAAACCCTGAAGAGGGCAGAAATAAAATACATAACATGATAAGAATTTTAAAAGGGGAACATTTAGGTATTTTATAGTCATTACTATAAACTTAATTCATCTCTTCATTGAAAAGAGGCCTATAGATACAATCAAAGGTTGTAGTTTTAATTTATATCATATTAATTGTGTTATGCTTTCCTATTTTTATAGTGATCACAGATAGTTTGCTATTAACTTAAATCACTAGTGGAAATTTATCTTTTGAAGTTATTCCTAGCTTCCTTTTGTCAGTCTCTAAGTAATGAGAGCTTCTGGAGCCTGACTTATTTGCCATATAGAAAGGACAGTCTTTGAGATGGGTTGCCGCTTAAGCCATTGCCATATAAATTACATGGAAGTATAATTCATGACCAGCTTTAATAACCTTTGAACTGGGCAATGAAAACTTAGTGTTTATAGGGTCAAACCAGCCAAATTCTGCTATATGTTTTTGTACACAGGAGCTGAAATACATGGGAGGTAAATTTCTAAAACCAACAGCAAAATTTAGTCCAAGACCTGGGCAATCATTGACTTATCCAGAGGAAGCAGCAGGCAAATCCCTGATTTACCTTTTGTGCTGGTGTAATATTTTGCCTTTAATTGATTGATTTCTGATTCATACTGATGTAACTAAAAGGAAAATCTTTTTTCAAGGTGGAAGGGAAGTTTATTATGACAAATAATGAGGGGGGTTTTCAAAATTATATAATCAATTAATTAACCCACAACTTCAAAACATAAATGTTCCCCATACTGTTTTTTTGGACTTACTCCAATATTATTTTAAAAGTCTCCAACAGACAGCCTTTTCCCATTCTCGTGAGCAACTCCCATGCCATCTTAAAGGTGGAATCATTTACAAGATACCCCAGCTGCTTCCTTTAAAATGTTCCTTCTTCCCATCTCATCACATTTGGAGCCTCCATGGAATAGAGGTTATTCCCCAGTTGTTCTGCTCAGCCCCAAGGAGGAAAGTAGTGAGGTAGGACTGTCCTGAGTGTCACAGACCCAGGCTACCTGTCTGCAGCAGTGTGTCACCCTGCCACACAGAAGGTTGTCTAGATGATCCTGCTGCTCCTGTATGAGAAAACAGATTTTGGAAGCCCTAGCCAGAAGACCGAAGTGACTTGGAAAGCAAATGGGACCCATCAAAGGTCAGGAGGAAAAAGAATCCACTGCTAAAACTCCAGGTAGAAAACAGTAGGGCATGGGCTGAACACATGAAACAGGCTTTTGCCTGGGATGAGGTAGAACCAAGTACCCCAGGACATCTGAGATAGGCAGCATCTCCCACAGGGTTTCTACATTCCACTTGGCTTTTACATTGGGAAATAAATGTAACTATTGGATGCACACCCAGGAAAGTTTCCTGCCTCCAGCACCTGTGGTGGTCTGACAGCAACAGTAGTTCTACTGTTTTGCCAGAAGTTTGGATCTAATGTATGTCCTTATACATCAGGTAAAAGGTATCTTATAAAGCTGCTTTAAAAATCTGCCTTATTCATCTGCTTTTTGCTATTCTATCAGTTTAGCACAGGCAAACCCTCACTTGCTCTTTGACTTAAGAGCCTCTGAGGCATCCTCTTGTCTGTGTCACCACCCTTTGTGAAGAGTCTTTCCCTTCATTAATTATTGTTCTTGGATCTGCCCAAGTAGCTGACTCTGGGGAAAGAAAAAGGAGACCCCTTGCAGAAGTAACCCACAGTTTCATTTATGTGCCATTAAGAGACATGTCCGCCATTAAAAAATGGTTCTAGCAATTCTTTCTGTAGACCCCCATGACAAGACAGAGCACTTCAAACAATGCAAAGGTCTTTGGTCATGTCCAGTCTATTTCTACACAGGCAGGATAAAAGATCCACAGCTGAGACTATCCAAGAGCTTCAAACAGTCCAGACACTTCTTCCACACAGATGTGCTTTTCATCCCACTCACGAATACTCTCCTTCATCAGAGCTCAAATTCTGTCCCTGTAGGAGCCAGTTAAGCACTTTGTTGCTCAATTCAGCAGGAGCTAGATCTCTGCCCAGATGTTCCTCCTTTGCTACAACATCTCCCTGCACTCCTGGGCTCCTATTGCCATTTTGTTGTGCTTCCCTTTACACATTTCATTCCTTTTCTTCTCCCTGATTGACAAACAACTATTTCTGGCAAACAGTGGAAGCAGCAGAGGATGCTTGCTGGTATCCTTGCCAGATGATGTTTCCATACAAGTGGGTCAGTGTTGTGGCGAGTTCAATCATCCTGGGGGATACTGTGCCCTCATTCATGACAACAATCAGCTTCTCAAAACCCCTCACATAAAATAGCTGGCAAGAGCATCCTGTTATCTCTCTTTTTTGATTGTGTGTAGCTGGTACAGGCTACTCTGCCTCATGCGTGCTGTGCACTGGATACAGCTATGTGAAGATTTCAATTTAGTTCTTCAATTGCTTTTTCTGCTGGGTCTGATCTAATTGCTGTCAGGATGTATAGCTGGCACTTCAAGTGGTAATGGGAAGACCTAGAAAAAGAGGCTTTTGAGCTTTAAAATCTCCTTAGGACAGCTTCTTCCCCTTTCATAAAATTTGCTAAGCTTCTAAAACTTGTAAAAATAATTGGTCAATGTGGAAGAGAACTTAGACTGTAATACTAATGTGCTAGAATTCAATCACTGCACACACCATGGCATCACTTCAACAGATACAGCTTAGCAAGCATTAGATTTACAGCCTTTTTTCCCAGCTTGGTCTGCAGAGATAAATTCTTCAGCAGTTCTCAGGACTTTCCTGGATTATTCTCAGCCAGACAGACCTCATATGTCTCCCTTTCCAATCCTAATAGCTTTTCACATACAGTTCCATTCTCTGAATGTATTTGCCTCCTTTGGCGTTTAGATCTTAGCCTTTATTTTCCTAAAGGTTTTGTCAATTTTCAGGGAATTTTCCTGTAAATTAAAAGGTAGACAAGTAGTTAATTCAAGACCAAGTGTTGCACATATGGGAGTGTTTCTTTGAGGATGGACAACTACTGATTAACACCTTGGGATAATAGGACTGTTTGCTACTTGGGATGCTTGATTTCTCAGTGTTTCCAGATTGTTCAGCCAAACACCTTGTCTGCTGGCTCTGGTTCAGTTTCTGTTCCTTGTTTTGGCATTATATTACAGGACAAGCTCCAGGCTGGATAGGACTTAGATTATTGTGTATTGTCATTCCCAGTTTCTTTTTTCTGGGTGAGTGTGGCAAGTTGATAATTTATTTTGGTACAAAGAGAAATTAATGGAGATACTGTGAACTCCTAGTTTGACCACTTAAGTGTTTCCCTGGGACCAGCTGTAACTGTTTCAGGTAATTGGAGTGTGTAATGGGTGTAATTAAACACACAACTCTTAGCAGCTAAAATTCCTATACCTGGTCTTTGAACTATGCCAATTTGGGAGCTATAATATATGCTGTACCTCTGGCAGGACTTAGCAATAAATGTCCAGGAAAACCCCTCAGACACACAGAGCATAGAAATCTCAGTCTGGTCACGGGTTATTGATGCATTCAAAGGTATGTGTCTGATCTGATGACCTTGAGTTGAGACTCAATGTGTTGAAATCAAAAACATAAAATTTAAAAGGAAGATAGCAATTTCCACTACGTAAGTATGGAAGGATGCCTTAAAAAGTGATTAATGTGGCATCCCATTAGCTTTAAGTACTACAGAACATCTGGCATATTTCCCCCTTGACTACAGATTTCTGAGCACTGTTGTTATGTCATCTCACAGTATTCATTTTATCCTTCTCTCTATAATTCATCTCAGCAATTGTTGTTCATATGAAAGTAATTATATAAATGCACTTGATTAAATTAGCTTTCATCTAGTACAGTTTTGGGTTTTTTTAAATATGGGCATTTTCCCTCCAAAAATAACTCAGAGGAACTGATGTACAGATTGCACCACATGATGGAGATTAAAGTCCCTCAGCACTTCTGTGGCAGGACATTTCAGCACACCTAGGGCCCAAATCCTGTACCTGGGGTCATTCCACTGGGCTCCTCTCAATGAAGTACCTGGGCAAAATTTTTTTTAACAGTAGCAGTCAGCTTACTGAAAATTTAGTGAAATTCTGGAAACTGTCATTATTTGTTCAAGTTTTGCTGATTTGCAACTTTTGGAGGTTTAATCTCTCTTAAAAGTCAGCCAGGGAGTGATAAAGAGCAGACTGTGAGGCACAGTAACCTTGGGCTTTCTCTTCTGTTACCATGTCTTGGGTGCTTTAACACTGAGCAGATTGGGTCCAAATGTAAGAGGATAAAGTCAGAGTGATTAGGGATTTATCCCATGACTCCAGCACTGTTGGATCCTCTTGAACATTTTAAAAGTACTCATGAATTATGGACATAACTGTGCATGCCAACACACACTTTTGAAATGTTAATTTTTTTGATGTCTCAAAGTTGATTTAAAAAAACCTAAAATAACTTACCACCTCAAGGAAGCAATATGTGTTGCAATATGAATTACAGTCTTTATGACTGTCCCTGTCTCCGGCCTCATAAGATCATTATACAGATCAGAACTGTATCTGGAGGGAGCCACAGCAGGTGCAAAGAATGGCTCCCAGTCCTTTCAGTCCTTTTATGACTATGCTCAGTATTCAGCCCTCCATGCTGAAGTCATGAGTTTTTTTAAAATATCCACCACTTGGAGCATCCCTCTTTCTTCCGCTACCTCTATTTCGAAGAACCAAAAAAAGGAGACACCTTCTGTACAGGGCTGATTGTATATCACTCCTAACCACCCACTCTCCTCTCTTCAGCATCAGCAGTTCTGCTGCGGCAGGCTGACCTGACTTCACTTGGTGCTAGACAAATCTCAGTGTGCAAGTGTCGCCTGAGGGAACATGAGGTGGGAGGAGGAGAGGAGATGAACATTCCAAACCTGGGATATGTTACCACCAATCCCTCACTGCTGCAGTCACTAAAGCAGGAGTGACAGAAGGCAAGAGCATGGGGAAAGTGAGAGGGGCTCCTTCACTCCACAGGCACTTAAAGTAACTTGTTCTTTGTTGTATTCACAGAGTGGCAATGGTGGTGCCATTGCACTAAGCAGGAAGCAGTCCCACACTATGCATTTTGAAGAGGATTTTTTGTTTCTTTGAATGCTACTTATTGTCTTTCACCATCTCATCCCAAGTACTTCTAAATAGGAACAGTCCCAAGTGTACTTCTAAATAAGAACTGTTCCTGGAATGTATGAGTTGCAGGTTGTTCCCTCACACAGGCACATGCTATGATTCCTACTGAAAGAAAAACTGCTTCACCCCTGCTCAAGGAGAACAGGCAAAATGGCTCCAGAGAGAAGCTGCCTCTCCCACTGAGCCACTTGCTTGCTTTGGCAGCGTGGTACAACAAGGAATGGTGGGGAATGTATCACAGATAAACGTAGACCACCACAAGAATCTGTTTCCTGGCCTTGCCCTACATCCCAGGTTCTCATGCTGCAAAGTGGGGAGAATGGTACTGTGCCATCTCCTTTCTGGGCTGTAAGAATGTGTGCATTTCCACCCTGTCTCATGCTCTGGACACCAGTTAATTATATACATTATTATGTATCCAGACAGACTGTGGTTTTTTACCTTTCTTTTCTCCTCACAGCTGGAGTTGACAGAAATACCCTGATTTATCTTATCTGTGTATCACACACCTTTAAATAACAGTTGGAACATTTGGTATACCTCAAGTTCAAATAGTCCCTATAAAAATGCTCTTTTCCACAGAACAGATTCTTAGCTCCAGAGGAGAAAGGGTGCCCCATATCTTGAGAGGAGTTTTCTTATTATCTAATTATTTTAATATAAATCTAGATCTACTATCAATGATATAATAAAGCCCTCTTAGGGGAGATAAAGTTTGAGATTAATTACATATTTGGAATTCTCCATTAAATTTTTGATCCCTATGTTATTCAGAGATGGTCACACACATCCAGCCAAAATACAGCACCAGCCACCACAAAAGTCACAAGAAATCCTACTAATAGGATAGAAGATTATTAGAAGGGAGAAAACACTGTAAGAGGTTTGGGTTTGGCTAAGCATGCACAAGCCTGGCTGCTTATCTGAAATGTATCCAAATGACAGTTGCCTAAAAACCATGAGCTTGGTAAGAATGAGCTTTTTAAGTTGCCTTGTCCTAGCTTTTGTATTAGTTGGTCAAAAAGGGAAAAGTGCTGGGATTCCATATTGGGAAAAGGCCCAACAAGGAGATTGTTCTTTAGAAGAGACAAACTGCTAACAAAGCTGGTTAAAGGCATAGATTTTCACTTATTCAGCACCATATTTAGTGCACACAGACCCCTTACATTAAAATGTTTTTTCAAGGCTGCACATTCATGCTCTCATATTAGGAAAAGCCCCAATTAAAATCATCTACACACCTTCAGTTCATCCCATTCAGAGCCCAGATTCCATGGTGGTCCATAGCTTCCCAGGGCCACAAAATCTGTGTTGTGCTCACCCTGCCTCAGCCCCTGAACTCAGTGGATGATGTTCCCTTAGGGAGAAGCTGTGCAGCACATTCCTGCCTCCCTACTGGTCCTGTGCCATCCCTCACCTGACTTACCACCCATCACTGGAGGAAGAATCACTCATATCTTCATGAAGCCTCCTGCAAACTTTACATTCAGCAGTGAGCCTCTTCACAGGTGTTTAGAGATAGCCTCTCACAATAACTCTTATAAATGAAAAGCAATTCAGCACCTTTCTACATTCCTGTAAGGAATACAGGGCAAAAAGAGATAGAGATGAAAGCAAGTTTCCCATGTACTACAGTTGCAGCTTTAAATGTCCAGCACTTCTGACAGTCAGCCTGAAGGGTTTTAAGGCAGAAATCAGAAAATGGAAAGAAAACAATCCCTAACCCTGTCAGAACAGGGGCTTGGGGGCATGAAGGAGGGTGTCTACTCTATTTTACTCTGTGAAAAAATGTGGATTTGAAACAGCAATATTTTTTACATTGTGTTTGTTGTGCTGTTGCTTTTGGATGTAAAAAACATTTTGTTGTTGTTTTATTATCTTAAAAACCAATTTTTTATTTCAACTTGAAATCTTGCTTTAAAAGTATTTGTAAAAACATTAAGCAGTTGTTAAACCTAAATAATAATTTAAAAAAATTATTAGTCACTATGCGAGTTGGCAATCATATGTGAGAAGTCAGGTTGAAGAGACTAGCACTGCACCAAGGTCCCAGATTTGGGGAGAGCCGAAATTTCTCCACAGCATTCTTCAGTTGCCTTAAGCTTGTATTTCAGTTTTTTCCAGTCCTCACAGGTAACAGCTTTTCCAGCTTCCCCAGACAACAAGGACATCCAGCCATGTTAACAAGCACGCTGCTGGCTTACCCAAGATCCTTCTCATGCAGAACAGGGTGGATGAATCCCCCTGAAACTCAGTGCAGTCTCCTTGCTGGCCCTCACACTAAGTTTTGGTCCCCTGAAAGCTAAAGCAGATGAGTAATAGGGAAAGGTGCAGAGCAGCAGCTCACCAAGATCCTGCACTGCATCATGGCTGAGGCATATCCTGGATGCACACCCATATCCCTCCATTCAGGTGAGCATCTGTTGCCCTTAATTTATGCCCCTGCCATAAGTTGTGTGGGATCAGTGCAGGTGTGAGGAGAGGTTTCCCACTCTGTTCCCCACTCCTCTGCCAATATTCTGATTATGGCATTTGCCTAGGCAGAGACTCTGCTAGCATAAAACTGGGCTTTTTAACTTTCAAATCCACTCAGAGAAGTTGGGCAAAGCTGTGTTACTCCCCACAGCAGAGGACATGTTTTTTTGCAAGACTGACTCAGTACCAGTATTTCAAACAGTAAATAATGAGACTAGGAAATAAATATTGGAAAGAAAAGGAAAGTTGCCAAGATGAGACATTTCCTTGAGACAATGAAGGTGGGGTTTACATATTTCAGAGTGTTTCTGTCTCTTTGTTCACAGACAAGAAAAATTCCAGCAAGACAGTTACTCTTCCTTTGGCAAACCCTCCTCTCTCGAGACCTGCTTTCCCAGGTCCCTCTCCAGAGGTCTCATATGTGTTAAAATATGTTAAATATATTGGCACTTACTGTGGGAGGTTAATATTTGGAAACAAAGCCAAGCAGACTTTGTTCCCAGGAACCGGTGCTGTTGGCAGCATGCATGCTTTGTGGCAGCTGCAAAACAAGCCCTGTTCCTGGTAGCTGTTGTTACTGTAAGAATGTAAAAGCTGTTCATCCACCACAAACAGGAACTAAAAACCAGCAGGTGCTCACTGTAGCAGCATTAGCAAGACTGCCTGCACAGGCTATTCCTAAATATAGTTTAGTCTTCTTCAGGATGAGCTCAGATTCATTAGATGAACATAAAGCTCCATGGTTAATAAAACAAATCAAACCAAAACGTTTATTTGAAAGGTGTGATGTGCCCTCACAGAGAGGAGTTTTCGGGAAGCTCTGCAGTGCCATGAAGCTGTAAAGAGCTCCAGCTGCACACTGAGCTGTGTTGCAGCATAACAGCGAGGAAAACATGGCACAGCCACCCCGGTGTCACTCTGTGGTCTGATAGGCAACACTCCTGGGATGAACTTGCCCTAGTGAATTTAAACTGACTCCTGACTGTGAGTGAGAATAGGAATGGATGCAGAGGTGTCCCCAGACTGAGCATATTGCTATCCTGGAAACCACCATATTAGAACACAATCCTGTCATGTGCAGCTGCCAAGCACTGCACCTGAAAGAGGAGAGTAGTATACATAAAATATGTTTGTTTCCATATGCAAGTGCTGAATATTGCCTTCCTTGATGTGCATACAGAGGATGCAACACATGGCAATAGAACTTGGTGGCATGCAAGATGATTTACACTTAGGAAGTGCTGTAAGTGTGATTTCTCTTTCTTGTATCATTTTGTATCAGGTCATTTCACTGCCAGCAATTGAAAGATCTGCAAGCCAGGCAGGCAGGGGAAGCAGAAAGCGAACACACATTAATAATGCTGGCAGTGCCCCATTAGTGCCTGTCACTGCCGATCTCGAGCTCAGTGCAATTATCAAATGTCTGATGCAAAGAGTGATAGGCTCGTGCCATGCAGCTTTTAAAAAGCAGTGAGGCAAGCCCAGTACATCTGAAAGAAATTAATGGCAAATTGGCAATATTGATGGCAGCCAGGCAATATTGAAGCAGCAGCTGGAACAGCTGTTGCTGATGTTCGCCTGTTCTGCCATCCTGCTAAGCCAAGCAGAGGCTGCCAATACATCCTGCACAGGCAGGAAAACTGACCACTCTGCCTTGGCTGGTTCATTTGTGGTGGCTTCTTTGGCTTGAGCCATCACTTCATTTTATTCTGAAGCTTGCTTGATTAAGCTGGCTGTTGGCTTTAATAACAGCCTTCCCCCGTTGCCCTCTCTTTTCTCTCTTCATTTCAAGGTACAGTAAAAATTTTACAAGGTCATTTGCCATGATAAATCTTAATTTTAACCCCTGCTCCTTGTTTCATGTCTCTAAAGGAATGCTGAAACAGGAAGGGTAGAAAGGCTTAGCTGAGCCATGCCAAAGCCTTCTGTCCCTTGCTCCGTGGCAAGGTACTTCTTGGGGGAAAAAGCAGGTGTCTAATCCTAGCAGCAGAGCTATACCAAATGGTCCCTGGAAAAACATGGAGAAAATTTGCTGAGATCAGATTTAAAAGTTTAATGAGTTACACAGGGACTATGGTTTATCAGAAGAGAGGAGAGATACCTCCAGCCATCCACCCACATGTTCCTTCATGCTTTCTTTATCCAGTGAATTGGGTCATTGTGCAGAAATCAATTTCATGAGGTCTTTTCACTGGGCCAAAAAAAATTGCCCTCATCACCTCTTTCATCAAAGGATCAGGACTAGTGCTTTTCTCTCATGCTCAGGCTGTACAAATCCAAAATTACTCCACAGAAGGTAATAACTGCACACTCTATCTCTGAGAGCAATGAGAAAAACACAAAAACTTTTCCTTTAGATTCGTTACTATTGTTTGTGTTATGATGGACTTAGACAGCCAAAGGCTGGGTCAGGTTCCCACTGTTGTGGGAAATATGGAAATGTGTATTAAATTACCATTCTTTCTCTCAAAACTTTTATATCTAAAATGATAATATATTTTCAATCCATATTTCATTAAAGTGCATTGATATAATAGTTTCCATCTCAAAGACTCTGTAATCACATCTCATTGTATGACACAGTCAAAAAGTAGAGTGCAAGTGCTAAATATTCACTATGCAATCCAAAGGTGAAGTGACTTCAGCTCAAGACAGATGAATAAAGGTTTTGGCTTATAGGGAAAGTGCTAAGGGAGGATCAGTGTTCATACAATCCAAACAAGAGCAGAGTGTTTAATGTCTGGCTTGAAAGGTTCATGGCTCCATAATTTCTGGCTTCATCTTACAAATATGGAAATTATCCTGCTTGGATAGGAACATTAGCTGCTGCAGTCTTGCATCTGCTTGGGCAGCGTAGCCAAGGATTATCCCATTCATCCATTTCTCCCTGTCTCTGTCCAACCAGATCACTTCCCTCCTCCCACTGCTGAAGTTAAACAACTCTCAGTATTAGCATTAGCATCAGTTCCAACCCCTTTTTAGTGATTTACATAACTGTACTTGCAAAAACTGCATTAAAATGCTTTGTAAGCTGTATCTTTCAAGGTCTATTATGTAGCTCACTGGTAATGTTCATGTTACAGCAAAACAGTTCTCCTTGCCACATAAGCTGTCAGAGTTTTGTTGTTCTTATTCTTAGTTTGTGTCTTGCAAACTGGGATGAAAAAGCCCAAACAGTCATTGTAAGTACCACACACAATTGGTATGAAAAAGCAGCACTGACATCAGTGGCATCATTTTCTCAGCTCAGAAGAAAGCAAGGGTGCTGAGCTGAAATGTGTTTGAACTGAGTGGGCTGTTTTGTTAATCCTGTGTTGTCCATGAATTCTGCAGTATTGCTTAATGGAATCTTCAGCAAGAGATAGAGTTTGGCTTTCATGTTCTGTTTGTCACAGTGTGGAGCAGGGAAAAAAACCAACCTGGATTCAGTATTTCCTTGGAATATTTCTGGATGACAAATAGGTAGAGCTCGTGTGAGCTGCTGTGAGGCATCCTACTTCAGACATTAAGTGCCTGATGCTTATGAGAAATGTGAAGATTCATGGCAATGTGCATTAAGACTCTGCTCCCTTCTTCCACCTGCCCACCTTGTTTATTGATTTCAGAATTTTCTCTAGAAGTGCTGACAATCTTAATCTCATCCAGACAGATGTAAAATGGTTACAAAAGGTCCATGAATTTGCAAGTGCAAAGGACAAGTATTGTGAGCAGCCTTCACCCCCCCGACACAGACCTTGTCCACATGTGAACTAAATGTCAGTTCATTTCAATAGGATCAGCAGTGGAAAGTGAGGATGGTTTAAAAGCAATGCTCTCCCCTCTCCTCTCCCTGCCACCATAAGCAGGTGTGTACACTAGATGCCTTTGAACTTTTCTTATAGAATCATAAAATTTTATTTCAACACAGGAGCTCTGTGGGTATGGACACATAAATTCATGAAGTAATTTTGGTTGGGAAAAACCTTTAAAATAATTTGAGTCCAACCATTAACCCAGCACTGCCAAGTCCAACATTAAACCATGTCCCTAAGTGCCCTGTTACATTCTAGGCCAGTAACTGACCTTAAGCATGAAGCCTACATGTCATGGTCAGAAAACCTCCCCATTTGGTTGACTCACAGACCTTGAATGGAAATAAGCAGTCTGAATTACAATAATTGCACAGCCTATGAGGAACGGTGCATACTAAAATAATCATATTACCTCACACTGATCATTGCCTTGTCTCCTCTGTGAAAAAACAGCATGTCAGATCTCTCATGGTGCTTTTTAATGTAGTAACATAATGTATTGCCCCTTAAAGTGTTACATTTCTTCATTAACCATCATCACTACATAGTGCCCTATCACATATGGCAGAAGACAGCCGGTTTTTAAAGACTTTAAAGACACAGTGGTAGGAGTAGAACAAACAAGGTGAAAAAAACTGGAAAGATTGTTGTACTTAGTTTAATTTTTTGTTTTCGTTTGATTTGTTGTTGTTTGGGGTGGTTTTTTTGGTTTGTTTGTTTGTTTGTGATTTTTTTTTTTTGGTTGTTTTTTGGGATTTTTTTTGCTTCTATGCCTCTCTTTGATACATTGGGCATATTCTGTGACTGAATATTCAGTCACTATTGTGACTGAAGTGTGTTTTTGAGTAGCCAGGAATAGTTGTGATGGTCTTCTGACAAAGCAAAACATCATGAAGGGAGGGAATTTATGCTCTCTGTGTACAGAGCTACCAGAAATAATAAAGCAGCAAGCTCCATAAGGGTCAAGTTCGTGGAGGAGGTCCCTTGATAGGGCTGGGAGGAGGAATAGGGGAAAAGGGTGTGTTACAGCCTGATCTGACAGTGCAAGGCAAATAACACAATTTCTGTTAATCTCCAATATTTTCTTTTCTCTCTGTTCCTGCTAATGATCTATCTGTTCCTTTCCTTGACCTTCTTGCTGCAAAAACATGTAGATGAAATTCATTGCTTCCTGCTTGTTTGCAATGTGGATCAGCTTTACATTCGGGGCCCGTGCAGGTGTGTAACTCCAGGACTCCATACAACACCAGGATTTTCAAACAATGGTGGTGATCACTTGTCATTTGAGGCCCTGCTGGAATCAGCTCTGTCTCCTGGCGAGGGACTGGGTCATACCATGCTCTCAGCACACCTGGGCAAGAAATGTTTTACTTCTCACACAATAAATCTTAAACATCTGCATTTTTCTCCTGCTGTATGTCAGATCAAAATTTTTCACTTCTGATAAGAGACAGTCTTCCATGACATTCCCAGGTCTGAGGCATTCATCTCGGCTGGTGAAGCTCCAGGTTTAAAGTCTCCATGCGTTCATAGAGGTTGTGCTGGTTACAACTAAAGCTGCCTTTTGGTTCTATCCTAAAACAGGTGCTATGTTATTTACTACCTTGGCTGAGAATGCCCTGAGTCCCTTTCTTGATGAAAATATTAGAATCAGTGAATTTCTGCATCACTGAGCACTGGGGTCAGTGAGCTGACTGACTAATAAGAATGTTTCATGAAAAGTTTCTTGAAAACATAAAAGCACAATATTCTTTAAAGTAGTTGCCTATTAAAAGATTCTAAAAGCCAGTATTGCAAGTTCTATTATTCCTTTAAAAAGCTCCATTTGACTAGATGAGTTTGGATCTGCTCTTACAGTGATGCAATTAAAGTGAAATATTCTATTGTACCAGCAGCCAGTGGAGATAGGAAATCCCATTTTCTTTATCAGAACTGAAAGGCTAAAATGGTGCCCATTCTACATGCAGCAATTATGTTCCCTGCAAAAAGTGGGTCCACATACTCTCTTCTAAATCAGCCTGCCCTCTGTGTAGTGCCAGTTGAGTTCTGATCCCATCCCTGCTTTTCCAGTTCTTTACAAAAGCCTTGAGCTAAGCCTTTCCTCCTTTGAAGAAGTAATTAACTCCCGATGAAGAGGAAGTCCATCCTGCAACACATTGTTGAGTTTTTTCCTATTTCAGCAGGTATAGCTGTTTTTCAGTCTGACTGAAATGCTGTGAATGGCCCTTCACTCAAGTCAGAGAACTTTCTCAGCAGGAGGTCAGGCAGCCAAACATTTGACTGTTTGCTTTGTTTAAAAAAAAAAAAAAAAAAAAAAAAAGGAAACCTTAAATCCTTTTTCCTGACTGTGGCAAATTGTTTTTGAGACCTTGGCAACTGTCTTTGTTTCTTTGTAACTTACAGTTAATGTTGACCCAGCAACTTCTGAGCTGGCTACATCAGCTAACACCAAGAAAACCCAAGTGACTGGTGAGAAGAACTCTGGGGACACTCCTACTGCAAAGGCAGCCCATTACAACTTTCAGTCGAAGTCAGAGTTTGGACTCTATTTTGATACTTTTCTTTTAGACAACTGGCTTTCATTCAGAGCATAGAGAACATGAGCAAAAATTACTAACATTTGGAGACTTCTCAAGGATCTGTGAGGTCATAGGATCTCATCCTGATGTCAAGAAACATACAACCTTTTTTTTTTTTTTTTAACTGCTGCTGTTCTTTCTACCCTTTGTCAATAAATTTAGCAGAAAGTTCAACACTGATGAGTGTGAAGACCAAACTGACTCTACTGGATCCTGGTGGATGGATACTGATACAGTGCCCAAGCTCTTCTCACACACTTTCAATGTTGGAGCTGTATTCTCGGTAAATGGAAGACTGCTGAATTCTTCGTGATTCTTGCAATCATGTCAATAATTTCATTGAGATGTTTCATGTGCAGTACTGAGATGAAGGCCAGTTTTCCTTTAGCCTATTTCCATGAAGGACTAAGATACAGGTGGTTCATGGTCAGACCTGCAGATCTCTTCCTGTGTGGAGAATGGCCCTCCCCAAAGAAACCAGACAAGAATGAACTGGAACAAAAAGCAGGACACATTCCTATCTGCTGCACAGGCACGGCCATTAGATGAACCTGTTCATGCTACCTTTAATTAAGATTTAGCAGTCATTGTAGGGTGTAAGGAAAAGATCCAGGCATCTGTGTGTTTGTCAGAGACCATAGAGGTGTTTCTTGTCCTGAGTTGAGAATATAATGCCTTACACAGCTCACAGTGCAATACCAATGTGTCTCTCCCAGGACTGGTATTTAAAAAGGTTTTCACTTCATACACAGACACGCAATGGAGTTGTGGTACTTCCAAAAGTTTCTGTACACTAGCCTTTAAGTTCTGTGCCTACTCCAAATGCACATCAGAGCAATTTAACTGGAATGTCTCTCTGCAATTATAACTTGGTTGATGTTGTCATGTAGTAATTTGCTGCACTTTTTCATTATGTCAGAGTCTTCAAGAGCGCAAAACTGCATCAAATGGCTTCCTTTGGGGAGTTTGTAGCTTTGTTATATTTTGTTTATCAAAAATATCTAGCTATTAGAGGGAACTTCAAGCTAAAGTTTCATGCAGAGAGATAGGTGAGGTGTCAGGGCAAAATTTCCCTTCAATGTACTGTTAGCAGTGTCAGAAGCCAAGAATATATATTCAGGGGTAAACAGTCTCTATGCAGGATGGAGCTGGCTTTTTGTGTGTCCCTGGTGTCAGGACACCTGTACATGATTTTAAATCCAATGAACTATAGGAGAATATTAAAATCACAATTGTTATCCATATGTTGCCACAAGGATAGGTAAAAGGATACTTTTTCACTCTGTAAAGCTTTTTTGCTGCATAAAGTATTATATCCTGTTACAATCTAGTTGATGGTCTTGCCTCTAAAAGCTGGTCACAAAATCAATGACATTACAGACTGTGACACTATTTAGCACTCAGCTTAGGCTGAGACTCTAACTTACTGATTAGACCACTCCACAATATACTTTGTTGATTCTCTTTCATTTCTCCCCCTCTACATTGCAAGCCAACAGCTGAGGAATTACAGAAGCAAGAACAGTGTACAGTTCTATTACTTATTACCACTAGTTGTATTATACTTCCAGAAATTATCTTTTTTTTGTTATATATTCACCAAGCAGAATTGCAAACCAAAGCATTATAGCTGAAACCAAAGCATTATAGCAAACCAAAGCATTATAGCTGAGACATTTAGGCCCCAGCTTTTATTTTTAAAGGCTTTTACAAATCTTGAAGTATCTACTCATAACTTTATGGGGAGTTTCAGTGCCACAATGGTAAAAGCAGCAGTAATTTGACTTTTTGAATTGCTGACTCCAGCAGGGTAACTCTCTAAAAGCCCCAGTGGGCCATATTTCCATGCATAAAATCTGCATGGACCCAACGATGGGACCTCCTGCATGATCTCCAAACTGCAGAGGACAGTGGGGGTTGAGTAAATATGAGGCCTGTACTGTCATTTATGAAAGAAAACTGGGAGGAGGAGGGAAAGAGGTTGCTCCATAAGCAAACACACCATGTACATGACTGGTGGTGGTGTGGTGGATTTGCAGCCCATAGAGGCCACACTTTTGCCTGCCTCACCGCCATCTCAGGAGGCTCTGGTGCTCCTGGATGTGCTCTTGCACAACAGCTGCAGCTCTCCCTGGTGCAAGGGCTCCCTCAGGTTTTATTCCTGTGGTAGTCCCTGCTGGGCAAGCACCTTACCTTCAGTGCTGGTATCTGTAGGGAACCCTCAGGAAACAAGATGAGCATGCAGTCTTTCTTTTACCCTAGAACAAACACAATAGGGGCAGCTCTTTGATTCAATCACCTGAAGGCATGAGAGGACAGATCAGATTCCACACGGATCACACAGCAAATCCATGATTTTTCAAATTGTCCAAAGAAGCATTTCCTTCTGCAGAGCTGTTCTAAATTGTCCAGAGACCCATTTCAAGCACTCAATACCTGCCCCCAGCCAAAAATAGTGCCACTCAAGTGGTGGTGGCAAGGTTTCTGTACCATAATCTGCTTAAGAGCAACTTGCCCACTGACTTTGTTTTGCTGACATCTCTGTCACATATCATTGGTACCAAAAAACCCAAACACTGACCCTGGTGGAAATTGCAGATAAACCCAGTCCAGTCCTGCTCATGGTTACATTGATGACATGTTCACAACCACAGTGAACAGATTTGGAAGAAGAAACTACTTTGGACCTCAATATGTGCCATCATTTTGCTATAGAAAGAAGCCTTCTGTAGAAAAAAAAAAAAGAGCCATATGAATGTAATGGGAAATCGGCATGGAAAAAGGGGAAGGAGTTATGCTGTAGACATTGGAAAGTATAAAGTACATCTCTTTTTGCAGGCTGATGATGTCAGAGAAAAGCTCTGTGACCTGGGGACTAAATAAAATGTCACCAGGCTTCCAAATCCAGTGAGGCAAACCAGTAAAACAATGTGGTTTTTCATGTGATTAAATGCATTTTCTCAAGTCTTTTTTTTCCTTTCTTTTTTTTTGTGTGTGTATGGCAAATCAGTGTTGGCACACAAGCCAGCAAGCACATTAATAAATCAAAGAAACTTAACAGATTGTGTCTGTGTATATAAATTTACCCTGTCTGATAAGATTAAATGAGTGAGGAGTAAATCTTCTAAAAAACCAAAGTGCTGAACAGTTAAATAGTTTTTTTTAGAGTTACTTCTTTTATATCCTGATTTTAAAAACTACTCCTTCTATACTCTTCCTGCATTAGAAAATGGGAAGAATTAAGTCTGAATTGTTCTGTTGATTGCTCTAACATGACTTACAGCATGGATCCAAAATTATGTATTTATATTAAAACATTTAAACATTATAATTTCAAATACTACCTATAATCATATTCAAAACTTCAGAATGCTTCCCAATAAAACATGAACATGCTCATAAATTGAATTCCTGAAGCTATACGGCACCATAAATATCAACCCCGCCTCTCCACCCCAAAAAACCCACTCAAATATGTTACATAAAAAAACCACACTGTATTCTGGAAACCAAATTTTAATTCTGGATTGATGCCAATCCCAGAGCTGTTAGCCTGCCTGTGAGCACTGAATTTGCAGTGAGATGTTTAGATGATAACATGATTTTAACTGCTATACTCTGAAATACTGTCTTGATGTTATTAATGTGAAGGAAATGACTTGGACTTGGACCAAAATCAGTCTTGCATTTAAAAGTAGTTGGTATAGGTCCATTTGTTGGGTACTTTTAATAATCTAACACAAGAGAGGAATCAATGCTTGAGTAGTCACAGTACTCACTGGATGTGGGCACTGGGCACCAGCAGCAGTAATGGAGAGACAGTGACCCATGGTCAGATTGTCCAGACAAAGGGAATCCTCACAGCCTCTTCTGCTGGAGGCAGGAGATACTGGTGGCATTTGATATTTTGTGCTGATAGAAGCTGCTTTCAAAAGAGCAGGGATTCCATCTGGTGTGTTTTCAAAACCTACTTGAATATGCTCTTGTGGTTAGATTTGGTAAGTCATGAGGGCCTTGTCACCTTCAGGAGACTGCCAGAAAAACAAACTTCTGCAAAGAAATCAAGTGAGAAAATATAGTTAGTGGAAAAATAGTTTCCAAGTAGCTGTGAGATGGAAGCAAAGAAGGAAGGAAAAAAAGAAATTGCAGTGTATGTACAGCCCTTGTACTGCCAAGAGCACCTGCCTGACTAAATTGAGAACTAATGTTCTACCCCTATGCATAGCATTATACTCTTCTTAACTAAAAGTGTACTTTTATTAACCCCACCTTAGAGGAGAATGTATGGCTTTAATTTACAAATGGGGATAGGTTCATGAACTCAGGCAGGTTTTATAAAGAGGCCACAAGGTTAACAAAACTCCACGGGATTCAACCATCCCTTTTACAAACATTAGCTAATTGACAGTGGCATGTTTGTCTCACTCCTTATCCTGCTCCCAGAGCAGGAATGTCAGGGGAAGACACCTTCCCTTGTCAGCTCAGCTCTGCTCGGGGCCACATCACCACATTGGCCGTGGTAACATGGACTGGAGTAGAAATAGAGAGGTGATGAGGAGCTCACTTCTGTTGAACTGTTTGGGCTATGCTTTCAGTGAGCAAAAGGCATCTCAGTCCACAGGGACTGAGATGGGAGGGGCAGTTTTGCAGAGTAGGGCATAGGCGCTGTTCTGGTGTAATCTGAACCTGAAGGAGCTCCCAAAACTGCTTTTGTCCCATGGACTCTGCTCACTAGCCCTCCCATGGGGCCCACAGAGCCCTGCAGCTCTGCTGTTTGTGTCCTCCCTGGTTTACCTGGACCTGCTCACCATCAGGGAAAGGCAGCAGGCATTAAAGCAGCCCATATGCTCATTTAGAATGCTCGCTGGGCATTTGGTCTCAAAGATAACATCAGACCTCATTAAGCCTACACTCTGAGCAAATGTTTTCCTTCAGCCCACTTGTCAGTTTTAGGATGACAGAAGCACATCTTTAAAGTTTCTTGGTAATCCCACTGAGATAACATATGCTGGAGCAGGGGTGGCAGGGGATTTGCAACCCAACACCAGCATGCTCGCTGCTCTTTGAAGAGTGAGCTGTTTTGCTGCAGTGTTTAAAAACTGAGAAATGTGCCCCTGCAACTAGTGACAACCCCTGACACCATCAGACTCCCTTGTCCATTTCCAGATGTTGCAAGGTTATCTCAGTCACCCCAACAAACATCTGCAAACTCTGTATGACTGCTTTCTTCCAGAGACACTCTGATAGAGCTGGAAAGCACCATGTTGTGCAGCTGGTTAATTTGGTTAAACATTTAACAGGTTCTCTCTTCATTATTGCCGCTGTTCCTTGCTGGTCAGATCCCACAGGGCTTTTGCAGGCAAATTTCTCTCAATACTCGGTCTGTATTTGAAATACAGGGCTGAACCCATTACTTACAGGCAAGCTTCTAAGTGTCTAGTAACTCATGACAAACACAGATGTCATTTGACCTTTACTAGCTCACTGATGTGAGCAAAAAGTATCATTGAGAAAAGCAAGAGTATATTCTCTTGGGATTTTTCTTTTCTTTCTTTCTTAAAAAAAACCAACCAAACTTCAAGAGCCTAGAAGTGAAATACAGAAGTTTCTCTTCTTTGCAGAAGAGAACATGGGGCTATAATGTGGTTTTGCAAAATGGCTAAGCTGCCCAGAGTGCTGACTGGAAGTACTTCAAAGAAAGCTCGACCTACAGAATTTCCTCCCAAAATGCCCTTTGAAAGATTAGACCTCCTGAAAGTATTCTGCCTGGGTCAGAATACTGGGTCACACTCACAGTGAGTCCAAAGCCTCTGCTTGCTCTTGGCTTGGAAAAATAAAATTCTTGATCCTCAGCCTATATTTTCCTTTACCTCCTGTACTTCTAATTGAGGCCTCAAGCATCACAACAAATGCTTCTAAATCAGGAGTTATTGCCTCTAAAAGATATTTAGGCTGTTATACACTTCATTTAGGAGACATGTAGCAGAGCTGGAAGTGCTTTTTCTTATTCTTCTATTTATACTTAATTTAGGAAACAGATAGCTGGGCCATACACATTTATTCTTATTATTTCCATGAGGGGTCTGGTTTTGTGAGATAACAGAGCACATGCCTAATATTGGTCAGGCCAATTTTATTCAAAACCAATTGGAATCCTGAGTTTAAGTGCTCTACTACTCTGCATCAATAGCCACTTTCAGTCTCAAATCTTTGCATCCTGGGATTGCCAGATCTGTTTCCATTCAGCATTGTGCTTTTATTTTGTCCAGGAACCAAAAGCAGGGAATACCAAAGGCAGACACACAATAAAGGCAGCGTCCCTTGCTTAGGACCTGATATTTTCACTAACATAATTGGGATCACAACAGCATTTTCTGAAGAATTTTTTTTCTTGTAAGCTTGTAAACAACAGAATCCATTTCAGTATTTCTTATATAGGTGGCTTTAGCTTTATTGATGCTCATGTTTCTCCCAAACATTGGGTGCTTTATTTTTCCTGACATAAATTAACACCAAAAATCAGCAATTGTGACTTGAATATAAGACCATGTTGTCCAGAAAACACAGAGGTAAAAATGCACATGGCAAGCTAGCAAGTAATGAATGTTGATGGTGTCATAAACCAGAGGAACATGAGAAAAAAAGGGTGAAGTGAACTTGCTTTAGCAAAGTCATTTGGAGAAAGAACAACAGTAGAGGCTTTGCATATTAGTCTTCCACATCCACATCAGATCTCTAAGCTCTGGGCTGGAATATAAATAGACATCTCTGCACCATTGGAGTGAGAGCTATTAACCATGCACAGCACCATTATAGAAATGTTATCTTTCCAGCTACAGACTGCAGAGCTAATCATTCAATGTCCAGTTATTCCTAGAATGACAGCCAAAATCTTTCATCATGAAAAATGTAATCATGAGAAAATGATAACATTTTATGTGTAGTTCTGATAACTAGTGTAGATATTACAGACAGGCCTCTCTTAGAAAGTAATTGTGGAGTTAGTGAACTAATCATGAGATACTCATTAAATGAAAGAGAAATTAAACTACATTGAAGTGTTTTTTTCCCAATGCAAACTCTTAGAAGCATGTAGAAATGAGCTAACAAAGTCAAGTGTCCTGGACAGCCCAGTGGTTTAAATGTGAGTTTGTTGTGTCCTTAAGTCAGGACTCCAAAACCTTTCATAATTTGCAACCTCAGCAGTGTAAAACAAACACTTGGAAAGAGTCTGAACTTAACTGGACTAAAAACTCCTTAAAAGAAAGTGCTAGATATGATTGTGCATTGAGTAGAAAAACAGATGTAAGTAGTTCATTTCCCACTTTACAATTCTATGGAAGTGAACTGGTCTGATTTAATATATTTATGGATGATATTGGTTCAAAATTAATTAGTACAAAACAGAGCATGTACTGATAAAATTTTCTGGTGACCCAAAACTAAGGGCACTGCAAGATTAATGCAGAATCCAGATATCACCCAGAGAGTTGTAGATGTCTTTCAGAATAATAATAGCAAAAGGGACTGAATTTCATTTGTACAAAGTACTGTAGATTAATAACATGAATTTTCATCCTGACACAGGAGTTCACCACTTGAGAATGGTAAATGAAGAAGCCAGCATAATGAAAAAGTAAAAATGTTGACTTTTATTTTATGTGTTTCCAAGTAAGATATTTCCAATAGAGTTAAGAAGGTCTGAGTCCTGGACCCTGAGATGCTGATGACACTTTACCTGAAATAACTGCAGTAGTTCTGAAAGTCAGGCTTGAGAGACCACAGATTCAAGCTGAAAACACATGGCAACAAGGATTACTAGGATGCATAGAGAAATAAAAATCCCATCTCACAGAAAGAGAAGAACTTTGCTTGCTTTGCTAAATTAAGCCTGAGAGTGATATGATTGCTTTCTATAAGCCAGTAAACAGAAAGATCTGGGAGCTGAACAATACTGGCACAAGAATAGATGTCTATAAATTATCTATTAATAAAATGAAGAGGAAAATCAGAATATTTCTCTTATTCATCATAAGAGTGAGGTTGTGCGTATGTCTTCTGGCAGAAATAATTAGAATAAAGAATCTCAATGGCTTCCATGAATGGGAATGCAGCGCTGGTCCTATCAGCACAATGAAGTCCATTGCCCATATTCTGACTTCTGTTCACATAGAAGAGAGCAGAGGGGCTCTTGAAAAATTTTCAAAGCATTATCATAGATAAGGAACCAAATATAAAGTAGTGCTAAGGGAAAAACTAAAGTCAAGTATGTTTACCTGTGTTGAGCATTACTTGCCTGCAAAGAAAATTACTGACTCACCTCAATGCATTTATTTCTTGTTCCATTTCATTTACTGTGAGCAATCTTACCATAGGCTCAAGAGGAAAGTGGGCAAACAGGTTTTCTCCCTCACACCATCATTTCAGTGTCAGACAGGCAGTATAAACCAAGTTGCTGAAATAATACCAAATTATATTCTTTTTAATAGCCACTAAAATGAAGAGACAAAAGCTGTATGGTTCAAATTACAGACTTCATTTAGGAAATCCTTGAGTATTTTCTACAATGACGGAAACTGGAAAATAAACTATTGCCTTTTCAAGGGTCATGACGAATAAGTAAGTGAGTGAGTGACTGAGTGAAGCAGCAGGGTAGAATTAGCAGAAGGATTATTTTAACTGAATTATTGGTCTGTAATCCTGGACACAAACTTTCAGTATCCCATCCAACTCTCTGAGCTGTGGAGACAGGCACAGGAATGCTAAATGAGTGTTCCTCATTTAGAAAGAAATATTTCATGCAAAACTGTAAAACACAAATTAGAAAAAAGAAAAGCCTGAGTGATTTGGTAGCCTGATGGGTCAAGTAGTGGGAATAGCTGGACACTAGCCTTCACTCCAGTTTGTGCTTATCCACATACACAAGTCAAATATTTTTAAAAATAGATGGAGTAAAAGGCTTTTTGTTAGACCTCTCTATGGTTCAGTTGGTAGGGCATGTCCCTGATAAATATGGGTTTGGAAGCCTAAATTCAGCCTCTGTCTACCTCCCAGCAGAAAATGCATTTAAACCATGTCCCACTCTATCCTTCCTGGGTCTGCTGACACCCAGGAAGCCAGAGGACAGCCACCGTTGCCTTGTCAGTTTTGCAAATCCACCCTTGAATCTAGCTTCAAAATCAAAGCAGTTCCTTCCAAAAGTGCCAAAGGATGAAAGTTTGCAGGTCATCTTACTCCTCATTTTGATCCATACCAATGAATGCAAACCGAATTCACATATACTTTTAACTGTTCCATTTGCTGGTTTGAGGGATTTTGTTTTGGTCAAATAATGCACTTAACTACAAATATTTGCCAAGTTCCAGCTTGGGGCTTATTTGTTTGAAAAGTCTCTTCCCAGTCCAGGCTGCCTTGGCTCCAAGCTTGGATCCCCTTCTCCCTTCACCCCTGTTCTGTGTTACATGGGCAGCCTTTGCTCGCACAGATCCTTTTTACTTTCCATCTCAAAAGCATGTTGTGTGAAGACAGCACTGTGCTGACAAATTAACACGAGAAAATAGCATTATTTAAGCACAAACATCTCAAACTTTTGTCATGGTGCTCTATAAATACAACATAACAGCATCCAGTGTCTGCTCAGATCAAATGTTTGCAATGAAAGGATGTCTGTGCATCTATTTAAGGGGGATTAAGATTATAGCTGGCTAGATTCTGGGTCATTGGTTTAATGTCTATATTATTCAGTACTGTAGTATCTGTCTGCTAGACACACTGCTTTAGCATCTATCCTAGGGCATACTGTGCTAATTATGCTTCCCATCCTCTGCAAGGCATTTTCAGTTCTGAGCACAGAAAGTGCTGTGCCAGTGGCTGCTCTGCCTGTGACACTATTTTAGCTGCCTGGCCCTTCCCTCCCACAGCCCCTCACCTCCCGACTGCCACACACACATCCTTGTAGTGTGCTCCTTTGTGGAGCTCTGGCAGGCACATGCCTCTAACAAGCCGTGGTTTTGTTTGCCACACTACACTGCCAGAGGATTCAGTAGCAGCCAGCAGCAGCACAACTACGGGCTGTTATTAAAGCAGCAGGAGCACAAACACACCTGGAACTGGCTCAGTAATTTTATTTTGTTTTAAAGCTCATGAGAAAATCGAGGGGGACAGGATGTACAGGAACATTTCAATGTTTGTGTCAGAACATTTCAAACAACCAAGTATTTTTTGACCTGAAACTCTTTGGGGCTTTTTGCCATATTCAGAATATTTATTTCCTTTCTTTCTCCTTTCAGCTGTAGGCTGACTGAAAGGAGAAAAAAAAAGGCAAAATAAGACAACAAATAAGAGGACAATTTAGCACAGAAAACACAAGAACATATTTGCTGGTAGATGTTGCCCTTCTCACAGGAGATTTGTGGGGCAAGCTATGTTTGTCAGAATCAAACTGATTTCCCACTAATAAATAATACCTCCCCAAACACACTCAGTTGCTAAGGCTTCATTTTCCAGCAAATTTGCTGCTCACAGAAGACAACCTGGCTCTTCCTCTGCCAGTCCTTTTGCATTTCCCAGCCCTGCTGAGAAGAAGATTAGAGGCAGAGGTGCCTACAACCCACACCCAGGAGCTTTGTCTGCCTCTGCAGAAGCCTCTCCTGTGCTCCTGCCCCCACTGAGATTTCTCTGACAGAGAGGTGTGTTCTGCTGTCCTCAAAGCACGAGAACAACAGACCTGAGGTGATAGAAGTGTGATAAACAGAGAATAATGTGCCCTGCTAGACAGAATAATGAGATTACATATGAGCTGCCATATCATATCAATTAAACCATTGGCCCTTTTAGTCAGGCAAATCCATCCTGCCACAGTGATCAGTGCTTCAGGGAGAATGGGGAGAGAGAGGGAGGGCAGGACTGACATAACCTGCTTAAAATAACCCAGACGTTCCCGCTGCTGCGTGCCCAGGCGGGACGGGTCCGGCTCTGGCCCAGGGCACAGGGCGCCTGCCGGGGCAGCCTGGCATCCAGCAAAGCCTCCAGCTGCACCAGGGCGCTCAGCACACGCTGCCTGTGGGCTCTGCCCCAAAAGGAGAGTCAGGGCTGGATTGTCCCAGCCAGCTGCAGGTCACAGATCCTGGAGCTGCTCCTGCCAGCAGCCTGTTCGGCGTGGTCTTGTCCTTCTCATGGCATCTCCTGGTTCCAGATGAATGGAGTGTTCATCACTTCTAAGTGACAGCTGACGATGTCCTGAGCACTCAGGAGAGCCCATCTTGCTGTGACAGCTTAAGTGCAATATGTGCTTGCCTGGTCATGTCTCCACCATGACACAGCTGTTGCCAATGGAAAGTACAAGTGCCTCCCTTGACCAAACCTGTCACAGGAAGACCCGAGATGCAGAGTGAAGCACTCAGAAAAGGCCCCATCAGAACTCTCCAGTCACCTTCTCAGGCAGCAGCCCCAGCTGCTAATGCAAGGAGAGGAGTAACCCAGTGCATGGGGTGCTTGTACCCTCAGAAATGTGTCCTTCTCACAGAGCAACTCTGGGTTTAATTAGCTGTGTTTTGACTATTAGCTGAAGTAGCTAAGTAATGTTCTGCCTTTCAGACACTGTTGTGGTCATGGTCTTGCTCTAGCAATAGGATGGGATGTCAAACCTTCCTGCCCTTTCTCCAGCTGCTTTCAGCGTATCTCTAATTTAGAAAGATTTCACAGATTGTTCCAAAAGCATTAAGGAAGCAAAGCCTGTTTCCCTATTCTTTTCAGTCTTCTGGCTGAATTAACTGATATCTAACAAGACACAAGCTGCCCATTACTTGCTCTCTGGGGTCCAAGTGCTCTTAGTGACTCTTGCCCATGTGAGTCCACTGGTGACTCTGGAATAAGCTGCCACACCAAATATCTCCACAAAACTCAGCTTCTTCTGCCTGCTGTGCTATTCTACAGCTGAAGGGCCTGGGAAAAAGGGAACAGAAGAAAAAAAAGTTACCAGAAGTACTGGTGAAAACTTCATGCAGATTTGGTGAGGTGTCTCCAAGCAGGCCACTTGAGACTGACCCCTACATCACTCCTGGATTTCCTGCACCATGATATGCAATTCTCCACGCCTTGCTGGTGCCCATGACTGGCTCCTCTGCTGTGATCACACTGACCACCAAAGTCCCCTTCCCACAGGAGATATGGGACTTGCCCCTGTGCTCACACTTTCGGGCAGAAGCAGGTGTCTGGCAGTCAGAGGCAGAGGGGACTGAGGAGTATGCAGAAGATTAAGTAACAGAAAAAGAATTAGAGTATAAGCAGATTGGAAGCAACCTGCAGCAAAGGGCAAGAGAAGAAAGATGAAGGGAATCAAAGATAATTCCTAAAGGAAACAGAAGATGAAAAGATGAGCTCTTCCAAAGAGAGGAAAACACTATTTCTCAGGTGGGTTAGGTGGTGCCATGGACAAAGCTCTCACTCCCTGATGTTAGGTGTAACTGAACAAAGGTTACAGCTACATGGCAAAGATGCAGAAATTACATTGATTTCTAAGCCAAGGTTTGTTGCTACCTGAAATGGCAGCATTACTTCAAAAATTCAGTATCATTTTCTATGTTGTTTTTTAAACACAGTTTGTACACAGTTTAAAACAAATTACAACAAAACAGAGTTGCAAAAATTTATCCTTTATCTGGGGAGGAACAGTGCAATAGAGGGAATTAAAAAATGCAGTAATTGCTGCCTGGAGAGTGTCAGTGCCTGCTGGTTTTGAACACCCCCGGTGGAAAGATACCCCGTTAACATCAGAAAGTAAAAAAGGTCATTTGGGTTAGAGCAAAAGTTTGCCCTCTTACTCTGCTTCTGACAGCAGCCCAGAGCAAATGCTATGGAAAACAGTGCAGGAATAGTGCCAGGAAACCATGGCCATCACTCCCTGGCATGGCTCTTTGGCAAATCCATGTACTTCTGCTGAGGCAGCTTGTGAATTGTTTGGTTTGTATTGTTGCATAACTCAACAAAAGTGGAGCTACAGGCTCTGGAGTGGTGAGGCCCTTTGACTGTGCTTCAGTGGAGCCTGAGAGTGGAAATTTGGGAAGACTAGTTCTTCCTCATGTGGACCAAGGGTTCAGCCTCTTGGGCAACTCTGAACATCAATTCTACTGTAAATTTACATCTGAGAAGTGGTTTTAGCATGGAGCAAGATGTCTTTTCCAGCACATTGGATTGGGGAAAAGGTGTTTAAGGTTAGGGGACTGATGGTGTAGAAAAGAGGCTGTATCTTCAAAGTGGTCTTTAGAGGAGAAGCAGGGCTGGTGAGTGGCAGTAGTGGGCATTGAATGAGAGCTCCTGAGAGGGTGGAACATCAAGGACAGGATCTTCAAGACTCAGATCAGGTAGTGAATTATTTCCTTCCCCTTTGGCAACCAGAGGAACTCTGCAATATTTAAGAGCTCGGCTGGAGCAGAAATGAAGGCCTGAGTCACATTCTGAGCCCTGTGTACAGGCATCTGAGAAGATGCCTTCAGTGCTCAGTGCAACAGCCTTCAAAAGGACTCAGCTGCCCTGAAGCTGATAATGTCTGTGCAATTTCAAAACAGACCACCAGTAAGGTACTGAAGGAAGCCAGTGGAAAAATACTGGCAAGGGATAACAGATTCATCTGAAAAACCATGCCCCCCCTCCAAAAAAATTGCCTAGAAGTGGGGAAGAAAAGGTCTTAATTTGATTCAGTGTTGTGCATCAAGTCAAAAATGCCTATGACATTTTGGAAATGTCGACAGCCTGGGGAAATTGAGTGACTTACCATGACCTCCATCCTGCTTGTCCCAGCAGGGATGAAAGGAAGAGCCCCATAACATTTCTGGAATTGTTAATACCACTGCTCTGCAAAGTATTGAGCATGCTGGGCTGCAGTGTGTGCTGAGGCACTGCCTGGCCAGGAGAATTTGGCTTGGAGGCACATGAAGGCAATCCCTCATATGGTGAAAGCTCATATCCCAGCAGCATCCCATCTTGGAAGAAAGGGGACTGGAAGGACTTCTACTATACCACTGCCAGCCATGGGGACTCATACCTGCCTGCTCTACATAGGAAAGAGAACAACTGACAATGTGCAAGAAGCTGAAAGTCATGTTTACTTTTGCTCCAAGGCTTAGTCCTCAGAGGACAAGATATGAAGTATTATTTTATGAAATGATTGTGTGGATGAGTATGTCTGCATCAGTACTCTGCCTTGCCTAACTCTGAGTCACACTGCAGCAGGGCTGAATAAAGATGGGCCCAGGCTATAATGCTGAAATGCAGACAAAGGCTTGTGACTCTTCACTGTGAATGTTTTGAGATTAACAAGTAACACAAGTTTTTGTGGAGATACTTGCAGGAGCAGAGGAAGGGGCAGCTTGTGCCCAGCCTGGCAGAAGAGAAACAGGGTCCCATGCCTGGAGGGAGCCAGCCAGCACCCACTGCATGAGGTTAGTAACTCCTTAGGCAGTGAGTGGTGGTGTTTGAAGGGCCCTGCTGGCAGCATAGGAGCATCCTGTGCCTGGGCTAGGCATTCACCCGAGTGGGAGTGCTCATCTGGGGTGGGAGAGATGCAACTTCCAGCCCCTCACCTGCCTGGTGCCGATCTGAGACCTGGGTCTGCTACATCCAGACCAAGTCTATATTTCATTTATCTGAGCAAATCTACACCAAGGATATGTGCCAAAAGCAAGTCTTTTAAATGAACAAAAATTTCAGCAGATACCTGAAACCAGGTATTTGGTGTTTGGTATTTGGCTCACCCAGGAGAGAATTGGACATGCTTATTACCCCAGCTGGCTCTGCAGCTCTTGATGAGTCCCTCAATCCAGCCTTTCCTTTGCTTTATACCTGTGACAGCTCTGGGTGCAAGCCAAAGAGGTCTTTCACCCCACAGTGTCTGGAAGCACCCCAGAAGCCCCGAATGCACACAGCCAGCATCCAAACCAGAGCACTCAGGGAGAGGGGAAGGTGCAGTTGGCAGCGCTGATTTATTCTGGGGGTGGTTTTCTCCTTGGAGCAGAGACATGCAGTACCCTGAATGATGCATAGTAATGGCATTGCAGCCATCAAAGCAAATTCCTTCCTCGATATAAGAAAGGAGTTGTGAAATTCTGTTTCTAAAATTAGGGAGAAATTTCTACGTCAGCCAGAGTCTTTTGGTGAGCATGTTACAAATGATTGCCCAAGTTGTGAGCAGAATAAGCAGTGACATTACAAAAGTCAAGACTGTTGTGCTGTCTGTCCCTACCTGACCTCCTTAAAATCTGAGAAATACAAAAAGTTGGGGAACTAATCTAGGCCTTCAAAGAAATGCTGCTCTGAGTCGTGACCAGCAGGACCTTGCTTTACTGGAGAAAAGAGTGGAAAAACTTGCTGGTACCTGTGTGACCCCAGCAGAGCTGCCCAGAGCTAGGAAATATCCTTTGCCAAGGCATCAGCTTCAATGATGGCTGCTGCAAAAGGGACCAGGAATTAGCCAGGAAGTTATTTAGCTATCTATTCCTTTTTTTTGGCTTGTGTGATTTGATGGAGCAGTCAAGACAGGCTAGGTCACATCCACAAGCCACAGACACTTTATATTAACACTAGAACAGAATAACAGCATATTAAGCTTTTTTTTTTTTAATTTAATAGTTCTGGAGTTCTTTTTTTTCAATAATAATTTTTATAACACTGAAGTCACAACCAGCTTATCATAAAACTGTTAACTTCTAAGTCCAAGATTTACTAATCAGTCTTTTTTTATCTCATGTGGATTTTATATTGGTCTGCTATGTTTCCCTTTTGGAGTAGTTAGGATTTTAATATCATTAGTCTAATATTTAGTCAGAATATATATTTTATATCCTAATAAAAATTAATTACAGTGAGACACTCACTTCATAAGTCATGATGTGTCGATCCTTTGAGACATTACACATTATTACCAGGCTTGAGGAAACTGGACATTATAAGTTGTAGCACCACATCAAATCTCAAAATAGGTAAAATCTGCACCTCACACTCAAATGAGAGATATTTTAATGACTGGACTTCGAGTGTTGAAGGTTTGCATGTATTAGGAAGAGGATGCTATGCAGGTCAGAATTTAATATTGCTTTATGCTTAGGGACCAATTTAAGATTTGCTCTAGGAGAAAATAAGATTTTCTGTTTTCTACCTCTGTTCCTCAACTCTCCACCTCTCACACCCTGTCTCAGGTCCCCTGCTCCCATCCCTTTCCTAGCCCTAAACACTGGCTGACCTCTCTTCTCTGGGAGGGGATATTTGGAGCTGGATGGCTTTCATATGAGGGTCCAGCTTTGCTCCATGCACTGTTGCTGTAGAGAAGTAACCTCATGAAGTGCTTCTCTCTAGATTTCATTGTGACTGCATAAGACAAAAGAAATATAATTGCCTTTCATCATAGACATAGACAGCCTCAGAAATTACCCTGAAAGGCCTTGAATCAGCAAACAGTAATTACACGATCTCTCTCTCTGAGGGAGAAGATGATGTCATGGTAATTTTGAATAAATAAAAGCACTTGAACATTTTAAGAGCTGAAGCAATTTTACACTGTCATCCTTTCAGACTTGACTATTCATATGTTGCATTTCAGCTCATTAAGGCTGTTTCAGAGGGAGCTGACTGCAATGATTTGTGTCTTTTGCCTCATCCTTGTCCTTCCTCTGAGCTGCTATGTCCAATCCACAAATGACCTAGACTTCCCCCCAGGAACTTTGCTTGGCCTTCACCCTCTGCTGCTTGAACCCTTCCACGACATCACCAATTCCCAGCTTTGCCTTTTCTGGCAGGCTTTCCCCTCTTGGGGGAGCAGGCAAGCAGCTACCCTACCATAGCTGGTCTGCCCCATGGACTGTGGATACCTCTTTGGGTTGCCACATGGACTTCCTCTGCATGCCTCCTTTTCCCTCTCTGATCATGACTCTAACCATGCCCATCAGCACAATCTATGTTCCCCCACCTCGGTATCTCCTGACCCCCACAGACAACTAACCCAGTTATTCACTTAGGCAATCCCTCTCTACTTTCCTAAACTCCTTCTGATTTTTACTACAATTGCTCATTTGCCTCCTCTGCATATCTGCCTTCTGCTAAAGGGGACACCTCCATGTGGGCTTCCTCAGTAATCCATTTCTCTGTTACCATCTTGCTAGCCTTTGACCACAGCAGCTAAATTTCTTGATTGGTCATAGATTATGTAGTTGGGTGCACTGGCTGTGACCATCTGCTCTGATCTCCAGTATAACTTAAGCCATAGGTCTTCTCTGAATTATTTCTTGCTGTTTTTTCTATAAATAGATATTCAAAACTGCCAGCTCTTAGCTGGTTCTTTCCGATGATGGAGCAGCCACCAAAAATGTTAGATGCTTGTTACTCTGCTTGTTGCTTACTATTAAAAATGCATGCTTTATTTCTAGACTGAATTTGTCAGTTTCAACTTCCAGCTGTTAGATCCAGTTACATCTTTATCTGAAGAGTCCTCTTTCCAATTTCTGTTCCTCAAATAGATGCTGTGATTAATTAATCTCTTAAACTTTGCATTGTAAAAATTAGCTGTCTCAGCTCCTCTGTACTTCTGCTGTATTTTCCCACCTCTGGTTTCTCTCCAGTACCTTAGGTTCATATAATTCTTGTGCTGAGTGCAGCACGGAAGGGTACAATAACATAAGTGTTTAGTCCTAATTGATATTCTGTATATTGAAAGGCAATGTTTACTATTCTTTGTGACAGCAATGGCTTGGGAGAGATGTTCCCCCCCTCCTTCAGGGAGTATATGCTACAATATTTAAGAGTGATCCAGCAAGAGATCCACAGAGAAAGAAAACCTTTTATCTTTGTCCTTGCAAGGTAAATCACCTTGAAGACTTCAGATAGAAATCAGTGATGCATCCTGCTTCTTGTTCCCACACTATCACCTAAACTATAGCTGAAAAAACCTTTTCAGCTGTATTCTAATGCTATTTTCTGCATCATTCAATATACCATGAATCCCAGATCATATTTAGGTACAGTGTTAATATATAAATACCACTTGTGTTCTTTTCCTGTATATGCAGGACTTTATGGCTGGTAATATTTTGGCAGGTACTTTTTCCTTGCATCCAGCTTACAGGTGATACAAATCAGTCTCTAGTTACCACATTTTGAGGTTCTTACTCTTTCATTAGCATTGTGAGAGATTATTCTACATTCTCTTCCAGATCAGTGGCAATTGTTTTGAATAGCTGTCTTGGTTTGGAAAGACAGGTGTTTGCTAAGGAAGGCAGAAGCCTCCCCTGAAATGGAAAAATGTAGACCCCTTCCCTCCAAATTGTTATAAATTTGAAATTAAGGTGGGCTCTCAGGCAAAAATATAGGAGCAGGAATAACAGTCCTTCATTAGGGAAGAAAATTTTTAAACAAGATAAAATAAACAATGCAGTGAACCAAGCCAACACTGACAGAGTCAGAATACAACCTGACACCCTGTTGGTCAAGGTGTTGGCTGCAGTCCAATTGGGAATTGTGGCTGCAGTCCTCCTGGAGTGGCAGGTGTGGCTCTGTTGGAGCAGTGATCCTGTAAAAAAGGGGTGTAGTCTTCCTGCAGTGGAAGAGGCAGCTGTTCCTCTCAGAAATCCAGTGCAGGAAAAGCTGTGTTGGTGTTCCAGAAACTCAAGATTATATCCAGGTAGAAATGCTTGGCTCCTCCCTCTGGGTGGAGCATTCACAATTGGATGTTATAGTTCTTATCAGTCATGCAGTGACATTCAATGTCTCCCCTGAGAGAGGATTGGTTGTGGAAGAGATAAGGAAAATTGCTCACTTAACAGAAGACAACTGCCATACGGATGGCAAATGAATACATCTTGCTTCTCAGTCTGGGACTACAGCATATGTACAAAAACTTAAGTTTCATGAAACATCTGCAAATCCAGGCCTCTATGTACAGCTACAACTGCATTTTCAGATCTCCAAATTAACTAATTTCTCATGTCTTTCATCTATCACAAGAATTTTGTGCTTTTCTAGTTTCTTACTCAAAATGGTAAGAGGTACCACCCATCTTTCAGAACACTGTTATTTCAACCTTATTCTCTATCAGTTGGGATTTAACTGATTTTAAACAATAAAATCAAATTTTAAAATTTTTTTGAAACCCGATTGTGTTTGTAATAATAGTACCATTCTTTCTTTCTTTTTCTTTCTTTCCTTAGGAAATTAATTCACTATCACCTATTTCATTATCCTGCAAAAGATCAGTTCAGTTTCACAGGACTGGTACCATGGGATCATCTCATTTGCCTTTTTTTTATTTCCATATTTTTGGCTTGCTCCAGTGCCCCAGATCTTCCCCAATGTTTCAAGATGCATTGAAAATTGATATTACTGATGCAGAGAGCCATTCATCAGCTCTTCTGAAGCAGTTGACTGCAAGTTTTCTAGATTTTAAAAGCCCAGAGAGAATAATGGCTGTTTAACATTTTCCTTGCTTACTTTTAGAATAAAAGGTATTCTATGCAGCTTAAAAAAAATCACTGTGGTGTCTGTTTTTTTATAAATACAGAACAGAAGGTACAGCTATTAAATGCCCTTTTTTGCATTCCTTCTAGACAGGACAGTGGTTGAGATTCCTTAAGATCTCTGCCTTGCTTCCATTGTTTCCCACATTCTGAAGAGGCCAACCTGCTGAAATTGTGGAGTTTATTTGGCTAGAAATATGGCATGTACATGCTAGCTCTTGGGGGACACTGATACCTACATTTAATGTTAATGAATTCGCTGATCAGCTTAGCTCTAAAGTTCAGATCAGTCCAATTTGAATCAAGAAACCTCCACAGACTGATTTTTGGAATGAGATTTCTGATGGTTAAAAAAAAAAAAGAAGCAAAAAACAATATTTGTTTTTCCAAAGGAATTTTTCTGAAATGGTTCCTTTTGTTGAAAACTATGTTCTTAGCTGATGCTCAACCTTTATCCATCTATATTAGATGTTCTGCATGTGCCTACAATACAATGTTGGCAAGTATTAAATATTTATCTTTGCTCCTAAGGAAAGCTGTCTGAAAAGAATTTGCTTGAATCTCTGCTCTGCTTAAAATTTGCACTGGATCTAAATGAAAAGTAAATTCAAGACTAATATATCATGTAGACATGTAACACCACTGTCATCCTCAGGGACTAAAGGCAAAAAATATAACTCTCTCTTTTAAATGGTTTCTGAATAATTTTGAAGTATTGCATCATATGTTCCCATCAGGAGCAGCATAAGTCTCAGAACAGTCTTTGCTTATGGAAGGTTCACATCTGAATTGCTGGGCTATTTGGATTAAATTGCATTTAACTGCTTAGCAAAGCCAATGAAGGTGCTAAGGGAGTTGCTAAAAATCTTTATGACAGTAGGAATTTGCTCCACTGTGCCTAAATTGCTATCATCAAAATCCTCACACCACTCATGGAAACATGCCTGGTTAAAAGGAGCTATGGATAATGGATTTTATGAACAACTACTCCAAGTGAGAGCAGCTATTTTGTTGCCTAATACCCATCACACGTTTGTTAAACTAGACCTGTGAGCTATAAAGGAGTGTCTTCTCTGTGACAAGGGATAGGAATCAGCATAATAGAGATATTGCTGGGGAAAAAACCCCAAACAACCTCCTGGAGTTCTTTGGTGTTTTGTGGGTTTTTTATATGGGTGAGGATTTTATATTCCACTTTCAAAACTAATAGTCATGGTAAGACATGCAAGTCGAGAGGCAGTGGCAAAAGAGCAGATTGTAATGGAAAATCTGTGCAGCCTGACATGCATCTCTAATGATATCTCAAGCACTTGTGTGGCAGAATTGTGCGCCTGCACACCTATGCTTTATCAGCGTTTCATTTTTATTCTATTTGCATGCTGGAGTCCCACATCAAAGCCCTAGCTGCAACCAGTCGGTATGATATGTGCTCACATGTACAAACAGACAGATATTCTGCCATTATGCTGGTTAAAATAAACAGAGAGCAGAGGAGGCAGAGTTTGTAACTCCATGCAAAGAAGAGGAGAGCCATTGCTGGTTTGGAGAGAAGCCTCCCCAGACAGAAGAAGGAGCTACAGTGAACAGGCAGTGCTGGGTGCTGAGGGGAATGATCATTACCTTGCCAGGATTTCATGAGAAAAGAATCTCAGGATATAAAAGGATCAGAACAGAATTTGTACCTTGTTATTTAAGCAGAGTCCAGCACAGTGAATCTCCCCTCTGTAATTTTTGTGCCCTGTGACAATGTGAATGTTTACCACTATTGATGGTCACCATAACTCTGGCCATGACAGTTTGCTGCAACTGAGAGCATACAGTTGCAACTCCATAAAGTGATCAGAGTTTTTACAGTCTCCAGAGAGCATTTGCTGCTTATGGGAATGTGAAATACTGCACCTTGGTGCCTTTAAGAGAGGCCCAGGAAGTTTGTCATCCTTCACTGGCAGGCGGTGGCCTGAGATCAAACAACTAAATTCAAACTGAACAGAAATGTGTCTTTCAGAGAGCAAAGGCTTAGCCTAGGCATCCTCCTGGATGATGGGACTCCCTTTTGACCTGGTGTTGTGCAACTGTATTTGATAACAGCAGACCCAGACACACAGGGCAGCAGAGGAAAAGGAGGCATCAAGCTTTCAAGCCTGGACTTGGAGCAGTGGAAGATTAGACATTGCATCTATCCAGTCACCTGAGAGAGAGAGACCTCATTTCTCTACTAGCAGCAAAAATAGTGTGGGCCTTCCAGAGCCAGGACCAGGAAGCAGCACTTTTGTGGGCACACTCTTGGGTGTAAGAGCTAAAGGGGTAAGGTCACTGAGAAACCAAGTGACAGAGAAACACAGTGTGAGATATGAAGATGTATGGTGAGAGTTGAAACATCAGAATGAGCAGCAGGTTAGAGGCATGAAGATGCGTTTTGTTCACTTGCAAGGATGGTGAGGAAGTTCCACAAGAAAATCACTATCTTCAAAGCCAAATGGTAATTTCTTGGTATGAGAGAGTTAGGGGCCTTTCACTCAGTCTTGTGTTCCAGAAATCAGGATATCCTTCTCAGGTTGAATTTTTCTTTGGCATGTGTACTGCTCTCCAAAATGCAGGCTTTCTTCCTACAGTCTGACAGCACCTCCTTAACTTTCCATGGAGTGTTTCTGAAGGCAACTAATTTTAAGAATTCAATCACCAACTTCGTACTATCTGTAGAAACTCACAGTTGAAAATGTTGTCCTTTGGGCTTTGCATTCTCTCAAAGAGTAAAATACTATTTAATCTGTCATGTATTTGTGGGGCTGAATATCTGCAAACATCATCAATATTAGAAAATCTGCAGTTCACAATATTGCAAATATCCCAGACATTAAAGACCTGAGATGGTTACATTATTATTTAAACACTGAAGCATGATCCTACAGTCTTACTCAGAAGCCATGGTGTTCTGCATCCAGATTTGTTGCAAATCAGATATGAAGGGCTATGAATGTGAGTGTGTTAAGCCATCATGAATTGCTGCTGTGGAGATAGCTATTTATCATTGCCTCCCACTGTGAGGGTGGAATAAGCAGTCTGAAGGTCACATACATTGTATTTATAATGCTGTTTTAAGGTCATCTCTATGTGCAGATGCTCTAGACAGAGGAACTTAAAAGTACAGATGTGTCTGTTGCAAGGAGCTAAATAGATTTGAGATTATTATTTTGTAAAAGTTGTATTTTAGCCAGAAACACTGCTGTAGCCATTCTGTCCCTGGCAATTTTCCAGTCACCAACAGCTGGCAATTAGCACTTACACAAAGATGCCTAAACATGGTCCAGCCTAAGGCTTCAGAGGCACTTGCCTGGAGCTTGAGGGCTGCACCTATTTTACATAAAATTGAGCAGATTGTGGCTGATTTAATCCTTCCAATGGAGCTATGGCCGACAAAAGCTTCTGCTTCTGGTATGCTTTGCTGTACCCTGATCAAAACATTGCCCTTTTGTGGAATTCAATGGACCACATTTAGCCTCAAGGTTGTATTCTGGTTTTCCTTGAATTGTGTTAACTACTGACAAAGCCCACAAAGCCTTTCAATCCAAGTGTGGAAAGGCAGCAGTTAATCACATCTCTTTGTACTCAAAGAGGGGAAAAGACTTTGCTAAGATATAATAGAAGTTCCGATGATATAATTTTAACAGTAACTATGAGCAGACTGCTCATCATTTGTGCTGAACATTATGCAAGAGAGAAAGTTTCTGACCTGAAAATGTACAAGCTCATTATAAGGCAAGAAAAGACTTTTATGAGTCTAATTTGGCTCATGAAATTCCTGAAGAAGAAGCCCGGGGAAGAAAAAATGCCAGTCACTGTGAAAGACAGATGGTGATGTCAGTCCCCACCTGGAAGAGTAAGGGATGATCCTTTCTTGGAGTGCGCTTGCACTGGGGATCGTGGGGCTGGGTTCACCCTCCCAGGCAGGAGATGGACTGAATCCATGGCTCCTGCTGACTGCATGGGTGGTGTATTACTCTTCCTCTGTTTGAAGTGAGGTGTGGGCGCTCTGCCCCAGCCATATTTTTGCAGAAAAGACTGGCACTCCTCCTCCATCCCTCCCCCAGCTGTCCTGTTGGAAGGCTTGCTTAGCTATCTATCGCAAAGGAGAATTACAGACTGTGAATCCTGGTCTGACAGATTGACTTCCCTGCAGTCTGGAAATAGATGTCTGAACTCCTAAGAGGGGTATGATTTAAGAAGGAGCCTTTTCCTCAGTGTGTCCCAATGGCTAACCCAGACACCTCCTGGTCACAGTGCAGGCTGATGGGATGTGCCTCAGGGATTGCTGGCTCTGCACGTGGTCCTAATTCCTGGCAGCCAAGAAGTTCATGCAGAGCAGGAGCCTGAGGCTGACAACCCCACGCTTTTTTTGTGTTCTTATAAAATCTGTCACCATGCAGAAGGGTAAGCCCAGACACATGGCCATGATGTTTAAGACAGGCTGGATGTTTAGCGAGTCTCACCTGGCTTTTCCTTGGTTTGGCAGATGTGCTTTTTTTACACAGCCACTTCTTCCTTTACAGTGCTAAAATATATACAGACAGCATATTTAGTGCTGATAAATGTAAATTAGTACTCAAGGAAAAGTGCACAAACTTAACTCCATGTGCCTGACAATTGACTACAGACTATTTCTACCTTTCAGGAGTGAGAGCACTCCTGAATGGAAGCTCAATATTTGGGGAGGTCAAGAAAGTAAATCAAGCATAAGGAACTAGGAAGAAAGGAAAGAGATAAGAAATCATGATCCATTTTTATTCTCCTGAATAAATACAGGGTACACTTGCATTTTTCAAACTGAGTGTACATCTGATGGCTCCATCAGCTGTGGCAAAAAAAGGAAGATTGCAGTAAGAGAAGCTAAGATGAATCAATGTATGAAAAGGATGTGTGAAGACACATTAAGTATGAGGGGACTCCTAGCCTAGAAAAGGGGTGGCCTCAGGAGAACATTACAGGAGTCTGTAAAGTCATCAGATCACTCAAATGGGACAATTGTGGAACTCATTATCACTTCAGTCACTTCATAATGTCCTCAACAACAACAACAAAAAAATTAGATAAACTGGCAGAAGGTGCATCTATTGTGGGTTACCAAATACAAGGATACCATTTGTCACTCGTGAAGTATTGAAGGTGCAATCCCACTCAGAGGGGATGAGAATGAAAAATCAAGGCTATATCTCTGCACATCTGTCCCGTTCCTGCATTCTTTCTCTGAACATTCCTTGCAAGGAGTTGTGACACTAACAGCAACGGACACAGATCTGAGCCTAATTTATAATAAGCCTCCAATTCTCTTTTGCCTTTCTTGAAAAGGCTTCAAGGGGAGAAAAATATCAGCAGAGACAGCTGCTTGCATCTCTTCCTATGTAAAGGAAGAGGTTATTCTCCAGTCATGTTCACCTTTGCTTGAATGCGTTGGCCTTGTGCATTGTTTTCCAAGGCAGATACTTCAGAAAACACTTCTACATGCAAACATGCCACATGATTTTCTTTCTTCCCTGCTTGCAACAATTAAATATGTAAAATTGATCCCAATAAAGCTTACCGGTACCAGATCTCACTGTCCTGAGGGGCAGGGTTTAGGATAGGCAGACAAATACGGTGACAGGAAGAGTCAAGTACTTGCCCAAGCTTATGCATGTTCTGTAGCAAAACAGGGTACTCCAGAAATCCTAACAGTCTTTACTAATGTCACTACTACCTCTTCACCACCACCAGATGCAATCTATTATCTTCCATCCCTCTGGTTGGAATAGACAGACATTTGTATTGTTACTGAATGTGAGCACAGGTTCAGACTGTCAGTGCCTCAGATGGGCCCTTGCTGCTGCACAGGTGCTGTTTGCATGATGCTGCCTCCATGCATGCCCTGCACTCCAGAGCCAGGAGCAGCTGCTGCTGCCACTGTGCCCAGGGCACCCTCACCAGTGTGGGACAGAAAGCCCATACCAGAGCACCTACAGCTCCTGGCATTAAAACCTCACCTTCCCGCTGTCAGCAGGACACCAAATTACTCTGCAGCTGGAAAAGGTATGACATGAGTGGTCAGTGGTTTAACTCTTGGAGGTGAAGAGAAGCTGAGAGTCAAGTAGAAGGAGATTTTTATGTCTTGTGAACCAGTGTGTTGGTGGAAGGAAAAGGAATATTTTAATAAATTATTCACAACCTCTCTCTCCCCTGGAATGGGCTAAGGAGTGGAAATAGGCTTCCTGCTGAACAGGTTGAAAAGAACTCTGTTTTTTAGAAGGACTGAGCCACCTTTCTGCTGAGCACAAGTAATTCAATGCTGGGACATGCTCTAAAAGGATAGTGGTAAAGGGTGGGGGCAGGGAGAAAAGTTAGTTGCTAGCAGTGCACATCTTAAAGAAAAATAGCAACCCGATGATTATGCAAAATGTAAAAAATGTGTGGATAGAAATCCTCACAGCTTCACATGTCAAGATTATTTCATCAATAGTTTGATGAAAATGCATTGCCTTGTCCTGATGAAGGGCTAAAAGTCTTGCAGGGACTCCATTCTTCCAGTAAAACTGATTTTCAGGGTCCTGCTTGGTCCATGACTTTTGAGGGACAGCTGAGGGCAGTGGTGGCTGCTCTATGGGATGGGAAGGGTGTCACAGGGGGACTCTGGAAGCTGAATGCCTGGAGTAGAGACAGGCTGCACAGGCTCAGCCTCTTGTCCCAAACTGCCACAGTGATCTAATTACTGGAAGTGAAGTGTGTGACATCTGGAGAAATGCCCAAGCTTCAGAGTGACTTAGGCAGCCACTGAACCATGCACTGCACCAGCTCCCCACTGCTGCACTCACCTACCCACTCGTCAGCTGCAAACACAAGCTTTGTGACCAGCCATGGGGCTGGATGTTGCTTTTGGCTGAAAATGCAGTGTTATCATGCTTGGGAAAAAACCAACCTCTCTGCAGGATTTTCCCTTGCACTCCAGTAGGGAAGCATTAGTTAATGAAGGGCGCAGGCTTTGGTGTGACGAGGCTGCTGTGTGTGACCTTCTGTGCAGCCAAGAGTGAGACACTATTAGGATTTCCCAAAATTACAGGAGAAAATTTCCACACATCTCAGGAAAGGTATTGCAGTCACCCTGAGATAACTCTCTTCTGGATCTCATTAGGATGGGCAAAGATGAGTTAATCACTTGTCTGGGAGCCCTGGTTGCCTAGGGATCAGTGATCATGACCTGATTGCATTCACTGTGGGCAGACAAAAGATGGTTGCTGTTTGGTTCTTCAAAAGGGCTAATTTCCCAAAGATAAAGAAAATTACCAGTGAAATTAATTGGGATGAAAGGTGTAGAGAGAGAATCGGGAATCCTTTAAGAGAACTAATTAGCTGGCCAGAAAGCCACATTTTCATACTCCAGAGATAGGAGAGCTCTGGCTAGCAGACCTCCTTGGCTCATCTGCAAAGAGAATGCAGTTAGAAATAACAAAACAGTATATCACACACAGAAACTAGATAGGAAGGGGTACAAATAAGTAGCTATTTAAAGCACAAGGCAAGGGACAAAGGGAAGAACTAGAAATATAATAGAAACAAACGTGTAGACAAGAATAAGGCCACTTGCTAGATAGGGATGATAAAATTGTTAGCAATAATGTGGAAGAGGCAAAAAGGGGAATAAACAGTCTGCAGGGAAAAAAGCAGAAAATGGATACATATTACATGAAGCTGAGTCATTTAACAGAGTTGTCAGGTGTTGTGTCAACATTTTTTTTGGCAGATTTAATATTAAAACTTCACAGAATATGAGAGAAGAAGCCACAGAAACAATTTGAAGGCTTAGCTACAAGAGCTATTTTATTACAAAATGTTTTCTTCTTTTGCAGGCATGAAAATTATATTTATTTGGCAGAAAAACATGAACCAATGGCTGGAAACTGAATACAAAGTATATCTTCTTAACAGTGAGTGTAATTAACCATTGAGAGAACTAGAGAAAATCAGTGACCTTCTGGATAACAGGTTTTGGCCCCAGCCATGTTTGCTTTTCAGCACCTGGCCAATACTTGTGAGGGGCTGGTGAGCAAAGGAGGACTGCTGGGTTCCATCAAAGTATCAGGGAGGAAATAGCTTTCTCCAGCAGCAGAGGGAGAGTGGGTTGTGGATTTTGGTTGTGTGGACTGACTTTAAGTGTCTCCTTATGACCACAAGTAGAGATCCTGAAATTAGAAGGTCTGTAAGAACAAAGAGAAAAAACAGCTTTCCCCTGAGAAAACCAGGAGCTCAAAGCTGGAGGTAATTTGGGAGGGCATGAATAACTGTTTAAATGGTACATTTTTCTTTCAATAGCACCTAGTGTACTAGGCACTGAGAAAGGAAATGTTCATTTAAGGAGAAATAAAGAAAGTCACAGCTGTGATTTGAATAATTGCAAAATGCAGCAGGGAGCTGGCTGGGGACAGGCCAATGCCACGTTCACCTTGCACCCTCTGAAACCTCAGCCTTCCTCATCAAAAGCTTGATGATGCCAATGCATTTCTCAGTGTTCCTAGCTTGCTGGAACCAGGTCTTAAAGATTTGGGCTTGGTTGCAACCCAGTCTGGCTCAGTACAAAGACCATATCTACTCCTAGTGCTAGACAAACCTGGCAGTAAAAGCATTTCCTCCTCCTTGCTGAGGCAAGAGGTCACAAATGAACTTTAGTCTTTAAATATTTCTTTTCATCTTCAACAAACATCTATATTGAGTAGGAGCATTATATGTTTACCATGAACCATTATGAAATGTGGGGGTTTTATACCCCAGGTACATAAGCAGGCTCTGACTGCTGGTCATAGTCCTACTCATGAGCTGTCTCATGGGCAGTGCTGTCAGCAACCTGCACAATCCATAGGCCATGATTTTACAACAGCCATATCAAAATTAGGAAAATACCACACCATCTTATTTGCAATTTAGAAGAAGAGGAGAGAGAGTCTGATCTAAATTATATCGATGTTTCTAAGAGCTTTTCTAGTCAATTAAGTTTGAAATAGATTAGGCACAAGAGCAGGCAGAGAATGCAAAACAAGAAATATTCAGCTGAATGAAAGGGGAAACCTGATGAGGAAAGGCAGAGAGTGAATCACATTAAGTACTATTCAGGGTGGAAAAAAATAGGCTGCTAGTTAGCTAATGGAAGCATGAGAAATTTTTTGGTTTGGAAGGGTATTTTGTCATTTTATATTAAGTGTGTTTTCTCACGATGGAAGCATCATATACCAATGCACAAATATACGAATATAAAAACATTAAAAATATAAAAATAAAGTACCTACTACTTCTAAAACAGGAACCCAGCCTAGCAAGGCTATCTCACAAATAGGAGCAGGACCAATAACTGCCTGTGTTTAGAACTGATTCAGTGTGAGTGAAGGTCTTGGACACAGAAATGTGAAAGCACATAATTAGATAACATGCAGAATAGAATTCTAACCTTTCCTCTTCCAATCTCTGCAATGCTTTGGAAAGGCATAGGAAAACCTGTCATTAGTTTTGCATGTTTACAAAGACTCAGGGTGTTATATGCTAGTGCCTCTAGCACTGATTTCTACAACACAAAAAAAATTAGTGCCCTGACATTGAAAGCATTTCAGAGGTTACAGCTCAGTAGTGGATCAGAATGCTGCATAACTTCCAAATGCAAAATGTCAACACAATACATAATATTCTCTAGACTGACACTGAAAAGTGCTTTGCAAGCCTATATGGCCTGATTATTATTAACAATTTATTAAAGCTCCTGTTTTATGGATGGATGAGTGACTCCTGGGAAATGGAAGACTAAGTGTACAGAAATTCATATTCTGATGATGACTTGCAGTCCCTTGCTCTAACTGCTGGATCAGGCTTCCTGTGCTGGGTGCAGCATGGTGGCTTTGTGCAATCAATGGCCCTGTAATTAGGAAGACATGCAATATTCTGTAAAATAGCCACACCTTTTCTGAAGAGACTTCTCTCATAGGTGTCATTGAATTTAATTCACATCATCTAAATTACCCCAAATCCAGCCTGAATTTGATCCCATGGATATCTTCATCTGCAGAGCTTCCGCAGTTTCTTTCATCGGTCATTGCAGGACGAGTTATATTCATGCAATGATGTCAGCACTTGGTTTGTGATAAGATGCAGCAAGGAAGTGAAATGAGGTACAGTTATTGGCTGATAATAGTGGTCTTATAACTGTGGTGTGGACAAATGAAATATGTTCTGTGAAAATGGGCTACTGTCCAGCACTTAAAATAAATGTTTTGAAGTGCTAGTAGACCTGCTCTATAAACTACCCCAAGACTATGCAAGGAATGCTAATCCATACTGGCCATCAGGACAAAAAAAAAAAATAAAAGTTTATGAACATTTTGTGAGTGTGGGAGGAAAAGCTGTTTTACAGCAATATTGCTTCCTCCGTTGAGAGTGGTCTGTGTTGCATACATAGCTTTCCTCAAGTTTCAGAATCAACTGCTCTTTTACACTGAACCTATCCATTTTATTACATATCCATCTCCTCATGCTAAGCCAAATTTAAAAGGGCTCACCAGGGTGTACTAATGAATAAGTTGGATTTTTCTGCAGGGCAGTAGTGCCTGCAGTAACTCCACTGTTTTGTCAGTGTGACTTACTACAGTGCATGTATCCTGACATACTAATAATGGTTCATGTTTAAACATGAACAAGTCCCACTGGACCCCTAAAAAGAGTGTGTAGTTGCATATTCTGCATCAAGTTAAGCCCACATAGAAACAGAGATCACAGAGGCCATGAACTGCTTGAAAATAGCTCATGTTTGCTCTGTCAGGACAGGGCTTTTCCCTAAGGAAACATCAATGATCACACCCAAGAATGTTTCTTCCAGACTCCCCCAAATTAAATTATTAAATATGTAATCAGGCTAGACAACAGTGCTACTACACACAGAGAGCTGCTTTCTCTGTTATGGGAGCACTATCAGTGAAAAGAAGTCAAGGAAAGTTTCATTTTTAGAATGAAACTTTCACTTTTTTGTTTCATAAAAAGAAATTTAAAAATGCAAAATTATTCCAGCTATTGCAAATATGTCGCAAAACCTGTGTTTCTAAAAATGCATTGAGTCTGCAATACTGTCAGTAATAGTAAGCTGGAGAGACTTGGAGAGCTATCCTCTTCTTTATCTCTTTAACAAGCATAGCTTCATTGGCTGCCGCAATTATTTCTGATTGACACCTAAGTGAATTAGAAGCATGTGCTGCACATCTTAACTGCACATTAATTACTGCACTGTGCTAAGAAAAAAACTTGGAAAACACTACTTTTCTCCTCATGGGTCTTTCCGTGGTTCCTTGAGGCCATGGACTGAATTTATAAGTTCCCATAGGTGAAGCTGTTGTAACATGTGGCATCTCATCTTATTTTGCAAAACAGCATCATCAAAGTGGATTTTTGGCTATTTTATAAAGTTTTTTTTTATTGTTGTTGTTTGGTGGGATTACTTTTGTTTGTGTTGCTTTGTTTTGGGGTTTTTGTTGTCATTGTTGCTTTGGGTTTTGGGATTTTTTGGGGGGGTTTTTTGGTTGGGCTTTTTTTTGGTTGTGTGTTGGGGTTTTTTTGTTTTGGTTTGTTTTTTTTATTTTTATTTTTTTTTTACTTTCTGGATTCGTTCAATCTCTGCAAATATCTGAAAATGGATGCTCTGGGCAGACAGTCACAATGCCACTTTGCAAACACCACGTGCTGTGAATTTAATGATTTCAGAAACAGAGCTTTTGACCTCAGGAACTGAACCCCAGCTCACACATGTCAGTCCAACCTCACGCCCACAAGCTGTGTGTCCCTGTGTCTGCACAGGAGGCCACTGCCTGGGACAAAGTATGACAATCCCACCCAAGGGAGCCACAGGGTGTCTGTAGCCTCCAGCAGCAGCGGGTCTCAGCTGCAGAGCAGAGAGCCAGCCCAAGGTGTGAGGGGAGGAACCAGCTGTGCTACACTGCAGAGCTAACATCAGCTGGAATGGTGGCCCCTCTGGGATCCATCCCCATACACAGGACTGATTCCCCCTTTGGGCTGGGAGGGAGCTGCAAGCTTCAGCCAGCTGGCTGGTGGAGCTCCACCTCTGGCAGCACTCCCAGCATCCAGCCATGGGACACTAATCCCTTCCTTCATCCTGGCTGGCGATGCTTCCCATCATCCCACACTATTGGATGGGTAAATACCAGGCTAATACAGGAGAAATTCGCATCCTGGGAAGCTCCTGCACCAAGGAAGCATGGGCAGAATGAAGTCTTCCTGGCTGGCTGTGACAAGAGAGCATGAGGTGGCTTCTGTCCTACCACAGGTAGAGCACCAGGTGGTGCCAAGCTCCTCTGCCATCACCAACACCCCCCTGTCTGCCTGTGCTGCTCCTTGCAGATGGGGAAAATGATGTGCAGGTGCAAGTGCAGGTCACACTTCTCCTCTGAACAATTTTGGGTGGCCTTGCTAGCTTCTGCTGCTCCAGGTCACTCAGGTCCAGGCTGCTGTCACCTCACATGTGGATGTCCTGCTCATCAGGAAGTCCCTGTCTGGGATCTGAGCTTTGCTCCTCTATGGGATTTATTCTGTATTTCTCTTCTTGGTGAAATAAAACTATTTGTTATCTTGCCATTTTCCATCTGACCCATAATTTATGACAGAGAGTTCAGCTGGGCCTTTAGGATGTCTGAAACCTTTATGGTAAAAAAAAAAAAATCAAACATATCTGAATGGCCAGTGAGGATACTTAAAATCAGCCACAACGATTTGATGAAATGTATTTAAACAATCAAAGAAAATTTAGTGCATAGAATTTTTTTAACATACATTCACCAAAACCACTTTTCAATTATTGTGAAATTGGGAAGGGGGAAAAAACAACAAAAACAACAACAGCAAGAACAAAAAAACAAGCCAGTTTATTTTAAATGGAGAATTAAGGGGGGGGGGGGGGGGGGGGGATGGATTCATTTCCTTCTGTTATTTTTAAATTAATGATTTTTAAAGATGTTAATTCTAGAGTACCATTTTAATTTAAAAACTAATTCAATTTTAATTATTATGTTTTAGGAGGATTAAATCAAACAAGGTTTATAAAGGCCCATAATATAACTTTGGCTCATAACAAAAGAAAACAGATTTTCAGTGTAAATAAAATTATTTTTAAAATTTTACTTGACAAAAGTAAAAGTAATTTTTAAAATTTTACTTGACAAAAATCCCTGAATATTTTCCATTTGAATTAATTTTCTGCTCTTGTTTTGGTTTTTGTTTTTTTTTTTTTTTAAATTATGAATCTGAAAAGTCAGCTATTTGCTGAGCTGTGCTGAACAAGGCAACAAATACTTTGATTTTTTCCTACACCTGTACCTAGTTTACCTAGTTTACCTAGTTTACCTAGTGTACCTAATCTAATTTTATTTAATCTTTACTCATGCACAATCTTCACAGTTTCTGAAGGATGTTAGTCTGTATTAGGAAAGTAGGAGTAAGACCAATGGCTGAAGGAGGAAGCTTCTTTAACTGAAAATGTTGACAGTGTTCTGGACCATTTTCAGACCTTCTTTCACAATGTGTCTGTGTAGCCATTATCTCACAAAGAGCTTTTTGTGGTTTGTACCTAGAGGTTCCACTCGAATCTATGATGCCACCCAGGGGGAGGTTGAGATGTTTGTAAAATGATGCAGATGTGTATTTTAATATGACCTACATATGAAAGAGGAACTAAATGATAGAAGTGTCATGCTGAGAGACCTTATTTCAATGGAATTTTCTCTCTTTAGGGAGAAAGATTTAACGTATTTATTTCTATAAGGCCATACTACAGGGAGTTCAGCTTGGGGAAATGTGAAAACTAACTTCAGGTTTTAAATCAAATTTCAGTCCTTGTGACTTCGGTTCTGCCAATCTGTGTCTGAATAACAGGACCCAACGCTCTGTACAGCCCAAATGGAAAGATACTCAAAGCTAACAGTTCCTGCTAGTTTACAGCCACAGGCTTGTCAGATTGAACTTGAAATCTGACCCGAGCATACTCAAAATTCATCCCAAGTTCTCCTAATGCTGCCTGATGAATTTTGCCTGGCAGCAGTTTTTATTACAAGGGGATTTCTTGAAGTATGAGAAGTAGCTCCAAGCCATCTCAAAAGCAGTAATTATTTCAATATTTCCTGGTTGCTAGATAGAATCCCAGATCCTTGGAACAGTTAAAAAAAAATAGCAATTTTGTGTCAAGTCAGCATGAAAATGCTTTAGATTTGTTGCAGAAAGGAGCCTTGTGTAAAATGTGTTTAAGATTCAATGAAACACTTTGTCCATCCCAAAACAAAATGTTTTCTTTCATGCAGGGCAGTTTTTATTCTTGCAAAATGAATGTGGGTCAGTGGTATTTAGCAAATCTTGTTTCATAAGATAACAGAACAATTTCTCTCAGTTTACCAAAGCTTTCCACAGGAGGGAAAACTGGGAGGTGTGCGGGGAAACTTTAACAAATTTTACTTCATTTGTAAACAGTTTCATCTGAAACTGTTTATTTTTTAGGTGAATAAACATTTCTACCAAACTGTTTCAGTCAGCTCTATTTGGAGTCAATATGCTGTGTAAGCATTCCTCACCCTGCCAACTGCAATGAAGTCCCATGACTGGTTGCCCTGTAGGGTTAACCTGGGCTATCGATGATGTGTATGTGGCAGATATGCCAGAAGACTGCTAACTGCCTGATTAAATCTCTTTTCCTGATTTTTGGGTCGAAATAAATGATTAAGTCTAAAAGGCTTGCTGTGTGAGGAAAGAAGCTCAAGTTTTCTCGGAGCTTCCTTATACCTAACTCATGGGCTCACAGATTCATTCCTTCAGAGGCTGATAGGGCAATGAGTATCTAAGGAATGAAGAATGACTTTAGGCTTTGCCATTTGTTTTTTATTACAATGGACTAGGCTTTATTTCAGGCTAAAATGTTGGCCTCAAGCAGCTCACTGTGTCAAGGGCAGAAGTACACAACCACGTGAGAGCTCTCTGTCAAGTTTAGAAAGTGTTAGTGGCGCTTCGTGGATTTTATTTAAACAGCTACCTTGCTAGCAGATTCATTTAACAAAGTACCTCCCATGTGGAAGAACTGCAGAAGAAAACACAAATCTGCTCTCCTTTCAAGTTGAAGGCGCTTTTGAAACCATTTCAGCTCAAGGAGCTGCATTTTGCTGGAGAATGAAGACAGGCTGTTGTGGGCTATACCTCTTCTTGGGGCAGGATGACTGGAGGCAGCTGACCGGGAGCCAGTTCATGGCTGGTGAGCAAGTTCCCAGCAAAGCCACATAATGTAGAGACATTCTCTTTCTCAGACACATTTCTGAGGATCTTCAGTTTCACCCCATCGTATTGAAGTGAGCAGCTGGTGCAAAGCAATATGTATTTGGCTTGGCTTTCAGATTTCACCAACAATAATATGCTGACAATGTAAATAACAAATTCATTTATGTACAAAAAACAATACTGATGTTCAGAAGAATCAGGTAAAACTATCTCAAAGGTTCATAGTAAACAACATTTATACCTTTTTTCAGATGTTTCACTAAGCAGTTTCTGTAGCTTTTTAAGCATCTTGCAAGTCTCTGAGGTTGACAAGTGAAAAGGATGAAAAACAATTCTAAGAGAATCTATTCTTGTCTTTCTCTAATGGCTTATAGATCCTGCTATTTCCATAAATGCTCTTTGAAGGGAAACTGTGTGGGATTTTAATGGCTTTTCGAGTTCATGTGGGTGTCACTTGCTTTGATATATGCCAGATAGAAAACAACAGTATGTCTGAAAGCAACAATCAATGGGGTTTAAGGTGAATGGCAAGTACCATGTTTAGGAATACACTTATCTTGGGGTTATTGCACCCTAATCACAGGAATACCATTGAGTTACCATTGTTTTGTGTGTAAGGAAGAGTCTCTTTACTGCATTTAAGAGGACATATTAAAGATGTATTATGCTTTTACAAGCAAGATATTTTTTTCCATTTGTGACATGTTGCTTATTACCTCAAGTTTAAAAGAAGTATTTTGGGACAATGATTGTACTTAATCTAACTTAGAGCCAGATTTTTACAAGCCTTTTGACAGGAAAAAGTCATCTGGAGTTATCTGGCTATGGGACAGAGATGTTCTATAAAAGTGTTTTACTGTTGCAATATTCAAAATAAGCCTTAGTTGTAACACTTATGGGAGAAGCTCTGAGGTAAAATGATATTTGGAATGATTTTTTTAATAATATTCTGTGAAGAAATAATTAGGTTAGGGTTTTTCTTTCAGCCTACTTTCTGGTTGGGAGGGACTTCAGCTCTTACTTACTGTGTCCTTCACAGTATGTCACCAGTGACTCTCCTACCCTCAGCCCAGCTGTGCCACCACCCCACTGGGCACCACTGCACCACGTACTCAGTTCTTCCAAACTAGCTTTGTCCATGAGTATTTACCTCCCTGTATAAAATGTATTTCTTATTTATACCAAGGTCCATTATTTAATTTTTGTTATCACAGTTGTGGGCCAGGACTTTGAGGACTTGCAGAAAAAGCACTGGAAAACCAGACAGTACCTATGGTCTACAGAGAGCTGGATATTTCAGCTACTTGACACAGAAGGTGAAACTTTGGGAAAAGTACTATCTTGCAAAAGCTACTATTTTTGTTGAAACATATCCTCCTATATTAGGTGTCCATGTATCAGGAACGTCCAGACTCTGGTTGACAGCCTCAGTACTTTCAAAGTGTCCTGCAGCAGTTTTGTCTTTAAAAAGAGGTTAGATTTAACTAGATCAGGGGATATGTGCCCCTTATAGGACAAATGGGAGCAAGCAGAAGAGTACTGTTTTCAGCTGAATGTGCTTAACCAGGCTAGACTTTAAAGGTGGGCCCAAGTAGCCACCAGAAAGCAACTGTAGTGGTCACAAAGAGCAAATTTTCAAGTTCATTGAAGTGATTATCTACTAAATATAATTGCTTTACAAATGTAACAAATAGAGAAATCTATACAAACTGATAAGCAAAAATGTAAAATGCCAACTCAGATCAAATCACTGAGCCAAAAGGAGTTTTTGCTACCTGTGTTGGAAGGAAAATGTGGCTTATTGCTCTTGGATAAGGAAAAAAAATGGTTTTTTACATGAGTTTTCTTGTTGTAAGGGGTATACTGAGAAGAGCATTCTCTGTATTTGGGTTGATGCTACTGACAGAGACATTCTTGAAATTCACCTTGACTAGCAAATTATTTGAGTATTTAATCTTTACAGACTCTTGCTAAAAAGAGAACACTGATCTTTTTATATAGAGGAGAAAAGGGGTTTTGACATACTTTACGCAGACAGCTCAGCTGTTACTATGTCCATTGAAGGACAGAAAAATGTTGTTAACTGTGAGAATTAACTAAATTTGGGCTGTGATTTATGACTTCTGACAACAGCCCTAAACAAAGCTGACATGGCATATGACCAACCTGGATCCATTAGTAACAAAGAACTCTTGACCCAGGGAAGAATGTTGATTACATAAAAAGGACACTAAAAGGTAGCCCAGTTCATCAGCAGTGACATCCATTCCAGCAGATCCTGAGAAAAGGTGAACTTTGCCATCTTTCCTGGACAGCTTTTTATGCAATTGGAGCTCAATGCATCTTCCTCTTGTTTACCTGTTATCATAGATGCTACTGTATTCCTGATTCTCACAAGGCTCTGTACTGCCTATCTGAATTTCAGTAGCTGAAATAATTATTGTTCCTTGCTCTCTGCCAGAGCTGAGAATTGAATACTTCCAGGAAAAATTGGCTTCATTTTAATATCCCTTCCATTCAACCAATTCACGGTTTTACCACTCCACAATGCAACGGGCTTGAGGGGAAGAGAGGAGTGAAAAGTAGTCTAGTTGTGACAGGTAGAAGTCCCTTACAGGAAATAAATGCCCTGCTTTTAAATGGTCTGTATTTCATAGCACCTGTGCTGCTTCTGAGCTGGAGTACGTGGGTTGATTTTTCCATGCATACAGCAACATATGTCCAAAGACTGCAGGCGCTGGGCTTTGGGTGACCTGCCTCAGTAGCTTGGCTTGCTGGAGCACTGGAGGAAAGCTGTAGGGTGAGGCCAGGCACGACAAGGCCTGTTCTCATATGGTATGACACAAATTCACTGCACAGGCCCAAACCTGTGTGGCTTTGACACCCAGCTTCAGCTGGGAGACAGCAGAAGGCCTGTGAAGAGGCTTGAGAAAACAAACTAAGTTAGCACTGCCTGCCCTGTTAAGAAGAGCACTGATGTGCCATTAAGAGACTGTCCTCTTGCTTACTAAAGGAAAGTTTCCAGGAGTCAGTGCTGAGACAGTGGTGGGCTGGGACAGAGTCTGGAAAGAGAGAGGCCAGTCACTACACTGTGGCAAGGTGCTTCTCACCAGCACCTGTCTCTGAAGGGTGCTGTTTACCTGGGACAGCAGAGTTCCTAAGCTGGAACTCGCAAGTCAACATTGTACCAAACAACTCCAGGTGACTTTTGTCTCTGTATCCTCATGGCTGCAGGAAATAAGGGAATTAAAGCTTCTGTCCTTCCTTGGCAGCTGCAATACCTTCTTGAGAATGACACCCAAGCTGGAAGAGGGCTGAGCAAAGCTGGGCAGTTCCTGGGAGAGCACATTACATTTGCCCTTGCTATGTGAAGTTTAGAGAAGGAAGAGGCCTTTTTCATCCTTACTTGTCCATAGGCAGCAGTTTGGTCTATTGCTTGAAAAGTTTCCACCATCTAATTTCCATGAAGTCCCACCCACACTTGGAACTTGCAAGGACACTCTTAGGACAAATGATACCAATGGCCAGAAGGACCTGGACCCAAGACGGGAGATGCTGGTTGGACCCTACTGCCACTTATAGTTCCTGTCTCCAGCTGTCTAAGTGGCAGGACCTGGCTGCAGCAGCAAGACCTGCACATGTGCTTTCCCACCAAAAACATATCCAATTTGTGTTAGAGACAAAAAGTCCATTGGAGTATAAAAGTGTGTTGCCTCTGTTCATCACTGCAGCAAAGTTTAACTAATGAGCTGAGAGGGGGAAAGCTTCCTTGTTTTGCACTTGCAGGTGGGCTCAGTGCAGACCATGGACAGGTCTGTGGTAGCTGCTGCAATGATACTTCATGTTGCAGTGGGTCTGAAGAAACTCTGACAAAGATCCTGCAGATTAACAGTGCCTGCACAGGTGTTTGCTGCCACAGACCCATGTGCTGCATCAATCCCAGGTGCCAGCTGCCCTGAAAAGCACAGATGTGTGTGAGAAGCTCTGCAGTGCATGAAATCAGCAGGAGTTACAGACATGCTCCACAAACTGATATGGTGATGGGGAGTATTTATTGGAAGCTCTACAATAGAGATCAGAGTGATTCCCTAATGCAGTTTCCCAAACTTTAGTTTAGGCAGTCCTCAGCTATTCTGCTGTCACCTCCTCTTGTTCTCTGCTCCACTCCCTGCTCCTGGAAGCAACCTAAAGCCTCCAAAGCCTGTAATGGGGTAAAGTGGATTGAAAAGATGGGGCATGGCCCACATGGTGATACTATACCTTTTCTTTCCTTACTCTTATACTCACATTCCACACTCTCAGCATTTCTTTAATGAGAGGCAGCGCCCTTGAGCCAGGCTGGAAGAATAAGAGATTGTGACAGACAGAGAGGAATCCCACTTATTGCACTTCACCCCTCAGTATGAGTGAGGTGTGGAGGAGATAGCAGCACTACTGCCTGAGCAGTTTTCCCCAGCCACATGCAGCAAGGATCCCCATCACTTCTGTGCCACTCATCCAAGGGACAAGAGCTCAGATATTGTAGGAAAGAAGATAATCACAGAGGATGGCTCTGCAGCTAGTGATTTTATATTAGATAAATGTGTCATTGCAGGTGTTGGAAGTGATCCACACTCACATGGATCTGGGGCATGAAACAGGGGCAGGAGTATTTGCTTGAAACATTTCAGAAATGGTCCTGCTGCTTCTGTGGTGCTGCTGCTGAGGAGTGCTGGGTCTCCTGGCAAAATCTGGAGGTGGAACCATTTGGGGATTAAGGGAATGGGGTTTTGTTGCAGGAGACGGGTTTGCTCCTGCCCAGGGGTGGAAATTCTGCAGTGGTTCATTCTTTCCTTCCTCTCTTGTTGCCAAAGGCAGACACCAAGCTCCTCTGGTGAGCTGTAAATGAGTATAATTCAATACAGGGCCCCAAGTGAGCAGCAGCACACTTGGCTTAAAGCTATTCCTGTTATGGCCAGAGGCAGACATCTGGGATAGGTGGACAGATGATCTGACCTTGTGTGGAAATCTCATTGTACCCCGTGCTCCACTTCTCTGTAATAAAAAGTAATTTGATCAAATATTTTTGCACATTATTCTTCTGTTAGAATAATTACTCAATGCATGCCAGCTGCAGGAGTTCCTGCACCTTTTTCCTATGCAGTGATTGGGACTGGCTTCTCACACTCTTCTTCATCTGGATACTGGAGAGGCTCCTGCACTGGCAACTGCTGTGGTTGTGCAACAGGTAACAGAAGAGAGAAACTCTTCTTTTTCAAGATGCACAGGAGTTAATTTATGGCCAAAATTTTAAATAGAGGATATGCAAATACAGGAAATCCCAAAATGTTTTTTCCACCTGTTTTTGTTCACTCTGGGGAACAGAATTCTCTTTGCTCATTTTATATCTAATGTTTGGGTTAAATTAAACATAAGCAAACTAACAAGTAAGCTGCAGTTCCTCCACCATACTCTTCCCCCATGATTTCATGAGGGGAAGACAAATCTTTGCCTCATTTAAAATCACCATGAACTCTTGCAATATTACAGATGGATCAGAATTGGTTTTGTTATTAATAACATACTGCAACATGTCCATTTTGCGAACATTTTGGGTGTACATTATGGGCTTGCTGCTTTAGCATTCTTCTTAAATTGAGGTTTGGAGGTTTTTTCACCCCCAGCCTTTCCTCCACCCACCCAAAGAAGGGTGGCCTATGGTGCAGAGTGATTATTCCTAATTGCATGTTGATAGGCAAGGAGTACAAAATGTACTGCGTCCCTGCTCCTGCAGCCCTGCTCCTGCAGCTGGTCTCTATGAAACAAAAACCCTGAGTTGCTTATCTTGGAGAAGCTTGCTCTTTTTCCCAGAGAGAAAATAATTTATGGTCTAACTGGTCTGAGCACTAAATCCGAGTAACAAGGATACAGCCAGGGATTCCTGTTAAAGGGCTAGTATCCATCAAAATTGGCTGATGGGGTGTTTTGAAACTCATTAATCACTGTGCTGGCAGCAATCAAATTAGAATCTCTGTGTTCTGCCGCTGACTTCCCATTTCACTGAGGGAGTTAAATGCAAAGCATGTGTTACTGGCATCAGCGGATTTCAAAAGTGGGTGTTTCTCTGGATGTAAATGGTACTTAATAATGTTCCACCTTTGACTGAAACTAGGGCACGCCCTGCCATGAGGTTCTCATCATCTAATTACATTTACTCAATCTGAATTCAGATCATGCAATTCAAGCTGTCTACCTGCCAGATTAACTCTTCAACTTGTCTTGACAGAAAAGTCATACCCCAGGATCTCAGAGTCACCTAGCAGGTTGCTGGGAGGGGATGGGGAGAGCTGTCCATGCCACCGGCTCCATGGCTGGTGTCCTCTCAGTCAGGACTGTGTTTTCCCACATGACACTTATTGTGAAGAAAGGGGGGGGACAGTTTCTTGCAGGAGCCCCGTGTTTTATGCTGACCTCATGGGAGCAGTGGATAGACATTTGAAACCAACAGCTACAGTAACAGTCCGTGAGAATCATATCTTGGGTTTGCCCACAGAAAGAAAAGCAAAATGAGATTAAAGCCTCTTTCCAGCTCTAGCAGGACATATTGTATAGATAAGAGACTAGTCTGTGCTTCAGGACTGGTCTGGCCACAGTCTCTGTGCTCAGGCTTCCAGCAGCTCTCTATACAAATAAATAACTCACCCCAGAGACCATTACTGAACTCTGAGGCAAACTGAGGTATTAGAGGTCATTGCTTGTGCTGCTGAATTTTCTCAGTCCTCAAAACAAGACTATATTCCCCCCATCTTATGTTCCTTCCAGCTGCTGCCTGGTGGGGACTAGCTGTCATGGGCAAAATCATGTCAATCAGCATGCTCAAAATGTGATGGTGTGGACACTCGGAGCTTAGAGTCAGTTCTCATGCCCTACCCTGCTTTGTTTCCTGGTGCAGATGCAGCTAGTGCATCTTCACCATCCTCAGTATTCACACAGCTGTGGTGATGCTTCCTTAGGGAGGAGTATGTAAAGGAGCTGAGGGCAGAGGCAGTGTCTCCTCCTGTGGAGTAGCTTCACTTTGCTTTTGTAACTGGAATTTAAAATCTGTCCAGGGTGAAGTGATGGAGAAGTACAGACAGTTCCACCCCAAATATTCAAGAGGCGCCTTGGGCATACTGCTCTGAGCTACATTCCCACCCTCAGACAAGGGAAAAGTGGTCTTAATCCATCTACTCTAACACACTCTGGTAACGATCCTTTGAGCAAGTCCTGGTCTTGCTCTCAAGCTTTTTTTTACCAGCAGTTTGGCATGCCAGAGAGGAGAGAGAATCCCAAATGAGAACACTGTGTGTCTCATAACCACGGGTGACACTTTGATGAGGCTCTACTCTGGTCTTCATCTTGTATTTCAGCTGTTACTTATGAAGCTAATGAAAACCGTGGTTCACACAGTGAGCAGGCAGGTTCTCCAGAGATGTCCTTCCTTCTTAATGGTTCTTGCTGCGTAAATGCCTTGTCACTGAAAGGCCTCATGTCCTGGAACACGGGAGGAGAGGGTCCCACTTGCCATGCACAGCAGTGCTGCTCACCACATAAGAAATAAGGCAACATACCTCAATCTTAGGCCCCCAGCTTCTCAGCTCCTAATCCCTAAGGAGTGAAGGATCTTGACAAAAAGATGCAAGGCTGGAGAGCTGTCCCTCTTGGATCACTTAAGTTTTAGTGACATTATCACCATAGTAATGCTTCATAATTACATCTTGCATTTTCATCTCTATATTTCAGCTGAAGTTATGAATGTTTTATTACACAAGTCTCATAAATACCTTTTGGGGCAGGTCAGCATTCAGATTACATCTGTTTTCATGAGGCGGTTGCAGGGACATTCAATCTCAGGGAAAATCAGCCCTGCAAGGTTGTTCAGGAGTAGCCCCAGTTAAGCCAAGGAGGTCTGGTCTGTGCACAGCCTCATTGCCCTGGGGAGCCTGAAATGCTGTAACCTCTTTGTGGCCTGCACCTCTCAAAGTGCCACCCTCACTCTAAGGGCCAAATTCTGTCTCCCTCATGACACACCTTCACTAACACCCCCAGCATGTATCAAATAGTGTCTGGTGCTGGCCAGATTCCCAGGTGTGGAGGGAGAGGAGTGTCAGGGACTGCAAAGCCACCCAAGAGATCTGCCAAGCCTACGATGCCTCTGAGGCTTGTTGTTGTGTGCATGTGTTGGCCAAGTATAACACAGAAGATGCCTCTCCTGCAGGATTATGTGCCCCGTGTTAAACAGCAAGCCATCCGTCAGCCTTTAATTTGCCACTCATTCTTTTGTTCACAGCAACTTTCAGGACCTTATGACAGAGGGCTGTTGCTGCTGTCACTTTTGTGTCTTTTGTTTTTCATCTTGAGTACTTGAAATAGGGTTATTGCTATCCTCAATTCCACTGCTGAGGAGAATACCATTTCTTTACCCAAGAAAACCCCTTTGGTTGGTACACACTGCAGCCACACTGGAGCAGATGGGCCATCACACAGCAGGTCTGTATTAGGATGGCTAAGGAATATAGACAGGCTGTGGGGTTTTTTGGTTTATTTTTTCCCTGCAAGTTCATATGCATTTTGAGAAAGGATGGTCCATGTCAAATATTTGTTGGCATTTTTAATGTGAAAGAGCTAATGAGTCCATCTTGTCATCTGCTCTGTAGTGCACAGCGAGTGAAGAGAGACTCAGCTTGCTCATTACACTGATCACTAGGGTATAAGGGGCACAAAGGAGCTGGCAGGGCTGCCTTGCCTTCCTGGGCACAAGCAGAACTGTATTGGAGGGCACTGCAGAAGTGCCCAGGGCTTTATTTAAACCAGGACTGTCTTGCATTCATTTCAGCAGAGGCTCAGCTGCAGAAGGTAGGCACTCGGCCAAAGAAGGCGCTTTTATTACCATATGATGAAAGTTAAGCTCTGATGCATCTTGACCCCTAGCCATGGGCTGGCAACAGTGACACTAGGAAAACTCACTGCAAAGAAACTGGGAACTGGCAGTGGGAAATAAGAATTTTACTTACACAGGTAAACATGGAATGCAGTGAGCACAGAGCAATGAAACAGAGCTAATGGCATGCAGAAATCGTGGGCAACAATGACACAGAAATCAATAATTGTGTGATTATGTGGAAAACAAGCTAGGGAGAGAAAACATTCAATTTCAAAACTGAAGATATGCGATACAGGATATGTGTAGATGGGCAGCCTACTAGGAGAGAAATCCTACCCAACAAATTTTAGAGATTGTTTCAGAGAGGATCTCAGGGTATGTGCAGGTATAAGTTTCAATATAGTTGGACCCTCATTCCTCAAACCCCAGTATGAACCAAAGAGTCTCCTATAATCTTATTTCTTCCTATCTCATACTAATACAAAATCATTTTAATGTCTCTGGAAAGCTCCACTGTTTTTAATTTCAAATACTCTATAGCTGTAAAGATAATCAGTGTTAATGTTCATATTAAATAATTTTGAACTATACAGGTTCAAAATGTGTTAAGACTGTTGTGATAAGCACTGCTCACAGCAAACCCAGAGTTTACATCTTAATTTCCCATCTCCAATGCTTTTCTGGTCACCTTATATCCTATATCATAACTAAATCTAAGGTGGGAAAACATTGCCTATATATTTATTCTGGTCTTGCTAAACCACAGTTTACATACAACTTCTAAAACCACCGTTAATCATCTTTAGTAAACAAGTACCTTAACAGGTTTAATCTGCCTTATGTGTTTAGCAAGCTACAGCCTACTGGAACAGTTAAGATTAAATCACATTTTTACAAAGGGTCAGCAAACATTTCCATGCTGGAGTTTAAACCACTGGCAGGAGAGGAGTCAGAGGCAGGCTCCTGGCAGCAACACCACTGTACAGACAAGCTGGGAGGTACTGGCTGTGCTCGGAGAAGGCAATCTCAAGCTGCCCTGCCCCACTACCCCTCCAACAACAGAGGCCGCACAGGCAGCTGGCTGACTGCCGGGGGGACATGTCTGAGGGTGCCTTGCTCTGAAGGCAAGCACTCATGTCAAGGGTCCCTGGGGCTCCCAAGAGCCTCTGGCCAGCCACGCTCACATTTTTACCACTGTACTGACAGTGTACTGGTAGTTTTGAGATCTGCTACCACACCCAGGGCTTTGCGCCTTCCAAACCCACCTCTGCTTGTGTTATTTTTTACACAAACACGCTGTCATAATCAAGCCCAGGACATGCAGCAGGAATCATTTGTGCTGACATCCTGCTCTCTGTTCTACCAGGGCATGAAAACAGCATTTCTAATGCTCCCTTTATAGTCTGAACCAAGATGACACTGAGCAATGGCCGTGGTCTCTACTCATGGCAGCAATGCTTGTTTCCTTCTCTTTCAACACAAACACACACATTTTAAGGAGTGTAAGCCCCACAAAGCAACGTGCTTTGTACCTAATGTCTGCTCAGATATTTCCATGCTCAGGCATCTATGTCACATCTCTGTTAGACTCTGTTGCAGGGCCTGAGTGGGTCTGCTGGCCTGAACCATTGGTGCTGAGATCCAGTGATCACTGGGTCATCCTAATGCCTCCTGTAGTCATTGACAGTGGAATGTGTCCTACTACCTAGTTCCATCTGAGAGGGGTCTCATGTGCCCTGAGACCTCTTTACAACATAAAACAAGTAACAGGCAGTAGCCAGGACCAGGAGATTTGCTTCAAAAGCATGTCTGACCTGGATTAAAATATTTAGGAGGATGCATTTACAGATTTAGGCCAAAGTTAACCTGTAAACCAGGTCTGGATCTAAACCCAGACTTGGCCCCATCTCCAATTTTAGTGCTGAGAATTCAGGAGGAAGAAACTGTCACACTGTTTTTTCAGAGTGCTTATGAAATTTACTGAGATGTGCTGAAAAATGATTGTCAGGTCTTTTTCAATAATTTTAGCAAGAAACCCTAACAGCATGAAACTGTGTCAGAGAAGGTTTAGGTTAGATATCAATAAAAAGTTTTTCAACCAAAGGGTGACTGAGCACTGGAACAGCTCCCCAGGGAAGTGGTCACAGCGTCAGCCTGACAGAGTTCAAGACGCATTTGGACTATGCTCTCACACACATGGTGTGATTCTTGAGATATCCTGTGCAGGACCAAGAGTTGGACTTGATGATCCTGATGGATGATGATACCTTCTAACTCAGCACAATCTGTAATTCCATTATACTTATTTGTGGGCCTAGTAGATAGACTTGTTACCTGTTACCTTCAGTATGAATATCTGGGTTCTGAATTCAGTTCAACTACCTCCTGAAGCTAGCCCAGACCTGTGTTTAATGGGCAGAGAGGTTCAGTCAGAACTCCTGGTATGACTGCCATGTGCACTTTCAGAACATTTTTCTTTCCATCAGAATTGGTGTAATGACAGACTTTATGGATCTCCAGTATTTCTGTTACTGCCCTTTTAGTGGATTGCAGCCATTAATTTGAAATTGAACCTGCCTTATCTTAACTCCACTTCTATGCATTTTAAGTATACTTCAAAGTTCATTAATGAGTAGCCTTAATAAACCCGGGCTGTGCCATAATTACAAATGTCTAAATCACTCACTCTGAGTAGTTCAGAACTTTGTATTCAAGTGCAGATGCTCAAAGGTTCACTGCTGTGTATAGATGCAACCACACACATTCATATTAATTTCTAGGACTGCTTTCACAGTACTTATGGATTAGAATGAACTCTGAGCCATGAAGTTGTTTTAGTGAAAACACAGATGAAATCATCATTCACCTCTAGGTCACCAGTGGGATTCCATTAGAAAACAGCACTGCTGACTGAAAGTTTTCAGTCAAACACTGAGAGCTTAAGAAACCTCATGATCTCAGCACAGCTGTTAATAGAAAGCAAACCTAGCACTAACTCATGTCACTTTTGGCAGCCACAGCAGAAAGGCCAAACTCCCAAATCAGCATGGGGGCTGCACGGCTCTTTTAGCCCAGAGGTAGCTTCACAGTGGGCAGTACATTATCCTAGCAGGGTGGAGATTGGAAAAACTTGCATGGCAACCCTTTGGACTATTCCTGTCCCTGGGTTAAGAGATGGTCACTTTTCATCTTGTTCCATAGGCTCCCTATTTATAGAAAACGAAAAATATAGGAATGTGCCCAAAAGAGTCACTTGCAACTTCTACTGCATGTACTAGAACAAACCAAATTCTGAAATAAGGGTTTGAACCTCCTGGGGCTGTATCTGAAACCTATTCATCTGTGCTCAGGTAGAAATTCTCAGTGATCTGAGTAGGACCTGTGTCTCTGCAAGAGCTAAGGACTTACAAAAATCTTAAGAGTTTGGACACTTCACAACCGAATTGCCTTCACATTTCAATGACAAGGTGTCTTGTCTTCTCTCATTCATTTTGCTGATGTGCAAAAAATATTCCTCTTCTTTTAACTAATCCATCCACACTCTTTGCTTGAAAATCAGGGCAAAAATTAAATGACCATTCCTCTGCTTTCCAGACTTCTGCAGAAAAAAAGAAGAGAGATCCACTGTTTATATTGCTCACAGAAAAAGCTACCAACTTGTAATAATGATGCAGAAGCATGAATTTGCAAAACTGGCCTCTCCAAGAATCTGCATAAGATGTAGATGCCAGCAGTTTTCTTCAGCTGGCTGAATGTAAAGGTGAAAACAAATGTGACAACCTTTCACTCCCAAGGGAGGGAAGGTAAGGGTTAGGCAGATGCATTATTCATCAGGGAGTTTATTTTCATGCCACATTCAGATCCATCCAGCCACCTAGTTATCGAAGAGTTGACAAAACAAATGGCATTGGAACATGGAAAGAAGTCAGTGAGGACTGGAAGAGCTCAATCTACAGAGTTAGGGAGTAGGATGGGAGTCCAGGTCTGTAAGAACTCAAATAAGAACTTTTTGAATGCCAGAATGAAGGACTGATCTCTTACAGATGTTCAGCTCAAGGCTGGCCATACCCTTGGGTAGCTAATATGCAAGTCATTGAATTACTGTATTTTCACAACATCTGAAAGAAGGTTTTCAGCACTTATAAGGGGCCTTTCTAAAGTGTAGTCACTGATAACTAATACGGGGTGATCTCACACGGCAACTGACTCTGGTCCCTAGTCTTTTTCTCAGAAGGCAGTTTCCACAAAACCTGTGAAAACTTTAGATTTTAATCTGTTAAATGTTGCTGAAACTGGCCAATAACTTGAAAAGTCTGTAGGGACATGCACTCATACACATAAAACAAGACACAGCATAAGCCTTGTTTCTAAAGAAAATGAGGTTAAAAAACTTCAGGATGTGCAAATGAAAATTTTAAGTCATGAAGCACGAAGGTATTTTGTTTCCCTGTTGGGACATAGAATTTGAGACATCTTGGCCATGGCCTGAGCCATGCCAGCTCTTTTTTTACTTCATTCCTTGGCCCAGAACAGCCCTCAGTCAGGCAGCAGTTCCTGTAGTTTGTCTAATAATACATGGAACTGAGTTTATTTAGGCTTCATACCTTAAAGGAAGGTCTTTTACATTTTAAGAGAGAAAGGACTTTGTGTGAAGCATGACAGTGAAGAAGTTGCTTAATGGCTAACCTGTTTGATCGATGTGTGTTGTACTATGAGCACATTGTATGGAAAATTCTGTGGAGGGAATGCTGCAAACAACTCCCAAAAGGCTGGGCTTTCATGTGGGCTAAGCCCTCTGGATGAGGGAGGGGTTGGTATTCATGGGTGAGCCTGTAATGAATGTGCCTCTCTGATGCTGGCCTTGTTGATGGCCAATTCAGAGCTGAATAACTTTGGTTAAAGTGAATGGCAATGTAATTGCTTCCTGGGGAAAACCTCTGTGTAGGTGGTGGGAAGGGTGGAGGTGATGATCTCAGATAGGGCAGGTTAATGGTAGTTCTGCTCCATTGTCCAATCTGACAAGTTCACATTGAAGTTAAGGGTGTGATTGGGCTGAAGCTTCCCAACAGGTAGAGAAAACGTATTAAAGTATGTCAGCTATCTTCAAATGTGATGATTAGTCTCCAGTGCTCAGGCCCCTGCAGCTGCAGGAAGGCTGGGAGGTGACAAGGTGAGGGGAAGAAGTGTATGACATTTTAGGGTAACTGTTTTTGTAGGATTTACGTGGCTCTGCCTGTTCAACAGGTCCTCAGTGTTGACTGACTCAGCTGAGAGAAGTGTTACAAATATGTGGTGGGCAAAGCAGTAACACTGTGCTGCAGCTGGGTGCCTTTTTGTCCAAGTAGTCCCTTTGTGATTCCAAGTAATGGGAACAAGTCACTAGGATGCTTGCATTACTGAGTGTTGGTGTTGACTCAGACTGGAGAAGTTAAAATAATATAGTAGCAGCTGCACACTTGAATGTACTTTCTTTTCTTACTAGTACAGGAAAAATGAGGTAAAAGTTCTACAGGATTATTCTTGGCTGCTTTTCTCAGCAAACTTGCTCTTCCAGGCCAGGATTACTTCCTCCTGCACCTCCTTCTCACCATGTTTTGTTCTCTGTATCCCATCTTGATCATTTTAAAGCTATATTCAAGTCCTACCAAGCTGAAGAAAAGGAGTTGAAGTGGCCATCCATGGGAAGGATGCTGTACTTAAGGGAAGAGTCACTTTAGGCAATGCTGGGTTTGGGGATTTTTTTTCTTTACCCATGGGTGACTATCAAGGGCAAAGGGAAGATACTTTCCCTGCAATGAGGTGTCCCACTGCTCCACCACCCTCAGAGGGTTTTGTTCATCTCCTTTCCTGTCAGTTACTTCAGTGCTTGTGTGTTCTTTGCTGTCTGCCAGGAAATCCTTCAAATACTGTGACAAGGGCATTGATGATGCACAAACTACCTCTTAACAATTTGGAGAGGGGAAACTCACAGAGGACAGAAAGGAAAATAGGTGGTGACTGAGCCTTTACTGGGTTTTTTTCTCACCTACAGTTGAAGAAATTGGATCTGAATGAATGATCTTTGCCTAAGAATTCAGGAGAAGATGAAGGTGAACCCAAGAACCCTGTATATTCTGCTGGTGGCTTTTGTATAAATCACTTGACCAGCCTCTGTAAAAGTGCAGTATTTTCCTCTGGCTCCTGCAGACATCATGCCTTAGGACTGCCAGGAGAGAATGAACCTTCTTCATGCCAGCCAAGCTCTGGCCTTAACTTCCAGATGTACAGGGATTTTATATTGTCCTTTCAGATAGGGAGACACGTACCTGGCCTCAGGCACCCAGGAGTTCCAAATTTCTGACTCAGCCCAGACAGCTCTGGACCAGAAACCCAAGCTGGGCCCAGCATATGTCAAGTGTGCGAGATTCCAGCCTGTTGCAGCGGTATTTTTTTCAGACTGTTTTCTTCACTGCCATCTTGGAAAAAATCATAAGTAAAAAGGCCTCAAGCAGAATGCAGCTCATGCAAAGCCTGGCAGCTCTGATAACCATGTTCATTCTTGCCATTCACATGCAGAAAACCTGTTCCTACATGTCATACTGTCATTTCCACTGCAGCCATGAGAAAATAAAATCTCTGCCATGTTAGCTTACTGGTGTGTGACAGACACCTTGCACTGTGTATCTGTGGTGTTTGGAGAGGGGTGGCAATATGGCTGTCAAAAAAGTGTCTAAGTAGTCCCCTCCAACAAGATGTTTTTGAAGGCTCAGAAGCAAAAGGAGGATCTGTTTCATGTGGCGCTTGGTAAATTGCATACGACTACCACATGTTGTAAACCTCTAGCATCTAGTATATGAGTGTAAAAAAGCAACTAAGGAAACACAGGAGTAAGGGATTATGTGGGGAACCCAAATACCAATAATTTACTTTGGGCTCTGGAAATACTGGAGCCCCAAGCTGAGTTTGAGGAATATGCACAGAAAGAATCTCTGCTTTTCTTCTTCCTATCTAGGTATCTGCAACTGCTGTGTAAGACACTGGCTGGAGGAGCATTTGGCTATTCTTGTGTTAACATTTTTATGCAAAAATCTGCTTTTTTAGTGACAAAATCCACAAAATTAAGGTGACAGTCTCTATACAGTGGGTTGCTTCTATTTTCCCAAAGTATGGAGAATTTGAGCCAGAGGAGACAGAAAAGCTGAGCTTTCCATTGCCCTGCATATATAATTGCTGGGTATAGTAACCTAATGAAAAGAACCAGTGCAGGAGTTTAAAAGGATTAGCAACCTTAAATGCCATTTACAGTGACCCATGAAATGCTGAGAACTCTACACACAATAACACCAGAACAGCAGTCTCTGGGTCTCCTGGAGGAAACCTCCTGGCCTGTCTGAGAGCAAATCCTGGAAATTCCTGTGTGCTTAGTAAACAGGTCTGCTCACAGCATGCCATCTTGCTTGTTCATGGGGTGTTGGAGATAGGGAGTGGTAAATACTGAAGTAATTTAAATAAAAAAAACATACCTGGCATGTGCAGGGGTGTGGGGGGTGGATGATCCTGCAGAAACTCCCTTTTCCCCAAGCATCCGTATGAGGGGTGAGCCATGGTTTGGTCCAAATACACTGTGCAATTGGTCTAGTAGCCTCTGTTGGTGGACTTTTGTGACCCTGACAAGCATATGGCAGGGATGCCAGCCTTGTATTCAGGGTCCTTAGAAGGCCACCATCTAGCTGAGCAGTTGTGGCCCATTCTGTCATAAATACCAAAGTAGCATGTGTTGAGATGTCAGGCTACGGATAGTCTTTGTAACATGTAAAGCTTCAAAGTGGCCTTAGTCTGGACGTGAGAGGAAGGACCAATCCAGAAAAGTAGGTTTAGAAACATAACTGAACAATTTTTTCAAAGTTGTAATCTTCTGATTTCAGAGTGGAGCGGTGCATGAAAATACTCAACTTTCTGAACAGAGGGATAGTGTTGGACTGGGCTTGCAGTGTCAGGCTGATACATCCTTGCCCCTCTCTTGAGCCCTCTGCTGCCTTCGAGAGGTGGATAGAGAAACTAGCAAAAGTCCTCCAGACTGAAACAAAGAGGAGTTAAAATGAAGACATAGAACAAGAAGCTGCAATTTGTATTATGTTTGCAGTGTCTAGGTAATCCCATCCCTGCTTGCACAGAAGCAGCAGGCTGAGGTGCTGTCACAGCAGATTTTTTTTGTGGTTTCTTTGAGATCACAGGCTCTTCAGTTCTCCCTCTGGTTGGCTGTGCAACGTGAATCAGTAGTCCAATAGACCCTTAGGTGAAGTGAGGAGATGGAGGACAGCAGGTGATATGATGGGAAGGGCAAAAATCAAAGACAGCTCTAAAACTTGCCCCCAGCCTCAAAGAGACCAGTTATCCAAGCTGAGTGGGGCATAGCCTCAGCATCCATGAGGAGAAGTCACAGCAGCTCACAGCTGGAGCCTGAGTCATCTCAGAAGCCATTCCTTCATCTGTTAGTTGCACTGTCTGTAAATGAAGTCTCTTGTACAAGGCTTCTACAACATGCCAGGGTTTGTGGTAATCAGCTATGGGGAACATGCTGAACATGCATAATCGTAACAATTATGCATCTCATTAAAGCAGCTGGCATATTCTGTGTTTTGTAGAACATGTCTGCTGCCATACAGCTATAATATATTTATCACAAGCAAGCATATTGTTTCTGTAGATTTTCTTCTACACTATTGCAGTATTCCTGACAGTTAGTGCCTAAATCCATTTTGTACAGATCATAATTTCCAGTATTCAATTTCTCTGCAGCTGAAGAGGAGTCAGGATATAAAGCACCAGGCTGTGGAGGTTGCTGAGACAGACCTGCATGAGAAGAGCTCCTGCAGTGGGAGTCCTTCAGGGCTTTTACCTGGACATCATAACTGGAGGAGGAGCAGTTGAATGCTTTGGTTGTGTTCTGCAAAATAGGTATTCTGAAGTCTAGTCTTGTTTTGGGGGTCAGCTTAAAGACCAGCTTCTTAATTTTGAAAGGAGATGTGTAAAATTATTAGGCCTTTTGATTAAATACCCTTCAGGTATAAGTTACTATTATAATGCTATACAGCCATACAGTTTTAATTGAAGGTATTTAACTCCAGTGGCTGTAAAACAATTGAAATTATACTCAACCTCTTCTTTGGAGCAATGCTTTTAGACAGATTAATAAGGTAAGTAGTGCTTAAATTCTTTGTGGCTTTCCTGAGGTTTTCTCCAATATACTTAATGGAGTTTTCACAATGCAGACAGATTAGCAGATATAAGGAATTCTAGTAATTGTGCCCCCTAAATTCCTTGTACTTCTTTCCAACTAACTGTGTATCTCTAGGATCAAAGTAAACATGATAACAGCTGTCTGTAAAAGACATTCTCTGGAATGACGTACATAGAATCTGACCTGTAAAAGAAATCTAATAATACGTGGTTTTCCCAATAATTCAGGGCCAAGACAGAGTCCCAGTAGTTGCTTACTGAGAAACCCCTACATGTGCATGTCAGTCACAGGTGCAGAAATTCATGTGGTCTCCTAGCTTAAGAAGTAATAACAGACCAACCAAAAAGGCTTGTTAATTTAGTCTAGATGCTAATCTGAACTTCAACTGAACCTGCTTGCTCAAGCAATCTACCCAGCAATCTGCAGAAGAGACTTTTTCTCATGTAGAGCCAGCCTAACAAAAATGTAAGTTAACCTTTAAGTGAGATGTTTATGGAGAAGATGTGTTCCCTGTGGGCAATTTGTGTGGGCATGTGTGGAGGAGCAAGCAAGCACCTAAACAGCGTCTTTTTATTAGGGGAGTTCCTTGCCCAGTATCGTGAATGAGTATTTTAAGATTGCTTAAAGAATTGCTGGCAAAGGAATCAGTAAAAACAGGTTTAATATAAAAGCAACAACACAACAAAGTTAATTGGCAAGGTTCACTCTACTACGTAAGTAGATGGTTAAGGCACACCGAGGAAAAGCAAACAAAAGCCCAGAGTCAATCAAACCAAACTTCTGATTTTTGGAGTAAAATCAAAACAGGGTTCGGGAGGTGAATGATAGAAATGGTGAGGGTAAAAGGGAACAGGCCTGAAGGCCCAACAGCGCCTAACGCTTAACCTGAACAGCACCTTAACTTCACAGCATTTAACATCACTCATAACTTAAGTTAAACAATTTAGCAAAGAATTCACATAGGACTTACTATAACACAATGGTTACTTACTCACAGGCCTAATTAACACACCTAATGTACTTAAGAATGTGGGAGAGAAGCATTTCTTTCACATTTGCTGTAGCATATGTACCCTTGCAAAAGTACCTTTTAAAGTACCTGAGCCCCCAAAGTCATTCAGAGACACTTCCCTGTCTGATGACAAATTGCACTTTGGAAATGTCAGGGTGGCTGAGGTCAAGAGCCAGTCCTTGCTCCCCCAATTTTCCTTCCCTGATGGTTGCAGTGCTCCTCCTTGAGCAGCAGGTAAATTTAGCAAGGGCTTTGGCACTTGCCAGGAGTTATCCAGGAGCTATAACCAAAGCCTGTGTCAGAACGCATTCACAGTTCCAAAGGTCTCCCACAGGAACATTATTCCTTTGCTGTACAAATATTAAGCTGAGCTCTTGCAGTGTAGGTTAGAGGCAAAGCTGCCATGGATGACAGTAAGGCAGGGCAGGGCCAGAATCACCTACTGAACTTTGAGAACTGGTCACAGACAACATGACAGATGTCGCCTCTCCCTGGTGTTAAGGGTGGTGGAGTAATTTCTTGATGCATTCTTGGAATAGTTTTGATTAATTTTGCAAAGAACTGTTTAAATAAAATATTAGATACATTTTTTTCTTAAGGTTTAAGGAGGGGTTATGATTGTTTTCACTCACAGTCATCCTTGGCAGGAAGGGAAGCAATATACTAGCTTTAGAGGCTAAAGAATTACCTGTTTATTTTGAAATAAATGTTTCTCTGTGCTATTTCTGACAGAACATCAGCTTTCCTGTTCCACCCTTACCATTTACTGTAGGAAGGTCATGCACTTTTGTCCTAGTTAACACAAGTCCTGCAACTGTGTAAGTTTGTGACATTTTATTTCATCTTTTTTTAGGTCAGACCAGTCTTATGTGACTGTTTATGTAAATAAGCAGTTGACCAAAAGCCACTCATAGTCATGTACAGGAGGCATATGAGGCAATGGGAGTTGTTCAGCTATTTGTCCAGTACTTCTTGTGAAGTCGCTATTGCATTTCTCCAGCTGTCCTCACCTGGAGCCAAACATTGCCTTGTTCCTGACTTGCAAAATGAAAGGAAACAGAGGACACTAAGGGCAGGGAAATGAGTCTTTGCTCATTTGTCTGGCACAGATCCATAGGGCAGGCTTTCTGCTGTGTCACGGTTATGCGCAAGGAAGACGGGAACTGGGTCTGTTCCTGGCCCTGTCACGGGATCTGGGGACCCATTTCCTGGAGGTCTGGAAACTCATGGGTTCACCTTTCTCTAGAGGAGACAGCAAAGGTGCCATTCACTGCACGCTCTTTGTGAGCAATATTCCCACGAAACGAAGATGGGAATATCCCAGATCCCCTTTCTGGCAGCACGTGCTACCAGAAAGAGGCTTGCAGGCTGCACTGGTGTGTTTACAGCCTCCCTCACTGTGCAGCTTCCATCTCTGTCTGCATCCCCTCCTGAAGAGAACTTTGATTTTATTGTAAAACTATGGACAGAGGCTTACAGTTTAAAAGTACATGCTTGAACAAGTGGCAAACTGTTGGGGAAGGAGAAAGTACTTGGTTAGAGTAATTTGATGACTTGTAAGTTTTGCTGTCTTTACCTGATTGGTAACAGGAATGGCCTAAATGTTTCTTCCTTCCTCTTTCTCCTCTACCTTTTCCTGCCTGAGGCTTTTTCTCTCTCTGCTCTAGCAACTCACTGCTAAACCCAGAGCCACTTTCTGGGCACAAAGCAGTCAGTGAGCATTTCTCCAACACAGCAGTGTTTGTGCCTCTCTCCTACCCTGCTGCTGTGTCTGCTTGCTGACACCTTAGCATGTGAGCAGCAGTCACACCCTCCTGTCTGCTAAGAAAGCAGTTGGTAAACTGTTCTGTGGGATTGTGTCCAAGCACAAGGCTGTGCCCGATGTCATTTCACACCACAACAGAGTCGAAAGAGGAGCACAACCTTCTTCTGTCAAAAAAAGTAAGAGTTCAGAAATTTTCCCTGCTTCTGCTTGGGAAAATGAAAAACTTTACAGGTATCTTTCTTTCCTGGAATGAGGCAGAAGCCTGCTGGCTGGGGCACTCGCTGGGGAGGTAGGAGGCACATGCACAAATCATCTGTGTAAATGATTCAGTCACAGGCTGGAGCTTGGCTTTCCCACATCTAAGATGAATGCTCTAAACAGTGAATCTCTTCTACAGTGACTAAATTTTGGTTTGACCTTCTTGGATCCTTGGTGAATATTGGCATGATCAGAGATCCCTTGTTTTGCTGACTCCTATTAAATAAACTATTTTTCTGATCAGTGTTTTGTGCTCTCTCTTGGTTCTGCACCAATATGATTGCTTAGCTGGATAGTTTCTTCCCATACAAGCACTTGCATGGTTACTTGCAGGGTAAGTATTTGTCACTCCACCCAAAGCATAAGACATTCAGGTAAAGTTCAAGTATTTGAGCTTTCCACCACAAATCTTTCCAGTAAGTTTTCATACTAGTGCCTGCACAGCATCCAGTTCCTGACTGTGGCTTAACACATTGGAGTTTGCTCTCATCTGGCACAAAAGGAACAGGGATCGTGGTCCTGCACTGGCCCATGTGCTGTCATCCACCTTATGTCATCTCTGCTCTTCAGCTCTCTTGACTAAAAGGCAGCAAGTAGCCTCTTTCTCAAAAGCTGTGTACATAAAGCAGTAAGAAGTGTCAAATCTGAAATGTTTAGCTAATTGGGGACCACAATTTTCTCTGGTTTATTTTAATAAAAAGTACTCTAGTAAATCTCTGCTACAGCTAAATTTCAAGTGCGTGCAGTAGATCAATGGCTTTTCTAGAAACAATTACCCATATCAGTTAGTGTCTGTATTAGCTTTAACTGAATTGTCTGAAATAGCCCTCCCATCATCTAAATTTAGACTTTAAAATACAGCTAAAGAATGCATGGTGGCCTAATGAATAGCTAGCCAGTCTTTCACAGGGTTCTGCCTCTGAAAATTAAATTGCATGGGAGCATTAATACTACATCTCAAAATCTCATTCAGCTGCAGCCCTGGTCAGCATACATTGGTTTTGGCTATTTTGTTTCCCTGGTCTATTTGTCCCTGAGACCTTTTTTATGCTGTAAAATATGACAAGATACTTTATTGTGAAGTTATTTTTAGTTTTGGCTTAGGTAATAACAGCTGTATATCCTAAGAGATGACAGTATTATGCAAAAATGAACATATACATTATGTGACAATGAAAAAAAATAACCATCTTTCTATTCCTTCACAACTTAAATTCTAAAAGATGTCATCCATTTAAAATTCCTTTATAGCAATACAGAATGAACCACAGAAAAGAGAGGCATATGTTATATACGGTAAGATTTCTTTGTTTCCCTGATGACTGAAAATATGCATGGAGTACTACAAAACAGACGTATTGGAAGCAACATGACACTTGCCTCTGCAGAAATTCAACAGCTAAAACAAAAATGAAAGGGAATAGACCGACCAGCTGCTTAGATTCAGGAGTTCCACTACTCACATGCTGTTCAGTAAGTCTCCAAAGAAACATAGGCTTGGATTTCTGTGAAATTTATCTTGCTAAGATTATGAGGGAGGTTAGGAAGGAAGGATGAAAATCAGAATCGCCTGCAAAGTAACTCCTTCTCCTCTCCCCCACCCCATCCCAGCAACATGAGATATCAGTGGCAGAAGGACATGCAGATAATTGCAACATTATCTCCCTTGCCTTGAGAACTTGGGTCCTCTCAGTGGGAGGGTGATAATAAAAAGTTGTCAAAATTCCATTCATGGAAAACTCCAACATTGCTAAATCTAGAACCAGAGCAGTAAACTCCAGAACTTCATGGAGAAAATAAATGCTGGAATTACAAGTTTTTTTCCAGAGTGAAATGCTAATCCCTGGCTGAATTCCACATGTTGTTTTTTGGGATTTTTTCCCCTTTAAAAAAATCAACCTGAACAACAACAGCTTGTGCCCTGTTCCTGCGAATCTAGGAACTTTAAACTCTGAAGCCCCTGGCCTGAGCTGACTCTGCAAGTTTCAAGGCTCTCTGAAGTGCAGCTTTGAGTCTGAAACTCTTGAGTGAGAATTCTGTGGTGGGGTCTCCATGAAACCAGGCACTCTGGAAGTATGGCTTCCCCATCAACCTCCCTTAGGGACTAGCAAGAAGCCTAACTAAATGGAATTTTTTCAAGAGAACCTTCTCAAAGCTGAACAACTACTACAAAAGCTTCTTAGTTTTGAGTATTCCAGTTGGGAACTTCAGAGTAGATGTAGTTCAGATCCTCCAGTGACTTCTCTTCAGTCTGCTCCGTGCAATTCACATGGCCAGGACCTTGATCTGTGTTTGGGTTCTTCATGTTCTCCTTAGGGTGTTTTGCCCCTTTCATGTGTTAAGTCCTATTCACACATTCCACAAACTGTGTACCTATTCCACAACTAAATAAACACTTGTTTTCAATGGTAAAAAGACAGATAAAGATATTTATCATCAAAGCATAAGACTAGAGTTGCATAGAAGTTTCTTACTGGGGTATAGATGGTTCTATTTGATATTGCCTGAGAAACTGAGGCTTGCAATATGTGTAAGAGGGGGATAATGTGTTATTCCAGTGTGTGGTTGGAAGATCTTAAAACCCATTAGTGTTTTTGATTTGGTGAAGTGTAATTGTCGGTGGCACTGGCAATTCCTGCTTTTACCAAACACATTATCTGTTCCTTCTCCATTCACTCTCAAGATACATACCAAATCCTGCCCAACCTTGTAGTTCTCCAACACACTATATTTTAATGTGTCATTCTGTAAATTCCAGTATTGTAATTCAAATGTATTTGTATTAATTTCTTTTTTTCCCCTAAATCATCAAGCAAGGTATAACCATAATAGAAAAACTATTCTATTCAGCAGTTGGGCTAGGGCTCAGATGCTTTCTGTGATGATAAATCAATTGAAATGCATCAATGCTGAAATGACAGTGGGAAACATCTCTTAAATCTTTGTGTGTTACTGAAGCACATTCCTGTAAATTAGCACCACTGGCAGTTATTGTACCAATTCAGTTTTAAATGTCAGATCACAATGTTGTCCTAGATAGTGACATTTGGAAGGCAGGATCCTTTAAAGCAGACTTTTTAGACATATTCAGCAAATTGGAAGGCAATGGTTTCTAGATCCATATTAAAATAGACATGACTTTTCTTGTAAATAAGAATTCCTGTTTCAATGATGACATGAAATGTAATGACTTAAATTAGTTGCCCCAGCCAGCTTTCATTAATAATCTACATATAACTTTTCCCCATATGAACTATGACTATACTTGTGTCATCTCCATAAACCACTTAAAAGGTTTCTTAAAAAGCCTTGTCCTTCAGAAGGCTATTAGCCAGGTCCTGGAATGGCAGAAGGAGTAAACAAAAAGGTGTTTCAATTCTGCTAGCCAAGAAGCAGCAATTTGAGTACAACTGGCATCCAGGCTGGAATGGGCAAGCCCAGGAACAAGGGTGCAACGAGAGGGGTGGTGTTGGCCATGTGGCAGCATCTTGGAGAGCCATGTAGGGAGGCCTGGAGACACCACAGTGGTCCCCCCATTCCTTGGCAGATGATGGGGTGCTCATGGGCTGACCCTGTACAAGGTGTGAGCTCTTCAGCTCAGGACAGGTCTCCGTGAGGCTGCTCTGCCTGTGTCTGCCCTGCCAAGACAAAAACCCCAGGAGTGGTCACACTCTCCTGCTTACTGCAGCTTTGCAGTCAGCCCTCTCACTCTTCTTTCAACAAAAGGCTGTATTTACCCATACCCACTCCCATCTGGCCTTCAGCAATTAATCTCTGTGCCTCAAACTGCAACACATTGTGTGATAATTCGTTATGTTAATCCCATGTGTCAGCGATCCATTTAGAGACTGCCCTGCTTATCTTTTGAAATAAACCTGGGGTTTCCAGCCCTGCATACAAAGAAACAACCATGATTTCTGTCCTTCATATACACAAGAGTAAAATTTGAATGCTTCTGTGCCTATGGTACTGTGTTCTTACCTGGTGTCAGAATTTTGGAGAAATATAATTAGGAGGGACCTAACAACACATTTCAATCTGCAAGCTCCCTTCTTCTTTTAAATGCTAATTTCTAGGACAGAAGCAGTAAGGTATTAAACATATTTATACTATTATAAGCCACTCTGAACAGCAGAGCTAATGAAGCTTGTTTTTGTCCTGACTGGACCCAGCTGTTAATGCTACTGTATCTTTCAGGAACACCTTTGAGACCATTTCTGCCTTGGGTGATGTTTAAAATCACCCAGCCAACTAGAATGTTGCTGAGGGAGCATGTGAATGACAGACATACAGGAGGGGAGGTAGTGAAATTAATAACACATCTTTCCTCATAGAAGCAAGTTGGAGCCCCTCTCGCTAGATGCAGCAAATTCAGTCCTCTAATCCACCTTGTTTATAAAACCTGGATTGAGCTCCTCTTCCCATTCCTTTCTCATTTAATGGGGTTGTAGTGAGCGTGGGGGCAGTTTTTAAGATGGTCTGTTCTGGTTGTGGGCGTCAAAGAGATTTAGGACAGATAAACCAGTACAGTGTGAAATAGGACTGTGTTTTCCTGGCAAAGAGCTTGTTGCTGCTCTTGGCAGGCTTCCTACAGGCAGCACCTCAGCCTCCTGCAGGTACAAAGAGCACGGCGGTGCTGGCCCACCTCGTGAGCACCCCTTTAAAGCAGGGGGGAGGGAAGAGGATCCTGAACATGTACTGGGAACATTTGTACTCGGTCCCTCCAGCCAGAGCCTCAAGATACAGAGCTGAGATACAAAGCCTGAGAGGGAAGCAGCTTGAGCTGCCGCTGATTCAGGTGTCCTAAGGCCACAGAGGACTGATGGAGGTCCTGGGGCACTTTTACCAAACGTTTGGTCCCTCAAAAGCTCTTAAATTTGGCTTCAACAGCCCACAATTGCCTGTGTACCTCTGAGGATCTGGAATGAAATGCACAGTGTCTCTCCTAGAGCTAAAACCAGCTCTCCTGAAGCCTGCAGCAAGCCATGGATGTCCTTCAGCTGAGTCACATCGGCTTTAGATCACAACTAACAGCTGTAGTTTTTTTGTTCTCCATGTAGCTGAATGCCACCCCTCTCATGTCCTTGATCAATAAAAAAAAAAAAAAGAAAAAAAAAGAAAAAAAAAAGAAAATACAAAGCTAATCCAGGTTATTTATTTTATTTTCTTTTTTAAAAAGATTTTCCTCTCTCTTGTTTCAAATTTAAGTTTTGCTGCAATTCATTTTAAAATAAATTCAGTGTGTTTGAATGCTGAAAGGGTGGGTCAGATTTTTTCCTTTCCAATTAGATTAATTGGGCCATATTCTGAATGTAATGAAATATATTTTCAAGTGTCCCAAACTTGCTCTTTTTCTCCATTTATAAAAGAATTAAATATTTCTCTGGCATAGTGTTAACCAAATACATCTAGGCAATACAACAGCATGTTTCATTTATTTCAGGTAGCCATTGGCATCAAGACACAGTTAAGGACTTCTGTGCAACAGCCTCTGTGTTTTTGTTTTTAAATTAAGGTTTTCTCCTTAGGGCTATTGCAGCATTGGTGTTCCTCAGACTGGAAAGAATTGAATAGAGGACTGAAAACCTGAGAAATTGCAGGAGGAGCTGTAGGCTGAATACTATGTTCCAAATATGCTCTGTAATATCATAAGAATAGCAGCTTTTTGACTCAGAATGAGGACTGGATTTGCCAAAAGCACTAAGCTTGGGCTCGAAAGGTGAAGTCCAGACACAATTAAAATAACAAGGCTCCAAGCTTTCCTGCAATCAGCCTGCAGCTTCAACTCTCTGCTTTTAGCTTAATGTCAAGATTCTCTACCAAGTGTTTACATGTCACTTTGCTAATCAGGCAAACACAGAGGCTGCAAATCAAAGAGCAGCATCCCTGCTATCAGTGTCTAGCACTATAAATCCAGGCTGTCCACTTCAAATGGCTCTAGGTCTTCTTTCCCAGCCTCCTCCTTGTCTCCTCCTCAGGGCTTCTCAATCTCAATGCAAAAGCAATAAGGCCTGTTCCTTAAGGCATGTTTCCTTAGCATATCCTCCCTCCTGACCAAAGCAGTGCTTCCCTGCTTTGTTTTAAAACCAGCAATAACCTAGTGAACAGAAGGGCTCATTAATCTGGGGAGAGGCTCTATGCCCAGCAGGGACACAGAGCAGGCAGAGTGGCTCCCTGGCCAGCCTCATGGAGGCCTCAAAGACCAAGAGTCCACTGACCTAAGCAGGGCTCTATCCCTTTGTGCCTGGGGTTCAGCTGGAAACCTTGCTGCCGGAGAGGGCTCAGCTGCCCACAACAGCAGATGGGGAAAGGACTTGAGACAGAAGCTTGCTCAGGGCCATTGAAGCATGACGTGCAAGCAGGTTTTGTGAAACACCATTCTCCCTCAGAACTTTTCAGCCTTAAATTAAGGCAGCTGATGAAGATGAAGAGGAAAGCAAAGTGGACAGACAGCACTCACCTGTGCTTCTCTGAGCATGCCCAAATGCTCTGGTAACTCAGTTTTGAGTCTAGTCCTGGCTAGAACTCTTCCACCTTTTGGGGCAGCACAAAGACTGGCACTGGTGCCAATGCTGGGCTGGGCACTCCTCAGGCTGCTTCAGAGGGAAACAGCAGGGATGGGGCTCAACCTGCTGCCACCTAGATTTGGGACAGCCACCCATCCTAAGCCAGGTACCTCTGCTCTCAATGACTATGGTGGTGTGCACCTTGCTGGGAGAGTGATACTGACTTCTGCCAAGGGACGGCAAGGGACCAGGTGTGAATGAAAACCATCAGCACTGTACTCACACGTCTGCCTGACCCACCAGGCAGGGATGGGCAAAAAGATTGGTTCATAGGTTCAGTAGTCATTCGTGAAGACCTGTCCTTGTTAATGAGTTAAAAAGGTTTTCTCCCATTTCTAGCAAGAAACAAAAGACACTTATTTAAATACAGGTTGTAAAAAGACCAGTACATGCCTGGTGTGGGTTTCTTGGTGTCCAGCCTTTGTAAACACTGCTGACAGTGCATCATCTGACATATGAAGAAAGCCAACATCAGATGTTTTTTGGCATTCTGGATGCTATCTAGACTTTTCTGGCTTTCATGCAGGAGAAATTGAAGGTTTGGATCGCAACTTCAAGAGGCTGGCAAAGAGCCATAAACCTACACACAACAAGAGACAGGAATGAAGTCATCATTTGTAATGATGCTGAGTACTGCAAGATCTTCCAACCAACAGCCAAAAGAGCACACTGGAAGGAAGAGATGGTACAGGAATGAATCCTCAGACGGGAACACAAACAAAAGTCGGATTTCTAGGAGCATAATAATGTTTGTCTGCTGAGGACTCAGTCCTGCCTGACCTTTCTTGTTTGTTTTTTCATTACTTAATTGCTTTTATATCAGAGAAGTCTGACACTGCTTCCTTGGGAAAGCAGGAAGATTTATGCTGAGATTATTTCAGGTAGCAGTTATGATTTCATTATATAATACTAAGATTGCTATTTTGTGTGCTTATACAGAATGTTTAATGAACACATTAAGCTAGATGTATTTTATTTCAGTTTGTATAGCAGCCTAAATGGCAAAACAGTTTGATACACTTGTTTATTTGGAATTAAAGCTCAGATTCAGTGCTTAAGCATCTTGCTGAATTGGGGGACCATGGTGAGATTTAATGGTTCAAATAAGAGCCTTGTTATTGATCCAACCTCAGGGATCTGTAAACTCAGAAGATTTTCTGACTGGTGGGAAATAATACTGTACCAGCATGGTGACCTTTCCACCACAAAAGAAGGTAAGTTTATTGAAGGCTATAGATACTATCACATTTTTCAGGTTCAGTCAGTTTACATACCGATAATGTGAAGGTTATAGGATGAATTGTACAATTTTTAAGGTGAAAATTACTGTTACAGACATAAAATGCTTCATAACATTTTGATTTCTCTTAATTTTTATTTCCTTTCATATTATTTGAAGATAGATTACTCCCCTTCAAAATTGACTTGCTGCAAAAAGTAGATATTGAAACTGGGTTATTAATTCCAAAGCTTACTAAATATCTGAGCTGATGGGGCTTTGCAAATAGTAAGACTGTATTGCTTTAGCTACTAATAATGCAGCTACTATTTGGGCTGAGTGAAAAACAGTTGTTTAAGAACACAGAAGAGATTCAGCTTTTGATAGCTTATTTTCATAAATCATTAGTATAAAATGTGATGTGTTGCACTTCATAATGTTGACTTTGTATCTAAAATAGATCTTTGGATTAGGAAGACCTGTTTTAAGAAACAGAATTAATTTAGTATTGTGGGGAAAAGCATATAAGAGGCAAAGCAGATTCTTGCTGTGCACTGGCTATGTGTTTGAACACCAAGGTTACTGCAATCCCCCAGCTGAAGGCTTAACTCTCTTCCCTTCCCCCTAGCTATGCAGTGGTAAAGGACAGAACTGACTGCAATAAATTAAAATTAAAATGGCTGGACAAGGGATCCCTCTACCCTTTCTTGTTCAGACTGGCTGCCCTGAAGGATCAGTAGAAAATTCAGCATCTGAGGATTAAAGACATTTAACTATGAAATGCAAAGAACTATCTGAATCTGATAACCCCAGCAGGATCAAAATGATTTATCAGAAAAGAAAAATATGAGTTCTAACAAAAGACAAGGTTTCTTTTTTCCCTTGTGTCAGTTGTATTATGAACAATTGTGGACGACTGGTTGTCCCTGGACTACTTCTCCTCAAGACTCAGTGGAGGTGTCTTTTTTAGGCCCTCAGTTTAGCAAAGACTTAACTGTCCTTTCAGCTGCTTCAGAAAGGTGTGTTTCCTATTTCCTAATTTAAATAACAGTGTTGCTGTGTCCTGGGTTGTAAGATAAGCTTGTATTCCATTTGCCATCTGTTGAAGGCAAACCGGTTGGACAGGTTTTTGTTATCTCTCTCAGAGACAATGGTTTGCCCCGTAGAGGCAATGGTTTGTTTATACACTATTGACTGACTCACTGCCGGGCTGGTAAATGTAACACCGTGAGGGGTCCCACCCAGAGGGGGGAAGCCAAGCACTCTATTATTGTTTAAAGGGGTAGCTTTTTGGGGAGAGGAGGCAGCTCTCTGGGCGGGACTCCGAGAGAAGCAGCTCGCTCTCTCTCTTCGCGGGATTCCGGGAGAAGCAGCTCTCTCTCTCTCTCTTTTCGGCGGCACTCGCAGCAAAGCAGCCGGCGCGCACTGAGGCGACGGCAGTGGAGCTCAGAGGCAACCCCGGCACAGAGGAAGACCGGCCCCACTGCCACCAGATCTTCAGAGGAAAACTGTACCCTTCTAAAGATCACCACTGCAGCTGCAACTCATCAACCATTGCAAGGGGAGCAATTGTCCCAGCAGAACTGATACTGGCACCCCGACTCCTCAGGTTCTGGACTTTTTTCACTGGTTTTGTTTGTACCGATTGCATTTGCCTTTTTAAATTGTTGTCTAGTTTTCTCCTAGTAAAGAATTGTTACTCCCATTCCCACATCTTTGCCTGAGAGCCTTTTAATTTAAAGATCCTGGTAATTCAGAGGGAGGGGGGTTTGCCGTTCTCCATTGCACAGGAGGCTTTGCCCTCTTCCACAGACTCCTGTCTTGTCGAACCAAGACATGCTGTTATTTAAATATCTTCTTGCCTGTGTATTTTTCCCTTACCTTTAGGCTGATTTCACCATCACTCAAAATCTCGCTGTGACTACTGCTCAACAGCCACCTGTAAGATGCAGTTACCCACTTACCAGGAGCTTTGTGGTTTGATTTAAAAGCTAGGTTCCAGTTATTTAGGCTGTGAGACACTTCCAGATCTATAAAACCATACCTGATAGCTCTCCTAAGGCTACTCATTGTTCATGTCCAGCTATGCTCACCTCACAGGACATCTCTGCCTACAAAGGGCTGTTGTCAGCAGAGTTGTTCCTGCCTTGCTGTGAGCTATGATAGCTCCATCCAGACCTATTTTTTGGTGAATTGAAACTTGGAGGAATGGTTGTCGATTGTCCTCAACAGTAGTAAGGGTACTGGGAGAATACTCAAGAATCCCAAAGCATTCTTCCCTATTGAACCCTGTTGCACCTGGGGAGGAAGGAGAGGTGCAACCTGTTCTGCAGGACATTCCTACTCTGCTGTCAGGAGATACCTGCCAGCTTTTGCCCTCTGGACAAGATCAGGATAGAATTACTTAAATGACATTACTGATATGATAATGACTTTCCTTACTTCCCTGACACCCCCTTTTCCATTTTGGGTGAAGGCTCCTGTTCAGCCCTTCTGACTCTACCTGGCAACCTAAGTCCCAGAGCAAATTCCTGGAATGGAAGCTTGTCAAATTCGAGGCTGGCTACAACACAAAGGACTTCCAGCCTACCTGTTCCCACTCCTTCACTTGCCCCTGGCTCCTCAGCTGGGCAGTTCAGGAAATGGTTGCACCTATGTAGATGGTAGACAGCACCCAAGGGCATGCATGTAATTCAATTTAGGAGGATTTTAGGATGGCATCTGTGCCCAGAGATCAGCTTCCCAGGCTGCTCCTAAACCTGGACTATGACAGCAATGTGGGATTTCTCCTCTGATTCCAGCTATGGCTTATGGTGTCTTGGTGGTTTCAGCTCTCTAAGCTCCTATTATATTATGCAGCATATACAATTCTTAATGTAATGAAGTTACTGGGTAATTATTTTTGTGATTAGCTTTTACACCTCCTCACAAGCTTCTAATTACTGAATTATCCATATAGTTCTTTAATTCAATTTGTTATGGCATTTCAGTTAGTGGAAAAATAAAAGAAAGGTGAAATCTATAGCATTATGCCACTATAATCTGTTATTCACAGCTAGAGAAGAGGTCTGGGCAGCAATGAGCAGGGACACATGGGCTCTGCTGGGAAAATATGGCAGGACAAGAGCATTGGTTCCCATGAAGAAAACAGAGTATTTTATCTTCTCAGAGGAGGTTTTGGCACTCCTCCTGCTCACCCAGTGATATCTATCTCCTAACCCTAGACACATTTTGTTCACATTTTTTCCCCAGACAGTAAAGGATTCCCACTGAAGTTTTTGCTATCACTGCCACCACAGGCAGGTCTAGCTGTGCTCAAACTGTGAACACAAAACAAATAAGCAGGGCCTTGTGCAAACCTGCCATACCAGTCAGAGCTGTGGGACAAGGGACCACAGAAAAAATAAGCCCCTGAGACATGGAGAGCAGGGGAAGGGTGCTGATGTTATACAACAACCATCCCCAGCTGTTTGGGGAACTAATAGTTGGCTTACCCTTGAGGACAACCAATGTGCCAGGTCCAGCAATGTCTGCGCCAAGCAGATGTTTGGGATTCCACAAGGAATATTTGATCCACGTCCAGCCAACCCAGAGGGCTCTGCATCCACTTCGAGTATTTGCACTGCAAGGTGCCAGATTAATGATTACAGAGATTAACCTCTGCAGGTGCAGCCTGGGCTGTGCCAATCAAATCTCCACTTGGCTCTGCCAGCAGCCCTGAACGTGACTCCAAAGAGCCAAAAGGGTGAAGCAAATCCAGAGGGCCATGTTTAAGGGTTGAGCTGCTGGCTGCTCTGTAGGTTGCTCAGCACTTGGCTTTTCTGCTGAGAATACCACCAAAGTAACACTCAGAGCAGGCTGGATGTCTGACCTTGAGATCTGTCCTCAAGCAGGCTGGTTATGCCATTTTACTTTCATCGACTCTTGATGCAGGGGGCCAGCAAAGCCTAGAGGAGGACATCAGCAGCAACAAGAGAAAAGTTTGGATTTTTGTGCAGGTCTTTCAACTGGATGAATAGTTAGTCAGAGTACTCAGGGAGCTGAGGATCCTTTGCTGGCTGGTTCTGCTTAGATCTCCTTTGCTTGGCACTGGTGAGTCACCAGAAAGCAATTGCAATAATGAAGCCAACAGGCACTGATAGGAGCAGAGGAGCTATTAGGATTTCTTAGGAGATTTTCTGAAATTAGTTGTTTAAACAGGCATGGGCAGCATTCACATGCATACGTATACTCTATCACATCAGCAGAGACTGACACAAATTCCTTCCTTGTCTTACAAGGACCCTCTATTATTAACAGTCTTTTGCATGTTGTTTCTTTCCCAAGAAATTCTAACCAGTAAGTTGCTTTAAGTGGGTTTGGGTCTGGTGATGTCAAATCTATTTTAAATAAATTGGTCTGGGACATAAGGTTTCAGTAAAAATCTGTCTTTAAAATGGATCCTTCTGTTTTCCAGATTGTACTATCAGGATCTAAACTAGTTTTAGTTTTTTCTTACTATACTTATGAATTCTGAACATCTGAAGTAGTTTCAATTCATACAATAACTTAATTAATTTTTATACAGGCATACGAAGTATGAATAATGAATTGAAAGAATTGGAAAGAAAGAGACTTAAAATTGATAGTAACTCTGGTTTCTCAAATATTGTTCTAAGTCCCCCCTAAGGAATAGAGGAAATATTCCAACTCCATATGACAAAAAAGCTTTAATGCAAAGAATTCTCCACAGGACTGTTTTCATTTTGTAGTGTATTTTAAACATATGGACAGGGCAGACTGTTAATTATTTCTTCTCCTTTTGGCTCAGTTCCACATACAACTCAGCAAAAGCAGAGCTCTACAGACTATTCAGTGGACAATCAATGGCTCTGCATTTGCTGAGTGCTGAACAAAATCGATGAAAGGGTGTTGTGACTAGCTCTTGAGGCACTTGTTGGCCCTCAAAAAAACCCCATCAGTGCCCTTTCTGTCCCCAGCTGCTGCATCTTGCTCCTTCCCTGTTCATTCAGAGGGGAAACACTTTGACAAGAGATGGTTTAGTGATCCTACAGATGATGTCAGAAAAGATATTCAGTGGGGTGAAGGAAAAGACTTTGCAGCTAATGAGTCCATGTCCTTAAATGCTGCTGGATGCAACTTAAGTGAAACGTGATGTGACCAGAGGGCATCCCTGACTCCCCAATGGAGTGACACACGTAGGAAGATCTGGTGGCAGGAGCTGGAGACCTTGCAGTCCATAGCTGTGTGCAGGGCTCTTTGCTGTGCACTGTCGACTCTTGAGCAGTGGCAGCAGCAGAGGACAGAGGACCTGTGACAGTGTCTCTGCCATGCCTTGGCCACCAGCAATGGCACTGCCATTGGCAGGTATGAGCCAGGAGGCTGCAAAAGAAGCTCCCATACTCATCTGCTGCCTCAATTATGCTGCTTTGCACTATGCAGTCACGGGGTGACAATACCAAATAATGATAATAACAATGATGAAATCAACAAAAAAAAATCATATATAGAGAGGGTGACAATATTAACAAGCACTCTGGGGATGCCCTTACCCACAGGGCCAGTTCCTCACACAAAACAGCAATTTGTGCTGCTCTTTCCCGTTTTCTCCTCCCTATGGTCTCTCTCTGACAATTATTTCAACACCCTCTGTTTCTCATCTCCCATCAGGGCATAGTGTGTGCTGCAGCAGACTGGTGCTTATCCTTGTGTCAGAGGACCAAGTAATGCATCTACTTTTACCACTGGGTCCTAAAATTCAATGAATACTTAATTACTACAGTGTTCTCTTACCAATATTTTAATTCTGTTGCAAACATTTTTCACATATACTTGGGTAGGATCTCTGCCTGATATAGTTTCTAGTCTGAACATAAACTATGGAGAAAAAGAATTAATGGAAGTGTTGGAGTAATGGTTTTAAGATGATATAAAGTAACACTCAAGGGTTCCTGTGCTTTGTGGCTGAGAAGAGAACACATCAAGAAGAAGGGAGAGCCACAGATTATATAGTTATTACTCATTATTAAATATATATTTTGCACTATTACAACCACTCTGAGATCCAAACATACCTTGCAACCAATAACAAATTAAGCTGCATGCTGGGCCTTTGATAGTAATCATGGAAGATGGAGGATTATGTACCCCTGGCCAGAAGAGACTTGGTTTGCTTTCAAAGAGCTGTGGGGAAGGTTAAATTCAAGTTTAACATAATTGTCCAAATTAGATGCATTAGTGGGATGCTGATAATCATGACTCACAGTACTCAGATCTGCCTCACAGATACCATCTTTTCTCTCTCCTGTGTTTCAAGTCAGAAAGAAGTGGTAGCCATGTCAGATTCAAAACTTTCTGGGCAGCTGGATCTCCGAAAAATATTCTCATGGTCCTTGCCAAGAAACTAAATGTAACTTTAAATAAAGTGGATGAAATCCCTTCCCCTGTCCTCCTTTCATGTGCTCTAGTAATTTTTTCTAGACTGAGCCCTTGATGATATGCCTGTACTCTCTGCTGCTGCCTTGCACATACCCTGGAATAATAACAGCAGTTTTCCAAGGATCTCCTCATGTCCAGGGAGGCAGGACAATGTTCAATAGCCATGGACATCCCAAGCCCCTCCAGCCATCTCTCCAGACTGCATTGGCCATGAGGAGCTGGCACCATGACCCACAGGCACCAAAGGGAGGAGCACCAGGATGATCTCAATCCTGCAGAGAAGGGCAAAGCAACTTCTCTGGAGCAATGCCAGTCTCTCAGTGAAGCTTACTGGCTGCTGACAAAATGGCAGGGGAAAGACACTGAGAAAATTACTTGATGTGCAAAGTCCCCAGTCTTGCTTATGCATCAAGGAGTCTCCTGCACCCCTCCTCAGTAGAAGCCTGCTCACCAAAGTGGGGCTACAGACATATATCACCTCATGCACACCTGCAAATGCCCAGTGTTTCTATGCCTAACTAACTGGAAAACTTCTTCAATGGCAGCTATGAGAAAGGTTCACATGCTTATTCTGCTTGGCCTTTGAGTCAGACATAACTCCTGAATGCACAAGAGGTGGATCCTGTTCAGTGATGTGTGAGGCTGTTTTACCCCCAGCCAAGCAGAAAGAGCAGGCTGACTTCAGCTGCACAGGATCACCCACTTTTCTTTTAGAAAAAAAATCCCTCACTTTGTCAAGGGGTCGTGGAGAGCACAGAATGTGTTTCCTAACTGGGACTGCAGCAATGCTAATGGGATTTACTGAACATGTCGATCTTTCCTCCCATGCCCTTTCTTGCAGGATTTCAATGTGAAGCAGCAAATGAGTGGGGTTTAGGACTGGGTTCTTCTTTCCCTCCCTGGCAGAGCTGGCTGCAAGGCAGGTTGTGGCCTCTGTGTGCTGGGTAGGTCACAGCACAGCAGGGCACAGCACAGCTGGGGTGTCTGCTAGAGGGGGATGCAGATGGAAAGCACTTGCAACATAACATCATGCCCTCAAATCATTACAGACAGACAGGCCAGTGATTTGCAGTCCTGTTCTTCACTGCACTTTAGCATCTCACCGCCCCCCACCCCCCCCCACCCCCCCACCCCAAGATATCTGAAGGGAAAATAAAATCCAAAGCCTGAGTGCTGGCAGGCAAAGCCGGCAGTGCTGAGCAGCTGCCTGGCAGTCTGCAGCACTGTCCCTTCCCCCAGCAGCCACAAGCTGATGGGCCAGTCTCATTTTGATGCTGCCTGTGTTCGGATTTCACCTTTATTTTCCCCCCATTTTTTAACCCTTAGGCAAAATTTTGCTCTTGCATTTACTGAGCTCTCCCCATCCCCAGCAGCTGGAGGGTGCAGCCTTCAGCCCCAGGACAGCTCTCACCACCCCTGCTGAGAGGCAATCAGTAAAGGGGTTTCCAAATATGCAGAGTAAGAGATTTGGATCGGCAACAAAAGCATTTAATGCAAGCTTGAATGCGTATTAGTTTGGAACACTGATTAGATCCAGAAATAAAGGGATCGATTAGCCAAATGTTTTGGGAAGCCAGCATTTTGTATAATTTATTATTCCTCAACCAGCTTGAGTTGGAATAGTGGCTGATTGAATAATTGAGTATCACTTTGTCGCATACCAGTCCTGTTTGTGTCAGAGGTTTTGGCTTAGGATCTACAGACGGTTTGGCAAGTAACCCAGCCAGCGAAACGTGACCTTTTCCTAAAAGGTGGCCAGGGAGTTCTGCTAAGGGGATCACAGTATGTGTGAGGAAAGCTGTTCCTGTTTCTCTACAGTGCTTTGGCTGCATGATCCTGACTGAGTGTTGGCCCCAGATTGCGAAAAAGGATTATTCTGTAAGTTTAAAATGGGGAGGCTCAAACAGGAAACTCTAGTTCAGTGAAGGGAATACCCAGGTAAAGGCAACCCAACAAACTCATGGAGAAGGAGGAGTCACTGAAGAGATGGTGTGCCTGGTGCAGATGGGGAGCAAGGGCTCAAGTGGAAGAGAGAGAGAGGCTGGAAATACAGGACACCAGCAACAGCAGACACACAACACTACCCAGAGCCAACTTCAGGGAAAGAACTCTCCCCACCTTTCCTTTAGAAATCTGAACTCAAAACACTTGCCAGCCTATATATAACATTTTGTCAGGGAAACATGTTGAGGTCTACAGAGGAAGTTCACTATAGAATTATTTCTCTGCTAGAGAAATGTAGATGTAAAGGCAATGCAGGAAAAGGCCTGGTTTTGATACAAGGTTGTTGTATGGGTGCCCTCTCCCTGGGTTTTGCCAGCCCCCTCCCTCCTTGCACAGCCCCTGGACATGTGTTGCTTCCTGGATCTTTCTGAGGATTATCTTTTATCTGGCTCTCCACCAGCTTCCGCAGAGCCCACACAGAGCAAGGCTGTGGCACCAGTTACTATTATCACTCGCTGGAAACAAGGAGTGTGGGTGACTTTCCTATTTATATTCAGAGTTTGTCACTTTGAAAACATCCTTCTCACCTCTCATTAAAGTGTCACTGGATGAGCACCAGTACCACTGTGACACTGGGCCATCTCAGCCTGTGACTCCTAAACTATTAGGATATCCTGGTAAGAAAAAAGGGTGATTGCAGCTGAGTTTTGCCTAGTTTGTGGTACAATAGTGTAAAGCACTGGAAGCAAAACTACTTTTGGTTTCAATACTAATTTATTCTGTGTAAAAAAGGCAAGATGTTGGTGGACAGCAAGACCTAACTATTCACAGGCTAAAGAAAAGGAAGGTGACATATAATGCATTCTAGGATGTATTATTCATGTGACAGTAACTTGAGTAATTTCTGTCCTCTGTAAGACTCATTTTCCAGTAAACAGGTAGAAAATGGATTGAAGTCCATCCAAGTAAATGAGTGGATTTATTCAGTAAATTCTTGTGTTATGTTCACTGCAGTATGCCTGTGGGAGCCAGCATCCCAGTCTGTATTTCTCTAGACACTCAGGTAACTAAGCCATCACCTTCTCTTCAGAAAGTTTCAGGTGTTAGATCCCTGTCTTGCAAACTGTCAGATGGCAACTTTCTAGTTCAGGCTAGGACAAGAGGCAGTGAGGCCTGTCAGAATTCCATCCTGAGCCCAGCAGCTACACTGAGAGTTAAATGATTCCACTGGCATCCCATCCTGCTGCCTCTCACTTCTTCCAGCCAAAAGAATAGCTGTTCAATAGAGCAAAATGAAGGAGACACCCAAGGAGGAGGGAAGGACAGCAGGGAAAGGAAGCAGCAGAGCCCATGGCTATGTATGAAGGCAAGGCAAGAAATTAATTCTGCCACCTCTGCTGTGGTCATTATAGCAGCACATGCATTTCGTTTATTGTATTAGAACGATTTGACATTTTACTCTGATCCAGTCAGCCGTAACAGTATTGTACAGGTGCTTAAGACAGGTCAGAAGATTGCAGTGAAGAGGAGAACAAATGCTTCTCCTGGCATCCTTAACAAGTACTGGGTTTAGCAGAGAAGGCAGACTCCCATGGAAGAGATTCCAGCATCTTTATCTACCTGAAGTCTTTCAGCAGTACATGAAAGTTGTTCCACTGATCTTCAGCTTATGCTAATATGGTCCCAATATTTCTTATCACAGATGATTGATTCCATTCTTTGTAAAAGAAGATTTGCTTCTGATAGTACACATAAGGCAAAAGGGTGTAAAATCAATCTTAAAAAAGAGAATCTTATCAGCATATTCTAAAGGATACAGAATGCACTTAATGACACATTGTGGAGAGTTTAAAGCATCATGTACTGGCATCTTGCATTACAAAACTCTGGCAAAGGGATGGAGGCAAACAGGATGCATAGATACATCTTCTTTAGATTCCTTTGCCAGGCAGCTGGACTAGCTTAGAACAGGACTTTCAAACTTTGCAATCATATCTACATCTTTCATTCCTTCAGAAGCCTGTCAGATTAAGGGATGTGATATAGACTCTTCTGTCATAATAGAAAAGGGTTTAAATGAGTTTTGCATTAAAGATACGATAAAGCTTTAAGATGTTTGTACAATTTTATGCTAATCCTCAGATCAGATCAATATCAAGGTAAAAGGCATAATGTTTTTGCAGAAGGATGGATCAAGATGGATGTACTCAGATGAGAGGCAAGGCTACAAACAAGTTGCCAGGTGATGCTTATAGTACAAAATCAAATAAGGAAAGATTTCTTTTTGCAGGCATGGTAAAATTGTTTCTGTTCATCAGAAACCATGTTAAACCTGGAACAATCACATTTGATCATGTGACATATCTGAATTGTTTAACACATGAGGTTTCTGAGTAGGTTATTGTTCAGTTGCTTCATGGAAATTTTTATTCCCTGGGAGAACACTCATACACACTTATGAGCATAATTAAAAAATTAAATAACATTTAATCATGTATGTCATGCAGAATTTATCAGTGATGGTGGATATTCACTGAGTAGGTTTTCCTCTGCTCTAAATCAGTACACATAAGCAGAATAAAATACAATAAAATGAGAATGACTATCTAGTGTGGAGGGAGCATAGCAATCAAAAACAATGGTTCCTCGACTAAAAACAATTGGATTTTGCAGATATGCCCAGAATCTGCTACGTACTTGTGTCCTTGAAATATACATTGATGGGATTACTGAATAGTCACAGCTTGCAAATTAAGAATATTTCTGATCTATTCCACGAGGGAAAGGAAGAAACAGGAAGAGGCCCTACAGGAAGGACCTGGTGTGGATAAGGCACTTAATGAGTTATGTGATTGCACAGAGTAGCTTGACGAACACTGTGACGAGAAGAACAGGGGCATAGTTTAATACTGGCCTTGACACAACAGATTAATTTTGTAGGCATAGTAGATTGTCTTTCTGTAGCCCTGGGCTACTGTCTCCTTTCCTCCATCCCTCCAAGAAGCCTTGCTCAGGCTGCCAGCAGTCACCAACCTGCATGGAAGAAATTGCCCAGAGAAACACAGGTAGCAGGGGGCACAGCAGCCAGTCAACCTGGAGGGAGGAGGAATAGGAGGAATGGGAGGAAGAGGAGGGGGAAGAGCAGGTGAGCTGGGTGCAGGAAGGCCGGAGCAGGATCTGGGAGCTGGGCCTCAGGCAGGAAGGAAGGGCAGCTATGGCCACCTCTGCCCCTGGGGTAGGCAGGGCTGGTATTCACTGATTGCCCTGCATCCCCACAGCAACACTGCTCGCTTGGCAGGTCCAAAGTCACCTCTTAAAATATCCTCAGACTGTCACAGCCCTGCAAACCCTGCAAGGTTGCTGAATGCAAAGCAGGTAATGCAGCCATCTCCATCACTGTCAGGGCTTGGACAAGTCTGGAGCTCTGGCTTGCTCAAGTCCTCCAAAGCCATGTCAGCCAAAGGGGAGTGGACTGGGTGCTGCTCCTTTTGTTCTTGAGCAAACCCTTCCAAGATCCCATCAGATACACATCTGCAAACACAATTACGCATCCATCACCAGCAACTTAATTTGAGCAGAGCAGCACAGGTGTGTGAGAGACACCAGTAGCCTGAATAATATATTTTCACTATCTTCAGCAAATACAATTCTCCCTTTTCCATGGGAGCAACTGAGTCAAGTACTGAAATGTCTTCCCACCCATACAAGCATTTTCAGGAGAGTAAAATACTTTCAGTTTAGGGTACAGTAAATCTGGGGTTATGTGAGCATGCCCTCTTTTTCAGCATAAAAGTTTTGTTTAAATAAGGAAATTGAAAAGGAATTTGGACTTTTTCAGATTTTGAAGGTGTCAAATACATTTTGTCTCAGCAGACAGCTTCACACTGACTGCAGAGTCATTGTATGCACACACACTTTTGCACACACACACACTCTTAGACCAGCTATGCACAAGGGAGGCCATCTGTGTCTGTGCTGCCAAAGTGACATCCACTTCCTCAGCAAGTCCCACATGTGGCAGACACCTTTGATTTGCCACACTTCACTGTACAGCACACGTGACGCAGGCTCAGTTTGTTCCAAATTCTTCAGATATATAATATTTTTGTGTGGTATAAGTGCTAGAGGTCTGAGACACCTAACACACTCTGCACATGTCTTCTGCACATTCATTTCCATCCTGGATTCCCTACCCAGTGATACAGGGGCCATTGTAAGTAGACTGAGTAAACTACAAGCACAACTGGCACACTCTACAGCCTGCTCACCACACCCCACACCATTCACTGGGTAGCACAGGGGACTCTGGGCAAAGACACAGCCTGTGTTGCCAGTTATCAACAAGAACCCTCCTTTCCCGAGATCTGGGAACTGGAGATGGCAACTGCTAATAAGCAAAGTGCTTACTTGGTTTCCTCCACCCTTTTGAGTCAAAAAGGAAAGGCAAAAGCAGAGCAAGCAGTGGTAGGTGTATGATGATGGGGTTAGCTAATTGAGCTCTTTGGCAATTTCAGAGGTACGCAACTGCACAGCCTTGGTGGTGGCACGTAATCGCATATTTGCACGATGGCGTGAGGCAGCAGAAAGCTACCTGCATCAGAATTCAGTTACAGGTTTCATTCTGTCAGTGAGAAACTTGTTTGGTAATCCCTCATAACTCCAGGATTTTAAATAATATTTTCCAAAGTCATTCTTCAGGAGGCCTTCCTGAAGGTCTTCCTGACACAACCAATGTGCATTACAGAGAGGCGTTGTCCTTACAAGTCTTTGCATTGTTGTTGCATTCACAAACAACAACAACAACAACAAAACAAAACAAACAAACAAAAAAACCCCACAAAAAACCAAAAAAAAACAAAAAACAAAACAAAACAAAACAAAACCAAAAAAACAAACCCTGGGATTCCCTGCATCTGATGCTCAGTAATGATGTGACTAAATACCTGAGTTGGCTGCTGCCCCAGTAGAGCTGGACCCCTAAGACTCTGTAAGAACCCCAGCATGCTTCTTTCCCCACAAAATCATTGGCATGAGTGGGGCTTCCAAATCCAACAACTGAGCAACTAACCTTATCCAGAAGAAAATCCAAATCCAAAAGAAAATCCAAATCCCCATATTTAAGAAAAATGTGCTTTATGTATTCCTTGTTCTATGAACTCAGAAAGCAGCTGAATGAAATTCATTTAAAGTTATACCCCAGTCCTGCCCTGCTGGCTGCAAATTTCCATACTCAGCTTTTAGATGAAGGGCACATTATAACCCAGATTGTAATGGGTGAGCAAAACCAAGATACTTATGAGGAAGTGCATGTTGCCATTTTAAACAGAAGGGCTAATGCTGGGAAAGTTCTCAATTAGACTTACACTAGAAACAAAGTTAGTACAGGCAGGAGGTGCCAAATTCCGAAACTTGACAACAAAAGCCTTTTATTGTAGGGCAAACCAGAATACCCCCTGGTGAAGCTCTGTTCAAAATCTGAGCTCTTTGAAAGTACCCACTATTTGCCTCATCTGCTAAAGAACTTGAATCTCAACAACAATGAGCATCATGAAGTTTAAACATCTGGGTTAACATCAAGATTTCTACTGCTCTGAAGTCTAAATATGTCACCATTCTCAAGATCCTTGAGCAGCCTGAGAACTGCCATAGCCTTGTTGATCTTTAGCCATTGACTGTTTTGGGAAAACAACATTAATAACTGGGTTTCAGAACCACTTCTCCCCTAAGCATTCCATGTGCTTTTGCCCTTCAAACAGGGTGGATAGGACGCATGTTGTTTTGTTATTGTTATTTCCAAACTAGGTCTTCTAGGTGTGTCTCCTGTCTTTTGTAAATGGGAGCCTTACATCATCCAGCTGAGCAGCTATCTAGATTTTAAAATTTCTTTCTGGTTGCTCATGCCCATGGCACCTCAGCCTTAGCATAAGGCTTAGCCACAGAGAATAAACACCTTTTTTGCTTTCTCCTGCAATGCCTGCAGTGGGTCTGAAGAGAGTGAGAAAAGAGTAAATGTAGGTTGAATATGTGGGGAATTGATAAAACAGAAACTGAGGAGCAGAAGATAAAGGAGAATGTGTTCACAAAAGGTCATTCTCACTTCTGAGTCTGTGAGGGGCTGGGCTTTTTAGTCTGTTTCCCAGCCTCTGAAAGATAAATGGCTTTTCATCAGTATGGGCAGGATCCCCCATGAGGAGAGCCCATCCTGGCTGCCCTCTGGGGAGCTGCTGTTCTCCTGGCTGGGACAGGACAGACAACATCCCAGCAGGTCCTGTAGCTCCCAGGCTATTGTCATCCATCTGGGTGCTGAAGTACTTGCTCAGCAGGTTTGTCAGCTCATACAGCTTCTCATAAGATACTAGATAATTGCTCCTGGATTGTTGTGTGATGAGTAGGTAAGATAACAGGGCTATTAAGCACTGTTTCATCACCACCCTCAAACCAGTATACCAGATACTTCTTCTAAAAATACTGTTTCATCCCAAATCTAATAAACATATCCATTCTCAACTCCATCTGCTGTTACAGTCTTTAGTTCATAGGAAAAATGGCCAGTGTTAGATTTGACAGCTCAGGTGTTAATTATCATGTACTAGTATCTGTTAATTACCTGGGAAAAAAAAAAGGGAAATAATTTGTGTTTTCAGTCTGGGCAGATGTAGTAATGATTTTTCCAAGCCTTTAAGCCAACTTCCTGGATATTTTCCCCATAATGCATTAAGACTTCTATTCAGCAAGAACCATAAACACATGCATAATCCCAGTGTGACAATGGGTAGCTGCTTGCATGAACTGAAGATTAATACCTTGCTGAAAGAGAGCCTGGGAGACCCAGGTGTTCTGTAGACCTGTCTTTGGCAAGGGGAGGCAGTGGCTGGTCCCTCCTCACAGCTGCTTCAGACTGCAGGTGAAATTGCACCAGCCAAGGGCCGTGGGCAGCATTAGGGTATATTGCTTGGCCTGGAATGTCTGTTTCCCCTCTGAACCTCCACCTGATCCCTGTCATCATCCCTATTATAAATGAAAGCTTCAATTTGTTCATTTAAGAAAATTTATTAAATTTACCAAATACAAATTTAGAGAATAACAACAAAAAGAAAAGCCACTATCAAAAAGAAAAAAAAAAGGTCAGTGATGAGCTGGGTGTTGGTGCTGGGTGAGACACAGGTTTGACCGCTGCAGCAGAGGATCTCCTATGCTCCACACTGACTGTCCTGTCTGGCCTATTTTTATATGATTTTTCTTGCTCGAGGCAGAGTCCCTTCTCTTCCTTTTTGGACTGCACGTATTCAGGTGGAGTTCTTTTCTCTGTGGCAAGTTGAACAATACATGTCCAGAAAGTGATGAACACCCCATGTTCGTGTTCCCAGAATTCGGTATTGAGATGTATCTCCCTGATGGCTCTGGCTATCTCAATTTCAGATATTTATTGCATATTTATCATCCAGGAGTTCCTTGGACTACTTTGATGGGTGACCCATCTCTGGGCTGGCCATGTTCAATTGCTTGTGAATGGAGTCCTCCCTCCTTTGTCCAGGTGGTTTCAACATTGTGTTGCAATCCCCATCATCGCTGGCTTGTGTGTTTTTAAAAACTTCTTATAAGAGTATATCTTAACAGTACATAACTATAAAATACATGACAATTTTATTTGCACAAATTATAATAACAATTCTCGTAGTACTGAGGATAACAGAAGCTGGAAATTGCCATTTTAAAGCCCTTTTTTTGCTACAATCTCCAGCCTTCTGTGGCTGTTGGAAGGTCAAACCGTATCCTGCCTCAGAGGGAACAAGAGGGATACACAATGAGGTCATGTCAGTGGCAGTTAAGGGATCAGCCAGCATCTCGCAGCCACTTGCCCTGGCCCTGGGCCAGCAGCTCCTTGGTTTCCCTTGCTCTGCCATTGTGCAGCACCCAGAGCAGGCCCTACCAGGAGTGATCATGAGGCTGCAGTCCTTCCATGCCACAAATAGGTCTCATACAGGATGAGGGTTGTGTTAGGCAATGCCAAAAGGGCTGTGCTGCTGCCTGGTACCCATCTTGCCACAGTGACTGCACCTGTGTGCAGTATCTGGGCACAAAGCGTTTTGCAGGAGACTCTGCCACTATCTCCTGCCTCCCAAAATGCTGGTAAAATGATGAAGGGATTATTATGGTTTTAGAAACAATACATTGGCCACAAAGATCATCATCTTTGATTAGACCATACCCTCTGCCAAAACTAGCCAAAAGACAGCTAGCCAAAAGACTGGAAAGCTATAGTTTCACTTGTGGAAAACCTTCAGAAGCTTCTGGGACCTGGTCCATCTTTGAGTTTTGCCAGTAGTGTGGAAAGTCTGCAGAGCAAACTGCTGCAGCTCTGTTAGCTGATGCCCTGTGGCACTTTGCTGGTGGGAAAGTGCATTTGTTGATATGGTTTGTTTCATTTTAAGACATGCAATAGAGCTTTTTTGCTGTGTGTCCCTAGATTAGACTGTACAAAAAAAACAGTAGCCACCTTTCAAGGACAAAAACAATTCTGTGAGACATTCCAATCTCAGTATAAATCTGCTGGATTATTATCACTTATAATTAATTCCCTACATGCTGCGACATTCCCTGCTGGCAACCTCTTTTTCATCTGTAAAAATACTGAAGAGTTGTAGGCAGCAGGAAGGCTTGCCAAGACATCTGTATCAAGGTTGTTAGTGCAGACAAGGAATATGTACACCACACGGGAGGTCTGCTGTGTTTAAAGCAGACCCATTCTAGCCACACTATATCCTCTCCAGGGCTATGGCTATAGCAGCAGTATGGAATTCTGTTTTCAGCACAAGCTTTAACTCTTTATTGTTTGTATAATAGTATATATTTTGAACCTAATGTATTTTTAACTGCAAGTTGGTTAAAAAAATTAACTGCCAGAGAAAAAGTGCTTTGAATTTGATCTTGTAAATTATTTTCATTTTTAATGGTTTCCTCAGCTTCTCTTTATACATATCTAAACACCCTCTGAGTGTGGACCAGTTTGTTGCTTCCTCTGTCCTTACACCCAGCACATCAGTTATACTGAACGTTTTGTACCAGCTGAGCTTAACAGCAAACATATGCACCACGCTGAAACAGCTGAATTCAAATGTTATGATAAACAAGCTGCCATCAGAATGAGAACACTTGCCAAATATCCCACTAGCCTGGGTGCTGGGCTGCAAAAGAGGAGAGCTGAATCTGAGAGCTGTTTAAATTCCTGCACTATTTTTCACTCTCATTACTGACTTACCCCACAATGACACTTGACCTATAGGATATCCCGAGAAGAACCATGCTCTTTACTTTAGCAGTGGTCCTGGTGGTAGGAAAGTTGGTAGGAATTGCCTCTCCAGAGGCACAGAAGCTGACAGGTCCATGTGCTAACTTGAGATATGCACAAGCATTTAATGGACTACTGATATTGCTTTGCAGTAGAAAATAGACTTGCAGAATTTAATGGGGAGCTCTGTTTTTTACTGCCTGGTGGAAAGCAGTGCACATCTTATAAAATGCTGGAGGGTGGAAGGGACCTTGCCCTTCGCTATTTCTTCGCATCCTTTCACCAGTTAGGATGAGTAAAGTATGACCTGTCTCACACTTAGCTGCCATGAAATATTTGCTATGTTGTCTGAGACAGAAATTAAGCTAAACTAACATTCAACACCTTTTTCTGTTAATTTAAATAGCAGCCCACCTCTTTATGGTGTAGATCATGTTTTTTCCCTCTGAAGACAGTGGTCATGTTGTACCTCCACACTGGTTCTGCTGCTACCAGGATCAGCCTGGACCTGCTGAGATAGTCTTACATATTTCTAAAGGCATATGCATGAAACTTGTCCTCTTTTCATCAGACTTTTGCTGAAAAGCACAATTTATAAAGGCAGAGGGAATTTTCCAATGCATTTGGTGTCAAGACAGGTCAGTCAGACTAATATTAGCTCTAATTGCACTCTAACCATTCTTACATCCTTTACCTGCATCCCCTTTCTTGCCTGAGGCAATATAAATAATAAAATATTTTATATCTCATCACATCGGTTCACTGAGTAGCATAAGGGGATATATTCAGCAGCAGCAGCAATTTGTGGGCTTGGAGTGGGCTTGACCCAGGTATCATTCACCTAGTCTGTGATTCAACATTCATTAATAACAACTCTATCTACCAGATCATCTGGCAGTACAAGTCTAATCCAGATCAGGAACAAGCCCTCAGCTGAATTTCTATCAGGTTGGCAATTGTGTATTTTAGGGAGCCTGTGCCAGCTTGCACCATCATCATGACCTGGCAGCCCTGGTGCTGCATTCTCCCTCTTTTTCAGTGTCTCCATGTGACTGAGGAATGTTGTCCCAGTTGCATTGAGAGGGTCCTTGATGGTGGCACCCCAAGGGACCCTCCTTCTAGTTCCAAGGACAGGTCATGTGTGTTTCCAATGTAGTCCTGCAAAAGGTGTTCAGGGGAAGCTCAGCATCATTGTCAGCAAAGTATTTCCAAATCGCAGTAAACAGCAGGATAAATCCACACCTGACTGCATCCTTACATTTGGTAGAACTGATTCACTTAGAGCCTGTTGTTCAAGCTAAATTTCCTGATCCCTCTTCCGTTGGTGAATACAGCTTAAGAGTTACACATGGCCACTCATCTTTGGTGCACAAGCTGGACTACTAGTAATATAACTTTGGAGCCCCAAAAAGTCTCTGTTCACACTCTTTGCAGGGGATGAGTACAGATGGATACTGTGCCTGGGATTGTTTATATGGGTGCTTCCAGGGCTGGGACTCTTTGGAGTAGGCTGATGCCTACCTTGTGTCAGGATCTTGTGGATCACCTTAGACAGCAATTGAGAGTTTGGTTTGCTGGCCTGGTAAGCTGCACAACCCCTTGGTTTCCCTTACTCCTGACTGGCTAAAGCATGCAAAACCAGCACGTGTGCTCCTGTTACTCAGAGCAGTGAGGTAAATGGAGACTGTGTGTGCACTGACAGTCATCATCCATGCTCTTGCCACCCCTTCCTTTTCAGAAGAGACCAACAGCCTCTAAACAAACAGGGTGAGACGTGTTCCCACAAAGTACCATTGTCCTGGGCTCAAGGGCTGTGCTTAGGTCCCAGTTTGTAGTGCAGTCCAGCTTTTTTGCCCCAAGAGGTGCAAAACACTTGGTAGCACATGTCATTGCCATTGGCTTTTCCTGGGGTCATGCCAGGGAGTTAATCCAAAAGTGTTTATTCAAGGTGCTGAAACAATTGTGTGGGATGGTATGGCAGACTGCACTATTCCATAGGTTTGAAGTGACAGCCAATTGCATGGACTTGTGCCCTGATATGTCCATGCCAGTACCTGTACTTGGGTTCAGTTAGGATGCAGTTCAGATGTGTGGAAGCTGGATTCTGCCTCTGCAGGTGTAGAGAGAGCAGCAGAGCCACACTGCTCATGCTGTGCGTGAGTCCAGGCACTAACACAATTGGAAACTCAGGTGGCAGGAGAGGAGAAGGAGAAAAGAGAAGGAAAAGGAGAAGTATAGTTCATGCCTCAGGAGTGTGCAAATAGAAGAGGAAGTCCCTGGGTCCAAACCTACTCACAGAGCAGAGCAGCAATAGCCAGACACCACAACATTGGTGTGTAGATGGCAGGAAAAGGCTATGAGAGGTCCAGTCAAAGACTTACAGACATAAAGCTTGCATATCTGCTGAGAAAATATTATCAAACATGAACACTCCCATCAGTACAGTCTCTTTAGGCTGATAAATGGATTAAAATAATACATATTTTAATTTAATAGGTATTTCTGGCACAGTGCCAGGTATCCAAGATTTCATTTATGGACTGACAGAAGCATGGCCTGGGGGCAATCCAAAACAACTTATTTGGAGCCATTGTATACAAGCCAACTTCTGTTTTAGAAGTAGAGATCAGACACTCCAAAGAAATCCAAAACATAAGCAAAATGCAGTAACATAAATGTTAACTGTGAAATACATAATTAGTCTAAATGCTAAGAGTATGGAATTTAATATTAATGTAGAAGTTTAGAAAAGGCTTGGAGATAAAAAGTTGCTACAGCTGATCAGTAGGAAGAACTGTCTCCTCCTCTTTTTTTTTATTCTGGATGTTTTTCAGAAATAACTCATCAGTTCATGTATTTAAATGTCAGAAGAAGGCTTCACATCATTCCTCCCACCTCATAAAAAGGAAGAAAATGGACAAGGAAGGGAGGTGCTGGTAGGATGTGTAAGTTTGCCCTGCACTGCAATGGAACAGTTTTGCCATTGTGCTGATTACTGAAGGCTGAATCACAGGTAAGTAAATGGCCCTTGCCAAGAACTGCTAATATTCCAACAACTGCAATAACAGAAGTGTGCAACAGAGGCTGACTTCCAATTCTTTGGTAATGCCCTACCTTGACTGGGGGGAAAGGGGCTTAAGAAGTGATTTTTCTTCCATGGACTTTCCATGTTAAATTAAATACAGATTCATCTTCTCTTTCTCGTGGAAAACCAGAAATCACTGGAGTCTGGGAAATTATTTTAAAAAATGAAAAATAACTGTATGCAAGCCCCTTGACATAAGACTTGACAAGGACTTCTTGTTCAAGGCAATGCACCAGGCTCTGATGACCCATGCTCTGATCTAGAGTCACTGCCCTTCTCTTCCTGAAGCAAGAAAAAACAATTAATTTCAATTTGAGGCATTTTCCATTATCTTTTTCCTATTAAGGAGTCCTAATATCATTTATTGTTTCTGCAACAATCTTCAGCCTTGCATATGGCCAAAAACCTGGTAGAAATTAGGAATATTTTGGCTACCTGGAAACATGTAGGATTTTCCATCTTAGTCTAGAATAAATCAGTCTTTGTTGGATTTCACAAGGACATCCACTTGTACATTTCTGGATATTCTTTGCTGGTTTGTTTATCATCAAATATTTAGGCTATATTTACTTTTCTATGATCCCTCAATTGCTCATAGCCCTTCCATTTGACTCTGCTCATTGCACACTTACACAAAAGACGGAATGAGGCTGCTGTTGGGATACTGTTCATTTCCCAGCTGCAGAAAGTTTAGGAGCAGAAAGTCAACAGGCATACCTGGCAGAGATTTATCAGGAACTTGTGTAGCATTAACTAAAACAGATGGACTAGAAGGATTCCCTTAAAGAAATCTTAAAAAAATCCCCTAACTAATCAAAACCCCAAAACCACTAATCAAACTTCACAGTCTGGTATCAAATAACAAAACCAAACAATCCTCCAGAAAATTAAGAAATCTAAGTGATTGTTCCATTCAGGGGACAAAGACATTAAATTGACAAAAGCAGAAAACTTTCAAGAAATACTTCAGAAGATGCCTTTGTGGCCAGCTCAACTGCACTATGATGTCCCCTGGAAAGTCTATCATGCTTCCATGCAAAGCCTGATTTTGAAGGCACTTTTATTTATGTAAAACATTAAATAATATTTTAAAAAATTATTTATACATTATGTGTGTTTCTATGTATAAGCATACATTTTTAAAAAGGTTTGTATTTCAGCATCATTTTTTATGCCTACAAAATGTCATCACTGACAAATCTTGCAGCATGGCTCTGCAACACTTCTGCCTGTTCAGAGAGGACAGGGGCTGAGAGAGTTGAAAAATGCAGAATGTCCTCAGGGGCTCACTCCCAGCCATAATTCATGCAGTTTGCTGCAAGTAGAGATGTGAGTAGCATCTCCCATCTTGGCTCCACCCCAAAGAGTAATGACTTTCACTTTTCATTCTCTTTTGACCTAGGTTTCAGACACTAGAAAAACTGAGAGGAAACTTTAATTTAACTGGTTCCCAGTTCATGTAATGATTTTGGAAAATAGCCTCTTCACCAAAAAAAGAAGTTTGGAAGTTTGTTTCTTTTTTTTTCCTAGCTGAATAGCCCAAACTTCATTACAACACTGAGTCACTTCTTGTCCTTTCTTAGAGCATGTTTTTTTAATCTTCATTTAACTTAAAAAAAATTCATAAATATTCTGAGGGAGAGTAGATCATATTGACACTTTACTCTTGCATATAAGTATACATGCTTACATGCAAACATCTGTCTTCTATGTGGATGTATATATATATATGGACATACAGATATACAAAAGCTGGCAAAATAAATAATAAGTGTTGCAGCATATATGAGAGTATGCAAAACCTTACATCTTAGAGTAGAAATTTAATATATAAGAAAGCCAAGTTTGTGTAACAATTTGTGTCAAAGAAAGACTGCAATTAAAAGTTGGCCTTGCTTCCTATCTTTTATAAGAGACTTCTGTTAGCAAAAAGGATTAAACATAGCATTTCACTGCCCACACCTGAACTTTTATGTATTTGTTAGCCATAAGGCAATATTGGCACAAGAAAACAAACCAAAAGGCATATCTTCTGAAGAAGACACAAAGGTGAACACAATTCTGCAGTCAAGCAAAATTGCCAACATATGCTTTCTCTGTTGTTCCCAAAATAAGTGAGTTGTCAGTAAAATTCCAGTTCACACAAAGTCATAAGGAGTTCTCCCTCCAGAAATTACACCATGATTTGAATAGAGGGAAAAGAATCCATACCCTCTTCTTGATTGTGCTGACAATACTAAGAATGTGCCACAGGTGATGGTCCCCCAGAACACAGATCATCACAGACACCAGAACAGGTTTTCCCTGGTTCATTTGAACAGTTGGAGTTCATAACACAGAAAATCAAACAGAGGATTATAGACCTAAGGAAAATAACCAGCTAGTCTGTCTAAAATTGATCCTGCAGGTTGGATAATTGTAGTGCTATAATAAATAGGCTGCTTTGTTTTTTCATCCATGCTTGTCTACTGCAAGATTTTTTGTGCTCTCCATTATTACAGGCTTACAAGATTTTCTATCCCACTGTCCCCCATTTGCTTTTTTCCTTTGTATGCAGAAAAATGCCTGTAAAATATTAATCCAAACTCCAATCCTTGATAACCTTGATAACTGGTTATCATAGTAAAGACCCAGTATAATTTCATTTAATGTGATAAGCATATAAGTCCCATTTTTTCTGGCAATTGCTTATCTGGTGTTTCAGTTTTATTTTTCTTCTTTTAATATTCTTTTAGGTTAAAAGGTTATTTCTGTCAGATCCAGAGTGGGTGGATAAGATCAATAAAATATTCATACCATTCACAAAAGTGCCAGGCTTTACTTTTATTGAAAAATGTAGTAGTGATGTGTAATAAGCATTCTCCCTTTGTGGAGGTGGAGAACAGCTAGTAACATTCCAGAAGGCCTCGTTTTTCTGCACTCCCTCTGCATTTTAAAGAAGAATTGTATCCATTCTCTCTTGCTTTTCAGTTTTGATTGAAACCAACAGACACAGGCAAGAAATTAAACCTCCACAAATCTGATTCTGCATTGCAAGATTTGTTTATGTGCCCTAGTTCTCACTTAGGCTTGGAAGCTGTCCCTGAATACAAAGTTGGTCTGTGAAGTAGTCACTGTCAGTATAGCTGGTTTGCTCATATTAATTATGCTTTATTTACTGCATCATCTTTATTGTGATTGCTTGGTGGGGTTTTTTTTGTTTGATTCTTTTTTAATGCTATAAAATATGCTAGGCATATAGCATTGTCACATAAACATGCCCAAAATTATTTTGCCTTTTGGAAGATCCTAATTTTGCAGTGCTGACTCCATTAAGTTAGCACTCTTTCTTTTCACCAACCTCTTCCATTTTCACTAAACCATCAGTGGCAGGTTCTGAAACCAGCCCCTCCCAAGTCTCTCCACATCAGGCATCACACAGAGGAACAGGTTTCCATACCTAATAACCCACAGCTAAAATATGAATCTCTTCACATGCTAATGAGCACTTATGCCTACCCACCCCTGTGGCATGGGAGTGTGTCAGGGGGCTGCGGTGATGTTTGATTTGATTTCTGGTGCATCCCATCTGGTCACACACAGGTTGCACTAACAGGTGTCAAAATACCTCTCTCAGCACCTCCAGGGGATCTATGCAATCATTGCCGACCAAATACCTCTTAATTGGCAGACCTGTTACAGGCACATCCAGGAGTCATTAACTTTAAGCCAAAAAGCACTGATGAAACAAGGAAATTAAGAAGACATGAGCATGAAATGGCCTGTGCCCTTTCCCAACCTCACTGCAGTCATGCCTACCCATTTTATTTGCATAGACAGTCAGGGGTCAGCACAAAGCCTATAGATCATTTAAGACCTTGGGCTGGCCTTCTGGGCAGGTCTGAATTTTGCTCAGCCAACATCTTTATTATCTTGAAGTAATCTCCAATCTCTTGGGTTCAGTGCCACAGGCAAGAATACCTCAGATGGAAGAAAAAACCTTCCCCAGTTATTTGAAAGGTCTAAACCAGTTGGAATTTTATTTTTCTCTAACATTATCCACATGATATATATTTCATTGTAATGTTGATCTCTATCTGTTAAGCTTATATTTCTGCTCCCACCAGAGTATGCAGCTAACACTCCCTCGATTGTAGGAAAAGCAATCTGTCAACCTGGAGGGAGTTAGACCTCTGTGGAAAGAAAAGCAATTATACAAAAATTCTAATTTCATATCTATAGTAAGAAAAAGGAATAGATCAGATAAAAATAAATTAAAGGAATGTGAAAGCTTCAGGTCTGTAGGTTATTGTGAGATTATTGTGTCTTTAACAGCCTCTGTCTTAAATGTTAGACTAGGAAATCAAAGTTTGATCCAACAGTAAATCATCTGGTTTGCACAAAATCTGATATATTTAAAATCTGGCTTCATAAAAATGTCATTCATTGATGCAGTATAGAGAGACTGCCTGGTATGTCAAACACCTTCAAGTAGGTCATCTTTCAGGGATTAGTCTAAGTTGCTATCTGTTGACATTTCACAAGTGACATCATAAGCTTCTTAAAATGAATGAAATTCTGTTTCTTTTCTTTGCTTTTTTTTTTTTTTTTTAAGGCAAATGGTGGCTGAAAGGCAGAAAGATTTGCAAAACAAGCTAGTGATTTTTGACTACCTCATATTTGAAGTATCCACTTTAACAGAATCTAGAAAGTCTGTCACCAAGCAAATATGTTTTGTTCTGAAAATTAGACCTTTTGTCTCAAACTGTATTCTGAAAATCCCACGCCATCACCTTCCAATTAATGATACATTGCCCTATTATTTGCCAGAAAAAGACCAGTTAGGAAGATGGATGTGAGCTTGGTGCTCTAACTTTCAAAATCAGTTCTGCTACCAATTTCTTGTGTGCCCTTGAGCAAGTTACCTATGTTAGGTGTTTCAGAGGTGCTCTCCTGTCCTGTCCCTTGGGCATTATGAGACCTACACCAGTGAGACCAGTGAGGTCTACAGGGCATAATAACACACAGATTTTTTTTTTTCCAGATTATATTTCAACAACCAGGCAAAAAACTCCAAGAATGTCTCTGAGTTGGGCTTTCCAATGGAGTGGCTGAAAAGTACATATGGGCTGCATCTTATTTTGGTTGCTCCTTTCCTGTTTGTCCTCTCAGCAAGCACAGGCTCTGCTGTTGAAGACAGTGAGAGAAGGTGAACTACACTGGAAACTGAGGTTGCTCTCTGCTACTGGTAAGAGGAAAACAGTACAAATTATTGTTTTATGATGAACAAGACTAATAACTTCTCTGAATGCATTGAGAGACATTATACAGGAATGTTTCTTTTTACTGTAGGAAAGCAGCATATTTTTATTGTGTGTTCTAATGTCTTCAAGCCATCATGTTGGCCATCTTGAATAAAATTAAGAAAAGTATGCTTATGGAACTATTTTCTTTTTAACAGTAACCGGAGAAGAAAGCTAGTGTGAATAATGGTACACAAGTATACTATTTATAAATGTGATTTATTTATACATCCTTTGTATATTTCTGTATTCATTGAGACCCTGATTTCACAAGAAACTTATCTCTGTATCTTATTTACTTGTCTGAAGTGGCTTCCCCTTTTGAACCAGTCAACTAAACATATAATTGTTTAGAAACTCTACAGACTTGCCAAAATATGAACTCATATGCAAGGAAGGGGCAGAAGTTCAGATTTCAATCTGGCCATGCAGGGCGGCACGTGCTGTCCTAAGCTGCTCTAGTGAGGTCGTTCCTTTTAGTTGCTCTCCAGAGGCTCTTTTATTGGGAGAGAAAAAAGATCTGACTGCCAAGAAGGAGGACGATACTGTCTGAAGAGATGTATCAAGGCTCTGATAGGGAAAACAGAAGATTTATTTTGTCTTCTTTCTCTCCCTGTTCTGAGGGACTGTGGGAGAAAGTATAAGCTGAAAAATGGTAACTCTCTGCAAGGCCATACTTTCCACTCTGGGCTGGGCCATACTCTGGCCTTTCAACTCACTGTGCTGGGCCACTGACTGCCCCTTTCTGTTATATTTCTCTGCCACTAGAAAGGAGCCCCTAATTCCTGGGTCACAGAAGAAAAGCCTTCTCCTTTTATTCTGTGCTCCTGCAATCTGTCATGCATCAAGTAGCTGTAATCAGGCTGGCAATCTGCTTTACTGACACACAAGTATTTTCTTGCACCTTAGACATAACTCATAAGCAATACAGTTCCACACTGGGACAAGACACAGAACACCACTTCTTTTTTCCTTGGACACACATTCAAAGGGCTAGTCACCAAGAGGAAAACCATGGATTCCAGGAAAATTTGAGTTTTTCACCTTTCCCAAAAGCAAGACAGATGTTTGTTATCAGCTATATGGAGAAAGAAAAAAAGATCCACTGTTTTTGATCTTGATTACACACAATCAGTGTGAAATACAGATTGCTAAAGTGTATCCTATATGTGGGAATCCAGGGCTTCCCTCTGGCTGCCCTGGAAGGCCTGGGACCCTGGCAGGGGGTCAGGAACCCCCCTGTACAGAGCCCCAAGAGACACTGTCTGTGATCTCTGCCCATGGAAAAGAGTTTTCAATTTTACAGGATGAATTACAAGCTCTGAGTGTTTGATATAAGTAATAATTAAGTGTGGCACAGGTGCAAAAGTAAAATTTTAGGATTCTAGATTAGAGGTTCAAAGGGGACAAGATGGAGGAAATTGGGTGTGTCTTGTCCTTTTTCTGCTTCTTCATGCCCTCCATGTTTCACTGTAGTGTTGGCATTTTTCTATTGGTTTAGGCTGGGGACACACTGTTCAATGTAGGTGACAGATATTGGCACGTTATTGTCAATATAGCGCAGGTAGTTTCTGGTATATAATGTTTGTAACATCCCATTGAGGGCAGAGCCCCACACGCTGCCCTGCAGGACAGACCTGCGGCAGGGCAGCAGAACATGTTAGAGATGAGCAAGAATAAACAACCTTGAAAACCAGCACAGACGAATTATGGCTTCTTCTTTGGCAATGGGGCAGAAAGACAGACACTTTTTACAATCTCAGAATCATCAATACCTCAGATTCTGACACCTATAGTCTCACATGTTGTTTAGTGCTTGGCAGGATGAGGTTTATAGCAGCCTGTGACCACTAAAGTGAAGACCAAATCCTCATCATCTGGAAGCTCCTCTCGCGGCTTCCAGAATCATTCTCTTAGGATGCTGGCTGGTACCTATGCTGGGAGCCTCCTGGTCTGCCATGAAACGTGGAACCAATGTCTTTCCAGGTGAACTTTACCCTGTGGTGTAAAGGCAAGCAAAAGATGGCTGCATTTTCCCTGCCAGGTACCCCTAGTATCATTCCAGCTGGCTCCTGTGGGAGCCGAAGCCATGCTGCCAACTTGCACAGCATCATTCCAGGCTTTCTGTTCTGTTCAGGTTGCTCAGTGTAAAATGCCAAGACACGCTGCTGACCCAGAGTCAGCCAGAGCACGTGGTGAGGCAGAAATGCTGTGACTCCTGTGAGCTGAGGTCTTGAGAAGCTGTTCAGCAGCAGCTGTTTTGTGCAGCTTCAACAACATGTCATGATACAGAGCATTAAGGCATCTTAGAGCCTGACAGCCCAGCTTCTTTCCCACTAACAGCTCAGTGTTCAGACCGCATTTCTCAGCACTTTAGAAGTCACAAATTAGTGGGAAGCACTCCTGTGGGCATGCACAAGATGCAAAGGACCCATGCAACATGAATGGCATGCAAGAAAACTCAAGCTAGCCTTCACTCACCCCATCATTTAGATGAGCTGGAATAGGTCATTGCAAGGAAACTGTGAGACATCAACTGCTGCTCCCTTCTGCAGAGGTTTCCATGTGTTATGGCTCATATGGCAAATTGTTCATCAGATAGAGCTTTCTTTCCCTCCTTGCATAATATATCCCATCCCTTCTTCATTCGTTATTGGCCATGGTACATATGGCAAGGCTTGGTGCGCAGAGGAGTGGGAGGAGGTGAGGGTGCTGTGCTCAGGTGCATCCTGAAGGCAAACCCAACAGCTTGAAAGCCCTCATTGGGAGGAGGACAGGATGGCATAGGATGTCGGGTTGCTATTGGCATGTTCTATAAAATATGTCTTTTTGACACATTTTGGGAGATAGTGCAACAGACATGCATATGCCTCTTAGCACACTTCTGGGAGCATGGCAGCAATCCAGTGGAGTTAGAGATTAAAGCTAAAATGGGATAGGATGTTTTTCAAAGATGTGTACCAGGCACTCAGGTCAAGCCCTATGGATAAAATTTGTAACTAAAAAAAAAAATATGCAGAAGTTTAGTGACTTCTCTTGTATTTCTCTTGACCTGTATTTTATATTGATCAGCAGATATTTCTTTTCAGATTAATTATCCTCCCTGTGTTCTACAAGGAACTCCTGATCCAAACTCCTGGACGGTGCATGCCAGCAATTTTAGGGAACAGGTGGGAGAATGATGCAGTTATAGGAACATCTAAGCTATCTTTTTTTGCCCACTGTCAGTTAGATTGATTTTATGTGCAGCATCTGAACATTATTCTGTGGGCAAGATTAGTAAAAAATGTAGTTGCAGTTCTATATATTGGGGGGTGCGGGGTAGAGGAGAGTCTTGACATCCAGCCATAATCTAGTCATTTATCAGAGCTGACCTTTTGCCACTAAGCGCTCCAGTTTACCTGCCAATATCTTCCAGAGAGAGAAATCTGTATGGACAACTCTCTGTATTCTTCCTCAAGGTGTGGCATGAATTCAAACCACATCTGAAATCTGACAGAGAATCTGTACGAGTACCCTGACAGCCATTCCAGCTTGACACCTCTTTGATGTGCAAGAGGACTCTGTCAGCATGCTCCCTCTCCTCATGCCTCTGACTTCCAGACATGCAAGCCTATGGTCCTTCTAGGAGTATCCCACCAGGAGGGCAATGTATGTGTTACCTGTCTGCTATTAGAATTTTTCCCCATCCTCCAATTCTGCATTGCTATTGATTGATTGTGTGCTGGCTGGCTGACTCTGATATACAGCATATTCACCACCTCTAATTGATTGCAAGTTCATCATCCTTTGCCCACTACCCTGAGCAGATTGCTATTGACATTTACTTATTTTGTGATACTATTTATTGCTATTTGTCTTCTCATCAGGTTTTCGCTTTCCCTCTTCTGTCCTTTTTGCTCCCCTTTTACCCCTGCTTCCAAATCTCTGCTTGCTCATGTCTTTCCTTTTCCTCCTGTTACTTCTTTACGCTACTACATCATGAACCTGGTTTTTTCTGCCATGGTCTTGGTGAAACTTGTGCTTGCACAGTCTCCTTTCTCACTGACACCTATCTGCACCACAGCCTCTCTGTGTTTTATTCTGAGCCTCTCCGCATCCCCTGCTGCTCATGCCCTCAGCAGCTCTCAGGAGACACAGACAGGCTGGCAATGAGCACAGCCCATGGGAATGCAGGGATCTGAGCCCATAGCTGAGTGATGTGCAGTCCTTAGCCTTTCCTCAGGTGCTGTTCAGTTGTGCAAGTCATGGTGCACCAGATGAACTAGATGAGACTATAGGCAAGAGTTAAAAGCAGGCCTCACTTCAGTGCAAGGAATAAGATAGCCAGTGTCTGTGCTTTGCAGTGGGAGTATTTTCCACAACCCCTTTGCTGACCTGCACTGTGGCTGCCAGGATAAGCACAAAGTGATGGTAAAAAAAACCCTAAAAACAAGCAGACATTGTCTGTTGAGAAGTGAGCCTCTAGCTGGTGTGTGTGAACAGTCTTCTGCATGGCAATGGTGCAAGTGTGTGACCTCAGGAGGTGACAGCCAGTGGGACTGTGGGCAGCAGTGTGCTGCTGGATGCACACTGAGAGCTGTAAGGCTCCAGTATGCCCTGCTGCTCTTGACAGGAGCCCAGGCAGAATGCAGCCCAGAAACAAGCACCTGTCTTCAGCACTGCTCATCAGCATGCAGAAAGTGCTGCCCCTGCACAGCCGGCTACAGCTACTGAGACCTGAAGACCAAGAGAGAGATGCTGGGGACAGAATGTTCAGACATGACCCACAGCTTTATGCATTTCATGGATCAGCACCAGGGAGGTTTGTGCATCTCCTCACCTGCTTTCCCACTCCCATATGTGCTTGGTAGCCACTGTGTCCCCTTCCCAAGTGGTGGCTGTCACTGCAGCAATGGGCTGCATGAATGTTATTTCACAGTCAGGAGGAAAGGGCACAGGCAACTGGTCCCCAGCACTCCCCTTTGGCTGGTGCCCAGTCTCAGTGACACTACAGAAAAAAAAGGAAGGCTACCAGGAACACTCAGAATACTCGGGAAAAAAATAACAAAACAAACAAAAACCTAAAACAAACAAACAAACAAACAAACCCCAACCAAAAACCAAATAAACAAAGAAAAAAATAAACAAAAAAAACCCCAGCAAAAATAAACCAAAAAAAATGTGGAAGAAAGGACTTATTTTAATAGCTCTAAGACATGCACTCCTGTATGTCTTAGAAGGAGTTATACTGCTCTTCAACCTTTAAAAATAGTCTTGGGTTTGGAAATCATCATAGTGCAGATCCTCCTTTACTGGAAAGTTGATAGCAAGATGTTAAAAAAAAGAGCAGACAAGGATCTGGAATCAAAGGCAGGGAAGTACTTAGAGATGTGTCGACAAGAAGCGTTATATAGATGCCACATTGAAAGGACTGGCAGATTTCTGTCTAAGCTGTTCCTCCTCCTGGTTACATTCATCTCCCAGCACAGTGCTTCTTCATCCGTACCATCCCTGTGACTGTGGTGACACTTTCAGGGAAGACCACGTTTTGAGCAGAAGTGCACAGTCCTATCCACCTTCTGTGTTCATAGGTCCCTTACTAAAGCAGCAAGGTGAACTGTCTGGTCCCTGACCTGTGCAGTGCAGCAAAGGGGCAGACAGCAGGTGGGGTGACCCTGGCTCAAGTCCATGTATTTTCTGCTCCTCCTTTTGACCCATCATGGAAATAGACCAGGTCGAGCTTCATTTGTCATGCAGAAGCTTAAAGATACCAGTTCATAGGCTTCAAGCAAATACCTGTGGGTGATCAACAAGACAGCCAAAAGTTTTCCTCTTCTAGGGGGAGCTGCACTTGCCAACGCTGTCCTGCAAGGCAGCATTTTGGTCATAAAAAAATTCAGCTGTTTCTCCTGAGCATCACATGCTAGTAAAAGCACAAATGAACAGTGCTAATTTCAGTTAATTTGCTGGACTAATTATGTCTAATGAAGAAATGACAGACAGGGCAGCTGAAATGAAGGGTGTGCAGCAAGGAAAAATGTGAGAGATCCCCAAGCAGCTCACCTCAGACCTCTGAGCAGTGGAAGAGCAAATTCTTCCTGCACCAACCCCCATATCTGCCCCGTGCTGGGGACTCCCAGCAGAGGAAGGGATGGCATGGTGCCTAGTGGGCTCTCAGGCCAGACAGGTCACCCTGGTTTCAGTGGAAGGACCAGAGAGAGTGGCTGCTGGCTGGGGACCACTGTGGCTGGCTGGCACAATGGACCCAGCAGGCACCAGTCCTCCACTGAGGAATTTGGAAGTCACCCCTCTGCAAGCAGCAGGCAAAGGGTCAAAAAGAAGCATTAAAACTTACCTTTTAAATTGATCTCAGAAGACAGAGCAATACAAATTTTGAAATCAAAATCATAGTTCTGACAAATTAAAAATGATTGAAACTTGATAAATCATTCTTATTATTTAACTTTAGGTGGGAGAAGCAAATTTTCCAGAGAGGAAGGATATATAGTTGAGTTCAGGTGTGATACAGAAGAAGTTTAAACTACCCCTTCTTTATTTCTATTTTTATCTTCTTTTAAAGAAAAAGAGCATTACTTTTTTTTTTTTTAATCAAATTGGTAGAATTTAGGCTTTGAGCAGGAGAGAAGACATCTTCCCATAAACAAAAAGGTAGTTTGTAGAAGTTTGTTTTCAAACAGGTAATCAGATTAAATAAATGCACCAGATACTCAGTGAGTATCTGTTGAGAGTTAACTGTAGGAGAGCTAACAATAACATACAGGAAGATGTGACATCATTGGTTTTGATGGTTTCCCCTGTGGTTTTTACTTCTCCTTTTGGTGAAAGTGAGACAACTGCGATTTCTCTCATTTCCACTCTCTTCAGAAATTGCGAAAGTATCTGTCTTTCTTTTATACCAGCATCTTCACTTTGCTGTTGATTCAGAAGCAAATCCAATTGTACAAACAGATTAAGTCTAAAATGAAACATGGCTAGAAAGCAGCACTTTCCTCAACCAGTAGTTTATGCACAAAACCACCAAGCCATAGAATCACAGAACAGTTGAGGCTGCAAGGAACCTCTGTGAATCTCCTAGCTCCCCTCTCTTCTGCTCAAAGTAGATAACAGATGTGGACCAAAAAAAGGAGATTTGTGCTCTGCCTGTCACTTCAGTGAAATGTATTCAACAATTTCTGTAAAATTCTAGCATCTTCTTAGTGCATCTAATGAACAGTCATTGTTTAGATATTTTGGAATACAGATGGCATTCAGAATTCATACAGTGGGCCAGAAGCACTAATCTTCATCCCAGATATCAGTAACACAAATATAAAATGAAATGAATACTTGTATACTCATGCCCCAAATGATAAGTTTTTGACATAACAGCACGCCAATGAAAAATACTGAGCAATTTTCTTTTAAGCAGAATACAGAGCATTGTTTTTGTGCTTGCAAGCCCCTGGGTGTGTGAAGCCTTCTGTATTTTCATAGTTTTTTTGGCCACCAATTTATTTTACACATAGGAGATGCACACTCTTCATCAACATTTAGCTACAAGCAGCAAGTATAGTGATGTTTTTGAAAGAATATGAGAAGGCAGCTGCATACAGAGTTTCTACACAGTGTTTCTACTTGGCAGCAGCACACTGACACTGGCTGATCTGTGACCTCTTCTGAGTCACTGACCCTTCCCTGTGCTCCCTCTAGGCAACCAGGCCCCTAGTCATTGGTTTAGATGCAAGGTTTTATATGACCTGGTTTTAGCCACCTGAACTCTCTTGGCTCTAGCTCTTCATGTCTGCTCCTGAACTACATCACACTGTGGGAGCCACCAAACACACTTGTGATTGTGCCACACATGGCTCTGCATGGCAAGCAAGGGGCAGCTGTCCAAAATGGTTTGCTCTAGGGACAGGCGGGCAGCAGCAAGGCTCCCCCTTCTTACAAGTCTTTCTCATTTAATCCAGCTGCTCCAGATTTATCTGCAGACTTTTCTTCAGGTTAAGACATATTGAAGTTTTTGGTTCATGTTTTTCTCACAAGTCACTGGAAGATTTTCTTACCCTCTGCTTCTTGCCACCTCTCTTCCAGTTGTCACCATCCCCAGAGCAGAATCAGAATCGCCTCAGCCTCTCTTTTAAGAGTGGACTGTCCTGGGGAATAATGCCTGAGACAATAATGCTCTAGATATCTTCCCCATCCATGCCTGCTGTACCTGGCCCTGTGCTGCTCATTATTTGGGTCTGAGCTTCTGTGATTTCCAGTCAAGCAGTGAAAAGCAAAGCCTTGCAGATTTTGGTTTGCTTGAGACATCCCTCTGTGAGAGGCAGCAGTGGAGGGAATGTTGCACAAGCAGTTCCAGCACCTGCATGACAAACTAGACAGCAGAGGCAGTGAGGAAGAAAGTTGTAAGTCATACAGATGACTAAATAAATGGCTAAGCCAGCACCAAACATCCACAGTGATTTCACTGCCATGTCAGTGGACACATGGACAGTCAGGGACACTGCCTTCAAACACTGGCAGGTTTGGCTCCAATACAATTAATTTAGAACTAATTACAACTGCCTTACCAAACTCAGATGAGCTTCAGTATTATATAGGAATTTAGTAAAATTCAAAAATAATCAGATCTTACTTTATGCATTTTAAAAAGAATCAATGAAGAGGGATGTCCTCTGTTTAGAAAGTGAGACATTTTGCTGAAACCTGTAAAGTTGTTATTGAAAATGTTAATCTTCTGTGTGCTGAAATAAAACTACCATCTGACAATTTGATTGTCTTAGACACCACGATTAAAGCTTTCTTCTTAGAATGATGTTGCTGAGTGGTTGAGTACTTAGACAGCCTTTTCTGTGCTTTCGAAAATCATATTGGCAACCTTGAAAATCTAGTTGTTGTTTTTCCCCTCCTCTACTGTCAGAGATATTTATTAATTTGATAAGAAGTTTGAAAACTTTCTTTACCAAGAATTATAGATAATTGATTCTTTTCAGACTTTTAAATGTACAATAGACTCTAAAACCAATTTGATAAAATATTATTTGGATAGTAAAGCCTCTCCTAGATTGACCTGCCATGTGCTTATATGCATGCATTTTATTATGCCTATATTCACACATCAGATTAGGGAACATAAAAAGACCATGACATTTCACAGCATAGAATAATGGTGGGGGGGAAGTAATAATAAATTTCTGAAGATAGTTGAAGTCTGAGAACATATCAACTCTTTCAGGCTTCTGGATTCATACAAAGTAAAACCTAGGATTGCAGCCAATAAGGCAGATGGTGATCTGCTGGTCATCACATCTCTAGGACAGACTTTAGCTCTATCCAAGATGTCTAGTCACAGGCAGGTAGGAGTGCTTTCTGGTGCTGTGACTTTTCTCTACCCAAGGTAGATTGTCACAGAGGTTTTTGATTCTTATTCCTGTTTGGGCAGTTCTTCTTGCTTTCCAGAGTATCTGTCCAAAGTATTTTGACAAATCTGGTATGAGTCCTACCTTGAAGTCATGTCAGTTACCAAAAACTGTTAGTTAGGTCAACTCCCTAACTAACATCAGCTTTTAAGAATTCTTAATTTAAGTATAGTCAGTGTTCTGCTTCCCACAGAGCTTCCCTACTCCAATTATGTACAGAATCCTTAGACAGAAGACCTTTTTGAGGAAACTGGTGTGGTCTTATCTGGCTGAAAGGTCTTGAGATAACATTGTGTCACTAATGTAGAGAAAGTTCAGCATAAAAATAGAAGTCGTTACTTAAAAAGGAACTATGATAAACATTCATCACCAAGCATGTGCCCATTAGAGATACTCAGCATGTTTATTTTAAAGGTAAGTTTCACTATGGTGATTTTTTTTCCCCAGAAACAGATGATATATAATGTTTTACTAGCACTGGAATGGGCTCTAAATCAAGCTGTTTGTCAACTGGAAGTTTCATCTTGCAAGAGAAAAGTATTTTAAAGCTGCTCAGAAGTGAAATTCACATAAAGGAATAAACTGTATATAGCAGATTTGCATTCCTTATCTCATCTTCCTGTGCTGGAAATCTGGACTTCACAGTTCTGTGCTGTGAGAACACAGAATAGTTGAAAAATATAGCAAATATTGCAAATATAGCAAATCCTGTAAAAGTTTCTTCCATAATGTTTCTTTCACTGGGAGCTGCATTTATGGGGAATGTTACCATCTTGCAATACCAGCAGCAGTAGAAAGTATCATTTACATTAATCCACACAGACATTTACATCATTCTCTCCTTGTATCTCACAGCAAGCCACCTTTTGTCTGACATGAGAGCAAACAGAAGAAAATAAATATTGTACTGCTAAATGTGCTTAACAAGGCATAAAACATTACAGCCATGGTGACTCTTATATGGGAATAGAAGCAAAAATGCCAACTAATTGTTTGTCTGTCTTGAAAACCAAGGCTAAATCATCCTGTTGGCAGAACTACTAGTGCTACAAGTGCTACAACTACTAGTGCTACTCTTACAGGGAAAACTGTCCCATGACGGAGTCTCTGAAAGGCAGATTTCATCATTTACCCACAATGAGAAGAGAAGAGCAAACAGAAAACTGCTCAGAAACTGCCAGTGTTAAGAAGGAATGACTCTGCAGGCTGCAGATGTAGATTAACAGAGAGAGACCATCAGGAGCTATGACTCACAGACACTTTCAAAGCTGTGTTTCTGAGATTTGGGTGGAAGTGTCCCATCAGAATTGCTTAAAAATTATTCTTATTTCTTTAGTCTCTGTCCTGACACAGTTTGTCATCTTTATCTCTGCCCATGTCTCCTTGGTCTACATACTTTACTTTGTATCTCTTGCCTGGACTAATTCTTGTCCTACTGTTCCTCATGTTTAAGTCTTCACTCTATGTTTCTACTTCCTCCCCCAGAAGGCTTGAGCATGGGATATTTGATATGCCAGGAGCTCCTGACTAGGGCTGTTACAACAGGCAGAACAGAGGGAAGCCCAGGCTGATGGACCGCTGGAGCTGATGCTCATATCTATATGACTTTCTCCACATGCCTGAGCAACAATTCCCACAATATAAAGGGAACATGAGTGTAAGGACCCGCCTTTATCTACAGATAAAGTGGCACCAGAAGCATCATTTGTAAGGAACAATTGTACTTTGGGTCACTCGGTTGTACTCCCTTCCTTTAAACCTGTGACAAACACTGGGGAGTAAAACAAATATTCATACATTTTTAGTTACATAGCCACATACGTATGTGTTACAGCCAAGTATTAAAATTCTTACGCATCCGTGATTTCACACTGACTTTGCGCTGTATTTATATCACTACAAAAGAGACTTTTAAAAATTCACCAGATTTTCACCAAGTGTAAATCAGTTTAGCTTCAGTTTAACTTCAATGACCTGCAGTTCATTGCCTTGGCTTTAGTGAATTTAATTCAGACCTGAATCACTGAAAGCCCACTGACTTGTACCAGCTAAAATTCTACATTTAAGACACTCATAAAACAACAAATGCATTTATCTCTTTGTATCAAAACAAGCTTGTGTGAAAGCAAGCCAATGAGTCTATCTGTATACATACCACTTTCCACAGGACTGCCAAAATTTTTTTGTTTAGAAAATGTGGCTGACATATGAAATTCTCTATGGGAATCAAACACAAAACTGTTAAAATTGCCTCTCTGTGGCTAATTACTTCTTCCAGTTCTCATCCATATGACTAAGGATTTGCTTATCTGATAGCTAGAGTCAGAGTTCTATTACGTATTGGCAAAGGAATTATTAATATTGAACTTAATAATGCAATAAGTGGCTGATTTCTTCCTCTCTAAAGGACAGGTCAATTTGTATTTAGCTTGCTTTTTTTTTTTTTTTTTTTTTCTTTAACACTCTGCAAGAAAATGCATTCATTTTTTAGAGAGCTACGAAGTAGATTTAAGCTGATACTCACTGCCACTGTGTAGAAGGCAAATTGCCAACACCGCTGACATAAATAAGCACATAATCTGAGTAACCCTTAAGACTCTCTGCAATCTATTCTGGCTTCCATGTTGGCATTGTGGAGACGCTAGCTCATGAGATGCTAGCTCATCTACCAGACATTTTCCAGCAAGATCTCCCAGGCACAGTCTGAACTTCTAGGATCTCATCTCTGCTTGGTGTCTAAATTTGAGGGTTTTACTTTAATTGTAACTCAGGTTTTAACCAAGTAGCTGACAACAGTGTGGTGGAGTCCTGCCTTTGAATGTGGAGCTTTTGATGCTGAGATTCAAACACACTTTTGCTGAACTCCCTCTGTAACAAAACTCTTCACCTGCAAGTAGTACACCACAGGAACAGACTGTGAGTGGAGAGGTCCTCAAGAAATCCTTTTTGGGAGAAATTGACAAGGCAAGTGGTGTGCTGGGGCTGCTGCTGCTGCTGAATATGGGAAAGGCACTTGCACCTCCCATCTACCCTCTCCACAGGAATGGAAAATATTTGGATCAGCACTTAGGTCCCTGAACATATCTAGGGTACTTGACAGGTATTCAGCCCAGGGTGGTGTCCATGCGTCTGCCCAGGGACAGCTAAGAATAGCTGTGTTTACCAACACATCTCACAAATGACAGCCAAGAGCAGCAAGAGAGGTAGTAGGGGGTGAGTGGATAGGAGGAGTCGGGAGACTGCTTCCTCTTTCTGCTTCATTGAGTCACTCAGCATCTGCTTCCTTCTCTGCACAATGGGAGTTTCTAAGTTCACTCCCTCTTTTGATAGCTGGATGAAAAGAGGTGATGCACATTATGATTAATTTTCACAAGCAGCTCTTAGGCTTGCTCATGACTTTGAAAAGCTCTGTCACAGAGAAAATCAAACTGAGATCATTATCTGACTCCTTCCCCAGCTCTGTAAAGACTCAGTGGACACTGAACCTTCTCATGTGGCAGGTTTATACCCCACTCTGAGATATGGCAGTTTCAACAACACAGTCAAACTCCCCGGTTGGGCATGTTAGAGAAGCAAAGTATTCCCACAAGGGAACTTGTTTGCCTGACTTGGATATTCAAATTGTATCAGATAGGATCAGGATCTCTCTCTGCCGTAGGTGAATTTCCTTCTGCCCTGTGTAAGGAATAGCACAGGCATTTGTTCAGGAACACAACATCATTGGGTACTTCAGTGCAGAAACAAGATGAGTGCCAAAACAGGATAGTTTGGGGCTCAGCTGTGAAAATGTCAAGCAACGGAGGATCCACCACAGCATGACATGAGACTGGAACATGCATCCGTGTTTTATCCTCTTCTTCATTGTTCACATATGTGTGTGCCATGCCCATTCTATAGGAAAACATAGTATAATAAATATGGTAGATTGATCAGCCTGAGTTTTTACCCAGCTTCCTCTTCTCAGAAAGACCAGAAAAAAGATATTTTCTGCAGCTGATACAACTCTAAGGGACTGGGTGTCCTTCAGCTCCCAGGGATGTGGTAGTAGTGAGCTTGAAGTACATCATCTGCTCCTCTGCCCTGCACCAGGCTCCTTTGCCCACTCCAGCCCCATGGGGGCCAGAGACATCACACTCTGAACAGCAGAAACAGTGACCGAAACACCTTGCTCCAGGGTGTGGGACTTTCCACACACAGGGTGTGGGGTCTGGCATGGGATGAGACTTGAGGTGTGTGATATGGAAAGGATTCCCAAATGCTGCTGCTAAATTAAAGAAGATAATAATTTCCAGGGTTTGATTCTGAACAGTGAGAAGATTTGTCCTGAAGTGCCCTTTGTGAATGAGAGCTTCTCTTAAACAACAAAGAAGTTGCAGCGAGTGTGGCTTTCTCAGCCTCTGTGAGCATCTTGTTATCAGCTGGAGAAGTCTTTGAAAATTCTAATTAAGGTCTGACTTCATCTGAATATCTGTAGTCTAGAAAGATAGGTAAGTACAGCACAAGCTATGTTCTTCATAAAGAGGAACTCAGCAAATACATAACTGTCTTCTAGAATGAGCAAGGCTAGGCAAAGAAAACAAAGTAAAAGAAAGAAAGAAAGAAGGAAGGAGGAAAACAGCACAGAAAAAAAAAAAGCAGAGTGGGAAGAGAAACTTTCTTCTAAAATGGACAAGCTTTTATTTTATTCTACCCTCATCCCTTCCCTGTGTATCTATTACAGGTTCAATGTTGCTTTTGCTTTATCACTAAGCATTAAGTGTGCCAAATCACTTTGCAAAATTCTTGAACCAAAAATGAGCCTCAATTTTGATTTTGCTACAGTCACTAGCAAATCCATTTATATCAGGGGCTAAAGATCATAGTGGCTTTGCTTGAAAAACATCACATCTGTAGAAAGAAGGTGATTATAACATGTTAGGCTGGGTTCTTAACTACTTAATTCAGTTTGGGTCTGGTGTAATTTTATTTTTCCACCAGTGGTGTGGAACCTAGAAAAACCCTTTTAAATCTTCTGTACAGTTAATCCAACAGGCTGCTGTACAGAAATCAGAGCAAGGCTGGGCAGTTGCAGTCATTTAAAAATGTTTCTTAAGGAAAATAATTATATTTAAAAGGAATAATACTTTCTGAAGACTGTTTTTTTCTCTGCTCAGTCTAATGGAGCCCCTTGAGCTCAAGACATTATTGTATATGACAGTATGAAATTGCTATTTTCTTTTAAATCTGTTTCACTTTCTTACCCTTGCTGAAATGCTGAGGGCTGTAACACTGATATATCTGCTTCCCAGGGACAAATGCAAGTAACTAGGACTTCAAAACATTTTGTAAATATCTCTGAAAGCACATCTAATACCCCCACATAATTTTTCTCCTTTTTGAAGTGTATGTGCTGTAGTTTGTTCTGAGACAGAAACCCCCAAACTGGCCATTGAACAATGCTGTGTATCAGAGGAATTTTTAACCATGTCCTCTCTGACCTATACTATTATATTTAATAATAACAATAGAAGAGATATCATATACACACACACACACACACACACATACATATATATATATATATATATATATATATATACACATAGTCTTCAGACCCATTGCAAGCAATCTGGGAATCACTGCAAACAGCCACCACTGCTTTCCTTAAGGATGTTTTAGCATTTCCTCCATAAGCAACCCACCAGATCATCAGGACTGAACTTTAGACCATCCCTGACATACCTTAACACATCACTTCTTGGCCTAAATCTTGACAGGGAAAAAAATAATCCCAACATTATATATATTTATTTCCATAAATATATATATATATATTTCCATATAGAGATTTTTGAGTGATTAGAAGCTTCTTTGCACTTTCAGACTTCAAAGGACAGGTTTTAGGGAATGAAAATAGTTGTATTACTGCAGAGAGAATTTATTTCTCCCTAAGATATTTTACGTTTTTTAAAGAGACATATGGCTAGAAAGAATGCTACTGTGCACATGGAGGAATGTTGCCTTAATATGCACTTCTTAAAATTAATTTGGTAATGCTTTGTACTCTCAAATGAAACAATACAATACTGGAAGTTCAGGAAGAACTTGATACGAGAAGTACAGCCTGATATATGCAGAGTTAACCTTTGTGCCAGGAGGCCCTGGAGATCTCAGTCTGTGCTCCGACTCCTATAGCCAGAAATATAAATTGTTGTTCTGCTGGATGCTAGTATCTTCTTTCTGAAAAGTCAAAATGTGCTTGCAAGTGCAGTGAACAACCTTAGTGCTTACTTCCAAACTAGAAAAAGAGTGTTATGGTGAGAGAGAGGCTTGTCTGTTTAGCTTGTTAAAAAGAAGATAAATTGATGTCTCTTTAAACCAGCAGGTAAGATATGAGTGTCTTAAAAGAGAGAAAATAGAATATACCAAAGGGCTATTCAACAAAACAGAGAAGCGTGACAAGTACTAGAGCCTGGAAGTTGAATTTGGGGACATTGGATACGACACATCTCTCAGTAGCAAGGATGATTAATGGCTGGAACAAACCCCATGAGGTTCTTTATACTCTGTCTCTTACCATCTTGAGTTCAAGCTGTTATGAAAGATGGTATTTCACCAAATATAAGTCACTGAATTATTCTAAAGACCAGCTGAATTAAATTCTACAGTTTGCATTAAACAAACCAGAACAAATCTGCTGCTCATTCTTCCTCATACAGATGAATTTTTCCATTGCTTTCTCTTCACAGTGGCACTTGTGCCACGGTCCATGCCTGCAGCAGAGCATTTTATATTATGTCTCCTTAGCAGATGAAGCTTACTTAGTTCACTGTAAATCAAAAGTTATAGTGAGAAGGAACTCTAATCTTTTCATACTGCCTACTCACAAGACAATGTCAGATTAAGGTCAATAACTGCATGGAAATCCAGTATAGGCTTGGGACTTCAAAACACCCTTACTCACTCTGAACTGCCCATGTCTTAGGATTACTACACTGTCCTAGCTGTAAAATGCTGCTAGCAGCATACTCTAGGCAGCACAGAGGTCTACCAGACCGACCCCTTGGTTCAGCATCATGCTCAGTGAGGTTTGCAGAGCTCCCTGCTGCCACAGCATCCTTGTTAGCAACAGGCAAAGTGGTCAATGCACCCCTGGGAACACACGGCAGTGAGCACAGCATCACAGCATTGATGGGCCCAGAGCAGCTGGTCCCCGTGCCCTGGGCAGGGCTGACCAGGCAGAGCCCCTGGAAAGGAAAACCTACAGCCTGGAAACATGCCCCAGCTTCAGAGCAGTGCCTCCAGATACTGGTGATTTATCACACTAAGCAGTTTACATCCATCTGCTATAACCATGTAAGGTGAAGCAATTTTGCAGCCTTTCTGTTGAATTCCCATATTCAGATAGGTGCTATTGGGAGGCAAAGGACACATTTTTCAAGCCTCGTGGTCTCAATTTGTAAATGAAGACTCAAAGGTGACTTTGATGACTGGGAATTTATGACATTTTGGAAAACAGGTCATTAATCTAGGTGTCTATTTCTGTGCATGTGTTTCTAACTTTAGTCAGAAAGCAAGAAAGTACTATCTTCTCATTTTGAAAGGTAGAAGTAATGTAATTTAGGAGATCCTTCACTTACAGAGCTGTACTCCTCCATAATCTTTCTCAACAGTCACCTTTGAATTTTTTTCTTATTTGATTGGCCTGCAGGGATGCATCTAAATTAACTTCCTTGGGATATATGTCTTGGCAATGGTCAAATCTACTTCAAACTGTGTATGGTTTTTGGTTTTCTTTTTTGTCTGGTAACATCTAAATTCACTTTTACAATGTGAAAACAATGTAGGGACAAATTTTGCACTTAGAAAAACTGCATTTGTGAAAGTTTGTCTGGGAGGTGTTGACCCTGAAGGTGCTTACAAGGTAGAGCATACTGTACTTAGGATTTGCTTAACCAAATAAATTGCACAATGTCTTGCTGGATAACATTAAGGACATTACATATTTCTTAACAGCCTACAAGGGTCACTAAGAGAAAGATGTAGCTGCTGTTGTGTCAGCCTGACTGTACTGGCCAGGAGATGGTCTGATTTTTCCATTCCCTGGTACTGTACAAAATTGCACTCATGGGAGGGAGAGCCAAGGATAAAAAAACGCTGATGATTATTGTACCAGGGTCTGGTAGTACCACTTGCTTTCCAGCAAGCTTTAATATTAATCACATGGTGATGCAACCTTCCCCTGCTGTTTTGAGCTGTGCTAACTGCTACATGTGCACAAAAAATTGGTCCCTGCCTCAAATCAATATGCAAATCCCAGCACATACTGAAACACAGTAACATATAAAGGAATATAATGACCAGTCAGAGAGGGGAAAGATATGGTACACAGGGTAAAAATGTCAGGATTGTGGTTAACATAGCAAACACAGGTCACACCACAGCAAGTGCATTATTCATATGCTAGAACTTGACAAGCTTCACAACTGAATTTAGAAAGGTCTGAAGGAATTTGTGATTTTGGCTGGGTGTCTTCCCACAATAAAGGAGTAGCATGGGATACAGATGAGGGTATCTGACTGAGAAAAAAAAAAGCAATAAAAAAAAGCACAACCTGGTATTAAAGTTTGATCTCACAGAGGAGAGTTAAGGCTCCATTATTTCAAGGTGTAATTATCAAGTATTCCTGTGCTGGTAGATGCAGTTTTGAGCACAGATGTCACAGAGAGCTGTCCAGGAAGTGAAACAAAAAAGAATTTCACCTGTATAAGTTCAAGCACCTGAAAAAGACACACTTTAAAATGTAGCCCAGGTAGCTCTATTTCTGCAATGTAAATCTACTTCCTAATATGCTTCCCATGGCTATTTCCTTCTCTACCCAACTGGGTAGGGCTGAGCTGTGACACCTGTAAATTGAAACCCAGGTCCTTCAGTGAGTTTGAGACATTTGGTTTTACACAGACAGAGACACTGATCTTCATGTAAATGAGATGACCAATACAATTGTGCCATAGCTGATAGAAAAAGAGCATCATTGGCTAAAGCAATGCAGGGCTTGGAGGTGTAGCCTATGCCAAAATCAAAAGAATAAAGCTCTGAGGAAGCTGGGGGATAGCAGAATTAACCTCAAAGGAGGATTCACCTCACTTCTCTGTAGCCTTCTAAAATTATGGTTTAATCATGTCACCAGATATATGTCAATTGCTGTCTACATTACCTATAGAGGAGTCTATACTTACCTTATTGTTGTAAGTTTTAGAAAAATTCAGGTTAGCTAATATAAATCCCACTCCAGGTTTCTACACAGGAGTTCCCTGGTGCTTTCTGTTACTTTCCCATTGTACATACAAACTCCACTTTTATTCTATACTTGTTCAGAATGAAGGCCTCAAAAATGCAGAAGCATTACTATGGAAAACTTGTAGAGGGGAAGATTGACCTCTTTTTTTTTTTTTTTTCTTATATTTCACAGGTTTACATTAATGTTTTCAGTTTCACTTAGGAGCTTTCTGAAGTATTTGTTTTAAGGCTGAAGATCTCCACATACAGAACTCACACATATTGAGTTAAAAGAACCGCAATTGCTGGGCCAAAGAAAATAATATCCATTACATTCTCAGCTCGCTGGATATTTCTACATGAAAATCCTTTTGGTGCTTTTGGACTTGTTCTAAAAAGGTGAAATAAAAACAAAAAAGCCAAGAGCATGCTGACCCAGTTTGCTCCCAAACCAAACTTTTCTAACAAAATCTGCTCAGATGTGTCCAAACGACTTCTGCTAGTAAGTGAAATGTACATAGGAGTTAATAGTCATAGTGTGAGTGTGAAGGAAGATTAAAAATAACGCTCTTTTAATTTTCTATACAATGTATGCTTTGAAAGGTGTTATTTTTTCAGTCAAGTAATTACAGGGTGGAGAGAATGTGAGGCCAATGGCAGGAGGTTAATTACATGACCAAACACCCACTACGTCTTGCTCAAAGATCATTGAAATGATTACACATCATTGTAACAAACAGCTTAGTCTGGAGTAGTGGTTGGAGGTCTACTCTCAGATTAAAAGAAATGCATAACTTCTACCTAAGAATCTTTACTATTTTAAAAAATAATGCTGTATACCACAGAGAGACTAGCTACATTTCCAGAGACAGGAGATGTCAGTTTATTTACACGGTCCACTTGGGAATTTTACATAGACTCCATTTCTTATGGCCAGCCAGTTTCTCATCTTCTTTCACAACACAGCGGTTGGCAATAAAATATTTTAAAGTAGAGATATGTAATTAAAAATAAAAACTATCAGAAAGCTTTTTTTCATACCTGCAGCAGCTCTGAACTTTGCTTTAACTGATTTCATTTTAGATTATATTGGAAAAGGCCAGGAGCTATAAACTGATAATCTGTGTATCAGTCACTAAATTTCTCCTCTATACATCTGCTTTGAAGAAAAAGCACTCCCTGGATGTAAAGAGTTTTCAAAAAACATTCAATATTTATCTGAAAATGAATCCAGCAGATATTGCAGTATTAGGACAACACTGAGCGGTAACCTCTTACTAGGACCCACTCCTCGCTTTCCATGTTCTTCTGATTTCCAGGAGCTGCTCACCTGAGGACAAACACACATCTTGCTGATGAAGTCCATCCGAATGACCATGTACCACAACACACTCAGACTCTGATCCACCTTACTGAACATGGATCACAGCACAGTTCAGCAAAGACAGGACAAAGGCTGTCTGTGCTCTGAACCTACAAATACAGACATGCCTGAGCACCCCATCCAGCAGAGGACCCTGCCTTGAAGCCAGATGCACAAGAAGAGCTTCCAGGCTCTTTCTCTACTGCTAAATGGTCTCCTGAGCCATTTCAGCATCCAGATCCACTCCTTTATGCCCAACTATAAGTTAAGTGGTTAGCAAAGTCTGGCTGTGAAATGGTTAACTCACAGACAACTCCTGAGCATGGACTAGGAAAGAGCAGGCAGTTTGCTTGCAGCCACTCTATTTTAGAGCTAAAACAATTTTAAACTATGGAGGTGGTCAAGCTAGGTCAGCTGGCTGTAGGGCTAGAGAAAGGTCTTTATACTGTCTATTTCATTAGTACAAATATAACTCTAGATGTTTTGATCCAGGAAGTATTTACTAATAAATTACTTTGAAAGATGTATACATTATAAAAATTAAGCATCTTCCTTAAGGGAAATTTCTTGACAGTTTTCATCCATACAGAAACCAAAAAGTAAGATATATTTATTAAGATAGCTGCCATTTTATACAGTTCTGTGCTTCCCCCTAACTAAAACTAGAGTGAGGATAACTGAACTGAAAAACCCAAAGATTTCCAAAACCCAGTTACATAACTTGCCACACTTCCTCTGTTTTCCCCTCTTACTTGTATTTCAAAGAGGTCAAGGTTATTAAATATAGGCTTCTTCCTTAATACACTAATAAGAGCAGGAACGAAGCACATAGTAAAGGTTTTTCATGTAATATGAATTTGCTCACATACCCTGCATATACTACGTTTACCAATTTGGGTATGAAATTGATGGAATTGATGTATACAGTGTGTGCAATTCTTCTAGGTAAGATAATGGTGTATTAAAAACTTTTCCTCTCCCTGATTTATGTGTGCTTATAGTGTCCAAAGCTGCAATCCTTATTCTGGATAATTTATTTTCCTCAGTGGGTGTGTCATTTATGTAAAGACTGCAGTTTGATGACCAAGGTTCATTAATGTTGCTCTAACATAACGTTTTGCACTGCATTAAGCAAAATTACAGCTCTGCTACCTCTGCTCTCAAAACACATGCACGCTTGGGAAGCTATGAGAAGGGTTACTTTAATACTTTTGGTCTTACATATGAATTTATAAGTTTCAGTAGTGTGCTGACTTACACAGCGTGGCACTATACATCAGATGCATGCAACCTTGGAAAATTAATGCTGCATTCTGGCAACCATATGGGCAGCTGGCGAGCAGCCAGGAGACCAACAGAGCATGACCCTACCTTCATGCAAACCTTCCCTATGCAGGAGAACTGTTTGCATGGACTGCACTAGCCCAGCAGCAGGAGTAAAGGGATCCTGTACATGGTTGTTGCCCATAACCATCAGATCCCACAGGGACCAACATATGCCAACATGATTAATGAGAGGAGCTGCACAGACAGCAGACAGACCCTTGTGGTAGGTATTCACATGGGCACATGTGACTCTGTGATGTCCAGGGAATGAAGAGGATTGTCAAGCCCTCCTTGTATATTTATGTTTCTTTTTTATGGTCCTCTCTTCAAGTTGGTGCTCTCAACTGTGACAAAATTTAGTTTGCAAGCTCTACAGGGAAGGGCATTTATCTTATTTGTTCTGTAAAATGCATATTGAGTGCTGAACAAACAATCAGAATAATGGCTTACAGTAGCTTAGTTATCTTTAGCACCTTGAAAAAGAACACTGTTCAGCAAGAAAAGAAATTTTTAAAAATGACCATCACTTGCAAGGAAAGCAGTCTTTGTTTCCCATTCTTTTGCTTCACTTACTCTACTTTTTTTTTATCAGGTGTGTGATCTTCTAAGGACTTAAATCTAACTCTGCCACCAGCTTCAGTGGGAATACCTGCAGGAATGATAGCCTGATTTGGAAACTCCTCAAATAGGATTGTCTTATCACTGTGTAAATGATAAAAATCTCACAAAGAATAGAGAGAAAAATTTAATATAATGGCTTCAAGTAACTTTATGTATTACTTTAAATGGAAGATGCCTTGATGATAGTCAAACACACAATCCTGTTTATAATACATTTTATACATATAATGCTTTCCATTCATAAATAACTCTAATTTTTTTTACAATTGTTCACAGGAATCATGTCACTCTTCAGGCTTTACAGCAGCTGTTTTACTTCCCATTGCAATGGCCCTATGAAAAAAAAAATAGGGACTGCAAATGAAACAGCACATACTTTCCACAGAAAACTAGCCAGTACACTGTAATTTAATGCTTTAGTTCCTTGCACACTTGCTTTTCCAAGGAAATCAGGGCTTATGTTTTATCTTCTACAGTACAGTCTCTGTATGCTGGTCCTGCTGGTTCACTCAGACATCTACATTTTTGTCTACACTAGTACTTTTCTTAAATCCTCATTCTGTACTAAAGATGCTGTCATTTGACTGTTGATGGCAACAACTTGTTAAGCAGGTACAAGCAAGCCTGGTTTCTTCCAGTGCTGCTTCAGCAGTGACCAGCTCATGGCAGAATTAATCATCAGAGAGTTGCTGCTGGTATCTGACCATCAGTAGCATTCCCACTGCTACTGCTACACAGAAACACCTTGTAGTCACTTGGGATTTCTGATAAGTGACATCTAAACATTTTTAGTCTGCTCCAATTCTGCTCCATTTGAAGGATTTGTTTGTACCCAGGCAGGAGTGTAGCTATGGTTTAGAAATGCTGACTAGACACAGTTAAAATAGAAATAAATAAATTCTCAGCCAATTATATCCACCGTGTGGATCTAGCACAGTGGTAATTTCATTCCTGGCGCTCCCTGGCATTTGAAAACCCAGGCATGCCAGCAACAATAAATCATCTACTTTCAGTAGTCAGTTTTCCCAGAGCAACCACCTCTTTTCCTCAGGAAAACCAATTTTATCTATGTAGCTTGTAACAGCAAAACGTCCATCTATGCACACTCTGTACTTAAGTATCCTTTCTAATCCTGAAGCAATACAGCCACTGTTGCTCCTCACCCTGTGAATTGAACCAAACCATTTCACCAATATGCAGACAGAACCAAGCATACAAACCAGCACAACATTCTGCGAATGTCATCTGTGCAGAGCACAGAGATATCTGCCTTGGGTAGTGGGCTAACACATCACAGATGTGATACCTGGTTTCTGGGAGGCATTGTAAAACACCCAATGCTATCTGGTAGCACAGTCTGGATTTGAGGAAAAAAAATTCAGGCTATTTTACCCCTTCCTTTTACATAAGAAGGGCTATGTCTGATTTTTCCGTTTCTCTACACTTTACATCTAAAAGAAATACAGTACAGCTTTAGTATGATGGCAGTACAAGAACCTGAGGTTTTATGTGCCTCCCTCAACTCCCACTAAGTTCTCCAAAGGCTCAGACCGGCTTTCAACACCTTCCAAAGCCTGGGACCCAAGAAATAGAATCCCTTCCGCCCTTGGATATGGCACAGTTACCTATGTAGGGTAAAAGTATAACTGACCTTCACCTGTAAAACTAGAATTTCTGGTAGTTATACAGGTGCTGTACTACTGGATAAAAACAGTAATTTAATTGCTTAATCTAGACAAGGCCTCTGAGGAATCTCCTTCTTTAAATAACCCAGCCAAATCAAAACTTCATCAGCAAAACTCAGTCCTCTGAAGTCCCTCAGCAAAGAGGAACTTGAAATACTTTGCCAGGTATGCTAAGAGGAAACAGTATTTTCCCCTTTTTAACCACTCGAAGAAACCAATAAAGATACGTATTTGGACAACCGAGTTCAAACAGGATTGTTCAAGTACTAAGTTTCAGAGGATGCCCACAAGCACAACAAATACTACTGCTGAACTATCAGGATGCATTACTTCTGCGGGTTAAGAAACAAAGCCAAACCCCCAGAGCTGGACTGAATTCCAACGTCTACACAATGGGCGATGCCTCTTCGGCCAACTGACACGTTTTGTGAGAAACCACAGAAAAACGACGTGTCTAAAATCCATTAAAACGTATCTGATGCTTTAACTTCTTATCAGGTCTATCTCAAGCTGTGGAAATTTCTGTCAATACAGCCTTTTTAGACAATTCCTTTCACGCGGAGCTCCCAAGGCACTCCATAACCATTATCAAACGCAGCAGCGACCGGGGCAGCGGCGGAGCGTCGCTGCCCTGGCCGCGCCGGGAGACGCCGAGGCACCGCGGCGACCCGAGGGCCCCAGGGCGAAGGGGCGGCCTTAACCTGGAGCCACCCCCGGGCCGTGCGCCGTGACCTCCGCCCGCGGGCAGGGAGGGCTGGGCAGCGGCGACATTCCGCCCGCCTTAGCGCGGGGAAGCCACGGCGGGGCCGCGCCGGGACCCGCCCGCAGGCTCTTTGTTCCCGCGGCCGCGGCGGCTCTTTGTTGGTGCCACAGCGCGGCCGCGGGCCCCGCGCTAAGGCGGCGCCCGGGGCTCCCGCCGCTCCTCCCGCGGGGCCTCCTGGCCGGCATCGCTGACCCCGCGCCGGGCGGGGCCTCCCACTGCACCTGGCCGCGCCTCGCCCCGCCCCGGCCACCGCCGGATCCCGACCGCCTCCCGACGCCGGCGGGAGCGGCGGAGCGGGAGGGGAAGGCGGGACGCGGAGGGCACTCTCCGGAGGCGCGCGCCGCCGGGAGGCGACGGCCGCCGGGAGCGCGCGCAGGCGCGCACACGCCCGGGAAGGGGAGGAGGAGGGCGGGCGGGCGGCCGGGCGGGGGCGCGCACGGCCGGTGTGTGAAGGAGAGAGCGAGGGGAGGGCGATCCCGGGGCGGAGAAAGGCGGCGGCAGCGGCGGCTTCGCTCGGCTCAGGGCAAGCGAGCGGACACAGGCGCTGCCGAGCCGGGAGATACGGCGGGCGCTGCCGACTCGGGGCATCCTTCCTCTTCCTCCCCGCCCCCTGCCCGCCCTTCCCCCTTCTCTTTCTCTGCTTCCCCGCTGTCCGCCGAGGCCGATCGCTGTCGGCGGCACGATCCCGGGGCGTTTCCGCGGCGCCCGAACCGGCAGCGGCCGCGGGGAGAGCCGGTCCCTCCCCTGCCCGGCCGGGACTGAGGGACCCCCGCTCCGCCCGGGGCTCGGCCGAGAGGGCCTGGCCCCGGCCCCGGCCCCGGCTCGGCTCCCCGGCGGCGGCGGGCTCGGCGAGGATGTCGGGCGGCGGCGGCAGCCGGGAGGAGGAGCGGCGCAAACTCGCCGACATCATCAACCACTGGAACGCGAACCGGCTGGACCTGTTCGAGATCAGCGACCCCACCGAGGTGAGCGACCCCGGCGAGGGCCTCCCGCCCGGCCGGCCCGGTGCGACGCCGCGCCCGGGCCAGGCCGCGCCCCGCCCGGCCGGAGGCTCGGACACCGGCTGTCCTGCGCCGGCCGCGGTCGGGGCTCCGCTCCTCGGTGGGCAGCCGGGCCCCTCGCCGTGCCCGGGTGAAGGCAGGTTGCAGCGGCCGGGGAGAGGAAGGGAGCGCAGGGCCGGAGCCGTCCCCTCTGTTCCCTCCCGCAGGCACATGCCGGCCTGACCCCGCGGGACAGGCGGCTCCGAGGCAGGGGGGAAACCCGCTGGGAGATGGAGGTGGCGAAAGGGGGCGGGCAAGGGCGAGAATACAGGAGCTGCCCCCGTCCCGAGCCCGACACCGGGTACCTCCGTGGGCTTTTTTTTTTGTTTTTGTCTGTCTGCGACTTTCACAGTACATACACAGGCGGCTGGTGGAGGAGGATTGAGAATCTCGGTGCTGAGCGCTTTTTTTGTTGCTAGCTTGTTTGTTTCTTTAAATATTCGTCTTTGTGCCGAAGGCGCCTCTTACAAAGCAACCTGCCGCTTGTAGTCCGGCGGCTCTCCGGGTTGCTGGTGCAATCTCCGGAGTGGCTTTCCCAGGGCGTGACGGACGGAGCGCCTTGGCTCTCCGAGCCTGCAGGCTGCCAGCCCGCCGCCGAAAGTAAATACCAGGAGCAGGTTCGTAGACCCGAGTTCACATGTTGTACTGGAAAAACACAGCGGGTAATATCTCCCTAATGAAGTGGGTGTTTCTGATGGCTTGGAGAGGCTGGGTTTTGTCCTTTTTTTTAAAAAAAAAAAATGTAATAGTCAAACCACACCCTCCCGCCCCTTGTCATGTTCCTTTTGGCTGGTTCATGCTGCGCGTCTGGTTTGAAAGCGGCGAGGGGGGGCAAGGGGGAGGGCTGGGGACGCAGGTTACAGCCCTGTTTGTGTGTGACAGCGGGCTCCCTGCTTAGAGGGTGGAGGCTGATCATGTGCGTGTTCCCGGGGAAAAGGAGGAAATTCACACTTGCTCTTGGCCTGGCCCTGGTTGTTTATTAACAGAAGCCTCTGAGAAATCACGTTGGCTTGCTCTTGGAGCTGGCTCCTGTTCTGCACCCAGGTACTGACTGCTAGCAGAGCCACGAAAAAGTGTTGAAAGCATTTCTAAGATTAGGAACTACGACACCTTCGGGTATTTTCAGTTCTGCTCATTGCAGACAGTTTCTTGAACACAAAGCTGACGGTTTTTTCTGATTATTCCCTATATCTTCCAAGATTTATTGTAATTAGAGTTCCTTGATTGCATTGCTTAGGTTTTAACAATGTCAGTTACTGTTTCAGAAAAGTGGGCTGAAGCCAGTATCAAGAAGCTTTAAGGATCATGTTTGAGAACACAGCACAGTCTTTTTGGAATTGCAGGTTGACTGCTAACTGCCTGTGGCTGAACTTTTTGTTTTATTGATATGTTTGTCCATTCCCAGTACATTCTAACTCCAGTCTCTCGCCTTTATGTTTATGGTAGACTGTGCTTCTGTGGTTTTGTTAGTAAGTAGTTTAACAAATCATATTTTCTTTAGGTCAGCCATGCATATTTATTATCATAGTTAACTAGAGTTTGCATGAAAGTCACCAGCTTCATTATAAGTTATTATTGAAAGAAAAAATAATTTTACTTGCATTCACTCTGCACTTCTGCAGTTAAGCCTCTGAACCTGTATAGGAGCATACTTGCCACTGTCAGTGATGATATTTCAGTTGAACTACTGCATGTAAAAAATGAAGTGCATGCATAATATCCTTGAATGTATGAGCTCTTTAGCCTACTAGTTCTAAAAATATTTGATAAGACCGCAGGTGCATTTACATCAAACTGGCAGCAGGTAACAATTTTATAGATAAAGTATATTTTCCTTCCAGCTAATTACACTTACGAATGTTCACATTTATTTTCACTCTTACCCTGAGCTGACACAAATTTCGTGATATTTTCAATGTAGATAATGGTATGATTCACATTTGAACTGTTTATCAGCTTAAATGAAAACCCTTTTACTGGACTCCTTGAGAACTGGTAATCCTCTATTGTTGCCCTGTCTTTCCAGGCTCAGCTTGATCATAAGGCACAGCTTGCTTTTTGTAGAGACTGCAGCAAATGTGGCATCTGTGAAGATGCAGTAACCTGGATATGTTTTTTGGCTGTGTGTGCTTGAGCTGAGTCAAACTGAATAATTTTAAAATGTCCAGGCATAGTTGTTGGCCTTCTGGGTTAACTTCGTAGCCCGAACAGCAGACTCTCATCCAGGAGCTGCTGGTTGGATGTATCAGTAGAGTTGGTGCCTTGTAGTGATTCTTCAGGCATTTCATCAGTGAAATTAACCTGGCTTAAGTGACTTGTCTTGTAACTTTCCTATGTAAGAGAGTAGGATTTTGCTGAGGGTATAATCACAGCCGTAATAGTGGAGTTCAGACAGATTTATGTTTTTGGTAAAGCAAAGGAATAGGGTTCTGAGAGTATAGATTATGCAGTGAGAGTGAAAGGAATTCGCGTGTGACTGACTGATGTACCTTGGTACTAGTTTGAAACGTCTAATTCTGTGGTGAGATACAGTTGTTCCAACTCCATTAGATACTCTTCGCTTTTCTGAAGTGTGTAAAATGTGACTTTGTTTTGAAGGTTGGGTGGTATTTTGAAAGTAGTTCAAATGTGTGGGGCTTTTTTCAGAGAAGTGATTTATGAAATTAATCTGTTTGAATTCCTGTTAATATTTTATTGAGTAGATTAGTCCTAAAGGATTAGAGTTCTTGTTTACTTGCCTCTTGTGAGACTTCAGGGACAAATTGTTAAGCTATGTAGGACATTAAGAGCAAAAGCCTTGGATAGGACATTTTGAGTTCTGTTACTAACTTTTTCTTAACTTCTCTTTGACTCTAATACTTAACTAAGTCATTCAGAGCTGCTTTACCCTAGCAAAACAAAAAAGAAAACTTCTGTTGCATGATCAGAGTTGAGTATTCCTCTCTCTGTATCACGTGGAAAGCTGAAAGACTTCTTGGGAGTGAGGATTTCATATCTTCACTTCTTTCACTGAAGTAATTTGTGGACTCATGTTTGAGAGCAAAGTGGTAGTTTTAAATTTATTAGATATTTACATATTTGAACCATTGTTGCTGTTCTGAGAAATCTGTTAATTTGCATTAGTTTACTCTGAAATTTTCAAGTTCTTTTTATTCAGTAAGTAGCTCAGAGAAGCTTTGTGACTTGAGAAACCTACAATTGAAGAAAACCAAAACTCTGCATTTACTAGTGGAGGTTTAAATGATAATGTTTCAGGAATGCTGCTAGGTACAGGCCTTTGCTAAAGATGTCTGTAATACTGGTCATCATTTAAACTTGATTAAGCTTTACTGTCTCTACTTTGTGAGGCAGCTACTCACTTTGGCAAGTATGAAGAAAATACTGTACTCTTTGGGAGAAGGTGGGGTGAATAATTTTTTTTTTTGTAGATAAATTAACAGATTCAAAATGAAGCAGAATGTTAACCCTTTTCTTCATTTTTTTCCCCTTGCCCATGTTCCAAGTATTACCAAGTACTGTGGATGCTTTTTCCTTTTTTTTTTTTTTTTTTTTTTAATATTTTTGGTTGGGCATAGAAACACAGTAAAGAGATTTTGAAAAGACTTAGACCATTTGCAGCAGGAGTTAAAATGGTGGTTTGATCTTGGTTTAAGTCTTGGGTGCTTACAGCACCCAAAGTTTTTAAAAAGGAGTAAGTTCAAATGAATGATTTTGTAATAAGTGCATAGAGTTTTTTTGGGAACTTGTAGATAGGAAATTATTTGCGTTTATACAGTTTAGCTTTTTTAACCTTCTCCTTTAGTAAAAGTGCTAACTGGTTGTTGTAGAGTTGATTGTTATATATTCAATTACTGCACATGGATGTTTTGGGTGAGAGGAAGGAATGGAGGAGTACTGTAGACTATGCATTTATTACTGTTGGAATCCATCTAGTAAGATGCCATATCTGAACTAGGTGTTACAATTATTGTTGATGACAAAATAAAGTTTCATCTTTAATGTATGCTTTCATAGCTGTTATATGAGCGGAAAAGAAGTGTTGTGTTTTTTCCATGCATGGTTTGTGGTCTAGGAATGTGAATTGCATTTAATTGTTTTGAGATGAGCACTTCTTAGAACAAGTGGCATTTTTTTATAACAATTGCCCAAGGGCTGGGGGATTATTGTCAAAAAGATTGATCTGTTGTAGTTTTTGTTTTCTGATGGAGAATGTTTTTCTAGACTAATATACCTCTGTGTCATCAAAAGTAGAAAGGTCTAATCAAAAAGCGTAGACAAATAACATGCTTTTCATTAAAGAATAAATCTTGAGAGTTTGACTTTTAAATGGCCATCATTTAAAAAAAAGGCATTTCAAAAGTCTTCATGGCTATTTGATTATTTTTTGTATGAAAAAACTTACTTAGTCTTAGCAAAAAGGTATTAGAAATAACCTTTCAGAATGTGTGTGGGGCTTTTTTTCTGGGTTGCTTTTTTTTGTTTTTTTTTTAATATTGACTTTCCATGTGCTGAGTTATGTACGTTTGGTCTATTCAGTATGTTTTATATTGTTTTCTTTGGCTTTAAGTACAAGTAACCAGTCTATTAACAGAAAATATTGCACAGTACACTGTATGGCAGGATATTTTAGGACTGATAGAATTTTCATCTTCTTCTGAACTTTTTCGGTTCAGATCTGTTTCTGGTTCATTAGGTGTCACAGGGAAGAATGGTATATGACATAAGCTTACAGATTTTAAATGGTAGTTATGCAAACTTGTTATTCAAATGTAGTTAAAGCAATAAGAAATGGGAATTTTTAGGTTTTAACCTCCCTGCTGTTCATCTGCATGGTTGCTCACCCACAAAAAGATCTCGCCCTTTTAAAAATCTGACTCTGAGGCTTTTTAAAGACCTGTTTTTTAAAATGGGTAATCTATTGTGTTATGGGTTACTAGTAGTGGAAATGCAAGTCTGGAGTGAAGGATAACACCATCTAAATGGTAGAAATACTTGTACTATCTCCACTAGTTGGATTCTATCACTTTCAGTAGTTTAAGCAAGTGCAACTCTTCATACTATATAGACCTCAAAAAGCTGGTAATATATCTGGAAATACTGTCCTTTGAAGTTTGCCAAACCTGTGGTGTGGAAAGCAAACTCTCTTTGCAACAAATGTTTAATATTTAGTCAGTCTGGAAGGGTGATCAGAATCCTGGGGATTGATGCCTATGCTTTTTAGTGAACAGAATGTTTTTCAAATAATTGCTACCACTAAGCAGACACAGTTCAAGAGGAGATAAAAACACTGACGCATTAGTTAGAGGTTCGGGATTACTAATTGCACTTCACTGAGTCTTTTGAGCTCTAGTTCTGCATTAGAATGGTTGGAGAAAAGAAGTCAGGGATGCAGGCCTTCTCATGTGCATCACAAGGAGTATTTGGAGACCAGTTTTCCTTTAACTGAGTCAAAGTGAATAGTCATTATAACTGAAGTCTTAGTGCTCTCTAGAGAGTCCCAATTATAAGTTTGAATTAAGATACTGACCACAGTCTACAGACATCATAAGTAATGAAAATAATTCTAGGAAGATGTTTTAGGCTGTGCTTTTAATATTCCTTATGTAAGTTATTTCTTGAGCTAGTGGCTAATTAGTTCCATACAATTCAGACGTACTGGCTTTAAGAATTCCCTCCTGATGTGTGAATCTGTTCCCTGCCTAAAATGCCATTGACAAGAATTACTTTTCAGCTGAAAAACCTACAGTCCTCTAGATGTGTAAGGGATTTGCTTTGTTTGTGCAAGTGTGTTTTTTCTGTCAAAACCATTTCTCTTTCAGAGAGGTTAAACTAAGATGAATGGAACATACTTTCATGATTTTTGAGGAAAACCTAGCTTTATAATTAATGAAATTCTGCTCTGTGTCTAGATGCTCTTGTCGTTTAAAGGGAGTAGCAAAAGCTAAAACTTAGCTGGAAAGTGATAAAAGTTGAAATGAACTGGTATTTGTGGGAAGGCTGTAGGTGATAAGAAACCACTCTGAGTTAGTCTTAGTGTCAGTATCTGTTGGAGTAGTTGCTTTGTTATAAATGAAGGGAAATAAATGCAAAATTCAGAACATGCATAAAGAAAATGACTCCCTGTTTTGACCAATGGTTCTGATGAAGGTAGAATTGAGAATCCCAGTGTGAATTAGTAAACTAAATGTTGTGATGAATTTAAGAGAAGTCTAATTTAGCAGATGGAGCAGACACTCCATTATGTGTCTGTATTATGTTTCAAAGTGAACTTTATGCTAATGGAAGCCTCTTCTGAGGTGTATTTGAGTAAAGCACTATTTAGGTAATTGTTGATTTTTCAAGACTTTTGGCTAGAAAGAATATTTACATGGAAAATAGATATTGAATGATGCTCATTTCATCTTGTGAAAAGACTAAAGCCTGTTAATTTCTGCTGTTAAGATTGTTAGGTAGGTAAAACAAAGAGATAATTGGTAGTTGTTCTGGATGCATGAATGACTTGGCCCATAATTGTTAAACTTCTTGCAGAGATTCCCCTTTCCCCTCAGGTCTTTAATTGCAAGTAAAAATTACTTCTTTTCTGTAACTGTCCCTGTCTGGAAGCTTGAAAATCTAAGATGAAAACTTGAGTCAATAGATAGAAAACTGTAATAGTTCAGTAGCAGTCAAGTTATCTTCCTGGACTGTATTGTGCCTTATGAGCTTTTGCATAATGAAGATGTATAGCATTGTAACATAACTTTTTTCAGCATAGGGATGAGTTTTCCATATGGTTGGTTGCCTTCAGTCATTGAATTGCAATTCTGCCTTTTTCTGCTGTCTAGTTTGGTTCTCTAGTAAGACTAAAAAAAATCTGCTTTGACATGAAGTCCAGTGTTAATTATTTTTTCAGCCATCACCTGTTTTTCTCATACCTTTTTATTATGCATGACTTCAAAGTTTTCTTGTGTTAGGTACATGTAACTTGCTAAAACCATTTTGTGTAATGCTTCAGGATAATGGTCATCTCCTTCTGTTACAGGCATTGCCCTCAAGGTTGTCAACTAATTGTTATTATATATTTAATTACATTTTCTAGATCTGCCTTCTTCCATTGTGTGCTCCCCTGTTAAGTTAGCTCCTCTTCAGGTCATCTTCTAGTGCAGATACTCTTAGTAGGGAGCCATTCTTCTGATTCTTGCTCATTCTTGTCTCCTATGAAGATGCCCTTTGTCTAGATAGTGCTTGATGCTTTGTGTGGAACAGGGCTCTTTATTGCCCTGGTCTGTCTTGCAGAATTTTGTTGTAGATTACTCATTACTCTGGGACATTTCTTTAGAGTTTCAATCCTGTAAGAACTGGAAAATGTCTTAGGACAAGGGTTATAATCTAGAAGATCACTATAGGGAGTTAGTTTTAAGTGCAAATTTGCACTTAAATATAAACTTTACTTGGTTACATGAATTTGTAATTTGTGTTTGAATTTCATCATATTAATAGAAGAGGCTGTAAAAGTTTGATTGTACTGATGAAATTGTGTACACTCCTGTAAGTTTGTTCATGTCACCTCTTCCACTGGAGAGCAGAAATTACACATCATTAGCTTTGAAAGTTTTAAGTTTTTATTAAGTGATGCTTGGTATATCTTAAGAATAATAATAAATTGATTTCTAATTTTACTTATGTATTACAAGAGTATAAAATAGGTTTAACTTTAAAAAATAAGAGTTACTATAATTATTCTATTCAAGGACATTAGAAAACCAGCTGGTTTGTTACGGGACTGGAAATTGAGTGTATGTTTGGCTACAACTCCTAATGCCAGGTCAACTCTTGGGTAAATATTTTGGAATGGTTTTATGCACTACAGTACTAGTTGCTATAGAGTGATGGCAGACTGAAACAATAGCTGCAGGGTGGGGTTTTTTATTTGATCAGTGTTTTTCTTACTACTTTTATAATTTGCGCTCTCGTATCTAGAACTCAGAAGTTCTAGAACTAGAAGCTCACAAAAACTCACTACTTAGTGATAGGTGATAACTTCCTGATGATGTGCTTTAAGGCTTCCCCTTGGTGAATCGTGTCCCAGGGCATGGCTCAATATCTGGCTCTGCTGTGTAGTAAGAGCACCCTTTATAGTGTGAAAAAGTGAAAAACAATGAGTTGTCTGGCAACAATATTTATTTGGCCGACAAAGTATGTTGCTCAGAGCAGTATCTGTGAACTAAGATTTCAGTGCATAGACTTTTCAAGCATTCCATGATGTGTTTAGTAGAGCTTTCTCATTGTTAGGTGTCTTGATTTGTCAGTCCACACTCTATTTTCTTAGAGGCAAGATACAAAATTTGATGTCAGGGTCATGCTTTAACATACATTTACATTTTGCTTTCGCATATGTTGTATTGCTTACAAAACCCAGTGGAAGATCAGGATCTCACTTCTTAATGAAAATTAGGGACTGTTGGTCCCTAATGAAGATTAGCCTGTGGTTGGGCAGGAGTTCAAAGGACAAAGATACCCTGCCCCAAAGCCTAAAACAAGAAAAGGTCTCATTCCCTTTGCCCTCCAGAAGGTGCTCTACTTTGAGCAGTACATCAGCTTGAAATTTAAAAGGTCCCTTTAAACACTTTGTTATTGTTCTCAATTTTAGTAAAAACAGTTATGCCATGTTCTTAATGTAAAAAATATTGGGACAGTGCTGTCTGTGATAAAGACAGTATCCTCGTGGATGGGAAAATGTCTATGTGGAAACAAACAAAATTGAACCATGCTGTGTTTTAGAAAGCTTTGCATTGCTAACATGGTTTTCATAATATCACTTCTTTTATGTTGAGAAATCTGGTTTGCATTCACCTTCTGTGTACAGTTTGATAATATTTTCTGCATTCGGATTATATCCAAGCATTGCATACTTATTGTAGAATGCTGTGTATTTTATTGGGAAACATGTAAGTTGTTTCCACTTAAAGTGATAGCCTTACTGAACATGGCTGCTACTTACTTTCAGGGTAGACAGAATGAAAGTTTTAAGACTTTTTCAATACTCACTGTACTGTGTTCTGGCTGTTGAAAGATTAGAATAGTTTCTTTTCATATCTGGAAAAGGAAAATAATCTGAAAGTGGTGATGGAAAGACAGTGTTTACTAATGAAAACATTGCTTAATCCTACTAATTGATTTTGAGGGATTTGCCTATTAGGTCTAGAGTTTGCTCTATAGTGAAGAAGGTCAAAACTGGAATTATTTAAGATCACTGCATTTTGTGATCTAATTCTTTCTCTTTCTTCAGCCTTTAAAAAAATAAAAGGCCAAACCACTGTTTCCTTCTTTAAAAATCAGTGAAACGCTCTAGCAAGGCCCTTCTTTGTTTTGTGTGAGATGTATTGTAATACTTTTGATAAAAGTCTCCAGCAATACTGAAACTGTATCTAGTATTTCGTGAGAGTTGTTCTTGTTGCCATAGCGCAGCAAAGATTATTTCAATAAATTCACTTGTTATGCCTATAGCAAACTGTTTTGCGACAGATAAGGACTGATATGTGGACCGGGGAAAAAGAAAAAAAGGAGAACAATGAAGTAATTTTATGCACTGACTACTGGTATATTCACCAAAGTCATCTACCAGCATCCAAAGACCTAACCAGCCCAAAGTGGTGACATTACTGTAGTTCTGGGAAGTTTTCAATATATGAGCTGAGTTTGCAGTCTGTCTCAGGTGTTCTATCCATTTAATAGAAAAAAAAAGTGCAATAAGAGAGGATTTGTCTCTCTCCTGGAGCCTTTGTCAGGATTTACAGAAAAGCATAGCTTTTGACTAAAGGTGTCCTGTAAAGTCGCATCTGTGATGAAAATGGAGTGATTGAATACAGTGTTTAAAATTCAGGTAGAATTTTCTGAAGCAATAATCAGCATTCTCCTCTAACATTCTGATACTGGCTCTGTATCTTGAGTGTTAGATGTTTTGAAGGTGTGACTAATTCTTACTGTTGTAAATAAATTGTTTGTGGTCTGCTACAAGCTCCGGAATACTTCTGTTTCACAATTTGCTTTCTCACCTGCATTAAGTTTAAGGTTGGTACATCAAATTTTTGACAAGACAAATTTGAAAACTTTGCCTTCTCAAAGTAGTTCTCATTCATTTTGAGTGATAAAGTGTCAAGTGGCAGAAAAAAAATTGATAGCATTGTACCAATGTGAGACAGTCATGTACTGAAGCTCAAGTGTTGTACAATGTTCTGATACTGATGGTTTGTAAAAACTTTTGAAACTCAACACTTGCTTAAGTATCTGTCTTATCTTCAGTATTCATTTGTCTCCAGGTCTCTGAACTTTCTTGTGCTTATGGATGCTCATAAATATCCATGTATATAATTATAAATGTAGTGATACAGCTCTCTCAGTAAACCTACCTGTGTTGAGACCTTTTCTCCCTCATTTCCTCCCACACGCACTCTGCACCAAAACTCTCAAATCCATAACATTAAACCAGACACTCCAATCTTCTACTTTTAGGGAAGAATGCCAATACAGCAGTCTTCAAGTGTGTTCATCCCGCTGCACTGGCTTCAGAGAGCAGCCTTATGATTATCTGCCTCTGTCAGAAAAGTGAGGTTACAGATCAGCCTGGACACCTGCCATGTGGACTTTGTAGTTTGGAGTGGCCTTGCAGTTGGACCTGGTTATAACCAGCTAGTTTTTGTGCTGCTGGTGGCTGTGACACCTGGGTTTTCTTCTAAGGGAGTGCTTTTTGGCTTGCTATACTGTTATAACTATAGATACTTTTCCCTTATTTTGGAGAGGATTCCTTTTAATAGGCTTTTGACTTGTATCATCTCTTCTAAGTGTCTGCTAGGTAGAGACAGACTGAATTTCCTGGATTAACCTTATACTGAATTCCTTAGCTGCTAAGAAGGAAACCTTGCACCAAGGTGAAAAATTCCTTCCTAACCACCTCAGAGGTAATATGGATGGTACTCAGGGCATATAGAGCTTAATTTATCCAGATCCTGAATAGGGTTTCTTTATGTTGCTAAAGGGTTAGGACAATTTCTATGATCCTTGATATACATGCCTTTTTCCTAGTGTCAGCTTTCTCCTTCTATAGCAATATCACAATGTTATCAGTAGTAGGAGAAACCTGCAAGTAGAGTGAGATACCAACATATTTCTGATACCTTTATATCCTTAATTTAGGAAGTGAAATGTTGAATAGCAGTGTTCTTTGTCATGGCTGATGGATGTGTGAGTAATCTAATTCCACCTCAGCAAGTGTAAAAGAGGATGAACATTTTCACAGGTACACACACAGTGTTCTGCAGCCACTTCTTCACTCACCTCTCAGCACTTCTGAGACACAGAAAGGAAGTGGGCAGTCTTGATCCTCTTCCTGACATCATGTGGTTGTTGTCATGGGGTTCTGTCTTCTGCCACGCAGAACTGTCCATATTTGATTCTCTTCCAGCTCTGTGGTGTTGATGATAATGACTTTTGCAGCAACCACAAGTACATGGTAGCAGTTAAATTTGTATGCTGCTTTTTACTGTGACTTTCAGGAGCTTTGGCCAGCCCTTTCTCTGCCTTATTCTCCACCCCCAATGTCCATCTGACCTAAACATCATTAAATGTTGACAACATTTTAAAATCCGTGCTTAGTTTATTTCAAAATTTCTTTTCTATATTTACATTCATGAAATCTAGGTAAAAAGAAAAATAAAATTTCAACAGGTTTAGATTTTGCTAAAGGTTACTGCTTGCTGTATGCAAGGGGACTTTTCCCTTTAATTACTGAGCTTTTGTTTGTATATGCCATTACAAAATAATGTGGTAGTCTGACTTTACGTTACATTGGCTATCTGTATAAACCAGTTTTATAAGTAGAACATTTATGATACACTTTGTTCATGCAGTGAGCAATTTAAAGTCTAATTCTTGAAAGTGAGCAATGGTCATTCAAGTATGTTTGGAACTGAACTATATTACTTGATTTTTTTTCCCCCTTAGACTGCTTCTCCAAGTTGTTGCTATTAGCAAAATTGAGCATTGAGACTAGCTGATCTCTAAGGTCCCTTGCAACTCAAGCCATTCTGTGATTCTAAAATGATATTTATTTAGATCATGCTTCTATTGTACTGTACTCTTGAGTAGCTGTATCATCTTCATAAACTGTCTTGGTGTGTGTATAAAAGACACCTAACCTTCTCACGTACTTATAATGTTTCCAGGACAGTAGGATGGGAAAAGTGATGCAGATACATGAAGTAATATGTTGAAAACTGTTGTAAATTTAGTCACTACAGAGCCAGAAAGAGAAGCCAGATTTTTATAGATGTATGCAATTCTCTAGGTTATCGTAATTTGAGATTTCACCTTATAAAACATAAGGGGAAGGGAGTTAATCATACTTAGAGTGTCATCTGCCAGCACCATCACACCATCTCTGGTTTAAATCTTCCGCGAGTTCTATGGTAATAGCAAAGATGGCCTCTTTTCTCTCCTGGGGAGCTGCCTGCAGTCTGAAGAATATTATGTATCTTCGTACAGAACTTGAATAATTTTCATGTTTGGGATTTTGTTTGTTTCAGAAATACTTCTGTGTCAAATGTACAAGAGACTGCCTCACTTTAGTAAATAGGTGACTTTAGTTCCAAATGTGAGGAATTAAACTGCCAAGGAGGTGGAATGGACCTTAAGGATCACCTGGTTAGAGCCCTCCAACTAGATCAGGTTGCTCAAGGGCTTATCCAGTGTCTGTCCTTGAACATTGGCTGCCAGGGTCGGGGCATCCACAATCTCCCTTGGAAGCCTGTTCCAGTGTCTCACCACCCCCACAGTAAAGAACTTCATCCTAATGTCTAATCTTTCCCCTCTTTCCATTTTTGTACCCATTACTCCTTGTCCTATCATTGGAGTTCCTGTCAGACTCCTTTTCTAGCTTCCCTGTAGGCCCCCTTCAGATATTGGAGGCTGCTTGAGATTTCCACACAACCTTCTCTTACAGGCTGAAGAATTTGGGCTAAACAGCTGTAGCTTTTCCCCCAATAATTTCCTTTTTCCACATGTGTAACTTTCTGGTGTTCTAACATCTTGTAAGCTGTTAATTAAGGCAAGCATGTATGTTTTATTAAGATTTTTTGAAGTGAATACTGAATACAAAGAAATTCAAAATCCTCAAATGCTTTGCAGTAATAATTTAAAAAACAAAATCTAAGTACCTAATTACAAGGAAAGTTTGTGTCTCACTGTGGAGAGTAATAAAAAAATGCCCAGAACAAATGATACGGTGTTAACCAAGACTGTATAAAATGTGCATGTGTTTGGGGTTTTGGTTTTTGTTTCATTTGTAGGAATAAGTCTGGAAGAGTTTACTGTCCTCAGCAGTAAAGAAACATACATGCAGTAGTCAGCATACATACTACACTAGGAGACATTATTGGTTGTTAATTAAAAGGAGAAGAAGCTAGAGACTCCTTAGATTTGAAAATTCTTTTCCACTTCTGCATGTTGCTATCTTTGCTTCCTGACAATTTTTGTTTTGGGTCATATTCTCATATTCTTGTGTCATACTCCCTCACTAATGAGAGGATAGACCTCATTGGTATAACTTTTCAGCTGTGTTAATTCTGATTATTTGCTGCAGAGACTGTTGGGCTAATATCAGCAGTTAGTTAAAGCCTAAATTGTTTCACTGTGAGTCAGAGTATACTTGAAATCATGTACAGTAGTATCATTCATGCCTTCATTCACGATGTTTTAATATCTGAGTAAGCCAAACCAAGTTACTGGATGCTTTTGTAATCTGAGCCTGTTTAAACTCGAAATAGTCCTGTTCACGGTTAATCATCTGCGTTAATGTTTGCATTGTAACTTGTCCTTGCTCTGTGTGCCATTCGACTGACAGTCCCTTGATAAGGATAAAATGAAGGTATTTGATAGAATTGTGTTTTAGAGCAAGAAAATTTCTGAAAGTAAGCAACCATTTAATTTTCTGATAGTTTCTTGCAATGTAGAGATGACAAATGAAAGGTAGGAATTTAAGTGAAGTTAACTAAACATGCAAATCATGTCACTGGCTGCAAAACTAACTACTGGGCAGAGGTGGAGAACTTGGTTAAAAGTGAGAGTTCACGCAAGATGCACTGGCAAACACATTCTTCTGGCAACTCCTGATTAACAGAGCTGTAGAGACCAGTTTTGTTAACCAGTGCTATATGATAAAACCAGTAATTTGTTCACTTCTAGAGGAAATCTGTAGAATAGAGCTGGTAGCACTTGTAAAAACATATCTCTTTGGTAACCAAATGTGCTATTTGATGGTGAAATGAGGATTTTTATGAGTAGCCTCCCCTGAGCAAAGTTACTTTCCTGGCTTGGGTAATACTTCTCACTTTCTTATTCTTATTGTATATTTTAAAAAAAGTATATAATAATAATATTATATGCAAGTAAAAAAGATATATTTTTGTATGTTGCAGGAATATTACAAAAAACTTCAGTTGCAAGTATAAGATGGCAATATAAAATTTACTTCAATATATTGAAAAATTAGGTTGTATTTTCAAAATTAAAAGCATTTCAAGCATTTTTTTCATAAAGCTGAAATATATTCCAGAGGATTGGAATTTAAATAGTGAGCTAGTCTTACTTAAGGAAAAAAAAAAATTGCATTGCTTTAATAAAATGCATCAGATGTGGACTTGGTTATTGCCAAAATCTGCTCCTCGAGATGACTTTCTTCTTGAAACAAGCATGAAAATTTTCATTGCTTATTTTTGTAAACCTTACTGATGATGAAGAGGGGGTAGCATGTGGGACAGGGAGTAATGGCATGTCTAAGTTCGCTAGTTCTTGATCATGGCTTAAAAATTAAGAGGTACTGGAACTACCATTTCTGACTTTGATGTTGCAAATGAATCCATCTAAGTTTATTAGTATGGATTGGTCCAAAGAGAAGAGCTTACAAAATGGACACCTATATCCTTAGAGAGAAAAGTATGCTTTCTCTTTCTTTTCTTCTTCGTTCAGACATTTAGAAGAATGTCTGAAAAATTTGGCTTTGGGGAAAAGATGTATTTGCTTGCATTAAACTATTCCAAGGATAGGGAATCCACCACCTTGCTGGGCAACCTCAGAGTAAAGAATTTCTTCCTAATAACTAATATAAATCTACGCTTTTTCAGTTTAAAACCATTCCCCTTAGTCCTGTCCAATACATGCCGTTGTAAAAATTCCCTGTTCATGTTTCTTGTAGCCTCCTTTAGGTACAGTAAGGCTGCTATAAAAACACATCTCTAAAGTTTTCAATTCTCCAAGCTGAACAACCCTAATGTCTCAGCTGTCACAGGAAAGGTGCTCCAGCCCTCTGATAATTCCTCTCTTGAACTCTCTTTTGTCTTGGTCTGCCCCACTTTCCTTTTGTTCCCGCTTTCTGAGTTAGTTTTCTTCTGATGTTCTGTTGCTTTGTGGTGTTCTCAAAATCAAGCTGTTTGCTGTGGTCAGGTTGTGATTATTATTATTATTAATAAGATTTCCACCCACTCCTGCCTTCCTGTGCCCCACATACCCTATAGCAGCTATAGGTTATCAACAAATGCATATTGATAGTAGGGAATCACTTCCCTTGTTCCACTCAGATGCTTGTGTAGAGCTTCAGGACTGAACTGCTTTCAAAAGTAGAACCCATGGAAATCTCGCTGGTTTGAGGATGTAGGGAGGGTGAGGAATATTGATTTTTTTTTTTCCAAAGCTGCCACTTCTGAGTTTTTGCCTTAAATTTCTGTGTTTCTCTTGAGTTTTTTTATTTTTTATTGGTTTTGGTTATGTAATCTTTCTTGAAGAATGAACTTTTATGTTAAAAGAATTATTATTTCAGGCATACGGTTGATTTTTTCTGCATTAAAAGTGAAATTGTTATGCAGTTCACTAGCTAAAAAGTGTTCTGCAAAAGAAAACTTCTCAGATGCCAGTGAATAGTCAAGTAGTGGAACGGGTTGCACAGGGTGGTTGTGCTGTTTCTGTCCATGGAGATTTCAAAGAACAGGCTGGAGAAAGCTGCAAAAGGGCCTGGTAAGACCTCAGAGATGTCTTTCACTGGGAGGTTGGATTGGAAACTCCTGAAGTTCCTTTCTCCCTCAATTATCCTGTAATCTTAGATGGTTCCATGGTGTATATACCCATTCCTGTTTATTTCTAATTGTGATGGATTGCATTGCATTATTAATGACTCTTCTTAATGTGTAGTAGAACCACTTTATATAGGCTTTACTGTCTCTAATGTCTACCATTTGGGTTTGTACCTGAAGAGAAATTTACAAATATTATACTACCACTTAGAGTACTTTATTTAGCTTTTTTTCCTCCCTTCATTTGTCATGGCCCTTGTTGAGACACATGTGTTGGTACATCTCAGTATTGGGAGCTCTCCTGTTGGTTGGAGGTCATGTCTAAATTAAGGCTATCTGCCTGCCTGGTTGCTGCAACAATTAGTGTTTTCTGTTGCTGAACAATCATGGAAAATTAGCCTGTCCTCCACAGATAAGGGAGGACAGGCTAGTCCTTTGATTTGGAATAGACCTCAGGAGATTTCTAGTCCAACCTCCTGCTTGAAGCAAGGTCAGTCCTGATGTCCTTGAGTGCCTTTCTCCTAAGGTGTTGAAAACCCCCTAAGGACCAGTAACTGCAGTAACTCTGGGCACCCTTCTTCATTGGCTTGATGGTCTGAATGGTGAAAAAAGTTTTCTGTATAGTCAGTTTAAATGCTGCTTTTGTTTCAACTTCATGTCCAGTGTTTCTTGTCCTCCCACCATGCCCTGTTGATCACTGCTGCATTGTCTTCTTGGCCTTTTTGCAGATCCTGTGAGTTGCTTTGTAGGTCTCCCCAAAGCCAGCTCTTCTCCAGGAGCAAGAAACCCAGTTCCTTCTGTCTTCTGTCTTGCTTCCTTAGATTTAGGTTCTTCAGCCTCCTAAACTTCCTGTAGCTCTCTGCTGAATTTCAGCTTATTTCTGTCCTTCCTGTACTGACAGCGCAAAACCAGAGTGATGGGTAGAGCAGTATAATTGCTTTACTTGACCTAAAGCTTGCATTCATCCTTTTAATGCAACTAAGCATGATGTTGACTTTGTTGCCAGGGCATGCATCTGAATCATCTTCTGCTTGCAGTCCACCAAGATCCTCAGGTTTTATTTAGCAGAGCTTCTTCCCAGCCAGCTGTTCCTTGAGCCTGTGTTGTTGCAAGAAATTTTGCCTTTCACTGTTGGGACTTTCCTTTTGCCCCTGTTGAATTCTGTTGAATTGAAAAGCCATACAAAACCTTGAGCAAAAACAAAGTAAAAATACCCCACCTAAATGCCCATCTCGAGGAATTTCCTTTGGCAAAACATTTAGGGATGTACTTGAAAGCTTTGAATATTGAAATGCTTAGATTCTTTTTGAAGTTGAGTACAGCATTCTTCTACCCATCCTATACAACCTTCATGACTGAAAATACCGAAATGTTTCAGGATCACTTTATGTATCCTTTGACTTAAGCAAACTATGTTCCGTCAATGTGTCTTGTGTGTTAGATTGCCCATGGGAGATAGGGTGAGGTCCCAGTGTTGCAGGACAGGAAGCATTTGTAAGTTGTGTAAATTGCACAGTTTTGCTCCCATTTTCTCTTCCTGTACTTCTTCCTTCTCCAGATGGCACGCCTGTATTCGTTACTGGAATGGGTAGTTGCAGTGAATGAGCCGTGCTGGATTATTTTTGTTGATATGTGTTTATTGGGAATAAAAATTTGCTTTCACTCCTGATCATTGTTAGTGCATAAAACTGTATTTCTACAGTATGGTGTGTTGACTAGTTCAATTACTCATGCTCAACCTCATGTACTCTGTTTTGAATTCTGCTATTGTGACCCATTCTGCTATATGGGTCTCTGTGTAATGCTGAAAAATAGGCCATGCTGGTAGTGTACCATTTTTGATGGAAGAAATGCTGAAGTACTAGTTTGAAAGTAGGCTATAATCTTGTCTGGCCAAAGATATTTGTAAAAACTTTGTTACTTCAGTGGAGCATTTTTACTGTTAAAATGTAAGTTGCTGTTTTGAAACTTTGGTAGTATTAGTCTATTAATTCTGCAAATGTTCTTAGGCCAGTATTAATACAATAGGAATTTTAAGATTAAATAAACCAAATAAGAAACATCTCAGATACTCAGAATTAAATTTTATATGTTGATACTAAGTTTAAAGAAGCTTTAAGTGACCTTTTCTGCATGTTATGTTTGAATCTATTTTGATGCCATCTTGCTAGCCATTCTTAACTAGATTAACTACTACTTTAGCTGTTAATCCCTATATTCAGATGCTTGTTCTAGGATTTCCTTCTGAAAAAACATGGTTTAAAAGGTTTATTGTGCATCCTGGGAAGTCATTAGGTCAGAACTGGTTTGCCCCAGAAGTTCGGAGATCAGAATTGTGAGTTCCTCAAGAAAAATATCCTTCCGAAGGTCTCCTTTCATAAGTGGAATCTGCTTAGCTGAAGACTGTCATTGCAGTGAGTGTGGGGAGACTTCGTAGATTATGACAACATGAAGTCTTGATGCTGGGTGAACAAACTCTGGAAGGGAGCTATTGACTTGTGTTCTCAAATACCTGTAATCATCTTTTCTCTCATTTCTAGGAATGAAGCTGCTACCTAGACTAAGCAATGCACAAATACAGAAATGCACTGTTTATTTTCAAGTTCCTTATCCCAGACTAGGGTGGATAGGAAGGGTGAGGAAGAAAGTAGTAATGTGAAGGATGCCTGCATGATGATTAAGTATTCATCTTTTTAGTTGTCTTTTTGTTGTTCTGATCTCCTCCCAACTCCACCCAGTCTTGTAACTGATGATCTAACTGACCTGCCCTCTGAAAATTCCTCACTGCTCTGTAAGCAGAAAGAGCAAGGCACTATGAAATGAGGGGGCAGTATTAGTTTGGTTGCTGACCTACCGGACTAGATCTGTTCTGATGCTAAAATGAGAAGCAAGTGATTCTTGATTACTTCAAGTTTTGAGCACTTAATCAACTGAATCAGTCCCATACTTGCCTTCCAAACCTTATGTCTAAAAATGTAGCCAGATTTCTGCGTTACCTTATATTGCAACAAAATTATAATTTGTCCTACATAATTTTAAAGAAGTAATGGTATATTAGTGTTTATGACTGGGAAAAGAGCTGCCTTGCTACTTTTTGAGAATCATAATTTTTCATAAAACATGAGTAGTCATGCACAGAACATTTACTCTAATGAGAGACACAACTCCAAAATATTTGAGAGGTCATGATCAACAATTATAATAAGTCAAACTATTTTTTTGAACTTGACTAATGGTAGTTTCTGACTGAATTCCTTCTGACAAAAAATCGCAGGAGTTGGTCTTTATGCTACCTCCACAAGATACCTTTCTGTAGATTATTTCTGCTATTATGAAGAGAACTGCAAAGGAAATGAGGAGCTTCCCATGTAATCAACTGGTCAGCTGCTGTTTCCTCTATCGGGAATAGTGTTGGCGATTACTCACAGTCCCTGGGTTTGCATTGTTGTCCTGAGCATGGAATAAGAGACTGTGAAGCAGTAGAAAAAAAGGAAATACAGTGGCCATGCAGTTACAGAAAGAAAGTAGCTTTTTATGCCCATACTGAAGCTTTTGAGTGCTCCTCCTAATGACTGGTGGCACATTGAAACTTTACCTTTAGCAGATCTAATTGAGCGTTTTAAACATGTGTAGCCCACCCTGTCTCTGAACTGACTTTGTTAATTGACTGCTTTTTAAAATCTCACTGTGTTTTAATAATTTTTGTTTACTCTCCTCCTCTGGCTTGTTTTGTTGGAATGCTGTGCTACTGTGATCTCTGCAGGACTTTGGAGATTCTGGGCTGTAAAAACTCTGTCAGTGTTTGTGTGTGGACAGCATCTGCTGCAGCAGTGTTTTGCCGAAGATGTCTTGGCACTGCTGAGCAATTCCTGTACCATTTGTGTCATTCCTGCTTGACCTGAACCCTTTTTATGTTCAGGACATATAAAAAAATTTGGAGGATAGAGTTAGAAGCTGGTGATTGGAGCTCTCATGTATTCTAAACTCGGTGGCTCCTGATGTTTTGGAGGAACCACTATTTACAGTAGAAATAACATCAGCTTGGTATTTAAGATATTCAGTTACTTTTAGTTGAAGCAGTAGAAAACCGTGTATATTTGCGTGTAGTGCTACTCATAAGCATAGGTTGCTATGTCCTCTAGTACTAAAACAAGAGCATGATTTAAGTTTCCTCAATTAAATGATTTAATAATTGAATTATAGCCTTTTCGAGGCCTATTATAGTGAGTTTCAATAAGTTTGATAATGATTTGTTTGTTTGTCCTTAGGCAAGTGAAATAGATGTTTAGACATGGATGACGAAATTCCCACGCACCCACAGATAACCAGTTTATTTCCACCACAGAAAGCCAGCCTCTATCATACAGCCAATGGGTTGGATTTCTGGATCTGCAGAAGCATTCCTTACCTCTGTAAACTGCTGCTATTGGTTTTATTTTGGGTGTCAATAGCTACCCAAGGAAAAAGTATGTGGATAAGGTTTCATAGGTGAAAGCTGGTAAAATGGCTTTCTAGCTGCAAGAGAATGCTCCCTTCACCCCTTCTTCAATCAAACAGGTTTGTTTGGGTTTTTTTAATCCCTCCTTTATGATGGCATTGGGTTTTATGTGGCTCGATGGTGAAGTTCTTAGGGAAGCTGGGAGACTACGATTAGTTCTTGTTGGGTTTTTCTCTCTGAATTGGCTCATTAGAGTTCACCTAAATGCTTGTGTTGAAACAATTATAATGACTCACAGCTGGAGTGGGGTAGATAGGGATAGGGAAAGCCCTTTCCAATGTAACTGTTAGTTACCATTGGATTAGCTTAATGTCATATTTTCCCTTCCTGCCACAAGCAGGATTTACGGAGTAATTTCTCTCTTGAGATACGCATCCGGTAATCAACAATCAGGGACTTTTTGGGGAATTTATTTTGAGGTCTATGTGACTAGTATATTCAGTGTTCTATAATAATAATAATATGGAAGATACATAAAAGAAGAAAGTATTCAGGTATAGAGATTTTCTTGTTAGATAAGCTTGTTTAGAGAGCAGGACCTTTCAGCCAATGAACTTGCTTCCAGTCTTGCAAAACAGACACTATTGTAGATTGGGAGCAAGTGTGGAACCCCACTGGGAAGAGGAAGTTGGTAGGTCATTGGAATGTAAAATACTAATTCAGTGAGAAGGGCGCCAGCTCAAGTACAAAGCATTAAAGTGTATTGTTGTGTTGATAGCTACATGGTATCTTCTCCTTCAAATCTACAAGTAAACAGAGCATTGAGGGAGTAAAATCAAAAGCAAGGTAATGGTTTTTGGTCGTGCAGGTGCCTTAGGAAAGAAACCTTTTTATATGCTTGGGAGTGCTTTGAGCTAGCTTTTGTGTTAGAATGGAGGATTTTGTAGTATGAGAACAGTCAAAACATCACAAGACAGGGAGTACAAAACCACTGTCAGTATGAAGATACTGTATATGGTGTTACTGCAGAGAAAGCCCTTTTATAGCTGTCACAAGTTGTTTGTAAGTGCAACTAACTGAGGCTGAATGTCATTCATGAAGCACGGTGCTTGATGAAATTGTTGCCAAAGATTATACAACAGGATTAAGTAGGATTTGCGGAGAGAAGGCTATCAACAGATGAATTTTACCAAACTATTAGAATTACTCTATAGATTTTTCACAAGCTATTTGTGGCCTTGGTAGTCCAACATTAAGATAACCAACTTTAAGATAACTAATGATGTTAATAAACTGCTTTGTAAGTTTTAAGAAATTACCCGATTCCTTTAAATATAAAAATGAGTTCTTAAAAATTAGTCTTCCAAGAGGAGTTTTTGAGTGACTGAATTAAAAAAAAAACCCAAACAAAAACACAACTGTTTTTGGGACATGCTCCCATTTGCATGTTGTAATGTCAACCCTGTATTTTTTTTTTTTTAAAGTATTCAAGTTAATGCTTTCTAATGTTAAAAACTGTGTGGCAATTTCTTGTGTTAATTTGACTACTTGTTTAGTTGTATCTGTAGTGAATGAATATCTTTTTTTTTCCCTGAATGTGTGATAGAAATAACTAGGAGGGTGCCTTAGCTTGTGCATGTGTATGCTTACTTTAGACAAAGCTGCATATAAAAGCAGCATGGTTGTGTGTCTTTGGCTATGACACAGATCATCTCAATAATTTCATTCATCAGTGCAGATTTTCAGTTTGTTTTTTTTCAGAACTATTTTTGTAGATGTTGATTATTTCATAGCCTGAAGTGTGGCTGATATGCCCTTAAAAAAGGAAAGGGGAAACTTAAGTATTTCAGGTAGGGAACAAAAACAGTAGTAGTTTAAAAAGAAATCCTTTGCCCCATTTCTATAGAATTTGTTACAATAAAATTTCATTTAGTAGTACATTTTGACCTTATTACATCAAACCTCCTTCAAACTCACCTAACTTACTTGGGAAATAACATTTTGAAATCTAGTCCAAGCTTGTACTTAAATCAGAATGTTGAGGTTTGGGGTATTTTTTTTCATGCAGATTCTGGGCTGCAGTTTGTCTACTTCAGGAGAATCAGGTGCTTGTTTTTCTATTAGGCTTGTTAGCATTCCTACCTCAAACTCCTGACTAATTAGCCTGGTTGCCAGAGCTCCTCCATGCAGTGTATCAGATAGCACCAGCGTTTTTCTAGTTCAGTCAGTGTAGCTGGATGTCTTAACCCTGTATGGTGCTGATTCCAGTTCATCCCACAGGACTGAGAAACCAGGGTAACACAATCAAGTTTATCATTACAGAGTAGAAATTGGCTCAAACTTTACTGGCTGTGTCAGCATAAATACATGGCATAGCCCTTGTTACATTATGTAAAAATGATTCTGTTCTTATAGTTTCCTTTGATACCCTCATCATACTGAAGCCTGATACTAAAATAGTAAAAATGCAGTGCTAATTATGAGAAATTAATTCAGACAGTTGTTCATTTAAAGGATTGTTGGTGTTGTTGTTTTTTTTTTTTTTTTGTCACTGTAGTGAGAGTTTATTTCTTTTATTTCCAATATAGAGGTTATACTGAAAACAAACAAATACGAATGTTTTGTCAAGTGAATGTGAAGTCATTGAAGTGGGCATGGTTTCTGAGCTGCTCTAAGTATTTGCTGGTGACAGCTTATGAATGGGCACCAGCTTGTCAAATTTGGGTTTTATTTGGTCTGTTGGTTCTTTGATTGAATCTTCAGCCTATGTCAGGAGTGTGAAGTTGCCACTGTAAGAGGTCAGAAACAGACAAGAAATTTGATATATTTTACTAAGTAGTGTATGTACTTCTGAACACTAGAGAATCCATATGTGAGGGAAATGGTAAGAATAATTTTATTTGTGCCATCTATAATAAAAGTGTAATCAGCTTTCGGAAGGCAGCCACAAGAAGCCAGTCTTCATGAGTTTGATTGCTGGTGGAAATGTTTTTTTCTGTAATGCAGTTTTCTGCTGTAAGTAGATTGACATTTTTGTTAGAGATATTGAGTTTTCACTCAAAAAGAAGTCTCTTTTCAGCTTTTCATAGTTTCACAGATGAATTTGCAAACTACTTGTATTGCCATTTTTTATGGTTTTAAGACTGTTTCTAAGACATTCCTGCATCGGTTTTATTACAGAGGAAAAACTGTAATATTTTTAGGTTATAGAGAAATTATCATGTAACTCTGGAATCTAACAATCTATATGCCAGTTATAGAAATAGCCTTCAGATTACAGTATTCTAAATTTTACTTTGTGACTGTAGAAAATCAATTTATCTAAATGCCATGTGATTGTGGACTAAGTCTTTAAAATATCTGAGAGATTGCCATTCGTGTAACAAACTACAGTTTCCACTTAGCTCATGAGGGCTGCTAGTCTCTACTAGGCTGCTGCATTTCTGCTGCCTTCTTTGGTCTGGTGCTTATCTGACCTGTGTCAAGACTTCACAGTGGAGCCAGCATAGCCTGAGACAAAAAGCAGTGAGTGCCTGCTGGCTTACCGTGCTGGAGTCAGGTACATGCTGATGCTGGTGCAGAAGTGGGAATGAAGTGTCCAGCTTGGCAAAGGCAGCTGTTTCATGGTTCCTTCAAATTAATACAAGTTGCTAGCAGGACAGTTTCCCCCAGCTGCTGGCACTGACAATTTCCTCCACACTGTATGAAGGGAAGGGAAATATCTTCCAGGTTAGCCTGATTCATGTTGCTGTACAGCTGCAGGATGCTGGTGCCTGGCATAAGAGAGGAGGTGGGAATTAGTGTGTCAGTATCAGGAAGTGCTTTCTGCAGTGCTAGAGTTTCTGTTGCTGACTCTGTGTCTGTACTTTTAATGTTAAAGTGAGTAAGGGCAGTCTTTTTTGTGGCCTGACTGATGCTTGAAGATGCTTTAAATACAGGGTTTGCAGCTCTGTAAGTAGCAATGACAGTGAAAAATCAGACTTCCAGTGCCTGATCTTTCATTCTCACCCTTTGATTTTCCTGTTGTAGTTTGCTTTGAGGTGGATGTAATAACCTGTTTCTTTTCCTCTAAACAGGATTGTTCAAAAGAAACAATCTTTAACATAGTAAATAGTATGGAGAACTCTGATTTATTTCAGTGTGTTTTTAAGATGCATCTGAAAAATGTTATACAGGATTGTCTGTAGTTTTAGTTCTCCTCTAAGTTTTCTGGTGTTGTGCCTTAGCAATTGTCTTAGCTGCATGGCAGTGACAGGTTGTAAATAAATAGTAGAATGGTAAGCAATATTTTATTAAGGCCCATTGCTGTTTATTATTTTTCTTCTTTTAAAGATGTCATCATTAATTAAAAGGAGGCTTTGTTTGGTTTTGACTTGCTTTTTTCCTGGTTTCAGGTATGATTGAACTTTGTCTGTACCTCTCTGCTGTTGTTGGAGACCTTCAGGCAATTTTGATACACCAGATGTACATCAATCACTTTTCTGTTTCCTTACTGTCATATCACCGCCTTTAAGCAATTTTCCAAATCACAATCATAACAACAACAACAACTTTATTAACAAGCTTTTGTTGGGTGTATTTTTTTGAGTATGTGTTGACAGTTGCTGCAAGGCTTTCAGTATAAGGGTATTGAGAGAGTCTCTATATGATACCAGCATTAATATAGTTTGTAAAGGGTGGTGTGTTTTAACTTGGGGGTATGATTTGATCTTCTGTAGCTTTATTTTTATTTGGAATTTAATCAGGGTAATGAGTGACTAAATAGTTACCAAACTGTTGGTGGTGCTTATTGTTGAAAACATTTTTTGACTTCTTCAGTTTACTGCAGGTTTCATTTTGTACAAAGAACAAATCTGCGTGTTCTCTGGTTGATTGTGTAAATGCTGTCCAGCACAGCTTAACAAAGCACACCCTGCAGGGGGCAGGCAGCAGCTGTGTTGCAAGTGCTGTGCTGATTTTGCTGATCACATACTATAGATTTGAAAATTAAGAATTGGAAGGTAATGTGTGTCATGCTTTTGAGGAGTGCCCTCGGCCAATTTTTTATTTCATTTTTAGTGGTAGCTGCTTTTTGACTCACAAGTCTTCTGTGAGGATGGTTCATGTTGCTTGTGTAATAATATCTTTTGTAAAAGCTTATGAAAACTTTGGTGTATTTAGGATGAAGTGTGGTTGACGGCACCACAGAATGTGGCTCTGGTAAAAGACTACTCTGAAAACAACTTGTTTTATTTTGAAGTCGGTAGGACCTGCTTCATCTACATGGTGTAGATGGGTTTCTTTCAAAACATAATTTTTTGATCTGCGAGGTAGAAGTTAGCAGGGAAATATTGAAGATTACTGTAATATATGTTTCAGCCCAGGAGTTTTTGTGTTAATCTTGCTGTTGGGGAGACAGGGAACAAGAAGCACGGACAATGCATATGAAGTATACAGTAAAATATTTATATCTATGATAATTCAGGGTTCACATGTGCATTCAAGCTGCATTTATGAAAGTTAATCCTTTTTTAGTGGATGTGATAGTTATAGACTTGAATTTTGGCCGTAGTTTAAAATTTTTTGTACCATTTGTCACATGCTGCAGTGGGTTTTGCATTAACTTCATTGCATTACATTTATATTGTGAAGATCTTTGTAGTACCTCTTGTCTTTTGGTCTTTAGGTTTTGTTTCATACTGTACTGGGGCTGGTTCCTAAGATCCAGTTTTCCTCAGGAAAATAAAGAGGAGGTTTCAGTTAGTTAGGATCTTCATGTTGTGGGTTATGGGTAATTCTCTCTGACAGAAAGGTCAACTGTTGGTCCTGCTTCTGTGAACATTACAGTGTTTAAAATGTTGTGGCAGAATGAGTCATTCTGTACTGGAAGCTCTTTGTTGATCCAGGTGTCAAAGGTTTGGAAGAGGAAGTAAAGCTGATAAATTTTTTTTTTACAGGAGCTGTTTTTTCATCTGTATTGTTCTTCCTTTCTTCTGTTAGATTAAAGGTAGACTTTTATCATGAAGCTGCACTTTTTGAAGTTAACTCAAAAACTGTAGGTTAATGAGAGCACTGTTTCTTTGCTACATGGAAAACAGTTTATTAGAGTTACCAGTATTTTTTAAAAAATATTTGAAATTCCTTTTTAATAGTATTGTCTGTCCTCAAGTTTCAAGTTGAACAGTCATTATGGGAATTGAGTGCTAGAACTGGAAATGAATGCTAGAAACCCCACCCTCATGTACTTTCACAGTGCTTATTCCCTTACTGATTTAAATAGGTTTTAATATATTGTAGGAAATATTTTTTAAAATACTCTTGTACTCATTAGAATTCCACAGATTTGATGCATACATATGGCTTTCAGAGAGGCAAAGGAAGCAATTGCATTTTACTGTGTAGACTGACAACAGGTCAGATACAAAGGCATTATATGAATACTTCAGAATATCCTGCAGTGATAGTATTGTTGCTGTGCTGACCTGTTATATCAATATTGTGACCTGAATTCATTTGAAAGCAACTTGTGTGTACTTTAATTCTAATTTTTGCACTGTGGATTTGTTTTATTGGTTGATTGGTTTTATTTATATTCTATTAGCAAAACTCCTGAGCAACAAGCACATGTACCTGAATAGTAATTGCAGCTTAGTTCTCTGTAGATTTCTGCTTGCAGAATTTGAATGGGGCACGAAGAAAGATGTGATGTTCTTAGTGCTGGATTTTGGCATTTTCTAGATGCAGTCATGCAGAATGTGCTTGCAAGGCAAACAGTGTTATCAATGCAGCTGGAAGAGATCAAAGCCTCTTGGAGGGGGTGCAGATGAGGATTTCTGAAGGGAAACTTGTATATTCTCTGCTGCTCCAGAGATTGAATAGTTTACAGAATGGGTAGTGTGTAATACTCCTAAATATTGCATATGTAGTGCTTTGCGATGCATGCAGGTGGGATAGGAGTTTTAATAGCCTATGGATACTCTTCGCTGGCTTGTGGGAGTAATAGTTTGATCTCACTTTGCTGTGCCCTACATATTATGGTAAATAACTCCCATTATCTCTGACACTTTAAAGGAGGGGTTTCCTTTCTCATGTGAGCATGGCGGTAGACTGTGGCTCCTGGATATTAATGTTTTGTTTGCTGAAGCTTCTCAGATTCTTCAGGAAGTCCAGGTTTCCCTGCTGCAAATCCCATTGTGTCACATTGCAGGCTTTTTCTGAGCTTCATATACAGTGCAGTCTTTTTATCTCTTTCTACTTTTTTTTCATATTCCTTCTTGACTGTTATATTGTGTAAAAGGAGTGGGATGACTGGGAGAAAGATGAGTTTGGAGACAATGTTTTTTTGTGGGGATTTTCTTTGTTTAGGGTTGCCAAAGTATTAAACACCTTTGCCTTCCATAATTATTAATGCTTTTCAAATGTGTATATAACCACTCTTAATTGGAGAGGAGAACCTGAGATGCTCTTCCCTCCATCTTTTACTTGGATTTCTCTGTAGCATAACTTCAAATGAGTGATCTTGATTATTACTGCTTACTGCTTTAAAGCAGAGGTCCACCCTTCACAGTAAGTAATGGGAACTAGATTTACAGATCAAACTGTTTTGAGAATCAGGAGTCACTTTTGTAAAGCCTCACTGAAAGCATTGGTGAGAATTGATGTAATAACTTGTACCTCACATCTTCAGTTTTAAGTGTGACTGGGGTGTTCTATGGGATTGACTTTGTTATGTTTGTTTGCTTCCTGCTTTTGTAGTGCTCTTTTTCATTTAATGATGTCTGAAGTTCTCGAGGAGAATGTCAGAGGAGATTGATAGCACTGAGAAGGCAGATGTTTTCTAAGAATGTGATCAGATAATAGAGCTAAAATTGCTTATCATGCATATAAAATCCTTAGAGGAATTTAGGAGTGTTCATACATTTAAGTAATTAGTCATTCTTGAAATGCAGAAAACATTTTTTTTTTTTGTTAAATTATAAATGACAGTTACTATCTTTATAGAAAAATGGTTTCAAGAGATATGTGTTCTGGGGAGATTCCTACACTTACAGTAGTGTATCTGGGAATAATAGATACTAGATATCTATCTAGTTTAGGAGGAGCAATTTTTGTTCTTTAGCCTCCTCTTTTCTTGACACAAGTTCATATTATAAACTGCAGTGAACATACCTAGCAGTTTTGACAAAGTAATTCAGTAGTGAATGAGTTTGAGGATGAAGCACAAAACTCTGAAAAATAAACACTGTAATGCAGAGTTAGAGAGTGGAAATTTAAGTGCAGTGCCTGCCTTGTTGTCTGAGTGTGAGTGGTGGCATCTGTTCCTGTGTAGTTGGGATTCATCTGCTAAGCACATGGCCAGAAAGTTAAATATGGCTTGAACTGCAGCAATACACACACAGACACACACACACACACACGTGATATCAAAAAAATAATGAAGAGTAGAAGGGGTGTTTTTTTGGTTTTTAGTCTCCTATTTCTTGGTTTTCTGAAATGTGAAACCAATTATTTCCATGTCATCAAATACTTCTATTTAACTCTGTAATAGTCTAAGCAATGCCCCAAGGCACAGTTTGGAACATAATGGAAATGAAACATTAAAAGGGCTCTTATATGGGGAAGTGATAGAAGATTGTGATGCTGTTGCACGGTCTTTTTTTTTAACAGAAAACCTTGGAAAAAGTAGAAGGGAGGGGACAAGGACATGGTTTGTGGGGACACAGCTTGAGAAGCTGCTGTAGAAGAGGTTGGGGGAAATAGTGAGTTGTCACTGCATTCAGTTGTTTTTATATACAGATTGTCAAATGGCAGTATTAGAAAATCACATTACTTATTTTGGAACATGAAAACAAAACTTGCTTATGCAGACATTATATCTTGAGAATTCAAAATGTACTTTGGTCTTGTTGGTGTTGTTAGTACCTGGAAGTAAAAATAAGTTGTAACTTAGCTTGTTATTATTATTGGTATTACTAATATTGACAACAATAACAAACATGGTAGTTTAGAAACCTTCTTGGATTTTTTTTTTTCATCTTGTCTGAATGGACCGGTATTTCATTCCCTTACTCTTCAGTGTCTACTGTGTTATTTAAAAATCTGCAGATTAAAAGCTTGGCTAGTTGGCAGTGGAATGTGTCCTCAGTAAAACAATCTCCTCTCAAAAAAAAAAAATATTGGGAAAAGTTACTGGTGGTGGGAAAACCTGGCAGATTTTCTCTGGGCGGTGCCATGTCTAAAGAAGTGTTAATAGTGTTTCCTGAGGGTCTGTGGTGCAAGGGAGACTCCTCTCTCCCTTGTGGAACTGAGTATTGATTATACTGGGGGGTGATAACTTTATCAAGGGTCCAAGTTGTGTTTCACTGTGGTTTGTTGGGGTGGGGGGAGGAGGAATGCTTTGGAAGGTTTTAATTTTGGATTTAGTGTGTGGGGGGAGGAGGAATATTTTGGAAGGTTTTAATTTTGGATTTAGTGTGTGGGGGGAGGAGGAATATTTTGGAAGGTTTTCATTTTGGATTTAGTGTGTGTTTTTTTTCTTTTTTTTTTTTTTATTTCATTTTATCATAGTAGTAGTTTACTAAAGTTGTTTTTTTTTTTTTTTTCCTTTGTTACTAAGCTTGGGCCTGCTCTGCTCTGTTCCGGATTGCATCTCGCAGCATTCATTTGGGAAGGTGCATTTTCATGGGGGTGCTGGCATTGTGCCAGCGTCAAACCATGGCACCTTGTATAACGGGAAATAAATGTTCTAAATGGGACATGATTGTGCTTCATGATACCTCTGCAGAAGGCTTATGTGTTGTCTTTTGCAATGATCAAACAAATGGTTTGAAACTTAAAGTTGACTGAAGTTATCTGAAACTTATAAAAATATTGTGGCTCTTCTGTGAAGCATCACGGTTAAGGAGTTATATCAGAAGAGGCAACCATTTCAATCAAATCTGCACAAAAGTGTGTGTGGAATGTGACCCAGATTATTGCATGTGAGAATGCTCTCCTTTCTAGAGAACATGACACACTTAGATTCATTCTTCTTGCAGAAAGTACGGAATTTTCCTACCCAGTTGGAAATACAGCATACCGGCCCTATGAAAGATTGGTAAAGCTAAAAGGGCCAAGTAAGTAGCCAAGTACCTACACCTGCTGTGAGTTAAAGATGCTGCGCTGGAGGTACAGACCAAAAGCATGCCAGCTATCAAGGGAAGCGTGAAAGGAAGCTGGCATGACTGAACATCAGGCAAAGATAGTTACTAGAAAGCTGAAGTAGTATCCAAATGAGGAAAATTGTGAGGATATAAAACCTGACAAGTAGAATATAAAAGCATGAGATAAAAAAAAATGAGGAATTCTTTCAAATCAGCATTTGTTAAGAGAGAAAAAGGCAAGAAAGCAAGTTACTAGAACTACAGAATCTTTATCTGAAAACTGAAGGGAGAGATGAGGTAATTTTACTAAGTGGTCTGTAATGGCTCTGTTAGGTAGACACCTTCAGGCTGTTGGATGCAAATGCACTGTGAAACCAGTACTACAAAGGACATCCACTGGTGATGTTCTGTGTGAGAAGAAACTGCATTAAACTACAGAATTCATGGACGCGTAGTGTCTGTTGTAATAGACTTTAGAAAGGTAAACAGGACTTAGAAAAGAAGTTGTGCTTCAGACCTTTTGGAACTTATTGAAGGAGTTAGCAAGAACACATGTAAGGAAGCTCCACTTTGCTATGGTAGGTAGGATTTCCAGAAGTCATTTGATAGCCTTCTGCACGAGAGGGGTAAGTCCTTGTATGGATAATTAGTTAATAATTCAGTATATGTTATTAAAGACAAGAAATAAAGTAGTCAGGATACTTTTGAGAGGTGAGTAGTAGCTCCCTCAAAAATGTTCCCAGCTGAAGAATTATGCCCATGATTGTATAAATTGCAGTTAAGTTCAGAGTGTACGCAGAGGTGGGAGTTAGCTGGAGTGAGGAATGTGGAAACTGTAACTTCTTGCAGGAATGAACACTGGTTTGTAAGTACAATAGATCTGTGGGAACAGCAGTGCAGGCTCTGAAAGATTAATTCTGTAAATTGTTCAGATAACAGAGAATAAAACACAATTGGCCATTGTTGAGATCCATGGTGCATTTCATTGGACTGCTGTATTGGTGTAGGCTTGGGAATATCCTGAGAAAAGCAGTGCTTATTTCTGCATGTATCTAGGTGACATAGATGCTTGTCGAAGTGTAGGTTATTTGACTTTTTAATTACTTTAAAAATATTTTTCCCTTTCTTTTTGCAGTGGTCTTCTGAATGATAGAGTAGCTTCAGTAAATACCTCGATTCTATGCTGTTCAAAGCATTGTGAAGTGTGTCCTGTGAACAGATGTAGTACTGGAAAAGGCTGTGCCTAGCATAAATTCTATCACTGTGATCAACAACTAAGGATTTGCCTATTTCAAAGCCTCTGGAGAGTGAGGACAGGAACAATGATTATTAAACTGCAAATGTGGCAAAGTTGGCTGGAGACATGAATATATTTGATTCCCATTGAGTGCAGGACCCCATGATTGCTGGGATTTATGCAAGGAACAAAAATTGGCCAGGTAGAGACCACTGAGGGACTAAAATTTGAATTTGGAGTTGTAGTTCAGACCAGTAGTGGAGTAGCATTAGCAGACAGTATCTGCGTGAAGTTTGGTGTGCTGCAGTAAAGCACAGGCTCCAGTAGCTAGGGAAAACATTTGAGGATGTGAATTTACAATAGTTTGAACAAATTGCCTTTGCAATTGTAGTATAGCCACCTGGCTGACAGCTGCAATCCTTTTCTTCACCTCATGTTGGTGCTGAAGCTTTTTTCCCCCTCACAGAGTGTTTAGGGAGCTGTACCAAAGATTAACCTTTCTTAAAATAAAAAATACAAAGTCCTTAAAAGGCTGCTTCTGGTACAAACAGATGCCAGCAGGAGAGAGGAGTGCATGAAGGGGTGAAAAGAGGAGAGAAAGTTGATCCTGTGTGTTCTGTGACAGCAAGCTGTTTTCATTAAGACACTCTGCTTTTCCTTGAGCATGCACTTTTACAGATTTGGGCTGCAGGACCCTGTTCTGAGTTAGTCCTCAAGATGTGTCTCTACATTTTAGAAAAGAGGTTTTATTAATTCTCCTGAATATAGTTGTAATTTTGAATACTTAAAGATTAAAGTTCAATATTTTCACTAAGAGATAGTCCTTAATTTCTTTTTGCACGATAGCCTTTTGTTTCCCAAGTTTATAGTGTCCTGGTTTTTAATTCTACTACTTTGAAAATTTTGAAAACCAGTGTAATATTTGGAGGTATTTTCATAATTTTACATAACTTTGTAATGAATAATAAGAGAACTCTGAACCTTATAACTGTTAGCCAGCACTCAGATTTGTATTTTTATTTCTTTACAGGATCTCGAATTTCATGGAGTAATGAGATTCTACTTTCAAGACAAAGCAGCTGGAAATTTTGCAACAAAATGTATCCGTGTCTCTAGTACCGCCACAACACAAGATGTGATAGAAACTCTTGCAGAGAAGTTTCGACCAGACATGCGAATGTTATCATCCCCTAAATACTCACTTTATGAAGTGCATGTCAGCGGAGGTTTGTATTTATTCATTAAGTCCTTCCTGCATCTACACCACCATCTTACCTACTCCTAGTCAAAATATCTTTAGGCTTGCCCCCAGTTTCTGAACCACGTGAGACTTGGGATTTTTATTCTTAAATATGTTGCTACTAATTGTTTTCTGGGGAGTGGTTTTCAGGCCTGCAGTTAATGTAAGATTTTATTATGATCTCTAAAATGCTCTAATTGGCATCCTTTTAGTTTGTTGACATTTGTGAGAGAGTTGTTATTTCTGGAATTAGTAGGTAAAGACTAAATTTATAATAGGAGACTAGGATTGTTAAAGTAGAGCAGTTGAGAGTACATCTTCTGTTCTTTGAAATTGTGGGCCTATGATGGTAGCCTTGTAACTCGTGTTCTTCCACTGCTGAACTGGGGAAAGTTAAGCTTAATATTGCTTGAAGCCACTGTGTTTTTTAAACAGATCCTCTAATATTACCTGTAAAGAACTTGGATATCTAAATAGCGTTTTGTACTGCTAAAATTTGTCTGTTTCAGATCAGAACGTGATAGTGTGTGTGGTGGTGGTGATGGAGACAGATAAACTATCTTTTGGTTGTGTTTTTTATTTTTGTACTTCAGAAGTATACACAAATGCTTGAATGACCTTAAATTCTGCATTTGAAAGACTGAAAATAATTTATTTTCTTCTGCCTTAGATTTCTTTAAAAATCTGTTAATGCTGTACCTATAGTCAAAATGAAATTGTTTTCTTTGCAGAGAAAATTCCTGATTTTTAAAAGATGATTGAGGCGTGCAAGGTCAATAGGAGTGTTTCTTACTAAACAAAAATAATCAGAGAGACATCATTGTTTTCCTGGGCATATGTACTGTCTCCTTTTTTTCAAAGGGAGAATCAAATAGCAAGACTTGCTTAAGTTTTATTACCACTCTGTCAGTTGTTTTTCCATATACTTAAAATAGATATAATACTGTAAATTAAATATTGTCTCAGATCTGCATAATGTTATGGGGGCTTTTGATTTGTTTTATTGTTAAAATTTTGCAATCTTGTTTATTTTTGTGCAGTCTTTTTAGAATAGTATTTCTTGGGCTGCAACCAGACTGTGGTCTACTTTAAAGTAAATTTAAAATACGAAAAATGAGTATTTAGAAAGCCTAGGATGTTACAAAGTTCTAAACATTTTAACTCTAGATCTAACTTCTCCTCCAGAGTGGTAATGTTGTGTTCCGGGACTTAGTTCTGACAAAGGAGTTGTGCAGTGCTACCTTATGGAGATCTTTAGCTTATGTAGATAGATGGAAAACACTTAGGCTTATTGCTGGAAAGGGGACATGTAATTAATTCTACATTCCCCAAGCTTTCTTTCTGTCGCTATACTTAACAGGAAACATCAGCTCTGGTGTGTTCTGTTAAGCAAACCTTGTGGTTTTTTTGAAAGCTTAATTTATTTTTAAGTATCTTTGCTCTTGAGATACCAAGTAATTGTTACTGCTTTTCCTTTTTTTGAAGAAGAAAGAAGATTAGATGTGGATGAGAAGCCTCTCGTTGTACAGTTAAACTGGAACAAAGATGATCGTGAGGGAAGGTTTGTCCTCAAGAATGAAAATGATACGCTTGCTCCAAAGGTGAGTCTTTATAGATCATGCTAGTGCTAACAGCAGTTTTGAAATCTCTGGGGTTTGCTTATATAGGGAAACATAACTCCCATTTTTCTAATTCCTGAAAACAACTGCTGCTCATGACCTTCGATATCTGGAGCAAGTGTTTTTAAATACTTAATTTTTGCAACACAGCATTTCTATCTTTTGATGCCTGGTGATGCTGTGATCCAGGTAGCTGTCTAGTACTGGAGCATGCCTAGAGAACTTAAAGCTTGCTTTGTTCTATTATGATGACTTGAAAAATACCTCAAATAGTATGTGGTGCCACATACCAGGAGGTAATCCTGCCTCTTGCAAAGTTCTTAAAAGTGAATGCCAGCGGGAGTTAAAGAGCGAAAAAATGTTATCTCCTTGGGTAACAATGTGTTTCTTGAAAAAAATGATGGAAGACTTTTTTCTTTTGTGCAGGTTTTTTTGATTTGGTTTGGTTTTGCTTTCTTGGTTTTTGGTTATATTTTTTCTCTAACAAATTCAAAATTAATGAGCTGCCAACATCAGCTGTACAAAAATTTGCTTTAATATAGCAATTTAAACATTAAATTAGATTAGACTTTGGCTCCGGGAGTAATATAGTTATATATATTATACGTAGCTTGGTTGCCTATAGCTGTGGAAAACATGCTGTTCAGTGTGGGCTATCTTAAGGCAAGTTTTTGATCTTGTGCTGTGCACTAAATTTCCTTTGCTTTTGGAACTAGCGCTTGTTAATTTTAGAAGTGCTTTGGGTATAGGGATGTGAGCTTGTCTTGGTTCGACAAGACAGGAGTCTGTGGAAGAGGGCAAAGCCTCCTGTGCAATGGAGAACGGCAAACCCCCCTCCCTCTGAATTACCAGGATCTTTAAATTAAAAGGCTCTCAGGCAAAGATGTGGGAATGGGAGTAACAATTCTTTACTAGGAGAAAACTAGACAACAATTTAAAAAGGCAAATGCAATCGGTACAAACAAAACCAGTGAGAAAGTCCAGAACCTGAGGAGTCGGGGTGCCCGTAGCAGTTCTGCTGGGACAATTGCTCCCCTTGCAATGGTTGATGAGTTGCAGCTGCAGTGGTGATCTTTAGAAGGGTACAGTTTTCCTCTGAAGATCTGGTGGCAGTGGGGCCGGTCTTCCTCTGCGCCGGGGTTGCCTCTGAGCTCCACTGCCGTCGCCTCAGCGCGCTCCGGCTGCTTTGCTGGGAGTGCCGCCGAAGAAAGCTGCTTCTCTGGGAATCCCGCGAAGAGAGAGAGCGAGCTGCTTCTCTGGAGTCCCGCCCAGAGAGCTGCCTCCTCTCCCCAAAAAGCTACCCCTTTAAACAACAATAGAGTGCTTGGCTTCCCCCTCTGGGTGGGACCCCTCACGGTGTTACATTTACCAGCCCTGCATTGAATCAGTCAATGGTGTATAAACAAACCATTGCCTCTACGGGGCAAACCATTGTCTCTGAGAGAGATAACAAAAACCTGTCCAACCGGTTTGCCTTCAACAGATGGCAAATGGAATACAAGCTTATCTTACAACCCAGGACATTATCCACCCCTTATTCTATTTCCATCTGCACACCATGAAATCTTACACCCAGTTCTCTCTTAAGACCAAGTTTCCCTGTGGTACACAGCGGGTCTCCCCATCTTTCTGCATTACCCACCAAGTGTAACCAGGTCCTTGAGCAAAGACAATCCCACGAATGGGTTGGTCTTTGCCTGAGGTGGGATTAATCCAAACAGTTTTCCCTAAAATACCTTTCATATGTACTACAGGGACCTTATCTCCATCTACTGCGTGTAAGGGTTCTGACTGAGCAGGGCCAGCTCGATTGACAGACTCCCGGGTGTTGACCATCCAGGTTGCTTTTGCCAGGTTAATTTCCCAGTTTCTAAATGTTCCCCCACCAAGTGCCTTTAGGGTAGTCTTAAGGAGTCCGTTGCACCGTTCAACTTTGCCGGCAGCTGGAGCATGATAGGGAATATGATATATCCATTCGATACCATGTTCTCTGGCCCAGGTGTTGATAAGGCTGTTCTTGAAATGGGTGCCTTTGTCAGACTCAATTCTCTCAGGGGTGCCGTGTCTCCACAGGACTTGCTTTTCCAAGCCTAAGATGGTGTTCCGGGCAGTGGCATGAGGTACAGGGAAAGTCTCCAGCCATCCAATGGTGGCTTCCACCATGGTCAGCACGTAGCGCTTGCCTTGGCGTGTCTGGGGCAGTGTGATATAGTCAATCTGCCAGGCCTCCCCATACTTGTACTTGGACCACCGCCCACCATACCATAGGGGCTTCACTCTCTTGGCCTGTTTGATGGCAGCACACGTCTCACAGTCATGGATAACCTGGGAAACACTGTCCATGGTTAGATCCACCCCTCGGTCTCGTACCCACTTGTAGGTGGCATCTCTGCCCTAATGACCTGAGGCATCATGAGCCCATCGAGCCAAGAACAACTCCCCCTTATGGTGCCAATCTAAGTCTATCTTTGACACCTCTATTTTTGCTGCCTGATCTACCTGCTCGTTGTTTCGGTGCTCCTTATTAGCCCGATTTTTGGGGACATGGGCATCTACATGACGGACTTTCACCGTCAGCTTTTCCACCCGAGAGGCAATGTCTTTCCATATATCAGCAGCCCAGATTGGCTTTCCTCTACGTTGCCAGTTGGCCTTCCTCCACCTTCCCAGCCAGCCCCACAGAGCATTGGCTACCATCCACGAATCAGTATAAAGGTAGAGCTTTGGCCACTTCTCCCTTTCAGCAATGTCCAGAGCCAGCTGAACAGCCTTGAGTTCGGCGAGTTGGCTCGATCCACCTTCTCCTTCGGTAGCTTGTGCAACTTGGCGTGTGGGGCTCCATACGGCTGCTTTCCACTTCCGGTTCATCCCTACGATGCGACAGGAACCGTCAGTGAAAAGAGCGTAGCAGGTCTCCTCTGCTGGTAGTTGGTTGTATGGTGGAGCTTCTTCAGCCCTTGCCACTTGTACCTGCTCCTCATCATCAGTGAGACCAAAGTTTTCACCTTCTGGCCAGTTCGTAATTATCTCCAAAATCCCAGGGCGATTCAGGTTTCCAATACGGGCGCGTTGAGTGATGAGGGCAATCCATTTGCTCCATGTGGCGTCAGTGGCATGGTGGGTAGAGGGAACCTTTCCTTTAAACATCCACCCCAGCACCGGTAGTCGGGGTGCCAGGAGGAGTTGTGTTTCTGTGCCAATTACCTCCGAGGCGGCTTGAACTCCTTCAAAGGCAGCCAAGATTTCCTTCTCTGTGGGAGTGTAGTTGGCTTCAGACCCTCTGTAACTTCGGCTCCAGAATCCCAGTGGTCGGCCTCGAGTCTCCCCAGGCACTTTCTGCCAAAGGCTCCAGGACAACCCATGGTTCCCGGCTGCAGAGTAGAGCACATTCTTGACCTCTGGTCCCGTTCTGACTGGGCCAAGGGCTACAGCATGAGCGATCTCCTGCTTGATCTGGGTGAAGGCTTGTTGCTGCTCAGGGCCCCAGTGGAAATCATTCTTCTTTCGGGTAACCAGATAAAGAGGGCTCACAATCTGGCTATACTCAGGAATGTGCATTCTCCAGAAACCTATGGCACCCAGGAAAGCTTGTGTTTCCTTTTTGCTGGTTGGTGGGGACATAGCTGTGATCTTGTTGATGACCTCAGTGGGAATCTGGCGCCATCCATCTTGCCATTTCACTCCCAGGAACTGGATCTCTCGGGCAGGTCCCTTGACTTTGCTCTTCTTGATGGCAAAGCCAGCTTCTAGTAGTATCTGGATGATCCTCTCACCTTTCTCAAACACTTCTGCCGCTGTGCTCCCCCACACAATGATGTCATCAATGTATTGCAGGTGTTCTGGAGCCTCACCCTTTTCTAGTGCAGCCTGGATCAGTCCATGGCAGATGGTGGGGCTGTGTTTCCACCCCTGGGGCAGTCGGTTCCAGGTGTACTGCACGCCCCTCCAGGTGAAAGCAAACTGAGGCCTGCATTCTGCTGCCAGAGGAATGGAGAAAAACGCATTAGCAATATCAATGGTGGCATACCACTTTGCTGCCTTGGACTCCAGCTCGTACTGGAGTTCCAGCATGTCCGGCACAGCAGCGCTCAGCGGTGGAGTCACTTCATTTAAGCCACGATAGTCCACAGTCAATCTCCATTCTTTGTCAGATTTGCGCACAGGCCAGATGGGGCTGTTGAAGGGTGAGTGGGTTTTGCTGACCACCCCTTGGCTCTCCAGCTCCCGAATCATTTTGTGGATGGGGATCACGGCATCTCGATCCGTCCGATACTGCCGGCAGTGCACTGTCGAGGTCGCAATTGGCACGCGTTGTTCTTCCACCCTTAGGAGTCCTACTGCAGAGGTGTTTTCTGACAGTCCAGGCAAGGCGTTCAATTGCTTAATGTCTTCTGCCTCTACAGCGGCTATTCCAAAAGCCCACCTGAGTCCCTTTGGGTCTTTGTAATAGCCGCTCCGGAGGAAGTCTATGCCTAGGATACACGGAGCATCTGGGCCAGTCACTATAGGATGTTTCTTCCACTCCTTCCCAGTCAGGCTCACCTCGGCTTCCACCAGAGTCAATTGTTGTGATCCCCCTGTCACACCAGCAATGGAAACAGGCTCTGCCCCCACATGTCCCGATGGTATCAGAGTACACTGTGCACCAGTATCAACTAAAGCATCATATTTTTGTGGCTCTGATGTGCCAGGCCATCGGATCCACACTGTCCAGAAGATCCGGTTTTCCCGTGCCTCTCCCTGGCTAGAGACAGGGCCCCTCTAACACTGGTTATCATTCCTTTCCTGGGCATACATACTAGAGTTCCCTTCAAGGGGGTCTGACAGATCGTACCCACAAGCTTGGTCACGGGAGGTTGAGGCTACCTTCACTTTGGTGGAACTCCCCCGGTTAGAGTTTCCCTCCTTAAGTTGACGGACCCGTGCTGCCAGGACAGAAGTGGGTTTCCCATCCCATCTCCCCATGTCTTCCCCATGGTCACGCAGGAAGAACCACAGATTAGCCCTTGGGGTGTACCCTCTCTCTCTAGCTGGGGAATGTTGGGCGCTGATTCTGGGGCCTGTGACTCTCACGGGTGCTGTATTAACCTTCCTTATCTCCTCCCTCATCTCCTCTTTAAACTCCTTAATCACAGCTGAGATATGAGCCTGCATTGGGCCATTAATCATACTCTCATAATTCCTAAGTTTGTTGGCAACAGAACCTATTGTCTCCCGGTGGGCGTCAGCATTGATTGTTGCAATGAAGGTGGTGTATTGAGATGGCCCAAGATTAGCCAGACTCCACAGCATTTGTCCCGTACACCTGACCTTGTCAGGGTCATTATTGTGTCGTCCATCCCTCCCAAAGAGTACCTCCAATACTGCCACTTCCCTCAGCTGTTGGATCCCTTCCTCGAGGGTCTTCCAGCGCATTCTATGATGGTGCTCTTGCATTCTCTCTCTGTGGACAAACCTCTCCCTGACACTCATTAAGAGCCGCTCCCAGAGAGAAAGGGACCCTGGTTCCCTTACAAAAACCTGATTTATACCCGAGTCCTGGGTCAAGGGTCCCAAGTTCCTTGCCTCACCACCGTCCAGCTGCACGCCTGTACCCATAAGATCCCAAACCCGGAGTAGCCAGGTAGCATAAGCCTCACGCCCTCGTCGCACAATGTCTTTATGCAGATTACGAAGACTTTCGTACGTCAGGGACTCAGTGATGATAGCAATCTCTGGGTCCCCTGTGGGTTGTGAGGTTCCTCCATTCCTGTCCCTATCTGCAGGGTGCTCTGCTTTCACCTTAGACTTCCTTGTTTCTACCGGGGCCACTGCTGCTTACCGTGACTGCCTTTGTGGTTCAGCTGGAACCTGGACAGTTGTAACATTTGTGGGTTCCACAGCTGTACTATTAGACTGTCCTTCCTCAAGGCAAAGGGCCGGTTTCTCACCAGCTGGGGAAATGCACTCCTTCAGCATCTCTCGTATCTCCTTAACCAGAACCCTCACCCAATCTGGGCAGTTCATTTCTGAGGTGGGCTGTGGGGCAGGGTCAGGCTCTGGAGCAGCAGCATCTCGAGTCTGTGGTGTAGGTGTGAGGGTAGTTATCCAGGTTAATCTTCCCTTATCTCTGAATGCTAAATATAACAGGACTATCAGCAACACCACCCATTGTATGGTATCATTAGCACTTAGAAAGGATCTTAACCCTTTGAGAACTGGTGGAGCAGACCCAAAAAGATGGTTAAAAGGTTGGGAGAAAGTTTGCCCAGGTGCTATTTCCTCGCAGTAGGTACCGTTATTAAAGTAACCCCAAAAACATACAGTTAACGTGTGATAGCTATGAATCCATGTACCTGCCTTCCAGAGGAAATTAAAGATCCATGAATTCCTCACCCAATTAACCCAGAAGCCAAACTTGATAACAGACACCGTAGCCTTAGTTATAGGACCCATTTTTAGATAAGGGTCTGCAAATGGGAAAAGTATAGCTATGATCACGTGTCACCCAAACCAAGGTAAACTAGACCACATTGTGATGCTGAAGATGTTTTTACACACAACAAAAACCCAAATTACTTAAGAACTGTTAATCCTTTTTCCCTCTCAATGCCCTCGGGCCGCACGTTGGGCGCCAATATCTGTCTTGGTTCGACAAGACAGGAGTCTGTGGAAGAGGGCAAAGCCTCCTGTGCAATGGAGAACGGCAAACCCCCCTCCCTCTGAATTACCAGGATCTTTAAATTAAAAGGCTCTCAGGCAAAGATGTGGGAATGGGAGTAACAATTCTTTACTAGGAGAAAACTAGACAACAATTTAAAAAGGCAAATGCAATCGGTACAAACAAAACCAGTGAGAAAGTCCAGAACCTGAGGAGTCGGGGTGCCCGTAGCAGTTCTGCTGGGACAATTGCTCCCCTTGCAATGGTTGATGAGTTGCAGCTGAAGTGGTGATCTTTAGAAGGGTACAGTTTTCCTCTGAAGATCTGGCGGCAGTGGGGCCGGTCTTCCTCTGCGCCGGGGTTGCCTCTGAGCTCCACTGCCGTCGCCTCAGCGCGCTCCGGCTGCTTTGCTGGGAGTGCCGCCGAAGAAAGCTGCTTCTCTGGGAATCCCGCGAAGAGAGAGAGCGAGCTGCTTCTCTGGAGTCCCGCCCAGAGAGCTGCCTCCTCTCCCCAAAAAGCTACCCCTTTAAACAACAATAGAGTGCTTGGCTTCCCCCTCTGGGTGGGACCCCTCACGGTGTTACATTTACCAGCCCTGCATTGAATCAGTCAATGGTGTATAAACAAACCATTGCCTCTACGGGGCAAACCATTGTCTCTGAGAGAGATAACAAAAACCTGTCCAACCGGTTTGCCTTCAACAGATGGCAAATGGAATACAAGCTTATCTTACAACCCAGGACAGAGCTTGTACTGGGCATTTGACTACAGGATACATCCATGTTACAGGGTGGAAGTGAAAGTTAATGATGCCTTGCACTACATGTACCAACCCTGCTATTTCTGTTAATTGAATTAAGTGATTTGCAATCTTCCTTCTCTTATGTTTTTTTGCTTCCTGATAGAAGTGAGAAAATCTGCATCTTCTTTCTCTCATGCTCTGTAATCTCTCTACAGAAGGCAAATAAGCCTAGGATTACAGCTATCTTGTGTATGCAAGGAGCAGGAATTGAAGAAGACAACACTGGAATGATAACTTGGAAAAATATACCATTGGGGAAAAGTCCTCTGTAATGTTTTTCCTTCTGCAGTTTATTCTTATCTGGTGCTCTAGCACAGTTGCCTTGAAAGCAGATTAAGCACAGCATTGTTATAGAGTCTTTTTACTCGGAAGCAAAAATTTGTTTTGCAGCTTCATTTCATCTTTTGAAGCCGAGCAGATATCAGGCATTATTCAAGTAAAAAACTGCAGTTTCTTGTCTTTGTTGAGTACAATTAGTTCATGCCTTCTTTGGAACATGACATTATATTTGCCTTCTCTGTGTTTTCCTTGAGAGCATTAGTCCCTTTGCTGTGTAATGGAATGTTGTTGCCTGGAGTGTTGGTTTTGGGGTCAGTGATACTGTGTCTTAAACAGGTTCATCTGCAAAGTTAAAACCACTACTAACTTTGGATTGAAATTGATGGAAGCTGTTTTAAACTCATTTATTTCAGAAAGCTCAGAGTAATGGGCCTGAAAAACAAGAAAAAGAGGGAGTAATTCAGAATTTCAAGCGAACTCTCTCAAAAAAAGAAAAAAAAGAAAAAAAGAGACGTGAAAAAGAGGCACTGCGACAAGCATCAGATAAAGATGACAGACTTCTTCATGGGGATGATATGTAAGTGGTTTAAACTTACTTTTTAAAACTTAAATTATAGTTGTTTTTAAGTTCATTTGCAAAAGAAAAAGTGTGACTTGCAAGCACACACTGACTCAGCTTTTCCATGCTTTCGGTATTGGAAATCATAATAAAGTTAGGGGTATAATGTAAAGTTTCTTTAATGCCTTTCCCCCTGTCTCCATGTTTAAGAGGTAGAAGACTTCTTTTCTCTGAAAACTAGCAGCTAGTAGTCCTTAAATTGTTTTTTTTTTTTTTTATATCAGGTGAGCACTGGTAAATGAACAGCATTAACCTTCACAAAAATGAAATTCACGTAGAAACCATCTTACAATGATTTAAATGAGGTCCTGTGTCTGTGAATCCTACTGCATTTATGTTGTATGTGAAGTAATAAGGATATATGTATTTTAAGCTCTTAATGACATTCTTTTTATTTAAACTAACTTGCAGTGAGAATTTTCGCCTTGCAGCTGAGGTTTACAAAGATATGCCTGAGACCAGCTTCACTCGCACAATCTCCAATCCTGAGGTGGTTATGAAACGGCGACGGCAGCAAAAACTAGAGAAGAGAATGCAGGAGTTTCGCAGTTCTGATGGCAGACCAGACTCAGGTACTTGAACTTCTGGTGAAGTTATAAACAGTAAACGTTTTACTAAAAGAATATCCTTAAGGACAGCAATTCCTGTAAATTTGACTTAACTTTTGCTTTCTCCAACATTTTTTGCTCATAGCTAGTTTATCTAGTGTGTAACTGAACAAAGTGTTTGTGAAAGTAGGATTCCACAGGGGGTTGTTCCATGGTGAGTGCAAGTCAAAGCTTTCAGTGATGGGCAGATTGATGAGATAGTGTGCTCATTGAGCTCACTAGCAGCGCTAAACTGGGAAAAAAGGAAGGATGGACTTAGACTGGCAAACTGAGGAGGTTGGCTGAGATAACTGGCATTCCTTGTACTAAGAATGAGCTGAATGACCTGATAGAAAATTCAATCAGTAGCATTAATAAAGGGTGTAAAATGACTGATTGTTTTCAAAAGGATTCTGGTAGATCTTTTGAATAATAGTGATTAAGTATTTCTCATTCGTGGGATGGGGATATAACAACAGTGATTGTATAGACACCATTAGAAGAAAACAAGTTAAGCTATGTTAGAACTGCTAAAATCTGAAATTACGTGTTCTGTTCATGGAAGAGTAGTGAAGAAAGAGAAGTGTAGAAAACATTGTCCTGAGGGAAATCTTAAATGGGCTTGTTAAAGAAAGGGACGGTCAGCACAGACTTCCTGACAAGATGGTAAAGATCTGTTCTTCAACACATCATTGACAATATTTCATTTTAACTTCATGTAATGCTAAGCATGGTGAAACACTGGGAAAACACTTCATTAGATAAATTACAGAAATATCACTGGAAATTTTTACCAATGCAGAGATAAATCTATTTGTGGGGATGTTATGTAATTTCTCTTGTATTAGTAGAATAATGAAATGATTTTTGAAGAGATTTGTTCTTACATTCTGTTAGAAATACAATAAACTACTTCATGTCTGTCTTTTTATTCTGTGATTGTATTGTTAATTCCATTTGATTTCCAAGGTGGGACGCTGAGAATTTATGCAGACAGTTTAAAACCAAATATACCATACAAGACAATCCTGCTGTCCACTACAGATACTGCAGACTTTGCAGTTATTGAAGCACTGGAAAAATATGGCCTGGAAAAAGAAAATCCCAAGGATTATTGTATTGCTCGTGTAAGTTACTAAAACACAATCTTCTCACATTTCATATTTGGTTGGGTTTTTTTGCTTGCGGTAGCTTCCAAGCTAAATAGATTGACTCAGTTCTGTGACTAACGTTTACACCCCCCCCCTCCCCCAAATCTATCAGCATGAGGAATTGTGAAGTGATATATGAGGTTTTTTGTTTTTAAAACTTTTAATCTTCCAGTTGGACTAAATTACTGCTTCCTGTATGGGAAAATATTAATACTGAAATGGCATATTTCTTCATTGAGCTCTGTGGTTTTATACCACTAAATGTGGTATAATGTATACCACTGAAGTCTCACAGCTGTTCTCTGTCCCTGGGTTGGCTTTTGCCCCTGTTCTTCTGGCACTTTACTCTGTGTAAGACAGGTTCTGTACATGTTCTTATTCTTTACATTTTGTTAAGTTCAGCTGCTACCAGTGGCGCACACAAGTTCAGTTTCTTACTGATTGGGATTTTGAAACATTGTGTTCTCTTTGAGTGCCTGGTTCAGTGTCTTCTTTGAAGATTAAAGCAGTTGACATTTACTTAACTATTAAGATGAATTTTAAGTTACAGGACAAGACCATTGTAAGGCTATATAAGCACCTGTAATAAAGATCTGAACTCCTGAAGTTTCAGTTGAAAGATAAAACTTGTAAGACTTCTTCATAGCATTTTTGACAGCTTTTATTATAAATGGCATTTTCCGATTGTCTGTTTGCTTTCATAATTTGGTTTGCAGTGTATCAGGCTGTACCTTTATTCCCGATTCTGAAGTGCTTTTCTGTGTAAGCAAGTAGACACCAGTTACTTCCAATGTGTGTATTTGGTTTGCTTGGTTTGAGTTTCTCTGAGTAGTGTGGGGTTCACTGCACTTTTATGAAGATGTCAAATTAATTAGACAGTCTTCCAAGCTACCTGTGCATATTCACTCAGGGCATTAGACTTCAGGCATGCAGCAAACCAGTTAACTCTTGAAAGCAGAATCTTGATTAGACTTTTGGTTTTAGCATGCACTTATTTTTTACTTGAGGGTAAGGCATAAATAACTTCTTGCAATGTCAAACAAAAATATGCATTTAATGGTGAGTAGTTTTATTGGGTTTTTTTTAAGAAGTAGTCGTTACAGACATAGGACATTATAAATATTTTAGCAAGATCCATTGAGGGGGGTTGTGGGTTTTTTTGTGATGTTACTGTTTTCTTAGGGGTTTTTTTTGTTGTTGTTTTCTTAGTTTTTTGGGGTTTTTTTGGTTTTTTTTGTTTTGTTTTGTTTTGTTTTAGTAAGGGCATGTGCAGAGCCTGTGTTCCTAGCTTGTAAGGAAAATTGTAGATTAATTATCACAATAAGCAGATATACTTGAATATACCATAGACATGACAGTTTTCACTTAAAAATTAAAATTACAGAAGATCTTGTTGAAGACCTGTTGCAGCATAGGGTGTTCTCATGTGAGACTTTCATTAAAGACAGGTCTGATAATTTAATCTCTATTTATTACTTACCACAGGGGGTTTAATACTCAAATACTTAACCTTCTCTTACTTGTTTATTCCAACAAATGTTTTGAAAGTTAAGTCTGAAGTTGCTGTGGTCTTCATTTAAATTTCTTAGCTTGTATTTTCTGCATGTTTTATTGCATTTGGTTTTTCTTTGGTTTCCTTCCCAGCCCAGTATTGGCTAGCTCTTGGTACTGCTTGTATTTCGTGCTTTGAACCATCTACCTTCTGTCTCAATGGCTTTGGAATTTTAATATTGTTGCTTGTTGAACATAGCTCGAATCATAGTGTTACCCTAATTGTCCTATATGTGTAATTGTTTTTAAAATCTGAGATGTGAAATAGATCAGTTTGGCAAGATAAGGTTTGAATAGAGATGTGTTTGTTTCCCTCTGGTTTATACATTTTGATGTTTTCTTTCTTTTATAATATCGTCTCTATTTGAAAATCTAATTAAAGATAATTTAATTAGTCCTATGTTTAGCCATGTTTTGCATAGAAAATGGTTTAGGGATTGTATGCTTTTAATCTTAAATGTAGTCGTTTCCTGCTTGGAAGAAGATGAAAGGATATTTGAGGTAGATCTGTGAGAACTTGGTTAACACAGAAATAGGCATGGAAAGGAGGGAACAAATGAGAGTGCAGAGTCTCTAGAGGGCTGCAGCATAGTAGGGTGTAGCCAATGGCTACATCACTTCAGAAGGTCTTACCTTGGTCATAGTTCAGAGATGGGAATAATTTGGAGTAGTTTGTTTAAAATAGAACTGTCTATGAATTTAAATAACATTGTTAGGATTACAAGTGTGGGAGTACGACACATTTTATTTTTTGATTCAGCTTTGAAAGATCTGTCTTTAATAACTGCCTGTCCTTGTTACTTGTTCTTGATTGCTGTGAGGAGCAGTAATGCATGAAATTACAGGCTGTGTCTCCTCTAAGATCAGATTTCATGAATCAATGTTTCCCCCTTCCTCTGCCTTGTAAGGATATAGCTCTAAAAGGTAGGAACAGTCTGTAGTTCTGTTCCAAAAGTATTCTTGATTTTATTTCTTCCTTAGAGCTAGGCAGCATATGAATCAATTGTGTGAAATGCTCCAGTTGTGCCCTTAGTCCCTTGTGTAGACCAGGTACATTTTGGGTAAGACAAGGATGCAGCATGTATAAATTACATAGTCTTTGCCAGCTTGTTGTGTCTTTTCTAAAGATATATATATGTTATGTTAGCAGAATGGCATTAACAAAATGAAATATGAATTCCAATGTGTGATATAATAATGGAAAGTTCAGGAGGTTTTTTTCCCTATCATCTCCAAAGATTTATGTTGCTCTTTGTCTTAGCTGATGAGAAATTGCAACAATTTTTTTTTTACTGAAAGATAATCTCACCTACTTTAATTGTAACTTGCTGTTCTTTACTTTTTAGACTTACTTGGGGTTCTGGGAATTGCAGTTTAACTGTGGCAAGAGGCAAGAGAGGAGCATTAGAAAATCTTGGAAGCAAAATACATTCCAAGTTACTGAATTCTTTGGCCTTATCTCTTGTTATAAACAACACATGCAAAAAATGTTATCAGAGAATATACCCCTGAATGTTCTAATTCTGTTCCATGGCTCTGAAAACTGATAATTCTTTTTTAGGTCATGCTGCCTCCTGGTTCTCAGCACTCTGATGATAAAGGTGCTAAAGAGACTATTCTTGATGATGATGAGTGTCCACTGCAGATATTCAGAGAGTGGCCTAGTGATAAAGGTATGTCCAAAAACCTTTAAGATGTTTTTGTGCCTTGGGTTGTAAGACATGTTGTGGAGCCCCTGTAAAGAAAGAAATTATAACATATATTTTAGTGTGTTTTGGTTTTGGGCACTTAGAATAATAGGGAGTATTAGAGTTATTTACTGTTTCATTATGCACTATTTGTAGTATTACACCATTAGGTAGTAGAAGAGCTTTGCATTTTATCCCAAATTTTCTAAGTTATTTGCTATACTGAAGTATGCTTTTAATCTGTGTATAGTTATTATTAAGTTAAAACTATTCTAAAGAAGTGACAGGAACATAGGAAGCTGAAAGTAATCCTATTGGACACTTGCAGATTAATAGATGTTGGTTGTGTGCTTATGCAGTGGTAGTGTGACTTAAAAGATGTATAATACTATGTTTTAGGAATACTGGTGTTTCAGTTGAAAAGGCGGCCTCCTGATTATGTCCCAAAGAAAACCAGGAAGATAACGGATGGAAAGCCATTAAAGGGGAAGGAAAGAGTTGACGGGTCTGGCTATGGCTCTTGCCTTCCTCCTGAGAAGCTACCATATCTGGTAGAATTAAGCCCAGGTAAGAATTCTGGTTATCTAATAAGCTAAATTACATTATTGCATAGTCATTTGGATTTTTCAAAAATAAGACATTCTTTGTAAGCACGAGGAACTCTGTGCCACATGAGTTGTTCTTCTGATGTCAGATTCTGAATTGGAAGTAACAGTTCTAAAGGTAGAGATACATATTGCTGTAATATTAAAATCTTAGCAGAAAATGTTTGGAGTGAAAAATGGGGGAGAAATTATTTACTAAACTTAAATCTGATTTTGTTTATATTCACGAGTACACTGTAGCATACATGGTATTTGATAGTGCCAACAGGACAAGAACATGAATTTTTAAATCTAACATAGATGTGAAACATTTTTCAGCCTGTTTGGTACTTTCTAATCATTTAGCAAGCTGAGTTTTATTTTGGCATAATTGGAACGTGCTGGGCTTAGTGGTAATTTGCAACTAATTTTATGATCTAGGAAGCGCTGGGGGGATTGATTGTGTATAGCACAACTACTGATAGAACATACATGACTTATGCTCTTAATTTCTGTCATCCTCATGTTTATAGATTTGGATATGGACTTTTGTTTTTGGTGATTGATTTATATACAGCTCTTTTTCCTATTAAGTGTAACTTGAGTACACTCAGATATTCAAGTAAATGTTACAGTTCGAAGTCTGGTTGTATACCTTTTGGGAAGCAAGGTTGGAAATTGATGCTGAAAGCTTTGCTAGATCAGAACTGCAAAAAAAGGGCCAAATTTATGGTCAAATGGTTTGTGGGTTTTTTTTGTTTGTTTTGTTGGTTTTAAATCCAGATGAGATTATCAGTACACAGAATATGTGAAATGTACTGCCATGTTCTACAGGTTGAGGTTTGGTTTGCATATTAATGTTTTGGGTTCTTTTAATAGTACTGTTGATTTCTTTTCTTGTTCTCTTACTCTTTGTGGGATTTGGTGCTTTATCATTAAGATGTTGTTCTTGGGCAGAGGCATGAGACTCCCATATAGTAAACCCAGTCTGAAGTGCCACGGGTGTCAGTGCTGAGCTTCACACATTGCCTGTGGGACTGGCCTGTTCGTGTTTTTCTTCTAACAGCTTGTTATCACTTCTCTAAACAATAAGGATTGTTTCATTCAGTAGCTTTATAGTACTGATGTCTTTATATTCTACACAGTTTCTAAAGTTGAAAGTTTAATGAACTTCATCCTTATAAATTGAATAGGTGTTGTCTGGCTACAGTTTCATCCTTTCCTGTCTTTTCTTTTCTTGCCCTCCTCCGCATGTTCTGCATGGTATCTGTTCTGCTGGTGCTGCCTTCACCTGGGTCCTCTGCATGTGTTTCTAACCCCAGGGAGAAGGAATCACTTTGCCTACTACAACTATCACACTTATGAAGGTAACGCTGTATTTGATACTGTTCTCTCATTAGTCACTAAAAACTTCTCCGACTGTAAATCTTGTGTTTCTTGATGACAAATGAAGGACTATCTTATTTATCTTAAGGGTTTTTTTCCAAGGGATTGCTTCTGTGAAGTAGTTATCTGTTTTATCAGCTGCCATTTAATTATTTGATTGGTGAACAAACATCAAATAGATAATGACTATGCTGTTATCCAAAGAGTTCAACCTTCCAGCTATAATTAACAGCTAAATTTCAGAGCAATGTAGTAGAACTAAAAGTTCTTTGATCCATCTGCTTGCAGAATTCATAGTTAAAAGGGTTATTGGGTAAATGGCAAGTAACTTAGCTGTCCTTTTCAGTATTAGACTGTGTTGATACAGTGGATGAAGTCTGTGATGATTTTTACTGGGAATAGTATTTGGACCTCTGGGAAAATTACCTTACTTTCTACTCTGTGGCGTTTCATAGCATCCTTTGGTGTTTCTGCTGCCAGGTTTGTCTAACATTAGTAGTATATGTCAAAGATGTAGCACGTTAGAGAGTAGAGGCACGTTCATTTTTTATAGTGTTCAAAATTGATAGCCTAATGTACAAATCATTATGTACTTTTAATTCTCCTTAGAGTTTAGAGTAATGTGCAGATGTGTTCTGGTTTGACCAAACACACAAGAATACTAAGCCATTCTCTTTTAATTGTGAAATGTTTGCCAAAATCTTTTTTGTTTTATTACATTTTTCCCTGTTTCCTCACTTTATTTTCTAGACTGCTGTAGGAAAACTACATGTGGTTGTCAGTGCTGCTTACCCTTTCCTTTATAGTTGCAGAGTGCAATACTGGGGTTTAAAGAACTGTATTCAAACTTGAGTCCAGTGCTCAATTATGTGAATTGAATTCAGACTTCTGTTTTGCTGACATTGTTATTCCAGAGAGCAGAAAGGTTTCGTAGAGTGTGCTGGACTAAAAATCATGGATGGGCTCTGCCAGAGCACTTGACCATTAACTAGGAAGATGGAAATTTGGTTGCATGTCACTGGATAAAAAAATACAGCTTTTTAAATCTTAGTGTGTGAAAAAGAGATCTTCATACTCTAGAACCTGACTGTGTCTTTGGAAATAAAGCACTTTAGGATACTTGTATTTATTATAGAAATAATTCCAGTAGAAATGTCCTCCTGTCAAAACAGAGGCTGTTTATATTTTTGCAGAAGAACCTAGCAGACTGGCTTTTATGTCCTGTGCAATTGCACAAATTCATGAAGTTTGCTAGTGAAGTATGTCTAGTTTTTCCACTTCTCTACAGCTGGTGATGTTGATATTTCTACAAATGTTTAATTGACTGAAGATTAGATTCTGTATGTAGAGGATGCACTTCAGTAACATGTGGCTGTTCATGTGGCAGCCAGCAATTGCCTCTGTATCCAAGTCATGTGAATGAGCCAGTAAACTGAGATCAATCTGATAATAAAGAAGTAGACTGGGTATACTGAAGTGATGTTCAGCAGCACTTTGAATAGCTGATTATCTGTATTATCTGTGAATATGCCTTTTGATGAGTTCAGGAATATTAATAACTTCAATTGTACAATCATAATATTTAAAGGCTGAGAAAAACGGCAGTCCCCCATATTTACAGATGTGAGCCTCAGATCCTACAAGCCTGAAATTAAAATTACAAAGCATAATTAAAAAGGCAACCCCATAAGGCTTTTTTGCTTACTTCATCACAAAAAGGAGCAACCTTGAACTGTAGAATAGATAGCAGTGGGCGATGGTGGACATACAGGTATAACAACTTGGACAGAAGAATTGCAGAAGGTTGGAGAAGTGGAAAGCCTTGGCCAGGGTATTTTCCTGGACAGCTTTCTTTCTGAGAACAGAACTGCAGTATGTGTAACACTTTTGCATAAGTTTGTTGGCTGTTACAGTAAAAAAAAAAGTTTACTATTGGCTCTTTCTGCTGGAAGTGTGTATCTTGTCTGAAATTGAATAGTAGAATTATCTCCTGAATTCAACATGGTGTTTCAGATCTGCCCAGCCATCTCCTAAGCTTATTAGTGTTTAAACCTGTAGTAGTTAGGAACTTGTACAGGAAATATGCTTTCAAGTAGGCTTTCTCTGCTTTCAGGGTTCTTACATTATGAGCAACAACCAAGTTCCCTACAATCTTGAAAGAATGTCACTCGGGTTTTCTTTTTTGTGAACATTGCAATTCTGAACTAAGTTGCAGTAAATATAGAAATACTGTGTGAGTATTTGAACTTCATTAACTTACAAATTAATATTTATCACTTGCTGTACAGATGGTTCTGACTCCAGAGATAAGCCAAAGCTCTATCGTCTACAATTAAGTGTCACTGAAGTTGGAACTGAAAAATTTGATGACAATTCCATTCAGGTATGGAAAAAAGTAGACTCATATTACAGTACTGATCTGATCTCTGGTGTGTTCTGTGTCATTATAAGAATCTTAATAAAATATGCTGTAAATACCCTTCAAAGTTTTAAGAGTAAAATATTGCTGAAGTTTTGTATTAATGGCCATAATTATCTGTTTTAATTTACTTACACTCTTGATTTAAAAGGAGGGTTTTATTATTTTAAGTCAAGTTTTTATTATATAAGGGATGTATTATTTGAAATGGGGTTTTCTTTTTCATAACTTGATCAATTAGTGTTACATATCACTGTTTTAATGGTTTTCAAGTCTTACTCTTAATTCTGTTTAGGCAGGATTTTTTAAGAGTATAAAACAAGCATATTTGTATGAAGTTCATGCCAGAGAGTCTCTTACAGTAGCCTGGGTCCATTGCAGTGCATTTAGTTGATTTATAATTATTTACCCTCTGAGATTTCATATAAAACAGCAAGTGGAAGAAAACAATATATGACCAGTAAAAAAAAAAAGTAAAAAAATTTTCATTATGGGATGTCTGCTGCACATGTTAGTTAAATGTGTGTTTTATTATTCTTGTTGCATTGAAAAAAGAAGTGAAACTCACAGATTTTAGTACTACTTACTCATCTCTTTAAATTTATAATCAAAGTTAAATAACGAGTTTGTATAGAGGAAGCTACATCTTAGTCTGTTTTTTTATTTCTGCTACAGTATAATTTATTCTGTTAATTAATTTTTTCCCAGTTATTTGGTCCAGGAATTCAGCCTCATCACTGTGACCTCACTAATATGGATGGAGTTGTTACTGTAACCCCTAGAAGCATTGATGCTGAAACCTATGTGGAAGGTCAGCGTATTTCAGAAACCACCATGCTGCAAAGCGGGATGAAGGTTCAGTTTGGGTCTTCTCATGTATTTAAGTTTGTGGATCCTACTCAGGACCATATTATTTCCAAAAGATCTACTGATGCAAGTCTTATGGTCAAAGGCCCAAGACACAAAACTGGGTGCGTAAAATTTATTTTCATCCTACTGAGGTTAGAAGGAGAGCCTTGGGGAAAAATACATAATGAAAGCATAATTAATGGCCTGGGACTAGTGTGTGAACTCATTTAAAGTGCTAAGTATACCATTTTAATACTTGAGCTCCACCTTGTGATTTTATGTAGGATTAGCAAGTGTCTTTTTCATTATGAAGTATTAAACAAGATTTCCTCATGCTCACTTCTGTGTGCAAAACACTATGATGCCTTATTTTAATGTATTTCATAGTTCATCCAAGCTCCAGGAAAAGTCAAGAAGTTGCGGAATGTTTTCAGAGATTCTGTTTTTTGTTTTTTTTCAGATAATAACTTTCAAAATTCCACTAAAAGGATTTGGTAATGAAATCATAAAATGAGACTGTTAAGATAGGGAACTATATGTCTCAATATAGCAAACACTTTTAATAGTGTGATTACTTACCCACTGGTTTCTGTGTTGCAAGGACTGACAGTACAGAAGTCTACCCTGTTCTTTCTCATTCATATTTTTGATAAGTGCATAGTAAAAATACTGATCATCAATACTGTGACTCTTAGGGGTTCAGGTGTTTTGTTCAATGGCTACAGAAATACTCAGAAGAAACTATCTTAAAATTAGTTTGTATAGCAGGGGAAAAGAACATCCTCTTTTCCATCTTCTCTGGGTCCAAATGAGGCTACTATTGTTAATATACACATTATTATATAATGTTATTCAGAAAAGTAACAAATTGGCTTGGAGATGAGTGAGAGAAAGATAGCTCGGGAAAAGCAGCTTATCTGCTGAATTAATATAGATGTATGCTATAACCATTTTTAGTTTTTTCTCCACTGCATTTTCTTATGGAGGACACTGTGCTTTTTGTAGGCCCTGTCTGTGGGAGGATCTCCAGCCATGTGGCTGTCATGTAACATTCTTGCTTAAATTTTGAGTTCATGCTGCATTTAGCCTGCAGATCAATAAATAGGTGCTCTTGCAAATTTACAGTCAACTGGAAAGCACTGTATTACTGCAGAGCTTTATCTGGACAGTAAAATCTATGGCAAAGGGCTGTTGCAGCTTGAACAATCAAATACTTTTTTAATCTTTAGAATAAGGAGATAGTAATGTGCATTGCTATGATGTATGAGTTATTTACATTATGTTGTACATTTAATACTAATGAGCTGAGTAAAAAATTGTAGCTAGTTTATTGTAATGAACACAATGCCATGAACATGTTTTATGTGTATTATGTGTGTATTCATATTTTCTCACTTGACTGGGAAGAAATTAGCTATGACTCTGGTGTTGCAAATGAAATTGTCTGTATAAATATTTTTAGGTTTTTATTGATATGAAGAACTAATAGAGTATTAAAAAAGTTAACATTAACTGGGCTCATGTTATAACCCTTGAATTTTTATTTACTAATTTTATTTACTCTCTTCCTTGTTTATTAAATGTTGAACAGTCTAATTTCTAAAACATACTGGAAATGTTATCTTGCTTATAGAGCTGTCCAGGAAACCACATTTGATCTGGAGGGAGATATTCACAGTGGAACAGCATTACCAGCAAGCAAGGTATTGCATTGTTACTAACCTAGCAATAAATAACAGCATGTGTAAGTTAAATCAAAATTACAGCAGCAGTAGTATTTGGGAAAGTGTGGCCAATTTATCAGTCTCCCCTGCTATTTTTCCTTGTGGATGAGCTCAGATTTGGTTTCTTTTTTTCCCCAAAACCCTTCTGTTTATATTTGTATTGGCATTGGGGATGCATCTCATGTCAAGGATAGTAACATTTTTTAGAAAGGGAAACTCTCCAAAACTGAAGTTGTTTCTCCCCAAATTGACTTACAGAAAGCAGATCATATGCAGGTAGAGATTCTTGTTAGAACTGGTACATTGTTACCTTGTGTGTGTAGCATATGGCTGTTGTCATCTGTGATGGGGTAAATAAATGTTTTATATAAAATGTGAAAGGGTGTTCAATTTTAATTTAACTAGGCTTTTAAAATTTAATGGATGTGACTTTATACTTCAATAGAGCTCCTGTACACACATTGAATAAACAAACTGTCTCTGCACTCATAATTATAAACATTTTATGAGGTGATAATCTTTTCATGCTTTCTTTCTGCACTTTCTGTTAATAGATTTTGTCTCAGAATTGCATTTTCCAAGAGCAAATAAAGAGTAAATTACACAATGGGTAATGCCTTACTTGCTATGATCATGTGTCTCAGATGAAATGAGAGAAGGAATTATTTCTGCAGTATGAAATGGAGTAATCTTCCCAGAACTGCATTCCCTTTTTTGTTTTATTTCTGCTATTACACAACTGAAATACTTGTAACTATTTAGTGATATTAATGAAGCAGTGTAGGTATTAATAACTCTGATAACTTTTGAATGTATTTTTAGTCTTACGTGTTTTCTTACCGGTCTTTTGATTCAGTTTCTCTACTTTCTTGGTACTATTGGGTAGTGCTTTTTATCTTGAATGTGTTCTTCACCTACTTCTAATAGGAATATTAGTGATATTTTACAAGGAAGAACAGAAATTTTGCAAACCAATAAAATACCTTAAAAATTTCTCAGAATAAGTGTTTCTGGCTTTATTATATAGCTTATTTCATATTCCAGTCACAGTCATTAGAAAAAAATACTTCTAGTGGACTGAGGGAATAATGGGAAAATCTAGTTTCTTCTTCAGTTGTGCTGTTTGAGACTGTACATCTTGTTAAAGCACTGATGAATCACTCATTTTCTGACATTTGCTTTCTTCTAAGTTTGCTTTTCTGTTTGGAAAAGGGGTAACAGTAAGTTTAATGAAAGTTCTCTGAGATGTGGTGGTGAAAAGTGATTTAGTTCAAACTTGATGCACTTGTTGGAAGGTTTTCCTGTGTTGAAGTAAATTATTTAGTCCTAGAAATCTTATGAAATGTTGAAACACTTTCTATTTTACTGATGTCTTGTTTTCTGCTCTTTATGCTGAAAAAAATTGCTATTTATTTTGCTGCTTAAAGCAGCGTATTTGTCCCATTCTTGATAGGATTTGATTGAATTAGAAATCATAAATTAAAAGCTTCCTTATTAAGGAGCCTAAGACACCAAAAGAAAACAATCAAATGTTACATAAAAAAATAACAGTTTGAATTTCCCCTTTTTGTCTTGGAAATGTTGTATTGCCTGCCAGAACAGATTTTCCTTAAGATCAGGATAAATTATGTGTCATATCACTAATGCAAACGCTTGGAACTATTGCAGAAGCAGAATGGGGGAGTATGACTAGTTCTAAATTTGTTAATGCACTTAACTTTGTCTCTTACCTAAACTTTTGATTCCCAACCCATTCTTGCTTTGTATTGTAGCTATGCAACTTTTGATTAAAGGTGTTTACAAGCTACATTATAAATTCTAGCAGTGCATTAACAAAGAACTGCTCCTAGCTGGCCATTGTTGTCTGTTGAATTGGGAGCAGGCTCTTCAGTGCTTCACTGTGGTGAAAAGACCTGCTGAGCTGTTGTTCTCTGTGCCATACTCCCTTCTTCTGTTTCCCCATCTCTTTTCAAGCCTCAGACCTCAGCTTCATTTTAGTGCTGCTAGGCACAAATAGCAGCTCATGCAGTGCTTGCATGCTAAGCACCTGTCCTGCTGTTTTGAATTAGAGCACCAGCAGGCTGGACGGTGACAGGACATCATCTGCATCCAGCACAGCCGAGCGAGGAATGGTGAAGCCGATGATAAGAATAGACCAGCAGGATTACCGCAGACAGGACAGCAGGTAGGAAATGTGGGATCCATTGCTTCTCAGGATTGAAAAAATGGATTTTTTTTTTTTCCAGTAGAAGAAGTGCTGCATTAAGGTATTTTAAATGATCTGGTTTTCCATATGAAGAATGAGATTTCCTTTGAGATCTCTCTCCAGATAAGCCCCAGGATTAACAACCAAAGCAAAAGCTTCACAATATTTAAAAAAACCTAAAAAGAACTAGTCCTTGGCTTCAGTATTCTTTGTGGTTTGGTTCTCTTTCTGTAAAGTTAGGCTGATAGTCGTGTCACATCATTGTTATTGATTTGTGGTTAGGCATGTCATATGAAATGAAAAGTACAGTTACATAAAATTTTAATTTGTCAGTGGCAAGATGATGTGATTTACTCTGTAGAGGGAAATAAACCAGGTCATTGCTGTGTCTGCTATGCTGTTGTCAGCCAGTGTGGAGTCTCTGTCCTTGAAGATGCTGGACAGGGTAGTGAGCAACTTGTTCTTGTTGACCCTGTTTTGAGCAGGGACGTTGGATCAGATGATCTCTAGAGTTCCTATCACAACTCAACAAATCGGTGAGAATGTGAATAGAACTTTTTCCAAACTTTTCAAAAAATAGAAGATTGTATTGCTGTCTGCGTAAATCAGCTTTTAAATTTAGATGAACAGCTGTGATAAATGGATGAAAGGTAAGGTAAATATGCTGCAGGGTTAAAACATGAAGTGATCGAAGTTGTAAAGCTTGCAGTATAAAACTCTTTGTATCTTTAAATTGATATATTATTCACTAGACAGGAATGAGAATTCAGAAATGGGTCTGGCAGGAAAAGAATACTACCAAAAATGGGCAGAAAACTGTGCTTCCACTTGAACTTGGATGTTCAAATGTTCTATAGCAGGGGCATCTTTTAAATACTTTCAGTGAAGTTAGACTAGAATATAACTCAGTTCTGCTCTACACTCCCTTGTTAGAGTGCCTGACCATCTTCAGATTATTTTTTAGAATTTTATTAAGATTGTGACGATTTAACTCCTTTTGGGTTACTAGTATTTTAATTGTCATTTTCCTCATAAGATGAACAGAACTTCTTTCTGAACCTCTTATAGCCTGTCAGAAGTTCTTGAAGCTTCTGTTGTTAATACTTCTTGATCTATGCTTCTGTATGTGTTTGAAGTTTATTAAATTTCTATGAAGAGAATTATCTTGTGCTATAAATCTGTATTTCAGAAACACAGAGCCATCTGTGAGTTTTATCTTGGCTTCATTTAGTTGGGGGTTTATTAACTTCTTAAATTCCTTCTGAAGAGAGTAGTTATTGCTAGTTTTTACAAAGGTTTTTTCACCATGGTTCCTGTGTGCAGAAAGTATTTTTAGAGGCATCTAGATCACACTTAAATTTGTGATAACTACAACTTCAGAGATCTTCGTCACCAGCCCTGACATTGGTATTTTATTTGTATGTATATACCGCAAATGTGTGTAGAATGTGTTGTGTAATGAGTCTCATTCATCTAAATACAGCACTTCTATCATGTGCTTTTTCTCAGATACATTCACTGTGTTTGTAAGAATAACAAATCTGTGAAGTCAGGATATTAGATTAGGACTTGACAAATTGGACAATGAGTTGACTGAATATGTGGAATTCCCCTTTGTGGATATATTTTGTGGACCTTTAGTTAGGCTTCCTCTGGGATACTCTGATCTCATTTTGTGAACTCTAAGGACAGTAATTGTGAACTGCTTTATTAGTTTAAGAAGCCAAAGATACTTCACTGGCAAGTTTCAGGTTCTTCGTATTGTACAGCTTCCAACCCACACTAAATGTTCTAAATGTTCTTCTGGGTACTCTGTGTATTCATCACTGCTCTATAAAGGTGACTAGTAAGACAAATAAGACTCTCTTCCAGTAACTTATTGGATGGGTTGAAGACCAAAGATTAGAACTTGGCTGCCATGTTGTTTTCATGTCTAGAAAGAAAAAAAATTGACATCTGAGAGTATAACTGCAGTTTGCTTACTGGGTATGATTATACTGATTGTAATGTGATTTTTGTAAATCAAACATAATAACTATTCAGTTAAGGATTGTATTAATATATGCTTATTAGATAACTGACTACAATTAACATGGGCAAACATATAATAAAAAATGAGAAAAAAAATTGTCTTGGATACCTTTCAAGGGTTCTTGAAGATGTGTTTGGTTGGAAAAGATTGTGATGATATCTAAGTGGTGTTAACTGAATGCGGATGCATACCCACTTCCTTGATTTAACATGCCTTAAAATACATAGTTAGTATGCTGACAAAAACAATCACACATTTTATGCAGTTTATCATAGACTCAGGTTATGCCTAAGATAATGCCTAAGAGAATACAGAAATGTCAGGAGAATGCATTATTGCTTTTAATGTGATTTTAAAGTGTAATATTACCTGAGGCTATACTAAGAAAGGAGGCAACACTTAATCAGTATTTATGACCCTTCTAAATCTAACTAGACTGTCAGACTGGTTTACCTCAAAGATTTTCATCACCACAGAGGGGCTTTATCTGCAGGAGCAATAACATAAAGAAGTATACACTTAAAATATATCCATTAAAATGTGTTATCAAAAACACAGAGAATTACTTCAACTTAGATTTCTAATGTGCAAAGCTTAATTAGAGAGTATTTATTTTGTGTGTTTTTAGGGGAAGGAGGAAGTTGATATAGGGTTTGGAAATAGATGATCTTCAAGGGCCATTTCCATCCTATAACCTACCCAGACTATCCTATGGCATCATAATTTGTTGAAGGGAATTCCTATTAGGGTAGTTAAATAATTGATTACTGCATCAGTTCCTAGACAACTATTTTACAGATAGAATTAAATTAAAAATATTTAAAGAATACTTTGTATTAATTTGGCTCATATGGCCAATTTCCAGAAGTCTATGAGCAATCTTGTGTTAATATCAGGTCTTATAATTTATGACACATTTTCTCTCATTGGCTGGGAATCCATTTCCTCTGTTTGTGCTCAAACTGATCAATAGCATTTTGTTCTAAGGAAAATAAAATAAATCATCAGCTGAAATCTGTCACTGTTTTACTAGCCAGTTTGTTAAAATATTTCTATCTCTTACTACCATTCCAATAATGAAAGATGAAAAGATTTTCTGGAGTTGTCACTGTAGTTCCATTTTATAATACTGTATATTAGTAATTTTTCTATGGAGTTAAGTCATTAAGTTCTCATTGAAGAAGCATTTTGACAGTGTTTCAGCAATAGTGAACATTTAGTTAATTTTAAATTTATCAGTAAAAAGATAGAAAATACATAAATTTATACACCAGCTGCGTGCTTTTCATAAAGACAGCATCCTGTCATGTTTGAAATGTGACTGAAATGGCAGAAATTTGTGTACATACTGTGCCTGCTATTCCTTAACTTTCAACTCCCCCAGAAATTTGATTTGGTGAACACTTCTTATAATAAGGCATTATCTAGGTGGCATAACCTGAGTTCTCAGCTGGTTTAAGGTTTTGCAAGTCTGTAAAAAAGCAAGCAACCAAACCAAAACCCAAAGGTACCCTGGATTTTTGGATTCAATATGCTAAAATTTGGTTTAGATCTTTTGACATCAGCCATCAAAATTATATTGTGGATTTTTACTACAGGAGATACATCACTGAAATCCTGTATTCAATTATCTTTCCCTTGTGGCATAACTAATAATCTTCAGGAGAGTGACATTAATATGTTACATTCCTTTCTTTATCAAAGTTGTTGGGGAAAGTAGAAAGCTGCCTGTTGTGTTAATGTATTTAAAATTATTATTGCAGGCAGAAAATGTTAAGCTTTTATTCATTTCCTAAAAATAGGTGTCCAGCTTCTTAGAACAGCTCAGGTAATCTTTGCCTAAGGCAGTAATGATCTATTAAATTAGGAGAAGGTTTTTCACTCAGAGGATGGTTAGGGACTGGAACAGCTCCCCAGGGCAGTGGTCACAGCACCAGCCTGACAGAGTTCAAGAAGCATTTGGACGACGCTCTCATGCACATGTTGTGACTCCTGGGGTGTTGTGTGCAGGGTCAGGAGTTGGACTCAGTTATTCTAATGGGTCCTTTTTTACTCAGGATATTCTGTGAAATACACACTTAATCTTTTGCAGGCACCAGAAAAATCAAATCTCTGTTCAGTTTTCTACTCGGTGATTTCTCTGATGGGTTCTGGTAAGAAATAGCTCTGCAGTTGGTTTCAGTGAGGACAGTTCTGGGGCTGATTGCTGTTTCCTGATGTAATGTAGCAACAGCTAAGTAAGGACTGGATTTGACCTTCTTTTCCTCTTTACCAGAAAAAAAGGTCAAAGAGATTGACTTCATAATTTTGAAGGCATGAAAGGCAGCAGTTGTAACCAAGTTGATGTTTCAGGCAAAGCTTCATTCCATTTCTTTCATGTGTCCATGAATAATTTGTTATTTGAATCCTGTAAATGGCAGATGGCAAACTGATTGTATCAGCCTGCTGTGCAGCACACAAGAGGGTGCTCATTAGTATCACAGACTCCACAGTTCAAGTCTGTATTTTATCTGTTGTGTTGCTGGCAAATACAACTTGAATGATTCTGGAGGAAAGGTAAAAAAAAGTGTCGTTCTGTGTAAGGTTGTTGTGTCAATATTTGGAACCAGTGTATTTGGAGAAATATGTAATTTTACAGTAATTAATATCACCCACGTGGATTATTTGTTTAATTTTTTCATCTTTCTTTAGATCTCAGGATACCCTTGGACCAGAACTGATACTGCCTGCCAGTATAGAATTCAGGGAAAGCTGTGAGTAAATAGTGAAGTTACAATACTAACCTGTTAATGCATTCTTCTATACTGTAATATTTCAGTTAGTTTGAAAACTTAAGGGTGATTTAAGTAAACATTGGAAGAAACTATGACTATACAGATGCTAGACAGTCTAGTAGTATAGTTTTTGTTGGGAGGATGAGCAGATATTTTAGATATTGAGGCATGTTCATGCATATCTTAATTCTGATTACATTTCAACTCCTTCAGATTTTCAGATTAAATGTGAAAAAATTATAATCCCATCTCCTCAATAGTACCTTGGATTCATTGTCTTCTATGTAGTTCTCTGTGCCTTGTGTAGTAGATTGCATCTTGGTCAAAATCCATTTTCTATAAAATCTGATTAGTTTTACATTGTCATTTAGAGTTTAATTTTTTATTATCTTAGTGTGCAGGTTTTTAAGGCTCAGATCTGGTAGCATAATAACATATGAGAGATTGCCCACACTTCAAATATTTGAAACAAAATAGATTTGTGAGCAAGCAAAAACTGATGTTTATTAGTATGGGAACTTCGTTGGAGTAATATGTGCAAGAGGAATTTTCCATTTTTCTGTTCCGTTGAAGATGCAAATTTTCAGTACATAAAAAATAGTACAGAAATGTTTCCCAATGATCAGATTTTCTGGCTTTGTATGGATGTGTTTTGTTAGTGTGTCTAACACTATGTACTGTAGTATGTAGTAGACAAGTTAGAGTTTAAATTCCTGTAAGTTGCTCCCCCTTCCTCTTCTTTCCCCAAAGAAAACCCTTTATGCCTCAAGTTAGGAAATTTTCTTTCATTCTTTTTCTGTCTTTGGGTTTATGACATACTGTTTTTTTTTCCTTTTTGTCTGCAGCTGAAGATGCCTTCTTATCTGCCATTATAAATTACACAAATAGCTCAACAGTTCATTTCAAGCTGTCACCAACATACGTTCTGTATATGACATGTCGGTATGTATTGTCCAGCCAGTACAGACCTGACATCACTCCTGCTGAGCGTACTCACAAAGTCATTGCAATAGTCAACAAGATGGTGAACATGATGGAAGGAGTGATACAGGTGAGTTACTCTGCCAAAATAATGTCAAGGGAATTACCTACATTTTGTTGATAATCGAGCAAACTTTTTCGTAGTCTGACCCTTAACAGTAGTTGATTAAACAGTTATACCTGCATTGACTGCCCTTTTGAGGGGCAGTCATTGCTTTTATGTCAGTGAATAATGTCAGTGGTAAAGAAACTTTGCCTGAGCAAAGTGGGAAGTTAGTTAGTGGCTGTTGCTCTGAAGATTATGTTCCCTGACAAGAAATGACTCTTTTCTAGAAGGTAAGATCTTTGCAAACGTTTCTGGCCATGAACCCTTGTAAAACAAGTTGGATCAGCTTATTAAAGCATACTGTATAGGTAGCATTTGTTTGCACTGATTGATGCTTGAAATGAACATATTAAAAGAATTATGACTTTTAAATTCTGACCCTATCACTTTTACAACTTTGGTAACCACGAAAATGGTTGGATGTCTTGAACATAAAACTGGACATAAAACTTGGACATCTTGGACCAACCTGACACAACTGCTTTGTAAAGAGAAATACAAGTTCTCAAATGTTCCAATGTTTTATATGTAGTCTAACACTTGCTACTATACGTGCAAGACTTCTACAGAATCACAGGGGGAATTCCGTTTTGTGTGAAAATACAGGATAAGATCCACTGGGCTGTCTGTGATATTAGTCAATACCTTGCATTGTGTACCTTGCATTGATAAAACAGATTGGTCATTTTCTCAGACAGGAGTGCTAGTTCATGTATCCTCAGTCATTAATTAAACTTCTTTGTCTGCAGGTTTTTCTCAGAAGAAAAATTGAAATCTATTTCTATATTTATTAAAACAGGTGTATTCGTTGCAAATTGTGCTGCCAGAGTAGCAGCAAGGACCGTGCTGCACTAAGTGCTGTACAGGCATAACAAATGTGTCTGTCCTGCCTTAGAGAATTTACAATGCAAGTGTTACACAGCAGCTTGATTAAGGGAGAGTAGGAAAGTAAACAAAAGGTGTGGCGTGAAACTCACAAGCAAACTGAAATTGGTTGGGTTTGGTAAGATTTAGTGAAGTTTTCTGCAGGGGAATATTGCCTCTAGACACCTGTGTAATCTTAAAAAACAAGCTCCTACCTTTCACAAGAAAGACTGAGAGGAAGTGGTGTTGTTGAGGTCACTTTACAATAAGAAAGATTTGCCTTCTGTGTACATTTGAAAGTTGATCAGAGACTGAACAGCAGTTTGCTTCTGAAGTGAAGAACTGGTATGTTGTTTTGAATCTTGATGTCACAGTCAATAAATATTTGATAAATTGAAATGGTATCAAAAATTAATATCAGGCTCTTCTATTAAAAAAAAGAAATTAAATCTGTTTATGGAAGAGAGGAGACTGGGGCTAAAGGGAGAACATGAAATGGCAAGAGCCTGCACATAAGCAATTCAGCGGCTAGAATGGAAAGTAAATAGAGAGAAGTAGTCTTCAAATATAAACTGGAAGTTACAGGTCTGAATCAAAGAAAGTCAGTTTATAGAGTTAATGTATACTGGTTATAATGAACCTAAAAAGACATGTAGAGACAGAGGCGGGTATAGTGGGAAAGCAGAGATAAAATTTTCTATTCTTAGTATTGAATGGCTAATGAGGTGGCTGCTAGAAAATATTAGAGGGGTGGACTCAGACATCAGTTTGATTTGAAAGAAATCAAAGCTAGAAAGGAGATTATCCTGTGAAAAATATTCATTTACTGCACTGATAAGGGCTTCCCAAGTTACATGCAACCTTGTGGTTCTAAGTCAATGTATTTTCTATAATCCTGCTAATACTACTACAAAACTGTTAAACCCAGCTGTTTGTCTGGACTGTCCTTTGTGAAAGGCCATTTCTACAGTCATGTAATTCAGCTGCATTCTAATCTCCAGCCCAAATATTATGGAACACATCAGCAGGGAAGCAGTATTTGTGGTTTGCAAAAGATGTTGCCTAATTGGAAGAAATTAACTGAAAGGAGTCAGAGGTTGCAGAAAAGTTGGGAGGAGGTTCATTCAAATGTCATGGTGAAAGGAGCCAGAGGAAAGGGAGGAAAATACACCTGGGACAAAAGAGAAAAACTTCAGTGAATTTCAAGGTTAATAGGCTGAAGGCAAAGAAATACATTGATTCTAGGAACCAGTAAAATGCCTTTAGTTTGGACCTGTCTTAGTGGAGTAGAAACAGAACAAGCTTAGTTAAGTCAGATTACTTCTTCTAAGGTGCAACGTAAGTGGTTATATTTATGGCTGTCACAGTCAAATTACCATGTAAGAGGTTGTATCACAATAACTTTTTTGTGTGTCAAGTGTAAAGCATTCGTGCGCTGGAGGGGATCTGATGGTGTGAGAGACAGAGAAAACAAGTGAGTGGCAAGTGGAGAGAGAGGCACCCAAAACAGGAGTGAGAAGGTGCACAAACTCATGTGCTGTATTGTGGGAGTAAATAAATGGCTGAGATCTTAAATTTCCCTGCCTGGATCAGAAAGCTATGAAGTCTCATTGTGAAGTTACTCAAGAAGTATTTGCTAACAAATTAAGTTTGTAACTTCATATATAGTATTTGTATCCAAATATTATATATAACTTTGAGGTAAATATAAAATAGGAGAGATCTATTAGAAGGCTCAGTGCTTTCAATAAAAAAAGCAGAATTAGAAATTTAGTTCATATGAAAAAGCCTTTTTTTTTGTATCCTTTTTTTTCCCCCCAAATCATTCTGTGGCATTTTTCACACTGTTTAAATTTTAACATTTGTTTGAAGGAGCATTTTCTTTTGTTCTGTGCAAACACATCTTTAGTCAGTTAAGAGTGCTTTGGTTGCAAAGGGAGAGAAAACAAAAAAGCAGCAGCAATTTGGTGTTTTGAGCTCTAACTAAAATTAAAATAGTAGCACCTCAAATATTTGCATCTAAGCTCACTGTATTGCAGGTAGGGGAGAGTGATCTGAACAGAAAGAAAAAAATAATTAAGAGCTCAGTTCTAAATAATCGAACATCTGGTGTGTTCTTTTTTTTTCTTTTAACTCAGTGTAGCTTTATATTTACCAACATTTAAGAAACTTAGCGTGGTATTTCATTTGACTTTTCTGTTGTTTCAGACAATCTTTTTGTTCTTCAGTTGAAAAGTCATGTATTAAATCTGTCCTAGGCGTTCTGTGTATTTTGTTTGCTTTTGAATGTTGTTGTTTGGTTGGTTTTTTTGATTTTGTATGGAGGGTTTCTGTTCCCTGTTTGTGTGTGTTTGTATATTGTCCCTATTGCAGCTGTGTGGGCAAATGGCTCCCAGGATCTGTTGTTTGGATGGCTAGTTGCCCCATTGCCTGCAAAAATTTCTGCACAGTTTCTCTGGCACACTGAGCATGGAATTACCAGTCTGGGATGGCAACTAGTTTAAGGCATTAATTCCTTGAATTAATTGTGACATATAGGCACTTCAGTTCATAGCTGTTGTGCTACTGGTCCTATTAAAAGAATTAATTTTTTAGAAAGAGCTCAGTTGCATTGTAGCTGCTGATTAATGCATCTGTGTATAACTGTGAACATGTGTTTTACTTTCATATTTAGTGTTTGATTTCTAAAGATTTCATGATTGTTCACAAGTTTCTTTCTTCTATTCTGTTTGATTTCCTTCGTCCGTTTTTCTCCAGGAGGTAGACCAGGTTGATCAGGTAGGATATATTTGCTGGGAACTGATCCTAGCTATGTTGGCTTAGCTCAGTTTCTCATACTGCTTCCATATCAAAATACAATACTCAAACAGCTGGACTTGAACAGTTCATAACACTCATTCAGCAACTGAAACATGCAGTACTAAAATCCTTTTTTGACTTTGCAACTTTTACGGCATTCCATAATTTCTGCTTAATGCACTTCAATGTGGATATGAAATGACCAAAGTTCTTTTTCTTCCCTTTATTTTCTTTTTTCGTTGTTTGTGGTTCCTATTCTTTGGATTTCATCTGAGGTTGCCTGGCCTGGCATTTGTGGTCGGGAGATGGTGAGATAGATCAGTACTTGATACTGAATCACGTGGTATCAAAGCCAGTGAGCGCAGTATCAGCGTGGCAGTGGGCAGTAGTGAATATGCGCTTAAAAGTGCACAGATTACCAGATACTGCATCTGCTAAGCTCTTTGCACTGTGTAATTAGATGCTTACACTGTGGCTGTCATTGATATGGCTATTGGCAATTTATTAGTATTTCATGTGTTCGGTGAAAATGTTCAAATTGAATGTAGTAGTTACAGCAATTGCGGTATTATGTACAAACATTTTGCAAATATCTGGTATCTGAGATGTTTGGTGAAATGGGAAGAGGTACTGGTCTATCTTTTGGAGCCTTTTTAAGCTGCCATGCTTTATCAGAAAATTATTTCCCTGTATTATTTCTTGCTTCTTTCCACTTACAGAAACAGAAGAATATTGCTGGGGCTCTTGCCTTTTGGATGGCAAATGCATCTGAACTACTCAATTTCATAAAGCAAGACAGAGATCTTAGCCGAATTACTGTGGATGCACAAGATGTTTTGGCACACTTGGTTCAAATGGCATTCAAGTAAGGCTATAAAACTTCTATTTCAATTACCATTTTCTTTATTTCTGTGATTTACAGAACAACTTTACATTTCAAATTTTAGATGTTGCATTAATATCCTTCGAGTATTGTTAAATACCTGAGAGGAAAACTTAAAAGAACAGCCTAGACTTACTACTTTAGACAGATGCTCTGTTTTGTGAATGTGGATCACTGAGTTGTGCATGAGTTTCCCCTGTTAGATGGTCTTGTGATAGTTGAGGCTGCCAATTATAATTATAGGGAAATTCAGTTTTTCTTGATTGCTTTCTTTTAATTTAATGTGAAATTGTGAAGAAGGGTTAGTTTTGCTGTTAGTATGTAAATATATAGGCTTAAATATTCCTGGGTCTTTAAAGCAATGAATCTTGTGCGCTTAAAGGGCTTCTAAATATAATCTACTTTCATAATTCTCATAAATAGCAATTTTCAAAGTGTTTTTTTGCACAGATTTTTCTCAAAAAAAGAAGGACAGGTTTTGGTTTGGAGTAAAAATCAAGTTATACTTGTCAGCTTAGGCAATTACAATACTGATTAAAGGAAAAATTGAATTAAATAACCAAATGGGAAGGGAAAACCTCAGAGGAGAGTGCCCTTAAATAAAGATCACAGTATTGGCTGAGCACAGTGTTAATCAAAAAGAAAGGCTTAATTTTTGTTCCTATGCAGATTTTTTCGTTCTACTCAAGCCACTGCTGAAAAAGTATTTCACAGCAAATTTTCCAATCAGAAACTAATGTTTAGAGGTGTCCCAGTGTACCTTGGGTGACTTAGACCCAGCCTACTCCCACTAGTAGGATGACTGTTTTAAGTAAAAGCACATGTAATATGAAATACAGTATTGTGTGCTCTTTTTTACTGTGATGAGAATGGGAGACCTAGCCATGGTTGAACAGTTTAGCTTTGAGGGGCTGTGTTTCTCAGAAGAGCAATATGTGTAATTTGTGAAACCTTGTCATTGCTTACAGAACTTCAGAAAGGTTTCAGGGGAGCACCAGACCCCTTTATACGGATTCCCACAGATTCCTTTTTTTTTTTTTTTCCTGTTGGTAAATTTTGGGCAAGTAGGGCATAGCAAGTAGCTGTTTTGACAAAGTCTTTCAATTTTTTGTAGTATCTCTAAATCACCAGTTGTTAATGAAGCTGTGCTTTTTGCCGCAGCTCAGTGTCTTGAACTGGTATCTTAAAATAATTTCCTGCTATTTTAATTGGCCAGGTAGTCATCAAAGACAGAATATTGCTGCAGCTAGGAAGGAATGGTGCTGTATTTCTCTCTACATTATCAGCAATCTAGATGCAAATTTAGTCTTGAATTTTCGCTGTGTGGATTTTCCCTAAGTATAGTATAACATGGCAGATTCCAAATGCATGTATTAAACTTCTGGAGACTCCTGGAAGATAGACTTAGAAGGCAAATAAAAAAGCACAACTGAAGCATGAACAGAAAGAAGTGCTGTGGAAATGTCACTTGATCATAACTGGTATATTCCAGGACTGGTTGAAATTGCCATGGATTTAATTTCTAGCAATTGTATTTTGTTAAAAATGTTTCCAGTGAAACGAAGGGGGAGTTTTAGAAAGACATGAAATGTTTTCTTGCATACATACCTTTACAATCTGATTACTTTTTAGTTTCAGTTTTAACAGAAAATAGGAATTAGCAAAAACAGAGTAAAAGAGAATGTTTAATTATTTGAAGATAAGGGATATTAAAACAGATTTTCATTTTGAGGTAGTTAAAGGGGAGAAATAAAAGAATCAAAACTTTCTCACACAAAACCCTAGGGTAATTTCAGGATTTTGTGTGTTGAGTCACAACATGAAGTTTATTTTTTCTTATGTACTACTCTTGCTAGATTTTAAAACAAATAAAAATTATTTCTATTTGGAAGAAATTATTTTTTCAAACTTATGGAACTGAAAATTGGCCTGACAGCATCTCTTCGTGTATCATATGACTTTCTCTTACCAGTGTGGTAGCAATATTGCATGTAAATGATGTAAATGTCTGTGCTTGTTCCCAGTAACCTAATTGTTTGTCCAATGTTTCTAGGAAATAAATGGGAAAATTGGTCTCTCAGGCATTTTAAAAGTATTATTTAATTTCCTATAATCACATTCATAACACAGAAATTTCAGGAATCTTGTAATTTGATAGAACTCTTTTCTTTAGAAACTTTGTAATGAACTCATAGAGGATTTAAAATTCACTTTTTCCCCCATTCCTTTCCAGGTACCTGGTTCATTGTCTGCAATCAGAGCTTAATAACTACATGCCAGCATTCCTTGATGATCCAGAGGAAAATAATCCTCAGAGGCCTAAAATAGGTTAGACTACTTGATCTCTGCTGAATATGATCTCTTAAATCTGTATCCTCCTTGTGCCAGGGATTCTGAAACTGGATGTTGTGCTGCAGATGCAGTCTTGCAATGCTGAGTGCATAGGAAGGATTGCTTCCCTCTCTCCCTCCTGCTAGCTGCACTGCTGCTGATTCAACAGCTAAGTGTGCAGTTGGATACCTTTCAAGCAACAACACACTGTTCAATCACATTCAACTTGTTGTTTACTAGGATCTCTCCATGATTTTCATCAGGGTTGTCTTCTGTTCAGGTGGCACCTGTCTTGTGCTGTTGCACAGACTTACTCTGTCTCACATGCAGGACTTGACAGTTGCCTTTGCCTTCAAGAAGTCCCTGTCAGCCTATTTCTCCAGCCTACTGAGGCCCTTCTAAAAATACTGCTGCTCTTTAGCATATCAGTATTTTGCCCCCTCTTGATATCATCTGTGAACTTGCTGAGAATGTGCTCCATCACATTGCTCAGATCATTAATTAAAGGAATTCATTAAACAGTATTGGTCTCCCTTCAAAACATGAGGGAAGCCACTAATCTGTAATTGCAAACTGGACATTGTATCTGCAAATCTACCAAGTCCTGTTGTCCAAGTGTGGTTGCTATCCGTTTATCCAGTCCTCACCTTGACAGTTTCATTGTAGAGATGTTATGGGAGAGCCTGATCAAGAACCTCCCAGCTACTAAGATCAGGCTGACTGGATGTGTAGATTCCTGCCAGAGTTCCCTACTGGGATACTTGAAACACGATACTTGCCATCAGAGCACTCTGCTCAATGTGTGCTATCACATTCTGCCTGTAATCCTGGCTCAGTGACTGTGCTCAGACTTCTTAATGCCTCAGTAATTGAAGGAAAAGTGATCTGCAGACAATTAAACAGAGCATTTTGTTGAACTATGAAAATTTCATAGATATTTTCTGGTAGTTTAGGTTTAAGCTTTCTGTTCTTGCTTTTTCTCCTGCATTGAGCCTTTAAGGAAGACTGAAGATGCACTGCTATGTTTGTAGTGCCTGGTACTGTGACAGTACTTCTGGGGATGCAAACCCAGAAGATGTAGCAAAATGATACTGGAATAAAAGCAGATGCTGTTCTTATTTCAGTTATTTTTGAGCTGCATTATAGATTTCTTAAAACCTACAGATATTTTTTTTCAGACACAATGATGAGTTTCAATTCTAAAAAACTAATGGTGTTTTCAAAAGAGATCTCCAATGAAAAGTATTCCTTTAAAGAAGACCTGGAGATAAATGTGTTGCTTCCAGTGGGAAGCATATGAGGGTGTTTGTTTTTGGTGATGCTAATAGAAGTCTTGTTCCTTGTTAGATAATGTTGCAATAGAGTAATTGGAAGATGGGATTTTGAAGTGTTTTAAAAATCTGATGTGGAAACAGAAGGTGCATTCTATAGTTTTAAGTGCATCATACAATGCAAATAACTTCAGCTGAAATTTCTGAGTACAATTCGATAATTAGAAGAGGCTATGGAATAATTGGAATATGCATTTGAAACAGTAGAATATAAAGGTTGCATAGAAGAATATAATATGAGCTTGTTATAAAAACGAATAGAAAAATCAGTTTACTGAAATGAGAATGTGATTTAAACAATGGGTATAGACAGTATGATAAATATTTTTCCCAAGAATTTATTTTCATTTCAGGGGTTGCATTCCACATAGCATTTTAATGTTGTTTTATGTTTAAAATCATGGACCAGTAAATGTATTTCTGAAAGACTATGTAATTAAATAGACATAGGTTCCACCTAGCATTCACCAGCCTGAGTGTCATTGTGTTACTGCCTAAACCAGGTGTACTCTGCAGTTTGTGCACGAGTGACATTTTGTTTATCTCTGTAGATGATGTGCTGCATACCTTGACTGGAGCCATGTCCCTGTTGCGAAGATGTAGAGTAAATGCTGCTCTGACCATACAGCTCTTCTCCCAGCTGTTTCATTTTATCAACATGTGGCTTTTTAACAGATTAGTTACAGCCCCAGATTCAGGGTTATGTTCACATTACTGGGGAGCTATCATGCGCCAACAGCTTGGCCACATTGAAGCCTGGGCAGAAAAACAAGGTTTAGAATTGGCTGCTGATTGTCACCTGAGCAGAATAGTACAGGTGAGTGTATTTGTGATTGACACTTCTCACATATTCGTATATTCAAAGATAATATTTGCGTACGCTGTGTTCATAGAAAATAGCCATGTGGACAAGTATAGCTTGTGTGAGTCAGTCCTGGAATGCTGAGGTAGCATTGAGGCAAAGACACAAAACGTATTTTCAGTATTGTTGATGTTTAAGTTACAAGTGAAATTTCCATTTATAAGACTGAGCTGTAACTATACTGAACAGAGACGGGAAGAGTAGCTGAAAAATTTATATGCTTCATTTATGACAGATTTAGTATTAATCCATCTTTATTTAGTGTTTTTTTTTGGGGGGGGGCTATTGATGTTGTTTCTGTTACAAATCTGTCTTTTTGCTTTCTCTTTTCCCATCTTATCTAAAGAACATGTAGACACAAGGCTTAAAGTTTTATTCTGTTTGAATTTGTCATCTGGGATTTTTTTCTCCCCTCTAGGCAACCACATTGCTTACCATGGACAAATACTCACGTGCAGATGTTCCAAATATTAACAGTACTTGCTTTAAGCTGAATTCTCTGCAGCTACAAGCCTTGTTGCAGAATTATCACTGTGCTCCAGATGAACCACTCATCCCAACAGTAAGACTCTTCTGTCACTCATTGTCCAGTTTTAACATACCTGAGATAAAAAGCACCAGCTGTATTGAATAGCTATCTTACCTTTGATGGATGTACTTCACTGACTCCAGCAGGGTGTTAACAAGAATCTCTTACACTGAGTTGGAAAGTACCATTCCATGTTGCACATATTCAGAAAGGTGTCATGCATTACACCATTTGTAATGAAATACAGGAAGGTTCTAGATGAGAGAACAGAAGCACCCCTAATATCTGGTTCTGGGTAACCAGAAGGAGCAAAGTTTGATAATTTGTAGAAATCAAAGGAAAGCATCAGAAACACTACACTTTTTGACATGTGGGATATAAATATTGAGGGATACTGAATCCCTTCATAGAGACAGCAGACAAGTTGTCCTTTGATTAACATATTGATACCTGGAACTTGTATATATATGTATAATGATGGTTTTGGGACTGTGGTTTTTTTCTTGATATTTAAGATGACTGACTATTAGAATTTTTATCCATGGTAAAATTCAGAAGCTGCGTTATTGCAGAATTGTAAAAAACACTCTTCAGGTAAACTCTGATAGTTCACTGATCTCAAAAAAACCCAAAAAAACAAGGCAGAGGCGGTCTAATATTTATATAGCTGCATGCATTGTGTACAAAGTCCATCTTTTTTTAACTTTGGATACATCTGTTTATTAAGTCAAAAGCACTAATACCACAGCCCGAAAGATGTTGGGGGAATGGGAGGAGGGACTTGTAATTTGGAGATGATTTTATGTATTGGCTACCAAACTAAAAAGTTTTCCTGAAGAACATAACCTATATTACCTGTTTACACATAGGTAGAATTCCATAGTTGCTTGTTTTTTTATTGTTATTAATAATAATATATTAAAAACATGCACCACAGATTTGGAAAATACTGAAGTAAAAATAAGAGCTTCTGTCTCATTTGATAATACAATTATCTATTGGATTTCATAAACTAAAGCAGTGTAGTGTACTGACTGTACATAGCAGACTCAAATAAGTTGATTTTTCTTGCAATCTTAGCATCTTTTTAATGTAACATTTTTTTATCTTAATAAAATGATCCCTTTGTAGTAATGATGTTTTTCTGCCTTCTGTCCAGGAATTGATTGAGAACGTAGTAACTGTTGCAGAAAATACGGCTGATGAACTTGCTCGCAGCGATGGCCGAGAAGTTCAGCTGGAAGAGGATCCTGACTTACAGCTGCCTTTTCTCTTACCAGAAGATGGCTATTCCTGTGATGTTGTCAGAAATGTTCCAAGTGGTTTACAAGAATTTTTAGATCCACTCTGTCAAAGAGGTTAGTTCATTTGTTGTTTTGCAATGATCTGTGTAGCAAACACAGAATGCAGAATATATTTTAGGTAAGTGTATGATTCAGTCTTTTTATACTGTGTTATTCAAGTGTTTGCTTTTGCAAGCCATTAAAATTATTAAGGCTTTTTTAATCTTTACCCTTTCTCGCTGTCCCTTTCTTTCAGTTTCAAGGTCTAGAATTACTAGAGCCTGCTGAAATACTGTTTTGCCTTTGCTCCAAAATTTTTTTGATTTTTAAAATTAATGTGACTTGAATAGTTAAAATCAAACTTATTTTTACTCATCAGGTGCTTCCATGTAACATTAAAAAACCTCATGAGGTTAAAATAATTCTTTCACTGTTGATCAGTGTAAGAACTTATGGTTTGGGCATTTGTAGTCCAACAGAATTTCAGATGACAAGTAGATTATAGATCTTGTGGTTGCATGAAACTGAGTTAAACTTGTAAAAGTAAAGCAGGGGGTCTGGTCTGAGCATTTTCACTAAATGAACAAGTTATAATCTTTATTTGGTGCTACTCAAATTTATTAGGATTTCTTGATTTTCTGCTTAAAAGCAGTTTAAAAAAAAACTTGTACAGGAATATCAAGGTAAATAAGAGGCTGTAGCAAAGGAGGCTATTGAAAAAGCAGACTCTATACTACAATGAACCTTTGCAATTGTTGCTTCCAACTTGGTTTATAGAAAGTTATATTCTTGTATTTAAAAGAAAAGTAGGAAACTGACTGTTCTGGAAGCCAAGTTAGTAACAGAGGATGTAGTTCTGAGACTAAAGGAGCTTAGTAGAATAAATTATTTAATTAGTAAGTATAATTCAGTTGCCATGCAAATGGCTGTATAGTCATTATAAGTAAGGCTTTTTTAATGCATATGTTCAAAATTTTACTTTCTGGGTATACCTTAAATTATGCTGAGAGACTTTTTGGAGTGAAACAGTGTAAACTGAATTGCTGAAAAATGGTCTTTATGAGGAGGAGAATATAATTATTGGATGGAGTGATTAATAATTTCTCTGTGATATGTATTCTCAATGTCCCTGATTTAGGAGAAAATATTGGATATTTCTGAACTACTGTGGCTTCTTTTTCAAAATTATAGGAATTTTTCAAATAACAGAAAGTAAATCAAACTAAATACCTGTTAATTGCAGTGCTGCATTTAAAAAAACATTGAGTGCACACAGAGCTTCTTTGCTAAATCTATGCTGAGACTGGTTTGCTAGACCCTCTGTAAAGTAGATTTCTGTAGCAGTGTTTTAATCAGAGTTCTGGTAGTTTCTATTCTAAAAGAGGATTTGGTGTTTTATGTCTCTTCTGAATCTGGTTGGTAAAAGCAATATTTTGCAGCCCCGGAGTTTCCTATGAACTTGCAGTGTTTTTAAATAAGTATGTTTCTGAGAAGCAACAGCTATGGAACTATAGGATTTTGTATGTACTAACATAAAAATGCAGCAAAGCACATAATGGCATCTGATATATAAGATTTGACATGTTAATGAATATAAAAAGATGAATACTATTTTGTTTTAATTAATGTCTTGAGAAAGTACCATGGCTATATTGATGTTACTTTTTCTTTCAGGTTTTTGTAGACTAATACCTCATCCACGGTCACCAGGCACGTGGACAATATACTTTGAAGGTGCAGATTATGAAAGTCACCTGTCCCATGAGAATGCTGAGCTGGTAAGTATTGATTCAGTGAATAATTACTGACTGCAGGCTTGGTAAGGCATTGAGTTTTATGTGATCAGTTTTATTCCTTATTAGGAAAAATAGGCTTCATTGTTAAACGTGTAGTTCATCAGTGAATTTGGTACATTTAAGGAACTGTTTGGAGATTTTTTTTTCTGAGTCACTGTTTTTCTAGGCTGTAGTATGATTATAATTTTCACATAAGTAAACTTTGTCGTATTCTCCCAATCTGAGAATAAACAGTGAAGAAATTTCTTCTAAACACAGGCAAAAATATATATGGATGTGGATCTATAAATAACTTATGGAACTGCAGGCTGCTTTTATTTATAAATTAGCAGTTACCAACCAAATATTTAATATTAAGTTCTAGTCTAGTGCTTTTTCCTGGAAAAAATCAAAACTCTTTAGTTTTCCTTTACATTATACTTACTAAAAAGGACCCCACTTCAGTGCAAGGTAAGGGTTTTTTTCGTTTCTGTTGTAAGGGTTTGTTTGTTCTGTGATGGGTTTTTCTGTTTGTCTGTTTGAATATTAAAGTTCCTGAACAGCTTGGTTTTGGAAAGATGGTGGCTTTATGTGAAATAATTTTTAGAGCAACTAAACAGAAATAGCATTATATTTTAATTAGTATTTTCAGCTTAAAAACTACTTGCATTTTTAATACTTGAACTCAGTCAAAAACTACTAATATTTTTTAAATTCCTCTTCTTGGCTTATATTTTCACTTGTCATGGGTCTTGTTGACCTTGCAGTTATGTTTCAGTCTGCATACAAGCTAAAATGCTACAACTGACATTCCTCAGCTAATGGAGATTGTGATGACAAATTTTTGAATTGAGGAGCCGGCAATGTTGAAAGATATAAAAAAAAATAAATTACTGAACATGTCTGGGGACATGAGTATTCAGAAGTGAAATTTTTTTGAACTTTATTTCAGAGGTTTAATTCTGCCTTCAAAATGAATCAGTTTCTTAATAATTATGCAAAGATAATGCCATCTTCTGGATGCAGCACTAAAGATTGAGCTCTCTGTGTAGATCACCATTACCTTTGTAATAGAGGCTTATGGAGTCTGCATTTCAGTTTTTGTTAAAAGTTACTACAGTCTTATAGACTGGTTGCATTTCGATTTTTGATTCATTTATAATCTCTTTACTGAATTAAAGAAGGAGGAACAATGAGTAGACCTCAAAGTTTCAGCAGTGTAGTATAACACAGGTGTTGTACTTAATATGAACCTGTATTAATTAAATGTTAGCTATTCTACCTGTAAAACAGATACCAGATATATTATTTATGGTGTGAGACCTGCTGCTCTAACAAAGTAGTTTTATTTGTAATGAACTATTTTGCTTAGTTACTTTCCTAGCTTGGGATTGAATATAAACTTCTGAATTTTTTCTTCTTTCCCCTTCACTATTTGATAGGCTCAGCCTTTGAGAAAAGAACCTGAAATTATCACTGTAACACTAAAAAAACAAAATGGAATGGGACTGAGCATCGTTGCTGCCAAGGTATGGAAGTCAGTTTGCTTAAGTCTTACTGAAAAAAGCCTGCTGTGGAAAATGTTAATGGTAAAAGTCTGTTTCCCTTAAGTTATTTGTGCGCATTTTGTTGATCATGCTATTATTCTGATTGGGAAATGTTTCCATAAAACACGCAGATGGGGACAATACAAGGGAAAACATAATATGGATGTAGTTATTATGACACTTCAATTCAAACCTCTTCTCCAGGTTTATTCTATTTTTCAGAGCCAAAAGTTAGCAGTGTTATTAAACGGAATTAATAAACAGGTGTATTTAGCTCTTCTGCTGAAAGTAAAGAAGTAAACACAGTGTGTGTGTGGGTTAATTGATGAAGAAACAAAACAATTCAAAGTTATGCATTAAAGTTGGAATACTTTCTGCCATGAAGACAACACCTTTTCTTTTGTACAGAGTAGAGGTGCAGGAATGGCTTTTGTTTCTTTACAGTGGAGACATACTGCATAATAGCCAAAATTGTGGGTGTATGCTGTAGCTAGCAGCACTACCTAGTAATGTATAGAATGCACATACACCTCCAGCCACCAGATGGAAGACTCCACTAGTTAGTTGGTTTTGCTTTATTAACTGAATCAAATAGCAAACATAATCTTTAGAGTTTAAAACACTGTTGCATAAATTATGCAACAGTGATACCGAAAAGTCTGTGTTGTGATTAGGTGGTTTACAATAGATGGAAGAAGTCTTTCTTAATGTGTCTGCACTGTGGAGTATGTGAAACTTCAGAACACTGTGGTACCCCTTGGTGCCCAGTGCATGAGCTGAAAACACAATTGTTTTAAGTTACCTCACATAATTAATTGCTTCTAAACAGTACTGTTTGTTTTGTTTGTTTGTTTTTCTTTTTACAACCTTCACTCATTTCATAGTCTGTTCTTGAAATGGTAATCTTGCATGGAATTTTTAAGAATTATTTCTGACATCTGTAAAAGAATTCATGGTGTCAGGTGCATAGTTCTAAACAATCAGCAGTTATTGAGGAAACAGTTCAGGATCTGGAAAATGTATTTTCTGCTCTGATTTTAGTGGAGTGGGTTAATAATTAGAGAAGCAAATGCTTGTTCTTGCCACTGGATTAAATATGTATCAAACTTCTGACTGCCATCTACCTTTCTGTTGAATGTTTCAACATGTGCCATGGAAGTAATTTTTTTCACTTTACTCTGTGAAATATAATTTCTCATCTAGAGTGAAGCAGCATATTACAGGGGGAAAAGTTTCCTCTTTCATTGGAGCTGACTGGCTCCTGGATGTTGATTTAACAACTGACATTTAGCTTCCATTAGCAGTATGTAAGAATGCTACTGGTCAGTGTGTAAGCTTGATCTGAAAGTTTTTTACAAGTTATTTAATACATTTCATGAGTTCTGACATCTATAAAGGAATACCCGATCAGTCATGAAAGGAACAGTTTTCACCTGCACAGTTGCTGAAACACTGGTTCAGGCTGTTATTTTTCATCTTAGTGCTGTGTGCTGCCCTAATACTGGAATTCTGTTATAAAAAGTCATGTTTTAAATCTTGTTCTGAAAAGCAAGAAACAGGTTATTTTAGTTTTGGTCTATGTACAATAGAAACTTCTGCTTAATATGAAGTCATCAGAATGTTCATTGGATAGAAATGATTGTATGCATTGTTTGAAACAAGTTGCTGTAGTAGTTAAGTGGGATTATTTTCAAGAGGTTCAAAGTTGCTTACTGAGAGTAATTATCAGCATGTTTTTCCTGTAGTAGGCTTCATTTAACAAAAGAGTAAAGAAGAATACAAAGAATGCACAAGCATTCATTTTCTCAGTCTGGTCAGAACAGAACTGCTTAGAGAATTGAGTGAGTGTGACTTGAGAAGCTAGCAAGGGTTGGTGCGGTTTTTTTTTTCTATTCCTTAGATTGTTGATATTTACTGGCATATTTTTCTAAATGTCTCAAGTAGTATATCTTTTAGCAGCATAAAAGTTAAAATTCTGATTTTTAACTTCAAAAATGCAGAAATAATACAGTAGACTATTTGTTAAAATTTTCTAAACGTTAACTGGGTGGAATGCCTGAAATGAGAGGGAGAGGCAAGTGTAGAATAGATTCAGATTTTTCTAAACTTTCTAATAGTAAAAGGTTGGCTATTAGGTGCTCATGAAGTTGAAGAAATGAAAGATCATACTTGCTGCTGCCCTGCACAGGAGTCTGATTGCTGGCCCAGTTGTCTTTAATGAAGTATTGGTTTCTACAGTGCTGCGAAAGGGCTGTCTCAGTAGAAAATTCAGCTGGTCAACAGGCCCTGCTCCAACCACTGAAGGACAACCCTGAATCTGTTCAGCTTTTGTTAGGAAAACAGATCTTTTCCTATGATGTGACAAAGTACTTGCTTTGCAGTAACATGTTGTGAGAATACCTTTGCATGTCAGCGCTGACTTGCCTTTCTTGTTATGTGTTATGGGGCTTTTCATACTTGCCTTGGGCTTTGGATTGAGTTTGTTAATGTGCAGTTTGATGACATTCTAGAGGTGGACAAAATGGGCAGATTATCAGGAGATCATAAAGAAAAGTAATACCAATGAACTGCTTTTCTTCCTTCTACCCATTGCAAAAAAAATGTGTGCTTACCTAGTAAATCTCTGTTCATCTCTGAGGAAACATCTAAAAAGTTTGTTATCTAATGATTGAGTTTTTATTAGTTTTGGGGTTTTGTTAGCTTAAAGTCTGTGCCAATTAAGAGTTTCTAATGACAAACTAGAAATCATAACTTATATATACCTTTACACCAAATGTTCATAATTATCAAGCTATTGTTACACCTTCTCTTCTGCAATCAAAAAATAAGGATTGAACTTGAAGCAAAGGTTGTAGAAGCAGATAAAGTTGATTATCACCAACTTGCATTGAAATGCTGTGTACCTGCTTATTCTTATGATAGTAGTATTACCTTGGGATACCAGGTGATTGCAAACATGTATATATTAATGTAATTAAAACCAAAACAAAACCTGAAGAGGTGAGTCAAGGAGTATATGAAAGTGTCAGGTCCCTGGGGAACCCTGTGTTGGATCCTCTTCCCACCTAGAGACAGGTAAAATGTTTAAGTCTATTACTTACTCATATTTTATTTAGAAGTTTTAAAGGCCCTCCAGGAGTGCCAGAGAGAGCAGAAATTCAGTGCATCACGTAATTGACCTCACTTTTGTGTTATCTGAGGCAGGACAGCCCCTCTGAGCAAACATGTAGTAAATGCATATGCTGTATGCAAACATAGCAGAGAAAACAAGTTAACTTATGAAACAGCTGTTAGCTTCCAGAGCACTGTAAACAGTGTTGTGCTTGCTTGGGTTTTGTTTTTTTTTAATATAAATTGGAAAAATATCTAACAGCAATTCTTAAACTGAATGCTTTAAATCATTTTTTTTTTTTAATTTAAAGTATATAGTTTCATATGTGATCCAGAAGAATAACTTCTTGTTCTGCCCTTTGGTAGATACTGCCAGCTTGCTTACAGTAATACTCTGTAGCTTTATTAGCAGTAGCTTTTGTAATGGAATATGGAAATGTAGTTGGTAGGAGTGGTTGGGCGTAGGGAACGGGGAACAGTGTTACTTTTTGAGGTTGTGTGCAGACTTTGGTTGCTCTAACCCTGAAAGATGTTTTGATGTTAAAAGCTGCCAGACTCCCAACCACATTGTGGTTAAGTTTTTATGAAATCCAGATGATTTGGAAGCTGCGTGTGCATGCAGTTTACTTTAAAAATATATCACTTTTTTGGGTGCTTTTGCATGTGACTTCTTAGCCATCTGTGGGCCAGCACATTACTTCCTGTTTAATTTGGAGGTTTTTTGTCTTTAGTACAAAAGGTCTCCCTTTTTGTTTTTTCTAGCTGTTTTCAGAGTTTAATAAAACCTCTACACTAAATGGAAGTCAGAACAGCATAACTGATTACGTAAGAGTCTGAATATTGTATTGGTTATAGCTGGTGTTGATAAATGCTACACTGTGTCATAGCATCGAGCTCCGAGTTATCTTGATGGGTATCTTGGAAAATCCAGCAGACTAGAGCTGGTGGTTGCTGTTGAGGGCTGGAAGAGAAGTGGAGAATTGTTTTTTTTCTTTCAAGGATCTGTAGTCCCGGAGATCAAAATGTGGTTTTCTGTTGTTGGAAGAACAGAATCCATGGTAAGTCCGTTCAGGTTTCTGTTGGGACTGTTTCTCTCTGAAGTTTTACTATCCCTGTACTTTTTCCTGCTCTCTTGCCTGTTTAAACCTGCCAGTAGTTATTTGTTCATGTAGCAACTATGTAATACAGCATGCAGTTAAATATAGTCAGATGTTAGTAGCTAACTTTCTAAAATCTAGAAAGAAAAAACTAATTTTTTAGTTTGTTCTTCATATGTACTCCTGAAATTTGTGGAAGTGATTATTAATATTTAAAGTTTCAGGTGTGATAACTACTGTTTTACTATGTCAGAGCATGAATAGCATGACCTGTGATGTGTTTACTTGTCGTGTTAGTTGGCTTTAATCCAGGTTCCTCTAAAAGTCTGTTTTCCTCTTACAAAATCTTAGTAGAATAATTAAAATCAATGTCCCAAGCAGTGTGAGTAATACTCTCTAGACCGTTCTGAAAAGATCAGAACATACAAATTTGTTGCAGTTAAGGTGTCTTATTCAACACGTTTGCAGAGGAGAGGCATTTAAATTCTGTTTAAATTCCTGCTGCATGAAAGGAAAGATTCCCATGTCCTGCAGGAATGATAGAGGAAATTTTGTTGATTAATCTTTGCACGCTGGTTATACTCGTTAGTGTTTTGTGATTTAGTTCTTTAAAGTATGGCACACTTCTGCTTCTTGTCCAGTCATCTTTTAGTAGTATCTACAGAAAAAGTTACCTTAAAATATATACAAGGAACTTAAAATACATATGTATATGGCCCCACTGGCACATAAATCAGAGTGTATTTTCTAGGATTTTTTAAGAGGTAGTCAGATTAAGTAGTGCTTACTGAAATAGTATGAGGGGTGAAAAGGCGTTTCTTTTTTGAATAGAAGCTTTTTAAACATAAGTATGACTGTTCAGCAGTAAATACTTTGGGGAATGGATTTACTGTTTTAAAAAAAATTTGTAACATTTGTATTATTTGTCAATCTTGTTTGTTCATAAGGAAAAGTTAAATTATTCTAAGTTGCTTTAATTTCTAAACCACTGTTTGTCATTTTATATTTAGCAGTCAGTTCAAGGTGTTAAATTTAAGGAGGATTTGAGACTACAGGAATATCAATTTTAAAGTAAAATTTTTATGAAGGTTTTTCCTACATATATCTTGTAGGAGATCCATGTAGAAGAAACAGGTTTAAACATGAATTTAATTTTTTTTCCCAAAATTGTAAATTATGCTTATAGTTAATTATACTGGTAACAATACACAAATGTAGATCTAACCTCTGTTTGCAAATATAGATAATTGATAGGATTTTTTTTTTTTTTTTACTTTCTTAGCTTTTCACATATGTTCTAAGTCTTAAGATTTCAAATACCTCAGCATTTAAAGCCTTCCTGTGGCTGTGTTTTCTAAGTTTGTAAGGAAATTTTCTGGCCTTTCCTGCCAGCATGAATTAATTGAAATGTTTCAGTAATAAGATTTAAAATTTTGTGGAGTTGGTTTTTTTTTTTTTAGTGTTCAGTACTAAACAATTAAACTTAACTACTGGTGTTGCCTTAACAAGCTTCTTTCTTAGGAGGATCTTAGAGAAAATACACTGTATAATTCCCATTTCCAGAACAGATTTCTCAGTTTCTCAGTCTCACAGAAATAAAATAGTATGTAGGTTGCCAGTTTAGTCTTCATCATGAACAAATAAGTAACTGTTTTGTTAGCAGCTTGCCTGGTTTTTGTTGATTCCTAACTTCCAGCAGAGTTTTTGCTTAAATTTTTGCCCTGTAGATGTTGTACAAAATTTTTTTAATGCTTTTATGTGCTGTGTAAAATCTGAAGGTTACACCATCTCAGAGTGATTATTATTCTCAATAGCTGTGAGACCTCAGCTCTGCTCAAGTGGAGTGGATTTTGTCTTACTTATTCGCCTGTATTTAGATTGATACTGCAAATATGGGACTCAGACATGTATTTTAGGCCTTCTGAAAGACAGTGAGTTTTAACATTCATGTGCCATTTTCTCATGGCACTATTTCCATGTGTTATCAGGCACTTCTTATAAGAAACATGCTTGCTAAAACTGTAGTGCACATACACTGTAGCTAGAATTCTTGTACCAGGCTTCGTTAAATTCTGGCATTCTAATAACTTTGAAAATTCTGTTTAGATGCATATTAATACAGCTTGCCTAGTTTTTTTCCCCTATTAATGGAAAAGACTTTTGGAACTTAGTAACTTCTGTGTTGACTTTTTACTCAGTTGGAGTAGGAATTTAGGTGCTTGATAGTATGTGTTAGTGTACACACTGATCCAGGATTACAATGTATCCATCTGAAACTCCAGAGCCTGTATTATGTGGAAGTTAATGCTCTGGGTTTTTTGGGTGGTAATTTATCCTTAACTATAAAAGCAAGTTCCATTTCTTTGAAAAAAGTGTAGAGATACAGGGTGGGGTTTTTTTTTCAAAATAAATTGCCCACTATGTCTTGCTTGTGAAGCCTAATGCAGACATAATTAAGCTGAACCATAAAATCAGAACTGAGTTACCAAGGAAGAGCAACGTAGAACCTGCAGTACTTGTAGATTTGTACATAACTCTTAAGTATTATTAGTGTGTCAGTGTTCAGGGAGAATTTATAGCAAATGTGCATTAAAAAGTTAACCCTTGTCTAGTGAAGTAGAGCTCAAGCAATATATTTTCCTTGTGCTCAGTGAAAGGTTTTTCCTTCAAAACAAAAGAGAAGTGGAATAAAACAGGCTCATATATATAACTGCTTTTTTTGAAAATTAAGAGTGCCTTTAATCCATTTGTAGTATATTAAGTTGCATCATTTATAATAATAAAGAAGACTTCAGAAAGGTTAAGAAAGACTAATGAACAAAATTTGCTTAGTCTTTTACAAATATTGTATATGAAACCTTTTGCATTTATTTACCACCTTTCTCATTTCATGAGAGTAAAGTTAGGAACTGTTGCACACTTGATTCCAATCTTAGAATTAAATGTTAGGCCTGTTGCCTTCATGGAGTGTGGGAGAAATCATGCTGTTGTAAATGTATATATATCTGTTTAGCACAAGATGCTAGAGCTCTTTGCGTCAGTGTACCTGCTTTCCATGCTGAACACTTAAAATCCCCATACAACTACATATGCACAAGAGTACAGTACAGTATAATTTATTAATGCCAATTCAGGACATCCACTTCAGAACACGGGGTTGTCCTGTGAGAAGCACATTTAGAAGATGAGAGTATATTCACTTGCTTGCTGTGTGTGCAAGTCAGTCTTGGTTGCAAACATTCTTTTATTAAGAAGAAAAATATTCCATTAAAAATAACAAAACTACTATTCAGTCTTTTCTCTTTACTCCCTTAGAGGTTTCTTGTAAGTAGAGCATCTGGATACACCAGATATGAAGTTTCTAGGTTGTTGGATGGTTCAGATGTTGGATGTACTGCTGCCAATCTACCTTTTTTTCCTGTGTAGTGAGACATTTACCTGTTTTTTTCACCCAGTGCAGTTTAAAGCTGCTGTGGAATTGGTTGTAGCAGTTAAATGGTTAGTTTCTTTGCCTGTTGAATAATGTTGATTATCACCAAAGGTTTGGTAATAATCTTGTGATTGTTTTGTTTAATGGGAAATATTTTGCCCACTTGTGACTGTACTTTTTCTAGCTCCAGAAACGTTTGGGTTTCAGCCCCTGACATATGTATATGCGGAGGAGTATGTGAGAGGGAAAAGCAGAAGTATGTTGTATGTAGAGTATGGGTCAGTTTTAAAAATCTTTTTAAGTCGGGGTACAACATGACTCAGTGCAGCTGTAACCACAGCTAACAGATCAGTTTTAGATACAGTAGGCTGGTTCACCTCATTTATATTTGAAAAGTATTTTCTCTAATGATGACAGATTTCCAAAGTGTCTGCATTGGTCTTGAGGCAGCACAGGCCTTAGCTTTCTCGACCAGAAGCTACAAAGTTGGCCTTTCTCCTGTCTCTGGGCCCACAGCAAGTAGTTCAGTGAGTCTTAGACTTAATATGTTTAGTACCTAAAGAAGAAAAAATATATACTCATCCAAGCTAAAGAACGCCTTCAGCTTTGTGGGTTGTGAGTGTTTGGGTGGTCAAAAACCTTTGCATTTACCTCCTAGAGAGTGAATTTGTAAATTTGCTGCATAGTTTAGTAAAGTGTTATTTTTTAAAATGCTTACAAGCTTGGGTTATTTAATTGCTTCTAGACTAATTACTCACCAGGGCAGTCAGAGTGAGACTTGATTCTGTTCCATAAACTTGCTTTTAAGGATGTTTATTAAAACTTACAGAGAGCTTCTGTGGAAGGTTAAGAATCTGGAATCAGGAATTAGCCTTGATAAAAATCAGTGAAATCTACTCTGCGTGTAGGCAGATAAAAGGCCTGATGGCTGGTATCAGACTTGATAAGCTACATTTGTATGCTATTTTCTTTAAACACATTTTATTTGCAGTTGATTCATTCTGTATTAAACAGTTTAATTTTTATAAAATATCTCAGAAGCTTAAGTGAATTAGAAAAGCTCTAGGCATTGAGACATCCCAGATAACTTTAGTAAGGTATATTTGTGTATGTGTGCACACATATATGTGATACTTAGATTTTTGAAATAAAATCTTATTTTGTTTGCATAAATACGAAGAAGTTAAGAAAATCTTGAAAATTATTAATTTTAAAAGATCTATTGTTATGTGAACTACTGAAATGTTTTGACATATAGTCTTGGTATCTGAAACAACATTAAATTATAGTATTACTTAAAAAGGTTGGTGACTGTATGATGCTTCTGTGTATTCAAAGTATATTTGGAGAGTGAAGATACTATCAGTTCAGGACTACTTTTGTATTTTACTATTTATGTGAAATTTGAAACTATTTAGAGGTATATGTACTTAAGACAGAATGTACATTTCTGTCTTGAAAGATCATTAAGAAGACTGTGACATTTTATGGAAAAATGTCAGACTTGGCTTTTATATTAAAACTTTTTTTGTATTAAAACATCTAACATTTTTTAAATTTGTTTTTGAAGTGTATTTTTTTAATCAGGTGTTATTTTGCCAGTCTTCATTGGAAGCTGTTCGTTGCTTTAGTTTTATCAGAGTGATAAACAAAGTATATGAAGCTCAATGGGTGTGGGCAAAAGAGGCTTCTGAACAAGTAATGACAGAGCCTTCCTGTTAATTGTCTGGAGCAGCACCGGTTTGGTTAGGTGCTGTACTGCAGATCTGCTCTGCAGATGCATAGTTTTTCCTTAATTACTTAATACAATTCTCCTGATATTTTTAACAGCTGTAAAAGTGTTTTTATAATAGTTTTTGTAGTTATAGTTCCCATTATAGGCACTGAAATAACCAGTCATTTTACAGGTCTCCTAAAACTGCAAGAATATTCCTAACCTCACAGAAAGTAGATCTCATTCGTGATCCACCTACGTTGGGTGGGGCATGGGAGTAGTTCAGCTGTTAACAGGTTAGCACCTAGTCTACAGATGGACCTTCATTCCTTCTCATTCTTTAGTCCGAGATACTGGTGAGGCTGTGTGGTGTCTCAGCACCTCCAAGCCATCATTCTGCAGGTGGCAGGTCCCCATGAGCATGTCACAGCATGGGTGGCTCACCTGGGAATGAAGCTGCATGTTGGTTCTCACTAGAAGGAGTTGGCTGTTGTTTTCACCATGCCTTTATGGCTGCTTGTCCTGGCAGATACCAAATGGGAAGGAGGAGCAAGCAGAATTTCTTCTGCCTGCTTTTAATGCTTATGTGGTGACTCGCTAGCTCAGGGATTGCTGTGGTGCTGCCATGAAGAAGGCTGTTGGATATTCCTGTTATTCAAACTGTGACTTTTCTGTGCAGTTGCACTACATGGTGTGTTCTGGTTTTATGGCTGATGAAATGTATGTGAGACAAAGGTTCCTGTGTCTGTTACTGACAAGGAAGTTTTACAAAACTCATCTTGTGACATAGTAATACTAGCAATAAAATATGTTCTTCTTAACTACTCTGATTAAATCTGTCATGTTTATTAATTCATTACTGTGGTACTTTGTACATCCTCCTGATGCAGGAGTAGCAAATTCGTTTTTTAGATCACTGTAGTTTAATCTTGTTCTTTTCTTCATTGGTCTGAATACTTTATAGAAATAGCTGTGAAGTTTGTTTTAGTTGGGTATTCTTTAGTGCTGCCGCTTTTATTTCTACAGTTTTCATAGTGATATTTTTAAGCAAATGCAATATTTTGAGCACAATCCTTTTAAAGCAAGGAGGGGCTTGCAAAATAATTCTCATTGTGCAAACACTTATGGGCTACTCTGCACTGATATATTATAAATGGATGTGATAGAATGGATGTTTCTTGTTAGGCTATAACAAAAATAGAGGATAGATTACATTATCCAGCTTGGTCCTTTGACTTCTTTAACATGACAGAATTTTTGTAATTAAGCAGAAAATTGTGCCAAGCCTAAAAGGGGCAAATACCCTTTTGGACAATAGGTATGAAATCTTTGTATAGCATTGTCTCAGCCGAGATTTTTTTTTTTAATACATTAAATCTACTTGGCTCTGTTGTATCAAATTAGTTTTCCTTCCATCCTCCTGCTCCCAGTGAATTTGTTGTTTGTTTTTTTGGTGGGTTTTTTTGTTTTGTTTTGGTTTTGGTTTTTTTTTTTTTTGTGGGGGTTTTTTGGTTTGGTTTTTTATGTTTTGGTTTGGTTTTTTGGTTTTTTTTTTTTTGAGATTGAAGTCTGTGTGACTTGAAGAATGAAAATCCTATGAACAAACATAATACTGGTGGGAGGTTGTTTATTTTCATCACCTTTCAGGGTCTGTTTTAGTGAGATACTGTAGTGGCTAGTTGTTTGCTCCCCTGCCCTGTGTCAGTGCCATCTTAAATATAATGTTATCAGTATTCTAAGAGGCTGAAGTTGTGCTGACCAGAGATGCCAAAATTGCCTCTTCAACTGCTGTGGATTGCCATAGTTGCTTGAGTTCTCAGAACTCTTCCAATCTTTCAGGCCTTACAGGAAAGCAATGCAGTTAATTAGTTTGTTTGTTTAGTCAATAAATTCTTTACTTAATTCCTTTAAAATAGGTGATGTGTCCTGGGATCTAGCTCAGGTTTTCCAGTTATCTTACTGCTATGTAGAAGACAATTACAAGTGAAAGTTTACAAAGTCTTCATTCATTACATCCTAATTTTCCAAATATGAGTACTTAGCAAGCACTTTTCCTGAATTAGTTGAAAAGAATATATGTGTGCGCATCTATAAGAGCACATTTATCAGAATATACCAATGCTATTTATACATGTTTAAAAGAAAGTTATCTCTCAAGTGAGATTTTAATGTCGGCTTCAATTGTTGGATTTTAATGGGTTTTTTGTTTGCTCCAGTCTGACTGAATTCATTCATCTCCAAGATAAATAGTAGTGTTTTTTTAAAAGGAACTGGAAGTTCTTGCTGCAGTTCCAGCTGGTCAGCTGTTCTCTCCTCCACTCTTTGGTCTTATTTGCAGGTGAAGTTAGATTTGCATGGACTCTGAAACTCATGGCCTGTGAACAGTACTGATAGGAAACTCAACAATCATCATCATCCAAATGTCTAATAAACCCTTTCTGTGTTTCATTTCCTTGCTTTTTGTTTTCCTTTGTTTTTATTTATAGCCTTAGGTTGTAATTTTAGACTCCATCTTGTAAGATTTTTCTAAACTTGTTTTTGTTCTGTGATAAGAACTATTTCAAACTAGCCTGCCTTGTAAAAAATAAAGCTAGTCCTCTTTTCTAAAAGCTTCCCTATCTTCCTTCAGTCCAACTTTAAATATTGCCACACCCTGTACGGGCCCACACAGATGAGATAAAGGTAGGTCTAAGGAAAGTTGAACTCCTGGTAAGTTTTAATCTCTGGATTTATTGATAGTGTTTCATACCTCAGTTTTTTATTTATCCTCTTGACTTGTAGCCCCCTTTAGTCCATCAATAAGGGAGGACTCCTTGTTTATTTAGTTTTTATGTGGTACTTTCGTCGCTTAAACTTTTTCCATACATTTTCTTCATTTAGATTTAGAATAATGACCTAAGTTACCATTCTAGCAGACATCTGTGTGCAGAAGCGTCCTGTTTTTATTTTTACCTCCCAAGCAGGATTAGGAAATCTTTTGAAATGCCAGTTATTAAAATTCAAGTTAAATGGAAAAGTTGTCCATTGTCATAGATTTCCAATCTGTAAACCAGAGCAAATTTAGGATTAATTATTTTCATACTCTGACTAAACTCCAAGTACAACATGTTAACATCTTTCAAGTTGGGTTCTTTTAAAATATTTAATTACTTCCTAAGGTAAGTGTGAAATGATTATAAGATCTTGATACAGATATTGCATCTCATACAAATGTGCATCTTCATCTTGGACATTGGATGTAATTTAAGCTTGCTTCAGTTTCCCCCATGTGTTGGCTTTTGGTGTCTTAAAGATGAGTAAGTCCAAGCGTGGAGAACATTATTTTCAAAAATATTTTCATGCTTTGCCTCAGAGAACTAATAAAGCTCTCTGGAAAAAAAGGGGGCAGGATGCATTTTTATCCCATTGTGCAATTACAGGAGTAAAAGTGCATTGTGTTTTTTAGCCAGATGCATTTTCATCAGTTCTACCTGTATCTTTCATCTCAATCTCTTGATAAAGTTAGGATTGTTTTTACATTTAGAAGGGGAATGGGTGGGACTTGAGAAAATTGGAGAGTATCTTTTCAGTGCATTTGTCATGCAAGTGTTCAAAAGCTTAAAAATGAAGACATTTTCCACTATGTATTTTACTTCTCTGTGTGGGAACCTGCTTGTATATGGGTATTTGGTTTGCAATTGTTTTAAGGCTCAGCTCCCACTAGAACACAGTTGTTTTGCAGACACTACACAGAGCTGCTTGAAAAGTCAGGAGATGAGGTATAGTAGAATTTAGGAATGTCAAATGGTTTAAGTTGTTGGGTTGAAAATAACACTATTCATTCAAATAAAGGAATTAACCTTCCTTAATGATCCAGGTCCCTCCTAGCAACCTCTTTTCCTAACCTGTTATGAACAGTCATGCTGTCTGTAAACAATTTAGGGAAACTGATTAAGTTGAAAGCAAAGCTTGTATTTTGGAGGAGGGGAACTGGAGACAGGGATCAGCTGAGTCTCCAGCCAGGTCTGTCATGGGACCTGCCACAACATAGTGCCTTCACAGCTCCAAGTATGAGACAGCATGGGAGCAGACAGGTGGGTTTCTTCCAGACACTGTACAAGTGCAACTACTACTGTCACTGTGATTAATTTATTAGTATAGGACTTAAAAAAATCCTGAAATGTGTGGATAGCACTTCACTGCTGGCCTCCAAACTAATTCTCTCTACCTTATGCACTTTGTGTATAAAGGTTTTTGTGTATTGATTATTTAACTGGATTGTAAAAGCACAGAATAGAGGTGTTTTTCACATTGCAGCTTAGGTCTGATGTACATCAGGTATCAGCATTTTTAAATACCATATTCCCTTCTTCAGCCCCCATTTCACTATTTGTTGAATTATGTTCAGCTAAGATCTTTATAAAGAACTTTTTTCCCTCCTAGAGTTCTGTTTTGGCTATGCATTGTAAAAGTAGATATTATTTAGAAGTCTTCAGAGTAGTGTTATAGTCAGTTCAGTTCAGGAATATTGTCACCTAGGTAAACTGAAGCAGCAGGAGTAGTTAGTGGGTTTTTTCCTTAAATTATTACTTCTAGGGGAGGATTTCCCAATTTTTTCCTCCAAAGGGTATCTTACTTTCTGCAAGGATTGCAGGAAAAAGTTGAAAAGTTGATTGCAGGAAAAGCGTCAAGTGTGAAAGAAAATGGGTAGATTGGTAGCACTAGAAAGTGTGGCACAGTGGATGAGGCTTTTCTAAATATAGAATATCTTATATTATTTTTTGAAAAATACTTTTGAAAAACACTTAAGCTTTTTGTGATTTGTATTTGGTTATATATATTTGAGAAAACATGCTGTAGGTTTCAGTATATTAATCTCAGGGAAAGGCAACAAGCCATCTCTTCATGCTTACTTCATTCTTGCTTTCCACAGTCATCTGACTCCTTTAGAGTTGTGTTCTTCTGTTTGGACTAAAAGCCATATGGATACACATGCTTCTGGTATTAACAGTTGGAGAAAATAAAATGAAGTGAAAAGCTTTATCATATTTTTGTTACCAATACATGCATGTTACTGCTCTGTTTGTGGGGGAATAGTTTTAATTGTGTTGGCCTTCACATTCCTTTGAAAGAAAAGCAGTTTAATAAGTAGTTCACAAAGAAATCTGTTTTATTAAGTCAGTAAACGAAAACAGGAAAACCCATGTGGAATGTATGAGAATTTTATTCATTTTGGAGTTTAGTATGGGTGACTACATATGAAGAACCTTTCCATGTTTCTGAAAATTGTATATTTCCTTCTAATGCAGCCTTCTAGAAGGTAGAACCAAAGCAAAATCAAGTCTATTTCAATAGAAAGCAGGAATTTGGATTCAAGTTACTGTAAAGCGTATGGTAAAGTTGAAGGGAAGGTAATGAGTTGATTTTAAGGGTATTCAGTGAGAAGTCTTCCCAAGCTTGTGAAAGCACATGTGTATCACTAGAAACATGTTAAATGACATGTGAATTAAAGGAGAAGTTCACTGGTCCTAAAGACATGAGTAGATGTGGTAACTGATAAAGATTTTTATTTAATGCAATCTGAACAGAGATTTATTTTAGAATTATTTTTATGCTTTCAAAATGCATTAGTTTTGTATTTAACTGAGATGACTTGAAGCTCATACATCTGCTCATAATTTCCTTAAAAAAACCATGAAAGAGATTGACAAACTATACAGACATCATAAAAACATCAGAAAAGATGCAATGAGGAGTAAAATGTCAGCTCCTTTGAATCATAATGAAGAATTACTGTCAGGGTTAGATTATAGGTGCAGTTAGAGCAAAATTCCAACTGATACAGTACCTTCCAGCTGTGGTGCTTTTAGCAAAAGAACATAAAAGTGTAAGATCTTTCTCTCCTCTGAGGAAAGGCTGGGAGAATTGGGATTGTTCAGCCAGAAGTAAAAGCCCCAGAGCAGCCTAGTTGTGGCCTTCCAATACATAAATGGGGCCAGCGAGATAGCTGCAAAGGGACTTGTTAGAAGGGCAAAACAAAGGGGAATGGCTTTAAATGGAAAAAGAGTAAGTTTAGATTAGATGGTCAAAAGAAATTCTTTCCTGTGAGGGTGGTGATGGATTGAAACTGCTTACTCAGCTAAGTGGTGGGTGCCCCATCCCTAGAGTGTTCAAGCCCAAGCTGAATGGGGCTCTGAACAACCCAGTCTAGTGGAAGGTGTCACTGTTTGTGCAGAGGTGGTTGGAGCTAGATGGCCTTTAAGGTTCTTTCCAACCCAAACTATTCTATGGTTCATCCCGATTTCTAGCTTTCTGTAATTTCAGATTGCATTGTATCTGTTTGGGGGGGGTTTATGTTGTTTGTTTGGTTGGTTTTTTTTTTCTCTAAAGCCTCAAAGAGCCCTACTGAGAATCTTGGATTCTGTTTACACGTAGGCATTTTTTCAGCAGTCTTGTTCCTGGCTGTTTCCCAATTTAATTATGGAATCCTATGGAAAATATTTTGCAGGGTGGAGGTTGGTTGCATTTTGTTTGTGTTTTATTATTTAAAGGATGCTAGATATGATAGGAGAAGTAAGAAAGCGTTTTCTACTGGCTGATAGTGTGATGGTAAATAATTCTATCAGTGCAGCTTCTAATCCAATTGGCCTTTAGTTCCCTTGATTGTTGCTTTGCTGAGGAGCCCATGTGTCTGCTTAGGTGGTTCTCTCAAGAAAGATATTCCATGTTTCTGATGATTCTTGTTATCACCTGAACCTTATGGTTCTGTTAGTGTCTTTTTGTAAGGGAGTAATCAGAATTCTAAGCAGTTTTCTAAATATGACCCTTTTAGTGACCGTGGTGATTTTTTCTTCTCTTCTGTTCTTCTGGCTTCCAGATTTCTGAGCTGATAAAAGATGGCTCTGAAAACAGTGACTAAACCTTAGGAGTTAAAGTCAGTTTAGAAACCACTCTTATGGGTATTTATGCAATTGAAAATGTTTATTTCATCATTATCTGCAAACCAATATAAGCCACATATCATGGGCTTATACAGAAAGTTTCAACATCGTTTAATGTGCCTAAGAGTCATAATCAAGCATGAGAAAGGTGATGTATATGGATGAATATAGTGTCTGAAGCAATAAATGAGTACCAAAGATGCGTGATTAATGTGTGCACTGTTTTAAGTGGCAGTGCTCTTCCAAAGCTCTTGTTTTTACCTAATCATTGTGTGAAACAGACCTTTGTCTGAATTTCTGGACCCAAGGGGAAGAGATTCCTGCTAGCATCCTTTGAAGTTAGGACTGAAAAAAGTGCTGTCAATTCCAGGTGGCTTCAAAGGAACCTGGTTATCCTTGGTCAGTGTGGCCACCAAGAAAAGCTTCTGTTTGGTTCCTGCAATGACAGATGTGATGCATAAGGTTATAACTGCAAGGGTGGGTGGGTGAGTTGCTGCTGATTCTTTTGCCCTTTGGAATTCAAGGTGCTTGCCTTCAGGTATTCTTAGTGGCTGGAGGCAGAGGAAGGAACATATAAATGCTGTCATTTAACTTTCAGTTCCCCACAAGGAAAGGTGGTGCCCTGATGGGAACCAGCAACTTAGGAGGTTGAAACATTACTTCACATTTGAACCAGTGAAGTACATTTTCACCCCATTACTGCTCCAGCGTTCAGCATCATGTGATCCATCAGCAACTCTTGGTTTTGACTTATTTGATGAATCTTCCATTTGGTACATTTAGTTACATTATTGTTATTTGCCTTTTTTTTGGGCACATAAGAGCATGGTAAACAAACAGCATATATATTTAGGGCTCCTCTGCAAACTTCCATTCCTTGTGAACACAAAAAACTTTTGCTGCATTATTGAACCTGTTATTAATACACAAGGACAAACTCTTTCTTATTGCGTGTCACCTTGAAGTCTTGAAGAACTCCTGCTAGAAGATCTTCTGATGTCCATCTTGGAAGTCTAGGTGTTCAGCTAGATCATCCTTCCTCATATACATGTTGGTTGCTTGGGGGAAGAACAAAGAGATGTGTGAAGCATTATTTTATTTTCCATTACATTTATCTAGCTGTCTTCTGACTCGTGTTTCTCATAACTTCAGCCAATTTTTCTGGTATAAAGTTAAAATTATTTGCAGTTACAGCAATGTTTCTTTAGAGCTTTTAAGAAAAGAACTAAATTTTCTTAATTTCTTTGTATTCTTTTTAGACAAAGAAAGTATCCTTATTTAAGTTATTTTTTGCATTTTTTCTTTTTAGCTAAAAGTATGACTTAAGCAATTATTATGAAAAATTTGGACATGTAAAATGTTAATTTGGCATCATAAGACTTGAAGGAATACTTTTTCTGCATCTTTTATGTAAACATTTGAGATTAACCCAAGACTTAAAGAAAATAGGTCTTTCACTTGTGTAGAAGACCATGTCTGTGTAGCTTTTGAATAACCTTCACCTTGGTTCTTATTTTACTCTATTGTAACAATGGGAGCAATGCATGCTTTTGCTGCCAAAACAAAAGAGTTGAAAAGGAGGGGGAAAAAGGAGGAAGATATATATTCAATATAAAGTAACTTGGGTAGTTATACTAGAAAAATAATGTTACAATTAAGTCTGTACTGTGTTGAAAACATACTTAGCGCTCTCCTAAGTGACTTGCAGAGTAAAATGGCACCGTTTGCTGTAGTAGATAAATGACACGTTAATAGTCTTACATTATAAGAGACAATTTAAAGGTTTGTGATACTAACATTGGACTGATTTGTGTGGTGTCTTGTACATTGGAGCATGTGGATGACACAACAGCATGGCTTGAATAGATGCTTCTATTCTTGTATCTTGGAATCTGTTGGTATCTGTCTTGCAATAAGTTCACTGTTAACAGTCCTTTCAAAATGTAGCAGAACACTTCTGAGAAAGATGTTTTATGAACAAAATTGCATGGTTTTGCACTAGACTTAAATATTGGCTTTGTCAATTCTAAAATACTTATGTTTGCTGTACTTGTTTATGTAAAGCTAAAGATACTCTCCATTCCTTTACACTGGTTTCTTTACAGTCCTAATGAATGTAAAAAACACTTCTATTCTTTTTTCACATATTCTGCAATTTACCTTGTTTCACTGGGATACAGTTCTCTCTTTAAAAACATAATACAAAGACATCTAAATAACAACGTATGTAAAAGTGCAAAAAACTATTTCTTATTAGAAGGAGACTAGAGCAAACCTCTAAAGTATAAGTTTTAGTTAATGTATTTTTTTATTCAAACTTGCATTAAGAGCAAATATTCTTTGCTTCTAACAAAGCTTGCAGTTTAAATAGGCCTACTATTAAATTTTTCATATGAATTTAATTGAATGTTACTCTTCTCTGCATAATTGGTTTTTCTCCAGTTTGAAAATATATAAAAGTAATGAGAAAGTAGAGGTTCACTTACCCATGTAAAATTTTGATTAAAGTTTTTGGAGTGCTTAAGAGATAAAATATAAATTAACTAAATTAATGCCTCTTTCTCTGTAGGGTGCTGGTCAAGACAAACTTGGAATATATGTCAAGTCTGTTGTGAAAGGAGGTGCTGCAGATGTGGTTAGTAATATTCTTAATTGTCAATTTCAGAAGTAGTAAGAGCCTTTGGAAATGCTTGAAAATCCTTTGTTTACTAGTTTGTGTGAATGAATGATTGTTTTAATGGAGATCATGTTAGCATTGGTGTATGAATTTGCTTCTCCTGAATATGTGTTTTAGGATGGTCGTCTGGCTGCAGGGGATCAGTTGCTTAGTGTGGATGGTCGAAGTTTGGTGGGCCTGTCCCAGGAGAGGTATGGAATGCTTTCATTGGTTGCTTTTATACAAAGGAAATGTTAGCTTAATAATGTACCGAAATGGGCAGAAGCTCATTTTTTTTTACACTTTTGGCTTTGTCTTGGCATTTGATAACTGCCTATGGATAACCTTAGCAATAATTCAACTATCCGTGTATTCCGTGTATGATTTTTCTCATCTTTTCATACTGTATGGGTTATTTATATAGAAGAGACTGTATTATACATTTGGATTTTGGTTTGGAACAGTCTTTATGTAGGTCTAGTTTTAAATACTTTGGCTTTGACCTTTGAAGCAGAAACTGGGACTAAAGAATACTTGCCAGTCTGTGCACATAAGCCTATCTTCTTGTCATTATCTTGTAATTTTTTTCAAAGTGATTTTAAGTGATTTTAATCTGAAAAAGAGTGTGCTGTCAAGCAACAGATTACTGATAATAAGGGTGACTAATAATACAGTGCCTAATTTAATTTTTTTTTTATTTGCAGGGCAGCAGAACTTATGACTAGGACAGGTTCTGTAGTAACACTAGAAGTAGCAAAACAAGGAGCAATTTACCATGGTCTGGCAACCCTGCTTAATCAGCCATCCCCAATGATGCAAAGAGGTAAAGATACTAATATTGATGCTAATAACAGCTTTGTAAGTCTGCCTTCTGCATTCATAAGAATGCAATGTAACTAGTAGGAAATAAATAAATGTGAACAGAAGCCCTGGAATGTATTTTGCCATTGAATTTTAATGGGTTTTTAAACCAGAAATTTTATAACATATCTCCTTAAGTTTCAGTGTCTGATCATAAGAAGTTCTTGGATGCTTCTCTAATGTTTTATTATATCATCCTACTTCAGGGTACTAACAAGTGATACATTAAAGTCCAATATAAAATAGTATTGTAAAGGAAATAATTTTGTCAGTGAAGACATTTTCTACATACAGGGTAGTACCAGTATAGGAAAGAACGGGTTAAAAGAACAAATCCTTATTATCACGGTTGACAACACCATCACAGATGGCATAGGTCTCAGTCATCCAGAGACCATTCAATATAACATATTTAGTTTTTCCAGTTGTTGTGGTACCTTTTCAGAAGTTCTTTTGAAGAATACAGATTGAAGGAATTCTGTATATTTTACACAAGATTGGGATTAGGTGTTTGAAGAAGTAAAGATTTTTAAACCTAGCATTTGATTTGCTGGGAACTTAATTCTTAAATATAAGCTTAAAGTAGCTCTGGTTTGGAAAAAAAATACGCTAGGCAGTAGTTAAGTGAAAAGGAGAAACTACATATCCAACTGTTACAGTTTCTGACCGCCGTGGCTCAGGTAAACCCCGACCAAAGAGTGAAGGTTTTGAGCTGTATAACAATTCCACACAAAATGGATCACCTGAGAGTCCTCAGCTGCCGTGGACAGAGTACAGCGAACCAAAGAAGCTGCCAGGGGATGACAGATTGATGAAGAACAGGGCCGATCATCGCTCCAGTCCCAATGTAGCAAGTAAGAGAAGTTACCCTTCTTTTGGGGATAGATTCCTCCTCCAGTAGTTTTAGACGCTGTTGTATTCAAAAGAAGGTGACTGTTTTTAAAAATGGATGAAGTTTAAAATACCACTGCAGTGGTAACATTTGGAGCAAGCTTCTTGCTAGAACTACATAAGGACAAAATCATAGTTATTTTGTGAATACTGTTACTTTATTAAGTCTTTATGAAGGTCTGTAAATTATTATTAACAGTCATGTAAATGCTTCCTTTAACTTTCCAACAGATCAGCCTCCAAGCCCTGGGGGAAAGAATGCTTATGCATCTGGAACTACCACCAAAATAACCTCAGTCTCTACTGGAAATCTTTGTACAGAGGTCAGAAATGGCAAGCAAAATGCTGGCTATTAATCTTTCTTTATCTATTAGTAGTGTCAGTGTGCTTGAGTCAAACCAGTGTCTTACTGAGCTATTTGACCACAGTGCTGGTGTTTGTTACTGGGTAGGGTTTTGCTTATTACAGCTAATGAAAGGTTTAGAAAGTTTTCAATGATTTCATTAAATTCTTTTAATGAAGTTGTCCTTGTGATTTCTTAGGTTTGTACAACATTGCATACTCGCTTTGAGACCATAAAAACATGAGTCATAGCCACAGTTATATTTGATACTAGGCAACGTCTTCATCTCCTCTCCCAGATGAGTAATGCTCTGAGGAGACAAAAGAAAATATTTGGAAAATGCATGTTGGGAACAATCTTCCATACAGATCTATGTGATTAGAGAATCCTGCCTTATTTTTTTTCTCCCTTTTTCAGGAACAGATTCTGCCACCACGACCTGAAGCTTATCCCATCCCAACACAGACATATACTAGAGAATATTTCACATTCCCAGCTTCAAAGTCACAGGATCGAATGGGTCCAGCTCAGAGTCAGTGGCCAAATTATGAGGAAAAACCACAGCTTCAGGCAGAAAGTAATCATTCTATCAATACTACCATGCAGGTGAGAAAAAAATTTTTTCAGTATGAGGAAACAAATCGGAAAGAAACTGCTTGCTTTCCAATCCTGTACTGCTAGAGACTTTCTTCAGAATAGTCAGTTCTCTACAGCTATATCATAAGATGGGAACATGACTATACTTTTGTCAAGATGGGCTCGGGTTCAGGAACCCTATGGTTTGGGGTTTTTTTTCCTTCTCATTGTGCATTTTTCCCCCCCTTCTTTTCACATAATTTCTTACCATGTTCTGCAGACGTGTTACCTGGGGTATTTTAATCCCCCTGTTAGAGATAATGGGGTGTAAGTTGAATTAGGGTTCATCTTGTAAAATGTTTTGTGGCTTTCTGAAGAGCAAACTAAATCTCCATTCTTCCAAGAAGGTTTATGTGGAAAAACATTTGCCTGAAGGGTGTGTTATTTAGTGATAAAGCACTAACATTGAAATCAAAAAAATTCTTTAAGATCTATCCAAGGTGTTTACTGAAACATTCCTGCTCCTAGTTAAAAAAAGAAATGTGTTAATTTCAAATCATATCTGTTATCAAAGTATAGGTGCATCTTGACATGGAATGAATTTACACCCATTGTACTTCTAGAAATTCAGTGTTGTTCTACTTCTGTTAGTGAGAACTTCATTCAAATCCATACAGGAAATTAAACCTAGATCTACTAGATCTAGTTATTGGATGATCTTCTTTCTCTAATCCACCAGACTTAAAAATATAGAGAGATTTTAAAATATAGAAATAGGGGTTTTTTTTGGTGTTTTTTTGGTTGGTTGGTTTTGGGGTTTTTTTTTTTTGTTTGTTTGTTTGGTTTGTTTTGCTATTTCTTAATTAGTGATAAGAGCAGAGCCTTACACCAGGCTTCTCTCTTACTATCGGAAAAGTATTCATCTGGGAATGCTCCAAAGTAGAATCTTGAGATTCCATCTAAGTAAGCAAAGAAAGAATTGTTTATAGGTTATTCACACATGTATGGACAAGTGAATTCATAAAAGTCACTTTTATTTTAGTGGTTTTTTAGTATTATAGAAATTAAATTCTTGTTATTTGGATTGTTTAAAAAAAATAGTTGTTTTGCTCAAAGTAGGACGGTAGTTTTGAAAGGGAATGCTGCAAGTTGAACAACTTTGGGAAATAGGTACAGAAATATTTTACTGAATTCCCATGCCTAACTCTTCCACAATTCATTATTTCATTGCACTTAATCTTAGCTGCTTAGTTAATATCTACATGCTCTCTGTCAGGGATGGGAGAAGGGGAGGCAGGTGTCTCCAGAGAATGGTTCCTACCCATGTGTCTTAACTGAATTCTATGATAATTGCTACTTGGACATGTATCTCTCCCCTGCTTAAAACAAGCTTAAGTGAGTAGCTTAGATGAGGTGGTTAAAACTGGTAAAGATGAAGCCCATCTATTAAAGTTGTTGACAGACACTGAATTTGAGCTATAGCCTTAAGGCTGAAGACAGGGAAGAAAAGGATTTTGCTGAAGCAAAATAGAAGCTTTAACTCCTTACAAGCACTGAAAGTGTTAATAGTTTTTCCCTGCCAGACAATAGTTCTTTTAAGTTGAAAATTAGAAGAAAACAGAAGTAAAATTCTTACAAAAACAAAAAAAAACACTTTAATCTTTGCAGAGAGAACTTGGCTTGTAAAAAAAGCTGCTAAATGTCTTTTTTTCTGTTCTGAAGGCATTAGCAAGCTTTGGCTAGGTGCATCTTTACAGCAAATCTACCACAAATAACTGTGTGTTCAGCTCTGTTGGACTAATAGAGCATAAAAAATACACTTGTTCCTCTCAAAGAAGGCATTCTTTAGAGGTCATGGTTCAGGTCATTGATGGAGGAAAAGGAGTTTGCTTTGTTAGTCTTCTCTCAATTGTTGATAATTGGTGCATTATGTGTTCAGTGCTTAGCAGTTCCTAACATTTGAAGTATGAATATTTGCTTCAAGAAAATCATTAACATATTTAATAATCCTGGTTTATGGTCCAGTGTTCCTTTTCAGGTGGTTGTTCAGTGCAATGGGACCCAGAAGTTCTGTAGAAAAAGACTTGGTGTGTGATGCACTAAAGTGACAAAAATCTCAGACCATTATGCTCATGCTTGCCTGGATTCTGTACCCTGAATTGTGTTAGTAATGGGAGCTTCCTGCAGGACATCTCTCCTGTTAATGGAGCAGGATAGGCAGAGGCGCTCTTCTCTTTCTCTCTCTCTGCAGCTTTTGTGTTTGTTTTCCCAATAGGAAAGATGTTCAGTTAAGCCAGTTAAAGTCTGAATGGCAGAGCTGCTATGACTGAGCCACTGCTCAGAGCTACCAGGACTCTCATACTCACACGTGGGGGAGGGGGTGTCAAGGATAGTCCTGAGAAACTGTGCAAGTTGGGGAGGTTTTCAGCTTGAACTCGATTTTGCATTCATCATTCCTCCCAATCCACTTACCAGGCAGTTCCCAGAAGCTTGCTAACTCTTCCATCACTTGAATGAGTTAAGACCGAGAAGAATATTTTATTGTTGGTTTTGGGAAACTTACTGGGTATGGAAATGCTGAAATTCATTAAAAGTAATTACCTTCAGTAATAAGAATATGTCTTGTAAACCATTTTCAAGTATGTTTTAATGTGGATGGACTGTGATACACATGCCTTGTTTAATATTTTTCAGCGTGTAGCTCGTTCCCAGGAAGAGCTCAGAGACAAAGTTTTCCAGCCAGAGAGGAATCGTTTGGAGGTTGTTATACGGAAGGATGTGGAGTACATTGATCGGAAGTCAGACAGCGATCAGTGGATGAATTCATCTGTGGATTCTAGTACATCTAGCCAGGAACACCTGAATCATTCCTCCAAACCAGTGTCGCCTGGTTCTTGTTTAACTAAAAGTGGACCTGGCCGTTGGAAAACTCCAGCCACTAGCCAGCCGACTCCAGTGGCCATTTCCCAGCCCATCAGAACAGATCTTCCCCCTCCACCACCACCTCCTCCAGTGCATTATGCTGCTGAATTTGATGAACTACAAATGGATTTGCCTCTGCCTCCCCCTCCTCCTCCAAATCAGATAGGAGCACAAGCATCCTCCCAGGTAGCTGCTGCTGAGCGTAAAAAAAGAGAAGAGCATCAGAGGTGGTATGAAAAGGAAAAGGCACGTTTGGAAGAAGAACGAGAAAGGAAACGTCGTGAGCAGGAGAGAAAACTGGGCCAAATGCGTTCTCAGCCACTAATTCCTGCTCAGCCTGTAGTTCCTCCTGTCTCCCTTCAACAAGTGAAATCAGAAAAGCCCTCAACTTTGCAGAGATCTCAAGAAACAGTTATTCGAGAGCTGCAGCCCCAACAGCAGCCACGGACTATTGAGCGGAGAGATTTGCAGTACATTACTATCAGCAAGGAAGAACTGTCCTCTGGTGATAGCCTCTCTCCAGATCCGTGGAAACGGGATGCGAAGGAGAAACTGGAGAAGCAGCAACAGATGCACATTGTGGACATGCTGAGTAAAGAGATTCAGGAACTTCAGAACAAGGCTGATCGTACAGCGGAAGAAAATGACCGCCTCCGCAAACTCATGCTTGAGTGGCAGTTCCAAAAGCGACTGCAAGAATCAAAGCAAAAGGATGAAGATGATGATGAAGAGGAGGATGATGAGGTGGATACTATGCTCATCATGCAGCGACTGGAGGCAGAAAGAAGAGCAAGGGTAAAATCTTTTCTAGAAAAGAATACTGTAAATTTCTAGCTTGGTGGGTTTTCATACTTTGAGTATTTTGATATTCTTAGAGAGTAAAGGAGGATGATACTTTCTTAAATGGCTTGAATTTTAAAATTAATAACTTAAAGTGGTTTCATCAGTTAATGTATTGTGAAAGTATCAGTTACCTTTTATAGAATTCAATTTAGCAATTGAATTTACTTCTCTGGTTTTGGGAAGAGAAAAGTTCCCCTTGGATAAAGATTTTTTGCCATGCACCTAGAGTATGGTTGGAAGGTAAAATATGGCAGAAATTTGTTAGGTAAAGTAAGCAAAAACATTTGAAATTACAAAAGTTTGTAGGAGAATCAGGAATAAAAATAGTGTGATTTTTCCCTCCCCTCCCCAGTGTATTTACCTCTAGAAGTTTTTATTTATGGTCTTGGGTCATGAACAGAGACACTGAATGCATACTGTTTCCAGGGAGTAGGGAGCTGAACAGACGTTCCAGCTTGCTGGTCTGATACAGCTGCTACCTCTACCTTTACTGCCCAACAGTGCTGACTTCAGCAGTGGAAGGAGCATTGCTTGAGCCGTGTGGTTTTGGGTGGTGTAATAGCTCATATACCCTGTCTAGAGCTCCAGCTCCTACAGGCACAGATTTTTCATGGTCTCCAGTCTAATCAGCATCTGAGGTTTGCTTACCTTAGCTTCAGTTCTGTGACAGCTCATAATATATGCACTAAGTTAATACAACTGAATAGTACGGGGAAATTTTTAACCACTCCTGCTGGTGGCTGTTGTTTCCCAAGACTCTGCTAAATCTACTGTTATTGAGGAAAAAGTGTCTATAGGAAAAATCTGTTCTTTTCTGAATAACAGCATGGATTCCAAAATTACATACTAATAGCTATGCTTTTCCAGGCTTAAAACCTAGCTCTGTAATATGTTCAGTGTCTTCTGTGTGTTTGTCTTGAAAAGTTGACTTAATTCTCTGATAAGCAATGTTTAATTCCAGAGAAATGTTTGGACATGCTTGTTTTGACATTCAGAAATAGCTAGTGGCTTGAGTAGGATTTGAGTTCATGATTGATTGTTTTGGCAGCTTCATTTCCTAAACTTACTCTTCTCATATTTGCTACAGTCTGCATTGCTTTCCTTTTTTTTTTTCCCTTGTACCTAGCTTTGTTACTGTGTAAAACAATAAATATCTCAAACTTGGAAACTAAAGAAAAAAAAGCTAAATATGTATTCAGCAAACATGTTTCCCTAAAGTCCAGCATTGCTAAGAGGCAATTTGTGGCACATAGACAGTTACCTATGGGCATAAAAAATACGTGTAGAACGGCCATTTTAACAAACAGTGTCTTAAAAATTTTACTGTGGCAAGGCTAAGAAAGCCACATGTTAATAATAAAAAAAAAAAAAGCCAGTTGTATTGCATAATGATATTAGTCTTCTCTGCAAGTGCTGGCTTTAAAGCACTGTTTGTGCATAAAGTTCTTCCAGCTTTTTGGAACACTTTGAAATGAAAAAATAACAGTTGTCTTGAACTGAATTAATGTTTGTTGATTACATTTCACTTTTAGAGATGCAATTAAGTAGCTTCTTTTTGGAACTACTGAGGTGTTGCATGAGTCAATACTGATAAAAATTTTGGATTATTTGTTTTCATTTCTGTATTTCACATTTATGTCCATTCAGTCCCTCATTCTAAAGCAGCCAACTAAACAAAATGCTTTTGAAATAGCACATATCTAACCTATCTTTATTTACACTGTGCATCTTTCTTTTTTTCCCTTCTTATTACCTGCAGCAGACTGCTGTGCCAGCAATCTCTGTTCTAGATTTGGTATGTTTGTTTCTTTCTCTTCAATATCTGTTTCCTATTTCAGTTCCTTATTAATATTATTAATAACAGCCCTATGTTCTCTGGATGACGATTTAGCATATTTGGGTGTTCAGAGATCATTATGATACTGTAAGCAAGCATGCATTTGAGTGTTTTCAGATACAGTGATTCCTTCCTCTTAGATGTTGTGTTCTGCTTGCAGACTTGATTTGTTTGTTGCAGCAGTAGTCTAACATAAAACTGTATCTGCTGTTTTATGCAATTTTGTTTACAAAATCTTATTAATAACTGCATGAATAGACTGTGAGGTAAGATTGCTTCCTTTTCCTTTCGCACCCATGCATGTTTTAGAAGAGCTCTAAGAACACTTCCTTTATAGTTTGAAGGGAAATTGTACTGAGAGCCTAATAATACAGCATACTTCTTCAGCAACAAACCTTGTTGTTTGCAGGTGTTACAGGTGTTTGGTTTTGGCATTAATATAAGAATGGATTGTAAACTCAGAAATTTTTTCCAAACTGGTATTTCCAAGTTGGTTGCATAAGCATGCAGTCATTAAGTTACAATATAATTTCTGTTTCAATTGGTTAGTACTATTCTCTTGCATCTAAAACATGACAGGCTTTCAAACTGGAGCAGTGATTGCTATAACTCCAGCTAATTTTGTATTTTATTGCACTTACTGAACATGGAAAATGAGTTTTGTAGGCTTCCAGAGCAGAAATACATCCCCTTCAAAGTCAATTTCTGTATAATTAGTGTCCCAGTTTTAAAAGAAAGGTGATGCTAGTAAAATTTAATTTGTGCTGCTTGAAAAAAACTGTCAATGTGTTGGTTCAAAATATGGATTTGGATATTCAGCACTGCCTTATGAAAAGGAAAATAACGTTTTAAAATGCATACTACTGGTAATTCATAAAACTCATAAAAACACATAAAAAAGGTGCTCAGTTTTGTATCTGTGTATTATGTGAGTGTTAAGCAGTTTACAGCAGTGGAACCAGGTGTAGCATTTCACCTTTCTGAAGTAATGGACAAGCCAGGAGTCATGGACTTAGTATCTTATCAATATTTTCTTATTACTACCTACATTTTTTTGCTCAAACCTTGATTCCTGGAGCTGCAGTTAGATAGACAAAATGCTTTTCCAAGCAGACTGCAAACATCCAGATCTTTCAGGGACAGGAGCTTGGTGAAGGCAGACGGTATCACCAGCTTGAAAAATGGATTAGACAAATGCATAGACATGAAGCCTGCAAACAGCTACTCAGAGGATTACACAAGGCTGGACCAGCTGACATCTCTAGTAGTGTGCTAAATGCCTGGGGAATACTAGAAGAAAAGGCCAGGCTCATGTGCAGCTCTTCTTGCCATGGTCAGAGACATCAGAATACTGGGCTAGATGGATGCATGGCCTGAATCAGTTGATGATCTATGATGTTCATAAATTTAGCTTTAAAAAAAGATAGCAAGCTAATTTTAAAATAGTTGAACACTACACCCAGCAAATACCACTTTTTCATAATTTCATGATTTTTATCCCATTCACGTGACTTTCAAAACATAAACACATTTAAACAATGCCACTTCATATACCCAAGTAATTTTATTTCTAAAAAATCTCCAAAAACAACAACAAAACTTTCGCTGTTTCATGCTTTTTTATATGTCTAGGGTGAACATTGTTGATAGTTGTTCTGCTAATTACAAGGCTGAAGGAAGGTGATGAACAGTTAATACAAGAATTGTCAGCTTAGATAGTGTTTGTTTTTTAAACTCCCCAGGCTCTATGAGCTCTGACACAGCTTTTTAGCTGTCACTAAATAAATAGGTATAAATTTAAAGTTGTCCTGGAACATCTTTTAGAGTGTTATAAGCAGTGCTTGGAGAAATGGACGTTGTCTGAAATTTGAGGCTTCCTGGATTTGAGAATGGCCTGCTAGTCCTGTGAATATCTTAACATTCCTGATAGGATCAGCCCACTGACCCCTTTACCAGGAGCAATAGTTTGGAGGAGAGGTGGACGTCTCTGCCCTTTTAGGTGTAGGAGTAGTGTTGTGAGTGTATGTTGGTGATGGGGAGACAGAGTTGTGTGGCTAATGGTTGGCACTTTGCAGTAGAGCTGGGTCAAGGCAGGGGAAAAAAATTGGTGCTTTGTGCTCAGCTGCTTTGCTAAGTTACCTGTGGGAGAATGTTCTTCTCTGTCACTCTGGTTGTACGAATTAGCTGCTCTTCTGATTCTATTCTATTTTCTGTTAAAATAGAAACATATGGCTTTGGAGGAGACGTGGAAGTACAGTAAATCAGGTGAAAACATGACTTTTAAACAAGAGAAAAACTGATTGGGATAGAGAAGCATCCAATCAAAATACTCAACTGGGGAATCTTATAGCCTTCTCACTAGAAGTGGGATTCAAAGCTGATTTTCCTTTGCATCTTGAAAATTCGGGGTGAAGTTAGAACTGGGTACTGTTGTATGTACAGAATTACAGACACAAATGCCTGCAAGTCCTCTGGCATACCTCATCATACCACTGCTCTCTGCCTTCATCTGGGAATGCTCCAAAGTAGAAACTAGTTAGTGATCATCAAGAAATGTCATCTCTTAATAGTTGCTGTGTTCGCACTTCTGCCTTCCGTATAATTTTTAGCCATTTTCCTATAGGTATTCTGTTTAGAATAGCCTCTGACCTGGATGCAGTTGTCTTTACAATTCTTACGATTCAGATGTTAACAACAGCTCCCAGGTGGGCAGCTGAGTCACTTTTGCCTTCTTTCTGTAGTTATGATCAGAAGATAATTAAATAAACCAGTCCTACTTTCTCTTTAGTTGGAAATTGTTTCTCATTTAAGTGTTTTTGAATAAGAATATTTGCTGGTAAGCAGTGAGGCATCCATGTCATAACCTGGGAGCAGTAACTGCCATGTTCAGGGTGTTTCTCTAATGTAGTTGGGACAGGAATTTTCCTGTATTTTCTCACCATGCAGTTTTTGCTTGCCTTTTTATTATTATTATTAAGAGGAAATGGCTTCTCTTGTATAAACTCTTGTGAGTTACTAGCTGTCTTTCCTTTTGACAGCAATATTATCTCCTTTGCTAAAATAATGTCTTCTAATAAATAAGACAAGAAGTCTTAATCCAAGCAGGGTTAACCACTCTGTTCCCTGCTCTGCAGTGCAAACTGAGCTTGATCTTTGTCATTTTCAGTTAGGAATTACAAAGTTTTAGCCCTAAATAAAGGGATTTACATGGAGGTAGTATTCTCTAAAATACATTCATCAAATTAATTTTGTTCTGTAGCTTTCCCACTCAAAAATGAACAATGGGGAAAAACAGTTGTAAGAAAATTAGCCAAACTGTTTAGACTTTTTTTATTAATTGACTGGCCAGGAAGATACTTGCATGAAGGTTGACCTCACAAAGTCTATTAAAGATTTAATTTCTCTTTCTCTCTTGTACTGCTTTGTGTCTTAAGAATCTTTTTCTGTAAGTGAATTTGGATTGTAAAATAAAATCCATAAGTAGAGAAGTATCCCTATTACATGCAGTTTATAGCAAGATCAAATCATTTGTTGATTTATACTAATGAGGATTTAAAAAACAAAAGTTGTGTGGAAGGAAAAAAAAATACTTTAAAACATAGCAACAGTAAGAAATAACACAGCATGCGGTACAGTTAATTTCTTCATGTATTACTGGGCCAGTGAATTTTCCTGTCCATCAGGGGCTTATATACTGTTAGCTTTAAATAATCAGGCAAAGTTTGGATTGTGCTCAGTTTTCCTATCTGTGCAGCATCATAAGCGTTTATAAATCAGTATTATTTGTTGGACATGAGTTGTTCTTGTGAGCTGTTTCATCCCAGTAGTCAAAAGTTTTCTTTCCTTCACTCTTTGCTTTTTCCAAAACCCATCTGCTGCAGATAAAGTGGGAGATTTTATTTCCTGAGACTATTTGCAGACTTGCTGAATGAGCCTGTTACTTTAAATGGATTGACCCTTTGGCTAATGAGTCATGATTTTCCGGTGCTTAAATTCTAATCCAGATTGAAAAAAACAATTGACTGCTGGAGCTGTGGGCTGTTGGCTCCAAGTATTTAATTTCATTTTACTGTACCTATGAGACTATGGTTGTTGAAGCTCTTTGGGACATGAATCACCTCAGTCTTCTACTGGGGATTCATACATGACTGCTAAAAAGGTCTCCCTGAGTAATTTGTGCTTTTATGTATGTAGTTCTGTGCGCCTCTATTTTGCTTTTTTTTTTCCTTGAGGATTTTAGGCAAGCCAGTGTAACAAATCATACTTGAAATGGCTGGAAATCATATTGATGGATCTGTAGCATAGCATTTTCAACTGAATGAGATAATTTTAGATGCCAGTATTTCGTTACCTTTTCTTTTGCCCATTTGGCCCATGTGAGTGACCAATTAAAATTGTGTCTCTGTTAGTTACAGGATGAAGAACGCAGACGGCAGCAACAATTGGAAGAAATGCGGAAACGAGAAGCAGAAGACAGGGCCAGGCAGGAAGAAGAGCGTAGACAGCAAGAGGAGGAGCGGACCAGGAGAGAGGCTGAAGAAAAGGTTGTGGTTTTCTGAGTGCCACAGGGGTTCTTGCAGGCCTTTCCTCTTCAGTCTGGCCAGTACCAGCTCAGTGTTGGGTTAGCAGGGTTTAAACACAGCAGCCCTGGTGATAAGGGTCATGGCCCAAGGCTTCAGTTTGTCCTATCCAGGCCAAAAAGGAACTAAACAAATGGCCCTCTCCTGGTGGCTGGAGTTGTCTGGAGTTGCAGAAACAGTACTGTGAGCTTAGTGCCTGAAGGTTTTTGGCAGTGGGAAGGCTCTTACCTTCAGAGACTTTCTGAAAATTATGGAAGAAAGCAGCTACTTCCCATTTCTCTTCAGCTCCCGTAATGAATCGCATACATTCTTTATTATCATGGCTCAGTTAGTGTTGTTGGGTTTTCCTGTGTCCCAGAGATGGCACTTAATTATTGCTGTAGTATTTTTTAATATAGATACAGAGAGAAGTATGAAATACAGTGGAGTAGTGATGAATATTCCATATTGTTTTTTATGTTTGGACTTTGGGAGGGAAGTGGTTTCTAGAAGGCAAGTAAATAATTTTAACAGATAAGTGTGCAGTCAAATTGTAGAAATTGAGGGTTGTAGTTTCCTTTGAAACATTATACATGAATATGAGAAGCTTTACTGATAAAACTAGAAGACAGAATTTATTTGACTCAGCATGTTTCTTAAGACCTTTTTGTTCCTAGAGAAAGCAGTTACTTCTGCTCAGTTTGCAAGTTGGTAACACTGACTTCAGAAAGAAGGCTAGCTTTTAAAGTTGTTCATCTTGGAAGACTGAGCAAATGCATTTTAAAAGCCCCCAAAATTTAGATATATTAAGTATGTTTATTTATTTTTCAAGCTTCATTAAATTTTTTTCCATAAACAGTGTAGTTTGAGTGGAAGAGGTGGTAATAAGAGAGAAGTGAGGAAGGTGTATCTGGAGTGAAGAAAGTGTTTAAAAGTATACTGTAGGGACCTTAAATGAAACCAAGAGAAAACAACTATGGCTTTCTTAACTTCTGACAATGATGCAGCTAAATGGCATTTTGATCACACTAGAAAGAGTTTTCATTGACAGATGTTGACTGAGATACTTCTACCAACTCAGAATTGAGTGCCATCAGTAAAATGGTTTTAGACAGTAGTACAAGGAGATGAGTTTCACGTCTTTGCTAAGATTAGATCTGTTTATTATTTTTTCAGGAGAGTTCACTCAGTGTTGGGAAGATAAGCATTCAAGGTGGATTTTTTTAAAACACGTGTTTTAAAACCAGAAATGATGGTTATTCCAAATGTCATGCATTCCCAGCAGAAATTATATAATGCTTATACCCAAAGGGTTTTGCAATGCACATGCAGTTCCCAAATACACCTCATTTGTCATCAAACTACTGAATAAACCCTTGTATTAATTTACAATGTGTCTGAAACAAGAGTGAGCAGAATTAAATGCTATTTAGTTTAAAAACAGAACAGTCTTTTAAAGAGGAAGAATATGTAGAAGATATTTCATGGCCTTTTAAATGGTCAGTAACCTCATATAAATATCATTAGCATAGTTTCTGTTTTAAATGCCTTTTAACAGCATTTGTTTGCCTGGAAAAGTTCTTTGTAGTAATTTTTTTGTGTGAAAGTAGTTTTCCTGGTGTTCATACTAGGAACTTTGTTAGGAGTCATCTATTCCAAGGCTCTGTTGACATTGTATAAGCACGAAACAAAATTACAGAGTTCCTTTTGTAAGATGGTAGTTAATTTTAGTTATTTTCATCTCCAACAGATTCTCTACAGCTTTAGTAAATCTGAACCTTATTAACTGTAGTTACAGTTTGAGTAATAAATGTTGGAATGCCCTTAGTTTACACAGACAGTTGCTTTAGTGACCACAGGCAGCGGTAAATCTGTAAATAACAGCTACACTGTGTTCCTGGATGGCTGCTGTTTTTTTGCAAATGTGACAGTTTAACCACTGGCCAAATGCCAGTTCAGCCACAAAAATCATTCACTCTTAGTAGTAAATATATTGTAACAAATATTCCCAAAGAATATTTGTGCATATAGATGCCCTGCTTATTGCCAGAAAAGGAGATAACAAAGATTGACGCAAGATGATTGTAGCTCAGTGATGGAAAGCTTAAATCTCATGGATTGAGATGTCTGACCACTGTGTTTCTGTTTCCTCTGGGCTTTCAGAGGCGCCAGGAAGAGGAGTATTACAGTCGCTTAGAGGCTGAAAGGCGCAGGCAGCACGATGAAGCTGAACGAAGATTGCTGGAACCTGACGAGCCTGGTCTGTACAGACCTCCACTTCCACGGGAATATGAACTCCCATCCCCAACCCCTTCATCTAACGCTCCTCCTCCCCCACCTCAGCGAAACACCTCTTACCTCAAAACACAGGTCCTCTCCCCTGACACGATTTATACTGCCAAGTTTGTTGCATACAATGATGATGATGATGAGGAGGAGGATTCCAATCTAGCAGGTCAGGATAAGTACTCCAGCACAAGAAAATCTTATGGTGACTTTCCTCCTGCCACCCTTAAGCCACAGCAGCCCTCCCGCCAGCCTCGCCCAGTTTCAGATGGCATCTTTCTTTCCAACTCATTCCAGTCATCTCCTGTCAATGCCAACAGTACTACTGCCAAAAAAAGCCAGCCCTTGCCCCCATCAAACAAACCAAGTTTCATCCATGCCGGCAGCTCTAAAGGTAGAAACAATGAAATAAGTCATCTCTACAAAACTGTCCTTGTATTTTCAACTCCAGGGCTCTAGATTGAATCACTTATTTTGTGATTCCCCCTCCCTTAATCATTTGAATCACTTATTTTGTGATTTCCCCCTCCCTTAATCACTATCTTCACTCTGGTGATCTAACTTAAATCCTGATATTAATATGAATCCTTCAATTTTTAATTATTTTGATCTCTCAAATTTTCTTGTTCTCTACCCAAACTTTTCAAAAGCAAAATTCAGTCTTTCATGTATGAATCAGAAATTATTTAACTGCTTCTCAATCAGTTTGAAGTACTGTTGGTTTTGGCTTTCACTCTGTATCTCTAAGTGATTTGTTTTGTATGACTGACTGCTGTTTACTCAGGGCATCTGGAAGTGCACCTTTCTTGAACACAGGAAACCTCTCCTAATGGGTTCATGGACAGAACTTATCTTCTGCTTTTTTGTTGGTACCAGGGTTCTTTCTCTTTTAATAGTGTGTGCAAATGGCTTTAAAAATTACATTTGTAGATGTAGATCTTAAATACAAAAGCACCAAGAGAAATACAGGTCTTGCAGTTAGTTTCATGTATTAGGCACCAGTCCTGAATTTCTGGTTTGTACAGTGCAGTTTCCTTGCAGAGAGACAAAAATCTAGATTTCATCTTAGTACCATTTGCTTTACTCCTTCCCTTCTACATCTCTGTGTTTCTTTGACTCCTCATCTTCTTGTTGTTTAACTTTAGGCCAACCATAATGAAGTTTAATTTCAGTTAGAGTTATAGCTGCCAGTAACTTCAGCACCCTATTTTACCTGCCGAATACTAGTTGAACTATACTCTTGACTTCAAAGCTAATTCAGTCCAAAATTTGGGGATTTTTATTAAACTGATGCTGTATAGGAGAAATCTTGTCTACTTGACTCTCTGAGTATGTCTCACCCTGATAAGATTGCACTTTATTGACATAATACTTTGTCTTTAAACAGCAGCATCTGCTGGTACTTCTACTTTGTTTTCTTCTATGTTCTTTTGAAGGTGGTTGCCATGACATTTTCCTAGTTTATTCTTTTAACTTACACTGGAGGTTAACAGGTGCCTCACAACCAACTCTGTGATCAGTACATCCTTCTATACTGAAAAAGGTCACCTGAGATCCCAAGGGAAAGTGTTTATGCTGGCTTCTAGCTGAAGGGTCAACTTGTTTGCTGGATTCAAGACTCAGTTGCACAGGTGGAATCCTATAATATGTTATATCCCTCATCACTTTTTTGGCCACCTAACAAATTATGAAAATTGTTCACTTGCTTTATTCAGCAGTGTGCCTTGGGCATAGGGAGGATATGAGCCTCCAAATAGGTTCTGTCTATTAGAAGCAATTCTAATCCAGCTGCAATAGTATGTGAATCTGATTTAGGATATATACAAGGCCACAGAACTGCTTGTCCACATCCTGTTCAGTTGAGGCTCAAGTCATCCTTTCCTTTGCAGCGCAAATTAGCTTCTGCTACAGTTGAACTGTTTCCAGTGCTGAAGAGAAGCTCTGCACAGTATTGCATAGTTTTTAATACTGCTGAAGGGACAGTTTAGCTCAGTTATAATTACTGTCCCGCTGGTGCAGTTCATGATTAGTAATTCCACTGTTTGTGGTCAGCACAACACCCAAGTTGCATAAAAAAGTATCCACAGTGATTATCCTGTAAAGGTGGGGGAAGCCTGGTAATTTATGCTGGTGTTGTCTGTGAGATCTCAGGATATAGCAGTCTCTGTGGTACTAGTCTCTCTTCTGCAAGCCCATCTGTCACTCCTGTCTGACTCTGTAATAGGTTCTGAATCTTAAAGAAAGGTGAGGGAGGGTTTTAGCTTTCCAATGTGTTTTCATTAGACTGGAGTATAATTCTGGATGCTGCCTGCTGTGTACTACCGTAATGCCTACTACTGCACACGTGAAATCACTGATAAACCCACAACCACTTTTGTACCAGAAGGACTTCATCTTTTGAACACTAGATACCACAAAGAATTAAGAATATTCTGAAACGGCAGGCTTCTGACATGAAACATTGGTACTGTATGTCTGTACTTAATTTTTTTTTTTTTCTTTCAAAGGTCTTTCTTTTTCTAGGAATTCTTACTTGAAACTGACTATAATAAAAAGTAAAATGTACCTTCCATAACAGCATGTAGGCTTGCAAAAGCCCTTGCTTCCCTTCCCTATTTGGCACTTTGAAGGCTGTACACGTAATGAATTAGGCAACCCTAGAGCCATCAGTCACTATTTGTCACCACCACTCTCCCTGCCTCCCATCATCCACAACCATGAATGCCATTTAGTATATATAATTGCATTTTTAATCCTGCTTTCTGTTAATATTAATTGAAAAATTAATCTCAGGAAGGTGAAATGTTCAGTGGTATTGTGTGCACATTTGTTTTTCCTGGAAAACAATCGAAAGCACAATTTGCAAAGATTCAGTTAGGGATTTGGTAACAATTAAGGACTATTGTAGTATGATGCTTCGCCTTTAATAGCCTAATTCATAAACCATACAACTAATTCTGAATACTCTTATTTCATAATTTTTAAAATAGCTATGAGAACAGGTTAACTTCACTTGATTGCTCAAGCTTCTATGAAGACTGCCTGCGTAATGTACAAAGCCGTTTGCACAAAATGCAGAATTCACTGTGCAGTTTGACCATCTCCCATCTTGCTGACTCTGTTACATTCCTGTCCTTTGCAGCTCTTTCCTGTTCTGAGTGTTAACTCTAGTAAACCATGCTTCTGCAAATTTTGTTCTCGTGCTTTCTTCCACTGGGTCTTCAAAGACCATTGGGTCAGGTCACTAGGGGAAAAGTCAACACCCAAATGAAAACCACTATCCAAATGCATATGAAACCATGAACCACAGCCTGTGGATCCAGCCACAAGCTTTTCAAAGTAAGGAAGGCAGTACTTACAGGAATGTAAGACTCACAGCTGAGAGGAAAAAATCTTTATATGCCTGACATACCTAGTATGATTTGGTTTGCTGCAATTTTCTGGTGGAAAAAATTTGGCCTACAACACATTAGCTAAATTGGTTTATGTGTTCTAGCCTCATTCAGAATTACTGAATATTTCTGAGAAGTTAGATATACCAGTGGAAGAAGCAAACATCTCCTTTTGTACCAAAGAAGGTTCACAAGACATAACATGTATGATATTGAAACCAGAACTGTCCTGTCTGAAGATGAATTTGAGTAGTGTGCTGACACTTTTTACTCTTTTCTTGACAGTTACTAAGATCATATGGTCTTAAATATAAATTAAATTATTAAACTTCTGATTGGAAATAAAAGGTTTTGTCTTGTGGCCTTTACGAGAAATTAATATAATGTGTAAAACCTGTGTGTTATATCAACTTAAAGGTGCAGAGCTTCAAGAGTACTTAAAATTTAAATTCAGGGGCGAAAGGAAACGGCCATCTTCCAAGTGATAAGGTTGCATATCAGACTTAACAGAGACTAAAATTCTGATTCTGCTGAATTGCAAAGATGGTGAATACTAATCTTTGCTTACTTTTAACCTCAGAAAGAGAAGAGCTGCAGCTAACTTAATTCCTGTGGAGTTTGTCACAGGATAATGAAGGGTGTTGCTCTTTCTGTTGATCTCCGTGAACAGCTTCTAGTGTCTGTTTTATAATAAGCCATAATAAGATAAAGACCATGATTTGGCATGTGCTGGATAATCTAAATAAAATGGGTTCCAAATTAGAAATTAAAAAAAGCCATTTTAAGAGGGCTGGAATTTAATAGTACTGGGATAAAATATTCTAGAGGTCAGATGATCTCTGATTATTTATGTATCTCATTTGAGATTGTTTCTTGAAAGAAGCACTGCACCTTTTTGAAGGAATACAGTATAAAACTTTTGTGTTGTAGCTATTGTCCTTAAACTTACTTCTTTCTTTTGCATAAGGAATAAATTCATACACTGGATCTACAGGAGCAGCTGCTGGAGAAGTGTATCGGGATCCAAGAGACAAAAGATCTAAAAGGTGATATACAGGAGTCCACTAGTTTTTATACAATTGATTTGGCTAACTTCTGCAGTGTTTTTTGTTGTCGTCATTGTATCTCTGGGGGCTACTCGAGTTCTTCTATTTGGGTCTATTATTGGTTACTATAAAACAAAACTAAGTTCTCTTTACAAGTCCTTAGATGATTTGAAGCACTGCTGAACAGCAACAAGTTTTGGCACTACAGCTAAGTAAACAAAAAGATCACTGTAAATGAGCGACTTCAGCTGGTTTAGGTGCATTTATAAATCTGAACAGTACCTTTCCAATGGGATTCTTACCAAACTTGTAATAAGCATAAATTATTTAAGCTATAAAGATATCTCATTGAGGCTTTTCCATGTAGCATGCTGATGATGGGACAAGAAAACATTTGTCTTCCTGGGTTTTTTAAGTGCTTTTTCTTAGAAATGTGCCACCACAGAAAAGATTTCTAGTTTAGCCAAAGCAGTAATGCTATGCTAGCACAGGCAGAGCCTTAGTTTATGACCTGCCATTCATGTTGAAAATTGGCAAGCATTTCTATTTATTTTGACATGTAATAAATGGTCAAGTCATGAATTTCTCCTAAGTGATAACACAATGTCAGAGTTAAAGGTATGTGTGAGGAACAAAGCCTTTCAGAAGACAGAACAGAGACTACTTTGCTGTAGTCCAAGAAGCTGTCATTACATGTCATCAAGAATGATTATGTTTAAGGATCTTGTAGATGAGAATTATAAAAAATACTTTTTGTTTCCTTTCCAGTCAAGATGCAGATTTACCTGGAGCACCAGAAAATCTGACGTTCAGGGAACGCCAGCGACTTTTTTCACAGGGTCAGGATGTATCCAATAAAGTAAAAGCTTCTAGGAAACTAATGGAACTGGAAAATGAGTTGAACACAAAATAAGATTAAAGCACCTTACCAGATGTAACAGATGATCTCCAAATTGAGGGATTGAGACTGGGGGCACACTACTAAGTATGTACAGAAAATGAATGTTTTCTGAAAGGAGTGACTTTGATTCCTCTATATCTAAGACTGTTAATTAAGACTTAGAGATGTTGCAATAGCAGGAAAACTGATTACTTTGCCAGGAGCTTGTGGCTTATACAATGAAAGCACTGTAAATTTTTAAAGATACAAATCACGTGAAGGTAACTTTTTTCTGTTTTGGGGGTAAAGTTCTTTTGCACCAGACCAAGTAGCACTTGTCAGAGATAAGTTCTGTTTCCTGGTGTTTTACAGACACACTTTTGTTTTAGCTGCTGAGCAGAGAGAGTGAGAGTAGCTTGAACTGCCTAAACTGTGCACTCGTAAGTAGTATTTTAGGTTGTTTGACAAGAAGCCAATGTCTGGGCCACCTTAAGGTTTCATATGCAAGTGTGACATACTGTATGGTGTTCACTGAAGGATCACCATATCAATACAAATCTTACCACTACTTAGTACTGGAATAACACACATTCTCTAGATAGAATCTTGGAATAAAAATGTTTCTATTCCTATGTATTTGTTGGGTCTAAAATGGATGCCTAAGATTTTATCTGTAGTTATGGAAAAGTCTACGTTGGTGTATTCCCACTATATGTGCTTCAGACTTTTAAAAAATGTGAAGATAACAACCTTTGGATAACTGTTTCATTAAAAATTACATAAGCAATAGATAGTAGGCTACACTTAGTGGCCCTTCATCAGCTAGAACCAAAACATTAGTAGTGTGTTAAAGGCAAGGATTACTGTTAGAAAGTGAGCAGAACATGTGGGTATGTTTTGTGAGAAATTCAGAATAGAAGTTATTGGGCAGTTAGGCCTGGAACAGTATTGATGAGTCTATTATTATCAGTCCAGCAATAGTTGTTTTTTTTTCTATGGTGATATCAGTTGGCATATTAGAGATGAAGACTGAAGTGTAAAGCATCAAATACAGTACTGCAGTCTAGAAGTGGGAATGTTCATAAGGTCACTGACAGAGCTGGTGTGCTAGCAAGGAACCATCCCTGCTCATGCTGAGAAGGCAGTGCTAGTGAGCTCCTTTTCCATCTAACTGGCTTTACTGACATCCTATTACAGTTGTACTGAAAGCCTTTTTGGCAGTTCAAGCTATTTTTTCACACTGTTATAGCCTTATTTAATTTTTAATTGTTAATCTTTTTCCTCCCACTATTTCCTCAGCTATGCTTATGTGGCTGATGATGTTGGGAGTAAGGACCTCATCAGAGTCTTTCTCATTGTGTGATGTTAAGACAATATATATTGTGATTCCAAACAAATTTTCTATTTGACAAAGCCCTTTACTGGCTTTAGATGATTTTTTTCCTGTATTATATTGTTCTCTTATAAATATATATTTAGGGATTTGTGCACACTTCCAAATACAAAGGGGTAGACTTTCACTGCCTTAGGAAAGAAATCACTTTTAATAAGAGTTGTATGATAAATAAATGCAAGTTAATGAAAATTGGAGTGTAAATATTTTTTACGTATTTCAGGTTTCTTATTTGAAAGTGTGCTTTTACCGTTTCACCTGTTAAATATGAAGTAGAAGATTAAACTAGTTCAAAGTGTTAATGAAGGATCTGCATGCTTGCTATGTCTGTTCATCAGCAAAAGCAAGCCTCTCCCAATTTATCTTGAGAACACTAGCAGCCTTACAGTGACAAATTTTTCTTGAGGAAAAAAACTTATGCTGTGGCTGAATTACTGTTGCTGCTAGACTCTGAAAAAGGCTTAGCAAAAAAATACCTATAACCTTCAGTTGAGTGGATTTGGCCGCTATTGGGCATTCGGGTCAAGTGTGAATATGTGTAAAAGTGCTTTTCATATTTGTCTGTGCATTATTTGAAAAAAAGAACATCAAAACTGCTGTAGTTTCTCATTTCTACTGTATTTCACTTGCAACCTATTTTTAATAAAGTTTGTATTGCATTTAACTTTGCATTCAATGTTTTTTTGTATTCTTATTTAATTCTGCATTCCTAACAACATTATCATAAAACAGAAGGGCTCTTAATATGTTTTGCCTTGCCTGTCCTCTTAAAATGTATTTATGAGCAAAGTTAGTGTATCTCATATGAAAACTTCAAATTAATTTTACATGGAGAATCAATAGAGGCTGGCCTTCAGTAATCAAAGAGGAGACTTTCTTAGCCTGTTTAATACCTATAGTGCTGACTTGAAGTGGTTTTTACAGCTTAACCAGCACTTTATGAAGTAGTAAATACCACTGGTGTCGATTATTCAGACTAATCACACTGTATTTGTATCTTCCTTAAGTGCAAAGTTGTTTTTGTAACAGCAAAGAAGAGCCTAGAATGTGGCATCTTTTGGAAAAGTAAATCGTGCATGCAGAGTCTCCACTGGGATTGCTGTGGTTAATGGGAGTCAGCAGTTCAAACTCTGCTTGGGGAGGGAGCCTGGCCCCAGTGAAGTGCTGTAGATGCCTTCTGCTGTAGCTGTACATCTGCTGAACATGGGATTTGAGAGCCTCCTAGAACCTCAGAAGAACTCAACTTCTCATTTTGAATGTAGAATGTCTAGAATAGAAGGAAATTGAAACAATCCATTATTCTTCTGTATGCAAGTCCCTCAGTCTGAACAAAAAGTGGTGTATTTGAGTCTGTAGTTGTTGCAGCTGCGAACTTTGTCATAGAAACTTTTATTTCCAGACCAAGCTATTCCAGGTGTTGTGAGAGGAACTGTGTGTGATGTGCAGCAGAGACAACGCATTTTCAGTGGGGAAAAAGTTTTGGGCTATGCCTTCATGTCGAGTTTGCTCAGTGAGCACACTAGTGTGATGCTGTTGGGCAGTGTAGCGCCTGCATTGCTTTAGGGACATGAGCTGTCAGCCTTGGCAGTACAACTCTTGGTGCTTTTACTGACGAGGGCCCTTACAGTGGTAACTGTGTTAAGTTATATTTGCCTATGCAGTCAGCTCTCTACAAAACAAATAATTTTAAATCTGTGTTACATTCTCCCTTCTGCGCCTATCATCCATATATACTGTTTTTCAACTCCTTTAGGTAGTCTGTACTACAGTCTTGCTGGGTTTGAGGGAAAGGCAAGGAAATGGAGATATTGACCGAGTCCGTAGAATGCATCCCATTCCCTGAAATAATTGGCAATATACTTGATCATACAGATTGCTGTTTGTATATCAAGCAATGAGTAAGTACCCAAGTAGCAGAATAAACAAGATTATTCTTTACCTCCTAATTCAATTAGACAACACAAAACATAGTGCTGGTAAAAAATGAGCTTTAGTAGTAACAGTCTTAAAACACATGCAGTGACTCGTGTATGTGATGATAAGAATTGGCGCTTCCTCCTGTTTTGTCAAATGATACTGCTGTCTCAAGTCAGTTACCTGTTGTGTGTTCCAGAAGGCAAAGCCTCACAGGTTAAAAATTTGGAGTTGGCTGACTTCTTTATCAACCGTAATGGCAGGTGAACTTAATGAGACCACAGTGCAATACGCCTGGCCAGAGAATCTCAGTTTATTGTTACTGACAGGTGCTCAGAACTCAACTACAGTTACCAAAAATGTGCAGTGACATATTTACAGCTTCACCAAATAATGTTTATGGGCTGTGTGCAGTACAGCAGTCTCGAGTTACCATCTGGTGAGTGTGGAGAATGTCACCTCATAGGGGCAGTAGAAAATGTGGGGACATACAGCAGAAACTCTCTGTGTTTGGCAGAAGAGGCATAATGGCCTTCTCTCCTGGGCTTTTACCCTAGATGCTTTTCTACCCATTAGGAATGTTGCAATGGACAGCTCATCAGAAGTTTATGGAGCTGGGACCTCTTGGGTCTTGTTGTCTCCACCTCTGGAGTTAAAGTGAAATGCTTCAGAAGTATTCAAGACAGTGCTTACTTAATAGTATCCAAAGATTTGTAATGCAGTGACAGATTTTATAATCTACCTGTGGTATTTCATTGATGCTAAAATTAATAGAGTTAAATGTGGATAAAATTCTATGAAATTTCTGGCCCTGAAGTTCCACAGAAGGATCTATAATATGGCAGGGTCTTGAATTTGCAGTGGGAATATGGGATCAAATTGATGAAAGTTGGGGAAAAAAAGATTCTTCAAAGTAGGGAATCAGTCTTAGAAGAGTGTGCTGCCTGCCAGTACACCAGTCTGGCAGTCTCATTTAAAAAAAAAACAAACTGGATTTTATAATTCTTTCTCTCCCAGGTCTCACCATCAGGCTGTTTCATTCATCAAGCAAATTCTAAGTTTTGAAAGTAAAAGGAAAATCCATAAGATTTGCTGCTGTTATGAAGAGTCACACATCATACTGAGATTTTTTTGTTTTCCTACTGATGGGACAATTTTCAGTTCTATTTGACCGTCAGAGGTGCATACAGAAATTACAGGAATAGTGGGTGCTCAGTTTTAGGTTACTACTTCAAAGGGTGCTAGTAAGTTAAGTCTTGTCTGTTAAAGCCTACAGAAACAAGATCCTTAATCTCTTTAATAGTGGGTACAATCCACAGTAAGGGAGAGATCAACTATTACACTTCAGAGGTGAGACTTCTGGGATGAAGCTGAGTTTCTCTGGAAAATAACATTGTTCTGACTTGATTGCTGCTGCAGGATAAGCATTACATATAAAATCATAGCTCATTGTCAAGAATTGTGAGTCACACCCTTCAAGCAACTAAATCATCCTCCCCAAAATAGCTGATGTTGATTAAAATCCTGTCTGCCTTACTTAATGCCAACATCTTGTAACATCCACACCATTGCAGCACTTTTGAGTGTTTTTCAGCCTGTATCCATTTGTCAGTTCTCATTTTTCCATCAAAGTAGAACTAGTTGCAAGGAGGAACTGCTGAGTTACACTCTTGTGTGCCAAACCTAACTGCAACCAGCCAGATGGGTCTTTTTTTTTTTTTTTTTTAACAGTTTTAACAGAGGCTATAGATTGTAGTAACTTGTTGAAGATGCAGGATCCCAGAAGACTGTGGATAGAGCTGCACAGTGTTTGGTTTGGTCTATGAAAGATGGACAGTACCTGGGTTCCTTAGTAAAGGAGCACTATCTCTTTTGTGCCAAACATAGATGGATTCACTGCTCTGTGTCTTCAGATTTTCTACTGTCTGTAAAAGAGCACATTTACCATGTTCAGTAGAGAGTAACTTGAGACTGCTATTTTGCAGAACTGGATTCCTATGTAATTATCATGCTGGATTTGGTTTTTAAAAAAAGAAACCCAAATAACTGTAGTGCAAAAATAGTGCTATTTCCCACTTCCAAGAAGCTGACATCTGTATCTGGTATACTTATGTATTTTATAGCCAAATAGTATAATGACTGCTTTCAAGACCATGTAAATCTTTCAGTGCAATACAGTAGAGTACCAAGTAATATTGGTAATGCATGTCACATTTTCACCTTGGAAACCTCACTGTGAGACCACCCGCCATAATCTGGATAAATAGCTTCTGCTCTGGGTGGCTTCTCAGGAGTCCCACACGGCCTGAACCCATAAGCTTTGTGCTTGTCCTACGACCAGCCCTAATGGCAGCCGTGTTCACAGTTACTGGACAGACTCTGTGCTGCATCATCCAGCTCAGCGTCAAAGCAAGGTCAGCTACAGCTGCTTGACTGGGGCTGGGTCTAATCAGGGTTTGAGTAGCTCCAAGGATGGAGACTCCTCCATCTCTTTGGGCAGCCTGTGCCAGTCTTTGACTATCCTCACACTATCCTTAGACTCCTGCCTCTTGTCCTGGCCCCTGGGCACCACAGAGCACAGTCTGTGGTGTTCATACTCTCCCATAAGGTATTTCCTCCAGGCTGCACTTCCCCCAGGACACTCCGTGTAACAGATGTTCCTATCCCTTAATCTTCTTTGTGGCCCTTACAGCCTTAGCCCAAAGAACACATCACCAACTGCTTTGGGGGGAAGTCGTGTAGCCAACATCAGAGCTCTCAATTCTGTCCTTCTCGCCCTTTACACTGATGTGAGGTTTGTGCCCCTGAACCCAGGAGCAGGATAGACTTACACCAGCCTTGGGAGCTCCAGGCTTTCCTTCTGTTCCTGCACTCCCTGTCCTAGTGCCCTAATCCTTGGCCGTGGTCTCTGAGATCAGGATGCTGCAGGCGGAGGATCCCAGCCCCATGGATAATGGGTATAGACCTCTGAGGTCACTTGTCCACCGGAGCCGCAGGGGGAGGATCCCAGCCCCATGGATAATGGGTATAGACCTCTGAGGTCACTTGTCCACGGGAGCTGCAGGCGGAGGATCCCGGCCCCGTTCCCGGCTCAGCCTCCCTGCGGGGGGCGCGCTCGGTCACGGGCGCCCGCCTGGCCCCGCCCCGTTCCCGCGCCCTGCTCGCGGATTGGTTGGCTGCCCTGCCACTCAGGGCCGGGGCGCGGCCGGCAGACGGTGCCGCTCGCTCAGCAGGGCGGGGAAGGGGCGGGGCCGTCGCTATGGCAGCCGCGCTCCCGCCCCAGACGCGTCCCGCGTTAAATCCCCGCCGGAGCCGGAGCGGGAGCCGGGGCCGGGGGAGTTCTCGCTCCGCCTCGGCGCGGGACCGGGCAGGACGATGCGGCCGCGCCGCGGGCTGGACTCGAGCTCCGTGTGGGCGCAGCGCGTGCGGCAGCTGGAGCAGCGGCTGCGCGTGAGGGGGCGAGGGGCGGGGCGGGGCCGGGCCGGGCGGGCGGGGCGGGGCGGGGCGGGGCGGGGCCGGGCGGGCGGGGCGGGGCGGGGCGGGGCGGGGCCGGGCGGGCGGGGCGGGGCGGGGCCGGGCGGGCGGGGCGGGGCGGGGCCGGGCGGGCGGGGCGGGGCGGGGCCGGGCGGGCGGGGCGGGGCGGGGCCGGGCGGGCGGGGCGGGGCGGGGCCGGGCGGGCGGGGCGGGGCGGGGCGGGCGCTGCCGAGCCCGGCTCCTTGCCGCGCGGGCCGCTGCCGTCCGGCCGTGTGCGGCGGCGGCGGTGAAAGCAGAGTGCCAGAGCAGCGAGCAGCTCCCCTTCCCTCCGGCCCCGCTCCCGGGAGCGGCCCTGTGCTGAGGGAGCGTCTGGCCACGACGCCGCTGAAGACCTCTCATAATGCTGCTGCACGTGTTTATGCATAAATAAATAAAATAGTGCTTTTTTAAGGACTACATTCTGGAAAATGCCGGGAGGAGGCGGTTTCGCAAAGCGAAAGCGCTCTAAGTTGTGTACCTATGAGTTCCTACACAAGCAAGCAACATAACAGAAAAGATAGAAATAAAGGAATATTAAGCGTTTATCCTAATTTTTGCATGCTCGTATATAAGTACTGTTGTGATTAGGGGATGGGGGTGGATAGTCCATTGATCTCGTAAGTTTGAGAAACGGTGGAATATGGTAATGACAGCTAATGATCATTTAGCAATATCACAATGAAACTGTATTCATTAGACTCATATTCTTTTTAATTTTCATTTTTGTATATTTGGATGGGTTTTCTTCCTTAGACCAAAGAAGAAAGAATAGTTGTCCTAGAAACTGAAAATGCTGTCCTTCATCTGAAACTTGCAGAGGTGACTATTGTTTTTTTGTTTTTTTTTTCAAGAAAGAATTCTTGTGGAAATAGGAAAAAAGGCTCTGAAATCTGCCTGCCTCTTTTAAGGTTTTGCCCTCTTTGCCAGCTGGGAAAATCTATGAAGGGTTAAGGCTCAGCATCTCTTTCTTTTCAAAATCACGAATAGTAGCAGTAATGACAGGCTGATTAAGTAGCTAGAAGTCAGCTTGAATTTTAATTTTTGCTATTGTTTTAAATCTAGAAAGCTGAACTGAGGGAATGACTCTGGAAGCATTAAATTCTTTCTTCTTACAGGGAACATGTTTGTCTAAAAGACAATGGCAGATTTTTCAGGAATACTTTTTAGAAGCAGTTGGAATGATGCTTTGAAAAGAACTGTTCACAGAGTGCAGGAGAGACATTTCATTAGGAGTAGACTTACCAGGAATGCCTTGCTGCGTGTTTTCAGTACTGGTATTGTTGCACATATGCCTTGTCACACAGCAAAAGCAGTAACTGGATGCCCTCATTGCCTTATATCCTTCTACAGAAGCATAGGTTATTCCTAGAGCCTCACTGAAATAAGGAGCAGCCTGTGATAATGTTTGGGGCCTTCAAAGTGGGGGGATTTTAGGAATTGAAAGAATTTTGAATATAGATGTAGGCTGCTAGAGCAGAGCCAGCTGTGAGTATTAGTGGTGAAACAAACTGTTGGCCAAGAGTTTCTAATCTAGGCTGAAACATTAACTGGTTTGGTGACCTCAAGGAAGCCATTTGCCCTCCCTGTGGGGTTGCTAACACCTGTGGATAAAAGTGGGTTTAACATTTTTCAAAGTCTAACTGGAAACAGGTGGTATATCTGAAATGAATTTTACTAGATATACAAAAGAACACTAATTTATTCTGTGGAAATGTATTTATTGTCTTTGTTCTTCTTTACAATATTTATTGAAAGCCTTAAGTATTTCAGCTGATTATTTTTTATCCTCACAAGCACATGAAATAAATTATTCTAGTCAGTAATGTATATCAGGCGAAGGAAGGAGTTGTCTGTGTATTAGTGAATGAAGCCTTGTTTTTGAAATAGAGCACTGCTTCATTTTCCAGAAGAAATGGGCACCTCCAGACACAGGAGAAGTGTAGGCAGTGTTGTCACCATCAGTCAGAAACAATGTCAAATGAAATCCTTTGCAATTAACCTTGCACTAATTGTTCTTGCACTGATTCAGGCAGTTATTTAAATACACTTTAAAAATGTGCCTCTTATTGGTTAATTTGCCCCAGCAATCTGAAAATATGAGCTGAACTGACATCTATGAAATAGTTTTACCTTAATTGAAGACTCTCTATTAAAAACAATACTAATTGAAATGAATACTATTTAAGGTTGTGCAATATTCCACCATATGTCTTAATATTCTACGAGCTATGCTGGTGAGAAAAGCTACTTACCTTGACTCTCTATCCCTGATCCTTCAGATCTGCCAGTGGAGCTGCCTGAGTGATTGAGCTGTAACAAGTTCTGTCACATGGACCAGGGTTAACAGAGGTCTCATTCTTAACTTGTAAAAGCTAATTGGATCCATTTTGTCTGGAGCGAGCTGGGAAGCTTTGGAAACAAACTTAGCAGGATTGCCATAAATTAGGATTTGCAGTGTAAATGCTTGTCTATAGGTTGCATCAGTTATTAAAATTTCATCTCCTATAGACCTTCCTTTACATCCTTGAAACAGTGATGAATTTCAGCACTTCTCGTGTATTCTGCGGCCTGATATATTGTTATCCCAGCAGCATACTGGAGGGGTTGTTACTGCACACAGGCAGTCAGATTTCTAGGTAGACCTCCTTTTGCCCTGCTTTTTCCTGTTTGGAAGTCTGTTTATCTACCTGCATAGCCCTTGCTTTTATTAGCAGTCTTTGAGGTTCTAACCCTGCAGCCCTCTTTACATAAAGCCAAGTCTGCCAGAATGGATCTGATTGCAAAACTGAGACTTCACTTCGGAGAACACTCTTGAATAGTTCTGTTCCACTTCTGCTTATAATAAAGTTGACTGTAAAAAGTTTTAGTCCATTTTTTGCTTCTATGCTCAAGCACAGATTTGCAAGTGCTGGCCTATGAACAACTCTGGTGAATGTTAAAACTATTTTAGTGGAGAAAACGCCAAAATCAAGGCAACATTTGCAACAAAGATGAACTTTACAGACAAAGTGATGCAATGACAGTAGCATTGAAATTTCTGCTTTTATCTTAGTGTTGAGAAATATGGAGGTCAAGGGGAATCTGTGCAGATGGTGCAGATTAGGTGCTAAAAGGAGGTTTTAACTACCCTAAGCTTACTTAATAATAAGGCTTGAGTACTGCAATTGTTTATATACATATACCTAACTTTTCACAAAACATGAATTTTGGTGCACTACTAGTGTGCATTTTTGTGAAGCTGTTTGCAAATATTGCATCTGAGTAACGTGAATCTTGAAAATCCTTATATTTTCAGAGCATCTAAACACTGTATAGAATCAATCTCAATATCTGGGACCTTAAAGCCTGTAACAAAAAAAAAAAAAAAAAAGCAACCTCTTCCTGCTAAGTGAAATACTTTTTTTTTTAAATACGATCTGTCTTTATTCTAATAGCTTCAGGATGTTGTACTGTTTTTGTCCATTTCACCTGTAGTTAAAATGAAATTAAATGTTTGCTTTTTATCTGTTATCCGATGTTTGGAATTGGATCAAATCCATTGTGTGAGTAGGTTTAGCTCTTTCATGTCTTTTGTCTCTTCTATGCTTTGCTAATTTAAATAACAGGGAATTACAGTCACAGAATATATGGTGTGAATAAAGTAGGAAATAAGTCTGTGCAAGAGACAAGTGCATTTCAAAAATAGAGGCAGTTGATGCTGGTTAATGAATGGTAGATGTGAACAGGTGGCAGGGGAAAATAGCTAAAGTTGCAGCTCATTTTAAGCGCCAGGACTGTCAGAGAATTACAAAAATGCATTTTTTAGTGTTATGCAGATTCTTCCATAGTGCAGAATTTCACAAGAAGTCTCTGCCAAGATCACTCTTCTTGCATTCATGCCTGTAAATATTTAAAATTGCATTATTTCTATTTTCCTTTTGATTTCAACATCTCAAAAAAATTATCAAGTTGACCATAAAAATTGCTTTTGCATAATAGGTAAGTTTAGACTGTGAGAAAGCATTCTTCTCCACAAACTGTAAAAATTGCTTTGGTTGCTGTGATCTCTGAAGATCCAGAGTAGGGCTTTGTTGGCCCAGCATGGCACTATTTCAGCCCTACAGATTGTAGTGGAGTTGGTGTTGTCAGGGGCACAAAGTTGGGGGCTGTGTATTAGCTACTACTTCAGGACTTCAGCAGTTAACACGTTTGTTCTGTTTCATGTCCTTCCACAGTGCTTTCTGCATTAAATCTCATCTCCAGAGACACTTAATCCAGCTGTGTAACCAGCCCTTTTCCCTAAGTGAAGGCACGGTTTTTAACCTTTTAGATCCACCTCAAGCATAAGTAAGAGGATTCAGGTACTGCAGAAGCATTTTAGTAATCTGGTGCTCAGGTGTATGACCCAAGAAAGTAGAAATTTGTGATCTTAGCCTGTTGCTATGAGGTGATTTTTCCCATAACTCAGAAAAAGGTAAAAGCAAAGAAATTAAGTATTGGCAATATCCTATGTTATCATATAATTGAATTACCAATATTTAAAGAGGAAAAAGGGGACAGAATGCCATGAATGTTTTAAGTGATATTTTGTGATTTTTTTTTAATAGTATCAAGGGTTGGCTGGAAGAAGCACTAATGAAGTATTGCAGCTCTATGCTGCTCATGGCCAACAGATGAAATTTCAGAGGAGTTCTGTTGTAACCCAGCTGCATGAAGCAATAAAGGTAAAGGCATTTTGTAATAATGTAGACATAATCAATGCCCTAAACATTTACGTGCTTATGAAATATAGCAAACCCCAGAAAATTGTGTGATATGAATCTGATCTGTGGCATTATTGTATTCACAACAGAGCTTACAGTGAGGTTTAACAGTGATTTCATAGTAGTTTTGCCGTAATAAGCTGCAAAGCCACCTGAGAGGCTGGTAAAAGTGGATGGTCCTGAGCTCCAGGATCTTACATATAGGATGCTATTAATACCTGAGACAGGTATTTTTGTAGTCAAAACTTTAACCTTTAAACTTTAATCTGTCATACAGACATCCTTAGAAACAGTAATTGTGATATACTTTACCCAAATAGGCAAATCCTTTGAAAAAAGCATTTTAGAGCCCCACTGATTACTATGGGTTCTCTGGCAGATCTCACAAGAAGAGTAGTTTGCTGTATGCTCACTCAGGTTTTAATTTTCCATCAGAGAAACTGAAATTGTTCTCCTAGTGCCAATACCATAATATTTGCCTTTGTTGAAGTACTTATTTGTGAAGTTGCTCCACAGAGTAGTGAATTCCTTTTATGGACACTACCAAATATCAGCTTTTCTCAGGGCAGCACCAAATGCCTGCATAAAATGACCAAAAAGTATCTCAGGAAAAAATCTGATTCTTAACAGACAGAAGGATGCAGCTTAACTGGAGCATTGTTGGACTAGATGATTGTTGTAGGTCCCTTCCAGTGGAACTATACTGTTTTACTCTAATGATAGCAGTTCTGCTTTGTAAATTTTGTAGTAGTATTTTATATTTTTGATTAGCTGGAATGGCAGAACTGCTTGTGATGCAATACCAGTGGACTGAGGTAGTAAACCATCAGATGCCAATGAATACTAGGAGGGAGCAAAGCCCTCTAAATAAAAGTCTAGATGAACAGCCATCCTATACCCATAATAACAAAAAGATACTCCTTCCCATTTACATTGTATGGCTTTTAAGAGTGAGAAATGCAATTATTTTGTCCCTTTAGTTTAGATTGCCTTTTTATCATTGAAACAAATTAATTAATTCCAGGTCAGTACCACAGTTAGAAAAATAAAATGTCACAGAATATGTAACACCTTGTAACACAGGCTGACAATGAAATATCATAGTGTTTCTGTGATATAAGGTATTGCTAGGTTCACCTTAAAGATGGTTTTACATGTCCATTTCAGGACTTGGATTTCAGAAATCCTAAACTAATCCTGAAATCAGGTAAATTTGCTTTTATTTAGGTGGACTTGTAAGTGAATACAGGCTGATCTTACAAACAACTAAAAGTCTCATAATGTATATTACACTGAATTACATACATAATACAAATACTTATCTGAACAACGTCACTTTCTGTTTTGTTTGGTTTTTTTTTTTCAAAAGACATCTGTTCTCATAGGAAGACAGAACTAGCCTATACAAGAAATGCCTTGAGTGAATCCTAGCAAATACCTTCTGATCAATGTGTGGAAAATGAAAGTAAGGGATATATGGATCACAATTTTTCATTGCTAATTCTGGGTATGACTTAAAAGTGGACAGAGCCCACACATGCTCACACATACTTATTTTTGTCTGACGAAATAACAAAGAGAATTGGTTTTACCTGAAGCTGTGTTATAGTCAAAATTGGTATGATAAAATAACAAGGATCCATAAAGTTTTGCTGAAAATTTAGGAAATTACATTGCTAAATGTTTTGCAGGATCCACCTCTAAACATACTGAAAGATATTCTTTCAAAGGCTTCCTTCCATCAAGTAGAGAGTTCTTCCTGCCTGTGATGTCTCACCATAATAATTTGGGTTGTTATATTGATTCTTCTTTACTGCTGGTTCTGTGCCTTTATAACATATTTTTCTTCTTGCTGAGAAGAGGCTTAAGCAAGACCTGAAGAGCCTTCATTCATTTGCTCTTGAGCTTTCAAAAGACTTTCAACGTCAAAGCAAGACTTGTCTTTACCAAGTTCTGGCAGCAGTCCAGGGGATACAGCTGCAGAATGAAGCAATGCAAAGTAAGGCTCATTGCACTTAGATTTCAAACATGTAACATCAACAGTGTAATTGTTCAATGTTACTAATGTTAAAAGGTTGAGCTTGATTTTTGAGAAACATGTCACTGAAATTGTAGCATTTGTTTCTTTTGACATTAAATCATCAAGCAGTTCTGAAGCATTAGAAGTACAAATAAGTCTGCAGAGGTTATGACTGATAATTTGAATTTGTCTTCTGTGTGGATTGCAGCTGCTATTAGACTGCTGCTGAGTTGGCTCAGCTGTAACATTTTTAAACTGAAGTTCTCAGGCTTGTTATCTTGGCTATTTTAGAAGAGCCAAATAAAGAATGCATTGCTTTATAAAGCTGAAATTTGTTTGCTTTTGACTGTATCAGGAAAGGACTTGGCTTATTTCAGAGGTTTCTGAAAATACTGCCTGAAATTAGGATAGACTGGATTTTTAATATTTTTGTGTATTTATAACAAAAAAAAATTACTTTAAAATCAAAAACCAGTTGCATCTGCTGGACTGTAGATAGTAACATCACATGTATTGCTGTTCTGGAATTCAGGCACTTCCCTGTTCATATATACGTAGGAAAGAGCCAGTGCACTGGTACACTCTGCCCTCATCCCTGAGGATTAAGTGCATTGGTCCTACACCTGGATCCCATGGTGTGGATCTCTGCACCTGTGTTTAATAGCCTTGATTCTGGTGAAGTTCCTACCAGGCCTGACAATCACATGACATGTGCAATGCTTAAATTGTTTGATGTGTAGCAACCTGGTGAACTACAACAAATACATAAATTTACAATCAGAAGCCCTTTGTGATGCTCTGAAATCCAAGTGTCACCATTTAAAAGGTATGTTTTCTTTCCCTGAATTATTTCTTTTTGAGACTGATTTGGTTCCAAAGGGACTCCTCATGTCAATAGCAACAAACAGCACTCTTGGTGATGGGTGTTTACAGAACTTATTCCAGTATGTTAAGCACTAAGTTATAAATAAAATTTATTTGATTACTATATTATTCTTATAGAGAAAATGTTCCTTCAAGGAAAAAAATCCCAAAGTTGAAAATTAACTTTATCTAAAAAGTAAACTTTTCTCTTATTGAAGCAGGGGGCTAAATGAACAGATATGAGATTGAGTTTGGCACTTGAGCTATTGTGGTGTAAATAAATAATAAGCATTCCTTTGGAAGCCTGGCAAAATTTCATTGACTATTCTCAATTTGCACTTCCTGGTGGATTGTTCTTTGAAATCATAAGCAGGAGAAGCTTCCCTAACTATAACAAAATTAGTATCCACTTTGGTGGATGACTTTTGTTTTCAATTTGGCTGGTTTTCAGTTGTCTGTCAAGTGTTTTAGATGGAAACTCTATTGTTAAGGTTGAATATGACCATTGGAATTGCCATCCTTAAATTACATGTAATCTTTTGTAGACAGAAAGCCCTAAGTATATATTCTGGAGACAGTATATATTACCAGTTTAATCTTAAAATAGATATTGAAAACAAGGGAGAAAATTACAGAAGAAACATTTGCGTAGGTAAATTTCAAGGTTGTAGTTGACATGCAACAAGCTATAAAACTTTCTTATAATAACTGAGTGGTCCTTTGCTTAGAAATATTTATTCACAATCTGAAAACCAGGCTACTGCCACCTTTCCCACAGAATTGAAGCAGTCACAATTCATAATAGAGAGAAGTGCCCATTATTCTGTTGTTATAGATCTGTTTCCCTCAGGGATAAAGCTGATACAATTTTTGCTAAAAATATTGGCCACCAAACTGCAAGTGATACTACTGAAATAGATGCAGTAATTCAGCAGATTTTTGGAAAGGTAGGAATTCATAAAAATTTAAGATTAGTTTTTGGATTGCTTTACCATGCAGATTTTATCAGAAAGGGGAAATTGTGGTGACTTATATGCCTAGTGACTTAGATATGCTTTGCAATTCTGGGACACTTCCTCCCTGGGTGGGAGAAGATTAAAAAAGGAGCTTTCCCATTTTGTCCATGTGCTACCACCTATGTTCTTTGCTTTTGTTGGAGAAAGTTGAGCTCTGCACTGTGCTAATGACTTGTCTTGGTGGAATGTGAACTACCATCATCTTTTAGCCTCAACTCTATAGGTGACTTTCACCAGCTCCACTGCCTTTTGAGAGCATTTCCCTTAGTATGGAGTAGGGAAGTAGGAGCAGTACTTGGATCCAGTAACAAAAATATTGTAGCAGCCCAAAAAATATTCAATAGAATGGTTTGGAAGAGATCTGGAAAGGTCATCTATTTTCATTCCCCTTGCAGTGAGTAGGGACATCTTCAACTAGATCAGGTTCTCAGAGGCCAATCCAACCTGACCTTGGATGTTTCCAGGGATGGGGAATCCACCACCTCTTTGCACAGCCTATTCAGTGTTTCACCCCCCCACACTGTAAAAACTGCCTTTCTTATAGCTGATGTAAGTCAACCCTCTTTTAGTTTAAAACCATTACCCTTTGACCTATTACAACAGGCCATGCAAAAAATAATGTTACAGTGTGGAATATGAAATACAGCTGAATTCAAAAGAAGTTTTGGTATTAAATCTATTGCATCATAGCTGCTTGTCCTAGAAGACATGATTAGATTGATCTTCTTTTTAAAAATGGACTCTAGACTGATAGGGAATTATGGGGACTGCTACACATCCATATCTCAAATGCTGCTCCTGTTTTTCATGTCTCTGTTATGGACCTTTCTGTTATGTTTGTGAAACTCTTTGTGAAACTACACACAGAACAGATCAGGGAGCTGAGCCAGGAGAGAATTTGCTCAGAAGGAATAATTGCTTTTAGACCTTTGTGTGACTGAGGAAGTAGTTGTGTGAGCACAGCAGAATGTCTGGTGCAGCACTGAAGGGGGAGGGAATAAGAAGCGTTGGGACTGTCCATTGAAGGAGGGGGACTGTAAAGGTCACAGTCCTGAATATGCCTGCAAGGCATCACAATTTTTAGACTGATGTTACTGTGATCAGTAACATTTAAACAGAAAAATTGTTGGCATTCCCAGCTCTCAGAAAATTTCCATATTGATCAATGAATGGGCAAAGGATGGGGAAAAGGGATGTCTGTAACGGTTACATTCATGTGGTAACTACTTTTCTTGCTTAATGAAGAGTGTGTTATTAAAACATATGTAGCCAATGTCTACCCCTATGTTAAGGATATAAATGTAACTCCTGCATAGCTGGCATCTGATGCCAAGCAGAAAACTAGGAAAATGTTAAATGAGTGTTTATACTTCTAAATGCATAACTCTACTTTCAGAAAAAAAAAAAAAAAAAAAAAAAGTAGTTCAGAAATAATTTATGCATTAGGAAACTTTTTTTCTTTCATGACTGGAATAATGGAAGAGTACTCTCAGCATCTATTGCTTTACCTTACTGCTTGTTTCAGAGACTTGGGGAACTCAAAATGTGTGTACACAAATACGTAAATAAAGATACTTATTGTGGAAGTTACTTAAATAATAAATGGAATATTACTTGTATAATCAATGGAGTCTAACCTTGTGTTTTAAAAATTACAGTATAATTAGGGGTCAGTGACTATAAGTGGCCCTTCTGAAAATTTATGGTAACATATTAGCATGAGGTTCTCCAAACGAAAGTATGCTCATGTTACTCCACTGGATACTCTTGCTGAATGCAAAAGAAGGATTTTTCCTAGTGAACCTCCCAGACATTTATTTCCCAGTTATTAACATCATGCTTCCCCTGCATGCATGCACTTGTGGAGGAACATTGTGAGCTGGAAGTGAATGGCATGGGTATTAGAAAAAAGAGATCTGAGAAATCTCTAGTGAACACAAATGTCCATTGAAATTATCTGTATTCAGTCTATACCAGAGAGATTAGATTGTATGTGTGACCATGCTGAGATATTAAGTCTGCTCCTTGCTCTGCAAGGTAGCACTTATTGAGGCTGGTGGCCATCCAGCTAATTCAGCTCTCAGACCCTGGTTTTGACTTCTTGATACTCTACATCTCCAAACTGCTCACTAATTGCTGGGGATATCAATTTCCCACTGGGGTTCCTAAAAGCTTGCTTTTTTGCACAAGCTTACAGTTGCATAATGTGTCTTCTGGGCTGTTTTAGGCCTGCTCAGTGTTAATGAAAATAAAATAAATGGCTGAAATAAAACCATTTATGAAGTTAGAAGGCTTTTATAATGACCCATATAAGTCTTCTCAGTTTGGTGAAAGAGACTCCCTAGGGTTCAAATTATCCATATTTCCTATGAATTCCTCATGGAGTGATGGACCCATCTTAAAGGGGAACCTTACAACTGTTCTAAAGGATTAGTAGCACTGTGAGGCTAAGGGTAAATGACAGGTTAACGTCTTGTAAAGTCAGCCCACATAAGTCTAATAAGTGCAGATGTGGTATGAGCCTTGCAAGTGACAGCCCCATCTAGCAGCAGGCTGCTTCAAATGTAGGTTTCAGGCTTTGCTGGCAGGTAACATCACTCTGACTAAACTGAGACATTTGAGCTGCCTTTAAATATCTTACATTATTGATTGCTTTTCAAGACTTCACATGTATAGTTGTGGTAATAATTTGTAGCTTCACATAGCAAGAACTATGATGAGATTTATCACAGATGTCTATTAAATCAGAAACTAAGCCTCCTAATTGAAATTTGGTAGAAGTTGAGAGGGTTTATGCTTATATTTCATGAGGTGGTACCAGACAATTCCTTTTGTAAAGTCATGTAGTTTATATCTCTGAAACTGCTTTCTTCTAGTGTTTCAAATAAAAGCTTTTGATCTTGAGCAGTCTCTACAAGAGGTGACAGAGAGATATGAGAAAGAAAAGCAGAAGAGGAAGGCTCTACATAACAGCTTAATTGTAAGTATGTTTAATAATAGAACATTGGCTTATTTTGTTGAAATTATTCCCATAATTTCCTCACCAATATAAGTAAAGAATATGTTTCATATGGATATATCACTTGCCTCAGCTGTCTATATATGATGTGCTTATTTGCTGAGGCACATTTGTCTTATAATAAATCCCACTCCTTTCTTTTTACACATAATCTTCCAAACGCTCTCATGTGACCTATTGCCCTTAGGAGTATCATGCATTTTGAATAGTGGACAAAAGTTGAGTTTCTTCATTCTCTTCTCTAAATTTGCAGCTTCTGAAATTGTTTTGAAATTGTTAAAATTATTAACTTGATATTGCAAAGTAGTCGTCTTTTATTTTTCCAGATATCTCAAGCTGTATCCTGCTTGGCCATTAGTGATGGTTCATTTGGGATTATTTTTTTCCTGTTTGTACTTTAAATTTATTCTTCCTTCCCTCCCCACAAGTTTTGGGTTTCCTGAATCAGGACCTGATTTTTAGAAACACAAGCCTCCTTCAAACAAAATTTTTAAAAGTTTTTTTACCTGGGACAATGAATATCTTTGTTAAAAAGTAATTACCTTCTAAATTTTGCTTTGTGTTGCATTTTGTTGAAAGGATATTCCCCAGAGCAATGGGGCATTAATACCAGTGGTCAATAGTCCTCACAGCCAAGCCATGTTCAGTCATACAAAATGAGAAGAACTGATCACCAACAAAATGGAATAGATAAACAGGTCTAAAATGGCCTACAGTGAAAAATCAGCTACTGGCTTTTTAATCATATAGGAACACTGGAGAGGAAAATATACAACATATTTTATATTCCACATCTTCCTCAGCACTGGTGAAAGAGAAATCGAGTGTGTAATGTTGTCTGTTGAGTTAATACAGTCTGAAAAAGCTTGTGTAAGGAAGAAGGAGAAAAAGGAAGGGAAAAATGGCTGAGGGTTTTTTTTTGTCCATATGACCTAGAGAAGGCTATACAATTCCAGTTCTATGAAGAGCTCATTCTTCCTCAAATACTTTGTCCTACCTTACTGGGACAAACTATATTGACTCTATATTTTTCCCCACAGAATCTAGGGCTTTGATGTGGTAAACACTGGCTTTCTTAAACATGTTCATGTCTGTTTCACAAATTTCAGTGTATTTATCCTCTCCAGTAACTTGTGTTAAATACAGCCTAATATTCTTATCGCAGGAACTGAGAGGAAATATCAGAGTCCACTGCAGGATTCGACCGTTGCTACCTTTTGATGATGCTGCTGGATATTCACAAGACAGGTGAATTGTTTTGATTGTGTTAGAGCCTATCTGACTCATAATTCAAGTACAGAGAAAACAATAGTTATGTTTATAAGAGAACAACTGTGTCCTTGATTTTTCTGGTTTTATGTGTGTGGGGAGACAATGATGGTATCATAAACACTAATTGTTGTTTTCTTTCTCCTGCTAGATTTGCTCTAGCCAGTCTCATCCCCCTGCCTAAAAGTGTGTCCATCTCAATAGAAAGCCATAGTTGTTCTGCCAAGCCAGGATTATCCTTGGCTTGGCAGAAGTAACACAGCTGCAATCAGTTTAGCACGTATTCACTATCCTATACAAATTTTGGAATGCAGTAATGTGGTAGCTGCCAAATGTCATGGGTAGAGACACACACTCAGCATTACAATTGTTTTGTAATGCTATAGAACACACTGGCTGTCACCACAAACATTGGTAATTCTATTTCAGTCTAATTTGGCTCTGTTTCCCTAATTTATAAAATGTTTACTGTAACAGATGTGTCAAAACATTTCAAGATCCAAAAGGAAAAGAGGGATTAGATGCAAGTATCTGCTTAGCAGGCTGAAATCTCCATAGATGGCTAACATGAAAGAAAGTAGGGATTGAAGTGTATACAAAGAAGGAAAGAAAGAAGGGGAAAACTAGGTGGGTGGCTAGAAACCAGTAATGTTATCGTTTGCTTTATCAGTAAATACCTGATTTGGGGCTTTCTGTTACTTTTACTGCTTGGTAATTCTAAAATAGTACATTCAGTGTTTTAAAGTTTATTGATTTTTGGCAAATCTTAAAAAAAATATTGTTATTTTTGACATTGTTTTAATTAAAACAGCCAATATATTTCAAGAAGCCTAGAGTTGAAACTTGAATTAACCTGTGCTTTGTACACCTGGGAAGGAACCCACTCACTTTTTTTGTTGAAGTATGAAATAGTGCAATCAGGTAGTGGCTTGCAGTGTAAAATGGGATGGACTGGGCCACATGAACAATTGTCAAGGTTGACTTTCCTTAATGTATCAAAAAGTAATTTAAGTAAAATTTATCTGTAAAATTATGGACTGATTCTCCAAAAACTTGCAAACATAAATAGATTTATACACCTCAGTAATCCCAGTCAGTGTTTGGACTAATCATGGATTCAAGATCAGAGACAAATACCTGAAAAGAGGGTGTTTTTCACTTTAATTTTCTGAAGTGAAAACCTCTTCTTACAAGCTCATGCAATAATTGCAAAATAATAGAAGGGTTTGCATGTGCATTTATCTTTATTTGGTTTGTTCTAAATGTCTTTTCTAAAGCAAATTATTTTGCTTGATCACACTTCAATTTGTTCTTTATTCAAAATTAACTGTGGTGTTAGTGTGTACAATAATACTGGCAAAGGTACTCTTCAGACAGTGTGTAGTTTACAGACAGTTTAAACATTTTTTTTTCTCAGCTAAATTGAACACTTATGGTTTGAAAAGTACCTCTTCTTCTCCTATTGATGCTTTTTCTTCCCTTACAGGCAGAGAAGCTTTTCAGAAAAAGTGGCATATGCAGCTGATGATGTGAGTATTTGATGGTGGAATTCAACAGCACTAGAAGAAGAAACAAAAGGGGCATGAGAATCATGAGTTTAAAAAAAAAAACAAAACAACGAGGCCAAGTGGTTCTCAGATTTGATTACCTGCGGGTGCAATAGCAGGTGATTTGTGCTGTTTTCATCCTGGCTCTCTTTCGTGGTAATAGCTTGGAGCTTCTGCTGGGGCAGCCATCCTTTAACCGGAGGTTGAATGTTTGCAACAGTCAAACTGCCGCTGACTTCCTGCTGTCAGTCCCTTTGAGCCACCTGTATGTGCTGTAGCTATTTCTAAAATTATGCCAGGCTTTCTTCAAATTTTGCTATTGCTACACAGCTAATGCATTAGGACAGAAATCTGATATCTTGTAAACCACAGCAGCCTATGTGGTGCTGCAGTCAAGCATGTTAAAGTATCCTGGCTTAGATCCATCGGAGGAGGAATGGTCATTGAGGTTGCAAATCCAAATGACATTCCAGCATTAACTGAGGCCATTACCAAGATATAAAATTTTAAAATGCACAGGAGTGTGAGCTAAGGTCAAAGTATTAACTTGGGCTTTAATTTTCATAGCTGCTATAGTTCTTAGTTGACTGCTTACTGTTACTTACATGGTGATGAGCCAAATTCTCTTTTATAGTGTAGTACTTAAAATAGTGCTGAAGTGACCTATGGTATGTTATGCATTTAAATCTCCCAAATTATAGTTTCATTAGGCAGATCTTACTTGCATAATATGGATAATTATATATATATATGTATCTATATCTATATATGTGCCATTAGGTAACTAAAGAGATGAAGAAAGTAAATATATCAGGAGATAAAAAACAGGGATCTGTAATGGTAGACCTAGTATTCTAGGTATCCTGACACATTTATTGTACTATAAAATACTGCAGCCATTTATGACTGGTTAAATTTTATTGCATGAGAATGAAATTAGGCATACTTAGATTCTGGATTATTTAATATAGAAATCTGATGTATTACAGTATTGATATGTTTACAGGCAAGGCAGTGTTGGCTTACTTATGCAAAATTGAGTTTTAGTTTGTATTCAAGAGTGACCTTCAATATGAAAATCTTATTAAATATTTCAGAAATATTAATATAAGCACAGGATTGAGAAATTAAATTTGCAAAATGCTGACTTCCTGGTTTTAGAAAACACAACATAGAATTTAAATGTTTTATTGGTTTGCCTGGACATTTATTTAGTTAAAATACTTTCCAGTTTTGATGAAACACCTGAAGTCTGTTAGCTTCCTACTGTGAATTTATCTTTCTTTAAGAAAAAAAATATTGTTGCAAGAACCTTCTTACAAAAAGCAGTCAATTTAGACTAAACTTATGAAAGTAAAGGAAAACAATGTTTATTGCCTGTTTACTTTGCTCTTAACAACTGAAGATGATATGCTAGTAGCTAGGATAAATGTGCAATTTTCAGATTAAAATATGGGACTTGACTTGTATTGAGCTTTTAGTTGCAACACAGTCAAAGATTGTATTTCCGGAAACAAGTTAACCATTTCCCAGATAATGATTTAAAGGAAGATTTTAGGACAAGGTAAAGGAAGATTCTGTGTGGTAAAGATGCTGAGTTTATTAGTTTTGCTTTCTAAATCATGACTGTCTCTCCAGATTTTTTTTTCCTGAAAATACTTTGTGTGCAGTGTAACCAGCAAGTTATTTGCCATGATTGTGTTAGAAAGCAGATTCAAGGAGCTACATGACTTCCATTTAGTCTCTGAGTGGGTTTTTGTTTGTTTGTTTGTTTGGAAATTCCTATCATTCTTAAGACGCATGGTCTTTTCCAACATATTGTTCATCTTAACTAGAGAAACTTGATTCTGATTTTAAGTCTAAAAAAGACTTAAGATTTTACTAGGTGTACCAGAAGAGCATTGCATTTCAGGTTTTGAGTTACTTAAGGATTTTTGAAGTTTTTTTTTGCTGTCCTGTGTATGCTCATCTCCTCAACATAACATAAACAACTGTCTGAGCCTTTCTTCTGAGGCTTGTTGTGCAATAACTGTGGAGAGTGAGTACACACCACATATCAGGTTGAACCACTCCACACAGATTAGGACATTGAACAGTGCTGGTATTGTCAATACCTGAGAAAATGAGCAGATGAGGAGGTACTGAATGTACAGACTCTTTCTAGTGGTGACAGCCCAAGGAGGAATGAGTGCAATCTAAAATACAGGAAATTCAGCCAAAGAATTTGAGAAGAAGCTGAGGGTAGTCAAACCCTCAGCTGTGAGAAGAAGCTGTGAGGGTAGTCAAACACTGGCACAGGTTGCCCAGAGAGGATATGGATCTCCATCTTTAGAGATATTCAAAGCATAACTGGATGTGGTCGTTACAAATGCTCATGTGAAACTTCTGCCTGTTAACAGTAAACTCTTTTGTTTCTATGTTAGGCAAATAGGAGTTTTTTTCTCTTATTTCTCACCTTAGAGAAAGCTTGTCTGCAAGTAAATTAGATATCTGAATCAGAAATTTATTCCATCATTCCATATATTTTTCAGTTTTTCCTTTTTCCTTCCCCCGAAGCCTGTTGGTTACTGATCCTATTCGAATTTTTGTTACAGACCATTTAGTAGCAGTGTTCTATTGACATCTGTACTCAGCCAAATTTGCCACTACTGGTGTGGGTAACATAGCTTATTCTGTGGAGTAATTGCTTTGTCATCATTAGTTTGATAATTATACATTTCTCCTCTCCAAAGAGGTAGAAATACTCATAAACTCAAAGGAAGAAATTTGATTTTATTAGCCTTTTGCACACTCGACATACTGTTATGTGATTGTTATTTGCTCAGCTCTTTATAACTTCAGTTTGTGGCAATACTTATTTGAAGGCCACTAGTTCAGCACTCCAACCCACTTGTCTGAATCACATTAGGAATTTCAGCACTCCCATCAAATGCAGTAATGTAACCGCAGGTTAGTAAGCTAGAAAATGTCTTTGAATTGGATGAAGTATTTTGTGTGCTGGAGAGCTTCCACCCAATTTGTTGTAAGACCCCACGTCTTTTTTCATTGCTTTTCTCAGGAATTAAGCAACATTTGCCATGAAGAACAGAAGAGCACAGAATTTGATAGCTAAGCCATGTCAGACTGCTGTGATTGTACTTTGATAATAGTTTAAATGTCTGCTTACATGTTTGTCAGACTTACAAAATTACTGTATAATTCATCTGGAAAGTGGATTCCACTAAAACCTCATGGAATTCTACAGATCATTGTAGTGCAGCTCTTTCTCTTAGTTGTGGACTAGCATGTTATTTAATAAAATGTACATCTGCTTAGTTCTAGACAGAGCTATCTATGAAATCAGTCTGAAAAGGCACTGTGAAAATGTGCCCAACAATAAAAAAAAAAAGAACTCTTTTTTGCAATATTTTTGTGCCTGTAGTGGCAGTTGGGGAACTTCTGTTTACTTGCCTGTGACTTTCTAGGTCCAATAGAAAGTTCAGGTAAGGGCTTGGATCTTTCTCTTTAACTGAAGTGCATGTTTTGTTTTGGTTGTTATTTAATAATCTGAATGGGTTTTGAGAGCCTTTCTTATGGTTTTGCAAGTTCACTGCATTATACATGCTCTAAAGCCTCATGAATTGGTGACAGCTGGAGAAAGACTTTGGACTTCCTGGTCCTTAAAGCTGTGACCCAATACATTTAAGATTGATGGATATTTGGTTCTGTGTGTGTGCCTGTGATATTAACTATAGATAATTTACTTTTTTCTCTTAGGAAACCATCCTTGTCAAGTGTAGTCGACCTGGTCATGCCTCAGTAAACAAGACTTTTCAGTTTGAGAGGTGGGTAGTCCTTTGTAGAAATATGGAAATCTGAATTGCTGGAAGATTTGTGTAGTGAAGACTAATACTTTTGGTAGACATTAGATAGAGGGTATCCTTTTTGGTTAGAATTTTTGAGTAGGGCAGGTAGGATGAAAATTCTTGGGGGTTTTTTTTGTGTGATCATTATATTTTTCCCAGGACAGGATAATGCATTTCAGGGAATAGATAACAGTCTTCCCTCGCAGTAAAGACTACTGATACGGCCAAGTTCGAAACCTGTATGAGACTTACTTGACTCTTTTCACAACATGAGTAGCTGTCCTGATCCTTGCAACATGTTGCAAAGTAGCAGAATGTTTCAAAGGTAAGGAAGCTTTGTTTGCCTTCCAGTACTTCAAAGGAGCTCATAAGAAAATTGGGCCAAACTTTTTAATAGAGTCTGTTGCAATAGGAACAGGAGTAATAGTTTTAAACTAAAAGAAGGTTAACTGAGACTATATATAAGAAAGAATATTTTCACAATGAATGTGGTGAAACACTGGAATAGGTTTCTCAGAGAGGGACTAGATATCATATTCCTGGAAACATCCGAGGGCAGGTGATATGGGCAACCTGACCTAGTTGATTTCCCTGCTTATTGCAGGAGGTTGGACTAGATGATCTTTAAAGGTTCCTTAAAACCCAGACAATTCAATGGTTCCATGAATTGAGGCACATTGCAAAATTTCAGCATTAGACATAGAGCATGACTTTGGCAGAAACTGGACTGAGCACTTGTACAAGCTGATGTTCAAACAGCCTGACCAGAGGCACCAAGGTGGAGCAGTGGCATGGGAATCGGTGCTCCCCAAGGGAAAGGCTACAGTTAGACTACTTTCCATAGTAGATGCTCAAAAATCCACACAGATGAATGGGATAAGGGGAAGGGCTTTAATGGGACACCAGAGTCACTACCAGTCTCTTGTCAGTGAGACAGAAAACTGGTGGGAGTCAGGCTGAAGGGTGCCTTCTGTTCTCTCGAAATAGTGCTGACTTTGACATCTCAAAACAGGAGTGAAGAGTTAAATAATACAATGAGAACTCTGTAAATGAAGAAATACAAAATTTTACCCCAATGCCTCTTTCTAATGCAAACTTTGAATCTGTATATTGCAATTACTGAGGAGGCTGTCCGTCCTGAACCATGATGCAAAACCCTCTGGAAACAGGAGGACAATTTCATGCTTCCTTGCTTGAAGGCAAAACTTGATTTAAAGTCAGGTGTACCCAGCATGAATTATCTGTCCTGGTTTAAACATAATGTCTGAGCCTGTTCAGCTGAAATTCCTGTAGGTTTGCTAAACATTCTTAGCTGTTGACCCTTTCCTCAAGGCGTTCTTGTGAAGTGCTACAGTTTTGTACTCACAGGAGAATGGGGACTGCTGTCATACAGGCCACCTGAAAAATCCTGAGATAATGCAGATCTTGGGGAAGCTTTACTGATCCCACAGGTTACAGACTTTTTTGATTCAAGGCATATAAAATCTCTTAGGGTACATGGCCCCCTCACATGTTGCTAAGCTACTCAAAGTAATTCCTTTCATTCTTCAGCTGTACCTAACCCAGCCATACCAGTTGAAGTAAATACAGAATAATGCTGGAATTCGACTTTGTAAAGCATCACAGTTAATGGTATTGACACACTACTCCAGAGGTGCTGTGATTCTGGAAATGTGGTGTAGATCCTGGTAATCAGGAAAAGGGTTAAAAAAATGTAAATCCCCCAAAGAATGCAGTTCTCCAGGAATGTTTTTTTAGTGTCCCAGTACAGCTATTTTTTTATAAACAGAAAAGCATATGTTTCTTATGAACTCTAAAATGTTTATTTTTTTAGCAATGTTTTATGGAACTAATAAATGTCAAAATATTTGATTTCAGCTCAGGAAGAAAATTCCAGCTTTCAACATGTTATGCTTTTATAATTTTATTGGCAAATCAGTTAGCAAAATAAAAAGGTAGCTCAGAATTTTCAATGTGAAACTCACATTAATCAGTGCACAGGGACAAATCTATCATTTGGGTAAAAATACATGGGGTTTTAGAAAGAGATTCTTTGGATTTGCAGCATCTTTCATGGTTTCAGATAGCTAATGAAGTGGGTGTCCATGCTTCAGCCAAAGCTGTGGTTACAGTGTAGCATAAACTAGTTCAAGGCTACTTTAAACCACTTTATTTTAGTATGGATAGCATTTGAATCACAGCAGCTAAGTAGTGGCAGCAAAACCCCTTTAGGAAGTCAAGTAAATATTTGAGTAGTTACTGTAGCATGGAATCATGTGCGTTTCCTGGGATCAGCTACTGGGGCCGGAGTCTGACCCTGACGTAGCTGTAGTGACCCCAGCTGTGGCTGAACTTGGAAGAAATGGCCTCAAGCTGTACTAGGGCTCAGGTGTGTGTCCAGCCTGTGCTCAGGTGGGGCGTCAAGAAGATGTTCTTCACAGAAAGGGTACTTCAGCTCTGGAACAGGTTGCCCAGGGAGGTGGTGGAGTCACCATCCCTGGAAGTGTTCAAGAAATAACTGGATGTGACACCTACTGATATGGGTTAGTTAGCAAGGTGGTGTTCAGTCAAAGGCTGGACTTTATGGCCTTGGACATCTTTTCCAAGGTAACTGATCCTGTGATTCTACTTTGCTGTGCAAATGACTGATTGATTCTAGCCTGGGTTGTGGCCAGTGGCAATGTATTTACTTTCTGAGGCAACAAAAGTCATCAACTGTGAATGTTTTAATCTTGTCTGTCTTAGTAATTTTATCTTTTTTTTTCTTTTCTTTTTTTTTTAATTTACAACATAGCTCCGAGATGTTTTGATGTGCAAAGAAAAAAAATATTTCAACACATACTGAGTTAGAGACCTAGTTGGTTAAAATGGAGAACTGGGTGCTAATGAATATTTCATCAATTGCAGATGATAGATGAAGCAGAGAAAAGTGTTTGGAAGTGCTTTTGCTCTTTTATATTGACCTTGCAGATTGGATGTGCAAAGTTTACTGAAGCATATGCTCATGTGCATGCAAAGCAGGGACAGAGTATTCAGTCTCTGACTCCCAGTTCGAACTGTGCCACATATTTGTGCATATTTGTTGGTTTCTCAGTGCACTATGATGGCATATCAGTGGAATGGCAATACAAGCAGTATTTGTCTATCAAACCAGACAAGAGCTCCTTTCCTGATTAAAGAGAGTACATTTTCATGCAGCTTACAATTAGTCTGTGGAATATGTTGCCACAGGATGTTGCTCTGGGCCAAGAATTTTGCAAGATGCAAAAAGAAACTGAATGCTAATTCTAATAGTATTTTTTGTTTTTTTTGAGACAGAGATTCAACTCATATTTCAGTTTTGAGGCCAGTATACAGCTTTTAATGATTAGGATGAAGCACAGAGATGAATTATTGTGTTGCTGGCCACCATATAGTCTCTTGCTCCTTCCTCTGGCTGTTGTCAGGAAAAATGCTGAGTTCAGTGCATTGGCTCCAATCCTGTATCTGTTTATCAGTGATCCCTCTGTATAATCTTATTTATGGAGAATATGAATACAAAAACTCTATTTGTGCAGTCTATAGACTGTACCAGACAGATCATGGTCAGATATACAAAGATGCTTGAGTAAATGCTGAAGAGCACACTTTGGTTTTATTCAGTTAACCTTGTACTGTCCTGTACAATCTGTGGGATACTGTTAAGTGAAGTGTACTGGTGTACTGTATACACAGAGAAGAGATTGCACTTTGTAATGTTTGTTGCTACCAAAATTCCTGTTTCTAATTGGCCATTTTGCTGTGAGCTATAAAGACCATATATCACTTATTGGAAAACAGAGCTAGATGAAAAAATCACCACAGAAAGATACCAGAAAAGGAAACTTTTTCAAAAGATAAACATTCATACCTCAAATATTTAACTGTGAGTAATGACATTCATGTTTTAGATTCTGTTCATCTTGTGTAAACAATGGGTGCTGCAGGCTGTAATCTTGGGGAGGATACATTTTTGATGTGCTACAGAAGAAATTAATGATATCCATGTTTTATGATCAGAATTTCCTCTCTGATTATTTCCTGTTTTCAGGTCTTGATTTTGTGTTGTTCAAACCTGAAAGGGTTGGAGGAAAGATTTCTTTGAAGATAACTGTTGGGTTTTTTTTTTTTTTCCTTGCATTCGAAAAACATATAGAGTTTTTTCAGACATCAATCTATTGGCCCAAGTATTGAAATGTCATTGCTCTTTTCTAAAAGGTAGAATAACTCATGCAATTTAATTGTATTCCATTCTACTTAAGAAGGTCTGCATTCCACTATGTAAAAGAAAGTCTTCCCTTGAGTGAGAAGTGTTGATTTCAGAGTAGGTAATTCATCAGGGCTGGGGATGGAAATACCTTAGGCTGATATTCTCCACAAAGATAGTGCATCCTTAAACATGTACCTTCAGGAGCATTCTGATTTCTGAGACAAATCCTCAGCAAGTTTGCAGTCTCTGTACCTCTTCCCCCATCTCTGCTCCCTCACCAAACTTTACCCACATCTAAAAAGCAATACAACCTGACCACTGTCTTCCAAAAAGTGATATATAGGAATCCCAAGCAGTAGGGCTATTTCACATTCTAGTAGGTGTGAAAAAGTTACAGGGATCCAGTACAGCCTAAAAAAAAGACTCTGTGTTCCAGAGGGGCAGGCAGGAGGTTTAGGATGAGCTCAATCCACAAGGGTACACCCATATGTTGTTCTCCCCAAAACACACAACAGCTGCTCCCAAAATGCGATTGAGAACTTTGGAGTTCAAATTTACAGTTCTGTGACACAGAAATGTCAGCAGATCCAAAATTGTATGTCACTGGCCTACAGTTTCTATGGTCTGTGTTCTTGTGACAACATTTACATGTTTTCTTTGATTAATCGTTGCACTTTGTTCCTCAGAGTTTACAATGATTTGGAGTCTCAAGATGCAATATTTGCAGATGTGGCCCCTTTGCTAACATCTCTTCTGGATGGGTAAGTTAAAAGGTTGCAGTAAGAAAGCTAAAGCACAATAATCTACTGAAATCTATCTATTAATGAAAATATCTAACAATAGTGATCTAGTTAAGTTTTATGGCTTTGCAGTTCCATTTTCCTGTTTTCTTTCTGCTCAGTACCAAGTGAATGCTGTTTCTCTGTATAAACAGTGAAAATATGGTTTACAAAATTTAACGGAGCAGATAAATTTGTAAAAATAAAAATATCCCAGTTTTTTCTTATGATCTGCTTCTGTCAAATTGATGCTTCTAATGGAAGATGTCATTTTTTTTCTTTGTATTCTTTAGGTTATGTTTTATAACTTTTCCAGTTGTAGATATTGTATGATACATCTTTTACAACAGTGTGTTCACTGTGAATGTTGTGCAAAAGACCTGCCAGGACCATAGGAGGTGGTGGAATCGATTCCTGGTTGAACCAGAACTGAACATTCCCAGTCATTCTACTGCTCCTTCAGGCACTGGGGTAAAACAGAATTCTGGTTTGAATAAAAAACTGATCAGTAACAAGCACTAACATGAAATACATGAAATTACTTCTAGCTACTGAAGCTCATAAAGTGTGATTTTTCAGAAGTACTGAGCCAACTAACCTACTCTTGCAAAGAGGCTTTGGTGTGCATTTTGTTATAATCCTTGAGGCTTGAACTGAGTTTTATACATAACTTTCTGCTCCTTTTTCATCCCTGTTCCAATACCAGTTAACTATATGGTAGGGCTGTCGTGGATGTTTCACTCCCTGTAGAGGAAAAGACAATCCCTTTCCATTCACAGTGGCAGAGTTGAACAGTGGCAATCCTTGTTCCCAGCAGCCTGCACACTGAAGTTTCCAAGGTTCCTGTTGCTAAAAGCATCCTAGAAGAGGTATCTAAAGATACTGTGAATATTGGGAATTCCATATGCCACAGAGAGGCCCCCAAGGGCTCCGTGGCTGAGGGAAGTTATAGATTTCATTATTATTGTTTACCAGTGATGAGTAACCACAGTTTCTTTAGCTGACCAGCCTAGGGACCACTATGTTGCAGGAGTTTAAAGACATCTTAAAACTACTGCTTTCTCTCCCTACTTTTCCTTTTGCAATTATCATAATTTTGCCTTGGTTCAAAAGGCAAAATTGCATTGGTTGCATTATTGATCCCTTAAGTGTCTTCAGATGTACCTGATCTGTACCTTTATCTGCTGTACTTCCCACTCACTAAGTTTTACATGGGGAGAATCCTTTCCTAAAAGCTAAGATTTTTGTATTCAGTTAGGAAATGTTCTGTTATTGAAAACAAAAGACCTGTCTTGCTCTTTCAGAAGTGCTGTTTAAACAGAAGCAGATTCTCAGGAAAGGCAAGTCTGTGCATATGAGCACAGCACCCTTCCCACTGTAAATGCGAAACAGACATACTTAGTCTGAACCTTGAACCTTTTTGCTGCTCCTGATTGTTTTAGTCTGGGTTCCAAAGGGGTCTGTAACAACTTCTAGCTCGAGTAGAAGGGAGTGTTCTCTGCTTTTCCTTATTTTTTCTATGTTTTTCTTTCTTAATGGATTGTTTCATTTTTCAGTACAAATATACAGGAAGAAAAGATTCTTCCATATGTAAACCAAAGTATAGCAGGCTTCAAAGTTTACTGTGAGCCATACAGGACCAACAGGGGAGTAAGATAACTTTTCTTTTCTTTACAGCATTGAAGAATCCAACTTGTTAGTTTATTTTAAAGAACTAATTTCTCCCCCTTTCATTGCCTTTAACAGTGTTCTCTCCTAGGGGTAACTTTGCTAGAGTGAGCACCCAGACTCTTTTCAGGAGAGAAGTGCTACAAAACTATTGTATTTTAGCTTGACAATAAGAACTTTTTAAAACAATAATATAACCATTAAATATAATAATAAAGTGAAGAAAGAAAAATATCAGGGCACATAGCTGAATCATAGTAAAAAAATCTTCAGAGTTCTGTATTTGAAAGCTTTATGCTGGAGCTAGATCTCCAATGATGTAAACTATAATAAATAACTATTATTATACAGATAAATATAAAGTAATCTGCTTCTTGTCCTATTGTTGAATCCCACAACAATTCATTATCTCCTGTACCTGATTAGATACTGCTTTGGCCAGTTTTACCTCATTAGGGCTGACTGAAACACTGTTTTGGCTTTGGCAAAGAAGTTACCACTGATTGATACCTGACTTGCACCTCTATCTTCAATGTTACAATCCTCTTCCCAATTAATTCTAATCTTATAATCTGTATCTTGTCAGTGATGCTTGTTGTCTTACAACTAGCAGCAATTAAGGAAAGTTTAAATAGCTGAACTGTAGGAAAGTCCTTTAGGAGAAACTTCTAATAAGACTAATTCTGTTTTTCCTAAGGAAAAACATCTGGCTCCCTTTTTGGTTCCAAAGATCTGTTTAATTTTTAAATAGGGCTAGAAGTCTCAATAAGGTACAGGCTAGCCAGGGAGTGTGTATGAGGGGTGGAACTGTGAAAATTACTCATGGTTAGTTTAGCTAAAAACTACCAAAATTAGTGTGAGCTTTTCTACTGAGATATGTCAGCAGTGAATACTTCAGGAAATCTCTAATTTCAGATTTACAGCCCTAATTGCTATCACATTTAATTTTACTGTAGTGCTCTTTGTTTTCAGTTACTGTTATGTCATCTCCTTCATCAAATCTATGACTAGACTCCTATTTTATACTCTGTAGTGCATGCTAAAATCTGGAGGGGCCTTACTGTAGATTCATTGACTGCAACTTTGTCTTCACATTCCCAGAAAGGGTACCCAGGTATTTTCCGTGTGACTTATCAGCCCACATTCCTTTCTAACAAGTGAAAGCTTCCAAAATAATCCTCCTGAAGTAATTGCTTCTAGGCATGTTTAATATGCATGTAAGTATTTCATTACTTGAAACCATACATTTAAAACAATTAGATGAGGGGTGTTCATTGAAATATGCTGGCATGTGCTTGAAACTACATTTTTGATATGAGGAAAAGCATCAGATAATCAGAAGCAGCTGCTTCAGGTCTACTCACAGAGGAGGTAGCTTAGGAAGTGAAATTTTATTCCCTGACAGAAAAGGAGCAGGCCCGTTCTTGCAACTCTAATAGAGCAGATGTTTCTTAAAACTGTGGAGCACTTCCTGTGTATGAAGGTTCTGCTAGTGTTGTATCTCTGAACAAACAAGATAGTCCAGGGAGAGAGCAGTCCTGTCAGCATAAATGGATGTCTTCCAAGGCTTTGGCTGGCACAGAACTGTGGTCAGCATCGAGTGGCTGGCAAGGGTAGCAGAGCAGGAGCAGACAAGGAGGGGCAAAACTTCAGCTGCACAGCACAGTGTTGGTCCTTCATACAAAGCAGTACTGTGGCTGGATGCATCTGTATTCACCCACTTATTTTGCTTAAGAAGTTGACTTTCATCTGATTGTGTTAGTAACACATTTTCTAGATAGGATTCATACATTTCATCACAGTTCATCCCTGTGGCACAGACATTCACAACAGTGCTCACAGCTGTGAACGATTCTTTTTCTATTATTATTTTCAGTGCAGCCAAGAGGCATTTTCAGAGTTCTGTTCATTAGACATATTTACTTGTCTGCTTCAGAAGATGATGTTTCAAAGGTGCCTGTTCCTCTGCACTGATCTTGTACATTTTAATTTTCTACTTGTCCTTATCAGAGCAGTTCCTGCCACCTTTGTTTCAGAGTAGTCATTGTGTGCATGCTCATTCTCAACTGGTGCTCTTGGTTTAAAATTTGTGCCTCCTATTCTTAGGGCTGTCTTCTCTGAGGACTGTGACTGATGAGCCTGCCTGAAAAAGGCTATGAGAGATGAAGAGTTCCCAGCTGTTAGGGTACAAGTGCAGTGGTTTGCAGCACAGCACTGTAGCACAAATCAAGCCCAGAAATGGTTTACATTAGAATGCTGAACTGTAAACTGCACTGGTTCAGGAGCTGATTAAAAAGCAGCTCAGTAGCACAAAAGCTGAAAGTTGGGCAGGCAAGGAGGCCTAACAGCATCAATCATTCCAAGCTAAGGGTCCGTTAAACTTCTACTTAAAAGCATCCCTTCAGTTCTGGTTAAAAAAAAAATAGAATTTGTTTAGGTGATGTTATGCACACTAATAACTGTCAGACTTTGAGATCTGCAGAAAGAAATCAGGGGCAGTGTTTTTATTTTCTTGTTTAAGTTTGTGTTCCCCAGTTGTTTGGAGTTTGACTTCCCACCTAATAGACACATTTGGTAATGGTAAAATAAATTACAGCACTTCTATTTTTCAGGTACAATGTGTGCATCATGGCTTATGGGCAAACTGGAAGTGGGAAGACATACACAATGTTGGGACCACAGTTAGAGGGGAACTTAGCATTCACCACAGAAGAGGAATCAGAACTTGGAATTATTCCTCGAGCTACCCAAGAAGTGTTCAGGTAAAAACAAAGTAAAGCCTCGCTGTCAGTAGCAGTCACTTTAAACTACATAGGAAGGATGAAATAATGTTTGCAGTGTATTTATCATTACAGATTTCAGCTTCAAAATGGTTAATATTTATAGCTTCTCTGGCCACCATTTGATATTTGAGGCTTCATATGGATTTCTAGTCTCTCTCCTGCTTAATCTGATTTTCTGAGACAATAAGATTATGCATTTTACTGTGAGTTATCTGTCCATCTGGCTTTCAGACTCTAAAATTTTGAAAATGCTTCAACCATAGCTATGGGAGTCCAAAAGATAATTAAGTTCCAAAAAGTTCTGTGAAAATTGACAACTGGAATACATGAAGAGGATTCAGATTAGAACCCAGTCCCGAGGAAGAAAGATAGTAGAATTTTTAACTACAATCTGTTCTTGTTTTAAGTGTTCTTAGATTTTTGCAGTCAAACATAATACAGGATTGACCTGATATGCTGCTATGTTATAGAAGAAGAGCCATTAGAAGTTTTTCCAGCTAAGCATGTTTGTTTTGGAAAAGTGTATAAGCTAAATCAAAGAACCAACCAATTTTGTATGAGAATAACTGTCTAACTGTAAATACTCTCCTGAATAGAAAAGTCCTTAATTTATGGATTTTCTGAGGCTGTGATCATATAACTTCTTCCAGATATAACTTCCCATCTCTATTCATTGCTTGCACTCTGCCAGATTTTATGCTCTGAGTGCAATAACTGCCAGCAGAGAAATTGTATAAAAAAATCCTGAGGTGGCAGGCTAGTGGAAAAAATAAGCTGACACAGCTGTTTGGAAAATTAAATTCTATTTACTTCCTCAAGTATAAATAAACTGTATATTCTGATTCTTCAAGTTAACATTAGCATATGGATGAGGCAATTCCATGGCTGCAGATACTTAATAAATGCTATTATCAGATAGTAATTATATTACAATTAAAGAATAGATCTCTATTTATAGATTGTTCATTTGGGGTTTGACTTCAACATTTTTGGACTTTTTTCTTCAAACTTTTTTCTCTTTATTTATTTGCCAGGCTCATTTCAGAAAAGCCACCAGGAAGTTACTGGGTTGAGGTATCTATTGTAGAAGTGTATAATAATGAAATTTTTGATCTTCTGGCCAAAGACAGCTGTGGAAAAGTGTTTGGCATCAAGCGTGATGTTGTCACAACCAGAGAAGGGAAGAGTGATGTGCCATTGCTGACACACGAGTGAGTACACGGCTTGTTCCTACCATCCAAACACTATCTGGTGTTAACGCCATGTACAGCTGTCACAAAATTGCAATTACAGGCACCAGATTGCTTCTAAACAATGAGTCCTTACTATATGCAAAAGAACAATTAATGTTTCTGTTAGCTCAGTCTATTAGATTGCAGTTGGCTGAAAATGTCAAAATAGTTCCAGAAATAACTGTACAATTACTTTGAGTTATACTCCTGTGCTAAGTGCCTTCTTCTTAGAATGCCTGAAGATTGCTGCACATGTTGTTGTTGCTGGATCTATGGTATCTTGTCAGCTGTAGAAAAAGAAGTGATAATCTAGTCACAAAGCACTTTTCATTCAGTCTTATTGAATTATAAATTTTACGGATTATAATAGAAATTTAAGTACAAGTAGTTAAGCAGTTGAAGGGTATTAGCTTTCCCTTTATGTACTGGAGTTACAAAAAATTAGAATAAGATTTTAAATGATCTTTTAATACAAATACCCATCTTAATATTACTTAACATTCTGTTTTCATAACTGGAGGTGTTAAAGCTGGAATTGTTATGTTGGCAGCATTTGAACTGGTAGGTCTTGAAAATCAAGGTTCTTCAGACTGAAAGCTAAGCAGCAAAGCTTCTCACCATTCACTTTTAAGATGTCCCTCCCCAGCATTGGTGTATGCCAGGTTTGATCCTTATTTACACAACTTGACAGTGTAGGGAGTGCAAGGGTATTTAAGGCTACAGTTATACTTACTTTAATGCCTTATTTTACTTACTAAGCATTACAAAGATTTGTTCTAGTACTCATGGGAATGATTCTTGGCATTATGTAAGCGTGGCATACAAAGCAAATGTACAGTGCTTTCTTTTTCATTCATTAACAAGAGGGAATCTGTTTCAGATGCTTCATTTTAGTATTGTCTGTGTTGTTTATCATAGAATGTCTTGAGCGGGAAGGGGCCCACAAGATCATTGAGTTCAACTCCTGGCCCTGTACAGGACAGCCCCGAGAGTCCCATTCTAGTACCTGGCCACCCTCTGGGTGAACTCTGGGTGAAGAACCTTTTCCTAATATCCAATGTAAACTTCCTGTGACAAAACTTCCGGCTGGTCCGTCAGGTCACCAGGGAGAAGAGGTTGGTTCCTGCCCCTCTGCTTCCCCTCACAAGGAAGTTGTAACTACAATGAGGTCTTGCCTCAGTCTCTTCTTCTCCAGGCTGAACAGACCAAGTCACCTCAGCTTATGCTCATGTGGCTTCCTCTCTAGGCCTTTCATCATTTTTATGGCCTTTCTTTGGGCTTTACACTAATAGTATCAACATTAGCAAACAAATTAGGATAAGCACCAGAGAGGTGATGGCGTACCCAGTGGAATTAAACTGGACATCTCTCTGTAAGCACCCAGCATGAGAACAGATTCCAGAAGGAAGTATGTGCATTATTGAGATGTCACATAAAGAAGTGTCCTGCTCCTTGAGTAAATAATGTTTGTGAAAAGAAACATCTTTTGAAAGCTTTATTGAAATGTGGATTTAATGCTATTCCCATCAAGCCTTGATAAAAATACAAGAAAGCACTGGAGGATTGTGCATTTATTGATTTGTACTTTCTAGCAATTTAACTGCTCATACAAAAGTAGGAACCCAGAAAAAATGTCAAGTAGTTTTCTTCACTGTAGGAGCTATAGGACTCTCCTTTCTTTCTATGAAACAATAAGCAGTGCAATATTCTCAGAAGGATTAACATTTGTATCTGGGTTTTGCCTGCTCTTTGGTCTTGAGGTTAAATACAATTTCCGTAAGAATTCTGCAAGCTTGATTGCACTCTGCATGCTCCATAAGAATATGGAATAAATGAAAAGTGACTAGAGCTTAAAGTGATTAATCCTTTTGCCCTTTCTGTCTATATTATGCTGACTGGTGGGTTTCTATATGTCTCTATTCTTGTATTTCCTCAATTGTGACTCTACTCCAACTTTTAGTATCTAGTTAAGGCTCTCCTGTCAAGGGAATGAAAAATTCCAGAAGAGGCTGGGAGCAGAACTTTACCTGTGTGTGCTGAATCTCTTGGAGGAGCTAATCTTTTTCCTTTGACTAGACAGGAAAGGGGCCATATGACTTAGAAAGTGAAGGTGGGTACATGTAGTGTAGGCATGCTGGGAGTTGAATTTTGCCTGTTTCATCAAAACCTCCAAGTAGTTTTTAATTATGGTATTTCAGTAACTAAGATGTTGGCCTGGCATAATTTTATTCCTGAAAAATGCCTGTCCCACTTCCCAAGGGAGCTTTGCATAGTTAGTGGGTGATCCATCTCTTTTCATAGGTTTTGGGAAAGAGAGAGGTGAGAAGCAGTGGGACTTGTGCCATAGAGACAAAAAAAAAAAGAAACTGCAATAAGGTTTCATTTGTCCCTCTAGTTAATAAAATGGCTGCTCTGTTTATTTCTGTAAATTTTCATTTATGGCAAAGGAACCTGGCGCCTTGAACTAAAACTCTTAAAAACCATTTATCTCAGTTAATACTAAATTCTAATGCAAACATAAATAAAAATATGTATCTCAGTTACAATGCAAGCAGTGAAAAAAGTCCAATTCATAAACAGGTTATATTAATAATTACATAGAAAGGTTAATAAGAAAAAACAAACCCAAACAAAGTAAAGGAACCATTGAATGAGGCCACCCAGCTGCCCAAAATCTAAAGTAAACAGCTGGTGCTTTGAATAAAAACACATCCTCATTTATGATAATATTTCATCTAGAATATATTGGCCTGCTGGGTCTCATTGGCTTCTCCATATATCCACTAAAGTACAGTAGTCTCTTTCCTGCTAACACGTTCTTCTTATTGAATCATGAAAACCTCAGTCTCTTTCTTCTTTTATAGCTCGGTTGACTTTGGAGAACTTTCAGCATCAAATTTTTAATGTAACCACAACAGGGCTTCTCTTTGTAGAATCTGGTCCTGGAACGTGCGGCACATAGAGCACGATGAAGTTGCAGAGATTATACTAAAATATTATTTCTGCCAGTCCTGTGGAGGAACTACTGTGCCAAGCTCACCACACTGGGGTGGGGATGTTGCTTGTCTTCAAAGCCAGCTGCAGCTTCCCAGCCATAGGTGACCAGCACTGACAGGACACCCTGAGCCCTGTCTTCCTTGGCAAATGCAGAGATGGGGCAGCAGCTTGGAGCGCTGATTCTTTGCCAGCTCACAGCAGCAGCTTGCAGAAGCCAACAGCCTGGTGCTGCATCCTAGCCAAGGCCGCTTGCCCCTCAGGCCTTCCAGTCCTGGCTGACTAGCCACTGGATGATGCAGTTCAAGGCTTGGGAAGGCAGGATTGTGCCTCCTTGGATGTGAGGTAATAGTCAGGTCACCCCAGTGTAAGGCTCTGACTGTAGGAGCTGGAGCCACTGGTTCTCTGCTGGTACCAGGTCAAACAAGGAGGAGACATCCACAGTGAGTGCCTAGAAGTAGAGGTGTCACAGTGGAGGCCAGCATGTGTGGCTCAGGATTGATAGGGCAAGTATATAGTGATTGTTCACCTCATGTAGCCCTGGATACACAGGGAACTGCACTTAGATGGCAGCTTCTCCTAAGTGCCTATAGATATGGTGAGGCCAAATGCTTTTCTATGCTTCAGATGCCCTTGCTTTGTTTTTCGAGGAAATTGCTTTAGTTGAGTACAGTTTGTTTTGTTTTGTTATTCTGTCTTTAAACTCTTCAAGTATGGCTCTTAGCATAAAATAAGTTTGTGCCTGGTGTGACTTTTACTGAAATCAGCCAAATCTAAGTCATAAAGACCTTGCCTTTTATCACATGCTAGCTGCTACTTACTGCAGCATTGTGGAACCAAGCCTGTGGCCTGTCATGAGAGTTATTAATGGTTGTGCTGTTACAGAGCATTCCATGACCAAGCTATGATATGCAGTCATAATTTATATTCCCACCTAAAAACAACTCTTTAGGTGTTTTACCTTCAGTGATTATTGAAGAAGGCAACACAGTGAAAGAAAAGGGTAGTCTTATCTCATTTCTTTTAAACATTGCAAACAGGGAAAATGATAGTCGGTTTTTTCTTTACCTAGACACTTTATTTCATTTTCTGTGTGTATTTCACTGTGTGTGCTAGGACTTTGCCCCTGGATTGATCATATTTGCAGTATTTTCTTTAACAGGAAAGGAAAACAGATAGTATGAGATAAATGGTCTATAGAAATCACATCTATTTATTCTGATGTTGTACTCATTGAACAGTGAAACTGGACTTATTTCCAGGGATTCTGGATTTAATTCCAAATGTGAAATATGATTTCCAGAGGCCTGGAGAAAGTTTGGAGTGTTTTACCTAAGAAAATGAGCTCCTCAGCATAAACTGCACAAATCTACTTCTGTAAGGCCAGGGATTCCAGCAATGTCTAAACCTGTGTCTTTTCTTCCAAAGTGTGGAGATACAGAAATGTCTGTTGCTTCAATGGCTGAGCTATAGTACCTCTGGACCTGTAAGGCTGGCAGACCTCTTCTGCAGCAGTTTCAGGACTGCTTCACAGATTTTGGCTTGAATTTTCATCTTTATCCCACCTGAAAAAGTCTGTTTGTGCAGCTAAAAACTGAGAGTAGTATAAGGAGAAGAGCAGAGAAATGGAAATGCTGAGGTTCTCATTCAAGTTGTCAGCTTTCTTGTGTGATCTTTCCTGCGAGTCAGTGAAATATCCTTCCTGTTTCTTTACTTCTTAGGACTGTTGAAAATGCATCTGAATTTTTGCATCTTGTCAACAAAGGCCTACAGCTGAGAGTCACACACCCAACACTGGTGCATGCTCATTCCTCTCGTTCTCATCTGGTAGTGACATTGACCATAACCACAGTTGTCTTTGGAGATAACTTTGGTAAGTAGGATGTTACTAAAATACATCTGGAGGCAGTTGTGTTTAGAAAAACAGTCTGTGGACTGGGAGGTTTCCATATTGCTTTTTCTTTCTTTTTCCAATGTTTCCTTTTTCCAACTGTTTTCTCAGTTGTTTTCATGTTTTCTAACTTTTACATTCCTTCTTAAATAACAGACCATTTTCATGTTTGACTGCTACTCAACCTTTCAGTTTCATAAAAACATAGCACTCTTCTTTACATGGCTTGACTTCCAGAGTTGAAGTTTTATTGCATGAGGCAACTAATGAATAAGTGTTATCAGAAAGTCATAAGGTATAAGATAGGAAAGATCTTGATAAGGTAGATAATCAAAGTAGCTAAATCACTTAGAATGAATAATTACATGTCATACAAAGTTTGTGGTTAAGCTACCTATAAATTTTAGGGATCATCATATGCTCTTGGTTGAGAGAGAATTAAATTTATTTACTCTCTGCCTTGCAAAAATGTCCATTAAATTCAGAATCTTTTGAACTGTTAATAATAGGCCATTGTATGAAAAGACAAAATACTTGTCCTATTTACTATGGCAACATTTATATTTCTACTTTCCACTACCACACCAAGACTTAACATTTTATTGGTTGAGGAACAACTTTCTATTTGGGCTCTTGGGGGTAAATTTGTTTTCTTTTGCTCACATTATAATTAGGCTCTCTGCTTTCAGTGCTGAGGTCCATCTCCTTCATACTCTGCAACAACAATATGATTTTAGAAAGTGGGAAATATTTAACATTTTTTTCCTTTAGACTGCTATCAGAAATTAAACCAACAGTATCAGAAAAGCAGAATAAACAGTGCCCTTTTTTACCTATGGGCCTTGCCAAAAGACACAGTTACTTCATAAGTTGCAGTTCCAGCATTCCCGATGTTAACTGTAGCCAGCTCCAGTTTCTTGTCAGTTAGACTGATGGTACTTACCTAAACTCAGTGCTTGTACCATTAGCACAGCAGCCATCTTGTCTAGTCCAGAGTTCCCTTTGCCACTTCTAACTGCAGCCACTCCATTGTGGCCTGGCAGCAAAGCTTTGCAGAAATGTCTAATTGTGTTGAATGCAGACTCTGGCTTTTGACTCACAGCATGTGGGTGAAGATGTGCATTGTAAGGAAACAGAGAGCAGCACTGCAGCTGGGGCCTCACTGCAGCAGTGTGTGACAGCACAGCCTGGCCTGTTTAAAATTAAAGGATCCTGATTTAAAAGCCAGGTGCCATTGTCAAACATCTTAATGTCAGATACCTGAATCCCTAAATAAAAAGTTGTAAAGTCTGTGATGAGTTCTGCACCTAAAACCAGGGTTGACAAGCCAGCACTTCTTCAGGTTTGATTAAGGCATTTTAGTATTTTGATCAATATTATCTGTTGTTTCAGGAAAGCTGTTTCTTAATTTCATTGTCTAAAACTGAAGAGGAGTGGGAACACTTAGTTTGACACTGTATGGCCTGAAGCCATTTCTTCTGTGTAAACCAACCCAGCTGCTCTGCCTACACTGTGAAGAGCTGGGTCAGGGTTTAGCAGCAGCATGCTTGGAGAAGTACAGAGCTCTGTAATGCAAGTCAGTCTGCTCCTTAGTCAAGTTTTGTAGTTAGAAACTTTCTACTGTTCCAACTAGAATACTGTAAGCACCCAAGGAGGTCTGTTGTCTCTATAACCTGTAGCAGTATATGTGCCTTTTATTCTTTTATTCTTTCAGAGAGAGAAAGAAAGAGATAAATGAGAACCAAGACACTAAGAAAAAAAAAAAAAAAAAAACAACAAAAAACAACTGCTTTGGGAAATCCATTTTGCATATATTCCTGCTAAACTAATGTGAAAGCAGCTTTCCCAGAGAGTCTTTGTCTTCCTTCCCAACAAAGAGAGAAAGCCAGATGCTTCTGCAGAGGCATAATACTAGTAGATAACCAACCTGAACAAGTGAGAATAACACTATTGAGGATAATAGCTCATCATGTGGAGATCTCACAGTGGGATATGAGGGCTGAAGGAAATCTAGGGGGAACAGCAGCAAAGGACAAAATAGAAGAGGCAGGATAGGATTTTTTTTTTTTTTTTTTGCCAGAGCACCAGGAGATGATGTTTCAAGTACATAGAATCAGTTTTCAGAGCCTACTGCTCCCAAGCATCTGAAATTGACTTTGGTTGCAATCAGTCTAAAACTTTTTAAAAGGTCTCTCTAAAATCCTTACTGTACTCTCATTTCTTGCTTTCCACACAGATGTGTCAACAATAGGGATATTGGATGCAACACAATCCACACCAAAGCTTGTTACCAACTGGTATGATCAGTTTGATGAGTAAAACTTTAAATAAGATAGAAAAAGTCATTCAGTCTGCCTGTGCCATGGATTTTGGCTTGTACATTGCTTCTGTTTGAAGCAGCAGATACTTTACATCCCCTATTGATGCCCCATTTTTTTCCCATGTCAATTCTCAGTGTCAGTGAGAAGCTTTCGTTTGTTTTTTCCATTAACCAGGTACTTTATGTGAAGATGAACAAACCAGTCAGAGACTAAATAAAGAGGCTTCCTTCACCTTTGCACAAAAAATGAGAGACAATAAATCCACCTCTTCTTCCAGAGCCTCTTCACCAGTTCAGCTTGAAGCAACTGAGAAGATGAAGCAAGTCAAAACAAGACTGCAGTTGGTGGACCTGGCTGGGAGCGAGTGTGTTGGTAAGTGAATGTGTCTGTTCGTGGGCATGGATCCTCATGGATCCAGATTACAATAAATGCCTTAGTTCTCTAGGGAGGGATACATGCTACCCTGCTCTCACACAGAGGTGGTTTAAACCCACAGATCCTGGCATAAACAAAATTTGAGGGCTGATTGATCCAGTTCCACACTGGTATAGTTTAACTCGATGTATGGCTGTATAAGCTTGAAATAAGCCCAGGACACTTATCCATATCATAGATACACTATTTGTTCAGACTGCTTTTATTAGACCTGTTTTTCTACTCTGAAAATTAGCATGTCTTTCATACAGGAATGTTTAAAGGGCAAAAATGATTTAAATATTACAAATATCTGTAATAATTGATATCACCATGTGTGGATTTTTTCTGCTTTATTGTGGAAAAAGTCTTGGAGGAAATTAGTGTTGAAAAGATAATATTGTTTTCATTGTTTCTTCAAAGCATTTTACTCTTGCCTCCTCTATGCACACAATAATTTCAAAAACTTGATTATTTCCTAAAGGACAAGCTTTCTTACCAAGAAAGACCATGAAGCCAAATGTATCATTCCAGAAATAATGTTTTGAAAAGTGAACCAGTATTATGAAAGAGTCTTTTACTTTACTGCCAAGAATTCTTGCTGTTGCTCACTGTTAAACTTTTGTTCTACAGAGAAACCTAATATAATACATTATTTTTTCATTTGCTCTAAATGCTGAAAACATGTAATTGAGCAACAGGGCGTGTGTTTGTTCTCTCAGTTAAACCAGGACAAACATTCTTTGGGGCTTGGCAGGCCAGATCCTCCAGTGAAGCCAGAAGAGCTGTGCTCACATCGGTGTTAGATGAGTTAGTCAGTGGCAGACTGACCTCTGCCATCAGATGTGCTAGTGGACGTACTCTGCTGAAAGTGAGGGCAGTGTTAACTCATAATTGTTTTAAAATGTGAGCAAATCTGAGTGAGCAGCAGTACCTCAAGCTTCTCACACACATCAGCACCCAGCCCTGTTGGCTCTACAGCTGGCCTGGGTCATTTGCAGCATTTACAAGACAATTGGTCCCTTTTTAGCAAACTGTGTTTCACTTTGAAAACTTAGCTAAATACTTTGTCAAAGTTCATCTATCAAAATGCATATAAACAGCAAACATGTACCCCCTCCCCTATTTGCCGTTTTCTCCTTTAGGAGTATAACTGTTATCCCAGGAGTCCACTTTTCTTTGATATACAAGCAGCCTGAGGATGGCTGTATATATAATTACCGCAAAGTTACCCTGAGATTCATCCTATCTTGGATTGTTATCCACCCTTTGGGAGGTGTAGGGAACGCTGCCTGCTCCTGGATGGTATAGATGAGTGGAGACAAGAGATCTCTGAAGGTTGCTCTTGGGGAGTAAGGTTTATTAGGGATGGAGAAAGGTCCTGCCTACGCAGCACTTGTTGAGGCTTGAGAGGATGGGGGAGGGGAGAGACAAGAGGATGCTCTAGGAGAGGGGAAGTTCCAAGAGGAGGGGAAGTTCCAAGAGAGCGTCTGGCCCCTCGCAGCCCCCTTATCAGGGGGCTTCAGGATGGGCTGGAACAAGGCTTGGGCCAATGGCGTCACAGGCACTTGATGTTTTAGGGGAGGGTTACAGGTGCGGGGTGAACCATACGTTTTGGGGGGTGAGATGGAACAGTCCACTTGACCCCTGGACCCACCCGTAGGCAGGGGCATTGTCTGGCTAGCAGAGAGAACTGTTCTCATCCTGGCTGAATTATTTATGAATAATTATATTTATCTATCCTCTCCAACAGGCAGGGTCTTTCAAACTGTTTTGCTCTGTCTCTGACAACTGCAGACTCTACCACTCTAACCTCATCCTCTCTCACAGTCATAGTTCTACAGCCCTCCCTGTCCAGACTCCTGGGGTTTTTGCTATTACCGCACTTCTTCACATTTCTCTCTTGAACACCTCCTTTGCTAGAAAATGCTGGCCTAAGCGGAAAACAAGATTTCTAGCCACTCCCCGTACCTGTCCAGTGGTAGAAGAATAGGCAGTAGAGGAAGATGTTGGCCCCATCTGATCATCCCACTGTCATCAGCTCTGCCTGACATGGATCTTGTGCTCTGGGTAAAAGTGATCTGCACCTCATCCACTCTCCTCAGGAAAGCTTGAATTTGAATAATACGATGCTAAATGCTAATAGCAAATTTCTCTTCCCCAAATGGCAAAGCTAAGGACAGCAGGAATTAATTACTCTTAACTGCATCCTCATCCAGACTGATCAAAGAGTTGAGCTTGCAGCACCTTTTTGAATTGGTGCAATGTGTTCCATAGACCAAACCTTTACAGTGTTGCTCGGGGGCAGCATAGCCACATACAACCATGCTGGGTGTGTGGTAGAAGGGCACCATTTTCCTTCATCCATTTCCTTACAGCAAATCATGCCATAAAACAGTAATTCACGGGCTTTGGTGAATACAAACACTTCACATTTGTGGCTCTTGTACAGTTTTCTCTCTGCAGCTTGTGCCATCAATGTCTCTTCTCTTTTTCCAAAGGGATACAAATGGGGCAGCTAATTATCATAAAAATGGTGGAACAAAACAGGCTTCTCTTTGGGGCCATTGTGGAGCCATTGTTTTCAAAAGTGTGTTGTCTTGTCTGATCTACTTCCTTGGTTCCTTGTTCTTAATATACATGGAGCCAAAAATGCATTGTACATCTGCAGAGATCAACTTTAACATGAGATGCTTTGGACCATCTGTAGACACTGAATCTTCTTTAACCTTTTCTCTACATTAGAGTTTTGAAGCAGATTTGCTTAGTGTTACCAGTGCCTTTTTCTACACTGTACCAGGTATGTCTGGAGTGACAGGGGCAGTGCTGAGAGAGACCTCCTTCATCAACCGCAGCCTGTCCGCCCTGGCTGATGTTCTGGGAGCAATAGCAGAGCAGCGAGCTCACATCCCATACCGGAACAGCAAACTTACACATCTGCTTCAGGACTCCGTAGGTGAGGGGTTATTCTGACTCTTGTTCAACAATATAGATTTCTTCTCCTGATTTTTCCTCTCCTTGTCTGTGTAAAACTAGAAGATGACCTTCTCCTCCTTGCTTGAATGTGCCCTCTATTTCAAAGACTCTGGGTCACTGTGTGAGTACATAGCAACAGTTCTGAACTCCTGAATCAGGCTAAATCTTGTTGTTTCCAAAGCTCAGTTGAAGAACATCTCAATGGGATCGTCTAATGGGTAAATATTGCATTTCACCAGTGTTTCATGTCAGGTACAGCTTAAAAGTTAAACTTCAATCTTTATTACTACAGGAATGCTTGCACATCCGTTAGCATTGTGCCCTGTAGCAGCAAGACAAGGGAGGAACACAGGACATGGCACTGTGCTACAGTTTTGTATTGGGATCACTTCCTCTTCTTTAGCTCCTCATTAATGCAGAAGCAATTTTAAAGCAAGTGTTATGCCTGCAGTAATGTCAGATTTGTGTCCATATGTGTAGTACATTAGTCCATTTTTCTTCAGCCAGAAAATATTAGCCCTTATGCTTTTAATTTCCAGTTCATGGTATTGACAGTGAATGAGGTAACGGTTCTACAGAGTTTCTGAAATACTGTGAATTTTTTTGCTTAAGCTTTGATTTTCACTTAATACTGGAGTCCCTACTGTGAAAAGGGGAAGACAAAAAGAGAAGTGAGAGCTGTGTTTTATGGGTGCTGAGCCTGATTTAAACTAAGTCTGTTTTGTGAAGTGTTGAAAATGGCTGTGTCCTCCTTTGTTTAATTATTGTTTGCAAACTTCAAGTATATTTTGTTTTACTGTCACACAAGCCATTTTGCTATTATCCCAAATTTACAAATATTTGACAGAACTTAAATTAGTGTCCAGAACCATAACATGTTGATTAATTGATGAAGCTAATAGGGGAAAAAAAAATCTATATTAGAGATTGTTAAATACTTGGGAGCAAACATCATATTGTTAGATATAGACTCATGAAAGAGCTGTCTGTTTCAACAGCCCTTTCCAGGAGCAGTCTTCTGCTTCATGAAAGCAATGGTAACCTGTGCTCACTGTTGTGTAGATGAGTATGGTAACAATGTATAACTTACTGAAAATAATGAGGTAAATAAGTATGTTTTGTCTTTCCCCTGCTTTTAGGAGGTGATGCTAAACTGTTGGTGATGCTGTGCATCTCCCCTGGCCAAAAGTACTTAACAGAATCAATGCAGTCTCTGGGATTTGGAACTCGTGCTCGGCAAGTTCAGAGAGGACAAATCAAGAAGAAAAATTTCCCAGTGCCTAGTAAAGGAAAATAAAACCTAAGACTCCTATGGATTAAAGTATCATTAATGAGTTCCTCAGACTGAAATGTATATTGTTGTCCTTAAGCCATTCTTTTAGATATCAACTGCCAGTTAAACAATCCTCACCATGGTATTAGTAAGCAATAAACCTGCTAATGATGCTCTTGCTCCAGAGATAATAGCAAGTATTGACAACAGCTACCCACCCTGGTAGAATGGTAGAGAAATAAACTGGCCTATAAGACGTGGCTTTGGTGATGTGTTTCTTTAATTCTGCTTGCCCTAAGTCAACAGGGCCCTGATTTAGGGTGGTTTGCTTCTGAAAAGCCAAGGATGCATCCTGTCTTCTCAGTAGAAGCCAGGAGTCTAAATATCATTCCAGTGCTTCATATCAGCAAGTGAAATACTTCCTCCCAGCTTGGATTAAAATGAGACACATAATTTTTTAATTGCTTTTCTATCTGGCATGGATGGGGTCATTCCTAATGCACTAGCAACAGGTAGGAGTGTAAAGGAACACATCAGCTGTACTGAATGGAGTTTTGTTCTCTGGTTTTAGGTAGGAAATAATGGCATTACTGAGATGGAGAAAAATAAGTAAGGCTGTATCTGTTAGCCCTCTGGAATGTAGCTTAGAAAGCAAATGAGGGATTATACAACTCTCTGAAAACACACTTAAGTTAAATAGTTGGAATGAGTCCCAGCTCTGCTGAGTTCATTAAACCCACAGCTTTGCCTGTTTGGGGGGTATTTTTGCTCCATGAATGCTGAGAGGCCCTGAACTACAGATCCTAATGGGACCCAACTTGTACAACTGTTGTAGTAATCTGGCCTATTGTTTCACTTGCATTTCTGAAGCAAGTTAAATACATCACAACCTTGACACTGTACCTTCAGCTTAAAAAAGGATAGCCACATGAATAAAACACAAAACACCGGCTTGTGATATGCTGTTTGTCACCCTTTTACACCAATGGTGAGACAATGGCAGAGTTTGTAAATGAAGTGACACTGGGAGAACTTTCAAGGAAGTTCAAGCAATAATGTTAGAGGTGAGAAGTAAGCCCAAGATGAACAATTGGGTTCAAGCAACATTTGATGTGTTCGGTGCACTAAATTATTGCTCAGCAGAGGCCTTAAGAGTCACTCTTAATTTTTTTTTTCCACCAGCAATTACTCTGCCCCTAGACTGGGAGAGAGGTCGTTGTTAGGTCACCTCAAGAAGGCTTAAATTGCAGTGGCCTGCCCCAAAAGCTGGAGTTTATAGTATTCCAAGTCACTTAACCTTCACAAGCACAAATATTTATCCAGAGATTATGTAGCATACTATTATTGGAATTTCACCCTTGAATATATAACAGCTGCCGTGTTGCTTGCAGTGCTGTGGTGCTCAGAACGTAAGTATTGAACCAGAGAGCTGTAATAACACTTGTTATCCTAAATATATCATGAGGGTAAAAAAGCCTTAACTTTACCTAATTGCAGCAGTAACAGAGGGGTAGAAAACAAATCTGGCCATGGGAATTTAGGAAGCTGAGTGGTCAGTAAAGCAATCTCAGGTGAGGAAAGTGTCAGAGCAAGGAACGTCAGCCTGGTAAACAAAATGCAGGAGCAGCTTCAAGCTAACCGTAGTCTCTGGTCAGCTGGGTTACTAAAGCAGCCTGGATTACAGCTCAAAGAGAGGTTAAATAACAAGGGCTGATTCTACCAGCAGTTAAAAGTAAGTTCAAGTATTTTAAGGATTTGACATCTTTAACTGTTACAAAGAAGTGCAACTTGCCAGGAGTTGTTCTTTCTTATGAAAAACCGCCCTGCAAAACTTTGGATTTATTTATAATCTTTATTGTAGGAGAAAAGCAGCAGTACTTATTATTGAAGCAGAGAAATAAACCCCTCAAATATGAGCAAAAAGGTTAAGTTTCTACATTAACATTAACTCTGCCAAACTGAGAGTATGCAGCATTCCCTAATCCTGTTTTCCTTGTCAGGATAGCATATCACTCACTGTTTGACCTGCACAACGGAGTGTACAGGATATGCAGGGCAGTAGGGTTAACATTTTGTCCTAACAACTTTCAGGTTTGGAATTTCCTGGGTTATAGAGATGTGATTGCTCAATTGCAGTTTCAGAAGGGAAAAAGGGTAAAAGCTGTAAGGGTGAAATGGCTTTACTCATGCGTCTAAGCTGAATTGCCTTCTGTCCCAAGAGTCACTCAGGCCTGCCAAAGGATGATATTTTGACATGTAACATGTCTTGTGGAGCAAGCAAAACAGCATGTGCAAGACCCTGTACGTCTTTGCTGTCATTTTTCAGTGTTTAGGTCTTTTGTGCTTTGAAATGACATGTATTTTAGAAAAGCAGATGTGATAGACATTCACAGAGCTGACCTCAAGGTTTCCATCTCTGACTAAAGCCTATCCTGATAAACCAGTCCTCACTATATTGGCACTGTAAAGCTGAAACACACATACCAACACTAGAAGAAAGGTGATGTTTGAAAGAATTCTGAAATATTGAGATAGAAGGGCATAAGCACCAGGGAAAAGGTGGTTGTTCTTAAGAATGCCCATGTAGTTTATATGCTAAAACAGCTTTACTCTCTGTAAGGGCAGGGGCACAACCAAATGAGCATAAATACAATGTAGATCAGGTGAAGATCCTTTCAGTGAAGTCCATGAGTGCATGTAGCATTCAACTCGTGTCTTGGGGCACTGAAGCTGGAGCACTCTCAGCCCTGCTTCAGACAAGTCACTGGGTCACTGTCTCACAGTGATGCTCAGTATAGAGGAGAGCTGTTTCCTATCCATGATCCACATGCCTTGGTGTCAGTCAACATGTTAACCTTCCACTGCTGGGCTCTCATTCTCCTCCCCTGCGCCCCGACTTTCTCTTGTGACATTTCAGTTGGTGCTCACCTATGTCACACTTTCCCCTGGCTGGCCTAGGAAATAGGCACACATCTACGTGATGCTGCAAGGCACCACAAATCCCAGCTACCCATGGGTTTGCCCTTCATGAGCTCCTCTTCAATTTATGCAGCTCCCTGTGGAGGAGCTGAGCAAATAATTTCAGCAATAGTATCCAGAAACCTCCAACTCTTCCTTCAAGAGCCTGCCCCCTGCAGAAACCACAGCAAACACAAGAGAATTTGCTCTCATGAATGCTTTTGGTACTCAGCATCCTGGTTTAGTATCCAGTTGGCCAAGGAGCCAACGGTGTGGAGCCCGACCAGCACAGCACCTGCCTGGGAGGCCCAGGGTCCCACAGTCATGCAGATGTACCCCAGAGCACCTTACTTAAAAGTGGAAGCAACTTCCACACTCCTAACCCATAGACCAAGCATCCTCCCAGAAAGCAAAAACTTTGGATCCAGTTCAAAGACAAATCTTTGAGCTCTTGTTTCTCCCAGTATGCAATTTGCTCTAGCTTGAAGGTCATTTAGTGGATCTGGAGATGGGGTGAGGAAAATGGGACTCTGACAGACCAATCCCCAAGGCCTAATAGCAGCAAGTGCTTGTCTAAGGTTTCTGCTTACTATGCTTGCACAGATAAGTGTACACATAAACCTACACTAAGTTAGCAGAAATCTAGACTTAGCAAGAATGACACAATGACCTTTAAAGTACAAGTCCAAAATTTGGCCCAAAATTACAGTTTGGTGCCCATATTTCTTTGTGGATTTATCATTACAGACTGAATTTATCAGCTGAGGTTGGTGGTTGACCTTGCAGCCAAAGGAAAGGGATTAACAGGACAGATCTAGTTTCAGCAATAACTCTGCCTTCCTAGTCAATCAAGGGAGTCCAGGCAAAGAGTTTAGAGCATCAACACTCAGTTTGCCACAGCCAGGGAAATTGATTGCTCAAGGACTTTATCTTGAAGAACATACAACTGCTGTGGAGGGTTTTCACTTATGTTTTTCAGCCTTGAACCCTACCATGCCTGCCCAGCTCTGCAGTGCTGGTTCACGTGCCTTTCACCCTTTGCAAATATGTCCTCGGTTCCCTTGCAGTTTTCAGCTTTCTGAACAGGGCAAGGTTGCATGAAGTGAGGCAGAGCAGATCACATGGCAAAGAAGAAGGTCTCCACAGTTCTCTCTGAAGATGTTTTACTTGGCACTTGTAAGATACACCTTTGTGCAGGGCAGGTTACAATTTTTCTAGCTTTGGTGGTAAACCCACACTGCAGTTCACAGCACCCCCTCCAGACAATCCCTTAATCTTCCTCATCACCTAGGAACACTCTTATCAGCAGAGCCCAAAGAAAACAGTGATCCACCATTGCTTAAGAGAGCTGCATATCATCACAGGGTTAAAACAAACCAGTAATCAAACCAGACAGTGTCTTTTGCCCACTCTTAAACAAAACCTTGACCTATGCTGACGTTTGAAAATTATATATTTAATTTCCATGTGTGGCTTCATAATTTGGCAGCAGCCACACCACAACGAGAGGCTGCTTTTAGCCAGGCTAGAAAAACCATAATCAGCATTGGAAGGTTCACAAAAATTTGTTACTAAATTGCTGATTCCATTTTATGAAGCACTATTCCAAACCCTTGCAAAATGTGAGGAACAGGGAGAATGAAGTGGTTACTGGAAAAGGCTTTTGGCTTTTGCTTAAAAGAAACAGTCTCAAGCTGATGGGCTTGCAAGTCCCTTCCAGCCAGGAGAAGCAGCAGCATCTGATCATGGAGGAGCAAGCAGGCCCAGAGTGCAGGGATGCCAAGGGTACTGCAGCCTTTCAAAAAACCAACTTGGCATTTAAAAAAGGACATTAACCATAGCCCCAGCCAGATCAAAATGCCACATATCATATAATGGAGGACACAGGGGGGATCTAATTGAAGGACACGAGAGAAGTAACATTGCCTACAACTATTTTTGTCCTCTTGTACACCCACTTTTATCAAACTAGATTTTATCTTGCAATGCATCTTCCCCTTTTTGTTTTGTTTATTTTTAAAAAATATAAGATTAAATTTGAGCCTTCTTGAATTAATGTATCTCATTATATTAGCATATCTTATCCACAGATTTTCAGGCCTAAAATTGCATCTCTGCTAATTTCCCTGGGGAACCTCAGTTAAGTCAAATTATCACCCCCTTCTTCTCCCAGCTCCCCTGGCTTCACTTTTGCAAGTATCTCCTCCAACACGTTTTGCAAGTATCCCCTCTTACTCTGTTACATGAAATTGCTATCCTGATTGGCATGAGTCATTGCCCAGCTGTTCACTTAAAAGCTGCACCAACAGTGCTTTTCCTTTTCATTGTCCTCTGGACTTTACTAATTACTTGTGTCCCTCTTCTACATAAAAGAAGACAAAACAAATAAACCAAAGGAACCACCAACAAAAAAGCCCCACCCCGCTACTATAAAAAGTTTTGGAAGCCACACCAGAAGCTTTGAAGTTCCAAGAGACAGAAGATGATAGCTCCTCACTTCAGATGTCTGGGTTTTTTTTGTAGCATGAGCCTCATCCACCTCCTTTGAGCATGCACACATACACAGAGACTTTGCCCACTACATTCTCTTAGCTGTTCTTTTAAATTATACAAGCTTCAGGAAAAACACACAACTCAATTCAGAAATGGGAGCATTTTGCAGGGCAACTGATAACACTAGTGAGCACTGCTTCTTTACGCTTTAGTCCTGGGCCTCAAATAATTCCAGCCTTTTGGCCAAGCAGCACCAATGTTCCTGTCACAATGTGCATTACACGTGCTCTGATAAGTTTTGTTTGTATTTGAGATCCATGTGTCCGCAGTTCTTTTCTCCTGACCCATGTCCCACACCCTCCCCAAAGCAGGTGGCTCAGTGTGGGTGGATGCACGCACTCATCCATGTGCTGCCTATAAAGGAGGTAGATGAGGAACCCATGCTGCTCTGATGGGCTCTGCTGCCAAGGCTGAATCCATGGAAAATTGTTAGCAGCTATTTACCATGCCAATGGTCAGCGTCTCCTAATGCAACCAAGCTTAGACAGTCAGATCTGACAAGTTATTTTACAGTGTCTTTCTCATGGGAAGCACTTCCCAACAGAGACAGAACAAAGTTTACAAGAGGCATTTCAATACTGCAGTACCTAAACAGAAACACCTCCTAGAGATGGCACAGGGTGCAGCCCACAGGGACAATAACCCAGCTGTTGGGAAGGTGCCAGGCAATGCAATAGCCTCTGCCTGGGCTGACACCAGTGAGGACAAGGGGCCATAAAGGGCATTGTACCTCTGGAGAGCCCCCACTGATGCTACGTTATGGAGAGATGTGCCCAGTCTCCATCCAGAAGAAAAGCTGATTCTGCTTCCTTACCAGAATCTGTTTTACCTGCTAGATTTGACATAACACTTGCAACAGCAAGGGGCAGGATGTGACTGTGATGCCTGAATACAAGAAGCTGTAGCTACACATTCACAGCATCAGCTCTTTTGTTTGCCCACGTGAATAAGGAGAGAGGATACTGATTGACACATTGGTTTGGGTATCACCTGGCTGTAAGAAATTCACAACAGCCACTTTAAGGACATGGGATGCAATCAATAGGCCTACAGTTTTCCAGCACAAGTAGGTCTATGTTAAACCCTTTTAGGAGCTTTGTCCCATAAACCCAGACACACCCAAATGTCACAACCTTTGCAGTCCTAGCTGCATGTCATGAGCTCAGCTTCTGTGCCATACAGACAAAGGGCAGAAGAATTGGTGAATAATAAAAATGTTAAAATGTGCAGTTGCATGGGGACTTGGAGCAGAGGACAATAAGTAAGCTACCTGCACAGTCCCAGGAAGAGTCCTGGTAAAGAAATCTTCCCTGGTCAAATTCCACAGCAGGGAAATGGAACACCTGGGGAAGCTGAGCACACAGGTACTGCTCCTGATCCTCCCATCACCAGGACTTCACCCAGTCTGGTTGTGGGCCTTGTATGAGCTTAGAAGTATCTACAGGTATTACCTCAGGCCATATTCGGACCAACAGAGCAGCTGCTCTCTCCACTCATATTTCTCCATCCACTTCCTCTTACTGGAGGTGAATACTCATGCTGTGTCTCTCCTGAAGTGAGCCCTGCACTTCCATGGCATGGTGAGGTGGTCCCTCTGCAGAACATCCCTGCCAAGCCAGGGAAGGGCTGGTGCCACTGAGGTGCTGCACAAGGCAGGAACAACTGCCTTCACCCAGGACATTGTTTTGGAGAGACCAGCCAAGCACAGAGGATCCCAACATCCCCAGATGCTCTGGGAGAGCCAGGGAAGGTTACACACTACAAGACCAGGCATGGACAGCAAACAGGAATCCTGCAGCCAGGTGTGCTCTGGGCAACACACAGTGTCACAGTTACAGGGTGGTGTGGTGATGGGGAGCTTGAAGGCAAGGCAACCTCATCACAGACACAAGAAAACAAAAGTATCCAACCTTAAAAGAAGGCCAAGGACTATTGGACACCATCTACTTCCCAAAAGGAGTGAAAGGGAAAAATGGAAAAGGCCACAGAGTCCCGAGGGAGCTTTGATAAAGTAATGGCAGGCACAAGATAGTGGAGATGCTGTGACACTGACTCATACAAATGTTGACTCACTGAAGTCCTGAAAACAGCCCTGGCAGATCAGATTTCATTGGCACTTAGCACCACACAGCTGAGATCCCATTCTCATTGCTGAGATTTTGCCAGATCCTGGCCAGAGTCTCAGCTTAGGCACCTGCTTTTGACAGAGCAGGTCCAAGAGGCTCCTAAAGAAGGGCCCCAGTGTCTCCCACCTGCACTCAGGAAGTGGCACTGCCACCAGGCCAGTCCCTGCAGGTGTCCTACTGCTACATCCTGCTGTCTCCTTCACCCAGCTCACGCTGCCAGGCATTTGTGGCCCACATCCAGACAGGGCTGCTCCCAGTTTAGACTCAGCAATCACAGCACATGTGCCCTGAGAGAGGACACTGTTGGACAACTGACATGTTTGAGGCCAAGGTCCTCTGCAGCTCAAAAGACCAGGACTGCAGAGCTGTTTATCCATGAGAATCCCAAGTTCCAGGCAACACAAGAGCCACAGATGTGATAAAATAAGGGCAATCAGGAGTAAAAGAAGCCTTGGCCTAATGATGCAGAGAGCACAGAAGACCTATCAAGGTCCTGCCAAGTTACTGATGCCCTCACCCATGCTATTACTGCCTGTAGTCTTTGCAAGTTATTCCTTACACCAGCACATCCCAGGGAAGAGTCGGCAGTTTCACCATTAGGAAACACCAGATAGGAGGAAGGTAGAAACAGTTTGCAGGACACATCCCAGCAGCTAATATGGCTCTTAGAGTGAACAACATTTGGAAAAGACAAGGAAGCAAACAAGCCCTACCCCATTACCCCAGCAAGTCTCTCCTTACTTCTCTCCTGGGCAGCTCATCCACAGGACCATGACACTGGAGCTTTCTGGTCACTTCTCACAGAGCTTCTGCTGAGCCCTTCTCTCTCACTTGGCTCTTTGCATCAGAAAGACAGCTGATCTCCTGTGCCTTGATTGCCTTCCTCCTGGACCTGCTACCAAGCTGCAGCAAATTAAACACCTGAGCCACCAGGAAAACTGTGGTCCCTGCTGTCAGGTGCAAGAGAGTGGCTTAGACACCAGAAACCATTCCATGCTCCTCCACACCTGGGATGTCACCCCCTCACTGTTTCCGCTGTCACCATGCCTTGTGGGGAATCTCTATTTTAACCACTTCATCCCGAAATTGAAAGAAATTGTACTTGGAGCATTGTGGGCACCTGCTTGGAGTTAGAGAGGCAGCTCTGAGCTAAGGACTGCCTTGATGAAGCAAGGCCAGAGTGGTGGCAGTAGCAGTCTGAAGCAGCAGCTTTGAGGAGTCTTTAAAGTTTGTTAACCTTAAAGATACTGGATTGTCCCAAAGCTCAGCTGTGTCCTTGGGAAAAAGAAGTCTGTGAGAGCTCCTATCTGCCTGTGTTAATCCTGAAAACAGGTTAAAGTTGGCATTATGGCTGTGGAGCTCTTCCTAAGTTTGCCTAAGCTGCCCTATGTTTTTCAGTACTAATGCTGAAAATTTTGGAGCTCAAATGGGTTTGTGCTGAAGCAGAATGGAAAGCAATGGTTTGTACCCTCTCTATTATTTGCAGAGCACAAGTTAAGCAAAGTCATACCCAGCTGCTCCCACAGCAAACCCTGCTGCAGGATGTGGCTATAGCTGAATGCCAGTGCTGCCAGCCAGGCTGGGCTGGGACAGGCTGGGAGCACAGCCCCTCCAGGGGAGCTGTCCACTCTCCCAGTCTCAAGGCACTGTGTAAGTGTGGGCTTGGATCTAGATGTTCCAAAACATACCTGTACTCAAGGCTCTCTATTGCCCTTCTGGCATGGGCCCTTAAGCACTCCTATTGCCAAATTTTCCCTTCAGCCAGGTATGCTGCAAAGCGTTCCTTGTTTTCCTGCTTACAAGCTGTAAGCCTTGTGCAGAAGCATGATTCAGGGGCCTGGGTTTCCAAAGAAAACCTAGAGCACTGCAACACCTGCACACATGTTGGGACAAAGGTGGCAATACTAACACTGTCTCCTGCCTCCAGGTGCCTCACTGGCCTTAATGCACCCACTCTGGTGACTGGCATGTCCTTGCTGACCATCCCAAGAACAGGAGCTGCCAAAAATGTATCAGTTAATCCAATAGAACTTTAACATAGGAATTATGGGAGCCTTCTCTTCACATCTGACTATAAAGACCATAGGCAGAAAGTTTGCATTAGCCACAGAAAGACCACATGGGTGGAAAACCCTCCCTGAGAGAGGTAGTGGTGCACTATGTTCACCAGAGGAGAGGAGTGGGTCACTGCTAGTGTCACTGGTCCTGCAAACACAGAGGGTTTAAGGATCCACTTCAGGGGACAATACAGGTAAAATCCAGGCTGGCTTCCCATGCCTCTCCCATACACCCAGAGAGCCATTTAACCCTAGAGATAAGGAGTGCCAGACAGGAAAGATTTCAATACCACTGTCAGGAGCAACAATAAACTGCATCTCAGTCCTTATTTCCAGCAGTGGGTATCTCAGAACAGGACAAAAACCTCCTCCCTCTCATCCCCAGAAGTTATACGTGGAGGAGAGAAAAGTACCTGGCTTCCTGCAGTGTAAGATTTTGCTCAGGAATTTCCATTCCAATAGCCAGAGGTCTTTTGCAGGCACTTGAGTTTGAGAGGGTACAGAGGGGAGGGTAACCCCAAAGCCTGCACTGAGCAGAAAAGCAGGGAGGGACTGCCTTGATGCAACTCTTCCAGTCTAAAAGTCCTTGATTTGACAGAGACCCATAGTCAAGGCTTTCTTTTTCACAAGGGTAGAGAACATGGATGTGGGAATTGGTCTCCATTGCAATGATTGTCAGACAGCTCAGCTGAGCTGTTTGTCACCTGGTTGTATCAAAGGGGCTGAATGCTTTCCGTGGCTAACACAAAATTATTTTTCCTACACTGAATGCTCTGCTGTTACTGAAGTGGTATTTTCCACGTGGTGACTTGAGATGTAAGGCTGTAGATTGGAAAGCAGCATATACCATATCCAATCATCTCATTGCATATGAGAATGGCATTGATTGGAGAAAGAAAAATGAAGATTGGTATAAATGTATTTATGAGATTCAAAATAAAAATGTGATATTTCCAGGAGTAAAAACAAAGCAGAATTTTAAAATACCACAGCTATGCTCTTGAATAACCCATACTCAGCTGCCCTTGCAGTCTGCCAGAAAGGATAAATATGATTTTTCATCATTTCATCTCTGCAGTAGAACAACAGACTTCTATGCAAGGCTTGCTATCTGGATCTTATTCTAGCAACTACAATCTCCTGCCTTCAGAGACAAACTCAGGATTCAGAAGGACAGATACAGCCACTACTTGGCTGACAGGCAGCATGAAAATACAGCATGGCCATAAGCTCCAGTGTGCCCTCAAAAAATGCCAGCAAAGGAAGGACAGGAACTACTTTGAGCTGGGTTTACTTTATAAAATGCTGTTTGGATGAGAGAAGTGAAACAAGACCCCTTCTGTACATTTCTCCATCATCTCCTTGCTTCCTCCAGCCCATCCCCGCTGACCAAAGGCATTCTTGCTGACACCAGACTCAGTTCCTGTGCTCCACTCCTGCTGAAGCCCTGCAGCAGTCAGGCTACCCAGGGCGTGCCATGCCAGCCGGGTGCTGTGCAAGAGGCACCTGTGCAGTGTCTCGCCAAGCTGTGGGCTCAGCCACTGTGCCAGCTGCCCCTGCTCCAAATGGGCTGAAGGCAAGGGCAGAAGGACCCAGCTGTGAACAGACAGAGGCCAAGCCTAATATTCAGCTACCCAAAGGGGCCATGGAGCTAGAGCTGGATGGTGGGCAAGTGATTGCAATGGCACTCAGATGGCATTAAAAATTCAGTATGAAATTAAAAATTCAGTACGTCTGATTTCCTGGGTGCACCTAAGGGAAATACCCAGTGGTGCTGCTCTGACACGGCAGAGGTTCTGCAGAAAGGAAGCTCGCTCCACGTCAGAGAAAAGCCGCATCACTGAGCAGTGCTTGGGGCTCCCTCACACCCGTCCTGTCCCCACCATGGCCCGTGCTGACACGAAGGCACAGAGCTGTCCCAGCCACAGCATCTCCGGCGCCGCTGCCTGCTCCTCGGGGACTTCTCATCCCATTAAACCCGTTTCCTTTCTTAAACCAGCTTGTCAGAGGGAGGGAAGGTTCTGAACTCGTAGCAGCGTTTCACGGTTAAATTACCCCGTGCCAAGGGTGACCAGAGGCTAAAGGGCATCAGCGCAGTTTAGGTACACATCCCTCCTTGCTGGAGCTGGACCCCGAGGCCGGGAACGCTCCATGACGCTTTTTGTGCGGCATCCAGTTAGCACCCGGCGGCCACCGCTGGCTTCGGGCTCTGCTTACTCAAGCACCGATCGCCCCAGGGTACACGGTCAGCCCGGACCCGGCAGAGCGCTGACAGAGGCCGCCCGAGGTGAGCCGGCACCGCTCGGTCGGCCCGGCCTGGAGCCCGGCCCGGAGCCCCGGAGCCCCCGGCCCGGAGCCCGGGAGCCCGGCCCGGAGCCCCCGGCCCGGAGCCCGGCCCGGAGCCCCCGGCCCGGAGCCCGGAGCCCGGCCCGGAGCCCCCGGCCCGGAGCCCGGAGCCCGGCCTGGAGTCCCCGCTCCGGAGCCCGGAGCCCGCCCTGGAGCCCGGCCCGGCCGTGCGGCCGCCGCGCTCCTCGGACGCCCCCGCGCGGCCCGGGCCGGCCCTGCCGCGCTGCCCTCGGAGCCGCGCGGGCACCGCTGCCGCCGCAGGCCGGCAGAGCCGCCGGGGACACGATCGGCCCCTTCCTCCTCCCCACGCCACAGATGCTGGGCGTCCAGAAGAGACACGAAGGCAGGAGCCACGCCCTGGGCACCACGGGCCCGGGAGGACGCTCCAAGAATGGGGAGGCATCAAAGCAGAGGCTCCGAGGTAGAGGTGGAGCGGACGAGGGGAGGGATGAGGGAGCAGAGCTGCCGCCAGAAGCCGGACAAAGTAACCAGGAGCCACCCGACCCGATAAGAACCTTGCTGGGGGACAAAGAGCTACAGCTTTCCAGTGAGAGGCTTTAGCACCAGCTGTTGCTCAAAAATGTTCAGACTCTTAAAATATGCTATCAGCCTCCAGTGTCTCAGAATTTGCTGCCAAGAAATCCATTGAAGAACTGCTCCCACCTCACCCAAAACACCTGGGTTGTTTTACGCATCAGCTTTAGCGCACACCTTCAGCCTTACCTCCATGCAGCTCCCACAGCTGGCACGCCTCAAACAGACCCAGTGTAGGAACCACGTTGTTCCCATCCCACACTGCAGCACTTGACTGAAGTCACACAGGATTCGCTGGTACCAGGAGAAGCCCCATCTTCTGAGACAGACTCGTTCTATACGTGTTGGTCAGCAGCAGTCCACTCTAGAGGGCAATAAAGTGCTGTTACTTGCCAAGCAAAGAAACAAAGAGAAGTGACCAAGTTCTTCAAATTTGGGTGACTTAATGTTGATCTGTTATTTATTTTTACCTCCATACAAAGCTCCATGTGTAATCAAATCACCCACTCCCAGCATCCCCAAGCCAAAGCTGGATGAGTTTCTCAAGTCCTTGAAAATTTGTATACTGGAAACATAGCATGTACTGGACAAAAATATGAAGCACAAGAAAGGAAATCTTAAGAATAGAGGTAACACTATATACAATACCAAAGTACATAAAAAGTAAATTTTTTCCAGAGGAAAAAAAAAAAAAAAAAATAAGAGGCTCCCAGTGAGCAAGCTTCTTCAAAAAGAGATCCAGATAGTCCTGCAGCAGTCCTTCATAGATTTATGACCCAAGAAAAGAAAACTTTGCTTTATCCATGCCAGACTCCTGGCCAGCAGGTTAGGTGACCTTGGTGGAGTGCTCTTGAGCAGCACTGTGCATCCTGTGGGCTGGCAGCTGTCCTTGGATGCAGCCCCCGGAGGATGCTGACAGGATCTCTCTACCTCCTTGGGAGTTCACAGGCTTGGTTTACTTGACTAACCACCAGGAGCAGCCTAACTTGTCTCTTCAGTCAGATTCAGCCCCCTTGAGCGTCCTGCTGACTCCAGCCTGCTCAGCTGCGTTAATACCTGACATACCCTTTGGCATCGTGCTACTGAGAATAGCAAGGAGGAACAGGATTGTTCCAGTGACTGCAGTGCCTCTGGGTTTGTCATCACAAGCTGAGCTCATATGGATTAGTCTGGCAGCAAATTCATTTCTACAACCCATTTCAAACGGAAGACACAATCCTCCTTGGACACAAAAATGGCTACACAATTACCTTTTTTCTATCCATACTTTATTGCAGGTGTATATATAATTATTTATATTTTATTTTAAACAAGAAAATCCTTTCATGGAAAGGAGAAACTTTTACCATTAAAATAGAGTGATTATAACATGAGTATTTTACAAATATGTACAAATATTGGCAGCTAGTTTCTAATATCAGCTGATAAATGCTTACACACTAATGTCTACCAAACTATCAAGCCCAAAAATAAGAGACCTTCTAAATCCAAGCAAAAAATAAATTTATTACTAGCAGAAACAGGTGGTTTTGTTTGTTTTTTTTTTTTTTTTTATATGAATACAAAAGTTGCATAATAGATATTCACAGTGCTCATTAGCTATTGATTAATTCTCAGTCTATACACAAAGTGTCTGGTCTCCCCTTCATATGCATATATCACTTACAGTACTGGAGGGAACTGCACAGACCACAGAGAGAAGACAGTCAGACCTGTAGAGTTTGCCTTCCCTACCAGCCATGAATAAATACAAGAACTCCTCAGGAATGTCCAAGGCAGTGGAAGTTCATGCAAGAGTCAGTTACACTGGTTTTGGGCATTGGTGCATTTTGTAACCAGTGGCAGCAGGATTACGTGCTTCACCAAATCCTTTGGATGCAACTGCAAAAACAGAACAGTGAGGTGCCTGGTGGCAATAAACACTTTTGTGATGTGGTTAGGCTGAAGCAGATATGGATGTGATTGTCTTTGAGAGAAGTGTGCACATGGTGCACACACATTTTATGACCATTTTCCAAACAGCTATACCCACTGAATTTTGACCTTTTTTTCCTGTTAACAATCATTCCCAGAACCACAAGTAACTGTACATCTGTGTGGGTGGGAGAGCAGCAGGTTAGTGGGGTCCCCACTCCAGACCTCCCCATCACATTTTCACAGACAGGTACTGCTGCAAGGCTGCTCCCTGTTGTACAGCCACTGGCCTCCTGGATCCTGGCCATGCCCATCTCCCGTGGCTTACGGCCAAACAGGACCCAGGTAACAGGGAGTGACTGACAGTGGGAGGACTGGACTGTTCAAGAGCAGCTAACCAGATTTCCTTTACCCATTTAGATCCATTTAGAAGAATTTATTTTGGACACAGTAAATATACCTCAAGTACTCTTTGCAAAGGCATTTTGGCTTTGTTTGGAACAAAGGAAAAGAGGCTACAGTGAACACACAGTTCCTAACTGTTCATTAGAACAAGAAAGAACAGTGTGATCAAAGAGGGCACAGTTAATTAAGTCATGGCTACAGTGCACGCAGCTTGCGTCTGGTGCTGGATTCATCTTGTTGGATGTAGATCAGTAGAGCCCACTTCAGTAAATGCAGATGCACCTGCATGGCCTGTCTCTACATCCCATTCACACAGAAGTAGCAAGATGATGGACTTCGAGGATTTCCTACTTTAACGATTTATGAGAATGCAATTTACCAGACAACTACTGAGCTTGCAAGCCCACCATCAAAGCAGCAGCTCAAACCTTTCCTGAATTATGCCATCTTCAGCTTTTGATGACATGCAGAATACACACTTCCCCAACCAGCAGAATAGTATTCCCCTGCTTCTAGAGTTTGCCAGAACACACCTAGATGGTTGTCAAAAGCTGGGCACAAAGCTGGGCCTTCAAGTACAAGCTTCCCAATGCTGGGAATTGATGAGGGGAGGAAACCAAACACATATTTATTTGCATGTAACAAGGTAGCAGAATGTTTTCCACACCAAATGCTTGAATCAAACAGCATAATTATGATTATTTCCCTAGTGAGAGCCAGCACAGCCAGATCCACCACTCTCAAGATCACCAAAACAAGTAACCTTGGTCTGTCACACACACACCCTACACTTGCACCATCATCAGTCCTGCAGCACCACACACACATATTTGCATGACCTATCCATGACTAAGTAGGGCACAGTCACTCTGTCTGTCCTTGCAAAGTGACTTTCTCCAGTCCTTACCTGCCTCCTAAGCAGAGGGAAAAAAATCTAAGGAACAGATTTATTAAAAACAAAGAAAAGAACAGCATTAAAGTATGAATCAAAGTTAAGGGGCGATCATGCCTGGACAAATTCTCCAGTCACACTCCTTTCTCCCTGCCAATTAATGCTCTTGCCCTCTGTACTCTCAGAAGCAGCCGTCATTTCTTTATCTCCTCCCTATCTCCCCAAGAATATAATGCCAATCTGCATCACAGCAGTAGTAGACAGCTAACAGTTCCATTTGTTGCAATAAAGAAAAAAAAAAAAGACCACACATTGTATTTGGCTGGATGCTTACAACAAAATAACAACAACAAAAGAAGAAGCAACTGGCAGAGCAGGTCTTGCTCCCAGTGCAGCCAATAAGCAACTTGTGTTCATTACAACTGAAGCAGGCCAGATACTTCCATACACAGCCCTCCTAATGTGCTAAGAGTATATCCTGGCCTGACAGCTGCTGGCAATGTTGCAGCAGCACAAACTGAAGACAAACTATCTGTACACTAAAATTAAGAGACATAGACCACAAGAGAAAGGTAGGAACATGACGTAGACTTTACATTTCTGATTAATCCATTTAGACAAAGTTTGCTTTACTAGCCCAGTGTCAGTTTTGGTCCGCTATTTTTTGGTTTTTATGTTGGTTGTGTCCCTGCCAAGGGTGCAGGCCACTTCCATTTTCTGCTCAGACAGATACTACCAATGCCAGTGTTAAGTGCTACACTCCAGTTGATTTGCCCTGTAGCCATGTCTGCAGAAGTGATGCCACTTACTGATACGGAGCTGAATAACAAAGCCGCTCACCATCTCCTGCAAGAACCAGAGTGACATCACATGTGTTAATGAGGTATATATTGCTATGATGAGCTATTTCCTGGTCTGGAAGAGCTCCAATCTCATTACACCACAAACTCCTCTGGGAGCTGGTCCTCTCCCAGAAGATCCAAGGAGAGGCAGTTCATGGATCGCTTCCCGTAAAGGGCAGACTTGGTTTTGCAGTCCGCTGTAGAATACACACAGCCGTAGACAGACAGCTTATCCTCCAGGCTGCAGCCGAAGGTGTAGCTGTGGGACGTGTCTGAAGACAGTGTGGCACTTAGCGATGGGTGCCGGCGCTTGTACAAGCGGATGTCATCCAAACTCTGGCTGTGCTGGTCCATGCAGCTTCGGCTTTTAGGCGGTCTGACCTGCCAATTCAGCAAGACACACACTAATAAAAACAATGAGCTCAGACACAGCCTAAGGATGCTGCTTGTGCATGCTAAAAGTTTCTCAAGATTGTTTTTTCCCCTCTTTCAAAGGAGCCCCACCAGCCTTCTGAAAGGTGTTGGCTTAAAGAAGGAGCTGTGAACAATTCAGAAATTACAAGTGCATTAAGCTGCCATGTCATGTTGAGCTGGATCCTGATCTGTCTGCCCTGTGTCTCAAGTGTTCAGTACAATGGATGAAACACTTGACATATACTGACACCTGAATGACCTCACACTTCTTGGAAGATCCAAGCAGTTGTCCTCAAATGGACAAAGTGCACTTAACAAAAAACTACGCCAAGTGCCTGAACACATTAAGTCTAATGAGCTGAAAGGCAGGTTCAGAAGGCAACCATGTAAACTAATGGGTTACAGTGTCCAGTAATTGCCACAAACAGTTTCATCTACATAACACTCTTCCATAAAGGGCAGCAACAAATCAGAAGGAATTCCCAGAGGCACCATCTTGCTACACAAGCCTCTGTGAAGGAATTATTGACCAATTGAGGGTATTTCCAGCATTAACAATTGTATTTTTTTACTTGCTCTGCCTCTTTAATAATCACCTGTTAAATGCTAATATTAAGGCTAATTTCAAGAATATAATTTTGAAACCAAGACACTTTCATTGGCATTACAGAAGACTTTCTCCCAGTATCACTTCTCTCACTGCCAAGGGAAGGGAATTTAAAAACTACCCTGAGGAAATCGGGTGCTGACTCAGCTATACTCCCAGGAACAGGAATATGTTGCACTGTCTAATCAACTCTAAGGCAGCATTTAGTTACATGGCCTTGTAAGGAAGATTTTGACAGTTTTCTAAGGAGGCACCATGTATGTGATGCACTAAAGCGGTAGCCAGGTCTATGCAATCATAAAGACAGTCCTGTGTTGAGCAAAACCATTTTTATAAAATAGATACCTCATGATCATTTAACAGCATAAGCATGGTAACAACAGTAACTTTAGAAACATCACAGCTTTAAGCAAGAGTCCTACTTCCAGCCATGAGCTGTTAAGTCTTCTACTCAAATAGAGAATTAAATTCATTATGAGTTGTACTGTATGGTCTTTAGCTTTGGAAAAAATAACCAAGATTTTGTTCATGTCTCCTACAGCACTTTATGGGCTATTTTGCTGATAAATGAAAATTTCTTTAATTTTTGACTGGGTCCAGAAAGAAGCATGCAAAATTAAAAACAAAGTCATAAGAAGTGATTAAAATCCTTGTTATGAGTTTTAGAATTCTCTCAACAGGTAAGGAAAATTTGGATTAAGAGAGGGAAGAAAGGGTAGAGGTGCTTTTTTTTTTTTTGCCTTTTTTTTTTTTTTTGGCTGGGTTTTTTTCAAAAAACCACAACATTTTTCAAAAAACCACAACCCACTGCAGTGGATACAGCTATACTTTGAAAAGAAGTCTTAAAAAGACATTTTAATAAGCCTCTTCCAAATATAACTCCTTCTGTGACGTACTTTGACAAATATAGTTTGCCTTTCTCAAGTGTTTGATGAAAAGAAAACCTTGACAAGGACTTTAATACACACAGCCTATAATCATACAAATGATGTAACAACTAGAGCTTGAGCATCTGGTTTTGCTTTTATGTAAGCTACTTCTGGCTTCAAGATGATCAAGTTTGCAACTCACATCCAAACTGCATCTTTGCGCTGTATTGCACTGAAAATCTGGAAATGATTGATTTTCCATGTCCCATCCAGAAGACTAAGGTAGATAATAACTTTCTATACTATTCTGAGCCCAAATGCTGCTCTTATCCTACTCCTGAGAGCGGTAGCTGGCCAGCAGCTGGTTTTGATTACACCATGTAAAAATCAGTCAAACCCAAACTAATCCATGTGTCCTAATTTGCAGCTGTCTCCATTACACTAGACCTTAGTTCAATGCTCACACACAGACCCTTTTGCTGAGCAACCTCTTCCTTACCTGCTGAAGGGATTCCACACTTTGGCCTCTCATTTTGATTAGTGTGACTTGCACCACAGACAGAGATTCCGGATTTATAGCTGCAAAGGAGAAGCAGGAAGTGAAAAGCATTGCAAGTTTGAGGCTTTGTGGGCTGTAGAAAAGGGAAGTTTTTCTCACAGGCCACATTCAAACAGTGGTATCCTCTTAAGATAAATATACATCATTAAGCACCCTCAGTGCTCCAGGAGTTTTGCTCACAAGTACTCGTTTTTGGCCCTAAAGATCAACGTTTGAAAACTTTCAAGAAAACAGTTTCTTACCAATTTGCCCCATTTTCACCCTTCTACCTTTGCTATAAAGGCTGTATATATTAAGGCCAGACAACTCCTGTATAACTCTGTTGCCTAGCATTCCCTGTATCACAAGCCACAAAACTTTACCTAAGAGTTCCTGTGACCATCCCATTATTCTGTTGTTGGAGTCCAGGACACCCCTCTGGCTGGCCTGGCTGTCTCAAAACCATAGCAGGGGTCTCAGAGACCCTGGCAAGAAGTCAAAAATATTTGTGGCTTCAATTTTAGCCTGTGGAAAACTGTCAATTTTGTACAAGGAATTACAAGTCACAAGGGTTTGAGTAATGTAATAGGTGAATTGACACAGGGTGGAAAAAATAGAATTTTGGAGTTTTTAAGATAAGGGGTTCAGGGGACAAGATGGAGGGATTTGGGCATGTCCTGACCTTCTTCTTGTCCTTCATGTCTTGCTGTGACAGTGACACTTTTCTATTGGTTTAAGGTAGAGACACACTGTCCAACATTGATCTTATGTTGGGAACTGTAAACTGTCTTAGGGGAACTGTAAACATGGTACACATAGTTTTGAGTATATAATGTGGGAGCTGCTCAGGACTCGAGGACAGACTGTTATGGCTTCTCTACTAGGCAGACCATGGCAGGTCAGAGAAAATATTACAGATAAGAAGAAATAAACAACCTTGAAAACACAATCAGAAACATCCCAAGACTCCTCATTTAACTGTGTTTGGGCTAGAGAAGCAAAGACTCTTTCGAATCTCTCTTGGGGTCACCCTGACCTACAGGAACCCCGAGAGAGAAATCCACATTCTGTGTTTGAGGCCCTTGGCTATTTTGTGGCATACAAGACATTAAAGCATATTACTTCCCTGCAAAAGGTTTACCTCAATTAACTTTTTGTCATTAACTGAATATAAGCTTGGCACATTTAGAGAGGGGAGACTTTGAGGAGCAACACTGTACATACAATACAGAATGCTGGCCTGTAAACTCTAGATGAGCTGCCTGCAAATCCTGTTGCAGTAGGACAGTAAATAGCACTGGTAGCTGTTTAGAAGGAGATAAGAGTTTTTGTAGATTGCTCAGATTATGCCTGTTGCTAGAGCCTTAAAGAACAGCATTGAGCAGCAGCAGAAAGCCATCTCACCTTGGCAGCTAGCAGCATCTAGAGGCAGGGATTCAACAGATTCTCCCACAGTGGCCTCCTCTAACTGGTTTCCCTCTAAAGGCTCATCTACAGGCATCTCCTCTGGCTCATCTACTGCCAGCTCAAGCTCTAGGAGGAAGAGAGCAGCAGGAGAATAGTTAGCATTACACTTGTGCTCCAAGCTGCTGTACAGTCTCTTACTCCCTGCCCTCCTGCAGGAGAAGAGAAAAATTGGCTTAGAAGTTGCTCCACATGTCCAATTTCTTTACCATCATCCTGAGCATCATCTTCAGCCCGCCCTTTGCTGCCACTGTCAATGCCAGAGCTACCATAGCTGATGGTTGAGCTGCAGGATTTCTCTTTCCTGTGCACCCGGTCAATGCTGAAGGGCTCATCCACGGACATTTCCACAGACACGCGGTGCCTGGAGTCAGCCTCGATGCCCGAGGTGTGGGAGCTGCCGTGACTCCCGGTGGACTGGCACGAGAGGCGGTTATCCCTGCGGCTGCCCCCGCTGCTCCCACTGTCACGGGAGTTCTTGTCACACGGGTCCAGGTCCATGTCTAGAGTGTCACTGATATAGGATTCCCGGTAGCGCTTCTTCTCTGAGGAAGAAAGAAGGGAGAAGCCAATAAGAACTTTAAGGAAGGTAACAAAATATATTCAGGAAGTTCTGTTGGCTTCAGCCAACAACTAAGCAACAACCGCTGCAGCTACTGAACAAATACAGGGACAGTTTTGTATTTTGTTTGCTCAACAGATGGATGCTCAGGTGGTTGTAAAAGAATTAGTCATACTCACAGTAAACCCAGCATCTCCTAAATTGGAACAGGCAGGTAGAGGCAGTTATGATACAGAAAACAGTAGGTTTCAGAGTGAAGGTCAATAACAACAAAGCAAAACAAAAACGGGGAATTAGTGAAATTTGGTGCTCAATCTTTAAAATCAGGTGCACTGATTGGTTCTTGAAATACCCACCACTATATGAAATCAGCTCAGAACAAGATTCCTGTGGCTGGTATTTGGTAATGATTTATTATTTCTCCCATGGCATGTATCTGTTGATGGTGGATTAAGAACTCCATGCGACACTAATGGACACAAAACAACTGAGGGCTTTTTGCCCACAGGCACTTGATCAGTGAGCCTTTCTACAGGTGACTGGCACGTGCCACTGGTTGCACCCACACAGCTCAAGGCCACTGCTGTAACTGCACTGACGGGAAAGACAGAAACCACTTGAAAGGAGATATCCCTCTACTGCTCTCACACAAACACAATTTCTGATCACAGTCTAGAATGTGGGAACCATAAATACTTCTTAGGAATGGACTTGAAACACACCTAACACCTCTGCTTCTATTACTGGCACCCCGATAAAGCAGAAACACCATTAATTCGATGAGAGTAGGCACCATGAAACAACAGGAGCGACTAACACACTGCATTCTTCCTCTTACTAAACTCACTTGGGTGTTCCCTAACATACCTTCAGCCTCCTCCAGTTTTTGGATCTGCTTCAAAACTGGCTGAATATTCAGAAAGAGCCGGTGGCTGTTGCTGAGTAGCTGCAGCAAATGGCGTGACCTGAAGGGGCAACCCGTGTAGTAAACCAGTTTCCGTGCAGAGGGCAAACCATCTGGCTGGATTTCAAATTTTTTCCCCTGCACAAAGAGGAAAGATGCCAAAGAAATGAGCAAGAGCAGATTTTCAGCCACACAGCTACCAGAGATAGCTGTGGTCTCACGCGTGCAAGTGACAGGACCTGACACAGTAGCACAGGCAGGCCGAGAGCTCTGCCACATCCCAGGCTGGCAGCCACTGGCAGATGGCCTCCATTCCATCACTCACCAGAAAGGCCAGCTTCCCGATGTGTGACCAGGGAAAGTCGTAGAGGAGCTGGCGAACGTGATTCACCTCCTGCAACACATCAAACTCAGAGTGACACAGGGACTGGCAGGTACAGGGTGGAATCAGCAATGTGCAAAGAATTTGCAAACAACCAAGAATTTGAGATATGTGGAGCCTGGGGTTTGCAGGGGAGGCAGAGGAGCCACGGTGAGGGGGGAGGACAGGGAACTGGGCAGAGTTAATGCTACACCAGAAGGCTTTCACAGCAGTCTGTTACCTGATAGATGTGCATTCCTCTCAGGGTCAGGCCCAGGATAACTGTTGGTCGATCCTCCTTCTTATCCTAAAAGAACAGAAGAGTCAAAGGTTAATCTACAAAGACCATGCTCTTGTTCTGGCACCTACTGCAGGAGAGGTAGCAGGACTCCTCATCACACAGATGCCATCAGCTCATTTGGTTTTTATTATGTTTGTTAAGTGCACCTTGCCTTGTTGACCCTTGAAATACCTACACCTAAAATCCCCTCAATACTGGGAGGCTCAGGCATTTCACCAGCATATATCCTCGTTGCCCTGGACAAGGAATCCTGTAGATTTGAGAATGGTGGACAATTACTGTTCTCAGAAGTACCTTGTAAACTCTCTTGTAACCACTCTCCCCCCATGAACATGCACCACTCTTGCTCTCCAGGTGACAGAGAGCCCAAAACAGAAGGAGAACCCATTCCCCTCTCCTTGCCACAGCACTGCTGTTCCCATCCAGGGATTTGTTAGATCTTATATGTCCCTTGGTTGGGGGAGAGCTAGTCAATGCCCAGTTACTGGGCCTTTCATTCTAACATTCGACCTTGGTGTTGGGAGTAGGTGGTTTTACATGAGTTTTATTACCCAGGTTGAAATACTGTCTGACTTTTAACTCCTGCTGCATCTTGGTATGACATACTTGGCCTCTATTCAGATTCTTTTGCTTGAAGACCAACAATATAATAAACCAATTCTTTCAGCTTCTTCTAACACAGCAGAGTTAGCGAAGGGAACACATACCTTTTTTTTTTGTTAGGAGGAAAAGCAGAAAGAAAACATGGGGGTAAAGATGCATGGGCTCACAGAGCTCAAACTTTATGCCACAACTTTCTCTCCTCATCTGGCTTGCAAGATACAAGCCTTATGCCATCCTATTACCACCCCCTTTGTCCCTGGTACCATCCATATCTTCTGCTCAAAGTAAGAAACATTAAGAAATAACAAAAAATATTTTCTGGCTCCTAAGGACAAAGAGCTTTGTAAATCAGTATTGGTCTGAATGAGAGATAGGGGGTGTGTTGTGTTTTCTTTTGCAGCTCCTAAGCTCAGTAGAAGCCATGAGGAGGGTGTTAAGACAAAAGTGACTGCTTTTGAAATCTCAGAGCAATCAGAACACCAACACCTTCACCTGGCACCTCTCTGCACTTGCTCAGGCAATCTGTGATGCAAGCATCACCCAGGAGGAGCATCTCTCACCACAAAGTGAGATAACTGTGTCACACAGCAGGAATAAGACTATTAAGGGTCAAATAACACATGGAAGAGTACATGATGCCTAAATTCAAGGCAGACAGGAATTTAAATACTAAGAGCAACCAATTTCACAGCCTTGGTGTTTTCAGATATAAAATGTATCATGTCCTGCCAGCTGAATTTCTTATAGCATTCAAGTGTAACTAACTCTCTCATGACTGCATCACTAACAGCATTAAGAATCAAAACAGAGAACAGAAGAGAGGTAGGTGAGCATCTTTGGTTTGCAAGCAACTAAGCCTGGACTACTGATCAAAATTTATTTTCTCTACAAAATGCATGTTTCTTCAGTAATGGAAGCTGTTAGATATGTTCAAAGGACATGTATACTTCCCAGACACAATTGCCACTGAGCACAAAAACTCAAAGTTTAATTATGAGTCTGACAGAGGAGAGTATCTCCATTTGGAAAAAAATCCTAAGCCATTCCTAATTGCATAGGCAGGTTTCACTCACCTAAGTGGAACAGAAAACTTCTCATTACCATTTCTATATCTAAGCACAGCATGTGAAAATGAACCACCTTCTGTTTAAACAGGTTTGGGTAAGAAGTCTAACAAGGAACAATGTAGGAATTCAAAACTGCCAAGAAAAGCACATAGCTAAAAAATGCCAGCCACTCTGGCAGGGTTGGAGAAGGAATGGGATACAAAAGTTGGAATGACTCAGTGTCACCTTCAGTTATTACACAACATTTGTGTGAAAGCTGGCCGACCTCTTGTCATTATTTCAATGAACTACAACAAGGAAAAAAAAAGGCTTAATTGACTTCTCTGGTGCAATTCTACTGACAGGCAGGGACAAATATGAAGTTTTGCCATTCCTGTGGCTAGTTCCTGCTGCCATTCCTGTGGCTGAGGAACAAAACTAAATTCCAGCTACATCTGTATATTGGTGACATCTGTATATTAGATTTGTTTGTGGGGACAGCCCTCATTTAGCTGAGCATTTTAGATTTGTTTGGCCTCTCTAAATCAGAGGCAACCATCCCTCAAAAGAAACAGAAAGAGAAAAATGCCATGGTGCACTCAATTAATGATGGGAGAGAAGTTCAAAATAAGAAGCTCTTTGTTTAACCTTCTGCAGCCTGTAGAAGTGGACAGGCACATCTTCCAGCAGGCAGGACTCCTTAATGAACTTCAGCACTGCTTCCTTAGCGCTCAGGCCTTGCTGTTCTCGGTGCATCTCTGGGGCATGTTTCAAGATGTAGTCGCTCCCCCTCTTTGCAATTATCTAAACCACAAAGAAAACAAACAGGTCAGCAACTCTTCAGCAACCCCCATGAGAGGCAGCTGTGATCAACAGCAAAGCAGTGGCTAGAGGTGGAGGAGGTTCATATATTCCCTCAAGATGTTGGTCTGTGTTTGTCTCTACCTCCCTGGAGGATAAGCTTTTCAAACCGCCCAGATGACACCGATGTCTCCAAACAGATCCTAGTGGCAAAACTGTAACAGACCAAGACTACAGAGATCGTGTCAGCCTTTTTCACTTTTAAGTATTGGAATTAGTTTTCCTAACTCTTGGCATCCATAAATGTTTATGGGCAGATAACAAATACTCCTCTGCATGCCAACACAATCAGCAGCAACATCTCTGCTGAGGCAGAAATAACTAGGTTTTCCTTTTAAGACCAGAAACTACACATTAGGCTTATTTAGCATTTCCATTCTCAAAGGGGTGGATAACACTATCTCAAGGTATTTTTTTTATCTATTAGGAGTGGTTGGCAGGCACGTGGCTTCACTAAGCAGTAGGAAAAACCTGCCCTGAGCCTTTTGCTCCTGCCCTGCAAGCGCCCAGTTCCCATGTTTGCCCACGTGTCCTCTTCATATACAAGGATACTGCACAGCTCAGCCCTCTCCCATACTCAGCTGGTTCCTTTCAGGCTGTGAGTGGCAGTGACAGGTAAGAGGGATGATTGGCTGAATTCACTTCCCAACATCCCCCACCACCAGGATCATTTGAAACTGGATTGCACCAGGTACCTGAGAATATCCTGCCAGCAACAATCTGTCCTGGCTCAAATCACAACCCCACCACCACCCAGTTCCCACTTATATTTAATATTAAAGCCCCTGCTTACTCTGCTAACACCTTTGCCAACCCTGCCAGATTGGTTGCCCTCCCACAAGGAAGGCTGGCCTTGGTGGAGGACAATATTGATGCTATCAGCTGTGCAGTATCAGCAAAAAGAGATGTGCCAGCTCCACGGTTCAAACCTGGGTGTGCCAGCCCAGGGCAGCAGTGCCTCTCCTCACTGGCACAAGAATTGCAGCAGCCCTTGGCCAAATGATATGAAGCACGTGTTGAAGGAAGTGATTGTGTTGGAGGAGGAGATTACTCACTATCTCCCTGTGGGAGCCCAGGGGCAGGGAGAGGAGCGTCCTCATGCCTGCCACTGTTTGTAATGATGTAATAAATCACCCACATACTTGTGGCTCAGCACAGGTGAGCAACAGTCTGTAATACACCCTTTAACTGCCTCAAACAGCACACAAGACCCACCATTTCCAGCTCTTTGTTAGCTACCTCCTGACAGGCACCCCATAACAAAGAATGGCATGGGATAACAGTCTGTTGCTGGGAGAAAGGCACACTGATGCACAGCAAGGCAGGCAAGCTAGGATTTGTGCATAAAACAGATACTGGTCTTCAGGACAAGTCCTGTCACTGGTCTGAACCTTCTCCCCAGAGCAGAAGACAGTGCCATCTTACAGGGGAGATGCAACTTGCCTGGGACAAGCAGCTAGCTAACAAGAGTCTTAGCTAATTTGCTTTCATTTGTCAACTAAATCAATTCTTGGTTGTAAGTCATGAAGGGCACAAGTCACATGCACGTGCTTATTAAAGAGACATGCAAATACTTTCTCTTTCCTCTTACTGCACTTGAGGCAGAGATTAATGACAAAGCAAGCACCAGAGGCACTGCAGAGCAGTATTACCCCATAGGTTTCGGATCTATCCATCCCTGAGGCAAGCATTACAGAGAGGGGAACAAAGCAAAATAGACTTGGCTTTGCAGCCCTGAGGTTTTCTGGAGAGCTTGGGTTGTGCAGATCTTGCTGATGTACTACTGGAAACATGTAACCCTTTAAGCCATAGAAGAATTAAACAAGACATCTGCACTGCCAGAATTACTCATGTGACACCAACACATTTCATCACCAAGGAAGGATGTACCACCAACCTCATTGATAAGTGAGCCCAGGAATGTGCACTTACATCCAGTGGAAAGACAAGAGATCTCCTGAAGGACCTTCAGGGTGATACTCCACCCATCTGCCTGATCACTGCAGTGGGAGATGGGGAATTGCATGGCTGCAGTCAGGTACCGCCTTGGCATAGCTCCTGCTGCATGCATGATCTGTTGACAGGTTCCCCCCAAACTTACCCATTGTGGGAAATAAGCCTGAGGTTCAAAATATTTGCCAGCATGGACCTTCTCTCTGTAGTTGCCCAAGTCTGCCTGTAAGCTGTAGGCAGCCAGCAAGAAGTAGATTTCTTCTTTGTGGTTGCAATGAGACATAAGTACTTGCTCTTTGAGATGGCAGTAGTAGAGCTGCCGTGCCACCTTATCGCTGCAAGACAAACACAAATTTACTTCAAGAACAAAGTTCAGATAAGGCGCCTCAAAAGCATCATGCTGAGAAGAGGGATTAAACTTTGACACAGCTCATGTGTGCCAATGCCACTTTGATACAGCTGTGTGTATAAGGAGCACCAAACCAAGATCAAGGTCTTCTCCCACTAAGTGTTGTACAAACATGAGAAATGGTAGCTTCTACCTTGAGGAGCATAAGATCAGAAGGCAGAAGGTAGATGAAAGAAAAGTCACATCACAGCTGTTTTGGAGACTGACTACAATCAAGCACTTCTATTTCCCTGGAAAGCCTGTAGAAGCCAGGGGAATCAACTCCCTTGGACTCCCAGTCCTGTTTCTTGCACACCTGTCCTCCTTTTCCCTCTAAACTTGGCACTGCTTTTTGTTTCACCTTGCCTTAGGCTCATGTTAGTTCTGAACAGCTAATTCCCTGCAAGGTAGATCAAAAGACACGGGAGCCCTGGGCTTGTTTTTAGTCTTCTTCCTCAAGTTGCTAAACAGGGATTGTCTGATAAGGAATAACTATGGCATAGTCTTAATAACCCACACACCCCCTGCCCTCAGAGAACACGGGAAGAGGGCTGCTGACATACGCATACAGATGAGGTGCTGGACACTATGGTCTGCTTGTAAAAGTGTGCAAGTATAGTTTGAAGGGGCAGAGAACTATCTCTGCATGGCTGTACAAACCTCTGCAATTAAATTACTAGCGCAAGAGAAATATGCCTGTGATGGTGGAGGATAGATAATTCGGGAGTGGCAGAATTATACGTAATCTCTCTTTGTACAAAAAAACCAAAATGAAACAAAAAACACTTTTCAGACAGACACACTCCATAAGAAAGAGCCCCCTGTTATCCCAAAGTGAAAGATTATGGGGAGAGAAAACACAGAAAACCACAAGCTTTGCTCAAGACAAGAACAAATACCAAAAATTTGGTAAAGATTTTAATCCACCTAAATGATCTCAGCTCTTGGCTTCCCCCAGGGACAGAGCCACACCAGAAGTGCTGATGTAAATTAACTCTGTCAGTTGTTCATTTTTAACTACCTCATCCTTTGTTCTGTACCGTGGGTGAGGGTGGTGCTGTTTTGAGTACAGCCCATATTCCATGTGAATGGACTACAAATGAAAAACTCTTAACTTATGAAGTCATTTTTTTTGTCAATGCATGAAAGTCCATTTCCAGGAGTAGACTGCACAGAGCACTGCTCAAATACAAAAACCAGATCCAAAGCATGTGCTTTGGAGTATAATAACTATTTTTGGTATATTTATCCAGTGCCTTTCATACAACCAAAAGACACCAGCAAAAGAGTGCTAATCGTGTTTTGATAACGTCGTCATTCAACCTGCACTTTCAACACAGATGGAAAAGCAGTCACAATTTTCCTAGGGATATGGAGTATGATTCAGGCAGAAAACATTCATAGCTGAGTGAGGACGTCTGTGAAGGTCTTAAAAAAAGATTCAAGCAGATTTTTAAAGCTTATTTCAATGAGTTCACAGAGATGAGCTTAACAAAGAAACATTTTTCTTTCATTTTAAGAACACACTGAATAATTCAAAACACAGTAATTACCACAGAAGAGAACTTACCCTATTACTCTTCCATTTTCTACGTAGTATTGTACTCTAAAGAACGCAACAAATGGAGGGCTGAATTTCTCTGTCCCCTAGAGCAAAGACCGAAGACAAATTAAATTATGATCAACATCTAAAACTCCTGTCACCCTATCTGGTAATGTTCTCTCCTCTGAAATTCACTCCCCATACTGCTTTCCATTTGCTACTCTTAGCTCTTGGCAAATTTTAGGAGGGAATCTGTCTTGGAGGGTCATGACAATGAGGCATCACAAAACTTTCAGACAGGTTGAACGACAAAATCTCCTAGGAAGAGCAGAAGATTTTTGGATAGGAGGGATGAGCTGGTGTAAGAGTCCCAGTGTAGCCTGGGGACACCCAAGCTGGCCCAGAATTACCTAGCTCAGCACCTGGCAGCACCACAAACACATTTGTGCTGAATGCAGCAAGTTTAAGCCAGGATCCCTGGAAGCGCCAGGCAAGGCAGCAGTGCAGTGTGCCACGCTGGCATGGCCCTGGCATTTGCAGGGCACTCCTGGGAGCAACCATCCCTCCCTGCACCACAGGACATCACCCAGCACAGACACACGTGCTGCCACGCTCACTGCCTGCGGCTGAGGCACACCAGCCTGGTATCTGCTCCCTGCCTTTTATTTGGCAGGGCTCCTGGTTAGTTATTCACACATTCCTGCAGCCACAGAGCAAAAGGCAGTGGTGGTGTCTGCTTCACACTGAGGAGTGCTGTTTAGAAGAAAGCCAGCATGAGGCCTGTTGTTTTAACTACTGCCTATCTTTCCGACTTACAGGTTTGTTTGAGCAGAAGAAAAAAAAAGAAAAAAGGGTAAAAGAAGAAAGGAAAATCTTAGTAGCTCATTCTCTAATCTTTCCTACTTTGCCACTTTCATGTTCACACAGGTAACTTTGCTCCCACAGGCAGTTCCAAGACTTTGCTGGTCAGATCCATGTCACTGGGACAAAGGCATGCCCTCCATATGCAGACAGCTTCTTGACCATGCAAACATCTCCACTTTATTTCTGAACTTGTTCATAGTCACCCTATTTTATCAGCTGGACTGGCCTTTCCACCTGAAACATCTTCATAGGAATTAAATCCTTGTCAACTAACCCAGTCCAACAGGCTAACTCATCTCAGACTGTAGTACTGCCAAGAGAAACTCATTCAGTCTTCTGTGATTCACATCACACCAGAGGTTCAACACTTATACTGACCAGAAAAGTGTAGCAAGAATCCAATCCCAGAGCGACCTCAAAGCGTACCCCATCCTGAGGTGACCAGAAACACCTGCTTTGGGAAGCTCTCACTGGCTGGACAGACAGCCCCTCCACATGCCTCTGGCTGTTTCTGAAGTAACTCTCACTTGTTTGAGAAAAGCAGAGTCCATGCTTGGGGATAAGAGAGATCCCCAAACCTCACTAGTTACCTACAAACTTTTGTAAGCAGCAGAAATGGCAAGTGTGCCTACTCTGCAAAACAAAACACTTAGGCAAGGTGGAACAAAGACATTTACAACTTTTACAATAACCCAGTTAAGATATCTGAAAGCAATTGCATGATATACCTTGTTCTAGACAATTGCTCCTCTATTAATGACACACACAAACAGGCATTATCATGTCTGAATGAGCAGTATTAAACAGTTACATAAGCTTGTCTTTATTTCATGTAGGTTTTCCCTCTCTTGTCAGGGCTAGCTAGCTTTAAAGAACTAGGACTTGTCTCAAACAAAATATCCTTCCTCTCCCTCCACTATCCTTCTGCACATACTCTGGGAAGAGTCACAGATCCAGCCATTTTCTCTGTATCAGATGTAGTCACAAAAGGTTATTTTAGGCTGTTTTGCTTAAGGATAAAAATGAGGTCTCCAGATTAAGAGCCAGATAAATTAAAATGCAAAACTGACCAACTGACCTTCTACACTTCTGCAGCAGCCAAGCAGCAACCATGTGGTTACTATTGCTCAGCTAAAGTTGCATAAGGGGTTGGTTTAGCTCTTTTGATTACTTGTATAACTACGCAAAAGTCACTGCATCTTGTTACTGAAAAGTATTCTACAGACCATCTTCAAGAAATACTTTATGGACCTTAGTTTAAGAGTTTTCATTTCATTGTGCAGTCCAAAACACCCCTCTTACTTTGTTAGTCTCTTTCTTCCATTCCTTTGAAAAGTATTTGCTAAGCTTCTGCTCCAGGTCTATAAAAACATATTCATTATCTGAAAGATAAGAAAAAAGCAATTCAGCATAAAATAATTGGAAATCTCATTAAACATTTAGGTTACTCTACAAGTTATTTCTGATCAGGAAATAGACAGGTCAGAAAATAAAAAAAAGGAGTACTCTTAAATACACATGCTACTCCAGACAGCAAGGAAGGAAGGTCATTCACACCTTCAAGAGATCCTGAGCTACAGATTCCCAAACACCTTAGCCAAAAATGCAGAATTCCTGCTTTATAATCAATAAGCCATTTACAAAAGAGAGAAACATCATCTTACCCAGCTAATTGTACTGTCTGTTTACTAGATTCAGTGTTTTTATTATTAAACAAGCAAGCCGTACCCAAGCTTGTATTCTACCATCATGTAGCACCATGGTCCAACATGGCACAAGTAAGTAAACAGAGCTGGGTATTTGACAGGTTTCATCCTCTGCATGTGAAGGGGATCCTCTGAAAGGGTGAGAAACAAGAGGACCAAACACAAACACCTTTCTCAGAAGGTCTGGTGCATCCTGTTCACACCCAACTTCTTTCATATAGAGAAAAGATAAATGAAAGGAAGGGAAACCTGGCCTGCCTCAAAACACTAAAGGACCAAGACTTGCTCTCCACCCTACTGAGAGTGAACAAGACACAGCCTGAATGGCACATCATCTTGAAAGAGGTCTGAGCTGCTTTCAAAACTGATGTTTCATAACACTGCTTACCAATTATCAAACACAAACAACTCAGCTAATGAAAGATTTTTTTCCTGAGTCTTCAAGTCTCTTAAGGAGAGAGAAAAAAAAAAAAAAAAAAAAAGACAAGACCTGACAGGTGTTTCAGGCTGCAGTAGCAATGCCAGCTGAGCACATTCACCTGACCAGTCCCTCTACTCTTTGATCTTGCTTAGGACAGTGTTTTGACAGGTGACACAAGTGCCAAAATGAAGAGCTTGCTCCTTAAACATGAAAGGAGCAAGAGTAAAAAGGGGAGGGAAGAAAAGAAAAAAGAATCCTTCACAAAACAAACTTCTGCCCCTTAAGAGCAGCCCAGACTTCCAAATGAGAGCCTGCACTCATGTCTGTATTATGGCAGATGGCATGGCCAATGTTACAGTGCTGAAGGGGGCTCTGAGCAACCTCACAGCCACCCTTCCTAAGCATTCCAGATCCTTACAGGGGCAGATACAAAAAACCGATTTCTTTGCTAGCTTTCAAAAAACAAGCAAGCAAAACAACCTCCTATTGCTACCTCCTTCAGCTCCTACCTCAAGTTAAAGAAACCACATCTGGTGCTATCCAGAGCTGGCCCACACATCACCCTACTAGGAAACCTGTAAAATAGAAGTAACACTGCATAGAGAAAGGACAAAACCCAAAAAAATCCTGTTTCTGTCTCCATGCTCTTTCCTGCATTGTACTGCTTGCAGCTGCACTTTTAATATACCTACACTTGTTTATTGTGTTACTTGACACATCACATACAGAAACAAAATAGTATTTAACTGCACCATCAAAGTGGCTGTATGGAATTTCTGAAAGTATCTGTGGTGGCAATTTAAGTGCTGTAACACACAGGATGATATGGAAGTTATTTTTTTCTGTTTTGACAAGGAGAGGAGGAGTTTTTATCATCACAGAGATTGCATCTCATACCTGCCTCTTCACTTCTGTCTAAGATAGGGTGGCTGGGGGCTACACTGGCCCCAGCCCTTCCTTCTCTAGGTCCAGTAAGATCAGGTAACACTGCCTGGAAGAGGCTGATACAAGTCCTAGTCAGTGAGAGAGAGAGAGAAGGGTTTGTTCATATTAGGCTTGTCTCTGTCAGCTGCCATGCTGGTAAGCATCACTCCATAAAGCTTTTAATAAAAATTAAGTAAAAGCTCATTTAAGAAATGAATTGCACAGCAAGCCACAGGAGTGGGATAAAATGAGCATGCCACCCAGTCCCTCCCTGGGCTTTGGCAGTCCTGGAGCAGGGCAAATCCTCCACTATGGGCCCCCCACACAGCATGGGGTTGGTCCCGTTGGCACAACAGCCAGTGCTGGGTAAAGCCTCTATCAGCTCTGCCAGCACTGTGGTCTTTAGCTGACACCTTCTTAAGAGGCTATAACGAGTTGAAGAGTCAGTTTTCCTTTCTACTTCAACAATGATGCCATGCCCAGAGGCATTTAGAGAAACACATTCATTATTCTTCAATCAGGAGGGAAAAATTGGAGTAGCAAGCACAGTGACATACCCCAAACCATCCCATCACCCCTGAATATTACCTCAGAAAGGGAAAAGTGTGACAGAACTATTACACTACAGTAAAGCCATTTGTTACCCACACCCCAGGAGCCCCTCTATATCTGTCATGTTAATTAGGTTAGAGATGATTTTGTGAGGGCACAGATGTCACACCTGAGGATTCCAGGTTATTATCAGGGAGATAGTAACTGGGAGATACACATAAACTACAAGATTAAGCCAGGCTACAGGAGGACACCCCAGTGTATCATCTCTTTCTGAGGGTCCCACTCCTTCCCAGCCCAGTTCAGCATCCTCCCTCCCCTGTAAGAATGCAGCACTGCATTCCTGCCTTAATGAAGTGAATATTGCTGGAATGTCAACCTGCAATGTAAGCCTCCATCTACAAAAACAAAGAAGTACTTCCCTCCACAGCCCTACTGCTTTGTGGATGGCTTTATTTGTTTGTTTTTTTTTTCTTTTCCCTTACACTGGATTAGCGATGAAACCCTGAGATCTTATGCCAGATGCTAAAACTGTCTGTGTTGAAAATAAGTGTCTCTAACAGATATGAGGGCACCAAACTGCAGCACCTCTGAGCAGTGCTGTAAAGGACAATATAGAAATGCACAGATGGCCCCCTTTCCAGGGAAGAATAAATTTGATCTGTTGAACTAAACAGGGATGGATACTCAGCAGGTACAAACTGTCATTGCTTCAGTGGCTCATCTGAAGGACAAGTGAAAGGTACTGAGGAGCTGACTGAGAAGCACACACACATAAAAATACACTCTTATCCACCTGCAGCTACTGACACCAAGTTCATGACTGTCATCTCAGCACTGTAGGTGATCTTACAAATACATCAGCTCCTCTTGAAAGGTTCCCCCATGTACATATATACGGATTCCAGACCTGGCACAACTCGCACTGCACTGTAATCCCAAGAATGCATCTGGACAGGCAGCTCCTTTGCAGTAAATAAATATACACACTTCTCCTAATTCCACCTTTAAGAATTCTCAAATGAGATTGAAAGGTTATGCTGTAAAAATCACATTCAAAATAAGCAGTTACTGGAAATGTAGAACACTTCTACTCTGCAGAATTAGCTTAGCACATTTTATGTATTAAAAAAAAATAGAGGCCACGCATTGTTGCAAAAAAATAATGTACCAGGTCCTCAGTTAGAAAAAAGTGACACAGTTCCAGTGAGTAATGCAGACTTACAATAGGCATTATTTACACTGCAGGAAAAATGGGAATAGAAAATTATGGCTGTAATACAGGGTCAAATCAGTTCTGAGTCATTGCTAACCCAAAGGCCATTATTTTGCATTAACCAGTTCCTCCTCATCTCATTTTTTATGAAAAGTAACTCCTCTGCATAAAAGCTAAATAATGGTGAATGCAAAAAACCTGTTCTCCTCCTGTGCCCACTGTGGGCTAGGAGCACCAAGAGATTCCACCAAGGTGTTCTACCAAAAGTCAGAGCTTAGGCCCCAGAGGCAGCCAGGAAGATCCCATTAACAAATTTGGCTGAGTCATGTATATTTTAGTAATGCAACTAGACAGCCCAGAAGAATAGGATTCAAATAAAATATAAATTAGTGTGAAGCCAAATTTCCACATAGCAACCATTTTCTGCCTAAAAGAGAAGGGAAAAAATTATCCATGGCTATTGCACTTAACTTTTCCCAGACTCATCAAGAAGCTTCGTGGCAACACCACCATGTCCCCTGAAATGCAACAGGAAAGAGAGCAGGAGCAGGACAGAGGGATGCTAGGGTTAGGGGAGAGCTGAACCTTAAAAAAACCCAATAAACAACACTACAAAATACCTCACAACACATGCTGTAGACCTCACATAACCTGAACACCAGCATGGATTTTTTTGTTTGTTTATTGAAGAAGAGCCAGCTACACACCCCTTGTGCATGTAGATCTCCCCAAGCTTTCAAGCATTAGTGATTTGGGAAAATCACTACCCACATGGCACCTGCTCCCACCACCTCTGCATAGCTTCTCAATACTCCTAGTGTTACCTTTCAAGCCAATAGAAAGAAATGTTGCCCACTTTCTGATATGTGATTGACTTGTTTACTAAAGGGTCTAAAAGAACTTGGTTCAGGATAACCTTGTGTTTTTAGCTTTAGCTGGAAAGTACATGCATCCCAAGCGAAGGGAAGAATCACAACAGAGGCTGGGAGTAAAGCAAGGGAGGTCCTGGCTGAGGTCACTTTACCTGGGATGGACACAAGGCACATGGAGGGTAGTATATAAAGAGACAATATCAAGAAGCCTGAGATCTCGTGGTGTCAGGAACTGTTGATGTCTGAACGCTGAGCTAAAGGTTCAGTCATTCCTCGTAATAGATAGGTACTGCCAGAATTTTACATTGGCATCTTACGTTTAGCAACAAGGCATGCCCAGGCAAAGATCTTCAGACTTCAGCAGTGTCACAGGGGATTCTTCTGCACAAGAAGAGCTGCAGAACCACTTCCAGCACTGCTCAGCCAGAGGCAAACAAACCCTTTGCAATTCTCAGGCAGGGGAACACTTGGCTGGATGTTATTCTGATACCAAAGGAGAAACAATTGACAGCAAAAAATTGCCTTCATAGGAGGAGACCATGTAAGTCCTTTCAAGGCATACTTTATACTCTCTGTACATCTGAACGCCTGCAACTCCCCCTAGGTGGTACATTTCTGCACGTATTTTTCTTACATTGCATTTAACTTGTCTGAGGTACCAAAGTAACTGTAATAGAGTTGTACCTTAGGTTAGAAAACAGAAGCAATTCATAAAGGAGATTCAACTACGCAAGTAGATTTAAGAGAAGACAGGCATGAAGCATGGATAGTGAGGAAGGACTGGTGTATAGAAATCATAAGGTATTTCAGAGAACTTCTGTTATTTGTCTCCTAAATAACTCTTTGTTATAAGGGACACTCATGTGATATAAAGATAACCTGTTAGCATATTCTGTCCATGAATTTCAGTACTGGAGGATATACAGATGCAGAAGAGTTAACTGGAGGCAGAGTGGTTTTTGCAGAGTTAATCACTGAGCTCCTTGGTAAGCATGCGCTGGGAAGCATAGGCCTGGCAAGGTGAACAGCCATAGCTCTAAAAAACAGACTATTATCCCTGAGGCAAGGGAGCTGAAGCAAAGGGATTTGGTGTCATAAGAAAGCCAGCCTGACAAATTCATAAGAGGACACAGAGACAGTGGCAGGGTATAGGAGCTGCAGTCTTGCTCCTTCCCAATTGAAGGCTTCCATCTGCTTCGGTACGGCAAGGTTTGCTCCTAGAAAGGCATCACTCAAAACTCAGGATCGAAGAGATCTGGGTTATAACAACAAAGGAAGCCTGGCTGTTCTTTGTCTGCTGACATTCCGCTGTGTGTTAGAAGACTGAATGAGTCGCTGCACACACTTTCTGATAACAAGAGGGAAACCTCCCGCAGGGCACTAGATAAGGTTGACCCCACAGGAGGATTTGCCATATAAGACCCTGCTGCTGAAGCCTATGGAACCAGATTGAACCTGGCAGGGTCACAGGATCTTTCACTGAGCAAACTACAAGTAAAAAAAAAAACAAAAAAAACAAGCACTTCAGCAGCAGGAGTAGATGATGATCCATGACAAAACTAGAAGAGCAACATGTCCCAAGGTTTGTAGGACCTCCCATTAATGCATATTCCTGTACTTGATTTTCAAAGTGATCAACTTCTTACTGATACAAGTTTTTTTCTCCTCAGATATATTGATTGAAGTGGTTTTCCTCTTGAGAATAAAAAAAGAGTTCAAGAGCAGAAGGGATGAAAAATTCCATCCTGACACTATTACTGTTACCCTTAATCCTGGAGCCTGCCCTCAGCATTCTGCAACAGCCAGAAGAGAAGGCAATATATTTAGGCATCAAATGCTGGGAAAGTTGCTGCAAGACCTGCAACTTTGATCTTACAGCATTCGTGGTTTGCAGCTTGCATGGTGCTTTATGGTCCCATTTCCCTTTTTTGTCACTCTTAGGGAGTTAAACTTCTGTTTATGATTAAGGACCCCAATCTCTCCCCCTCACACACATACTTACTATGAGACCAACTGAGCATTAGTGTATCTGTACAACGTCTGCAGGTCAAATGGGTTCCTAATCCAGATAATCCATGCAGCGTGATTGGCTACAGTTCTGTAGAAATCCTTTAATTTTCATTCTCTTGCTACTGCTGACAGTCGGGGTTTTGTTGACAAATTAGCAAAGTAATGGATGCAGGTGGATTAGAATACCTTCTTTTATATGTGGCAGTATCAGACTGCCAAAAATAAATACACATTAAGAAACCGGGAAATATATCATTAATAAACCAGGATGGCTGTTTTTTCAAAAATGTTTCTTGAAGCTGCCGCATAGAGGTGAAAGCATGATGGAGGAGAGGATTACCTTGTTCAAAAATGTAGATGCTTCCCCTCCATTTCTGGGATACCTAGCTCAGCTTTTTCTGAGCCTCCCCCCCTTCACAGCCTCTGTGGGATGTACACTGACTTGCTACTCAGCCAAGGCAGTCGACTTAAGCACCCACAGGTGTTGGCAACCCTGGGAATGAAAAAGGCAACCTGGGGAATGCAGCCCTTACCCAGGCTTCCCCATGACCCGAGCGCTTCCCTTTTTTGAGATGATAACTTGTTGTGAAGTCAAAAGTCCCTGAGAAACAGGCAATACCTTAAAGGCTACTTCCAAATGCCAGATTCAGTGCTACACTTGCTATAGAGGCAAGACCTCAGCTACCACAGGCAGAAAGGGAGATGATCACCAGTCTGTTGATCAAAACAAGGTGGAGAGAAACCAAGTTCTGGAACAGAAAATGTATTTCCTTTCAGGAAAGCAAATAATTAGTCCCCGAAACAAACAAAGAAGATGTTAATTCAGGCTACTGGACTCTTATAACTCTTTTCCTTGACTTTTTAAGAGCTTTCTTGAAGAATTAGCTGCTATAAGAAGGAAGAATAGTTTCATGAAGTGAGAAGACTGTTTCCACTTAAAGCTGTGGACAATATACTCTAAAGTCTAGTCAGAACAGCTTTGTTATGCTCTTTGGGATGTGGTGGTTACTATGCATTTCCAACAGGTTGAAAGGTATCTGACACTACAGGGTATTTTGGGACCAGAAGCCCTATGCTTGACAGGGTGAAGAAAACTGCTACACAGAAAAGGTATGAGTGAAGGAAAAAGCAAGGTACAGAAAATATGGAACAAAAAACATGTGAAGTGGGAAAAAAGTGAAAGAAACAGGAGAAGAATTCAAAGAAAATAGGAATGAAATTGTCCTGTCTTACAGGAGAGGACAAGGGTTCCAATTTCAGCCAAGATGTCCTGCAAGTGGAATAGGCAAAACCTGGTGTTAAAAAATGTCACAAAGGAAAGTATTCAGAAACACAGATGATTTGTGAAAAAAGTTAAGAGCATTTAGGTCTCCTCACATTAAAATAAGCACAGGTTTAAAGCACAGGTATATTAGGTTTAAGGAATCTCTTGGTGACTCTAAAAACCTTATGGAGATAAAAAAGCTTATGTTCCTCTCAGTTTGAACACTGTACTCAAAAAAGTAGTTCTTACAGAATGAAAGCATAAAGAAAATGAGACAAACTTAGAAAAAACACCTTATTTTATCCTACATATTTATAAAGAGGCAAAAGAAACCTTATTTAGAAAGATATATAAAAAGACTACTGTAATTTCAATGGAATATCTAGAATTGCAGCAGTAAATAACATAATTGAGAAAAGTTTTTGGAGGAGAGACAAGTCTTTCAGGGTTTTTGGAAATGCGGGGAGGCAAGACAAACAAGATGACAGATCCATTTCTAATTACTAAGAGTTGAGGTGTGGGAGGGAATGTCAATGCTTACACCATACCAAAATGTGATCTCTCATATCAATTTTCTTCTTTAAGGCATCATATTAACATCATTTCCTGGCCAATACTAAACCATAGGACCAAGCAAACGGGACTTTAATGCAGGGTCTAGAAGTTTTGAATAATGTAATATTTCAAAGCCCAATGTGTCCCATGCATGCATTCAGTCCCTTACAATCATTTGAGCTTCCTCCCCAGTGCCACATTCTTCACAAGTGACTTCAGAAGTAACACTTTTAGCCCCAAAATCCTTTTAAAATCCACCTCCTGTTCAATACCTATAGTTTTGAATATAGTCACAAATATGTTGACTAGCAACTCCCACTACAGGAGGGAAAGAAAGCCCCACAAAGAGGTGGAATCCAAGAACAAAGGTGGAGAACAAAAGCCCCCCCTTTACTCAATTTGTCTGCCCACATACCAAAGATCAAAAGAGCTCTGGGAAGGCTCTGCATAATCTACATACTTTGTGACCTTATTACAATCAGATTCCCCCCCCCCCGCAGGCACAGCCACTGTGTATATATGCACACACTGTAAATACACAAGCAGGTCTGTGGATGTTTGCCAAGTCACTTGCTCGTGCATTGAGTTTGCTTACTTTTAACAATGCTGAGGCCAAAGAAGTGAGGCTCTTTAATCTTCACTAAATCACAAACTTGCTGAAAGAGCTCCTGTCCAGTGGCTTTGACCTGAAAGACACAATCAATCCAACATTACAGATGGCTCACACACCTGGATGGAGCAACTCTTCTAAAGAAGAGTTCTAAAGAAGAGCTGCAGGACAATACATTTTTGGGTACAAAATACCCAACCACAACCACACCAGAGAACATGCATTGTCTTCAGTATTATTGCTATTATCAGAGAATAGTAATCATTAATATTTACAGAAATGAAAATACTGCTCTCTTGCAGATTTTTTTTTTTTTTTTGAGAAAAGAAAAAAGAAGCAAAACCCAAAGTTTTCATTCAGGAGAACCAGGAACAAAAGTACCCAAACAAACACAAGACTGAGTATCTCATAGGTTAGAGATACGGTTTTTCTGTACCCCACACAGAAGAGCTTGTTCTGTCTCCTGCTGACTTCTAGTCACACAGCCATTGACATCTTCATCTTTGGCAGCTGCAGCCAAAAGCCTGTAAGACCTTGCCTGTTTCCCTGCACACTGAAACCTTCTGATATTCCTGCCTCCGGTAACGCACAGACTTTCCCAGAAGGAGCATGGTTCTGCTTAACTGCATGTGCACTCCTGGATGTGTACTGTGATATGAAGATTCCCCCTCGAAACATCCTCCCATCCCTAGCCTCATTTCCCCCTGTCCCACTGCACCATCCCAGGACTACTGACAGACAAACCACAGGCAAACTCAGAAATTCCCCCAGCCCACAGAGGCACGGGGGAAGGAGTTCAGAGAAAGAGCAGATGGGGAGAACAGAACAGCACTGGCACAAACAACCTCAGCTCAGGCTGTAGTGCAGCCAGCTGCAGCTGCAAAATGGGCCAGGACCTTAGAATTTCATTACCCCACTGCTGGGCGATGCAGATTAGCAGTGCCAGGAGCAGCTGCCTGCAGGGGTATAGTGCAGTGCTACCTACTGAACAACAAAAGATGACAGGACAGAAGTCGACTGTTTAACTCTCCTACAAACCAACTACCATCCTCATTTTTAAAGCTCTTTTACTGTAGGTATGCCACACACCCCAGAAACTGGCTTGCACTCACCTCCCTGCCCCAGGCTGTACCATGTCACTAGACATGGACAATGGGGAACAGGAGGTCATTTAAGTACTCATTTTCTTCTACTTGACAAGGCATCAGTAGCCAGACAGTCACTACTCTTTTATCAGGAGCCCTGAAGCCTGCACTACACCAATGCAAACACACGTAAGCTTTGAGCATGGAGGAGGTAGTGCACAGTTCTGATAAGACCCAAAAGCACATTTGGGTCTTATAATTATGAGTCTCTGTGTGAGACTGCACCCTTTCAGTCTCACACCTAGACGCAGTGTATGGTCAGACACCCAGAACACACATTTGGAAGGTAAAGCTGGTTACAAAGCAATCTCCTTTGCCAAAGCAGCAAGCTCTGAGCATGTTCTACTACCTGGGAAGGATTTGCTAAGAAAGATGTGACCTACCTCTAGCCAGAATGGTTATGGGCATTTACAAGAGTCACTGACAGCACAGGACTCCCTGTAAATGCTACACAATGAGAAAAATTTTCTAAGTGGCAAGCTTTCATACCTAAGGAAAGAAAAACCTGTTTTAAAACACTTAATTCTAGGGAACTGAGCACTTCAAGTGACAGTTTTGTGGCACATAGCTCTAAACAGTGATTTAGGCAGAGTTCTTGCACAACAGGTATGTTACTACTACCTTGTCCATTCTCCTCTTGGCACTTCCCTTCTGTATCAAGTTCTACTCCCAGCCTTAAAGGCTATGCAATACCAATTAAATTTGTAACTGCTGTTCCCTCCTCCTACTTTCCCCTCTGCTCAAAGCAACCAATACTTCCTTTTGCATTTTTCATCTTTGGACTTTCCTCCCTATGCATATGGTTCCTGTGCCAAGATTGATCTCAGAAATGTTATGACTCATTCCTTCCACTGATACTCAGCCTTGCCCCATGTCAGGCTCAGGGCTTCTTTACACGTGAAATTTAGTCCAAAGTGAAATCAAGTGCAAGTTTACAGAAAGTAACTGCTACTCCAAGGTCATTCTGTGTACAGATATTCACGTGCATTAGTTACCTATATCTATTTTTCTTAGTACATATGATTTGAAACATCAGCTCTCCTGTACACAGAACAACTGGAAGACTTCAGACCTACGCCTGCCATTCACCAAACTATCTCCACTCCATAAATTTCTCCCACTCTGCCTTGCCCTCCTCAGAGTAGCTGGTGAGCTGCAGCACACCCTAGTTCCCCTCACAGCTCTGCTTCTCATGTTCACAGTCAGTCCCAAGAAGGCATTTTTATTCCTCACCATCTCCCCAAATCCACTGTACATTCAGAAAGGTAGACATCAAAGCTAATTAAGAGATACTTGATTGTGGGGCAAGAGAATTTAAAATGGCTCCTGCTCTTCCCTCTTCAACAGCACTATCTGTGAATGGTGTAAGACATACATTTTAAAGAGCAAGCTTCAGTTTATATGTGACCACATAAAACACATATAGGTAAACTCTTATCTGGAAGGGTGGAATTTATATGGGAGGGGAGAGGGAGGACTTACCTGCATAAACACTGCACTTTTCATTGAAAGGATCTATAATTTATTCTGCTGGAAAGATAACCATTCTTACCTACCTCACTGAGCTGCAAGCTTGTTTAGTATTTGCATTCCACACTGAAGAGGTTAAAAGGCTTTGGAAATCTTTAGTAGTGGCATTATTATTCTAATAAATGCACAAAGTATCATCTGTGGTTGTGCTAATTACATTTGGGTTCTACCAATTTCACTAGAAAATTGCCTTGATGTTTCTTTAAAAAAGAAAGATCTCTCCAGCTGTGAAATCGTAATTTTTCTTGCTGTTTTGAATGAGTGTTGTGGTAAAGTCAGAAGCCAAATGAAAAGCTGTTTCTGGTGACTTGCCCAGCTGTAACAGGTCATGTTTCACTCTCTATGCAATTAGGACACAACTGTGTGTTGAGGTCTCATGTTTTGGCCCAGGCAGCTATTCCCTTTCATGCAGGCATCTCCATGTTCATACTTTCCCAATTTCCCAGACCCAGAAAGAAAATGGTATCAGAAATGACAAGGGCTAATGTATTTAAAAGGAATACAAAGGGATGCTGTGGAGGATTCCTCTGCAGGACAATGTAGTGATACACAAGGCACCCCAGCTTTTTGGAGGGGCAGCAGGCTGGGACAGGAGAGGGAAACAGAAAGGGACAGCACTTTTCCTCTCTCCCTGTCAGTGCTCAATGCAAAAGATCATTTCTTATGCTGATTAAATATCTTAGAAGTATAAAAAAAGACATGCAGATGTACCATTTAGGAACCTGGTTTAGTGGTGGACTTGGAAGCATCATGTTTATGGCTGGACTCGAGTCTTTCTCACCCCGAATTTATTTTATGATAACCTGCAGGTTTCCATGATTTACTGGAGCATGACCCAGTGGTGAAGGAACAGCTGCATGCTCCATTCAGGCACAGGCACAGCGAGGAGCAGTGACAGCGTCAGCCCTGCTGGTGCACTGCCCTCCTGCACCTTCCCCACGGCCGGCTGGCTCTGCTATCTCCCATCTTTAGCCTCCCTGATAAGAGCTATAAGAAGGTGAGATTTAGGGTCAGCTGCAACAGACCATTACCCAGGCCTGTACACCTGCTGCCAAGAACTTAATTAAATCATCGTTTTCTGCCTTGCACAAAAGCCAGCAGTTACAGAAACCTTCTGGGGCAGTGGATGGGCTGGGTTTGAACCAGTAACCTAGAAGCAGAGCGTCCCAGATTTTTCTGCTAAAGCTTTATTCCATCCAGCCCTTGAGGCTGTTTCAGTTAAGGACGCTACACTTACACACAGCAGGTAGGAAAATTCCGACACGGATTTTGAAGATTAGCATGCATAGTTTCAAAAGCCACAGTTTCAATCAAGTATTTAAAATAACAGTTCACCTCAACTGTCTTCTCCCCCTCCTCATCCCAAAGCAGGGGAAAAAAACCTACCCAAAACAAAGCCAAATTTCCCCAGCCCACTCGAGTGCACACACACGCTCACAAGAAAGCACTTACCTTTGAAACTCCCTGGTCCTCTCAACGCCAAGTGCCTCTTGCTAAGCTCGGTTTCTCACAAGTTCAAGGAGCAGCCAGCATTGCACAAAGAGGCACCGTGCTGTGCAGACATCGTGCCACCCTGGGCTGCCAGCTGAGATAGCCCTGCTGTCACTCATGCTCACTTTCAGACATTCGAAGCAGCAATCAAAGAAATGAAGCAACTTGCCTTGCTTTTTTGTGTGTATGAGTACTCAAGAGGAGGGGAAAAAACCCACCCTCAATGGTTGTTTGCCTTAGACTCTTTGAAGGGATCTGCAGGCTGTCAAAACCAGGGATAGCTGGACTCTTTACAAGAATAAACAGTCATATGTTTGGTACACTTGCTAAGTAATCAAGATATTTCAGGTTCAAGTTTTAAAAAATTGTTGGATTATTACGAGCAGCAAAACCATTTCAGACATAATAAAATGTAAATAACAACAGAAAAAGAGCAGAGGAGACCCCCACCCTACAAACACAGCCAGGACTTCTAAGGAGCTCTGCGAAGGAGTTGAAGCTGCCCAATTAGAAAATGGAGCACCAATTACCCTAAGATGGCTAATAGCCTTTCGGTCAGCAGACCAGCAGCAGGCCTTTGGGAGAACAATGGGAGCTAACAAAACTGAACCGTGGCCGCGATGCAGCGACCTCCCGGCCACTCACCCCGACGGCCAGGCTGAGCTGCTCGCGGGTGGGCAGGAAGACGCAGACGCTCCGGATCTCTGGCTGCATCCTGCCTGCCAGCAGCGTCCTGCTCATGGTGGGCAGCTCCACAAGGGCTGGAGTCTCTTCTCCAGACACGTGTCAGGCTCCCTTCATCCCATGTACCTGTTGAAAAGGCGAGAGCATCAGTGCTGTGCTTCTCTTGGCACCGGGAGCAGCTCACAGCATGCATGTGATGAGATGTTTAAAAACAAAACCACTCCCAACAATCATCCATTTTCCAGGGCCAGTCAATGTTTCCACCACCATCACAGCACAAATCAGGCAGTGTCAACCTTTTAAACAGCTTAAAGTCCCATGAGAGGGCCATAAAGCAATGAGGTCTCCCTGGAATAACATACCAGGGAGGTTTCAATAATTCAAGGTTTCCAGACTCGTATAAGTGATAAGGCAGGTGGCACCTTGGGCCATTGCCTGAAAATACGTGACATGGGGGAGCGTCCCATCCTTCAGCCAGGTACCTCACACTCCCAAAGCAGAGATTTCAATGGGCTGTCAACAGGCACATGTCAGTGCAGAGGACTTCATCTGTGCCGTCCTCCTCCTCACTCCATCCCTACACCCTGGGAAAACACTGCCAGAAATCCTCTACACCTCAACTCAGAGGAGGAGGAGGTGGAACACAAACTCAAAAGGCTGAGCCACTGTGTAACACCTTTTGTGAGGTAAGCACTGCCCTCCTCTCAAGTACTGAGCACAGGCTGCACAAACATCTTACAGCTGAAGTTCAGATATTAACAGAAATAAGAGATGGAAGTTTTCTGTGCAACCAAATGCAGAATAGCCAACATCATCTTGACTTTATAGCTAGGTCAGACAGTTTCCTCAGCAACCTGTACCATTTTATGTATAGTCCTCTCCAATGCTCTCAGCATTCCTCTCAGGAAGTGTCCTGTGGCACTTGAATCCATCAGGAAGGGGAGAGGCTCCTCGAGGGTGGGTTAGATATCATTGCAGGCAGATACCTCAACCAGCAAGATACCAAATGTGGGCTCCACTCCATCCCCATACAAGTTTTGACGTAAGTCAGCCCCCAGCTGCCCTGAACAAAGGGCACAAAGCTGCCCTTCTACCATCAACACCTGAGCACAGCAACAGAGGTGCTGCTGGCTGCTGTCTGTCCCCAGAGTCCCCACACACCCAGGGAGAGGTGCAGACCCCAGCCCGATGCACTGGTTATGGCAGTGCCACCCTCTCCCACCACCCACAGCCCAGCCCAGCCCACCTTCAGGCTGTGAAGGGAGCCATGGCCTTTTCCTTCACTCTCCACAATGTATAAAAGATGAGGGATCACAAGCAGCAGGGAAGCAGGCCATGTTATGCTAACACACATACACATATATGAATGTACATGCCTGTGTGTGCACTACAAATAAGTTTTAAAAGCATTTTGTGTTTAAAATCATGTTTGTCCTGGTTCAGGAGAAAATTTTGGCAGAATCAAATTCCTGTGTGGGAGATGGGAAAAGCAAACAATAATGTAGAGTACAGCAAATAGAACTTGGATTTATCCCTCTCCTTTCAACTCTGTACTCAAGCATCAGTTTTTTTAAAATTATTTTTTAAATGCAAATACAAGATAGATCCAGGAGTATCCTCTTGCAAGTACAGAAACTGTTCCATGCACTGCCTTCGCCAAGCCAGCATATACAATGCTTCTTAATAAAGCAATTTTTTTATTCAAGTTATGTAGAGCATTCCTTATAAGACAGAAGAACATTTTTAAAATGCAGACAAGGAAGCTATTAAAGTATTATTTCAGAACAATTATATAATTGTTGAAAATATATTACTGAATTATATATATTATTATATTAGATTAATGAAATAATTATACTGACATGCACTCTTAGGGTCCGGACTACACACTATTAACAGCTCTATATAAATTACAGATGTCTACAGAATGACTTGAGGGCAACAGGTCACCACTATTATTGCCAGCTGATGTAATTCATGCCATAAACTTTATCAGCAGCATAAAGACCTCAAGTATGAACTTATCTTCATTGCCAAACGGCTGCAATGGCTATTACACGTTCCCTCTCACAAGGGGATATTGCAGCCAGTGAAGACATTCAGGGGGCTACAAATAGAACTGAAAGTAGGGCAAAAAAGTTACCACAAAACACAAACACATGCACACAGATTCCTCTGGACAGCTGAAGAAACTGACTCCCACTTCCCCATGGCCTCTACAATAAAAAGTTTCTGGAGAGTTTTTCCCCACACCTGCTTTTTCCATTTGAATTTTTAAGAGAACAGCTGTGGACCCTTAGAAGAGGAAGTTGAGAAAGGCAGAAGAGAAGGTGATTTTCTTCTTATGATTCAAAACAAATAAGCTTCTGGACCCTCCCATGCCAGGTAAGGGGTTAAAGAAAAAACGTCCTTAATCTGAAGGTGGAGGTCAAACACAAACTCAGCTCAACCTTCTCTTCTTTAGAGGTATGTTAGGATGTGATAAAACATAATAAATCATTAACTTGCTAGCAATGCATGTTTACACCTTTACTTTTCAAAAAAAAAAAAAAAAAAAAGTTGTGAGTCAGGAGTAACTGCTCAATGAAAACAGGTGACCAGAAGGAATGCTCTTACTTAAACATACACAATTTCAGACTGTCCATATGCCATTCCTTTGTTTACCACAGATTTCAACCTCTTAACCTCAATTAAACCATAAAAGCTCCAGCAAATGCACTGCAGATGAATTAATAAAAGCTGAAGTCAATCATCAGCCCCTGGGACACCCTACAAGTTGTTTGTTTTTGTTGTGTTGCTTTTTTTTAACTAACATCACTTCATGTTTTAGCTGCTGAAGAAGTGCATTTTGAGACATAATTGCTTGGTCAAAGGGCCAGCAAGTCTATCAATTAAAACAGTCAAAGGCATTATTTATTTGTATTCTTCTGGTATAAGACAGGAGGCCTATTAGTGTCCAGAGTTGTGGCACAGCTTATTTAGCAGTGTTTATTTTACCTAAACACACATGCAGAGGATCTTTGGGAAACATGCCTGTCATTAACTTCAAGCCTTCTCTCACTAAGCAGCTCAAACATGGTCATAAAAACTCAATTAAATCTTCCCCTCCTCTCTTCACAGACCCTCAAGTTGCCTCCCAGCACAGGGTCAGAACCTCAGCACTTGCTAGGTTAAAGCAGGAATGGATGAGGTTTGCCCCAGCAACGTGGAAAAGACCAGCAGAGCCCCCCATGGGAGGAAAAGGAGTTGAATGAGAAGGAATGAGCCATGTGCCTCAGGGATCAGCAGGATGGCTCACTGAAACACCTCACACCCCACCATGCACCCAGCAACACAAGGATGTCCTGCCACCACTGAATTTGGGGAGAAGGTCTCATCCAGACAGCATGTGGGTTCTCCTAATGAATGCCACTGTATTTTACACACTACTTTGTATCACACAGCAAATTGGGTCCTAATTCTCATTTCAGCTTCTAGGTACAGATACAACCACATCTCAAGGGGATAAAGGGAACAGATACCATAACTTACCAACTCAGAGTAGCAAAGCAGAACAAAGTTCGTATCTATCAAGAAAAAAAACATAGGTAATAATGTGCTTCTCTCACAAACACCTGGAAGCATGCTTTTTAAGGTTTATTACAGTAAAACATCTACTTTTGCTAGAGCTGATAGAGAATGAGCACTGAGCATCTCCCTGATGAAATCTTACCACAGTGGCCCTACAGCCTCTCATGAAAAATTGTCCAGAAACATTAAGACTCTTCTTAATATTTTCCAGACATCATCCAGAGATCTTTGGGCTTCTAAGAACACTAGGCTCTTAGGCTGCAGTTTCACAAACAGCTTAAGCAGCTTTAATCAAGGCAGTCCTGCAGCAAGACAGACAGACAACTGCCTGGAAACAAATCTGCCTTTGGCAGGAACCCACACTTGGGGTGCCTTGTACTCAGGATGAAACACAGTCCTAGAACTGAAAACCCCCCTCACCTTCCAGGTATTTTGTCCCCTCAGATGCACACTGTAGGGCCCCAGTACTATCTGCAAGAGAGAGTAATAAAGAGCCTGAGCAAGTAACAGATGTCATGTATAAGCCTTTCTCAGCAATTTTAAAAAACTCCACCCACCTCCTTTGACTAACCCCAGCAATGATGAAAATTTCTCTGAGAAGATGCATCAACCAGGAAGGAGCGGAAACAAAGTTGCTTGTCAGGGCAGAAAACAAGATTGAAGCTAAATAGCTTTATGTCATGGCTGTAAGACGATGTGAAAAGTGCCACCTGTGATCAGCAGTCAGGACAACTAGGTCATATCCTGCAGCTAACTCCCAGAAGCACATCGACTTTTCAAACATGTCTACCTCAGCACGATTCCAGGACCAGCACAACACATCCAAGGGAAAGACGCCACAGGGAGGTAAGGTACCAAATTTGGCATCCACGCACTGCTTTTTTGGTAAAATGCACACCTGTCTTCAAACACTGCACACTACTTTGAATAGGTGTCTTGTTATTCCTTGCTCAACAGCTTAGACTAGGGTTTCCTATTCAAAGCTGTTGAACAAGGAATACCAAGACACCTCCCAGTCACTTGGGTGCTCTGAAGAACTGGATTCCAGAACTGGTGCAGCTTGGCTCTGGACACATGCAACACTGACAGCAGAGACAACTGGCTTCAGCCCACGGAAGTGGGAGATGCAACTACAGCAGGCTTTCTGCACCTGGTCAGGTGTGACACAGTCCTCTCACAGGACTAAGATGTGGGCCTGGCCCCCACCTTTCCTTTAGGATTCTTCAAGAGGTGCAATGCAAGATGCCTTCAAAAACTTCAGGGCTGTGAATCCAAGCAGATGTGACAGGGAAATCGCTGAGCATTGGTTTCAGATACCAGCCAACATACTTTTTTCCTTTCTTCCTGTACAAGCAGCACTCCTTGGTGACACTGAGCTTTGACACTAGCAAGGAAAATGCTTTTTCTCGCTAGTCTTCATTGCTGGATTAGATGCAGCTCTTAGGAATAACTGCTCAGACTCCCCACCTTTGTGCTGTAAGCCTTCCTGCCCCACATCAAGCAGTACAACTGAATCCCAGAACAGGAAACATGCTCTAGTGCTTGTAACTCTTCTGCTCTGCACCCCACACAACGTGCTTAGGAAGAAGAGATCTTCCAAAATTCTGTGGACACCCATTCCTAACCTGGGACCATGCTGCTATGATACTCTGTAGGTTGCCATAGTCCTTAAGCTCAAAGACAGGGACAACTCTCCTAACCCAGGGATGCTGGCATTCTCTTGCAGCCAAATAAAAGTGACTCATGTTTTGGGTGCACTAGCTAGTCCTGAAGGAGAGGAAAAAATGCTTAACAAAGGACAGAGCACCAAAGGAGGTGCTCCTGCAGCGCCTGGAAGCACAAGGGCAGGGCAGCAATTGCAGGACCACGCAGGGTGCTGCCACACTTCCATCCACCTCTCCCATGGGAGGAAAAAAGCTCCTCAGCAGTTTGCTCCCTTTCAGGACAGCACATGAATCACTTTATGAGCTCAATATTTAGCTGAAACAAAACTGAGTTCAGGAGCTCTTTGAAAGATCTAGACAATGAGTATTAAAGGCTACAGGCAAAAAGGGACGAATTAGGATCTCACAGGGATTATGTTTTTCCATTGCTTTTAAGTGATGGAAAGTGGCTTTGAATTTTTGTACACAAAAACAGGCAACCCTTTAAAATACATTATTTTAACAGTACTACATGCAAAACTTAGCAATGTACACATTTTAAAGAACATCCAAACCATAAAGTCTGCATCTAGAGCATGCAATTCCTTTCCAGCATACTCTTTTACCTGGGAAGACAAATGGATCAACTGATTCTTCCTTCTCACTGACTGGTAAAAGTAGTAGTATGCACCCTATCACATCTGACTACTGACACGCAGTTTCTAGTGCAATAAATTTCATGACTGCTGCATAATCTACTAATAGACTTGTTTATTGAATACCAATCACTTATAAGTCTTTCTCATACTTCATAAATCAAACACATTAATTAAAGTTTAAGAGTAAGTGGTAATTTAAGGTATCAATTGGCCTAGACAACTGCAGAAGTTCAAGAAAAAACCTGCAAAATATGGCATTGGGCATGAGCCAGCCTCAGTATCCATTACACCTCACACAGAGCAGCTGTAAAGGAAGCCTGGTCAGAAATGCCAAGCTCCATTTTCTCAGCTGGATCCCAACACACAACACATGAGAGCTTGCAAAAGTTAAGAGAAATGAATTGCTGGAATAGCCATTCAGTAACAGCAACCTTGTCACCCCTCAAACACACCAATATATATATGTCTCTTTTGAGATGGACCCTTAGGGAAATCTTATTTATGGGCATACAAATGCACAGCCAGGAGTGCAGCGAAGACAATGCTGGTCCAGAATCTCAGAGTAAGAACAAGAACAGAGATACTTCAATTTAGCACTCCAGTGCTTGGCAATTCTGCCTTGTAAATCGCAGCTCTTTGTAAAGACCATTCATCTTTTCTACCTACAGGAAACAGGAGAGGCTAAGTACAGGCAGCAAGTTCTTTACAATAAGGGAAAGCCAGGCTTCCTTCACAGGCATTGCAAGTGTCAGGAAATTTAGGAAGAGCAGGAGAGCAGCAGCAAGACCTGGCCTCTCTACTGCCAGCTCAGAAGAGAAGCACCTTCCTCTACTGTGCAAATTGCAAATACATGACATGTCCTGACCCAAAAGCCTATCAGTTAATTCTCCAACTGGAAACATATTCCATTTTTAGTCTACCAAGGCTACAAACAGGATTTCTCCCAAGGGCATCCATTATACTCTTGCCTCAAGCACATCAGATGAGAGATACTCTTCTACAATTCTGTCTTTGTACAAGTTATTTTACAGGGATAATATTTTTTCACTTTAGCTGCAGTGGACTGATTTGGAATGCATCCCGATGACTCCAGAAGTCTGTTGTAGAACTGTCCTAAAATTTCTTCATTTCTATTCTCACCAAGATCGTGTAACAGTTATAGAAGCAGCAGACTACAAAGTATTTATTAAATAAATAAATAAATAGCAAAGCGTAATTATAATTTCACAAGCAATACCTTGAGCTTCAGGACAAATAAGAGAGACTTTTTTTTTTTAACCAATGTAACAAATTCTTCTGAGGAAGAATAGCTTTGCTACTAGTAATAATCATGTTAAAAAAAAATTGGCTTGCTACCCTTGAGAAAGGGGAAAGTCCACTGCAGATCTCATTGCCTTTGAATCACTATCTAAATATCCAAACCAACCAGGCAGTTTCTACATCAGTTTGCTTCTTTTTCCCCCTCAAGTGTACAGTTAGTCATGAAAATATTCAGAGCAGAAAGGAATACTGATGTATGTTAGATGCACAAAAGAATAGATAAAACTCCACCTGGAACACAACTTGTCTCTGTTACAAGTGTGAAAATGCCAATCTGCCAATACCTTGATAAAATTAACACAAACAGCAGGGTCTTTATGATTAGATGCAGTTTCAGAAACTGCACACAGCACTGTCAGACATCAGCTTTAGCAAAGCATTGAGGAAGACACAGACAAAAAAAGAAACAACAACAACAACAAAAAAAAAAAAAAAAAAACAAAAACAAAAACCCACAGCCTTACATAGTGCTGCATTTTTGAGGCAATGCTGAATTGCGCAAAAAGAGGAAATGGAGGGAAAACAAAAAGGCAAACATAAGAAATGGTTAAACAAGAAGCAAATTATCTTCTCCTGTGATTCTCCAGGGAGCAGCTCCTCCTTGTCAGAGGATATTGTTTGGGCCAAGCCTATCATTTTCTCTGTGAAGAGTTACTAACCACACACTACGAATTAAGGTACCACTGCTTAACACCACCAAGATAATCAAGCAGCAGTGCAGTAACAGGGGACTTTCTGCAAGAAAAGAAGTGTAACCGTGGAGAACAGTAAGCGTGCAAGTAATTTACATTGTCTCACTTTGGAGAAACAATAGGGAAACGACTTTACTACAAAAGTCAACTGATAGAGAGCTAATCATTGGATTCATATGTTTTTTACCTGCAGTGTTGGGAAAAGTGCTGTAGCTTTAAGGTACTATCAACTTTGATTTAAAAAAAACCCTGAAATATAGCAAACAAAAAAAAAAAACCCAAATCCCACAAAAATTCACCCATAAAACACCCTAAAAACCAGGCCCTCTCCTGGGTCTAAAAATTTCTATCAGAAAAAGACTTAGATGAGAAAACCACATGTAAATCCAAATGGTTTTGGTGTTACTGGTGTTCATCCCATTTTATCAGGTTCGTATAAAAAATTCAGTTAACAACAACACAAATTCTAAGGGAAAAAAAAAAACCTGTCCAAAAAGCACTGACAGATTTTTTGGTAGACCATTGCAAAGAACCACTACAACTCGTGTTCTTCAACAGCATTCTGTTTCCTCCCCTCTTTTCTTACTTAAGGTCATGTCTACAAGAAGCACAACCCCCACTCACCTCTTAGATTCCATTTTTTTCTGATTTGACACTTCTTATCTGAAGCCAAAACACAGGCTACTACACAGACTCCCACCACCACCAGTGCTAAAACCAGAACACTTTGATTAAGAGTGTTTAATTGTACAATTAAATGGGAGGAATAAACAACAGTAAGGCCAAGACATTCTGTTTTCATTCCAAATTTTCCAGGAACAAAATTAAATTAAAAATGCTAAACAAATTAATGGGTCACCAGTGTTCAAACAGTTGTGGTTTGTTGGTTTGGGATTTTTAAAACATTTTTGAAGTATTTATAGTCAGGGCCTGGACATCACAGCGGTACTCTGAAGAAGGGACAAGGTTCAGACGGTGTGCTAGTTTTCTGGTGTGGTGGAAAAACACAGATGTGCATTTTAAATGCCACAGGGGAGTTAACCTGAGAGCCTGTCACTGCCGAACAGCAGAAGAAACATCTCTCGATGCAGACGACCACGACTTCTCAGCGCAGGAAACCCAAAGCCTTTCCCTGTAAATCGTTACCAAAAAAGAATTCCAAGAGGTGGGGAAACAACGAAATATGGAGGCTTTTGCCTTGCTCACGCCTTCTCCCGCAAGCACACACCTGCGGGGACACTCTCCTCCCGTCCCGTCCAGTACGGATGCATCAAGGTCCCGCACGGCTGTCAGACCACCTAGCCCAGCCCCCGCCACCGAGGCTGCCCCACGGAAGGAGGCGGCCCAGGTGCTGCCCCACAGGGTGGGACCCGCGGGGCCGTGTCCCCGTCAGTCTCCCTCGGCACCGGCGAGGCAGGTGGCAGCCAACCGAGCACCAGCTGGGACGCGTCCCACACCCGTGCCATGGCACGGCCCCACGGGAGCTCTCTGGGACACGGCCAGCCGCCTCGGGTGTCTCCCGTCGCGCAGCCGGTGTGTTGCTGATCCCGCCCCAGCATCACCCCATCATCCAGCGCCAGCGAGACCCACCGGCGGGACCCGGTCCACGACGCTGAGGGACGGATAAGTTACCACGACCCCAGGCTCCTCCAGAGCCCCACTCCCTCCTGTCCCCACCTTGTGCCTCCCCGCTCCCGCTGCCTCGCCCAGGAGCGGGCAGGGACACCCACGGTGGCGGCTCCAACGGGAAAACCCCCTGATAGTGTGACACAGCCGGAGATCGCTCCGGCCGAGGCTCGCACCGCCCATCCAGCCACAAAGTTGTAAATAGACTTTCGCAGCCGCTGCCGCGCGGAGGGACCGACCGCCGCCGCACAGAGCCTCTCCCGGCCCCGCGAGCAGCGCACCCCCGGTCCCAGCGCCCTCGCCCCCCGTCCCCCGCCCCGGGCGGCGGCCGCAGCCGGGCGCCCCGCGGCTCTCCGCTCGCACCGCCGCCCGCAGCCGTGCCGCGCCCGGCGGCTCCGCCGGCACCGCTCCCACCCGGGACCCGTCCCTCTCGCCTTTGTCCCCCGGCAGCGCACCGGGACCGCGCCTGGCTCCTCACACCACTGCCGCAGAAGGCCCGGGACACTCCCTGGCCGCTGTCCCGACAGCGGAGCCCGCGGACTCACCGCGGGGTAGCCCCCGCCGCGGAGCTCCTCCGGCCGCTCCCGTGCAGCATCCAGCGCCCACCGAGGCAGCGGCGGGCGCACGCCGAGCCCGGGAGGAGCACCGGCCTGGGGCGGGGCCAGGCGGGGCGGCACACGGGGAGGGGAGGCGGCGGGGGCGGGTCGGGACGGGACGGGCGGTGTGTGCCGGGGAAGCTGCGGCGGCGGGCGCCCTGCGTGCGGTGATGAGGCGGTGCTGGCGGAGCTGGCGGAGCTACGAGGCTATTTTGGTTTTGGTGGCTACTCAGTTCACCGCACTGGCAGCAATGAAGTTTGCGTAGGGGAAATTGCAATTAAGAGTAACCACAGCAAGTCACCGGAACTCGCTCCAGGTGGCTGTGCCACAGCCAGGTTAAGTGGGTGATGCTGGCAGGGGGAGATGGCTCGAAGCGTAAAGAGGTGCAGTGTAAAAGTCGGGATCGGATCTGAGAACTCCGCGCCTGGAGTTTCGGGCGCTGGGAGCTACAGTACTCGAGAGGGAGATGCTGTGCTGCAGGCATGGCATAAACCCTCTTGTTTCCCTCCCTCTTCTGTGTTATATTCTGCTTTTTAATGTAGTAATTTTCTGAAAGAAGGTGGACATCATCTCATTGTCTGTTTAGTTGCTCCCTCACGAGTAGGTTGTTCAATTTCCCCACATACCAGTTCTATGTGAGGGTGCAGCCGGCATGGGAGCTGGGCTGGCAGCAGGCTGTAAAGGGAGCAGGTGAGAAGGCTTTTGCATAGTGTTGCACAACTCCATAGCAAAAAAAAAAAAGGAGATTTGCCCAGGAGGAACCACAAGAGTGAGCCTGAGTTGCTGGTCTGACATGGCCACCTGACAGGATGATGTGAGCAGGGCACCAGGTCACCTGTACTGACCCCCAGGTTTTAATCTTGCATTTGAGGTTGGACACGAGACTGGCTAAAATCAGAGCCCTGCTGGCATGGATAATGAAGAGGACAGTTTACTTTTTCCTCTTCCCAGCTGGACTCTAACAGTGAGGCTGCTCTGTGAGCAGAGGGAACATCTTATCCCATAACAATCTTCTGAGAGAAAATATTGGTGTCTACTCATTATCTGAGAAATGGATGAACACTTCATTTCAGGAATGGCTCCAGGGCTGTGGGTCCTAACTGAATAGAGACAACTCCCAATGGCCGAGGTGAAGTCTTTCATGGCTTGTCCTTTTGTTAAGCCAAGGCTGATCTATGTAGTTGCCCTCTCAGCATGCCAGCTGTTTCTAAAGCTATTTTGAGGTGCCTAATGCATGTTTTCATGGGCAGCTGACTTGGCATGACATCTTCCTTCTGTCCATAGAAACATGTTACACTGTCCATTTTTATTCTGTATCATCTTCTGTCTCCTTCACTCCCTTTGCTCAGGGTTGTAGCACTTTCCTTAAGCCCGCTCTGGAGCACTTCAGATTGCTAAACTTATCAATGTCACTAAATGGACAGAAAATCCTAAAAATTTTTTTTTGTTTGTTTTGTTTGTTTGTTTTCAGGAAGAGTAGTCTGCTGTGTTGGTGGATTTGATTGTCTCATGAAATGGTCCAACCACTGCTGGAGTCAGCAGCATCTTGTAATATCACGTACTCTTCCTCACTTATTTTCCAGCATGAATTTGCAGGATTGAATGTAAGCGCACAGAATTTAGTGCCCAAGTGTAGGCTCTGTTGTTGAATCTGTTCTTATTTAACCTGCCCTGTATCATACATAAAGCCTGCAGTGGAGCCAGCACAGTCTGCTCACAGTAGGACTTTCTGTCATATTCTGACAGCTGGTGGACAAGTTGAAATGTTAGCAAACAGCTCTGAACAGTTGCTGTGTTCTTCTGGGTTTTGATCATTTGGAAAAGAAAATGTTACAGTAGCTTACAAAGTCATGGCTCCAGTTTCTGTGAAACAGTGCTTTAGCTATGACAGGAGGCAAGCACCGTGTCTAGGCTGCTGAGATAGGGGAATGCTCCGTGGCACCACCTTAACATGCTCTTCTCATCATTTGCAGTAGAATCCTTAGGGCTATTTCCTTCACACAGAACCTGAGTAGGAGAGTAAGAAAAGTGTGGTTCGTGTGCTGGTGATGTTCCCAATTGAAGTGGAATTTAGTACAGAATGTCAGGTACTATTACCTTAATTGGAAGTATAGTATTTATCGCACAGAGCTGGTCTTCTAGGATTGTGTGGCACTCTGGAAAAAACAAGCTGCAGTTTGAGAAACATCAGGACTGCAGGAAAATTGAGATATTGTCAGCCTGTTTGTTTTTCAAGGAGACATCAAAGTGTTGGACTCTGAAGGTATCTGTGTTCCAAGGAAATACCAATGCAAGTTTTCAAAGCATCAACTCCAGCTCTCCTTCTTGCAGTGCTGATAAGCAGTTTCATCCAGCATGCCTGTAAAGTGGAAGCTGGAGAGGGGGATTTGTGGATTGGTTCTTAACAGCTGGTGTCTTCAGAAAAAAGAGCAACTTTTGTAAGCCGATGTCTCATGCAGAGTCATACTGGAGTCAGAGGGACCCCATGCGAAAATAAAAGTTTGAATAAGCATATGTCTTTACTCATGGTCTTGTCTGCATTGCATGTAGGCAAAGAGATCTTCCAGTGCAAAAGGGAAAGCTGTGGCTTGCCTTCTCTGTCTCGGAAAAAGTATCCTTTTCCTCTTCTTACAATAATTATCATGGTGCATGTAGGAGATAATTTTGTTGCTACTATTTATTGTCTAGTTCACAAGCAGCACCTCAGCTTGGAGAGAAGTGGGTTGCTTGTAGAGTTTAAAAACAAAAGGAGTTTTCACTAATGATGTCTGGGGAGCTGAAGCTGGCTTCAAGCTGTTCAAGTCATGAGAGGATGACTCAGAAGTCAGAAATTTGAAGCATTCCTATGTCTAGCGTTTAATCAACAGGCAAAGCGTTGGGAGGTAAGCGGAGGAAATCAATGGCAAATCAAAGAAGAATAGGTCAGCTATTCATTAGAGAAAGGACTGATCTCAGGGATATTAGCAGAAAGGAGGGCATGAAATGAATCCTAAAGAAAAGTTTGAACTAACTGTGTCTGCAGTGAGCTGGAAGTCAGGGAGCCTTAAAAAAATTACTTGAATGTCTTGCATGAAAGGCTGTTTGCAGAACTGCATTCTCAGAGTCAGATTTAATCAGCTGCATACAGACACTTTCCAGCCATGATGCAGCTCTTGCAGGAATAATTATTTGTGTATTTTTCAGTCATCATAGGTATTACACTGAAATTATAACAATCTGCTTTCTGTTAGCATACATGCTGAAGCAAAATCGTATTTGGTGATGTTTTCAGTGTGTGTTACTTCTTGATTTTTCTGATTTCTGGCTCTAGCTTTTTGCCTAGAAAATGATCAATAGCTTCAGTGAGACTATTCATCATGCTATGGCTTTCATGATTAACATGTCTGTTGCAAAATCAGGTTTAATTCTGAGCTCTGGGGTCGGGATTTTTTTTTTCTTTTTTACATATGAAATATCAAATTTATCTAAAATAGCATGTAAACAGTAAAAATAAAGTTGCAGTGTGGCTTATCTGCTAGTACAATATAGGTTACATAATTGGTAATAATTAGTCATTATACCAAACACCATATACAAGGTGTAGGTATAATTAGTGAGGTATAAGACACCAGTTTATATTAAATAAAAGTCAAACGCTGTTGTGCTGATCATTGACCACATTACTCTGCAAGTGAGGCCAAGGTACAGGTCTGGAGCCATAAACTGCTTGTGGGCACTTGAAGGATGCCTGCTGTGCCAGGGATGTGCCATGTGACTGGGGAGGACATGGGAGATTTTACTTTATACCCTGTTGTCTCTGGTGCCATATATGTCACTGTGTATTGCATCTTTCATCCCAGAGGATCCTGATGTTCTTCTTCAATAAGTTTTTCATTTGACATTTCAACAGAGACACCTTCAGGTAGTAAACAGCTGCATAAGGTTGCTCTGTCAGCAGCCTTTGAAAACCAGGTGGGTAATCTGGGTAGGGAGACTGGGTTCATAAATCAAATTTGGCCCTAGAGCACAGAGGTTGAAACTCTTACCCTTGGCAGAGTCTCTGTGGGACTGTATTTACTAAAACGGTCACAAGCTACATTTCATTATAAAGAGAAACAGAATCTTTCAGTAACACAAAATCATTTAACATCATTAAAGGCTTATGGTTTTATTCTGACTCTGACCAAATTCCCAGGGTCCTTGGTTTCAAGGTTTCCTAACCCAAGCTCTAATCAAGCCCAAACCTGCACTCATTACACAGCCTCCTGAGATCCCAGCTGGTGGTGGCACAACCACCATGTATGTTTGTCACGTTCTCTCTGACAGAACCCATTTGATGTATTTTTGCCTATACAGGTGCTTTGGCAAGTTGGTATCTGCAGCTAAATACACACAAAGTGCATAAGCTGCTGGTACAAATTCCTTATTGGGGACAGGAGTTGTCTGCTGATTTCACCATACACTGAAACTCAAACTGTGAAGTTTTAGTTACTTTCTGAAAATTTGAAACCATGCCAGAGTTGTTAAATCGCTGCCCAGGATTTCACAGTGCTTATCATGTCTCTGCTAGGCTTCCATCAAAACACTAAAATAATTTCATGTCCTCAGCATGGCAAACATATACACATATTGTCATTGACTGCTTAATAAAGAATTATTTCTGGCTGTCTGTTCCCTGCAAGTTTTCCTCTCTTGACCCCTAAAGAAATAATCCTGCCAAAGCATACCTTGCAGAGGACTATGTGGCTTCTGCTGTCTCTGAACATGGGTTTCACAAAGGCTTTTCACTTCATTTTACTTCCTTACAGCTATGTGTTTTGATTTTTGTTTTGATTAGAATTACTGTCTGTAATATTGTTTTCCTATTTTTAACTTTTTCTCTCTAGCTGACTTATATATTTGTGGTCCAAAAAGAAGAATAACACTACTAGATGATGGGGAAGGGTGGATTTTTTTACATGAACTAATCAATTTTGGAAATATTTGGAAGAATATTCCATGGTTAAGCTTTTTTCTTATACTATTGGGAAATTTTTATTTTTCTTTTAATCTGTTTTTTCTGTTCTTCCCTAGATCTAATAATATAAATGTCTGCAATTATAAAGTGTTAGCGTATTAATAAAAAAGCAGTAGAGTCAGAAAAGATCCATCTACAAAGGCAGTAAGGCCAGGAAAGAGTTTTCTACAAAACCACAGATTTTTTTCATGCCCAAAGCATCAGCCTTTCCTCTTTTTTGAAAATCCCCTGTGTTCCCTCTGATCCCCACCCCCCAGCAAACTGGGATGTGGAGGAAATGTAATCTTGGCTGCTTGGGTCCTGCCTGCAGCTCCCTGCCTGGGGAGCACCTTGCCACCACCGCACAAAGGAGAGCTGGTGTTTCTGGAGGGGGAATGGGGAGGGGGCTGGAGTGCATGGGAAGGGAAACGTGCCTGGAAGCAGCTCCACCAGCTCTGAAATCCTACGTGCAGGAAACAATTGGCTGAACAGAGGCCACCGCTTGCAAATGCCCCAGCGGCCCTTTCTCTACCTTCTGCTACCATGCAGTGCTGCAGATTTCCCTACCTTGGGGAAAAATAGAGAGAAAGCCAAAAATATGCATAAAATCCTGCAAGTTTAAGGGAAGCAAAGGGATACCCTTATGTGCTATGTCATCCTGCTTCTTAAATGAGAAATGGGGGATGAAAGGAGAAAAGAAAATGGGCACATTTAGGCTGAAAATTTCCATGAAGTAATGGCACTAAAATTATTTTAATTACCCACAGGATGAATTTAGCCTGATGTGTAAAATCTATTTCTGCCATTATCACTGCTAACCTAAGCCTATTCACAGATAATTACAGTCAAGTGCTTACCGTGCTCTTGCTCATCTGTTTTTCCCTCTTGCCCATTTAGTAAATGCATCAGTTATGTATTAACACTGGTATGCTGTGTCAATGCAGCAAGATCTTTGAAATTAGGCAGCAGAAGCAGAATATAATATGACAGGAAAGAACCAGTGAAATCTGTAAGCAAAGGGTTGTAAAAATTGTCAGTAGAAATCAGTTATGTTGTAGCAAATTAAGATCTTAGAATGAAATAATTTGAATTTACAACAATGTCAATGCAAATGGGAGTCAAATGTGGTAAGTTTAACTAAAGTGCCAAAAAAATCATGTTTTTACATTACTTGGGGCAAAACAGATCCAAACATGAAGAAGAGTCATTGCCAGCATCTGACTTAAAAATGCTGTTGAAATTCATGAAAGGTTATCTTTTACTGTACAGTGTGAATCTCCTGCACAGACACATTCCATAAATACTCTTCTCTCCATCATGTTCTGGATAAAATTACTAATGTGTAGATCCTGTCAGCTTTCTTCCTCATCACATTACCTGGCACTAAGTAAGGGGTTTGAATGAATTCCCAGCTCCTGTGCAGAGCCAAGAGATGACCAGGAAGAGTGCTATGGTATCTGTTCATACAGGAGGTAAAATTAGGAAAACTGCCTGAAGTACGGGATTTATTCCACCCGGAGAGTGTACTTTTAAGTATATTAGAAAAAGAGGCATCTAGATCTCCCCTCATTCCTGTTAAATTCCTTCTGAGTGGTTGGGTGGGTGCCCAAGGGTGGATTTGCTCTCGCCTCTAAAATTGGGGCTCAGGTTCTAAGGTGCTCCACAACCTGCACTATCTTAGAGATAGGGCTCTGCCCCTACCCTTCACAGCAGCAGCACTCTGGTCAGAGGCTTGCTTACCTGTCATAAGGCCCCTAGCCTGTTTTAGTGTTTTTCTCGTCTCTGCAGGAGGTGGTAGTTCTAGTACCAGAACAAAACAATTTACCTGGAATTGAGTGTTTCAACCTGTCATTCTTCAGGAAGAAGAAAATGTATTCTTCCTGAAAAGAAACAGAGTTGATATGAAAGCTTATATCAAGAAATAATAATCACATTTCACCAAATTTCAGTAGTTCTAGAGGCTGCCTGGAAGTGTTAAAATGTCAGCCGCAACTCATCTCATTAAATTATTTCTGTATTGAAAGCTATTTAATCACATTATAAACATTTCATCTAGTTATAAAAACAACTTAGTTATCTTGTAAGTATAAAAAGTCTAGAGCACTGAAAGCCCCTTGTAAATAAAGAATGTGGCTCTGAAATATAATCCCTGGTGGGATTGGTTTCTGTCCTTAGAAAGGACATTACTTTGAGACAGGCAAAGACAAAGTAAAAGCTGGAGATGATGTCTGGTAAGTGGAGAAAAGGCAAAAGTAATAAAAAATGTACACACAGGGGTTGCTAATCTGCAATGACAGTAAGCATGTCTCACTGACTTCAGTTCTGAATAAATCATGCTATCTATACCAAGGTTATCTCCTTTTGTCATCATACATCAAGTAAAGATGAGAAACGCAAGTCAGCCTGGTTCACTTAAAGCTACTTCCAGAATGTAAAGTGATTCAAAATCTGTACAGGGTATGAAGTGTTCCCTAATTCTTTTTATGTCCGATAAAAACTGTTACCATTACTGATTTTTGAAATCTTGGAATTCAAGGTTGAGGGTTGAGTTTTGGTTTGTATGACTCTGTTTTTTCCATTGGATTGATGTCCACAGCCTCTTGGAAATCATCCCACAGAGGAGTCCTACTTTTTAAAAATAGCTGTTTCTCTTTCTTCCATTAAAATGACAGAAGAAATACTCATCTCAGTAACAGTAAAAGCAATGTTTAGAGTTACCCCTTCCATCTCTAGTGGTAAAGCTGAGCTCTAACAGAGGGAAGTCTTGCTGGCATGGAAGTTCCTTGGGGGTGGGTCTCATTCTCAGGGGGTGCAGTGGGCTCTGGACATGTAGACATGATCAAGCTGCTGCAAGAGCCCTTTTCTGAAGAGGCTAAAACACTTCAACCAGGCATCCTATGCTGTAATATCTTCCTTTTCAGGCCACTGAGAAATTTCATGTTAAGGTACATAGCACTTTATAATACCCATCCCATAATTCTTTCAGTTTTTTAACTTCCTTTCAGGTAACAGATACATTTTTACTTCAGTTTTTGTGTTGAAAAGAATTATAAGGAAATTAGAAAAAGGTAATAATTTCCAATCACCATGCATGTGCCAGTTACAGGCCATCTATGCTCATCAGTTTTTTGTTTTCTTTTTATTTTACTGTGACTCTGCAGGGGTAAAAATAAGTAGGGTAAATAGTTTTAAGTTAATAGAGACACCTTTGTCATGGTCTCAGTCACATGTCAGGTGTAGAAAGCCAGTCCAGTGTCCCTGGACTGGCAGGCATAAGGTCATTTCAGATATCTACAGCATTTTTGCTTTCTAGCTGCTCTCTCTCCTCTGCAAGCTCATCTCTCTGAAACAGAAAATAGTATTCCTGAAAGTATTTGAACTTGATCACTTCATTTTACTTCATCCATAAATATACACATGTGTGCATCCAGGCCTATCCTCCATTTCAAAGGAGGGGAGCATTATTGGCACTGATGCATTGAAGGATTGCTCTTCTATGTGCCTACACAGACCCTGAAATCATGGATGTCATGACCTGCTGAGGAGGCAAACAGAGCATGGCTCATGGCTGACTGTGTCCCTGCCTTGTGGTCTAAGCTCCTGGGTGGCAAGGGGCAAATTCCTGCTCTCTGTTTTTAAGGCACCTAATTTATGATTACAGTTTCAGGTTGCAGCTAAACTGATCCAGCCAAAAACAACGTTCTGCTCCTCTCCCTCTCTCTGTCTTCTTCTGCTGCTTCTTTGGAGTGCACTCTAGTGATGATACAGCTGCAGGGTGAAGGCCATTCAGCCTACCCTAGAAAAATTGATAGAATATTTTTCTAACTCTGTGTTGAATTGGAGAACCTTGCTCCAACAAGACACAAGGAGGGATAACGGGAACTACAGCTTAAGTTGCTGCAGTGGCAAACAACTTTTGCAGCAGAAACCCTGCTTAATAAAGTTTACTGAAATGTCAAGTAGGACCTAACTCACAGAAAGAAAAAGACTAAATATTAAAATTTCCCCTTTCTAGATCTGATGTGAAACAGAAGAATGGGAGTGGATATCTGGGGTAGCTGCAACTGGGAGATAGTCTATCCATGTTTCTAACAGCAAGGATACTTAGCAGAGGGAATTCTCCAGCTTTTCGTACCATGCCTCTTCTCTTCTGGAAGAGCTGTGTAGCTTCAAATGTACTTGCCTTTCCCAGTGTACATTCTCTTTCCATCTTCCCTGGATGGGGCACATCAGCCAGTCTAATAAAGAAACAAAAACCCTATCTCTGACTGTCTTTGGGGAGACCTTTCTCTTCTATTACTGTACAGATTATCTCACCTAAAATTGGGCAACATAAATAGATCTCAATAGTCCAGGTCTGCATAGGCACCTGATGTCAATCATGTATTGGCATGTAAATTGGCAGTCGTCTGGACCTTAAGTGCTTGATTGCACTGCTAGCAAAGAAAATTTGGAATTTCTTGGTTAATTGTAGGTGGCATGAGGGAGGTTGGGATATGAAACACTGTCTGTGACACCTTCAGTTTTGGGGACCAGCAGCTTGCCCAAGTGCAAGAAGATATGATGAGCCATGTGTACATTTAGGTAAGACTTGGTCTGTAAAAATAACACTTGAAGATGTTTGCAAGGACTTGATATACAGAATTCTCCCTGACTGGGACACAAGTCTTTATGAGGACAGGTATAGCCCCTTACTGAAATTGTCAGTAACTAGTTGTTTACATGCTATTTACTAAAGGCAAATATTGTACTGTCACTGCAGGTGCTCCAGCAAAGTGCAACCTCTTCTTTGTTAGGATGTAACAAAGTAACACCATCCATCCTGTATTAACTTACCCTTAGCCTTACATGGGATAAACTGGTGAATTAAGCCAAATACAATGAGATAGTGGGCAAAAAACAATGTCAAAATTTATTTGCGTTTAGTCAGTAGCCCAGGAATGAGATCTGTGGTGGTTGTGGAGATGAGCCAGAGGAATGCTTCTGGTATTAAGAGCTCTTTGCTGTGTCACACATTCTTGTATTTTGCAGGATCTGAAGGAATTAGCCTCAGGAAAACTCAGAGTTTATTTCAGGTGGGTAAACCCTGTTTTCTGGCCTTTTGGTCAGTGGTGGGAAACATTCATAACGATTGAAGGAAAGATCAACTGGCTAGATAAGAATTTGTTATCTTCCAGATGGCAGGTTATGAAAGCAGAGAAGAGGGCTGCATCTGTCAGGTGTAGGCTAGGAATGACAAAGAAATTTAACTCCATTCCAAAAATGTTAACCATATTGTTCACGCTCAACAGTGAGGAGGCCTGTGGCTGCTGTGAGATTAACCTTGTGACCCTGACAAGAGTTTAGACCAGCCTGTCAAAAGCATTATGCTTGAAGGCAGTAATCGTTCTTTATTAGAAGAACAGTTACTTTGCCTGGTTTCTACTGCCCACCTATGAATTGCATTTTGGCTGCAGCACCACCTTTAGGAAATGGTGTGTAGTTTAATTATTAACAAAATCAGATTCCTAAAGGTTGTGGGCAGCCTCTTCAGTGTGGTTTAATTTGCCCTTAAAAAGTAGCTCGATGTAGAAATGTACTTAGTTGGTATAACAGTGATTTTCCACAGGGCTGTTATGGGGTTGCTAGTAGTCTGTAAATTATTTCAGAGCATGTAAATATTTTTATTAAAGGAAATTGGGAAAATTTAGTTTTGTTATTTTCAAGATGACTTAAGAGCTATGTTTTTAGAATGGCTGTGCCTATTTATAGCCACCAATTTCAGATCATCCTATGAAAGGCACCTGTTTGAAGAGCTGCAGCATTTAGACTATTGCAGCCTCGGTGGTCCAGGGCAAGGCTATTATGTGGCACTAAGAGCTCATACAGCTGTAAAAAGTGAGTGGGCTTTTCGGCCCAGACGCTCTTCAGCAGGTTTGCAGAGAGTAAGCTGCTCCTGAGTTCTCAGCTTCCATGACTTTGGTGGAGCTATGGCTGCTCTGCCAAGTCCGCAACAAAAATTACAGTTGTAATAGTTCCTCACAGTTGTGGGATTTTTTCACATTCCCTGTTGACAAGTTCTTTCAAAGATAAAGTATGAAGTGATTTAGTATTTTGTTCAGTAGGCTGATTCACTCGGGTTTTCTCTAGTGGTTCAGGCATTTTGTCGCAACTGTATTACAGCACATGCTTGTAATAAATACGTACTGAACAAGAAAATAACTAATTTAGGCCACATATTAATTGTGGTCATAAAAACCAGTTTAAAAATACATGAAAAGTATTTTTAAAGGAAGAAGTACTCCTTTAAAAATATCATCTTATATGGAAACTGCTGCACAACCTTATAGCCGCATCATACCACTTAAAGTTTTCTGTAAACATCTGGCTCCTTATTGCACCCCCTTGCCTAACTTTTCATCTTTCTAACCCCTCAGTCTCTGTGGATGCTGGAATTACATTTGAGAACTGAACACAACTACTGCTTCTTACATAAATAACATAAAGGAGATGTTATTCCTACTTTTCAGGAGCACTGTGGCTGTTCATACTACTAAAGCAGTCTGCAAGTACAAACTCCTACTGCTGCAAATTACTTATACCTAGAAGATACTAAAACGGTGATATTCCTCTAAGTTCTTCTTTCCCAGTTTCCCTGCTGTCCACTTTGAGGTGTTTGATTCATCCTTGTGTTTATTTTGATGAGGATGCTGCCACCTGCTTTTTGCGATCAACAGATGCTGCCAGTGTGATCATAATAGGGCACATTCAGCCGCAGTCTCCCTTGGGACTGGGAGTATCTCTCTCCTAGCCTTTCAGGACAAAAAGCTGCATCAAAGCCATTCATCTCAGGGTACAAGCATTACATCACAGGGGGAGATGCAGAGTTTTTAATGCATGAAGTCACTGCCATTCACAGAGAACTGTCTTTAGCTATGTTTAAAATCCCTTGGATGCCTGTGTGTGTGCGTGTGCACTGAGAAACAGATAATTGATACTGTGAGGTCTTTGATACCTTTTGCCAATGAGGCTAATTGTCCCTGCATAGTTTTTGGACAAGCCTGAAATAGTGATGTTTGGTTGCTGCCCAGGATTAGCATGTTTAGCAATAGGAGAAGGAGAAATAGAGAGAGATGGCATCCAGTACCTAGGTGATGGTCCCAGCTCAGTGACATGCATCTGCATAAGACATGCCTATTTAACCCTGGAATCATTTTTCTAGCTAATCATGGAATGTGCATGACATTTGTTATTACTGACATTATAATGCATCCATTCACTCTACTAGAACTGCTAAGCTGTTCCCACTGAAAGTAATGGAAGCTTTGTATAAGCTGAAGAGAAGCAAAATTGAGTCCCATTAGAGCAGATCAGGAAGTTTCTCTACTCAGCTTTATTTTTAGGGAGCCGGATAACTGATGCGGAAGCCCTTCTGCTACAGTTTTGGTAAGAATACATTGGAAAGTTATATACTTTATATAATCTTTATTTCCACATTGTAAGTTTGCTCTAAGAGTATCTGAATTTCTTGGCTTTCAAGAATGTAGTTTTATTTGATTTTGCTTTATCTTTATTACAGAGAACATTGTAATTCAGTTTTCATTCCCATCAGATGCACTGTGTGATCATGAAATCACCTCAATGTACGGCAGGTGACCTAGAAATCTGAGGGAGCAATGTTCACCCTCACCCTCCTGGAATCAGGAGGATTTCTTGTCCCTGTTTTGTCACTGACAGTGACCACAGTGCTAGCCATTTTGCTTACTGATTTTGCACTGGGTAAGAAACATAATTGGTGCACTGGAATTGCCTGCCTCTCAGAAGTGCTACAGAAATGTCTGAGACTTTGACAAAGTCACAGTAGTGAAAGACACAAATAGGAAGACACATGGTCCAATACATTAGACACTTAATTCACTGATGCATATGTGCATGTTCTGACACCCTATGCATATTTGAAAAACTGGGCCAAAATGTACTAGAACACCATGTCAGTGTAAAAGCACTCTGCAGTCTGCAAATAGGTGTGGAACTGGGATGCCTTTGGTTCCCAGGCAGTAGTTTTCTCAGTCCTAGTTGTATATTGGTTTGCTGTTGCACAACCAAAGAATACCATAAAGATTGTTTTGATCACTGTGTATTTTCCACTTGCAGTTTTTTTAAAATATCCTTTGAAATATCTCCTCCACTTTCTTGTTGAGAACAGAAACTAGGCTCACAGAACAGGCAGATATCTGTTGTTTATCAATCAATCTGGCAAGTGCATGATCTGATGCCAACATTTTTGTTAAGCTCAAGGTGGTGTTAAGGAATTGATTTGTTCCTTTAATGGCCTGATATGTTCTGTTTCTGCATGTAATTTAGACAGCTATCTAATAAGAGTTTTAAATGTAACAATAACATTGCTCTCACTTTTTGTATCTGGTGGCAAACTCCCAATTCCTCTCTCAATATTCATTACCTGTAGAATACAGCAAAACTTTGAGGACAACAATAATGTTTCTTAACATTTACATAGCATTAGATATACATCAAGTCACTGCTCACTGGAGCCTAAGCCTCTAATCAATATGAAGCTCTATCTCTTGAGGATACAGTGCAGTAGAATTAGTTGAATTATTGGAGGCAGTGGGTAAGAATTCAGCTGTGTCCATGGCTGGAATATGGATCTGAGAGGACAGTTCTTCTTTCTTACTAGGCAGCACTCTTTTCAGTCCCATACTGAAGGGGACTCCGGCATCAAGAAATAAAATATTCTGCAAAAAAGCCTTCTGACTGTGTGCTAGAGGTCCATGTGGGGAGACATGGGTGAGCGAGCTGGGGCTGACAAAATGATAGCAATACCTGAGTCCTGTCCACTGCAGAGCTCCTGCCACGCTTTGATAGGGCTGTCATAGAATAGAATATTTCAGGTTGGAAGGTTTATAGCACATCTAGTCCAACAATCCTGCAATGAGCAAGGACATCTTCAACTACACCAGGCTGCACAGAACTGCATGCAGTCTGACTTTGGATGTTTCCAAGGATGGGGCATCTGCCACCTCTCTGGACAATGTATTCCAGTGTTTTGCCACCTGCTTTGTAAAGAAAAGGTCTTTCTTAGATAATATCTAATATATCTTCTTTCAGTTTAAAGCCATTCCCCCTTGGCCTATCTCTACATGTCCTTGTAAAAAGTCCCTCTCCAGAATTCATGTACTCTTTTGATATTGCAAGGCTGCTATAAGGTGACTCCAGAGCCCCTTCCCTTCTCCATGCTGAACAACTCCAGCTCTCTCAGCCTGTCTTCATAGCAGAGATGCTCCAGCCTGTGATCAACTTAGTGGCCCAATGTTCTGGTTTCGGCTGGGGTAGAGTTAATTTTCTTCAGAGTTGCTAGTACAGCTTGATTGCTGACAGGGGTTAAGCCATGACAGTCCTTCTCTGGGCTCTCTCCAACAGATCCATGTCCTTCTTAAGTCTGGGGGCCCCAGAGGCGGATGCAGTACTCCAGGTAGGCTCTCACCAGAGTGGAGTAGGCACCATTTCCTCAACCTGTTGGTTACTCTTCTTTTCATAGAATCATAGAATCATTAAGGGTGGAAAAGACAGCCAAGATCATCAAGCCCATGTGAGAAATGGCCATCCATCTATAACACCCAGCCTTGGACCAAATTCCACTGTGCCCACTAAACCATACCACAGAGGTTTGTGCAAATGATGCAGCCCAGGATACCGTCACTGTGACAGCAGCAGCAGGGCGGGAGAGGAGGTGAAATTCAGTAGCGGAGGTGCAGACTGGAGTGAGGGAGCCTTCCTGGGGGCCAGGCAGCCCGCCCTTTGAAGTCATGGAACAGTTTCCAAGTGCCATTTGTGCCCCTGGCTTGGTTTGCATACACACGGCATTACCTCACCCAACAAAGCCGCGTCAGCCGGGGCTGCACAATGGTGGGGGCTGGCTGTGCCCCATGGGGGGCTCCCAGTTGCCCAGGGAACGCCGCATTCCAGCATCAGCTGCTAATGTGCAAAGCATGCTGCTGGGGGCTGGCCCGGGCAGAGCATGGGAACATTCTTGCATACTTTATGAGACAGAAACAGACCGACTTTCAACAGAACAACAGCCAGGCATAATCCCCCCCCACGCCACCACCTTCTCCCACCCCTCTGAAACCAAAGCTCTCTGGACCTTTGTGTGAGAGCTAGGAGGTTCATTTCCAGGGTATTTTGCCAATAAAATGAACCAAGGATATGTTCTGATCCAGGAGTGAATTTTCCATGTCTTGTGAGAAGAATGGCTTTAGTGTTGAATGCTTATAGTGCAATTTCCTACAGTCCCTTAGATCAGGACACCCAGGCATCCTTGGCCAGGCCCTCCTGTGGAAAGCTAACACCTGTGACAGCTGGGACACTGACTGACCCTGATCAGCCATCTGCCTTTCTCCAGCCTCCTTATAATTTTTTCTGCACATTACCGTCTGCAATAAGAGCACCACAACACGGCTTGGCTGCCCCCAGAGCCTATACCCGCAGCAAAACAGTGGATATTTACCACAAGGTAGTAGCTCTGGATACCACCACAAGGCTTTGGTGGGGGAAAAAAGAGTGAGACCAAGGAAGGCAAAGTTGTAAGGGAAATTAAGGGCAATTTCCTACTTCAGGATTCAGTAAGTGAGAGTTAAGAGAGAGTGAATCAGTATGGGACTGTGTGGAGCTCTCACCTTAGCCCCCACTTATGGGCAGAGCTGGCTTCAGCAAAGGCAAACCTGACGCATCTTTGTTTAAGAAGAAGCTAAACAGTAACTTTATTTAGTAAGTAATTCAAGGCACAGACTCCATGTCTCTGTAGCACATTGGTGTAACAGAAGGAACAGTGATGCGGAGATCCTCTTAGCAGGATGCATTAGTGAGCCCAGTTTTTACACTGTTCATGAACCTCTAATTATTCAAGGTGTCCATGTGCAGCAGTTACTTGTGGATTTTTTCTTCTACACACAGAATAACTTGAAACATCTCTGTGTAAGGCAAGCTGCAGTTGCACAAGGCACTCTCATTCCTTTTGCACTGAAATATTCCAAATCCACTCTGTAGCTGGTTCAAAAAGCACCTTTAAGAGAGGTGATGGGCAGGGTTTGTGTTGCTGGTTTGCAGTTGATAGCTGCTGCGGATGCAAGTTCAGTCTACCACTGACAATGGTTCGCAGATCCTGCACCTCAGTGCCCATTGATGCAACTGCTGGAAATAAATTTGTTGACAGGCCTTTGCTTGGTGGTAATCCAGTAAATAGTGTCTGTTCGTAAACCAGGATTTTAAGAGACAGCTAATGCTGCAGCACCACATGGAAAGCTCTTTAAAGAAACATCAGTTTGAAATCTCTCTGTCTCATCTGTCCTGTGCTGGCGCTAATAGCTGCATGCTGTACACAAGGCTCTTTTAACTAAAGATTTGAGAGAAGGTTTGCTTTTGTCTTCACAGTTTGTTTACTTTGTAAACATGATGTTAGGCACTGTCAGTTCAGCTATTTCCTCCCCCTGCAGTCTTCTTCTGAGATTCTTTATATCTTGCTTTCACACAGCATCTGAGGAGAGAAATTGCTATGCCATATGTCTGTAAAACTGTTACACTTAATAAGTAGGCTGGATAGTAGATACAAGGCTTACTTCTACTTCACCCTTTTTTTAAAAGATCTTTTTTTGGCAAGAGGATGCAGCATTTCTGACCTAATCAGAGCACTAAAGCTGTATTTACAATATCATCAAGTGGCCTGGATTCTTCCTGGGGCCCCAAAGAATCTGAGGACACATCTGTAGCAAATCCCTTAAATCTCTAGTTCAGTGCTTTCAAACCATGTTGGTCATGACTGAATACTGCTATTGTTCCTCGCTTTCTGACACATCTCTTCATCCAGTTGATCCTCAGCTGAGTGGTTGCGCATCTTTGCTTTCCCCGTGACGGACATTCGTGAGCAGTGAGAGGCCAAGCCTGGCTGTGTGCAGTGGTACACAGATGTCCTTCAACGAGTCTGGAAGCAGCCCAGCGCTATTTACACTGTACCGAATTTGAATTAACAGTTTCAGAGTCCCCATATCGTGTTCCCCACTGTGTCTGATTCTGTTCCCATGGGAGGAGGCAGACACAACGAGTATTTTGCAGTGTTCACGGTGCTCCTCAAAGCAAAAGGAGGAGCGTGGAAGGAGAAAGCATGAAGGGGAAAACATGGAAGGGGAGCCAGTCCTCCAGATTGTCTACCCCCAGTCACCTCAAGAATTTATCCTGTTCAAAGTTCAGGCAGAGACCAAAGTGCCCATCTGCCAGTCCCACGCAGTGTCTCCACACCACCACCTAAACCACAATCAGCAAAAATGTGGTGTCTTTCAAAGAACCAGCATATATTTGCATTAAGAAAAAGGAATGCCTGAAGACATCTGCCCAGGTGTTACCATCAGGTAAAATGTGATCCCAGGCCAAATGAGAGGCAGCCATACTGAAGAACACATTTTCTACACAAAGTACCCATCTGATGAGCGATCTTCCCCTGTGACTGGGAGAACACACCGTGGTTTACAGCTCGAGGCCCATCTGCTCACCATGGCCTTTCTGCTCATGCACTTCTGCAAAAACACCTACTACTGTTCAGAGCAGCCCACCCTAGAGTGGGAGCTGCTGGCTGCTGCAGCTGTTGCATTTCTGATGTCCAGCTTTGACTGCAGTGCTGCAGGGAGTAGGGACAGCCTGGAGAAAGCCCATCAAAATTTAGGATCAAAATTTAATGCAAAATTTAGAAGCTGCTTTGCTTAACTGTATGTGTAAGTGTCACAGAATTTCTCTGCATGGAGAGATTGGGCTGGGCCATAGCTGAGTTTTTTGCTTTATGACCAAGTTATTACTAAGGGATTCAGCACTGGGCTGAAGGGCTGAGTAAAGGACACAATCCCACCAGTTATGGGATAAGCACTACTCCATTGGTGAGGGTAAATGCACTGTTGCTGAGAACATTGCACAAGCACATCCCCTCTTGCCAAATAAAAGTCCACCTTTATCGCACTCTCTGGAATTTTGTAGTATTTAAATATCCAGTTCATGTAGCAGGGTCCCTAATATTCCTGAGCTGCTGACTAAAGTAAATCCAAAACAGATTTTGTTTGGCTTTCCCATGGCTCAGTAGTCCCCAAAAGGTGTTTTTATTATTTTAAGTATTAGGCATGTGCATGGGAAAGAATTTTGTTGGTTTAGCTCGACCACTCCCTAGGAGTTTTCTTGTCTCTCCCAGCGTCTCCTTACCCTCGGGCTGCTCATATCTTTCAAGAGATCTCACTACTGGACTCAGCAGCTCCTCATTCCCTGCCTTTCAATGCAGATCCCAGCAGGGCTGGGTACCCACCACCCTCACCAGACAGGGGGAACCCGTGGCCTTTCACAAGGAAGGAGTCACTATTTTCAAGGGCAGGGGCTGTAAGGGTGAAACTCATGGTCTAAAGTAAAAGCCAGTACAAAACTGTATGCTACCTGGATCCCAATCAGATTTCAGACTCTTTCTCAACCAGCCTGTAATTAATATCTAAGACTTGTGCTGGCCTTCTGCATATTAGTGAAATTCATTGCTTGCCCTTTATTCCAATCCACTGCTTCTTGATTGCTCTGTTTCTTGTCTGAATAACAACAGTGCAGTGTAGTGCTTTTCTCTGGCTAAACAGTCAGGAAACAATGCTGCATTTTACACCATATGAAATTTTTTCCCCAGTTTCTGAACAGAGTGGTAGGCAAGCTGCAATGGAAGAGGCAGGCAGATAAATTCAGATGGGAAATAAAGAGCTTGTTTGGACATTCAAGCACCTTCAAGTAAAACTATCAAATATTTCTGGAGCAAAAGGACCAAAATTATTCAGGAGTCTCTTAAGGTCAGCAGGAGTCTAATATACTGAAATTGTTTGTGAAAAATGTAAGAAGAGATGCCATAGGCAAACAGAGTATTGCAAACCATTTCCTTCCTATTTGTATTTAATACTGTTTGTATTACTTGAATGTTGTGCTTCAGTTCGGAAGAAAGCATCACATAGCTTGTCACTCATCACACAAGAAACCACAAACTGCCCTCAGTCCCAAACTGTCCTTTGTTGGAGCTGGCTGGGTTCACAACACAGGCACAGAGATGAAGCTACCATCTTTTGCTGAGCCTGTCCAGGTGCTCTTTGCTCACCAGACTCCTGCTGTGACTTTGTCTTTTGTTAGCTGGAAGCCCACGCTGAGCTGATCAGGCCAGGCAGAACAAAGACCAAATATGGATGAAGTGATAAGATGCAAGAGAGGGTAGAAAAGAGGTGGATCTGTGGAAAAACTGGTCCTCTGGTGTCACCAGGGCAGTGTGCAAAAGATTATTTGCAAAAGGTGAAAGAGGTAAAGGAAGAAAATGCCTAGTGTGTGATGTTACTGGCAAAACCGGCTCAATTCAGGGAATTTTTCCTTGCTTCAGTTTATTGCCAGTGAACAGAAGCTTCTAATCACTGATTTAGGTATTGAGAAAAAGAAACTGTGAACAATTAAACAAACACTTGGGTAAGCAGCTTTCTTGACTCTTCTTCCCCAGGCACTATTCAGCAAAACACCTTTCCTCCTCCCTAGTCTCACCTCCCCCTGTTTTTGATGTGGGTTGCACTGAATAATCCCAGAGGTTGGGACCATTTACACAACAGGTTTATTCTGCTGCCTTTCCACACTCCTTACTGGTATCCCTTTGGCCATCTGTCATTCTTATGTTTTTTTCTCTGTCCTTCTTGCCTCTTACAGTTTTGCCTGTTGGCCACAGTCCCTCAGAGCTGTCCTTTCCATAGTGTTGATCACCCATTGCCACAGTCCCACAGGGTTGTCCCTGCCCACTCTGGGGTGCCTATAAGCCACAGGCTGCCTTCCTTTAACATGGAGCTCTATCTTCTAAGAGTGTGTCCCCAGCTCCATGTCTCCACAATTATCTTTGTCTTCATTTGTCCAAAAGTGTTATCTCTATCTCCTGCTTGCAAGGGCTGCTAATCTTCCTGAAATATGTCTGAGCTGGGTTGCTGTGGGATCCTCTGCTTGCCTGGCTGCAGCTCTGGTGTGTGGTGGTTGCACAGACTGGTTTCAGACCTGGCTGGACCCAGCTGTGACTGGCATGTGGGTCCCCACCACACAGGTCCCTACCACAGCCCCCGCTGCTGAAATCCAACCATGAATGAAATCCAATCCAACCAACATATCTTAAGTGAGACTGAGAGATAAAGAAACTATTTTTTTTTCCAGGGAATGGCCAGACAGTGGAAAAGGAATTCAGCATGCAGGGAAGACATGCAAAGAGTGAAGGTATAACTGAAATTCACCTCTCCTTGTACAGAAAAGCATTTACTCCTCCTTGTATGTTATAAGAATACTCAGTAAAATGGCCAAGCAGCACTTTGAAAAGGTTACTCCAGAATTTCTACTATAGAGTAAAATGCTTATGTGTTATTTGGGAACAGTATAGAGCAGGAAAGAGATCTCCTCCTGCCAGTAACAGACCCACTTTCTCTTGCCAATTTTTATTTTCAGTGAATTTGCTATACTGATTCAAACACAAAGGACTGCAAATAATTATACTGTCATAATTATTCTACTGTCATATCCCATTTATGTTTACCTCCTGTGAGGGATGAAAAGGCAAAGAACACCTTGGCCCTGCTGCAGGAATTCCAGGCATCCCTTCCCCAGTAACCAGCATTTGTGAAGAGATTCTCATGGCCCTGAGGAGAAGGAGAGTGGGGATCCATCACAGGCTTGTTTCAGACTATTAGTTCCTCACCTGAGTGAACGACCTTGACCTGTCCTCTTACTAAATGAATGGTAGATTTTGTGACTATTACCAAAGTCCTTATTCTACAGTCCAGAATTTCTCTCTAGAAGTGCAAGACCTGTAGGGTTTGTTGGCACAGGATGATTACCCTTCTGGAGGAGGAACATCTGGCCAGGTTCCTCAACACAGCTCTAGAAAATTTGTTCTTACACATCCTCATTCATGCATGAGAGGCCATCATCACCAAAGCCAGAATATTGACAATATAGTGGCTGCAGCAATCCCAGCTGATGTGGTAGCAGGTTCTTACAATTAGACTTGCAGTGATCTCTGTCCTGCTTCTCCCATTTCACTGCTGTCATATCAGTTTGTGGTGAATTTTCTGTGCCAGCTTAAAAGCCTTTCCTACATCACAGAATTGCTTTTCAATTTTTTTTTAACAATTAATATAAGAAATTGTCTATGATTGCCATAAAAAATGACATAATAAGAAAAAGCTCTTGTTACCATGGCTGTAAATCATTCCAGTGATCCTGATGTAATCACCTTCCTCTCAGGCTTCCCTTCCAGGGTTTGTGGTACAATCATGGGGCCTGGACTTGCTCAATCCCCACCTGGTACAACCTTGCTATGTCTGCTAGATATTTGACTGGTCCACCACTGGCATAAAACAGATTTATCTTTGCAATTTTGCTTTCTTTATACCTCAGATTTTTAATATGTCCCTCTTTATAGGGAGTCTTCTCTGCTTCTTCCTTCATGTAGGAAAATATGTGATCAGGGGTAAGATCTACTTAGCTTTTGTTCTCTAAAAGTTAAGCACTTGTTCTACGCTACTTGTCTGTCTTTTTAATCAATGAAGAGAAAACCTCCAGAGGGCAACTGATCCTGTTAAAACAGATGTCTAGCAAATATGGAAAGAACTGTCCTTTTGAGGTGTTTTTAATGTAGTCTCCACTGACTGAAGATGAAACCAGATAGCTAGATTAACACCACTATTTTAGATGGCTAAAGAACTGTTGATACCTAGAAGATGGATAAAGCTGCTTTCTTTTTTACTGATTGACAAAGCAACAAGACTGTCCCTCAGCTGTTTTGTACAAAGTGCTTTCCTGGCCTTTAGTGACAATGGAAGGAAAGTTACAGAGGACGTGGAAAGCCTTCCAGGAGCCTGACCAGTAGCACAGCCCAGTGTTGGGCATTTTCAGACTCAGTCAGTGGCTGGGTCTCTCATGACACATGGATGGTACTGGTACTACAGTATGAGTATTCCATCATATGCCACACTGAAGGGCTGAATGAATATGAAAAGTGAGGTGCAAGAGGACAACAATCAGCTTGCAGCTGGCCCTGCTCCACACAATCAGTCCAGGGATGCTGCTCTGCTGTAGTCCAGGAAGGACATGCATGGAGGATAAGATATGTGGAGCAATTGTCACTGGCCTGAAGCTGAAGGATGCTTGGGGATACGGTAGCACTTTAAACGAGGGATTTCACCCTATATGAAATATTTCTTTTGTGCCTTGTGTTTAGTATTTTTGAAAACTTTGCCAAGTTATGTTTTAAAATTATCATGAATTTTTAAAAGCCAGCTTCACTCAGTTGCCTTTTAAAGATTTTTGTATGAAGTTTAGATTCTGCAGAGGTGGAATAAAACTTTTCTTTTTATAGTCACAAACCTCAAACCCAGAAAGGTAGGTATTTTGTGCTGCTTAATTGTAATTCATACTTTATCGCTGGAGATGAAGAGAGTTGCGACTGGTTTTAGCTGTGCTGGAGAGAATATCTGTTTTCCTGAGCCCAGCTACAGTCTGCATATTCTTTATGTATTCACATACTTAAGTAGAGTTGTAAGTAAGCTCTAATGAATTAAAGAAATACTTGTGGTTTGACCACTGGGAATATGGCAAATATCTGTAAACAGCACTCCTGTCCCAAACTCTCTTTGCATTCAACACAGAAGTCAACCCATTCTTGCCTCATAACAAAAGATAAGTCTTAAGCTATGGATCCTATTTAATGGAGAAGTTTCACAGTTTTCTGTTCCCCTTCTTTTGTTAGTTCTTCAAAGCTTGAGACAAAAGCCTCCAGTGCAAGTTGCCTGCTGTGCACAGCCCCGGTACCTGTTTGGTGAGGTCAGGGCTACGTGCAGTTGGAGCAGTGCCCTTGGCACTGATATCCTGCCAGCAGAAAACAGATGCACCCCAAGCGAGCCGAGTGTGAGCGCCTTCGGCACAACTGTGGGATATCCCCTGGGTGAAATCCCGCCTTGCTCAGCCTGTGCAAAATCTCCCTGATAGCAAACAGGCCAATGAAGACTCAAGGGCTATAGTTTTTCTTGCAAAGTAGGGATGCTCAGTGTTATAAATTGTGACACGGCAATTTGAAGTGTCTTAATCCAATAAAGCAATTTTATTGAAAATAGCAAGCGAGTAAGGCAGGCAAAGCACAGCGCTGGGCAGCCGGGGAGTCTCCTGCTCCACCAACGGCGCGCAAAAATGTTCTGTCCCAACCTTCCTTTTATCCCCCCCCTTCTCCTTGCAGGCGTGACTCTCCAGATGTAGTCTGAGTCTGGTCGTTGTGATAGCTTCTAAGTCTCTTCTTTTGAGATACAGCAAGCAGACCAGATATACACACCCAGGACTCTAATCTCAACCTCCTTATCACCTTGTAAGCAAATAAGCATTTCAAAGACACACTAGTACATTCTTATGCAAACCAAGGTAAGCGAGTATATCACAGTGAACAAATTATTTTCCACTTATCTTAATTCCCCCCTTTTTCTTGTTCATCTTTATTTTGTTCACTGAATCTTTGTAACTCTTGGTGACTTAGTATTAGGGTCTCATCTACATTGTGTATGGGTTCATATTTTGCCCTAATGAGCATTAAATGTGCTGCCTCTAATCGTCCCTTTACTATTTTTATTGCCTTATTGAAGATGCATGGCCCAAAGGTCAGTCCCAATATTATCAGTATCAGAGGTCCTGCAAGGGTGGATAACAAGGTAGTTAACCAAGGAGATTGATTGAACCATGATTCATACCAACTTTGCTGTGCTTCTCTTTCCCTCTTTCTCTGCTCTAATCTTCTCCTTAATTCTGCCATGGTGTCTGTAACAACTCCAGTATGATCAGCGTATGCACAGCATTCCTCCTTCAGGGCTACACACAATCCCCCTTGTTGTAATAATAGCAAGTCTAAACCCCTTCTGTTCTGCAACACCACCTCAGATAGGGACCTTAATGATTTTACCAATCCATCGATGGCCTGCTCAATTTTACTCAGATCTTCATCTACTGAAATTCTTAATGCTTTAAATTCCTTTTGTTGATTTACTAGGGATGCCACCCCAGTTCCAGCTCCTATTCCCCCGATGGTAAGGAGAGTTGCAATAGTTAAGGCAGTGAGGGGTTCCCTTTTCATTAGATGGTGTTCTGGCACAGTTTGTTGTTCATATATGTAGTCACTTGTATGGTAGGTAATTCTGGGCATAATCGTTACCTGGATGCAGTAGTCTTGGCTTGGATTAAACAGTTTCAGTGAGATGCACGGTGTGACACCCAGAGTGTTACATACCCACTTAGTGTTAGCTGCTGGCAATAGCCAGTCAGCCGGTTTCTTTTCACCTGTTTCTATTACTCCACAAAGGTATTCTCTTTGTGTTGGGATTTTTCCTATGCATCTCCCTTTCCCTGTTACCTGAGCCAAGGTAAGCCCCGGTGTTGTCTCTTTACCCTTTTTCCACAAACACTGATTTGGATTAGTTCCATTCACTCTTCTGGGCTTTGCAGTGACCCCTATGGCTTCATAAAATGGGGGTCTTAAATTATAGCACAGCCAACAGTCTTCTGTCAGTTTTGGGTTGGTTCTATTTAGGACACCATAACTCGCTTTCATAACCTTCCAGAGTATATTACCCTCCTGGGTTTTTTCCTGTTTGTCTCCTGAAGTGTTTTCATTCTGAATTTTATTCTGGGTCTGATCCCTTTCTTTTGTTTGGTTGGCTAAAACAACCTCCTTTTCTAATAACACTGGGTTTGGCCCTACAGGTTCAGGATCAGGGGGCATAATTTCCTTCCTTATAAATATTAAGCTACCAAAATTGCCAAAATCAGCCGAATATAAACGAACGCCCCAAGTTTTTCCAATTAACCATATACTATCCTCTGGCCTTAATGCAGTAATTTGTATATTCCTGCAAATATTTTCTGGGGGTTTATGACCTGTCCAGTAGCCGGGAGGAATACAACCATCTGGCTTCCAGACCACCTTAATGTATGGATCAGGAGTGGGGGGTCCCATGTATCAGCTATTGTTTCACAACCCCAATATGCACAGTAATATTGTCCAGGACTATTGCAATACCCTTTACCAGGATTCGAAGCAGGACACATATAAAACGATGAAACCCAATGGGAACCCCAACAAGTACCTAAGGATGCCACAGGTAACTGGAAAGTGGGAGCTCCAGCTGTAGTATTGCTCCTTATAACTCGTGAATCCTCCCATCTTCCTAAAGTCCACTTGAAAGGTTCATGAGTTGTTACTTACGCAGTATTACAAGATATACAAAGGAAAATCACAAGCAGTAAGCAAATGGCATGTGGGGTCTGGTTTCTCACACTGCAACAATTATACCCTTGTGACTTCTTTCCCTCTATTAGCTGGTTATCACCAAAATACCCTTGAGCCCAAAAACTATTTCTGCCTTTGTTACTCCCAGTCCCGGGGTAGTTCTGCAAATATTGCTTGCGTATTCCATCCTGAGGGCTCCTTCCTCCACAGCTGTTTACTCCTCTGCCTCGCCCATCGACTCGGGTGCTTCGAGCCACAGGGTGTACCATCTCGGCAGCAAGAGTATTCTTCAGGAGGGGATTTATGCCCTCTGGTGCCTTGCCGCATGCAATAAGAACGCCAATTCTGATCTTTTACCTCTGGTGCGGTACAACTGACCCCTTTTAGGTCTTTCTTACAAAGGCCTTCTATGATCTCTGCCACAAATGGGCTCGGCTCGTTTGTATGGTAGCAGTAATAGTCTGGGTGAATGCCCTTTGAGAAAATTTCCCACCACTCTTTAGATTCCAATCGGATTTCCCCTCTAGTCACTTTACAGGTCAGTACCCAAGCTGTAATCTCTCTTTGTACGTTCCAACAGGAATTGCAAGTTCCTAATGGAGGATACCCTCTGTTGCAATGTGACCACCACCGTTCCCCACACACCTTACAGATATAGCATACAAAAGGATAGCAATTACAATTTTGATTTTTACACTTTACTCTAACACTTGAATTACTAATTAGTCCACTATCTAAGTAATATAAGTCTGATGTGTATTCAATCTGATAAGAGTCCATTAGTTTCTCTGTAACTTCAATTTCAGGTTCCCGGGAGGACTGGTTACTTGCCACACAGTGTTGTTAACTGGTCCTTTTACTCGACTGGCATGTGTCCATCCTCTTTCTGCAGTCCGAATTGCAGTTTCTGTAGTGTGTAACACAAGATAAGGACCTTCCCATTGTGGGGTTAGTGTAGATTCTTTCCAGGATTTTATTAACACATAGTCTCCTGGGTATATTTTATGTATTTTTAAATCTAAAGGGGGTCTTTGCGTAATGATTCCTTTTTCCCAAAGTTCATTGCGGCGTTTCATTAAGGCAATAATATATGAGGTTATTTTATAGTCCTTCAACTGGGGGTGGTCTCGGGGTTCCTCCAAATCATATGGCATGTGGGGTCCCCTATCAGAATCTATTGTTTTTACTATCCCATATCTAGGGATTATTTCTTCTAATAATATTCTGACCACTGTCTGAGCAGTAGTCCGAGTAGTGGGGTAAGCTTCTACAAAATGGGTGAGATGATCTACTATTACTAACAAATATTTATATCTACCCACTTTAGGCAATTCAGTGAAGTCTATTTTTTTTTTAGCAAAAGGCCTGTGAGCTAATTCCCTTCCTCCCATGGGCCTTTCCCTAAGATGTTTTCTGTTTACTTTTTGACAGATCAGACAATCTCCCACTACTCTTTTAACCAAATCATAGATTCCAATACTCATATATTTAGTGGCAAATTGATCTACTAATGCCTGAGTTCCCCAATGAGTCTGGTCATGCAATCTTTGCAAAATTTCTGAGGCCTTGCTTTTAGGTAAAACAGTTCTCCCATCTGGGAGCTTCCATTGCCCTTCAGACCCCTCCTCAATTCCCATCTTTTGTAATTTTTCCTTTTCTTGAGTGGTAAAACTATATATTTGCCATTTTTTCTTTGGGGGAGTCCACAGATACAGTGTCGCTCTGCCCCATGTCCCCCCGAGTTCGTAGGGCTGCTTTCTTGGCTTCTTGGTCAGCTAAATTATTTCCCCTGTTTCTAAAGTCCAATCCTCTCTGGTGTCCCCTTAAGTGGACCACAGCAATTTGAGCCGGGCCCCTTAAGGCATTTAAAACTTGGACAATTAGCTCTTGATGAATTAGATCTTTTCCCTGTGAGTTTATAAGTCCCCTTTCTTCCCAAATTTTCCAAATGTGTGCACTATCCCATATGCATATTTAGAGTCTGTGTATATTGTTCCAATTTTTCCTTTTAATAACCTTAAAGCCCTGAGTACTGCATATAATTCACAAGCTTCTGCAGACCAGGAGTTACTTAGTGGTCCGGATTCAATTACCTTTAAATCTTTTTATGGATTTGCAACTACTGGAAACCGGGCCAAAGTCCTCTTATTTATTTCTCTTAAATCGTGCACCAATCTGTAGGACCCATCTGACTTCTTTACAGGCAGGATGGGAGTATTGAAGGGAGACATACAGGGCTCTAAAAGCCCTTTTTCCAATAACCTATCTATTTCAGGTTTTAGTCCTAATTTTCCCTCCCTAGGGATAGGGTATTGTTTTATTCTTACGGGTTTGCCAGAATCACTCATTTCCACTGAGAAAGGCTTAATCTGCAATTTCCCCACCGTTTCTGGGGTATACCACACCTCAGGATTAATTTTCTTTTCATCCTCCACCCTTAAAGGGCAGAGCTTTATCTGTAATTCTTTATTTACAACTTCTAAATTAATACCCAATTCTATTATCAGATCTCTCCCTAATAAATTGTAATCTGCTTCAGGTACCAGTAGTAAAGAACCTATACCAAATTTGGAATCAGTTTCTACCATCACATCCTTGATAACAGATACCTCAAAGGGCTCTCCTTTTGCCCCAATTACATGTACAGTGTCAGATGACTTTTTACATCCAAGCGGCAAGGCTTGCACCGTGGATCTTTCAGCCCCGGTATCCACTAAAAATTCCATCTCTTGTTGTTGGGGTCCCACTTTAAGCTTTACCAAGGGCTCCTTATGATGTTTCTTCCCCAACAAATAGAGCCCTTGACACCCCTAATCTTCCTTAAAGGCATTCTCATCCGCTATCCGTTGTTTGCATCCCCTCTTCATATGTCCCTTCTTTCCATAGTAGAAGCAGACAATTTCACGACCTCTTCCTTTTCCTTCCCTAGAAATATAACTCTGCTCCCGATTCTCCCTTTGTTCTACATTCCTTGCATGGGAATTAGGGTTAGGCCCTTCCCGCACACTTCCATACAATAATGTATCATTTTAACTTTGTCTTTCCCTTTTCTAGATGGGAAAGCATCCCAATTAATTATCATCAAACCCAAGGGGATTGGGAATCTGGGAAAGTTTAGCATGGGTCCCCTCTCCCATGGGACCAGAGGGCTTGCTTTTCCTCTGTCCCATCTTCCGGAGTGCACTCAGTTTCTCACACACGTGCTCCCCTGGTTCGTGGCCCAGCCCCTCGCGGGGAATGGAAAACGCACTAATACAGAGTCCGCACTCACTTGGTCTCCACGAGACCTCTCACACACAGCACTCCGGGAAAACCACCCCAAACCGAGCGGGAAACCGGCCTATACTCACGCGTCCTGCGTCTTCGCTGGTTCTTCGTGCACAAAGATTACAGGGGTAACCGGTTCTCCTTTGCCCGTTACTCAATTTAGGTTCGTCGGTGGAGAGTGATCAGAATGCCTGGGGCAGCCGGGCCGCCATAAGGGCGGGGCGCCTCCCGATCGTCCCGTAGCGACTGATCTACTTCTCCATCCGAGTCACGGCACCAAATTGTTATAAATTGTGACACGGCAATTTGAAGCGTCTTAATCCAATAAAGCAATTTTATTGAAAATAGCAAGCGAGTAAGGCAGGCAAAGCACAGCGCTGGGTGGCCGGGGAGTCTCCTGCTCCACCAACGGCGCGCAAAAATGTTCTGTCCCAACCTTCCTTTTATCCCCCACTTCTCCTTGCAGGCGTGACTCTCCAGATGTAGTCTGAGTCTGGTCGTTGTGATAGCTTCTAAGTCTCTTCTTTTGAGATACAGCAAGCAGACCAGATATACACACCCAGGACTCTAATCTCAACCTCCTTATCACCTTGTAAGCAAATAAGCATTTCAAAGACACACTAGTACATTCTTATGCAAACCAAGGTAAGCGAGTATATCACAGTGAACAAATTATTTTCCACTTATCTTACTCAGGGCTGATTTCTGCCCTAGAACTGACAGGCACAGTCTGGAGATACCCAACTGCTCAACTCCATGCATGCTGGTTCGGAATTTGCCTGGGAGAGTGCTCATAGGCTCACCGTTCAGCTGAGCTGAAGCTCTGCACCAGTGTTGATGTAGCACAACTGAAGTTGAAATTTCATAACAAAGCAGACAGAATGACGTGTAATAAAAAGATCCCAAGAACTTTCCAATTTTCCATGGAGATGATCAAATAATAGACAAGATGACTAATTTGTGATACTGAAACATTGGTTCCCTTTGCCTAGAATTGAACTCTTGTTATCTGTGATGCTTCTGAGGAGCCTTCCCAGACCTACACAGTGTATTGAAACACATAATTTTCAATCCTCTGGCTATTTAAATGTAAATCCTTTGAGCCTCACTGAATTTATGCATTTGTTAAAATGACAATTATTTGGATTGGGGTTATATCAGCTCCTTGTCATCTGAAAGGTGTGAAAGCTCCTGTTAGTCATGTTGTGATAAATTTTCAGACACTAAAAAGTATAAAAATAATGAGGCTGCAGTCAGAAGAATTTCTGAGCCAGTTAGGCCAGTTAGCCAGGGCTGGTGCACCACATGCTGTGAACACAGCATTCGAGGTGGTGCAGTTGCTCAGTCAGGAGCAAGAGGAAGATGAGAGCAGAATCTGAATGTGCTTGTCAGCAGGAGCCAAATGAGGTGTGAAACTTGGCTTTAACTGTGCTGTTATATCTATGGATGTCTGAGGTCCAAGGCCAGGCAGGGTGGGACTGAGGGGAACTGGAACCAGTCCTGCCCCAGAGACTGTCAGGGACTGACAAGGGGTCCTGTGCCATGGGCAGAGTGGGAAGTGCTGGGGAGGCTGAAATGCCTGGGACAGGTACAACTGGCAGTGCTACAGCTCTACTTCCCTGAAAGCAGCACCCCCTCAGTCCCTCTTGACAGATGGTTGAGAAAACATTGAAAAGCCATTACAATGATCCTTGCAGGGGCTCCAGGTTACACCTTATAGCAGCCTCTCAGTATACACAGTTCTCCCATCTGTGTACATTGTGAATGCTGTATGTAAATGGGTGTATGCTGTATACAGGTGTAAATGAATTCTCCATATATTTCCATTCCCTATAAATTTCCTCCTGGGTTACACATGGTCTCTTCCCAAATGCGGCTGCAGGACCAAACTGACATAAAAGTAGCTTAAAAATATAATATTTAAAGATATTATGAAAATGACACAATTTAGAAGCAAGAACTAGGGCTCTTTAATTTTTAGCTGCTGAGGTAACTATGCTAACAAATCTGTCTGGTAGTCTTACATGTGTAAGATATGTTCACTCACAGATTTCAGCTACGGTCCTAGGAGTTCAGAAAGATGTCCAAGAAGTCTGAGCAAGAAGATCAGACCGAATTTTACCAAAACTGTAGTCTTCCTTTTTTTCCTCTTTTATTTTAGAGTAGAGCTAAAGATACAAATATTTTTCCAGTGCCTTCACTGAAGGCTTTTCTGTTCTGCTCCTCTCCACAGATGTCTGGGATTTGTGCCTGGCACAGGGTTGCTGCATTTCATGGTAAACAACACTGTCTTGGGTTGCAGTGGAAGAGAAGGAGAGAAAAAAAGTAGCTTCTGTGGAAGGGGCATTGCTGGAAGCAGGTGATATCTGTGAGAGCAGCGACTAGGCTTTGCAAAACTGTGAGCCAGACAGTCACCCCAGTGTGAGTGTGTGACCCCACACATGTGCCTGGGCACTCTGTCGAGGAGGAAGATGTACAGACCCAGAATCACACCCTGGTTTTGGTGCCACTCCAGTTGCTCACACAGGTCTCATCTGTCTTCACTCCTGCAGATGTTTATACAGGACAGACACAAATGCTTTCACCCCAAAGACTCAAAGAGAGAGTAAGGGAGCTGAATACCCCACCTGCCCCCCAGGTCTGTTCCCGGGCCTGGTGTGGGAGTCACCAGCCTCATGTTCTGGTGACACTACACTGGGGCGACAGCCTCCCAGCAGTCCTGGTAAATCCAGTCATAACACCAATATTTTAAAGCACAAATACACACCAAATTTGGTCAGGAACTCTGTGATTAAAATCAGAGGAAGTGCAGATTTTTTGATATAGCCATACCAGTGCAGGAGCTCTTGACCAGCACGGTTGTGTCTCTCAGGGAACGCTGTTCTTCACACCTTCGGCAGATGTATCATTGCCAAGCAGAAGTCTGTGCTGTAGACCTGGCCTCACTCAATGCTTCGTGTTTGTGCTCTGAGAACCACAGGTATTTTTCACACAAGATAAGAAAGCAGGAGGAGGAGGCTGAAACAATGGCCAGTTGTTTTCCACTCAGGACGATATTGTTCAGTGGGTTTATCTTATTAGTATTTTTATCATATCACCTCTTAAATGTATCTGTACACTTGAAATATCTCAGGAAAAAAGAGGAGAGGCAAACTTGAAAAAAAAGGAAGATTTGAAGTCACTTAACCCATTAATCTATGGGCCTGGACAGCCCAGCTCTGGCTACAGCAAACCTGTTCACAACAAACTTCCCAGCTCTGAATGAGCCCTGGGTAGATGGCTCGTGCTGCACTGCTGGAGCTGGGAGTGTCCTGAAGCTGTGCTGCAGCCTAGGCAATGGCCATTGCACAGCTGGGGTGCATGAGGATGAGCAGTGGAGCAAACATGCCTCTCAGTGGCACTCTGAACACTGTTTCATGTTGAAATAGCTGGTGGACAGCTACAGAAATCCCAGAAATCCCAACTACTCTGCATTGTCTTTGCTGTTTGTGCTGTACTCGATATCCATTTCAGTTTACTGGAGATGAAGTAAAGGAAGAAGATAAAAAGGAATAAAGAAGTGTAATAAAATGCCAGACAGGCACAGTACAGAAAGAGAACAAGGAAAACATAGCTGACTTGGGTACAATAAATCTTATCTTTAAATACTTTAAGCAGCTTTCTCACAATGATGGATCCCTTAGAGAGACTTAAAGTGAAATAGCTAGTTAGGGAACTAAAGTCCTAATTTGAAATCAGCTCTTAAAAGTAGAACTAAAGCCGTATCTCTATTAAAACACAAACTGAACCTGGCTAGGCAATAATATATGTCTCTAGGGTGACTTTGTAGCCATGTATTTCCAACAATATTATAAGTAGCAGGAGGTTAGAATGAAGGATTTTCCGATGATGTTGGCATGCTGGCAATGGATAGAGTTATAAGCAGTCTGAGACCAATGCTTGTCAACATTTGAGAGCAAAACGTGTATATACTTCAAGACAAAAAAAAATAAAAAATACAAAAAGGAGAATTTAATAGACACAGATTTCTCCAAGATGAACACAAAATGCCTTCTCTAGCTTACATATAAACACTCATAATGTCCTTTCTGTGTCTGATAATATGTTGTGACCTTTTCCTATTCCAACGGCAAACTTTAAGAAAAACAATGGAGAAGATTAGACAGGAGAGCCAGCGCACTGCTGTGCCAGGAGAAAGAATCTGCTGCAATCACAGAGCCAGCAGTCCCCTCTGTGATATCTGGGCTGGGTCTGACCTTGGGAGCCCAAATTCATCACTCCCATGAGCCCAAGCAATGTCCCCTGCTGAAGCTGGCCCTGGGCAGCTGCCTGCTCTCACCTTCACTGTGGAGCATCCCTCCCTCCAGGGCAGTGGCAGGACAGATGCTGTGCTTGCTCCTCGGCTAGCCTTGCTCAGCCTCTGTCAACAATCATTGACTGAATTTTGAATGCTGAATGGGGCAGTTCAGTGAGGACAGGCTACCTGTTCTGCCAGCTCTCCTTCTGTGGGAACACTGATTGCCACGAGAGTGGGACAACTCCAGGAGTTTGTATCATCATATCCAATCACAGCTGCCTGAAGCAGAGGTCAAACTATGTTTGATCACAGCAGTGGGGCAGGGACTGCAAATCTGAACTGCAATTCCCACTACAGGTAATGCATTTTTTATTGCAGACATTTCCTGAGGTAAGAGTAAGACTTAAGAGGTGTGAGTTCTGAATGTTTCAAAATACTTTCTTTCTCAAAATATACTAAAAAAATATTTGGAGCTCCGGAGGAGGTATTGCCACAATGTGGGCAACTTGTGGGCAACTTTTTCAGATCTCCTCCCCTCACACCTGTGTAGGCATTCTCAGTAATCTGAGGAATGGTTCTATCCTCACCAAGGGCACATTGTGACAGACAAGGGAGAATGGTTTGAATTGAAAGAGAGCATGTCTAGATTATTTATACAGAAAAAAATCTTTGCTGTGAGGTTGGTGAGGCACTGGAACAGGTTGCCCAGAAAAGTTATGGATTCCCCATTCCTGGAAGTGTTCAAGACCAAGCTGGATGGAGCTCTGAGCAACCTGGTCTAATGAAAGTTGTCTTTGCCCAGGGCAGGTAAGTTGGGAACTAGATGATCTTCACGGTCCCTTCCAACCCAAGCAATTCTGTGATTTGATGATCTGTGTGGAAATTCTCCCTATCAAATGCAGTGTGTCCAGAATTTAATGAACTGCAGCAGCACATGTTTTGAGGCACAGAACACTTGCTGAAGCAATACTTGCAATCATGTCCCTGATTTACTTTTCTGATAATTTTTGTACAAACTGTCAACATATGCGTGCAGCTCCTGTGTGAGCACATTCTGCAAATGACATATCTGGCTTGTTAAAAAATAAGGCAGCTATTTTCTATATCTGAGTGTAGTTATATTTTGCTAATATTTTTTTATATCTTAAGAAGAACATCTCTGATTCGTTATGGAGAAAGTTTGACCAGAAATATTAAAACATTACCTCCTACCCCCATGGCTGAAGCTGAGTGACTAAAAGCAGGTATGTTGAAAGAGTAATTTTGTGGGAGACAAAGAGAATTGTTATTAATCTCCAGAATCCAAAAGCTAACGCTCTTCACTTTGTTGCTATGGCAAAATCTCTATGGTGGGACTTCCAGAACTGTGTGGCTACTGCCCAGAGGGCTCTAATCATGGGCTCCAGCTACTTGGTGTTAAAAGTAGCTCATCTGGAACTGAAACCAGCAGATTTGTTCAATAATTACATCTTTATACACAGAATGGTGTGAGGCATTTTCTCCCAAAGGTGGCTGGAACTCAAAGTTTGAAATAACGGCAAATTGGAAAATGTGCAAGGGCAGCTTGATTCAAGTATGATTGATTTGTTTTTTGCCCTTCCTTAGGCAAGATGAGTTAGTTCAGAAGCAAACTTCATTATTATCACGAGTTGGCAGCCAAATATGCTAGAGGTATACTTATTTGTTAAATAAATGCAGGGAGTATGCTTCACTGATTCACCACACCCACACGAAGCTCTGAATAATTACAGGCTTGTTGCCAGACAAGCTAGGGTTGTTGGTCTTTTGGGTTTGTTTTTTTTTTGCAAACAGAGGTCTTATTCATAAGTCATAAATAACTGGCTTTGATGGAGTTGATAATTTTTCACAGAAATGCAAAATGATTGTTCTAAGTGCACTTCTACTACCAAAAGGGGGGTTGTGTTTAGTTATTGCTAGTAGTCATTCATTGGTAAACCTCAAAAGATCAATTTTCTACCAGGTCTAAACATGACTGGGATAGAAAAGCTTTATGTAGAGTAGGGATGCTCTCTCCAACCACCACTACACGTTAAGAAAACTTGGCTTCAGTAATTTTAGAATTACTATTAACTTATACCCACTTCAGTGTGTCGAGCTGCTGCCTCAGAAATATCTCTGCAGCTTTCCAGTCGGCATTTTTTTACCACATCTGCACGAAAACTAAAGGAGTGGGAGGGATTACTTGCTCTGGATGTCATTTCCTGGTTCACGTTCTCAGCTGCATCTTAAGCTGTCCGAAATGGGTGGTCATCAGTAAGAGCTACTGGCAGAGCTCCAAGCATCATGTGGCCATGCTGCTATGGTATTTACAGCATAGCTAGGGGCAAAGAAACTGGTTAAAGGCTATTGTACACATACAGTTGGCACCTTCAGCTTGCTTACCTCCTAATTCCAGCAAATCTGCAGGAATGAGGCCTTGTGGCAAGAAAGGGAGAAGGAGCATGTTGTACACTGCTTGGGAGGAAACATGGTGGGCATCCACTGCTGATCAGGCACCCTCTGTGCTGTGGGACTGCCACTGAGAACTGCAGCCAGATCCACCTAGCTCTGTTCTCTCATGCTTTTTTTTTTTTTTCTCTTTCATTGCTCTTGTTTAGAATTCAGCCAAAGAACAAAGACTCAGCAATCCTCTGTCAATGCCATGTGGTCTGTGCATGTCTGCCCACATATTGGTACTGCTGGTGAGAACAGCTAAGGCTCACAGGCCTTGACTAGAAAAGTAGCTGATAGACAGAGTGGAGCAGAGTATTGCTCTCTCAGATTTTCTCCCTGTGATAAATGCTTCTGTGGGAATCAAAGGTAATTTACTGTCTCTTAATCCTTTTTCCTCTTCCATACCTCTTTTGCTGGTTCCCATATTAATAGTTTTCCCCATTTTTGATAAAAAGGCACATAAATATGTCAAAACTTTCCAAAGCATATACACGCTTTGGAAAGCGTGCAAATTGTCCCTTTTCCCTACAATGCTTCTAAGGATGCACTGTGCAGTGAGTCTGAATCCCATAAATGTGCACTTCTGTCTCCACATCTGGATTCTCTTGTTTTAGAAGATTTCCAGGATTTTTGATTTGGATTTATTCCTCCCATAGTTTCATTATTCTCAGTCTGCTCTCTCTGACATTTCATTATGGTAAATAAGAAAAAGCTGTCACTACTGTACAATGATTATTGTTTCAATCACCCTTTATCTCTGGCTGATTTATATTTCTAAATGTTAGGCCAAGGAATAATAGCTGCAACAATGTGTGAGGAACAATGGCATCCAGTGTCTTACAGAGAGAGGCTGGATCACAGTCAAGAGACTTGGAGGTAAGCCACTCACTAGATTAGAGTTGCAAAGTTTACAGTAGCTTGAATGGGAGAGGTGGAGGGGAAAAAAAGTATTTTCCAAAACCTTTAATGCTTGGCATTTTTGTGGCTTTGCCTCTCCAGGAGCTGATATTGCTAATACCTTTCTAAAGGTGTTTGAACACCGTTGTCCTCAGGGGTCCACCCATCTCCCAGCTCCACCTCCTTGTTCCCTGCTCCTTTGTTTCTGCATCCTGGTCTAAATCCTTGTGGGATCGATAAGGAAAAGAGCTGCCTTGGCATTGCACACTGAGCTTGAATGCTTGCTGAAGTTGATTAACACTGGTCAAAGAATATTTTAGACTGACTACTTGCCAGATTCTGGAAGTAAGCCTGGCAAGTAAGCTCCCCTTTCCTTCCAGGGGGGCTTTAGAGAGAGACACTGAAGGAGAGTGCAAAACACAGTGCACATAGCAAAGCTATAAATGATCCCCACATTAGTGAGGACCTTTCAGTTTGGAGGAATAACTGGGGAAGAATGATCATAACCCATGGTGATATCTAGCTGTTAGAGATTAGACATTTGCAGGCTGATAAACTGTTCTGCTGCTGAAAATGATCTTTTTTCCAAAAGGACAGTTTCCTCCCTTCGTGTGGACTATCACATCTTTGCTCAAGTTAGTGGAGCTGACCCCTGCTGAATATGTGGTTTAGAGGCTGTAGTCTCAAAATCTAGCCTGAATTTTCCTGTTGCTTTTTATTTACCAGTAGAAAATGAATCCTCAGTAGGATATAAACACTGTGCCAATACAAATCACCCTGAAATTTCAACATGATGTGATGTTTTCTTTCTTTTTATCTGTTCTATTGTGAACCCCACTTATATATGAGAGATTATTAACCAAATAAACATTGTCCACCCTCAGCAGAGAATTGTCACAAATAAATAGATTACTATTTTATTATAATTTTTCTGCTCCTACAAGCTTTGTTTACTAAGTGGAAATATGCTAGGTGTGTTGACATTAGCAAGATACAGAAGTGTGATGGAATTCAAACAAGTCAGATAATAAATATATTTGTTTTATGATAGCCAGTGGGAGCATATTGTGGAGGCAAAAAGAGTTCTCTTCAAAACAGGATATGGACATCTCCAGAGATTCAGTGAAAGAGTGCCCAGATGCTGGACCCCTCTTCTTACCTGTAAAGGCTGTTAAAGGTATATATTCATTATAGTTTCCTTTTATTTTATAGCCTCATTCAACAAAGTGATAAGATAGCAAATAGCACTATGTGCATTCAACTCACTAGCAAACAACATGCGGTAAAGTCAGTCAATAAAGGTAATTGTACCTGACAATCTTGTTAAAAGCATCATTAGCCAGGCATCAGGACTACTCTTGCTTCACTCAACAGACTCAACCACTAGATAAATCACACTTGGACATCTCTGAAGTTTAGGATTAGGTCTAGTCCTTCAAGCCAAAGCTGCAGATCTCTTTCAAATGAACAAAAGCAGGCTGGGTTGCACTGTCTGCAGATATGTGCTCTGCAGGGATGTGCACCCTCATTCAAACTGACAGTAACAATAGTGATGTTAGTAGTTATACTACCAACATATTGAAATGTGAAAGAACAGACCCCTAGGACGAAAGTTGCTCTACTTAGGTAAATATGTAATGCACGTGGATTTATTTGCCAAGTCCAGATATTTCTAAACACTTTTAAAATAGTCCTCACTGGATATAAGCTGCCATTTTTTTCTCATTAAGGCTTGTGTGAAACTGAGGGGCTGATGATGAGCAATAAGATTCTCAAGGATTTTAGTTATTGATAATGCTTCTGTGAGGGAGGCACTGGAACAGGTTGTAACACAGCATGAGTGCCCCATCCCTGGAAGTGTTCAAGGCCAGGTTAGACTGGCCTTTTCGCAACCTGGAGTAGTGGAAGGTGTCTCTGCCCATGGAAGAGGGGTTGGAACTAGAAGATATTATAAGGTCCCACCCAAATAATTCTGTGATTCTGTGTTTCTCTGATTCTCTGATAATAAATGTTTTGAAAAAGATAAGGAAAAAGAGATCCATCTTCTTCAGGGGATGCCAGTTTTTCAGCCAGAGGTTAGACAGGGAAGGGAAGGCAGTGTGTCTGCCTACTGAGGTCTCCCACCGGCTCCTTTGGGATGTTCTCTTCTGGGTCCTCTCTGAGACACCACTGAGTGCTGCACAGTCAGTCAGCCCCCACATAACAGTACTTTATTACTAGTAAATTGCTGAAGCTGTTTCCTTCAGGCTTGGCTTCGACCCCATAATCTGTTTAAAGAGTTGAAGAGGAAGGATGACACAGAGAAGCAGAGCGGCACTAAACCAGAGATGTTATCAACAGCATCAGATAAAGCCATTGCCTGCTCTGGGAGGCAGCACAACTACACAGTTTCATACTCAGGCTGGTCTGGGGATCTCCTCCTGCCTCCCTTGTCTTTGCAGGCAAATCCTTCCCCCTTTGGTTTTGGAGGTCTACCAAAGTACTCCGAAATGATGGAACTGTGTGATAATGTTATGAGAGCTGTCCTGGCTGTGAGAACTCTCATGGCTGGGGACATAGGAGGGAAATGTGGTCTGCTGGCATGCAGCCAGGCAGCTGGGGCTGCTACTAGTCTTGTCTTGAAGGCCAAAGGAAATTTTAAATAAATATTCTCTTCAGGAGGGCAAATGCCAAGGCTCAAATTTAATGGAAAATTTCCCAGAGGGAAATGTGCATCATGTGGGGCTCTCAAAATGGGACACAGACTTCAGAAGATATTTCTTAATGACATTATTTATGTTTATTTTTCAGTGCTGTGGTAGCTCCCAGAAGCTACGAACCAAGTGCCTCTTAACCTTGGGACTCTATAAACAGAGGCTGAAAGGGTGATCTTGTTCCGGAAAGGTTTCTCTCTTTGGCAAGCTGACATCTGAGCTGGTGCTGTTTTACTTAAATGGAGCTAGTAAAATATACAGTGAGTGCCTGTTTTTCCAGCTGGGTGCTTACCTGTCTATCTCTCTCTCTGTGTCCTGTGCTTGGCCACGTGTCTCTCCCCTTTATGCACTGTGGCATTCCTTGTGTGGCTTCCTCATTTCCATTTTCAAGTGTGTGCTCCGAAGGCTTCACAGTCATGCCTGATAGTCACTTGGAATAGTGTAAATAATTTTAAAAAGGGAAGAAAATGCAATTTTCCCCCAGTTTTCCTGACTTTGTTTCATCATGTTGGAAGTTTTCTGACAGAGAGAATGATGGTCTGTGAAGGAAGGTATAAAATTTTACTCTGAGCCCTGCCTCAGTATAGTCCTTGCCCTAACTTGAAATGGGGCAAAAATTTGTAGCTTATAAGAGCATCTTTTCAGACTGGATACATCTTGCTTTGTACGATGGGCATCTGACAGGTTCTTGTCTTTCCACATTGTTTATCTCTCATTTTCCCTGCTATACACAGTAAAAGATATAAACATATGAGGCAACTTCTGCTTTGGTTAAAGTTACATTCAAGTGTAATTTAATATTCCTTTGGGAAATAAAAAGTCACACAATCTTGATGAAATTAGGCTCCTTGTCTATATGAATTAGGTCCAAAGTACTTTTTATGGTAGCTGGAAGCACCATTGTCACTAACAGAAACATCTCATGAGGAAAAAGTATTTAATTTCTCTCAGTTTATGATGTATGCTACTGCTGTAGTCTAGTTTGGCTTGTTAAAGCTAACCTGGAATTAGTAATTCAGATCTTAGGCTTTAAATTAGTGTTTTGAGACAGCTGTTCTGTGAGTGTCTGCGCAGTGCCTGTGGCCCAGATGATGATTTTGAAAGCAGAGCTGGGATCAAGTATTAAAGGCAGGAGCTGTTTCAGACACTTTCAGCAAGCCAGACCCTCCTGGTGGCATGAGGGACTCCCAGAGGAGTCTGTGAGCACCACCGTGGTCTTGCCCATCTCTGTGTATTCCTGCCCTCCCGGCTCAGCTTCTCTGCCCCTTATTGGCTGAGCTCAGAAACCCAAACAGGATGAAAAACAACCCCACAAATAAAGCAAAGAGTCTGCAGTTTGTTAAGATCCCTGAGCAGATGGCAACAGATGGTGTGGCCTCATGGTGAGGGAACAGCAAAAGAAAGCCAGTGACAGAGACAGGGATTACATCAGGGCAGATTTGGATCAGCCACAGGTGCTATGGAACAGCACCCTTAGGGACCCAGGGCAGGGATGAGAAATATGGAGAAGAAAGACTGTGCTGCACCCAGCATGAGCTGGAATTGGGAATTGTTGTTTAACTGTGTGTGAAATGGGAATTCACCTGAGTGTTGGCCACACTGACTCAGTAAAACTACTGATGTATTCAGCTCTTCACAGATCTCATGGGCTATTAAAAAAGGTGATGGAGAAGGAAAAAGCACCATGAGAGGTATGGAAAAGAGAACAGTTATGTACCTACTTATTACATTAGGGACTAAGAGGCGCCCACTGAAATTATCAGGCGGTGAATTAAAAGGAAGTGGAAGGACTATGAAGAACTAAATTGTTTGGAAAGGAGCTATGGAGCTCAGATATCCAGGGCCCCAGAGAATTGTTCCCCACAGCAAGATGCACTCTTCAATCAAAAATGATAAGAAAAATCTTTATATATTGTAACATACTTTGGCTTGGAGAAGGTCTCAAAGGTCACCTGATTCAAGCCCTGCTCAAAGCAGGACTAAATGTGATATTAAGTTACGTTTAAATGTGATTGAGTATAATCAAAATGTCCATGTTGTATTGATCTTTGTGTGTATGGACTACTTTTGATCTCACCTTTCCTAACTTTTGAGTGCTTGAGTTGCTAACAATGCTCTTGCAGTGCACTGGATTATTTCCTGGCACTAGACTTGCAGAGGCAGTTGGGTATTTTGCTGTGCAAGAGTTGCAACTTGTCTTAGCAATTATAAACCCCACCTGCAATTATTTTTAGGCATAAAAGGGTAAGCTGGCTTTAAAAACCATGTCTTAAGAGCTGTATGAATCTAGCAAAATTGCAACATTGCCTTGAAGAAATGTGCTGAGGCATGTGAGCCTTCCACAGATCCAGTCTGCTGACAGGCTGGATCTTGAGTGGCACCATCTTAGTAAACCAATAAAATAACGGGGGCTAGTTTCCTAAGGGTATGGCCCAAGGGAATTTCGAATTTGTTCAGCTGAAAGTTGAAATTAGTGAGTCAAACTCTTCCCTGAATTAGACTAATTAAATTGTGACCTCAGCTTTGTTACCCCAGATTTCCTTTCAACAAATACAGGGCCTTATACTGCAAATGTATAATAGAAGACACCAAATTTCCATCCAGTTTTGAAATGAAATCTTTCTCCTTTTCTTAGCTACAACGTGTTTGCAGAATATGATAAGAAAAAAGTTTGGTTTAGTTTGGAATAAAAAGGGGAAATTATGGAAGAGGATAATCCACTGAAGGAATGCTTCATGCAGGGTATGAAGTTAAAAACTTAGAAAAGTTTGAAGCTATGTATTCATGAACAAGCAGGAAATTACATTCAGGTGTAGACTTAGAGCTCAGTCTCTGATCCAGGTGCAGCTATTCAGGACAAGGGATGAGGGTGATTGGGAAAGGCTACACTCCACATGTCAGTGGTACTAACTGGAGTGGTGGGTGACACCTTCATGGACATATGACAGGTAGCCTGCACTCACCTGGGAGCTTCAGAACTCTGAAAGCTCCAGAGCACCTCTGTCACAACTGTCTGTGTATGCACTGTGACCCTGAGGTCTTTGCAAGGCAGCCTACTGCAGCACAAAAACAGGATAGCTTGGGGAAGGACTGCCACGAGCATGTCCAAGTAGTGCAGAGCAAATAAATGGGATCAAACTAAAGAAACCAGGAGGCAGAAGAGAGGTGAGTTGACAGAAATGGCCTGTGGAAAACAATAATTGCACACACTTTCTCTCAATTGTCTGCTGCAGCCTTCAGGGGAATGATATCCCACAGAACACAGAGACCAAGAGGTTTCTATCAGTCCTTGCCCAGGAAACAAATGGGTGGATGGGAGCAAAGAAGACTAAAAATGGAGTCTGCAGATCCATGAGGAATTCCCCTGGCTACCAGTCCAGTGAGGCAACAACAGAGGCAGGCACCTTTGAGGTAAATCACAGGTCATGGGACTGGGAACAAAGGTGACAGCAGGATCAGTTACCCAGTGGTGTCTGCTAACCAGAAACTTGGAAACAGTCCAGAATCTGCTGGTGGAGAAGAGCCACAAGCAAGGTAGATGGGTAACCAAAAGGGACAGCCACACCAGAAGGAGGAGGCCCTGCAGAAGGAGAGCAGCATCAAGATAAAACACCAAAACATGAAGTGTGTTTAATAGGCGTCCCGAGGCTTTGAGCTGCATCTTTCTGCAGTGGGAGTTCACTGAAAGACATGTCCTCAGGAGGAGTTACATATCAGGAAAATCCTGCCAGAGTGAGTCAGGAAACTTTTAAGTAGCATGCAGAAAATAAAATTTGGAGAAAGTCCTTCAGAAGCTGGAGGAGGAGGAATTTGGATGCAGCAGCACAATGCTTGTTTCGGCACATTAGTTCCCAGGCTTCATGGATAAAATATCTGTAGGGAGTTACTGAACCACTCAGGTTTCGCTGCCTGGAAACCTTTGCCAGCGATGGCCAGCATCCAGCAGGTCACACGGCTGAAGATGTTACTGAAGACGATGCTGTTTTTGGAGCTAGTAGTGACCTGATCAACGACATACTGGAGTCCTGCCTTTGCCACAAGCAGGGGAAAACGCTTATCCGTCTACATGATTCAGCCAACACTGAGGCTCTTTTACCCCGTGCCTTTGCTGGGGAAAACAAACAAAAAGCCCCAGCCAGACAGCGTTTGTGGTGTGGTTCACTCGCTGCGACCGCAGCAGGGCAAGGGGCGGCCGGGGATGCCCGAGCGCGGCCGGCGCCTCCGGGCGGGCGGGGCCGCAGCGCCGCCTGCCGGCCGCGGCTCCGGGCTCGCTCTGCCCCCGCAGCTGCTCCGCGCCGCGTTTCGCATTCGCCGCGAGAACGGCGCTGCTAACGCGCTGGTGGCTTCAGCTGTTTCTCAAAAGTGTTTGCCCCAAGTGAAGGACTTCTCAATTTCCCATGCTCTGCCAGCCAGCAGGTGCACACAGAAGCTGGTAAGGGGGAGAATGGTCAGGATAGCAAACATATTATTATTATTGTTACGTTAAATTTTGTCTCAATTATTAAACAATTCTTATCCCAATGCATGATTTTCTTCTTTTTTTTTCCTTTTCTTTCTTTCTTTTTTTTTTTTTTCTGATTCTCATCCACACCAGGGGACAGGGTGGGGAGTGAATTAGCAGCTGTATGGTACTTAGCTGCTCCCTGGGGCTAAACCATGGCATGATACCAGCAATTACATTTTTCCCCTTAAATGCTGTTACTATTTTACTTTCACCAGCATACCTCTTAGGAGGAAATGTATTTTGATTTCTCTGCTAGAGATCACATAAATACCACATAAATTCGGTTTGTAGGATAAGAGGAGATGGGGTTTATGACAAATTTCTCCAAGATCTATATTTTGGTTTCTGGGTTTCATTCAGCTGTGTCAGTTTCCTGTTATGCCTGGGTTTGAACAAAGTTGTTTTTCTGCCTTTCAGGTCCAATGAGGTCTTACTAAGACAGAATAAGTTTATCAACTATAAGTTAGCAATTTCATAATACTAATGGTTCAGAGTACTTCATAACTTATGTTAATACACTGGAACTGGATTATTTTTTCTTAATTCGGCTTTGAACAATTGCCTCATTTCATTATTTATAGACATAGATGTCAGTTCACCTGGGAAAGAGCTTCAGGGCACTACCAAATTCTCTGTTCAGACACATTCATTCCAGCCTTGCTTGTCACTGTGACAGGCCTTGTGTTGTTACAGGTTGGTTCTCCTGCAGCAGCAGGCAACCATGACCATGTAATTGCTCTCCTTTGGCCATGTGGTCAGAGAAGTCTGAAAAACCAGTGGTTAGGGAGAAAGCAATATTTCAAAGCCTGAGCAAACCAGTGAGCTGGGGAATTTATTTGCCCAGAGTGGTTAGTTTTGATTTATTTGCTTCTACTGAACTTACTGACCACCACTGAATGTTTTTTGTCAAATGGTTTCAACAGTGCTAGATATTGAACAAAAGACACACACACATCCTCTCCCAGCTGGTGTGAAAATTATGTGATTTACGCCTCACCTGTCCTCAGGACTCGCTCTGAATTGTTCAGATTTTGCCACACTGAATGATATGAACTGCTTTATTATTTAGGGTCATAGATTTATATGCTCCAAAGTGACACATTGCCTTGTCTTTTTCCTTTAAAATGGAAAAGTGAAAGAGTGTGGGCTACTAGTAATGAGCATTGATTTCTCTCATCACTGGCTCTTTCTAGGAAGCTCAAACTGGATCTTTTGGGCTGCTGGTGTGATTGCCACCTGCAGGCATGTGTGCTGCAGTGCTTCCTGCAGGAGGATGTTTTGGCATCTATCTTCAACTAGGCTGAGAATTCAAACCCAAAATCTTTCATGAGTTTCTGGATAAAACCTTCAGAAAGGGAGGTATTTAATATGGAATTAGTTTAGATCATAACCCTGCTTAGAATAACTCAGACTTTGAAATAGATTTGCAGATTTTTGACTTTCTGCAAGTCTCTTGGTGGGATCTGAGCCAGATTTTACATTTTTCTGCCTGTAGGTTATAGTGACTAATATCTCTTTAATGTCACTTTTATGCATACTATATACTTGCCATAGACCACACTTACTGAAGCCAAATAAAAGTCCAAGTGCTACATGGAGTTCAAATTTTGAATTCTTCACAGAAATCTTGACAGCTGCTCCTTCCTTTTCCTGCAACTGCCCACATAAAACCATTTTCTCCGTCACTGTTAGTGTTACTGGAAATTCTAATCAGAACCCCTGAAAAGTATTTGAATGCAATAACTGTACCTATGTGTATAAAAAGTGTATCTGAATGTATGTATGCACACACTCACACTCACACTGGCAGAACCTGCCAGTCAAGAGGAGGGGACAAGTGGTATCTGCTTTTGGGACCAGCTTTTCTGATCATCAGAGTCTCATCATGTCAGTATTTTGAATCCATAAAAGCCAGTCTCTGGAGAATTTCCAGCCACAGCATTTTCCAACCCTGAGACTTGATTCACATCTCAGAGCTTGACTAGTAGAAATATTTTGATTACAGATCTAATTACTAAAATAAACCCCAAATGTCTGGATAAGTAAAAGGCTTTGATGCATTACTACAGTTTTACAAAGATGTGGTGATGCATGCCAAGCATTATATTAACAGGGAATAAGTAATTATTATGTGGGTTTTTGTGTGCTGGAACATGACTCTGTTCCAGCCAATTTCAAAGGTCAAAAAAGGTAAGTGGTGATGAAGGGTGCACATTTTACTGATGTTCATGTATAAGGACTTATGTTGCTCAACTGAAATTTCTATGGTTGTGAGTCATGTAGACATTTGGAGCAATTATTTCTAAAGCTTTGACACTTCACAGTGATATTGCTGCACCTGAAATGACCATGAACAACAGACCAAAGAAGGGAAAAATTATGGCTTAGGTAAAAAGGGAAGAAAGAGATCCAGAGCAATTAAAAGGATGAAGGGATAAGGTGGGTGGACTTTAGTGGAGGTGGAGGGATATGGAAGATGCAATATTTGTATTGAAATTAAAAATAAAATTAAGGTAGAAAGCCCTTAGTAAATTGCTGATACAGATTTAATACAGTGTGACACATTGATCCATGTATTCATGTTTATTTATTAAATATTATTTTATTTTATTAAAACAATTTTATTAAACAAAAAAAAGCCCTAGAGTTTAAATACTGTATATTTGGTAATGAGCTGCTCTATCATATGACTGATTTAGGCAAACACACTATAATTCCTTTAATGCCAATTTTGTAATGTCAGTTAACTGGCTACACTGAAGACTTATAAACTGTGACTGCTTGGCTGAGCTGACCACTCAAAGCCTAAAAAGCTGAGGGCTTCTAATTTGAGTCATGGCTTGAAGTTGCTATCAAGTCATCCACATCAACCAGACTCCTTCAGGTCATTTGCCCCAGACCCACACACTTGGTATGGCACAATCATTTGTATGCAGTGGGGCAGATGTACCAAGGCTCCTGTGGAGATTAAATCATCCTCCATTCACAGGCCTCCTTTCTTTGCTCAAGATGAAACTCAGTCCTTCCTATTAAGACTTAGCTTTGGCTCTGAGTCAATTCCTCAAGCATTTCCTAGGAGAATGTTTCCATGTAAAGCAGGGACAAAAGTGTCTACTGAGCTTACAGAAGCTGGCTGACTCCATGTGTAGTTATCCCTGCTCAAAGGACACGTAGAAAGTAAGCTTTCTGTCCAGTTAAATCTTTCCCACACTGATTTTGAAGAAGGGTAGCAGAAAAAAAAAATCCCTAGGAAGATGGAAAGATGGAAAGAATATAACTCCCACACAGCCAACTTACTACTCTTTTAGTTAGAAATGCCTTCAGGTGCAGATAGAGCTGACAAGTTGCTAACTAGTTGCTGTAATGCTCAGAGCTGTAGACAGACATTCTTTCAAATCTTGTGGAACTGAAAAGAATCTGCACAAGCTGAATGGAGTCTACAGCAGTTGATCTTGTGTTGTTTTTATACTGCTTCACAGATGAAAATAAGACAGGAAAGCAATTCCACTGTGTGGGTGTGCCTGTGGTAGGCAGGAAACACCAAGAGAGTAGAGATGTTCCAGTTCACCAGTCTGCAGTGGTTTCTGATCTGCTTTTGGGCACTTTCAGGGATTGAACTGGTTCAGCAGGCAGGATGTCATCTGAGTTCAGATAATCTAATAAAAGAAGTTGTACCTGTCAAGATATTTTTTTTTTCAAAAGGTTGCTCTGAATCAATACACTGGAGATAACAGCATTGAGCAAGACTGGCTGGAGCAAGGGTTGTTTTGATAGTTATGAATTCATGACCTTCCTCCTCAGCAACACTGTGACTTGAAGCTGAAATAATCTTGGTGACTGGAACAGTAAATCTCAGAAATGGGGAGAGAGGGAGTCATGCAGGGAGGGAGCAGATGAAAGGCCAGGGTCATAGTGGGGAGTACACAGTGGCAGGAAGATTAAATTTCCCTTGACCTGTTGTAGCCACTTTTCATGATCCTATGGGATCCTTTGTGGATCACAGAGAAGCACAGCTGTTATTTTTTACTATGGCCAATATGCTTCAATAAGCTTACTATGGCAAGCTGCCTGTCCCTACCAGAATAGGCCACCACATTTTTTTCCCTATTTTTTTTTTCCTCTTCCTTTCATGTGCATTATAAGCTGAGAACACCACTGAGTAAAAATATAAAAAAAGGAATCAAGAGTGTAATTATTTTCTAAGCCTAAGTGGAGGATGAAATAGTCTTAAAATAACACTGTCTTTAATATATCTTCCTTGTGAATTATCAAACTTACTATTCAGGACATTGAAGTATTTCTAACTCAGAAGACTTCATTACAAAGAGAATTACGGGTGACATACACATAGCAGGTTGTCAAGACCTCAGCAGCTGAGAACACAGATAACAAGCTGGAAACTTTTCCAACCCCAGCATTGCCGGTTCCAATCCAGATATTGGCATAGGTGAGTCTCCCAAATGTACACCAGCATGTATTCCTGATGGCTTTTCATTCACCTCTATTAAGTGATGAGGGTTTCACTTCAGTGTCTGGATGACCTCTTAGACATGGAATCAAAGGCTTTTTATATAGCTGAGTCAACACAGAAAATGGTAGTGGGGAAAATCAGTGACTTTCAGCCACTGTGCATTTCCCACAAGTCAATGTAGCAGCTGAGACAGAAGTTGTCAGTACCATTTCAAGTGCTTTGGAAAGACATGTGCTTATTTATCAGAAATCTTCTGCAAGTTGTTAAGAAATAAAAAGAGAGGAAAGTATAGAGGCAGCTGGTGCTTATAGCAAAGACATTGCTGTAACAAAGGTTTGGATAGGGTTGGCTCTTCAGCATGACACAGGGAAAATAAGATAGTGCATGCAACTGATGGTCCTTCCTCTGGCTGAATTATGTCCTGTGAGTTAAACCTGAGAGTTCTTGACAACATCCTTGTTTTCACTGTGACATTTGATCAGACAAGGAGGAAAAATGTGATAAACAGCCTAAAGCAACCAGTTGAAAATATACAAGAACATTTAATGCTAGCAGGAAATCAATCTATCTTTTTCTTCCTGCAAAAACATTCCAGAAGATATCCAGCAGCCTTTATTTCTGGCAGTCATATACATATACATATACATATACATATACATATACATATACATATACATATACATATACATATACACACACACATTTTTAGGCATTTCTATTCTAATGGTTCTTTAGCATTCATCATTTTTTTTTCTTTCTTTATTTAAACAAATGATATTGCTGAATACATATTTAATTGACCCTTCAGGGTATTAAATTAACTGTCTGAACATTTAGGAAAAGCAGCCAAATCTGACCTTGTGTCATAAAATAAGGGAGTTTGCCAGAGCCTGGACATAGAAGCCTTGTGCATGAGAGCTTGACCAAAACACAAGCAGAAATCTGATAGCTGAAGAAATATCCCATAGTTAACGACATGTAAACCAAGGAACCTCTGTGAGATTAAGTATCAGGTACTATTACACTCTGCTGCACTAGGACATCTTTTTGGCTCAAAGACCTATTTATCCTAGAGTCCTTTACCAGGCCTGTGCTGAGTGTAAATGAAGACCCTCTCTACACATAAGGAGCCCTTTATTTTCTTGTAGTGAAACAGAGGTCCAGCTGTGACCCTTGCTGGCCCTGGTTCCCACCTCTTCCCAGGGCTCTCCTCAAGCAAGTGACTGTTTGAAGTTTGGCAGACCAGCAACAAGGCAAATTTGTGTTTGGTTCCACTGAGCCCTAATGAAACCTTTATTATTACTTGTCACTACCTCTACTGATGCTGGAGCTCGGGGAGTTTTTTAAACACATCAAGGCACATTTAAACTCTTACCCCTAGGCAAATTGACCACTTTGTCTGATCACAGCCTCTGTGCTGATATAAAGGTCCATCTGTGAGGCTGCACAGACAGCTCTTGTAAAAGCCCCACTGACCTCGGTGTGTGCTTCAAATGTTGTGTGCTTAGTACCAGTGAACAGCTTCTCAGCTGCTGGAGTTTTCTTAGGGCTCTATGTTTGCGTGTGTCTTTACCACCACAAGGGCAATATGTGTTCTTTGAAACAGCTAAGTAGCTTTTAGCAAGATATTAGAAAGGTGAGGTGGTAATAATAGCCACTGAGTGGCCTTTCTTGTTAGCCAAAGTGCTATTGAAAGGATCTTGGCATTTTACACCATACAACTGCTGTGTTTGAAATAGGAGGGCTTAGAAACCTTGAGGTGCTAAGTCCGCAGTAAAACTATACAAATAAGTAATTTGCAGTTTACTGTCTGTGGTAAAAAAAAGCAACAAACCAAAAACACAAACGACAACAACAAAAAAAACCCAAAAAAACAGTAAAAACCAACAAGTTTACAGTCACCTGACTTGAAAAAAAATTGAAAGTGAGTAAATATTATATGTGTGGTATTAGAGATTGTATTTAACTTCATCAAGCAAGAAAGCACTTTAGATACATTGTGTAATAAAACTGGTTTGGAAGGAAAAGCAAAATGGTGCTTTGAAAAGTCCATTCACAACTACAGGAGCTAAGATTATTGGGTATTTGCATAATAATAAATGCAATAGCATCTGCTATGAGTACCACTTCTCATCTTCCAGTGGGTGGATCAGTATTTGCTAGAATCTTGTTTAATAACACTAAATAATGTACTGATAATGGTGCATTTTTTTTGGTAGAAATACTGTTTATTTACAATTTTTTTTTCATTCAGATGTGTTTAGTGCACTGAGATTGAACATTTTTGCAGAGCTTGGCACATCAGTTGCTTATTCTGTAACTTGTGAGTTTAACTAACATTTTAAATCACACTTTCAAACCATAGCATCTAGGAGCCTATATTTTGAATCAAATTAAGTCTCCAAGTCATTCAAACACTTTGTTTTTTTCCCCAACACATATGTTTATAAACAACAACAATAATAAATAATCTTATAATAAAAATAATCTTTGCACCTCAAAAACTGAGGTAAAAAAAAAAACAACCTGAAATGAAATTATAAACATTCAAATCACATGAAATACCAAAAAACATTCAGGAGGCACTCTGATTTAGAAAGAGAGTAAGGAATATTTCTTATACACATCTGCTGTTTATTTTGACATCTTTTCTTGATGATTCAATTCCTTTTTTGACAATAATTTCCCATGTTTGTAAAATGTTTGAGCTTTAGCTATTAGCATGCAAAATATATTATCTTGTTGTCTTTCCCAGCAGCATTACTCTAAGTTACAAATACATTTGCTGCTTCAGAGCATAAACACCCTGTATCACTTGTCTTCACTGAGGATGAAAAGTCACTTCTTCCTCCTGGAAAGACTTGTCTGTGAGGAAAGCTGAAGCTTGTACATTACAGGCGTACCACAAATTTTAACTTCCTGTAGATGTTGGCATTGAGGTTCCCCACAGAGTAAATTGTGTGCACCAAGGTATATAACAACAAAAGGGGCAGCTGCTTTCTGTTTTTGGCCTGAGAGGGTCCTGAGTTTCAAAAACAGCTGTGGCATTTTAGTGTTGTAAATGAAAGCAAATCACAGTCCAAGCTGCTGCTTCTTAGGAGTTCAATCTGCAGCTTGTTGTTGTGGCTGTTTTTCCTCATGAGAGGGCTCCCATTACAGTAGGACATCTGTCCAGCTGGAGAGCCTGGTGCCCTTAACATTTTGGTGTTTGGACCTTTACAGATGGGGTAAATTAAAACTGGATTGTGGATCAAAAGCAATTTCCATGTTTTCCTGTGATCTCAGTGTCCCTTGGCTGGGATCTTACATCCTCAGGAAGGGGCACCAGTATTGCTGTAATTTGATGACATATATTTTCTTTGTACCAAGAAGTCGGATTTCAAACAGTAAACAGCACATTAAAAAGTGAGTAAATCAATAAAAAATGTTCACACCTTATTTCTATTTTAGATCAAGAAGTTTTTTCCATCTATCTGTATCTAAGCAATGCTCTGTATTTGTACACAGTGCAGCAACTGTAATCATCAGGAAGCAATTTCCCTTCTAACTATGAGGGCAAGGTCTCCCCCAGCACTCCTGGGGTGATGAGCAGTCAGTGAAAGACAGTGAATTGTTCCCTCTTTGCCAAACAAACCTAATGAGGGTTGTATAGCTACATAAATTATAATATTAAAGTACAGTTAAAATATAAAAATACATTTATATGATAGCTAGAATTTCAGTTGCTGTGCTTCAAAGGTCTTCAAAGGTGTTTAAGTGTTAGAAGATGTGGAATTTGTATGAGATTGTAAGCAGAATTGCTTCTTATCTTCCATTGCCTGCTTTAGGAGATCTTCTAAGTCTTGATGGTCATCTCTTGCAGCTTTCAGCAAGATAAATAACTTTGAAAACCTTCCCTCAATGACTGGAAGAGGCTGAGAGTATTGTAGAGGCTGGCAGTGAATTGTAGCCTTCATTTTTTTCTCCAAAAAGTTGGCCAGTTCAGTGGAGTTGGCAGGCTGTTGTCAAGAGAAGCAGCTTTTTGTGCATTCTCCGCAGGCTGCAGGCTGAGCACTTGCTTTAATCTATCTTGTATCTGCCCCTTTGTGAGACAAATCTGGCATAAGAATTCAGAATTGATGAGAATACCAGCTTATTAGTTTTACCCTGAAAACCTCCTGCTGAGGGATTGATGTTCTGGTCTGTTTCTGGTGGGGTGCTGCTCCCGCTGGCAGGGTGTTTGCAGTTTTTCCTGGGGAACAGCTGGCTTTTCAGCATGAGTGAGAACAACAGAATTAGACCTTACATTTTTCCTCAGTCCTATCTCAAGCTAAAATAATAGCCCTCTTCCTAATGAGGGTGGTAAGGACTTCATAGTGTGGCCTATAATTAGCTCTGCTGCAGGTCAGAATGTGTTAGACAGATGGTTTTGCTCCCCCAAAATGACTGATGGAAGATGGTCCTGGGTATCGTAGTTGTGTGTGGGAAGCTCCTTTGCTAAGGCTGCCCCAACGAGACATGGCAAACCCCACAACTTTCTTCTCTCCATCTTCGCATGATTTTGCTGTCACCATTTATTTTATTTTTTCCAAGTATAGGAAGCTTCCATTGAGTTGCCCCCACCAAATATGTGAATGTCTGTCAGAAACCTGGAGGAGTTAGGCTGGGTAATGGAGACAGGGAAATGACATTTGCTTTCCAATGAGGGGTGATGTCATGGCTCATCCTGGCAGTGTCTGGGTCCTCTGATGCAGAGGGACTTGCTGCAGCTGCTACAGGGGAACATCTCTTGGCAAGATGTGTGTTGCTGTTGGAGTGTAACATCTCTCTCCTGTGCCGGGGCACCAGGGGTGGTCACCTGCACTGGCACACGGGTGTCACAGCAGGGCAGCCACTGGTGCTGCTCTGCACAGGCAGGGCAGAGCTGCAGGGAGTCAGCAAGAGGAGAGACTAACCCAGGGTCTTGCACTCAGAGCTGACCTGACAGACACAGGTTTATTTTCCCATGGAAAGGTAATTGAGATCTCTGCACCTTGGGAATGGTGTTGGGATACTTTCTCACTAGGCTTGCCAGTCACAGCTGGTAACTGAGGATGGATGCACGTGAGAGTGACAGGTCTCTTTCCCCTATGCAGCACAGTTCCTGGCAAGGGAATCTCTAGTCATGGCTGAAACAGGATTTTGTTAAACAATCAGAAAGTCTCGGTGGTAGGTTTATGGGTATTTTCAACAGTAACTAATGAGCACTTAGGTGGCTTAGGTGAACCTATATGCTCCAGCTAAAAACCTGATTGAAAGCTAAAATAGCCAGTAAGTTATTCTTTTATTTCTGTTCATGGTGAGACAACAAATAGATCTGGAGTTCTTCCAGTCTATTTGTGATTCAGAATTATTCATTGGATTTCTTCAAGTAACTGACTTTGCAAATCTTCACATGTTCACAATAGCACAGTTGCATATCACAATTCATGCTGTGATATTTAATAGATATAAGACTCTGATTCTACTGAGCATGAAATCCTAGCATTAGTGAAGGCAAACAGGAGCTTTGACATTAAATTGAGACTAGGATTGAATCCTAATACAGTTCTACCAAAGCCTTATTTGCACTCGCTTGTTCATGGTGGAGAGGAAATCTAAATAACATATGTTGCCTGGGAAATATGTGCAACTAGATCTGTTTGAAAGACAAGTCAAACATCTGCATCCCATCAGTTGATTAGTCAATTTTAAGAACTCATGCATGAATAAGTAAATCGGAAGATTAATTCTTCTTCCCTGCTACCAGATCACTGCAGGCATTTCCCCTGAACTGCACATTGCTGACAAGGTTTGGCAGATGGTGAATTACTTTGCTCTTCATGAATATTTTTCAGTGGCTGATCGACAGCTGATAGGCACTTTTTCTTTAGACAACAATAAGCCATCTTTTCCCTGTTGCTGTATTTATGGAGGCATTGCTTTACTCGCTTCCAAATGTGTCATGGGTTTGTATAGTCTGGACCCTCCCCAAAAGCACGGTACAGGAAGCTCACACTCACAAACTTACTCTTGAGGCTTTGGAGGGCTGGGGTACTGTGCCCAGCATCCTGGACTTCGGGGCTACCGGGAGCTATTGCAACAGCAAGGAAAACGCAGGTGGCTGTTGGCAGTTTTCCTGTTTACACAGGCCAGGGCTGATGTATTTGAGCTTCGCACCAGGAGATGGCAGGGTCGTGCTGTCCATGCGGCCTTCACCTGCACTAGTGACTGATCCCCTGCCTTTTAAAGCTCAAGATACCAAGCCTATGACGGGCATTTATGAAAAATACACTGTATGTGCTCAGCAGTGTAATTAAAGAACTATCACTCTTGAGACTGCCCTGAGTTAATTGCACCAGATTCAGATAACTGCAAGATTTATGAGAGTGCAGATGAAGGATGCAGATTTCAATTTATGTTATTTTTCTAGAAACTCTGTTTCACTTATGTTGTTTTTCAGGTACCTTAAAAATTGTGCAATTGGTGATGTCAACCCAAATTTTATCTTGATCCTTTCTACTACCTTCCTCTCCCTGTGACTTTTCTTTCATTAAGGATCCTTTAAAAATAAATTTGGTTTTAGTGTTAGTTCTTCCCTTCCCTTCCCTTCCCTTCCCTTCCCTTCCCTTCCCTTCCCTTCCCTTCCCTTCCCTTCCCTTCCCTTCCCTTCCCTTCCCTTCCCTTCCCTTCCCTTCCCTTCCCTTCCCTTCCCTTCCCTTCCCTTCCCTTCCCTTCCCTTCCCTTCCCTTCCCTTCCCTTCCCTTCCCTTCCCTTCCCTTCCCTTCATTGTCAGCACAGCTTTTCTTTCAAGCTCTGAAAGATAGAGGGATGATGATTTCATGCATGACATATGGAGGGAATCCTTTCCTTGTTCTGCCTATTAAACACCACCTTATCATTCAACAGTCACAAAATCATACAGATTAAGAAAATATTGCTGCCTCTTGCCATTAAGAGAAAATTCTACTTTGTCTCAGAGAAAAAAACAAAACTAAGTAAGTTATACTGATCTCTCAGTTAATATAATAGCTTTCCTCTGCTAAATTTTATAGCCACAGACTATAAAATTGAAAGTGTGAGGTTTGATAGTAGGGAAATTTTGGGCTTGTTTTATGTAGTGGCTGAGGCCTTGCAAAGTACCCAGAAAGCTTAATTTTTACTATTCTGTTATGTATGGATAAGGCCATATGCCATAAAAAATGGAATTGTATTTTGCCATAAGTTATTAACCACAGTAATAGCAGCAGCAGTGATTAATTGGTCAGACAAAGCATGTACCCATGACAATTACTGGAAATGTGATCTGACTTTTTAGCCAATTGTTGCTTTAAATCTGGGAGACCACATTCTCTGCTGCCTCTATGGACAGTGCCCAGCCCAGCAAAGGTGGCTGCAGAGCCCATCCTACTTTCAGTGCTAACTCATTCCTGCCTGCCCCAGCTGTGTCCATGGGGTGCTACAGCATGACCAAACTGTTTTACTGACTAACCCAACCCACTGCCAGCCCTGATTCCTGCTGCCATAGATGTGCCTGTTGGCTGCCTGCACTGATTCAGGCAGCCCAAGGGAGAAGATCAGCAACATCTCTGCTGGCTCAAAACACGCCTGGGCATTGCTTGGAGAGAGCCAAACTGGGCTGAGTCCTGCACGCTACAGAGGGCTGGGGCCAGCGCGTGGAGCCGTGCTCGGGGCGTGTTATGCAGTGCAAGTAGGGGAGTGCCATGTGCTTGTGACTGATGTCCTGGCAGGACAATATGAGTCTGCAAGATCTGCTGTTGTTGGAACTCAAAATGTCCCTCTGACATTTTTTGAGGTTCCAGGCCCAGGTCAGAAGCATTTGAGACCCTGGCAGGCATCTGGAAACAGCTGTGATTTTGAGTTTGAGCCATGGAATTATTTACCAACTTTGCAGGAAGAACAAGAAGTCACAAAAGTTTAGATATTAGAGTAGAAGTAGTTACAAAGTAGAGGGGAAAATTTTTTAGTGCTGTACAGGGGGGTTTTAGCACCTGTACAGTGGGGTTTCTGTTTTGTACATGGGGGTCAGAGGTTTTAAGATGGAGGGATTTGGCCAGTCCTGTCCTTCCTTTTTCTTCTTCCTTACCTCCATATTCTTGATTATGCTGGCACTCACAGATTGGTTTAGAGTAGAAAAGCACCATTTAATATAGGTAATAGGTATTGGGGAAAAACTATAAACATGTAACACATTATGTACCATATAAAAAATAGCACCAGCCCTGGGTGGGGGGAGAGAAGAAGAAGAGAGACAGAGAGGGTGTCAGGGTGTGTGTGCCCCTGCCTGAGCTGCTGAGCAAACCACAGCAGCCTGGGAGGACAATCTTTTAGATAACTTGCAATAAACAACCATGAGACCGAACAACAAGAGACTGCTGAGCCTTTCTTTGGAAGCATGGTTTGGAGGAGAAGTTTTTTCACCACATGAAACCACCCCGCAACCTAGGGTGGTCTCCGACATGCTGGGTGATCCTTGAGGACTGGAAGAGACTTGGCCCCATCATGCCTGGCCTGCTTGGAAGTGGGCAGGGTCAAACCAATCCAGTTGCTGCTGCGTGCAGGACAGCCAGTCGGGTTGTGCCAGATGTGAGCTCTTGCTAAAACAAGCATGTAGGCAGGGCAGCTGGATCACCACCCACTGACCAACGCCAAGCCTGCCCTTGAGCAGAGATCAGCTCCTCCCAGCCAACTCCACCCAGTTTATATACTGGGCATGCCATTCCATAGTATGGAATATCCCTTTGGCTAATTTGAATCAGCTGTCCTAGCCGTGCCCACTCCCAGCCTGTCGTGTATGTGCATTTTGGCAGAGCGTGGAAAACTAAAAAGTTCTTGACTTGGGGTAAGCACTAGTGAGCAACAGCTAAAGCACCATCAACATTATCCTCATAGTGACTCCAAAACACAACTTTGTACCAGGGAAGAAAATTAACTCTATCCTAGCTGAAACCAGGACACTGGGAAAACTTTTCCCCCCTTTCCCTCCTCCTTGGTGCCAGAGAGCTTTACTGGTGATGGCTGTCTCATAGTTTGGCTGTGTGAACAACAGAAGAGCATCAGGACAGGAACAACAAGTAGGCAGCATTAAGTCTCTCTTTGTCAGGAGCCCTGGGTTGTTATTACAGTACATGCGCTGACTCTGGCACAGCTCATCAGGCGCAAGAAGGGCTTTAGTCCTGAGCAGCATGCATGATTTACAGCTGTCACCTTTATATTATCCTGCTGCCAGGGCCTCAGTACCCAGTGGTGTTCCATGCTGTGTCAGATTAAATGCAGGGCACAGCTGAACTTCTCTGCAGAATGACAGACACCAGGGAAGGAGATCTGTGTTAATATTGAAATCAAATGCCTTACCTAGTTCGAAGGCTGGTTTTAAACTGCCTGCCCAAACAGGTTTAGGTCCATTTTTGTCTATTTGTTTCCATCTAATTCAGAGCACCAGGTGGTCTCTGCACCTTTGAAAAAGGCCTTGCAGTGCTCTCCAGTAATTGTTTTGCACACCCTTGCATACAGCTGGGGGAAGGCATTGCTCCGGTCATTGGTCAGATGCATTTGTGTTTTTTACAAACTTAGGGGAGATTTAGGGCAGTCAGCAGTCTGCAAAGGCAGCCTGCTTTGTTGATGACCTGACCATTTTTAAAATGGTTCCAGCCAATTGAAAAGGAGAAGAAAGTCTTTGTTAGTTGAGGTTTGAATGAGCAAAGACAGCTAAACGGGAAACTGTACTTTTGGGGTACTGGGTGTGTTTGGCAGCCACCACTCCTGCAGCCCAAGGATGTCCACAGCAGGGGTTTACACTCTGGGTCAGGCACAGTATCCAGCACTGCATGTGTGGGAAGGAGTGGTACAGAAGTAACTGTAGACTTGCTCAAGCATCATAAAGTTTTTTCAAGCAATTTCTCAGTCTTTTTAGTCTGTATTCTCCTCTTAAAACCTTATTGTTTCATTTTTTTCCCCCTGAGATTTTGAAAGCTAGGTCTTCACTGTCCCATGTAATTGTTTGAAACCTGGAATAACTGTTTTAGAAAAAATGCCACATATGCTGGCTATGCTGTTTAAGTAGAAGGCAGACAGGGTCAGAAATGCCACGTGAGCTGGGGACTGGCAGTCCCAAGTATCATGGCACAGAAAAAAACTGACCATCATGAGCACTACAGAGCATCCCTTTGGTAAGGGTCTGGCAGTGGTGAATCAGCTGGTGGTATCGGGAGTAAAACCAACCTTTTACAGGTCTATAAGGTCATGTTTAAGTGCTTCTTAAATCTTGCAGGATATAAAAGGGCATTTATTACAGGATGAATTTAGGTAAAGGGTTTTTGGGGGAATTACAGGTAAGAACTGTCCTTTTGCCCATATTGAATCTCCTGAAAATCAAAATACCTAAAAATTCCAAACTCAATTCCCTTTGAAAGCACAAACCTTAACCTAGATTCTGGCGACTGACCTAAGCAAATCTTGGCATGGTGACTGCTATGAGTTGAATTAGTTGCCTACACTGTCCATGAACCTAAATCAAAACTTGCCACTTGGTTTTCTTTGTGCATTTCACCCTAAATATTACTCCCATCCGCTGCCAGGTTTTTCTCTGGAGCTGTTGCCAGTAGGTTGTTTGCTCAAAGCCTGCTCCCTTGTTTTTCAGGTCCAGGGTTTGGGAGAGACCTGAGGAGGTAAAAAGTGAGTGTGTTCAACAAACTTTTTCAGTGCTGTCATATTCAGGTTTTGCCTTCTTTCTGGAATCCAGCTGGGATGTTTGAAGTCCCCTGTGTGCAGGGATGAAATTCTGGCATTTGGCTGCTTGCTGGGTGATTACACCAGACTCATAGATCCCAGGGATCTTGGGGAACAGGACACCACATGCAGGCCAGAGATACATTCCAGGTATGTGAGCCTGGAATGGAGCATGTCCACAGGGGGCTGGAGACAGAGTGCCCCAGAGGGGCTCTGCCAGTGTGGGGATGTCTACGTGAAACCTGTCTGCTTCCATGTCTTTGCTGGCATCCTGGTAAAGCAAGAAGAGATAATTTTGGACTACAAGTGTAAGGCAGGTCTGGGAAGCTGCTGAAATCCTTCTGTCTGCACAAGGCAACTTTAGTGCTAATTTGGCAATATTCAATTTTTAGAGGCTTCTCTCTCATAAACACTTGTCCTCCATGTCCTCTTTGGCTAATTTCCTCTGTTCTCCACTGAAGCCAAAACACCATTTACTTCTGAAGGATTAGGAGCTGCCACTTCCAAGCAATGTCTGGAAGAAATCACTTCAGCAGCAAAAGATCCTCTGACAGAGTTGCTGGAACCATGACTTCCCAGCAACCTCAGGAGCAAGTTGACACAGCAGAAATGTCCACGGTACAGCCTAAAGGTGGGATGAAACCTGTACTGCCCTGGAGCATGGACCAGGGCTGCCTTTTTACTGACTGGAATCAGAGAACACAGGTCTGGTTGTGCTGTGGAGTTTCCATGGAAAGTGAGGTAAGTGAAACTATTTTCTGGCTGGGAAAACAGAAGGTAGTGTGACTGCCTCAACTTAAAGGTAATGACTTCTGAAGTTATTAGGTGACTGACTGCTGCCTTTGAACACTGTCTCTACACAGTAAAATGAAGTGGGTAGAAACACAGATAAGATGGTGCTAAGCTTCTCAATTTTTAAACACAGAAATACTCTTTTTTTTTGCCAGATAACTAAACAAAACCAAACCAGATCTTTACAATTCCTGAAATGGGACCAAAATCTGGCCCATTTACTTCACATCTTAATTTAAGTATAGTTGTTTCCTTGGGCCACTATATGGATTTGAATTTTGGAAACTGCTCTTCATGAAAATACTTGAATGTGTGGGGTGAGATTTATCAGACCACCTTAAGGATACAGGAACACAGGGATCTGCAGTCATGCTTCAATTAGCATTTTTCTCTTATGTTTCACATTAAATACATTTTAAAGTCTCATCCTATCTGCACGATGAGAGCAGAGGGATGACCAATACTATGGCTGATCTCTGCCGGATTGGAAAGGAGGTACCGAGTCTACTTCTATGACAGATGTTACACCAGTAATCTCAAAACAAAGCACCAAGGAGAAGTCAACAGGTGTGCAGGACCAAGCATACTGAGGAGACTTCCTTGACAGACAGTACAACTGAGTTACTCTTCCTAGAAGAGCAGATGGAGCCATCAGGAAAAGACAGGAGTGGAAAGGAGAAACAAAGTTAGACTGTGAAAGGTTGTGTGAAGTCCTACACAAGCAAAGAGAAAACACATGCTTCAGTGCTAACTTGGATGGGGTCCAAAATGCCTTTACAAACATGCAGCTAGCATAGAATAGTCAAGATCTGTTCTGGTTTAATTTTGGTATATCATGTTTAAATTAGTGCGCTAGCTCATGTCAAGTACATGCTTATAATTAAATTTTCAAATAACATTTTCTTTTCTGAGAAAGATTTTAAAAATGAATTGGTTACATTTCAGCTTTGTTGACAAAGCTAGTTTCAGTTAATGAAAGTCTAAACTGGATGCATTAAGAATGAAAGGAATATAAACCATATGCTGTTATGTTTGGCGCACTCAAAACAGTTATTCTTTCTACTGGATTCCTGGGGCTATTTTCAGACTGAAGGTAATCTATGTATTTGCTTTTATGCTTCAATAAGAGATAACCCAGATAGGTACAGGTTGGAAAATTGAATGTTCTTGATCCATTTTGAAGTGTCTTTCTGCTAAAAAACTGAGGGGACTAAGCCATAACGTCTTATTCTTCACAAGTCAAATTCTATAATTAGACTAGTTTATTTTTAAGGTTGAAACTTGCACTGTCTTGCTGCTTATTTGTATTTTCATTGAAATGTATGGAATGTATCAAGACCACAGTGCATCTTTTTTGAATAAAGAACATCTCATACTTTACACTGAAGATTTTGGTATTCTTTTCTCAGAAGGCTGCAAACCACTCTTTGGTAGGAGAATGTATGTTGGTTTCAACTGTTGACTATTAAAAAGAAGTTGAAGACATTCAAAGAACTGCATGAACATTTCTCTCAGAAGCAATTTAAAGACTTTCATTTTAGGATATTTCATTTTTACAACAAATGTTTGGCTTGGCTTGAAGAACCTCCAGTCCATGAACATTAAATTATCAGCTGCAGGGAGTACATGTGGTTACAATAAAAAAGAAACATGCACAAAGTTTATTGTAAGGAAAAGAATATCATCCAGTCTGATGTTATTCTTATTCTGGTTTTATGAGAGTAGTGACAAGGGATGGGTAGTTGTGTATGTCTTTATGAATCCCAAACAGCTCTTGTATTTTGTTAGAAAAAATATCTTTATATTGTTTGTATTCAAAATGTGTTATATATACCCTAGTTCTTGAAAGGCTTTGAGCAATTGCACCAGGAATATTGCTGTCTTCAGTATAATACATTCTTGACTGGCATTATTAAAATCAACATTGCATTTATTGTAAAGCTTGCAGTATGTACAATACTGTTTCTGTTTGAGATAGTGGGAGTATTTTAATCAACCTCAGTGAGAAGTTTTTTGTATGTTAAAGAAAGAGGTGAATTCCCTTTATCACAAATAAATACCATGTCCCCTTTCTCCCAGTGAAGCCCCTTATTTAGCTTCTCAGCATCCAAGCTGTCCTAGTGAGGTGTGCAAGATCAGTCTTGCATGTCTCTAAATTAAATAGGGAAATTAATAACCTCACCCATATGAGAAAGCATAGTTACCTATACTAGAAGTTGACAGAGTCTGTTACTCAGAACTGGAATGGAGAAAGCTGTTCATCTGAAGCTGTACCACTGCCTTTGTATGAGTTTCTTCTGCTTTTCAAAACACTGCGTTGGAGATAAAAAGGTTTGTAGAGTTCCAGGCAGTCACAAATGCCCTTGCTTATCCAGACTTATTCTCCCACATCTGGCACATCTGTAGAGAGAACACATTATAGTGTGTTGATAGGAACAACATGAGTCTTAGACATTCTGAAATGAATTTTGTTACCCCTGCTGCTGTGTTTGTCTGCTAGCCTTTTGCTGCTGATGTACTTGATGATCTTTGAGATTTTTGTTGTTGTGTGATACTTTTTTCTGATTTGTAGAGCACTGGTTGCATCTACAATAGGCACTTCACAAGCCCATGACGTGGACAAGAGTACTGGTTTCTGGTGACTCTCCCAAGTAACTGCAAGCATCTTTAGGGAGGTGTCTGTGTCTATTTCAGTAGGAAATTGAGGCACAAGGAGCACTATAGAAGACCTCTTGTAGATTAGTCTTTTGTCTGCACTTTAAAGTGAGGTACATAATCATGATTTGTCATTGCTCTTTGTTGAAAATTTGATCCCCCTTTTCTGAGTCAGTGTAAGCTGCTTCTGAGTTGGGCAAATTCTGGCTTCTCTGCTAATCTTTCAAATATATTTGTTAGTGCTGCAGTTTAGTGTTGTCAGTTCAGGTTTCAGGCTCTATTCAGGATTCTTTTGTGAATCAGGGTGTTATATTTGCTTCTATCATCATCCCTTCAATGTCTTTAATCTTCTGAAATTAACTCAACATGAATGCGCACTCTACAAGTGGAGAGTTGTATTCCTTAAACAAAACAAAAGCCCAATAACATCAAATAAGTAGAGCTTATGCTGCTTCTGTTGCGGTGTCCACACATTTTTCTAAGGTGATTTGGCCTATGCAAATAGGTGCAATGATGGTCTACATTTGTATATGTTGATCTTATTTCACCTACCAGAGCCTTTGTGAAATTTTACAAAAAGGATAGAACACATTTCTTCCATCCTTCCCTGCTTTCTAACTTTTTCCCTCTCTTTCTAGGCAGTGACATATATCTAAGGAACATTACCCCAGAGCCTGTTGTATTACAAAGTACAGTATTACTAGTAGTGAGTTGAGAACTAAGCTTAAGCCTGAAGTTTCCCCAGAAAACCTTTTTGTCAGCTAGAAAAACTGTTGCACTCCATCATTTTCATGACATGAACAGGTGAAAAAGGTATTTATGCTTTCCCCCATCCATGTATATATGTGTATACCATACATATAATTACACCTATGAATGGCACATGTGTACACCACAAAGTCTGAAGTAAATATCTAAGAGCAGATGTTGCTCTTAGAGAGAAATGGGGGTTTTCACTTTACCCTCACAATCACCTTCACAAAGATATTTTCTTGTAAACAACAGTCACAAAGATACTGTTCAGCTGAAGAGGCAAATATATTAAACATTATCCACTGTTTAACAATAATTATTGTCACTGAGAGCACTGTACTCTTACACTTATAAAGCCAGAAGAAAATACCTATACAAAGATATTTTCAGAGTTGTTAACCCATCTGAGTAAATCAGAAGGAAGCAGATTTTCATTAGGTAGTGCCTTCATTCAGCTGAGTAATTGAGTCAGATGGTGTATGAGTGGTGCCAATGTTACCAGCTCCCAAAATGCTCAGTTGTAACAAGCATCCCTCCAACTGCAAGCAGCTTCTAGATTGGTTAGTACTTGCATTTTTGCTCATTTTCCAGCTGTTTTGGATGCAGAACAGCAACTTAGAAGAAAGGGAGAATTTTGTCATTTAACAGGCTTTCAAACGGCACTAGTTGTTTGACCAGATATCATTTCAGCCTAAGCTTGTCTTCAGGTGCTAGCAGTTAGGGTGGTATTCATACATGATTTTCTGCTACTAATAGTGACATTTAGTATCACTCAGAGCTAACATAAGGTAATTGTACAATTGAAAAAAGTATCAAGAAGCCTTACTGTTGAAATTTTTAATTTATATTTTACAATAGCTGATCCTAACCTAATTAAATAATAGATATCTCAAATATCTTAAAGGGGATAATGCCTGTTAATTTACCTTTGGCAGCATCCCTTTCCCCTTTGGTAGTCTCTGGGTTTTAATACAGTTCTGAATCACATGATGATGATTTAAGTTTGGAACAGTGATGCACGGATGATCATATAATTCCTTGTATATAATTAGTATATTATAGTGGAAACTGCAGAATTACTTATGATTTCTTGGCTGAGATTTTATGCTCTTAAACTTGCTTTCCCTGCCTCAGTAATTGTTGGGGTTTTTTTTTTTTTTGATGTGTTTTAGTCTTTGCTTGTTTGTGTTGATTTTTGGGGTTTTTGTTTGTTTGTTTAGGGTTCTTTTTGGTTGGTGGTTTTGGGTATTTTTTTAAATATTTGAGTATTTTTAGCAGCATAGGTTTGTAACAAAAAATAAAATATGGTAAATGGTGGATTTGAATTGAACAGATGAAGGACCTCTTGGCATTAATATCCACCTGTATTCTGCCATCCAGAATAACTATCAAAATAACTTCTGTTAAAGGACAAGGTTGTATACTGTTTTATACTTTCTAGCAGAAAAATTCTAATACTGTTCCTAGGACATCATATTTTTGAACAGTTAAATAAAACCTACTTACATGAGGAAAGCAGAAAAGCAGTCATTCTAGGTTTTTCCAGGAGTACGGAATTTTTATTTGAGATACTTTGCTAAAGGTCAGTTTCTGTTTTATTTCCCATCATAAACCTAAGTCAGAAACAGAATTTAGCCTTTAATTTGCTACCACTTGAAAAGCCAGAATCCACAGTTACATGTATATTTTGAGGCCTCCTGCCCTTTTTACAAGGATCTGCAGTCCACGATGTCTTTCATGGTCCCTGCCATACCCCTGTTTAGAGAGCCAGTATGATGCTTGAGGTGATTCCCAATACAGCCAGTCCTCCCAGCAAACTGTGGCACCACTGTTGTTCTACCACCCCCCCAGATCCTTGATGATGCCCTAGAGCAAGTTTTTTGCTTACTGGTAGATGAAACTCAACATAGTCTTCCAACATACGTTTAATTACAGATTCTAAATCACTTTTGCTTTGTATGGGTGTGATTAGCTGAGGAAGCAACAAGGTTTGGTCTTAAGGTATATATGAGAAAATATTGTCATACATAAGTGACAAGGTGGAGAACACATCTCTTTGAAAAGAACTTCTCAAGCTCAATGACTTTTGATTCTCATGAGCTTTGAAAAGAGAAACCAAACACTCTCAAAATCATTCCCTTGGCCATTCACTTCCCCCACCCATCTAAAAACATAGCTAATGGTTTGAAATTTAATAATACGTATGTATAAATATAAACTTGGCATTATAAACATGTAGGTATTGACCATTTAACTATACCACTTTTTCTTGCTGCTGCCTTTTTAGGTTATCCTTTGAAATTCTAAGGAACTGACAAATGTGGGAATTGCGGGTTCATTTCAGGAAAAACTCTCTGACATATGTGCACTTGTACACTTCTTTATTTGAACACAATGTAGGAAGATGAAAGCAAGGGTAACAGTAGATAAAGCACCTTTCCTTCTTCAGCTGTAGACTATGCAGTTTCATAAGAGCTATTTCTAAATCTTGCAGAAATTCAATGGGGCATGTTAAAAATCTCACAGAGAAGCAGACTGCTCATGTAACAAAAAAAAAAAAAAATACTGGCATAGAGGAGTTTTGCGCCCATGCTGCATACCTGGTGATGCCCTCACTCTCCAGTGGGGAGCTGGGGTTTTGCAAAATCAGCAGCTGTATCTCTAGGAATCATCAATTTTGCTTTTAGCAAATCTAATGGTTTAGTAGTTACCCAGGGGTTGCCTGTTGCAGTGGTATGAACCTATTAAATGTTTCTTCCCAGGAACACTCAAAAGCAGAGCTGGAAGGGTCCCTCTGGACTAGAATATCTCCAAGCAGCAATCCTTACCTACAAAGACATGTGGAAGGCAGCATCCTTCTCAGAGGTAGTAGGGAAGAACAGCTGATGCACAAGTGAGGAAGAACCCATGAATCTGGGATGCTGAGAAGTGAGAGAGGAACAGACTAGGTCCTTCTTTAGGATGAGATGGAGGGCTAAGATAGAAATACTGAAGGTGTTACTGGGTTATTTCTATTATCTCCAACAGCATATCATCAGGGTTAGAAGAGAATTTCAGTAAGCAATCTCCTGAGATACCCCACAAATGTGTGTGTAAAAGGAAACAAAATGAGTCTTGGAGAGAGTCATACCCAAGGCTGATTAGTACATACAACCACAGAGCAACTTTTATCCTCCTCTTTCAAGCGAGCAATATTTTCACCTTTTTTTTTTACTATTTTTTTAGTGGCAGAGACTTCAGCCTGAAATTACTTTCTATATGAAAATAATGATTTTTTTTCTTTACTCTAAATTTAATTAAGAGTAAAAACCTGCATGTGATCTAATCTGCTTATGTACAGAAGCCCAGATCTCTTCTCTCAGTGCTTCCTTTGCAGTCCTCTTCCTTATCTCATAAAAAATATAGGAGATTTTGGGATTTCTACTATTTGTTGTTTTAGGTATGATCCATAGTCATTAAAAGATGCTTTTACATGACTTGACAGTATTAAAATCTAGTGACATGCCATAAACACTAAGCCCAAACTTTTTGACAAATAAGATAATCCTCAGTGTAGTCCTTGAATTAGCTACAAAACCATTTTTCTTGCTACATGCATTCACAGGAATACCTCTTCACTTCCTGCAAAAAGTTCATTAAGTAAGTGATGTGCTGCTGAGGTCACAATCTCTGGGATAATCTGGAGGGACATAAAGTGCATGGTTCCCTTTTGGGACTCTTCTTCACCCCTTCCAGTGCAGGGAGCACCCATTTTGCAGATTCACTCACCAAAGCTATGTCTGAAAGGGCACATACCTCTCTTGCTGCTGCTGTCCTCACTCTTCCCACTCATCTTTCCATATTTACTAACAAACACTTCCTGACTTCTTTATTGCTCTTAATGGGGCTGGCATTTATAGCCTGTCTCTATTAATGTTATCTTTCTTTTTCTGCTTTGTCTCCTCTCTCTTTCTTGGACATTTTCCCCACATCTCATGGCAGTAATTCTGATGTCTGATCCTGACTCACTCCATGAACATGTGCTACAGGTCAGTCCATGAGAGACACCGGGGTGAAATTTGGTGAGAGGACAGGGTATGATGGTTCTGTTACCCTGATAGAAGAGAAAAATGAAGGAATTGTGGCAGTGACACAAACCCTGGAATATGACTTGAAGGCATAAGGACCATAAAATGGATAGAGAAGTCAGTGACTGAATGGACACTGGAGACATCCCCTCACATACAACTGCACCCTGTCAGCACATTACTGCACCTGGAGCTTTAGTAGAAGGGTTTCTCTTTAGCATCAGGTTTACAATTGTGTACTAATTGATTTTTTGTTTGTCTGACCTGACTAAACAAAACAAAAAGCTTGTATTTGCCTGAAGCAAAATATGTTTATTTTTCTTGGTGAACTTAAATGAGAGCAAAAAGAAATTATCCAGAAATTATGAACACATTTCTTTCACTCCTAAATGATACATTTTGTGTGGTGGTTAGATTTGGAGGTTAAAGGTTAAAAAAGAAAATACTTTTTATAGTTTGTACAAAATATTACATGTTTTTGTGCTCTTGAAATTGAAGTGTCAAGATAAAATTTTCAGGGGTTTTTTTGTTTACTTACTTATATATGGCTATTACTGAAACAGTATTTTTCAGGAAACTGTTTTCTGCAAAAAACCCTCACCTAGCTCTTTCATAGAACATAACAGCATTGTATCCTCACAACTTGGTCTCCACTTAGAGCCTGACTCATGACCAGTGCCACAGCCTTCAATGGGACTGTGTGCTTGAGCAGGGGGGCTGCAGATTTAAATCAGGCAATTTAATGTTTCCAATTATAGGAAATGTATCTGGAAGGATGCCAAAATGCTAAATAGCTTGATAAAAAAGAAAGGTCTCTTGTTTCAATTATTTCTTATTCCACTACACGCTTCCCCTGCCACCACTTAATTAGAGACAAGCACTCCACAGGAGATTCTGTTCTTTATTAATTCATTTTAAAGTTAATAACTGTATTTGCAACAGCAACACCATAGCCTGAATTTAATGCAAGCTCTGGGTAAGAAAGGCAGTCCAGTGGGTATGTCATTAACTTGGCACTGGAGTGGCCATATTTCCTGCCACTGACAAGGCCTCCTCATGCCATCAAATCGCTTGGACTAGAGGTGTTTCATTTTACTCCTGTAGGAAATCATGAAATTCAGGAGCCTCTAGTGAGCAGATGCTTTGTCTCTCTCTGTGTGACAGTTCCTGGTTTTGGAAGGGTTTGTGAGGATAGCTATGTGAAGAATTGCTCTGTGATTATTTAAGAAGTCCTGAAAGCAACATAATACATGTATTTTTGCACTTCATGATCACATATTGTTTCACTTTGCAGTAACTTGTGGGAATGGGATTGAATCTGCACCATGTTGGATATTCATATTAGGCCAAGTGTCAAGTAAACTTCCTCCAGGAAGAAGTGGGTCATATTCTTTTCTGTAGCACCTACATCCTTCCTAACACAGGAATCAATGGGAATGGTAACTGAAAGCTGGGACAGTAATTTTTACACCATTCACTACAATTCTAAATTTTAAAAAGTGGCCTTCTTATCTAGTGGAGCAGAAGAGTTTGCTATTCTCCTAAGGATTATGGAGTTTAAAAGGTCAGAGCTTCTTGTAGGAACTACTTGATAACATTAGGAGCTGAATGCTTGTTTGGATTTTGCAAAATTTAGGTAAGATAAGAAAAAGAATCCACAGCAAAATTTACAAACCAATTAGTCAGCATTACAACAAGTTACTCGACAAATGAAGCCACCAATAGAAATGTTTATATTGGGGATTTATCTGGCCCTTTGAGCGATCTTGTTTCTAATTCAAAATACTTGGGTTTGCTCACTGAAATACTCTGCTTGCAACAGCATTGGGTTAAATACAATAGAACAACATGTTAAATTGTTTGTTTGTATAATGACTTGTGAGACAGGTCCTCACTCCTCACTTGGTGCAATTTGACAGGGATTATGGGCTCAAGAGCTGTCGCTACATAATTAGTTGTCAACTAATTTGTTCTAAGGCAGGATAACCCGAGGAACATTTTGTTAGTGATAGTTACTGAAATGTGTATTTTACTGCTTGCATTATCCCCTTGCTGGCATTCCCATTTTTCCTTAGAGCGCATGCTAGGGAGCTTTACAAACCACAGCGCCCTTATTGCTCTGTGGTTCTGGATGTTTATTTTTCTGCCTGGGACATGTGTGACACAGCTGACTCTATCCTCCACTGCTTTACTGTGTAACACACCAAATTCTTCTAGGAAGAAGCGTAGTGTGTGTTGTTTATATCACAGCATTGCAGTGAATGGTGGGATGAAAGTTGATGGAGCTGGGCTGAGCAAACCTGGCCACACCTGCACCTTGACAACATCAGATTATCTCTGAGCTCACAGACAGTCCTGAATTATTAATTTCTGAAGTAATCCTGCTCAGATTTAGGATTCCTTTCTTACTATGCTCCAGAATTTACTCAGAATATTCTCTGGAGTACTGGGTCTTAACCAGATTGGCCCTGACAGAAGACCAGGAACTATTTCTACATCATAGTGCGGATTTAGTCCTTTTTAGAGATGCTAAGAAACTACAGAGCCCACAGTTTCTGTGGGTGGGTGCCCATTGCCTCTAGGCCCTGATCATCTAAAAAAGATGCTTATGTTGAGGAGCCAAGACTGAGCTTCTCAAGGCAACTCATGGTCTAGGTGCATTCAGTTTGTGTATCAGGGTTTGAGTGTAGCACAGAATTCCTTGGGAAGGTGGAAAAATAGAGAATTATCTTTCAAAAGTCAATTGCTCTAAAGACAGTGGTATTGTCAGAAATCCAAAATTGCTGAACCTAACTTCCAATTAAATAGTCATCATTATAAAATATTACACTGCTCAGTTGTATCTACATGGAACAATTGCATTTCATTATTTTTATTAACCATTCAGTAGTTACAAAGTCTCATTTATGACCACTTAACAGCCAGGCTTTTAATATTTGTAGAGCAATTAGCCTGAAATAGTCTTGAATAATGTCCTGTTTACAACTGAAGTAATAAAACAAGAGCACCAGGGGACAGAAAGGCTAATTAAAGGGGACAATTGGAGAAACTCCAGCACTGGATGGCTGGAAACATGCTGTTATTGTTCCTCTATGGGGTAGAGTTATGCTATAGGTGATTAAACTTTAAAAGTATTTGGTTTCTTTTTGCAATTCTGTTTGGATTGGCTGGACCTCATTCTCATTTACAGCCAGACTTCTTTGCACTTTCAGGGGAAGTATCAAAAGCCTTTAGGAGGACATTTACTGCCAAAGTGGTCTAAAAAGGCAATAAAAATCAGACTGGACAAAAAATTTAATAGAAACAGTGTTCTTACCCCTAAGTTCTTGATATTTTATAAAGGCTGTGGGATCTTAGGGAATTAATATCCCTCTTGTAAAATTGATACAGACTGACTGAATCCAGATATGTTGTGTAATTAGTGCTAACATCCAAACCCTCCCAAAGTCTGCTCTGCATGGCTAAAGTGCTTGGCCACCACTCGTAAACTGAATGGGGTAGCAGTGATTAGGCGACTTTTGCCATACTTCCAAATTTAGCTTCTTATAAGGAAAACCATTCACTGAGTGCCTGCCACATGCATATTCTTTAGGAACATAGTTTTGCAGTTCTATGTGTGGACTCTTAATGAGACAAAGCTAAAAATCAATACACCTGAAGAACAGGATGTTTTATGATTTTTGTCAACCAGTTTGGAGTCTTAACCTTTCAAACTTTCTTCTGCAAGCTGGAGAGCTGAGCTTATGTTTCTGTTTAATCTTTTAAACAAAAGCTGGTCTCCTGTTTATATGTGTCTAAGAACTAAATTGACTGAGATTTGCAACAGAGATGTAGGATTTGATAATGCTGGAAGTTTTAGCTTTACTCATGGGCCACATGAGTACACTGTGCTTTCAGATGAAATCAGTAGGAGTTTTGCTACTGTTAGGTTCAGTGATGAAAAAAAAAATCTGACCTGAGGAACATTGTAGTATCCATTACTGAAGATCTCTCAGATTAGAAAATATGGTAGGGTTTGTAATAATTTGATAATTAACTTTTGTTCTTTGGTTTTGTTCTTTTGGTCTTACATATAAAGTTGCTTTAAGGATTTTAAGGGTAATATGAGATATTATGTTTTTATACCCCATATTAGTGGTTATTTTTTATCCCAGATGAGTGGTTATGGGCGCACATAGGAACTCAGAAGGATCCTGGAGGTGGTCCTCCCATCCTTAATTTTATTATCTAGATGCAATGTAAGAAGATGGGCTACACCAGCTGCACTCCTGTGCAGGGAAGCCTCACACCCGGCTGGTGTTGTACATTGACCATATGCATTCCTGCCAGCTCATTTCTGCTCTAACTCCATTAAAGCTGGAAAATCTAACTGCAGACTTTCCAAGATTTCTTTCCATCCTTTCCAACTCAATAACATCTGGGGAAACAATGTAACTTGCCTTGTCTGCAGTTCAGACAGTGTCAGTCTGGACATTTTGAGAAGCTGGAGATACAATGTCTGAAGAAAAGGTCCTTGGAAGCTTAGAAGCTTAGAGCTGCCAAAAGACAGCAGCTCAGGTGAACTGGGGCGTTTGAATTGGAATGGGGATGAGTCTGCAGACATGTAAAAGGACACCTGGTCTTCAGTAAACTTCATTTGGCATACTGGTTAGGGACTAGACACTGATGTTACAAAACTGAGAGGGAAAAGAAAGAAGAAAAATAATAAAAGCTGGATCTGAAAACTGAAGTAGCCTTATCAGCCAGGCTACTTGAAACCTTGGCTGAACTGCTGGGACTGTTTTACATAGGAAACAGTCATGTCCAAAGATATTTATAGGTAATGATCAAGCTCAAATTAACTATAAATTCTCATTACATTTTTCTTCCATAATAAGTCAATGCTCTTTTAATCAAATTATATGCACAGAAAAGATTTCTTAGAGGGCAGAAGAAGTTATACTATTTATTCATGATTTGACAGAACTCTGTAATTTTTAAAAGGGTTTTTGAGTGACAGGAAATTGAAATTAGCAAGGCAAGCTGGGAAGTAGTCTGCTGAGGAAACTGGAGTGCAGAATTTATACATTGTGTGTGATGGATCTCATTCCCAGTCTGTCCTGCCCAAGATCTTTGGATCTTGGAATTATCTTACAGTATTTATTGGACTCCTGGTTCAGATTCCAGGTTTGTCAGTGCAAGTGCTGAAGACTTGTGGGTTTGAGTCAACTGCACTGGTAAGGGCAGCTTGTTAAAAATTATTCCCGTCATACACCCTTTTGTTTGCTGTCAATATAAAAGTGATAAAGAGACTAGCTAAATAGGACAGGATGTTTTGTGAAATGCCTCTCTTTAGAGGTTGGCAAATTGCCTCTATGTTAGCAGCACTAAATGCCTTTTTTTTTTTTTTTTTTTTTTTTTTTTTAATGAAACCCAATGAAAGCTGTGCCTGAAGGCTCATGAAAAACCACCAGAGGCACAGCACTTTAAAACTCACTTAGGAGTGGAGCAATCCACAAGAAGTGAAGTGAAACACTCATAGTACCAGGCTTAGCTGGAGAGTTGGCAAAACTTCACAGACAATGGTTTCTTCTGGGGACTTGATCCTATAAATTAGGAGAGGATTTTATCACAGGCTAGATTTATGAATGTAATATTTATGTCAGGGAGGGACATGAGAGAAGAAAGATAAATTTTTAAAACTGTTAAAAATATTTCTTATAAAAAAAAGTTTTATTAATTTTATCTTTATGAGCCAAATGGATAAATCAATAGAGAGAAAACTATTATAAAATTTTTGGAAGGACACTTGCATCTTCTTTTCTTTCAATGATTGCAATAATTTGCCTGTTTCTGGAAAACCCTGGTGTTGGAAGTTTTACCAACTATTCTCTACACATAAATACCTGGACTTGTGAAAATCTATGAAGTTCTTTGTGTCCCAGGCTTTACTAGTCATTCACATGAGGGAATCACAGTGTATCTAAAGAGGTATTGGATGTTCAGGGAATAAGTAATATGCCCCAGCTCTTTTCACCTTGAAATCACTGTGGAGAATTGAGATTTTGAGTGACAGAGAAAAGAGTTGGCATTTGCAACCCACAGTCTCCCAAAATACTGAAATCTTCATGTAATGAGTCCCCAAGGCTGGTGTCGGAACTCAAAATGTCCCTCTGACATTTTTGGAGGTTCCAGGCCCTGGTCAGAAGCATTTGAGACCCTGGCAGGTAGCTGGAAACAGCTGTGATTTTGAGTTTGAGCCATGGAATGATTTACCAACTTTGCAGGAAGAACAAGAAGTAACAAAAGTTTAGATATTATAGTAGAAGTAGTCACAAAGTAAAGGGAAGAATTTTTGAGTGCTGTAGAGGGGGGTTTTGGTTTTGTACATGGGGGTCAGAAGTTTTAAGATGGGGGGTTTTAGGCCTGCCCTATCCTCCCTCTTTCTTCTTCCTTACCTCCATGTTCTTGGTGATGTTGGCACTCACAGATTGGTTTAAGCATCATTTAATATAGGTAATAGGCATTGGGGAAAAACTAAACTTTTAACACATAGTATCATATAAAAGATAGCAGCAGCCCTGGGCAGGGGGAGAGAAGAAGAAGATGGGAGTCAGAGAGGGTGTCAAGGGTGTGTGTGTACCTCTGCCTGAGCTGCTGAGCAAACCGCAGCAGCTCAAGAAGAAAATCTTTTAGATAACATGCAATAAACTACCTTGAGACTGGACAACAGAAGACTACTGAGCCCTTCTTTGAAAGCACGGGTTGGAAGAGAGACTTTTCCACCACAGGAAACCACCCCTGACCTAGAGGTGAGCTCTGGCAGGCTGACCTTCAAGCACAGTGTCTCTGGATCTGGGAACATAAGCCCCTGACAGCTGCTGTAGGCTGGTTAGCTTCCCCTGCCCCCTTCAAGTAAACGAGAGATCCTGTTTCTGAACCATGTGGCTGTATGGTCCAGCTGCTCAGGAAGGATGAGGAGCAGCACTCTCTTCAGACCCTCAGCCCACAGAGGAGCCACTAAGCTCTTTTGGCCCTTTGAGGGAGAAGGTTTGAGTCTCAGAAGACTGAAGTTGTCTGTCAGCATTTCTCTGCATGGCAAAGATTCTGCTACAAGGAGAGGGAAATTGTATGGTGGCCTTCCCACCCATCCTCACAGTCAGCAGGATCAAGTTCCTACTCTCCATGGTCATTTATATCCCTGCCTTACTTCGGTGAAGACAGAGCTGCAGACTAGCAGCATTGATGATCCACAGCTGATGTTTACTGATCCTGTGGGCAGGAAACTTGCGACGTGCTCTGCAGTGGTAGTTACATGTCCCCTGTATATCCTCCAAAAATGAGCAGCTGAGGACAGTCTCAGTCCTACAGTGTCTGTTAACCTACACCCTCCAGGCATCTAGCACCTTTGCTACTTTTTTTACATCCAGAAGAGATGGTCTTTGCTTTTTATTTGAGACCCCTAGGGAGACACAGAAGCCATATGCCAGACGTATAGGTGCTTCTCAGCCCCTAGAGTGTGAATAGCTGCTGGTCACAGGTTAACCACGTTGGCATTTGCCAGTGAGCAGCTGTGGTTTCCTTAATGTCTTAAAGGGTTGCACACTGGCTCCTGGTTCAGACCTTGGGGTCCCTTTCAACCTGGTATTCTACAATTCTATGATCAAATGCCACATGGCTGAAACCTGATCTCTAACAGCTTCAAATCTTACTGAATTTTCAGGATAAAATTCATCCTGCAGGACAGGGCCATCCAAGTAGCCTTCCCTCACACAGCATGCAATCAACAACAGTGCAGTTACTTGCTCGACGTCCCTCGCTGCAGCAGGGCAAAGCTGGCACATCCTGCTTTCTCTGCTAGCAGCAGGAGCCCCCAGCACTGTTCACTGGGGAAAATCTGGCCCGAGAGGAGCAATCTCTCTACAATTGTGCAGCACATCAGTATGTCTACCCATAAAATGATTTATGATGCATGTCAGTGCAGTGCATAGCAAGGTAGGTACAACTGTGCCAGTAAGAGAAGATTCACCTGGGGTGTGGAGGACTGTCTAGTGCTGCCAGTTCCAAAGGGCTGTGGTGACGTACTAGCCCAGGCCCAGACATGTTTTAATCAGCTCCATCTTTATTATTTGGCAGACAAACATCTATGCTAAAGCAGAGAAAAAACATGCTAATAGGTAAGTCCTGTGGCCTACAGCTCCTGAAGGGAGAGATCACCCTGTCCCTTTTGAGGACTGAGAAGAAATGTAGGTAAGGACCAAGGAGATGCGTTCAGAGATGCTTTCCTGAGCTCTTGTCACAATACACTTGGAGCCAGCTGGAACTGTTCCCTTGGTGCTGGAATTACTGACCAGCAACGATCAGTGGTGAAAAAAAGGGTCTCAAGTAAGAGAGAAGGTGTCACTACTGGGTTCAAGCACTTTCCTAGAGAATTTCTTTGTTCCTCTTCCCTCTCTTACCCAAAGCCCATATCTGTGGGAGAGGTATAACAGCTCTGCTGTCATGTCAAACTGGCCTATGACTGTACTTCCTGGTTATTCATTTCAATTCTTACTCTGGCTCTTCCCAGTGATGCCTTGCCAGGCCCATCTATTTGGCTATAAGAGATAACAAGGCCCATAGATGAGCTTAGCCATCACAGCCAGAATGGTTGCAGCCAGAGCAAGGCACATGTTGGAGCAGATGTCACCTCAGCCATGGCTTTGAATGCTGATATAGACAGGAAGTTTGGGGACAAATGGAGCCTGCAGAAGGGCACAGGTTAGCAGCAGTGGTGAATCAGCCCTTGCCAGCCTCTTCCTATTAATGTCACCCATTAAGCTGAAGTATCTATAGCTAACTTTAGTGATGGAGTTGAAGACTAGAACTGGAGTCCTCTCCAGAGACGGAGTAACCCTGCCCATCAGGGTCTGCCAAAGTGCTACCCACTGATTACAAACTCTGAAAGGATATAGTAGATAGGGAAGGTGATGTGATAGAGGCATATTTGTTTGTGTGAGGTGCTTGTGCTGGTGGGCAGCAGGGAGCTTTTAGACATAATGGCTGCAGGAAGGGGAAGCAAAACACCTAATTTTGTCAGTTCTTGCTGCAGGTATGTCATTGCTCTGGTTTTTCCAAATGTTCATGAACTCCTCATGTTTTCTAAAGATCTCCCTGTGCTTCTCTTCCATTGTGATCAGGGGAGCATCTCAGTTAGGCTGGGAAGTTCCTCATCAAATATTTCAAATTTGGAAGCAAGAGGTGCAAGTTAATTTATGTTGGTTAGTTTTGGAAAGATTCTGTTACTGCTTTGCACCTGTCCCTGGCAGCATTTCACACAGCCTGGTGTGACATAATGGTAGGGCTGTGCTATAGCTCATTGTGAACCTCTAGGCTGAGCCCTCTTCAGATTAAAAACTACAAAAATTACCAATCCCTCTTGAAAATTCTGGATGGAATATCTAAGAGCTTACAATCTGAACAAGCAAACTGTAGATAAGGTACCAGAACAGGGGCATAACATTAAAGAAATTCCATTTATTATGATAAATTTCTTAGCAGTGTTTTAAGATATTCAGGTATTACCATACAAATAAATACTTGATGAAAGCAGAAAGAGAAGTACCTGAGGTAATAAAGATTTATTAAGTCCTGGTTGAACCACAAGGATCTGGACCAGGATGGGAGTGAAAAAAAGGAAATTTGTTGAAGGGAGGATCACTTTTGAAAAAAGTGAAAAGGAACTAACCCTTGCCTAAGCAGCTGCTGGGGGTAAAAACACTTTTCTGCATATGTCCATTGCATTTTTATCCAGAATATATTACTCCTTGAAAAAAGACTGTTACCCCATTTGGTCTGGTGATATCAGGATGGTGCTAGTAGTGAGAGTGGTCATGAAAGAAACACCAAACCCAGTAATAGAACTGATCTATCAAGTTGTCACTAAGGAGTCTTGAGCACAGTTGCACTCAGATGGAATGGAGTACTGTTAATAAGTGAAAATTGTAGCTTAGTTTGATGTCATGCAAATACTATTTTTGTTCACACTGATAGTAAGCCATAGATAGAGAAAAAAAAAAAAGAGTCAAAAGGTAAAATATCAAGCACACTGTGAAAATTAGACAAGGAAATGCTATCCCACTGATCAAAGTATATCTATATGGGGAAGAACAAGGTCACAAAAGACATGTTCCAGTAATATTAACGAATCTAGTACAAACATGAGGACTTTTCTGGCTTACAAAGCAACTGAATTGCAAATGCACAGAACAAAACTGATATTTAAAATAACTGAAACCACATGTAAAATTCCTATCTATCTGCATAGATAAAGCATACTGCATACATATTTAAGATAAATTGATTCATTGAATAAACTGCATAAATAACAGCAGATAATCTGTTCTGGGTGAGATTTTTCACTTTATTGTGTTACTACACAAATTTCAGGCACTGTTCAAATTCCTCATCATTCTTGAAATAGGTTTAAAGAGCATGTCAATGGTTCACAGAAAAGGTTCTTATCCATGCAGAATTACCTGAATGTATACACATGGATACCACATGGAGAAAGCACAGTGACCATGTTAAAGACATTTATTGGAGAGAAGGGTAATAACGTGTCACAGATGTATTTCTTAGCAAAGAAGATCTGTGTGGAAAGGGCTTATATATAGTGTACTCCTGTTAAGAGCTCAATAAGGGAACCTGTGATCATGACTGACTCCTCTGGGCATGACCTAAATGATCACACTAGGGTTACATCAAGGCAGATACACAACTGTTCACTGTCTGTACTAGATGCAGGAATTGCCTGAGCCTGGCTGCAACCCCAGAAATGGCAAGAAATGGAGGACCTCTCCCTCAAACACTTTCAGTGGGGGAACTATCATGCCTGTAGGTTTCCTCCTTGACAATGCACCATTCAGTATACCACAATCTCATGGCTATTGATTTGGTCTGGTGCTGTGAACTTTATATTTGTGTAAAAACCTTTTTGGCAGGTGCCATATCTGTGCTAATATTAAACATTTGCACTATTATCTACCAAATTTTCAGTGGAGACTCTTGTGGCTGAGTCAAGATTATATTTGCTTAATCTCACAGTCCTAAGGTTTTGTGGATGAGTTAATGTCTTGGTGAATTAACCTTCCTGACACACAGATCTAGTCATGACTGAGCTGTAGAAATACACTGATTGATGGGTGTAGGACCAGATACTTCAGCTCAGCTTCTTTCTTTCTATTTTTTAGAGGCAATTTATAATGAGTAATGAATTGAAGATGACATGGTAAGACCAGGGTATTTGAGTTACTTCCTGGATCCATTAACATGTCTCACCATCCCTGGCGCTATAGCCAGAGTAGGAAGCACTTGGGAATCTTTTTGTAAACTTCTTTGGCCCAGTCTGGGGCCAAAACAGATTTAAACTCCTGAAGTAATCAAATAGGTTTTCTGCAGCTGTTTCTTCATAGTGAACCTACAGATTTTCTTAAACAAACCAAGAAATGCATCAGCTTTTAGGCCAATCTTTTCAAACCCTACAATTATGATCCTCAGTGTGAAATGAGATATTTTAAAAAAAGGCAGCTATTTCTTTCATATATGTTCTATTCAGAGTGAGGCCCAGAATTGGAAGAATCCTCCAAGGGAATACAATGGAAATATGTATGGACAATTGATTAATGTGGAAAAACTGACACAGAAATGAGAACCAGACTTTCATAACATACACTCCTTAAATTTTTATTTTTCAAGCTTCCTAAGCAGCAGAAGTTTCATCTGAATAGAAATTTGAGTAGAATTATGCTCTAAATATCAGTTACATTTGTTTTCAACATGGTCATACATTCTATTAATAATATGTTGAAATATATGTAATTTTTTATATTACATTATTAGTTTATGACAGGTACATATTTTGTGCATTTTCCCACAATGTAACTGCATTACTTATGAATTCTTTAGCTTTATTAAAAAAAAAATCTTAAAAATCAGATGAGTTTTCAGCATAGTGGAAAAAATCAGTAAGAGACATCTGAAGTAGAGATAGAACTGAGATCACAAACCTTGCACTTTGTATTAATGTGATTCTCAGGGTAGTCAGACATTGTGATTATATTCTCTTTTATAGGTGAATAGTTGAGGCTGCCTTTTGAAAAGTCCATATTACAAAAACAGTACAATAATTGGTTTTCTCACATATATCCTTCACGAATTTGTTCACTATTGCAGGAGCCTAATGCTGACAAGACCCATATGTGGTTAACAAGGTGGAGTCTGTTTCACTGTCTAAAGTCTCCTGGGGTAAATGTGCTGTTTCCACATCTGTAGAATCAGGATCACAATACTTGACACACAAGGATGCTATGAAAATCTGTTTATCTCTTCATGCAAATTACAAGATGCAAGATACTGTCATACATGCAGAGGGTTAATTATGAGTATTATGACAAAAATTCATTTGTCAAGAGCAGTGAAGTAGCATTGGAGTTGGTAGCACTTACTCATTTTTATCCATGCCTGTGAAAAATAGCTCTTAAGGAGCGGAATAACATCCTGAGAATTGGTTGAAGTTTATTTTTTAACCTACACCTTCAATCATCTAAGAAATTAAACTTCTTCTCACAGATATGCAGAATTGACCTGTTAATTATAATCAAGTTATGTTTTGAGTCTGGATCACAATGTCACTATGAGCTGTGGGTGACATCCTCTGAACTGCTTGACAGCAGTAAAAGAAAGGGCCTATCTCCGACCTGTTTCCTGGCTGAGCTCTCTGGCTGCACCCTGGACTGGCTGATGCTCTCACCACGTCTGGGGCTGCCCATGGGCTCTGTTACCAGCCTGATCTCTGCCCAGGTTGTATTCAGCCCTGGGGAACAGTTCCCATGGGTGAGGACACAGTGCATGTGAGGCTTACATCTGGTCCCAGCTCACCTTTCTTGCAGTTGCATCTGCTGCAGTTGGACAGACATGAGAAGGATAACCAGCACAATGGCAGGTTTTTGGATCCACTGGTATGGGAGGCATACAGTCAGCCTGCGTCTTCAGCCCTGTCAGTCTAGCTAATCCTTGAAATAAAGTCATCTTCTCTCTGGTGTATTGGACCCTCCCAAAGAATAGAGTGGATTAGAAGGGCGGGTGCTCAGAAACCCCAAAATTCATGCCCTGTTTTAGGAGGCTACATGTGGATGATGCAGTCATAATACAGCCTTTCTGGTCACTTTGCAAAAGGGCTGATCTGCCTTATTCTGCACCCAGATGGATTATTATCTTGATGAAATGAAGAAACACCCTGCTGGGAAAGTCCAGACAGAAATAAAGTCACTCATCTATGACCTTCATTTTAATTCCTAGCCAGCCCTCATTGTTTTCTGACCTAATCATGCCCACTGGCTCCTTAAATTAGCTTTGTGGAACTAAAAGACGCTGTACTTGTTTCAAGAATGTTTTTAATTGAGCTGAATTGCAATTACCTGATGTAAAGCTCTCTCAGGTAGAAAGAGATTATATATTCCTTCTTGTGTACTTATCTGAAAACATGAAAAATATTCCCAAGAATTTGCCACCTACAAAAATAATCATGTTGCTTATGCTGTTGATTACATATAATTAGGATTTACAAGGTATGTGATGGAAAGGCAAGCGAGGAACTCAGCTTGGATTGAAATTACCCATAGCTTTCAGTCATTTTACAGGAAGCATGAACTGTCAGGGACTGCTCTGTGTTTTCATTTAAATGCTCACTCAGACCTGAGAATTATTTTGATTAGATTATATTATGGTAACATCACTTCCTCTGTGTGGTCTTGTCCATGCAGAACCAATTAGTGCATCCTTTCACTACAGCTAGAGAGACCAAGAGTTGGGTGTGGATGTGTGAAGATAGGGCGAAAAGGAAAGCAGATGTGGTTCAGGGATTTTTTTTCCATATGATTGTCAAAACAATTTCCCATCACTCTAATTCTACTCCTTCTAGTGTCGATTGGAGTTCTGCCATTGACTGCAGTACGAGTAGGGCTAGGTCAGTGCATGAAACCTTTCAAAAACAACATTTTTTGCATAATTGAAAGCTCCACAAATAATTTTTGTTGACCGTTATAGTTTTTGAAATTGAAAACTGTCAGAGATGGAGGAGCATGATGGATTTTGAAATAGACAACACAAATCTCAGCACAGATATTTTGTGGAGATGGCCCTTCAGGTCCTGGGGTTTGTTGCTCCATGCAGAGACTTTTGGTGCTCATGCCACCTCATTAGAGTCCTTCTATCAGAGGGCTGACACACCAGGGGTGAGATACCATTCTGTGACATGGTGAGGTCAGAAGACCATGTGAAACTGTAAGAAAGTGGGAATATGTGCTGGTGATTTGCTAGATTAGAGGCAGCAAGTAATCCTTTGTGCCAGAACCATCTACTGAGCCATGCCAGGCCATGATAGGGGATGGGTGAGCTTTCCTTTTCTCCAGCTAGCACAGGCTCCCTCCCTGGGTGTCAGGGAGGGAGATTTTTCTTTCCTTTTGCTATGGTTTTGTCCTGTGTGAGGGGAACATGGCAGTGCAAGGGGAGGAAAGAGGACGAGTCGAGTGGGTAGGAGAGCCAGGTAGTCCTTCTTGCTTTCTTTGAGACAGAGGTATTTATTTGGCCAGGGAGGAAAGAGCTGTTCAGAACCCCCCTGGATGAATTTTTGTACCCAATGGCTATATGACATCTTTCCCAAGTCCACAGTGCTGAGCAATAAGTGTCACTGTGGGTTCTGTGATAGTGCAGCTTCCTAAGGATGTACTCAGGGCACACCTCGTATTAAGGCTTGACTCAGAAAAGCAGTCCTTGCATGTTCCTTTGGCTTGTTATGTACAAGTGCAGGCAGATGACATCAAATGACTAAATTTCTTGATTGCTTCTTAGTCAAAGAATTAGTTTTATATAATCTATATAAAGCATAAACATACGTATATGTCCTGTGGCCACTGGTGAATCTTTTGGATTGTTGCCCTGAATTTCTGTACTACTTTGATCTGTGAAGGTTCTGAACATCTTGGGGGGCTTGCTGTACTGTAATTTGCTCAGTGTGGTACAGCTCTTGCATTGATAAGGCCTTTCATCTGTCAGTAATTTCTGGGGAGGAATTCTTTAATCAATACAAATAGAAAGTTTCATTCCGAGGAAGCAGATAAAATGCCATATATCAAAAAAATTATACCTTTATTAAAGGTATTAAAGATATACCTTTAGTAAAACCCCTCAAACCATGTTTGCTATGAGCAAAACACCTAAAGAGAATGTTTGCTAGCACATGCTTTTGAAAACTTCAATTACACTGAATAGATGGCAGGTATAACCCATGCTGAAATCCCCAAATCAGTTTTAGAGGTTAACCGAAGACCCATTGAAATCAGTGGAATTATTATCTTGGTCTTCAGCCCAGACTCTCACTACAGCAGCAGATACTTTAAAACAAATGTAAAGAGTACATGTTGTGTAGTTGTAGGATGGGATTCACAGTTTTGGCCTCTCTGACCCCACTCTCAAGGAGGCAGGGGAAATTATTTAGTCCCAACACAGCCTTGTTCTCTTATCTGAACTACCATGCAACTAAGACCATAATTCCTTTACATTATTCAATAGTCACTGTGCCACCCTCAAGGAGAAGATATTGCAGAAGTGCAGGTATAATTTATTTCAAGGCATAAGAGAGAGAATTTATAGAATAAAAGGTGGAAGGATTTATCAGTGTTCCCACAGCTGTACCCCTGGAAATAGAACTTCAGAAGTTCTAGAAGAAATATTAAACTAAATGCTCTCTGGCCATTTTCACAGTGTTGGTATTAAAAAGAAGTGTTGGAGAAGACACAGTTCTCCCAAAGAGAAACGGGTTATTTTCACAGGGATGTGAAAACTAATGGATTGCAATAATTTGTCCTCTTTATTGGGGGGTTTCTTATGATAATGCATCAATTGTAAGATACTGTACATGGTTTGAATCAGGCAATGTGTTTGCTCCCACATTTAATTTGCCTGAATTTCCTAGAATCCTATATTTGAAGAAGAAAACTCACTTTAAGTGATTGATTTAAGTCATTGCTCTGTCCATTTTCAGATACACAGGGACATGACACATGGAAAGACATTTCAGTATGAAAATTGCCTCCAGCACGTTTAGGTGAAATGCTGATATGCTGGCTTTGGCTGAGATAGAGTTGATTTTCTTCACAGTAGGTAGTATGGTGCTCTGTTCTGGGTTTGGGCTGGAAACAGTGTTGATAACACAAGGATGTTTTCACTCTTGCTGAGCAGGGCTTTCACAGCATCAAGGAAATTTTTTTCTTCTCCTCTTGCCTCACCAGTGAATGAGCTGGGGGTGCACAAGGATCTGGGAGGGAACACAAGCAGAACAGTTGACCTCAATTGGTCTCAGGGGTATTCCATACCATGTGGCATCATAGTCAACATATACAGCTGGGAGAAGAAAAAGGAGGAGGGAGATGTTGGAAGCTATGTCATCTGTGTTCCAAAAAGGTATAGAAATAGATCCATGCTTCTCTGGAGGTGGCTGAACACCTGCCTGCCCATAAGAAGTGGTGAATGAATCCCTTGTTTTGCTTTGCTTATGCCTGCAGCTTTTGCTTTTCCTATTAAATTGCCTTTATCTCAACTCACATTTTCTCACTTTTACTCTTCTGATTCTCTACCCCATCCCACCAGAGGAATGAGCAAGTGGCCTGGTGGGGCCCAGTTCTATTTGGGTTTAGACCACACTAGCTAATTTGCTTGCCCAGTTAATATATGATGGCCTTGGAGTAATGGCCTTTATAATAAATGACCCCAGGAGTTGGAAAGATTGTGCAATTCTACAAGGTCCATATGGTAACTGGCAGGCTCTTTCTCCCAGCTTTTAAGGACATGGGAAAAGTTTCTGTGAAGTAGAATGAAGAGGTTGCAATTTCAATATTCTTGAAATAGCATTGGCATATATTAAGAAACAGACAGCATTCACTGATATCTACCACACTCTGTAGTGAATTATGGATATCAGACAGAAAGTACCTTGCATATTGTCAGGTCCCCTTCCATGCTGGCATGACTCCTGTTGCCAGGGTTTAATGAGGTTTCTCTAGATCTTTGTCCAGTCTAGTGCCTGGATAAAGACATAGGAAACTTTAAAGCTGAGAATTACTGTGAATTATTCCAACAATTAGTTTTTTATGGTGTTACTTTGCACCCCTTCATTAAATGAAAAATCTTAATATTAGATGATTAAATCTTAATCTTCTCTAGAGGTGCAGTTTAGACTTCTTAGGTGGCTTGATTCTGCCCTGCTGTAGTTTCTACCTCAAATGACAGCTCTTGCTCTGTGGGTGTGCACACACAGGAAATTACAAGAGAGACTAAAGGACTGCATAATACACATGGGCTTTTCTCTCCCATATAGTCATCTAGCAGTCTATTGCAAGCTATGGAGAGGTAAGTCCCTGGAGTTGGCCAGGTGATGCTTCTGGAAGCTGCTGACAGGCAAGGTGAGGAGCTCAGCTCTGGCAAAAGGGCAGCCCCAGCAGGAGCTTAATGAAGATGTGTCAGAGAAACAAATCAGGCCATTGCATTCTGTTTTGCATTGATCCATTTTCAAGTCCTGACATGCCAGAGATAGGCAGGGCTGTGTTCATGATGTTCTCAGCTTTGGGAGTTCTCTGGTGCTGCTGTTTTTCTACATAACCTGCAAGCAAGATCTGTGGTGTTTGGATGGGGTGGGTTTTTCCCTGTTCACATCATACTCTGGAGTTGTCCCAAATCTATGAGACATGATGGTAGATGAAAACCACTGTTTCTCCCCTGTTTCAGGGTGGTTACATTTGTGTTTGGGAGCATAGCAGAAGGCTTCACACAGATGACCAGATACTTATGTCATAAAAAAACTATTTTGAACATATCCTCAAAATTTTTCTAGCAACATCTTGAAGAAGAGTAATAAAAATAATTTCTTACAAAAGGAGTACAAATGGGGAAAAAAATGAAAGTTAAAAGTGATTGATAAAGAGAAGCAACAGTGCATAAGCATACTCTGGCCTTCCCATGGGGCTGTTTAATTAATTAAATTTTAGTCTTACCAGTTAATTTCTACTCAAAGATTTTCTTTCATTAGATCTAGGCAGGAAATGCACCCCAGCGGAAATTTGTGTGAAAGAGGCAATCTGTAAACAGTGCTTCCGTCCTAACTGGGAGCACACGCATTATTATAAAGCAACTTTAATTAGAGGCAGCTTAGGAAAGATATCATCACTCTGAGAGCAGCTACTGCGTACTGAACAAGATGAAACTCAATCCTTTGTAAGCAAAACAAACAGGCCATCACAAGAGACTATGGTTTTGAAACATGGTGTCTTAACTTTGGAAGGAAATGACAGAAAATATTCTACCATGAAAGCATTTTCTAAGTTACTTACCAAACCCAAAGGTTTTAGAGGGTTAGGGGCCTAATAAACCCCTAGTTTAATTTATTAATAATATTAATCTATTGAAAAGATGCATGTGTTTTATGTTTTTCCCTTGGCTTACAGGACAAAGAGTCTTATTTCAAAATTTTAATAGTAGAAAACACAAAATCATGAGAAAATTTGGGTGCAGTTGCACTTTCCATCTGTTATTTATTACCCTCTTGTGAAAATGCTGACTTGCCCTGGTGACAGACCACATCCCATGCTGCATCAAGTGCAGCAGAAATAATCTTTTTCAAGACTATGGATTTACAATGTCATTTGGTATACGAGGCAATGGACAAGAGTGTCAAAACTGGAAGAAAAAGGAGAAATAAGACAAACTAGCCATGTTACAACCTGTGGGCAACTAATTAGGCATGGGCGTGCACAGAAAGTTCATATACGTACCACAAATGTGGATGGCTTTTATCAACAGTGGGGTCAGGACTCATACTTGGAAATCAGTGGGAAGAACCACAGCACAACTTCAGTTTGCCCTGGCTCACTTGTTTCAGCAAAGATGACACTAAAGATGACACCACACTGGGCTTGTTCTTCTGCGCATGGTGGCATCCACTCAGGCACAAAATGAGCAGGATTCCTGCTAGAACCCTACTTTGTCATCTTCCTTACAGCCTCAATGCTGCCTGTAGGGGCAGAACTCCCATGAGATGTTTAGGGTTGCTGTTGATGTGAACAGGGGCAAATCCAGATTAGGCCCATTTGCTGGAAGGTGATATTTGCCCTTGAAAATAAGGCTAAGTGATAGGAAAGTTTAAGCAGCAGGCAGAGTTTTAAATGACTTTGCCAGTGTTACTCCAAACTTGCCTTTGGCCCTTAGCATTTGCTAGTCTATTAAAATAACTCTATTGACTGCATGGCAATATGTTTTTGGTTTGGGTAACTAAACATCAATATTTAAAGAGCCCCAGGGGAATGTGTGATGCGTGCAAGACTTAGGAAGATATTTCTGGGTTTTTTTGCACTGCTCCATTCAGTTGTCTACGTGCTTATCAAGGAACTGAGAGCTGAGAACTGTCCTTGGGAATAGTTTTTGGGCATTGGGAATATTTTACCAATGTAACAGAGGATGACAAATACATGCTAAATACTGGCCAGCAAGCAAATTTCACTGTTAAGATGAAAGCCTGTGTAACACCTTTAATAATGAGTCCAAATCTAAGATTTTTACTAGAAGAATTGAGTGTTCTGTAAAGACATGGACTAAAATGTGATGATGCTTCCATGTGGTTGTTGTCCTAATGTTCAAAGCAAGATGTACAGATTTTTTTGCCTCAGAAATTAAAAAACTGGATGCCAGGATTTGTCCAGGAGCAGCAAGGGCCAGCCCTCATAGGAAATGTCAGGACAGGACCTGCCAGACAGAGCTTGTTCCACTGTCCCAACAATTGCAGGGCAGCCAGTTGCCCTGAACATCAGCATAATTGTGATGGTGATGGGTCAGGGCTGAGGTGCAGGTGGGAAGTCAATCTGTGGATCAGGGTGAGTGTGGTACACAGCCTGTTATGAGCATGGTTGCAGTGTAGCTCACAAGGTTTCACCAAAAGTGATGTGAGCTAAAATCAACTCTGAAGCAAAGTGCAAAAGCCTGACAAACTTCTTCACAGCTCTCTGTCACACAGCTCTTCTCCAAGCAATTTGATCAGAGGTCCCAGAGCTGTAATGTTCCAGGACCAGGCAGGAACACAGGAGGGCAGAAAAATTCTGTTCTCAGAGCTGTGTTAGGATTTTTAGGAAGAGAATGAGCATATAAGTTTTGCTAAATCAAAATTCCAGTGTGAATAGCTCATCTTAAAACCTCATTTTAACCTCCAAACCACCCCCCCCCCCCGTCATTTTTGTTTATTTACTGTCACATAAGGTTTTATAAGCCACATCTATTTCAAATGCAGCTCCTCCACATCAGTGTATTAGAAGTTAATGCAACACTCTATCTCACTTAATTTCCTTCAGCTTTGCTTAAAAAATTCGATTCTATTTTGCACTGAAATTGGTGTCTTTCAAGGCACTGCAGCTTCTACTAACTGGTGGGCATATAGGACCTGCTGTGATCAGTACTGTTGAGCTGGAACCCTTTCTCCCTCTCAAGCAGGCTTGTGACAAGCCCCTGTGCGAGCCAAGCAGTACAGCTCTGGTGTTTGTGGTGCCCAGGGATGGCAGGCTGCAGTACATAACTCAGAAGAAAGCAGATCTGCCCAGAAGTTTGACCTTGATGGACTGGGATGAGGCCATTGCAGCGCAGTGGGATGAACTGTGGAAATCTCATTTGGTGGGGCACACACCTGCAGGATCCTTGGATCCACCCTCTTCCTCTCCTTTGTTTTTGTTCTGCAAAGCAAACCACATCCGATTTTGATTAGAGGAAGATATTTGTACGTCCTTTCAATGGCGGTGAGGTTCAGGATAAGATAAATAAACAACCAAGGGAAGGGTGTGATGCTGTGAAATACACTTGTTCTCTGAAGCAGTGCCACCACAGGTTTTACTTTCATATCAAATAACCTACATTTTGGTTTTATGCCTTTGTGTGCAGGTGCAAATATGTGCATGCTGTGACACGTAGGTCAAATTAATCACTGGATTCAATCCATTTCTCAGTGGCATTATCGTGAGAATGAGCTTTCCTCACATTGTGTAGCAGGAACATCTCCTATATGTCTGTGTTTCAATAAAAACTAGCAAGCCCAGATATCAATCACTCTAGCTTTTACTGATTTTAGTCTTCATGCTGTGTGACTATGCACTTAATTGTGGGATTATTGATCTAAAGATAATCCAGATGATTTGTCCAGGTTACATCTCTGGATATTAAAAGTGAAATCATTCTAGGATACATTTCCTTTATTTACTTTTTCCTATTTGAATTCAATTTTTAACTCTGTATAAGCCACCTCTGCTGATTACATACCAGTCATGGTTGCTTTAATAAACTGAGGAGAAGGGAGCTCTAAATACACTATTTATCAAGTTGATACTTTTGCATAAATAATTTTCCTGTTACACTGCAAACCTTACACAGCTTACTGGATTTACGCTTCTTCAATTTGTAATCAAACTCTCCATATGCATGACTGTTGCAGATCAATGCCCCCTAAGCCGATTGTTCTTTACAGTGGTAAGAATAAATTAACCAGAGGAGGAAGAAATAGTTGTAGGAGTTCATTTTTAGAGATTCACATGAGAGTGGAAGAGGCACATGACTGAAAATTAGCTATCAGTGCATGTAGCCCACTCTGTAGGACTTGGGTGCTGAACCAGACCATTGAATGTTCCAGAAGGGCACACTGGGAGCACACTGAAGGGAACTCCATCCTGCTACAGCAAGCCCTCAATTCTTTCTGTGATCCTGCTGTAACTGTCACTGCACCTCTTTTCTGGACAAAACGCAGCAAGACTTTAATCTCTGGCATCTCTTGAAGCGCATGCATTTTGAACAAGTTCTTTCATTTTTCAGAAACCACGTATTTATTTCACGATCTTGTTTTGCAGGTGATAGACAACACACTTCCAGATCTTTTGTCTTTATAGTCAAAGTTTGTATTCTTCAGTCTAATTTGTTTAGCTTTAGAAATATCCTACATCTTTCAGCCCACTCATCAGACAGCAGCAATCTATTTCTCTGAAAGATTTGAATCTTGTCCTGTCTATTGCCTTTGGCTTGCTTATATTAAATGTTTCAGTATGTTTGTTTAACTCTCTCTATTTTAAATGATGGCAAAGCAGAGTGATCAGTACCTGCCTTTCAGAGTGGTGATATAATGGATGACCACTGGAATTATTGAAATAGCTATGCTTGATCACAGCTGGTCAAGCAGGAGAGTATATTTAACTCTCCCTGTACTTTTATCACGCAGAATAAGATAAATCAGGTAAGGCTTGTAAATTTCTTGGCCAGGTCTGTTGATGATTTAACTCTTGCCAGTGAACTCCCTAACTTTCTCTGGATTCAGAGCTATTAAAGAGAAGTAAACACACGGGTGTTCAAAGGCTTTCTCTTCCCTCTGCAGCTCTTCCCATGTTGTTCCTAACTGGAGATGAAAAGGAAAGGGCAAAAATTGCTCTGTCCCAACATGCATTCCAACTAATGAAATAATTATCTTACAATGTGGTTTGGTATGGGGTAATTGTAAAACAAAGCTGCTTGGCAGCATGTCTTGGGGCGAGCAGCTTCCGGGATGTTTCCAATCCTTCACGCTTGGAGAAGCTCAGAAGGAGGGGTGGGATTATGAAACACCTCTTTTCAAAGTTCCACCCTGAGCTTTGCACAGGGTGGTGCTAGTGTGTGCTTTTCAAGCCTGTAGTTTCTATCCAAGTTTGTGAAGACTTGAGGAATAGCCAGTGCTCCTTCTGCTTAGCCTATATCTTACATAACATCACCAAATCAGTAACATTTTGACAGTCTCTTGATGCCTAGGACAGAGATTGAGCTATTCCCTTGTATGTAGCTGCTCCAGAGCAATGTAGAGCATTGATGGTGAAGTTGAGCAGGGAAGCCTATGCTAGCCCTGGCAGTACATCATCTATCTATCTATCTATCTATCTATCTATCTATCTATCTATCTATCATCTATCTATCTATCTATCTATCTATCTATCTATCTATCTATCTATCTATTTATCTATCTATCTATCTATCTATCTATCTATCTATCTATCTATCTATCTATCTATCTTCTATCTCTCTTTCTAATCTATCTCACCTGACTGTTCATCAGACCAATGTTCTTGGACCCTCTTTTGTGTAATCAATGGTCACCTTTGGGTCAGATTTCTGACTTTTAGGCAACAGGAGTGATTTAGTGGGAGAGAGTGTCCTGATCTTTGTGAAGGTACGTTTATAATGATGAAGAGTGAACTGAGCAGGGCCAAGTTTGCTGTAATTTTATAATTATGAAAGGCTCATAAATCATAGCAGAACAGCTAAACAAACTGTTTATTAGGCATGCAAACCCCTTAAACAACCATAAAAGCATAAAATACTTGGGCAAATGTTGTATCACTTGTCCTGAAGAAGCTTGCAGATGTGAGAAAAATGTTTTGCAACTCCAGGGAAAGAATTGTTCCTTAAAAGTAGAAGAGTCTAACTGCAGAGGGAGGAAGTATTAATCCATCAGGAACTCAGGCTATCAGATTTACTCATGTATTTGAAAGATAAGAGTGATGCTGAAGCAAAAATTAACAGGTCTGCAGAAATCTTGACTCTGACTAGTCTGTCTATTGAGCTCTAACTTCATGCACTGCTTTGCAAGATGCAAACCAAAAATAAAAAAAAACAGTAGGGTAGCATGCATAGTGGACATGGTTCAGAGCTTTTCTTTATAGAAAGTAATTTAGTTTAATTGTTGAGACAGTTTTTCCAGCAGAACTCCAAATACAATCATTCCTAATCCAGTGGTTTTAAATAGTTGAAAGTGCAGTGGTTTCAAAAAAGAACTAAATTATTTGTGTTGCTGGACTTGTCTAGTTTTCTTGACAAGTCTTTTCTTGAGACTTGTCTGCTTGCTTGTTCAAAGATCTTTCAGACCTCTGTGCCATGGCAGCATTTGAATTTACTCTCTGGTTCTAAAGAACATCTCCAAGATGCCTCATTGCTACAGGTACTACTTACAAAAGAGGCTTTTTGAAACAATGCTCCAAACAAGCCTCAGTTTTTCTGCACAGGGCTTTGTCAACACTATGAGTCTCACCACCACATCTTTGGAGAAGAGGCTTTGTCAGGGAGCCTCAGCTGTCTGCAGCTGCAGTGAGGTCAAGGTGCTGCTCCTTGCTCAGCCCCAGGCTGTGGCTGGTCCCACAGTGCTACCACTGTGGTGGAAACCCTGTGATTCCAGGGGCAGGTGAGGGGATCTGGATTAAGGGCTTTGGCTGCTTGGGTGCTTGCAGATAGAGCAGATGGCTGCTGGATGTGAGTCCTTCACAACCCAACCAACTCTTTATTTTGGTACAAGAAGTTCTAGTGGATGTCAGTACCATATCATCCAATCTCAAACATCCATTAAAAAAAAAAGATAAAGGCAATTACATGCCTATAATAGCAAAACTTACAATTGACCTGTGTGGGATAGGGGAAAAGGGAGCAGATGCCCAGCTTCCAGCCCCATGGCATCAGCCAGAGCCAGGCTGCTTTTTCCATGAAGAAATCCCTGAAATCTGTGTATGCAGTTTCCTACTAGGAGATTCCATTTCTCTGCAGTGCCTGATATGTTTACTCTGCAACCAAAATGTAGCACTAGATCCATGTGCTGTTTTTGGCTGGGGTAGAGTTAACAACTTTCTTCACAGTGATGAGTGTGGCTGTGTTTTGGATTTGTGCCGAGCACAAGGTTGATAATATTGAGATGTTTTTGTTATTGCTGAGCAGGGCTTGCACAGACCCAAGGTCTTTTCTGCTTTTTGTACTGCCACACTGGTGAAGAATGGGAATCTGGGAGGCGACACAGCCAGGAAAGGTGACCCCATCTGATGAAAGGGATATTCCAGGCCATATGACATCATGCTCAGTATATAAAGTGGGGGAAAGAAGAGGGGAGGTTTGGGGTGATGGGGTTTGTCTACTCAAGCAGACATTACATGTGATGGGGCCCTGATCTCCTGGAGGTGGCTGAGCACCTGCCTACCCACAGGAAGCAGTGTATTAATTCTTTGTTTTAATTTGTTTTTGTGCATGCTTTTGCTTTCCCTATTGAATTGTCTTTATCTCAAGCCATGCATTTTCCAGCTTTTATGCTTCTGATTCTCTACCTGATCCTGCTGGTGGGTGAATGAGTGAATGGCTGCATGGGGCTTAGATGCTGCCTGGGATTAAAACCAGGACAATGGGTCATTAAACTTATGCAGTGTGACTGTTCTATCCCTCAGCTTCCTTTATATCTGCTCCATTAATGGATTTCAAATCTTCTGGATATAACTGCAGGGAGCAGTGCACTAGATTTAGTGAAGCAAACTCTCAGAACTTGGAAATGTAGTTTTTTTAAACAAAGGATCTATTCTTTAACCTTCCGTTGGTTTGGGGTTTTTTATAAGTTACAAAATCTTTTGTTATAAAGACCTGGAGCTATTCTGAGATGTGAAAGAGTTGGCTGGTACATTTAAAAAAATACCAAGTACAATTCCCTTCTTCATGTATGTTTTTCTACAAAGAAAAATGATCTACCACTAATCAGTAATGAAAGATGAACCTGAAATGAATCAGCATATTTCTCCTGAAAATCCAGATGGGCCGGAAGATCTGTTTAACGTACCCAGCAGTGAAAGTGCCCATTGTCTTTCCACTACAGTATTGACATAATATAATTTCCTTTAGTGTTTCAGGTCCTGGAAATGGCAGCATAAAAGTAAATATTTAACTCTGAGTTTATATACGAGTTCCCTGGTCTTGACCAGGTCCTGATTCTTTCTCTTTCTCCAGACTTTATAAGGCTTGTTCAGATGCTATTGACCTTATTGGAGAGACTCCAAGGAAAAGTTAACCCCCATGTCATTATAGTCATCCCTTCAACCTGTGCTAAGCACAGTGAAAGAGCTATAGCATTTGTTTAGACTTCTAAATATGAGCTCAGTCTTTAATGCTGATTAATTACACCCATGATGTCACCATATCCTTCCAGTCCCACCAGCACACCAGCTGAGGGGCTGTGTGTGATGGTGCAGCTCAGGAGAGAGACAAGAGAGCTGAGCTGGTCAGTGGGTTCAGAGCTGCAGTCACAGCCTCAGTGCTTCATCAGCTGTCAGCAGCCAGGACATTCAACAGGGATGATGGATTTTTATAAGAGCATGTAAAAGCCCTGAATTCTTGTCCAGACAGGGAAGTTGGCCAATTTATCAGGTAAGCCTGGTGCTCAGGCACAGTGCTGCAGAAAAGAGTGAGACAAACCAAGACATCGGTCCCATGCAGCTCCTCTGGTAGGAAGGGACTGGCAAAAGGTGTCCCAACATGAGGAGAAGATCATGCTTCTTTTTCCTTGTCTTTCCAAATGAATGCTGAGAAATTTGTGATTTGGACAACCATAATCCCGCACTCTGTTCAAAACATTTGTATTGTTCATACAAATCTTCACTGAAAATATGTTTTAGGATTTCAGAACAAACTTGTTTAATTTCTACAGATCTTTTTTTTCCAAAAGAGAGAATTAAACCCAAAGCACTAGAATTGTTTGTGTAAACCAGAGCTTAAATTTTCTTCTCTTGGAACTAAAAATTGGTAGCATTAAGTGAACAAGTGAACAAGTAGACACTAAGGTGGTGGATTGCAACTATCTAGTGCTGAAAGGTACATAAGCATAATTTGTGAACAAATGTACTATTCAAATTTTTTAAGACATTGAACCAACTTGTAGAGATTAATACTTCCCATTACAGTTTGTTCTAAGCAGTCACAAAAAGTACCAAAAAGCTAAATTAATAATTTGTGCTTTTTGACAAATATTATATTACTCCTGGTGTGGTAGGACGTTGAATCTCCAGCTGTGAGCTGGTATCCATTTTATGAGGGACTGTTCAAGAAAGGAGTGTCAGTCCTTGTCCAGAGTGCTTGGAAGTCTAAATTTGTGAGGGCTGACATTACAAAGGACTGGACAGAGAGCTGGCATTACAGGACTGAAAACAAGGATTGAGGAAGATAAGGAAACAACAAAATAACTATTTCTGTTTGAAGCAAGACTTTAGAAAGAGGCATACATTTAGAAAGGAGGACCTACAGTGACTTACACATTAACCTATTTGCATATATTAACCCAAGGACTGTCACAGGTTCTGAGGATGTGAGACTGGGCTCACATGAGCAAGTGGAACCAAAAGGTACTGCAAGTTGTCTCCTGAATTGGTTGATCCTGAGGAAAGTATAGAGCAGTTTTGTGTCTGTCTTGTGCTTCCTGAACACATTTAATTTACTAACATAGAAAACATTATTAAATATTCTGGTTAATAAAAAAAAAAAACAACCAACCAAACAAAAAAACCCCAACCCAAACCAAAACAAAAAAACCAAACCAAAACAAAAAAAAACACAAACCCACGACCAGCATCTCTAAACTCAGTGGATAGGTTTTGTGCCAGCCAACTAGCTCTGTTGTTTCAAGGTGTTTAGCATAGCAGTGATGACTGAAGTCACTGCCCTCCTCAATCTTATTTGAAGTGGATATGAACACAAGTGGGAAGAAATAAGAAGAGGAAGGGTAGTAGGAAGGAGTGGAGACATCTCAAGACACTCCAGTGATTAAGCTAGAGAACAGCTGGGAGAGCAAGGGGTGACATTACACAAAGACACAGGGAGGCCTCAGGGAAGAGGGTCCAGAAGATAAAAGGTGTATCTGGAACAAACATAAGACACCAAGGGCATGTACTGATGAGGTCACACGGAGATCCAGATGAGTAACAAAGTCAATGTGGGGACTATTCACATGGTACCTGGCTGGAGACAATGAAGCACCTGGCCTTAGGAGATGAGGGATACGTGTGAGGTACACACAGGGATTGAAGAGGGTAAAAAACATATCTGGGGCATAGGAGGGATATGGAGTTATTGGAGGCACTCAAAATTGTTAAGAGTAGTGACATGAGAAAAACTGATAAGCAATGGATTGGTATTTTTTTAAGGATTGTTGGAGGTTAATAACGGAAAATTGCTTCTTTCATCTAGTACATTCTATATCTTTTACAAATATTTAGCTCTGGCAGGAAAACATTGGAGTTGGGCAAACAATTTTTGCATTGACTCTTTGTACAATTTTGGCCATTAATTTAATGACATATCTTGGAGTGTATGTTGATTGTTCCTTTGAGTGTATTCATTATTAACTCAATACAGTTGCATGGAATAATTATCTATAGGCAATATTCCTACTCCAGTGCCACCAATGCCAAGATATTATTGCTAACCTTGTTACTGAGTGATCTGCATAACTGTTCAGCTAAGGGAATCAGATGATTTTAAGATCTCTACCTTGTAGTAAAAACCTGCAGTTTTCCCAAATGTAGAGCAAATTTTTAAAAATACATGTCAAGAGTTAGAAGCAAAAGTAAATTAGAGTTCCAAATACACATATTGAAATATTTTGAGATTTGGAAGTAATTGCTCAATATTTAATCCAATAAATAGTATTTAAAATAATACAGGGTTTAAAATTTGCCATTGCACATATTTACATAGTGGATTTTGCACTTTGCAGTCAATGAATGTTAGTAGACTTAAAATTTAGAGAAATAATCTTTATCTGAAAGGTAACTAAAGATGGCAAAAGCAATTTGAGAAAAGGTCAGAATAATAGTCATCTGTTTGATCAAAATTCTTTAAAATGTTTATTTAAAAATATTTGAACTAAAGTGTCATTCAAATAGAGCAAAGAGGGATACAACTATTTGGTCTGATTTAGGCTAGAAGTGAGAAATTCAGCTTGATATTAAAATACAGTCAATCAGATAGGGAAACTGAGGGACAGGATGGATGACAACCATGAGACTAGGGGAGAACTAAGTTTCATAGAAGTGAGATACTGAAAAACAAGACTGAATTTGAATCCTTGGTTTGAACTCCACTGACAATTACAAAGGTAATCACAACTATCAGTTTAAAACAGGAATAGATGAGTAAAATAATCCAGGGAAAAGGGGATTCATCAAGCACACTCAGCCCAGCCATGTGAACCTGGCTTCGCTGCTCTCCCAGTCCAGCTGGCTTTCTGTCTGCACACACACACTGACTAATCTGCTGCCTGAGTGGGCTGTTGCTGCTTGTTAAGCCAATTCTTAAAATAGTGGCTGACTTAATTATATAGCATGGATCTTTACCTTAAATAAATGTATGATGACTGTTTACATGAAATGCATACTGGATATTTTTTAAAAATTACTTTTCACATCTCATCACATCTTCCTTCACTGAGCACAATTAAAGTGATGTATCTTTATGCATCAAACTTTACAGCAGAGATTTAGAAAGCAGAACATGTTAAACTGTTTGTTTCTCCCTAGCAGGCACTGAGGAGGTGGATAAAGGAGATGAAAAATGATAGTGTCATTATCTGTCTTTAAAAATTTCTCTGACATAGAGTAAAAGCTTCTAGACATGTAAAATTGTCAGTGCAGTAATACTACCAACCAGGTACAAGTTTTGATTGCTGAGTTCATTATGTAGACTGCTAGGTTTTAGATCAGACACATTAATTACTGCAAAAGTGTCAGACATTGCAGGGATTCTCTTGATGTAGAGTCCATTTAGCATCTTCTCTACTGCTATGAAAAAGTAGCATATTTCAATGGAGACAAACTAATTATCTGCCACCTATAGAATAATAGGTTGTGGGTTGAAATTATAACCAGTGCTAGAGATGGATTTGCTAATGGGCATAACCCACCTTCTCTGTATAGAAAGCTGGTTCATAGGGTGTGTGTAAGCAGTAGCAGAGTGCTGTTGTTATAGATGCTTTCTGCTGCTCCTCTTTTCTGCTCTCTTTATTGGGGCAACCTTGGATGTTTCTAGAAAAGCTGTAGTTACAGCTTCAAATACACTGTAGACATGGTTAAATCAATATTAATCAACACCCTAATTATCCCTTTTTCTGGGCTTTTATGAAACTTGTTGTAGAAATGGTTGCAAATGCTCCAGACAGAACAGAGAATTTTATTCAACATCTTTTTTAGAATGTTTGAATTTAAGGACACTTAAACAGTTTGCATCAGTATTTTAACTCTGAAAGTTCAAGTTTTAATTTCAAAATTGTAATTTTCAACCAAACTTGGGCAACTGTTATTAGGAAATAGAAGAAAAGGAAGTAAATATCACAAGGTTGTTCAAAAGTCTGAAAATTAAGTAAGTTTAGGGAAACAGAATATCTTGGATTTGCCCAAACAATTTTTTATTCTTTTAAAAATCCTTTCAAGTTTTATAAGGTCTTACTATAAGACATTCCTCTCACAAATTTATTTCAGCTCTCAATTAGAAGACTAAAGACTTTATTTATCCAAGATAAATATATCCCCCTCATTGACCTGTGATAAATCTGAAAATCTGAAAAGATAACAAGCTGAGAGTGGCAAAACTATAGAGCTGGAGGCTACGCTTAGCTGTCAGTATTACAGGCATTGTAATAGGCAACTAAGTATGCACAAAAGAAACATAAGCAAAGTTTCTTGAGTATCATAGGATCCTGGGTTTTGTCCTTCCTCTATATGAAAAGTGACAAGACCAGTGCAGAGCCCCCTTATACCCACAAAAAGTGGAAGGATAAGAAAACAGTGTTGTTTGTGTATTCTGCAAAAAACTTTGAGGATAAATGCAGTTCCATAAGTAAAAAAGAAGCAAACAAAACCCAGGTGCTCCACGTAATTTTGGGAGCAGGGGGAAAGAAGTCAACAGTGAATCCCTGTGGGGGAGCCATCAGTGCTGTTCATCTACAACTCCAATGATTGCTGTGCCTGTGTACATGGTGGGGTTAGATATTTGCTCTGAGCTTCACAGGTAATTGACTCTCTGCTGGGACCCTAGGGAGTAATAAATTTGGTCCTGTGGTTTGATGGTAGGTGACAGAAATGGCCTAATATAATGTCACTACCTGTGGTAGAAAATGGGGTCTCCTTCCTCAGATCATGGTCGGGTCGTGTCCACATTGGACAATTTGGAAAAGCTCAGCAAGCTACTCTGTGCCACTTAGAAATGGTCTAAGTTAGAGAAAATCAGTACAAATGAAGAGATGTTAGTGAGGCTTTGGGGTTTAGGGGAGGGTTTGCTTTTTTGTGTGCTAACTTTCTGCTGAGACAAGATTTTTTCCCCAAGTGTGCCCTTTTCATCACATTGTCCAGATTATTTAAAATATTTCCCTCAGGAGGCTATTCCACAGTGTAATAAATCTGATCTTTCCACTTTTTTCAAGATGAGCTAATGTTTTCTATTTTCTACTTCAACCCAGTGCTGCTGGCCATGCCCCACTCCAAATATTCTCTTGGTTGTCTTGTGCTCTGAAAAGAATTAGTTTTATCATTCTCTTCTTTCTCAGTCAGCCATGTTAAAAATATTCAACCACTATCATAACTTCCTGTGAATTGTCTTCAATTCTGCCAGATGCTTTCATTAACTTCATAGAATTTCCTGCTGAATACTGTTCTTTAATTCATACCTTCAGAATAGGTATGAGGCCCTGGATCTAGAGAGCCAGCCAGATGATTTAGAAGATAATTGTCTGCCCAGTGAGCCTCCCAGTTATGACTCATCTAAAAACTGGATTACCACCTCTAAAATCAAGAAGAAAAGAAGGGTAATCGTAGTGGGTGATTCCCTTCTGAGGGGAACAGAGGGCCCCATATGTCGACCAGACCCATCCCACAGGGAGGTCTGCTGCCTTCCTGGGGCCCAGGTACAAAATATCACTGAGAGACTTCCTAAGCTTCAGTCCTTACGGAGCTGCTTTCCATCATTTATCTTACATTTATCAAGTTTTATTTCTAAGAGTTGTGGCTCACTGGTGAGCTTCCAGATGATTAGAAACTGGCCAATGTGACACCAATTTATAAAAAAATTAGGAAGGAGGATCCTGGCAATTACAGACCAGTTATCCTGACTTTAGTACCAGGTAAGATAATGGAGCAGTTCATACTGAGTGCTATCACACAGCACTTACAGGATGGCCAGGGTGTCAGACCCAGTCAGCATGGGTTTACAAAGGGTAGGTCATATCTGACCAACCTGGTCTCCTTCTATGACCAGGTGACCTGTCTGGTGGGTGCAGGAAAGACTTCAGCAAGGCCTTTGACACTGTCTCCCACAGCACACTCCTGGAGAAGCTGGCAGCCCACAGCTTGGAAAGGAGCACTCTTTGTTGGGTTAGGAACCAGTTGGATGGCCAGGCCCAGAGAGCAGTGGTGAACAATGCTGCATCCAGCTGGGGCCAGTCACCAGTGGTGTCCCTCAGGGGTCTGTGCTGGGACCAGTTCTATTTAATATTTTTATAGATGACATGGACGAGGGCATCAAGTCCTTCATTAGTAAATTTGCAGACGACACTAAGCTGGGAGATTGTTTGATCTATTGGAAGGAAGGTGGACTCTGCAGGGAGACTTAGATCAGCTGGATAGATGGGCAGAGTCCAAAATAAGTCTAAGTACCGAGTTCTACATTTTGGCCACAAAAATCCCCATTACAACTGGGGACAGTGTGGCTGGACAGTGTTCAGGCGGAAAGGGACCTGGGGGTGCTGGTCGACAGCCAGCAATATGCCTCGGTGGCCAAGAAGGCCAATGGCATCCTGGCCTGCATTTAGAATTGTGTGACAAGCAGGACCAGAGAGGTCATTCTTCCCCTGTACTCGGCACTGGTGAGACTGCACCTTGAGTGCTGTGTCCAGTTCTGGGCCTCTCAGTTCAGGAAGGATGTTGAGATGCTTGAACATGTCTTCCCAGAGAGGTGGTAGAATCACCATCTCTGGATGTGTTAAAAAAACCACTGGACATGGCACTTGGTGCTATAGTCTAGTTGAGGTGTTAGGACATAGGTTGGACTTGATGATCTTAGAGGTCTCTTCCAACCTCATTATTCTGTGATTCTGTGATTCTGTGATTCTGTGATTCTGTGATTCACTATTTCTAAATTTCCTCTTACCAGAAGTGCTGTCAACATCTGTAACAGAGCATAGGAGCTGTGGCACAGCCCATAGTCACTGCTTAAACAGGCATCCTCACTCTGCTGCCTGTTTCTGTGTTGTGATGAAGAGAGGCGCTGTGATACACGGAGCCCAATGTACATCTGCTTAGACAGAATCCCAAGTTTCTCTTCTTTGGATAGGCTGTTATTAGCATTTCACACATCACAAATATATTATTATTTACCTTTTCCTTTTTGCTCCATGCCCTGGAGTCACAAAGAAGTGCATTCTTTTCTTTTACCTTAACATGGGCATTTATATGTCTTAGTTATCTGCCTTTCCTCAAAGACACTGGCTCTACATAGCTTTTCTTTAGTACAATTATAAGCTGTCTCGTGCCTGAAAATGGCTGGCACATTTCTAATGGGAAGAGTTGAGCTGCCCAGGCCTGAAGGTTCACCTCACCAGGAAGACAGTCTCTGAGGGTGGCCTAAGCTGTCCTAATTTCCACTCTTCTGAAGTGCTGTTTTGTGGGTTGCTGCCCACCATGGACTGTACAGTGCTCTGGGTTTGGGAATAATCCCAAAGATTAACAAACTTTCAACTTCATGCACTAAGAGAACTGCTCTACTTTATGTTTGTAATTGCATTCATCAAGAGTTAGGGCAAAAAATAATTGTTTGCAACTTCAATAAACCTACAGTCCATCAAAGGGGGACATATCTGGAGAACAGAAGTGCTAATTCCAAGCCAAAATTTCTTTGCTTCCTAAAAGCATCCAGGCAAAATCCAGTAACAAATCAGCTTGGCACCCAGTGATCTCAGGGCCTTTCAGATTTAGACTGCAGCTGAGCAGAGGAGTTGAAGGCCAACATTTTGGCCTTAAACTGTTCCCATTCTCTGATAAATATGGTACAAAACTGCACAAATAGTTGTGCTGGGATGGTGCAGGGAGTTCATAGTGAGAAATCCATAGCTGGAAATAGATGGCCTCTACAGGATTAATAGATGCCATCTAAGCCTGATTAATGTAGACACTGAAAAGTAGCAGTTTGTGGATGAAATTTCATAGGTCTTCAGTGCAGGCTCTCTCATTCATTCTCCTTGTTTGTGTTTATGGCAGCACTTAAGAGGCTCTTGGCATTTTTCATGAGCAAAAAGAGATATAATTTAGACAGTGATCAAAACCCTGACTCTGAAGGCATTGCAGTATTCTGAAGTCTGGATGCCTCCAAGGTGGAGCCACATCTGGCAGTCAGAGGTGCAGCAGCATATTCTACCTCCCTGTAGAGTAGGGGAGGATTGGAAAGCTCCTGCCAAGACCAATGAAGCTGATTTTAGGGCAACATAGTAAACGTGGTGTTTTGGTGCAACATGATCATGTGTAAAGGAGGAAGGATAGCAGCATTACTCAATGATAATAATTTTTTAATATAGAGGCCAACATTTAAATGAGCCTAAAATCAAACCTTGGGGATGATCTGCAGAGGTGCAGTGGAGACTGGACATTCAGCCTTGCCCTTCACAATTTGCACTGAAATCTGGTTTTGACTTTTCCTTTTGTGTAAGTGCCCAAGGGGCAGACTGAGTGGTAAATTAAATGGGAGGCATGGAAGAGCAGCCTCCCATGACCTCTGCTGCTGCTGGGGACAGGGGTCTCGCTGGGAGAGAGGGTCAGAGGGCATCTGTCAAAGCAGGACAGGCTGTGGAGATTATCTGGGACAAAAGCAATGGCATCAGGGGTCACCGTTCAGTGCTATAAAATATGACACACTGGAAGACACAGGGAGACCTGTCATGCGTTATGTTTGTGTCCTTGCCAGCCAGTGTCCTCTGGAAAAAACAGCTTGTCTGGATTGTCCATGGTCTTCTCTGACAATGCTTGGAATAGCTGGGCGCTATAATGGACCTCCACTCATCTCAAAACACTTGGCAGGGAGAGTGCAGGTCTGTTCTGGCTGGGGAGGGAAATACCTTGCTGATGGTTGGACAGGGAGGTGGGAGGCTGGACAGGGAGGTGGGATGAGGGATGGCACAGTGGCCAGGGTCAGGGCTGGGGTACCCAGTGCTTACACTGACCCACTCCTCACTGCACAGGTAGGGAACAACTCATCCTCTGGGCTGTGAGTGATAAGGGAAAGGGTAAATGGATTTAAAGGAGGAAGGGGACAAAACACCTGTGAGAGCAGGAAAAGCTGTTTGATTGTAAAAGTGATGTGAGGGTAAAGCAATTCTGCTGGAGTAGCAATTGTGCCCTATCTTTAGAGGGAAGTGCTTAGAGGAAGCAGCTGAAACACAGTGGTGGTTTTCATGCATTTGAACCAAGGATAAAAAGACAGAGTTTCCTTATTACCTTCAGTATGCCCTTGTTCCGCACTTCCTTGTATTTACTGTAGGAAATACTTTCAGTATCTCAAACAGTGAGGTTATCTGACTGCAAACACTTAGTCATCTAAGTAACTTGCACCAGGGAAGACAGAAGGTAGTTTAAGTAATGTTGGTCACTCATTTCCCCAGAGGCTACATTAAATTTGCTGACAGATTCAGTGCTGTGCACTTTTGCATCACTTCCCCCTTTTCTCATGATCCCAGGCACCACTGGGATGCACTGACATCTTCTCTACTCCCTTTTTGTGCTGTAAAGTTTTAATCTGCTTATAGGAGAGACCTAACCAACATTGATTTTGAGTGACTTCCACCTTCACCCTTATCACACAGCCTTTGAAATATTGCCTTTTTTTCCTAAACGTCTTTACTGCTGTGGCAAAAGGGTGTCAGAAGTACAGTAGCACCCAAGTGGCTCAGCAAGTTGCATCTTCAGCAAAGTGTTGTAGGAAACACAGATGGCTTTAACCTGTATCTATCTGCTGAACACGAAGACATGGAGTGTAAAATCTCTGCAAGCTAGAGACATCAGTCAGAGGAGGGCACACAAGTGGAAACCTTGCACAGTGCATCTCTCCCAGGCAAACAGCTCACCACAATGCCTGGGATGACTGCTGCAGCCATGGCCAAAGACTCTGGTGTAAAGCCTCTGGTGAGAGATAAGTGCACTGTTGACAGACGCTATTTTGACCCCGTCTCTATTTGTGCCTCAGACTCGGGTTGAAAATTCCTCTCTTTTCTTCAAACATGAGTGAAAAGAGCAACCAGATTTTGGGAGACAGCTACTTTATTCTGAGAAATGTCACCCCAGCATAGTGCTGACAGTGACGCTAGAAGTTCCTAATGATTGTTACAATTAGCATGGTTTAATCTGCACTTTTTAATAAGTAGGAAAAAGTCCTGCACAGAATTCTCTGCAGCAAGACAAGCTGTAATGTCTATTTATTACAATTGTGTAATGTCAACAGCAGAAAAAAAGGAGATGAATCTCTCTAGTCTTACAGACAAATTGAGAATAAAGTATTAATCAAAAAAATTAATGATTGAACAGTGCTGTTAAATTTCTGCCTTTTATTTCATAAACAAACTGCACAGAGAAGAAACAGTTTACAGTTCAGGAAGGACATAGCTGTTCCCTGCACTGACAACCACTTATGCTCTATTTAACACATGGAATTTAAGTGGTGCAGAAAGAACACTTGGTCAGGAATTGCTGTCTGAAAGCGTCCGCAAAGAAAAATGCATTTACTGCCAAAAAATTAGTTTTCAGTAAGAAATTTCTTGGTACTGTGCAGAGTCATAGACTTCCCTCCTGTTTTGTAATTAGACATCAAAAGAAAGCCTGTCATGTAAATTAAAATATATCACTTCAGATCCTTTGAAACAAGCAGCATGCTGAATATAGACAATTAGTCATATTTCTGTTTATTTTTATCTCATGAATCTAGTGTTGAAAGCCATTGTTAAGCATGCAGTCTGGCATTAGAAACACTCCTGTTAACTTTCACAGGCTCTGGGATAAGCTCCAGAGCTTAACAGGTTGAGCAGATGAAATAGCACTCATAATTACATGCATTTGTCCATGGCTAGATTGGACAGATTATGTTTTTTGCTTTATATGTGATGACTAGGTAAAAATAGATGGCTTTTACTATGTGGGAAGTCAGAGTAAATATCTTAATTATGCCTGTCAGACTTGTGCTTAGTGCCTTTACAGGTTAGTAAATGGGATGGAGAATGGTTGCACACATGGGATGGAGAATGGGGAATGGAGATCCCTGTCTGGAAGAGATGCTAGTGAAAGCTAGAGGCACAGAAAACACACTCAGTTCTCTGCTGCTTTCTTCCCCAGCTTTGCAATAGGAAATCCTGAATCAGGGAGGCGGAATGATTGGCTGGGTAATTTATGTAGCCTGAGGCATACTTGCTTGTGTAAGAGAGAGTTTGCACAAAGCAAATGTCACTTCAGATTGAGCAATAACAGATTGTTTCAGGAGGGAGAGACACAGCTCTAGGAGTGACATGTATGAGGATGAATCCATGTGTATGCTGGCAGAGGCTGTCTCAGTGGCTACCTGTCCGTGTTTCCTAATCTTGAGGAAGATAGAAGCTCAGGGCAGTGGTAAAGGCAGAGATGTAAATTCAGAACCTTTATAGCCTAACCATTGCTATTTCGGGGTTCATTTGCTTAACTTCTGTTACTACAAAATCAACTGCAAAAATGGTTGTCAACACAATAAACCAGAAAAAGGGACAGTGCTTAACCAGAAATCAAGGATGTGGTAACTGGATGCAAATACAGGAAAAAGCAACAGGAAAAGTCTTAACTATTATTATCCAGACTGTTTTCATTTCAAAAAGATAGTCTGACAAAGATACAGCTTAAAGTACAATAACCTACTTTGATATGATTGAATATATCAGTTAAAAGAATCTCAGCTGTATTACTGAAACCCTTCAGATACCTTTTTTTTTCTGTTATTAGTATTTGGCATTGAATTGATGTGAATTGCTCACACAATTCAGCACTGAGTGTTTGATGTCATAAAACAAAGAAAACTATAGAATAGTCTGTTACTGACACTCCTACTCAAAGATTATGAGAGAGGCTCTTTTCTAATACTTTGCCTTTCTTTCACCTTGTCACCTAATCAAGATCAACAGAACAAAGTAAAAATAAAGGTAGCAAAAGGAAAATTTCCGTTATACTTGATTTTTATCTAGTAAGATCATCTTAAAGCCTTATGAAAAAAAAAAAATTAAACAGTACAAATATCACTGTGTTTGCTCAGTCACTTACAATTGCAGAAAGTGGGTCCTAAACACCTTTTGATATTTCTTGATGTTTCTTTGTAATACAGTAGCAGTGAGAGACCAAAGCCCTGTTTTTGCCTAGCCCTGAAAAAAAAAACCCACCAGGGCAAAGTCCATTTCTGCTAAATTTTTTCTAAAGCAAGCCCCATTCTTCAGGCAGCAGATGAATGCAGCAACAAGCTGCATTGTGAAATCACAATCCCTTTTAGGACAACATCCATGCTCCTTACAGCCATATTGACTGACCAGTTCCCAGTTGGATTCTCCAGAATGTTTGCTCATTTAGGGAATTCTCCTTTTACCAGCACCTCAAAAATGAAGAATCTCAAAAGCTCACTCATTGTCCTTTTTTCTTAGACACACTCTTCTTCTCAAAAAAACCCGTCTAATACAACCAGTTCCATTGTCTGTACACCAACTGAGCAATTTAAGTTGTCTATATCAACACCAGAGTCTGGTTCTCTTGGAGTGTTTTTAAATGCAAAATTAATCAGTTAATTCTGTGAATGTGCTTTAAAATGAGCTATTGCTCCAGCCAGTTTCTTACCAATCTCACAGCAGAAATCCTTGGAAGAGAAATGCTGCATGTAATGCTTTGCACTGAGATGGATATTCTGCATTGAGCTGTATTCAGCACAGGCTCAGATAAACCAGGTAATTGCAAACCAGGCCACTCTGCTATACTGCCCTGCCCTTGGCTTGGAATCTCTTGGTGTCTTATCAGCTGGATTTTCCCCACAGAACCTGTATTTGAAGGTTGTGACTTTTCCAGGCATGAAATCTGGATGACACTGCTATTTCTGAAACGCCAAGATCTTTCTTGTGCTTGATGTCATGAGGCACTCGGGGAAAGGGAAACAGCTTTAAATAATGTCTTTGGCATTAGGTTATTGCAGGAGAACTTCTTTTACACCTTCTGTCTCCCCATGTGGCTGTGATAGCATATTGGCACCTCAGGCACCGAATGCTGATTTTTGTGGTATAAAACCCAGAAGAAGGCTGCCAAGAGCAAGGGTTATGTTGATTGCAATAGACAATGAGAGTATAATGAATCCTTAACAGCAGGGCAAGGCAGTGCTTGAAGGTGCTGCTGGGCCACGACTACCCACCCTTCACCTTGTGCTCAGAGGTGGGAGGTACTGCCACTGTTAATCTCCTGCCTCTTTTTTCATGTCCAGCTCTCTGACAGGCTGCCATTTTCCCCCACTTTTGTAGCTTAAGCTCTGTAGAGCCACGATATGTTCTCTTCTGTGATGGGCGCCTTAACCTGAGAGGGCCTTTAGGCACTGTTGTAGTAAAGGCAGTTTTAGTCTTTTCTATACAGCAATGCAAGGAAGGGTAGGGGCAATTGCAGCAGCTCCTTACTGAAGGAGATGAGATGATGATTAGCAGAGACAGTCACTCCACATACACATGCAAGACACCAGAGGACTGATGCCTCTTTCCAATCTGGCTGAACTTCTCTACAAACACGCATACATATAACTAATGTTAATTTTACTATGAGTAGAAAAAAGAGAGTCAAAACCCAATAATTATACAAGTACACTTTGAGATTTCAATTGTGCTTGTGCCTTCAAATGCCTATATATCCCTAGGCTTAGCTTACCATTGCTTGCCAACCTACAGTTCAGGTTCCCATTTGCTGCCAGGGTGCCTCTGCAAGAGCTTTTAAATTATGCTCCCTGCACAAAAAGAATTCAAAAGGCACAGCACAGTAGCCCAAAAACTGAGGTCTTTTGTTGTTTCAGAGGGAGTGGAAGTTGAAATTATTTACAAGAGTGACTCAATGGGATTTTTAGAGCTAGTCTGCATGGATGACTGCAAACAGGTCCAAGTTCCTTTGCTTTGACTAAACCTGGTTCAGAAACTCTGGAGCTGTGGTACTGCTGTGGTCAATTTGACTTGCCTTGTGGAGAAGCTAATAGAATTGTGTGGCTTTCAAACCAAAGCTGGCTCCTGGCCAACCAGCCTGGAGCAGAGGCAGAGTGAGCTCATGTCTGCCTGCACCCACCTGTGGAGATGGGGCATAGAGGTTATGTGTAAGGTAACTATTGTTCTTACATATTCCAGGCCTCAGTGAGCATCACACTTATAAACCAGGGGGTTGGGTTTGCCTTGACCAGAAAGAACAACTGATGCTGAGGAACATGAGCTGAAAGCAATGGAAAAAAAGAGGACACTTGAATTTCTGAATCACTTTGAAAACCTTGGGTGAACTCCTCTGTAACTACAGCTGATAGTGCTACCTCAACAGCACTGTTGAAGCTTTTTAAGTGTTATGAATTTTTCCAAAATTAACTCTAAATTAATTTTAAAGTTTCAAATTTCAAGTACCTTCTGCTTTTGTTTAGCTTACACCGATCTGAGGGTTCTACCTGAAGTTTCAAACATTTCAAAATCTATCATTAAGACTTTGTAAAATCAATCTGCTTAGACAGAGTCTCCTTATGTACATTCAGGAAGCAATTGCAGCTTGCTATTTTTCTAACATCTCAAAAAAGAAATCCAAAGGAATAATTGCTTTCTGTATTATGTTAGTTTTAATAAAGCAGCCAAAGAAAAAATTGGCATGTTTCCTGGCAATTTTTTCCATTACTTAGCTATAATCTTTTTGAAGTCATGAAATTCCTCTCAAAATACTAAATTATTATTAGGTTGTGAAATCTGAATCCAGTTAAAGAAGATTCTGTGCTTGAAGGATGCATTGGTGTCATGAAGCCATGAATTAAATTTTTAAAAAAGTGTTTAAAAAGTGGTATCAATTTACTGACAGATTTTAATGTAATTAGGTTGAGTACAATGGTCTTTTATATATGTGTAGTCTTCTAAAAACCTCTCTTGAGTGGTGCAGTGAAGTTGATTTCAAAGCAGAAAATCAGTAAGCCCATAACTTCAAAATTAATTTTTCATTAAAGTTCCCAAGCATTAGCAAATCATTGCCTCAGTGTGGATACAGGTACCTAAAAAATTGTCCTCTTATTAGTAGGGTCACACAATTCCTGTGGAGAGTGACACAAAAATGTAAAGTTGGCTTAGGGGTGTGGTGCTGTCACCTGCATGAAAGATCTCAAACTCAGAGCAAACTGAAAGGTGGCAAGTTCTGGTTTTCAAGGATTTCTGAGATATTCTGTCCCAGATTAGGAGTCAGTGAATTTTTATCACAAAGTTCTTCCCCAAACCTTCCATGTTTTTCGATATCTTTTCACCCTGTCACAGATACTTCTCCTATTTGCTCAAATATTAATATTCTTTTCTAAACATTGCTGAATCTTTGGATGCACAGTGAAACCTTGAAGTAGCAAGTATCTGTAGTAAGTGTTTTCATATGGGTCCAGTCTATTTGTATTTAAAAGTCCTTTCAGCCTTGATTTACACAAAATGGGCAAGCACATGTAGCAATGGTTCTGAACCATTATTTTTTGTTACTACTATACTGCCCATTATATAGCTCTTAAAAGTAAAGACTTTTATACTTCTTAAACTTAGATCTTGGCCAGGCTATATTAATTTCTTCCCGTCAAAAAGAAAACTCCCAAGTGTTTTTGAGATGCTGAACAGGACAGGATGTTCACAGTAAGTGCTTATTTTCTCAACATAGTAACATGTTTTCAGCATTGTATTATGGCAACACAGTATTTTATTAATTTACCAGATTGCAATTGAGGACTCATCAGAGGCACTGTTCCTTTGAACACTGAAATAGATTTCAAATTTCTCCATCCTCCATGTTAACTATATTTTATCAGAGGTAGCTGTGATTCCACCATAAAATTAGTATTAAAATGAATATTTTATTCATATATATATAAAGAATGCAACTTGTTAGAGGAATATTTTTTCACAAGGGGATTCAAATAACTTTTTGAAGTCAATGTTGTGATTTTCAAAGTACTTGCATGTGTTTATGAGGTTTATCTGATCAATGGATAGTGAATGTATACAAACATAGATCAGTATGAATCAATATCAATGCATCCTTCAGGCAGTGATGATGAGCATTATTGGTCATAACAAGCACCTTCTATTTAAGATCAGACATAAGGTTTCACAGTAATAATAGCAGGTCCCCATTGTCTTTTTCTGGGTTAAGCCAGGATTTGGTCCTGGATGTTGGAACAGGGCAAGAGGTTGCCAGATCAGCAACCTTTAAGAAGATCTATTGTTAACTACAGAGGACAGTTGGAGCTGCCTAAAAGTGTATGGCTCATTTGCAGAGCATTCCTGGTTATACACTGGAGAACTGAATTTATTCCACATCCATGGATAACCCCATTGGCATGGAAGAAGAACAAACAGGCACAGATATATAGCTGAAACAGCTCCTAGGTCCATTGTTTCCTAAATCCTTGTCAGTGAGAGGGAGAGCATCCACTCAATATGACCGAGAAAACTCTTGCTTTTGTGGTTGCCATTGTAGTCAAGCTCCCTACAGGCACCATGAACGACTGAGATCTAAGGGCTGACAAGGCTGACTTCAGACCAGCCTTTGAAGATTAAGGTTAAGCAGTGGCTGGTTTGCATGGAAGTGTGTCACTTATGCTAGGGCATCTGCTCTGTGCCCAGGCAGCTCCTGGGATGCTACCAGGGAGCCCCCTCATAGACTGGCCCCTCCAGGAGCCTGCAGAAACACAGGCAGATGGCACAGCACTTCATAGAATCATTTATGTTGGAAGAGACCTCTAAAATCATTGAGTTCAACTGTTAACTCAGTATTGCCATGTTCACTAGGTGCCACATCTACACTTCTTTTAAATACCTCCAGGAATGGTGAATCAACCACTTCTCTGTACAGCTCTGAACAGCATTGTTCCAGTGCTTGACAAGCCTTTCAATGAAGAAATGTTTCCTAATATCAAACCTCAACCTCCTCTGAAGCAATCTGGGGCCATTTCTTCTTGTCCAGTTTGCTCAGATCTGCTCAAGTGTACTTCTTGGATGTTAAAGGCTCACGCTCTCATCAAACTGTTGGTCTCTGTTGGAAAGCAAGCACCCTGACAGGTATGAGTTTTATTGCCCAGACACCTCTTTGCTTGTTCTGATGCCTCTTGCATTTATTGTGCAGAACCCTGGCCAACCTAACCATGAGTTAAACATCTGCCTGCAGCCCTCAGAGTGGCTCTGTTGCTGGCCTGAGTGTTTCCCAGACAATCTGGCAGAAACTTTATTCTCTGCCATATTCTCCTGCCACTTTGAAAATGTTTGAGAGGACCAAGTAAAGATGATCAACAACCTCATTTTACCTAATCAGATAAGTCGGTCTAATTTAAGATTTCTAGACTGCCTCTAGAAAATTTGTCCTTGTATTGTTTGTTTTAGCTGTAGGGAAGATGTGTCTGTGCTGCCATAGTTATTAGCACTGTACTTGGGAAACAGCAGCCTCATTTAGCTATGGGATAATATTGTATAGGACCCTGAAAAAAGGGTATTTAAATGCTGAAAACATTTCTAGATGGACATCTGCACATGTCAGGCCTTTTCTTCTTACTTCCAATCATAATTCACCCATTACTTGAACAGGATGAGCCAAATTCATATTTGGGATGGTGATTTTAAAAGATATATGGATACAAGGGGCTGACAGTATGTACTTAAGGATTTTATGAGTACATCCATTTTCCTCCATGCTGCTGAAGACAATGTTGGAACTGCACTTTTGAATAGCAAAGAGCTCCATGGAAAATTACATGTCCCACTTGCTTTTTTCCCTAAATGATTAAATCAACTTAATTTGTAACTGTCACCTGTCCAACCAATTATCAATATTGCATGGTAACACTTACAAAAGGGCTGGCAGGACAGAAGTGGGCAGAAATGTCAAAATAGAATAGGCAACAGCCAATCTCTAGCCTCACAAAAATTGAGTTTTGTGCCTAATTTCTTGTTGAACAAAACACGTGACATGACTGGTGACAAAGTGGAGAGCTACCACATTACTTGTCATATGATTAAGCGCCTGATCTTGCAAAGCAGTTTTCAGTAGGAAATCTGGAATTAAAAATGCTGAAATGAAGGATGCATCATAGCAACCATTGGAGAATATATAAAACCATCTTAGTCCTAAATTCCCATACATGACTTTATGAAGAGAGGTCAAAAGTGACAGTGGACAGGGAGTGGGCAGCAGGGGAAGACACCTGATCTTGAAAGGAATGGTCAGAGCAGTTCAGCAGGCACTCAAAGGGAATGAGAAGTCTAAATCATGCTATAGGAAAGGTACAATAAAATCACATAAAACCCAGTATTGGGCCAGATCAGATGTCTCTATCTCCTATGTGGCCAACAGGACCCATGAACACAGGCAAGCAGATAACAAACTTCTGCAGTATTCCTCCAAATATACCTCAGCCTCCAACAATTCTCATCACAAGGACTTACCAAGTTTGATTCCACTCACCTTTCCAAGCTGTTCATGCATAGACTTCCCTAAACCAGGGCACCTGGTCCACTATAGAGGCCTGTTCTCCTTAATTCTTCTTTAGCAATTATTTTCCTGTCTCCAATTATTATCATGGTGAAGTTTAAAGTTAGGTTTAATTTATCAAGTCATATTGTGCTCTGAGTTTTGTGTATGTCTACACGTCTACACCAACAACTAGTTAGATATAGTTATTAATATGCACATACACATGGATATAATGATATGTATGAAGTAAATAATTTTAAAATGCCATTAACCAAAGTTCATTAAACAGCCTATTACAGAGTCAAAAAAAAAAAGTCAAAAACAGAAGAACAAATCCAAATAATATTCAAGTAAAGTCTCAAGCTAAACAGAGCCAAAGATGTCAGAAATTGAAATCTTATCCTGAACATACACTTCTCTGGGGGTATATAGTTTGGGAGACTCAGAGAATGCCAGCTAAAATTACTGCTATTTGTGTAATATTGAACACATTTACTTTACAGATAACTGCTATTGTTACAGAATGTAACATAATCATGTTAAATTCGATAACATCCTGTACCATGCCCCTGTGTAAGGGAGGATTTTTATTTTTTTAGGAGGGTGCATCCACTGGTTTTCCAGGTTTCTTTGCCACTATTAAGAAATTGAAATTTTATAAGATTCTCAGCATATCCTTTTTCTTGCATTGATTTGCCCTTTTCAGTAAGCCAGGAAGATCTGAAACTTTTTAAACCCTTTTCTTTCCATATTCCCATTAGTGAATAAAAAATCAGCTTTGTGCTGAAATTTACAAGAATGAGGCAAAGGAACATAGCACATCTCCTTTCAGAAGATGGGTACTTCAGTTCAAAGCACCTTCTTCCTGAATGGATTCACAAGTTCACAAAGTAATGCAGCATTCTTGTTCAAAGTTTCTTCTCTTAGAAATACCTTGTCTCTAAGGGTACTCAATGGCGTTCGGAAGTCTAATTTCAATGAGCTATATTTCCACAAACTGACCTGGCAGAAAGAGATCATAATGGGTTTGCATATGAAATGGCCAGAAAATGTCACCAGGAGACACAACCAGAATACTACCTGTGTGTCATTGTATACTAGTGCATCAGAAAAACTCTATTACAGTGTAAAATACCTATGAATTATATGAAGTCCCCCTTTCCAGAAGGTGTGCTTAGGGCAAATGAAAACAATTAGAAGATATATTAAAAGATAGATTATATATCTTTCTGGCCAAGATAATCATATTTTTCTATGTATGGGACATAATAGGATGCAGCAAGTTAAAATTTTGTGTCATCTCAGGCCACTTATTAAACTGTCATCTGAATGGTGTTAGATAAGCAGTAAATGGGGCATTTTCAACTCAAAAAGAAGGGTGGATGAAGGAATAGTTGCAGAAATGAGCTGAGGTGGGCTTACTAGAACTATAGAAAGAGTGGCTCATTTATAATGCATGAAGCCCCTTGGCCTTCATTAAAGGATAAGTATTCTGCCTTAGATACTGCCTTACCCCAGCATCTTTATGTCCTTGGTTCTGGAAAATGTCCAGATGAAGGCCATAAGGATTTGCAAGAGGAAAGCAGAATGTGATAATATCTTTGAGGTTATAACTTCCTCAGCCTATGCGACGTGCAAAGGGAATCCAGCTGGGATATAGAAGCACTCATGAGGGAAGCGAGAACTGAATTGTCATGAAAGTTGCATCAGGTGCCTCCACCACAAAGCCCATGGTGGGTGTGTGTGTGCAGTCAGTGGTGAAGATCACTGAGGGTGCAGGAATCTGCTCTGACAGGAAAACAGTACCAGGAACAGAGATGGTCTTCAGACAGTCTCTCTGCTCAGGGCTGTGAAGCAGGGATGTGTGTTGAAAAGCAACTTTGGGCTGCTACGTGTCCCTGGAGAAGTACTTAGAGGTGAAAAGCCTGGAGAACATCGGCCTAGCCAGTTGGCTTTGCTGCCTGACTGGTTGTTGCAAGATAGAAGGTAGGGAAAAGTGGGGGGAGTTAAGCTGATTTAGAGAAAAAGACAGTAGGTGTACCTGCCAGACAGTTACAGACAAAGCCTGCAGTTAAAGTAAAAGATGTTCAACAGGTTAGTCAGACTAATTTTTCAGCTGTGCATAAACATTGCACTGAATGCATAGAATTGGGTGGGAATTTCCATGCATCAATGCATACATGACTAAAGGGCACTATGAAGGACAGGAGTTGAATTCTTATACTGACAAGCTGAAACTAATGTGACTAGAAATGTAACCATCTATGCATGCAGAGGATATTGTAAAAGAAGTTGTTAAGCTTCTTTAAAAAAGCAAGCACTGCAAACAATTCCTAAACTGTAAGCCTGAAGAGCAGTGAATTTGAAATTGATATTTGTGGGGTAGCTGGAGCAGTAATAGAGTGATGAGTCTTCAGTGGGTGGCATGCTATTTTAAATAGCTGTTATAAAACCACCTAGATGGAAATTAGATGATTACAGTAATAGTGCTGATTTATGCTAAAGGAAAACCTTCTTTCCAACTATAAAGATTCATTAAAATGTCAACAAATTAGTGAGTAAAGAAGCACTTACATATATAATTCTTCAGATTTTTCTTAAAGTCCCTCGGTGAGGTTATTAAAGAAAACCAGACACCTAGAGGGTGAAAGGTAATGTTCTGCTGTGCTTTAGAAGTGGGCTAGGAGACAGCAAAATTCAAAGGATAAAGAGCGAGCTTTCATCTAAAAATGAGATTAATAGTGAAGTGTTTGCAATGCATCTGCTGTGAGTCTGTTCATTAATAATCTCACAGCAGGGCATCAGCAAGGCATAGTAACAAAATTTGCAGATGATGCTAAGTGATTTACATCAGTCAGGGATTAAGATATGCAGACATGAAAAGATGAAGCCACCAGGAAATGTATGTGGGTTTGATTCTTGTTTTGTTTTGTTTTTTGTTATGCTTTGGTTTGGTTTTTTGTGGTTTTGTGTTTTTTTTGGTTTTGTTTTGTTTTGGGGTGGTTTTTTTGGGATCCTTTTTAATCCAAATAAAAGTCATAAGCATTGAAAAAAACTGAAGTTCCTTGCTGCATTGGACTGTACTCTAAGTTAAGTGATAACAGTTTCAGAGCAAGACTTGCAAGTTATTACAGATGGTCCAGAAGAAACTTCTACTTAGCAAAAGAGTTTTGATTTTAAAAAGGGCAACAAGAACAGGACAGAATTCTGTGACTTTCATGTCTCAGTCCTTATCACTCTTTCATTCTTAATAATGTTTGCAGTTGTGGTCTGCCATTCCCCATTAAAGTAAAGCCAGTGAAGGAAATCTGTTCCATGTAAAGAGCAGCAGATATGATCTCCAACAATGAAATATTCCCAGAGACTAAGAAAGATCAATGAAGACATTAATAAGAGGGAACAGAAGCTGACAGGCTCATGAGAAATAAAGAAATGCTCATCAGTTTTAAATAAAACAGCTTTAATACAAGAAAAAGAAGAAACTGGTGAAGACTAACTATTTTGAGATAGAAAAATAGCTATTAATGCACAGTATGTAATGAACTTGCAAAATTTTCTGCAGGAAATATTAAAGGAAATAGTTAATGAAAACTGTCAAACTGAAAAGTAAGTGTGCTATCAGTATAATACTCAATGGATGAAAGTTTGGGAGGAACTGCATTTCTACAACAGTGATAACTCAGAGATATGAACTAACCTCTGTATAGGGTTAGGGAAATTATTTTCATTGTAAAGATTTTTCCTATCCTTGTACAGCAACAGTTACATCCACAGTAGGACACACATTTTATCACAGACCCTCAGGCCAATGGTACCCTCCAGCCTTGAAGATCTATATTTTTATTTAATTACCTCAGAAATAATTTCAGGCAGCAATTGATCCTCTTCAATGTTCAAAAGCTTTGCATTAAATATGCCATCTGAGCAGTACTCAAGCTGTCATTTGCTTCCTTAGCAAACGTAATTTTGGAAAGACTGGATGGTACGTAATATGGGAGCATAATTTCAATTGTGTTATTAACATCCATAACTTAAAATTAAATGAGAAGGAAAATAAATATAGAGAAACTCCAAAGAGAAATAGATGAGTGTAAGTGTTCTGAAGATACAAAATTAATATAAAGGTCAACAGGATGAAGATGAGACACATGGAAATTAAGAAATGCCTTGTCTTACTGTATTATCACAATGCCCATTGACAATCAAGTAATTTGTCCTTGCTGCCTTCCTTTTTCTCACCTAAAACTATCTAAAAACAGCCACCTACTTCTCTGTGATTTCACTTCTCAACTGGTCCAGGCAAGCCCCACCTTTCACAAAAGGTATCAGCACCAGCAAGTCAGACACAATCTACCAGCAAAAAATATCACCTGACACCGTTTCCTATTAAGCTGCTTTTGAAGGTCATGCAATGCCCTTGCAGAAGTAGAGTCAGATGCCTTCATTTCACACTAGAACCATCCACTCCCATTTATGGATGTGAAGGCTCCATGCAGAGATGCAATTTCCATTTTGCAGGCAGAGACCTGGCAGTGAGGTTACTTTCCCAAGGGGCAAGCACATCCTGTGGAATCCAAGGCTGCAATGCAAACACCACGTGCCTCGGGTCAGGCTCAGCTGTTGCACATCTGGGAGCTACCTGGGTCCAGGTGGGAGACAGGAGTAAGGGATCAGCCCTGGGCTCATGCTGCTGAGCCAGAGCTGTGTTGTCCTACCCATCCCTCAACATTTGGAGCAGAGGAAGAAGTTCCTGTATGCCAGTTACAGCATGGCTAGAGCTTGCCAAGCTCACTGAGATGGAGGGATTTCCAGCTCAGACTGTATGAAGATTTGCTTTATGTTCTTTATCATGGTTTTAATTCATCCAATGCACTACCGTTTTAAGGTGTTTTTAAACTTGAGTGAGCATTTATAAACTGAACTGGGGGGATTTACAAACAGAGGTGCATAGAAATATAGAAAGCACTCTGCTCTCAACTTACAATAATGAGGTTGGTGGAGAAGATACAGATTTTTGCACTGAGACAAACAGCTCTGACTAAATAACCTGGTAAATAAAGAAATGTTCCTAGTGCCAAGGTGCAGGTAGTCACAAATGGTCAGGTTCCCTCCCTTCCTGGGGTAGGTCAGGGCACATCTCACCTCTCTTCTTCCGCATCTCCCCGGCACATCTTCCCCATGCTGAGGATCCTACCTGTGACAGGAATGCTAGGGGACAGAGACACTGACTACAATTCAATAGAACCTCAAAAAGGCACAATGCACTCGGTTTCCATTTATTAGGGCTATTCCCCAGCTTTCTGAAGCCTTAACAGAGAGCAGACTACAGGAATCCTGAGCGAAACACAGATTTGAGAGGTTGTGCTAAGTGCACACTTGCCTTTTTTCTCTTCCCTTGTCTGAATTTTCCACTGGATTCCTCACCAAATGCTTTATTTTGCACAAAGGTTTCTCTGAAGCTGCTAAACTGGCACAATTTGCCCAGAGGTATACCAGGTGTACCAGCTGGGCAAGCTGTGTCACAGGCCATGTCCTCAAGGCCACAGCAGGGGAATGTGAGATGTTTCCCTTCACAAGTCCTCATGCTCCTGGGCTGCCTTGCACACTCCAGAGACAAGTGAGCTCTCCTCTCAGGGAGCAAGGTAAGAATACAGAGTGCCTTCCTAATGCACTTTTGATTTATCTGCTGAGCAGCCATCAGATTCCAGCTTTATGCCTATTTATAAAGAGGCTTTTAAAAACAAAAAGTTTTTCTGTAAATGGCTACTACTGAACTTTTAAAAGTCTGTAAGGCTCTTTGAAGCTACCAAATGGTTCAGGGTAATATCATCATGCAGTAATACCCCACCAGCCGATTCTTTATGTTTTTCAAATCAGCTCATTCCTCACTACACTTATTGAGATGCAAGAGAGCCAGCCCCCATGTTCAGATGTCACTGACAGAGCCATCACTAGGGAATGTGTTGGGATGAGGAGGAGCAGGATTCATGTCCCAGACTTCAATAAGGTTTTAAGGTTTTAATGACCAATATAGGAAGTAGCTTCATATTCTGTGATAAATTAGGATAGTTCTGCATATTTCCGGAACTTAGGAAAATTTATACTTCCCTGATTTTGTTCCAGCTGGAGGTGCAAGGCAGGGCCGTAACCCACTAATAACAGCATGAATTTTGCTGTTGAGATCAATGGGAACACACCATCACGACTTTAAAGCAGCAAAACAGTACATGATTGATTTCAATGTACTATTCTCTTCCTCCTAAGGATGCCTTTTTCCTTCGATGTTGTATTTGAAGAGTTTGTAGAAACCCACAGGCAGCAGAAAAAAATTAAATTTGCAGTTTATTTTGACCTCATCATGGTGGCAGGAAAGTCACCATGGGAAATATCAGTAGCATTCTGCAACCCAAATGAATTTATCGATTTTCTAACTTAAAAGAACTAGGACAAAGGGTCTTGCTATTCTGCAGCACTTCCAAGGAAACACTCCTGACTGGACTACCATCACAGAGAAGTAGAGTTTTTTCCTAAAATTACGGAGATTATAATTTCCTTTTGTGTTAGAAACTTGGTAGCGCTGAGACTCTAGAGAGAATTAAGTTGAATTTAGCTGATCAATACACACAGCTTAGGCAACCAGCTTTTCTTCTGGGTGGGGGAAATTCTTCGATCCATCATTGTTCAGCTTCATTCTTCAGTGAATTAACATCTCAAATGACTACTCAGGTCACAGAGGTTCAAGTCGCTAAGGCAGAAGCATCTTTGCCTCCTGAGGATGACTATCAGGAAGCATGGAAGGTAAATAAAGGGGTTTGTTTAATGTTTAAAAGAGCGTACTAATGGACAATTAGCCAGGGGAATTGAGATTAGTTTTTAAATCCACAAAAAGGCAAAGCTTCAAACGCTCAGCACGCTCTGGGCTGTGTTTGGGGCTAGCACCGCAGTACACATCACAGCCTCAGCGCTGATGGTGACCGGAACCCGCGATTGTCACTTCTGCCGGGAAGTGGTGACAAAAAGTCGCAGGTGTCTTGAAGAGAGTAGTAGATAAGCGAAGTAAATTTGCAGGGCAAGGAAATACCTATGCTAAAGTATTTGCCCCAAGCTTCCGACTTTGGCTGAGTCACATCTCTACCCTATCGCGGCTGCGGTGCCATTGTGTATTGTCGGAATCTGTGGTATTGATGATTCTGAGACTGTAGAAAGTCTCTGTCTTTCTGCCCCGTTGCCAAAGAAGAAGCCATAATTCGTCTGTGCTGGTTTTCAAGGTTGTTTATTCTTGCTTATCTCTAACATGTTCTGCTGCCCTGCCGCAGCTCTGTCCTGCAGGGCAGCGTGTGGGGCTCTGCCCTCAGTGGGATGTTACAAACATTATATACCAGAAACTACCTGCGCTGTATTTACAATAATGTGCCAATATCTGTCACCTACGTTGAACAGTGTGTCCCCAGCCTAAACCAATAGAAAAATGCCAACACCACAGTGAAACATGGAGGGCATGAAGAAGGAGAAAAAAGACAAGACACACCCAATTTCCTCTATCTTGTCCCCTTGGGACCCCTAATCTAGAATCCTAAAATTTTACTTTTGCATCCATGCCACACTTAATTATTACTTATATCAAACACTCAGAGCTTGTAATTCATCCTGTAAGATTGAAAACTCTTTTCCATGGACAGAGATCAGAGACAGTGTCTCTCGGGGCTCTGTACAGGGGGGTTCCTGACCCCCTGCCAGGATCCCAGGCCTTCCAGGGCAGCCAGAGGGAAGCTCTGGATTCCCACATTTTATAACATAGATGGTGTGGGAAGAAACACCGAGTTATCTGCTTTAATGAAATCAACACAGCCATGCAGCATTTCAGGTCCTGTTAAACTGTTCAGAGTGAGTGGATCATATTTTAAAGAACATTGTCTCACAGTTATTTCTTATTTAGAGCGGGCTGAAAAACAGTCCACGCTGGTATGTTGTGTGCTGCTCACAGCATTGCTGTTGTGAATGAGCACATCAAAAAGAAGGAAGTGTAATTTTAGAGAAACAGCTTGTTTTTGAGGTGTTTCAGTGAAATTCTGCATCTGAAAATAAGGCAAGGTAGTAAAATAGGGCTGGCTTTTCACTTGATTCCTGATGAAATCATGTGACAAGATTAAAATAAAAATTAAAAACAGAAAACAAACACCAAACAACCAAAACAAAATCAACTAAACCAACAAAACAAACAAAAACAAGCCAACAAAAACCCAACCTTTTTTCAGCTGGGAGACAGAATCCAGAAAGCCAAGATTACTGTTGTGGACCTGCCAGTGAAACATATGATAAAAATAAAGGACTAAATTAGCTGATCTGAGACAAAAACTCCTTCTAAAATAAGTTCAACAGATATGAGACATTCATTTGGCCATCAATCTGTTTAAAGAATCTCAAAAAGTCTTAAATGTCTTCTGCTGATACTATTATCTCAATTAATTATTCAGCTGTTGTGAAAACCAGGGCATTCAGTGTTGCCTGTTTGTGATAGTAGCTGCTAAGTAGGAATTTTACTTCCTCCCAGGTTGCCATTTTCTAAGCCATGATCATCAGTTTTTAAGATGCCAAAGTGTAGAGTGCGGTAAAAAGTTAACATTTTCCAGACACAGGGTTGATTCTTGCTTTCTGTACATGAACAGATCCAACTGAATCCTTAGTCTGCATTAGACCAGGACAAGGATGTCAATAAAATAAAATCTTCTCAGCCAGCTACAGAAATGCAACAAACTGACATTTCCTGAAAAGTTCAAAATTCTCAAAATCAGTAAGTCAGTTTCCAGGCAAGACTCACACTATGCATGGACAAAGCTTGAAGGTGTGGGTACATTGTATTTCTGTACATAAAATGGGCTGCATGTTCCCATTATGGACGTGTCAAACCTGAACAAATGACTTATTATGTCAAGATAAAGCCCTTACTAACCTTTAATATATTTTAAACTGTCAGTGAGGAAATGTTGAGGACTTTATTTGAGCACATCATATTACATTATTTTCTTCCAGATTTACTAATAAAAGATTATTATTATTATTATTATTATTATTATTTATTATTATTATTGTGCCTTCTACAGTATAGATACTACAGTAGAAATGTGATGTGCTTAGTCCTTCCAGACACAGCACACATGATGTGTAAATACTTGAGTGTTTACAACCTGTGAACTAAAAGAGACCTAAAAAGGAGAGAATCAGAAACTAGATACTTTTCTTGCTGAAAGGTATTAAATTTTTCAGTGAAAATTTAATTAAAAGATCATTCAGTACTTTAAAACATCTGGAACTGTTTAATCTAAAACCCCCTGCAAATATCTGTATTTTTATTGGATACATGTGTGATGCTAGAATCAATTTTTGGTTTGTCAATATTCTGGGAAGTCAAATTCTTTCTTGAACCTGTAGCCAGTTTTTCAAGGTAATAATGTTTTTAAAAATGCTCCTTCTGCAAGTATTTCGGTGGCAATACCAGTTGTGAATTGTGCTGAAGTTTTAAGGAGCTTGTGGCTACAAAGGCATCTGTGCTTAAGGGGCTGCATCACACGTGACAGTGACACCGCAGCCACTGCCAGTCCTGCAGCCACTCCTGGCAGCCCACAGAATGGGTGCCCAAGAGCAGAATGCAGTTCTGGGGTGTTTAGAGGCATACCAGACTGACTGACCTCTGACAGATTGACAGCTTGGGACAGACAGCAGTAGTGATTACAGCCCCGGTGATTCCATGGCCCATCCTTGTCCCACCCCAGCTTGGTGTATCTTCCAGTAAGGAGTGCCTTAGTCCCTAGGGCTGTGCATCATTAAAAGGTCCAGGGGTGGATTGAGCTCTGAGGACAAACATTTGTTCCCAGGCTCTATTCAGGCACTAGCACAGCGCTGTCCATGCAATGCAGCCCCTGTGCTGAGAGGGCTCAGTTACACACACCCAGGCTGCTCTGTGCTGGCTGGCTGAGGACAGGGGACAGCAGCAGCCAAACCCCGGGAGAAACCCTTTGTCCAGTTTGCATGAAAACCTGAGAGCAGTCTGTTAACTGCTAGGAAGGCAGCAGGAGGAGGGGGCAGATAAGGAAATACCATGGTCTGCAAGAGCACAGCAAGTACCAAGAATGGGTGCCACCCTAGATTTCATTTTCCTTTGGTGGGAAAAGTGATGGGCTCACCACTGGTGTCATGAATTTCTCAGCTGCTACCACTCTTACAGGATGCAATGCATCTCCTCTTATCTAACACTTAATTTTTTATAATCCATTCTAACTGCCACTTAATCAGAACAAAACTGTGATTTTAACATAGGCAGGAGCAGAACAGATGTTTGGAAACAGGTTTTTCTCCTCAGGAGCTGTGGCTGTGCCTCAGACAGTCTCAATTTTTTATTCTCCCTGGATTTTTGTACGATGGCAGGCAGGTGTAAATGTATGCTTCACATCTGTGGAGCTTCTAACCCACTTTCATGATCCATAAGAGACTTTTCTAGGCTGAAAATTCTTTTTTGTTCCAAGGGTGACTGGAAGATCCTGAGGAAGACCAGAACAACCTTGTGCTCACTGCTGTGCCTTGGAGACAGAGTCAGTATCTTGTGGGAAGAGTAGTCAGCCTGATTTAAGGCCAGTAGGTAACACCAGAGAAGCAAACCAAGTAATTCCTGGTGCATTACATAAACAAACCAGCAAGCCAGAGGCTTCATTATTGCTCAGGTTTGTGCAGACTTTTCAGAAAGTTGATTCAGTCTCTAATGCTCCAAGGATAGCAAAATAATTTAGAGTAAGGTGTTTTTAAAAGAACTGGTGTTTAAAGTGTTACAAATAGTTAAAATTAATTAGCAAGAAGGTTCAGTGCCTTTGCATTATTTGAAAAATAATTTCTTACCTGGAATGGTAAGGGAAATAAATATTGTTCAGATAGTAAGGAGTTAAAACTGAGGTGTCAAACTGGAATTGAATTATAAACTGGAAGCGATGGTTTCCCACACACACACACACACTTTAGGCTTAACTGGCCTGTAGGTATGCATTACACCCGATAATCTGCCTTTTTATGTAGCTATGTATTTGCACATTCAAAGAGTACTTGAGAGTGAAGGAAGTTTGCCAGTTTGGAAGATTTTCAATTCCACTATTATCTTACTTAGTTTATACTTCCTCCCTTTATTCCCGAGCTGATCCAAGTGTCTGCTTTCTGTCTTGCTGATGTACTTTCTCCAAACACGTCACAAACTTCAGGTATTTTTGCCTCACAGTGCAACCTGGCAGCCAACATTTTCCCTATTGCATACATGCAGGACAAGGGAGAAACACATCAAACTAATCTGCCTGGATCTTGAAAAACTTGTCTCAGACCCAGCAGCAAACTCAAAGCCCCAGGCACAGGGATGAGCCAAAGAGGGTGAGCTTTGTAAAGCATCTTAAGAGCCTCCAGCCACAGGCTCTGAGACAGAGGAAGGATCCAGGCTAAACCACTTAACCACTAAGGGGGCATCAGACCAGATCTCTGCTCTGCCTCATTCCTGAAGGGATGCCTGACCAGCTGGTTATATCCTCTGCAGCCAACTTTCATATGGGATGTGTAGGAGGTGACTGTGCAGGTCTGTGGACACTGCCCATCCCATAACTGCTGCAATACCAAATGGATAGGAAATGGCCTGAGGGTGACTGTAATCTTTGCAAGCTTTCCAGCTGCTGTGACACAGCCTACCCTCTGTCTCCAAGGATCAGCTCTCACAGAACAAGGCTGCATTGTACCAGTACCTGCCTTGCAAGACCACAGCTCATTTGAGTCCTCACAGCTCCTGTTGCAAGAGAGAAAAAAACCCTAACTTTTTAGGGCTATTAGTCTAGAATCTCTCATAAGAAAAACTCTGCACAGCTCACCCCAACCAAATCTTGAGACTGAGCCTCTTTTTTAATTGAATTGTTTAAAAATTAATCAAAACTGAGAATAGTATACCACTTAGAAAACCTCTGTGCCTGTAACTCCTAGAAGATGGGTTAATATTTAGTACTCAGCTTCAAGAAGAACTGTGGAGCTGTGTCTAAAACAGGAAAACCCTTATTCTTCCAAAGGTTGAGCTGCTGAATAGCATGACAGAACCAGCCTCATCCTCTGATGTTTGGATTTACATCAGAAAGAGCTGATCAGTAAAATCACAATTTCAGATGATAAAACTGCCTTACACAATTGGATTTTGCAGAGGTTTTGTTCTTCTTTTCTCTTCTTGAAGAAGCACATCTACCGGACAACTAGGAATGAAGCTGTGAAAAAACAGCGTTATGCCATCTGGATGAAGTGACATGGGCAGGGACCAGGCACCTGCATCCTGACTGCAGCCTTGTGTCTCTACCAGGTCAGGACTGGGCTGGGTAAGCTTGTCCCATAGACTGGCTTTTCCTTACTGTCAGTGGTACTGGGCAGGACTCTTAGCAAGGAGGCTTGTAGGGAAGCATGTTGCTTGCAATGAACCTTTGCCTTTTGCTAAATGAGTTTGTTTAATCCTGAGGGATGCAGCCTGTCACTGAAAAATCTAATATATGAGATTTTACTTTGAAAATACAGCACCAAGCTCTGTAAATTTCAGCCAGGTGTATTTGGCTGCATTTCATTCATTGTTCCCTATGAGAATTCTCTCTCATATTTTCCACAGGCAAAAACATGAGGGATAGTTTAGTGTATTGCTCTAACATACAACTCTGGGAAAGCTTGAATGGCTTTGATCATAAACCAGAAAACATTTCCCAGACCTCAGACAGACTTCAATGCAAGAAAAATGTTATGGAAAGGAAAACACCCAAAACCCCCTTGCAAGGCAGACTTTAAATCTGCAGCTGGCCTCATAGAAGAAGGTTATTGATACCTGCCTTCAATGATCTTTTCCATGTGCACTGGGCATGAATTGATAGTGCTTAATTATTCTTTTTACTACCATGATGTTTATTTTCTGGATGACTATCACACATTTTTTATGTTTTGTATCTACTTACCTTCACAGTCTTTTGACAAGATGCTAGAAAATAGTATGCCTGTTCCTTTTGATTCAAAGCTGTACTGATTTCTAAACAACTTTGATAGCTGACAGCTTTTTCCAGTGCTTGATGTGGATGGTGTATGAAGAATCAACTGCTGACTGTGGACTGGCATTTATTTTTACTCTCTACCACATAAATGTGTCTATGATTCACAGTTAGTTTAAAAGCAAGACTTTTTATTATGAAAAACATGGTGAGTCAGATGTTGATGGGAGAAAACTCATTAAAATATAGTCAGGATAAGAAAACAAAATGGGCAAACTATGTCAGTTTGATAGCTGGTCTATTGCAAGACTGAATTGCTATCATTCAGTTATTACCTCTGCAAACACATGTTTTTCTCCTTTTATTTATTTAAGATATTTTATTCATACATGAAAGAACACTTAAGCTCCAAACTGAGTCTGAAACTTCAGGTTATGTGTCTCTGAACACAGATGGCAACAAGAATATGGTCAAGCTCTTGTACTAGGATAGGTGAATACCTGAAGTCTCATTCCATGCTGTTAGCAAAGAACAGTTTACCATACAGACAGAGAGGGATAAAACCTGCATCTCTTGATTTTGGTCCGCACAGACTGTTCAAGCAGACTTGTTCCTTTTTGCTACGGATATGCAATAAAACCACACAAAGAACAACCACGAGTGTACATGAAAGGCCTCAATTTCCTCAGTGCACAGACACAGATCTGTTCTGTTCGTGGTGTTACAGAAGAAGGTAACCTCTGTGGCCTTTTGTGACTGCAGCTGAACAATTTAAATAGCAACACTTAGAGAAGAAAGAGGCAAGCAGCTCTTTGTCATGGGGGTTTCATTGTCAGAAATGAAGGTACATGGTAAAGGGCTGGCATGAAGCACTGCTTCCGGTGCTCATTCTAGAGTAGCTTCTGAGTCAGAAACTGTAATGAGGGGAATTAAGCCTACACAGGTCTCACTGTGACCCAGTTTCATCTTATGCCTCTAATGAGGATTGTTCACAAGTTCATTTTTGAACAAAGTGCTAAAATCAGTACTTACAATTCACACTTTTTAATCCTGAGAGATTCAGTGCACTTAGAAGACAAGTAAGTAATTTATCTTTACACTAAGCACCTGGCCTGTTGAGAGTGCACCTGAGGTGTTTTAGCATTCAGCACTAACCCTTTAAAATATCAAAATGACGCCAGTCCTGAATAGTGTTACTGCTGATAGAGAAAGGTGTCCTCTTCATGTGCATTAGCAGTCCTTGCCCAGAGAGAACAGAACACTTGTAGCACTGAACGAGCAGCCAAACTGGCCAGGTGATTTTTGCCTTGCTGCTGTGCACACTGAACACTGGGTAGCCTCCCTAAATTGTTCTAAGAAACACTGAAAATAGAGTCCTACTGTTCTTTTCATTTTACACAAAGCCCTGAGGACTGCTCTACCAATTTAATGCTGAACAGTTGGATTACATTGCTCAGGAATTTTCCCTGGCACTGTTTAATTTACTAGTATAGGCATAGCCCAAGTCCTCCTAAGAAAACAGGCCTTGAAAGATCATGTAGCTGTAAGTAGTAAAGTCTGAGCAGAATGGTGTGCTGCAGTACATGTGGGTGGAGGGGGTGCCTTTCCCACTCCTGGGTGGATTTCCTTGGCATTGTGAGTGTTCCCTGGTTGTTTCAACTGCAGAAAAAATGGCTCAAGCTTTTGACACACATACAAATAAGATGCCATCTCTTCTCCTTTCATTTCCACATTTTGCAAATGAAAGACTTTATTGAAGCTTTTAGCTCTGCCTGAAAAGACTCAAAGGGATGACAGGAGAAAAATGTGTCTGAGAATCCTTTTTTCTAGTTCCTGATAATGGCAAAATCCTCACTGATGTGAACAAACTTCTGCTGCTGTAGATTTACTGTGTATTCTTAATCCCAACTGCCCAGAGGTAAGAACATCCTCAAATAGTTGCATGCTCTATTTCCTAACAAGCAATACTTTTTCTGATTTAAAAGCAAAAATCTTTAAGGTATGACTTTTTGAACCAACTCAGCTGAAGAGAATGGTTTTCCTGCTTTCATGCAGATCCAAGTTCTGGAAGTACTGTACTAGTTATTTTATTAATATTATTTTATTAATATTATTGCTTTTATCAATCTCCTCTCCAGCACAAAAGCTCATCTGCAAATTATTAGAATCCCACCTTTGGAGCTTAGATCAGAACAGCTGCTGCTTATGAGTGGGGTTTGATACCAGTGAGAGTTGACTGTATCATCCATCAGATTTATAATTTTAAGGGGAAGAAAACCTGCCCAGCTGAATATGCTGATATAAAGCATACCTGTCATTTAAGTAAATAGACCTCTGTTTGAATTTCCTATCAGTCTGGAGACAAACAAAATAAAAATCATGGACTTTAACTGCTACCAATAAATCACCATGCACCGCTGTTGTCAAGGTGGGCAATCAATATTTCTATATTTCTGAAAACGGTATACTGGAAAAAAATCCATTTTTTTCTTTCACCATTTCTGTCATTATTTGAATCTATTATTTGATTAATTATTAAAGCATGTTATAGTTTGGTTTACATTTAATTTTATATTTAGGAATTCAGAGGTGATATTTCTGGATAAAGTATTTAGGCATGTTCTTCTGCTGTATGCTGCATTAGACCAATTCTTTGCTGTAGAATTTGTTTTGGTGAAACTACTTGGTGTTCAGAAGTCAAAATATGCCCATTGTAGAATATTTTTGGAAATAAGTGAATCACTATTAATGATGCTTGCAACAACTTTTGTTCCCTGTTCACTTGTAGGAATAGGTTATATTTGCTACAATGGTCATCAAGAAAAATATAGTACCAAGTACTTCTTCAGGTGTTTAGTGCCAATACTTCATTCAAGAAAGCAATAGAAGCCTGTTTCACAGCACTGGAAGTCTTGATAAACACATAAACACATAAACAAGGACATATCTGTCATGAAAATGTGGCCACCTTCTCCCAGACCTCCAAGACTGTTAGAAGTGTTGCAAGTACCTGTGTAGGCACACTTGATAGAATTAGACTAGCTGGAATCTTTTATTTATAAAAGTGCTCAGTATGTTGTCCCCAGATGTCACCTTGCTCCATGCAGGCTTCGCTTTGGCATGTTAGCTGCATCTGGCTAGAAGTGCTCAGTCCCACAGCAAAGCTTGGCAGTCCTGGCTCCCCACGTTTGAAGGCTTCTGCTCAGCTAGGAGCACTGGCAGCCCTCACTTGCTCCTGGCTCCAAATTTTTGGCAGTGAAATTTACTCAGCTTTAACTGCAGAGCAGCACTGGATGCTGGACAACAGTGAAAAATCACTTGCTTTTGCTTGCAAAAATCCTAAGCTTGCTTGCAAAATTATTGACTGAACTTGCTCTGCATGGAAAGATATTGAACTAATGTTTTATAGAGGATGTTTTCAGACAGTTTGTTAGAGGAAGAATCTACATTTTTTAACGCAGTTATTATAAGTGCAGCATTAGCAGTACAATAAAGCTTCCTTATTTCTTTCAGAACCAGTTGAAAGAATGTCAAGAGAAATGGAAGAAAAATGGGAAATTACCTCATTCAGGGATATCATGAAGATGTATGACTTTTTTATAGTTATAATCTCCCTCCATTTTATGGAAGGATTACTCTGAGGTATAAGAATATAGAATATATATCTTGTACATGCAACCACAAACCTCCAAACCTCAGTTTATTCTCTGATTCAGAGTTTAGAAGACAGACAAAATGGGCCCTCATATTCAGACTGCAGTGATGTCTATTCCAGAGACTGACTAGAGACCAAAGAAAGTCTGTGACAACATATTTCTTTCATCTGCTTGCTCTGATGTGTACAAGTGTGCATTCAAGAGTTCTCTATTTTGTCTAGTATGTTGAACAGCTTAAGAAAAATATAATTTTCCCTTGCCAACCTTGCTTTGCTTATGAACAAAGGTACAGAGGGGAAAAAAAAAGGTAAAAATTACAACAAGTATAACTATTGATGATGTTGTAGCATAAGTACCCAGTAGAGACCTATCATGCCCTCATTCAAGCTGAGTTAGCACAAAGTCTTCTTTCATTCATGAAAAGAAATAAACTTAGGTACCTCAGTTATTGCTGTTCAGTAACTGATTAGTTTGCAGTACAAAATGAGTGCAGCTCCTGGGATGCTTTGTTCTGGCTGCTCCCATCGTGCTTTCACTCCTATTTTCACAGAGTAATATGTTCCTTTACTTGCCCTTATGGATGAATGAAAGCTCAGTTACCAGCACAGGAGTTACTGCTGGTGAGGAAACGTTTACTCAGAATAGAAGTATTGTGCCACCAGCTGCGTTAAATTGCTGCCTCTAAGCTATTGTGGGACAATTCAAGCCTGTTGTAAAATAGATAGCAGGAAGGCATGTGTGTTTCCAAGGAAACCCTTGGCTGCAAGTTTATTGTATAAATAACACCAGGTGGGGAAGATGTGCCTAATGGAAGAGTGGGGGGAAAAAATGTAGTGCTTGTCATGTCTCAGTGTCTGAGGGAGGGTCGTAAGCAGAAGCTGTGAGTGAAACAGATTTACCAGTTGAGCAGTTGGTCTTTCTTCAGCTGGGAATAGCAAGGAAAACAGGTCTGTCATCCAGAAGTGACTGGGGAAGAAAATAGTGGCTGTCAGGAGTAATATGACTATGATGGGCAAGTCCATGCACCAAGGTGTGGAGAAGCAACAGTAGCCCCTGCACCTTCTTACACTCACTAGAGCAAAAGAGGCTGGTAAACCACTGCTGGATTTGCTCAGAGCTATGCAAGAGAAGAGGCAGATGAATGTTGTAGTGGCAAGTAGGAAAGTAAGGGAAATATGAAAGAGGGAATCATCATAATTATATATCTAAGCATTGGGACAGATTCAAAACCAAGAGCAAGACATTTATGTTCTCCAAAGATTATCTGCATATATCTTCTTAGGGTTGTTGACAAGGATGCTACTAGAATTCAAAGAAAAGCAGCATGCAATGAATCCAACACCATGCACATCACATGTATGCCAAAACTAGAGGAGTGTGTGCTAAAAACTTGTCTCTTCTTCTAGACCTTACAGAGACTGTCTGTAATTCATCAGCAATTTCAACAGTCATTAGTGAAGTAGTCACATTAGCTTTCATTCATTTTATGGGCTTTACTGCTTCATACATAGAATCTGAGCACTGCAGTGCTGTGAGAAGTACAGCTTGGGCAGGGAGATCTGTCAGAGAAAGCAAAAGGCTTACAGCTCAGGAGAGAAGGGCTGATTTCCTTCCTGCCAGTGATGGAAACAGGTCATTTCAGCACCTCATACCTTACATGAATCGTTCAGTAAAATGGAATAACACTTCTGTGTTGCAGCATTTCTGAGACAGGGAGGGCATGATTTATGTCTAGAATGGGATTTGAACTACTCCAGTCTAGGCCTCAAATCTGGGCATTGTAAAGCCTTCAAGCCTGTGACACAGTTAGAAATTAAGAGCTTGTGGCACAGTTAGAAATTATATTAAGGTGTAATATAAAGCACTAGACTTTCTGGGTGTGAAGTTTGTAGTGTGGAGTTTAGTCCACCTTAAGACAAAGACAAACAATGTTAGCTTACAAATGAGAGTGCCTTCATAAACTATAAACTATACAGAAGTGTATATAAACTTCCATCTTCTCACTAATAAGCAGAGAACGGTTGATTAACCATATAAGTTTAATGTGCATTCGTCCAATCCAGTTTTCCTGTCTTATGAAGACCCTAGTTTCACTTCTGTCCCTGTAAAGCAGTTTGAGCTATGGGTCAGAAGAGTACACTATGAGTTGACAGCAGTATTAATTTCAGTCCAAATCAGGAGCACAAGTACTTCAGGGCAGATGAGCAACAGAAGTACTCACTGGGCTATGGCACTCAGGATGCTCCAGCACGTGCTGTCACAGTGACCAGAAAGATCTTGCTGATCTGGACTCCTGTCATACTGCAGATAGTTACAGCAAAGACAAACTGGATGGGAGGCAGCAAGCACTTGACACTTGGGATCACTGCTGTTCACCTTTGGCAATTGGCTTTGGTCACTGATAGATCATGGTGTTGTTCCTAAACTGTACCAGCTGCACCATCTGCCAGCTACTTCCTGCACTCAGTGAAAACCCCCTGCTCTTCCAGTGGAATGATCTGCCAGATTCCTTGACATCTGGCTGTCGTGGCTAGTGGGCACCCAGCAGCCTGGACTGAAGACCACAGTGTGTGTGACGTGGTGCTGCTCTGTTGGCATGTTCGAGGCTGTGCTGGTCGGGCATGCACTGCTCAGCTGCTGCAGCATGCAGATACCATGCTCCTGGCCTTGCTGATGCCCATGATTGTGAGAGGGTGACAAAAAAGTTTCTGCAGGCATAAAATTATACTTGGCTGATCTCTGGTGTATCCTTTTGCCATGAACAGAAAGGCTCAGGATAAGGGAAGAAACCTTTTCATTTTGCAGCCTCAATCTCTATGATCACATTTCAAGCCCCAAGGAATTTGTACTCATTGCAATTCATATTATTTTATATTAAATAATATATATGTGGGGTTTTTTTGTTTTTTTTTTTTTTTTTTTTTTTTTTTTTTTTTTTTTTTGTAGCATAAGATTTCACAGTTCCAAATGCCTACTTAACACCCTTGTATGAGGGTTTTTGGTCCCTTTAGAAGCATTACAGAACAGGACCTTAGCATGGGAAAACTGCTTCTGACTGTGGAAGGACTACTGCGGTCTGCTCTGTACAATTTGAAGGACAGAACCCATGACACCCAGAAATATTGTGAAACTAAGTGCAGAAATTTGGAAGCATCTTCCAAATGTGTCACACCAAGTTAGGAAACATCTAGTTTAACAAAAGTTGTCCAAAATACAATGTCACATTCAGGAACTTCATCAGGTCTCCTCAGAGACCACGGCAAATGATGAACCCTTAAGATATTTTGCTTTAGGGAGCTGTCATGCACTATTCAGCACCATCATATTTAGTGTTTATACAACAGCATTCCCTTGAAGTTGAAGTCTCAGCTGTTGGATTTATGATACAATTTCATGAACTGGGCAAGCTTCAGAACATATTGTAAAGTGACTTGGGGAGAAAAATAATCTCTCATGCTTAATTTATTGAGTTACCAATGAACCTATTATCTTTCTGCAATAAATTGTTTTATTTTTCAATTAAGCTGAAAATCATTCACCCAATTTTACCCTAATAAATGAAAGCCTCAAGTCAGTATCCGTTTAAGAAAAATATGTCAGAGCAAGTTACTTTTTACTAAAAGAGATGGTGGCTTTTTTCCTGTTTCAGACACGCCATTGCTTTAAGAGGTATAAGATGGTGAATCTAGGATGAAATAGATACTGCAATTAAAAGTGTATGTCCCTGTCAGAAGATCCTGGGGGATTCCTTGCCTCTCCAGACGATCTGTCCCTATTTTAACAAAATACTTACGTCTAGGTAATGGTACACTATTCTGTTCACTTCTCTGGAATTTTAATAAATACTTACTTTGTTCCATTTCATTTCAGTCCTCAATACTGTCAGACTCTGTAAAATGCTGAGTTGAACTGTAGCTAAAAATCCTATATTCTTTAATGTTAGTCTGAGCTGTTCCTTTAATTCAGTTTCATTTTGCTGTCTCTACACTGGTAATAAATATCAGTTTTACAGGAAGAATTCTTTCACATAGTAATTTATAGATATATGGGATTTTAAGCTTTGGTGAGTTCAGAATTCCTCAGATGAAAAAATATGAGCATAATTCTCAATGGAGAAACTGGTAGGTCTCATATACTTGCTGGGCACTGAAAAATCAAGGATTTTTTTCATTTTTATTTTAATGAGAACAAACAAGCAGTTTGTTGGGCACTGAAAAAATCAAGGATTTTTTAAATTTTCATTTTGGTGAGAACAAACAAGCAGTTTACATGGATTCCTGCTTCATGAGAATTTAAATATTTCAGACAAATCCTTACCCTTTATTTGCCTATAAAACACATTCCACTTTTTTAGTATTAATTTGGTAATGTTTCAAATATTCCAAACTAGAGGAAAGCCAGAGATTTCACATGCTTTCTTCTCTAAATGAGTCATTTATATTTATTTTCTCTAACATCAGCAAACCTTTTAAATGCTGAGGTTTCAAAATCTGTCATGATTTTTGTCCTTGCTCTGGTGATCATTCTGAGTAGTAAAGTGCAACCTAACATATGATACAAGACTGGCAGTCAGGGAAGTGAGATGTTGTGTGAAACCCAGGTCATGCTCTACCATGTTTTATTGTGGATTTGAGTGGGACCAAGACTTTAAATCAATCTTGAGTTACAGCTGTATTCATTAAATGGGTCCTGATGAATTAAAATGGCTGAATTTGGATAGCTGGATTGAAGAGACTTACAGCCAAGACTGCCACTCAATCCTAGAATATTTTTGCTGAAGAAATGGTGATGATGCAGCATGCTTAAGTGCTTGGTGCTGTGGAATTTTCCACTCCTGCTTTACAAATCATCTGATGTATACCGTGTATCTATATATTGTTGGACTGTTTAAGAGCAGCAATTGGCCATGGTTCCTGCTCCCAGGGCATTAAATGTTGGCTGTGGTACACATGAACACTGATCCAGGTGAAGAGAGTAACAGAAACATCTATATATGAAGAGAGCAATTGTTTCAGGTTGGCTTTGTCTTGTCTTTAGTTGTTTTTAGAGGCTACATGTTCTGACAGGGGCCAGGTCAAATATAATGCTGCTAGGTGACTTGGTGGAGTGACACCTCTTATTCATCACGTTTTCATTTTTTCTTGACATTTTGCTTGTGAAAAACCACCTTCCTGAAGTTAAAAAAATCAAATAATCCTTGTGGAAAGGCAGAAATAGAGAAAATGGAGTGATTATATATGCAAACATATGCCAACAAAACCCTAATGAATTCTTAAAGACTCTCATTATCAAAATGCATTATAAAACACAAACAGATCAGTGCTGAGATGTGTGATTGCCAGAGCTCTCCTCCACCAGGGGCACAGTTAAATTCCTCTTTCTTTGCCCAGTCAATCTTTGTATCCTTTCTGAAAACCATTCTCAAGTGCATCTCTCAAAATCATTTCAGGCAGCTGCCCCAACTTTCCCTTGCCTATCAGTTGTGCTCACAATTAGCCTCCTTGCCTTCAGAAGTGGAAGGCCAAAAGTCCACAGAATAAACTGCAGATGAGGCAGACTAATTGGTCTCAAAATCAAAACATATGGCTTCTTTCAGGATCTTGACTTTTTAAATACTTGTTTAAAGTAAACATTTGCAATTCCTCATGAAAGGCACTTTCCTCCCCAAATCCTCTTGACCCTCAGTGACCTTTCTTACCAATTGCACACTGCTTCACCCTTGGGGATGATTAAATCTTGAGAGGCTTTTTTTCTTTTCTTCTTTTATTCCCCACATTTGTCTCTGAGGACTGACTTAAGAACTGGCTTGAAGAAAGCTAACCTAAGTCAGAAGGACAGAAACACGGCACATGCCCACCTGAGCACCCCACATGGGTGTCTGAGGTTAAGACTGGAAGGGAAGGTTCACACACATCATCACAGAACTTTGTATTTTAAAAAAATAGACTAAAAATAATCACCAAACTCTGATTCGCCAATGTTTTTGAGCTAATCTTTCAACTGAAAGACAGATTTTGTGTCCAGTGGGCAGAGAGGGAGCACAGAGGCAGGAAAAAGGTGGCCTGAGGCAATATCATCACTGAGACAAGATATTTTAAATATATGGCCTATGGCTGTTGTCTCCTCTGACAAAAGAAGGCTGACAACAGTGATTGACTCCAGGCTATAATGACCTGTGAAGGCAGGCAAACTCTCCCAGTGTGTATCCACACCCTTCAGTGTGTCTGTACATGAAAGTTAATCAAAGTCCCTCTGAAGTATCTTTATTTATAATTTGTGTTTCAGGCTCAAAGTCACTCCTATGCCCTTGTACAGTTGTTAGTTAAGCAATGTCAGAGCTTGTGCAAGAGGGGGCATCACCCAGCTCCTCATGCCCTGGCACAGAGAGCCTGATGCTTGCTCGCAGGATCTGGAGGAGTTCTTGTCCAAATCTAGACAACAATTGTTCCAACCTTTCTTTACATTCTTGTTTGCCAAGAAGCTGGGAAGATTAGTTATTGTAAAGAGCTTCGTTTTCAAAAGCTCTTCTTCCTAACAGCTCTATCTGTCAAATTACATGCCAGCCTGCTCCTCCCATCCCCAGTGCATAAATAAAAACATCCTGGTGGGGCTACAGCATGTGACAGGCAACACCCCCTGTCCAAAGCCACACAGAGGCAGCAGGAGCATCTTCTCCCCACATCCCTGTAAGCAGATGAGTGAGTGCCATGAAGGCAACAAAACATTGTGCTGCCATGCACATATAGCCACATGGAGAAGAAGGCTGGTAAATCAGCTGGACCTGGAGAGATCTGCATTTTCAGCCAGGACACACAGCCTTTTGTGACACTGTGATGCTTCATGCCTCAAACTTGGAAAAATTCCTATCCCTGTACCTCCTCATATGCTGTGCAGGTGGAGATGGACTCTGTACATTGCAATGCATACACTTGCCTAGGCTTGCTTCAGCCTATCTACTGAGCAGCTCTGCTTTATGCAGACTGAATAGGTATCCTGTCTAAATAGAGGGAATTTTGCTGGGTCTCATTCTCTGGTGAGTGCTGAAGCTTGACTGCTTTGCTCCCTATGGCTTCTTAGAGATTTCTGTACCAGGGCAGGAAGTCCTTCACTGAGATCCCAGCAAGCAGGGCAAGAACCTGCAAAGCTAGGCAGGAATATTTGTCAAGAAGATAGTGGGTGCCTAGGTGTGGGCATACAATGTATGTGCAAGGCAGCTATTTTCACCAGCAATTCCTCAATCCACAGCCCAATATAGGATTCAAAGGGAAAAGAGACATCTCTCTTACATGGGGAGGGCTCTATTTCACAAAGACCTGAGATGCACAGGAATTCCTGATTCCATTGACTTTGAATTAGGACCTTGATTCCAAATTTCACATGTTGACAGGAAGTACCCCCACTTCTGCATGCTGGATGATCTGTCCTCTTGGTTGAATCTGTTTCCAGTTTGTGTAACTCAGGATTGAGGGAAAATACTTGGTTTGTCATGTTGCATCTCTGTCAAGTACTTTTACCACCATGCTATAAAGTTTTCTGATCTGATTAATGTTTATTGTTCTTGAAGGTTGGACTTTACTTCAGAGGAAGAGCTCACACCTGATTGCTGTAGCCTAAATTCTACTTCTCCCACCAGATCTGTATTCTGGTCCCTTTCTGAGCAAGGTAAAATGGGGTCTCCTGGGTTGCAGGAGAGTGCTTTAAGTTAGGAGGTAAATTGGTGACATTAGTTGCTTGTTATCAGGGAGATGATCTGAGAAGATGAAGTAGAGACTGTCCTTCAAGCAATTGATTGGGAAAAGCAGAGTCTGAGCATCCTTCTGGACCTTAGGTGGTTGTCTGGTCTCTGTACTGCTTGGCAGTCTCAGAATGCAACTTGTCCAGCTTGATGGAGAAAGTATTGGGAGTTTAGGGACATTCAGGAGCTGATTGATCACCCAGGATCTGAACAAAATTTAAAGCTGGATCCAACAAAATACTGTTTTAAGGCATTCAGAAGTGGATGCTTGAGCCTCACCCAAACTCCTGACTTGGAGCCTAATTTGAGGTCTCGGGCATACGCAACAGTCCCAAATCTCTGAGCAAAAAACCCAGGCATGCAGTCTGCAAGTAGTTAGATGGAACACACTCCAGTCATACCAAGATATAGATAAAAGACTAGGGCAGACCTGCAGACTAGATATAGTCAGAGATACGTTTATGCATATCTCCATATCACTGAAAATGAGATAGTGGTGTCTCATCAGAAAATAGGGGAGAATTTTCTCCACCTGGTTTCAGGACTTAAGTTAATATGGTATAAAATGTTGGATCCTTTAAGGGGAAAAAAAAATTGAAGGCATAACTTCATCAGCAAAGATAATTAGTAAACAAAGGCACATGTGTATTCAGCTTTGGGAAGAAATGTTCCCTATAGAATGGCTGTGAAGCTCTCTGGCATATGACATTGAATACTTTTTGAATACATTTGCTAGCTTGTACGGCTGGATGCACCAGATATGAGACCTTGCCTATGAAAGAAACTGACAAATAAGCTTATTCAGTCAAGTCCCAGCAAGCTTCACATTAGGTCATGCTTGTTCATTGATTCTTGCTTCTAAGATCAGCTAAACCCCTCTAGAGGGGTCAGACAGGGAGCTCACACAGGGCTACCTGGCAGGAAGAGCATCCTGAAGCTCTATGGGGCAGTACAAGAGTAAGTTATTATTCAAAGATTTTTATAGAAAATACTACCATTTCAATCTGGATGGAGGTTCCATTATACTTTCAAATATTGAGACTGCCACTGTATCTTTTCAATGAAGATGTTGTAAAAATAAATTATAAACTAACTTGGAAGTAACTCACCGAAGATGTGCAAAGTGGTTTCCTCATCTAAGTTATCTCTTTAGGTGCAGATAAGAAATTCCTTCTTTTCCACTCCCACCCAAAACCTCATCATGAACCCTCAGTGAAAACAACTCTCCCCATCTCTGGAGAGGTGAGTCAATTCCCTGCAATCCACTGTCTAGCAGTGACATTATCATATTTATACATGGATTCTCAAATCAGTATGGTTCAGTCCGTGTTGAGTGAAGACAGCATCCATCTCTGGGGCTGCTCCCTGAGCCTCCAGGCTTCCCTGTTGTCATACTCCTGACCTTTAAGAGAATTCTTTCAATCTCAGAGGACCGGGCTGGGAGGAGGCTGTCCCGATCAGTGTCAGACACATACACACAATTTCTCTGACTAATTTGGCAATACAATATAAACAAAAGACACACTTCATGGAAAAGGCATGAGACACACCCTGACCCAGTTGCTCTGCACACTCGCCACCCTGCATACGAAAAGGCTGCATAGCTAGACTATTTCCATTAGCTGAAGTAAACACTACTTGAGTGAAAATAGGAGGGAGACATGCCTCCTATTGAAATATTTGAGTCCTTTCTGAAATGGAGATATTTCAAATGTTTACTGTCTTTTTCCTAAGACTGTGTTTATAGTTACTATTAGTGCCACACAGTAGTGGTGCCACCCAGCACCCCTCTATTTTTTCATGAATGAGATTTTGAATAGACTGGTTCATATTCTCTTGCTGGAGGAATATACATAATGAAAAAAAAAAAATTAACAGTTTTGTTTATAACTTGAGGCTTTCATTTTAGTGGTAATAAAACTTCTTCACTTCTAAAATTGATCCTACTACAGTTTTTCTTTGACTCAGCTTTTTCATCTCCCTTAAAATGGAAATATATTTTGGCTCTTCTGATAATCAGGGAATCGATATGAAGAAGACTGTTACTTCTCCAAATTGTGTATCAGCCATAGCCCAAAGGCTGATTCCTGGGCTGAGAAAGAAATGTCTAGGAGGTGCCTTCTCACCTTTCATTGCCCTTTGAAATTCCAGTCCCTGCTGTTATCTGCACCATTGACTGCAGCCATAAACCTCTTTGCAGAATGGGATTAGCAGGAATACTCATCACTTCTCACATTTTTTTCTAATTAAGGTGGCTAGATCATGCATAGGGTCCCAAGCCCATGCCATGCTAAACAATGTAGAGTCAATGATATTGCTGTCTTCCCCAGCAGCAGCATTAACTGCAGCTCTTCTTTTAAATTGCTGTAAAGCACATGCACCTCACCAGAAATTATGAGTTTTACTCTGGTTTTCTCACTGATAGCCTGTGAGTGGATTGCATATATAGACACTTTTCCAGCAGTCAGTGATGGCTGTTTCTACAGCTGTGCTTTTGACTCTGAATCGTGCAGAGTGGTTGAGCTGATAGAAATTGAGTAATGCTGCAAGGAATTCACAGTGAGAATTTCTCAGTATGGAAATTCAACCTTAAACTGTCTTGAGGATAAATCTATATTAATATATGTCTGCCTGAAAATTGCAGTTAAACAAACTATATTCATTTTATTGACTGACTTTTAGATGGCTATTGAGTGCTTGGGGTCCTTGGCATCTTACTGGCAAAGGATGAAGCACAGGGAGCCTGGATTTCTGCACCAGCCCTCTGTCAAGCTCTGCTTTGCTCTGTGCTCTGCAGGGCACTGGCTCAAGCCTTTGCTCAGGCAGGAAGGACAGAGATCTGAAGTGAAGGGACAGTGAAGAGCAGGATCTTCAGGTGCTTCCCAGCCTCTCAGCTGATCTCTGTTGCCAGCAAGCTGAGCAGTTGCCATGAGTTTCTGAGCTGAAAATGGCACAACTTCACTCCTGCTTTTTTTTTTTTTCTCAGCCAACACTGCTCTGTTGTCAATTTAACTCAAAGGTCCGCTCTCATGACACTCACATGCTTTCCACTTTGATGAAAAAATAGATGAGTTGGTGGATTACTGAATATACCAAGCTCTGCTTTGATATTCTGGCCATCTGCAGCCAACCTTATCCCTAGTTATGTACAAATGGAATAGCTGCCTCCTCCCACTACCAGAGCTGACCCTTGCCTCCTTCTCCATGTCTTGTTACACTCTCAGTCCATAACAACAGTCCTGATTATATGGAAAAGTACATAAAAAGTGTACTTATAAGGAATCTTTTCTGGGAGATGGAAGTCTCTGTAACCCTGAAGCTGAAGAGGTCCTGTTAGGATGCAGGTGAGGGTCACATCCCAGTTGAATTACAGATTATTAAACCTGGCCCTGGGTCTATATGAATGCAAATCTGCAGCATTGATCTGTTTTGTAGTGTGGACACAGTGAAACTTCTGCCATCCAAACACCCAGGGCATTTTATTTCTAAAAGAAGGATAATCCCTCCCCAAAAAATGAGATTTTGCACAGAAACATTTGCAAGGCTTTCAGATGCAGCTCTGGTTGGAAGCAGATCAGAAAAAAAATTTCAGACAGATAGATTACCACATGAGTTTGTGAGTTTCTAGATTACCTTGACTACTCTCTAAATGTGAAGTTTCAAAGAACTTTGCTGCTGAAATTTTTCAGAAGGATTCATCTCTCAAATAAAGATCTATCTTGTTGCAGCTAAGGGAAAACTGTTGAAATTATAGAATGACTGATTTCACTAGAGCAAGCATAAGTTATTGCTGTGTGCAACTAACAGCAAAATTCAGCAGTGTGAAGGGATCAATGGGAGAAGATGAGAATATAAAGCAGCTAAAATCTATACCACCATGACTGTGTACTGAAAATTCATGTGCGTGAATTATGTGATGTAATGAACACCTAGCTGAGGATTTCAGCCACAATTTTATAAGTTTTGAGTGGTTCTAAATAAAGTGGAACAGAAGAACAGAACCAACTAATTGTAGTCATATTTCAGATGAGTTTCTCTTAGTACATATATACTTTAAAAGAACATGAGTGTTATTATGTAGAAAGAGAAGAATGAAGAGTGATTTCATGCTGTTTGCAGTGATGTGAAGAATAATTTCAGATGTTAAAGAATCACTGTTGTCTTAAACTTGTGTCTGACCTATCTACTCACTCGGCACCCTCAGCAATGTAACATGGCCTGCTTTTCGTTTTCTTGCAGGTTTATGTAGCAGAAGGCAGCACATTCCAGACTGACCCCTGTGAATAGCTTTGCAAATTGGTGTTTCACATCTGTGCCTGCAATTAGACAGTGATAAACACAAATTAACCTTTCAGGGCAGTTTCATGCTTTCCAAAACTCAGATGGTTGCAAAAGTGATGTGTCCAAGCATGAAACACATTGCTGGCTTTCACAGGTGCAGCTGTGGAATCAGACAGCTGTTTTCAAAACTTTGGCCATAAATTAGAAAATAATTACTTTTTTAGCTGATGGAACAAATGTTGACTTAGTTGAATGTAGTACCTATAGTTCAAAGGTGAATTAAAGAGACCAGAAAAAGGACACAAGGCTTGGGGCCATATGGCTAAACTCCTCTACTGCTAAATGGTTTTTCAGGTCTGAATTTTCTATTTGGAACAGACTCTGGCCCATTCTGCCTCCCCAAAATGTGTCCATCCCTCTTCTAAGAGAGGCTGACCAGCATGAGAACAAGCCTAGCTGGGAAGCCTGATATGCACATACCTCCGCCTGAGCCAGTGTGCTGGCCCTGCCTGGCTCACTGATGTGCATGCAGGCACCAGTGACAAGGGATGATGCAAGAGCAAATCCTGGCTGCATCACACAGCCCAACAACACAAGGCATCCATCTGGTGGTGCCAGGAAACCTGAGCCTGTCCTGTAAACTTTCTGCTATAGAGCAGCACGGGGCACATAAGGAAAATGTCTTAAAGCCCTTCTTCCTTTCCTTGTTATTGACTTGCTTTGAAAGAGAGGAAGAGAAAAAAGGGGAGGAAGAGAAAAAAAAGGCGTGCATCATGTAACAGCAGAAATACTGACCTTGCACAGGTTTATATAAAATATTAACTACTATGTAGGGTATAATCTGACCTGACCACAAATAGGAACTTAAAAACACTTTCACAGCCATAGAAGAGTTTATAATTGATTCAGGAAGGTCTCCTTCCATGTGTGCTTTAAAAGATTATAATGCGATTGATCCAGGTTATTTTTAATAAGAATTTCACAGTTATCTTCTTTTTTTCAAAGAAATCTGAGAGACTGACCAAATCCTAGATATAATCCCTCTAAGCTTTAAACAAAAGGACAATATTGACACAAGGACATGTATGTACAAACCAGGTAAGTAGTGATAAGGAGGTACCCAGGGGGAACAGCTTTGTGTGGAAGAAGCAGAGGAAACATTGCACAGCACTAGGGGATGATACGGTGATATAGATGCAATATCCAGGAACTGGACTTTGAATCCAGTGAATATTGCCCCGCTCCTGTGCTCCTGCAACGTCACTCTGTAAACAACTTCAAATTACACACACACATTTTTATTATCATGAGGCCTTACACTGCCCAGTCTTTACTCCTCTGCATCTTCTCTCTACAGAGAGAGAAAAATATAAGAAAGAGCATTCTTTCTTTAAAAGCTGTAGTGTTATAGGAAAGATAAGTTATCCAGTTTATATAGTCAGTTTCACACTGATCTATTAGGTTGATTTGACATGTAGAAAACTCATACACAGTTGTTTAAATGAAGGGTAGAAGGAGGCAACTTCCATTTCCACTTACAAAACATTAGTAGCAGAAAGAAAAAATCCCCAGTAAAATAAGTCAATATTAAACACATAAATTCCCCAGAATAAATAAGTATTTCCACAGACCATAGCTGCTGTTCTCCCTCCCAGCAAGCTCTCTGGGTGCAGTTCACAGGCTTTTCAAGGTCTGAGACTATTACTGAAGGTAGCCTGAATATATCAAGAACATATCTCTTCTTTGTAATATCTTAATAACAGGCTATAATCTCATAGGATATGCCAGGGACATTATCTTCTGTTATAAATTGCAAGAATTGCTTCATTGTTTTATTGTGCCCTGAGACCCTAAATACTCCCAAGGAGGAAGATGAGAGCCATCCATGATCAGTGATGGCTGAAGTATTTGCATGTATCTGGGTCATCATAGGAAGCATTATAAAAAATAAGCACCAAATCAGACATTTTAATTGTAGGTGTTCCTGAGGGTAGAAGCTTTTCAAAACCCACGGACCACTCCATGAATGAGGATGCAAGGGAAGCACAGTACCGTTGGGAAATATATTGCACACTTCCTCTGAGTGACCAAACAATCTGAAGAGCAACTGAGTCTATCAATGTAAGTACAGTCAAAATAATCATCTGTCCAAATATAATTAATGCCTTAAGCAATAAAACTATGTTCAAACCAGATAAATGCGTTCCTACGGAGCTCAGCACAGCCTCAATTCTGCAGTCAGGATCAAGGCATGGTACAAATGCTAAAGAAGAACAGAGAAATGAAGTTATCTTGTGCACTATTACAGTACCTTGGGCTACACTTGCATTTAGCAGGTTCTCTTCTCACCATAAGTGACAATGACACTTTTTTTTTTTCCACTGGAAAATGCCAGCTTATCAAAACATTTATGTTGTAATGGACTTATTTTAGCTAAATTTCTTCAGGACATCAGTGACAGAGAAGTATTTTCAGCTCAGAGAAAGTAGGAGAAACACTGCAGAAGACCTGAGCACTCAGGAGTGACAGTGCTCACCTTGGCCAAGAACAGAGTGGTTCAGTGAATTTAATTACGTGAAACAAATATTGGTTAGTCTTTGGCCTGGGGTTGAATACCCTCTAGAGCAGAATGTGGCTGGAAAGGAGGAGCCAGGAGGAGAGGCAACACAGAAACACCATGGGACATATTTGATCAAGCAAACCTCATAAATTAATCTGTTTAAGGACTGGATTGAAAAAAGGGCAATCTCTGCTATGGGTAGGTTGCAGGGAAGTGCTGAGACCCAGCATCTGCACCTCATTTTTCTACACATTTCTCAGACACCACTTCTTCACAGTCAGTATTTCCCTGGCAAATCAGAGCATCCTTGTGTAGCTTTCTCCAAAACTCTGGCTTCAGGGGTAACCTTAGACAGTAGAATTTCAGAAGGAGGACTAGAACAAGGAAATAGAAAATAAACGAGGTTATTTGTTTACTGGAGAAAAACATCTGATTGATCTGAGAGAGGAATTTCTGAAAGATAGAACTTAGACAATAGTCTCCTGTGACCCTCAGGACAACCTAGCACAAATGTCTTGCTACACTAGATTAAAAAGAAGAAAAAATGAAGAAAAACAAAAGAGAGGACTGAGAATTTAATGCCATATTAATTAACTGAAGTAATTGATTCTAAATTCAGGAGTCCTGTGTAGTTTAACATACACAATGATCTCTTAATAGGCCAAGTCAAAATTAAAAAGCTGCTTTTCTGATCCTTACCTATTTCCTTTCATTTGGCTTTCCCTCAAAATGTATGACAACATCATCCCTTTCTACTTCAAAACTGCTGTTCAGTTATGAGTTAATAATTTACTAGAAGCCTCAGGTAGTTCTGCTTTGTAAAAAATGCATTGGAAATCCCAGCTGCAAAGTCAGCCCTGGCATGGTTACACCTCCACATCATCATTAAATTACCTTAAAGCTGCTCAATACAAGGTAAAGAGCCTGGCCATTGCATCTCTGCTTCATCAGCACTTGTCATCAATATAATTTGCCTCTACTTGCAGGCATCCTAAAGGGCCTGAAACATTCATCTAACTTTTGCACCCAAACATGGAAAGCAAGTCTAAAACTGCTGACAGCCTCCCTGGTTTTGCAGCTTCTGCTCTAAGGATCCACATTGTTTGTAGGAAAAGTAGACCTTGGTGTATTTACTGTCAGAGCACATGGAAATTCAAATGGATGTGCCCTTGCCACACTGTGTGAGTAAAAAGGGGGACTGCACTGTTGTATGTTCATGTTCATATATACATATGTTCATGTATATACCCATGAAAGGGAGGGCTAAAGGTGAGACATCCTGCTGGGTGAGGTCTTGAAGATCTTCAAAGAGGCCAATTTGCAGAGCAGCTTCCCAGCCACACTTAGCTGGCAGTAGTGGTGTACCCCCAGGTGCTTGAGGCACACATGCAACACAAAAGAATCGTTTCCCATATGGAAACGCATGTCAGTGATGGGTCAGGGAGGGGGAATGTGAATCAAGGACAAATGAAAAGAAACAGATAAGGATAGGTAAGTACTGGTGAGGAAAGAGGAGAAGATGGTCATAGGTATGGATTGCATATGTATGTCAGGCCAATTTTCATGTCAGAGCTGAGGATTTGCTGCTTCTCTTTAATCATTAACTCTCAGAGGTCACATCCTCTGCTCCCCAAAACTGGCATACTGATATGAGTTAGTTGGAGTTTTTTGCATGTCTTTTCCTGACGCAGATCAGGTGTTTTCTTTTCAAGCTGGAAATTAATTTAATGATAGAATTCTTGGCTTGAGTAAGTTTTACTGAAACATAATTACCAAGGATATTCTTTAGACAGTACATTTTATAGGAAATCTGACTATTAATATCACATACAATGCATGACTGAAAGTTACTAGAGACTATGTAAGAAAAATCTTATTTATATTACTTACATATTCAAATGGTAGAGGCAAAACATAATAAATTAAACCAAATTAATACACAGCTTCACTGAAACAGAGATTTTGTTATGTACAGCTGAATGCTCTAAACATTCTATTTTTCTTGTTGATTGCATCAAATGTTTCTTGCCCCATGTCCACTACATGGGGAGAAAAATCTTTGTGTAAGTAAACAAAATGTAGTTTGTATCTATAAACTTGTCTTACATATACAAATACATTGAAAACTATTAGTAATCTTATACAAATTTTGGGGGGGTCAATGAACACTAAGTGTTAAAATGCAGACCTCATACACATGTCTGTATATATATGTACATGTAACTATTCTAAGCTAAAAATGAGTGATGGCTCTCACCCAGAAAGGGCAGTATATTGTCTATAGGAGACTTTCTGTGTTTAATAAAAGCTTTTTTCCTGTCAAGCTGATTTAAAAACTGCAGCTGCAGCATTTGTTGGAAACTCATTATAATCCTGACAGAGTGTTTTATATTTGGATAACTGCAGTGCACTCCAACACTTTTTTTGCTCACTTGAGTTTCTATTACTATTACAACAAAATGCAACAGATTTTTGATAGAATTTGGAACCCATTAAAAGGGACAGATTTTCAAGGATTGTTTTATGTAATTTTTTTGTATCTATTCCTTTTGTAGGTGATTACAAAAGTAAAAAAAAAAAAAGTATGACAGTTTTTTTTTTATTTTCACGAGTTCTGTCTTGTAGCATTTTCTAAATTAAACTGTCTTTCCTCTTCTGCACTTTCCCATCTTCCTACCATTTATCCATTTTATGAGGTGCAATATACTATCAATATCTTCATGAAATTTTCCTGTTACTTCTCCTCATTCTTGTTCTTTACATCTTTTCCCATTATTTACACTACCAGTACACACACTCTACTCACAATTTTTTCATTGCACAAATATGGCATTGAGAGGACAAGAAAATGAAGTCTACTACTCTTTGTCAAATTCCTCCTCAGCCCCAGATATCTAATACAAATTTATGCCTTCACAAAATAAGAGGCTCTTTAAAGACAGAATTACAGTCTGCATAACTTATATTTCAACACATACAAGATCCTGTGACCACAGCTGATAGAAGTGAGAAGGCTTAATGCTGCACACAAACTAGTAATGTACCTAGAATTGTCCTGACAGATGTAGCCTTAAATTGCAGTTTTAATGTACTCAAATAAGCTATACATAATTAGGATCAACATTGCTATCCCCTGACTGATTCATGATTAGTATGTGTGGGCCTTAATATTGCTTAGGAGGAGGATCAAGTGACCCTAATTGTGTCCAGTTTGTCTATTAAGTGCTTGATTTTTTTTCTGAAAGAGTTGTTTATATAAATAACACAGTGAAGGGAAGCTGATATTGTTCTGGTTAAGTTTCTTTTAAACTTAAAATTAAAATTAAATTGTAACTTAATAATAATAACTGTAAATTAATAACTGTAAATTAACATTTCAGTTATTCATGTATCTTGTAGAAGTGTACCTCAAAACATTTCACATTAAATTTATTAGAGATCGAGGCAATGCATGAAAAGGTAAGAAAAGAGAAACCTCATTCATCTGCATCAGTACAATTACTCTAGAATGTAGAAGTGTTTCTTCATCTTTCAGCTAAATATTTTCTTTTCCAGTTCACTGTTAAAGCAAACAGAATATGTATGCTTTTTATCTTATTGTTGATTAAGAAAACCCTCCTAAAACCCTGCACCAGACCTCAGAAGCATCATTGTGCAGCGACAAAAGCTTTTTATTGCTAATTGTAAAAGCAGGGCAGTCTCCAGCAGAGAGCTGCTGGGTTGCTGACTGATGCCTTGACAGATAACAGACAATCAGTGCGACACTCCAAGATTCCCGGTGGAAAAACAAAAGACGCTTAATTTACGAGCAACAACCAGGCATCCACTTAGGCATACCATTATGCACTGGAAAAGACTCTGTGCCATGCAGACCTACAGTGAGCTCGATACAAAGTAGGGAACACGTTGGGTTTGCCCCTGAAGGAATGGCCATGACACTCATTAAAAGCTTCGAACCCTTCTTTCCCAGCTGGGGTGGGGCTGTCTAGTGTTTACCGAGCGGGTCTTGGCAACAGTGCAGAGGTAGACTGTGCGCACTTGGATATTTAGACTTATTTTAAAGGATTTTCTATCCCTCAGTTTGTCAAAACGGGACTATTGGACACTTCAGTCCTCTTCCTCACTGTAGTGGGAGGGTGACAGCAAGTGAAGATACTATAGGTGAGGCATGAATCCTCAGGATGCTGCAGACATGGAACAAAGGTCCAATGATTAATGGGATTTCTGAAGCTTCTTGGTAGCTTAGTACAAACAGGCTGTGGCTGGATCCTTTTTCTTCAGAACATAGATCTTGTTATAAATTGTGACACGGCAATTTGAAGTGTCTTAATTCAATAAAGCAATTTTATTTAAAACAGCAAGCGAGTAAGGCAGGCAAAGCACAGCGCTGGGCGGCCGAGGAGTCTCCTGCTCCACCAACGGCGCGCAAAAATGTTCTGTCCCAACCTTCCTTTTATCCCCCCCCTTCTCCTTGCAGGCGTGACTCTCCAGATGTAGTCTGAGTCTGGTCGTTGTGATAGCTTCTAAGTCTCTTCTTTTGAGATGCAGCAAGCAGACCAGATACACATACCCAGGACTCTAATCTCAACCTCCTTATCACCTTGTAAGCAAATAAGCATTTCAAAGACACACCAGTACATTCTTATGCAAACCAAGGTAATCGAGCATATCACAGTGAACAAATGATCTTCCACTTATCTCAATTCCCCCATTTTCTTGTTCATCTTTATTTTGTTCACTGAATCTTTGTAACTCTTGGTGACTTAGTATTAGGGTCTCATCTACATCGTGTATGGGTTCATATTTTGCCCTAATGAGCATTAAATGTGCTGCCTCTAAGCGTCCCTTCACTATTTTTATTGCCTTATTGAAGATGCATGGCCCAAAGGTCAGTCCCAATATTATCAGTATCAGAGGTCCTGCAAGGGTGGATAACAAGGTAGTTAACCAAGGAGATTGAGTGAACCATGATTCATACCAACTTTGCTGTGCCTCTCTTTCCCTCTTTCTCTGCTCTAATCTTCTCCTTAATTCTGCCATGGTGTCTGTAACAACTCCAGTATGATCAGCGTATGCACAGCATTCCTCCTTCAGGGCTACACACAATCCCCCTTGTTGTAATAATAGCAAGTCTAAACCCCTTCTGTTCTGTAACACCACCTCAGATAGGGACTTTAATGATTTTACCAATCCATCGATGGCCTGCTCAATTTTACTCAGATCTTCATCTACTGAAATTCTTAATGCTTTAAATTCCTTTTGTTGATTTACTAGGGATGCCACCCCAGTTCCAGCTCCTTATAACTGGTGAATCCTCCCATCTTCCTAAAGTCCACTTGAAAGGTTCATGAGTTGTTACTTACGCAGTATTACAAGATATACAAAGGAAAATCACAAGCAGTAAGCAAATGGCATGTGGGGTCTGGTTTCTCACACTGCAACAATTATACCCTTGTGACTTCTTTCCCTCTATTAGCTGGTTATCACCAAAATACCCTTGAGCCCAAAAACTATTTCTGCCTTTGTTACTCCCAGTCCCGGGGTAGTTCCGCAAATATTGCTTGCGTATTCCATCCTGAGGGCTCCTTCCTCCACAGCTGTTTACTCCTCTGCCTCGCCCGTCGACTCGGGTGCTTCGAGCCACAGGGTGTACCATCTCGGCAGCAAGAGTATTCTTCAGGAGGGGATTTATGCCCTCTGGTGCCTTGCCGCATGCAATAAGAACGCCAATTCTGATCTTTTACCTCTGGTGCGGTACAACTGACCCCTTTTAGGTCTTTCCTACAAAGGCCTTCTATGATCTCTGCCACAAATGGGCTCGGCTCGTTTGTATGGTAGCAGTAATAGTCTGGATGAATGCCCTTTGAGAAAATTTCCCACCACTCTTTAGATTCCAATCGGATTTCCCCTCTAGTCACTTTACAGGTCAGTACCCAAGCTGTAATCTCTCTTTGTACGTTCCAACAGGAATTGCAAGTTCCTAATGGAGGATACCCTCTGTTGCAATGTGACCACCACCGTTCCCCACACACCTTACAGATATAGCATACAAAAGGATAGCAATTACAATTTTGATTTTTACACTTTACTCTAACACTTGAATTACTAATTAGTCCACTATCTAAGTAATATAAGTCTGATGTGTATTCAATCTGATAAGAGTCCATTAGTTTCTCTGTAACTTCAATTTCAGGTTCCCGGGAGGACTGGTTACTTGCCACACAAGTGTTGTTAACTGGTCCTTTTACTCGACTGGCATGTGTCCATCCTCTTTCTGCAGTCCGAATTGCAGTTTCTGTAGTGAGTAACACAAGATAAGGACCTTCCCATTGTGGGGTTAGTGTAGATTCTTTCCAGGATTTTATTAACACATAGTCTCCTGGATGTATTTTATGTATTTTTAAATCTAAAGGGGGTCTTTGCGTAATGATTCCTTTTTCCCAAAGTTCATTGCGGCGTTTCATTAAGGCAATAATATATGAGGTTATTTTATAGTCCTTCAACCGGGGGTGGTCTTGGGGTTCCTCCAAATCATATGGCATCCCGTATAGCATTTCAAAAGAGGAAATCCCAACATCTGCTCTGGGTCTTGTTCTTATGTACAATAGGGCTAAAGGGAGACACTTGACCCATGTCAATTTTGTTTCTATTATTAATTTGGTTAATTGCCTTTTTAGTTCCCCATTCATTCTTTCCACTCTTCACGAACTTTGGGGATGCCATGGGGTATGGTATTCCCACTTAATTCCCAGAGCATGTGAGATATCCTCAGTTATTTTGGACACAAAGTGGGGTCCCCTATCAGAATCTATTGTTTCTACTATCCCATATCTAGGGATTATTTCTTCTAATAATATTCTGACCACTGTCTGAGCAGTAGTCCGAGTAGTGGGGTAAGCTTCTACAAAATGGGTGAGATGATCTACTATTACTAACAAATATTTATATCTACCTACTTTAGGCAATTCAGTGAAGTCTATTTGTATTTTGGCAAAAGGCCTGTGAGCTAATTCCCTTCCTCCCATGGGCCTTTCCCTAAGATGTTTTCTGTTTACTTTTTGACAGATCAGACAATCTCCCACTACTCTTTTAGCCAAATCATAGATTCCAATACTCATATATTTAGTGGCAAATTGATCTACTAATGCCTGAGTTCCCCAATGAGTCTGGTCATGCAATCTTTGCAAAATTTCTGAGGCCTTGCTTTTAGGTAAAACAGTTCTCCCATCTGGGAGCTTCCATTGCCCTTCAGACCCCTCCTCAATTCCCATCTTTTGTAATTTTTCCTTTTCTTGAGTGGTAAAACTATATATTTGCCATTTTTCTTTGGGGGAGTCCACAGATACAGTGTCACTCTGCCCCATGTCCCCCCGAGTTCGTAGGGCTGCTTTCTTGGCTTCTTGGTCAGCTAAATTATTTCCCCTGTTTCTAAAGTCCAATCCTCTCTGGTGTCCCCTTAAGTGGACCACAGCAATTTGAGCCGGGCCCCTTAAGGCATTTAAAACTTGGACAATTAGCTCTTGATGAATTAGATCTTTTCCCTGTGAGTTTATAAGTCCCCTCTCTTCCCAAATTTTTCCAAATGTGTGCACTATCCCATATGCATATTTAGAGTCTGTGTATATTGTTCCAATTTTTCCTTTTAATAACCTTAAAGCCCTGAGTACTGCATATAATTCACAAGCTTGTGCAGACCAGGAGTTACTTAGTGGTCCGGATTCAATTACCTTTAAATCTTTTTCCCCAATTATAGCATATCCTGACTTTCTTTTCCCTTCTACAACCCGAGAAGAACCATCTACAAACAATCGCTCCCCTTCGTCCAATTCTTCCTCTTCCAGATCGGGTCTAATTTTTGTTTGACTTTCAATAGTTTGAAAACAGTCATGTGCTAACTTTTCATCACAGGGTTTCCCATACAAAAATTGGGCAGGATTTTGCGAGGTAACCACTTCAAGTGACAAATTGGGGGAATCAATTAAAATACCTTCATACTTCAGAAGCCTAGAATCTGTAATCCATTTATCAGCTTTCTGTTGTAAGATTCCTCTGATATTATGTGGGGATAACACTTTCAATTTTCCATTAAAAGTTATTTTATGAGCCTCTTCTACCAAAAGGGCAGTGGCTACTACAGCCTGCAAGCATGTAGGCCATCCTCTGCTCACCGGATCCAGTAATTTAGATAAATATGCTACAGGCTTCTATTTATCCGCCCATTCTTGGGTTAAAACCCCGTATGCTGTTCCTCCCTCCGTATTAACAAACAAATAGAAGGGTCTTTTTAAATCAGGTAGGCTGAGGACTGGCGCGTTTACCAAATCATTCTGGAGCTCCTGGAGTCGCTGATCATCCGTGGGGCTCCATTTCATTAGGCTATCTTGGCTTAATTTATCATAGAGGAATCTGACCTTCTGACTGTAATTTTCAATCCATTGTCTGCAATATCCAATTAACCCCAGTAGCTGACGAACTTGCCTTTTATTTCTGGGGGCTGGAATCGAGAGGATTCCTTTTACTCTTTTAGGATCAATCTTCTTTACCCCTCCACTTAAATAATGCCCCAAATACTTCACCTCCTCCTCTACAAACTGTAATTTAGATTTGGATACTTTTAGTCCTTTTAGGCTTAGGAAGTTTAGTAATTTAATACTTTCTTGCCTCACTGTTTCTTCTCCTGTCCCAGCAATAAGCAAATCATCCACATACTGAATCAGGGTTGTCCCTTCATCTACTTTATATTCCTGAAGAATTTGTTCCAAAGCTTGGCCAAATAAGTTAGGTGAATCCGTGAATCCCTGCGGCAAAACCGTCCACCTTAATTGCTGCCGTCGGTGTGTTGCTGGATCCTTCCATTCAAATGCAAAATAATCCCTACTTTTCTCATCCAGGGGGCATGCCCAAAAGGCATCCTTTAGATCAATAACACTATACCATCGATTTTCAGGTCCCAGACGGCTCAACAAAGTATATGGATTTGCAACTACTGGAAACCGGGCCAAAGTCCTCTTATTTATTTCTCTTAAATCGTGCACCAATCTGTAGGACCCATCTGACTTCTTTACAGGCAGGATGGGAGTATTGAAGGGAGACATACAGGGCTCTAAAAGCCCTTTTTCCAATAACCTATCTACTTCAGGTTTTAGTCCTAATTTTCCCTCCCTAGGGATAGGGTATTGTTTTATTCTTACGGGTTTGCCAGGATTACTTATTTCCACTGAGAAAGGCTTAATCTGCAATTTCCCCACTGTTTCCGGGGTATACCACACCTCAGGATTAATTTTCTTTTCATCCTCCACCCTTAAAGGGCAGAGCTTTATCTGTAATTCTTTATTTACAACTTCTAAATTAATACCCAATTCTATTATCAGATCTCTCCCTAATAAATTGTAATCTGCTTCAGGTACCAGTAGTAAAGAACCTATACCAAATTTGGAATCAGTTTCTACCATCACATCCTTGATAACAGATACCTCAAAGGGCTCTCCTTTTGCCCCAATTACATGTACAGTGTCAGATGACTTTTTACATCCAAGCGGCAAGGCTTGCACCGTGGATCTTTCAGCCCCGGTATCCACTAAAAATTCCATCTCTTGTTGTTGGGGTCCCACTTTAAGCTTTACCAAGAGCTCCTTAAGATGTTTCTTCCCCAACAAATACAGCCCTTGACACCCCTAATCTTCCTTAAAGGCCTTCTCATCCGCTATCCGTTGTCTGCATCCCCTCTTCATATGTCCCTTCTTTCCACAGTAGAAGCAGACAATTTCATGACCTCTTTCTTTTCCTTCCCTAGAAATATAACTCTGCTTCCAATTCTCCCTTTGTTCTACATTCCTTGCATGGAAATTAGGGTTAGGCCCTTCCCGCACAACTGCAGCCATAATCCTCGCCTGTCTCTTGAAATTCTCATCCTCCCTTCTCACAAAAACCTTCTGCGCTTCCCTCAAGAGCTCCTCTAATCCTCTAGTCTGCCATCCGTCCAACTTTTCTAGTTTCCTCCTAATATCTACCCATGCATTTGCCACAAACTGCATTTTCAACACTGCCTCTCCCTCCTGGGTATCAGGGTCTATCCCAGAATACAAGCGGAAGGCTTTCCTTAAGCGCTCTAACCATTCCATGGGATCCTCATCTTTTTTTTGTTGTAATCCAAAAGCCTTCTTCACATTCTGCCCCCGCGGAACTGATTGTTTTATTCCCTGAATGATGATGTTTCGCAAATCACCCATGTGAGTGCGATGCAAGGGATCCTGGTTATTCCACTGGGGATTTTGTAGGGGCCACTTCATATCTGCTAAGGGTCCTTGGTGGTGTTCATCATCCCATATCCTCATACCCGTTTCCCTTATCATCCTCCTTTCCTCTGCCGTGAACAAAATCCTTAGTATTGACTGTAACTCCTCCCATGTGTACACATTGGGCCCCAAAAATTGGTCCAACCGTTCTGCCACTCCTAGAGGATCGTCCAACAAATGTCCCATTTCCTTCTTAAAGTCCCTGACTTGCCCAGAGTCTAAAGGCACAGTTACATAGGCAACCCCTGCTATTTGGGGTGGCTGACCTTCCTGTCCCGCTTGGGGATTCGGGATCATACCAATGCTTTGTTCTCTTAGGGGAAACATCCCCAATTCCTGTTCCTTTTTCCTAGTCTGACTTCTAGTTACCCTACGATTGTTTTCCCTTGTTCCTCCACTCTCTGCCTCATCATCAGAGTCTGAAGGAGCCGTGGGGACCCCGGGGCCAACCGGGTCCGCAGGCAGCTGGGGATATATATTTTGACTAGCAGGGGGTGGGAGTGGAGGAATATATGGAGGAGGAACGTAGGGGGGCATATTATCTTCCTCCTTGTTTTTCTTGTTCTTTTCCCTGGCTGATAAGGCAAATAGTTTTGTCCTTGTCTCCCCAACTGTCCACAGGGAAGCATATTCGCTCTCTTCTGAATCAAAGGCTTCCTTTGAGTTAACATATATATTTAGAGCCTGACAAATCCAATCCTCAAAGGACCCGAATACCGGCCAATACAAATGGTCTCCCCTAATTTGTTTCCCCCCCCACACTTCCATACAATAATGTATCATTTTAACTTTGTCTTTCCCTTTTCTAGATGGGAAAGCATCCCAATTAATTATCATCAAACCCAAGGGGCTATCCCTGGGAATCTGGGGAAGCTTAGCATGGGTCCCCTCTCCCATGGGACCAGAGGGCTTGCTTTTCCTCTGTCCCATCTTCCGGAGTGCACTCAATTTCTCACACACGTGCTCCCCTGGTTCGTGGCCCAGCCCCTCGCGGGGAATGGAAAACGCACTAATACAGAGTCTGCACTCACTTGGTCTCTACGAGACCTCTCACACACAGCACTCCGGGAAAACCACCCCAAACCGAGCAGGAAACCGGCCTATACTCACGCGTCCTGCGTCTTCGCTGGTTCTTCGTGCACAAAGATTACAGGGGTAACCGGTTCTCCTTTGCCCGTTACTCAATTTAGGTTTGTCGGTGGAGAGTGATCAGAAAGCCTGGGGCAGCCGGGCCGCCATAAGGGCAGGGCGCCTCCCGATCGTCCCGTAGCGACTGATCTACTTCTCCATCCGAGTCACGGCACCAAATTGTTATAAATTGTGACACGGCAATTTGAAGTGTCTTAATTCAATAAAGCAATTTTATTTAAAACAGCAAGCGAGTAAGGCAGGCAAAGCACAGCGCTGGGCGGCCGGGGAGTCTCCTGCTCCACCAACGGCGCACAAAAATGTTCTGTCCCAACCTTCCTTTTATCCCCCCCCTTCTCCTTGCAGGCGTGACTCTCCAGATGTAGTCTGAGTCTGGTCGTTGTGATAGCTTCTAAGTCTCTTCTTTTGAGATGCAGCAAGCAGACCAGATACACATACCCAGGACTCTAATCTCAACCTCCTTATCACCTTGTAAGCAAATAAGCATTTCAAAGACACACCAGTACATTCTTATGCAAACCAAGGTAATCGAGCATATCACAGTGAACAAATGATCTTCCACTTATCTCAGATCTCACACACCAAATGCAGTGCAGGAGGAGTATGAAATACAAATTATTATGCCAGCAAAGGGCTAGTTTTACTGAAGCAGCAAGCTGGATCTAAGCTAGTTAAGTTTGTTTATTCCATTTACAGCGCCTCTTCACCCTTCATCAAATCTCTGTTGTTACTATTTTTATTACATGGATGTAAACTGTGATGGCAGGAATGTGCCAGCCACAAGCAAAACCAGGAAGACAGAAGTAGATGCAGGCAAAGATGAATAGGGGGTCTCTGCCCTACAGCACCAACTACATCACAGGAAGCTTGGCAGGTGCTAGGGAAATGCATGAGAAAAGTAGAGGATGCCAAAAGGTTAGCAAGCATTTGAGGGAAGCTGAGATCTACAGATCTTTGAGAGCAGGAGCTGTCTTATTCATAGTGCATGAGAAATTCTGGGTAGGGCAGAGCTACCAAAGCAGCTCTGAAAATACAGAGTCTCTGTGCACAGCAGTTTGGCTGCTGTCATTTGTTTTATTAGGTCTTTTTCTTTTAACTTTAGCCTTTTCAAACTCTGTTGTCTCATTGAGCACTGAGCTGGGTGTGAAGACTATTGCCGTATGGAATTCTTTGTAGCTGCAGAACACGGGAAGAGGAAGTGAGGGATAAAACACATCCAAGCCCTGACTGGATACAGGAAAGACTTGCTCCCACTCCTGCTGACTATGCAATTAAAGCCACACAGAGTCTACCAGGGCCTCATAGAGCACTATGATAGAGGCTGGGCATATCCAACAGCTTCTAATTAAACCAAAGGCAGGTTTGTCCAGTCATGGGAAAGAGAGTGTGGGGAAAAAAATCTGTCAGACCCTTAGCATGAAATCACACCAGCTGCAACATTTCTGGAGAAGAGCAGGGACTTTGTCAACAGATAGCCAAAAAAGCCATCTGAGGAATAATTATAATGTGACAATAAATTACTGACTGGTCTGAGGTTTGGTTATCCCAGGCACTCTGCATCTGGTACAATGGTAAAACTGATTGGAAAACTGCTCTTCCCCAGTATTCCTATGCAAGTATGTGCAGCTTCCTTATTATTACCTAGATGCTCTACAGCAGGCTGGAGAGAAATAGCAGTTTTGAATCAGTTCATAGAATGGAACATAAGCTATGTGGAGACATAACCAGTGACCTTTTGACCATGTTCAGTGGTTTTTAATACTGTGCTGGAATGTACACTGAACAAAGAGAACAGTTTCTATGAAAACAGGTGCAATTGAACAGGTCAACCAAATACTGCTGAACAAAATAGTAATGCTGCTGAGATTCCTGCCAGACCCCCTGGGTGGGAGCTTTCAGAGGAAGCTATCTCTTGCATAAGATACAGTTAATTCCTGTGGCACCCTATAGCTGAATGACCTGCCATCAAAAGCTGTCCTTCTCCTCTGGCATGCAGGAAGATTGTCCTTTCCCATTCATATGTACACTAGAAACTCGTGGAGTTTGCAGGAACTCACTCTGAAGTGTGTTGTTTTTTTTTTTTAACTCTCGAACAATATCCGAATTACATTGCAGAGCAGAAACAAACACAGCAGTGCAACACTCAAAACTATTCAGCAATTTCCCTCACAAGTTAGGAAAGTGCACCTCTTACTAAAGAAAAAGAATGTCTGTTACCTTTATTCAGCCCACCCAAGGGAGTATCCTGCTGGTAAAATCCCTGTCTGTGGGCCCATAAGCTTCTCCCTTTTAAACTTCTTTTCTTCAAGGTTTGCTTTTTTGTTTTTACTCTAAATTACATCATAGGGCTTCAAAAACTGAGTGTGTGTTCATACCAGAGTAAACGTTATTGTAAATTTAGTTACTTACACATTTAGTATCAGCAAATGAAATGAGATACTGCACTTCATGCTTAAAGTCTACTTTTCACATGGATGTTTGCAATAGGAAATCTGAGTTCACTGCATGCAGTTGTGTGTTTGGGTAAATCTACAGAGATAAATTACAGGTGGTAATTCAGACTACTGCAAACAGTATGAAAACAGAGCTGTTATGTGAAAGAATAGTCATACTTGTGGGGAGTCACTGTAAAATAGATACTTTTCCTGTTGATAGAATATATATGGGACTAGTAGACATCCAGGCTACCAAAGACATACTTTCCCTTTCCAATGAACAGTTTTATATAGGTAAAGAATGGCGCAATGGTCATGCCTTGGATTTTGTACAAAAATCAAAATCTGAGATTTTTTCTTTTTAACTTTTTGTTCCTTTTACCCTGAATTAAAGGATGTCTGGTATTTAAAAGTCATTCAGAGAGAAAGTGTGTTTTGCCTTTTTTTAATTTCTTCTTTCCCCTAAGGAAAGAATGGAAGTTTTCATTCCTTTTGTTTTGGAGCAGTGTAAAGTCATATGAGAAACACCCATTTTAAAAATCAGCTGAGCTTTTCAAAGCCTGTGAAAACCAATTATGTGCAAAATCCCTTTGATTTGATTTAAGTGACTACATAAGGTTCACAGGAATGGTAATCTGGCCTATTTGATTCTTAAACAGACTATTGAGCAAAACAGTAACTAAATGCCCAAAGAGAGAGGGACACAGCACTATGTGCTAAAGTCTAAAAAGGTAGATGCTGCAACTTTCCAGACATGTTTAAGTATTACTGAGTTTTTGCAAGTCTGTTCAAGATATAGTGTCTTCTAAAGTAAAAAATACTTCATTATGTCTGCAAAAATAGAGGAAGAAAGAAAAGCACAAGTCCAAGGGATTTTTTAATGTTACAATTTTTGATTTATAGATTCCTGTTTTATTTCTTTATTCTTAGATTAATCTAGGATTTGGAGATTATTTACAGCATCACAGCTCTATACTGTGCATATACTATGGCTTGCCCTTACTTGTATCATCTGTACATTTATGTGCTATGTCTACCCTGAAATTTATTACAAGCAGTGCCAACACACTCTAAGTAGCTTCTTAATAAAAATCCTCCCGAATATTCTTTCATTTCTTCTAACAACTCCTTAGATAGCTCAGTGACAGCCATATACAATCGAGAGAAGCTATCCACACCCTCAGAAATCACCTTTGTCTAATCTGATGTTACTTATTCAAAAGTCAGGTATTGCCGAACTGAGTCATTTTGGCTTCCCACAGTCAGTCCTTCCCGAAAGCAATTCAGCCCACCTATCTGAGAGACCCTGTTTGGAATGAGGTAATTTCCTTACTGGCGTCGGTGCTGTTCACTCTGCTGGCAATATGAGGTCCCTAGGAGACTGGTTTAGCTCAGATTCCTAAATTTCAGATGCCTTTAGACAGATGTAACAAATTCCTTCCTAAATCCATTGCTATTTGCCTTTAAGGCATTAGAAGAGACTTCTTCCCCTAGGTTGCTGGGAAGTTTTTAAACCTGCTTTCTTATCTAAGCATTGCTCTTCCCTTAAAACGGAAATACTTTATAGGAAACAGAATAAACAAAAAGTTCATGGACTAAAGCTCAAAAGGATTATAGAGGGATTTAGTCTGACCTCCTGCATATTCAAGCCACAGACTACACATGAGACAATAAAGATTTTTTTATTTTCTGAATGACAACATAGAAAGTGTTACTTTTAAAGAAAAGATGTCTTTCAATACAATAATGGAATAATTTTCATTGGAGTCAAATTCCTGACAACATACAACTTCACTTTATAGTCTTTATAGAAAAAACAATATATTCTTCTAGATATTTGGTTTGATCTGGCTTGAACTCACAAATGTTTACTGAAATGCTAGAGTGTAAAACACAGAGATAATTTTGGCTCCAGGTCTCTTTAAAAATCAGGTTTGTTTGGAGGAAGATTTAATTATCTGATTGCTTTTTTAAACATAGTTTTCTAACTTCTCAGATGAATATTCAAAGGAAACCACAATCCTAATCTACAGCTTTTTATTGATGGAAGCCAAGTAAATCATAGATAGGAGACTTTGTATCTCAAAGACAGCCCTTTAGCTTTACAGGAACAAGACGCTTTTCCTACGGGCATTTGAGTAAGCGAAAGCAATTAAAACTGACGGTGGCATTGTGCAGCTACTCAGGCCAAACATACAATAACTGCATTATCTACTACAATAGACACTTTATTTGTAGTATTCCTCTTGGCAATATATGTCTAGTGAAGACAGTCATTGTCCTAGCTGCCTTCCTTTCAGTCTTGTGTAAGTCTGTATACTTACATTATACACAGTAAACACTTTTATATATATATATATATATATATATAGTATAGCCTTTGTAGTCTGCATACAGACTACAGACTAAAAATTTCGTATACCTGGAAAGCTGATGTGATCTGAATCCATAGGGAAATACAAACAGTGGCTCATTGCCACAAACTAAATTATTACAATGAATTTTATTATAAAATGTGATTTTATTCAGTGCAATTTAGGCTAAATTAGTGTTGGAATATGCAAAAAGTACTATTCTGTATCAGAGAATCAGGCAGTGTCAACCTCAAATTTAGAGAGAGGCCACTCAAGAAGCAAAGTCTGCTGTCACAAAGGAAACTGTAGGTCATGTCTCTGCTTATTAGCACATGTTGGGATGGATAGACAGACACAAGAAGGCACAGAGCTGGTTCCACATGGCATGCTCTTACCTCTGAGCCTGCAGGGGCCATCTCAGAAAAGTCTGGAAAAGCATTGTGTAAAGGGGAAAGTGGGTGAAATTAGTTCTTGAGTTACAGTATGTAATTATAGTAATGGTATAGAGGACAGTTTGTACAAAATAGATGTATTTTGTTTCTATTCTTTCTTGTGGATGTTTGTGGAGCTTTCATCTCATACCAAAGAAAAAGGGCTTGATATTCCTCCAGTTAGTAAAGGTGAAGATCACACATACCTTTGTCAAAGAGCTGAACTGATGTAGTGAGTGAGGACACTTTGGGATGGTGTTAAGTGGGGTCATTCTCCCCTGCATTACACTGCTCCAGATATCTGTGCAACCCAAGATGTGCAAGCCAAGATTGGTGGCTGCATTGCATGAGGTATTTGATTGCACTTGAAAAAAGGGACAGTGGAGGACCTGTCTGTTGCCTTTTAAGTTTGATTTCTAGTCCCAGCTGCATCCTTCTCTGCAGTAGCTTCCTTGCTTTCTAGGGAGTTAACATCAAGTGTCCCCAGATTACATATACCCAAGACAACCATACTAATGAACATGGGCTATAACAGTACATTTCTGCAGGCTGGTTGTGGTGAGGTGGCCAAACATTTTTTCATAAAAAGTTTTCTGCATGCTCTAATGTTAAATTTTATAACTTGATGATTCTTCTGGGGAAAAAAAAAAAAAAAATTCCTCAGGAGGAAAGGAAGAAAGTTCTTGACTGCAGGCACAGGACATATGGCAGGCAGGGAGGTGATGAAGGCTGGGTGGAGGGGATGGGGTGCAGGAGCAGCCCAGAGGGAAGGTGACCCCCAGGCAGCTGACACCAAAGGCTGGGCTTGGGAGAGTGCCTTTGGCTGCAGATGATGCAAATGCATTTGGGATGCTTGGCTCCTAACCCTGGCATGATTCTGTGGTGCACACACCTTCCTGACAACCACATGCTATTACTTAATGTGGGAGGCTGCTGTGATTATATGCTAACCACAGTGTTGGAAAATTATTAATCCTCCTATAATAAACAGAGCTTCAAAGTGTCCCTTTTTATCACCCTCCCTTCCTATCTTGCAGCCTGTGTCAGTCCTCTGTATTTATTTAACATCATCTGTGGAGAGTTTTTCCCCTTGATTTGTAGTAACTTAACATCAGACTTTGAAATTGTTTTCCTCTCATCTCAGCTCTCCAGGTTTTCTTCCTATTTCTGGTTTTGTAGATTTGTTCTGAAGCTCTTTTCATCTCAGGCACCTAGGAGACAACATGTGGGTTTTCAGCCTTTTGTGATTTGTGAGCTTCTAAAAATTTGTAATGTAAATTCATATGGTGGTACAGTGTAGTTAGGCCTGCTGGCATTAGGCTTGCTATTCATACTTACCTTTATTTAACCTTCTAGAAGTAGGCTGTGCTCTATAAATACTGGTTATAAAGCTGGGGTTGTAGACATACAAGTATTATATCAATTTCAGTGCCCCAGTGACAACAAGGAAACCCAGGATGAAACATAATCAAAATCATAGAATCTAAATGTAGTGTGAAGAGTTAGAAAAGCCATTATGCAATCATATCCATTTTACTAGAGGTAATTTGGACATGTACAACATAAGCCCACTTTTTTGTTAGAGGGAGTAAAAGGGTCACAAATTTCTAACAGAGAGTTAAATGTACATTTCAGATGATTAATCAGCTTTCAGGTATAAATAAGGTAAGCACAGAGGAAGCTTTCCTGAACATCTTAGTGTAACAAAAAAAATCACCAAATTATTTTCAAGAAACTCAGCCCACTCCAAAGACATATTTAATAAAACCATCCCCAAAGACATTAGCTTCAGCACATGTGATTCAAACAAAAAAGGGGAATAGTCACAGTATTAATTTTAATCATCAACATCTCATTCTTAGAAACTCTTCAGTTTTGTGACCTTTTTTCTCTGGAAAATACAGTCAGAGTCAATGACAAGACACAAAGTAGTCCAAAAACCCTTTCTGCTTTGATTCCATTTGTGGACATAATCATATCCATCCATTCCATGAACTGCCTCTTCCCAAATATCTATACATACATCTAATGCTAGGAAGATGCATGGCAAATTTCCATTTCAAGCAATAACTTCATAAACCTCAGTCCTTATGAAGAATAGAGAATTCTGTGCCAAGGTGAAATTCTGATCAGTCAGAGGTTGATAAGCACCTTGTTCTTCCACTAAAGCACAGTGGAATAGAAATACTAGGGAGACAGAAGATACCAATTTGGTTACGTTGAGCAACATAGTTAGTGAGCACACTTGGTATAGGACCAAGACAATTTTCCCTTTGGGAATGGTTTATCTTCATGTAGCCCCTCATGTAGCCATAAATTGCATCTGAGATAAGGAATTTGTTTAACTCAAATGATCTCAGAATAGGAAACTTTGTGTATGCCCTAGACATTAACTTTCTTGCCATTGAATAGGTTAAAAAGTAGCTTTCTGCATTGCATTTTTAAGATACAACCAATTTTCATCCTGACTGCAACTGTCTCTGCTCTTGTTCTTCTGTGTGTCAAGTTAAACGACACTTCTAATAAAGAACATGAAAATGAACTTCTGGGTCCCTTAATTGTATTCTTTAGGGAAAGTTAAGTAGAAAACAGGGGAAAGTGCATAAAAGCCCATACTACTGGCATTTTCTGCCAAATTCTGTACACTCAGACAGTGGTTAAACTCTTCATAATTGAACTTCTTGGCTTTCATTAGTGAAGGAGATAATAATCTTAGAAAATGTAAGATTTTATTTGTGTTTTGGCATTATAGTGGTCAGGACAGTCTTGGAGGAAAGCTTCACTGTTGATGCTACAGCTTGTCTTACAGAGTGCAAGTTTAATTTCTAGATTCCTGATGAAGCATACATCTTGTTGTCTACAGAGTCAGTGTATTCATATAATTCCATCTTGCAAATTGTAGAAGAATTTGGTGGGGTCTTAAACATAATAACACACTGCGTAAGTCAGAAGATTTAGCTTTTTAGAATAACTTTTTGTACCAAAAGTTATTTTTGTACAAAAAATACAAAATACAAATACAAAAAGGAGTGGAGAGAAAATATTGCATGTAAATGTAGGAGTGAAGGTTTGCATTAATGCATATTTCCTCAGAGCAACTTGCTAGCCTAACATATCCATCTTGGGCTGAAGAGTAGGCATCCAGAATGATTTGAAAGAGCTTTTGAGCAGATTCAGTTGCCCAAATCTACTGGAACTAAGATTCCTCATTGGGGGCTTCTAAGACTACAATTTGGGTTCAACATTACCTGATTAGTCCTGCCTGGTCAGTTTGATCTGTGGCCTTTCTCCTCTTGATTTGTAGCTTTACAGGATCAGCACACTGCTGATACTCTTTCAGTTTGTGTTTTGAAAACCAGAATAAAGATGAAATTCCATCACTTTGCAAAGCCCTAACCATTTCCCTGATTCATCACTAACACAGATGTGACATGGAAATAGCATTCTCCCCAGCCAAGACAGCCATAAACACAGTTATTTCCAAGGACCGCAACACCTTCAAGAATGAAAGTGAGGTCTGAAATCTTATTTTCCATCTATTATGCCAATCAGCCCGCTTGCTGACATCCTGAGAACAGTATGAGGAAGATAAATGAATCTGTGGAACAGCTCTAGTGACTTCCCAGGCATTGTGTCATGGGTGAATTTGATGCGCTCCACCCCTAGATGCAAATGCTGAGACTGGACAAACACTAGAATGCATGGGGAAAAAAAAAAATCAGTATTAGTTAATGAAAGTCTCCAGGCTTTATTATCATGATAACACACAGAATTAATAGAACTGATAGAAGCTGGACTTCTGCTCATTTCAGCTGTTATTCTGTTGATGTTCTGCATTGCAATATAAGCAGCATACTGTGATGGCTTCAATACGTAAGCATATATACCAAAAATCAAGCCTTAGCTGAGCATTTTCCTGTTGATCACCCTTCATCTGTAGTGATGTATCACAGTAGTTGTGTGTACAGAGTAGCAGCTAATGGTGGAACTCCAGGTTTCCTTATAAGATAGAAAAAGAAAGAGAAAGAAAGAAAGAAAGAAAGAAAGAAAGAAAGAAAGAAAGAAAGAAAGAAAGAAAGAAAGAAAGAAAGAAAGAAAGAAAGAAAGAAAGAAAGAAAAAGAAAGAAAGAAAGAAAGAAAGAGAAAGAAAGAAAGAAAGAAAGAAAGAAAGAAAGAAAGAAAGAAAGAAAGAAAGAAAGAAAGAAAGAAAGAAAGAAATGAAGATAGATAGATAGATAGATAGATAGATAGATAGATAGATAGATAGATAGATAGATCGATCATGGGAAAACTGCCTGGATTCTGTATTGGTGTCATTGGATGTTTGCATTCCTCACAGGCAAGTTTCAGACAAAGGATTCCTTGTTTTCCAGAATAATGATGTTCTTCCCTTCACATGGTCATTCCAGCTGCTGATGTCAGGGCAGCTTCCTTGGGAGCATGTTCAATGAGGAGGACTGAGTTTGTGATGAGGGAGCAATAGGAACTACATTTCTGCAGGAGCCAAAGGCTTTGCTGTGGTGTGAGGGCAGAGGTGGGGGTGCTGTACTTAAAAGCTGAGCTGCTCTCTTTTACTGAGCACAGCTGGAGTGAATCCTTCAGCCTCAGTGGAATTGAGAAGGGCTCAAAAGGGGCTGCAAAATGAAAGCCACTGCTATTGCTTCAGAAGAGCAGCAGTAGGATAGTCCTTCCCTGGCATGCTGTTGTCTTGTTCCCTGTCAGACAGCAGTCACAGATGCATTATTTTGCTGTACACTTCTTTGCCATATCTGGGGATTTTGTACTTGGTAGTCTGGAAGGCCTCTGGATTGGACTCCTGTATCTTGTAGCTCATGAGTAATGGATCTGTGGTGAGCTTTGGGTGCTGGTGGCCCATATTTCAAGTGCAGCATCCAAATCACAGCACTGCCATGTGAGCAGTGGTGGGGCTGCGTTACAGCCCTAAGAGGGTCTTAAAGAACCCAGCAAAGGCTGGTGGGGCTGGAACCACCAGAGCCCTTTGGTGCCATGTTTAGCCTGCTTCATCCTGTTGGCAGCAACTCACTCCCCAAAGAGCTGCAGTTACCACCTGCCTTTCAGCAGCTCCTGGAGCACCTCTCTCCTTCAGCACTTCAGACTAGGATGGGGAAGAAAGCACAAAAGACTCCAGCATAGCCTTAAAATGTTCAATGGGCTCAAGTTCATCAGCATGAGAATCATCCACAGCTGATTTTGAGACTTACTGCTGCCTTTCTTTTGCCTATTGCCCTGCCTGACCAGAGGTCACTGCAAATGAAGGTTTGAAGGATGGTGCCTCTGCCAAAACATCAGTTCTCTGACTCTATCCCATGGTTTGGGTCATGAATGTGGACTGCAAAATCTAAGATTGTGCCAAGGCCAAGAAAACTGGTAATTATCCAGTTCTAAAATTGTGCAATAAAAGGATTAACAAAAGTTTTTAAAATCATAATTATGATCTATTCTGCAAATTGCTCCTAAAGCCTCCTTAATTCCCTTTCTATTCTCTTCTTTACTTTCTTTTCTTTCCTTTGTGGTCTAGGAGCAATTTGCTCCTACACTGAAGTGTAAATGTCTGCCTAGGACAGAAGGAAACTGCTGATCTGGCACATAGATTTCAGCAGTAGATAATTTTGTTTCACTAGGCTTGGAGTGATGATGACAGATGTTAGCTCCTGCAACAGAAACTCTGCATAAAGTTGCTCTGAAGCAGCCTTTAGATCTATACACTTGCTAATCAAGTCACAGTAAAAGTGCTAAACTTCTCACTGCCAAAGTTTATCAGATTTGGTGCTAGACTTCTAATTGTATCACCAGCTGACATTTTTTGCATTCTCTTGGGCCTTTATAGTACAAGATGCTGTGAGGTTTTGTAGATTTCTCCTAAAAAGGAAAACAAACAGTGAATACTTCTATTTTGTATGGCCATGATCCCATGGTTGGGCATGATATTTTTGTGGTAGTTTTATGATGTTTAGTACCTACACACAAAAGAATAGCACATCAGAGTATATTTATTGACATTTGTTGATTTTAAGTCTGTTTCAGCTCTGTTTGCTTAGGTGGCAGGTATTCTAGGGTCCTGTCTGCAGAGCTAGCCCAATCTCTGATGAACAGAGGCATCACACTTTTACCCAGTGGTTACCAAAATTCTTGGTGTACTTGGCAACAAAACTACAGTACACTGAACTATCATGTTTTTGTGTCAGTATACCTGAACTATTGGCCACTCAAGTCTCCTGCCCTGTTTTGCACTATCCTATTTCTTTCCTCCAGAGCTCTGGTCCAAGTGCATTTTCTGCCCCAGCAGACAAAAGCAGTGTTTCCAAAGGGCAGTGCTAGGGAGAACATCCAATGTCCTGCAGTACAGAGGGGAAGCACCACCCTTACGAAAAGGTCACAGCTCAGTAGCATCACTGCACACAGCAATGCCTCAACACCTTACAGCAGGTTCTCTGCATTGCTGGGGTTCTCCAGCACCACAGGTTTCCCCTGGATCAACTGTGGGCACATAATCGCATTTCTGTCAAATTAGCCAAAGCACAGGATGATGTTTGGGCCAGCTTTATGCATTTATGTTGGGTTTATGCTGGCTCTGGGAGAAGAGACAGTATCTGACCTGGCAGAAAGCGTGAGTCATAGAGGCAATGATACCTCATCTGGCAAAAAAACCCGTCAGTACAAAATTAAGTCATAACTTTTCTTTATTTGAATTGGCAGCCTGAGCTCATTCTGTATCAGCACTTTCATCATGTGTCTGGCAACATTTCTGACAGAGTATTAACAGCCCTAAAGCAGGATTTACTGAGTTGTGGGACCACAAACTTATTGTTTGAGCTTACTCTGATAAAAAGGAAGAGAGCTACTGGGTGGCACATTTTACCAGGTTTCAGAACACTCCTACCCAGAGCACTTTTCTACTTAAGAACAATTTCCTCCTTCATGAAAAAACACCCTCAAAATTCCTATCTAACCAATAAACCCCACCCCAACACAGAAAATCCCTGGATTAAAAGATCATATGTAATTTTTGACACACTCCCCCAAATGAAGCCTTTTGTGTAAATGGAAAAAAGAATTCTTTCATGGTGTAGAAAGTCAACAAAGCATAAATCACTATTTTGTTTGTTCTGTTGCTAGACATGCTGACTGCCATACCTGTGAAATTCTCCAATTAATCCTACCAGAATGATTATGTCCAATACTCTTGGAACAATAAAAAAGTGTTCAAACATATTCCACTAACTAAAATGTAATGTTTTCCTAGTTACAGTAAGGATGATGTTATGTGCTAGTTAGAATATGTAAATTAAACTACTTTACATACCTCTTACTTTTCTCCTCAATTTCCACAAATTATTTGAAAATTGAGTGGTTTCAAAACATAAAATAGCTTCTATATAGAAGGCATTGTGTGAAAGTTGTCTTTCTATATTTCTGTTTGCTACTGAATCCTTGGAGTAAGTAAACAACCACTCTCTTACCCAGTTTCTGCAAAGCACTTACCTTTTGTTTCAGATCCAGTTCAGGCAGCTGAGTGAGGTAATGCCTACATCTCCTAGGCTGGGTATGTACTCAGACTGAGCACTGAAATAGGGTAGGAGGGTACCTGCTCTTTTGTAAATTCAGGGTGAACCTCAGCTCAAATATTCTAGATTGCTGTGCTCAGAGGAAATAATTAGGACTGCTTATCTGAACACAAAAAAAATGGACTTCTTCAATTTAGACACCGATACAAAGCTTCACGTTAGTGTCCTCAAACGCATTCAAAACACATTATGTATACATAAATATATGTTTTAAATCAAGAGTTTTTTCTGAAGAAACTGCATCAGTTTAAGTGCATCAGTTAAACACTACCCTGTCTTCAATAAAATTTTCAAATCCTTTCATTTAGAAGCAGGTGCTGAAAAAGCTTTCCTGAGGTAGAGGGTGAGCAGACCCTGGTTCTGATAGAACTACAGTGATCCTCTGAAAATATAAAATAACCCCTCTGCACAGTGATCATAAAAACACAGAACTGTTTCATATCAGAGACCAGAATAATTTTCTTCAGACATCAAAGCATAATTTTCAGAAGTACATTAAATAGTATTTATTGAGTTTGCAATTTCAGGGGCAAAGCTATTATCTCAGTCCCAGATAATGACACTCTGTGGCATGTGGCCCTCATGTTCTTTCATCCATTCAACAAATGAACAACAATATGAACAGCATAAAGAGGGGGGTTGAAAAAACAACCCTATGCTATTTCGAAAAAAAAGGAAGCAAACTGAAGTCTTGTTCTTATTCACAAATACACTTGCCTTCTTGATTAAGCATACTATGCTTTTATGGAAGAACAGACTCACCCTCCTGATGTCTGGGAGAAGGTATGGGATGGCTGATCTGAAATAAAGTAAAACTGTCGAAAACAGCTTTTCCATATGACCACAATAACAGCTAGATGGTTAATACAGACTTCAGACAGCAAGAGGGAAGTACACTTTCTCCTTAGCAAGTCTTTGTGTCTGGACTGATACTGTGGGTGCATATGGTTAAAAAACTACCAAGGGCTGTCTGTAAAATCATACAGCAGAGGTTGTTTTCATTTTCATCATGTTGACCCTTCTGGACAATTAAAAAAGTCATAACATAATATACATAAGAGTTTCATATTTACAGAATAAATGGCAAAAGAGGGAATTACATACAGTGATATTTATGTCCAGGCATTGACAAAGAGATCCCTTATGTAGACTCAGGGATTATTCACAGATCCTTTAAGAAAGTCCTTTTCTCTGCACATAAGTCCTTTTATTTTGCAAATGAGAGCCAACAGGATGAAAGAAATAGACACTTGCTCTCCCTTACACCATGGTCATGACCTTCAAAGAGGCAGGTTGGAACCTCCTTATCTTTTTCTTTAGTGCTTTTGAAGCTTTGATGCGACAGATTTTGGGCACTGGAGGAAGATGCTTGGAAGAGGCCTGGACAGTCACAGATTGTCTGACTGAACCTTCAGGCCAAATCAGCTCACTTTCATCCCCCTCATCATAGTCAAGAGCAAGGCTGCTACTGTTACTGCTGCCATCCCAGTCACCTTCACTGGACTCACTGTCCCCAAACCGGTTGGTTGTGAAATCACTGACCTCCCCTTCGCTGGTCTCTGCAATGGTGGAGTGAAAGAGGGAAGCGCACTCTGCAGAGTACTCAGAGTGGTCCGACTCACTTTTGGCACAATCTCCGTGGTGCTGACCCTTGGAGTGACTCCTCATGCTGACAGTGCGTGGGATGCCGGCTCTCCTCGCTGGCTGCCTTGGCGCTCCCAGGCCAATGCCGTGAGACAGGCTGGCCGGGTGGGCCTTGGCAGAGATCTCCACTGTGGACTGCCACTTGCGCTGCTTCTTCCTGTTGGCTGTGTCTACAGCAGCTGCTTCCAGGGAATACAGTGCATTGGCAGAGGCTCCGTAGAGCTCTGGCCTGGATGGCACAGTGGGGAGCCTGACCTGCACTGGGAACAAGCTCGACTCTGAGCATGATCTGCCAGCCATGTCACCAGAATACGAAGGTCTCCGCATGAGGCTCTTCATTCCTTGTGGTCTTTGGAGTTGATTCCACTCAACAGGCAGCTTGGTGGCCCCATGAGACCCTCTCACCTTCTCCATGCAGAAGGCTTGCTTCCCAGGCCGAATGACTTTTTCACTGCTCCTTCTCTTTATCTTCACTGCCTTTGTTTTGGAGCTGGCAAACTTTACCCGGACTTGATGGGATTCTGCAGGGACAAATTGAGCATGGACAAACTCAGCTTGTGCCACTCGTTCATGACCACCAGGGTAAGATAACTTGGCATTCCCACACCTTTTGATGGAGAGTTTTTTGGATGGGATAGCTTTAGCATTCCAGGTGTCTGGGCTAGAGTCCTCTTGACACAGCTGCGAGTAGGACAAACTGCGCTCCATGCTGCACTCTGTTTCTTCTGCCAGAGGGGAGCCCCTTGCTGCTGACTTGGCAGGATAACAACTATTCACAGCTGATGGCTCTGTGTCAGGCCGAGTGGATGACTGCTCTTCATTCATACAACTCGTGGTCTCCTGCTGCTTGGCACATTCCCCCTCTGGCACCTCTCTTGACAGCTTCCCTCCGGCTTTGTTACTCTCCAGAGAACTCTGTTTATCCAGCTGGCTACTGCTGCTGTTAATTTTCACTCCACCAGGGCTGGGGGTTATAATGAGTCTCTGGTGCATTGCGGCTGGCTGGCTCTTTGGTGAAACCCACTCACTGGCCTCAGCCTGACTGCTCCCTTTGCATCTCGTCAGCTGCAGCAATTTACTGATGTAACCCCCTGGCTTGACCTCAATGGTTGGCCTAGTCTTAATCAAGCTGGGACCTGTTGTACTAGGCACAGATTTGCTGGGAGGAGCTTGGAAGTCTGATTTTGGGGATGTTCCCACCAGGGAGAAAAGTGGACTTTGTAAAGCCACTGCATGGAGGGGGCTTGGGTAAGGATACACATCAATGCCATTCTTGGAGACCAAGTCATTCTGGAATTTGGGATCCATGCTAAGCAAGTGCAGGTCTCCATTATGGCACAGAGGCAACATGGATTTGGGATCCATTTCCTTCTGAAATCTAGTGTCCGCTGGAACGAGTCTTTCCAAGTCACCTATATGGTGGACGAAAATAAACAACCTAATTAAATCACAGGCAATTACATTCAACCTGGTTCATGCTAGAAGTGCTATATCAGAGAGATGTGATAGCTTTTACTAAAATCTGTAGCATGGATAAAGAAAGTAATTTCAGTCTTCCAAGGCAAATGAATTACTTTAGAGCTTTTATCACCTAAGCATAACAGAATTTAAAATGCCTTTTAATGCCAATAATAAAACTCCTACCTTTGCAGGAAATTTAAACTACTTGGATGAAAGTAAACTTGTGCATATACAAAAAAGTTCTAAAATGTCACAGACCAGCAGGAACCCAAATAGACAAAAACAAGGGATTATTTTTATTTCTTAGCAGAGAAGCCATAGAAGAATGAACTGAAGAATCTTTATTGTCACAGAGGAAAAAAATCTAAGGCCAACTACTCAGGCAAGTGGAAAGTGTAGTTCCTGAAGATGACATTTATAGACAACAACTCCTATTTTGGAGTACAGTCAAGGGTGCTGTAATTTACTCTTCTTGACTGCAGCACCCTCCTCCCAGAAGCATCTCCTGTGCACAGAGAGGAGAGGCTGTGTTCTAGTGCAAAGAAAGGTTGTTCCACCCAGACATATCATTCAACAGAGCACTATGGTGCTGTGTTACCTCTGGGACCAAGAATTCTGGAACCAGTTAGCTTGGATTTCTCTGTACTACAACACAGATTTCAGTGCCAACAACTCCTTAGCTAAGCAATTTCCCAGGTGCTTCATGCTATCATGAAACCAAACCATCACATTCAACCACATCATTCACAAACAATGTGAATAGTCACACGATGACTATCTATGTCCTGTGACAGCCAGCTTTTAAAAGACCACAAAATTCTGGGGTGGTCTGCAGTGTCCTATCTATGCACAGACCTGCCACAGCAAAGGTTAGGATGACAGCCTAACAACCTAATTTCATAAAGAAAATTCTTTAGGAAATTGTTGGCAGTGTGTAATGCTATGCTCTTTTGCAAACAAACCAGGAATGAGTCAAAAGCATGTTGTGCTTGCAATGTCTCAGCAAGCTTTCTGCTTGCCAATGAAAAAGGCCATAGGTCTGTACTTGTAATTTTCTCAAAGGAGAGGAAAAGAGAAATTTCTTCCCTTCTCCAAAAGATAATTTTCTGAAGTAAAATCTTGCTTCACTTCATGCAATGTGGCCAACTTTATAAGAATTATTTCTTCAAGGCTATACCCACTACTACCCCACTACTTTTGTTTTTCACTATGAAGGAAGTAATAGGCTTTAGCCAGGAAGAAGGGCTGAAGGAGGTCTGCAGTATCTCTCCCACACCCCTGCTCAGTATCCTTTTTTGAGCTAGTCTATATGAAAACAAAAACAAAAAACAAGCATAAATCCCCTGGAGTCTCAGCAACATGTTTCAAGGAAGGAAAGTTTCTGAGAGAGCAAAATGTCTGCAATCTGAATATGGAAGCCATGGGTCATTAAGCTCAGCTTCATCCCCAGCCTTTGAAAAGCCTTGAGAAGACTTTGCTTTTATGCTGTAATTACTGTCATCCTTTCAGGTGTGTCTACACACCTAAGTATAGAATAGGTGGTCTTTGTTTCTGTTCCAAGCAAGCCAGAGGTGAGTTAAGCTCAGGTCAAGCATCTGTGGCAATTATGCCAGAGTGGCACAGTACCTGAAATGATGTTTCCCATAGTTTCCCTGTTTCTATAATGGAACTGCTACCCATCTTGCTGGATCCCTCTAACATCAGATTGCTTTGAGGCTATGGAAGAAGCCATGATAAGAAGTGATATGATGTCACTTTACAGATGGTGAACAAGAGATCTGGAATTGTCCATTTCATTGAAAGTATGATGCAAATTTATGGCTGATCCACTTTAAGATTCAAGACTGCTCTCTAGATAGTCAATAAACTTTTGGCATTTGTTGTCCCTAACTGTACATCATAAGTTATGAAAAAGAGTCATTGTGTGAGTCAACATTAATTGGTGTAAATAGGGAATTTTGAGTTTACTTGAAATCTTTCATACATCCCTGCACTTTAACACAAGGTATTTCAAATACTGGAACTTTAAAAAAATATCTCAACAATCTGTATAATTTTATCTCATACACTACAGTATATTTCCATTTCTAAATGCATAGGTCCTCGTATTTGTTACTGTCTCATCCACATATTTTTATTGATTCATTCTAGTATTTGTTACTGTTTAAAAGTATCTGGAGTATGGAGACATGGGGAAGTGGGACAGTAAATGGTTTGGCTCTGTGGTTTTGATCCACTCTCACTTTGTGTATTGAAAATGAGAACTATATATTGATTACACATGACTAAACAAGGTCCTAAGAGCAATAACCAGGCATCTGCCCTTCTCTTGAAGTTCTGCTATCAATTACCTGTGGAAACTGGCCTTGGTCTGGACCTGGCAGGAGTCCCAGAAACATCTCTGCTAGCTGCAGTCCGACATCCATCGCTGATATAGGTTCCCTGCTGCTGGAAGCTGGTGGTGTGCACAGTAGTTTCATCTGCAGACTTGGGTCGGTAATCAAACACACTGAGCCTCGCTTTAGGGTGTTGAGAGCTGTGTAAGAGACTGGTGTGGGAGGAGGAGATAGACTCACTGTACACAGAGGTGCAAGAATTGGACAGTGAGCAAGAACCACCATCACTCAGGTCATAGAATCCTGCAGAGTTAAAATAAATAGGGTATGTCATATTTACAGCAACTAAACATACTCTGTAGAAGAAAAGTGCAGAGAATAAAATAAATCTTCATTTGCTATGTGCCACAAACCTAAATATGTGATCATTTATTAAGGTAACATCAGCAGAGGTATACTCAAATTCAACCAACCTTTACTGGGCTTCTGCATATTTACTTAGGCCCTGAGCCAGATTGACACACACACACATGCCTGCTTAGTTCTGAGGGTGGGATGAGATGAAGTGCTGCATCATCATGCCCAGTTCTTCACTGGGGAATGTCTTTGGGGATTATGATGCAACTGGTGTAAGACAGGGACCTCTGACACTGTTGTAACTTGTACCAGCTGCATACAAGCATGGATTGGATGAGTTGATTGGATGGAGCAAAACTAGCCTGTGATCAGAGCTGCCAAATCTATGATGGTTGGAATGCCTAAGGACAGAGAATGGAGACTATCTTCCCTCTCCAGGTATTGAGATATTTTCCAGTAATTGTGAAAGCATTAAAAAAGGCTTTGTAGAAATTCAAGGTAGGAAAATTTATTATTTCTCTCTATAGCAGAGAAGGAATATTTTCTTTTGAACTATGTGCATGTGCCTAAACGCACAACTCCTGAACTTAAACTCACAACAGAAACTTGCACTTTTTACATGCTCTCTAAGTACTGGGCTACAAATCTTTATACTGTATTCAAGAAAAAAAAAAATCTCCTTTTGTCACTGAAGACTTGAGGCTTTGCAAAAATTCTGTTTAGAAGAACTACTTTAATTGTCTCTGACTAGATAACAGAAACTGGTTTTGACAGACATCCTAGCTATAAAAGTCTGCAGTACAGCTTTCTCTGTGAATCAGACCAGAAACCTGATACTCAGTATCTTTCCGTCCATGAGAGCTTTACTCTCTTGGCATAGTTTTCCTCAGTGTCTTTTAATAGTGCTGTTTTGCTTCTACATAAATTCATTTGACAGGAGAATTGCAATAATGATTTTCAAAGCCTTAGTGAGGTTCAAAACCCTTCCTGGATTCAAACAGAGCGTTGATATTGATGTTGGTCTCCACTTCTTTTAAGTATTCTAGCCATTTTACCAATGGTCATTCTACACTGCACAAGGTAATTAATAAGTAAATGTCTCCTTCTCCTTTCATGTGTGGCTACAAGGTTAAGTAAAAAAAAATAAATAATCCAGAAAGAATACTGCTTGAATGAGAGAGCACTTTCCAACTAAATAAACTTCTCAGGAAAATTCATAGCAGCTCTGTGAGCCCACTCTGTGCCAGATTACTATTACCCACATTGGCCATGGGGCACTGTTTCTGCCCAAATAATACAGACAGTTTTGCTCAGCAGTTGACACTCTTCAATTCTCCTAGCACCATACTCTTGGGAATAAATAGTCAAGTGCACATTACCTGAGCTGGGCCGGCTGTCACTATCCAAGTATTCACTGGAGGTCTTACTGACGTCCAACTTCAGCTCACTGATTCGCTGGTCTAGCTGATCCAGATGGCTTTTCAAGCCGACATCCTGTCTCCTCAAACGAGACTAAATCAAGGGAAGAAGGAGGAAATGAAGAATAATCACAGTTAGAATCTCAGCAGCAATGCATGAATTCAGGCCATCTATGCCAGCAAGTTTCTATTCTCATGAAGTGTTTTCCTTAGCTAGGGACTGTTACAGTTGGCTCTCTGTAACGAAACTGACCTGATAGACAAGGAAAAAACATTTCATTTCTTAGTATATATTATTTTCTGCCCAGCTAAACATGTTCTCAAAACTCACTCTAAAGATACTTATTTTATTTTTTGGCTTTCTTGTTAGACCCATGACAGGAACTGTATATCTCTAAATATGACAGAAATCTTTTAATTTATTAACATATCCTTATTGCACTGCACTTTGCCATATGCTGCCTATGAGCAGAAGAGGAGACAAACATTATGGATTGTCTGCATGAACTCTTAAGATCTGCCAGATGAAAGGAAACCACTGTGGCTGAGGTATCTTATTGCCCTACCAAGTAAAGGCAGCATGCCCACTCCAGTAAAACATTCGGCTTTGATGACACATCTTCATAGTTGAAAGGATATGCTGCAAGAATTGTGACATCTATTTTACTGCAGGTTTTCCCTGCTTATCTTGTGGCCAGATATCTCCACCCATTTCCTGGAAGGAGAAGGTATTTGAATATGGTGGGGAAATTACTGTATTTAAAATAAATGGTGTTTCAAGCTTGTGCATAATCCTTCAGAAAGTAGCAACTAGATCTGTTGCCTACTACAATCATTGACTAGGCTGATCTGAGGTAACAGCTGCTGCAGTTGCTGCCCCAGTATTTATGCTGTCAGCTTGGCAAGGTAGATGGTCATGGTGTGAGGTACTGGCCAAAGAAGCATAGCTGGTTTCTGTCACAAACTTCCCACGTGGCACCTGGCAATTTATCTAAAGCCCTGCATTATTTAGGCTGCTTCTAATTATATCACACCTCACCATCCATCCTACAGTACTTTATAGAAAGGTGGTCTCTTGAAGTTGGTTGTAAAGTTGTGCTCAAAGGCCTCAAGTGGATGGGTTTCCACTCAGTAATGGTAAGAAAAACATTATTAAGATGCTTCTTTATGTGTACATTTCATATTTAAAAACACAAGTGGCAGTTCTAGCAGCATTTCCAACCTCAAATACATAAAAATAAAAAATCTAGGTCCCTTGAACCAATTAAAGTATCTTAAAATTAAATTACATGCAAAAAATCAAGAGCAGTATGTGCATGTTTTTGCCTCCTTCCTTTTGTATGAGTTATACAGCTTTTAACATTTGCATAGCTTTCTCCATAGCTATAAATACTAAAAGAAAAGAAAGATAAGATCTTAAGGTAATTAGTAAACTATTAGAAACCGTAAGAAAAAAAAACCCACAGATGCCCTGAGTTTCACAACAGAACTCTTGAGGCTGGTGATGCTGCTGAGAAGAAAAAAAAAACATCTATTTTTAGCATGCTTTTAAAGAGGACTGGAGGAACATATAAGACACAAGAAATAAAGCCCCTTTTTGTTAGGAGTCACACATCTAGAAAGGTTTAAACTCAAGAGACTCATTACTACATTCTAAGGAAATCCATAGTGATTTTCCCTCTTCCTGTTTCACATAAAGAAAAAAGAAGGGAAGAAATGGATAATAAAGGAGATTTTCAATTCCATCTGAATGATGAATGTATGACCTTCTCAGTACTTTATTTAGTGGTAAAAAAGCAAAACCATGCCGCGCCTTCTTCAATCCCAGCTACTCAGGAAATCACAAAGTTTTGTTTCCATGGCTGGAATTAATTGCTTAATGATTAATGTTTGGCCAGCCAATCCCTCCGTCTGTGGTTTCTGATTAATGACAGAGAGGCCACAAGGCTCTCAGGTATTCAAACATTATTTATTATACCTCCAGGTTCTGTCTGCGCTTTCACAGCATTTTAACCAACACACATGATTTACATCATCGTTTTTAACCCTTTTATGGTGCCTCACACCACTGGGTTTTCATGTTTCCAGCCACTGGCCCAGCTTTGATCTTTCAGTTAACTACTTCTGCATTCTAAGAAGAGAGGCATTCCTCAAACCATTTGGATAAGAATGACTTTTCTGGTGTGTTTGTTTCAAGCTGTTATTGCTCCAATACCCACACTGGACAGCACTCAAACCAGTAACCTCTAAATACACTCTTTCTCTATTCACAACATGAATTTTCATGTGACAAAACCTCGCAGGTAAAACCATCTGTTTGCTTTGGACAATGCAGCTGTGAAGACTTCTGGACACTGCACAGTGTGGGACCAAACTTTCCCAATCAACATGTACTATCAATAGACTACAGTTTTGGGGAGGCAAATCTGGAGTATCTTTATACCACCCATTTTTCTGAAGGAAGAACACTCAGGTTCCTTTACACCAACACAAGTGGGCCCCACAAATCAAGGCACCAAAACCCACTGGTCATACTTGACTATTCTTCTCAACTATTAATCTCTTCAAAGTCAAAGGGGAGCTGTTCACACTTCTTGGTTGTAGATTAGCATTCTATAATTCTATTAACTGACTTCCTTCTGGAATGCACAAAACATAGCACTCTTTTCTAGTTTTGCCCACATATGGGTCTTTTTGCAACTGATGGTGCAAAGCAGCCAGTTTCAGAGGGAAATTACTATAATCTATCCCAGACATTTGTTATAGAGCAAGGTAAATTCCTTGCAGAAGGACCTCTTTCTCTCAGCTGACAAAATTTTGTTATTAAAAAAGAAAAATAAAATCCCTGATTTAAAAGATGTTTTCTTCTATTTAAAATTATCTAAAGAGGAGAAAAATCAGTCTAAAATGCAGGGTACCAAGTGTTTGTTTTTATCTCTTCAGTATAATGTGTCCCTTCTCACATTTTTATAACATCATAAATCACCTGAAAGCTTGCAAAAAAAAAAAAAAAAAACAGATTTAATAAAATAAAATAAGGTTTATAAATATGTCCTCTGAGGAAAGAGCTGAGAACATAGTGAATGTTGCAGCCTTCGATATCCACCTACACTGACAGCAATCATAGATTTCTTCCTTTGCATTAGCCTGAATTTGCATCTCTTTTCTCTTTGTCACCATGATACAGTCTGGCTAAGAGAAGTTTAGCACTTTCAGGATCTCTGATAGTGGGTGGCATCACTTAACTTGGCTCCTCTTCTGCTACAGAATTGACCCCACCTGTACTATAGCAATTTGCAGTTGCCAGAAAATACTTCAGCCACCAAAAAGAGCCACTGGTTAGGGCAAAAAAGTGTATGACTGTTAGGGGTAGCAGACTGCCTAGAAGGCCAGTTGATCACTGCCTCTGGTAAGTGTTGTTGGGGAAGAGACTGAGATTGTGGAATGGCATCAACATGTGGTGCCTATGGCAATTGATGGCTCTGCTCTATTATTCCCACTAGTCACACTCAAGTCCTTAAGGTTTCTGCCTCTGCTCTCCTGTTTCTCTCCCTACCATTATACGAGAAGCCTGTCTTGACCTTTTATCTGCTTTGTTTCCATTGCTAAGATGCCTTGAGCCACTTTCAGCTGACACAGCTTTCTCATTTTATGTTGTGAAGACAAAACTTTTTATGAATTAAACTGTGACCACACTAAAGCTCCTCCTTGAAATCTGGAGCAAGGTGCACTGCAAGGAAAAGTCACATTTACACTGTTAATGAGTTTCTCAATCTGAAACCTTATAGAGCAGCAATCACATACTGTACCCTCTATGAGCCAACAAGAACAGCTGCTGTTGTTGATGAAGACATATCACTCCTTGAGCAATGCTGTGCTTTGCATTTTCTGTTGTTTTCAGTTTTAACTTCCTTTTAATTTCCTGCAATCGTGAACAGAACTTTCATGGGTTTTAAGTGCAATACACTGCTCATGAGTATCTGGGAAAGTTTTCAGCCTGTGGTCACTGAGATCCTAGATCTGTGAACTACTTCTAAAATGACTGTGAAAAGCCTGCTTTCAACTGGGTTTACTTAGCTATTAAGAAAATTTGAGGTATGCACCTCTACTCAGATACACATCTGCTATTTGCAGGGGGGTAAAACCAATAAAGCTACCAGGAGGCCTGAACAGTACAGTTTGAAAAGCCTCCAGCAGCAATGAGTCAATCAGAAGAGCTCTGTATTACTATTTTAAGCAATCACACAACTGTATTTTCGCTGAAGAACCTGTACCTGGATTTATGTACTTCTGAGTCATTCTTCTGAAGCTTTATGAACACTTCCCTCCCAGGCATCCCAAGAGATACGTTTCCTATAATTGCACTGGCACCTACCGGTGAAATCTGTCCCTCTCTGGAGGTGTGCAGAGTTATTTTTGAGTCCACTCAACTCCTGCATTTCTAAAGGGCAGCAATTAAAGGGCAGTCTTTTTTTCCTTCCACTTTAATGGCTAGTTTCTTCCACGTTCTTGGAAAGCCTTGTAAGGTGCAAGTAAAATCCTGACAAATTAATCTTCTATTTTAATATTTTATTTGAAAAATATGATGACAAATGAGTAATTACAGCACAACAGCTGACATGAAAAGAAGTACAGTCACTATGATCAGAGCTCTGTGTGATTCTGTTACCCCGCTGGCCTCAAACAGGCAATAAATGCCTTCAATTCTTTTCCTCAATTTAAAAAAAAAAAAAAAAAAAAAAAAAAAAAAAAAAGAGCCATTAGTTAACACTATCAATGATGGGTAATCGAGTGGCTGACTGTCCATTTGTCTTGTATTTTCTTAATTTAATCAAGATATGCCCGCTTCTGTGCCTTCACACAGTGGTGGCTAGGTTTCCCTGAAGGTTAAAGCCCATTTTATCCTGAGATGCTGCCGGAGAAAGCTGCCTATGGGGAGTGAATAACCATTCTGTTTTCACACCTGATGGATAACTGATGGCCAAGACTCGCACCAGTACAGTGAGGGAAAGGATTCTGAATTAAGTCTGAGTTTACTGAAGTGTGTAATTGCCTATACTAGAGATTAAAGCCCTTTACCCTTTGATTATTGTCTCACACATAAAACGTGTTTCAGCTACAATTCAGAATTGTTCTTTAGTTAAAAAAAAAAAAACAAAAAAAAAACAAACAAAAAAAAAAACCACCAAAAACAAACAAACAAACAAAAAAAACCAAACCAAACAACCAACCACCTGTGTAAGTGGCCGGTGCAGCACTTCAAATACAAGGTCTGGCATTCAGTTATTCTTCCCTTTTGATCACGCAATCCGTGGAAAGAACAAAGTACTCCCGTCCCACGAAACGTTTCCTGGCAGATCGACTCGCACTGGCGCACAGCCGCGCGGGCACACAGCGGTGCGCGCTCACAGCTGGAGGCGCAGAGGTGTGCGCGCACACACCCACCCAAACCCCCGGGCGCTTATGAAGGTGTATCTCAGCCCGCGCGTCTCTTGATCTCCTATGCAAACGGCTGCTGCCATCGAGAGCCCAGCGCTGTATTACTGAAGTTAATCATCGCCTACTCCTCGGGCCCGCTGAGCGGTGCCGGGTTAACAACTTCTCCCCAGCGCTCCCGCTGGCACGGCGCCCGCCGCCAGCGCTGCCCGCTCCGGGCGAGCCCCGCCTGAGCCGCGGCAGCACCCGCCCTCTACAGCGGCTGTGGCGGGGCGAGCCCCGGCCGCCCCCGGCCCGGCCGCCCGCCCCTGCCCGCGGAGGAACCGCGGCCGGCGGGGCGGCACCGCGCAGGGGCCGCGGCTGCAGCGCCCTGCCTGCCCCCGGTGCCGAAGGGGAGCCGGGCATCTGACAGCCCAGGGGCGCTTCCGTCCGCCCGCGCTCGGCACTGCGGCTGTGAGCCCAGCCGGGCAGCGGGGCAGCGGCGCGTCCCGCTGCGGTCCCTTACCAGCTGCTCCTTCAAGGCGGAGAGGGTGACCTCCAGACGGTGCTCCTTGCTGTGGGCGGACAGGGGCTGCTGTTCTCCGCCGGCCGCCGGCCGCTGCGGCATGGCCAGGGCGGCCCGCACCAGCTCCCGCTGCTTCTCCCGAAGCACCTGGAGCTCCTGGAGGCCGGCGAGGGCCGCCTGCAGCCTCTCGCCCACCCGGCCGCGATCCCAGCCGCCCGACCGTGGGGCGCCCAGCAGCATCGTCAGGGCTGGGCCGCGACACCGGCCATGGCAGGGGGGCGGCGGGGAGGATGCGGGGCTGCTCCCGGCCCGGGCCGTGCCTGCGCTGAGCTCCCCTCGCCCCCCTCCGCCGCTGGCACCGGAGAGAGTGAAGCGGAGCCGTAGCGGCTCCGGCGGTTTTGGAGGAGAGGTGGGGACGGGGGAGGGAGAGAGGGAGGGCGGGAGCGAAGGGAAGCGGCTGCGGCTCCAGGCAGCGCCGGGGCCACCTCTCGGGTGGATACGCGGGGCGAGGAGCCAGTACCCAGCGCTCCCTCCGCCCCGCGCGGGGGCGGCTCCTGCCTGCCCCATCCCCATCCCTGCCTCTGCCCGGGGGGCTGCTTTCGCCTCGTCCTCCGCCCCAGCAGCGAAAAGGGATAGGGTGCCCGCCCTCTCCCGGCAGAGACAGGGGCCGGCGAGCCGGCACTGAGCGCCGGGGTGAGAGCGCCCATTCCGGCCGGGAGCGAGCGCCGGGGATGCTGCGGAGACCGGAGCCGAGCCGGTCGTCCTGTTGTACCTCGCGGGTACAACAACGCTTCCGTCGCAAGAACGTGGCGCTTTTAACTCTATCCCTTCTTCTGGCTAGTGGTGCCTCCTGCCAGGCACAGGCACAGCGCTGGCACTCATCTTGCTCTCCAGAAACCGACCCATCTGGGATCACACTGCACAAGTTCTCTGTCTTGTACTGAATTGTTGATTCGCACTTTGAAAGCAGGGCAGAATTCTGTCTTGTGAGGTCAAGATGCAGTTCATTCCCCCTAAAGTAATTTGAAGGGCTCAGGAATGGGACATGAAAATACATTTGGCCATGGAAATTCAAGACTATGGTACTGTTCCTACCAAGAAATGCTAGCATTTAAAGTTCCCAAGACTGGCAGCTGCAGCTTCTTCAGAGGTAGCTGCTTAGCAGGCAGCAAACATAGAATGAATAATCTGTAGTGATGCAGCAGGGGACAAGAAGCCCTCATAGCAAGAGTCTGATGAACACAGTAGAGACTATGCTACATAAGGAGACATAATTTTTCTGCTGCCTACACAGAAATAGGAGGCATCTACAAATCCCAAGATCCCTGTGTGCCACAGGGATCTTGATTGACATAATGTCAGGGAAGGTGTATTATTCTCCACGAAGCAGAGATCACATGCAAAGCCCATCTGTCCGTGGTTATCCTGCTTTCAGTCTCTGGTGTATCTTTAAAAGCTAGCACCTCTAATTTGAGTGCTACTTGTCTTTGTGCTGGGATAGGAGTTGAGTGAGTGGGAACCAGTTGCTCTGTCATCTGTTTGTCAGGTAGTGTCTTCTCAATGCCATGTGTGGGTAGCTGTGTCCACCACTGAGACTGCAGCCAGTTTATCTTTTCCTGTACCAGTTTCCAGCTTTAGGACTATTAGAAGTAATAGAGCAATGCCAAATCCACCCCTGGCTGGGGGCAGAGGGGCAAATTATTCATGTGTTTATTCAGAGTCCTGTGCAATACATTTGATAGTCTCAGTAAGACCCAAGCCTTGCTTTCATTGTGTCGTTTTCAACAGTTTTCCTGTAACCTGAAGATTTGAGAACAATATTTACCTTTTGAAGTTGAGCTTGTCAGAAGGAGTCCTGAGAGGTCCTACTCTGGCAAATTATGTAGGAATATTCACAAATGTCTCCAGCTGCAGATGGAACAAGAATGACTGGTGATCATACAGTTCTTAGTTAAAGTGTGTATGTAGTATGACTTGTATGACATCATCTTAGTAATGTTTTTTTTTATTGTTGTTGTTTTGGTTTGTTTTTTATTTCTTTTTCTCTATAATGAATACTTTTGATTTTTTTCCTTACCCATTCTTCTCATGGGGCTCACCTGTGCAGAACAATGCCTCAGTGCCATGATGACTGAATAATTAATCTACAAGGTCAAAAGAAAAACTGAGTTCAATGCTAAGATACTCTTGAAGGTGCTGGCAAAAGACAGCATGAAATTCTGCCACCTCTCAGATGGATGGGGGCAAAGAACCAAACAACCATCACTGTGCGGCATGTGGCAAGAATTTTCAAAATGCCATTGTAGGTATGAGGAGTGAAGCATTTTTGTAAATCACTTGCCTTGGCACTTGTTAAAACAGATGTACAGCATAGTTCCTTATTTTATTCAAACCGTGTTCTAACATGACCAAAAACGAGTCACCAACACAACTACCATTTAGTATATAGTTGCTAGGAGAATTAGATATTATAAGGTCATACATTTTTCTTTTTTTTCTTCTTTCCCTTCCAAGGAACTGTTATCCCTTGCTCTTTGTTCTTCCTCTTCTTTCATCTTTTTATCTTTTGATACATGAAATCCCAAATGGGCTATATCACAGCAGTATCTTTATTCTAATCAGCTTCCTTATTATCCCCTCTGTTATACTGATTACTTTCTTCCATAGAACCCTTATGATTTCACTTAATCTTTTCAGAATACTCAACAAATACCTCGTGTTATCTGATTTCTGGGAGAAAGCATAATAAGGTGTGAATCGCCCCCAGATTTGAAACTATGTGATTATGTGGGGGAAGGGTTGTGGTAAAAGTGAAAGTTTCATAGCAGGAACTTAGAAAATTTCTGCTACTCTTAGTTACTTACAGAGAAGAATGTTCAATATTGATACTCCAAAGTTGTCCTAGACTTTAAGAATTACTTGGAAAAAGTAAGCAGTCTATATGTAACTCCTTATTTTGTTGCCTAGCTTTAGCACACTGAATCCAAATGCTTATATATTGCTTGCACTTTTCAGGAACCAGAAGTTTTTACTTTTCATTTACATTACTTTAATTCCATTAATTTCAGAAACATTACTCTTAATTTATGTAAGACTTGGAATAAAATTTCTGTTTTCCACCTACAGATCCCGAGTTAAAGAAATTTAATGAAAAAAGCTGTAGTGAAGGAAAGATATTGTTACAAAATCAGACACCAAAACAGTAGGAAATAAAGCAATTTGTCTACATAACCTAAGTTCTGATTCATATGATATTATTACATAGTGTTGTTCCATAGGTCTATTCCTCAATAAGTGTATAGAATGAAAGATACTGCTCAACATTCGCTGTCCTCATGCTCCAACCTATGCCTTATTTACTGCAGGTCATTTAAGTTGTGCTTGGCAAATAGAATTTTTTGTGTTTTAAAACTATATTTAGCATTCCAGCTATTAAGTGCCTTACAGTATGAATGAATGAATGAGTGAATGAATGAAAGGTGTCTTTACAACATCCCAAAAGGTATAAAGCTGCTTTTGTTTAAGAAGAGAAGACCTGAGGCACTGTGTTTCATTACAGAAATGCTCATTCATTTTGAGTGCCCACTGGAGATGCCTTTGGCCTTCTTTTCCACTATACTTAGTGTTACACGGTTGACATATATCCATCTCATTGTTCCAAACAGAGTTCCCTTTAACTTCTTTTCCAGCTCTGAGCACTCAGCACTTTGGTAAATTGAATACTGGGCATTCTAATTTGAATCCCTAGAAAAATGAGAAATACAATTAGTGCACCTCATATGGAGACAGCTTGGGTGTGCCTGCACCTGTGGTAGAAATATGGCCTCAGAGCCTCATAAACTATCAGAAAGAAGGCAGGTGTTATTTACCCTCTTTGGCAGATGGAGATGTACAAAGAGGTTAACCCTTGTACACAGGATCAAACAGGAAATCTATGTCAGGAATTGAAATTGAAGCCAGATAATTCATGTGACCATGGATATTACTTTACTCCCTGTTTCATGGATGTATATTAGACAGTTTGTGTTAGACTAATGTTAGGGAAAGGATAATATTTATTGATGTCCAGATGTGTTTAAAAAAAAAGCAGTTGAATGTTTGCTTTGGATGAAGTCCAAAGAACACAAAATACTTTGGTATACCACACAACTTCAAGAGCTAAATAGCAGTTGGCTTCCCACATTTGCTTATGTTTTGCTGTGAGAAATAATTCACAGCACCCAGAGGGTGTTTTCAGCAACATTTCCTTAGGTAGGGATATAAAGTTTCTCTGCCTAGGCTTCATTCCTTGTATTTCAGTTGTTTTCAGACTGTATTGACATTGTCATGTGTGATAGTAGGTGAGGATTAATCTATTTGTTTAGGACTGTTACTTGACATGACAGAAACTCAGTGCATGCACCAGCATCCTAACTTTGGTAGCCAGCCTCTTTGTCCTCTTGTCCTGTTGTTCTACTCTACCAGTGATCCTGCGGGGGATCTCACCCGTATGATTAAGGGGGTTTCTGAGCTGTTGACATCTGGTGGATATTTAGAAGGTTAGTTGGAGGATGCAGAACAGTCACATGTGGATTGAACAAAGTCTAACACAAGCCATTATCTTACTTAAGATAAGGCATAGTGCATTTTTTTTACCTGTCACTTTTGTTCCTTGTATGCCCAAGACATGTACTGAGCATATCCTTTTATGTAAAAGGACTGAGGCACTGCTCAGCAGTACAGGCTTCTGTTAAAATGTGGGTTGGAGCCTTCTGCCAGCTTTTGGAAATGTTAAATTCAATCATTAAGAATATCCTGAAAGTGTAGTAAACCCTTAGGCTGCATACAAACAGTAGAGTTAGTTCTGTGCCTGGGAATACATCATAGTGTGTGTGTCCCTCTGTGAGGTGACTCTAAGTAAATTGCCATCATTCAGGCGTTTTGTCTAATTAGCAGAACAGCTGCCTTTGAAAACATTCTTCTTAAGGTCTGATGTCTTGAGGATTATTTAATTAGAAAAAAGAAAATCACTGGTGTAAATAGCTCTTTGTTGAATACAGAGGATTTGTTTTGGATTGAAAAAATTACTTTTTGAACTATAGCTTACATAGTGATGGATAGGGAAAAGGGAGTAAGAGTGTAGCTCTCATGTATACAGCTTCTATGAGAAAACCTGATTTGAATTGATGGAAATCTTTAGAAGGAGGAATCTTCTAAAAACATGAGTAAAATCCTGTCTTCAGCTACAAGGGATTAAGACATGTCCATCTGTTTTTGAGCTTATTTCTGTTTATTTTTCATGGGCTTGCAGATTGATTCTCTTGTGACACTCCCAGCAAAGTGGTGGGGGCTGCAGGGAAGGGAGGAGGGAGGAGGTGTTGCTAAGGACTGTCACAAGCTTAGCATGAAAGTGCTTATTCTTGTCTCTCTTCAGTTTATGCCCTCCAACTGAAATCTTTGTAGCTAAAAGTCTTTATTTTGTAAAAATTTGTGCTTCTCCATAAATTGGTGGATAGATAGGTAAATTGGGAAGGCACATGAGTAAGTGTTGAACAGATGGGGTCCTCAAGAAGCACAGAATATGCAGGAGAATGGAGGGAATCAGTCAGGCAGGAAGAGTGGCATGCAGTAGTCAGAATAAGGCTAAGGACACAAGTCTAAGGGTTAAGCCAGAAAAAACATCATACAATTTGGTGTTATTGTAAAACCTTGACATCCTAATTAGCAGGGAAGAAGGTGAAGCACTAAGAAATAATTTGAATTGGAAAAGATCGATGTTTGTAATAGATCATAGTAGAGGTATCTGGGGGGCACATGGGCTGGGTGCAGTTGGTCTGGGGCTAGTGGTCAGAGAGCCACTGCACCTTCATGTGTTCAGGGACACAGAGTTTGTGTAAGACTCTTTGGAAATAAAGGAAAGTTTAATTTTGGCGTCTCTAAGAATGAGATGCCAGATTTGAATGGTGGGTGCTTCTGCCATGTGATAGAAGAGTTTTAAAGGGAGGAACTAGACCAGAAGGCTGTCCCACAGATGAACTATCAGTAACTTGCTGCCAAGAGGTACAACAGACCTTTCTGATCACTTCAAAACCTCTTTTCAGTTCTGAAGGAAGGAGCCAGGCTGGCTGCTTGGGCTGGGGTTCAGACAAAGAGGAAATGGAGGCATGACCATTCTGATGCCCTTGTAGCCTTGGCTTGCTTTGTCCAACCCTCCTCTGAGGTGGCTTGTAGCCTTGCACTAGATTGTGCTCACTTGGTGCTGATTGCCTTTTTCCACCTCAGCTCCTGCTAAAAAGAGTTTGCAGGTGAATGCACAAATCAGGCACACCAAGCCAGGACACAATCTGCCTGGTACTGTTCTGTCAGAATCCAGGAAGAATAATGATTGTTTTTCCATGTTGGGTGATGCCTTCTTTAACACCTATGGGTCTCACTCATTGGCATACTGATGAAAGTTCAGAACTGCCTACTAGTCAGTCCTGATACTAGTACCTAATTCTCTCACATGGAGAGCTGCCCCGCTCTCCATGTTTCTTCCCACCAATTGCAGCTTGCATTTTTTCCCCAGAAAACCCCACTTTCTTCTAGTCATCCTAATTTCCTGTTGGCTTTGCAGCAATATTTTTCTGCTGTCATTATAATGCTTAGCAAGTTCACATCACATGGAGATTTAATTATAATCTCTTGATTGCTCTTGTATGTTAATATTAAATGTGAATTCCATCAGTGTTGCAGTAGAGTTGCAGACCCTCCTCCCAGTTCAGTTCTTGGTCTTCATTATTGCTTTTTTTACTTCATTCTCTTCAATGGCTTTTTAATATAGCTGATCATGTTTGCATATCCAAGCAGCCACTTCTTCTGTTTGTATGCCAGGTTACACCAAGTGATTTGTAATTCTTCATTCCGGGTCTGCTCTCATTCTTACATACACAGTTTATTTTTACTTGTGGCCTTTTCTGCTATTATAGGACATATTTTTGGATTGCACAGCTGACTTCTAAAAATATTTTGAATCATGGTGCTGTTTGGTTGATTTATCCATTTATGATTTTAATTTTACTCTAGTCCAAGGGATCATAATTTTCTTCTTTCACTTGCCCAACATCAGGAAGAAATTAATCCTTCAAAGCCCTAGTTATGCCAATTACATAATTGTTGTTCCATTGCTTTTTATAACACTGTACATTTCACATCACATTCTTAACCAGCATTTTATGTGGATTTGTCTTTTCATCATTCTTTGTGTGTATAATATTCTCTGATATTTCTGTATTCAAAATTCCATACTTTTCTGAAACATAAAGCAAATCCTATTACATATGAGATCTAAGTCTACTTCAAAAAAGGAGTGTGTTTTCAAAAGAAATAGTGTGCAGTTCCAGAGCATAAAGTATAAATCCTGCCCTACTGCAGAATTCAACTCTGAAGCCTTATAAAGGAAAGACACTATCTTTTTTCCTTGACAGATGTAACTTAAAGTTTAGTTAGTGCCAAAAAACCCCAAAGAGTCTTTCTGCAATGAGAACAAAACACAATGCCTGAAAAAAAAAGAGGAAGAAAAAAGGGTCCTTTCATGGCACTGTAACAAACTTAGTTAAGGATGGCAAAAGGTTTCAGGACATAAGGTTAGAGGGCCCCAAGGCACCTATTCAGCAAGATGTGTAAACACTCACCTAACTCTAAATAGGTGACTTGTCCCACTGAAGTCAAAAGCACTATTTCCATGCTTAAACTTTGACACAGGCTTCAACAGCTCACTAAAGTGAAGCCTAAAGACCCACTAATTTTAATCTTGCCAAATATACCTCTAATTTCTGGGTCAACAGAGCATTCAGAACTAAACATCTTCTAATAAAAAGAGTTAGCTTAAGGATATCAAGAGAAAAAAGAAAGAAAGATGAATTCTTCCTATGTTTTTACAGCATGCTGATTTAGTTAGTGTTCATCTTTGCTTTGGAGAGCTGTGCAGGTAGTGAGGGTTAGACTGCAATGCAGAGGAGGGCATAGTAATGTATTTTTATTGACTAACAGGCATTGAATACATTCAGACACTGCACCCTTAACTTTCTGGATGCTCACAGAAATGCTCCTTTTGCATTTTTTCACTAAAAAGAAAGCCAAAAACATGCTGGCTTGCAAGGACTGTGATTTTATTTGGCATGCTTTAAAATGCATTCTCTTTTCTAGGAAAGATAAAATGGGGCTGATCTAGTTTTGACTACTGACCTGAATGGTTAGGGGGAATATTTTTAAGAGCTTTGTGAACGAAGAATATTTGTATGATGGCATATAAAAATGACATATCACTGTGGTGACTGGGAAATGTTTTCACTCAAATGACTTGTTTTAGAAAGTGCAAATGTGCATTTCCCCACAAAAGCACATCATTGTCAGCAACATCTGAGATGGGAGTAGAATTTTTATCAAATTCTTTTTCATTCTGATAATGTTAAATCCTTTTCCTTTCACCATGATGGATGTATAAGAAAACCCATATACTGAATCCTGTGTTTCTGTGAATCTTTGCTCCTGTTTATAAGAAGGAGCAGATATATGCAAATCATGAGAGTGTGCTTTCCTGATGAGTCTACCTTGAAAGAATTATTCACAGAGCTAAAGTTATGTCTCCATTTCCTAAAGCTGGGGCCTATCTTGGCCCCATAGCTAAGTCATTAAGAGAACCGTAGCAGAGGTTGCTTCAGAATTATATATTGGCAAAGTTTACTGGTGTACACCACAACACTGCGGTATTGCTAAATGCATCTGTGGAGCAATGTGATATCAAACTTCTCTCATCAGTAAAGTCTTTGCTTCATTTTGTCATGTCTAAAAAGAGCAGTGGCAAATTAAAATAGTGATATTTATTTCCTTTGCATGTCCTTCTTTCCTGTAAAGGTTAACTAAGCTAGCTACTGAATTACTTTACAATGATTCTTTGTTCTTAGGCATATTGCAGAAGACCGTGCTGGCAGGAAGATGGTGCTTATTTTCTGAGACTACATTTTCACCATGTTATGCAACACCAGCAGGTTTGCAAAACTCCAGTTGCATATCAGTACCAACAGTTAATATTTTCCGTGCTTTTCCATTTGCATGTTGGGTCTGCTGAATTCATCATCACCTTTGCAGCAGGGTGGTGACAGGGCAGTTACAAGTCATTAGCGAGCTGTGGAAAAACAAATGGAAAATGTGTAAGCATGCTGAGACGCTGACTGTGTGCTCAGCAATGGGATGGGCTAAAGCACATATTGCACATTCCAGGATGGGGAAGATGAATGGGAGATGCATAGCTGGTCTCTAATTCCTCAGCCACTGAGGCTGTGGAGCTCATGCTTTGTTTAACATTTCTGTTCACATTTTATTTTCATGTGAATAGGCTGTGAACAAACACATGCAAGCACACATACGCATTATCTATGGCCTGATTTTGACATATCACCATCTTTAAAACTTACTCCTCTTCAGCAAATATATCAGATGCCTTGGTTACATTCTTAATTGTATTTTTTAATTAAACAAATTTGATTGCAAAGTATGTTACCATGTGAACACCTGGGAAAGACAAGAACCAAGAAATTATAATTAAAATTTTTTATCAAATACTGAGTTCTTAAGGTCACTGTAAGTATTATAAATTAATATAAGCATCCCATGCCCAAGTAATCCTGAATTTGCAATAATTTGATTGCAAAAATATATATGACAAAGTTAACTGGGCATGAGAGGTTTTGGTATTGTGTGAAATATATACTATTACGCTCTCTACATACTAACGTGTAACATCTTATCCCTCACCACAGTAAACTCACATGGCCTCATTCTTTCTCCATATGTTTTTCTGATGTAAGAATGTGAACATACAAGGCCTCTCTTAATTGTCTTGCTGTTTTTTTTTGGCTGCAGAGATACAAGGTACTCTTCCCACCTGTGTCAGCTATAAAATAAGTATCTTGACTCTCACCTCCTGCTGAATATTCTCATACTCACCCACAGAGGGTATTGTGCAGAGATTGCTTCAATAGACAGGAGTAGAGGATCTTACAGAATTGACAGTGGCCACTGTCAATTCTGTAAGCAAATTCCCATTGAAGGAGTGTTGTGGGCATATGTGCTCCCTCAAATACCAATACCAAAGAGTTGGGAAAAGAATTTCAGAGGAGCATTTACCCCTCACAAGGGTTTTTTGGTTATTGCTAAGTTTATAAAACTGTAGGCCCTGGTGCACTGGTACACTGCCACATTCATTGGTGTGAGAATGAGAAAAATATAGCACTGCTACAAAGCAGCCATGGTTTTAGGTCATCAAGGGACAGGCATTTCTAGACCTCAGCCAAAGCTTTGACTGCTTGCCCTACTACATTAATTTAACCTGGATCTCGGAGAAGGGGTTTGCAGTTGCAGTGTCTATTTGAAAGTGTTTCCAGAGCTAGATATTTATTAATGATCATAGAAAAAATATCAGTAACATTGTCATGAATCCGGAATGACATGGAGAGAAAAAAAAGGAAATCTGAAGTCACTTTGATTAACTGGGCCTCCAAAAATTATTCAGCTCAAGTTTGGATTTTCTAGCTTGTCCTTATGCTATTTGCACTTTTGCTCTTCATCTCTCAGATCTGATATTCTTCACTCTCAGGAAACTGCTGCTATTTCTGTTGTCACTAACCATGGAAGCGCTGCGCTGTTTTGGAGATCTGGAGTGAGCTGCTACAGTAGTGCAGTTTGTGTACAGGGGTGCTCTTTCAGGTCCTAGCAGGGCTGTGGGCAGGGCTGCCTTTGTGTTGGAGTCCCTGAGCTCCTTGTGCCTCAGCACTGCCCTGGCGTGGCCAGTCTGTAATTGCAGTGCTAGCTCATGGCTCCATGCCATGGCTGGAGCATGCCTGGGAATGTTGTACAAGCCTGCCTGAGAGACACCAGTGCTCTTTCACATCCATGCCTTCTGCAGCAGCATGAGAAAAGTAGAATCAAGTAGCACAAACTCTTGCCTTCTCTTTTACTGAGCTGAAATTATCCACCAGGTTGCTTCCAGTTCTGCTTCCCAGATTCTTCTTCTCTGCTGCACCAATAAATTTCCTCTCTCTCCTGTGTACGTGTAGCTCTTCAACAGCTGTTTCTCAACAGAATATAGATACATGGCAGAAAACCTTACCCTGAAATTTTCCTTGAAAAAGTGACTAGACCCATATTAGCAGCAAGGTAGATATTTTTTCCATCTTCTTCTGACCTTAAGTGTGTTTTTAAACCTTGCTAGGAATGCCAGAAACACTAAGATCAGCTCTCTCAGCCACTAGTGTGGATCAAGTTCTTAATTTTCTTTTCTGACACAGGGGCAGCTGCTATCCTCATTGCTACAATGAAGAACATCTGCCATCTGTTATCTAGAGTGTGAAACCTTAGCTAACAGCTACCCTGCTGAATATTTTTAATACCTGTAAAATAACACTGATTCACCAGCTGTAGTACAGATTAAGGGGAAGCACTTGCAAAGAACCAAAGCATCTCCACATGTGTGGGCACCCAAAAAAATATTGTATCTTCACAGAATAGGATATTTAAAATTAGATATTCAAATCTCCTTTACAGTAAGCAAATTCTTGTGCAAATACTGTAAAGCTTTTCCTAGAGAGAAATCAGAAATTTAAATTTGCTTTGTGTAAATTTTTGTTTGCTAATTAGCTTATTCTGTTGCCAATCTACCTTGGCTGGAGGATAGCAATCCAGCCCTCTCAGCACATCAAATTATGGTAGCAACAGGAAATCTTTGTATTTTCAGTCCTTTGGAAGAAATGCATGACATCTCTCCAACACATAAGGTGAAGTGCAGAGGCGATTTCAGGTTTTGTTATCCTATGACAAGATTTGGGGTATGTTTCTGGTTGTCCCTAGATGGATATAGGAAAATGAGAAAAGAAGTTGGGACTTGAGATGTAACGAAGGAGAAAGTTCTCACTTCTCTTTCTCACATTGATGAAGAGAATGAAGGTGGGACAAAAAGCCTCAATTTGCTATCTTCCAGGTTGAGAAGTAACTGCCTTAGACAAACCCTCTGAGCCTTCAAGAACACCATGTGAATTCTAGAGGAGGTTTTCTGGAGAACAGCTGGTTTGCAAATTTAACAGTCTCTTTTCCCACCATTTAGAGCAGTAGCTTGTCCCCTGTAATGATTAAGGTTATAGTAACAGTCAGAAGATAAAAGGTATCAGTTTCCTATCACCTCAGTTTGAAATGCTTTACTCCTACCCAAAGTACACTCCCCACCTGATGCTGATATCAATATTTACACATCAGTTTGGACTTGGTACTCTCCAGTATTTTTTGCAGCACTCCTGCTTCCTTGATGTTTCCATTCAGGCTTGTCATTTTGTCTGTCTCAGTCACATTGGGAATGCCCTCAAACAGCACAGCCATATGACATGACCCCAGGAATTTGTGTTCTGTGTCCTCATATCTGGAGCACAGATAAGAATTTCTTCTCTATGTAACTAGTTTCTGGGCTAAGTTCTCCAATGAAGGCTGTAATATCTGGTATGTGAGCTCTTGGCCTGGCAGTGCTATGCTTCTCACTTCAGACAAAGTTAATTTCACTTACATAATTTTACTTCAGATCTTATAACCCTAACCCCTGTTCCTTTGGCTTTCCACCTCTGTGTGTATGCTGTGTGATTTCTAAGAGGGAATAATGCCTTTGCCATCAGAAAGAGGAATCTTTAATAACCTCTACAATTTTATAATCCTTTGTTTAATTTCCTTTTAAATTAATCCAACCCTGTCTTGCTGCAAAATATGAGGTGCTCTGCCTAAAAAGACATAAATCTGATCAGGTACTTCAAGGTACCTAATTAGGTACTACAAGGTACTTCAAAGATGCCCCACCTTTGGCTTTTGTGAGCTGCTTAGAATTAGTGGAACTATGTGGCAATGGGCAAAAGTCTTACCCCAAGCAGTACTTTCAATTTGGTTGAAATTCCAGGATGCGCCCCAAACTCCACAGCTACGGTGTCCAGTACAGTCATATCAGCAGGAAAACTGGGAACCTTAAAAATGTTTCCTGTTACGACACAGCAGCTCTACTCTCTGCAGTTCATGCATAAAATACCATGATGTCCAAGCCTGGATGGTTTGGAATGTAAGAAAGACCATAACTGCAGTTGGACTGTGATCCTGCTGCCACAAGAAGTCAATAAGTGGGTTTTTTCTGTCTCAGGATTTCAACATCAGCAGAATCCACCTGACAGATGTGGGCACACTTCACCTTGCCACTGCTACTGCTTCCCCAGAGATCAAGGTCACCATCACTCCTCCGTTCCCCTGGGGCAGTTGCAGCAAACTGATGCAATGCTTCACTGGGAACAACTCAGTCAGGAAAAAACTGCAAACCAACCAAACAATGAAAAAGACTAAAGGAAGTAGAGGCCATATGCTGGAGCTCACTCTAGGTCAAGGGTGGCTCCATGTGGTGGAAAAATCCCTCCTCCAAACCATGCTTCCAAAGAAAGGCTCAGCAGTCTCTTGCTGTTTGCTCTCATGGCTGTTTATTGCAAGATATCTAAAAGATTGTCCTCTCAGGCTGCTGCGGTTTGCTCAGCAGCTCAGGCAGAGGCACACACACCCCGACATCCTCTCTGTCTCGTCTTCTTCTTCTCTCCCCCTGCCCAGGGCTGGTGCTATCTTTTATATGGTACATTACATGTTACATGTTTATAGTTTTTCCCCAATGCCTATAGCCTATATTAAATGATGCCTAAACCAATCTGTAAGTACCAACATCACCAAGAACATGGAAGCAAGGAAGAAGAAAGAGGGAGGACAGAACATCTTAAAACTTCTGACCCCCATGTACAAAACCAAACCCCCCCCTGTACAGGACTTAAAACCCCCCTGTACAGCACTCAAAAATTCTTCCCTTTACTTTGTGACTACTTCTACTATAATATCTAAACTTTTGTGACTTGTTCTTCCTGCAAGGTTGGTAAATCATTCTAAACCCAAAATCACAGCAGCTTCCAGCTGCCTGCCAGGGTCTCAAATGCTTCTGACCTGGACCTGGAACATCCAAAAATGTCTGAGGGACATTTTGAGTTCCAACAGCCATAAAAATCCAGTGCAGCAATAGAATATGAATCCTTTTGCTTCAGATCCAATCCACCATACATCTCATTTGGTGACTTATTTGCTCTGAACTCAGACACCATGCTTATCATGGCCTTTTGGCCCTCCAGAAGGCACCCCACAGCTGTGTTTTTCATGGTGCTATGGACCCTGGAAATTGTTCCTTTATGAAATGGAAGGAGGACAGGAGCAGGTTTTTGCTGTATGGTGCCTGCCCTGCTTTCCACTGTGTGCTGTTGTGTCAGAACAGCAGCTGCAGAGGAATGTGGTGGTGGAGGCCAAGGTGTACACATGGGAGAGGGCACTCAGGTGTGGTGCAGTCGCTGAAGATGCATACCTGTTTTGAAACTGGGGTTACTGTTTGCAGACAGGAAGATGCTAGTTCATGCTTTCATCTTCTTTTGTGTGGTCCATGGTGACATCTAATGGCATGACACCAGACTGCACCACGTCTGGGGAGAGCTAAGTGGAGAAAAAGCTGGGATTGCCAAACATTTATTATTTCACAGGGCAAGGTAAATTCTGCCAGGGGTAAAAATCCATATATGCTGTATTAAACTGAACACTATTTGTAGCCATACTATGATATATATATATTACCCAAATAAAGCTGGGAAATAGTCTAAAGGTAGCATTAAGCTGCTTCTTAAAATGTAAAATATTTTACAAACTGTATTAGCTTAACAAGCTATCAGTAAGTCTAAACAGTATTAAAGGAAGAAATCAAGACAACGTTCCAGAAAGGAGTAAATCCCAAATATTCCATTTTGAGTTTGATGTGATGTACCACTTCCATACACATCTCCCCTATTAAAAAAGCTACAAGATTCAACGAAATTTTTTTGCAAGAAATAATATATTCTAGTCAAATATGCTCCATAAAATATTTTCAACCACTTGTGTGTTGTGACATCATTTTTTGGACTGTGAAAATTTTAGATCAGAAATCTGTCCACTCCCTTTTAGGTACCAGTAAAAGCACCATTAATTAATATTGCAAAAAAATACTTTGTGTTGTGTTCAAGTGTAAGAGACCAACATATAAAATATATCATAATAAATAATAGAAAACAATATCAAGAAAACTTTTGACATTATTAAAGACAAGTTTCAAAGATAACAGCTGTTTCCCTGTTTACCTTACATTGATGGTGCTTTATTTGCAGTAATGGACACTGAATGATATTCCATTGAAATTAATTTCAGAATTGCCAAATTAAAAGGAAAAATCTAGCTGCATTTTATCTATACACTTGTGTATGTGTGCGTGTGTGTGTGTCTTGGTGTATAAATGCAGTAAGTAGGTTGTGCACAGTACACTTAAAGAGTGTCAGCACTAGCACACATACAGTTTTTAGGTAGGTTTTTCATCCCCAGTATGAATTAACAAAGCAAAACAATGCTTACTTGCACTTAAGACATATCAATGACTATTGATTGGTTCTGACTTTAATGCTGAGCAGCATATGGTGAACCCAGGGAGAAAGTGGCTTTCTTCCTGCAATCCTTTAAACTTGCAAATATGTAAGTATAATTTATCAAGAAAAAAGGAATTAGCTTTTCTCCTTAAAGGAGATTTCTAAAAGGCATGTATACATATTTTTTTCCCAAAGGATTATTTTCTTTGCAGGTTTTACACTAGGAAATAGAGTTTCTAGTTACTCCTTTTTGCCTAAAAGTCTTTATAGGGTAATATATATTATTATTATGATTATAAGGGAAAATATATTGATACTTATGATAGGGGAGAAACAGTACAAGCTGCAGAACTTACTGATACAGGAGTCTGTGGAAACTAAAGTTCACATAGTTAGACAAAAGAAGATCTGGAAAATCCGTGAAGGATTGGTCCACTGGTGACTATTAAATGTAGTTGGAGTACCTCCATCAGCTCAAGACCTCAGAACCCCACAGCTGCTGATTGTTAAATAATGGATGTATAAATAGGAGAAAGAAATAATCCAGTATTAGTTACTGTCAGAAATTTATTTCTCTAGCTGCACTTTTGCTCTCTCCCCTATGATTCATTTTTCTTACATGAAAGCCCAGTAATAGCTTTCCCTTTTTTTTTTATATAATTCCAACTTAAGCAGCAAGCTGAATATAAGCTAGGGTTTTTTAATTTTGTTGTTTGTTTGTTTGTTTGTTTTTTGTTTTTTTCTTGAAGTAACGAGTGTATGAACTCTGACTGGGAAATCACTTCCTTATCTTAATGAAAGTATGAATGGTCTGTAATTTTAAAGGTAAATGAGTTACTGTTGTGACCATGTCACCTTAACCTAATATCCAGTATCTTAGATACTTATTAAATTGGCATATCTGGGAAAGTAATGTTTTGGATACCCTCAAGCTTCCTTTTACTGCTTATTGATTGCTCTCCAAAGAAGCTTTCAGCTGAACATCTCCAGCCTTCAGGCAAGGAGCCTTTATCTCACAAAGAGTTTGGTATCCAGCTGCTGAAGATGACATTTTTAGACCCTAGCCCTTTCTTCATCTTTGAAGAAGGTGTTTAATTATATATATAGTTTCACATCCAGGGAGTAGCCTGGGAATTCACAAACTGCTCTTTAGGCTCTCTTTGTGGAAACACAAAGAACATTATCTTGCCATTGTGTTGGCTTCTTAAAAGGCCCCTATCCATATTAGAGGAAAAAATTACATTTGGGGATAATCATATCTTGATATCATCATATACAAGATACACTTTTTTGAAGCTGGGGTAATTAAGTATTGGACCGTTTTAAAACCAAAAGGTTTTAAAAAGTTTAAAGGGTTGGAAATAATTTAGAGAAATTCTGAATAAGATGTTGGAGGTCATTGGAGGTTGGAGGGATTAAAAATGGAAAAGGAAAATAGTGAGTTGGGATTCTGAGCCACTATTACTTCTTAGGAACAAGACAATAGAATTATAACCAACCTTTCTATGAAAACTAGTTGGTGCTCTGTGCAATTAAAAAAAAAAAAGCTGTGAGTTGACTGATAAGATCTGTAGATGACACAAAGACATCAGATAACCTCCCGTGTTTTCAGGTCCAGGTTAGGGATCACATTCCAGAAGATTTTAGGGTGACATGACAAGAAGAAAAGGATCCTAATATGTGAAAGGAAATTAAAGAAATGCAGTCTATATGGGTGCCACTTACAACAGGTTTAAAGTGAATTGTCTGCAAATGCTATCTATTAAAATGCTTTGATTACAGTGTTTTACAAACATAACAAGCATTATAACCCCACTTACACCTTAGTAGCTTTCCCCACTGTGTTTATTTTTAGCTGTTGTATCCTTCAGGTTTGAATTTTTCCCCTCTGTCTTGAGAGGAAACAAAGCCTTGAGAGCTTTCCAAGATCATTAATATATTCCTATGTAGTGCTTCCCCACACCCAAGTTATAGTAAAGGCGTGTTTGATTCCTTTCTTTCTGATCTCCCCTAAATCCTTGTTCTATATTTTCTCTATGTACATTCCATATTCTCTTCTGTACCTTGGATGTCCTAGTCATTATTCTGTTTGGGGTGGGCTAGTCTGTTTCTGTCTCTCCCCATTAAAATTTTAATTCTGGAGCTGAGAAACTTCACCTAAAAAAATTAGGTTTGTTTTGGTGGAGCAAGTGAATCCCTATGAGATTTGATTATATGAATCCCTACTTTCAGGGTAATATGGCATTCCTCTCCTTTTTTGGGACATGGGAGTCAGCACTCCAACCCTACTCCAGCCCCTGTCTCTAGATTGTGGGCTTGGGGGTAAGAAGTCACACAGGATCTACTCATTGTCTCAAGCTGGTGAGTTTGCCAGTTATTTCTGGCATATCTAAAGCGCTCCACACAGCTGCTGTCATCTCATGACCTTATACATAAGTCAGTCTGAAGGACTCAACAGACTCCCCAAATGATCTCTCACCATTGTGTGGCTGGAAGAGAAAAACAGCTCAAATGAAGGGAATGAAAAAGTTTCTGCTCTGGATCAAAACACTCTATTGATCCTAGCACTTCTTCATACTCTGAAATCACTTATCTGCTTCTCTGAGGAGCTGGCAACAGCTACTTATAATACTGCTCTGAGGTAGGAGACTTCCAGTGAGCTGCAGGGGAGTATCTGCACTTCGTCAAGGGCTTTTCTGGAGTGCAGGAAGGAAGAACGGAGAGGGCAGATATGGTCATGGTGACTGTTGGAAATCAGGAACAAAGCCAGGAAGGAAATCAGGAGGCTGGCTTGGTTGTACAAGGTGGAGAGAAAAAACTTTGGTAAGCTGCCAACTATGGAAAGCTAAGAGTAGGCACTATCAGGGATAGATGGAAGTGCTTCCAGAAAAGGCACCTGAAGATTTCAAAATTGAGCCAAGGTAGGGATCAGATGTGAGTATGTCTGTAAAGACATGTAAAGACAGGCTCCTTACAGAGGAAGGTGAGATCTTGGCAATTAATAGTAGTTACAGAAGGAGGACTAGATGTGCTAGGGATGTTGCTTGCATGCTGAAGAGTGGGTGCATTTTAAAGTGGTGGCATCTTTAAAAGAGACAACCAAAAAGAGACCAGATATTATAAAGACTGTGTCTGTACATCAGGAACTAGCTGGGAGTGAGAAAATGAGCTTCAAGGATAGCGAATACCCAGGATTAAATTATAGGGGAGAAACAGTACAAGATGCAGACATACATGGGAAGGAGAGGACCTTTAAAAAGAGGAGCTGGATAGCTGTCAGAAGCAGAGATTTTTTTGTTGAAACAAATTTTATCTGAAATCCAACAAGTTTTCCAGTGTAACCATTTTATAATAATGTGTTCATTTCAACAAGCTGCTGGTAAAATGCAGGTGTTTTCTTTCTAACCCACCTGGAGGAAAACTAAATCTTCCAGAATGTATGGCTGTTGGACAGCCCTGCTGTCTAGCAACCAACTAGTTCTAACCCAAGCTAGTGCAGAGACAAGACTGTAGCCAAAATCATTCGTGCAGGATCATATCTGAGGTGATAAATTTTTGCTTTTCCTGCTTATACAACCGGTCAGGGAGTCACTGCACCCTACTCCATTAAGAGAGATAGATGGCTTGCTCAGCATTTGCTGACAACTGCTTGCATGGCCATATGCAAACGGTTCAAGGATAGGAGTTGTATAATTGCCAGCCCTCCTGATAAAGGGGTCAAAATCACATTAATTTGTTGCAACTCATCAAAACTATCCACAATTTATTAACGTTTCTTAAATAAACATGCAAATTTTACTTAATCCTGAGAAACAAATAACCCAGGTACCCCTTTATAGCACAGCTTTCACAGGTTTACATAAAAAATGGCCAAACAGAAGTTCATTGACATGTAAACAATGTAAACATGCCTCTGCTAATCTGTCCCCAGAGAATTTGATGTTATTCTTCCAGGGAGTTTTGTACCCTGTTGTGATAAGCCGCTAGAAATTTTTAAACTCTTTAAACCTTTGAAGTCAAGAATGGTGATTAGCAGAATATGCTAAATCTGGTGAATAATTTTTCTCAGCCTCAAGTGAAAGTACTATGAAGTGATCAGGAATTATTTGAAATGCAATTGAATGGAAAGGAGTGGAATAAGAGATGAAATTTAAAAAATAATGTAATCTACTAATAAGTGAATGCTAATATGTAAGTACATTGAAATTGTGAATGTGAGTTTGGATAATGTATTTTCTTTAATACATAATTAAGGTGCCACAAATAAGAAAATAAGCAATAAAAAGTTAATGTTCCCAAAACAGACTTGGACTAGCCTCCCAGTCATGTGGCAGGACCATGTCAGGAAGCTTTTTCTTTGGCTGCTGGACCTGTTTATCTCTCCTTCATCTCAGTTTCTTGGGCAGGGGGAGCTGGGATAGTGATCAACGTCTTTTGTCTGCACAGCACCAAATTACTTCACTGTGATGCCAGAGCTATTAACCACCTTCCTTTGTGCCTATTCACCTAGAAAACCACCCCTTCCCCCTTTTACAGCTTCTCTCCTGAAAATGGTTAAGAAATTCATGTGAGAAACCTGACCCACAACAGATGTCACCACTGTTCTTGAGACACTCATTTCCACATAGTTTGTGTGAGATACTCACTGATATTTTATTATTAATTACTGGTTAGGGGTGAATAAATTTGTCTGCCAAATGTAGGTTCAAATAAGAAATATAGAAGTGTCTTCAGCATGTCTCTGTCAATAAAGGATTTTACTTCGCATTGTAATTGCTTTTCTTCATTAGAATGGCATGGTTTTGTTTTAAATACAGCTTGCACTTAGTTTTTCTGAAAAACTTAGACAGACATATGAATAATTTGTCTGTCTGCAACCAATAGTTGCTATACTTAAAAAATGGGAAGTAGACAGAATTACTTGTATTTTAATTATAAGTACATCCATCCTCAGGCAATCAGCTGTTGCTGCCTCTCAAGCACTGATACAGAACTGCTATAAGGCAGGAGAATAAGTCAACTCCAATGCAGTGAAGTCCAGAATGAGGTCTTGAAAACCGTGCATTGGAGAAATAAAATAAGAAAAAGGCAATTCATTTCAAAGTGAGTTGTCTTAACAAAGGAAAATGGCTAACATTTCATATTTTGTACAAGTGATCAGACCAGATACTTAATTGTTCCTTTTGGACTTCAAAAGAAATCTGTATTTTGAGCACTGATGGAAGTAGATTGATTGTGAAATGCTTTCTGCAGAAGATGGGTAGGTAACAGGGAGTCTTCCTACAATAAATAGACTGCTAGGGAGCAAAGGAGAATGAGTTTGCCTATGGCAGTGGAAGGTTTGGGACAAAACTGAAGCCAGGGCAATACTAAATGCAGTCAGGGATTTTCCTGAATGACAGTTATCCATCATATCTACTTATAAATGTGGGCCCATACAATACTGAATTTAGTATTGTGGACTTAAAATATAAAATAAACTGATATGAAATAAAATTGAAAAATTAATAAATAAAGCAAAAAAAATAAAAAAAGAAATTTAATGGAATGAAATTAGGTGCAGTGAAATTTGCCACAACTTCATGAAATGATAGTAATTGAAATCTCAATATTTCATTTCCTTTCATGGATATAAAGAATGAAAAATCAAGGAATGGAGTTAAATGAAAAGACATGAAAGGAAATACAAGGAAATTAGATTGTAAAGAAATAAAATTCTTAGGACAAGTTAAATTCTTGAATGGGAATGGAATGAAATGAGGTGCAGTGAAATTACCCAAAACTTCAAGAAATTATACTCAATGAAAAGGTGAGATTTCATTTCTTTTCCTAAAATGAAGAATTCCATTTCATGAAATGAAATAAAATCTTGAAAACAGTGAACAAAGTGAAACAAACACATTGGGAAGGACATATGAGGAAATCAAATGTAAGTGAAAAAAAAAAGGAAAAATTGGAAGTGGAGTGAATGCATAGACATAGATTGGGATGAACTAAGGTGCAGTGAAAATGATGGAAACTTGCAGAAAACCCCTTTTCCCAGTTCCAATTTAGATGATACTAGGAAATTAAAAAAAAAGCAAGGCAACCATTAATTTAATTTTTGGAAGAAAGAGGAGACTGAAGTTTCCTTGGATGTCCAATGTGCATTTTCTTCTGTGCTTTCTCTGTTGGTGGAAAGCCTTGGTTTTCTTCTGAAGAGGTTGGAGTAAAATGGGATAAGCTTTGAAAGTTCCTGAAAGACACGTGAGAAAGTTTATGAGAACTGTGCTGGCACTTTGTCACTTCCATTGTAGCAAACAAATATTGAGAGTTCCACACTTCTGAGCTGAAGTCTCATTAATATCTCTGAACATCTGTTTGCACAGTTATAAGAGCAGGGATATCAAACTAGAAGATTCAAACTACTGGAAAATGTTTTGGATTATCTAACTGAATTTCCCATACCTCTGTTAAACACATTTCTGGCAACTGGTATGTCCAACCAGGAAAAAAATCTTTAATGCCAGAAAGAAAGAAATTGATTTATTTTCTTCTGATCTTAGTAACAGGGAAAGATGTTCAAATCATTCTTGAAAATAGTAAATTCTGGTTTTAGAAAAAAATGCCAGGAAAAGTCACGGAGAATGAGAATATTCTCCCTTCTGCAAAGAGAAATTACCACAGATAGAAATGTCCACACATGCCAGTAGAACACCCCTTTGAACTGTGATGCAAATTGTGATGATATTACTGAAATTGAAGTTTTTGGATGGTATGTATTAGCAGATGAATTTTGATAAGGCTAGTAGTAGTCTTGTTATTATGGCCTTCTTCATATATCATATATAGATAAATAATATTTGTTAAGAGAAGGTCTTGTATTGGATTACCATTTAAACTGGAATAAACCTGTGGCCTCAGGGCAAAAATTATTAAAAATTAAGAAAGCAAAGAAGATAAAATAATTTATTTCCTTAATGCTAAAATGGTAATATTTTTCATATATATTTTGTCCTTTTGTCTTTGTTTTTTCTTAAAATTATTGCAACAAAATTATTGCTTTAGAGCAATAATGGGCTGAAACAAAATCATTCAACTAGTCTGGTTTCCAGTAAGTGCAGTAAATGAAAAGAATCTAAGCCTAATTTTATCAGCAGTGTCTCATAAAATTATTCAATTCCCATAAAATAGGTTCATTAGAATTTTATCTTTGGGATCAGGCAGTATTCTCGGTTCTATTCCATCTCAACTTCTTTTTAAAATCAAATTGCCAAAATCTTTCTAGAACCTCACAGTCTTCAATATGAAGGACAGCAGGTAGATTTGCCCTCTCAGAATACAAGATTCATGTCATGTGTCATCTGTATTCTGACTTTCCTTTAAGGTGTCAGCAGTGCTTTTCTGATGAAAAAAAATTTTTGATCAGAAAGTACTCCAAAAGTCTCCAGAGATCCAGTTATGTATTTATAGTATTTCCTCTCTATCTTTACATACAAATTCATCAAAACCATGTTACTAGCCTAATTATATTTTTTTCTACATTCCAGACTAAGTTCTCATAAATGAAATAGGTATACATTCAGTGTGTGTATGTTCCACAATGTGTGTTTCATTCTGTATTGCCTATAAACATGGAGCAATTTTGCTGTGATTCATGGCAGTAAGATTATGTAAACATCAAAGTAGAGTTCATAAATATATATCAAGTCTACTCTATATTCATCAAATGGTGATGATCTGAACAAGGAACTCTGGCCTAGGTCAGATTCCATAGCCAGTGGGGCACAGTCCTGCTCAGCCTCGTGCTGAGATCACCAAAGGTAACTCCTTTGGCAATGAAATTGGACTAAATGATCTCCTGGGACATCTTCAACTGCAGGCATGTTGTGTTTCTGTGATACAGTGTGGGCAAAGGTGGCTAAAATCTCCTCTACTGAATTGGCTCAAATATCTGTCATTAAAATGCCTGAGTCCCATGTTGCTGCTACCTGGATATTTCAGCAGCTGAACTGTTGAACAAAGGTCTCCCTTTTTTTGCTAAGTACCAGGTATGTGACTGGAGATGTTACTTCTGATGGGATTACAACTCTGCCCAGCATTATCAGAAGCCAGGACTCAGCTCTTCTGCTCCTTACTTGTTCCATATCCTGTAGTGACCTGAGCTTTTATGCAGGGTCATGTGTTGAATGACAAATAACAAGGTCAAATTTCTGCTCCTTAGCCCAATGATGAACTTCAGCTCAGCTGCCTATGAAAGTAAGGCAACAGCAGGCTGGTGGTAGCTGTTGTTTCCATTCTGCTAAATTTGTGTAATTTAGATAACAAATAATGATACCATTTCATGCACAGGAAATTTTAATGTTATTTTACTCTTTAAAGCATGGAGAACAAAATAAAACTGGATAAAACTCATGAGCTTTATACTATGCTCATTAAATCTCTAACTAGGGTGAAGCTTAAAATTTTTTGTTGAGGACGCAGAAAAAAATAAAACTGGATAAACTCATATGAATTATACCATGATTATTAAAGCTCTAAGTAAGTCAAGGCTTCAGTCATGACTTCAGTAATTAAGTACAAATCATAATGCCCATAAAAAGGAGGGAACAAACTATTTTCCCAACCATTTTTTCACATACTTGAAAGTGGCAAGATCATTTTCACTCAAATACTCATAAAAATATAGCCTGTGGCAACAAGTTAAATTCTTAGCCTGAAAGGCTTTGGAATGATTGACAGAATTTACATGATCCATTCTTCATAAAATTATATTAAAAAATACTCACAGGCCCTATAAATACATCCACCTAGAGCAGGCTAAACCTCTCTATTTTTAATTATAACTGTCAGCTAAGCAAATAGAAAAGTGAAATAAAAGCCTGAAAACTGATCTTTTCATGAGTTGCAACCTGAGAATGAGCTTAACTGTGTACTTTAAATCAAACATTGCATAATAGAACACATATAGAAGCTTAAGCAATATTTTAGATTAGTTATTTTATTTATGCATTCCAGGATAAATATTGATTCTGGCTAGACTCCTGCGACATGAGACCAACTTAAAATGGCATCTTTAAAGACTATGGATCATAGAGCATTTAGCCATGAGTCCTAGGTACAAGCATTTAGCTATTTGTTCTAGGTATAAGGACAACAGAATATCCAGCACTTAGTGACAATTACTCAGAATTGTTTCCTAGTCAAAGACATCTTGAATCTGGATTTTCTTATATTTCACAGCCCTCTAAGAATTTATCCTCCATAAGGCTGTTTGAAAGCTTCTTTAAGGCAGTGTGCTACAGCAGGGTTTTGCCTGAACTGGTTACATACTCTTAGAATGTAGCAAGTGCTATGACTCCTCTTCTAGTATGGCAGATCTTCATTTATGTAATGCTTCCAGTGATAAAATACCAGTTCATATTGTTAGTTCACCATTTAAAACACTGAAATATGGATCATTGCTTACAGAAATAAGCATTGAGAAAAAAGAACTGCTTACCCGTCTTTGTATGTAGGACCTCCCATGACCTTTCCATGCCTAATATTTTATTTGCCTAAAATGGCAATAAAATGCTGACTAGTTCATAGGATGGTTTGGGTTGGAAAAGGACTTTAATGATAATTTAATCCAGCTCCCAATTATTCAGGCTAATAATACTTTTTAGGAAAAGGCAGATGTCTGAAAAGGAACAAGGAGCACTTTTTTTAGAGTCCAATAATCTGCTTCCTTTATCACACTGACCCAGAGATCTGACCCTCAGTGACACTGCAATGAGTGTCCATTTTATCAGTCATCAAATCTCTTTTCAGGACCCTGTCAGCATGCTGATAATTCTGCTGCCTTGTCCCTTCTTCTGGACCCTCTATTTCTTGATCTGCATACCCAGGCCAAAACTCTGGTGTTGCTGAAATAAACTGAAAAGTAAATTGAAAAGACCATCAATGGAGAGTCTTGACGTTGTTTGTCACATATGGGGTATTCTGAATCTCCTCTCTCAGTGTGTATGAAAAATACCCACATTCTTCCCAGGTTAGTCAGCCATGTTATATTCATTTACAGGTAAAGTATTAAGCCTAATTTCCCTTAATTATCTCTTGTTCAATGACCATCTGTCAGAGGCCATGTTAACAATCATGAGATTGGAATAAACGCCAGACACATAAAAACATAAGATGCATGCTAGCTGTCCTTTGAGTTGTCATTAAAAACATATTCCTTTATATTTCCTCTGGAGTCTATGGGTTTCTAAGTGGAATGGTGTCAGTGAGACAGTTTTAAGTGACTCAGTGATTTATTAAAAAAATACGGATATTGATCTAGTACCGATATCCAACTGTGATGGACAAAAACTCTCTAACAGTATAAAGTTAGAAAGTGTATGTTTATTCGCCGCCGAGCAGCGTGTGGGATAGCTCCCAAATACACACCACACCTTCCAGGTGATTACAGAGTCCTCTTATCCATACAAGTATTGAATACCCAAAATACAAATACATATTCATAATTTTGGTACATCCCATTCCTCGCTTTGTATACTAATCACTTCAAAAGCTATTACGCATGCGCAGTTTGTTCCTTGAAAGGGGTCAGTGGTCCCTTTCATGGGGAGGGGTCCCAAAATGAGGAAGTAAATGAAGTCTTCCTTGTTCTGACCTTTCTACCTTTTCAATGCAAATATGACAAATGAACTCTTGGTAGAACTCCCATTCCTTGTCTTCAATTGGTTTCAGAACAGAGGAGGCCCACAATTGTCTTATGTTCCTAAAAGCTATTTGTCAGTTTCTATATTCTTCATTATAAACCCAGCTAACTAAACATTGTGCTAACAAGCAATCAATTATTAGTTAACTACTAACTCTTAACTTCATCAAGGCCTACTCATTTATTTAAATTAACTCCAGTAAGGCTTATTTCTAGCTAAAATCTTAGCTCCTCTACAATCTCTAAATTCCTTAAAATTTACCTTTCAGGAGGAGTGGACCTAGCTCCACCATGTGATACACGACCCTCTGATCCTGCTAAATAGTGAACCCAGAGACTGACAAGAAAGCATCACTTGATTTAAAATTTCTAAGAAGCAGCTTTCAAAATACAGAGATTAAGAACAGATTAAAGGATTTGATTATCTCCAGATTGGTAGCATTTGTTGTTCAAGCCACCACAGTTTCTCTGAAGGTTTCTGACTTCCCATGCTTACCAGACCTGGTCTTCCCTGATGGTGGAGCTTGGCAAAAGCAGGCTGGCGACATTTCTGTGATAGCTACAGGACAGTGCCAGCTGGTCCTTACATACTGCACTGATCTGCTCATGCAGATCCATTCCTTGGTAAATGAAACAACCTCAGAAAATGAAAGCTTCAAAACATGTGCTCCCAAGTGCTAAATAAGAAGAGGTATGTTTTTATATTTATTTCTGTGATCTGCATTTATCTCAGTAAAACTCTGGAGAAGGCTTCCATAAATTAATCCTCTAAAATAAGCTGGTGCCCAGTTTTTGGATAGTTCCATTAAGATTGATCCACTCAATGAGGTACCTTAAGACTCTGATCATTCATCTGTGACAACAACAACAAAAGAGAGAAAAAGAAAGAGAGAGAGAGAGAGAGAGAGAGAGAGAGAAAGAAAGAAAGAAAGAAAGAAAGAAAGAAAGAAAGAAAGAAAGAAAGAAAGAAAGAAGAGAAAGAATTGCTAACTGCCCTCTCCCTCCCATTAATTCTACACAAGATAGTATGAAAGAATAAGCCAGTAGATACAGATAATGTCATGACACACAATGCTTGAGAAATAATCTTATACCAACCTAAAGATGTCATATATATGCTAACAAATTCCCCAACCATTATCTGGTCTCAGTGATTACAGAGTTAATTTTCTTACCAGTAGCTGGTAGAGTGCTGTGTTTTGGATTCAGCATGAGAATAATGTTGATAACACACTGATGTTTTAGTTGCTGCTATTAGTGCTCACCCCAAGTCAAGGGCTTTTCAGCTTCCCATGCTCTGCCAGCCGGCAGGAGCACAAGGAGCTGGGAGGAAGCGCAGCCAGGAGAGTTGACCCAAACTGGCCAAAGGGATACTCCATACCCCATAGAGTGTCATGCCCAGTAAATGAACTGGGAGAGGTGGCCAGGAGGGGCTGATCACTGCTCAGGGATGGAATGGGCATTGGCTAGTGGGTGGTGAGAAATCACATTGTGCAGCTCTTGTTTCTTCTGGGCATTATGCTCTTTTTCTTTTCAGAATAATTATTAGTTATTATGAATAATATGATTTTGTTTTTATTATAATTTATTTCAATTATAAAATTGCTCTTATCTCAACACACAGGTTTAACCTCTATCTGATTCTCCTCCCCATGCCACCAGTAGAAGAGGAGGGTGATGATCTGAATGGGAAGTTGCATGATACTGAGTTGCTGGCTGGAATTTAACTCTGACACACCAAAAAAAAAAAATATTTCCTTGCTTTTTTATCTGATCTTACCCAACCCTATTGGTAACATTGATTTTAAAAGCTGGAAGTCTCTGGCTAGAACTTCATATAATGAATAAATGTGAGAACCCAAGCCTCAAGAAATTATCTCTTGCCTCATTGTGTAGCTCTACAACTGGACGTTAAAAGAGGAAGGGGAGGAAGGAGCAAAGAAGAATGTCACAAAACACTCACTGATGTTATGGAAGACTTTCTGACTCTTGCTAATGCACTAATGTCCTGTTACCTTCAAACCTGTCATTAATCCCATACTGATCTATGTCCCTCAAATAATCAAAGCTCTGGAGCCTTTAGTACAGAAGTAATGATATCATTTGAAGTGTGATGTGGCAATACAAATGAGGCTGAATATAAAATGCAAACGTATAGTATGCTAAATTAAGCTGATTAAAGTGGTATTTGAAATAGGTCATCCAGATACATTAAAATAATTAGTCCTGCCACATCCTTTGCAAAATGAAAAAGGCACTTTAATTTTCAGTATATGAATTTGAATGTACAAATCAGGATTATCAATGCAACTTGCAGGACCTTCGCACCCAGTGGAAGAGACAGAGATCATCACTCGCTCTCTATCCCTGGGTGAGCTGCGTGACCTGTGGAGAGAATTCACCCACCAGATGAACGAGTCCATCCTCACCTGGCTACTCCGCATCTGGGACGCTGCAGCCAATGACACCATTCTGGATGGAAGTGAGGCCAGACAACTGGGATCACTATCCCGGGATGTGGTCATTGACCAGGGGATCGAGAGAACCCAAGAAACTCTCAGCCTCTGGCGGTGACTGCTCGCAAGTGTGAGGGACAGATACCTTTGTAAAGAAGACCTCCAGGTGCACCAAGGAAAACGGAACACCATGGAACAAGGTATCCGATGCCTGAGGGAATTGGCTGTGTTGGAGATAATTTTCTCAGAAGACGAGAGATTTCCTAAGAGTCCAGATTGTGTTCAGTGCACATTGCAAATGTGGTTGAAATTTGCGTGGCTTGGACCTGGCAACACTTCAATAGCAAAAAGGTGAGGACAGGGTGGGCGTCTTTGCCAATAAATTAAGAATTTACGAGGATACTGCCACGACCCCATTTCACACCCATGTCTCATCTCTGGAAACAAGGTTGGCTGAGCAAGTCTGAGACTTGATTGATGACAGTCATCAGAAACTAAAAAAGGAACTTAAGGAAGAAGTCTACCATATTTCATCAGAACCAACAAGAGTCTCTGCTATTAGGAGCCGGCATTCCCAAGCCAAGGAGAGAGGATACACTCCATGAGGTAACCTCTGGTTTTTTTCTTCAGGAGCATGGAGAAGACATGAGGAAGTAGGATGGAATATTTTAAACAATGTATCTCATTTCAGAACCACTGATTGGGAAGTCATTATAGTGGACCTGTCAAACAGCTCACAAGACCTGCAGGCGTACAATATGGAACTGGACAGTGAGTATTTTGTTAATGGGAACACAGCATACACACCTTCAAAGACTGAAATAGTTCCCATGACTACTAAAGGAAAAATATCCAGTCTTATGCTGTTGGCACACTGTTTACACCCTCCATTTCACCTAGAAAAGGGGCAAATTCTGGCATAAGCCATTCCCATCCCAGTAGAAATAACAGTAGAAGGAAAATCACCAGAAGTCTACTGGGCAGAGGTAGTAGGAGAGGATAGACTCTCTATGGCATGCAACCTAGCACATGGGTCAGGGCATCTTCAGGTGGAAGGGGCTCTGGACACAGGTGCAGACATCATGGTAATACCTAAAACCATGTGGCCACCACACTGGGAATTGCAACCTGTGGCAGGCAAACTTCAGGGCATAGGAGGAACCACATTGGCAAAAATTTCAAAAAATGTTGTGCAAATTGAGGGACCTGATGGGAAATTGGCAAACGTTTGCCCATTTGTGGCAGACTGTAAGGCTCCTCTGTGGGGGAGAGACACCATGTCCCAGTGGGGAGTCCAGTTAATCATTCCTAAGACACCGCAGGATTTTTGGAAGTAGCCACTGTGGGGCCCCCTGCCCACAAGCTAAAGTGGTTGGATAACACCCCAAAGTGGGTAGCACAGTGGCCTTTGAGTAGTGAGAAACTAGAGGCACTTTAGAAACTTGTGAAGGAGCAGTTAGCTCAAGGACACCTGCAAGAGACAGACAGCCCTTGGAACTTTCCAGTCTTTGTAATAAAGAAGCCTGGGAAGGACAAGTGGAGAGTGCTCCATGATCTCAGAGAAATGAACAAAATTGTAGAGGACATGGGACTTCTCCAACCTGGGATGCCTAGTCCAGCTATGCTCCCCCAGAATTGGAAATTAGCTGTATTAGATATAAAGGACTGTTTCTTCCAAATTCCATTGCACTCTGAAGATGCCCTGAGGTTTGCATTCTCGGTTCCTACCATCAATTGGGAAGCCCCGATCAATTGGGAAGCCCCGATGAAACGCTATCACTGAAAAGTTTTGCCCCGAGGTCTAAAATCCCGTCCTTTCATATACCAACAGCATGTAGCAGCACTACTGTCTCTGGTACTTGCAGAGAGAAAGGATGCCATCATCCTTCACTGCATTGATGATGTGCTTGTGTGTACTCCCAATGACTCTATACTCCAATACACACTTGACCTAGTGGTTGAAGTTTTAACCTCTCTGTTGGATTTCAATTGCAGAAAAACAAAGTTCAAAGAATGCCACCTTGGAGATACCTGGCCCTGGAAATCTCTTCAAGGACTATTGTCCCTCAGAAATTGGAGATCAATTGCAACCCCAGAACACTAGCAGACCTCCACTCGCTGTGTGGGTCTTTAAATTGGGTAAGGCCCTGGCTAGGCCTCACAAATGACGACCTAGAACCTCTCTTCAATTTATTGAAGGGGGAGAGGGAACTAGCCTCCCTCAGGGAACTGACCCCAGAGGCAAAGACAGCAATCAAAAAGGTACAGAAGGCCTTGTCAGAAAGGCAGGCACATCGGTGTGACCCAAATGTGCCTTTCCAGTTCATTGTTCTAGGAAAGCTGCCACACCTGCATGGGTTGATTTTCCAATGGATCGAGGAGCAGAAGGATCCCCTCTTAATCATAGAATGGGTTTTCCTGTCGCTCCAAAGATCCAAAACTATCACTAGACCACAATAGCTGATAGCAAAGCTGATTCAGAAGGCCAGGGTGAGGTTGTGCGAATTAGCAGGGTGTGACTTTGCATGTATCCACCTTCCAGTCAGGCTTTCTGAGAAGGAAGGAACTCTCCTGAGAGATTGACCAAAGGGATGTTTGAGCATTTGCTCCAGAGCAGTGCCAGTCTCCAGCTATTTCTGGACAGCTACAGGGGACAAATATCAGTCCATGCCCCATCTCACAAGTTGTTCAATGAAGAATTCCACCTTATTCCTCAAGAGAAAAGGAGCCAGAGGGCACTCAAGGCTCTCACAGTGTTCATGGATGCCTCTGGGGCTTCCCACAAGTCGGTGACGACTTGGAGAAATCCACAGACTCAGCACTGGGAAGCTGATGTTGAGCTTGTGGAGGGATCCTCCCAAGTGGCTGAACTGGCTGCAGTGGTGAGAGCTTTTGAGAAGTTTTCTGAGCCAATCAACTTGGTGACAGACTCTGCCTATGTGGCAGGAGTAGTGTCCAGGGCGGAGCAGGCTGTGCTCAAAGAAATAGAAAATGAACATCTCTTCAGGTTGCTCTCAAGGCTGATTTATTTAATCTCTCACCGAGAGCATCCATTCTCTGTGATGCATGTGAGGTCACACACTGATTTTCCAGGTGAGATTGCAGAAGGGAATCTCAAAGCAGACTCACTTGCTGCTCCAGTCAAAAAAATACGTCTCCCTGATGTCTTCCAACAGGCAAAGCTGAGTCACCAGCACTACCATCAGAATGTGCCAGGTTTGATTCGACAGGTCCAGGCTCGAGCCATTGTGACCAACTGTCCTAATTTCCAGCTCCAGGCCGTGCCATCGTTGGGCATGGGGGTAAACCCCAGAGGCCTTAGCAGCTGTGAGGTATGGCAGACAGACATCACACACATTCAAAGTTTTGGTCGCCTTGAATGTGTTAATGTAAGCATAGACACATTCTCAGGTGCTATATAGACCCCTGACATTTCCTGTTCGTCCTCTTTTGCCCCACTCTCCCCTGGGACATCACAGAATAAAGAGAGCTGCACCAACGTATATCAGAGTTAAGAGACTCTTTTGGAAATCTTCACCATCTCCTGATATTCCTCCCCTCACAGCCTTGGTTCTCTGGGCTAGCCTTATTATTCAAGGGGCTGTGTGAGGTGGGGAATTTCAGATGATATCGTGTGTGGGAGCACAGCAGGGGAAGTCTTCGAAAAAGGAGAGAAGATTCTTCAGATTCTGCTGAAAGCTGGTTTTGCCATTAAGCGAAACAAGGTTAAGGGACCAGCTCAAGAAATTCAGTTTCTAGGAGTCAAGTGGCAAGATGAATGCTGTCAGATCCCAACAGAAGTAATCGACAAGATCACCGCTATGTCTCTACCTACCAACAAGAAGGAGACACAAGTTTCCTAGGTGCCATAGGCTTTTAGAGAATGCAAATCCCTGACTACAGTCAGATTGTGAGCCCTCTTTACCTGGTCACCTGCAAGAAGAGCGATTTCCACTGGGGCCCTGAACAGCAACAAGCTTTCACCCAAATCAAGCAGGAAATTGCTCATGCAGTAGCTCTTGGCCCAGTCAGGCCAGGACCAGAGGTGAACAACATGCTCTACTCTGCAGCCAGAAACCATGGTCTGTCCTGAAGCCTTTGGCAGAAGGTGCCTGGGGAGACTTGGGGTCAACCACTGGGGTTCTGGAGCTGGAGTTACAGAGGGTCTGAAGCAAACTACACTCCCACAGAGAACGAAATCTTGGCCACCTATGAAGGAGTTCAAGCTGCCTCAGAAGTAATTTGCACCGCAACACAGCTGCTTCTAGCACCCTGGCTACCAGTGCTGGGGTGGATGTTTAAAGGAAAGGTTTCTTCCACACATCATGCCACAGACACCACATGGAGTAAATGGATTGCACTCATCACTCAGCGCGCCCGTATTGGAAATCTGAATTGCCCTGGGATTTTGGAAATTATAACAAACTGGCCTGAAGGGGAGACTTTTGGATTGCCTTCTGAAGAGGAGGAGCAAGTGGCATGCTGAGGAGTCCCCACTATATAATGAGCTACTGGAAACGGAAAGACAATATGCTCTTTTCACTCATGATTCCTGCTGAACTGTAGGCACTAGCTGGGAATGAAAAGTATGGAGCCCCACACAAGGATTTGCACAAGCTACCGAGGGACAAGGTGGATCAAGTCAGGTTGCAGAACTTAAAGCTGTCCAGCTGACTTTGAATATTCCTGAATGAGAAAAGTGGCCAAAGCTATATCTCTACACCGACTCATGGATGGTAGATAATGCTTAGTGGGGATGGCTGAGTCACTGGCAAAAGACCAACTGGCAGTGCAAAGGGAAATCAATTTGGGCTGCTGAGATCTGGCAGGACATTGCCACCCGAGTAGAGAAGCTGATTGTGAAGATTCAACACGTGGATGCACACGTACCCAAGAGTCAGCTACTGAACAGCATCACAACAACGAATAGGTAGACCAAGCTGCCAAGGTGAAAATATCACAGGTAGCTCTAGATTGGCAGCATAAAGGAGAATTATTCCTAGCTCATTGGGTCCATGATGCCTCTGGTCATCAGGGGAGAGATGCAACATACCAATGGGCCCGTGACCAAGGGGTGGACCTTACTATGGACAACATCTCACAGGTCATGCACGACTGCGAGACCTGCACTGCCATCAAACAGGCCAAACGGATGAAGCCTCTGTGGTACGGTGGGTGATGGTTGAAAAACAGGTATGGGGAAGCTTGGCAAATTGACTACATCACGCTTCCCCAGACCCGACAAGGCAAGCACTATGTACTGACCATGGTGGAAGCAACCACAGGATGGTTGGAAACCTACCCTGTGCCTCATGCCAATGCCCGGAACACCATCTTAGGCCTAGAAAAACAGGTCTTGTGGAGACACGGCACCCCTGAAAGAATTGAGTTGGACAATGGAACCCATATTAAGAATGGCCTTATCAACACCTGGGCCAGAGAACATGGGATTGAGTAGATATATCATATCCCCTATCATGCACCAGCTTCCAGAAAAGTGAACGATGCAAAAAAGGACTGCTTAAGACCACCTTGGTGGGAGAACCTTCAGGAATTGGGAATTGAATTTGGCAAAAGCCACCTGCATGGTCAACACCCGAGGGTCCATCAATCAAGCTGGTCCTGCCCAATCTGAACCCTTGCAGTCAGTGAATGGAGATAAAACCCCTGTGGTACATACGAAAGGTGTTTTAGGAAAGACAGTTTGGATTAATCTCACCCCAGGCAAAGACAAACCCATCCGTGGGATTGTTTTTGATCAAAGACCCAGTTACACTTGGTGGGTAATGCAGAAGGATGGGGAAACCCGTTGTGTACCACAAGGAAACCTAGTCTTAAGTGAGAACTATGTGTACGGTTTCATCATGATGCAGATGGAAATAGAAAAAGAGGTCCATAATGTCTGAGATTGAAAGGCAAGATGTTTTCTAGAACCATCTGTGTAGCAATTACCCTCTGGGCAGTTTTCCTTATCTCCTCTTAATGAGCCCTTCAATGTCTTGCCACATGACTCAGAGATAACACTCTCCAGAGGCCAGTTCTGTTTAACAGGTGATCAAGAACACACCAGAATGACATCAGCCCATTGTGAGATGCTCTGCCCGGGGGGAGGAGCTAAGCATTCCCACCTAGATATATTCTGGGATTTCTAGACAGAGAAGCAGTCTTCCCACAGGTTTCCAAGAGGACACAGCTGGGGTTTTCCACTGGACTGACTACACCTTTTCTACAGGACCACTGCACAAACAGAAGCCACATCTGTCACTCCAAGAGGACGCAGCCACTCCAATTTGGACTGCTACCAACACGCTGGCCAAAGGGGTGTCAGGTTGTATTCTGAATTTTTTGGTGGTCTTCATTTTGTATCATTGCATGTACTTTGTCTCTTTTCCATTTTCCCAATAAATTGTATTTCTGACTTGAAGTTTCTCACTGGTTTTGCTTTCAAACCAGAATAAGATGTTAAACAATGATTGAGTTCATCAAAGAAATGTAGAAATGAGTAAATTCCTGTAGCTACCAAAAAAACAGACCTCTGTAGTGCAGACTGATGAGTGGCCCAAAGATTGCCTGTGCCCCTGTGCCCTCCTGGGCACCAGCTGCAGGCAGCAGTCGGCCACACTCACAGGACTGTGCTCAGCTCAGTCTCTAGTGCACTGAACATTTTCTCTCCCAAACCCAACACATTAAATCTAACTTTGATGAGAATGATAAATTATATAATAAAGAAAAATTATAAAATCCCAGCAGTGAGTACTGGAAAGAGATGTCTGCTTTGAGGATTTTGATCATGGCATTTAATATCCAGTCTGCAATTCATGCCATTCTCTTTTATTATATTCTGTTTATAAACTCTGTGTTGTAATCACAGATTTTCTAGCATGATATTCAGTAATTATCTAAGCCCTTTATCCCGGAATGCAATTGCATTTGGCTGCTTATCTTATTCAACTTCTATTGATTTCAAAGGTTCATATTATGTAAGGTCTTTGAGTGGAGCTGCATATATCTTAGCAGGTTCAGAAAGAGGTAAATTATTGTTCATAGGGTCCAGAAAAAAAAAAAAAAGAGCAACAAACCAAGCACCTCTTAAAGGACAATCTGTGGCTTTCTCCTTCTACACAGCAGTTCACACTGCGACAGAGCCTGTGTGGTGAGAGTTAGAAGTAGAATGGAGAAGTCCAGGAATATATCTGAAGATTTCATACAAAAGGCAATGGCAGCTGCCAACTCAATGCGTCGTGATGAACTGCTTTTCTCTTACAAGGGAACTCTCTACCCTACCACTATTTGCAGTCCTGAAACATTCAAAGCTTTGGAGTCCTTTGAAGTCAGAAGTGATGATGTAATTTTGGCAGGATACCCAAAATCCGGTGAATACATTTTAATTTTTTGCATTAACAAGGTTCTGTAATAGTTAGTAACTAGGGTTGTACAGAATATAAGCAATATATTTGGATGGTTCACAATATTATATATTATGCTAAATAATAGTCTTTAGAATGTTCAGCAAATCTTGTAAAACTTATTTAATTCTCAAAAAGCACAAGAAATTAGTTATGAATATTTGATATGGGAAACTTTCCAAAAGACTGAGAAAAACAATCTGATTTTCTTTTCTATAGCAACCAATGGTTTTTGTTATTTTTATTTGGATAGTTGTGATATTATATGCACAAATAGGTGGGAATCTAAATACAATTTTTTACACCAGAGGCAACTAGATCTCTTGATATTACACAATCTCCTCCACATGTATGTTTGTAAAGTTAAGAGCTTTATGTTTTCACAATGGAGTTTTTGGTACCTTCAAATGGTGAATATTCCATAGTCTTTATTTAATTTCCCATAGATGTCAGGAAATAGTTACCAACAATATTTTTGTTCTTGAAGTGATTGCAGTGTTCTTTAATCATTGAGAAATCAAGAGGACATATTTGCTAGGCTTGCAAGTTTACCCCACATATTTACTCCTTCTTTCTCAAAGCACTGGTCCACGTGCAAGCCAAAGTTTGGATGAGATGGGCCTCATATACACTTTAATCTACCTGTTTCTCTCTTCCAGCAATTGGCTAACACTGCCTTACAGCAGATAGTCACAGCTGACAAGATTGTGAAGTTTTTGCTTTTTTATTTATTTTCTTTTTGAAGAAATGTTATGCAGTTGAATGCAGTTGCTAAGATTGCATTGAAAAAGATGAAGGTACCCAGTGTCCAGATGTCAGGAAATGGTAAATTAGAGATGGGAGGTTTATGCAGGCTCTTTGTTGTCTTTTGAATAAAAAGATAACAAATGTTTCTAGGAAATGTCACTTTAGAGAGTTTTTTCCTATTGTTAAAGAAAATGAGTGCACAATTTTCAGATCTAGTTCTGCTGCTGTGTTGAAGTAGTGTGATCCATCTTTCTCCCTAAAGTAATCCAGCACACCAGAAAACACTTAATGTTTAAGGTTTTAAAGTACAGGTTTACCACCCCAGTCTTCCCTTTATATGTCACAATAAAATTTATTACTTTAATGCAGGTTTTCCTAGTTGGATCTCAATGGTTCTTCTCTTTTATTAGTTAGTTCACAATATACAAGGTAATTTATGGTGTCCTGAACTGCTCAAGCTGGAGAAATATGTCCTTCTGAGGAGCAAAGGTAGGAGCCTGGGAGGTGATTGACCAGACAGTCAGATGTGATTGCATCATATGAAAGGAGGCCAAGTAACTCACCTGGTAGTATTACCACCACTTGATTTCCCTGTTAAATTCATTTCTGCTGATTCTGAAAGTTTTACAGCAGTTCTGTATTTTGCTTCTTTTAGGCACAAACTGGCTAAGTCAAATCTTAACTGACCTGATAGCCATATCTCAAAAGAAAACACCAGGAAGTGAAAGTAGTTTGAATGCTGAAGAACAAAAAGAAATAGCCTACCTTGAAGTTGGAGATGCCAAGAAATATGAGGTGGGAACAGAATATGTATGGAAATGATCAAAATTATGTGCTTCAAATACTGAATATATGATGTATTAGTTGTCCCATTGTTTGATAAGAATGTTACTTCTATTGTCCCATTGTTTGATAAGAATGTTACTTCTATTTATGTGACATCTTTTCAGGAATAACTTTATCTGGACTGTCAAATACTGAGGGGTAAATTAACACATCTGTGGAACAGAAAGGGGAACATACCCATGAGATACATAAGTATTTCCAAAATTCAACATAGCATCTTTTGTATTTAAGAACAGCTTCATGAAGTGTCAAATCATGAAGTATTAGCTTTTGTCTCTTTTACTTGCTTTTCCTCCTTATCCCCTCTCTCAGTCCTTCACAGGCTTCAGCTTTCAGAGATAGCTAATCTGTATCCTACCACTAGATTTTATCCCTTGTCTAACAGAAATGAAGAGAATTATCACTGAAGAGAACTAACAATGGATAGTCTTTTTCCAAGTGCTCATGGGCTTTGGAAATTAGAACTATTCAGAACAGCCCACTAATCTCCCAGAGCAACACTCACAAAAAAATCCCAAAAACCATTTCTATCAGCCAATAACTGTTGATAAGTTCATCAGAGCAACATTTTAGCATAGGTTAATGAAAAGAATACTTGTACTAAGTGAACTCGCCATTTTCCTCCTTCCAAATCTTCAAGCGAATGACTAGATTACCTTCTCCAAGATTTCTGGCTTCTCATCTCCGTCCTGAAAACCTTCCCAAGTCTATCTTCAAAAACAATGCCAAGGTGAGTGCTCATTTTAATGTATTAAAGCAAACACTTCAACAGATTTTTGTTTAAAGCAAATTTAGTACTTTATTGCCAATTTTCAGAATCACACTTATACTTAAGTGTTTAGCCTGGCCATTTCTACATGAGTCCTTAAGCGCTGTCATTCATCTCACCTAACCACAGTTTGGCCTTTATTGGCACCTTTGTGACAGTTTCCACAAGACACTTGCAGGGTTTGAACAAATCCTCCAGAGGCAGAATGTATTTTGATGTAATTTCCTGTGGGAAGAATTTTATGGCATTGTTGCAAGTGAGGGCTTCAATGTGTCAAATTTCCAGGACAATTTATATTTTTGTGAATTTCCCCTGCTACTTAAAAGATGAACTATGCTTGTATTGATCAAAACATACTTAGATTCTGCATAAATAATTTGGTCAATCTGTAAAAGATAGTAATTATAGGCAATCATCTTCTCATGGTACCAAAGCAAAGTTAAATATTGCACCTTCAGAATTGGGAATGAAATTGCTACTTCTGCAAGGAGCACACAAGGTATTAGAAATCCCCAACTGCAGTTATAAAGAATATTATTGTTTCTTTTTTAATGTTGTAGTCTGCTATGTCTTTCTCTATAAATAATTCAATTATTTTTCTAGATATTGTTACTGATTCGTAATCCAAAAGATGTTGCTACATCATTCTACCATTTCTCCAATGGCATAGTTTTTCTTCCCTCCTATGAGACCTGGAATGATTTCTTCACGGATTTCATGACAAAGAAAAGTACAGTATATTTTTTCTGTCTGTGTCAATTGTCCAATGATTTGTCTTTGTCTAAAAACCCTTGTACTTTGTTATATCAGTTTCACTAGGATCTCTTGCTTTACAAAAGCAGAGATTAAAGACAGAGAATTAGAAATCTGAACTGAAGTCTACCAGGCTTGTCTTACTGCTTGAGGATAAATATTTGTCAAAATGCACTTCCACAGGCTTTAATTTGTACAAACTGGTATTTTTCCTGGAAGAAGCAGTTCTTCCTTACCTCTACCTCGGGTCCCCTTTACCCCTGCTCTCCTATGTCCATCATCTTGTGTCCAGGGAGCTGTATAATCACCTCCATGCCAAAATGGATGAAAGGAATTATTTGGTCTAGGCCTAGTGCATTAAAAAGTGAACTAATTCTAATGCATTACAAAAGAGAAAAAGTAATAGCACTAGTTTAATTAATTAGCACTAGTTATGAGTTTGGCATAGCACATGGTCAGCAGAAGAGAGGGTTCAAAATGGTTTTAGACTGGATTAAGGCAGTCTTACAAGATCGTCTGCAAGAGGATAGCTATTTTGGTGAACTCAAAGCTTTCTTGAAATACTAACAAGTTTTATTTTTCTGACTTACAAATGGTATCACATGCCTGAGTCTGGAGCAAAACTTGTACTTACCACAGAAGGTGGTAAACTCTGCCATAAATACAATTAACAAAGCCCTTGGTTGACACAACTTAATGAGCAAAACTTGTATAATCTTAATTTGTGCTTCATCTTAGGATCCTTTTGTTTTATTTAGTGGCCTGGGGATGCTACTTTGAATACATTTCTGAATGGAACAAATATGCTGACAAAGAAAATATTATGACAATAACTTATGAAGAGGTAAAAGAGGTAAGACTACCAATAGTTACAAATTCTCTTTACATAAGGGGACACTTTTTTCCTGAACTAATTCACCATTGTATGCATGCAGGGTATCTAATTTGTGTGAGACAGGTTCTTGTTATAAGGGAAGAAAAGGGGAAATTGAAACTTAAAAGCCCTCTTAAAATTTTTCTTGTGAAAATGATTCTGGTTTTTTATTTATCTGTGATATAAGCCCAAGTAATTGTAAATCCAATTCAACTGTAGTGTCTTTGCGGAGGAGCTTTTTTATTTTCAGCAGTGTAGGTTTTACACACCTGTCAATCATATAAAATATTTTGTAATCTACAGGAAGGCAGCTCATATCTCCTCCAAAATAATTATGGACAAGAGAAGCGCTATGGCCCACTCTAGTCCTAGTGAAGTCTATGACTATCCTATGTATGCAGCCAGCAGAGTGATATAGGGATGTGTAAACACCTTGGAAAGCAGTGTCATTTGTTTGAACATCATGCCATATGCTACATTCCTCTTTCCAGAATCCAGCCCTGAGTGTGAAGAACATAGCTACATTCTTTGGAATACCTCTGACTGAGGAAGAGCTCCAGCTAGTGCTAGAGAGGAGCAGCTTCCAGTCTATGAAGAAAAACTCGGACAAGACCCATGGGCCAATTGCTAATGCTCTCTTTCGCAAAGGTAGGAAGCTGCAAGTGGCTCAGAGGTAGAAATGTCCCACTGCCAAGAACTTGGGCCATCCTTTGGTTCTTTTTCCTGCACTCACATTAGCATTGCTAAGCAGGTTATCACTGCTTTGCTTGAGAAGACTATTCAAGAAAAACTGGTGAGGAAGATAGCCAGCAAGGCTCTCACAGCAGAGACACTTTTGGAGGCTCACAGACGGCTGGCAGGAAGGAGGAACTGTCATGCATCAGAATTCCTCTCCACTCTGTGCCTGGAATACCAGTTGCCCAGCCTTTGGAGCAGGCAGCACTGGCCCAAATTCAGCCTGAGTGGCGTGACCACACTTTTTAGGAGTGTAGGAATCTTCTGAGATGGCCAGTGCCAAATGCCTTCTCACTCTTACCCATTAGAAATAAGCCAAACAAGCAAGAATCCAGGTACACAAAAGGGTGGGAACACAATTTGGGAACAACCTTTGCAGTATAGTGTGTGGGACATGGACATGAGAAGGGCAACCTGGTTGTCAGAATCTATTTCTTCATTTTATATTAGAGACATAATTGGAGAATAACTCAAGCTGCCAAAGGAGCAGAAACTCATCTCTATCTCCTGGCACATAATTCTTAATCAATTCCTCATGATCTTCCACTTTGCCAGTCATGACTGACTAGAGGAGAGAGATGGATGGAAACAGGATTTTAGGCTGCATTTTTGAGTACCATCACCTAAAGAGGAGTACGTTCTTTTGCATTATAGCAAAAGGTTATTCACATAGACATGTAATGCCATGGAGTTCACAAAATTATATTGGTGTAGAAAAATGCTTCATCTGGAAAATGCATCAACGCAATTTAGTGTACAATGCAATAAAAATGAGAGCTCTGTAGAATAAAAAATGAAATTCCTTGCTTTTCAAGAGTTTGTTCTTGCTTCTTTGAAGGTGGTGTAAGTGACTGGAAGAATCTTTTCAGTGAAGATCAGAGTGAGAAAATGGACAAAGCATTTGAAGAACATATAGCAGGAACAAAACTTGGAAAAAAGTTAAAGTATGACTTGTACTGCAAAGCCTGAAGAATTATGAAACGTGGTTAGAAGAAGAAATTTGCAAGGCAGACTCAGATCATCTGAAGGGTATACACAGGACAACTAGATCAAATGATACAAGCACCTTAGAATTACTGTGACAGTCATTGCAGCAGTCTTTAGAGTGACTCTCTTGAGGAATGGCCTTCTGTTTCATGGTGAGACCTCAGGCCACACCCATTTGCTGAAGAAGATGACAACTAATGACATTTACAAAAACTCAACAGCCCTGTTCCAGCTGTCACCTTGAAGGAAATGCCCCTTTTCTTTCTAGACAAAATTGTATCCTTCTAGACTACTAATACTTATCTAGTATGCAGATTATTTTTCTCTTCAAAACCATTTCAAATGAAGCAACATCTTCACATAAAATATCACTAGCAAAAATAGAGATATGACAGAAGCTTAATGTCAAATGAGATCTCCCGTGAGTTCAACACAAACTAAATCAAAGCTAGAGGGTGGAGAAAGAAAGGCAATATGGATCATTGTTAAGGCTATTCATCTCTCTGAATGCAGAATATCAAGATGGATTTCAGATTATGGGCTGATGTTAATAGGCAAGATTCCCTGAGAAGCACTGCTTTCTATAGGATCACAGAGCAGCCCAGGTTGGAAGAGACCTTGAAAAATCATCTGGTACAACCTTTCATGGGAAAGGGAGCCTGGATGAGATTCATTCTAGATATAATATATTAAAAACCTCCAGTGATGAGGAGTCTACCACATTTATGGAGGCATTGTTCCAGCAAATGCTCGTTCTTGCTGTAAATAACTTACTTCATGTATCAAGATTAAACCTCTCCTGTTGCAACTTGAACCCATTGCCTCTTTTCTTCTCCATGTGGTGTCTGGTAAATAGGGAGCCTTTATCCTCTTTGGAGCTGCCTTTAAGTACTGGAAACTCTGATGGGGTTGTCCCTGAGCCTTCTCAGCTTTGTGGTCCTCCCTTGGAAACCCTCTTCTTTGTCTGTTACTTGAAAATGTCTCTATTGAGATAGTGGGGTTTCAAGAGTGATGGTGGAAGACATTGCTGTACCCAGCCCTCTTCTAGTGCCACTGGCATTTGCCTCTCTAGACACAATATTGCAGACTTGTCCAAGGACCTATTCTAGAAAAAAAGAGGCAAAATAAGGTTCTGTAATTATGGTTGATTAAAAACAGGAAAAACCTGACCCAATTTATAGAACCACCACCTAACGAGGTAAGATGTAAAAATAAAAGATACAGTTGAACAGTGAGACAGGGGCTTGGAAATTTAACTCTTGTTAGAAACCAAATTTGGATTTAGCTGAAGTCTGCTTGTTTAATCTGTTAACTCATGTGCTCACAAAAAGGCCTGGGGAGACAACAGATATGATTCAAGGCTACTTCAAAAGGAATAAAAGCATTCAAACTGAAGTGAGATAAGAGGCCTCACTGACCTTGAGGCTGAAGCAAATGGAAAAACTGAACCTGGGTTATGTGACTGAATAACTTTGCAGGCTCATAAAAATTTGAAAGACAGTTTAATACATATGCATATGTCTTTTATGCATATGCAACAGATTAGGGGATAAAGTAGACTTGGGAATTTTTGGGGGTGCGCATGTCCTTGGGGAGCATGTGTCCAGCTCGGAAATAAATCATACCGGCTTTACAACTTTTACAGGTTGTGGAGTTTTTTTTCTGCAAATCAAAGGAATGAAATATCCAAAGAATTTTTGTTTCACTCTTCTAAAGCTGGTTGCTTCTGCTTGGACATAAGTGGACATGCAGAGTTTTGTAAAGAAATAGGAATGCTCAAAGTAATACTTAGAAATATTTAGAAAATAAATGAATGAGCAGCAGAAAATCCTGTGGCAAGCCATCTTTGAACAACTACAGGTTATCTTTAAGCAACCAGAAAGGTACCAGATTTCTAGAGGAGAACATACATAATAGTAGTGTTTAAAATCTTGCAAAGGAAGAATCAAAATAGAACAGTCACCTTAGCTTGATCCATAGAAATATGGTAGCAAAAATGACAAAGCAACTGACCATGGAACATTTTGAAGAACATGAAATAGTAAATATATGTTAAAAAAGTTGGTGATCCTCCTTAAGATAACTTACCTCTTGAATAAGCCACTGACAGAAAATGCAAGAGGTGACAGCATTGGGGAGAGCCTGACATGTGACTAAAGAGACAGAAATTTATGTGGGGATGGCAATGTACAAACATTGGCTATAGAAATGAAAGTACTGGAAGCAGACTTAGGTTCTTAGAAATTCATACAACAGCAATAAAAGGCATTCAGAAGCACTCTCAGCACCAGCAGCAATACTTCAGGAATATCCACTTGTTCACATGGATATTATGAACTTGGTTGCAATAGTATGCTTATGGTCACACTGCATGTACAGGTTGAGAGCAAAATTGGGAGGGCAATTAAAGCAATCTTCTTTAGTGGTGAGTCCTGATCATATTCAATTTTGTTTTTAACATTGGTGGGCAGAACTACTACCATACAGTGTGTCATAAATGTCTGACTGGTAGGTCTGGGGATCAAAATAGAGAGCTGAAAGTACTAGGAAAAATGGCAAAACAATTTGAAACATAACACATTGAGAAGATTAGAGAACACAAAGTTTAGTAAAGATAAATGTAAAACTCTATATTTAGAAAAGGGAAGCCAAAAGAACAGGTACTTGATGGCGGTAAATCAGTCAGGCAGCAGCTGGCATAAAAACGCCTGAGGAATCACACTTAGCAAGGACTAACATGATGACAGTGCTAGCAAAAAAAGTCACAGATCTTATTCTGGTCTTGGTGATCTGATTGAAAACCAGACCATGACCTGTTTCTGGAGTTTTGTCCTCCCCTGTGTCATCCCAAGGCTTGAATTCAGTCCCTTTGTGCCCCTAACAATCTCACTCTGAAGGACAGAGCTATTCAGAGCAGTAACACCTCATGTGCTTTTGCTCCATTTGAGATAATCTGTGGGCCCTTACATTCAGTGGGGTAAGGGGGTGAAAGAAATGAGAATGGTAAAGGCAGGCTGCCATGTCAAAAAAATGAATGTAGGCAAGGAAACTTGGTATGTCACTTAAGTGACATATTTTGAGAGTGAAAATTAAGCTGAGATGAAGCTAGTGAGTGTGAGAAACAATTCAGAAAACTTGGGAATCTGTTTTGAAGGTAAGACATAATTGACTGACACAGTAACAGAGCTCTCAAAATTTCTTACTTCTATGTTCTTGCCAACTATCAAAAAAAGAAAAGTATATTTCTTTTTGGTCTAGTCTTTTTTGTTGCCTCTGATGCCTAAAAAGAGAAATTTCCACTGAAAATTATGTTTATATTGTATTTTTGTCTGTTTCTTTTAAAAAAAGAGAATGAACAAACCAGAAAAATTATATTAACATCTTCCACCTCTTGTACTTTCCCTAATCCATTTCAGGATTTTATTTCAGGAAATACAATTTACAGATGTGCCTTTGGTGTAATTTAACATTATTATTCCTACTAGTTGTTGCCCTAATATTTCCTGTTCCTAGTATTAGTTGCAGCAAAGACCATAGGTCACTCTTGTCAGTCTCCATGGAGTTCAGTAATATCAAAAGGATTTAACAGAGTACAGAGTTAATCAGTGACTTGCACCTTCACCCCTGAGTGAACAACCCTGTCCTATTTACTTATATGTTGCATAAAGCTTTTCTGCATTGTGGACAGACAACCTATTTCTCTTTGGGTAGATTTACACAGGAATATAGATATGACCCGAAACAGTGAAAGAATCATTGAAATAGTGGACAAATGTTTTTCAGAGGGTGACAAGATGGCCCCAGAAGATATGCTGTTTTCCTACAGAGGTATTTTATACCCAGCTGCAATTAGCAGCCCGCAGACTTTGGAAGCTCTGAAATCCTTTGAAGCCAGGAGCGATGATGTGATTCTAGTAGGTTATCCTAAATCAGGTAAGTGTTTTCTTGATCAGTAGTCAAATACACAGTGCTACAATCCTGAAGTTGATTATTTAATGCTGTCACTTAACAGAGCAACAATTCCTGAGAAAAGCTTATGATGACATCGGACTTCAAAGAATCATGAATTTAAGTTGTAAGGCATATCTGGAGCTCAAATAATGTAACACCCTGCTCAAAGTGGGGGAATGACCTAACATCCCAAGTTAAGTTTGGTTGCTTAAGGCCTTGTCCAGAAGGGTTTTGAAACTTTTGAGGATGGCGCTTCACCACCCATTGAAATCTTTTTCAGTGTTTTGCCATAATAGTGTTTTTGGGGGGATTGGGTTTTTCTTTGTTACTACATCAGTGCAGTCAGACATGCCCTTGTTTTGAGTCTCAATCTTCATTACTACCTGCAGTAGTGGAAGACTGCAGTGAGTGTCCCATGCCTTTTTTCTTCTATCTGCAGCCTGAGCAAACCAAGCCTTTCTATGCAGTTCATTTGCTCCAGCTCCCAGTAGTTTCATGGACATTCAACAAAACTTTCCCCAGGTTCTCAAAATCATTTGTGCTTCAGTCTAGGAACTGCACACAGTATTCCAATGGTGAACACACCAGTGCCAGCTAAAGCGGGACAATCACATCCTTTCCTTTGTATCTAAATGGAGAAAAAGACATGAATGCCTTTGATATGAAAAGACAAGGATTTTTACATATTTTCTCTCTCTTTTACTCTGGGCCTTTCAGAATCCTTGTTTGTTTTTTTTTTTTTTTTCTTTTTTCCTATTGGCATTACAGAAATATCTTAGTATGTAATTTGCAGAAAAAGAGGAAGTTGATCCTTATCACATCACCTTTGTGTGCAGACTCTAGAGCTGTACGCAAGCAGAACTGGTTTATATGTGTGAGGATCCACTTAAACACTGCAGGAGGTGTTAGTTGAAAACTGAGATTTGTCTCTCTGAACCCAGATCCTCACGCACCATATTTCTCCCAGGCTGCAGAAGCCAAGACAACTAAGTCTGGTGAAAGATGGTGTCAGGAGCATGATGGTCTGGTGGCTGACTAATGACCCTTGTGCTGCCAGTTACAGAAGCCTAGCTGGGAATTGTGAATGAGACCAAAGTGGGTCAATAATGAAGAGAGAACAGTGCTCCTAAAGAAAGCACTGTGGAAAGAAAGCAGAAACAGAAGAGAGATTACTCAGTTGGCCCAGTGCTGGGAGACACACAGCTCTTGAGTAATTTCCACAGGCAGTAGTGTGTGGTAACCAAAAAGTAGAGAAGTTGAAAGGAGTTGAAAAGAGCAATAGAGGTCTGCTTCTGCTTCTACCAATGTGACTCTGAAGCAAGCAGGGCACAGTATCTGCTCTCCACAGTATCTGCGTAACAGCTCTGCCCCTGTTGACCTTAGGCATACCCTTGTTGATTGTTAACCAGGGTGATTTACCCTCAGCTGGCAACTCACAGCTCAACTCAGTGGCCACACAGGGCCACTCCCTCTTTCACCCACAAGGCGATGGGCAAGGGAAACAGAGTGAGAGGAGTCATGGGTTGAAGTAAAGACAAATACTTAAAGCAAGATCTATGTATGTAAGCAAAGCAAAATAAGGAATTCATTCTATCTTTCTGTCAGTCAAATGTTCAGCTGTCTCCAGGGCTCCATCACCCATGGTGGTGATACGGTAAGACAAGTGCTTTAGCTCGCAGCATCTCTCTTTCCTTCTTCTTCCCTCAAATTTTATTTCTGAGCATGACTCCATATGGAATAGAATACTCCTTGGGCCAATTGGGGTCAGCTGTCCCATCTGTATCCCCTTTTAATTTCTTGTGCACCTGCAACCTACTCTCTGGCAGCTCAGTGAGAGAATCAGAGGAGGCCCTGACACTGTGTAATTACTGCCTAGCAGTAACTAAGATATCTCTGTGTTACTGACATTGTTCTCAGCAAAAATTCAACACAGAACTCTATACCAGCTACTATGGGGAAAATTAATTCCATTGCAATGAAAACCAGCACACACACTTGTTGAAAGGTTAAAGTACAACATTGAACCAAACTGGTTCACTTGAAACCAATTTGACAGGTACCATTGGCCAGATTTACATGAAAAAGAAAAATTGAATGGATGTCCTACTGGTGTCTTTATCCTTTCAGGAACCAATTGGCTTGAACAAATGGTGAAGGAGTTGGCAGATGCCAAATATACAGAAGAGGAAATGAAAGAGAGAATAAATGCTGAAAAGAAGCTAGAGACATTTCAGCGGCTAGAATTTGGGGATCCTGGGATATATGAGGTAAGCAATAACTGAAAATACTGTTCCTGCTCTTCCTACAGGTAATAATAGCTGAAAGACAATGGCTGATCTTAGAGGTAATGGAGAATTTCGAGCCTTAACAGCAGCTACAGTCTGCAGAATTAGCAAGTGTAGTATCTCTGGTGTCCCAACAAAAGGGCTGAGAAGGCATAGTGTGCTCCTGCTATAGACCCAGTAAGTTTGATTAGTAAGACCTTTTCCTAGGATGTCCTGTTTTTAGGCCTGTGTCATGTGAAATGTTGCTTGGTGGCAGAGGTTGCAGAAGCCTACACCACCAGTGCATCCCTGTAGGTTTTTGAAGTGATAAATATATCTCTGGTCTCAACTTTTCTTATAACCTATAATAACTGAACAGGCACAACTCACTGAATAAGCTACTTCTCTCTTGTCGCATTTCTTCTCACTTTCTTTAAAGAGGATGAAGCAGCTTCCTTCCAGAAGAATTATAGTAACCCATCTGAGACCTGGTATCCTGCCTCCATCCATTTTCCAAAGCAAGGCTAAGGTGAGTCTTCTCTTTGCATCATGCTGCAAAAGCTTTCCACCCTAAATTAGCTTTCTTCTGTGTGAGATATCTTTTCTGCATTTTCACCAGAGCTGGTCAATACACAACCACATTTCCAAGGTTGGAGAGACAGCTCTGTGTGCCAAGGCGGTGAACAAATATCCTCTTCCAGCAGCAGCTTTGCTGACTGTTGGTGGGCTTATTGCTGAGTGTCACTATCCTTTCAGAAAAGTGCTTCCACGTTGGTGGTAGAGAATTGAGCAAGGCAAGGAGTAACTTGCCTTTAAAACCAGGGTACCTGGGAAAAGCCCACCACAGGCTGTGGCTAAAATAATCTTAGATGGGAATTACTGCAGAGAGAAGCTAGGGTGCATCTAGAGACTGTTTGTGCCTCTTTTGTTCAGTAGATCATGAACTCATTGCTCTGGAGTGGAACTAGGTCAGAACTGTCTTGAGGAAATCAGTGACATCTTGTTTTCAGCCTGAAGCTTACATTAGCAACAAGTAATCTGCCAAAGCTCTGATTTCTTACTCAATAAAAAGAATTAGACCAGAATTGTATGGTCTGGCAAATTTTAGTGGACAAGTAAGCTTGCAGACAACACGAAGGGTGGGAGTGTTGATTTGCTGGAGGCTAGGAGGCTCTGCAGAGGGATTTAAACACAGAATGAGCGGACGCCAATTCTATGAGGTTAAATAAGGTATGTACTGGGTCCTGCAAAATGGGGGTCACAACAACCCCATATGTAGTATCTTGGCACTACTGAGGCCCTTGGAGTGTCCAGCATGCATGATCCCAAAGCTCACTGCTACCTTAGAAAGCTGGAAAATAGGCAGGATGGGTCTTTGTATGAGCTCCAGCAAACCAGGTTTACTGGTACACGAACCAGGTCCAGCACCAAACAAGGTCCAGGGATAAAGACAGGGTGCAAGCTGAGGGCACAGGGTCTTATATGGGATAGTGAGGGTGGAGCTGAGGGTCAGGGTCCAATGGATACAGGGGAAAATGGTGCCAAGGAGGGGTTAAGGGTCAGGTCAGCCAATAGGCAAATAGGGGTGGAGGAATGCAGCAAACTAGGGCAAATGAAGGGACAGAGAGAGGAAAACATTCTAGGGTCTAACCAAACATGGGCAATAGAGATTGAACTAGGGTAATTACGCCAATGGGCCAATGGGGTATCATAATTTTACATAAATCAGCATGTGCCTGCAAAGATCTATGAGAGAAACAAGCTTCTTACCCTAACCTAAGAGCCTATTCCTCTTACCTGGGACTAGTCTTCCATGGCTGGGGGATTGAAGACTTTGATGGTGGGTTTCTGGGCCTTTGTAACACTAAAGGTTGGGGGCAGAGTGGATAGAAAACTTCCCAGTGGAAAAGGACCTGGGGGTGCTGGTTGACAGTGGCTGAACATGAGCCAGAACTCTGCTTGGGTGGACAAAGCCGTGGCATCCTGGCCTGGAGCAATAATAGTGTGGTCAGCAAGACCAGGGCAGTGATTGTTCCCATGTACTTGGCACTGGTAAGTGACAGACCTTGAGTGCTGTGCCCAGTTTTAGCCTCTCACTACAAGGAGGACACTGAGGTCCTGGAGTATGTCCAGAGAAAGAAAATAGATCTGGGAGGGATTTGGAGCAGAAGTCTTAGGAGAAGCAGCTGAGGGAGCTAGGGTTTTTTAGCCTGGAGAAAAGGAGGCTCAAGTGGGACCTTGCCACTTGAAGGAAGGTTGTAGCTAGGTGGAGCTTGGGCTCTTCTCTGAGTAATGAGTGACAGGACAAAGGAAATGACCTCTAGTTGCACTGCGGGAGGTTTAAATCTGTATACGAGAAAATTTTCTTCATAGAAAGGGCTGCCGACATTAGAACTTGCTGCCAGGGAAGTGTTTGAGTTACTGTTCCTGGAGATATTTTTTAAAAAATGTAGATCTGGTACTTATGGACATAGTTTAGTGGTTGGACTTGGTGACCTAAATGATTCTGTGATTCAATGCCTTTATGTGGTATGTCAAGATGTCATCTTGATCAGTCAAAATATGTGTTTTCTTCCTCTAGATTCTTGTGCTAGTTCGGAACCCCAAGGACACGGCTGTCTCCTATTACCACTTCTGCAACAAGCTACCAGTGATGCCGTCCTTCGCCTCCTGGGATGAGTACTTTGCAGACTTCATGAATGGAAAATGTACTCTGCCCTACATCCTCTGGCATTCCTCCTAACATGAGTGGCACACACAGGGTCTTGTGCATGAGAATCCTTCTGTGACATACCAAGGCACTTACCAAGGCACTCCCAGAACAGGCACACAGGCTGTTATGGCAGAAACAGAGTACTAGAGAATCAGAGTTTTGTCTCTCACTTAGAATAAGAAAGCTTTTGCCTGACTTTTACATTCCCACAATAGAGCTTGTGGTTTGCCATATCAAGTGGACAGACTTGGGCCATGCTGCACTGATATCAGGAGAAAGGACATGTTGAGCTGGTCACCCCTTCACCATTCTAAAGCCACACTTAGCTGTCTGGGCTGACTCCTCTGATTTGGTTAAAGGCCTGTATTGGGGAGTACTCTAGACAGTTATGCCTCTTCTTTGTTTGCAGTGGCCTGGGGATCCTACTTTGACCACCTAGTGGAATGGAACAAATACATTAACAATGAGAGGATCATGACAATAAGCTATGAGGAACTCAAAGAGGTGTGGCATTTCACCCAGCTCTTCCTTGATGAGTATGCTGTGCATCCCTCCTGATATGTGTGCGTGTGGGAAAGGCAAGCCTGTCTGCCCCTTTAGAAGGGTGTGCCTGAGTTACTCATTTATGTTTGGGGCAAGCCCACTTAGGAGCAGGATAGCCTTGCCTATTTGTGAAAGGAGATTTATCTGGCAGAAGCATGGATTTTGGGAAAGAAGAAAAGGCCTTGAAACTGAAGCCAGAATGTGTAGGTTTCCTGGTTTGAAGGGTTTTCTGTTAGAGCTCTTGGAATTCCTTGGTGACATTGAGGGAGACAGCTTCCCCTGCTAGCCTTTCCACACAGTGCTGGCTCCATGCCAAAGCCACAGTATCAAATCTCTTGGTTTCACCTCTGTGCTGTGTTCCTTTGGATAGGACCCAATTCTGGGGATGAAAAAGATTGCTTCCTTCTTTGGATTTTCCCTGTGTGAGGAAGATTTTTCCAGAATTGCCAAGAAGACAAGTTTCAAAGCTATGAAAGAGAAATCCAGTGAAACTCATGGAAAGTTTGGGGACATCCTCTTCCGGAAAGGTAAGTCTCTGCAAATGGAGACCTACCTTTGGAAGGAGAACTCCAGAAGGAGTTTTGAGCATGCTACTTTGCTTATTTGTGAACTCATTGGACTGTCAAGGTGACTTTTCTTCTGTGGTACCACCTGTACAGAAAGCTTCTGCTGTTGACAGGATTTGGGGCCTATTTGTGAGAAACTTTATCAGAGTGCCAGTCTTAATGTCCTCAGTCATTGCTTTTGTGTTGCTGTCTCTTTCTGTAGCAGCCCTGGTTAGTTGGGTAGGTGAGGTGCCAAGGTGAGGGCCAGCACCGGTGAGGTTATGGGGGCAGTTATGCACCAAATCTGCCTGGGCTCTGTGTAACTCTTTGTTACTCCATGTTGTAGTGCAGCTGTTTCCTGTTGTTCAGGTGATGAGGCTGCGCATGTCACTTCATGAAAGTCACCTTTTGGAGGAGTTGTGCTAACAGGCCAAGCCCCTTGAACCTCAAGGGAATGCATTGCTCACTGCTCTGCTGGCCTCAAAGGCATTTCCTGTTAGCCACTCAGCAAGAGCTTTATATGTCTCCTCTCAATGGACATGTCAGTGGTGGTCCCAGAGATGGTCTCTCACAGGCTTGGGGCTGGGGTCAGAGCTCTGGCTGCCTTCCCGCTTTCCACAACCTCAAGTGTCTTTGGTTTCTTAGTACTGCAAACAGGGGCTTTTTAAAATCCATTTCTTTCACCACTCCTTGGAGAAAGAGGGATTTAGCCACTCTCCTCACAAAAAAAAGTTCCCCCTTCAGAGAAAATAATTCACAATGAGCTTTCCCTTGTGACAAAAACAGATTTCCTTTTTTTCTGTGTAAAAGCTTCATGAAGTCACCTTGGAAATCCCCTTCAGGGGAGGGAGTGCTTGCAGGCATCCAACCAGAAATGGTCCCTGTTTTCTGGCTACAGTCTTTGCTTCTGATCTTTGATACCTTTCCTCTCCCAAGCAATCAGACCACTCAGGGCAATTAATGTGATAGTTCCTGCCTTGTGTAGTCAATGACTCTGCACCACTGCTGCCTAGATATTATTTTCTCTCAGGAGCATCTCTCTTCAGTTTTTGGTACTTGTACACAGGGGTTGTTGGAAACTGGAGAGACGTCTTCTCTAAAGCTCAGAATGAGGAAATGTACCAGAAATTTCAAGATTCCCTAGGAGGAACAAAGATGGCAGCAAAGATAAAATATGATGTGTACTGCAAGGCCTGAAAATAAGCAGATGAATAGCATGACAGCGAATCACGTTCCAAAGGTGATTCTCCAAAGGCGGATAGTCCCCATTTTTCCTTCCCATGAGAGAAGAGAGAAACCCCTACGAGAACTACCTGGTACCTCCAAGAATTTGGTAGGTAATTCTTAGGTGTGTCCAGGGTCTAAAACTTGTGCTTTGATTGATGTAGCCAAATAAAATGTGTGTATACCTCAAATGAATGCCTGGCATCCTTTCAGACAGATGTCATGCACAGACATCATGCCATCAGTCTGGTGGCATCCCTGTCTCTGCTTCTTGGCCTGAAGTGATGAATGAGGCCCCTGCAGGTCTTGGTGAGACAGAGGGATCAACACAGAGCCTCTCCTCTGGCACAGAGTGGACTTGACATGGATATATGGTGTGGGTCTGAACCACCAGATGTCTGTGTACAGGTAGAATATGTTAGTCTGGGTTTAGATCCATCATAGCTGCCATGGTGTTGGCAGGTCAGAAAGACCTTTGACACTTTGTCAAACTTCACACATTGGTATGGCAAAGGGTGGAACTTCTCAAGCTCAAAGAGCCATGAACTATTAAGTAATGAACAGCTATATGCTTTTGGGAGTGTTTTGCTCCTGTTGGACTCTCTGGGAAGGTAAGTGGCAAGTAAGAAGAACCATGACATTCAAATGGGAGGACTGTAGGAAATAAGATACTTGATGACCCTAAGCTAAACTAGCTAAACTATGAGAGTGGCATTTATTTGACAATAAATATGCTATTCTACATAGGTATGTTCTCCACACCTCCTTGCTGATGTTGATGTCCTTGCTACATCTGTGCAGAATGTCACAACCTTGTCTCGTCACCCTTGTCACAACCAGTCTTGTAGGAAACCACAAAAGCCAAGGATGTTTCTGTCTGGCAAATGGAATTCGATTCCTTAGAAGAGGGATTCCTCTGTCATATTCCTAAGTAGATTTAACAGCAGGACTCTTACACACTGAAGTAAGATTAAATACTGAGCAAACAGAAACCACAAATGTAATTAACAAAACTGGGAAATTCTTAAGTCCCTGTCAAAGTACTGGCTGTCCCTGCACAGCTCCTTGGGACTACCCTACTCTGTCCATGGTCCAGTGCTCCATGCCAACCCCTGCTCCAGGCTCTCAGCCCCTGCTCCAGTGATGGTGCAGCAGGGTCAGGCTTCAGCTCATCACAGTCTGCCCTGACTAGTCACTGGCCCTGCCAAGCTGGACCCATCCACAGATCCACATCCTGGCCAATCCTCAGCCCATCTCCTTCCCCAGGAGAGTGTCCAATGCCTGGGCTGGGGCTGCCCAAGTGCAGGTGGCTGTGCACCTGGCTGGACAGTGGGATGTGCTCTGGCTGCCATGTCCTGCATCCCCTGTGTGACAGGGATAATGGGAAGTGATGCAAATTCAACTCTGAAGGGCCACTCAAAGCCTGCTTCCCAGGCAGATTTTCTAAATGTGTGTGCAAGAGCTGCACATGTTAAAAAGCTCTGCATGGAGAGGTATGTTTTTTTGAACCTGATGATTCTGGGTTTGTTAAGTTTCCATTTCCAGAAGAGTAGGACTTTTTCTTATTCTGGGCTTCCATGGATGAAAAGAAGCAAGTGACCATGACATGTAATTTTTGGAACTAGCAACATTTTTACCTGTTACATAGTACAGACCCTATACAATTTACTATATGGTGATAGCAAAAGCTATCTAGACAACAGAAAACACTGTGTAATCTCAATGTCTGCAAGGAGTTGAACAAGGAGTTAAAGAAGGAAACAAGCCTGATCAGAAATGGAAAAAATTACTGAAATATTCAAAAGGCATTTATTAAGATTAAGAGGTGACCACCTAAGGTCTGTTGGTTTGGCTTTTTATTCTGCAAAGACTTTTTGCAGCCTAAGCACCCTTAGCAGTCCAGAAACTTTGGAAACTCTGAAGTTCTTGTAAACCAGAAGCGATGATGTGATTCTCAGCATCTTTCCTAAAATGGATGTCTTTCTTACTTGATGAAGTGTCCATTGCTGCAGTACAGAATTGCGTGGCTGCACATAACAGAGCAGCAATGCCCATGATGAATTCAGATTTCTGTGGAGGAGCAGGAACAGGAGTTGCTCCCTGGAGGAAGTCAGAGGGTGCTTCCATAGGCGTTCTTTATTGCAGGATGTAGATAATTTCTTGGTGCTGGGTGGAGCTACAAGCTCACCTGCCGCCCAGACTCTTGGACCTTTTTCCTCTCCCCATGCCTTTCAGTCCCAGCATTTGGGTTTACTGGTTGCCCTCACATTTTCTCCAAATCACTTAAAGAAACAACCAACCATTTGAGGGAAAAAAAAAAAAAAAAAAGAGTTGATATTTGAGCTAGAAAACATCTCTGGAATACATCTTCTTAAATGCTCCACTTGAATTATTTTTTTTTCAAACAGAAAAGGTATAAAATTGTCTTATGTAAATATTGTAGGCAATTTAGTGATAATTAGATGTCTGGGTTGTAGCATCTCAGATTTCCAACCAGTCTTTAAAAAAATGTATTAGATAATGCTTTATGTGTCTTATTTTAAATATAATATGGTCAAAGTTCAACTCACTTAGATAATGTAGTGGTGAATTATGAGTAAGTTGAGAGGGGTGCAGCCAAACTTTCAGGTCTACAGAGGGAAAGGACTTTTGGCTTCCAAACAATATTTTTCACAGAAACAGAAATTATAGCAATATGACTTGGGGAGATGAGCTCAGACTCTCTTGATGATTAAAAGGCTGAAACTGAATTTGGTTGTTAAGAGACAAGGTAATGGCTGCACAGAAACTCTTCTGAGAACTAGTGAAAGCCTTGCATGGAGCCGAAATAATTCTAGTCTGTAAAGACTATTATTTTTGACTGATTCCTGCAATTAAAAAAAAAAAATTCAGAAATTGATCCACTGTATTTTCTTTTCACAGTTGTCATTCCAGGCTGTTTTGGATTTACTTCAGAAATACAGCCTTTGCTGATTTGTGCAATCTTATGGTTTCTCACCCGATGTTACCCTTAAAAGATTTCCTTCTTCTGACCTCTCAGTCTATGTATGCTTATGAGTGTACAAGCTGGAAACATTGTTTGTAATGAAAGTCCCTTCCTAAGGCACACAGTTTTAAATATTTTTCTTTGTTTTATTTATTTTAATCTATAGTTCATGGAACTATCTTTTTCTAGTAAAATGCTTACTTTGTATTTGTTTCCAGTCCTGTTAAAGAGAATGAAAAAATTATCTTTCAGAAGGTAATTCAGTCTCATGTCTTGCCCCGCTTGTGCCTTTTCAAAGTAAGGCTAAATCTTTTTGATTTGATCTGAAACTATATAGCATTTTCATACAGATTAGTTTTTAATTTCTGTGTAAAATATCTTTTCTGAGACTGTATGGAGGATTTAAAGGAATGATTATACATTTCTGAATGTGAAGTGATAAAGTGCCATTTAAAAAGACTAAGGACACACATTCTTTTTCAGTTGTGGCTCCATAGGCTACTGTTGCCTTCCCTCATCCCTGCTAAAAGACAAATGTTCCCTCAAATTTCCATGCGGAGCTGCTCCCTAGCCTCTTTTATCCCAAGTAATCCAGACTAGGATACCTTTAAACTAACAGTGAAACAATCTTCAGCTGCCCAAAGTTTAGAGGTGATCCTAACTAGAACTTTTTTTTTACAGTGGACAGACCATAATCACTGAGAGGACTGTAAATTTCTAAACGCTACGTTTAAGTTTAGCTAAACTCAGACAGCCAATGTTTAAAATATATAAACTCAGTTTCTTCTGAGTGACCATAAAAATATAACAGATCTTTCTCTTCACATTCTTTGTCTCAGTCCAGCAAGATTTTGTGGCATTTTGGGTTGCAGCAGGCCCCACACAGGCTGAATATTCCCGCGAAATCTGAGCTCATGGCTGCCCCAAAGGCTAGGCTTACTTCCCGGTTCTGGCTGCAGTTGTCTGCTCCTTTTTTGTATAAGCTCTTCTGTTTGTTAGACACCCCCAGCTTTCTGAAACAGCAGAAAACACTCACTTTTGGTGGCAGCAAGCTGTCTGATTGACCCAGCTGTCTTGCACAACCTCACCCTTGGTGTCTCTGGGTCACTAAGAAAGAATTTTTTGCTTCAAAGACTTGGCTCTGTCATTCTCTGCTTCTTTCAGGCGTCTGCTAATATGTGCCCTCGCTGCAGGCTTCCTCCCCACTGGGTCATGCCCTCGTGCTCCAGAAGACTTTCCCCTTCAGCCAAGGCAGGGCAGGCACAGAAAGGCAGAAGGGCAACCCCCTGGCTGGCCACTGAAAGGGAACGGGGCAGACACAGCATTCTGTGCATGCACTGATATTTAGCATCCCTCTCCCTCATACCCAGACAGGGACAGCAGTGGGTATAGATAAGCTGGAAGTCACAGTCTTTTGGGTTGGGGGTGGGAATTGTACTTCTTTCTGTGAGCAGAACTTTGGACCTCAATTCAGTGGTGATAATTTCAGGTTTATTCTATTCCCTCTGGTTGTTTTACCAAGAAAGTAATTCCTTATATGAAAAATAGAGATTTTATATATTTTCTGTCCAGAAACAGCTTACTAAGAAAGGTGTGCATTCATTATTTTTTAAAACAATATCGAAAATTAAAAAAATGTTAAACATATATATTTTCTGAGTATTTACCATCTTTTTCTTAGCCACTCAATTGCATACTTAGAAGTTTTTCTCATGTTAGATCCAGGACATCAAAGATAAAGCCATTTATTTTAACTTTTACGTGTCCTAAGTCCTTCGTGTCTTTGTGAATGAGAAAGGTACTTGACATTCTCTAGAAAGATGTTCTGATTATCAGAGTGTACATGTGAAAATAGTTGTAGCCAAAGTGAGCCTAACTTTTTGGCAATAAACAGAAAATCAGAATTTGAACTTTTGCTTGGCAGAAACTGCATTTTCTGATACTGTGTTATTTGGGTCTTTCCACCAGAAAAGTACTCATAAACCTTAGCCCTGAATTCCCCCACTCTTGAAATAATTGCCATGTATTATTTTTAAGGTTCCAAAGACACACATGTGGTTCTGCATTGAACCTTTCCTAGCAAGAGACTGAACCAGTGGCTGATGACAGGGGTTCGTTCTATGCATTTGGCTTCTCTCCAGCTAATGCACATTGGCTGCTGCAGTTAAAACGTGATGAGGGAAGCATGGAGGGAGGCCATTGTATCCTCTTCAGTGATTCCCATGTGCTTTCCTACCTACTTCCAACTTTCTGATGGCTGATAAGAACCAGATGTGGGGTGCTTGAGCAATGTTCATTTATAAGAGAGCTTCTCTGTCTCGAATCCTAAGGAAAAGGAAAGGATGGCCTGAAACATATGGGCAGGTTGGATATAATCCTCAGACTTCCTGCTGGACAGTGTTTTCTAGGCCTTATTTTTTTTTGAAGACATGTAATTGTTTATAAACTGTGCAAAGCACAACATTAGAATAATCAGACCAGTGTTATTGCCTGAAGATTTGCTTACATTAATAGAAATAAAAATCACAAAAATATGTTTGTTATGTATGATTCAATAAGAGTTTATTAAAGTCATCAGAAGAAAAATTTTCACCAAGACTCTATGCATCAGTATGGACAGTTTCATTCATTCTCCTTACTTGCAAAAAATATTAATTACTGATTTTTGAAGCTTTGCTGTTGCTATTTGTAAATATTAAAAAAAAAGATATGTTGAGTACTACAATCTGCACTAAATGGAGCAGTAAAATGTTTGAGTGGCAATTTTTTTGAGGGGAGAAGGGTATAACATGACAGTGAGAAATACTGTTATCATGAAAAAACTCATGTTCAAAAATACAGAGATCAAAGGTTTGAGAGGACATAACTTTAGAGACATAGATGATGTTCATTATACCACAGACACGCATGCTGAAATAGTTGAAGAATTCATTCAGAAGGTTCTTCCAGGACTGAAACCTAATAAAGCACCTCTGATTATCCTGCTAATATAGAAAATCTTTCTTTCATCTTAGTCCTCCATAGACAGTTTACTGTAAAGAAAGTTAAATGCAACCCAGGACCTGGGAACAAGTCAAAATTCAATCTGTTATTTGTCCCAGCTAGCTCTGGATATGATGCTTCATTGCTCTTCTGTTTCTTAATCCTTGCTTCATAGTCCATGTTCCCCAGGTGAATATAAATCTAAAGTTATGAAAGGAAGGTAGTGTGAAGAAGAAACCCTTTCTTCTGTACCTAACACATCTATGCTTTCATTGCTGCTAAATATTTTTTCTCTTCAGCACTGACTTGGGAATTGACTTGCCTGTGCATTTGAGTGAAATAAATATTTCAGTGATCAATATCTAAAGTCAGTATCTAAGCTATGAGGAATCAGAAAAGGTGGGGTTAATGCTATTGAAAGTAAAACATAATTCAACTTTTAGTCAGAGTAGTACTGAAATAATGTACTGCAGGTCGTAATGACCCATTAAGATCACCTCAACAATGCTTCAAAACAGAAATGGTCAGGAAACTGCTCTTCCTGCAAGTGACATTAAAATAATGCATATTTATGTAATATAGTTACTGGCTGCTATTGAAACCTGAAATATTAAAACATAGTTTTGAAAAAAAAAAAAAAAGGAAAATTTTGCATAAAATTTCTATTAGTCAAAAAGCCTGTTTTTTGGAAAATATTTTGGCAGAAGCTCTTAACATATATGTTGAAATGCTTTTAGAAACACTCAAAATTTGGTTTGGATATGACATAATTCTAATTAAATTCTTTGGCAAAGGAGCAATTTTTCCAACTTCAATCAAAGAATGTACTAAAGAAGATGGGCTTCAAAAATAAAAGCACATTGTATTACAAATCATGTGTCAGTGCTCTCCATAATGATTCATGGCATACAAAGTACACACATCTACACATCCCCAGTCTGTTGACAGAATCAGGACAGGTCTTAGAGGTTCACTTTCTTTCCTAAATTGTCTGGAATATGTTGGCTCTGTATGAATCATCAGTGACCTAATTTTCAAAATTACAAATTATTTATTTTCTACCCATTTTACACATATCAGTAGATGGTGATACCATGAAATAGCTCTTAAAATCAGACTAGCTGATCTATCTTATGTAAAAATACATAAGGTGTTTTGGAAAGAAATTTTGCCCAATATGGCATTATTTTTTAAAAAATAATCAACATATTGTCATGAGATTTAAATTACAAGACTGAAATGAAGAGTTAACTATAAAGTATGGATCCTATAGATGGAATTGAAAATTGCATTGCAATAACATGAAATATTATGCATCTAGAAAAGCTTTTAACTACTGCTTGCATGTGTTTTCTCTTATTTGCCTTACTAAAAATGTCTTCTAACTGTCTTCAAAAAGTCTGAAGTACATGGGCATGTTGGGAATGCTACACCATCATCAGACATTCTGCTTCCTTGTTCAGTCTCTCCCTGTCCACTGGGATCAGTTCCCTGAGAAACACATTTTTGGCTCATGGCTCTGTATCTTCCCAGAACACTTATTCTTACAAATACAGAATCATAAACTGTGTCAGTGAATATACCAGAGTTTCCTGAAAGATATTGGTAGTCCAGTGTTTCCCACTTGCATAATTTTGTACAGACAGTATAGCTTTGCATGAAGAGAAACCTCTGCCCACTGCTCCCCTTCCTATTCTGCCTCTCAGATTTTCTCAGTGGAGCCAGGACCCAAAGCCTTTTCACAGCAAGCCCACTAAAGGAAAATTGTAAAGCCTACAGTTACAGTGCTGGAACACTGCCAAAGGTACAGACAAAATATAATTCTGTATACATTCTGAATCACTATCAGATGCTGGGAATGAGAAGGGTAGCTGAATTCCTTGGGTCTCCTTGACTAGTTAAAATTGAAGCATCTGCCAAGAAGACCAGTTTCCAAGCTATGAAAGAGAAACCCTCAGAATCCCAAAAACATTTGGGAATAATTTTTCAGAAAGGGTGAGCTGATAATTTTTGTAGGCAGCAGTAAAAAATTCTATTCTAGTTCTTAATACTAATAATATCTCTCACAAACATATAGCTCTTACTATATAGAAAAATATGTGGATGCATTTACAGAATAATACCAAGAATCATTGAGCTTACCTAGGCTCAGTTACCTGGTATCCTGGTATCTTCCTAATGGAGAGAGGTAAGTGCTTGCAGCAGAAAGTTCATTTATTGCTAGATGTGAGTCTTGGAGCATTATCTTGTGAGGGTACTCTTCCCTAAGACTGCTTTGTCCCCTGAGAAAATCTCATCCAAAAATACAATATATTTACCACTTATACAGAAGTAATCTATTGAAGAGTTATGTTATAGGAAAATGGGCCATATTTAAAAAAAAATGTTATGAATCATATCTTGTCAGCTGAGGAATACAATTCAGTTACTGCACACTCCTCATGATACCAATTCTAGGTTTCCCTCACCAAGGCCATGCAAAAGTGAACTGCTCTATTTGACCTTGGTGAAATGAGTTGGATTCTTACAATTTTGTGTACTGGTTCATACAACACAATGTTTCTGTGAAGAAAAAAATAATCAGTTGGATTTTCGTATTCTGTTGAGAAATTCCATTAACTCCATGAATGTTATGATTGCTTTTAGATGAAGCTGCATGTGACTTACTGGATAAGAAGAAATACTTAATATCTTGAATTGTGTTTAAGCAAGAATTAAAGTACACAAGTGTAATATTTTTCATCCTGTAAACCACAGATCAGGTGCTGCCTCAGGTGCTCCAGAGGTGAAACAACTCAGTTTTTGTCTTAAAGCTTTCTATACTCCCAAACTCTGCTTCAATACATAACCAAGAACTTTTCTATCTTAACAGCCTCAGGGGCTTCTTGCAATCATGTACAGCCCATTTGAACTCCATAGTTAGATACCATCTTTCCCTCATACTCAGAAATTTTGGAATATGAGCCTCCATCTAGACCTCTCCAGATGGAAACATCTAAAAATGCTAATAATTTTTACAAACCTTTTGCAAAGTATGTAGTTTTGATTCACCAGAACAGCATTCGCTACAATAAAATACTTGCTAATACTGATCTGCCTAAAGAAGCCCAGAAGAACAATCTTGGTTTTACTAAAATTACTTATTTAGCCTGTCACTTTTAAAATGCTTTCTTCACCTCAGAATTGGTTGGAGGCTGAAAGGCTCAACACAGCTCTTCTGGTAATTGCAACCTGAGTCAAAATTCTTGGAACTGGACTGAGGAGAAATGTGCCAGCCTAGGCAGCAAAATCTTCTGGTGGCCTTAAGGGAAACATTGGCAGGAGACTAGGGCACTGTGGGGAAGACATTTAAAAACTGAAGACATATGAAATAGTGCATATGTGTTGGTTAATATAGCACAGCATAGTTACATCTCTGGAAAAAATATTCAAGAATTAAAAAAAAAAAAAAAAAAGAAATTCTCATTTCTAACAGTTTATTTTCCCTGAAGTTAAAAGTTAAAAAGGGAACTTTTTAACTTAAAAGTTCCACAGAAACTTAATTTGAATGCCACTTATGAAAGCCAGACTATGTTTTACACAGAATTATGTCTGAACACAATTTTTCAGATGCTCCTTGTCTGGCATGCTGGGAAGGGCTGAGCAGTTCCAGTTTCATCCCATTTAAAGATTATCTGAGCAACATGCCCTTGGGGAAGCATTATAAGCCCTCTCTATAGTTACTGGAAATCAATAAATCCCCCTGAGTATAAAAGAGTGAGTTTGATTTTATATGGGTTGAATCAACTTTTAGTCTCCCCTGACACTGCAGCAAGTTTTTGTTGGTGGTGTAACTAAGCTTACCAGATGAAAGTTTTCATGGTATTAATAAATCCACTTATTAGCAAGGATGGATAGAATATGTAGGCAATGCAGTTCTCATTTTATCCCAGTTTTAAGAGATGGTAATAGTCACTGAATATAGAAGGTGTACTAAAAGGATTCCATAAACTGAACCAGAGACTCATAGGAGTTACTGAAAAAACAGAATAAAATACTCTATGGAGTCTTCAGTTGTTTTTTTAAAAAGTCAGCTCTATTGAGTTCTGTAGCAATAACAGAATTTCCTATTAAATGCTTGCAGAAAAAAAAAAAATAGGACATTCTTAAGTTAGAGAAAACACACACAAAAAAAAAAGTAAAAGAGCTGTGCTGTGCACATAAAACTCCCATCAGCACTGATGGTAAGGAAGACACAAGCACACTGTGGAAACAAGCCCACTGAAATGGCCAAGATTCCAGTCGGGCGATAGTGATTCCAGCAAGTGTGACTCTTGTTCTACCCTACCAACAGGCAAAACTTATTTGTGTCTTAGAGACTGGCATTACTTTCAAAAGGGAAAGACAAAAACCTTGGGTGTCGCTACCAGATTCTTTGTGAACCTGGTGGCACTTTGATTTCATCGAGGACTTGCTTTCTCTGAGCTGTGGCAGAAGCAATATAACCTGCACATCTGCCAGTGCTTTTAGGAGACATCCTGTGCTCCTGAGTTGTTCGCTGCAATGTTTGAAGAAGCGCACCAGATGGCTGAAGTGTTTGACTGCTTTCCTTTCCAGAGCTGGGCTGGCAGGAGCGGGAGTGCGGAGCCCTCTGTGCCCTCTGCCATGGGCCAGCTGTGTTTAGGTGATGTGATGGGGCTGGTGGGGTGGTTTTGCATGGACAGACCTCTTCCAGCCTGGCACTCTGAGTTGCTTCTCTACTGGAGACCCGTTCTCCTCATCCTCGTGACTAAACTCAAACCAGATGATACCTCCCAAAGTGAACAAACGTTTTTTTCTTCATTTAGTGCAAGAGTAATGCATACAAAATGTTAAAAATGCAAAATACAAGAAGTGGTGTGATAAATGTGGTTCTGTGGCAAGGGAGTCACACATCTATGAAAAGACTTGTTAGATATATCTTGATAAACAAGTAGCTTTAAATAGCTGTACCAGAAAACAATGAAATAAGCAGTACAGTTTCCCTTTGAAGTTTTGACAAGGGTAGCAATCACAGATTGTACTATTTTTACTAACCTCACTAAGTACTTACATGCCTTTTTTTCAATCTTTTTTTTCCAAGACAGATGCTAGCAGTCAGCATAGCTACTCACACATTTGAGTACTCTGCAAAAAGAAATGTTGGAAAGGCTTTTGGATATATTCAATCATTGTCTTACACTTCACAGTGCAACATGTGGGCAGGATTTTCTGTGCAAAAAGGACTGAGAATATTCTTCTGTGCTATTATTGTCACTAAGAAAAACTGATTCTGCTGGCAATGGAAAATGTTAAATTTCAATCATGGTGGATCTGATTTTTCAATCCCAGAGTGGAGGGCATATGTGAGAAAATATTGTGTCCATATCTGATTATCATATATAGCATTAGATAACAGAAAATGTAGTGCTTTATAAGTCTAAAATGCCTAAAAAAGGTTTTTCTAGGGGTGAAACCAGTTTTATCGAGTCACTCTTGTGTCCTTGGCAGCTGGTAACTTTCACCTCATGGATGAAGCCTGCCATTTGTACAGCTCGTTCAGCCAAGAGCTGAAAAAGTACATCATGGATGTTATTTCATCTCCGGATGTTCTGTGTGACAAGTCTGTGCCACAGCTCACATGAAGCCCTTTGAGGCCAAAGCAGGACAATCTAAAAGAATGCTGCCAATTGAATGAAAAGTGTTCAATGTATTTTACACAGATTTGAACATCTGTGGTAGTCAAGGAAGATTTCATGGAGTTGTATTAATCATAGAATCATAAAATCACTAAGGCTGGAACTTGTACTTAGCTTCACAATATTGATGAATTTTTATACATGGTTTATGGCTAGGGAGATTGACACAGAAAAGATAAGCACTTAGCCCTTGGGAAACAATAATATTTTATGCTCTAGAGGGAAGCAGAACTCAAGCAAATGAAGCAGTAAACCATATTCCATAACACCATTTTGTGGAACTACTGTTTCTAATTTGGAGGAGATGGCAAACAGCAGTTTAAGGTTTCAAAGAGGTGTTTTGCTTTACAGCAATAAAAAGAGACGGGAAACACATTTCTTCTCAGATCTTCTTCTTGTAGGTATCTAGCAGAAATTCACAATTCCAATAACAAAAAGCATAAAATCATGTAATTAATTATTCATGCTTCTTAAAGAAGGAGATTGTTTTAGACTGCATCCTTCTTTTTAAAAAGGTATTGTATATTTTGCCTTCCAATTTTGATCTTGTATGATACAATTAAAAATATTTTTAGTTCTCTTGCACAGCCACTGAAAACATTGCTATTGTTGAGAATGACAGCTGAATTCCCTTTCAGAAAGGAATTAGGGTTTTCTGGAAAAGCCAACTTTTGCTTCCCTTGGTTAGCAGAATAAAGTTTTAAAACATCCCTATGAAGAGATAGGGATACATGGACAACATGGAAAGTAAACAGGATCTTCCTGCTGCTTTCAGATCACAGGGCTGTAAATATTTCCTGCTGGGATGGTCAGTGCAGGTGTCGGGGTTCTGGTTTGCTGGCTGGCCAAGCTGGAAAGACCTTCCATGTACACAGCAGTTCCTCCTGGTCCTGGCAGACACTGCAATGTTCAGGGGGCACTGATGGCTGGAAGAAAATATTCCCTCTGACAGGTCCTGGGGACCCCATTCAAGACATCCTAGATTTTGCAGTACCACCATTTAGATGTAGTTTACAAGACTTTGGTGAAGTAATTGGTGCTGCTCCTTATTAGAAGTTGTAGCTTATCACAACTGTGCAGCCTTTGCTGTTGCCTGGAGATGCAGAGAGGCAATCAGGTACTGAGCAGCAGTGGTTAATACAAAAGGAGCAAGTACCCTTCTGCACATTTAAGAAGGGAGTCCCAAGCCCAGAGGAATGTAGCTTTGGCTTCCAGACCCTAGGCTGAGATTTGAGGCAGTTAAAAAGAAACAGATTTTGTAGAAGTGTTGTAATAGCAAAAGGGCTTTCAAATTGGTTTTGAGACTTTTGACACCTGAAACAGTGTAAGGACAAATGTGTTTGTTTTCTGCATGGGAAGGAGTGGTTCCATGGATGTATCAAGGTGGTTTATCAGTTGAAGGTGAAAGATGTGGAGTATCTGTGTGCATCACACAGCCATGTTCAATTTTATGCTTGCTGCAAGGGGTGGGGCAGACTAGTGAGTATTTCTGTCTGAATTGCGATACATCTCCACACTTGTGTGGTGGGAAAATGGGTAGTGGGGGTTAGAGGTCCTACAGTCAGGACTAGGAGGATCATGGATGTGGTGGCTGGGCTCCAGGACCCTCCTGAGATTCCAGAATTACCATGATTGGCCAAGAGCTGCCCAGGTCCTTCTCAGCCCCACCAGTGTCAAATGGCACCATCTCTCACAAGTTGAGAGTAAAAGCTGGTTACAAACCCAGAACAGCTTTCTGGAGCCAGTAGTGAAAGACTGTGGGGTAAAAGAATCCCTCCTGAGAGGCTGAGCCCTGTTCTTGATGTGGGTCAGTGCCTTTCTCAGAGTTTTAGGGGTGTGAGCAAATGGTCTAAGCATAGCTGAAATTTACAAAATCTCTCTGTCAACAGGCAGGAATTTTTGCTTCTCTGATGTTTGAGCAGGTAATGCAAGAGTAGATATTAGGTTCACAGTCTTCTTGTAGGTATACTACTCAGTTTCTAAACACTACTGTATTATCAAAAATTACTAATGAAATAACAATTCTTCGAGAGAATTTCATAGGAAGAATGTGATTATAATTCCAAAAAAAGAATCAGAAGAAATGGCACCTAACCATGGGAGATAACATATTGCACTGAGATTTGTTTCTACGTAGGAGAAGAAGCAGAGCTTGGTTAGGTAAATTCCTGTGGGTACCACTGAAAGTGCCCTGCAGTGTGACTTTCCTGCTCTATCAGATGGAAGATGCTTTCTATGGGATATCTGTGACTATGACGTTTTTTTTTTTTTTATACAGGCTACAGTTCTCCTGCCTTCCTCATCTTTAGGATACCAGCCAGCTGTTAATAGCAGGAAACAAAGGTGGTGAAGTAGAGATCCTGATTTTGATTGTAATGTTTTTTGGAGGGAGAGTAGAGACCCTGTTGGTTTTTGCCTGCTCTGGGCAGATTCCTCATGACTTGAACAGCATTGCATGGTGGAGACAGACTGAAGGGAAATTATAGAAATGTATGCCCTGGCTGAAGAAGGGAAAACATTAGTTTTACTGCACTGACGACTCTGGTTGCAAACTCAGCAGCACCTGTATGGACATTAGATGGAAGAGAATAGCTGGTTAGTGGTGGCCTGCTTTTTTTTGAGGATCCTTCTGGCTAGCCAGTGTTGGACATATACAGTGGCAGAAAAATAATGGCCAAGAACTTAGTGAATCCCACTGGGTCTGCTACTTTGTAAACTACATGATAAACTGAATTAGAGATACTCAAGATTCTTCTTTTTTTTTGGTATTATTAAAGCCTCCCTAAGCCATGAATCCAAATGTTACTTTCATGTTAAGCTGAGATGCTGGAACTAAGTTGCTGTTGCCTGGACCCCCTTCCTGCTGCACTCCCTCAACAGAGACTGTCATACAAGTTCCCATTGCAGGTACTCCCAAGCTGCTGTAAATACACTGGTGTGACTGTATTGACGGAGCAGACACTGTTGTTCGGCGTTGCCTAATAACGAGAAAATACCCAAAACCCGGCCAAAAAGCAAAAAAGCCAAAAAGCGCGGGCTGCCCCGGCCTTGAGGGTGTGAGCGCTAGATGTCACTGCGGCCCAAGGAAAAGTCAGCGTTCAAAGGCTCCCAGAAAGTGCCGGGGAAAAATCTTCCGCATTTCAGGAAAAATTGATTCTGCCGATGGCAAAGAAATAAAAAGACAGCTATGTTATAAATACGGACTCAGGTATAAATATATGAATTTTATGTGAATAGAATCTTTTATTCAGAAGGCAAAAAGTAAATTGCTCTCTATGCTTGGATCACCTTAGCACACAGTGATAGAACTCTCATCTTGTTTCAGCTGACGACTCCCATAGTGAAAAAGGTCTGCTGTACTGAAACGAATCAATATTAATTCCTTAATTACCTGCAAACTTTAGATAACTGATATAACTTAAGACAAAAGAGAATAAGAAATACAGTATGTAAGTACAGGGCATACAAGCCTCTGGAAAACCAGTTGTATATCTCTCCAAAACCTCAAATTGTTCACTCATATTTCTTAAACTTTTTAACCTTTCCCCCTGCATCCTAGATATCTTTATTTCCTCTGCTCTTTCAGTGTAAATGTGTTCTAAAATAATTGCAGATATTTCAAGTTGGAAAAAATAGTGAAAAGTAAGAAATACAAATTTATATTCAAAGCAAATGAATCCTTTTATTTCTTTATGTCTGGATTTCATCATTTGCTAATTTTTAATGTAGAAGAGCAGTGTGAATAAGAAGCAAAAGTTCTGGCAACGGGTTTGGGGTTTTTCTGTCTTTTGACAAATGTTGGCTTCTGTCAAAATAACCCCCCATAAAACCTTACATAACTCCCTTGTGAGTTCTTTATATACCAATTAAGTTCAAATGAGATTGAATGGCTTTTCATTTGCTTTTAAAAATTATTATTTATTAGATGTGTTCAGACAGTCTCTGGCTACCATTAGAAATTTGCAAATAAAACAAACAGCTTATTGGTCTGTGTCAGCTCAGCTCAGAGTCCCCTCCAGGATAAACTAGACATGTTCACCACCACATCCTCAGGCAAGGACTTGAGCAAATAGATGAACCATGCATCCTGCCCAAAAAATCAACAGGCTGGGATACTGGTAGACCAGTAGAGGAAATGATACTCACAGGCAGACAGATTTCTTACTGGTGAGTAGGTACGAGGCATTTCCATGATGAAATCTGCCAGCTAAGACTGACAGGTGAAAGACTATCCCTGCTGCTCTTCTGCAAAGAAATAAAGAAGGATTGGGAGGTAATTTGGTATCTGTCTTGCCAGCTGAGCTCTACATTCTCCCAGCAGTGGGTTCAAAGCTGAGCTGGTACGAGCATTTTCCACTAAAATGGATGGGTAATCATGGATCCAAAAAGGTTTCTGGAGGAGGTGAGTCACAGGATTGGCTGTTCATTTTGCAGATGCAAGGAAAAGATACAGATTCATGGTGCTAAGTGAGCTGCTCTTGACCCTGCTTTGAGAAGGGGGGCTAAATTAGAGACATCTAGAGCTTCCCTTCCCACCTGAAAGTTTTTTCCATTTCTAGTTCCCAGGTTCATAGATTGTATTACAGAGGAATGATAGCGAAATTGAAATTCTGATTTACATCAGAATTGCAGAGAAGGAAAAAACAGAGAGTTCAAAGATGTTGTAGAAGGATCAAAGCACTCCAAGAAAAGAATGTGACCTCACAGTGGCCTACCAAATTTGCTGTAGTTTAATTTAGGAACTTTTTTCACTCATTTACGTCAAGTGTGAAATTATCCTGTTACGAATGGGTGTTAACAGGTTAAAGAGCTGCAGACTGATAAATGCAGATCTCCTCAATCATGCTGGATGAGAGGCACTTACAGGCCACATGTGCTGCCAACAGGACCATCTATCAACTCTGTAGGTGTCCAGACCATAACTGAGGCAAGCCAGCAGATGACATGCAATTTTTCATAAGATGTGAATATTGAGATTTATGACACACAGCTAACATCAAATGTTATATAAAAAAAAAAGAAAAAAAAACCATTTAAAGGTAGGCTGAGGTAAACTGGAAGATTTTGGGTAGTTGGAATTTTTTAGGCTATAATTACTAGTTAATTTATAATTAGTGAGAGATAATTAATATAATTAACATGAGCTTAAAACAATGTTTTCCATAATAAATTGTGTTGCTTTATGTTAAGACCTACAATCAGGGTCCAGGTCCCTAAACAAGATGAATGTCTCATAGACCACTTAAAGCATAGCATTTTGCTTCATATTCCTTCTGACATTATGCCGCTTTCTTCTAACAATCTCAGTGATCATAAGATCTAATACTTCAGTATCAGGCCTTGTGCTCTTGGTGTGTTTGGTGCCATCCCATCATTCTGCTTTCTTCTTCTGTCCTGTACTTCTTCTCTTCTCAGTTTATTTTCCTTCATATGGTCATGGTCATGTCTTTTCCATAAACTACATGTTCTTTCCTCATTTTTCTTCTCTCCTTAAACATAAGCTCTCCTTCACTAGGGCCAACTCTGTAAATGTCTGAGTCTTGCTGAATCACTCATTAATATCATCCCCACAGACTTCTCTTGAACAATCATTTCCAACAGCACATCAGCACATCATGACTGCCAAAGAAGCCGCTTGAATGGAAACAAACTGCAACTCAACGTGCCCAGTGTGACACCAAACACATGTGATGTCATTCCACGACCACAAGACTTAGTGTTATTTTGTTTTGATTCTCCCCAGCCACTGGTACTGGACTAGCAGCTTCACAAAGAATGGTTATTTAATGGCTGCTGTGCAAGCCAGAGAGTCTGAGCTAGTAGCTTGAGAAAGCTGTGATTTGATTTCATCCTGGCCAGTCTGGAAGTCTGAAGCATCTGACATTACACAGGCCCAGACAAACAGAAGACATAAGACAGTGATTTCATAAGAGGAATTGAGCTGTTATAATAAGCTTAGGGACCAAAAGGTGAACAGCAAAGGTTAAAGAGCGCGTGTGGAGAGACAGTCTACTTTTCTTCCAGGATAAGAGGGAAAATATTTGTCTTCTTTCCTCTAGCTTGGAGCACAGCAGAGCTCTCTCATTTCTTACTAAGTAGAGGGATCATATGATGAATCAAAATATGGAGCTTTTGGCTATAAAGTAGCAATCCAGACATATAGCCTCTTTCTAGCCCTTGGCCAGCAGTCACTCAAGCACTATTATGTACTGTATGTGGCAGAGTATTTAATCTATCCCTTTTCAATAACATATAGCACAGCAGATAAAAGAAGATCTAGATTGAGCAGGGCAAGACAGGAATGGTTTTGTCTTCTAATGGCTGCTTCTGTGAAAGGAGGATTGAACAGACCCTGCCTTGCTAACTAAGAAAAATAGACAGTGTCATCAGTATCAAGTGCTTGAGCCAAAACTAAGAGAAAAATAAAATTTCAGAATCAGCAGATTATTTGTGGCTTTCCATGTTGGAGAGAGACTAAAGGACCCAAAGAGAGCGGGCACAAGCATATATATGTACCATCTTTCCTGATTTACTGTCAGGACACACCTCCTTCCCTGTTTTTCTTTAACCATCAGGTCACCAGACCTAAATATTTTTCTGGATATTTAGATACATTTTAGATAATACATGTAAGGTTTCTTCCCAGGTGTTTGGTCTACATCTAATGAAAATATGAGAGGAAGTGTTTATCTTCCCCTACTCATCAAATCCTAGTCTCCCATTAGAAACACAAAAACTTTATTTGTCGTAAATGCTGTGCCATAAAGCTTCCTCTGCTTTTAGTCACAGAAATTCCATCTACTGACTTGTCTTGATGTGCCAGGTCCATGCTTCTGCCATGGCCAAACATGACATTCCCAGTGTTTACAATGGATGGGAACTATGGTGACAATAAGTTCAGACATGTGCTCCAGGTATGCCTGTACAAGCACCATGGAAAGCCTCTGAAAAACTTCCAGCTAAGTATTTTCATTGTCATTGTGCTTTTAGACCCTAGCTAAAAATTCAAGATATAAAGTATTAATTTTTCTAGACATCTTTTCTGATTCTCAGACAACCCACAGAAATATTTATGTTTTCACACTGATATTTTCCCCTGAATATACTTGTTTCAAAACTTGTTTACCATAAATTGCCTATCTCCAAAAATTTGAGCCGGGTTGTGGCAGGTTTCTGGCATCATATGATGTCATTGCTGTTATCTGAGTTTGATAAACAGGAGAGCATTTCCTGCAAAAACTGTTGCACATGCATTTTTTTGAATAGTCTCATGGAAGAACATTCAATCAACTTTATTAATTCTTTTTCTCTGGGTATTCATGCCAGGGAAATATAGTCACTTCAATGTTTAAGGAAAGACTGAAATGTCAAAGAGAAATAGCAAATGGCATAAGCATATTTATTTCATTGCAGTTATAGAAGATTCTTGGATTACTTTTTTAGTTCTGATTTTCTGGAATTTGAAATAGATTGATAAAATGGTACATTCCCCCAAAGACTTAAATATAATCTGTGTTGCTCACAGAACTGCAATATATCTTCACAGATTTCATTGGAGCATTGTATTTCAGTTCAGGTTATCAACACTAGAATCTGTAGGACAGAAATAGAAATATCATGGGTTTTTTAATAGTTGCTTTTCTGCTGAGCTCACTAAATGTACAAAGAAATATGCCAAACATCTCTCTATTTCAACCACAAATTTGCATTTATCATTTCCTCATTCCAAGTTATTTATTTCTCTTTCATTCTAGGAGTGAAATGACAAATTTCTCTTGTAAGGAAAGCATGCTTCTCATCATGCTTTAACCTTTTAAAATGTATTTTTTAAAAGCATTATAATGACAGTTAAAAATACCTGGTTTGGTTAGACAATGTACTATACTCTTTGAACAGGACATGTACTGAATTATGAACAAAAATAAATAATAAAATATGTTTTAAAGGTTCACTTGAACTTGACAGCAACTTTCTACCCAGGTTAACAAATATGACACTTGAAATGTTGGCAGTTCACATAATTTAAGTTTTAAAGTTTCAAAAGTTTGTGTTCTGCTGTGAAGCTTGAAACTGACCCATTTGCAAACCTTAATCTGAATTATCACCAACATATTGAGAAGTGTCTTCTGTCTGTATAAGTGAAAATTATACAATTTCTTCTGGGACTGAAGTCATCCAATTGAGATTAAAAATAGTATCGGATGACTCAGCTTCAAACAAAAGTAACCCAACAGTGGGTATTTACAACTCCTAAGTGGAGAATATGTAGTATTTTAACATTGAAAGCAGAACTATTAAAATCACTGGGTACAGCATTTGCCCCAAACCATATGAAAGTCTGATACATAAAAGAGTTAAAAAATCTCTCAGGAATGATTGCTTCAGAAAAGTGTGTGTGAACTACCTCTTTTCCCTCTGCAAGTCAGAATGAAGGGAAAGAGAAGTTGTACAGGCCTATTGCTATCCTTTAGTACAAAGACACTGATCACTCTGTCCTATGGAAGGTTCATTACTAGAGCATGACAGCAGCTAATGCACCTATACATTGGAAATTGTATTATTAATGGCCCTACTAATAGCTGGTGACAGTGAGAGAATGAATTTCCACAGTTCACAGCCCTTTGTAAGTCTTCTTCTGGAACATTTTTCTCTACTATCATCACCCAGACTCCCCCTCTGACCTCTTTATCAGTCAGTGAGTGGTACCAGAGGTATAAGACACATAATGACTGCAGCATGCCATGTGTGCTCTGCAGGGCAACACAACACACGGAGAAACTAGAAAAAAAACCCCAGTGTTTTAAATAAAAATAATTTCCTATAAATACTTTATGAGGTAATGATAATATCATTTACTTCCATTTTTATTCTTGTGTGCTTACTTACTTCACCTGAATTTTCATGTTTCATTTTCAAGTGAATCTTCTTATTTACAGCTATTCAGCCTGATCTAAATTTCACTGTGGGCAGTGGAAATGCTGCCAATGACTTCAGTGGACTTTGGATCAAGCCCATATCTACATTAGAACTCTGGTTTCCTTGACTCCTATATATGAAATCAAAGGCTGGACCTGGCTTATCTATATATTTGAGGAGTACAGAAGTAACATTAAAAGAAAACACTATTATGTTTGCTTCCACTTCTGCCTCCCTTTCAAGGGGAAGAGAAGTAGCTGCTCATTTCAGCACCTCTGCAATTGAAGATAATATAACCAGCTATATGTTACAGTTAGAAAACTGATACTTCTTGCTCCCAACTTTTTGCACCACAGAACAAGTGGCTGAATTTGTTTGGTACAGTACAGATAATGTTACACAGATGTTGCTGAAGCACAGCACTGGCCCTTGGACTGTACTTGGTGTCTGCAGGAGCACTGGAGTCTTCCAGGGCCTTTGAAGTCTTGCACTTGGCCTTTCACAGAAATGTACCAAAACACAGTGATGCTGCTGGTGATTTTAACAGGGAGGGTTGGTGTAATGTTGTGCTCCACGTGAGACAGCAAAGGCATCACCTCTCACTACTCCAGCTTTTGAAATTGCCAAAACTTCTTTAGGCTCTGTTTTTACTGTTAATGCTATTAAAGGTTACTGTACTTCCAGGGAAGCCTAAGTTATGAGGCTGGCAAAATCATCCTGAGTTTCATATTGTGTCTAAGAAGAGACAATATGAAAACAATATAAGTACTTGACTATCAATTTCTAGTAATGCAGATTTTGAGTTTGCATCTGATCTGTTCAGAGAGGTTTAAAACATTTTTTTTTCAGCAGAATCGAGGAATTTGTCTTGCGTAGCATTTTCCATAACTAAAAGGTCAGTGAAGCTATTTTCAAGTCTGCTTTATAGGAGAAGTAACTTTAATTTTCCTATTATTATTCTTGGTGTTTTTCAGCATCCTAAAAGAGCACCTGAATGAATCACTTAGAGTTAAAATTTTAAAGTTCCTAAAGTAATATTTTACTTGGTTTGTTTCCTTAACACAAAATTTGTATATAATTCTTACTCAAATGCAGAAAAGCTGAATTAAAGTTCAATGAATAGAAAGAACTACCCTGGTGTGCACAATATTGCTGAGTGCGGGTCAAACATGGATAATTTATACACTTCTCCCCCCTTTTTTTTTTTTTTTTGTTTGATTATTAATACTGGTGGCACTTTTCAGCTTTATTGGGGACCCAGGGGAATTGAGGAGGTACCTTTTCCTTATTTTTTTTTCAAGGAGCACCAACTCTAACAGGTCAAGATATAAAACACTCTGATTAAGGGCAAACAGGATCCACAAGCTGTTCTGGAAGCACTGAGACTGAATGGCTTCCCAATAACATATCATATCATTGAAGATGATTCTGATATTTCAGCAGCTGGAAGATACCTTACCTCTTTCTCTGCCTCAGCAGCTATTTCTGGCTGCTTACTTTAATGAAATTTGGAGGATCTTAAGTTTCTCAAAGATTGTTATTCCTAAATCAATTAATTCACCGGGAGATGGGGCTGGAGGAGTGGTCAGGCACAACCAGACATATGCAGATCATGATGAAAGTCTCATTTCTCTAAGACATCAAAGAGAAAATCATCTATCATGTTATATTCTAGATATGGTATTTCTGCACATTTTGCATGGGTAGCATACAGGTCCTTGCAGTGAGATGCCCAAGGTAAAAGGTGGTTTGCAAGCCTGCCTTCTCAGCAGCCTCATGGGGAGAGAGTGGCAGCTGCTCTGAGCCAGCCCCTCCTTTGCCCAGGACTAGACCTTTCCAGGTGCAGCAATGCTGGCCCCACTCCAGCAAAGCACTCACACACATGCTTAACTTTCAACACATCAATTACTCATGGAGAAGTCAAGCCCGGAGAAGCTGCTGGTGCAGAGATAGCAGTGAAAAGGAAATGAGGATGTGGTGACCTTAGTGCCTCTCTTTCCCAATGGACCTGTCTGCAGACATCATTCAGGGCCTGGGGTAAAATGATTGCAGAGGCTAAGAGGTCAATGACCTGCTGCTCTGTCCTTAGCCCAGCCCCAACCTTTGCAAAAGAGAGGGGAAGGGAGTGGGGAAGATCCGTACAGTTTGTCAGATGTTATCATGCTTGATAAGACAAAGCTTTGCTTTCAGGAATTTTTCTTCCCTAGTTTGCTGTGAAGAAGAGATGGCAACCCAGAGATCTGTAGTGGCAAAGAGGAAATTTGCAGTCTTTTGTTCTTTCTCTGCCACTCACATCTGTGACAGGTTTCCTTTCTCCCTTAAGCTATTCTAATTTCTAGCTCAGCTTGTGTCAAAATAAGTTTTCAAAGCAAATCACAAATGTATGGGGTAATTAGAACTGTCATTTTATTGTCAGGGGAAGGCACTCCCCTTCCTGAAGAAGAGTACACCTCCCTGTCAACTTCATACTGTAGTGATGATGAAGAATTTAACATTAGTCTCTTTCATTAATTAATATTTCTTTTTCTTTTCCCCTGAGGAATGGAATAAGGAAAAAGAAGAGAAGTGCCTCATGCTGCTGCTGTATGAACCCTTCTCTGTTTGAAAATTTCTTGGAAAATGCTGTTGAGTGGTAGACAACTAACCTCTAAAGGTGTGCCTTTAGTGGCATAAACACTAAAACACACAAAAGTGACCCTAGAGTCACCTTTTCAGACATGTGGAGACTTAACTGAATTTAAAGAAAATTCAAAGCTAAATATTCAAAAATTTCATTCAGAAAAATTGAAATGCAGCAAATTGAAGGACAAGATCTGTTCCTTCATATTGCCAGCAACACGAAAAATATTTTCTAAACATTTGGAGGAGTATCTGTAGAAAGACATACAGCCCAGATCCTCACTTTTCCAGAGTATCCCTCAGGAAGGGACACATCTGGAGCTCCCTTTACAAGACACAGTAATGACAAGCTGACCATAAACCTACTCTCAAATGTTTTCATAGTTTTTTTTAAATATGTGTATTCTGTAATAATGGCAACATATATGGAGACAATTATTTCAAAAATCATTTGTGGGAGTTCAAGTGCACACAAAAAGAAATTATCTTCCAGTTAAACTTCCGTGCTTTAGTTTTATATTCCTGTACCATATATGACTCCCCAGTCTTTGCAAAACAGTTTTCTCTGGGGCACCCACAGCATGGGGACAAATGGAGTCAGAGATGTGTTTTAGATGCAGAAAGAGTGGATAGATTTCTAAAATGCATACTGCAGCATTGAAAATGCATACTGCAGCATGGAAAAATGGGCTTTCTAATCAGTATGCAGGACACTTGCATTCAGATTTGCTCTCTTACTGCTGTCCAATATATTTGTGATGAGCCACTTACTTCCAGTGCCCAGTGAGCAGATCCCAGCTCCACAGAGGGAAGCACTATGACTCCTTTCTTCTATGTTTCTTGCATATTTTGCAGCATGGCATTTTATTAGTGTGCTGGGAATCCTGTGGAGCATAAAGCATGGTGAAAGGAACAAGCATGGGAAGGCTCTCTGAGGTGCCGTTCAGCTGTGGGGTTTAATGGTAAAGTCAATCTAAGGACTCCTGCCCATTTCATCTGCTAGTCCCTGCCTGTGCACTGCAACTCACTGCCCTGTCAGTTGTTCCACTCTGAATTTTTCTGGAAGGTGCTGAAAGCAGATCAGGGAACTTACCTAGTTAAAAGTAAGTCTTGTCTTGCTAACATACTTTCTCATTCAGGTCAATGTGTAGATAAGGACAGCGTGGTCTCATCAACAGATCTTAGCACAAGTAAGATCTTGCGAGGGCTGTGAGACAGCACAGGGCTGAAAATAAAGACTTTGGGTGATCTTAAATTAGTTTAGTCATCATTTCATTTCACTGTAACCTGAGCAAAGCTTTTTAGACTGGAGAAGCATTAAATGTTGTTATATGAGTCTGTGCTCCAACTCCATTGTGAAATTTTGCCCTTCTGCAGGATTTCTGATCAACTACCACAGCAGCTCTTTGCAAACATTAAGTACTGTGTCCCTACAACACACCTGTCAGGCAGATACAATATCCTCTTATCAGATGGGCAAAATGAGCTGCACAGAAATCGCAACTGGCTCAGCCATGCAGCACGAGCCAACAAGAGAAGCAGCAGGAAGTAGAAAGTCCCAGCTGCTGGACTGATGTTTTCACTACCAGGCTTCTGCTGGAAACCAGTGACCACTCGCAGTAACTGCCAATACAAAGATGCTTCAAGCAGCAATAGGAATGGGATGAGGAGTAACAATGATACGACTTGCAGATGGCTTTCATTAAATAGAGTTTATATTGGATTAAAGACACAATTTTGAGTCTACAGCAAAACTGCTTGAAATAGTTTAATCTAATCTTGAAGAGGCTTTTTGACCAAATCAAACATTTTGCTGCAAATTTTGCAACTCTGCTGAAAGTTCCTGGGGGATTCTGTGTTTGAAAAATAAAAAATACCTCCACACTCTCCTTCCCTCCCTCCCCCCAAAAAAGGGGAATCTCAATACTGTCATGTTTGTAAGTCTTATCCCTGAAAATGAGATATATTTTATAGAAAATGCATGTCTATTCTTCTAAGAATAATGCTTATTTTTGCTAGCTCTTGTCAGCAGATTTGTCATTGATTAAAATGAGTGAGTGACTGAGCTACAAATAATGTAAAAAGCAAAATGCTGTTCTATGTTGCAGCAGTAACAAGAAAATATTTATTCCAGTGACAACAGTAGTGGTAATCATAATCAGCTTTTCTTGAAAGACAGATTGTTTCATGTTGTATTTGGTGTCTACCTTCAAACTTTAAAAATATTATTGCTTCCATAGCAAAATTGTTGTCACATGAAATTGTTTCTGTTCAGGGGTTTTGGGAGCCTAAAAATGAAAAGATAATTGTATTATGCCAGAAGTTACCATTTTCACATACATTCATACAAAACTGCGTCAAGGCACATATTACTTGATTTACAATGCACAATGCAAATAAGGTTCTATACATGCTTTCAACTCCATTTCCTGCTATATTCTTTGACATTAATGAAAGTTTCCTGAAGCTTTACTTTTTGGGGACAAGCCCACATAGGTAATCATGGATAGACACTGAAGCTATGACTGAACAAGGTAATCATAAGTTTGCCTTTGAACAGTCAAAAGAAATAAAGGAATTGCCTTCCTAGGTTTTTGAGCCTATATGTGATTGGTCAAATGCCCAAACCAACTGAAACTTCAGTTACATTTTCCTTCTAAATTTCAACTGTTCAAAATTAACTGGGGACCTCAGGCTCCAGTAGAGAGACCCAAAACCCACTTTGGCTGACACCTTGAAGGACAGAGAAATCCCTTCTGATTACGGTCCATAAAAAGAAAAATAAGCATGGAAAATAAGATTCATATTTGCATAAATGATAACAAGTGGTGAGGGATGTTAATGGAAGGGATGGATCTTGCAAATCTAAAGCAAAGAACAAAAAGCAAATCTCCTCAAAAGATTAAGAAGTCCTATCAGACCAAAACCAAATGTTTTCAAAATCTGCAAAAACCTTCTGGTATAAAATAATTTCAAGTCTCAATGACAGTGCCGTTGGCAATAAACTATAAATCACTGTACACAGAGGTTTCTAACTGGCAAGTGGCAAATACATGAACGCTGTTTCTCCATGCTTTTGGCTTATTCAAATACAATTTATTTTGTAAGGAAACAAGATTTATATAACATTGTATTTCTCAACCCTTTTAATCTCTCTGATCCCTGCTGGATAACTCCAGTTGGAGTTAACAGAGCACCAGAGGCTTGGAGTATTGTGGTCCTAAATAACCTTTGAATGTAACTACCCAGGTACTGGAGAGAGGCTCAGAGGCACTGAAGAGCTGTGATAGGAGAGCAAGTGCATCACCTGCTGCCAGGAACACTGAAGAGAGGAGATCACTGGTGCATGCACTGGCAGTAGGGAAAGCTATAGCTGCAGTTCACAGTTTGCCAGATGTGAGGTGTTTCAGCAGAATTGAAGCCAGAGGTGGAGTCTGCTACTCACTGAACAGGTTTGTGGAAGGAACCTCTGCTTGCTTCACTCTCCTTCTACATTGTTACTTTTATGGTTCCCCCCCCCCCCCCCACACACACACACATACATTTTTCTCTCCTTTGACTTCATCTTAAAAGTTAAAGAACAGAAGTTAAGCAAACGCCCCTATGAACACAAGCATGTGGGTAATCAGATGATTTTGTAACAGCTGCTATATTGCTTTCTCCTTCACCTTAAGGGAATTCCTTGTTCCACAGTGTTCCCACCACTATTCCCTGTGTCTGCAACAGTCACTGCTCCAGTAGTATCATGTAAGACCCCAATGAGACAGAAGCCTCCCCAGGATTCTTCATGGGGACAAGAATGATCTTGGCAAAATGTTCTTCAAAATGTTGTTTAAAAGATACCTTTCTCTTAACCTGCTGTGATAACATTTCAGTCACAGGCAGGAAAAGACCTGTCTGCCGGCAGTGGATCCATACCTGACAGTGGCAGGAATGGAGAACGGTGTATACAATAAAAGGCAGGAATAACTGGCATTATACAAGCATCTGAGGACTCTTCCATAAGGACCCATGGAAGTCAAAGTTACGTCATCATTCTTAGTGCATCAATTTTCAGAAAAATCTGTATATCTATGTCACCAACACTCCAATATAAAGGTACTTTTTTTGCTGCCTGCTGTATGGTGCAGAAGCAGGTGCAGACAGGATCACATTCAGCACTGGGAAGTCATCTGAGTATTTAATAGCTTCTCAGCAAGATTTGAAAACTTTATACAGATTCTGGTTCAGCCTGCAGCCAGTGATATTTCTCCTAACTTCTGACTCCAGCTGGTCAGCAGTCAGGACTCCTCTACAATCTATACAATGGGTGTGACAATCTATACAATGGGTATGGCTTTGAGGTGCTGCTAGTCATGGGCAGGCATGACAAATCTGAGGAGCCCGAACCTTGATTCAACCTGTAGTGACCTTAACAGGCTGTTCAGATAGCATATTCATTGTATTGGAGTGGGAATTATTACTGTGCATACTGACACAGAATTAAATGCAGGCAGAGACACACAAGAGAGAAGGGATACTCCCCAGGAGCATTCGAAATGAAGGTCTATATTGGGGGACAAAAAGAAATTAGCCAGCTGAGATTGATGTTGGAGAACAAATGTGGTTCGTATTTTATTAATAAAAGAGGTCTCGCCACAAAGGAAATTCCCATCTTGGCCTGGCAATGTAGCACTAAATGGTAATGGATACATGAAATGCCAAAACCCATAGATCTCTAGTTACACCAGAGTAGACACTCTTTGGGGCTTGTAATTACAGGGAGCTGGCAGACATTCAGATTTTGTCTTTGAGAGAGAAAAGGACTTTCTGCTCTCTTGCCAGCTGGGATGACTTAGCTCAGTGCCAAGCTGGACATACCTTCCAGAGTATTTGCAAAGTAGCATTCAGCTCTACCTCAGATTCTTTAACTTTCCAGGTTTCTGAAAATGAACAAATAAAATATTTGTAATGGCACCTGTAGTATTGAAGCATCTCAGAGAGAAAAGCCAAGTCCTGCCTCCCAACCAGAAGAAAGTACAGTTGAGAAAAAGCAATAGCTCAGAGCTGTGTGAGACTGAAAAAGAAAAAAAATTATAAACTCTGGGACATAAACGATGTGTCAAGGACAGTAGATATTCTTGGAGTCAGGTTTGTTTTCTGGACGCATCCTAATGATGTAGATTAGGCACTGATGCACTGAAACATGAGGCAAACATCATTTCTCAGGCTAAAGACAAACTGACCATGCTGCCAGGGGTCATCTATGTAGTCAAGACCTCTTGTAAGACCTGGAAAGACAGACCTGTCCTGTGTTACTCTCTTCAGATTATCCCTGGACATTTTCTGTCAATTTATTGTACTGAGATTAACCCTACCAAGTCTGCCCTAGGAGATTTATGCTGACTGCCAAGGTGGCAGATGATGAGCTATCTGATATTAAATTAGACCTCGTCACATGACATATGTAAAACCTGTGGGCAAAAGAGCAGGCCCAATACTTCTTAGCCAAATTCTGTTCTCAGTTACACCAGAGGAATGCAACAGAAGTCAATATGATTTATGGCAAAAAATGACAGTACATGGCTTGGATATTTTTTGAGATGGCTTGTAGATTCTAGTTGTAGCTAATAGGTCTGGCTACAGGAAAAAACTCAAAGAAAAGTAACACAGTTGTTTGTTTTTCTTCCCTAACTCTAATGTCAGCCCCAGTCTAACAAAGCATCCAGTAATATTTGATTAGGCACTGAATTTGTTAGCCTAACTTATTTTCACTGTTTATCTCACATTTCTGTAAAAATGTGTTAAAAAGAAATTATCTGTTAATGCCAAAAGTTCTCAAATACTCTATTTCACTGGCATGATGTACACTAGAAGGAGCTTGCAAGCACCACTGTGCTGGAATTTTTATATCAATAAACCCCAGAGGGGTGGTGCAACTCCTGACACTGCACCGGTTCCAAGGATGAAATAACACATCCTGGCAACCCAACTGGATTTTGCCAGCAGAGCTGCAATTTTTTTTTCTTTTTCTCTGGGAGAGAATACAAGCAAAAACTTCTGAGAAACCAAGCAGGGACTACATACACACTAGCTGTCTGCTTGGGATGCTCATCTGGCACACAGGAGACAAAGGTGTGCACCCCAGCTCTGTTCAAATCAGCTGTATCAAATCATAACCCCTCTCCTAGTGAAAAGTCTCCTCAGTCCTGGCCCCGCCTGACTACAGAAAGATCCTTCTGAGTTCATCTGTCAGAACTGCTCCAGAACAGTTTGCTGACCCGGTGGTTAGGGTGGGATGTGGGAGAGCTGGGTGTCATTTAGGCAATACAAGAGCTCAAAGAAGGGTGTCCTCTATCTCCAGACATCTCAAACAGCAGCTTTTGGCTGGGGGGCAAAGTTCTGTCTGCTTGTCAGCAGAAACACTTGTTGGGGACCCAAGGAACCTTTCCTGACAAGGATATTATTGCAGTTGTTGTGCCCCCACTGTAAAAAGCATACTTTTTTAAAAGCTGGTGTGTACTTGCACAAACACAGGTACGTTTTGTTTCTCTGAAGAACTTCTGATCGGCTCTTATGAGCTCAGGAAAGGCCAAATGACCTAAGGGTTATAAGGTGCCAGTTACAGATACTATTTCACATTCTTTCTTAGAAAAATAGTTATGAAACGACTGGATTCTCTTTCCCCCCCACCCCTTTGTTTTTCTGCATCTCTTCCAATGCAAAGTATTTTGTTCTCCCAGTGGAAACCAATAATTTACTAAATACTTAGCGTAATTCCTATCACCGTCTCTCAAGTGGGCCCATGTTTACATTTCATAAGCAAGAATCTTATTTCTTATGCCATAGTCACTACATAGAAATAAATATGAGCCACAGAACCTGCACAAATCTGCTGACACACAAAATTTTAAACACCTAATGGATTAATGTTTATGAAGCCTGTCAGAGGTTTAAAACCACAATGAGAAAGAAAAATTTTCTTCAGGTCTGAGAAATGTACTTTTGGTCTAATGTCAGCCCTACACAGAAAATGCCTTAATAGTTTGTTTGTTTAAGCCGACAGCTCCTTAGTCAATTGTTCACAATGTCTCTCCACTTAATTCTTGCTATAAATTTGTCTCTTTGCCACAGTCTTTACACTGTACCTCAGTGTGTCCCAGAGACATGGTGAGCCAGCAGCTCACCACTAACTCAGCTTAAGGAGAAATGCTAGCAACAAAGACCAGCCTGCCAAAACCCATAAAACTTGCTGCTTTTTGCCTCAGTTTAAAGCAAAAAAATAATATTGTCTTTTCTCTAAAGTGGTAAAGCAACACATGCCCAAATGACTTCTTGACATTACAGGATTTTTAACAGTTTTGAAGAAACCTTGGCACTTATAACACATTCTCCAAAATGTATGGTGGTTAATTAGTTTTGTAGTTAGCATAAGTAAAAACAAACTGGTGGGAGTAAGCACAACCACTGGCTTTTGGTAGGCAATGGGAAGTACATGAAATCACAGCTTCTGAATTACTGAATAAATTGTAAAGGAAAGAACTGATTAAAAGCTGAGAGGTAGTCATGTCCATTGCCATGTTAACCTGCTATTTTACTGTTACCACTGTGTCTATGAGAATGTACCTGTACTTACCAGCTGGCAAAAACAGATAATGAAAATGTAAAATATGAAGAAAAATGGGCATTTCCCCCCAAAATGTGTTTTTTTTTTCTTTTTTTCTTTAAGATTTAAATGAGCTTTTTGCATTATTTGTCAATTTTGTTACTTTTTCTGAAGAAAACTTGGTAAGAAAAGATGACTCACAGTAGATTAAAAGCCACTGCTATGCATTGCAAAGCAAAATTTCTCTAGGTCACATGTAGCAATTTTTGCACAGACCACTGCATGCTGATAATACCACTTCCTACCAGAAGTGCCTGTCCCCCTGCACATGTCCTCAGGATCACTCAAAAACTGGCTGCAGGAATATACTGCAGATCTGCACCCTCTGCAAGGCCTGCAGGGTAGATATTCCTGCTTTCACCCAATTTCAGGGTCCTGTCCCCACTTTTGCTTATGTTTCCAGTACTTTACCCCTGCAGATAAGGCTGTTGTTTGTAGTCTTGAGTTATGTTTTCTTATCTAGCACAGAAGATTTGTTCTGACTTTCCTTGAACAGTCATGGGGGGCAGAAAGGAGCAAATAGGCTTTTCTTTGCTGTGTGCCCATTATAAGGAGGGGGCAGAAGTGAAGGGCAGAAGGGCTAAGGAACAACTCGCTTATGCCTGTTTATTTTCTACCTCCTAATGTCTTAAAAGGAATTAATGTCTGTGTAAGGTGCCCTAAAAAGGAAAGCCTTCTGTTTATGTAGGAGGCAGGAATGATATGGGAAGAGACAAGGATGGCTGCCCTGCATTCTCAGGCAGCTTTGCCTCTCTCCTGTCCTGGACTGATCTCTGCCAGTGGTGATGGGCAGCTCTGGCACTGGGCCCATTTCACATTGCCATTTGGGCTGAGATCACTGGGTGTGGTGAAGGCTTTGCAAACACCTCATACTCACAGACAGCTGGCTTGGGACCATGGAGCTCCCCTTACACAGGGCTGAGGAAGAGGACTGACACTGTAAAGGAGTTTGGGTTACAACAGGTTAACAAATCTGAAATAGCAAGCTGGTACACAATACAAACATCAGTGCTCGGGATTGGAAATAAAAAATATACAGGCACTAAACCTAGCTTTTTATTCCACATTTAGGACTGCATGAAATTTCCACTGGTAAAATATCACACTTTCCCTGCAAAAGGATTTCCATTTAACCTCAGAGGATTAGAAGAATGGAACCTCTTCCTATTCTTCTGAGAAGCAGTGCATATGGATGCTGAAGCGGTACATCTCTGAGATCTGGTCAGAATCTTCCAAATAAGAAGATTTTCCATATTTCCACATTTAAACTGTTTTTTCCTTCTTTTATTTGACTTTTGTACTTTTATATATACTTTTATAAAAAGTATTTCCTCCAAAAGATGATGAGCCATAGAATAAACAGGTAATGATAGCAGAACAAGTCCAGCCAGGAAAGGGACTAATAATAATAATAATAATAATAATAAATTATAAACACATACTACTTCTGTGCCCAGGAATTTTGATGTCTTAGATCCTCTGGTGCTATTTTGTGTTCTTATTTTCTGCATTCTATGTCACCTACATCAGCTACTCCACTGGCTCTCAGAAAACATTTTACAGCCGCTATTTCACTTCACACGATAGCTCCCTTCCTGTGTGATTTTAATGGTTGGTGCAAATCTAGATGCGAGAATTAGGGATGCATTTATCCTCCCCAGACAGAAATCCTCCTGCTGACATTCTCCACAGCATAGTTTACGTCCAAAGCTCCAAGAATCATGCAGAATCCCATGGTTGTTTCCAGACAGTCAAGCAGGAAACCAGGTTTGTCAGCAACAATTCTAAAGGCTGTCTTTTTTCTGTCTTTTTCCTTCTTGCCTCTATTGGTGTTCACATCCTTCTTGCCAACACTGGTGCTCCTTTAACTCAGCCACCAGATGTTTTTTCAGGGTTTGGTTCTTATCCCAGCCATGCCATCCCAGGCTCCACATTTGAGTGAAAGAGGAACACCTGTGGCTCCTCATTAAACCTCTGATTTAATGCAAGGTGAGTGAATCAATACCAATGCCTCTCTCTGCACTACAATAAGCAATCTTCTGAGAAGACCAAAGAGTGTGCTGGCATTGGGTGATGGGGAGAGCATAGAAGAATTCTGTCTCTAGCAGGTGGGAATGCTACTAGCACTGCTCTCACGTCAAGATGGGAGTGGGGTTTTTGCCATTGTTGTTGCCCTGAAGATGTTTAAGTCCTCTTCCTCATACTGACTACTCACTAAATACTCACTAAAATATGATAAATCTCCACACAGTAAGCTCTAATAATGAAAAATGCAATATGCTGAAACCAAAAAGTCTAACTGAAGTATGATGCTTTTCAAAGCTGTCTGTTTTCCCAAGGACAGCCAGCCATACACACTGGTCTATGCCTGCACAGTTTTGACTTGATCTCTATATTCTGTCCTCTCCCTAAAAAGTAAGTTTAATGTATTTTGACAAATCATTTTTATTTTAAAATTATAATATCAACAGTTTCTGGACTCTAAACTTGCCTTTTTGCAGAATTTTGGCCTTTTGGCTATTGGCAAATTTGTGTAAATGCACTCACGTTTGACAGTTATAAACCCTCAAAAACCTCCAGTTTGTTTTTATTAGATACATTTCTCATCAATTCTGAGAATGTATTTTTTTCTGCAATGTCAAATCCAAACTGTGTGCTGTGTCATTCAGCATGTCCTGACAGACAAGCCAAGAGCAAAGGGACTGTTGGCCATGAATTGCCTTTGCCCAGCTACATGCCAGCCGTGCACAGAGCACTGAACTGATGGTGAAAGAGTGTGGGGTTTGCAATAGAGAGAGAGAGAGAGAGGTGAAAGAGAAGGGAAAGAAGGCATGGGCTTTTGATGAAGGGGACATGGACCTAAACCAGGAAACAAACTGGGGTGGACTGAAGAACATGGAAGAGGATTAGAAAGAAGGGGAGAACATGATCTTGTACATGTGGTGAATAATTTTGTGGTATGAAAGAGGCTAGTCATGGTCACAAAAAAAAAAAAAATTACTTTTGTTTTTGACAGACACATCAACATTGCCAAATTTCACCCAGCTGAGAAGAAAGAGCTATGAAGCCAAGGCTGGCAAATTGTACTGCAGTGCCTAATGCAGCAAGTGGCATCACTATAAGAGATGCTGCTAATTTGGGAGCAATAGAGGTCTGGTGCAGTGAAGAGCCTCAAACATGCTTGGGTGATAGAATATGGTATTTGTTTTCTCCATTTAAAAAGCACATGAGATATTGCAGGCCATTTACACACAGATGTGTGCAAATACTTTGTTAAAAATTGCATAATATAAAACAAAATATTTTGAAAAGGCTTACTTTTAAATTTTTGTGACTGTGGGTGCTCATGGTGGCCTGGCAATGCTGTGACTACCTTGCTGGTTGCATCCACTGAACGTTGTAAGATCTGGAAAAGCTAGCAGTAGGTGTCTCAAGTAAGGCAGCCAAATGTCTCTGTATTTAATGCCTACTTCTCTCCACCTTGGCTCACCATGCCTTAGAGAGCGTGCTCCTGAGCCCCTCACTGAGTCACGTGTGACAAAGCCTGCAAGGATGTTAGATGTAATGCTTGAAGAAATTGTCACTTGTGTGCTGGGACTGTGCCACTTTGCAGCCTTCCTAAAGCCCTTGTGTCCCATCCCACAAACAGGCATACGTGGAGAATAAAGCAAGCCCTGATAGCTTCGGCGTCCCTTCCAGTACCACTTACGTGTGAGGATCTCTGCAGGCTGGCAGCGAGCTGTGGGTCCCTGGGAAGAGTGGGGAACTCCAGTGACAAAACTGTAGTGAAAGGGTTTCTTTCAGGCAGCAGGGACGAGGATTTCCTCGTCCCTCACAGTAAGGAAATACAAACAGACCTCTATTTGTCTCCTAAGAGATGAGAAAGAAAAGCGCAACTCTGGGTGGAAGGTTTCACCTGGCATTAAGTGCACGCGTAGCGACGGCACCGCAGCCTCCGCATCTCACCAGGGTATCCCGCCCGGGGCCAGCAGTGCCCGCTCCCCGCCGAGCTGGAGCGCCTGGTAGTCCCAGCGACAGCCAGCCCCACGGGGAGCTGCCACCTTGGCTTTTGTCCCGGCTCAGAAGCCTGGATGCCACGGGCCGGGCTCCCGCCCCGCGCGGTACCGGCGGGAGGCGCGGCGGGGCCAGGGCAGGGGCGCTCCGGTAGGAGGTCGGGGATCACCGGGGAGGGGTCGGGACCACCTCCCGCGCCTGCCAGGGGCTGCCGGTGTTGGTACACGTTGATTCAGCATGCGGCGGGGGCGTGGGGGAGGAATAAACCCTGCGGGAGAAGCAAGCGGCAGCCCCCCGGGAGCATTGGGGAGGGTTAATCGGCGAGGATCTGTGGGGCTGGGAGGAGAAAGCGGAGGCCGGGCTGGGGAGGGGGAAGGATAAGAGGAAAAGGGGCAGAGCGGCTCGGAGCGGTCGCACACCGCCAGCCTCCGTAGCCGCGGCAGTGCCTTCCCGCGTGCTCCCGGTGGTGGTGGTGGGTCCTCCCTTCCCGTCCCAGTCGTTTCCTCCCGCTTCCCCTGCCACAGAGGGCTCAGGGCTGGAAGGGAGAGAAAGGGACCCCCAGGGCTAGACAACAGCCCGCCCGAGGCGAAGGCAGGCGCGGCGCCCCGGGGGAGGCGGCGGCGTTCGGCAGATTCCCCCGGCAGTGGGAGGGCTCCGGAGAGGAGAGGCTAGGGGAGCATCTCCTAGCCGGGGCTGACTCCCAAGGAGCGAGGGAGGGACAGAGAGAGAGGGAGAAAGTGCCGCCTCTCAGTTTTACAGGCGTCCCCAGATTTTAAGGACTGGGGTGGGGAAAAAGAAAACTGAGGACCTGAGCTGGGACCTCCCAGCCGGAGCGATTGAAAAGGAGCCAAGCAGGCGTCGAGGGGGAGCGACATCCCAAGGAGAGTCCCGTCCTCTGCTACCCGCAGCCGCTGTGTGCCCGCCGCCGCCTCAGGATGTGGGTGCCGCTGCTGCTGCTGCTGCCGGAGCTGCTCCCCGCCGTGCCGGCGCAGAAGCTCTCCGCCCTCACGGTAAGGCCACCCCGCCGCCGGGAGCACCTGAGCGGGCGATGCGGGTCCCGGGTGCGGGCCGAGCGCCGCGCCCTGCCCGGCCGGGCGGGAGCTCCGCCGCGTTCGCCCGGGAGCAGCGGCACCGCCGGGGAGAGCGCGGCCCGCGGCTGCCAGGCGCAGGTCTGCTGCGGGTCCCCGCAGCGCTAATGTCCGTGTTAATGCTTTTATTTGCCCCAAGAGCAATAACGCTGCAGTGAGGTCCGCTTTTGGACCGACTCGGGCCGACCGACTTCATTTTAATTATAAAGCAACGTGAAACAAGCCTTTCTGGCTATTCCAGGCTCCGTGGTGCTATACATTGAACTCTGCGTAGAGATGGGTGAGCCAATTCATTAGGCTTACTAAATAAGCCATAACCACTATTCTAGCCAAGACCTGAGGTTTGTAGCTAATAGCTCAGTTCAGTCTTCTTGCAGAGCTTGCAGTGTTTGCGAAGCTATAATTAATGCAATCTGTAGAAATAAAAACATTTTCCTTAAATGTGTTTTTGAACAAGTGCTTGAGTAAACATAACGGGCAGCAAATACCTCTTTCAAGCTGTTTTTAAGTGTTTTGGTGAAGGCTGTGTGCTTAGAGTTTATTATGGTAAAGTTACAGGCAGCTGCAAAGTGAAATAGATCTTATTTGTTTAAGTCTTTCAGAAAATTTCTGTAAAATCCCAAGCGTTGAGTTTTTTCCTTTTTTTCTCCCCCTTTTTCCCCCCACTTATTGACGAAGGTGCTATAGGGACAGCTCAAGGTGAAATGGCTGTGGGGGATGGCTGTGCTGTTCATACCTGAAATACTTCAGGAAAAGTTTTGCCTTGTTGACTAAATTTGAATGTTTTTTTTTTTCCTCTTAAATGATTTGTAGATTAGAAGCTGCTAACTGAAAACCTTAAAGGTTTGAGCTTGCTTTGTGAATTTTATTGTGTGTGTGATTTTAAAGTGTGGGACAGATAAATTCAAGTGATTCTCATATTTTACTTTTTAAGACCCTCATTTGAAACTCCTTAGACTGTCAGGTGATATATACTATTCTAGTAAACAGATTAACATTGTAATTTACTTTCAAGTTTATTTTAACAAATGTATAAACATAATTTGCTATATAAGACATGTAATATTCTTTTTTCCTGTATCTAAAAAGAGTTCTAAATATTAGTGTGGAAGTAAACTGGAAATGCTACCAAACCTTAGTTTGTCCAAATATAAAAGTTAAGAGTGATGGTGACTGTTACAATATCTTTAGATGATACATAACCCAAATTATGTTAAAGCTGTTTAAATTATGGATATAAATCACTGCAGAATGTTTTTCAGTCACTGAGGGGTTTCAATCACAAAAGGGAAGAAAAATATGGCCAAGAGCACTTTGGCAAACTCTGAAAATTAAATGCCATAGGTTCATGCAAATATATTTGACTTCACTGTTATCTGAGTGATGTTAGAAGTCCCTCTGTTCCTTCAAATTCAAAGTGTGCATTGCTCATTTATGTACCTTATAGCAGTCTGCATCTTTGTGAACCATGAGCAGAAAAGTCAATCATGGTGGAATTCCCTGCCTCTGCTACCAAAAAGGTAATAGATTTGAAGACGTCAGACTTTCAGACTGAAATGAACTTGAACATTTTGGTAGGTGTAGCTAGTCTTGTTAGTAGAGGACTCTAGGTAGTGAGCTCATGTTAGTTTTTCCGCTGCCTCTGCTCTTCTTACGGAAAGGGCTCACCCATACAAATACTAGACTAGATTGGAAATACTTCCCTGAAACAAGTAAGGGGACAGGCAGACACCCATAGGAACGAAATAACACACGCACACACTGATGCACATATACTTTCTACATCTTCCCATAAGGCTGAACTTTGAGTGAGGCAGGTTTATTTCTACTATTTCTGTACTTAGCTGTTTCAACAACAATAAAAACCCAGAGCTATTACAGCAACAAATACCACATCGCTTAATGGTTGTTAACTCCTGTAGTCATTTTGCTTGTATCTCACAGACTATATAACCCCCTTCCACATGCACCTTTCTCAAATATCCATGGATAGTATCTGCATAATTACAAGGAACTACAAACCCAAGCTGTGTAGAAAGACCAAGAAAATCTGTGGCTTTTTCTTTTCACCTGCTGTACCACTGTGTGGCGACTCAGAATAGCCATTTTTTTCCACACATCATATGCAGATTTTATTTTTATTTGTGGTTTGAAGAATAACAGATATAGGCCAGAGGTCATGAGAACAGGGCATGTTTCACTGTGGATATGAGTTTTATGAAAACTATGGGATGATCATGGAGAGGGAATGCACATCCCTGATCACAGTACTGTCAGAGGTATATTCATCTTGCCAGGTGGTGGCAATATCAGGGAAACAGCCTACTGCAGTCATAAATCTGACATAAGATGAACCTTGGCAGAGACAAGATAATAAAATTATAGTTCTCTCTAGCAAAACACACTACTGTTTTCCAAAAGGTAACACATGGATAAGAGGTTTGTTCCTTGCCTGGGCTCTAAGCAACAAACTGGGTGATAGCATGGCAGGGAGGGAAGATATCAACATCTGTCTTTAAGATTTTCATCTGTATAAACAGATCTCTGGCCTGCTTTAACTATATGTCCTCACTAGGTCAAGGAGCAGATCAAGTACTTCTTTCAGAAGACACTTTCAGTAGTTTACAGATCTGTTTCCCCATTTAATTGGGAATAATATTTTTGCATTTCACTTGGGCAGAAATACCCACAAGAGCCACCCATGTCTGTAGTCCAGGTGAATATGTGATTTTCAGATGCTGGAAGCTTTGCAATGGTCTCATAGTAATAAATCACAGAGTTTTCACAGAAATAATATCTCCAAGAGATTTCTGATTGTCTAAGAGTCTTATGTGATTGCAGGTTTGCAAGGCGTGATGAGCATATGGGTTCCTACTACATTAAGATGATTTCTGGCAGGCAGATGCATCAGAATAGTCAGCAGATAGTTGAAATGCTCTAGTCTAGAGTCTTGTCCCCTGGATCTCATGGCTATATCTAAAGGGAGTGTGTATGTTATAATTTGTCCCTCTCTGCCCAAACTGTGGACCCAGCCAGCACTTACTTGACTGCCTGACTATGTGCCAGGATAGAGAAAGACTGATGAGAGATGGGCTGATGCACACCTGAATCTTTATTGGGAAGCCATGATGTGCATCAGGGTCTAAGAGTTTCAGAGTTTCTATATGTTCACTGGGTTAGAGATAGTCCAAATCTTACTTTGAGTTTGTACCAGTCTTGGCTTCTTGTCACAAAGATTACTCTTTCCTAAGGTTCTCCTGGACTCTGCAATAATGGATAAAGTGAGGTGAAATGTAATATTCAAATTATTAATTGCTAACTGAGCCTCAGGGATGCATGCAGGAGGATAATGTTCTTTAGTATTGTATTTATTGTTATTTCAAATGAACAAATATTGGCAACAGAACAATGGCTTTCATTATGGAAAGGTAGGCTGAGAGCTGTCTCACAAGAACCCATGAGACCTGGAGGTGCTGTAGCCAGTTTGGCTATTCCTGTTTTTTTCTCCCCTTGTGTCAAATACTAATGTAAAACATTCTTACATTCCACAAAATATCTTAAGTAGCCTTGTCCTTTTACCTTGTTTATAGAAAACCAGGTAGCACTCTGCAATTTTTGTAACACAGTGTTGGATTTTTTTGTTGCAATGTTACATTTTTATTCTGCTCTGTGAGATGTACCCGTTCTTTCTGGATATATGAAACTGCAGAGATCTGAGCCTTGTTGATTTCTTGTATTAGGAAAATTCGGTGTATCTTGAGGATATAGGTACTTTTGTTTTGAAATACAGTGCTTTGAAGAAAGCTCATTTTGTTTATGAACACTGCACTTACCAACACACTTTGTCATTGTTTATACTGCATTTTTGAAACCATCAACTTCACTTTTATCTCAGTTGCAGTGTTGTGTGTGTGGATGTACTTCTAAAAACAATAGGATACAAGTGTTTCTTATTTTAAAATCTTGATGACTTTCAACATACCACAAACTATTTATACTTTCAAAGCCTTGCTGCACCATGTGCTTTTCTCAATACAATTGATAGATCTTACAAAGGAAGAAAGTTTGCTTGAAATTACTTCTTGAAATGAACACCTCTGCTTGGTAATAGTTTCTTTCATCAGCAGCTGAATATTTCAGGGAACAATTGTTTTCTTTTTCTCCCTTGGCACATGCTTTGTGAGTATTCAATAGCATTTAGTGCGCTTGATAACTTCGCAACACTGACCAATATAAAGTGGACCACTAAGGTAGTACAGTAAAGGGAAGCTAAAATCAAAGCTTTCCAAGTTAAGGACCCATTTGGATGGTGCCTGCAAACCAAAACATTTGGAAAAGTTACTCTAATTGTGACTGAAAAAACAAGACCATAAATAAAATTGTAAGTGGCTCCAGATCCTAACAACATTGTTACTGCAAATGGGCATTGGTACAACCAAGGGTACATCAGCTCTGAAAATAAAACATTTTCAACAATGTTCCTTGCAATAAACTCTCAAGACACTTCTTATTAAAGAAACAACACCAAAAAATGTGGGAGTTGATCCTGAAAGTGTCAGCAAACTTTTCATCAGGGGTCAGAAGTAATTTTTGTGCATGCAGCCAACATAAACTGCACCTTATAATGTGTAAGACATTAATGAAGATGGCCAGTTGACTGCATGCCCATAAAGTTTTTACAACTAATATTGAAGATTAGAAATGAATGTGAATGGGGAGGGAAGAGCAGGACAGAGCAAATAAAAAGAAGTAGATAATGCATATTGTGGCCAATTTTAGTGCTGTCATTGGCCCCCTGTTGCCTACTGAATACCTCGAGGAACAGCTGTATTCCTTGACAGTGGGCAAACTTCAAGGTTTAGTTAATTTTGAAAAGCCTCCAAAGGTTCAGCTGCTATCCAAAACCTATCTGAACCCTGTTGGTCTGGAAACCAAGCTACAGATATTTTCAAGATCTGGCTTGCTTGGGACTTTGCTCATATTTCCATTTCTTCAGCCAGACCAGCCTCACCACAGGCACAGCCATTTTCATGGTATTTTGGTACTTCATTTCCTGTCAGGCCTGAGACCAGGAAGTGCAGAGGCGCCTGAAAATTAAAAACTGAGTAAGAAAGAGTTGGAATCAAAGACCTATTTTTGAACAGCAATGAAGGTCTGAGTTTGGTTCAGGAGTGACATTTTTATCTGAACAAATTCAAATATTCTTGGGCAATCTGCAGAGTGAAAGGTGGTTACATCTTGCAAGGGACTCAGAGATTTCCAAAAATTTTGTGTTTTCTTTAAAATCAAAATGCAAATGCATCTTAATTTTCTGTTTGATTCAATGTTCTGGTCTGAGGTAGATTTTTAAGAGTTGAAATTGTAGATTAATGATGAAGGCTATTTCACAATTAAAATTTGTAATCCTTTCTTCCAAATTAATATAGTCAAAGTAGTTTTTGTCTTAGTGAATATTGCGTCCTCTGCCCCTCTACTGTCTTCTACAGCAAAATGCTGGTGATGCCAGTCATTTGGTCTCAATGCCCTGTGTATTTTCTTTCGACATTTCTTTATCCACTTCTGGTTATTAATTGCTAATCACTGCCTTAATATTATCTACAGCAGCAGTGCAACAGTGCAATACTGGAGACAAACCTGGAAAGAGAAAATACTTCAGAAAAAAATTGCAATATGCTAATCTCACACATAATTTATGCCAAAAGAAAAGGAGGGATAGTGAGATGTAACACGATATTGTCTATAAGCAAATAAACTAAGTAGAGAAGGTATAGCATAAATACCTGCATTTTTTCCTACAGTTTTCGGTCTTTGCCCAGCTGCTGCATGTACATAGGAACTGGTCTGAATTACAGCCATTGCTGTAGTGCAGTGATGTGCATGAGATACAAGGATACAAACTTACAGGAAAGTGAAAGCTGCCTAGAAGAATGTGGACAAGTTTTTAGATTGGTGTGATAACACTTAGTATCAGAGGGCTGCTTAATATGAGTTTACCAAATTATCAGTGGTCCTCAAGCAGCAAAGCTAATGCGGTGTCATATCTTACCACAGAACTCATGAAGTTGGTCCCCCAAAGGGAACTTTCAGCCAGTCCTTGGAGAAGAAATTGCTTTGATGAGTTGGTTCACTGCCCTTCAGTGAATTTTTTTCCCCTCTCTAATTTGTTACCTTTTAAAAATGACCACTAAGTGTTTCATCAGCTGTTGAAAATCCAGGCTAATAGAGAATACAACCTAGAATTCTGGTCAGGACAAAAAGAGAAAATATTTCCTGAAGGTGATCCTTTCCAGCTCTCTCCCTGGCTTGCTCAGTGGGTTGCTAGAAAACTTGCTCAAGAATGTTTACTTCATACCTATCCAAAACCTAGCTTTTTTTCCCTTAATTTACTTTAGGCTGCTTGTTGTGTCATCTTCTGAGTCACTGAGTAAAGAAATTTTTTTTCTTTTGTGTTGCTTTAAATTTGTTTTGAGGATGTAATAATATACTTTCTTGTCTTTTAGATGTTCATTTTTAAACTGTATGCAAATTAGCTGTCCTACATGCGCTAGAAATGTCTGAATCTGCCCTAGAGCACCTAAAGAGTACTTACATGCAAATAAAGAAAAATTCCTTTACTTTGGAATGCTCTTTAAGTCATGGCTTTATGCTGTATTCTGCAGAGTTTTTGAATAAAATTACTGCCATGAAGTACTCACAGTCTTTTTACTTGGCTTACCTTTATCATGCAATTACTTATATTCTGACCTTTTTTCAGAATTAATTCAAGGTACTATGAGTGAACAGTCTAAAAGCTCAGGAGAGATCAGTACATTTTTTGAAATGCAAGTAGTGACAGATAAAGAATACTTTTATTGGTATTCAGGATGGATTCACTATGATCCATGTAGCAAGCTGCAGTACAGAGAAACAGATGACCCCTGGTGACCCCTGAATGTCAGAGTGGGAAGGCAGTGCCTTAGTTCCATTATTTTTTCTTGCTCTTATCTGGAGTAACGTGGAGGAATGGTTGAGTTTAGTCTGAGTAAAATCTGACATTGAGTCTCATTACTACTTTGAAGGATGGGGAGAAGATTGGGTGACCTTTTAGTAGACGTGCAAACCATTTTAACCATATTTTAACTGCAACATGTCTGTTTGTACAGAAATGCTGTTAAAATAGACCATGTGTCTGGAAGTATCACAGAATACAAAGTGTGTGAGCTGGGGACCTAAATCATGCCATCTAGAGAATTGCTTCCCAAATGTTTTTCTTTGCTGCTCCTCACAGTGGCATCTTCCTGTAAATGGTAGAATCTAGGGTGTAGGGCTGCTGTTCTGAGAATACATGGTAGAAATATGGCACTGACAGTATGTCAGAAAGGTGGTGATACTAAAATGTGAGACTCTCTTCTCAGGGAGGCTGATACATGTGTGCCATGCTACTTTCAGTGCACTTGTCTTCATCCTGATTTTCTATGCCACCTAAACATGCTGTCTGGACCACCTAATGGTCTTAAATTAAAAGGAGATTTTCTATTATGAGCAGGAGGACATGTTGAACACAGCTTACCAATGGTCTCTGGTTCAGTTGTCTCAATTTTTTTGTGCTTATATGTGCAGGTGAAGACTTATTTATTGCATTAAATCACAGTATTTTAATCAGTTCTCATTCACTGTGGCCTCCATATGGATGCCATTTAGTGCATACAAAGGGGTGTCAGTGAAACTGACCCAGGCTCTGTAAAGTTATATTTGTTAATGTTGTGGTCACTGTACATCACCTTTTTTTATCTATAGTGCTGTATAGCACTACTCAAATCCAGGGAGTAGCTGTCATGTGGACTGATGGGTCTTCTAAAGTGAAAAATCACAGTGGCAAATGTCACTTTTTAAAGTAAAAGTTTCTACCAAAGAAATGAAATCAAGTAAGTGAAACCTGGTCCTGAAATGAGTATGCTACCATATACTCGAGGGTAGCACATATTGTAAAGATACCTTTGTCTCCACAAGAGGATGGTAGAAATGAAACAAGATTGTCAACATAGAAACTATATCAGACTTTGAGTTAACCATAGGTTTATTTGTTCAGTGAATTATCTCTGGTGTGTTGGATGGCTTTTTTTTTTTTTTTTTTGGAAGAGAGCCATCAAAGATTTAAGTGACACAAAATAAAAAGCAGAGGTGGGAGGGTCTGTATCGGTGTTTCTCCATTGCTCCCCTTGTCCATTCCGTTGCAAATACAGAGCGGTGGCACCGCTTGCACAAGGTCCTCAGGGGCAGGGAGGGTCACCTTTCTTCTTCATGGCACTGCGGGGATCCACCACGGGAGGGAGAGCAAGAGCAGCGCGGTCTGTCCCGGCTCCTCTCAGTCCGGAGGGGAGGAAGAGAGCAGCTGGGGACCTTGAGTTTTCAGTACTTTACAGTTACACATCAGATGCGAACTCAAATGGGAAAAATCTCAAATGGAAAAAAGTCATGACACATGCTATTGAAAGGTAAAAAGAGTTCTGCAAAAAGAAAGTGTCTTTAATGACATGGTGTGGCTTGACATCAATTAACATGAATTAGCATTCATGAGAGCTCAGAGCAGGCTGGTGAGAACAAGAGGGAATAATATATGGCCTAAAATATGAGATGCTCTTGGCTGTGAGATAGGAGGAGGGGTTCAGTCTGCAGAAAGCATAGGGCATATTAATTTCATTGCATGCATCCATGCTGTTTCTTTTTGCAGCATTTCTTACATAAATTCTGGTGAGCAAGACAAAACAAAGTGAACAACTTATTTTTTACGTTGTATTTAATGGGATTGTATTTCAGACCATCTCCTCCTGGGACGGCAGTTTCCAAGCATGCAAAATTTTTGAAAGATTTCAGCCTAAGTGGATTTAGTTGCAAATCTGAACTTTAAACAGGAGGTTTTATCTTCCTATCATGTTTTCTTCTTGAAAGGCTCCATGAATTACATTTCTGAAAGAAAGGGAAAGTTTTTTTGAAAGAAGTGTTCACTTGGCAAATTGCTCTTCTGTTTAAGCTTTCCTTTTCCAGGTGCTGAATGACTCCCAGAGCAAAAGCTCTGTCATTGCTTGATAATGGACTTCCATTAATTTGCAATAAAATTACAAGGCAATATTTACGCATGGATAATTGATTTCAGTCTGAAGGGAAAATGGCAAAAAGCAGAGCTCAAGTGTCTACTTGTCTGTAACTAGTGCAGTAATTTTCTTTACTGCAAAATGGGTATCAAGTACTTCTCTCATGAAGTGTCAGTGTTTATGTTCATTAGCTGCAAGACCAGGAGAGGTCTAGAGCAATGAGTTGGGATATTTCCTACTACATGAAAAAAAACAGATCTGACACCAAGACTAAATGGCTGATAGAGATTAATTCTTTCATCTTTGTGGCTTGAGATAGACTCACTAAAGCTCAGTAGACACAGTACTGCTGGTTTGGTAGAGGGACTGGTGAGATAACCACAGGTTCAGAATACGTGCAGGATTGAGGACAAAGCAAAGAAATGAACTAGCTGCAACATTGCTCCTAGGAGTGAGCTCAGAGGACCTGGAAACTGGCATCCTTTGGGACTCGGTTGTGATTGGGCTCTCTCTGGCTGCTGTAGATTTTTCTCCAATATTCTCCTTCTCCATTCAGTTGATCTTTTCTTAGTTCATCTTCAGTATTTACATGCCTTTTCTGTCTATAGTCTGTAAGCTATTTGTGTTTGCACAATGTTTTGGGCAAAAGAGGTTCATGCCTGGTTGGCTTTCTTGGTCTGCCACAGTTTTCAAGTTCAGTAATAAATTAATCTGGAATGACACCTTCTTGCAAGTGAAACTGAACACAAATAATGGAGGATATACAAATAGTAGAGTTCATCAGGCAGTTGTGGCCAAAGTCTGGTTCTTTACACCCTCTGCAAATTATCCAAACTGGTTATTTTGTATAGACTTTCTTATGACTATGTGTGTAAGTATATGTATATATATATATATATATGCACACAAATACGTATGTTTGATCCTACTCTGCCTTTTGTAAAGAATTGGAGCAAGCAATTTAACATTACAGGAAATGATCAGCAAAATTGTCTATTCTCTGGTTTTGTCATGCTTTTGGCCAAAGTGTTCTGTACGGTGCAGAGAGCCAAATGTCATCTGCTTGGTATTTCCTGACTTGTGAGAGCTTAGTGTTCCAACCTTATCATTGCCCTAAAGCTGGGGTTCTCAAGCTGTGGTATGTGTTTCCTTTCATGGTGCAAAACTCTCCCCTAAAGAAAAATAGCTCTGAATATATGCAGCATATATGCAACCTGGTCTTTCCTACAAAGAATAATGTGAATGTTTGGATGCCTCTTCCTTTTTTTGCATGTAGGTCAGATGGACCTGGAACAAAGAAGAGGAGATGGGTTTGGATGAGAGATGCTTTGGTCCTGTGAGTGGAGACCAAAGCGTTGAGAGCTGTTCTTGCTGCTGTGTTCACAGCCTCTAAGTGTATTCTCTCTTTCTATAGCAGCAGCACCAAGAACCCTCTGTGAAACCTGGTCCAAAGGCTCTCTTGACAAACTCAGAGGAATGTCAAGCATTATCAATAACTTCTTCCTGTAGGCCTTCTGTGGCTTCAGCATGTTGTATCCATCAGCTGCACTAAATTCCTTAGATTACCATTTTCTACCTTAAGATGACCCATGTCAGCCATAGATGTGTATGCAGGGGTACACTATTTACATTCCCATGCAAACCTTTTCTTCCTTTTGTTTTTCAATAATGATTGGAAAACCCCCATAAAAGCTTAAAGTTCCCTTGAGGTTAATAACCAGAATGTCAGATATTTTCCCCCCAAAGTTTATGTAATTTGATCTGACTGCTTTGATCTGATATTTTCTGTTTGTGTGTTTTGGTCTAAGGGAATGATGCATAGGAGTCTAGTGTTAGTTTTCATTTGACAAGATTTCTAAGTTGTTAGCTTTTGAGTGTGTTGGAAGTGCTACAGGGCAGCTGTGTTTGTTAGTTGATGAATTTGTGTAATCTAAAGACTGAAAAGAACAAAAAGAATACCATCTCCCTTCAAATCTCAGATCAGGTCACTTCAGGAACTGCCTCAGGCAATATTTGATTTTATTTTAGCAGCTTTCATGATTATCATTCTAAATAATGATAGAATAGAGCTTTTACTGCCTGCATTGCTTATTATGACAGGACAAATCAAAAGGTCACACAGTATCTTTCCTTGTCACAAAAGTTAATAATTTCTTTAAAACTACTGTCCTGAGTCTTCTCAATACACCTGGGGGTGAGAAAACTCCCAAGTGAGATTCATTTTACAACCATGTCAGGAAATCTCACTCTTTTAATAGAAGTAAGAAGCAACCAGACATCTCCAATGAAATTAGGAGGTTACAAATAGGACTAATCACATGTAAAAACTCACTATTTCCAGCTGACAGCAATTAAAACATTGTCAAAGATGAAATGAAATTCCCTCCAGGGATCTTCATAAAAATGAGACAAACATTAGAAAGAGTGTGTATGATGGATGGGAAAGCTTGAAAAAAAAGTGACAAGTCTATCAAAACTGAAGGGGGTCACAGTTCATACTCTCCAGCTCTGTTGTGGTATGCAGGATGTCTCTCAGGAAGAGCCCTGCAGCTATCTGCTGTCAACAAGGGTAAAGCAGGTGTGCCTGGATGATATACTTTCTTGTACCTGATGCTTCTTGCTTGAATAAAGGTCAACATCTTTTAAAACTTAGTGATTATTTTTTTACTGCTTCTGTTTTTGCTAGGAAGCTGTTCAGTGGAGTGAGATTTAGAAGCTGTTGTCAAAGTATAGTTGGAGCTGATTACCTAATTTCCTTTAATTTGTCGTGACTGTGAAGTAGCCTGAGGGCTGCATATGTCATATACACACATTCTGTGTCCTGTATTGATTAAAAAGTTGTGTGATGTGTGTCAGGTGTCTGCAAGGCAGCCCAAATGGCGAAGTAGCATGGGTGAGGAGAAGTGAGATGGTTTGCCCTTCCAGTACCCTCTTCTAAAAGATCAGAAATGATTCTGCCTCACCATGCTTCAGTCCTTCCTACTAAAGAGGGGTGTCACAACTGCATCTTCTGTCGTGGCTCTCGGGAATATCAGTTAGCTTCTGGACATCCCTGTGTTACTTGGGGAGCAGAAATACCTGCAGCAGGCACTCAGCTGAAGTAGATCTCTGGCTGTGGCCTGTGTGTTGTGGATACAGGAGCTGCAGGTTCTGCTGTGCATGGTTTCCCAGAGGAGGGATTGCATAATAGCAATTCTAATATTCTACAGTATTTATAATGTGTGTGTCCAGGCTTCTCCATAACATCCTGCTGAGTCCAGTGGGAGTTTGAGCAAGACAGAATTGGACATCTGTCTGCCCTCCTGAATCTGGAACAAGGAAAACTATGGGTCTACCCCATAAGGGCAGGAGCATGCAGAAGAGCTTGAAGATAATTGAAGTGCCTGAAACTGATGTGCATGTTTGGATATGAAGCCTGGTATGCATGATAAAATCTTTTAGTCTGTGTGTATCTGTGTGGTGGTGCTGTTCATAACAGATCATGTTGGTAGCTTTTTGCACATACAGGTAAAATTTGATCAATAGGATACCACTGGACATATACTGGGTATATAGAGTATAAAATCACCTCTCCCTCTTCTTTATTGCTACCAGATGGTGTTTACTTTCTTGAACCAACCCTGTTGTCATATTTATCCTTCTTACATGTTGTTGACAAATGCATGTGACTACAGAACCTAAATGTCCATTGAAATAATAATTAATGAAAAAAATTCACTAATTCATGAAACAAAACTTGTTAAAATCCTATAATTCCCCTTTCAGGGCAAATATACCTAAGTCTCTTACAATGAATTTGATAAATCCCATATCCATCAAAACTGTTACTATAAGACTACCATTTTTTCCCCTGTGAATATGATAGTTTTAGTCTTTGTGGCAAAGGCACAATCTCTTCCAAGACACAGCCATACTTAAACAACATGCTCAATGAAGGCTCCAAAGACTCTTCTGGGAGACAAGGATTGGCTAATAGATACCTGAGCATTGTGGAAGCACTGGCTCAATTGAAATAGAAGTGAGGAGAACCTGGAAGAGACAGAAGTTAAAGTCAACAGAATGGGGAGCTGTGCTCATGGCAAAAATGTGTGAAGAAAAAAGCTTGAGTCTCAGCAATGTTTATGTCTCTTTATTCCCCTCAAAACCAGTTGTCTGTTTCAAAATAAAATGGGTTATAAATAAAATGGGCTATAAATAACATGCACACTTTTTGTAAAATTATTTTCTTTCAAGCAACCTATAAGGCAATCTCTAAATGATACATATTCCCTCAGTGACATTGACTATCTGTGCATACAACTCTGTTAAATTAGACCTAAATTTGCATATGTGTATGGTTCATCAACACAATCATTAAGGAAAGTTCATGAAGCTGGGAGTGCTAAAATACTTGTTACTCATTCTGACTGCATTATCTGGGCAAGCCCATTCAGTGTGCATTGGTTTCACAATGCACTCTTTTTCCAAGCTCATGCCTCTCAATCAGTCCTGCTGTCCCCCATGGCCTGGAATCCTGCCCAAGCTTGATTGCAGTATGTCAGGTGAGGTTCCTGCTGCTTACCTGCTGCTTCCTTAGTTGGCAATGCCCCATGCTGTCCAGAAGTTCTTGCACATTGTGTTAAGACTCCTGCAGATTGCCTAAGAAAACATGGAATGAGGGAGTTTGTGTTTTCAACAGGCAGACTCTGCCTTAGCAACTGTGTGAAACAAGTCTGTGCTGTTATTTCAGTTAATGTGTCCAGGACTCCCTGGTGTCCATTAACCTGAAGCTGTGAATGATGCTGTGAAAAGAAGGGATGGTCTTTCAGTGTTCAAGTCACTTGCATAGTTGTGGTAGCACATTGATCAAGATTTTAAGCTTTTTCTAGCCCAGAGATCTCTGCTGCTTGCTCTTTTACAGTCTTAAATAGCTGTTGACTATCTGCTGTCTCTGAGATAGACTTTTTCTTCTGTGCATTTTTCATGTCAAAGGTGGACACCATTGTGCTATTGCTATTTCATTTTCCATATTGAATTGGGATCTGTGCCATGGGAATCCATTTAACTGTTAAGGTGTTGTTCAAATAAACTGAACTTGAACACTTGGCAGATTTAGCCTGATGGACTATGAATCCAGATGTTACCCTTCTTCTGCTCATCACCTAATAAAATACATTACCCAGTACTCTGTTATCCTAGGGATAATTTATCAGCCACACTCAGCTTCATTATGGACACTTCCTTTATCCTGTGAAGAGTGTCTGATCTGTCTGGTGAAGTGCAGTCCCACTCTATGTAGTAGGTTGCTTGGGAATTTGTCTGGGGATTCTTTCTTCTTAGAAAATATATATTATGGAATCCTGATTGCTAGGTAATCCTGGTGTTCTAGTAAAGGCCAGATTGGTGACAGTGTAATGCCCCTCAGAACCACGGGAGACAGGCAGGTTCAAAAAATCTTTGGCAAATATTCCTAGGTCACTGGCAGGTCACTGCTGTGTTTCTGATTGATGGCTGAGTACAAGAACAACCTCACATGTGAGGCACAGTTGCAGTTGCCCAGTTGTTGCTGTTTATTTACTATCACCTCTGTAGTTCTTCAGGAGCCAGTGGAAACTGAGTTGGTGAAAAGGATGGCTTCCTCATCTATTCAAAGACCATTTGTGAAAGGCTGAAAATTGTATCAGCTGTAGCAGGGGCTGAAAAACAGAGAGTGAAGAGTCACACATATCCAAAGATAGGTACATATACTTTTAAAGGATTGAAAAAGAAAAGCACAAAAGAAGAAGAATGTGTAATATCATATACAGGATAGCCATCTAGCTCCAGGCAGCCTGGGGAAAGTGCTTTCCTCTTGCCCCAGTCATGTCCATGCATGTACTGACTCCTTTTGTGGATCTTTTTGTTTGCTTTTAACTGATTTCCTTCATTTTTAGATAGACGGCTTTTCATTATCTGACATTTTAAAAAGAACTGTTACCAATAACAAAGAATGTAAAATCTTTCCTAGCTAATCTGATTAGATTAATGGCGAAATGTTTTCTCTCATGATAAGAATTATGTAATCAAAATTACAAGTGATTAATAACTATGTTAGCATAAAGACAGAAAGAACAAGAAATTTGGGCTTATTAAAATAAGTTTTTTTAAAAGGAAATTTGTTTATGAAATGTTGCATATTTAGAAAAAAACACTTCTTAACAAACAGCTCTTCTGTTTGAAAGATTTCTGTAAAATGGGTGGATTTTACTGAAATTCTGTGTTTAAATGCTAATGTTGTTAAGGAGATGGAGAAGCACTCTTGTATTCCAGAGATGCAAAAAAGCTCAGCTTCCAAAGAGAGCTGACAGAAGACAAAAATGCAGGAAATCTAGCAATTTTTAAGTAGAAAGATTTTAAATGGAAGGAACTTCAAGAAGCTGCAGCATTTAATGCACAGTGTAACATGGATGCAACTACATGCTGCTGTAATTATAGTTTTCTGTCAGTAACAAGGTAACTGCTAAACAGGAATGAATACAGTTTTAAAAGTTTCATGAACTGATTCTGCTTCTGTGAGTCTTTTCTAATCTGAAAGGTATTCTGCAAAATTAGCAAATTCTGCAGGTTTTCTGACTTAGCTTCTTGTTAACAATCACATTGTCTTATTTTAATATTGAAGATAATATAGAAATATTCACTGTTGTCTTTTTTTTGCAAATTTCTTGAGAAGTTCCTCTACCATTTTTAATATGTGAATATCTATTTCTGATGAAATATTTGATATATACCATAAATGTGGCTCATTTAAAAACCAGCTTATCAAGCCATATGTTCAGAAAAACAATATCTTTAATACAGAGTAGCTAAAATGTCCAAAGATTTTTCAGATTTTGTAGAATATTTTCCAGCCTTGAAATATCTTATAAAATCAGTCTCTGTTCTTGAAACATTTGTAGGCATAGCAAACACTGGTTAATTGTCATGCCATGGAGGACAATCCTGTATGAAGATGGGATCAACTGACATTTGTATTTTGAATTATTGTTAACAAGAGACTGAGATAAGACAGGTTAAGCTGTTGATTGTTACTTTTGCTAAATTTGTTTCTCACCAGGCATATAAAAATGTTCACAGACAGCTGCAGATTTATCCCTGCAGAAACAGGGGGAAAAAAGTCTTTGCATAATTATTACCAAAGCCAAACACTTATAAAGTAAAACTGTTTATTTTATTATCGCAGTTACTTTTCCTGTTTCATACTCATACTTTTCTTTGCATGGCAGATATGATCATCTCTAGAAGTAAAAAGGTGTGATTTGGGAGATGTCTCCAAAGATCCATTTTTGAAAAATCCCAAGCTATTTAATTAATGTATATTTAAAGGTATCTTTGGTTTTATATAGAAAATTGCTTTGTTTCATTGTGCAACTTCCTTTATGTTTATATCACTTCCATGATCTTAGTGTCAGAGTGACCTTACCCATATCAAAATGTTTAGTGTCAAAATAGTCCAGCTGTTTTCTCCAATTACCCTAATTACCCAATGTCAAAACATCCTAACAACCCAGTCTAAACACATTTGAGTCCAACAAATTAGCACATGTAAGGCTTTCTTCTCATATTATTCAATTAAAAATGAATTTCCCTTCTTTGGTCCAAAGAAAACCATTACACATTTCTCTCAGGGGACCAATTCCTTTTTACTTGAACCGCTACAACTGCCTCTTAATATGGTAAAATATGTAATGTAAAAGGCAAGAGGTCTGCATTAGAGTGTCAGGTGTTGTAAGGGCCAGGGAATGGGAAGAGTGGGGGCTCATTGTGGGCAGGTCCCATCCCCACCAGGAGCAGGCAGCCATGGGGGCCTGGGGCAGCCCCAGCCCCTGGCATCTGATGCCTCCCTGGGTATGGGCTGCTCTTCAAGTGGGAAGTCACTTATAATTTGGAATATGGGCATGGATGAGCAGAAGCCATGGTGAAGATTGAATGGGGCAGGAGTGGTGGATCAGGCAGAGGCCAAGCAGCAAGGTTTTAGCTGGAAAATAGGTCCCATGGGTGGGGACAAGTCTCAGCTGGGTTGCTGCCTCTCCAGCACAGCATGGGTGCCCCTCTTCAGGGACACCAGGGAAGAGGGGCTGCCAGTGGGCTGTGCTGTCTCTCCATTAGTCCTGATCTCAGGCAGCCAAATCTTTATGAAGGGCATCATCACAGGACCCATATGTGGGATCAAAAATCTCTATAATCTGTAAAGTAATTCTGATGAAAAACTCTATCAGCCATGTTTTTGATCTGGGCAAGGAGATACAAACCAACTTAAGGCAGGCATAGGCCAAGCTGCTTCTAGTTTTACAAGATGAAACTGGATTGGTTGGTGTCTGCATAAGCACCCCAGTAAACTGCCCCTGCATTCTAGTTGATGTTGAGTTACATTGTCCTTTCTATAGTATAGATTTTAAAGCTTTAATTGCCATGAAATACACAGGCAGTAAAGACAATTAACTTCTGATTTGATTGCATATGCTGTGATGAAGTTGCTTTGCTATTTGTGAGTGAAGACTTTTCCCTTGGAGAAAGAGAATTAAAAGAAGCTAGCACAGTACAAAACCGAAGGGTCTCATCATCTCCTAAGTCATGCAAAGACTGAACAGAGAATTTGCAGAAAACTTTAGGAAAATACAACCCTCTGTGTAGTGGACTGACTCTGACAGACTGTGGAAGCAATGTGTATGCTGCAGTCTTACAGCTAATCACCCAGTGTGCCTAAGGAACATTAGATTTTGTAGGTTCCTACATCTTATTGACTGTTGTTTTTCAAGACAGCAGTAACCAGACTGTTGACAGCTCATGTTCATATACTTGACAGGACAACAGCCTGTAGGTAAAGCTTCCCCACCCACAATCTCCTCAGGTGTGAGTAGCAAGCTATTACAAGAAATGAATAACGCTTTCCACATTGCTTTCCCTGCTTTCCACACTCTATAAACCAAGAAGTGCAAGTAAACCTTGTGGAAGCATGGGTGGGCTGGCAGAGACAGAAGCTTCAGAGGGACTTGTCTGTGTCCATGTGCACACCTGTGTGCCCAAGTGAAGGAAGCACAGGAAGGACAAGTGCTTTATAACTATTTCCCCACTGCACATCAGGTATTGATCAAACACTTAGTAGTAGGTAGTAGGAGACCACCTAGCTCAGTGTAGCTGTGTCACCATGGCACAGTGCCCATGCTGCTGTGACTTTCAGTTGTGCAACAGGGAGTAAACATATCCACCTACATCAAGACTAATGTGGCAGTACAGTTCCTTAGCAGGCAGTTCAGGGCTGCCAGAGATCACCATGGTTGTAATTGTCACAAGCATCTCTCACTGTTTTCAAATGTCAGACAGCTAAACTGAATAAGCAAGTTGCAGGTAACTAAGAGACATGTGGCTTGCCTTCAAATATTCACACCAAAAGTGCCCTAGTGAAATCAGTTTCTATTATATTGTAAGATCTGGTCAGAAATAGTTCTAGACAACAAGAACTGATCTCATGTTGATGAAAGATCAAATTTCATGCCTTGTGTTTGCAGTTATGAAATGAAAGGTGCTCATCAGCATGAGCTTTCCGGAGACAACAAGAAAAATCTGACATTTTCTCATCCCTGAAGAAAAAGGAAAGAAGTATCCACTTTTAATTTCTTGCTGCAAGAGAAAAATTTTTGCTTTCACATTCTTACTTTACCATATCAGGACATTTTCCCAAACTTTAGGAGAAATATTTGCACTGAAAGAACTTGCAAAATAATTTATGTTACTGTTATATCGGGTCATAAGGTTATACACTAAAACAAAACTTATTTATGGGATTTGGAGCTGATTTTCCATTGATAATATTTTTATCAACCTGAATAAATAAAATAATAGGAAGAATTTTAGAATCTTACAGTTGTCCTGGAAATTTTCCTTGCTAACTGATTGTTTATGCTACATTAGGCTTGTGTGACTTCTGTTATGTTTTCAGGATAGGCAGTAGCTCATTAAATGGTTTAAGTTTTCTACAGGAACTACTTATGAAGAGTTTGTGTGAGGTAAAAATTTTATCAGTAAGTCCTATCTGCCTTCACAATAAATGTATTAACCTTGAATGATCCATTCAGTTCCTCACTGAGATTTTCTTTAAGTAGTGGATATTTTGTCACATCATTGTAATAGCCTTGCTATTCTTCCAAAGACCATAGAAATTTTCAGCTAGTTACTGTTAGTGTGTGAATTCATCACTGTAGCTTTATTCACACACAATGTAGTTAGAAATAGACTTTTTCACTGATACAAACTTATGGGTAGCACATCAAATGGATGATATGGGGAAAGGAGAAGTAAAATCTGTTTTCCATTGCATGAGTTCTATGTCAAGGAGATCTTCTGTAGCTGTCTGTTTATCTAGCTCCTTCCCTGGCCTTTCTATAGCTGGTGGTGCCAGGGAGTCTGATACATTAGGCTGGGAAGGGGCTGAGTGAGCTTTTGGCAGAGCTGAGGTGTAGGGAAGGGGCAACACTGTCCGTGCATGTTTGCCTAAGTGCTCTGTGGGGTATTTATTGGCTCTCGGTGTTTTTTGCTGTGCTGCTTCTGCTGACGGAACAGACTGGGATTTCTCAGGAAGGCTTTCAGTGGATTGCATCTCTGTGACTGGCAGCTCAGATCTGCTGAGAAGACAGCTTCTTGTGGTGCCAGCAACAGGGCATAACGCATGCTACCTAGATAATAAAGGCAATATTTGATATGTTCTGGTTTGAACGAAGTGTTTGTGCTAGAAACAAAATCTGGTGGAGAGATGATCCCTAATGAAAGTTGTACTCTAGATGACTTTAAAATTTCTAGTGGGAAAGGAGCCTGTGCCTTTCCTCTGCTCACCAGAGCTGAATGCAGCCTGTGTGCAGCAGATCTGAATAGCTGTTTTTCCTGTCCCTTCTGTACTTTTAATGCCTTCTTTAGGTGCCATCTATAATGTGTTACACAACACTAACAAACTGTAATTTATGAAACAGTCTAATTACTCAGCAAAAGGTACCAACAGGGAGGGAGTTCTGAGGATATCCCTTTTATACTGCCTTTTATACTGCAGGGAGCCTTGAAAAGATAGATTAATAATTTGGGCAAAACTGTGAAACTCCTAGAAGTGTTTTAGTGGGGTGGTTTATGTGCCCCTTGATGGCAGTGGTGGCGTCAAGGATTCTGCTAAACTCTATTTGTTGATATTTTTTAACCTGGTGGAATCTTGCTTGTTGCACAGGGAGGAGAAATAAATTCATTGAAAGAAGAATGGAGAAACATTCCATCTTTCCAGGCACTTCCAAACTCAGTGCTTCTGTCAAGTTGTTTTGGCCTAGTGGCAGCACAAACCAGTAGCTCTGTGGCAGGAACAGATGAGAATTTATTCAGAGGAAATGGAAATTCTTCAACCTTGCCTTTTTGGTTTGAATAATCTGAGGATAAAGCTCTGCTGCCCATGTTATCCTCCCTTGGGGAGAACAGTGTGCTGGAAGAGAGGATTTGTTAGGCAGGTTGTTGTGTTACTCAATTTGAGCAATCACCAATAAAATCTTATATGGTGGTGAACTCTTACATGAACTGAACTTTAGGGTGGATTTAATGCCAGCTTGCATGTTATGACTTAACCTTGGTGCTCAGAGCTCTGTGGTTGCTTTCAGGAAACAGGATTTTCCTGCGCTAGCACTGTGTGTGATTCATTCCACAAGTTCATGTTTGGGAGAACTAAATGTCACCCCTAATTCTGGGGGTGGTGGGAAGGGGAGGATGTGAAAAATGTTGAAAAGATGTTGTCTAAACCACATAAGAGAAACAATGAAAAAAGGAAGAGTTATGTCTCATGCCTTTATATCCTATGTGTATGTTACTGTGAGTTCACTCAAAATTGCTGTGAACACAGTGCCAGTATTCTTAAATTAAGCTACTACTGTGGATTTAAATCTTTGTTGCATATGGGGGCATCCTGCATCAGTGAATTTGCAGCACATATTCCAAAAGGGAACTATGGGAATTCTGCTGAATACCAGCCCCCACACACCTGTCAAGCCCTCTTTTTATTTCACTGTTGTAAGAAAAGCTATTAGATATGTACATTAGACAACAAAAGGAAATTCTTTTTTCATTATAGCAGTGAATATTTATTCAAATGGAAGTCATTGCACAGCTGCAACTTGGAAGATTTTGGCCTGTAGTATTTACAGATGGGAGCACAGTGATGGATTACTGACATCTGCTATATATTTTGTCTTCTGTGAGATGCTGCTGTGTTTAGTGATGATAAACAGCATTTCTCAGTGATTCTGGATGTGCCCATATTATTCAGCTTGTAGTCAAACTGTTCAGTTACAAGGATGAAACTAAAATAGTTAAACACACTAGGAGATCCTGTATGGAATAAGGACTTTCACCATAGGAAAAAAAATTATAGTATTCTAAAGTGTCAGCAGAAGAAACCTGCACCTTTCCTGAAGGGAAAAGACAGATAGCATTTCCCAGTATGTGCTCACTTCAAGATTAGGAGAATAAACTCTACCAAAGGTTGTATTACAAATGAGTCCTTGCAAGAGTTCATCAGCCTCTTTTAGTTTTCTTGTCTCTTAATAACAGAGGAGATTGACATCCAGCTGGCTCCTGAAATGTTGAAGATCTTACCTATTTGAGAAGAAAAACACTATAGTTAGCAACACTTTACTGACTCCTGTAAACTGGATTGAGTTCACTAGTTTGGAGAAACTAAGATTGTAACCATGGAGTTTTTCTATTAATAGAATCTAAAAGGCATAAACACAGGATAAAGTAGTAAATTTTTTCTTAGTCTGCTAGGAAAATTCCTGAAGCTGAGCATTTTTACCAAAAAGTCTATTACCTGCACTAAAACACATCAACTGAAATTCTGCAATATAGTTAAAAGAAGTTTTCATTTTCCCTGTGTAGGTTTATAGTTAATAAAAATCCCAGGTGTTGTCTGTATCTTAGAAGTAACAAATTACAAAATAAAGGAAAAGAGGATTGTACTATGAGTTTTTAGATGTTCAGCCAAAGATAGATGGGGATGCCTTTATCTGCGGAATCTACAGTCCAGGGAAAGTTTAAATCTCATAGGAAAATTATGCACAACACAATATGTTCAGTTCTGGTTTTCTGCAGGTGCACTGCGTTTTGCTAGTGCTTTTCTCTGTGAAGTATAAAAAGTATTGTTACTTTGATTGGGTCAAAAACCCTTGAACACTGATCTCACCTGGAAGCTTTCAAGGCCTGGTCTCATAAGAAAATATCCTTGAGTTACCAGTGCTGAAAAAGGGATGTTTGTTTAACTTTTGATTGTCCCAGTTGTATGTCCTATCAATCTACTGATCAATCTAGTTAATGATTTACCCTTTAGGGATTCAAATGAGTTTAAAACATAAACTGTAAATCTCTCTGTCTGTGACCTATAGGTATTTCCACTGAGAAAATGGCACAGGGTGGGTAAGTTTATTAGCTTCTTCCTCTTCATCTCAGCATTTTAGGTACTGCTAATCTGAATTGTGTAACTTGCAAGCAAAAGACACATCTGGGTACACCTCTGTAGTTTACAATGGCTTCTTACAGACTCAAAAACCAGCATTAAAAGACAAGATAAAATTAATCAATTACTTGAGAAAATATTTTCCAGGTTTATTAGAATCTTTCACTTCCATAAACTACCTTTTCTAGTGACAAATAGCCAAAAAGATGTTTAGATAGAGATGTATCTTCAAAGTACAACAGGCAGCTGCAGTATTTAAAACTCTTCTGCATTCTGGGTAACACAATTCCACTTCACAGCTGTGTTTTTGCAGATGATACATTGAGAGTTTTGGAAAAGTTGCTTTGTGCCCACCAGAAACAGAAATAGCTGGAACTCCATTTCCCTAGTTCTTTAAGCCACAACAAAAGACCATAGAAATTTTCAGCCAGTTACTGTTAGTGTATGAATTCATCACTGTAGTTTTATTCACACAAAAGAAATTGAGTCTTCTGTCTGAGCCAGAGCGAAGAGTCATTGCAGACATGCTTGGGTTTTTGTAATGAGTGCTTATCATCCTTAAATGTAAATAAAAAATTCCAAGCAGACAGAGATCAGAAAAACCAAGATCAGATACTTCCAGAAACCTGTATTTTATCTGTGTTCTCTTAAGGTGCAGCTGGGCTGACAAACATACAGCTGGGCTGACAAAGTGTCACCTGGCCTTCTTGGAAACAATTGACATTTTCCCTCTTATCTCACTATTGACTGGAAGATTTTAATTAAGCGAATTTTCCCACTCTTGTGTAATGAAGAAGTTATTTCCTACTTTCTAGCTACCTGACTGAAGAAAGATACTAATAATTTAGTTTACTGAATGCACTCTCTGGGTGAAACAGTAGCTCCCCTCCTTGCTCTCATAGTAAGCAGTATGTTCTTTACTGAAACTGAACCACAGTATACTAAGTCAGTAAAATAATAGAATTTGTGTCTATAAATCTGACTTTGTATGTTTTTCTTGTATTTAATGTAAAGATCACAGTAGGAGCAGTAGTAAGAGAAATTTCTCATACACATCCTTGGCAATGTGACCTTGACTCAGATATGCTTTAACTGAAATAGTTCTATCCCTAAATCTTTCCAAGCTTAGAATAATTTTTAGGCACTCAAAAAAGTGGCTGTAGCAGGTCACATAGCCTGTATAAAGAAAAGAAAATATGCCCAAACACACAAAACTACCAGCAAAGTTATGATTTCACATATAAGCTAGTTCTGAATAGATGAGAATGCAGATATATACAAAGCAGACTGATGTATCAAAGTTCACCATTTAACCAAAAAACACCACAACAGCTTTCCCCTCTGGTTGAGAGCATTGAGTTTACTCCTACAGAGCAAACAAAAACATCTGGCTGTGATAGGTGTTGCAGTGTGGATCTCTCTGAGGCATCTGAGTTAATTTATGGATGCTTGGAAGCAATTACAGCTTTTGTAGTTTTATTTTGTTGAATAGTGTCACTGTTGATGTGGAGACTGAAGAAACTATTATTTCTGCTCACCATCTTTGCGCTTTGTGCTCAGATGACGCTGAGGTATAGCACTACTTGTTTTTAACTAACATATACAGTTTTGTTGTGTAAGATCATTCAGGTGGGCCTGAGAATATCAGTTCATATCCTTGTAAGTGTTGCTATTTTTCTGGCTGGGATGAGGCTAAAGATCTGCTCTGAAGGTTGCTGTTGTACCCCACAGACTTGTTCCTTTTTCTACCTAAGCAAAATCTATGGAAGTGGTGAAAGCAACTGAATAGAAGAAAGTAGGCAGAATATTCTTCCATTTGGAAAAGATTATTTCCCACTGATTAGTTGGGAAAGTGTTGCATTGAGAAGGCTGGCAACTAGCTACAGTTAGTACAGTAAGTACTAACATTCAGCACAAAGTTTCAATTTTGCATTTTTCCTCTTCAGTACTACCAGCAGAAGAAGAGGATTTGAGGATTTGAAACTGTCTGACTACACTACTTCGAAAACTTAAATTACTGGGTTGTTGTAGCTCAGAGTGAAAGGGGAAATAAAGGCTTATATTCCCAATATTTCTCAATTGTCAATTTGGTTGCCAGCATATATCACCCCTGAGGGAAAACATCTGTGGCTGGAGTCAGTAGACCTGTAACATAATTTGAATGCACTTTCTCAAATGTGGAATTACTGGCCTAGACTCTAGGAAAGAAACCTTTTTCTCATAACTAACTGCATAGTTGATATATTTTGGTTTGGACACTGATTCTCAAGGGTGGGAAGATGATTTAATTTTATTACTGGGTTAATTACTTCTTATACAACCACTTTCAGTATATACATATAAAAAAGATGAACACTTCAAAAATCAGAATAGTATATTAGGGAAGTATTAAGCATATACATATTCCTAGATGGGCAGCTCCTAGATGGGCTTCTCATTCATACTAAGGGTATGTAAAAATCATCTGATTAATAAGATTCAGCTTTTTAAAATAAAATTAGTTTGTGCTTTGAATTTTTCTAACTTTAGCTTCAAGTTACTGAATCTTTGCCTTTAGTGGAAGTTAAGGCAGGTCACTTGAATGAGAAAGATATTTTGCTTGTTTAATTACTTTCTGTCAAGTTTTCTTGCATTTCAAATGTTTTGGTAATAGGTAAGTTCTGCTTTCTAATTGTAAGCATTCAATGACTTGTCCTATGGAAGGAAATGGGATTGCTGCTGTTAATGACAATAAAAGAGTTCAATGTCCTCCACAAATATTTGAGCAAGGAAACAGCTGAGGCTGATGGATAATCTCCATAGAAGCAGAGTTCTAACTGTAAGGAAAAACTGGGTTTGCAACTATGACAATTTTTGCATGCTGGGAATTGTTGAATTCTGTCACAGTGGTCCCTACACTTTAACTCTGGAATGAGTTCTAATGATCATGTATTTGTTGATATAGCAAATTAATGATCACATCTGAGTTATGGACAATGGAATTTATAATTTCAGTGGAACATCTGGTTGGCACTTGCCTGTTAACATGTTTATTTTCCATGTTTCCTTTTTGTTCTAGACAAAAAAGTACTTACTATTTATGTTCCACAATTTAATTAACCAATTACCACAAAGCCTTTAAAATCCAAAGTAGGTGCTGATGTATTCAGTGTGATATATTAGTAAAAATTACAGCAAATTTTGAGTTGCTACAGTTGATATAGACAAGGGCCTGAATCAAAATCTTGGATCTAAAACACACCAAGCTTGAGGAGGGTTTGTATTCAGATCTAAATTCTGTGGTTTGGGTTTTTCTTTAATCACATGGTGTTACAAACATCTATTTCATTATTCTAAACTGTCCCAGCTGTGCAGAGTAGTTCCTTGAGCACACTGGACTTATTTTTACACAGATGCAAATCAGGAGTAGCTTTGCTAAAGTCAGTGCAAGTGGTGCCAGTAGGTGATGCAGAAATAAAAGTCTTTGCTGTCCCTATGGTGTCTCTCTATGCTGATAATGAAGAAATTACATGTATTCATTGCATCCACTTAGGAAAGAAACTGTCTGCAAGTCTTTGCGTGTACAAGAACAGGATGCAGGTGTGTTAGAAACACAGAATATAAATGAGTTGGAATAGCTGCTCTGTACAATGGCCACTTGACACTTTTCTTCAGGTAGCACTCAGTGCCATTGCTGCATCCTCCTTCCCATCTTCCTCCCACCTCACTGGTTTCTTCCAGGTTCTGCTACAACCAGTGAATTCTCTTCACACATTTCGTAGCCATGTCCTGTTGCACCCTGTCAGTCACTGGATTTGCCATTGTGCTTTTGCCTCTCTCATTTAAGGCTATCAGTCATCAGCTCTTAGGAGCCAACATTATACAGTATTTGAGGTAAAGAGAATATAAGACCTGGATCAAGTGTTGATTTCCACTCTGTCTTTCCCTATTGAATTACATAAACGTTTCAACTGAACTTGAGCTATAAAGAAACCCAAGCCTTTCTTTAGGTTGGATAGAGCTTGTAAAAGTCCTGTGTTTTTGTGTCTGTCATTCCCCATCCCTCCATCTTCATTATTCTTGCATGCATATCCAGTTTCGGATTAAACTGTGGCTGTTCTTGTGGTATTTCTTGTCCTGGCCAGAAACAGGAGCTCTGGGAAGCATTGCTGCACAACCCTCTTGTTGTGTGTTCCTGTGTAGTTTTTCAGGCTTGCTCAATCTAATCTTTGTTTTTAGGTCCTCACTGGATGAAAATAAATTACCATTCCTTTACCTGTAGCTTTATTTGGATGCAATTGCTATTCTTCTGTTTCATCAAAGGAGGGGACTTGACTTATCTGTAGTAATGAAAGTGATCTGATTTGCACCATATTATGCCAGCAATGAGAAACCACCTTACAGATTTGTATTTTCCAAAGATGATATGTGGTCTCTCCACAGCTGCAATTCCCCTGGAGGAAGATGGTCAGACCTCTTCTTGGGGGTTGTTCATTCTTGCCTCTTCGAGCCAAGAACAATATAAACCAGGGTCAGTCAAGGGTAAGATCCACGCAGTTACCAGTTCAGTAATGCTTAGCATGGAAATATTATCCTCTAAGGGAGCATGAGAGAAAACAGTGAGTCCTACAGAATGTCATGTTGCATATTCTATCAGATAGACTAAACCAGTACTTCAGGTGGCTCTGAGCAAGTAATAAAATAGAGTGCAAGGAGATTATTAGATCTACAAGCTCTTCTTAAATGAAATACTAGATCTTGACCAGGGCATATAAAAATCCTTATACTTCCTTTGAAGTTGCCATTCAAGTTTGTAACTTTCAGGCAGGAAAGGATGACCACTCATATACTGCTTCCCCTTGAAAAAAGTAGTATTTCAAAGATTGCAAGCAGTGTGAATTCTGGAAGGAACAGTAGAGATTTTCTTTTTGTGTACAAAAATATGTGACTAGGTAAACTGTTTTGAGAGCACAGGCGAATTTTGTAAGATATTAGTTTTTCTTTCAGTATCTTAAGAGCAGCTTAAGCAGGTAACATAGAAAAAACAAGTTTGTTGTAGCACCAGTTTTTTGTTATTTAGAATACATCATTTATTATTCATCAGAGGAGGAGGGGCACCACAATACAAGAAAGATACAAAGGTATCAGAAAGCATCCAAAGGAAGACTACAAAGATGTTGAAGGGTCTGGAGGGAAGACATATGAGTAGCAGCTGTGGTCACTTGGTCTGTTCAGCCTGCAGAAGAGGAGACTGAAGGGAATCCTCCTTGCAGTTACAACTTCCATGTGAGAGGAAGAGGATGGACAAGTGCTGGTCTCTTCAGTCTTGTGGACCAGTGACAGGACCCAAGGGATGGTTCAAAGTTGTGTCAGGGGAGATTTATGTTGGATATTAGAAAGGTTTTCACCCAGAGGGTGATCAGATGCTGGAACAGCTCCCCAGTGAAGTGGTCACAGTATCAACTCTAACAGAGTTCAAAAAGTGTTTGAACAGCACTCTTAGGCAATGGCGTGACTCTCTAAGTGGTCCTGTGCAGGGCCTCAATGATTCCTGTGAGTCTCTTCCAACTCAGGGAATTATAGAATTCCATAATATTCAAGCTGATAGCCTGTTTATGCTGTGCAAGAACACAACTTTATATAAAAAGTGTCCGGCTTGCATATTACATGAAAACAAAACAATAGAACTGAGGAAAATTCAAATATAAACATCAGCCTACGTAGTGATTGGGGAAACCTGTACATCCCCAAAACTTTAAACACAGACACCTTTACAGTTAGGTAATGGTGTATATTCTCTCTCATTGACAGCTTAAGCTTAGTTAAGGTTTAAAGGTTTAAATTAGACTCTTGATTGCTCATAATCAAGTTGCCCCAGATTTAACACTTGCTCTCTCCCTACTGGAATTTTATATATGCTTAACAGTAGATAACTTTTAGACTCCATCTCCTTTCTATTGTCTGCATTAGATCATCTACTCCTTTATCTGGAGTTCAAGATCCAGCTTAAAACCTGACATTTGTCTGCTGTACTTCTGCAGGAATTATTAAATATAGACTTAAAATTCACTGGTTTAATTTATTAATACAATTTTTTATATTTTTAAATAGTTTTATGTCACTTCTAGTGTTTGTTTTTGTGTTTTCGGAATGTGATATTCCTGTAGCCAAAGAACAAGGTCTTAGTTGAATTCTTGTACAGGGTTATGTCAGCTGTGCTGAAAGATATTGGAGTACCTCTTGAGTGGCAGAATTTTTAGAAATAGGAAAAAGGAAGAAGAATGTTTAGTAATGGGCAGCAACAATTTATGAAGCTATATGTGCAACACATCTACCATAAAAAATATTCTATTTGTCTATTGGTTTTTTACATGTTCTTGCACATGAAAACATGATACTATATTTCAGCTCCATCTGGACAGGAGTACTGTGCTTTTGAGCTGGGGAGAAAGGAGTTGTATGATAAGTGGAGTGTGCTACGGCCTTTTCTAAAGTGGAGTGTCTATTTGCCTTTTCTAAAGATTGCAGCTGAAATATTGTTGCATGAAGCAAAGCTTTGACTCGACCGACTTAAGCAATAAGAGTGAGCTGTTCTTTATCATATTAATTACAGTTGACTCATGTCACTTCACCTCCCAAGACCAATGATGTTTGGTTGAGATTATATCCAAACTGGTCATAAGTTACCAATGAATCAGTAAGAGAATATTTTGGGCTGGTATACAAAAACATGTCTTGCTCCATATTCAGCTTGGATCCACTTGTGGTTCAACAATATTTTACAGAAACAAAACATTTTCAGCTTCAAGCAGATTCCAGTTTCCTTAGTAAAACCCTTAGTGCAAGGAGAGAAAGAGTTTAGCCGATATGCAGTTTCATTCCTCTAAAAGCAGCTAACAGGCTTATGTACTGTGTGTTCAAGGCTTCCTACTGTCATTTATTTTCATTACCTGAAAGCTCTTGTGATATTAAAAGCATGGTGTGAAGGAGATAAATTATGACATCAGCTTCTTGTCATGCTAATCCTCTCAGCTTTTCCAAAAGTGAGAAGAAAAGATTGAGGTGTTTGAGTATGGAAACCATGTTGAGGAACATGCTCTCCTTGGTCGAAGTGTTTCCTGTTTTTCTCAGATTAGTTCACAATTTGGTTGAAATATTGCTGTGAAGAAGCACTGAGGTATAGCTTTTAAACAAATTAGTGGTAAGGAAAAATGTTTAGAAAAACCTTAAAACATATGCCTCTGACTTAACAGTGTCTGTTTGCTATAGAAACATTAATGTATCATATCTATTGTTTTGATGGCTATATTAACAATGCTTTCATTGTTTCTCTATATCTGACAGCTACATAAAGAAGTATCTGGAAACTGAGGTGCTCCTAAAAGCTAAAAAACACATAACTAAATCAAATACTGCACTAAGCTGACATATAAAATACAAGTAATTAATGCTTGGCCATAAATAAGCCTCAGAGAACTAAAGCACAAGTCAAGTCTGTGGCCATGTTTAGAGCCTGATCTTGTGGCTTTGGCACTTATTTAATATTCTGCTCTTATTGTATTTTTCATTCATGTTTTATGAAATGCTTTACAAACACAAGTAATGATAGTCTGATTTTTGTTAGGGGGGGTCTAAAGAACCACTAAGATAAAATGTCTTGTCTGTGATCTAGTCAGTTCATTGTGGGTAGGAAGAGTACAAATATTGTGTTTATTATGAAGGAGACATGGTTATTTCAAGAAGGAAAGTTGCAATTATGTATCTCTTATAAATGAAACTATTATTGTTCTCCTCTACTCTTTTAGGCTCAGAAGTGGAGAACTCTGAGAGACTGTGAATTCAGGACTTCCCCTGAAAGAACTAAAAACCAATCAGTACCACACTGTTCAAAACTTGGGAGAACTAATAACATTCAGAGTCCAAACAGATCAGCCTGTGGTTTTTCCTGAGAACATCATCCTAGATTGTGTTAAAAATGACATTTAGTGAAGAACTATTTTTTTTTTTTTTTGTAAATTGAAACAAGAGTAATAAAATAGTCTACAAAATATCCTCAAATATTTTTAACAAGAAAATCCATGTGTCAGTTTTGAAGGACTTATACTTTTTGTCTTGCCATGTCCTTGGTTTGTTAATGAACTGGGCTTATTTCAGCCATGACTGAATCTTATGTAGGAAAGACCATTTGGAAGAATGACACATGTGGTTAAAAAACAGGAAGGAGTTTCTGGAGACCTGTATTTAATTCCCAGCATTGCCACAGACTTCCTCTTTGACTTTTGAACAAGTCACCACATCTCTGTGACTAAATTAACTGTCTGGAAACTGATGCTAGCAGAAATTTTCTCCTTTAATGGAAAGTTCTGGGGAGAATGTATATTTGGGTATCAACTGCAGCTGCAGAGGATTTAGATTTTTAGCTTTCTAAAACATGAATCCAAGAGAATTATTTAAAGGTGTAGCCATTTTCTGTGAATTGTTTCAATAATGGAAAAATACCACAAAGTATTTGGAGTTGTTTGCATCAGCAATCTGTGATGCTTTGGCACCTATTCATATCTGACAAATTCATAGCAGAACATACTTTCCTACCTGTGAATCTAGGTCCAAAACTGTGATAATGACAGATGTGTCAGTCTGTGGCAGTTGTGTCAGTCAGCTAATGATGCTGCTCTGAGTAAGCTGTGGCTAGAGCTGTGGTGTAGATTGCAGAGGTGACAGAGCTCAGGGAACTTTAATTAAAAGAAACGTCTGGCCCTTAGGTGCTGTAGGAGATGGCTAGGGATACAAGCTTAGTGTATGGCATCCAACAGGTCAAGTGACAGACTGTACAGCTGACAGAAGGATAGCTTAGGTGTCAAAGGCAATCTGTTCTAGGTGATAAGGGACAAATTTTATGCCCCCAGGCCTACATCTTAAAGAGAAGAAGGTCTCTTCTGTATGGGCATGCTGAATTCACATAAAACATTTACTCTCCTGTTTTCTGAACAGTTAAACAGTGATTTACATTTGCCCAGGTGTGTGAAAAAATACCTTTGTTCATCTAGTCCAAGCCATATTCATGGCTGAATATATATTTACAGTGTCGTTTGTCTTTTTTATCGAGATTACTTTAAATGTGGTTAAGTGCTGTCCACAGTGAGCCTCAGTAGCCTGTGGTGGGCAGCTTGTAATTCTCCATAGGTAGTTGGCCAAGCTGTCCCTGCAGAGAATGGTGGTGAATGAGCAATTGTCCTTAGTCCATTCACCTGATGTTCCTTTTCCTCAGGCAACAACATAAAGGGAGGTTAGAATGCCTTAGCATCTGTTCTGTAATATGCTTTTTTTTCCCCTGTGAGGCAGATGACAAGGAAAAAAAATTAAGTTTTTTAAAAATGGCATCACTATTTCTTTTTTTCCATCCATGTCAGTGAGATATGGTCAAAACTAGCCAACAGACTGCTGGCTTTCCAGGCCACTCCATGCAACAGAGAAACAAAGCTGTGGCTCAGGCTGCTCTATTTGACCTCACAAGCACTAAAAGACAAAGTAAGATTTGTGAAAGATTCCATGCTCCAAGGAAGGCAACAACTTGTAACATTGGGAGGAACAGGATATGGAATTGGTATGATGGGTCTGCCTGTTATAAGGGGGATGGGCTGTCTTAAATATTCTTCCAAATGCTATCATTTGTGCAAAACCATATCAGGGAGCCATTTTTCATAGTGAAATAGGAAAATATTTCCTAGGTGCCACCTCTGCCTATATTTTGTTGGTCAATTCTGCTGCATAAAAGCATATCTGTAACATGAGATAATTATAGGCTTCCAGCAAAAATAATCAGAGATGAAAATATTTTCTGATTTTTCAAGTATAACCACAAATGCAAAATATTGCATCAGAGACTTTGGACTGCAGAAATCTTCACTCTTGAGCTGTAAAAATATGATGCCTATATAAGCTCTTGATAAGAGCTGAAACTTGGTGGGCCTTAATTCTTTCACTTTGTGGGGTGAGAGAAAATATGATTAAAATCAAATACCTGTTCTTTAGAGGTCTGGGATTCTTTATCTGTTTTATTTTTAAAGTACTTACAAGCATTTTCTTATCACAAATACAGTGTCTAGTCTTTCTCCAGCATGCAAAAATTAATTCTGACTGTGTAACATTAAAAACCCCCAAACTCTACAAAATTTCAAAATCTTTGATGTTGGTGATTTTTATTAGAAAAGGATCTCAATAAATTGTTATAGTCTTATTCTGTGTGTTCTCAGGTCCACTATGTATAAAACCAGCATTTTTATTTTTACTTCTGAAGTGCAGTAGTCTCTTCTCTTGCTGATTCTTCATCTACAAGACAGTATGTGTGACTGTCATTACAGCCTTTTTGGGTATTGTTTTTGGTACTGCACCAACTGTTGCGAGGTCTTTGCTCATGGAACCTAAATGGAAGCTCTTCAAATTCTCCATTTAATTTGTCGTCCATAATAATTCCTTATGCTATCAAGAAATCTCACACATTTGGGTCTGTGGTGGAAAGAGAGTAATAGTTTGTACTGTTAGTATGACAATTCAACATCCCTAGGACTACTGGATGATCTTTTATGACAGATTTTGGTGCTACTGGCCAACTGGTGTGTAGAAGGCAAAGAACTGCAAAGAAAAGTTCTGACAAAGAAAGCAGCTGCCATTTAAAATGTGAAACAGAACTTGGAAAAATTCTTTTATGTCTGGTTTGGATCATGGTTTGTTGACCACTTTTATCCACTGCTAGATGCACACAAAACTTTGTCTTTCATATTTAAGGGTTTTTTCTTTTGAAAAAGTCCTCATAATAATTATAAATAAATGGCTTCCTAATGACTTTTTTCCCATTGGAAAACAATGGTTTAAATTAAAGGAAAAATGGTTTTGCCCAACATACAAACAAACATACAAGAGTTCCATAAAACTTCAAACTTGAGAGGAAATAGAGCTGCCAGTGGTTTGAGAAAACTGCTTACAGGTTCTTGTGTCCCTGTGGAAAGTGTTTTTTGTTTTCATTAGACAGGCTTGTTAAACCCTTGTATATTCTAAATGTGTACTATTATACCCTTTGCTTTTAGCATGATTCCTCTTTTTAAAGATGACAGTCTTTAAACCTAGCAACATGTTATTTTAAGATCAGCAGTTTAGCAAGAGCAAAATCTGCCTCCCAGACTCAGCTGCCTGCCTTCTTTCCCAAATACTTTGTTCTGAAGGAGCTGATGGCAGTGATAAATGTAAGAGAGTGAGAGCTCTGCAGTTATTGTCAGCAAGTTAGCTTTATGGCTTGGGGATTAGACCTTTGATGTCTTATCGAGTTTCTGCCCTGTGTGAATCAGTTGCTTACTTGATTTAAATTATAAAAAGAAATGCTGTGTTGTGATATTGTCTCATACTGTGTCTTCGTCATTTGAGATGCCCCTGTGTTCTTTAGTTCCCTAGGAAGAGAAGGCAATCGGCCATATGGAGAGTGGCCAGTTGCCTGCCGATCCTGATAGGCACTCAATAGAGTTGCATAGAAATTCAGATATAGGAAAGCCCTGTTTAGCTGAGCCTTTCTGTCCTCCACAAAGGGAGATTGTTCCCTACAAGTCTGCAATGCAACATCCAGCACTGTTTCACTTTAGTTTTTGAGGGGGTCCCTCTATTCCTTTAATAGACAATTTCCTTTTCACAGAGGTAAGTGCTTCTTATGAAGTTTTCTTTTTTGACATCCCTCGGTGTAATTGCAACTGGAGTGCTGCTTCAGCAAGCATGTGGTGGGGGGAGAGCAAAGGTGGGCTGGAAGTCTCCCTTTCATGATTCCAGGAAAAATGATATCTTACACTGGAAATTACCATCTATAAGCTCATTTTCAGAGTTTGGCGTGTTCTGTATGCTGGAGATTTCTGGAATTTGTGACAGAGGTTTAACCTAAAGCTTCTTGGAGTTATAGGTCATTGCCTTTATTTTTATTGGTTTAAGCTACCTCAGACACTTTAAATGGTGTGTACTGATATTCTTTAATGCTAAAACAAACCTCTCAAATATAGAAATGTTGATGTCACTTAGATTTTATTTGCATTTAAAATAGCTTTTCAATATTTTGGAAGCCAAAATATTTTTCAAACAAGCAGCCTTTAAACAACACTAAGAAGTAAAACTTGTCTATTTTCCCAAGTTGCTGAGGTTATGAAAGATACCAGCCAAATAGATGAGCTGTGTCTCAAGAAACTGGCTAACAGGATGGTTGTGCTAGCCCACTTGTATTCTGAAAGCTGGGTCAGTACTTATGAAAAGCTTAAGTAAACTAGAGGATAATTCAATACATAGACAATGCATCCCACTGTTTCTCTGTTTATTTTCTCTCTGTGTGACTTCTGGCAACTGAGAAGGAACACTATAAATGACAGCGACCCGCCAAAGAAAAGATTATGAATAACAATACCACAAGAATGAAGGGCATGAAGTTACCACTGACTTGGGACAAATGCAGAGCAGTGGACACATGACACAGCCAGCCACTAGTGGATTGTAGTAGATGCAGAACAGAAGACTTTCAGATTAGAAACCCTTTCAATTTGAGTTTCAACTTAAATTTATGCTGGTTTGTCCTATCTCCGGTAATCAAAGGTCTTTATATCTGTAGGTTTTTGCCTCTGTTGAACCTCTATGCTTTCCTGGTAATACTCTGAAACCAAGAGAACTGATGCCACTGGGCATTGACAAAATGAAAAGGCTGAGCTCTCTCTTACAGTTACGTGTACATAGAGATGGTGCTAGTTTGTTTTAAGCACTGTACAAGTCTGTCATGCTTTCTATCCCAATCTAACATTCAGTTTTCAGGCAATGCATGCCATAAGTTTCAATACAGTTTAACTTTCTGGATGCTGCAAAATGAAAAAAAAATCCAGCTGTTTATGTTAAACTGGAGTTAAAAATAGCTATAATAAAAATCTTTCTCACCCCTGAAAAGTCAGGTAACCTGTTTTTTGGAAGAAAAGGTTGCAGATTGCTTGCCCTTGCTGAGATGCACTTTTATTACTTCTAAATATCTACAGTATTAAATGTGTTGGCTGTTTTCTTCTAAAGTGAATACACTAGGATCAGTTTGCAAAAATGAGTGGTTTCATGAAATATGAAGGAATCCTCATATTGGAAATGAATTAATGTAGTCAGATAAAATGCGTTTTAGAGTCACTTATAGTATTTATCATGTCTTGAAAAATAAGACGATTATTTTATTTTTAGTTGTATGGGGTCAGATGCTCAGATTTTGCAGCTTCTAGCATGACTCGTTTGAAGTGAGTGCTTTGTGCTTGAAAAGACTGTAGTATAGAAGCATTTGCATGAATCAGGGAGAGGTCTCTCTGAAAGGGTGATTCACCATGGCTGAGTGCTACTCAGCTGGAACCCAAGCCTGCTTCTGTCAGTGTCTATATCTACATTACTAGGAACGGAACCAGATCTAGAATTAAGATACTGAAGAGAATAGCCCTTCAAGAGGTATGGTTTCGCTACCTTTGAGTTTCTTTTTAAGACATAAAGAGGGAAAAAGAGTAGATTTGGATGAATTGTTCTTGGAGCATTTTTTGGCATTCATGTGCCCATGCTTTCTTGAAAGCATGTATGTCATGGTTTGCTTCAGTTTCAGCCTAATCCTTCTTAGTTTACATAGTTGCACAACTGAGATATTCTGCCTTTTTTAGTAATTTGTGAAGCAGCAGTAAAAAGAAATGATGGATGTGCTGACATTCACCCCCCCACCCGCACCCCTCCATCAGTACAGCAAAGTAGAGGTCACTTTAAAAAAACACCTGTTAAAGCAATAAACATTTAAAAAATAACATGCCAAAGCAAAACATATCAATCAAAGCATAACCCTGTTTAATAATTTTCTGTGCTGGTTGTAACAAGAGGAGACTGTAGTTTTGGCAATGAGGCACTAAAAGCTTTACTCCTCTCCAGGCACTGAGGGAGTAAATTGCAACACTCTTCTAATCGATATGTAGGTAACTTGGAGTTGACTTTGAGTACTAATACTGCATGATTAAAAAACAAAACAAAACAAAACCACAAGCACCACCAGAACACAAAAACAAAACCCAACAAACCCAAACTCCAACTTCCCACTCAGTGAAATTGCATACCCTAGCTGTTTATTTCAACCATCCTGGATAAATTTTATAGGGAAAGAGACTATACATCAGTTATTTTTGAAAAGTTTTATGAAATACGATAAAGCAAAGGTAGTGGTGGTGGAGGGTGTCTGTGTGCAAAGGTTTTAACATGACCCTTTTCAATAAAACAGTGCCTCAGCAGGTATTAGAGACAGTTCTGCCTCCTGTGTGTCCCTACAAATGCACAACCTATGGGAGACCTTTGATAAAGTTATTTTTGAAACCTAGAGTCCACCTTTATTTCAGTTGTGTGAAACCTGGGACTTTGAGAGTTTGTTCCCCTTTGGTTTTTTTGACATTATGGGATAGGTTATTATTACAGGAGAGATTGTTTATCAGGCTCTCCAGCTCATAACGTAGAAATGATGTTTTTAGGACATGATCTGTCTTTTCCAAGGCAGGTGAAGCTTATCCTAAATCTGCCAATTTCTAATTTTTGTAGTCTACACAATTAGTTCCACACTATGGCACCATGATCATGGCTTGCTACCCTGGAAAGTTCTGCACTATTGTGGCTGGGTCACTAATTTTTTGTGAAAACAGGGATAATGAACTCTAAATAACAAATATTCATTTTTTCTCAAATTTGAGATAACTTCATTGAAATCAATAATCTGTTCACCTGTCTGGTAGGGGAATATAATGGGAACATTCTGATGCGCACCATGAACCCTTGAGAAGAGACAGAAATGTTTCGATGAGATTCTTTGCTGTAAGTGCAAATGGCCTTGCCCACTGTAATTACAAGCATGGGCATGTTCTGGCTCACCAGAATCATATCTGATCAGTCTCAATTGCAGAATGGGTCAGGCTGGAAGGGACCACAGTGGGTCCTTTGGTCCAGTCTTGCTGTTCAAGCAGGGTTGTCCTAGAGCACTCTGCACAGGATTGCATCCAGATGCTTCTCAAATATCCCCAATGAAAGATACTCCACATCTTCTCTGGACAATCTGTTCCAGTGCTTAGTCCCCCACACAGTGAAGTTCTTCCTTATGTTCAGGTGGAGCTTTCTGTGCATTGCTTTCTGCCCATTTCTTCTTGTCCTATTTCTTGGCACCCACCTTTAGGTATTTATAATATTAATGAGGTTTCCTTGCAGTCATTTTTTCTTAAGGCTGCACAGGCCCAGTGTGTGATGGCTTCTGTGTAAATTCTTCCATGCAAGCTTAACCTTAATGGTGATATCCTGTATGTTTGTGAACTAAAGGAGGTCACAATTTCAAGTACACAGCTCTGGGTTTGTCATGGAAGAGTCATTAAGGACTATTTTGCTTCAGTGGGACAGCACAAGATGAACAAATATGTTTAAGATTGGTTGAGTACAGCAGTTATACAGAGCAGGTATTTTAAAGGCATCTTCTAGTACTGTCCTTTATAACAGGGATAAGGAGAACTTAAGATTTCCATCCATTTCAGTGCTAGGGCTGAATGCTTTCCCATGGCATTGGAATGAGAATAGAGTTTGTTCTGTAAATTTACTTTAGAATCATAGAATATGAGTTGGAAGGGACTCATGAAGATCACCATCTGCTTCATTCCTTGGGAGAAGAGTAAAGAAATAAACATGTAAAAAATTAGTGATGTTTCAGTGAAGCAGATTGAGACAGACTAGCTGATCGGAATGCTTTCTAAGGCAGAGTGTAGTATGGATATTTAAACATCATTGCTTTTTCTGAAATACACATGGGAATATGTCTTTACAGATTATAACTTGCATATGTATGCAGACACACACACACATACACAGGCACACACACACACACACACACACACACACACACACACACACACATGAGTTGTTGTCTAACTCATTTTTCCATTGTAGACAAGCCCAGAGGAAACAAAATATTCCTAGCTTGGAGATTTCTACATCTGCCTGTCAGGCAGCTATCAGACAGAAACAGCATGACTACATAAATCACTGCAAATCAGCACATTTTTCACCAGCACAAAGCTCTCAGCACAGAGCCACTTTAGAGTGCACTGTTCCATAGTTTGTTTGCAGACCTCCCATGCCAGCAGCAGGGAAGTCAGACCATTATATTCAACATCTCACAGTCACCAGATGGAGAATAAAGAAATTGCCTTTCAAAACTGTAGTCTGCAGTAGGTTTTTCCTAGCAAATCAGTGATGTCTAGCATCCAGCTTCTCTATTCTGCTTGTTTTTCAGGCCCTTTTGGCCTTCAGCCCTCCAAGATAAGGTGTTAGTCTGTTTTACAACCAATCTTGAACTGTATTTTAGATTCTGAAAGTAGCATTCACTTGGTCAAAGGGGAGATTTGTATATCAGCTATAAGGTGTCCACAAAAAAAAAAAACAAAACAAAAAAAAAACAAAACAAAACAAAAAAAAAAAAAAAAAAACCCTGTTGTGAATGTGCTTAAATATCCAGTATCAGTGGAGGTCCAGTCATAACTGAAGGAATCTGTAAATTGCAGAAAGATTAGTTAAAAACCTCTGATGAACTATCCAAATCCATGGAACTGAATGTCTGTCTTTTTCATAGTTCACAGACTCCAAGCTGGTGTTACAGAAAAGAATGAAGGTTTCTATATAGACAGAAAAAGTGGTTTCCTGGTCTTCAGCTTTATTAAGACAACTTATATTAGGGCAAGTTAAAAATAGGTTTAGCATGTTTATGAGTTATGCTTTATGTGCAGCCTGTTTGCATTGAGGATGTCTCTACAGGACAGTATTAGAGACAAGCTGACCCAAATTTAAGGAAAAAACAAAAGGAAAAAAAAAACAACACACACAAAAAAAGGGAAAATGGTCCTGCCTTGCTCAGATTAATCAAACAGTGGCATCAAACAAAAGACAAAATCCACAGCTATGCACTATATGATGAAATGTAGAGTAGAGCATTTCCCATTACTGTTTAAGAGGTTTTGAGCCAGAGTCAATAATTAATCTTAATGCCTCAGCCTAAGTGTGTCTGTTGTCAGCTTTTCTTCCAATGCAGAGAGATGCTGGTGCTCCCCATGGTCAGACTGTAACTCTGCTCTTGACTCTTCTGCTTTCTTGGGCTGGCAGTTGTGCTTCCAGGTGTATCTGTTGTTGGCTCTCTAGCCAAGCACCGCTTTTCTCACCTCATACTCCGTCATCTGCTAAGAAGCAAGGAGAGTTTCCCTGAAGTACAAAGGGTGGGGGTCACAGATCTGTGCACCAGAAATGCAAAGGTGTGCATGTGGCTCAGTTTTATCTGAAGATCTTTTCTGCCCTTGTGATGAATGTATCTGCAGGATGTAGACCAGTGGGAATGGCACTTAATCCCTGTATAAGAGTGAGCATAAGGTAAAGATGTATGTGAGGTACAGATATGTTACACCATAGCAGTGAGCAAGTTATATATGCATAATATTTATCAAAATAGTTTAATAGCACAGTAAGGAAACCATCAATGTCCTATTCTTAAGGTACTGGGAAAAATTTCCCGTTGACTGCAACAGTGTTTGTGGTTGAAGAAATAAGCGTCCCGATTGTCCATAGCCCAGATGTGGCACCAGTGACAGAAACAAAGAGGAAAGATAAATCAGAGCAGAAAACAGAAAAATCAGAGTAGAAAACAGCAAAAAACAGAGCAGAAATATTTTTTTCCAGTTTAAGCAAGGTTTCATTTTTCTACTATTTCATACTCTGAACTTCAGTAACAGATGAAAGATCACTGGGATCATCAGTGATAAATTTCATACAGCATTAAGATTCTTTGAAGTGTGAGAGTGAAGGAAAACACTGGAATTCCATAATGCCAGAAATATATGAAAATAAATGATATTTCAGAAATGCTTATACCTGTCAAATGGGTACACATATCTAGTAACTTTAATGATTAACTTTTATTAATGAGGTAAACCTAAAATCAAACATTTTTCTGCTATGGACCCATTATCATTCTTTCTTCTCAGAAATACTACATGAGAATTTAAAGCAGTGCCTCGTACAGAATAGTAAGTCCTTTGGAAGCTGGGTCTTGTCAGATTTAGTGCTTTGGAAAGGCTGAAATGAATGATACTGAAATGTAAAGGAGAAAATAAGTTACAGCGATTCCAGCTGAGTCGTGCCTCTTAATGTATGGAGTAATTTTTAGTTGAAACCAATTTTTTGAAACATGACTAGGCTGGTTTCTGTGTCATCAGGGCAAGAACATCTCTCAGTTAAAAGTGTTTTGCTTTTTAATAGGGTTTAACAATAATTGTCCACTTTCTGCTGGTTGTTCAAAATAATTCCATCTCAGATTGGTCAGCTATTGTTGGCCTAATTTCAGTCATTACCAGCATTCAACAGAAATGCTGCTTTAAGCTTGTCTTTCAGTGAATCATGTGTTTGTACAATAACACATTTGTTTGTTAAATGAATTCAAAGACAGAAATAGATGAACCAGTACTGAGAGTGCGTCACTTTCTGGTTCGTATTGAACCATATTTCTCTCTCTCTAAACTGTTTTAATCAAAATTCCATCCTGTCCTATAGGTTAAAAACTATGTCCTATTTTAATCAAAAGGACTATTTTCATAGGAAAGTAGAGTTCTAAGATGTGCACTACTGTGATCTCAGCTTTTCTGCCATTGACTATGCTTGCTCCTGTTTCCACAAGTAGCAAATATTATGGAAAATTCCATAGCCCTTTCTTGTTTCAGCATTTGTTTTCAATATGTTCATCAATTCCTTTGGCTATATAAGCAAGTAATACTAATTTTGATTTGTGCCATCCTATACTGCTGTAGTAAAGATGACAATGAAGTATTTTCCAAATTTCAATCACATATTTTCTGTATGTTTTTTTTTTTCCAAATACATTTTCTAGTCTCTCTTTCATGCTGTCTTTCCTTATAATTGCTTGCCCTTTTGTCCTTCCTGCTCTTAAATCCCTCAGTTGGGATCCTAGGTTGGTGGAAATTGTTTACATGTACAACCCAAATTCTCCAGTGAGGTTTGGCTAACCAATAGTCTATTCAAGTGGTTTTGTCTTCATCCTCTGCTTTTCCAGGTTGCTTGAATATCCTTGAACCCTTAATTTGCCCTAATCTTCTCTACGACTTTTAAATAATAAAATACTTAAATAAAACTCTTTGGATAAATGCCCTTTTAAATACAGCTTTATCTGTGAACTATCATACTCTCAAGGGAGTGGATTTTGTTCCTCAGACAATTAAGGGGATTTTCTGTCCACAGGCATATCCACATTAACTCCTGCAACAGTTCAAAACAGAACAAATGAAGAAACTCTGGGGCAAAATAATGTACAGGGGCTAGACTGCTGCTCTGTGTCTGATTTTCTTCTGGTGCCTGGGTTCAGTCCTCTGATCTGCTGCATGATTTTCTGTGGGTCACAAAGCCTTCCTGTGCTTTTGAAAACTAATTCTGTGCTCAATGGGGATGCTGCTGAGGATAAGTTAAGGGTGGAAAAGTGCCTATCCATTACAGAGGGGTAGTCTTCTACACACAGAAGGGCTGTATTCCTTACTTCTCAGAACAGAAAGAGGGAGATCACTTGACTTGCCATCACCAAATCCTCAGGGGAAGTCAGAGGTAAAGCAGAGAACTGGATCCATTTTTGTTTGTCAGGGGCTCCATGGAGTCCATTTTTCATTGAGAAATCCTTTTCGTAGTGCTAGGTAGGCCTAATCTCAGAGTCCTGCAGATGCCTGCCAGGCAAGAAAGGGAAGCTAGGACAACCTCACAGGGCTCCCACAGTGCAGCTCATCAGGGCACCCAGGCAAACCCTGGAGACCAATACGGTTTGGAGGGTGTTCAGAGCCATGGATATCTGTCTTCACTGTCACTAATTGTGCAGGTAAAGGGAGATGACTTCAGTTTTATTCCCTTCCCACTCAGCTCACCTAATTATCAATTTCTGTTGGTGAGAAGGAGCTGCAAAATAAATTGTGTGTAATTTGTGAGTAATTTACTTCTGAAGTTAATTATTCCTAAAAGTGAAAAGTTGCTCAAAAACATTTGGAAAAGGAAGCTTTCCTTTTCATCTTAGTGTGCCACTAAAATATAAAAATTCTGGTAAAAGTCCAACCATATGACTATTATTATAAAGTGATACCTTTGAGATAATCTCTCCATTTTCATGCAGACTCTCCAGAAAGGCATCTGTATTTCCTCACATTAAATGATAGGAAATGGAAATAGACCACAGTTTTAAGTATGAAGGTTATGGAGATTTATAATTCTTATTATATATTTCTTATGTGTAATAAAATGCAGGGGAACTATATGTAGCAATCTTTAAAAAAAATTTAATCCCAGATCCTCCTCTTTTTGCTCTTTTATTTTTCCCCTTGAAATTTTCCTCCTCCTAATTTAATTTCTCATCTGAAGTTCAAAATTTTTTTTGCCTGATGTTTGTAATGATGAATTAGAACCAATGAAAAAAGGGCTTTAGCTGGATGCAGGTCTTTTCTTGGGCACCTCATGATGCTTAGGATTATTATTACCTCCTGGCAGCTGTATGCCTTGCTTAGTTTTGTGCAGAAGCAGAAAGAGAGAAATTCATCTGAGTACTTCCTGAGTTTACCTTCTCCCTAGTCTCAGCTTTTCAAGAGCTCAAGATAAAGTATTACCTTTGTTTTTATCTTTTTTTGTTTTTGGCTGGCACATAGTGGCATCTGATTGGGGGTTTTTCTTGGCAGTGTATTTCAGGGTGAGAAACTTCTTTTCACAGTGCCAAGGATGATGTCAAACTCATCAGCCTTGCTGTCTTGACATTGGAGGGATGAACAATTCAGTCAGGTTCAGTGAACTTTGTGTCAAAACTAAAAAGAGACGCATTGAAATCCACCATGAGAATATTTATTTTAAAAATCTTGGATCTTAGATCAGCCTTTTTGGCTTGTAGAATAATACATAGCTAATAAAATAGACAAGCATCCATTGCTGTCTCATTTTTGTTGTGAAGAATGTTTCAATCACCATTTTCACTTCAAAAACTCAAGTTACTGTTTTGAGGCTCATAATGGTTGAAAGGGATTCAGAGAGTTCCTAATTGTGATACTGGATTTAGTGTATATTGTGGAGATGTTGCAATCACTGCCATTTCACAGCAGCAGTGGAAAAACCCGATATAATGAATCAGCTTGGATCTCAATACCAAAAAAAGGCAGAACTTTCTTTTCAGTTTTGGATAATATTTGTATGTCTTTGCTGGGGAAGGAGACCTCAGAGCAGTTTTCACATGGGAATAGCATTCCTACAGCATTAATTTTTTTTTCCTAGTTTTTGAGAGTGGACCAAGACAAAGACAGAGAATGCAGCCTGGACTGTGCAGGTTCCCCTCAGAAATCACTCTGTGCATCTGATGGAAGAACTTTTCTGTCCCGGTGTGAGTTTCAACGAGCAAAATGCAAAGACCCTCAGCTGGAAATAGCCTACCGTGGCAACTGCAAAGGTGAGAAAAATCAAAATTTCCCTTGACCATAATGAAAAATAATAGACTCTAAAATAGTGTTTGAAATGTCTCTGAATTTAAAACCAGGAGTGCTGGACTTGAAGAGCTTTTTAAAAGCAAATGGGTTGAAGTCAATCCTATTATTTATATAACAATATTCTATCTAAAGATAAATTAATCTTGGGCCTTCATCAAAATTGTGACTCTCAAATTCACTTATTTTTCAATAAGTTACTATTAAGGAAATTGCATGGCCAGGTCCTTGTTCAGAAGGACCATATCACTGGCAGGTTCAGATAAACTCTTAAAATAGTTATTTTGCAAGGTTTCCTGCCTAGTACAATTTGGTATTTTGCATTTGAGATGATCAATTTAAGTCTTGTATTTCCTAACTACAATCACATTGTGTGGCAAGGGTGGTTGTGATAGGGTGAGTTGAGTGAGAAAAAGTGAAAAGCAAAAGAATGCATATGCATAGATCCCTCACAGGCCATTCCTGCCTATATCATCCACTCTTTTACTTCTGATCTCTGTTTAGAGAATTTTGGTGACAAGCAGCCAAACAAAATATCCACAGTTAAATCTTTCAACTTTTAGAGTAGTATGGTGCTGGACAATGCACCTTCCTTACTGAAGGTGATTCCCCACACAGTGATCTTTCTAAAAGAAATCTACGAATAATATGTAAGAATAGCAGTGGTCATAAAGATTTACTTTTCCCTCTGTCCTAAAGAGAATGGCAGGGAGTGGAGGTAGGGGGTGGGGGAAAGAAAACTGCAGGCACCACACCAATTCAACCTGCAGGAGGCAATTTTCTACATCATCTCTCTCCATTAGCTCCTGCAAACCTCTGAAGCATCAAGACTGCTTCAGAGAAACATTCTGTCTCATCTTCTGCCTGGATGAAACAGTATCCTCATTCTTCAGCACTTTCATAGTAAACCATTGTACTAGGTGATGGATCTATTTACTGTGGTGAGCAAGGATAACATAATGAAGCTACCTGAGCCAAAGCTTTTGTTACACTCATGAATGACAGAGACAATTATTGTGCACTTGGTATTGTTCATTTTATACATTAGAGCTTTATGGAAATTAGTTTTGAGTGTTTTTCTTTATTTTTTTTAATATTGCATTGAAAAAGTTCTCTGCAAGAAATTTTATTCATTAAGATGAGAATTGCTCTGCTGAAGGTTTCCTCACTGATGACGTCAAATTTTTCTGCAGTCAATGGCTTCAATTTGGAGAAGTACTCATTTGCTGTTTGTTTATTAATGCATACAGTAGAATTGTAGATTTGGAATTAGACACCTTAGGCACTTTAAATATTGCTGATAACAGGTACACAGCATGTTCTCGTCAATCAAAAGTTTTTTCCCTTTGATTGGTAATAGGCAAATATTTGCCAATAATGCACTTAGTATCAGCAAGAGACAAATGCTCTTTTAGTTTTACATCTTCATGGTATATCTTATTCAGTAAAGCAGTCGTAAATTTTGAAGTGACCAGTGTCTTTATTCCTACTTACGGCTGTGATAATCAGAAATATTTCAAGCTGTAAAAACAAGTTTTAAAGAAGAAAAAGATGATTCATTGGCCTAGCTGAAGTTTCAATTTTAGCATTTGCTAGGGTTAGTTCAGATGATCATATCAAACATTCTGATAAAGCCAAGGAAGTTCATTGATTAAGACCTTTAGAGCCAGTTGCTTTTGAGTGGTAAAATTTGTTTTGCAGGTGATGCTTGATCAAAAAGAAGAAGGTAGTTGTTTTAGTAGGGTTAACCAAAAAGTGATGTTTCATTAGAGAGCAACTTTTAAGGTTTCAGAATGTATTTTCATTCTATGTAGAAATAAAAACAGATCCTTTTGGAAGTGTTTGTCTGTACTTCTGAAAAAAAAGACACCCACACTAACTCCTCATTAAAGCCTTAGTTTTGAAACAAGTTTTGGGCTTGCAGGTAAAAGGGAAAAAAGCATGCATGTTTTCATGTGAATGTTCTGAAGGGAGAAAAGCAGTGATTCCTGGTAGAGACTCCACAACTTTAAATCTGTGCCATGATAATCATCCACAATTGATCAAAAAAGGCAATCTTAAGTCTGTCTCCTCCTGTCTTCCAAAACAAATCCTTATTCACCTTACAAAAATCTTCTCTAAAACCAAAATATTTCCAGGTTTTCTATTTAAATCAATTTAATGATGACTAGCTCTTTGGTTCAGTGTATTCAGTAGAAATCTAAAGACCTTGACAGTTTATGTTGACAGCCTTTTGGAATAATTTTGAGTCCATCATTTCTTGATTAGGTATTCAGAACTGTGATTTCTTTTAACATCCATAAGAAATTTTGAATGATTATCAGACTGACGTCTACTTTCTCTGTTTCTTTTTCCTTTTGAAAGGCAAATTTGTATTGACTCTTTTTGTCTATTTCTCACCTGTTGTCAACATTTTTCTCATCTATTTGGTTTTGAACACTTAAATACTAACCTTTAACAAAACAAGCATCAAAATAGATTGTTCTGTTAGTTTGTTTTGTTTTTTTCTGAAGACATTAATTTTATGGTTTTTTTTTTTTTTTTTAATTTTAAGTCTACTTCCAGCCTTTGCTGGAATTTATTGCTAAGCTTGGAAATGCTATAAGAAGTTAAAAGGTTATAAAATAGCCAGCCTACTTTTGGAGTTTCTAAATTCTCAAATAATCTGTGTACACTGTAGATGAACAACCACATTTTTGGATACTTTTCCAAACAAAATCTTAATTCTGAAGTTCTGGAGATTTGCCACTTGCTTGACACAGACATTCACTGTGCAATGAGATTACAACTCTAATAAATAAATGTTTGTTGAAGGCTGAGAAATGCTACTTGTGTTTTTTAACAGTTAGGACTGTTAAAACACCACCTGTGATAGGGATTAACCACATGCACACACAAATGCTTCACAGGAAATCTGGCCCAACATAGCCAAAGGAACAAAACATACAAGAAGTGGAAAAGCAATATAATTGTTTTTAAATTGCTCAGAAAGAAACAGATGCTATGTCTGCACAAATTAATTAAGCAATGCAAGGCGACAGTATGAGCCCAGGCAGGTAAGGTGGTAAATGCTCCCTGTTACACATTGGGCACTGGCCAGCTGTGCTCATCTGAGGACTGTTTCTATGTGGCTCAGTGAAAAGATGGGCCAAGGACTGTTCCAAGCAGGCAGCATGCACAGAGGTGCCTTCTTTTACAGGTTAAGGCTTTTCAGCTTTTTTTTTACTTTCTTTTTCTGTTTCACTTTTTGTTTCCTAAATAGCATTAACAATGCTCATTTAATTTCTCAGTTTGTTTTTAAGTGAATGTACCTGGCCCATAATTGGGGCCCTGGAACTAATATTCTGAATGTATTAAGCAAGTGGCTCAGTAACCAGATTTTTATTCTGGCATCATGATCAATGAGAAAACCAATTAATATGTATCTTACCAGCATACCTCTACCCTAACACAGAGCTCTTAAAATATTCCAGCTGGAGCACTTGGATTTTGTGGCTTCTCTACCAGTACTTCACTAAAATAAGATTTCTCTAATGGCTGAAGTTTTGATACAAATTATCAATCACTATAAAATCTTCACTGCCGGCTCACATCACATTTCCTTACTCCACTATCATCATGTAACAGCACCTGGGTGTATAAGCAGCTGGTAAACTGGGCTTGCACAAATCTCTGAGTGGTCCTTTCTATAAATGGCAATGTAGGAGATTTACACAGTGATATTTAATTTCTGAGGGGTTTGGAATTTAATCTGTCTAGCACTGAGTACATACTCAGTGTTTGCAGATGTGGCCCCAACAGTGACTTACTGCTTTGTGAGTGCACCAAGGAGAGCCATCACATGGAGTAGTGTCATTGTTATTCTGTAGCTATGTAGATCCCCTTCCTCAGTTGGAAACCCTAGGTAGGTCATGTTTAACCTAATTAATTTATGGTATCTTAAAGAGCCTCACTGTTTAAAAATTCTGTTCTTTCATGAGCTATTATACATATAACAAAAGGTAATATCTTCATTCCCACAAGTCATATAAAGAACCAAAGCACATCAAAATATGAGTGAAATTTCTCATAAAACTGTTATTTTACCATTTGCTTTCCTTAAAGAAGAGAATATTCAACATTTGTTTCTTTAAATTAGGACTTTCAGGAATAGTGAAAAGTTTCACTATGATTAAAATGAGTTAATGAATGGATTAAAAGCATGTTTAAATAAGTTGAAATTTCTGCCTTTGGATAAACATGCTAATAGGATTTTTCCCTTTGTGCAGAGCATGAAGGCATTGCTGGGCAGTAGCTGTTTTGAGACCACAAGTTAATCTTGGTCCCATAATTAATGAATCCAAGCATAATTTGGAGAGACATTACTCTTGCCTATTAGCCAGAGAACTGGGTAGTAAATGCTGGACGTGGTTTCTGAGTGCACACCTTTTCCAGAATTCCCATGGAGGCTGCCATCCAGCTCAGGGCTGCTGTGAGCCAGGCGGGCATGAGCTTGATGTGAGCTGGCAGTGCCTGAGCATGTCTCTTGGCTCAGAGCATGGGCAGGGACCTTGCCTTGGCCGGTGCACCTGCTGCCTGGAAGGCAGCCCCGAGGGACGTGTTTGGGTGGTAGAATATGCTCCCAAGATGTTCCATTTGGAGAGAGAATAAAAGAAGTGAGTAGGTAGGGTTCCTTTTCTAACATAAATGAGTGAAAGTGGGACTGGACCAAGGAGTCTGTCTTAAAAATAAACCTGAACAGAGCGAGACCTTGCACAATTTGTATGTTGAAAACAGAACAGTTTTTATATCTCCTCAGCTCTCCCTTTTCATCTCTCCCTTTTATTTTTTCTTCTCATCTTTAATGAGGAAAAAGAAATGAGTGATGCAGGTCTGTTCATTATTTTGAAAAACATTAAAAAAAGAATATGTTGAGATGTGGCACTAAATTTGGGATTATTGATAATAATCACAGGATTGATTATAAGGCAGATTTTTGTCTTAAAATACTTTCAGCTAGGAGATGTCTCCTCCTTTTTCAGACATATTTTCTCACTATAGACACTGTGTTTAATCTGTAGATTACTGCAAGTTTCCAGACTACAGTGCTGGCAATCCTGATACAAATACTTCTCAACACCAACCTAATTTTGGTTTTGATTCTTCATTTATATTATGTATCAAGATGTTACACATTGAGCCACTGTAGAAAAAGTGGTGAGAAACAAAATATCCAACATGGTGAAAAAGGTATCAACATATAGAAGTTACAATATATGGTATCTCTTAAAGCAAGTGGAATTGGCTTCTGGTTATACTTTCTAGTATATAATGGAAATTAATAAAGTTTTAAGTATGTTTGGAATGTTTTTGTGTAATATTCTTTGGTCTTTAAAATGTATCTATTGGTACTTAGAACACAAGACAAGTAACACTGCCATAATATCTACAGTTTTCTGGAGATACAGTTTATACCTTTTTAAAATTATCAATTTTTATTGATAATTTTTCTCCAAGCAGAATTTGCTGAAGCCAGAATGCACAGAAACAAGGCATGTGAGGGCATTCTTATGCACAAAAATGAGTCTTCATAAAATCAAATATACAATACAACAATTTGATTTGAAATTAATCTTCTTCTGGTTTTTTTTTTGTTGTTGTTGTTGGTTTTTTTTTTTTTTTTTTTTTTGTGGAGTTTTTAATTCTGCTCTTGTATTTTCAGTTTGAGTTTCAGACATCATATAAAAATGAAGGTCCTAAAAGAAGTGGAGAGTGCTAAAGCAATAATACTGCACTGAAGACTAGGAACCACAAATCTTTCCAAACTTTCTCAGATTTCAGTGCAAGAATTAGCAAAATAGACTTCTCCAAGCTATCAAATCTCCACTCTTCTCAGAAATCCAGTGTAGCCTTTGGCATCTAAAAATTTAGAAAGCTGTTGCTTTAGGTTTGCTTTTTTTTTTTTTTTTTTTTTTTAAGTATTTGGTTCAGTTCTAATCAGACTGTATCTTTCCTAATGCAATTGTTAGCAAATTGAAATAGTGTGCCAAGAGAGAATCCAGCACAGCAGTCCTTATTTTATCTTAGAGCTTAGATATCTAAGTGGCTGTGTGGTTGCTAAATGTAGGGGGAAAAAAGAAAAAGCAAAAGCAGGAAGAAAACAACAAAGAAACCCCACACTGCCTGGCTCTGCCTGTTAGATGCCAAAAGAGCAGAGTTTAGATTGCTCTGCTGTTTTGCTTGAATACAGCAACCAGTTATAAAAATAAATAGTGAAAGAGTTGGCCAGCTCTTGTCACAAAGCAGCAAGTCATTATTTTATGGTTTTGTCCGGCTAAATGTCTGTGCTGACATCCTTTCCAACCCACGAGGCTAATATCTCTGCATCTTTAAAACTGATACTTTCAGCATGTATAGTTTGCTACATCTTTCCTATCACTAGATGCTACAGCTCTTTATCTGCTCTGCTGTTAGACACAATCAGTTCTTTACAATATACATTGACCTAGGTCAAATATAATGGGAAATTTTCATGAGTGGTTTATTCCATATAAACCAAATGGTGTCTTGTGCTCCAAATAAAGTTTTGGTGCTAAATTAACTGCAAATAAAGACTGTTTGACTTTTGTCATATCACTACGAGTTACCAAAAAGGTACAGCTGTGGGAAAGAAGTACAGAAGCAGAAATAAGTTCTAGTTTGTAGGACAATTCAGTAAAGTGCTCAGGTGAACAGCTAACTTGAACAGTTTGTTGCACTGCATGTTTCTAAGTTTAAGGACAAGTGTACACAGGTATTCTGGCAAAATAGAGGTGCAAAGGGAAATAGTGAAAGGTCTTTGGGCTATGTGTGTCTGCACTAGGTCTCGTTGCTTACATCTATGTGACTTTAGAAAAGATTTCTGTTTAGTGTAAGAGCAGCTGACTCTCTGTGGGAAGGTCTCAAGGAAACCTTCAAATGATTAAGTTAACCACTTTACATATAGTTTTTACAGAGTGGTAAATGTGTCTGATATGTTCAACAGAATATTCCATCTATAATAAAATAAGTAAGTAAAGGGTGAAGTGTATTTTTTGCATAAATAAATAACAAGGTTGTGTCAAACACAATAATCGCTTGCAAAGCAAGCAAAGTTTGTTCCATTTATTGGGACTGAGAAAGATATTTTTATTTCTATTGTGATACATAGCAAACCAGAAATACTGGATGAACTAAATTGAAATCTTTGCAAGAGATTTAGCTATACTTTTGGCAAGCTGTTTACTTTTCCATGAGAGAATCTGGGTTAGAACTCCCTGTAGAGCCCCAAAATGCCTGTAAATCAGTTGTACTGAATGTCACCTCAGAGATGGTGTTTACACCCTTGAGGAGTTTGTGTCATTGTTATAATGATAAACTTCTACTTTGCAGTAATAAACTTCCCTCTGTTTGATATATTATTCAAGGATTAACCAGCAGAGTTGATGTTGGTGCATATTTTTTCCTTGAAGCTCAGTGTTTTCAGAACTGTACTGTTGGAAATAAAGCATAAAATGAGATTAGTTCCAAGTCAAGCTGGTGCTGTTTGTGAGGTTAACTCTATTTCCAGAATTTCCTGTTGACTTCAGTGCTATCTCAGGAAGGTACTGCAGCAGTGTAGTGGCACCACTTCATAGGTGAAAGTTTTCCCTGTTGCACAGGGAAATGTACACAAGAATTAAGATGACTTTGTATTTTACTTGTGCTTTCTGGTCTCTGGTCTCCCCTGGAAGCCAGAATTGTCACCAGGGCAGTTCAGAAAGACCTGCCCAAACAGCTGCAACTCTGTACTCTCTTAAGTCCTGTGTATTTAGGTCCACTTCCATACACCGATTTTTATCTTCTGTTGTACACCTCAAGATGTATTCGTCTCATTAAATCTCTGGTTGCTTTTGCAGTCCTGGTGCTAAGTCACAGAGGTACAATCAACACATTGGCCAACATACTGTACTAAAATGCAATGAGCCTTGTACCAATCCAGTTTGACAGCTAACAGAGTCCCAGTGAGCTGATTTAAGGTAAACTCATGCTCCATTTCTATGCCAGGAGATATTTTTTCCCCAATTCCCCACAAGGTTGTGGGATGTAAAAGCCCATTTACCTGGAGTTGAGAGGATAAAGTCTCACTGAGTTAGTAATTGTCACAATTCCAAATTACAGCTGGAGATTCCTATCTGCAAAATTAGTTCTTCTCATTGTATGACTGTAGGCAAATTAGGCTGCATTTCAGCCAGATTTTAACAGGTCTTAGAACCTAATGGCCTTTTCACCAGGTCATATACCAAAATCCAGTTTGAGCCTGCTGTCTTCCTTAGTAATACTTTAGTTAGGAAGAAAAATAACGTATAGTGGGAACTCTAGTAAGAAACCTATAACAGTTTCAACACCCTTATTTTTTCTACTAGAAAGTTCCAAAAGTTTGAAAAACAGATTAAAAAAAAACAAAACAAAAAACAACTTTGCAGCATTGCACAGTGCTTGTCATCCTTCCAAAACCTTGCAGCCTCAGAGTCCCCTCTGCTCTCAGGTTCATCACCAGAGGGACACTGCTCACCTCATAAGACTTTAGCCTGCTTTTGTCAGGGGCAATTCTGAAAAGTCAAAAGCTGTGGGCTGATTCATCAGCACAGGGGTATTGAGTCAGTCCTATCACCTTTCATTCTTGGTCTTCATTTCAAAATAATCACGGTCCATCCTGATCAAAATTATTTCTGTCCTAGATAAATAGCCAAGTTGAATCTGTGTGTGAGAAACTTTACTGTTACCCATCCCCTTAGATGGATTTATTTATTGATTGATTCATTTATGTAAACTAAAGTCTAGCAAAGCACATAATTCTAGACTCATCCTATTAATCTGAGTTTCATATGAAGCATTTTCATTACCTGCACTTCTACAAAGTGCACAGAGGGGACTGTAGACAAGAATTATCTGGGAGATAATTATCTAGGGAGATTTTGTACAGTGAATTCCAGATTTGCCTTTGCTGAATGGTCATGAACAATGGCCATGTTGAAGGTTTTTCTCTCTATGGATTAGGAGGTCACACATCACTTACAGGTTTCCCTACAACTATTTTCTGATATTTAATGTGAGCTCATGTTTCAGCCTTTCTTCCAGTCATGTCAGGAAATAATTTTTGTGATCCTTTTTCAGCTGTTATTTTGCATAAATGTATAGCCCTTAAATGTCTTGAATTCTTTTTCTTTGGAAAAATTTCTGGAAATCATGCAACAGATTTTAAAGGCATTGTCATCAGGGCACAGTGGCAGATAATCAGATGGTGTAATCTTACAAATTTATAGAAAATATAATTTCTTTTCTCTTCAATGATCTCTTTTTTATTTGGGAGGAATTTAGCTCCTCTGAATGAACAATGTAATGATCATTAATATTCTGTGTATGAATGGTTTTTCATTTATTCTTTTTATCTTGATCACCTGATTACACTTCTCTCAGGTTTGGACCTCAACTCTGTGTCGTAATTATTCTTCTGCAGTAATATATTGGTAAAATAAAAAAAATAAAAAAAAAAAAAACAACAAACCAAAACAGAACTAAACAGAACTGGAAATAATATTTTGACTTTACACACTTTCAGATGCTTAACTTGATAAGAGATCTTCCTCATGGTTTTATTTTGTTATACTGAAGCACAGTAATACTCAACAGGTTTAAAATGTTTTCATGGTTATATAATACAAAATAAGACTTCAAATGTGAATTTTATATTCCAATAAATTTGGTGCCTGTTGATTTTAAAGCATATTAGATCATCCATGAATAGAAGGCCTTTAGAGCATCAGGCTGTTTAGGAACAAATGGTGGACAGTTTTGGAGAACTTCTCTTTTTGGCATATTTTTAGGATAATTCAACTATTGAAGATAATTTACAGCTCTGCTGGTTCTATACCAAAGACCTTATGTGATGGAATTTATATCACTTTTCCTTTTAGACATTTAAACCACATGTCATTCTAAAAAAACGAGGACAGAGGTCCAACAAAGAAGTGATTTATTTTCAGTTAAAATACTAGCTACATTAAAACCACATGTTATTAAGTACTGTATAACCAAACCATGCTCAGAAGAATGCTTACGACACCAAAGCTTGCTTAAAATGTTTCTTTATTTTTTTTTCCTGCAAAAAAAAAATTCTTGGCAGTGCACACATTAGCAGATTTTACCTGAGCTGCACAGTACATTGACTATACTCCCTTGGAGTAAAAATACTATTAAAGAGCCACAGTACAAATTAATTCAGTTCCTTATTGTTTTTCTTTCTCACATTTCTGGATGCTTGAACTTCTCTGTCCCTTTCAGTTATCATTTCATCTCTGTAAGTATCCCTCCAGAAACAGCATAATAATATTAATGATGCTAAGACTGAAACATAGTTTTTCAAAGTGAAACTATTTGTATTTGGGACATATTAGCAACATGAACTCTCATAGTGCTCCTTTGAGAAGACTAAAGTAGCACACAGAACTAGTGCACATGAATCCAAGATCAGGAGGGAAATTGGAAGATTAGAATTAAGGGGCCCCAATTTTGTTTTCAGAATGCAGATGCTGAGGACAAGTTTCTGTCCTCATTTATGCTACACTTCCACACCAGATTGTTTAGGACTTGGAGGGATTTTTTAATGCTAATCTTGCCAGGTGAGTTATCCAAAACTCAGTGGAGGTGACAAGTAAAAAGAAACTTCTGCCATTCCACTAAGTTTCCAGGTTGGTTCTGTGAATGTGTGTCTGGATCATACTGGCACAGAGAGGGTGCCTGGGGGACTGGGAATTCAGCTGACTCACCTGTGTGCTCCTAGGAATGCAAACCTCTGTCAAGTGCTGTTGATTCACTGTTCAGATTCTGTTTAATTTGCACCTTGCATGGACTAGAAAGGCTGTTCCCATGCTTTTGAAAACTGCACAAGCATTAATGAATCACCAAAACATCACTGTCTCAGAGGTAATCACTGGACAGTTTTAGCCTTAAAATGGGATTAACCACTTTCTGTCAGTCTTTAAGCCAAACAGGGATCAGGAGCAGCAAATTTCTCTGTCGTATGTTTGAAATCATTCTAATTCAGATGTTACAGTCACATCTTGAAGTCATTAATACTACCTTCAGCTTGCCTGGTATTCTCATTTTTTCTGAAATTGCTTAGCTCAAGCAGATTCTGAAGTTCTGATTCTGCATCAGCAACATGCTAAAATTTGTAGTGTAAAAGGTATGACAGCTTATGTTATTTGTCTTTTTCAAACTCTTGGCTGCATAACTGAAATAAAGTATATGTAGTAGACAATATAGTTTGTTAGACACCAGAAGTTCCATTAGAAGCCAGCTAATTAAAACTGGCTGGCTTGTTATTTGGTCTCTTGGATGGAGATCAATGCCAAGTAACGAAGGAGATGGTACAAGAGACCTCACAGTGGACAAAAAGGACCATGTGGTAGACTTGGTGTTCCATGCTTAAATCATAAACTGTGACATAAAATTTTAGCATAATGTGAATCATTCATGTCCAAAATTATTATTTAATCACCTTCCCAATAAGTTCCTGCACTGTACAGTATATATATATATATATTCTTTTTTTACCAGCCTGGTGGGGACATCTGTAGTCACAGCTGAAGTTGTTGCCTAGCTGCAGTAAGTAGGAAGTACAAGGCAGCTGTGCTCCTGCTACCTCCTTTGCCTTTCCTGAAGCACTAGAAAGATGTTGCTGCCACCATCTCTGGAAGAATAGCGTGGTGTTCAGTGTGGCAGCTATTGCTGTGTTAAATTGAGAGGAAAAGCCCTGTTTCGGCTTCTACTCCTTGGTGGCATTTGGAACAGAAAGTTTGTCTGTCCAGGCATCTCTCCATTTCATTTACCATTTATGGATTATTGTCCATAAATTATTGCCCTGAATTGGTTTTCTTCCCTAAAAATAATGCAAGTTGATTGTACATTTTCTCTTATTAAAATTCTGATTCTCTTTGCATGAGTCTTGGGGTTGTCTTTTTCATAAAATAGATGATCACCTACCTTTTTTTCATATTGCATTGTCTAACTGACTTACCTTTTCCCTTTCTCTAGATGTTTCCAGATGTGTGGCTGAGAGGAAGTATACCCAAGAACAAGCTCGCAAAGAATTTCAACAAGTGTTTATCCCAGAATGCAATGATGACGGCACATATAGTCAGGTTTAAAATTTTTCATTCAGTGTCTTGCATGACTGGAAGGTCAGACCATGTGTGTTTGAAAAGGCTGAGGAAGAGACAAATGTAATGAAGGGAAATGTAATTTCAAAATTAAATGTAATTTATACCAACATGTCAAAAAAAAAAAAGGAAAGAAAATCTGTGTTAGGTGTTGAGTCCTTGTTCTCTTTTTCACAGTTGTCCAGCAAAAGAGCCAAACGTTACCACTGTTTGTTTAATACACACCCTGTTCTTCTAGGGAGGCAGCTGAGTCATTATTGTAGCCCCCTGAATACTCATCAGATGGTAAAATGCTTGTAATTTGTGATCTGTTCCTGATTTGAAGCAGAAACCTTGCAACTGGAGTCCATATCTTAAGTGCTAAATCATGAATCATACAGAATCCTTCTTTATTCTCTGCTGAATTTCTTCACAAGCATGTGGTCTGAGGCTAATTTACTTAGATCATGGAATTCAGAAGGAACACAGTTAGAAACTTATCCTGAGGTATATATTCTAATCATGATCCCCTTCTGTTCCCTTTGTACTGCATTTTGGTTTTGGAGTTGTGCTGAAGACAATCTTTCTCTTTTTAAGCATGATGAGGCAAGTGATATTGGCCTTAGAAAATATAATGCAATTGGTTTTTAAGCATAATTCCAAGAGTTTCCTTTCTGACAGCTTGGGATATGAATAATGCTGGCAGAAGCACTCTGTCCTGCTCCTTCAGTGGGTGGAACAATATGTTCTCTATGTGGGAAAAAACTCAGGATTTCTTGTTTCAGGAACAATTTATGTGTCCCCTGAGAAGCTTCCTTGTGAAGTTTTTATAACACCTGCACCTCACTTGTCTAAGACAGGGTGTAAACAACCACATAGTTCAATAGTTTTCTCTTCCATTTGATTCTGATGGATCTACCACACTTAGCTTGAAACATGCTTTATGCTAAAAAATCATATATAGGACTGAGATGGGCCATTGTGGTTTATTGTTCTAGGTTTTGTCAATACAGTTTGCTGGATAAGTTTCTGTTCTCACGTGCCACGAATGCTGTGGTGTAACAGGCATCTGTCTGACAAGCTGCACATGGTTCTTGCTGTTTCTGACAGGTTCAGTGCCATAGCTACACTGGATACTGCTGGTGTGTCACTCCCAATGGCCGTCCTATCAGTGGTACTGCTGTGGCCCACAAAACTCCCCGCTGCCCAGGTAAATCTTGTTTATCTAGCTAGGTTATGGTGGTATTTCATGAACAGAAGTTTATCTGTGGCATCTGATTAGACTTAAGCAAAGCAAGTTTTCACTAGAAGAGTGGTTCATGCCAGAAACAGGTGGTAGTGGAAGCTGTGGATGCCCCATACTTGGGGTTTGGTAAAACTCAGCTGGATGAGGCCCTGAGAAAGTTGATGTAGCATTTCATGTAGCTGTGCATGAAGTCTGAGATCACTGCCACTCTGAGGTCGCTTAAGCTTTCCTGTGATTCTAGGATCCATCTACTTTATTTGTACATTAATCTAGCTATGGATGGTTTTCTGCAGTAGTCATTTATACCATATTTATGTGTCCATATATGAAACCAGGTGACTGAATTGATGATATAGTACTTTATGTTGTAAACTCTCTTGCACAATAAATCATTGCAAAAACTTTTCAGAGGGTTTTGCATTTTTCAATAATTCAATATTTAGAGTACAGGAAAAACATAGTGGGAGTGACCATTTGTAACATAGCCCAATGAAAGAACTCCCATAGCACATTCCACAAATTACCAAATCCAGAGGAGAAATTATAAAATAAAAGCATTAAAAGCAAAATGAAAAAACTGCCTGCAGAAATTAACTGGCAAATCAAACTTACTGCCTTGTATACTGCCTTTTGTCTTCCATCCGGACAATTAACAAGTTTTGTTTTTCAGGGGTTTGCTTCTGACCCCATTTCATTAACAATGATGATAAATATAAATCCTGAGTGTATGAATGGTTTTCAGAATCACTGTTCACACACCTTGAGGTTGAGAGAATTGAACAGAAACATCTCTACAAATATTTGCACACTCTATCTATTAACTGTTTGTGCTGCAGCACCATTCTCTGCCAGAAAGTGAATCAGAGAATTTACCTGTCCTGATCCACTTCAGTCATTCAGGCACAACCCTGATGTTTTTAATGAATAGATGGAGGAAGGAGGAGACTATTGCAGAAGTTTCAGCAAAGTTTATAGAAAGTTATTTTTATTCTTAAGGTCTTTCTAGTTAAAATTACTTGCAGAATCTTTCCACATCTTGCCTGTAGGTAAACTTTATCCAGAAATAATACTCTTCAGAATATTTCTTTTAGTCCAGTTTGAAAAGACACTGTGAAACAAGACTCAATTGTGAAAAATAATATAAAATATTCAGAAACCTTAAAATTTAGTAGCTCAGAGATAAATAAACTGCTCCAGGGCACAGGTGAGTATTCAGTATCTGATTTTGGTCTATGGAAAGATTGTAGATAATTTTTCAGTTGTCATGAGACCCTGTGGGATTATCTCTGCACATTTTGTTCCCTGCTTGTAACGGTGTTCTCATGTATTACTGTTCATAACTTCTCCTTTGTCCCTCAGGAAAGAAATCCAGCCACAGCTGAGTTAGGAAGTAAGACTTGAAATGCTAGGAGATTTTTCAGTGGTATTGGCTAAGGACTCAGTTTTGAGAGACCTGGAGAAACCTTCTCATTCAACAAAGAAGGCAGCTACACATTTTCTCAGAAAGTTATGGGGTATAATAAAGCAAAACTTAGTTCATTTATTGCAAAATGAAATTCTGATGCACAACTGCATCTTTCTCCCATTTCCCATATATTCAAAATTGCCATCTGTTTAGGATAACAAAGTTGGATTTCTTTTTCCTCACAAGAGTGTTGATGTTTTCCAGATCACTATTGATTCCCTTTTGTACTTTTTTATTTAGTACGGCTATGCACAGGAATTTTAACCAAAACTTCAGTGGGTCAACTGAAGTTGTGTAGATATATTCCTAGTATTACCAAGATGCCAATACTGTTGTGCCTTGTTAGTCCAATACACTGTGCCTTGCTAGCCTTGATGCAGGAATTGACTTGCTATTTCTGACATGCAGGCAGATCTCCTGCAATGGTGGCATCCTGACACCAGCATGTTTCTTTATTCTCACTGCTTCTTTGTATTCTGCAGGCTGGATGCTATACGTATTCCAAAGACATTTATACAAATTTCTAAGCTTGCCTGTACCATACCTTTTTCTCCCAAGATCACTTTTACCACCTTTTTCCTTTAGAGGAAAATTTGTACAGACAATTAAGATGCTTTTCTAATGATTTTCTCACAGGTAATGTGCTACCATGGAATGCATGAACATTTTTTGCTTTAATGAAAATATTTGGTTAATTTTCAGTTCTAGGTTAGTTCTTCAGCAACTTCAGATAAGGTTCAAATACATTTCTAATCAACTGTGCTGATATGAAATTATGGGATAATTTCTTGCCTTTCATTTCCCGCCAGTGGAACTACCTTTGATGAATGCCTGGAAATAAGAAAGAAGAAAATGGCAGTGTGGAAGAACTTGAATTTCAATAGAGGAAATATGGAGTAGAATTTAGAATGGGCAGTTAGGATTTTGGTTTAACAATTCCAACCCCTATGCATGCTTCCCATTTACTGTGTGATACTGGATATGCAAAACAACCTCTACATTTCCCTAACAGTTAAGGTTGGTTAGCTGAATAACATGCTGCTTCCTAAAGTTATCTCAGGTCCAAAAAGTGTCCCATATGTACTTTTTATGTATTAACAACAGTTGCCTGAGCCATTTTTTTGCTCATTTACTTGTTCTTGTTGCTCTTATTTAAACTGCCTTTTGTGCAAGAGACATAAGATATGGAAGGATGAAGGTCATAAACATTAAAAAATGAAGGACTTTCAAACTGTTTTATGTAAATCTTTGCTTTAATTACTATATCTTTACCTGAAAGAGGCTCTTCTTCCTTCCTTTTCGGTTTTTCCCACATCAACATTTGGTACTGCTAAGACACACATGATAAATCTCAAAATGATGTTCCACTCCATGAAAATAGTCTTCACTATTGCAGGAGCAGTGGTGAGAGGGACAGTAAATCAAACACATTCCCATCATGGCATTAAAAAAAAAAGCTCCTTAAAAATTATTAATGTCTCCCAGTACTTTCACTAAAGAGAACCAGACATAAAAAAAGGACATTTTTACAACTCTCCATCTCTGTTATCAGCACTGCAGGGAACTACAGAAATTCCATAAGCAGGGAGTTCTAAGAAATGGGACAGAAGTTGAGAAGCAGGTGTCATATCATCATTGGAAGATACAGTCTTTGCCTGTTGTAGGGGCTTATTCCTTATTAAATATGCTGGGTTCCTGCCAGTGAGATTGCTGAGGTATGGAGACATATTTTATTCTTCTGTGAAGTAGTTTTGCTCCTTTTTGATTAAGATTGCATTATCATCTTTTATGGCCATAATACAAGTAAGTACCTTTAGAAATTCAGAACTCTTCTAGTAGAGTATTGCGATCAGATAATATGATGGCAAAAATATATTTGGGAAGGCAATGAACTCTTAAAGTGTTTTCATTAGCTGGAGAAAAAATATCTATACTTGAATCATCTAGATATTTAGTTGTCATTAGTAGTTCTTTGCCTATACATACACAGTCAGACACAACCATAGGTGAGATAGGAAGAGTAGGGGGAATTTACCTTTCCTGATACCTGCATTCAGTGATTATACATCAAATATTCTCTAACAGGAGATCAGAAATCATTATCTAAGCTAGATAATAGTAGGCTTTCACCTTTTTTTTTTTAATAGCCCAGTTCCATATGATCAGAATTATAGAAAATGAATATACTAAAATCAAAAACCACAAAACTCACATCACACTCCATGGAATATTTATTGTGCCTCAGAGGATGTTAGAGTAAAATTGGATGGAATTGTGGGGTTTTCAATAAACTAAAGCATGAATACATCTGCCTTTAAAAAAAAAAAAAAACCAGAATCATAAATAGATAGATGGCTAAGCAAGTGCACAAGCTTGAATAGTGCTAAATTCTCCCTCTTAAAGTAATGCTGCTGAATCTAATATCCCTCGTCATCCTCCATCATTCCATAAGGATATTTATTTATGTGGTGATTTGGTTCCTTACAGTGTACTGAAAAGTTGGAAGCCAGTTGCATTGCCTAACTTTTAGATAAGTTATAATTTGGTTTTGTTTCCTGCCTAGCTGAAAATGTGGAGATTCATCTTGATATTGAAGACACAATTTCCTAAAAACTTGCAAATACAACTTCTTATCATCACTTCAGATAGAAGTGCTTCTACCTTAAATATATTCAGGAAACAGTAAAAAAAAAGATACAAACTCAGTAACTCCTTACCTCGAATTTGGAGACAACAAGAAAATTTTATGCTGCATAAATTGAAAATTTCAGTGGAACTATAAGAAGGGCACAGGTCTTCTTTTATAGGAAATTCTTTGAATATTGTTGTTGACTTCTTAAGACTATTAAAAAATTAATGTTAGCCCAGTAAATGTAATTTTCATATAATTAAAACGGTTTCTTTCTGAAATTAGATTCAGTATGATTATGCTAGTTTTTAGTACTAGTTAATGACATTCTCTTCCTCCATCCATTAATTTTTCATGAAAATTTAGGGTAAAAAAAATCAAATTCAATTCTCCCAGACTTCAGTCATTCTCACTGTTTCTCATGTAGATGAAGTAATGTGAATGCATCTGGCAAGATTTTTCTGCTTTTAGTTTAAGATGTGGGATATTATATAATTTTCACCAATGTGTTAAATTACTTATGTATAAACTGAGTTCAATTTATACTAATAGAGAGACAACACTGGTGCCAAGCTGGAGCAGTATCAGTAGCAGTTGATCACACACATTCTCCCTGCTGAGACATCATTTCTACTCACAAATGAAAAGTCTGTTTAAAATGCTTGTGTGACTGAGTCTAAAGTATCTGGGTTTTTAAGGAAATTATAATTATAAGCCTGTGAACCAAAATGAAATTCAGAAACTACAGAGTTAATAGTAGCTGGATGAGATTTGAGGAAAGATTGGATCACTGGTATTTAGTGCAATTAAAAAACCTGTAATTTTGTATGTAGTACTTCTGAACACTGGAACATTTTATTTGAGTTTGAGCTGAGCCTTTTATCAAATGCAAGCCAAGCACCAAAAACTCCGATCTTCTGGATTCAGCATAGATACAAAATCTGCCTCCTTTTCAGAGTGATCAACATGGATTAGTATTGGAGCCCATTTAGAACAAGCAGCCTTGGATATAATTCCTACAATGGTAGAGACTTTCCTTTTCTTGCCTCAATTAATATTGAGGCATCACTAATTTTATTCAATTTCTGGTGACTCAAACATTATATAATGAAAATACATTCAAATATACTATTGCTATAAAAGGAAACAAGTCTAAGAAAGAATAATTTAATTTGAATTTATAAAGCTGTAATTTGGATATATAAAGCTGTATTAAGAGCTGAATCCATCAGAAGGTTACTATCTTGGCTGTGATGCCATCTATTCTTTTATGAAGGCTTTAAAATCAGCAGGGCTGATTTTTAATGTTAGGCATCTCCCCTCTGGCAGACTCCTTGTCTAAACTTCCTGCTGAAGTAGCCATCAGTTCAGCATGGTAATCAAGACCTGTGATTTAGTGAGTTCTCTTATTTAAATTGTCCTTTTAGAACATAAGTATTGTGCTTCAAGGTTTCGGTTTTCTTCATTTTTTTTTTTTTTAAACAGTCATTGTAGTTATTAAAATAACTTAATAAATTAAGAAAATTAAGGCAACTAAATTTAATTATTTCACACACACAAGCATCTGTCAAAGGTGTCAGGTGTTTTTTTGGTATTTTTTTCTTTTAATTTTAGCAGGTGTGTGTAAGAAGAGACTCTATTGTAAAAATGGAAAGACTTCATGTTTTTAAGATTTGATCAATCCATGTGGCTCTTCAGAGAGAAAAATACCACTTTTAAAGGTGGTTTTCAATGCAGCAGAGACAGATAAATTGTTAAAAAGTGTCTAATAATTAGAATCATGAAAATAGAAATAGCACATAAGCAAGAAATAAGGAAGGATTCCTATTTTCAACCCTAAGGACAAGTGCCCCCTTGAAAAACTACTAAAAAAAATAAATGGATTCTCCATTTCTTGATGGCTTGAAAACAAGGCTGGATTCTGTGTTGGGTTGGGGTCCTGGTAGGTAGGTAGAATAAGCTATTAAAACCCATTTATTGAAATTTTCTTGACTACCTTTTCACCTCTACTGTCTCTTCTCCCAAGGGCTGCAGCTCTGGGCATGAGCCGTGAGCCCAGCGCAGGCTCAGGCTCAGAATAAGACTCTGTGTTCCCCCAGCACACAAACTTTGCCACACCAGTATGGGGGTTCCACAAGGTTTTGTGTGAGGCCTTTAAAGCAGAAAAGGACAGTTTTTAATCTGAGCTAGTCCTGGCCTAGAGGCTAAAAAAGCCCCTCAGAGCATCTGAGGTGTGAGGCAAAACTGAGCAGAGGGAGAGAGCTGCCCTGTATGAGGGACAGCAAGAGAGTGGTTCTGGGGTGATGCTCCTTCCTGCAGAACCTGTCCTGGCTGGGGCAGTGGGAAAGGGTCATCCTGCAGCACATGAGCATGTTCTTGGACTTGTGTCTATGTAGTGTTTAATGCTGCCTCTTTCTCAGGTCTTGTGTTGGCCAAGACATGGAATGTGGCAGTGTATGGATTGTGCACAAATGCCGAGGTCAGGCAAAGCTAAAACCTTTGGTTTGCAAAGGAAGAATCTGCTGATATTTATTGCTGTAATATACAAAAATGAATCATTAAAGCAGAACTGTGTTTCTTAGATGGCATATTAGAAATGAAAATATTATTTTTCTGGTTAATTCCTTTTTCCAATTGTAGGTTCAGTGAGTGAGAAGCTGCCACAACGAGAAGGTGCAGGCAAAACAGGTAAATATTTTAGCTGGCCTTTAAATAGAAGCTAAAATAGCTGTGGGAGACACTACTGTGGTTTTCCATATATTTAAATTATCAATATAAATTTGTGATGTATTGGAGCTGCATGCGTAATATATATGCATGCATGTTATTCATTTTATATTTGCATTGCAGATATTTAGTAAACATATAAGTAGAAATATACATATATATATATATATATGTATGCATAAACACTATATTTTTCTAGTCTCAATCCTATAGAATTTGCAATTCAGTGCTGTTTGGAAAACAACTTTCCTTCCCAATTCTATTCTCTGAAATATTTTCCCATACTTTTTGCTTTTTTTGGAGGACAGACTATTCTGTCTGTTTGATAAAGACAGCATTCTGCAGTCCCAAAATCTTGGCAACTGGAGTTCTCACTTTATTTCCATAGCAATCAGTGCTTGAGTCATCTTGGACCCAGCACTTGGCTTTATATTGTGATTAATTCATCTGATGGCTTATATTTATGGCCAGAAGATTGGTGTTGTTTGATATAGGTCATGATGTTTATCTTTTTGGCAGAACAAAATCTGATGTGAATATGACATAGCTGGTAGACTAAAATGAATATTTATGCTCTAAACAAAATTAAAGTTTACACTCCCCAAACACTTGAAGGAATTTTAGATTCAGCTGAAAACAACATACTGAATATTTCCATTAGTTGCACTGCATAAATTAAAGAATTTACTAATTTTTGTTCTAATGTTAATGCCTGTCTGTTTGGTTCATGGTAAATATAACTGGATTTTTTTTACAGGCACTTTTGCAGCATTGCAATAAACCTAACTTTTAAATAAACTAGTGCTGTTAGGCTAAACGAATCACTATTTCTTTAAGGTTAATAATTACAAAGTACTGAAAATTTGGTCCTTCAGGTATTTCCAGACAAATTGCGGGTTCCACTATCCTTAGGTTGCCCATTTTCTTCAGGTCTGGACTTTCATTTTCAACTTTGAACTGAATGAACTATCCATATATAAAACTTTATTTTTGTTTGTGGCTGTAATAGCTGAACTACTGAACCCTGAATGAACAGTCATAGAACAAGGAAATGAACACAGTTTATCAAATCTCCCTTCTTACCACATATATTTGTGTCTTAAGTGACATGATTGCATTTTATTCATGCCTGGTTTTTGTTCTCCTGCACAAGCCTGCAGCATTAAAGGCTTCTGACATGGTTCCCAGGTGGTTCCTGCTTCTTCTCAAATTCTGCTGTCTTCCTCTCCTCACCCTTCTTCCAGATGGTCACTGCCTTATGCTTTAAGTAAAGTAGTGCTGTCAGAGACATCCCAAATTCTTTAGGGACTCTCACAGAGTAGGGACCAGGATCATGCATCTATCTGAGTTAAGGAGCTGTGCTTCAGCTTCACAGCCAGTGTAGTAAAACATATTTTGTAACTCAGCTTGCAAAGGCACAGGAGTAGTTTTTGCAACAACCATAACACTCTCTGTTCCTCTTTCCTCCTCATGTTCCTGTGGAATAACCAGGAGTGTCTGCCCATACTGTAGCCCAGCGCACTTAGGCTGGTTCACAGTGTTCTCAGTGCTCCACAGGATGTTCTTCAGACCTTCAAGGTGTGCATAGACTTACTTTGAGACAGTCTCCTCTTTCAAGATGTCTCATAGATATGGAACTGATGAGCCATATCCGTTGTACTTGTGCACCTTGCTTTCTCTGGGTATTCCTATACGGAAAGAAAACTTCCAGCTGCAGGTATTGGACATCAGGGACTTTGTTAGCATGTTTGTAAACTTAAACATTAAACGGAACAGAAATGAAACTTAAAATATATTCCCTTAAGTATGTTCTCCGGCTCCACAGTTCCTTCCCCTATCCAAGGAAAAAATTAATATTCTGAAAGCACAGGTGTCAGAGTTGGGATCACATCCCTTTTTTTCTGATTCTTTACTGACTACAGGTCTGTGTTGTTGGTAACTGAACTCTGACAGCAAACAGAATTTGAACAGCTTTATGTTTAAATATATGGACTGGTATGCATTCTTTATGCCAGCCAGAAAGAATTTTGCAATTGGTTTGTGAGATATCTAATTCATATCAGTTGCTAAACATATGTTTCATTATAACAGCAGCAACACCAAAACTGTTTTAAATGTTGCTTTGCATTTAAAAAGCAAAGTTCAAGAGCCTAATTTTGATTGGGCTGATTATCACTGAGTTTCAGCATTATGCTAAATTTCAGGTAATTGCATAAGATTAAATGTGTCACAAACTGAAATTGTCATTTCAAGTGTCATTTAAAAGCAGACCCAATTTCTGGCTTGGCTCTGGGTAATATCTGCCTACCATAAGTTACCTTCTGAAATACTGGGTTTCTTGAATCACATATTGATTGATGATCTAAATATGTGTCTTGATTTTCAGTACACTAGGATGCTTGATGGACTCTGAAATTAATCAATGGTCTTATTCCACCACCCAGAGGACACCACAGAAATGCCAGAAAACTAAGGAGTGACAGTCTTTCATAGCTTTGGGGCAAAGAATCCTGCCATTGCATGGACATGAAGAATGAGCACTCTTAAAAGAAATCTCCTTATGCCTTGGTTAGATAATTTTGCATTGAAAATAAGCTCCGATTGCTGCTGCTTTGGTTTTGTATAAAGATCACAATCCCATGGCTGGAAATTTGGTTTTACCTGCTATCAATATCCACTTGGTATCTGTATTTGCTGTGACCTAGACTGTGACCCTTAGAGACAAAGGTCAGAGTGACCCAAAACCTTTTGCACGATTTAAAGACAACACAGATTTAAAAATACCCCATACAGTGATGGTAATAGCAAAGAGAACAGGAGACTCTTGGAATTGCACTAGCAGGACGCAAAGGAAAGAGATAGTGTGTTAGCCTAAAAGCTGCTGCTCCCTTGTTGCCCAGGTAAAGCTACATGCCAGAAGCAGCTTCTCAGTCACCTTTGATTCCGTCTTCCATGCAAATGCCAAGAAAACAATCTGGAAACTGTTCTGGTCTGACATCCACTTGTGAAAATTCAAGAAATAGTAATAAAACCTTTACACAGAAGATGCTGTTTATTGCAGTACACCTTGGTCTTGGAGTTAGCTCCATGCCACAGGAAAATATGACTGGAAAATATGTACTAGCACAGCCTCCTGAATCATATTTACCCCACATCTGCAATAGTTTTAAATAACAAAAACATAATAAAGTAAAGATGGGTCTTTGGTACCACTCTGTTTAGCAAAAGCTTGTTTAAATAGTTTCTTTTATGTTTAATTTTTCTTTTCCAGCACTACGTCCGCAGTGTTTTACTGAACCTAAAATGACTCACATCTTCTTGTCATTTCTGTAATTTTCCCTCCCTCATTTCTTACAGTAATGGTTGGTAGTGGGTGGATGGAGAATGCTGACCAGAGGATAACAGTTGTGCAAGCAATATCCTGGTTATATAATCTGTGAATCTTGCAAATCAGCTTGATTCTTAAATAGATCCTGTTGTATTTTAAAAACCCTTTGATTTTAAGGTGTTTGCAGCCACTCATTCCCTCCAGACTGTTTTTTCTTTTACAGGTCTCACTTTTTCTATACATTTACCTAATTATTTCTTTAGAAATGCTGATTTTTCAGTTATAATCTATAGGTATCAGTGTGCAGTATTAGAAGTGAATAATTACACTCCAGAGGGCAACCTGATCATTTCAGGCATCATCAAACAACTTGCAATAAATTCACCATCCATAACCTCAAACCCCATCCATTTATAAGACATAGTCTCTATACGTAATAAATCTGTGCTGTGTACTGCCTACAAAAGAATGTTTAAATTATTGTTTACTGGCCGGGGCTATGTGCAAATCATTATTTTCAATCATGTATGTACACTTATTTAGCTTACTCTCATAATTGTAGTCTCCTTGCAAATCTTTTCCATTCTGAATTCAGATGATGCCTCAGCTCCCTCGCTGGAGACTCAGCCTCAAGGTGATGAAGAAGGTGAGCGAATTTAACAGTGTGGTATTAAACTGTGCAGTTATGGACTGTATTCCACAACATAAAATGCCATCCTAGGAGTACATACAACTGCTGGGGCAGTTGCAATAAATTGCAAACATCTGTTCTTTTTTTAGGAACAAAAAAGACAACAAACACAATAAAGTCTTACAGGCAGCGAATTTTGTATGATAGTCTGGAGATGAGACTTTGTGTGTGGACCAACATCAGCAATTTTATTTGCCATGACTGAGGGCAGACACAGGTTTTAAACTTGAGCCAAAGTGCAGATTAAAACTCTGTTCAAGTGAACAAGTCAAAGGGTAACTTCTGTCCTCAGCATAATAAATAATAATATCACAGTAAAGGTTGATGTTTTGTGAGGCTGATTTGCCTCTGGAGAAATTAATTGCCATTAAATAAACAATAATAGTCCTGTGTTATGGCTGCCTTATCACTCACCATTAATCTTGCAGAATTTGTGTCTGCAGCCATTATATATTTTGAGTCCAGAGTAGGACGTTTTTATTTTAATTAAACATAATTTTCATCTAAAAATATTTATTTCAATCTTCTGTACAAATAGGATAAGGAAAGGACTATCCATGCCTTTGCATTAATAATAGTCTTAACTGCCCTAATATAAGCCAGTGTGGCCTTTTTTTCAAGATCTATGTTTCTTTAAAACTAGCCACATACTATTCAGTTGCTAATAACTTTAAAAAATGTTAACATTCATAAAGTATTTTCTGTTGCCCTTTTTTTTCTTAGATATAGCTTCTCGTTATCCTACCTTATGGACTGAGCAAGTAAAGAGTAGGCAGAACAAAACCAATAAAAGCTCAGGTAAGAAACTTAGGTCATCCTTACTCTGCAAAGCTCATATGAACATATGCATGAACCATTTTAATAACCATCATTCCTCCACGCTCATGGGTAGTGCCTTAATGATTTGCATGGTGATGATTTACTAAGCTCATGCATCATATGTTCCTTTATAGACAAGTACCTTTGGCCAGGCTTTACTTGGCTAAAATTATATTAGTCCATTAAAGTCTCTGGCTCACACCTATTTGCATCTGTTAGTAGGTCAGACATTTATTTTTTACAGACTTTTCAATTATCTTCTTTGTTATCTGCTTATTTTTTTGGTGATATGTAGTGAGAAGGGACTTGTAAAATGACAGTGTGGGTTACATTTGTTTGATGGTAAATCTTAGGAGGCAAACCTGAAAAGAAGCAAACTCCCATCAGAAGCCAATTTTCAGTGAGCAGGAATTAGAAAGACAGTTACTTGCTTTTTGCTACATCAGTAACATACTATTTACACACTGGCCACTGATTTGGTGTGAATTAATTATGTTGCTTTTTAAATAAATAATTGTGGAATTCTGGCTTTACTTATTTTCATCACTGTTTAGAATTGAGCTTTTTAAACCTGGACTAGGAATGTCAGGTGCATGTCCTAAGACTGAAGTCTCTATGGTATTCAGATAAATTCAGTGCTTTGGTGGATGATGAATTTTGATGCCTTTCTCATTGCTCCTTTCAGTGGGATGAACTTTAGAGAATCTTCCTGGTTTCTATTTCTGTGGAAAAATGTATAGTTTGAATGGCAACCTTAATGATGTAGGCTATGATTCAGTAAATCACCCCAAACCACGCTTCAAATACAGTAGAAATGGAGGTTTCTCAGTTATGCTTTGTATTAAGTACTTTGCTTAAGTATTTTACTGAATTGAGGGCCAAAAGCATTTAGAGAAGACAATCATCCTAAGTAAGAAAGCAAGATGCTAAAAGGTTTAGAGATTCCTTTATACAAGCTAATTTTAACATCAGTGCAATAATTAATAATAATTTTTCTCTCCTTGATTTTCCAGTAGGCGCTTAAGGGAAGGACCTTAAACAATCTAGGCAAGAGTTTGAAGCAAATACTTTTCATGCTGAAGATTTAATTTTTCATTTCTTTAGTCAGTGTAGGCTAGAGCAGAACTCCTTTGGGATTTCTGTAGCACAAAATATGTCTGTAGAAATTTTGTTTAATTTTTACAGTGCTAGAGACTAAAGACTTCTTGAGTTTGCAGTGTAGCTGCCAAAGCTTCAACACACACACACACACACACAAAAAAAAAAAAAACAAAAAAAAAAAAAAAAGTACATACACAGAGATAAAATAAAAAAAGGAAAAGGTGGGTTCATTTCTGGGAACTGGTAACCTCCAGTCCATTACTTCTGGATGTTCTATGCGGCAAACCTTTCTGTAATTTGTAGCTATATCCGATGTGCTAGATTGACATAATCAATAATCAATCAAGGTGAATCCAGGTGCTAAAAACAGTGTCCTCACTGATTGTTGTTGGCAGGTTTTTAATGTCTTTAAAAAAAATAAAAAAAGGGATTTTTTCCCTTATTACCTCTTAGAATGTTGCCAAGGCTTTTGGGAACATCCACAGAGAATCAACTCCAGACTCTTATGTGTACAGAGCAGGAAAGACCTTGCTACTGAATCCAGTGATTGTAAACTTGTCATCTTCCCACTTCCAGGCTTCAATATAAAAGATAAATATAGTTGTCTTCTTCACTCAGTTAGCTTAGTAAACTCTGATTCAGACTTGGTCATGCAAACATAGAAAACTTATTGAAAAGTATTTGTTTGAGGAAAATGGGGAAAATTTTTCTCTGCATAGGAACTGTGTTTATAAAACAAAACATGGAGCCAAATTTATTCATAATGGGGTACATTTTCCTTTGTTTTTCTATAGTAATCCTAGTGCAGTCAAAGAAATTCTTGAGGTGTAAATAATACTATAATCTAGCCCTGCCTATAGAACATAACTATAAAAAAGAGAAAACTAAAAATTTCAAGCAAGATACTGAAATATCCTATTTAACAACTTACTATTGTTAGTCTGTATTCCTTTCTTCTTGCTAGTGTTTACTTGAATATATGTTCTAATATATCATGATCAACATGTCATCTACAAACATCTTGAGCTGAGAAATCAATCTCCTTAGGAGAAAGTTTTTGTGAGTTAAGGTTACAAATTAATACATTAAATTGGTTTTATCCCTCATTAAGTGATTCGCTTTTACTATTCTCCAAATGACCTGCCAGTTATAATTAGCCAGTAAAATCAGCATAAACTATTTTAGGTTTTGGAAGATAGGAAATAATGGCTCAGGAAATTCTCGTTTATATTAATTCTCCAGTGCATTCATTTGACTGAACGAGCCTAAATTAATTTAGCACAGAGTAATGGCATTTGCAAGGCTCAAAGATGCAAGGCATGAAATGAGTGGATTATATATCCATGTTCTATAATGCCTTCTAGTGTATGTTCTTTTTGTTGGCTCAGAGAAATAGGCCTTTGCCTTCACTTAAGGCATTTGTGGAATGGTATTTAACCTATTAGTTTTTGAAAACAGATTTTACTCCTGGCAAAAATGCCATCAACATTGGATTATGTTACAATAGCTCTGTTTAGAGTGGCTGATTTGAGTAAAAATATCTCTATAGCTCTTTTGGTACATTTAAGATCATTTCCAATACTTTTTCTTTCCATAGAGTATTCATCTCATTGCTAAAATAGGTTTTTCTGAGATATTTTATACATATGTCACAGTGCCTTTGTAAATGTTTTATGTCTACTCCCACTCTCCTCATTTATTTCTTCATTTCACAGAAAATATTGCGGATTTGCCATATCAGATTGACAGAAGTAATAATTTTACCAACAGCTATAGCAAATAAACAGAAAACACTGAACAAGGCACTACATGGATTCTGATTAAGACATCAAAATGCAGCAGCCTACTCTGTTGTGTTTCAGTGAACTCAGGGTCTAAATTCCTGCTAGGAATTTAAGCATGGCAGCTAGTTTAGATCTGTAGCTGATATTAAGGTGTCTGTGCCTTAGGTGAACTTAGTCCCAGACTGGTACCAGTTGGAAATCCAGGTACTGTGTGAGTGGAGAAGACTGTGCAGATACTTTCCCATCACCTAACAGGGAAAACCTAGTCCCCTGAGGACAGCTCAGGGTGGACTGTAAATCTCTTATGTTCTCCTTGCTACATCTGCCCTATTAGCAGTTTATATCCCCATGGGATTCTTGGAAATACAGTGTGATGTTTTTCAGAGGTTGTACACCATTTTTTGTGTGTGAGTATAGACAAAGAGAGTATTTTAAATCTTGCCACAATGCCCAATGAAACTTCATATTTATTTTGTTAGCTTGAATTTGAGAGCCATTATTTTCAAATGGTCTGTTGTGGGAGCACTTTCCTGAGAAATAAATAGGGTGAGTTTAACTGATAACATTTTTAATGTTCAAAATGGTTCTTAAAGTACTCAGTAATTTATCAGTAGAATCTGCACACCACAGAATAAACCATACTTAGTGTAAAATTTCATTACTTTTGCAAATACAGGAAAGAAAAAGTCATCCATAGCCTGTAATATACTTATATAGGTACTTAAAGACCTTAGAAATTCTGGTGATAATGTAATTCAAGATTAAAAAAATGTTTGAATATTGTTTCTAGTGGCTAAAATACAGTACAGTTTCACCTATTTATTATTTGGTTCTATTTTCTTATTATTATACTTTCATCTGTTTCTGTAAAGATGTAATAGTATCTTAGCTCTAATGATTTATATGTTCATTGGTCATACATTTGTTGATTGTGTATTTAATGAGCATTGTAAAGGGGTTATAAAACTGGTGTTTATTGTGTTGATGATCCAGTATGAGCAGTATGACCAAAATAGAAGAGAGGAAGAAATTGTTGCCTTTTTTTGTTGACCCAATAGTTCACATTTCAGCTGAGCCACACAAGCACCTGATGCAGTGCTTGTGCCAGCTCCATGATTTCTGCTATCTTTATTCTTATATGCTTTAAGCAGGTGCTAGTAGAAAAGCCATACATAATCCATCATAAAATAGGGCTGACCCAGGGAAAATCCTGATCTGCCATTAAGGCTTCTGCGGCAGGGTGAGGTTTATGTGATCATGACATTTTTCCTCCAGAATGAAGAATCCTAAATCAGAATTGTCTCCTCAAACTATGGTTCTCGTGATTTCAAGAGTGCCCAGATTTCAACCCCTTTATCTGGATATTCTGGAAATATAGAATCATTATAATTTTTTACTTCTCTTATGTGCATGTGAAAGGTATACATAGCTTTTAATTTAATTTTCTGGCACAATGGAGTAGTGTTTTATTGCTGCCTTTTTGCTACAGACTATAATTTTCAGGATTTAAAAAATCTGTTGCAAGATTTTATCAATTAGTCCCAGAGAGTTCAATCCAACAGGAGTTCCATTCTCAAAACACCATCTGGGAAAACACTGATGTGCACATACAGCAATGGACTGGCTGCAAATGCAAATGAAAACAGTTGGTATAATATCTGCTGAGAATACCTTCTTTATAGACTAAAATAATGAAATCTGAAGTGATAATTATGTGTCTGTATCTACACAAAATAGCTGCTTGCATTTATCTGTCTGTATAGTCTGAATCTGTTGGCAAAGTATGCCAGTGAGGCTGATTAATATGACAGAGTGACATTCTAAGAGGTGAATGTAGTTTTTATTGCTGTGTCATCTGACAACTTCAAACATTTGTACATTAGAGATTTTCTCACATGGAAACTATGTTGGTTGTCAATGAGGTTTCTGTCTCATTACCTTGCTTGTTTTGTTTCTCAGAGGCAATTGTTCCAGTGGTATACTGGAGCATTGACCATTTCCTGAAAGTCACCTCCTGAAAGGACCAAGACAAACCTTGTTCCATACTCTGATGCTCAGGTTCATTCCAAACTCAACCTGACCAATGTCTTACTGTTTTGCTTATCCTGACAAAAGTCAGTCCTAAAGTTAAAAACACTTGCATTAAAAAAACCCCAAAAAGCCATTTTCTTTCTGTAAGAGTTCATGTGTCCTATTAAATCAATTCTAAGAGCCATTCCTTTCTAAGCATAGGAAAATTAATAACCTAGAGACAGAAAACTGTGTAACAGCTCAGTGACTTTTTATTTATTCTCATTAATTTTTGCATTTTCCAGATGTTGCTTTTAGTGTTCACTGAAGATAAATTACCTGCAGTTGAAGTGTGTAAGCTAGCAAGGAAAAATTAAGATCCAGTTGAATGTTTCCACTTACATATTTGTTACAAAATAGTTAGAAGTTTTCTAGAAGTATTTTGAATTAGGCTTATTTCACAATGTGGAGATCTGAGATATGAAACCAATTATAACAGAAGGAAATCAAAATGGATATCATAAAAAAGTAAGGGAAGAACATAGGCAAGAGGGGGAAGAAAGTATTTAAAAAGCTTGTTGCCTGTCTTTTTCAGCAGGGCTTCCTAGGAAGTCATATATTGTCCTGCAGAACCCTGGTTAATCTTCCATTCTCAAATTTGCTTGTATTTGGCATTAAAGGAGGGGCAGGTGAGGATGACACCTGCTTGCTCTTAATATATTATGCCTATATTGGACACTCAGAAATGGACTTCAAATTAATATATAAAGTAGATTTGCATAGGGAAAGAGCCAGAGTAGAAATGGTCAATTAATTGAAAACCACTGAATTGCACAGAAAAACTGGAGCTTTTTGTTTGTTACTAGCTCATTTCAGCCCTAAAGAGTGTTTCTTTCCAACAATTAGTGAGGTATGAGCCACACTCAACCATGGTAATTCCTTCTGTTGTAAATGCAGTCATTAGCCATAGCTGGAGAAGTCAAAAGCATGGTAATAAATTGTTGAAGTATATCCATGTCATGCCTAGAGTATCTGACATTGTCATGGGCTAAAAGTTGGAAATCTGTAATGTTCTGGCACAGAGGTTTGATAATCAGAGTATCTGAAATGCAATTTGCTTTAGCCCTAAATATGTCAATTCAAACTGTGAAAGGAAAGTAGAATAGAAGGCACAAGTATTGATTTTAAATGTCTTCAAACATCCCAATGGGCTATAAAGTCAACACAGGGATTCTGTCAGTGGGAACTCAGTCCATAACAAATGGGCAATCTGTATCTGCCAAATTTTAGACAACTTCAAGTCCAGACATTTTTACTGTGAACTTTCTACCTTGGGCTTATTTGTAGGTTGGTTCCCTACACAAGAAAAGGCACTAGCATTATTTCATGACATCTACAGCAAGTCCCAAGATTTTATGTTAGCCATAGATTTGCCTTTTAGGCCTTGTAAAATTTGTGGGTGCTGAAAGACATGAGCTGTTAGAACAATTTTTGTTTGGCCTGTTCTCTCAGCAAAGTGGTGCATGGCAGTTAAAGACAAAAACATTGCATGGAATTTTAGTAAGAAATACTTAGATGAAGACTGGAAGCTTCCAAAACACAATTTTATAGCCTTCTCAGACTCTTTGGGTTGACTCTTGTAGCTGATTCACGAAATGTTCCCTTTAGAGTTCAAGAAGGAACTTAATTATTCGGAGTGAACTATAATTTCTGATTTGTATTTTACTCTAAACCTAGCATTGTTAAGAAACTGCTGGGGAGAGAGATCCATGAGACATGTCACAACTTGTTATATGCACTACTGTTATATTTTAAAGTGTAGGAATGTAGTTCTCTTTACTCCTCCTTCATTTGCTGTTTGTCTATTAAGAACCAAAATAATCTTAGAATATAATTCTTTCTGAATATTGCTTTCAAGATGCCCTCTGGCAGCTGAAAAACTCACAGCTTAAAACCTGCTGAATGTTCACATCACTAGGGAAAATAAGTAATTGGTTGACTTAGTTCCTAAGAGAACTTTGTCTTATTTTTAGCAGCAATTTTTAATGATACTGTAGTCTTGATTTACCTGTAACAAAAGAGGGAAGAGTACTCTTCAACCTCTTCATGTTTTTCACCAGTGAACAAAATCACTCTTCATACTCTGGTTTTCTTTCTTTTCCTTGCCTTGTTTTGCCTTGCCTGACCTAAATTGGTAAAGAAAAATTGCTGTTTTCTTTCAATTCTTTCAGAGTCATCCAAGAAGATTAAACTTTCCAGACCTCCCCACACTGCTTGTATATTATGATTCATTCTTAATTCATAGGCTGCAGGATCATGCAGAACTGTAGAACTGTCCTGTCTTTAATAATCTTTTCCACAAGGATTTTCGTTTATCTTCATTTTAATTTTACATATTAGTTCAAAACCTTAAAAAAAGATCAAGCACTGCCATTTCCAGCTTTTTCCTCCCACTACAGGGGAAGGCCATCCCATTCTAAACCATTAGAAAAAGAGCTCTGTTTTACATCCAGTTGATGTTCTTTATCCTCAGGATGTTCCAGGGCTTTACTGGACCCCCACCGTGGGGAGGGAAAAAAAAATCTGTTTTATAAAAGGCTGATAATTTCTATTTTACAGCATGTGTTAAAATTTGATGCCAAAAGATAGTAATCTTTCCTGACCATTTTTAATTATATCACATTACTTTCTACAGCAAGTAAATGACAAAATAGTCCTGCTTGTAGTTCTTCTTTAGTTTTCAGACATGCACTCCTCCACCTACCCACAGCTTTCTATGGTTTGCCAGACATCAGATTGCATAATCATAAAAACATCAATAAGATCTATAAATCCTAAGAGGAATGTCAGGTTAATGATCTGTATTTTAGTGACAGATGAAAACAAATTGTGTAAATCATGTTAATGCACAGAAACAGATTAGACTGGATCATATCTAATGACATAATCTTTCTAGGAAATAGATAAAACTTTCAGTCAAGACAGTCTGGTTCTGGCTATGGCTGTACTATGATTGCTGGGTGGTATATAGAAGACAGGTCTTCCAACAGGGTAAACAGTAAGAGCTGCCAGGTGCTCCATCATCATCCAGTGACCTGATAGTTAGAAGAAAATGTCCAGGTCCTTGCAGAGATGCAGTTTTTTCTTCTATCAGGATAAGTCAAATAACCTGCTGTCTACCCTTCCAATAAGCTTTGAATAAGCTTTGTTTGAAAAGGAAGTGAAAACCAGTTATATGGACTGTGGAATTCTACTGCTTGATCTGCAAAAAGAAAAAAAAAAGTCTGTTTTTACTGGAAATACAGAACATAGGAGGACCATGTAATGTTCCCTGGTAGATCAGGTTATGGCTAATCATGTTGGCTTAAATTTGGAGGCATTTTTAATTGGATGATTTATCACATATGAATTCCACATTTCTTATTTGCCAAGCCATGTATCTCTGAACAAAATTGTTGAAGAGACTGACAGCTTGTAATACAGTTCATGCATTACTTAATTATTTAAAAAAAAAATCTTGCCTTTTTCCTTAATTCTGTATTCTGTAGCAAATTTCCACATGATGCAGGAACTTTTTGAGGCTTCATCAGTAATTTTAGTGCTCTCAATTTGGTACAAAAGCAAGAGAAATGCAGCTCCTACAGTGACTTCTATGTGATGGGTGGAATTCACCTCCAAATCTGTGCATTGGCCACGTGTCTGCAATGAAGGTGTTGCATTAGTCTGACCTTACAACAGTGTCTGCTTTTATGGACTGTTAAGGTCCAAGGTTAATGCTGTCATCCATGGATCCTTCACTCAACCCTGTCCTTAATGCAATGTACTGGATTATTTTGTTAGTTACAGTTTCCAGTGTAGAGCCTCCTCTCCACAAAAAGCCACACCAAGGGTCATCAGAGCAAGGGAAGTTCTTGTAGGCAAATTGTGTTGCTAAAGTACATAAACACACTTGGAGATCTTCTCATCTATACCCCAACTATCATGTTTTGGCTGGCTTGCTTTACATTTTACTGCACTCTGTACATTGTGCTCTTCCATCTCTCAAATAGGACGGCTCCAGATAAATGTTAGGCACCATGTTGTCCCTGCACTCTGCAATGCATAGGAATAACTGCCTAGGAATAACATTAAGTATTGTTTCCACAATGCACTAGATTTCTGTTTTACTGAAGAAGAAGCAGTGGTTGAAGAGACAGACCACTGTTTTTCATTAAGCAATTTTTAATACCTGTTTTATTTTAAAAACAGCAGGCTAAGTATCTACACTCATCCACAAATAAAACTATGTTTAAATACAATTAAGGCTGTAAATTAAATTTCAAGTCTTAAATTGTCTTGGTCAAAACACAAGAGAAAAGAAAGGGCAAAGCTTAATATGCCAAACTGGTTAAAAATGCAGTCTTCTGTGGAAAACACATGACTTACTAGGGAATTTGTTTTTTAAATGTATGTATTTTCATTTTAAAAAATGCATTTTCAAGACAAAAGTTCAATTAAAAATATCTTCAAATAGTTTTGGCTCAAAACCTTAACTGTACATTATAATGTCTTGTTGTAGCTGCAATTTTAAAACTTCATTAGTTCTTCCTTTTTTGAGGGCTGGCTCCTTAGGCTGACAGTATATGTAGAATATAATCATCTCCACATTTTATAAACTCAGATACTTGAGGAATCTTGTATTGTGTAGTTCTCTGTGAAGTTCAACACAAACAGCTTGTTGAGGGGTTTTGTTTTGTTCCCTTTTTTTATCAAAAAGAAACACTTTGAATGAAAACCATATTTTTATTCAAATACTTGTTTTTCCAGCAGACAGTCAAAATAAATTTTTTCAACCAAAGGTATTACAGTCATAACAAGCTATGAAAAATTTTATTTCTTGCCATTTAAGCAGTGGGTTACCTTGTACCATTGCTTTCCAGTGAGATTTTAGTGATATTTATACTTTCCAGTTTTGTTCTTCAGTGAGTAAAAGCAACTTATCAAAATGAAAGATCTTTTATTGGCCTCTATTTGAAGGAATGATTAGTTTTTTGTGGGACTAGAATGCATTATAAATACTTAAATTCTTCAAGTATGGGTGACTTTTAATGCCCCTGTATTATTTTCCAGGACACCCAGTTAGATCAGGGCAACAGACTCATTGATATTTGCTCTGGAAGCAAAGGACTATGAAGTCATATTAACTCTTCAGGTGCCTCCAAAATCTGAGGTAAAGTTTTTGCAAGAGAGTAGTTCAGAGTTTGAAGATCTGTTCAAGTTCAAACCATAGGAAGGTTGAGTGCCTCCCTCAGTCATTAGGCCAAATTTTCACATCTGCATTAAAGCAAATTCCAAAAGATGAAAGAACTGCCAAAGACTGATGGTTATGTTTACCTGTTGCTTACCGAATTCATCCATGTACTCTGATACAATGGAGACTTTTAACAGTCAGAGGTGGGATTAGTTGCAGAGGCTCATGACCACACTGTTCTGGTGCAGTGTACTCTTTCAGAACATCTCTGTGCCCAGTTATTCTGGCTGGCAAGGAGGTAGGGGTGTTTTCTCTTTGTTTACATGCCTAACTGGTTTGGGGATGAGAAATTTAAGTAACTTCTGATCTTGTTTCCTCTCTGATTTTCCTAAAACTCCCATTATGTAGCTAAAGTCATAATCTCAAACTGCCAGAAAGTAATGAGAAAATTGCTAATCTCACTGCTGTCCTGTTTGGTTGTCTCTTATCTTAAGGGACTTACAGTTTCATTGTTCTTTCAGTTTTTAATCAGATTTTAATAGCAATCTAAGATAATTTTTAGGATGTGATTTTAAGTTCCTACAAATTGATACAACAGAGAAACATCAAAGCCAAAAATATCAGTATAAATGTCAGCAGTTTGAAAGGTCACGTCTTCCCATTTCCCTACCAACATCTTTAGTATTGAACAGTAACATTAATGTGGTCACACATCCTGTTCATTCCTTTAGCTAAACAGTCCAATATAATAACAGAAAATGACTGTAGGAGGAGATTATTTCATTTCAGCAGGCATGAAGCCTCATTTTACTCGGAGCAGTGTAAATAGGTGTGACTCTGCTGCAGTTACAAAGCTAATCCCACTGGAAGACCTATGAGGAGAGAGGAGAATCAGACCTGGAGGGTTTCTTTAATTTTTTTTTTTTTATTTTTCTCTTTATGGGGACATTAATGGTACAATACCAATGATGATGTTATGGCTTCTCTTAGATACATAGTGCACACTCATTTCTTAAAATACCTAGTATGTAGTATATCAGTCTGCTGAATAAGTGACAATAGGACAGTCCACTCCAATCCTGCTGCTGTTACATAGCTGTAATTCCTCTTGACTTTAATGAATGTGATGTCAGCACAAAGGCTCCTCTACTCCACTGGCATTGCATGCTGAAAGGCTGAATAAAGTACTTTCTCTTTGTTATTGCTATGTACAACAATTGTCACCAGATGATGTGTTTTGCACACTGAATCATATTTATATTCAGAAAAATTGAATATGTAAATCATGACATTGAATTTACATCTTTTTCCTTGCAACTGATTGATAACTTTAAAGATTCCTCCCCTTCATTCTGCAAACTATACCTGTCATTGTGTCATTGTAAAATATGGATGCAGAATACAAGAAAAAGAGGATAGGCTTGCCCCTTTGATGCAAGGGAGAGCCTTTTCTTCTCCTGCATGCTATCTTCATGAAAATGTGCATATGTGTATAGGGCAAAATTACTACTGTTCAAGAGTACTTGCCATGGGATTATATGGTAGTTGTTTCCAAATGAGACCCAAAGTAAGCAGGTTTGTAAATACAAACACTCTTCTTTAGCCTGTGTTTGTTCCTCATGATTAATGAAAACAAGTACTGCTAAAGGCCCTTGTGAACTACATTAATTATGCCAGTGGTTGATTGGTTTGGCCCCAAATGCTTTGTAACAATAGGCACATTTAATTAGCAACAGCTCTGATTGCAATAGCTTCACAACCTCCTGGGAGCATCATGCAGTGAGCTTGCTTTTTCATTATTGTCTAGACATTAAACAATGTTTAATTTTCCCAAATTAAAAAGAACACAAAGCATACAATGCATTATATGTAGAAACAATAACAGTACTCTCTTCACATAAGTGATAAAAAAATGGTTCCTTATTAGGTGACTAAATACCAACAGTGATGCTCACTGTAAAAGTTAAATATTTATAATCTGTTTTATTTGAACAGTACTGCCAAAACCATTCTTTCAGATTTTCTTCCTTAGTTGAGGAGAGCTTCAAAATAAATATGGTTTGAGGTATCTGTACATGTCTGTATGGGGAGATGAGATGGGTACAGGTCTGAAAGGGGTGGAAATGCCAAGCAAACACCTTGAAAAATAACACTTTGGGAAACCTACTCTTTACTCTCACAGACAGTAGATTGCTGGGAAATATTTTTGCAAGGCGTATACCATTTATACAGGTCATTTTTGTGGCATGTTAAACACTTAATGATCTGAGCACATAAAGTAATCATGGATTGTAAAAGATTAAGGCTCCTTAGTCACTTTAAAACTCTCATTTTACTAGTTCAAAAGTTATTGCTACTATGCATTAACTAAGAATCCTTTAAAATTGTTCTGAATATTCTTGGGACTAACTTTTCTGCTGCTGATCCCTACTGCAATGGAATGTTTCCAATTCATAGGAGCAGAAATTTTGGGCTGGAATTTTTCAGTATGGTTGTAAGTCTCCCATTCTTCAAAAGCATAGCAATGTTTCACTCTCACATTATATTTAGCATTATCTACTCTTCAAAAAACTATTTCTGTTTGAAAACAGAGATGAAAGTGGGGTAAAATTGGAATTTTTAATTCAGATTGCCCTTGTTTTTTTCCAAAGTTTGAAGGTAAATCCAAGCCAAAGATTTGTCTTTGCTCTTGAAACCAAAGCACAGGCTGAGCAGTTTAACCATGGCCATATGACAAAAGCAAAAAGGAAAAGAAAGAGCAGCATAAAACTATATTAAAAGTCATTGGAGTTGAAAGAATTAGTATTAGAATATTCTTACTGGATTTTACTCTTCTTTGGCTCATCCTCTTTATTGCACGCAAAACTTTGCCAAAATCAGTAAACAATCATCTTTCTGAATCCTAGGGCTCTCCTGTTATGAATACTGATATCCTACGTGCTATGTGCTTTGGATATAGTGTGCTGTGGAGCAAAGACCTGTACAGCCTTTAATCTGAGATGAGACTTCAGCTTTACACAGGGTTAAAGCACTGCAGTTACCTTTTGACCAGGCTTCATGTTCTTGTTGTCAACTTTCATATTGAGGACAAGAGTTTGGGAACAGTATCATCAACAGATAATACCATGTTAGAGAATACGTTTGTCGCTCTGTTAAAAGTTTTTCATTGCACAACACAGTCCTTGTTATTAGAGACAAGCAATAATATTCATGCTCATTTTCCACCTGCCTTCTCTTTGACGAGATGAAGAAAAAATAGTGGAAAAGTTTTTGATTCATCTGTCATAGGTTAGTTTTAAGGGTGTAATTATGTTCTCAGTATTACTACATTTTTTAAATTTTGGGATTGTTTAAACCAAGTAGGTTTTAAGGGTACTTACCTGAGAGGTAATGGCAATGGTATCATAAACTTTTGTATTATGGTTGTCAAAGTAACCTATCTGAAATACTGAAGAAAAAATGGAGCATTTCTGTCTCAGCAGTCTGGTTTAATGTCTGTGTTCCTGCTCAGTGCCAGAGGGCCAAATTCTTACCATTCTGTAATGCCCATCCAGTCTGCTAAGAATTAGGCAAAGGTGCAGACAGTATTGACCATTTTGGAAGATACTTTGACACATTTAAAGGAGAGCTACCAAAATTCAAGATAGCATTCTCTTTTTTTTTTCTTTTTTTTTTCTTTTTTTTTTTCTTTTTTTACCATATCTGGGCATTTTAAACTATTGCATTCCCATAAAAGAGACAGAAATCCTCCTGGCTCTACTGGCTTCTGCAACAGTAGTGATGATTCTGTCTGTAAGGTGGAAATGGGTTGATACGTAGAAAGTTAAATGTAGGTGGAGTGCAGTCACCTCAGGCAGGAGTTAAGCAATAAGGTTGGAAAACATTGCATGGTGCCAACAGCATTAGCAGTGTGAACCAGTGGTAGGAACAAGACACAGGCTGCAGCCAGAGATGCCACTGTACACCTCTGAAAAGAAAATTACTTGAGTGCCTAAGGTCAAGTATTCAAAGTCATATCCACACACTCAGTTTCCCAAATGGAGAAGAGAAACAACTTCTCTTTCACGGAGGGGAAATGCTAGATGAATAAACATTCATGTGAGATGGCTGGGTTATTTAAGTGCCAAAATATGAATTTAGACACCCCGTGTTTACTTGTTTTGGTTTTAAATTTTTTTAGAGCTATTCAAACAAATATGTATCCTCAGCTTACCTGGCAAAGAATTTAATTTTCACAGCTCTATGGAAAAAGTGAACCAGCTTTATTTTCACTTCAAATCTCTCTTGAAAAATTAGAGATTTTTCCACTGGCAGGAGAATAACATTTGCTGGTCAATATACTCATAAAGCAAGAATGATAGCTTTGCGCAATTTTGTTTAATGAATGAGCCTTCAGATTGCTATAGCAAGCTGGCCAGCCAGCCACTCTGTTTGGGACAAGTCAGTGATTTTTATTTACTGTAATTTTGGGTGGTGGCTTTTTTGTTTGGTTGGTTTTGCAGTTTGAACACAGTGGGGCTGCCCTGCTATGGCAGGATGAGGCAGCCATATGTAGCGATAATAGGTAACAGTATTTCCTCTTATGTAGGAAAACCAGATTTCATCCCATTTAGAAAATAACTGCTTTCAGATGTATCTTTGCAGAATGCACATTATCCTCTCTCATGTTAGGGAAGTCAAGTTAACAAAGCCTAGCAAAAACACCTGGAGATGATAATCCATGCTCTTCCCATTAATAGAGCAAAAGCAGGATGAGGGATCTCATCTCTTCAGAAGACCAGATTTTCCACTCTCATTGTGAAGCCTGATGCCATGACACTGACCATTTGGATTGAAATGATTTTTGATTTGTGTAAAGATACTTTTTAAAGATCCATTGAGGATGGTAGGGTGTACATAGTCTTTGGATTATGCTATCATTTTCACACACTGCTGTTAAAGATTTAACAAAAATATGCTGCTTTTGGTTTACTGCACTCTCACATTTCATGGATGGTACAATAAAATATTTGACCAAGGATATTCAATACAAGAATTTTGATTCTAATGCAAAATACATCTTTGAAGTAACTCTTATCTATAATCTAATGTATACTCACTTCATGTTTCTCTCTTATTTATCTATTGTAGAAGAAAATGCTAATATGTAAATGTTTAGAATCTTACTGTGTCATGTTTATGAATGAAGACTAATTTCTGTGTGAGTTTTCAATTTGGGACAGATCTCATGCTGCTGTTTTATTCAATCTAACTAAGAATGGCAAAATTGAGAATTACATTTGGTTTTAAAGCAGTAGCTAGTTTGATCCCTTAATCTGTTCAATGGCAGTGAAAAGTGTCACAAATGAATAGCTGATTATTTAAAATTCATCCTCTGTGAGAGGATGAATTTGAATACTTGCATAATATTTCTCATCTGTTTAACCAAGCAGTTGGGCTAAAATAAATAAACAAGCAAGCAAATAGAATGCTAAAATGGCAGGCTTTTTGAGGCAAAACAGTTCTTTTTCTTTTGCAGTGACTGTGGTTATAGTCTTTCTCAGTAACTGTGGTTACAGGATTTCAAATCTTAAGAAAATAAAGAATTGCAGAGGTAAACTTCCCAAAACCAGAAACATTTAAAAAAATCCCAGCAGAAAAGTTAGTTTAGATTTGGATTAAAGAACAAGGCATCCCATTACATTTCAGACCTCTGTCTTATGGCCCCCCAAACTTTTGCCAGTTGGTAGAACAGAATTTGTGTATTTCAGAAATCTTGATTAGATATAGGGTTATTTGGCTGCTTGGATCCAGGGTAAAAGTTGAGAAAATCTTGGTGTATCCCAGTAAATTATATTGATTATGATTATACTCTTTTCAAGTAAAGTTAAATAGGGGCTAGTGGTTTCTGTATTTTTAATCTTTTTTCAGTGAGCTCAGTGCATTTTTAGAGGATTTCCCTTGTGTATTGCAGTGTCTTTTCATATGAAGCCACATAGATAAATGAGAGCATCTGTCTGTGATTTATCCTTTTTTGTTCAATGGACAAAACTACATAAATGAATAATTAAGGCTGTGTTGAAGCAATGAGCTTTTTGCTTTTTGAGCCACAGTCATCGGCCCAAGCTCCAAAAGTGCAAAATAGTGATCAGCTGTACACTGAGCACTCTCTGAAAATGCACACAAGGGGCCTGCAATATTTGGTTCCCACAAATTTTTTCACAAATGAGAAAGAATATGGGTAGGAAAGTTGCCAGCTTTCTCCAGGCTTTGAGAACCCTCATGCTGATGCGCATCTGAACCTAACATAAATCAAAACATGTGGCGCCAGATGAGTATGAATGCTGTAATTTAGTCCTAGATTTTGGTTGCCATCTAGATGTTGGGTCTAAAGTTGAGTGCTTATTAATGTTACCTATTCCTTACAATCAATACTTGGTCCATGGACAAATATTAGGCTTAACTGGAAACATACTTGCATATGAATATATTCAGCTGAGACCTGATGTACTGTCCCTTGTATTTAGTAGGTATTTTTCCATGGATTTTTATTGGGGAAACCTGGCCCACATAAATACTCTTTCTTTGATCCAGATTAATGAAGAGCCTTTAGAAGTAGCTAGCAGCATGAGTAAATTAATTCTAGCATTTTTTTGTAGCACTGAGTTTCACTTTATTTCAGTTAGAATCGAGGTTACTTGAAAGTGTCAAGAGGTGGCAGGCAGATAAATTCTTCTAAGAACAAGTGTCCTGGCTTGAATAAAAACAATCTTTAAAATTGTTGGTGTGAGATACCCATGCTCTGGCCATGAGGGACAAGGAAACAGCTTACTGTTCAAAAAGGGTAGGAAGTTGACAGTCAAAGTGCATTATAACTCTTCATCTGCCTCTTCAGAGAAGGAATCTATCATGCTAGAGAATGTCTGGACAAAAGATGAAAACCCTGAAAAAATAGAAATCCATGGAATCCTTTACTAGAATTAAATAATTTGGGGACTTTTTGTCTTTTGTATTAGCTGTGCTTATAGCAAGAACAGAACTGATGGATTCTGGGTGATGAAATTGGTCAGCTACAGGCAAAGAACCTGTTAGTTTACCTTGAAGGGGCGTGTTTGCTGGAGTTAGTTTGATAGAGCCACTGCTGTAGTGGACCATTTTGCAATTCAGTCAACTTCAACTCCTCTGTAGGAACTACACAGCTTGACTAAAATTTATCTCACTTCCCACATTTCTTTCTAAAGTGAACATTCTGGTCATATGTGGAAATGCAATTTGGTGTAAATGTAAGTGGAATTTCATTAAAAAGAAACTTGAATACTGTGAAAACTAGTTAAAAATATAAAAACATATTGTGATCAGTTTCCTTGGGGTGTATCAACTTCACTGGTTCAAAGAGGGTTCATCCTAAGCAAATGGATCAAATTCTTATTCTCATGAGATGTGAAATTTCTTGGAGGGTTTCATGAGTATCAACAGGATGAGTATTTACGCATTCTAATCATGGTGTATTGAAATAAACTAGCACAAACCTTCTGTAAATCAGTACTTGAAGTATGCTAAATTAGGCTTAATTAACTAGGACAGATAGATGATTTGAAGAATGCTCTTGATTAGCAGAAATTGTCATATAATTTAGGTATGATTACATTATTATATTCTGTCTGTATATCCTCCCAGAGACAGGGCAGAACTGTAATATTAACTGCCTGTAATGTTACACTGTACTCCTCTAGAACTTGCTTATCACTTTTGGATGTATTTTTGTTCACAGGTTTCTTGTTACCTGCTTTCTATAGGGGACACTGAGCTTCAAGCCCTAATAAAAGATCCATTTACACAGAAAACTAGGCTCTCTAAATTGCCCTTTCATGGCCCATTATGATAATGAGAAAAGGAGGTGAAGGAACCAACTGAAAACAGAATTTCTTGGAATGGATTCTCTTTGTTATATACACATTGTGGGGTTAAGGAAGTTGGAAGGAAATGTTTGTATAGTGGCAGGAAATATTAAAGTACCACACAGATGCCTCTGTAATTTTCTGCAGATTTGACAACTTGTTCCTGCAGACCACACTGAAATTTGGAGATAAATACAGCTATTTACATTTAGCAAAAAAACCCTACTCAATTTTTTTATAATCATGAAAATCTACACATTGGGAGAAGCTGTGATAAGATACAGCATAAAAACGGCTTGAATTTCTGAAATAAGGAGCCTGTTACAAGATTATCAAGATGATTATCCTAACATACATAATATGGTGCTTGTTGTTTTAGACGTGCAACAGAAAAATGTACAGTTAAATAGATTATTCAGGATGATTTTTCCAGGAGAATCACTGTTATTCTCCTCTAGGACATTCTCTAGTAAACACTAATTAACATTTTAGGTAGCCCATCATAGATGAGTAAGTGGACTCTTTAATAAATAAACTTTTATAGTGTTACATCCTATTACTATTGAAATATTTTTTCTTAAGAATGAACTGAAATAATGTAAATTTTCTTAATTGACTGAAGTTTTCATTAAAAAAAAATCTTGTAAATGAACTTGATTTGTTGAAATCGAGAGTGCTTTCTTAAGGAGGACTGGCAAAAATTTGACCAAAGATTTTATACAAAACATGAAATTTCTCCAAGTTTGTCATTAGCTGAAGTGTGTTTCTTATTGACAGCATTTCAGCTGGTTGTTTGTAATGGACTGTAAAGGCATATTAAACCAGAACATGAAAAATTTATTTCGTAACTAATCTTTAAAATGAAGAGGGAAGAAATGGAATATCACTGTGACACAGGAAGTGTAACATGCACTACATCTAAGGCATTTTTTTAACTCACTCTTTGTCGTGAGCAAGAGTTTTACTTTGTCATTCAGAAATGGCCATTGGGTGGATGGTACAAAGGCTCTTGGTGTAAAAGGTGGACAAAAAGGTGTATTTTCTTATATGATTGAAATGTCTGCTTTGAATCAATAATGCTTATAAGTCTAAATTAAAATGTAGTTTGGGTAGGAAATGCAGAAAGTTTTATTAACCTGAAATAAATTACCCCAGCTAAGCTATAGCACTGGCTAATGTGGTAGACTATGCAAAAAGGATTTTTTTTAGCCATGTTTATATATTTTAGGCATTTTTATATTTTTTAATAAGATGCTTGGAAATTATCTTTTTTCTGGCAAGGTAAAATTGAAGGAATTAAGTAAAATAACAACAGTGTAAGAACATTCCTTTAAAAGAAGAAACTGGAGTGTCAGGGCTTTTCTGTTCCCAGAAGGAATGTTATTGTAGTAACACATTCCAGAGAAAGTTTGATGCATTTTAATGAGTAAGGTATTTATCCTACTTTTATTGTGGCATAGATCTTTTTCCATTCTGTTCACTTTATGAACTTCTGGCATCCATCTGTTATGGTTCCAGTTCATAGTTGTTGTCAGATTGTTTGGACAAACTGTCAGCGATTTTCTAAGTTAATGACATTTATCACTGGTTCTCCTGGGAAATGAACATTTGTTGACCATGACTCTTCTGACATTACAAAGGCAATTATTTTCAGTGGTATGGTAGCTCTTGTGATAAGAACTCTTAGCATCACAGGGCTACAGTTGCATCTTTCTACTACTCCTGTTGTAAATAATTGAAAGAAAAGTCTGACAGTGGATGAATGGCTCCCTCAGACAGGAAATCATACAAAGGATTAATGTTCTGGTTCTGGCAGGCAGGATTATAGATAAGCACTTGAGACCAGTTTTCCTTTAGGTAGGATCAATGCTCTAGTGGAGAAAACAAACAGAGAAGCACAAATAGCTGCATCAAAAGTGTACAAAACATTAGATTTCAGAAATTACTCTCTGGGGCAGATGGCCTGATAGCTGACCATGGGCCATTGTATAAGGGAGAAAAATTACCAGATATTCTGCACTTTTGTTCAATTAATTTAACGAACTCTGTTCAGCAGACTTGTTATAAGACTCAGTCATTTGGCTCACAGAGAATTAACAGATGTAGTGTTTATGCTATTCTTTTTTTGTTTTCTAATTTGTTAGAAATAATCTAGATTTTATCTGAAAACTAATTTAAGCTCAGTGATAAGTGTTCCTCTGCTTGTTAAAATTTCCCATCTGTACGAGAAAGATAAGAAATTGAAAATTTCAAGAAGGGGAAAGTCCTTTATCTTAAACCTTCCTTTGATTACTGTCTGTTCTGTTTCCAGTCTAACTTCTGATGTTAAGTTCAAGCAGTCTTCTGACTCTCCTGAAGCTGTAAGCCACATTTTCAGCCCTTCTGTGACATCTTCCCCGTAATTCTGCTTTTCTGTGTCACTGAGATTTAAAACCTGACATAAGGGAACAAAAGAATCAGAAGAAACATGACCTAGTGCAAAAGATAGAATTTCTGGCTTGAGCAACAGCTTGTAGAAAATCTTGCCTCAGCAAGTCAACCAGTAAAGACCAGTTATCAAAGTCTAATACTGTTGTCTAAACCACCTCAACAGAGGTGACTGCACTGGCCCATGAGGCAGCAGTACAGTCCTTCATGGGTTGTTTCAATCAGTTGAAACTAGAGCTTCACAGAAATTAGGGAGTGTAGCTTTTGACTACAGCTGAAAAAATTCATATCTGCTTCAGCACTGGGAATTTTCCATCACACCCGCTCTGTTCAGATATATTTTGTTTATCTAGATGGCCTGACTATGTGTCCTTTATACGCCAGTGTATTTTCTAAACAAAGCTGGGAGCATACAAACGTATTTTTCATACAAAGCTGGGTTTTGGGGAGATAAAAATACCTGCACATCTGCCATATTATATTGCTAGTTACAAGGACGTAAACCAAGAGAAAGTCACAGTAACTAATGGCATGGTTCCAAGGTTTATCAGTATGAAAGAGACATTAATTAAGTTTAAAAAGTAATTATTTCCTCTTTCCGATGGCAGCTGCTTCACCCCATGTGCTCTTTTTTGCTTGATTGTATACAAAACATAAAAAGTGAACAACAAAGTTAAGTGAGGTGTTTTCTAGAGTTGTAGCAGCTTGTTATTTGATATTCATTGTAATCCAGATTCACTGAGGGAAACATTTATTTTGGCTACTCTAAGATGATGTTGGTGACAGATTTCTACTTTGTCAAACTATAGTTATTTCTATGATGGTTTTAACACACAAATGATTATTATTTCCATTTTTAAAAGAGTGTTTCTGTCCCTACTGAAGTGATTCTCTAAGTACACTTTATTAGCTAAGCACTGGAAATTTGAGAGGTATTCAATCTCTCTTTATGTCAGTGGGTAGACCAAAACAAAAGTATGCACAATCATCAACTTAGCTAGATACCTTGTTCAAATACTGCATGAAACAAAAGAGGGGAAAAAAGTCAGCTAAAGACCTTCATCTGTGCCTTGTGTAATTAAGCTAGAAAGCGATATTGTCTTTTTAAAAACCTTTTACATGGACTGGAGAAAAGCACAGCTTTGTAAACCAGGCCATTGTATACATGGAATTACGTGTCATTTAAAGTATGAAGGTGTTTAGCTTCCTAGCATCTTTTCCCTTGCAACAAGTCTTACTGATTTTGGACATTTACAAGTGCAAAAATCTGTCAAGGAGCAGTATTATTCTGCGAGTTTCTATTGGTGCCTACAGTTTGCTAAGTATTTTCTGAACTTTGTGGATAAAAGAAAACAAGATTACCCTAGAGCTGAAATTTGTTAAAATGCACTAGAATATTCAGTCAGGATTCAACTTGTTCTTTGTGCGCTGAACTATTAAAAGTCAAAAAGTAAATCCTTTAACTGGTTTGAAAGAAGAGCAAATATTACCCACTTTTATTTTTTTAGTGTAACATTATAACGATGGTTCTTTGACTGAAGAAAGTCTGTTACTGATTGAAATTCTACTGGCTTGAAATTTTCCTGTTAGCAATCTGAATGTCTGTAGAGTGCTTAATACTCTTGCTTTTCAAATATTTAATATCTTTTTCTTAGTGGATAGTGTGGGAATTATTTAGAAATGTGTTTTTTAACAATCTAAATTTCACATGATAGGTGATTTTCAAGTCCCTGGAAAAATAATGGCTTGAATAAACAGTCTTTCTTATTTACGGTCTCTGAAGTTTCACATATACTGGTTTATTAGTGACCAAAAATCCTCAGCAGAGGTGTTATTTTTCTGATTGGTGTAAACTCTCAGGCCCTATGGTTTCTGCTCTTTTCCCCTTGCCTCAGCTTCATGTAAAGGCTGAGAATGTATAGATATGTAAGTTTTTCACACATTCAGAAAGATTTCAGAAATAGCAATTACATGACTTGAAAATGTATTCTTCTCATGGGTCTTTGCTCTCCAGAGCAAAAGATACATTGCCAACACCAGAAGCACTAGAAAAGAATGTAGAAGAATTCTCAGTGTTAAAAGGTTGTTTCAAACCTGAAAAGAATGAGCAGAATGTAAATATCCAAATGAATATCTAGATGAATAATTAATTTGAGGAATCCTAAGAAGTTGGATTTTTTACTATTACCTCTGAAAAGAATCCATACTTTAGGGACTGTGGAGTGCATGAGGATTTTTTTAAGGTCACAAAGTATATGCTTATCCATAGATTATATCAAGTATAGAAAAGGGGATGTTCAAAATGCTATTAGGACTATAAAATAAAGCAGCTGCATGAAAAGGAAACAAAAGTTTCTAATAATATATAGCCTAAACCAATGTAGCTGGTATTTGAGCTGTAGCAAGCCTTCACAAAGAAAGTCTTTACATGCAATCAAAAAAAGATGTAAAATCTGTTTGATAAGTCAGGTAGGCTCTTTTTATCTATCTTCTTCAGTACTTTTTCTTTTCCATCCAAAAGCATCATCATGTGATCAAGAACTTCAGTCAGCCCTGGAGGAAGCAAAGCAGCCCCAGAAAGACAATGTGTTCATACCAGAGTGTGCTCAGGGCGGCCTCTACAAACCAGTGCAGTGCCATCCTTCCACAGGCTACTGCTGGTGTGTTCTGGTGGATACAGGACGTCCCATCCCCGGTACATCAACCAGGTAAGGGAGTACACGTTCAGTTCTCAAAAGCTATGATTAGAATATGTCCTAGTGTCCATGGACTATCGTGTAGATTTCTATTGCTGGTGGAATTATGTCATATAGGGTTTTTCCACTATAAAGTGAAATATTTTGCAACATCACAAATTAGGGCCAGATGGCCATGGACCCTTTCACTTCAATGGCAGAGGCAGTTTGTAATCCTAGTCCTCTACCTTACTCCTTTTTTGTGCTGGGAATCCAAGGCTTGAAGAATATAATGAATAATCCCAGAGGAAGTCTCATGCTCCTTATCCTGAATATAAAAGCGGCAAGTGAGATGGTCTATGACACAAACCATGTCCAACCTCAGAAAAGCTTAGTTATTTTGTTATTTTTCCAGCAACCTCCTCAACTATTTCATATGATGGGCTTTGAATGGAGCAACTCCTCGAGAACCCCTAGCAAGGAAATATCATTTTAGTGTGTTATTAATAGAAGGTTGGAGTTCAGTCATCTCAGCTAAGCCGGATACATGGTAAATTATTGTAAACCACATAGCACAGATGTAGGCAAAGCACATATCAGGTTCCAAAGGATGTTATTTAGGTTGGTTATTGAGGTTTGGCCCTTGTAGGAATGCTATAGAAGCTCATATGGAGCTGGCAGGCAGTATATATATCTTGATACAGTCATAACTCTTTTATAACTGAAGCAAAATCTTTTTTATCATTTGCATAAGATTTGTGAAGCTTGCTGTAAGAAAGCCACTTGCTGTAAAATAGTGTGTTCTTGGGGAGGATTTTTCATGTATTCTTCAAGTGCTGAGTTATTGCTAGCTGTTTATACCATAGTTAGACTATGCCAATTACAGTGCCATCTGAAGTGGACTTGATGATCTTAGAGGACTTTTACAACCTCAAGGTTTCTTTGATTTTATCACTTAAAATTGCTGTTGATCAACTGTTTCTGACAAGTTGAGATAAATTGTCAAAACATAATAGTCTAAATTTGATCCTAAAACTGTAGGATCACTATACATATTGTATGAGGATCTAAAGTTCTAGAGATTCTAGATACTCTCTTTTACACTCTTTCTCTGTTCTCCACTCCTAGGTTTGTTCACCGTTTCTTCTTTTTAGTGCTAATCCTTCTTTGAATTATTATCTTAAATAATTTTATTTCCTATCCCATAATTTGATTCCAAATCATCTTTTTGTGTTCATCAAGCAATGGACCTTCTGCTGTGGTTCTGTTTCTGCTGGGTTTCGGGTTTTGGTGCGGTCTTCTTTTTATGTTTGTTTTTGTTTTGGTTTGGGTTTTCTTCTTGTGGGTTTTTGGTTTGGGGTTTTTTTGGGGTCGGGTTTATGGTGTTGCTTCTTTTTATTTTTTCTCCTTTTTTGTTTTTGTTTTTTTTTGGGGGGTGTTTTAGTTCTTATTGATATAATTTTATTATAGTCACAGAATAGCTGAGATTGATAGGTACCTCTAGAGGTTTTCTGATCCAATCCCCCTACTCAAAGCAAGATCATCTAAAGTGGATTGCTGAGGACTATGTCCAGTTTATTCTGAGAATTGCTAAGAATGAGGAATCCATAGCCTCTCTAAGCAGCCCGTCTTAATGTTTGATCACCATCATAGTTAAAAAAAAGTTTTTTCTTACCTTTAAATGAATTTTTCAGTATTTTTTGTGCCCATTGCCTTTTATTCTGCCAATGGACATTTGCAAGATTATAACTTTCCTTTCATTATTTTCCTCTCTTTGGATACTTAGAGACAACATTAAGATCTCCTGTGAGCCTTCTCTTCTCCAGGGTGAACATTGTCAGCATTCTTTTCTTACTATATCAAATTCTCCAGTCCCCTAATCATATTCATGGTCTTTTGCTAGACTCAGTATGCCCATGTCCCTGTTGGTAGGGGAGCTCAGATCTGGGCATAATGCAGATAAATCTCATTCTCCCATTGTGAATGAGAGGTCAAGGATCTTCCCCCTTGACCTTAGAGCAGTACTTTTTCTAATGCAACCCTGAAGGCTATTGCCCTTCTTTACTGCCTTGTACTCAGCATCCATCAGAAATCCCAGGTTCTTGCTTCAAAGTTGTTTTCCAGATGGTTGGCCCCATACTGTACTGACGCAGGGAGTTAATTATGCCAGGGGCAAGAATTTGCAATTTTTTTTAACTTCATGAGGCTCCTGCCAGCCCATTTCTGCAGCCTGTTGAAGTTCCTCTAAATGGCAGCACAACCATCTTGTGTATCAGACACTTCCTCCCAATTTTGTATCCTCGGCAGTTGTTGTAAAGTTGTTCCATGTCGCAGTGTCCTGGTCATTAAGGAAGAGGTTAAACAATATTTTTTAACAATAAACAAGCTGGTGACTGGCTTCCAGCTGAAATGTTTCTGCTTATCCCAATTATTTGAAACTGGCTGTTCAGCCAGTTTTCAACACACCTCACTGCTCATTTATCTCGCAGATACTTAATCGGTTTCTCTATGAGAATGTGCTCAGAGTGTCAAAAGCCTAGCTAAAATTAAGATAATATCTGCCCATCTCACCTTATCCAATGAGCAAGTTACAGAATCACAGGAAGCTGCAGCACTGGCAAAGTATGATTTGCTCTTCATAATTCCATCCTGACTACTCTCAATCACCTTCTTCTTTATATGTTTTGAAATAGCTTATAGGAGGATTTGCTTCATCACCTTCTCAGAAACTGAGGTAAGGCTTATTTGGCTCTTCCTTGCCCTTCTTGAATACATAAGTGACATTTTCTTTCTTCCAGTCCTCAGGACCCTTCCCCAGCCAGTACTTTTCAGATATAATAGAGTGGCCCACAAATCAGCCAGCTTCCTCAGCACTTTTGGGTGCATCCCACCAGGTCCCATGGAGTTATGTATGTCCAATTTGTTCAAACAATCCCCAAATTGATCCTTCATGACCCAGGATAGGTCTTCTTTGCTCTAGACTTTACTGCTGCCCTCAAGAACCTGGAATTCCTTGGAGGCTAGTCTTGCAAGTAAAGACTGGGGAGGATGTGCCATTGAGTATTTCTGCTTTCTCTCTGTTCTTTGTCACAAGGTCTCTTATCCCACCCAGAAGGAGGCTCACACTTCCCTTGTCTTCTTTTTGCTGCTGATACACAAGTAGGAAGTTCTTCTTGTTGTCTTCATTTTCCTTACCAGATTCCTAACCCCATCCCTGTGCACTGGAACAGTGTCTGTTTATTCCTCCTGTATCAGCTTACCAATTGTATGCTTCTTTTTTAAATGGGAATTTTATTAGGTGTACTTTCTTCATCTATGCAGGCTTCCTGCCACATCCTGCACATCAGGATGAACTATTTGTGAAACTGGAGGTGATGATCCTTAAAAGTCAACCACTTTGCTTTCCTATGCAAATGTATAGTGTTCATGCAATATGTGCCATTTTGGCTCCTGCTGTCACAGGAGTTCTAGCCCTTCCCAAGCCTTTGATGAATCACCTATGGACCTAGACTCAGTCTCTGTCTCTTTTTTTCCCTGTTTGGTCTGCTGGGCTCTTGTTTTTGGCACCTACACAGTCACTCAGCTGTGGGAGAAGAGGCGACAGGAAGACCTTTCACTGTGCTGCATGTCTCAAGGTTGAAAAGCTGGAAAATTGGATTCAATCTTTCCATGCATATGGTTTAGACATAAAAGTACTCTGTCTGATGACTGATACTAAAAAGATCAGCTGCTATGTTCTTGACCATGTCTAATTTTTCAGCTGTGTTAGACTTAAGGTCAGTCCTTAGTGAAGCTCTGCGGAAGTAAAATTTAGTAATATCCCCAAAGAGCACATTTCTGAGCACAGATGGGTAAGGAGAGTACTCAGCTTTAGGAATTTCATACTAAATAAAGAATGACTGGTGTATTTAGGAATCTACAGTCTTGGTAAACAAGCAGGTAGGATTACTGCCTGGAGTTTAAGAGGAATGTCTAGACCTCATTTCTGAGAAATATTTAGATGGGCTAGAATCCCATTAATTATTTATTGATTTTATTTTTTTCTGTATTGATAAAACTAAACTTTTTTTTTCCTCAGGGAGAGGGAACTAAGTGGGGATCAGAATATAATGAGGAATATACACTTGTCTTTTTGTAATTCTTATAGAATGGAAAGTAGGAATATGTGAGTTCTTCCTAGATTAAAGAGCCAGGGGCTTGTGCAAAATTTGGTGTACTGTCTTTCAGTTTTCCACTGCAAAATACAAATTAAAGGACCTTAAAACTCTACCTCAGGAACTGATAACATTAGTACTCCTGGTAGGAAGATGGGTGCATAGCATACTGAAATCTCTGTTCTGCAAAAAAGGATCAAATTGCTAAGTGACAGCACTGAAATCTTAGACAGATCCAAGAAGCTATTTCCAGAACAGCTCAACATTCTGCTCGTTATTTGTTTTGAGTGTATTCATGAGGATGATATTTGTCATATTATAAAGTTCTGAACACCTCAATAAATGGTAGTCACATTAAATAAGACCATCAAAATGGAGGGAAGTTATTAACACTCATTTACCTTCTAATACATTGTCATTTGAAAAAAAGAAAATCATTTGTCAGTGAAGGTATTTCAGAAAAAAATACACTTGTTCTAGAGTTAAAATAAAGGTGTGTCAATGAAGAACCCCTCTAGGATATTTAAGACAGTAAATCAAAAGAAATAGGTAAAGTTGTGGAATAAATCTGGATTAAAAGGAGGTAATGCATTTAAAGGCTAAAAACAACCATTCCCACAAAAGTGTCAGTGTGGTCCTCACCAGTTGGCTCCCAACGCCTCTCGGAAATCACAGCATGACCCTCAGCTGTGTTCTCACATGTAAGCTTTTTGGCAACTAGGATCTCGTGCAGAGTAAACCCCAAACTTGCACAAGATCCTCTAAACTTAAAAAGAAACATAAATCATCTGTTTCATGAGTCTGCCCACACTGTAGAATCCCTGTGGAAGCCTCTATCCTCTATTGCTTTGTACACCTCAGTAAATCTCAGTGCTTCCCAGTAGACTGATAAGAGATATAAAGCAGTCTTCCTAAGCCCTTGCCAATTCTAGATATACATTTACTGCTAGGGATTCTTTCCCCTTTTAAATTCAAAAGAGTAACTTGGGATGTCTTTTAACTACACTGTTTTTAACCTGACAGTGCTCCATTCTGACATGCTATTCCATTCCCACTCTTTATCCATGAAAACTGAAGCAAGTCTGTTTTTCTTATCAGTTTTCACGATGGCTTTTCCTGTATAGTAAATTTTAAATTACTTGTTTTCTTTCTTTATTTGCTTTAAAGAGTTAAATGTATATTTTTCACATTGCAGCATTTTAACACCTATTGGGCTTTTATAGATTTAGTTTGTATGTGATAAACTATGTGTGTATTTAACAAAAATATCAGCCAAAAGGGTAGAAGAGTAGAGGCCAAAAAATGAAATGTGGGCACAGAGCAGCCACAGTAATGGTAGAGAAGGAGGGGAAGGCAGAGTCAGGTATCAGATTAATCAGGGGCCAGGCTGTTTGCCAGATACTGCATTAGTGAGTGCTGCTCAGAGACTTCCCTTTCACTGTTTTCCTGGCTGATTGAAGTGGTCATCCATCAAGTATCTGAATCCAACCCGTGTTATCAAAGCACCTTCTATTTCTGCCATTCTGTAGGGTAAAAAAGAGTCTATAGCTCTCCCATGTCCATAAAAATGATACTGTACCTTCTTGCACCAGCCAAAATTTGACGGGCCAGTAGTCAGTTTCATCAGATGGTATAAAAATAAATTAAGCACTTAAAGGAAAAAATAGTATTGCAGTTCTCTATGTTGCCTGATAATTAAAAGCAAAATATTTAGGCATTGTTTTTAGAAGCAGTCTGACCTGAATCAAGGCCATTGCCACCATTCAATGTTTTTAGAAATATTTTGTTCCAAAAAAAAAGGATTAGTATATTTTAATAAGATATGTAAATATGCCACACAGTAAATATGATTTTGGTGAAGTTGGAGTAGGAGAACTTCAGTTATATAAACTATGAAAGAATCTAGATTCAGTGAGCAGTATGTGCACACACATGTATATAGACCCAATTCATGTTAGTTTAACTGAGAGTTGAAACATTCTCTGAAGTGCTACCTGATGAGTTCTGCAACTTCAGTCTACTTTAGGACAATAAAGTAGAAATTTCTCAGAAAGGGACACCGTTGAGTTGAGTGAAAGATTACTATGCATTGATAGTGGGATAGAAAAAGAGGTGAGATTCATCAGCAGATGCTCCTGTGCCTCCTGGTCTTGCATAGAAGATATTGCTGGTGGTGTTGCATAAGTCACTGTTTGTTGGAAGTACAAATAGCACAGATTCTTGTTACCAGTTAGACTAACAAAGTGACTTTAAGTAAACTCGGCAAGCACAGAAAGGCCAGAATATTCCAGTAGCAGGTGGAGATTTGGTCTTCTTCACAGTTCACTTCAAGCAGGTCCAGCCCAATTACATCTCTTCTGGAAATCTTATCACTTTTTCACTCTTGTTCAAAACATTCATGGTTAACCCTTCTTACTTAAACTATTTTTTTTTCTTACAAGATACAGTAGCACACAAATTTAGAGCTGTAGTAGTACCCAAATACACTACCTGCCATGCTGTGATTTTGAAATTGTATCTCTGGTGTTTCCCAACATGAATACTGTCTGTGGTACTGTTTATGACTTTTTTGTTTTATAGGTGGGAGACAGCTTTGTTTTCTCTTGCTTCTGTGGGGTTTCTTTGGTATATTTTTCAAAATCTTTTTTGGTATTAATTTATAGCAATTCTTTAGTTTTTCTCCCTGTAAAGTGGGCTTTAGAAGAGAGAAATTTTTTTTTTAGTTTGGTATCAATTCCAGAAGAATGAAGATGGTTTCTTTGAGGTAAGTGAAAAATAGACAGATACATTTGGAATGCTCTCCAAATAAAAATGCAGGCTTATTCCCTAAATACAAGAAGGACTACAAAATTGGAAATTAATTAATTCTTAATCCAGTTAACCTGACTGGTTTTATTTTGTTCCTATTTGTTCTTTAGGTATGAACAACCTAAATGTGATAATGGTGCCAGAGCTCACCCTACAAAAACAAAGGATTTGTACAAAGGGCGCCAGCTTCAAGGTCAGTGAAACTGATAAATTTATGTATTCCATGCTTTGTTCATTCACTACAGTAAATTAGAAAGCAATTCCTTGCACTATATCAAAACAAGGTATCTTTTAGATACCACTATATTGATTTGCCACTGAAAGTCTTTGACTCTGGAACAGTGTAAGTCAATACAGGTCCTGGGATCTAGTCAGAGAAAGTAAGGCTCATTTTAGTCAGTAGTTTAATAGCCATCACATTTACTTACTGAAATTATTCTTTGCTGCTCTCATATCAGGGAAATCAGCAAATATATCCAGGATAGCTTAACCTATACTTCATAATCCTTTTTCTAGCAAAATACATGGGAAATTTGCCTCCATCTTCAAATAAGTCTAAATAATGTATCCACATTACTTTTTTTCAAGAGTATCTTGGTCAGTTTACCTCACAGTAATACATTTTGAAATTATTCTTTGTTGAAGGAAAAAGCAGTGTTTATTAGAGTTTGCATTTTTTTCACACTTTTTATAATCATGTGAGAGATCTTATCTATGGATACTTGAGCTACACAGAAGTCAGTGGACTTCCTTAATTTTTGATATGGTCTTTTAGGATGCTTAAATAACTTGAGGTGTAACAGGTTTAGTGATATTGCACATTATGATAGAATTACAAGTCACTATCAGCCATTGAATCAGAAAGAAGTAAATAATATGTGCAGATCTTTCATGTAATGAAAAATAATCTAGTTTGGTCACCCAAAGAAACATTCAGATGATTATCAGCCAATAAGTCTCAACTTATGACCATCAGCATTGAAATGCATATTGAGTGAACACACAATGCTCTATGACATGAAATAAATTTAATTACAAGGTATAATAAAAAAAAATACTAGATATAACTCTATGTTGTGTTCTATATAGAAGCTAATCAAAAGACCTAGTTGGAGATTCCCTGCTCATTGCAGTGGGGCTTGACAAGATGACCTTCAAGGGTCCCTTCCAACCCAAATTATTCTGTGCTATTTGCAACTCCATGGAAACCAGTGGAAAGTTAGCCATCTTCAACAAATTATTTCACACAACACTTGCATGGATACACACTTGGATGGTTACTTGATTTTATGGAGTTTTCTTTCTGAATGAAAAGAACTTGACTCAGAAGATATAGCAGAGCAGAAGTTGAAGAAACAAGTATTGAAGTTAAAGATACCACTTACTGGTCATTCCTACCTTTTGCTAAATATTTTGAAAAGCATTTGCTAGATGGAATCTAAGAGAGAGAATGGGCAGGTGAAGGTTTTTAAGATTGCATATATCTATTTTTTTGATCTAAACTGCTAGTTCTTTCACACAGTACAGTAATAAAGATTTATCCAAAATCAAGATACTTTTCCAGTGAAACTGTTAACAAGGATTTTCAGTGCTGCAAGCTCCTACTTGAAAAATTAATCTTCATTAAGTTAGGAAATGGTATATGGATTTTCCCTTTTTTTTTTACATTATGATATTTTGCATTATGTGAACTTTAGTCCAAAAATCTACTACAGCAATGCAAGCTATAATTATTATAATTTATTTGTATGACATATATTTGCTCTCTCTCAGGTTGTTTAATCTTTGACTTTCAAATGCCTGGTTTTATTTTAAAATAAGGCAAATACCAATATTTCTTAAATACTTATAGGTTAGCTAGAAGAATCTCCTATTCTGCAGCAGCATGGAATGAGTACATGTCTGTAGAAGTAATTGGGGGAAGAGGCTACTTCCCAGTTGCAGTTGTGTTAAGATTTTTTTTTTTTCATTCTCTCCCTGCAAGGCTAAATGCACAAGTGCATTTGGCAGTAAATGGCAAATTTATTTCATATTAGGAAAGCATTACATCAAGTGAAATGAATTGAATTTACTGTAGACAATTTTTTTAAAAAAGGAGGTTGAAAGCTGATCTTGTACAAGTATTTCTAGTTGCTAACAAGTAACACAAAGTTGTGTAAATAGCTAATATGAATCAACTTTTTAATAGCAATGAATCACTGTTATTCTTTTTTTCTATTGTAAGCATCCTTGCAAAGGCATGTTCGTATCTGTGTTGTCTAAATTTAAATATAGCATATAATTGCTGAGTGGTGCCAGGACTGAATAAAGAAAAAAACTAGGTTAATTGGAGTCTTACTTTTAAGGAATAATGCATTTCTGAAGGGATGGGTTTGCTTGATTTGTTGATTATAGCCACAAAAATGCAGTAGCCCTTGGTGAAACCACTCTGACTACCTGCTATGTAAAACCAGGAAGATCTTAAAATTAATTACTTTGCTGCTATGAATGATCTTAAATCCTCAAGTGGATTAAATTGGCTTGGTTCTGCAACTGCACTGGTTTATACCACCTGAAAATTTGAACTCATTATATGTTAAGCCAAATATTTTTTGCAATAATTTGTAAGTAAATCAAGATACAGTTTTGGCAAGCACTGATACCTTGTTAAGGCAAAATTGTGGCAGATAAGTGTCCTTTGGAGTTTACAGCAAAATTCCCACTAATTTAAACTTAGCTATGACTATGTCTTCACATCCTAAGGTAACCTAATATAAAGCATCTGAAGTTGAAGGCTAGTCTAATATTTGTAGGGATGTTCCAAGCCACCTGTATCTCTTAGTTTGGGCTGGAAGTTATATAATAATAATAATAATTCTTCCCATTACATTTCTAGTCCTTTTTAAAGCCAAAGCATTTTTCTGAGGTTACGTGTGGTTGTGATCCTTCTCAGAAACTGGTAATTCTGAGATAATGAAATTGAACTCAAAAAGGAGTATAGAGAATTTCACATACTATGGAAACAAAAGGGTTTTTTATTTTTCTCACAGTCAGAGTTTTCAAACATTTGTATTTTGACCTTTTGTTCTCTTCTGTGTTATACAGAAAATGGAAGCTCTCTGATGTAAAGCCTTGAATAGTTTTTTCCATACTTTGAATTACTGGTGTGTTAAAGAGGAATTCACTTTTCTCCATAAGCTGATCAAGAGCATTTAAAAGGGTTTAGCCTGAAGGCTAGTTAAGCTAAACATATAGTATGATGAAATGAGGTGTAGGTGCCCTTATAAGCTTCCTGTTCATAAAGGTAGTCTTGCCTTTGCTCTAAGCAACCTGGAAGAAAAGGAACTTGGTGTGTAAGAGAGCAAGACATGATAGCATACTGAGACAGTGCCAGACTTCTCAGATAATTTATCTCCTGGGTAAATCCTTTTCTTATTTAAGAAGTATGCATTGAAAGCAAGAAGTCTCTGTTAGCCTCTGCTGTGTGTGAGGGCTGGATAAACTTTGGATAGTACTTTATATGATCGAAGATTTTTGTATTCTTACCTGACTTGGGAATTTATCTTATTTTCCTGTAATATGATTTTCATTACCCGGACCTGAAATTTGAAAAGTAGATGGTAAAATTTTTAAAGTATTCAAGGGAACGTAATTTTGCTCACATAATATTTTTTAATTAGAAGTACCCTTATCTTTTGTGCAGAAAAAAAACCCCAAAACTAATAAATGAGTAAATGGCACATACGTTTTAGCAAGGGACACAATGTCAAGCTGGATTTTCAGACTTTACTCAATTGCTATGGTTTTGTCAATTTAAGTCAGACCACTAATTTTTTTAACATATTATTTTGTTTTTTTTTAAGTTTCTCCATTTCATTGACACAATGTGGAGTTTTTTGGAAGTTCCTACAGTTGTGATATTTTGTTTTATATAAAAGGATAATTTGAGAGGGGAAAGTATAGTTTGGAAATGACAGTGCCTTGAACAGCAATACAGTATAATGACTTGGGTCAATGTGCAGATGTAGTAAATCAATCTACTAGAAGTCTTGAAAGTCTCCCTTTTTATTGAAAGTCTCCCTATTTTATTTTCTCTAAAATAGCATAGCTCTTCACTGTTGATTATTTTGTTTTACTGAGATGCTAATCTCAGTTTGTCTTGCTGGAAGTAGAATGCATCCATTGCACTCAAGTTTCTGTAGGTTTTACTGGTGACGTAAGATCAGCATTTCACTCTTATTTCTGTCCTTACTGGCAATGCCTCACTTCAGTTTATTATCATTACAATTTTTGACTCTAGACCATTTCTCATAAAAAGATGAGTGTTTCAGGGTTTTGATAGCACTAAGTTAAGGAGCATCTGAAGGTTTTTATTGTCCAGGTTTTTATTGTCCACTAGTATATTTGGTGGTGCAAGAAGGATCCAAATTAGTTTTGCACAGCCTCTATGAGACAGATTTCAAATTCTCTTTGCCCCCTTTTCCTCACAACCCTTTCTGTGAGACAGATTTCAAATTCTCTGTGCCCCCTTTTCCTCACAACCCTTTTTCCCACAATCCAAATCCAAAATTCAGTGCTTTCCATCCAGAGCCTAAGCTCTGTTAGTCATGGTGGTGGTGCTCTGATTGTCTACAGTTTAAGTCAAACTTAGAACATTATGACTCAATTGAAATGTCTTGACAAAGGTCCCTTGTATAGCTAATCAACTTAATAAAAAAACCAAAATGAATCCCTTAAAACTCTTCCTTAAATATAAACTAGAGGTTGTTTTCTAATTCCATAGCCTACTACTGACTCAGCTCTTGTTTTGAACTATGGGTGTTCTTAAGCTAGTTTAACCTTGGCATTCAAGTAGTTAATATTTTCTCCTGAAAATCATACATGAGAGGAGTTTAACTCATCTGTTTATTTAATTTTTGTGTTACTTAAGAGAAACAAAAATATTCTAACTGCCCAATTTTCTTCCTATTGTAATGGCTTTATCGACTGTGTTTCTGATGGGATAATCCTGCACTGACCCTGAACAGTTTATGTTTTGTGGGGTGAAACTCATGATTTAAGGTACCGGGGAATTATGTGTGGATAAGTACAGTTTACTTTTGGTTGTTGGCAGTGTATCTTTTTCCAAAGTTAAAGGGAAATAGTCGGAAGCACTCAAACCACAATGATGCAACACCCAGAGCCAAACAGCCATCATATGAAGTGTCTCACTTCAAAGGCATCTGAAAAGAAAAGGAAAGTGATAGAGGCTTAACTGCTTTTCCTTTTGAGGTTCATTCTATCATGCAGTGATTCCACTTTTGACCATGACTGCATCAGATTTTATAAGGTGCCAGAGAATTTCTCAGCTGAAATACTGAGGTACCACCACTGCCCTACCTCATGTAGCTTAGTCTGTTTCCCCATAGTCCTTCATTTCCACCGTGTAGTCTGGTACAAACACCAAGTAGAAACTAATCTTACCTTATTTTGCATTCTTAAATATTTGAATGACTAAAGTTTTCTTTTTTTTAAAGGCATCAAATAAGGCATAATGGAAATTTTTAACACATGTCCTCTTTCCCATGAGCTTCAAATTGTTAGGTCAATTGCCATGTAACTGTGTCCACTGAACTGTGATTTAAAAGGATTATATTTTTATGATGTAACCAGATTTCTGGCTGCATGAGCTAATACTCAAAATACTCCTTTCTGCTATTGAATCTTAAAGCTCTGAGTAGTCATGCAAACACCTGAAGTTGCTAGGTGTTTTGAATGAGCCTGTAACTATTGCCCTGAGCTCTGTGCTTTTCTATTTACCAAGATGTATTTGGCAAAAAGGCTCTTTATGGAGCAGAACTACCTAAAAAAATGACTATGACCAGGAAATATTGGTTCAAATGTGGCGCGAACCTTCATGACAGTGATGGCAGAACTGAACAGATGTGTGGCGAGAAGATGGAGGGGACCTGCCTGGAGCATGGTGGGGTCTGCAGGGAAGACATGAGGCTCAGCAGTGAGGTACAACTCCCAGAGCTGGAAGTTCATGATTGATGCAGGGTGAAGCCCTGATAATCCAAAAGGAAATGGCTAATGACATTGTATGCCAGTTAGACACCCACAAGTCTGTGGGCCCAGATAGGGTGCAGCTGAGAGGAGTGAGAGAGCTAGCCAAAAGAGCTTCCCAAGTCACTTCCAGTCATTTACCAGCAGTCCTGGTTAACTAGAGAAGTCCCAGAATTATTAGAAGGTAGTGAGCAAAGGTAACACCCATCCACAAGAAGGGTTGAAAGGATGATCTGGGAAACTAAAGGCCTGTCATCCTGACCTTGGTAATGGGAAAAGTAATGGAAAATATCATCATGAGTGTCGTCATACAGCATGTGCAGGACAACCAGGGGATCAGGCCCAGCCAGTGGGGGTTTATGAAAGACAGGTCCTGCATGAGCACCTTAATCTTCTATGGAAGGAGACTTGCTTTAGAAGATAAGGGAAAAACTGTGGTTGTTGAATGGTTAGACTTCAGTAAAGGCTGTTACACCGTCTTCCACAACAATCTCCTGGAGAAATTGAGTCTTTTTTTGGCTTGAACAGAGGTACTTTTTACTGGGTTAAACACTGGCTGGATGGCTGGGCCAAGAAAATGGTAGAGAATGGAACTAAATCCAGTTGATGGCCAGTCACTACTGATATTCCCCACGATGCAGTATTGAGGTTGGTCTTGGTTTATATCTTTTATCAATTATTTGGATAAGGGGATTTAGTGCATCCTCAGTAAGTTTGCAGATAACACCAAATTAGATGGAAGTGTTTTTCTGCTGGAGGGTAGGAAAGCTCTGCGGAGAGATCTTGACAGGCTGGATCAGTGGGTGGAGGACAACCGCATGATGTTCAGTAAAGCAAAGTTCTGGGTACTGCACTTGTATTGCAACAACCCCATGCATCGATATAGGCTTGGGGAAAAGTGGCTTAAGACTGCTTAGCAGAAAGAGATTTGGGGTTGTTAGTTTACAGCTGGCCAGCTGTGTGCCTGGGTGGCCAAGAAGGCCAATGACATCTTCTCCTGTCTCAAGAATAGCATGTCCAGCAGGACTAGAGGAGTGATTTTCTCCCTGCACTCAGCACTGGTGACACCAGACCTCAATGCTCTATTCAGTACTGGGCCCCTCACAGCAAGGAAGACAGTGAGGTTTTGGAGGGTGTTCAGAGAAGGGCAGTGAAGCTGGTGAAGGGTCTGGAGCACAAGTCTTATGAGGAGCAGCTGAGGGAGCTGGGCGTGTTTAGCCTGGAGAACAGGAGGCTCAGGAGGGGAATCTCACTGCTCTCTAAAACTATCTGAAGGAGGTTTTAGCCATGGAGGGGCTAGTCTCTCGTCATGTCTCAAGTGAAAGGATGAGAGTACATGATCTTAAGTTGTGCCTTGGGAGGGTCAGGTTAGATATTAGAAAAAAATTTTCACTGAAACAGTTGTTAGGTATCGGAATAAATTGTCCAAGGATGTGATAAAGTCACTGTCTCTTAAAGTGTTCAAGGAGTGTCTGTATATGGCACTTGAGGTTTTGCTTCATGGGTGATTTAGGTTGGTGTTACGTTGATGGTTCTATTGGATAATTATAAAGATCTATTCCAACCTTGATGATTCTGTGCAGAGGTGTTCTGGAGGGCCATGCACACTCCTTGTCAGTCCCTTGGTGCTGGGGTAGGAAGGAGAATGGCAACTTCCCCTCCCAAAGCACTTGCTGTCTCTAGTGTGTGCAGCAGTGGCCTAGGGAGGGGGGAGGCAGCAATCCTCACCACTATATAGCTCTGTGGTTCAAGCAAGTGCTGGGGCCACTGCTATGGCTTCAGAGCAGCTGATCCTCCAAAGAGGACTCGGTGCCTTAAACCTACAATAGTTTACTTGTGCTTTTGGATTTAGTAACTTCAATATTATTACACCATTGTCTGGCTATATGAGCATATTTTAGTCTCCCAGTGGGAATTTTAGCTCCCGAGGGAGGAAGTCTTGCAAGTTATTTTTCAAGGCTCTGCAGACCACATTGATTTCCTATACACCCTCTTCTATTAATCTCCTCATCCTGATTTGATTTATAATTATCTGGCCACAGTTCTTCATACGGCTTTAATTTTGCCTCAATTTTTAATAGTTTCTTATTATAATGTATCTTCACACAAACTGCAGTAGAAATATTAATATTTGAAAAAAAATAATCTCAAGCACATAACCCAAGAACTACTTAATGTGCAAATTTGCCTATAAAAATTACAGTGAAAGCATTTGTGTTACTAGTAAAATGCCAGTGAAAGACACAACTGTTTCACAGCTAACAAAAGGAAAAAACTTGTTAATTAAAGGTGGTGCTACTGGCTCAGCAATAGCATTTCATTCATTGCTCTACTTCATATTAACCTATAATTTTATGTTTATTTAAAGGGGCTAAAAATAGAACTTATAAACACTGACTTCATTTGCTTCACAGCATTTGGCTATGTCAAAGAATATATATTCTGTTTCTCACCTCGCTTGTTGCTGTCCTCCTTTTCCAAACAAACCCATGTTAAAGGACAGCAGTCTTGCCTGCTGTTACTGTGAGCAATGGAACATCTCCAGGAGAACATGCCCAAAGGGAGAACGTTCTCCTGTATCTGGCTGGTTTCCCAGGAGGTTGTCTCACACCAGCTGTACAGTTACATTTAATCCCTAATATTATATTTACTCTCCTTCTATTTTTTTTTTATAATAGTAAAGAGGCAAAGAAGGAAATAAATTTATGTGAAATGTTTCAATGCAGAGATTAGCTTAATCAAGAAATCCAAAAGAAACTGCAAAACAGTACATTTTAAACATCTTTGTTTCTTTTAACAAGGTCTCTGCAGAAAATACATGTGAGTATTAAGAAAAATCAAGATACTTGCCCTCTTTTAAAGACAGTCTAAAGTTTACAGTGAAAATGCCACACACAGACCCTTTTAAAACAGCTCCAAGTACATTACTGTGGGATACTGAGGTAGTGTCTATGCCCAGTATAAAATCCTACAATGAGCAGAGTGAAACTTTGATCACACTGGAACCTAAAAGGAATTAAATAATTTGCCTCATTCAACAAACTTCGATGCTGTATTCTTAAAACTAAAAACTTCAATAAATGCTTTTAAAAAATCTTGAAATAATCTCTGTTATAGTGAAGGCATAGGAGAGGTATCTCATAATAATGCGGGGCAACTGAATTGTAGCTCTTGTGTCAGCAGTAGAAAAAACCCAAACACCAGCAGGAAGGTTGATATAGAATAGCCTCAGTGTTTTCTGCCAGAATGCCTGCAGTCATTATCATCTTGCAATCTGAAAGCTGTCAAGAAAAGCTCATATTAACTGAATGGAAAAGGTGAAAACATTTTAGTGTGCCAGGGCTGTAATCATAATGAAAAATGACACCTGAATCTTATCATGACAGTGAGTGGGAGTCATATAATAAGACACTATTTCCTCAAAGGCACATGGCATGGGGCTTCTCCTTTATAATCTGATAGAGTAAATTGCATAAAAAACATGCCATGGATTTGTAACACTGTTCCTTTCAAAATGGATCTCTTGTTTTGTTGTGTTTTCATACTTGGATACAAGTTCTCCTTGATTATGTGGCAGAAACAGCTCTCATGTTTAATCTCTGGACAGGGAAAAATAAATATTTTAATTTCAGATTGAATGTATATCTGGAGCTATATTTTCAAGAGGGAACAGTAATGGTTAGACATTTATTCTTTTTGTTTAATCACTTGGAGAAATGTTCCAGTTTTCAAATAAAATGAGCACGTCACAACTGTGAATTCAGTGGGATTTTCAATTCCCAGCAATTATGAAAATATCCTGTACTTACAATAAATCACCCTAGAAATTTTGTGTTTTTCATAAAACAGTGACTTTTTGAAATGCAGACTTACGAGGCTAGGGCTTGTGAAAAATTAAGCCAGCACAAGCCCTCCTACTTACTAACATTTTGAATAACTTAATGTGCAATACAGTAATAACATCAGTCATTACACAGCTGAATAATGACTGAAAGTGTCAAGCAGTAAGCCTAATTTACTTGTCAAGGAAAATGAACAAGATTTAGTCAAAATTGTTGACACTGATCTCACATCATTTAATATATTTTTCTGAAGAAATATTTTTGTTTTAGCCTCCAAATGGCTTTTTTTGTGTAAAATTTCCTCCTCAAGGACTTTCAGTTGTGGATGCCTAGAGGTTAATTCAAACAAGGAATAACATCACATATTTAAAAACACTGAGATAGTCTCATATGCACTACCATGCAGTATACTTAGCCTGCCACAAAAAAGAATTACTCTGTTTACTTCTTTTGAGAAAAAGGCTGTCTCTGATAATCAGAGTCCATTCAATGCTCATGTTATAGCTTATCTGAGACCAGTGGAACTGATCCCCAGTAGAAGAGTGTTGCACATCTCACTGAGGTTGACTTTATGTTACAAAGTAAAATATCATTATTGAACATAGTTTCTCACTGAGACTCAAAGGTAATGCCAGGTTTTGTCCCTCTTATCACAGTGGATCAAAGACATGATTAATTTCCCATGCTTTGTCTTGGTAAGGAAGTGCTGTAACCTTGGTGCAGCCACAGATAGAGGATGTAATTCCTGTTGTTGTATGGAGAACCTGCAACCAGAGATGAGCTTGGAAAGACTCCGCGCTTAATATTGTTAATTGTTTGCATCACAGCAGTTTATAGCTGTATAGTCTGGGATACCAGTGTTCTGGGCACTGCACAAATACACAGTAACAAGATGATGCCTGGAAAATTCACAGTTGAGCTGATTGCAAAGCCACTCGGACAATGGGTGGACAGATGCCATCAGCTGGAGAGGCAGTGAAAGTTCCTGCCAATTCCTCAAAGTGCTTCAGTCTGCCAGCATGTGTCACCTTCATTTCACACTGGCTGAGCTTAAGCCAGCTGGCTTTACTCCAGATCCTTCTTCGCATCAGGTATTTAAAATGCAGAAAATGCATTTTTCTGGGCTTATTGAAGAGATGTAGAGTAAATATTCTTGTTCACAGGGATGCAATTGTATATGATACTATCTCAGTGTTTTTCAAATACATGGTGTTATTCCTTGGTTAAGTACAGCTTATAGGCCTCCACAACTTAGAGCCCTCAAGAAAAAAATGAAATGGCCCCATACTAACATCTGGGAATTCTTTCAAAAAATTCAGAATGCCTCACAAGGTTCAGAAATTTGCTTTTCTGTAGCTCAGCAGGAGTGCTACTGTTTATAGATTCCTGATGTTAGCATATGGCAAAAATCCATGAATAATTTTGGGAAATAAATGAGTCACAAATTTTGCCCTTTGCATTTGTGAAGTTCTTGAATTTGCTTGCTATCTAGAAATGTTTTCTGGTAAAGATTTTTTTCTCTGTAAGTCATCCACAAGCAACTCATTGTTAATATCCCTAAAGTAAAATCCATGACCTGCTGAACCCTGACCCTGCAAACACTTACTTGCATTCTTCTTGTGATTAGTACAATTAAAATCAAGGAAACTTTTACATGTGGTTGTAAAGTTAAGCCCAGGCATAAGTGTCTGTAGGACAAAGGCTTAGGTTGTTCCATAACCCTTGATATTCTATGTGCTATGCAGTCTCTGATTGTTAAATGAGATACAGACAGTCAGAACCAGCGCAAAGTCAGGGGTTTTCAGTTCCAGGGTATTAGTCCTGTTCTCTAACTGGAGAGTTATAGAATGCATCCTTACGAGTCTATGATTTGGGTTCTTTGAGTACACAATCCAGATTTGCTAGTAGCAATCCAATTTAAAATTAGTTTTGGAACAAAGTTCAATGCTGACAAAGGTCATTGAATCAAATAAATTTAAGAAGCAGAGTGAGTATTTATCAGCTTTATTTATGGCTTCTTAATCACTACAGACCCTTCTGTGCTGTGAACTTTATAATGGGGAAAAGTACTGATAAGTGAATTCCTAGGCTTTGTAGCCAGCCACAGTTACAATGAAAAATGTCTACTAGAGCTGAGCAGCAGATTTTTTCACAGAAAATAAACCCAGAGTTTGAAAAATTCACCTGGCTCACTGAGGAGAAAAGCAGAATCTAGGAATAGCACTTGACTAACATATTCAGCTATATTGCTAGTAGTAGTAGTAGTTAGTATTTTGTCTACTATACATCTGGTGGTGAAAGGAATAGAGAGCTATGGATAAATATGGATTTAACTCATAAATTGCATTTGGAATTTGGCTTTCCAATCTCACTTGCTATTATTGCTGTGTCTCTCATTTTCACCAAGCAGGAAGGCATTGTAAAGAACTCCATTAGTTGTGCACCTATGGGTGCATCTAAATATAATCATCAATCACCAATAATGAACAGAGTTACTTTTTCATGTATGCTGGAAATAAATATTCAGATCATAATTTCAGTTTAGAGAAGTAATATATAAATGGTCACAAAACGGTATTTCTGAACCAATGAAAATAAAAGATTGCTGTTTTTTCATTACGCTATTTAGTACATATTTCTACCCTTAGAAATTTTTCAGTATATGTGGTGCTTGTCCCTTAGGCTTTGAAAACAGAAAGTCAATTTGGAATTATTTAGAGAAGGATTTTATTACTTAGAATTTTTGTGTTTCTCTGAGATCTGTATAGCTGAATTCACACTATAAAAGAAAGAGCTGGAAGGATACAAAATATTCCTAATAAAATGTTTGTAAACTCTCTGAAATATTTGTACAAGAGAGTTTTGGATTCTTTTTCCCAAAATAACATGTACTTGTGCAGGGTTTAGGAAGGTGCATTAGAGTGTAATAATTTCTTCTGGTGATTTTGGAATTATGTGTGCTAGTAATTTCATCACCCAGGAATAATGTGTTTCTGATTTATGTAGATTAAAAGTGTTTATATGATAGCTAACATAGCCCTTAATTTAAATCTGTATTTATACTAAAATTCACATTTACAAACAGAGATCTTCTTATGCCTCTCAACTCACACTCCTAGGAAAGGATCATAAACAGGTTCTACTTGCAAATGTATTCCATATATATTCTCAGTAGTTTTCTCATGTTTTGAAATTAATCAAAGCCATTCTGCAAGCTGTATCCTATCTCTGCTGTTTGTAATGAATTACTGTGATGCATCTTAGAGAAAGAAATCATAGTTTTACTTAGCCTCACTCAAGTTGCAAATATAAGAACAGTGATTTTGCTATGAGAAATTTGAAAATCATTGTGTCTTTGTATTAAGAACAGAAAAAGTAAATGCATGTTTTGCCAATATTTTCAATAGTTGATATAATCCAGATGATTATATAGACAACTTCTTGAAAGTAGGTTTGTAGTTGTATGCTTGGCAGTTACTTGCTCTAAAGAAGAAGTTTATTTTATTTAATCTCATAAACTGTTGTTCAAATTCTGCTTCTAATTCATTACTTTAAATTGAAAATAGTCTCACTGTAACGAGTTCTCTTAGGGTGTAAAATTATATAAAGGAAACCAATAACAAGGGCAGGATACCTACAAAGAGCTCACAAAAGAGACCTCTGATACTAGTATTTTTCTTGCTTTTTATTTCACAGAAGGAAAATCAGTGGCAAGTATCATTAGAAGGTTTCAAGGAGTGTCAGTATTTTGATCCAAGTATCTCTTGTGAATACTGACATATTATGGGGAGGGATGCTGGGATCTGGAGGGAAGATGTCACATCCTCTTCTCTCTAAATGTCACAGCTCTCCTGCTCTGTAGAGACAGCTCAAACTCCAGATTCCAGTGGGGCTGCAGGACGTGAGGCTGGGCTGACACCATCTGTGTGCACCACTGTGCCAAGATGACTTGAGACTTCCATGGAGTACTCCCATGCTCCTTGCACACATGGAAGAGGCCAGCTTGCACAGGCATGAGTCTGGGCTGGGGGTGAGATGTGATGAATGAGCTCTTTTTGTATTTTCCTGTCAGTGAGACTTAGCAGGGGTTTTGAACTATTCCCCTACCAGAAGTGGGATGAGCTGCTCTGACCAGCCCATTTGCCTGTAAGCACATGTATGTGCCTTCATTTTTTTTACTTAGAGCTGGTTCTGTGACACATTTCTCTGACAGAGAAGAGTCACTCTGCTGTGTCAGTGAGCTCAGCAGCCTCAGATGATGTTTGGTTCACTGCATGTACAATGTGACTCCTTGAGCATACCCACACTCTCCACTTCTCAATGATTTCTATGTGTTTGAAAGCTACTGAGTGGTGGGTTACCATGTACAGCACTAGAAATCGCCACACTTTTCAGCACTTTGCACACTTATCTTTCAGATCTGTCCTGCATACCTATTAAAAAATTGGAATATACTTAAGCATGAGAGAACATTTATTTTACAGCCCTTAAAACTGTGTCTCAGCATCTTTTGTCTTAGAAAAGCAGGAAGATTGCTTCAGAAAAAAATGTGATTGATGCTTTTATGCTATATATATATCAAAGGACTACTTTCTTTACACAATATGAGATATTTTACAGATGGAAAGCCAGGACATTTAGTTAATTAGGAGCTCTTGGTAAATATCTCCCTTCTTCCTTAGTAGTTCAGCTGGATCCAAGTTTTCCTATCAGCTTTGTGCAGAGCATAGTTCATCATAACTGGGACACCAGATGTACTGTAGAAGTTAGGGTCATCCAAACTTCATAAACAACACCAACTGGGAGTTCATGCTCTAGGTGTTATTGACATTACCATATCAATTTGAACCAAAGTAATGGATAAAAATAATTAATATTAGATATATAATTTTAATGTCAAATTTTGAAAGGAATGATTATTCTCTGAATTTAGTCTGGTTCCTACTGAATCAAAGGAAGCTAGTCTCCTTTTTATAAAAATACTTTGTTCTCTGAATTCCTTAAGTTTTACTAATATTTTCATGAAACTTTCCTATGCAAGCTGGACTACATTTAATGGTTTTTTTTTTTTTTTTTTTTTGCAAACATTAAAATGCCAATCTGTTATGAGCTGTTTGAAATCATGTTTTCTATTTCAACTGCCCACTTGCTTGGACACAATGCTGATTTCATCATTTGTCTCCTCTGTTTCTTTTACCCTTGTTTTTCATTCTTGATTAAAAAAATGAGAGCAAAGAGAGCTACAACATCTGTGTCTCACATGTTTACAAGTCCATTTCATTAGATCTATGAACTGTCCAGGATTTATGTGTAGCATTTTATTCACTAGGTGTAACTGTCAATAGGAAAAGTTTACTCTAATAGGGATTACACAAAAAAAAAAAAAAATCGCTTACTTGAACTTCCTATAAAAAATTGATTTCTTTAAACAGGTATTTTGATCCCTGCATTAACAAGGTACACAATTCTCTTGGAGCCAAAGTCATAGTTCCAGGCATGCATCACACAGGGTTATTGCAAACTTGGCAACTAAATCGAGGGAGGAGATTAATGTGCAGTGTGGTGGCTGGACATGTAAGGTCCAGGAATCGGGCTTTAATTTAGAGTTCCCAGTCTGGCTGGGTAAAAAAGAAGGTTCACTGCTGTGGTGCTGGCATTTCCGATGTTTAGAAAAACAGGGCTTGCTCTTCATCATGAGTTGTTTTTACTTTTGAAGTTCATTAATTTCCCTGACATAGGCAGGTGGCTTGGTTAAAGTAGCATTATTTGGGAAAGCACAGTTCTTCTGTGAGAGTGAAAACTATATGGTTTATTCTACAGTGGAACCTTATTTTGTCAAATTCCTTAGCTGCTTGAGATTTAAGCTTGGAGGCTTAGCTAAGCGTTGGGGTGAATGCTTCTTCCTATCTGGCTGTAGGGCAGCTTGCAGACAGGCTTCACTTGATAGTCACTTTGTGTGGAAGGCAGCGAGGGAAGGAGGAATGCGAATAGATATAAACTGCTCTGATTCTTTACAATCCACTCAAGGAAATCTGCCCAAGAAGCAGGTCAGAAAACTCTGGTTTAATATGAAAGGAGAGGCACGCATTTCTTATCATAAAATTATTATGAATTAATCTATCAAACCTGAACTCTTCATTTGAAATCAAATGTGGTTGTCTGGAGGGGGAGTGAAAAAAAAACAGACCCACTGGATCATACTCTAATTGTAATTATATAGGTGATATACAAAAGGTGAACTCATTGTGGGCTACAGTGAATGTCCTGATGCTGAAGTTTTTCCTTTTTGTACAATGAATTTCAGAAGATGTTCAACTTCTGAAAGAGAAGAGAAGGGTAGAAAAAGAAGGGTACCTTCTATGCCCTATGTCTTAGAACTCATAGGTCAGCTAATGTTTTCAGTCCTAACATTAGGAAAGGAATACATTTTTTTTAAAGTGTTTCTTTGCAAATAAATTTTATAATTTTTTATTAAAGTTAGGATTCATACCATGTGCACAGGCTCAAGTCAAGCTCCCTCACACAGATTTTTTTTCTCTCTCAGATGTTTAGCTTCAGAACTTTCACTTAGTAATATTTTTAATTTGGAGACAGAAATTAATTGGGTTAATTTTCTTGTTGCCAACCCAAAATTTGTACTTCAACAGCAGAAGACTAATTCTCTAAGCCTAAGTTTTCTTCTTAGTCATTTATCTCTGTTTACAGATAAAGCAGAACACTGTAATACAGGGCAGATAAAACAAGGACATTCTATACTCATTATATTTTCAGTAGAGGCAAGAGATAAATGCCTGTCATAAAAGAAAAGCAATTTATTCTTGAAATGGTCTTTAATAGCTAGGCATTTATATTCTTCTTCATGGTTTTATGGTAACCATTTCCAAATGTATCAGCATAATTAATGGAATCTCTCAAGTACTTGAGAGATGAAAAGTGATCCTTTTTATGCAGAAAAAAACCCAGAAAACAGACTAAATAAAATTCACTAAAAAATTATTATAAAATTTGAATTTGGAACTCCCTTTCTTTCCCCTTGTCTTGATAGATGTTTTTATCTTCAAACATTAATGAAATTCATGGATCAAATAGATTCTGCTCCATCTGAACAACCCAAGATACACTTGATATTATAGACAAACCTAGGTGTTTTACTATAGTTTGTTAATGTTTTTGAAGTTACTGTGTGAGTTCCCTTTCTGTTCAAAATTTAGACAATTGAGTGAAACCTTTCATATTAACATAAAAAGAAAAATAAAAGACAAATTAAGGTTGTGCTCTGTGTTGTCAGTGGAAATTGTCAGGTTGAGATAGAACCACTGGAGTGCCCTATGCTTCTTGTTGCCCCTGTAAATAATGGTTCTTTTTTTTTCACTCTTTTCCATGACATCTGAATATTTGATTCCCTCCAGCTGCCCAATTTTTTCCACTGTGCTCTGGATTCAACTTTATACCACTGAAATTTGTAGTTTCTACTGTTTTAATGTCCTCTAAGTTAAATACTTAAACTGAATAATATATTAAATGCTCAGTTTTAAATTGAATGGATTGAAAGTTGGAAAATAAAATCCAACAGACTTCATGTGTTTTTATATCAAACAACAGGCTTCTCTTTTGTATTTGCTGAAAAAAGTTTTAAGCAGTAGCTTATCCTATGGAAGAATGATAAAGTGCTGCTTAAACATCCATTCACACAACTCTGTTGTTTGGTGAGGGGAAAAGCCCTTAAAACCAAAATATTCAAGGCAAAAACCTTTTTACTGAGAATTTGACTCTTCAGATTATGAAGAGCAGTGCCTTTGTCCAGCAAAGCACTGAAGTCCATGTTTTTCTTTAAGCTCATGAATTCATTTGATCTAGTGAAAAGACTGTGTTGACACACTTACCAGGCTTTTTGGAAGATGCTTTTTGGAAATGGTTGCATTTCTTTATGCCATGCAGGATGAAGCCCTGACTTAAAGAACATGCTGTCCAGTTCTGATGCTGTTGTTATTCTGCTGAAGAAAATGTTTTAGTGTAGCAATTGGAATTGTTTCTGACATTTTCTTTGTTCTGAGGGCTTGCTCACAGCAAAAGGAACCCTTCTGTGGACACACAATAGCTTGATGATTAGAGTACTCAGCTGAAGAGGAAAGAACATAGGTTCAAATTCTTGATCTAAACCAGACAGAGCAGGGAATTGAACCTAACTCTCTAGTGTCAGAGATTAGGGTATTCCACTGGGATAACAGCAAGCCAGGTTTCAACTCCCTGCTCTGTCTGGTTTGGATCAGGGAGTTGAACCTCAGTCTCTTCCATCTCAGCTGCGTGCCCTCATCACCAAGCTATTTGGACAAGATGGGATAGGGTGTTTTGCCCTTAAAAAAAAAAAAAAAAAAGGCATTAAAAAAAGAATTTTGCACCAGAGTAAAATATAAACTACCCAATCCTGACTATTTCTACATGATGGAATTGCTGTTTCCTGGCCAGGCTGAGAGAGAGCTACTTTGTTGTCACATACTGAGAGTGCCAGAAATAATAGGAAGATATAAAACCCTTCTGTCCCTGCAAATGCAGCTAAAGATGCAGAGATTCTGCCCTGTTATCCACATGGCTTTGGAAGAAGCAGAGAAAACAAAACCACCAGAAGCCAGTTCATGTGAATTCCAGAGCTATCTCAGTGAATCACAGTTCTATTTGGAGGAGAATGGTGGAAGAAGATTAATATTCTGTCAGTGCTGTTGGAGGTGTCTGTGTCAGCACACAGGCTGTGAGTTTGCTTGGAACTTCAAGCAGCCTTTTTCTCCACTGGTTTCCATGTCTCTCTTCTCTCCCTTGATTTTCTATCTGATTCTCTCCAGTTTCCATGTCTTTCTCCTCCTTTCACTGCCCTTACCGTATATTCATGTACTTTTCACAGAAATTGTTCAGGCCTAAGCTCTAGTCTTTGCAATGGCACACATAATTGAAACTTGTAAAATCCTCTGCAAATGTGCTTCTATCAGTTGGTAGAAATGGATAGGTTGTAACTGTTTGCCTTTTTCTTATAATCCATACATACATGTTGAATATCTTGATCTAATCCTAGGCATTTTTAAAGGTTTACGTATTTGTTTTTTTTTTTTTTCCTGATCATTACATACTATTTTGGCTCCTGGTTTCAACCAGCAGTATAACACCAAGTGATTTTTGACAATCTAGCATGTGAACCCTTTTTTAGTCATCTGCATAGGGGGGCTTGTTTACCTTAGTCGTGTGAAGCTCAGAGACTGAAAGTCTGTATGTCTTGGAATTCGGGTATCTGTAAGTACAGAGCATGGACTCCTAGCTTTGAATAAGTTTTTTCCATTCATTCACTTGTAGTGGCAAATGACCACCACATACTACATCAGCATTAGAGGATGCATATACTAAAGAATTATTTGTTAGAATAAAAGTTAGAATGGAAATGTGGGGTATATGAATGACAGAGTCATTATTTCAGTTACCTTCATCAACAGGCAAGCACTGCTGCAAAATGCATGGCTGAAAACCATGCCCAAGAAGGACTCAGTTTTGCTGGGTCTGAGCATTTGGGATGCTGCTGTTGTAGACTTAGATCGAATTTTCCCCTATCCTCTTCAATACCCAGGGCACAAAGTTATAAAGCAATGTCTTGTTTCCATCTCTCTCCATTCACTCAGCAGCACAGAGTAAGACACCTGAGAACCTCGCTTGTGTGTTTTTATTGCTGTGTTATCAACAAATGAGATTCCATTACCTGCTCCATAAACTGTACACACATACACTGCCATAACTGTCTACACTGGCTCAGTCTTGCCGCACGACATGCCATGTCAGCCTGTGTATAAAATAGGGTCATGTTTGTTTGTAGACCATGCCTGATGTCTGGAGGAGATGATAGAATATTTCTCCCTCTCTCTTTTTTTTTCCTGTAGAGTCCCATGTCAATAAACCTGACTGTTTTTCACATTTCAATAACGTCTCTCCTCAGCCCTTTTGGATATTGCCTGTTTGTTTGTACCAAGAGCCAGTTGACTCTGAGGAACCTGGTTGGCATTACATTTTATGATATCTGCTGAAGTTGACAGGACTTTTGTGCTTCTGCACAAAAGCAAGGAAATCCAGTCCTTGGCATGGCTGCAGGATATCCTTAGTTGAGTACCTGCCTGAATGCTGGACATGCCTCAGGGTCTGAGGTGTTCGAATGACCCTAAGATTGTAAAAGACCTTGTTTCCTAGCCCATGCAGCCAAAGAAGGAGTCTGAAATGCATAGGATCAGCTTCTCTAGGTTGTTTATTTTTCCTTACCTATTACATTCTTTCTCTGACCTGCTGAGCTCCATCTAGCAAGTTGGCCATGGCATTCTGCGTGTCGCCTTGGGTGGTGTTAACACTTATATCAAAAATTATGTGTAGTATGTTTACAATATTGTGCCAATACCTATCATCTATCTTAGACAGTGTGTCTCCACCTTAAACCATAGAAAAGTGCCACCATCACACCAAGACATGGAGGACAAGAAGAAGCAGAAGAAGGCTAGGACATGCCCAAATCCCTCCATCTTGACCCGCTGAATTCTCATCTAAAAAATCCCAAAATTCTACTTTTTCACCCTGTGTTATCCAAATATCATACTACTCAAACCCTTGTGGCTTGTAATTCCTCGTACAAAGTTGGCAGCTTTTTCCATGGGCTAAAATCGAAGCCACAGGTGTTTTTGACTTCATGCCAAGGTCTTCAAGCCCCCTGCCAGGGTCTTGAGACAGCCAGGGCAGCCAGAGGGATGTCCCAGACTCTGACAGACATGCACAGGGGAATCAGGCCACTCTGTACCCAATGAAACTCACCTGCAGTGTAGTGGTTCGGTGTCCTCATAATCCTGAATGGAGTGTTATCATGGCATTGGATCTTCCTGCTGTAAAGTGACCCAAGGCACTTTGTAATCAAACTGCACACTGTAAACTGTTTTACATGAAGTCAGCTGCATTGCATCCTTCCTGGCAGACACTTTAGAACCATAATTACATTAATCTCCATCCTTAATTTATTCCATTGTTCGTCTGTCATTGCAGGATCTCTGCTACCAAGTAGGATGTGTTCATTTCCTCAGTGTTTACTGTAAATTGCAAATTAAGTGTGGCATGGTTAACTCTCAATTGCCTGCTTTTTGTGGGATTAAATCCAGTTCATCATTACTTGAGCATTTAATTTATTATTGTTTAATGAGGTACACAGTACTACATTTGACTTGGAGGATCTTTTCCAAACAGAGGTCTATTTGCAAAGAAAGCTGGTTTGAGAACCTGCTGTAGCTACAGAGACCTCTGTCAACCCTGGAGAAGTGAGCTGGGTAATGTTGAATTAGGAGTGGACCATCATCTTTAATTTAAATAAATAGTGTCTGATTATTAAAGCCTGGGCCTATTCAGTCTGTCATAGTCTGCCCACCTCCTTCAGCAGGATCTACAGGAATTTAATTATTTTGTAATTTCATACCTTGTAAGAGTTTTATATTGAGGAATTGTAAGTTGTATTTATGTTTTTTGTATTAGTCATCTTACAGCTTTTTGTCCAGCAAAGGATGAACCACTGAGATTCAAAATTATATTTCCAGAGGAAATCCATCATGTTTAATGGAAAGTGTCCAGAAAGGTAACACAGATCCCAAAATAAAAACTGCATAAAGAAAAAGGGAGATTTTGTGATGCCAGGTTTCCAAGAACTATTTCATTCCATAGTGTTCAAGTAATGCTTCAGTGGTACTTCTTGACTCTTGTTTCACTTCAGTTACTTCCAGGATTTCTATTTTATAAACCTCTTTTAATCACTTCTGTAAAAATCCATTCTGATTCGATCAATTCAGTATATAGTTAATGTTCCAAAAATAGCCATGCCTGCCTGCCATTAATTCTAGCCTGGATATCCAGTTTCTAAATCTGTCACTTGCCAGTTATGGAAGGGAGGGTGAAAAAAGTAATCAGGTAAAACTGGTGAAAATTTGTCTCTTAATCCAAGTTCAGTACTTACACATATAAGCAAAATAAAGCAAGGGTAAAGACTGATATTTTATGTGACTGCTTGCAATATTGTTAGATCTTCTTCCTCCTTTCTGCTCCTCCCTTCCTCATCTTTTTTTTCCATCTTATCCTTTACCATGCAACAATATGCTTTGTGCCCTGGTAGCACTTAGTTTTGCTTTTGGTGGTTCTGCCACTGCTTTTATTTCCAGATTCAAAAGACACCAAGTCACTGCATCTGTGAAATATTCCATTTGTGTGCCACAGGTTGGCATTGCACTTTACCATCTCCATTTGTTCTTTTCTAAAAACAAAACAAAACAAAACAACCACCAAAACAATGAATGTTCAGTGTTTCAAAGGTGTATTTGAGAAGATCTAACATGTACAAAATGGTATCTCTATGTAGAGTGCTAATCTACCATCTCCATCCATCCTATGTTACGTATGATTGCACAAGACTCACACACGGGCATGAAGGTACCACTCTGTGCACAGGGACTCTTCGAAAATTGCTCTAATAGGAATATGAGCTGCTGGCCCAACAGCTCTGAATTTCCTTCTTCTGATTTAATGACCACTGGTTCTTAGCATCTGAATAAAGACATTTTTTGTGGCTTTAGAGGATAGTAGGTGCTTTGAGGATTTTCAGCTTATGCTTCCAGTGGTAAAATCTCAGCAAAACTCAGCCAGAAAAGTTAAAATCAACATCAGTTTGTAGAAAAGACTGTTTTTCATTAAGGTTTCCAAGGAGCAGGCTGCTTAGATTAATTAAGTAATGTAAAAAACATCCCCACTAAGCCAGGCCCCCTTAGTTCAATTTTTCCATCAAGAGACCAGAATTATGCACCTTATTTCTGAGGTCACTTCCATAATTACAACAACATACATTCTTTGTAATAGCTTTTCCTTTTTAATGGATATTTAAATGGAGATAATTAAATATGTTTTCTTTCATAGCCTTCTCCTGAGAGGAAATATAACAACATGATGAAAATACAAGTAAATAGGAAGTAATAAATGTCTACTAAAAATAACTGTATTTTTACTGTCTAAGCAGTATTTATTGCTAATTGTTAAGACTCTCAGAGTGATAATGGGGAGATGCAGATGCCCGTCATACTATATAAAACTGGATTCCAAAATATTTCAGTTTAATAAGCTATTCTTAAAAGTGTTACTGCAGTCAGACATACCGGCTGCTTATCTCAAGTCCAGGCAGTCATGAAATATGGTGTAGCAGAAGTATAATATTTTGAAAATCAGATCTAGTTGCTTTTCTCTTTTACACACTTTTGGGTACCTTTCTAATTTTTAAACTTCTCTCTGTGTCCTAATCAGTGGGAAGAGAATGTTTAAGAACAGCAAATAAGATCCAAAGACTTTCTCAAGTTTGCTGTTGATTTTTTGGCTGGATGGCCTCTGAAAGGATTACCATGTTTCAACTGATTCATCACTCCGAGTTGTCACAGTGACATCTCAGAGCTGTTAGCAGCAAGAAATTCACTTCTCAAAAGCCTTTAATGGAAGGAAAAACAAACTAAAAAGTGGTAATCAGAAGTTAGCCATTTCACATTGCGGTCTTATGCTTTGATGATCTGACCTAATTTTCTTTTTCTTGTTTAGTAATAATAGTACAGGAACTGAAATAAGTGTAATGGGCTGTCTTTCCTATCAACAAATGCCTTAGTCTTTGTTACTCAATTGCCTGCAAAAGCTGCTTATAGGATCTTGTGTTTCTGTTATGAATATTATCCCTTCTTTCTTCCACATTTACCCAAAGAATTAGTAGTTAGAGCCTAAATCTATCTGTAAAACAGACACATATAGAATTAATCACAAGCTTTTTAACATGACCAGGGAATAGAAGTTATCCGTCTGGACTTCCTTGGTTAATAGGGAAGAAGTGAAACATTTTAAGGGAGATTCTCTTCTATTCTAAAAAAAACCCAAACCTCAGGTAGTTGGGATGAATGCCTTCTGAATAGGTTCCTTTATACTGAGCTTAAATAACTATTGTGGGTGAGACATCTCATTTCAGCAGGCTCAAGTTCAACAAATCCCCCTCAACAAACTTTGGTATGATATGAATGTCTAGGGTGAAGGGTAGGGCTTTGGGAGAGCATCCTTTGTTAACTCTTTAGTTAACAAAGAGTTAACTAAACATCCTGTTTTAATTTCAAGAACAGAGTTCTGTTCTTGAAATTAGAACAGAAAGATAATTTTTAAATAGTAACAACAAATTAAATACATGTTAAGAACTGAAATCTGCTTCCTACACTTGTCGAGAAATAATACTTCTTTCCTGTAAGACATGGAGATCTGGGGCTACAAAAGCAATGGATCAGTAGCCCCCTACAGCTAATATCCATTGTATTCTATTTACTTATTTTTGAAATTTGAGTAAGGACATATGAAAGAAAATTGTTCTCTGAGCTTAACTTAATTCTTTTAAATTGTATGAGTATTTAAGAGAAAAAAAAATTATAAAAAAATTGCAATACCTGAGGGGTGTTAACAAGGAGAGGTAATAATGTCCTTAAGGCTTCAAGATAGGAAGTAGATAGTTTTTGTCTGTGAGAAGTTACCAGAAGTTGCAGTGAGGGAAAAACTGAAATGAGGCATAAAGTCACGGAATCAGAGAATTCTTAAGGCTGTAAAAGACCTCTAAGGTCATCAAGTCCATATGTTAAATAAAACTATAAAGGCAGTGACTTTTTCAGTGAGATATGATTTGAAACCATGATTTTTAGTAATTAGTAGAGTAACAAATTTCACTTTCCAGGCTCATATTTTGAAGGATTTTTTTTTTTTGAAAGGGAGTCAGGAAGAGATCAGGAAGTCCTCCAAGAAATGAGGAGACCCCTCAGCATGTCTAGACAAACACAAACTTGTGGTTCACATGGATCAACAGAAATAAACTGTACATATATATGTGCGTATAGAATAAATGTCCAAGAAAAAATGTTTTTGTTTTATTGTCTATTCTCCCAAGATAACCAGTAGCACTGAAAATTTTTGTTAAATTATTTTCTTCTGTACAATACTGTGTTTCAGTGAAATCAAAGGTACAAATGAAACATAAATAGTTCTGGTCATTCTGCTTTTTGGCAGACAAAAAACCTACCTGGAATCTTTAGAAGTATTTCAGTGGTAATTGTATTTGAGTGTACTACTAAGCTTTATGTTCATATTAGCAAACAGGGAATAAAAAAGAAACTTTATATTTGCTCATTGGAAGTTGTCATGCCTTTAATAACTTGAATGACTGACTCCTTTCTTGCAAGAAGATTAATGTACAATCCCTTTTAAGGTGGCAAATCTTGTGTTTTGGATTCCCATTTTTACAAAAGTGAACAAAATGCTCTTCTAGCCATGACTTCAGATACATTGTAAAAGATAATCTTCCAAGACTGACAGTAGTAGATTATTATCAATCAAGTAGGGAGCTCCAAAGCAGTAGGGTGCATATTTTAGGATGTTTATGGAAAACCTCCCCACAGATCTAAGTTCAAAAATTCATTCTCAGTGCTAAAATTCGTTATATGTATAGAGAGATGTGTATATATGAGAGATGTAATGCATAATGATGATTCTCCAATTTCCTTTATATTATAGCTGATGTGAGGTGTTTGTGTATTCCTGTCATTTGTTATATGTATTTGTTGGTCTAAGGCTTATTCTGGGTAACACTATCCTTAAAGCAAACACTTCAGTCTACGTTCTGAACCAGTATGTTATCTCCATGTGGTTTCAGCTTCCACCCTTTAACAACAAATTACTATGTATGCAAGCTGTCAAATCCACATAGGACAGGCAGCTGCAGAAGAACAAACTGAAGCCTATAAACCATAGCAAGAAGCATAAGGCTCCAATAAGAGACTAGTCTTTCCCTTTCTGTATTTAACCCAATGAAAGTGAATTATTCATTACAATCAAGCTAAAGATCCTCCAGTCTTGCCATCCAAAAATTTGTTGAAAATTAAAGCTCAGCTTGAAGCCTTCAGAGAATTATTCTGAGTTAGTAACACCTGCAAAGAACAGAGATTTCACTGTGGGGTAAATTGCTGTGTGATTGCCCACAGGTCAGCAAAACTTTTAATTGGGAGAAGCTGAATATTTTCTCTGTATTTGACTGATGAGGATTTTGTGGCGTGTCATTTTACATTAAGTAGTAGAGTAGTAATTTAGAATGTTTCACAGCAACTGATTGTGTTTGTTTTAACAACCATTTTTTGTATTCTACGAGATTTCTATTGCTGTCAGCTGTTATTGCAACTTTATGAAATGCACATTTAGAAACCTTTCTTATTCTTAGGAAAAATTGTCAGAGGCAGGCTTTAAACTGTGGAATTTTCTTCCTGCAATTTCTTGTGAATTTATAAGTTGATACTTTCCACTGCTTGTATCTCATAAATGGCAAGCTAAGTGAGGATTTTGATCTCTGTATCTGTAGTATTTGTACAGTCAGCAGCTCCCTGGACAGCAGTGGAAGCTACCTAGAGCAGATTTTTGTTTCTTCCAGATGTTTCAAGAAATACAGTCATAAATAATATGAAAAATTGGTGGAACTCCTAAATCAAATTGGATATTGTCATTATTAACTATCCAAAAAAAGGACAGAGAAAGAAAAAAGTCAAATTACCTTTGCTCCATGTTGTGCTGCATTGTTACATGCTGAGGTCTTATTTGCTGCCTGTATCGATTCACAACTTTAGTTCAGAGCAGAATTTAGGCTTCTGGCTGATGTTGGTAATAACAGCTCCAACATGAAATGAATAAAGCTCATAACATTCAAGATAGGCCTACATGGAGAACCTCAGACAGACTTTTCACCTGTCCTTTGAAGGGAACCAGCTCTGGCCCACAGGGCTGTCCTTGCTGGCAAGAGGTAGCACTGAGCTCAGTGGGTTGCTCAGGGACTCAGTTGCTTGACTCCTACAGGTTGGCATGCTGACACAACTGGATGTGCCTGCTGCATGCCTGCCCTCTACCTGCTCGTCTCTGGACAGATGTGCTTTTGTGGCTCACAAAGTTATGTGACCTCATTTAAATCACAATCCACAATTTACTTTCATGGCTGGAATGCCTGAACCTAATTTGGCAGCAAACTCTTTGCACTAGAGAGTATGCACTGAATGGAACCTGTTGGTATAGAATTCTGTCCTTCCCTTACTGACATCTTGCCGCCCCTCTTTCATTCCTTACAGTGAAAATTGAAGTGCTTGCCTCACTGAACTCAAACTTATAGTCATAGTTGCTGGATTGTTTGGTTTTGGTTTTTGCAGGGTTTTTTTTTATTTCTTTTTTCCAGTTGTGACAAGAAAAAGCCCACAACTGATTAAATACTAAGGAAAAAGGGACATATCTAACTGAGTGACAACTGCTTTCATATGTGTACTTTAGTGCAGTGAAACTTGCCTCAGTGAATTCCTTTTATATACCTTTTACTGAAATAAAATATCCGTGGTGCCAAAGGCAAGGAACTCATAACTACATGAATGTGTTAGACAATAACATCTAGTGAGTACTTCTGCTCTGCTGTACATAATAGCTGAGCTATTTTGACTGCAACACAACTAAGGGCTAATATAACACAGGTTTATTTCCTTGGATCAACATGGGATGTATTAAAAAATAATTTGCTGGGCAAGATTAAGCTTTTCAGGCTCATGTAGTCCTACTGCCTGCTCCAGAGGTTGCTGAGGAATGTAATAAAATACCAAATCCCTACTGACTGACTAATCTTACTTTTCCACAACACTTCAAAGTATTTCTATTTTTCACTTTAAAACAGAGCTACAGTAAGTGGCTTCCAGCATGGAATTGTCTGTGAAAGTCCTGCCGTGGGCTCTAGCTTCAAGCTTGTAATCTCCATGTCACTGACCATGGATCATCCTTATTTAACTCAGCTGTTTGGAGGGTTAGAGGAAGACCTGGTGTTTGGCTCAGGGCTCTAGGGAAAGGAGAGGAAGCAGGTGTATTGTATAAGCAAATGTCCATGTGTCAACTTCCATGTGGTTGTCAGAGGAATTTATCTGCTCCAGCTGTGCTGCTTGACGAGGGGATCTTTCAGTATATATTTATCTGACATATTATGTGTCCAAAACATGCTGTCAGTTTCTTTCAGAGAAGAACTTTGTAGCACGGGGAATGCGATTATGAGGATGATCTAGCATCACCATAGGCTCTCACTGTATGAACCTAAGTACCGACAACTAACTGATTGGGCGAGGTGCTATATACTGCTAATTAACCCCTGTCCAAAGGAAAGGGAAGGACACAAGGAGTTGACTATCATTTTACAAAGAGGAAAACCAATGTACTGAAAATATGTGTGTCAAGAAAGCTAGTGGAAAATAAGAGGAGCAAAAGTGGAAATCTGAAATAGGTATTGTCTTGTCAACTTCTAGACCATGTTTCATGTACATGCATCATTGTACAAACTTTTATGGCTTCACAGCAGTTTTTTTTCAAAATATGACACCCATGTTAAAGACATCTGTAAGAAGGAAAAGTTATGGTCAAAATTTAAATAAAAGAACTCAAGGTATGCAAAACAAATTCACACTTGCTTCAGTTCAATGGGTTGGTTTTTTATTCCTACTCTGTTACAGATCTGTACCTGAATTTAAATGCTTGTCTTTGAATTATGTTATGAACACGTTCACAATTAATGGAAATTTGTGTACAGGGAGTAATATCTATCTCAAAGTCTAAATTATTGTTTGAGTCTAAGTGTTGTAAAAACAGGTAACAAGAAAAGAAATAAAAAATCTGATTTTCTAGGTTGTCCTGGGGCTAAGAAGAATGAGTTCCTAACGAGTGTTTTGGATGCATTGTCCACAGATATGGTGCACGCAGTCTCTGATCCATCACTGTCTTCCAGCCGGTGGGTTTCAGACCTTTTTCTGTGTCTTTAAAAGGCCTCTGACGGTGGTGAACAGATTGTTGAGGGCTTTGAGGAGGAGCCTGCATAAAGGGTGAATTTCCAAGAGCCTATCTAGGAGAGTTTATTTCAAAGTCACCACTGTGGACTATGTTCACTAAGCAGAGATACACTTGACAGATGAATTCTCAGCAGCACAGCTCAGGGTTTATCTGTAGCTGCTTGGGCAACTGTGTGTCAGTCTTTGTTCTCCTCTCAAGGCTTTATTTCTTGAATGTGTGCTACCTTCCTGATTCATATTCTTCCTAGTTGCTTGCAAAACAAACCAATGCTATCAACAGTCATAGGCAGTGTTAAAAATGTGTAAGTGATGTCAAACTTAGGGCAGCTGCAGGTCAGGTACTTATCTGAGGAGATAACATTTATTTTTATAGCTTATCCTGTAATTCAATACATTTAGGTGTTCTAGCTCTAAGAGAATCCATCATGTGTTATAATTGGAGCTTTGGTATTTGGCAATGCTGATTGTTGATCAACTTCAGTTGGTTACTTTACACATTTAATGTATCTACTGACTATGAAGCAGTCTTTTTTATTTCTCTCTCCACTTTTCTCTCTTTTAGGAAATTTAAGGAGAAAACACTGTTTGCCGAATATGATGCTGACCTCAACAGGGTTTCAGAAAGTACACTAAAAGCAGATTTTAGCCCTTAGTGTAAAATTTAGGACATCGTTGGTCAAAATGAAAAAAAGAGAGATTTATTATAAGTTAGTGTCCAAAACCAGGGCATTTTAGATAACAATGGTAATGGCCATCTGACAGTGATGTAACTATTCTGAAATAAAGGTATTAAATATCAGAATTAAGAATAAATTGTGGTTGTTTTTTTTGTTCCAGTGTTTCTGAGCCTGATCCAAATCATACTCTGGAAGAGAGAGTTGTCCATTGGTATTTCAAACAGCTAGATAAAAATTCCAGTGGTGATATCGGCAAGAAGGAAATCAAACCATTTAAGAGATTCCTAAGAAAGAAATCCAAGCCGAAAAAATGTGTGAAGAAGTTTGTGGAATACTGTGATGTGAACAATGATAAATCCTTGTCAGTTCAAGAATTAATGGGCTGCTTGGGAGTAACAAAAGAAGAAGGTAAAGCAGAAACAAAGAAACGCCATAGTAAGAACCTTTTCTCTCTGTCTTTTTCACTAAATTCTTCAAAGTTTATGAAACCTGATATTTATATGTACCAGAGTTATACAAAATAAAAGAATACACCTGTCTACAGTTAATGTTGCTGTAGCTTAGGGCAGACGGCAGGAAAGTTGCTTCTGGATCACTTTGCTCCAACAGAATCAAAAACTTCCTGTTGATTCTAACTGTTAAATGTATTATGGTAGGAAACCTAAGAAGATATAATAACAGTCATCAAAAAGCCAGTTTAGTGTTATTATAGAATTGTGTTCTGAGTAGCTGGAAGTATCACACCTGTGCTTTTTGAATTCCTGGAAGGAAGCACATGGTTGAGCTTGCTAATGAGTTCTCATGTCTCAAATGTGGTTTAGAGATGCAGAGAGGAATGTGGTAATTTGCCAAACAGGTGAGATAATGGCTGATACACAGCCACCTTACCTTGCTGCCAGACTTATAGGAAGGGGAACAACTAACTACAGAGTATAATAGTACCTGCAGAGTTCAATCACACAATTCCTGAAAAGGGGAAAAATAATTAAAAAAAAAAAAGCAGTAGGTCCCCATACTTTAAGAAGTTGTGGAAGAATTAATATAGGTAATTTGTTTCATCTGGTACCTTAAAATGAAGCAAGGACAGTAGAATAAAGGAATCATTGGTTGTATTCAAGGCTAGGAAAGGAATATTTTATGTCTGCAGAGTCGGAAGAGACATTTTACTAATGAAATAAATTGTCTATGGATCACAGTAACAGATCTCTCAAAACAAGTATTGATCAGATCCAGGTGTTTTTTTCTGTGGCTTTTTTTTTTTTGTGGACCTCATAATGATACTTTCCAATTTTCACTTAGATGATGAAGGTTAAAAAAATGCATATGAAGGTGGATGATTTCTGGTATCTTTATGCTATGAATGTGGAAAGAGAAACACTTCTGTCCTGCTGCAGCAGGCATTCTTAGGACTTATTGCGGATGAAATTTGGGTCCAAAATCACTACACAGGAGGTAAAGGAAAGCCATAGCAAGACTGAAAGCAAACCCCAGGTTTTTTTTCTTCATATTCCAGTAGAAAAACCCCGAAAAATTAGGATAAACTTCCTGTTCTGGAAATGAAAATTGTAAGAGGCATGAAATAATGTGAAGATCACACACAGATTTGGCTGAAATAAAAATTATGACCACCATAACTGAAGTTCTGTAACAAATCTTCTTCAAAAAAATCTATTCAATAATGAGAACATTCAACTTTGGAAGGGAAAAAAAAAAATCTCAGAAGTTTGGCATTAAAAATCTAATGGTATCCAGTTGGAAAAAAATTCTTAACCAAATCATTGGGTTGCTTTACTAGAAGTACATATTTTTAAGGACAAGACAATAAAAATTACTTTTGTTGGAGTATCATTATTCTATTTTGTTTCTCTTACTTGATAATTAAAATTTATTTTCTGATATTCCTTTCACTTGCACAAATGAAAGCAATTACCACTTCACTGCAGTTAGAGTTACATCTCTAGGAAAATATGAGACTCTTGTCACCTGAGGTGTCAGAGCTGAGCTAAGAAAGTGACTGTATAATTTTGTGTGAGTCCCAAGGTTCTTGTGTGAGAATAATTGGAAGCAATATAAAAGCTAGAGAGTTGTAAAGCATGTTTTCTGAAGGGGGTACTAGCTGCTGTAGCATTTTTCAGTATTCAGTTTTGTTTCCCTTAGTTCCAGTACAGCTTGTTTGATTCACAGACTGACAATGGAAAACCAAGAGAGCAAGTTCCTCCCTAGTCTCGCAAGTTTACTTGGGAAGATTAATGGGCTAGCAAATTCATTTAGCATTTTGAGGGTTTATTTTCCCCTATTTTGGGCACTGTCTTTGAGACTAAAAAATTTTAAAAAACAGTGATAATCTTGTCATTTCACAGATTAAATGTGAACAATGTTTTTGGTTTGTAGAATTGTTTCTGTGCACTATCTTTAATCAAAATGAATGCTTTCCAGACATTCTATTTGTCCATGCTTCTTTACTGCCAAGCATAATAGACTATATTTACTACTAAAGTTTTAGTAAGTTTGAAATGCTCAGCCTTGAATATATGCAAACTTCTAAGCAAATTTGACATTTAACTGGCAAGAGATGTCCAACTTTCATATAATGCCTTGAAAAAAGCAACATCTGTATTGAGGAAAGAAAAAAGTAGCTGTGTCAACAAAAGATATGAAATATTGTATCTCATTTATCGAAAGCTGTGCATTTACCCTGCTCTAAAAAATACCTTTTCAGAATGAGGGCTTCAGTTCTTGAGGATAACTTCAAACCATATTTATAATGTTTTCTTTCCCTTCCTTTAGCAGTCCCTAGAACCAACACTGAGAGCACTTCATCCAGCAGGCAGGTGAGTACTGAGGAGAGCAAGATCTCCATTTCTGCATCTCCTGGCTGAATTTCTTGGGGTTTTAGCAGTCATCATTGCAGCTTCAAACTGATTTAATCTGATATTTTGCAGAGTTGCCAGAAAAATGTAAAGCAACATCCCAATTAATGAATTTTAACTTAAGTTCTATGTATGGAAAGCTAAATCAGTCAATTACAGGCGCAGAGTAAATGTGCATAATTTGCAAAGTGGATTAGGCTTGGATGTGGAAGTTTCTAGAAAGGTGTATATTGACGTATAGGACATATATGATAACTTGGTGAGTGTAATTGAGCCCTCATGAGTCTTCTGCATTCCTGAATGACAACATTCCCATACACTTTTAAATGTGCACTGATTCATCTTCATTTAACTTTTACTTTAGCTGAATTCCGTCAGTTTTTCTTCCTGTCACACTATAGACACAAACTGACATTTATTGAAATGAACAAAGCCATGCATTTCCCATGCCCCGTGCAAATCTATATGTTTCACAAACCCCACTGCATCATTATATCATGGCTTTAAGCAGCTTTTAAAATCTTAGTGCAATGAAAAGAGCTGTCACTTCCAAATGCCTTTGCTGGCTGAGCAAAATATGCCAAAGAACTAGGATTTGCATCAGTCTGCTAACCTATGTTTAAACTAAAATTGCAGAATGATGGAGAAAATAAAATGTCAAGTGCCCTGACAACATAATCCATGATTTTTATTTTTATTTTTATTTTTTTTTTTTTTATCAGTTTTCTGCAAAGACTTGATCTTGTTTTTCAAAGTAGCCCCAGTGTCATCCATGTAGGTTTGGCTACTCAAGCCATTCAGAGCTGCAAAAGGCACAAAAGTAGAGTTTTTTAATGAAGGAAAGGTGCACTTTGAAAAGGAAAGACTCCAGTAAAGGCCACAAAAGTAAGTTAAAAGAAGTGGGGTTTAACTTGTGTGTGTCTATTTTTATAGCCACTTATTCTAAAGAAAATATTTCTGGCCAATATTGTCATACCTTCCTAGTACTTTTGTATGGTCTTGTAGGAGGGCTTGTGAGTCCAGTGGCTTGGTGGTCTAGCAAAAGAGTTATCTTCACACTATTCTTATACCTTACTATTGTATTAGTTAGAGGACTTAAATTATTAATGCCTACAAAAGTGTCAGTAAATGATGCACTAGTTTAAAAATTATTCATGTAACTATATTATAAGAACAGCTCAGGTAATGCTGCACCTATGAATATAGGAATTTGGCTAAAAATACCCCAAAACCCTAGTTGTGGTGAATGTCTTTCTATCTCTCATAAAGCTAGATTAATTTGTTAGAAACTTAACCCCAAGTGAACCTACCCACAAGCCAAGAGAAATCTTCCCCTCAAAGTTTCTTGTTGATTTGTTCCCTTTTTTTGTCTCTGCTTTGTTTGATGTTAGGTTTGCACTTCCTAAGGCAAGCTCAATATTGGTTGTGGTTTTTACCAGAGACCTCCTACATACCTTTGATGGAATATAAAATATTCTCACAGCTACAATAATGTGATACATTTGTTTGTTTAAACAAGTGTTTTTGGTCTTACTTTTTCAGGTTTTCCCCACAAATCATTTACACCTTAAACAAGACAGCCTGAAAACAATTATCCTTTCAGAACTCCAGAGCATTCAGAGGGGTTATTTTAATTATATAATGGCAATTACTGGCACACATGCATTGCAATTGAAGCATTGCAAGCCCTCTCCCCTTTCTTGTAATCTGATACCGACTTGTGGAAGTGTCCTTAGAACATCTATGTTTTTCAATTTTGTCCAATAATTTTGCTGACTCAGCATCAATTAAGAGCTGTTGCTGACAAATGATAGCCTTACATTAAGGCTGGCTAAGAAAACCATCTGTTGGCAGTTTTATACTTGAACAATGCATGGCTGCAAATGCACAAGGTGGTTTTCATCACAGAACTTCTCACTTGAAAGGAAGCTACTGAAAAGCATAGAAGCTGCTCAAAAGAAACCAGCCATCTGTGAAGGCCTAATCAGATTTGCACCACTCAGGAGACACAAACTCAAACACAAACTCTCTACTTATTTATTATTTAGCAGCAGTTTAGTTAAATATATGCGTGCTTTGGCACATGTTTTTTCACATTTGTTGAAAAAACAACTCAATGAAAGCAAGCAGATAGAGAAACATGCCCGGATGTTGTTACTGCAGCACAGCTTGGTTGCTCTAAAAGAGATCAAATAGGGGATGGGTCTGACTGGACTCAGGTAGTGGCCAGGTACATTTCCCTTGCTCAGCTCCACCCTGTCCAACAAACACACACATACATGCCCACGTGCCATCAGCGCTGCTTTTTGAAGCCTAGCAAAAGGTTTGTAAGGAAACCACAGATTGTGAGACTTCAGCCAGCAGCCCATTCCTTATAGGAGGATAGGAGCATGCCATAGCAGGTATATGGAACCAGAGACTTGCCCAGGCAGTTGCTCAAACTGTGTGATCAACAGGTATGGATTTAAAGGGCCATTGGTAAGTAGTCAAGATATTGCTCATACCCTTGCTCACAGGTGCCATAAAGGACTACAGGGCAGGAATATTTTTACTCCCTGTATATATTTATGCAGAATTCTGTTCTGATAGTTGCATATGAGTACTGCTAAAAAATAGAGATAGAATTTTCTGCTGGACTAATTGAAAACATCATTAATAATGCAAATTTTCCCAACTTCCTTTCAGCAAGTTTCGAAGAAGCAAGGGTGAACAACTTACTAATCCAAGGCAGATCTCTTTGACATGTGGGAGATTTCCTCACCAAAAGGCAATAAAAACAACTGTAGTATTTGCACTTTGTACTTAAAAATGTAAATTCACTTTGTAGAAATGAAATATTTAAACAGACTTTTTTTTTAATCTGTGAAAAAGTAATGGCTAGTTTTGAAAAATTATCACATACAATGTATGTGTATTCTTTTGTTGTCTAAAATATGTAAAACATGTTGGAGATGTAAAAGTTTGCATTTAAACAATTTTTTAAAAAATAACATTTTTGGCAAACAGTAGCACAGAAACCTGATTCTATGTATTTTTGATTTCAGTAGTATGCCTTATTTTTCTTAATACTGTCATTTAAGTAGAGTTATACTGAAAAATCTACTGTATTCTCAATTTTGTCCAAGCAGTGTTGAATGTTTCAGGTTTGCAGGACTGAGAGAATTGTGTAAATTGCTGTTTACTTGGTTTTGCAGTTTTTTACTGAACAGATATTTCATTGGTGGCAATATTTTATTTCATTTTATTTTTATTGTAATTATTAAGCTTTCCAAAGATCATACAATGAGAATACAACCACTAATGGATTCAAAAAACAATTATTCTACTTGGGATGCTTATAGAACAATGTATCCTTTTATCAATTTTTGAAGTGCCTTTATTAATAAGTTTTGGTAGGATTTTTCTCCTGTCTGCTTTCACTTGGGTTGATAACACAGCAAACCAAAACGGAGTTAGGCAGATTGTAGTGTCACTCCAGTCTGATTCAGCTGGGACCTTAAAAGCATGTTTCCATGGTCAGTGCAAAGCAGGTACAGAGTTTGTATGGGGCAGAATAGTAAATCTTTCTATTGTGACGGGGAAGGATAAGCCTTTTTCCTCTACACATGGCTACCCTTATAAATCCTTTGGCTTGCCTGCGGGCCCAGTAGAGGAGGGGCTATTCACATTGCCCCCACCTGAAGCTATTTTTTAACTGACTAAAGAAACTTCTTGAGCGTTTTCATACTTTCTCCATCATTTTCCCCCCAATGCTTTTTTCATATGTGTGTCTGAGGGGAATAAGAACTTTGGATGTGAATCTAAAGCAGGGGACCCAAATGAAAAAAGGTTCTGCTCTTGAACAGCTGGGAGTTACAAGCAGCTGGGCTGATCAATGCAGTGGTAGAAGGACTACTGGCATCTAGGAGCTGACATGAGAAGGCAGGAATGTAGCAGCAAGCAGTGATTTCATTGCGGTTTATTTGAATAATGTAGGATTTGACATGTGACCAACTATTCATAATAGCACCCTGCTTGAGTTTGTATCTGGAAAACTTTCTCTGAATCAAAAGGTGTCCTTTCAATTCCAACATATTCTGAAGTAATAGGAAACATTGTATGCAATGGAATTGTATCCCAGAAATTGTGTACTCTAAACTCTGCAACAGGAGAAACCAAGGCAATTGTGTGTTATCTTGTATTTTTGTTTTTAAAAGTATTTGTTATTCTTTTATAATGTTAAACTTGGAAATTAACCTTCTTTACAGATTAAAGATTAGTATGTTATCAAACTATGCTGCTGATTTTTCTTTTGCAACACAGAGAGACTTGTTTGGAAGTAGATACACATAAAGATGACTTCACCACTGCTTTGAGTTTACAAGGAATCTCATGACCTTGCATTGTGTCCATCTACTTTTATTGAATTCTCTTTTAAGATCATTCATTTCTTAGTCATACCATTCCTTCCTTGAATTCTCCATATAGCTTCAACAGGCCTCTTGCTTCTTCTCAGCAGAGTATAGATAGAGATGACACCTTTTCCCCTGCATGTGAGTGTGAGCTGCAGGGCAGCTTTCAGCCTGGCTAGAAATAATGAGGAGAGAGATGCAAGCCCTCAGAATTTACAATGCCTGGTTAGGTGGTCACAGTATGGTTAATAGCAGCATTTTGTAAGAAGCATTTAATTCCATTGCTTTGGCTTTTGGAGACAATATAAACATAGGCTACCAAATTTTTTGCCACGTCCATGGCTTGAAAATGCACCCCATTTAAACTGAGAGGTTGTGTGGGAGGGCAGATTTGGACTAGCAATATGATTATATCATGAGTGGTGGAAGTGCAGGTAAATTCTAAAGGCTTTTTTAGGTAGCCAAAGACTTCTACAACACAGAGTCATTTAATAACTCTACAACAACTGAAACAGGAGGTGTTTCTTCTTTGTATACATTTCTGTGTCATCACTTTCATGACTTATGTCAATTAACAGAGACTACATCACTTGAATATAAGTCATACTGACTTCTTATACTGCCAGGTAGAGTCCAGATCCTTCATGGAACCATATTTGCAAGATTGCTAAATTCACCTTGGCTTCCTGTATCTCCCATATGCCCACGGGAATATTTAAACTGAGATAAATATTCTATTTGTAACTAGGAACAGCTTTGATACCAAAAAGGAATCTATGTGGATAGGCCCTTAGGCTCACACTACAGTGTTTATTGTTTACACAGTAAATTAATTAGTTCTACTTTTTATCCTACTCATTGTGCAACAATTTAATTTCAATTTTAATCCTGTTACTGAAAACACAACTTATACTCTGCTTCTCATTGACCAATATTTGTTCTAGTTCCAGCTATTGCTGAACATATTTGTTTGGAACTTTTATAAGGTTGTAAATAGAAGACTATAAAGTTTGTAAAGTGTGTATGCATTCAATTATTTGTTCAGCCTGTTGCAATGTTCATCAGTCAACAGGCCACACAGTGAGAAATGCTCTATATTTTGACAACACTTTGGAAAACTTACTCATGTTCTTCCTATCCCTACTTTTAGACCAATGTCATAGTTTAATTTTTACCAAAACCACTTAATTGTCAGTCTTCTCCCAGTCTAATAAAATACCTAGTTTTCAGGTACTCATTTTGTAGACTTGGGACCTTGATGAGTGCTCCAAATGACGATTTTTCTTGTTAATGTAATTTCAGATATTGAAAGACTAAAACAGAGAAACCTGAACAAAAATCACTGCATATAAAGTTTTACACTGTACTTTTTTGACCACGCTTTTGCCCATCACAAGTAACATAAACCCATGGAGAAAGCTGGCATTCCTAGAAAGCTTGAAGGAAAAGAAAAATAAAGATTGATTAATTAAAGATATTTACGTGTTTCCAAGATTTGATAGATGTAATTAATATTTTCTTTTTACAGTGGTAAAAAAAGATGGATTAATGGAGGTTAAGAAATCTTTGCTGCCAAAGATAATATAATTGTCCCTTTTAAATTTTTACATTGGTATATAGCTAAGTTATAGAAACTAATGTTTTTAAGTAAGAGTCTAGTCCTGAGAGTAGAAGTTTTATTACTTTGATTTCCTTTAGGATGGCAAATTGATGTAATTTTGGAGAAATTTGACATTAAATAGGAACCAAGTAAGTTTATTGATGTCTGAAACATTAGAATGATTGTAGTAAATTATTGATACAAACTGTACTCTTGTCCAATTTAATTGTTTCAGTTCAATTTTTGTAAGTGAAAACATGTCCTATGTTTAAAAAGCATCAATAATGCATGTTTCTTTTTCTTTAAACAAAAACTCATGTGGAAAGCATTGAGAGCAACGCATTTCCCTAAAACATCCAATGAGGAGGATAGCAGGGAGAGAGGTCTATTTTTATCTAAGTTAATGATAGAAATATATGCAGTATTTTCCCTCTACTACATCCACCTTCCCTTTTTTCATCATACACTTTGCCCTCGGACTCATGATACTGGTGGTGCACAAAGGCTTTTTGGAAGGTAAGATAATTAACTGAGAGTCCATTCTGTGTGTATGAACAATCTTTTACATAAAATAGGGTCATCTGAGTCATCCTTTCCCTAGATAATCTCTTTACTTAACATCAGTTCAATGCATGGGATTTCTTGCTTCATATCAAGTACAGAATCCTTCTTTGCACAGTCATGGGACCCATTCTTGGCTGAATGGGTAGTTTATGAAGAAAATCTTTCATAAAATATCAGCACAGTCTATGGGATTCTAGGTGGACAGCTGCAATTTTTTATTAAGCCACTGATAACAGTTAATAAAGATTTATAAAACCCACTCAGTATGTGAAGTGAATCCATGAAGTTGCCTCTATTTGTTCTAAATAGTCAGTCAAGGACAAAGGACAAAAAAAAACCAGAAAAAAACAGGGTGAATGAAGTGAGAAATATTGTTTCACTAAACCATGATTTACTGATTTCATGAGATTGGGGTTTACTATGAAATGTCACTTGGAGCTTATTTTACTTTAACTAACAAGCATGAAATATCAACATGGAAAAGCAACATTTGGACACCTATTTTGTCACAAAATTGGATATTGTGAAAGGTAGAAGTGTTCTTGCTCTTCCACCAACTTTTTTAAAAAAATTGTATTTGTTTAAAAGCAGTCAGACAGTCCAAACATTTTTTCATGCTTCATCTGAGTTTTGGAGTGTCTTGCTATCACTGTGTGAAACAAAGAAAAACAAGACTGGGGCTTAATGAATGGTTGGATTTTGCACTAAATGCATATGAAATGTGAAGAAAACTGTAGTATAGGTAAGGGTATTTATATTAGTTTGTATCTATGCAAAACAGTTGAAGCAGTGTGAATTATATGCAGAAATATAAGGGGTACTATTCCAGCTTGCAAAACAAGCCTGCCATGAGACTGATTGCAAACATACTCAAAACCTAAAATATTCTAGCATATCTCTACTTTTAGCAGTCATTTCACTCAAAGGCTGATGTGAACCAAAATCCACTTTGACTACTACCCAAGGAGTAAGTCTAGCTCTCTTGGTTTGTAGCTTCCCAATTAGTTTTCCTGAATCCACAGCTTGGGTACATACTTCTGAGACCCCCCAGGCTGCGATACAAAGGGACAAAGACCCAGAACAAAGAACACAGGATTAAACATGGTGACAGATACTGCAAAGTACAGGATATTGCTCCATAGCTCAGAGTTTTTTATCCTGATGGGCTGTGATCAACTGAAAACTCCTGCCCTGTATCATCAATGACAAACCCTAACTTCCTGCTTCCTAATGCATCAAATCCGTGCCCAGATTTAGAGAACATTATGCTTCAACTGAGTGGGAGGCAGTGTGAGTCACAACTACAGGGCATTTGAGAAATGCTGTGTCTCCTCAATAAGTGCTCACTTAACTCCCACCAATTAATTTCTCTTTCTGCTCAATACCATATGATGGAGCAGCATCTGCACACGTCAGTTCTTTAGTGCTCTGCAGAAAGGAGCTGTGCTTCTCAGCCTGGAGCATAGTTTGTTGTATTGAATGCTCAGAGTCAAGGAAAGTTTTTTCTGTAGTTTGCTGTTATCCCAGGAACCCACTGCTGCCTTACAGAGGTTTCAAAAAATATTTTGCAGCACAAAATATACAAAGGAAGAAGTGCTGGCTGAAGTGGTAGAAAAAAAAGAACATGTAATTTAAAAAAAAAAGCTAATAAAAAAAGAGAGAAGAAAATCCTTAAGAAGAGAGACAAGAGAAAAAAATCAAAATAGGATCATGGAGACACTCTGAGGCACTGAGGAAGGTGGCCAGAGCTCTGCTAAAGCCACATGTGGAAATGAAGGAAGAGCAGACAAAGAGAACACAATGAAGAGAGAGCAGGTAGAAATGGTAGGGGAGCGAGCTTGAAAGGGTATGAATGAAAACAAAGCAAGGATAGAAATGCTAAAGATAGAAAGAATAGAATAGGTGTTTAGGCTCCCATGAGGAGGAAGAGTCTGAGAGATTGAGGGGAGAATAAGATGAAGGGACACAGTTTCTCTCATACAGCATCACTTTCTGAGTCGTATAAGAGGTTTTTCTTGCCTTTGGATATTTCCTTATCCATGTATAAGATCTGAATTTATTCCTTGGTATCCCAGTCACTCCAGTGCCTTGTTCCAAAAGAAATTGTTTTCATGGCCAATCCCAAGGCTTCCTTTAGATCCAGGAAGTCTGAGCAACATATAATGAAAATGTGAAAAACAAACCAGTATATTTCTAAACTAAGAGCAGACTTGACCAGGATGAGGAAATCAGAACCACAACAAAGATAAATTTTCTTTTATATTTCTTATTCAGTAAAGATGCAAGAAAATTTAATTAGCTATGTTTTTTTAGATTTTTCTTTTATTCATTTCACCAACAAATCCTCTGCAGGCTTTGCTGATACCCTACAGTTTAACATTTTCTTTAATCAACACATAGATGACAAAGGATTACAAGAGTTCTTAATTCTTATTGTCTGGTTTTTTCTTTTGTGGTTTTCTTTATGTTCACTCTTGGGGTGGCTAAAAACTAATTATTTAAATGCTTCTTAAAGTCTTTAATCTTTAAAGGTTTGTATCTCTGCAAGGGAAAAAAGCAGAGAAACAGACTGCAAGAAAGATGTTCAAGAAAACTTCGGAGCCCTTAGAAAGTACCACATGTTCGTATTAGAACTATTTTTAAGGTACAAAATGTTTCCATGATTTGATGACAAGGAGTTTGACTTCATTACCTTTGGAAATTTACTTAGAAAATTCATTTGGATAACTACTTAGAAAATAGCTAATGTCAAGTAATGTCTCTCACTTTAGATTTTCAGCAGTGCACTGGAGCAAGTTCAACACATGCTGTCCTAATGCAAATAGCAAAACTAGGGAGAGGCTGGGAAGGGGCTTCATGTGGGTGCAGTTTGAAGTGAGAAAGCCATCTACATGCCCATGAACAGCTTGGAGAATGGGAGAGAGGGACCAGGTGAAGAGGAGGAGGCTGCAGTGAGAGTAGCAAGATAGCTTGTCTTACAACCAGTACCTGCTCCACCACTTAAAGCCCAGAGACTTTGAACTGTTCAGAATCTGTGTTCGGGTAGTAAGCAGCGTAGCCAGTCCAGATCAGATTTTGCCTGAAAGGTTTTCACCTTACACCAGGCAGTACAACTGAAAAACGGAAGACAATGGAAATTGGCACAGACTTCTGTTTGCTTGCAATGGTTGAAGGTGGGGAGGGTGGGGAGGGAGGGGGGGATGGACAGTGACAGAAACATTGTTTTAAACTCTGGAGCCTCTGCTCAATTTTAACTCTTTAAAATAGAAAGTTTCATTCTCTTCTGAAATCTATGAAGTGGAACTTCCTAGGACTGAATGTACTCTTCACAGTGAGAAAGGGAGATCCAGGCACCACAATGAGACAGTCATCTCTGAGAAGAGATGGCCCCAACATCATGGCTGTTTAATAAAAAATACTGAGCATTGCTTTAAAATAGAAGCTAAATGTATAAATGAATACAAATACTGCCACATTGAAACTCAATCATCATATACTCATTCCCCATTTTTCTTATAATTTTCAGTGAAAATTTGATGGATTCTGTTTAAGAAATTGTTTATTATAGCTTCAGCCATAAAAAAACCCAGTAAGTTTCAGATAAATTTTCCCTTGGAAGTTTTGCTTTAGTTTGTACTGTTGGGGTATAGGCCTTGTTGGTGGGTAAAAGTCAGTAATGCGTTCTTTACAATCTTTGGTCAATTGTAACTGTTAGTGTATCTTTTATTTTATTATTTTATCACTTTTTTTTTTATTTTTTAGGGGCTTGAAATTCTTTCATATGGTAACAGACCATACTTCTACCAATTACTGTCTGTTAAATAGTATTTCCAATCTTCTTCTGGACAATAGTAAACACATTTGAGAGGGAAATAAGAGGACAGATCATGCAGCATTTGTATATTAGTGACATTGCATTGTTGATGGTATTTTCATCTTTTGCTCTTCATGCATTTAGATTATCATTATCTTTCATCATAATTTTATTAATCAGTACTTCTACATAGCAAGCAATGAAAACAAAGAAAATATTTTAGAACAAAAATTCTGTTAGGGAATTAATTGCATTTAAATTTTATTAATGTTTATAATCTTTTACACACATTTCCATAAGCAAAATTCAGCTCATGCTGATCTACTTCATGTTTTCATCATGCTACTGTATTTCACAGAGCAGTTTCCCATTGTTTGGGTGTCTGCCATAAATGTAAGGGAGTTCATTATTTTTGTCCTAAACCCCTATGTTTGTAGTCTAACGCAAAACCATGAGAAAATTTTTTGTGGCTAACAGCCTTTGTTTTAAAGATAGTGGGGAATGGAATACAAATAATTAAGGAATACAAATGAATGCCAAGGCAAAACTACGCATAGAAACTCGTAAAGCGCCTTTTTCAACTATTTGTAAGCTTGCCTTCTAGTGAATTTTCAACTCAGTTTTTGAAGAACACATTTAATAGATAGTGAAGTAGGATATATTTGCTACAGATGTTTCTGCATATAAATAAAATGGCTCTTGTCTAATAGCCTTTGTGAATTGCCTTCAATAAACACTGTGTTGTGGTTAACAGCAGAATCTATGTTTATTCAGACAATCTAACATGCAGGCAGATTTCTGTTCCCATATAAAGTTCCCTACCTTTCCCTAATACACTGTGCAGACCAGCTGTGCTCCAGTTCCCTGGAAACATTAAAGCGGTGTTTGACTAGAGCCTGGGACTCTAATGAGAACAGTGTGGATTTAAAGAGTTAGCCAGATCTGAGGGGGGAGTGGAAGCATCATTTTATCACATCTTGTTCCTGTGAGAGTCAACATACAGGGCTCCCAGAGGTAGGAGTTAAGGTGCTCTGGAGTAAAAGTATGCCCAGGTCCCTGGAACCAGGATCTGCAGTAAGTGAATGCAGGCTGTGAGCTTACCTGCTTAAAAGTGCTGCTACCCTTTCCCCTCTTCCACCTCAGGCTGAAGTGTGGTGAGGGTATTAGGCTGTGATACTCTGTTCACTCTGGAGTTTCTTATGCTCTTTGCCTTTTAAAAACCTGTCTGGAGGGTGCTGCTAGATGGGCTGAATGCACATCTGGTTGGCTGACAGGTTTAAGTGTGGCTCTTGGGTCCATTTCAAACCAGGGCTCCAGCACCATTGCTTCAGATCATGGCTTTGTGGGATCAGGCACAGGGCAAAACTCTAAACAAGCCCCAGCATGAGCCATCCCTACAAACAGTCCCTGGCTCACAGCAGCCTTTCCATCAGGCTTAATAAGTATAGGCGTGAATAAACAGATGAAACAATGGAACCTAGTATGGACTGCACAAGTGCTCAAGGACTGTCTTCCATGAGCAGGGAGGAGAAATGATCGTTTGCCAGCAGTAAGTTAGAGCAACAATTAGTTTGAATTTAATTCACACTAAGACCTCAGACATGGGCACAGTTAGCTCCAGCTGCAAAGGAACATATTTTGCTTATTGGCTGACTTTCTGAGTAAAGAGGTGCATGTGAATCCAAGACAGGTATTTCAAGAACATGGCAATGCTGCTTTTATAGACCAGATAAATTTTTTGAAGCTGAATTTTATTTTTTCTCTTGGGTAAAGCTAGGATAAAAGTAGCTAATGTGTAATGCAGACATCTGTACTGATGTAATGGTTTAGGCCATCATCAGGACAAAAAAAATGTTGAACCATATTTTCTGAAAATTCAACAAAAAGTCAGTATGAGGGATATAAAAAAAGTTGAATTTGGAGCAAGTGCATAATCTAAAATTTAGCAGTCAATCAAGAAGTTAGGTTTATGTGCACTGTTTCTAATAGCAAATAAAATCTCTCCTGCTGAATGGAGTCACTGCAGTTATATGTAGTGAATATACCCTAGCTGAGTTTCATCATCATTGAACAAGTCTTCTGAGAACCTGTTTCCAGTAACAGAACAAGGTTGGCAGTACAGGCTATACACACATCTGTTTCCTGGAACATGGCAAATCTGCAGTTCGTATCACAAACTGGGTTGCACATGTTCTAGAAAGCCTTGGGCATTGATTCTGAAGAGGAAATATGTTAATATGGGTTATTTCAGAATGGTTTTCAGGTTTAATTTAGCTGGTTATTCTGAAAACAGAAACCTGTATGAAATCTCAGCAAAAGTAGAGAGTCATTACTTACCATAAAGCTTTTTTAACTGCATAGAGTGATGGTGAAGTTTGGGGTGAATAGTTCTGTGCAAAGGTTCTGGTGAGGTTTAATGAAGATTGTTGACTACCAGAAGACAGAAAAAAATACCAGCAGAAAAGAAAAATGGATCATTAACTGAAGATTCATGTTTGGATTCATGTTATATTTTCCTGTTGTGGTCTGGTGACAACTGAAATACAAGATGTATAGCAGGAAGTTTTCAGTAACTTTTCAGGTCATGAACTGGTATAAAACCTGAGATGTTGTGCAAAACACAAGAAATTATCTCAAAGAGGAGTATGAGTGTAGTCAACACATATAAAAAGAAAAGCAGACACATTGCAATGAAAATCCATTTTCTTTGCAGGTTTAGAAGATACACCTGCCAACTCTATTTCTTTGGGAAATGTACTGAAACCCTCAGTTAATCTATTGTCCTCCTAATATAATGCTATAATCTGTATTTCAAAAACATGTAGAAACTTCCACCTACCATGGCCACAAGGGTCACCAAACATCAGACAAAATATAGTTAACTGCAACACTTTCAACAGTACACAAGGCATTCACTAGATTGGAATTTAACATCCTGGTGTCAGCCAGTGGCAAAGTACATTACAAATTGTGACCTTTAGCAACTCCATATGTTCACCTAATTGGTGGTCAAATATGGATTCAGGAAATACCCTTCTTCATAATAAAGATGGTGAATGAAGTCAAATTTTGTTGTAACATTTTAGGAAAAATGCTATTTTTTCATAATCTTTTTATATGAGTATTTTTGAAATGTTATTGTTAGATCAACATAAATTTCTCTTATATTTCTCTCAGTTTATGTCAGGAGTGAACTGTCCTATCAATTTACTAATGCAATGAACAACATAGCAGACTCGTGTGGCAATTTCTAACATTTTTCAGTTTGCAAATCTAATTTTTTTTTCAAGTTAGTTGCTTTCTCTTGTAGAGTCAATAAAAGGTGCTATCAGTAGATATTTCTTCATGATGTTTTGTGGATTTCTTGGAAACAGTCCATGGAACATCAATAAATACAGTTCACTGTTTGAGATTACCACTGTAGAAAGAATACTGATAGTATTGATAATACTATTCATGAATCCACTACCACTCATTTTTACCTGCTAATACCTGTTCATGCACCTTGGGAAAAAAATATGTTCTGCCATGAGGTCTATTGGAAAATCTGATTTCTCCCAGTTTGCAAATTAACTGATACTACAGGTTTGTGTTTTGGTATCTGTAGCAGTTTTGCTGTTTGCCTCAATTATGGGGTGTTTGTTTGCCCTTCTAAGTCTACGTCTGGTGACATGTAATTAAATGAAGAATTCCTTCTTCATGTCTGTTGAAGGTTTATCATAGCCAAATGTTTAGGTGGTAATTATACAAGAAGGATGTGGGGAAGACTTTCCACGTGCTTCTGTGGGGACAGAATTTAGTTTCTTAAATCATGGTTGGTGTATCCCTGAAAATATTCTCAACTCAGACAGAATTCTGAGCTTGGTAAAGTAGTGATTGAGCAAGGATCTACTTAGATTGATCTCTAGACAAGAAGTCAGACTGTGGATTATGTGGTTCTTGGCTTCTACAGCTTGTGAATTTCAAAATAGATATGCAATACAGAGGAATAAAGTTAAAATACACTTAATGCCACCCATTTAAAAGAATTATTCAGTTCAAGGTTTAATTAGAGGTGAGATTAGCTTGTAGGATTTGGATCAGTAAAACTTACTTTTTTGTTTGTTTTATAGGAGGAAATACTAACTCCTATATTTAGTTTCAGGCATGCTACTTTAGATTTCAAGTTTGTTCTATCCTCACTTTAAACTAAGTAAAAACATTAAAAGTTTGCAAACGTATAATTCAGTTGTTACCAAAACCCAATGGCAACTTTTTCTTCTTGTTAGTTGAAAGCTAAAAATGGGGAAAACAAATAGTAGCCATTCTTGTTTTTACTAACACTGTGAATCTTGGATTTTCTTTTTGTCTGCTTTTGTGCAATGAGATGTAACTGTGTTGGGATGAAAGCTTTGAGAGACTGACCTGGGACCCGCTGTTTGGCACAGATTGAGTTGGCCAAAGAAACTTTGCTTGTTGCCCTGCTCCCTGTCCATAAGCAGGCAAACATCTCCTTCACCCTGCTGAGAGCCACCCATCATTGCAACTCAGCAAACCAAACAGAAATTTATTGAAGGGCTTTACAAATGAGACACTCTTAGGAAGGGCTTGCAGATTCAGTTGAGAGCTTACATCTGGACTCACCCATGTGTGTCTAGCTGGGAATCTTGCCTCACATCTTACTTTAACTTGTTTAGGTATTTCCCCAGAATGCAAAGAGGTCCTGACATTCAATGGAGAAGTTTCAACAAGTTTCATGAAGCTAATTATATACATGGACATAGAACCAAGTACTGGAAAGAGTGTTATGAAAAAAAGTAATATTTCTGTAAGTAGTGCATAGGGATTGGTTTCTGATGGTTTGGCATGTGTGATTGAATTTGCTGGTCTATAATAAGTTACAAGAGACATGTGGAAACAATATTTTGAAGATCTTCATTCCTTGTTCTGAAATTGTCTGAGGAATTCAAAATTTTTTAGGAGTTCACATAAATGTATCACACTTGCTTGGGACCCCTGAATAACAATTCATAGGAAGGAACAAAAACTTTAGGACTTAGATACTTTAAAACAACTATCCAAAAATATGTTCTGATGCTCTAACCATTTCTACAGAGTAGTCTCTAAAAAATCAGATCTCCTCTTGTGGTGCCTAGCATCATAAATATTAAGTCTTTGTCCAAAAGTATAACTCACATTCACTGATTGATTTTATAGCAAAATATTGAAGCTGAGCTAGCCAGAGAATGCTTATAATAGCATCTTTCAAAGCTTTCCTCCAGATGGAGCATCTGTCCCCCTGCTGTTGTGCCAGTGTCTATAAAATACACTATCACTAGCTTAAAAATTATTTTTATTGAGTAAAATGAAACCAGAAGTCTGTTGTGGTTTAGATTACTGTTTCATATATTAATATTAAGCACAATTTCTCAAACAGGACTAATAAATGAGAACTGGCTTGTGCATTATATCCAAATTTACTGTTAGTACTGTAAGGGGACAGTAACAAAGCAGTTTTTCAAAACTGAGTCAGTGTTTAAACTGCCTAGGATCTTATTATTTTAAAACATCAGAATTGCAGACATGGTTGTAATGATTACTTAGAAACTCTGCTGGAAGAATATGTTATTCTAAAGAAAAAAATTATTATTAGTCTTGGGCTACGAGCAGTCATATATTGATAAAGTGTGTACATGTTTTTCCTAAACAATATTAACATAAAATTACACAATTTAGTTCAAATATAATTTTCAACTAAAAAATGAAAAATCAAACTGTTTCTTTTCTGTTTTTCTCTTTTCATTCCCCATTATCTAACATACAATGATGAGTTTAGCTTAGTAAAATGTGCATTCTTGGTTTTGTCCAATGCACTATCTGCAAATTCATTACATAGTTATTTTGGAGCATTCATGTTTCTCTCTTTTCCCTCAAAATACAGAAACCATCACTATAATGGTTTCTTCAGTGTTAAAATTCCAAATATGAGTGCTTCTAAAATGTACCTAACCATACTTGAGATAACAGTCTCACATCCAGCCATGTGATGGACTATCCCATTCCCTTCCCATGGCAGCACTGGAGCCAAGCACAGGACTTTATTGTGCAGCAGTGAAGAATACTGTGAATAGTTACATCAGGAGAAAAAAAATACTTAACTTCCCTAAATTTCATGGAGCCAAGCCTTGTTCACATCTACAAATTTGTGCTGTGTTACACCCAGGAGAGTCAGAATGACTGTCTGTCTGAGGCTTAACGATTTCAGGACTGACAGGTGTTAAATTAACAACTTTGATGTCATGAGAATCCATAAGGGTTTAATGGTTTAATGAGGACTTAAATGCAACTTCCACCTGTCCCAGTAGAGAACTGAGTTTCAGCTTGTGTTGTAAGTGCCTTGATCTTGTGCGATTCATCTGGTTCAGTAGAGAAAATGATCATGGTTTCAGTGGGAGTGCAATCTAGTTTCTAATCCTGCTTGTGTTAATTATGAAATTAACTCATCAGGGAGTTGGCTGGATGTATCATTTTTGTGCTGCAGCACCTCACAAACAGCTTCCATGATTACATTTTTTTACATTAATCTGTAAACATTTCTAGATAACAATCTCTTCTCACATCTAGTTAAGTTAGTGGAAATGACTGTTTTCCTACCATCCCACAGACCTGAAAAATCAATGAATATTTTGACCATACCAGCATTTCCAGAAGATTGTTGCTATGGTTACCTTTCCTAGTAGCTTACAAGGAGTGTGTCAAACCAGAGTGAAGGGAATCTGCTTAGCTATATGCTAAGAAACATTCAGGCAATCCCACTACAATTTTGGTTAAAGGTACTGAGCCAGTGACATGAGAAACTTTTCACTTGAAATTATCCACTTCCTTTTACTCTGTGGAAGAGAGCAGAACTCAGTTATTCAGTTAAGCCTTACCTTAGGTTTAATGGGAATGTCTGATCACTCTTCTGTATCTAACTCAATTTGTGAAAAAAAAAAGCCAACCCTCTATGACTGCTAAGAATAGATCCTATGCTTGGTATCCATTCTACCAACATGCTTATTCCAGTGAAGAGAAGCCTCTCCCTAGCAATTAGTCTTTTCCTTTAAATGACAATTTCTGCACTTCGTATATGTCCCTTCAGTAAGGACTACCTAAGAAAATAGTTGCTTGAGAAGGAAAGGAGGCTGGGCAGAATTAGGAATTTTAAGTCAATTCATGGCATGGGATTTATCACCTGGACAAAGAAATGTCAGTTTGGGCATCAAAGCTGAGTATCTTATATCACTTTGGAACAAACCCTCTCTGGTGCTTGGGTTGCAAAATGATGGTTTTCTTGCTACAAATAAATCATGCTTTTTGCTCTTCTTTTCTTTCCCAAGCTTCATTCCCTCACTGAATGCTAAGAAAATCTTATCTCACAAAGCTGCCAGGTTTAAGGGCAGGAGAAGAGCAGCAAGGCTGACCCAGGGGAAAAGGAGAATGAGGTTTTAGTTCATAGGAACACCTTTTTATCTGTGTTAGGTGGGTCTGGACAGACATCAAACAAAAAAACTTTGATGGCATGGCTCAGCATCCCCTAATATGGAAAGGATGTGTGTGCATTACAGGCAAGGTGCTGTGTTTTGGCGCTGATGATTCTCTCAAAGGAATGAGTGCCCTGCAGAGCAACCTTGACAAATTAGAGGGCTGGGTGATCACCAGTGAAGTTGGAAGGGAAAGTGCCAGACTCTGCATCTGGAATGGGGATGTGTGGACAGACTGGGGAATGAGAAGTTGGAGACCAGCACCATGGAAAGGGACCTGGGGGTCCTGGTCAGTGGCAAGTTGGACATGAGCCAGCAGCCAGGAGGGCCAGCCCTGCCCTGCAGGGCATCAGGCACAGCATCGCCATCCACGCAAGGGAGGGGATTGTTCTGCTCTGCACTGAGCTGGGGCAGCCTCACCTCGAGTGCTGGGGGCAGTTTTGGGTGACACAATGTAAGAAAAATATTAAACTGTTAGAGAGTGGGCCAGGAGGATGATGAAGGGCCTTGAGGGGAAATCATATGAGGAGACACATGTCAGTTGGTCTGTTCAGCCTGGAAAAGAGGAGACTGAGGGGAGATCTCATTGAGTTACGACTTCCTTGTGAAGGGAGGAGGAGGGGTGGACACTGATCTCTTTGGTGGCCTATCACAGGACTGGAGGGAATGGCCTGAAGCTGTGTCAGGGGAGGTTTAGGATGGATATTTGGAAAAATTTCTTCACTCAGAGGGTAGTAAAGCACTGGAACAGGCTTCCCAGGGAAGTGGTCACAGCATGAACCTGACAGAATTCAAGAAGTATCTGGACAACACTCTCGGGCACATGGTGTGTCTCTTGGAGATGGTGCTGTTCAGGGCCAGGAACTCGCTTGTTTATCCTTGTGGGTCCCTTCCAACTCAGCATATTCTGTGATTCTGTGATTCTGCAATATAATTAGCCAAGTCTACCAGAGGTCTCTGCATATCTGATCACATTCAGATATGACGGCAGTAACTAGCACAATTTAACTGGAGTCTGCCACGAGATGGGTCTACCACACTTCCAGTTTTTGTTCAGTCTTAAGGCAGCTGAGAAAATGTAAGCTGAGAGATACATTTACGTGTGGTTCCAAACCAAGTTTAAGGCATGGCATTCCACAGTACCATGAGCAAGTCTGAATGCATTTTGAAATAAATTAAGTTCTACAGCACCTCAGCAGAATTTAGTGAATATCACAGCTACATTCTGCACAGAAGCAATGAATAATCAGTCATGGAATTTGCCCAGCACCACGAAATGGAAACCTGGCTTTATTTTATCCACTTTGACTTCCTCCCCACCTGCCTGTGTTTATTACATTTCAATAATTAAGTGGAGCTAGAAAACACCCCGTTTATTCTTGGAAAAATTCTAATTTATATATTTTGTATGCGGTTTTCTTGATTCCTGTGAATAGATTTGCTTAAGGAACAGTAAACACGTGAAAATTAATTTGAAACCTTAATCAGACTATAGACTACAATTATTTTTTCCCAGACTAAACAAGCTTCAAGGAGTTTCATGCTAGCCTTTTTCTGATGGGACAGACTACTGTTGAAGAAAAGGATTCTTTCCAAGATCTTCATACTTTCTTTCCATACCTTGTGTGGAAGTGTTGCCCTAATTTTTCTGTTGCTGCTCTCTTTGGAATCTTCTAAGTTAAATTTTAGAAATACAATGAATTAACTTTGGGAGCCTGTTTGCATTTGTGCCATGAAGAGCATGGTATTTTCTCAAAGAAATTATGCCAGCTGTGTTTGTATACTGATGGTAACATTTTCCTGTCATATGGTTGCTCTCAACTACCAGATTGTCTCCTAGGACATGTTTAGAGAGGTGTTCATGCACATTGGGTTGGGTTTTTTTTCACTAACCTGCCAGGAATTGTTATTGTTGGCATGAGGATACAATATACTCCTAGGAGCAGCATAAGTCCAGTCTAATCTGAGACCTATGATTCAGATCTAGCACAAAACCTGACAATTTTCACTACAGTCAGACTCAGGTTTGATACACAGAAACCAAATCTGTATGGAGCCAAATACAGACTTTGGGTATGAGAGAAATATTGCTCCATGTTTGCTCTCAAAGGAGAAAAGCCTGTCATGAAAAAACACTGTTCTGCTGAAGTTATGGTGGGTTTAGTTTAATTGAGCCAACATTGGACTCCAGTTTCACAAACTTGTGTCAGAATAAGTAATTTCATACCTAAGCAGAAACAAAACTCCAGTGTAGTAATAAAGTTCTTTAATTCTTTTCTTGTGTAACAATCAACACATACTATTTTTTATTATAGTAATTAGGACTAGAGAAATAAGCTCTAGCCAAAATAAAAGCCAATTAGGTATTATTGTTATTAATACTATCTGATGATGTGATCTGCAAAAATAATGGGTACATTTTAAATGCCTGGGATGAAAATATTGAAACGTGAAGGAATGAGGTAAATGTCTAAATTAAAGGCCTGATTTATTTTTTGTAGAATGCCAGGCTGTTAAACCAAGCCAAACCCAGTGGCATGCCAGTAAGTTAACAACATACTACCACGAGAAAAACTTCAGGTAGATTTATGGTCGCTCTGTCTGAACCTTTTCTGTTTGAAGATGCCTAACTTAAATCTGCACCATGGGTGGCAGGAGTGTGAGAGAGGGAAAAGGCTGCAGTCACTTTCCTGGTCCCTCTTGCAAAGCAATGGCACAATAGCACCAGTAGCTATAGGGGCTTTCTTCATGTTAGGAAGAAGCAGACAAGCTGTCTCCTCTTGTTCTAGTCACAACATTGTTTTCTTAGGGAGTTGCTTTTTCTCAGCTTGAAATGTTACAAATAATAAGATGGAGCATTATTTTCTATTTTGTGGAGGATTATTTTCTATTCTCAAGTTCTTTGGAAGTGAAGGTGATGTAAAAATTATTTCTGACTGGAAAGAATTATTTTCCCTTTTGCTCTTTTAAGTATTGGAACACAAGAAAGAAAGAATCATGCTCAAGGAACAAATAAATAAAAGATGGGGAAAAACACTCAAGCATCTTAGTGAGCAAGTAAATTAAAAAAAAAATCAACCCCATCAAACCAAAGCAACTTTCACTTTTGGAGTCCTTGTGACTTAATTTGGTATTTTGTCTTTCTGCTGAAAACCGAAAAAAAATATTCCTAGGAAATTTCTCATAACTGTTGGACAAAATTCTCTTTACTTGCAAAAAGAAAACACAAATTTTTGAGTTGTTCTTCTTCATATTTTGAAGATATAGCCAAAGCCTCCTGCTTATATCTCATACTGCAGCAACACAGACACTCAAGGGAGAGATTTTCTTCAGTGTACTCTTTCCCTGGAAGTCATTCAAAACTGGTAGGAAGAAAACAGGCATCCTGCCATGAGCCAGCATTGTCCTCTCTCTGCTTTCCACATCTGGCAGAAATTCCTGCTGTCACTCCCACCCCATCCTATTTTACCTCCCCTTGGAATCTACGTGGAGGGTTGCTTTTTTATCATTATTGTAATCAGTCATGCAGCCTTCTCATTCTGCCCAGATTTCTCCTCTGAATACTTGCTTACTTGTCCAGTTGCCTTTTGTGCCTTGTATACCATCGAGACAACTGCATTTATACTGTCTCATGGGGCGTCAGAAACACAATAAAGCCATGAGTGTACATTGCATTGAGAACCTGAGAGAAAAATCAGCAACAAAAGCATGCTTAATTAGTATGAGTTTTGTAATGTATAATACTGTTGGACAGCAAAATGCACTGGATGAACTAGAAATAATTCATTGACTCCATCTAAAGAGTGAAATTGTGGACTTTCTCATATTTAATTTTTTTTCTTTTTGCACAGCTGTTCTCTGGTATTTAGAGGTTTGTTTTAGCTAATTCAAACACAGCATAGACAGAGTAGCTACAGATCTGCTTTAATTTGCACCACTGGCCTTGTTTCCCTTGCCTTTACCTAACTCCCCATAAACCTCTCAAAGCCTCATGTTTGGAAGTTTGGCTCTGGGTGGTTAACTAGATCATCTAAGTTTCAGGGGATGTCCTTGAATCTGCACCCTGCCTCACCAAGTTTAGGAAATTTTTTCATAGATCATATATGATTTTCTCTGACTCTCCATCCCAAGTTATGGTCCTGGGAAATTGTCTATACTAGTCTTAAAAGGGATTAATCAGTTAGGTAATCAACAATATTGATAACAAAAATAACAACATGGTCACTTTAAACTCTGATCTCCATGCAAGCTGAAAACCTTCCTTTTTCAGAACACTCAAAGAATTAAGCTACCTATGATATAAACTTCTTTGCCTCCTTGCTTTGTCATATCATTGTTTTGTCATATCATAGTCCTATTAGCTTAGGAGGGAACCTAAGCTATAGATAAGCCTAAGATAAGTTAGGCCTATGACCTGAATATTTTTAGAGGCTGAAGCTAGCTAATAAATTCTGCTTCATTCAGACCTGGTATATTTTTTCTTCTAGAAAATTATTGAGTACATATAATTTTTGTGATCCTTAGTAATAGGGTGATACTGGACAGAATTTACATTTATACTAAACAGTAGGGCTGAGTAGGTTTCAGAATTATGACTGCTTTTTGTGATGCTTTTTGACTACTACAGTCAAAAAACATCAATTGTATTAGAATGGAAACATTTGTTACATTTTTTTCATCTTGTTTAGACAACAGGAACAGTTGTAAATGGTTTTGTGGCTGTAGGTAAGGTATTTAGATGAGTATAGTTTTAATGTTGTTGGATGTGGCAGCAGACTGGAAAATATTTAATTTATATATTGTTTCATCAATTTTTAAATAAACTTTAGTTTCAGTTAGGATGTGCTTAGAACCTCAAACCATGATACACTGATGCACATGCTCCCTCTTTCAGTTGTGCTTCATCAGTTATTTAGGGTCATATAGGTGACCTTTCTCTATATCTTGGCAGGTAGTGAGAGTGGCAAATGAATGCACCTTTTTGTACCACTCTTGGCATAAAAATGCAAAATTTATTCCTGAGGACATCACCTCTCACTGTACCCTTCTGTTTCAAGTAAATGTTTTTTGTTTGGAGCTATTATGAGAACACTGCTCCTTCTCACTCTTTCCAAATGAGAACCACATGCTGGTAGCTTGGGATCTCTCGGAGAACAGCAGTGCAGTTTCTGATACATGATTTTGGCTGTTTGCATCGACAGCTATCTCAAGGGAAGTAATGAAAAACTCAGAATGACAACTGTTCTATCATAAATATTACCATCTTGGGAAACAGGTTGGAGAAGTACATAATGAACAAAAGTAATATTACCTAGCCTTCTATAAAAGGACTATTTTCATTATAAGCGACCAAAATATATCAAGTTAACATAAGCTGTGACAATAATTTATATTCCCCAGAAGACAAAGTTTGCAGCTAGAGGTGAAAGTTAGATTTGTTTTATAAATATCAAAGGGACAGGATGACTAAGATGTATGTGTTTTATTTCCATTCTGACCTGCACTGGGACTAAAGGTTTATCATTTTTACCTTTCTGAATTTGAGTTTGTACACCTATTGCCAAAATTCTGTCTGCCAAAATTCCTCCCTCTTTTCCACGTTTCCCAAAATCATGCAAAAATTATAAGCATTAGTATCATGTACAGATCACAAAAACCAGAAATACTGTGGTTGAGGTTGGTATGTGATCTGTTACTCTGACATCCTCAAATGATGGTATTATTACAGCCTTGCTGAACAGGACTTTTCTGGGAGTGCCCAAAAGACAAACCAATTCCCTTGAATACCACAGCCATACTTTAAAAAGTAAATATTTACACATTATATTAAAAATATAAATTACATACATATTTTTAATAAGTTGTCCTCTCTATGTTTGTGCAGTGGATAATACTGGATTTCCAGGGAGCAACATGTATATTGTCATGTAACTGTGCCTGTATGCACTGAAGGAAATGCTTTGGTCTCACAGTCAAGATATAGTAATTAATTCTAAGTGAATTGGGGTTGACACTTCCAATATGCTTTGAGTATTTTTCCCCCCTATAAATAGATATCCTGCTTTTTCTTTTTATTTAAAAACAAAAAAAGCTGGTAAGAGCACATCCACCTGGGAAAAATTTCCGAATCCAACTTGAACAATATTAGAAGGAGGAATATAAAATCTTTCAATCTGCAGCACAAACCTGAAGCACTTGAGCAACCAAGCAGTTCATAAGAATGGTGTGATAGTACTTATGGTGTGAACCAGTGCTGGACAGCACAACTTGTGGATTTCATTAAGTGACAGAAGAATAAAAAGAAAAGAGTAATAATAATATTTTCTATTCTTGCCTCTTGAAATGTCTTTTTAACTTGCTCTGTTTTGTTTTGGTTTAGCAGTTTTCTTTTCATAAGTGGGATTAATTTTTAGCAAAATGAATTAAAAGAAATGTTAGTAATAATAATTCAACTACCCAAGATATAAAATAACTGGAATAATTAACTCAGCTCTCAGCTTAATGAGTTCCTGTGAGATGCTCCACTGGTACCACTCCACTGGTATTATCTTATAAGTAGGAATGCAAAACTGAAAAAGAAAAAAAAAAAGAAATTATGAGAAATGACACATAATTTTTTACAGACAAAAGGAAATGGGAAAAAATTTGCCCAAAGTTAAGCTGTGTTCACCAGAAAAGAATAAGTATAATGGTTTTTGCAATATGTAGGGGCAATCTGAAAATGTCCTGTTTGAATTAACCGAGAATAAACAAAAAAGTTAACCTGGAGCAGAGGAATGAAAATAATCTGGTTCTAATGGAAAAATGAACTTTCTATTAAAAAAAAACAACTTGCAAGACTATATTTGGAGTTGTTGCCACATAGATATTGTGATTCAATGACCTTGGTCTTTTCTGGCCAACTCATGGACTGCAGAATGAGGGATGGGCTCTGTATGAAGTATACAACTTATGCTTTGAGAGACCTAATCAAACTGGTAAAGATGAAAGCAAATGAAATACCAAAAATAATGCATCAAGATGACACTTCCCAAAAACAGTTTCTTCATGAGTTTTTACCCAAAATTAACATCAAAGTTTTGAGTAATACTTTTTCTATCTCTTTCCACCTACAACATAACACTGGTATCTAAATGGCCCTAGAAATTACCACAGACTTGAGGAACTGCTTGGATCCCCTTTCAATAAAAGGAGTGTCAATACTTTCAAGTTTCAACCAAAGACTGGAAGATTATGGATGGGATACTCAGAAAACCCCACACAGAGCAAGAGCATGTTCTTGAAACACCTCAACTCTTCTTTACATGGTGAGAAGGCCATGACAAGTCAAAAATGGCTCTTTCTTTAAACAATACCTACTACAGCTGGGATTGGATGCATGTTTCCTGGCTACTTTAAACTGTTCCAGCAGTAAACCTCAGTCAGCCTTGTTTGCAAGTAAAGCTGCAAGGTAAAGGCTTTGTTTTAATTGGCAGTGTTGTCCAGGATTCAGAATGTGAATGGAACAGGAAGACACAACAGACCCACCACAGAGAAGGTTACAGCTGCCTTGGCATTCACGACACTGCTTGCTGCTACTGCTGGCATTCTAAATATTTCCCCCGATTCTTTTCCCTCTCTTTTATTTTGGAAAGAGTCCTTTGCAAATCTGAAATAGCTAATGAATAAGGACACCCACAAATATTTACTAGGGCTGATAAACAATGGAAAACTCCGTGAACGATCTCAGCTTATTTTTACAAAGATGAAAAGCTGTTCATGTTTGCCAGGTCTAGAAGCCTCAGGCCATCACCATTAAAACAGTAAAGGCATAATCAGAAAGAAAAGGACTTGAAAATTGAGTTCTGGACCTTGTCTCCACAGCAAAATGCACATTTTAAAAGCAAAAATATTGCTTTCAAACCATGATACTCAAGCAAACATGAGTGCCACAGCGTGGCATTTTAGTGCATTTACCTAACAAGCAAGTATAAGCCTCTGGTTGAAGTCATTTCCAAAAGGACCTTTGGTTTCTTACCTGTGAAGATTAACAGAGAACTACTATTATTGCTGTTTCTGATATAGACAATTTGTAAAAAAAGCATGTTTGTGCACAATTATTCACAGCTTTGAAAAGTTTTTCCAGAACCAGAAGAAGCACAGGAAGAAATTCAAGATGAATTACCATGCAAGAAGAAAAATAAACAGTACTATATACTTAGATAACCAAACAGAAGACACAGAAACATTTTAACTGATGTGGGGTTTCTCCCTAGAGAAAAAAAGACCAGTATTATTCACCTAAATCTGCCAGGGCCCTGCAGGATGAGGGGGCTGCCCATGGGGGTCTTTTGAGACAAGGCATGACAGCCAGCACCTATCCTGGTGCAGGAAGCTGGGGCATAGGGACAGTCCCATCTTTGGGCATCAGGCACCTTCCTGAGGATGGAGATGGGTGGAGGTCTGGACAAGATTTGGACCTGGCTCAGTAGGACTGAGGGGAACTGGGGACCAGGCCTGCTGCAGAGTCACTGAGACTGGGCTGATGGCCCTGGGGCTCACACAGCATCCTGGGCTGTGGCCAGCATGGGGGGAGCCCCACAATCTCAGCAGGGACACACCACAGGACATGGACTTAATAATGAGAATGATCAACACAAGAATGTATTATTCAAATGAATCCTTTGTTATTTTTCCAGAAGATAAAATATTCTGGTGAAATTTTGTAAGCCAAGTCAGATAACATGGCCTATTGGTGTTGTAAGATCTCACAGTCTGTGGATGTTCTCTCCAGTTTCAGTTTAAACATGGTGCCCATTCAGCCTAAACCAGGCCTTCCCTGCAACAGAAACAAATAAAAAATATCTTCTCTTGGTATCAAGTCTGTGTGGACAGTTACCTAAGTTCAATTAAATCCAAGTAAATTTTTGTTCATCTATTGGCTTATGTTTGATGTTTAAGCTGAATTTAGAATATGTTCAGATATAGTCCCAGATCAGAAAATGCTAAATTAACACATTATATCTCCTAACACCATTTTTCCTCAGGTGACAGGTAAAGACATTGCCACCTTTGTTTGTGTGCTTTATTTGAACAGTCTAATGAAGGAAATCAAGCAACAGCCCTTACCAGCTTCCTACAGGAGGTCTGTCTCAGGTGGGAATGGGAGCAGGGAGTTAAACATAAGAGTTTCCTCTTGACCACTGCATTGGAAGACTAGGGTACAGCAGAAAAGATTTTTTCTAAACAAAACCCTCTTCTATATTGTGTAGGCCTCTAACCTGTCATGTGAGAGGACACAGTTTGTGTGCATTTCTGCCCAAACTGGGATAGAGAAATTATAGTGAAACAGTTGTTTATGAAGCCAAGTATATTTGAGTATAGAGTGCTAGTAAGCGCAATCACTGTACTATAGCAAAGCCACTGGCACTTGCCAGAAGCTGCTCTTCAATTGACTGCTGTGCTAGCAGACTGCCAGCTGGGTTAATGGGACCAGGAGCTGGAAGTCTTGAAGGCTTTTTGGACAGTCTTTTTGCAGCAATCAGTAAAATTGAAATTGCCACTGTCTTTTGCACCATGGTAAACAGTTGTGTTACTACAAAATTTCTACTACCTATTAATATCTCTTTTATAATGCCACAAAGGCTTCTGAATTTGTTTTAGGAGTTGTTAGGATTTGCATAATCATTTGTCAACTTGAAAAATGGTAGATAGATACCAGTAAAAGGTAATCGGAGGAATAAGAAATGTTGTTTAGAGGCTGGACCGGATAATCTTTTGAGGTTCCTTCCTGCCTGGGTTGTTCAATGTTTGCTTTAAAGAAAAGCAGAAAATTCTTGGCAAAAGCCTGCAAATACCTGGGATTGATGATGCTTGAAACAGATACACAAAACAGCTCAAAAAGCCACAAATGTACTTGCTCTGCTGTTCTGGTACATATGAACCCTGAGGGAGAAAGCAGGTTTTGAAAAATAGATTCTTAAAAGGCATGAAATTGAGATTTTTGTCATTCATATAGTACCAGAGTAGGCAGTTTAAATACCACAGTGGCAGCATGTTTTTCCCTTGGCCCAGAGACTGTGCTTAGCTGCAAGTGAAAAGGCCATGAGCTGTCCTGGGCATTTCTGGCTCGCACTGTCAAAGTGGCATGGAAGGACACCTTCATCTGCTGTGCCTGGCAGCAACCAGGCTGCCCATTGCCACACAGGCAGGCTGGAAGGCTGCAGGGCCACAGCTCTACAGGCTGGCCAGGCTTGTGCATGAGAGATCTTGGAAGTCACTATTTGAAGCCCACTTGAAATAATGTAATGATGTAGAAGGCTTTCAAAGAGTTTTCTTCATGAAATAATGTAATGATGTAGAAGGCTTTCAAAGAGTTTTCTTCATTTCAACACCTCAACAGTATATAATGAGTCAGCTAAACTTTTTTGGTGATTTTATTTTTGGTAAATAATCAGTTAGTTAGTTGCCTCTTTTGTTTGTGTGGGTCTTTCAAATGACAAGAATGGGGGTTTGTTATTCTTGTATCATTTTTTTAATAGAGAAAATGTGAATGTAAAACCATCAGGAAAAAACTGGCATAGAATGTTAATGTAGTATTTGAAATTACTTATATCTCATTAAATGAAAGTGATTGGACTGCAGATTGTCTGCAAGTTTGATAGAATTGTGTGTCTGTGAGACTGGAAAAAAAAAACTGAAGGGAGACCATGTAATGATATTCTCACTTAAAACATTACTGTGGGGAAAACTGTTATTTTTGTCTTCTTTCCAGGAAAGGAACAGAAATGATGAATTAGATTTGTAGCAGGGAAGATTCAGGTTTAACATCACAAAATTCCCTCCTTTAACAGTGAAGTGCCCCAGACTGCAGAAGAAGCTCATACAGAAGGTGTTAATGAGCAGACTGAACATATTATAGACAAGAATCAGACATGCCTGATTCTCAACTGGGCAACGGGATGGAGCAAACATCATGTCATGTTCCTTTTTAGCTTCTTTTTCTACCATTTTATGAACCTTTTTTCTTCAAACTTTCAGTTAGAGTTTAGCTTTTGGGGACTGTTTAGGTTTTTATTTCCCCACCTTGTCCCCCAAACATGCATGTCTAACTCCACTCCCAGTCTCCAGATCCTGGAACTTGTAGCCTATTGCTATATGGTCTGAATGACCAGAATGGCATTGCTGATTTTGTCTCCCAAACAACAATTAAATGTCATCATTGAAGAAGCCTACAAGAGATCGTATAAACAAAGGGCTTTTTATGCCAATCACTTTTTCTCTTTCCCATTAGAGTGCTAGGCTAAATAGAGCACCAACTGGAGCTGGTACTTTAGCATCTCTTATATTCTATTTTCCTCTGAGTGTACCTTGACAATATTGCCTATAGTGTAACTTGGCATTATATCTGTTTCAGAGCTCCTCTCAGAAGACCTGAACCACCAGTAGTAATAACTTTTTTTACAAGGATGTAGTGGTAGGACAAGGGGAATGTCCTTAACTTGAAGGAGGGCAGATATAGATTAGATGTCAGGAAGAAACTCTACTGTGAGGGTGTGGAGACACAGCCACAGATTGCCCAGAGAAGATGTGGGCAGCCCACTCCTGAGAATGTTCAAGGCTGTGTTAGATAGGATTTTGAGCAACCAGGTCTAGTGAAACTTGTCCCTGTCCATGGCAGAGGGGTTGAAGCCAGATGATCTTTAAGGTCCCCTTCCAACACAAACCATTCTATGATGGGAAAATTTCAGGGAAAACTAAGTTCCTAGTTCTTCCCAACAGATTTTATAATTAGTATCATTTTACTTGCATTGTATTTTATTCATCTAGTCAGATAAAATATTGCATTGTGTGTCCCTGCCCCCACTCAAAAAACCCAAACTAAACCCTAAACTAAACTAACCAACCAAAAAATCCCTAAACCACAAGATTCCCTGGCCCCCCTCCCCAAAAACCCAACAAAAAACTAAACCCTAAAAAAAAAAAAAACCACTCCACTCTCCCTCTACCCCAGAAAGCCAGCCTTGAATACATTCAGGATAAAAATAGGAATATCTCCTCTTTATTTTCCCTTCTTTGCCCAATCTTAACTTTCCAGAGGATTGTTTAATTTGGTTTTTGGGAACTTGTCCACATCAGTGAATTTTCCTGGGAAAATTTCATGCAAGATTAAAGAAACTGTGCCAGCACTGTGACTTCTAACAAAATAAGTCTGTCTCTTTTAGCCAACTTGACTTTGATTGTGATGCAGCAAGAGGGAGACTTCTCCTTAGTTTGGAAGCAGCCAGCTCTCTTACTCAAAGCTTAGTGTGAACTAATCAGGTGTGTTCATTTCACTCCTCATCATGATCCCCAAGTCTGCCCTCCTAGGACAATCTACATGTAAATAATAGTATTTATGATCTGTTAAAGAAATAGATGAAGATAAAGGAAAGACTCATGAAAGTTTTGATGCCTGCAGATGATATAAACCTACTTTATTTTTAAAGCTGGTAGGCTTTGCCACCATTTTTTATGTGGTTCATAAGAATTTGCACCCCCAACTCCTCCTCTTCTAATCTGAAGCCTGGATGACTGTTTATTTGACAAAGCTTGCTACTGCTGTGGTCATCTGAAAAGTGGCATTTTCGCATTTTTCTGCTCTGGTATAATGAAAGAAGTGCCATAGATAAATTAACTTTAAACAAGACCACCAGATACTATAGATGCTGATTTCTAACACCTTATTTAATAGCTCACTTGAACAAACATTAAAATTTCTCTTCCTGGTGATGACTTTGGGCACCACCAGCCACTTTTTTCCCACCATTATGAGCTGCTGATCTGCTTCTGGTACTGTCATAAATCATAACTAAGGATCCCTCTTCCTCCTTGCCTCTTCTCCTTATTTTCCTCTAACTTATGCCTCCTCAAAATTTTGTACCCATTTCCTCTCATCCACTTTCTATTTTCTGTAGTGCAAAAAGACAGGCTACTAATTCAGCATTCCTTGCATGCATAAGTGATTTGCACATTAGCAGACATAGAAGATAACTTTGGAAGAAATGCAAGCCCATGGAAGACACTAAGTGTTTTGCTGTTGATTTCAATATAGTCAAAATTAGTGTTTATCCAAAACATGTTCACTTCCCTGTTATTTTTAAAGTGCTATCTCTTCTTTGGGATAGATAATATTAGATTATCTATGTTGGTCTCTGAAAGTGCTTTTTATCATGATACACTGAAAAGGGCATAAGATGGGTCCCTCTCTCTCTTCCCTTCAGATTTTCCTTTTCTGGCTTCACATGATAGTTTTTCAGCACAGTGTATTCCAATCTTTTACTCCAATTATATTTCATTGCATTCCCCTGAATAGTTCTGGTCCCACTGCAAAAGATGTCAGGGTCTTTTTGACTGTTATTTTTTATGACTTTGAAGACAAATGAAGTCTTGGGTGGAGAAAATGTACCTTTGTTCCAAAACCTACATGCAAGATATTGTTCCTACATGCAAGATATTGTTCTTCATGGAAGCCTAGGGCTTCCAGTTTTAAATACAGGCTCTTCATTACACAATATCACTTATTTGATGAACCCAGCATGTACTTGTCTGTAAAATCTGTTCCTTGACATTTATACACAAAAAATGAGTTAATTAACAGAAAAGCAGTACCTACATAAAATGGCAGTGGAAAGATCATCTGATGGGTAAGGACAGGGCATGTTATTTTCCTTCTTTCCTCTCTAATTTCTGTGGTATCATTCAGAAACCATCTCTGTAAGCACATCAATTACAGGAAACTGTGTATAGAGGTGATGTGACTGTGGGTGCCAGTGGTTCACATTGCAGAGACAAACATATACATATCCAGTGTTATATTATAGGGTTTTTTAGACAAGGTTAAATTCTTTTCCAAATCTTCTGCATTTATTATTATCTGGTGTTTGACATGACTTGACCCTACACTGCATGGTCTGTGTGTGGCTTTGTTTATTCCTGGCTCATAGCCACCTTTGTTTTGTTTCAAGGTAGCACTGAAACAGAAATGATGAGATAAGCAGGGCTAAGAAACACCTTGCTCCCTCTTAACATCCCTGTGTCCTATCCTGATAGAAACAATTGCAGTACTCTCAGAACATTTGGCTAGGCTTGTACTAAGAGAAGATTTTATAATATGGACTACCATGTCCTATTGCAATATTTTCCCTGTAGAAACTTTACATCACTTCCTATATTTAAGCAAATTTTTATGAAATATGAAGATTGAGTTATGAAGTCCAAAGCTGTAAGAAGAAATCAGCTGAAGTTGCAAGAGCAAGACAGGCACAGCGAGAATAGACCACATATTTCCTAACACAGCAGGGACCGTTATGCACAGCTTCAGAACTGGTTTAATTATTTTGGTGGTGTTGGTTTAGGCTGTTCCCTGTTATGGATGTGAATGTCTCTGACTCTTGTCATAATGTTATATTTTTAGGTTCAATATTAGAAACTGAGAAGTGTACATTAGTATCTCAATATCAATTCCATATAGTCACAGCTTAATAGTTATTCTAATAAATATAGCATATTTTAAATTATTTTGATACTTTTATAAACAATTAGCTGTTAAAAAGCAAATAAAGAATGACATTTGCAATCTGTCTTGGATTTTCATCAATAAACCACTTGTCTCTATTCACATCTCTTGCACATTATAAAAAAAGTCTTTAAGTGTTTTTTGTCATTGAGGAATGTGACCAGAATACTCCACTTCAGCAGCAACCAAATGACCGCAAAATAAAGAGGCTTTTCTTTCAGAACAACATTTCTAATGGAAAATATTCCAGAACAGGTTATTGCACGGTATTTATTTGATTCACTTTTGTCATACAAACTCTAGACTGATTTAGTTAAATAAGTATTCAGACTTTATATAGCCCAACTCCCAGACTTCTATTCTCAAAATGTAATGTACTCTGGAAAACAAAATTAAAATGGACCGACTGGATTAGATTGGCCAGGAGATTTTAGTTTTTGTATTTTTCACCTTTAATTTATTCTAATAGATTGCCTATTTGTAATTAAGACATCAAATAGCCAATTATGAAAATATGTTTTAATTTTAGAGTAAATACAAATGCATTTAGCAGAAATGTATAGCTACTCTTTTTTATGCTTGGTAATAATTTCTGCTTTTGCCTGGTTGATTAAGGAATCCTGTGGGATAACCTTCTCTACAACCTTCTCTACAAAACATGATCTGTGATTTCTCTAGTGACTATGTTAGCTCCAGAGGTGTGCTTAGGAGAATAAACAACTCAGCTTTTCCAGACCTCCAAATATGACTTTGTGCTTTGGGCAAATGGTCATGCAGGCATTTATTTTATTAGACCTTGTTTATCTGTTATTAACTGTTAGCTATAGATGAGCACAGGACTGTGGTTTTGGTCTGATGCTTTGTTGTTTTTTAATATAAACAGCCTTTTGATCATGCTTTGCCTTCTGTGGACTGGGGATAGAGAGGAAAATTAAACAAAATGAAAAAACAAAACAAAGAAACCACACCAATGAACAAATAAATAATGAAATTCATGATGTTTTCTGTATGGAACTAGCAGCAGACAAGTTCATTAATTAAATTATCCAACATGAAATGTAATGGATAGTAAAAATTAGGCCAGTGGTAGTTTTTCATATTATTTTGCTTCTTTTATTTTAAGTATTTAAGTATTCTCAGTCTCTCTTTAAGTTATTTTTTGAATACAACATTTCAAATGGACTTAACTTTGGATAACAAGCATGGATCAGCCCATGATGCAGACATCCCTCCTAAATCTGACTCTGAGGAGAATAAAAACTTCTGCTGGGCCTTCATCTACCAGGTATTTAATAAGGTCCAGAATGCCAAGCACCATACTGGAGCAAAGTTTATGTCAAGTTAAGTATTACTGTACCTCAGTTATCTCCATAGCACTGGCCACTGAATTAAATACCAGTGGCAACAGCAACCTGGAGGCTTGCTCAGAAGCAGTGGGTGTGTAAGATTTCCACATCACTTGCCAACCAAAACATGAAGCAAAATGTGTCCACTTGTATGGTTAAGAGAAGGGGAGAATCTAAAACAGCCTAAAAAAAAGGAAACATAAAATATCATTAATCTGGGTGAACTGGGTGTTGCTAACGGGCAAGTTGTGCTTACCAGATAGCTGAATGGCTGAAGACAGTGGGAAATTTGAGTTCAGTGGGCAGATAATTCAGGTCAAAAGATATAAGTTTTTTATACCTTATCCCTAAGAATTTTTCTGTAAATAAATAGTAGCTATTGATGTTTAGAGGCATGTGACACATGCAAGGGGTATGGTTTTGTGAGATAACATCTTGTTACATGCAGACCTGTGAGAACCAAAAATCCCCAAAATTTTAAAGAAAACAAAATTATGAGCTTTTCAGACCAGTGACATAGACAAAAAAGGGGTTGACTCTTCAGAAGAGTTTCACACAAGGATACAATCCTTTAGATGAATACCCAATCTTGTATTCTCATCTATGGTGGACTTTTGACAGCTATCTTTCCTCATTTTGTCTGGGATCTGGCATTTGTTCTAGTATAGATGAAGTCAGAAATTCTGGAGGAGTTACTGCTGGATCTCAGAGATCCATGAAGATAGACTCCAGCTGCTGGCCTTCAATGGCTCGTGCCTGAGGAACACATTTTCCCCTTGAGTCTGTCCCTCTAGGAGAACCTCTCAGTGTTTCTGCACCCCTTTTGAGCCTCTGCGCAGCCTCGCAGGGGAGTCTTGCAACACACATACACGCACACACACACACGCAAATAATATACCAGGGATAGGTCGGCATCACCTTGGCCAGACTCACAGTCTGTGCAGGGAGAGGCTTAAACACACCTTCCAGCACACACAGGGTCTTGCAGGCCTGAGCATGCTAATCAGGTTAGTGTGCCAGTAGGGGTGCTTGGCAAACTCTGCAGCCTGTCTGCAAGAAGAAGGAAGAGCACCATGATAAAAGGAACTCTTAATTTCTTTGCTAATATTACCACTTTTTGCCTTGCTACCAGACTAGTTCCTCAGTGCCCACAGAGACTGAATTCAAATGCCTGTGGACAGATGTTTCTGTGTCCAGATGGATATGAGTTCAGTGGACTTGTAGGAACTTCCCCCATTATGCAATGGATACCTTCAGGCAGGAGCTTTGAACATTGTCTGCCCTTCTTTCAGAGGGTCACTGCTGTTGTGAAGTCCCTCTAGCCACCTCCAACCTGCACAGAAGATAGTTGCTCTTTGAATCTTCCTCAGATTCTCCCTGTAGCTGGTAATATTCATGTAATTTAGGGAGTTGGGTTCAGTTATGTATCTTTTGTGACAATGTGTGGAAAGAGGGAGCCCGTGCTAAAACATTTGCAATTTTTAGTGGTTTTACATTTGAATTATTAGTACAGAGGTTTACAAAACAGCAGTTAGCCTGTCAGTTCGATTTGTGTTCTTATTCTTTCTGAGTCTTTAGAGCCTTTCTTTTACTCTCTCTGTATTTTTCTTCTTAATGGTTTCTTCATGTTTTTGTTATTGTTACATTGGCTCAAAGGTAATTTTTCCTGGCAACACAACCTTTTATTTGAGGGCTTATACTATTGTTGTTTTTTGAAAGGATTTTCCATTCTGCCTGGTTATTCCAATCTCTTTCAAATATTTTTTTTTTTTTTTTGCTTCATCAAGCAAAGATCATTCTGTTGTGGTTAACTTTCCAGACTGTTAAACTGAAGAGAAAAAAAAAGTACGTAAGTATATCATATATATAAGATACACGTAGATATAGATGTAGGCAAAACATATATATGTAACATATACATATACATATACACATATATATATATATATATATACATATATATATATATATATATATATATATATATATATGAAAACCACAGACAACCAGGCTAGGGAAGTATCAAGGGAAGGATGACTTGCAGCTGACTTTGTACAGGCCATAAAAATTACTACCTCTGGTCCATTATTCCACAGTTGTGTTGACAGCATAGCTGTAAATACCCTGTATTTGTTTCGGCCAGGGACTAGCAAAGAACAGCTGTGTACATCTCCTAAACCAGAACAGTTCATTTTCCCTGAAAAGGTCACTTCTTGTTGAAACTGCTCAGGGGAAGAGTAAGATGTAGCAGTAACCCCCAGCTGGGAAAATGTGATATGGGAAGTGCTGAAGGAGAATTGGAGTGAGTGGAGTGAACTGACAGCTGTGAGTAGGATAAGTTGACCCATGTAGTTATACAAAAGTAGTCAGATGTTGAAGGACACCCATCACCAAATTATCCTATCTTTAGCACTGGGCAGAGAAGAGACATGGGATGATTAGAGGCCACTGCAAATGTGTGAGAGTAAGTAAGACTCTTGATGCAATTTCATGGGAAATAGGTCAGCGTTAATGTTTTCAAGTCCTAGAAAAGATTACAATTTAAGTACTTTAATAAGAGCTTCCATTTTCCCCAGAGTCTGAACCACCAGGCTCCCGTTGAAAACCCTAGCCAAGAATAAATGGATTTTTTTTTTTTTGCCAGACTGAGCACTCAGAAACTGCTATGAGAGTTAGAAGAAATCCTAATAACATTGGGGTGGGACAGAAGAGGGGGATGTGTTTTTATTTTAGAAATCACTATTTAGTACCTCTAAGAAAACAAACCATATCTACACTGCTCACCCAAAACAACATAAATCTAATTGATGATTCATCTTCATCCACCTTGCACTCAGTCATGGGTGGTTTTTCTACCCTCAAAAGGCAGAAAGGTGTTTATGAGGATAGCTTTCAAATTTCTGTAGATCTTTTACCTCTCACTTTCTGAGTCACTTCAGAAATACTTGAATGCTGTTTTTAAGTAAAGTTATAAGAATAATATTCCTCATTTATTCACTGACTTAGCTTGAAGCATTAAACATTCTAATAAAATCTTTATTACTTCTCATGTATTAGCTTATTCATAAGCAGGAAAAAAAAGGGCCTAAGAGTAAGGGAAGGCATAACTCATGTCCCTCCACTTTTAGTATCTCTGTACTTCTTGTTTCCTTTCACAGGTAAATTATGAAAAAAAAACCAAACCAAAACACTTTCATGAGTGCTGAATGAAAGCAATTCTGGTGACATAAACGAGTCTATAGGATGGACAGAATGAAATTATTATAAGTGCAATGGGTTTTATAGTAGATTTGAAGGCTGAACCTAACTAGTTCATCAAAGTTCCCCCAATGCACTAGAGAAGAGCATATCAGGCTTAGGTTGTCTGGGATTTATTCCTGTCTAGACTACTGACGTTACATTTTGTACTATTGCATCTTGGTGTACATTTGTTTCCCACATTGTAAAAAAGGGTGAAGATATGTGTCTCTCTTTTTAAAGCCACTCAGGATGCAAAGCTCAAAAGCATCCTTTAGGAATGAGGCATTATTTCTGAGTTTCAGTCATGTGATAGTAATTGCAGGACTGGGATTACAGATTCTTTATTGGGTATTTAAATACCATAAAATCCTGAACTGGTCTTGACTGCTCCTGCCCTTATCTGCAAATGGATTCTGATCATATTTGCAAGGATTAGTATTGCCTATGTGGGATTGGACCCACTTTCAGCAAGGCCAGACACTACCCACAAAATAACTGATTATTAGACATCTGTATGCTGACTTGCTGGTTTGAGATATATTATTAGAGGCTGGTGTTTAAGGGAGGGGTGCCGTGTACAAACACTATTTAACCAGCATTTCTGATACAGCCCTTTATATCCCACAGGGCCAACATGAATAATTTCATCACAGGTCATAGATTTTTTTGTGTTTCTTACAGCATTGAAGCATGCAAGTCTGTGTTTGCAGTAAAATTATTGCTGTCAGCCTTCAAACCAAAGTGAGTTCATTTGCCTTATTGATTGCAAATAAGATCTTATATGAGTTTAAAAGATCAAGATCCTATCCCACTGCCTAGATTGTTCCATCTGGACCTAGAAAAGATTTGAATTATTCCAAGAGGTCCCATGTAGCTTGTGTGATTTCAAGTCCTTCCCTAAAGTTTCAGAAATATGGAAACACCCAATACCCACTGTAATCCAGCAAAGAATGAGATGTCTAATCCAGGTCTAAAATCTGAGCTTTTTGTCTGTGGTGCAATTTCTTTTCTGCAAAGTGAGGATTGCAGATCACTCATGTTTCACATAGTTTGGGAAGGGTTGAGTTATGAAGCCTAGTCATGCAGGAGTCCTCTGGGAATAGAAATTAGATGTAATGAGTAGAAATCCAAAGTTTATTAACTTAATTGGCAAAAATGTATTCACCAGTATATATTTGTAATTGTGAAGGTCTCTGTCAGTATATGCTGGTAAATATGAGGGTCACCACCTCCAAGGTGAAGAGCACTCACGTGAAGAGACAAAGCTATATTTCCCCAAGCATGGCTTTTTTCTGCAAGTGCTTCTTCATATGAGGGAGTGGGAGTTGCCCCAGGTCTTGTGTTGGTTGGAGGACAAGCCAGGGTCAATCAGATCCAAATCTTGGCCAGATACGGCTCAAAAACATTCTTTCCCCTGACATTTTCATGTGTTTTTCTTTACCAGTAGTATATTCGATATCAACTCTCCTTTTGCTGCTCTCAGTTTATGGGCAATGAAAGATATGGCTCCCCTCCATTTTTGATTCCACAAAACTGTAACCAAAACCAAGGACAAGTATGTCTTCCGCTCTAGTATGCTGTATTGTGTATCATATAATTATCTTTTGGCTTTTGATAGCTAGAAAAATAATAATAATACTTAGCACTGACATAGCAATTACCTCTCAGAGCCCTTTGTAACCATTGCCTTGTTCCGTGGTTCCCAAACTAAAGTGCATGCCCTGGGAGTGTTTGCAGAGAGCTGTTGCCTGACGCTGATGAACTCCTGAGTTTACCACCAGTGCACTGCCTTAAAGATAGCTACAAATCCCTTCAATTTGGTGATGCAGAGTAACAGACAGAAACCCTGGTACACAGAACAAGCTGGGGACACCTGCCAAATTGCAGAAAGTTGGTAACTTGACACCTGGACCTGGAACAGTTCATGCTTATACACAGTATAAAGGCAAATTGGTTCTCACAGGAACAAGTGTTCCAGTGGCTTCAGTGAAGTTTTGAGACCAGGAAAATGAGGATAAATGGTTTATAAGACAGCATGAAGGAGGGCTTTCACTGCTGATTTTGTCTTCAGAAAAAAATGGGATAAGGAAAAAAGTCTTACATCTAGAAAATTAATTTCATGCCAATGCAACTTTTTTTTTTTTTTTTTCTGCATGAGATTACCAGTAATCAATTTTTAAAGGTCTTACAGCTGTAAAAATAACTACTTAGATTTTTGCATATCCATCTGGAACATGGACTCCAAACTGGGCCTTCCTAACATCAGTCTATCTGAACAATCTGAACACAGTTTTTCATAGTCACCCCTTCTTAAACATCTCAATATTTTATCTAGGTGGAAGAGCTTCAGCAGCCTGGGATAAAGGCTGTCTATTAGCATATCACAAGTCTTAGTTGAAAAAATATCTTTTTTCTTGATCACAGAACACAGAAAGATGAACCTGAGCTTCCTTAATTGCAGATATATAATGAAGGAAGGGAGACCACAGCTATCCTGTTCCTCAGTTTTCCTGCAGCTTGTATCTTTGGCTTTCGCTAAGTGTGCCCAGAAGCAAAACCCAGAGTAAGTAAACAACATTCTGATTGTCCCAGACAGCTAAAATGCACCAAAGAAACAAAAAACGTTATCCCCAAATATGTTTAATTTTTTATTTGGCTGCACCAAAGTTCTGTAGATCATGTAACTACATCCAGGTAGCAGAAGCTATCATTTAGGGTTAGTAACATTTTGATTTCCATCAAATGTGCTTCCTGCTCTTCAGAAGGAACACACGAGGTTGATCAAATAGGCATAGGCAAAGATGGGCAGATGTTATGAACCTTGATTATCTACGCTGAGAAATTGTTCAAACAGTTCTTGGGAATGTAACTAGGCACAATCAGATGCACACACAGGCCTGCAATCATTAGGCATACTCAGGCTGGATTTGGCCAGCCTGTTTTGGAAAGTATAGGAGTGTCTAGTCTAACCTACTCACTCTCAGGGCCAAGGAATGGAGCCTAACTAATTTAAAAATTTCAATACACATATAACCACAAAGGTTTTGCAACTCCAGGGAAGAGGACGATCCTCAAATCTCAGGCTGTGTCAAACCAGTCAAGGCTTTGGACAAAAAGGCTGAGTTATGCCCCCCAGATTTTGTAAGCACAAAGCTAGTCAAGAAATTGAAATCAGTGCAGTAAAAAAAGTGTATAAAAATTAAAACTTCAGCTGTGAATTCCAATATATCTTATGAAGGAATGTACTCAGGAAAACTATCATGCATGTGTCCTTGAAATTCATTCTTATCTACATAGTTCTTGATAGTTTTCAGTAACTGAGTGCTGCATGGTAGGGATTAAAGGAAAAATGGTGTGAAATTAGTTTTGTTCCAGAGAAAGAAAACCCAAACCTCCTCTAGTCTTGAGGATGCAAAATTTTTTGCAGAGGTCATCTTTTTTGAAGTATTTAATTCACTGAGGGGCCTTCTAAACTTGGTCATTTTTTTGAAGTTCTGAATATTTTCTGCAGGCATGTGCTCTCAAATTAAAGCTCTGACATGTAACACACACATTTCCTTTGGCACATGTGAACATTTGCATTGTTCTTGCACTAAAATATATTGCTTTACCTTTCAACATGAAGTAATCTTTCAGTAGTCTTGTTTTATAGCTTCAAGTTGAAAAGAATATTGCAACATAAACTACAAAATTAAGTTGGAATTCTCAAGAGAAAAAGGCTGTTTTGTGAGGTTATTAATCCTTCCCATTTCCACTCTGTCCAAAAATACTACAATTTCAGTTTTGGTCACGGCATTTCAGCACTTCTTTCTCAGCCAAAATCTCAAAATATGCAAATGCAAGCAAAGGAAATAATCATGGGTGATATCAAACTTGCATTCTCCCTTCCCTTCTATCCCTGCTTTAGCTTTTTGTACTGAAATGACCCCTCTCCCATCCCCTTTTTATTTTACAAAGTAATAATTTTAGGTTGCTAATTAAATTTGATCCAGTAGATCTAAAATTTTATGCTTTTGAAGAGAGAATATATTGAAAACTGTAATTATTTTTGTGAAATAAAATAAAGCCTGTCTTGCATAAGACGGAGAGGAGAGGAGAGGAGAGGAGAGGAGAGGAGAGGAGAGGAGAGGAGAGGAGAGGAGAGGAGAGGAGAGGAGAGGAGAGGAGAGGAGAGGAGAGGAGAGGAGAGGAGAGGAGAGGAGAGGAGAGGAGAGGAGAGGAGAGGAGAGGAGAGGAGAGGAGAGGAGAGGAGAGGAGAGGAGAGGAGAGGAGAGGAGAGGAGAGGAGAGGAGAGGAGAGGAGAGGAGAGGAGAGGAGAGGAGAGGAGAGGAGAGGAGAGGAGAGGAGAGGAGAGGAGAGGAGAGGAGAGGAGAGGAGAGGAGAGGAGAGGAGAGGAGAGGAGAGGAGAGGAGAGGAGAGGAGAGGAGAGGAGAGGAGAGGAGAGGAGAGGAGAGGAGAGGAGAGGAGAGGAGAGGAGAGGAGAGGAGAGGTCTTAAAGTGTTAAACTCATTGTGCAGCTGAATCACCTGCAGTCTGATAGGAGTCAGGCTTGGAGTTTCATGGACATTGGACTTGATGATGAGCCTTTCTTATTAAGTTAAGGTCATGAGTTGTCTCCAAGATAGAAGTGCTCTGTGTCTCTCTGACTGATGACATTTTTTAACCACCTGGTTGTTATGTATAAGACCAGGCCTAAACTTCCAAAGCTGATATTTTTTTTCTGACCACTTGCAGAGACAAAACACAATTAAAGAACTGTGCTTTGTAAAATTTTAAAGCAGCAGCAGCAAGAGAATGAATATCCAGAAATACTAAAGTGAATAGAGAGCATTAAAGGATGTCACAGTCTGACAATAGCTGCAGGTGATATATCCATATGGCATAATGTGGAGCTCCCTCCCATTCTGGGGGGACCAAAAGCATCATGGGCAAGTTAACAGTGTTACTGTGGACACACAGGCTACCCATCAATTATAATTAAATGGCGATCCATGTATATGCTTCACATGGAAGTGAAAGCAATAAAATTCCACAGATATATGTAAACCTACTTTTTTCCTGGTTTCCTTTTCAACTTTTCAACCTAAATCAAAAGCTACTGACAATATATTTTTTTTACTCTAGTACATTTTATATCAGATGTCACAGCATAGGCTGGTATATGTAGTATTTCCCCAAACAACCAGCATATTGTGGGAACCTTGTCCTTATTCTGGGTTCCCATGTGGTGGTGAAATTTCTCCTCTAACCCGTGATGCCAAAGAAAAACTGTGCAGGCTCTTGCTTTTCGGTCTCAAGGCAGTTTATTGTTAGTTATCTAAAAGATTGTCTTCTTGGGCTGCGGCTGCTTGGTCAGCAGCTCAGGCAGAGGCACACACACACCCTGACATCCTCTCTGTCTGGTGCTTTCTTCTTCTCCCTCCCTGCCCAGGGTTGCTGCTATCTTTTATATGATATATTACGTATTACATGTTTATAGTTTTCCCCCAATACCTACTACCTATATTACAAAGTGCTTTTCTACTCTAAACCAATCTGTGAGTGCCAACATCACCAAGAACATGGAGGCAAGGAAAAGGAAGGAGGAAGAACAGGATCAGCCCACTTTCCTCCATCTTAGAACTTCTGACCCCCATGTACAAAGTAAAAACCCCCCTGTACAATACTAAAAAATTTCCCCTCTACTCTGTAATTACTTTTACTATACTATCTAACCTTTTGTGACTGCTTGTTCCACCTCCAAAGTTGGTAATTCATTCCATGGCTCAAACTCAAAATCACAGCTGTTTTTCAGCTGTCTGCCAGGGTCTAAAATGCTTCTGACCAAGGCCTGAAACCTCTAAAAATGTCTGAAAGACATTTTGAGTTCTGACACATATGACCTCATGTCGGCTAAAACAGTCTTTGGGGAGTAATCAAACATGGCATGCCTGAACATAAATGTAAATTTACATGATCTGGGTGCACATCCATTCACTTTAATTCAAAATGTTTGGAACAGCTCAGATCTATCAAAGCCCAGACCATGTTTTTAACCAAATATTTAAGTGTTGAATTTTAGGTCCTGGATGTGGTAAAAATTAAGAGCTTTCCTGTCAAATCCTCTGGTGTGTTCTGGGGTTTCTGTGCTGATGGATTTCAGTTTTTACATGGATGATAATTTGTTAAGGATGGACTCCATAAAGTACTAGCTTCAACAGGCTTCACCTAACCCAAGGTAAGTATTTGGCACTATGTTTTCATGTATGCTATGGACATGTTGCTAGAGGCATGTCTCAAGATTAGCATTATAGCTACAAGATGCAATTCAAGCAGCATAGGAAATACTGTCATCTTGTCAGTAGGTCCAACCCTGCTTTTTCCTTTCATCTCCTTTGCAGCTGTCCATGATTCACGGAAATGGATTCTCTGCTCGAAAAAAATGCATTATTGTTCTTTTGGATTAATCAGTAAATGATGTCTATGAAATCTCCTGTTCCCAAAGCTATAACCAACTCAGCAGTCTTTGGAAGTTCTTAGAGAACCAATGCTCTTATTCTACTGGTTTTAAAGTTCTCTGTAACTGAGAGGAATACTTTTTTGCATGTGTAATGTCTTATAAAAATATTTGTGAGATGGAAGCCATAAAAATTGACTTCTAAATTGTCAGAAATTACAAAAATCCTATGCAAGTTGTAAGTGTTCATAAAAGTACACCTTTCATTAAGTAGAACATTGGACTGTGCATCAGTATGGTTTTGTTTCAATACTTGTGGCTTAAAAATTCCTCTATGCAAGTTTAGTTCATTTTAATGATGAAAACATACTGTACAAATATAATTAGGAAGGATTACAGGAAAAACTCAAAAAGTGACTAATGTTTATGTCTGCAAAAGGTTAGAAAAAAAACTATAAAACTGCAAGCTCACTTTTGTTTCCAAAGAATGTACTCCTCTACATGACTTTTTGTGGTGTATTTAAACAAATGAGCTGCACTCTTTGTGGTTTCATGGGAGGTGAGGTTATTGTTCATTCTTGTCTGGAAGATCTAACCTGTTGAGCACAAATACCATCACTACTCATCCCTACAGTTATTTTTTCACAGGTAGGTATGGAGTTAGTTTCTGAGGGACCTCAGAAGTTAAGTTCAGATTGATTGCTCACTCGGTATGAGATGGTGCAAGATGTGTTAGTCATGTACCAATGATACAATGACTTGTGTCTTGGCTCATTTTATTCCCTTCTCTGCAGGCCCATCTGAGAAATTGTAGGGGAAAAAAATCCATGTTAATTAATTTATGTGAAAAGTAAAAGAGAATACCGAAAAGCAGGTTAAGAATGTGTAGCAGAACTAATTGAAGAAAGGGGGCGCCATATGGAGGAAAAAAACAGTGGAAATGAAAAGTTATTTCCATTTTACAGAAACTGAAATCCAGTCATTTCTTATTACATTATATTACAAAATATGAAAGTTTAAAGAGTATAAATGTATTTTTTTTCCTCTATTTATTTCAGTTTTCTAAATGTATGAATAGGTAGGCCAGTTTCCCCTTAGTACACAGACACACTGTTTACATATTTACATTTTAGATGCTTACACATTTTTGGTTTTCCTTCTGCTATTTGCAACTATTGAAATAGGAAAAAACTGTCCAAAGAATAATAATAATCTTAAAATATTCACTGTATGCAGATGAGGACTTTTAACATTTTGCTTCAGTCAAGTGACTTCTTAGCTATGTTTTTGTAAAAGTAAACATTGACATTTCAAGAACAAGATATGTTTACCTGTGTTTTAACCAACCTTGTAATGACCAGAATCAGACATGTTATTTTTAGAACCGTGCCAAGTACAGGAATTCATTCAACAGAAATAATAAGCTCCTTATTTCGGCTCAATATATTCTTCACGCAGTTATAGAACATGACATCCTTTGCCCATAGTCTTGCAATGTGATCTGTTTACCACCATGGCTTGCAATCGGTCAAAGTCAGGGCCTTATGAGACTTTTGACATATACATAAAATTCTGAGATGGATAGTTTTGCTCTTAAATATATAATTTTATAGGTGATACATTTAAAATATTTTATGGTTTCTTTGTACATGGCTTATAGGAAATTTCTCTGTCCTATCAGGATTCCCATTAAAATTTTGTCACTTGAAATTTTGTCAGAATTGACTTCACATGGTTCCCCAGAAAAGCAATACAAATGGAAAATAATTTAACATTATATCATCATCCCTGGATTTCCCTCTGAAACCTACCCACTCAGAGATGACTTCTTGCAAACAATTACACTTGAGTTACTGCTTAATCAAGTAGTTTTCCAGTATGATTTTCTTGTTTTGTTCTTGTTGTTGTATATTTTTTGGTTTTCTTTTTTTTGTTTGTTTGTTTTTACAAATGGAACCCATTAGCATGACAAACATTTTACAAAGGTTTGGCAATATTGTATGAATTCTTGCACTTTAATTAATCAAAATATTATTACAGTTAAAATGCAAAGTCTTTTTTGAAAACACAATTTCCTGTAAAGGCCATCTTAATTGACTTCTCTTACACCACTTTCTCCTAATCTTTATTAATGAAGTCCTTCATCAGTTGTTTAGATAGCCAGACTAATGTTTAGGAAGGCAAGGATTATAACTGGTTCATTCTATTTAGCTTTTATGAATATTGGCGTGACACTAGGATTCTTCTATTCTACTGGAACTTCGCTACTCTTTCCAAACTTACTGGAAAATTATATTTGCAATTTAAACAGACACTCAACAAGCTCTTTTTAAAATCTTGGATGCAAGTTAACCTTTATTCACCAGCTGAAATGTCAAGTTTTAGTATTTTTTGTTTAGTATCTTCTGTCAAAGTGGAAACTATTTCACCCAACTAAGAGCTAATAGAAACTTGCCAAGAACAAATTCTGTCTAATTTATTTTGCTCACACAGTAACTGAGCAGCTAATATAGTAATGACATTGTATATTCTCCTTTTAATGAGGTTTTTGATCATCTTCTGAAAATCCTAAGGAAATATTGTGCAGACTTTAAAGTGCATGCAAAAATCAAATGGATAGCAGTTCCAGATAGTTGTTAGCAATAGTCAGTGATAGGACTTACCCAGTGTCACACCACCCTGAATTTAGGCGTACTCAATATTTTCATGACTTCAGGAGGGAAGAGGGACCATGCTCATGAAATTTTACAGTTGATTGGAGGGTAGAAGAGTAGGAAGAGAAATCAAAATTATCATAGCCAACTGAAGAAATTATCTGAAAAAAAAAAGACTGCATGGAATCCAGTCATTGCAAGTTTAAGAAACAATCATCCACACAGACAGAGGATGAAAAAAACCCCACCAAAAATCCCCAAGAGTGTACCCATGCTTTAGAAACTCATCTAGGGATTTGATTGTATCATTGTTGAACACAAGTCAGAAGTGTTCAGATGTTGTGCAAAGGCTAACATTACAGTGGGATGTATAAACTAGACATGACATAGGAAATAATCCTGCCTTTCTTAGCAGTGGCTGGAGTTCAGTTTTGAACAGCACATCTCAAGAAAGACATGAAAATATTGAAGGGAATCCAAACATGATTGACATCCCAAAAATGCTCATCAGTATAGAAAACATGAGGATTTGTCTCACCTAACAAAAAGTAGAATGAAGTAGGCATAATAACAATGCTGAATTATGTAAATAGCTCTGCAAGGATGAAACGATTAATTGTTCTCTGTGACCATGGTGGATTGGACAAAAAAGCAGTGGGCTAAATCTGGAGCAGGAAATAAAAGATATTTGGAACAGTTAGAAGGGAAACAATTTGGTGTTGCTAGGTATTGCTTGGTATTGTTTGGTATTGCTTGGTATTGCCTGAAACTTAATATTCCAGTAGAACACTGGAATAGGAAACCAAGTGAGACTACAAAATTTTCACTACTGGAAGTCTGTAAAAATACAGTAGAAAAAATAATGCCATAAAAAATATAAATATTTCAAGAGTCATGAAATGTACTAGATAGCTTCTTAAAATCCCATAAAATTGTTTTTCTATTACTTTTTCAATTGTATATGTAAAATATAAATAGAGTCTCTGCTTCCCCCTGTGTACTAAATAAACATCTTGACATTTTCATTTTCCTGCTCTATTCAAGCGTTTTCTGATAACATGTCCCAAACAGTTTTGTTTTCTTTATAGTCAAATTGACAATTCTACCACTGACAAATAGAATAAGGTTTATTCTGCAAGAATTTTATTTGTTCATCATAGTCTTTAGTTTACCCAATTGATTTTATTTACAATAATTTCTTCCAATTTACATCATTTTACAATAGTTATATATGTTTTAAAGAGTTGTTTTATTTTTCCCTCTTAAACATGCTGTTTTCTAATCAGTGAGGCCCTCCCTTCAGATTATAGGGTTACAGCTTCTTGACTAAGAACTTAAAATATTCTTAAGCAATTCCCAACTATTCATAATTTTCTACTTAAAGTTATTCCTATAAACTGATCTTGTTCAAATTTGCTTTGGGAATTTTGAAATTGGTAATGTTAAAACCTCATGTGGCACTAATTTGGAAATTATTCTCCTTGTGTCTATGAGATATTGCGTGGCTGGGTTAGCACAACTTTTTAGAGTACTGTGAGAATAAGTTATTCCTACCTTTTTTCCCAGAATTTTGATCTGAGGATTTTTATAGGTGCTGGTAGAACATTCCAAAACCACTTTATTGACAGCTGTGTGAGCAAAATTCATGTGGTTCAAGCCAAAGATCTCCCAAATTATTTTAATTATGCTCCCATTTAAATTATAATCCATTTTTCCTACACAGTACATACTTGTCCTTAAACCACTGGTATGACCAGAAAAGACTGCTTTTTAGTTTTGTTGTTCAAGGGCTAAGAAACATTCTATAGGTGCTAATTATTTCTTTTTGCACATTTTGCCTAGCTCTGTAGCTATGCAATACTTGACTTAAACCTCAGGATTTAACACAAGGGGTATGACTCAGTCTGAGCCTTCAATGCCAGAAGGGCATGGTGGAGGGTTTATAAACCTGAGGGAACCCACGTGCCTGGTGGTACACTTCAGATCCCAGGAGTTTCTTAAATATATTATGTTTCAAAGAACCAAAACCAGTCAAGGGAAGAAAATGGAAGGGATTAATTTGTTTAAAATTCTCCCAGAAAGAGAAAACTCTATAAACCAAAACGTCACTAAAGCCTGAGTGGCCTCATAAATGTATAGGTCTGATTGATTCTCTAGTGTGATGGAGAAAGATAAACACAAGAGGTGGGCTTGAACTCTGGGTTGTATCTTCCCAGCAGGATGCACAACTTTCCCAAAATACTTTGCAACAAAGGGGCCACAAGAAGTTTGAGACTAATTTGAAGCCCAAAGATGAGAGAGATAGTGTGCAGGTCTTGTCTGCACATATGTATAAGTACCAGCTTAAACCCTTCATTCCTCCATCTGGAGAAGACCTCTGGAAAAAAACAGTGATTGGTATGCAACAGGATATGTGAATCAGTGTGTCAGTGTTTTTCTTTCTTCATCTGCTAATTTTGAAAAAGAGACCAGCTTTGTCCTAGCTATGTAAGAGACACTCCAATAATTTTCTAGATTTCACTCTTTTGCAAGAAATCCCTCATAAATATCAGGTTTCATATCCTTATGTTTTCAAAACATAAGTGAATTCGTCCATTTCCTCCTTGGAATCACCTTGCAATAGGTTTTTTACAGCTGACACGATTTATTCGCACTCAGTCAGAAAACAAACCAAAGAAAACCACTAACAAAAAAGTCTTTCTTTTGGCAATGTATGGCTAAGATCTGTAGAGGTGACTGAAAATTCTAAGTGCTGAATTTATTACATTGCCTTACAACTTTGAACACTGGATAGCCAGCATTTTCTGAAAATTAGGCTTGTGGAAATTGTCATAAATTAAACTCCCCCAAATAAGTAGTTATTTGATAATGTACTGGTCAGCTGCTGAAAGCATGGGAATACATAAGTACATTCACACATCCATTCATATAAATAAAATATAGACAGATTATGATGATGTGGGAAAGGAAAAAAATTATAAACATTTATTTAGAGTGTTTTATAGAGAGCAACTGAGAACTAACATATTGACACATATATCATGCTAGATAAACTAAGTTAAAAATGTCCTAATTAAGTGTGTTTTTCAAAAATGTGTGCATTTTCATAGCATGGAGCATCTTCGTGCTTTAACTATTGCCCTCAGTGTTTCTCTTAGAAAGAAGAGAATATTGTAACTAAGCAATCCAGAAAAATAACCCTGGAGGTGATCTGGAGAAAGGAATGAAGTAATTAACTCTATTTGAATGAAAAGGAAATGGAAATAAATGCATATTTCATTGAATATGAGCATCTGATCTGAAGGAGTTATTCATCTTTTGCCAAAAAGTGAAACCTGCTCACTAGTTACCCTAGTTGCTTACATTTGTCTATCTCTTGGATCCTGGAGGAGGTTTGTATTTCTGCAGGTTCTTTCTGACTATTAGGGGAATCTAATCATGGGAAATATCTAGAGCATCAGTGAATTTGTGACTTACATAGTATTCCTCTGGGCTGATGGAACAGAATAATATTCCTCTAGGTATTTCCAAAGCAAATAAATCATAAGCAGAGTCACTGATGTACAAACCACTAGCATAGGTTTGACATTAGCAAAAAAATAAAAACAAAACTAAAAAAACCTAGAAGAGAAAAATTGCATCTGGCTAATAAAATGTGTTTTGTTACCTCATTTCAGAGAAGAACCTATTGAATCAACAGGACTTGACAAGCATGTTTACCTAGCATAATCCTGCAAATATCCTATCCCGTGCTTCATCAAATCCCCTTATGTCTTTCTGTGCTGCCCTGCAAGGAGCTTGCAGACCAAGTCAGCAGAGTCAAAAAATAAATCTCCCCTGTGGTCTCTGGTTCCTGACCTCCCACCTAGGCTGGCTGAGCTGCAAAGCCTTCTGAGGTTATGTCATCCCTGACACTGCTGTGATCTGCTGCCTATGCCTGGGTTTCACACTCATACAGATCATACTTGCTCTCATCTTCCCAGGTTTGGCATCCAGAGACTCAGTGCTCGGCTGACAGCATCTTTGGGAAGGGCATCCTCACAAAACCAGAAATGGAATTTTTATACCAGCACAGCTTGTTTACTGCCCAGAAGAGCTAAAAGGCAGAATGTGTTTGTTTCATCACTGCAAACATTTTCAGTAAAGTAACCAGTTTCTAGTTTTCCTGCTCTTTCTAGGGCTATCTCAATTTTTGTAGCCCATTTCTGGCTTCTTTGTTTCATGAAATCTAATGCATAGCTTCTTCCCAATTCTGTTAAGCTTTCCAGTCTACTTAAATTGGCTTGGCCATGCAGGTCTCTTTCCTTCACAGAGGAAAGGCTTTTGATATAGAAATGTATTTTGAACACATGGTTCATAGTTTTGACAAGAACAAACAAATAGAACCTCTAAAAATATTTTTTAATTATTATTAATAATATTAATAGAAACAACAATAATAAAAATAATAAAAACACAGAGGGACACACACATTGCTGATTTTATGAAAATTAATAATATGAGATTATTTGAAAAATCAAGTCACCTTCATGTTTTTCCAAGCCACCAGTTTTAAGGATAGCATATTATACACAAACTCTTCTACAGCTCTCTGGTTCAAGGCATTGACCTGAATCACAGAGAAAAAAATGGGACATGCATGGGACACACACATGGCAGCAAATCTTGCATTCCTGGCTTCAGGAGATAGGAGTCCAATTTAAGTAGATTGGCACAATTTAATTTGATTTTGTTTCTTGGTTTTCTCTAAGGGAAATGGAAGCAAGTGAAGACAGGAAAAAAAAGGAAAAAATCAAATTAATTATTTTCTGCTGAGGTTAAGTAGCACTTTTCAATGATAATATTTTCAAAGAGAAATTATGTAATTATTCCTTAAAATAAAGTAATGGATAAAAAAATTAAATCTATCTCATATACTTGGAAAGAAGCATTGCTCCCATTTGAATATTTTTGGCCATAAGTCTATTTTAGTTTTGCAATCATAAATGCTGGGAATTCCATCATTCTATGAGTGATGTCTAATAGATTTTCTTGTTACAGTACTTGTCTTACCCCCACACCATATATTCTACACTTTTTTAAAAAATTTACTCAACAAACACAAAGAGCCCTTATGGAGCTATTCTCACTTGCAAATGCCTACATAAAAAACCAGTCACTGAACAGAGAAAAATTAAGTGCTGCATTTTGGCAGTGGTACAGAAAGACATAATTGCTTCCCTGAGTTTTGCAAAAATAAGGAATTAATTTTTGCAAATAATCATAAAAACAGCTTTCTGTTCTGTTTCAAGGCATCCTGATCCAAATTTTGCTTTGCCACAGCTTTTTGTGGCAGAAGAACAAAGGATGTTAAATACTTAATTACCAGGACAATACACGTGACTGGTGGATTGAGTTGGATAAATGAAGCTGCAATTATTTCACCACAGTGTGGCTGACTAAGATTGATACTTGGCCTTCACTCAATGGTTTTCATCATTCAACCAGAAATAAACAGAGCACAGACTAATCTCAATATGTTTACGCATCAGCAACTTAAATTGTCTTTGGGAACTGTGAAATTTTTGCCATTGGTTATAAAAGACAGTACAGTTTTGAACTTTTTCCTCATGTCCCACAATTTGGAATCAATGTGTGCATAATTTTCATCCTTCTTACAATACATGCTATTCCTAAGAGCTAAGCAAAAAAAAAAAAAATGAACATACTTTCTTCATTACAATCCTATTCTATTCTGCCTCATTTGCAAAGATGAGAACTAGGACTTGCAGAAAAACTAAGATATGAGACCAAGTTTCAGTTTCCTTCAAAAATTATATGGAGACAAGAATTTGTTGAAGACTGAAGCAGGTTACTTCGCCACAAAATTTGGATCTATGTGCAAAACTTTGTACAAAATCTAGAAATATGGGGTTGCATGCAACCTGCAGCCCCTGTGCTGTGAGAGTACCTGAATGAAAGATGGTGACAGTACCACAGTAATGTGGATATATGTCTCCAGTTTGGAAAGGTTTATGTTCAGCCAGCAAGTGATAGGGCCTTTACATGAACATCCTTGTCTGATTTTAGTTCTCTAATCAATTTAGAAATACAACACTGCAGAAGCAGTGGTAGGAATATTGGCAAGGGTATGAAAACTGTGACTTTTGTTCCTCCTTCCAACCATGCTATCCAGCTTTGGTCCAAGAAGGAAGAGATGACAAAATTCTAGCTGCTTTTTGTATGCCAATGTCTTTGCTGTTGTCTACCAGCATGGCATCTTTAGAGGTGCTGTTTTAATAACAGAATAGTTATAGAAACTGCACAGCATGGACATGACTACAGCAATACAGCAAGCTGTGAAAGAAAGAGTAGACTTAATTCAGCTGTCTTTACCTACATTTTTCAGACTTACACTATATAGTTTGTAAAGAAGGATATACAGAAGAGTCAGAATTAAATTAATTTTAGGCTCCTTTTTTTGTGTGCTTTACAAGTTTTAATTCAAGCAAGGACAAGCATAAGGCTTCTGAAGAATATCTCTGACTTCCTGACACAGGAAGTCAAATCATCTCTGTTGTGAAGACTTTACATTTTCTTAACTGATTGATTTTATACATGACTTTATATAGTCTATGAGGCCTAGCATAGCTTTCATATCTATTAGCCACTCTAAACAAGGCTGTTGTTCAATGTCATGTGACGAAATAATTTCCATATTGTGGTTTTCTATTTATTTACCATCTCCTAAAAGACATCTTGTTTATGTGTATCGGATTAGTTCTGAATCTGGCCTAAGTTAGCAACATCATCTGCTCCATATGTTTGTATGACATTTTTGTTCTGTTAAGGAATTTTTTTTATCATTAAAATTAATTCAAGAAGGGTTTCTTATGCAGGAAGCAGAAGAATCTGAACTGATAGATACCTTAGATCTCAGCCATCAGTGGTCAGCTCACACCAGTCCAAGTAGGCTTGAAGGCACAAGAGAGATGAGCTGTCTGATTCTAGCAATGTGATATGATTTCTCACATACAGAATACAGATCACTGGGCTAAGAGGAAGACAAACTATAGAGCAGGGAGTGGCAAGGAAAGAAATACTGATCTAGGAAAAGAAGGAAAGTAGATGTGTACAGCCTTGGGTACATAGGAACTTACTTATACTTTAAATTTATTCACTAAATTCCTTCAAGATATTTTCTACAAGGCCAGGTTGGATGGGGCTTTGAGCAATCTGACATTGTGGAAGGTGTCCCTGACCACGGCAGGGCAGCTGGAATTCAATGATCTTTATCCAGATCATTTCCAACCCAAACAATTTCATGATTCTATAATTCTAAGACAAATGTCTGGCTGTAGTACAGAACTAGTCCCAGCTCCTGAAGGAATGATTTTCAGGTACTAAAGCAATATTAATTTTCCCAGTGAATGTGATTCACATGGGTTACCATGATCAAGAGTTACAATCTAAATGTAGAAGAATTACAAAGATTAACCTTGGTACCGATTCAGGTAAGAGCCAGCAATATGTTTCTGAGCAAGACCAAAAGGAGGAAGAAAAAAGGATGCTATTCCTATACCTGCAGGACTGTTCCTCATAGTTAAAAAGTATTTTCTGGACACCTATTTCAGGGTTGGACTCAATAAAGTTACATTTTCAATACAAATGGCATAATTGTTTTTACCTGCTTATCCATTGCATTTAATAATATTGAAAATAACTAGAACTGAATTTAAAAGAAAATCCAAACAATCATTTATTTTCTGTGACTCTTAATTTACTTTTTTTTAAATTTACTTAAAATTTAAACAATAATATTTATTTTTACATGTCATATGTCTCTGATTTTATAAAGGTATGTGCTTATTTGAGGTAGGAAATCTTCTAGCTAGCTTAAATAATGTGATTCAAGTGGTTAAAGTTATTAAGTATGGATGTTAGCAGTTGGTCTTGGTCAGCTTGAGAAACTGGAACTCAAGAATTACTGTATCTCTCTCTCTGACTTAGGCTTCAAAATATTTCCAGAAATTAGTGGGGTTTTTTGAGGTATTCTAAAAAGCCAGAGAACTTGTGTCAGTTTCAAATTTCTAAATTATCCTTGTGAAAACTCCAGGCTTTTTGTATATGAATGTGAACTGCTGAAGGGTCCTTTCAACCATCAGTCTGTCATAGATAAATTAAATCAAACCAGCTGATATCTCTTTTATGCAGAGAGTTGTTCTTCAGAACTCAGTTTAAGGAGATGTCACAAAAGTAAAAGCTTGTAATTAGAAAATATATGAAGGCAATAAAATATTCTTGGAGCAAATTAAGAACTTTTGAGATTATGGAGACTTATGGTGTGTGGTGCTGCAGAATCAAAAAAATCAGCAAAAATAAAATAATGTAATGGGATAGAGACTTCAATTTCTTCTTTGAAATTCAATAAACTTGACTTTACTTATTTTGCTACTTTTTGTGGAAATTAGTGCAGATATTAAACAGCGAAACGTCATTTAGAATAATTTTCCAAAGTGCTAAATTTGCTCTTACACATCTTCAAAAACCTCTAATCAATTCTGGTTTATTATGTGCCCATCTTTCCTATCATAATGCCTTTATGTTTCTCAGTTACTTTCAATCTCCCTTTATCTCTCACAAGAACGGTTAGAGAACATATTAAGAGATATCAATCTAATGTAGAACACATGACAGAACAGAACAATACTGACAATGGTAAAAAAAATAGGGTGGTGGGAGACAGAAAGAAAAATTATTATTGAATTTTCTTCTCCTTAATTTTCCTTTCATCTGATACATGGAAAGAAATGGGGAAAATATTTTAGCTTAAACATTATTTTGTTTGGTCAGTATTTCTCTGTAGATTTCTTGTTTGAAAATTGTAGTTTATAGTGTAAATATTTTTATAATCCATATTACATATCATTTTATTGAGTATTTTAAAGCGTTTTTACTAGAATTAAATTTCAATGTATTTCCTCCAGTAATCAAATATTTAATTCTGAAAGACATAAACCTGGAAAAGGGTAGATAGCACATAAATTAAATCTCAATTTGTAGACTTTTAGAACAGGTTTCCTGGAAATACTCTGAATATAGTGCCTTACATAAATGTAAAGTGACTTGATTTATGACTTAAACATCTATGTTATTTGCGATATCTTTTATTTATTTGCTTCTATTTCTGTTAATTTCAACTTCAAATATGAGGAAACTTCTTAAATGCCTTTGAATTAATATTGCTTTAATTTTCCCTGGCCTTCTGTCACAAGATGATTACTTGCAGCTACTCAGAAACTCTTTAGTAAATAACTTTCCATACTATACATTTTTCTTCATGTCTGTTACTATGATGATAGGATGCACATTCAGAATAACTAAAGGCATTTTTTTGATATTAAAATTCCCCTCTTCAGGAGAAAAGCCATCTCCAGTGTAAATATAGATTTTATTATTATTATTATTAGTAGTAGTAGTAGTAGTAGTAGTAGTACTAGTAGTAGTAGTAGTGTTGCTGTTGTTACTATTATTATTACTATTATTACTATTATTATTACTATTATCACTATTATCATCATCATCATCATTATTGGCTGAGTCTGGTTGCTAGCATACAGATGAGTTAAAGAAGATATCAGCTTAAAGAAATGTTCAATTATGAGTATGAAATGGAATAGAATTTGAAAATTTACCAACTCTGCTAGTGTTCAAAACAAGTTGTAGCTGCCTTGTCTTAATGAGAATGGCAATATAAATCCTAAAACTTTGCAAAGTTTGCAAAACTGGAAATATTTAGGGGAGACCAAATTTTCTTTTTCATTATTTTCTTGTGTTATCAGCATCAATCAAATCATCTAGCACTGAATTTCCATTTCAAACTCATACAACACTGCATACAGAGTTTGCTAAACAACATCATCAAGGTATTTTTTTAAGAATAGTGCAGTACTGAACCTCCATAATTGTTATATTTAAATTAATTACTTATTCTTATCTGCATTTCCATTCCCATCAATTCCACTTGGTGTTGGATGGAAATCCTGCCAGAAGAAATCACATAGATACAACTAGTTAATGTGAGACACCAAAATAATGTTAAAGATGTTTGAATATTTTTGAGGTGGGCCTTCCTAATCGGGTGTATTTGCTAAAAGTGAATACTGGTAAAAGTAGACACACTGTTATGGAAGATGTTTATTTGCTGCATGGTCACTTGCAGTTCCAGTTCCTCATTTTGCTACTTGTTGGTTCAAGAAGTTACTACAGACTCAACTGGTATTAATTTCTTGATTATCTAAAGCAGACGGAAAAAATGAGAATGAAGAAGCAGCCATTATTTCCTACATGACGCCTGAGACAGCTTGGGGTTTTTACAATGTTTGTATCAGTGTAAAAACATAATAATTGCTGTGGAAGAAACCAGAGGACCATCTAATTTGACCTTCTGTCTTCAACTGAGCTGATGCCAGCCATCTCAAATACAGACATAAATATCCCTAATACACAAAATTGTGCAATGGTCTGCCATAGAGGAAATTATTCCTGACTCCAGCTGTTGCTCAATTGTGTCCTGAAGCATGAGTATTAATGGTTCTTGTGACTTCTGTCCCAGCATGAGTAATTGCTGATGCCATTATTATTCAGACTGATGTATAATTCTGCTCTGAACCTTCCTCAATGCTTTTCCTTCTACTAATTTATGGCCTTAAATGACAGAAGATGTCACATCATTTTAGAAACATATTCCAGACATATCCTACCATGCACCAAAGTAGATTCTATCTTGGAATGAAGCAAAATTTAACTGCAGAGAAATATTAACTGAGATGATAAGTTATGCAATCATTTGGCTGCTGGAGTGTAGGAGGGCTCTATAGAGGGATCTGGACAGGCTGGATAGATGGACTGAGGCCAGTTGTATGAGGTTCAACAAGGTGAGTTGCCAAGTCCTTCAAAATGGCCACCAGGCAACCCCAGGCAGCACTACAAGCTGAGAAAGTGTGGCTGGAAAGCTCCCTGGCAGAAAAGGACCTGGGGGTGCTGGTCAACAGCACATGAACAAGAGTCTGTGTATGCCCAGGTGACCAAAAAGGTCAGTGGCATCCTGACCTGTATCAGGAAGAACATGACCAGCAGGATCAAGAGAGTGATTGTCCTTCTCTACTCAGCACTGTGAGGTCACTCCTCAAATCCTGTGTCCAGTTCGGGGCCCTTCACTTCAAGAAGGCCATTGAGGTGCTGAAGTGTGTCCAGAGAAGGGCAATGAAGCTGGTGAAACTTCTAGTGATTAAGTCCTGTGAGGAGCTTCTGAGGGAGCTGAGGTTGTTTAGTCTGAAGAAAAGGAGGCAGGGTGGAGAAACACCTTGTAATTCTTGACAAGTCCCTGAAAGAGGGGTGTATCCAGGTGGGCATCAGTCTTTTGTCCCAGGCAACCAGTGACAGGATGAGAGAACACAGCCTAAAGCTACAACAGGGAAGGTTCAGGTTGGAAATTCAGAAAAATTTCTTCATGGAAAGGATTATTAAGCATTGGAATGGGCTGACCAGGAAGATGGTGGTGTCATCATCCCTGGAGGTATACAAGAAAAAACTGGATATGGTACTTAATGCCATGGTCTAGTCTACAAGGTAATGATTGGTCAAAGGTTGGACTTGATGATCTTAGAGGTCTTTTTCCAGCCTAAATGATTCTGTGATTTTGTTGTGAGCCATCCTTGTCCGATTCCATCAAGGCTGAAGGGTTGAGATCAGATAAATGGTTGAGGAGATGTTGTTCCAGTTAACTTCAGATCCTGTCTGGAAGTTGCATTAGATAACCATAGCCTGACAGATGCAATGAACAGACTTAACCAGTCTGGTGAGCAGGCAGTTCCATGAGTGATGAGATGGTCTCCTATACAACCTACACATTTGTTAGTAAGTCATTCCTAAGAAGGATAGACTGTCCCCTGAAAAACACATTCTGCTGCATGTTGTGTTTTGGTTCCAAAGCTAGTTATTTGCAGAAAGGTATCCATTAGTGACATTATCATTAATATTCATCTAATGATTTTATCTAAAGGTACATGCACTGAAAGGGAAACGGGAAAAAACCCTAAAAATTCCAGGTTGCCTTTGAGTTACAAAGGAATCTTTCAGCAAAGTGTTTACTAGGCCAATTTTTACTAGGAGCCCATGACTCCTGCCTTGAATAAGATTATTTTGTTTTTAAATTGAAGCAAAATAAATAAGCAAACATTTTCCAAGAGTCATTAAAATGATTGGAAGAATTAGCCAAGTAGGTGAACTAACTGGTGAGGGTAGAAAGACTGAGATGTTTTTATGAACAGACCAAAGAAATTAAGGAACTCTCTGTAAAGGCAACATTTCTTACTACCCATGAAATTACTGTTGCCACCTATTTTCCAACACATGATGCATCAGCAGGTTTCTGGAGGTTTCTGGCAGGTGACTTAGGGAAACATTTTTGCATTCTCTATTCCCCTTAGGAGACTGTTTTTCAGACTGCCATTTGGGTTGTATTTGGCAGCCATAGTGATTCACTAGAAAATGAAACACATTTTTGATTGTATAGAATACACTCAGGTCTACACACAAGATGATTTTATCAGGAGAAAAATGGTAGAAAAGTGAACCCAGATGCTCAGAGCCATTTCTGGAGGAGACAGGCTTGGGTCCTAAAACAAACCAAAAAATGAAAACTCCATAGTATAAATGTCGTATCAGAGAAAGTGGGTACCTGGGGAAAAAAACTTACGTGCACAAAAAAATCACAATTGGTTCAAAAGTATTATCATCTGCCTCTATTAGGATGTAAAGAAGGAGGCAGCCATCTGAGAGCTAGTAGGCAAAACTGTCCTGTGTAAACACATGAAAATCTGCAGAATAAACCAGCCTGTTAATCATTCAGCAAAAACCATAGTTGTGACTTCTTCACTCAAAAGTGGAGTTTTGCAAAAATAAGAAGAATAGGATGAATGTGTGGAAGCTGCTAGCAAAATCCTGGGTGTCCTTGAAATTAAACATAGATTAATTTGGTCATAGATATTGGGTGGAAAAGCAATTATTTTGTTTTGAAATAAGAGACCAATATTAGCTGTGTCTAGAAAACAAACAAATTAACAAAAATTAAAATGGATTTTCAATAAATTTATTTAGATATTTTTAAGTGATTTTCTGAGAATATTTGAACTTACTTTCTCCCATGGTCAAAACCTGAGCATTCTCTTTCTGTTCCCTCTAATGCCCATTCTGAGTCCATGCTTTTTGTGAGTGGTTGTTTCCCCATGGGTTAAGAAAGACTCCAGAGAAGGACAAATATAAAGATGCTAATTTGCAAACCACACTACTCTGATATGGACTAAGCTAGTTTACAAGTGACTTCAAAATTTGTCAAAAAGGCTTCTGCCTGCTTCCTTGCAAAAAAGATAAAATGTTTGAGCAGGAACCTGCTCACATTTGTTCTACTGATTCTCAGTCTGTTAAGTGATTTTTCTTCTCTCATATCTTTTCAACACCTTTTGAATTTTTTGCTTTTAGAAGCCCGCCTCAACTGCTACTGCCATCTTACAAAACCTAACCATGCAAAGAGCTCCCGTCACTGCCTGCTCCCTACACTAAAATATCCACAGCCACAAGCATTATCCTTTCTTCTCCCCCTCTTTCTCTTACCTTTTGGTAATTGCCTTTTGGTAATTCTTTGAACAAAGCAAGTAAGATATAAATTGTCATTTGTTTCCATTCCTTAAGCAACTTCAAAGAGATGGTACTCAGTTAAAATACACCCGTATGTAATATGGATGTGTAAGTTTTTTATAACCTGGTTTCTTTCTGATCTCATAAATTAAGGCTTCTGTCAGTGGAGTTTCAGAAAGCAACAATATTCCCCATCTGCTCAAGCTGGATATATATGTCTGGATTTGAAAATTCCTAATACAGACTGAAGGAAGAGGTCAAATTTGAGAGCTACATCAAGAGGTGGTAATGACATGGAAAGCATTATTTGCTAGCAACAGTTAAAAAATAGCATAATATCTGAATCTAAATTGTAGTTTTCAAATTTCTAAATGCTGTGTAAGTCCAGTGACAGTGGAGAAGCTCCAAGTATCAACAAATGTATTTTATATAAAAAACGGACTGTATCAATTTGACCTGCATATAACGCAGTTATTGTCAATGGAATTAGTTTTGAGCATTTCTAATTTTGTTCAAATAGTGTTGTTTGTAGCAACTAGATGCCAACTGGCTAAACTACAATTACAGGTAGTCCATAAAGAAGATTATACTTGAGAGAAGGGAGGAGATATAATTTAGCACTAAAAAAAATATTTTTCCCAAATAAGGATTATTTTTAAATTACAAATTTTAAGATTTTTAAACAGGAAAATTGTTCCAATTATGATTTGGTAGTTTATTTAAACTGCATATAATTGTATAATTTATACAATAGATATACCATATATTTCATTGTTGTAAAATGTGCACTTAGGTGTAGATAATGTCACAGCAAATGGAAAGAGGTCAAAAATTGAGGTGTATAAAACTAAATGAGAAAAATAGTATAAAGCACCTTACAATAGATGTAAATGGGTGGAAAAAGCAATTCTTTGCTAAGTGTGAAGTGTCATATGAGGTGTCACATGAATCTATTGGCGTCTGTCTCCTCTCACTGTTGTGATGTCATACTGTGGAGTCCTTGGCACAGCTGGCATCTTCTAGAGCAACTACTTCAATACTTTATTTCTTTCCTCTGCAAATCAGTAGTGGTGGCCATGGTAAATCAGTTTGGGAACACTCAAATTGTTGATGTTCACGGGATGTTCAGCCTGTTTACAAGGGGCACTGAGATAACACTACAAGGAGGGAAGTCCTGGCAAGATGCTAAAATCTCATTTTCATGTTCCAGAATATGTCATTTTGAAGGGTTCTCAGCAGTATTAGTGAATAAAATCAATGTTCTGTGCCTAATCTAGTACATTTAAGGGTTCAGCCCTTAAAGAAAATATGTGCTCAGTCTGTTTTATTCTGTGTCTGAGAGAAATTATTCCAGAGTTGACTGAATAAAAGAATATATCCACAAGTGTGTAGCCCTTAAAGAAATTCATGCTGATCATTATATCAGCAGAAATTTTATTAGGAAGTTTCATTTGCCTGCTGAAATCTGTCCATGCTCCATCCATTCCTAGTATGAGGAAAAATAGGAGAAGGGAAAAAATAACCTAGGCAAATAACCCATCCATCCCTGTTCTGGACATTTGGATGAAGAGATGCATGAGAAAGCACAGCTTTCTGATTAGCAGAAAGATGGTTATGAAAATCAAGTTTTAAGTTATGGATATTTCTTTCAAAACCTATTTATGAGGGGAAAAAAATGAAAATCACTGTTCAACAAGTTATTACTGAGGTTTACATTGGGACAAGGAGGCCAATTATATCAATAGGCAGAAAACATGCTGGAATTGCTCTGCAAGGCCACACAGTAAAAAACATAAATGTATGTGGGTAAACCAATGTCGAGCTTGTTTACACATGAATAAATCCTAATTAGAGAAATGGAAAAATGTCTGAATCTAAATTTAAAGTGGAGACTGTTCAAGAGAGTCATGGGTGACTAAAAGTAATTAAGGCCATCACTTAACTAAACAGATGTAACAGATTAACCATGTGTTTCTATGTTTGATGTAGAATTTTTGTTTTGGATACACTGCTGTTTAAAGTCCTTTAATGCTGCCTGAGATACATGTGCCATTATTTTGATTTGGTGTATTTCTTATTGCAAATGCATTTAGCACTGGCTGACATTTAGTTTGTCTAAACAATTGAAAGTGCTTACAACAAAAAGTATTTGTTCAAGCAAGCTACAGTACAGAGAAATACATTCAGAATGTAAAACAAAAGATGTGCAGAAAAATAAAATACATTTTAATACTTCCTTTTGCACTGATTTTTGCTAGAGAAGGATTTAGATAAGGGTAGAAAAAGGAAGTCCAGTTTCATACTACTCAACAAAACTAACTTTTCTTACAAAATAATATTCTATTTCATTATTGTGTTGAGGACTTTTAGTTTTATTTTCAGCCTGTAGAGCTCAGATGTGATAAGTTTCTAAGAATAATTGTATTCCACAAATAGTTCTCCATAAAACAAAAGAAGATAAAGTAGGTAGTGTTTAACATGGTTTATTCTCCTGAGTTTTCCACCTAGATAACACAGAGTTGCACATAATAAACCTGCTTGGGTAATTACATTGCAGATGCAGCTCCATGAACAGGATTACATTGCACACATACATTGAAACTGGAGCATTTATAATAAGGCTGAATTCTCCTCCTATTATAGGAGTGAGAAATTTTATTTAAGGTTTACTCCACTGGCTTTAATATTATATTGATCAGTTTACATGCATGCGCATGAGAGAAACCCTGAAATACGTGCCTCATATGTGTATGGTTTCGTACTTGCTGAGACAATGGCACACCTACCTTACAGAGAGTTGGGAAAGAATTAGCTAAAGATGGAGAATGTCATTCAGAATTGCCCAGAGTCTCATTTTATGATGATGAGACTTGAATGTCGAGTTGCAAATTCTCTGCATGCATTTAATGGAGGAGAAAATAGGTGAACTCAATTAGCTTTAACGGAAAGTTATGACTGATGATGCTCTCTGGGTCCAGTTTGGCCAAACAAGTATATGATGCTCCTGATCTGAAACATATGAGACCGGGGATGACTGTAATTCCCTATGTCTCACAGTATTTTAGAAACTCCTGATAACCAACAACTATGTTGAATTGTCATAATGGGCTTCAAAATTTCTGAATTATGACACTTCACCCTTGCTCCTCCAGAAGCTGTATTTAGCAAGTAGGTCTCTGCATTAGCAGGTTTTTTGTTTTATTTCCTTTAAATAATAAACATAACTGACATTTTAATCACTAAGTAAAATAAAATATCTCTTTGCAGATTTTTCTGATGAATGAGTTTCCTGAACACTGCTCTGGGAAATTAATTGGATTTACAGCATTTGTTTGCCAGAGAGCCACTCTCTAACTTCTGGTCACATAATCTTCACCCACCTAGAGTCCTCAACCAGCAGTTTTTTGAAGGGCAGACACCTGTGTTTTTATTTGGACTGAAATATTCATGTGAATCAAAAATAATTGACCACAACAAGCAGGTACTCTTGAAGCCTAATATCAGCCATCAGAGTTGAACTCAATGATCCTTGTGGGTCCCTTACAACCTAGGATATTCTGAATCTATGATCCTGGGAACCTTTTCTCATGCATTTTACTCCCTAAAGACAGTAGCAGCTCCGAAGGACAACTGTCTATTTCAAACAACCCCCACATAAGCCTTCCACCTTCTCCATGGACTACTAACACAGCTAAGGAGGCAGGCTTGAGTTACTGCTAGGTTTGTGTTTTGTGCACTCTCATATATAGCATCTGGAATTTAAAGAGTCATTCACAAATTATGTCAGCTAACACAGATAGAAGAAAAGGGCCTTAAAGTACTAGGTTCTCTTGTCCATCTTCTACTTGCGTGGGGTCGTTTCCCACACCAAGCATGGAAATGCCACCCATAAAGGCAGCTGGTAAGAGCAGCAACTGAGTCTGAATCACACAAACAAGGCAGGAGGGAAATTGTGTAAACTTTTTAGTATAAGAAAAGGACATTTTGACCAGGGTTTTAAGGACTTCAGCCTGATGGTTCCTAGAAGCTGTAAATCTTCCAAATATTACCTCAGTAACTGAGAATTTTCCTGGTGACACTGTAGAATTATACTGCCTCCTTCTGTGCCCACACTAGATGGAATATCTTCAAGGAAAGTACAAATTAAGCATTTCTTATGCTTAGCATAAAGTGAACATACTTACAGTATCAGAATCAACCAGTCTAGAGAGATGTTAAGTCTAGAATGACTTCTCTCCATTCTGCTGAGATCAAGAATACCTGTTTAAACAGCCTTACACTGCTCACATAAGAAGCAATAGACTCAAGGTATGATGCTGAAGGACAGGTATCAGTAAGGTCAGAGTTTTGGAATCAAAGAAGTGACTATTTAAAGCTACATTTTGGCTTTCAACTTACACATGACTGGTCAAATGAACCTCAGCAAATTTTGTGATATGAAAGCCATTCAACACCTATATACTATCTTGGGGATCACTATCAGAACTTTTTATTTTCTGTCTTCTGTCTCTTTTTTGGCTGAGTGATCTCTTAAACATTTATGAAAACACCCATTTCCATAGACTCCGTATGATTGCATTTTTTCTCTGGATAGTCTACTTACTGACAAAACTGACTGAAATCAGAAAGCAGATTTATAAGCTATGAAGCTATTCTCTGTGTTTAAAAAACTTTAGATGTCTTCTCATTTCTTCTCATTGGAAATGCAAGGCCAAAATTCATTTACATGCAAAATTTTCTAGATAAAGGTGTCAGTATTTGGACTTTCTGTAAGAAAATAAATACAAAGTCCATGATTGATAACTTCCTTTCTATAACTTGCTAAATGAGTGGTCAAAATTTAATATGATGCAATTAAGGACACCTTGTGACTACATCTGGGTCAGGAAATTTAAATGTCAGAACTACTAAATATTTTACATAGAAGATTCCCAGTTACCAGGTTTGTCAAAAGACGCAGGAATGTCTAAAGTAAGCATATCTAGAAATTACAAAATAGTGATACAAATATTGAGTTGAGAGCTTAAAAACAACTCAACTAATTGTTTAAAATTTTATCCATCTTAGATTTCAATATAGAAGCCTATTTGCATAATGTTTTTTAAAAAAAGTTTTAAAACAGATTGATATTCAAAAACCCCTTAAATATTAATAAACCCTTATAGTCTTGCAATTTCACTTCTGGTTATAGCAGACTCTTTTGCAGGATGGGTGGAAAACACTGGGGCTGAGAAGAAAGGAGACATTTTTATAAAATGGTTTATTCTTGAAAAGCCAACATTCTTTGTCCTGTAGCAGCTGATGCTAGGGAGCAAATGTAGTTTTTTCTGCCTTTAGTCTTTTTTATCACTTAGACTGTAAGTTCTCTGCAGCATAATCTTTCTGTAGTGCTGTGAGATGCTTTCTGCTTTACACGAACATATCATAATATTAACAATGGATATAATAGTCTTATCTTCTTTCCGCATCTCACTTAAGAAGCAATTTAACTTTGACTGATGTCCTAGATCATCTTGTGTCCAGTTCCATTCATGTCTGTAAAAATATTTACTTGTCCTCTAGAAAAGAATGGGCCCTGATGTAAAAGAGTTGATTTCTGAGCCAAATCTGTGGTCAGCTGTCTCTTCCTCCTGAAATCCATGAGAATTGATCCTAACACTAGTCTCAGAGCACGAAGAAATGGAAAGTTTTCTACAAATGACTGTCTGTGCCATGTGGTTTGAGCTTTTCATGTAACACATTACAAATTCTGGTAAAGGCTTATGGCCAAAAATATAATATTCCTTACTTAGACTGTTCTGTTCAACAGTTCACCAACTTCTAGAAGATTATAGACCCTATTACTAGAACTGTCCATTTCTAGGATTTAATCCAGTATCTGAGATTGTTTTCTTTCTTTGCTAAAAATGTAATTAAGATTGCTGAAGAGTCTTTACAGATTATGAAATTAAGCTATAAAGCCAAATGCCATTAAGTTGCCAGGAAATGGTCCTGCCTGTTTTCTAACCTTCTGGTCATGAAACTCTCATGTTTGATTTCTACCCAAAAGCTGGAATTAAATGTGCATTATTGCGTAGTGTTTAGAAATAGATGTCTTAGATGCAAGTGGGAAAAAATCAGCTATACACAAAGCTGCTTGCAGGAGGTCCTGCCTCTTATGTCCCTGGGTGTTAACAAAAGGGACTCCAGGACTTATCATCATGTTGGAGAGGGAAATAGCAAAATTTTGATTTTCTGAAAGAGAAGATCTGAACAGTAAACTATCCTCTGAAATATCAAACCACCTTGAAAATAAAGGAGCCCAAAATACTATTTTCCTTGACTTCAGTGCAGTTTGGCCAAAGAATATCATGGCTTAAAGTGGTTAAATCCTGGTGTGTACCTAATACCTCTTGTGCCAACAAAAGTAGAAGAGAAACCATTTTAAACTTACATGGAAAGTATGGGTAGATTGCCTTCTCAATAAACATGATTCTGCATACACATTATGTTTTTATGTGCAATGTACTGTTTATGCTTTGCAATGTGATTTAAGTTAGGAAAAGTACAGAAAAAGAATATTGTCCTTGTAATGCTTGTACATTGTTGAAAGAGCAATGGAAGAATTTTTTAATTATTTGTTTCTTTTCTGCAACTTACTATGTGTTAGAAACCTTCAATGTTTAAGAGCTTTGCGGGTCTCTGTACATTAATAGAACCAAGTGAAAAACATTCCTTTCAAACAGCAGTATATTGTCATCTGTTTTTAATTACTTCATCATGTGTTCATTTGTCTTTGCTTTTAACACATCTTTTTTATACATTTGTATTTGTTCATGAAAGCCATTTTATAATAGAAAAGACATATATTTCACAACAGCTGAGGAGACTATGCTGAAAATCTCTGTGTAGTGGAGGTTGCTTGCTGTTAATCAGTTCAGACTATTTATTCCTTGCTGAGCTATAAAGAAGCCCTTCAGTGAAATAACTTTTCAGCATGGTAGGTTCACATTGGAAGCAGATACCAATGACGGGCCCCATTTCACCCAAAAGGGGCTTCTTGTTTCCGTTTGTTGTGTAGGATTCCCATAAAAGCTAAGGGAAGACACACACACCTTGTAAGGGCCATGTATTTTATCCACCCAACTTATAAACAAATTGTTCTTGAAAAAACGCAAAATCTCTCCTTTGATGAAAGAATGTAAGATTGATTAGTTTAGAGTAGACACCCAAATTTTAGGCATTCAAAATAAGGAGGGATGGATCCTGCCTCATCTGTTTACAATTAGTTAAGATTTTTTTCTCTAATTTTCTAACACCCTCAATGGGTGTTTCTGGATAAGGCCGCATTAGTTGTGCTGTAGCTTAGCAACTAGAAACCTGAAATGGCTACCTCAAAAACAGAGTAAATAATAAAAAGAAAAGACTGTGTTCCAGTGCGGTTCAGCGTGTGCTGCAAAAGCATGGAAAAGAAAACCTAGGAAAGTAATGAAACTTAAACTCCTATGCTTAAATTATTGGCATACTGGAGCTATGCTTTATCCCTGTAAGAAGCAATGCTACATGGGACAGACTCACACTGCTCTGAAGACAGGTGCCAAGAGCACGTCTGTCCTTCTCAGCGAGCAGCTGACCCAGATAAACAATTACCAAACAGAAGGCTTACTTGTACACATATTTTTTTTCTTTATGGCACCTGCTGTGTTGGCCGAGCACTGCAGCCAGGCCAGCTCCTGCCCCAGATTTGGATGGAGCAGCTGTGATTCCCAGCAGCCTGGGGTGGCGGTGAGCCCAGACAGGCAGCCCGAGCTTTGCACCGAAAATCTGCACTGCCGGCACTCTCTGAGCTCACTCTGCTGGCCCTGCAAGCGCACTGGGGCTGTGGGAGCATCCAGAACTGCGTGCCTGGAGACATTTTGGAATGCTCTCCTTGGAAGGAGCTGGGAAATTTGAAGGTATTCACTGTGCTGCTGGGACGCTGTGAACAGCAGAATAAACTTTCCTGTAAAAGGGGCCATTTGGATAAAATCATCTTGTTCCCAAGTAATTTTTGGAAAGTCTTCTTCACCTGTACCACAGTGGATTTTCTGAATATTAAGTAAAGACTTTCTGTTTCATATAGACATATGAAAAATGTATAAATATATATTTTAGAAATATTTCTTCTAAAAGCACTTGCACTTTGAATGTATAGATGGCCAGACCTCAAAAAATGATTTAAATGTTTTTTTTAAAAACAAGCCAAATATTTGCAAGGCATTTGTTTTTGGTGAGAACACACTGATGTTTTTGTAGAATATTTTTATATATCTTGATGCTTACAGATTTTTTAAAAGAAAACATTTATATTGTGGTTTCTGAATCAAACAACATTAAGTATGTAAATAATGAAAGACTGGACACTTCTTTTTTAGTTGTTTTTTTTTGAGATCTGGACTTAAGCATAACTTGAATGGGATCATATGTAGTTAGGTGCCTTCAGACATGAAAAAAATAAAGACTCATTTGTTTGAGAGAGATTTCATACTCTTCAATTGACATTGAATTATAGGCCTGAATTTCTTTAATGTAAACATAACTTAGAAGTATCTCAGCTGAATGTGGGACAAATGGAACAGCTGAACTGTAAAAGGATAAGAATAATTAAGCCTTTTTCCTCTGAATGAATTGTGTATATTTTTATGAAGTTCATAGCCATGTGAAATTCCCTTCTTTTTGTAGTAACTGGTTTGGAGGACAAAAGACATGGGAGGGATTACTTGCCTCTTTCAAGATGGGTGTGTTTTGAGTTGTCTTCATAATCCTCAATTTGTTCCAAATTTGTCAAGAAGGTTTTCCAAGTTTTACTGACCCTTGAAATGAGCTCAGTCTGTACTTCTAAAGTATAGATTGCCTGTCAAGTTAATCCGATCTCTAAGTTACACATAAAGTTTACTGTTTTGTTCCAAGCCATGGAAAACATGGTCATGATTGAGTATTGCTTTGAGTTTTAGGGTTTGTATGAGTCCAGAAACCCAAAGTTAAACACAGCATGTGTGTGAACCCTCAGTAACTGAAACAAACAAACAAACAAATAAACAAAAAAAAAAAAGGAAAAAAACCTGAACCTTGGGGATGTGAAACTGCTGAAGTTCTTAGAGCTTCAGTATATGAAAAAAGAATGTTATTGCAGCATGAGAAAATTTAATGTTGGTAGAATAACATTATTTTTAAAAGTGAACTGCCACACTGCTTTTGGAAAAGATGTGAAAACTTTCTTGTCTTAATTCCTTATTCATAAACTTTAAATATTTAAACTCAATTTAAAAAAAGGACAAAAAGTGTATCTTTTTTTGTCTAATCTATATGGAATCTAAATAATGTAACTAATGGCACATAATTAAAGACATGAAAAATGTTGTACTTGGATACATTAAAAAGCTGTATTACCTAGAAACTTCTCAATTTACTTTCTGTTATAATCTGTTTGATACATGCAACTGAGCATTTTTCAGCCCTAACACCTAATATTCAATCCCTGAATTGCCACATGAAGTGATACTGTAGTTGCTTTGATATCTTCATTCCCTTTTACAGGAGAGTGCAGATGAAAATTTAAACCTCGTGGGTGGCTTACTGTCGTTGGATAGACGAACAGTTTCCCAGGGGTTTTTTTCAGTATTTTGTACAGTATTTTGTACCTCTTCAGCTCTGAATTCAGTTTAATAAAAATTGCCACCATAGTCATGGTTTGAAAGATGGCAAGTTCCTTTTGATGTGTAAACAGGGCAGTACATTTCAGCTTGAATCAGTCCACTGGATATCAATACACTTACAGTTTACGGCTGCTTTCTTCAGTTTTCTTATCCCTGAGAATGGAAACACATAAAAATTTGTAATAATGGAATTTCAAGGGAAACCAGAGGACCATTCTATCTGTAAGGGGCCAAAAAGTGTCATCAGGGAAAAACTACAGTCATCTTTCTGAAACACTGTTATTTGTATTGAGATAAGCATGATTCAGATGACTTGCAAACACTTCTGAAAGACTGTGTACACCTTCCTGTGAGGTGTCTCAAATCCCTCAGCTTTTCTTTGCTTAACAACTTGCTCATTGCTTGGTTATGATTTGCAGTATACAAAACCAAATAGATCAAGCCACTGGGGAGGTGTTGACAAATACTTTCATCAGTAACAGATGCTAAATGAGCATTATTTGCATCCAGATCTTTCAGTCCGTCCTCCACCCTGGCTGAATTCAATGGGAATTTTGTCTGCATCATTCAAAATACTGGAGGATTTGGGCCTCTTAATTTTCCTAAGATACTCACTATATAAAGAACTCCACAAATAAAAAATACTTCAAAAATTTATGTGTCATTTAAAAAGTCATTGTATGTGATGTGAAGAGTCCTTCTGCAGAACAGAACAGTATGCAGTATATTTTGCGATTAATGCTCTCAAATATTTTTAGAAAATAAATACTCTCCATATTTTCAGAGAAGAAATACACATTTAACACATATTAGCAATGGCTCTTTTTGTTTTGAGAACACATGAACCATTTGCCATCCTTTAGGTAATACTCAGCATCTTTTCAGACAGGTACAGTGTTCTCACTTTTCTTTATGGCACATAATAGGGCATGCAGGACAAAAATGAGTGATGATAAGATTCCACTCTCCCAACTTACACTGACCACACAGGCTTCTAGTCAAAGCCACTTTATTGCACTCCTAAGATGAAAGAGAGAAGTGGATATCTATCAAATGTGACTTTTAGACTTTTGTGTATTTAGAGTCGGTCCTAACAAAACACCTCTTTGTGTCTCCTCTGTCATAAAGAGAGCCTAGTTGACTAGCTTAGGTTAAATATTTCAAATTCAGCTAGTTAATCTCATCCTATCAGCCTAAAAGTGTAAGAGGCTGAGACACCTTTCTCCCCTGTGCTGAGACACCTACTTGAAGCCACCCCATTGACTGAAATACCTCCAACAGCTTATGACAGCTCAGTTTTGATTTAGTGTGTTGCTTAGTTTGCAGTTTGAAATTTACTTCTTCTGCTACAGACCAGAAGTTTTCAGATTTTCAGGTGTTCAGGTCGGACAGAAGTTTTGTTTTCTTACCCCCAAAATCAAACTCATCTTATTAGTAGCAGTAATAGGGCCCCCTCCCTACTTCTGTCTTAAAATTTGCCTTCTATCCCTATTGGCTCTCGTGATGAGCAGCATCCCTGCCACTTGCAGCAGCAACAGTCCCATTCCTCTGCTCTCTTATTTGGGAGCAGGCAGTGGACCATGACTTTCACAACTTCTTGCTTGTGTGCCCATGCATCATTGCAAGGCCAGGCAAGCAATTTCAGAGGTGCTTATTGTATGAATCTCATGTGTGTAATGCAAATCCGTTTCAGCTTTCCAATTTATTTAGAGAATGAAAAATTCCTCCTTAGAAGACAGGAACTGCTTCTTATCCTTCTACTACTGGCTGCACTGTCTTTTAAATGACAACCTGATAATTGCAGTTAAAGCAAAAAGTGTTTTAACACCTCCTTCTTACATTTTCAAATCTAATTAATACTCACATTTAACACATTATATATAATTCCATATATTTCTCTGCAAAGTTTATACAGAGATTTACAAATTGTGTCATCTTTTATAATTCTGTCTCCTTTTCTTGTGTATGTTTACTTTTCTGTAATTACAGAGACATTCCTTATGGAAACAAATTTTCATTCCCACCTGGTGAAAAATATCACAGGTAAATTTTGTATTAAATAGTAGGAATACTGACCATGGGTTCTTTTTTTCTTTTGTTTTTTCTTTTTTTTTTTTTTCCCAGAGGTGGAAAAGGCTAAGAGGCCCATTTCCAAAGATACAGAAAATTAACATCATTCCTCATAAGTCTCACTTTTCATAACAATATTGCCCTTTAAACATGTATTACATGGCCAAACAATGGTTAAATAGCTCATGATATATTTATATGTACATAGTATAAAAAAAATACCTTTTTTTCCTGGTAAATCAAATAAATCTATGGATAATTTTATATTAAAAGGTTCATAAACTAGTTGAACAGGCTCACTAAAGTAAAAAAGACAGAAAAAAACTGAGAAAAAACAAATTAAAAGAAATCCCCTTGAACATTTTGGAAAAAAAATTACATTTTTGTATTTGAGAAAAAGCAGTGTTTTTATTCTTCTGTAAATTTAATTTTAAAAAATTAAAATTACTTCTTGCCTTACCAAAGTTCATCAAATTAATATACATGGGCAGTGTTAAGGCTGCCCTGAGTAAAGGTATTTGATAATTGCAAGATGAACAAAGCTTAGAGTAACAAATTAGGACTGCATTGCATATGGCATTTTCAATTGCATATTGAAATATGGAGTAAAATATACATTCAACAATAAAATAATAGTAAGAGTTTTTGCCCTGAGAAAGAATTTATTTGATTGGAACATCTTTGTAATGAAGTTCAGTTACCACCACTGAAAATCCTGAAGGACCATTCTCAAAATCAGAAAAATAGTTTCCTTTTTTTTTTCTTTTTAATTTTATTTTGCTATTAATTTGGAATCTGGTGGATTTTTCCAGTCAATATGATTTCTTTTCTGTTTAAAAAGACACGTCAATAGAGATAGTATTGCATGATGCTGACTTGTGGTAACAAAACATAGCTGTTGAAATATTTCATTTCAGTTTTACAGAATTGCTGCTTCATGCTGACTGAAACAGCTTTTTTTTCTTATCACAGCATATTCTGTGCTTTGATTATATTTAAGCCATTTGCATTTTAACACAGGTGATATATGAATGAAAAAGGTCTTCAAAAGAGCAAAACCTCACACAGAGTGGGAAAGATTCCAGCTTTCATTTACTGTGCAGCAAAATGTTGATGTGACACACCACACTAACTCCAAATTAATTGAAAATTTGATATAGGATATTATAAAATTACTTCTCATAATTGTGTAGTCAAGGCTGAGTGTCATATTTATATATTATTTAGACTCAAAGTCTTAAAACACATTAAAATAGTAAAAGAAAACATGGGACAGAAAAATATATATTATAAATATCCCTTAAATAAATGCAGACCGCTTAAGCTAATACAGGTAATAAGCTAACAACATTTTAGAGTGTTAAGATTATCCTGTGGCTGAGGTAAGGAGAGGTGGTGTAGGGATGTTCTCTACTCTCTTGAGCTCTACTGCAGACTGGAAGCCCTGCAGATCATGCCAGTGTGGGTACCAATATCTTATAACAGCAGATCTTGGCACACACTGTAGTGTTCCCAGGATTCCATACCATGACAAATGCACATAGGGAGATAGTAAGTCCACAAAAGCAGGGATAAATAGATTAATCCTCACCTGATTGAGAGAGTTCCCTGTGTTACCCCTCTGCAATAGCAGGGCAAGAAAGCAACCATGCCCAAGGGAAGGATGCCCAAGAGTGCAGTGTGCAGTAACCAAAACATCTCACTTCAGTCAAGAAAACTTTTTGGTGGCATGCCCTTGGCCCATGCATGGCCTCATCTGTGGGGGCTTGCTCCTTCCATGGTGGTTAACAACATCATGGTTCCTGGTATTGACTGCTACTAGTGACTTCATCCTCACGTGGATTGAAAGCTGTTCTGTACCTGAGCTAAACACAAATCAAACAGAAAACCAGTTCCCAAGGGTTAGTTTATTACATGGTACAGGAAGTAGATTTGGAATATAAATAACTCTTATGCTGAGATAACTGAGAGATGGGTTGACTTCATGGAGTAAGTTTTAATGATAACTCTTCATTAGCTAGAGGGCAAATGTGGGCAACTGTGCTATATATGGAAAATAAATAAATAAATTTTAAATATACATATAAATTAACTGTTATGTATACATTAATGAAAGAATATAGAAAGAAACACAAACATACTTTTTATTCAATTCCCTACTCCTTTAAGGTTTAATGTATTTTGTAGTCCTCTAATAGTTCTTTGTTAGCTCAGAACTTTTCAGCAACCAGATTTTAACCTTCCAGATATAAATAACTACAAGGGGAAGGAGACAGGTATTTAAAAGAATTTAGAGTTGAAGCTCTTCAAACTAGATGGTGTCTCTGATGAGAAAGAAACTTTTGTTTGCTTTATGTCTTTATCCTGAAAGAGATCAGAAAGCTGTTGAGAGTTGTAAAGTATGTATACATAAGGTTATTCCATTTGATTTAGCATTTGACAGGGTGTATAGACATTTTAAATCCCTCTATATACTTTGAACTTCTAACTGGAAGTCTTCTCTTTGTGATGTAGTTGCTTAGCTCGCATTGAAGAATTCAATGGATTCAGTAATGTGGAATAATGCTTTGACTTTTTTTAATCACGGTGTGCCCAGTCACTAGTCCTAACCTGAAAAAAAGGAAATAGCTCAGAGTAAATGCAAGTTTATGATGACTGGAAAATAGGTCATATAAACAACTTCCTGCCTAAGTTTTCTGGAATCTGATATGTCAAATGGAATGAAATATTCAAGGTTTGTCAAAAGTGATACATCAAGTCCTTTTCACATATATCTATCACATATCTATCTTTTAAGATACAAGTTGACAGAGACCTTGTATATGCTAATATCTCCATAACAAAATACAACTGATCTGAATGCTCTAGGCAGCTGAAGATTCAAGTCTGGATCAGAATTACATTACTTGGATGGTGAAGTCATTTTGCCCTGTGTCTCTGAGAAAGCAAATAGTTTTGACTTAGAAGCTCAGTTTTGTATTTGAGAGAAGCAACTTTTTCACAGCCCATTTTTTTCTTTTCAAAAAATATTGAATAGTATTTCACATGATTTGGCCAAGTCACAGTGTATGCCTAATAGGGTTTTACACTTTAAAAAAATACTTCAGATATCACAGTCAAACACACTTCATTTTCATTACTGTAAAGTCATATTTTAATACCTTGGTGGTTAGCTTCAATTCGTCCCTTGAGTTTCTACTGAGACTCCCTTCAGACAAGAAGAATTTGCTCACCCATGTCTGTCAATAACAACAGGAGTTTCTGTATGTTGTTGAAATGGGAAAGTGCATCCTGAATTTTTTCTCTAAGACATCATCCTTGTTTTGATCAGTACAATACTTAGTGGACCGAAAAACCCAAAGGAAACGTGTACTGTAAGGGCTGCTGTGTTATGAAGAAGACAGCACAGTCTGCATCACTTCTAAGAATTAGCACCTCAAAATAGGCAAGAGGTATGTGGTAGAACTGAGAGGAAGTTGTCCATGAGTATTAACCATCAGATGATGTTCTTTTTGACAGGTTAGTAGCTCAGTAGAAGCATGGATGGGTAGGTGGGCAGGCATGCAGGCATGCACATACACATAAATCTGCAAGCCACAAAACAGCAGCCAGGGCTCAGAGCTGTTGCTGTCCTAATACAAACATTTTAAATTGTGGTCTGTGATATGATAATGCCCCTCCTGAGGATAAATATCCTCTGCCTTAACCTGCTTGGTGCTATGCACTTCACCACAGTGCAAGTGGTGCACTGTGGTGAAGGACACTGGACTCATCATTAAACTGAGAAAATGCCTTCGCTTTATAGCCTCCCTGCCTCTTCTGAAACTCTCCAGTCCTTTCACAGACAGGATAAAATTAGCTGTCATTGCATCTGACAGGCTTTTCTTGTCCCTGTAAACATGCATTGCAGGCAAGAACTGTTCTACACAAGCAGTGAGCTCCTCTGTATCTCTGTCCTTTGCTGTGTGGGATTAGAGACAAACTAAACAGCATCCTTTACTCCTCTCTAGTGTCAGACTTTCAGGCTAAATGGCTCTATTTTAGGTCAGCCTTGAAGCGTAAGGGTCAGACCAAATCAGTCAGATTCATTCTTTGAGTTCTTTGGCAGAATTTGATGGTACTCTAAAGGGTACTTCTGAAGAGATCTGCTGATTTTGCTGACTTGACTGCTAGGAATATCCTTTATTTTTCATGTCAGCCACCACTCAGGTATCAATGTGACTTATCCATCTCCAACCATTGGGAGAATGTATTAGTTATGAAATCTCTTCAAGTCACATCCTGAGTATATGCACTTGTTCACTGCATACAAGACAGCTTTGATATTCTCCTGCTTACTTTTTCTTTTTTTTCTATAGCAGCAACCTATTCCTCAGGGAGCTCAGGAGAAAGAAAAATCTAACAGGAAGCAGGGTTGCAAGGGTCACAAGAAGTGGTTTGATGGGAATTGAGAAGGTGGTCTACACGTGAAGATGTGAACTACAGAAATCCGAATGTTACAAAGATTTAGTAATAGCACCATCCAGCCTACATTTTTCATGTTATGTATTGTTTATCATCTGCAAGATAAAAACCAGATGGAAACAACAGGTTACAGAAAAATGTGTGCTGTATTGCTTAGAAATCCTTGCCAACTCTGTGCTCTCCCACTGCCTGGCCAGTCCTGTACAGCCATGGTACATTGGGTTGTACAGAAACACACCATGCCATGCTGTCATCATGTAGTTATGATGTATTTGCATAGCTCCAGAAAAATGTATTTTGGAGAGTAGAAAAGAAGTAAAGAAGTGAAGAATTAAAGTAGCAAAGAAGTAAAGAAATGAAGTAAGGAATTTTGGTGATAGCTTTCTGTAATGATTGAGATTTCTGAAAACTCAGTGAAGGTTTGATTAGTAGTGCTGAATTCTTATATACCTGAATTATGAATGGAAAAAAAAGGAATATCAAGATTATTTTTCATTCTCTGTCTTACTGTCTTTTCTGCCTCAAAGTCATCAAGGCAAGTGCTCTCTCCTAACCTCTATGCAGTGGTTAGCCCATGTTGGCCCTATGGTTGATCTAGTAGTCTAAATGTCTACAACTGTCCATATGCTGATTGGAGCTACGCACAGGAGAGGATATCTGCAATGATTTTACTCTCTGACTTTAACTAATTATATATATTGGCAGTATTTTATTTCCATCCTTCTAGAAGATTAGCAAATAGAACATTTTTTCTCTCCCTGACAGGTAACAGGAATTTGATGTACCTCTTTTAACAGTATAGTTACTTTTATAAGTATTGACAACCATTTCACAGCCTTTATCCTATGCCTAACTTGATGCTGATTCAAGCCAATTAAAAGTGAATCTTTATTGCTTTTTACTTCTCTGGTGGAAAACTTAGAGAGCTATACTGAGAAATACCAAGCAGTAAAGTTCTTTCATGACTGCAGTTTTAGTTGGCCTACTGTATGAGTCTTACTTCTAAAAGGTGGATTTAGAAGAAAGTAAGGTCTTTCCTTAAATATTAAGGACCTCCTATAGTCAATAAATATTACTGATTTAAAATGTCTCGGTTTTCCTTTGATTCTTTTTCACTGATTGCACTGTGGAAAAATGGTAATTATGTGATCAAACGTATTGGACAATACAATGGGCAGCATCAGAATGGGGAGTAACAGAATATGTATGGTTTGCAGACATTTATTCTCAGGGTTTTTTTCTTTTTGTTGTTGAGGTTTTCTTGGAAGTGGGGGAAGTTGTTGGTTTGGTTTGGTTTGGTTTGGTTTGGTTTGGTTTTTTTATTATTTGGTTGGTTTGGTTTGGTTTGGGTTTTTTATTGTGTGTTTTGTTTTGTTTTGTTTAGTAAGGCCTCCAGGACAAACATAGAACAAAAAATTCCAAAAAGCCCCAAGAAAGAGCAAAAATTTTATTTTATTCTTGGAAGCCAGACAGCCATGCACCTCAGATAATCTGGGCCAGAGTTATTCTTTAGGTCAATTAGTAAAATGCCTGTATAGTTCAAAAGGTGATGTGCAGGGGATATAGCAGTATTTTACTATTCAGGAGGGATTATCTAGTAAAAATTGAGAGTCCCAGAGGGTTTGCATATATCACTGGAGGAATTCTGTCTGTTGTAAAGTAGAGCTGTTAATCATTAAATCAGCTTCTCTTAAAGATTATTTTTCTCTTAATATTACTTTCCTGTTTATTTTTTGGACTTGATAGAGCTTTTTCAACTAACCTGCTTTCCACAGGAATGTCATTAATTCTTTCCAGAGACAAAAAAGTTTATTTTAAGTCTGGTCAGCAGGGACTACTGGAGTGACAGAAAGCAGAAAAGATGTAACAGCTGAAATAAAATGTCAGCTTGAACTTGTCACTGATCCATCGTAAGGATCTTGTTTTGCAAAGCTTGGCTGCTGTTCAGATGTATTTTCAGCCTCAGATAGTGAGGGACTGTCCTAGGTGAGACTTACAGCAGGATAAATTTGGAGCTCTTTTATGTTCATTGGATTTGGGCATTATGGCATCCTAACCATTCTCCGTGGTGTCTCCAGTAAGACCTTGCTGGTGAGACCTTTTTCCAAAGAGAAATCCAGAAGTAAAAGAAAGAGGCAAGTCAGCTTCTGTTGTGGTGGGCTAGTCTTATTTTGGTTCTAGATACAAGAAAACAATTTTCACATTCTAAAGGCCTGGGACTCAGCATCTTACAAATTCAGGTCAGTCACTCCCTAGGGAGGGGAGCCATCCCTCAAATACCGTCCCTACACAAGGACATCTCTCCTTCTCTTTCTGACAATTTCAACTCTCCAATGTTAATGAGGCATGAGAATTTCAAGTGTCAAGGCTGAGGGATGTTCCTGGTATAAAAACACCATTCCTCGGCTGAACCCTGCTAGCAATGAAGTGTCTGAGATAAATCCTTTCCTCTGCCCTGAGACTGCACACCTGAATAGGCAAAGGGAAGCATTCACAGCAAAGGAAACATTAATCACAAGGCTTTTCTGCTAATTTGAGTTCAAATAGGCTAGAACCAGTCCCAGCAGACTCATTGCTTCTCCCCCCATATTTTTTTAAACGTAAAATGAAATTAACTATAGTCTGAGTCCAACTGTATGACAACTTCCATATCAAAGTACTCTTAGATCTTTTTGCTTAGATAACATGTTTTTTGAAGGCTAGCAACGGGTCAGCTAAGCATTTAACCTGCTGGAACATACCTGCTAAAGAACTGGAAACTTAATAAAAACATGGATTAGGCAAGTAGGATCTGCAGGTTGAACTCTGTAAGTTCAAGTTGTTTTTATCTTGGATCTACTATAATGGGATTAGAATTGACTAAAATATTGAAAGTTGATCCTGTTGTAATTACATTTTATCTCAGGTTATGAAAGGTTTTTTGTTCTCTCACCTTTTTAACTCAGCTTGTTAAATACCAAGTATAACAGGAACAATCAAATTACTATTGTTGTAAATTGTGTTCTGTTCACCTTTCCTCTTTGAAACATCTCTTCTTCATGGACAATAAAAACATACTGAAAGAGAAGATAACTACATATTTTGATACACTGTAAATTTAAAAACCCAGAGGTGAGGAAGATAAAAAGAGAAAAAAGTTTAAAAAATATACTCTTAATGCATTTAATGAAAAAAAAAGTTTAGAAATGTAAAAGATCTAAATATATTTTAAAGTTAATTATATTTAACACAGCCTTTACAAGAAGGAAATACTTCACCTTTGGGTACCACTTGCCACGCAGCTCTCTTCTCTCCTCTTCTCTTCTCTTCTCTTCTCTTCTCTTCTCTTCTCTTCTCTTCTCTTCTCTTCTCTTCTCTTCTCTTCTCTTCTCTTCTCTTTCCAAAGATTCACTTTTTTTCTGCAAAAGAATAGTGACAAGCTCTGCTAATTTTGATTTCATTATGAAGGAAATCATGGAATACCAGTGTTTCTGGCTAAATTTTTGGGGCTTCATTGCTGAGACATTAAGAAGGTACTGCTTCCTGCAGGCTCATATGTATTTAACATTTCCCTGCCATTGTTCTCTACACTTTCTGTTTTATGTACATTACATATACATACATCATATTGCCTTCTTGACAGTGGCCTTGCTGGCCACTGGCAGTGGACACATCTTTCTATATGTGAAAGGATGTATGCCATAGTATGTCATGTCCCAGAATTACTATTAAGTCCCCTTTAAACAGAATTCTAAACCCCTTTTTTTTTTTTTTTTTACATAAAATAGAAGGTCTTTTCCATATTAATCACCTGATATTTTCTGATTCAATAGAACAAAACACCCCTCTTTTGTATTAAAAATCCATTGTTAGCACATGTGCAGCTCAGGAAACGTTTCCAGCATTTACTACCACAGAATTTAGATATTAAGCCTCCAGCAACTCAGCTTGTATGGAAGACAGAAGTTTGTTGCCACATTTCTGAAGGAAAGTTTTTGGACTGTGCTGTGTCTGATCACTCAAGACTAAGCAGTTTTGAGTAGGAGCTAACATAGAAGTATTTGGGAACAATAGACAAAGACAGAGTATAGATGAATATTCCCAAATCCCTCCGAAAGAGGGAAATTGATGTTAGGGAGTCAGTCATCAGTTTAGGCCAAGCTGATTGATTCTTACTTAGGTGATAGATGAAAGAATGTCCTGCTTTACTTTGCTTTTGCAAGATTCTATATGGATACAATGTCCAGCTCTGGGGATCCCTGAAGCACAAGAAAGACATTGACATGTTCGAATGAATCCAGAGAAGGGCTACTAAGTTGATCATAGGGCTGGAACACCTCTTCTATGAAGACAGTCTGAGAGAGCAGGAGCTCAGCTTGGAGAAGGCAATAGCATGACCATATAGCAGCATGCCAGTCCTAAAGAGAGGTACAAGAAGGCTGTAGAGGGACTTTTGGCGAGGGCATGTAGTGATAAGACAAAGGGCAATGGGCTTAAACTGAAGGAGAGTAGTTTAGATAAGGCATTAGGAAGAAATTTTTTACTGTGAAGGTGATGAAGTACTGGCACAGTTTCTCCAGAGAAGTTGTTGTGGATTCCCCATCCCTGGAGGCGTTGAAGACCAGGCTGGATGAGCTCTGAGTAAACTGGTCAAGTGGAAGGCTCCTTGCCCATGACAGGGAGTTTGGAACTCCTTGGTGGAAGATTTTTAAGGTCTCTTCCAACTGAAACGGTTCTATGATTTTATGAATATCTCAAGAAGACTCATTGTGATTTCAGTGAGAGAGAACATAATGTCTGGAGGAAGCTCAGAACAACCAGCAGGAAGAGAAGTCTTAATCCAAAAAGACTTTAAACATCTCAGGGAGTCTCATAGGAAGCATTAAAATTTACTGTACTTTTACATGGGAAAGTACTGTGGCTACATAACTGGACAGTGTAAATTCTAAAAATGTTTAGTATCTATATGTGTGTAAAGCTGAGATCTGAGATCTGACAGTGATCTGAGATCTATATGTGTGTAAAACTGATCTGAGAACAGAACATAGGTCTGCAATTTTTGTACAAGCTACCAAAATAGTCTTTTCTTAAAGAAAATTTGATAAAATAAGCTAAGTCTTGTAGGATGAATTCTCCTCAGTTACATAAGCATGCTGTAAGTGCCTCAAAAAATCTGAATCAAAGTCAGCCTAACTTTTGGAAAGAGAATAATGAAACAAGATTTTCACAGAATCCCAACACAAGAGAGCAAGAGGATTTTCTTTAGATGGAATAACTCACAGTTTCTGAAATAAGTTTATTTTCTTATCTGACAAGTGCTGGCAAATTAGCCATGCTGCACACCAGCAAAGCTCTTGGTGCAGCTGCTAGTGACATCAGAGTTGGAATGTGTCTGCAGCACATCCACTGGGAAGAGTTACCAGTCATTCTCTGAATGCAGACAAGGTGTGAGAAACTGCTTATGCTGAAGATGTTTTATGATCATTTAAAGTCAAACCAGAGTGTGAATTCACCTGAGGTGAGAAAACACAGATGGGAGAAAACACTCCCTTCTCAGCAGTTACATTCTTCTTAATACCTTCATTCTGGTAATTTTAAATGCATTTGTTTATTTGTCTTAGTCCAACCTCCTCATTTAAAGTTTGTTCCAAATTTTTAAATCAATAACTCTGTCTTGAATAAATAGTGAAGAGTGAATAGGTAGGTCACAAACACCTCTCCAGCTCTGAAAAGCTGAGTCATATCTAGCATCACTTCACACTCTTCTGATGCAACTTATCAACAGCAAAACAAATTTCAGTCAGCTTCTAAACATCCCTTTTCCACTGGAGAGCTTAATGTGTGTTCTGCAGAATAAAGAATTGCAGCAAAGCCCATATGGAAAATGCAGTGCACTTGCACAGCAAGAGAGCGTGGGTTAGAGAATTAGATATTGTCCACCTAGCCACCGTGAGCCAACCCCTAGCTTGAGGATTGCTGAAATCATCCTTCTTGACAGCAGTGGCTTCTGAATGCCTCCAAGGCTTCACAAGTACTCAGTGAGCAGGTGAGGACTGTCTTTGAACATGTCACCTGTGGCATCACAAGTTCTCCGTAGTTCTCCTATATCAACATGCTCTAACTTCTTCCCTCTTCAAATATTAGTACTAATTTTCTCAAAGCTGTAGCTAGAGCCTTAGATATAGCAACGCAAAATTCATAAGCTGCAGTTTATAGGTTTCATACTGATCTGTACTTATACCTTTTCCAGAAAAGGAAGTAGCAAAGGTAACCACACAAATACACACATTTAAGTCCTGATCTGAACCTCAATGATGAGCTGGCAAATATATCACAGTAAAACAGTATAATTTCATGGAAGGTTACATCTAATTGCAGATATATAGTAGCTTCTTAAATAGACTCTCAGGCCTAGTAGTAATTTTATCTGAAACCTTATTCTTCATTCTTCTAACTTCAAACTAAAATAAGTCAGTTTATATGCAGAGAAGGTCAAGCAAACCTCTTTGGCTTGCTCTCAGAAATGCAAACTGCTGTTGAATATAGCTGAGAACAGCCACTTAACTGTTTATTTGAACACTCTTGCTATGCATCCAACAAAATTGTTTGGTTTAATGTGTTGTTTGGATCTCTAAGTGTTGCAATAAGCAGATACAGCCAAGGTAGTCTAGTGAGCTCCCAGCTCTGTAGGTACAACTGCAGGCTGTTTAGCAGCTTAGGTAAATTGTAGGAAAGGTGCAGCCCCTCCAATGACCTTTCATTTATAAATCTCTGAACTCAGAGTGATGCTCCTCTCTACATCCATATGGTCTGTGCATCAGGATTTCTTGCAAGAGGTCCTTAACCCACTGGGAAGGTACCCTTCCTCTGGATGTTTTCTAGATGAATACTTAGACAGCTAAAGGCTCCATGCTGCAGTGATATCACCATGCAGAACTACTTGTGAGGTAGTTAATTATGCAAATGCTGTTGAAAAATCATTTGTTCTGTAAGAGCTGTGAAATATCTACTGCAAAACCCAGAAGTTCAGCTGCAGATTTCTCAAAAATTATTAATATATGAGCTGAGCTGTGAAGCCAGTGTGACTTCAGGGTCTAATGATTATGAAGGAAGTTATGAACCTTTTGGCAGGGGAGTTAATTTTGCTTTTTCTTCCTTTAGACCCCTCTGAAGACTGCATAAACCATTTTAATATAAAAAGCTGAAGTTATGAGAAATGTTTACAATGAAACCGAAACCATATTACAATTTTGGAATCCAGCATGGGGTTGGTCAATGCTTGCATGCCTTTTGTGAAAACTGCTTTGAGAGAAGTCAGTCTGATATATGACTTTGAGTTGGATTTACGGGAAGCAGAAGTCTTGGCTGAATTTCATGTTGCATGCTCTAAGTTCATTTCAACCTGAGAATTATGCAAAATTGAAAGCATGAAAATTCTTACAGATCAATACTGGGAAATTCACTGAGGAACTGTTTCCATGATTCCTTAGAGCTTCAGGGCAAGCATTTGATGTTGTTTAGTGCGCAGAAGCTGTTTGTGATTTTCATTATTAAGACCTTCAAGAAAACTCTACTTTGATGAATTGATGCAGATCACTTTAAGATAGTTCCTCTATGTTTATTTTCTTTCTACCAACATATTACAGAAAAGAAAGGCTTAGCATAAATATTGATTTAAGTACATATAGCTGATTTACAGGAAATATAATACAGAGATGTATATTTCTAGCATTGAGGCGCAAACTGAATTTTTGAAGTACCTTTTGGAAAGCCCCAGAAATCAAAAATAAAACTGATTCCTCTGGTATGCAGTCATGTTCAGGATTAGTAATGAGAAAAACTCAAAATATTTAGACATGTCCAAGGAGTGAGGGTGAGAAAAGACTAGATAATTCTCTAGGAAATTCATATGGCTAGAGTAGAATAGTGTAGCATTCCAAGGGGGAAGAGCAAGTGTAATTCAGAAAACTGATATTCTGTCAAGAAATAGAGAAGATCTGGAATAATTTGGGACCTGGAGTGAAAAAAAATTGTGGCATTAGGTTTTGAAAAGGAATAGAGTATGTAGGAGGAATATTTTTTTTAAAGGCAAGAAAATATAAAAATAAATTAAATTTAAAGAACTATGTGCTTTGTGTGTATAAAAGTAGTTCAGTGTCTCCTTTACCACTTACCATGTAAGGTTACAAATTCCATCCATAGCTGGCATAAGTACTGCAGGAATCCAGTGAAATTGACTTAAAACGCCAGAGGCTACAATTTCTTGATGAATAAAAGCTTGTTAGCAGAACCATGCTTAGTTCACCTGCTTAGTGGAGAACTCTTTCTGGGAGGAAGAAAAATTGATACAGTACCAATGTATAAACAATTCCCTCTGCCTTTTTACTCACTTGGAGGTCAACCTGCCAGTGGACATTAGGAAGTAGAAAGAAAAAAAACTGTCTTTTATTCCTTGAAGATGGCAGGCAGGAGAAAGAAAAGAAGATGTTTTACCAGTGCCTTTAATTTCATAGCAAAACTAGAACAGTTTCTGATGGCAGCAAGTCCCAATTGCCTAAAGCAGAAGTACAAAAAAGGCACAGTAGGTAGAGGTACCATAAAGCAAATAATGAGGCATTTACATTAATGCAAATAGATAAAAAAACTGGGCACTGAAAAACAATAAACATAAAAAAGGGGTTTTAATGTCTTTGGAACTATCTCTCAGCCTGATGAATTCTGACTATCACAGAGGGTTCCTGTTTACCCTTTTAACCTAATTTTTAAATCTTATTTCACTTTCATCTTCCAGATACAAATATTTTGACAGTCTGATCATATACTTAGCAAGGGAAAAGAAACATCTCCACAGCCTCAGGGGTGTTTTGGTATTTTTTCATATAACCATAGCTCCATATCCTCAATTCTTTCTGAAATAATTTTCCAGTATTTTTTTCATGCCTATACTACTCAAGCCTATTCAAGGTCATCTTATTGCTGATGAAGATTTAAAATAAATATAAATATTTTATTTTCTTTTCAGACATTTACTTGAAGTCTGTAGCAAACAATGAAGGACTCTTACCTTTCACTGATCAATTCAATGTTGTTTAGTAGATGGAAATTGCCCAGATTTTGCTGAAATTACTGATTTTGCTTGCATTTCATCACTGTGGAAGATGTCATTTCCCTTATGCAAGTTGAACGAAGTAGGTTTGGCAATGCAGACAGCTGTAAATATGAGTCTTAACATTAAAATCGTACATGCATATTTTACAATACCTCTCCCTGTCAAAAAAAAAAAAAAAGGAAGGTAGCCTTCGCTGAGGGTAGGTATATCAAGAGCAGGTGTTCTTGATGCTGGAATACTTGGAGAGAATATTTTGAAACAAATCTATCTCGGGATCCTTAGAAAAGAGGCTTACAGAGTGTAATAAGCATAAAAATGTGAAAAATAATTTGATTTTTGCCCTTAAAAAAAACCAAAAACCAAACAAGCTGGTCAGTGTTCTAGAAAGTTAAAGATTGAAATCAGAATGTGCCTGTTTTTTAATTGAATTGGTGGACTATTATTCTGGGAATCTGGAGATAATATCAGAGGAAAGTATTAGTGGACATTCATGGTTTGAGTTAAATATACTGAAAAGCTGGGAGTCTTGGCTTGAAATCATTCTTAGCTTTCCAGCCCATGTAGTAATAACAAAAAAAAAAGTCTTTTCTTTTTCTCATTAAATCCATCTACTGTAAATATCACCTAGCAGCTGTACAGCTCACTTTATCAGGAAGTGTGCTTGAGTTCAGATAAAGTTTGTTATCTCTACTGAAGTGGCCACCCTGTTAGATAGCAGCAGCCCTGTGTGTTTGCATTACTCAGAAAATATCTTCTTCAACACATAATCCCTCTGGCCTTCTCTCTACAACATTAAATCAGAAAATCTGTTTCCAGTGAAACAACCTCCCCAAAGTAAAAGAACTTAACCCCCATTTGAAGCATCCAATACCTAGCAACAGTGAACTTGCCAGACAACCTTGTTCACAGTCCTAAAGCAGCAGCAAGTTGTGTCTCAGCTATCTTCTTGCACTGCTACTTCAATATTTCTGATAATATGCAGAGTGGAGAGCTTCTGCAAGAGCATCAATCAAAAATAGCTAATTTTTTTTTTCTGTTCTGAGCAAGGTGACTGGCAACCTTGCGGGTCAGATTTGCAGTCTATCTCAACATTGCCCACATAACAGAAGTTTCTAAAAACTACAAAATGCAAGAAAATTTTTCGGGATGTAGTGGAAAGGGACTGTAGATGCCTGATCACAAAGTCTGTGTAATGGAGAAATTCCTTAAAGGGTGTAAAATCTGGTCTGATCTCTCCCATGCTTCATTTCAGCACACAGATTTGTGAAGGTTGCAGCTTCTCATAACTAAGAACTAGTGCCTTATGGTTTTCATAAGTCCTGTCTGTTTTGTAATCTTTCTTGGAATTAACTTTTTGTAAAGTTCTTAATTTGATTCATATTTCTTATGTTTTATCTTATATTTCACCACTAAAAAGAAGCCTACAACCCACCCCACCAAATAAAAACCCACAAAAAACTAACAAAAAAAAAAAAAATCCCCCCCCCAAAAAAAAAAACAACCCAAAACGAAACAAAACCTCAAGAAATAAAACTCCGGGAAATAAAAGGCAGGTAAGCCAAGAAATTAAACTAAAGAAGAAAAGAGAAAGAAAAGGACTTCTATTAGTAAATATTTAGAGTTGGCCAAAACACTCCACATGGTACTCCCTTCTATCTGCCTTTGTCTTCATGTCATGGTTGAGAAAGAAGGGGATCTCTAATCAACAAGTTGTAATATCAGTTTGGATGAGAAAGAATTATATTTTTTTTTGTTTTAGTATAAGAACTCAACTTACAAATGGCTGAATTCACCACTGACTGCATTAGTTCATGATGACAGGCATGTCTTTTTCAGAAACAATTTCTCCAACTATATTTGAAAATAAGAGATGAACATTAGTTACTTTACAGACTGAAAGTTTACTTTGTAGGCTAGTGTTCTAAAGCCCACAGTAAATTCTGTAATAAAATTTGATGTCATAGTATTTCTCAAAGCTGGGAGAGGACAGAAGTTTTAGGCATTTTAGGGTTAAAAAGGGCTGGCAGAATTAAAATGAATCATAGACAAAGGGGCCAAATGTTTTTCAGAAGTGTCAGCACGTAACTGATGAACACTTAATCCTTCAGTAACAGGTTAACCTGCTGCTCTGTTCTAGCCATGAGAAATGTCACCATGAGGAGTTCCCCCACTTGTCATATGTGTCAACCTGTTCTAATGAATTTGCTTCAAAGCCCAAGCTAGTTTACATACTGAAGCACTAAACCAGCTAATTTTCACTCTCAGCTGCAAACATTTTATTCTCAAATCATTCTTCCCTTATCACCTCTCTTTCTTAAATGCTTTCCCAGCAACTGATGGCTAGTGGGAAATATTTTGTATTGGGGAAACTACCAATGGGTGAAGGAGGGAGAAAAGTCAGATTTAAAAAAAAAAAATGTTATTTTGTAGCTTCATGTTTTGGATTCAGACAATTGTTACTTGTGTTACACTTACTGTTGCAACTTTTTATTAACCTATAATGCACTTCAGATGGTTGTGTACTCTGCTTCATCTTCAGATGAGTCTTTTAACCTTTCAGATAGCATCACATAAAACAGTGGTTAAATGACTCATCTGAGAAGTGAGAAACTGAGAATGTGTAGAAGCCCAGAAGATAAGGAGCTAATGTGTATGTCTCAAATGCCTATAGCCAGATAGCTGTGGAGCCAACCAAGGATTGTTGGGGATTACAGCCAAAGATTGTTGGTAATAACACACTGTGAGGAAGAACAGAATATGGCTGGAGAAGGAGGCTATATGGGTGTAGGGTAGCACTTTTCTGGGAAAAATGTCCTTGTTCTAGTTCCTGGGGCACAACACAGTGCAGTGTTGCACAGTACAGGAATGAGTGAGAAGCAGACATGGACAGTAGGAACAGAAATCAAGACCACCAAAAACCCCTGACTCATTTCCAGAAAGGTCTAGAAGAACGGACTGCACAAAGCTAATTTGGATAGGAAGCAAGAAACTTACCTCTAGGCTGGAGAAAACTTACCTATAGAAAAAAACATCTATAGAAAGGCAAGTCCATAAAGCATGCAGGCACCCCTCACTGGAATGACACTGGATCAAGGACTAGTGATCTTTCTCTCTTGCTTTCCTTCTCTTTCTCCCCATTTTAATTAATCTCTCTTTTTCTCTCTTCCTTTCACCCTACCCTTCTATCTAAACCCCACTGTTGCATGCTTGTACTAGAAGGCCAGGGACTAATATATCAATTTCTGTGCCAAGTGTTTAATCCCTCTGGCGTTTTGCAGCTATTGTGGATCCTCTGACTTCTGTTGTTTCTTTTGACCGCAAGTATCTACAAATCTTGAGTGCTCCCTTTCTCTTAAGAATGGGGCATCACAGAAGGGAGGTATAGAGCACAACTTCTAAATTATTTGCCTGATCCCTGAAGGAATAGGATGTCCAAACTATAGGTCTGCACTTCCCATAACTTTGAATGGACCAAGCATGTATTTGTTTGAATTCAATTTGCTGGTGGGAAACATGAAGGTGACAAAAAGTATTCCTCCAATACTTTGGTAAATCACTGCTCTTGCAAACAACCCAGAGCCAACTTGAGACACGAAAACAATGATGAAGTACAGCTCTCATAGCAGTGGAGTGTTTTTCCTTTCAAACCATAGACTCAAATGCTGGAGGAGGTATTTATTTGGGAGCTTCCAGTACAGACTTCAGATTAGGCCCTGCAGCATGCTGGCACACCTGGTAATTGGCTACTGTCAGAATGGAAGGGAGTGTGGTACACAACTGTGTGTGCTGCACTGACAATACCTGTGAGTAAAACCAGATTCATGAACATTAATGCCTTTGGAAGTATATGTTCATTTGTACTTTAACCTGGAAGGCATGGCTTATGGATCTTCCATGGCAACATATTTTCACAACCTAGTAGAATTTGGTATTTTATCTTTCAGTGGCAGAAAATTAACCTCCAAGAAGCTTTCTGTGTGATCAAACTTTTTTTTACAAGACCAGAATCTTCTGTTCTATGGGGAGTTCTATGATTCCACAGTGCTGGTTTCTTGTGGGCTATATTTTTTTCCATAAGAGATGTTGTTTCCCAAGTCTATGAACTTTCGGCCAAAATTCCCCTTCCCCTGCTGATCTGCTCTTTGTCAACTTTATGCTTAGATACAACCTCCAGCAGAGAGATGGAGGCATTTCAAGGATGGGCAGAGTAACTCTTTTATGGATATTATTTGTAAATTCCTCTGGGATGGTAGGTAGGCACTATATAAATATAAGATATCATTACTATTAAACTGTCATTCAGCATCCTCTTCCATTTATTTCTCTAGGAAGTAACAGGGAAATAACATTCACCATAAAAACTGGTTGATAACATCTACTGAAACAGAAGTGGGATCTTATATGAAGCTCAACAAATTAAAATGATAGTAGACACTGCTTAAGTTTCTGAACATGTAGTATAAGTATTTTTTGTCAATAGATTTTCTGAGTACCTGCCTCACATCTTCCTGGTCATCAAGAGCTCCTGATTGTATTAAACCACATGCTTGTGGTAGTGGCTACACAGCTTAGGCAATATATTCAGCCCTACTCATGCAGTCACATGGATGTTTAAATGTGTGTGTAGAGACCTTGGGAATGTGGGCTGAGGGGAAAGAACTAAGGGAGACTGAACTAAGGGAGAAGCCAATTATTTTGCCAGATGTTTCTTTCTGCAGGGAATGAAGGAGGGGGTAATTGTTTGAGTAAGTACAGGGCAAGTCACTGCTACATATATGAATGTCCAGAAGCTCAGTAGAAACAGGGTAAGGAAGGCAATGTACACAAATTGTTAAAGACATTTGTTTCTCTCATAAAAAAATAATAAATTGTTCAATGCATCCATCATTAATTAGGTTAGTTTTGGATAAGATAGCTATAGGTTAGCAACAGTCTCAATTGGAGAGATTGTGTGTATGTGTATGTGTGTATGTGTTGGTGTTCCTGTAGGAAGACTGAGGCTTCCTATGGTAAGAAGCACAGAAAATAAAACATTTGTTTTCATAAAATGTCCTATCCCAGCCAAAATATGAGTAGGCAGATGAAGGTGAGCAAGAATGGAGGGAAGATTTCAACTTGGGACTTGGTTGATCACAGTTCACCTGTTTTTATCCCAAAGAAGAGCTGTCTATACAACTCAGCTGTTGCTGAATAGGGTCTGTTACAAATCCAGACTTGGCTAGTAAAATCTCTGCAATAAAAACATGTCTTTGATGTCCAGCCCAGTATATAAAAACCAAAAGTATGCTGTTACCAAGGTGAATGGGTGAATGGTTTGGGTTAACATCTGAACAGTTACAAATGTCACAAGCTTGGAGAGATTTAAAAAAACAATTGAAATGCCCACTGAAGCCAGGTTTCTGGTTTAAATTTAAAACAAATGAAAATATCTAATATATTTTATGGAGTTGTCAGGCATGAAATTGCATCTTTGAGAGTCCAAAAAGCACTGAGAATTTAGTACATGTATCTTAGGTAATGACATACAAATAAAAGAGATAGAAAATGATTCATGATGCAGTATACTAAATACCAGACTATGCAGCAGGGGAGATGCATGTGTAAAGATAGCATGTGGCATGATTATGATACTGTTCTTCCTTCTGGTGAGTGCACACTGAGAGAAAAAGTACACATGGCAGATTTACCTTCATGTGAGAGAGTGATTCCTAAAAAAAAAATCACAAACTTTCATCTAGAGAAAAGAGTGTCTGAGCAAGGTTTTTATTTTATAAGACCTTTCCTGGGAGAAATTACTGGTTCTTGGCTTCATCCTTTTCTACTTATGAAAGAAAGCAAAAATTGGTTGGATATGGTCACCACTGGTGTCTTCTAGGAGATCATATATATACATATATATATATATCCTGTCTATATATTTCATTAAATCAAAGAAGAGGGCACAATGGCACAATAATCAGTGGAAAGCTGAACCCTATGCAATGAAGAGGGAGGTAGGAGGGGGAAAATAAAAGAAATAAAAAAAGAAGTAGAAACAGCATACTCCTGAAGGGTGCAGCTCTGTTTCCATCAAATCTATATTCACAGGGACTATACAATTGCAAGATATAAACTAATATTTACACTTCATATTTTTCTGCATAAGGAGAAGAATGTTTTTCCTGACTTTTGGGGTCAATAGTGTTTTCCAATAATAATTTCTCCTTCTTGTAACTTTACAAAAAGATACTAATTGATTATCATATATTCTTTTCTTCACAACCATAGTGTACAGCCCGATGGTCTCAATTGCTCAATGTGTTTCATATATAATATCTCTGTACAGAAATGCTGAATAAGGAAAAAAAGACCAACTTAATAATTCAGTACTGTAAAACAAAGGTCAGGCAAAGAAAAACAGTACCAGGAAAGTTCAGTAAAGCTTAGGGAAATCATTCTCTGGCAATATCTGAGTTTTTCATGAAATGTTAGTGGCTGTAGCAGGAAGCCATGTGTGAGTTGTAAGACCATTTGGATAGCAATATTTCCATCTAGAAAAGCAAAATCAAAAGGCAGGCTGTGTGGTGTTATTAGGAGAAACATGAGGCAACCCCAATATTTTATCCCTTCATGAATGTGTAATTTTGTTTGCTTTAACTAGATTCTGAAATCTAGTATACATCTCTATAAGTTATAGCAGTTAAAAGAAGGGTATACTAAACCATTAAAGAAAAGAATAGACTGCTTTGAGTACAAATGTGAGCCAGCCTCTGAGGAGACAGGGAATTGAAGGGTTTGTGGACTGGGGCAAATTAAAGCATAATCATGTTCTCAGCATTATAAGTCTTTGTCCCCCTCTGGTGACTACAAAGCTACAGAGGTCTGTGAAACATTAGGTTGAAAAGGAAGGTGGTGGTTGTTGTTGCAGTTCTATTTGTTTTGTTTTAAATCCAGACAGGTGCAAGTAATCCTGGACTATTCTTGCTGCTTCACTGCTAACAAGCCATACAGGAATATCCTATTTCATTAATTATACCCGATAAACCTAGTCAGAGAGCATTTCTGGCTGTAAGTTTTCTTTTGTGCCTAATGAGTCTTAATGGAGGTGGAGGCAGGCAGAATCCTTTCCATGTGGCTAGATTATTGGCTTCAAATGGCTTTTTCATGGATTATTGGGGTTTCAGAGTCATAGAGGTACATTTTTTGATAGACAGATGTGTCTGTATTCATGCTCACACCTGTGTGCTTGTGGGGTGCAGAGTGGAACAGCACCTTGTGCCTGCTCATATTACAATTCAGAAGGAGGATGTTGAGGGTCACACCTTTGCCATGGTGTAGCTTTATTGTGTCATCTTGCTGAAACCACTCTTACTCTTAGCTGCTTATTAAAAGCTAATTAAAAAGTGTAGGAAATGTATATGTTGCTTCATGAAAGTGCAGATTTGTCCAGAGATCAAGGTAAACATTAATAAGGGATAGCCAGAGTGAAATACAGGGCTGAAGTCACTGAAGCTGTGCCTAACCTCTAGGTATCTGGATGCTAGTGGCCAATGCATTGCTTTTAATCACCGAGGTTTTCCAAAAATTGCAGAGACAGAAAGTGCTTCAGAAAAAGAAACACCAAAAGAAAGCAGAGTAAATGGGTATTTGCTGAAAATTATAAGAAAAGAAGTGAGGACTGCTGTGATTCTGAATATCACCATTCCCTTCCCTACAGTGTTCTTATTACCAACATAAGAAAAATGGAAGGCTGGACAAATCATTCCTGGTCACAAGAGGTAATGATGATATTATTCCTTTCTTGCCAGTACCACCAGCTAACGAGAGGCTTTGCTTGGGGAAAGTGTTGATGTGGAGGGCACATCATTGGCCTTGTGAATTTTGGTACTTCAGAGTAAGGAAAAATTTTTTTCTTTTCCTTGGTTGAACTCTATGTTGGGTTCATGTACCTGAAGTGGCTATTACAAACCTGTTTCCCTTGGGAATCTAAAGTGAAAAATCCATTGCAGGTGGTATTCCAGCTGCTATCAGCTGAATCAGGTGACTTTTTACCATCTGGTACTACACCATCTGGATCTCAAACACTAACCACAAATACTGGTTGGAAATTTTTTTTAACCTGCTTCTTTACTATTTAAATATAATTGTCAGAGTGATAAAAAATTTCATCATTTCACTACCCTTGTCTTCAGTCTGTGAATATTTATACAAGCTCATCCTTCAAAGAGTCTGTATTTGCATCTATTTGTTTCAATGTAACCACTCTAAGTATTCCTTCAATATTTTGAATACACAGAGTCTAGTTAAAAGCCTGTGACAGAATGAATCCAAGTAGTTAGTGGTGTACTCTGGAAAATATTTTTTTTGTTCATCATCGTAGAGTAAGAATTGTTTTCCCCAGTATATATCAACATTTCTGATAGTGTTATGCTACTTTTTATGTATTATTCCACCACTGCTAAGATCATATACCAGCATTGTGTATGTTATGAGAACAGTGCAATTATAGAAATGGACCCATGCCTGAAGCTAAAATTAGCATTTTGAAAAATACTTGTAGATGCTATCTTAGGTCACAGAGAGGAATAGAAAGTGCAAACCCCTAGAGCTTTAGTTATATTCACTAACTCACTGACTTGAAAAATATCTGTACTAGAGAAGACTACATGATTGTTGTCAATGTATCAAAGGGCATACTAGTCTACCTGTTTATCTTCTCACTGAGCCTAATAGGAGGCAGAATTGTACTTTCTGCACAGCTCCTAAGTGCTGCTGCAGGTCTGTTTGCCTGTCTGCATATGATAGTTGTAGCTTCTGAAATAACTGAGATCTCCCCAAACACCTAATTTCAAAGTATCTAAGTATGGAGAAAAGTGAGAAGTGACAATGTCAAGATCCTTGTGTCTAATTACTAAGTCCAGGAACAACTTTCAGATGTTCAATTTGTGAATGGTCAGGAAGGGTTAAATCTTCAGGAATGTTAGAATTATATATCTTCACACACTCCTTGTGACAGCTTTCCTTTTATTTATGGTAATTGGGAAGTAATGGTATTCTGTCAGGTCACCTGTTGAACATCTGGCTTCAGTTTTGGTAAAGTAGTGCATCAAAGGAGTTAAAATTTATTTGACTATGTTTGGCAGAGGTCAGAAAACATTTGGCTGTCAATACATCAGGTAGATTTATGGTTACTCATGGACAAAAAAAAAGATTTTAGCAGATTTCAGAGAAATAACAATGCTCTTTTCCTTTGATAAATCAACTGGATTTTCATTTTTGTTCAAGTCAGCTTCTAGCAACAGATGAAAAATGCACCTGGTTTTGATGGCACAATACAGATAATATGAACACTGAACAAAAAAAGAAAAAGGCTTATCTTCTATCCCTTTGAGAGCAAAAGTTTTTGTTTTGGTCACCTTCATACAATAGATAAATCAGAAATATTTCATGTTGATGAAGTTCCCAAGCTTAAAGTTATGAACCAAATCTCTTTCTGAGTATTATGTTAATTTACTGTAACTTGCTCTAATTGTAGACAGCAATTACAGAATCACAGAATGGATGGAATTGGAAGGGATCTGTGGAAGTTATCTGGCTCAACATTTCTGCTCAAGTAGGGTCATCTAGAGCTGGTTGCCTAGGACTAAGACCAGGTGACTTTTAAATATCTTCAAGGACGGAGACTTCACAACCTCTTTGGGTAACCTGTTCCAATTCTGTCACCCTCACAGTATAAAAGTGTTTTCTGCAGTACAGATGAAGCCTTCTATGTTTCAGTTTGTACCCATTGTCACTGTTCCTTTCACTGAAAGAACTTGGCTCCATCTTTACTCTACAGTAAGATATTTAATTAATTGATGAGATGTCATTGAGCTATCTCTTCTCCAGGCTGAATTCCCAGATATCCCAGCAGAGGTGTTGCAGCCACTTTACTAGTTTAGTGGGTCCTTTGATGGACTTTCTCCAGTATGTCCATGTCTGTTTTGTACTGAAAAACCCAAAACTGCAGATGTGCAGCTCATCTGTGTTGACTATTGAGAGAATACTCAACTCTCTGATAGTACCCTTGTTGATGCAGCCCAGGATACCTTTGATTCAAGGGTATGTTGTTGAATCAGGTACAGTCTGATCATTTTTTCCATGGGCCTCAGATCCCCTGCTTTGTCCAGTTTCTCACATTTTCTTTTGTCCAGCTGCCTTTTCCTGCAATATTCAGAGCAAATTTAATTGAGAACTCTTTTATGTGTTTATCATAGAGTGTTTTTTTCAGGTGAAAGATTTTCATTTTACTACCATAATACTACATCAAATAAATGTATTTCCTTCCACAGGAAATTCATGAAATTGATTTTTCTTCTTTTCCATTTCTACTGTATGCTCAGCGTTGTACTGTACTCCAACTCAGCAGTACCTTCACACTGATGAACATACTTGTGCTACAGACTGATCACAATACTAAATAGTGCTAAATAGTATTTCTATTCTGCCTTCTCATTAGCACTGACAGTTTGGGGTGTTTACAAGCAAAAATTAATTAATGGGAAGTTATTGGGGTCAAATGAAGGTGGGAGGCATTATTTGTCTACTGAAGAATATAATTTAGCAGGTATTTCCCTTTAGTGCATCTGTATCTGCAAACTCACAAATATGAGGAATCATAAAGATATTTTGAATTTAGGAACCATTCCAAGAAGTGGCCTTGTCTCTGTTGTATCAGAAAGCAAGGAATATGCTTGTTCAGACCCTTTCTTACTTAAAAGAAATTGTTTATCAGTGTAAGTGTAAGGGCAAGGCATAGCAGGTAAGGCTGCAGTTCTCTCCAGAGGTAGATGCTGGAGTCTGTTTGGAGCAGGTCTGCTGATCAGCGAGAGTGGAAGGACAGAAATGGTGGGGGAGAGTGCTGGAGTCCTCGCTAGGTCTGCTTGCCACCAGAGGACTATGAGGTGGTGCTAGCAGTCAATGCCTGCTTCAGAGAGGACACCTCTGCACATTGGTGCTGGCTGGCACCATCAGCAGTCACCTTGGCCCTCTGGCACCCTGCACATACAGGAGCTGAGCAGTAGGCCATGTCTATGTAGAAGCACATGTAGAGTTTTGCTCCCTCTGCAAGTGGGGCCATCCTGAAAAAATGCCATTTTACCACAACTCTAACAGCCATGAAATGTGAGACATGAAGAAAGATTTCAGTCTAAAGTGAAAAAAAATTCCACAAATATTGAGAATCCTTCTGATTTTTCAGTGTATGTGAAGAATGGAATTTAAGCAAATCATAGGCTTACTGATGGTTTATGAAAAATTATTTTGGAACTCGTTACTTCAGTATTGTCTGAATGCAGTCAGAATTCAAAGCTGAGACAAAATTGTCTTGATAGTAATTTCATTTGTGCCATCTCAAGTTCTAGGATTGTGTTGAGGCTCAAACTCTGAATTTGGTACCTGATGGGAACTTCTCTCATTTCATCAAGTTCACTGACAAGCTTGGCCCATGAAAACTAACTCAAAATTTCATGGGGGTATTTGAACCCTAGTTTGAAGTCCAGTTTACAGCAGCAGAAAGCAGACAAAATGCATAGATATTTGAAAGAAATTTTAAAGTGTGGAACTTGTAAAGTGGAAATTGATGGTACAAGACTTCCGGAATTGCTAGTTTGCTCAAGAAATACATAGCAAAAACATTTTCAGTATTTTGACTATTTTTATTGCAATGTAAAGATTAGGCAGAAGTCCCCCTTCTTGCACACTGTGAAGGCATATGCTATACAGGCAACTCCTACAAAGTTAGGCTGGAGAAATATCCAGAAAAAAAGAAGGGTCTAATAAAAAAGGATTGATAAATCGAAGCCTCAACCCAAGCTTATTAAATCGTTCAGGATGATGATCCTCAGACTTATGACTTCAGAGAACTATAGGTGTTCAGGGGTGTGAAGCAGCTCGGTGTTTTCCAGGATAAATGCATGGGGGATTGATTGAGGGTGTTCTGCTCTAGGCAAAGCAGAAATTACACTAAGGATATTTCATGGAGGCCAAACCCACAACTTTACAACCTGCGAAGGGAAGCATAAGACTTCCTAAACACCCTGGCTAGAAATCACTGTAGCTGGAAGCATAAGCTGAAAAACAGGTTTTTTGCATTAAATCTTAAGCTATTTGAAAAAAGGGTGGTATGAGAATTAAGGCTTGAAGAATTCCCCTAAGGGAGAACACTGATGGAAGAAAAGACAATACTACAATTACTTGAAATAAGAGGAAAGTAACAGAATTCAAAAGTGGAATTCTTTCTTTGAAAGGAATCTGCTTTGGTCAGGAGGTAATGGAAAGGACTGTAGCTGAAGGGAAAGAGGTGGTGGCAGGGTGACATGAACTGAAAGAAGAGGGAAGCATCTGGACACCTGGGAAGTCTAATAGGAAATAGTGCCAGAAGGCACTGTTTTCTCTGTTTTTAACTTCAGTGTATTCTGTGTTGCAACAGATTTATCTTCTACCTGGCAGCCATTGTTTGCCACGGGCACTATGTTTCTGGGTCATAAGAACATATTTTTATATTTGCAACATGTCTTTTACCCACCTTTCATAGGGTGGACTGGGCCAGGTGACCCTTAGCTCCTCTTGCAGCCAGTCCTTGCACAATCATAGCCTGGATTTGTGTTGGAAAACAATCAGTTGTTCTCCAGTGCAAACTCTTTCTCAAAGCATGGTCTGCTGTCAAGTTAGACATGATTCTTTCAGGGCTTGACAGCTGCCAGTCAGCTCTCAAAGATATCCAAGGATGGAGACAGAACAATCTCTCTGGATAGGATCCTCTGCTTCTTGAGAAAAGTTGCCATGGTAGAAAAGTTTTTTTTTTCTCCTTAAGTCCAGTTTGAATCTCTTTCAGCTTATGTCTGTAATTTCTCATCCTTCCACCATGCACTGGTGGCTACATCTTGTGGATGACTTCTTTGTGTGTACTAGGATCCTGTTGTCATATCCCCCCAAGCCACCAAAATCCAAAGATGAGATAACACTATCAATACCCTACCCTCACTGTGTTATGACACCTAAAGGCTAAAGGGTACTGTTATCTGCAGTGCAACGTTCTTTATTAGAGCATGAACTTTTTGAAATTGAGTCAAAGAGAAATTGATGCAAAAAAATCAGAGATTTGGTCTTGCTAAACTGTGATTGCTTTTCCAGACTTGGATGTTGCTGAAAATAAAATATCACAAGAATTTTTGAAATTTCTGCTGCTTCCTTATTTTTTCCCTTTGGCATCTCAACAATAATGTAAAACCAGCTCTGAACATGAGGAATATGTAATTTATTAAAATTTGGGGAAAGTAATTTTTTGAGGCTTTGTATAGATTTCTGAGCCTTAAAAAATATATTGTAAGTGGTGAATAGTGCCCATTAAAGATGATCTGAAGCACACAAAACAGAACCAACACAAGGTTTAACATTTTTTCCTGCAAGAAGATTCTCAGAGAGACATTGTATCTTTACTTCCAGGCATTAAGCACCTACAGAAAATTTCAAAGTCACTTGTCAAATTTATCAGTGCTTTGAACACTCTTTTAAACCAAAACCAGAAAACTTCTGCTAAATTTTATCAGGTATATATTTTGGCAATAAAATCTGTACTAAAAAGATAAAATAGCAAGCCTCACGTCTTGGGAAACCATATGAAGATGTTTACAGAAGTTTCAACACAGACATTTAAGGAAAGACTGAAGAAAATAAGTCTTACATACAAACCTTTAACCGGAACTTCACACTTTGATAATGTTTATAGAAAGACAAAACCAGAAACTAAAGGCTAGGATTCCTGAAAGTCTCCCTAGGAAAGATGGACCTGAAGACTTACAAGAATTTGAATACCCAGCTCCTAGACAAAAACTGCTATCTAATACAAATAGGAAGAAAATCCCAGCTAAAGCCAGTGTGAACTGCAAGATGAAACAGGCCACGACCCAAGTCCCATCAGGCATTCAGTGTACTTTAAAAAAGAAAATAGGAGAGAAAAAAAACACATCCCAAATTGCCCAAACCTCATCAGCTTCTTTGTGACGAAGGTATTTCAGCTCCTGCCAAAAATGCTTAGCTTTCCTAGATCCCATCTGTGAGACAAGGACAGAACATAAGGCAAGGACAGAACCTGGTCAGGATCTCTGAAGTTATTCATTGCCTTGTAGTTCTGTTTCACTGATAAATTTGAATGTAAGTTGCTGGCAAGCAGACTGGAAAAAGTATGTCCTAGGCTGATAAATACCTAAAATGCAGAGCCTATCTCAGACTGCACAGATGAACTGATTCCAACCATTCTTATGAAAGCAGAAAGGAAAGAAATGTTTTCTAACCATAAAACAAAACAGGAAAAATATCTCTGATGTTGGGGAAAAAAACAAGGTCAGCCTTTTTAAAGAAAAGATTTTGGGGGAAACGTGTCTTTTTTTACTCTCCACCTACTGTACTGCCACATGACAGGATACAAACAACTACTGTCAAGATCGTACTTTTGTTTAAATATTTGCAAGGTCATTAGACATTTTGAAGTTCAAGGGAATACACTGAATCAAAGATATTCAAGGAATAATGTGCTGGATCTCTATCCTTAGAACAGTTAGAAAAGGTGCTACAGACATTTAATTATTACTGAGGAAATATTAAGTAATATGCTCTTCAGATTTTTTTCTAAGTCCCTTTGATAAAGCAAAAACTGAAGTCGCAAATAATTTTTCTGTGAAATCTACAATAATGTGAATGATATATATACGGATATAAATGCAGATTTACATTATTTCTTTAGTAATTTAGCATTTTATATTTAGTTATGCAAATTTTCATTAGATGCATATGACATACAGTTGACCTTAAACCCATGGCCCAATTGCAGCAGAAAGTTAAAAAAAAATCTCTGAATGAGAAATGTTAGTATTTTATCTGCTTGTCATTATTAAATGCCCAGGAGTATCTTGTAAGATATACCTAACATATGGTGTAAGTGATTTTTATAATAATTACTTGAATATACTTGATTTATACTTTGAACGCTGGCAGGAAATAGTTATCTCCCAGAAAAAGAGTGACAATTCATTAATGTGGGTACATCTTATCAGAGATGAGAGTTTTTCCTTCTACAGTCTTTTTATTCTCTCTGAAATAACCCTAGAACTCTCTGGGTGCAACTTAAATTGAGGTAAGGATATTATCAAAAGCAATTGCAATGTTTAAAGAGTGAGTTGTTCAATTACCCATATACAGCATGCAAAGGAAATTCCAAAAGAATTTTCAAATTATTTTATTAGCCAGTTCTGTTGTCTATGGACTTGGTATCAAACATGATGTCTATTTAACTGTAGAAATCAAACGTGAGCATGAAGGTTATGAAAAATCTTAGCAGAAGACTGTGAGGGTATTTTGTCCCCTTCATGACAAGTAAATGGGAAGTATGAGTGCATATTAACCTGAATTTAATCTCTGTCTGGGATGCTGCACCACACTCAGCAAGGCCATGCAGCCAGAGCAACACGGGGCACTGTCAGCTCTGACCCTACTCAGCCCAGCTACAAGCAGCAGGACAAAACCTTCCTGCTGTGTGGCAGTGCAGAGGCAGTGCTGGAGAACCTCCATCTCCTTTACCCTTCCAGCTCTGCTCCTGCCTTGTCCCATACAGCTGCTCAGCAAGGTGGATTTGCTGAGGAAGCGTGGCAGGAACAGCACCTTCCACTCGTGCAGAACTCAGTGTGCACACACAGCATCCCTGACTGCAGACACCCCATCTGCTGGGGCTGGGGGGTGTCGAGAAGCTCTGCTGGAGGCCATGCCACAGCCAGGTCTTTCCAAAGATCTGGGCAAGTGGTTTGAATCCTACTGAAATCACTGTCCCCCAGGCAGGAAAGAATGTGTACTAACAAAAGCCCAAAAACCCTGAGTGTGTTTAGTCCTACTCCTGCTTTCAAGTCACTGTTGTTGTCTCATCCATCACAGACACCCCTTTCTCCTGGATCAAGTCTCTGCCTTCAGCTCTTTCAACTCACTAGTGAACCATTCTTTGTGTCTTCCTATTGATGCCAGTATTTATTACTCCAATATGGGAAAAAAAAACATGCATGAAAGAAGGAAAAGAGCAAAGATTATAAATACATTTTCTTAGCTTTTTGCACTTAGACTGTCAAAAAGATTCGTGACTGAGCAATATAACAGTAGGATAATTAAAAAGCAATTCTTTTGGAATGTCTTCAGAAGTCTCTGTTTTTGGCACACTGCTAAAATAAAAGTCAGCATGGAAGTTACAAAAGATTCTATTTTTATTTTCACTCCAGTGATTTCCCCCCTGCTACCCTGACTCAGATTTTTTTCTTCTTTATGTGCAAAACTGAAGTAAATGAAGCACACATCAAAATAGTTCAGCTAAGAGAGGAGTCATTGAAAGGATCATTGCTTTAACAAGGATCACTTAATTTTCCTTCCATATTTTCTACAATCGCCTTCATTTTTCTTCTGAAGCCAGAACTCCCTAGGCAAAACTTGACTAAAAATTTTTAGAATGTTTCTTGTACTTGCCACATATATAAGACTAAACTTTTATTATCTCTGTGCTATTTTGAACAAAATTTTGAATTATTTTTGCTTACATTTATTTTTAAGTACACCTCCTGGGTTCATCAGATAACTCATTTCTGCTTTCATCCAACATATACCCAGCTCGCCTCTTAGAACAGGCTGTGGTCTGGCCATTCTCAACTCCGACCTTTTATCACAAATACCAAATTGAGGAGTTAAATAGTCTTATTGATTGCCACTTTAGCTGCCTGAACAAAATCCACAAAATTACAGTAGCTCAAGGCCTGGAAACTTCTTTTGGTTTAGGTAGGTGGCTGTGTTCAAATAACTTCATGTTTTCCTTAAAATTCTACAATTTCTCAGTTGAATTTCAAGGTAATGTGTTGCAATTATCTTCTTATCTCTTTACTACCCTTTCTGAGTGATTGAGCTTTCCTTGGTGTTAGAAATCTAATACAGATCACTGAAATGAAATACTTTTTTTTTTTTTTTTTTTTGGTACTCAGATCTGACTTTGGCCGACATCAGAAACATCATTAAAATAATGTGGATGTAGATTCATGACATTTATAGGGCTGGATGTTATGGTATGCTCCCAGTTTATGGCCTCCATGTATGAGGCTTCATAAACATCTTTTGTGAAATCCTATCTTCACTCATGATAATGTCAAAAATCCTGTGTCAATGGAGCCAGACTGTCACTACTGTTTTTTCAGGGGCTTTTTGGTAGGTTTTCAGCCCTTCTCTTCACCGTGGAATTTCTGTTATCACAGTTGTGCCGGTAAAACCCTTTAGTGCAACCACAATGGGCAAGCAGAGTTTTCTCACTGAAAAAATATTTTGTAGGTGAACTTAAGCTACCTTCTTGAAAGTCATATCCAAACCCAACTGGAATTCCATTTTGGCAACACAAAAATGTTCATGTCAATAACTTTGCTGGCATTGGATCATAAGTTTGAAGAGGATGCATGAGTTTTTCATTAAATGCAAATGTAGTCATGTCATGGTAATGTGGGATATGAGTATGGCCCACTTAAGGGGGTTATGAAATGGCTTTTATTTTAAATCAGGTGTTATGAAAACTTTACACATAATTAAGAGAGGAAGAGATCTTCGTTACTTTGATTTGTGTTAATGGAGCACTCAAATATATTGGCCATGTTTAGGACCCTACTGGAAAAAGTAGTACTCCTGCTCAAAATACAAACAGTGCATACATAAGGCAGGACAGAAGAGAATGTCGACATTGTGGACATACATAAGGAGTATTGGCACACCATCAGCTTTAAAGCATTTTTTTCACCGGTTTTGGTAGGGGGGGGGTGGGAAATAAAAAAAAACCCAAAAGTGCTTAAACTCAAAAGAGAACTAATAAGTGACTGTCACAGCTAAAACACCTCCTCCAACAGTGAGGGGCAAATTAAAAGGAAGTACTACTTAAAAATTGTTGCAGCAAGCAACATAAAGGTTAACACTAGAAGTCAATCAGAGATGGAAGTTGATGTTGTGATAATAAGAAATAGGTGGAAGAAAGCCATGAGTGGTCTTGGAAGAGATATCTCTTTTGTTTGAGGGGGAGGTGAGGAGCCAACTGTGCACTAAGAGAAGGGGTATCAAGATCAAAGCAACAGGCTGGGAAAATGGTCATTAAAACAGCATTCTTGAAGGCTTTGACCAGACAAGACTGCATTTGTCAAGGTCAGGGGAAAGGATGTTTAAGATATGAGTGTCTGTATGACTTGAACTGCCTGTTACAAATCTTGTTGAAAGATAAGATTCCTTGGAAATGTAGGATGTCAGGAAATGTCTGGTAAGAAGTGCAATGGATTGTGTGCATTCATGTAGTCATACATAGAGCATTTTAGCTCTCACTCATTCATGACTATGGCATTATACAAAAGCAATCATGAGTGGGAATAACTGCCTCAAATATAGCCCAAAACAGAATATAATTTAGCGAAATCTAAGGTACATGCAATCTAAATGATGTTTTTTCCCTTGTTGTGACAGTGAAATCTATTCACCTTCATGATAGAGCACAGTTACTACTGTGGTCCTCAGACTGCAACAGAAGAAATCTTGGCAAAAGATGTAAAAGTGTCAATGACCATGAAGAATGAGAAAATTCTAAAACCTATTTATTTAGACTTATATAAGAGAAGAGCATTTTATGAATATGTGTTACTACTGAAACGTTTGCTAGAAAAACAGGCATGATGAGCAAGACCTCTAGGACACCACTGAGGATATGCATGCCTAGAGAACTAAACCTCGGTCTGGAAAAGGTCAGTAGCCTTCCAGATGTGATGCTAATTATTAGTGCTGGGCTGCTCATTGAGAGAGTCCTGAAATCCATTTTACCAACTGTGGAAAAAGAGAGAACTTTGGCAACAAGCTAGCAGAACCACATGCCCTTGTGCAGGGAATGGTGAGCAGGTTCTTGTTTTGCTGAGGTCTTCCACTAAGCTTCTGTCAGTACCGTATTTAGTTCAGCACTGTCTGCCTGAACTGCAACATTTTAAACAGTTTTTCACACACAGGTGGAAACGTGGTTTTAGGACTGTGACACAGACCTAGATGAAACCTTCCTTAGACATCAGTGTTTCCAGGTTGTTATTGACTGATGCAGAGGAAAACATCAGCACAGAGATCTAAGGGAAAGTGAAAAAAAATGAGATCCAAACTTAAGTATGCCTTATATATATTTTATATAACCTTATATATTTTCATGCAAACATTACCACATTAAAGAAGCAATTTCTCTTCAGAAAGATGCTCTAATTGTGTCATATAGGAACACAAACAATACATTTGTACACAAGCAGTGCATATGACCAGGATTTCTGGTCATATATTTGGCCTAACTGTATGTAGTAGTTTACCTCCATACCCAAATGTAAAGCAAGTAAAAAACAAAATCAGTCTGAAACTATTGCTCACAACAGAGATGGCCTCCAGAGCTGGCTTTTCTGAAATATAAACAGTGAAGTGAGAGTTCTCCATTTTCTACTGCAGTGCTGTTTATTTAAACCCAAATCTGCAAATATGATTGAAGTTTGGCTTGGATTCAACAATTTGATAAGGTATTTAAAGCTGCAGCACCATGTTTTGAATCACAGGCTATTTTGCTTCTTTCAGGCTTTTTGTTATGTCGCTAGGCAATTTCTCCTTCTTTGGCTTATTTTAAAATAATTTTTTAAAGATATTAAAAGTGGAACTGTGGGAAACTCTGCTATAAAACACAAAACCACACGCAAGGCTTGTCTGCTGAATAGAATCTGGGCTTCAGAAGCTCTTGTTGAGTTTCAAAGATTTGCAAGAGTTTGCTCCAGGGTCATCTTGAAGCTTCTGGCTAATGTGAAAATATAACAACAAGAATTTTCAAAGAATTTTAGGCACTAGGAAACTATGAACAAAAAGTCATCCTAATATCTGTAAGTCTCAGTGGAATAAACAGCATTTGGAACCTGATGCACTTCAAAGCGAAAGGCTTTTTAAAAATACATCAGCAGCATTTAATAATCCTTTACTTTTAGATGGCCTGATAAAACAGGCTGAATTTAGCAGAAAGCTTGCAGCTGAGGTCAAAACTCCCTAGATTGCAGCCACATAGTATTCTTAATTGAAAAATGTTTAGAGGCTGAACAAAGAAAAGAAAATGTCATTATGTTCTATTTTCAAGCAGTATAATTAAAGCATTGCATAAATAACACAGCTTTCCTAAGGTCACACCAATAGATCACTAGCAATGTAGAAGGAGGTGCAAGAACTTCAGGTGGTGGATCTCCAGCTTTATCCTAAAACGACACAGTGCCTCTAATTATGAGAATCTTGAAAATCAGGATCCTTAGATACTTGATGAATTGTTCTACTGCTTGCTCAAAAGAAAAGGCTGTAGTTTCTCAAGGTACTTGGAAAGAGAGAATGCATAAACCATTTGCATTGATAGCAATTGAAGGCAATTTTCTAAACTTCTGTCTTTAGGAGGTGATTAGTGTGTCTTTTTAACATAACTACAACTGCATCAAAAGTAATTTTACAGCATCTCCTCTTAAAATTAGTTTATGACTTCACATGACATGCTTCACATTGAAATTCAGCTGACCATTATTCAGTCTTTTTAAAAGAAAATTTATTTATTATTAATTTGAACAAAACCAACACAACTTATTCAGATATGAAGTTCCCACATCATCAGTGACCCACATCATCAAACATTAGGGAGACCTAATGTGTAGGGAGACCTACACAATCAGATTTAAATTCTGGCAAGAGTACTAGACAACTTTTCTGTTACATAGAAAGTTTCTTTCTTCTCCTCCTTTGATTAGGACACTGTTCCCAAAACAGTAATTTGTAAGATATGTCCCTGGCATAATATTTCATATTTACATGTTGAAAAGCTGCAGGCTAGCATCTTCATGGGATCTTTTGCAAGGAATTGAAGGCATTTTTACTAAATGCCTAAACTCTGTAATTCACCCAGAACATTCACTAGCAATTTTCCTCATTGGAAAATGGAAATGTGGCTTTCATATGGCAGCCTCATGCCAAATAGACATTTCCCCAGTTTCACACATACCCAGAATGGTTCAAAGGAACTGCAATCAAGCACTGTGGTGCTGTCCTAAGTGGTGGGTCAAATGCAAGCTGGGGCTTTGCATATACTTCAGCATAGCAAAGCTGAAGTCAGTGCTACACAGTTTTCCCCAGCTGAGAATATAGATCTGAGTTCACATCTGGACATTTGTGTCTTCACAAGACACTGCTGTCTAGGAATTTGTGAAAATTATCTATGTCTGGCACAAAACAGTGTATACAGAGAGCAGATTACAGCTGCCTCACAGAGTCTGGAAGTCCCAGAGCATCCAGCAGCTAGATGAGGCTCTGTTGATGTAATCATAGAAAATATTAACTATAAGAAATTAATATTTAGCCAGAATCATACATCAACTGTCTGACAGCAGTGGCTGGGAAACAAGAACTCCAATACATGCGCTTATACAGCATATATACACACATGCACAGGCACACCAGGTTTCAGCTTCTGTTTTCATTTTGTGTTAGGAAGAATTTGGGATGTCTTGAAACCCTCATTTCTCTCCTCTGAAACTTGGTAAAACACAGAAACCTCATAATGAAAAGCTGCTACCCTCATCTTCTGGAGCCTCACCACCACTAGCCTGAGAACTCCAAACCACTATGTAGCATGGGACATAGTTCTCTTCTTCCCTTGTGAGAAATGTCATCCTAAACCCGAGATTCTTCACAAAAAGCTTTTTGTGAAGCTTCACGAAAAGCTAGAGTTTTTCCTGAAAATTACACTTTCAAGAAATTAGCATTTTCAAGCGAAGAGGTGTTTAATAAAAAAATTCCTGACCAGCTTGTGTGTGGAAAACCCCTTGAGAACATATTGATTGGCACCTTGATGCTTGATGCATGCCTGCTTCACCAGACCATGTCCTTAATATTATACACATGTAAAACTATCATGTCTTTCATCCTGAAGGAATGTGAAAGTACTCCTAAGGCAACATACACATAATGCAAATGACTCAGTCCTGAATCTGGCAAATATCTGAATCCCTTTTGTCCTTCAAACCAGGGTAATAGGGGTTTGTCCTCTGTGGAACTGATTCTCCAAATTAACTGGAGAATTTATGGACCGAGGTCAGCAAGACAGCAGTACATATGGTAGAAAGGCTACAGAAGGGGATTTACCTTAGATTTCGACTTCAGTTGCTGCTGCCAGTAATAAAACCTTGTGCAGTTACTTGATATTTGTCTTTTCCTTTTTATCTTGACATGTCTGCATGCATATGCCAGTGAATATTATGATATTTTCTGCAAATATGTACTAGATCCCTCCAGACCAAATTGCTTTAAATAAATCTATGTTTATAAATGAGCACACCCATGTCAACACTGATACATAACATACAGGTTGCATCAAACTTCATCAGAGTTAGAACCAGGGCTTAGTTGTACCAGTCTGGCAAATGTCTCATTGGAATACTTTAATAGTTAAGTATAGAAGTGATTATTCCAGGAACTCTGAGACACACATGCTTGTCTCATTTTTATTAGGTATGTCTGTAAATAGTGGTGCTGTGTTGGCTGGCACCAGAATAGGGCTTGGCCCTCAGCATTGCACAGGGAGCATAAACTTGGCAAGTCTGCCTTACAAATCACATATAAATCAGACCTGCCCAGGAAACTGGTCCCATTGCTAGAGTTCCTATTCCCACACACAGGATTAATCTTTGAAGCCAAGTGCCTTAAAGATGTTTTTGTTTAAATTGTGGCAATGTAGACATTAAAGTTTCAAGGAGTTTATTCCTTCAGCAAATATTTTTACAAGACAAATAACAGTTATCCTATTTTTATATTGTTTCATATTTTCTTTGTGGAACCATAACATTTAATCTAAAATAATCAGATGAGAAAATAATACATATCTGCATCTTTTTTTTTTTATTGCAGCTACTGTTTCCCAGCTTCTCTCATTCCACATGGTTGTGAATATTTATTTTGCTCTCTGACATATATATATATATGCATATAATTTTATATATTATTTGAGACTGAGTATGGAAATGTAAACTGGAATCTTGGTGAGACAGAATATGAAGTATTGTAGACTAATATATTTTGGGAAAATGTTATATTTTGGTCTGTATCATATGCTAGTTTTTTCCAAGAAACCTTGTAATTAATAAAGCAGGCTTAATTTTTCTGCTCTTGGAAATTTTTGAAATGGAGGGTTTCCTGATCTAATAATGCTCTTTCTGAACACAGGGAAGTGTAGGTGCGTACATTTCCAAATGAAATTAATGGGTACAATGTTTAGCAGCCTGAGCTAACAGTCACAGGATGAGTATTCAGAAATAATTTCTGAAAAATATTAATTTTCTATTCAAGTTTGAAGCAGACTGTGGTTTGAATAAGGCTTGATTTTCTCAGCTCTAATTAGTGTTGGCTAAAGACTTAAGTACTTTGACCCTTATCCTTGTGCATTACCCATGAAAGAGACATACTGAAACCCAAGCAGAAACCACTTATTATTGAAGAAGTGTATAAAGTTGCTTCAAAATATTTCTGGATTGCAGCCAAAATGAATTGATTTGCAGAAGAGAATGATGTTTAAATAAATATGTATGTATGTATATATCACATCATGTAGCTAGATGCTCAGAAGGCAAAGTATTCTCCACAGAATATAATATTTCATCTTTAGACTGGAGGGAAGTTTATTGGCTTGAAAAGTAGATCTCCTACTGAAAATATCTACAGAGAGAAAAGTTATGTTTGACAAGCCTGTTCCAAAGTAATACTCCTATCGCTAATAACAGCTTTTATAATTAAAATATACAGATCACACCTGTCAAATTTGTTTCAGCTACGAAGTTTGTAGCTGCTGCCATTAACAATTACATTTGCTACAAGTGTGTGGGAGTAACTTATATTGCTGAGTGTATAATATAATTTATTTTCATATGCAGACATGGTTTTATTGTTAAGTGAATCTAATATAGTGATAAGGTTCTCAAATAGCTGTACAAGTTCACCACTATACTTCATAGAGGTTATTTTCCCCAGATTGTGTAAATCTAAAACGTACACATCTGATGCTCATCTGTTCTTTTGAAAGGTAAAGCATCAGTATTTATTCTTAGGAATCTGCTATTGAAGGCAAAAGGTAAAAGAGGGGAGTACTAAGCATTCACTGTATTTTCTCTGCAAGACATTCCACCTCAAAAAACTTGTACATGCAACTTCTATGGCAGTGAAATTTTCAGAAATCTTCTTCCCAATCCTTGTGAAAAGGTGCATGCCAAATTTCTGTCTATTGATTTTAACAAAGGATGCACTTAAAAAAACAGCAGAGTGCTTGCAAGGCAGAAGGTTGGAATATGCATGGAACAAAGGAGGATCACTCGGGATGCAGTGGTCCCCCAGAAAGATGAAGAGAAATATTCATTGTTCTTGTCATCTCACTAATAATTTTGTGGACATTTCTAATGATTCTGACTGCAGATTAGCCACATCAGTACCAAATACCCATTAAGTGAAAAAAAAAGAATTCCTGTACCAGAATACGCGATTCAAAGAAAGGGGATGCAATTTAAACTGAAGGAATGCAAGAGATAAACAGAATTGAATGATATCAAATGCTAAGTTTAAATGTTAAAGTTGTCTAGTTACATGAGTAGCAATTTATGATATAGAGAACCATGAACCATTCCAGTGGAAAACAGTAAGCAGGATATAAAAGAAAATGCTAGGGTAAAACAACAGCAAAGCTGGTATATCAGCAGAGATTTAAGTGAAAGAAATGGGGAGTCTGCACACTGGAACAAATATGACCCAAATTTCACATGCAAGGATGGGAAGGGAGGATATAGCAATGAAACAAGAGGTGTGGGAAGGGCATAAAAACACAACAGGATTCAAGACATGAGGGTACAGCAGAAACAAGACATCTGTCAGGGCTTTTGAACTGGATGTTGAAGGAGTGAGAGAGAAAAGAGGACTTAGAGCAAGAAAGGAACAATTATTCAGCTGAGAAAGAAGAAATTATTTTTAGCTGATGAATATTAGGTACACTGCACAGGGGAAGCTGGGTGCCAGGAAATGTACACAAAAGGAGGTTGAGGTAGGCCATGAGAGCAAAATGATGAGTGACACAGAAGAAAAATAGGTAGGTTTAGAAGATTATAGAATCAAAAAAGACAAAATTGAATGGGGACCCAAATATTGGGAAGTGAGGAGTGAAAAGCAGTTTCATGGTTGTAAATCTGAGCATCTGGAAAGATGGAAGACTTGTCAACAGTGATGAAAGAAATGGCATGGGGAATGGGTTTGAAGAAAAGACAAGAATTTCTCTTTCTGGTTTGTTAAACCGGGGCAAAGGGAAAGGGGCAGAGAAAATGCCTGCACAAAGGAAGATCCTGATTTTGAAGAATTAGATATCAAAATTGCCACACAGGAATTAGGCAGGACACCAAGGTGTCAGTGAGCTGACCCAGGAGAGCAGTATGTACAAAAGCATGAGAAGATGAAGGAGGCACACCCAGACATCTGTGAGTCCACATCAGCCAGCGAGAGATGCTCAGTTTCTAAACCTGCAGCATGGCACCAAGCCAGTAAGCTACAGCTGCTGCATCAGCAAGACTGACAACATCTGAGGAAGATTTTGAGTTTGCAGTTTCATTGAGGTCTCCGCTTGACACAAATCCAGCAAATACATGTTGAGCTACAAACTTTCCATATGTTAAAACTACTGATTCCCCTGAAAGCTGTGCATATCTCATGGAGGCCTGAAAAAATATCTTTTGAGATAATTTAGCCCTGGCACTTAGAGCAAAAAGGTACTCAAAGTTCACTCTCTGCAGTAACAGAAGTGTTAGAACTGATCATGGCCTGACAAGGGCTGTACTTTAAAACAGAGCAAAAGCTTCACAAAGAAGCAACATCTCTGTCTCATCTACCCTGAAATAACTTGCACAGAAACCTCTGTCTTTTTGGTCCGCAAAATTTAGAATGCGGTGCTGGTTTTATTTTAGAGAGAAAAGACCAATGTAATGTAGATGAAGCAAGGATTTGTTTTAATCAGTTTGGACATTTACATGAATTATAATGATAACTGGAATAAATATAATCAAAATTTTAAAAGTATGGGAGAGATATTAAACCTACAACTTCCAGGCTCAATCCATGTTATGTCTGAACAGCAGGAGGAGAATTTTCTACCCCTTTCTACTAATACTGCTTAATATCAGAGACAAAATATTGGGGAACATTGCACTGTGAGTACCATGACAGTTCCTGTGCTCTTACCTGTGCCTGATGCAGGTCCATAGGCAGTTCCAAAGAGGCCTAAAATAGAGACTGTTAGGTTGCTCACTGATAATAGTTCTTTGCTGTTTTTTTTTTTTTAAATTAAATACTAAGAGATATCTAAAGTTATATGAAAATTATAGTTTTAAAGTAGAGCTCTTTTAAGTCTAGTTGTAGAATCACATTGTGGCCATAGCTGAACATGACAAAAGTTTTGCTGAACCACAGCAGAGGAGATCATATGTTTGCCATGTGGAATCTTAACTCTTGTAGCATATTTGAAGTAAGTATCCACTTCCAATTTTAAAAGGTCTATGTCAGAAAAGTAAGTCTCAAAATATACAGCACCCATCCTCTGCTCTCTTTATTCTAATGAAAAATAATTTACAGAATTTAGCTCAACTGCCAATTCATTTCATACCCAATACTCCTTCCCATTTATCACCACTCATTTAAAAATCCCTAGACTCCTCAGAAAGGAAGTCACCAAATCCTCCCTGGGAAGGTGGATGAGAAAAGCATGAGATGGAGGAGAATGAGCTGTTAAACCCCTGGTCTGTGTTACTATGCTTGATAGAGTGGAGGAGTAGGTACTCTGTTGTTCCATCAGTAGAGAGGAGTGAGAATAATTGCCTCAGTGGGGCACTGCTCCTGCCTGGCACCTTTCCACTCTCAAGCAACACAGTCATAATCCCACACCAGGCAGTGTCAATTTAGCCCTGGACATCCCATTGCCATTGAGCTAGCTGGTGATGCATACCTTTTGCATCCCTTGAAGGAAAAAATGCCTGACTGGAGATTTTGCATCTGGGTGCTGCAGCAATACAACCCTAGTGAGAAGACCCAGTTGCCTCCTTTAACCTGACCATTTAATCTGTACAGGCATGGTAAATTGCCATGCAGTGATTCAAAAGTGTGCACATCCTTATAATGCTACTGATGGGTGTCCCTTCTGGCTCACTTATTTCTAGCATTGCACCCTTAGCATCCTTCTTGCCTTGTTCTGTATTGAACAAAATAATAACCTGACACGTCATGGCAGCAACAGCCACCAGATGAAGGAAAATCACATGAAATCAACATTAAAGAGCGCAGGAGATGAAAAGCCCTCTTTATATGTAGCACAGAATACAAGGCCAGAAAATTAGAAAATATGTGAAATTATTCTCTGAGAAATACAAAGTGGAGGAAAGCTTAGTGAAATCAGACCATTTTTCAGAGTCAAAGAGGACAGAGAAAGCACAAAATCTGCACAAAAACAAAAAATAAAAAATTCAATAAATAAGAGATTGAATAAGAGAATTTGGGTTGTCTGTTGGGGGAGAAGAAAGTGAACATGAGGTGTCAAGGGGATCATGAATCATGCTTTAATACAAAAGGAAATAATTTGTAAAAAATGGAATAACAAAAAAATAAAGGAAACTGACAGGCACAGAGCTTACAGGAATCTGAAATGCTTTGGATTTTATGATTAACAGAGAGCAGGGGAAAAGGAATGAAGGACAGAGAGCTTTTCTAGAAAATGTTAGCCTGGCCTTTAAACAAACTGTCAAAAATACTGTGTATGGTGATACAAATGAACAGAAGGGAGAAGGCTCAGTCAGACTGTGACAACAAAGTATGATAGTGAACGAGAAAGAAAGAAGCTTGTCTTTAAAAAAAAAATCTACAAGTGTATAGAAGGCTATCAAAGTCATCTCCTCTAGAGATGATGCACAAGGTAAATTCAGGGGCAAATATAGCCAGGATGAGGTGAGAGCCAAAAAAATATACAATGGATCAGATGGATGGACAAATGATGTGGAGAGAGGTAAAAAGTCTGCCAAGTATGAAACTGAATATAGAGCTGAGTTGGCAGGTAACACAATCAAGAAATTCTCCCAGCTCTCTGTCTGACATCCTGCTTTATTAAAGTTTTACAAATGTTTGAAATTTAACTTAACATTTCTGAGGAAATATCTCCCTAACTATAACAATCGGATTCCCTACCTTGTCTTTCTTTTAATTATTCCATCCTGCAATGGTTGCACCACTCACTCTTGACTGGTAGTGGAGATGTGGGGGGTTTACTGTAGGATTTTCATCTTAAAAGCAGCTAAGAAATGGATCAGTCCTATCTGAAGATAAAATCACTTTTTCAGACTGCTGCTGACACAACAGATCTTTCTTCAGAAAACAAACAAAAAGGACCATTTTCCCCACATTCTGTATTTTTTTACTGTAATTCATGTAGTAAATCTCAGAATTGTCCCTTGGTAATCTAAATTAAGCTGAATAAATTTTTCCCTTCATCTATAGCATTGACTTACTACACAGAGGGTAGAGTTAGTCTGCTGGCCCTTGGCATTGAAAATGCAAATTGAATCCTGGCGTTGACAAGAATGTTTGGATTTGGTATAAAAGAGACTTAGTCACGGTACATTTCCAGCTCCTGATTATGCCAAAGCAGGAGGGCTGAGTGAATGCCAAGAAACAGCGGTTGCCACTCCCCTCCCTGAGGGAAGGAAAAATGGATAGCCTACTCCTGGCCCACACGCACTTTCTGTATTTCACTCTTGTGAGCTGCCTGAAGAGACACTACAAAATAAGGAGATACAGTGGAATTTCAAATCCTGTGTTTATTTTTGTTTCTGGTATTTGTTCAGAGGAGACTTGCTGAAGGAAAGTCCTCCACTCCTGACTCAACAAGCACTTCACCAAAAGATACCAAGCGGCTTCCAGTGTTTTTCAAAAAGAACATTTCAAATAAACCCATTTATGGATCTTTCTGCATTTATGCACATAAACAGTAGTCCTTTGCACACTGTAATATGAGCTATATTCATTTAGGTGCAGAACTCCTCAATTCTTACAGAAAACTCGGGTTTCTCTGACTCTTAGTAGGACTTTAGGCTAAAAAACAGAATGGATGTGCAGCTGTGTCCTGAGAAATTTCTCCTGCATTCTGCCTGGTTTGTAAGGCAATAATGGGTGAGCCTTTTGAAGTCCGCAGGTGAATGGACATTAAGCATCCTTATATAAATGAAAACCTAAAAAAATCCATTATAAAATCCCCATTCTCAACTCATCTTAACCAAACAAATATAAATAGTGCATTTCTTCTCTGTTATTTTTACATTCTGGTACACAAAATACATTCTAAAGCATGACTATTAAATTTAAACACTCACAAATAGCATGGATTTAATAATGTCTGCTCTATCTCAGCTTCAAGTAGACAAAATTCATAGCACAAATGAGTATCATTTATTCTTCAGTATGCTGTAACTGTATCTGAATAAATTCACTGTTTGTCAAAAGAGGGAAAGGAACAGGAATTGCATAGTGCAATCTTCTATTTCCGATTGATTATGACTCATAGGAAGTGTCTAGCTCAATTATATTGAATGTTTGAAGGGATTACATGGTAGAAATAACACCACTCAAAAGAATGGGAACTTAAGAGTTATATTTGCAGGAGGTGGGGGAAAACAAAAGAATACCCAGATTCTTGTGGATACCTCTTGTCTCCAAGTTAGAATTTCTTGCTTTCTGGCCAGTCCTGATCATGCTTTACCTTCCTTTCTATACATGTAATGTGCCATAAAATCAGTAAAATAAGGGAGTAAGGGTGGTGAAATTTTCTTCAAGGAGATGGGGAGTGTTGTTAGGTTTGGGTTTGGTTTGTTGCTTTGGGTTTTCTCTTCTTCCTTTTTTCTTTTTTTTTTTTTCTTTTTTTTTACTGATAACATTTGTAAAGATTATTTCATGGGGATATTAATTGTTATTAATGACTTTGGGAGTTGTACTCTCTTTCAAAGAGTAAATTCATCTCAGTTCATTGAAAGGTGCATTGTCTTCACTAATTTTTTTACCTGAATAAGGACTAAAAGCTATGTTGAAACTAAAAATAGAGAACTGTGCAGGAGAGATTTCCCCAAAGCTGATTTTGTTCATTAGCATGTGAACACAGCCTTCACATCATTGAAGGCTGGGCATTCCCTTTCTGATGGAACCCAGGCCTGGTTCAGGGGTTCCGTGTGGTGGAAAAGTCTCTCCTCCAACCCGTGCTTCCAAAGAAAAACTCAGCAGTCTCTTGTTGTTCAGTCTCAAGGAAGTTTATTATAAGCTATCTAAAAGATTGTCTTTGGCTGCTGTGGTTTGCTCAGCAGCTCAGGCAGAGACACACACACCCTGACATCCTCTCTGTCCCCTGACTTTTTCTTCTCTCCCCCTGCCCAGGGCTGCTGCTATCTTTTATATGATACATTACATGATAAATGTTTACATTTTTTTCCCATACCTACTACCTATATTAAATGGTGCTCTTCTACTCTAAGCCAACCTGTAAGTGCCAACATCACCAAAAGGAAGGTAAGGAAACAAAAAGAGGAAGGACAGGACGGGCCAAGACTCACTCCATCTTAAAACCTCTGACCCCCATGTACAAAGTAAAACCCCCCCTGTACAAGTGTTAAAACCCCCCTGTACAACACTAAAAAAATTCTTCCCTCTACTTTGTAACTACTTCTACTATAACATCTAAATTTTGTGACTTCTTGTTCTTCCTGCAAAGTTGGTAAATCATTCCATGGCTCAAACTCAAAATCACAGCTGTTTCCAGCTGCCTGCCAGGGTCTCAAATGCTTCTGACCAGGGCCTGGAACCTCAAAAAATGTCTGAGGGACATTTTGAGTTCGAACACCTTTCCTTATCCACAAAGCCTTCCTTTTGAAGGGAAGTACATTTACCAGCTAGATGGGGAGGCATTGCCTCCTTTAAGTATTCCTGAGATTACTAACAGAAGGAGGCACATTTTTGTCCTCTAAATGCACTTTTTCCTCAGTAAAGATGACTTCAGCTTCCTGGTTGGCTTTCAAGGGTCTTTTATGTGAAGGACAGCTAAATGCCCCTTCCAAATTGTTAAGGAAGAACTTTCTCTTAGGGGACCACTGATGAACTGAGGCTTGCTGCTCAACCTGACAATTTTTTTTGTACAGATGATGGAGAATATTTTCATATCCACTTTTTTCTAAATGTGTTTGCTTGGTGATCCACCATGAATTTACACTAACATTTGAAAAAGAGAATGCTTAATCTAATTGCACCACACTGGGATGCACTGGAGTATTCTGGATATTACCATACAAGTAACTGAAGCCCATTTGGTTTTAAATTCCCATCCCTGGGAACCCATTTTTCCCAGGGTTGTGTAACATCACAAGAATTTCTCAGATGTTCTGTTGACTTCTCAGCTTACTTTTTCTGGAAATGCATAGGTATTTTTGAAGGCAAGATATTTATGATTGGTTTTTTCTTGCTTTTAACTTTTTCGAGTATGTCTGTATTGTAGCTGAACTTGGTTTCCTTGGGATTTAACAGCTGAAAATATTTATGTTTGGAAAAGTGTATTCTTTGTGAAACATATGGATTTGTGAAGATAATACAGCACAGCAACTGGCAAAATCAGAATTGAATAGAGTGTTAAACTAAAGGATTTTGAAGTGTCATGCTGACAAACTTTGATGCAACAAGCCAAATTCCAGTTTTAGTTGTGGGAACTGAATTAATGTGGGAACTCCCTGCCCCTCTCCATCCACAACAGAATTTGCCTTCTTTGGCAATAAAACTGGGGCTTCTGGTCTTCATTAGGTACATCTTTGTCACATGGGGGGACCTTGAAATTAGACCTTTCATTTTTCTTATCCTCCTCTTTTTTTTTTTTTCCTAGCTTTTTACTTGATTTTTTGGGTGTAGCTCTTCTCTGGCTTAGTCACCCTCAATTCCCTTCCCACCTAATGGAAAGAAATGGGTACTTCAAGGGTGTGATTCATCAGGGACCTTTAAAATGTCTGACTGAGGTTTAGATGAATCAGGATTGAACTTAACTGACCAGGGCATTGTTGACTGTGGTGGGAATATGGAACTGCGAGTTGTGATGGAAGTGCCAAAATTCCAGAGATCACCATTTGACCCATTGAAATCCAGCCTTTGTATTTTTTCAGGGGATTGAATACTGATCTTAAAGAGACATTCTTCTGGCACTCTGTGGAGTTCACTGAGGGTCTAATGCCTTTTCAGCCTTCTGTGATTCAGGTTACCTGTCAGCTCAGGAACTGCATATGTGTTTGCCTGAAATTTACAGTTGGAAATTTTCAGCCTATCTGAGAAGGTGAGAAATTTAACTTTCTTGCTTTAATTTACACTTTATTGCTTTCAGAGAGCTCAATTTGGCTGTATTTTGCAAACTCCATAAATTCAGATAGCAGAGTGCAGCAGGTGTGCCCCATTTTTAGGCTTTCCAGCAGCTCTTTATTTCTTTACTTTCTTCATCTGTTCCTCCCCCCATCAAGTTCACACAGATCTCCATCTCCTGTTTTCTTTGAAGAAAATTCCCATACCCTTGTTTCTTCCTGACCATGCCCATTAGGGACACACAACTGGTTAGGCAGTCTCCTGTTGACAGCCTAGAAATCCTTAGCCACAAGCCCATTTGCCAGAGACGCTTAGTGGCATCTGAGCAGCTCTCCTCTTGCCTGAGGAATGGTTCAGCAATTGGAGAAAGTCAAATCCAAAGCTTTTGTATCTCTCCTCCACTATATTCTCATTTTGTATCAATCCTCCACTATTTTCTCATCATCCTGTATCTCCCCAGCTCTCGGCTCCTTCTTGCTGTTTAATAAAACTGATGTTCCTTTTTATATCTGCCTTCAATCTCTTTCACCAGCAAGCATTCCAATACTCTGGCATCCTGTAGTTAGTACAGCTGTTGAGAAGACTGTGTGGCATGGTCCGTGACCCTCCTCTAGCTCACCTTGACCATGGCTTAATCCTAGTGCACTTTTTCTGAAGCAGACCCATGTGTTTATGGCTAGGATGCCACAAGGTGGTTGACACATAGGGGATTTTCTGACTTTCTACTATTCCTATCCAAGCTGAATTCCCTGTTGCTTTTGCTTCTTACAGGAAGAATTTGATGATTTCTGAATGCTCCACTCAGTACCAGAACCATAAGTTTATGATCTTAAAGTCTGAAGAGTGAGTCACACAAAGTTTTTGATTATTTATGTCTTTTTGACTTTTTGGTTAATAAAGTCTGAAGAGTGAGCCACACAAACTTTTTGATTATTTATGTCTGATAATGCTTTTCCAAACACTATTTCCAGAGTGCATCACTCTGTTTTCTGAAGAAATGGAGTTAGAAACCAAAATCAGGCTTTGGAGACTGCACAGACACTGGATCACCACTTTACACAACAGCAAGGAAGTAATCTCAGATTACCCCACACTAATAAATACATGAATGATTATAATCAACTAGAGAATTTTGTGGATGCTCAAAACATGCACAGTACAAGCCACTGCAAATCAACTTCCACCACTAAAGGAAAACAGTCCTCCTGTCAAATACTCCGTGGGGAAATGTTCTTCTGCATGGCACATTTGCAGCCATGATGTTTCAATTGAGGACAACATGCAATTATCTTGGAAAAAAATCTTTCACTTTAGCATAATCTTTTACTTTGATTGACACCAAAAGTCAACCAAAGTCTTGATAGATGATTTGGAGACTGTCTTGAGACACAGGAGATGAGGGTCTTCTGGATCCAGTTTATTTTTTCTTTAAAGGAAAAGAAAATTAGTTCTGCCTTGTCATGTAGCTTCCTTCAGTCAATGACATCAGGAGAGAAAATGGCACAACCTAATTTTTCAGTTGAAGTTTTTTTATTTGAATACCATCCTAGTTTAATTATTGATGATTCAGAATAGCTCCACTGAAGGTAACAGCATTAGTCCTGGTTGATACAGGAGAGAGAACTGAAATTAGTTCCCTCTTTCTGATAGTGAGCATTTCACAAATAGCACAGATTTGTGGTAGGGAGTTCTTGTTTATTTTGTGTGTGTCCATATTTGTTTTGGGAGCCTGAAGTAATCTTGCTACAATCTGAAGTCCCAAAATACCACAAGAAAGGTTGTCTTACACTGTCTCCAGTCTAGCCAACAATAAATAATTCCTATGAATACCACAAGGAAGTTGATTTATGGTTTGATTTCTCAAAGAAAGAGCTCTGGACAAAGTTCAGATAGGGAAGTATTCTTATGGATGCTTATCTGGAGTAAACTAGTATATCTCTGGGGCCTCATTCAAGGCCAAAATGGCCACAAGATAGAAAGCAGAGAAATTGAAAATAGTATCTCATATGAAAGTACTAGAAAGGGTTTAGAAAGCATTTTCTCTTCAGGTCACCGGCACATTTCAAAAAACCTAATTAATTTTAGTGTGTTTAATTGTTGCCTGTTCCCCTCCGTCTGGTTTCTAATTTCCCCTTTATGCAGTTTATAAGCCAAAAGTTTTTTAAGACTGCAAGGTTAACCCTGAGTGCATGGAATGTATAAACCAACTTTTCAGCAGTAGGATTTATACAAGGGGGAGAATGCAGGATTTGGCAGGTGCAGACAGATGTAGATGATGCCTGCAGAGCTTTAATACCCTGATGATGGCAACTGTAAACCTGAAAATTCAAACAGTGAGAAGGGGCAAAGCACGGCACCAATCTGAGCCTTGCAGCATTCCTCAGTTGCAGGTGTCAGGATGACAATTCTCTTCATGTTATGTCAAGCTGCTTTGTTATCCTCTAATTCTGACTAGGCATAAAAGGAAAATAGCTCTTGTTTGTCCGTGCAGCTGAGCTCTGCTTAGTTCTGCCTCAGCTAACCCAGGTGCTGTCAGCTATTTTTAAACTGATTTATTTTTGTAGCCAAGAACCACCCATTTCTTTCCAAGGATAACAATGACTTGTTTGATTCTGAGTAACCTTAGGGCACCTAGAGGCATGAATTAACTGGAGTGAATTTAGTTGTGTTTGGTTATTGTCCTGTAGACAAAACCACAGGGAGTGATGTGTGACCTACTCATCTGCTGCATGAGGGATGAAGGATGAGGGAGCAGGTGGGCTAGAGATGGGGCAAAACCACTGTGATTCTTAAAGATGGCTAGCATGGGAATATCACGACAACTTTTCCTAAAAGCCTGTGCTTGGGTACCCGTTTGCTGAAAGTGGTAATCAGTACATCTTTAAGTTATTTTTCATAAGTCACTGTGTATTATGATTCATATGTATTTATCTATACCAAGTGTGTAGTAAAGTAGAGAAAAAACCAGAGAATATTTTGACGTATTGCAGGATCACACATGTGGCAGTTTGATCAAATTCCTAGCAACACATTTGGGTGTGCTCATCCCAGGGATACCATTATAATTAAGGTGAAGCTCTGGATGCTCACATCCAGCCAACAGACTGCATAATATGCCAGTTACCCATATTATTCTTCCACCTGAAACCACAGCACCTAAGGCTTAATATATTACTAGACAAAACAGGAAAAATTAATCCTGGTTTTTCAAGAAGGTATTGGAAAATAGTTTCTCATAAATTACCACATTTGTTCAAGAATTTAAAAATGGTCTATGCAGCGTGCTGTACAGAGAATGAAACGTGGTAAGTAGAAAGGTTTTACTTCCATTCATTTGATACAATCTGTGTAATTCACTTAGGATTGTGCTTCCTGTGATTAATCCCATGATTCAGTATGAACGACTTAAAATTCTTTTGGCTGTATGATGTAATCATGCACTTCATAGTACAAAAAAACCCTGAAGATCATTCATTGTGCTACAAAAAATAAGAAGATGATGAACATAAATATAAAACTGAAAATTTAAAAAAAAGTTGGAAGAAAACATTTTAGTTCAGTGTCCTTTAATATTTTTATTTCAATATAATTTTTAATTTTGTGACTGAACAGTCTTTTTTCCATCCAGTGTAAAGAAAAGGCAGTTCTTATTTCCTTAGAAGTTACTTCAGTGGTGGTTTTATTTCCCACTGTGTCTATTATTTATGTTTTTTCAGTCTTTTCTATGTGCTCATAACTCTGAAACAGGAATTACTTTAGGAATACTGTTTATCTTCAGAACTTCCCTGAGGGGTGGTATATATGGTCCCTCTTTCATGATATGAAACTTGCACGGAGTAGGGTTAGAGGTACTTCCTAATTTCAGATGCCAGCTTTCAGTTATCTAGGATAACTCAAACTTTTTAAAATATAATGCATCGTTCCCTGTACTTGAGAGTTCCAGCTGATACACACTGTTATTGAGAACACACAGCCCTTTTCCTTCAGGTACAACCCTTTAGTAGGGGTACCAACACTGATTATTTTGATTTAAGAGATTGTGTTGAATACTCCCATCTGAGGCAAGAATAAGAACAGGTCCCCACAACATTAGCTGCCTTAACTGGGTCCATTTTAGTGACAGCCAGCTTTCAATTCTGAGCAGAAGAGTGATTCCAAAATGCTTTTCTTTCATTAGGTGTCTATGCTGCCCCACTGGTGCAAGTCCTTCCTCAGCCAAAATTTATTTTGTTTTTAAAAAAACAAAAAATAATCAGATCAAAAAGAAAAAGAAGAAAAAAAAAAAGGAGGAAAAAGCCAATTAGGAGAAAGGGGGAAAAAATAAAAGTAAACCCAAGAAAAACAATTAATGCAAAAGAGTAATTGCCCACCACCAACCAAGCAATGGCTATACACTCCCTGAGTGCCAGCAGCCACTGCCAGCTTCTACCCCCAAGCTTTATATGTTGAAAATGATGCTTTTGGTCTGTGTCCCCTCCTGACTCCTTGTGCACCCCCAGCCCACTCACTGAGGGAGTGGGTGAGGAGCAGGAAAGTCTTGATGCTGCGTAAGCCCTGCTCAGCAATAATTAACAGATCCCAGTGTTATCAACACTGTTTCCAGCACAAATCCAAACCATAGTGCCAATCCAGCTACTATGAAGACAATTCACTCTCAACCAACCAAAACTAGCACACCTTCCTTCTATTCTGTCTCTTTCCTACCTGTAATTCTTACTACCAGCTCCATTTGACCATGCAATGTGCCTTTCTTTCCTTCTATCTTCAAACAAAGCATTTTCCAGTTTCCTGATGCATGCGACATAATGCAATCTCTGATGACTGTGACATTCCCTGCTGGTTCCTGCATGGCACTCTGTCCCAAAACACCCAGAAGTCTTAACATCATATTTTAATTTAAAGTAATTTAAAAAATCTTATGAATAATTCTTTCTTTTCATCAAAGTCTGAACTGAAAGACTTGGAAGAGAGCAGCCCACACATCTGGCAGAGAACAAGAAATGATGTATGAGACAAATACAGGGACAGATGAAGGTGTTAAATCCATATAAGTGTCATTTAAGTCTATTTTTCCTTTCATCTTTAACTGCCACTGCAAATTTTAAGGATGTTTCACAACAGTGAATAGACACAGTGCAATGTTTCTTTTCACTGTTTAATGGACAAAAGTATACTAATAGTTGTATTCTTAGGGTCAGAGGGAGTTATCAAATCTGATCATGGTAACTGCCTAGAGTAAAAGACCCAAGAATTAGTGTGCTAGAGCAGTAAAGAAAAGCAGAATTAGGGAATAACAATGTGGCGTTCTATTTCTATATCATATATTTATGTGAGTCCAATGCCATATAACACACTCAGTAGATGGTGAGAGGCTGTATCTCAAATTTTCTGTCTCACCTGCCAAACTGACTTGGTGGTAGGAAGACCAGGCAGGGACTAGGAAATATAGTCTTTTGGTTGCCCCTTTGTTGGAAACATCTGTGACTTCCAGAAACTCTAATGTGTTCCAGCTCATTCCTACCTCTCCTGCCCATTAATGACTTGCTGTATGTTCCTCACCCATATGGATATATTTGAGAATTAATGCTATTAAAGATAAGGAAGGATTAGGCCGATACTGCAACCATACAGAACTCACAAGGCAGGCAGGGCTTTGGATTATGGGATTTCTCAAGGTTCCTTCCAACTTTACATCCATATGATTTCAACGTTTGCAATACTCATATTACATGGTGGTTAAAATCTGATAGTAGATATCTGATAGTATACATTTAACATGTAGAGACACATAAAAAGCTATCTTTCGGTTTTAGTGGGAGGTGTGACTGGATTTAACTTACTTTTCCAGATGAAATTGTAAGTTAATTTCCTCCTTTATTGGTCTTCCAGAACTTGGATTTGAGGGTGTATATTTCCTGGGGCGCAAATAATATAATGACTGAAGTGAGAGGTTCTGGGATTCTCTTTGTACACTATTATAAAATATGTAGCAATAGATGGAGTTTCAGTCACTGTAAGATAAAAATAACAGAAGCCTGAACTCAAGTCTTGAAAACTACTTATCATATTTTTCAGGTGAATTTTATGTTTTGTGATTGCATATTTAACTCAGGTTTCAGTAACTTCATCTGGTGGGGTTATGGCTTAATAAATGAGTGGAATAAAGATACACAGAATTGCAGGCCAAAATTTTCCAGTGATTTAAAATAATTGCAGGAATGATTGGAGACTGCTTCCTTTGAAAAATTGTTCTACATGAGATATAAATGGATGAAAGAGAAAGAACAACAGAATCTGGAATTTTTCAGTTCTTGGCACTGAAGGTGAATGGGATAGAACAAGAGATTTCTGAATACCTTATCTGAACTTTGGGAAGACCAATTTACAAGTATTTTGAAAGCATTTTTTTCTCAGATTCTTAAGTTTTCATGACTTTTTATATCAGTACAATAAACAGTAAATGACTGATGATTGAAATAATAAACATAATAATCTTGCATGGAAAAAATCCAAAACGTATGCTTATATTAAGATATGGGACCAATAAAGAAAGTAACTATGAGAGTCAGATAGATATTAGATCTTGCCCGCTATTTTGCTTCAGTATCTGATTTTTCCTGTGTAAATATGAACTCATTACCTTACTCTCAGAGAAAGATTTTATTGTTAACATACCTCGAAGCAATTCTTGTCTTTAATGTACTAAGTTTCAGCATCAATTCCAGTACAGGCATATGCTGGTCATTCTACCTAACAAACAGAAGTTTTCTCTTTTTAAGATCTATAGCAGTTGTGAAAACATAAAGGTATGCAACATAGGAAGAAAGCGTGGGGCCTTTATAATGTAATTGACTTGGTTAAGCTGGAATAAGTAGATTGTGTGGCACTGCACCTACTGAAATTCAGCTTCAAAATAATTGAAAATCCAGATGTGGTGATAGCAAGCACTCTTTCACAAAAAAAAAAAAAAAAAAAAATAATCCAACCCTTAGGGCAGAAATTAGCCCTGAACCACTTTGAAGTCAAATATCTCAAGCAGGTACTTGATTATAGATTGGAACCAGAAAAGGGATACCACAGACAGTGATGCTACAGTGTCCCCCTAAAGTCATAACAGACTTACAATATTTTGGTTACCTGCTTTTAGTATATAAATAAATAATAACCTAAATGTATTCTGAGGAAGATCAATAGCTAAAGGACAGTGTGAGCTTTCAATCAATCTGAAAGATCAATCATTAAAACTAGATTCTACCATAAAAATCTTATACTGAATGAAATATTCCTCCTGTGCAAAGTACCAGTATGAGGTCTAAGCACCTTTTAAGTCTTTAAGTCTCTACTGCATGGTATGATTGATCCTCAAGGATGCCACAGGCTTTCAGAATACGGGTGAGTTTTATGAGAGGTGGACAGACCAGTCTGCAATAATAGTGCAGAGAAAAGCAAATAGTGTGAGAGTTAGCAATCTGTTCTCAGACCTATATTTTGAGAACATGGGCCTAATTTGTACTGCAGTGCAGGAAATCTGCTCTGTCCTGCCTTTTCAGCATAGTGAAATTAATATCTTTGCATTTTGTAAGGGAGCAGCCAAGAAAGTGTACACAGCTATATATACACAGCTATACTGTCAATTTCAACAAGAAAAAGAAAACACAGAATGGGAAGTGAATATTATTTCTTTCTCATTATTTTCATCAAAGACCATATCTACAATGCAAAAAAATTTGGAGAAAGGATGAGTCTCCACTCAAATGGATCAGCTCAGAGTGAGATACACTACCAGGAGTTCATGTGGATAATGGAGAAGCCTGAAATAGCACCATGTCTAGTATAAACACCTTGAGAATAAGAAAGAACAAGACAGCATATTTAATGAGACATCAGCTTCTTCTACTTCATTTGACATTATATTGTCTTACAGGATGAAGAGAATAAAGCAATATACAGCTTTACAAAAGCACAGCTCTCACAGTGAATCATGTTATTTGCCCAGGATGTGATTTTAAACTATATTTGCCTTTTCTACATGATCTTGAATCCCTCCTTTCCTCTTTGGTAATAGTTTATGACAGAAAAATAAAACACGTGAGACATTTTGGTCGTGGTGGGGTTTTCAGTTGGTTTATTTTATTCTTTTTTAATTTTTTTTTTTAATTGCTGCATTGGACAATATTCATGGTTGCCATTGATTTTATCTTGGATGCACACTGAAGTTTGCACAACTCAAGCGAAGTAACAGGCTCTTAACAGAGAGATCCTGATGGATCCTGGGAAAGATTATCATGAAGAAAACAGGTAAGATCAGATTCAGGGTCGAACAGACTGTGTCTATAAATCAACTTTGGGTGTTCTGTTGCAAAGCCCCAGTTCACTGGCAAAGGTGTCGAAAGTATCCTGAGAGGTTGCAGAGAAATTCTTCAGTGAAGGACTTCTGGGAAACCTTTTGATATAATGTGACTTCTTACATACTTCAGGAAAGTAATCTACCTGCCTTTCATTTTTACTCTGTTTAGAGGTATAGGGTTATGCATAACTTGTTTGTACATAAACATCATTATGATTTTTCCTAAGCTTGTAAGATCCTGAACATTGGCTAACCACTTGGCTCTGAAGGCAAAAAAATCTCATCACAAGTAAAAACAATGGACCACATGAAAACTAATACTAACAGAGGTAGTTAATTGGAATGTGGTAAATTTGGCTCCAGCTGTATCACGGAAAAGGGGATTTTCTGCAGCTGAATAACCACAGATGAGATAATATAACTGCAAGGCTTCCTTGATGATTGTGTAGACTGAAAATATAACACTTCTTCAAAAATGCTGGTAGGTCACAATACTGGTAAAGAGAGGCTACTAAGGGTGCCCACACTATTAGTTTACATTTTGAGGTAAAAAAATTATGCAAGCAGACAGACAGACTTCTGTGGACAGACTATGGCTAGGGTGCAGATGGTCAATTAGAACATGTGTGTCATTTTAAGGATGCGGCTAGAACATAACATCCATGCAGCCAGTATGCTCAATCACACATAAAACTCAGTGCAGTGTGGTGGCAAGAGACACACTGAAACTTCTAAAGCTGAAGTTAGAACAGCAGCCAGCATATTGGTCCTTCTCCTGAAGGACTCAGCTGAAGAGATTCAGTGTGACATTTTTTAACAACCTGAGCCCTGGAGCAAAGTCTGTTCAGTCCAGTTATTCTGAAAAACAAGATTTTCCCCCCACTGCTCTGTTGCTTCTATTATAACTTTGGCCAAACACAAAAAGGACAGGAGTTTTGGGGCTTGTGCTTTATTTTGTTGTGAAATGCTTATTTAAAACAAAAATAGTAGGTTTTATCTTTTCCCACCATCTATTTTCACATTTGGGTTGGTTTGATTTTTATAGGGTGATTGCATTGGTCGTTGTTCATTTGAACTGGTTCACATCTCTAATTTTCCATCAGACTTTGGAGACATCAGTCTTGTGGCCTCAAGCTGAATCTATACATTCGTGGCAGCTGACCAGGCAAAATGAGTAATTTTAATCCACAAACATCGTTTGTGTATGCAATTACTCATTTTGTAGTTGTAGATTTTGTCTGTTAGAAAATAAATTTTTTTTTCAAATTTTAATATGATAATATTATTTTAAAATCACAGAAAAAGCTTAATAAGTTAATTTCTTCAGGTACTTTGAGTAGCTTATTTAGGTTATTCTGTATCTTGTTTTCCTGTCATCAGTGTCCAAAACATAGTTGCATAGTTGTAAAAACCTCGTATCTTTTCTTAGTTGTGTTCAACAGGCCTGACCTATAAGAGCACTGTAAAAGGAACAAACTACACTGCTGACAAAAGACACAACAGATCTAAGTGTTTTGTGCTTGTATCATGATAAGCAGCCTTATGACCAATAATAAGAGGCAAGCAATTTCCTAACAGGATGATTACCCCTAGTAAAGTTCCTTTATTCAAACATCTATTTCTAGAGGTTGTGCCATTTACCCCTCTGAATTCATCTGAAAAGTAGAAGCCACAGTTAAGCCACAATTCCGCACCTATATGTGGTATCTGGAGTTTCTGTTAAAGCTCTGTGTTCCTGACTGACCTGTAAAGACCCCATAAACAAAAGCATTGCTACAAATTCATAGCTCCAGTATGTCCATATATGATGTTTTCAATCTCAGTGCCTTAATAGCAGCCTTATATCCAACCAATTTACAGTGGGATGTAAAAAGGAAGTACTCATTTCTCAAATGCCTGCAAAGTGTGGTAAATGGCCTGGACCTTCAGGTGCCAAACAAAAGCCTCTGAGATATGAGTGCAAGAGATGCTCGAGTGCAAAGATCCAGTTGCTCACTAGTGTTTTGGTTTTGCTTGACAAGAATTGCAGGACTGGTCCTAATGCTTAATTATATTCAGGTCACTGATCAGTGCCAATGCAATGCAAAATAGCTTTATTGCTCTCTTAAAACAGACAGGTTATCTCCAAGAAGGCTGGAAACACTAAAATATAAGGAAAGAGCATAAGTATCCCAAATAATTCCCAATTTTGACATGACTTTGCAAGCAGGTTTTTCACAAAACAAAATTGTGCCCTCCACTGTTCTTTTCCTCTTTTTCCCTTTGAGAAAAGGAATTTCCATGAAACAACAGTGGCTTTCATTTCACTGTCAGCTGAGTAACAAAGTAAGCATCTGTCAGGACAGAAGTATGAGAACTGCATTAAGGTACCTATTGGCATGTCATAAATAACTAGTTATGACCAAGGTGTACCATTGCTACTGTGAGATACACATTGATATTTTTGTTCTTTGATCCATCTGGGTGACCATTTTCAAGATGGTAATTCCCATGATGGGAATTCTGACTAACTAATTCTGGAACTAATTTATCTTCTCTTTTATTAAACTAGCTGTGTGGTATCACAGTGGATACATAAATAACCTGAAAGTATCGAGATTTTTGTTTTCTTACCTATTAATATGAGATTGGTCTTGGCCATGACTTTTTCTCAGTTATGAGATACTGTAAAAACAAAGGGGTTAAGGGATAAAAAAACTTTCAGATGTCTGAAAATATTTCAGGAGTTGCCAGTCTGTCCTGTGCCATGTTACAGAGATCCCAACATGCTATCATGGCTTCCAGTTTGCCTGAAACCTGCCTGAAGTGAGGTGGTGCCCAAAGCAGCCCACCCTCAAGGTCACTCTGCCTAGCACCCGCTGGCCTTGTGCTGACCAAAGGCATGTAGGACCACAGCCCGTTAGAATGTGATATCCTCACTCACAAACAGTTGAACTATGTCAGGGTTGAAAATTAGTAACTTTCAGACAAATTCATGGAAGGCTTTGCTGAGTATCTTCCCAAATGTTTCTACCTATGCTTTACCCGTTTGAATGAGCACTGCTGTCCCGCCCCAGACACCTACTGCCTCATTAGAGTTCCCTAGCTCTGTTTCACTCCCTGATCTCATCCTTTCAGGTTATCCCTGCTTTGATTTAAGCTGATGCCACCCACTCCTGTTGCTGACATCTGCTGCCATCCTGTCTGCAGGCTGCTGCCGGCCATCCTGTTGTGCTTCTTCCACAGCTGACGGTCCCAGCGCCTCGGCTGGGGGTCCAGGAAGCAGAAGCAAACAAACAGGCCAACATCAAAGCAGCCCTCAGTAGTCTGCCCCCACCCCCAATTTCCCCTTTCCATCTGCTGACAATGAAAGGAGCTTCCTCCAAGGAAAGCAAGGGCTTCTGAACTCTACCCCCTATAGCTGAGTAGCTGCACTCTCTGAGCCCCTGTTTTGCCTTCCTTCCTTTCCTCTCAAGGAAAACTAAAGGAATAGGAAGGCTGAGATATTTTGTTGAAAAAGCAGGGCCAAGACTAGGACAACTCTAGGACACGCTATCAAAAATCATGGCAATCAAAATTGGTTTTCAGATGCTAATTGTGTCAATGCACCAACATACAGCCTTATTGTGTCAAAATACAGCCTTATGGAAGGTGACTGCCTGACAGGACAATAGCTCCAAGAGGCCTCTGCCTCAGCTCGTAGTCTGGCCTGGCTGAGGGCTAGGAAAATGCTCTGCCCTAGGCTAGGGAATTCAACACACAGGAACATTTCCAGACACTGTTGTAAACCAACACAGAGTATTCTACAGCTCATGTTGAAGCTCATAAAGTTTCCAGGATCCAAAGCCCCCTTGGAGGCAGGAAAGTGGCATGCTGGAAATGGCCCCTCAAATGCTCGCATTCCTGAGCTGTGTGTGGGGATGTTTCTGGGCACCACTAGTCTTCCCAGGCCACAGCTGTGGTAGGGATTATTTTAACAATCTAACTGTCCATGTAACTGACTGTGAGCATTTCACAGCTTGTTTCATTTATTAATGCAGAGGTGGCAAATGCTTTCTAGACCAAGGTCTCTTGTTGGCCTTGGCTTGGTATCCATCCAGGAACAGACTAAACAAAGCATCTAGTCACAAGAGATGTTCTTGTATTTGCTAATTGTTTTTTAATAGAGTAGTCTTGTTTCATGTAAGAATATTATGTGTAATCATAGTGTTGTATGAGTACATGGGCAGATATAAAGGAATTTGGCCTCTAATTTCCCAACCTCTAGGACAAGTCCTTCTGGCTGAGAGGAAGAAGAGAAGGCTTCAGGGAAAGCTTGTAGCTTCCTTCTAGTGTCTAAAGGGGACCCACAAGGAAGCTGTAAAGTGGCTTTTTACAAGGGCATATAATGATACGACATGGGATTTTACTAAAAGAGGTTAGGTTTAGATTAGGTATTGGGAAGAAATTCTTTTCTGGGAGAATGGTAAGGCACTGGAACAGCTTATCCAGAGTGGTTGTGGATGTCCCACCTCTGGAAGTGTTCAAGGCCAGGTTGGATGGGACTTTGAATGCACTGGTCTAGTGAAATGTGTCCCTGTCCACAGCAGAGGGGTTGTAACCAGATGATGTTTAAGTCCCTTTCAATCCAAACCATTCTAAGATTCTCTGATTCTCCAGGTTAAGTGGAAATGTTGGAAATTTCACTCTAAGGAAAGTAAATAATGCTCAATGCAATAGAGAGGGTCAAGAGAGAATAAAGCAATAGAATATGACAGGTAAAATCCTTGTATCCTCATTCCTGCTGCCTTTATAACTTCTACTTTTGCTTTAAGCAACTGCTACTGTAAACACTGAATTGTTATGTAAAAAAAGAACAGCCTGATTACACCATGCCATACTTTGCAGGAAAAGGTATAAAATGTGGCTGGGACTTAACTAAGATTTTAATATACCCTCCTTTAAATGTCTGGTAGGCATGTGCCAGCCTACTTTGTATGGTGAACTTAATGCTGGCTGTTTTGAAACCATTGGGAATTATCAGAGTCTGTGTGAATGATGTAGAAATATAAGTTCATATTTAATTTCTATTATTATGCTATATTCCTTATTAAATGTACAAGATAGAAAGCTTTACAACCAAGTAGGTCCTCTGTGGATGTAGCCTGCAACACAGAAAATGAAATTCTGATATTTTTAAATATTGGAATAGCACCAATTTCTTTTCATTTAATGAGATTTTAATCTGGCCTCCTGTCTTTTCATGGCCCTAGCATACTGCATATTGCAAAGTTCACTCATTAGGCTTAAATAAACATCAATTTAGTAAACTATTTCTACTTTAAAAGAATAGCACTGATTTGCAACCCAGCTCATGGCTTTAATCTCTATGTACTTGGCACCTCACCAAGCCTAGAAGTCTATATTAAAGTAAATGTAAAGAAAGAAAAACAAAATTTCAAGAACAACAAAATGAGAGGTCCTGTAAAAGAGGCCCTATAAAATATCCTATGTTTTAGCGGTAGCTTTTCTCTCTCAAATAAATAAATAAATGAATAATCCTACTCCTTCATTCAACTAAGATTACATGATATGGCACATTGTATTTTAAGGCAGATTTTCTGGGATCACAAGCAAAATTTTGGCTGTTTCTCCTTGGAACAAAAAATACAACAGTGTTGTAATAATCTCAGAGATAAAAAAAAAGAGAGAGCTTTTCTTATTTCTCCACTGTGAATTTTTTCATAAATCAGCCTTAGCCAGTGGGATAGCAAGAACCACTTGAGATTTTCAAAGCTCTAAGTGTTAATTTCAGACCTATACCAATTTAATTTATATTTTCAACTGGTGATACTTCTTACAGACAGGCTGGAATCTCACACAGAAGCCCAACAAAGCATGACCAAAGCATCTCGGCATGACTGAAGGCCGAGTATATCAGACAGAACAGGAACTTGTGTTTGGACTTTCTATCCCACAGGCTGTACTTCACCCCCAAGACTAACATCCATAGGCGAGGGCTACTTTCTAGCATCCTCATTATTTAATTGATCTTGACAGATTTCTAAAAGTTATGGTTTAATCCAATTGCAGAAGGAAAAAAAAGCAGCGTCTCAAAAAATCAATAAATGTTTATTTTTTAAATAGGATCCTTCTACCAGGGCAGCCTCCAGAAATCAACTCCAAATGTGATACAAACCTATTCAATCAATGTGTGCCAACAAGAATTGTGACTAGAGGTAAGGCTGGAAGTGAGGCAAAATGGGATTTTCCTACAAATTTCCATTAAGGTTGCAGTGAATCAGTATTGTTCCCCCTCACATTTTTAAGTCCTTCTTTCACTGGTCTATTTGAAGAAAACAACAACAAACTAGTCCCAAATTGTGTATTTCTCAAGGAGAAGAGACATAGGTTATACAGGCATCAGATACATGTCAGTACTTTATCTTTCATGTCAGTATTTTATCTTTCTATAATTCAATCAAAAAGATAAAAACTGCAATACAAATGGACACATACAATCAGCTAGAGCCACACTGTGGACCATAGTCCAAATATATCTTTTCTCAATAGGGTTTTAAGTTGTTAAATGAGCAGAGGTAGCTGGGCTCAGCTTAACAATAAATAAGCTCCTTCTGCCATCTACTGGCTCTTTGATAGCAAGGTAGTGAAAATCTGGTTAATCATAAATGTGGTTAAAATTAAGAAGAATATGCCTCAAAATATTTCCAAAACTACATAAGAATCATCAGTAAAAAGAAAACAAACTACCCAAGATTGTTCTTAGTGTGTCAACATGTTTTGTTTTGCTATAGCATTAACAAAATGAAAATTCCATCTTGCTTATTTCAGGTATCATGTGACATTTTTATTTCAGGTAAAGCTGGGAAAACAAATCAGTTTGATTGTGTTAAAATATTTATGTCTGGAAAAAAGGGTTGTGGGGTTTTTTTCTCTTGAAAAATTTTATGGCTCAACTACAATATTTCTAACCCCTTTAATAATAAAACTCTCTCCTTTCAAAGTTCCCTAGATTTTATCCCTGACTTTAAGTAATTTCTGATTTATTTTTCAGGTTACAATCTGTACTGTATTTTCTTAAACAGTAGTTTCTCTGCAAAACCTGAAAACATTTCTTAGCTCACTATCAGGAACAATGATGGTCTTGGACTTACTTTTAAATTAAGTGTAATTTTTATATTTAGATTTTTCTGGGTTTTTTATACAAGATGAATGTAGGCCAATGCAACTCTCAGACAGGGTGACTGATATTATGTGGAGCAGTTCTAACTACCCCTGCCCTTAGAGCCACATTGCAGTCTTGTTTCCTCAATAGAAAAGGCGTTTACATTAGCCTTGAATAGTCTGGGAGATTTCTGGCAGTGTTTTTGGTAGTATTTTTGCTGATGCAAACCAACAAAGATGGCTTTGGTCCATGGCAGTTGTCTTCTGACAGACACACAAAACTTGTGGGTTGAAGGACTGAGATTTAATCTAATATTTACTGGTGAGTGCTTGCTGAGATCAAATGACTGATATACTGTAGCAATAATTTGTTTTAAGATGCTAAATGTAAAGTTCCAAAAACTGCAGGCATCAGTTCTGGACTTAAGATTGAACTGTGTTGACTCTTTTGACAACAAAGAGACACTCTGATACCTGTATAACCTATGTCTCTTCTTCCCTATGAGAAGTGCATAGGACCGCCCATATTTCTTGCAGTGCTTTTACTCCTGAGTCTGTGTAAGCACAACAGTCCATATAAGAGCAGTGAGTAGGAGATTTAATAGGATTGACTTACACTGGGTGGAATCGTGTTCACCAAGTTTTGTCAGATCACCACACTGTGTTTTGGATAAAACAACAAGCCATTTCCCCATAATGAGGCAGCTACAGGCGTGGCTTCTGTAAGAAACTGCTAGAAGTTTCCCCAAACTGGGCTTGATGCTGGCCAAGGCTGAGCCCATCACAGTGACAGTGATAACATCTCTGGGACAATATAGTTAAGAAGCTGGGGAGAGAAGGAAGACAGACCCCTTCACAAGAGCAACTGAAGACAAAGAAGGGAGGAGTGAGAATATTTGTCAGAAAAGGCTCTGCAGTCACTCAGGTCAAGGAAGAAGATGGGGGAGAAGGTATTCAAAATGCTTGAGCAGAGATTCCCCTGCAGCCCACAGTGTAGACCTTGGGGAGGGGCAGCTGTGCCCCTGCAGCCCATGGAGGTCCACAGAGGAGCAGAGATTTACCTGCATCTTCTGGAGGACCTCATGCCATTGCACATAGATGCCCAAATGAGGCTGTGGCTCTGTGGAAGCCTGTGTTGGAGCAGGATTTCTGGCAGGATTGTGACCTCAAGGGGAATCCACACTGGAGCAGTTTGTTAAAACCTGCAGCCCACAGAGAAGTTCATGGAGGACTGTCTCCCATGGGAGGGACCCTATTCTGGAGCAGGGGAAGAGTATGAGGAGTCCTTCTCCTGAGGAAGGAGTGGCAGAGACAACCTACAATGAAGGGACCACAACCCCTATTTCCTCCACCCTTGTGCTGCTGACAGGAGGAAGTGGAGAAAATTTGGATTGGTGTTGAGCCAGGGATGAAGGGAAGGGTGGGGGAAGATGCTCCTAAGGTTTGATTTGATTTCCCATTATTGTACTCTGATTTGATTTGTAAAAATGTTGTTTTTTTTTTTTCGAGTCTCCTTTGCCCATGAAGGTAACTGGTGAGTGACTTCTCCCTGTCCTTACCTTGATCTACATTAGAGTGGCTTTGGTGGGCATGTGGCATCTTGCCAATGTCAGCCCTCCACAGTGGGAAACAACCTGAACAGGGATGAAAGAAACGTATTCCTCAATATCCTGAAGCTGCATGCAGTGTAAGGATACACTAGACTGGGACTACAGGCAAAGGTCCCTCCTCACGTATCCATGGTACACTGAAATTCCTGAAGGACTTAAAATGGGATGTTCTGGGACTTCTTACACATGATCTAAAAAACACTTGTCCCTCAGAGGATGCAGTCTGAAAGGTTTCTTCTTATGACGTATTTTATGTCTTCCCTTAGCAGGGACCTCAACACAGAATTCAACCACAGGAAAACAAACATGAATGTTCACCATAAGAAACATTGAAGAGAAATTGCATGCACATGTGGGAAAAAAAAAAAAAAAACCTTTAAAAAGTTCCAGTAAAAGTTAATGCTGAAATGGAAGGCCCCAAATTCCATTCCGTTGAAGCTGGATTTATGCAATTTCTTTCTTAATCCCTGAAACAACACTAACCTCGATGGCTGAGGATTTTTCTACTCAAATACAGATATTGGTCACAAAATTCAGGCTGAAACTTGCCAGCAGAACAAAACCACCATTTCCTGAGAACTGCATATGTTGTGAATGCCCTCTTCAAGGGAAGGAGTGAACCTTTTTTTCTGCCTGTTGACTAAAATACCTTAGAGAATGTTTGCTCACCATTACCATAATACTCATAAGGATATCTTGATATGACCTTCTGGAGTACCTTATAATATAAATAGCCTTGAATACGTCATTTTAACTTCACAGTCTTATGAAGTAAACAAATCTGGATAAGATAGTTTCAGGACAATTAGCCTGTTTCAGCCTTTTTTTTTTTTAACTATCATGTCTTCAACACAAAACTTCAATATATTGTCATTTTCCTCTCCTCTGAATAACATTTATCTCAAAAAGAAAACATGTGATTATAAAAGTTAGTAGTGAAAAAAAACAAGCTGTATGAACTCAGCCCAGAGGGTTACTCTGACAATAATATTCATATTCTCATCACACATAGATTAGAGATTTGTAAAGTGACATCTATCTATTTAGCCTGCCTCATTAATACAAGGAAAGTCAAGTACTTTGCAATGTGCTGAGTGCAGAATGCCTTCACCTAACACTGTCAGCTCCTGGGGAGACCCAGGCAACCTGAGGATGGAGCTGGATCAACTGGTGTTTTCAACCCTGAGCACAGACAATGAGAAGAGGAGAAAGAGAAGACTACAGCAAGAGAGACTGCAACAGTTTGCAGCAGCTGGTTTGGAAGTAGGCTGTGCTGCTTCAGTCAGTCTCCAGCAAGGCTTTCTGGAATGGGGTAGACAGTGACAGCAATATACTAAGTCTGTCATCTGTAGTACTTTAATATGTCATGTGTGATTTCAAGGAAGGCAAACCAGGGATGTTTGGCTTGACATATGATACATTAGCACAATAATTTCTCCTATGACATTATTTGTACAATTCTAAAACAGCCTTGGGAATGGTGCTAAAGGCAAGCATGGGTAATTTAATCTGAAGAGAGCATGACTAGAAATGAGCATGCACTAAGATTAAGGAAATGCATAAGCAACAAAATCATCCAAAAGAGAAAACTTCCCTTTTAATTACAGACTTGCACATAACAGTGCACATATATTGTTACAATGATTTTTATAAGAACTTTGAACTTGCTAGCCAAAATTTTAACTTTGCCTTTACAGAATGTGAATTAATTTTCTTTTTCAAATTGATTCTATGTGAGTACAGGCAACTTCAGAAAACATTATGTTTTTCAGTATCAATATTGATAAACAAGGGAGCCAGAGTCCTTTCTCTAGGTCTGTGGGATAATTTGTTTGTCTCCATACTGCTAAATGCTGGATGCATAAAAATGGCTGTTGGAAGTGATCCATAGCCCATAGCCACCACCAGTTCTCTGGTTTGCTTCTTACCATGTCTCAGAGCCCAGACAGAGACTACTCTGGTAGTTCAAGTACTGGTAATCAAATTACCCAAGAAGCTCCCTGACACTGTTTAATAACTACAAGAGGCTGTGTCCTCAGAATTCCCAAATCCACAATCAGCACTACTATGCTGAAACTTTTTGAAGTCACCGTTGTCAACTACAACATTATTAATCCCAAAAGTATGGGCTTATTTTCTACCAGCCTTCTGTGCTTGGATTGAAGTAGATGCACTTCCTGATGGTTGTTATCCTCTGTCCTTTTTCCAGGTCACAGGAAGACAAGACAGCAACCAGCCATTTCAGGAATTGCCCTGTTTGGATCAGAGACATCATGCCCCTGTATTTTAAACCCTACACTATTCCATCAGTTTCTCCCACACAACTATTTTTCATAGAAAGAATACTCATCATCGTAAGTTGGACAAAAATGGGCAATGTCTACTACATAATTACATGAATCAGAGAAAACTGAGTGCAGAAGTCTTCTCAAGTATTGACCAAAAACATGAATAGGAAGCATCCCTGCTCTTAGAAGTAAGATTCATTATGCAGTCACAATGGAATTATGAGGCATTTTCTGTGATTAGTATTTTTGTGCATAAAGAGCAGTAGCTTTCCAATCAAAGTGTCCATGTGAGTGGATCTGATGCCTAGGCTTATTTTCAGTCACCTCAAGCAATTGACTTGTAAAAGCTACATGGCACACAAACTGTCAATAAGGATGTAAATGGCTTTCTGACTATGTGACTGTCTGGGGCTGATGGCTCAGCAGAGACCTCATGAAAACGAGATTGCATTATGTGTCACTGTCGTCTGCATATTGCTTCAAAGACATATCTAGAGAAGGATCCAGAACTTAAAGGGCTTCCTAAAAGCGAATCCAAACTTCTCAATTCACAATCTACTAATCACAGACTGATGGTATATATTTTTGAAAAAGTTTCCAGGTCCTTCTGGATCAGAAATTATTTGTATCAGATGTAAACTACTTCTTTTTAAAAGTTGAACTGAAATAAAAGGATAAAGAGATGAAGAAAAACAATAAAGAAATTAACTGAATATTTTTATCAGCAGGGAAGGTTTAGTCTCAGTTTGGGGACATGGTTTCATTTAGCTTTAAAGAATTTTTCAGCCAAATCTAATGAGAAGAAAATTTATATTGTTGGCATTTGCACAGAAATCTTGTAGTATTTAGCCATCAGACAATTGTTTTCTCATCTGGTTTATATTTGGAATTTGAGGAGGGACACATACAGCTTCTGCTGGTGGTGTTTTATTTTGTAAGATCTTCCTTGGCCTCTGTATTTAGAAGCAACTTCCATCAGCTTGTTTTAAGAACTTTCTTGTATGCACTGTTATCAAAAACAAGCTGGGGAATATTTAGAGCTACTTCACTTGTGTGCTGAACATAAGAAACACCTGTAGCAGTATACATAAAGATGGTTGCTGTAACAGAAGCCCTTAAAAAACCCACAGTGATTTCTTTCACAGCCATGAAATGACTGAAACCGGAATCCTCTGCCTCTGTACAGCTGGCAATATGAAGCAAGGTTATGGGGTTACTGAAGAGATAAAAAGCTGCTGCTCAAATAAATCCCCTCATTACCTTTTAACCAGGAACAAGTTTTGTACCTGCCTCAACTCACCAATGGGTACAAGAAAATTATGAAATATATATGTAGCTGGAAAACCAAAATATTTTGTGTGGGAATTGTCTTCCCATACCCTTCATAACCACTTTAAAGGTAGCAAATGAGCATACATGCCATGTCTCTCTTCACCCCTGACTGCTGTGAGACAATACATGTCTTGATATGGCACTTCTGTTTTGTATTTTGGAGATATAAAAGCAAATTAGCAAACCTTTCCATAATCTATCTTTTGGATGTAAAGTCTCCACCAGATGGTGCCAGAAGTCCATGACAGTGGCCTCAATGGGCCCTACTCAGCATCCAGGGTGGTCAGCAGAGCCCCTCCTTACTGTGCAAATTCAAGTACTCATATTCCTCCAAGAAAGTGAACTCTTGAGAAGAAAATGAACAGTATAAAAATTTTATAAATTAGAAGAACAAAGTTATCAAAATCAAAGAGAGTGCCCTGAAATAGGCAGGCTGATGGGACACACAGGACTGAGCCTCAATATATGACATATTACTATGAGTGGTTATGATGTTATATGAGTGGTGTATCTGATACATAAATGATGCATAGAGGTGGATTTTAACCCATTCAATTATTTAATTATTATGGTAATTTCAGTATTTTCAAGCTAATACAATAATAATTCTTTTCTATATAAAAAAAATATTTATACTCCACAACTTTGTGTGCTACAACATAAGACACACTTCTTCACTGAAAGGCATTTCTGTCCTAAGCTCCCAGAAACTGAAGCTGATACTTCACTTAACAAGAAATTAAAATATTGAGAAAAATTATTTTTCACCATTATTTAATCAACATGCACCTTTCCTGTTCCAGCTATGCTGGTTGAAGACCCAGTGTCAGCTGAATGGCTTCACTTGAAATTACACCTGCAAATCTGCCCATCAAGCATCAAGAGTGAAGACTCTCCTACCTGCTTCAGTCCAAATGAGCCAGTTGGCAGAGGTACTACATTGAAATAGCTTCAGCAATTTTAGTTTATCTTGACTGGAAAAAGTTAGTGAACCCTGTTAAGAGTTATTTTGTTTGAATAGCAGAAGACATGGCAGGGATTCTGATGAGCAGTTTTAAGTAGTCTGACAGTGCACCTTCAGAATTGCAATTAGGAAAGGATAGGATAAGGATATGGAACTTGCAAAACTTACTGAGCAAATACAATGTTAATCCAAGGGGGAAAAATAACAAGTCTCTTTTACAAAAAATAGTCCAATATTTATTAGTCCTACATTTAGTGGTGAGGAAAAAAATAGCATTCACTCTTATGCTGAAGTTTCAGAGTTCAGAGTAGATGCTTTCTTTCTGTGCCCTTTCCTGAACTCATAGCACAAGCAAAAGAGTCAGGTTTCCCTTTCTCAGGAAGAGCCAAGGAGGGGTTTCCAAAGACTTAACAAAACTCAAGTCACTTGGCCACCATGTATCAGTCCAAAGTGCCAAGGAAAATAAGCCCTTCTCAGCCAAAAAGAATAGTTTCAAAGTTTGGGTTAAGTAGGGAGTAGATTTTCTCAAATTTGAGAGGAAAAGTCTCTAAGATAATTTGTTGTCATACAGAAGTCAACAACAGATGTTTCATGAAAAGTGTAATTTAGGGATTATAATTGATTTAAACAGATTTTTATTGTTGTTATAATTTTTATTTTAAATGAGCTAGATCACACTACTGCCTTCTATGGCTCTATCTGTGGTCTTGGGAGGTAGTTCTTAATTTTGAAAGTCTTTCGGGGTTACAAATAAACATAAATTTAAGACAAAATCGGGGCAATCTTGGTGAGTTCCTAAAGGATGAGGAAAGGCAGTTCTCACGACTTCTAGAGATAGATTTCAATTAAAGCTCCATTAATGTTTCCACAATCAGTTCAAAATTAAGTTCAAGAGCCCTTTTTAATAATAACTAATATGAGTTATTTGGAGGCAGTCGAATTACAATTAGATTTGTACATTAGGTAATAATATTATTTCAGATGACCAGTTCAGAATAGAGCACATGTGAGTCGAATTTATATTTTTATTTTTATGATGCTGAATTTCAGAATCCCTAGTGATCAAAAGCTATATGAATTTGATGTTTAAACAGGAACTCAGGTCCTTTGTGGAAAAAAGCTTTAATGAAAAAGGAGTAGCATACAGGCTGAGCACTTACTCAGATTGATCTAGAAAAAAAATGCAATGGCTACAGAGATTTCTCTAACACAGTATTTGACAAAATTTCAAGATACTGAACTTGGGAGCAGTTGAAGATGAATCAAGGAAAGGTTTTGAATTGAGAATGATAAATATGAAATCTATACTGAAAGTACTACCTGAAACAGTCTGAATAATATTGTAACATTTATGTGGACTTCCTGAGTTCCCTCTCTTCTTTATGGTAAAGAAGGTGAATTTACAGACAAACCCAATTTTAAGGCGCTTGTGAAATTGAAATTAATTTCCTAAAGATGAGAATCTATAGTATTTCTCATACTATAGAAGAAAAAGTGAAGTTGAGAAGAAAAGACAGGGAACCATGTCAAATTCCCTAAAATGACTGAGGAAAGCCAGGGAAAATCCATGTGTGAGATCAGAATTTTTAGTGAGAATACTGAGGGCTGGATGCAAAGAGTTGCAGAGCTCGGGGTGTGGATAATTGTTACTCTCACAGTTTGGGTCCGTGCTATCCTCCTGAGACAGAGGGACAGCTTGCCACCAATCCAGAACAGCGTGTTTTACACTGGATGGATAGACACTGGAAAAGTTCATTTTTAAAGTACCTTGTTTTTTCTTCACCCTATGTCCCTCTTTCTCTGAAACAGCCTCAGGAAATATTTTTCTCTACATCAGAGACATTTTTGCAGAGTTGTGCAGGGAAGAATAATTTCAAGAAGCTGTTTCATCCATCCTTGCCCAACCCAAGTATTTTATTAACTTTTTATGCTTGCTAAGTGGTTTCCATTCTGATTTTTAGTCCTATGTCCTCCAGTAGACCTCTCAGCTTGGACTTTAGTTTGAACTTAACATATTTAATCTTTTTGTTTTATATTAACTGTCCAAGATGCATTCAAAGCAAATTATAGGAGACTGAATGGCTCCTTCTCAAAATAGTGTCCCATGAGGAATATAAATAATCAAAAATGTTTATTTATGGAAAACCAGAAAAATGTGCTAAACTGGTTTACTCACAGAAATATGCTATATCTTTGTTATTCTATTTAATTTGTTCAAATTTTTAGGCAAATACTTTAGTGTGAGTAAGGATCAGCATTAACAGTAAATAATTAAATACTACAATACCTATACTTCCTTTAAGACCTTGGAAATGGAAGTGTGCTGCAAAAAAAGAACAAAATAAAAATTCTGTGATTATTGGTAAAGCATATTTTTCCTAAAGGCATCCTATGAAGAGTGCACTACACAAAATGATATTTGATAATTATTTTATTTGACTGGTTATAGCCCTCCTGCCCCTTCCACCCACCACATCATCCTGAATATTATGTACAGTATTGGTCAAGTGTTTGAAATTTGACATGAAGGCAAGAAAGAAAGAAAACATGATAGAACATTTTTTGCAAATGGGGAAGAGTCCTTTCTTCCAAGTCTCCTTTTAGTCTTCTTCTGACTTAATTGAAGATTCCACTTGCTTTAGAAATAGGGAAAGGGGGAAAATATGCCTTTCCATGGGATTGTTTCCTTCTGGTGTTTTAGGAATGCACCTAGTTCTCCCCTGAAGCTTGGTTTAGTATATTGGCATTCAAAGGGTACCATAAAGGGCTGTTCTCCTTCTTGTAACTGACATTCATCTTGCCTCATATTCCACTTATCTGATGTTTTTTAAATTTAAATTAAGGAACTGTGTAATGATCCTCCATGCCTGTTACTGCATGCCTTATTTCCTGTGAGATGTTGAATGCAACCTCAACAGCTAGGAATGATTTTCAACAAAAAGTCCTTTTGAGGGTTTTTGTGGGTTGCTTATTTGTTTATTTTTTCTGTTTAGTTTAGTTTAGTCTAGTTTTGTTTTGGTTTTGTTTTGTTTTGTTTTGTTTTGTTTTGTTGATGATCTTTACACTCTATCTTTGATTGCATTTAGATTTCAAAGGCCACCAAAAGTCAAAAAATCAAAACCATACCACAATAATTCATCAGTCTATTCTTCTGGAAAGGTTTTTGCTACTTTCCTAAAATCTATTTTATAGCAATGACTTTGCAGATTATTCATATTTTATGCTGGTTTTTGAGTTTAATTAGATACCCTTGAAATAATCCAAGAATTTAATAAACTATGTGGAAAAGCAATATCTCTTATTCTGAAATCTGCTTTTTCTAAACGTGAAAATTTTTTTTGGCTGTGAGACTGTCTAACAAAATAAATTTAATTATCACACTCTACTGGATATAAAAAAAAGCATAGATTGAGTAAAAAAATTAGTGGTTTGCAGCTGGATTTATTACATGAAAAATATTCATATTACAGATTTTATTCTCCCCTAGAAAAGCAGACACCAACTAAACAAAGATATACACTTAAAGATCTGAGGAGTATCATAAAGCATGAAGCATGGACATTGAATTCAAACAGTGTAGAAGGAGACATTAGGACCAAGGACCAGTTAACAGGAAATGTTAAATTATGAATTATTGCTAGTTACCTTGATTGCATTTTAAATTGTTCAACCATAAAAAGACTATTCTAAACAGAGTCATAAATAATGCTTATATATTGCTATATTTGTAAAATATCTAAGAGCTTCTTGCTTCTGACTTCCATTACAAATTAAATATTTTTCAGAGGCAGACTAATTTAAAAATGTTTCAAGATGTCTACATTTTATTTTTCTTCTGAATGTCTTTCCATTTTATCTCACTTAAATCTTACAACAGGAATTATATGACCAGCTTCTGACATGACTATCCCCACCCAGTGGGTAATAAGTTTCCCTATGAGCAGTGGCTAAAATTCAGCATTCTTTCCAAAGAGCTTTCAGTTTTAGAAAATGGGGCCTGAATATTTGACAAAAAAGGGTACAATTTGGTGTTCATTATTTGCTGCACTTGACTGTATGGGAGGTTAACACTATGACAATGCCTTCCCGATCTCAGCAAAAACTGATAAAGAAATGTTTACTGATAAAAAGAATGCTAGAGTGTAATCTTAAAATGCTCCAATTCTTTTAATCTCTGCATAGATACACGAAATTATCTATCAGAGTGTTTATGGGGGAGCAGATACACAGTTTGTTTATTATGACAACTCAGATGGTTTAAATATCTCTTTAAATGCAGATTTATGTGTCCAAACATTTTTTTTTCTGCAAGAGTGTTAAAGGATGTTTTAAATTGATTCAGTAATAATTTAAATATGAAGGCAAAGCATTAGAGAAAGGACCATAGACCTTCTGCCACTTTGTCAAAATTTACATAGATTACATTCTATAGATTACATTCTAAAACTTTCATCACCTTACTCATTGAGTAGGACAGTTCTGCTGAATAAGGTGATCTTTACTGTGCATGAGTGAATGTATAATGAATATGAAAATCCAAATTTTTCCTGTTTAAGCTTCCAGTTAATCCAGCCTTATCCTATAAATAGTTTTTGTTTCTCAGATTTAAAGTTGAGTTATCTGGAAAACAATCTTCTATCAATATTTATCTCTTAAATGAAAAATTAAATTAGTATTCAATTTTTGACAAAATAGCAAAAAAATTTTAAAATAAAATGTTTTTTCTTTGATATATTTGATATATTGATATATATACTGGGTTAAATCAGATCCAAAAGACCCAAAGTTCTTAAAAATTTTTTGAATTATTTTAATTTATTTAATTTATTGAATTATTGTAATTACTAACCTTAGGCTTTTGATTTGGCATTGTGAAAGCCTGGAATGGTTTATTTGAAGATTGCCTAAAGCAGAACTGAAAGAGATCTCTATTCAATCCTTTTTCAAAAATCACACACATCTTAATGAATGCTGATGTTTTGTTGACATATAATTCACTTTTTGAACATACAGCCTCTGCAGGTTCAAAGTTTTTGACAGTAGAGAGACACAATACATTGTACAAGCTTGAATTAGCAGTTTCAGTCAAGATCCATTTCAAACCTAAGTAGCCAGTAGAGGTTGCTCCAAGCTATTTCAAAACACAAGGAATTATTAGGTTCACTAAGGATTTGAAAAACAGATGTGAGGTTCTAAATAAATATATTCAGGTAAATGTGGCTTAGTTTATTCTGACAAAAGTTAGATACACAGCAAAACCCTGCAAACTGTTTGCTACATAGATGTATTTCTATATATATAAAATAGGTGTTAAATAGCTAGAGCTAGATTCCCTCAGACAGATGTCTAAGTTCCCATTCACTGCAGTGAATTACTCTGACTGGTTGCCATTCTCCTGCTGTGGGTAAGGGACCATCCAAATCACATTCCATAAGGAAAGTCATGGAAGAGATACATCAACAGCTTAAAAATTAGTTATTCTGGCAGAAATTGGTATGTTTTTTGTCTTGTCAATTGGTAATGATTTTCCATGAAGAGCAATAAACACTCCTCACCACCATCTCAGACAGTGAGAACTAGAAGTGCCTTTTCCATGTAGGCTTTTTTTTTTGCTTTATATTCTACAGATGTGCCATTAAAGGAGCCTTAACAGTAGCTATAGACTTTGGCACTCATTCCTGCAGCCACATGATCTGTCATTTATTACTTTATTTTTTCACATTTACATAAATTTACTACATTATTTTTTCCACACATCTCTTGTCTGAATTCTTGTGTCTTTTTTCAACAACAGCATGCACAAGTAGCACTTTGTCATATGGCCCTGTTGTGAAAAAGAACTGTTTTCTGTGAACAAGTATACCTGTGCTTTATTAAGAATGTGAAAGGATCTAGTGAGCTAATGGAGCAAATCCTGTTCCTTGAATTAAGTAGTATATATCAGATGTGAGATCCAGGAACATAGCTGGAAAATCCAAATGTAAATTCTGTTATGGATTCACATGAGATGCCAATTTTATAGCTACTTCTATATAAATGTTCAAAGTCTAAACACCAAGATGGGTGTACTAGGATGTCTACTTTTAAGTGACAGAACAGATGCCTCAGAAATTTGATGAAAAGAGGACAATTTATAGAGCACTCTAATATCAGTGTATAAATGACAAAGCACTAAAAATAAAGGTCTTGCCTGAGGAGGAATAATGATGTAGTTAAACACAGCTTAAAATCATTAAAAATTAGCACTATAAATGATGGATCAAAACAATAGATTTTATAACAGCTTTCAGAGACAATATTCAAAGAATGCACAGAGACAGAAGAAAGCAGAAGCAGACCTGAGTAGCAGCCAGATCAATCAGACTCTGACAGACCTTCTATCTGCAGGGTATTACTATAAAAAGCATCTCTGTCACAGCATTTGTGGCATACAGGGATTGCAAGTCTCTAGGAAAATAAAGTTACTCCACCCAGAAATAAATCACTAGAGTAACATCAGTTTTTAAAAGATCCTCAAAATACATGAGAGTGCTAAAAGAAAATTCAAAGGAGCAGTTGAAAGAATTAAACAACTGAAACAGTATGGAGTTTGTTCATCTCAAGGCAAATGTCTATTCCTTATGAAACAGAACGTGGCAATGCAATGAAGAAGTTGTGGTAAAGTTAAGCTTTAATGTAAAGGAAACTATGAGAAGTACAAAGAAAATGAAAAACAAACCTTCAAAATGTTGACACTTTTCTAAATGAAGAAGATAAAAACAAAACCAAAAATAAAAAGTGAACCAAAACCTTTGGCAAGTTAAATGTAAAACCCAAGTTAGGTCGAAAAAGTGTTTTGAGGAACATTTTACTAAAGATAAGAGAGTTGGGGTAATGCTGTTTCTTAAATACAGAGGAAAAAATCTTGTCACAGAGTCATTAGGACTGGTAAATGACTGAGATGTAAATAGAAGATTCAAAAAAATAAGACCATTTCAGGGAGAAAATAACTAGATTATTTTTATTACTTACAGAGAAGAAGTTTAGAGATGTTCCTCCAACAAAACCTTTCTTTAACAAAGTCACTGTGAGGAACTGCCTGAAATTACAGTGTCACTAGAAGGGCCTTTGGAAAAATGCAATTTGGTAAACATCTATAGCTCTTGAAGACTGGAATTTGAGAAACAAGGGAAATATGAATGAATACATTCCACTTCAACATATTTTTTTTGATTGGAGGAATGAAAAAAGATACCTTTTTTATAAATCGTTTCAGACAGTAACAGAGCAGTAAGCTGACTTCCATACCAACAAAGAAATGCAAAATGAAGTTGACATAGAAATTCTAATAGATAGCTATAAATTTGAAGGGAAAGAATCAACCTGCCTTGTGTTTCAGTGTCTATTAGAGAACTCAAAATAATTATGATGAAGGATAACCAGTTTGATAAAATGCACCTGCAATTTTCAAACCCCTTTTGACACTCACAATGGTCTTAAAACCTGAGTCAAACTGTGTGGAGATGAATCCCAAAACCTGACTGAGTGGTATTGGGTTTATTTCACATGTGCTGTCATCTAATGGATTAGAAGAGGTGAGAAAAAGAAAGAAAGGAGAAAAGTCTTGTTCTCACCTGGAAAACTTTTCCTTGTAATTTGTACCAGAAAGGAGAAAAAAGATACTATGGTGTACAAAAATATCTGACTTTGAATTTACAATTAATGAAATGAAGGAGTTAAAGGTACAGAGAAATTGCTAATTTTTCTAATGGAGATATTTTATATGCAGTTATAGGGAATCACTGAGACTTGTATTGTTAAACCTGCTCATAATAAATCGAGAAAAGGAGATGTATGGTGATGTTCTACTAATATTAATCAGTAATACTTTACTGATGACACAGAACAAAGAAGAATCCAGAAAAATATATAGAAGAAAAATATGCCAAGGGCTTACTGCACACAAGTTGCCAACACAAACTAGAGTTGATCAAGTCCCTAAAACCCCAGCTTTCTACAATGCCGTTATTTTAAACCTTTTGTTTTGCTTGCATGTGGGTTTAGAAGAATTCAGCATTTGACTGCCTTTTGACAGAGAATACTGTATTAGGTGGGCAGCTGCCCTAGGATCTTGGCTGTTATTCCTATATTCTGCAGAAAGGACTGATTGGAGGAGGGAAAAGACACACCAGTACCAAAGCTCACAAAATAAAATTCACCTGCATGGTCACTTATGTCAGATGATGTTCTCAAAAGGTCACTGTATTGTTGAGAAAACAGTTCTGAAGTAATTTTGAAATTGCTTGCTCTTTAGGACCTGTGAATATAAATACAGACTCTGTAGAACTGAGAATTAAAATCTGGTATCTTGCAAATGCTGATTTTCTGGTGCTGTTAAAATGAGGAATCACTGTTCATGGTATTTATGACTTTTAGACTTTCCTCCCCTGTCACAAGTAGACAATGAATAGTTGCTCATACTTGCTGATCAGTTTTAATTGTGTCTTTCTAAGATGAACAACAGTATCTGGGAAGTCTGTGCAGAACGAAAATGTGCAGACAAAGTCCTCCTTGTACTGAGGAAATTTCTGATACTACAAAACCAAGAAAATATATTGTTAACACCTTTAGAATTTGTGAAAAGTGCCTTTTCCCATTTGATTTACTGCTATCTTCATAACTTTAATAGATGCAGATGTTCTTATGTTTCATTGTCCCTTTTTTATGACTGCTGAGATTTGAAAGGATGAAAAGCTGCTTCAAGAATTTAAAGTAATGTTACAAGTCCTGAGAAGAACTGTTTATTTATAAAAATATAAATCAGAAGCTCTATTAAATGATCACTCTTTTGAAAAATTCTGTTTTATGCCAAACTATCTAAACATAATTGATCTTCAGTGTTTCAAGGTGAATAATTCAGGCCGTTTAAATTTTCTGAGATTCTGATACCAAGAAAATATCCTAAAATAACTGTAAATAGTGGTCTTCCTCACTCTCTCCTTCTGTCAGTAACTCTTGGGACAGAAACATTACAGAAATATAATTTCAGGGAAGACTGCTTTTCAGACTACTAAAGTTGAGAGACTGGACTGGTGAGAAGATTAATTTTGAGGGGATAAAGAAATGCGATTAATTGAAGTGCTGAGTCCAAACTATTTCCTTAGAAGTCCAAGGGCAGACTTGCTGTTATACTTTAAGGCTCGAATGTCTAGATTATGTTACTGGTTCCTGTCTTAAGCCTCTTGTACTGCCTATAGCAGCAGTCATCCATGTCTTCTGAGTCAAATATAGTCTCTAAGAAGCTCTAAACACATCTGTTTTGTTCTTTCATTTCTGTGCTGTTCCACCATGAACAGCAGACTTCCATTGCAACCTATGTGTGTCAAATATTGTATGATCTGATTCATTAGTAATATTTGAGAGTTTTGAAAAAATTCATGTACTGAAGTGCAAATAGTATTGATTTTACAGGGATCATCTATATGACATAAACAAAACATATGTATTGAAGTAAATTTTCAAAAATATCCATAAAATATCTAGATTTTAAGTAGATAACTTAAAATTAGAAAGTATATTTAATGCATATTTTCAAAATTTTCAATTACCAAACAGATTCGAGTATTTACATTTTTATTAACATGTGAAATTCAGTATTAATGTATGCAATGATGCACATGGGATAAATATATCATGAGGAGGGTGGTCTCACTATGGATAGTCCTCTGGAAACATCATCCCCACATTCAATGATGCTCAAAAATGCAAACTTAAATCTTTAGGAAGCAAAGGAAAACAAACCAGAAAATATGATAAAGCCAGAGAACAAAGCTATAGTGTTGAGTAGTGCACACTCAAGTGTATATTTGTAGTAACAAAGGAGGAAAAATAATCTAGAACTTTGAAAACTAAAGATAATTGCCAAGACCAGCCTGTCTGTTTTAGAAAACACATGACTCAAGAAGAATAATCATGGTGAGAAAAAGAATTAGGAATTCTGGTCTTAAAAGATTAGGAATCAAATTTAACTGAAACAGAAAGAGTACCTTTTCAAATTTCACTTAAATAACTGAGGTACTCCTGGCCACAGAATGTGGTGGAAGCCAAAAATATCAAGAAAGAGATTAGATAAATTTGTCAAAGTTAGGCCCACTGGGAAATATTAAACTTGTTAGTTCAGATCCAGCCTCTGTCTCAGGAAGTCACTATATTGCTAATTGACAGAAGCTGGGTATACAGGGAAAAGATAACTCCTTTCTTGCCTTCTATTTAGGAAAGAATTTCTCTATTCCAGACTAAAATTTCTGATTGAATGTAGAGGGAACAGAAGCGCACCTTGCATCTCAGTGTGACAACAGATTGGGCTGTTGTCTGACTCTGTATTTCAAAGCAATTGTGCTGGTGAAGTATCAGAATTTCAACTTTCTTTTCTCAAAAGCATTCATAAGATAAGAAAACATTTATTTCTGAGTAGGTCTAGCCTGGATATATAACTAGTTATCATAGCATTGGGAGCAGTCATGTATATTTGCAGATGAGCTATGGGGTAGCAAATGCTTTCTCATCTCTAATTTACAGCTGCAAATTATTACTATTACTTTGCCATTTGTTTATGCAATTTGGCATTTTGGGGTTTTTTTATGGCAGGACTGAATATTTGTCCTTGATGCCATATTATTATTGGCAGAGATGATTCATAACACATGGTGTTCACAATAATGGTCTCATTCTGTGGTCTCAAAAACTGGTATCAGATTTTCTGGGTTTGTACTGTTATTTGTTTTATAAAATATACTTTCCTGTATAAGGACCTTGTATTTCTCCATCTGCCCTGTTGCTCCAGCTGGTCTGGCCAAGTGCTGGAAAGCTATAAAATTCTATCTTTTCTTTCAAATTATAAACGCTTTGGTATTAATCTCTCTCCACACTCTTTAGTGATTTAGAAAACATTGCAGAGTCTATTTTCTTCTGAAGTTTCCATCTGATCTTTTAGACACAGTTACAACCATGTAACCATCAGACCAACTCCCTTTGTAATTTCCTCTTCTGACAGGAGGAGAGAGGAAGTGACAATATTTTAATCACTGTCACTTCAGTGATAAGAACCAGTTTCCTGAATGCCAGAACAAAGCTCTTTTTACCCTGTGATTAGGAGAAACTCTGCTTGTAGCTTGCATTCTTCCCTTGCTGGGAAATTTACTTGGAGTGATTAAACTGAACTCTGGGTCAGTTGCCTCCTGGTAACTTTTGTTCCCCCGCTTCCATTCATTTTATTCTCTCAGAAGAATTTGCCTCTGTCTTTGACAAAGCTGAGGGGTACAACTTAGGAAATACGCTTCCTGCATTCCTTGCAGTGAGTAGGTAGACAGAAGCACCATTTGAACATGGATCATCTTCCTTGCTTTAGATCCATACTTTGAGACACAGCACGCCCTGGAACTATTTCTTTGCTTCAGGTTGCCTGTGAGACAAGCTGGGACATGGGCTGAATCTCCCTGAGGGAGGAGAGTTTCATGGCACACCTTAGCTAGCTTATCAGTGAGCTGCTGTCAAATAAGCAAGCCCCATTCCCTCCTCTGTAATGTGTCATGTTTGCCCCACACTTTTCCTTTGGCAGATGATTTGTCTGAACCAACAGTGACCCAGTTTCTGGGCAATAAGTAGCAGAAGAGATCTCATTTTTAGGGCTAGCTTCATACTAATTTGGTTTCTGGAACCAGCTTAAGACATCCAACAAATGCCTGTACCAGATCAAAGAAATTGGTGGGAGAACACTCAGGGATAAAAGAGGAGGACTCAATATCAGCAACAGATGGTACTTAGACTTTTCTGTACCATCTTCCTCCATACATGATGGTTTCAATTACAGTGGTTGATGTGGAATACATTTGCCTCATTAGGCTTATAAATAAGCTTTTCACTATAGACACCTTCCCAGCTTCATACACAGTTTAGCCCAAAAAACTCTGGTGCTGGAGAAAGTCTCCACAGAATGGTTACCTCCCAGGCTGAGCTGGTGAAGTGAGATGAGGAAATGAAGATTTAGATTTGGATGCCATCAGACTCACCATTCTCAAGGAAAGGAAAGGAATTAAAAATGGATCTCTGTAAAGTTCCCTCTTTATGAGTAGCTACAGCTGTCTGTTTAGTTTTGCTGTTTGAGCAGGAATGGTCTTGATTTCTCTGCTCTGTGAGGAACAGCATTTCACTGACATTTTTGCTTTCATAATTATTTTTGAGCCATTAAAAGTCAGGATAGGATAAAGGCACAAAGATTTGAAAAGAGATGATGTTTTCCACTAAGAGTTGTACAATAAACTGTGAAGAGTATCTGAAATCACAATGTCATATGGATTTGCTTAGACTAGAAGAATAATAATTCACATGTACACTTTATAGTCTGTGTGCTAAAGCTTAGCACAGCCTTCCTTTAAATCCTGACGTGTTTTTTTCCTAGCAGAACAGAACAGAACCTAAATACTTGGTAAGTGGTGTAATGCAGTGGTAAAATGATAAAACTCATATTCAGCTAAAATTGTTCTTTACTGCCCTCTTGTTTCTTTTGGCTCAAGTAAGAAGAACAAAGGAAAAAATGGAAACTAAAATCTTAATGCAAATAGGGAATGGTGGTGCCAGACAGAGGATGTGACCTGTCAGAACACTGATCTCAGGAGATTACTCTAGGAATCCCAGCCAGGTTGGCAGCTACCGTTTGCAGCTTCTTGCTCCAAAATCTCACAGAGGTTCCTAATGACGAGCAGTCAGGGATTTTCTTCACTGAGTTTTAACTGACAGGATCCTAGGTCCTTTCAAGCAAAATGTGTTTTCCAACAGATTCCAGGCACAATCTTATTTTCTTTTCTAGCACATGGTGTATCATTGATGCAGATTGAAAGGATTTTGGTTTAATTTAGCTCAAGCAATGCATGTCTGCCTTGTGTGTATTATTGTACAAATGCCATAGCTACTTCAAACTGGATTGGGCAAAAGTTTGGAGGAAAAGTCTAAGGCCTGGCAGAAGTATGTGGAATTCAAAACTGCTCTAAAACCTGAGGAAGTCAGAGTGATTTTTTTAGGCTGTTGTTCAGACCTCAAATAACTAACCTTGTCTTTTCCACCATTAAGTGGAGGTGTACAAAAAAGAGGGAGGCAAAGGTGGTAACATTCTCTTGTTAGTATGGATTCACATTGCAAATAAGCTTCAGGGCTCAGGACACATTTGTAATTCTGTGAAGCCCTATTCACTGTAGACTAGACTCTGCCCATTAGAGATACTATACTAGGTCTAAACTTGCAAAACATATGTTCTCTCAGGTATTGATAATACTTCCGTAAGTAAAGGCTGTCATGAAGTGTGTGTGTGTTCTCCCTACTCTGAATGTCACTTCCAACAAAATCAAGTTTCTGTAGACCAGTTCAAAAAACTATTTGAGCACCTGTTCCAAAGTTACCATTTAGGTCTTCAGTGCTTTATGAATCATCCAGACATTTAAGAAGACTGGGAGCAGAGATATTTTGAGGGAGATAGTATCAATGAAGAAGTTTTTTTTTTAATTCTGGAAAACAGATTTTTTTCATTCCTTCAACAATAATATAGCTGCCTCCTGAGACTACTGAGTCTCAGAGAGAGACAGTCTTGCACTGAATTTTGTAGCAAAATGCCCTGAGATATTCTGACCTGGAAACTGAGCAGAAATCTCTTGAGAATTGAAGTCTTTGTATCATGTCTGAATACAGACAGGCTTAAATTGACATTAGAGTGGGATGTATTTATTTATGCAGTAGTTTTAGAGAAGAATCATTTCCATACAGATTACAAATTAATAAACCAAAAAACACTGACTAGATATAATTAATTTTGAACCTCAGAAGTGGTAATATGAGTCACTCAATAGTATGTGTAACTTTAAATCGTTTTTGCATTTACACTTTCTATTCTTTTGGCCCTTCAATTGACACACAAAAAATGTATTCATTGTATATAAAGTAGTATGAAATTACATTCACTTATCTCTGAGAGAATAAAAAAGATTGTATATTATCAGTAGTTTAAATAAATAGTATGTGTGTGGTATTTTGGGGTTTTTTTTAAAGTATTGAAACAGGTAAATGTTAACGGTGGCTATGGGGAAGGAGAGTAGATACATTGGGATAACCTGTGTAGAGGCAACTGTCTGTAGGTCCAGGTCAACATTTAAACCTCTGCTTCAGCCCCTCTCAACTCCACCACAAACAGCTAAGCTGTCCCTTACCCACTGTAAAGGAAAACCACTTGGTAGTGTTAGCTTTGGAGAGAAAACCTTCGACCAATGTTGTTCATTTGATAGATTCCACTCTTTGGGGAAAGAATAAAAAGAAAGTAATTAAATTAGCAAGCTGGCCGGCTGCAGTGGAAAGGAAATAATGATGGGCTATGCCCAAGATAGAACAACACACCTATTTAATCTGTGCCTATTTTTGAACTGTCATTTTCTTTGATTTATAACTATGGTTTTGAAAAATTTTAATGATGAGAATGTAGCTTGCTCCAAGATTTGAAAGAGCACAAATGTCAAAATCAATAAATATTACACTTTGAATTCAGACAATAAACCAAACACACCAAGAAAGAGCCTTAATTTTTTTATCAATTAGCAGCAGCTAAACTGTTTCAGAAGAACTTCAAGGGAAGGGGCTGTTTTCCCTAAAAGGCTGTCCTCTGACCCATGATGTCACTGTTCAATGGACCCCATCAGGAAAAATACCCTATTTTTTTTTGACATATACATTATATTCAAGCACACTGTGATATTTGTTTAAGTCCATACCAAAACCAGTTGCCAGACTTCTTGGCAAATGTGGTAAACTTTCATACAGTATGCCTGAACCAGATCCACTATGAGAATGTGTCCTAAAGAATCTCTATCTCTGATGACATTTGAAGTCAACAAAAGGAATAGAGAGAGTATTTTTAACATGTAAAAAATACTGGATCAGATGTAATATACTACACATAATAGTGCAGTAGTGGCAATAGTGACCTATTGCCTCCTGTTATTTAAAGAGCAGATGCTATGAAAAAAAGTTTAGGTGATGTCTATTTAACTGTTACTGGGCTAATAAGCAAAGGTGTCAATAGACACTGTCTTGGTAAAATCAACAATCTATTGGTAAAATAGGCACTCTATAAAAAAGAGAAAGCCAAGATAAATTAACAGCCTATAGACATCCCCCTTTCATTACCACGGTTATTGAAGCAAACCTCTTTGTGTTACTGGAATGTTTGTATAAGTTTTATTACTTTCCCATTTCCAGACAGCACTCCAACCTGAGCTGAAGAAATACCACAAAAAAATATGCTCTTACTGAATTTCCACATGCTTGTATCAGGTTGGCCTGTGAATTGCATTGTATGCCCTAGACCTCTTTGCTCCTTTTCTCTTTACAGCCCTCATGATCCTGGTAGCCACCCTACTTCCAGATGTGCTAAGCAACATGGATATCATCTTCATACAGCTGCACTCTCCTTTTTATATAGCATAGCATGGGAGAGGCAGGGAAGACTAAATGGCTGTGTGGTAAAAAGATGGTAGATATTGATCTGCCTTTATCTTCCACATTACACACACATACACAGACACATGCACAGAGACTCATGGAAGTTTCCAGATTTAAGACTACACAGACAGAGAAATGTTGCTGGAACAAGAAGAGCTTCATGACATATTAGAGATGAAAAATGTAACTCCCAGAAGAGGGGTCAGAATAGGTGATGGAAACCATAGCTGAAACATCAGGGAAGAGCAGCTTATAAGCAAGCTGATTAAAAAAAGGAGTTTGGGAAGTGGTTTTTGTTTCAAGAACCATGCAACTTAGCTCCTCGATCTCAGCCTTTCCAGGTTTTAATTCCTCTTTCCCCATAGGAAAATTGTGTAATGGTAAGAACTATCATGGACAGCAGGGTTAAGACTGCCCTTTACCCTCAGTGAGGCCAAGGATAGGAGATTGTTAATTGGCTCCAAAGGAAAGGGATGTTTTCCCTGCTGAGGCCTCCATACAGCACTGCTCAGACATTTTCTTCAAGTGTCACCATCTTTCTATCTTGCTATTCGCACATGTGAGACAAAGCAAGGTTCATGCATGCTGCAGCAAGAGGTGGCAAAATCTGCAGTGTTCTATGATGTGAGACTGATGGTTCTACTATTTCTTAGTGCCCCAACTGAGAACTACTACTATTGCCAAGGACAGGTCCTAAGACCAGCATCACCTGTGTTCTCTCTGCCAAGCATTTTAATTATAGTAAACTAAATTTTTGTATTCCTGAAGGGTGGTGAAGACAGTATTTCTTTCTGCTGTAACCTCTCCAGAGAATAGGAAACTCTCCAGGGAGTGAGTGGGCATAATTGTTCCCTGCTCTTCCCATTTTAAATACTAGTACTTTGATTTAGATTATTTCTGGCTATTTTAAAAATAGAATTATTCTTCTTAGTCTCCTCTAGAGATGCACATAATGCTGTACCTGCCTAATCTACGGTCAACAAATAGAACATCAAGCATACTCAACCTACAGACTTAGAGATATCATGTGGATGTGGATCATGTTTAAGTTAAAGCTGTGGCACACTGGTGAATAAGTGTTGGGAAGCCCTGATTCTAGCTGTACAAAGATTGTTTCACAGCAAATTAATCCTCAGGTTGCACAAGCTGCTGCTCTCCAAAGGCTGCAGTGATACTGCTTGGGGTATGACTCTGTTACAATTCCCACTGCACTGAGTCACAATCATGATTCAGAATAGCCCTGATAAAGTGTCCCAAAAACCTCCTCTGCCCACCTGCACAGCTGTCTCAAGTTGTGCAAGCTTTAAATACCTGTCAACAAGTATTATTTAGAACTGTTGATAAATCACTAAAGGAATTGACTCTTCACTTAAAAAAAAAGGGTATTCATACAGAACTTGGCACTTGCTCTTGTGTTATTTCAGGAGTTCCACTTCTAGTTCCAACTTAAAACCAAGAAAAGCAGAAGTGGAAATATTTCTTTACTAGTTGATCAAGAATTTTCAGACCTTGACATGGCTTCAGATTTGATCTATCTTGCCAAATTTGGGATGAAAGCTTAAACCTGTTTAAAAGTTTCCCAAGAATTAAAGACATCACAGTGCAGTTAGAGAAGAAAAAATGAAGTGAATGATCTGAATTACTTTTCAGGCATCATCCTGGGATAGTTGTGCACAGAGAAAGTTCTGAAGCTCTGTATATCTTTCTAAATAGGTGTACAGAAAATAATAGCTGCACTTATTCCTTGTATGATACAGTATGTTAAAAACATTATTTAACACTGCTCCTTTAATACTATTATTTAGTGCTGCTCTGAAAGGCAATATAACAGTAGTCAACAGCCAACAAAAGACAAGTTAAAGCTAAATTGCATCAAGCCCCAAATCCAGGTAAGCACTTAAACACATGCATAACTTCAAGCAATAAGCATTAACGTCTCTCACATACATAATGTTTTGCATATGCTTAAGTGCTTAACTGGACTGGAGCCTAAATTCACAAAGGCAGCAAGGACAACAATGTTTAATTTTACACCGTTGTCTAACATTCACTTTCTTACTCTTTACATTCATAAAATTTCTTCAAAATTACAGGAAAGAAATGTTCTGTTTCGATACAGAACTTGTGAGTTTGTGCATGTGTAGGTCTGTGTCTGAAGCCTGTGAACCCTTTTTAAAATTCTTTCTGTACTTCTGGACAGAAATACTTTCCTATTGGTCAGATCTTCCACATGTTACTGCACTTACTCGAATACCAAAACTTTTTATTAGAATTTTCCCACCAAAAAGAGTTCACTGGCATGAATCTCATCATTGCATTGGCAGGACATTGTACAGCCCTATAGCTGCTAGGAGAGCAAAAGGGCACAGATTTGCTAGTGTGGTAATGTGCTTCCAGCAGGGCTTAGAGTACTACTTGCACATATCACAGTGCTTAATTAAATTATTCACCCTTGAAATCACAGTTGGATTTCCAGCAACCTGAGAGGGTATGTGGAAATATCAGAGCATTCTTGACCAGTGATCAGGGAGCCATGGCAGCAACCTGACATCATTATCACTGGGAAACCTAGATACAAATTTCTAATATTCTTAAGGTAAGAATTATATTTAGAACTACTATATGTAAATGTGGCTTTTATCCAAACAAATACTGGATGTTACTGTTTGTTTTACCAAAATATTAAATTATTATTCATGTGTTTTTTTGGTTTGACTTTTCAAAACATTTTCAGGGATAAATGTGAACGTTCCAATAAAGATGGAGGTGCCTCAAATGTCTTGGAGTTCCATTTAATTTCACTAGGGATCTAACCTCTTTAGTTCTAACTTCTTTAGATGTTTGTCCAAATCCTTCATAATGAGTCAGATAGATCTTCAGGTAACAAATTTGTCGATGCTGTAAAGGAGCTCTCCTCATAGTTAGCTTCTCTTCTTTCAATGCCCTTGGAACCTTTGTGTGCCTAAATCATAACTCCCACAGGAAAAAGCCTTCATCTGAAAGCATCAGCATCTGGGAGACTCATTTAATTTCTCTAAGTCATTCCATTTGCTATTTAACTTTATTAGAAAAGTTTTACCTGTTTCCAAGTTGCATAAATGTAAATCATCATCACCTTATATTTTTTCCTCTGATTTGAAAGTTGTGATAAATAAGCTGACTTTCCCTGATGAAGACATGTAAACCACATTGTTTTTTTCATCAAAGCACTCTGCACATTATTTCAACTTTCTTTCATTCTCTTCCCAAACAATAAGAAAAACACTTTTCATTAAGATTTTTTTCCCAATTACAAAAAAACATCTAGTTTTTTTGCTGATGTGGAACAAACTAGGATCATACCAAGAAGAATACTTATATGCCCGTCTTAACAATTCTTTATTTTTTCATTGGTATAAATGACATATTTTAGTATGGTATTGTCCATAAATAGGTCAAAGTATAGGTCAACTTTATTACATTTTTTCAAACTGTATTTCAGTTTCAAATGATCCCTTCAGCAGCCACAGTGCTTTGTAAATCTGGGTCAATTTAGGAGGCGCAGAGTAACTTTAAGACCTCACTGGACTCAGCAGCTCCATTTCAAGTAACAAGTTACTTTAACATTATCCAAAGTTTGTGTGATTCAGTATAGAGAAATTGGACCAAAATATTTAATGAAACAAGGTTTTTCATTGGATTTAGATACTCTATGATTTGTTTTGGGTTATGGCTGTATAACTTAGTTGTCAAATTTTCTGTTAATTCTTTTAGTCAATTCAAATAATTCACTTCTTTTAGTCTGGATTAATTTTCTTTTTTTTAACTAAAGCTTGATTATATTCTGATTTTATTTTTCATTCTATTTATGATATTATTCTATGCCTCTATCCAAAAGAACCATTGAGAAAAATGAGGCATATGTTAGATACTAAGTCTAAGATGAACCTGGAAAAGAAGTGTCATAATAAATCTACTGCTGCCGACAGATCTTATTTGGGCTTCTTTGTCCTGAGGGCATGACAACAATAAGTCATGCTAACACTTGTAGAGGATGTTCTCATTGAAATACACATATTTTAGCCAACTCCCACCCACGCTCTGTATCTAGATGTTGAGAAACACAAGTATTTTTCATCTCAGCAAGTTTCTGTACCAAATGTCTGAAGACCATGGGAATTTAGAAGTGGAAAAATGTAGAAAACAAAAATTAAGAGATGCCTCAGAGATACTAGAGAAGGCCAGATGAAAAAAATATTAAAAGTCATTATTTCTACTAAATAAGTTAACTGAGCAAATTTTCATCACCCACTTAACACCAGTAAATAATGACGTTTCTGTTGCTGGACTGCTCAGAAGTGCCTTGTTTTTCCAATGGAATTTCATATTTTTATGCCAAGGAAATAATAAAGGTCACAGATAAGATATTATCACACCTGAACTCTGAAAAGGGTAGCACTCCTAGAAATTGGTGCATAAACAAAAGCAAATTTGTACCTTCTGGAAGGATAACAGGAAGCATTCCCATAAACCTTGAAAACATAATAGATGTTTGGTATTTTTTATATGAACCATTTCGCTCATCAGTTATTGTGATAACAATGCACTGCCACAAAATGGTATCCATATATTCTGGGAGAAAATTATAACAATTTATTCAAAGTAACTCAGCAGCAAAATGTAAGAATGTCTGTCTTTGTAGTCTGACTAATATAAAACAAACAGGTAAATGGATCACTGAAGAAGAAAAACACTTTTGGGCAAAATAAAGCTTTCTGATTTTTCAGTGTCCAAGAAAAATGGCCTTGTTAATTTACTAATTTGTTACTTCTAGCAGCTATAACTTTCAGCTCCTAGAAAACACAAAAATCTTTAAACCTTTTAATAAAATCACAGCACAGCAGCATCTTTGTTTCCTGAGTTTTCAACTCATGGGATCTCTTTTAGGATTATTTTTCCTGTTGCCTTAGAAATCTGAAAGTATGTCAATCTAGAAAGACCTTAGACACAAAGATTTCCTAGTTTTATATCTCTGAGAGTGAATGAAGTAGCATTTTTAACTGGCTTCAAAAGAGAATTTCTGTAAGTCCCTTCCAGAACCCTAAAAACTTCTCCTTCTCCACTGTCCCCCTCTGAGAATATCATGTTTCTAAATCAGTGATCAAAAAACAAAAATTAACCAAATTGTACTGGATTGCATAGCAGTAATTTAATTTACATTAATGACCTTAAATTAATATCCAAGTTAAGATTGAGAGTATTCATGAGTCTAGAGGTACTGTTTCACAGTGCCTTCAGGACTACCAAGAAGTGTATATTTATAAAAATATTCCAGAACCTCCACAGAAATTCTATGTACTATTATTGTCTTCCCAATTATTTTTAGAACCTACTCCTGCTCCATCTTCATTTGGATCAATCCTCTTAACTGGCTCCAGCAAATGTCATTGTTGTATTTGCAACTAAAATTTTAATATAATTTGCTTTTATTTACAATTCTGAAAATAGAATTAAACTTATGTAAAGGATCCTGTAAAGGATCACAGCAGAAATGGTAATATTTTGTAGTGCTGTAGGTTTAACAGGGATACATGATTTCCAGCAATCAATTCTCTGACTTGGTCAGTCTTTTACAGTCCTAAATTCTTGTGTTAGAGATCTTTATGCAGTAAAAGTTATGTGAATATTGTGAATTTAACCTTAGCATTATGACCGAAATTAGATCAAGCAGACAATCTGTAAAATATTACTAGTCATCAAAAATCACATTTTGATATTTCTTCAATAGTTTTGAATTATTTTCACAGCATAAAATAAGGAAATCATATATCTTTTAAAAGTATTTAAAAGATTATCCACTGAATTAATCAAACCTATCCATAGCCATATCTTACCAATACCCTTATCCATGCTCACATTTGCCCATGAAATTTCCCCTATTGCAAATAGAAGTTGCTTTATATGTATATGCTGAATTTACATCTAGATGAAGCAACAGTTCGTTCAAACTCTAGAAAGTTTCAAAAGCTATTTCTCATGTGGAAAACAAATGTAATTTAATATCTTTTAGTGGTATTTGACAGAAAAGATTTACTCCTATATTTACTGATACTCATTTGACTGAATTAGGATAGAAGCCAACAAGACATGTCTTGTCATGGATGCTTTTATTTATCCATTCATTGGAACAGGATGAGAAGCAGCTGACAATTTCCTCAGTTTTGCAAACCAACTCATCTTACATTTTCTATTGTTCTCTGGAAATGAAATACTATCTCTCTGTATTTCTCATGTATTTTCCCTGAACAACTTGCCAACTACTTTGGCAACTACATTGAACTTCATACATCACAAATGCACCATTCCCTAACTGATAAACTGACCAGCTGATGTCCTACAACAGAAGAGGAATAAAACTTCCCCTATAACTTGTATTTAGCTCAGGCTTAAAACAAGTGACAACATTTATTTTAATAATTTATATGTTGGGCCAACATCAGGAAGAGCTCAAACAATGATTGTTCTTTTTCACCCTCTTTATAAACAAAAGTGTAGTGGCACCTGTAGTAAAAGAGGATTCAGAGATAGATGATGAGGAAGAAAAATGAAACAATGAACATGAAACATGAAAAGATTAATTAGATTAATACTGATAAGTGATAAATATTTAAATGCAATTGACCTGCAGATGTATCTCCAAGAATCAATTTAACAATTTCAAAATAGCCAAGTTGATTCAAAGCCAACATCCACCCTTGAAATACTTCAATAGTTCAATAGATTTACAGATACATATTTTGTTAGCATATATAGACAAGCAAAACAGATCAAATACCAAAACACTAAAATTTTTAATATCTTTGATTCTATGTAAGGCAAAAAAAAACCCAACAAAAATCATCACTAGTAGTATTGCAGAGATGTTCAGCTTACACATAGTGACATGAAAAACTACAGTTAACTCATCACTGAACAAAAAATATCCTGAATTCAAATCATAATCTGTTTTGGTTTTATATGTCAATACATTATCATTAAAATATTAAAATTTGTGTCTATGTGTGACATGTATATATGTGTGTATGAATGTATACAGTGCAGACATGACTTGTGAAATGATTTCAAGATTTCAGTAATATTTTGCATTGCAAATGTATCCTTGTAAAAATAGACTAATTGCTTCCTTCTTTAGTAAGTTTCAATAGACACTGCTGAGCAATGGAACAAAAGTGCTTATGAAAAATTATCCTCAGGTTTTCCTTGTATTCCATGGGAATTGTATCATTATGGCAAAAAAAGATTTGTTGAAAAGATGCTAACCTCAGAGATGGTATCTGAGCAACTGTCATGCATCTTGAAGAGCACAGCAATCAACAAAGATTTGTTTTAGAGACAGGATAAGGGTGGAGTTGACAGCAGCTTTTAGCTTAAAATGATTGGAAGATTGCTATAGAAGTGACTAGGGCAACAGAAACTACCAGGAACCAGCCAATATAGCATATATATATATTGTGTATTCCACCTCCTTCACATTAGCTGATATGGCACAGCTTCTACTTCCTGGACAGTTTTTCCATTTGGCCCATGGAAACTTAATCAACATTAATTTCAGATGGAGTCAACACCCATTTCTAGGGTTCAATTCAATTGCCAGAAGCAGCCTCCTACAAAAAGAGATTTACAATATGACCTGCATAATATTTCTGCAGATAAAATCTAATGTCTTTAAGCAAAGGTTCTTTAAGTATTTCAGATTTTTTTAGTGTGATTTTTAGTTCAGCAGATGCCCAAAAGGTTTACGTTTTGTCAAAACAAGAAATCCACTGAAGTTCTGAAATACCTCTTTCCTCCATTCATATGTTTATTCTTTTTTTCCTGACTTATCTATTTTCAGTGAAAAAATCAAAAATATGTATACATTCAGAAAAGGAATCCTAGTGAGTGTCATACAGAATAAACCTCTTTATCTGGCTTTTTAAAGACATCACAACATTTAACTACCAACTGATTGTGTTACTTCACACAATCTGTTCTTTAGAGTTCTGGAACCACACTTCCCTAATTTATCTTTATCCAGTTCTAAATAATCACTTTACTATCCATGATTTTGGTAGAAATTAATGCTTTCTACTTATCATTATTCAGAATGACTGATTATTTTTGAGCATTCATCAGAAGCCAATAAAACAAAAGAATAAATCATATATAATTTTTTAAATGTTCAATTAAGTAAAACAAAAGGTGGGAAAAATTAGAGGATCTGGATTCACTGAGAACCAGCATCTTTCAAGAGCATTTAATTTTGGTATATTGGTTTGTTGGCTCATACAGGTTTACCATAAGGGAAGTCTCTTACCTGGTTTTGGGAATACCTACAAGGGGAGGTTTGTGACATTTATCTATTTCAGTTTGTGCTGACACTGGCTTTCCACCAACAAAGCCTCTTGCTATGAGAAGGCCAGGATTCCTAAACCTGTTGATTTTTGTTTTACTGAAACTGTGAAGTTCAAAGCCCGTCTGTACTGCATTTCAGTAAGAAATACAAATGTTTTCAGGCAGCTAACCTGGGTTTTTCATAGAAATTAAAAAGTCTGTAATTTGGAAACACTGCTTGCTTTCATCTTTCTCCCACTCTTAAATGTAATTTTAAACATTTGTGGAAATGGGTCACTGGCTGAAATGTAACAGTTTTGCCAAAGGTAGAAGTCAAACAAGGAAGACAGATTAAGTGTAAATTCTTGGGAGCTGGCAGAATTAACTAGAATTCTGTTTAACAACTCAATTCTGAAATTATTAATGATTTGCTCTTGCCAACCTAAAAAAAGAAAAAAAAGTTTTCTAGCTGTGGATTTCTTAGACAGTCATATATTTTATTAATTTTAATGCATTTTCAGCATAATCAGTCATAATACAATGGAAAATTCATTGAACACAAAATAATCCATAAGGTGTTATATGGATCTCATTTCTTGAGAGAGAAAATTCATAAGGAGGCTGGTCTTTCAAGTTAAGTGTTCCATAAAGATGAAATCATCAATTTAGAATATGGACAAAAATTAAATAATGTCTTATTTTACAGACATAGTAACTCTTACTCCTACTGAAGGAGACAGTTGACTGCTACTGACATCAGCAAGAGCCTAATCCATCTCCTAATTGTCCCTACAGAACAATACACCTGGGCAGGGAGCATCACTTTGTATTTTCCCTGGACTGAGATCCTTTGGCTTTGAGAGACAGTTAGCTGCATAAATAATGCCAGATCCATGTGCTGTATTAAAAACATCCTTGAAATTTTTGTGACTGGTTTTGCGCTGGTGTTGGCTAGACTAGCATCCCAGATTTTCAGAAACTTCTCACGGTTTTCTTCAGCAATCTCATTTTTTCAAGAGAGTATTAGTGCACAGTTTTGCAGCTATAATGTTACTTGAGTACTGTCAGTAGATTCAGCTGGGAGTGCTGAATGTTTGTCTCTGCATTTGTAAGAAGCCAACTATATCCCAGTCTTAAAATGTACATTAATCTGAACTCTGCAGAGGTGTTCTCATATAGAAATTCATCCTATATGTAGATTCATATGAAATAATTTTAGACATACCAAATCACAGAATAGTTTTGGTTGGAAGGGACTTATAAGGGTCTCTCCTGCAACGAGCAGAAACATCCTCAACTAAATGAGGTTCAGAACCCTGTCCAGCCTGACTATGAATGTTTCCAGGAATGAGGCATTTACCATATTTCTGGACAACCTGATCCAATGTTTTACTACCTTTATTGTAAAAAATTTGCTCCTTATATCTAGTCTGCATATATCCTCATTTGCTTAAAAACACTGTCCTCTGTCCTGTCACAGCAGGCCCTAGTTATGTTTTCCCCATCTTTGTTCTAAATCCCCTTTTAGCACTGGAAGGTCACAATAAGGTCTTGGAGACTTGTTTCCTTCAGATTTAACAGCCCCATTTCCTATAGGAGAAGCGTTCCATCCCTCCAATCATCTTTGTGGCCCTCATCTGGACCCACCCCAGCAGTTCCATATCATTCTGTGCTGAGGATCGCAGAACAGGATGCACTCCAGGTCTCACCAGGGCAGAGGGACAGCACCACTTCTCTCGTCCTGCTGCCACACTGCTTTGGGGGAAGCCCAGGATAAAATTGTCCTTCTGGGATGCCAGTGCCCATTAACAGCTCATGTCCAGATTTTTAATCACCAGCACCAGCTTTTTAGTCACCAGCACTCCCAAGTCATTCTTGTCAGGGCTTCCCTCAATCTCTTCATCCTCCATCCGGTGTTGGACCTTGTAAGAGGTCTTGTTGAACCTCTTCACAGTGTGAAGTCACAACAGTGTATTCTAAAAATCTGTAATCAGAAGTTCAAAGAATAATAACTTTGAAAATATATTACACTAATATTTACTCTAACGATTGTAAATATTATTGTATTCTTTGGATATGTGCTCATTTCTAATACTTTTTCGATTCACAGTTAAAAATTACAGATTACACAGTCTGCAAAATTTCAACATTGTTGCTTGAAATTTAAATTGCAATTTTAAAAAATTTACCTTTCAGCAACAGATTATTATCCAAAGCAATAAAGAACTTTAAATACTTCCTTAACTCAAAAACTGTTTTGTTAAAATAATAACTCAGTGTTAGAAAACAGAATTATGTTTTTTGACCTGAAAGAGAGTGCAAATGTCACTAGAATGTTTTGACATTCTCCTCCAAAAGTTCTCTCAGGGAAAAAAATCACACATGAAATTCACTACTCTTCCAAAGATTTAGAAAGTATTTATTTCATTGCACCTTCTCTGTGCTACTATATGTAATTCCTCATAAAATGGATATTTTAGGATATTTTGGAATAATTCTTTCTAAAATTTCCTTTTATTACAGTTTTTAATGAAGTCTGGGCTTCTTACTCTTTCCCTTTTTCAGTAATGTTCAATGAAGACAGACTGGCAATAAAACATTTTTATTGTCATAAAACAATAGCATTGCTGCACAGAAAAATTTTTGGCACCATTTAGTTTGAAAATGGTAAGCCAGAATGGGTCCTGTTTTACAGTCATAATTTCTCCTTGGTAAAAATAAAAGACTATAAAATTAAGGCATTTTGAAGGAAAAACCTGAGGACCAAAAAATAAAGATTCAGCTTTTTGTAAAAGAATTTTATTGACAGCATATTCAGTTAGCAAGTAAAACTGAGATCTAACAAAAATGGAAATGAGGATAATGATCCAGAAAACTTTTTCTCATAGAATTTTTTCCTATCTATCAAGTAATCTCTTAGAAGTGAGAAGTAGTTGAAAATGTTGTAAGAAAAGCTAGTAGAAATGTAGCTTTGTAATTTCTCAGAAAACAAAACATGTCAGTTTTATTCCTAATCAAAAAGTATAAGGACTACTTTATATACAAATAGATATACTTTGGGTTAAGAAATCCATCAAATCCAATTATTCTTATCTTTCTGTCTCTTCCCTTTTGCCTTCTTTCTATTTTATGATCAGAAATGAAGTGGAAAAAAGGAAATATTATTTTTTTACTTCATTTTACACTTCAGGGCATTTGTAAAAGTATTTAGCAATTTGTATTGGAAATGTTAAAATCTTTATTTAAGGTTTTTTTTTTTTTTCCTAAAAAGGAAAGTTTGCTTTTCAGCCTGATAGTTCATAAAAATCTTATAAAAAGCTTTACCGAGGATCAAGTTCTATGCTTCCTTTAAAGAAGAAAACTTCAAGCAACTGAGGGCAATCTTCCAGTTTAAGTTTCTTATGCTGTGGTTCAGCAAGTTCAGCAGTCTAAGAAAATAACCAATAAACCCTTTCTTACATGAACAAAACTTGTCAAGTTACAAATACAGGCTTCTTTGATTCTGTGGTTTTTATTACGCAGCATAACCTTTTAAGAGCAGGAACACTGCCCTTTGCTAGCTCTTCAGGGCTGCAAAGAGTCTCAGCTAGGGGCAGCCCCGCTGCGCGTGGCTCCTTTTGCTGCTGGCCAGCTCACAGGGCGCAGGGTGACTCGGCTGCCGCGCATTTGACGGAGCTTGCCTCCTTGTGAAGGCTGATCTAGGACAGAGATGAGACAGAGCTAAAAATAAAGTAGATATTAATTAGGAGGCCTCAATAGATCCACCTTAGGCAGTGCAAGAGCCTGGCCAAGAGCTACACTCAAGATGAATCCAAAATGGTCACAAAATGGATGACCTCTCACAGGGTCTCACACTTCTTTAAGTTGTCATCCATTTGCATATTGGAGTTAATTATCCAATTAGAGCTTTAGCCTATGGAGTCCAATCCTTCTTGTTTTTCTCTCTTCAGCCCACCATTGGTTATGCTCTTGGGCCTGAGATCTGGATTGGTTGTTCTTGGTCCCCAGCTAGAGAATGAATTATTTTGTTTACCTACTCTGTGAAGAGAGCCTACTATCCCCTTATATGAAGCTCAGACCTACACACTCAAGTAGTACAGAATCTTAAAAATATAAAAGTTGAAACCTGAGGCATCACTGGGCACCCTATGGCCTGTTCCTACCTGGCACTCCTAAACAACCCTTTTCCATCCCTTCCTGGGGGTCACATGGTGAGGAGGTGCCCAGCAGCTGAATACCACACTTGTACCCTTTGCAAGCACATCCTCATCCTGACCAAACACATGCTGCCACCTCTACCCTGGGGGCTTTGGGGCACTATGGGGCACTGTAGGTCACCTTTCTAGAATTTGGTGCCTTTGCTGTTCTTCCCTCCAGCTGAATTTCATGCCTTAGAGCAGGTGCTTCTAGGGGCTGGTGTGTGTCTGTGACTCTCTGACTCTCTCCTACACTGTTGCAAGCAGAAATTTGGGACTCTAATTTGGCCTCAGGCACAACATGTAACTGGGTAAAAGAACAGAAGACTTTTTATATAACCCTACTTCAAATGATAAAAGACTGCCTTTCTAAGTCCTACGTAGGCCACAGAAGATTACAGACACTTTCATTTGTGTGCACCACATTTAAGGAGAGAGTCCTATAGGCACCTGCTCTCTCAATCATGTTTTCTGCCCACATCTTAGCAACTGAATAGGTTGCACAGACCTCTTGGTCAACAAGTAAAGGAATTTTCCTGAAACAAAGGAAATTGCTTTTATATGGAGAAGTTAAGTCATTTTATGAAAAATTTTCTCCCTCATTTATACTTCAAAAAGCATAAGTAAATTCTCTATTCACTAATCATTGCACTCACCCAGAGAATCACAGAATAATTTGGCTTTAAAAGACTTAGAGATTTCTTTTCCAATCCACTGCTACAGATTTTAAATGGTTTTTTGAAGTCAGATCAGGTTGATAAGTACTTACAATCTTCAAGATAATTTGGAGAATTTATCAGCCTGTTTCAGATTTGAACTACTCTCACTATGGAAAATGTCTTCTTTACATAATTTCTCTTCCTATAGCTTGGGACTGCTGCTCCTTATCCTTTCAATGCATACCCTTGTGAGGAGCCTGGCTCAGTCTTGCTTTACAATTTTCTTTAGGGCGGATCATCATACAACATCACATCTTGCATGGTCAGCCTATCACCCTGGTTTCTAACACTGGTGCAGAAATACCAAAGGGAACGTGTTCTAATTCTTCACATTGGTTTCACTCTTCAGAATCACAGAGAATCTTTTTCTTCTTGTCTTTTCATGCTTATCTCTTACCTAATTGATTACTTGGCTCTGTCTCATTTCAGTTCCAACATGCAGTACCAATGAAAACAGGGGAAACTTCAGGCTAACATGAAGTCAGTTAAAAGTATTTCTTTCTACTGGTTTCTCATCCTGTAATAATTTTGATATGTGATTCACTAGAGACATGAATTCTGTTAATAATGGAAATAGAATTAATCCTCCAAAGTAATACATTAAAAAGAATTTGTTAAGGGTGTGAAGAAGCTTGAAAAAAAAACCCAATAAACCCCAAGTTAATTAGAAAGAGAGAAAATACTATGCATTCACAAATTCAAAGTTTACTTTCTTTCTTCATTCCCTTCTAAAAGCATCATGATTGAGTTAGAAAGCCACTTTTCAAAATTTTAAATATGAAAGAATGAGCAATATATAAATTATTAGTTTTTTGAGAAAAAAGAAAAGTCTTTTCTGTGACTTGTCCATGAGCACAATATTTTTAGAATGATTTTTAAATAATTTTTCTATTCCTTATTATGTATAAATTCAAAATTTGTTAAGATATTAGATTGCTTATGAACTTTGCATTTCTGCTTTACCCTTTTCATTTACATGAAATTTAGTTGTATATCTCTACCCATGTTGTACCATCTGCTTCCTGAGCAAATACATGGGAAGAGAACTTCAAGGTTGCTCAACGTAAAGAAAAGATTTTATATTTTAAAAATAAAGTTTTGCTAGAAATGAATGTGCTGAAAACTCACTTAAATAATTTTTATTTCACTTTTTGTTTTTCAAGGAATTTTCTCAAGGTATTTCCATGACTCTGACAGAAGTCTGTACAAGCAAAAATGGCTTTCTTATTTGGTAGCATTTGTAGTGGCTTGGCCATAGGACATTTTGGTTCTTCAGGTATGCCTTATATGCCCAGAGTATAATTTTTTTAACAAAATACCCACAGAATTCTCACAGGTGTTCCCACAGAATTCTCATTAAAGAGATTGCTCATGTAAAATTCTAATTCTATATTTATTTTCAAATAGTTTCAATTATCTATAAACTTCAAATTTTTAGAGAGAGGTTTCTTTGCTTTGCCTTGTTTTTATCTATGAAATCTTGAAAATTGGGTAGATATAAGTTAAATAAATATTAGTTTAAAAAAGACATTTCATTTTTTCTAGTAACTGGGTGTCAGTGAAAAGTACCTACAATATAAATTTCATAAATTGATCTTAAGTTCCCATCTCAAGATCAGCATTTAACCAGTACAGCACAAATGAAAATTTTATGGTCCTCTATGCTCCTAGGATGTATGTATGTTAATACACTATTGTTTAGTTAATAAATATTAAGTACTGTCAAATGTTTCTGTTTTATCTCTGAGTTATTTACAGTTTGGATGACATTCTGATACAAAGCTGTTTACAGAAGAACTTTGAGCTAAGTCCTTGCTAGTTTTACAATTCCTCAAATGACATTTTCAGCTAATAAAAATATTGCATTTATCAGATACATTACCAATGGATTTTTCATCTGCAGTTCTGGCAAAGGATCTTTTAAACTTTACACATCTGTTGTCTAGTTCATCCAATAAATGAAGAGGAATAGGCCTGCTACCTGTCTATATAGCAGGCATCTCTGTCTGTATATCTAAAACTCCCCCCAAAAATATGTACATGTTTCATTCAAACATTCAAGGCTAAAGTGACTTTCTATCTAATAAAAAGCTAAATTGCAAAGAGAGATACTTCAGTCCTAGTCTTTGTCTTTTCTCCTTGGTCTAGCAGTCATTGGGAGAACATGCACTCACTTGCAGAAGAAAAACCCCACATTTGAACTCCTGCTTGAAACTCTGGTTTTGTCTAAGTATGCACCGTCAATTATTTTCTTCCTCTTCAGAGTTGCTGACAAAGCATAAGCCATATTTATCTCAGGATTGTGGAGCCACATTTTCTTTGGCTAGCTTTATGCCATCCTGTCCTTGAGCCAACCATCTCAATTTGGGATGTGGAGAACAAGTGAAAATAAACTGTGCCATCCTTAATTTTAAACAGCCTTTCACTATCTCATCAAATAGAGATCTTCCTGGCTTCTTAAACAAAGTTTCTATTAAGTGAGAAAAGGTTTCTCCCTTTGACCTCTTTGCTTAAGACTGCATAGCTCTATCGAATAAGGGTTTGCTATTTCCCCTCACAACCTTCAGTTTGCCTGCTTTTCTTTATCCGAAGTCATATCATTGTTTTCCCTCCAGTCTCCAGCTGCATCCCAGTATGCATCCTTTATTCCTAATCTTGTGCCAAGCCACCATCTGAGATGGCAAAGCCCTTTCCACAGTGCTTCCTGGGGATGGCAATGAGAATTTCTGTTCTTTGAGTTCCTCAACACCATGTGAGGTGCACTCAGGCAGCTGCAAGTATAACTGCGGCTCCTGAACTTGCAGGAAGAGGCAGATTCCAGACAGAATCCAGCCCAGGATGCTGCTAGGATTTATGAAGGGTCTGGAGATGCCCCAAAGGGCAGTATTATCCACTGGATGCTCTGGCTAACAGACAAATAAAAAGATTGTTATGGGTCTGTGATCTATAAAACTTGACCACAGTATTCTTCAGTCATTAACATGGACCACTGTGCTGGATGTTGTACAAGCACAAATCCAGAAGGCAAACCCTGCTTTAAGGGCTTTCCCACAAGGAAACCCAAGGAAGAAGAGGGCCACTTACTAATAAACTCCATACAGTAAAGACACAAGGAGTGGACATACCTCAGCAAGGTACACCAATACTCTCACCTTCTTGCCTGCTGCCAACTCTGGGAGGAGAGGTGGCAGAAAAAGATTTGGTTCTCAAGCAACTCCAGCCATAGTTTGTAACAGGAGGAAATTCTTTATTTCCTTCTCCCCTGTGGCATATGCCAGCTGGTGTTAAAGAAAAACTGAAGATCCCCAAATACCCCAATAAACCTGTCCCCCTTCCCTTTTGCAATCAGTGATTATAGCTGATTTTAAAGTGATAGGTACTAAAATAAAATGTTCCATTTTGCTTGGCAGTACACAGTGCATGCACTTGGACTCCTCTCTAAGCACAAGCAGAGGTATGCATTTGGGTTCAGCACACACCTGGACCCAGCACAGTCCAGGTGCTTTTGTCTGCTTTTAATTCAGTAGGAGAGAGTCAGAGAGTCACAGACACACACCAGCCCCTAGCAGCACCTGCTCTAAGGCATGAAATTCAGCTGGAGGGAAGAACAGCAATGGCACCAAATTTGTCTCTTGTTGTTCTTTCTTGCAACAGCAACAGAAATGCAACGAAAAATAAAGGGTTTCTTATCAATCTCAAATTTTGTTTAGAAATAATTCTTCAACTAGATGTATTCTGTTATACACATTTAAACGAGTTTAATATTCTTCCTTTAACATTAGACAATGCATATGCAATTAGCTGTAAATCAGGTGAACACCAAAAAAAGAAAAATCTAAGGAGAAGAAATACAAAATGGAGTTCACATTACTTTTTCATCCTCCATTTGTTTTTTTTTTTTTCTTTTTTATATGAGGATTTTTAAACACTTAACTAACTTGTCTGTTGAACATATTTATGCTTTTGGTAATTTATTCCACATGCTCAACATAATATCCTTTTAAACCTTTGTGTGGACTCTCTCCTTGTTTTCAGCTTCATCCTTTTTAAATTATACTCTTTTTTCCTTGTTGGGATTAAGTTCATCCTATTCACTTTCAGAATAATATAACCTATTTTTCTTTTCTTTTTTTTTTCTTTTCATGTCCATATCTTCTCCATTGCAATATACTCTTTGTTGTATATTTTCTTGCATACTAGGTTTCTCTCTCTTCCCTCAAGTTTAAAAGGAAAGCTAATGCTGTTCTTCTTAATTTATCTTTCTGAAAATTCAAAGGCACATGAAAAAGCATCAGTGTTTGCAGGAGTCCCTTTCCTTCCACTTCAGCGTGCTCATAGTAGTAGTGCTGGCAGACCCTCCTGGCAAGAGCTGGCTTGTGCCCAGACAAGGCAAGATTATACCTCTCTGTATTCAGGCAGCCAGAGTGGTTTGTAATCCTGCTGACTGAAAAAGTAAAAATGTACTATGATGATATCCACAAAGGGAATCTGACGCAACTGAGTCCACTTTTTCCAGGAGGCATCTGGCAGTTCATATCTTCCTCAGCCAGTTTTCCCCTTCTACCTTGACTTAGTACATTCCTGCAACAAGAAAATTTGCAGGACTCAGTGAGTCAAGATCAAATTTGTACATGATATTTCTCTGCTTATTTTTTCTCTTCAGCCTTCAGGACTATTTTCATTTTTGACAATGTCAAGCACCACCAAACTCAGATGGTACCGCTTGTGCTCTCAATGCCTATAATTTTTGTTCACCTTCTACTTTTGGCACCTTTTCCAGAAGTCACATTGAGATGTCATTCACAATTTCAGAAGAGAAAAACAGACCAGTCATTCTTATTGATGCTATTAAAAGAAACAGGTCAGTCAAAAACATGTCCGACACTCAGATGAGAAACTGGCATATTGTGAGTCTGAAGAAAAATACAATGCCAGCATTTAACATACTCCATGATCTCTTCTGGAAGGGCCAGTCATTCACTGGCTTCAAAAGTTACAACCTAGCTGTACAATCCTGGCTAAAAAACTCCAAGTGGATAGGTATTACTCAGATGCACTTAAAAAGAGCAGGTCAGGGAAGCAGTGAAAATGTAAGGCAAAGTTCATTTAAGTTCAGTAGGACTTGTACCAACTAAGATTTCTGTACTTCTAATAAGCATCTAAATTCTCACCTTCAGCTGTCTTTTAAATAAGTATCTATTCGCTACAGTAGAAAAATTCCATTGAAGAGCATCAGATGCCAGCTAACTACTCACTCTTGCCCAAGGTTAATTGAGCGACTGCAAATTACATTGAAAGGGATAATATTCTGGCATACAAATGTTTTGTTACTGAGCTCAACCATGCCAGAATTTTACCAGTAATCTCAGTTCAATTTCTATCAGAACTAGAAAGATGTTTATTAAGACCTATCATGGCAGATTGGATGTGACATTCTAGCTGGCAGATTTGCTAAGTATTATAGAATCATAGAATGGTTTGGGTTAGAATAGGCCTTAAAAATCACCCAGTTTCAACCCCACAAGCGCACCTTTTGCTAGACCAGCTAGCTCAAAGCTCCATCCAGCCTGGCCTTGTATTCAGAAACATACCTGTGCCAGAGACTATTGTGATTGCCATTAACACAGCAAAGATATTCATACCTTGTCAAAATGGTGTCAGGAGTAAAATCCATCCCTCACCTAAAAATACTTTAGAACCTTTTAGAACACCTGGGGGGAAAAAAAAAAAAAAAACCAAAAAAAAACCTATATGTAGAATGATCAATCTAAATGAATTTTTCTTTCCCTGGCTTCTTATATCAGGATGGGAATAACTGGTGAAAGAGTAACAAGATTATTATCTCTGGGCTCTTACCACCACCTGTTATAGAACTATACTACTGAAACAAATTCAGCCTTCTGAATGGCAAGTTAAAAAAATGTGCCACTTGAGGAGTCCCACCAAAGCTTCCAAGGCATAACTGAAAATCCAGGAAAGAGGTGAATAGTACTTCTTATCTCTACAGATATCTTTCCTCCAGAAAAATTGTGAAGAATCATTCCTGTCATTCATGCAGTATCTGTTGCTACTTCTAAAGGTGAGTTCTACAAATTAAATAAACCTCAGGCACAGATTTCCTTTGATATCACAGAATAATTGAGCCTGGAAAAGATCTCTAGGATAAGTCCAACCACTGAAACCATCCTGTTTTTGTTGTCCCAAAAACTAACACTGATTTCTCAATATCAGTGTGATTTCTGAAGTTTTGTGGCTGTTAAAAATATCTTTATATATATATATATATATATATATATATATTTATTTATTTATTTATTTATTTATACATACAGACATATATATATATATGTAAAATAGATTAAAAATATAATGTGTGTTATTTACTGGATATGGCTAAAACAAAGCCACAGTGAAAACAATTTAATGAACTTGGAAAATCTAGAAATATGTGAAATTAATTATCTAAACTCCTCAGAAGTTTACCGTTTTTGTCTAAAGCTGAAAATTTTGTCCAGACTATGCATGCATATGGTGCTGCATTTCTTCAAAATTTGTAAAATCAGCTTATTTGCATAAGAAGACATTGACATAATAATAGCAGATTTAGAAATATTTCATTAGGGAATCTAAAGAGCAAATAATGTCTAAATGAAATCCATCTTTTTTCAAAATAAAAAAAATAGGGATTCTGTTCACTCATGTATTAATGTTAAAGATGGACTAGAAAGGCTTGTGAGGAAAAATAACTCATCTAGAGAGAAACATTTTCTAGAGCAATATGTGACTAATATCACCTACACGACACAGACAGCACTGAACACAGACATAGCAGCAGGACACAATGAGTTGCAGAGCTCTGCTCAAAGTCCACTCAGGAAAAATACAGGGGTATGTTTTCTTCAGACCTGAAATGGAAGATTGAATCTTTTGTGCTTTCACCATATTTTTTCATTTCAAGGTTATTACCTGGGTTGTTGATGGGGTGTGTCTGTGGGTTTTTCCTGCCCATATTCTTACTTGCTGGAGGAAATGGGGCCACAGGAGAATCTGTGAGTCACAAGAGATCATAGGACTCAATGTCAATGAAATCAGAAATTCTTCTTTTTGAAGAATACCATTAGGACGAAGAATGTGTCTTTGTTATTGTTGAAGTGTTACCTCCCTGCTGAGTGCCTGCTGCTTCTCCATGCTCTCATATTTCATCTGTGCTTGTTTCTTCCTGCTCAATTAGGTTTTTTTGGCACAGTGAACATGTATTTGCATATCTTCTGCACAAAATAAGTAATTAATTTTTTTTTTTTCAAAGTCAATGGCCATGGCATCCAGCAGACAGTGATTCACACAACCTACTGGGATGTGCCAGTCTGAGTCAGACAGCCTTTTGTTTGTCATCACTGAACCCTGCAGATGCTAGATCCTGGTAGGACATTTTAGCACCAGTCTAGAAACCAGCTCATTTTACACAGTTTGATCAACAGCATTTTCTGAACTGCTTTTTCTGTTATAAAATCAAAGTATCTAAATTATAGCTAGAATTATTTTAAGTACATTATACAAAAATGCAGCTATTATTTAAAAAAAATAATTTATTACCCTAACTTTTCAATTCTAAGGGGCTTAGGACCTCTCTCTGTCTGTATTTGAGTGTAAGAGAGTATCCACATCTATGTGTCTAGGAGCCAAATTATTGAAAATGGGTGTTACTCTAAGAATTTCTAATTATGACCAGCATAATTTATAATTATGAGATCATAATACAAAAGGGAGATACTGCTGATTTTGAAAGAAGATGACTTACATTGCCAAAATATGTTGCTTCTACAGTTATTAAAATATATAGTTGCAAAGTCACATTTTTTACAATGTTTAAAAAAATTAAACAAAATCCAAATGAACCAAAGATAAGCCCAGTGAAACTGGAGCAAAAAGATAACCAACTTGGTGTAATTTCAAAAAGCTCCAAGATCAAAGGAATGGAAGAATAAGTACACAAAGGAGACACTGAACTACTAATTCACCTACTTTTTCCTAATCTTTCTGTCAGCTCAGCATTTGAATTGGACAGAGGTATTAGTATTAACTCAGTGTTTATATTGGATTAGAACATTCCTGACTTTTGCAGAGTCCAAGGTAAATATTTCAAACAGGAACCTATCAGAATCAATTTTCTTCATGGCATTGCTTTCTGCACTCTTTTTTCCCTGCTATCCAAAATGCATCCAATTACCTAATCCAACCAGAAAGGAAGAAAAACTACATATTTTAAAATCTCTAGCAAGCTAACTATTACTTTTTTTGAGGTTATTTTAGCCTAATTTCCTGTGCCTGTGTGGTAGTGTAATTCATAAGAAACCAGGTTTAACTGACTGAGCATGAGTAAGAGTCAGACCTTTCTATTTTGTTTGATTGCACCTGTTTGGATGAATTGCATTGCCATAAATTAATTTCATGTGACTACATTTTTGCATAGAGTAATGAAGAGGACCAAACACATGTGCTAAATACATCTTAATGTTGGTCTCACCAGCATTAAGGTTGACTTTCAGTGTTCTGCATAACAATGGGCAAAACCTAGTGGAAATATTTCCTGAAAAAATGTTAGAAATCTGATCTCTATTAATCTAACTGTTGTTGTTATCATTACAGAGGGAACGACCTCATGGAGGGTTGTTGCAGGAGAGCAGACTCATTCTGGTGTCCAGGAATGAAGCTTTATATCTTATCTGAGACACTGTGTTGTCCTCCTTTTCCATAGCATACAGGATACTTGGCAGGAGCACTTTTTTGCTAGAGTCCCAGAGGGCCAGCATTGAAAGGAATTCAAAACCTGCAGTTTATCTTCTTCCCAGAGCCTTTGAGAGCCTTGGAAATGTTTCACAAAACAAAGGTAAGACTATTTCAGAATTACTAAGTCCACAAGTCATAGACTGTATGATGTAATGCAGTTATAATTTAGACTGGCACTGGTATCTCTTTTCTTCCTACTGATAGAAGGGGAAAATAGTTCCCAGAAAAATCTGAGGTGTTGGGGTTTTTTTGTTTTGGCTTTTTTGGGTTGTTTTTGTTTTGTTTTGGTTTTGGTTTTTTGTTTGTTTTTTGGTTTTTTTTGCCAGTAAGTATTCTGGAATATAATGTACTCACAAAGTCAGGAAATCCAATTCTTTTGCTCCAGAAGTGACCTCAGGAAAAAATGTTAATGAAGACTCACTCTTATTGGCATTCAGATAAAAAAACTGCACTGGGAGAAGAGAGGAAGAAATACTTCCTCCCAGTATACAACTCCCATGTAAATTCTGAGAAAGCAGTGTTGACTTTATTAAAGACACACTAGAGAATTTTCTCCCTTCATGGTTTAGGACCTATGCTGAAAAATTTTTCTACTGTGCACACCAAATGCTTAACATCTGGAAAGCAAACAAGGGCAATGTAAAATGAATTTCTATATTTTTTTTTTTTTAATGCTGGGAAATTTTTTGCCAATGTGATATTTATAGGTGAGGAATAAAATAATCTCACAATATTCAGGAATTTACATTTACTAAGATCTACTCATTCAACATAAGGTATTATTTCTGTCCTCAAATATTATATTACAATCATTTAAATTTTAAAAATGTATAGGCATCATTGTATATAATTTGGTCCTTATTACAGAATCACAAGGTTGGAAGAGGCCTTTAAGATCATCGAGTCCAACCCATCTCTAACACCTCAACTAAACCATGGCACTGAGTGCCACATCCAATCTTTTTTTAAACACATCCAGGGATGGTGACTCCACCACCTCTGGAAGCAGGCCGTTCCAGTATTTTATCACTCTTTCTGTAAAAAACTTCTTCCTAATATCCAGCCTGTATTTCCCTTGATGCAGCTTGAGACTGTGTCAGCTTGTTCTATCAGTTGCTGCCTGGAGAAAGACACCAACCCCACCTTTCAGGCTGTAGCGAGTGATAAGGTCACCCCTGAGTCTTCTTTTTCTCCAGGCTGAACACCCCCAGCTCCCTCAGTCGTTCCTCACAGGGTTTGTGTTCCAAGCCCCTCTCCAGCCTTGTTGCCTCCTCTGGATGCGCTCAAGCATCTCAACGTCCTTCCCAGACTGAGGGCCCAGAAGTGGACACAGCACTCAAGGTGGGGCCTCACCAGTGCCAAGTACAGGGGAAGGAGGATCTCCCTGGGCCTGCTGGCCACACCATTCCTGACACAGGCCAGGATGCCCTCGGCCTTCTTGGCCACCAGGGCTCACTGCTGGCCTGTGTCCAGCTGGCTGTTGACCAGTATCCCCAGGTCCCTTTCTGCCTGGCCAGGGTCCAGCCACACCGTCCCCAGTGTGTAATGCTGCAGGGGTTATTGTGGCCAAAATGCAGATCTCGGCACTTGGACTTAATAAACCTCATCCTGTTAGACTCTGCCCATCTATATGTGTATATATAAAAAGAATATATGTAGCTACTGCACTCCATTCATTACTCTTGTGACGGTGTTCTGAAGCCTCATTTATTTCACAGAGAGAAAGACCATGCCTGAGCCAAAGAGTTTGCACAAAATATCAACGCACAGCATAACACCAAAAATATGTATCTGGACACAGGGGAGAGAGAAAAGGAACCATACAGAAAAAAAAGGCTATCTGTATTCTGAGACAGAACGGTAGAAATAAGGTAAATATTCTTGAAGTGTACCTTACTGTTTAAGACCATGTACACACACAAATTTGTGACCCTGATTCAAATGGTAATTAAAGCAGATAGAATTTATGTACAGACTTAGCACTGAATCCTAAACCATGGGCATACTGATGACAAGAATTGATTAATTTCCGTGAGAAATAGCATGAAATAATGCAAAGAAAATCTTGACCTAGAGATAGAAATGTTCTCAAGGGAGTCTGCCATGACTGTTAAAGATTACAGGGCAAATAGAAATGGAAGAAAATGAAAAAGTTGCTTGTCAAGGCATCAGGACACAGATGTCACAGGAATGTAATAGGGAGGAGGGCAATGAGCAGTAATGAAGGCTTGCTTTCCAGAGGTTTCTGTACTACTTCAAATACACTTTCACAAAATTTTGTGCTAGATACAGACTTGAATTTCAGTGACACTACAGCAAGTATGTTATTTTCCTGAAAAGTTTTCTAAAGACTCAGGAACTAACAGAAATACAACTATTTATAACAACAACCAAGATTATTTTATAACTATACATATAATAATTATTACATTATTTTAGAGACTTTTTAACAGGAGTACCCAGAAAGCATTTAAAATTTTACTGTAAAAAAACCAAAACTTATTGAGGAACATGTGACAAACCACAACTGTGTCCGATCATATTCAAATCCCAAGCTTTAAAAAAAACAAGAGCAAGAAAAATGACACATCTAAAAGACATGTTTTTTTCAAGTGAAATGTAATAACTACTTAGAGCCATGAGAACAGGTACATCAGAGTGGGATAAAACTGTGGAAAAGTCTGAAATCTTTTCAATATTATTTCTTTCAACTTTTTATTTTAATGGAAGATGAAAAAATGAAAGCTTGTTCCCTGTGTTATAGTTTAAATTTTGTCAGAAGTGAAGTTTAGGAAAAGAGGTTTCCCAGGGAAAATTCATGAACTGAAGAGGCATATTTTGAACTACTGAGGTAGCATGGGATTTGGGCTATCTCTGATTTTTATCATTCTTATTTAAGTTTTTTCAAAGGCAGATGTTTCATTTCTTTAAAAGGGACTAGGACAATGCCAGAATATTATTACAGAACATGGTAGGAATGTTCTCTTTGAGTCTTCTTCGAGTCAGTAGGGCTAATGCTAAAGAATTCAAAGGAAACAGAATCAGAACTTTTGCAGTATTATGTATTTTTACATTGTAGTAAAACAACATATTGAGATATACACACATTGCTATAAAACAATTTTTAAGTATAATCTTATATGACAAAGTCATTTTAGACATCTGTCAAGATAAATTTTAGTCAAATTGTGTTCTAAGTTCTCCCAGCCTTCTAGTGATTTGGGTTCACATGAGAAGGGTTTTAAAAAATATATAGTTTCATTAAAGCCTATCTAGTTAGTGGATTTAGAATTATTTTGCTATCCAGCTTTGACCCACATCAGAAAGCTGAAAAGTGTCATATATCTGAATTTGAAGCTGAATTTTCAAATTTTGTCCTTAAATCCTGACTGGAATTTAAACCATTCATATGAACCAAAACTATTTATAAATCTAGTGATAGCTGAACTGTTAGCAATATTTAGCTCAAATTTTCACTATTCAAACAGTGGAAATTTGTTTCCTCATCACATTACTCCAGTGGAAAATTCTGTGAGTACAATCGTCCTTGGCATCTTCTGTGCAAATCTTGTGCTGAATTTTTATTGCCACAGATACACTTGCTTTATAAAGATTACCCTTACAAGTAACTTATTCTCCGTTTCTATTGTTCAGCTCAGTCAATTAAGCATTTAATTTGTTCTAGATCAGGTAAAATATACTTTAAAAAGTGAAATCGTCTGGAAAATAAATATATTTTTAATATATGAGAGACAAGGAACTTCTTTGTCAAGGTCCAGTATTTCTATTGACTGTATCACAGGAGAGACCATGATATCACCATTTGAATATTTGGTTATTTTTATGGACTCAAAGTATAATTTAATTGCTACATATATATATATTAAGTTTAGCTGGGTGATAAGCAGCTATTTTCTACCAAAAAATATCTACATTTTCAGTAGAAATTTTCTTTTGAAATGTTGACTTTTGTTAAGAAACTGAATGAAGTCTGACTTCTGTAAAAAAATAGCTTAGCTGCAATCATAATTGGAAATTTGTTGCTGTTGTAGAAATCATTCATCTAAATGCTTGGAGACATTTTCATGCTGTGAAGCTTTAATGTTAACTACTGATCAGCATAAAAGCCAGAAAAATAGCATAGTTCTTCATATTCTTGATGTTCTGCAGATAGAATGCCTCCAGGTAATGCTGAAATTCCTCTTGCTTAAACAAGAAAATGTTCCCCAATTCAAAAACAAAAGTTATTATTTTCACTGTCATCTTAGAGGAAAGGAGACTGAAAAAAGGTCCTGGAACAAATATTGTTATTGCCATACCTGAATTTTTTGAGACTTGTGTTCAGAGGCTACAATAGTGATGAAATGCTCAGGGCACAATCAACTGTTTTCTGATGCCCTCACTTTTCATTCAATATATTATCTCTGTGTTCTACAACCTAATAGGACAATGTCAAGACTAAAAAGCATGGAACATTTAAAGAGAATAGATTCTGATAGTAAAATTTGTAGTTTAACACTACTAACAGCAGCTGTAGCAGAAAAATGGTAATTTACAAGTATTCTTCTTTCTACTGTTTTTAAGACTTTCAAACACCTATGTTCTACACTTCCCAAGAGAAGTGTTTAGGAAGCTGCTCACCTCATACTGCTCCTTATGGAGAATCTGAGATGCTATCCCTGTCAAGCAAACTGTCCCCTCTACCAAGTCCATGTGCTCCAGCAACTACTTATGGAAAAAAATATCCTAACTATTTCTTAAAAGCAAATTAGGATATCTTTGGTCTCATTATAGAACACATGAGTATTTTTTGTTAATAAATAGGCCAGAGAAATGATATTTCTCTTGTTCTTCCTAAATCTATCTAAATTCTGGAACTAAAGAATGGATCAACTGATACACCTAAATATAGCTTATATATGCTTGACATATTTCTCTGACACTGCTTGAGAGTTTTCTTTTAATTTTAAATGACTTGAGATAAAAACTGCCTTAAGATATCTTTTTTTCATTAACTCAGGGGTATACCTTGCTAGGTTTTGTGTTTTGTGATTTTGCAGAAACCTCCTCCTTTCACTTTTTTTGCATTGAGCAACTTAAAAATACATGAATTCAGGTACTATAGGAGTAACTATTAATGGCTGCTATTACATTGGCAGTAGATATCAATTTTATCTGTCGGTTTTTCAATGCATTTCAGGAGTTACAGGTTGCTGGTGCTCATTTTGCTAGGATTCTTGGAAAATGTGTTACCTTGCTTTCAGATGCAGATTGAAACACTGTAATTCCCTTTGGCATCATGTCAGATGGCAAAAATTTATTTTAATGATGTTGTGATGCTAATATGTAAGGTTCTGTTTCAGTTATTCCTGGTAAAATGTTCTGAGCATTAACTTTGTCCATATCTCTAGAAGTGTCTCTATTTCTTGTGCTTAAGCACTATATAAATAAATTTAATTTCTTCATTTACATGTGGAATGACAATAATAACCACAAATTATAGGCAGGACCAAGCTACATATTGGGTAACTTATCAAACAGTCCTCAAACTCTTTACAAGGGAGTGGCTTTTAAAAATCATAATGCTACAAAAATAGTCATTACCCTTTTTACAGAGCTCACGTGAGATGGCTTGGTACTGAATTCCAGCATACACCTCCAAAACTGTTTATAAATCAATGTCAATGCTTGGCAATTCTTTAATGCTTATCTGGACACAGTTAGAGTGAGCACTACAAGAATGCTTCTGCAATCTTCATGGCATTTCTGAGCAGCCACTGGCTGGGGCACACTGATGCCTCTGCCTGAAACTGCCAAATCCCTGAACAAGAGGTAGACAGGTGGTTGTCATGGTTTAACTCCAGCTGGCAACAGAATCTCATGCAGCTGCTTGTTCACTCTCCCCTGGTGTCATGGGTGAGAGAATTGGAAGAGTTAAAACAAGAAAATTCATGTATTGAGATAAAGCAAGTTTAATACATAAAGCAAAAACTGTGTGCACAAGCAAAGAAGAACAAGGAATTCATTCACCACTTCCCATCAGGTGGCAGGTGTTCAGCTGCCTACAGAAAACCCATAATGGTGACTCAGGCAGATGAAAACTATCTCTCCACACATCCCCTCTTGTCTCCTTCTGCAGGTTTATAGACTGAGCATGAAGCCATATGGCATGGAACATCCCTTGGGTCACTTGGGGTCAATTGTCCCAGTTAGTCCTCTCCTGGGACAACTCTCCTGCGCACCCCCAGCCCACTTGCTGTTGGGTTAAGAGGTAGAAAAGGCCTTGGTGCTCTGCCAGCACTACTCAGCAAGAGCACAGACATGCTATCAACACTGCTTCCAACACAAATACAAAGCAAAGTCCCATGCCAGCCACTAAGAAAATTGACTCTATCCCAGACAGAGCCAGCACTGAGGAGCTGCCTCTCCTCCCATTCTAACCACTGCTTCAGTAAATCCAGAACTTTCCTTCATCTCATGTTTGATGTATTCAGAGACTGGTTAAAACCAAGGGAGTGTTTAGCTTTTCAAATGCATCTTCCCACTACAGCTCATGAAAAGTCCCAGAACTGCATAAGCTGTTATTTGAGAATAAAAACTGACATTGAATTTAACATTAAATTTCCATTGATTTTAATGAGATGAGAAATGAACCCTTGAGGTTTAAAAAAGAAAAGAAAATGTAAGAAAAAAACCTTCATTTTCTCTTCTAGCTTGGAATGCAAAGCTTCTATAGTATTTTCCAAAGCACTGATCTAACAACACAATATCCCATAGCAGAGCTTATATCAGTCAGTGCAGCTGCACAAGACTAATTTGTTTGATGCCAAGAATTATCTGGAAGTGAAGTGTCACTCAACTAACCATGTCACTTGTTCAGCCTGCAAGCCAAAATAAATTCTGATGCTGTTCACAAAAGGGGAATAATATTTTGCACGCACACTTTGTTCTCTTACTTGTCACAACAGCTAAATCTGAATGGAAACTTGTTTAATTGCTCTGCACAATTTCTGAACATATGAAACTCTTTAGCTTTTTTCTGCGTGCATCACTGGTCCAAGTTTTAGAAAACAAGTAAATGTTTGGGTGGGGTATGTACTGGTGTAGCTAAATTTCATAAGAATGTATATTTTCAACTAGAATAAATTCCTAACCATGCAGCTTAATTCAGCTGTTTTCTGGGGTATGCTTTGATATGTTTAACAAGCTGTCCCTGTCATAACCCCACCTTGGAATATTACCACTTTTACACTTAACAGCACATTGAACCTAAGCGATTTTTTTCCTGTAGGAACAAAAAGAGGCATGCTTTCTCCATCTAGCACAAACAGCTGTGGGTTCTTAGAGCTAATTTTTCTAGTTACTTCATTAAATAGTTTTGATAATCCTTATAAGTACATTAAATTTGGCTAATATATCAAATATATCATTTTAGGTGCACAGCACATTTTAAGCACTTCAGACACTTCAAAATATTGGATTCTTCCTATCATCCCTTTCCACAGGCAATAAATAACTTCAAAAAAATTATATTAATTTTTAGTGGACCACACAAGAGGTGATTCATGATTTTAATAAGAACCCACAGCAAAACCTCTGCAAGCTCGATATGTGCAATCCTTGCAGAAGAACATAACATTCTCCATTTGACTGATTCATTACTCAAAATACTAACTTGAGCACTTGTCTTCTGATTGTAGTGATCCCTGAAAGAAAAAAAAAAAACAACACAAAAACCATAACTAAGTCTTGCCATTCTCTTTGCACCCCAGGATAATTCACAGGAAGAAAAGAGGAAAGGGAATGATTTACACTTTTTCCCTAATACATTTGTTTCGGCAGTTAGAAAGAAATAAAAATACTCAGAGAATAAAATTTATTAGAATTGAACTATACAATAATGAAATCTATTACAGAAAAAAAACCCATATACAAGAGAAAACACATTTACAAGATAATAAAAGAATTTTTTAAAAAGCAAATGTGAAAGCTAACAATAGGGAATGAAGACAGAGAATAAAGAGGAAGAGAGGGAGGAAGGCAGGAAGGCAGGAAGGCAGGAAGGCAGGAAGGAAGGAAGGAAGGAAGGAAGGAAGGAAGGAAGGAAATCAGTAGCAATACTAGTTTTCTGGTAATAATTCAAGGCTTCAAGATTCACTGCTTATATTTTAAAATATAATTTAATAATACACAACTCTTTTTATTCAGAAATTGATGTGCAACATATATCAATGTAAAATGTATGTAAGCTACAACTTTAGCAGAAGCTCGTGAAAGCTTGATCTAATTTTTGTGAGTTGCAGCAGACCAACTGTCACAGGACCTAGCAAAATGGAGGTTATGGACATGAAAATACTCAAGAGATTTTACTGTAGGATAATTCTGAGCACAGAGAGGCATTTGTGCCTTAATCCAAATTGATTTAGTAAATCTGGATGTGGTACTTTAGACACATCCCTTTGAGAACCTTTCCCAATGCATCAGATTTCCAGCAGTTATAGTTGTATTTTAATTATAAATTAACACCTTCCTCCATTGAGCCTAAGAGCTGTCCAAGCTGTGGAACTTTGTCATATGATTAAATGCCCAAAATTAAAAAAAAAAAAAATGGAAGTTTGTTTGTTTCGGTTTAGTTTGGTTTGGTTTTTTTAGTAACTGCTGAAAGATTTAGTTAACAGTTATATATCCTACTTTTTGAGTATGAATGTACAACACATTTTCTCAAGTCCAGCATGAGACACACTCAACTATGTTGGCACTTTCTTCATGCTTTGCACCTGCTTTTTTTTTTTTTAAAAAAGGTTAACCCAGAAAAGAATACTTGTCTGTGAGCCCATAGCATTGCTTTATTTAATTTTTGGTACAATGTATATGAAGAAAATACTTTTTGACATTGTGTGTTTACTAATTTGAGATTTTTTTTCATCTCTCCTGGTTCTGATTTTACAGTATGAGAAAGGTCCCTAGTGTATTTCAGATTTATCAAAAAACCTGCCGTATAACAATTGGTATAAAATGTAAACTGAAAATTAGCATTTCATTAAAAATAAAATTAGCATTAGTGCTCAGAAAACTGGAATACATCATTTGTTTGGTTTCCAAACAAATAATCTGAGATTTGGCCTTCTAGATGGCTATCTGTTCTTGAACAGAAATAAAATAAGAGATGATCAGGAGAATCTATTTTTTTGGTTTAGTCTACTTCTGGATTTGCCAAAAGCAAATAAAGAAATACTTCGCTTTACTCTTTTTTCCTTTCTCTCTCATACTTCAAAATAGTCATGTATATCCTTATTCAAACATCAGTTTTTAAATAGATTTTTGACCTCTGATTCAGAAAATTATGCCTTTGTTGAAGAACCAAATAGGACCAATAGACTGACAGAAGACCTGGTCCTCAAGAGACCAAGTTAAGCACATGCTGATGTTTGGAAAATATGCATTCTTGCTGTGTACAAAGTAGGAAATTTGAGAGGTGCAAGATGTTGCCTCTCAGCAAAAATCCTAATGTTACACTTGTTAGATGATTTTATTACTTTTGTTTTACTTCATTTTTGTTCAGTTGTGTTCATGCTATGCTATATATAATTAATGCTATGAAGCATTTATATTATAAAATACCATTAATATTCACAATAATATTAAATAAAATATGCAAATGCCATTTTTCCTGTTCTGAAATGGAATCATTCTCTAGCAGTAGTACATTGAGCAGGTTGTTCAGATAATGCTTTCATACTTGAGTCTGAAGTTAATTAATTACTGTCTCAGATTAATTAATTTAGGGGATTGAGAAGTTGGTTTGAACTAAAAATGGAAAGTTTGTATTAACAAAAGTTAAGCCAAATTTTTTTTGGCAGTGTCAGTAATATTCTTGCAAAAATCAAAAGGTTTTTGAAAGGAACTAATTCTTTAAAAAGCCTCTATTTCATCAGCTTGCCATTTTCCAAAGGAAAGTGTTTCATCCCAGAGCTCTCCAACAACCCTAAATATTTCTCTAGTGTCAGGCCAGCACACATGGGAAGTGTTCATTTCCACTGGCTGCATGTAAAATTAGTTTCAGGACACAGATGTTTGCAGTACAATGAAAGCACCAATTTGAATTTGAGTATTAACTTCTTTTCAGTTCTTCCATTATGGAAAAGTATGATTTCTCCAATTTTCCATCTTCTCTCTCTATAACAAGTTTGCTTTTCATGCCAGAGTTGTAGGATCATTAGGACCACAAGCTAAACAAATCCTAGACTTTTAAGAAGTTTCATCAAATAGTCAACTTTTCTGAATAGCCAAACAGGGAGGATTCAGAATTCCATTCATTCAGAGAATTATATTCTACTTTATGACTACCTGGTAAGGAATAAATTGAAATAAAAAGAAGTTATATCATAGCAAAATTCAATTCTGCATTCTGTGTTGTTCATAACACTCCTGGGGATTTCAGATTTCCTCTCATTAATAGCCTGCATTGTTTATTACTTAAATAAAAATCCCAACTTCAGGAGTAGCTGCACTTATTTCAAAGAAGATATTGCATTCCTTTTTCAAAGATATTGATATCTTTTTTTCTGTCTTGTACATAGCACAGGCCCTTAAGACCATGATTTAACATTTATTTCAATTAACTTTGAATGTATTTGAATTGAGATTCTTGGGTCATTCCATCTTGGCATTTAATGCTTGAAGATACCTTCTTATGGTGAAACTTAGAATACTTAGATGCCACTACAAAATTTTCCAGAGATTCACTGAAGCTGGGATGTCAGTTTCTGGCCAGGCAGAGTCCCAGGTGGGAGTAAGGATTTCATCATTCTTCACACAGAAGACACTGGAAAACTTAGCTCTGGTTTGAGTGGGGCTTTGAATGGAAGTGACCTTACTACTTTCCTTTGGCAAAGAGGTCAAAAAAGGGGCTCAACAGATGGAAAATACTTTCCTCTATTTCTTTGCTTCTCTGGATGTGAGAATGGCAATTTATAACATCTTGAGGACTGTCATGAAAAGGTATCAACACAGAAAATTTCATTTTTCTTCACATTACCTTACGTCCTTCTTAATCTCTGACAATTACTCTTCCCCTTATAAAGTCTCATCAAGTCATGCAACTGCTTTTGAATGTCTGCTAGTTAGAGGTTTTTTCAGTATTTTCCAGGATCTTCTCACATAAAAATGTAACATTACTGAGAAGTTTTATTTCTGATACAGGGTGGAATCTCGGGGGTTCTAGCAAGTTCATAAATAATTTTTAATCAAATCTCATGCTGAGATGACACCTTCATCTGCTATAATTTCTGAAAAAGTTTAATGGTTAGACCTGGATATCCTGGATATCCTGTTTAGCTCTGTTGAATTTTGTAGGACAATTTCAGACCTGTTTCTGCAGCGAGCAACCACAACCCTGATGCTCAGGACAAGTTTCACTACATGAAAGTACTTTTGAACTTTCTCCCAGATCCAGGAGTTTTTAGAAGATGCCTTTCTACACCATACTTCTTTATCTATAAATTAAGACCTTCTTTATCTATAAATTTTTCAAGCATCTCATACAGACACTACATCTCACAAAACACTTTCACAAAAGTGAGTGCTTTCTAAGGATTGCTAATTCTAAGAGTTACTACAGTATTTTTATATTTTCTGGTCAGAGCAAGTCTCTTCAGGTCTGTGGTATAAACTTCTGGTCCATGCAAAAAAATCATCACTGTAGTCAATCTTAGTTAAGTTTTTTCATTGGAGTCAAAAGGCTTTGCCTGGCATTTTACTACCTGCATCATCAAACACTGCATTAACAAACTGCAGATTGCAGAGCAGAATGCACTCTTTTGATTTATTTGGAATCTGATGGGGTTTTTATGTTTTCATGGAAGTAAAATGCACCTGATTTTTTTTTTATGCTGAGGAGTTGTAATATTTTTCTATTATTTTTAGAGCAAGTTGTTCCCAATTTTTACAAGCACCTCAAACAATTTTTTTTTTATCCTAAGTAAATAGGAAGGAGGTCATGGGTGTGCAAGATATTCATGCAACATAATCAGTGGATAATTTTCTAAACTGTTCTTATAATTTTATAATTAACAGGCAAAGTTCCCTACAAACAGGGAACTAGTATAGCAAAGGTTATTTTCTGGATATAGATGTATTTCACACCAGGCAAAACACAATTGGCAAGATCTATGCCTCCCTGTAAAGTGTGTTTTCAAGTGAGTTACCAAGATTGCTTTGGCAGAGAGTAGAAAGGGAGAGTAAATTTCAAAGGATGGTTCTTGTCATCTGAACACTGGTCTTCAGAGACAGCCATTCATTCTTTGGAGAAACCCATTAACGAGAATCAGAAAAAAAACAGGGAAAAAATTTAATATATAACTTTTAAAAGGCTCTTCATTACAGACACAGCATATATTCTTACTTCCTTCCCATATACAGCTTATAAAATAAAACAAAACGTCATTTAAACAATATGACTCTTATAATGTCTGATATGTACAGACAATTGCAAAGATTTTTCACCTCTCCATTGATCCTAGAAATATTTCACAGTGACATCAGGTATACAAGCTACCTATATTGGCATGCACAGTAAAACTTTAGCAGACATTACTAAAGTTGGAGCTCTACTGAATTCAGTATAATGCATCCCTTTATAATTCCTGTAATCTCATCTTTTGCACAGATATTTCTCTCTCTGTTAAAAGATGGGAATTTTACAGTTATTTACAGAACAAATCTATTCTTGAAAGGAAGAACAGAACAGATTTTATCTTGTGGTATTCCATGGAAAAGTGACTCCCCGGTTGTAAAGAATCATTCCTGAAAGTCGTTGCTATAATAACTTCAGAATGATATCAAGAATATACAAAACAATCTCTTCTCCCAAGAAACAAATTGTGGGACAAGAGGAAATGGTTTCAAGTCACACCAGGGGAGGTTTAGGTCTGGATATTAGGAAACATTTCCTCACTGAAAGGCTTGTCAAGATTTGGAACAGGATGGCCAGGGAAGTGGTTGAGTCACTATCCCTGGATATATTTGATGTATACCTGGTGCAGATGTAGCACTTGGGGACAGAGTCTTTGGTTAATGTTTGGACTTGTTGATGTCAAAGGTCTTTTCCAGCATAAATGGTTTTATGATTGTATGATTCTAGATTACTCAAATGTCATATAGAAAACATTAGAACAAATCAGAAAATTTGTCTATGATTTGTAATGCATTTCCTTCTTACATCTTCTACACATATTCCAGTACTGTTGAGGGAGGCAATTTCCTCTTAATTTTCAAAGACACAAAGAATTTCCAGATGGCAATAGGCTTATTGTGAATGAAGTCCAGTGGGGAAGTTGCAATCACAAAACAACCAGACATAATTCCATTATGATCCTGCAGTTAATGTTGCACTGATTCATGGTGTCCTAGCTAAGAATATTTGCACAAATGTTTTGAACAATGAGCAAAAATCTCCACTACGGCTCCAGAGGCAAGTGTCCAGGTTGCCTCATGGACATCTTCAACCAATAGACAATTCCTCAGGGGCTTTGGCCCCCTCCCTGCAGCTCTGGCCACTTCATCTATTCTTCTGTGAACCTTCCTTCCTCTTTTACTCCCTACAGTCCTCCCTATAGCCCCTAATTTTACAAGCAGTAATTAATGTTGACTGCATTTACACATGAATTATGATCCCTAACTCTAATTAGGTTCTGCATAATCATCATAAATCTGAATTCTAATGAAATGGTTTCATCCAGCTTTCTCAAACATTGACTGGGATGCACATCTATTATTTTCCAGATCACTCTATTTATTAATCATCTATTACTGTAATTGAAAAAAAAAAAAAAAGCAATTGCAGAAAACTATTATTTTATAGTCTTTTTCTGAGTGAATTTACAGCAAGAAAATTTCTTGCCAAAAGTCTTTTTCTTGGGCATCTATAAATGCATTAGGAGCCAATTTTATCTATATATGTGTATCTCCTATATTGTCAGCCAGATTTTAACATCACTTCTCATGTTAAATGGACCTTTAGCTATAGCACTAAACCTAAAGGTTCACTAGATCACCTGCAATGCAGGTCTCTAGTTTCAGCAGCATTCCATTTGAGTAGAACATTGCCTTTCAATGTCTGATTTTATTTGATGTATTTTACTGTGTTAGGATGTTTGATTTTTCCAATATTGTTATGGTGTGAAAACTAGAAAACTGTTCAGACATAAAGTCAAAAATGGGCTTTTATGCTATACAGTATTTACTGATGACAAAGATTTTTAAATTCTTCTATAACTTATTGCAAAACAAGCAAATAAAAAACTCTAGTACCACTAGAAGTTTTGACAAATGCAGAAAAAAAAAAAGCCAGCAGCACTCATAATGTTTGATTTTGTTTGTGTTTTTAATTGGCAAAAGAACATTTTAAACTATACATGCACGTGTAAATAAAAAATACTTCTAACTACACAGTACATTTCATCTGTGTTACATCTTTCTTCTAATGTGGTAAACTCTAGATTCAGAAAAATAAGACACCTTGACTTCACTTCTAGTGAAATGGAATAAGATGCTAACTTAATAAGTAAGAAACACCCTCCCTATGCACCAGCTCATTATCCAGCAAAAGAGGTCTGTAATTACTCTGTAGAGATGTCCTTCAGTAATATAAATAAAAAAATAAGAAATGGTATTGTATCAAATTTTAAATTCAGATAAGTAACAATCCCCCCAATATAGTCAGAAGAGTGAGGGTTACATTCAAAGTGGCTTTTATTTTTAATTTCCAATTTTAAAAAATATGTGTCCCTACAACACCGTCATTAAACATGTTTTGTAACTGAAAAATACTTTAAACAGGCCCACAGCTCCTCTCCAGCTCCATCCTCCACCCTCACTCCCAACAGTTAAAGCCAGCCAAATATGCATCCATTTTCCAGTTTGTTATCCATGGGCAATTTTTTTGTTATTGGTTACAAATCTCTAATAGAAAACAGACAGATATACTGCTAAAACTTTTCACATGCTAATAAATATAATTCAAGCTGCCATTACATCACTTCCCAACAATATAAACATTTCTTATTTCAAGGAACAGGGTCTGGCACTCTACTCACAATAAATCCTCCCCACTCTGCAAGCAGACTCATTCATGTGAAGCAGTAAGGCATAAATCAGGATTACTAGCGTCCAAACCAGTAAGTGCATGATGCTGGTTAAGGCTGATGATTGCTGTTTGAAGGGTAAAGTACTATACCACACCTCTTTTTCTAACAGACTTGTTCCAGACAACATCTAAATGACAATTTTCATGATACTTAGAAATAATTCCCAAGTCTTTTCAGAAAGAGGTATCAGGAAATGACCACCTGATAAGAGAGAAGGCTCTGAAGCCCTGAAATGTGTATAAAACTGAGATCATTGAGGGCTTGCCTGTGCATTGCTTTAGTTGATCCATCTAAACACTGAGAGAAAAATGTGAATCATGATCGTTCATCTACAGCAGCTCTGACCCTCCAGTGCCAGACCCTGACCCTCCAGAACAGCTACTGCAGGTGTGACAGAAGGCCATCCCACACCAAGCCACCAGAGAAGGCTCATACCCTGGCATCAGTACTATAAAATGAACTGGGTGAATGCCTTCTTTCCCTAAGTAGCTTGCTCACTGAAATCAGCAGTTTGTGACCACTGCAACTCTTTGCAAATTCGTATCTAATTTGACAAGAAAATCTGAATGAGGGTAAGACATGTTTAATGCTTGTTTCCAAGTATTGAGACCACATGAAATTATATTTGATTTTTAAATAAAAAGGTTTTTAGAAGCAAAAAACTCAAAAAAAAAATCCCAAAATGAGCAATTTTGTTTCGGCCAAAGAGAACATTTTGTTAAGCTGGAGGAAAAGTGTTGAGGGTCTCTGTTTCATAAAGCATTTGGAAACCTTTTCATTCTAGATCAGCAGAAATTACATGTTGAGTGTGTTTGGGTTCATACATCTAACAGAAAAATCAGTTGTTTGCACAGCTGCATGCTAGGAAGTCCAGAAGGGCTGCTGGCATATTCAAAGAACATTGTCTGTGCCTTCACCCTTTACCCTTTTTCACCTCAGCCAAACCTCCTCCACCACCCCAAGGATATCACACTTTTTTCAGAATCAGTTCCTTGCTATAGGTGATCACATATAGGTATTTGGACTCATGTGTAAATGGGCTCATATGTTACAGTCTCTTGGGTACTAGCAGTAATAGTGATTATCATTATTACACATAAAATATCAGTATGCCAGCCCTTTACAAAAATAGTCACCCACTCTTCTTTGTCTTTGTCCTTCTCATCCTGTCTCCTTTACTGACTTCTTAACACCTTTATTCCACCACTGCAAAGCATTAGCAGTAATATGGCCCTTATGCATACATCTTTTTCTGTGGAATGTAGAAACAGAGAGTTAATCTGTATATTTTAAACTCATGCCTTTTCCAAACAGTGTTCACACTGTCTAAACTGACTGAACCCTTAGTGCAATGTCTACTCCTAAAAAGATTTCTCATATAAGATTTTAATATGTCTTAAAGCAGTGATTTTTTTCACTGGAACAGAATAACTTTTCAGTAGAGAGGCACTACAGTTGGGAACCATCACTCACCAAAAATAAAAAAAAAGGAGACTTTGAGACCAATCACCTATCTCAAGGCAAATGCCAGCTCACCAGTGTACCTTTCTTGATACTCGAAAGTATCAAGCAAGCTACTGCTTGCTTTATTCTGCTGAGATTCAATGTTCTAACAAAAAGTGTCCTTCAGGAAAAACTTCTCTCACTTTTACCCTTAAACCATAATAGTTTCATCAACACTTATCCTCTGACAGACTTGTTGAGAAATCACAATTAGACATGATAATAATATTTTGAAGTTCCTTTGAAACTTAATAAATCATTCATTAGTATTCTTCCAGAACAAGACAAAAAAGGAGTATTTGAAAGGGGCAAGAAAATATAATGTAGACCACAAATAAACAATATTTAGTGATAAACACGACAGAATGAGTTCACGTGCAGAACTCTAATAATTACCACCCTGTGATTAATTTCGGAAATTAATCAATTTTCCCAACACAATTTTCATCAGCACAAAAAATTAATCAATTTTCACAACAAAATTTTTATCAACACAAATTTTGAAGATAAACTTTCACTGAATTGACCCAAGAAGCCATGTTTTTCAAGTGTTAAACAAAGTTTTCATGTGGAGCAAATAATTTTCCCACTCTCCCGCAGGGAGAAGCAAGCAACCCTACCCCAGTTGTCAGTGTAGTATTTTGCATGGTTTCACTGAACACCTGCATGCCATATGAAGGCAGAAAATGACATTAGCCTCCGGGATGATTAGCAACAAATTTGCTTCATTTAGGTCTTCCCTATTCTGATCTGACATCTGCACATAAAACTGCGTCCCCAGAGTTAACTTATTAAGATATATATAATTTCCATCTACATTGTAAGTAACCAGTAGGAGAGTTTGGGGACCCACATATCACCATCATACAAGGAGTGCCCAACCAACCGAGGCACACTGGCAGTGATACCAGTATGGATATATTTGCAGAAACGATTCAATAAAGAATGAAGTGGCCTGGGGTCTACACAGCCTTTTTGTCAATCAGCCTCATGCATTGTGCTCTGCCCTGTCTTTTGAAGCCATGTCCCCATGAAAGAACAGGAGTCTTGGAACTGAGAAAAGAGTATATTAAAAGTTTGATCCAAATCTTTTAGTTGCTGGAAGTGGTTTTATTAAAATCTTCATCAATGACCTGGAAGCAGAAGTGAGAATTGAAACTGCAAAGTCCACAGGTAATGATCTGACTACTAAAGGAATGAAGAACTTCAGAAAACCTCACAGAACTGAGAGAGAGGGCAAAAAGACAGCAGAGGCATCTTGTTATAGATGCAGCCAACATAAGACAATTAGAAAAAAAATAGTCTTAACACACATACTTAGTGTTAAACTGGAGTTATAACTAGAGAACAGTACTGGTTTATCACCAACAGTTGTCCAAACTAATCTCATGTTTGAAAAGGAAAACTCGGAGATAGCATGTGGGAGCTTTATGTAACCATGAAAGCTGTGAATAAGCTGGATACCCAGCTGTTCAACAAAACCTGCAACAAAAGAACTGAGGGACAGACAGTGTCACAAGTAGGTAGAAAACAGGCAGAAGAAATGCCTTTACTTGGGAGGTAATTCAGGCGTTTATTGACAGAGGGGGTGGAGGAATATATTTGAATGGTGCCATATTCAAAAAAACATTGTTCAAATTAATGGATAATGTATTTGTAAATGGAATTTAAATGTATAGGACAGGAAATGTACACTCTAATAAAAAAATATGGATGCTGAAGGAAATGTCAACAATGAATGACAAGAAGTGGCCAGATTGTTTCTTTTCTCTCATTGTGATCTCCAGGTCCTGTTTCCAAGTCTGAATAAGGGCAGATGGATCATTTCTCTGGGCCAGTGGGGTCCTTCTCACTTTCTTAGTTCTTGTGTCCACCAGCAGCTAAATAGAAATGGGTTTCAAAAGTCATTGGAAAACCAACCATGATCTTCTTGAAATTAGGCTTCCTCTGCCCTTAGTATAGCTGATTCTGCACTTCAATTAAAATGCTAAAATACAGATGCTTTGCATCTTCTCTGAAACTTGAGAATAGCAGGGATCAACAAATTTACCTTTCAAAACTCTGTACTGAAAGCAAGATTAAGTTCTACTATTTAATTGACATAAATGGAAGTACAGCAAAGCTTAATTTTGTCTCAGTTTTTCATTAAAAAAAGCCAAAACAAAAGTAAAATTATTTTTAAAGCAAAAGATGTTAACTCCCTAGATACACATGTAATAAAAATGTACTGCATGTGCACATACATTTAAAAAAAAGATTACACCATCTAATATCTCTTCTTAGTCAGGTCTCAGGCCTTATTCCTACCGAATGTGCAAGTCTTCCACCAGGAGGATTTTCCTGTAACTGCCTGCTGTTGCCTGTTTCCCTCCTTCCTCTGAAACTTTCCATAGGGACCAATTTCAGCCCTCCAGAACCCTTGCACAAACCTGCTGGATAGTCACAGCCTTCTGTCAAAGTTCCCTCCAGCTGCAGTGCCACAACATCCATCTGTTCCCAGATTTTTTTTGTCAGCTGCTTGCATATACCTGCCTCTTCTTATTCTTGCTGGCTTAAAACTATCCCAGCATCTTTTTTGTTTGGTTGGTTTTATTGTTGAGTTTTAAAATTTATTCCATGATCTTATCTTTAATAAGTATTAGTCTGTTGATGCTGTTTGGAACCAGTGCTTGAGCACCCAAAAGAGCTTCACCTTTTCTAATATGCAATTGTATATTAGAAATACCTTCCACTGAAGGTATTTCATTCATGTAAATTAAATATTTTTTCATTATATTTAATTTTTAAAAAATTACATTCTTAGTGGGGCAGAAGGCAATAGAAAATTCAGAATTTAGTAATGGAAGCTACATATTTCCTAAGGATTGTTCTGTCATCAACTTCTGATGACAAAATGCATCCTTGCTCTTGAACTGCCTTTCTGGGCATCTTAGATATCCCTGAAATTTGCCATCCAACCTTCATAGTAGATCTTTTTTCTCACACTTTCCTCACAAGACTGAAGAAAATTTTACCCAGTCAAGTTGCTTTTGCCTGATCGGAATATGCATATACATAAATGCTAAGAGCCTGTGAACCCCTAAATGAGGATGCTATTGTTAATACTAAGAAAAGTAAAATACTGATGTCAAGAATATAAAAGGTGTATGTTAAGAGGAATAAATATTAAAAAAAGGTTTTTTATACATAGAAATAAATACCCCTTTTTATATGCCCGTGTTAGACTTTTGTAGTAATATATGATATATGAAGCTGCATACCAGAATAATGACAAAACCGACCAACCAGGCTCAGATCTGAATGGAAATTCATTTTCAAGTTGTTATTTCTTTCTTATAAACAGATTGATAGACAGTTGATTTATCCCTGCAGAGTATCCAGTGATAATAAAAATAAGTGGATCAAACAATATTTTCCTTACCACAGCAGACAAAAATTTATTATGAACCTGAATTCCATGTGGGACTAAATCCAGCCCTAGAAATAATAGGAACATGTAAGCTACTCAAATTACATTATCCTAAGGATTCAGATTACAAATTGCCCAATTCAAATACAGAAATATAAAAATAAATTCTAGAAAGATATTTATTGTGAATTCATTTCACATTACCAGAAAAATAAAATTGATTAATTGTGTAATGTATATCTGCCAACCTTCAGGCCCTCAGGCAGTAATCAACACAGATTCCTGACATTTAAAACATGCACTGACATTAGAATTGTATGTATGCACTAAATCAGAGAGATACACAATGCGTGTAATTTTTAGCTATGCTTATATTGCCATGTGAGTCCATGCTGTTTTGCTCATGGATTATATATTTGGGCTATATGTACAAATAGGGAAACAGAAAAATCTAAATAACTATAGGGGTGATAAAATATTATGAACTCACAGATATTTTTCAATAAAAAAACACCCTAGCTTTTTCTTGCTAGACTTTTCTAATGCTACTGTTAAAAAGAATCAAATAGTATAAACAGTGGTACCATTTTTGATAGTAATTGCAATATATTTGGAATTTTTAGTACTTCTTTCTCAAAATACTTAAATCACTGAGAATGAATGAAAGGTACTTGTTTTGAAAGTCAGATTCCATTGATATCTGAAATATCTATTATGGAGAAAGAATAGGAGAAATCACTATTGATAAGCTTTTACAAACATTGTATAGGCTGATTTTTATTACTTTAAAATTGAATTAAATACCCTCAAATATCTCTTATCCTCAAATATCTCTCATCCTACCTGGTCAAGAAATGCTCAAGGAAATGGTGAAGCAGCTGCCATTCTCTGATAGCTAAAAAATATGTCTAAAAAGAGTTGATGTTATGGAAATTACCAGTGAGCGACCTGAGCACTTATCCATGAAACAATATGTAATGCCATTATCCATTGTTCTGTATGCCAAAGTTTAGGAGAACTTGGTCTGATGTTCATTGTCCTAAACACTCCAGTAAATCTGGCTTAAAAGTATCAAAATATGATCATATGCACATCTGCAGATAATACGATGCAGAAACTTTCTGGAATAAGGGAAGCAAATGGCCTATTCATGGAACAAAGGCTGATGGGTTTCCCAGGGATAGTTTTCCACAAGATGCAGCAACTCTTAGCTGTGATGGAAGGATCTAGATGAGTCCCTAAACTAACTGGTTAAAGTCTCCCAGCTTTGATGCAATATGTCTTCCATACCCAGTGTTTGGAATGTTTGTTTCAGTGCCTAGTTCTGAAGTCTGTAAACTAAATACTGCCCCATGTGCTGGGAAATATAAAGAGGAAAATAATTAAGAGTAATTGAATAAGTGAATTAGTATAGGATTCTGAATGTGGAATAAGAGACAACATGTATATAATTGTTTCAATGTACCATGTAATTAGCATACACTGAGTATCTGTAATTGCTTGTCAGTTCAAAGCAGCAACATTTGCTGTAATGCTGTCTGCTTTTCAAAATGAACAACATATTTCACAAAGAGCAAGTTTTCCAAAAAGAAAAATTTATCATTATAAAAGCAAGAAAAAAATGTTTTGGATTACTACATTTTAATTGGCTAATATTTGTCTTTTTTTTTCAAAATTAGCTATCTCAAAGCTAAGAAAACATAAACCTTTTAGTTTCACGCTAAAACAGACATTCACTTCAGATATAATACTGAAGTGTTTAATCTCAGATGAATAAAGGAAATATTTTTTATTTGTTGCACTTACCTTAAAACTTGGCCTAGAGTAGTTGCAATGACTTCTCACTAAGAAGCACTAGATATATATTTCTGCCTGTAGAAAATACGCAAAACTTTTCTTGTGCTTAAAAAAAACCCATTTTCGTCAGTTAGAAACAATGCATTATGAGAGTGAAAGAGACCCAAGAGAACATTGAGTCTAGCTGAAAACAATGACAGATTTTCCTCACAAGCCAATGAGCACAGAAGACATGAAAAACAAAAAATAGCATTTTTCCTGCTAATATCTTGGGCTTAAAGGACTGAAAATTCTTTTAACTTGATATTAGTCTTAAAGTTGAGAGAGAGAAAGTAAAGAGAAGAAATTCACCAAGATACCATGGGATGAGCTGAAAAAGAAGAAAACTGAGGAGGGGCGTATTAAACCAAATACACACAAAGGTTGGCTTTTGGCAAGTTGTTCTTGAATAAATTGAGCCAAGAAATGGTTTTACATGAATCATAAGAACCAAAAAGTACCATTTCCTAACTGGAAAGTTACAAGATGAGACAAGTGTAGTAGTGACTAGAAAGGAAGAGACAGCATTGGTGTCTTTGCAAACTAAGTTCATGAAAAGCTGATTCTGATCAAAAAAACTGAGGCACAAAGAACTTTGAAGAATCTAGTTGTCTAAGATTTAGCAAAAGAGACTAGGACCAGATGAATTACAGAAAAAAAAAAAATCTTTATCAATAATAATCATTACCAGAATACACAATGTACTCATAAGGGTATCCTGTCCTGATTTGCAAGTTTAATTCCAGAGTCCGGCTGTTGGATAGACTGATGCAATTGGGAATCAGCCTGAGGCCTTAGCTTGAAAGGAAATATATGATATGGAGAATCTATTCTGCCAAATTTTATAAAGGGAATCTTATTAATTTGGGACTGAAGGACTATCCAATTCTAATAGCTAAAATAAAGTAATAAGAATCTTCTTGCCAACATATTTTCTCTATCATCAATTTTATCTTTCTTGAGAAAGAATGCAAATCTTTGGAGAAAATGTATGAGCTTGACAATATTGGGAGTCTTTGTTTACATTAATTTGTTGGAAACTATTAGGATATATTTTGCCTTTTTTTATTATTACTTCAAGATGGGGTAGTATCATATGGTTTGTAAGCAGCCAGCTTTGTGCACTTATTGAAAAGGCCTGTTTGCCTAAATATTCAAAGTATATCAGGTTTGGAGAAAAATATTCAAGAAATAAGTAAATATAAGGAGATGGAAATAGGGAAAAATCATGACATGGGTTTATCAAAGGTAAAATACATAATCCAAATAAACATCTTTATTTTGATGAAATAATTGATTGTCTAAGCAAAGCCAATAATATAGACCTCATTTATCTGGGCTAGTGGCATCTGATATTAATTACCACAGGAAATCATTGGTTAAACTGGAGATTAGTAGGTTCTCTGATGAGGACTGAAAATGGACTGATGAGTGGAACATGAAAAAAGTAGTTCTGAATCCAGCAGGAGGAGTTTACCAGGAAAGGTCCTTTAAGAATGGCATGAGGATTATCATAAACCTTTGGTATTAGTGATGTTGCCTCAAAGACAGTAGCAACAAGCTCACGATTTGCAGGAAGTGTCATCAGTCTGGAGGAGGCAAGGGGTATCATTAGCTGCAAGGACCTGAGTTGAAAATGGGATGAAAACAACATTGGCTGTGGCATCCTGGCCTATATCAAAAAGAGTAGGGCCAGCAGGACAAGGGGAACAATTGCCCTTCTGTGCTTAGTATTGGTGAGCTTGCATCTCAAATCCTGTGTCCAGTTCTGGACAGTTAATTCAGGAAGCATGCTGAGGTTCTGGAGCATGTCCAGAGAAGGAGCAATGGAGTTGGTGAGGGATACAGAAAGCAATTCATAGGAAGAACAGCTGAATGAGGTGATTTAGCCTGGAGAGAAGGAGGCTCAAGGGTGACCTTACTGCCCTCTACAGTGACCTGAAAGGAGGGTGTAGCCAGATGGAGGTCAGTCTCTTCTCCCTGGCAGCAAGTGACAGGACCAGAGGACATAGCCTCAAGCCTAACCAAGGGAGCTTGAAGTCAGATATTAGGAAGAATTTTTTTCACTGAAAGGTTTGTTAAGAATTGAAACAGGCTGCCCAGGGAAGCCATGGAGTCACAATCCCTGGGAGGGTTCCAGAAATGACTGCAAGTGGCACTTAGTGCTATGGTTTAGTTGACAAGGTGCTGTACAGTAAAAAGTCAGACTCAATGATTTGAGTTTCCAACCTTATTGACTGTATGATTCTATACACATAGCAAGTCAGGTTAATGCAAGAGCAAATAAGAATTTATCCTGTAAACTGGATAATCATGATTGAAAAGTGGAATATATATATATATATATATAAATATATATATATATAATTATATTATATATATATAATTATATAATATATATATATAGGGAATAAGAACAATGCTGACTGTCTGCAGAATGAAAGAAGTCTTCAATTCACGTTATAGTGCTGCTGCTCATAGGAAACCAGCACAAGTCCTGATTCATTGCCACAGGAACACACCCCCAAAGATAGCTTCTTTCTTATTTTAGCATGAACACACACTTGTCTTAATTCTGATAAATCGAGCACATATTCCTAGCAACCTGTTTCCTAACCTGTACAAACAAAAAGGACAATTTTTAATATGGAGTTATCTGTTTCTCGATAAGGAAGATTAATATATATTGCTCAAAATGAAATTGGCTTTTTGAATTTTGTCTCCAAAATGTTGCCAATTCTTTATTGTCAGTTATCTAATTGCCATAACCATGACAGGACTCAAAAGGAGTTTAAAGTTAGTAGTGTTTATTGTACTAGTGTACAATACTTTTAAAATAGTATTTTAAAGTTATGCCACTGACTGTAAAGCAAAGTAAATACATAAAATCTTAGATATGTACTGCACAACTGAGATGAAATAGGGAAAGTCAAAGATCATTTACTTACATAGCCTGTCAGAACAAAGGGTAAGCAATTTATGATTTCTTTCTGAAGATGTTTAAACAAAGACAAGAATGGTAGACAGGAGGGAAAAGGTCTTATGAGAACAGTAAATAAAATATGCAGGTAGTTCTTTAGCAATGGATACTTTTCCACTACAAATAAAGAAAATGTGATTTTTAATATGCACAGTTCTGAAGCAGCATTCCTGTGAAACCTGTATTTAGGTTTCTTTCCTCCACTAAAAGGAGGAAAGAAACCTAGTTAATTTTAAAGATTAATTTTACTTAATTTCTGAAAAGGATTACTGAAAATGTCATCATATAGGTAGGATGGGATTTGATATTATGAACTCTTGTAGTTCCGTATTCTTGTATTTCTCACTGAAAGTATTTAAAATTCTGTTTTTTCCTTCTGTTTAGACTTACTAGTGGCAGGGTTTGCTAAAAATAATAGAGGTCAGTGGTCACATTAACAGGACTTCAATAAGCATGGTGTGAGTGGGTGTGCATCCATGTGCACAGAATCATATATAGATCTGTTGGGAAGGATGGATAAATATAATTATTCATAAATAATACAGCCAGGATGAGAACAGTCCTCTCTGCTAACCAGACAATGCCCTTGCCTACGGATGGGTCCAGGGGTCAAGTGGACTGTTCCATCTCACCCCCCAAAACGTATGGTTCACCCCGCACCTGTAACCCTCCCCTAAAACATCAAGTGCCTGTAACCCCATTGGCCCGAGCCTTGTTCCAGTCCACCTTGAAGCCCCCTGATAAGGGGTCTCTGAGGGGCCACACGCTCTCTTGGAACTTCCCCTCCTCTTGGAACTTCCCCTCTCCTAGAGCATCCTTTTATCTCTCCCCTCCCCCATCCCTTCAAGCGCTGCCACGTGCTGCATCTGGCAGCTCGAGGCAGGACCTTTCTCCATCCCTAATAAACCTTATTCCCCAAGAGCAGCCTTCAGAGATCTCTCGTCTCCATTCATCTATATAGTCCTGGAGTCCAGCGTCACCTACAGACTGGCACGCAGCGCTCCCTACATAGATCTACAAGTTATACCTATATATATACGTTATACCATAATTTGGCTCAAATAACACATTAAAAAATGGGTACTAATATGAATTTGTCAATTCAGATGATACTTAGAACACATTACTTCATTATGGCATTTCTGGTAAGAGTACCATTACTCATGATATTATATATGTCATTGCGGTGGTGTCACAACATGTCATGTTTCTGCTATTCACATAGGTATCATGCTTAAAGTCTTAAAGGTAATTTGAACATTAAATACAGCTGCATGCTTGTCTTGTTACTAAACTATGGGAAACCACTGGGAACATGCAATCATTGATGAAAGAGCTCTTAGGTAATCTTGTCCTATCCTGGTCAATGTATGACTTCTCCTTAATATATGCTTCAAATGGGGTCATATTTTACATAATTTAAATGATAGACCTTCCACCACTTTCCTTAAAATATTATTTTTCTATTCTCTATATTTTTATGTCCATGTGAATTTGAAATATTATATTAGAAAATAAATGTATATGGTAGAGTTAACTGACTGTTAGCACGGAATGCTGGCATTATTCCTTATTTATGAAGAATATTTCTGGATGCAAAGGCTAAGTAATACTAAAATAATAAAAAAAAGGAAAGGAAAATGGGAATAAATTTTCTGAGGAACCTTTTTGGTTTTTTTTGTGATAGCAGTCCTCTGTAATTAGAAGCAGCCAGGCATTTCTAGAAAGGCATTCAACAGCTGTTCTGCACTTTTCTCAGACCTCAATGACCTCAGGAGTTTATAACAAACCTACAGATTGTAATAAAAGATTAAATGCTACACCAGGAGACAGAAAAGTCATGGATAGCCTCAGTGTCCAAAGCTCTTGGAGTAAGATAGTGTAAATATAATTCGCAGGTCTCAAGAACCAGACCTATTCCCATTCAAAAAGCAAGACAATCACTATTTCTCTCTCACAAAATCTTCTCTGAACATTTCCTCCAAACTCTTGGCATGTTCATTTTGTTCCTCCCCTAGATTCAAGTCCTCATTTTTGTCATTAGGTTTAGTCACCCTAATCTTCTCTTCCATTGAAGTGGTCACCTGATAAGAGTTCAAGAAGAGTTTGGACAACACTCTCAGGCACATGGTGTAATTCTTGGGGCTGCCCTGTGCACAGAAAGGAGTTGAACTTAATGATCCTTGCAGGTCCCTTTCAACACAGGATCTTCTATGTTTCTGTGATACAATATAAATCTCTTGAGCCTAAGGTCTATTTACTCATCTATTTTCCAGCATTTATTACAGGACTGCTTCATACTCTTCTTATACCTCAGTCAGGCAGATCTGATTCTTATGGATGAGGACATGCTTTCCAATCTTCTGTTTTCTAGCTTGTCTTCTGTCTGGCCATTCTCCTGATGTATCTAAAGGACACGAACACCAGTCCTCTTTTAGCTCAAATATATTTCTTTGCATTGGTGGTCTTCCTCTTTGGGGGATTGACCATCATCTGATGCTGCATGCTTTAACCTCTAACTTAGCCAAAATACATCACTACTCATTACCTTTCCTGTGGGGCTCACCAGCCAACTGCCACACAAACCTTTTTCACAGATGTGATTTCCAGCTTTGTAATTTTATGCTCAGCCTCAGAGTTATTTACTTTGTCATCTCCCCCAAGACCTGTACAAAGACCTTTGCTGCTTTCAGATGCACTTCCAATCCTGTGACATACCTACATCCTACAATATTCATTTCCTGCAACAAATCTTATATTCCATGAATTGCTGGCATGGTTTCCATTTCAGTCTTGGTAATTTTCATCATAAACAAAGCAAAACAACACATAGGTCTGTGTATTTGTCTCTACAAGTTATCACTTCTCTATCCTGTCATGTTTGCTACATTCCCATTGCTTTCACTCTTACAGCTTCCTGCCTCAGGCAATGGTTCACTGTTACAATTGTTTTTTTGGCAAACCCAAATTAAGATTTTTTAAAACATGATTTATCTTTCTAATCCAATTGAAAACACAGATGAACAAAAAGCACCAGCAAAGCAAAAAATGGAGCTGAAGGGGTTTTCAAGGATTAGGGGATTTGAACAAGTTGTTCACCATGAGGAAAACTGCAACAATTTGCTAGAGCTTTTTTCTAGCACAAATCTGAAGGAAAATAGCCTATAACACAAGCAAGAATCTACTGAACTTTTCTTCAAAGAACAGGTATCCAAAAGACTGACAAAGCTAAGTCTGGTTTATTATGCAGTAGTAGGGTTCCATTGTCAAGATGGAACTGAGCTGCCTTTAGAGTTTAGCATTTATATTCACAAAATTTTGAAAATATAACAAATGTGGCACAACAAAGGTATCTTTGGTCATCTTTGGAGAGATTATTTCTTTGTTATTCACATCACACTGCAGAAAGGACAGCTCACCATGGCCCAGGAATCCTGTAAGAGGCACTGAGCTTTATTTGTTTAGGGATAAGATAGATCGTCAGGATAAGATAGACCCACTCCCATATATTTCATCCTCACAACAACAATATAACTCCCTACCTATTTCTTTGTTCACCAGAGAGGAGCGTCTAGCTTAAGCTTCAGTGTAAAATAAGTTTTTTTCTAAATTTATTAATATTAATTATTTTTAGGAAAATGAACAGACATACAGAAATGCATTCATAAGAATAATGGCATGTTCAGGCAGTTAGGGTAATTTGGAAATTAGGGAAATTAGTATCTAGTTAACGTGATATATACATGCCATTCTCTGACACAGCTTTTACAGATAGAGAATATATTATCTGTTATTTTCCTACCTAAAATTTCACCGTTCAGATTTGAAAGAGACAATGGGTATGCAATATTTTCCAAAGGATAACTCTCTAAACCCTGAAAATATTAGCATACTCTCAGACAAATCATGACCAGCTCAGCCCTTCTTTCACCCTTCCTTGTCTCACTTCCCCCAAGGCAAGACCCCTGGATGATACTCAGGGACTCCCTCTCTCCCACATCTTGCAAATCATGGCCCAAGTTCATGTCCATATGTTCATAATATGCCATCTTTCTCTGGTTTATTCCTTTATGAAAAAAATTGTAGTAACTTCATAAATTAGTGCTCTGTGAAATGAAAATTGTTTATGCCTCAGACCACTCAATTTAAACATCTTGCTCAACCAGGAAAATAATGTCATCATAGTTTGCCTCTACCCATTTGCAGATTTTCCTCTACAAACATGACACCTACAGCCTAAGACCCATTTTTTGTTTGGAGTAGTTTTCTATTACCCTGGTAATTTAGTTCTATTTGTAAAGAACTTTGCTTTTAGTTGTTTTTAGTGCAAAGAATTTCCTGGTATTTTTTTTCCAAAGTAATAAATCCAGTGTCTTCCAGGGATATTAGGAATCAGTACACTTCAGGGAGGTCCAGCCCATTCACATCACAATTAATTGTTAAATAAGTAAGTGTTAAATCTGCATCATTTGAAATGGTGCAATTACATGGTATCAGCAGAGTATACTATTTTTTAAATCACTGTTGCAAATAAAATTGTGTGATTCTTGTGGTGAGTGAAGTTCACAGATGTTGCTTGTGTAAATGTTGCATTTCTGTCACACTGCATCACTAACATCTTGTCAGAAAAGGAAAGAGTGTGAGCACTTTAAACCATGATTCCACCTCACAACCACATCATTGCTATAGCAATACTCAGCCTGTGTTTGGTTGTTTTGTTGTTCGGGATTTTTTTAAATTTTAGAACAATAAACATAAATTAAGCCTGAATCTGTCAGGAACTTAACTCTCAACAACAGATCTCTTCAATGTAAATCAAGGTTCTCTACTGGGAAACTTTAACTGCTTCTTTCAAATTTCAGGTTGCGGTCTTCAGAAATGGATCCATAATATGGATTTCTCAGCCTTGATTAATACTTTGTCAAAATAATTAATATAATTCCATGGTAATTTTATGTAATAGCTAGGGTCCTAAAACCCCCACAAACCCCCCATAAAATGTTAATTTCAAACACTTCATAACTTGGGAAAATAGAATAAGGAATAGAATAGAATAGAATAGAATAGAATAGAACAGAATACAATACAATACAATACAATACAATACAATACAATACAATACAATAGAAAAAATAGTGAGTTCTCTTTTGCTAAATAATATTCTCTACACAATTAACCATGTCACATAGGTACATTTAAAACAATGCAGAAATCAAAAAAAAAGTCTGAAAAGGGAGAGAAAGATAAACTGTTATAAACAAGCTCCAGCTATAAGTAATTCAAGAAAAAACATTGCACAGTGTAAAAAAAAAAGTTTAACTGTTTCAAGCTCTCAAAGAAAGATTCAGCAGTGCATGGAGTTTAGACATCCTTTTTCGTTATTTTTAATTTTTTTTTCATTTCACAGCCACACAGATACATCACTCTCTACATCTGATGGACTCCTTGTATTGTTTCTCTGTTTCCTTCCCTTTGAGACAGCACTTTTTCTTCAGGACTTCAGTCAGCAGAAGACATGTAAATAGACATCATGGTTTCAAAATTCCAGGAAATGGAATGTTAAAGAGGAGTAGGTTATACCAGCTCAAGGACAGCTGGACACACTTAAACGCAGGATGGCTTACCAGTGTTTTTAATACATGCTCCAATCCATGAACTCCAAGTCACCAAAAGTATTTCTGGAGAAATGCTCAAAATAAAATTATAATAATAAAGGTTCTTCTTTACCTAATGCACAGCTTAAATGTCTAAGGGCTTTTGCCACATGAAACTTAAAATGCTAAAAATTACATGTTAAAAAAGTGGAATTCATGCTTAATTAGTAGAAGAAAAACATGCAACATTTTACACAACCTTTTCTAGCTTAGGGAGTCCTACTGCCACATATTACATGAATAGGATAAAAAGTAAAAGCCTGAACAAGACTGCTGTAGGGAAGAAGCAAAGATTTCAGAGGAACCAACTTTAAAAATTGTGCTTTGAAAGAAGAGTAAGCTGCATGCTCACAAACAACAATATCTGAACAGAGAAGCAGACACACCAATAATTAGTCAGTGTTTATTTCTTCACAATACAACAGTAATTAAATTAGTTCAGGAAAAGATGCCAAATCTGTTACAGTGCCCATGATCTTCAACAGAAATGTTGCCAAACAAAAGGAAATTTCTGGTAATAGGAATTAATTCTTAACACATAAATAAGTTGAAAATTATTCTCTTCTCTACAAAACACAAAGATAAGAATTCTGCACAATGTAAACCATACATTTTTCTGTGAAGTAAACACCTATCTTGCTAGATAAGAAGGGGCACATCTTGAATTGTATGCATTGTTCTTAAGAAAGTCTAGATTGGCTAATGAAGGGCTGAGCACTGAGTGAGTAAACATCATATGTTTTTACTAGCATTAAAAAGAAAAAAAATTCTAGCATTTTCCATTAAATTATTCCTTAGTTAATAATTTTTTTTTCCTGAAAAGTACACTCAGTAAGAAGAAGAACACCAGCAATTGAATGGTTAAGTCTTCAGAATTTCAGTGGTATTTGTGTTTAAATTTTGAATTTAAGAATCCAAATCTGGTGCAGTTTCCAACCCACTAATAAAAAATTATAGACACAAATTAAAGCAATTGGCATACAACTTTTTTGAGGCCATCTTGCCACAGTCCTCCTCTTTCATCACAGTCTCAGTGCCTTCCCCAGTATGGCTATGCTGAATGTGATGGAACTTGCTTGTCATCATCTGCCAACCTGCTGAGATAAATTATTCCTTTCTGCTGACATGGCCAGACTTTGAAACCACCTCAAAACTGAATCACCATTTAAGAAGGAGGACTTCCCACCTCCTGCAAAGGAAAGTCATCTCTGTCTTGGCCATTCTGTGGCACAGCAGAGCATGTGTAAGTCAGTACACAGCACACAGAATTGGACATAATTTGTGGTGTAAAGTTAGCTAAGCTCCTGGGGATGTTCCAAACACAACGTGAACAGTAAATGATTTCCCAGCACATTTTGGTAAGAACTGAGTGCGCTGGCAGAGCAGTTTATAGAGTCTTGTATTGTAATTATTACTACTATAATTTCTAGTGTTTAAAAAAATGCTACTTGGGCACAGTACTTAAATTCTACCAGCACATTAAATTTCATAGGAAAGTCAGTATTTCAATAAAAACATTCTTCAGGGTTAATTACAATATTTTACATGGGGATAGTGATTTGATTTTATAGAGAAATTAATCCAGACTGAGAATCTGTTTGGGTACAGGACTATTTTTATATTACATGACTTCAGAAGTGCATCTCAGATTCTAATGCTTGAGCTACTATTTTAAAAAAAATAATTTGCTTATAATTTTATGGACTGTTACAGGGACATTCTTCTGCCTCTTAGGATTTTTTATAGAGGTGTACAGAGAGAAGAAAGAGAAAAAAATTTCTATTTCTGGTCCTTGTTTTTCACATGTGAAATGTGCTTGAAAAATTGGGGTGATTATTTGATTCGATTTTTGAGCCTGATGGCCAATCAGATCCACCTGTATCTAGACTCTCGAGAACAGGGTCATGAGTTGTGAGTTAGATATGGTAGTTAGAGAAAGTACGTATGGAGTTTTAGTATCTTCCTTTATATAGTATATTAACGTATTATAGCATAGTTATAATAAAGAAATCATTCAACCTTCTGAATTAGAGTTAGACATCATCATTTCTTCCCACTCAGTTCACCTACATTTTACAATAATGGACAAAACCAAGTACTAATAGATGTTCATTTTGGGCTGAAAGTCAAACACTTGATCTTCAATGTTCTAATAACCACATTTCCCAGGAAACCAAGAGACCTTAGTTTTCCCAAGGCAGATCCAAGCTGTAAAATTCATTAAGACAGAGTTCAGTGGGGATGTGTTGTGTGTCTGTGTGTGCACATTGGCCCTGGCAATTTTAGTCTGACCTGTTTCAGGCTGATGGAAGAGTCTCAAGCTAACACACTGGCTTCAGTGTTACTATAAAGTCAAATCCAAACTACTGCAGATTTTTTGAGAGAGATTCAAGCCTAGTAATCTACTGCAGGCTTGTCTTTAATCATTCACCCTGAATCTCTAAACTGTCTCAACAAATTAAGATATAATTTTCATACCCCAAGTCATTGTAATCTAAGTATGACTGAACTACAAATGTCTGACCAACTCCACACCATGATTAATGACCTTTAGAACCTTCTATCTCAGAGCAAACCAAAGTGAAATGTGATGCTGGTCCTCTCCTCTTCCATTCAGTCACTCAGTGAGAGAGTGCAAGGCTAAGGATCCTGTCCCCCCTCTGAAGTACGAGCCTCTTGGAGGAAAACCCTACATCATCAAATGCTACAAAATAAAGCAACCTTCAGCACATCACAGAGATACTTAACGAAAAAAATTAAATTAATGCCATTCATTATTAAATGCAGTGTATAAATTTCTAGCAATAATGTAACCACTGAAATAAATATAGAGCAAATCTGAGGATGAAGCAAACCTTAAAAGAGACAAAACAGCCACTGAGGTAAATATTTTATAACTATAAAGATGTGAAGCAACAGAGGTTTTTCAAGTACAGTTTCCACACAAGAATCATAAGGCATCTTTTTTATTTTTCCTGCACAATCCAAAAGGAACAATTTCCACTTTGGAACTTAGACCAACAAATCGGAACCCAAAAAATAGTTTTAGTCCTTTCAGATGGCTCATGATGTTCTAAATCCAGTAGAGATAAGGATGGAAGGCATGCTAGTGTTAATTGATGTATTATGACAGGGAAGATGTGGGGTGCCTACAATGTGAAAACCACAGGTCAGCACTTAGTGTCAGGAGTGGCCACAGCTACTCTTGTTTTAAGTGTAGTGAATGTCTTAAATGAGATTAGTTTCAGGCAGATTATGTGACTGCTGGATGCTGTCTGAGTCCTGAGTGGGTTTAGAGATGGGATACAGCCATTTACAAAGGGCTGGAATCTGGTGTTTGTTGCATAGGAGAGGATTGGAGATCTGAGGAAGGTGTTCACACCATTTAGCTTTAAGGGCCCAAATTAAGATATAATCTCTTTAGGCTTTTTATGGCTAATAAGATGTCATAAATGCACAGTTTTCTAGTCAGTGAAATAAATTTTTATACGTTGGACTCAATGATCTCAGAAGTCTTGTCCAACTTAATTAATTCTGTAATTCTCTTATACTATGACACATCCCATGGAACGGTTCCCTCACATACACAAAAACTTCTCGACTTTACCTTCATACTTTTATGCTGAAATTAAGTAGTGCAATCATTATGATGGCATTTTGAAAAAAAGTCTTTAGCATAAGGTTCATACCAGAAAAATTGTCATCCCCCAAGGGGATGCAGCAGCACAGATGACCTGGGATATAGGAAATGCAGAATAGGAGAGGAGGAAGCTTTTTCATAATCCTGAATATGAGGCGATGTCTCCTGCAATATTACATTTGCTATTATCCTCTGTTGAGGACCATAGCTCAAGGATGTCAACAGATAGACAAAATTTTAGAGAAATGCTGTAAGAATTATTAAATTACTGAATAATGTTTCTTCCAGGAAAAGAATAAGTGATTGGATATCATGCCTTTTAGTCAAGGATTATAGAAACTCTATTTATTTGTCTTTCCATAAAGAATTAGGAATTTATATTATCACAGCCAGTAAATAAGCACCCACATGGAAGCAAAATTTCAGCAATGAGCTACATTTTCAGCCTAGCAGATGAAGGCATACAGGATACAGTACCTGGAAGCTCATGTGTCACTAATTCAGGCAAGAAATAAGGCACAAGCTTTTAACAGTGACTTTTTTTTTCAATGGAACAAATTACCTCAACTTGCAGTGGACTATCACTCTCTATGCCAGTCGCAAAATAAAGACTGGATTTTGAGTAAGTAAGAGTATGAGAAAGAGATAGATATAATTTAGTTCCAGCACAATTTAATTTAAGAAAGCACTATGGTGAGTTTTATAAAGGAGATCAGACAAGATGAGTCAAATACTCCCCTGTAAATTTGAGATCTATGGTTTTATTAATTAGTCTATTGGGCATTGCTACTACTTTTATTAGCTTTATCTTTTTAATAATTTCATGAAAAATAACATGACAGAAATTCCCCAGATCCTGCTCAACTGCCAGGGCAGCAACCTCCTTCTCTTCTTTCTCAGCCTGCAGTGCAGGTGTAATCAATATCCAGGTCACTCTCACCACCAGTCTTCACTATTTTGCAGTTTCACTTTGTCTGTCTTGCAAAACATCTGTACTGCAGGCAGGTTCTTTCCCCAAATGCTAGCAACTATGGCATGCTCACTGCTAGCCCTGCAGCCCTGCAACCAAGTGTGAGGAGCAATCTCCATGGTTTCTCAGAACCTTTTATTTTCTTGACTAATTTAATTGCATCCCTCTCAAATCACAACCTCATATTCTACTGAATGAAAGCCCCATACACAGATCTATGGCATGCATCCACTATAGCACTACTACCAGGAACATTTTGGTCATACATAAAACTTTGTTTTGGGAGCAAGGAACACCATTTGGTTTAAGTGTGCAGGGTTGTACCACAAGAAGAACCCAGTTGCTCTGATAAAAAGAGAAAACATTAAGAAGAAAAGTCTAACACATTTATTTCTTTTTTTCTTGTATTAAAGCAGAAGTAGAAAAACTATTTTTTTTTTTTATTCTTAAATCTACTACAAGAAACCTCCTACTCTGGAGCACTGGGGTCATTTAGAGCCAGAAATACTAGGTCTTTCCAGTAGATACCTTGATTCCCAGCTTTGCAGCAAGATGTAATAATAATTATCTCAGAAAAATTGCAAACTAGTGGTGGTTAACAAAAGTAAGTCTTGAATGTGTTAAAAGAGAAAATAAGAGTAAAGGCCACCAGAGTTTAGAGAGAAAAGGATACTGGAAAATAAAACCACATAAATTTAAAAACCTACAGTGTGTTCTGAAATATCTCTAAAATGGAGACTAATGTAAATATATGATAGGACATGTCATAAAAATATTTTATTGTATTCATAACAAGGTACTGTCAAACACATTATTGGCACTTCATAAATAATAAATAGTGATAACAGAACACTTTTCTAACTTCACCACATATAAGCAATGCAGCCAGTACAACCTAATGAATATAAAATCTTTATATCTCCACCTGCCATTATGTATTTTCTCTACATGTTATGTAAACATTTTTAAACAGTCACCAAGACATTTATCCGATGACTATACACTGGATGTTTTAAAATGTCTTACATATAGAAAATTTAATTTCCTAAGAAAATAAATTTTAAAAGGCTACAGAAAGTTAGAGGGAACTTGCTTACTGAAAAAAACAGACTGGAAAGAATAAGCAGTGTCAGTGGAAAGTAAAATTACTTCACTGGGTTAATGTGAAAAGCATAGAAAAAGCATGTAGATTTCTTAAATAATGTAAGCCCAATAAAAAAATTTGCAAATAGTAGGCAAAGAAAAAAATCCCACATGATCTTGATTTTGTAAATTATAGAATGACTCAGTTATATAACGTTCATTAGATTTGTAATAGCTTCTGTTTTTCCCTTACTTTCCCTCATGTTTTCTATGTTTTTGACTTCCAGGAAAAAGCTGAGATATTTTAGTGCATCCAAATCCATGAGCTCTTTAAAAAATGAAAGCAGTTTGCCTTTAGCAGCTTCTTTTTATGAGCACAATATTACTGTTCCAACTTTTAGATTTCAGGTTTTTCTGTCTGAAGGAGATACTCTCCATGGGCTGGGTTAAATTGATCAAATGTTTTCTTTCTCCAGGGTTTGTCAGGTGAATACTTCACTGTAAATCATGGCCCACTCTCCATTCTCTAAATATATATTAAAAGACAGCAGCACACTGGAGGTATAGCTAACTGCAAAACTGAAGCACTCCCTTGAGTTCTGTTCTAGGCAACCTCCTTAACAGGTGAATGCATAGCCATGCCGTGCATCAAACATGTTTTTGTAAAAGTAGATTGGCTGCTTGATCAAGCAATCATTGTCCTGGCAGAAAAGCAAAAAGAGAGATCAAGTGCAATACAAAGGTTGAAGTGGAACAACACAACAGTATACATAAAATCCTCAAGAACTTTACTTAGGGGCATAAAGTTTATTAAAGTGAATCAGATTATGCTCCCATTATGTCTGGAACCAGGTTGCTGACATTAACTAAATAGGCTGCTTAGGGGAATTGAAAAATTCTCATTATGTATCTCTTTCTTTCATGCTCACATGGCATACTCTGCTATTTTTCACACATGCCTAGATATTTTAGGGCTTCCAAAGCATCTTTGCCCACCAAGTGCCAGAAGTTTAAAGACTGGGCTAAAGTGCTGCATGGTTATTGCAGCAAATAATTAAAAGAGCTTTCTCATTAGTTTTGCACTGCTCTAACATCTGCCCTAAAACCCAGCCATGGTAGGAATTTCTACCACACTGTCAACTATTTATCTGATAAGGAAAAAGAAATTAACCCTTCCTTATCTAGTAGCTGGCATCTGCTGCCTGATTTTTCCCTCTGCATAGCCAGCACTGAATTTTATGATAAAGCTTACAGAAAATGCAAGACATGAGTATTGTGTCTATATTAAAAAAACAGATTTAGCTTTACCAGAAAGTGAAACAATCTTAGAGACCAGTAATTCACACTGGAACAGGCCCAGCATGGTTTTGACATGGATTTCTCTCAAATCCATAAGAATGGTGCTGGGATTTTGCATCACCAGGGACCTATTACCCAGTCTGCACCTAGCTATGCAGTTCTGCATCTGGACAAATGTGGATGTGCCCAGACTGGGCCACTTTTCTGCAAGGACAGAGAATGAGTTTTCCATTTACTGTTCAATTTGATAGCAAGGATGTGCCACTAAGACAAGTTTTCATGTAAGTGTAAGGCCTAGAGATGCATTTGTATATGAGCATTTTTTCCAAGTACTAAACTGCCACAGGAATGTGGCAAACAACAACATTTTAGGCACTCCATCCACTTAGCTCATTCCCAAAAAATGATCACTGAGTATCAGAGAGATACATGTGTGCTGTTGATATGACTTTGAAATATTTTAAAGATATGCTAAGCCTAGATATATGGGTTTTATTCTTGTTAATTCTCCTGCAAGCCACAATATTTTTATTTTTTTAATATGTTTCTCGTGTCCTGCCATAAATACAGTGTGCAACTGCCATGGTCAAGGAAGAAAAAACTTTTGGATAAAAGGGATATTTACATGATCCCAGGGCTGAGAGACATTAGGAGAGGAGAGGAGAATTTGCAGAAGAGAAACAGAGCTAGTTATTGCTTGTGACACTGATGAGCCATCTTTCCTGAAGAAATAGCTACAACATATTTGGCAAAAATTGATGTATTACCACTATCCTGTCTTAATGTTGTTTTTTTGGGCTTTTTTATTGCATGCTTATTTTTTTCAGCAACGTGGCTTACAGAACATGTATGAGTTTAGGCGGGTTAAAAACTCCTTTAACATCTCCAGCAAAGTTTTGGGTAAAAAAGTGGGTTTGTTTCTGTCTTATTGTGCTGCGGGAGTTTATTGCTGACCAGGATAATGAACAAGGGAAGCTTTTAATAGGGAAATAGGTGCTTTTATACTGGGTATGATTTAATTCTTAATTTCTATGCTAATTTAATTTGTATCAACAGAAAATTAACAATGACTTGTTTTTCACTGGATAAAACTTTGGTCTCATGAAAAAGAGACATTTGCTAAGATGTCTCTAGAAATTAGGTCAAAATTCTTATTAACTGCAGGAGATATAAATTAGCAGATGATTTCTAAAATAGAATATAATAAAAATCTTGTTCTGCAGAAAGTTTTAAAGAGAAATTTCAACTTATTATGTGCATTTCTTTGTTTTATTAATGATATGCTAAAGGGGATAAGTTTTGTAGTCAAGTTAATATAAAAGTTACCACTTTTCTCATCCTCAAGGTAAAACCTTACATGTAGGAAAATTTCTTTTTCAACTTTGTTTTTCCTTTAGTTAGGGATAAATTTTAGAACTGGGAATTGCTCATGATTAGAAAACAGGTTTCACCTTAAGAAAACTGCTGTCACATCTGAAAAACCTCTCATAAAGGCACTGGAGAAGAAGTTCCTATTTACATTAGGAGAAACCACACATTAAAGTCTCATATGGATAAAAGCCATTAATCACAGCCCCTCAGAGAGCAAAGCAGGAAAAGGTTGGGAGATGCTACGACTAGTACATAGGCAGAAGACTAAATATTGAAAATTTATATTACTCAAGTGTCTGAATTAATTATATCAGTTATTCTAATATTTTTGGTTACTTAAAAGAAATTTCCATCTGAATTTCACTCTTTCTAAATGCTTTTGGTGCATATGGTTTTACCAAAACATTTTGAGCTGGAAAATTAGAACATGTTGCTTATAAAAGGTCAAAATTTTCTGGCAACTTGAAATATAAGCTGAATATCAAAATTAACTTTTCTGCACATTTCTGTTTCAACTAATTGGTATTTTCTCCAGTCAAAAGCTATTTCATCAAAATATATAAGATAAATTTAAGGAATCTGAGTATGAGCAATGTTTGTCCAGCAGATGACATTCCTGTAGTGGATAACAGAGAAAAACTAAATCCCAATCTGATGCTGCCAAATGTCTTAATAATGTAGAAAATGCATCTGGATGGGCGGTACAGGCCACCAGTTCTTCTGGCACTTTCCCAGGGGACGCTTTCTGGAGAAGGTGACAGGGGTTCCCCAGGCATCCCATGACATCCCATTTGCACCGACCTTATCCTGGTGTGGTGAGCTGTACCTGTGCCAGGTAAAACCAGGAAAATCATGTTTCAAGTGTCTCAGGTCATCAGGCCTGACAGCAGAGTGCAGCCCCTGCCAGGTGCACATCTCTCCCTGGGTAGGGGGAAAATCAGGCTTCTGACTCTCACCCCTGTGTGGGCTTGGGTGAATTGCCAGCCAGCTCATGACTGGACTACAGGACTGTCTTGTCACCAAATGGGCATATTTCACAAAGACTTCTATTGATTTATGTTATCTGTCTTTTCATCCTTTTAAAAAAGGTGCCACAGAATAGTAGTAAAAAGCTAATGCCGTTTGCTGTTTGTCACATGTGGTATAACCAAGCGTGCCTGTTCAGTGTGCTTATCATCACTGCAAAATTGTAAAATTGGCTTTCTCCAGGATGTAGTACATCTTTGAAAACAGCCAGCCCTGCAGATCTAGACAGAGATTAGGTGCATGATTTTAGTCCATTGAAGAAAAAAAATTGACCCTGCAGTGCCTGTATACATGTGTAGATAATGTGTTCCTAATTACTTTTCGCATTTATATGTATTTTATACACAAAACCCCACAAATCTGAAAGAAATGAAACCTGAAAAAAAACACTAGGGGTCCCTCTTGGCAACAAAGCATTCAGCAGTGTTGAAAAGAACAGAGCCAATTCCTGAGACAAATATAGCTTTTACTGGAAATGCCTTCTCTTGAGAAGGGGGAAAGAATGGAAAAATAAGGAAAGATAATTTATGGCTTTCTGTTCAAAACCTTCCTGGACCAAATTCACTTTTTCACTTTTTGTCACCTTCCAGCTCTGAAATGGAGACTGGCCTAAGTAGTGTAAGGGCTCATCTATCCTCTCTTGAACTTCCCTGCTGAATTTGAAGGCATCAGCACAAAAGAACCCAAATATGGCTTTAACCTGGACCTCGGAGGGGGATGGGGACCTGCCAAGACTGAACCCAGTGCTCAAGCTTCAATAACCTTGTACGAATGCGGTTGAGAAAGGGAAAGGAGATTCATTTCTAATGAATGCAGCTTGAAATATATATTTCAAGACTTAAATGAATAGGTTTTTAGTTACAGTGTGGTGCAGAGAAGAGTAGATGTGGAACAACTGCTTACACAGACACAAAACAGCCTCTCATTCTCTCACACTCCCTGAGTCCCTTAGGATGCGATTGGACAGATGGATGCAAAAAATGCCTAGGAAGACAGACAGAGAAAAAAATCTTATGTAACATAAATGTAATTAAATCCTCTGGCAATGAAGCCAAGAGCTTGTAATTGCATATTTGCTGGACATGCTATATACACCAATTGCAGGTTTCCTGCTTTGAAAATATATCAAGGACATCTTTCTAGCTTTATTCTTACAGGGGCTAGTATTAACATCATTTTTATAAAAAAACAAGCTGGGAGAAAAATTGTCAAGTTTTAAAATTCATTTTAAATGCAGTAAACCTCATTGTTTGCAGCAGATTGTTTTCAATGAAAACATTTGGCAGCTCATACTGTTGTGACAATTTTTTCCAGTACCCTTACTATTGCACTGTATCTGTTGTATCTTATGTTTCCCATATTTTTTTGTAACAAAGGAAACAACAAATAGCTCAGAAATCCAATAGTGGATAAGTTTCACAGTCTCTACTTGTACCTGTGCAGTGAAATCATAGAGTGTTTGCAAACATGACATGTATAGAAGACTATACAAAGTTACAAAGACAGAATTTCCAAGAGTTCTTCATAGAATCACAGAATGGTTTGAGTTAGAAGAGAGCTTAAAGGTCCTCTAGTTCCAGCCCTCCTGCCATGGGCAGGGACACCTTCCACTAAACAGGGTTCCTCTAAGAACCATCCAGCATGGCCTGGAGTGCCTCCAGGGATGTGGCAGCCTCAGCTTCTTTAGGAAACCTGTTCCAGTTCTTCACCACTCTCACAGATAAGAATTTCTTCCTAACATCTAATCTAAACTTTCCCTCTTGTTCTATCACTTGAGGTAAATTAGATGCTTGTCATTTACCATTGGATTTCAATGAGAATTGCAGACCTGGTTTGAGGGCTTCTTGGTCTCTGACCACTCTGCTTGTCAGAGAGCCGAGTCCTCAGAAGCCGGATAGCGTAATGAAATCTTCCTCTATGAAGGCGGGACGACTCACAGGCGGCTTTAATTCCAGGAGGGTTTATTGAGGAACAGCAATTCAGGGAGCGAAGGGAAAACAACCTCTCCGGGAGGGAGCTCGCTCTGAGAGCCCCGAACAGGGGGCGGAATGGGGATTATATCTGGGACAAGAGAGGGAGGGTCCAGGCATGAAGCGTTCAGTGAAGGAAGGCTTCGGGGGCAGAGTCAGGGTCGAGTGACAGGGTTATAACCAATGAGGGTAAGGGGAAGGAGCGGCTTCAGGGAAGGAACCAATGGGGGTATAAAGAACAAAGAACTTTCTAGAACCAAGGGATGACAGACATACTGATTAACAAGGGGAAGGGATGACAAAATGATTGACAACAGGGGAGGCGGGGAACTACACACCTGTCACCTCCCAGGGTATTTCGGGGGGACAGTTTCCCAAGTCCCCTCCCACATCTCCCCCGTTTTTGTTAATTAAATAAATATTTGCCAAAGTCTTGGTAAGCGTCTTTTTGAAGATGGTTAAGGCAACTGAAATGAGAAGGATAATTATGAAAATCCAAAAGAGTCCTTTTAAAATGGAGGCTGCCCACCCGGGAATGCCCCACTGCATCAATAGTTTGTGGACGGGGTCCACAGCCGAAGTTTCCGTTTTGATGTCCTGTACTTCGGTCCGGATCCGCTGGATGTTGGCTTGGATGGAAGTGCTCCGTGATGTTAAATTGAAGCAACACAATCCTTCGAAGTCCTCGCAGCTGTGGCCATGGGCGAGCAGCAGGAAATCAATAGCCGTTCTGTTTTGTAATGTGGCTTGCCTCGTGGTTTGCTGGTCTGCCAGAAGATCGGAGAGGGCGGCAGACGAGGCGTTGGCATGCTTGCTTATCCAACACTCCAGGTGAGAAAGCTCACCGAGGGCCTTAGCTGCTGCATACCATGGTAAAAAGATGGATACAGCGACCCTCTTTGTTTTTCCCCAATCGTAAATTTCGGAGTCACAATTTTCGTCGAATTGAGCATATGATCTTTTGGTGCGTGCCAATTGTCTTTCTTTTTTCCAATCTAGAATTTGAGTTCTGTTTGGAGTGAGGGTAGCAAGCTTGCCAAGGCTGCATGGGCCTCCCTGGAGCCGAGATGGAATTCCCGACCATACTCTGTCCCCACAGATAAGAAACATCCCCCTGGGCAATGTCTTGGGACGAGTGGATGAAACCGAAATCACCTGGCTAGTATAATTGCACCAGGTTTGGCTGTTATATTTTTTACTGATAGGTGTTACATCTTTCCGGTATGTGTCTTTGGCCAAGTCAATTCCGTGCCAATTTTGACTTGGCCTCCTATAATAGAATTTGACACAATATCTAGCTGTGGAGGACCCCAGTAAGTCCAATTCTTGGGGTTCCTCTTTGCTGTTGGGCAAAATTTTGGTCCACTCATCCCAAGTATCGACCGGGTTAGGCCTCCTACCCGTGGTTCGGAGCAGGTCAGAATTGGATACCGGCCAATCATCAGCTACCAAGGGGACCCCCACCAGGCAAGTGGACAGGGGATTGTCCACGTTGCCCATGGCCAGACATAGGTTATCCTGCTGCAAGGACTTTGCCAGCGTGATCCAGACGTTTTCTTTCGGCTGTGGTACCACCCAGCCATCTGCTACATGCAGCCACAGGAGGATGGAAAGCGTGGCTGCAACCAGCTGGGCGCAGTGGGACATCTTCTGTTGTTCCTTTTGGGTGAATGATGTTCTGGCAGCCATCCTAGTACTAAAATTAAACAAAACAATATTACCAACATACATTTGGTTCTCTCCCCTCCCCCAGCTCCCCCTTTTGGGTTAAAATAAAAATAAATTTCAGGACGGAGGGGTAAAGGGATGACGGGTTAGGTATGAAGGTAGAGGGAACGGCACAGGAGGGGATGGGGTGGCGGAAGTTGTTAAGTCCTGCAGAGGTAGGTATGTCCTTGTGATGAGGACCCGGGAGACGATGTTGGGTGGTCTTCCGGTCCTCTTCTTTTTTCTCCGTCGCCACGCCACTGCATTATCTGGTGGTGATCGTGATGGGGTCGCTGGGTTGCTCCTCGCTGGGGGGTCCGTGGTAGTGCTCTCCAGGTACGGTTTGACGTATTTTCCAGGAATCCATTTGGGACCCTGGGCTGTGGAAACACAAGCGTACCCTCTCCCCCACGTTATCAGAGGGTACGGCCCTGAGATGATTTTTGATTCTGGGTCTCTGATGAGGACTGGCGGACGCTCTTTCAAAACTGCCCTGGTGTTATTGCAAAAGTGTCTGAGTGCAGGGGGATTCGGCTCCCGGTCAGAACAATTTAAGAAATTAAGAACATAAAGTGCCTTGCATAATCTTTCAACTGGTGTCATGGCCAGAGCCGAATCGTGTTGTTGTTCTAGCAGCCTTTTTAACTCTTTGTGGGAGCGTTCCACTATTGCCTGTCCTGTGGGGTTATGGGGAATGCCGGTGGAATGGGCAATTCCCCATTGTTGTAGAAATTGTGCGAATCTTGTCGAGGTGAATCCAGGCCCATTGTCCGTTTTGATGGCTTTTGGGACTCTAGCTAATGTGGCAAATGCCATGAATAGATGTTTGATGATATCTTTTGTTTTCTCACCAGTGTGGAGTGACGCGAACACGGCCCCAGAAAATGTGTCTATGGACACATGCAGGTATTTCAGGCGGCCAAAAGGATTATAGTGAGTGATGTCTGTTTGCCACAGCTCCAATGCTGCCAACCCTCGGGGGTTTATCCCCGTTGGCAGCGGTGGAAGGGCGAAGGACTGACAGCTTGGGCATGTGGCTAGTATGGCTTTGGCTTGTTCTTTTGATATTTTAAATTGTCGGGCAAGGGCAGGTGCATTTTGATGGAAAAACGCATGGCTGAGCCTTGCCTGTGCAAAGATGTCTGGTAAGGTTAATGAAAGTGCAGGTGCAGAGTAATGAGATGTCATTGCAAGGAGGTCGGCCATCCGGTTCCCCTCTGCAATAGCTCCTGGCAGGTCTGTGTGAGCCCGGACGTGCATAATATAATAGAGTTGCTCTCGGTGGGAGATCAGCCAGATTAATTCCGTGAGCAAATCGAATAACTGTTTGTTTTGAACTTCTTTGAGCAGGGCGTGTTCTGCCCGTTCTGCTACCCCGGCAACATAAGCCGAATCTGTTACCAGATTGAAAGGTTGCTGAAATTTTTTGAATGCTCTCACGACCGCAGCAAGTTCTGCGATCTGAGGGGAACCCTCAACCAGTTGGATGTCAGACTCCCACTTCTGACTCTCCGGGTCCTTCCAAGTGATCACCGATTTGTGGGATTTTCCCGACCCATCGGTGAACACCGTGAGAGCACCTTTAATAGGTGTTTTATTTTTGAATGACTTTGGGGCCAAATATAACGTGTCTTTGAATATTTTATGTTTAGGGTAATGAATGGAAATCTGTCCAGGGTAACTGTCTAAAGCAATTTGCAAACTTTCGTTTGTCTGAAGCAGGGATTCCAATTGTTCCAAATTAAGAGGTAGGTAAATGCACGCCGGGTCACACCCTGCGAGGGTCCGGAGGCGTTGTCTGGCCTTTATTATTATCCTAGCCATTAACTCTGCAGGAGTTGAAATAGTTTTCGCTGGCTGGTGCGGGAGAAACAGCCACTCAATGATAAGGAGTGGGTCCTTCCGCCCAGCGTCCCATTGAAAAAGCAGACCATGGAAGTTTGGGCACTTACCCAGTATGGCAAGGGTGACGGGAAGGAGCCGATCCACACGGTGGGCCTGACGGGATCGTATGGCCTCAGCGACTCTCTCCAGGGCTCCTTTGGCGGCAGGTGTTAGCTCGTGAGGGGAAGCTAGGTCGCCATCTCCTCGTAGCAGGTTGAAGAGCGGCGCCAGCTCCTCCGTGGTGAGTCCCAGGAGAGGTCGGATCCACGTGACGGTACCGCAGATCTGCTGGAGATCCCGCAGGGTCCGTGGGTCGTCTTTGACGGTGACAGATTGGGGCGCGACAGTCCTTCCCGTAATGTGAAAGCCCAAATACTTCCATGGCGCTGACAGCTGGATCTTTTCTTCAGCAATTTCAAACCCTGCAGCTTTAATGGCCTTAACAGTCTTGGAAAGTGTGATCTGCAGATAAGCTTGTGTTTCAGCGCAGATCAAGACATCATCCATATAATGCAGGATGATCGCTTCAGGGAACAGCTTCCTGATCGGCGAAAGCACCTGGGCCACAAAAGTTTGGCAGAGCACCGGGGAATTTTTCATTCCCTGGGGCAAAGTGGTCCATTGGTACCTCTTATAAGGCTCCGCCCTATTGATGGAAGGGACGGAGAACGCGAATCTGGGGGCATCTCCGGGATACAATGGGATGTTGAAAAAGCAGTCCTTGATGTCAATGACTGCGAGCTGCCAATCCCGGGGAAGCATGGAGGGTGAGGGAAGGCCAGGCTGCAGGGGGCCCATGTCCTCGATTACCTCATTGACCCTGCGCAGGTCTTGGAGCAGGCGCCATTTGTCTTTGCCAGGTTTTTTAATAACAAAGACAGGAGTGTTCCAGGGGCTGGTGGAGGGTATTAAATGCCCCAGGCGGACCTGCTCCTCTACTAATTCATGGAGCGCTTTTAATTTCTCCTCCACAAGGGGCCACTGGTCCACCCACACTGGAACATCGGTCTTCCAATTCAGCGGTGGGGAGGTGCGCTCCGCAGTGGCCCATACTAAAAATCCCATGCAGGGCTAGGGATATCGAGGCGGGCACCCCATTGGGACAAAATGTCCCTGCCTAATAACATGATGTTAGATGAAACAACAAAAGGCCGAATGGTGGCAACCTGTCCCTCAGGGCCCTCCACACTTACCAGGTGTTTGCTGCGCATGGAGTTGACAGCTCCTCCCACTCCGGAGATTGTGCCACAAGGGGGCACCAACTCCCAGTCGCGGGGCCACTTTGACCGGGGAATGATGGTGACGTCTGCCCCGGTGTCCGCCATCAGGTCCAGTTTGATGGACTTTCCCTGAAGCGATAAAACAGTCTCAATCATTGGTCTGGATTTGCAAACATTTTGTGTGAGGAAGACAAAATTGTCTTCCCCGGAGTCATGTCCAGCGAAATAGTCCTGTACTGGTGGATCGGTGAGGTCGGCCACGTCGAGGAGGTACATGGCAGCGAAGGGGAGCCCCTTGGTGATGGTGCAAGGTGGTTGATGGCAGACGACCGAGACGGTGACCTCGGACCCCGGCTGAAAACACACCACTTCAGGAACGACGGTAACACGGTCTGGTGTGAGCCTGCAATCTCCGAGTATTAACACTGTCACCTCACAATTGCGGTAAGAGGGTTCCAGGAACCCAGCGGGAACTCTCACCAGGTCCTCATCCTGGAGAGTCACAGTGATGGAGCTTTTGAGGACCCGGTGAGTGTCTGAATCTAAGTTGCGGGTTCTACGGAAGAGGCGGAGCCCGTCGTCGTGGCTCCGCCAACCCTCCGGAACTGTCCGCTGGGCCACCGGTCCTCCCGGATGGTGGGGAGGCCTGGGCGCTGTGAGGGGCCACTTGTTGTCCTCGCGCGGCCCCTCCCCGCGCTCCGTGACCCGTTTCCCGCCTGCTGATGGTAGGGCATCGGGTTCCTGGGTATTGGTCTTGGGGAGGGTGTGTATGAGTAGTGTGGTTGCTCCGGGGGCCAGTATGGGCAGTTGGCTTGTATGTGGCCCATCTGGCCACACCCGAAGCACCGGATGGTGTTCATCGTCAACATCGCCTCCCCAATCCCCTTACTTACTGCAAGGGCGACAGTGGTCTCAGTGGAGGCGGCTTTCGTGCAGGCCTCCACCATCTGTGCGATGGTGGGTTCGGGGTCCTGAGGTAAAGTCCTTAATATCTTCTTTGTCTCGGCTGTCGCGTTGGTCATGGCCATCTTTCTCAGGAGCTCTTCCCTCGCTGCAGGATGGTCTATCTGCCGGTCGATGGCCTCCCTCAGCCGGTCCACGAATTTTATGAAAGATTCCTCTGGGCCCTGGGTAATAGCTGAAAAGTTCTGGAGGGGCGTTTTCCCATCGGGGATTTTTAACAGTGCCGCTCGGCCAGCCTCCTTGATGTCATCTAGGACCTCCGTGGGTAACAGTATTTGGTCCTCTGGCTGGCTGAACTCCCCCTCCCCTGCCAGGGCTTCTATGGCTTCCTCTCCCTCTCCAATTGCCTCTGCTAAATTGTGTTTTTTCAGAAGAGGCTTGAGGAGCTTTCTCCATTGAATGTCCCACAATAAAAGCTCGGTGGGAGTGAGCAGGGACTTGGCAATATATTTAACGTCATGCTGGACCAATGTATGGCCCGAGAAAGCGAGGTCCAATACATTCTTAAAGAAAGGAGAGTCTCGACCATAGTCTTTGGCAGCCTTCCTCAGTTCTTTAATCTCCACATATGGGAGTTGCTCCCAGTGTGGCCGCTGCCCCCTGGTCCTCACCACAGGTGCTGCGAACGGCCCCAGATCTCTTGCGAATTCCAAATCCCCATCCTTAATTGCCTCTGCCCTGATCCGGGCCCACCCACCTCCCGGCCTAGGTGTGGGCCGGGGGCTGTCGCTGTCCTCATCCTCATTGGAGGATGAGGCAGGACGAGCAAGGGCTCGGACCTTCCCCTTGGCCGGTGGGCTTCGGTGGCATGAAGCCCGGCAGGCCAAGATGGCCTGCTTCCGGCCAGGCCGACTTCCGGTTCCGGTGGAGTGGGAACCAGAAGAGGCCTGAGGGGAGGCGTGGCCAGGCTCACCCACCGGGGTGTGGCCTTCCAGCAGGGGGTTCCCTCCCACAGGGGCGTGGCCTTCCTGCAGGCCGGTCCCTCCCACCGGGGGCCCACCCAGGGGTGTGGCCATGGGGGCTGGAGGGGCGGGTCCCGACGACGTAACAATCGACGCGGTGGTAGGGGCGGGACCCGACGCAGGGGCGGCACTCGACGGGGGTGGAACCTGAGGGGGACTGGCAGGGGCCCGAAGGGAGTGAGGAGGTGGAGAGGAGGCGCCATTTTGTCCCTCGGTGGCGGGCTGCTCGGCCATGTGGCCGGCGCCATTTTGTGAGGTGTGGTGACAGAGATCAGGAATCGAATAACATGGTTTTAAACTGGGTACAGGGGTTTGAGGGCTTTGGGGAGAGGAAAGACTCGCACTGGGATGACCAGTCCCAGGACGAGGAGAGGACAGAGTGGGGCGGGGAGCAGCAGGGAGACGGTGGCAGCCCTGTGCCTGGTTATGGCAGGGTCTGCTGCCCGACCCACCCTTAGGGGAAACCGAGTTAGGAGTGGGGGGGGCGGAATGAGGGTTAGGAGAACCGGGGACCCAACTCTCACCCTTTTGTTTAAATAAAGTGTAAATAGAATGAAAAAGTGGAAAAAAATGCCCCACAGAAAAATTCCCCTTTACTTGTAATGCGTATAACAGTTTCCCAACATTTCCCCAGAAAATAAGAGAAGAAAAATCATCCCTGGAGGTGTCAGGGAAGTTATCGAAAATAAGATTAACAAAAGCCTTAAGGTCCCTCTTTTTAAAAGAAATGTTCCCCAAAACAAGGGAGGATTTAACGTGGAGGTAAAAATCCCGCCGGGCAGGAGACAGGCGATTGCCCATTCTCACTGCAGAAAAAAGGAAATCCCCAAAGAGACAAAGAGAGAAACGAAAAGGAAAAGAGACAGGGTCGGGTGCCAGACAGGGCACCAGGAACTCACCACAAAGAAGACCGCTGTCAAAACGAAAAGTCTCTGAGGGGGAGAGGAAGCGCTGCAGGTCTCGTCCCGTTCGGAGTCTGCTCCCAAACTCGAAGTCGAACCAGGACGAGGTGTCTGCAGCCCGCGAGGTAGGCGATCTTCTTCAACGAAGAGCAGCTGCTCGTGGAACTGGCGGCGAACAGCGCTTTTAGTCCTCGGGCAGCCGGATCGCAGAGCCGATGGAGCCGAGGAGACGCTCTGCAACTGACTCCTGAGAGGGGTCAGTCTGTTCGGGCGCCAGTTGAGGGCTTCTTGGTCTCTGACCACTCTGCTTGTCAGAGAGCCGAGTCCTCAGAAGCCGGATAGCGTAATGAAATCTTCCTCTATGAAGGCGGGACGACTCACAGGCGGCTTTAATTCCAGGAGGGTTTATTGAGGAACAGCAATTCAGGGAGCGAAGGGAAAACAACCTCTCCGGGAGGGAGCTCGCTCTGAGAGCCCCGAACAGGGGGCGGAATGGGGATTATATCTGGGACAAGAGAGGGAGGGTCCAGGCATGAAGCGTTCAGTGAAGGAAGGCTTCGGGGGCAGAGTCAGGGTCGAGTGACAGGGTTATAACCAATGAGGGTAAGGGGAAGGAGCGGCTTCAGGGAAGGAACCAATGGGGGTATAAAGAACAAAGAACTTTCTAGAACCAAGGGATGACAGACATACTGATTAACAAGGGGAAGGGATGACAAAATGATTGACAACAGGGGAGGCGGGGAACTACACACCTGTCACCTCCCAGGGTATTTCGGGGGGACAGTTTCCCAAGTCCCCTCCCACACTGGTTCTTTTCAGTATTTTAGGCAATCTCATTTTAGAGATGAGTTATGAGTTCCATTGCTGTTACACTGTATCTCATTAGGTTTCCTAATGAGCACAAGGTCAGTAAAGTACCAAGTGTCTTGATTAAGGTCTCTGAAATTTCACTAAATCCCAACTAAAAATCCCAGACTGCAAACTGTCAGGATTATCTCAAGTCTCCTGACCAATCCAGTATCTTTCTTTTCTGCAGCTGACACAGTCACAGATTGAGTGAAGCAAAGACACCTGAACTCACTATGTGGCAGTAACAAAGGCTTGCAGTTAGCATGGGTCTACCTAGAAAAGCTCCTCGTGGAAAAAAAAGAAAACTGAAATTGATACATTTGGCCTTCCACCTGGGAGTAGCAAACATCCAGCTGCCTAGCCTATAACACTCATGCAGAGAACCTGCTTGTAGGACATCTCAAACCAGTCCCAGTTGTGCTCTGTGTGGACATATCTTACTACACACATGCTGCTTATGTAAGGAATTTGTACCCTATGCATCTGCTCAGTGGATGCACACAGGCTTTGTTCCTCATTGGTACATCTCAGGTATCATCAGGAGGCATGCAGACTAATTCATGGCTGGTCCCCTGAAATGGGCCTGGGAGTTGTTGGGAGAGTGTTAATTCCACTGAGTCAAACCCAAAACAAGGATTATTCTAATAATTTGCCAGTAGATAAGAATGAACTCCCACGTCCTTATCTATTTATTGACCCTATTCTATTTATTCAATTATGGTGCAGACTAAATGCACCTACTTCTGTCCTGGAAATATCTGGAAATAATTTGACAACAAAGATTAATTAACAGCAATAGTAAACCCAAATGATATCTAATGTCACAAGGTATGGCAGCAGCTAAACTTAGAAATACCAGCTGCAGAAATAAGATCCCAGTCTCCTTTTTAAATAAGCAGGTCACACAACCCTTTACCTTTCCCTGTTTTCTTGGGTGAATCCATCTCTTGTTATTCAAAGGTACAGTAACTAAGAAGGGGACCAGATAATCCTGTGCAATATTTGCCTGAACCTAGTTTCTTAAATGGCTTTCACATTAAAAAAAAAAAAAAAAAAAAAAGAAAAAGAAAAAAAAGGTGCATATTCAAAAAAAGTGTTTATTGGTGTCCTTCCATTCAGCTTCAAAATGGTTCCAGTGGGCTACAACATAGGGAATCATTAAACACATTAAACACATTATTTTGGTAAATAAAATTAAGCCACTAAATTTGTCCTTCTGAAAGTAGCTCTTGGAACCAGAAGTACAGGTAGATGAATGTCTAATAACTGAAGTGTGGATTTGCTTCCACTTCAAGTAAAAACCGCTGAAAACATCCTACAAGTGGATCTTGTGAAGTCAGGTGTACACAGATAAACTGCTACCAAGTACAAGAAACATTGTGAAGTATAGAGGTTCTTATAAAACTGGAATTCTCTCTGGTCCATTGGAATTGTTTACAAACAGCCTTAAAATTGGTAACATCTACACTGAAAATCCACTTGTTTATTAATTTTTATTTAATTAAGATGAGGATTATTCACTGCCCTTACTTGGCGAATTTTTATGTTAGTAGGCCTGAGTGAACACACTTGGATGCAGGAGCTGACTCATCAATGAAGATAAAAGGTGTGACCAAAATATGGAGAAGGCCAGCTGGATATCAGCTACTGCATGGTCTTCCTTGGGTTTGCCCTAAACGGTGTTATGGCTGGTGGGAGAAATTTGGGATTAACACTTTTGGAGCACTTTAAAGCACTCAGGCCCATATAAAATCAGATTTTATTAGCCCTGTTATTCACAGAGCAACATCTCAAGTATGATTTTTTTTTTTCCTACAGGTAATTTCCAAGCACCTGACAGGCCACACGACTTACTGAACACCATTAGCTGATACCCAGGCTGCAAGTTCATGAGACACAATATGTCTGTGGCCTGAGGCAGCAACTGAGTTGGTGTGTGGGTCACAGCCTGACAGAAATGGATGCAATCTGCCTCACTCAGGGAAGGAGCTGAACTTTGGCACAACTGCTTTGATGACAGAGTCTATACCCTGGCTTTTACTTGGAGAACAATGTCAGGGCCTGGAAGGGAGAAAAGCTGTGCCAGTATTTGTCTCTGGAGACTGAACCTTGAACAACATGCTGCACTCAAGCCCACCCTTTGTCTTGCCCAAGAAGATCATTTTCGGTTTTCTCCTATTCAGCGCAGAGCAGAACCTCACAGCATGGGACATAACTTTATCTGGAAGTTTTTGAGGCTGCAATCATGATCATGAGATACCATTTATCAAATGAGTCAACATCCGGAGTTATCACTTGGGCTCTGAGAAAACTTCAGCATTAAAAAGATTTATGCCAGAGAACATATGATTTGGTTTACCATATGCTGTTTTATCTGATAAAGATAAGTGCAGAGCATTTGCCAAAAGAAGAAAAGCAAAGAGGAAAAACAATGCAACAAAACTGTGTTCATTTAGTTCACCTTTAATAAGCTGGCTAAATATCTAGAAGGAATTCCCAGATATATTTATCCCAAGCCCATAAATCCTTTCTCATCACTACAGAGCCTTTGCAGGATTTGCCCAGGGTTCTTAGAGTGCCTTTCCTCCACATACATGTCAACATTTCAAGTACTAAATAGTTTCAAATTCTAAACAATTAACTGAATAATGAAGTAGTCTCCAATCTCATTTGTTCAAGACCTAACTCAGACAAAAAAAAAAAAAAAAAAAAGAGTAAAATACAGTGAGACTTATAAACCAAGTGCTATGGGATATCACAGAGAAGATTTCAGAAGATTTGGGAAGAAAAAGGTTAAAAATCAGATTTAGTTCAAGAGAACTTTCTAGAAAGATATAAGTTACGAAACAAACATATATTGCAACTTCATCTAATGAAAAATTATGCCTGTATTACGTGTGTTCTGGTGAAACACAACTGATAGGAGAAGCAAAGCTGTCTTAGGAGAGAAAACATATCCCAGTTTCAGCAGAGTGTTTCCAAACTAAGAACAGCTGAACTGAGACTGCCTGTACAAAGCCAGGACTGTAGCAATTAGTGAGCACTACAGATCATGTCAACATCTACCAGTAATAATGCTATTCAAAGGTCTTATTTACAATCCCTGCATCCAATATGGTCCAGAGTTCCCTCAACAATGAGAAGAGGTTTTCAAGCAGCCACACTGAAAAGTAAAGTTCTATTGTCATGGATTATTTTCCTTGCTTTTTTGTTTCTAGTCCATTTTCTAGAGTTTTATTTCATTTGATCTCACAGAATATGTCCTTCTAACAAGAATGAGAAATTTTACTCGCTGTCAGTGGCATGCCTACAGTTTACAAGGACATGTGAAAGTCTGACTCTTGAATGTGTTCTGCCAACAAAAAATTAAGGCACTGACATAGATATAATCTGTCTGGCATTCCTAAAATTTTCTGTGTGAAATGGTTTTTCCCATTTGCACATCACACAGTATGTGAGACCTAAATTTGTGGTTGTTTTTTCCTAGGAATGCATTCTTTTATAGGGTTTGAACTGATTAACATGTGAAACATATCCACTGACTGATGTTAGCTTTAAGATAATTTGGTAGAATTACTTATTACTGAAATCTTACATTACAATTAGAGATCACAAGATCTCATATAATAAAAAAGGAAAGTACAATGATCCAGTCCTGGTTTATCTCAATGAAGTCAATGAAGTTCAGATTTACTCTGGGTCTAAATTGCCACAATTACTAGGTTTCCAATACTGGGTAACAATTTGAGCTTTTCCATTTTTCTACATTATAATTTACCATCAGAAACTTTTCTGTTACATTTTCTAAGGGATTAGAAGCCATAACATCTCATTAACCTGTATTACTGTTATAATATGAAAATTTGTTTCAATAAATAACTGAATCATCTGTTTTAAAAAGCAAGTAATGGTAATAGAATATCAGAAAAGTGTCCAGGGAGCTATTGCAATGAGTGCAAAGAGAGACAAGAGATATATAAATGTGACTGCCTGAAAAATGGGCAGCAATGAGACAAAGGAATGACACTAAAATACTTCAGAATTCTACAGAAGACAAACTTTATGGTGAATATTCCATTTTTTTAACCCCAGAGTTGACTATGAAATTTGGAAAATAGAACAGATGATGAAATTGTGCACAATTGACAACAAAGCAAAAAATTTTACATTTGTCCAAGCAATTTATCAAATTAACAAGTGATCATGTTTTTATACAGATTTGTTTTTCTTCCCACATATTTTTAAATTAGTAATTAGTAATGATGTCTGTGGTGGTTTTAACATAAGCAGGAAATTAAACTCCAAACAAGCCACACCCCTTCCCTGCCCCGCCCAATAGAGGAGGGACAAAAAAGTAGAGACCTGGTCAAAAGAGGAGAGACCATGGGTTGAGGTAACAATTTACTAAAAGCAGAGAGCTGTGGAACAATGCATGCACAATACAAGAGCAGTATAATAGCAAATGTATTTAAAAAAAAAAAAAAAAGAGAAGGTGTTTTACCCACAAAAAGGTATTCAGCACTAGGAACTAAAGCAATCTGGCAGACATTCCCTGCAGGTTGTGCCTGTGTGGTTTTCCCAGACAAAGGCAATATGGTAACCATTCCCTCACCACAACATGGTATTCAGGAAAGAAGGCAATATGCTGTGTCTCATATTTCCCACACCCAGCCCAAAATAATGAAAAGCAGTGATAAACAAACGCCCCAGAAGCTGCATCATCCAAGCAAGGGCTGTAGCACCGCTCTGCCGAACTCAGTCCTGCACAGGTGCTCCTGCTGCTGCTGTGAACTTCCCACACTGCTTCTCTCCAGAACACTCCTGCTCCACTCAGCTGGGCTCTGCTTGGCTCAGCTGGACCCAACTGCACTGGGCTTGTCCCCACCACTACCAGCAGCTTCCCTGCTGGGGCTGTCATTTCAGCACTACATTTGATCATGTTTTGGCCTTTTCAGCACTAAAGGTTTGCAGTCACACTCCAGACAGAACGTTATTGGGGGACCAGCAGGATAGCAGAGCAATCACATCTGCAGGTACTGATGCTGACACCTTCCCAGAGTGAGGCAAAATGGCCAACTTCCAGTAAAAGTCATCAGGCTTTAGAAAACCACGCTCCCAGAGATAATGTAGGTGGTATGGAATAACAACATGGTCACAGCCATACAGCACTAAACTCTGCCCCTCTCTGTGACCAGGACAGTATCTCACCTGCATGATAATCAAAAAAAAAGGAATAATTAAAGCAGCTTGATTCTATAGGATTGTATTTGTTTCTAAATAATATTAATAAAGCCCTCTTCCCATTTTTTGCTTCATGCCCTCTATTGCAGTTGAAGTTTTTCTCTGGGGTTAACTGGTTCCTTCATACACCCAACAGATTTCAAATCAATCAATTCAAGAGATTTCAATGAATCAATCCTTCATACATTCAGATGTAAAATGAATGAAATGACAGTAGCCTAAAGTGCATTGTCCCTGGCACTGCTAGGGACCAAGTAAAATATGTACAGACTTTGTGAAAAAGAAAGTCCCTTTAATCATGTCTCTAAAGTCCCTTTAATCCACTCTCCAATAATCCCTCTGGCCATTTTTCTCCTTCCTCAATTGCATTATTAGTAGAAAGTTAGTTAAGAAGAGGGGTCTAGCTCAGCTTCTATACAAAGATATATACGTACAAACATGTCTATCCTTTTGTCCTTTGTTCACTTTTATATAATCCCTGTAAATCCACAATGTAGTCAGGATTAAGGAATTTTCTGTGACCTTTATATCAGCTGTCACTAATTTAACACTAATATAATCCCAAAGCACTAGGAAAAGATTTTTTTTATGGAGGAACTGGATGTGCTTGCCTGGAAGTGGCTCAATGTTGCCACTATTAAGGAGTAATAAGGCTACTGCAATAAAGTTCATGATCACCAGGAAAAGTAAACATATTTTCCTGGAGCAGTAGAATGTATTCATAGTCCAATTTAAGTTACAAACATTTTTTATAACTTCTGAAAATTAATTCCCTCTGTGTTGTATTTGTTAGACTAAGGATTTCAGAAACTATAATACCATTAACATCTGAAACGTAGCTGTACATTTACTTTTGACTTTATCATACTCACAATTCACCACAGACAGAGGTTCCCTCAATTTAATCCTGCATTGGATCTGTCTGGGATGGCGTTAATTTTCTCTGTAGCAACCTGTAATGTGCTGTGCTTTGAATTTGTGACTAAAATAGAGATGATATAAGAGGAACATTTGCTGAACAGTTCTTGCAGAACATTAAAGAGTTAGTCTTTCTAACTCTTCACCTCAGTGAGTAAATTTGGGATGCACAAGAAGCTGAGAGGTGATGAAGCTGGAAGAGATGATACTAACTGATGGAAGGGATATTCCATGCCATATAGCATCATGCTCATTAATAAAACAAAGCGGGGGGACTTTGGTATAGTAGCCATTTCTTGTAGACTGGCTGGGCATCAGCCTACTTGGGGAAGGTGATGAATGATTTGCCAATTTGTTTTGTTTTCTTTCTTCTTCCTCTTTCCTTTGCTTATTTAACTATCTATCTCTATATTGTCATGATCTTTCTTAGTTTTGCTCTTCCTAAATTTCTCCTGTCCCACTGGGGAAGGACAGAGGGAGTAAGTATGTGAACTGTGCTTAGTTGTCTAGTATTAGTTAATCTATAGCAGATCATTAAAATGTTCATCCCCTCTGTCTTCAGCTACCAAGAGCCGTGGCTCAGATACCAAAACTCACTCCCTCTGTATTCTATTGTGAGGTACGGGTAAGGACAGCCAAGAGCTGATTTGCTTTTTTTCAGTCTCTCTTCTCCCATTGACTGAAGAAGGAACTTGAAATGTACCTCAGGTGCTGACAATAGTGAAACCAGAGGACAAGTCTTAACTTGGCATGGGCAAACTGTTAGGTATCTACTTCACTACCTGGGCAGGTTTTGGATACCTAGCTTTGGATTGCCTACGCAGAAATCTGCACACAGTAATGCCTTATATGTCTTGATATATGATCTATGTTTCTTGGACAAGAATATGAGTCCAAAGCTCCATGAAGAACTGTCCCACCTTTCTTGCAGGGTTCATGTAACAAAACTGCCAGGTGAGATCAGGTTAAAATCAAATGCTTGGGGAAAAAAAAAGCCCTTTTCTAACCTAGCATATCTTCTCACCACAAATCCTTCTCTTCAGCTTTGCTCTTCAGTCCAGGACTTTGCATAGCCACAGCCTTTGCAGAAGTTCCCTGAGGCTCTGGGTGGGGCCCCTGACGCAGACTGGCCATGCAGATGCCCCAAGTCACCTTGTGAGCTGGCTTCCTGAACTGCGTGCTGTGCCAAGCGCTGGCAGCTAGGACTCCATGTGTCCTCCCTCAGCTCTGTCTTTGCTGTCAGAAAAGAGGCCCATTTGTCCAGTGAATTGTGCCTGAGCTTCTGTCTCCTATGCTAGTCCAAGGCCATGTCATTTTAGGGAAGTACATTATCCTGTACACAGTATGATGTGCGTGAACAAAGGGAACAGCCCATCCATGAGAATCAGACCTGCTCTGCATTTTTTTCTGAGCACAAGTAATAAATTTGACATGTGCGGGAGGCATTTAACTTCCTCTGCATGTGCAGCCCACATGAGATGGAGACGTTCAAGGGGCTCAGCCAGCACTTCCAGGACCTGTGCAGCTGCACAGTGCTGGGCTGGCTGCACATGGCAATCCACCGCAGCGTGCAGGAATGGCGCTTCCAAACAAGGCACGCAGCAGTCTGGAAACTTGGGACATATCACAGAGAGAATGCCTATTGTCTGCAGATGAAAAGACTGAAAAAACAGTCTGCCCTTCTAAAAAAGATTCAAGGTGAAAAAAAATATGCCCAGGAAATCCTGGATGCTTGGTAGGCATTCCCAAGCTGGCATCTGCGGTAGCACAACTGTCTTGCCTGCACTGCACTGTTGAAATCTTAGAGAAGTTTGTCTACATGAGGCTCAAACACAGGAGTGACTGCAGTGCAAACAGTAATTTGATAAATGTTATGACAGGAACAATAGAAAGAGGTGTCTTGCCAAGCACAGTTCTGAGTTGCAAAGGGAAGTAATGGAAACATGAGGTAAAGTATTATTTTTGGATATTGGAGAGTGCATAGTATGGAATATTTTGGAATTAATTTCTATTTGTTTGTCGGCTTGTTTGATTGGGACAGATAGTATTTGGATTTTGTTTTGTGTTTTTTCTTCTTACCACATTTTTTGTCTTTTTGACATGAAACGTGATGAAAGGAAAATTAGTAGGAAAAATTATTTCCATACTCTCAGAGCTGTGCTTTGCCTCTTACTGTCCCTTTCTTTCGTCTTAAAGCTTTGTGACACACCTGTGTTAAAAACTCAGTGCTGAACATGGTAGATAAAACAGCCTCCTCTGACTGCACAAGAATGTCTCTTAGATATCACTGCTGACTCTTTGGACTGGAAGTGTGCGAATAACAAGAAAATAGGGGACATACTGAACTTAATGGAAAAAAAAACCTTGGACTACATTGTCTGATAAGTAAAAAAAAATTATTTTCCCTGGAGGTTGTTGCTGTGCCTCTGATGCTCATCAGTAATGTTTCAGAGGTATAATCTTAAAACTATTCCTATGAGGGGCCCAAATGCAGCTGTAAAGTGAGTTAGTAGTGCAGCAGTAAAGATTAATTAGTAATGATAGCTGCAGTTCAGTTGCTAAACTTTGAACTCAGGTTCTAAAATGGATCATCATCAAAAGAATTATCTTCCCTGCAAAATAAAAATTGTTGGTAAAGGTAGCTAACATTATACGAACATATCATGCACTTCTAGCCCACTTTTCTCTTTGAAATACCCAGGAAAGTGATACCAATAGCAGCTGTCTGCTTTTTTTTTCATATACAGAATATAGTTGAGCCTTTCAGATATTCTTCTTACCAGAGATAATGCTAGTGAATTAAAAAAAAAAAAAATTCCCCTCAGAATTACTATATCTGGCACTGTAGAAGAATTTATTTTTCACTTAGAACATAGATTGTGACCATATGCAGTGCTGTTCTTTTAACTGTTCCTGCTGTTTTCTTTCCTTTAGACAGTTCCCATAGTGGAGAGCTCCTGGAAATAATTTTGGTGTCAGAAATTCTTTCTGTGTAAAAAATTTGAGACTTCCTGCAGCTGTGGGATATAAGCCAGCAGACAGGAGATTTGGACTTGCTTTCCACCTTTTGCACAGTGCATGACAGAAGAAAGATCCATAATATCATCAAAGTTTGCTGTGGAGGTTTTCCACAAGAGAAACAAGTCAACAGTGAGTGCTAAACACTCGAACAGAAAGAGAAATAAAAGTATCATCTGGTTGTTTGGGACAGGTATGTACGTAGCTTTTTCAAACTGATTTTAATGAAGAGGAAACTGTATCAGATGTGGCACCTGGCCCACTTACTCCTCTTTCTGTCATGTCTTTACCCCTTATCCAATACATAGCCTGGACATGTACCACACAAAAGGGCTTCACCAGATTGATAGTAGCACATGAGCATCCCAAGTTCTCATTCCAGAGAGAAGGGAAAACAGTTCCCAGAATGGCTCCTCCCAGAACAAACTCAGGGGAGCCTGTTCTGCTCTGGAGATGGGAAAACATGCCAGTGGAGTCATAATGGGTTATCACTTTTTTTAGCAAGATAGGAAAAAAATATACTAGTTATGAGTGAAATTTGAGCTTTAAGGAAAGTCAAGAAGAGGTTGATGTTAGTTCCAGTGGCAACAGGATTTAGCTCTGTGTCCTTATTGCCAAATTTAAAAGATTTTTTTGGGGAGATTTACTAAAAGTATTACAAACATAGTTGAAGCACTTCAATCAAAATAATCTCTCGTAGGGGTTTCGCAAGTTTCTAAACTATCACTTTAATGGGTGAGAAACTGTTATACCTCTTGGAAAACCCCCATTAGATGCCAAGCAGAAACTGGCAAATCAGCACCATGCTATTCGTTTTCATCCGGAAATCTTAGCTGAAGTTGTTAGTAGCTCAGGAGTCCTGTTGCTTGTCCTAAGTCCTATGTCCTGTTGCTTTGCCCATTGTAGGTTTCCCTAAGACATATTTTAAGTATCATTTAAAATGCAAATACAAACTGGACAAGACAAGGCCAAAGGTAGTAGTATCCAAGCTGGGAATGTATGGCAAGCAAGTGTATGAGGAGGAGAGATTTTATGATTAAGAGGTGCAAAAGTACACAGGCAAAAGGAAATCAAATTGTTGTTGCCTTTGGCAGGCATTGCAGGTCCATAATGGACTTTTGACTATGTACCTCAGATGTAGGGTTGTGGTTAGGTAAATAAAGACCAAACTTCAGTAGCTGGCTTGATAGGACAGGCAGCTGGACCTTTCCTTTCCTTCAATGAGACCCGCTCCAGCCATACTGTACCACAGTTCATTCTTGCTGCTGCTGTGTCCCATGTCATCTGCCAAATGCTAGGACAAGAAGATGCAAACATAAATATTTTGCCTTTGTCTCCTAACAAATTTACAGTGTTTGGTAAAGGTTAAAATGACTAGCCATATTCTTGTTCTATGTTTCTTGTTGTAGCTTTGTTTTGTGCTAAGAAATATTTTTATCTAGCTTGAAATCAACAAGTGGATTTAAGGGAAGGGAGGAGACAATGACCTAATGTGCCTCATAAGGGACAAACTTCCCATTTCCTCAGGAAGGAGAAAACACTGTGAAAATTAAAAAAAAAAAAAAAAAAAAAACTTTCATTAAAGCACAGATGCTTATCCATTCAGGAGAGAGGCTGCTGGGCCTCAGGAGCACGAGTGAATCACAGTGTTTAATATTTAGCCCTACCCTAATCACTTTCCTAATGCATGCTGTCAGTGCAATGCTTTCTGAAGTGAGGTAGTGGCAATCAGACCATTCAGCATCCAAGCACAGAGTACCAGATTGTTCCAGCTGGTAGCTGTCTAACAGCTGCTGCACTTACTCAAAAGCATGTTCTGCTCCTTGCTGGAGCTTAGGTAGTACAGTCAGTAGTGATTTAGTCTGTATAACCAAGAAGGCTTTATTCTGCTGCCCCCATACAGGCTTCTTCATTGGAGATGTGCTGAGGGAGTCATTGGAGATGTGGATCCAAGGGACCCATACAGATCTGGTAAATATGTTACAGAACCTGCAGAGGATTAATGCCTTCCTGGTGAATAGGAGGGGTGCCCTGGGGTATTAAATCCCCACATACAAGCAGCTGTGCGGATGTTGATGAAGTCTAGAAAATTATTCTATTAACTATTGTCAAGTATCTGCCATAGGGTTATGTTAATTATTCAATGTGGGTTCCATTAATTTTAGTGACTGGCCTGTCAGTGAGTGCTCAGACTTTAGTTCATTTACAGAAGCCTGAATAAAGCCAGAGATGAATCCCACCCTCACTGAGCATAGTCCAGAATGGTTTACTCAGCTATTTCTTGATCTTAATCCTGCTGTATTGCAATGGGGACATGTATCTTCTTTCCTTTTTACAGCAAGATCTCAGTTTTACAGTTCTGTGCTTTTAATCACTTAGGTATTGATTATTTGTTATAGGTACTGTGTTGGGAAGGATGAATAAATATAATTGCCTGGCAGAAGATTCACAATAGTACAGCCAGGATGAAAACAATCCCCCCTACTGGCTGGACAATGCCCTTACCTACAGATAGGTCCAAAAGTCAAATGGACTGTTCTATTTCAACCCCCAAAATGTATGGTTCATCCCACACCTGTAACCCTACCCTGAAGAATCAGGTGTCTGTGACCCCATTGGCCCAAGCCTTGTTCCAGCCCACCTTGAAGCCCCCTGATAAGTGGTCTCAAAGGGTCCAGACGCCCTCTTGGAACTTCCCCTCTTTTGGAACTTCCCCGTTCTTGGAACTTCCACCCCCTTGGAACTTCCACCCTCTCCTGGAGCATCCTCTCTACCCCTTGTCTCTCCCCTCCCCCATCCCCTCAAGCTTTGCCACATGCTGCATCTGGCAGCTCCAAGCAAGACCTTTCAGCATCCATAATAATCTTGATATCCTAAGAGCAGCCTGAAGAGATCTCTCGTCTCCATTCATCAAAGCCGTCCTGGAGCCCAGCGTTCCCTGCAGTATTGAATATTTGTTTTCACCCTATAATGTCTAAAATCAGAGCTAGCCTTAATTCCAAATGCCATATTCAACCTCTCTATTTGGGAGAAAATTCTACTTGGGAATTTTCATATCTCTAAACAGCCACATCTGCTCTGAGCCTGCGTTCACAGACGGGTTCCAGCCTCCATGCCGTCATGCCACAGGCTGGATTCCTCTGGCCAGGACGTGTACCCAGGCTGTGCGTGCAAGCTCAGCACTTCCCAGCTGAGAGACCGCTGGCTGCCATGACCAAAGCTCTGCTCCATTCCCTCTTGCTGTCTGTGCTATATCCTGACATTTCCTTGTATGTAATTAACTGTCTCAGCTACAGTGCTATCCAGCTGCAGGATTTTTCCTCCATGAGTCATTTACCCCCCTGCCAAAAAGGCTTTGTTTTTCCTTCTTTGTTTGTTTAACTTTGTTTTGTTTCTGTGTAACAGACAGCCAAACACGTTAGCCTTTCTTTAGGGATTCCCATATTCTGGGCAGCTGTACCATATGCAAATCTTTCTTACAAGGAATTCTCAGGACAAAGCAATCTCAATTACACACGTTTTTACTTACTGGCTATGAAAGACCAACTTCCCAGCTTCTAGTAGTCTTGATAAGGCCGTTGATCATACAACTCGTTTAGAGAGCCTTGCACTCCTCTGCCACAGGCAATTTCTGCACCATTGTTTAAAAATCTCCCTAGCATAGACATTGATAATGCAAACAGTTGGAAATCAAACGCACAGCTTTAGAGAGAAGCATTCAGATGGATGATTCTATTGGCAAAGGTGTGTTAGCAGTCTTGTTTTATTTAGATTTCAGGCTTTGGTTGCCTGGGAGGAACTAATTGTTTCTAAATCCCTGAAAGTGACATGTGTGCATGAACAAAGCAGCCTAAAGTACTTCATTTTATTTTAGGTCTTTGAATGCTAGTAAACACAAGTGAGCAGGCAGACAGGCAGTGACTTGAAGCTTGTGGTGAAAGCAGATCTGAATGATGAGGGATCCATGCCCGTTGCCTCCTCCATGGCATCTTTCACACAGTGCAAAACCCACAGACAAAATTTGTCCCAAATTTGTCCTCTTATTCCAAACTTACAAAATGCACAATTACCTGAAGTAGAATATAGTTCAGGGCAATATATGTGTAGGTGTTGCACTTTACTATGCAAACACTTGGTATAAACCTACACATTACAAGTAACATTTAAAATCAACAGTGGCTTTAGCCATTGTCAGGGATTGGAACACAATTGCAATCCAAGACAAATAGGGAGATTGGAAAAAAAATTACAGTGGACATGACCAAATTTTTGCAGCATTGAGAGGATAGAACTTCAATTGCAAATAGCATTTTTTTTAACCTACAAGCCCAAACATTTTAAAAAGCCACATTGTGTGTCCTTGAATGCCTCTTGCATAGGAATTGGAAACAGCAAAAGGAACTACACAGCAAAATATGGTACAAATCTGAATGTGGAAAAATGCTCTTGTGAATCAGAAATGGGGTAGGTTCAGACACAGACTTCCTTAGTTCTTTCACATGGCTGGAAGTCATGAAACTGTTTTCATGGCCAGTCATTAAGCCTTTCTCTGTGGCTGAAATAATTAAAAGTTTTTAGCTCTGAGCACTTCATATACATAAGAAAACAATATTTTTCAGAGTTGGGATAGGAGTCAATTTTTTTAGGGCCTGATGCAGAGATTCTGAAATCAACAGATACAGTCCCACTTTGAAAGATTAAGCACAATTTATTCCTTGAAGCCAGATTTATTTTACAAAACAAAAGATGAAATAACAAAGCAGGGAACACAGAGGCTCAATTAGATGATGTAATGCAGCACATAAATAAGCGTATAGCTGGGCATAGTAGCACATTTTATGTTTAAGCAGACTTGACTAGGAAAATATTTAAAATTTTTCTCTGAATTAATATTTTACTATGAAGTACAGATATGCAAAATTGATACATTTCTAATCAAGGTACTTGCTCTTTCCCTGTATCAACATCTGATCTTCTAAATTCAGTGCTTAAAAAATAGTTTCTCTTCTCTATTGCAGGCCACAGTGTACAATCTTTTTGGAAGTATTTTACATGAATTGTGATCCCAGAATCTTTATTGCTAACCCTGGAGCCAGAAAGAGCCCAGACAGACTTTTAGATTTTGAGATTAATTTTTCAAAGTTTTTAGTCAATTAAGAGACAACCTTCTAGTTGAAATTTGAGCAGATTTTTCATGGAACTTCTTAAAGACAATATATATATCCACAATTAAAGACACTTTTAGACAGAATATTCAAACTGTTCTAAATTCCTGTTTAATAATAACATTATTAAGCTTTCTGAAAGGACTGTTCTGGTCTTTCACCTTTAATATCCATGCAGAAATTTTGTCAAGACTTAAATTACAATCTTTTTTTGTCAAATGCATATAAAATAGGCTGAAACCTGAAATGCACTTATCCTCCTCTTAATGACACTTTGCTATGTTAGGAAACTACAGAGCAGATTGTAATATTCATAGAACTGTCTCACTAATGTTAGCAGCAGTCCAGAGAGACAGAAAATGGCAAAATGCTCTTATTTGGAATATTGTTAGTATCTTTACAAACCTGGTCATCCAGATTATAGTTATTAGAGCTAAGGTAGTATATGTAAATATTTCCAAAATGGCTAGTAAGTCTCTATTAAGACCTCCCCAGGCTTTTCTTTCAACAAGTTCTAATGTTCAAGTCCAAAATATTTTTTTAAATATTCAAATGCTCTCAGTGAAATCTGATTTTTTTTCATTCCTTACAAGGCCTCATTTACATGGCTTCTCTGCCACAATTGATAATTCTCCATCTTAAAAAATTGCAGAAGTGCTTCTTACTGAGAAAATATTCTGGTGATAGATCTCTTCCTGATTCTTTATTTTTTATTTAAACAACAATAAAGAAAAGGCAGATCACTTTATTTTTTTCCCTGAGCAGATCACTTCTTAATATTCCTAAGGTGAAATCAGTCCTGGTAGGATGGGATATACATCAGGTCTCTACACTTCTTAGTCATGTTTAAGTACTTAGGAACATAAGTGACTCTAAGTTTTTGCACATGCCTTGTGCAGCCCACCAGAATTAAGCAATGGTTAGGGATTGTAGATAATGATCCATATCCTAATTCAGGCAAAAATTCCCAAAGTACATACTTAGGGATTTTTCCATCTCCTGAAATTCATGGTTCCTCTTTAAGTCTGACCCAAGTACATCCCAGTATTTCACACTTCAGACAAGCTCTTTCTTCCACCTGGCTTACAGATTGGCCTGACTCCATCTAAATGTAGTAGGGCATTCACTGCTAGTAAAATTCATTTGGCTAATATCAACCTTGAAAGCTGAAAACCTACTTTAACATGAATAGAATTGAAATTCCTCACAGCTGATCTAATCACTCAGCTTAGCAGCACAGACTCTATAACCAATGTAGAATATATCACTGGAGAATTTCCACTGGGTTGCCCACTTTTCAAATCACCTTTTGTGTGGTCCAGTAAAGGTGTCAATTCTGACCAAGTTTTAAAAAGTGAAAATGAACTAATATGGGCTTGACCTAAGCATAAACAGAAATACTTCTAACAAACAAACTTCAGGAGTGCACCAAAAATATATCATGGGGATAAGCTTCAGTGGAAAACCAGAGCATAAACATACACACTAGAGAAAGAAAAGAGTTTAAAAAAATTAAATATGTTGAATACTTACCAGCTGAGCCCTGCTACAGGAGTAAAGGCCAAATGCTTTTGGAGCAATAGGCTAAGGCTAAAATCCATTTTGTTGTTCCTACTGTTATAGTCATGATTGATTAGGGGTTTTTTTTTTACCAAATCTCCTTACACACATAAAAGAAATCGTTTGACTCCTTTATTAAATTGCATATTTATAGTGAAATAGATTGATCTACAGACTCATACAGATGCAGAGATGATGAACCATACATTTTTGTTTGCTTGTTTTTCAAGTTTTTCAAAACTTGCCTGGATTGTTTTGTTGTTGCCTTTTATGACTGAGTGAGATTGTATTTTTCCAATTAGTTAATAAGTTTTACTGTAAAAGAGAAAGACAGTGTCATTGCAGTAACCAAGACAGGAGGACAAAAACTGTAAAATCTTGTTTCCATATAACTCAAATAGAGAGGAACATTTTTTAGTCATGTCAGCTTAAATTTCATGTCAGCTTGTATTTTTAACTATATTCCAATGATAACTTAATCACTATTTGAAGTTTATTTAAGCTGTTTTGTTTTGGTTTTCAGCTTCACCATGCAGCTAAAGCAGAAGGATATTGAGGGCACTATTTTATTGCCTCTGCCCTCTTCTATACTTTTAAGTTCACTGCCTTTAAGTATCAAGCAGTAATATTGTCTTGGTGTGAGGTATGCAAACATATTAGCCAGTAGTAATTACGAGTAGCAATGGACTCATCTGGGCATTTGTGACCACCTGACTCAAAGCTAGAGGTTCCCTGGAGTTAGCTCACAGCATGAAACCAAAGCAAGATGTGAGTTCAACCCCAGTGGGCCTTCAGAGAAATAACACCTCTGTTTGAAAGGTAAAGACAAACAAAAACATGGAAGAAGGACCAACAGATCTGCCATTTTGGGGCAGGACACATTGCTGCATCTGTTCCAAGGATGGCAGAGGCAGACAGGAGGCTCTGGTTCTTGGATGTCCTGTAATCTGAAATCTCATTGGCAGCAGCAGGTCATGGGGAGAACCAGTTCATTGCTTCTGGAGCACATCTGCTGGTTTCACTTGATTCATAGGCACCAGGTTCACACACTCCAGGATGACTCTGCCGCAAGAACCACTACATGGATAATGAGAGAGATCAGGAGATTCCCATGAAAAGAACACACAGCTGAGATCACCTCAGGCACTAAAGCCAGTCTGAGTTCATTTGCTAGGACTTTCATTTACACATTGGAAACTCCAGTAGATATAATCAGCAGGGAATAAAGTGATTTTATAAAACAATAGTCCCACTCTTCTTCAATCACTGAAGGTGTACAGACAAGGATAACAACAGAACTAGGCATTCTTCTAATCTTGCCCTATAGGGACTTATATGGTAGAGAGAAGAGCTGGACTGAGGTTTGGTTCCAGCACTAAACATTTTCTGAGGTATCTTCAGGAATTGATACAGTTCTGAAAAGATACTCTCTACCTAGTTAATTTTTTCCTTCTGTTCCTTAACAAGCTTAACTATCTGGCCAGAGAACATCCATTCACCATCATCACCCACCCAACTTTCACCTGATTCTGCCTTTGCTTTATTTAGTTTTTTTTCTTTTATACCCACCATTGCTCTAGTTGACATTTGATATACTAAGATACAGTAAATAAACTCTATTCCAGTCCTCCAGGGGATAAAAACTGGAATGACTAAACAAAAAATAATTTTGAAACAACAGATTTGTAAATCATCATGTGGGTTATGCATTTCTACCCTTTCCTGAGCCTGCTGTTTCCATTACAGGATCTTTCCAAAGAAGATTATTTCTTACCTTCTTCTGACAGAATGGGACTTGATGGCCACTGGAACCTCCAAGGACCACTGCATGGCAAAAAAAAAAAAAAAAAAAAAAAACAAAAAAAAAACAAACAAAAAAAAAAAAACAAAAAAAAAAAAAAAACAAAAAGCGCAAAACAATCATGAACAAAAGAGAAGAAAGTGTCTATCAGACAGAAGAATTCAGTTCTTTTATCACTATTGCATAAATTTAATCACATTCAACCAAATTTCCAAATTTTCTCATTTGAGTTTTCCTTGCCAAGGAAGCTTTTGTAGATCATATTGACCCAGACAAAACAATTACAGAATTGTCTGAACTATAAATATTCCTCTCTCTTTCTTTAACCTTGGCTACATTTCTTTTTCCTTGACTTAAGTAAAACTATTTCATTCTGAAAGGTTCAAGGGGAGTGAATCAAAAAATTAGTAAATAAAACAAATATAAGATAGATAAATAACAGAACCCCACTGTGGTTTATCTAACTCTCACTAGCCATGAGAAAAGAGTTCTGGGGTCTCACAAAGGTTATAGCACTCATATAGATTTCCAAAGATTATGACATTTGAGACTACAGACTTAAGATGAATTAATAAATAGCATTGTACAATCCCCTCACAGTATGATAGTCTTGTGTGTTTATGAAGCAACTTGGGAGGTTAATGAGTTGAAGTGCATACTGCAGATTCTCCACATATTTTATTCTGCTTGAGACATTATGACAATGAAAAAAAACTCTTATCATGTCCTGATAAATAGTAGCAGAGAGTTTTAAAGGAAGAAAATGCATTGCTCCAATATCCCTCAGAAACCCAGACATGCCACTCTTTTTTACCCAGTGCTGAAGACTGTTTAAGTTAAAAGACATACCTTCAGATGGTAGCTATTCCTCCTCTTTCCACAGAGTTTTTGAAACAATTATGCACTGCTTGCTCCAGCTGTCAGTTGTCAGGATGTCTTTTTGCCAAAAACTCTCAATCTATCTAGCTATACAAATCTCACTGTTCTTGGAAGTAAGTCTGATATTATGATCAAGCTCTCCAAGAGCTGACTTCTGCACTAGTGCACAAGAGGATAGCTCAGGTCACACACACTGGAGTCAGCAAGGTAATTTTTCATAAACAAAGGAGACTTAGACTAAAGAGTGTGGTAAATCAGACTAAGGAACTCTGGCAAAGAGAAACATTTTCCTGTCTGCATAGTAGAGAGTGCAGCTGAAACTTGGTTTGTGACCTCAAAAGTCACAAAAGAAAATATTTTTCTACCATATGTGTTGCTGATGCCTTTTTAAAAACCAAATTAACCCATGTAGAATGTAGAACAATTTCAATAGTTGCATACTAATTTCAATAGTTACATATCACAGAATAGGCTACTCTAAAAAAAAAAAAAAGAAACTGGATTTATCAGAACAAGAAATAGGTAGTGTCTGAAAGAAATAATCAAGCTGAAATATACAAGATGGAGAGCAACTACTAAAGAATGTGTTGTGGGACTAACAGTAACCAGTTGAATGTTTTTTATACAGATGCAAAAAAACACCAGACAAACAAACCCAAACAAAGCATGTCTGCATATTCAAATAAGAATCTAGCCTGCAAAATAAATGAAGTTGTCCTGCTTTCTGCTGCACTGTGCAGACACTGCTTAATGGAGGGCTATGTAAAGGGTAGGGCTCTGTATTTCAAGAAAGATAAGAACTAACTGGAGACAGTTGAAACACTGATCAACTGTCTGGAAAATTTGAGTTAAAAGGAAAGATTAAACAAACTAAGATTGGCAGAAAACAGGGGAAGACATAAAAGTCCTAAATTGCTACTCAGAGTTTATTTTAGAAAAAGTCTTTTACCTAATGGTAAATATCTATGAGACAATCAGAGTTAGTTTTGTCTTGTATATGACAACACCTATTTTCCTACTCAAACATGGATTACAAATGACCACTTAATTCTTGTCCATTACTCAAGTATGATTTATATGCCTATACAATAATGAGAAAATCTATTTAATGTTTCATCTTAATTGTAATTTCTTCTGTCCCTTTGTTTCTTTCCCAATGTCTGAACTTCAATCCCTATTATATTCATTTCAATAATATAAAATTGCACTAATTATATTTGCCATTTTCTATGATAATATGGACACATCCTGTCATGTCAAGTTCGTGAATGTGTGAAACACCTGCAAAGTCATCCATTGACCAGGAAAAGACAATCATGTATGGTCATGCATCAATGTATTTTGCAAACATGCAAAGTTAATTCTACATTCAATTCAAACTAGTTCTACTTAAAAGAAAACAAAAATCAATGCACCACATTTGGTTTTGGGTATTTAATAAAATACAATGTTTCCTGGTTACTATTATCCACTTATATTTAAATATCAAATAACAGGTATTCAATGACACTTTTCACACGAGTTTCCCTGTTACCCAATTCTTTAGTTCCTACAACCCCAATCCCACCTCCGCCTCCAGAGCTTTTTGGTTACAGGGTCATAATCTGAGGCCAGCCTATTTATCAGCTGGTCCTCATATTAAGCACTTTTCTTGCCACATAGAAACTATAAATGTTGCTGAAACACCTTCTTATACCATAAGTATTACTGATAGGCAGGACCATCTCATTGAAATTAGGCATGGCAGAACTGTCCCGAGCCACAAGTTTATAGAATCATATATTTAATGTGTATTGCTTTAATTGTATAAAAACCTATGTCTACAAAGTTAACTTTTTGCACTCATCTGAACACAGTGAAACCACTGATCTGCACCTGCTCCTGGTTGCTGTGGAATCCTTAGTTCATAAACAAACTTTTCACAACCCTTTCAACAGGTGTGATAGAATACAGAATGGTTCCTCCTTCCATGCAAACAGAACAGCAGGGCTGAGGTTCAATTTCTGAGAGTGTACCAGTAAGAGTAGAGGTGACTATCATGAAAATGGGGAAATTGATTTTATTTAAAAAACCAAAAAACCAAACCAACAACTTATGTTTCTCCATTACAGAATTCTTGAAATAAAAAGATTAAGCCTCCACCAGCACAGCCTGGGTCAATATCATAAGTTCTCTGAGAAAACCAAAGGTCATTTCCAGTGGGATGCCAGCAAAGATGAAGCTACATTGCAACACAGCATGTCCTATTTAATTCCCTAGTGAAGAAGCAGCAGAAATTCATGCAGTGGGATGGCTGTTGTCCTGCTGGAAGTCAAAACTATGTATTGAAAGAACACAGCAGAGAAAAGAGCTCTTATGAACAGATACAAACTCTGGCTCCAATTCCTGTGTGGGATTACACATTTGATTTTCTGATTTCTGAAAAACTGAGCATGAATGCAACTGTAACTTGTCTGTATAGCTGGCAAAAACCTTTCACACAGTCTTTGCATCTCTGAACCACCTGCTATGGCAGGCCTGCCCCTAAGCTTCACTAAAACACCACCAAACCTGGTATGAACCACAAATAACCTCAGGTTTTACAAAAGAGTCAGCCCTGCCAAGTGTTCCAGACCAGAGAAGTTCAGAATAACATTTGAGTTCATCTGAATAATAATTTTCTAGGGCCCTGTGTGACCTACCTCCTTCCCTCCCTTGTTTCTTCCTCGGGGTTTAGCTGGAGGGAGGCTGGGCTGTTGCACCCTTTAAAATCACCACACTGTCAGAAAGACAGTAGTCAAAGATTTGGACCACAAGCATTAGGAATACAGGCTAATAATGAATTTAGTAGTATGGGACTCAGCTTTTAAAGTCTCATTTTTCTGAATAAATCTAGCCTAACAGATTTTGAGGAGAGTAGCATTAAAAAAACCTATCCTTTCTATCTACCAGTAAAAATGAAAATAATATACTGTACACACAGTCATTTGTTATGGGATTTAAAACACTGATAGTAGTCCCATTATCATAGTCCTGGCATCAGTAAACATTTGTTTTGTATTAGAAAGAATCCAAAGAAGCTAATGCCAATATACATTCAGAAAGAACAACCACCTCAAAGAATTCTTGTAGGCAAAATTGCTCTTTTTTTTTTTACAAGCTTCAGGATTAGAATATCTGAATATCTGTAGCTCTTTTAGAATATCTGTAGAATATCTGTAGCTCTGCCTTGTGAGTGAGAACACATGCCATCCTTCCCGCAGAGCTTCTCTGTTTTTCAAGAACTCATCACTTTATGCTTGTACAGAACAGAGCTGTTTAACTGTGGCAATAGGTGGTCTAATGAAATATTACCGAACCGTTTCTCCAAGGGCTCCTTTGTTCTCAGGATCACAGTTTACTTTGGACCCTTTTTCTGGAATTGCTCCTTGGTGCCTGATTGATTTGATGAATCCCTGGGCCGCCACCGCCCCTTGACCCTGCTCAAGAACAGGAATGTTTCTCCAAGGCTGGCAGCTCGTGCTCACTCCAGGCGCTGCTCCAGGTCTCCGAGGAGGAGCAACTCTTTCACCACACATAGTCTCCTTGGAAGAGTCCTGTTGACATCACCAGAATTGGCTTCCCTTGCACACTGGTGGTAGGAGATACAATTCAAGGAGATGTGAAAGGCACAGGAAGATGGGGGAAAGAATGGCCTTCTTCCAGTCACAGGTCAAATATATTTTTTCTTCACCAGAGCCAGAAACAGATCACTTCAAAGTGACACTAGGGATTTGAGGCTGTTGGCCTGAGTGCAGCTGGGATTCCAGCTGAGCTGCTGTTGTTTGTTTAGGAACAATTGTTCTCAGTCAGGAACTTCAGAAAACAGCATATGTTTGGAGAGGCAGGAAGATGCTACCACTGCTGTGAAGTACCGAGTGTCCTCATGTCCCCACTCTGACTGCAGTGAGAGCTGAGAGCTCTCAGCACTTTGTTGACAGTGGTCATCACCTCATGATTAGGTCCATGGACAATTAAGGCTTTCAGATATTCCCACACAGAAGTGATGAAGAGTTGCAAACATGAGTTTCTGATTCTCACTACTGTTATGAAGTGTGACTGCTGAAACTTTTATTTCCACTTTGAGTTTTTGTCCATATGTGTACTCCTCTACTGGTATGCACGCAAAATATGGGGTTGCAATTTGAAATCGTTGGCCTGCAGGATCTTCTGGGGACATTCCTTCTTCTTCTTTGTCCACCTGCTGTGATGCCAAGCTGTAAGGGGTAGGGTAGTTCATGTATAATAGCACAGTTTCTTCTCAGCATTCATGTTCTCCCAGGATAATCATTGGTATTATAGTCAATAGATGCAATAGTAACAGTGTTAGCATTTTTAGTAACAATGCTAATAAGTTATCTGTTCCCTGAAAGTTCTTTAATCAGATTTAGTTTGTAGACAGAAATCAAATGAGATTCCTTCTTTGGGATAAGCTGTTCCACACTGGGATTGCTCGATTGAAACAATTTTAAGACAAAATTAATTCTTGCTTAATAAAAGCACCTTTTTACTAAGAAAGACTTCAGAAACTGCAAGAACTCTTTAAGGAGATCTAGTCATCATCTGTACTCATGTCCTTACCTAATTATCCATGTGGAGACTGGAATAACTGCTAAGATTTTTTTACAGAGACCAGAGGCTTTGTTAAGTTCAGTAATAGAAAGGAAATCAACATTATGTACTTTTGCTTCTTTACCTTATGTCTGTGCTGGTTCAGAAAAGAACTCAGAGAATTGAGTAGAATCACAGCAGCAAAGGACATCCAGATCTTGAATGATGCAATCCTTCTGTTCTGCTTCTGATCAGATTTGGGGCATTTTTTAACAAGCATGTTAAAAAACCAGGACACTTGAAAATACTACAGTGGAAAACAAGAAAGGTGGTTTTGGCCTATAAACTGTTACTTATGAGATTAAATTGATACTGGATTGCATGGGAGGACGTGATATAGGAAAAAAATAGGTCTTCAAATATGTAAAAGGTTGCCACAGAGTTTGGCAGTGAAGTATTGCTTGTGTTCACTGTGGATAGGACAAGAAGTAATTGATTCAAAGAGCAGCTAGAAATACTTCATGAATTAGGGAAATTCTTCTGTCTGTAGCTGTGGTTAAGCGTAATATTTAGGGCTGTTGTGAAATTCCTTCTCTGAAGAACAGACCAAGAAAATTATCTGTCAGGAATGGGTTAGATAGAGGCTGCCCTGTCTTGAGGAGGAAGCATGGATCTGGCCCATGGATCTTTCATATTCTACAGCAATGATTCGATATAATATAAAATTATTTTTCATTGAACTAGAAAAAGCAGACCCTTGAATGACATGATTTTTTTCTCCCTAAATATTTTCCTACCTTTTCCCCTGAATGTATACCTTTTTCTTTTATCCATATTACCATAGACAATGTCAGTGTCCAATGCCATGAATGAAGATAATTAGTCTAAAAGATCTTACCTGCTAGAGGACAAACTATACTCATTCCTCTCAGCTTTTCAAATACTGCCTAAGACTTCCCATTAGATACTAATGTGAAAGAGTAAAATCTGACATTTCGGAAAATTCTGTTCCTCCATGACCTTCTGTGGCAATCTGGGGAAACTCCTTTGACCTGCCTCTTACACAATTCTCCATCTGCCCTTCTCTCCTCTCATGGCTTCCACACAGGCTTCAACATGTGTACCTTTAGTCTATCTTGGGCACTTAATAGATGTTCCAGGACAGCAAAATGCATCTCAAACTGTGCTTGTGCAGTACCTAGCAAGGCTTGACTAGTGCTAATACAAAACAAAGAAGTTAAAACTTGGTTTTGTTTCTTTGCTTTAGTTCCACATGAATAGACCACTCATGAGGGTTCTGAGGTATTTCCAGGGACACATGCAACTCCATAGGCACTGGAATTCATGACTGGCTTCCAATCACTCTTTTAGCTGAATATTCATTCCTCAGGAGCTTTATAAGACATCAAAGAGAAAGAGATTAGAGATCTGCTAATTATGAGGAAAGATTTCAGTCTTTTTGTAACTTACTAGTAAAAAAGAGAGAATCCACATGGAAGAGAAATCTTAATCAATCCTATTGGCACAAAAATCATATGTACTTTATAATCTTCAAAATGTCTGTCAAATTCAGCTCTGTCAAGTCAATTAAAAAACTTTCCAATGAGCTTAAAATTTCTGCTAGTAAGTCTTTTACTAGCAGATGATAGACAGATGGAGAGCATAGTTGTGCCAGCTTCATTTCTTTGGGAAACTAGGATTTGTAAGAACCCTACTCCAGTTGCCAGTTAATTTTTCACAGCAAGATCGATACAAAGCACGTTCTGTATCCTTAATAGTTGACTTCTTTTGCATGTGTTTATTTTGTTTCTGTTTTAAACTTTTCTTATTTCAACTACTCTCAAAACAAATTATTTTCAGTCAGAAAAATAAAGAGATGGAAGTCCTTGCAAAAATGCATCATCACAATTCTCTCTGAGTGTCTAATTTTCGGATGGAAAGCAGGTATCTTGGGACCACTCAGGTAGTTCTGTTAGTGGTTAAAGCCAGTTCCATTTCTAGACATCTACTGGTCTAAGCAGGATTGTACTGACTTCCTGCATCTGTCTAATAGAGTAGTCAGGACCCTGTCTTCTTCCAAGATCTGTGTGATTTGATAGTCTGCATGTGGTACTAAATACAGGTTAAATAGAAGATAACTGTACAGCCTTACACATATCACTGTCTTAAACTCAGATTTAAGTTCACCACTGATTACAGATTTTCCTGCTCAGTCTAATTTGCTGTTGAAGCTTTGCCATTAACAATGAAGTGCCTGAATCTAGTGCTTCTAGCAGTCTGTGTGCAAGCTCCTTTATTTTTCCATAATTTTCTATAGGGTCATGGAGTGGCTGAAGTGGGAATGGACTGCTGGAAAATGTCTAGCCCAACCCCCCTGCTCCAAGCAGAGCCAGCTGGAACAGTTACTCAAAACTGATTTTTGGTTTAGTGAGGAGATTTCTTATATCCAAGCAATGGCCTATATATCCCAGCAGCATTACTAAATTTTTAGGAAATTACTTGTATCTATTTCAATATTGTTAATAACGCTAAAATTAGCAATGTCAGGTGAATGCAGCTGCTAGGATCCAGAATCACAAGCATTTGTGTTTTTTCCTATCTGATCAGAGATTTTTGCTTAAGTTCAGAAATAAGTCATTAATGAGTTATTCTATTCAAATACCTTAATGCAGGGATGTGAGTCAAACACAAGGTCAACTTGGATGAAGTCACTCCATTGAACACAGGCAGTGAATCCTCCTGAATCTATATAGTCAAACAAACACTTGCTCTTGTCTGCCTGGATAAAATTAAGTGCACCTTGAAAAGAATGATTTTATTTATATCCCACTAGGAGTTTGTAAGATAAATTTTCTCACTTAAAGGCTGTATCAGAAAAATATGGAATAATTATGATTTTATATTCACTTTTGAGTAGATCACAACTGGAATGGTGTTTTCTCTCTGCATCCAAAAGAATTGTTTTTTTAAGTCTTCTTTTGGCTTGGACTTGAGCTTTTCAGCTTTACTTCTGCTATCTTATACATCTAAATTAAAAAACAAAAAAAAATCATTCCAAGAAAAGACTGTTTTCCTATGCTAACTGAAAAGAATTAAAAGACTGTATAAAAAAATAAGCCGGGTGTAAATATCTACTCAGATGGTTAAATGCCATTTCTGGCTGGGTTTGGTAGTTAGTTTTCTTGCCTTTCCCCCTTTCGTCCCACTCTCCCCACTCCCCACTTCCCTGCCCTTTATTTACCATAAAATCTTTTGTCTCAAACATCTGGAAATAAATTTTTACTTACAGCTATATCTGCAAATGGGGCATTGTGCTACACAGACAAAATGGAATGGCCAATCCTTTATGACCAGCATTCCTTTGGGAAACTTGATTTAACAGTTGCCCTCAGCTCAATGTTAACAATCTCAAATAATTGCTGTTTTCATCTTTAAGAGCCCTCAGCATTTCCTAGCTATGAAGATGGATCAGTCACCTTCATATGCTTCTGATAGTGTTAAGAAAACAGAAAAAGAGAAAAATCTCCTTAGCAAAAGGAATATAAGTGAAGATTGCCATCTCTCTGAACTCACTCGGAGGAAGATAACGTCTATTTTTTATGCATACATCAAACTCTTCATCCTGCTTTTGCACAAGTGAAGCAAGAATTTGGCTTTCTGATTTTATAGTTATTTTATAAAAATTGCACAGCAACAAAGAAAGCCTAGCAGCTGCCTGCTGATGCACACAGCACTGCAGCTCCCAGGGTATCCTGCCAGGCATCTTAGGTGGTTCAGATACTGGCTGATAGTCTCTGAAGACTACACCATACATTTCTGCAAGTACTGAGTATGACCTGGGCAGAGTATTTTTATTCCTCTGCCCACCTCTTTTGTGTGGTTTGTCAGTTGCTATAAAATTTTATGCAATTTTATTGCTGCTGGTTTTCCTGTGCTCAATTCCTCTAAGCCACATCTGGAATGTTACATGTCTGCATCTGACAGATTTCTGCTGGCTTTTCAACAGCTTCAGCAAAGTGACATTGGCATAAATACTGTAAAAACGTGGAAGTCCCTTTGCAGAACAAATCATCACAATATGTCTCTATCTGCCACTGAGTCTGAAATGTTAGTACTGATATTTTTTGTCTATGACTATTTTGAGTCAGGAGCTATGCTGTTGTTAACAGGAATTGTGCAATAAGTACATTTTTCATTGTAAATTGCATGCTAAGCCCTGTGCACATGAGCATTTACTTTGAATGTGTTTAAATACAGTTTTGTCTATTTGCACAGACATAGTGACAAGTGCTTTTTGACTGACTCACAGGGTGAGTAAAGTGAATAAAGGTAGTATTCTTGACTCAGTAATCAACAGAAAACCTATATTAATAGACTTTATTAATTGAGCTTCCTAAGGTTTTGTGTCTCACAGTTAAACCACACAAATTCAGATGCATTCCCCCTACTCCTCACCATGCATAATCTTAGTCTCACCAGAAGGGTTGGACTTTTCCCTTCCTCCATGGCAGCATCTCTGGCACTCATCAAGGTCCGTAACACTTTCTGAAAACATCTCTCTCTGACAGTTAAACAATTCTCTTTATAGTACACAAAATGTGTTTCATTTAGTAGGAAAATAAGGAAAATTATTTTTTTTGCAATGTATGCCCTGAAGTGAAATATCATCAATAGAAATAGAATGAAAAAGAACTTTAGGTAGATAAGGTAGCAAATATATTTGCATTCACAGTTCTGTATTAGACAAATTTTACAAAAAATCCCCTTGGCTTAATATACTTCAGGAAATTAAACTGAATAAAATTTAGAAATCCCTAAAAGCTCCTATCAGGAGCTGCTGTTTGATGCTGTTGGATCTGGCAAGTAGCAGTAGCAATTCCTACCATCAGCCTTTTTGTCTTAATTTTTCTTTTTTCCCCTTCTCAGGACCTGACAGCCTGTAATGCTGACTGACTCCCACCACCTTGGCACTGCTATGCACTTCTGAAATTTGTGGCAGGTAAAAATGGGAGGATTTTCTATCTTTCCTATTGGTTACCCTAAGAGAAATGGTACAACTTCTCATGCAATAGTGATGTCACAGACATAAATCTGTGTCACAGCCCCAGATGATGAGATAGAAAATTATGGTTATGGCAGGAAATTAAAATGCTCTGAGATTGTTTCCTTTTGAATTAATAACTTTTCACAGTTTCAGTTTTATTTTACATTTCAAAGGCAAAACTTGTTTAACATAAGTGTCAAACTTTTTGCTAAAAAAATATATATGTATCTCAAAATTTTGAACATGTCAGTGGAAAACTGGCAATTATGATAAGGCAAATTGCCAACATTGGCTCATCCAACAAGGACACATCTATGCAGATTATTGAATGAACAGTAGAAGAGGTAAAGATACTTCCATTTATTACCTTATTAATCACAGTGAAATGTTTGCAGTTTCTTGCAAAAAATTAATCTTTCTTCTTGAGAAATACCAGTTCTGTGTCTTGAATTTTTAGATGTCACAGCCCAAAGGTTTTTCCAAGCCATTCCTCAGTGTTAAAACTTTACTAGAATGTTGCAGCAAGGGGCGCAAAAATGTGCATTGATAATATCTTTTCCATATCCATATGGAAATGCAGCATAAAAATTGGACAGAAAAGTGAACTTCCTCTTTATAAGAAGGCCATATGTGCCAACATACACATTCATTTCTTTTGAGACTACAGAAATTAATGCAAGCATTTTACCAATAATCTTTTATTTCTGAAAGTACTACAAAAACTACAGTGGCTCCACTCTGTTTTGGGAATTGTGCATGACCTAAGATGTTGATATGAAGTAACAGCTGATATTAAATAGGTTGTGATTTACCAACCACATTGGGAAATCACAATATTTAATGCTCTGTCAGGAGAAACATGAGAGGGAAGAAAGTATGTATATAATTAGGGAGCTAAACAATGCACACTTTTTGAGAAATAGGACCTACCACATTATGAACTTATCCTGGACAGGAATGAAAATGCACAAGCAATGATCCTTCCAGTATTATAACACTACAGTGGTTTGCACTGGAGTTTCTCTAAGAACTCTTTCAAATCATTCCATGCTCTGGGACATACAGGAACACTATAAGACCCCAGGTCATAGAAGGAAAAAAAGCAGCACTGGCACAAATGTTCCAGAAATAAGCAAGTAAGACTGTTTCATTTTAGTCTGTATGCATCATTAAGAAAATAAATAAATCTTAAGTGCAGTATTCAGGTGCTAAATCTGGAACTAGATTGTACACAGATGCATTGGCCTAAGGCTAGGGGAACATATTTTTAGTACAAGCAACACAGAAGCCATGGAGCTAATCTGCAGACCTCAATGGGTGAAGCAACTATCCATGGCTTTGGCACATATTCCCCCCTTCTCTGTAGAAGACTGTGTCCAGGACAGATGTAAGCAGGACTTCTTACCTTGGCTATTTCTTTGGCTGTCATGACAGGGCAAGTGGATTCGTGCCACAGATGCCAGGTTCTGAGTTCAGTAACTCAGTTGTATGGTATCTCTCATCAGAAGGCTGTTAATGCTTTTGGAAGAGAACTGGAACAGTTCTTCCCTACACAGAAGAGTCAAATGGTTCTGGATAGCACATTCCTGCCCAGGGCATGTGATTTCAGTAAAAACCAGATTTCATATCTTCCATGCAGTTAAGAATGGTTGCTAATAACAAAAATCATCTCCTCATTTTTATGTTACTGTAGATGGAAACAGAAAAAAAAACAATCCTAAGAACTGAAAAGATTACATGAAAGATCCGTCAATCACTGCAAAAAAGTGGATATTATCCACGCATCTTCAAATACAATATAGTAAATATTTCACTCCCACCTTGAAAATATTCCATAGATATTATTTGTCTTAATAATAAACTCAGATAATATATTGAATACAAGGGTCATTTTTTAAAATTAGGCATTAGCTCCAAAACATTTTTCTGTACTCAAAACTGCAGATATGTTTGAAAGTCTGGACCTTACCACTGTAACCTGCCAGTGTAACAGTCTCAACCTGCTGAATATAACAAGTTAGCAGGAAAGAGTTCTTTTCATCTCTGCCTCCAGCATAGTGACCCATGGTTGAATGAATAACTAGAAGGTAAACAAGAGAATATGGAAGCATTCAGTTAAGATTGCCTATCTTAATTTCTCTTAAAAGGAGGTAAGTTCATTTTTAGAGGAACTTCTGAACAGGAAATAGCAGGAGCTGGTTGGTTTTTTTTTCATTTTGTTGTCATAATGACTTGTGCCTTCTTGTTTTAAAACAGATGGTGTTGTGATAAAGTCATTGCCCTAGTGTTCAGAATCTCTCTGCTTCATTTTTGCTCAGCTACAGCTTCCCTTTTCCTTATGTTTAGGAGCAGGAGGATATTATCTTCTCACACCACAGGGATGGCTGATGCTAGGCATGAAGAACAGGTTTCTTGATTGTCCAGTGATGGACAATCAAGAATACAGCTTCTATGCAGAGTTGAGAAATCTTCCTATCTATAACCATGAATGGCTTATTTAATTCCATTTAATGAATAATACTGATATAAGGTGTATTTCAAGTTTGGACAACAGTCTTTGGTGAAGACATCAAATAAGCTGACCCAAAAAGATAATTTATCATTGTTGACCTTTGTAGTATTGTTAAACAAACAAAGAGAATTCTAAAGTCTTCAATAAGAAAAAATTAATTAAATCATATGGAGGGATTTGGAGCTGCAGAAAAAAAATAGTCTCAGTGTTCTCTGTATAAAATTGAGTTAGCTTCCTTCTCAAATAAGTGGGAGCTTTACATTGATACATAACAAATCTGAAAGCAAAGTGACTCTTTATTTCTGTCTTTTAAAAAAATTTCTTAAAATGCAGACTTTCCAAGAAGAAAAAAAAAACAAAAAATAATGTGGTGTATTGCCATTTTACTGCCTGCATATGCTCCATTTCTCTGAAAAGTGTGCAGATCTTAATCTGAGCATTTAACAATGTTCTGGTTTCCTTCCCTCTCCTTTACAAGCATTGGAAATTTTTAAATGGAGGACTGTTGTTCTCTAGAACAGTGACTGACAATATCTTTGGAACTCAATCTTACTTGAGAAGGCAATTGATCTTCCAGTTGTCACTAGTTTCAGCTCAAAACACTGTCCTTTTTTCTTCAGCATCCAGGGTGAGCTACTGCATATACTTAAACCCACTGGATTACATCCACATCCAGATGGGTGGTCCTTTGCTTCTGGCTGCAAAAACCTAGACACTGAGCGGAATCTTTAAAAACCAGGACAGATTAATTTGCTTGGGCTGCAGCTCTAAAATACTTTAAACTCAAAAATACTCCAGTCTCACTAGCTAGGAGTGCCTTAACGATTTCTTTCTAGCAGAGGTTATTGCTATTTGCAAGAAGGCAGAAGCAGCAACTCCAGGAAGTACACTGGATTGAATGATCAGTTGAAGACTGCCTTGCATGAAACCAAAACCATTAGGTTTCTTTTTCTTCACACATATGAAAAAAAAAAAAGCATTGATCAAAAATTATCCTTTTCAGTTGCTAACAGTGCCTGCAGCTTGCTGTCCTTTCCTTTGTTTTCTTTTCCATCAACATTATTTAAAGAGAAAAAATCAGCTCATAAGGAGAGTGTCAAGCCATTACTGAATGACTGACTGAAAGATGTTACTGACTGCCAGGAGTTACTGAATGACTATGTAATCTCAATGACTAAAATAATGTTCTAAATTACCAGTTACTTTATTACAGCTGTTGCTAAGATTTCAAGTGTGATTTGTAATGCAGCCCTCCAGCTTCCAGAAGCTGGTGCATTTTGCAGTGCTGAAAAGAGTTTAGAACTGACAGCAGGGGTCTGAAAAGAAATTTACTTGCTTCTAAAAGAGAAACACCAAACACTTCTGGCTTTAAAAATATCAAGAACAGGTAATGATCAGTGATAATTGACAAGAGGAAAGGTTTTAAAAAATCTGTCCAATTCATCTGCCTGATTCCAACTGTGGCCAGTAGCAGCTGGCTAGGGAAGGCATAAAGAACAAGCCAAGTGCAGAATGATACTGAACCTTTGCAAAATATGTAGATTTTTCTCTCTGTGTGTGCATGTGCATATATGTAACATATCTGCACAAGAGCTAAAATGATAGATTTGAAGAAGGCCATAAACATGGGGAGCATCCTGTATCTACAACAAAATATCAACACAACAGCTGATCTTTTCAGCAAGCAGAGAATATTCTTCTACCTTTGATGTACCCCATGAATCCATTACAGACACTTGCACAAAGCAGTAAAAGCAAAGTAGGATATTGTTTCTCTAACACACAGATGTATCATGAAATATATACTAATAATTCCTTTCCAAAGTCTGTGAGAAATCAAGCCTGTCAATGAAATTAAACAGCAACAGACCTGAAATTGTTAAAAAGGAAATTTATACTGCACAGAGTGTATAATCAATCTCCAGAGCTCTCAATAGGAGGAGAATTTGGATTAAAAATCTGGGATATTTATATGAATAACAATAATATTTGCAGTTATGTTAGGGCAAAATAAACCATGCAGGCACAAAGGCAGACCCACCCATTTACTGCCAGGGGCTAAGAATAATGTTTTCCTTCTAGGAGTGCTAATGTATGGTTTTTAATGATGAATACTTGACACCTTCCTCTAGTGAATTTGATACAGGCACCTTTCAAGAAGTAGGATAATAGATTAGAAGAACTTCTGGTTTAATCAGCACCAGGTTTCTTTTCCTTCAAAGTCCCCCTTCCTGATCTACAAGGGCGGTCTTCTCCACAATGGAAACAATGCTGTGCCAAGTCATTACATAGTTATATTTTTTTTTCAAACGGCTTTAGAGAGCAGATGTTCCATGCAAGCATTCGAGCTCTTGCTCTGCGGATGTCTGCAGCACAAACTGAACACTGACTCTCATCCAGCTATCACTCAAGCAAAACTCCCACTGAGCTGACCAAGATGAGGGCTTGGCCCACTGACCGTGATAGTCTGTGCAGCTCCTGTCCCATCGTGTAGCTAGCAGGGAGTACACACGTATGTTAGTATTCATGATGTATTATTTGGTCTGCCTGATGTGCAAAATCACAGGCATAATCCTTGGGTTGAATTACTGCCTTTCTTTCTGGAAGAAAACATGACAAATCTGCTTCTCTTATAATGCTGTGCGCTCATCTTAACTTTTCAGAATTCAGTGACTTATCTAAGTTTACCCAAAACCCTCACATTTTAGAAGACGTCAAGAAGTCTCATCAGAACTTAATTTTAGGAAGGTTCCAGGATTTCCTGATTTTCTGGCCCAAAACCAGTCAGATACACACAAGATATAGCAAGTATTTTAAAGGTGATTAAATTTTACTAGGTGGGAACATGATGCCCAGGGAAATGAAAAAAATTCTGCCTAGTATTACTCATATATTAGTGGTAGAATCTTCACCTGCTCTACTCAGCTTCCCCTTGTGAGAAAAAACAGCTTCTCCACAGGACTTTCAGACCTTCTTCCATACCCATATCTTTTTGGGAGCCGTATGTGTAGACTCTGTATAATTTTTAAATATGTATTTTTACCAGCTTACGCAAATACTTTTGAGTATATTCAAAAGTCTTAAAAAAGATAGAGCAATGGACACAGGTCAGAGGATGCCACTGCTTTAGGTGAACCTGTTCGTTCGCAGCAATTCTACTTGTTTTGGTCCTTCCCTTCTGTTTTTCTCAGAGACCCTGTATTAGTGCTGAAGTGCTGCTGTTATGTTTTCACACATTTCCAGTAATTTTATTTTCCTGTCTTTAGTTTTGTGGGAGGTTGTTTGGTGCCATGAAGAGATTTTTTTCCCCATAGAACCATAAATAAGTGCTCATGTTCAAAACTCTCATGAAGATCCATACCAAAGAGTTTACAAAACTCTTGAGAAAGTGGACAATAAGTTCTTGACCACACTCCATTAGCTGAATAAGGTCAGTCATTGATGTCCTTGCAGCTGTCTACAAGACTGAACATTTGTATTGTTTAAAGGACTCACCAATAAATGTTCTGAAAGCTACATGGCTTTCTTGTGTAATGTTTCAAGTACACTCATAGGAATAAAAAGCCTAGGAAACCAAATAGCTGGGGTATTTGTAAGGCCAAGAAAAGTTAGACCTTGTGTCCACAGCTCAAAACTGGCATTTTGACATGCTTGGCATGATTTTTCCTAATGCAATTCAAATTCCCCTCCCTGTGAGTTGTTTATATTCATAGGAAAGATATCTCATGCTAAGAATTATTTTATTGTATTTTATTCTCTTTGGTTTGTGATGATTCACTGGTTCCTGAAATTCTCCAGCAGGCAGGCAATCCCGACTCACACCAGTGAGTCCCAATGACTCAGATGGGACTCAGAAGCAGCAGTTGCAAAATAAGATATATTTGTTCAAACACATGGGCCAAATACAGAGAAGCAGGACAGAAATTTCTCATTCACAACGCTATAAATAAAATTTGTGATTGTTTGCCAGATAAAGACTTCATGGGGAACGATGTCTTGTCAGAGATACTAGGAAACCTGCTGTTTACAAACTTAGAAGACAGTCAGTGATGTTTTAACAAAGCAACAGATTTCTTGGTTTGCTTGAAATAACCTGGTTTACAGCAAGACAATAGGCTTAGCTAAGGGCTTAGCAAAATGGAATATTTTCTTTAAAGAAAAACTGTAACTATAAAAAAGGTAAACAGATTTTGGATTATAAAACCTTTTTACAGTTTATTTCCTATTATTAATTTCTAAATATATATATATATATATATATATATATATAAATGAGGATCTGACTAAATGAATCAGGACAACAACTGATAAATGTCTGTCCTTGTAAACAAATAAATAATTATTTACAATCTTTGGCAAAACAAAATGAAATTTCATTAGTCTCACTCTCTCACACACACTTGCAAGGAAAAAAAAAAGAAAATGAAATTTAAAAACCCATCATAAATAATTTACATAGAATAGGAAAATTATGATACAGTCCAAATATTAACATCTTCATCCCTAAACTGATGTTTCTGTCTGACAAAACAAAAAACCCTACACAGCCATTACTCATTATATTTCATGAAGTCATCCTCCCTTCCACTTGGAAATTGGGGATGCCACTTGAAACATGAAAAGAAACTGAAATATTTAAAAACCTCATGAAGAGGACTTGTGAAAACAACAAAATAATCCAAAACAAAAGAAAAACCAGCAACAAAACAAACTAAAAATTTTTTAAAAATTGATAATATGAATACTATAAAATGTGCAATAAAGCCAGCAACTGTTGATTCCTTTCTAATGAATACAGCCACAAAATCTATTTCAAAGGAGAAAAAGTTGATTGGACATTTAGCTCACTGTGCCCCAGAAGAAGGCAGAGGTACTGTATTCTTCCATCAGGTATCCCATCTATGAATAAAATTACACCAGCCTGTGTTATTTTTATGAACAACGCTCATAAATCTTAAACAAAACAAAAATGTTAAACATGTCTATATGATTGTTTATCTGAGTAACTGTTGTATCTGTTTAGAATAAACACTGCTACCCCTTCAGCATTATTTAAGAAGTTCTATATACAGCAGACATAGGTAACAATACAAAAATATTAAAATAAGGGTAACTGGATATATATATTAAGGTTCCATTTGTAAATTCCTTATTATTATTCATTTAATTTTAAAGTATACATGACTATAACCCATGGAACTATACTTAAGTGTAGGCCATGCTTTGACAATATCTACATATTGTGATCTGCTTTCAAAAATTGGTTTAAAATACCATTATTTGTGAATTTATTGATGGATTATTATTATTTGTGTATTGATGGATTATATGCTTTAAAATCAATTATCAGAGAAGGTAGCTTGGCATTATAATCACAATAAATACTAACAAAATATTTATAAATGGAACCTTAAATTCATATGTTACCAAATTAAGTAATGGCAAGCATTGCCGCCTTTTCAAAAACCCACATCAGGTTTCAGGATGTCAAAGTGCTTTTTGCAGCAGAGGTGGAAAAGTGGTTCAGGTTCATTTTGCTCCACATAGTCATGGTATATTCTTTATTACAAGGCAATGCAGAATATGATGAAAACACGGCAACTGGACATAATTTTTTGAAAGTCAGACAATAGTGATAGCTTCAGATGTTTAAATAAATCACTCTTCCCTTTCACATGAGAGTTTCTAGTTCAATTCTGTTTGGCCTAAATAAAGCCCCTACTAAAGAATGTTTTAGGTTGCAAATTTGACAGTTCTACCAGTAATAATTTTAAAGAGTATTACTAAGAGCATCCTTAACAACTAAGCACCTTTTTGAATCAAGAAATGTTTATAACTGATCTTTAATATCCAAAGTAATTTTTACTGTTGGTGTGACCCTCCATTACTTTGCTAAAATTAGACCCAGAAGCTCTGTGTTACAAGTCCAGTCTTGATCAGAGCTAGGAAGTGTCAACCATACACCCAAAAAAATTAAGAGACATTTTTCCTCACTTAAACATAACAACTGATAATCATCATCCCCCCTCTTTTTCTCCATATATATAAATACATTAAGTAATTACATTTTTTTATATGTAAACGTCATTCTTTAAAAAAGACAAGTAAACAAACACATTTTGCTAAGTTTTCACTCTACAAAAACGTTCTAACGTATCAATCTGCTTTTGCTTCAGTGGTGGGTCCGACGTTCACGTTTAGGTTTCGTTAGTCCTGGCTGTGAGAAGGCACTTGGGTGGAAGGGTGGCTGAAACACTCCTGGCAGCTGGGAGGATCCTGGAGAGTGGAGCATGAGGAAATAGGACAGGAGGTACACAAAAATAGAAACTGGGAGTGCCAGGGTGCACTGAGGTGTCTGGGTTGCATAGCATCTACAGTACTTTGCTGGTAATGCAGCAACCACTGCTCAAGCATCTGAAAGAAAAGGGAAAAGTATATTAATTGTGATTGGGTTTTTTTTGGTTAGGAAGTCAATCAAACAAGAACTCCACCATGATACACTTAGGAGATGTAGCACAACACCTTCTGTTCTTCATTTTTCTACAAACAGGAGGACATACTGAAATAGCCTACAGAGGACAGTGGATATACAGAGAGAATTCTAAGCAAGTCTCTCTCAGAAATTTCTACCTTATTTTTTCCAGGTGGATAGTATTAAACATCTGGGGTTTATTATTCAAATTGAGATTATTCTAGGGGCAAGCATTTCACCAAAGGTTTATGCCATGCTATGATACTACAGATTGCTTTTCATTTAGAGGATACTTTACATTTAGACACTTTGTGCTTGTTCCACAAGTTATGAAAGGCTTAAGCATCTTCCAAACATTTTTTTGTAACTAACCTCTGCATTCATATTTGAGGTCAGAGAAATAGACCATCTCTTGAGAGAAGACAAAAAGACCTAATCGTCCACCAGCAAAAGTTGTATCATAGATTGGTCCAGAATCCACCATGACTTGTTTCCCTTCATAAACCAACACTCTGTAAAGAAGAACATAAATTAAACAAGGAGGATAATACAGCATCCAGTGTAAGAGCTGGTAACAGTCTCTAAAAACTGGAACAGAATTAATTTTAACAAGGCACCAGAAAACCCAACCTCATTGCAGGGATCACTTCTCATCTCTATCTCACACCCATGTGGCTGGCAGCCATAACACATTAATCAAAAGCAGTAGGGCTGCTCCTTTAGTGTTTTCATGCACACCATCTGCAAAAGATTTCCCAGTTCTTTATTTAGAACAGTCATGTCTCCTGGAATGAACTATGTCATGTACTAGCATTCACTGATAAGCCCTTGTCCCAGTGAACTCAGGGGTTAGCACACAACCTTGTCACATCACTGAACAAAGCTGTCTTTGCAGCTGTGTGAACAGCTGATTTACTTATCTTTAGGTGCAAGGGCCAACATCAGAAATTGTAAGAACCATCGCTTTAGTCAAACAAAGCATTAATTGGAGACATGCTGAATCTCAATTTCAGACATTTTAAGAGCTTAGTGAAAGCTGGAAGGATTTGGACACAAAGAGCTAGACTAATAATATATTGGAAAAGGAGAACTTGGTTTCTTTGGTTCTTGGGGGTCTTTTTTAGTATTGCAGGTATCAACCCTGGAGACAAAAGACCTCTAAAGTCAGCACTTCATTTTCTTTCTTTATCAGAGAGACTACATTTCCACAAACTTGGATCCTCTGCTTCTCCTGGGAGACTTTGAGATTGTTAGGCTCTCAGTCTCCTTGGCCAAATGAGAAATTACTCTATAGTTGGTTAATTAGACTAGTCTTTGGAGTCAGGGATTATTGTCCTGCTTCAATTGACAATGCATTAGTTATACACAGCAAGATGGCTTCACATGAGGATCACAACCCCTGAGCAGCTTCTAGAACTCAGTGGTTAGGTAGGGGCAGACTTCTGTTTAGACAGAAATGCATGTCCAGCACTTGTAATAAAGTGTTCTGTTTCCTGAAAAGTGCACAAAGATAAGTATGAAACAGCTCCCTGAGATCAGTATTTTATGGACAATGAAAAGAAGAGTAAAAAAATTATAGATTTTCATGTTAATGTAATCCTATTTAATAGAATTCTCAAAATATCAAGAACCCGAAACATATGGGAAAGAGTTTAATAGTTCATTGAACCCACCAGAAAAATTACATAGCTCTTATGTTCATATGGAATTGATATTTCTGTACAAATAAGTTGTTTCATTACTTCATTAGTGAAAAAAATAATTAATTCATTTTCTATCAGAACACCCTTAAGTATGGAGAAATTTAGTGCCCCAAACCACAGAATTTGCTATGTTAGATTAATCTAATGTGATACCAGTGGTAACATCTTTTGTTTGACACTATGTAGATTGTATAAAGGACTTTACAGGTAAACAGCAACATGAATGAAAAAAAAAAGTTTCTTTTTGACCTATATCAGTCAATTATTTGCACTGCAATACACTGAAGGAAAAATAAACTTCTTTCTTTACAAAACCACGTAACTTAGTCTATCCTAATTTGTCTACACTTTGTCTTTCACAGACAAATGAAAACCTCCTTCATGTAAGCACAAGCAAGACCTTTGGAGGTAAGGCTTGACTCTACCCCATGAAAAATATCCTTTACAGTTCCAGTAGTTAGTAGAAGATAAAACTGACATGAGCAGTTAATGCTCAGTCTTTGAAACATCAGCTAAAAACAGCTGGGCTCTACAGAAAGTCATTTGCCACAGCTCCTTGTGTGCCTTACAGATGTGCTCATGGCCACTTCTGCACTGTCTTGTATAAGACACTACAGGAGACAGGATGCTGAAGGAGACAAGCCCTTGGCCTACTTCCCTGAGGCAATGCTCATGTTTATAATTATTTTCATTCACTGAAATCCCTCATGCTGGGGAGCAATCTCATGTTCTAATCTTGCTTTGAGTTTTGCTCACGAATTTTTGGTCTCCTTACAGAAAAGCTACTGAGAAAGAGGCCTATTTTTTCAAGGGTATTTAGCTGATGTAAATATTGAACCATCCAGATTAAATTACATATATCTGAAAAGGAAAATAAATTATTCTGAAGATTATAAAGTGTTCCCAAAATGTTGGACAGTCACAGAAGTAACATATTTATCAGAAACAACTATGAAACTGGTAACAGCTTTTAAATCAATAGAGACAAAGCATTGCTACTAGAAAATGTAGAAGTACAGAAATATTTCTTACTTTATTAATCCTGTTTTAGGCCTATGAATCAAGTGCCACCTGTAAGCAGTATAATCTTTCCAGCCAATGTTCTTGGGATCATGCCACAAAGTACGCACCTGCAGTAGGAATACAAATGCCTTATTAGAAACACACCATGCCCCAGTAACTCTACATCCACCACAGCAACTGCCAAAGCTTACTTTCTGAGGAGTATGAAACTGAAAATAGCTTAACATTTGACTGTATCATCAAAATACTACTTTTATGGGGTGAAAGTAATGGAAATTTCTGCCTTAAACTGTCGATCAATTATTCTCCTGCTGTTTCATAGCTAGAGTCACTGAAGACTGTTACAGCATTGAACCTTGACTTCCCTTATGACATCAAAAAATCAGCTGAATTGGAAGAGACCCACAAGGATCATCAAATCCAACTCCTGGCCATGCAAAGGACCATCCCCAGGGGTCACATGTGTCCAAGAGTATTGTCCAAATGCTTCTGGAACTCTTCAGGTTTGCACATACACACAACCAGGCTGACAGAGTTGATGCTGAATGAGTGCCTCCAGTGAGGGAGAGGAACTGCAGCTTGCACAGATGTTACTGCCTGTGGCTGCTCCTTAAAAATTCCCATTCAGTAACAGCCCTGTGAATTCATATCCACATGTGAAGCCCTACTAACCTAATTTCCAAAATGAACAAGTTTTTTCCATGGTTCAACCCTATCTGGAACAGCAGCAGTTTTTCTCTCTTTTTTCAATGTCTTTTCTCTTTTTCTGTCACTGTACTCTAAACCACGTGCAATTCAAACAAGCTGGAACACCAAAGAAGCAAGTGCCAATACAGAAGCAACAAAGGATTTGTGCGTAACTGAGACATCGCTCTCATGTTCCATTTGATCACACCTCATCTTCCCTTTTATGTGACTGTCTTTGAAATACAATGAATGTTTTACTATTGACACTACTAATAAGGGAATTAAAAAACACTGATAAACATCTGCAAAAATTGAGGTGTGAAAGGAAATTTTTTAAACATGTCCCTTATCTTTAAAATATTGTTTGCCTAAAAGTGCATCTCTCACCTGTCCAGGGGTGTTTCCTGTGTGCCAGAGAGCATTTCGTAAGTGCTCACCAGTACCAGTTGTTGAATTCACTACTTTGAGCGACACACCAGAATAGCCATAAGCCCTGGTGGGTTTGTCCTCCCAGTAGGTCTGAGTGACCTGCTTCCACATCAGAACGTAAAACCGACTGCTGGACTGGTAGCCAAAGACAAAGCCAGCGTAGTCATCATCACGGTCTGTGTTAACATAGAATGTCCCGCTGAAGTCAACAGAGCTGAACTCATCGTAGCCTGGAAGAAGACAAGAGAGACAAATCACTGCATTACAATGCTGGATCCAGTTACACACACCCAAGAGTCCCAGCTACATCCTGAATTTTGGTAGGAGACATAAGTGGTATTTCTCAGTTCCCCCACCTGTAGAAGTGGAGGTAATTACACTTGCCTGCATGAAGACTTCTGGAGAGAAATAAGTGGCTTACAAGGGGCATTGAAGACAGCAGACACTATACTTACAAAATTTTTTCAATTGTATATTTTATGTATGTTACAGTCACTGATGAGATGAATGGACAAAAAATGCAGGCAGCATTGCGCTGTTTATACTTTGGGCATATACACTGCCTCCATTGTAAGTCCAACATTTGCAGCACTAAAAACATGCATTTGTGTACCTTTTTTCCTACCTTTTCTACCATTTTATCAACCTTTTTTTCCCTTTCCTTATCACAGAATCACTTGCTACTTTTCCAGAGGTGACAAAATGATACTCACCTACAGCTATTCCAGGATCAGAGTTAGCAGTCTGTACCAGTTCCTTGCCTTGGTGGCGAATAACCCAGTTGGGATCAATCTGAGCCGTTCCCTTGGGGTCCAGAGGGACCATCTGGAACTTTCTGAAATCAGTTTCACTAATGGCATTGTTTTCAGGGCACACATCATAGATATCTGGAACATTGTCATTGTCAAAGTCATCTTTGCAAATATCACCTCTCCCATCACCTGTAAGCAATGTGAATAAGCAGAGGCAATTGTTAGCAATTTATCCAGCCCCACTTTATACATCACTTTGGAATCAGGGTGGGAAAAGTTGGAAGTTTGCTGTGTCGATGTAATTCACTAATGCTTGCATTACATTTTCAGTTTAATTTGTTCCAGATTGGATATAACACCACATTTAAATATGTGCTGCGCAAATCAATTCAAAGAATAGCATTAAAATCTTAATCTTCCACACATTACATTACTAAATATTTATATACTGTTGATCATATTAAACTATTTTTCAGACTCTTATCACTGTCTTAATATTCTTTCTGCAACAATCCATCTAAGATGTCCCAGATTGCAGATGCGTCACCTCTATGTCAAAAGAAAGGGGGGAGAATACATGCATAGCCACTCTTCCACTTGTAGATAGAACAATATGACTTATAAATAACATAGTGCTTCAAAAAAATGTATGAGAAAAGAAGGCAGCACTTCATTCAACAGGGTTAGCCTCAGAAGAATGAAAAAATTAAGTTTTGTTATATGGATTGCAGGAAGTTTTTAGAGAACAAAATGTACAGCTCATCTATAGTTGTGCTTCTGCTCAACACTTTTACTACATGAAATATTTTAGAAAAACTAAAAATTATTTCCTTTCTTAGTTTACCTATAATATTAATGGACACAAGGAGACATGACTTGCCTCAACGAGCAAGAAGTGAAAGGAGGCATTTATAAAAAAAGCTCATTGCCAATGACTATTATTCTATGCCATACAATAGCACAAAGACCTGAAAATATTGTAGAAAAGCTTGGCTAGACAAGCATAGAAACAAATCCCCAAATGGCTCCAATTTTTACAACAGAAACCACTGGATATTACATTGGGTACTAATGCAAACCCAGTGCTGCCGACTAATTTGTTTCTATCCTCACATAGCAGAGCATCTGATTTTTGGGCTTTTTTCCCCAGTGTTTATGACTGCCCTAAGAACATGGGAATTAACACAGTGGGAAACAGCAATGACCCAACTCAGTCAATACTGACCTACTACTAGATGCTTCACAGAAAAATGGAAAGCAACGTTACCATGACTAACCAACGCAGCATTACCCAAGTATGGAGCTTTCAGACAAAAAAGCAGAACAAGTTTTAGGCAATAGCCAAAAATGAAAAGAGTAATTAGAGAAAATTGAAACATCTAGTATCTCAGGGCTCTGTGCAGCTCAAATATGTGGTGAAATGCTCCCATTTTCCATGCTGGCTATCTGCCATAGACAACTCCAAATCCTGACCAGCTGTCTGTTCCTCCACCTGTTTGTCTTAGCACTCATTGGAGAAAAGGGAATTAATTTCCCATTTTGTTTCCTTTGCCAAATCAAAGAGATAATTCACAGAAGAATCTAATTATTCATTAAAAGTCCAGCTGATGCTCATTTGGTAGTGAGTTGCTGCTGACAACATTCATTCCCTGTCAAGGAAAGTTAGAAAGTGTTTGTTTATCCAGTCACATCCAACAGCTCTCTCCAGGGCCTCATCTTTATATGCTAAAACTAACATCTTCAAGAGCATGGGAACAATTTTTTGCTCTATTTACCCTTTTTCCAAGATTTCTGTTGGACCTGCTGCTAATGACAGTGATGAGCTGGCTAAACTGATTAAATATCTGCTTTTTCTGAATCGATAATCCATACATCAATGTAGTTTCCTTTACAAAAACCAGGTGATAGATGACAAACTATATCAGCTTGTGGTCACCCTTATTCTGGATTTATGAAATTAAGGGGCTATTCGAGGGACTGGAAAATACAAAGATATTCTGGAAACATACAGGACTGAAAGGTTATTAAAATTAAGAGCTACTACTGACTACCAACCAGAAACTTCCTACTGACAGCAGTTGTCTTAGCAGGCAATCAGACAAGGCTCAGCATTTTATCTTTCTAAGTGTACATAAAAACATATTGTGTAGGTAATAAATTCTGCTTTCAATTTCTACAGCACAGCCATGGAACGGCTCCATCAAGCTGTATAACTTGGAACAGAAACTGCTTACCTGCATTTGTTGCGAGGGTCATTATTGCAAACATATTTGGTGATTTTTAAAGGGTCATAAACATTTTCAAAATTAAAATTGCAAAACTATTGCTATTTAATTATTTAAATAATACCAAGCACAGAGAAGTACTGTCTGAGGTGACCAACAACATTTTACAAAAAAAAAAAGGAAAAAAGGGCAATTACATATCCATTTTTTTAAACTGTGACATGTATATCATCAAGACATATTTAAAGCAGTCTGTAAAGACAATTTGAGAAAAGTTGCTCAGGAGTCAATTAAACAAAAAGATGGACTTAAAATATCCTGAAGAAATAGTCTATTTTTCAAAATAAAATACAGTAGTAAACCATTTTTTTTCCATTTTAATTTTCAGATGGAAAATGAAACAGCTCACTTTTCATTTTTTAAAGTATTTGTAATTCAAGATATTTTAAATACTTTCTGACGCTTTTAATATTTCAATTAAATGTGAAAATAAGAATCTTAACAAAAACATGGATTTTTCTGTTTAAAAAAAAAACTGTTAAAGATTTTCTCCTATAATTAAGTATGTGCATGTTTGAGCTCCTGTCAAAGATGTTTCCTAATGCTCTAACCCTTGATCAAACTGACCAGTTTAGTTCCATTGAATTCCATGGTGTCTCAAATGTCAAAAGAAGCTTGGTTTGATGCAAAGTCTCTCTTCACCAAATGTTAATACTACAAGATCAAAATCAGATACTAAGAAGTAGATGAAATTCATATGACCTTGCTCTTACCATCTGAGTCTTCCTGCTCAGGGTTGTATCTGAGGCGGCAGTTGTCCCTGTCATCTGGGACACCATCATTGTCATCATCAGAATCACAGGCATCTCCTTTACCATCCTGATCATGGTCAGCCTGGTTAGCGTTGGGGATGTAAGGGCAGTTATCCTGGTTGTTCTGGTGGCCATCTTCATCTATGTCCTCATTATTGTCACACTGGTCACCAACAAGGTCATTATCTGCATCAGTCTACCCCAAAAAAGAATTGTACAGAGTAATTTTATTATTTTTACTCAATACAAAAGTACAGCATGGTACTTAACTGTTCAACACTTCTCTTCAAGGGCTTCTGTAGTGACAAATATCACAATGACAACAGTGCTAAAAGTACAAGCATAACTTCAAGCTAGTATGGCAACTTATTCTTCTATCAGTGGGTAAGATCTGGTCCCCAGAATACTTGCAGGACATGGCTTTACTTGCAGATGGATTAAAGCAATCATCACTGTACTTCCCTTTCATCTGATACAAAGGAATCTCACAATATGAGATGTGAAAGTGAGCAATATAGATTCACCTTTTCAGCTGTTCAGTACAGGGACTGATAGCAATTCCTATCCTATTCCTGTGGTCTTTTCTCTGCCCTTGTTTTGATGTTACCATTAAGGAGACTATATTCGTCATTTACCTGGTCTGGATTATGCATCAATGGACAATTATCACACTGATCACCAACTCCATCACCATCTGTATCGCTCTGGTCTGTGTTGTAGACGTAAGGGCAATTATCCCGTTCATTAAAAATGTCTAGGGGAAAAAAACCCAACAAAATATTAAAAAAAAAAATCAAAATAATACAACATACAACACAGACAGCCACAGACTGCAGGAATCACCAGTGAAGAAGCAAGGGACTCAATCTTTCTGATTACAACATCATTGCTACAAATAGTTAAAACTAATATTAGAAAAAAAATTATGGTATCAATTTTTCTTATTATGACAAAGTTTTCTGAATGTATTTTCCTATGGAAGAATAAGGCTTGATTATGTCTTAGAATGTAGTCCTTTTCATTGTATAACAGATAAAGGGGTGGGGAATTTTTTTAAATAATTTGTTTTGGATTTTAGTCCCCCACTCTAAGAAATGGCATGGAATGCACAGCTATATCAGGTTCAAACTTCTGAACTTTTATATAGAAACAACTGTATTAATATTCAGCTGCCTCAGCATTAAATAATTTTACCAGAACATGTTCATCATTAGTTGTATAGTATGCCAAATTTTCAAAAGAAACTGCTCCTCCTCAGGAAACTTCATTATAAAACCAACAGTCTACTTCAAAATTGTAAGATGAAAAGAAACAAACACATGTTGGTATATCTGTCTGGGAAAGATAAAAGGACCCTTCCCTGTATTACATTGTCCCTGTAGATTTGCATAATCTTTCAACCAATAACATATGATTGAATTTTTCTTCAAATGCAGAACTACCACGAGTACTAGTATGAACCTGATGATCAGAAGGAGGATGAGAGAACTTCCAAATGTTCAGAAGCTAAAGTCAAAAACATCCAAATGTTTAAAATCCAAAGCTACATTTCTTCAACTTTTAGTATTTCTGTATCCTCATACATTTGAAATGACAAAGGGATATGATTTTTAAACAATATTTAAGTGTTTTTCTCCCATCTTAATTCTGATCAAATGGGGATTATAAAGGAATGTACTGGTGGAGGAAATAAGCACTTTCTAACAATATTTTAAGACATGCAAAAAATGCATATTTAGATTACTGTGAGTTTTGCATACTTATACATTCATAGAAAAGCAGATCATATTACTGTGGATATTGTCTTTACTATGTGAATGTTTTGATGTTCTTTTCCCTCCCTAAAAGGAAAAGGAAAAGTCAACAGAAGTGTTATATTAGACCCTGATTACTTTGGAACACAGATGAAAGAAAGTTGTTTTTGTTTTTTTTTTTAAAGATTACACTGATAAAGACTCACTGATTTATTCTTTAGTAATATTAATTGTAGTCATTTAGGGACTGTATGGACAACCACACTACACAGGGCAAATAAAATTCAGCCTTCTGTCTTCTGTATTTTTGAACTGCTAGACCAAATTTTATTCCACGTATAAAACCAAGTAGCCCATCTTACTGGACATAAACCAAAGTGCACTTGTGGAACAGCACCTAATTCTCAAAATTGGTAAATCATACCATCTCCATCAATGTCCACAGCACAGGAGTCACCCTCCCCATTGTTGTCTGTGTCAATCTGAGCAGGGTTGTGCACATAGGGGCAATTGTCACAGCGGTCACCAACTTCATCTTTGTCATAATCAAACTGGCGAGGGTTGAACAGAAGAGGGCAATTGTCCTAGTAAGAAAAAAAAAAAAGATTTCACAATATAAATCACAATTCATGAGAGCATATTATGAAGTGGTAACTCCTGTTCAGCTTGGACAGAATTCAAAAATCAAATATTGATCCATTATTTTTCAGTGGACAAGCTGTACGTATACTGAAGGTCATGGCAGTAACAGGATGGCATCTGGACAGCCTGGCTCACTCATACAATTAGAGGCAAGTAAAAATCTTATGCTGTTCGTAAAACAATTTCTAGCTACAATTTTAAAAATACACCTACTAAATGATATTTCTTTATCAAATTATTATTTGGGTTGTTGTTTTTTTTTTAAGTTTTCCAAATAGAGACCAAATGAACACAGCTCTTACCCAACTTTAACCATCTGAAGCTCTAGAGCATCTAGGTTGCCTCTGAAGGGAACAAAGAGGAACAGTAAAATTCTAATACCAGTTCCCTTATCCTAAATATGTTCTAAAAAGCCAGGGTAAGGCAAACTCTCAAAGTGCCTCTTTCTGTTGATTGTACAAGGCAACGGTTTTAGACTACATGGCTATCTTTTAGGCTCTGCAGGTAAATTAATTTGTCTTCTGGGCAGATCTAAAGGAAAGTATAAACCAGGCTAGATTTTTCTTCCCATCATTTTCCTTTGATACTGCCTGTGTTTATAGTTGTTTTGGAAACAAGTTACCATGAATAAAAATAACATCATATATATATAATATTTACCAGCTTTTCAAACACACTAGACTTGCCATTCTTCCATTACAATATAAAAAAATCCATTACCACTTTCCATTAAACTGTTTTAATGTACATAACTGAACTCAAAACCGATACAGAGAACATAATTCCAGGGGCTCCCCAGTCTGCTTTGCTCTGCACAGTACTACTCTCCTTTGACTGAATACAGCTTTACTCTGCACTACACATCATTCAGGGAAGGAAGTGCAGAATAACTCAATTGAAGATCTGAATAATAAAGTTCACATCTATTGTAATGGTTTTCCTTAAAATCAGATTATTAGGTCAAACATACGGCAGAGAGATACACATCTTACTTTGTCATCTTCAACACCATCATTGTCATCATCCTCATCACAGGCATCTCCTTTGCCATCTTTGTCAAAGTCTTCTTGGCCAGAGTTAGGCAGAAGGGGACAGTTATCCTGGCCAAAAGAAATAATCAATACATTATGTTTACATTATGTCAGGATAACTTGCCTGTGCAGAAGAGTAGATATGGTACACCAGAGACTATAAAACAAGAGCAATCAGCAAAGTACTTTTTAAAGTGCCTGGTTTTTTGTTGGCAAAGGTAGTATTCATTTGCTGCTTTCATATTGTAAAGTAAGAGAAATGCAGCTGCAAATGACTCTGTTTCCCAGTTGCTATTAGTGTGACATTTCTAGTAAATTTTAGAGGGAACTAGCAAAGAACAAACACACCACACGCACAGACATGCACTCTTACAATAACTTTTTGTAGACAATTCATGAGATATATTTGAAGATCACATAAAAAAATCACCAGGTTTTGTTGCCAGAAAAATAAAAAACCAAGCCAAGAGAAGGTCTTCAGAAACAGCTGTTCATATGGAAACTTACTACACAGCAATGGAAAGTACTACACATCAATGAAGGGGAACATTCTAAGAAAGGATTTTGAAAAAAGTGTCTTATACTGTTCTGCAAAAGAGTACCTTTGCACTCATGTGGCTTTAAAAATAGGAGTCAAACAGACCTCTTTGTTTTGCACCACAACTTTGTAAAGAATTATTTTGTATAAACACATCTTAAGTTACACTGAAAAATAAGTAAAATAGCTTGCCAACCTTTTAATATCCCCTTTTTTTAAATACTAAAATCAGCTAAAATTGATTGCAACTCTACCACTTGCTATGAATAAGTACATCTATGAAAACACACTCTGTTATTCTCATTTTCACTCACATTCCAGATCTACCTCACACAAAACTGAATCTGACAAAAGAGTGCACAAATACCTCTTTTGTAACACATACTCTAAAAAATTAGAATTATAGTCAGATGTTTTCAATCTCAGTTCTAATAGTACAGACAATTTAAGAAAAAGAGTACTGGAAATATTGTGATAAATATCAAATCTCCAACATTTTTATCAAATACCTGTGAAGAGTCTTGACTGTCCACCTTAACACTGCTTTCCAGTAATACAAAAAATGTTTTGAAATAATGAAAGAAAATAGTCACAAGAGTAAGTTAATGTTCAATCATTATCAGCTCAAGGAAAGAAGTTTTTTTAAACCAAATTACTCAGCTAGGAGATTTTATAAAGAATACAAGGGCCTGCAAATTTGTGGTATTTTTAAGGGGTTTTTTTTGGCAGGTGGAGTGTACTTAAATGAAGTACTTGTGTCTATTAGATCAACACATATTACACAAAATATTAAACAAACTTTGGAAACAGTTTTTTCTGAATGGGTTCAGCATGTTGTATCTAACCAAAACAAATGCTTTGTGTTACATCAAGAGTGAACACGTGCAAATTCTGATGACAGGAACTGAAAGAAATATATATGAAGTGCAACAGCTAAGTTGGCTGAATCTACAATGAACAAACATCAATTACAGTGAGGAAGACCAACATTTGAGGCGCAAATTTCCATTCATATCTGAAATTCCCATTCATATCTGGGCTGACAGAGCCCAGATGCACACAAGTGACTTAGTCTCTCAAAAAGCCTGATTTCAAACTTTCCTAGCCTCTTGGTCTGTGTTTTAACCACTATAGTAGTCTAGAGATCAGTCATTTTTGTATTTCTTTCTTCTTTTTTCTTTTTAAGCAGAATTTTTTTGCTAGAACTTCTAGAAGATTTATAGGCATATCACTTTAACATGGAGCAGCAAAAATGTTTCAGATCTGGGAAAAGAAACCCTCAAAGACCTCAGAAGAGAAAATCTTGCCCTTAGAGCCATTACTGATTAGCAAAATACTTGAGTGTCTTCCTAGTGAACATACACAGGTAATCCAGTTCTGTCAGTGGCCCCACAGGTAGGTGTTTAAAACTGAACACCTGCACATGCCTTCTACTCTGACAAAACTCCTCCATCCCAGTTGCTTAACTTGTTGCTGCAATCAGTGTATGCCCCTCTGTATTGTGCCTGTAATTCAGCCATCAGCAAGGCTACCACTCAGAACTAGGATCCAGGGGATTGCCTGTCAGGGGTGCCCTTGCTCCTTTAGCTATTTAAGCCATTGTTAAACTGGCAGAGCAACTTTCAGCCTGGTTTCGTACAGCATCAGGGTAAGACCTACAAGGAAGCTCACCATTTTTGAGTAATTCCCACTGGAAGGAAGCTCAGGCCATGAAATCAAGACTTACTGTGCCCTTCAGATGAGCACAGAACCAGGTCTCAGGGAATATACCACATGGACATACCCTATTAAACTGACATGCCACCATTTTTAGGAATCCTGATGCTAATTTTTCTTATGGGTGTAGTAATGTTTCATTGTTCAATACAACAGCACAGCTGCACAGCAAGATTGGATAGATCCCATTTGCCACATGCAGAGCCAATGTTGGCAGGCAGTTCAGGTGACTCCCCTTGCGAGGGTGAGAGCTGGGATTTCACATCTCTGAAGGGTGAGAGAGGCTGAATCTCTCATCCTGGTCCTGTGAGCCTTTGCAATAAGGAGTACATTAATTAGTCATATTCATTAGGCTCCTACTGTTAAAAATTATCTTGGGCTCTGAATCCAGTTGTCACAGAGTGTGGTCTGCTTAACTCTTTAAAAACAAGGGTAGTTCAAGACAGCATTTTGAACTCTAGCCCTTATATGGCTGTCAGAGTCTTTTTACAAGCCCTGTACATAGGATTTCACACTCTCCTGGGCCCTGAGATCCCTGCTTGGTTCTCACTAGCTCTGTGCTTCACACCCATGCTTTAGGCAACTCCTGCTCAGTGTCCTAACTCCATTTACAAGCATCCCAATTGGCCATGTGTTCTGAGTAGGAAGAAATCCAAAGCAGAGGACTCTGTATTTAATTTGGAGAATCCCTTATTGTATCCTACCAGATTAAGTGAATACACATTTCATGGCATCTCCTAGAAAATGAGCATGTTGTAACAGTCAAAACTTACTGAAAGAAACCACCAGCTTCATGAATTAAAAGGGTTAATCACAACTTCTTAGGAAAAAGTGAAAATGTTGTTAACACATAGCATTTTATCAACCTTTTTTTACCTACCTTCACACAGTGGTATGTTGCATTAGCAGCACAGACCAAGTTATTATTAGGCCAACCATCCAAATCTGAATCCTCGCCACAAATGCGTCCATCACCAGCATAACCTGTTCTACATTCACATTTGTACATTGGATCACTGAAATGGCCCAGATAGATGCACTCTGCAGACTTGTGGCAGCTGTGTGTCTTGTCCTTGCACGGATTCTCAGGTTCACAGACCTAGAAATGATGGAGCATATTCACTGAAACCTGATAATCACAGCCAGCTGTGTGTGCCTCAGCTTCTTCAAAATCAGACCAGTTAGAGGTCTGAAGACAGGAACTTTGTTTTGAGATTGTGGTTAATAAATTATACTGCTCTCTCAGTTCACAACTCCAACAAATATGTACAATAAAAATAATTAAAACAAACCACAGAAAAAATTGGACATTATTTAAAAAGCAATTAAAGTGGTTAGCAATTTCAAACTGTATCTAGCATGCTTCCAGATGTCATTAAACCCCAGAAATTCATTGCAACAGAAAGGCGATTGTACTCGCCTCTTTTCTTTAGTGCTTTGCTTGACAGTATAAAAGGACAATTTTCTTAAATCAAAGAGACCCTAAGGAATTCTTGTGTTCACCTCACAAACGGTTTTGTTACCTCTTCCTTATCACTATATTTGTCATTGACAGTATTTGAGAATCTTACACAGATGATTGACACGTAGAGTTCACAAGCTGAGCTAACCACAGATTGAATCAACAGCAACAAAGAGAAGAAGGCCAACCATGACTTCCAATTTAACATTTTTGTCTTTTCTAGGAAAGACTAGACTTCAACCTCACTTCTACTTCCTGCTGTCCTTCACCACTGATAAGCTTTGGCCCAGTGGAATTTAGGGAGTGAGAACTTCAGACATGTGTCTGATACCACTGCTATTAACAGAATCATATTTATGAAAAAAAAAAAATCCTAATTCTTCAGTTTCCACTCTCCATAACAGGTATGTTAACCTCAGAGAAAGGAATGCAAAGCAGGGAAATGTTTGCTCCTGGAATTTTAGGCTCATTTGATACAACTGTGAAGACACCTAAAAAAATCAAACCCTTAGAAAACCCAATCCCAAATTCAGTATTTTGTTACTGAAACCAAAAATACACTGAAACAACAGTTATTTCAAGCTATTTTTGTTTGGTACCCAAGTTTATCTTATGCCATCATTCAAAGATATTTCAGATGAGAATTACTCAAAGCCATCAAATTCCCTTTGATATCACTTACTTGCTTCTCTGTCTTGGCAACTTCAAGCCCTACTCCATAGGGCTGACTTCCTTTATAGCGTGGAGGACACGGCAAGCAGTGGAAACCCGGATTTGTGTTCACACAGCGATGGACCTGATTCACTTTAAAGCAAACATCTGACACAGCTATACACTGCAGGTTAAGAAAGAAAAAAAAAAAAGGAGCAATCAATTAGATGGCTCTGTAATTCCCAAATAATGAATTTGTCATGGTGATTTCCTGATGTTAATGGAAACAAAGCCAATACCTCATCAAGATCCTCGCAGAAGGTACCATTGCCAAGGTATCCTGCTGGACATGCCCCACAGGACCAAGACCCATCTGGGTAACTGTTGCATTCTGCTCCAGGAAAGCAAGGATTTGACAAACACCCATCTGGCAAAGACACACAAAACTGAAAATTAAATAAGGAGCATAAAAGGCATGTAAAACTTCATTTAAGAAACAGGTATTCTCTGGTCAGTAGCTTAAATCACACTTGCTGCAATGGACTCTTATGAAACCCCTGAAGTTAGGGTTAAGTGCATTTAAGAAAAATTACTATTGATTTGATATGAAAAAATTAGATTGCTACACCCAGTTGAATACATTAGAGCATATTCAATCCCTATTTAAGAAAGGCATACTTCTTCAAGAAAGTTGGTATTGCAAATATATAAAAAACCCCACTAAATAGCACTCAAAATAGTTAAATGTCCTCTACTGAAACAAAGGTATAATTAGCAGATTCCTGTAGTGTGACTTGATAATGACCCATTAAAGAGATAACAGCAATAATAGTGACTCAGACTGAGTAAAGAATGAACACCAACCAATTGGGCAATCCTTCTTATTGCACATATCATGTTGCTTGGTATCTCCCACACATGGCTTTCCTCCATACTGTGGCTCTGGACTGTTACAGAGCCGAGACCTCTCACGAATTCCTCCTCCACAGGTGACAGTGCAGGCAGACCACGGAGACCAAGGACCCCACTGGCCATTCACTAAGATATGTAAAAGAACAGAGAATCACAGGCAATAAAGTGGGGATATCTGGTGCCAATGACAACCCTTCATCGGATCGCTGACTAGAGACAGTTCCTCACTATGTATGTGGAAAGATGATAGCAGACGTTTGCACTGAGATAGCAATATTTCAGAAACAAACTAATGAAAAATACCCAACTGTTTCCTAGGCATTTTTTGGCCAATAATTCAGAAGACCAAGCCATGCCCATTAGATATGCAAAGAGAAAAAAAGGAGGAAAAATTATATAAAAGGAAAGTGAAAGTGTATGGAATGAAAGGTCTAAAAAAGGTTTAAAAGTGTAGACAAATAAGAAAGAATTATAACATCAATTGTGTTGAATGTGTAAAAAATGTGTGCACAAATATCAAAGAAATCTGGCTATTGGGGGATTGTATATCTATTCCTAACAAGTACAGAGAGCTTCCTTTTAGAAAGGAAGTGTTTATTTTTGATATGCAGAGACACATCACTAAAATGGAAATTTCTCAAACTCTTAATATTTAAAGCCAAATTATAATTTGCAAGGTTTACAAAACCTCTGACTGCATTCTTGTCTTCATTGTCAAAACACCTTTGTGTGTTATTTCACTCATAAGATAAAATTTTGTTTTCCATCATTGAAATTCACTGTCATTTAGATCTGAATAAAGAGAAGAAATCCAGCTGGAATATTGTATTACTTTTGATTCAAGACCACAGACATACCTGGACATGGAACCTTCTCACACTTCTCCGTTTCACGCCCATTTCCCACACAGTTTTTCCCACCCATCTGGGGAATAGGAGAATTGCAGAGGCGGATGCGGGTGATATTTCCCACTCCACAGGTAACTGAACAGGAAGACCAGGGAGACCAGTGACTCCAGCCACCATCTTGACGTACTGCCAGAGAAAAGAGGACACATCAAGCAAACAGCCCACCTGCAGCAGTAACACAAACTCACTTATGAGGTTAGCCTTCTAATGAGCCTCTCACTGCATCTGATTAAAGTCCCATCTCTTTCCCACCATTTCACTTACAAAGCCCAGCATGCCAGCTCAGGTACTCAAGAACAGCTTTCTTAGGAATTTCAGTAACCAATATAAGACTAACAATTATTTCAGATATTTTACTTAAAAATAAATTTTTCCAATGAAACAAACACTTGTTCAAAACGTACATTTGGACATCTAGCAGCCTCAGCTGCTAGATATTGCCTTAGGTATTATATCAGCCTGGATATCACAGGTACTTCCAATAGCATTAACTACTGTATTTCTGGAATATCATCCTTGTAAGTGCCTTAAATAATAAAGTAGTTTGATATTTATCAGAAATCTTCAATTATTACTGTATTCCTGAGCACAGCTAAGTTAATGGAATGGCCCAACAATGATTGAATGGCAGACGTAAACACAGCCTTGAATATCATGTTTACAAACTAAGTGTAATATCCAAACAGAGTTCAAACAAAATACTCCAGTCATAATGTTAAAGAAAGGATCACCCATCTTTTTTTTTAACATAGCTAAGCCCAGAATGTACATACCTATTAAATTGTCAGGAAAGGGAGAAACATTTGAAAGGGGAAAATTGGCAAAGAATCTAATGACAGCCACTTTAATTGTGCATATAGGATTTCTCAGGTGCATACTGTCCTGACTAAACTTGGTTTTGCTTTGAGATGTCAAAAGAAGCTTTTAAAAAGGAAGAAATACATTACTTACTGCGATGATCACATTTCTTAAAGCTGCACATCCTTGTTTGGATGTGGGGGCCTGTACAAGCACTCCTGGTGACATCACATGACCTTCCTCGCATCTGTGTCCCAGAGCCACAGGTAACTGAGCACTTTGTCCAGTCGGACCATGGTGACCAGCCCTCCTCACTGTCATCAGCTGCAGAGCAAGAGGTAAGAAAAAGTGCTTAGCTTTGAAAGTTGCTCTACTATCCTACTTAGAAGATATTACCTTTTCTTTTTCTGCAGAATATGTACTTTAACATGGAGAACTCTCCTTTTCTAATTTTGCTTTACCAAGCTGCCACTGATGGTACAGAATTATGGTGTAATATAATGAGGGGTTACTTGAGATAAGAATCCTGGATCTTCATGAATTTGTGTGCAGTGTGTTTGCACACTGATCTTTGAAGCAAGAAGCACTGATCTTTGAAGGAAAAACATCTTGTCTCTAGAATGAACTGAGCCAAACCCTGAGTCCAAACTGCCTTTGGTTTCAGAATAGAGGTCAGTGTGATATGTGGCCCCACCTTTGAAAGCTGCATAATGGTGAACATGATCAAGAGCACATTATAAGAATTATACCCTATGCTCTGAATGACTAAAAAAATGTGAAACGTGACTGGGGAGAAACATGCATTTAATATTTTATGCCCAAGATAGCTAAGCAGTTTATCACCTTAATTCTAAGTAACCAATATAATCAATGAAGACAGACCAGATCCTTCAGAGGGTAACTTCAAGCACCCAAGTTATTTTGTATGATCTTTGTATACATACAGTTCTATATTTGATCTTACCTGCCCTGACATCTTAGTCTTTGGCATTATTCAAAGTCACTACTAGTGTTTTTGAAAGCTCAAAAAAACTATCTTTCTCCTCAGCTAAATACTCACAATGAGAGCAGACTGGACAGCATTCACCTTCAACAAAAACTGGATCGGCACAGGAAACTGCTGGGCAGGTGATTTGATTGCATACAATTTTGGAATCCTAAAGGCAAAGAAATCAATTTACTAATTTATGCTCACAGAGAGGTAAATGAAGGTAGGCATCTGGGGAAGGTTTTTGTTGAAATGCTTTGATTTGTTCTATCATGGACATAGGGACTTCCTTTTTATAAATGTCATTAAGTCCAGCCACACTATAAGTAAATATGACCTGATGTGGACAGTTGAACTGTAACTCCATTTCTGCAGAGAAGAGTATTTCCAAAACCTTACCTGGCAAATGCACTTGGTGCAGCTATCCACAATCCAGCTTTCATTATCTTCAAAGACACGGCCATCCTGCCAGCAAACCAGTTGGTTCTTCATTGTTTTGTTAGGCCCAATCAGTTCCCACATAATTTGGTTCTCTTCAGACTAAAAGATGAATTTAATGAAAACAAACTGTGTATTTCATAAGCAAACTGTTTTAAATAGACGAAACTGAGCTACAACCAGACAAAATTCTTCCATCAAAAATTTTATTTTTTTGTTCATAAGGAATCTTAAGTATTGCAGTCCTGCATAGCAATTCTAGCAATGGTACAAACACAGTGACAATACTAAGGAAAATCTGCTCTTAGTCTTTTTGCTTTCCTCTGCTACAGCTTCACTTCAGGTGAGAAGACTTTAGTCCTGACACATATGGCATACGAAGAAAATGCTTTTAGAAATAATTAGCTGATTTGGAATAAGAAGAGGGCCAGACTTCAGCAAAACATTACTATCATACTTCAACTATAAAAATCCCATACATTTACTTGCAGTTTAGGTACCCCATGTAGACACTTATTGAGGTATTCATAAATGGTGTAAACATAGTAAAAAGCCCATACTTTAACGGCATGCAAGCAAGGTTGAGATTGCTAGCTTTCAATTTCCAAGCCTTCAGAAGGATTTCCCCTGTGTATGAATGCATATGTCTGTGTGCTTTTTTAAACCAAGCCTTGACTAAAGTGTTGTACTCAAGAACTACCAAACTAGTGTCAATGAAAAGAGGACATCTTTACATTATGTAGATACACTAACAGGTGTTCATATGCAATACAGAAATCTCTGTTAAATACCCCGGCATAAAATAAGGAAGGAAAGAGCACTGCACAGCAGACCCCTGTCAGTTCTCCAGACTTGCAGGTACCTACCACTTTTTGGAGGTTGTCAGCCAGGTTGTTCACCACGATGCGCAGGCCAGTGAGCTCTGTGAACATCGATCCCAGCTCTTCACAGGAGCGGTCACAGAACTTGGCCTTCTCCGGTTTCTCACCCACGTACTCGGTTGTGACTGCGGGGCTCAAGTGAAGGATTTCAGTGCTCTCATTGATGGTGTTCACTTCAGCTGGTAGCAAGAGAATGAAAGAGAAGAGCAGCATATACAAAGCTCTTCCACAGATTACAGATTCTGCTGAAATCACAGACTGGCACCCATAGGTAGGGTTTAAACACATCTATTTTGGCACAGCTTCATGCTTATTATACCCATGAATAAAAAAGGGGTTACATGTCAGCTGGTTCCAGTTATAGGCTTTCCCTTTTCAAAATTAAGATCCAAGCTGTGTCTGACGGCCCTCACTTTAAAATTGCTGGCACTGCAACACATTCATTTATGAAGATGGCTAACAAAAGGACACAGTATCAAAAAAACAAACCTATTTTATCCACTCAGACATAAAAGGTTTCAGATTTTTTTATGACCTATCACATTTCCTCTAGGCAGAGAAAAAGGCAGGAGAAAGTTTCCTTGCAGAAAGTAACTGTCCTTGCTCTTCCATAAATGCCATGGTTGGGTCAAATTTGGACCATTATTCAACGTATACCAGATTGGGCTGCTCTGTATTGCACTGCCAGTGTTAAGCTCAGAAGAGCTGTTATAAAAACAGTTTCATTCTGAAATGAAATGGAGGTCAAGTGAAGATCAGACAGATTATTTATATATCACTCCAAACATGCCTCCAAAAGGCAGACTGTAATTAAAATAGAACTTTGTATGCATTAGACAGAGAGAACTGGACATGTTTTAATATAATTTTAAAAGACATCCCTGTCTACAGTAAATTCCTGAAAAATAACAGAATGCATGATTTTAATTAATAAAAAACTACATAGATAAATAAATAAAACAGTCTGTGTTCTGTTAAGCATTTGAATCTCCATCAGGTAAATGTCTTATGGATTCCATGGACACTTTCTCTAATGACTCCATGAGAAACTCAAAGTTGGTAACAGCTATACAGCAATCCACACTTCCCTCTCTTAATAAAGACTCCTTTAACAGATTTTGTGATGTTAGAATAGCTCAAGGTTACCTAAGAGAGAAGACAAGCAAAGGATATAGCAATATAAAAGAAGAAATCAGCACAGGAACATGTGCGATAAAACATTTATGTTAAAACCCCAATATCACTCAATTTTGACAAATCACCAAAGGTGGCAAATCTTCAGAAAATTTAAGGGCTTGATTTGATGCTTTACTATACTGAAGTGTTACATATAAATAAAAAAGGAAATGAAAACAGGAGCAAAGTATTCTTTATTCCTTTGGAAGGCTAAAAACAGAAGAACAAAGAACCAACCCACAATATGACATTAAGTGACTACTTCTTAACCAAACTTAAAATTATTGGCTTGATGTGCTTTTAAATTAGCTATGAAACATCTGCCACTAGCCAAGGTCTACAAAAAATTGTTCTCAGTTTTACAAAGTTGAAGCAATTGTCCAGTTTCATTTACAGTATGGACGAAAACCACATAGCAGATCAGAACTCTGTGTCATAACAATTTATTTCAGCTGCTTTTTGATTCCCTGGAAAGAATGCAATTTTCCTACCACATTGGAACACTAGATTTCTCAGATCCCCCCACAGCACTTCTCAGATCATTAACTTCATATTTTTCAAGCCAACATGGAGTGTGCCTTGACCGGAACATTCTGAGGACATTAATAAAGTTGCAATCTCAGCAGGAAACGTAAACCAAAACTATGTTAGAAGAACTAAATCCTCACTTCCTACTGGTACTTGGCAGTGACTGAAAAAAGATGCCTGGGGATCACTGGGAAATCAGTTCTCTGCTGCTGGCTTCCTGCTAATTTCCTAAGGACCAGATGATTAAAATGAGAAACCAGAAGAGCAAAATGTGCATCCTCTCACATATGCAAATATAATTCTGTTGATATAACTCAAGAAGGGATTTTATTGATGTTCCTATTTAGGTGTGTTTTTGTCATCTCTCCTATCCAGTGCAGTATATAAATCCCGCCTAAAGGATTAGCAGCCATCAAACTACAGACATACTTTCCTACTCTCAACCAAACAGCAATCCCCAGCCACCATTTCACCATATGTCACATTCCCATATTAGGCTTAAAAATACATTGGAAAAACATAGTCCTATCTCTTTTTGTGTCCTTAGGGCTGAAGGAACTTCACTGGTAACATCAGCTTTGCTGTCATGGGACATCAACACATAAAGATGTCATTTCAGTGCCTGTACTTCAGCTCAATGAGTCTGCCATCAAAACGGGAAAATATCTTCTGGACCATAGCATCATTCATGGCTTTTCAACTGTGGTAATTGCCATTAGCAGCATCACCCAAGTTTCAATACTGGGCCCAGTATTGTTTATACCGTCCATCAGTGACTTGGATAGACAGGCAGACGCCTCCTCAGCAAGTTCACAGATGAGACAAAGCTGGGAGGAATGACCAATACCCCAGAGGGCTGTGCAGACCTTCAGAAGGACCTTAGCAGGCTGGAGAAATGGGCAGAGATGAACCATTCCACCCCTCTCCTCATCCTCAGCCATATCTAGGGTGCTGTGTCCAATTCTAGGCTCCTCAGTACAAGAAAGATATGGAGCTCCTGGACTAGCCTCAACCATGGACCACAAAGTTAAGGGACTGGAGCCTCCCTCTTATGAGGAAAGGTGGAGCTGGGCCTGTTCAGCCTCAAGGAGAGACAACTGAAAGGGGACCTCATCAAGGTGTATAAATACCTAAAGAGGAGGGAGCCAGGCTCTGTTCAGTGGTGCCAAGCAATAGGACAAGAGGCAATGAGCAGATACTGATGCACAGGAAGTTCCACCTGGATATGAGGAAGAACTTCTTTACTGTGTAGGAGACCAAGCACTGGAACAGATTGTCCAGAGAGGTTGTGGAGTCTCCCTCACTGGACATTTTCAAGAATCATCTGGACACAACCCTGTGCCACATGCTCTTGGATGACCCTCCTTGAGCAGGGAGGTTACACTGATGACGCCCTGTGGTCCTTTTCAACCTGACTCATTCCATGAGCATGTAATAAATCTGGATAGGCAATGTCAGACTCTGACATGCACATAAAAACCTCTCAAGTAATTTTGATGGCCTCACTGTGCTATTAGTTCTTTTCTGTTACTGCACAAGAAATTTCCATCTTGTAGTGTTCTCTTGGTGTTGTAAAGTAAAAGCAGAAATACTGTGAATTGAATTATTTGCTGAAAAATTCCCAGTAAGGATAAAACAAAAACCCCAAATCTGTATAATTTATAGAACTGAAAATTTGGCAATATTTGGCAATTGACAGATGTGATAAAAATACATTAAGAAAATATTATCTGTTGGTTATCAGCAGCTTACAGCTGTACAAGAATTCCTCCTAAGGTATGTATTAGCATGAAGAATTAAATTATTCCTGTAGGCTGCCATTTGTTTCCTCTTCACAGTAGAGGTACAGTAACATTCCATTTCTACTTGGTGATATTTCAAAACATTTGAAGAAGTCAAGATGTGCTATTGTTTAATTTCTGGGTTTTGCATAAACAAGGAAAAAATTGAGTTCAATCTGCTTAACTGATTTTCTATATACCACATATTTTAGCAAAGTTATGGAAATAATGGCATTTCAGGTGACAGAAGTTTCAAACAAAACCCTGAAGTCCTGTCTTGTGCACCTACAACATTGCTCTGACAGATTGAGCTGGTTTTGACTCTTGTTTGAGCTCTTGTCATCTACAAGCACTGGGAAGTAAAACAGTCAGCACCTCCTATAAGCTTGAGTACAAAACCTTAGCACATATTTGACAAATAATCCTAATTCTTTTATGGGGAAACCACTTCACACAGAGTGCTTCCCTCCTGGCAGGGTAAGCACTAACTGGAATAACAAGAACACGTCAGCCCATAACATACATGCCTTCCATGTATCTTCCTTTGATTTCTTACTTTCCCGAGGCTGTTTTGATTAACATTACTTTGGGAGTCAAACCAAAAGCCACTTTCAGTCAAAGGTACTGCCAAGGAAGGAATTCAGTGTCATTAAGAATTGTAGACTAATTTGTGGGCCCATTGACAGTTAGCAGCAGAATTCAGAAGCAACACTACTTGCCTTGTGTGCAAAGAATTGCAGAAAACTCATGTAAGAAAATATGCATTTTCCTACCTATGCTTTTTCCCCTTTAATTTCTACTAATTTATTGCACTTTTTCCCCCAACTTAAAAACAGGTTCAGAGTTTTAAACCTAAATAACTGAACTAAAATAATAGGATAGAGAATAGAAATGACATCATAAAAACATAAAAGTTCCCACTACCACCAAAAAGCAACTTATGCTCCTTTTCATTTCAAAGGGATCTGTTGCCTGGTTTTAGGATAATATTTCACAACTGATATTTCTAATTTTCAGATTCAACTGAACAGTATTAACAAGATAACAAAAACCTTACTTGACTGGCTTCTCTGGCATCCTTTCTTACGCAGAACATCCTCTATTGAAGTATCAAAGATTAACTGAATATTTTGCAAAAGACCCTGTAATAATAATTTTAAAAAGCAATTAAAAGCAGTAAGATCAAATTTTGAGTAACTAATAACTGATCTGTCTCAATTCCATGCTACTGGCTGGATTCAGACATAAGCAAATACATAAAAAACAACCTACAAGACATTAAACCTGACACAAAAATAAAAAAAAAAAAGTGGTTATAGCTTTGTTATATACAATTTTAGTATTATAAGCTGCAAAACTAGGTATGTTCTGAAACATGTAATAATAAAAGATATTAATCTGCTACAAGCTGAAATCTCCATTTTCATAGTGAATTTTATATTTGTCATAGAGTCAAAGGCAACTTCTCTGCCCCATCACACTTCCATCCTTGGCCAGTCATTCCCATGCACCATAGTTCACAGCCTCCTCAATTGTACTGACCCTACTCTGAGACAACCTCTATAACCAGACTGGCATCTATTTAATTTGGGAAAAAAAACTCTCCAAGAAAATAATAAATTAAAAATTAGATTGTTTCAGTGAGCCACTTAACAGTACAGCTTCAGAACCAGTTGTATGAGCACTACTGATGGAATAACAATCATAATCCTGGAGGCAGGAATAGAGGAGGCTGTAGGCAAGAACTTCTCAAGTCCCTGCCAAAACTGGTCATCCCATGGAGCCAAACTCCAGCATGTCAGGCTCTGGCTGAAAACTAGATGGTACAACATGATGAGAAAGAAAGGGCTTTTTGAAATTTTTGGAGCCATGAGTTCAAGTTTGTCTTCAGCTGTGATTGAAAAGAAGCCAGCCTTAAAGCAGTTGGGCCAGATCATTTCACTAAATTATGAGGTGGAAGGTCGCTTTCATTTGATAGAAAAACCAAAAAGCTTATAATTGCTTCATCTCAAATGTTTTTCACAAAAATAAAAATAATCTCATTTACAGGACTGATCAAAACTTTTTGTTGCATTTCTTTTCTCAATTTTTTTCCTTTTAAAATATAAACTGAAAAGAAACATTCAAAATGGCAAAACAGGATGTTCTGTTACAGGATGGCCCAACACCACATGCTTCAGCTCCATTAAGAATTCTTTTTCTTCTTTTTTCAAATAGAAAAATAAAAATATTGACATGTTTTCATGATTTCAATAGACTAATTCATTGTAAAAACAGTGCTTCAGAAAATTTGCAAAAAATTCTACAAATCACCACAAAAACCCAACATCTCTAGAAGTCTTACATCTGGAAAAGGGATGGTTGCACAGGAAAGCAAAAAATTGGTTTTGCACACTTTTTCTGGATTTTGCTTTGCCCTTGCTTTCAGGAACCCCAAAATCACACAACACAGATCCAGCAATTAATAAAAGCACACTCTGAAGAAAGTCTGCTTGGGAACACCTGTGACCCCATCAAATCCCAGAGGCACTTGGACAACGAAACTGTGTCTACTGCACCTTCCCAAACTACTTGCAGTTACCTTCTTACCACACCAGAGATCCAAGCTTCTGCAGGTCACCTACCCTGAAATGATTCTCCCGAGTAGACCCTTTTGCCACATACAGCCTGCTGCTCTCTGCCTTCAGCTGCTCATAGAAAGGCTCCTCCAGGATGAAGCTGTCAATAAGGTCACAGCCAACATAGAGGTTGTAGTTCTCCCCTGTTATCTGCACGGTGAGGTTCTTCCACTGGGAGTCAGCAAGGTCCACATCTTCCAGGGAAATCACGTTCTGGAAGCCATCCACCCAATAGATAAGGTCCAGGGTGTTGGCCCGGCCATTGGAAATGATCTCAAACTGCCTCTCACTGATGCCAGGACCCTCTAAAGCAAGGATTGTGCCTCTAGATTGCCTGTCTTGCCTCAGGGTGGCTGAGAGGATAAAGCCCTCATTCTGTCGGATTAGTTTTAGGATCTTTTTTAGTTTCTCCGGTTTACATGGAGGTATATGGTCAAACCGAATGAAACGATATGCTGGCATAGTGGGGTCTGGGCCCCGGAACACCTTTGCTCCAATTGTCTTTCGGTTTATGTTACTGACTTGAAGTAAATCAAAGGTAGTCTCTTCTTCCTTGTTACCATCTGAAAAAGTTAACAGCGTGTGACAATGTGTCTACAAAAAGTCTCACAAGAAACAGCACTGTACAGCACACTTAGTAACTGCAATTGTGTGACAGACATTAGGGACCAGCAGAGTAAACCCAGTGCTTTCAGACCTGCACAAATGGAACTGTTATTACAAGAAGGAGAGTGAATCTTATTTTCTACCTGACATTTTAATATACATAACAATTCTCTCCTTCTCTGCACAGAAATACTTTTCATTATACGTTTATACGTATGGCTTCATATTTTACAGCACTATATAGTGTGGGAACTCAAAATGTCTCTCAGACATTTTTAGAGGTTCCAGGCCTTGGTCAGAAGCATTCTAGACCCTGGCAGACAGCTGAAAAACAACTGTGATTTTGAGTTTGAGCCATGGAATGAATTACGAACTTTGGAGGTGGAACAAGCAATCACAAAAGGTTAGATAGTATAGTATAAGTAGTTACGAAGTAGAGGGGAGATTTTTTTAGTATTGTACAGGGGGGTTTTAGCACATGTACAGGGGGGTTTTCGCTTTGTACATGGGGGTCAGAAGTTCTAAGATGGAGGAAAGTGGGCTGAACCCATCCTTCTTCCTTCTTCTTCCTTACCTCCATGTTCTTGGTGATGTTGGCACTCACAGATTGGTTTAGAGTAGAAAAACACTTGGCAACGTAGGTAGTAGGTATTGGGGAATAATTGTAAACATGTTATACGTAATATATCTTATAAAAGATAGCAGCAACCCTGGGCGGAGAGAGAGACGAAGAAGACAGCAGATAGAGAGGATGTCAGGGTGTGTGTGTGCCTCTACCCAGGCCACTGATCAAATAGCTGCAGTCCAAGAACATAATCTGTTAGATAACTAGCAATAAACTGCCTTGAGACCGAACAGCTAAGCCTGCAGAGTTTTTCTTTGGAAGCACGGGTTGGAGGAGGAATTTCACCACCACATGTGGCCCCAAAACAAGGCTGGGGTTCTCACATCTGGCGTCCCTTGGCGGGCATCAACAAAAAGAAGAAAAAGAAACATCAAACAACCTCCAACCTTCATCGGCAGAAAAAGAAAGAAGAAAAAAAAAAGAGAAAAAAAAAAAAAAAGAAGAGCAGTACACACTCTCCGCATTTTCAAGAAGAGAGGGAGCGGAAAGCTCAAGATAAGAACTTGACCTTCACCAAGGCATTTCGTCTGGAGGACAGCCAGGGGGAGAGAAACCAGAAGCGCGCCTGGGATTCCTCGCCTGTGGCCTGCTGGACGATGGACAGTGCCATCTCCGGACTGACTTCATGCTGACTCAGCTTTTGGTGAGAATGGTTGAAATTAAGAACATGGGGAGGGAAGGAATTTTCCCAAGGACACACCAAAGATATTTTTTAGCCCTATAGGGCGAAACTTCTACCCATCAGGTAGAGACAGCCCAAATGAAATGAAAGCTTTGTTATCATAGGTGCGGTGTAGTCACTCGCACACAGATATATATTTTTTCTTGGGATTGAATTTTTGGCAAAAGATCAATAAGTAACTTTATTACTGAGCCACAAAAGGACAAAAAGATAAGACTGCTGCAAAACTTTTGCTTTTAACAAGGACAATATTATAGCCAGCTCTACAGCACGGCACGTCCAGCCGGACAGCTGGGGTTTCTATGGGAGCACAAAGGGGGAAGATCGCCCAGCCAGCAGCTTGGGGCAGTTTTCCTCACCACAGATCCAGGGAAAGCAGGACTGCCTTCCATGGACAATCAGGGGATGGTCTGTCATCATGCCCTGTGTGTCCAGGTTCCCACTGTTCCTCAGTTTCCCTCGAACCTCAATCCCTGAGCTCCTCCAATGCAAATCCCCCAGACAGAGAGATAAGCCAAGCACAGCCGCAGCCCCCGGTGGGGGAAGGGACCAAGCGCTGCTCGAGTCCGAACCCGCGGCGAGAGGGGCAGCGGCGGCGGCGGCGTCTCCGGTGGGGGAGGGTGCAGAGTGAGTGCAGAGCAGAGAGGGAAGAGGAGGGGAGAGGAGAAATCCCTCGTGGCTGCTCGGGCTGGGAGTTCAAAACAGCCCGCGGTGCAGGCGAGAGGGGACAGCAGGAACAGCGCAGACACAGGGCGGCAGGTGCGCGGGTGCAGCGGCCAGGCGTCCCGAGCGTCCCGTGATGCATTTGGTGTCGAGAATCCGTGAAGCCGCAAGAGCGGCCACCCAAGAGGCGGGGGGCAGCTCCCGGACCGCGGCAGCCAGTCCCGCTGAGGAAATAGCAGAGGGACAGCGAGAGGCGTCCCTTGCTGCAGCTCAGGCGGCGGGCACGCGCGTGAAGGTCGAGCAAAGCCCGAGAGCCACGGGTGCAAGGAATTTCTCGCATCTGGAACGCGTGGGACGGGGCGCAGGCGGGGCGGGGCTGGTGCGCACGGGCTGTGGGTGCTGGGACAGTCAGGAGAGGGGCAAAGCGAGATGGGAAACATCGGGGCCGGAATGGGAACAGAGAGGGTGATTGCGTCAGCCCGGGGGGGATGGCAGTGGCTCTGAACCAGGCACTGCGAGCCGGAGTTAGGCGAAAGCACGGCCGGGACCAGAGCAGGAGCGTCCTCACCCCCGGGGTGACACAGGCAGGGACGGGGCGTGGCCAGGATGACTCAGGGCATGGTCCGTCGCGGTTCCCATGGCAACAGCCAGCACAAACCCACAGCCACCCCTGTGAGTTTCAGACATGACCAGAACAGAATAGTTATTGCATCAAAAACTAGTTACACATTAATCGGTTGTTAGAAGAAATGTTAGACTGAAAGTTTATCAGGAATTAGTACAGGGTTTGCGAATGTAAATCAATTGTCGGAAGTACATATTGGAGAGCGGAGTGCACCGAACGGTAGAGCGGGGTCTTTCGCATCTCGAGCGCGGCACAGGCACTGACAGCGTCAGCGGTGGCGGCGGCCGCCAGCCAGCCAAGTGCCCACAGGCTGCGCGGTGACCGCGCGGGGGGGGAATCCCGAGCGCGGGACGCGGCGCGGGGCGCGGCGGCGGCGGGGAGCGGCGGTCGCGCGCTGATGACGTCAGCAGAGCGCCGAACCACGCTGAGCAGGGACAGACACCGGGGCCGGGCGGGATGACCCAGACTGGGACTGGAACGGTGCCGGGTTCAGTCGGGCGTGAGAGGGGACATTCCCGAGCTCACGGCCGTGGCCGGGGTCGGCGCGGCAGGGTGCAGTCGGGGCTGGTGTTCCTTCTCTCGTTCCCATGGCGACACAGACAGAGACGGGTGAATCCAGAATGCACACTGCGTTTGCAGAAGTTAAAGCGAACGCAGAAGTGTCAGAGAGGGACAGATTGCAAGCACGGGTTCAGTGCAGCCGACGCTGGGCGTGAGCGGGGGCTGAGAGCAGGAGAGAGACACAGTCACCCCAATGCGGGCAGAAGCGGGGTGTGACTGTGCCAGAACTGCTCCCCTCCTCTCCGCTCGGGCTCGTGCAAGCGGGGACTGGGCAGAGCCAAGGCAGGGATTTCTTTGGTCACTGCCTCTCCACAGCAGAGCTGCGGTGTGACAGATGCTGAGGCTTTTTCCACTGCAGTGCACATCCAAACATTAACAACAAATACACGGCACAGCCCAGAAACCACAGCAGCCAAAGTAAATAACTTTTTGCAATCACATCTATTACACCAAATGTCCCACAGCAATGATGAGATGGAATTCCAACATTCACCCAAAAAATAAGATACAGCTAAGTCGCCACTTGAAATTATAAGGACCTTCTTCAAACTTCTCCTATGTTTCTAAATGCTAACCCCAGATTTTTTAGTTAGGTGACAGAATTGATCAGCACATGCACTCATCCGGTGTGGTGAAGTGATATTGTTTATAGAACATAATGTGAAAAAGAGATAGTATAATGAGAATTGAGATAGAGAATTGAATAGCATGAAACTTTAGTAATTTATTATGTTAAGGTTTAAGTTAAGTTGTATTTTAGCATTTTATTAATAATAGAATTGAATTTTATATATAGTTTAAGTTTAAGTATTGTTTAATTAGAGTATATCACTTTAAGTTTATCTTAGTTTGGGCCCTGAAAAAGTTAAGTTTATAAGTGTTTAATTGATAATGAATTTATATATTGTTAATTTGATATATATATAGGTTTCATAAAGTTAATATAATTTAGGGATTTTTTTACCAATATTTTATATGTTAAGTTTAAGTAGTGTTTCATTCAAAAAATTATTTTAAGTTTTTCAAAGGTTAAGTTTGTTCAATTAACAAAGTTTAGTTGTTTTTCTTTAAGAATAATAAGGTTTTGACTGAAAGAGTTTATGAGATGATAATGAATATTAAGTTAAAGGGAAAACAGTCTATCAGATTTTTGGTTTTATTTTAGTCTTTTCTGTTTTATTGTAAGTTTATCAGTGTATAAGAGTCTTGAAGAAATTTATTCTGAGTTTTTCTGAGATCGATTTCATTGTTTAATGATCACTTGTTTATTTTGTTATTTCTTTGTGTAATGATACAAAGAGTGTTTGTTTCCAAATTCTTTCTTTTGCGTTTAACTATTTAAGTGTTTTATAAATGTTATTGTTAAGAAATTTTATCATGTTATCAGGTGAAGCTCTGTGCTTTGTTCTTTCATAGCGAATTTTCGTATGTTTTATTGTTGTTTTTGTAATCTCATCCAGGTTACATGTCATTCTGAAGTTTCATTTTGGACTTTAACTATGTTGTGCATTTTTCTAGGTGAACTCTCTGGTTTGTTTTTATATTTCTTGTGAGTGGAATCATTGCATCTCTATTTTTTAACACTCTTGAATGTTTTTTAGAAAATCTCAGAGACAAATGCCTGAAGCATTCTGACAATGTTTTATCAATGTTTATTTTATGGTTTCTTTCAATTGAAAACACATCTGTTTCCTTCAAAGGAGTTTCAAGAAGAATGAATCCTCGTGTCATTTGATCAATTTATCAGTTTGAACTTTGAGTGTTTATTTTATATGAAAATGTTATAATAAGTTATGTTTTAGGTATCATATATGTAATGTTAGTATAAGCTTTGTTTAAGATAGTATGATAAAGAGCATCACTCCAATTTAAAGTTTGGGTTTTGGCCAGGCCCTGATTTTAACTTGGACGGATGAGTTTGCCAGCAAAATTCAGAGGTTTTTGCACAAAAATGAATGTTGTATAGATCATTTTGATCCATCAATTCGATCCTACAAATTTGACAGCTGACACAGCTTTGGGGTGAGACTTGTCAGCCCTGCCCGGGAAGGGAATGCAAATTTTCACTGAAACAAGTGTTTCAGCTGTTTGCAGACTCTGAACCACTGGCACAATGTTTCTGATAATTATGCTTTGTTCAATTTTATATATGTTATTTAGAATCTTTCTTTTGAACTCTTTTGAATTGTTATTGATTTTGATAAGTTTTCTGCATTTTATTATTACGATATTTTGTCTTGTTCTATATTATGTTTTATATTTTAACCTTCTTGTTTCAAAAGAGAAGAAGAGAAAGAGAGAAAAAAGAAAAAAGGTGTAAAGAGAGAAAAGAAGAGAAGTGAAGAAGTGCCTGAAATAAGGCTGGAATAAGCAATGAAAATTTTGCATATTTTAATCTTTTGAGATTGTTCTTTTGTAGATTTGATTTCACTGATTGTCGAGGAAAATATGAGGAGAGTGCCAGACACTGGACGATCAAATTGAAAAAATCAGTCAAGTTAATAACTTTGAGCAAGGATCGTGGTAATGTTTTCATGAAGTTTAAAATAGATCTTTGTTTTTATCTTACAGGCCCTCAAAAGGTGCTCTTATAGATTTAGAGATAATGGCTCAGATCATTGTTAAGGCAAACACTGGATTGCTGACAATGTCAGGCAGAGATTTCCTAATCATTCATTTACATTTAAAGAAAGAAAAAATATTTTGAGTGGACAATCCAAAGTCACAAGATTTTTCAATCACGTTGTTAGAATACCCAGAAGTTTGCACAGTTCATTTTTTTAGCTCACAATACGTTAAATGCAAAAATAAGTTTTAGAGAAAAATCAAAAATAAGTTAAGAATTAATAGAAAAGATTACAGTGTTTACTGATAGTTCAAGGAAAACTCACAAATCACATGGAAAATTCCAAAAATAGAGAAATGGGAATCAGATGTAAAAAATGGTAAAAGACTCACCACAAATTGTAAAATTAGTAGTAATAGTCAGGGTTTTTCAGTTATTTCAGAAGCCATCAATCTGATCACAGATTCAGTGTATATTGCAAATGTGACCAAACAATTAGAGGAATCACTTTTAAAACATATGGACAATGAAGTTTTATATTCGTATCTATTATGTATGAAAATAATCCTAAAAGACAGAGAACATAAATATTTTGTTATGCACATCAGAATGCATTCTTCATTTCTGAGGTTTTTAGTAAAAGTAAATGTTCATGTAGACAGATTCACAGTGTCCATCTCACAAACACTGCCAGACATTTTTGAGCAAGAAAAATTGAGCCATGCATTTTTTCACAAAAGTATACAAACATTGATGGAATCCTTTCGCTTTCTAAAGGTCAGGCAAAGGAAATCATCAACGCTTGTCAGAGTGTCAGTTTGTACAGCGTCCTGTATTTACAGGAGTGACCAATTTGAGAGGTTTGAAAAAAGTCTTCAGCTGTGGCAAACTGATGTCACAAAATATGCATTTTTTGAGAAGCTTGAAAACATTTGTGTTTCAGTTGATATGTTTTCACATTTATGTTTCAGTTCACACATTTTCAGGAGCAATTTTTGGATCATGACATACAGGAGAAACCACAGAATATATCATACCTTGAAATCCATTTGGATAAACAGAAAAGGAGGAGACAGGAGCAACATCTCACATGCAGTTGAACAAAATTTTCTATGTGAATTGTCAGACATTTTACAAACAGTGCACGAGCAGTGCTAAGGGAAAATTCTTCAGTTTTGGTCAAAAACCCAGAGTCAGGACAAATTGAAAGTTCATTTACATTAATAACTTGGGGCAAGGGTTTTGTTTGTGTTTCTATAGAACGAGGATCGAAGTGGGTGTCGGCAAGGCACGTGAAACCTCATCGGGTACAGATGCCAGTGAACATGGACCAGAGAAGCAGAGAAGCAAGCACGCAGACAAAGATGGACAGCAACGCTGCAGACGTCTCGTCAGACAACGATTGGGAACTCAGAGACTTGGGGTTTTTCTGGGGAATCAAGTGTTGTTTGGATGTTGCTGCATTGCGGGGTTTCTCACAGAGGTTGGGGACATGGACATGGGGTTCAGACAGATAGTGCTCATGTGCTTCATTCCTTTGCTTGTTGCCTTGGGCAATGGGACAGGCTTTCCCATGAGACAACCAAGGGAAAAGGTGTGGGAGACTTTGGCAAAGGCAGCGGGTCTGGACAGCATTTGCCTGACCCATTCAGAACTGGGGAAACAATTTTTGACATGCTTGGTAGGTGTGCCAGTGAAGGAATGTCCAATTCCAGGGGACACCCCTCCAAAAAGGTTCTGAAGTCCTTTTCGGATCCTATGGAGGGATGGCGTGTCTGGACACAGTTCCTTCCTGTGGCTCACTTTGAACCTCCAGAGTTGGAAAATTTTTGGATCGACAAAAATGGGATTTGGTACCGAATTCAATCCATTGAGAGTGGCAAAGATAGATAATCAGATAGTAGATATCATTCCAAATCAGTTCTTTCATAGAAATGCCTGGTGCAATCACACCAAAGCGATGAGCAAACTATCCCTTCAACACCCAGCCACTTTACCGTAGGGAATGTTTTTTCATTTGCGGGGACAGAATTTGGCCTGCTATCCCTGCAAAAGTCAAAAGCAGTCCATGCAGCATTGAGGAGCTCTCATTGATAACACCTGATTTGAAAACTTTAAAGGAGCAGACACACAGGAAAGAGAAAAGGTCCTTTGAACAATATAGCCAAATTGTGATAATGATGTCTGTATTTGGGACAAGGCTCGGAGAATTGCAGTTGCAATTTTCTCACCCCAAAAACAGCGTTGGGGGTGACCTTGACACAATTGGACCACATAGCATGCTGGATTGAGTAAACATAATCGTGCCATTTCATCTGCACTGAGTGACATGTTAACAGATATCAGCAGTGCAAGACAAGCGGTGCTTCAGAACAAGGCGGCAGTTGGTTATTTGCTGCTGTCACACGGGCACAGATGTGAAAAATTTGAGGGGACATGCTGCATGAACTTGCTTGATCATTCAAAATCTATTCATGAAAATATGAAACAAATGCAAAGTAGTATCAGCAAATTGAGAAAAAAGAAACTTACAAGATTCTGGTGAAATGATTTCATTGGCTTTTTTAATCTTTCACCATTGTGGAAAAACTTTTTAAAATAGTGTTATATATTCTTATAGCGTTTGTAGTTCTACTTGTTCTGCCATGCATTTTCATGTGCATTCAAAGAGCCTTGAACAACATGGCAAAGCAGGTGTTTCTGGTTCAAACAGGGAGGGGAGATGTGGGAACTCAAAATGTCTCTCAGACATTTTTAGAGGTTCCAGGCCTTGGTCAGAAGCATTCTAGACCCTGGCAGACAGCTGAAAAACAACTGTGATTTTGAGTTTGAGCCATGGAATGAATTACCAACTTTGGAGGTGGAACAAGCAATCACAAAAGGTTAGATAGTATAGTATAAGTAGTTACGAAGTAGAGGGGAAATTTTTTTAGTATTGTACAGGGGGGTTTTAGCACATGTACAGGGGGGTTTTCGCTTTGTACATGGGGGTCAGAAGTTCTAAGATGGAGGAAAGTGGGCTGAACCCATCCTTCTTCCTTCTTCTTCCTTACCTCCATGTTCTTGGTAATGTTGGCACTCACAGATTGGTTTAGAGTAGAAAAACACTTGGCAACGTAGGTAGTAGGTATTGGGGAATAATTGTAAACATGTTATACGTAATATATCTTATAAAAGATAGCAGCAACCCTGGGCGGAGAGAGAGACGAAGAAGACAGCAGATAGAGAGGATGTCAGGGTGTGTGTGTGCCTCTACCCAGGCCACTGATCAAATAGCTGCAGTCCAAGAACATAATCTGTTAGATAACTAGCAATAAACTGCCTTGAGACCGAACAGCTAAGCCTGCAGAGTTTTTCTTTGGAAGCACGGGTTGGAGGAGGAATTTCACCACCACATGTGGCCCCAAAACAAGGCTGGGGTTCTCACAATATAGTACATACTTTTGCATATATGTGTATTCTGCAGGCCACATATATGCCTACGCATGTATGCATGTAGCAATTTATTCATTAAATATTTTTTATAAGTGAATGGATAAGGAATTTGAGGCAACTTCTATATTTTGATTACCAGATAACGGAAAATCAAATTATGAGAATCCATGAGCTTACACAATGACCAAATAAAAAGATAATTGCTTTTTAAAGACTGTAACCAAGAAATCTAATGTAAATGAGGGTCTGGCACTGTGCCAATTTGTATTCTAGTTATATTTGGTCTGTAGATGTCTATTTCTCTACCTCTGTATTTTAATGTTCATCTCACCCAGTGATTCTGTTTATGTTACTTTCACCATACATTTCCACCACACAGAAAAGTATAACATGAGAAATCATCATTTAGCAGTGGCAAGGTATATTGACCAAAAATACCCCAGGCACTTCTGAAACAATTCTTTATAATTACTTTGCCCACTGCAGTTCAGGTAAGCCAACACTACAACATTTAACTTTGGCAGTTAGTCTATATTCAGTTAAGAAGTGTCTGAACTTACCCTGAGCATTTGAGAAAACCCACAGGGTTATTAAGACAGTAAGCCACAACAACCCTCTCCTCTTCAGCATAACTCCTATGAATAAACCAAAAAGTAGTAAGTTTTAGGGAAACCATATTTCTATAATAACTTTCTATAACTATAAAGAGTGCAATTTTCTTCATGAAATGCCATAAACAGCAACTATATATATAAAATCAGAATTTTAATTTTGACTTATTCTTGTAACGCTTATTCTGGGTCTATTCTCGATGGCAGAAGTAAAATGTGACATCAGGTGAAGGGAAGAGGAATTATGAAAATGCAAATGTCCTTAATAAAAAGGAAATGCATACAGAAAATATACATTATTATTTTCTTAATGAAATTTCAGTAGCTGGCCATATGACAGTACAGGATATACAGCATATTGCTAGCATATCTTTACTTTGGAGCATAATATTCAGACAAAAATTCTTGTAGGATAATGGGATCTAAACTGGATGATTCTGAGTAATAGGGGCACTTTTCAGTACCATTCTAAGAACACTCTCTTTCATAGATATATATAAATATACACAATCGTCTGTACCAAACCAAAGCTGGATAAAGTGACTCTTAACGTGATGCCGGGTTTGCCCTGTAGCACTGTGCACTTATAAACCACATAATTGCATCTCCATATGTGTCTCAGCTCACAATGAATGGAGCAGAAGCATTCCCCGGAATGCGTAGCAATCCAGTTCTCTGGATACAGCCAAATAACTTCAGCACTGCCAACTCCACACATTATTGCAAAGATTCAGGGATGCCGCCAGCGCTTCCTGTCTACATTTTCTTTATTCTACACGGAATTCCTATTACCTGGCATCCCCAGGGTACCACCGCGACGGCCAACTACCGGCAGCAGCCAGGATGCCTCTCTCACCTCTGGAACCCAGCGGCTCCCAGCGGGACAGAGCCTGCCTGGTGCCCCAGACCCGCCCGCCCCGCGGCTGCTCCCCTCACCCCGCACCCCGAGATCCCGCGGGGTGGGCAGCGGGGCGACTGCCCAGGGCGAGCTCCGAGCGGGCTGACAGCCCCCTCCGCCCAGAGCGGGCTTGGCGGGCACGGCACCGCCCGCCTGGCGCCTCACCTGGCATCGGGGAGCCGACGGCGCGCTGGGGCTCTGCGGGGCTCTGCGGGTCGGGAGGGAGCGTGGCGAGCCGCGCTGCTGCCGACGCCGTCTCAAGTGCCTCCGCGGCCCCGCGCCCCGCGCCTTTATGGGCTGCGGGCCGGGCCCCGCTGTCAATCAACGGCGCCGGGGTGCGCCCCCGGCTCGCCCCTCCGCGGCGCTGACACAAGCCCCGCCGCCCCCTCCCCACCTCGCCTACCTGCGGGTCCACCGCCGGCCCGGCCCGCCCCCGGCGGGCGGTGCAGGGGCGGAGCGGGGGCCGGGCAGGACGGCGGCGGCCGCCCCCGGGGAGGGACCGGCGCGGCGGGGCCGAGCGCGGCGGAGCCCCCGGGAGGCGGCGCCAGGGCCCGCGGCGGGGCGCGGCGGGGCCGGGACCCGCCGGCGGGCGAGCCGAGCCCGGTTCCGCGGCGGGATATGCGTCCTCGGTCCCTCCGGCAGGCCCGGCTCTCCCGGCGGCACTTGCCGCTTGAGTGCTCCGTGCTCCTGCCGCCACCGCGGCAAAATCCGGCCTTCTCGAGGGCTCATTTTTATCCTTTTTACTTTTAAATCGTAAAACAGCCCAAAGCCGAGACTTGCCCCGTCCCCCGGTCAGCTGGCAGAGTGCTCGCTGGATGTCAGCCAGCTGCTCCTCAAGTGAGCCCAAGCGCCTCGGTGTCGCTCTTCTGCGCGAGAAGCGCCGTGCCCTTTTCATTCCATGGAAGGCGTTGAGGGCTTACTGAGGGGTGCTCCTTGAGGAAAGAGCCTTGGCCCGGGGCTGGTGAAAGAAACCTCACTCTTAGGCTGATCCTAGACACGTTAGGAAAACTGGGAACTATCTCTACAAGCAAAGACTCCGATCACAACCATTGAATTTTAAAGGTCAACATGCTGAGGAGCAGCCAGCGCAGCTTCTGGCATCACACTCCACAGGAGGATGGATCCCTGTAGCAGGTCTACACACAGAACCTGCCATGACATTTCAGACATCAAATGAGAAGACCATGATCTGCAACCATGGGGTTATAAAATATCTCTGAAATAGTCCTGCAGCTGGTGTGAAGAGGCATGAATTTGGCTCAGTTGGCCACAGAATCCAAGAAATGTAGCCCTGTTAAATGGTAGACAAACTTCATGAATCTTAACACAAAAAAAAGCTAAAAATCCCCAAACAAAACCAAAAGAAATCCCTCCTCCCTGCCTCAAAAAACAAAACAGCAGCACAGGAAGTCATTAACTTTGCCCATGACAATTTGAAATTCCAGTAGAAAAAGGTGCTGATATTTCAGAGCTCAGAAGACTTCAAAAGGCTCAATCTGTCACTACAGCAGAAAAATGCCAATGCAAGCACTGCTCCCTTTCCTTTTGCCATGGAAACTCCTTCCAATTTGGCTGGCCTTGGCCTTGCAGGGTAGCAGAAGCCAAGGAGCCTTCCCCTTTCTCACAGGATCCAGGGGACTGAGCCAAGATAGGAGGGAGAGGGCTTTTTTGTCTTCCTAGGACATTTGGTTTTTAGTTTTGCAAAACCTCAAGAATTTAAAAAAATAGCTAATGATGTTCACAAAACCTCAAATTCTAGTGGGTTTACTCATTCCCCTGCTATATTAAGACTTAGTCTTTATATCTATATATGTAGCTGTGTGGTGTGTTTTTCACTAGATCAAACTGTACTGGGATAATTCTCATCAGGAAGCTGGTCTGGGATTACAGCTGGAGAAGAGAATGCAGCAAAGTGTTTAAGAGACCAAGAAGAAACCATCTTTGAGATAGTTTCATGAGTTATTTGTACATTTATATGGAAAGCCTTTTTACAACAGAAATTTTTAAGTCAATAAAGTAACAATAAATTAGAGACAAATTTTGTGTCAGCTTTTAACCAGCTGCCTCAAAACAAACCTTTCCACCTCTGTGAGTGTTATAGGAATGAAGGATCGATAGCATATTGTTTCGAGCTGAGTGGTTTATATATAGGATGATGACCTTTGAGAAGACAGTTTTGATTGTAGTCTTTCGACAATCATGAAAATGTTTACTTGCTCACTTTTTCCCCTGGCCACCTTGGAAGAGGTAAACATCTTCTTTCCAAGATTCCTGATAGAAAGTGTCAAAGAAACAAATACACACTCTGCTTTGCACAGTGAGCCAATGTACACATGCAAACATTGGAATGACATTCACGTTTCTCAATTTACCTGATTTTTTACTACAAAGGATAAGTGAACAATGGTAATTAGAGAGATTGTGAAGTCATATTTGCTAACATATAGGAACACAACTGAAGTACCACTAGATCTCATACTACTGATGGTTTTCTGTACTATTTCACCTTTCACTGCTTCAGATCAGCATATCAGACATGAGCACAGGTCCTTCTCATCTCTTTATGCACTTCCCTTTGCCTTTTTCTGTCTACTGTTTTCCTTCTGTACCAGCCCTATGGACTTTCCATTTTGGATATGTAAATATCTCACAAGGTAACATACATTACTGAAAATCACTGGTGAATGTCAGGATTCTGGTACAGCACTGTCTCAGAAAGAACAGTGATTTGATGGATCTCCACCAAATCTTCCATGGTTTTGCCTAGGACTTTATCACAGACATTCTGACTTAGCTTGACTTTGGGGAAGACTGGAACTCTCCTACATTAGAAGAAATCCCAATAAAGTGGAATATGCTATATATATTTTTTTTTACTTCTTTTCTGATAAAATTGAAACTTTGTGGTTTTGACATGATCCAAAAGACAAATTCTGTGACTTTTCCTGGGTGAAATTCTGATCCTTTTTTTTCTCTTCTGACAAAATCATCCCCACTAGTTGCAATAGATCTAGTTGCATGAGCATGATAAGTTCCTTCAGGTTTTATCCTGCAGTCCTGGATATCACCTGATGCTGACAAACATTCTTACAGAAAAGCTGTCAAAAAGCCATGAAGGATTTTTCTTTTTTTTTTATTCCTATGGTAGAATTTGATTCTCATAATTCACTATATTGAGGTTCCAAAACTGAAACAGTTACATTCAGATTAGCATGTGACTCAGACTTTGAGTTTTTTCAATGAGCTAGTCGGCAGAGGGAGGGACACCTGAGTGCTTCCTCTGACAACATGTTGTAAGTACTCCAGCTAAATGCAGATTTTTAGTCCTGGGATAGAATACACAAGGGAGAGTGAATTCATCTATGATGAGGGAATGAGGTAGTTTTGACAAAGTTTTATGTATGCTTTAGTTTAAGTTCTGATGCCAGATGAAAACAGGTATCATAATCAGGTACTTAATCTTCTGCTCTTTGTTTCAGAGGAAGAAGTGTTTTGGGCTTGTTTTAAACCTTCCCTAAGTAATTTCCAGGTATAAATTATATCCAGATACAAATGATAATGCATTCTGTCAGAGGAAATGGCCATAGACTGCACAAGCACCAATTGGTATGCCTTTACAATAAACTTGTCAAAGAGGGAAATACTGCTACCATCTGTTTGCAAACTTCATCTATACTTAAAAAAGGGCTGTACACGAAAACTTGTGCTTTCAGCAGGAAGACTTTGAGTTTAAAGCTAAGTCCATGTTTAAGTGTTTTGCTTCATTGGTTCCTACATGATTTTACTGGTGTCACACAGTAAGTTATGGAAAGAGCCATACATAAGTGGAATCCAAGACTCTTAACTCATGGTCAGAAACTTGGATCTGGAAACCCTTTTTATTCCCTGTTCTTGCAGTACATATGACAAAACAAATATCCATCTACAAACAGTAAACTGTGTCCTTAACCATTTTACAGAATTTTTGTATTCTATCCCCACCTGAGCTGCTGAACATATTAAGATGGCCAAGTATTTTCAGCCTCCAAAAAGGAAGATTCCCCCTACCAAGTGCAGTGCAAATGAGCACTGAAAATGGTCTGTAAATCCCATGTTGCTACTCTGGGTTAAAAAAACCCCAAACTTGTTGCCAGATTAGAACAGATTTATTACCAAAGACCTGCTTTTATCAACTTCATTACATAGTTTCTTTCCTATTCTATCACAGAAGTATTGATGTTTTCATACTAAAGCACTGACCTTTAAACAACTAAGATTATCCTTACAGGGGGTAATATTATAATTTTTATTGTATTTCCAATACCATGCTTTCTGAATGGGATTTGGTCTGATGTATCTACATATGTTCAAAGCCAACTCAGTCTCAAAGCTTTTAAACGATTTGGATTAAATCCGTATTCAGAAGTAAAACATTCCGAAGTTGACAGTAGCTTTAGCTGAGGGGTAAGTGAATACAACTAAAATTATGACTTCAAGGGTCCAGTTGGATTTTAAAAGTTGTTTGGGGGAACAGATGCCATTCATTTTAGGAGGATGTAGTGCCAAACTATTTTTGAAGGCTTGGACCTAGTTTCTTTTCATTTAGTTTGGTGAAACAAAATGCCAAATGCTTACTGAGAGCTCAATAATCTATAGCAAATGTTTGAATGATCTTAGTTTAAAAAGAATTTTTTATTGAAGTGAGACCCACACTTTTGTTTCACCAGAATTATGATGGGTCCTTGCCTTACCTACATGACTGCACTGTGAAATGTGGATTATTCCCACTGCTGCATGTGTTGACTGTTGGGGGACCCATCCTGAAGGGTCTTTAGGTGCAAACACAGGAGAGGACCCCTTTTCTTGGCAGACATGCAGTCCCATCACCAAGGGTGCTGCCTGTGCTATGCTTTCTCTCTCCTTCCAGAAAGGGACTCTTCTTCTTGGCCCCCATTTTTCTATAAGTACAGCAGGTTGGCTGGCTGACAGCAAAATATGGCCTTACCAGGTAAAGTGTGTCCCTGAAACATGGAATTCACAGAATCTGGAGAGATTGGGAGGCACAACTGGGCAGAGAAAGTGAATAGAAGAAAGCTCCAACAGGCCAAGAAAAAAAAAAAATAAACAACCATACCGAAAAGGGTTTAAATTGATTGCAAAAAATTTGAAAGGCCACATAGAAGAGTCTAGAGATTTGATATCTCTCCATATGTTCAAAACTCCCACAGATGGAGTCATGAGTCCCACAGGATGAAGTGAAGAGATGAAAGAAGGCAAGTCATGAAACTACTACTGCTGGCTGTGTCTGTAACTGAGAGAATGAACGTCATTAAGCTGTAGCCTGATAATGATTATGAAGATTAAAGCTGAACAAATAATTCCCATATTTTTTTTACTCTAATATGTTTTTGCCTCTTTTTCCGCTCATAAGAACATTCACACTTAAACCACATTTCCCCCCAGCACATTAATTATCTGGATGTGCTCATATAGCCATTACTTACATTGTTGATAAATACTTAAAATCCAACTCATCTTGCTTAGCAGTAAACAATTAGAGGAGTCAGATGGAAGGGTTCATGCTCCCCAGTTAGCACACCATCACTTCCCAAACAAATACTTGGTTATACATGTTAAAAGTGGGACCTTTTGCAGTACTTATGCTTACAAACATCCATTTTGCTCTGAAATATCTCTGAAAGCCATCATCCACATAGAATTAAATAAATTCAACCCTCCTCTGAAAGAGTTTGAAGGTGAAGAAAGTCAGTTTTGCTGTTAAAGTCCATGTTCCACTGTGGTTGTCTCTGGTACTCTTAAAAAGGGAACAGGGAGAAATTTACTCTGACAATTACCATAGACTACTCAATCTGGTTTAGTCATATAATGGAATGCTGAAAAAATATTCCTTACAGCGTACACCAGGAACAAAGCCATGTATCTTCACACACATTCATTGCTGGCCTGCGATTTCTTGCAAGTTACTAGCCTTTTATTTATTTATTTGTTGTGATTACTTTGGGTTTCTCTCTATACAAGGACTAACTGCCTTCACATCAGTGATAGACTACAAGGAAGCTGCAATTTGATCCACTTGCTATGAAATATTCTCTTGCTATTTCTACACTTGTTCTCTGACAATAAGAAAATTATAAGCTAAACAACTGTGATGCAATTCAATCTACACATGGTTTACTGATGTTAATATTTTTACTTGTTTACTTACCTTACAGAAATTAACTGTATTTTTCCCAAGTGATACTGCTTTCTTAGCATTGCTTCACTTTCCTTTCCATGAATGCTTACAATGAGGTGTTGGAAATGGGGGCACAGCAATAGAATGGTACTTGGTCAGATGAAGAGGCACATTAATATTTATTATTCTCTTGCATTTATTTAGTTAGTTATTTTATGTTTCTTAAGGTTTGCTTCTATGAAGCCCCATGAAAAAAAGCTGGCTCTACTTCAAGAAAAGTTCTGGTTAGCAAAAGGTTTCTCATTTTTCTCTCAGCTAACCACATAATGCATCTTAAATTTGCATGGCAATTTGCATGGTTCACAGCAATAAAGGGAAGAAGTAGAGCTGATGACTGTGGCACTTTTGCAATTGCATGAATGATTTGCAGATGTTGGGGTGATCCTGTGTCGCATGTCACTGGTGGTGGAATCCTTCATGTTGTTGAGGTTTGTGTGGAGTTCTGTTAATACATTTGTGTGAGCACAAGTGTATAACTGTTCAAAGGTATGTCCTTCATTGCATTAACCTGTAAACTTCCTGTGTTACCCTGTGTTGAAGACACTGAATTTCAGACTCAACTTGGGTGTAAATATGTAGCTTTGCTTCTTTTTGTTTTGGTTAAATATATACTACATGTTAATTCTTTCATTAGATGCCCCTTGTTCAAATACCACAGAATGCCTTTCATATGCTTTTTATTTCAATTTAATAATTTTTTTCTCAAAAATGAAATAGCAAACAAGTAATTATTCACTTAATTTTAATGGTTTTTACTGTTATTCCTCATACTTCTGTGACCACTTAAAGGCCTATCCTTTATATGTTTATAAAACTCTACCCAAAAACTATCAGCTCAATAACAGCCATCAGAAAAAGTTATGCCTGAGGCAGTTTCTTACCTACTTATCTGCCAGCCTAGATGACTCTTCATTTAAAATTCCAGCTTTTGTAGCAGTCTTGATTTCCTGCAATTTAACTGATAATTCTTTATTTGCCACTGGGCCTTAATATATTGCTAACAACTGCAGAATTAGATATTTTGCATTTTCCTTCTCGACAAGGTCTAGCTTAGCATAAAAGCCACCATGAACATCCTTTAGACAGATCTTTCTTTTATGCAGTTTTTCCCCTATCTTCATTTGCTCCTGGTTTCAGTATTTTAAAAGTCATTATGCTTTACTGAGACCTGATTTGCTCTCCTTCTTTATTTTTTAATTTTACCCAAGTCCTGTGAGACTGTCCCAGATAAGACTGATTCAAATTACTTCTGAGTTTGGAACCACTGGTGCCAGTTCCTTCAAAGTCTTGATGCAGAAATTGTTTGATGATGTAAATTTTGGGAATGTCTGACTCTGGGAGTTTGGCCTTTTCTTCCACCTCAAATGTTATATTTTTTTTCATTACCCTTTATTAATTTAATATTTTCCCTTTTTTTTCCTTTTCTTTTCCCTCCTTGTATTCAAAATCCATATATATTTTTGAAATATGAACACCAGAAGCAGATATAGCCTTCCTGTGATATATGTGATAAAAATATTTTCCCTGTTCTACTTAGTATTTGTGTGCGTATGTGTGTCTATGATGTGAATGTTTTTTCATAATCCTGTTGTAGAGCTTGATGGATTGTTCAATTAATTATTGCATTATATCCCTTTACAAAGATTAGAGTCGCTGCTTCCTATGTTCTCATATTTCATTGAATTAAATTGTGTTCTTAAGGGACATCACGTCAAATATATATGTAATCTGAAGACCTCAGCAGTTTTGGCATTTTGTTTCAGCTATATGCAACTAGTGAACGTGGCTGCAATGGGAAGAGCCCCTTGTAGGACCTCTCTGCAGTACTCTCTTCAGCCACCCACAGTGAAATCTTTCACTTGCAACTATTACTGCAATCAAAAGAGTTACTATGCTCTATTTACTACTGCTTTTAATTTATGATGGATTTGTGGTGAAAAGATTCTTGAGACAATAACTGACAAACTCTTAATATAAATGCCAGCAGAAGAATTTAAATTTTGCTCAGAAAAGCCTTCAATTATTTTCTTAATCCTGCTCTCAAGGAAAACTAAATTCCTGTCTTGAGAACATATTTTTGTACCAGCTTTCCTACTAAATTTCTTAATAAGTGCTGTCTTAGAACTGAGATAGAAAAAGTCAAGCATATTTTTCTTCCAAAGTAAATAATGTAATTTTGATCATTTTGTTAAATTATGCAAATGAGCTATCCTTCCTTTGGGCCCCAGAATTACTGTGGCACTTTAATGTACTCAAGGGTGGCAGAAGGAGGTACCCAACTATCACCCTCTGCCTCCTAGAAGTATTGAAGTGCTTTTTACATAAAGCTGGTTATGTATCTTTATTTATTGTTTCAGACACTCAAAATCATACTAAAATGCCTTTGGCTCCCACATTCAAATAAACAAGTAACTGAGCCTCTGTTTTTTAAGCAACTCAACACAGCTTCAGAGTGACTAGTTTCTGTAGTGTAAGTCTTTGGAAACGTAATTCTATAATTCATTAGAAATAGGCTTTTATGAGGGGTTGTTTTTCAACTTTTTTATAAAAGTTTGCAGAGAAAGTGATATTCTTTCCACTGAATTGTGGATACTAAGTGAAAAACAACATGGCTGTTTGGAGTACCTCCTGTTAAGGACTTTTAGACTTTGCTTAACATTTCAGTTTTCTCTATGGCTTGCAACATATGACTTGTGCTAAGAAGATGTTACTAGATAGTCTATAGTCCTGTTCAGGTTTGGTCTTGAAGAAACATTCCTGGACAACTGTTATGCATTTCTCTTCAGGCATAAAGTGTGCACTAAGGCATATTCCGGGCATCAAACTTTTTCACTAAGAACTGCAGCTACAATTTTCAATAACTAATATTGTCCCCTTGAGGCCATATTCTTATGTGTAAAGAGGAATAATTTTCAATGCAATAAAGTTTATGATTTCAAATTCAGTGGAAGATTATGAGATATTTAAAAGTTTGGTTTTTTCACCATCAGAGATGATTAACTAAGTCCTATTTGGTGTCCTTAATTTCTCAGTACTCTTGTGATTTTGTTGTATTAATTTCCAGTGTAAGTAAGTTAGTGGAATAGTAGTTGTGTCATTTTTTGATCCAAAATTAGATTAAGTTTCTTTGTTTGTTGTAAATCAAGTTGTTAGTAATTAATAAAAATCTAGCTGCCTTACCTTTGTTTAGAATTAGTAATTTAGCCTCCAAAACTAGACACCACCTCTAAAAGAATGCATTTCACTCTGTAAACGGAAGTGGTGCAATCTCTTTATCCAGCCTTATATGGAGTAGGTTTGTTATATGGAGTAGGATATATTCAGCCAAATACTGCTTCCAGTCTCTTAAACCATCTTCTGAAGAGAGCTGATGGATGACACATAGCCAGAGGATGAGGTTATTTGCACCACATGTCCTAAGTGGCTTTCACAGGGCTGCTTTTTTATGCTGAAGTGTAAATTTGTCTTTCTACTCTCCTTTGTCCTCAGGCAGCACTCCAGTGTAAATAGGATGCAAGTTTGAGTTATATCTCTATTGTTATGTGTTGCTTAAGACTGCCATTATACTATCAGTACATTGATCGCTTCAACGCATCACAGAGAGACAGTAACAGTTAAATTCAGATTTTTAGTTCAAACAAGCTTGAAAGACATCTGGCTAATTGTGAGTGGTGTAGCCATAGGTGTACAAGTTGCTCATTGACCATTGCTACTATATCAGTTAATAGGGTGTCCATTATCTTTCAAGCATACAATTGTGATTTCTTCTCCTGGTAGGGCAGAGTCTGACTTTGTCTTATAAATCTGTAATAATTAGTTTGAACAGAAAAATCAGTATCTTCCAACTGCCTTATATGGTCTCCAAAAGTCAAATCTATGGAAGAACGCAAAAGAAAATTATCTGAATTTATTGTTGAAAAAAAGACAATGAAAGCAGTTTTCTGAGGTTTGGCAGGTTAGAATGCTGATTTTCTTAGAAATTCAATCACAGATATAATTAAAATGTCATCAGACTTCTGCATCACTGAGGTCTGCGTTAGGTTGAACACGCAGCCAAAAGGAAATGTGTTTTAGAACTTTCATAACAGAAGGCTAGCCTGAGATCTTCTTTGATCTTTACTGGATTGCTTTATAGGCAACCTATTTCACAACTGCATTTAGTCATCTGTCTTCATGATAGAAAGCACATTTGGTGTACGTGCATTGTAAAAGTGGTAAGCAGGTCATGGCACAGCACCATGGAAGGAGGATTTTAAAACTAATTGGACTATGCTTGCTGAGAAAGAAAAAATGTCAAATAGGAAACTGAGATTTTGGAAAATTCCAATTGTGATGTATTGAGAGCTGCCCTAACTATATATATTTTTTTTCCTCAGTTAACTCAGAAGCTGATTATACAACTCTTAGCTATACAACTTGTAGTCTTTTTGTGGTCAACAGAGAGAGACAGGCATTTCCAGAGGATGACTCTCTCCCTCTTAAAAGCTAGTCTGAAATGAACAAGATTCAAAATGCTTACCAAAGACCAAAAAATTAACAAAATATGACTTTAATAGTTGCAGTGATGGTAAATGACTGAATTGTCAGAGTTCACACATTGTTCTGATAAACCTGAACACAATTTTTATTTAGTGTTGACATGTATCCAACATTTGAAGGCCCTTTGGGCCTTTCCTGCTTAATCTCTGACTTAATCATTTGTTCTTTGACTACCAAGTTGTTACGTCCTCTCACAATTCAACATATGGCCAAAAGAACAAATGTGAAAAATGCAGATAATGAAAACTAACAATGAAGAACAAAGAAGCAATGTCTAAAGTACCCAAGTGAATGAATAAGGACACTAAGTCCATAACACAGAAGCACAGGGTGTGCTAAATTCAGGTAGAGATTTGGATGTTTAAGTCAATGCTGCAGTCAGATTCTGAAGGATGGTTAATTTCCCATTGACCTTCTAAGCTCTCCTTAGAGAGCAAGATATAGCAAGATAAACCAAGACAGTCAGGCCAGAAGGGTAAAAAGTGAAAATTATTCCAGCTCTTGTACCACACCTCACTATTTAGAAGTTCTAAAAATTATACAAGACCCAATGAAAACACACAGGAATTCCTTCATTTCAAACACTTGCCCACAGGTTAGATGATCAATACAGACTTCTGACAAAAACTGCAGATACTAAAGAGAGGGAAAAGCAGTGGCTGAGTAATGATGTAAGCTTTGGACAAGGATGGTCCTAGCCTTTCCTGCAGGTTTCACACAAATATCTCTTGGGAGTCATGAACTCAAACTCCTAAAATTTCAATTCTGTAGTGAGAGTGCTAAAACTATCTATAAGAATTTTCTATCAAGTCAGTGTCTCTCTTGGATGCCATTTGTTATTCTCTTGCTACTATACTCCAATGTATTTCTCTTAAAGAAGTGCCATTATCTGTCCCCCATGAGTGACATCAATCGCATGATGTCCTTCCTGCCTTCATCTTTCTTTTCTAGTCCAAATGTCCTCCTATCTCCTGACCAGCACTACTTCTACTGACTCCTGACTCCCTATATCTGATCCCAAAGTAACTCCCAAACTATTTTCTCAGCATTTCCAAGGAAAACCTCTTGCTCTTGTAATTGAATTTTGATATTTTATTCCAAAAATGGGGATGCAAAGCTGCTTCTAAATGATGGTTTTTGTAAGAGTTGAAGATATCAGGTGTAAGATGTGCTCATTCCAACTTTATAAACAACCTTCCCAAGCTTTTTTTCCTGAACATTTCTGAAACAGTATCTTTGGGACAGCCTCAAAACCAGAAAATTTTAATTGAGAGTATTAGCATAGGAAAAAACTTAAAAGCTAACAAAAAGGGAATCAATTAGCCTTAATGTTGAAATGTTGACATCTACACTGCCTGTGACATTTCTATCATGTATATAGCAGTACTTACTGGATCCTTAGGATAATCCACAAGTATCAGATTATCTACACAATCAAGTATTAAGCAAACAGAAGAGATTTATGTCAGTAGGAAATAGAAGTTGACCCTCACTGTGTAGGAATGTTCCTCAGAAGGGAGGATCAAGGAATTTTTCCTAGCAGACCATGATCTGTTGAGTGAATATTCTAATAAGAAATTTATCTCTAAATCTTTGCCTAGTCCAAAAGGTTGAAGTTAAGAATGGCTGGAGGGAAAAAAAAACCTGATAAAACCAACCCAAAAACTGACAAGAACATCCTTGAATTGTGATAAAAAATTAATTTGGACTTATTTTAGACATAGACTGGACTGGCATCAATACAAACCTTAAAACATGAAAGAAAATCCACAGTAAATATACAATTCATATTTAAAGCAGGCATTTCTCTTTTCATGAAGAGAAAATATGATACTCACTGTACAAACCTCCAGAAGTAGAAGGAGTCTTGCAGGAAAACTTACATATCCCAGAAAAGTGGCATGCACATCTCACAGAGCTGTTAAAATCTGCCCATAAAGTGAAGCTGATCCTTTATATTTTTCAGGAAAATTTTTCGTGCCTGACATTTTTTTATTGTCAGTTCTATGTATTCAGTTTACATAAAAATGCTTGGCTAAAAGTAAAATCTGCAGATGTTGGTGTGTGGTGTCTGTGGTGCAAGGTCTGATGTTTCTTGCACCACAGACATAGAAGATTTCATTTTGTTGGTTCTTTCACCCATGAGACTTTGGAAGTCTCAAATGGTTACTACTAAATTGCATCCTAGAGACCGACATGAAAAAAACTTCTCAACTTAAATGGGCAGCCATAAGTAACTCCTCATTACAGCTGAATTTGGCAGGGAATGGGAGGAGGTCACTAAGCTATACATTAAACTGGGAAGTCGTGCCAGGAAAACATGCATTTCTGTAGTTGACACAGCAGTGTGCAGTGTCTCAGCATTATGGTGTATGGAGCAAATTCTGATGTCCCTACTCAGTTTTAATCATTCTTTAGTCAAAAATGTCACAGAATGAAACAGGAACAGTGCCAGAATAAAGACTGAGTTACAGTTGGGATTGACAGTGGTTTACTGTTTCAAAGATGACTATTCCAATGTACTCCAAAATTCACATATAAGCCTGCTGTTTGAAAAATTGTTGGACTCCTGAGGCTGAAGGTAGGGTTTGTGTCCCAGGTCCAAGGTTATTTAAGCAATTGATTCCAAAGTGCCCCCTTCTGTACCCATGGAACAGCACACACTTGATCCTTCATTTTCTATGTACAATTAAGCCTCAAACCTTGCCTCAGCCTTTCTCAAAAATGAACCAAGACCTTCTGGATATATGACAAGCACATAATAACCATGGCCTTTTAGGCAAAGAGGTAGTGAAAAGGGGTTCACATAAAAACTTTCTCAAGGTTTAAGCTGTATCTTCAAAGCCAGCCAGGAAAATGAGCTGAAAGAAGCAATACATTCATGTTGAGGCTTTGTTTGTCTTGAGTAGCAAAGGAGCTCTACACATGGACTGACTCTGTGTCTGTGAGACTCAGAGACAGGTAACCTGAACTTCAGGTTTGGTGCCTCTAGAGAACCTGCAGGATTCTTGCCACCTGCCAATAGGTGTGTTCTGGGAAGTTTCCCATGGTCACGTACAACTGTACAGAATGTGCATCTGTACATCTTTGTACTGAGCCATGGGTTGTCCAGTGTAGGCAATGACAGAAATGGGTTATGCCTACTTTCTGGCCTGCAGGCTGGATTTCTTTTCCAAGAAAATGAAAAAAATGAGAATACATGAGGTCATAAGGAAGGGCCTAGAATTTGTAAGGATGTCATTCTGCTGCTGTTTGAAACATGAATTATATAGAATCGTATCATATTTTGAATTTGAAGGGACCCACTCAGATCATCAAAGTTTAACTCCTGGCTTTGCACAGGACAGCCCCAAGAATCACTCCATGTCCTTGAGAGCACTGCCCAAACAATTCTTGAGCTCTGTCAAGCTGGTGTTGTGACCACTTCCCTGGGGAGGTGTTCCAGTGCCCAGCCAACCTCTGAGTGAAGAACGTTTTCCTAATATCCAACCTAAACCTTCCCTGAAATAACTTCAGGCCATTCCTTTGGGTTCTGTCAATTGTCACCACAGAGAAGAGATCGGTGTCTGCTCCTCCTCTTCCTCTCACGATGAAGTTCTGCAATGAGGTCTCCCCTCAGTCTCCTCTTCTCCATGCTGAACAGACCAAGTGATGTCAGCCACTCCTCATACAGCTGCTCCTCAAGGCCCTTCACCATCTTCATTGCCCTCTTTGAGACACTGTAATAGTTAAATGTCTTTCTTATATTGTGGTGCCCAAAACTGCATGAAATATTCAAGGTGCAGCTGCCCCAGCTCCCTTGCCTGGCTGGTGATGCTGTGCCTGATGCCTCCCAGACAGGGTTGGCCCTCCTGGCTGCCAGGGCACTGCTGGCTCATGCTCAACTTGCCATTGACCAGGACCCCCAGGGTCTGCAAGGTACCCTTCAGGATTCTGCAGGGTTGCTCTCCAACCTCTCATTCCCCAGTCTGCACATAGAGCCAGGATTGCCCATTCCAGATGCAGAATCATCACTTCCTCTGTTAAAATGTATACATCTGGTAAGTGCATGCAGAGCTGAAAGGTCGGAGCATACAAAGATGTCATAATGTAGCTATAACCCAATGCATATAAAATCAGTTTTGCATTTCCGGGCACAAAAGACTTTTTCAATGTGTTTGAAGATCTCTATATAGATTCTAGTTTTAGAATTGCTTTCCAAGGAAATTAACACTGGTGTACTAGCTAGGATTATCCTGGCATACTTCCTGACAAGCAGAGCTGAATATAAACAAGGCACAAGTCACTAGGTTGTGTGGTCAAGGGATCCATCATACAGATCCTGCAGAAAAAGCTCTTCATAACTCTTCCAAATGCTCCTCAGATGTTTTCTTGGGATGTACAGTGAAAAAGGGTGCTACAGCAAAAGAAGAGAAGAGAGTAGGTACATTAATTTCATTTATTTGTTTTCAAAAGTTGAAGTTCATATTACATTGAGTAGCAGCTTTTGCATCCTAAGCTCTGTAATAACAAAGTTTAGATAATTTTTATTTAAATATAGTTAAGACCATCAAATGTTGACATTCTGTCTGTTCCAAGTGTTTTTAGAAGTATCTTGAAGGAGATTTGATATTCTAAGAATACATGTCATTTGTCTCTCAGTTCTAACCAGTCAGACAGCCACTGAGGAACTCCCATGGTTCTTTCCAGTCCATGTAATTTAAAAATTACAAACCATGGAAAGTCAAAAGTCTGCAAATAGTGTGAGTACATTAGTCCCCGGTTTTTATGTAATGCACATTTTAATTGAGAAAAAATGATATTGATTTTTATCATAACTAACTGTATGTTTATACATTGTGGTTAGCCAACTGTGAAAAATATCTCCATCAGCTATTTCCTTTCTCTGTCATGGTGTGCAAAAAGTCTTCTGGAATATTTTAGACAAGAAATATGAAATTACTTTTTTGAATATCCCATTAGGACTATTTCATCAGTCCAAGAAAGTGATGGAGAATACGTTGAGCAGGGAGTAGACTCATCTAGTCAAATGTTCATTTGCTTGTGTCAGAAATCTTGGACAAAATCTCGACAGTTCTGCAGAAAAAAATACAGATGCATATCTGAAAAAAATCAACTGAGGAAGGAATTAAAGGTGTGAAGCATTCTCCATTGTATATAGGGGTTCTTTGGCTGATGTAACATTACAAGCAACTTTTTGTCATTGACTAGCTTTTTGGATTTGGCACAAAGAAGTCTTTACTGACATGCAGTGATTGATGCTGTACATGACAACAGTAAAATCCCTTCACTTTCTCTTCTCTGGCTGCATGAGTGATGACTGTAATGGCCCTCTCTGTTCTTTTGTTCCCTCCTTGAATTGCTCCTTGCTGTTGCCAAGTTGCTTTGTACCTGATTTGTCAAAAGAAAATCTTCCCTTTAGCACTCAAAACTAGCAAAAGAATTCATCTGAGGTTGGTTTAGTGGTTTCCAGAACAAACCAGTCTTCACATGCTGTTTGTTGTATTCTCTTACTTGTTACCATCTTTTTGATTACTTCTGATTCCTTTTTCTTCTCTCAGCTCTATATGTCATGGTGCTAGATCTAATAAAATTTTTGAAAATAAATAAAATAATGCTTTTGGACCTGCACCGTATTTTCTTCTCATTAAAAACCTCTGAGAAGAGTCTGAATTGTTTAATGCTAAGAGGAATTCCCTGCTGGGAAAATAACAATATGCAGAAATGACACTTGCAGCTTTTTAGTTCTCCCCAGATGAGATCCTTCTCACAGTAACATGAGGGGCACGGTTTCCAGATATCACTGTCTCCAAGGGAAATGAGAACTTCTGTTTACATGACCCATAAAATATATTTCACTTCAGTGCACACTACTATGCCAGGAGTTCAGTACAGCATCAGTTCTGTATCCCATATCCTTAAGGGATAACAAAATATAGAGCTACAAAGGAAAATTTCTAATGGGTGAAGTACAGTTCAATGGTTCAATTAATGTTAAGTTGAATCTCAACATTTGAAATCAATTGAGGAGGAACTGATTATATTTAAACCCTGGATGCCCTTTCCCAGAAGAAAACAAAAAAGAAAAAAAAAAAGGCCAAACTAACACCTGTGCTCTCTGAATCTAGCAAATAAATAAGTGGTCCTTGATATCCTTGATACAGCCAATGAAAGATATATGAGTACCATCAACTAGATGACCTGAAGGCTGTAAGTAAAAAGCTCCACTTATGTTCTGGATAAGCTCAGCTGAAGCTGTATACACTAATTTACATGTCAAGTGAGGCAAATGCATATTCAAGTGCCATATTCTGCTGAAAAAGTTATTGTAAACACAAACCAGCACTTTTTGTTCTAGTCACTAAATTTGCAAAGAGGAGAAGAATTTTCCCAAATAAAACCTTCACTACAACTTAATTTGGCTTTTTTCTAGTGACTGTGTCAATGCTGGGTCAGTTTACTGCAATTGAGGAATGAACCTGATGTGCATTACAGGAAAAAGTACAGAAAGATTTTTCTTACAAAGCAGTGCACATTTTCATTTGACACCATTGGATCTTCATATTCCACTTAGAATGACATATTTGTTCATCACATCCCTTTGAGCCCATTTTGAGAGTTAGCCCACAAACATGGTCTTTAGAGGGCAGATTTTCTTTGCTTCCTGCCCAGATTCAGGAGTAGTTTGGTCACTTAAGAAAAGGCTTCCTGACTTTTGAAAAGTCTGGGGGTTTAGATGTGTCCAAAACTCATTTTGCTTTTTGGTTCAGACACTGAAATGAGATCGAAACCATGATGTTGGCATGCACTTGCATAGTAAATCTTGAGACCCCTCAGCGACCCCTCAGGAACTAGCAGTTATTGATATATGAACCAGCATGCTGTAGGTGCAGGGCCTGGGGTAACTGTAGTGCTTTCTGTGATACCGGATACAATTACCTCTGTATTTCCAGCTGTTTGTCCAAGTTTTATGCACAGAATAATTTTAAAGTCTTTATTGAGCTGTGGAAAGTACATTAAGAAAGTAGTAACTCCTTAAGTACCTTCCCTGCCTATGCACTAATAAAAATTGAAATGCTTTCCTCCATTTCCCTTCCTTCATTTGCTCTTAGTTCTTCCATCTGTAGTTGCCACATTGCCCTGCACATGATTAACAACCAAATTCTATTTTTTCTAAACATAACAAAAAAAAAAATGTTATGGGTTGGGGCTGTTATTTGAATAGGAATTAAATAAGCACTCTGAGAATTGCATCAGTTTTCAGAAACTTGGAAAGGGGAGGAATATGCAGGAGAGATGCAAGGAACGAAGTTATGAGTAGACCAAACGTGAGAAAGGTAGAGTCTAGGTCATTCTTCACTAACAACAGAAATTTCTCTTTCTTTCCTGAAGAAGCTGTTCTGTTTACTGCAGTCCTAAGATTCAGCTATTCAGCTGTTTGTGAGCTAGGATCCTTTGCATCCAGTTGGAAAGGCTCACACTGGTATCCCTCAATAGCAATGATGATGACTGAAAGGAGAGGTAAGTTACAAACTTCTCTTTTTATAATTGTAAAATTTGCAGCACAAAAGCCATCAGGTCATCTCTTCAGATTGAATTCAGCACAAAGACTATGTGCTGTTTCCTTAAAGTGATGATCTACATAAGAAATAAAATAGAATATAGGCAGAAAATGAAAGGTTGAGAAGCTGGAGAGAGAAAATTGCATAGAGAAGAAAAAAAAAGTAAGCCACTAGAAGCGGGGAAATAACCCATTAATAAAATAGGTGCTATAAAGAGATTTCTTTTGCTGTGCATTATTCAGGAAATATTTCTCTGGCCTCCTGGAAAAGCAGTGTCATTTTTGGATGGCAGTGATGTTCTACCTCAGTCAACCTGGTATGTACCATAACCCCATTTTTTGAGAAATGTCATGTCAGGAAGTAAAGATTTCATTTATGTAGACATGGAAAGGAAATAATAAACCCCATTCTTTCCACTCATATTTTTGCTGAGTGGAATAAGGCTCCCTGTATCTTACCATCTCAGCCAGATAAACTTTCAGCTGAAATCATGTTATTTCACAGACCTGAGCAGAACCAATCTCCTCATGGACCATTTGCCATACTGCCTGAACATACAATCCAAATAAGCCACAAATACCAAACACTGATAAAACAGAGAAAAGGATTCAGTGGAAGTGAGTGAAATAAGTAACTGTATTATATTGTGAGGAATTATCAGAGTTTCCAATTACATAGTCTCTCAGCATGGTGCTAGTGATGTTATTATGCTACAAAAGATACATTCTACCAGTTGAAGAACCTGGCTGCTGTTTAAATAATTATATGGTAGCAGCATTTTCTATAAATTTCAGTGGAATGACAAAGGAAAAATGTAAATCAATCTTTCCCCTTAGAACTAGAAAGGTGGACTTACAGAGGTTTTCTACTTTGAGGTATGAAAACAGATAGACATAGTCTTTACTGTCATAATAGCAAATGTGACTAGGACTAAAAAAGTTTTTTAAGTAGTCCTTATATGCCACCTTAAATTTCCCCACAGATAAAAGTAACATACTAGTTTGGTTTTTCCAGCCAAAAGCAGTTCTGTTTCTGAGGCTCTGGGGAAGAGGGAAGAGAGACTCTTGTTTCTTCTTTTCCTTCTGTTCTTCAATGGTTTTTGAAGGAGCAGAAAATAACATCATCAATGGGAAGAAGGGAGTAGTAGTTCTCTCTGAGAATATTTCCATACTTTACATTGTCAATGAATGAAGCAACTCAATAGAATAAATCAAACTGCTTTAAAGAGATGCAGGACTCTCCCCCTCAACTACTCAAAATTATACTGAGTACCAGTTATACAGAGGGTAAATACTTAGTCTTCTATAAAATATTTTTTCTTAAAAATGTTAGCCCAGCCTGAAAATGAGACGGAGCTTGAGGGATAGAGTTTTTGTGTATGTATGCATGCATGTAAATAGAATGAAAAATAAAATAAAATAAATAAAAATTAATTGAGACCTAATTGTGGAATTTGTTATTGGTTAAAAAAAAATAGTAGTAAAAAACGTATTCCCTATGTTTGAGGGAAAAAATAATTTAATGCACCTTTTCACAGCAATAGCCACACAGATCAAATACCCACATGGATCAGGGGCACTGCACATTGTTAAAATGTCTGAAGTACCATGCCTGTGGCTTCCCTCATATGTCTACCAAAAACAGCAGAAACATGAATGGTGTCATGAGGTGAGTAGAGTGAAGAAATAAAAAGCAAATATTTTCACTTTGAAAATTAAATTTTGGAAAAAAAAAAAGAAGATTTCTTGCACAACTTTAATATGTCTTGAGGAAAAAATTCTCTTGAAACCACAGGGTTTTTTCTTCTCAGAAACCTTTTACTAAAAGTAATAATAATGAAAAAAAGAACATTCCTAAGTCTGGAAAAAAAACATTTAACCTTTCTAAACATAAATCATCCTCTCTCCCCACTTTGTTTCTCTAGCACAGAGCACCTGCTTTTGCTTCATCCGGCTCTGGCTGCATATTAAATCTCCTGACTTTTCCTAGAGAAGGAATGTTGTTGAGGCGCGGCATGCGCTCCTCGCCGCGGCACTCCGAGCCGTGCTGGGCGGTGAGGGAAGAGAACGGGCGGCCGCTTTCCCCCGCAAGCTCTGCAGTTTCAGTTCGTGGCGCGCAGGGACAGACGAAGGCGACACGGGACTTGGGGGGGAACGAGATGGTTTTATTCCATGAGCCCCAAGACCCCGGCGGGCGGGGGGGCAAAGGTTTTATACAGAACTCAGGAGGACGGGTGTAGGAACAGTAACCAATGAGGGAATAGCAGGGGAGGAGTTTAGGGCAGAACTAACATCTGGAAGCTGAGGAGGGGGCTAGAATGAATGACAGGGAAGGTTCTAGGGAAAGGGGCAGGGAAAGGGGGGTTGGGGGGGGAAACAGATATTAAACAAATATCAAATGAAAGAAAAACACACCACCGCATCTCCCTCTTTTACTTTACAAAAAGAAGGAGAATTTTGTGGTTTAAGCAAATTAATAAAACATGCAAATAATATAAAATCATATGATAACATTGTAAATTACTTAAAGGACATGAAAGACACATTATTGCATTTATAGGGCAGGAAGAGTAGTAACAGCTTAAATTAGACACAAGACTGCACAAAACTTGCTGTTTTGCTGTTCTGAGTAACAATTTAAAATAATGTAAATAATGTAAATAATTGAAATAGAATGAAATAATTGACAGAAATTAAACTAAAAAATTTAATTAGAATGATTAAAATTATAACTATCTAATTTGAATAAAATAATTAAATGGAATTATTGGAATTAAATATAATAAAAGATCAACTAAATATAACTAATATATTTTTTAAATTTCGCAGCAATGCAGCAAGCCTGAAGCGATATAGTAGTTGAGTGATTTCTGTAGCAATAATGGTTAAACACAGCCTTTAAGTTAAAAAATATCAGAAAAGACTGAATTAATTATAATTATAACAAAACAACTTAATATAAAATCAAATTGTAACATTACATATTATTAAAAAAACATAAATTGAAAGACATTAAAAAATGATAAACTAATTGTGATTATAACATATGAAACATATAAAAACTTCATCTGGAGTATATAAAATTGTCTTAAATGAGTCCAAATTAAGGGTACAAAGCACAGCAGGATTTGTGACTTCATCTGATTTAGAATTTGCTGCGTCGCGGCGTTTGCGATGTTCAGCTTCTTAAATTCTTAAAGCAGAGTCAGCGGATAACGGCGCTTGTTTTAAAGCAGAGTTAGCGGATAGCGATGTGGTTTGTTCAATTTGAATGTCCGTTTGAGAGGTGGGCATAATATCTTGAGTAATAATTAACTGGGATGGTATTTCTTTCTATAAAATATAACTCAACAAACAGATTATTCAAAAATAATCAAAAGCAAAAAGAGGAATTTGTAGTTAAATAAAAAGGAGTATTGGGTAGGGTACATTAAGGAATAGGATAGGGGAATCAGACAATCACTTAATTAGTGATTGCCATGATTAACAGGGGGTATCGGTAAGGGGTGGACCGGGGCGCCGCCATTTCAGGGGGAAGACAAAATGACGGATCCTCAGTCCCGGGTTTCGGCTCCATTTCCTCGGGAGAAGATCCCTCCCGACCCTCCCCCCGGAGGACGAGCCCGAAGAAGGATGGGGAATATCCAACCCCGCCTCCCCCAACAGGGACTAGCCTCGTGCAGGGACGGTGCAGGGCTATTGGGGGAGAGATGGGACTGGCGGGAAACCAGGGGCGGAAAAGAAGGGTCAAGGCGGGAAATGGGTCCCGAGCGGCGTGGCCAGCGCCATCTTGAGAGGGGTGCCGGGCACACTGCACTTGGCCTGAGCAGTGTCCGGCAGGGCACTTGGGGCGGCTCGGCCACAGCAATCCCCAAGGGAGGATAGGAAAGGGTTTTAGGAAAGTCCGAGGGGATGGGGGCATAGGGAGCTTCACAGAAGCAAAAAGGGGAAATTTATAGGAGGGGGGGGGGGCCGCCCGACGCAGCTGGATGTCGGCGCAATGCGTGGGTGTAAAGGGCCCCTTTTAACAACTCTCCTATAGCTAACGTGTCGTCTTCTTAGCTGATCCCTACTGGTGTCTTTTCTACCCCCTCCGTCCAGCCCAGAATGGGGAGGGGAGGATAGAGAAGACAACTTTTTCGAGGAGAAGAAAAAGCGATCCAATCTAGGTCCCCACAGAAGACTAGGCGAAGGATAGCACTCAGTACTAGCTTCCCCCAGAAAAAGAAAACCCACCCGCTTGCCAGGGACATACACGGCTACAGCCCCAGTCTGGGCGCAGACGGGGGTTAAAACGCGAGAAAAAAAAAAGGTGGCAGACCCAGCCGTCCGTCGGGGCGACCCCGCACCCGTATAGCCCACCTTACCTTGCAGGCTCGGACGGAGATGGCTTGAATCTTCTCCTCGACTCGATGGAAAAGTCGCGCTGAAAACTGGGGATGTTCCTTCCCGGTTTTGGCCCTTCCGGAAGCCTGGGTGTTCCCGTTAAACCAAGACTCGTCCCCGAAGCCTTGGTTTCGGCCACTATCAGCCTCCGGTGGTCTCGCTGCAGATGCTGACCGAGGAATGAACCTCTTCTCGGTCAGCCCCTCTTCAAGCTCCCCCGAGCCGCTGCCAAAACCGCCCTCTGTGTTCTCGGGTAAGTCTGCCCGCCAAAAAGCTCTGCAGCCCGGCTGCCCGTGCAGCGCGGCTGCTCCCGGGCGGGAAGATGGCGAGAACAAAGAGGTCCCGGAGCCTCAATCTTTTTCGCTCGGCGCTCAGCTCCTCATAGCATCAGGCAGAGCTTTTACGGCCGTAGATGTTCCTCTTCCCTCCTTCTTCTTCTGTGAGGCGGGCGCCCCCACAAATTTGCCCGTTTTTTTTACAAGACGAAGGAGGGAACCATCCTCTGCTACCATATGTTGAGGCGCGGCATGCGCTCCTCGCCGCGGCACTCCGAGCCGTGCTGGGCGGTGAGGGAAGAGAACGGGCGGCCGCTTTCCCCCGCAAGCTCTGCAGTTTCAGTTCGTGGCGCGCAGGGACAGACGAAGGCGACACGGGACTTGGGGGGGAACGAGATGGTTTTATTCCATGAGCCCCAAGACCCCGGCGGGCGGGGGGGCAAAGGTTTTATACAGAACTCAGGAGGACGGGTGTAGGAACAGTAACCAATGAGGGAATAGCAGGGGAGGAGTTTAGGGCAGAACTAACATCTGGAAGCTGAGGAGGGGGCTAGAATGAATGACAGGGAAGGTTCTAGGGAAAGGGGCAGGGAAAGGGGGGTTGGGGGGGGAAACAGATATTAAACAAATATCAAATGAAAGAAAAACACACCACCGCAGAATGTGTCTTCTCTGCAAACTGCCCTGCAGTCAGCACTTGGTTTGCAAGAGAAACCTAATCTCTGAGAACCTCCAGAGAGCAAACCAAATTCTTAAACCACATAGGTTTAAGTAGTGGAATTGCTTTAAAATCCAAGTTGGATTTTGTGTTTGATTGAGTTCGGTTTTTGCTCTAAGTTGCATTGAAGAACCTCCTTTTTGAGTTTGCTTTTAAATAACTTGCAAAATGGGAACATGCCGCTGTTATCAATAACATATTTGTGTTGCCCATAAGTTTGATGAATCATGTTATTCCTATAGCTCTACATCATCTATAAAATCTGTCTGCATGCAGGTTAAAGGTGTTTTTTTTTTTTGTTTGTTTGTTTTTTTTTTTTTTTTAGTTACTCTTCCAGAATAGCTGTTGTTCTGGAACATCACAACTATTCTCACCTTCCATACATGGCAGACAAGCTTCAGATCCCACACCTTTCCAATCCATATGTTTTCCAGAGATGAAGATATGGCAACAAGCACAGAGCCTGGGAAGTAGAATTTGCTCCTTTTTTTCTTGTTGTTTGTGAAAATATGCTCATACATTTCTCCAGTATTTTTTTTAAGTATTTAATTACAGAAAGGAGGTACACACCAGCTGTATTTGTGTACCCTTATGTATACACAATTTCATTATTAAAAGCAAAAGCAGAGAACACAACTGTCTCCCTCCTCCTTCAGTTTTGTAATGGACATTTTTCTTTTGTTCTCTCCACTTCTTGAGCCACTCTTCAATACGACTACAGTGCTCCACCCTAGAGTTGCATGCTAGCAATACATGGAGTGCAGATGCCCCACTAAGAACAGTATTTTATGATCTTGGCTTTAAAGTTAGTATTAATGGCACAGTAGACTGCAATAACTTTGAGTGATGTTTCTGTATGTTTAATTCTACTACATCTCTATCTTTTTCCCCTTTTTTCTCACCCTATATTCCATTTCAGGAAAGCATATAAACCAATAAATTACAAACTTAATAGATTTGTTATTTTCAACAAGTTTACCCATATGCATTAAATTTAACATGTACCCAAGCACTTAGGTAAAGCTGCCTTAATGTCAAAATCATAATTACTGTCAAAAGCCCTGTGTTTCACTTAGAAGGGTGTAATTTTAACTGTGATTCTTTTACTTGAGGATTAGCATTTTACAAGGAAGAGGGCAAATGTCTGCATAATCTCTAAACACATTTCATGTCTGCCTATCAATAAAAACGAAGAATTTCATTGGAGAAAATTATGTGAAGTGTGTTTTTCTTTGCTTCCGAGCTCTCAAATTGATTCTATACAAGGTAGGAAAGCCCTGACAGCTCAGCACATCTATATATTGGTGTATATAAATACCAAGAACAGGACATGCCCTGGCTTGTCTGGTCCCTGCTGCTGAACCAAATGGTGGCAGCTGTGGTGTTTCACCCCGGAGACACCTTTGGCTAACTGGATGTTGCAGCTGGGCACATGGGGACAAGTCCAGGCAAGCTGAAGCTCAGGTGGCGGCGGGATGGAGCTTCCTCTCGCAGAGGGTTCCCACTGCTGGAGAAGCTTTTAAGGCTATGATGAAGGAAAGGAGTCTGTTCTGATGGAGGGTTCAATCCAGAGCTTTTATTCTGGCCCGCAGGCCTCTGAATCGAGTCACAGCTCCATGCAGAAACCTGAATCCTGTCACTGCTCCATCATAACTCTGAATCCTGTCACTGCTCCATCAGAACTCCCTGACCGTGTGATTCCCCTCTCTTTTACCTGGGGGAGGGGAAGGGCAGGAAGAGATAGGGAGCCACCAAGCAGGTAGGAGAGAGGAGGTCTCAGGGGACAATGGGCACCTGGATGGCCCAATGCACCCTGGGGGTGGAGGGCATCTTTTTAACCTGCCCAATCACTCGATGCACTTCTGGAGTGCCAGGAGTGACAGACAGTGCTCAGTAGGGGTCAGGGTGGGGAAAGGAGGAGTGATTGCCACACACCTGGGAGGACAACTTCAGGGGATAAAACCAGGATTGTGGGCAAACCATGAAATCACACCGCAACACACATCCATCCATCAACAATTCATTAAGATGTGTTGTCCCATCAGATGTGCATCTGCTGAGTCAGATACAGCATGGCAATGATCACTGATACTGAGGTCAGGGGGAGGTCTGTAGAAAATGCATATTGATGAAAAATACCAAGAACATATAGTGACTGATATCTTTGAGCAGATACAGGAGTGACCTACATTCCTGTAGGTCACTGCTGTTTACGAGAAATTAAAGTTCCAAGAAAGTCTCTTGTTCTATATGTCATTTAGTCTGAGACACTATTCAGTGTGTTGGTCCTCAAGTTTCCTTATGTGTATAAAAAGGGGAGAAACTGGCCCAGCTAAAGTTAATAAAACTGCCAAGCTGCCATGCATTTTAGTACAGCAAGGAATTCAAACAATGTTCATAATGTGAATGCAAAATAACTTCTAAAGTTGATAGTACACTTCTAATGTTCCAAGTTAAAAGGCATAAGCCAAATCATGTGTTCTTTGCTGCTTTTAATCAGTAGTGTAAAAAAAGAAATGGCTAAAACCAAAAAGAAGATGAAAGGCATCTGACTGAACACTTTTGCCATTTGCTTTCTATAATGTGTATGCTTTATCAAGCCTCAGGGTCAAGTGTGTTAATTTAGATCATACTGTAGATTGTGTTAAATACTGCCTGAACTTCAGTTCTCATTTTCTGCTAACTAATAGCAATGATGTTATTACACATTTTCTTGTGCTTTTATATGCAGATTGCATAAAAATTTCTGATATATTCCTGAACTGAAATATATTCTGATATATTTCAGTTGGTGACATAATAATTTAATCCCAGTCACTTTATAGACCTAGTAATCAAAATAGCAGATTAAGATTTTTCATACTGTAAGTTTTTTTCAGTCTTATTTACCATGAGCATTTATAAAGAAATGAAAGCTCCTGTTTGATCTTGTCCCCAGACATATTTTTTTCCAAATGGGCTTGAAATGTTTTATGACTATTGTGTCAGCCCATCACTTTGCTTTGTGGGTAATTAAGTCATTACAATGACACGTTATTTTACTGTACAACAGGCAAAAATTCCTGCCTTCTGTCAGGAAACTGTAAAAGGCCAGATGTTTCTAAGACTTCAAGCAGAATCACAGAGTTATCACTAATCACAGGGCTTCTTTGTATAAAAGAAAGTGAACCCATGAAGTCAATGTTAAACTTACTATACTGTTAACCTAAATCTATAAACTAAACTACAGTTTATCTTTTGAACTTAAAGTGTTAGAACTTAAAGCTAGCCAGAGATCAGAAGTATGTGTGGCTTTCACATCACTCACACCAGATCTGCGTACTGCTAGTTCCTTGAAACATATATCTCCAATGAAAAATCAATTCTGGCTACACAATTTCAGCACAAGTATTCAGGACACAGGATACAGATTGCATGCAAGCTTTATGCTTTTAAGCCAACAGTGTGCCAGCTATGGGAGACAGATGATATTTGTGTTGGCATAAAGCTTGAATGATTTAGACAGGAAACAGTTGATTCAATGTTAAACTTGGAAGGACAAAATTAACAGACTGGAAGTTTTTTGATTAATTTGAATCAGAAAAATGAACACATACCAGGTTATTGCTTTGTGTCCTGTGGTCTCAGCACTTATTAATTAGAAACCCTAGAAGCAGCTTATTGCTGGCCAGAAAGCTTGTGAATTCTAAAGGAAGCAAGGAACATCTGAGCTTTGGAGCAGTGATTGCTTACCACCTAGGATTCCAACACTGATCTACCCTTTGTGCTCCTATTTAATTAATTTTTATTTTAAATGGTTCATTATGATGTTGGACAAAGAGGATCAAGGATGTATCATAGTGAAATATCATAAAAAGGATTAGTTTCTACCTCGTTGTTAACAGACATATGTGTTTACACTAGGAAAACAACTAACTCTTGGTCTTCAAGTGGTTCAATTTAAGTTCTGCAGAACTTATAAAGCAAACTACAAACTACATTGTGATAACCAAATATTTTCAATATACATACTTATCAGGAGAAGAGGAGAGAAGGGATGCTTTAAAAACAACTGCTTCTCAAAAAGGTGCAAGGCCCCAAGCCAGAGCTCCAACATAGTTGCTCAGAAGCCATTTCTCTTCAAACATGTTTATGTAGTTACAAATGTACAGTATTTCCATATGATCAAAAAACATTTATTGCTTTTTATGCTGTAAATACTTCCATGTGACCAAAATATTAAATTTCCAAACATTCAGTTGAGTCAATCAGCTGTAAGTAATTAAAAATGCAGGATGTTAAGGTTATTTTTCTCAATTGTGTTGTTTCTGTTAGTTAGCAGAAGGAAGAGATATTTTGCTTTCACTTGAGTAATGTGAAAATTACAGTGACATCTGGATTGCAGTAACTTCTCCAATTTATGGTTGAATAGTGTTTTTCAGTATATCAATTGCTGGTCTTAGCTGCAAAATAAGATTTGTTGGTAGGCAAGAGCTCTTGAATGACAGCTGCCTTTGGGTATGAATGCAGCAAGAAGAGGTAGTCAGTGCTACCCATAGGCAAACTGTCTTTTCCCTAGCAGCTGGATTACTGTTTCTGATTTCTGACCAAATCATAGACTCTTGTAATCTAGCAGTAGGTGCCCTTGGGGGAGCTCAGGTTTTGTCTTCTTATGTGGTAGGATGTGCCACTTTGACAGACATTAGATAGGATCAGGAGCTGTGAATTCTGAGTGCTCCTAGGGAGCAAAGAAACATATCTTCACTTCTTTCCTTTTACATGTTATACACTGGACACAGCAGCAAGGCAGGAAATTTTGCATTCTACACAGATGATTTCACTGGTGACATGTCCCTCTAGTTTCTTCTTCATCTGCATTTTCATCTCCTCCTTAGCATCAGAAACCTTGTCCCAGTGGGCTGCTGATTCTGCAAGGCTTTTAGCAATGGCTGGAGCAAGAAGCTGAGGACAAAGCACTGCACAGGGGCCAGAAGCTTTGGGCAGCACTTAGGAAACTGGAAGGTGCATGAGTTTGTTACCTCCAGGCTCCTCTGTCCCTCAGAATGAGATGCCAGTTTTCCTTCATGCCTGGCTGAAGATGATGTCTTAACAGTAGAAAGACAAAGTCAGCAAATCAGTATCAGATTTAGATGAGCCAAGAGCACAGGAACCTTATGTGGCTGGTGACCTTTTCCCCTCCATGCCCACTTGGTGGCAACTTGGCAAGACCTTGCAGATGGAACTTGGCCACAGACCACTGCCAAGAAAATGCCTCACGTGTCTATGGCATTCTAGAAGCAGTAATACCATACATGTTGATAGAGACACTGCTAGTCGCTGTTCAAGGAGTCCTTCTCAGGATTTGTCCTGAGTACACCCCTACCCTTTGTTCTGCTGCAAAGGAAGAGCTGGAAAACAGGGCTTGGCCCCCTTTCCTAGGGGCTGCCTCAGATGTGGCTCCCATCCTCATGCTGAGTTTTCCAGCAGCCTGCAGTCTGTCTCTCTTTTCCTTCACTGAACCCAATCCCAGTCATCACCCGCAGGCCCTGCCCTGGCCCATCCTCAGCCCATCAGCATTCCCAGGGAGACACCAATGCCCTGGCTGTCCTGCTCCTGGCTGGGGGATAGGATGGGCTCTGGCTGCTAAGCCCTGCCCCAGAGGTTCTCATCATGGGGAGCCCCCACCTTCCCTGGGAAGTCTCTGGCCCTGATTGTCCTCTCGTACTCAGCTGTGCTTCTGCTTTGGCTCCAGCACTTGCCCAGTCCCTTCCTAGCGGTTTTCAGACCATTTTTCCTTGCAAGCATTACCATTCTGCTATGCAGTATCAAATAGTACATTACCATTGTTCTAAAGAAAGCAACAGCATTATGTATTCATCTTTATATAGATATATCTGTAAGCAAAGATACACAACCCAAAAGTTATCACAGACTACAGTGCCACAGATAATGCTGTGTTTGCCAAAGAATACTTTTGAGATTTGATTTGCAAAACAGAGACAGCCAGCAGAAATCAAGAAGAGGAATGCCATGTTTCTCAGCAGGTGAATGACAAGTAGATATTGACTGGGCTCAGAAGAGTGCTGACTGCTTACAAAGCACACTTCATTCACTGTGACTGATTGTACTGGGTCATCGTTCAAATTAGGTAAGCAGGAATGCAAGACTAGCCTAAAAGCTTTTTAGTCATATTGGAAAAAATGCACATAATGATGAATATTAACCACACATATCTGGAAAGTTTTTTCAGCATCTGCAAATTACATGAATTGCAGGCTTTTGAGCAACTTGTGGTCCTCCCATGATTCTTCCAAAACATTCCAGGCAATGTTTGTGTTTATGATTTATTGTTAGATATAAAAGCAGTTACAGATTCAGGTCAACTATCTTGGAATCCTATAACAGGACAGAAGAAGGAATTAGGAAAGCATAATTGATGTCACAGGTCTCTGCAAACACCATCAGTATCACAAGTTTCAATGTTGTTCAGGGATTTTGCAGGCCAGACATGGGTTATAAATCCAAGATTGTATACCTGAAAGTCTTTGCTCCTGCTGCACAAACTACAGGGGCTGACTCTCTCTCTATAACTCTAGGTATGCCACCTGAGGAGGTGTGGGAGACCGTCAAGGTACATCAGTGCCTAAATCACTGTGACCATAATTAAAGTAAAAGATGTTTCTTTGTCTAAAAATATTAAGAACCTTAAAAACCATAGAGGCTCAACTCCATTGCACACATCACAAGTACCTGGAAGCCACTTGCAATAGCCACAACTGTGACTGCTATTTTCTTTTTAAACCAATCTCTTTTATATAATGCCATGGGTATTAAAAAAAGGCAAACAAATGAAAAACATTTAAAAAGCCAAGGCATAGTATGTAGGTGTGGTTTTACTCTCTTCCAGTATATATAAGGATGAAAATCCTACACCAAGCAATGTTTGGCACTGTTATTTTTTGTGTTAAAAAAAAAATGAAAATAATGTTAAATAACAGAAAGCAGAGGGAAGAAAGCAAGGGAGCTTTATGTCCTATCTCACAGAACATATCACAAAAACAGGTGTAATGTCTCGTGCAGCATGTAACAGGGAATTGTATTTCAGTGTTCAAGGAAAAATGGGCAATAGTTTTCTTTGTATAAGATTCTTTCAAAGAATGTATGTGAATAAAAAAAAATATAAAATTGAATTCTTATCCTACTTGCTCAACTGATCTGAAGATACTGTTGAAGTTCTTTCTAATTAAGCTTGTGACTTCATTAGAAAGCTGAGTAATTTCCCAGCATTCCTTTTTATTGCTGCTAATAAGCTATTCACCAAATAAAAGTTAAAATACATTCTATTTTCTCTGTGACCATAACAAATTCTCAACAGGTATTGACAACCACACAAATCTTTCACTTAGGTATTTTAATGTCAGTTAATGTAGACTGAGAAAGTGAAATTTATCTCCTGACTTAACTGTAAAAGTGAGTGCTTATACTACTTATATTCAGGAGATAAAGAGTGACACCTCCAAATGATAACTGATCTCACGTATTTTAAGCATCAAAATCAGAACAGCATGAATCATACGCTGGAGTTACTTGTCAGCTGCACTGACAGTATGGGCAGCCTATACAAGTAGCTTGGGGTAGATTTTTTTTTCAAATGGCTAACATTACATTCAACTAATCCCATCCCAAATCAATCCTATCATTTGGCATCAATTAGGATCGTGCAAGTGTATCCATAAAAACAGGATCTATATAAAGTTTCAATATACTTAGTTCACACACATTTTTTTCTTTATCAAAACTGAAGTGAAATACTTCTCAAAGTAATTTCAGAGGTCTTTGCCTATCTCAGATCAATTTCTTTCAAATGTTACCTCAGGCTTTTAATGCTGTTCTTATTTTTCCCCCTGTAATTTTTTGTCTTAACTTCTTCTACCCTCTCTGAGTACCTTAAATTCATATGTTCCATTCTGAACTGTCCTTTCTTGTTGAATCATGTTTGAATGTTTTCCCCCTTTTCAGCTACTCCTCTCTTCAAGGATCTTAAATCATAGTTAAAGTCAGTCCATTAGCTTCTAACCCAATAACTCTGAGTCCTATGTATGTCCCCTATTATATTTGCTTACTTTACTGAAAAATACATGTTTTACCACTCTGGGAATGATTACTGAAAGATTTTATAAGTCTATAAGAGTATTGAACCAATTTTCCAGTAGCAATCCATGGAGTTTCAATAAAAGAGAGTATGAAAGGTGTTCTTTTAAATATTTTTTTCTTTAGGAACTATGAAATAAAAATTAAAATAAGCCAAACATGAATTAAAAAAAATAACATAGAAATTTGAAATGCATTTTTTCTCTTAGGTCTAGCTGAGGAAAAGGAACATACCAGGGTTCTTCAATATTGTACATACATCTTCTCTTATTCAGACATCGGCATGAATTTGAATGTCTTTAGGAATATGCAAACCCTCCTTGAGATCAATAAACAATTCATGTCCCTGCATTTACATACTGCATGTCCCTGCATGTCCATACATTTACTGTGGAGTGGATGCTTTTGTCTGTTTTTTTGTTAATGCTAAGTACAAGTTGCTCTAATATCTTCAGGGATTGCCATGTAATTAAGATAATTAATGTATCATTCAATTATTTTTTGGTTAGAAGGGAAAGAAATTTTGTTCCACAATTACTGGTTGATAGATTTGATTTGTATATTTGACTTGTGGTCATTTTAGAAAACATTACAGATATATGAAGGCTCCTGGTAGTTTCTAGTTAGCTGGAAAGCCTTAGACACAAGTGAGCGGGTGTCACAAAAAACTGAAAAGACATCTCAAATGGTACTAGGTACAGATAACCAAATTTGTTTCTTGTAATTTTTCAATCCACTAATCTGTGACAGATGTCAGCTACACTGCTTCATTTTGCTGTCAGCCAAGATAAATATTTTTGGGATGAGTTTCACAGAAAAGGGTAATGGAAAATTGTTTGGAGATATTATGAAACTAAAGAATAAGAGATGATTAAACAAATCTCAGGCCTTTGTAATGTGTTCAAGGATAAGATCCAAAAAAAAAAAAGTAAGCATACAAATTATCATTGATGTTCTTAACTCCAAGATAAAGAAACAAACACCCTCTCTAGCTTCCTGAGGTGCCTAAAGGCCACAAATGCCTACGTTTTTTCGCAGATCTTCCTTAAGTACCTCAATTAGTGCTGCTTTCCCTGTGCAAAAGTGATGCCTTCTTTGCCTGGGCTGAGCACGGACGCAGCTGTCCCATGGCAGGACGTATGGCACACTGGCAAAGTGACCTTGTGCACCCAATATGCAAGGACCCAAAGAAATCTAGAGAAACAGATGGGGGACTGGGAGCGAGGAGCTGTAGCCATGGACATTTTGATCAAAAAAACACGACTGCACTTAGTCCAGGTGATCATTTTTAAAGAGGAACAGCAAAACCAAGTAAAATTAATGTAATCATAAAGTAACATCTCATGACTGAGAGTGAAAAATGAGAGGAAGCTGATAGTGTGTGGATCTACTTTTAATATGCGTAGTGATGCAAAGAAAATACTTACTTGACATGTTACTAATAATGAATGCATTATGCAGTACTGATCTGGCTTTGAAGAATTTTTCCTGAATATATTTTGGCCTAAGAGTATCAGCTGATATTTATTTTCTTTGGCTCTCTAATGATGCTATCAATTACATCATGGTGGAACTTGGACTACATTATGCTTATGAAGTTGAATAGTAGGGCACTCAGGTGCATTGCTTAGTATTTGATCTGCCCACACCCTCTGCTCTTTGGGAAATGGTTATGAGGCATAACAGAAGTGCCAGCAGTAAATAAAAACAATGGTGATTTATCTGGCTCCTTCAGTGCTAAGGAAATTGAAAAATTAAAACCATATAATTAAAATGAAGGCATTCTCACACCTGCATAGAACTATTTTTTTTTTTTTTTGCTTTGATTATTAGTTTTTTGCGTGTTTCCTGCTTCCATTTGATAGGATGTGGCACTATTTGTACTTGCAAATGGAAATAATTTAAATCATAGTTTCACAAATCTTCCTTTTCAAATCTGAAAAGGAGATATTTATGGTGATATCCTCAGAACTGAAATTTTCTAATGCTCTGTTCAAAATGAAACTTCCAAGTATTGTAGAAATGCTGATAATTCTTATGTGAAAAAAGAATGTGTTTCATTATTTAATTACTTTTGGTTTTTAATTTTATTGCTTATTTCTTTCTACTTTTAACATTCTAGTCTTGATCATAGCCAGTTAACCAGGAATAGAATAAGAAAAATGCTATGCCAAAGAAAGATATTTAATAATATTTAACATTGCAAAGACAGCTGAATTAGATATAAGAGAGCTTAAGAGAACAAAATTACATTAATCACCCTGTTGGCTGAGGAGGTATCAGATTTTCTGCAGGTATTAGCACAGAGGAGAATCCCAAGGAGAAACTTACAGGAAAGCAGTGATTTGACTTCTAGGGAGGTCCTTCCATAGAAAAGCAGTAACATGAAAAAACAGGAAGAATTAACATACTGTTGGAAATAACAGGTGACATGGCCAGGACTCGTTAGAAGCTGGAATAGAACATTCCAGCAATGAATCAAAAATGACAAGAGGTTATTTTGACAGTGTCAAAAATTACATCCAAAATGGAGATTGGCTGTGAAGGGCCTGAAAACGGAATATGCTTAAGCTACAGAAACAGAAACCAGTAAAGGGATTCAAGCAGAGAGAGAACTTTCAGTGGTTTAAGAAAATGTGGATTTGCAATAATTGCCCTGGAGCAGCATTAATACTTAAAAATTCTAACTGTCTAGATGGGCAAAAAAAAGATGATGTATTAATTTAGGTGGGAAATGAAGTTTAAATTTGAGGGCAGGAAAGATAATAAAAGAGTCATATCTTTGAAAAGCAGAAAGAAACTGCAAGATTTAGATGCAGTGTGGGTACAAGGAACCAAGAAACAGCAATAGCACACTCTCTGCATATCCCAGCAACCAGCAGTTTCCCCATGGTGTCCACAGGCTGTGCAAGAGCCAAAGTGAGAGGCTGGATTGTCTGACTGGCTCCCTGCTTCTTTAACACTTTTATTCCCATCCACTCTTTTAAGAACTAAACAGAATTTATTAGATTAAAATCTGATGTTTGGGAGACAGCAAGGAAGTTATAGCTTTTATAAGAATTATATCAGTTAAATGGTTTTACTTCTATTTTCTGAAAACCCAAAGGTATATGTTTCATGAAAGTTAGAAAATATATTACCCTGGAAATACTTTTATACTAAAACAATAAATGGCAAGGAGATAGAGGAGTGATTTTATGGCAATATTCATCAAAATAAAATGTTACATAACTTTGGTTTTATTGTCTGATCATTCCAAACCCATTAATCTCCTGTTCTGCTGCTAAACACAACTACTGACTAGAAGTAATTTGAACAAAATGTTCTGATAGATGTCTACTAATCATGTCCAGAAATCCCACAATGTTCCAAAGAGTTGTTTTCATAATGTAGGTGAAATGTCATATGTTCTTCAGTGTTCTCATCATCTTGTCTCACACAGTCACCTCCTCCAGATGTGGCCTGCAGGAGAACTCTTTTGTGCCATATCTTACCTGCTTTCCTCTACAGGTGTTTTTTAACCTAGTAAGCCCATTGCCAGTGTTTGGATCATGAACATGAAGTGCTATATTTAAACCTTAAACTTTGTCTTGTGATACAGGGCATTTCAGAACATGTGTTAAACCTAATTATAAAGCCAAATTCCCAAACTCTTCCAAAGGCTTTTGAGATTAATTCCAGTATTTTGCCTCACTTTCTAAATCAGTGTAAGCAAAATATCACACATTATTTCTTTCCTCTTTCAGTAGCATCTTTTGAATAATTTATCGAGGTACAACATAATAGACTGATTATTTTGAAAATTATTTTCCCCAGAGCTTTTTTGAAGTGCCAGAAAGCTGCAACCTTGAAGATATATCCTAGCCCCAAATGTTTCCCATGAAGAAGAAAAAACTGGCCTCCTGAATTAGCCTAAGCCTGAAAAAAAATTTATGCCAGGACAATCAACATAATATGTTTTACAATGCTTAGACTCAGTATTTTGAATACCATCTGCCATGTTTCTATCACTATATTAAAAAAAAAATTAAAAACGTAGAAAGGACACATCAGGGAAACCCTCTAATTCAGACATGGAATATTCAAAGGCATCCATGTGTCTTCTATGTCCAAACTGCAACTGTACATAAGTATGAGGAATGCCCCTGGATAACTTAAAACTTAAGAAATCAATCCACATTTTTTTCTTATACTGAATTGTGAATTTACTTGTGAATAAACTATTCTGAGACTTCTCTTACTTTAGAAGGAATCTAGCAAAAATTCATGTGGTTTCTATTACTTAAGAGTGATACTGAGTGACAGATTCTAAAGCTAAGGACAAAAATTAGTTAGAGTTATCATGAGTTCTACACATATTAAGTGTTTTTGACTTAAATATGTATTATATACAGAATTTTGGGTGTATTTATGCCCTTAAGTACTAAAGTCTACTATGGATTCCCATTTCAATTAGCCAAGAGGTAGTGAATCTAAAGACTAACACCTATTTGGGTGGCTAATGGCAGCCATAATAAGAGAAGGTAATTTTGCCAAGAAGGGATAAAAATCAAGGACTCCTTACTCTTGGTCCAAAACAATGCCACAATGACAGTTTTGCTTTAAACCAAGGGTAGTTCAGCCCACAGTCATTTCTCCAACAATGGCCATCAGCAAGAAAGCAAGAGTATACAAACCAACCATATTTGCCAGCTCCCTCTAATATTTTCCAGGCCACCAGTGAGGGTCAGATCATTGGCTTCTTTAACCAAATGTAATTATGTATATTTAGAACTGTCAATGGATATATCTCCCAAATATGTCTTCTGTGTCCCCTTGATCTGAGGTAACCTTTTCACAATCACTGTGTGATTTAGCAGAGTTAACAGGTCTGTTGTCTGCTCTGTGAAGAAAACCTGTCCCATCCTCTTCATTTTAGATGGGCAGCATGCCCTTAGTTTCAGATCTCCCCCTTTAGAATGGAAAAGGGAAACAGTTGTCTGTCCTACAGACGGACTACACTCTATAAAACTATTCATGGTTTTTAAAATCACAGTGTCTCCCAAATGTGCCAGAGTTGAAGAGACTAATCTTAACTTTTTGTCCTCATACAGATGCTATCCCTTACCTTTCATCATAATTCAAGCATAATTCAAGTTGCAGATGACTTTTAGATGTCTTTCAGTCCAAAATCCTGCTCAAGTGTCACCTTCAGTGGTAGGTTCAAGTTGTCACTTTAGTACCTCCAGCAGTGGAGTTTCCACAGTTTCTCTGTGCAACCTTTTGACCCTATTACAGCATTCCCCATTCTATCATACCCACTTTGAGGAGGGCACCGAAACCTCACACCAAGTTCAGGATGCACTGTAACCTTACAGGAGCATGATGACATTCTTTACCTTGCTCTCTTTTCCACTGCTGAGTACTCACAACAGCTGATGCACTTCTCTCTTTGTTTCTCTGCTACTCCAGAGAGCTGTTTTGGCATTTCCATAAGACTATATTCTGAAGAAGGAAGTTCAAATGTTCAAGTCACCAGTAGTCAGAGCCTACTTGTGGCTGCTGCAAGGGGCAACTTCTGACCAGATACTTAACATGTGGGATCAACCTAAACAGCCTTGTCTGCCCAAAGTTGTGGTGACTTGTCAGAGGTAGTTCTCAAGTATTACCCTGCAGTCAGGAGAGAGATTAACTCCTCTGGAAGTAATTTTTTCTACCAGCATCATTGACAGATCTCTTGTCACACATGTGTGTGCCTCCCTGTTCATTTCTAGGAGATACTAGTCAGACCATTAAAAAAAAATAGGTGGGGGAAAAAAACCCACAAACAAACCAAAAAGAATTCCTAAACTAGGAACACCTATTTAATTGTGGAGAAATCAAGGGCTGTGTACAACTACTGAAAAATCCACAGCAACCTCTTACTCAGAAACTTTACTTTCACCATGTTGAATGGACCCACTAACAAGTATGTACATGCACTGTGAAAGGAAGCTTTGAAAAAAATGTATAATGATGTATGTCTAGGTATGTCTAACATGAGGGAGGGAAAAATATGGCATAGAAAAGTTATAGAAGCCATGGACTCCAAGCATCTAGCCAGTTTGCTATTCTGCATTCCCTAAGAATGAGCTGAGTATTTTCCATTTTTAAAATGTTAAGTCTACAAGTTAATTGAGTAAGTTACTTTCAAGTACCATAAAACAAAATTAATAATTCTGCTTTCATGTTCCAACTCACAGTAGAGATCAGGGTGTTAAATATCCATGTAAGCTGAAGGTGTCATTCAGCTTCTAGAAGTTTCAACCAACTTATTTCCATGTACTTCACAAAAATTTACAGTTAATAATAACATGGCATGTAGATTTATGATGTGATAATTTACCTAGGTCTCAACTCCTAAATAATTAGAAGCTATCATGAGCTGTGCACAAAGGAAAATCCTTCATATGAGTATTTTTAATGCAATTTCACAGACTGAATCATCTGTTTTACAACCACAGCTTTCTATAGCTACAAGTCTGTTGTATAATCATTTTTTCCTTATTATTCTGTTGTTTAAAGTGCTGAATCTTGTATAATTGCATATGTGGATGCCTAGTAGGAAAACAGTGATAAGTTCTCAATTTGATCTCAGTCTTGACTCATTAAGGTTGTTCCAGCTCTTAACATCATTTTGTTCACATTGGAGACACAAGCTGAGTCTGGTAGACCAAGTCTTTGCACAACAGTACTTTTTAACTAGAATGCATTTAGATGCTTCACCAACCAAACAGAGCATATCTTGCAAACCCCACTGTGGAGATTTATTAGGGGATTGACTTAATTCACTAATCATTTTCTGCTATAAAGTAACTTTGTGTCTGCCCTAATGACTGCTTTCAACAAACTGCTGTTTTAGCAAAGCAGTGACAGAATTAAAAGCTCTGAATTTCTGTGTTAACAGTAGGAAAGAAGAGGAATTGACTCATTTTACTGAAAGCAATGAGCTGGAGGCTCTGGGAAGGAATGCTGGAAGCATGTTTACTGTGCTGCATTAATTATTGAAAATTCTTAGTTAAGAATTTCAAGCCTTGGTTAGAAATTGGTTATTTCTTGTTTGCAAGTCTTTTGAGATGCCAATTTTCAGATGGTACTTTCATTAAATAGCTCTAGACCCTATGATATGTTTTCAGGGTTTTTTTTTAATTTGTTTGTTATGGGAATATTTTGGGAATAGTTACTTAATGTTTTGTGGATAAAGATTGGTGAGTTGTAGTAGTGCTACCTATAGAAAATCAGGAAAATACCAGAAGAAAGCTATAGTGATTAACCTCAGGCATGTCCATTGAGAACAATGGCATTTTAATCACCTTGAGAGACAGTATTTAGATTTGTGTAAAAAAAAAACCAACAAAACTCTACTCTCTTCCAGTGGAGGGGAAAAAAGAGGGGAGAATAGAATCAAAAAGATTCAAAGCTATGTATAGCTATAATAATGATATTCATCTGAGTTGTGAAAAAAAAAAAAGACCAAACTGCACTCAACCAGTATTTTGTAGAGACTGTGATTTTGAGAATGACACTTGGATCCAGTCCCTGCACTTCAGTGACTTGATTGGGCAGGCCTGTGCATTTGTGTAGAGAGCACACAAATTTCCTTCATTGCTTCAAAATAAAAGAGCTTCCTCCAAAGGTATTTTTATTTTGTCCAGTTAATTACAATTAACTAGGAAAAACACTCCTTCATCAAGCTAGCAGAATGAAGAGTGCTGCAAATGAGTGGTGTTAGGTTATATTCACATGAGGCACATGGGAAATCAAGCAGACAGAAATGAGCATCAACTCTCATAGCATTAAGATCTGTTTTTTGTTTTTAAAAACAGAGCTCAACTAATAGATACCATAGGAAGTTGTTTTCTTTACAGCCACTAACTACATATTGGGAACTGATCTTCATCTTTTAGAGAAGACAGCATTGCTTTGAAAAAAGAAGAAGGAACACCTAATCCTTAGTGGTCTAGACAACAGCATCTTTACACATATGCTGTGTTTTATTTGCAGCATTCTCTGGTATTCTTCCAAGAAATGTAATTTCATGAAGATTCATCTCAGAAGACTAGCTATTCCTTCCTCCCTATGCTTTCCATATGACATTTTCAGTGCTGCCTGGGATTTATTAGTGCAAACAAAGTACAAATATAAACCTCTGTGTGGGCTCTACCAGCATTTTTCTTCACTCCTAGTTGAAAGAGCTCACAGGTCCAGCTAGCTGAAATAATTATCTTACAAGATCAATTTTTACTTTGGTGAAATGACAGTGATACTTAGCTATGTTTTGTGGGCAAAAAACCACACCTGTAGGATCAAAGTTTTCACTGTAGGCTGAATTTTAAAGTGCTCATGGATTTCTAACAAATTTGAGGTCAATAAAAGTCACAAGGTAAATATATTATCTGAATCTTGAAGATATATTGTCTCTGACAGGGCAATTAATAATTTTTTCTTTACCATATTAGTACAGGGAAGTAGAATTTATTGCTTCATTTACATAAATGGTGGAGAAAATAATCCAAAATTACAAAGCAGCTACAGAGAATCCCTTCCTCGATCCCCAGGTAAAGTTAACAAACAGTTTTCTTATTGCATTTTAGTGCATTTGAATTTATGTGGAGTAAGGAAACTATTTTAGCAATTTTTCTAACCTCAATAAATTTATCTCCAAAAACAATGTTCATTTGGAGATATTTTTAGGTAATTTTTAGGGATATTTTTAGCAAGAGTTTCATAGTCCTAGAAGCATGTGGAAGTCAAGGTACACAGTGTACTCCTTCAAGAAATTTCTTACCTAAGAAGACATTTTATTATTAACAAAATGTATTTGATGTATGGACCTTAAGCAGATGCACACTTTTCAAAACTTAATGAATCATATAGGCTCTGTATTCTTTAAAATGCTGTTCCACCCACTGTCATGTTCAGAGACGACTGCAACAAATGACATACCTTCCCTTTAAGGTTCCCTGATTCATTGTCTGTCAAAACAAAGGCTAAAACATTCCACAGCTGATGATCTTCTTTTTTTTTGAGACTGCTCAAGTCCCGCTGATTTTCCTTGAGAAGACAAAATGTAGCAATGCAGGAAAAAAAGAAATGCACATTCAGCAAGAGGTAGGTTCTATAGGCAAACATCAACTACTTGATTTGGATGCAGAAATGAAGGAAACAGCATACAAGGCAATTGACTAAAAATTAACCAAAATATTATTGGAAGATCTTATTCTTTAGAGAATATGAAAGCATTGAACATTTTCCTCCTAAAATGACAAGGTGATGCCTTTGCTTTAGCAAAGACGCTATTTGTAGGCATGAAACTATGGCAGAGACATAGGGCATAAAATATTTTCTAGGACTAGTCATACACATATCCTGTACCATGGGCAATTAGTGCAATAAATTTTAACCAAATATTAATTAACAGCTAGTTGGCATATGACTATGACTGACAGGTGCACTCAGCTGGGTTAAAAACTGGCTGGATGGCTGGGCCCAGAGAGTTGGTGGCCAGTCTCTAGCAGGGTTAGGCAGGGCTCAGTATTGAGCCAGTCCTGTTTAGTATATTTATTGATGATCTGGATGAGGACATCAAGTGCACCCCAGTAACTTTGCAGACAACACTAAATTAGGTGGGAGTGTTGATCTGCAGGAGAATAGGAAGGCTCTGCAGAGGAATTTGGGATTGATGGGCTGAGGACAATTATATGAGGTTCAACAAGGTGAGGTGTTGAGTCCTACACTTTGGCCACAACAACCCCAGGCAGTGCTACAGGCTTGGGACAGAATGGCTAAAAAGCTGTCTGGTGGAAAAGGACCTGATGGTTGACAGCAGATGAGCATGAGCATGTGCCCAGATGTCCAAGAAAGCCATTGGTATCCTGGCTTCTATCAAAAATAGAGAGTCCAGCAGGACCAGGTCAATGATTCCTCCCTGTACTCAGCACTGGTGTGCTCGAAGAATACACTTTGAGTATTCTGTGTCCAGCTTTGGGCCCCTCAGTTCAGGAATTGAGGTGCTAGAGTGTGTCCAGAGAAGGGCAATGGAGCTGCTGAAACATTTAAAGAGGGAGTCATCTGAGGAGCGGCTGAGGGGGCTGGGGGTGCTTAGAGCCTGAAGGGGGCCCAGGGAAGACATTGTCACTCTCTGCAACAGCCTGAAAGGTAGTGGGGGGTTGCCCTTATCTTCCAGGCATCAAGAGGTAGGACAAGCTCAGTCTCAAGTTGAGCCAGGGAAGGTTCAAGCTGAGAAGGAATTCAGGAAGAATTTCTTCATGAAAATGGTGAAGTCCATTTTAAGCAATGGAACAGGCTGCCCAATGAGACGGTGGAGTCATCAACTCTAGACGTGTCCAGAAACAATTGGACATGGCACGGTAGTTTAGTTGACAAGGTGGTGATCGGTCAAATGATGGACTTGATGCCTCTTTTCTAACTGAAATGACTATGGTTCAAATGTTTCACCACAGTTTGGAGCATCTTAGACTGAAGACAACTGAATGATTAGAGAAGGGTTCACCTGAGAGCTAAAGAAGGCTGTTAAAAGTCTTCAAAGCAAATAGCTTCAGTTTATGATTCATCTGTATCACTTGGTGGGGAAAATACTGCTGCTGCCTGTCCTGAGCATCACTCCCAGCTACATCTTTCCCTGACTCATTTTTGGGTCTTTGATCCAGCATTTCTAGATGCATTAGAAGAAAATAGTATTACTGCTGACTATGAACCCTGAATTTTCCAGGGCCTCTGCTTCACAGTCATTTAAGAATGTTAACTGGCAATCAAGGAAAAAAAAAATCAATGTAACAAAATCTTCCTCAGCCTTAGTAAATCACCCTAATATGTGGAGCAATATATGTTATTTTGGATTGCTATAATTTAACTCACACCAGAATGTGGCACATAATATGAAGACTTAAACCAATCCAAACCAAGACACCTTTAAACAGTCACAGAATCACAGAATCAACGATATAGGAAAAGACCTTTGAGATCATTGAGTCTAACCTGTGACCTACCATTACCTTATCAGCTAAACCATGGCACTGAGCAGCTCACCAAGTCTTTTTTTAAACACCTCTAGGGACAATGACTCAACTACCTCTCTGGACAGCCAATTCCAATGCTGGACCACTTTCTATGTAGCCTAACCTTGCCTGGTGCAGCTTGAGACTGTGTCCTGTTCTGCCTCTGGTCACCTGGGAGAAGACACCAAACCCCACTTGACTACAACCACATTTCAGGCAATTGTAGAGAGTGATAAGGTCACCCCTGAGTCTCCTTTTCTCCAGGCTAAACAATCCCAGCTCCCTCACTCCCAGCCTCATTTGCTCCTCATAGGCCTTGCCTGTAAATACCAAAAAATGGTAAGTTTTTGGTGAAAAATAGTTCATAACTCACTTCAAGTGTAATTCTTTGCAGAAAATATTACTGGGAGAGGCCAAGACCAGGAGATCTGTACCCAGTGCACAGTCCTGGGCTATCCTAATATAAGCACAGAGAGCAGAGGGGGTGAGACTCTCTGTAATACCCCCAAAAGTAAGTGTCCTTTGAACAGCTCAGCCTTATCATGAACCTAAATGTGTTTAAAGCATAAGAGCCTAGCAAAGCAGGTAATGAACAAGAGACTAGTGCAGGAACAGGTAAGGGCTGTTATCACAGGGAGCGAGTCTCTAGGAAGTGAGATTCGTTCAGCAAAAAGTATTCTGCTTGAATCCATTTCAGTAGAGGACATTGTTCAAGTACCAAAGGTTCTCAATATGCAGGACTTGTTTTTACTAGGATCAGGGTCTCTGTACTATTCCAATTTGGCTGCCTCAACACTGCCTTTGATTTTGTCTCAGAAAAGCAGTTTCCCTCCAAATATTTTTTTCTGCAGCTGCAAGCTAAGGCTGCTGATTTAATTTTTCCAGAGGTGGCATATCTTCTTAGTCAATCATATGAACTGCTATTTCAACAGATATTTTTGAGGACAAAATGCACCCTGTACTACCTTTCTGTAGGAAAATATCAAAATATAATGGAAAAAATAAAATAAAATCATAGAGCTTATAAAATCAAAGACTTATAAGGGGAAGGGTGTGGAGGGGGGAAGAGAAGGGAGAGACAGGGGAGTAGAGGAGTGAATTCACAGAATTTTTGCATCTGCTCAGCTACAAAAGCAGAAAACAGGAAAAGGATCTTTATCATGCTGTACAAAATGGACAGTTCTTAAAGCAGTGTAAGATGAGAGCAAAGGTAGCAACAGCCTCATGGCCCAACACTTCAGACAGAAGTGCATTGAAGTTTGGCAGGAAACTGAGGCACTTTCCACTTAATGCCTAACAGAAGTGATCTCTGACTGCTTCCAGAAAGCTTTCTGAGGGACTCTCAGTAGCTTCGTGAAATGCATCAACAGCTTTCAATGTTGGACTGCATTGCAAGTCCAATTTATTTTTAGCTAGTAGTTACTTCTTTGCCTTACATTCTTTTTATAAAAGAAGTTATATTGAGGTGCAGTCACTGATACTCTTTTTAGTGTTAGTATTACTACAAAAAATAGGGTATGTATTTCTAATCATATAACTGCTTTAATTAAATGGAAGTGTACTTGGCATTTTTTAACACCAGACTTCCATAATATCTAAAAAAAATTTATAGTAATGAACAAAAGAAAAACAGAATAAAAAAAAATCCATTATTTAATGTTTCATTTTTAATCTTATTATAAGAATGAAACCAGAAAAAATCTAATTTGCACCCCATGAAGAAATTATCTAGATGTATTATTGCACAGGCAGGTATAGACACAGCTGTGCAATTCTTGTCTATAAACTTCTCCTTTGCAAACATGTGCAACTGCTAATGTGCCTATAAGCAAGTGACTGCACATTTCTCCATCTGTTTCCCAGCAAAATGAATTTCTGCTAATAGTACATGCTTTGCTAGTTTTGTAATCTCTATACAATTTTAATTTCCCTCACTTACACACAGTAAACACAATTACTGTCAACACATGTGAATTTGCCAGTATATGTTATGCATCTACCTTTAAATTCTCAGAAGAAAATTTTTCCTATAAATGTCTTTAATCTAAAAGCAAAAACTAATAAAATCTGAATACAAAAATAATGTTAAAAAAAGTTGTTGCTGTTAAATAAGCAAATCTAACCAGTAAACTTTTAAAATATAAGAACAATCCTGTGATACCAAAATAGCATGTGTTTAATCTGTTAGACACTGATGGAGACTGTTGGCATGATACTTAGAGTATGGCTATGGACATTTTCTTATTCCTTTCCTGTAGACTATGCAGTTATGAAGATATTAAATTTCAAAGAAATTTGCTGCCATGAGAATGTCTCTCTCCCACTGTTCCTTTGGCAAACCAGAAGTGGCAGAAAGAAAATAGCTTGCTGGCAGTATAAATGCAATCTTCACTTATAGAAGAATAATTTGGAACATTTGCTGCATGTAAAATACAGCACTTAAAGGCAAATCAATGATGAGCTGAATTATGTTCTTAATTGGACTGATTTAAACCAGCAGAATTTCTGATTGCTGTAATGAAGCTACTCCCTCTTCACACCAGTATGGCTGATTGCTGCAGTGGGTATTTAGGGTGCAAAATGTAGATAAAGTAGCAGTCAGTAGTCTCTGCATCAGCCCAACATTTCTCTTTGGGATAGGGCACATGGAAAGCTGGCTAGTTTTGATTATAAGACTTCATTTCCTAAGTCATGGCAAAGGATTAGAACATGGCTGCACTGCCTGGCAGCAGAGGGAAAAAAAGAAAAAAAAGAGTAATCATGCCAAAGTAAAGAGTAATTACTCACGACTTTTAGTTTCTAATGCAAGGCTCAGCTTCTGCAGCTGTCTCTTAAGCAGCCCTCTCTATTGTCAGAAAACCTGAATAAGCAACTGAGAGGAGCAGATTTTATCAGTTTCTACCATTTTACTAAGGATATGTTAAAAACCCAAATATACAATTAAAATGCCTCCAGAGGATATATTCATCCAAATGTTAATCTTAACTGTTATAGTGAAGAAACTGATGAAATCTAGATAAATAATGAAAGGACAGATAATTCCAGTACAATAACTTTTCTGATTCAAGAAGAATTTTCTTGTATTTTCTTTAGCCAGAAAAGTCGACATTTGAAAATTTATAATCTTCTTTCTCTCTTCCTTTCAGTCCATTCACTGCATGTGGCCAATCTCTTATTCCTCAGAAAATCCAACAGACTGCAGGAGTGCCAACACTTGGCCAGTACTTACAGAGAGGCAAAAACATGATCAGCTAGTGTGACAACAATCATAGACACAAAAATGATGGAAGAATTTTGTAAAACACAATGAAAAGGATCTCAGGCTTTCTATTACCCTGCCTTGAGGCAAGATTAACAATTTAGCAATCAGGCTACTTAGTGTAGTACCAACTTTCATGCACAAGGCTTAATGCATCAAAAGTGTGTGTAAAGGTCTGGGCTTTTGCTGAAATTTTTCAAGTTTAAGGCTAGGAAACCAAGTGAGCAGTTTTAAAAAGGTGTTTGATGGCAATACAATCCCAAAAGACCCAAAGGACAGGAATTGAATCAATACTGTGGTCAAAGCTGAAAAGAGGCAGTTCAGTTAAAAGTCACAGGAAAAGGTTAAGGGATAAAGGAACTGATTGTGAGAGATGAGAAGCATTCAATAATTTTGTCTTGCAGAAGGAAACTTGACAGATGCCTTGTTTGTAGCAGGTATAGAGTCCTGTATGTGGAGAGCATATGAAGCAGAAGAAGATAGTGTAGGAGAGAAGGCAATGACAGAAAAACAATGTCTGGTGACTGAGGTCAGCCAAGTGCAATTGAGAAAGAAGCTGCAGTAGCTCTGGTTTTAGCAACTGAATCAAAGACCAAGGAATTCTCAACTGTTCTTGCTTTCAGATTCAAACTTTCCATCTTTCACCAAACATTAGATTCAGCTCAAGGGCAGCAGAAAGTGATACAATGAAATTTGATATACTGTGATTTTATGCTTAAGACCTAACTGCTCAATTTCCCTTGAATTCTGTGGCTCTCAAACTATAAGGAATGGATAGGGTTTAGATTGAGTGTCTGCAAGGGAAACTAGATGCCATAGACAATGTTGCTGATAATGCTTGCTAGTGCTAAAACAACTCCTACTGCACACCCTGCTCTCCTGGGATGTGCTATCCCTCAGAACAGAATTTTATAAAATAGAAATTTGATCTATGTTGTATCTGACATTATTCCAATTACCTTGCCAAATTCCAAGCGTGAGTAAACACAGTGTTGACCTTTACCCTCACAGCTTCTGCTGGAATAGATTACTTCTTGTCCTACAAAGTATTTTATGAGGAAATGCATATTGAAAACAGTAGAAATTATAAGTTTTATATAGTATATATTAATAGCAGGAGAGATATAATTCTGACCTTAAAGTATTTTTTGAATACAAATATTCCCTCTAAATAGATAGTCAGACATTAAATTAAAAGCACTATAAAAATTTCAACTGAGCACAGGATCAAATTGAAATACTGGCCATATAGCAAATAACGTGGTGAACATGCTATGTACTCACTACTTAAGTTTTATTTGGATTTTAGTTTTCTATTTAACTATTATCTGGAGATTTCCTCCACAACTGAGTCGCACTGATAAAAAGCTGTCTACTGGATTTAAGGACAGTCATCCATTGCTGTTTATGCACAGTGCTTTAATTTTATGTGGATGTTTTATGGATTACAGAAACACAAATAACACTTGATTAAACAAATTCAAATAATATGGAGGGACAATGGATAAAGAGAGAGTTGAAATCAAATTCAACCTCAGCTTAATAAGGATATGACAGTGGAATCAGAAAGAGTTACTGCAATGTCTATAATGTAAGGATCAACTTTGAGACCACTTGGGTACAGATTTGTTTTCCACGTCACACCAGTGAAATATTCCCTGGGAGGATGGAGTGGGAGAGGAGTGGAGGGAGAAGCTAATATGTCAGCATTTCAGTTCACTCAGTTTCAAGCACTACCACCACTGCCATACCAATATGCTACATTCCAAAATTAGAGTGACTTTTGCTACTCTGTAGTGGTAAACTACTGAGAGAAATGGGGTCCCAGTGAGCACTGTGAAATTTGTCACATCTCCCAGGTCTCACACAGTAGTGTGTTAATAGTGTTCTTGATTGTTACTAACCCCCTCTACAAACTTAAAACTCCCTTATCCTACCCTACTGCCACTATCAATATGAACATATTAAGGAAGCTGCATGGACATAGGAAAGGTTAAAGCTGAAAGTACAGACAAGTGAGAGTAGTCAGTGCATTTGGGAAAAGAAGTGGAAATGGTCTAACTTTTGGTCACTTAAAAATTCAAGCACTGTAATGCTAAATGCAGGATAGCTCTGGTGTCCTCAACATAAGAAGGGTATGGAACTGTTGGAACAACTCCGGAGGAGACCATGAAGTTGGTAAGAGGATGAAGCACCTCCCCTACAAAGAGTCTGAGTAAGTGGGGTCTGTACAGCCTGGAGAAGAGAAGGTTGTGTGGAGACCTCACTGCAGCCTTCCAGAATCTGATCGGGGATGTAGGGAAGTTGGAGAGGGACTCTTCATCACATCAAACTAGAGAGACAAGGTGTAATGAGTATAGGCTGAGTGAGGGGAAATTTAGGCATCAGAACAGGATGCCCAGGGAAATTGAGGATGCTCCAACCCTGGCAGTGTTGGAGGCAAGGTTGGGTAAGGCCTTGAGCAACCTGGTCTAATGGGAGGTGTCCCTGCCCATCGCAGGAGGGTTTGGGACTAAGTGATCTTTATGGTCCATTCCTACCTCTGAGCATTCTATGATTCTACAAGAAAACGTGGTGATTTCCTACTCACATAGAGTTGTAATACGTGAGAAACATTTTTCTCCACACTGACACTAAGAGTTGTGCTGGCTGTGAGGCTCCAGAGGCAGGAGTAACTCTGATCACTGATGTAGTTATAGCCAAGTGCCACAGACATGCCCCCAACGAGATGCTTACTTGGGTTTGAATTTTTGGGATTCTTTTTTGTTAATATATATACAGTCTCCTACCCTGAGCCTCATCCCAGAGAGGAAATAATTGACATTCTCTTGCCAATGGTAGCCAATTTTCAAAAGTTTGAGTGAGGGAGAGAGAGGGTTTTGAAGCTGTCTTCAATTGTGGTGCTTGATCCAGTTGCTTCTGTTCAAAGAACTATAAAAAGAATAACCTAAGATGTTCCAGAATTTTTCCAGGCTAGACATTGCAATAAAAGGCAATTTCACAGGTAATAGAAATATCAGCCAGGGGATTTCAGAGCTATAGTATACATATTTCCTTCCCTCTCTATTTAGCTGCATAGAATAAACCTTTTGTCTCTTGAAACTCAGGGAGAAAGTATGAAATGTTCATAACCACTGGTAACAGTGGTTTAGAGAGCTGCTTACATAAAAAAATAAATAAAGGGGCAAATTATTAATCAAATCCTTTGGGGCAGCCTTGAATATTGCCTTCTTCAGATTTCAGGGCTGGTTGAACTTAAGAGCCGTTCTTTCCTTCGAACAGTGCTAGTGAAACTGCCTAAGGGTAGGGAAAAGGTTTTCACTTATTTTTACAATAGGGATTTAGAGGTGTTCCTGATGTGATGAAACTGCCAATTTTAGACAGAAGTGCCCTTAATCTGGCAAGAATTGTGCAAAATTTCTCTGCATGTAGCAGAAACCTAACACCTCTGTCCTGACCTCTTCAACACCCCTCTGACCCTGTTCTCAAGGCGTTCCTGAGGAGACAGCCAGCCATGATGTATTATGTGCCTTTGCAAAGGACCGGATTGATGTGACCACCAAAGGAATGTTTCCTTTGCTGGAAGAACTGTGTTTCACAAGAGATTTTGTGTTCTTTTTCAAGTCATTTTTCAGGCATTATTATCATCATTAGTATTTAATGAATGTTCTACATGTTCAAATATGCACCATATTTATAACTTTCTGGCTGAGGTTATTTTGAATTCTTTGAATTTTCTGTAATATTTCATCTATTCATTACAAAAAGGCAGATGCAGGTTCCTTATGTCTAATATGTACAGGAAAATCCTTAAGTTTTTTCCCCAGAGCAAAAGATTCTTCATTCAGGAGATAAAACACAGGTAGAAAAGTCTGTTTGTTCAGTCTGTCAAAAACTTGTAAAATATGCTAGAAACTATATTACTCTTACATTATGATATATGCCACTGCCATTACTCTGGAGAAGCCGACTCATGAGACTCACTCTGTTCCATTCTTCCACATAAACATCTGGAAATTTAAGTAACTAAACTTTTTCAAATGAATTCTTAAACAGAAGTTTTCAGGGTTTCTTTATGCAAAACAAAGTACCAAAAAAAGAGCACAAACTCAATTTTCATCTGTGTGTACATTAAGGATTAGCACACGGCATACTCCACCCTCATCTGGCTGACACACCAGTGCTTTGATTCTCAGTTTACATTAGATATAGCTAGAATTGAAGGTGGGGCTGCAAATCTGACCCCAGGAGCACAGATCTTTTTTCTTGTGCTTTTCTAGCGTTGAAATTTGAGCAACTCTATATATTTTTCCTTTAATTTTACATACACAAAATTTTGTGCTTAAAGGAATAAAAGAAGCTTGTGCAATTAAGGTGTGTATGAGGGGATACTTTCCATCAGTACTAAAGATCAGGCTCATAAATATCATGGCAAAGATGGCATCCTTCAGCCAATTTGTAAGTCATTGCAGATGGTTTGATTTAGAGTCCTCCAGAGGAAGACTTTAAAGACTTACAGGGAGATTCTGGCTCCTTGTAAAAAGGGCATGTGAACAAACTGAAGGAAGTGGAATACACTGACCTCCACAAATATCCATTCCTATTCAAGAACAACAAAAAAAGGAATTATGACAACCATTCTCTGAAGATACCAGCTGAGCATTAAGAAGAATTAATGCCTGACTTTATTTTTTTGACAACGAATCTATAAATCTCAAAGAGGAAAGGAAACCCATAAGTACGAAAAAAAGATGTCAGCAGAGTAATATTCCCAAAATTGCCCTGTTGCTGGAATGTGGTCTGTCAGGTGGAATACTGCATGTTAGCATTATATTTTTGTGCACTAAGTAAGATTTCTAGGTGCCATATAGAAAAAAACAGGCACAAAGCCTTTCAATTTCCTCTGTTGCAGCTTTTTCCCCAACTCAACCAGATAAATGGCCATAAGTAGAAATGGTCATAAACTGGAAGTGATGGCATATGAATATTTCAGTGAGAGCTGATTGGAAGAGGACGTTTTCCTTCTAAAAATGTTCATACCTCTAGGTCAATTTGGAACAACACTTTTTTTTTTTTTTTTTTTTTTTTTTTTTTTTTTTGCATACCACATTAGACATTGTGGTTTTCATTATATTTTTCACTGAAACTGGAAACAGCTGCTGTCTGATGTCAGCTGGTATATGTGGTAGTAGTGTGGGTGGAGAAAGAGATTTCCCTCACAAGAAAGACACAACTATGGAAAGTATGAGGTTATGGAAAAGTGTTAGCAGGTGATATAAAACATTTACATAAAGAACATAGATCCAAAGTGCCTCTGGATGATTGCAGTTGTCGCATCTTTAAAGTACAAGGGTTAGATAACCACAACAGTGATTAGCAGAGCCAAAGAATCGATTTTCTTTGAAATTATAATCCCCAGGGAAGGATGCTTGGCAAACATTCTTTTGGGCTGTGACAACCAACACTTGCCCCTCTGATATATTCCAAAGCCACTGTGTAGAATAGGAGAATAAAAGCAGCAAGGGCCTAGCTGTCCATTACTCCCTTGTAATTATACCTTTGGCTTTTTCATTTCTCTTCTCAAACCAGGAATATTTTTAGAAGTGACGTTTAGTTATTTTGAAGTATTTTTGAGCACAGCACCACAACACAAGATTTTCTTGAGTTAGTTAATCCTATATAATGTTTATTCAGAAGCTTCCTGAAATTCATAAGTGGAAGTTCACCAATCTAAGCAGAAGCAGACAACTATGCCTTCCAAACATCTAATCCTACTCCACATGTGCAAGTACACTGCTCACCCTTGCTCCAACTACAAGAAGCTCTAAGTGACAGTGCAGTAAGAGCAAAGAAAGGGTGGCGTTTTTTCACATAATGTTTAATTATTCTGTGGAACTGTTGCAAAGGTCATATGAGTTCAAAGTTGACCAAACTAATGAAAGAAAAATATGTCAAAAATCATCAATACAAAGGCTCCATCTACAAGGAGAAGGTTTGGAAGCCACAAGCTGTTGGGGCCTATAAGAGGGACTTGGGGAATACAAAGGAAAGGTATGACTACATTTATTTTTATACTCTTCACTACACATTCCTCCTTATGGTCGTATGTTATTTAACATAGACACAGGCTATATAGGAGTTAGTCCCTTTACAGTAAGCTCAGCATGCAAAAACTTTGACAACCTGGCAAAAACATGCTACCCAAAAAAGTCTGAAAACAGTAAATCTCATCTTCACTCCTGGGAAACTCGTGCTCGTCCCCGGAGGCTCGAGATGCAGAGAACTCAATGGCAGCTGCTGAAATGAAGGACTCCGCTGAAGTGTGGAGAAGAAAGAACGTAGACAAGCGCCTTGTGTTTGGGAGTCAGCAGCTGCTGGACTTTTGCGATTGCCTTCACTGTGCACTGAATGCCAAGAAGGCATGTGCACGTTAAAACAACGAGCTGGGCAAGAGCAGGAAGGGAGCACGGCCATCAGAGAGCATCTGGCATCTTGCCCTGGAAAGGGCAGTGTTTTTGGAGTGTGCAGTAAAATCGTGTTTCTGGACAAGGACGGCATAAGTGCGCTGCGCTCCTAAGCTATCTCCCTGCGAGACACACTGCCAAAGCTTTTCGCTATGATGCAGTCTAGTGCAGACGCACACTACGGCTCTCGGCTGCTGTCCGAAGCGAAGCGCCGGTGGCCGGCGTCTTTCGGCTGAAGCAGCGCTTCGGAGCGTACGGCTGCCGCTCCGCTGCTGTGTGCGCGAAGCAGCCGCTTCTCCTGCTCCCGGAGCCGGACAGAGCGGTGTCGTGTACGAGGGCGAGGAACGAAGCCGCAGAGCACCGGACTTGTGTGCACAGCCTACGGGCTGCTAGAGGATGGTGGCTGCAGCTCCCTAACCCATCAATTCACAGCTGGCGTGCTCTATGGAAGGTGTTCCAGGACAATTTTCCTGGGTTTTGAATTCGTGCTGATGCAGGCCCTTCTGGGAAATTCGTTCTCAGTCTGGCTGCTCCCTCTGAGCACAGATAAAGCTCCTGGAAAATAGAAAGGTATCTGCTATCAGCAGTAGACAGACATGGCAAGCTCATGAAGTAAAATTCATATATTAACAGGGAAATGTCCTCAAAACAGGAAAAGATGGAGTCACGATTTTGGGTTTGATCACAGAGTGGCCCACTGGAGAGACTGGCCTGCTTGCAAAAGTTGGATGAGTAGTCAGATTGCAGCTTTGAACACTCAAAAGATACTCAGAAATGGGCAGTGGATTCAGATACAGCATCAAATGGGTTTATGTTTTTCTACCAGTACTGTGTGCAGAATAAATGTGAAATAAATTCAGATCACCCCCATTACAGAGGAGAAAATAAATTAGTTTCCCCCACTGTGCATCTCATATCAAGATCACTTTGAGAACTGATAACTTCAAAGCTGAGAATGCAGCTGTTTGTAAACAGTTTCAGGCCCAGTTTGCTCAGTCTGTATTTCACATCATCTCAGTTTTTCACACAACATACACGTTCATACTACTTTAGGTAAATACTCCATCCAATCCCCTCCTGAAATTTTGTAACTCTTTTGGTTCCCTCATAAATTACACAGAAAATAACAGAAATTAAAAAAAAAAAAAAAAATCTGTTGTAAGTATTTGGCTATTGAAACACAGAGCAACCAGAAGATTTACACAATCCTCCAGATGTAATCTTGGTATGAAGATCATGGTAGTTTTATCCATGACAGAGCAGAATACAAAGAAATGGTGTCATGTGTAAGAGAAACCCATAAGCATTTAAACTGGTCATTGCCTAGCTTACTTCTTCTCCCATTACAGAGAAGGCTTTTCGCGGCTAAAATAGTATCTCCAAATAATCCAGATTCTTTCAGAGCATTTCTGCATCAGTTTACTGGTCCTCTTGTGATGATTCCACTCCTCCCATGTTGAGGGTTGGGACTGGATGATCTTTAAGGTCCCTTCCAACACATAACATTCTATTATTCTGGGATTCCATGTTGCTGAACTGTGGAGCTCTCCACAGTCATGGTTTCCTTTAGGATGGAAACTGAAGAGTGATGGAGTGGACAGGAAAAAGGAAACAATACCCCTCAGAAGGAAGGACAGGAAATCTGAAGTTGGTTTTGGAAGAGAAAATATAAAAAATCTGAGAATCTAAACACTATATTTTGACAGTATCAAATGAAAATTATCTTGACTGCAGACTCAGAGATCTTTGGCTCTGTCTACATTCTTAAACTTCTACATACATTTGAAGTCTAAAAAGAATGAATCCTGCAAGACTGAGTTTTCAAATTGCAAGAGGGAGCCTTGAAGCTGTCCAGATTCTGAAAAAGAATTGCTCGAGACCTTACTTGCTGCACCTTTAACATTGTCATTCCCAGAGCTATTCAGATAGTGTTCCAAAGCTGTGACTCAGAAAATGAGGCCTCCAGGGAGTTTTTCTCACCTAGTAAAAGCAGCCAAAATCCAGGTTTAGCACCAGAGCAGGCTTCTATTATAAGAGTGTTAGTGTAATGATGATCCCTCTGAGACACTCTAGGATGACATCTGTGATGATAAGAGCTCTCCCCAGTCAGTTTTCCTCTGTCTCTGTTCAGTGACCCTCAGAGAAACAACATGAAATCTGACAAACACATTCCAGGAACATTACTTATGGTACATTTTAGTGACTTCAGCTACAAATATTTCCTCCTGTTTTTCTCATTGTTGTAATCGTTGCATGACAAAATAGCTCTCAGTATTCACTGTCACAATTGATTTAACCTATCTGTTTTATACAAGTCAACCTATCTGCTTCTAATTTCATTTTGCTTTCAAAACAAGTTTATAGAATAGGCTAAGATGTTTTTTTTGTAATTTATAACAACTCCAGACAACCCATCTAGACTTCTATGTGTGGGAATCCAGAGCTTCCCTCTGGCTGCCCTGGAAGGTCTGGGACCCTGGCAGGGGGTCAGGAATCCCTCTGTACAGAGCCCCCAGAGACACTGTCTGTGATCTCTGTCCATGGAAAAGAGTTTTCAATCTTACAGGATGAATTACAAGCTCTGAGTGTTTGATATAAGTAATAATTAAGTGTGGCATGGGTGCAAAAGTAAAATTTTAGGATTCTAGATTAGGGGTCAAAGGGGACAAGATGGAGGAAATTGGGTGTGTCTTGTCCTTTTTCTTCTTCTTCATGCCCTCCATGTTTCACTGTAGTGTTGGCATTTTTCTATTGGTTTAGGCTGGGGACACGCTGTTCAACGTAGGTGACAGATATTGGCACATTATTGTAAATACAGCGCAGGTAGTTTCTGGTATATAATGTTTGTAACATCCCACTGAGGGCAGAGCTCCACACGCTGCCCTGCAGGACAGACCTGCGGCAGGGCAGCAGAACATGTTAGAGATAAGCAAGAATAAACAATCTTGAAAACAGCACAGATGAATTATGATTGCTTCTTCTTTGGCAACGGGGCAGAAAGACAGAGACTTTCTACAATCTCGGATTCATCAATACCACAGATTCTGACACGATGGATCTCAATCACTTGTAGCTATAATAAGATAAAATCTCTGAAGGAACCTTTGTCATGAGAGCATTGTGGCAGGCCAAACTGCATAGATGGAGGGGCTTCAGAGCAATACTTGGCAGAAAAAAAATCAGTGTATTGGAGACTTACAACTGTTCAGTTCAGTATAATAGGACTGAGTCCAAAAGAAAAAGGGGGTGCATTAATGATTTTGGAATTGGAAGGGGGGGGTCTGATTTCAGCTCATTTAATTTGTCAGGATTTCTGATTCTTTAATGGCAAGCTTTTCAGAATGGCAGATATAGCTTTTAAATGCATTTAAAAGCATTAAAATGCAGTGGAATGGAAGCACATTTTCTGAAGGGTACAATTTCTGCCAAAAGCAGAGAGAAGAAGCTATGTCATTTTTACCACATGATAGCTTTCTAAAGCTACCAAATTATCTTTGCAGCTACAAAAGTAACTCTATTCTCTTCCCTTCAGGGATTTGAAATATTAAGAGCCAGTTTAGTTGTCTTTTATTCCCCTGATTCTGTCTTTTCTAGCTTTTGTACTTTCCTTATTACTCTGCATGTCTCTGAGCACACTTTTTTCTGTACCATTTCCCAGCTACTGAATGCAAAACTTTGTAAGAAATCCCTAAAACTTTTATCCTGGGTAAACTAAATTACAGATTTAAGAGCAAAACAAAACCATATCTCAAGAGTTCTTTATCTTTACCAGAAGCATTTCAGGACAGCGTCCAAAATTCATAATGCAATTAAGATACTGTCTTCCGGCATTGGTGCAGTTGAGACTAATCCTCTTCAATGCTTTGACTCAATGATCAATATTTCTAATGGCTATCTTTATTGAAAACTTGGGGCTCCTTCTATCTGGACATGGATTCCTATCAGACAGTTTAAAGCCTTGGATTAACCTTCAAGCAATCAAAGCATTAACTCTTTTTGATTGTGAAAAGCTAACTTCCCCAGACATGAGTAAGTATATGGCTCTTGGAAGAGAGAAAAGTTTGGGCAAGGTTCACAATCAGTAACAAACTGCAGTGATCGTAACTCCAGGAGAGCCTTGCTCCCCATTCACATACTGCCTTTGGCCTGGCCAGACTGAAGCTGTTTGCATGTTCTTGTTTTGGTCTGAAACAAAAAGACATGAAGAGACCAACTGTGGAGAGCAAGAGCTTGTAGGAAATTGCATGTTTTAATTTCCTGTACCAGTATTCTGCAATTCAAAATGTTGATCGTTTATGTGCCTACATTTTCAAACGTAAATTAAATACATCAGTTGTGCCTGGAACTAGCTGACACAACTGAGACGTACCATTTATTTTCCTTAAATAAACCAAGCTTATTTTCCTCATTTTTTCTTTAAGTTTTTATATGGTCCTATATTGTATATTGTAAAAAAATGACATGATAAATGGATGCCTCTCCAGGGTGTTCCACTGCAAAGAATGCATCTGCCATTTGGTCATGAAAGAAGAAACAGCTTTTTGTTTCTTCACAAGCCAGATGCAAAAACATTGGATATTGAAACTGCAAATAGAGTAGGGACAAATGGTAGATATTTAGAGGTTGTGCTTTTCTCCTTTGAGGGAAGATTTTTTATTAAATTCTGAAATTTAAACTGAACATAAAAGTCTTTGAAGTACAGACACTGAGGCTGTCATTAAGTCAATCTCATTAGAGTTAAGGAGAGATTCCCTGCAATGCAAGCCCTTGGAATAACATTTTACCACTTCAGTCTGAAGCACAGACCTGTTTACATAAGCGAGTTGATCAGAAATAGTTTCTGGCCAAACAAATGTTCAAGAAGATTAATGGTGAACACATGTTGTATTTTGTTATCTAAAACAACACCCAAATTCTCAACTGAAATCTAGGTTATGTGATGACATAGAGTGTTGGTTAAGGGTATTTCCTGCTTTTGGAGTGTTAACTCTGTCCATTTTTATTGCCTTTTGGAGAATGCAGTTGGGCTCTTTGTAGAAGAATTTCACTCAATTACTATGGAAGGGATGAATTTTCTTTCCTGCTGTAGGGTAAAGACGTGTAGGCCTGAGAGGTGCCCCAAGTATGTACGTAGAGATCACAGAATTCTTTTATCCACAAGGACAACAATGAGATTACTAGCAAAAGCAGCTCCTCCCTCAATTCAAGCTATTCTATAGTGTTAGGATACCAGCGGAGCTTATGGCACAGCAAGAGGTTTGGTATTACCCTGGTTCACCAGAAATCACAGTTATGTGCTGCTGGTTCTAGGCGGTTGACTCCATTCTGCTGAATTGGTCTACAGCCTGGAGGCCTTATTAGAGCTCCTAGTGTTACTGAATAATTAAATAGAACTGATGTAGAAACAGTCCATGATGTACAACAGACCAGGCATGTTTACCTTTGTATTAAAGAGAAACTCAAGCCATTAAATCAATGAAGCTAAAGGAAGTTGAAACTAGCCATTAATATGGAACTGGACATCAGATGGATATCCTGGTAGACAACAAGTTGAACATATAGAGATGTGCTTTTGCAGCAAAGGTGGCTGCTGCTGCTGTGTAAGGGAAGGGCATGGCCAGTAACTTAAAGGAGGTGGTTCCCCACTCAGCCTGGTGAGGCCACCTGGAGTGCTGGGCCCAGTGCTGGGCTCCTCACTACAGGAGGGATGTGAGCATGTGAGTATACCTCAGCCAGTCCAGGGAAGCAGCACAAAAATCACAAATGGATTGGAGCATCTGACATAGTAGGAAAGGCTGAGGGCTGGGATTGTTTGACTTTGGTAAGAGTAGGAGTAGAGGGAATTCTTAATAGCATGGATGGAGACCTGATATAGTGGGTGTAAAGAAAATAGAGCCAGACTCTTCTCAGTGGTATCCAGTGGAAGGACAAGAGGCAATGAGCACAAACTGAAATGCAAGAGATTTTGTTTGAACACCAGAAAGCTATTTTTTTTTTAACTGAAGAATGATTCAGGATTTTCATAGGTTGCCCTGTGAGGTTGTGAGTCTCTGTCCTTGAAGATATTCAAACCCAGTTGAGTATTGTCCTGAGCAACCTGTTGCAGTTGAGCCTGCTTTGACCAGGGGGGTTAGATTACATAAACTCTAGAGATTTCTTTTCATCCTAACCATTCTGTAATTCTGCAATTACAGACTTAGCCATGCAAGTGAGTGTGATACACTGGGGATTCATTGTCCACGTCTCAGCTGCACTCAATACAGACAGCTGAGCATTCCAACTCCTATGCGAGTGAATATCACCTACAAATTTACTCCTCAGTGTGTCTCTGGCAGCTGCTTTCTACCTTACAGTTCTGTGTCCTATCTGTCAGAAGGAGAATCATGAAAATGCAAAAGCAAGAGCTAGAAGAGTGCTGGAACTCAAAATGTCTCTCAGACATTTTTAGAGGTTCCAGGCCTTGGTCAGGAGTATTTTAGACCTTGGCAGGCAGCTGGAAACAGCTGTGATTTTGAGTTTGAGCCATGGAATGAGTTACCAACTTTGAAGGTGGAACAAGCAGTCACAAAGGGTTAGATAGTACAGTAAAAGTAGTTACAAAACAGAGGGAAAATTTTTTTAGTATTGTACAGGGGGGTTTTAGCACCTGTACAAGGGGGTTTTTATTTTGCACATGGTTCTAAGTTCCAAGAAGTTCTAAGATGGAGGAAAGTGGGCTGATCCTGTTCTTCTTCCTTCTTCTTCCTTGCCTCCATGTTCTTGGTGATGTTGGCACTCACAGATTGGTTTAGAGTAGAAAAGCACTTTGTAATATAGGTAGTAGGTATTGGGGGAAAAGTATAAACATGTAATACATAATGTATCATATAAAAGATAGCAGCAGCCCTGGGCTGGGGGAGAGAAGAAGAAGACAGCAGACAGAGAGGATGTCAGGGTGTGTGTGTCTCTCTGCCTGGGCTGCTGACCAAACAGCCGCAACCCGAGAAGACAATCTTTTAGATAACTCACAAGAAACTGCCTTGAGGCCGAACAACAAGAGGCTGCGGGGCTTTTCTTTGGAAGCACGGGTTGGAGGAGAGACTTTACCGGCACACGAGACCCCAGACCAAACCTGGGGTTCCCACAGAAGAGGTTCTAGGATATGTACCCACATAACACAGACTGCAGCAGATTGTCCTACCTGGCATAAGAATGACCAAATACATCATTGTTGCTGGATCTATGGACCAAAGTCACATTTTCAATTCAGCACGTCAAAAACTCTGCCTGCACTGGTTCTGTCCATGACTGCATTACCTATTTCAGGTTACAGAGCTGCCAGCATTAGTGTTGCCTTTCTATTATGTATTGTTTCTCTTCAATGAAAACTGAAGAAATACTAGCCTTTGGCCCACACCAGCAACTTCAAACAACCTTGTCACACACCAGTTGGTGGACATCTCCCTTTTTTAGAGGGTAAACCAAAGTCAAAATATAATCCATGGCCTCCAGCTCATGGCTATGGGAGTTTCAAGGAGTGACAGCTAAATGTCACTCCCACAGGTTGCAGCTCTGTGCAAAAAAAGCCAACAGTGGGAATTGGGATGACAAAGGCTAAACCTGCTTTTGTCAGAGCAGCATAGGAAATGTATGGTATAGTGGAAAAAGAACCCAGGGGTGCCTGTTGCTGTATCTGATCTCCACTTTACATTTTGTTCAACAAGATGTCCATCCCTTGCCAACTAAGTTCTAAATGATTCATTTTGTTGCTGGATAGTCATATTTTGTGGGTAGCCACTAGTCAGTTTGAGTTATTCACTTTTACAAAATACTTCCTCTAGAAGGCACTGTAAACAGAATTAATTTTTAAATAGTTTGAGTTTTTTGAAAGCCATGAGCAATGGTTATTAATATTGGCACAGAACAAGTCACATACTGATGATTCAAGGGATAGAAACTGGAACATTTTGGACAGAACGGATGTTTTTATATTCACTTGCCTTATATCCAGACACTCTGGTGGTATAAGTGTTAATTATACCCAAGACAGCAAAGTGAGGAAGTCAGGTTCTAATACGTGTGGTAAAATAAATCTTTAGATGAAGCAAACCTTGTATATTCAAATAATTTCGTTTCCATTTCTCAGTTACAACATGCAATTTTGTCATGCATCTCTTCTGCATGACAGAGGAGGAGGAAGGAGTTTGTCTCATTGAAGGCAGTGGAAAGTGTGCTTGATATAGCATGCACAAATATGGACATGAAGTTGTGAGGCTGCACTGCTCACTGCCCTTACAGATGCAAAGAAGCATGCACTCAGATTCCCGAACAACCTACAGTGATGTTTTCACTTGAAATTTTTTTGCATTGAAGCTCATTCTTGTGATAAAAAATGGTCACTCCCCAGCCAGTTAGCTAAACAAGCCAAGAAAACTGGCCACTTGGTGATTGCAGCCTAGTTACTGCGAGCACAACTGCGCATTGTTCCGCTTCCCTAAAAAAATAAATTAAAAAATCTCCAAGGCTTGCCACTGTTTGGAAAGAATCTATAATTTTTTTGCACATATCTAGACTGGTTTACTGCTTTTCAGTGTGACGTCTTGTTATTGTATCAGCCAGCTGGTAACAGCCAGTATGTACTTTTTGACTGCTGCTGACCAAGGCAGACTCTGAGAAATCTTCAAAAGCCAAAGAATTTGCCAGTAACTGAGTCACTTTAAGCAGCCTACCATGAATTTGTAGCATGCCATACAATCAATTTTTGAGTCACCATCTGAAAACAGCCTTGATGAATAAGTACTTGACAAGAAAATGGATCTGAAATTTCCAGCTGGTCTTATGCCAGGATTCTGCCATGCTCCCTTTGTCTCCAAAGTCAAGACACTTGAAGGGATCTCAGTATAAATGACTATTAAATATATCCTAATATCGCGTTCAATAAGGGGCTGCACAAGGGCTTTGACAATGCCACCTTCTGTGGAGACACACAGAATCTGATGCAACAAGACACACAAACACACACACACAGAGACACACACACACACACACACACACACACACACACACACACACACATTGCCAGGGACTGCATAGAAATGAGGAATTGCTTGGGTGTCCGGAGCCATGAGGGTAATACCCACCTCTCTCTTGTTGCAGTCTGACCAAGGACAACATGCCTAAAACACTCGCAGATCTTAAGGGAAAGAGAAATTATTGGTGTTTAATTCACCACTAGGTGTCACGATGTCTTCATTTTTAACCAGACTACTGAGTTTTTCTATGCCTACCAGAAAGAAAAAAGCTTAAGATGAAGGCAGGAAGCCAGTGTATTAGCCAGATACCTAGGCCCGCTCCAATCTAAATTCTTTTAGTAAAGTCAGGTTAGTAGATAGCACATTCAAAAGAAATAAAAATAGAGAAATCAGCCCCATCCCTTTTGCAGATTACTTCTATAATTACTTCTATACTTCACTACACCATAGTGAAACACCAAGAATGTTATGAATACAGATAATTGTAAAGTTCAGCATGCTTAATACATCACGGGATTCCTTTTTATATTTGTTTGTATTACCCTGCCAGGAATGAGCCCCAGATGCAGTAGAATGACAGGTAGATGAAAGTGAAAAAGGTTTTCCCACACTTACAATATGATTCTTAGAAGAGCTGATTATTTGAAAGTCCATCTGTGTTGTTACTGACAAATACTGTAATTTTTTGTGGCTTTGTTGACCAATAAATATACAGACACAAATCTATGTACATATTTTAATATACATTCATGGGAAAAACATGGGTCAGGAAGAGTTAATGCAACTACCCCTCCCATTGCCACGTACATTTCCTATGCTGCCATGCTCTCCAGGGATGTTTCACCACTTCCTGATCTGCTGGCTTTTCTATTGAAAAAGCTAGTTTCATGTTCTCCATTGAGCTGAGACTTTTATCTCCTTCCTTGCAAGCAGACAAATTCTCTTCAGGGTAAGGTTGGAACATATTGGATTTTCAAGTGTGTGTACTTGAGGCAGCCAGGAAAGGGGTGAGGAGCTCTCTCTCTCTCTCTCTCTCTCCCTCTCTCTCCACAGTTTCCACAATACCCTTCTAAACGGGATAAAAAAGAGTTGTGGCCTTGTCAGGAGAAGGACAAACAAATGGTTCATGAGTGCTTTGCCCCTTCTCTCTACATATTACATATCACATTTAATGCACAAGGGTCTGGGGTAGACATGAACCCACCAGCCCAGGAAGAGGCAGGAGACCTGATCCATCAGCCTAGATGCTTCTGGGCACTTTTAGGAATTTGGCAAGAAGAGTGGACTGAAGCAGCTGCCCAGTATGGGCAGATGTTTTTTCCTCTGACCCCTTGTAGAGTACACATTTACTGGATGATGTACAGCTTGTTCTCTGAGCCAAAGGAAAAATCCAAACATTGCTGGCTGCAGTCAGATTTTTTTTGACCTCTTAAGTAGCTTAACATGGTACTGGCCTTCTTTCCCATTTTAGGTCTTTCCCTTCCTAAACAGCAGAAGGGATTTAATGATACAGCTTCTCAGGTACCTACATAATGCCCTGAGCTGGATTTGTGATAATTGTCTTTATATTTTGTTCACTTTTTGAGACATCCTAGAGAAACAGGGAAATACAGAAGGGAACCTCACAAGTGACTTTTTCTCTTCTAGGTGCAAAGGGTGTTTTTATTGCAATGTGCTATGAGTTTCCATCTTCCTGTTCTTTAAGTTAGGAAATTGAGAATCAGCATTTGCACGAGAATTTAAGACTTTACAGTTTCCTGCATCCTTCAAAGTAAAGTCGCTGGGTGGTCTTGGCACTGAGCTCTCATATGGAGCCAGTAAAGGTGACTTTTAGAAGTGCAGAAACCAAGAGATCTGATTCACATTAAAAATATGTAATTAATCTACTCCATAAATTAAGATTGATTCATATTCCATATTTTGTGTGGAAGCAACACGAAACACTTCACCACTTAGGATTCAGTGGGCATTTTGGATATTTGTTTAAAAGGGAGGCTGTTCCACTTTTTACTTTTCTTTTCATAGTTGTCTCTTAATTTAATAACATTGCCTTAATATTTCCTTTGCTATTACAGAAATTCATATAAAATTTTCTTACTATTTTTCCAGTTCATTTGCCTTGGGCTTTTGACAATATCTTCTGTCTGTCTGCTTCACTTTTGTAAAATTGGAAAGTGTTATAGTAAAATCACAGAAAAGCAGGGGAATTCAACAGCAGGTGCTGGGACTAAGAATATTTTCCACCCATTCTCTAAATTAATGGAGTGTATTTCAAACTGCCATAGTCTTTAATCTATAGATTTAGTTCATTAATCACCATTCTTAACAAATACAGGGCAAACTGAATGTCATTATTAATTAATTAATTTATTTATTGCACCTGATAGGAAATGGGAATATAATGCCTCAATTTATTTTCTGACCCCTCATTTTCAGGTCCTGAAACAAAGCCCATGCCTCCTAGATTGAAGAACCTGCCATTTCTGCTCTTTTTCCCGTTTCCCGGAATAGGAAGAAGTTTCCCATCCACATCTGTCTGTGAGTGACACTCACTTGCGAGATGTTTCCCTCTCCTGCACCAAGGGCAAAGGTCTGGTGGCTTGTTGGGCTTTGAAAGTTGTGGGCAGTTCCTTTTAATATGTCCTTGTGCCCCACACCCAAAGCACCGTCTCTCTGCATTAGGGTTGCTCTTTGTATAATTTGCAAGAGCTTCCCTAACACGTTTTTCAATTTGATCCCCCAAGTGTTCCTCCATGATGGAAGCAACATGTTGTGGTGTCCCCACCTTGCTGCACGCCTCGATCATGTCTGCCAAAGTGGCCTGGTGTGGCATCATGCTGATGATCCGTCTGCACTCCGGATTGCCATTGGAGAACGCGAGGCTTTTGATCAGGTGTGGTTTTGCTCCCTCCTCGCTCACCTGCCGCTCCACCACCTGAGAAAGACGATCCACGAATGAAGAAAACGGCTCTGCAGGACCTTGTTTGATCTCGGTGTAGATTGTGTCCTGGACCCCCGCTGGAGCAATTTGAAGAATCGCCCTCCGTGCTGCCTCTTTGATGTCGCTGAGCACGTGACGCGGGAGCCTCACCGCCTGTTGAGTTGGATCGTCCTCAGGAGGATCACCAGCAAGCTGCGCCATGGTGAGGTTCGCATTCGGCCCGCCCTGATATCTGGCTCTCAGCTCCTCCAGGGATCTCCTCCATGCCTTCTGCCACACGAGAACTTGGGTGTCTGTAAGAACTGATGTCGCAAGATATTTAAGATCATACGGTGTTAAATCATACATTCCAAAAATACTTTTTAACATTTGCTTGAAATATGGTGATGACAACCCATTGTCCCGAATGGCCTTAGCTAAATCTTTGATTGCTCCACGGTCCAGGCGTTCCCATCTCGGGTTTTGGCCCTGAGCGTCATAGTTCACTGGCATCATTATATTTCCCGAGCCCTGCAATAAACCTTTCTCTTTCTCCAACTCTGCTCGAATGTCCTGCCAGTCCACTTTTGCGCTCTGCAAAGCTGTAAATTCAGTGGGTACTTGCCTGTAGAGTGGAGTCATCTGTTGTGGCTGCAGTTCTGGTGCAGCAGCACTCACCGATACCAATGGCATCTGCAGCATCTGTGAAGATGAAGGCTGGAAGCCTCTGGAGAAAAGTGAAGCATCTGCTGTGGAGGAGAACACACGACTGCCTTGCGTTATTTGGAAAATTTTTGGAAGATGAACCAACAGTTCTGGCTGTGACTCCAAGGCTGTGCTTAAATATCGTAAAAGAAATTCAACAACCCCCTTTGATATTAAAATTGACTCTCCCTGCCCCGAAAGTTTGGCAGACCTTGATTTTGGAATTGTCCAAGCTGGGACACCCTCCGAAGCGGTGATGCGTATCGTTTCCTCCCGTTGCTGCGCCTCAGCAGAAGTGTCCTGAGTCCCGCACTGTTCCGGTGTCAGTGGAGGTTCCTGCTGCCGTGCAGATGTGACTTTTTTCACCCTGGATTTTTTTCTTATAAGAAACTGGAAAAAAGTCCTGCAATGTTACAGTCCCACCACTGGGTGGCGCAGTGCCTCGACCGGACAAGTTCTGCGAAGCCTGTTGCAATGTTGTGGTTCCGCCGCTAGATGGCGCTGCCGCCTGACCAGCTGAGGTCGGAACCGCACTCTGCTCTTCAATCTGCACTTCTGACAAACATTTTAACACCTCTTCTGTCAACTGATTTACATTTGCAAATCCCGCACTAATTCCCGATAAACCTTTGAGCATTTCTCCTAACAACTGATTCACGTTTGCAATCCCTGCAGTTGATGAAACTGACTCTTGTTGTAACAACTGTTCTAATTCGGTCATGTCAGAAGCAGACAGGGATTGGCCGTGGGCTTGGGCCGTCTGTTGCCATGGGAACGATGATGGAACCGTGCCCTGAGGAATGTTTACCTCCTGGCCACGCCCCATCCCTGCCTGCGTCATCTCAGGGGAGTGAACGCTCCTGCTCCGACCCTGGCTATGCTTTGGCCTCGCTCCGCCCCGCACCGCCTCCGAATCAGAGCCACTGCCGTCCCCCCCAAGGCTGACGCAATCACCTTCCTGTTCCCATTCCAACCCTGATGTTTCCGTCTCACTTTGCCCGTCTCCTGGCTCCATGCCAGCACCCACAGCCTGCGCGCGCCGCCTCCGCCCCCTGTGTGCCCGTCCCGCGCGTTCGAAATGTGTGAGAAATCCCCTCCACCCGTGGCTGTCGGGTTTTGCTCGACCTTCGCGCGCATGCCCGCCGCCTGAGCTGCAGCGAGGAACGCCTCCCGCTGTCCCTCTGCCGCTTCCTCAGCAGCCCTGGCTGCCGCGGTCAGGGAGCTAAGTTCCCACGCCCTTTGGGCGGCCGCTTCTGCGGCCTCACGGATTCTCGACATTGAATGCGTCACCGGGCGCTCCGAGCGTACCACCGTCGCACTCGCACCCCCCGCTTTCGCCCCGATCCGTCCCGCCCCCGCCGCTCTCGCCGGCCTCGCCTTCTGCGCGGGCTGTTTTGAACTCCCAGCCTGCGCAGATGTGGAGGCGCTTTCCTCTCCCTCCTCCCCCTGCTCTGCACTCACGTTCGCACCTTCCCCCACCGGAGCTGCTGCCGCCGCCGCCGCCCCCCCCCCACCGTGGGTTTGGACTTGGGCAATGCCTTCCTCCCACTGAGGGTCGCGGCTGTGCCTGGCTCGCCCGCCTCCGTCTGGGGAATTTCTGCGTCGGAGGAGCTTAGGGACTCTTGGGAAACTGAGGAACAGTGAGAACCCGGGGACACGGGACGCGATGGGGTATCATCTCCCTGATTTTCCACAGAAAGCAATCCTGCCTTTCCTGTGTCTGTGGTGAGAGGATCTGTCCCAAGCTGCTGGCCGGACTGTCCCCCCTCCTGTTTGTCACCAGGAGCCGTAGCTGCCTGGCTTGAGCTGCCGCGTTGTGAGAGTGACTCTAAAACTGTTCTTGCTGAAGATAAAAGTTTTGCGGCAAGCTTATTATTTTTTATAGCCTGATAATATAATTGCTTGTTAATTTCCTGCCAAAAATTTGGCTCATACAATAAATCTGGATCTGAGTGTGGGAAGTTACACCGCACCCATAATAATAAATCTTTCAACTCCTTTTGAGCAATCTCTACCGGATGGGCAGAGATGATGCCCTGGAAAGCAGATACTATTTCTTTTTCCTCTTGGGAGAATTCCCCCCCCCATGTTCTTAATTTTGACCGTTCTCACCAAAAGCTGTGTCGGCTCGAGGTCAGTCCGGAGATGGCACTGATCACCGTCCAGCAGGTCACAGGTGAGAGATCCCGGGCGCGCTTCTGGGTTGTCTCCTCCCTGGAAAGTCCCCGAGACGAGTTGTTTCGGTGAAGGTCAGGTTCTTATCTCGAGCTGTCCGCTCCCTCTCGTCTTGGAATTTGCGGCGAGTGTGTGCTCTGCTCTTCTCTCTTTTTTTTTTTTTTTTCTCCGCTGATGCAGGTTGGAGGTTGTTTGATGTTTCTTTTTGGTCTTCTTGCTGGTGCCCACCCACAGGGACGCCAGTTGTGAGAACCCCGGGTTTGGCTGGGGTTCTCGTGTGGTGGTAGAGCTTCTCCTCCAACCCGTGTTCCCAAAGGAAAACTCCGCAGTCTCTTCTTGTTCGGTCTCAAGATGTTTTATTGCTAGTTATCTAACAGATTAAGTTCTCGGGCTGCGGCCCTTTGGTCAGCGGCCCAGGCAGAGAGGCACACACTCCTGACACCCTGACTGTCCGGTGTCTTCTTCTCCTCTCTCCCCGCCCAGGGCTGCTGCTATCTTTTATAAGATATATTACGTATAACATGTTTACAATTATTCCCCAATACCTATTACCTACGTTACCAAGTGTTTTTCTATTCTAAACCAATCTGTGAGTGCCAACATCACCAAGAACATGGAGGTAAGGAAGAAGAAAGAAGAAGGGTGGGTTCAGCCCACTTTCCTCCATCTTAGAACTTCTGACCCCCATGTACAAAGTAAAAACCCCCCTGTACATGCACTAAAACCCCCCTGTACACTACCAAAAGATATTTCCCTCTACTTTGTGACTACATTTACTATACTATCTAGCACTTTGTGACTGCTTGTTCCACCTTCAAAGTTGGTAATTCATTCCATGGTTCAAACTCGAAATCACAGCTAAATCCAGCTGCCTGCTGGGGTCCAGACTGCGTCTGACCACGGCCTGGAACCTCTAAAAATGTTTGAGAAACATTCTGAGTTCCCACAATTTCTATAGCTGTATGCTCCTTCTCTTCCAAATCTCTTCTAGCTATGTCTTCTCTTGTGCGGATGGGTTGTTTCTGGTTCAGTAAATACTTGTTGACTTGCATAAGGACAAATTATTTTGGAGCATTTTTGCCCTACAGGAAGTAATGCCTATCTAGTGAGAATAGAATGGAAACACCCTCAGGATATCCAGATGCTTTGCTTTAGCCAATTATATGTGAACATCAAGTGTCATCTGAACAAAAGAGGTACATAATTTTTTCAAGAATTTCACATAAACTAGATTACACACTGAGGAGGAAATGTTAGAAATTTCCTAATGTTCCTACAGAAACATTATTAACACTACCAATTGTTTTGATCTCCAATACAAAATCCTACCAATGCCAGTTTGCAAATTGTACTCAAACTGTAGTAGAAGGCTGTCATGGGAATTACCAGAGACCTCAGATTAAACTCTTGAACAGCAGATCTAGGAGTTGATTAATCTTGCCAAATCAGAAGCTCTTCTGAGCATATGCAGAAACTTGGGTTTGGTGCCCAGGAGATCCCTTCTTGTCAAGGCTAGAGGATGTGAGTGCTTAACAGAGTCAGTTTTCCACACCTGGACTTGGCATCTAAACTCTATTTAAATCCCACTTCAGAACTAAGAAAGGACATTATATACTTGGTCTGCACTCTTCTCTTTTTTGCTGTTGGAAAACAGGGAAACTGTTTCACAGTGCTCCTCGAGATATACTGCTAGTACCCGCTTTAGGAAAGGTAGGGATTGTTACCTGTGAGCAGAGATCACACATCAGTGAAGGAAGGGGAGCTGTTCTAGGGACTATGAAGTACTTGTACACTGTGACAAAGGGGACAATGAGAAGGACCTCAGACTTACATGGATCTGCTCTTATCTTCTTCTCACACATAACAACCTGAACTTGAGGAGTTGAACTTGAAGAGGAGTAGACAAACACCTAGAGGGCAAATAGAAGGTTTCCTTGTATCCTTAAAGATAGACCAGTGATGATTCTGAATGAGAATTTTGACTGCTTAGGAGCAAATTTGCTTTAAAGTAGGAGGTACACAAACATAGAAAGACCATTTTATAGACAGAAGTCCTTGAAAAGCTATACCTTAAAACAACAGACTGTAGGAGATGAGAAGCTGTAGTATTTTCATTAGACACAGAGGGATCTGAAATACTGTGAGATCAAATGACAAAGAGAGAAACATAAGAACATGGCATGGATAAACTGAGTGGAACAGCAGTCCCTGGAGACTTTGAGTAGGCAGCTGGACTGCTCTTATCTTGCAAACTTATTCAAGTGCTGATTGGAGATGTGTGCATCTCTTCATGAGATGCCTGCAAACTAGGACATCACTCTGGCTTGTGGAAATTTAATGAACAATATTCTCTTGTTGTTGTGTAATGGTTTTTGGCAGATGAACCAACATATAACCCATGGATATGGTTAATTACAATGACTCTGAAAAAATGAAAACTAGTCAGGATTGAATTGCTAGAACACTGCAATCTGTAACATGGTGAAATCAGAAAATGTCTTTAGGAAGCAAAAAAATGTTGCTAAGAGTTAACACCATCAGAAGGGATGTATTTCAGGGAGCTAAAATAAACCCACTGAAGTAGTTTGGTGACCCCAGCAGAAGGCAGTCGGGGCTATGTCTTGGTGGACCCACTTAACTGTGGAACATGTCACTCCATCAGCACAAGCATCTGTTTCAAAAGTGTATGTCATCAAAGAGGCTGCTGAGATGAAATTGCAACGATTAGCCAAACACATACACCATAAAATATGCATTCAGAGCACAGAACTCAAACTGAAAAAAACCCCAAGTTGTCACTATTGCTCTATAATGTTCCTTAAATAGCAGCTGGGAAAATCAGTTGCATGCAAATCTTAATGAATGAAATCTAAACTTGCTATCTCCAAGTTTTTGAGTGAATGCCACTGATGGGTCATTTACCAATGATACTGTTCAGTTTATTGGCCTTTTTATTCCAGACTTGTGTGTATAAAGCAGTCATTTGTTGTTGGAGGGATGCCGCGGGAGACAAGACTCATGATATCATGATCATCAAGTCTCAGTTTATTGTAACAGATTACACAGTTTATATACGTTCGTTAATTAGCTCATACATATTGCAAAAGCCGAGCTCATGATTGGTTGCTATGTGACTTGTACTATTATCTTAAAAGTATCTTTGTGAATGATACTTGCCTGTCCAGCTGGCCTTGCAGTTTGAACAGCTTAGCACTTCTTTGTTCTTCTCTATCTATTTCTACATACCAAGCAGTTTCAATATCCTGCTTTCTGCACACCATCTGCTCTTCAGGGCCATGCGAACTTTGCAGCAGTCACGTAGCCCTCCCTATTTGGATTAATTTTACAGTATCATGTCCCTTGTTGTTCAACCATTCCTCTGTCAGGCTCTCTTCAATTTATGACAATGGCCTCATTTTCACAGCAAGTGTTCCCATATGCTTCTGCTGAAATGGTAGTTTTCAGAGTCTCTAAAACAAGCCTGATTTTCTGAGTGGTTAAAGATGGTTTTTAGTTGTGTAACTTTCAGGCATCCCATATCAGAGAGTTTAGGCTAAGTGGAGAAAGTTAGAGAAGATCTCAGGCAGTTACTAAGTCCTGCCAAACCCCAGGGGACAGCTTATTCATCACATTTTATATACTGAAAACTTTGTGTCTTTGCTATCTGGGAGTCACACAGCCAGTCACAAATCTTGTCAGGAATGAACACTGCAAGCAGCACAAAAAACAATGTGGGGGTTTTCTGTTTGGTTGGTTTGGGTTTTTTTAAGTCTCCAATCAGCTGGACTAAACATCCTGGGCAGCCCTAATGGGGACTGGTCTCCCTGATAACCACAGAAACTGCTGATACTCAAGCAGAGCACTGAGAAATAACCTGCTGAATGATAAATTGCTGACCAATGCAATCACTGAGCAACTGGTTCTTAATTAATATTTTGCCAGTCAATGTTAATTGATCAAGTTTTAGTACTACTTCACTTTGGACAGTCTTTTCTTGCTTTGATTTTATCTTTTGGCTTTGTAGAGCTGTCTTGTCATATTAATGAAAAGCTATTCAGGGCATTCAGGTGGTATTCACATTATTTGAGATTTCTATGGTAAGTGGCATAAATTTCAACCTGCTTCTTTTGTCCTTAACCAGGAATTTTTCTTTGCACTTTATCTTCCTTCTTTTGTCAAGGAGGGCAAGACAGATGTGCTGGTACCTGAGTTTTAGAAACAGTCATTTGACTGACCTGACTAAGATCAACCTGTCACAGGCTAATGGACATCCATTTGGGAGTAGGTAGTGAAGATGAGATTTACTGTTTTCAGACTTTTTTGGGTAGCATGTTTTTGCCAGGTTGTCAAAGTTTTTGCATGCTGAGCTTACTGTAAAGGGACTAACTCCTATATAGCCTGAGAGCAATCACATTTTTAAAGTAACATCTCTGATTTATTGGGCATACATGTAGAGATGTCACTTTGGAGCTGGTGTCACAGTTCTGGGATATGAGCTCCTATTACTGCCAATTTGCTTCTAATTGGATAAACACCTTACTTACCTTACCTTCTCACACTGTTCTGTCACAGTCTGTAATGGTGAGTGCCTATCCATGGATACTCCTGGGCTGAGCAATAACAGCTCCAATAGGCCACCAAAATCCTGTACACACTATCCCAAATTTAATGGAACACGAGCTGAAACCTGGCAAGCTCTGTTTGATGTATTTGACAGATATCATGTGTTCTGTCCCTTAAAATGCATTGAATTGTACAATTCAATATATGGCTCTGATGCCATTGGGGGAAGCCAAAGGGAAAGGAAGTTACTCTTTTCACAGGAACACAAAGACTTTGTGATTTCACTCCCTTATGAAAATGAGGTCAAAGAGATAGTGTCAGTGAAGAAAGTGCAGAAGCTGTCTTGAATCCACTGGGTGAGCACCCACTGACAGCGATGATTCAAATCCCAAACATTTCACTATTTTCAGCAGACTGGGGTTCCTATAATCCCCTGACAATACTGTAATGGATGAATGCCCAGTTTTAAAATCCAGAGAACAACAGTATACAAGAAATGGGATGTATGGGAAGTACTACATGCCTTCTTTACAATTTACCTGCACTATCTTTATGATGATTAGGCAACATTTCCCTGAGGGCCAACTGGGTTGTATGAGGTAAATAATGTCTTGAGCAGGGTGTTTTGGTTTTTTTTTTTTTTTCACCAGACATTGGCAGCAATAATTGAATCTGACATGTTTTACTAGACATTAGTCTCTGGTTCTCTGGCTCTGGCTCACAAATGTGTCGCCAAGAAGCTTTGCCATTCCTTTATAACTAATATTATTCAGAGTTATAATTTATTGGAGCTTCTGTGCTCTTCTTGTCTTGACTAGAATGAAATAAAATCCAGAAATGTCCATTTCTGTTTATTACCAAGAAAAATATTGTAATGTAGAGAGGTAGAGAGGACAAAATACCTAGAAATAACAGGAGGAAGTTTTAGGAAATTAAATTTATTTGAATAGCTTACACAGGAGTCTTTTTGAAAAGGTCATTTTAAAAAGAGGGGTCTCATATGCTTGAAAGGGCAGGACAAAGTGATGTTAATAATAATGAAACAGATTTGATTTTTGAATCTGTGCTTGAATGTATTTTGTGAGCAGTTAATTCCATTGACGGAGTGTGTCCACAGATTGAAAGGTGAGGGTTTATTGGAAACCTGTGTTTCTACAAAAATTGGTTCAACACTGATTAAAAAAATTATCTATGTACCCTGTCCTTTACCTTTACTTTCTCAGTGGAAATAGATTTAAAATTGAAAAAACTTGTCTTTTATCTAGTTTGCTATTAGTGTACTACTCTCATTTTTCTTTTGGTGGTAACATTAAAAAAATTTGTCATACCTTCTTAATCAATATTCCTAGTTGTAGGACTGCTTCTGAGCTCACTCTCTGGTAATCAGGTGCATGATTCTAAAGCAGTTTTCAGTACAAGTTGTGCACATTGCTGTTCACATGATTCTGTCTATCCTTAATAAAACCTCCTTGTAGTCAATCTGGAATTGTTAACTTTTCCACATTGTGTAGAGGACTGACTAAAAGCATGGCACAAACAAGAGTTTTACTTCTATTTGTTCCAGGTCTTTTCAAGTATCATCAGAGACAGTCACTAAAAGGCAGTTCTTTGAATCCAGGTTTGTCAGCATTTCAGTCAAAATGCTTTGATTATTGCAAACCCTTTGTCAGTCTCTCAATAAATGTTTTGAAGGCACACTCTTCAAAAAGCAAGAAGCTTTTTGCAAAGGGATGTGTATGTTTTTCTCCACATGTTCTCCAGTGCACTGCAGCCGGAAAAAAATACAGAGATTCAGGAAAAACATCAGAAAACATTTCAAAGCATCAAGTCATTTCAGCCTGGGATAAATGGCAAGTAAAAGCAGCAGAGTTTCTATGGCACATGTCTAGTATCAAGCTGGATTTTTTTTCCATCAGCCACAGCTAGAAGAATTACAGTACAGTGTAGTTCATCCTGTACATGATAATGGGTAGGCTAAGCAACCTTCTACAGTCCCTTTCTATTTCTGTGAGTGTGCAATTGCAAGGACCAAGAATGTCTACACATTACAATTCAATCTTTTGAATTCAGCACTAGATTTGAAAATATTGCCATGTGACTCTAGGAAGTGGGGATCACTCAATCTCATAGACATTTCTATGTGTATTCAATGATTCCTCAACCAAACACTATGTATTGAAAAGAATTCTGTTAGCTCAGACAAAATATGATAGACATTGATCAGCCATTGTTATTATTCCAAAGACTTTGGATTAGACTCCTGGTCAATACTCAAACCAAATGTTATATACATAACTGTAAATTATAGAATAATTTTGCACACAAACAACACACCCAGCATACCATTAAAACCAGTTTTTGATAGGCCTAATTATGGAAAATTAGCAGAACATCTGTGAAGTCATATATCAGGACAAGAATTATGCTCAATAAAAGACTGCAGAGTAACATCTATAAATCTCCACCTAATATACTTTACATGAGCAAATATGAGGAGGGGAAACAAGGAACATACAGCTCTTCACCAGTGTTCTTGGTATTTTTAGTGGGTACCATGGTTAATACATGCCCTATCTGTTCTACAGCTTCTGAGGAAGAGATTAGCAAAAAGTTTGTGTCATACCTCAATACAATTCTAGAGAAAACTTACTGATGTTAATTGTGTGTGATGGACTAAATTTGGTGCAAAATCAAACTTTGGCTCTGTATCTGCACTAAAAATATAGCTGTAGAGGGAAAATAGGACATTTTTAACAACTTAGCATTTATTGGACTGAAGAGAGCTTGACAGAGGAATGGTTGTACAACAGGGGACATGATACTCTAAAATTAATCCAAATAGGGAGGGCTACGTGACTGCTGCAAAGTTCGCATGACCCTGAAGAGTAGATGGTGTGCAGAAAGCAGGATATTGAAACTGCTTGGTATGTAGAAATAGATAGAGAACAAAGAAGTACTAAGCTGTTCTAACTGCAAGGCCAGCTGGACAGGCAAGTATCATTCACAAAGATACTTTTAAGATAATAGTACAAGTCACATAGCAACCAATCATGAGCTTGGCTTTTGCAATATGTATGAGCTAATTAACAAACATATATAAACTGTGTAATCTGTCACAATAAACTGAGACTTGATGATCATGATATCATGAGTCTTGTCTCCCGCGGCATCCCTCTAACATTGGACAAGGAAAGGTCTAAATAGTGCAGAATGGAAAAATGGTAAACATCTTTCACAAAAATAAGAATTACCCCTCCTTCATAGACCCAGATAGCTTGCATGTGTGTTACAAAAATGTGTAATGGAAACCTGGGAAACAAAAGTCTTTTCAGGCTGAGAATTCCAGCTGTTCGCAGACTGTGGAAGAGAAAACAGAGTTTATTCAATGTCTTCAGATGTTTCCAAACTTTCATAGTTCTAAAATTTAAAATCAGTTACCTAATCAATATTAAAGATCTGAGGGAAAATATGTTGACTATTGGATACAATTTAGGTGGTGAGGAATACAAAGGATTCAAACATTCTCAGGCAGAAAGATCTGGTGGCTTAGAGGCAGCAGCAGTTGAAAACAATGCTGGGAGACAGCTCATGTTGGAATGATACATGAATGTTCATTTCTCAGCAGCCCTGATGCAACCTCGTTGGCTTTACTTGGAATGTGGTGTAACGCAAGTGTAGTTTACCTACTAGGCCTGATCATCTGGAAATGAGGACAAATTCCAACTTCAGTGGTGCTAAGATGTAATTCTGTGTCTATAGGATTCACAGCTGACAAAATACCATCAACAATGTGTTTTACAAATTTGGCAACAAAATCATGTGCAGCCTGAGATTAAAACATACGGATTTTATGCTGTCCACTCAAACAGGCATTACGTTTGACATTTTACAGGCAGTAACTTGACATTTTCATATTACATCAGTAATACAAACTTGTTTTACTGAAAAAGCACACATGGAAGCAGTGAGGCCTCTTTTCATCTGACAAGTAAAGGTATTTTTGCCTGGTGTGCACAACATCCCATTGCCACATATCTGACTTAGATTTTCTGCCATGTCTGTGCTGAATATTGTTATCACTGTTCATCCCTCAAACATTTGGTTTTTGAAACACTCCATTTTATAGAAACAATTAAAGCAAATCCCTCTGCTAAATTATTCCCAAGTGCAGATGGTGGTCCATTAATAAAAGGGGCCTAAATATATCTCACATCAACCCCAACACACTAGGCTGCATTACAGGATAGAAAAAATTCTTTCCTCTCTGCCAGCTCACATGAACAGTCTCTGTTCTGATAAACAAAAGATGGTAACTGGTGCCCTTAGCAATTTCTGAGATTTTTGGTTGATAGTATCATGGAAACTAAAGAAACTTCAGCTTCATTGGTTCTGAAAAGGACCAAGTACTACATGAGTTAAAGCCTCTGGATAAGAGCAGTGCAGCTAAGTAGATGTTCTTTGGAAAGCCAAATTCATATGAGAATGAATCCAGAAGTTTTAACATAATCTAGATGAAGTGGTTCAGTAAAACACTACAGGCTCACTTGGTCTATTGTCAGTTTATTGTCAGTTTAAACATTTTTAATTTTCTTCACGTGTAAGAAAAATTAGTTCAAATCACCCATATCTGGATTCAGTATTCAAATCAATACTATATTGCTGAAGATCAGAATTTTAAAAATATTTGTTATAAAATAACAGAAAAAAAATGACAATGCAGAAGTATAATGCTGGGGATTCAGGGGAGATTAAATGAGGAGAGAAATCAGAGTGTGCTGTTCTGTACGTGGATAGGCAGATAGTTTTACATGCCTGGCTTTTAATGATGGTGTGAAGCATCTTTCTGCCACATCACATCTATGTAAGAAGGGAGGGAGGTAGGGGAAATTTACTTTATTCTCTGTCCAAGATTGATTTAGCAAACACTAGCTGCTAAGCCTGTGAGGAACAGACTTCAGCTTGTCTGACTTCAAATGTGTTAAAACAAGTTCTGTATTATAACTGGACAAACCCCAAAGCTGTAGTGCTTTTTGGAGAAGGAAATTTTTCTTCTCTGTGTTTGTATAAAACCTAGTGTGCCCAGAAGTAGCACTTCCTTCTAATAATGAACATGGAAACATGTAACCAGTCTTAAACCAAATCCTGAATTACGCAACCTCAGTCCAAGACCTCTTCCTGCAGTCTTCCCTGTGTCCATGTATGTATTACTCTCTAAAAGTTGCACTCAAAATTGTACTTTTTTAGAGCAATCAATAAGAAAGCCACCACAACAAAATCCTTGTCCTGCAGAGGTCATTGATGGCTTTGTACGGCACGTGACCTTTTGACGGAATAACCTCTGTCCAGCTGCCAAAAGTATCTGATGAGTGAATTTCTTTTGTTTCTAGTGGGCTCCTGTCTTGGTTAGACAAGACAGGAGTCTGTGAAAGAGGGCAAAGCCTCCTGTGCAATGGAGAACGGCAAACCCCCCTCTCTCTGAATTACGAGGATCTTTAAATTAAAAGGCTCTCAGGCAAAGATATGGGAGTGGGAGTAACAATTCTTTACTAGGAGAAAACTAGACAACAATTTAAAAAGGAAAATGCAATCGGTACAAACAAAACTAGTGAAAGAAAAAGTCTAGAACCTGAGGAATGCCAGTATCAGGTTTTGCTGGGACAATTGCTTTCCCTTGCAATAGTTGATGAGTTGCAGCTGCAGTGGTGATCTTTAGAAGGGTATAATTTTCTTCTGAAGATCTGGTGGCAGTGGGGGCCGGTCTTCCTCTGCGCCGGGGTTGCCTCTGAGCTCCGCTGCCGTCGCCTCTGCGCGCCGGCTGCTTCGCTGCGAGTCCCGCCGAAGAGAGAGCGAGAGAGAGCTGCTTTCCCCGGGAATCCCGTGCAGAGAGAGAGAGAGAGAGCTGCTTCTCTCGGAGTCTCGCGAAGAAGAGGGAGAGCTGCTTCCCCCGTCTGGGTGGGACCCCTCACGGCGTTACATTTTTTCAGCCTTTCATTGAATCAGTCAAAGGTGTATACACAAACCATTGTCTCTGAGAGAGATAACAAAAAACCTGTCCAACCGGTTCGCCTTCGACAGATGGCAAATGGAATACAAGCTTATCTTACAACCCAGGACATTATCCACCCCTTATTCTATTTCCATCTGCACACCATGAAATCTTACACCCAGTTCTCTCTTAAGACCAAGTTTCCCTGTGGTACACAGCGGGTCTCCCCATCTTCCTGCATTACCCACCAAGTGTAACCAGGTCCTTGAGCAAAGACAATCCCACGAATGGGTTGGTCTTTGCCTGAGGTGGGATTAATCCAAACAGTTTTCCCTAAAATACCTTTCATATGTACTACAGGGACCTTATCTCCATCTACTGCGTGTAAGGGTTCTGACTGAGCAGGGCCAGCTCGATTGACAGACCCCCGGGTGTTGACCATCCAGGTTGCTTTTGCCAGGTTAATTTCCCAGTTTCTAAATGTTCCCCCACCGAGTGCCTTCAGGGTAGTCTTAAGGAGTCCGTTGCACCGTTCAACTTTGCCGGCAGCTGGAGCATGATAGGGAATATGATATATCCATTCGATACCATGTTCTCTGGCCCAGGTGTTGATAAGGCTGTTTTTGAAATGGGTGCCGTTGTCAGACTCAATTCTCTCAGGGGTGCCGTGTCTTCACAGGACTTGTTTTTCTAAGCCTAAGATGGTGTTTCGGGCAGTGGCATGAGGTACAGGGAAAGTTTCCAGCCATCCAGTGGTGGCTTCTACCATGGTCAGCACGTAGCGCTTGCCTTGGCGTGTCTGGGGCAGTGTGATGTAGTCAATCTGCCAGGCCTCCCCATACTTGTACTTGGACCACCGCCCACCATACCATAGGGGCTTCACCCTCTTGGCCTGTTTGATGGCAGCACACGTCTCACAGTCATGGATAACCTGGGAAATATTGTCTATGGTTAGATCCACTCCTCGGTCTCGTGCCCACTTGTAGGTGGCATCTCTGCCCTGATGACCTGAGGCATCATGAGCCCATCGAGCCAGGAACAACTCTCCCTTATGGTGCCAATCTAAGTCTATCTTTGACACCTCTATTTTTGCTGCCTGATCTACCTGCTCGTTGTTCCGGTGCTCTTCATTAGCCCGACTTTTGGGGACATGGGCATCTACATGACGGACTTTCACTGTCAGCTTTTCCACCCGAGAGGCAATGTCTTTCCATATATCAGCAGCCCAGATTGGCTTTCCTCTACGTTGCCAGTTGGCCTTTCTCCACCTTCCCAGCCAGCCCCACAGAGCATTGGCTACCATCTATGAATCAGTATAAAGGTAGAGCTTTGGCCACTTTTCCCTTTCAGCAATGTCCAGAGCCAGCTGAACGGCCTTGAGTTCAGCGAGTTGGCTCGATCCACCTTCTCCTTCGGTAGCTTGTGCAACTTGGCGTGTGGGGCTCCATACGGCTGCTTTCCACTTCCGGTTCATCCCTACGATGCGACAGGAACCGTCAGTGAAAAGAGCGTAGCAGGTCTCCTCTGCTGGTAGTTGGTTGTATGGTGGAGCTTCTTCAGCCCTTGCCACTTGTACCTGCTCTTCATCATCAGTGAGACCAAAGTTTTCACTTTCTGGCCAGTTCGTAATTATCTCCAAAATCCCAGGGCGATTCAGGTTTCCAATACGGGCGCGTTGAGTGATGAGGGCAATCCATTTGCTCCATGTGGCGTCAGTGGCATGGTGGGTAGTAGGAACCTTTCCTTTAAACATCCACCCCAGCACCGGTAGTCGGGGTGCCAGGAGGAGTTGTGTTTCTGTGCCAATTACTTCCGAGGCTGCTTGAACTCCTTCAAAGGCAGCCAAGATTTCCTTCTCTGTGGGAGTGTAGTTGGCTTCAGACCTTCTGTAACTTCGGCTCCAGAATCCCAGTGGTCGGCTTCGAGTCTCCCCAGGCACTTTCTGCCAAAGGCTCCAAGACAACCCATGGTTCCTGGCTGCAGAGTAGAGCACATTCTTGACCTCTGGTCCCGTTCTGACTGGGCCAAGGGCTACAGCATGAGCGATCTCCTGCTTGATCTGGGTGAAGGCTTGTTGCTGCTCAGGGCCCCAGTGGAAATCATTCTTCTTTCGGGTAACCAGATAAAGAGGGCTCACAATCTGGCTATACTCAGGAATGTGCATTCTCCAGAAACCTATGGCACCCAGGAAAGCTTGTGTTTCCTTTTTGCTGGTTGGTGGGGACATAGCTGTGATCTTGTTGATGACCTCAGTGGGAATCTGGCGCCGTCCATCTTGCCATTTCACTCCCAGGAACTGGATCTCTCGGGCAGGTCCCTTGACTTTGCTCTTCTTGACGGCAAAGCCAGCTTCTAGTAGTATCTGGATGATCCTCTCACCTTTCTCAAACACTTCTGCCGCTGTGCTCCCCCACACAATGATGTCATCAATGTATTGCAGGTGTTCTGGAGCCTCACCCTTTTCTAGTGCAGCCTGGATCAGTCCATGGCAGATGGTGGGGCTGTGTTTCCACCCCTGGGGCAGTCGGTTCCAGGTGTACTGCACGCCCCTCCAGGTGAAAGCAAACTGAGGCCTGCATTCTGCTGCCAGAGGAATGGAGAAAAACGCATTAGCAATATCAATGGTGGCATACCACTTTGCTGCCTTGGACTCCAGCTCGTACTGGAGTTCCAGCATGTCCGGCACAGCAGCGCTCAGCGGTGGAGTCACTTCATTTAAGCCACGATAGTCCACAGTCAATCTCCATTCTTTGTCAGATTTGCGCACAGGCCAGATGGGGCTGTTGAAGGGTGAGTGGGTTTTGCTGACCACCCCTTGGCTCTCCAGCTCCCGAATCATTTTGTGGATGGGGATCACGGCATCTCGATCCGTCCGATACTGCCGGCGGTGCACTGTCGAGGTCGCAATTGGCACGCGTTGTTCTTCCACCCTTAGGAGTCCTACTGCAGAGGGGTTTTCTGACAGTCCAGGCAAGGTGTTCAATTGCTTAATGTCTTCTGCCTCTACAGCGGCTATTCTAAAAGCCCACCTGAGTCTCTTTGGGTTTTTGTAATATCCGTTCCGGAGGAAGTCTATACCTAGGATACACGGAGCATCTGGGCCAGTCACTATAGGGTGTTTCTTCCACTCCTTCCCAGTCAGGCTCACCTCGGCTTCCATCAGAGTCAATTGTTGTGATCCCCCTGTCACACCAGCAATGGAAACAGGCTCTGCCCCCACATGTCCCGATGGTATCAGAGTACACTGTGCACCAGTATCAACTAAAGCATCATATTTTTGTGGCTCTGATGTGCCAGGCCATCGGATCTACACTGTCCAGAAGATCCGGTTTTCCCGTGCCTCTCCCTGGCTAGAGACAGGGCCCCTCTAACACTGGTTATCATTCCTTCCCTGGGCATACATACTAGAGGTCCCTTCAAGGGGGTCTGACAGATCGTACCCACAAGCTTGGTCACGGGAGGTTGAGGCTACCTTCACTTTGGTGGAACTCCCCCGGTTAGAGTTTCCCTCCTTGAGTTGACGGACCCGTGCTGCCAGGACAGAGGTGGGTTTCCCATCCCACCTCCCCATGTCTTCCCCATGGTCACGCAGGAAGAACCACAGATTAGCCCTTGGGGTGTACCCTCTCTCTCTAGCTGGGGATTGTTGGGTGCTGATTCTGGGGCCTGTGACTCTCACGGGTGCTGTATTAACCTTCCTCATCTCCTCCCTCATCTCCTCTTTAAACTCCTTAATCACAGCTGAGATATGAGCCTGCATTGGGCCATTAATCATATTCTCATAATTCTTAAGTTTGTTGGCAACAGAACCTATTGTCTCCCGGTGGGTGTCAGCATTGATCGTTGCAATGAAGGTGGCGTATTGAGATGGCCCAAGATTTGCCAGACTCCACAGCATTTGTCCCGTACACCTGACCTTGTCGGGGTCATTATTGTGTCGTCCATCCCTCCCAAAGAGTACCTCCAATACTGCCACTTCTCTCAGCTGTTGGATCCCTTCCTCGAGGGTCTTCCAGCGCATTCTATGATGGTGCTCTTGCATTCTCTCTCTGTGGATAAACCTCTCCCTGACACTCATTAAGAGCCGCTCCCAGAGAGAAAGGGACCCTGGTTTCCTTACAAAAACCTGATTTATACCCGAGTCCTGGGTCAAGGGTCCCAAGTTCCTTGCCTCACCACCGTCCAGCTGCACGCCTGTACCCATAAGATCCCAAACCCGGAGTAGCCAGGTAGCATAAGCCTCACGCCCTCGTCGCACAATGTCTTTATGCAGATTGCGAAGACTTTCGTACGTCAGGGACTCGGTGATGATAGCAATCTCTGGCTCCCCTGTGGGTTGTGAGGTTCCTCCATTCCTGTCCCTATCTGCAGGGTGCTCTGCTTTCATCTTAGACTTCCTTGTTTCTACCGGGGCCACTGCTGCTGACCGTGACTGCCCTTGTGGTTCAGCTGGAACCTGGACAGTTGTAACATTAGTGGGTTCCACAGCTGTACTATTAGACTGTCCCTCCTCAAGGCAAAGGGCCGGTTTCTCACCAGCTGGGGAAATGCACTCCTTCAGCATCTCTCGTATCTCCTTAACCAGAACCCTCACCCAATCTGGGCGGTTCATTTCTGAGGTGGGCTGTGGGGCAGGGTCAGGCTCTGGAGCAGCAGCATCTTGAGTCTGTGGTGTAGGTGTGAGGGTAGTTATCCAGGTTAATCTTCCCTTATCTCTGAATGCTAAATATAACAGGACTATCAGCAACACCACCCATTGTATGGTATCATTAGCACTTAAAAAGGATCTTAACCCTTTGAGAACTGGTGGAACAGACTCAAAAAGATGGTTAAAAGGTTGAGAGAAAGTTTGCCCAGGTGCTATTTCCTCGCAGTAGGTACCGTTATTAAAGTAACTCCAAAAACATACAGTTAACGTGTGATAGCTATGAATCCATGTACCTGCCTTCCAGAGGAAATTAAAGATCCATGAATTCCTCACCCAATTAACCCAGAAGCCAAACTTGATAACAGACACCGTAGCCTTAGTCATAGGACCCATTTTTAGATAAGGGTCTGCAAATGGGAAAAGTATAGCTACGATCACATGCCACCCAAACCAAGGTAAACTAGACCACATGGTGATGCTGAAGATGTTTTTACACACAACAAAACCAAATTACTTAAGAACTGTTAATCCTTTTTCCCTCTCAATGCCCTCGGGCCCCACGTTGGGCGCCAAATTCTGTCTTGGTTAGACAAGACAGGAGTCTGTGAAAGAGGGCAAAGCCTCCTGTGCAATGGAGAACGGCAAACCCCCCTCTCTCTGAATTACGAGGATCTTTAAATTAAAAGGCTCTCAGGCAAAGATATGGGAGTGGGAGTAACAATTCTTTACTAGGAGAAAACTAGACAACAATTTAAAAAGGAAAATGCAATCGGTACAAACAAAACTAGTGAAAGAAAAAGTCTAGAACCTGAGGAATGCCAGTATCAGGTTTTGCTGGGACAATTGCTTTCCCTTGCAATAGTTGATGAGTTGCAGCTGCAGTGGTGATCTTTAGAAGGGTATAATTTTCCTCTGAAGATCTGGTGGCAGTGGGGGCCGGTCTTCCTCTGCGCCGGGGTTGCCTCTGAGCTCCGCTGCCGTCGCCTCTGCGCGCCGGCTGCTTCGCTGCGAGTCCCGCCGAAGAGAGAGCGAGAGAGAGCTGCTTTCCCCGGGAATCCCGTGCAGAGAGAGAGAGAGAGAGCTGCTTCTCTCGGAGTCCCGCGAAGAAGAGGGAGAGCTGCTTCTCTCGGAGTCTCGCGAAGAAGAGGGAGAGCTGCTTCCCCCGTCTGGGTGGGACCCCTCACGGCGTTACATTTTTTCAGCCTTTCATTGAATCAGTCAAAGGTGTATACACAAACCATTGTCTCTGAGAGAGATAACAAAAAACCTGTCCAACCGGTTCGCCTTCGACAGATGGCAAATGGAATACAAGCTTATCTTACAACCCAGGACATCTCCTTATGGATGAAGGTAGCTGGGAACTGAAAATCCTGCCGTGGTTAAGATAGCAACATACTTTACTTATTGTATCTTCCCAGATCTTAGAAACATGTTGATTTGCTTCTCACATCAGATGGCTTGTCTTACATCTCATCTTCTGACAAATTCTCCAATTCCTAGGCATTTTTGGGCCATTGTTTAATATATTTTTATAGTGTGACTAGCTCAAGACCTTCCCCTCCTCCCAAATCTAAATTTTCTTACTGCTTCACAGTCCAGGGTTGGCACAATTATTTCAAATGATCTGCTTTTCAGATGATTCCCACATCATTCCCAGACTGTGAGACAGCCTGTTTATATGATGGAAGATACCAGAGGGAACCTTATACTGATAGGCTAATTGTTTACATGAATGAAAAAAAAAAAAAATCAAAGTAATTTGACTTTCATACTCTGCATGTTCCCATGCTTCTGTCTGATTGTATCATCCTTGGTTTCCTGTGCTGAGCATCTCTCTGTCAAGTTCACTTCTTCCCCTTCACCTCTTCACTGTGGCCTATACTCCCTGTACAGGACCACCTTAGTTTCTGGAAGATCTCTTGCTTTCTAAGACTTACTATCTCAATATTCCTGTGGACAAGACAGGATAACCATAAGGAAGTAACAGAGTGATGACTCTGAATGGAGAACGGATGATGCAAGCAAAAAAAAAAAAAAAAAAAAAATTACTGAACCATGTTAGGAAGCTAAAGGACAGTGCATTTATGCAGCTAGAAACAAGAAGCCATTGTTAGCCAGCCAGCCTAAAAGTCAGGTACCTGTATGTGCCCCAGTTCCTTTATTGGATATCATGGATTTCTCTGCCTCATCCTTTGTTTTTTCAGACTGTTAAGTTCCATGTGAGAGGGATAATTCCTCTGCTTGTGAAAAGCACCTTTTTACACTGCTGTGATATTCTGCCCAGGATATTGGGCTCTGAAACTATTACAGTTTAAGCAAACTGGGAATCTCCCACTCGTGTTGCTTGAAGTTTGTGTTACAGAGTGTCTGAAGGAAAAAATTCCCAGTCTTCCTTTGTAGTCTGGCACGTACGTTTCACTCTTCACTTGGAACTGTTCCTTTCTTATTTACCTACTTCCTTCATTCTCAGAGCTAAATTTAGTTTATCCAGATGTTTCTTTTCTGAGACTACTAGCCTATCTCTACTTAATCTGTCACTCATTGCTTATGGAGTTGGCAAGGAACATCTAGAAAGTGAGGTACTGCTGAAGAGGATAAGAAAGATAAAGCTAGACAATAAAAATAGCAGAAACCTGTCCTGCAGTGGAACAAAATGAGTATCAGTTTAAGTTCTATATTAAATATATGTTTCTGTGAATGTTTAAAAACAAAAATGCAATTGATAGTACATTAATTCTTTTATTTTATAGAATTTCAGGACATTTTGAGAAAACGTGCCCAAAAAATACTGTTGACACTCACCTTATATGTTTCTCTGTGTGGACTCAGCTGTTGGTAATCTTTGTTTGGTTTACATGTTTGTTCTTATTTTTTCAGCACTTACATAATTTTAGACTAAGCTTTATAAATTACATGAGTGCTGAAAAGGTAGAGGAAACAAAGTTGTCTTGGTATGGGGGGAAGAACCATTTCAAAAGTTCTAGTCCAGCTGGCTTCAGCCCTGCAGTGCCTTTTGCATTAATCAGCTTCTCTGTGGTAAGGGGAGAGAGAAAAGCAAAGGAGAGAACAAACATATTTCAGCTGAATTAGTCACAACAGCTGAATATGCACCCGGTTCAGTGAAACTTAAATTGCGTGATTCCATTCCATGTACGACTGGAATCCTCAAAAATGCTCAACCTCCCAAGGCTTGCATAAACTTCTACTGTTCAGGTGCTAATAAACAGAATTGCACCTTGTTGACATACACTTTCACGGGAAAAATTTTAGCAAAATGGGTTTCATTGATCAGTTTTAATGCCCCTTGGTGAGGTTGGATTTTTGTCCCATGCCTGGAGCACAAAGCAATATGTAGCAGCAATGCTGTAGTGGCACAGCAATTACTTTCTGGGGTTCCTCTTGCTCTTTATAAGTAATAACCTCAAGTTGCCCCACTGATTCAGTAAGCACTGTCATATTAAAAAGAAACAAAAGGAAAAAAACTGGCCAATGAAATTGTCTGACTTTCTAAGTTTCACAAGTAAAGAGTATTTTCAGTTGCCAGGAGGGCATTAGTCTTCCTGAGCTCTAGCAGCAAGAAGTCTCTAAGTTCTCCATATGGAGCCACACAGCCAGGCAGGCTGGAATGGTTCCTGTGGCAGGGCAAGTAACATCTTCTATAGTAGACAAATAGATCTTAGAGAAGACCCTTTTGTATCATTCCTAGCAATTATTGCTTTCTGAGTCTCTGCAAAATGCACACTTACATGACTTTGGAAAATATTCTTTAAAGTTATTATTTCTTCACATATTCCTGATGCCAAGTCTTTGGTCCAATGACTTGTCACATGTCTGTCTGCTTAGACTTTCATTACTCATGACTGTTCATTTTAGCATTTGTGTAATTCTAATTGCTGGTACTATGTAAGCAGTGAGGCACACTGACAAATCAGCCCAATGGAGCGTGTAAAAGAAACTTAAACCATGATGGAGTATCAGCAGGATTTATTATCCAAAATCACAATAAATTTACATGCTGATAATCAGAGACATAACTTCTCTACTGTAACTAGAATTCCACTATTCTCTCAACATTAAGCCTGTAATACATACCACTCCTGTGGAGGTAAGCTGAATGAGGATTTTCTTCCAAGGAATGCTACTAGTCTAAAGAGATTTTTTTGGATATGAGACCCACTACCATTAGACTTTTATATAGCACATCATTAACCTTAACATGCTGTCCCAATTTTAGTGGATTAGCTGTTCAGCAACTCAGAGAAGCTGTTGCAGGTCTTTTCATGAAGAAGAAGAAGAATGAGGAGTCCTATAGTATTACAAATTATAGGACATAATTGGCAAAATATTCAAGTGTCCTCCTGAAAAAAATCTGTGTTCAGCTAAGAACTTACAATAGAGGAAAATGTTTGTTTTCCATTTGGATTTGTTTCTTGTTCATATTTGTTGTTTTCAATCATTTTTAGATAATGACTTAAACATTGAGCATACAGCATTTGATCCTGGTGTCTTTTGGAAGCATGGCTAATAGGCAGATGTGGCAAAAGGGAAAATACTTCTGAGTTAGGTGACACCAGAGCATACATGCTATTCTCTACTCTGGCCAACTAGCAGGAATAGGCACTGTTGCTTCTCTTTCGACCGCCACTTTGCTCTCGGGGGTTTCTCGCCGCTGTCCCCCGCCCCTCCCCGGCCCCCCGGGACCCTCCGGCTAGCTGTCCCCTCTCGGGGCTGGGGTTTTCCGCGGTCCCGCTGCCCTGGGCTCACCAGGCAGCGTGTGGGTTAGCACGGTCCGAGCTGCGGCGCTGCCTCAGTCACCGCTAGGATTCGAGATAAAGAGACCAAGAGAGACCAATGGTATGCTTGTCCAGATAGATTGTATTGCCTGAAGCATTGCAGGGACCAAAGGCCCTGGGCTGTTGCCCAGATACAGTTTTATACAGCAAAATTAAGAGATAAGGTCTTAAACAATAGAGACAGTGTTCAGCTAAGGCACATCAGAACCACCCCAGGGGCCAGGTCCAATGGGAACTGCTCAGGGGTGGGGAGAAGGGGGTCTACAGAGGAATGCTGAAGCGGGACTTTCCCAAAACAGTGGAGCATACATAAATGTATCTTTTACCTCAGTTTACCATTCCCAAGGCCTTTCTAATACAATGGGGCATACATGAATGTATCCTTTTCCTCAGTTTACCATTCCCAAGGCCTTTCTAAAACCTTCCTCCACGCTACCATGCCAGCATGACAGCAACAGGCACTTTGCAAAGTAACTCACAAAATTATATGAACTGTAGAATGAACTGCAGAATGAATTAAACAGAAAGCAATATTGCATCCAAGGAAATGAATGTACCTGTAATGTATTTGCACTAGACAGAGGTTCAGCGACTCCTTATATTCTCTTTTTCCTGACAGAACTTAAACACAGTATCATCTCTGCTTCAGATAGTCTTGGAATTGCAGATAGATGATGACATGTATTAATCGGAAGTTGCCATCTTCTGATGTTCTTATCCAGACATCTCTTTCTAGTAACTTTTTGGTTGTAAGATCCTGGATCAGCTAGAGTTCAACTCAATTTGATATGATACTGCCATTTACTTTTCCATAGATAATTAGTCCCAAAATGCAAAATATCAAGATAGAGGTAAATTAAAAATTACCTCCTTCAAGACAGAAAAGAAGGCTGCAGCTGTTCAAATTACAGTGAATAAAAATGACACAGTTTGTTATAGTAGCAATTATTTTGCCTTGAATGCCTCACTTATCCCTATCTTTAAAGGATGCATTGGGGTCAACTTCTTTTTAGAAGTGAAAAAAGGATGTTTTGTGCACCGTCAGTAAGAGTTGTTTAAGGTCTTCACAGGTCTTTCTCTCTTAAGCATTTTGAAACCTTCTGTTGATACTTCACTGAGCCTCCAGGCTTTCCATATTAGTGAAGATTCTGTCTACTTTGCAGCCAGGAGAAAAAACCCAAGGCACTCTGAAATTAACCATCTGCCTTCTTGGAAGCAGGTTAACAACTAAAGAGACAAGTCTTGACTGACTATTTACACAAGAAGATTATGGCTCTGTAAGTAAGCCATAATGCTGGTATAACAGGTTTGGTATATTATCTCTAAGTGTGGAGAGCCTAACAGCCTGCAGAACACCTACTTCATCACAAACTGGAGTTTACAAGAGGTTTTCAGCTGCAGAGATGTAACCGTGTGGGACTTGCTCATGGCGAGTAACACAGGTTCCCTAATAACAGATGCTGCTACAAAGATGATGTCCTAAGGTCAGCGTTTCTTTAAAAATTCATAATCTAGAACTTTGCTCCCTCTGACTACAGTAGCAGAACTGTGGCTGACTGGAGGGAGACCAGAGTGCTTCCCCAGAATGCACCCCAAAGAAATTGCCCAGGTTGTTTGGCACTCTCAGACAATGGTGTCAGCGCCCTTGCAGGGCCAGCCTGGCTTTCTGCTCTGTGCAAAGGCTTGAGCCCACAAAGTCTCAAATCCTGGTCCCAGCTCTGCTGATAGAATTTGAGGCAATCCTTTGCTGGCAGTTTACAATCAGTATCTCAGTTATTCCATCTGCAAAATGGAGATGAAGACTTCATCTGTGGAACACTCTGAGACCAACTGAAAAAATTGCCAAATAAGAACTAGATTTTATTACTGTAAATAATAGTATCTCCAGGTCTACAGGGATGCCTTATTACAGAGCCTCTTTCTTTCCAGAATTATATAACTCTATTAGTTCTTTCACTGTTTTCTTTAAGGATACTTTTGGCAAGCCTCTCAGGAATTAAAAAGTTCCAGGTCCCATGCCATATTGATAACACAATGCAAAAGCCTGAACAAATACTTTTCTTTCTATTCCCTCTCCACCCTCCTGTTGCCGAAAGAATATGAGGTTGTGTGATAAAAGAAGATCATATTTGCTGTTCCAGAAAGACAGAGTTTTGTCCCTGCGCTACAGCTAGACTGTACATAAAAGGTCATTTCCAGGCAAAAGACACAATTTTAAACTAATTGAGTTCACACTGGAAAAGTCTTCAACATGGAGAAGTTAGATAATGCAATTTGAGAAAGACCAAGCTCATTTCTAAGGACAGAAAAGAGGCTGACTGAGACAGCACAGTTTGGTTTCTGTTTTATTTTAGGGCCTGATCTCTGTTTAAGTATTTGAGGCAATTGTAATGGTCCATGTTCGACACAGCAAAGAGCCAGGTGCTGCAGCAAGCACTAAATTGTTAAAGTCACGAATGATCAATATAGTTTTAAGTTCAATATCTGTCTGTGAAATTCCCATTCCATGGTTATATGCATTGATGGGTGCACTAAGGAATTATGAAGAGCAAGGTAGGACTTCTTAGCTTCAAAAAGTCCAGATGAATGTCATTTTAAAACCCTTTACACTGCTTACATTTATGTCCCTTATATTACTTATGTATGTCTGTAGGGAGCGCTGTGCTCCTGGAAGGTTTAGGTGAATGGAGACGAGTGATCTCTGAAGGCTGCTCTTAGGATATAAGATTTATTAGGGATGGAGAAAGGTCTTGCTTGGAGCTGCCAGACGCAGCACGTGGCAAGGCTTAAGGGGATGGGGGAGGGGAAAGACAAGAGGATGCTCTAGGAGATGGTGGAGGTCCTAAGAAGGGGGAAGATCCAAGAGGGGGGGAAGTTCCAAGAGAGGGGAAGTTCCAAGAGGGGGGAAGTTCCAAGAGAGGAGAGGGGAAGTTCCAAGATGGGGGAAGTTCCAAGAGAGGGGAAGATCCAAGAGGGCATCTGGCCCCTCGGAGACCCCTTATCAGGGGGCTTCAAGGTGGGCTGGAGCAAGACTTGGGCCAGTGGGGTCACAGACACTTGATGTTTCAGGGGAGGATTACAGGTGTAGGATGAACCATACATTTTAGGGATTGAGATGGAACAGTCCATTTGACTTTTGGACTTATCTGTAGGTAAGGGTATTGTCCAGCCAGTATGGAGGATTGTTTTCATCCTGGCTGTATTATTATGAATAATTATATTTATCCATCCTTCCCAACATATGTCCTTATGTCAATAATAGAAAATTGAATCTCTAATACTGATCATACTGGTTTTTATCCAGAAAAAGCTCTAATTGGGATTTCAGTTCAGAGACAGAGGAGAAAAGGGGCCGCTGTAAAGAATTATGCTGAGATTGTTAAACTTCAGTGAATTAGCATCTTAATAGCTTCTGTATGGTCAGTTTTGAACAATCTCTATGCTTTAGGCCTGACCACATTCCTCAGCCTCTTTCCTCCTCTCCCTCTGATCCCTCAGACACCTTTTCTTTAAAAGAGTTATGGCCTATGCAGCATTAGCTGTTCTTAGGACTGCAGAATAGTCCCTGCATATCTCTTGGTACTGCTTGGAGAAGCACTGTAGGCAACTGGAAGAGTCTTTCACTTGAATTTTGTCATGCCTTGAAAAAACATGAAGGTGGCTACCAAGTCTTAGATATTACCAAACAGTCTCACTAGAAACAGACATTGTTGTGGTTACTGAAAGCACTACTTTCAAATATTTCTTTTAAAAAAACCCAACCATGTAAATACAAAGGACAAAATGAATAAAAAATAAACCAGCACACATCCTACAGGAAAATCCTGACATAGTAATATTTTTGACTCCAGATAACTTGCATTTTGCAAAAAAAAAAAAAAAAAAAAAAAAAAAACCAAACAAAAAAAACCTCAAGGAAACAAAAATAACTACTCAATAAGAATTGAATGAGTATTTTCATATTATAATTTCACAAATAAAATAGATGTAAATTACTACAGGATGCTTATGCCTGCCTCACAGAGATATTAGATGGAAAGGAGGGAAGTGTCTTTTTAGGATCTTTTTAAAACAGCAGCAACTTTTCACTTGATGTTTAGCTCTTAGAAATTACAGAAATTACACAGCTAAGAAAAGTTGTTAGAACAAAATGGCAAAATCAAACAGGTATAGAGAAAAGAAAGAGATAAAAAAAAAAGGCTGTCCAAAAAACAGGTTTGAATGTAATTGTCTACTTTGATGTTCTTTTAAAGGGAACCCCTTTTCAGAAGTTGTATTTCCTGAAAATCAGGTTAATTTATGGTATCTAATGATATTATCCTTCCTCTCAAACTGAGAGATTCAGCATCAGTAGAGGTTTAGATTTCTGATACATCCCTATGACATATGGTCATCCCTATGGTTTAGCCTTTATTTTTGTGGGTTTTTATTTTGTGAACACATGCCAGACAGAACAAATAACCCCATAAACCTTTTGTCCACTGAGAGGAAGCCATTTTCCTATCAGTCAGCACAAAGAACAAGCAGAGAAGCCAGTGCAAATAAGGCAGGACAGAGCCTACAGGCAGGCTAAACCGAAAATTTGTGTTGTTCCTAATATATGTATAAATAAAAAAAATAAAATCATTATTTCTTCAACTTTGGAGATGAAAACGGTAATATATTTGAAACACTGACCAAGTCATGAGCATTGCTTTTCTAATAACTGTGAGATGAAAAAAACCAACCAACTCTATAAAATTATTAAGATCATTCCTTGCTGGAATAGCAAAGGCCAAAGAAAAACAGTCAGAAAGGTTGACTTCCAGAAAGACTAGCAAAAAGATATAATTTAGAATCTGGTCTCTGTTAAAAAGCTGGAAATAAAAATGCTGTTTTGAACTGAGTACAACTTTTCCCAAGCTTTTAACAGACACGACTGGCTTGTTACTGTAGCATAGCTATTATTTAGAGGCTTGTCAAAGGCTGTTTTATCTAGTAGGTTCTACAGACGAGTTTTGTGATAAACAGGAGGAGGTATAGAAGCGGCTCTGACTGATGGACACTGAGTTCAGTGTCTCGCAGGTCTGACTGTGTGGTGACATCCCTTGGGAAATGCTCATCTGTTTGCAAATCTGCCTGCATGCCTGCCTGCCTGCAGACAACAGAGATGTGGATGGAAATTACTGCCAGAGACTGATGAATTCCCAGTTAACACAGGGCCCTTGATTTTTCTTGACATAGTGAAGGGATGGCTCTGCTGGCATGCTGACCTCCCTCTCTGGTGATTCAGACTCATATATTCATAATGATGGGCAAACCTCCCATGCTTCTGTTTTGAGCTTAGAGACACATCAGACTACTTTGAATTGGTGAACTTTTTCTTCCTGATTTAAACATGTTTGTTTGCTTTTCCCTGAAGGGAGGTTCAATGTCAAATAGAACATGTTCTTTTTCTAGCTAATCAGAAACATATTCCTGGTGGTGTTGAATGAAGAACATACCCAAAAGGTAAGCAGGTACAAGTGGTCCTTTTGTGCACAGACACAGAGATGCACTCTCAGCAGGCTTCCTCTGGTCTGGAGTCAGATGGAGTGGAGATTAGCAGGAGGAAAGAAATGAGACTTTGGATAACTCTCAGTTTATCATGTGGACTCTGAGTAGGAGAGCTATATAGGGTAAATACCCTACATTTACATTGGGGAATTACCGTTTCCTTGTCATCTCCCTCCTCTTTCTCCTCCCCACACTGAGTTTGATTCTCTTCTCCCTTTCTCTACTTGTTTGCTTCATTCACATGCTTGAAGTATTTCTTGTTTGGTCCCATGTCCATCAGATGACCTTTACAACACACAATGTGAGTTAAGAGCTGCGTGAAAATCTCTGCATGGTCGTTGCTTTCATACAGTTGCATAGCATGTAGGTAGCATCTCTTAGTATTTTAAACATGCTGAAAGGATTATGCTGGCTTCATTGCACACAGAGCATTTCACTACATTTATCCTCTGTTTTTCCAATAAGAGATATGAATCCAGTGATTTCAAAAACCTGTCTTAAAGGATCATTTCTTAGACCCCAGAGTTCACTTACTCAGTGGGGCTGTTTCCCAGAGAGGCACTAATCCTGAAAGAACCCTGATGGGAACAGTGGATGATAAATTTCTACAGCTGTACTGTAATATAAATTCAGGACAAGAAAGTTAAATGCACTTCTGTCCTGTTTTTGCAGAGGTACCTCATCACAGAGCAAGGAAAAAATAGCCCAAATTCTTCTTGGCTCCCATACATGTGGGCTTTGAAGGCAATTCTTAGTTCCACATGCCCAGTAATCAAAAAGATGGCAAGACTTCAGAGAAGCAAAAAATGGCTGGGAAGAGCAATACCCAGAGGAAAATGAAGGTGATAACATATAAACTGGTAAAAGAATGAGAAATGTTTAAACACAAAGAGTAAGATGGGTAATATTAATATAATACGCAAGATAGAATAGAATCACCAGGAAAAAAAAAAAAAAAAAAGACAAGAAAAAGGTTGGTATTAGGGAAAACTTCATTAAACTGAGCTCTGTTTGTTGTTTAATAAGTAGATGGGCAAATGCAGTAGTGGAAACCCTGGGAGATTTAAAATGAGACAAGGAGAAGTACCATCAGCATGCAAAAGGGAAGATTATTCTACTGCTGGGAGGTGGAATGAACCATTCATTAGAACATTCATCTGTAATATCTTAATGGGCAAAGTGACAGCAAAAAAAAAGAAGTGGGAGGTAGAGGCTGATGCTTTATTTTAATTGAAAAGAAAAAGGAGTTACACCAATTAGCTAGGAAAAGACAATGGGGACCTCCCTGATACTAATTCTAATGAATTCAGTCTATGACAACTCAATGAAATATCTTCTGTCATTGTGTTATTCAGAGAGAATATTTGCTATTAAAATTTTATTGCTATCCTTTAAAATTTTAGATTTTATTCTTAGTATGCTAGAACTTTCTTCACAAAATATTGACAAAAGAGCAGAATTTTCTGAGAATCTGAGAATTATTTAAGTTGAAAAGAACCTCTGAAGGCCATCTAATACAAGTTCCTGCTAAACGCAGATCCTTCTTTGAAGCTAGAACAGGTTGCTCAGGGTAGTACACAGCCAAATCTAGAAATATTTCCAAAAATTAAAATGGTAATATTTCCTTGAGCCTCCTGCTTCAGTGTTTGATCTCCTTTGCTGTGAATTTCTTTTTCTGGAATCAAATCAGATTTTCACTTGCTATGTCTCTTCTCTTGTGCCATTAAATTGTCCCTTAAAATGACACCGTAACTATAAGATATATAAAATGAAAGTTAGAAAACAAGAAGGACAGATTAAGGCATATTTTAAGATTAGGAAGTCTTTACAAGAATTTGAATTCTTCAGAAATCTCTCAGCCATTCTAGAAACACTTTTCTAGAATGAAAATTTCTTTCTGTCTGCCTGTAGTTCTGTAATAATTTGTGAAAAATTTCTTTTAGTGGCTTTCTCTGACCCCAAGCTCATAGTAGTAAATTAAAACCCCAAGTAAAATACCAGTAAACAGATCCTTGAATAACACTGATCAAGTAATGCATGTCTAAACATTAACTGAAAATAAATTAAGAAAAAAAATGGTGTATTTAAGATTACTAAGAGGGTAGCACAGTGTGGCATGGTGACATACAGGTAGTAAACCTAATCAATTTGTAAGTCAAGTTGATTTACAAAAAAATATAATGAGACTGAAAGCAGGCAGTGAACAGTGGTAATAATTATGAAATTCCCTATTGAGACAAGTCCTATTTCTTGGCACACTGGTCTTGGTTAAATTGGTCCATGGACAACCTAAACAAGAATCACCAGACAAATGTCAATATTTGAAGTGAGAGAACAACAGGCATTTTGGATAGCAAGCACATTTTCTTTGGGTCACCCACCTTTACAGCTCCATGTTGTTCAAATATCAACAATATATATTTTAAGAGAATATGTATGTGTCAGACTAGGAGCACAGGTCTGTCAGAAGGATCATCCAGCAGTTTAGAAGAAGTTGCGAGTCTTTTCTCCAGCCTAAAAACTGAGGCATCCTAAAACCAGATTCTTTCTTTTTTTGTTTCTTTCTTTATTTTTTTTTTTTCAACTGTACTGAAATACTGTGTTTGTTCTTTCTAAACTATCTTATGACATTTCTATATGAGCTATAATACAATAGGTTTTGGACACATTGATGTAAGCTTACTCTGGTTAAGAATATATCAAATTCTACATTTGCCTCCACTATTCATGTCTGTGCCTCAGAATTTTTCAGGGGCTTCACTCATATGTTACTGATAATTTTCTCCACTTTCGTTTGCAGGGAGACAGCCCAAGGAGCTTGGCCAGATAAGTGTCTCAGGGATATTTACAGGGGTGCTCACAGGGAAGAGACACGGGGTAAATGTATGGAGATGGTACTGAAAACATCTTTGTCATTTTAATAAGGAATAAAGGAGTGCTCATGCTCATCTCTCACTGACTTTCCCCACATTCAGTGACTGAATTCAGATTTTGTTCGTATCAGTCTGGGGATTTAATAATCTGTCACTGCCTAATGGCTCTGCATGCAATCAAACACAGATATTGTGCTATATAGAATTCACCATAAAATTTTATGCTGGTTATTGTTACCACTGTGTCTGTCAGCTTGAACACCTGCTGTTTGGGGAAGCAACTGCCAGTTCTGACATCTGAATGCAATCCGCAAAATTATAACCATGCATCACTCAAAACATCCATTTCCAAGACACAGTCCAAGCATCATCATTTCCTTGGTTGGTTGCCTGTTAGTATCATTTGTACTAAGATCTTGGGGATAAGTAGAAAAAGTTTCCAGATCTACAAGCCATATACCCTAACTCTCAGACCACAAGAAAAAACATTACAAGTGAGGGGGTGAGGGGGGGGAAATTACATTTTTTAAGCTATGAAATGATTCTAAAGGTAGGAAAAACAAAGCCTTAGTTTTAGGGAGTTTGTCCATATGTTGGGTAGAACAAAGCAGAGAACTGTCTTGATTATCTTTTTGTTAAGCAGCCAGCTAAAATTTTGCATGAAAAATCATAAAGCCAATTTTGCAATATTTTCTCAGTTTTGTGTGAGGGGAAAAAAAGAAAATTCTCATTTAAAAAAACCAACAAATCTTAGATTTGTTAAAAAGTTTTCTTTCTCTTTTAAGGACACATGAACAACACACTACTTTGAATAGACCTTCAAAGCAATACCTAAATAAGAACATTTAAGTGATTTTGAGAGTAAAAGTGAGCCCCATGGATTTACTTGGGGAAGGTAACAAGAAAGGATTTAGCACCCATTTGAAATGTGGACAATCCTCCATCATGTGACATGGCAACAGAGGAAAATAACTTTCAACCCAAAAGAGACGTATTTGGCCTGTGAAGTTTCCTACCTTGTCTAAAAGCAGCCCTTGTCCTAAAGCCACCCCTGTGTATCTGCTAATACAAATAATGGAGATAGCTTTGTACAGAAAAGAGGTTTAGAGGGTTAAAGGTTTTGAGCAACAAGGAAGAGCCTTCTTATTTGTAATCATAAAAGTAAAAATCTCATGTTCTTAATCCTGCTTTGGTTGAAGCTTTAAAATACTTTCATGCTGGTTTTAAGGCTTCATTGCTACAACTTATTGTTGCAGTTCTGCCCAACCTGTTAAATACAGGCTTAACTGCAGCTGCTAAAATATTTGTAAAGTCTTACCTCACAGCAAAATGGACTTGCACAGATGAAGACCAGGAGGAAGGCTATTAGTGATTCAAATTACAGGTCTCCAGTCCCAAATTCACTAGTGAATAAACAATTTGGTAAACATCACAACTACATAGGCTGCTGAAAATCCTCTCTTTTTACTAGCACTAGGATGAATGAAGGTTTGTTAACTGCACCCTTGGTATGTATCTGGGTACTCCAATTACTCTGGCATTGAGTTAAATTACCTTAAGTGAATTGAATCTGCTAAGTAGAAACTCAGCATCTTAGCTTGGGTGACTAATCTAGTCTTCTGCTTTCTGGACAAACTGAACATTGATGTCATTCTTCTGAAATTAATGGCCTCAATTATTTGGGGTGGCTGCTGGGCCAGTGATTCAGCTGGACTTCATCTGAAATGTCTGTGAAAATGAAGTTTTCAAAAAGCATTTATTTTAAGATAGACATCATTATGTCACCTAGTAAAACTAAAAAAAAGCACCCACACATCTCTGCAAGAATTAACAATGGGATCGTCCTTTCAAGCCATCACATTGTAAGAAAAACTTCCTGCCAGGAAAGTCAGGAAACATTTGGCCAGAAAGACATATCTTATGCTGAAGTCTGGGAGCTTCTTTCCAAGTGGAAAACTCAAACCTTTCCAACTCAAACCTTTCAGCTACTCAAGAGTGAATATGTAAGCTAAATCATCATCATCATGTTTCCCAGCTGCCCAATACATTGAAATCTCTCCAGCATTTCATGGAAGAATGTTTTCTCTTGTCCATACTGAATAAAGTTCTCAATAGTTAAAAAAAAATCCCTTTCTGAAAATATTCTGCCTGAATAATTTTAAAAGCTTTTTTACACAAGTTATGGGTTTCACCAGAAAGCCCACAGCAATAATTTTTCACTACTTCAACACAGAGAATTTCAAATGTTTTGTTCTTTCACTGAGACTAGGAGGACACAGGTTCAGAAAATTGATTTCATTATATTTTTCAGCCATTGCAACAAAAATGGTTAAAAATCCAGAACAGGTTAAATGTTCATTCTCAAATAAATGAGAAACAAGATAATAAAATACCTCAGACTAAACATTTACACGTTGTCTGCTTGGGCTGGAGTGCACGGACATTTGAGTTCTTTGGATTTCTGGTGGAGTCTTATGCTACAGCAAAGCATTTGGCTGAACTGCCAATGGCACCAGTTTACTCAGGAGGTTGCAGGCATCATTCCATCATTTCAAGATTCACATTGTCTGAACAAACATAAAAAATGTGGAAAAGAAGCTGAAGAATGTCAATGCAGCAGAGAATGAAACTGGACTTTGTGCTAGCTGGATGCCAATGCAGCATATTTCCCATCACACCCACACCTACTACTCAGATTGCGCAACATGCATTTTCTAGGAAGTGCATGTTCATCTGCTGAACAATTCAGCCTGAAGCATTTGGATTAGGAGGTTATAATGCCTATCAAAAAGGTTGAACTGCTTCCTCACATTTTAGCTGGACTAACAGCAAAATAATTTTAATATCAGGGAATATTCATCTGAATTGCAGGCTACAAACTAAGTCAGCTTTTTTTTCCTGAGAAGTAAACAACATCAGAGACTTAAAAAGTCATAAAGCTCAGTGCTACTGATAGTTCCAGACTTCCTAGCAACATATGAAAAAATCCAATTCTGTTGTACTAATGATGGAGGAGACAAAGAAAGGTAAAAATCTTTTTTCTGTCTGCAGGTTGGATGTAGCAAAATTAAATTCTGCATAAACAGTAGAGCTGCTCCCTTCTTCCTCTCTGTCCCCTGGCCAGGTCTTGAGCCCTTCCTCCAGCTTTCAGAGACAATGCCAGCCCAGGAGACAGGAGAAGGAGAGAAACTTGCTGTAAGAATTGGTGATATTCCCCCTATAACAGGGTGCCTACCAGGATCCCCCTCAAAAAAGAGGCAGGTGGGAACTGGACATTACTGGGAAGCAGATCTTCCTGAGGCTGTGACTTCATTTTGGCTTAGTGCCCTGAGCATCTCAGTGAAAAGTGCTTGGTATATTGATCTGTTTCTAATGCTGAACCAGACCTAGGCTGAGATGGGTGTGCAGCCCTGGGGTGTCTTATCTCAACGCAACGTCTAGACTTTGCTGTTCATGTCGTCATTTAGCTGCCATTACCATCTTCCTTGACCAGCGTGGGACATTTATTGTGTCCATTGGAATTGACCAACTGGCCAAAAGGGCCTGTAAGCTGGATGTTTGTACAGGGACTGTCTCCATGGGCCACTGTACCAGGGGCTGCTGTGTGTTACCTCAAAAATGCAAAAAGTGAATAAAGAAAAATTGCCAAGAAAAGGTTAGTAACACAACTGGGTCTACATTGTCCAAAGCCCAATATTACCTTGCTGTAAGAAATTGAAACCAATGCGCTTCTATGAGGCAGTTGAGCAAATGGGAGTTTTCATAGGCTGGATAGAGACTTCTTGATGCTGCTCAAGAGGAATTGCAGGAAAATCCCAAGTGGATATAAGAAAATATAGACAAGGCAGAATTTACTGAGAGACACCTTAGCTCCAGGACCTCTTCCAATGATACCCACAAATTAAACTATGGGTGATTGGATATCTCATTTTCCTTGTAGAATCCTGAGGGATAATACACAAAGCCATCAAAATACTTTATGCCCTGGTGTCAATAAGTGACACATCCCTCTGTGGATAAGGTGTGATGGAGTAGAAGTGCCAGAACACAGAGAGATCCTTGGCTTAAACACAGTGGATCCTCCCCACATCTATTTCTCTTCCTGGGTAGCTAATTATTTTGACTAGAATAGCTCTCACTAGTAACAATAGTTATATTTCCTACTAATATTTGTAGTGTGAAACAAAAATGGTCAAACATTTCAATTGCTTTTATCACACAATCAGCATGCTTGGCAACAAGCTGCATGTAGATTCATAAGAGCATTCAGCTACTAACCCTCCTCTGAAATACTTATTTTTAGTGTTAGTTTTAAATGCAGTATGTACTGACCAAATTCTTGTTTTGTATTTTTGCATTCCCTCTGAATTTTCTCTTGCATATATTGTTACTCCTTCTGTTCTCTCCTAACCTATTTTGAAATGTTATTGTTTGTCATTTTATAGCTGCTGTATTTCACCTCAAAATTGGCTGCATTTCAGTTGTGGTCACTCATTACATCTAGTTTATCAGTCTCTGAAAGACTATGGGGGAAAAAGTGTTGAAAAGGAATAAAAATCACTATTATTATTTTGGATGAATAGATCTTTCACTATAACGACATGCCATAAAGAAGACTAGGATAATTAAGTTTAATGAAGACTATTCACCATTTCTACCCACACTGAAAATAATAGAAACATTTATTTTCTGAGAATGTGAGAATGTTTGCTGTCTCTGGACATTAGGCCCAAGAGATGCATGGCTGCAGCTAAGAAAAGTGCTGGTTAATAACTTGAGTCTTGAAAACATGATGTGCCTGATTAATAAGCCATGAGATTTTTGCTGTGACTGTTTGAATCTTCAGCAACTCACATATTTGCTACACACAGCCCCCAAAGAAGAGTGTTAGAGGCTAAAACATAGAAAAATCAGTCAAATTTAGTGCAGAAAAGCCAAGAAGATCTGGCAAGAGATCCCACACTTCTCACATCCCTCTGCTGCTAAAACATTCAGCCTATGTTCTACTTCCTGCAGCTTCCTTCAGGCTGCAGAAAGGACCATTTTTTAAGTGCTGAAAATGTAGGTCCCTGAAGAAAATTTAGATGCCAACGAGTTAGCAAATTTGTTGAAAAATCCCAAAATGGGATTGGACAGCTGATCACGAACAGCAGGAATAACAATGCTCTTTGCCTCAATTAATTTAAACAACTAATTTAAACTCCTGTCTGCTTTGGATCATATTTTTTGTTCAGAATGAACCCATGGTCTATGAATGTATCCTTTTCTATCCTATTCTGCCAATAATTTGTTGACTGCCCCTCCTGGGGGCAGGGGACAGTTGCATCTCATTTCCTTGGCCAGGGAATTTCCTCTTTTCCAGCAGTGCATCTGCCAGCAGCCATCACATGAGTATTTCAGTAGTCTGAAAGATTGCATGTCACAAGAGTTAGCTGGACTGGATTTATCACCCATCAAAATCCTTATTAATTATTATGTAAGCCTGAACTAACATGAATACTGGCCTCCATTATGCATTATATATGGATAAAACCCATTAGAAATAACCCTAACAGTTCTCAGGTAATCAAATTTTAAGGATGATCTCATTACCAACACACAGACTGTTTCATCACTTATTAGTGATTTTGTTTTAGATAGTGTTTGGGGAGAGTGTTTTGGGGATCCATTTGGGCTATGGAATTCTTTACGGGGGAGCAAACCAAGTTTTAAGATCATGTAGGTCAAAGGAATAAAAAGGCCACTTCTTCAGCCGAGTTATCTTCAAAACCAAACCAAACCAAAAGCAAAAGAAAGCAAAACAAAACTGTCCTTTTGCCTCCCATATATTAACAATGACCATTTCACCTATCCACAGGGGAAAACAGATACTGCTTATTAGTACTTTACGTATGTCCTAACACCTGCTGAATACACTGGCATACATTTACAGTGAATCACAGACACTTTCTTTATCATTTTTGCAAACCAGATTATTTTCTTTGATGCTATCAGCAGCTTTGTCATAATATAATACTTCTCTATTCTCATTTTTCAACATACTAAAAATAAACACGCAAGCCAGAACTAATAAAAAATCCAATAGAAGTATAAATAGGAATACATTTTTCAGAAACTTCTTCCATTCTTTATAGAAAATAATTCTGTATGCATCTGGTCAGAGAAAGAGCATGTTGGTGGTCTTGGACTCCCCCATTGCCTACCTCAAAGTACAAATAACAAGAGAAACTTGATAAGCACCTATTCACAAAGAAATGGCTCAAATCGAAACAGAGTTGTGGCAGATGGCTTGCACATTTCAGAGGAAGCACAATGAATGATTTCAGTTTGGAAATTCTGCATGGGACTGGATGTGTGCTGATATGTACAAAGCGGTGAGAGGAAGGGATTCAGACAAAGTCCCTGTATCTCTGACTTCTCTGGTGGTTGGTAATGTGTGTGGTATTCAGTAGAACATCAGCAATCATTCCAGGCTACAGTGCTTTCTGGTGCCCCCAAGCAGTGCTTTGTAAACCCTGGGAAGATTTCCTCATACATCTGTTCATGGTTGTCACACGAATGAGCTATTTTTGTCATACCTGTGGACAGTAGTTATTTTCATTCTAGTTTATTTACTGTGTAAGTGGAAAAGGAATCCTTTTTTAGTCACTATTCAGAGCAACATTCTAAATTTTTTTCCACACAAGCCCTCTGCCTATCTTGGTATCTGGACATTTTAGTTCTCTTTTAGGTTAAAGGCAATTACATTGCTCATAACTTCAGCATCACTACCATACATACCATACCATACATAGATCTTCATAAGCAGAAAAAAGAACTTATTTTCAAAGGTGAAGAGCTACAATGCAGACCCCACAACACACTCACACATGCACACGCGCATACACACACTTGCCTTTAAATAGAAGGCTTAAAATATTTTTCATGAAGCATTATTGGGATTTGGAACTTCAAGCAAACGTTTCTGAAGACAGGCCAGCTTTTAGAATTCTTATTAGATATTCCTCATCAAAATCTAGGAAATCTGCTTCCATTGTCTTTGCTGCTTTTTCTTCCTCAACTTTAATCTAGTCTCTCCCACTTTTACATCTCGTGAACTGTGGAACAGACCTTCCTAAGTCATGGGATTCATGATATAGGAGAGCCAATATAACTGAAACATGCTGGGATTTCTCCTGTTTTGCAGGCTTTGTAACAGTCTGCAAATTCAGCTATAGTTTCAAGCTGACTTTATTTCCTTACTCCTCCTGCCAAGTGTCTCCTGTGAGACAGCACACTGTCTTTCATAATAATGGTATGTTTTCCCCAGTGAGCATCTTATAATATGCTGGAAGCTGTATATCACGTTCCGAAGTGCTGACAATTAGTTTGTGTGAAGGAGAACACCATGCAGAGAAAATCAGGAGGCAGTAGTCCTGTGAACAACCACTCTTTCACAGAGATTTTCTTTTCATTTTTGGAAGAAAACAAGTTCTGAAGCAGAATTCATTGTCTCCTATCACAAATTGGATTCAGAATTCCAGGGTGATGTGAGGTGAAGTATAAAAGCTTTGCCATTTTTAGGCTATAGGAAGCATTTACACATCAGAATTAGGCAACTGGCATACGCATGTAAGCAGAAGCACACCTTGCATGCTTTCTTCCAGATTTATTTAAACATGTCACCATGCAGAAAAGCTGCAGCCTTTCTTGACCACATTAGAGTTTTACAGTGTCTGTGGTCAGAAGATAAATGGGCAGAAGACCGTGTCCTTAGTTTGATTTACAGGGACATTTTACACTATTCCCTTACCAAAGCAGGGTTTAAAAGGGGTCTATATCTGCTTTAAGACCAGACAAATGCACTGCCAACTTTAAATGCTTATGAAAATCAGGGAATTCACATTTGTATCTCCAATTTCTCTAGCAGATATAAAATATTCTTTCCTTTAATACCTTTATCTCTTATCTTTCTACAAGTGAAACTATGTTTCATTACATGGTTTGAATTACTGAATGCAGGAAAATCACCATCTTAGCTTCATGTGTGAGATGGTGTGACAACAAGAACACAAAACTGCAAAAGACCTTTGTACAGACCCTACTTAGATTCAGTGTTTCTACTGCCCTTCCAGTCTGACTTAATAATGTATATGAACAGTTTAAGATCATAAGCAGCTCCTGAGAATATTTTTGTAAGGTGTGTTCTGAATCATGCCTGTATACCAGCCAGCAGTGCTGACTCTCTGCTGCTGCAAGTTGCCTCCCTTTCTCTGCATCTCCTCAGGACTGACAGAGTGTGGGAGGAGAGTTTGAGGCCAGAACCTCCCTGCCCTCTTGCCTCCTCCTTTAGGGGCTGGAGGTGGGAAAGCCCTTCTCTGGCTTCACTGGAGGAGCATGGGGAAGAATTGGCCTTGAATCTACACCTGTGTATCTCCTGTAAGATGTCTGATGTAGGAAGCTGTCGCTGTGGGACACGTGAAAGCACAACGCGGACCACCTGCTGCTTGCAAGGTAAAAAAGGGACGTTTATTATCTGACTCTGTCTTTTATACCTTCCCAAGGGTGACATTGGATTGGAGAGTGAATGGGCCACCTCTCCAAAGACATTGGACAAACCAGCAGTACATCAAGTGGTCTCCACCCCCATAAAAGAATGTAAACAATATGTTGTTTACAGAAATTGTGTGGGAAAGTTCTCCAAAGGAATGTCAACTCAGAAGGCTTTAGGAAGTCTTAAGAATCAGGGTGACAGGAAGCAAAGCTTCCCATCTCAAAGGAGGCTGTTAAAAGGAGTCTGGATCTCAAGGACAAAGAGTAGTATCCCTTTGGGAGAAGGCACAGTGGATACTAATAAGTATTTAAGCAAAGTTCAGGGAAAAGGAGCTAGCAGGTAAAGGGAAGAGCAAAGGTGGAATATTAAGCTGCACAGTGGCAGTCTCAATCACCTTGTGAATTATTATCAGAATCAGAAATCAGTGAGTATTGTAAGTCATGTGCTATTAAAGAAAGGCAAAGTTCATTCTTCGTTATGGCCCCGTGTTGAACCAGCAGTGGTTCCATGCATAGTTCTCAAGTATACCTGGAAAATATATTGTACATTCCATAGGGAAAAAAAAAAAAAAAAAAAAAAAAGGAAAAATAAAATAAAATGGATACAATAAATTACCCACCAAACCATGTGCACAAAGAAAATAAAAAGACTGTTTGAACAGCTGGAATTTAAAACTTGTTATATCCCTGAATTATTTATATTAATAAAGGAACAGCTACAATTAAGGTTAAAATTATCATACACACAGGAAGAGAAACAGTCCTGTTATTATGGCTACCAAGAACTCATACCCTGCGACTGTGCTGGCAAAGGGCTCTGTGTTATTGGTGGTAACTTTAGATAGACATAAAAGTGTTTTTAACCACAACCACTTGAAGCACATGAACCGCTGTCCCAGCCCGTGGGGATCAAGAGAGTGCAGGGCTGAGGCTGACGCATTTCTGCTTTCATATTCAGTCCCTTAATACTTTTCTGAAGCTTCAGTATTGAAACCAGACTAATGACATTCTCTGTAGCAGCCGCAAAAGTGGCTAGAAACAACCTAACCAAAGTGTACATAGAGGGGTTTTTTATGTTGCCTCTGCAGTTGTTTCTGGACAGAACTTTACTTAAACCTAAGGGAGAAAATGTAGCCTTAAGTCTCTTGGGTTTTTTAAATAATAATTGTCTATTAGGAGAAGTATCCAGGTTTTCACTCCCAGTCCTAAAGGAGAAAAAGCAGGTCACAAGGCAGCTTAAACCTTTTAAAATGTCATGAAATCTTTCCAATCTGCAGTTGGAAACCCTGACTGTGAGGAGCAGAGATTGTGGATGTGGATCATTGTAGCTGCACAGAGCCCTTGGAGAAGGTAGTAGAAATTCCTTAGGCAGAATCAAGCACAGAGAAAAAACCCTGAGTATCTGCAAGATCTTGATAAGAGAGATGCAGGAATTCAGCAGAACTGCTTGAAGTAAATACATTTGATCTAATGCTGTCTGAATTCTGATTCCACATTGCCAGTGGAGTCGGTATGTAGCAAGCGCAGGGAAGCTCCTCACTTTGGATGAAATGCTCTGGTAGTAAACACTTTTATGTGGACCTCATCCAAGAATGACTGAAGTTAGTGAGGGCAGGATTTCAACCTCAAAGTAATTTATAAAGGTCAGTGAAGTAAAAAGAAAGACTGTTATTGATTTTTATGGGCTTTGAATGCACTTGTTTTTCACCTTTGGGAATTTCAGTCAGATCAGAACTTTGTAAGTCTGATCTGAGCAACAAGAAGTCGTCCTTTTGTTAGGTATTTTCCCACACCCAAAACCACTAAAAACTCTCCCACATTTCAGTATGATTAGCTGTTGCTGTTCAGGTCTGTGGAGAAGGTCCAACCAGAATAAATAAAACCAGGAGAGAAAGCTATACATTTTGGAATCATATTTCATCACTTATGCCACAATATGCATTTTTTTCCAAATGACATTTAATTGCTTTCTTCTGAGGAGCTCCGTTTAAAGCAAGGTTTTCCTAAATAAATCCAGAAGTCTCTACATCTCAGACAAATGACACATCCTGCATTTAATCTGATTTCAAATAATTCCACTTGAAAACATGTTTTCTAATTTTTTTAGGTGAGTAAAATTAAGATCATCAGAGTTGAGAAAAAGGATTATTGTTTCCCAGTTCTTTCAGTCAAATTGCATGTTTGCTTTTTTGATTCTCTATGGGGTTTTTTTTAATGGTCTGTAAATGAAGCACAAAACTCATATATTAGGGCAAGAAATGAAGGAGATACATCTTGTGCATATGCTTAATAAGGGCTCAGGAAAGTAGTAGATATTCTGGAAAACCCTGTCTTTCCTATCCCCTTTCTGCTTTCCACACACATGGAGCAAACTCTTCAAATGAGAGAGAATGGATATGCCAAGTCTAGGAAACACCTCCTATTTCCCACAGAAGGGTAGCTGAAGAACGTTATGCAATTTTACATGCTGCACCTGAAAGTTAAGAACTGAAGAAACATTCATGGTACAGCATTCAATGACAACTGCAGATTCACTTGTTTCAGCTCGAGTAGCCAGTTGTATGGACTGTGGTCTGTCCTCCTTCAGACAGGCAGTGGTCCCAGAGAGCTTGGCCAGGCACCACAGAATTTTCCTGTGGAACAGACTTTCCCATAAGTGCTGCTGTATTTCTTATGCAAAACATTCACTATTGCCTTAAGTCCAAGGCTGCCTTCTTGTGGAGTCCATTATTGTCCTCCTGTGCTTCCATTCCCTGCATGCAATTCAAGGTCATTGACTTTGGTGGATGGGCAGTTGTTGGATCAGAGCTGCTGAGGCTCTCAGCTGTGATGCAGAGCTTTGGTTAAGCTCCTCTGTGGAGCCTGTGTGGAAGGCAGGAGCTGCCTGCCCCTGCACTAAGACTTGAGAAGTTTCAGAGAAGCTGCTTGGATCCTTTGGGTCATGGAGCAGGCTCCTGTATGCAGGAGTGCTGCAGCTTTGCTCAAAGGTAACTGGGGTCTAGACCAAGAGGGAGCAATTATCAACTGCTGCAGGGAATCTGCATTACCAGAGCACATAGTACCTGTATAAGCATTTATTTTGAATAGAGTTAGGCACTTATTTTCCTCTTCTTTTTCCTTTTTTTTTTTTTTTCTTTTGATTTTTTGTTTTTGTTTTTGTTTTTGTTTTTTTTAAAGTGAGCAGTAGATGTGGTAAAAGAAATGGAGCTCTGGAGGCAATGAAATAGACAAAAATTTGTTCCAAGATCAACTGAAAGAATTTTGAAGGCTAAAAGGCAATTTTCCTCATTCTCCTTGTATGAAACATTTGTCTACGGAGACAAATGTGCCAGAGTAGTCTGCTGTCGTGGTTTGACACGGAAAAAGAAATTTTCTTAGAAGGAAGAGGTCAGTTTGGATATTGACCAATTGAAGGTGGACACGCCTCTGAGAACATAGAGGGGTTAAAAGCAAAATTCTCAGGAGAACTCGATCTCTTTAGTTTCAATCAGCGTGCAGTGCAGACTCTCCCCTGCCCGGCGACGAGCTGGATGGGGGAGGGGAAAAGCCATGTGGCCTTGGGAGGTAGGCCCAAGGGTGCAGGGACTGGGACCAGGCTGGCCCCCTGCAGATGGAAGGGTGGAGAAAACTGAGATGTCTCCATTCCCCCCACACCCCGTCAGAGTCTCTCTCTCTCTCTCAAGAGAAAGAGACAGAGGCAGTTTTGTCAGCAGTACGCTGCAGGGAAGGAGAAGAGTGGGGGGGGCCTTAAGCTGCCCAGCTGCCTGTGGAAACCAGAGCCTGGGCAGTGAGCCATCCTTGGGAGTTGGGACTTTTAACCCTTCCTTGAGAAATGAAAGCTTTGTGAAATTTTTCTCCTCCTTGACTTGAAAGAGAGGAAGAGAGACAGCTTAAACCCTAGGATGTCAGAAAGAGAAATTCTAGGTGGGAGGAGATGATGGAGTAGCTTTTGGCTAGACTTTTTCTTGGTAGTCACAGACTAAACCAATCTTCTCCTCCAAGAGAGACTGTATTTTAAGAGGATGCTGGTGGGCCAAAGAGACCTGCTTCAGCTGAGAAAAGACAGAAGTAGAGCGAACAGAGAAAAGTTAGGGAGGTTTGTGGTGGTACCCCCTGTCTTCAGAGAAGAAGAAGAGAAGATCTCTGTTCTTAGACCCTCGGCCCAGGGGAAAATGGGGGGGACTGTAGTCCCAAAAATGAAAAACTGAACTGCTGTTTTTTCCCCTCTTGGCAGGGCATCCTTGAAAGGAAAAATCCTAAAAGCAATCTGTCTATCCATGCATTGGTAGTGAGAGCACTGTGCATGGGAAAGGAAAAGGGTCACCATGGAAAACTTTTTCTCCAGGCGGTGCCATGTGTGACATGGAAACACATGATGTGGCATCTGTGTTTCTTGGGGGGTCTGTGGCACAAGAGAGGCTCCTCTCTTCCTCGATGGACTGAGTATCGATTGTCTGGAGGGTGGAAACCTGATTGGGGTCCAGATTGTGTCTCGCTGTGGTTTGTTGGAGTTAGGTAGTGGAAGGAGGAATGCTTTGCAGAGTTTCCATTTTAATCTCTGTGTGGGGGTTTTTTTCTTTCTTTTTTACTTTTATAGTAGTAGCTTAATAAAGTTTTTTTCCTTGTTATTAAGCTTGTGCCTGCTTTGTTCTGTTCTCGATTTCGTTTCACAGCATTCAATTGAGAGATTGCATTTTCATGGGGGCACTGGCATTGTGCCAGTGTCAAACCATGACATCTGCTTTGACATTTTTACTTCTGGTCCTTTTTCATTAGCATACCTTATAAATAAGGAAGCACAAAAAGCTTCTTTTAAAAGCAATGATGACAAAAGGGTGGATTAAAATGCTTTGTTTCAGAGTAAATTAAATATCTGGAGTTGTCCAAAAATACCTGTTTGTTGTTTCTATTCTGACCTCTCCAAATGGAATCTAAATAATATTTCTCCAACTTTTTCCACTCACACACCAAGAAAAAAAGCCTTTATTCTTCCTACTGTCTTCAGAAGTTGTCAACCATACATGAATTATGTGAGCTATCTTGAGGTACAGTTATGTGACCTAAAATCTATAACTTACCAGGCCAAATACCAAGCATTCTGTATGCTTGAACAAAGATTATTTTGCATTTTAATGAAAAATATACTGCAAGTAAGCTGAGGATTTAGAATTTTCTTATTCTCCTACCTAGAGATACTGTGAACATCAAACACAGATAGAAGTTGCAGTTAATAAAGTTTAGAAACTTCAAAAAAAAAAGAGAAATTGCTTTTTTAAAAAAGAAAATTATTTTTTAAAAATGGCATTCTTTTAATTCTTAGAGATTTCTGAGCCTATTAAATATTTCACAGGGCACTGGGGAGCTCTCATGTCTAGTTCTGGTGAGACAGTGGATCTGAAACCTGACATCGGTTCAGACTGGTTTATTGCAGGTGCCACTTGGATATTTATAAATCAATGGGACCAGATGGGATCCACCCTAGGGTGATGAGGGAGCTGGCAGATGTGCTTGCGAAGCTGCTCTCCATCATTTATCAGGAGTCGTGGCTCACTGGTGAGGTCCCGGACGATTGGAAACTGGCCAATGTGACACCCATTTGCAAAAAAGGTAGGAAGGAGGATCCTAGTAATTACAGGCCAGTTAGCCTGACCTCAGTACCAGGTAAGATAATGGAACAGTTCATACTTAGTGCTATCACACAGCACTTACAAGATGGCCAGGCTATCAGACCCAGTCAGCATGGGTTTACAAAGGGTAGGTCATGTCTGACCAACCTGGTCTCCTTCTATGACCAGGTGACTCGTCTGGTAGATGCAGGAAGGGCTGTGGATGTTGTCTATTTAGACTTCAGCAAGGCCTTTGATACTGTTCCCCATAGCATACTCCTGGAAAAGCTGGCAGCCCATGGCTTGGATGGGAGCACCCTTCGTTGGGCTAGGAACTGGCTGGATGGCTGGGCCCAGAGAGTGGTGGTGAACAGTGCTGCATCCAGCTGGGGCCAGTCACTAGTAGTGTCCCTCAGGGCTCTGTGCTGGGACCATCTCTCTTTCATATTTTTATAGATGACATGGATGAGGGCATTGAGTCCTTCATGAGTAAATTTGCAGGTGACACTAAGCTGGGAGCTTGTGTTGATCTGTTGGAAGGAAGAAGGGCTCTGCAAAGGGATTTGGATCGATTGGACAGATGGGCAGAGTCCAACAGCATGAAGTTTAATAAGTCCAAGTGCCGAGTTCTGCATTTTGGACACAAAAATCCCCTACAGTGTGACAGGTTTGGGACAGTATGGCTGGACAGTGTCCAGACAGAAAGGGACCTGAGGGTGTTGGTCGACAGCCGGTTGGATATGAGCCATCAGTGTGCCCTCGTGGCCAAGAAGGCCAATGGCATCCTGGCCTGCATTAGGAATTGTGTGACCAGCAGGAGTAGGGAGGTTATTCTTCCCCTATACTTGGTGCTGGTGAGACCACATCTTGAGTGCTGTGTCCAGTTCTGGGCCATTCAGTTCAGGAAGGACATAGCGATACTTGAGAGCGTCCAGAGGAGGACAACAAGGCTGGTGAGAGGCTTGGAACACAAGCCCTACGAGGAATGTTTGAGGGAGTGTGGGTTGTTTAGCCTGGAGAAGAGGAGGCTTCTTAGAGGTGACCTCATCGCCCTCTACACCTTCCTGAAGGGAGGCTGCAGACAGGTGGGGGTTGATCTCTTCCACTGGGCAGCAACTGGCAGAACAAGAGGACACAGTCTCAAGCTACATCAGGGAAGACTTAGGTTGGATATTAGGAAAAAAATTTTCACTGAAAGAATAATAAAATACTGGAATTGTCTTCTTAGGAGGTGGTGGAATCACCATCTCTGGATATGTTTAGAAAAAGACTGGATTTGGTACTTGGTGCTATAGTCTAATTGTGGTGTTAGGGCACAGGTTGGACTTGATGATTTTAGACGTCTCTTCCAACCTCATTATTCTGTGATTCTGTGATTCTGTGATTCTGTGATTGCCTGCCTTACACCTTGGGTCAATGCAATTAAAGCAAAAGAACACAAGAAAAGTATCATAGTTTGGTACAACTGAAAGAAAAGGTCTATGATAAGGGGATAATTTGCAAAGTTTTTCAGGTTTTGGAAGTTAGATGTGGTCCTTGTAGGAGACTGGGAGGACCAGGGACAGTCAAAATATGAATGACATTTACCTTCAGTACATCAACATTATTTTTCATCATGCAAAGTGTTTGTTATTTTAGTGCCCTTTAAAGAGCACTGCTCTTCAGAAGCCACAATCTGCATGAATCAGGCCCCAGAAGTTATGAGAACTTCTACTCTGTGACCTCTACCAAAAGCACAGTGCGCAGGGCATACAGGCATTTTGTGTGCACAGCCCAGCAGGCAAAGGGCTGCTCACAGTGGTGTGCCATATCCATACACCATTCATGTCTGCAGTATTTAAGATGCATTCAGACACTGGCATCCTAAAGATAGAAGGTCAGATATTCCCCAGACACATTCTCTGTGCCACAGGGATACTTCAACAGTAACAAAGTGCTACTACAGCTGTCAATGAAAAAGACAACTACAACTGCATCCCTTCTTCTCATCCCTTAAAAAAGGCAGCAGAGACAATGCAGGTATTTTGACATGCGAACCCAACTACTAAGAAAAGCAGGGTGTTAATACGTGTATACACTCAGTATGTGTATTTGTGTGTGTGCGGCTGGCATGAATGCTCACAGCAGTCAATTACCTGTATCAGGTGTGTTCCATGGGACTCTTCACAGTCCTGGCACCTTGACTGCTCAGCCTGGTGACCTGGCTCTGATCCCCCTGAACCTGCATTCTATACAAGGAGTTGTGACAGTGTGTATCTCTGAGAGTCAGGATGCAGCCAGAGTAGGTACACAGAGCATACAGCTGAGAAGTTATCCTAGATCTGACTGATGAGAAAACACCTACACAAACAGCCAGCAATGTTAAACCTTGTAGTAAAAACTTATTTTCTCAATTTTCCATTGATACTTTTCACTGAGGTCGTGGCACTCATGATCCTAATTCCACAGACCAGAAAGCCATCTGAGCAGTGAGAGGCGAGCAACACTGCTGCTGTCCTCCAGCAACAGTGATGGAAAGGAATCTCATATCTTTTTAGTTCCTAGTCCACTGGCAGCCTTATTGTTGCACAGATTGAGAGCTCTACTCCAGGTCGCTGAGGTATCATGAAGTGTGTTGTACATTAATTACACAAAGAGACAGGAGAGCCGTTGCATCCAGAAGTATGTAATGTAACACATATTAAATTCAAATATATAATATTGGAAGCACACATACAATTGAAAATGCATAAATTGATATGGAGACAAAAATTTTATATTAATTTAAGTGATTTTTCAGTTACTTAGACCCCCTGAAAAAGGGGATATAAAGTCACCCGGTTCCATGCACATGAAGTAGCAGACCAAAGACCTCCCTAGGTCCTCCCTCTGACGAGAACAGACAGTGAAGCTCTTCCAAGAGCAATTCAGTGTCAGTGCTCTGGGTCAATTCCTCTGGGAGCCTTTCTCTGAATACTGTCAGGATGTATTGGTGAAATTAAGGAAGCAGTGAGTTAACCTAGATGATAAAAGATAACTGGTAAAGGTAACATCTTAATACATCCATGGCTTTTACTCAACACTAGCTACTAAATTTTTTGCTTTATTTTCCCTGTTACTTTAATGTTTAGGATATACTGACCTCTCAGTCAGAGGTACAGATAAAAAAACCAGAATACATTAAATTGCATGGTCACGATACCATTGTGTCACTTCTAATACTTCCCCTGCCATTAGGTAAGATTGTCTACAGGCATATTGTATAACTTTTTCTGTCAATACTGGACATGTTAAACTGAGTAATGTAATGTTACTCTTAGTATCTGTTTATCTTCTGACTTCAAATACAGAGCCATTGAGCTGCTTCTCTGGAGTCTGTGAAAGGTGAAAAGGAAACACAGACAGTGTAAACTACCACAATCTCCATATGAGAAGAGAAGAAAAATCAGTGTTGAAAATAATTGCTCAAAATGAATAAATGGTCTCAGATCACAAAAACTAAATATCCACCCTTACTGTGATGTTTTGCAAGAAGCCTCTTCACGCAACACAAAATTAAGCGTTTTTATTTTTACTGAGCTATAAGAATACTAACATTTTATTTTGAAAATAAAATCATGCCTTATTATCCTAAAATTGATACTCTTAGTTTCACTGTTTTAAAAACTATGAACTAGATTAAATGCAATTTGCATTTAGTTTTGCAGAATATTGTATCTTTGCAAAATTAACTCATTTCTAACATACCAAGATGTTTCTCCTGGATATGCTGCTTAAAGTTTCCATTTTTCTTGGGTTTTGAGAGAATATTAAAATTTGCAAATATGAAACACAAATGCGAAGTAGATAGTTTTTACGGTTTAGAGGAAACACATAACAAAGAATCTGAAAAAAACCCCAAACCCAAGACCTGAATCCTTGCCAGCTTTGTTGCAAGATTTAAATTTTTGAATAATTAAGTTAAATTTCCAGATAAGTTGAAACTTAGAGTTAAAACAACATTAAAATGCTATTTCAAAATTATTCTCTTATTCTACCATACAGGACAGTCTGATTAATCTGGATGGCCTTAATTAGATTTTTTTTTTAATATAAATATATATTTGTAAGGAATATCCCAAGCCCTTTTAAAATCCACCTCGACTTCTGTGTCTTTGAAATTGCATGTAATAACAAACAAACAAACAAACAAACAAACAAACAAACAAACAAACATTTAGGTGTGTTCTGCACAGCTGGTGTAAAGAGACTCTATATGAAAGTTATGCCATTGATAGCACAGTTCCTCAGATTATATATACAGAAGACATTAACAAGAGAGCAGTTGCCAGTGATTCTCACTCTAGTATAGATCTCTGTACTGTTCTGAGAACAGCTGGTGCAGACTCAAAATTAAAAAATTCTTAAATTAGCTAGTGTAAACAAAGGAAAGCTCTGGACTGTGATTTTTTTTTTTTTAATGCTTCACTCCATTACTGAACCTGCTCTGTCACCCCAGGACAACAAGAAATCAAGAGAAAGAAGCTGAAAGAAGCCTGAAATCATCCATACAACCTGACCAAACCTGGGATAGGGTGCCAATATTGTTTTGCTTGAAGAAGAGAACAGAGTTCTGATGATGAGTGCTGTGTATTTTTGCAGTCTATTCGGTGAACAGAACATGTGCTTAGTGGACATCACTGGGGGCCACAAGGTGTGGCCTCTGCTGTCTTAGAGCATCTCTCTGACCTGTGTGTGTACTGCAGATCAGTAAATTTAGTAGGCTGACTCCTCAGACAGCCAGTGGAGCTCTTCAGCAATATGGTAAACTTGTACATCAAATCACAGGAACTCCCTTACCTGGCTTGGGGCAAACACCTTACAGGAAGGAGGTATGTTTGCAAAGGACAAAGGAAGATTCTCATGGTCAGTTTTCTCTTAAATGTGTGGCCTCACTGTGCAACTAAACCTAGAGAGTTCAGAAACTTCATAGCAAAAGTACCTTCCATATTCTTTGGTGTAAGACAGGACTTTTGCAACATTGCAGGAAGAATTGCAGGCTGATGTTCTTGAACAAGCTGCACACACAATATGAAATCTGTGTATGCCCATTTGCTGCTCACATGCAACACTACTATCACATTTAGCCAGAGCAAATTGGAAAAGGCATTAGGCTTTCAAAAAGTGACTACTCTTTGAAATAGAGCTTCACAAGTTCCTAAAAAAGCACATACAATTATCAGGTTGTAAAAGAGGCTGAAATGCAATTGGTGTTGATATTTCTTCTGAGACGGTCGATTTATAGAAGTGCTTAAATATGTGTTTGCTGGACAGATCCCAAGAAGAGATGCCAGTGGAACAGAAGTCTCTCTTCTTTCCAATTTTTTTCTTATACTCCTCTACCTCCTCAAGAATACTTACTGCCCAACTTCTAGACCAGATGTGTACCTTTTCATTGTAAATATTAAAAACTTGCTAAGAAGAAAATGCAAGTTCTTTACTATACACAAACTGAATTTCCATTATAAAACTGATTAATGTATTAGCCAAGCTTCTTGGCAGATAAATATAATAGGATTACATACAGAGAGGTCTTCAATGTTCCCAGTTTAATGAATGGCATCAGGTCATTCAGAGATATTAGTTTTTTTACTTCATTTAGCAATTCTGATACATAAATCTCCACTGTATCCCCTTCTGTGAATATGTGGATATAAAAAGTGAATTAGGAGCTCCTCTTTTCAGCTATAGCTTTGTGCCTTCCAGAATATTACTTAAAATAGTTCAAAATTTGTATCCTGTGCTCTGACCTTTCCAGTTGCCAATGGAAATACATATTGCTGTTTCCAATAGAATAATAGATTCCTAGAATATTCTGAGTTGGAAGGGACCCACAAGGATCATCAAAGTCTAGCCCTTGGTCCTGCACAGGACACCCCAAAAGTCACACTATGTGCCTGAGGGCATTGCTTAAACACTTCTTGCGCTCTGTCAGCTTTGGTGCCATGACCATTTCCCCGGGGAGCCTGCCTGGTCCAGTGCCAAACACTCTCTGGTTTAAGCACAGCTTCATATCATTTCCTCATGTCCTATCACTAGTCACCAGAGAGAAGAGATCAGTTCTTGCTCCTGCACTTCCCTCATGAGGAAGCTGTAGACCACAAGGAGATCTCCCCTCGATCTTTTCCAGGCTGAAAAAACCAAGTGACCTCAGCCACTCTGCAAATGACTTCCCCTCATCCCATCAGCATGGATGGCCCAGATTAGAAAGGTGTGAAGGTGACAAACTGCAGCTAGGATGTGATCTCCTTGTCATGACTCTGAGCCCCAGTGTCCCTGGGACTGGGAGCTTTCTGGCTCTCTGAGCTCTACACCTAATGGAATCTTGGGGCAGCAGGTAAGGTCTCTTTCACCGTGCTTTTCCTGGATTAGAAAAGCATGGAGGCATAAATGTGGGTGTCCTGCCGTGATTCCCTAGCAGGCCTTTTCCAGTCTCAAGTGTCCCCTGGCTGAATCCTTGCTAGTAGATATACACAACTTTAAATCAAACATAGGGAAAAAATAAGGAAAAATATCAGAAATGCAGAGTGCTTAAGGTTTCAGATTTTGGTCTTGCCATCTGAACCCCAGTTGAAACCATAAAGATATTGGCCTCTGCACTCCAATTCACTGCATGTCTGAAGATGGTTGAAGCCAGCAGCTGGTTTTGTTTTGGGTTTGTTTGCGATTTTTTGAGATTGGTTTTTAAAACAGAAATTTCTGTTCCACTTCAGCATACTACCTTGCATCCATTTTGTTCAGAATTCCCAAACTAGAAATAAAAAGGGTGCAGAAACAGCATATATTTTTATGGTTGATACAACATAAGATGTGAGGGCAGAATGATGTGCCCAAGCATTCAAAGAGAACGGCAGAGCTGGACATTGAATATGTCTTTCAGTATAATATTCCTACACTTATACAAGTACCTGTCTTTCTGCTTTCTCAAAGGCTGACACTGTTACACTTAACACCTTCAGGTCTCTTTCCATATGCCTAACATTGGTATTCCAAGAATCAGTCTCTCTGCATGTCCTACACACCTCTAACCATGCCCACCATGGCATACTCATACACATACATAAGAACAGTTCATACATAAACTAGTGTCATGGTTATGTATGAACTGTCCTTATGTATCCCCTTTCCATGGCTGTGCCCTTTCCCCAGAAGGACAACTACAGAACTGCTTTCCAAAAACTGTAACAGTGTACAAACAAAATCTCCATAGCACAAGGTGTACTTCCTACACCCTCATTTCAGGTCTGGCTCTTTTGGGCTGACAACCATGAACATCGATTGGCCACCCAAATCCATTTTGTTTTGTCTGGTGCATTTCTCTAACACCACCACTTTGTGAAACAACACACTTTAAAACTCAAACATATATATATATATATATATATATATATATATACATATACTTATTTCTGGCTTTTTTTCTGACACAGTGGACCCTTCCACTGTCACTAGTCAACAGAAAGATATGATATTTCTTAAAAGACTTTTCTTTTATACAAGACTTTTCTCAAAAAAATTGTTTGAATTCATGTTCTATCTCTTTTTTCTGAAACTTTTCTCTGGGCCACCCACTGCCCTCTAGGCAGTGGCACCTATCCAATAACATGCTGAAAAAGCTTGACGAGCTCTGGCTTTTCCTCATCTATAGCCTCCCAGATCCTATTCTTTCACCCACTAAAACCTTTGGCAAAACTCCATATCACTTCAATGGAAGCAGAATCAGGTTGCTGATGGATAAATGCACTTCTTCCATCAGATCCCCATAACAGATATAGAGTTGGTAACCGTATGGGCCTTTTATTTTTCTCTATTGTATTATAAGAATACTGAAAAGTATCATAAATGTATAATGCTGTACGTGCCTCTAACACCATTTTCTGAATCTTACACAAAGTACTTGGCTTCTTCCATTTTACTTCTTTCGATTTCAGGTTCACATTCCAACAACCACTTGCAGAATTAAAAAGGACTGACTATCTTGACCAAATGAAAAAGTACATTCCTGATAGGGCATCCAGCTGAGAATTTGAATAGGAAGCAATATACTCAAAAGGCATTCTGTGTCTTCCTCCAACCCATCATCCCACCAATTTTCTGTTCTCTCAACACTCTCCGACTAAGCAGTTCCTTTACAAGATTAGCTTACTCCAAGATATTTTATTACCTTAACCATTTGTTTGTAATGGTGGTTGCTGAATGCAACCTTACGAAGGCATGGATGAAAAGAAAGGAAAAGGTTTGAATGCAATAAGCTGGCCTGAACGTCAGCCTAGAATGTGTGGTGAACTGTTCTACGAACTACAGATTTATGAAGTGTCTCTACATGCTTCTCTCTCAGTGCATTGCTTGGTTACTTTTGAACACCTAGTTCTGCGTGGTTAATGTCAGAACTAGCCTGCTGTAGCAGGGCCTCTCCAGATGTCCTAGTTTAGGGCAAATTTGGGGAAAAGCCTCTTGGAGGGAGCCCCCAGAAAACAAATCCTCACGGCCCCTCCCCACCCACCTGGTTCAGGAAAAAAATTTCACAGAGAGAAGTGGAAAAGAGCCTGTTTATTTAACAAACAAAGCACTCCCCAGCACTAAAAAAAATAACACCACATGACAAAAAAAACTCTTTCACCACTCTGAAGAGATGAACAAATCCAGAGAGTCTTTCCTGGGCGTGGTTGCCCAGGTCTGGACGCTGGGGATTGCTCTCCAGCACTGGGGATGGCTCCTGCAGATCACAAAGCGCAGGCTTTGGGTATTACTTGGTGTTTCCCAGGTCCCAGTCCGGAGCAGGTTGGGTGGCATTCAGGAAAAGGAAAGGAAAAAAAAAACAGTCCAGGGAAAGAATTGGATTGCTTAGCTAAACTAACTAGAAAGCAAAGGCAAAAGCAGAAGCAAGCAAAGCAAAGCAAGTGAAAGCCAGCAAGTAAGCAAAAGCAAGCTAGCCAGCACTAGCCTCTTCTAGACAGCAGACCATGCAGGGAGGTGAACCGGCTGATAACAAGGCAAAACAAACCTTCACTTTCAGAGTCAGTTCTGAAAGTACAGAACATAATATCAAACATAAACAGAACACACAATTGGGGATACAAACACCATAACGTCACCCTACGACACCAGTACACAGCCCTTTTCTGCAATTTCTCCCTCATACTGCTGCCACAGCAGATATTCCTGATGAGACCAAACATAGCACTCCTTGCAGGAAAGACATTTATTTTGTTATGACTGGCAAACTCTGCTGAAAAGGGTAATAAAACAAGTCATATAGGCTTAACACTGGATATAAGCAAAACGGCCATCAAAGTGAACATAAGCCGTGATAATTAAGACTTGTGCTGTGAGCGTCCACCAGAGAGACTTGGGATCTGGGAGCTCTCTCTCCTCTCCTGTTATGGAGCTAGCCAGATAAACAGGGGAAGCTTGACTGCTGTGGTATGCCTTTAATCATACCAAAGTGCATTTATTATGGAGACAAAAATCAAGTTTGCTTGCCAGAATGTCATTATGAAAAACCTAAAATATGATGGAAGGTGGACTGACGTTGTAGGCTTACTTAATAATATATAATTGCTTTATTTATCAATGAATTCCAATGAATGTGCTATGATGTCAAATGTGCTCAAGATTTTATAACCAATATTTATGAATTTGCAGTGCTGAGTAATTCTCACTGTTGGTTTTTATTAGCAACAGATCAGTCTGTGCTCTACTCATTTTCATCTTGGGCCAAAACTGTTTTCATTTATTGCATGTCCAAAGGAAGTGACATCTTCATTTAGTCAGTCAAACAAGATATCATTACCATTCCCTGCACATCTGCAACACTCAAGTATAGCTACATAAAGAAGAATGTGCTGTTTTATATATTGTCATAAGACAAAGAGAAATAAAAGTACTTGTGTTTTATTACCTTTAATATAATGATTATCTTAGAAGGCTTATATCTTGCAAAATAATCTCTATAAGGTATTTGTTTGGATTTTGGAAATAAGACCTGCAAACCTGACCTGGAGCATAAAGCCCAGAACTAAAAAGCTGCCAAATTAAAACAAGAAAACAAACAAATAAACTTCAAGATTTTTCAAAAGTACTTCTTCAAAAGGTTTTACAAAAATTCCGGTTGTGGTAGACATTTTGTTTCTGGCATCCATTTTGGTACAATACCCCATGGGAATGCTAGCAAACAGAATTAGGGCCTTAGATGTGGGAATCCAGGTCTTCCCTCTGGTAGTGCCGGAAGGTCTGGGACCCTGACAAGGGGTCAGGAATCCCTCTGTACAGAGCCCCCAGAGACACTGTCTGTGATCTCTGTCCATGGAAAAGAGTTTTCAATCTTACAGGATGAATTACAAGCTCTGAGTGTTTGATATAAGTAATAATTAAGTGTGGCATGGGTGCAAAAGTAAAATTTTAGGATTCTAGATTAGGGGTTCAAAGGGGACAAGATAGAGGAAATTGGGTGTGTCTTGTCCTTTTTCTTCTTCTTCATGCCCTCCATGTTTCACTGTAGTGTTGGCATTTTTCTATTGGTTTAGGCTGGGGACACACTGTTCAATGTAGGTGACAGATATTGGCACGTTATTGTAAATATAGCGCAGGTAGTTTCTGGTATATAATGTTTGTAACATCCCACTGAGGGCAGAGCTCCACACGCTGCCCTGCAGGACAGACCTGCGGCAGGGCAGCAGAACATGTTAGAGATAAGCAAGAATAAACAACCTTGGAAAGAGCACAGATGAATTATGACTTCTTCTTTTGCAACGGCGCAGAAAGACAGAGACATTCTACAATCTCGCAATCATCAATACCTCAGATTCTGACACTTAGAGCTTTTATACACAAGAGCTCAGTAGTGGCTAACAAAGAATCCAAGAAAACACGTGTCTTTGTTACCCAGGTTAGTTTCACAGATAGCAAACTTAGCATCTCCAACAACTACGCTTACCAAAACTTATGCTGGGATAACTCCCAGAGACATACCATTGCATCACAAGAGTTGTAAAACCATACACGTGTCTCTGGCAGTCCCACAATCTCTCTACAACACTGTGCAGATCTCAGACCTGAATTTATTTTCTTGTTAATGCATGCACAAACTGCCTCGGGTTTACCAATACCTCCTACACATTTTGCACTCCTACACATTAACAGAGCAAGGTCTTTTAAGAAAAAAAAAATGTCACCATAATTCTTCTTTGCTTTTTCCATTGCACTATCCTAGTCCAAGCGGAGACCCAGAAAGAATCTTACCCTACAATCATAACAGGAGCAAACAAAATTCCTATAAGGGCAGATCTTCTTTCATATGTTCTTTGACATCCAAGCAAAATTTCTAGCTGCTTTAGGCAGCCCAGGACCTCACCCTTGTTTTTGGAAAGAGTACCAGTGCTGCTGAGAGCCTACAAAGAAGATCTAAACAACAAATACAAAAGAATGAGAGAGAAAGAGTAGCTTGAGAAAACGTGTTACAGCATTTGAAACCAGAAGTATTTTCTCATGACAGAAGGGCACCAGCACACTGTGGCACTCAAACAAAATCAACACCAGTGCCAAAGGATATGGGATAATGGAGAACGGGATTTTGGGACCTGGATTCCCACATCTAAGGCCCTAATTCTGTTTGCTAGCTCCGGTGTAGTGTGCGCAAAGCAGCCGCTTCTCCTGCTCCGGGAGCCTGACAGAGCGGTAGCTTGTACGAGGGCGAAGAACGAAGCCGCAGACCACCGGACTTGTGTGCACAGCCTACGGGCTGCTAGAGGAAGGTGGCTGCAGCTCCCTAACCCATCAATTCACAGCAGGCATGCTCTATGGAGCTGTTCCAGGACAACTTTCAGTGCTTATTGGTTCGTCCTGATACAGCCCCTCCTGGGAAATTCATGCTCGTCCCCTGCGGCTCCGAGATGCAGAAACATCGATGGCAGCTGCAGAAAAGAAGGGCTGCGTTGAGTTGTCGAGAAGCAAGAATATAGCCAGCGCCTTGTGTTTGGGAGTCAGCAGCTGCTGGACTTTTGCGATTGCTTTCACGGTGCACTGAATGCCAGGACGGCATGTGCACGTTAAAACAACGAGCTGGGCAAGAGCAGGAAGGGAGCACGGCCATCAAAGAGCATCTGGCATCTTGCCCTGGAAAGAGCACTGTTTTTGGAGTGTGCAGTAAAATCGTGTTTCTGGACAAGGGAGGCATAAGTGCGCTGCGCTCCTAAGCTATCTCCCTGCGAGACACACTGCCAAAGCTTTTCGTTATCATGCAGTCTAGTGCAGACGCACACTACGGCTCTCGGCTGCTGTCCGAAGCGAAGCGCCGGTCGCCGGCGTCTTTCGGCTGAAGCAGCGCTTCGGAGCGTACGGCTGTTGTGTGCGCGAAGCAGCCGCTTCTCCTGCTCCGGGAGCCGGACAGAGCGGTAGCTTGGACGAGGGCGAAGAACGTTGCCGCAGGGAGACGACATTGTGTGCACAGCCTTGGCACTGCTAGAGGACGGTGACTAAAGCTCCCTGCCTCTTCAATGCACTGCTGGCATGCTTTCTCGAAGGTGTTCCGAGACAACTTTCCTGGGTTTTGACTTCGTTCTGATGCAGCCCCTCTTGGGAAATCTGTGCTCGTCCCCGGAGGATCGAGATGCAGAGAACGCGATGGCAGCTGCCGAAATGAAGGACTCTGTTGAAGTGTCGAGAAGAAAGAACTTAGACAAGCGTGTTGTGTTTGGGAGTCAGCAGCTGCTGGACTTTTGCGATTGCTTTCACTGTGCACTGAATGCCAAGAAGGCATGTGCACGTTAAAACAACGAGCTGGGCATGAGCAGGAAGGGAGCACGGGCATCAGAGTGCATCTGGCATCTTGCCCTGGAAAGAGCACTGCTTTTGGAGTGTGCAGTAAAATCGTGTTTCTGGACAAGGGAGGCATAAGTGCGCTGCGCTCCTAAGCTATCTCCCTGCGAGACACACTGCCAAAGCTTTTCGCTATGATGCAGTCTAGTGCAGACGCACACTACGGCTCTCGGCTGCTGTCCGAAGCGAAGCGCCGGTCGCCGGCGTCTTTCGGCTGAAGCAGCGCTTCGGAGCGTATGGCTGTTGTGTGCGCGAAGCAGCCGCTTCTCCTGCTCCGGGAGCCGGACAGAGCGCTAGCTTGTACGAGGGCGAAGAACGAAGCCTCAGAGCAACGGGCTTCTGCGCGCACCCTAAGGACTGCTAGAGGACCGTGGTGGCCGCTCACCTGCCTCTTCAATTCCCTTCTAGCATACTTATGGAAGATGTTCCAGGACAATTTTCCTGAGTTTTGAATTCGTCCTGATGCAGCCCCTCCTGGGAAACTCGTGCTCCTCCTCTGAGGCTCCGACATGCTGAGACCTCGATGGCAACTGCAGAAATGAAGGGCTGCGTTGAGTTGTCGAGAAGCAAGAACATAGCCAGCGCCTTGTGTTTGGGAGTCAGCAGCTGCTGGACTTTTGCGTTTGCCTTCACGGTGCACTGAATACCAGGACGGCATGTGCACGTTAAAACAACGAGCTGGGCAAGAGTAATCGAAAGATCACGGCCGTCAGAAAGCAACTTATATATTGCCCTGGAAAGAGCACTGTTTTTGGAGTGTGCAGTAAAATCGTGTTTCTGGACAAGGGAGGCATAAGTGCGCTGCGCTCCTAAGCTATCTCCCTGCGAGACACACTGCCAAAGCTTTTCGCTATGATGCAGTCTAGTGCAGACGCACACTACGGCTCTCCGGAGCTGACCGAAGCCAAGCGCCGGTGGCCAGCGTCTTTCGGCTGAAGCAGCGCTTCGGAGCGTACGGCTGTTGTGTGCGCGAAGCAGCCTCTTCTCCTGCTCCGGGAGCCGGACAGAGCGGTAGCTTGTACGAGGGCGAAGAACGAAGCCGCAGGGAGACGACATTGTGTGCACAGCCTTGGCACTGCTAGAGGACGGTGACTAAAGCTCCCTGCCTCTTCAATGCACTGCTGGCATGCTTTCTCGAAGGTGTTCCGAGACAACTTTCCTGGGTTTTGACTTCGTTCTGATGCAGCCCCTCTTGGGAAATCTGTGCTCGTCCCCGGAGGATCGAGATGCAGAGAATGCGATGGCAGGTGCCGAAATGAAGGACTCTGTTGAAGTGTCGAGAAGAAAGAACTTAGACAAGCGTGTTGTGTTTGGGAGTCAGCAGCTGCTGGACTTTTGCGATTGCTTTCACTGTGCACTGAATGCCAAGAAGGCATGTGCACGTTAAAACAACGAGCTGGGCATGAGCAGGAAGGGAGCACGGGCATCAGAGTGCATCTGGCATCTTGCCCTGGAAAGAGCACTGCTTTTGGAGTGTGCAGTAAAATCGTGTTTCTGGACAAGGGAGGCATAAGTGCGCTGCGCTCCTAAGCTATCTCCCTGCGAGACACACTGCCAAAGCTTTTCGCTATGATGCAGTCTAGTGCAGACGCACACTACGGCTCTCCGGAGCTGTCCGAAGCCAAGCGCCGGTGGCCGGCGTCTTTCGGCTGAAGCAGCGCTTCGGAGCGTACGGCTGCCGCTCCGCTGTTGTGTGCGCGAAGCAGCCGCTTCTCCTGCTCCGGGAGCCGGACAGAGCGGTAGCTTGTACGAGGGCGAAGAACGAAGCCGCAGAGCACCGGGCTTCTGCGCGCACCCTAAGGACTGCTAGAGGACCGTGGTGGCCGCTCGCCTTCCCCTTCAATTCCATTCTAGCATCCCTATGGAAGATGTTCCAGGACAATTTTCCTGAGTTTTGAATTCGTCCTGATGCAGCCCCTCCTGGGAAACTCGTGCTCGTCCTCTGAGGATCCGAGTGCAGAGACCTCGATGGCAACTGCAGAAATGAAGGGCTGCGTTGAGTTGTCGAGAAGCAAGAACATAGCCAGCGCCTTGTGTTTGGGAGTCAGCAGCTGCTGGACTTTTGCGTTTGCCTTCACGGTGCACTGAATGCCAGGACGGCATGTGCACGTTAAAACAACGAGCTGGGCAAGAGTAATCGAAAGATCACGGCCGTCAGAAAGCAGCTTATATATTGCCCTGGAAAGAGCACTGTTTTTGGAGTGTGCAGTAAAATCGTGTTTCTGGAGAAGGGAGGCATAAGTGCGCTGCGCTCCTAAGCTATCTCCCTGCGAGACACACTGCCAAAGCTTTTCGCTATGATGCAGTCTAGTGCAGACGCACACTACGGCTCTCCGGAGCTGTCCGAAGCCAAGCGCCGGTGGCCGGCGTCTTTCGGCTGAAGCAGCGCTTCGGAGCGTACGGCTGTTGTGTGCGCGAAGCAGCCGCTTCTCCTGCTCCGGGAGCCGGACAGAGCGGTAGCTTGTACGAGGGCGAAGAACGAAGCCGCAGAGCACCGGGCTTCTGCGCGCACCCTAAGGACTGCTAGAGGACCGTGCTGGCCACTCGCCTTCCCCTTCAATTCCATTCTAGCATCCTTATGGAAGGTGTTCCAGGACAATTTTCCTGAGTTTTGAATTCGTCCTGATGCAGCCCCTCCTGGGAAACTCGTGCTCGTCCTCTGAGGCTCCGAGTGCAGAGACCTCGATGGCAACTGCAGAAATGAAGGGCTGCGTTGAGTTGTCGAGAAGCAAGAACATAGCCAGCGCCTTGTGTTTGGGAGTCAGCAGCTGCTGGACTTTTGCGTTTGCCTTCACGGTGCACTGAATGCCAGGACGGCATGTGCACGTTAAAACAACGAGCTGGGCAAGAGTAATCGAAAGATCACGGCCGTCAGAAAGCAGCTTATATATTGCCCTGGAAAGAGCACTGTTTTTGGAGTGTGCAGTAAAATCGTGTTTCTGGACAAGGGAGGCATAAGTGCGCTGCGCTCCTAAGCTATCTCCCTGCGAGACACACTGCCAAAGCTTTTCGCTATGATGCAGTCTAGTGCAGACGCACACTACGGCTCTCCGGAGCTGTCCGAAGCCAAGCGCCGGTGGCCGGCGTCTTTCGGCTGAAGCAGCGCTTCGGAGCGTACGGCTGTTGTGTGCGCGAAGCAGCCGCTTCTCCTGCTCCCGGAGCCGGACAGAGCGGTAGCTTGTACGAGGGCGAAGAACGAAGCTGCAGAGCACCGGGCTTCTGCGCGCACCCTAAGGACTGCTAGAGGACCGTGGTGGCCGCTCACCTTCCCCTTCAATTCCATTCTAGCATCCCTATGGAAGATGTTCCAGGACAATTTTCCTGAGTTTTGAATTCGTCCTGATGCAGCCCCTCCTGGGAAACTCGTGATCGTCCTCTGAGGATCCGAGTGCAGAGACCTCGATGGCAACTGCAGAAATGAAGGGCTGCGTTGAGTTGTCGAGAAGCAAGAACATAGCCAGCGCCTTGTGTTTGGGAGTCAGCAGCTGCTGGACTTTTGCGTTTGCCTTCACGGTGCACTGAATGCCAGGACGGCATGTGCACGTTAAAACAACGAGCTGGGCAACAGTAATCGAAAGATCACGGCCGTCAGAAAGCAGCTTATATATTGCCCTGGAAAGAGCACTGTTTTTGGAGTGTGCAGTAAAATCGTGTTTCTGGACAAGGGAGGCATAAGTGCGCTGCGCTCCTAAGCTATCTCCCTGCGAGACACACTGCCAAAGCTTTTCGCTATGATGCAGTCTAGTGCAGACGCACACTACGGCTCTCCGGAGCTGTCCGAAGCCAAGCGCCGGTGGCCGGCGTCTTTCGGCTGAAGCAGCGCTTCGGAGCGTACGGCTGCCGCTCCGCTGTTGTGTGCGCGAAGCAGCCGCTTCTCCTGCTCCGGGAGCCGGACAGAGCGGTAGCTTGTACGAGGGCGAAGAACGAAGCCGCAGGGAGACGACATTGTGTGCACAGCCTTGGCACTGCTAGAGGACGGTGACTAAAGCTCCCTGCCTCTTCAATGCACTGCTGGCATGCTTTCTCGAAGGTGTTCCGAGACAACTTTCCTGGGTTTTGACTTCGTTCTGATGCAGCCACTCTTGGGAAGTCTGTACTCGTCCCCGGAGGATCGAGATGCAGAGAACGCGATGGCAGCTGCCGAAATGAAGGACTCTGTTGAAGTGTCGAGAAGAAAGAACTTAGACAAGCATGTTGTGTTTGGGAGTCAGCAGCTGCTGGACTTTTGCGATTGCTTTCTTTGTGCACTGAATGCCAAGAAGGCATGTGCACGTTAAAACAACGAGCTGGGCATGAGCAGGAAGGGAGCACGGGCATCAGAGTGCATCTGGCATCTTGCCCTGGAAAGAGCACTGCTTTTGGAGTGTGCAGTAAAATCGTGTTTCTGGACAAGGGAGGCATAAGTGCGCTGCGCTCCTAAGCTATCTCCCTGCGAGACACACTGCCAAAGCTTTTCGCTATGATGCAGTCTAGTGCAGACGCACACTACGGCTCTCCGGAGCTGTCCGAAGCCAAGCGCCGGTGGCCGGCGTCTTTCGGCTGAAGCAGCGCTTCGGAGCGTACGGCTGCCGCTCCGCTGTTGTGTGCGCGAAGCAGCCGCTTCTCCTGCTCCGGGAGCCGGACAGAGCGGTAGCTTGTACGAGGACGAAGAACGAAGCCGCAGAGCAACGGGCTTCTGCGCGCACCCTAAGGACTGCTAGAGGACCGTGCTGGCCGCTCGCCTTCCCCTTCAATTCCATTCTAGCATCCCTATGGAAGATGTTCCAGGACAATTTTCCTGAGTTTTGAATTCGTCCTGATGCAGCCCCTCCTGGGAAACTCGTGCTCGTCCTTTGAGGCTCCGAGTGCAGAGACCTCGATGGCAACTGCAGAAATGAAGGGCTGCGTTGAGTTGTCGAGAAGCAAGAACATAGCCAGCGCCTTGTGTTTGGGAGTCAGCAGCTGCTGGATTTTTGCATTTGCCTTCACGGTGCACTGAATGCCAGGACGGCATGTGCACGTTAAAACAACGAGCTGGGCAAGAGTAATCGAAAGATCACGGCCGTCAGAAAGAAGCTTATATATTGCCCTGGAAAGAGCACTGTTTTTGGAGTGTGCAGTAAAATCGTGTTTCTGGACAAGGGAGGCATAAGTGCACTCCGCTCCTAAGCTATCTCCCTGCGAGACACACTGCCAAAGCTTTTCGCTATGATGCAGTCTAGTGCAGACGCACACTACGGCTCTCCGGAGCTGTCCGAAGCCAAGCGCCGGTGGCCGGCGTCTTTCGGCTGAAGCAGCGCTTCGGAGCGTACGGCTGTTGTGTGCGCGAAGCAGCCGCTTCTCCTGCTCCGGGAGCCGGACAGAGCGGTAGCTTGTACGAGGGCGAAGAACGTTGCCGCAGGGAGACGACATTGTGTGCACAGCCTTGGCACTGCTAGAGGACGGTGACTAAAGCTCCCTGCCTCTTCAATGCACTGCTGGCATGCTTTCTCGAAGGTGTTCCGAGACAACTTTCCTGGGTTTTGACTTCGTTCTGATGCAGCCCCTCTTGGGAAATCTGGGCTCGTCCCCGGAGGATCGAGATGCAGAGAACGCGATGGCAGCTGCCGAAATGAAGGACTCTGTTGAAGTGTCGAGAAGAAAGAACTTAGACAAGCGTGTTGTGTATGGGAGTCAGCAGCTGCTGGACTTTTGCGATTGCTTTCTTTGTGCACTGAATGCCAAGAAGGCATGTGCACGTTAAAACAACGAGCTGGGCATGAGCAGGAAGGGAGCACGGGCATCAGAGTGCATCTGGCATCTTGCCCTGGAAAGAGCACTGTTTTTGGAGTGTGCAGTAAAATCGTGTTTCTGGACAAGGGAGGCATAAGTGCGCTGCGCTCCTAAGCTATCTCCCTGCGAGACACACTGCCAAAGCTTTTCGCTATGATGCAGTCTAGTGCAGACGCACACTACGGCTCTCCGGAGCTGTCCGAAGCCAAGCGCCGGTGGCCGGCGTCTTTCGGCTGAAGCAGCGCTTCGGAGCGTACGGCTGTTGTGTGCGCGAAGCAGCCGCTTCTCCTGCTCCCGGAGCCGGACAGAGCGGTAGCTTGTACGAGGGCGAAGAACGAAGCTGCAGAGCACCGGGCTTCTGCGCGCACCCTAAGGACTGCTAGAGGACCGTGCTGGCCGCTCGCCTTCCCCTTCAATTCCATTCTAGCATCCCTATGGAAGATGTTCCAGGACAATTTTCCTGAGTTTTGAATTCGTCCTGATACAGCCCCTCCTGGGAAACTCGTGATCGTCCTCTGAGGATCCGAGTGCAGAGACCTCGATGGCAACTGCAGAAATGAAGGGCTGCGTTGAGTTGTCGAGAAGCAAGAACATAGCCAGCGCCTTGTGTTTGGGAGTCAGCAGCTGCTGGACTTTTGCGTTTGCCTTCACGGTGCACTGAATGCCAGGACGGCATGTGCACGTTAAAACAACGAGCTGGGCAAGAGTAATCGAAAGATCACGGCCGTCAGAAAGCAGCTTATATATTGCCCTGGAAAGAGCACTGTTTTTGGAGTGTGCAGTAAAATCGTGTTTCTGGACAAGGGAGGCATAAGTGCGCTGCGCTCCTAAGCTATCTCCCTGCGAGACACACTGCCAAAGCTTTTCGCTATGATGCAGTCTAGTGCAGACGCACACTACGGCTCTCCGGAGCTGTCCGAAGCCAAGCGCCGGTGGCCGGCGTCTTTCGGCTGAAGCAGCGCTTCGGAGCGTACGGCTGCCGCTCCGCTGTTGTGTGCGCGAAGCAGCCGCTTCTCCTGCTCCGGGAGCCGGACAGAGCGGTAGCTTGTACGAGGGCGAAGAACGAAGCCGCAGGGAGACGACATTGTGTGCACAGCCTTGGCACTGCTAGAGGACGGTGACTAAAGCTCCCTGCCTCTTCAATGCACTGCTGGCATGCTTTCTCGAAGGTGTTCCGAGACAACTTTCCTGGGTTTTGACTTCGTTCTGATGCAGCCACTCTTGGGAAGTCTGTACTCGTCCCCGGAGGATCGAGATGCAGAGAACGCGATGGCAGCTGCCGAAATGAAGGACTCTGTTGAAGTGTCGAGAAGAAAGAACTTAGACAAGCGTGTTGTGTTTGGGAGTCAGCAGCTGCTGGACTTTTGCGATTGCTTTCTTTGTGCACTGAATGCCAAGAAGGCATGTGCACGTTAAAACAACGAGCTGGGCATGAGCAGGAAGGGAGCACGGGCATCAGAGTGCATCTGGCATCTTGCCCTGGAAAGAGCACTGCTTTTGGAGTGTGCAGTAAAATCGTGTTTCTGGACAAGGGAGGCATAAGTGCGCTGCGCTCCTAAGCTATCTCCCTGCGAGACACACTGCCAAAGCTTTTCGCTATGATGCAGTCTAGTGCAGACGCACACTACGGCTCTCCGGAGCTGTCCGAAGCGAAGCGCCGGTGGCCGGCGTCTTTCGGCTGAAGCAGCGCTTCGGAGCGTACGGCTGCCGCTCCGCTGTTGTGTGCGCGAAGCAGCCGCTTCTCCTGCTCCGGGAGCCGGACAGAGCGGTAGCTTGTACGAGGACGAAGAACGAAGCCGCAGAGCAACGGGCTTCTGCGCGCACCCTAAGGACTGCTAGAGGACCGTGCTGGCCGCTCGCCTTCCCCTTCAATTCCATTCTAGCATCCCTATGGAAGATGTTCCAGGACAATTTTCCTGAGTTTTGAATTCGTCCTGATGCAGCCCCTCCTGGGAAACTCGTGCTCGTCCTTTGAGGCTCCGAGTGCAGAGACCTCGATGGCAACTGCAGAAATGAAGGGCTGCGTTGAGTTGTCGAGAAGCAAGAACATAGCCAGCGCCTTGTGTTTGGGAGTCAGCAGCTGCTGGATTTTTGCATTTGCCTTCACGGTGCACTGAATGCCAGGACGGCATGTGCACGTTAAAACAACGAGCTGGGCAAGAGTAATCGAAAGATCACGGCCGTCAGAAAGCAGCTTATATATTGCCCTGGAAAGAGCACTGTTTTTGGAGTGTGCAGTAAAATCGTGTTTCTGGACAAGGGAGGCATAAGTGCACTGCGCTCCTAAGCTATCTCCCTGCGAGACACACTGCCAAAGCTTTTCGCTATGATGCAGTCTAGTGCAGACGCACACTACGGCTCTCCGGAGCTGTCCGAAGCCAAGCGCCGGTGGCCGGCGTCTTTCGGCTGAAGCAGCGCTTCGGAGCGTACGGCTGTTGTGTGCGCGAAGCAGCCGCTTCTCCTGCTCCGGGAGCCGGACAGAGCGGTAGCTTGTACGAGGGCGAAGAACGTTGCCGCAGGGAGACGACATTGTGTGCACAGCCTTGGCACTGCTAGAGGACGGTGACTAAAGCTCCCTGCCTCTTCAATGCACTGCTGGCATGCTTTCTCGAAGGTGTTCCGAGACAACTTTCCTGGGTTTTGACTTCGTTCTGATGCAGCCCCTCTTGGGAAATCTGGGCTCGTCCCCGGAGGATCGAGATGCAGAGAACGCGATGGCAGCTGCCGAAATGAAGGACTCTGTTGAAGTGTCGAGAAGAAAGAACTTAGACAAGCGTGTTGTGTATGGGAGTCAGCAGCTGCTGGACTTCTGCGATTGCTTTCTTTGTGCACTGAATGCCAAGAAGGCATGTGCACGTTAAAACAACGAGCTGGGCATGAGCAGGAAGGGAGCACGGGCATCAGAGTGCATCTGGCATCTTGCCCTGGAAAGAGCACTGTTTTTGGAGTGTGCAGTAAAATCGTGTTTCTGGACAAGGGAGGCATAAGTGCGCTGCGCTCCTAAGCTATCTCCCTGCGAGACACACTGCCAAAGCTTTTCGCTATGATGCAGTCTAGTGCAGACGCACACTACGGCTCTCCGGAGCTGTCCGAAGCCAAGCGCCGGTGGCCGGCGTCTTTCGGCTGAAGCAGCGCTTCGGAGCGTACGGCTGTTGTGTGCGCGAAGCAGCCGCTTCTCCTGCTCCCGGAGCCGGACAGAGCGGTAGCTTGTACGAGGGCGAAGAACGAAGCTGCAGAGCACCGGGCTTCTGCGCGCACCCTAAGGACTGCTAGAGGACCGTGCTGGCCGCTCGCCTTCCCCTTCAATTCCATTCTAGCATCCCTATGGAAGATGTTCCAGGACAATTTTCCTGAGTTTTGAATTCGTCCTGATACAGCCCCTCCTGGGAAACTCGTGATCGTCCTCTGAGGATCCGAGTGCAGAGACCTCGATGGCAACTGCAGAAATGAAGGGCTGCGTTGAGTTGTCGAGAAGCAAGAACATAGCCAGCGCCTTGTGTTTGGGAGTCAGCAGCTGCTGGACTTTTGCGTTTGCCTTCACGGTGCACTGAATGCCAGGACGGCATGTGCACGTTAAAACAACGAGCTGGGCAAGAGTAATCGAAAGATCACGGCCGTCAGAAAGCAGCTTATATATTGCCCTGGAAAGAGCACTGTTTTTGGAGTGTGCAGTAAAATCGTGTTTCTGGACAAGGGAGGCATAAGTGCGCTGCGCTCCTAAGCTATCTCCCTGCGAGACACACTGCCAAAGCTTTTCGCTATGATGCAGTCTAGTGCAGACGCACACTACGGCTCTCCGGAGCTGTCCGAAGCCAAGCGCCGGTGGCCGGCGTCTTTCGGCTGAAGCAGCGCTTCGGAGCGTACGGCTGCCGCTCCGCTGTTGTGTGCGCGAAGCAGCCGCTTCTCCTGCTCCGGGAGCCGGACAGAGCGGTAGCTTGTACGAGGGCGAAGAACGAAGCCGCAGGGAGACGACATTGTGTGCACAGCCTTGGCACTTCTAGAGGACGGTGACTAAAGCTCCCTGCCTCTTCAATGCACTGCTGGCATGCTTTCTCGAAGGTGTTCCGAGACAACTTTCCTGGGTTTTGACTTCGTTCTGATGCAGCCACTCTTGGGAAGTCTGTACTCGTCCCCGGAGGATCGAGATGCAGAGAACGCGATGGCAGCTGCCGAAATGAAGGACTCTGTTGAAGTGTCGAGAAGAAAGAACTTAGACAAGCGTGTTGTGTTTGGGAGTCAGCAGCTGCTGGACTTTTGCGATTGCTTTCTTTGTGCACTGAATGCCAAGAAGGCATGTGCACGTTAAAACAACGAGCTGGGCATGAGCAGGAAGGGAGCACGGGCATCAGAGTGCATCTGGCATCTTGCCCTGGAAAGAGCACTGCTTTTGGAGTGTGCAGTAAAATCGTGTTTCTGGACAAGGGAGGCATAAGTGCGCTGCGCTCCTAAGCTATCTCCCTGCGAGACACACTGCCAAAGCTTTTCGCTATGATGCAGTCTAGTGCAGACGCACACTACGGCTCTCCGGAGCTGTCCGAAGCGAAGCGCCGGTGGCCGGCGTCTTTCGGCTGAAGCAGCGCTTCGGAGCGTACGGCTGCCGCTCCGCTGTTGTGTGCGCGAAGCAGCCGCTTCTCCTGCTCCGGGAGCCGGACAGAGCGGTAGCTTGTACGAGGACGAAGAACGAAGCCGCAGAGCAACGGGCTTCTGCGCGCACCCTAAGGACTGCTAGAGGACCGTGCTGGCCGCTCGCCTTCCCCTTCAATTCCATTCTAGCATCCCTATGGAAGATGTTCCAGGACAATTTTCCTGAGTTTTGAATTCGTCCTGATGCAGCCCCTCCTGGGAAACTCGTGCTCGTCCTTTGAGGCTCCGAGTGCAGAGACCTCGATGGCAACTGCAGAAATGAAGGGCTGCGTTGAGTTGTCGAGAAGCAAGAACATAGCCAGCGCCTTGTGTTTGGGAGTCAGCAGCTGCTGGATTTTTGCATTTGCCTTCACGGTGCACTGAATGCCAGGACGGCATGTGCACGTTAAAACAACGAGCTGGGCAAGAGTAATCGAAAGATCACGGCCGTCAGAAAGCAGCTTATATATTGCCCTGGAAAGAGCACTGTTTTTGGAGTGTGCAGTAAAATCGTGTTTCTGGACAAGGGAGGCATAAGTGCACTGCGCTCCTAAGCTATCTCCCTGCGAGACACACTGCCAAAGCTTTTCGCTATGATGCAGTCTAGTGCAGACGCACACTACGGCTCTCCGGAGCTGTCCGAAGCCAAGCGCCGGTGGCCGGCGTCTTTCGGCTGAAGCAGCGCTTCGGAGCGTACGGCTGTTGTGTGCGCGAAGCAGCCGCTTCTCCTGCTCCGGGAGCCGGACAGAGCGGTAGCTTGTACGAGGGCGAAGAACGTTGCCGCAGGGAGACGACATTGTGTGCACAGCCTTGGCACTGCTAGAGGACGGTGACTAAAGCTCCCTGCCTCTTCAATGCACTGCTGGCATGCTTTCTCGAAGGTGTTCCGAGACAACTTTCCTGGGTTTTGACTTCGTTCTGATGCAGCCCCTCTTGGGAAATCTGGGCTCGTCCCCGGAGGATCGAGATGCAGAGAACGCGATGGCAGCTGCCGAAATGAAGGACTCTGTTGAAGTGTCGAGAAGAAAGAACTTAGACAAGCGTGTTGTGTATGGGAGTCAGCAGCTGCTGGACTTCTGCGATTGCTTTCTTTGTGCACTGAATGCCAAGAAGGCATGTGCACGTTAAAACAACGAGCTGGGCATGAGCAGGAAGGGAGCACGGGCATCAGAGTGCATCTGGCATCTTGCCCTGGAAAGAGCACTGTTTTTGGAGTGTGCAGTAAAATCGTGTTTCTGGACAAGGGAGGCATAAGTGCGCTGCGCTCCTAAGCTATCTCCCTGCGAGACACACTGCCAAAGCTTTTCGCTATGATGCAGTCTAGTGCAGACGCACACTACGGCTCTCCGGAGCTGTCCGAAGCCAAGCGCCGGTGGCCGGCGTCTTTCGGCTGAAGCAGCGCTTCGGAGCGTACGGCTGTTGTGTGCGCGAAGCAGCCGCTTCTCCTGCTCCCGGAGCCGGACAGAGCGGTAGCTTGTACGAGGGCGAAGAACGAAGCTGCAGAGCACCGGGCTTCTGCGCGCACCCTAAGGACTGCTAGAGGACCGTGCTGGCCGCTCGCCTTCCCCTTCAATTCCATTCTAGCATCCCTATGGAAGATGTTCCAGGACAATTTTCCTGAGTTTTGAATTCGTCCTGATACAGCCCCTCCTGGGAAACTCGTGATCGTCCTCTGAGGATCCGAGTGCAGAGACCTCGATGGCAACTGCAGAAATGAAGGGCTGCGTTGAGTTGTCGAGAAGCAAGAACATAGCCAGCGCCTTGTGTTTGGGAGTCAGCAGCTGCTGGACTTTTGCGTTTGCCTTCACGGTGCACTGAATGCCAGGACGGCATGTGCACGTTAAAACAACGAGCTGGGCAAGAGTAATCGAAAGATCACGGCCGTCAGAAAGCAGCTTATATATTGCCCTGGAAAGAGCACTGTTTTTGGAGTGTGCAGTAAAATCGTGTTTCTGGACAAGGGAGGCATAAGTGCGCTGCGCTCCTAAGCTATCTCCCTGCGAGACACACTGCCAAAGCTTTTCGCTATGATGCAGTCTAGTGCAGACGCACACTACGGCTCTCCGGAGCTGTCCGAAGCCAAGCGCCGGTGGCCGGCGTCTTTCGGCTGAAGCAGCGCTTCGGAGCGTACGGCTGCCGCTCCGCTGTTGTGTGCGCGAAGCAGCCGCTTCTCCTGCTCCGGGAGCCGGACAGAGCGGTAGCTTGTACGAGGGCGAAGAACGAAGCCGCAGGGAGACGACATTGTGTGCACAGCCTTGGCACTGCTAGAGGACGGTGACTAAAGCTCCCTGCCTCTTCAATGCACTGCTGGCATGCTTTCTCGAAGGTGTTCCGAGACAACTTTCCTGGGTTTTGACTTCGTTCTGATGCAGCCACTCTTGGGAAGTCTGTACTCGTCCCCGGAGGATCGAGATGCAGAGAACGCGATGGCAGCTGCCGAAATGAAGGACTCTGTTGAAGTGTCGAGAAGAAAGAACTTAGACAAGCGTGTTGTGTTTGGGAGTCAGCAGCTGCTGGACTTTTGCGATTGCTTTCTTTGTGCACTGAATGCCAAGAAGGCATGTGCACGTTAAAACAACGAGCTGGGCATGAGCAGGAAGGGAGCACGGGCATCAGAGTGCATCTGGCATCTTGCCCTGGAAAGAGCACTGCTTTTGGAGTGTGCAGTAAAATCGTGTTTCTGGACAAGGGAGGCATAAGTGCGCTGCGCTCCTAAGCTATCTCCCTGCGAGACACACTGCCAAAGCTTTTCGCTATGATGCAGTCTAGTGCAGACGCACACTACGGCTCTCCGGAGCTGTCCGAAGCGAAGCGCCGGTGGCCGGCGTCTTTCGGCTGAAGCAGCGCTTCGGAGCGTACGGCTGCCGCTCCGCTGTTGTGTGCGCGAAGCAGCCGCTTCTCCTGCTCCGGGAGCCGGACAGAGCGGTAGCTTGTACGAGGGCGAAGAACGAAGCCGCAGAGCAACGGGCTTCTGCGCGCACCCTAAGGACTGCTAGAGGACCGTGCTGGCCGCTCGCCTTCCCCTTCAATTCCATTCTAGCATCCCTATGGAAGATGTTCCAGGACAATTTTCCTGAGTTTTGAATTCGTCCTGATGCAGCCCCTCCTGGGAAACTCGTGCTCGTCCTTTGAGGCTCCGAGTGCAGAGACCTCGATGGCAACTGCAGAAATGAAGGGCTGCGTTGAGTTGTCGAGAAGCAAGAACATAGCCAGCGCCTTGTGTTTGGGAGTCAGCAGCTGCTGGACTTTTGCATTTGCCTTCACGGTGCACTGAATGCCAGGACGGCATGTGCACGTTAAAACAACGAGCTGGGCAAGAGTAATCGAAAGATCACGGCCGTCAGAAAGCAGCTTATATATTGCCCTGGAAAGAGCACTGTTTTTGGAGTGTGCAGTAAAATCGTGTTTCTGGACAAGGGAGGCATAAGTGCACTGCGCTCCTAAGCTATCTCCCTGCGAGACACACTGCCAAAGCTTTTCGCTATGATGCAGTCTAGTGCAGACGCACACTACGGCTCTCCGGAGCTGTCCGAAGCCAAGCGCCGGTGGCCGGCGTCTTTCGGCTGAAGCAGCGCTTCGGAGCGTACGGCTGTTGTGTGCGCGAAGCAGCCGCTTCTCCTGCTCCGGGAGCCGGACAGAGCGGTAGCTTGTACGAGGGCGAAGAACGTTGCCGCAGGGAGACGACATTGTGTGCACAGCCTTGGCACTGCTAGAGGACGGTGACTAAAGCTCCCTGCCTCTTCAATGCACTGCTGGCATGCTTTCTCGAAGGTGTTCCGAGACAACTTTCCTGGGTTTTGACTTCGTTCTGATGCAGCCCCTCTTGGGAAATCTGTGCTCGTCCCCGGAGGATCGAGATGCAGAGAACGCGATGGCAGCTGCCGAAATGAAAGACTCTGTTGAAGTGTCGAGAAGAAAGAACTTAGACAAGCGTGTTGTGTATGGGAGTCAGCAGCTGCTGGACTTCTGCGATTGCTTTCTTTGTGCACTGAATGCCAAGAAGGCATGTGCACGTTAAAACAACGAGCTGGGCATGAGCAGGAAGGGAGCACGGGCATCAGAGTGCATCTGGCATCTTGCCCTGGAAAGAGCACTGCTTTTGGAGTGTGCAGTAAAATCGTGTTTCTGGACAAGGGAGGCATAAGTGCGCTGCCCTCCTAAGCTATCTCCCTGCGAGACACACTGCCAAAGCTTTTCGCTATGATGCAGTCTAGTGCAGACGCACACTACGGCTCTCCGGAGCTGTCCGAAGCGAAGCGCCGGTGGCCGGCGTCTTTCGGCTGAAGCAGCGCTTCGGAGCGTACGGCTGTTGTGTGCGCGAAGCAGCCGCTTCTCCTGCTCCGGGAGCCGGACAGAGCGGTAGCTTGTACGAGGGCGAAGAACGAAGCCGCAGGGAGACGACATTGTGTGCACAGCCTTGGCACTGCTAGAGGACGGTGACTAAAGCTCCCTGCCTCTTCAATGCACTGCTGGCATGCTTTCTCGAAGGTGTTCCGAGACAACTTTCCTGGGTTTTGACTTCGTTCTGATGCAGCCCCTCTTGGGAAATCTGTGCTCGTCCCCGGAGGATCGAGATGCAGAGAACGCGATGGCAGCTGCCGAAATGAAGGACTCTGTTGAAGTGTCGAGAAGAAAGAACTTAGACAAGCGTGTTGTGTTTGGGAGTCATTAGCTGCTGGACTTCTGCGATTGCTTTCTTTGTGCACTGAATGCCAAGAAGGCATGTGCACGTTAAAACAACGAGCTGGGCATGAGCAGGAAGGGAGCACGGGCATCAGAGTGCATCTGGCATCTTGCCCTGGAAAGAGCACTGCTTTTGGAGTGTGCAGTAAAATCGTGTTTCTGGACAAGGGAGGCATAAGTGCGCTGCGCTCCTAAGCTATCTCCCTGCGAGACACACTGCCAAAGCTTTTCGCTATGATGCAGTCTAGTGCAGACGCACACTACGGCTCTCCGGAGCTGTCCGAAGCCAAGCGCCGGTGGCCGGCGTCTTTCGGCTGAAGCAGCGCTTCGGAGCGTACGGCTGCCGCTCCGCTGTTGTGTGCGCGAAGCAGCCGCTTCTCCTGCTCCGGGAGCCGGACAGAGCGGTAGCTTGTACGAGGGCGAAGAACGAAGCCGCAGAGCACCGGGCTTCTGCGCGCACCCTAAGGACTGCTAGAGGACCGTGCTGGCCGCTCGCCTTCCCCTTCAATTCCATTCTAGCATCCCTATGGAAGATGTTCCAGGACAATTTTCCTGAGTTTTGAATTCGTCCTGATGCAGCCCCTCCTGGGAAACTCGTGCTCGTCCTTTGAGGCTCCGAGTGCAGAGACCTCGATGGCAACTGCAGAAATGAAGGGCTGCGTTGAGTTGTCGAGAAGCAAGAACATAGCCAGCGCCTTGTGTTTGGGAGTCAGCAGCTGCTGGACTTTTGCATTTGCCTTCACGGTGCACTGAATGCCAGGACGGCATGTGCACGTTAAAACAACGAGCTGGGCAAGAGTAATCGAAAGATCACGGCCGTCAGAAAGCAGCTTATATATTGCCCTGGAAAGAGCACTGTTTTTGGAGTGTGCAGTAAAATCGTGTTTCTGGACAAGGGAGGCATAAGTGCGCTGCGCTCCTAAGCTATCTCCCTGCGAGACACACTGCCAAAGCTTTTCGCTATGATGCAGTCTAGTGCAGACGCACACTACGGCTCTCCGGAGCTGTCCGAAGCCAAGCGCCGGTGGCCGGCGTCTTTCGGCTGAAGCAGCGCTTCGGAGCGTACGGCTGTTGTGTGCGCGAAGCAGCCGCTTCTCCTGCTCCCGGAGCCGGACAGAGCGGTAGCTTGTACGAGGGCGAAGAACGTTGCCGCAGGGAGACGACATTGTGTGCACAGCCTTGGCACTGCTAGAGGACGGTGACTAAAGCTCCCTGCCTCTTCAATGCACTGCTGGCATGCTTTCTCGAAGGTGTTCCGAGACAACTTTCCTGGGTTTTGACTTCGTTCTGATGCAGCCCCTCTTGGGAAATCTGTGCTCGTCCCCGGAGGATCGAGATGCAGAGAACGCGATGGCAGCTGCCGAAATGAAGGACTCTGTTGAAGTGTCGAGAAGAAAGAACTTAGACAAGCGTGTTGTGTTTGGGAGTCATTAGCTGCTGGACTTCTGCGATTGCTTTCTTTGTGCACTGAATGCCAAGAAGGCATGTGCACGTTAAAACAACGAGCTGGGCATGAGCAGGAAGGGAGCACGGGCATCAGAGTGCATCTGGCATCTTGCCCTGGAAAGAGCACTGCTTTTGGAGTGTGCAGTAAAATCGTGTTTCTGGACAAGGGAGGCATAAGTGCGCTGCCCTCCTAAGCTATCTCCCTGCGAGACACACTGCCAAAGCTTTTCGCTATGATGCAGTCTAGTGCAGACGCACACTACGGCTCTCCGGAGCTGTCCGAAGCCAAGCGCCGGTGGCCGGCGTCTTTCGGCTGAAGCAGCGCTTCGGAGCGTACGGCTGCCGCTCCGCTGTTGTGTGCGCGAAGCAGCCGCTTCTCCTGCTCCGGGAGCCGGACAGAGCGGTAGCTTGTACGAGGGCGAAGAACGAAGCCGCAGAGCACCGGGCTTCTGCGCGCACCCTAAGGACTGCTAGAGGACCGTGCTGGCCGCTCGCCTTCCCCTTCAATTCCATTCTAGCATCCCTATGGAAGATGTTCCAGGACAATTTTCCTGAGTTTTGAATTCGTCCTGATGCAGCCCCTCCTGGGAAACTCGTGCTCGTCCTTTGAGGCTCCGAGTGCAGAGACCTCGATGGCAACTGCAGAAATGAAGGGCTGCGTTGAGTTGTCGAGAAGCAAGAACATAGCCAGCGCCTTGTGTTTGGGAGTCAGCAGCTGCTGGACTTTTGCATTTGCCTTCACGGTGCACTGAATGCCAGGACGGCATGTGCACGTTAAAACAACGAGCTGGGCAAGAGTAATCGAAAGATCACGGCCGTCAGAAAGCAGCTTATATATTGCCCTGGAAAGAGCACTGTTTTTGGAGTGTGCAGTAAAATCGTGTTTCTGGACAAGGGAGGCATAAGTGCGCTGCGCTCCTAAGCTATCTCCCTGCGAGACACACTGCCAAAGCTTTTCGCTATGATGCAGTCTAGTGCAGACGCACACTACGGCTCTCCGGAGCTGTCCGAAGCCAAGCGCCGGTGGCCGGCGTCTTTCGGCTGAAGCAGCGCTTCGGAGCGTACGGCTGTTGTGTGCGCGAAGCAGCCGCTTCTCCTGCTCCGGGAGCCGGACAGAGCGGTAGCTTGTACGAGGGCGAAGAACGTTGCCGCAGGGAGACGACATTGTGTGCACAGCCTTGGCACTGCTAGAGGACGGTGACTAAAGCTCCCTGCCTCTTCAATGCACTGCTGGCATGCTTTCTCGAAGGTGTTCCGAGACAACTTTCCTGGGTTTTGACTTCGTTCTGATGCAGCCCCTCTTGGGAAATCTGTGCTCGTCCCCGGAGGATCGAGATGCAGAGAACGCGATGGCAGCTGCCGAAATGAAGGACTCTGTTGAAGTGTCGAGAAGAAAGAACTTAGACAAGCGTGTTGTGTTTGGGAGTCAGCAGCTCCTGGACTTTTGCGATTGCTTTCTTTGTGCACTGAATGCCAAGAAGGCATGTGCACGTTAAAACAACGAGCTGGGCATGAGCAGGAAGGGAGCACGGGCATCAGAGTGCATCTGGCATCTTGCCCTGGAAAGAGCACTGCTTTTGGAGTGTGCAGTAAAATCGTGTTTCTGGACAAGGGAGGCATAAGTGCGCTGCCCTCCTAAGCTATCTCCCTGCGAGACACACTGCCAAAGCTTTTCGCTATGATGCAGTCTAGTGCAGACGCACACTAGGGCTCTCCGGAGCTGTCCGAAGCCAAGCGCCGGTGGCCGGCGTCTTTCGGCTGAAGCAGCGCTTCGGAGCGTACGGCTGCCGCTCCGCTGTTGTGTGCGCGAAGCAGCCGCTTCTCCTGCTCCGGGAGCCGGACAGAGCGGTAGCTTGTACGAGGGCGAAGAACGAAGCCGCAGAGCAACGGGCTTCTGCGCGCACCCTAAGGACTGCTAGAGGACCGTGCTGGCCGCTCGCCTTCCCCTTCAATTCCATTCTAGCATCCCTATGGAAGATGTTCCAGGACAATTTTCCTGAGTTTTGAATTCGTCCTGATGCAGCCCCTCCTGGGAAACTCGTGCTCGTCCTTTGAGGCTCCGAGTGCAGAGACCTCGATGGCAACTGCAGAAATGAAGGGCTGCGTTGAGTTGTCGAGAAGCAAGAACATAGCCAGCGCCTTGTGTTTGGGAGTCAGCAGCTGCTGGATTTTTGCATTTGCCTTCACGGTGCACTGAATGCCAGGACGGCATGTGCACGTTAAAACAACGAGCTGGGCAAGAGTAATCGAAAGATCACGGCCGTCAGAAAGCAGCTTATATATTGCCCTGGAAAGAGCACTGTTTTTGGAGTGTGCAGTAAAATCGTGTTTCTGGACAAGGGAGGCATAAGTGCGCTGCGCTCCTAAGCTATCTCCCTGCGAGACACACTGCCAAAGCTTTTCGTTATCATGCAGTCTAGTGCAGACGCACACTACGGCTCTCCGGAGCTGTCCGAAGCCAAGCGCCGGTGGCCGGCGTCTTTCGGCTGAAGCAGCGCTTCGGAGCGTACGGCTGCCGCTCCGCTGTTGTGTGCGCGAAGCAGCCGCTTCTCCTGCTCCGGGAGCCGGACAGAGCGGTAGCTTGTACGAGGGCGAAGAACGAAGCCGCAGGGAGACGACATTGTGTGCACAGCCTTGGCACTGCTAGAGGACGGTGACTAAAGCTCCCTGCCTCTTCAATGCACTGCTGGCATGCTTTCTCGAAGGTGTTCCGAGACAACTTTCCTGGGTTTTGACTTCGTTCTGATGCAGCCCCTCTTGGGAAATCTGTGCTCGTCCCCGGAGGATCGAGATGCAGAGAACGCGATGGCAGCTGCCGAAATGAAGGACTCTGTTGAAGTGTCGAGAAGAAAGAACTTAGACAAGCGTGTTGTGTTTGGGAGTCATTAGCTGCTGGACTTCTGCGATTGCTTTCTTTGTGCACTGAATGCCAAGAAGGCATGTGCACGTTAAAACAACGAGCTGGGCATGAGCAGGAAGGGAGCACGGGCATCAGAGTGCATCTGGCATCTTGCCCTGGAAAGAGCACTGCTTTTGGAGTGTGCAGTAAAATCGTGTTTCTGGACAAGGGAGGCATAAGTGCGCTGCCCTCCTAAGCTATCTCCCTGCGAGACACACTGCCAAAGCTTTTCGCTATGATGCAGTCTAGTGCAGACGCACACTACGGCTCTCCGGAGCTGTCCGAAGCCAAGCGCCGGTGGCCGGCGTCTTTCGGCTGAAGCAGCGCTTCGGAGCGTACGGCTGCCGCTCCGCTGTTGTGTGCGCGAAGCAGCCGCTTCTCCTGCTCCGGGAGCCGGACAGAGCGGTAGCTTGTACGAGGGCGAAGAACGAAGCCGCAGAGCACCGGGCTTCTGCGCGCACCCTAAGGACTGCTAGAGGACCGTGCTGGCCGCTCGCCTTCCCCTTCAATTCCATTCTAGCATCCCTATGGAAGATGTTCCAGGACAATTTTCCTGAGTTTTGAATTCGTCCTGATGCAGCCCCTCCTGGGAAACTCGTGCTCCTCCTCGAGGCTCCGAGTGCAGAGACCTCGATGGCAACTGCAGAAATGAAGGGCTGCGTTGAGTTGTCGAGAAGCAAGAACATAGCCAGCGCCTTGTGTTTGGGAGTCAGCAGCTGCTGGACTTTTGCGTTTGCCTTCACGGTGCACTGAATGCCAGGACGGCATGTGCACGTTAAAACAACGAGCTGGGCAAGAGTAATCGAAAGATCACGGCCGTCAGAAAGCAGCTTATATATTGCCCTGGAAAGAGCACTGTTTTTGGAGTGTGCAGTAAAATCGTGCTTCTGGACAAGGGAGGCATAAGTGCGCTGCGCTCCTAAGCTATCTCCCTGCGAGACACACTGCCAAAGCTTTTCGCTATGATGCAGTCTAGTGCAGACGCACACTACGGCTCTCCGGAGCTGTCCGAAGCCAAGCGCCGGTGGCCGGCGTCTTTCGGCTGAAGCAGCGCTTCGGAGCGTACGGCTGTTGTGTGCGCGAAGCAGCCGCTTCTCCTGCTCCGGGAGCCGGACAGAGCGGTAGCTTGTACGAGGGCGAAGAACGTTGCCGCAGGGAGACGACATTGTGTGCACAGCCTTGGCACTGCTAGAGGACGGTGACTAAAGCTCCCTGCCTCTTCAATGCACTGCTGGCATGCTTTCTCGAAGGTGTTCCGAGACAACTTTCCTGGGTTTTGACTTCGTTCTGATGCAGCCCCTCTTGGGAAATCTGTGCTCGTCCCCGGAGGATCGAGATGCAGAGAACGCGATGGCAGCTGCCGAAATGAAGGACTCTGTTGAAGTGTCGAGAAGAAAGAACTTAGACAAGCGTGTTGTGTTTGGGAGTCAGCAGCTGCTGGACTTCTGCGATTGCTTTCTTTGTGCACTGAATGCCAAGAAGGCATGTGCACATTAAAACAACGAGCTGGGCATGAGCAGGAAGGGAGCACGGGCATCAGAGTGCATCTGGCATCTTGCCCTGGAAAGAGCACTGCTTTTGGAGTGTGCAGTAAAATCGTGTTTCTGGACAAGGGAGGCATAAGTGCGCTGCGCTCCTAAGCTATCTCCCTGCGAGACACACTGCCAAAGCTTTTCGCTATGATGCAGTCTAGTGCAGACGCACACTACGGCTCTCCGGAGCTGTCCGAAGCCAAGCGCCGGTGGCCGGCGTCTTTCGGCTGAAGCAGCGCTTCGGAGCGTACGGCTGTTGTGTGCGCGAAGCAGCCGCTTCTCCTGCTCCGGGAGCCGGACAGAGCGGTAGCTTGTACGAGGGCGAAGAACGAAGCCGCAGAGCAACGGGCTTCTGCGCGCACCCTAAGGACTGCTAGAGGACCATGGTGGCCGCTCGCCTTCCCCTTCAATTCCATTCTAGCATCCCTATGGAAGATGTTCCAGGACAATTTTCCTGAGTTTTGAATTCGTCCTGATGCAGCCCCTCCTGGGAAACTCGTGCTCCTCCTCTGAGGCTCCGAGTGCAGAGACCTCGATGGCAACTGCAGAAATGAAGGGCTGCGTTGAGTTGTCGAGAAGCAAGAACATAGCCAGCGCCTTGTGTTTGGGAGTCAGCAGCTGCTGGACTTTTGCGTTTGCCTTCACGGTGCACTGAATGCCAGGACGGCATGTGCACGTTAAAACAACGAGCTGGGCAAGAGTAATCGAAAGATCACAGCCGTCAGAAAGCAGCTTATATATTGCCCTGGAAAGAGCACTGTTTTTGGAGTGTGCAGTAAAATCGTGTTTCTGGACAAGGGAGGCATAAGTGCGCTGCGCTCCTAAGCTATCTCCCTGCGAGACACACTGCCAAAGCTTTTCGCTATGATGCAGTCTAGTGCAGACGCACACTACGGCTCTCCGGAGCTGTCCGAAGCCAAGCGCCGGTGGCCGGCGTCTTTCGGCTGAAGCAGCGCTTCGGAGCGTACGGCTGTTGTGTGCGCGAAGCAGCCGCTTCTCCTGCTCCGGGAGCCGGACAGAGCGGTAGCTTGTACGAGGGCGAAGAACGAAGCCGCAGAGCAACGGGCTTCTGCGCGCACCCTAAGGACTGCTAGAGGACCATGGTGGCCGCTCGCCTTCCCCTTCAATTCCATTCTAGCATCCCTATGGAAGATGTTCCAGGACAATTTTCCTGAGTTTTGACTTCGTTCTGATGCAGCCCCTCCTGGGAAACTCGTGCTCCTCCTCTGAGGCTCCGAGTGCAGAGACCTCGATGGCAACTGCAGAAATGAAGGGCTGCGTTGAGTTGTCGAGAAGCAAGAACATAGCCAGCGCCTTGTGTTTGGGAGTCAGCAGCTGCTGGACTTTTGCGTTTGCCTTCACGGTGCACTGAATGCCAGGACGGCATGTGCACGTTAAAACAACGAGCTGGGCAAGAGTAATCGAAAGATCACGGCCGTCAGAAAGCAGCTTATATATTGCCCTGGAAAGAGCACTGTTTTTGGAGTGTGCAGTAAAATCGTGTTTCTGGACAAGGGAGGCATAAGTGCGCTGCGCTCCTAAGCTATCTCCCTGCGAGACACACTGCCAAAGCTTTTCGCTATGATGCAGTCTAGTGCAGACGCACACTACGGCTCTCCGGAGCTGTCCGAAGCGAAGCGCCGGTGGCCGGCGTCTTTCGGCTGAAGCAGCGCTTCGGAGCGTACGGCTGTTGTGTGCGCGAAGCAGCCGCTTCTCCTGCTCCGGGAGCCGGACAGAGCGGTAGCTTGTACGAGGGCGAAGAACGAAGCCGCAGAGCAACGGGCTTCTGCGCGCACCCTAAGGACTGCTAGAGGACCATGGTGGCCGCTCGCCTTCCCCTTCAATTCCATTCTAGCATCCCTATGGAAGATGTTCCAGGACAATTTTCCTGAGTTTTGAATTCGTCCTGATACAGCCCCTCCTGGGAAACTCGTGATCGTCCTCTGAGGATCCGAGTGCAGAGACCTCGATGGCAACTGCAGAAATGAAGGGCTGCGTTGAGTTGTCGAGAAGCAAGAACATAGCCAGCGCCTTGTGTTTGGGAGTCAGCAGCTGCTGGACTTTTGCGTTTGCCTTCACGGTGCACTGAATGCCAGGACGGCATGTGCACGTTAAAACAACGAGCTGGGCAAGAGTAATCGAAAGATCACGGCCGTCAGAAAGCAGCTTATATATTGCCCTGGAAAGAGCACTGTTTTTGGAGTGTGCAGTAAAATCGTGTTTCTGGACAAGGGAGGCATAAGTGCGCTGCGCTCCTAAGCTATCTCCCTGCGAGACACACTGCCAAAGCTTTTCGCTATGATGCAGTCTAGTGCAGACGCACACTACGGCTCTCCGGAGCTGTCCGAAGCCAAGCGCCGGTGGCCGGCGTCTTTCGGCTGAAGCAGCGCTTCGGAGCGTACGGCTGTTGTGTGCGCGAAGCAGCCGCTTCTCCTGCTCCGGGAGCCGGACAGAGCAGTAGCTTGTACGAGGGCGAAGAACGTTGCCGCAGGGAGACGACATTGTGTGCACAGCCTTGGCACTGCTAGAGGACGGTGACTAAAGCTCCCTGCCTGTTCAATGCACTGCTGGCATGCTTTCTCGAAGGTGTTCCGAGACAACTTTCCTGGGTTTTGACTTCGTTCTGATGCAGCCCCTCTTGGGAAATCTGTGCTCGTCCCCGGAGGATCGAGATGCAGAGAACGCGATGGCAGCTGCCGAAATGAAGGACTCTGTTGAAGTGTCGAGAAGAAAGAACTTAGACAAGCGTGTTGTGTTTGGGAGTCATTAGCTGCTGGACTTCTGCGATTGCTTTCTTTGTGCACTGAATGCCAAGAAGGCATGTGCACGTTAAAACAACGAGCTGGGCATGAGCAGGAAGGGAGCACGGGCATCAGAGTGCATCTGGCATCTTGCCCTGGAAAGAGCACTGCTTTTGGAGTGTGCAGTAAAATCGTGTTTCTGGACAAGGGAGGCATAAGTGCGCTGCCCTCCTAAGCTATCTCCCTGCGAGACACACTGCCAAAGCTTTTCGCTATGATGCAGTCTAGTGCAGACGCACACTACGGCTCTCGGCTGCTGTCCGAAGCGAAGCGCCGGTCGCCAGCGTCTTTCGGCTGAAGCAGCGCTTCGGAGCGTACGGCTGCCGCTCCGCTGTTGTGTGCGCGAAGCAGCCGCTTCTCCTGCTCCGGGAGCCGGACAGAGCGGTAGCTTGTACGAGGGCGAAGAACGAAGCCGCAGAGCAACGGGCTTCTGCGCGCACCCTAAGGACTGCTAGAGGACCGTGCTGGCCGCTCGCCTTCCCCTTCAATTCCATTCTAGCATCCCTATGGAAGATGTTCCAGGACAATTTTCCTGAGTTTTGAATTCGTCCTGATGCAGCCCGTCCTGGGAAACTCGTGCTCCTCCTCTGAGGCTCCGAGTGCAGAGACCTCGATGGCAACTGCAGAAATGAAGGGCTGCGTTGAGTTGTCGAGAAGCAAGAACATAGCCAGTGCCTTCTGTTTGGGAGTCAGCAGCTGCTGGACTTTTGCGTTTGCCTTCACGGTGCACTGAATGCCAGGACGGCATGTGCACGTTAAAACAACGAGCTGGGCAAGAGTAATCGAAAGATCACGGCCGTCAGAAAGCAGCTTATATATTGCCCTGGAAAGAGCACTGTTTTTGGAGTGTGCAGTAAAATCGTGTTTCTGGACAAGGGAGGCATAAGTGCGCTGCGCTCCTAAGCTATCTCCCTGCGAGACACACTGCCAAAGCTTTTCGCTATGATGCAGTCTAGTGCAGACGCACACTACGGCTCTCCGGAGCTGTCCGAAGCCAAGCGCCGGTGGCCGGCGTCTTTCGGCTGAAGCAGCGCTTCGGAGCGTACGGCTGTTGTGTGCGCGAAGCAGCCGCTTCTCCTGCTCCGGGAGCCGGACAGAGCGGTAGCTTGTACGAGGGCGAAGAACGAAGCCGCAGAGCAACGGGCTTCTGCGCGCACCCTAAGGACTGCTAGAGGACCATGGTGGCCGCTCGCCTTCCCCTTCAATTCCATTCTAGCATCCCTATGGAAGATGTTCCAGGACAATTTTCCTGAGTTTTGAATTCGTCCTGATACAGCCCCTCCTGGGAAACTCGTGATCGTCCTCTGAGGATCCGAGTGCAGAGACCTCGATGGCAACTGCAGAAATGAAGGGCTGCGTTGAGTTGTCGAGAAGCAAGAACATAGCCAGCGCCTTGTGTTTGGGAGTCAGCAGCTGCTGGACTTTTGCGTTTGCCTTCACGGTGCACTGAATGCCAGGACGGCATGTGCACGTTAAAACAACGAGCTGGGCAAGAGTAATCGAAAGATCACGGCCGTCAGAAAGCAGCTTATATATTGCCCTGGAAAGAGCACTGTTTTTGGAGTGTGTAGTAAAATCGTGTTTCTGGACAAGGGAGGCATAAGTGCGCTGCGCTCCTAAGCTATCTCCCTGCGAGACACACTGCCAAAGCTTTTCGCTATGATGCAGTCTAGTGCAGACGCACACTAGGGCTCTCCGGAGCTGTCCGAAGCCAAGCGCCGGTGGCCGGCGTCTTTCGGCTGAAGCAGCGCTTCGGAGCGTACGGCTGCCGCTCCGCTGTTGTGTGCGCGAAGCAGCCGCTTCTCCTGCTCCGGGAGCCGGACAGAGCAGTAGCTTGTACGAGGGCGAAGAACGTTGCCGCAGGGAGACGACATTGTGTGCACAGCCTTGGCACTGCTAGAGGACGGTGACTAAAGCTCCCTGCCTGTTCAATGCACTGCTGGCATGCTTTCTCGAAGGTGTTCCGAGACAACTTTCCTGGGTTTTGACTTCGTTCTGATGCAGCCCCTCTTGGGAAATCTGTGCTCGTCCCCGGAGGATCGAGATGCAGAGAACGCGATGGCAGCTGCCGAAATGAAGGACTCTGTTGAAGTGTCGAGAAGAAAGAACTTAGACAAGCGTGTTGTGTTTGGGAGTCATTAGCTGCTGGACTTCTGCGATTGCTTTCTTTGTGCACTGAATGCCAAGAAGGCATGTGCACGTTAAAACAACGAGCTGGGCATGAGCAGGAAGGGAGCACGGGCATCAGAGTGCATCTGGCATCTTGCCCTGGAAAGAGCACTGCTTTTGGAGTGTGCAGTAAAATCGTGTTTCTGGACAAGGGAGGCATAAGTGCGCTGCCCTCCTAAGCTATCTCCCTGCGAGACACACTGCCAAAGCTTTTCGCTATGATGCAGTCTAGTGCAGACGCACACTACGGCTCTCGGCTGCTGTCCGAAGCGAAGCGCCGGTCGCCAGCGTCTTTCGGCTGAAGCAGCGCTTCGGAGCGTACGGCTGCCGCTCCGCTGTTGTGTGCGCGAAGCAGCCGCTTCTCCTGCTCCGGGAGCCGGACAGAGCGGTAGCTTGTACGAGGGCGAAGAACGAAGCCGCAGAGCAACGGGCTTCTGCGCGCACCCTAAGGACTGCTAGAGGACCGTGGTGGCCGCTCGCCTTCCCCTTCAATTCCATTCTAGCATCCCTATGGAAGATGTTCCAGGACAATTTTCCTGAGTTTTGAATTCGTCCTGATGCAGCCCGTCCTGGGAAACTCGTGCTCCTCCTCTGAGGCTCCGAGTGCAGAGACCTCGATGGCAACTGCAGAAATGAAGGGCTGCGTTGAGTTGTCGAGAAGCAAGAACATAGCCAGTGCCTTCTGTTTGGGAGTCAGCAGCTGCTGGACTTTTGCGTTTGCCTTCACGGTGCACTGAATGCCAGGACGGCATGTGCACGTTAAAACAACGAGCTGGGCAAGAGTAATCGAAAGATCACGGCCGTCAGAAAGCAGCTTATATATTGCCCTGGAAAGAGCACTGTTTTTGGAGTGTGCAGTAAAATCGTGCTTCTGGACAAGGGAGGCATAAGTGCGCTGCGCTCCTAAGCTATCTCCCTGCGAGACACACTGCCAAAGCTTTTCGCTATGATGCAGTCTAGTGCAGACGCACACTACGGCTCTCCGGAGCTGTCCGAAGCCAAGCGCCGGTGGCCGGCGTCTTTCGGCTGAAGCAGCGCTTCGGAGCGTACGGCTGTTGTGTGCGCGAAGCAGCCGCTTCTCCTGCTCCGGGAGCCGGACAGAGCGGTAGCTTGTACGAGGGCGAAGAACGTTGCCGCAGGGAGACGACATTGTGTGCACAGCCTTGGCACTGCTAGAGGACGGTGACTAAAGCTCCCTGCCTGTTCAATGCACTGCTGGCATGCTTTCTCGAAGGTGTTCCGAGACAACTTTCCTGGGTTTTGACTTCGTTCTGATGCAGCCCCTCTTGGGAAATCTGTGCTCGTCCCCGGAGGATCGAGATGCAGAGAACGCGATGGCAGCTGCCGAAATGAAGGACTCTGTTGAAGTGTCGAGAAGAAAGAACTTAGACAAGCGTGTTGTGTTTGGGAGTCAGCAGCTGCTGGACTTCTGCGATTGCTTTCTTTGTGCACTGAATGCCAAGAAGGCATGTGCACGTTAAAACAACGAGCTGGGCATGAGCAGGAAGGGAGCACGGGCATCAGAGTGCATCTGGCATCTTGCCCTGGAAAGAGCACTGCTTTTGGAGTGTGCAGTAAAATCGTGTTTCTGGACAAGGGAGGCATAAGTGCGCTGCGCTCCTAAGCTATCTCCCTGCGAGACACACTGCCAAAGCTTTTCGCTATGATGCAGTCTAGTGCAGACGCACACTACGGCTCTCTGGAGCTGTCCGAAGCCAAGCGCCGGTGGCCGGCGTCTTTCGGCTGAAGCAGCGCTTCGGAGCGTACGGCTGTTGTGTGCGCGAAGCAGCCGCTTCTCCTGCTCCGGGAGCCGGACAGAGTGGTAGCTTGTACGAGGGCGAAGAACGAAGCCGCAGAGCAACGGGCTTCTGCGCGCACCCTAAGGACTGCTAGAGGACCGTGGTGGCCGCTCGCCTTCCCCTTCAATTCCATTCTAGCATCCCTATGGAAGATGTTCCAGGACAATTTTCCTGAGTTTTGAATTCGTCCTGATGCAGCCCCTCCTGGGAAACTCGTGCTCGTCCTCTGAGGCTCCGAGTGCAGAGACCTCGATGGCAACTGCAGAAATGAAGGGCTGCGTTGAGTTGTCGAGAAGCAAGAACATAGCCAGCGCCTTGTGTTTGGGAGTCAGCAGCTGCTGGACTTTTGCGTTTGCCTTCACGGTGCACTGAATGCCAGGACGGCATGTGCACGTTAAAACAACGAGCTGGGCAAGAGTAATCGAAAGATCACGGCCGTCAGAAAGCAGCTTATATATTGCCCTGGAAAGAGCACTGTTTTTGGAGTGTGCAGTAAAATCGTGTTTCTGGACAAGGGAGGCATAAGTGCGCTGCGCTCCTAAGCTATCTCCCTGCGAGACACACTGCCAAAGCTTTTCGCTATGATGCAGTCTAGTGCAGACGCACACTACGGCTCTCCGGAGCTGTCCGAAGCCAAGCGCCGCTGGCCGGCGTCTTTCGGCTGAAGCAGCGCTTCGGAGCGTACGGCTGTTGTGTGCGCGAAGCAGCCGCTTCTCCTGCTCCGGGAGCCGGACAGAGCGGTAGCTTGTACGAGGGCGAAGAACGTTGCCGCAGGGAGACGACATTGTGTGCACAGCCTTGGCACTGCTAGAGGACGGTGACTAAAGCTCCCTGCCTCTTCAATGCACTGCTGGCATGCTTTCTCGAAGGTGTTCCGAGACAACTTTCCTGGGTTTTGACTTCGTTCTGATGCAGCCCCTCTTGGGAAATCTGTGCTCGTCCCCGGAGGATCGAGATGCAGAGAACGCGATGGCAGCTGCCGAAATGAAGGACTCTGTTGAAGTGTCAAGAAGAAAGAACTTAGACAAGCGTGTTGTGTTTGGGAGTCATTAGCTGCTGTTCTTCTGCGATTGCTTTCTTTGTGCACTGAATGCCAAGAAGGCATGTGCACGTTAAAACAACGAGCTGGGCATGAGCAGGAAGGGAGCACGGGCATCAGAGTGCATCTGGCATCTTGCCCTGGAAAGAGCACTGCTTTTGGAGTGTGCAGTAAAATCGTGTTTCTGGACAAGGGAGGCATAAGTGCGCTGCCCTCCTAAGCTATCTCCCTGCGAGACACACTGCCAAAGCTTTTCGCTATGATGCAGTCTAGTGCAGACGCACACTACGGCTCTCGGCTGCTGTCCGAAGCGAAGCGCCGGTCGCCGGCGTCTTTCGGCTGAAGCAGCGCTTCGGAGCGTACGGCTGCCGCTCCGCTGTTGTGTGCGCGAAGCAGCCGCTTCTCCTGCTCCGGGAGCCGGACAGAGCGGTAGCTTGTACGAGGGCGAAGAACGAAGCCGCAGAGCAACGGGCTTCTGCGCGCACCCTAAGGACTGCTAGAGGACCGTGGTGGCCGCTCGCCTTCCCCTTCAATTCCATTCTAGCATCCCTATGGAAGATGTTCCAGGACAATTTTCCTGAGTTTTGAATTCGTCCTGATGCAGCCCCTCCTGGGAAACTCGTGCTCCTCCTCTGAGGCTCCGAGTGCAGAGACCTCGATGGCAACTGCAGAAATGAAGGGCTGCGTTGAGTTGTCGAGAAGCAAGAACATAGCCAGTGCCTTCTGTTTGGGAGTCAGCAGCTGCTGGACTTTTGCGTTTGCCTTCACGGTGCACTGAATGCCAGGACGGCATGTGCACGTTAAAACAACGAGCTGGGCAAGAGTAATCGAAAGATCACGGCCGTCAGAAAGCAGCTTATATATTGCCCTGGAAAGAGCACTGCTTTTGGAGTGTGCAGTAAAATCGTGTTTCTGGACAAGGGAGGCATAAGTGCGCTGCGCTCCTAAGCTATCTCCCTGCGAGACACACTGCCAAAGCTTTTCGCTATGATGCAGTCTAGTGCAGACGCACACTACGGCTCTCCGGAGCTGTCCGAAGCCAAGCGCCGGTGGCCGGCGTCTTTCGGCTGAAGCAGCGCTTTGGAGCGTACGGCTGTTGTGTGCGCGAAGCAGCCGCTTCTCCTGCTCCGGGAGCCGGACAGAGCGGTAGCTTGTACGAGGACGAAGAACGAAGCCGCAGAGCAACGGGCTTCTGCGCGCACCCTAAGGACTGCTAGAGGACCGTGCTGGCCGCTCGCCTTCCCCTTCAATTCCATTCTAGCATCCCTATGGAAGATGTTCCAGGACAATTTTCCTGAGTTTTGAATTCGTCCTGATGCAGCCCCTCCTGGGAAACTCGTGCTCCTCCTCTGAGGCTCCGAGTGCAGAGACCTCGATGGCAACTGCAGAAATGAAGGGCTGCGTTGAGTTGTCGAGAAGCAAGAACATAGCCAGCGCCTTCTGTTTGGGAGTCAGCAGCTGCTGGACTTTTGCGTTTGCCTTCACGGTGCACTGAATGCCAGGACGGCATGTGCACGTTAAAACAACGAGCTGGGCAAGAGTAATCGAAAGATCACGGCCGTCAGAAAGCAGCTTATATATTGCCCTGGAAAGAGCACTGTTTTTGGAGTGTGCAGTAAAATCGTGTTTCTGGACAAGGGAGGCATAAGTGCGCTGCCCTCCTAAGCTATCTCCCTGCGAGACACACTGCCAAAGCTTTTCGCTATGATGCAGTCTAGTGCAGACGCACACTACGGCTCTCGGCTGCTGTCCGAAGCGAAGCGCCGGTCGCCGGCGTCTTTCGGCTGAAGCAGCGCTTCGGAGCATACGGCTGCCGCTCCGCTGTTGTGTGCGCGAAGCAGCCGCTTCTCCTGCTCCGGGAGCCGGACAGAGCGGTAGCTTGTACGAGGGCGAAGAACGAAGCCGCAGAGCAACGGGCTTCTGCGCGCACCCTAAGGACTGCTAGAGGACCGTGGTGGCCGCTCGCCTTCCCCTTCAATTCCATTCTAGCATCCTTATGGAAGGTGTTCCAGGACAATTTTCCTGAGTTTTGAATTCGTCCTGATGCAGCCCCTCCTGGGAAACTCGTGCTCGTCCTCTGAGGCTCCGAGTGCAGAGACCTCGATGGCAACTGCAGATATGAAGGGCTGCGTTGAGTTGTCGAGAAGCAAGAACATAGCCAGCGCCTTGTGTTTGGGAGTCAGCAGCTGCTGGACTTTTGCGTTTGCCTTCACGGTGCACTGAATGCCAGGACGGCATGTGCACGTTAAAACAACGAGCTGGGCAAGAGTAATCGAAAGATCACGGCCGTCAGAAAGCAGCTTATATATTGCGCTGGAAAGAGCACTGTTTTTGGAGTGTGCAGTAAAATCGTGTTTCTGGACAAGGGAGGCATAAGTGCGCTGCGCTCCTAAGCTATCTCCCTGCGAGACACACTGCCAAAGCTTTTCGCTATGATGCAGTCTAGTGCAGACGCACACTACGGCTCTCCGGAGCTGTCCGAAGCCAAGCGCCGGTGGCCGGCGTCTTTCGGCTGAAGCAGCGCTTCGGAGCGTACGGCTGTTGTGTGCGCGAAGCAGCCGCTTCTCCTGCTCCCGGAGCCGGACAGAGCGGTAGCTTGTACGAGGGCGAAGAACGAAGCTGCAGAGCACCGGGCTTCTGCGCGCACCCTAAGGACTGCTAGAGGACCGTGCTGGCCGCTCGCCTTCCCCTTCAATTCCATTCTAGCATCCCTATGGAAGATGTTCCAGGACAATTTTCCTGAGTTTTGAATTCGTCCTGATACAGCCCCTCCTGGGAAACTCGTGATCGTCCTCTGAGGATCCGAGTGCAGAGACCTCGATGGCAACTGCAGAAATGAAGGGCTGCGTTGAGTTGTCGAGAAGCAAGAACATAGCCAGCGCCTTCTGTTTGGGAGTCAGCAGCTGCTGGACTTTTGCGTTTGCCTTCACGGTGCACTGAATGCCAGGACGGCATGTGCACGTTAAAACAACGAGCTGGGCAAGAGTAATCGAAAGATCACGGCCGTCAGAAAGCAGCTTATATATTGCCCTGGAAAGAGCACTGCTTTTGGAGTGTGCAGTAAAATCGTGTTTCTGGACAAGGGAGGCATAAGTGCGCTGCGCTCCTAAGCTATCTCCCTGCGAGACACACTGCCAAAGCTTTTCGCTATGATGCAGTCTAGTGCAGACGCACACTACGGCTCTCCGGAGCTGTCCGAAGCCAAGCGCCGGTGGCCGGCGTCTTTCGGCTGAAGCAGCGCTTCGGAGCGTACGGCTGCCGCTCCGCTGTTGTGTGCGCGAAGCAGCCGCTTCTCCTGCTCCGGGAGCCGGACAGAGCAGTAGCTTGTACGAGGGCGAAGAACGTTGCCGCAGGGAGACGACATTGTGTGCACAGCCTTGGCACTGCTAGAGGACGGTGACTAAAGCTCCCTGCCTGTTCAATGCACTGCTGGCATGCTTTCTCGAAGGTGTTCCGAGACAACTTTCCTGGGTTTTGACTTCGTTCTGATGCAGCCCCTCTTGGGAAATCTGTGCTCGTCCCCGGAGGATCGAGATGCAGAGAACGCGATGGCAGCTGCCGAAATGAAGGACTCTGTTGAAGTGTCGAGAAGAAAGAACTTAGACAAGCGTGTTGTGTTTGGGAGTCATTAGCTGCTGGACTTCTGCGATTGCTTTCTTTGTGCACTGAATGCCAAGAAGGCATGTGCACGTTAAAACAACGAGCTGGGCATGAGCAGGAAGGGAGCACGGGCATCAGAGTGCATCTGGCATCTTGCCCTGGAAAGAGCACTGCTTTTGGAGTGTGCAGTAAAATCGTGTTTCTGGACAAGGGAGGCATAAGTGCGCTGCCCTCCTAAGCTATCTCCCTGCGAGACACACTGCCAAAGCTTTTCGCTATGATGCAGTCTAGTGCAGACGCACACTACGGCTCTCGGCTGCTGTCCGAAGCGAAGCGCCGGTCGCCAGCGTCTTTCGGCTGAAGCAGCGCTTCGGAGCGTACGGCTGCCGCTCCGCTGTTGTGTGCGCGAAGCAGCCGCTTCTCCTGCTCCGGGAGCCGGACAGAGCGGTAGCTTGTACGAGGGCGAAGAACGAAGCCGCAGAGCAACGGGCTTCTGCGCGCACCCTAAGGACTGCTAGAGGACCGTGCTGGCCGCTCGCCTTCCCCTTCAATTCCATTCTAGCATCCCTATGGAAGATGTTCCAGGACAATTTTCCTGAGTTTTGAATTCGTCCTGATGCAGCCCCTCCTGGGAAACTCGTGCTCCTCCTCTGAGGCTCCGAGTGCAGAGACCTCGATGGCAACTGCAGAAATGAAGGGCTGCGTTGAGTTGTCGAGAAGCAAGAACATAGCCAGTGCCTTCTGTTTGGGAGTCAGCAGCTGCTGGACTTTTGCGTTTGCCTTCACGGTGCACTGAATGCCAGGACGGCATGTGCACGTTAAAACAACGAGCTGGGCAAGAGTAATCGAAAGATCACGGCCGTCAGAAAGCAGCTTATATATTGCCCTGGAAAGAGCACTGTTTTTGGAGTGTGCAGTAAAATCGTGTTTCTGGACAAGGGAGGCATAAGTGCGCTGCGCTCCTAAGCTATCTCCCTGCGAGACACACTGCCAAAGCTTTTCGCTATGATGCAGTCTAGTGCAGACGCACACTACGGCTCTCCGGAGCTGTCCGAAGCCAAGCGCCGGTGGCCGGCGTCTTTCGGCTGAAGCAGCGCTTCGGAGCGTACGGCTGTTGTGTGCGCGAAGCAGCCGCTTCTCCTGCTCCGGGAGCCGGACAGAGCGGTAGCTTGTACGAGGGCGAAGAACGTTGCCGCAGGGAGACGACATTGTGTGCACAGCCTTGGCACTGCTAGAGGACGGTGACTAAAGCTCCCTGCCTGTTCAATGCACTGCTGGCATGCTTTCTCGAAGGTGTTCCGAGACAACTTTCCTGGGTTTTGACTTCGTTCTGATGCAGCCCCTCTTGGGAAATCTGTGCTCGTCCCCGGAGGATCGAGATGCAGAGAACGCGATGGCAGCTGCCGAAATGAAGGACTCTGTTGAAGTGTCAAGAAGAAAGAACTTAGACAAGCGTGTTGTGTTTGGGAGTCATTAGCTGCTGTTCTTCTGCGATTGCTTTCTTTGTGCACTGAATGCCAAGAAGGCATGTGCACGTTAAAACAACGAGCTGGGCATGAGCAGGAAGGGAGCACGGGCATCAGAGTGCATCTGGCATCTTGCCCTGGAAAGAGCACTGCTTTTGGAGTGTGCAGTAAAATCGTGTTTCTGGACAAGGGAGGCATAAGTGCGCTGCCCTCCTAAGCTATCTCCCTGCGAGACACACTGCCAAAGCTTTTCGCTATGATGCAGTCTAGTGCAGACGCACACTACGGCTCTCGGCTGCTGTCCGAAGCGAAGCGCCGGTCGCCGGCGTCTTTCGGCTGAAGCAGCGCTTCGGAGCGTACGGCTGTTGTGTGCGCGAAGCAGCCGCTTCTCCTGCTCCCGGAGCCGGACAGAGCGGTAGCTTGTACGAGGGCGAAGAACGAAGCTGCAGAGCACCGGGCTTCTGCGCGCACCCTAAGGACTGCTAGAGGACCGTGCTGGCCGCTCGCCTTCCCCTTCAATTCCATTCTAGCATCCCTATGGAAGATGTTCCAGGACAATTTTCCTGAGTTTTGAATTCGTCCTGATACAGCCCCTCCTGGGAAACTCGTGATCGTCCTCTGAGGATCCGAGTGCAGAGACCTCGATGGCAACTGCAGAAATGAAGGGCTGCGTTGAGTTGTCGAGAAGCAAGAACATAGCCAGCGCCTTGTGTTTGGGAGTCAGCAGCTGCTGGACTTTTGCGTTTGCCTTCACGGTGCACTGAATGCCAGGACGGCATGTGCACGTTAAAACAACGAGCTGGGCAAGAGTAATCGAAAGATCACGGCCGTCAGAAAGCAGCTTATATATTGCCCTGGAAAGAGCACTGCTTTTGGAGTGTGCAGTAAAATCGTGTTTCTGGACAAGGGAGGCATAAGTGCGCTGCGCTCCTAAGCTATCTCCCTGCGAGACACACTGCCAAAGCTTTTCGCTATGATGCAGTCTAGTGCAGACGCACACTACGGCTCTCCGGAGCTGTCCGAAGCCAAGCGCCGGTGGCCGGCGTCTTTCGGCTGAAGCAGCGCTTCGGAGCGTACGGCTGCCGCTCCGCTGTTGTGTGCGCGAAGCAGCCGCTTCTCCTGCTCCGGGAGCCGGACAGAGCAGTAGCTTGTACGAGGGCGAAGAACGTTGCCGCAGGGAGACGACATTGTGTGCACAGCCTTGGCACTGCTAGAGGACGGTGACTAAAGCTCCCTGCCTGTTCAATGCACTGCTGGCATGCTTTCTCGAAGGTGTTCCGAGACAACTTTCCTGGGTTTTGACTTCGTTCTGATGCAGCCCCTCTTGGGAAATCTGTGCTCGTCCCCGGAGGATCGAGATGCAGAGAACGCGATGGCAGCTGCCGAAATGAAGGACTCTGTTGAAGTGTCGAGAAGAAAGAACTTAGACAAGCGTGTTGTGTTTGGGAGTCATTAGCTGCTGGACTTCTGCGATTGCTTTCTTTGTGCACTGAATGCCAAGAAGGCATGTGCACGTTAAAACAACGAGCTGGGCATGAGCAGGAAGGGAGCACGGGCATCAGAGTGCATCTGGCATCTTGCCCTGGAAAGAGCACTGCTTTTGGAGTGTGCAGTAAAATCGTGTTTCTGGACAAGGGAGGCATAAGTGCGCTGCCCTCCTAAGCTATCTCCCTGCGAGACACACTGCCAAAGCTTTTCGCTATGATGCAGTCTAGTGCAGACGCACACTACGGCTCTCGGCTGCTGTCCGAAGCGAAGCGCCGGTCGCCAGCGTCTTTCGGCTGAAGCAGCGCTTCGGAGCGTACGGCTGCCGCTCCGCTGTTGTGTGCGCGAAGCAGCCGCTTCTCCTGCTCCGGGAGCCGGACAGAGCGGTAGCTTGTACGAGGGCGAAGAACGAAGCCGCAGAGCAACGGGCTTCTGCGCGCACCCTAAGGACTGCTAGAGGACCGTGGTGGCCGCTCGCCTTCCCCTTCAATTCCATTCTAGCATCCCTATGGAAGATGTTCCAGGACAATTTTCCTGAGTTTTGAATTCGTCCTGATGCAGCCCCTCCTGGGAAACTCGTGCTCCTCCTCTGAGGCTCCGAGTGCAGAGACCTCGATGGCAACTGCAGAAATGAAGGGCTGCGTTGAGTTGTCGAGAAGCAAGAACATAGCCAGTGCCTTCTGTTTGGGAGTCAGCAGCTGCTGGACTTTTGCGTTTGCCTTCACGGTGCACTGAATGCCAGGACGGCATGTGCACGTTAAAACAACGAGCTGGGCAAGAGTAATCGAAAGATCACGGCCGTCAGAAAGCAGCTTATATATTGCCCTGGAAAGAGCACTGTTTTTGGAGTGTGCAGTAAAATCGTGCTTCTGGACAAGGGAGGCATAAGTGCGCTGCGCTCCTAAGCTATCTCCCTGCGAGACACACTGCCAAAGCTTTTCGCTATGATGCAGTCTAGTGCAGACGCACACTACGGCTCTCCGGAGCTGTCCGAAGCCAAGCGCCGGTGGCCGGCGTCTTTCGGCTGAAGCAGCGCTTCGGAGCGTACGGCTGTTGTGTGCGCGAAGCAGCCGCTTCTCCTGCTCCGGGAGCCGGACAGAGCGGTAGCTTGTACGAGGGCGAAGAACGTTGCCGCAGGGAGACGACATTGTGTGCACAGCCTTGGCACTGCTAGAGGACGGTGACTAAAGCTCCCTGCCTGTTCAATGCACTGCTGGCATGCTTTCTCGAAGGTGTTCCGAGACAACTTTCCTGGGTTTTGACTTCGTTCTGATGCAGCCCCTCTTGGGAAATCTGTGCTCGTCCCCGGAGGATCGAGATGCAGAGAACGCGATGGCAGCTGCCGAAATGAAGGACTCTGTTGAAGTGTCGAGAAGAAAGAACTTAGACAAGCGTGTTGTGTTTGGGAGTCAGCAGCTGCTGGACTTCTGCGATTGCTTTCTTTGTGCACTGAATGCCAAGAAGGCATGTGCACGTTAAAACAACGAGCTGGGCATGAGCAGGAAGGGAGCACGGGCATCAGAGTGCATCTGGCATCTTGCCCTGGAAAGAGCACTGCTTTTGGAGTGTGCAGTAAAATCGTGTTTCTGGACAAGGGAGGCATAAGTGCGCTGCGCTCCTAAGCTATCTCCCTGCGAGACACACTGCCAAAGCTTTTCGCTATGATGCAGTCTAGTGCAGACGCACACTACGGCTCTCCGGAGCTGTCCGAAGCCAAGCGCCGGTGGCCGGCGTCTTTCGGCTGAAGCAGCGCTTCGGAGCGTACGGCTGTTGTGTGCGCGAAGCAGCCGCTTCTCCTGCTCCGGGAGCCGGACAGAGCGGTAGCTTGTACGAGGGCGAAGAACGAAGCCGCAGAGCAACGGGCTTCTGCGCGCACCCTAAGGACTGCTAGAGGACCGTGGTGGCCGCTCGCCTTCCCCTTCAATTCCATTCTAGCATCCCTATGGAAGATGTTCCAGGACAATTTTCCTGAGTTTTGAATTCGTCCTGATGCAGCCCCTCCTGGGAAACTCGTGCTCCTCCTCTGAGGCTCCGAGTGCAGAGACCTCGATGGCAACTGCAGAAATGAAGGGCTGCGTTGAGTTGTCGAGAAGCAAGAACATAGCCAGCGCCTTGTGTTTGGGAGTCAGCAGCTGCTGGACTTTTGCGTTTGCCTTCACGGTGCACTGAATGCCAGGACGGCATGTGCACGTTAAAACAACGAGCTGGGCAAGAGTAATCGAAAGATCACGGCCGTCAGAAAGCAGCTTATATATTGCCCTGGAAAGAGCACTGTTTTTGGAGTGTGCAGTAAAATCGTGTTTCTGGACAAGGGAGGCATAAGTGCGCTGCGCTCCTAAGCTATCTCCCTGCGAGACACACTGCCAAAGCTTTTCGCTATGATGCAGTCTAGTGCAGACGCACACTACGGCTCTCCGGAGCTGTCCGAAGCCAAGCGCCGGTGGCCGGCGTCTTTCGGCTGAAGCAGCGCTTCGGAGCGTACGGCTGTTGTGTGCGCGAAGCAGCCGCTTCTCCTGCTCCGGGAGCCGGACAGAGCGGTAGCTTGTACGAGGGCGAAGAACGTTGCCGCAGGGAGACGACATTGTGTGCACAGCCTTGGCACTGCTAGAGGACGGTGACTAAAGCTCCCTGCCTGTTCAATGCACTGCTGGCATGCTTTCTCGAAGGTGTTCCGAGACAACTTTCCTGGGTTTTGACTTCGTTCTGATGCAGCCCCTCTTGGGAAATCTGTGCTCGTCCCCGGAGGATCGAGATGCAGAGAACGCGATGGCAGCTGCCGAAATGAAGGACTCTGTTGAAGTGTCGAGAAGAAAGAACTTAGACAAGCGTGTTGTGTTTGGGAGTCATTAGCTGCTGGACTTCTGCGATTGCTTTCTTTGTGCACTGAATGCCAAGAAGGCATGTGCACGTTAAAACAACGAGCTGGGCATGAGCAGGAAGGGAGCACGGGCATCAGAGTGCATCTGGCATCTTGCCCTGGAAAGAGCACTGCTTTTGGAGTGTGCAGTAAAATCGTGTTTCTGGACAAGGGAGGCATAAGTGCGCTGCCCTCCTAAGCTATCTCCCTGCGAGACACACTGCCAAAGCTTTTCGCTATGATGCAGTCTAGTGCAGACGCACACTACGGCTCTCGGCTGCTGTCCGAAGCGAAGCGCCGGTCGCCAGCGTCTTTCGGCTGAAGCAGCGCTTCGGAGCGTACGGCTGCCGCTCCGCTGTTGTGTGCGCGAAGCAGCCGCTTCTCCTGCTCCGGGAGCCGGACAGAGCGGTAGCTTGTACGAGGGCGAAGAACGAAGCCGCAGAGCAACGGGCTTCTGCGCGCACCCTAAGGACTGCTAGAGGACCGTGGTGGCCGCTCGCCTTCCCCTTCAATTCCATTCTAGCATCCCTATGGAAGATGTTCCAGGACAATTTTCCTGAGTTTTGAATTCGTCCTGATGCAGCCCGTCCTGGGAAACTCGTGCTCCTCCTCTGAGGCTCCGAGTGCAGAGACCTCGATGGCAACTGCAGAAATGAAGGGCTGCGTTGAGTTGTCGAGAAGCAAGAACATAGCCAGTGCCTTCTGTTTGGGAGTCAGCAGCTGCTGGACTTTTGCGTTTGCCTTCACGGTGCACTGAATGCCAGGACGGCATGTGCACGTTAAAACAACGAGCTGGGCAAGAGTAATCAAAAGATCACGGCCGTCAGAAAGCAGCTTATATATTGCCCTGGAAAGAGCACTGTTTTTGGAGTGTGCAGTAAAATCGTGCTTCTGGACAAGGGAGGCATAAGTGCGCTGCGCTCCTAAGCTATCTCCCTGCGAGACACACTGCCAAAGCTTTTCGCTATGATGCAGTCTAGTGCAGACGCACACTACGGCTCTCCGGAGCTGTCCGAAGCCAAGCGCCGGTGGCCGGCGTCTTTCGGCTGAAGCAGCGCTTCGGAGCGTACGGCTGTTGTGTGCGCGAAGCAGCCGCTTCTCCTGCTCCGGGAGCCGGACAGAGCGGTAGCTTGTACGAGGGCGAAGAACGTTGCCGCAGGGAGACGACATTGTGTGCACAGCCTTGGCACTGCTAGAGGACGGTGACTAAAGCTCCCTGCCTCTTCAATGCACTGCTGGCATGCTTTCTCGAAGGTGTTCCGAGACAACTTTCCTGGGTTTTGACTTCGTTCTGATGCAGCCCCTCTTGGGAAATCTGTGCTCGTCCCCGGAGGATCGAGATGCAGAGAACGCGATGGCAGCTGCCGAAATGAAGGACTCTGTTGAAGTGTCGAGAAGAAAGAACTTAGACAAGCGTGTTGTGTTTGGGAGTCAGCAGCTGCTGGACTTCTGCGATTGCTTTCTTTGTGCACTGAATGCCAAGAAGGCATGTGCACGTTAAAACAACGAGCTGGGCATGAGCAGGAAGGGAGCACGGGCATCAGAGTGCATCTGGCATCTTGCCCTGGAAAGAGCACTGCTTTTGGAGTGTGCAGTAAAATCGTGTTTCTGGACAAGGGAGGCATAAGTGCGCTGCGCTCCTAAGCTATCTCCCTGCGAGACACACTGCCAAAGCTTTTCGCTATGATGCAGTCTAGTGCAGACGCACACTACGGCTCTCCGGAGCTGTCCGAAGCGAAGCGCCGGTGGCCGGCGTCTTTCGGCTGAAGCAGCGCTTCGGAGCGTACAGCTGTTGTGTGCGCGAAGCAGCCGCTTCTCCTGCTCCGGGAGCCGGACAGAGCGGTAGCTTGTACGAGGGCGAAGAACGAAGCCGCAGAGCACCGGGCTTCTGCGCGCACCCTAAGGACTGCTAGAGGACCGTGGTGGCCGCTCGCCTTCCCCTTCAATTCCATTCTAGCATCCCTATGGAAGATGTTCCAGGACAATTTTCCTGAGTTTTGAATTCGTCCTGATGCAGCCCCTCCTGGGAAACTCGTGCTCCTCCTCTGAGGCTCCGAGTGCAGAGACCTCGATGGCAACTGCAGAAATGAAGGGCTGCGTTGAGTTGTCGAGAAGCAAGAACATAGCCAGCGCCTTGTGTTTGGGAGTCAGCAGCTGCTGGACTTTTGCGTTTGCCTTCACGGTGCACTGAATGCCAGGATGGCATGTGCACGTTAAAACAACGAGCTGGGCAAGAGTAATCGAAAGATCACGGCCGTCAGAAAGCAGCTTATATATTGCCCTGGAAAGGACAGTGTTTTTGGAGTGTGCAGTAAAATCGTGTTTCTGGACAAGGGAGGCATAAGTGCGCTGCGCTCCTAAGCTATCTCCCTGCGAGACACACTGCCAAAGCTTTTCGCTATGATGCAGTCTAGTGCAGACGCACACTACGGCTCTCCGGAGCTGTCCGAAGCCAAGCGCCGGTGGCCGGCGTCTTTCGGCTGAAGCAGCGCTTCGGAGCGTACGGCTGTTGTGTGCGCGAAGCAGCCGCTTCTCCTGCTCCGGGAGCCGGACAGAGCGGTAGCTTGTACGAGGGCGAAGAACAAAGCCGCAGGGAGACGACATTGTGTGCACAGCCTTGGCACTGCTAGAGGACGGTGACTAAAGCTCCCTGCCTCTTCAATGCACTGCTGGCATGCTTTCTCGAAGGTGTTCCGAGACAACTTTCCTGGGTTTTGACTTCGTTCTGATGCAGCCCCTCTTGGGAAATCTGTGCTCATCCCCGGAGGATCGAGATGCAGAGAACGCGATGGCAGCTGCCGAAATGAAGGACTCTGTTGAAGTATCGAGAAGAAAGAACTTAGACAAGCGTGTTGTGTTTGGGAGTCAGCAGCTGCTGGACTTCTGCGATTGCTTTCTTTGTGCACTGAATGCCAAGAAGGCATGTGCACGTTAAAACAACGAGCTGGGCATGAGCAGGAAGGGAGCACGGGCATCAGAGTGCATCTGGCATCTTGCCCTGGAAAGAGCACTGCTTTTGGAGTGTGCAGTAAAATCGTGTTTCTGGACAAGGGAGGCATAAGTGCGCTGCGCTCCTAAGCTATCTCCCTGCGAGACACACTGCCAAAGCTTTTCGCTATGATGCAGTCTAGTGCAGACGCACACTACGGCTCTCTGGAGCTGTCCGAAGCCAAGCGCCGGTGGCCGGCGTCTTTCGGCTGAAGCAGCGCTTCGGAGCGTACGGCTGTTGTGTGCGCGAAGCAGCCGCTTCTCCTGCTCCGGGAGCCGGACAGAGCGGTAGCTTGTACGAGGGCGAAGAACGTTGCCGCAGAGCAACGGGCTTCTGCGCGCACCCTAAGGACTGCTAGAGGACCGTGGTGGCCGCTCGCCTTCCCCTTCAATTCCATTCTAGCATCCCTATGGAAGATGTTCCAGGACAATTTTCCTGAGTTTTGAATTCGTCCTGATGCAGCCCCTCCTGGGAAACTCGTGCTCCTCCTCTGAGGCTCCGAGTGCAGAGACCTCGATGGCAACTGCAGAAATGAAGGGCTGCGTTGAGTTGTCGAGAAGCAAGAACATAGCCAGCGCCTTGTGTTTGGGAGTCAGCAGCTGCTGGACTTTTGCGTTTGCCTTCACGGTGCACTGAATGCCAGGACGGCATGTGCACGTTAAAACAACGAGCTGGGCAAGAGTAATCGAAAGATCACGGCCGTCAGAAAGCAGCTTATATATTGCCCTGGAAAGAGCACTGTTTTTGGAGTGTGCAGTAAAATCGTGTTTCTGGACAAGGGAGGCATAAGTGCGCTGCGCTCCTAAGCTATCTCCCTGCGAGACACACTGCCAAAGCTTTTCGCTATGATGCAGTCTAGTGCAGACGCACACTACGGCTCTCCGGAGCTGTCCGAAGCCAAGCGCCGGTGGCCGGCGTCTTTCGGCTGAAGCAGCGCTTCGGAGCGTACGGCTGTTGTGTGCGCGAAGCAGCCGCTTCTCCTGCTCCGGGAGCCGGACAGAGCGGTAGCTTGTACGAGGGCGAAGAACGTTGCCGCAGGGAGACGACATTGTGTGCACAGCCTTGGCACTGCTAGAGGACGGTGACTAAAGCTCCCTGCCTCTTCAATGCACTGCTGGCATGCTTTCTCGAAGGTGTTCCGAGACAACTTTCCTGGGTTTTGACTTCGTTCTGATGCAGCCCCTCTTGGGAAATCTGTGCTCGTCCCCGGAGGATCGAGATGCAGAGAACGCGATGGCAGCTGCCGAAATGAAGGACTCTGTTGAAGTGTCAAGAAGAAAGAACTTAGACAAGCGTGTTGTGTTTGGGAGTCATTAGCTGCTGTTCTTCTGCGATTGCTTTCTTTGTGCACTGAATGCCAAGAAGGCATGTGCACGTTAAAACAACGAGCTGGGCATGAGCAGGAAGGGAGCACGGGCATCAGAGTGCATCTGGCATCTTGCCCTGGAAAGAGCACTGCTTTTGGAGTGTGCAGTAAAATCGTGTTTCTGGACAAGGGAGGCATAAGTGCGCTGCCCTCCTAAGCTATCTCCCTGCGAGACACACTGCCAAAGCTTTTCGCTATGATGCAGTCTAGTGCAGACGCACACTACGGCTCTCGGCTGCTGTCCGAAGCGAAGCGCCGGTCGCCGGCGTCTTTCGGCTGAAGCAGCGCTTCGGAGCGTACGGCTGCCGCTCCGCTGTTGTGTGCGCGAAGCAGCCGCTTCTCCTGCTCCGGGAGCCGGACAGAGCGGTAGCTTGTACGAGGGCGAAGAACGAAGCCGCAGAGCAACGGGCTTCTGCGCGCACCCTAAGGACTGCTAGAGGACCGTGGTGGCCGCTCGCCTTCCCCTTCAATTCCATTCTAGCATCCCTATGGAAGATGTTCCAGGACAATTTTCCTGAGTTTTGAATTCGTCCTGATGCAGCCCCTCCTGGGAAACTCGTGCTCCTCCTCTGAGGCTCCGAGTGCAGAGACCTCGATGGCAACTGCAGAAATGAAGGGCTGCGTTGAGTTGTCGAGAAGCAAGAACATAGCCAGTGCCTTCTGTTTGGGAGTCAGCAGCTGCTGGACATTTGCGTTTGCCTTCACGGTGCACTGAATGCCAGGACGGCATGTGCACGTTAAAACAACGAGCTGGGCAAGAGTAATCGAAAGATCACGGCCGTCAGAAAGCAGCTTATATATTGCCCTGGAAAGAGCACTGCTTTTGGAGTGTGCAGTAAAATCGTGTTTCTGGACAAGGGAGGCATAAGTGCGCTGCGCTCCTAAGCTATCTCCCTGCGAGACACACTGCCAAAGCTTTTCGCTATGATGCAGTCTAGTGCAGACGCACACTACGGCTCTCTGGAGCTGTCCGAAGCCAAGCGCCGGTGGCCGGCGTCTTTCGGCTGAAGCAGCGCTTCGGAGCGTACGGCTGTTGTGTGCGCGAAGCAGCCGCTTCTCCTGCTCCGGGAGCCGGACAGAGCGGTAGCTTGTACGAGGGCGAAGAACGAAGCCGCAGAGCAACGGGCTTCTGCGCGCACCCTAAGGACTGCTAGAGGACCGTGGTGGCCGCTCGCCTTCCCCTTCAATTCCATTCTAGCATCCCTATGGAAGATGTTCCAGGACAATTTTCCTGAGTTTTGAATTCGTCCTGATGCAGCCCCTCCTGGGAAACTCGTGCTCCTCCTCTGAGGCTCCGAGTGCAGAGACCTCGATGGCAACTGCAGAAATGAAGGGCTGCGTTGAGTTGTCGAGAAGCAAGAACATAGCCAGCGCCTTGTGTTTGGGAGTCAGCAGCTGCTGGACTTTTGCGTTTGCCTTCACGGTGCACTGAATGCCAGGACGGCATGTGCACGTTAAAACAACGAGCTGGGCAAGAGTAATCGAAAGATCACGGCCGTCAGAAAGCAGCTTATATATTGCCCTGGAAAGAGCACTGTTTTTGGAGTGTGCAGTAAAATCGTGTTTCTGGACAAGGGAGGCATAAGTGCGCTGCGCTCCTAAGCTATCTCCCTGCGAGACACACTGCCAAAGCTTTTCGCTATGATGCAGTCTAGTGCAGACGCACACTACGGCTCTCCGGAGCTGTCCGAAGCCAAGCGCCGGTGGCCGGCGTCTTTCGGCTGAAGCAGCGCTTCGGAGCGTACGGCTGTTGTGTGCGCGAAGCAGCCGCTTCTCCTGCTCCGGGAGCCGGACAGAGCGGTAGCTTGTACGAGGGCGAAGAACGTTGCCGCAGGGAGACGACATTGTGTGCACAGCCTTGGCACTGCTAGAGGACGGTGACTAAAGCTCCCTGCCTCTTCAATGCACTGCTGGCATGCTTTCTCGAAGGTGTTCCGAGACAACTTTCCTGGGTTTTGACTTCGTTCTGATGCAGCCCCTCTTGGGAAATCTGTGCTCGTCCCCGGAGGATCGAGATGCAGAGAACGCGATGGCAGCTGCCGAAATGAAGGACTCTGTTGAAGTGTCAAGAAGAAAGAACTTAGACAAGCGTGTTGTGTTTGGGAGTCATTAGCTGCTGTTCTTCTGCGATTGCTTTCTTTGTGCACTGAATGCCAAGAAGGCATGTGCACGTTAAAACAACGAGCTGGGCATGAGCAGGAAGGGAGCACGGGCATCAGAGTGCATCTGGCATCTTGCCCTGGAAAGAGCACTGCTTTTGGAGTGTGCAGTAAAATCGTGTTTCTGGACAAGGGAGGCATAAGTGCGCTGCCCTCCTAAGCTATCTCCCTGCGAGACACACTGCCAAAGCTTTTCGCTATGATGCAGTCTAGTGCAGACGCACACTACGGCTCTCGGCTGCTGTCCGAAGCGAAGCGCCGGTGGCCGGCGTCTTTCGGCTGAAGCAGCGCTTCGGAGCGTACGGCTGCCGCTCCGCTGTTGTGTGCGCGAAGCAGCCGCTTCTCCTGCTCCGGGAGCCGGACAGAGCGGTAGCTTGTACGAGGGCGAAGAACGAAGCCGCAGAGCAACGGGCTTCTGCGCGCACCCTAAGGACTGCTAGAGGACCGTGGTGGCCGCTCGCCTTCCCCTTCAATTCCATTCTAGCATCCCTATGGAAGATGTTCCAGGACAATTTTCCTGAGTTTTGAATTCGTCCTGATGCAGCCCCTCCTGGGAAACTCGTGCTCCTCCTCTGAGGCTCCGAGTGCAGAGACCTCGATGGCAACTGCAGAAATGAAGGGCTGCGTTGAGTTGTCGAGAAGCAAGAACATAGCCAGTGCCTTCTGTTTGGGAGTCAGCAGCTGCTGGACTTTTGCGTTTGCCTTCACGGTGCACTGAATGCCAGGACGGCATGTGCACGTTAAAACAACGAGCTGGGCAAGAGTAATCGAAAGATCACGGCCGTCAGAAAGCAGCTTATATATTGCCCTGGAAAGAGCACTGCTTTTGGAGTGTGCAGTAAAATCGTGTTTCTGGACAAGGGAGGCATAAGTGCGCTGCGCTCCTAAGCTATCTCCCTGCGAGACACACTGCCAAAGCTTTTCGCTATGATGCAGTCTAGTGCAGACGCACACTACGGCTCTCCGGAGCTGTCCGAAGCCAAGCGCCGGTGGCCGGCGTCTTTCGGCTGAAGCAGCGCTTTGGAGCGTACGGCTGTTGTGTGCGCGAAGCAGCCGCTTCTCCTGCTCCGGGAGCCGGACAGAGCGGTAGCTTGTACGAGGGCGAAGAACGAAGCCGCAGAGCAACGGGCTTCTGCGCGCACCCTAAGGACTGCTAGAGGACCGTGGTGGCCGCTCGCCTTCCCCTTCAATTCCATTCTAGCATCCCTATGGAAGATGTTCCAGGACAATTTTCCTGAGTTTTGAATTCGTCCTGATGCAGCCCCTCCTGGGAAACTCGTGCTCCTCCTCTGAGGCTCCGAGTGCAGAGACCTCGATGGCAACTGCAGAAATGAAGGGCTGCGTTGAGTTGTCGAGAAGCAAGAACATAGCCAGCGCCTTGTGTTTGGGAGTCAGCAGCTGCTGGACTTTTGCGTTTGCCTTCACGGTGCACTGAATGCCAGGACGGCATGTGCACGTTAAAACAACGAGCTGGGCAAGAGTAATCGAAAGATCACGGCCGTCAGAAAGCAGCTTATATATTGCCCTGGAAAGAGCACTGTTTTTGGAGTGTGCAGTAAAATCGTGTTTCTGGACAAGGGAGGCATAAGTGCGCTGCGCTCCTAAGCTATCTCCCTGCGAGACACACTGCCAAAGCTTTTCGCTATGATGCAGTCTAGTGCAGACGCACACTACGGCTCTCCGGAGCTGTCCGAAGCCAAGCGCCGGTGGCCGGCGTCTTTCGGCTGAAGCAGCGCTTCGGAGCGTACGGCTGTTGTGTGCGCGAAGCAGCCGCTTCTCCTGCTCCCGGAGCCGGACAGAGCGGTAGCTTGTACGAGGGCGAAGAACGAAGCTGCAGAGCACCGGGCTTCTGCGCGCACCCTAAGGACTGCTAGAGGACCGTGCTGGCCGCTCGCCTTCCCCTTCAATTCCATTCTAGCATCCCTATGGAAGATGTTCCAGGACAATTTTCCTGAGTTTTGAATTCGTCCTGATACAGCCCCTCCTGGGAAACTCGTGATCGTCCTCTGAGGATCCGAGTGCAGAGACCTCGATGGCAACTGCAGAAATGAAGGGCTGCGTTGAGTTGTCGAGAAGCAAGAACATAGCCAGCGCCTTCTGTTTGGGAGTCAGCAGCTGCTGGACTTTTGCGTTTGCCTTCACGGTGCACTGAATGCCAGGACGGCATGTGCACGTTAAAACAACGAGCTGGGCAAGAGTAATCGAAAGATCACGGCCGTCAGAAAGCAGCTTATATATTGCCCTGGAAAGAGCACTGTTTTTGGAGTGTGCAGTAAAATCGTGTTTCTGGACAAGGGAGGCATAAGTGCGCTGCGCTCCTAAGCTATCTCCCTGCGAGACACACTGCCAAAGCTTTTCGCTATGATGCAGTCTAGTGCAGACGCACACTACGGCTCTCCGGAGCTGTCCGAAGCCAAGCGCCGGTGGCCGGCGTCTTTCGGCTGAAGCAGCGCTTCGGAGCGTACGGCTGCCGCTCCGCTGTTGTGTGCGCGAAGCAGCCGCTTCTCCTGCTCCGGGAGCCGGACAGAGCGGTAGCTTGTACGAGGGCGAAGAATGTTGCCGCAGGGAGACGACATTGTGTGCACAGCCTTGGCACTGCTAGAGGACGGTGACTAAAGCTCCCTGCCTGTTCAATGCACTGCTGGCATGCTTTCTCGAAGGTGTTCCGAGACAACTTTCCTGGGTTTTGACTTCGTTCTGATGCAGCCCCTCTTGGGAAATCTGTGCTCGTCCCCGGAGGATCGAGATGCAGAGAACGCGATGGCAGCTGCCGAAATGAAGGACTCTGTTGAAGTGTCGAGAAGAAAGAACTTAGACAAGCGTGTTGTGTTTGGGAGTCAGCAGCTGCTGGACTTCTGCGATTGCTTTCTTTGTGCACTGAATGCCAAGAAGGCATGTGCACGTTAAAACAACGAGCTGGGCATGAGCAGGAAGGGAGCACGGGCATCAGAGTGCATCTGGCATCTTGCCCTGGAAAGAGCACTGCTTTTGGAGTGTGCAGTAAAATCGTGTTTCTGGACAAGGGAGGCATAAGTGCGCTGCCCTCCTAAGCTATCTCCCTGCGAGACACACTGCCAAAGCTTTTCGCTATGATGCAGTCTAGTGCAGACGCACACTACGGCTCTCGGCTGCTGTCCGAAGCGAAGCGCCGGTGGCCGGCGTCTTTCGGCTGAAGCAGCGCTTCGGAGCGTACGGCTGCCGCTCCGCTGTTGTGTGCGCGAAGCAGCCGCTTCTCCTGCTCCGGGAGCCGGACAGAGCGGTAGCTTGTACGAGGGCGAAGAACGAAGCCGCAGAGCAACGGGCTTCTGCGCGCACCCTAAGGACTGCTAGAGGACCGTGGTGGCCGCTCGCCTTCCCCTTCAATTCCATTCTAGCATCCCTATGGAAGATGTTCCAGGACAATTTTCCTGAGTTTTGAATTCGTCCTGATGCAGCCCCTCCTGGGAAACTCGTGCTCCTCCTCTGAGGCTCCGAGTGCAGAGACCTCGATGGCAACTGCAGAAATGAAGGGCTGCGTTGAGTTGTCGAGAAGCAAGAACATAGCCAGTGCCTTCTGTTTGGGAGTCAGCAGCTGCTGGACTTTTGCGTTTGCCTTCACGGTGCACTGAATGCCAGGACGGCATGTGCACGTTAAAACAACGAGCTGGGCAAGAGTAATCGAAAGATCACGGCCGTCAGAAAGCAGCTTATATATTGCCCTGGAAAGAGCACTGCTTTTGGAGTGTGCAGTAAAATCGTGTTTCTGGACAAGGGAGGCATAAGTGCGCTGCGCTCCTAAGCTATCTCCCTGCGAGACACACTGCCAAAGCTTTTCGCTATGATGCAGTCTAGTGCAGACGCACACTACGGCTCTCCGGAGCTGTCCGAAGCCAAGCGCCGGTGGCCGGCGTCTTTCGGCTGAAGCAGCGCTTTGGAGCGTACGGCTGTTGTGTGCGCGAAGCAGCCGCTTCTCCTGCTCCGGGAGCCGGACAGAGCGGTAGCTTGTACGAGGGCGAAGAACGAAGCCGCAGAGCAACGGGCTTCTGCGCGCACCCTAAGGACTGCTAGAGGACCGTGGTGGCCGCTCGCCTTCCCCTTCAATTCCATTCTAGCATCCCTATGGAAGATGTTCCAGGACAATTTTCCTGAGTTTTGAATTCGTCCTGATGCAGCCCCTCCTGGGAAACTCGTGCTCCTCCTCTGAGGCTCCGAGTGCAGAGACCTCGATGGCAACTGCAGAAATGAAGGGCTGCGTTGAGTTGTCGAGAAGCAAGAACATAGCCAGCGCCTTGTGTTTGGGAGTCAGCAGCTGCTGGACTTTTGCGTTTGCCTTCACGGTGCACTGAATGCCAGGACGGCATGTGCACGTTAAAACAACGAGCTGGGCAAGAGTAATCGAAAGATCACGGCCGTCAGAAAGCAGCTTATATATTGCCCTGGAAAGAGCACTGTTTTTGGAGTGTGCAGTAAAATCGTGTTTCTGGACAAGGGAGGCATAAGTGCGCTGCGCTCCTAAGCTATCTCCCTGCGAGACACACTGCCAAAGCTTTTCGCTATGATGCAGTCTAGTGCAGACGCACACTACGGCTCTCCGGAGCTGTCCGAAGCCAAGCGCCGGTGGCCGGCGTCTTTCGGCTGAAGCAGCGCTTCGGAGCGTACGGCTGTTGTGTGCGCGAAGCAGCCGCTTCTCCTGCTCCGGGAGCCGGACAGAGCGGTAGCTTGTACGAGGGCGAAGAACGTTGCCGCAGGGAGACGACATTGTGTGCACAGCCTTGGCACTGCTAGAGGACGGTGACTAAAGCTCCCTGCCTCTTCAATGCACTGCTGGCATGCTTTCTCGAAGGTGTTCCGAGACAACTTTCCTGGGTTTTGACTTCGTTCTGATGCAGCCCCTCTTGGGAAATCTGTGCTCGTCCCCGGAGGATCGAGATGCAGAGAACGCGATGGCAGCTGCCGAAATGAAGGACTCTGTTGAAGTGTCAAGAAGAAAGAACTTAGACAAGCGTGTTGTGTTTGGGAGTCATTAGCTGCTGTTCTTCTGCGATTGCTTTCTTTGTGCACTGAATGCCAAGAAGGCATGTGCACGTTAAAACAACGAGCTGGGCATGAGCAGGAAGGGAGCACGGGCATCAGAGTGCATCTGGCATCTTGCCCTGGAAAGAGCACTGCTTTTGGAGTGTGCAGTAAAATCGTGTTTTTGGACAAGGGAGGCATAAGTGCGCTGCCCTCCTAAGCTATCTCCCTGCGAGACACACTGCCAAAGCTTTTCGCTATGATGCAGTCTAGTGCAGACGCACACTACGGCTCTCGGCTGCTGTCCGAAGCGAAGCGCCGGTGGCCGGCGTCTTTCGGCTGAAGCAGCGCTTCGGAGCGTACGGCTGCCGCTCCGCTGTTGTGTGCGCGAAGCAGCCGCTTCTCCTGCTCCGGGAGCCGGACAGAGCGGTAGCTTGTACGAGGGCGAAGAACGAAGCCGCAGAGCAACGGGCTTCTGCGCGCACCCTAAGGACTGCTAGAGGACCGTGGTGGCCGGTCGCCTTCCCCTTCAATTCCATTCTAGCATCCTTATGGAAGGTGTTCCAGGACAATTTTCCTGAGTTTTGAATTCGTCCTGATGCAGCTCCTCCTGGGAAACTCGTGCTCGTCCTCTGAGGCTCCGAGTGCAGAGACCTCGATGGCAACTGCAGATATGAAGGGCTGCGTTGAGTTGTCGAGAAGCAAGAACATAGCCAGCGCCTTGTGTTTGGGAGTCAGCAGCTGCTGGACTTTTGCGTTTGCCTTCACGGTGCACTGAATCCCAGGACGGCATGTGCACGTTAAAACAACGAGCTGGGCAAGAGTAATCGAAAGATCACGGCCGTCAGAAAGCAGCTTATATATTGCGCTGGAAAGAGCACTGTTTTTGGAGTGTGCAGTAAAATCGTGTTTCTGGACAAGGGAGGCATAAGTGCGCTGCGCTCCTAAGCTATCTCCCTGCGAGACACACTGCCAAAGCTTTTCGCTATGATGCAGTCTAGTGCAGACGCACACTACGGCTCTCCGGAGCTGTCCGAAGCCAAGCGCCGGTGGCCGGCGTCTTTCGGCTGAAGCAGCGCTTCGGAGCGTACGGCTGTTGTGTGCGCGAAGCAGCCGCTTCTCCTGCTCCCGGAGCCGGACAGAGCGGTAGCTTGTACGAGGGCGAAGAACGAAGCTGCAGAGCACCGGGCTTCTGCGCGCACCCTAAGGACTGCTAGAGGACCGTGCTGGCCGCTCGCCTTCCCCTTCAATTCCATTCTAGCATCCCTATGGAAGATGTTCCAGGACAATTTTCCTGAGTTTTGAATTCGTCCTGATACAGCCCCTCCTGGGAAACTCGTGATCGTCCTCTGAGGATCCGAGTGCAGAGACCTCGATGGCAACTGCAGAAATGAAGGGCTGCGTTGAGTTGTCGAGAAGCAAGAACATAGCCAGCGCCTTCTGTTTGGGAGTCAGCAGCTGCTGGACTTTTGCGTTTGCCTTCACGGTGCACTGAATGCCAGGACGGCATGTGCACGTTAAAACAACGAGCTGGGCAAGAGTAATCGAAAGATCACGGCCGTCAGAAAGCAGCTTATATATTGCCCTGGAAAGAGCACTGTTTTTGGAGTGTGCAGTAAAATCGTGTTTCTGGACAAGGGAGGCATAAGTGCGCTGCGCTCCTAAGCTATCTCCCTGCGAGACACACTGCCAAAGCTTTTCGCTATGATGCAGTCTAGTGCAGACGCACACTACGGCTCTCCGGAGCTGTCCGAAGCCAAGCGCCGGTGGCCGGCGTCTTTCGGCTGAAGCAGCGCTTCGGAGCGTACGGCTGCCGCTCCGCTGTTGTGTGCGCGAAGCAGCCGCTTCTCCTGCTCCGGGAGCCGGACAGAGCGGTAGCTTGTACGAGGGCGAAGAATGTTGCCGCAGGGAGACGACATTGTGTGCACAGCCTTGGCACTGCTAGAGGACGGTGACTAAAGCTCCCTGCCTGTTCAATGCACTGCTGGCATGCTTTCTCGAAGGTGTTCCGAGACAACTTTCCTGGGTTTTGACTTCGTTCTGATGCAGCCCCTCTTGGGAAATCTGTGCTCGTCCCCGGAGGATCGAGATGCAGAGAACGCGATGGCAGCTGCCGAAATGAAGGACTCTGTTGAAGTGTCGAGAAGAAAGAACTTAGACAAGCGTGTTGTGTTTGGGAGTCAGCAGCTGCTGGACTTCTGCGATTGCTTTCTTTGTGCACTGAATGCCAAGAAGGCATGTGCACGTTAAAACAACGAGCTGGGCATGAGCAGGAAGGGAGCACGGGCATCAGAGTGCATCTGGCATCTTGCCCTGGAAAGAGCACTGCTTTTGGAGTGTGCAGTAAAATCGTGTTTCTGGACAAGGGAGGCATAAGTGCGCTGCCCTCCTAAGCTATCTCCCTGCGAGACACACTGCCAAAGCTTTTCGCTATGATGCAGTCTAGTGCAGACGCACACTACGGCTCTCGGCTGCTGTCCGAAGCGAAGCGCCGGTGGCCGGCGTCTTTCGGCTGAAGCAGCGCTTCGGAGCGTACGGCTGCCGCTCCGCTGTTGTGTGCGCGAAGCAGCCGCTTCTCCTGCTCCGGGAGCCGGACAGAGCGGTAGCTTGTACGAGGGCGAAGAACGAAGCCGCAGAGCAACGGGCTTCTGCGCGCACCCTAAGGACTGCTAGAGGACCGTGGTGGCCGCTCGCCTTCCCCTTCAATTCCATTCTAGCATCCCTATGGAAGATGTTCCAGGACAATTTTCCTGAGTTTTGAATTCGTCCTGATGCAGCCCCTCCTGGGAAACTCGTGCTCCTCCTCTGAGGCTCCGAGTGCAGAGACCTCGATGGCAACTGCAGAAATGAAGGGCTGCGTTGAGTTGTCGAGAAGCAAGAACATAGCCAGTGCCTTCTGTTTGGGAGTCAGCAGCTGCTGGACTTTTGCGTTTGCCTTCACGGTGCACTGAATGCCAGGACGGCATGTGCACGTTAAAACAACGAGCTGGGCAAGAGTAATCGAAAGATCACGGCCGTCAGAAAGCAGCTTATATATTGCCCTGGAAAGAGCACTGCTTTTGGAGTGTGCAGTAAAATCGTGTTTCTGGACAAGGGAGGCATAAGTGCGCTGCGCTCCTAAGCTATCTCCCTGCGAGACACACTGCCAAAGCTTTTCGCTATGATGCAGTCTAGTGCAGACGCACACTACGGCTCTCCGGAGCTGTCCGAAGCCAAGCGCCGGTGGCCGGCGTCTTTCGGCTGAAGCAGCGCTTTGGAGCGTACGGCTGTTGTGTGCGCGAAGCAGCCGCTTCTCCTGCTCCGGGAGCCGGACAGAGCGGTAGCTTGTACGAGGGCGAAGAACGAAGCCGCAGAGCAACGGGCTTCTGCGCGCACCCTAAGGACTGCTAGAGGACCGTGGTGGCCGCTCGCCTTCCCCTTCAATTCCATTCTAGCATCCCTATGGAAGATGTTCCAGGACAATTTTCCTGAGTTTTGAATTCGTCCTGATGCAGCCCCTCCTGGGAAACTCGTGCTCCTCCTCTGAGGCTCCGAGTGCAGAGACCTCGATGGCAACTGCAGAAATGAAGGGCTGCGTTGAGTTGTCGAGAAGCAAGAACATAGCCAGCGCCTTGTGTTTGGGAGTCAGCAGCTGCTGGACTTTTGCGTTTGCCTTCACGGTGCACTGAATGCCAGGACGGCATGTGCACGTTAAAACAACGAGCTGGGCAAGAGTAATCGAAAGATCACGGCCGTCAGAAAGCAGCTTATATATTGCCCTGGAAAGAGCACTGTTTTTGGAGTGTGCAGTAAAATCGTGTTTCTGGACAAGGGAGGCATAAGTGCGCTGCGCTCCTAAGCTATCTCCCTGCGAGACACACTGCCAAAGCTTTTCGCTATGATGCAGTCTAGTGCAGACGCACACTACGGCTCTCCGGAGCTGTCCGAAGCCAAGCGCCGGTGGCCGGCGTCTTTCGGCTGAAGCAGCGCTTCGGAGCGTACGGCTGTTGTGTGCGCGAAGCAGCCGCTTCTCCTGCTCCCGGAGCCGGACAGAGCGGTAGCTTGTACGAGGGCGAAGAACGAAGCTGCAGAGCACCGGGCTTCTGCGCGCACCCTAAGGACTGCTAGAGGACCGTGCTGGCCGCTCGCCTTCCCCTTCAATTCCATTCTAGCATCCCTATGGAAGATGTTCCAGGACAATTTTCCTGAGTTTTGAATTCGTCCTGATACAGCCCCTCCTGGGAAACTCGTGATCGTCCTCTGAGGATCCGAGTGCAGAGACCTCGATGGCAACTGCAGAAATGAAGGGCTGCGTTGAGTTGTCGAGAAGCAAGAACATAGCCAGCGCCTTGTGTTTGGGAGTCAGCAGCTGCTGGACTTTTGCGTTTGCCTTCACGGTGCACTGAATGCCAGGACGGCATGTGCACGTTAAAACAACGAGCTGGGCAAGAGTAATCGAAAGATCACGGCCGTCAGAAAGCAGCTTATATATTGCCCTGGAAAGAGCACTGTTTTTGGAGTGTGCAGTAAAATCGTGTTTCTGGACAAGGGAGGCATAAGTGCGCTGCGCTCCTAAGCTATCTCCCTGCGAGACACACTGCCAAAGCTTTTCGCTATGATGCAGTCTAGTGCAGACGCACACTACGGCTCTCCGGAGCTGTCCGAAGCCAAGCGCCGGTGGCCGGCGTCTTTCGGCTGAAGCAGCGCTTCGGAGCGTACGGCTGCCGCTCCGCTGTTGTGTGCGCGAAGCAGCCGCTTCTCCTGCTCCGGGAGCCGGACAGAGCGGTAGCTTGTACGAGGGCGAAGAATGTTGCCGCAGGGAGACGACATTGTGTGCACAGCCTTGGCACTGCTAGAGGACGGTGACTAAAGCTCCCTGCCTCTTCAATGCACTGCTGGCATGCTTTCTCGAAGGTGTTCCGAGACAACTTTCCTGGGTTTTGACTTCGTTCTGATGCAGCCCCTCTTGGGAAATCTGTGCTCGTCCCCGGAGGATCGAGATGCAGAGAACGCGATGGCAGCTGCCGAAATGAAGGACTCTGTTGAAGTGTCGAGAAGAAAGAACTTAGACAAGCGTGTTGTGTTTGGGAGTCAGCAGCTGCTGGACTTCTGCGATTGCTTTCTTTGTGCACTGAATGCCAAGAAGGCATGTGCACGTTAAAACAACGAGCTGGGCATGAGCAGGAAGGGAGCACGGGCATCAGAGTGCATCTGGCATCTTGCCCTGGAAAGAGCACTGCTTTTGGAGTGTGCAGTAAAATCGTGTTTCTGGACAAGGGAGGCATAAGTGCGCTGCCCTCCTAAGCTATCTCCCTGCGAGACACACTGCCAAAGCTTTTCGCTATGATGCAGTCTAGTGCAGACGCACACTACGGCTCTCGGCTGCTGTCCGAAGCGAAGCGCCGGTGGCCGGCGTCTTTCGGCTGAAGCAGCGCTTCGGAGCGTACGGCTGCCGCTCCGCTGTTGTGTGCGCGAAGCAGCCGCTTCTCCTGCTCCGGGAGCCGGACAGAGCGGTAGCTTGTACGAGGGCGAAGAACGAAGCCGCAGAGCAACGGGCTTCTGCGCGCACCCTAAGGACTGCTAGAGGACCGTGGTGGCCGCTCGCCTTCCCCTTCAATTCCATTCTAGCATCCCTATGGAAGATGTTCCAGGACAATTTTCCTGAGTTTTGAATTCGTCCTGATGCAGCCCCTCCTGGGAAACTCGTGCTCCTCCTCTGAGGCTCCGAGTGCAGAGACCTCGATGGCAACTGCAGAAATGAAGGGCTGCGTTGAGTTGTCGAGAAGCAAGAACATAGCCAGTGCCTTCTGTTTGGGAGTCAGCAGCTGCTGGACTTTTGCGTTTGCCTTCACGGTGCACTGAATGCCAGGACGGCATGTGCACGTTAAAACAACGAGCTGGGCAAGAGTAATCGAAAGATCACGGCCGTCAGAAAGCAGCTTATATATTGCCCTGGAAAGAGCACTGCTTTTGGAGTGTGCAGTAAAATCGTGTTTCTGGACAAGGGAGGCATAAGTGCGCTGCGCTCCTAAGCTATCTCCCTGCGAGACACACTGCCAAAGCTTTTCGCTATGATGCAGTCTAGTGCAGACGCACACTACGGCTCTCCGGAGCTGTCCGAAGCCAAGCGCCGGTGGCCGGCGTCTTTCGGCTGAAGCAGCGCTTTGGAGCGTACGGCTGTTGTGTGCGCGAAGCAGCCGCTTCTCCTGCTCCGGGAGCCGGACAGAGCGGTAGCTTGTACGAGGGCGAAGAACGAAGCCGCAGAGCAACGGGCTTCTGCGCGCACCCTAAGGACTGCTAGAGGACCGTGGTGGCCGCTCGCCTTCCCCTTCAATTCCATTCTAGCATCCCTATGGAAGATGTTCCAGGACAATTTTCCTGAGTTTTGAATTCGTCCTGATGCAGCCCCTCCTGGGAAACTCGTGCTCCTCCTCTGAGGCTCCGAGTGCAGAGACCTCGATGGCAACTGCAGAAATGAAGGGCTGCGTTGAGTTGTCGAGAAGCAAGAACATAGCCAGCGCCTTGTGTTTGGGAGTCAGCAGCTGCTGGACTTTTGCGTTTGCCTTCACGGTGCACTGAATGCCAGGACGGCATGTGCACGTTAAAACAACGAGCTGGGCAAGAGTAATCGAAAGATCACGGCCGTCAGAAAGCAGCTTATATATTGCCCTGGAAAGAGCACTGTTTTTGGAGTGTGCAGTAAAATCGTGTTTCTGGACAAGGGAGGCATAAGTGCGCTGCGCTCCTAAGCTATCTCCCTGCGAGACACACTGCCAAAGCTTTTCGCTATGATGCAGTCTAGTGCAGACGCACACTACGGCTCTCCGGAGCTGTCCGAAGCCAAGCGCCGGTGGCCGGCGTCTTTCGGCTGAAGCAGCGCTTCGGAGCGTACGGCTGTTGTGTGCGCGAAGCAGCCGCTTCTCCTGCTCCGGGAGCCGGACAGAGCGGTAGCTTGTACGAGGGCGAAGAACGTTGCCGCAGGGAGACGACATTGTGTGCACAGCCTTGGCACTGCTAGAGGACGGTGACTAAAGCTCCCTGCCTCTTCAATGCACTGCTGGCATGCTTTCTCGAAGGTGTTCCGAGACAACTTTCCTGGGTTTTGACTTCGTTCTGATGCAGCCCCTCTTGGGAAATCTGTGCTCGTCCCCGGAGGATCGAGATGCAGAGAACGCGATGGCAGCTGCCGAAATGAAGGACTCTGTTGAAGTGTCAAGAAGAAAGAACTTAGACAAGCGTGTTGTGTTTGGGAGTCATTAGCTGCTGTTCTTCTGCGATTGCTTTCTTTGTGCACTGAATGCCAAGAAGGCATGTGCACGTTAAAACAACGAGCTGGGCATGAGCAGGAAGGGAGCACGGGCATCAGAGTGCATCTGGCATCTTGCCCTGGAAAGAGCACTGCTTTTGGAGTGTGCAGTAAAATCGTGTTTCTGGACAAGGGAGGCATAAGTGCGCTGCGCTCCTAAGCTATCTCCCTGCGAGACACACTGCCAAAGCTTTTCGCTATGATGCAGTCTAGTGCAGACGCACACTACGGCTCTCGGCTGCTGTCCGAAGCGAAGCGCCGGTGGCCGGCGTCTTTCGGCTGAAGCAGCGCTTCGGAGCGTACGGCTGCCGCTCCGCTGTTGTGTGCGCGAAGCAGCCGCTTCTCCTGCTCCGGGAGCCGGACAGAGCGGTAGCTTGTACGAGGGCGAAGAACGAAGCCGCAGAGCAACGGGCTTCTGCGCGCACCCTAAGGACTGCTAGAGGACCGTGGTGGCCGGTCGCCTTCCCCTTCAATTCCATTCTAGCATCCTTATGGAAGGTGTTCCAGGACAATTTTCCTGAGTTTTGAATTCGTCCTGATGCAGCCCCTCCTGGGAAACTCGTGCTCGTCCTCTGAGGATCCGAGTGCAGAGACCTCGATGGCAACTGCAGAAATGAAGGGCTGCGTTGAGTTGTCGAGAAGCAAGAACATAGCCAGCGCCTTCTGTTTGGGAGTCAGCAGCTGCTGGACTTTTGCGTTTGCCTTCACGGTGCACTGAATGCCAGGACGGCATGTGCACGTTAAAACAACGAGCTGGGCAAGAGTAATCGAAAGATCACGGCCGTCAGAAAGCAGCTTATATATTGCCCTGGAAAGAGCACTGTTTTTGGAGTGTGCAGTAAAATCGTGTTTCTGGACAAGGGAGGCATAAGTGCGCTGCGCTCCTAAGCTATCTCCCTGCGAGACACACTGCCAAAGCTTTTCACTATGATGCAGTCTAGTGCAGACGCACACTACGGCTCTCCGGAGCTGTCCGAAGCCAAGCGCCGGTGGCCGGCGTCTTTCGGCTGAAGCAGCGCTTCGGAGCGTACGGCTGCCGCTCCGCTGTTGTGTGCGCGAAGCAGCCGCTTCTCCTGCTCCGGGAGCCGGACAGAGCGGTAGCTTGTACGAGGGCGAAGAATGTTGCCGCAGGGAGACGACATTGTGTGCACAGCCTTGGCACTGCTAGAGGACGGTGACTAAAGCTCCCTGCCTGTTCAATGCACTGCTGGCATGCTTTCTCGAAGGTGTTCCGAGACAACTTTCCTGGGTTTTGACTTCGTTCTGATGCAGCCCCTCTTGGGAAATCTGTGCTCGTCCCCGGAGGATCGAGATGCAGAGAACGCGATGGCAGCTGCCGAAATGAAGGACTCTGTTGAAGTGTCGAGAAGAAAGAACTTAGACAAGCGTGTTGTGTTTGGGAGTCAGCAGCTGCTGGACTTCTGCGATTGCTTTCTTTGTGCACTGAATGCCAAGAAGGCATGTGCACGTTAAAACAACGAGCTGGGCATGAGCAGGAAGGGAGCACGGGCATCAGAGTGCATCTGGCATCTTGCCCTGGAAAGAGCACTGCTTTTGGAGTGTGCAGTAAAATCGTGTTTCTGGACAAGGGAGGCATAAGTGCGCTGCCCTCCTAAGCTATCTCCCTGCGAGACACACTGCCAAAGCTTTTCGCTATGATGCAGTCTAGTGCAGACGCACACTACGGCTCTCGGCTGCTGTCCGAAGCGAAGCGCCGGTGGCCGGCGTCTTTCGGCTGAAGCAGCGCTTCGGAGCGTACGGCTGCCGCTCCGCTGTTGTGTGCGCGAAGCAGCCGCTTCTCCTGCTCCGGGAGCCGGACAGAGCGGTAGCTTGTACGAGGGCGAAGAACGAAGCCGCAGAGCAACGGGCTTCTGCGCGCACCCTAAGGACTGCTAGAGGACCGTGGTGGCCGCTCGCCTTCCCCTTCAATTCCATTCTAGCATCCCTATGGAAGATGTTCCAGGACAATTTTCCTGAGTTTTGAATTCGTCCTGATGCAGCCCCTCCTGGGAAACTCGTGCTCCTCCTCTGAGGCTCCGAGTGCAGAGACCTCGATGGCAACTGCAGAAATGAAGGGCTGCGTTGAGTTGTCGAGAAGCAAGAACATAGCCAGTGCCTTCTGTTTGGGAGTCAGCAGCTGCTGGACTTTTGCGTTTGCCTTCACGGTGCACTGAATGCCAGGACGGCATGTGCACGTTAAAACAACGAGCTGGGCAAGAGTAATCGAAAGATCACGGCCGTCAGAAAGCAGCTTATATATTGCCCTGGAAAGAGCACTGCTTTTGGAGTGTGCAGTAAAATCGTGTTTCTGGACAAGGGAGGCATAAGTGCGCTGCGCTCCTAAGCTATCTCCCTGCGAGACACACTGCCAAAGCTTTTCGCTATGATGCAGTCTAGTGCAGACGCACACTACGGCTCTCCGGAGCTGTCCGAAGCCAAGCGCCGGTGGCCGGCGTCTTTCGGCTGAAGCAGCGCTTTGGAGCGTACGGCTGTTGTGTGCGCGAAGCAGCCGCTTCTCCTGCTCCGGGAGCCGGACAGAGCGGTAGCTTGTACGAGGGCGAAGAACGAAGCCGCAGAGCAACGGGCTTCTGCGCGCACCCTAAGGACTGCTAGAGGACCGTGGTGGCCGCTCGCCTTCCCCTTCAATTCCATTCTAGCATCCCTATGGAAGATGTTCCAGGACAATTTTCCTGAGTTTTGAATTCGTCCTGATGCAGCCCCTCCTGGGAAACTCGTGCTCCTCCTCTGAGGCTCCGAGTGCAGAGACCTCGATGGCAACTGCAGAAATGAAGGGCTGCGTTGAGTTGTCGAGAAGCAAGAACATAGCCAGCGCCTTCTGTTTGGGAGTCAGCAGCTGCTGGACTTTTGCGTTTGCCTTCACGGTGCACTGAATGCCAGGACGGCATGTGCACGTTAAAACAACGAGCTGGGCAAGAGTAATCGAAAGATCACGGCCGTCAGAAAGCAGCTTATATATTGCCCTGGAAAGAGCACTGTTTTTGGAGTGTGCAGTAAAATCGTGTTTCTGGACAAGGGAGGCATAAGTGCGCTGCGCTCCTAAGCTATCTCCCTGCGAGACACACTGCCAAAGCTTTTCGCTATGATGCAGTCTAGTGCAGACGCACACTACGGCTCTCCGGAGCTGTCCGAAGCCAAGCGCCGGTGGCCGGCGTCTTTCGGCTGAAGCAGCGCTTCGGAGCGTACGGCTGTTGTGTGCGCGAAGCAGCCGCTTCTCCTGCTCCCGGAGCCGGACAGAGCGGTAGCTTGTACGAGGGCGAAGAACGAAGCTGCAGAGCACCGGGCTTCTGCGCGCACCCTAAGGACTGCTAGAGGACCGTGCTGGCCGCTCGCCTTCCCCTTCAATTCCATTCTAGCATCCCTATGGAAGATGTTCCAGGACAATTTTCCTGAGTTTTGAATTCGTCCTGATACAGCCCCTCCTGGGAAACTCGTGATCGTCCTCTGAGGATCCGAGTGCAGAGACCTCGATGGCAACTGCAGAAATGAAGGGCTGCGTTGAGTTGTCGAGAAGCAAGAACATAGCCAGCGCCTTCTGTTTGGGAGTCAGCAGCTGCTGGACTTTTGCGTTTGCCTTCACGGTGCACTGAATGCCAGGACGGCATGTGCACGTTAAAACAACGAGCTGGGCAAGAGTAATCGAAAGATCACGGCCGTCAGAAAGCAGCTTATATATTGCCCTGGAAAGAGCACTGTTTTTGGAGTGTGCAGTAAAATCGTGTTTCTGGACAAGGGAGGCATAAGTGCGCTGCGCTCCTAAGCTATCTCCCTGCGAGACACACTGCCAAAGCTTTTCGCTATGATGCAGTCTAGTGCAGACGCACACTACGGCTCTCCGGAGCTGTCCGAAGCCAAGCGCCGGTGGCCGGCGTCTTTCGGCTGAAGCAGCGCTTCGGAGCGTACGGCTGCCGCTCCGCTGTTGTGTGCGCGAAGCAGCCGCTTCTCCTGCTCCGGGAGCCGGACAGAGCGGTAGCTTGTACGAGGGCGAAGAATGTTGCCGCAGGGAGACGACATTGTGTGCACAGCCTTGGCACTGCTAGAGGACGGTGACTAAAGCTCCCTGCCTCTTCAATGCACTGCTGGCATGCTTTCTCGAAGGTGTTCCGAGACAACTTTCCTGGGTTTTGACTTCGTTCTGATGCAGCCCCTCTTGGGAAATCTGTGCTCGTCCCCGGAGGATCGAGATGCAGAGAACGCGATGGCAGCTGCCGAAATGAAGGACTCTGTTGAAGTGTCGAGAAGAAAGAACTTAGACAAGCGTGTTGTGTTTGGGAGTCAGCAGCTGCTGGACTTCTGCGATTGCTTTCTTTGTGCACTGAATGCCAAGAAGGCATGTGCACGTTAAAACAACGAGCTGGGCATGAGCAGGAAGGGAGCACGGGCATCAGAGTGCATCTGGCATCTTGCCCTGGAAAGAGCACTGCTTTTGGAGTGTGCAGTAAAATCGTGTTTCTGGACAAGGGAGGCATAAGTGCGCTGCCCTCCTAAGCTATCTCCCTGCGAGACACACTGCCAAAGCTTTTCGCTATGATGCAGTCTAGTGCAGACGCACACTACGGCTCTCGGCTGCTGTCCGAAGCGAAGCGCCGGTGGCCGGCGTCTTTCGGCTGAAGCAGCGCTTCGGAGCGTACGGCTGCCGCTCCGCTGTTGTGTGCGCGAAGCAGCCGCTTCTCCTGCTCCGGGAGCCGGACAGAGCGGTAGCTTGTACGAGGGCGAAGAACGAAGCCGCAGAGCAACGGGCTTCTGCGCGCACCCTAAGGACTGCTAGAGGACCGTGGTGGCCGCTCGCCTTCCCCTTCAATTCCATTCTAGCATCCCTATGGAAGATGTTCCAGGACAATTTTCCTGAGTTTTGAATTCGTCCTGATGCAGCCCCTCCTGGGAAACTCGTGCTCCTCCTCTGAGGCTCCGAGTGCAGAGACCTCGATGGCAACTGCAGAAATGAAGGGCTGCGTTGAGTTGTCGAGAAGCAAGAACATAGCCAGTGCCTTCTGTTTGGGAGTCAGCAGCTGCTGGACTTTTGCGTTTGCCTTCACGGTGCACTGAATGCCAGGACGGCATGTGCACGTTAAAACAACGAGCTGGGCAAGAGTAATCGAAAGATCACGGCCGTCAGAAAGCAGCTTATATATTGCCCTGGAAAGAGCACTGCTTTTGGAGTGTGCAGTAAAATCGTGTTTCTGGACAAGGGAGGCATAAGTGCGCTGCGCTCCTAAGCTATCTCCCTGCGAGACACACTGCCAAAGCTTTTCGCTATGATGCAGTCTAGTGCAGACGCACACTACGGCTCTCCGGAGCTGTCCGAAGCCAAGCGCCGGTGGCCGGCGTCTTTCGGCTGAAGCAGCGCTTTGGAGCGTACGGCTGTTGTGTGCGCGAAGCAGCCGCTTCTCCTGCTCCGGGAGCCGGACAGAGCGGTAGCTTGTACGAGGGCGAAGAACGAAGCCGCAGAGCAACGGGCTTCTGCGCGCACCCTAAGGACTGCTAGAGGACCGTGGTGGCCGCTCGCCTTCCCCTTCAATTCCATTCTAGCATCCCTATGGAAGATGTTCCAGGACAATTTTCCTGAGTTTTGAATTCGTCCTGATGCAGCCCCTCCTGGGAAACTCGTGCTCCTCCTCTGAGGCTCCGAGTGCAGAGACCTCGATGGCAACTGCAGAAATGAAGGGCTGCGTTGAGTTGTCGAGAAGCAAGAACATAGCCAGCGCCTTGTGTTTGGGAGTCAGCAGCTGCTGGACTTTTGCGTTTGCCTTCACGGTGCACTGAATGCCAGGACGGCATGTGCACGTTAAAACAACGAGCTGGGCAAGAGTAATCGAAAGATCACGGCCGTCAGAAAGCAGCTTATATATTGCCCTGGAAAGAGCACTGTTTTTGGAGTGTGCAGTAAAATCGTGTTTCTGGACAAGGGAGGCATAAGTGCGCTGCGCTCCTAAGCTATCTCCCTGCGAGACACACTGCCAAAGCTTTTCGCTATGATGCAGTCTAGTGCAGACGCACACTACGGCTCTCCGGAGCTGTCCGAAGCCAAGCGCCGGTGGCCGGCGTCTTTCGGCTGAAGCAGCGCTTCGGAGCGTACGGCTGTTGTGTGCGCGAAGCAGCCGCTTCTCCTGCTCCGGGAGCCGGACAGAGCGGTAGCTTGTACGAGGGCGAAGAACGAAGCTGCAGAGCACCGGGCTTCTGCGCGCACCCTAAGGACTGCTAGAGGACCGTGCTGGCCGCTCGCCTTCCCCTTCAATTCCATTCTAGCATCCCTATGGAAGATGTTCCAGGACAATTTTCCTGAGTTTTGAATTCGTCCTGATACAGCCCCTCCTGGGAAACTCGTGATCGTCCTCTGAGGATCCGAGTGCAGAGACCTCGATGGCAACTGCAGAAATGAAGGGCTGCGTTGAGTTGTCGAGAAGCAAGAACATAGCCAGCGCCTTCTGTTTGGGAGTCAGCAGCTGCTGGACTTTTGCGTTTGCCTTCACGGTGCACTGAATGCCAGGACGGCATGTGCACGTTAAAACAACGAGCTGGGCAAGAGTAATCGAAAGATCACGGCCGTCAGAAAGCAGCTTATATATTGCCCTGGAAAGAGCACTGTTTTTGGAGTGTGCAGTAAAATCGTGTTTCTGGACAAGGGAGGCATAAGTGCGCTGCGCTCCTAAGCTATCTCCCTGCGAGACACACTGCCAAAGCTTTTCACTATGATGCAGTCTAGTGCAGACGCACACTACGGCTCTCCGGAGCTGTCCGAAGCCAAGCGCCGGTGGCCGGCGTCTTTCGGCTGAAGCAGCGCTTCGGAGCGTACGGCTGCCGCTCCGCTGTTGTGTGCGCGAAGCAGCCGCTTCTCCTGCTCCGGGAGCCGGACAGAGCGGTAGCTTGTACGAGGGCGAAGAATGTTGCCGCAGGGAGACGACATTGTGTGCACAGCCTTGGCACTGCTAGAGGACGGTGACTAAAGCTCCCTGCCTGTTCAATGCACTGCTGGCATGCTTTCTCGAAGGTGTTCCGAGACAACTTTCCTGGGTTTTGACTTCGTTCTGATGCAGCCCCTCTTGGGAAATCTGTGCTCGTCCCCTAAGGATCGAGATGCAGAGAACGCGATGGCAGCTGCCGAAATGAAGGACTCTGTTGAAGTGTCGAGAAGAAAGAACTTAGACAAGCGTGTTGTGTTTGGGAGTCAGCAGCTGCTGGACTTCTGCGATTGCTTTCTTTGTGCACTGAATGCCAAGAAGGCATGTGCACGTTAAAACAACGAGCTGGGCATGAGCAGGAAGGGAGCACGGGCATCAGAGTGCATCTGGCATCTTGCCCTGGAAAGAGCACTGCTTTTGGAGTGTGCAGTAAAATCGTGTTTCTGGACAAGGGAGGCATAAGTGCGCTGCCCTCCTAAGCTATCTCCCTGCGAGACACACTGCCAAAGCTTTTCGCTATGATGCAGTCTAGTGCAGACGCACACTACGGCTCTCGGCTGCTGTCCGAAGCGAAGCGCCGGTCGCCAGCGTCTTTCGGCTGAAGCAGCGCTTCGGAGCGTACGGCTGCCGCTCCGCTGTTGTGTGCGCGAAGCAGCCGCTTCTCCTGCTCCGGGAGCCGGACAGAGCGGTAGCTTGTACGAGGGCGAAGAACGAAGCCGCAGAGCAACGGGCTTCTGCGCGCACCCTAAGGACTGCTAGAGGACCGTGCTGGCCGCTCGCCTTCCCCTTCAATTCCATTCTAGCATCCCTATGGAAGATGTTCCAGGACAATTTTCCTGAGTTTTGAATTCGTCCTGATGCAGCCCCTCCTGGGAAACTCGTGCTCCTCCTCTGAGGCTCCGAGTGCAGAGACCTCGATGGCAACTGCAGAAATGAAGGGCTGCGTTGAGTTGTCGAGAAGCAAGAACATAGCCAGTGCCTTCTGTTTGGGAGTCAGCAGCTGCTGGACTTTTGCGTTTGCCTTCACGGTGCACTGAATGCCAGGACGGCATGTGCACGTTAAAACAACGAGCTGGGCAAGAGTAATCGAAAGATCACGGCCGTCAGAAAGCAGCTTATATATTGCCCTGGAAAGAGCACTGTTTTTGGAGTGTGCAGTAAAATCGTGTTTCTGGACAAGGGAGGCATAAGTGCGCTGCGCTCCTAAGCTATCTCCCTGCGAGACACACTGCCAAAGCTTTTCGCTATGATGCAGTCTAGTGCAGACGCACACTACGGCTCTCCGGAGCTGTCCGAAGCCAAGCGCCGGTGGCCGGCGTCTTTCGGCTGAAGCAGCGCTTCGGAGCGTACGGCTGTTGTGTGCGCGAAGCAGCCGCTTCTCCTGCTCCGGGAGCCGGACAGAGCGGTAGCTTGTACGAGGGCGAAGAACGTTGCCGCAGGGAGACGACATTGTGTGCACAGCCTTGGCACTGCTAGAGGACGGTGACTAAAGCTCCCTGCCTGTTCAATGCACTGCTGGCATGCTTTCTCGAAGGTGTTCCGAGACAACTTTCCTGGGTTTTGACTTCGTTCTGATGCAGCCCCTCTTGGGAAATCTGTGCTCGTCCCCGGAGGATCGAGATGCAGAGAACGCGATGGCAGCTGCCGAAATGAAGGACTCTGTTGAAGTGTCAAGAAGAAAGAACTTAGACAAGCGTGTTGTGTTTGGGAGTCATTAGCTGCTGTTCTTCTGCGATTGCTTTCTTTGTGCACTGAATGCCAAGAAGGCATGTGCACGTTAAAACAACGAGCTGGGCATGAGCAGGAAGGGAGCACGGGCATCAGAGTGCATCTGGCATCTTGCCCTGGAAAGAGCACTGCTTTTGGAGTGTGCAGTAAAATCGTGTTTCTGGACAAGGGAGGCATAAGTGCGCTGCCCTCCTAAGCTATCTCCCTGCGAGACACACTGCCAAAGCTTTTCGCTATGATGCAGTCTAGTGCAGACGCACACTACGGCTCTCGGCTGCTGTCCGAAGCGAAGCGCCGGTCGCCGGCGTCTTTCGGCTGAAGCAGCGCTTCGGAGCGTACGGCTGTTGTGTGCGCGAAGCAGCCGCTTCTCCTGCTCCCGGAGCCGGACAGAGCGGTAGCTTGTACGAGGGCGAAGAACGAAGCTGCAGAGCACCGGGCTTCTGCGCGCACCCTAAGGACTGCTAGAGGACCGTGCTGGCCGCTCGCCTTCCCCTTCAATTCCATTCTAGCATCCCTATGGAAGATGTTCCAGGACAATTTTCCTGAGTTTTGAATTCGTCCTGATACAGCCCCTCCTGGGAAACTCGTGATCGTCCTCTGAGGATCCGAGTGCAGAGACCTCGATGGCAACTGCAGAAATGAAGGGCTGCGTTGAGTTGTCGAGAAGCAAGAACATAGCCAGCGCCTTGTGTTTGGGAGTCAGCAGCTGCTGGACTTTTGCGTTTGCCTTCACGGTGCACTGAATGCCAGGACGGCATGTGCACGTTAAAACAACGAGCTGGGCAAGAGTAATCGAAAGATCACGGCCGTCAGAAAGCAGCTTATATATTGCCCTGGAAAGAGCACTGCTTTTGGAGTGTGCAGTAAAATCGTGTTTCTGGACAAGGGAGGCATAAGTGCGCTGCGCTCCTAAGCTATCTCCCTGCGAGACACACTGCCAAAGCTTTTCGCTATGATGCAGTCTAGTGCAGACGCACACTACGGCTCTCCGGAGCTGTCCGAAGCCAAGCGCCGGTGGCCGGCGTCTTTCGGCTGAAGCAGCGCTTCGGAGCGTACGGCTGCCGCTCCGCTGTTGTGTGCGCGAAGCAGCCGCTTCTCCTGCTCCGGGAGCCGGACAGAGCAGTAGCTTGTACGAGGGCGAAGAACGTTGCCGCAGGGAGACGACATTGTGTGCACAGCCTTGGCACTGCTAGAGGACGGTGACTAAAGCTCCCTGCCTGTTCAATGCACTGCTGGCATGCTTTCTCGAAGGTGTTCCGAGACAACTTTCCTGGGTTTTGACTTCGTTCTGATGCAGCCCCTCTTGGGAAATCTGTGCTCGTCCCCGGAGGATCGAGATGCAGAGAACGCGATGGCAGCTGCCGAAATGAAGGACTCTGTTGAAGTGTCGAGAAGAAAGAACTTAGACAAGCGTGTTGTGTTTGGGAGTCATTAGCTGCTGGACTTCTGCGATTGCTTTCTTTGTGCACTGAATGCCAAGAAGGCATGTGCACGTTAAAACAACGAGCTGGGCATGAGCAGGAAGGGAGCACGGGCATCAGAGTGCATCTGGCATCTTGCCCTGGAAAGAGCACTGTTTTTGGAGTGTGCAGTAAAATCGTGTTTCTGGACAAGGGAGGCATAAGTGCGCTGCCCTCCTAAGCTATCTCCCTGCGAGACACACTGCCAAAGCTTTTCGCTATGATGCAGTCTAGTGCAGACGCACACTACGGCTCTCGGCTGCTGTCCGAAGCGAAGCGCCGGTCGCCAGCGTCTTTCGGCTGAAGCAGCGCTTCGGAGCGTACGGCTGCCGCTCCGCTGTTGTGTGCGCGAAGCAGCCGCTTCTCCTGCTCCGGGAGCCGGACAGAGCGGTAGCTTGTACGAGGGCGAAGAACGAAGCCGCAGAGCAACGGGCTTCTGCGCGCACCCTAAGGACTGCTAGAGGACCGTGGTGGCCGCTCGCCTTCCCCTTCAATTCCATTCTAGCATCCCTATGGAAGATGTTCCAGGACAATTTTCCTGAGTTTTGAATTCGTCCTGATGCAGCCCCTCCTGGGAAACTCGTGCTCCTCCTCTGAGGCTCCGAGTGCAGAGACCTCGATGGCAACTGCAGAAATGAAGGGCTGCGTTGAGTTGTCGAGAAGCAAGAACATAGCCAGTGCCTTCTGTTTGGGAGTCAGCAGCTGCTGGACTTTTGCGTTTGCCTTCACGGTGCACTGAATGCCAGGACGGCATGTGCACGTTAAAACAACGAGCTGGGCAAGAGTAATCGAAAGATCACGGCCGTCAGAAAGCAGCTTATATATTGCCCTGGAAAGAGCACTGTTTTTGGAGTGTGCAGTAAAATCGTGCTTCTGGACAAGGGAGGCATAAGTGCGCTGCGCTCCTAAGCTATCTCCCTGCGAGACACACTGCCAAAGCTTTTCGCTATGATGCAGTCTAGTGCAGACGCACACTACGGCTCTCCGGAGCTGTCCGAAGCCAAGCGCCGGTGGCCGGCGTCTTTCGGCTGAAGCAGCGCTTCGGAGCGTACGGCTGTTGTGTGCGCGAAGCAGCCGCTTCTCCTGCTCCGGGAGCCGGACAGAGCGGTAGCTTGTACGAGGGCGAAGAACGTTGCCGCAGGGAGACGACATTGTGTGCACAGCCTTGGCACTGCTAGAGGACGGTGACTAAAGCTCCCTGCCTGTTCAATGCACTGCTGGCATGCTTTCTCGAAGGTGTTCCGAGACAACTTTCCTGGGTTTTGACTTCGTTCTGATGCAGCCCCTCTTGGGAAATCTGTGCTCGTCTCCGGAGGATCGAGATGCAGAGAACGCGATGGCAGCTGCCGAAATGAAGGACTCTGTTGAAGTGTCGAGAAGAAAGAACTTAGACAAGCGTGTTGTGTTTGGGAGTCAGCAGCTGCTGGACTTCTGCGATTGCTTTCTTTGTGCACTGAATGCCAAGAAGGCATGTGCACGTTAAAACAACGAGCTGGGCATGAGCAGGAAGGGAGCACGGGCATCAGAGTGCATCTGGCATCTTGCCCTGGAAAGAGCACTGCTTTTGGAGTGTGCAGTAAAATCGTGTTTCTGGACAAGGGAGGCATAAGTGCGCTGCGCTCCTAAGCTATCTCCCTGCGAGACACACTGCCAAAGCTTTTCGCTATGATGCAGTCTAGTGCAGACGCACACTACGGCTCTCCGGAGCTGTCCGAAGCCAAGCGCCGGTGGCCGGCGTCTTTCGGCTGAAGCAGCGCTTCGGAGCGTACGGCTGTTGTGTGCGCGAAGCAGCCGCTTCTCCTGCTCCGGGAGCCGGACAGAGCGGTAGCTTGTACGAGGGCGAAGAACAAAGCCGCAGGGAGACGACATTGTGTGCACAGCCTTGGCACTGCTAGAGGACGGTGACTAAAGCTCCCTGCCTCTTCAATGCACTGCTGGCATGCTTTCTCGAAGGTGTTCCGAGACAACTTTCCTGGGTTTTGACTTCGTTCTGATGCAGCCCCTCTTGGGAAATCTGTGCTCATCCCCGGAGGATCGAGATGCAGAGAACGCGATGGCAGCTGCCGAAATGAAGGACTCTGTTGAAGTATCGAGAAGAAAGAACTTAGACAAGCGTGTTGTGTTTGGGAGTCAGCAGCTGCTGGACTTCTGCGATTGCTTTCTTTGTGCACTGAATGCCAAGAAGGCATGTGCACGTTAAAACAACGAGCTGGGCATGAGCAGGAAGGGAGCACGGGCATCAGAGTGCATCTGGCATCTTGCCCTGGAAAGAGCACTGCTTTTGGAGTGTGCAGTAAAATCGTGTTTCTGGACAAGGGAGGCATAAGTGCGCTGCGCTCCTAAGCTATCTCCCTGCGAGACACACTGCCAAAGCTTTTCGCTATGATGCAGTCTAGTGCAGACGCACACTACGGCTCTCCGGAGCTGTCCGAAGCCAAGCGCCGGTGGCCGGCGTCTTTCGGCTGAAGCAGCGCTTCGGAGCGTACGGCTGTTGTGTGCGCGAAGCAGCCGCTTCTCCTGCTCCGGGAGCCGGACAGAGCGGTAGCTTGTACGAGGGCGAAGAACGAAGCCGCAGAGCAACGGGCTTCTGCGCGCACCCTAAGGACTGCTAGAGGACCGTGGTGGCCGCTCGCCTTCCCCTTCAATTCCATTCTAGCATCCCTATGGAAGATGTTCCAGGACAATTTTCCTGAGTTTTGAATTCGTCCTGATGCAGCCCCTCCTGGGAAACTCGTGCTCCTCCTCTGAGGCTCCGAGTGCAGAGACCTCGATGGCAACTGCAGAAATGAAGGGCTGCGTTGAGTTGTCGAGAAGCAAGAACATAGCCAGCGCCTTGTGTTTGGGAGTCAGCAGCTGCTGGACTTTTGCGTTTGCCTTCACGGTGCACTGAATGCCAGGACGGCATGTGCACGTTAAAACAACGAGCTGGGCAAGAGTAATCGAAAGATCACGGCCGTCAGAAAGCAGCTTATATATTGCCCTGGAAAGAGCACTGTTTTTGGAGTGTGCAGTAAAATCGTGTTTCTGGACAAGGGAGGCATAAGTGCGCTGCGCTCCTAAGCTATCTCCCTGCGAGACACACTGCCAAAGCTTTTCGCTATGATGCAGTCTAGTGCAGACGCACACTACGGCTCTCCGGAGCTGTCCGAAGCCAAGCGCCGGTGGCCGGCGTCTTTCGGCTGAAGCAGCGCTTCGGAGCGTACGGCTGTTGTGTGCGCGAAGCAGCCGCTTCTCCTGCTCCGGGAGCCGGACAGAGCGGTAGCTTGTACGAGGGCGAAGAACGTTGCCGCAGGGAGACGACATTGTGTGCACAGCCTTGGCACTGCTAGAGGACGGTGACTAAAGCTCCCTGCCTGTTCAATGCACTGCTGGCATGCTTTCTCGAAGGTGTTCCGAGACAACTTTCCTGGGTTTTGACTTCGTTCTGATGCAGCCCCTCTTGGGAAATCTGTGCTCGTCCCCGGAGGATCGAGATGCAGAGAACGCGATGGCAGCTGCCGAAATGAAGGACTCTGTTGAAGTGTCGAGAAGAAAGAACTTAGACAAGCGTGTTGTGTTTGGGAGTCATTAGCTGCTGGACTTCTGCGATTGCTTTCTTTGTGCACTGAATGCCAAGAAGGCATGTGCACGTTAAAACAACGAGCTGGGCATGAGCAGGAAGGGAGCACGGGCATCAGAGTGCATCTGGCATCTTGCCCTGGAAAGAGCACTGCTTTTGGAGTGTGCAGTAAAATCGTGTTTCTGGACAAGGGAGGCATAAGTGCGCTGCCCTCCTAAGCTATCTCCCTGCGAGACACACTGCCAAAGCTTTTCGCTATGATGCAGTCTAGTGCAGACGCACACTACGGCTCTCGGCTGCTGTCCGAAGCGAAGCGCCGGTCGCCAGCGTCTTTCGGCTGAAGCAGCGCTTCGGAGCGTACGGCTGCCGCTCCGCTGTTGTGTGCGCGAAGCAGCCGCTTCTCCTGCTCCGGGAGCCGGACAGAGCGGTAGCTTGTACGAGGGCGAAGAACGAAGCCGCAGAGCAACGGGCTTCTGCGCGCACCCTAAGGACTGCTAGAGGACCGTGGTGGCCGCTCGCCTTCCCCTTCAATTCCATTCTAGCATCCCTATGGAAGATGTTCCAGGACAATTTTCCTGAGTTTTGAATTCGTCCTGATGCAGCCCCTCCTGGGAAACTCGTGCTCCTCCTCTGAGGCTCCGAGTGCAGAGACCTCGATGGCAACTGCAGAAATGAAGGGCTGCGTTGAGTTGTCGAGAAGCAAGAACATAGCCAGTGCCTTCTGTTTGGGAGTCAGCAGCTGCTGGACTTTTGCGTTTGCCTTCACGGTGCACTGAATGCCAGGACGGCATGTGCACGTTAAAACAACGAGCTGGGCAAGAGTAATCGAAAGATCACGGCCGTCAGAAAGCAGCTTATATATTGCCCTGGAAAGAGCACTGTTTTTGGAGTGTGCAGTAAAATCGTGCTTCTGGACAAGGGAGGCATAAGTGCGCTGCGCTCCTAAGCTATCTCCCTGCGAGACACACTGCCAAAGCTTTTCGCTATGATGCAGTCTAGTGCAGACGCACACTACGGCTCTCCGGAGCTGTCCGAAGCCAAGCGCCGGTGGCCGGCGTCTTTCGGCTGAAGCAGCGCTTCGGAGCGTACGGCTGTTGTGTGCGCGAAGCAGCCGCTTCTCCTGCTCCGGGAGCCGGACAGAGCGGTAGCTTGTACGAGGGCGAAGAACGTTGCCGCAGGGAGACGACATTGTGTGCACAGCCTTGGCACTGCTAGAGGACGGTGACTAAAGCTCCCTGCCTGTTCAATGCACTGCTGGCATGCTTTCTCGAAGGTGTTCCGAGACAACTTTCCTGGGTTTTGACTTCGTTCTGATGCAGCCCCTCTTGGGAAATCTGTGCTCGTCCCCGGAGGATCGAGATGCAGAGAACGCGATGGCAGCTGCCGAAATGAAGGACTCTGTTGAAGTGTCGAGAAGAAAGAACTTAGACAAGCGTGTTGTGTTTGGGAGTCAGCAGCTGCTGGACTTCTGCGATTGCTTTCTTTGTGCACTGAATGCCAAGAAGGCATGTGCACGTTAAAACAACGAGCTGGGCATGAGCAGGAAGGGAGCACGGGCATCAGAGTGCATCTGGCATCTTGCCCTGGAAAGAGCACTGCTTTTGGAGTGTGCAGTAAAATCGTGTTTCTGGACAAGGGAGGCATAAGTGCGCTGCGCTCCTAAGCTATCTCCCTGCGAGACACACTGCCAAAGCTTTTCGCTATGATGCAGTCTAGTGCAGACGCACACTACGGCTCTCCGGAGCTGTCCGAAGCCAAGCGCCGGTGGCCGGCGTCTTTCGGCTGAAGCAGCGCTTCGGAGCGTACAGCTGTTGTGTGCGCGAAGCAGCCGCTTCTCCTGCTCCGGGAGCCGGACAGAGCGGTAGCTTGTACGAGGGCGAAGAACGAAGCCGCAGAGCACCGGGCTTCTGCGCGCACCCTAAGGACTGCTAGAGGACCGTGGTGGCCGCTCGCCTTCCCCTTCAATTCCATTCTAGCATCCCTATGGAAGATGTTCCAGGACAATTTTCCTGAGTTTTGAATTCGTCCTGATGCAGCCCCTCCTGGGAAACTCGTGCTCCTCCTCTGAGGCTCCGAGTGCAGAGACCTCGATGGCAACTGCAGAAATGAAGGGCTGCGTTGAGTTGTCGAGAAGCAAGAACATAGCCAGCGCCTTGTGTTTGGGAGTCAGCAGCTGCTGGACTTTTGCGTTTGCCTTCACGGTGCACTGAATGCCAGGATGGCATGTGCACGTTAAAACAACGAGCTGGGCAAGAGTAATCGAAAGATCACGGCCGTCAGAAAGCAGCTTATATATTGCCCTGGAAAGGACAGTGTTTTTGGAGTGTGCAGTAAAATCGTGCTTCTGGACAAGGGAGGCATAAGTGCGCTGCGCTCCTAAGCTATCTCCCTGCGAGACACACTGCCAAAGCTTTTCGCTATGATGCAGTCTAGTGCAGACGCACACTACGGCTCTCCGGAGCTGTCCGAAGCCAAGCGCCGGTGGCCGGCGTCTTTCGGCTGAAGCAGCGCTTCGGAGCGTACGGCTGTTGTGTGCGCGAAGCAGCCGCTTCTCCTGCTCCGGGAGCCGGACAGAGCGGTAGCTTGTACGAGGGCGAAGAACAAAGCCGCAGGGAGACGACATTGTGTGCACAGCCTTGGCACTGCTAGAGGACGGTGACTAAAGCTCCCTGCCTCTTCAATGCACTGCTGGCATGCTTTCTCGAAGGTGTTCCGAGACAACTTTCCTGGGTTTTGACTTCGTTCTGATGCAGCCCCTCTTGGGAAATCTGTGCTCATCCCCGGAGGATCGAGATGCAGAGAACGCGATGGCAGCTGCCGAAATGAAGGACTCTGTTGAAGTATCGAGAAGAAAGAACTTAGACAAGCGTGTTGTGTTTGGGAGTCAGCAGCTGCTGGACTTCTGCGATTGCTTTCTTTGTGCACTGAATGCCAAGAAGGCATGTGCACGTTAAAACAACGAGCTGGGCATGAGCAGGAAGGGAGCACGGGCATCAGAGTGCATCTGGCATCTTGCCCTGGAAAGAGCACTGCTTTTGGAGTGTGCAGTAAAATCGTGTTTCTGGACAAGGGAGGCATAAGTGCGCTGCGCTCCTAAGCTATCTCCCTGCGAGACACACTGCCAAAGCTTTTCGCTATGATGCAGTCTAGTGCAGACGCACACTACGGCTCTCCGGAGCTGTCCGAAGCCAAGCGCCGGTGGCCGGCGTCTTTCGGCTGAAGCAGCGCTTCGGAGCGTACGGCTGTTGTGTGCGCGAAGCAGCCGCTTCTCCTGCTCCGGGAGCCGGACAGAGCGGTAGCTTGTACGAGGGCGAAGAACGTTGCCGCAGAGCAACGGGCTTCTGCGCGCACCCTAAGGACTGCTAGAGGACCGTGGTGGCCGCTCGCCTTCCCCTTCAATTCCATTCTAGCATCCCTATGGAAGATGTTCCAGGACAATTTTCCTGAGTTTTGAATTCGTCCTGATGCAGCCCCTCCTGGGAAACTCGTGCTCCTCCTCTGAGGCTCCGAGTGCAGAGACCTCGATGGCAACTGCAGAAATGAAGGGCTGCGTTGAGTTGTCGAGAAGCAAGAACATAGCCAGCGCCTTGTGTTTGGGAGTCAGCAGCTGCTGGACTTTTGCGTTTGCCTTCACGGTGCACTGAATGCCAGGACGGCATGTGCACGTTAAAACAACGAGCTGGGCAAGAGTAATCGAAAGATCACGGCCGTCAGAAAGCAGCTTATATATTGCCCTGGAAAGAGCACTGTTTTTGGAGTGTGCAGTAAAATCGTGTTTCTGGACAAGGGAGGCATAAGTGCGCTGCGCTCCTAAGCTATCTCCCTGCGAGACACACTGCCAAAGCTTTTCGCTATGATGCAGTCTAGTGCAGACGCACACTACGGCTCTCCGGAGCTGTCCGAAGCCAAGCGCCGGTGGCCGGCGTCTTTCGGCTGAAGCAGCGCTTCGGAGCGTACGGCTGTTGTGTGCGCGAAGCAGCCGCTTCTCCTGCTCCGGGAGCCGGACAGAGCGGTAGCTTGTACGAGGGCGAAGAACGTTGCCGCAGGGAGACGACATTGTGTGCACAGCCTTGGCACTGCTAGAGGACGGTGACTAAAGCTCCCTGCCTCTTCAATGCACTGCTGGCATGCTTTCTCGAAGGTGTTCCGAGACAACTTTCCTGGGTTTTGACTTCGTTCTGATGCAGCCCCTCTTGGGAAATCTGTGCTCGTCCCCGGAGGATCGAGATGCAGAGAACGCGATGGCAGCTGCCGAAATGAAGGACTCTGTTGAAGTGTCAAGAAGAAAGAACTTAGACAAGCGTGTTGTGTTTGGGAGTCATTAGCTGCTGTTCTTCTGCGATTGCTTTCTTTGTGCACTGAATGCCAAGAAGGCATGTGCACGTTAAAACAACGAGCTGGGCATGAGCAGGAAGGGAGCACGGGCATCAGAGTGCATCTGGCATCTTGCCCTGGAAAGAGCACTGCTTTTGGAGTGTGCAGTAAAATCGTGTTTCTGGACAAGGGAGGCATAAGTGCGCTGCCCTCCTAAGCTATCTCCCTGCGAGACACACTGCCAAAGCTTTTCGCTATGATGCAGTCTAGTGCAGACGCACACTACGGCTCTCGGCTGCTGTCCGAAGCGAAGCGCCGGTCGCCGGCGTCTTTCGGCTGAAGCAGCGCTTCGGAGCGTACGGCTGTTGTGTGCGCGAAGCAGCCGCTTCTCCTGCTCCGGGAGCCGGACAGAGCGGTAGCTTGTACGAGGGCGAAGAACGAAGCTGCAGAGCACCGGGCTTCTGCGCGCACCCTAAGGACTGCTAGAGGACCGTGCTGGCCGCTCGCCTTCCCCTTCAATTCCATTCTAGCATCCCTATGGAAGATGTTCCAGGACAATTTTCCTGAGTTTTGAATTCGTCCTGATACAGCCCCTCCTGGGAAACTCGTGATCGTCCTCTGAGGATCCGAGTGCAGAGACCTCGATGGCAACTGCAGAAATGAAGGGCTGCGTTGAGTTGTCGAGAAGCAAGAACATAGCCAGCGCCTTGTGTTTGGGAGTCAGCAGCTGCTGGACTTTTGCGTTTGCCTTCACGGTGCACTGAATGCCAGGACGGCATGTGCACGTTAAAACAACGAGCTGGGCAAGAGTAATCGAAAGATCACGGCCGTCAGAAAGCAGCTTATATATTGCCCTGGAAAGAGCACTGCTTTTGGAGTGTGCAGTAAAATCGTGTTTCTGGACAAGGGAGGCATAAGTGCGCTGCGCTCCTAAGCTATCTCCCTGCGAGACACACTGCCAAAGCTTTTCGCTATGATGCAGTCTAGTGCAGACGCACACTACGGCTCTCCGGAGCTGTCCGAAGCCAAGCGCCGGTGGCCGGCGTCTTTCGGCTGAAGCAGCGCTTCGGAGCGTACGGCTGCCGCTCCGCTGTTGTGTGCGCGAAGCAGCCGCTTCTCCTGCTCCGGGAGCCGGACAGAGCAGTAGCTTGTACGAGGGCGAAGAACGTTGCCGCAGGGAGACGACATTGTGTGCACAGCCTTGGCACTGCTAGAGGACGGTGACTAAAGCTCCCTGCCTGTTCAATGCACTGCTGGCATGCTTTCTCGAAGGTGTTCCGAGACAACTTTCCTGGGTTTTGACTTCGTTCTGATGCAGCCCCTCTTGGGAAATCTGTGCTCGTCCCCGGAGGATCGAGATGCAGAGAACGCGATGGCAGCTGCCGAAATGAAGGACTCTGTTGAAGTGTCGAGAAGAAAGAACTTAGACAAGCGTGTTGTGTTTGGGAGTCATTAGCTGCTGGACTTCTGCGATTGCTTTCTTTGTGCACTGAATGCCAAGAAGGCATGTGCACGTTAAAACAACGAGCTGGGCATGAGCAGGAAGGGAGCACGGGCATCAGAGTGCATCTGGCATCTTGCCCTGGAAAGAGCACTGCTTTTGGAGTGTGCAGTAAAATCGTGTTTCTGGACAAGGGAGGCATAAGTGCGCTGCCCTCCTAAGCTATCTCCCTGCGAGACACACTGCCAAAGCTTTTCGCTATGATGCAGTCTAGTGCAGACGCACACTACGGCTCTCGGCTGCTGTCCGAAGCGAAGCGCCGGTCGCCAGCGTCTTTCGGCTGAAGCAGCGCTTCGGAGCGTACGGCTGCCGCTCCGCTGTTGTGTGCGCGAAGCAGCCGCTTCTCCTGCTCCGGGAGCCGGACAGAGCGGTAGCTTGTACGAGGGCGAAGAACGAAGCCGCAGAGCAACGGGCTTCTGCGCGCACCCTAAGGACTGCTAGAGGACCGTGGTGGCCGCTCGCCTTCCCCTTCAATTCCATTCTAGCATCCCTATGGAAGATGTTCCAGGACAATTTTCCTGAGTTTTGAATTCGTCCTGATGCAGCCCCTCCTGGGAAACTCGTGCTCCTCCTCTGAGGCTCCGAGTGCAGAGACCTCGATGGCAACTGCAGAAATGAAGGGCTGCGTTGAGTTGTCGAGAAGCAAGAACATAGCCAGTGCCTTCTGTTTGGGAGTCAGCAGCTGCTGGACTTTTGCGTTTGCCTTCACGGTGCACTGAATGCCAGGACGGCATGTGCACGTTAAAACAACGAGCTGGGCAAGAGTAATCGAAAGATCACGGCCGTCAGAAAGCAGCTTATATATTGCCCTGGAAAGAGCACTGTTTTTGGAGTGTGCAGTAAAATCGTGCTTCTGGACAAGGGAGGCATAAGTGCGCTGCGCTCCTAAGCTATCTCCCTGCGAGACACACTGCCAAAGCTTTTCGCTATGATGCAGTCTAGTGCAGACGCACACTACGGCTCTCCGGAGCTGTCCGAAGCCAAGCGCCGGTGGCCGGCGTCTTTCGGCTGAAGCAGCGCTTCGGAGCGTACGGCTGTTGTGTGCGCGAAGCAGCCGCTTCTCCTGCTCCGGGAGCCGGACAGAGCGGTAGCTTGTACGAGGGCGAAGAACGTTGCCGCAGGGAGACGACATTGTGTGCACAGCCTTGGCACTGCTAGAGGACGGTGACTAAAGCTCCCTGCCTGTTCAATGCACTGCTGGCATGCTTTCTCGAAGGTGTTCCGAGACAACTTTCCTGGGTTTTGACTTCGTTCTGATGCAGCCCCTCTTGGGAAATCTGTGCTCGTCCCCGGAGGATCGAGATGCAGAGAACGCGATGGCAGCTGCCGAAATGAAGGACTCTGTTGAAGTGTCGAGAAGAAAGAACTTAGACAAGCGTGTTGTGTTTGGGAGTCAGCAGCTGCTGGACTTCTGCGATTGCTTTCTTTGTGCACTGAATGCCAAGAAGGCATGTGCACGTTAAAACAACGAGCTGGGCATGAGCAGGAAGGGAGCACGGGCATCAGAGTGCATCTGGCATCTTGCCCTGGAAAGAGCACTGCTTTTGGAGTGTGCAGTAAAATCGTGTTTCTGGACAAGGGAGGCATAAGTGCGCTGCGCTCCTAAGCTATCTCCCTGCGAGACACACTGCCAAAGCTTTTCGCTATGATGCAGTCTAGTGCAGACGCACACTACGGCTCTCCGGAGCTGTCCGAAGCCAAGCGCCGGTGGCCGGCGTCTTTCGGCTGAAGCAGCGCTTCGGAGCGTACGGCTGTTGTGTGCGCGAAGCAGCCGCTTCTCCTGCTCCGGGAGCCGGACAGAGCGGTAGCTTGTACGAGGGCGAAGAACAAAGCCGCAGGGAGACGACATTGTGTGCACAGCCTTGGCACTGCTAGAGGACGGTGACTAAAGCTCCCTGCCTCTTCAATGCACTGCTGGCATGCTTTCTCGAAGGTGTTCCGAGACAACTTTCCTGGGTTTTGACTTCGTTCTGATGCAGCCCCTCTTGGGAAATCTGTGCTCATCCCCGGAGGATCGAGATGCAGAGAACGCGATGGCAGCTGCCGAAATGAAGGACTCTGTTGAAGTATCGAGAAGAAAGAACTTAGACAAGCGTGTTGTGTTTGGGAGTCAGCAGCTGCTGGACTTCTGCGATTGCTTTCTTTGTGCACTGAATGCCAAGAAGGCATGTGCACGTTAAAACAACGAGCTGGGCATGAGCAGGAAGGGAGCACGGGCATCAGAGTGCATCTGGCATCTTGCCCTGGAAAGAGCACTGCTTTTGGAGTGTGCAGTAAAATCGTGTTTCTGGACAAGGGAGGCATAAGTGCGCTGCGCTCCTAAGCTATCTCCCTGCGAGACACACTGCCAAAGCTTTTCGCTATGATGCAGTCTAGTGCAGACGCACACTACGGCTCTCCGGAGCTGTCCGAAGCCAAGCGCCGGTGGCCGGCGTCTTTCGGCTGAAGCAGCGCTTCGGAGCGTACGGCTGTTGTGTGCGCGAAGCAGCCGCTTCTCCTGCTCCGGGAGCCGGACAGAGCGGTAGTTTGTACGAGGGCGAAGAACGAAGCCGCAGAGCAACGGGCTTCTGCGCGCACCCTAAGGACTGCTAGAGGACCGTGGTGGCCGCTCGCCTTCCCCTTCAATTCCATTCTAGCATCCCTATGGAAGATGTTCCAGGACAATTTTCCTGAGTTTTGAATTCGTCCTGATGCAGCCCCTCCTGGGAAACTCGTGCTCCTCCTCTGAGGCTCCGAGTGCAGAGACCTCGATGGCAACTGCAGAAATGAAGGGCTGCGTTGAGTTGTCGAGAAGCAAGAACATAGCCAGCGCCTTGTGTTTGGGAGTCAGCAGCTGCTGGACTTTTGCGTTTGCCTTCACGGTGCACTGAATGCCAGGACGGCATGTGCACGTTAAAACAACGAGCTGGGCAAGAGTAATCGAAAGATCACGGCCGTCAGAAAGCAGCTTATATATTGCCCTGGAAAGAGCACTGTTTTTGGAGTGTGCAGTAAAATCGTGTTTCTGGACAAGGGAGGCATAAGTGCGCTGCGCTCCTAAGCTATCTCCCTGCGAGACACACTGCCAAAGCTTTTCGCTATGATGCAGTCTAGTGCAGACGCACACTACGGCTCTCCGGAGCTGTCCGAAGCCAAGCGCCGGTGGCCGGCATCTTTCGGCTGAAGCAGCGCTTCGGAGCGTACGGCTGTTGTGTGCGCGAAGCAGCCGCTTCTCCTGCTCCGGGAGCCGGACAGAGCGGTAGCTTGTACGAGGGCGAAGAACGTTGCCGCAGGGAGACGACATTGTGTGCACAGCCTTGGCACTGCTAGAGGACGGTGACTAAAGCTCCCTGCCTGTTCAATGCACTGCTGGCATGCTTTCTCGAAGGTGTTCCGAGACAACTTTCCTGGGTTTTGACTTCGTTCTGATGCAGCCCCTCTTGGGAAATCTGTGCTCGTCCCCGGAGGATCGAGATGCAGAGAACGCGATGGCAGCTGCCGAAATGAAGGACTCTGTTGAAGTGTCGAGAAGAAAGAACTTAGACAAGCGTGTTGTGTTTGGGAGTCATTAGCTGCTGGACTTCTGCGATTGCTTTCTTTGTGCACTGAATGCCAAGAAGGCATGTGCACGTTAAAACAACGAGCTGGGCATGAGCAGGAAGGGAGCACGGGCATCAGAGTGCATCTGGCATCTTGCCCTGGAAAGAGCACTGCTTTTGGAGTGTGCAGTAAAATCGTGTTTCTGGACAAGGGAGGCATAAGTGCGCTGCCCTCCTAAGCTATCTCCCTGCGAGACACACTGCCAAAGCTTTTCGCTATGATGCAGTCTAGTGCAGACGCACACTACGGCTCTCGGCTGCTGTCCGAAGCGAAGCGCCGGTCGCCAGCGTCTTTCGGCTGAAGCAGCGCTTCGGAGCGTACGGCTGCCGCTCCGCTGTTGTGTGCGCGAAGCAGCCGCTTCTCCTGCTCCGGGAGCCGGACAGAGCGGTAGCTTGTACGAGGGCGAAGAACGAAGCCGCAGAGCAACGGGCTTCTGCGCGCACCCTAAGGACTGCTAGAGGACCGTGGTGGCCGCTCGCCTTCCCCTTCAATTCCATTCTAGCATCCCTATGGAAGATGTTCCAGGACAATTTTCCTGAGTTTTGAATTCGTCCTGATGCAGCCCGTCCTGGGAAACTCGTGCTCCTCCTCTGAGGCTCCGAGTGCAGAGACCTCGATGGCAACTGCAGAAATGAAGGGCTGCGTTGAGTTGTCGAGAAGCAAGAACATAGCCAGTGCCTTCTGTTTGGGAGTCAGCAGCTGCTGGACTTTTGCGTTTGCCTTCACGGTGCACTGAATGCCAGGACGGCATGTGCACGTTAAAACAACGAGCTGGGCAAGAGTAATCAAAAGATCACGGCCGTCAGAAAGCAGCTTATATATTGCCCTGGAAAGAGCACTGTTTTTGGAGTGTGCAGTAAAATCGTGCTTCTGGACAAGGGAGGCATAAGTGCGCTGCGCTCCTAAGCTATCTCCCTGCGAGACACACTGCCAAAGCTTTTCGCTATGATGCAGTCTAGTGCAGACGCACACTACGGCTCTCCGGAGCTGTCCGAAGCCAAGCGCCGGTGGCCGGCGTCTTTCGGCTGAAGCAGCGCTTCGGAGCGTACGGCTGTTGTGTGCGCGAAGCAGCCGCTTCTCCTGCTCCGGGAGCCGGACAGAGCGGTAGCTTGTACGAGGGCGAAGAACGTTGCCGCAGGGAGACGACATTGTGTGCACAGCCTTGGCACTGCTAGAGGACGGTGACTAAAGCTCCCTGCCTCTTCAATGCACTGCTGGCATGCTTTCTCGAAGGTGTTCCGAGACAACTTTCCTGGGTTTTGACTTCGTTCTGATGCAGCCCCTCTTGGGAAATCTGTGCTCGTCCCCGGAGGATCGAGATGCAGAGAACGCGATGGCAGCTGCCGAAATGAAGGACTCTGTTGAAGTGTCGAGAAGAAAGAACTTAGACAAGCGTGTTGTGTTTGGGAGTCAGCAGCTGCTGGACTTCTGCGATTGCTTTCTTTGTGCACTGAATGCCAAGAAGGCATGTGCACGTTAAAACAACGAGCTGGGCATGAGCAGGAAGGGAGCACGGGCATCAGAGTGCATCTGGCATCTTGCCCTGGAAAGAGCACTGCTTTTGGAGTGTGCAGTAAAATCGTGTTTCTGGACAAGGGAGGCATAAGTGCGCTGCGCTCCTAAGCTATCTCCCTGCGAGACACACTGCCAAAGCTTTTCGCTATGATGCAGTCTAGTGCAGACGCACACTACGGCTCTCCGGAGCTGTCCGAAGCCAAGCGCCGGTGGCCGGCGTCTTTCGGCTGAAGCAGCGCTTCGGAGCGTACAGCTGTTGTGTGCGCGAAGCAGCCGCTTCTCCTGCTCCGGGAGCCGGACAGAGCGGTAGCTTGTACGAGGGCGAAGAACGAAGCCGCAGAGCACCGGGCTTCTGCGCGCACCCTAAGGACTGCTAGAGGACCGTGGTGGCCGCTCGCCTTCCCCTTCAATTCCATTCTAGCATCCCTATGGAAGATGTTCCAGGACAATTTTCCTGAGTTTTGAATTCGTCCTGATGCAGCCCCTCCTGGGAAACTCGTGCTCCTCCTCTGAGGCTCCGAGTGCAGAGACCTCGATGGCAACTGCAGAAATGAAGGGCTGCGTTGAGTTGTCGAGAAGCAAGAACATAGCCAGCGCCTTGTGTTTGGGAGTCAGCAGCTGCTGGACTTTTGCGTTTGCCTTCACGGTGCACTGAATGCCAGGATGGCATGTGCACGTTAAAACAACGAGCTGGGCAAGAGTAATCGAAAGATCACGGCCGTCAGAAAGCAGCTTATATATTGCCCTGGAAAGGACAGTGTTTTTGGAGTGTGCAGTAAAATCGTGCTTCTGGACAAGGGAGGCATAAGTGCGCTGCGCTCCTAAGCTATCTCCCTGCGAGACACACTGCCAAAGCTTTTCGCTATGATGCAGTCTAGTGCAGACGCACACTACGGCTCTCCGGAGCTGTCCGAAGCCAAGCGCCGGTGGCCGGCGTCTTTCGGCTGAAGCAGCGCTTCGGAGCGTACGGCTGTTGTGTGCGCGAAGCAGCCGCTTCTCCTGCTCCGGGAGCCGGACAGAGCGGTAGCTTGTACGAGGGCGAAGAACGTTGCCGCAGGGAGACGACATTGTGTGCACAGCCTTGGCACTGCTAGAGGACGGTGACTAAAGCTCCCTGCCTCTTCAATGCACTGCTGGCATGCTTTCTCGAAGGTGTTCCGAGACAACTTTCCTGGGTTTTGACTTCGTTCTGATGCAGCCCCTCTTGGGAAATCTGTGCTCGTCCCCGGAGGATCGAGATGCAGAGAACGCGATGGCAGCTGCCGAAATGAAGGACTCTGTTGAAGTGTCAAGAAGAAAGAACTTAGACAAGCGTGTTGTGTTTGGGAGTCATTAGCTGCTGTTCTTCTGCGATTGCTTTCTTTGTGCACTGAATGCCAAGAAGGCATGTGCACGTTAAAACAACGAGCTGGGCATGAGCAGGAAGGGAGCACGGGCATCAGAGTGCATCTGGCATCTTGCCCTGGAAAGAGCACTGCTTTTGGAGTGTGCAGTAAAATCGTGTTTCTGGACAAGGGAGGCATAAGTGCGCTGCCCTCCTAAGCTATCTCCCTGCGAGACACACTGCCAAAGCTTTTCGCTATGATGCAGTCTAGTGCAGACGCACACTACGGCTCTCGGCTGCTGTCCGAAGCGAAGCGCCGGTCGCCGGCGTCTTTCGGCTGAAGCAGCGCTTCGGAGCGTACGGCTGTTGTGTGCGCGAAGCAGCCGCTTCTCCTGCTCCGGGAGCCGGACAGAGCGGTAGCTTGTACGAGGGCGAAGAACGAAGCTGCAGAGCACCGGGCTTCTGCGCGCACCCTAAGGACTGCTAGAGGACCGTGCTGGCCGCTCGCCTTCCCCTTCAATTCCATTCTAGCATCCCTATGGAAGATGTTCCAGGACAATTTTCCTGAGTTTTGAATTCGTCCTGATACAGCCCCTCCTGGGAAACTCGTGATCGTCCTCTGAGGATCCGAGTGCAGAGACCTCGATGGCAACTGCAGAAATGAAGGGCTGCGTTGAGTTGTCGAGAAGCAAGAACATAGCCAGCGCCTTGTGTTTGGGAGTCAGCAGCTGCTGGACTTTTGCGTTTGCCTTCACGGTGCACTGAATGCCAGGACGGCATGTGCACGTTAAAACAACGAGCTGGGCAAGAGTAATCGAAAGATCACGGCCGTCAGAAAGCAGCTTATATATTGCCCTGGAAAGAGCACTGCTTTTGGAGTGTGCAGTAAAATCGTGTTTCTGGACAAGGGAGGCATAAGTGCGCTGCGCTCCTAAGCTATCTCCCTGCGAGACACACTGCCAAAGCTTTTCGCTATGATGCAGTCTAGTGCAGACGCACACTACGGCTCTCCGGAGCTGTCCGAAGCCAAGCGCCGGTGGCCGGCGTCTTTCGGCTGAAGCAGCGCTTCGGAGCGTACGGCTGCCGCTCCGCTGTTGTGTGCGCGAAGCAGCCGCTTCTCCTGCTCCGGGAGCCGGACAGAGCAGTAGCTTGTACGAGGGCGAAGAACGTTGCCGCAGGGAGACGACATTGTGTGCACAGCCTTGGCACTGCTAGAGGACGGTGACTAAAGCTCCCTGCCTGTTCAATGCACTGCTGGCATGCTTTCTCGAAGGTGTTCCGAGACAACTTTCCTGGGTTTTGACTTCGTTCTGATGCAGCCCCTCTTGGGAAATCTGTGCTCGTCCCCGGAGGATCGAGATGCAGAGAACGCGATGGCAGCTGCCGAAATGAAGGACTCTGTTGAAGTGTCGAGAAGAAAGAACTTAGACAAGCGTGTTGTGTTTGGGAGTCATTAGCTGCTGGACTTCTGCGATTGCTTTCTTTGTGCACTGAATGCCAAGAAGGCATGTGCACGTTAAAACAACGAGCTGGGCATGAGCAGGAAGGGAGCACGGGCATCAGAGTGCATCTGGCATCTTGCCCTGGAAAGAGCACTGCTTTTGGAGTGTGCAGTAAAATCGTGTTTCTGGACAAGGGAGGCATAAGTGCGCTGCCCTCCTAAGCTATCTCCCTGCGAGACACACTGCCAAAGCTTTTCGCTATGATGCAGTCTAGTGCAGACGCACACTACGGCTCTCGGCTGCTGTCCGAAGCGAAGCGCCGGTCGCCAGCGTCTTTCGGCTGAAGCAGCGCTTCGGAGCGTACGGCTGCCGCTCCGCTGTTGTGTGCGCGAAGCAGCCGCTTCTCCTGCTCCGGGAGCCGGACAGAGCGGTAGCTTGTACGAGGGCGAAGAACGAAGCCGCAGAGCAACGGGCTTCTGCGCGCACCCTAAGGACTGCTAGAGGACCGTGGTGGCCGCTCGCCTTCCCCTTCAATTCCATTCTAGCATCCCTATGGAAGATGTTCCAGGACAATTTTCCTGAGTTTTGAATTCGTCCTGATGCAGCCCCTCCTGGGAAACTCGTGCTCCTCCTCTGAGGCTCCGAGTGCAGAGACCTCGATGGCAACTGCAGAAATGAAGGGCTGCGTTGAGTTGTCGAGAAGCAAGAACATAGCCAGTGCCTTCTGTTTGGGAGTCAGCAGCTGCTGGACTTTTGCGTTTGCCTTCACGGTGCACTGAATGCCAGGACGGCATGTGCACGTTAAAACAACGAGCTGGGCAAGAGTAATCGAAAGATCACGGCCGTCAGAAAGCAGCTTATATATTGCCCTGGAAAGAGCACTGTTTTTGGAGTGTGCAGTAAAATCGTGCTTCTGGACAAGGGAGGCATAAGTGCGCTGCGCTCCTAAGCTATCTCCCTGCGAGACACACTGCCAAAGCTTTTCGCTATGATGCAGTCTAGTGCAGACGCACACTACGGCTCTCCGGAGCTGTCCGAAGCCAAGCGCCGGTGGCCGGCGTCTTTCGGCTGAAGCAGCGCTTCGGAGCGTACGGCTGTTGTGTGCGCGAAGCAGCCGCTTCTCCTGCTCCGGGAGCCGGACAGAGCGGTAGCTTGTACGAGGGCGAAGAACGTTGCCGCAGGGAGACGACATTGTGTGCACAGCCTTGGCACTGCTAGAGGACGGTGACTAAAGCTCCCTGCCTGTTCAATGCACTGCTGGCATGCTTTCTCGAAGGTGTTCCGAGACAACTTTCCTGGGTTTTGACTTCGTTCTGATGCAGCCCCTCTTGGGAAATCTGTGCTCGTCCCCGGAGGATCGAGATGCAGAGAACGCGATGGCAGCTGCCGAAATGAAGGACTCTGTTGAAGTGTCGAGAAGAAAGAACTTAGACAAGCGTGTTGTGTTTGGGAGTCAGCAGCTGCTGGACTTCTGCGATTGCTTTCTTTGTGCACTGAATGCCAAGAAGGCATGTGCACGTTAAAACAACGAGCTGGGCATGAGCAGGAAGGGAGCACGGGCATCAGAGTGCATCTGGCATCTTGCCCTGGAAAGAGCACTGCTTTTGGAGTGTGCAGTAAAATCGTGTTTCTGGACAAGGGAGGCATAAGTGCGCTGCGCTCCTAAGCTATCTCCCTGCGAGACACACTGCCAAAGCTTTTCGCTATGATGCAGTCTAGTGCAGACGCACACTACGGCTCTCCGGAGCTGTCCGAAGCCAAGCGCCGGTGGCCGGCGTCTTTCGGCTGAAGCAGCGCTTCGGAGCGTACGGCTGTTGTGTGCGCGAAGCAGCCGCTTCTCCTGCTCCGGGAGCCGGACAGAGCGGTAGCTTGTACGAGGGCGAAGAACAAAGCCGCAGGGAGACGACATTGTGTGCACAGCCTTGGCACTGCTAGAGGACGGTGACTAAAGCTCCCTGCCTCTTCAATGCACTGCTGGCATGCTTTCTCGAAGGTGTTCCGAGACAACTTTCCTGGGTTTTGACTTCGTTCTGATGCAGCCCCTCTTGGGAAATCTGTGCTCATCCCCGGAGGATCGAGATGCAGAGAACGCGATGGCAGCTGCCGAAATGAAGGACTCTGTTGAAGTATCGAGAAGAAAGAACTTAGACAAGCGTGTTGTGTTTGGGAGTCAGCAGCTGCTGGACTTCTGCGATTGCTTTCTTTGTGCACTGAATGCCAAGAAGGCATGTGCACGTTAAAACAACGAGCTGGGCATGAGCAGGAAGGGAGCACGGGCATCAGAGTGCATCTGGCATCTTGCCCTGGAAAGAGCACTGCTTTTGGAGTGTGCAGTAAAATCGTGTTTCTGGACAAGGGAGGCATAAGTGCGCTGCGCTCCTAAGCTATCTCCCTGCGAGACACACTGCCAAAGCTTTTCGCTATGATGCAGTCTAGTGCAGACGCACACTACGGCTCTCCGGAGCTGTCCGAAGCCAAGCGCCGGTGGCCGGCGTCTTTCGGCTGAAGCAGCGCTTCGGAGCGTACGGCTGTTGTGTGCGCGAAGCAGCCGCTTCTCCTGCTCCGGGAGCCGGACAGAGCGGTAGTTTGTACGAGGGCGAAGAACGAAGCCGCAGAGCAACGGGCTTCTGCGCGCACCCTAAGGACTGCTAGAGGACCGTGGTGGCCGCTCGCCTTCCCCTTCAATTCCATTCTAGCATCCCTATGGAAGATGTTCCAGGACAATTTTCCTGAGTTTTGAATTCGTCCTGATGCAGCCCCTCCTGGGAAACTCGTGCTCCTCCTCTGAGGCTCCGAGTGCAGAGACCTCGATGGCAACTGCAGAAATGAAGGGCTGCGTTGAGTTGTCGAGAAGCAAGAACATAGCCAGCGCCTTGTGTTTGGGAGTCAGCAGCTGCTGGACTTTTGCGTTTGCCTTCACGGTGCACTGAATGCCAGGACGGCATGTGCACGTTAAAACAACGAGCTGGGCAAGAGTAATCGAAAGATCACGGCCGTCAGAAAGCAGCTTATATATTGCCCTGGAAAGAGCACTGTTTTTGGAGTGTGCAGTAAAATCGTGTTTCTGGACAAGGGAGGCATAAGTGCGCTGCGCTCCTAAGCTATCTCCCTGCGAGACACACTGCCAAAGCTTTTCGCTATGATGCAGTCTAGTGCAGACGCACACTACGGCTCTCCGGAGCTGTCCGAAGCCAAGCGCCGGTGGCCGGCATCTTTCGGCTGAAGCAGCGCTTCGGAGCGTACGGCTGTTGTGTGCGCGAAGCAGCCGCTTCTCCTGCTCCGGGAGCCGGACAGAGCGGTAGCTTGTACGAGGGCGAAGAACGTTGCCGCAGGGAGACGACATTGTGTGCACAGCCTTGGCACTGCTAGAGGACGGTGACTAAAGCTCCCTGCCTCTTCAATGCACTGCTGGCATGCTTTCTCGAAGGTGTTCCGAGACAACTTTCCTGGGTTTTGACTTCGTTCTGATGCAGCCCCTCTTGGGAAATCTGTGCTCGTCCCCGGAGGATCGAGATGCAGAGAACGCGATGGCAGCTGCCGAAATGAAGGACTCTGTTGAAGTGTCGAGAAGAAAGAACTTAGACAAGCGTGTTGTGTTTGGGAGTCATTAGCTGCTGGACTTCTGCGATTGCTTTCTTTGTGCACTGAATGCCAAGAAGGCATGTGCACGTTAAAACAACGAGCTGGGCATGAGCAGGAAGGGAGCACGGGCATCAGAGTGCATCTGGCATCTTGCCCTGGAAAGAGCACTGCTTTTGGAGTGTGCAGTAAAATCGTGTTTCTGGACAAGGGAGGCATAAGTGCGCTGCCCTCCTAAGCTATCTCCCTGCGAGACACACTGCCAAAGCTTTTCGCTATGATGCAGTCTAGTGCAGACGCACACTACGGCTCTCGGCTGCTGTCCGAAGCGAAGCGCCGGTCGCCAGCGTCTTTCGGCTGAAGCAGCGCTTCGGAGCGTACGGCTGCCGCTCCGCTGTTGTGTGCGCGAAGCAGCCGCTTCTCCTGCTCCGGGAGCCGGACAGAGCGGTAGCTTGTACGAGGGCGAAGAACGAAGCCGCAGAGCAACGGGCTTCTGCGCGCACCCTAAGGACTGCTAGAGGACCGTGGTGGCCGCTCGCCTTCCCCTTCAATTCCATTCTAGCATCCCTATGGAAGATGTTCCAGGACAATTTTCCTGAGTTTTGAATTCGTCCTGATGCAGCCCGTCCTGGGAAACTCGTGCTCCTCCTCTGAGGCTCCGAGTGCAGAGACCTCGATGGCAACTGCAGAAATGAAGGGCTGCGTTGAGTTGTCGAGAAGCAAGAACATAGCCAGTGCCTTCTGTTTGGGAGTCAGCAGCTGCTGGACTTTTGCGTTTGCCTTCACGGTGCACTGAATGCCAGGACGGCATGTGCACGTTAAAACAACGAGCTGGGCAAGAGTAATCAAAAGATCACGGCCGTCAGAAAGCAGCTTATATATTGCCCTGGAAAGAGCACTGTTTTTGGAGTGTGCAGTAAAATCGTGCTTCTGGACAAGGGAGGCATAAGTGCGCTGCGCTCCTAAGCTATCTCCCTGCGAGACACACTGCCAAAGCTTTTCGCTATGATGCAGTCTAGTGCAGACGCACACTACGGCTCTCCGGAGCTGTCCGAAGCCAAGCGCCGGTGGCCGGCGTCTTTCGGCTGAAGCAGCGCTTCGGAGCGTACGGCTGTTGTGTGCGCGAAGCAGCCGCTTCTCCTGCTCCGGGAGCCGGACAGAGCGGTAGCTTGTACGAGGGCGAAGAACGTTGCCGCAGGGAGACGACATTGTGTGCACAGCCTTGGCACTGCTAGAGGACGGTGACTAAAGCTCCCTGCCTCTTCAATGCACTGCTGGCATGCTTTCTCGAAGGTGTTCCGAGACAACTTTCCTGGGTTTTGACTTCGTTCTGATGCAGCCCCTCTTGGGAAATCTGTGCTCGTCCCCGGAGGATCGAGATGCAGAGAACGCGATGGCAGCTGCCGAAATGAAGGACTCTGTTGAAGTGTCGAGAAGAAAGAACTTAGACAAGCGTGTTGTGTTTGGGAGTCAGCAGCTGCTGGACTTCTGCGATTGCTTTCTTTGTGCACTGAATGCCAAGAAGGCATGTGCACGTTAAAACAACGAGCTGGGCATGAGCAGGAAGGGAGCACGGGCATCAGAGTGCATCTGGCATCTTGCCCTGGAAAGAGCACTGCTTTTGGAGTGTGCAGTAAAATCGTGTTTCTGGACAAGGGAGGCATAAGTGCGCTGCGCTCCTAAGCTATCTCCCTGCGAGACACACTGCCAAAGCTTTTCGCTATGATGCAGTCTAGTGCAGACGCACACTACGGCTCTCCGGAGCTGTCCGAAGCCAAGCGCCGGTGGCCGGCGTCTTTCGGCTGAAGCAGCGCTTCGGAGCGTACAGCTGTTGTGTGCGCGAAGCAGCCGCTTCTCCTGCTCCGGGAGCCGGACAGAGCGGTAGCTTGTACGAGGGCGAAGAACGTTGCCGCAGAGCAACGGGCTTCTGCGCGCACCCTAAGGACTGCTAGAGGACCGTGGTGGCCGCTCGCCTTCCCCTTCAATTCCATTCTAGCATCCCTATGGAAGATGTTCCAGGACAATTTTCCTGAGTTTTGAATTCGTCCTGATGCAGCCCCTCCTGGGAAACTCGTGCTCCTCCTCTGAGGCTCCGAGTGCAGAGACCTCGATGGCAACTGCAGAAATGAAGGGCTGCGTTGAGTTGTCGAGAAGCAAGAACATAGCCAGCGCCTTGTGTTTGGGAGTCAGCAGCTGCTGGACTTTTGCGTTTGCCTTCACGGTGCACTGAATGCCAGGATGGCATGTGCACGTTAAAACAACGAGCTGGGCAAGAGTAATCGAAAGATCACGGCCGTCAGAAAGCAGCTTATATATTGCCCTGGAAAGGACAGTGTTTTTGGAGTGTGCAGTAAAATCGTGCTTCTGGACAAGGGAGGCATAAGTGCGCTGCGCTCCTAAGCTATCTCCCTGCGAGACACACTGCCAAAGCTTTTCGCTATGATGCAGTCTAGTGCAGACGCACACTACGGCTCTCCGGAGCTGTCCGAAGCCAAGCGCCGGTGGCCGGCGTCTTTCGGCTGAAGCAGCGCTTCGGAGCGTAGGGCTGTTGTGTGCGCGAAGCAGCCGCTTCTCCTGCTCCGGGAGCCGGACAGAGCGGTAGCTTGTACGAGGGCGAAGAACAAAGCCGCAGGGAGACGACATTGTGTGCACAGCCTTGGCACTGCTAGAGGACGGTGACTAAAGCTCCCTGCCTCTTCAATGCACTGCTGGCATGCTTTCTCGAAGGTGTTCCGAGACAACTTTCCTGGGTTTTGACTTCGTTCTGATGCAGCCCCTCTTGGGAAATCTGTGCTCATCCCCGGAGGATCGAGACGCAGAGAACGCGATGGCAGCTGCCGAAATGAAGGACTCTGTTGAAGTATCGAGAAGAAAGAACTTAGACAAGCGTGTTGTGTTTGGGAGTCAGCAGCTGCTGGACTTCTGCGATTGCTTTCTTTGTGCACTGAATGCCAAGAAGGCATGTGCACGTTAAAACAACGAGCTGGGCATGAGCAGGAAGGGAGCACGGGCATCAGAGTGCATCTGGCATCTTGCCCTGGAAAGAGCACTGCTTTTGGAGTGTGCAGTAAAATCGTGTTTCTGGACAAGGGAGGCATAAGTGCGCTGCGCTCCTAAGCTATCTCCCTGCGAGACACACTGCCAAAGCTTTTCGCTATGATGCAGTCTAGTGCAGACGCACACTACGGCTCTCTGGAGCTGTCCGAAGCCAAGCGCCGGTGGCCGGCGTCTTTCGGCTGAAGCAGCGCTTCGGAGCGTACGGCTGTTGTGTGCGCGAAGCAGCCGCTTCTCCTGCTCCGGGAGCCGGACAGAGCGGTAGCTTGTACGAGGGCGAAGAACGTTGCCGCAGAGCAACGGGCTTCTGCGCGCACCCTAAGGACTGCTAGAGGACCGTGGTGGCCGCTCGCCTTCCCCTTCAATTCCATTCTAGCATCCCTATGGAAGATGTTCCAGGACAATTTTCCTGAGTTTTGAATTCGTCCTGATGCAGCCCCTCCTGGGAAACTCGTGCTCCTCCTCTGAGGCTCCGAGTGCAGAGACCTCGATGGCAACTGCAGAAATGAAGGGCTGCGTTGAGTTGTCGAGAAGCAAGAACATAGCCAGCGCCTTGTGTTTGGGAGTCAGCAGCTGCTGGACTTTTGCGTTTGCCTTCACGGTGCACTGAATGCCAGGACGGCATGTGCACGTTAAAACAACGAGCTGGGCAAGAGTAATCGAAAGATCACGGCCGTCAGAAAGCAGCTTATATATTGCCCTGGAAAGAGCACTGTTTTTGGAGTGTGCAGTAAAATCGTGTTTCTGGACAAGGGAGGCATAAGTGCGCTGCGCTCCTAAGCTATCTCCCTGCGAGACACACTGCCAAAGCTTTTCGCTATGATGCAGTCTAGTGCAGACGCACACTACGGCTCTCCGGAGCTGTCCGAAGCCAAGCGCCGCTGGCCGGCGTCTTTCGGCTGAAGCAGCGCTTCGGAGCGTACGGCTGTTGTGTGCGCGAAGCAGCCGCTTCTCCTGCTCCGGGAGCCGGACAGAGCGGTAGCTTGTACGAGGGCGAAGAACGTTGCCGCAGGGAGACGACATTGTGTGCACAGCCTTGGCACTGCTAGAGGACGGTGACTAAAGCTCCCTGCCTCTTCAATGCACTGCTGGCATGCTTTCTCGAAGGTGTTCCGAGACAACTTTCCTGGGTTTTGACTTCGTTCTGATGCAGCCCCTCTTGGGAAATCTGTGCTCGTCCCCGGAGGATCGAGATGCAGAGAACGCGATGGCAGCTGCCGAAATGAAGGACTCTGTTGAAGTGTCGAGAAGAAAGAACTTAGACAAGCGTGTTGTGTTTGGGAGTCATTAGCTGCTGTTCTTCTGCGATTGCTTTCTTTGTGCACTGAATGCCAAGAAGGCATGTGCACGTTAAAACAACGAGCTGGGCATGAGCAGGAAGGGAGCACGGGCATCAGAGTGCATCTGGCATCTTGCCCTGGAAAGAGCACTGCTTTTGGAGTGTGCAGTAAAATCGTGTTTCTGGACAAGGGAGGCATAAGTGCGCTGCCCTCCTAAGCTATCTCCCTGCGAGACACACTGCCAAAGCTTTTCGCTATGATGCAGTCTAGTGCAGACGCACACTACGGCTCTCGGCTGCTGTCCGAAGCGAAGCGCCGGTCGCCGGCGTCTTTCGGCTGAAGCAGCGCTTCGGAGCGTACGGCTGTTGTGTGCGCGAAGCAGCCGCTTCTCCTGCTCCCGGAGCCGGACAGAGCGGTAGCTTGTACGAGGGCGAAGAACGAAGCTGCAGAGCACCGGGCTTCTGCGCGCACCCTAAGGACTGCTAGAGGACCGTGCTGGCCGCTCGCCTTCCCCTTCAATTCCATTCTAGCATCCCTATGGAAGATGTTCCAGGAGAATTTTCCTGAGTTTTGAATTCGTCCTGATACAGCCCCTCCTGGGAAACTCGTGATCGTCCTCTGAGGATCCGAGTGCAGAGACCTCGATGGCAACTGCAGAAATGAAGGGCTGCGTTGAGTTGTCGAGAAGCAAGAACATAGCCAGCGCCTTGTGTTTGGGAGTCAGCAGCTGCTGGACTTTTGCGTTTGCCTTCACGGTGCACTGAATGCCAGGACGGCATGTGCACGTTAAAACAACGAGCTGGGCAAGAGTAATCGAAAGATCACGGCCGTCAGAAAGCAGCTTATATATTGCCCTGGAAAGAGCACTGCTTTTGGAGTGTGCAGTAAAATCGTGTTTCTGGACAAGGGAGGCATAAGTGCGCTGCGCTCCTAAGCTATCTCCCTGCGAGACACACTGCCAAAGCTTTTCGCTATGATGCAGTCTAGTGCAGACGCACACTACGGCTCTCCGGAGCTGTCCGAAGCCAAGCGCCGGTGGCCGGCGTCTTTCGGCTGAAGCAGCGCTTCGGAGCGTACGGCTGCCGCTCCGCTGTTGTGTGCGCGAAGCAGCCGCTTCTCCTGCTCCGGGAGCCGGACAGAGCAGTAGCTTGTACGAGGGCAAAGAACGTTGCCGCAGGGAGACGACATTGTGTGCACAGCCTTGGCACTGCTAGAGGACGGTGACTAAAGCTCCCTGCCTGTTCAATGCACTGCTGGCATGCTTTCTCGAAGGTGTTCCGAGACAACTTTCCTGGGTTTTGACTTCGTTCTGATGCAGCCCCTCTTGGGAAATCTGTGCTCGTCCCCGGAGGATCGAGATGCAGAGAACGCGATGGCAGCTGCCGAAATGAAGGACTCTGTTGAAGTGTCAAGAAGAAAGAACTTAGACAAGCGTGTTGTGTTTGGGAGTCATTAGCTGCTGGACTTCTGCGATTGCTTTCTTTGTGCACTGAATGCCAAGAAGGCATGTGCACGTTAAAACAACGAGCTGGGCATGAGCAGGAAGGGAGCACGGGCATCAGAGTGCATCTGGCATCTTGCCCTGGAAAGAGCACTGCTTTTGGAGTGTGCAGTAAAATCGTGTTTCTGGACAAGGGAGGCATAAGTGCGCTGCCCTCCTAAGCTATCTCCCTGCGAGACACACTGCCAAAGCTTTTCGCTATGATGCAGTCTAGTGCAGACGCACACTACGGCTCTCGGCTGCTGTCCGAAGCGAAGCGCCGGTCGCCAGCGTCTTTCGGCTGAAGCAGCGCTTCGGAGCGTACGGCTGCCGCTCCGCTGTTGTGTGCGCGAAGCAGCCGCTTCTCCTGCTCCGGGAGCCGGACAGAGCGGTAGCTTGTACGAGGGCGAAGAACGAAGCCGCAGAGCAACGGGCTTCTGCGCGCACCCTAAGGACTGCTAGAGGACCGTGGTGGCCGCTCGCCTTCCCCTTCAATTCCATTCTAGCATCCCTATGGAAGATGTTCCAGGACAATTTTCCTGAGTTTTGAATTCGTCCTGATGCAGCCCCTCCTGGGAAACTCGTGCTCCTCCTCTGAGGCTCCGAGTGCAGAGACCTCGATGGCAACTGCAGAAATGAAGGGCTGCGTTGAGTTGTCGAGAAGCAAGAACATAGCCAGTGCCTTCTGTTTGGGAGTCAGCAGCTGCTGGACTTTTGCGTTTGCCTTCACGGTGCACTGAATGCCAGGACGGCATGTGCACGTTAAAACAACGAGCTGGGCAAGAGTAATCGAAAGATCACGGCCGTCAGAAAGCAGCTTATATATTGCCCTGGAAAGAGCACTGTTTTTGGAGTGTGCAGTAAAATCGTGCTTCTGGACAAGGGAGGCATAAGTGCGCTGCGCTCCTAAGCTATCTCCCTGCGAGACACACTGCCAAAGCTTTTCGCTATGATGCAGTCTAGTGCAGACGCACACTACGGCTCTCCGGAGCTGTCCGAAGCCAAGCGCCGGTGGCCGGCGTCTTTCGGCTGAAGCAGCGCTTCGGAGCGTAGGGCTGTTGTGTGCGCGAAGCAGCCGCTTCTCCTGCTCCGGGAGCCGGACAGAGCGGTAGCTTGTACGAGGGCGAAGAACGTTGCCGCAGGGAGACGACATTGTGTGCACAGCCTTGGCACTGCTAGAGGACGGTGACTAAAGCTCCCTGCCTCTTCAATGCACTGCTGGCATGCTTTCTCGAAGGTGTTCCGAGACAACTTTCCTGGGTTTTGACTTCGTTCTGATGCAGCCCCTCTTGGGAAATCTGTGCTCGTCCCCGGAGGATCGAGATGCAGAGAACGCGATGGCAGCTGCCGAAATGAAGGACTCTGTTGAAGTGTCGAGAAGAAAGAACTTAGACAAGCGTGTTGTGTTTGGGAGTCAGCAGCTGCTGGACTTCTGCGATTGCTTTCTTTGTGCACTGAATGCCAAGAAGGCATGTGCACGTTAAAACAACGAGCTGGGCATGAGCAGGAAGGGAGCACGGGCATCAGAGTGCATCTGGCATCTTGCCCTGGAAAGAGCACTGCTTTTGGAGTGTGCAGTAAAATCGTGTTTCTGGACAAGGGAGGCATAAGTGCGCTGCGCTCCTAAGCTATCTCCCTGCGAGACACACTGCCAAAGCTTTTCGCTATGATGCAGTCTAGTGCAGACGCACACTACGGCTCTCCGGAGCTGTCCGAAGCCAAGCGCCGGTGGCCGGCGTCTTTCGGCTGAAGCAGCGCTTCGGAGCGTACGGCTGTTGTGTGCGCGAAGCAGCCGCTTCTCCTGCTCCGGGAGCCGGACAGAGCGGTAGCTTGTACGAGGGCGAAGAACAAAGCCGCAGGGAGACGACATTGTGTGCACAGCCTTGGCACTGCTAGAGGACGGTGACTAAAGCTCCCTGCCTCTTCAATGCACTGCTGGCATGCTTTCTCGAAGGTGTTCCGAGACAACTTTCCTGGGTTTTGACTTCGTTCTGATGCAGCCCCTCTTGGGAAATCTGTGCTCATCCCCGGAGGATCGAGATGCAGAGAACGCGATGGCAGCTGCCGAAATGAAGGACTCTGTTGAAGTATCGAGAAGAAAGAACTTAGACAAGCGTGTTGTGTTTGGGAGTCAGCAGCTGCTGGACTTCTGCGATTGCTTTCTTTGTGCACTGAATGCCAAGAAGGCATGTGCACGTTAAAACAACGAGCTGGGCATGAGCAGGAAGGGAGCACGGGCATCAGAGTGCATCTGGCATCTTGCCCTGGAAAGAGCACTGCTTTTGGAGTGTGCAGTAAAATCGTGTTTCTGGACAAGGGAGGCATAAGTGCGCTGCGCTCCTAAGCTATCTCCCTGCGAGACACACTGCCAAAGCTTTTCGCTATGATGCAGTCTAGTGCAGACGCACACTACGGCTCTCCGGAGCTGTCCGAAGCCAAGCGCCGGTGGCCGGCGTCTTTCGGCTGAAGCAGCGCTTCGGAGCGTACGGCTGTTGTGTGCGCGAAGCAGCCGCTTCTCCTGCTCCGGGAGCCGGACAGAGCGGTAGCTTGTACGAGGGCGAAGAACGAAGCCGCAGAGCAACGGGCTTCTGCGCGCACCCTAAGGACTGCTAGAGGACCGTGGTGGCCGCTCGCCTTCCCCTTCAATTCCATTCTAGCATCCCTATGGAAGATGTTCCAGGACAATTTTCCTGAGTTTTGAATTCGTCCTGATGCAGCCCCTCCTGGGAAACTCGTGCTCGTCCTCTGAGGCTCCGAGTGCAGAGACCTCGATGGCAACTGCAGAAATGAAGGGCTGCGTTGAGTTGTCGAGAAGCAAGAACATAGCCAGCGCCTTGTGTTTGGGAGTCAGCAGCTGCTGGACTTTTGCGTTTGCCTTCACGGTGCACTGAATGCCAGGACGGCATGTGCACGTTAAAACAACGAGCTGGGCAAGAGTAATCGAAAGATCACGGCCGTCAGAAAGCAGCTTATATATTGCCCTGGAAAGAGCACTGTTTTTGGAGTGTGCAGTAAAATCGTGTTTCTGGACAAGGGAGGCATAAGTGCGCTGCGCTCCTAAGCTATCTCCCTGCGAGACACACTGCCAAAGCTTTTCGCTATGATGCAGTCTAGTGCAGACGCACACTACGGCTCTCCGGAGCTGTCCGAAGCCAAGCGCCGGTGGCCGGCGTCTTTCGGCTGAAGCAGCGCTTCGGAGCGTACGGCTGTTGTGTGCGCGAAGCAGCCGCTTCTCCTGCTCCGGGAGCCGGACAGAGCGGTAGCTTGTACGAGGGCGAAGAACGTTGCCGCAGGGAGACGACATTGTGTGCACAGCCTTGGCACTGCTAGAGGACGGTGACTAAAGCTCCCTGCCTGTTCAATGCACTGCTGGCATGCTTTCTCGAAGGTGTTCCGAGACAACTTTCCTGGGTTTTGACTTCGTTCTGATGCAGCCCCTCTTGGGAAATCTGTGCTCGTCCCCGGAGGATCGAGATGCAGAGAACGCGATGGCAGCTGCCGAAATGAAGGACTCTGTTGAAGTGTCGAGAAGAAAGAACTTAGACAAGCGTGTTGTGTTTGGGAGTCATTAGCTGCTGGACTTCTGCGATTGCTTTCTTTGTGCACTGAATGCCAAGAAGGCATGTGCACGTTAAAACAACGAGCTGGGCATGAGCAGGAAGGGAGCACGGGCATCAGAGTGCATCTGGCATCTTGCCCTGGAAAGAGCACTGCTTTTGGAGTGTGCAGTAAAATCGTGTTTCTGGACAAGGGAGGCATAAGTGCGCTGCCCTCCTAAGCTATCTCCCTGCGAGACACACTGCCAAAGCTTTTCGCTATGATGCAGTCTAGTGCAGACGCACACTACGGCTCTCGGCTGCTGTCCGAAGCGAAGCGCCGGTCGCCAGCGTCTTTCGGCTGAAGCAGCGCTTCGGAGCGTACGGCTGCCGCTCCGCTGTTGTGTGCGCGAAGCAGCCGCTTCTCCTGCTCCGGGAGCCGGACAGAGCGGTAGCTTGTACGAGGGCGAAGAACGAAGCCGCAGAGCAACGGGCTTCTGCGCACACCCTAAGGACTGCTAGAGGACCGTGGTGGCCGCTCGCCTTCCCCTTCAATTCCATTCTAGCATCCCTATGGAAGATGTTCCAGGACAATTTTCCTGAGTTTTGAATTCGTCCTGATGCAGCCCGTCCTGGGAAACTCGTGCTCCTCCTCTGAGGCTCCGAGTGCAGAGACCTCGATGGCAACTGCAGAAATGAAGGGCTGCGTTGAGTTGTCGAGAAGCAAGAACATAGCCAGTGCCTTCTGTTTGGGAGTCAGCAGCTGCTGGACTTTTGCGTTTGCCTTCACGGTGCACTGAATGCCAGGACGGCATGTGCACGTTAAAACAACGAGCTGGGCAAGAGTAATCAAAAGATCACGGCCGTCAGAAAGCAGCTTATATATTGCCCTGGAAAGAGCACTGTTTTTGGAGTGTGCAGTAAAATCGTGCTTCTGGACAAGGGAGGCATAAGTGCGCTGCGCTCCTAAGCTATCTCCCTGCGAGACACACTGCCAAAGCTTTTCGCTATGATGCAGTCTAGTGCAGACGCACACTACGGCTCTCCGGAGCTGTCCGAAGCCAAGCGCCGGTGGCCGGCGTCTTTCGGCTGAAGCAGCGCTTCGGAGCGTACGGCTGTTGTGTGCGCGAAGCAGCCGCTTCTCCTGCTCCGGGAGCCGGACAGAGCGGTAGCTTGTACGAGGGCGAAGAACGTTGCCGCAGGGAGACGACATTGTGTGCACAGCCTTGGCACTGCTAGAGGACGGTGACTAAAGCTCCCTGCCTCTTCAATGCACTGCTGGCATGCTTTCTCGAAGGTGTTCCGAGACAACTTTCCTGGGTTTTGACTTCGTTCTGATGCAGCCCCTCTTGGGAAATCTGTGCTCGTCCCCGGAGGATCGAGATGCAGAGAACGCGATGGCAGCTGCCGAAATGAAGGACTCTGTTGAAGTGTCGAGAAGAAAGAACTTAGACAAGCGTGTTGTGTTTGGGAGTCAGCAGCTGCTGGACTTCTGCGATTGCTTTCTTTGTGCACTGAATGCCAAGAAGGCATGTGCACGTTAAAACAACGAGCTGGGCATGAGCAGGAAGGGAGCACGGGCATCAGAGTGCATCTGGCATCTTGCCCTGGAAAGAGCACTGCTTTTGGAGTGTGCAGTAAAATCGTGTTTCTGGACAAGGGAGGCATAAGTGCGCTGCGCTCCTAAGCTATCTCCCTGCGAGACACACTGCCAAAGCTTTTCGCTATGATGCAGTCTAGTGCAGACGCACACTACGGCTCTCCGGAGCTGTCCGAAGCCAAGCGCCGGTGGCCGGCGTCTTTCGGCTGAAGCAGCGCTTCGGAGCGTACAGCTGTTGTGTGCGCGAAGCAGCCGCTTCTCCTGCTCCGGGAGCCGGACAGAGCGGTAGCTTGTACGAGGGCGAAGAACGAAGCCGCAGAGCACCGGGCTTCTGCGCGCACCCTAAGGACTGCTAGAGGACCGTGGTGGCCGCTCGCCTTCCCCTTCAATTCCATTCTAGCATCCCTATGGAAGATGTTCCAGGACAATTTTCCTGAGTTTTGAATTCGTCCTGATGCAGCCCCTCCTGGGAAACTCGTGCTCCTCCTCTGAGGCTCCGAGTGCAGAGACCTCGATGGCAACTGCAGAAATGAAGGGCTGCGTTGAGTTGTCGAGAAGCAAGAACATAGCCAGCGCCTTGTGTTTGGGAGTCAGCAGCTGCTGGACTTTTGCGTTTGCCTTCACGGTGCACTGAATGCCAGGATGGCATGTGCACGTTAAAACAACGAGCTGGGCAAGAGTAATCGAAAGATCACGGCCGTCAGAAAGCAGCTTATATATTGCCCTGGAAAGGACAGTGTTTTTGGAGTGTGCAGTAAAATCGTGCTTCTGGACAAGGGAGGCATAAGTGCGCTGCGCTCCTAAGCTATCTCCCTGCGAGACACACTGCCAAAGCTTTTCGCTATGATGCAGTCTAGTGCAGACGCACACTACGGCTCTCCGGAGCTGTCCGAAGCCAAGCGCCGGTGGCCGGCGTCTTTCGGCTGAAGCAGCGCTTCGGAGCGTACGGCTGTTGTGTGCGCGAAGCAGCCGCTTCTCCTGCTCCGGGAGCCGGACAGAGCGGTAGCTTGTACGAGGGCGAAGAACGTTGCCGCAGGGAGACGACATTGTGTGCACAGCCTTGGCACTGCTAGAGGACGGTGACTAAAGCTCCCTGCCTCTTCAATGCACTGCTGGCATGCTTTCTCGAAGGTGTTCCGAGACAACTTTCCTGGGTTTTGACTTCGTTCTGATGCAGCCCCTCTTGGGAAATCTGTGCTCATCCCCGGAGGATCGAGATGCAGAGAACGCGATGGCAGCTGCCGAAATGAAGGACTCTGTTGAAGTATCGAGAAGAAAGAACTTAGACAAGCGTGTTGTGTTTGGGAGTCAGCGGCTGCTGGACTTCTGCGATTGCTTTCTTTGTGCACTGAATGCCAAGAAGGCATGTGCACGTTAAAACAACGAGCTGGGCATGAGCAGGAAGGGAGCACGGGCATCAGAGTGCATCTGGCATCTTGCCCTGGAAAGAGCACTGCTTTTGGAGTGTGCAGTAAAATCGTGTTTCTGGACAAGGGAGGCATAAGTGCGCTGCGCTCCTAAGCTATCTCCCTGCGAGACACACTGCCAAAGCTTTTCGCTATGATGCAGTCTAGTGCAGACGCACACTACGGCTCTCTGGAGCTGTCCGAAGCCAAGCGCCGGTGGCCGGCGTCTTTCGGCTGAAGCAGCGCTTCGGAGCGTACGGCTGTTGTGTGCGCGAAGCAGCCGCTTCTCCTGCTCCGGGAGCCGGACAGAGCGGTAGCTTGTACGAGGGCGAAGAACGAAGCCGCAGAGCAACGGGCTTCTGCGCGCACCCTAAGGACTGCTAGAGGACCGTGGTGGCCGCTCGCCTTCCCCTTCAATTCCATTCTAGCATCCCTATGGAAGATGTTCCAGGACAATTTTCCTGAGTTTTGAATTCGTCCTGATGCAGCCCCTCCTGGGAAACTCGTGCTCCTCCTCTGAGGCTCCGAGTGCAGAGACCTCGATGGCAACTGCAGAAATGAAGGGCTGCGTTGAGTTGTCGAGAAGCAAGAACATAGCCAGTGCCTTCTGTTTGGGAGTCAGCAGCTGCTGGACTTTTGCGTTTGCCTTCACGGTGCACTGAATGCCAGGACGGCATGTGCACGTTAAAACAACGAGCTGGGCAAGAGTAATCGAAAGATCACGGCCGTCAGAAAGCAGCTTATATATTGCCCTGGAAAGAGCACTGCTTTTGGAGTGTGCAGTAAAATCGTGTTTCTGGACAAGGGAGGCATAAGTGCGCTGCGCTCCTAAGCTATCTCCCTGCGAGACACACTGCCAAAGCTTTTCGCTATGATGCAGTCTAGTGCAGACGCACACTACGGCTCTCCGGAGCTGTCCGAAGCCAAGCGCCGGTGGCCGGCGTCTTTCGGCTGAAGCAGCGCTTCGGAGCGTACGGCTGTTGTGTGCGCGAAGCAGCCGCTTCTCCTGCTCCGGGAGCCGGACAGAGCGGTAGCTTGTACGAGGGCGAAGAACGTTGCCGCAGGGAGACGACATTGTGTGCACAGCCTTGGCACTGCTAGAGGACGGTGACTAAAGCTCCCTGCCTCTTCAATGCACTGCTGGCATGCTTTCTCGAAGGTGTTCCGAGACAACTTTCCTGGGTTTTGACTTCGTTCTGATGCAGCCCCTCTTGGGAAATCTGTGCTCGTCCCCGGAGGATCGAGATGCAGAGAACGCGATGGCAGCTGCCGAAATGAAGGACTCTGTTGAAGTGTCAAGAAGAAAGAACTTAGACAAGCGTGTTGTGTTTGGGAGTCATTAGCTGCTGTTCTTCTGCGATTGCTTTCTTTGTGCACTGAATGCCAAGAAGGCATGTGCACGTTAAAACAACGAGCTGGGCATGAGCAGGAAGGGAGCACGGGCATCAGAGTGCATCTGGCATCTTGCCCCGGATAGAGCACTGCTTTTGGAGTGTGCAGTAAAATCGTGTTTCTGGACAAGGGAGGCATAAGTGCGCTGCCCTCCTAAGCTATCTCCCTGCGAGACACACTGCCAAAGCTTTTCGCTATGATGCAGTCTAGTGCAGACGCACACTACGGCTCTCGGCTGCTGTCCGAAGCGAAGCGCCGGTGGCCGGCGTCTTTCGGCTGAAGCAGCGCTTCGGAGCGTACGGCTGCCGCTCCGCTGTTGTGTGCGCGAAGCAGCCGCTTCTCCTGCTCCGGGAGCCGGACAGAGCGGTAGCTTGTACGAGGGCGAAGAACGAAGCCGCAGAGCAACGGGCTTCTGCGCGCACCCTAAGGACTGCTAGAGGACCGTGGTGGCCGCTCGCCTTCCCCTTCAATTCCATTCTAGCATCCCTATGGAAGATGTTCCAGGACAATTTTCCTGAGTTTTGAATTCGTCCTGATGCAGCCCCTCCTGGGAAACTCGTGCTCCTCCTCTGAGGCTCCGAGTGCAGAGACCTCGATGGCAACTGCAGAAATGAAGGGCTGCGTTGAGTTGTCGAGAAGCAAGAACATAGCCAGTGCCTTCTGTTTGGGAGTCAGCAGCTGCTGGACTTTTGCGTTTGCCTTCACGGTGCACTGAATGCCAGGACGGCATGTGCACGTTAAAACAACGAGCTGGGCAAGAGTAATCGAAAGATCACGGCCGTCAGAAAGCAGCTTATATATTGCCCTGGAAAGAGCACTGCTTTTGGAGTGTGCAGTAAAATCGTGTTTCTGGACAAGGGAGGCATAAGTGCGCTGCGCTCCTAAGCTATCTCCCTGCGAGACACACTGCCAAAGCTTTTCGCTATGATGCAGTCTAGTGCAGACGCACACTACGGCTCTCCGGAGCTGTCCGAAGCCAAGCGCCGGTGGCCGGCGTCTTTCGGCTGAAGCAGCGCTTTGGAGCGTACGGCTGTTGTGTGCGCGAAGCAGCCGCTTCTCCTGCTCCGGGAGCCGGACAGAGCGGTAGCTTGTACGAGGGCGAAGAACGAAGCCGCAGAGCAACGGGCTTCTGCGCGCACCCTAAGGACTGCTAGAGGACCGTGGTGGCCGCTCGCCTTCCCCTTCAATTCCATTCTAGCATCCCTATGGAAGATGTTCCAGGACAATTTTCCTGAGTTTTGAATTCGTCCTGATGCAGCCCCTCCTGGGAAACTCGTGCTCCTCCTCTGAGGCTCCGAGTGCAGAGACCTCGATGGCAACTGCAGAAATGAAGGGCTGCGTTGAGTTGTCGAGAAGCAAGAACATAGCCAGCGCCTTGTGTTTGGGAGTCAGCAGCTGCTGGACTTTTGCGTTTGCCTTCACGGTGCACTGAATGCCAGGACGGCATGTGCACGTTAAAACAACGAGCTGGGCAAGAGTAATCGAAAGATCACGGCCGTCAGAAAGCAGCTTATATATTGCCCTGGAAAGAGCACTGTTTTTGGAGTGTGCAGTAAAATCGTGTTTCTGGACAAGGGAGGCATAAGTGCGCTGCGCTCCTAAGCTATCTCCCTGCGAGACACACTGCCAAAGCTTTTCGCTATGATGCAGTCTAGTGCAGACGCACACTACGGCTCTCCGGAGCTGTCCGAAGCCAAGCGCCGGTGGCCGGCGTCTTTCGGCTGAAGCAGCGCTTCGGAGCGTACGGCTGTTGTGTGCGCGAAGCAGCCGCTTCTCCTGCTCCGGGAGCCGGACAGAGCGGTAGCTTGTACGAGGGCGAAGAACGTTGCCGCAGGGAGACGACATTGTGTGCACAGCCTTGGCACTGCTAGAGGACGGTGACTAAAGCTCCCTGCCTCTTCAATGCACTGCTGGCATGCTTTCTCGAAGGTGTTCCGAGACAACTTTCCTGGGTTTTGACTTCGTTCTGATGCAGCCCCTCTTGGGAAATCTGTGCTCGTCCCCGGAGGATCGAGATGCAGAGAACGCGATGGCAGCTGCCGAAATGAAGGACTCTGTTGAAGTGTCAAGAAGAAAGAACTTAGACAAGCGTGTTGTGTTTGGGAGTCATTAGCTGCTGTTCTTCTGCGATTGCTTTCTTTGTGCACTGAATGCCAAGAAGGCATGTGCACGTTAAAACAACGAGCTGGGCATGAGCAGGAAGGGAGCACGGGCATCAGAGTGCATCTGGCATCTTGCCCTGGAAAGAGCACTGCTTTTGGAGTGTGCAGTAAAATCGTGTTTTTGGACAAGGGAGGCATAAGTGCGCTGCCCTCCTAAGCTATCTCCCTGCGAGACACACTGCCAAAGCTTTTCGCTATGATGCAGTCTAGTGCAGACGCACACTACGGCTCTCGGCTGCTGTCCGAAGCGAAGCGCCGGTGGCCGGCGTCTTTCGGCTGAAGCAGCGCTTCGGAGCGTACGGCTGCCGCTCCGCTGTTGTGTGCGCGAAGCAGCCGCTTCTCCTGCTCCGGGAGCCGGACAGAGCGGTAGCTTGTACGAGGGCGAAGAACGAAGCCGCAGAGCAACGGGCTTCTGCGCGCACCCTAAGGACTGCTAGAGGACCGTGGTGGCCGGTCGCCTTCCCCTTCAATTCCATTCTAGCATCCTTATGGAAGGTGTTCCAGGACAATTTTCCTGAGTTTTGAATTCGTCCTGATGCAGCCCCTCCTGGGAAACTCGTGCTCGTCCTCTGAGGCTCCGAGTGCAGAGACCTCGATGGCAACTGCAGATATGAAGGGCTGCGTTGAGTTGTCGAGAAGCAAGAACATAGCCAGCGCCTTGTGTTTGGGAGTCAGCAGCTGCTGGACTTTTGCGTTTGCCTTCACGGTGCACTTAATGCCAGGACGGCATGTGCACGTTAAAACAACGAGCTGGGCAAGAGTAATCGAAAGATCACGGCCGTCAGAAAGCAGCTTATATATTGCGCTGGAAAGAGCACTGTTTTTGGAGTGTGCAGTAAAATCGTGTTTCTGGACAAGGGAGGCATAAGTGCGCTGCGCTCCTAAGCTATCTCCCTGCGAGACACACTGCCAAAGCTTTTCGCTATGATGCAGTCTAGTGCAGACGCACACTACGGCTCTCCGGAGCTGTCCGAAGCCAAGCGCCGGTGGCCGGCGTCTTTCGGCTGAAGCAGCGCTTCGGAGCGTACGGCTGTTGTGTGCGCGAAGCAGCCGCTTCTCCTGCTCCCGGAGCCGGACAGAGCGGTAGCTTGTACGAGGGCGAAGAACGAAGCTGCAGAGCACCGGGCTTCTGCGCGCACCCTAAGGACTGCTAGAGGACCGTGCTGGCCGCTCGCCTTCCCCTTCAATTCCATTCTAGCATCCCTATGGAAGATGTTCCAGGACAATTTTCCTGAGTTTTGAATTCGTCCTGATACAGCCCCTCCTGGGAAACTCGTGATCGTCCTCTGAGGATCCGAGTGCAGAGACCTCGATGGCAACTGCAGAAATGAAGGGCTGCGTTGAGTTGTCGAGAAGCAAGAACATAGCCAGCGCCTTCTGTTTGGGAGTCAGCAGCTGCTGGACTTTTGCGTTTGCCTTCACGGTGCACTGAATGCCAGGACGGCATGTGCACGTTAAAACAACGAGCTGGGCAAGAGTAATCGAAAGATCACGGCCGTCAGAAAGCAGCTTATATATTGCCCTGGAAAGAGCACTGTTTTTGGAGTGTGCAGTAAAATCGTGCTTCTGGACAAGGGAGGCATAAGTGCGCTGCGCTCCTAAGCTATCTCCCTGCGAGACACACTGCCAAAGCTTTTCGCTATGATGCAGTCTAGTGCAGACGCACACTACGGCTCTCCGGAGCTGTCCGAAGCCAAGCGCCGGTGGCCAGCGTCTTTCGGCTGAAGCAGCGCTTCGGAGCGTACGGCTGTTGTGTGCGCGAAGCAGCCGCTTCTCCTGCTCCGGGAGCCGGACAGAGCGGTAGCTTGTACGAGGGCGAAGAACGAAGCCGCAGGGAGACGACATTGTGTGCACAGCCTTGGCACTGCTAGAGGACGGTGACTAAAGCTCCCTGCCTCTTCAATGCACTGCTGGCATGCTTTCTCGAAGGTGTTCCGAGACAACTTTCCTGGGTTTTGACTTCGTTCTGATGCAGCCCCTCTTGGGAAATCTGTGCTCGTCCCCGGAGGATCGAGATGCAGAGAACGCGATGGCAGCTGCCGAAATGAAGGACTCTGTTGAAGTGTCGAGAAGAAAGAACTTAGACAAGCGTGTTGTGTTTGGGAGTCAGCAGCTGCTGGACTTCTGCGATTGCTTTCTTTGTGCACTGAATGCCAAGAAGGCATGTGCACGTTAAAACAACGAGCTGGGCATGAGCAGGAAGGGAGCACGGGCATCAGAGTGCATCTGGCATCTTGCCCTGGAAAGAGCACTGCTTTTGGAGTGTGCAGTAAAATCGTGTTTCTGGACAAGGGAGGCATAAGTGCGCTGCGCTCCTAAGCTATCTCCCTGCGAGACACACTGCCAAAGCTTTTCGCTATGATGCAGTCTAGTGCAGACGCACACTACGGCTCTCGGCTGCTGTCCGAAGCGAAGTGCCGGTCGCCGGCGTCTTTCGGCTGAAGCAGCGCTTCGGAGCGTACGGCTGCCGCTCCGCTGTTGTGTGCGCGAAGCAGCCGCTTCTCCTGCTCCGGGAGCCGGACAGAGCGGTAGCTTGTACGAGGGCGAAGAACGAAGCCGCAGAGCACCGGGCTTCTGCGCGCACCCTAAGGACTGCTAGAGGACCGTGCTGGCCGCTCGCCTTCCCCTTCAATTCCATTCTAGCATCCTTATGGAAGGTGTTCCAGGACAATTTTCCTGAGTTTTGAATTCGTCCTGATGCAGCCCCTCCTGGGAAACTCGTGCTCGTCCTCTGAGGCTCCGAGTGCAGAGACCTCGATGGCAACTGCAGATATGAAGGGCTGCGTTGAGTTGTCGAGAAGCAAGAGCATAGCCAGCGCCTTGTGTTTGGGAGTCAGCAGCTGCTGGACTTTTGCGTTTGCCTTCACGGTGCACTGAATGCCAGGACGGCATGTGCACGTTAAAACAACGAGCTGGGCAAGAGTAATCGAAAGATCACGGCCGTCAGAAAGCAGCTTATATATTGCGCTGGAAAGAGCACTGTTTTTGGAGTGTGCAGTAAAATCGTGTTTCTGGACAAGGGAGGCATAAGTGCGCTGCGCTCCTAAGCTATCTCCCTGCGATACACACTGCCAAAGCTTTTCGCTATGATGCAGTCCAGTGCAGACGCACACTACGGCTCTCCGGAGCTGTCCGAAGCCAAGCGCCGGTGGCCGGCGTCTTTCGGCTGAAGCAGCGCTTCGGAGCGTACGGCTGTTGTGTGCGCGAAGCAGCCGCTTCTCCTGCTCCCGGAGCCGGACAGAGCGGTAGCTTGTACGAGGGCGAAGAACGAAGCTGCAGAGCACCGGGCTTCTGCGCGCACCCTAAGGACTGCTAGAGGACCGTGCTGGCCGCTCGCCTTCCCCTTCAATTCCATTCTAGCATCCCTATGGAAGATGTTCCAGGACAATTTTCCTGAGTTTTGAATTCGTCCTGATACAGCCCCTCCTGGGAAACTCGTGATCGTCCTCTGAGGATCCGAGTGCAGAGACCTCGATGGCAACTGCAGAAATGAAGGGCTGCGTTGAGTTGTCGAGAAGCAAGAACATAGCCAGCGCCTTGTGTTTGGGAGTCAGCAGCTGCTGGACTTTTGCGTTTGCCTTCACGGTGCACTGAATGCCAGGACGGCATGTGCACGTTAAAACAACGAGCTGGGCAAGAGTAATCGAAAGATCACGGCCGTCAGAAAGCAGCTTATATATTGCCCTGGAAAGAGCACTGTTTTTGGAGTGTGCAGTAAAATCGTGTTTCTGGACAAGGGAGGCATAAGTGCGCTGCGCTCCTAAGCTATCTCCCTGCGAGACACACTGCCAAAGCTTTTCGCTATGATGCAGTCTAGTGCAGACGCACACTACGGCTCTCCGGAGCTGTCCGAAGCCAAGCGCCGGTGGCCGGCGTCTTTCGGCTGAAGCAGCGCTTTGGAGCGTACGGCTGCCGCTCCGCTGTTGTGTGCGCGAAGCAGCCGCTTCTCCTGCTCCGGGAGCCGGACAGAGCGGTAGCTTGTACGAGGGCGAAGAACGTTGCCGCAGGGAGACGACATTGTGTGCACAGCCTTGGCACTGCTAGAGGACAGTGACTAAAGCTCACTGCCTCTTCAATGCACTGCTGGCATGCTTTCTCGAAGGTGTTCCGTGACAACTTTTCTGGGTTTTGACTTCGTTCTGATGCAGCCACTCTTGGGAAGTCTGTACTCGTCCCCGGAGGATCGAGATGCAGAGAACGCGATGGCAGCTGCCGAAATGAAGGACTCTGTTGAAGTGTCGAGAAGAAAGAACTTAGACAAGCGTGTTGTGTTTGGGAGTCAGCAGCTGCTGGACTTTTGCGATTGCTTTCTTTGTGCACTGAATGCCAAGAAGGCATGTGCACGTTAAAACAACGAGCTGGGCATGAGCAGGAAGGGAGCACGGGCATCAGAGTGCATCTGGCATCTTGCCCTGGAAAGAGCACTGCTTTTGGAGTGTGCAGTAAAATCGTGTTTCTGGACAAGGGAGGCATAAGTGCGCTGCGCTCCTAAGCTATCTCCCTGCGAGACACACTGCCAAAGCTTTTCGCTATGATGCAGTCTAGTGCAGACGCACACTACGGCTCTCCGGAGCTGTCCGAAGCCAAGCGCCGGTGGCCGGCGTCTTTCGGCTGAAGCAGCGCTTCGGAGCGTACGGCTGCCGCTCCGCTGTTGTGTGCGCGAAGCAGCCGCTTCTCCTGCTCCGGGAGCCGGACAGAGCGGTAGCTTGTACGAGGGCGAAGAACGAAGCCGCAGAGCACCGGGCTTCTGCGCGCACCCTAAGGACTGCTAGAGGACCGTGCTGGCCGCTCGCCTTCCTCTTCAATTCCATTCTAGCATCCCTATGGAAGATGTTCCAGGACAATTTTCCTGAGTTTTGAATTCGTCCTGATGCAGCCCCTCCTGGGAAACTCCTGCTCGTCCTTTGAGACTCCGAGTGCAGAGACCTCGATGGCAACTGCAGAAATGAAGGGCTGCGTTGAGTTGTCGAGAAGCAAGAACATAGCCAGCGCCTTGTGTTTGGGAGTCAGCAGCTGCTGGACTTTTGCATTTGCCTTCACGGTGCACTGAATGCCAGGACGGCATGTGCACGTTAAAACAACGAGCTGGGCAAGAGTAATCGAAAGATCACGGCCGTCAGAAAGCAGCTTATATATTGCGCTGGAAAGAGCACTGTTTTTGGAGTGTGCAGTAAAATCGTGTTTCTGGACAAGGGAGGCATAAGTGCACTGCGCTCCTAAGCTATCTCCCTGCGAGACACACTGCCAAAGCTTTTCGCTATGATGCAGTCTAGTGCAGACGCACACTACGGCTCTCGGCTGCTGTCCGAAGCGAAGCGCCGGTGGCCGGCGTCTTTCGGCTGAAGCAGCGCTTCGGAGCGTACGGCTGCCGCTCCGCTGTTGTGTGCGCGAAGCAGCCGCTTCTCCTGCTCCGGGAGCCGGACAGAGCGGTAGCTTGTACGAGGGCGAAGAACGAAGCCGCAGAGCACCGGGCTTCTGCGCGCACCCTAAGGACTGCTAGAGGACCGTGCTGGCCGCTCGCCTTCCCCTTCAATTCCATTCTAGCATCCCTATGGAAGATGTTCCAGGACAATTTTCCTGAGTTTTGAATTCGTCCTGATGCAGCCCCTCCTGGGAAACTCGTGCTCCTCCTCTGAGGCTCCGAGTGCAGAGACCTCGATGGCAACTGCAGAAATGAAGGGCTGCGTTGAGTTGTCGAGAAGCAAGAACATAGCCAGCGCCTTGTGTTTGGGAGTCAGCAGCTGCTGGACTTTTGCATTTGCCTTCACGGTGCACTGAATGCCAGGACGGCATGTGCACGTTAAAACAACGAGCTGGGCAAGAGTAATCGAAAGATCACGGCCGTCAGAAAGCAGCTTATATATTGCCCTGGAAAGAGCACTGTTTTTGGAGTGTGCAGTAAAATCGTGTTTCTGGACAAGGGAGGCATAAGTGCGCTGCGCTCCTAAGCTATCTCCCTGCGAGACACACTGCCAAAGCTTTTCGCTATGATGCAGTCTAGTGCAGACGCACACTACGGCTCTCCGGAGCTGTCCGAAGCGAAGCGCCGGTCGCCGGCGTCTTTCGGCTGAAGCAGCGCTTCGGAGCGTACGGCTGCCGCTCCGCTGTTGTGTGCGCGAAGCAGCCGCTTCTCCTGCTCCGGGAGCCGGACAGAGCGGTAGCTTGTACGAGGGCGAAGAACGAAGCCGCAGAGCACCGGGCTTCTGCGCGCACCCTAAGGACTGCTAGAGGACCGTGCTGGCCGCTCGCCTGCCCCTTCAATTCCATTCTAGCATCCCTATGGAAGATGTTCCAGGACAATTTTCCTGAGTTTTGAATTCGTCCTGATGCAGCCCCTCCTGGGAAACTCGTGCTCGTCCTTTGAGGCTCCGAGTGCAGAGACCTCGATGGCAACTGCAGAAATGAAGGGCTGCGTTGAGTTGTCGAGAAGCAAGAACATAGCCAGCGCCTTGTGTTTGGGAGTCAGCAGCTGCTGGACTTTTGCATTTGCCTTCACGGTGCACTGAATGCCAGGACGGCATGTGCACGTTAAAACAACGAGCTGGGCAAGAGTAATCGAAAGATCACGGCCGTCAGAAAGCAGCTTATATATTGCCCTGGAAAGAGCACTGTTTTTGGAGTGTGCAGTAAAATCGTGCTTCTGGACAAGGGAGGCATAAGTGCGCTGCGCTCCTAAGCTATCTCCCTGCGAGACACACTGCCAAAGCTTTTCGCTATGATGCAGTCTAGTGCAGACGCACACTACGGCTCTCCGGAGCTGTCCGAAGCCAAGCGCCGGTGGCCGGCGTCTTTCGGCTGAAGCAGCGCTTCGGAGCGTACGGCTGTTGTGTGCGCGAAGCAGCCGCTTCTCCTGCTCCGGGAGCCGGACAGAGCGGTAGCTTGTACGAGGGCGAAGAACGTTGCCGCAGGGAGACGACATTGTGTGCACAGCCTTGGCACTGCTAGAGGACGGTGACTAAAGCTCCCTGCCTCTTCAATGCACTGCTGGCATGCTTTCTCGAAGGTGTTCCGAGACAACTTTCCTGGGTTTTGACTTCGTTCTGATGCAGCCCCTCTTGGGAAATCTGTGCTCGTCCCCGGAGGATCGAGATGCAGAGAACGCGATGGCAGCTGCCGAAATGAAGGACTCTGTTGAAATGTCGAGAAGAAAGAACTTAGACAAGCGTGTTGTGTTTGGGAGTCAGCAGCTGCTGGACTTTTGCGATTGCTTTCTTTGTGCACTGAATGCCAAGAAGGCATGTGCACGTTAAAACAACGAGCTGGGCATGAGCAGGAAGGGAGCACGGGCATCAGAGTGCATCTGGCATCTTGCCCTGGAAAGAGCACTGTTTTTGGAGTGTGCAGTAAAATCGTGTTTCTGGACAAGGGAGGCATAAGTGCGCTGCCCTCCTAAGCTATCTCCCTGCGAGACACACTGCCAAAGCTTTTCGCTATGATGCAGTCTAGTGCAGACGCACACTACGGCTCTCGGCTGCTGTCCGAAGCGAAGTGCCGGTCGCCGGCGTCTTTCGGCTGAAGCAGCGCTTCGGAGCGTACGGCTGCCGCTCCGCTGTTGTGTGCGCGAAGCAGCCGCTTCTCCTGCTCCGGGAGCCGGACAGAGCGGTAGCTTGTACGAGGGCGAAGAACGAAGCCGCAGAGCACCGGGCTTCTGCGCGCACCCTAAGGACTGCTAGAGGACCGTGCTGGCCGCTCGCCTTCCCGTTCAATTCCATTCTAGCATCCTTATGGAAGGTGTTCCAGGACAATTTTCCTGAGTTTTGAATTCGTCCTGATGCAGCCCCTCCTGGGAAACTCGTGCTCGTCCTCTGAGGCTCCGAGTGCAGAGACCTCGATGGCAACTGCAGATATGAAGGGCTGCGTTGAGTTGTCGAGAAGCAAGAGCATAGCCAGCGCCTTGTGTTTGGGAGTCAGCAGCTGCTGGACTTTTGCGTTTGCCTTCACGGTGCACTGAATGCCAGGACGGCATGTGCACGTTAAAACAACGAGCTGGGCAAGAGTAATCGAAAGATCACGGCCGTCAGAAAGCAGCTTATATATTGCGCTGGAAAGAGCACTGTTTTTGGAGTGTGCAGTAAAATCGTGTTTCTGGACAAGGGAGGCATAAGTGCGCTGCGCTCCTAAGCTATCTCCCTGCGATACACACTGCCAAAGCTTTTCGCTATGATGCAGTCAAGTGCAGACGCACACTACGGCTCTCCGGAGCTGTCCGAAGCCAAGCGCCGGTGGCCGGCGTCTTTCGGCTGAAGCAGCGCTTCGGAGCGTACGGCTGTTGTGTGCGCGAAGCAGCCGCTTCTCCTGCTCCCGGAGCCGGACAGAGCGGTAGCTTGTACGAGGGCGAAGAACGAAGCTGCAGAGCACCGGGCTTCTGCGCGCACCCTAAGGACTGCTAGAGGACCGTGCTGGCCGCTCGCCTTCCCCTTCAATTCCATTCTAGCATCCCTATGGAAGATGTTCCAGGACAATTTTCCTGAGTTTTGAATTCGTCCTGATACAGCCCCTCCTGGGAAACTCGTGCTCGTCCTTTGAGGCTCCGAGTGCAGAGACCTCGATGGCAACTGCAGAAATGAAGGGCTGCGTTGAGTTGTCGAGAAGCAAGAACATAGCCAGCGCCTTGTGTTTGGGAGTCAGCAGCTGCTGGACTTTTGCATTTGCCTTCACGGTGCACTGAATGCCAGGACGGCATGTGCACGTTAAAACAACGAGCTGGGCAAGAGTAATCGAAAGATCACGGCCGTCAGAAAGCAGCTTATATATTGCCCTGGAAAGAGCACTGTTTTTGGAGTGTGCAGTAAAATCGTGCTTCTGGACAAGGGAGGCATAAGTGCGCTGCGCTCCTAAGCTATCTCCCTGCGAGACACACTGCCAAAGCTTTTCGCTATGATGCAGTCTAGTGCAGACGCACACTACGGCTCTCCGGAGCTGTCCGAAGCCAAGCGCCGGTGGCCGGCGTCTTTCGGCTGAAGCAGCGCTTCGGAGCGTACGGCTGTTGTGTGCGCGAAGCAGCCGCTTCTCCTGCTCCGGGAGCCGGACAGAGCGGTAGCTTGTACGAGGGCGAAGAACGTTGCCGCAGGGAGACGACATTGTGTGCACAGCCTTGGCACTGCTAGAGGACGGTGACTAAAGCTCCCTGCCTCTTCAATGCACTGCTGGCATGCTTTCTCGAAGGTGTTCCGAGACAACTTTCCTGGGTTTTGACTTCGTTCTGATGCAGCCCCTCTTGGGAAATCTGTGCTCGTCCCCGGAGGATCGAGATGCAGAGAACGCGATGGCAGCTGCCGAAATGAAGGACTCTGTTGAAATGTCGAGAAGAAAGAACTTAGACAAGCGTGTTGTGTTTGGGAGTCAGCAGCTGCTGGACTTTTGCGATTGCTTTCTTTGTGCACTGAATGCCAAGAAGGCATGTGCACGTTAAAACAACGAGCTGGGCATGAGCAGGAAGGGAGCACGGGCATCAGAGTGCATCTGGCATCTTGCCCTGGAAAGAGCACTGTTTTTGGAGTGTGCAGTAAAATCGTGTTTCTGGACAAGGGAGGCATAAGTGCGCTGCCCTCCTAAGCTATCTCCCTGCGAGACACACTGCCAAAGCTTTTCGCTATGATGCAGTCTAGTGCAGACGCACACTACGGCTCTCGGCTGCTGTCCGAAGCGAAGTGCCGGTCGCCGGCGTCTTTCGGCTGAAGCAGCGCTTCGGAGCGTACGGCTGCCGCTCCGCTGTTGTGTGCGCGAAGCAGCCGCTTCTCCTGCTCCGGGAGCCGGACAGAGCGGTAGCTTGTACGAGGGCGAAGAACGAAGCCGCAGAGCACCGGGCTTCTGCGCGCACCCTAAGGACTGCTAGAGGACCGTGCTGGCCGCTCGCCTTCCCGTTCAATTCCATTCTAGCATCCTTATGGAAGGTGTTCCAGGACAATTTTCCTGAGTTTTGAATTCGTCCTGATGCAGCCCCTCCTGGGAAACTCGTGCTCGTCCTCTGAGGCTCCGAGTGCAGAGACCTCGATGGCAACTGCAGATATGAAGGGCTGCGTTGAGTTGTCGAGAAGCAAGAGCATAGCCAGCGCCTTGTGTTTGGGAGTCAGCAGCTGCTGGACTTTTGCGTTTGCCTTCACGGTGCACTGAATGCCAGGACGGCATGTGCACGTTAAAACAACGAGCTGGGCAAGAGTAATCGAAAGATCACGGCCGTCAGAAAGCAGCTTATATATTGCGCTGGAAAGAGCACTGTTTTTGGAGTGTGCAGTAAAATCGTGTTTCTGGACAAGGGAGGCATAAGTGCGCTGCGCTCCTAAGCTATCTCCCTGCGATACACACTGCCAAAGCTTTTCGCTATGATGCAGTCAAGTGCAGACGCACACTACGGCTCTCCGGAGCTGTCCGAAGCCAAGCGCCGGTGGCCGGCGTCTTTCGGCTGAAGCAGCGCTTCGGAGCGTACGGCTGTTGTGTGCGCGAAGCAGCCGCTTCTCCTGCTCCCGGAGCCGGACAGAGCGGTAGCTTGTACGAGGGCGAAGAACGAAGCTGCAGAGCACCGGGCTTCTGCGCGCACCCTAAGGACTGCTAGAGGACCGTGCTGGCCGCTCGCCTTCCCCTTCAATTCCATTCTAGCATCCCTATGGAAGATGTTCCAGGACAATTTTCCTGAGTTTTGAATTCGTCCTGATACAGCCCCTCCTGGGAAACTCGTGATCGTCCTCTGAGGCTCCGAGTGCAGAGACCTCGATGGCAACTGCAGAAATGAAGGGCTGCGTTGAGTTGTCGAGAAGCAAGAACATAGCCAGCGCCTTGTGTTTGGGAGTCAGCAGCTGCTGGACTTTTGCATTTGCCTTCACGGTGCACTGAATGCCAGGACGGCATGTGCACGTTAAAACAACGAGCTGGGCAAGAGTAATCGAAAGATCACGGCCGTCAGAAAGCAGCTTATATATTGCCCTGGAAAGAGCACTGTTTTTGGAGTGTGCAGTAAAATCGTGTTTCTGGACAAGGGAGGCATAAGTGCGCTGCGCTCCTAAGCTATCTCCCTGCGAGACACACTGCCAAAGCTTTTCGCTATGATGCAGTCTAGTGCAGACGCACACTACGGCTCTCCAGAGCTGTCCGAAGCCAAGCGCCGGTGGCCGGCGTCTTTCGGCTGAAGCAGCGCTTTGGAGCGTACGGCTGCCGCTCCGCTGTTGTGTGCGCGAAGCAGCCGCTTCTCCTGCTCCGGGAGCCGGACCGAGCGGTAGCTTGTACGAGGGCGAAGAACGTTGCCACAGGGAGACGACATTGTGTGCACAGCCTTGGCACTGCTAGAGGACAGTGACTAAAGCTCACTGCCTCTTCAATGCACTGCTGGCATGCTTTCTCGAAGGTGTTCCGTGACAACTTTCCTGGGTTTTGACTTCGTTCTGATGCAGCCACTCTTGGGAAGTCTGTACTCGTCCCCGGAGGATCGAGATGCAGAGAACGCGATGGCAGCTGCCGAAATGAAGGACTCTGTTGAAGTGTCGAGAAGAAAGAACTTAGACAAGCGTGTTGTGTTTGGGAGTCAGCAGCTGCTGGACTTTTGCGATTGCTTTCTTTGTGCACTGAATGCCAAGAAGGCATGTGCACGTTAAAACAACGAGCTGGGCATGAGCAGGAAGGGAGCACGGGCATCAGAGTGCATCTGGCATCTTGCCCTGGAAAGAGCACTGCTTTTGGAGTGTGCAGTAAAATCGTGTTTCTGGACAAGGGAGGCATAAGTGCGCTGCGCTCCTAAGCTATCTCCCTGCGAGACACACTGCCAAAGCTTTTCGCTATGATGCAGTCTAGTGCAGACGCACACTACGGCTCTCCGGAGCTGTCCGAAGCCAAGCGCCGGTGGCCGGCGTCTTTCGGCTGAAGCAGCGCTTCGGAGCGTACGGCTGCCGCTCCGCTGTTGTGTGCGCGAAGCAGCCGCTTCTCCTGCTCCGGGAGCCGGACAGAGCGGTAGCTTGTACGAGGGCGAAGAACGAAGCCGCAGAGCACCGGGCTTCTGCGCGCACCCTAAGGACTGCTAGAGGACCGTGCTGGCCGCTCGCCTTCCCCTTCAATTCCATTCTAGCATCCCTATGGAAGATGTTCCAGGACAATTTTCCTGAGTTTTGAATTCGTCCTGATGCAGCCCCTCCTGGGAAACTCGTGCTCGTCCTTTGAGACTCCGAGTGCAGAGACCTCGATGGCAACTGCAGAAATGAAGGGCTGCGTTGAGTTGTCGAGAAGCAAGAACATAGCCAGCGCCTTGTGTTTGGGAGTCAGCAGCTGCTGGACTTTTGCATTTGCCTTCACGGTGCACTGAATGCCAGGACGGCATGTGCACGTTAAAACAACGAGCTGGGCAAGAGTAATCGAAAGATCACGGCCGTCAGAAAGCAGCTTATATATTGCCCTGGAAAGAGCACTGTTTTTGGAGTGTGCAGTAAAATCGTGTTTCTGGACAAGGGAGGCATAAGTGCGCTGCGCTCCTAAGCTATCTCCCTGCGAGACACACTGCCAAAGCTTTTCGCTATGATGCAGTCTAGTGCAGACGCACACTACGGCTCTCGGCTGCTGTCCGAAGCGAAGCGCCGGTGGCCGGCGTCTTTCGGCTGAAGCAGCGCTTCGGAGCGTACGGCTGCCGCTCCGCTGTTGTGTGCGCGAAGCAGCCGCTTCTCCTGCTCCGGGAGCCGGACAGAGCGGTAGCTTGTACGAGGGCGAAGAACGTTGCCGCAGAGCAACGGGCTTCTGCGCGCACCCTAAGGACTGCTAGAGGACCGTGGTGGCCGCTCGCCTTCCCCTTCAATTCCATTCTAGCATCCCTATGGAAGATGTTCCAGGACAATTTTCCTGAGTTTTGAATTCGTCCTGATGCAGCCCCTCCTGGGAAACTCGTGCTCGTCCTCTGAGGCTCCGAGTGCAGAGACCTCGATGGCAACTGCAGAAATGAAGGGCTGCGTTGAGTTGTCGAGAAGCAAGAACATAGCCAGCGCCTTGTGTTTGGGAGTCAGCAGCTGCTGGACTTTTGCATTTGCCTTCACGGTGCACTGAATGCCAGGACGGCATGTGCACGTTAAAACAACGAGCTGGGCAAGAGTAATCGAAAGATCACGGCCGTCAGAAAGCAGCTTATATATTGCCCTGGAAAGAGCACTGTTTTTGGAGTGTGCAGTAAAATCGTGTTTCTGGACAAGGGAGGCATAAGTGCGCTGCGCTCCTAAGCTATCTCCCTGCGAGACACACTGCCAAAGCTTTTCGCTATGATGCAGTCTAGTGCAGACGCACACTACGGCTCTCCGGAGCTGTCCGAAGCCAAGCGCCGGTGGCCGGCGTCTTTCGGCTGAAGCAGCGCTTCGGAGCGTACGGCTGCCGCTCCGCTGTTGTGTGCGCGAAGCAGCCGCTTCTCCTGCTCCGGGAGCCGGACAGAGCGGTAGCTTGTACGAGGGCGAAGAACGAAGCCGCAGAGCACCGGGCTTCTGCGCGCACCCTAAGGACTGCTAGAGGACCGTGCTGGCCGCTCGCCTTCCCCTTCAATTCCATTCTAGCATCCCTATGGAAGATGTTCCAGGACAATTTTCCTGAGTTTTGAATTCGTCCTGATGCAGCCCCTCCTGGGAAACTCGTGCTCGTCCTTTGAGGCTCCGAGTGCAGAGACCTCGATGGCAACTGCAGAAATGAAGGGCTGCGTTGAGTTGTCGAGAAGCAAGAACATAGCCAGCGCCTTGTGTTTGGGAGTCAGCAGCTGCTGGACTTTTGCATTTGCCTTCACGGTGCACTGAATGCCAGGACGGCATGTGCACGTTAAAACAACGAGCTGGGCAAGAGTAATCGAAAGATCACGGCCGTCAGAAAGCAGCTTATATATTGCCCTGGAAAGAGCACTGTTTTTGGAGTGTGCAGTAAAATCGTGTTTCTGGACAAGGGAGGCATAAGTGCGCTGCGCTCCTAAGCTATCTCCCTGCGAGACACACTGCCAAAGCTTTTCGCTATGATGCAGTCTAGTGCAGACGCACACTACGGCTCTCCGGAGCTGTCCGAAGCCAAGCGCCGGTGGCCGGCGTCTTTCGGCTGAAGCAGCGCTTCGGAGCGTACGGCTGTTGTGTGCGCGAAGCAGCCGCTTCTCCTGCTCCGGGAGCCGGACAGAGCGGTAGCTTGTACGAGGGCGAAGAACGTTGCCGCAGGGAGACGACATTGTGTGCACAGCCTTGGCACTGCTAGAGGACGGTGACTAAAGCTCCCTGCCTCTTCAATGCACTGCTGGCATGCTTTCTCGAAGGTGTTCCGAGACAACTTTCCTGGGTTTTGACTTCGTTCTGATGCAGCCCCTCTTGGGAAATCTGTGCTCGTCCCCGGAGGATCGAGATGCAGAGAACGCGATGGCAGCTGCCGAAATGAAGGATTCTGTTGAAATGTCGAGAAGAAAGAACTTAGACAAGCGTGTTGTGTTTGGGAGTCAGCAGCTGCTGGACTTTTGCGATTGCTTTCACGGTGCACTGAATGCCAAGAAGGCATGTGCACGTTAAAACAACGAGCTGGGCATGAGCAGGAAGGGAGCATGGGCATCAGAGTGCATCTGGCATCTTGCCCTGGAAAGAGCACTGCTTTTGGAGTGTGCAGTAAAATCGTGTTTCTGGACAAGGGAGGCATAAGTGCGCTGCGCTCCTAAGCTATCTCCCTGCGAGACACACTGCCAAAGCTTTTCGCTATGATGCAGTCTAGTGCAGACGCACACTACGGCTCTCGGCTGCTGTCCGAAGCGAAGCACCGGTGGCCGGCGTCTTTCGGCTGAAGCAGCGCTTCGGAGCGTACGGCTGCCGCTCCGCTGTTGTGTGCGCGAAGCAGCCGCTTCTCCTGCTCCGGGAGCCGGACAGAGCGGTAGCTTGTACGAGGGCGAAGAATGAAGCCGCAGAGCACCGGGCTTCTGCGCGCACCCTAAGGACTGCTAGAGGACCGTGCTGGCCGCTCGCCTTCCCCTTCAATTCCATTCTAGCATCCTTATGGAAGGTGTTCCATGACAATTTTCCTGAGTTTTGAATTCGTCCTGATGCAGCCCCTCCTGGGAAACTCGTGCTCGTCCTTTGAGGCTCCGAGTGCAGAGACCTCGATGGCAACTGCAGAAATGAAGGGCTGCGTTGAGTTGTCGAGAAGCAAGAACATAGCCAGCGCCTTGTGTTTGGGAGTCAGCAGCTGCTGGACTTTTGCATTTGCCTTCACGGTGCACTGAATGCCAGGACGGCATGTGCACGTTAAAACAACGAGCTGGGCAAGAGTAATCGAAAGATCACGGCCGTCAGAAAGCAGCTTATATATTGCCCTGGAAAGAGCACTGCTTTTGGAGTGTGCAGTAAAATCGTGTTTCTGGACAAGGGAGGCATAAGTGCGCTGCGCTCCTAAGCTATCTCCCTGCGAGACACACTGCCAAAGCTTTTCGCTATGATGCAGTCTAGTGCAGACGCACACTACGGCTCTCCGGAGCTGTCCGAAGCCAAGCGCCGGTGGCCGGCGTCTTTCGGCTGAAGCAGCGCTTCGGAGCGTACGGCTGTTGTGTGCGCGAAGCAGCCGCTTCTCCTGCTCCGGGAGCCGGACAGAGCGGTAGCTTGTACGAGGGCGAAGAACGTTGCCGCAGGGAGACGACATTGTGTGCACAGCCTTGGCACTGCTAGAGGACGGTGACTAAAGCTCCCTGCCTCTTCAATGCACTGCTGGCATGCTTTCTCGAAGGTGTTCCGAGACAACTTTCCTGGGTTTTGACTTCGTTCTGATGCAGCCCCTCTTGGGAAATCTGTGCTCGTCCCCGGAGGATCGAGATGCAGAGAACGCGATGGCAGCTGCCGAAATGAAGGACTCTGTTGAAGTGTCGAGAAGAAAGAACTTAGACAAGCGTGTTGTGTTTGGGAGTCAGCAGCTGCTGGACTTCTGCGATTGCTTTCTTTGTGCACTGAATGCCAAGAAGGCATGTGCACGTTAAAACAACGAGCTGGGCATGAGCAGGAAGGGAGCACGGGCATCAGAGTGCATCTGGCATCTTGCCCTGGAAAGAGCACTGCTTTTGGAGTGTGCAGTAAAATCGTGTTTCTGGACAAGGGAGGCATAAGTGCGCTGCGCTCCTAAGCTATCTCCCTGCGAGACACACTGCCAAAGCTTTTCGCTATGATGCAGTCTAGTGCAGACGCACACTACGGCTCTCCGGCGCTGTCCGAAGCCAAGCGCCGGTGGCCGGCGTCTTTCGGCTGAAGCAGCGCTTCGGAGCGTACGGCTGTTGTGTGCGCGAAGCAGCCGCTTCTCCTGCTCCGGGAGCCGGACAGAGCGGTAGCTTGTACGAGGGCGAAGAATGAAGCCGCAGAGCACCGGGCTTCTGCGCGCACCCTAAGGACTGCTAGAGGACCGTGCTGGCCGCTCGCCTTCCCCTTCAATTCCATTCTAGCATCCCTATGGAAGATGTTCCAGGACAATTTTCCTGAGTTTTGAATTCGTCCTGATGCAGCCCCTCCTGGGAAACTCGTGCTCCTCCTCTGAGGCTCCGAGTGCAGAGACCTCGATGGCAACTGCAGAAATGAAGGGCTGCGTTGAGTTGTCGAGAAGCAAGAACATAGCCAGCGCCTTGTGTTTGGGAGTCAGCAGCTGCTGGACTTTTGCGTTTGCCTTCACGGTGCACTGAATGCCAGGACGGCATGTGCACGTTAAAACAACGAGCTGGGCAAGAGTAATCGAAAGATCACGGCCGTCAGAAAGCAGCTTATATATTGCCCTGGAAAGAGCACTGTTTTTGGAGTGTGCAGTAAAATCATGTTTCTGGACAAGGGAGGCATAAGTGCGCTGCGCTCCTAAGCTATCTCCCTGCGAGACACACTGCCAAAGCTTTTCGCTATGATGCAGTCTAGTGCAGACGCACACTACGGCTCTCCGGAGCTGTCCGAAGCCAAGCGCCGGTGGCCGGCGTCTTTCGGCTGAAGCAGCGCTTCGGAGCGTACGGCTGTTGTGTGCGCGAAGCAGCCGCTTCTCCTGCTCCGGGAGCCGGACAGAGCGGTAGCTTGTACGAGGGCGAAGAACGTTGCCGCAGGGAGACGACATTGTGTGCACAGCCTTGGCACTGCTAGAGGACGGTGACTAAAGCTCCCTGCCTCTTCAATGCACTGCTGGCATGCTTTCTCGAAGGTGTTCCGAGACAACTTTCCTGGGTTTTGACTTCGTTCTGATGCAGGCCCTCTTGGGAAATCTGTGCTCGTCCCCGGAGGATCGAGATGCAGAGAACGCGATGGCAGCTGCCGAAATGAAGGACTCTGTTGAAGTGTCGAGAAGAAAGAACTTAGACAAGCGTGTTGTGTTTGGGAGTCAGCAGCTGCTGGACTTTTGCGATTGCTTTCTTTGTGCACTGAATGCCAAGAAGGCATGTGCACGTTAAAACAACGAGCTGGGCATGAGCAGGAAGGGAGCACGGGCATCAGAGTGCATCTGGCATCTTGCCCTGGAAAGAGCACTGCTTTTGGAGTGTGCAGTAAAATCGTGTTTCTGGACAAGGGAGGCATAAGTGCGCTGCGCTCCTAAGCTATCTCCCTGCGAGACACACTGCCAAAGCTTTTCGCTATGATGCAGTCTAGTGCAGACGCACACTACGGCTCTCCGGAGCTGTCCGAAGCCAAGCGCCGGTGGCCGGCGTCTTTCGGCTGAAGCAGCGCTTCGGAGCGTACGGCTGCCGCTCCGCTGTTGTGTGCGCGAAGCAGCCGCTTCTCCTGCTCCGGGAGCCGGACAGAGCGGTAGCTTGTACGAGGGCGAAGAACGAAGCCGCAGAGCACCGGGCTTCTGCGCGCACCCTAAGGACTGCTAGAGGACCGTGCTGGCCGCTCGCCTTCCCCTTCAATTCCATTCTAGCATCCCTATGGAAGATGTTCCAGGACAATTTTCCTGAGTTTTGAATTCGTCCTGATGCAGCCCCTCCTGGGAAACTCGTGCTCGTCCTTTGAGACTCCGAGTGCAGAGACCTCGATGGCAACTGCAGAAATGAAGGGCTGCGTTGAGTTGTCGAGAAGCAAGAACATAGCCAGCGCCTTGTGTTTGGGAGTCAGCAGCTGCTGGACTTTTGCATTTGCCTTCACGGTGCACTGAATGCCAGGACGGCATGTGCACGTTAAAACAACGAGCTGGGCAAGAGTAATCGAAAGATCACGGCCGTCAGAAAGCAGCTTATATATTGCCCTGGAAAGAGCACTGTTTTTGGAGTGTGCAGTAAAATCGTGTTTCTGGACAAGGGAGGCATAAGTGCGCTGCGCTCCTAAGCTATCTCCCTGCGAGACACACTGCCAAAGCTTTTCGCTATGATGCAGTCTAGTGCAGATGCACACTAGGGCTCTCGGCTGCTGTCCGAAGCGAAGCGCCGGTGGCCGGCGTCTTTCGGCTGAAGCAGCGCTTCGGAGCGTACGGCTGCCGCTCCGCTGTTGTGTGCGCGAAGCAGCCGCTTCTCCTGCTCCGGGAGCCGGACAGAGCGGTAGCTTGTACGAGGGCGAAGAACGAAGCCGCAGAGCACCGGGCTTCTGCGCGCACCCTAAGGACTGCTAGAGGACCGTGCTGGCCGGTCGCCTTCCCCTTCAATTCCATTCTAGCATCCCTATGGAAGATGTTCCAGGACAATTTTCCTGAGTTTTGAATTCGTCCTGATGCAGCCCCTCCTGGGAAACTCGTGCTCGTCCTCTGAGGCTCCGAGTGCAGAGACCTCGATGGCAACTGCAGAAATGAAGGGCTGCGTTGAGTTGTCGAGAAGCAAGAACATAGCCAGCGCCTTGTGTTTGGGAGTCAGCAGCTGCTGGACTTTTGCATTTGCCTTCACGGTGCACTGAATGCCAGGACGGCATGTGCACGTTAAAACAACGAGCTGGGCAAGAGTAATCGAAAGATCACGGCCGTCAGAAAGCAGCTTATATATTGCCCTGGAAAGAGCACTGTTTTTGGAGTGTGCAGTAAAATCGTGTTTCTGGACAAGGGAGGCATAAGTGCGCTGCGCTCCTAAGCTATCTCCCTGCGAGACACACTGCCAAAGCTTTTCGCTATGATGCAGTCTAGTGCAGACGCACACTACGGCTCTCCGGAGCTGTCCGAAGCCAAGCGCCGGTGGCCGGCGTCTTTCGGCTGAAGCAGCGCTTCGGAGCGTACGGCTGTTGTGTGCGCGAAGCAGCCGCTTCTCCTGCTCCCGGAGCCGGACAGAGCGGTAGCTTGTACGAGGGCGAAGAACGAAGCTGCAGAGCACCGGGCTTCTGCGCGCACCCTAAGGACTGCTAGAGGACCGTGCTGGCCGCTCGCCTTCCCCTTCAATTCCATTCTAGCATCCCTATGGAAGATGTTCCAGGACAATTTTCCTGAGTTTTGAATTCGTCCTGATGCAGCCCCTCCTGGGAAACTCGTGCTCGTCCTTTGAGGCTCCGAGTGCAGAGACCTCGATGGCAACTGCAGAAATGAAGGGCTGCGTTGAGTTGTCGAGAAGCAAGAACATAGCCAGCGCCTTGTGTTTGGGAGTCAGCAGCTGCTGGACTTTTGCATTTGCCTTCACGGTGCACTGAATGCCAGGACGGCATGTGCACGTTAAAACAACGAGCTGGGCAAGAGTAATCGAAAGATCACGGCCGTCAGAAAGCAGCTTATATATTGCCCTGGAAAGAGCACTGTTTTTGGAGTGTGCAGTAAAATCGTGTTTCTGGACAAGGGAGGCATAAGTGCGCTGCGCTCCTAAGCTATCTCCCTGCGAGACACACTGCCAAAGCTTTTCGCTATGATGCAGTCTAGTGCAGACGCACACTACGGCTCTCCGGAGCTGTCCGAAGCCAAGCGCCGGTGGCCGGCGTCTTTCGGCTGAAGCAGCGCTTCGGAGCGTACGGCTGTTGTGTGCGCGAAGCAGCCGCTTCTCCTGCTCCGGGAGCCGGACAGAGCGGTAGCTTGTACGAGGGCGAAGAACGTTGCCGCAGGGAGACGACATTGTGTGCACAGCCTTGGCACTGCTAGAGGACGGTGACTAAAGCTCCCTGCCTCTTCAATGCACTGCTGGCATGCTTTCTCGAAGGTGTTCCGAGACAACTTTCCTGGGTTTTGACTTCGTTCTGATGCAGCCCCTCTTGGGAAATCTGTGCTCGTCCCCGGAGGATCGAGATGCAGAGAACGCGATGGCAGCTGCCGAAATGAAGGACTCTGTTGAAATGTCGAGAAGAAAGAACTTAGACAAGCGTGTTGTGTTTGGGAGTCATTAGCTGCTGGACTTTTGCGATTGCTTTCTTTGTGCACTGAATGCCAAGAAGGCATGTGCACGTTAAAACAACGAGCTGGGCATGAGCAGGAAGGGAGCACGGGCATCAGAGTGCATCTGGCATCTTGCCCTGGAAAGAGCACTGCTTTTGGAGTGTGCAGTAAAATCGTGTTTCTGGACAAGGGAGGCATAAGTGCGCTGCCCTCCTAAGCTATCTCCCTGCGAGACACACTGCCAAAGCTTTTCGCTATGATGCAGTCTAGTGCAGACGCACACTACGGCTCTCGGCTGCTGTCCGAAGCGAAGTGCCGGTCGCCGGCGTCTTTCGGCTGAAGCAGCGCTTCGGAGCGTACGGCTGCCGCTCCGCTGTTGTGTGCGCGAAGCAGCCGCTTCTCCTGCTCCGGGAGCCGGACAGAGCGGTAGCTTGTACGAGGGCGAAGAACGAAGCCGCAGAGCACCGGGCTTCTGCGCGCACCCTAAGGACTGCTAGAGGACCGTGCTGGCCGGTCGCCTTCCCCTTCAATTCCATTCTAGCATCCCTATGGAAGATGTTCCACGACAATTTTCCTGAGTTTTGAATTCGTCCTGATGCAGCCCCTCCTGGGAAACTCGTGCTCGTCCTTTGAGGCTCCGAGTGCAGAGACCTCGATGGCAACTGCAGAAATGAAGGGCTGCGTTGAGTTGTCGAGAAGCAAGAACATAGCCAGCGCCTTGTGTTTGGGAGTCAGCAGCTGCTGGACTTTTGCGTTTGCCTTCACGGTGCACTGAATGCCAGGACGGCATGTGCACGTTAAAACAACGAGCTGGGCAAGAGTAATCGAAAGATCACGGCCATCAGAAAGCAGCTTATATATTGCGCTGGAAAGAGCACTGTTTTTGGAGTGTGCAGTAAAATCGTGTTTCTGGACAAGGGAGGCATAAGTGCGCTGCGCTCCTAAGCTATCTCCCTGCGATACACACTGCCAAAGCTTTTCGCTATGATGCAGTCCAGTGCAGACGCACACTACGGCTCTCCGGAGCTGTCCGAAGCCAAGCGCCGGTGGCCGGCGTCTTTCGGCTGAAGCAGCGCTTCGGAGCGTACGGCTGTTGTGTGCGCGAAGCAGCCGCTTCTCCTGCTCCCGGAGCCGGACAGAGCGGTAGCTTGTACGAGGGCGAAGAACGAAGCTGCAGAGCACCGGGCTTCTGCGCGCACCCTAAGGACTGCTAGAGGACCGTGCTGGCCGCTCGCCTTCCCCTTCAATTCCATTCTAGCATCCCTATGGAAGATGTTCCAGGACAATTTTCCTGAGTTTTGAATTCGTCCTCATACAGCCCCTCCTGGGAAACTCGTGATCGTCCTCTGAGGATCCGAGTGCAGAGACCTCGATGGCAACTGCAGAAATGAAGGGCCGCGTTGAGTTGTCGAGAAGCAAGAACATAGCCAGCGCCTTGTGTTTGGGAGTCAGCAGCTGCTGGACTTTTGCGTTTGCCTTCACGGTGCACTGAATGCCAGGACGGCATGTGCACGTTAAAACAACGAGCTGGGCAAGAGTAATCGAAAGATCACGGCCGTCAGAAAGCAGCTTATATATTGCCCTGGAAAGAGCACTGTTTTTGGAGTGTGCAGTAAAATCGTGTTTCTGGACAAGGGAGGCATAAGTGCGCTGCGCTCCTAAGCTATCTCCCTGCGAGACACACTGCCAAAGCTTTTCGCTATGATGCAGTCTAGTGCAGACGCACACTACGGCTCTCCGGAGCTGTCCGAAGCCAAGCGCCGGTGGCCGGCGTCTTTCGGCTGAAGCAGCGCTTCGGAGAGTACGGCTGCCGCTCCGCTGTTGTGTGCGCGAAGCAGCCGCTTCTCCTGCTCCGGGAGCCGGACAGAGCGCTAGCTTGTACGAGGGCGAAGAACGTTGCCGCAGGGAGACGACATTGTGTGCACAGCCTTGGCACTGCTAGAGGACAGTGACTAAAGCTCACTGCCTCTTCAATGCACTGCTGGCATGCTTTCTCGAAGGTGTTCCGTGACAACTTTCCTGGGTTTTGACTTCGTTCTGATGCAGCCACTCTTGGGAAGTCTGTACTCGTCCCCGGAGGATCGAGATGCAGAGAACGCGATGGCAGCTGCTGAAATGAAGGACTCTGTTGAAGTGTCGAGAAGAAAGAACTTAGACAAGCGTGTTGTGTTTGGGAGTCAGCAGCTGCTGGACTTTTGCGATTGCTTTCTTTGTGCACTGAATGCCAAGAAGGCATGTGCACGTTAAAACAACGAGCTGGGCATGAGCAGGAAGGGAGCACGGGCATCAGAGTGCATCTGGCATCTTGCCCTGGAAAGAGCACTGCTTTTGGAGTGTGCAGTAAAATCGTGTTTCTGGACAAGGGAGGCATAAGTGCGCTGCGCTCCTAAGCTATCTCCCTGCGAGACACACTGCCAAAGCTTTTCGCTATGATGCAGTCTAGTGCAGACGCACACTACGGCTCTCCGGAGCTGTCCGAAGCCAAGCGCCGGTGGCCGGCGTCTTTCGGCTGAAGCAGCACTTCGGAGCGTACGGCTGCCGCTCCGCTGTTGTGTGCGCGAAGCAGCCGCTTCTCCTGCTGCGGGAGCCGGACAGAGCGGTAGCTTGTACGAGGGCGAAGAACGAAGCCGCAGAGCACCGGGCTTCTGCGCGCACCCTAAGGACTGCTAGAGGACCGTGCTGGCCGCTCGCCTTCCCCTTCAATTCCATTCTAGCATCCCTATGGAAGATGTTCCAGGACAATTTTCCTGAGTTTTGAATTCGTCCTGATGCAGCCCCTCCTGGGAAACTCGTGCTCGTCCTTTGAGACTCCGAGTGCAGAGACCTCGATGGCAACTGCAGAAATGAAGGGCTGCGTTGAGTTGTCAAGAAGCAAGAACATAGCCAGCGCCTTGTGTTTGGGAGTCAGCAGCTGCTGGACTTTTGCATTTGCCTTCACGGTGCACTGAATGCCAGGACGGCATGTGCACGTTAAAACAACGAGCTGGGCAAGAGTAATCGAAAGATCACGGCCGTCAGAAAGCAGCTTATATATTGCCCTGGAAAGAGCACTGTTTTTGGAGTGTGCAGTAAAATCGTGTTTCTGGACAAGGGAGGCATAAGTGCGCTGCCCTCCTAAGCTATCTCCCTGCGAGACACACTGCCAAAGCTTTTCGCTATGATGCAGTCTAGTGCAGACGCACACTACGGCTCTCGGCTGCTGTCCGAAGCGAAGCGCCGGTGGCCGGCGTCTTTCGGCTGAAGCAGCGCTTCGGAGCGTACGGCTGCCGCTCCGCTGTTGTGTGCGCGAAGCAGCCGCTTCTCCTGCTCCGGGAGCCGGACAGAGCGGTAGCTTGTACGAGGGCGAAGAACGAAGCCGCAGAGCACCGGGCTTCTGCGCGCACCCTAAGGACTGCTAGAGGACCGTGCTGGCCGGTCGCCTTCCCCTTCAATTCCATTCTAGCATCCCTATGGAAGATGTTCCAGGACAATTTTCCTGAGTTTTGAATTCGTCCTGATGCAGCCCCTCCTGGGAAACTCGTGCTCGTCCTCTGAGGCTCCGAGTGCAGAGACCTCGATGGCAACTGCAGAAATGAAGGGCTGCGTTGAGTTGTCGAGAAGCAAGAACATAGCCAGCGCCTTGTGTTTGGGAGTCAGCAGCTGCTGGACTTTTGCATTTGCCTTCACGGTGCACTGAATGCCAGGACGGCATGTGCACGTTAAAACAACGAGCTGGGCAAGAGTAATCGAAAGATCACGGCCGTCAGAAAGCAGCTTATATATTGCCCTGGAAAGAGCACTGTTTTTGGAGTGTGCAGTAAAATCGTGTTTCTGGACAAGGGAGGCATAAGTGCGCTGCGCTCCTAAGCTATCTCCCTGCGAGACACACTGCCAAAGCTTTTCGCTATGATGCAGTCTAGTGCAGACGCACACTACGGCTCTCCGGAGCTGTCCGAAGCCAAGCGCCGGTCGCCGGCGTCTTTCGGCTGAAGCAGCGCTTCGGAGCGTACGGCTGCCGCTCCGCTGTTGTGTGCGCGAAGCAGCCGCTTCTCCTGCTGCGGGAGCCGGACAGAGCGGTAGCTTGTACGAGGGCGAAGAACGAAGCCGCAGAGCACCGGGCTTCTGCGCGCACCCTAAGGACTGCTAGAGGACCGTGCTGGCCGCTCGCCTTCCCCTTCAATTCCATTCTAGCATCCCTATGGAAGATGTTCCAGGACAATTTTCCTGAGTTTTGAATTCGTCCTGATGCAGCCCCTCCTGGGAAACTCGTGCTCGTCCTTTGAGGCTCCGAGTGCAGAGACCTCGATGGCAACTGCAGAAATGAAGGGCTGCGTTGAGTTGTCGAGAAGGAAGAACATAGCCAGCGCCTTGTGTTTGGGAGTCAGCAGCTGCTGGACTTTTGCGTTTGCCTTCACGGTGCACTGAATGCCAGGACGGCATGTGCACGTTAAAACAACGAGCTGGGCAAGAGTAATCGAAAGATCACGGCCGTCAGAAAGCAGCTTATATATTGCCCTGGAAAGAGCACTGCTTTTGGAGTGTGCAGTAAAATCGTGTTTCTGGACAAGGGAGGCATAAGTGCGCTGCGCTCCTAAGCTATCTCCCTGCAAGACACACTGCCAAAGCTTTTCGCTATGATGCAGTCTAGTGCAGACGCACACTACGGCTCTCCGGAGCTGTCCGAAGCCAAGCGCCGGTGGCCGGCGTCTTTCGGCTGAAGCAGCGCTTCGGAGCGTACGGCTGTTGTGTGCGCGAAGCAGCCGCTTCTCCTGCTCCGGGAGCCGGACAGAGCGGTAGCTTGTACGAGGGCGAAGAACGTTGCCGCAGGGAGACGACATTGTGTGCACAGCCTTGGCACTGCTAGAGGACGGTGACTAAAGCTCCCTGCCTCTTCAATGCACTGCTGGCATGCTTTCTCGAAGGTGTTCCGAGACAACTTTCCTGGGTTTTGACTTCGTTCTGATGCAGCCCCTCTTGGGAAATCTGTGCTCGTCCCCGGAGGATCGAGATGCAGAGAACGCGATGGCAGCTGCCGAAATGAAGGACTCTGTTGAAATGTCGAGAAGAAAGAACTTAGACAAGCGTGTTGTGTTTGGGAGTCAGCAGCTGCTGGACTTTTGCGATTGCTTTCACGGTGCACTGAATGCCAAGAAGGCATGTGCACATTAAAACAACGAGCTGCGCATGAGCAGGAAGGGAGCACGGGCATCAGAGTGCATCTGGCATCTTGCCCTGGAAAGAGCACTGCTTTTGGAGTGTGCAGTAAAATCGTGTTTCTGGACAAGGGAGGCATAAGTGCGCTGCGCTCCTAAGCTATCTCCCTGCGAGACACACTGCCAAAGCTTTTCGCTATGATGCAGTCTAGTGCAGACGCACACTACGGCTCTCGGCTGCTGTCCGAAGCGAAGCACCGGTGGCCGGCGTCTTTCGGCTGAAGCAGCGCTTCGGAGCGTACGGCTGCCGCTCCGCTGTTGTGTGCGCGAAGCAGCCGCTTCTCCTGCTCCGGGAGCCGGACAGAGCGGTAGCTTGTACGAGGGCGAAGAACGAAGCCGCAGAGCACCGGGCTTCTGCGCGCACCCTAAGGACTGCTAGAGGACCGTGCTGGCCGCTCGCCTTCCCCTTCAATTCCATTCTAGCATCCTTATGGAAGGTGTTCCAGGACAATTTTCCTGAGTTTTGAATTCGTCCTGATGCAGCCCCTCCTGGGAAACTCGTGCTCGTCCTCTGAGGCTCCGAGTGCAGAGACCTCGATGGCAACTGCAGAAATGAAGGGCTGCGTTGAGTTGTCGAGAAGCAAGAACATAGCCAGCGCCTTGTGTTTGGGAGTCAGCAGCTGCTGGACTTTTGCGTTTGCCTTCACGGTGCACTGAATGCCAAGAAGGCATGTGCACGTTAAAACAACGAGCTGGGCAAGAGTAATCGAAAGATCACGGCCGTCAGAAAGCAGCTTATATATTGCCCTGGAAAGAGCACTGTTTTTGGAGTGTGCAGTAAAATCGTGTTTCTGGACAAGGGAGGCATAAGTGCGCTGCGCTCCTAAGCTATCTCCCTGCGAGACACACTGCCAAAGCTTTTCGCTATGATGCAGTCTAGTGCAGACGCACACTACGGCTCTCCGGAGCTGTCCGAAGCCAAGCGCCGGTGGCCGGCGTCTTTCGGCTGAAGCAGCGCTTCGGAGCGTACGGCTGCCGCTCCGCTGTTGTGTGCGCGAAGCAGCCGCTTCTCCTGCTCCGGGAGCCGGACAGAGCGGTAGCTTGTACGAGGGCGAAGAACGAAGCCGCAGAGCACCGGGCTTCTGCGCGCACCCTAAGGACTGCTAGAGGACCGTGCTGGCCGCTCGCCTTCCCCTTCAATTCCATTCTAGCATCCCTATGGAAGATGTTCCAGGACAATTTTCCTGAGTTTTGAATTCGTCCTGATGCAGCCCCTCCTGGGAAACTCGTGCTCGTCCTTTGAGGCTCCGAGTGCAGAGACCTCGATGGCAACTGCAGAAATGAAGAGCTGCGTTGAGTTGTCGAGAAGCAAGAACATAGCCAGCGCCTTGTGTTTGGGAGTCAGCAGCTGCTGGACTTTTGCATTTGCCTTCACGGTGCACTGAATGCCAGGACGGCATGTGCACGTTAAAACAACGAGCTGGGCAAGAGTAATCGAAAGATCACGGCCGTCAGAAAGCAGCTTATATATTGCCCTGGAAAGAGCACTGTTTTTGGAGTGTGCAGTAAAATCGTGTTTCTGGACAAGGGAGGCATAAGTGCGCTGCGCTCCTAAGCTATCTCCCTGCGAGACACACTGCCAAAGCTTTTCGCTATGATGCAGTCTAGTGCAGACGCACACTACGGCTCTCCGGAGCTGTCCGAAGCCAAGCGCCAGTGGCCGGCGTCTTTCGGCTGAAGCAGCGCTTCGGAGCGTACGGCTGTTGTGTGCGCGAAGCAGCCGCTTCTCCTGCTCCGGGAGCCGGACAGAGCGGTAGCTTGTACGAGGGCGAAGAACGTTGCCGCAGGGAGACGACATTGTGTGCACAGCCTTGGCACTGCTAGAGGACGGTGACTAAAGCTCCCTGCCTCTTCAATGCACTGCTGGCATGCTTTCTCGAAGGTGTTCCGAGACAACTTTCCTGGGTTTTGACTTCGTTCTGATGCAGCCCCTCTTGGGAAATCTGTGCTCGTCCCCGGAGGATCGAGATGCAGAGAACGCGATGGCAGCTGCCGAAATGAAGGACTCTGTTGAAGTGTCGAGAAGAAAGAACTTAGACAAGCGTGTTGTGTTTGGGAGTCAGCAGCTGCTGGACTTTTGCGATTGCTTTCACGGTGCACTGAATGCCAAGAAGGCATGTGCACGTTAAAACAACGAGCTGGGCATGAGCAGGAAGGGAGCACGGGCATCAGAGTGCATCTGGCATCTTGCCCTGGAAAGAGCACTGCTTTTGGAGTGTGCAGTAAAATCGTGTTTCTGGACAAGGGAGGCATAAGTGCGCTGCGCTCCTAAGCTATCTCCCTGCGAGACACACTGCCAAAGCTTTTCGCTATGATGCAGTCTAGTGCAGACGCACACTAGGGCTCTCCGGAGCTGTCCGAAGCCAAGCGCCGGTGGCCGGCGTCTTTCGGCTGAAGCAGCGCTTCGGAGCGTACGGCTGCCGCTCCGCTGTTGTGTGCGCGAAGCAGCCACTTCTCCTGCTCCGCGAGCCGGACAGAGCGGTAGCTTGTACGAGGGCGAAGAACGCAGCCGCAGAGCACCGGGCTTCTGCGCGCACCCTAAGGACTGCTAGAGGACCGTGCTGGCCGGTCGCCTTCCCCTTCAATTCCATTCTAGCATCCCTATGGAAGATGTTCCAGGACAATTTTCCTGAGTTTTGAATTCGTCCTGATGCAGCCCCTCCTGGGAAACTCGTGCTCGTCCTTTGAGGCTCCGAGTGCAGAGACCTCGATGGCAACTGCAGAAATGAAGGGCTGCGTTGAGTTGTCGAGAAGCAAGAACATAGCCAGCGCCTTGTCTTTGGGAGTCAGCAGCTGCTGGATTTTTGAATTTGCCTTCACGGTGCACTGAATGCCAGGACGGCATGTGCACGTTAAAACAACGAGCTGGGCAAGAGTAATCGAAAGATCACGGCCGTCAGAAAGCAGCTTATATATTGCCCTAGAAAGAGCACTGTTTTTGGAGTGTGCAGTAAAATCGTGTTTCTGGACAAGGGAGGCATAAGTGCGCTGCGCTCCTAAGCTATCTCCCTGCGAGACACACTGCCAAAGCTTTTCGCTATGATGCAGTCTAGTGCAGACGCACACTACGGCTCTCCGGAGCTGTCCGAAGCCAAGCGCCGGTGGCCGGCGTCTTTCGGCTGAAGCAGCGCTTCGGAGCGTACGGCTGTTGTGTGCGCGAAGCAGCCGCTTCTCCTGCTCCGGGAGCCGGACAGAGCGGTAGCTTGTACGAGGGCGAAGAACGTTGCCGCAGGGAGACGACATTGTGTGCACAGCCTTGGCACTGCTAGAGGACGGTGACTAAAGCTCCCTGCCTCTTCAATGCACTGCTGGCATGCTTTCTCGAAGGTGTTCCGAGACAACTTTCCTGGGTTTTGACTTCGTTCTGATGCAGCCCCTCTTGGGAAATCTGTGCTCGTCCCCGGAGGATCGAGATGCAGAGAACGCGATGGCAGCTGCCGAAATGAAGGACTCTGTTGAAGTGTCGAGAAGAAAGAACTTAGACAAGCGTGTTGTGTTTGGGAGTCAGCAGCTGCTGGACTTTTGCGATTGCTTTCACGGTGCACTGAATGCCAAGAAGGCATGTGCACGTTAAAACAACGAGCTGGGCATGAGCAGGAAGGGAGCACGGGCATCAGAGTGCATCTGGCATCTTGCCCTGGAAAGAGCACTGCTTTTGGAGTGTGCAGTAAAATCGTGTTTCTGGACAAGGGAGGCATAAGTGCGCTGCGCTCCTAAGCTATCTCCCTGCGAGACACACTGCCAAAGCTTTTCGCTATGATGCAGTCTAGTGCAGACGCACACTACGGCTCTCCGGAGCTGTCCGAAGCCAAGCGCCGGTGGCCGGCGTCTTTCGGCTGAAGCAGCGCTTCGGAGCGTACGGCTGCCGCTCCGCTGTTGTGTGCGCGAAGCAGCCACTTCTCCTGCTCCGCGAGCCGGACAGAGCGGTAGCTTGTACGAGGGCGAAGAACGAAGCCGCAGAGCACCGGGCTTCTGCGCGCACCCTAAGGACTGCTAGAGGACCGTGCTGGCCGCTCGCCTTCCCCTTCAATTCCATTCTAGCATCCCTATGGAAGATGTTCCAGGACAATTTTCCTGAGTTTTGAATTCGTCCTGATGCAGCCCCTCCTGGGAAACTCGTGCTCGTCCTTTGAGGCTCCGAGTGCAGAGACCTCGATGGCAACTGCAGAAATGAAGGGCTGCGTTGAGTTGTCGAGAAGCAAGAACATAGCCAGCGCCTTGTGTTTGGGAGTCAGCAGCTGCTGGATTTTTGCGTTTGCCTTCACGGTGCACTGAATGCCAGGACGGCATGTGCACGTTAAAACAACGAGCTGGGCAAGAGTAATCGAAAGATCACGGCTGTCAGAAAGCAGCTTATATATTGCCCTAGAAAGAGCACTGTTTTTGGAGTGTGCAGTAAAATCGTGTTTCTGGACAAGGGAGGCATAAGTGCGCTGCGCTCCTAAGCTATCTCCCTGCGAGACACACTGCCAAAGCTTTTCGCTATGATGCAGTCTAGTGCAGACGCACACTACGGCTCTCCGGAGCTGTCCGAAGCCAAGCGCCGGTGGCCGGCGTCTTTCGGCTGAAGCAGCGCTTCGGAGCGTACGGCTGTTGTGTGCGCGAAGCAGCCGCTTCTCCTGCTCCGGGAGCCGGACAGAGCGGTAGCTTGTACGAGGGCGAAGAACGTTGCCGCAGGGAGACGACATTGTGTGCACAGCCTTGGCACTGCTAGAGGACGGTGACTAAAGCTCCCTGCCTCTTCAATGCACTGCTGGCATGCTTTCTCGAAGGTGTTCCGAGACAACTTTCCTGGGTTTTGACTTCGTTCTGATGCAGCCCCTCTTGGGAAATCTGTGCTCGTCCCCGGAGGATCGAGATGCAGAGAACGCGATGGCAGCTGCCGAAATGAAGGACTCTGTTGAAGTGTCGAGAAGAAAGAACTTAGACAAGCGTGTTGTGTTTGGGAGTCAGCAGCTGCTGGACTTTTGCGATTGCTTTCACGGTGCACTGAATGCCAAGAAGGCATGTGCACGTTAAAACAACGAGCTGGGCATGAGCAGGAAGGGAGCACGGGCATCAGAGTGCATCTGGCATCTTGCCCTGGAAAGAGCACTGCTTTTGGAGTGTGCAGTAAAATCGTGTTTCTGGACAAGGGAGGCATAAGTGCGCTGCGCTCCTAAGCTATCTCCCTGCGAGACACACTGCCAAAGCTTTTCGCTATGATGCAGTCTAGTGCAGACGCACACTACGGCTCTCGGCTGCTGTCCGAAGCGAAGCGCCGGTGGCCGGCGTCTTTCGGCTGAAGCAGCGCTTCGGAGCGTACGGCTGCCGCTCCGCTGTTGTGTGCGCGAAGCAGCCGCTTCTCCTGCTCCGGGAGCCGGACAGAGCGGTAGCTTGTACGAGGGCGAAGAACGAAGCCGCAGAGCACCGGGCTTCTGCGCGCACCCTAAGGACTGCTAGAGGACCGTGCTGGCCGCTCGCTTTCCCCTTCAATTCCATTCTAGCATCCTTATGGAAGATGTTCCAGGACAATTTTCCTGAGTTTTGAATTCGTCCTGATGCAGCCCCTCCTGGGAAACTCGTGCTCGTCCTCTGAGGCTCCGAGTGCAGAGACCTCGATGGCAACTGCAGAAATGAAGGGCTGCGTTGAGTTGTCGAGAAGCAAGAACATAGCCAGCGCCTTGTGTTTGGGAGTCAGCAGCTGCTGGGCTTTTGCGTTTGCCTTCACGGTGCACTGAATGCCAGGACGGCATGTGCACGTTAAAACAACGAGCTGGGCAAGAGTAATCGAAAGATCACGGCCGTCAGAAAGCAGCTTATATATTGCCCTGGAAAGAGCACTGTTTTTGGAGTGTGCAGTAAAATCGTGTTTCTGGACAAGGGAGGCATAAGTGCGCTGCGCTCCTAAGCTATCTCCCTGCGAGACACACTGCCAAAGCTTTTCGCTATGATGCAGTCTAGTGCAGACGCACACTACGGCTCTCCGGAGCTGTCCGAAGCCAAGCGCCGGTGGCCGGCGTCTTTCGGCTGAAGCAGCGCTTCGGAGCGTACGGCTGCCGCTCCGCTGTTGTGTGCGCGAAGCAGCCGCTTCTCCTGCTCCAGGAGCCGGACAGAGCGGTAGCTTGTACGAGGGCGAAGAACGAAGCCGCAGAGCACCGGGCTTCTGCGCGCACCCTAAGGACTGCTAGAGGACCGTGCTGGCCGCTCGCCTTCCCCTTCAATTCCATTCTAGCATCCCTATGGAAGATGTTCCAGGACAATTTTCCTGAGTTTTGAATTCGTCCTGATGCAGCCCCTCCTGGGAAACTCGTGCTCGTCCTTTGAGGCTCCGAGTGCAGAGACCTCGATGGCAACTGCAGAAATGAAGGGCTGCGTTGAGTTGTCGAGAAGCAAGAACATAGCCAGCGCCTTGTGTTTGGGAGTCAGCAGCTGCTGGACTTTTGCATTTGCCTTCACGGTGCACTGAATGCCAGGACGGCATGTGCACGTTAAAACAACGAGCTGGGCAAGAGTAATCGAAAGATCACGGCCGTCAGAAAGCAGCTTATATATTGCCCTAGAAAGAGCACTGTTTTTGGAGTGTGCAGTAAAATCGTGTTTCTGGACAAGGGAGGCATAAGTGCGCTGCGCTCCTAAGCTATCTCCCTGCGAGACACACTGCCAAAGCTTTTCGCTATGATGCAGTCTAGTGCAGACGCACACTACGGCTCTCCGGAGCTGTCCGAAGCCAAGCGCCGGTGGCCGGCGTCTTTCGGCTGAAGCAGCGCTTCGGAGCGTACGGCTGTTGTGTGCGCGAAGCAGCCGCTTCTCCTGCTCCGGGAGCCGGACAGAGCGGTAGCTTGTACGAGGGCGAAGAACGTTGCCGCAGGGAGACGACATTGTGTGCACAGCCTTGGCACTGCTAGAGGACGGTGACTAAAGCTCCCTGCCTCTTCAATGCACTGCTGGCATGCTTTCTCGAAGGTGTTCCGAGACAACTTTCCTGGGTTTTGACTTCGTTCTGATGCAGCCCCTCTTGGGAAATCTGTGCTCGTCCCCGGAGGATCGAGATGCAGAGAACGCGATGGCAGCTGCCGAAATGAAGGACTCTGTTGAAGTGTCGAGAAGAAAGAACTTAGACAAGCGTGTTGTGTTTGGGAGTCAGCAGCTGCTGGACTTTTGCGATTGCTTTCACGGTGCACTGAATGCCAAGAAGGCATGTGCACGTTAAAACAACGAGCTGGGCATGAACAGGAAGGGAGCACGGGCATCAGAGTGCATCTGGCATCTTGCCCTGGAAAGAGCACTGCTTTTGGAGTGTGCAGTAAAATCGTGTTTCTGGACAAGGGAGGCATAAGTGCGCTGCGCTCCTAAGCTATCTCCCTGCGAGACACACTGCCAAAGCTTTTCGCTATGATGCAGTCTAGTGCAGACGCACACTACGGCTCTCCGGAGCTGTCCGAAGCCAAGCGCCGGTCGCCGGCGTCTTTCGGCTGAAGCAGCGCTTCGGAGCGTACGGCTGCCGCTCCGCTGTTGTGTGCGCGAAGCAGCCGCTTCTCCTGCTCCGGGAGCCGGACAGAGCGGTAGCTTGTACGAGGGCGAAGAACGAAGCCGCAGAGCACCGGGCTTCTGCGCGCACCCTAAGGACTGCTAGAGGACCGTGGTGGCCGCTCGCCTTCCCCTTCAATTCCATTCTAGCATCCCTATGGAAGATGTTCCAGGACAATTTTCCTGAGTTTTGAATTCGTCCTGATGCAGCCCCTCCTGGGAAACTCGTGCTCGTCCTCTGAGGCTCCGAGTGCAGAGACCTCGATGGCAACTGCAGAAATGAAGGGCTGCGTTGAGTTGTCGAGAAGCAAGAACATAGCCAGCGCCTTGTGTTTGGGAGTCAGCAGCTGCTGGACTTTTGCGTTTGCCTTCACGGTGCACTGAATGCCAAGAAGGCATGTGCACGTTAAAACAACGAGCTGGGCAAGAGTAATCGAAAGATCACGGCCGTCAGAAAGCAGCTTATATATTGCCCTGGAAAGAGCACTGTTTTTGGAGTGTGCAGTAAAATCGTGTTTCTGGACAAGGGAGGCATAAGTGCGCTGCGCTCCTAAGCTATCTCCCTGCGAGACACACTGCCAAAGCTTTTCGCTATGATGCAGTCTAGTGCAGACGCACACTACGGCTCTCCGGAGCTGTTCGAAGCCAAGCGCCGGTGGCCGGCGTCTTTCGGCTGAAGCAGCGCTTCGGAGCGTACGGCTGCCGCTCCGCTGTTGTGTGCGCGAAGCAGCCACTTCTCCTGCTCCGCGAGCCGGACAGAGCGGTAGCTTGTACGAGGGCGAAGAACGAAGCCGCAGAGCACCGGGCTTCTGCGCGCACCCTAAGGACTGCTAGAGGACCGTGCTGGCCGCTCGCCTTCCCCTTCAATTCCATTCTAGCATCCCTATGGAAGATGTTCCAGGACAATTTTCCTGAGTTTTGAATTCGTCCTGATGCAGCCCCTCCTGGGAAACTCGTGCTCGTCCTTTGAGGCTCCGAGTGCAGAGACCTCGATGGCAACTGCAGAAATGAAGGGCTGCGTTGAGTTGTCGAGAAGCAAGAACATAGCCAGCGCCTTGTGTTTGGGAGTCAGCAGCTGCTGGACTTTTGCATTTGCCTTCACGGTGCACTGAATGCCAGGACGGCATGTGCACGTTAAAACAACGAGCTGGGCAAGAGTAATCGAAAGATCACGGCCGTCAGAAAGCAGCTTATATATTGCCCTGGAAAGAGCACTGTTTTTGGAGTGTGCAGTAAAATCGTGTTTCTGGACAAGGGAGGCATAAGTGCGCTGCGCTCCTAAGCTATCTCCCTGCGAGACACACTGCCAAAGCTTTTCGCTATGATGCAGTCTAGTGCAGACGCACACTACGGCTCTCCGGAGCTGTCCGAAGCCAAGCGCCGGTGGCCGGCGTCTTTCGGCTGAAGCAGCGCTTCGGAGCGTACGGCTGTTGTGTGCGCGAAGCAGCCGCTTCTCCTGCTCCGGGAGCCGGACAGAGCGGTAGCTTGTACGAGGGCGAAGAACGTTGCCGCAGGGAGACGACATTGTGTGCACAGCCTTGGCACTGCTAGAGGACGGTGACTAAAGCTCCCTGCCTCTTCAATGCACTGCTGGCATGCTTTCTCGAAGGTGTTCCGAGACAACTTTCCTGGGTTTTGACTTCGTTCTGATGCAGCCCCTCTTGGGAAATCTGTGCTCGTCCCCGGAGGATCGAGATGCAGAGAACGCGATGGCAGCTGCCGAAATGAAGGACTCTGTTGAAGTGTCGAGAAGAAAGAACTTAGACAAGCGTGTTGTGTTTGGGAGTCAGCAGCTGCTGGACTTTTGCGATTGCTTTCACAGTGCACTGAATGCCAAGAAGGCATGTGCACGTTAAAACAACGAGCTGGGCATGAGCAGGAAGGGAGCACGGGCATCAGAGTGCATCTGGCATCTTGCCCTGGAAAGAGCACTGCTTTTGGAGTGTGCAGTAAAATCGTGTTTCTGGACAAGGGAGGCATAAGTGCGCTGCGCTCCTAAGCTATCTCCCTGCGAGACACACTGCCAAAGCTTTTCGCTATGATGCAGTCTAGTGCAGACGCACACTACGGCTCTCCGGAGCTGTCCGAAGCCAAGCGCCGGTGGCCGGCGTCTTTCGGCTGAAGCAGCGCTTCGGAGCGTACGGCTGCCGCTCCGCTGTTGTGTGCGCGAAGCAGCCGCTTCGCCTGCTCCAGGAGCCGGACAGAGCGGAAGCTTGTACGAGGGCGAAGAACGAAGCCGCAGAGCACCGGGCTTCTGCGCGCACCCTAAGGACTCCTAGAGGACCGTGCTGGCCGCTCGCCTTCCCCTTCAATTCCATTCTAGCATCCCTATGGAAGATGTTCCAGGACAATTTTCCTGAGTTTTGAATTCGTCCTGATGCAGCCCCTCCTGGGAAACTCGTGCTCGTCCTTTGAGGCTCCGAGTGCAGAGACCTCGATGGCAACTGCAGAAATGAAGGGCTGCGTTGAGTTGTCGAGAAGCAAGAACATAGCCAGCGCCTTGTGTTTGGGAGTCAGCAGCTGCTGGACTTTTGCGATTGCCTTCACCGTGCACTGAATGCCAGGACGGCATGTGCACGTTAAAACAACGAGCTGGGCAAGAGTAATCGAAAGATCACGGCCGTCAGAAAGCAGCTTATATATTGCCCTGGAAAGAGCACTGTTTTTGGAGTGTGCAGTAAAATCGTGTTTCTGGACAAGGGAGGCATAAGTGCGCTGCGCTCCTAAGCTATCTCCCTGCGAGACACACTGCCAAAGCTTTTCGCTATGATGCAGTCTAGTGCAGACGCACACTACGGCTCTCCGGAGCTGTCCGAAGCCAAGCGCCGGTGGCCGGCGTCTTTCGGCTGAAGCAGCGCTTCGGAGCGTACGGCTGTTGTGTGCGCGAAGCAGCCGCTTCTCCTGCTCCGGGAGCCGGACAGAGCGGTAGCTTGTACGAAGGCGAAGAACGTTGCCGCAGGGAGACGACATTGTGTGCACAGCCTTGGCACTGCTAGAGGACGGTGACTAAAGCTCCCTGCCTCTTCAATGCACTGCTGGCATGCTTTCTCGAAGGTGTTCCGAGACAACTTTCCTGGGTTTTGACTTCGTTCTGATGCAGCCCCTCTTGGGAAATCTGTGCTCGTCCCCGGAGGATCGAGATGCAGAGAACGCGATGGCAGGTGCCGAAATGAAGGACTCTGTTGAAGTGTCGAGAAGAAAGAACTTAGACAAGCGTGTTGTGTTTGGGAGTCAGCAGCTGCTGGACTTTTGCGATTGCTTTCTTTGTGCACTGAATGCCAAGAAGGCATGTGCACGTTAAAACAACGAGCTGGGCATGAGCAGGAAGGGAGCACGGGCATCAGAGTGCATCTGGCATCTTGCCCTGGAAAGAGCACTGCTTTTGGAGTGTGCAGTAAAATCGTGTTTCTGGACAAGGGAGGCATAAGTGCGCTGCGCTCCTAAGCTATCTCCCTGCGAGACACACTGCCAAAGCTTTTCGCTATGATGCAGTCTAGTGCAGACGCACACTACGGCTCTCCGGAGCTGTCCGAAGCCAAGCGCCGGTCGCCGGCGTCTTTCGGCTGAAGCAGCGCTTCGGAGCGTACGGCTGCCGCTCCGCTGTTGTGTGCGCGAAGCAGCCGCTTCTCCTGCTCCAGGAGCCGGACAGAGCGGTAGCTTGTACGAGGGCGAAGAACGAAGCCGCAGAGCAACGGGCTTCTGCGCGCACCCTAAGGACTGCTAGAGGACCGTGCTGGCCGCTCGCCTTCCCCTTCAATTCCATTCTAGCATCCCTATGGAAGATGTTCCAGGACAATTTTCCTGAGTTTTGAATTCGTCCTGATGCAGCCCCTCCTGGGAAACTCGTGCTCGTCCTTTGAGGCTCCGAGTGCAGAGACCTCGATGGCAACTGCAGAAATGAAGGGCTGCGTTGAGTTGTCGAGAAGCAAGAACATAGCCAGCGCCTTGTGTTTGGGAGTCAGCAGCTGCTGGACTTTTGCATTTGCCTTCACGGTGCACTGAATGCCAGGACGGCATGTGCACGTTAAAACAACGAGCTGGGCAAGAGTAATCGAAAGATCACGGCCGTCAGAAAGCAGCTTATATATTGCCCTGGAAAGAGCACTGTTTTTGGAGTGTGCAGTAAAATCGTGTTTCTGGACAAGGGAGGCATAAGTGCGCTGCGCTCCTAAGCTATCTCCCTGCGAGACACACTGCCAAAGCTTTTCGCTATGATGCAGTCTAGTGCAGACGCACACTACGGCTCTCCGGAGCTGTCCGAAGCCAAGCGCCGGTGGCCGGCGTCTTTCGGCTGAAGCAGCGCTTCGGAGCGTACGGCTGTTGTGTGCGCGAAGCAGCCGCTTCTCCTGCTCCGGGAGCCGGACAGAGCGGTAGCTTGTACGAGGGCGAAGAACGTTGCCGCAGGGAGACGACATTGTGTGCACAGCCTTGGCACTGCTAGAGGACGGTGACTAAAGCTCCCTGCCTCTTCAATGCACTGCTGGCATGCTTTCTCGAAGGTGTTCCGAGACAACTTTCCTGGGTTTTGACTTCGTTCTGATGCAGCCCCTCTTGGGAAATCTGTGCTCGTCCCCGGAGGATCGAGATGCAGAGAACGCGATGGCAGCTGCCGAAATGAAGGACTCTGTTGAAGTGTCGAGAAGAAAGAACTTAGACAAGCGTGTTGTGTTTGGGAGTCAGCAGCTGCTGGACTTTTGCGATTGCTTTCACGGTGCACTGAATGCCAAGAAGGCATGTGCACGTTAAAACAACGAGCTGGGCATGAGCAGGAAGGGAGCACGGGCATCAGAGTGCATCTGGCATCTTGCCCTGGAAAGAGCACTGCTTTTGGAGTGTGCAGTAAAATCGTGTTTCTGGACAAGGGAGGCATAAGTGCGCTGCGCTCCTAAGCTATCTCCCTGCGAGACACACTGCCAAAGCTTTTCGCTATGATGCAGTCTAGTGCAGACGCACACTACGGCTCTCCGGAGCTGTCCGAAGCCAAGCGCCGGTCGCCGGCGTCTTTCGGCTGAAGCAGCGCTTCGGAGCGTACGGCTGCCGCTCCGCTGTTGTGTGCGCGAAGCAGCCGCTTCTCCTGCTCCGGGAGCCGGACAGAGCGGTAGCTTGTACGAGGGCGAAGAACGAAGCCGCAGAGCACCGGGCTTCTGCGCGCACCCTAAGGACTGCTAGAGGACCGTGCTGGCCGCTCGCCTTCCCCTTCAATTCCATTCTAGCATCCCTATGGAAGATGTTCCAGGACAATTTTCCTGAGTTTTGAATTCGTCCTGATGCAGCCCCTCCTGGGAAACTCGTGCTCGTCCTCTGAGGCTCCGAGTGCAGAGACCTCGATGGCAACTGCAGAAATGAAGGGCTGCGTTGAGTTGTCGAGAAGCAAGAACATAGCCAGCGCCTTGTGTTTGGGAGTCAGCAGCTGCTGGACTTTTGCGTTTGCCTTCACGGTGCACTGAATGCCAAGAAGGCATGTGCACGTTAAAACAACGAGCTGGGCAAGAGTAATCGAAAGATCACGGCCGTCAGAAAGCAGCTTATATATTGCCCTGGAAAGAGCACTGTTTTTGGAGTGTGCAGTAAAATGGTGTTTCTGGACAAGGGAGGCATAAGTGCGCTGCGCTCCTAAGCTATCTCCCTGCGAGACACACTGCCAAAGCTTTTCGCTATGATGCAGTCTAGTGCAGACGCACACTACGGCTCTCCGGAGCTGTCCGAAGCCAAGCGCCGGTGGCCGGCGTCTTTCGGCTGAAGCAGCGCTTCGGAGCGTACGGCTGTTGTGTGCGCGAAGCAGCCGCTTCTCCTGCTCCGGGAGCCGGACAGAGCGGTAGCTTGTACGAGGGCGAAGAACGTTGCCGCAGGGAGACGACATTGTGTGCACAGCCTTGGCACTGCTAGAGGACGGTGACTAAAGCTCCCTGCCTCTTCAATGCACTGCTGGCATGCTTTCTCGAAGGTGTTCCGAGACAACTTTCCTGGGTTTTGACTTCGTTCTGATGCAGCCCCTCTTGGGAAATCTGTGCTCGTCCCCGGAGGATCGAGATGCAGAGAACGCGATGGCAGCTGCCGAAATGAAGGACTCTGTTGAAGTGTCGAGAAGAAAGAACTTAGACAAGCGTGTTGTGTTTGGGAGTCAGCAGCTGCTGGACTTTTGCGATTGCTTTCACGGTGCACTGAATGCCAAGAAGGCATGTGCACGTTAAAACAACGAGCTGAGCATGAGCAGGAAGGGAGCACGGGCATCAGAGTGCATCTGGCATCTTGCCCTGGAAAGAGCACTGCTTTTGGAGTGTGCAGTAAAATCGTGTTTCTGGACAAGGGAGGCATAAGTGCGCTGCGCTCCTAAGCTATCTCCCTGCGAGACACACTGCCAAAGCTTTTCGCTATGATGCAGTCTAGTGCAGACGCACACTACGGCTCTCCGGAGCTGTCCGAAGCCAAGCGCCGGTGGCCGGCGTCTTTCGGCTGAAGCAGCGCTTCGGAGCGTACGGCTGCCGCTCCGCTGTTGTGTGCGCGAAGCAGCCGCTTCTCCTGCTCCGGGAGCCGGACAGAGCGGTAGCTTGTACGAGGGCGAAGAACGAAGCCGCAGAGCACCGGGCTTCTGCGCGCACCCTAAGGACTGCTAGAGGACCGTGCTGGCCGCTCGCCTTCCCCTTCAATTCCATTCTAGCATCCCTATGGAAGATGTTCCAGGACAATTTTCCTGAGTTTTGAATTCGTCCTGATGCAGCCCCTCCTGGGAAACTCGTGCTTGTCCTTTGAGGCTCCGAGTGCAGAGACCTCGATGGCAACTGCAGAAATGAAGGGCTGCGTTGAGTTGTCGAGAAGCAAGAACATAGCCAGCGCCTTGTGTTTGGGAGTCAGCAGCTGCTGGACTTTTGCATTTGCCTTCACGGTGCACTGAATGCCAGGACGGCATGTGCACGTTAAAACAACGAGCTGGGCAAGCGTAATCGAAAGATCACGGCCGTCAGAAAGCAGCTTATATATTGCCCTGGAAAGAGCACTGTTTTTGGAGTGTGCAGTAAAATGGTGTTTCTGGACAAGGGAGGCATAAGTGCGCTGCGCTCCTAAGCTATCTCCCTGCGAGACACACTGCCAAAGCTTTTCGCTATGATGCAGTCTAGTGCAGACGCACACTACGGCTCTCCGGAGCTGTCCGAAGCCAAGCGCCGGTGGCCGGCGTCTTTCGGCTGAAGCAGCGCTTCGGAGCGTACGGCTGTTGTGTGCGCGAAGCAGCCGCTTCTCCTGCTCCGGGAGCCGGACAGAGCGGTAGCTTGTACGAGGGCGAAGAACGTTGCCGCAGGGAGACGACATTGTGTGCACAGCCTTGGCACTGCTAGAGGACGGTGACTAAAGCTCCCTGCCTCTTCAATGCACTGCTGGCATGCTTTCTCGAAGGTGTTCCGAGACAACTTTCCTGGGTTTTGACTTCGTTCTGATGCAGCCCCTCTTGGGAAATCTGTGCTCGTCCCCGGAGGATCGAGATGCAGAGAACGCGATGGCAGCTGCCGAAATGAAGGACTCTGTTGAAGTGTCGAGAAGAAAGAACTTAGACAAGCGTGTTGTGTTTGGGAGTCAGCAGCTGCTGGACTTTTGCGATTGCTTTCACGGTGCACTGAATGCCAAGAAGGCATGTGCACGTTAAAACAACGAGCTGGGCATGAGCAGGAAGGGAGCACGGGCATGAGAGTGCATCTGGCATCTTGCCCTGGAAAGAGCACTGCTTTTGGAGTGTGCAGTAAAATCGTGTTTCTGGACAAGGGAGGCATAAGTGCGCTGCGCTCCTAAGCTATCTCCCTGCGAGACACACTGCCAAAGCTTTTCGCTATGATGCAGTCTAGTGCAGACGCACACTACGGCTCTCCGGAGCTGTCCGAAGCCAAGCGCCGGTGGCCGGCGTCTTTCGGCTGAAGCAGCGCTTCGGAGCGTACGGCTGCCGCTCCGCTGTTGTGTGCGCGAAGCAGCCGCTTCTCCTGCTCCGGGAGCCGGACAGAGCGGTAGCTTGTACGAGGGCGAAGAACGAAGCCGCAGAGCACCGGGCTTCTGCGCGCACCCTAAGGACTGCTAGAGGACCGTGCTGGCCGCTCGCCTTCCCCTTCAATTCCATTCTAGCATCCCTATGGAAGATGTTCCAGGACAATTTTCCTGAGTTTTGAATTCGTCCTGATGCAGCCCCTCCTGGGAAACTCGTGCTCGTCCTTTGAGGCTCCGAGTGCAGAGACCTCGATGGCAACTGCAGAAATGAAGGGCTGCGTTGAGTTGTCGAGAAGCAAGAACATAGCCAGCGCCTTGTGTTTGGGAGTCAGCAGCTGCTGGACTTTTGCATTTGCCTTCACGGTGCACTGAATGCCAGGACGGCATGTGCACGTTAAAACAACGAGCTGGGCAAGAGTAATCGAAAGATCACGGCCGTCAGAAAGCAGCTTATATATTGCCCTGGAAAGAGCACTGTTTTTGGAGTGTGCAGTAAAATCGTGTTTCTGGACAAGGGAGGCATAAGTGCGCTGCGCTCCTAAGCTATCTCCCTGCGAGACACACTGCCAAAGCTTTTCGCTATGATGCAGTCTAGTGCAGACGCACACTACGGCTCTCCGGAGCTGTCCGAAGCCAAGCGCCGGTGGCCGGCGTCTTTCGGCTGAAGCAGCGCTTCGGAGCGTACGGCTGTTGTGTGCGCGAAGCAGCCGCTTCTCCTGCTCCGGGAGCCGGACAGAGCGGTAGCTTGTACGAGGGCGAAGAACGTTGCCGCAGGGAGACGACATTGTGTGCACAGCCTTGGCACTGCTAGAGGACGGTGACTAAAGCTCCCTGCCTCTTCAATGCACTGCTGGCATGCTTTCTCGAAGGTGTTCCGAGACAACTTTCCTGGGTTTTGACTTCGTTCTGATGCAGCCCCTCTTGGGAAATCTGTGCTCGTCCCCGGAGGATCGAGATGCAGAGAACGCGATGGCAGCTGCCGAAATGAAGGACTCTGTTGAAGTGTCGAGAAGAAAGAACTTAGACAAGCGTGTTGTGTTTGGGAGTCAGCAGCTGCTGGACTTTTGCGATTGCTTTCACGGTGCACTGAATGCCAAGAAGGCATGTGCACGTTAAAACAACGAGCTGGGCATGAGCAGGAAGGGAGCACGGGCATCAGAGTGCATCTGGCATCTTGCCCTGGAAAGAGCACTGCTTTTGGAGTGTGCAGTAAAATCGTGTTTCTGGACCAGGGAGGCATAAGTGCGCTGCGCTCCTAAGCTATCTCCCTGCGAGACACACTGCCAAAGCTTTTCGCTATGATGCAGTCTAGTGCAGACGCACACTACGGCTCTCCGGAGCTGTCCGAAGCCAAGCGCCGGTGGCCGGCGTCTTTCGGCTGAAGCAGCGCTTCGGAGCGTACGGCTGCCGCTCCGCTGTTGTGTGCGCGAAGCAGCCGCTTCTCCTGCTCCGGGAGCCGGACAGAGCGGTAGCTTGTACGAGGGCAAAGAACGAAGCCGCAGAGCACCGGGCTTCTGCGCGCACCCTAAGGACTGCTAGAGGACCGTGCTGGCCGCTCGCCTTCCCCTTCAATTCCATTCTAGCATCCCTATGGAAGATGTTCCAGGACAATTTTCCTGAGTTTTGAATTCGTCCTGATGCAGCCGCTCCTGGGAAACTCGTGCTCGTCCTTTGAGGCTCCGAGTGCAGAGACCTCGATGGCAACTGCAGAAATGAAGGGCTGCGTTGAGTTGTCGAGAAGCAAGAACATAGCCAGCGCCTTGTGTTTGGGAATCAGCAGCTGCTGGACTTTTGCATTTGCCTTCACGGTGCACTGAATGCCAGGACGGCATGTGCACGTTAAAACAACGAGCTGGGCAAGAGTAATCGAAAGATCACGGCCGTCAGAAAGCAGCTTATATATTGCCCTGGAAAGAGCACTGTTTTTGGAGTGTGCAGTAAAATCGTGTTTCTGGACAAGGGAGGCATAAGTGCGCTGCGCTCCTAAGCTATCTCCCTGCGAGACACACTGCCAAAGCTTTTCGCTATGATGCAGTCTAGTGCAGACGCACACTACGGCTCTCCGGAGCTGTCCGAAGCCAAGCGCCGGTGGCCGGCGTCTTTCGGCTGAAGCAGCGCTTCGGAGCGTACGGCTGTTGTGTGCGCGAAGCAGCCGCTTCTCCTGCTCCGGGAGCCGGACAGAGCGGTAGCTTGTACGAGGGCGAAGAACGTTGCCGCAGGGAGACGACATTGTGTGCACAGCCTTGGCACTGCTAGAGGACGGTGACTAAAGCTCCCTGCCTCTTCAATGCACTGCTGGCATGCTTTCTCGAAGGTGTTCCGAGACAACTTTCCTGGGTTTTGACTTCGTTCTGATGCAGCCCCTCTTGGGAAATCTGTGCTCGTCCCCGGAGGATCGAGATGCAGAGAACGCGATGGCAGCTGCCGAAATGAAGGACTCTGTTGAAGTGTCGAGAAGAAAGAACTTAGACAAGCGTGTTGTGTTTGGGAGTCAGCAGCTGCTGGACTTTTGCGATTGCTTTCTTTGTGCACTGAATGCCAAGAAGGCATGTGCACGTTAAAACAACGAGCTGGGCATGAGCAGGAAGGGAGCACGGGCATCAGAGTGCATCTGGCATCTTGCCCTGGAAAGAGCACTGCTTTTGGAGTGTGCAGTAAAATCGTGTTTCTGGACAAGGGAGGCATAAGTGCGCTGCGCTCCTAAGCTATCTCCCTGCGAGACACACTGCCAAAGCTTTTCGCTATGATGCAGTCTAGTGCAGACGCACACTACGGCTCTCCGGAGCTGTCCGAAGCCAAGCGCCGGTGGCCGGCGTCTTTCGGCTGAAGCAGCGCTTCGGAGCGTACGGCTGCCGCTCCGCTGTTGTGTGCGCGAAGCAGCCGCTTCTCCTGCTCCGGGAGCCGGACAGAGCGGTAGCTTGTACGAGGGCGAAGAACGACCCGCAGAGCACCGGGCTTCTGCGCGCACCCTAAGGACTGCTAGAGGACCGTGCTGGCCGCTCGCCTTCCCCTTCAATTCCATTCTAGCATCCCTATGGAAGATGTTCCAGGACAATTTTCCTGAGTTTTGAATTCGTCCTGATGCAGCCCCTCCTGGGAAACTCGTGCTCGTCCTCTGAGGCTCCGAGTGCAGAGACCTCGATGGCAACTGCAGAAATGAAGGGCTGCGTTGAGTTGTCGAGAAGCAAGAACATAGCCAGCGCCTTGTGTTTGGGAGTCAGCAGCTGCTGGACTTTTGCATTTGCCTTCACGGTGCACTGAATGCCAGGACGGCATGTGCACGTTAAAACAACGAGCTGGGCAAGAGTAATCGAAAGATCACGGCCGTCAGAAAGCAGCTTATATATTGCCCTGGAAAGAGCACTGCTTTTGGAGTGTGCAGTAAAATCGTGTTTCTGGACAAGGGAGGCATAAGTGCGCTGCGCTCCTAAGCTATCTCCCTGCGAGACACACTGCCAAAGCTTTTCGCTATGATGCAGTCTAGTGCAGACGCACACTACGGCTCTCCGGAGCTGTCCGAAGCCAAGCGCCGGTCGCCGGCGTCTTTCAGCTGAAGCAGCGCTTCGGAGCGTACGGCTGCCGCTCCGCTGTTGTGTGCGCGAAGCAGCCGCTTCTCCTGCTCCGGGAGCCGGACAGAGCGGTAGCTTGTACGAGGGCGAAGAACGAAGCCGCAGAGCAACGGGCTTCTGCGCGCACCCTAAGGACTGCTAGAGGACCGTGGTGGCCGCTCGCCTTCCCCTTCAATTCCATTCTAGCATCCCTATGGAAGATGTTCCAGGACAATTTTCCTGAGTTTTGAATTCGTCCTGATGCAGCCCCTCCTGGGAAACTCGTGCTCGTCCTTTGAGGCTCCGAGTGCAGAGACCTCGATGGCAACTGCAGAAATGAAGGGCTGCGTTGAGTTGTCGAGAAGCAAGAACATAGCCAGCGCCTTGTGTTTGGGAGTCAGCAGCTGCTGGACTTTTGCGTTTGCCTTCACGGTGCACTGAATGCCAGGACGGCATGTGCACGTTAAAACAACGAGCTGGGCAAGAGTAATCGAAAGATCACGGCCGTCAGAAAGCAGCTTATATATTGCCCTGGAAAGAGCACTGTTTTTGGAGTGTGCAGTAAAATCGTGTTTCTGGACAAGGGAGGCATAAGTGCGCTGCGCTCCTAAGCTATCTCCCTGCGAGACACACTGCCAAAGCTTTTCGCTATGATGCAGTCTAGTGCAGACGCACACTACGGCTCTCCGGAGCTGTCCGAAGCCAAGCGCCGGTGGCCGGCGTCTTTCGGCTGAAGCAGCGCTTCGGAGCGTACGGCTGTTGTGTGCGCGAAGCAGCCGCTTCTCCTGCTCCGGGAGCCGGACAGAGCGGTAGCTTGTACGAGGGCGAAGAACGTTGCCGCAGGGAGACGACATTGTGTGCACAGCCTTGGCACTGCTAGAGGACGGTGACTAAAGCTCCCTGCCTCTTCAATGCACTGCTGGCATGCTTTCTCGAAGGTGTTCCGAGACAACTTTCCTGGGTTTTGACTTCGTTCTGATGCAGCCCCTCTTGGGAAATCTGTGCTCGTCCCCGGAGGATCGAGATGCAGAGAACGCGATGGCAGCTGCCGAAATGAAGGACTCTGTTGAAGTGTCGAGAAGAAAGAACTTAGACAAGCGTGTTGTGTTTGGGAGTCAGCAGCTGCTGGACTTTTGCGATTGCTTTCACTGTGCACTGAATGCCAAGAAGGCATGTGCACGTTAAAACAACGAGCTGGGCATGAGCAGGAAGGGAGCACGGGCATCAGAGTGCATCTGGCATCTTGCCCTGGAAAGAGCACTGCTTTTGGAGTGTGCAGTAAAATCGTGTTTCTGGACAAGGGAGGCATAAGTGCGCTGCGCTCCTAAGCTATCTCCCTGCGAGACACACTGCCAAAGCTTTTCGCTATGATGCAGTCTAGTGCAGACGCACACTACGGCTCTCCGGAGCTGTCCGAAGCCAAGCGCCGGTGGCCGGCGTCTTTCGGCTGAAGCTGCGCTTCGGAGCGTACGGCTGCCGCTCCGCTGTTGTGTGCGCGAAGCAGCCGCTTCTCCTGCTCCGGGAGCCGGACAGAGCGGTAGCTTGTACGAGGGCGAAGAACGAAGCCGCAGAGCACCGGGCTTCTGCGCGCACCCTAAGGACTGCTAGAGGACCGTGGTGGCCGCTCGCCTTCCCCTTCAATTCCATTCTAGCATCCCTATGGAAGATGTTCCAGGACAATTTTCCTGAGTTTTGAATTCGTCCTGATGCAGCCCCTCCTGGGAAACTCGTGCTCGTCCTCTGAGTCTCCGACATGCAGAGACCTCGATGGCAACTGCAGAAATGAAGGGCTGCGTTGAGTTGTCGAGAAGCAAGAACATAGCCAGCGCCTTGTGTTTGGGAGTCAGCAGCTGCTGGACTTTTGCGATTGCCTTCACCGTGCACTGAATGCCAGGACGGCATGTGCACGTTAAAACAACGAGCTGGGCAAGAGTAATCGAAAGATCACGGCCGTCAGAAAGCAGCTTATATATTGCCCTGGAAAGAGCACTGCTTTTGGAGTGTGCAGTAAAATCGTGTTTCTGGACAAGGGAGGCATAAGTGCGCTGCGCTCCTAAGCTATCTCCCTGCGAGACACACTGCCAAAGCTTTTCGCTATGATGCAGTCTAGTGCAGACGCACACTACGGCTCTCCGGAGCTGTCCGAAGCCAAGCGCCGGTGGCCGGCGTCTTTCGGCTGAAGCAGCGCTTCGGAGCGTACGGCTGTTGTGTGCGCGAAGCAGCCGCTTCTCCTGCTCCGGGAGCCGGACAGAGCGGTAGCTTGTACGAGGGCGAAGAACGTTGCCGCAGGGAGACGACATTGTGTGCACAGCCTTGGCACTGCTAGAGGACGGTGACTAAAGCTCCCTGCCTCTTCAATGCACTGCTGGCATGCTTTCTCGAAGGTGTTCCGAGACAACTTTCCTGGGTTTTGACTTCGTTCTGATGCAGCCCCTCTTGGGAAATCTGTGCTCGTCCCCGGAGGATCGAGATGCAGAGAACGCGATGGCAGCTGCCGAAATGAAGGACTCTGTTGAAGTGTCGAGAAGAAAGAACTTAGACAAGCGTGTTGTGTTTGGGAGTCAGCAGCTGCTGGACTTTTGCGATTGCTTTCTTTGTGCACTGAATGCCAAGAAGGCATGTGCACGTTAAAACAACGAGCTGGGCATGAGCAGGAAGGGAGCACGGGCATCAGAGTGCATCTGGCATCTTGCCCTGGAAAGAGCACTGCTTTTGGAGTGTGCAGTAAAATCGTGTTTCTGGACAAGGGAGGCATAAGTGCGCTGCGCTCCTAAGCTATCTCCCTGCGAGACACACTGCCAAAGCTTTTCGCTATGATGCAGTCTAGTGCAGACGCACACTACGGCTCTCCGGAGCTGTCCGAAGCCAAGCGCCGGTGGCCGGCGTCTTTCGGCTGAAGCAGCGCTTCGGAGCGTACGGCTGCCGCTCCGCTGTTGTGTGCGCGAAGCAGCCGCTTCTCCTGCTCCGGGAGCCGGACAGAGCGGTAGCTTGTACGAGGGCGAAGAACGAAGCCGCAGAGCACCGGGCTTCTGCGCGCACCCTAAGGACTGCTAGAGGACCGTGCTGGCCGCTCGCCTTCCCCTTCAATTCCATTCTAGCATCCCTATGGAAGATGTTCCAGGACAATTTTCCTGAGTTTTGAATTCGTCCTGATGCAGCCCCTCCTGGGAAACTCGTGCTCGTCCTCTGAGGCTCCGAGTGCAGAGACCTCGATGGCAACTGCAGAAATGAAGGGCTGCGTTGAGTTGTCGAGAAGCAAGAACATAGCCAGCGCCTTGTGTTTGGGAGTCAGCAGCTGCTGGACTTTTGCATTTGCCTTCACGGTGCACTGAATGCCAGGACGGCATGTGCACGTTAAAACAACGAGCTGGGCAAGAGTAATCGAAAGATCACGGCCGTCAGAAAGCAGCTTATATATTGCCCTGGAAAGAGCACTGCTTTTGGAGTGTGCAGTAAAATCGTGTTTCTGGACAAGGGAGGCATAAGTGCGCTGCGCTCCTAAGCTATCTCCCTGCGAGACACACTGCCAAAGCTTTTCGCTATGATGCAGTCTAGTGCAGACGCACACTACGGCTCTCCGGAGCTGTCCGAAGCCAAGCGCCGGTCGCCGGCGTCTTTCGGCTGAAGCAGCGCTTCGGAGCGTACGGCTGCCGCTCCGCTGTTGTGTGCGCGAAGCAGCCGCTTCTCCTGCTCCGGGAGCCGGACAGAGCGGTAGCTTGTACGAGGGCGAAGAACGAAGCCGCAGAGCAACGGGCTTCTGCGCGCACCCTAAGGACTGCTAGAGGACCGTGCTGGCCGCTCGCCTTCCCCTTCAATTCCATTCTAGCATCCCTATGGAAGATGTTCCAGGACAATTTTCCTGAGTTTTGAATTCGTCCTGATGCAGCCCCTCCTGGGAAACTCGTGCTCGTCCTTTGAGGCTCCGAGTGCAGAGACCTCGATGGCAACTGCAGAAATGAAGGGCTGCGTTGAGTTGTCGAGAAGCAAGAACATAGCCAGCGCCTTGCTTTTGGGAGTCAGCAGCTGCTGGACTTTTGCATTTGCCTTCACGGTGCACTGAATGCCAGGACGGCATGTGCACGTTAAAACAACGAGCTGGGCAAGAGTAATCGAAAGATCACGGCCGTCAGAAAGCAGCTTATATATTGCCCTGGAAAGAGCACTGTTTTTGGAGTGTGCAGTAAAATCGTGTTTCTGGACAAGGGAGGCATAAGTGCGCTGCGCTCCTAAGCTATCTCCCTGCGAGACACACTGCCAAAGCTTTTCGCTATGATGCAGTCTAGTGCAGACGCACACTACGGCTCTCCGGAGCTGTCCGAAGCCAAGCGCCGGTGGCCGGCGTCTTTCGGCTGAAGCAGCGCTTCGGAGCGTACGGCTGTTGTGTGCGCGAAGCAGCCGCTTCTCCTGCTCCGGGAGCCGGACAGAGCGGTAGCTTGTACGAGGGCGAAGAACGTTGCCGCAGGGAGACGACATTGTGTGCACAGCCTTGGCACTGCTAGAGGACGGTGACTAAAGCTCCCTGCCTCTTCAATGCACTGCTGGCATGCTTTCTCGAAGGTGTTCCGAGACAACTTTCCTGGGTTTTGACTTCGTTCTGATGCAGCCCCTCTTGGGAAATCTGTGCTCGTCCCCGGAGGATCGAGATGCAGAGAACGCGATGGCAGCTGCCGAAATGAAGGACTCTGTTGAAGTGTCGAGAAGAAAGAACTTAGACAAGCGTGTTGTGTTTGGGAGTCAGCAGCTGCTGGACTTTTGCGATTGCTTTCACGGTGCACTGAATGCCAAGAAGGCATGTGCACGTTAAAACAACGAGCTGGGCATGAGCAGGAAGGGAGCACGGGCATCAGAGTGCATCTGGCATCTTGCCCTGGAAAGAGCACTGCTTTTGGAGTGTGCAGTAAAATCGTGTTTCTGGACAAGGGAGGCATAAGTGCGCTGCGCTCCTAAGCTATCTCCCTGCGAGACACACTGCCAAAGCTTTTCGCTATGATGCAGTCTAGTGCAGACGCACACTAGGGCTCTCCGGAGCTGTCCGAAGCCAAGCGCCGGTGGCCGGCGTCTTTCGGCTGAAGCAGCGCTTCGGAGCGTACGGCTGCCACTCCGCTGTTGTGTGCGCGAAGCAGCCACTTCTCCTGCTCCGCGAGCCGGACAGAGCGGTAGCTTGTACGAGGGCGAAGAACGCAGCCGCAGAGCACCGGGCTTCTGCGCGCACCCTAAGGACTGCTAGAGGACCGTGCTGGCCGGTCGCCTTCCCCTTCAATTCCATTCTAGCATCCCTATGGAAGATGTTCCAGGACAATTTTCCTGAGTTTTGAATTCGTCCTGATGCAGCCCCTCCTGGGAAACTCGTGCTCGTCCTTTGAGGCTCCGAGTGCAGAGACCTCGATGGCAACTGCAGAAATGAAGGGCTGCGTTGAGTTGTCGAGAAGCAAGAACATAGCCAGCGCCTTGTCTTTGGGAGTCAGCAGCTGCTGGATTTTTGAATTTGCCTTCACGGTGCACTGAATGCCAGGACGGCATGTGCACGTTAAAACAACGAGCTGGGCAAGAGTAATCGAAAGATCACGGCCGTCAGAAAGCAGCTTATATATTGCCCTAGAAAGAGCACTGTTTTTGGAGTGTGCAGTAAAATCGTGTTTCTGGACAAGGGAGGCATAAGTGCGCTGCGCTCCTAAGCTATCTCCCTGCGAGACACACTGCCAAAGCTTTTCGCTATGATGCAGTCTAGTGCAGACGCACACTACGGCTCTCCGGAGCTGTCCGAAGCCAAGCGCCGGTGGCCGGCGTCTTTCGGCTGAAGCAGCGCTTCGGAGCGTACGGCTGTTGTGTGCGCGAAGCAGCCGCTTCTCCTGCTCCGGGAGCCGGACAGAGCGGTAGCTTGTACGAGGGCGAAGAACGTTGCCGCAGGGAGACGACATTGTGTGCACAGCCTTGGCACTGCTAGAGGACGGTGACTAAAGCTCCCTGCCTCTTCAATGCACTGCTGGCATGCTTTCTCGAAGGTGTTCCGAGACAACTTTCCTGGGTTTTGACTTCGTTCTGATGCAGCCCCTCTTGGGAAATCTGTGCTCGTCCCCGGAGGATCGAGATGCAGAGAACGCGATGGCAGCTGCCGAAATGAAGGACTCTGTTGAAGTGTCGAGAAGAAAGAACTTAGACAAGCGTGTTGTGTTTGGGAGTCAGCAGCTGCTGGACTTTTGCGATTGCTTTCACGGTGCACTGAATGCCAAGAAGGCATGTGCACGTTAAAACAACGAGCTGGGCATGAGCAGGAAGGGAGCACGGGCATCAGAGTGCATCTGGCATCTTGCCCTGGAAAGAGCACTGCTTTTGGAGTGTGCAGTAAAATCGTGTTTCTGGACAAGGGAGGCATAAGTGCGCTGCGCTCCTAAGCTATCTCCCTGCGAGACACACTGCCAAAGCTTTTCGCTATGATGCAGTCTAGTGCAGACGCACACTACGGCTCTCCGGAGCTGTCCGAAGCCAAGCGCCGGTGGCCGGCGTCTTTCGGCTGAAGCAGCGCTTCGGAGCGTACGGCTGCCGCTCCGCTGTTGTGTGCGCGAAGCAGCCACTTCTCCTGCTCCGCGAGCCGGACAGAGCGGTAGCTTGTACGAGGGCGAAGAACGAAGCCGCAGAGCACCGGGCTTCTGCGCGCACCCTAAGGACTGCTAGAGGACCGTGCTGGCCGCTCGCCTTCCCCTTCAATTCCATTCTAGCATCCCTATGGAAGATGTTCCAGGACAATTTTCCTGAGTTTTGAATTCGTCCTGATGCAGCCCCTCCTGGGAAACTCGTGCTCGTCCTTTGAGGCTCCGAGTGCAGAGACCTCGATGGCAACTGCAGAAATGAAGGGCTGCGTTGAGTTGTCGAGAAGCAAGAACATAGCCAGCGCCTTGTGTTTGGGAGTCAGCAGCTGCTGGATTTTTGCGTTTGCCTTCACGGTGCACTGAATGCCAGGACGGCATGTGCACGTTAAAACAACGAGCTGGGCAAGAGTAATCGAAAGATCACGGCTGTCAGAAAGCAGCTTATATATTGCCCTAGAAAGAGCACTGTTTTTGGAGTGTGCAGTAAAATCGTGTTTCTGGACAAGGGAGGCATAAGTGCGCTGCGCTCCTAAGCTATCTCCCTGCGAGACACACTGCCAAAGCTTTTCGCTATGATGCAGTCTAGTGCAGACGCACACTACGGCTCTCCGGAGCTGTCCGAAGCGAACCGCCGGTGGCCGGCGTCTTTCGGCTGAAGCAGCGCTTCGGAGCGTACGGCTGTTGTGTGCGCGAAGCAGCCGCTTCTCCTGCTCCGGGAGCCGGACAGAGCGGTAGCTTGTACGAGGGCGAAGAACGTTGCCGCAGGGAGACGACATTGTGTGCACAGCCTTGGCACTGCTAGAGGACGGTGACTAAAGCTCCCTGCCTCTTCAATGCACTGCTGGCATGCTTTCTCGAAGGTGTTCCGAGACAACTTTCCTGGGTTTTGACTTCGTTCTGATGCAGCCCCTCTTGGGAAATCTGTGCTCGTCCCCGGAGGATCGAGATGCAGAGAACGCGATGGCAGCTGCCGAAATGAAGGACTCTGTTGAAGTGTCGAGAAGAAAGAACTTAGACAAGCGTGTTGTGTTTGGGAGTCAGCAGCTGCTGGACTTTTGCGATTGCTTTCACGGTGCACTGAATGCCAAGAAGGCATGTGCACGTTAAAACAACGAGCTGGGCATGAGCAGGAAGGGAGCACGGGCATCAGAGTGCATCTGGCATCTTGCCCTGGAAAGAGCACTGCTTTTGGAGTGTGCAGTAAAATCGTGTTTCTGGACAAGGGAGGCATAAGTGCGCTGCGCTCCTAAGCTATCTCCCTGCGAGACACACTGCCAAAGCTTTTCGCTATGATGCAGTCTAGTGCAGACGCACACTACGGCTCTCGGCTGCTGTCCGAAGCGAAGCGCCGGTGGCCGGCGTCTTTCGGCTGAAGCAGCGCTTCGGAGCGTACGGCTGCCGCTCCGCTGTTGTGTGCGCGAAGCAGCCGCTTCTCCTGCTCCGGGAGCCGGACAGAGCGGTAGCTTGTACGAGGGCGAAGAACGAAGCCGCAGAGCACCGGGCTTCTGCGCGCACCCTAAGGACTGCTAGAGGACCGTGCTGGCCGCTCGCTTTCCCCTTCAATTCCATTCTAGCATCCTTATGGAAGATGTTCCAGGACAATTTTCCTGAGTTTTGAATTCGTCCTGATGCAGCCCCTCCTGGGAAACTCGTGCTCGTCCTCTGAGGCTCCGAGTGCAGAGACCTCGATGGCAACTGCAGAAATGAAGGGCTGCGTTGAGTTGTCGAGAAGCAAGAACATAGCCAGCGCCTTGTGTTTGGGAGTCAGCAGCTGCTGGGCTTTTGCGTTTGCCTTCACGGTGCACTGAATGCCAGGACGGCATGTGCACGTTAAAACAACGAGCTGGGCAAGAGTAATCGAAAGATCACGGCCGTCAGAAAGCAGCTTATATATTGCCCTGGAAAGAGCACTGTTTTTGGAGTGTGCAGTAAAATCGTGTTTCTGGACAAGGGAGGCATAAGTGCGCTGCGCTCCTAAGCTATCTCCCTGCGAGACACACTGCCAAAGCTTTTCGCTATGATGCAGTCTAGTGCAGACGCACACTACGGCTCTCCGGAGCTGTCCGAAGCCAAGCGCCGGTGGCCGGCGTCTTTCGGCTGAAGCAGCGCTTCGGAGCGTACGGCTGCCGCTCCGCTGTTGTGTGCGCGAAGCAGCCGCTTCTCCTGCTCCAGGAGCCGGACAGAGCGGTAGCTTGTACGAGGGCGAAGAACGAAGCCGCAGAGCACCGGGCTTCTGCGCGCACCCTAAGGACTGCTAGAGGACCGTGCTGGCCGCTCGCCTTCCCCTTCAATTCCATTCTAGCATCCCTATGGAAGATGTTCCAGGACAATTTTCCTGAGTTTTGAATTCGTCCTGATGCAGCCCCTCCTGGGAAACTCGTGCTCGTCCTCTGAGGCTCCGAGTGCAGAGACCTCGATGGCAACTGCAGAAATGAAGGGCTGCGTTGAGTTGTCGAGAAGCAAGAACATAGCCAGCGCCTTGTGTTTGGGAGTCAGCAGCTGCTGGACTTTTGCATTTGCCTTCACGGTGCACTGAATGCCAGGACGGCATGTGCACGTTAAAACAACGAGCTGGGCAAGAGTAATCGAAAGATCACGGCCGTCAGAAAGCAGCTTATATATTGCCCTAGAAAGAGCACTGTTTTTGGAGTGTGCAGTAAAATCGTGTTTCTGGACAAGGGAGGCATAAGTGCGCTGCGCTCCTAAGCTATCTCCCTGCGAGACACACTGCCAAAGCTTTTCGCTATGATGCAGTCTAGTGCAGACGCACACTACGGCTCTCCGGAGCTGTCCGAAGCCAAGCGCCGGTGGCCGGCGTCTTTCGGCTGAAGCAGCGCTTCGGAGCGTACGGCTGTTGTGTGCGCGAAGCAGCCGCTTCTCCTGCTCCGGGAGCCGGACAGAGCGGTAGCTTGTACGAGGGCGAAGAACGTTGCCGCAGGGAGACGACATTGTGTGCACAGCCTTGGCACTGCTAGAGGACGGTGACTAAAGCTCCCTGCCTCTTCAATGCACTGCTGGCATGCTTTCTCGAAGGTGTTCCGAGACAACTTTCCTGGGTTTTGACTTCGTTCTGATGCAGCCCCTCTTGGGAAATCTGTGCTCGTCCCCGGAGGATCGAGATGCAGAGAACGCGATGGCAGCTGCCGAAATGAAGGACTCTGTTGAAGTGTCGAGAAGAAAGAACTTAGACAAGCGTGTTGTGTTTGGGAGTCAGCAGCTGCTGGACTTTTGCGATTGCTTTCACGGTGCACTGAATGCCAAGAAGGCATGTGCACGTTAAAACAACGAGCTGGGCATGAGCAGGAAGGGAGCACGGGCATCAGAGTGCATCTGGCATCTTGCCCTGGAAAGAGCACTGCTTTTGGAGTGTGCAGTAAAATCGTGTTTCTGGACAAGGGAGGCATAAGTGCGCTGCGCTCCTAAGCTATCTCCCTGCGAGACACACTGCCAAAGCTTTTCGCTATGATGCAGTCTAGTGCAGACGCACACTACGGCTCTCCGGAGCTGTCCGAAGCCAAGCGCCGGTCGCCGGCGTCTTTCGGCTGAAGCAGCGCTTCGGAGCGTACGGCTGCCGCTCCGCTGTTGTGTGCGCGAAGCAGCCGCTTCTCCTGCTCCGGGAGCCGGACAGAGCGGTAGCTTGTACGAGGGCGAAGAACGAAGCCGCAGAGCACCGGGCTTCTGCGCGCACCCTAAGGACTGCTAGAGGACCGTGGTGGCCGCTCGCCTTCCCCTTCAATTCCATTCTAGCATCCCTATGGAAGATGTTCCAGGACAATTTTCCTGAGTTTTGAATTCGTCCTGATGCAGCCCCTCCTGGGAAACTCGTGCTCGTCCTCTGAGGCTCCGAGTGCAGAGACCTCGATGGCAACTGCAGAAATGAAGGGCTGCGTTGAGTTGTCGAGAAGCAAGAACATAGCCAGCGCCTTGTGTTTGGGAGTCAGCAGCTGCTGGACTTTTGCGTTTGCCTTCACGGTGCACTGAATGCCAAGAAGGCATGTGCACGTTAAAACAACGAGCTGGGCAAGAGTAATCGAAAGATCACGGCCGTCAGAAAGCAGCTTATATATTGCCCTGGAAAGAGCACTGTTTTTGGAGTGTGCAGTAAAATCGTGTTTCTGGACAAGGGAGGCATAAGTGCGCTGCGCTCCTAAGCTATCTCCCTGCGAGACACACTGCCAAAGCTTTTCGCTATGATGCAGTCTAGTGCAGACGCACACTACGGCTCTCCGGAGCTGTTCGAAGCCAAGCGCCGGTGGCCGGCGTCTTTCGGCTGAAGCAGCGCTTCGGAGCGTACGGCTGCCGCTCCGCTGTTGTGTGCGCGAAGCAGCCACTTCTCCTGCTCCGCGAGCCGGACAGAGCGGTAGCTTGTACGAGGGCGAAGAACGAAGCCGCAGAGCACCGGGCTTCTGCGCGCACCCTAAGGACTGCTAGAGGACCGTGCTGGCCGCTCGCCTTCCCCTTCAATTCCATTCTAGCATCCCTATGGAAGATGTTCCAGGACAATTTTCCTGAGTTTTGAATTCGTCCTGATGCAGCCCCTCCTGGGAAACTCGTGCTCGTCCTTTGAGGCTCCGAGTGCAGAGACCTCGATGGCAACTGCAGAAATGAAGGGCTGCGTTGAGTTGTCGAGAAGCAAGAACATAGCCAGCGCCTTGTGTTTGGGAGTCAGCAGCTGCTGGACTTTTGCATTTGCCTTCACGGTGCACTGAATGCCAGGACGGCATGTGCACGTTAAAACAACGAGCTGGGCAAGAGTAATCGAAAGATCACGGCCGTCAGAAAGCAGCTTATATATTGCCCTGGAAAGAGCACTGTTTTTGGAGTGTGCAGTAAAATCGTGTTTCTGGACAAGGGAGGCATAAGTGCGCTGCGCTCCTAAGCTATCTCCCTGCGAGACACACTGCCAAAGCTTTTCGCTATGATGCAGTCTAGTGCAGACGCACACTACGGCTCTCCGGAGCTGTCCGAAGCCAAGCGCCGGTGGCCGGCGTCTTTCGGCTGAAGCAGCGCTTCGGAGCGTACGGCTGTTGTGTGCGCGAAGCAGCCGCTTCTCCTGCTCCGGGAGCCGGACAGAGCGGTAGCTTGTACGAGGGCGAAGAACGTTGCCGCAGGGAGACGACATTGTGTGCACAGCCTTGGCACTGCTAGAGGACGGTGACTAAAGCTCCCTGCCTCTTCAATGCACTGCTGGCATGCTTTCTCGAAGGTGTTCCGAGACAACTTTCCTGGGTTTTGACTTCGTTCTGATGCAGCCCCTCTTGGGAAATCTGTGCTCGTCCCCGGAGGATCGAGATGCAGAGAACGCGATGGCAGCTGCCGAAATGAAGGACTCTGTTGAAGTGTCGAGAAGAAAGAACTTAGACAAGCGTGTTGTGTTTGGGAGTCAGCAGCTGCTGGACTTTTGCGATTGCTTTCACAGTGCACTGAATGCCAAGAAGGCATGTGCACGTTAAAACAACGAGCTGGGCATGAGCAGGAAGGGAGCACGGGCATCAGAGTGCATCTGGCATCTTGCCCTGGAAAGAGCACTGCTTTTGGAGTGTGCAGTAAAATCGTGTTTCTGGACAAGGGAGGCATAAGTGCGCTGCGCTCCTAAGCTATCTCCCTGCGAGACACACTGCCAAAGCTTTTCGCTATGATGCAGTCTAGTGCAGACGCACACTACGGCTCTCCGGAGCTGTCCGAAGCCAAGCGCCGGTGGCCGGCGTCTTTCGGCTGAAGCAGCGCTTCGGAGCGTACGGCTGCCGCTCCGCTGTTGTGTGCGCGAAGCAGCCGCTTCTCCTGCTCCAGGAGCCGGACAGAGCGGAAGCTTGTACGAGGGCGAAGAACGAAGCCGCAGAGCACCGGGCTTCTGCGCGCACCCTAAGGACTCCTAGAGGACCGTGCTGGCCGCTCGCCTTCCCCTTCAATTCCATTCTAGCATCCCTATGGAAGATGTTCCAGGACAATTTTCCTGAGTTTTGAATTCGTCCTGATGCAGCCCCTCCTGGGAAACTCGTGCTCGTCCTTTGAGGCTCCGAGTGCAGAGACCTCGATGGCAACTGCAGAAATGAAGGGCTGCGTTGAGTTGTCGAGAAGCAAGAACATAGCCAGCGCCTTGTGTTTGGGAGTCAGCAGCTGCTGGACTTTTGCGATTGCCTTCACCGTGCACTGAATGCCAGGACGGCATGTGCACGTTAAAACAACGAGCTGGGCAAGAGTAATCGAAAGATCACGGCCGTCAGAAAGCAGCTTATATATTGCCCTGGAAAGAGCACTGTTTTTGGAGTGTGCAGTAAAATCGTGTTTCTGGACAAGGGAGGCATAAGTGCGCTGCGCTCCTAAGCTATCTCCCTGCGAGACACACTGCCAAAGCTTTTCGCTATGATGCAGTCTAGTGCAGACGCACACTACGGCTCTCCGGAGCTGTCCGAAGCCAAGCGCCGGTGGCCGGCGTCTTTCGGCTGAAGCAGCGCTTCGGAGCGTACGGCTGTTGTGTGCGCGAAGCAGCCGCTTCTCCTGCTCCGGGAGCCGGACAGAGCGGTAGCTTGTACGAAGGCGAAGAACGTTGCCGCAGGGAGACGACATTGTGTGCACAGCCTTGGCACTGCTAGAGGACGGTGACTAAAGCTCCCTGCCTCTTCAATGCACTGCTGGCATGCTTTCTCGAAGGTGTTCCGAGACAACTTTCCTGGGTTTTGACTTCGTTCTGATGCAGCCCCTCTTGGGAAATCTGTGCTCGTCCCCGGAGGATCGAGATGCAGAGAACGCGATGGCAGCTGCCGAAATGAAGGACTCTGTTGAAGTGTCGAGAAGAAAGAACTTAGACAAGCGTGTTGTGTTTGGGAGTCAGCAGCTGCTGGACTTTTGCGATTGCTTTCTTTGTGCACTGAATGCCAAGAAGGCATGTGCACGTTAAAACAACGAGCTGGGCATGAGCAGGAAGGGAGCACGGGCATCAGAGTGCATCTGGCATCTTGCCCTGGAAAGAGCACTGCTTTTGGAGTGTGCAGTAAAATCGTGTTTCTGGACAAGGGAGGCATAAGTGCGCTGCGCTCCTAAGCTATCTCCCTGCGAGACACACTGCCAAAGCTTTTCGCTATGATGCAGTCTAGTGCAGACGCACACTACGGCTCTCCGGAGCTGTCCGAAGCCAAGCGCCGGTCGCCGGCGTCTTTCGGCTGAAGCAGCGCTTCGGAGCGTACGGCTGCCGCTCCGCTGTTGTGTGCGCGAAGCAGCCGCTTCTCCTGCTCCAGGAGCCGGACAGAGCGGTAGCTTGTACGAGGGCGAAGAACGAAGCCGCAGAGCAACGGGCTTCTGCGCGCACCCTAAGGACTGCTAGAGGACCGTGCTGGCCGCTCGCCTTCCCCTTCAATTCCATTCTAGCATCCCTATGGAAGATGTTCCAGGACAATTTTCCTGAGTTTTGAATTCGTCCTGATGCAGCCCCTCCTGGGAAACTCGTGCTCGTCCTTTGAGGCTCCGAGTGCAGAGACCTCGATGGCAACTGCAGAAATGAAGGGCTGCGTTGAGTTGTCGAGAAGCAAGAACATAGCCAGCGCCTTGTGTTTGGGAGTCAGCAGCTGCTGGACTTTTGCATTTGCCTTCACGGTGCACTGAATGCCAGGACGGCATGTGCACGTTAAAACAACGAGCTGGGCAAGAGTAATCGAAAGATCACGGCCGTCAGAAAGCAGCTTATATATTGCCCTGGAAAGAGCACTGTTTTTGGAGTGTGCAGTAAAATCGTGTTTCTGGACAAGGGAGGCATAAGTGCGCTGCGCTCCTAAGCTATCTCCCTGCGAGACACACTGCCAAAGCTTTTCGCTATGATGCAGTCTAGTGCAGACGCACACTACGGCTCTCCGGAGCTGTCCGAAGCCAAGCGCCGGTGGCCGGCGTCTTTCGGCTGAAGCAGCGCTTCGGAGCGTACGGCTGTTGTGTGCGCGAAGCAGCCGCTTCTCCTGCTCCAGGAGCCGGACAGAGCGGTAGCTTGTACGAGGGCGAAGAACGTTGCCGCAGGGAGACGACATTGTGTGCACAGCCTTGGCACTGCTAGAGGACGGTGACTAAAGCTCCCTGCCTCTTCAATGCACTGCTGGCATGCTTTCTCGAAGGTGTTCCGAGACAACTTTCCTGGGTTTTGACTTCGTTCTGATGCAGCCCCTCTTGGGAAATCTGTGCTCGTCCCCGGAGGATCGAGATGCAGAGAACGCGATGGCAGGTGCCGAAATGAAGGACTCTGTTGAAGTGTCGAGAAGAAAGAACTTAGACAAGCGTGTTGTGTTTGGGAGTCAGCAGCTGCTGGACTTTTGCGATTGCTTTCACGGTGCACTGAATGCCAAGAAGGCATGTGCACGTTAAAACAACGAGCTGGGCATGAGCAGGAAGGGAGCACGGGCATCAGAGTGCATCTGGCATCTTGCCCTGGAAAGAGCACTGCTTTTGGAGTGTGCAGTAAAATCGTGTTTCTGGACAAGGGAGGCATAAGTGCGCTGCGCTCCTAAGCTATCTCCCTGCGAGACACACTGCCAAAGCTTTTCGCTATGATGCAGTCTAGTGCAGACGCACACTACGGCTCTCCGGAGCTGTCCGAAGCCAAGCGCCGGTCGCCGGCGTCTTTCGGCTGAAGCAGCGCTTCGGAGCGTACGGCTGCCGCTCCGCTGTTGTGTGCGCGAAGCAGCCGCTTCTCCTGCTCCGGGAGCCGGACAGAGCGGTAGCTTGTACGAGGGCGAAGAACGAAGCCGCAGAGCACCGGGCTTCTGCGCGCACCCTAAGGACTGCTAGAGGACCGTGCTGGCCGCTCGCCTTCCCCTTCAATTCCATTCTAGCATCCCTATGGAAGATGTTCCAGGACAATTTTCCTGAGTTTTGAATTCGTCCTGATGCAGCCCCTCCTGGGAAACTCGTGCTCGTCCTCTGAGGCTCCGAGTGCAGAGACCTCGATGGCAACTGCAGAAATGAAGGGCTGCGTTGAGTTGTCGAGAAGCAAGAACATAGCCAGCGCCTTGTGTTTGGGAGTCAGCAGCTGCTGGACTTTTGCGTTTGCCTTCACGGTGCACTGAATGCCAAGAAGGCATGTGCACGTTAAAACAACGAGCTGGGCAAGAGTAATCGAAAGATCACGGCCGTCAGAAAGCAGCTTATATATTGCCCTGGAAAGAGCACTGTTTTTGGAGTGTGCAGTAAAATGGTGTTTCTGGACAAGGGAGGCATAAGTGCGCTGCGCTCCTAAGCTATCTCCCTGCGAGACACACTGCCAAAGCTTTTCGCTATGATGCAGTCTAGTGCAGACGCACACTACGGCTCTCCGGAGCTGTCCGAAGCCAAGCGCCGGTCGCCGGCGTCTTTCGGCTGAAGCAGCGCTTCGGAGCGTACGGCTGTTGTGTGCGCGAAGCAGCCGCTTCTCCTGCTCCGGGAGCCGGACAGAGCGGTAGCTTGTACGAGGGCGAAGAACGTTGCCGCAGGGAGACGACATTGTGTGCACAGCCTTGGCACTGCTAGAGGACGGTGACTAAAGCTCCCTGCCTCTTCAATGCACTGCTGGCATGCTTTCTCGAAGGTGTTCCGAGACAACTTTCCTGGGTTTTGACTTCGTTCTGATGCAGCCCCTCTTGGGAAATCTGTGCTCGTCCCCGGAGGATCGAGATGCAGAGAACGCGATGGCAGCTGCCGAAATGAAGGACTCTGTTGAAGTGTCGAGAAGAAAGAACTTAGACAAGCGTGTTGTGTTTGGGAGTCAGCAGCTGCTGGACTTTTGCGATTGCTTTCACGGTGCACTGAATGCCAAGAAGGCATGTGCACGTTAAAACAACGAGCTGGGCATGAGCAGGAAGGGAGCACGGGCATCAGAGTGCATCTGGCATCTTGCCCTGGAAAGAGCACTGCTTTTGGAGTGTGCAGTAAAATCGTGTTTCTGGACAAGGGAGGCATAAGTGCGCTGCGCTCCTAAGCTATCTCCCTGCGAGACACACTGCCAAAGCTTTTCGCTATGATGCAGTCTAGTGCAGACGCACACTACGGCTCTCCGGAGCTGTCCGAAGCCAAGCGCCGGTGGCCGGCGTCTTTCGGCTGAAGCAGCGCTTCGGAGCGTACGGCTGCCGCTCCGCTGTTGTGTGCGCGAAGCAGCCGCTTCTCCTGCTCCGGGAGCCGGACAGAGCGGTAGCTTGTACGAGGGCGAAGAACGAAGCCGCAGAGCACCGGGCTTCTGCGCGCACCCTAAGGACTGCTAGAGGACCGTGCTGGCCGCTCGCCTTCCCCTTCAATTCCATTCTAGCATCCCTATGGAAGATGTTCCAGGACAATTTTCCTGAGTTTTGAATTCGTCCTGATGCAGCCCCTCCTGGGAAACTCGTGCTTGTCCTTTGAGGCTCCGAGTGCAGAGACCTCGATGGCAACTGCAGAAATGAAGGGCTGCGTTGAGTTGTCGAGAAGCAAGAACATAGCCAGCGCCTTGTGTTTGGGAGTCAGCAGCTGCTGGACTTTTGCATTTGCCTTCACGGTGCACTGAATGCCAGGACGGCATGTGCACGTTAAAACAACGAGCTGGGCAAGAGTAATCGAAAGATCACGGCCGTCAGAAAGCAGCTTATATATTGCCCTGGAAAGAGCACTGTTTTTGGAGTGTGCAGTAAAATGGTGTTTCTGGACAAGGGAGGCATAAGTGCGCTGCGCTCCTAAGCTATCTCCCTGCGAGACACACTGCCAAAGCTTTTCGCTATGATGCAGTCTAGTGCAGACGCACACTACGGCTCTCCGGAGCTGTCCGAAGCCAAGCGCCGGTGGCCGGCGTCTTTCGGCTGAAGCAGCGCTTCGGAGCGTACGGCTGTTGTGTGCGCGAAGCAGCCGCTTCTCCTGCTCCGGGAGCCGGACAGAGCGGTAGCTTGTACGAGGGCGAAGAACGTTGCCGCAGGGAGACGACATTGTGTGCACAGCCTTGGCACTGCTAGAGGACGGTGACTAAAGCTCCCTGCCTCTTCAATGCACTGCTGGCATGCTTTCTCGAAGGTGTTCCGAGACAACTTTCCTGGGTTTTGACTTCGTTCTGATGCAGCCCCTCTTGGGAAATCTGTGCTCGTCCCCGGAGGATCGAGATGCAGAGAACGCGATGGCAGCTGCCGAAATGAAGGACTCTGTTGAAGTGTCGAGAAGAAAGAACTTAGACAAGCGTGTTGTGTTTGGGAGTCAGCAGCTGCTGGACTTTTGCGATTGCTTTCACGGTGCACTGAATGCCAAGAAGGCATGTGCACGTTAAAACAACGAGCTGGGCATGAGCAGGAAGGGAGCACGGGCATGAGAGTGCATCTGGCATCTTGCCCTGGAAAGAGCACTGCTTTTGGAGTGTGCAGTAAAATCGTGTTTCTGGACAAGGGAGGCATAAGTGCGCTGCGCTCCTAAGCTATCTCCCTGCGAGACACACTGCCAAAGCTTTTCGCTATGATGCAGTCTAGTGCAGACGCACACTACGGCTCTCCGGAGCTGTCCGAAGCCAAGCGCCGGTGGCCGGCGTCTTTCGGCTGAAGCAGCGCTTCGGAGCGTACGGCTGCCGCTCCGCTGTTGTGTGCGCGAAGCAGCCGCTTCTCCTGCTCCGGGAGCCGGACAGAGCGGTAGCTTGTACGAGGGCAAAGAACGAAGCCGCAGAGCACCGGGCTTCTGCGCGCACCCTAAGGACTGCTAGAGGACCGTGCTGGCCGCTCGCCTTCCCCTTCAATTCCATTCTAGCATCCCTATGGAAGATGTTCCAGGACAATTTTCCTGAGTTTTGAATTCGTCCTGATGCAGCCGCTCCTGGGAAACTCGTGCTCGTCCTTTGAGGCTCCGAGTGCAGAGACCTCGATGGCAACTGCAGAAATGAAGGGCTGCGTTGAGTTGTCGAGAAGCAAGAACATAGCCAGCGCCTTGTGTTTGGGAATCAGCAGCTGCTGGACTTTTGCATTTGCCTTCACGGTGCACTGAATGCCAGGACGGCATGTGCACGTTAAAACAACGAGCTGGGCAAGAGTAATCGAAAGATCACGGCCGTCAGAAAGCAGCTTATATATTGCCCTGGAAAGAGCACTGTTTTTGGAGTGTGCAGTAAAATCGTGTTTCTGGACAAGGGAGGCATAAGTGCGCTGCGCTCCTAAGCTATCTCCCTGCGAGACACACTGCCAAAGCTTTTCGCTATGATGCAGTCTAGTGCAGACGCACACTACGGCTCTCCGGAGCTGTCCGAAGCCAAGCGCCGGTGGCCGGCGTCTTTCGGCTGAAGCAGCGCTTCGGAGCGTACGGCTGTTGTGTGCGCGAAGCAGCCGCTTCTCCTGCTCCGGGAGCCGGACAGAGCGGTAGCTTGTACGAGGGCGAAGAACGTTGCCGCAGGGAGACGACATTGTGTGCACAGCCTTGGCACTGCTAGAGGACGGTGACTAAAGCTCCCTGCCTCTTCAATGCACTGCTGGCATGCTTTCTCGAAGGTGTTCCGAGACAACTTTCCTGGGTTTTGACTTCGTTCTGATGCAGCCCCTCTTGGGAAATCTGTGCTCGTCCCCGGAGGATCGAGATGCAGAGAACGCGATGGCAGCTGCCGAAATGAAGGACTCTGTTGAAGTGTCGAGAAGAAAGAACTTAGACAAGCGTGTTGTGTTTGGGAGTCAGCAGCTGCTGGACTTTTGCGATTGCTTTCACTGTGCACTGAATGCCAAGAAGGCATGTGCACGTTAAAACAACGAGCTGGGCATGAGCAGGAAGGGAGCACGGGCATCAGAGTGCATCTGGCATCTTGCCCTGGAAAGAGCACTGCTTTTGGAGTGTGCAGTAAAATCGTGTTTCTGGACAAGGGAGGCATAAGTGCGCTGCGCTCCTAAGCTATCTCCCTGCGAGACACACTGCCAAAGCTTTTCGCTATGATGCAGTCTAGTGCAGACGCACACTACGGCTCTCCGGAGCTGTCCGAAGCCAAGCGCCGGTGGCCGGCGTCTTTCGGCTGAAGCAGCGCTTCGGAGCGTACGGCTGCCGCTCCGCTGTTGTGTGCGCGAAGCAGCCGCTTCTCCTGCTCCGGGAGCCGGACAGAGCGGTAGCTTGTACGAGGGCGAAGAACGACCCGCAGAGCACCGGGCTTCTGCGCGCACCCTAAGGACTGCTAGAGGACCGTGCTGGCCGCTCGCCTTCCCCTTCAATTCCATTCTAGCATCCCTATGGAAGATGTTCCAGGACAATTTTCCTGAGTTTTGAATTCGTCCTGATGCAGCCCCTCCTGGGAAACTCGTGCTCGTCCTCTGAGGCTCCGAGTGCAGAGACCTCGATGGCAACTGCAGAAATGAAGGGCTGCGTTGAGTTGTCGAGAAGCAAGAACATAGCCAGCGCCTTGTGTTTGGGAGTCAGCAGCTGCTGGACTTTTGCATTTGCCTTCACGGTGCACTGAATGCCAGGACGGCATGTGCACGTTAAAACAACGAGCTGGGCAAGAGTAATCGAAAGATCACGGCCGTCAGAAAGCAGCTTATATATTGCCCTGGAAAGAGCACTGCTTTTGGAGTGTGCAGTAAAATCGTGTTTCTGGACAAGGGAGGCATAAGTGCGCTGCGCTCCTAAGCTATCTCCCTGCGAGACACACTGCCAAAGCTTTTCGCTATGATGCAGTCTAGTGCAGACGCACACTACGGCTCTCCGGAGCTGTCCGAAGCCAAGCGCCGGTCGCCGGCGTCTTTCGGCTGAAGCAGCGCTTCGGAGCGTACGGCTGCCGCTCCGCTGTTGTGTGCGCGAAGCAGCCGCTTCTCCTGCTCCGGGAGCCGGACAGAGCGGTAGCTTGTACGAGGGCGAAGAACGAAGCCGCAGAGCAACGGGCTTCTGCGCGCACCCTAAGGACTGCTAGAGGACCGTGGTGGCCGCTCGCCTTCCCCTTCAATTCCATTCTAGCATCCCTATGGAAGATGTTCCAGGACAATTTTCCTGAGTTTTGAATTCGTCCTGATGCAGCCCCTCCTGGGAAACTCGTGCTCGTCCTTTGAGGCTCCGAGTGCAGAGACCTCGATGGCAACTGCAGAAATGAAGGGCTGCGTTGAGTTGTCGAGAAGCAAGAACATAGCCAGCGCCTTGTGTTTGGGAGTCAGCAGCTGCTGGACTTTTGCGTTTGCCTTCACGGTGCACTGAATGCCAGGACGGCATGTGCACGTTAAAACAACGAGCTGGGCAAGAGTAATCGAAAGATCACGGCCGTCAGAAAGCAGCTTATATATTGCCCTGGAAAGAGCACTGCTTTTGGAGTGTGCAGTAAAATCGTGTTTCTGGACAAGGGAGGCATAAGTGCGCTGCGCTCCTAAGCTATCTCCCTGCGAGACACACTGCCAAAGCTTTTCGCTATGATGCAGTCTAGTGCAGACGCACACTACGGCTCTCCGGAGCTGTCCGAAGCCAAGCGCCGGTCGCCGGCGTCTTTCGGCTGAAGCAGCGCTTCGGAGCGTACGGCTGTTGTGTGCGCGAAGCAGCCGCTTCTCCTGCTCCGGGAGCCGGACAGAGCGGTAGCTTGTACGAGGGCGAAGAACGTTGCCGCAGGGAGACGACATTGTGTGCACAGCCTTGGCACTGCTAGAGGACGGTGACTAAAGCTCCCTGCCTCTTCAATGCACTGCTGGCATGCTTTCTCGAAGGTGTTCCGAGACAACTTTCCTGGGTTTTGACTTCGTTCTGATGCAGCCCCTCTTGGGAAATCTGTGCTCGTCCCCGGAGGATCGAGATGCAGAGAACGCGATGGCAGCTGCCGAAATGAAGGACTCTGTTGAAGTGTCGAGAAGAAAGAACTTAGACAAGCGTGTTGTGTTTGGGAGTCAGCAGCTGCTGGACTTTTGCGATTGCTTTCTTTGTGCACTGAATGCCAAGAAGGCATGTGCACGTTAAAACAACGAGCTGGGCATGAGCAGGAAGGGAGCACGGGCATCAGAGTGCATCTGGCATCTTGCCCTGGAAAGAGCACTGCTTTTGGAGTGTGCAGTAAAATCGTGTTTCTGGACAAGGGAGGCATAAGTGCGCTGCGCTCCTAAGCTATCTCCCTGCGAGACACACTGCCAAAGCTTTTCGCTATGATGCAGTCTAGTGCAGACGCACACTACGGCTCTCCGGAGCTGTCCGAAGCCAAGCGCCGGTGGCCGGCGTCTTTCGGCTGAAGCAGCGCTTCGGAGCGTACGGCTGCCGCTCCGCTGTTGTGTGCGCGAAGCAGCCGCTTCTCCTGCTCCGGGAGCCGGACAGAGCGGTAGCTTGTACGAGGGCGAAGAACGAAGCCGCAGAGCACCGGGCTTCTGCGCGCACCCTAAGGACTGCTAGAGGACCGTGCTGGCCGCTCGCCTTCCCCTTCAATTCCATTCTAGCATCCCTATGGAAGATGTTCCAGGACAATTTTCCTGAGTTTTGAATTCGTCCTGATGCAGCCCCTCCTGGGAAACTCGTGCTCGTCCTCTGAGGCTCCGAGTGCAGAGACCTCGATGGCAACTGCAGAAATGAAGGGCTGCGTTGAGTTGTCGAGAAGCAAGAACATAGCCAGCGCCTTGTGTTTGGGAGTCAGCAGCTGCTGGACTTTTGCATTTGCCTTCACGGTGCACTGAATGCCAGGACGGCATGTGCACGTTAAAACAACGAGCTGGGCAAGAGTAATCGAAAGATCACGGCCGTCAGAAAGCAGCTTATATATTGCCCTGGAAAGAGCACTGCTTTTGGAGTGTGCAGTAAAATCATGTTTCTGGACAAGGGAGGCATAAGTGCGCTGCGCTCCTAAGCTATCTCCCTGCGAGACACACTGCCAAAGCTTTTCGCTATGATGCAGTCTAGTGCAGACGCACACTACGGCTCTCCGGAGCTGTCCGAAGCCAAGCGCCGGTCGCCGGCGTCTTTCGGCTGAAGCAGCGCTTCGGAGCGTACGGCTGCCGCTCCGCTGTTGTGTGCGCGAAGCAGCCGCTTCTCCTGCTCCGGGAGCCGGACAGAGCGGTAGCTTGTACGAGGGCGAAGAACGAAGCCGCAGAGCAACGGGCTTCTGCGCGCACCCTAAGGACTGCTAGAGGACCGTGCTGGCCGCTCGCCTTCCCCTTCAATTCCATTCTAGCATCCCTATGGAAGATGTTCCAGGACAATTTTCCTGAGTTTTGAATTCGTCCTGATGCAGCCCCTCCTGGGAAACTCGTGCTCGTCCTTTGAGGCTCCGAGTGCAGAGACCTCGATGGCAACTGCAGAAATGAAGGGCTGCGTTGAGTTGTCGAGAAGCAAGAACATAGCCAGCGCCTTGCTTTTGGGAGTCAGCAGCTGCTGGACTTTTGCATTTGCCTTCACGGTGCACTGAATGCCAGGACGGCATGTGCACGTTAAAACAACGAGCTGGGCAAGAGTAATCGAAAGATCACGGCCGTCAGAAAGCAGCTTATATATTGCCCTGGAAAGAGCACTGTTTTTGGAGTGTGCAGTAAAATCGTGTTTCTGGACAAGGGAGGCATAAGTGCGCTGCGCTCCTAAGCTATCTCCCTGCGAGACACACTGCCAAAGCTTTTCGCTATGATGCAGTCTAGTGCAGACGCACACTACGGCTCTCCGGAGCTGTCCGAAGCCAAGCGCCGGTGGCCGGCGTCTTTCGGCTGAAGCAGCGCTTCGGAGCGTACGGCTGTTGTGTGCGCGAAGCAGCCGCTTCTCCTGCTCCGGGAGCCGGACAGAGCGGTAGCTTGTACGAGGGCGAAGAACAAAGCCGCAGGGAGACGACATTGTGTGCACAGCCTTGGCACTGCTAGAGGACGGTGACTAAAGCTCCCTGCCTCTTCAATGCACTGCTGGCATGCTTTCTCGAAGGTGTTCCGAGACAACTTTCCTGGGTTTTGACTTCGTTCTGATGCAGCCCCTCTTGGGAAATCTGTGCTCGTCCCCGGAGGATCGAGATGCAGAGAACGCGATGGCAGCTGCCGAAATGAAGGACTCTGTTGAAGTGTCGAGAAGAAAGAACTTAGACAAGCGTGTTGTGTTTGGGAGTCAGCAGCTGCTGGACTTTTGCGATTGCTTTCACTGTGCACTGAATGCCAAGAAGGCATGTGCACGTTAAAACAACGAGCTGGGCATGAGCAGGAAGGGAGCACGGGCATCAGAGTGCATCTGGCATCTTGCCCTGGAAAGAGCACTGCTTTTGGAGTGTGCAGTAAAATCGTGTTTCTGGACAAGGGAGGCATAAGTGCGCTGCGCTCCTAAGCTATCTCCCTGCGAGACACACTGCCAAAGCTTTTCGCTATGATGCAGTCTAGTGCAGACGCACACTACGGCTCTCCGGAGCTGTCCGAAGCCAAGCGCCGGTGGCCGGCGTCTTTCGGCTGAAGCTGCGCTTCGGAGCGTACGGCTGCCGCTCCGCTGTTGTGTGCGCGAAGCAGCCGCTTCTCCTGCTCCGGGAGCCGGACAGAGCGGTAGCTTGTACGAGGGCGAAGAACGAAGCCGCAGAGCACCGGGCTTCTGCGCGCACCCTAAGGACTGCTAGAGGACCGTGCTGGCCGCTCGCCTTCCCCTTCAATTCCATTCTAGCATCCCTATGGAAGATGTTCCAGGACAATTTTCCTGAGTTTTGAATTCGTCCTGATGCAGCCCCTCCTGGGAAACTCGTGCTCGTCCTCTGAGTCTCCGACATGCAGAGACCTCGATGGCAACTGCAGAAATGAAGGGCTGCGTTGAGTTGTCGAGAAGCAAGAACATAGCCAGCGCCTTGTGTTTGGGAGTCAGCAGCTGCTGGACTTTTGCGATTGCCTTCACCGTGCACTGAATGCCAGGACGGCATGTGCACGTTAAAACAACGAGCTGGGCAAGAGTAATCGAAAGATCACGGCCGTCAGAAAGCAGCTTATATATTGCCCTGGAAAGAGCACTGCTTTTGGAGTGTGCAGTAAAATCGTGTTTCTGGACAAGGGAGGCATAAGTGCGCTGCGCTCCTAAGCTATCTCCCTGCGAGACACACTGCCAAAGCTTTTCGCTATGATGCAGTCTAGTGCAGACGCACACTACGGCTCTCCGGAGCTGTCCGAAGCCAAGCGCCGGTGGCCGGCGTCTTTCGGCTGAAGCAGCGCTTCGGAGCGTACGGCTGTTGTGTGCGCGAAGCAGCCGCTTCTCCTGCTCCGGGAGCCGGACAGAGCGGTAGCTTGTACGAGGGCGAAGAACGTTGCCGCAGGGAGACGACATTGTGTGCACAGCCTTGGCACTGCTAGAGGACGGTGACTAAAGCTCCCTGCCTCTTCAATGCACTGCTGGCATGCTTTCTCGAAGGTGTTCCGAGACAACTTTCCTGGGTTTTGACTTCGTTCTGATGCAGCCCCTCTTGGGAAATCTGTCCTCGTCCCCGGAGGATCGAGATGCAGAGAACGCGATGGCAGCTGCCGAAATGAAGGACTCTGTTGAAGTGTCGAGAAGAAAGAACTTAGACAAGCGTGTTGTGTTTGGGAGTCAGCAGCTGCTGGACTTTTGCGATTGCTTTCACTGTGCACTGAATGCCAAGAAGGCATGTGCACGTTAAAACAACGAGCTGGGCATGAGCAGGAAGGGAGCACGGGCATCAGAGTGCATCTGGCATCTTGCCCTGGAAAGAGCACTGCTTTTGGAGTGTGCAGTAAAATCGTGTTTCTGGACAAGGGAGGCATAAGTGCGCTGCGCTCCTAAGCTATCTCCCTGCGAGACACACTGCCAAAGCTTTTCGCTATGATGCAGTCTAGTGCAGACGCACACTACGGCTCTCGGCTGCTGTCCGAAGCCAAGCGCCGGTGGCCGGCGTCTTTCGGCTGAAGCAGCGCTTCGGAGCGTACGGCTGCCGCTCCCCTGTTGTGTGCGCGAAGCAGCCGCTTCTCCTGCTCCGGGAGCCGGACAGAGCGGTAGCTTGTACGAGGGCGAAGAACGAAGCCGCAGAGCAACGGGCTTCTGCGCGCACCCTAAGGACTGCTAGAGGACCGTGGTGGCCGCTCGCCTGCCTCTTCAATTGCATTCTAGCATCCTTATGGAAGGTGTTCCAGGACAATTTTCCTGAGTTTTGAATTCGTCCTGATGCAGCCCCTCCTGGGAAACTCCTGCTCGTCCTCTGAGTCTCCGAGTGCAGAGACCTCGATGGCAACTGCAGAAATGAAGGGCTGCGTTGAGTTGTCGAGAAGCAAGAACATAGCCAGCGCCTTGTGTTTGGGAGTCAGTAGCTGCTGGACTTTTGCGATTGCCTTCACCGTGCACTGAATGCCAGGACGGCATGTGCACGTTAAAACAACGAGCTGGGCAAGAGTAATCGAAAGATCACGGCCGTCAGAAAGCAGCTTATATATTGCCCTGGAAAGAGCACTGCTTTTGGAGTGTGCAGTAAAATCGTGTTTCTGGACAAGGGAGGCATAAGTGCGCTGCGCTCCTAAGCTATCTCCCTGCGAGACACACTGCCAAAGCTTTTCGCTATGATGCAGTCTAGTGCAGACGCACACTACGGCTCTCCGGAGCTGTCCGAAGCCAAGCGCCGGTGGCCGGCGTCTTTCGGCTGAAGCAGCGCTTCGGAGCGTACGGCTGTTGTGTGCGCGAAGCAGCCGCTTCTCCTGCTCCGGGAGCCGGACAGAGCGGTAGCTTGTACGAGGGCGAAGAACGTTGCCGCAGGGAGACGACATTGTGTGCACAGCCTTGGCACTGCTAGAGGACGGTGACTAAAGCTCCCTGCCTCTTCAATGCACTGCTGGCATGCTTTCTCGAAGGTGTTCCGAGACAACTTTCCTGGGTTTTGACTTCGTTCTGATGCAGCCCCTCTTGGGAAATCTGTGCTCGTCCCTGGAGGATCGAGATGCAGAGAACGCGATGGCAGCTGCCGAAATGAAGGACTCTGTTGAAGTGTCGAGAAGAAAGAACTTAGACAAGCGTGTTGTGTTTGGGAGTCAGCAGCTGCTGGACTTTTGCGATTGCTTTCTTTGTGCACTGAATGCCAAGAAGGCATGTGCACGTTAAAACAACGAGCTGGGCATGAGCAGGAAGGGAGCACGGGCATCAGAGTGCATCTGGCATCTTGCCCTGGAAAGAGCACTGCTTTTGGAGTGTGCAGTAAAATCGTGTTTCTGGACAAGGGAGGCATAAGTGCGCTGCGCTCCTAAGCTATCTCCCTGCGAGACACACTGCCAAAGCTTTTCGCTATGATGCAGTCTAGTGCAGACGCACACTACGGCTCTCCGGAGCTGTCCGAAGCCAAGCGCCGGTGGCCGGCGTCTTTCGGCTGAAGCAGCGCTTCGGAGCGTACGGCTGCCGCTCCCCTGTTGTGTGCGCGAAGCAGCCGCTTCTCCTGCTCCGGGAGCCGGACAGAGCGGTAGCTTGTACGAGGGCGAAGAACGAAGCCGCAGAGCAACGGGCTTCTGCGCGCACCCTAAGGACTGCTAGAGGACCGTGGTGGCCGCTCGCCTGCCTCTTCAATTGCATTCTAGCATCCTTATGGAAGGTGTTCCAGGACAATTTTCCTGAGTTTTGAATTCGTCCTGATGCAGCCCCTCCTGGGAAACTCGTGCTCGTCCTCTGAGTCTCCGAGTGCAGAGACCTCGATGGCAACTGCAGAAATGAAGGGCTGCGTTGAGTTGTCGAGAAGCAAGAACATAGCCAGCGCCTTGTGTTTGGGAGTCAGCAGCTGCTGGACTTTTGCGATTGCCTTCACCGTGCACTGAATGCCAGGACGGCATGTGCACGTTAAAACAACGAGCTGGGCAAGAGTAATCGAAAGATCACGGCCGTCAGAAAGCAGCTTATATATTGCCCTGGAAAGAGCACTGCTTTTGGAGTGTGCAGTAAAATCGTGTTTCTGGACAAGGGAGGCATAAGTGCGCTGCGCTCCTAAGCTATCTCCCTGCGAGACACACTGCCAAAGCTTTTCGCTATGATGCAGTCTAGTGCAGACGCACACTACGGCTCTCCGGAGCTGTCCGAAGCCAAGCGCCGGTGGCCGGCGTCTTTCGGCTGAAGCAGCGCTTCGGAGCGTACGGCTGTTGTGTGCGCGAAGCAGCCGCTTCTCCTGCTCCGGGAGCCGGACAGAGCGGTAGCTTGTACGAGGGCGAAGAACGTTGCCGCAGGGAGACGACATTGTGTGCACAGCCTTGGCACTGCTAGAGGACGGTGACTAAAGCTCCCTGCCTCTTCAATGCACTGCTGGCATGCTTTCTCGAAGGTGTTCCGAGACAACTTTCCTGGGTTTTGACTTCGTTCTGATGCAGCCCCTCTTGGGAAATCTGTGCTCGTCCCCGGAGGATCGAGATGCAGAGAACGCGATGGCAGCTGCCGAAATGAAGGACTCTGTTGAAGTGTCGAGAAGAAAGAACTTAGACAAGCGTGTTGTGTTTGGGAGTCAGCAGCTGCTGGACTTTTGCGATTGCTTTCACTGTGCACTGAATGCCAAGAAGGCATGTGCACGTTAAAACAACGAGCTGGGCATGAGCAGGAAGGGAGCACGGGCATCAGAGTGCATCTGGCATCTTGCCCTGGAAAGAGCACTGCTTTTGGAGTGTGCAGTAAAATCGTGTTTCTGGACAAGGGAGGCATAAGTGCGCTGCGCTCCTAAGCTATCTCCCTGCGAGACACACTGCCAAAGCTTTTCGCTATGATGCAGTCTAGTGCAGACGCACACTACGGCTCTCCGGAGCTGTCCGAAGCCAAGCGCCGGTGGCCGGCGTCTTTCGGCTGAAGCAGCGCTTCGGAGCGTACGGCTGCCGCTCCGCTGTTGTGTGCGCGAAGCAGCCGCTTCTCCTGCTCCGGGAGCCGGACAGAGCGGTAACTTGTACGAGGGCGAAGAACGAAGCCGCAGAGCACCGGGCTTCTGCGCGCACCCTAAGGACTGCTAGAGGACCGTGGTGGCCGCTCGCCTGCCCCTTCAATTCCATTCTAGCATCCCTATGGAAGATGTTCCAGGACAATTTTCCTGAGTTTTGAATTCGTCCTGATGCAGCCCCTCCTGGGAAACTCGTGCTCATCCTCTGAGGCTCCGAGTGCAGAGACCTCGATGGCAACTGCAGAAATGAAGGGCTGCGTTGAGTTGTCGAGAAGCAAGAACATAGCCAGCGCCTTGTGTTTGGGAGTCAGCAGCTGCTGGACTTTTGCGATTGCCTTCACCGTGCACTGAATGCCAGGACGGCATGTGCACGTTAAAACAACGAGCTGGGCAAGAGTAATCGAAAGATCACGGTCGTCAGAAAGCAGCTTATATATTGCCCTGGAAAGAGCACTGCTTTTGGAGTGTGCAGTAAAATCGTGTTTCTGGACAAGGGAGGCATAAGTGCGCTGCGCTCCTAAGCTATCTCCCTGCGAGACACACTGCCAAAGCTTTTCGCTATGATGCAGTCTAGTGCAGACGCACACTACGGCTCTCCGGAGCTGTCCGAAGCCAAGCGCCGGTCGCCGGCGTCTTTCGGCTGAAGCAGCGCTTCGGAGCGTACGGCTGTTGTGTGCGCGAAGCAGCCGCTTCTCCTGCTCCGGGAGCCGGACAGAGCGGTAGCTTGTACGAGGGCGAAGAACGTTGCCGCAGGGAGACGACATTGTGTGCACAGCCTTGGCACTGCTAGAGGACGGTGACTAAAGCTCCCTGCCTCTTCAATGCACTGCTGGCATGCTTTCTCGAAGGTGTTCCGAGACAACTTTCCTGGGTTTTGACTTCGTTCTGATGCAGCCCCTCTTGGGAAATCTGTGCTCGTCCCCGGAGGATCGAGATGCAGAGAACGCGATGGCAGCTGCCGAAATGAAGGACTCTGTTGAAGTGTCGAGAAGAAAGAACTTAGACAAGCGTGTTGTGTTTGGGAGTCAGCAGCTGCTGGACTTTTGCGATTGCTTTCTTTGTGCACTGAATGCCAAGAAGGCATGTGCACGTTAAAACAACGAGCTGGGCATGAGCAGGAAGGGAGCACGGGCATCAGAGTGCATCTGGCATCTTGCCCTGGAAAGAGCACTGCTTTTGGAGTGTGCAGTAAAATCGTGTTTCTGGACAAGGGAGGCATAAGTGCGCTGCGCTCCTAAGCTATCTCCCTGCGAGACACACTGCCAAAGCTTTTCGCTATGATGCAGTCTAGTGCAGACGCACACTACGGCTCTCGGCTGCTGTACGAAGCCAAGCGCCGGTGGCCGGCGTCTTTCGGCTGAAGCAGCGCTTCGGAGCGTACGGCTGCCGCTCCCCTGTTGTGTGCGCGAAGCAGCCGCTTCTCCTGCTCCGGGAGCCGGACAGAGCGGTAGCTTGTACGAGGGCGAAGAACGAAGCCGCAGAGCACCGGGCTTCTGCGCGCACCCTAAGGACTGCTAGAGGACCGTGGTGGCCGCTCGCCTTCCCCTTCAATTCCATTCTAGCATCCCTATGGAAGGTGTTCCAGGACAATTTTCCTGAGTTTTGAATTCGTCCTGATGCAGCCCCTCCTGGGAAACTCGTGCTCGTCCTCTGAGTCTCCGACATGCAGAGACCTCGATGGCAACTGCAGAAATGAAGGGCTGCGTTGAGTTGTCGAGAAGCAAGAACATAGCCAGCGCCTTGTGTTTGGGAGTCAGCAGCTGCTGGACTTTTGCGATTGCCTTCACCGTGCACTGAATGCCAGGACGGCATGTGCACGTTAAAACAACGAGCTGGGCAAGAGTAATCGAAAGATCACGGCCGTCAGAAAGCAGCTTATATATTGCCCTGGAAAGAGCACTGCTTTTGGAGTGTGCAGTAAAATCGTGTTTCTGGACAAGGGAGGCATAAGTGCGCTGCGCTCCTAAGCTATCTCCCTGCGAGACACACTGCCAAAGCTTTTCGCTATGATGCAGTCTAGTGCAGACGCACACTACGGCTCTCCGGAGCTGTCCGAAGCCAAGCGCCGGTGGCCGGCGTCTTTCGGCTGAAGCAGCGCTTCGGAGCGTACGGCTGTTGTGTGCGCGAAGCAGCCGCTTCTCCTGCTCCGGGAGCCGGACAGAGCGGTAGCTTGTACGAGGGCGAAGAACGTTGCCGCAGGGAGACGACATTGTGTGCACAGCCTTGGCACTGCTAGAGGACGGTGACTAAAGCTCCCTGCCTCTTCAATGCACTGCTGGCATGCTTTCTCGAAGGTGTTCCGAGACAACTTTCCTGGGTTTTGACTTCGTTCTGATGCAGCCCCTCTTGGGAAATCTGTGCTCGTCCCCGGAGGATCGAGATGCAGAGAACGCGATGGCAGCTGCCGAAATGAAGGACTCTGTTGAAGTGTCGAGAAGAAAGAACTTAGACAAGCGTGTTGTGTTTGGGAGTCAGCAGCTGCTGGACTTTTGCGATTGCTTTCACTGTGCACTGAATGCCAAGAAGGCATGTGCACGTTAAAACAACGAGCTGGGCATGAGCAGGAAGGGAGCACGGGCATCAGAGTGCATCTGGCATCTTGCCCTGGAAAGAGCACTGCTTTTGGAGTGTGCAGTAAAATCGTGTTTCTGGACAAGGGAGGCATAAGTGCGCTGCGCTCCTAAGCTATCTCCCTGCGAGACACACTGCCAAAGCTTTTCGCTATGATGCAGTCTAGTGCAGACGCACACTACGGCTCTCGGCTGCTGTCCGAAGCCAAGCGCCGGTGGCCGGCGTCTTTCGGCTGAAGCAGCGCTTCGGAGCGTACGGCTGCCGCTCCCCTGTTGTGTGCGCGAAGCAGCCGCTTCTCCTGCTCCGGGAGCCGGACAGAGCGGTAGCTTGTACGAGGGCGAAGAACGAAGCCGCAGAGCAACGGGCTTCTGCGCGCACCCTAAGGACTGCTAGAGGACCGTGGTGGCCGCTCGCCTGCCTCTTCAATTGCATTCTAGCATCCTTATGGAAGGTGTTCCAGGACAATTTTCCTGAGTTTTGAATTCGTCCTGATGCAGCCCCTCCTGGGAAACTCCTGCTCGTCCTCTGAGTCTCCGAGTGCAGAGACCTCGATGGCAACTGCAGAAATGAAGGGCTGCGTTGAGTTGTCGAGAAGCAAGAACATAGCCAGCGCCTTGTGTTTGGGAGTCAGTAGCTGCTGGACTTTTGCGATTGCCTTCACCGTGCACTGAATGCCAGGACGGCATGTGCACGTTAAAACAACGAGCTGGGCAAGAGTAATCGAAAGATCACGGCCGTCAGAAAGCAGCTTATATATTGCCCTGGAAAGAGCACTGCTTTTGGAGTGTGCAGTAAAATCGTGTTTCTGGACAAGGGAGGCATAAGTGCGCTGCGCTCCTAAGCTATCTCCCTGCGAGACACACTGCCAAAGCTTTTCGCTATGATGCAGTCTAGTGCAGACGCACACTACGGCTCTCCGGAGCTGTCCGAAGCCAAGCGCCGGTGGCCGGCGTCTTTCGGCTGAAGCAGCGCTTCGGAGCGTACGGCTGTTGTGTGCGCGAAGCAGCCGCTTCTCCTGCTCCGGGAGCCGGACAGAGCGGTAGCTTGTACGAGGGCGAAGAACGTTGCCGCAGGGAGACGACATTGTGTGCACAGCCTTGGCACTGCTAGAGGACGGTGACTAAAGCTCCCTGCCTCTTCAATGCACTGCTGGCATGCTTTCTCGAAGGTGTTCCGAGACAACTTTCCTGGGTTTTGACTTCGTTCTGATGCAGCCCCTCTTGGGAAATCTGTGCTCGTCCCCGGAGGATCGAGATGCAGAGAACGCGATGGCAGCTGCCGAAATGAAGGACTCTGTTGAAGTGTCGAGAAGAAAGAACTTAGACAAGCGTGTTGTGTTTGGGAGTCAGCAGCTGCTGGACTTTTGCGATTGCTTTCACTGTGCACTGAATGCCAAGAAGGCATGTGCACGTTAAAACAACGAGCTGGGCATGAGCAGGAAGGGAGCACGGGCATCAGAGTGCATCTGGCATCTTGCCCTGGAAAGAGCACTGCTTTTGGAGTGTGCAGTAAAATCGTGTTTCTGGACAAGGGAGGCATAAGTGCGCTGCGCTCCTAAGCTATCTCCCTGCGAGACACACTGCCAAAGCTTTTCGCTATGATGCAGTCTAGTGCAGACGCACACTACGGCTCTCCGGAGCTGTCCGAAGCCAAGCGCCGGTGGCCGGCGTCTTTCGGCTGAAGCAGCGCTTCGGAGCGTACGGCTGCCGCTCCGCTGTTGTGTGCGCGAAGCAGCCGCTTCTCCTGCTCCGGGAGCCGGACAGAGCGGTAACTTGTACGAGGGCGAAGAACGAAGCCGCAGAGCACCGGGCTTCTGCGCGCACCCTAAGGACTGCTAGAGGACCGTGGTGGCCGCTCGCCTGCCCCTTCAATTCCATTCTAGCATCCCTATGGAAGATGTTCCAGGACAATTTTCCTGAGTTTTGAATTCGTCCTGATGCAGCCCCTCCTGGGAAACTCGTGCTCGTCCTCTGAGGCTCCGAGTGCAGAGACCTCGATGGCAACTGCAGAAATGAAGGGCTGCGTTGAGTTGTCGAGAAGCAAGAACATAGCCAGCGCCTTGTGTTTGGGAGTCAGCAGCTGCTGGACTTTTGCGATTGCCTTCACCGTGCACTGAATGCCAGGACGGCATGTGCACGTTAAAACAACGAGCTGGGCAAGAGTAATCGAAAGATCACGGTCGTCAGAAAGCAGCTTATATATTGCCCTGGAAAGAGCACTGCTTTTGGAGTGTGCAGTAAAATCGTGTTTCTGGACAAGGGAGGCATAAGTGCGCTGCGCTCCTAAGCTATCTCCCTGCGAGACACACTGCCAAAGCTTTTCGCTATGATGCAGTCTAGTGCAGACGCACACTACGGCTCTCCGGAGCTGTCCGAAGCCAAGCGCCGGTGGCCGGCGTCTTTCGGCTGAAGCAGCGCTTCGGAGCGTACGGCTGTTGTGTGCGCGAAGCAGCCGCTTCTCCTGCTCCGGGAGCCGGACAGAGCGGTAGCTTGTACGAGGGCGAAGAACGTTGCCGCAGGGAGACGACATTGTGTGCACAGCCTTGGCACTGCTAGAGGACGGTGACTAAAGCTCCCTGCCTCTTCAATGCACTGCTGGCATGCTTTCTCGAAGGTGTTCCGAGACAACTTTCCTGGGTTTTGACTTCGTTCTGATGCAGCCCCTCTTGGGAAATCTGTGCTCGTCCCCGGAGGATCGAGATGCAGAGAACGCGATGGCAGCTGCCGAAATGAAGGACTCTGTTGAAGTGTCGAGAAGAAAGAACTTAGACAAGCGTGTTGTGTTTGGGAGTCAGCAGCTGCTGGACTTTTGCGATTGCTTTCACTGTGCACTGAATGCCAAGAAGGCATGTGCACGTTAAAACAACGAGCTGGGCATGAGCAGGAAGGGAGCACGGGCATCAGAGTGCATCTGGCATCTTGCCCTGGAAAGAGCACTGCTTTTGGAGTGTGCAGTAAAATCGTGTTTCTGGACAAGGGAGGCATAAGTGCGCTGCGCTCCTAAGCTATCTCCCTGCGAGACACACTGCCAAAGCTTTTCGCTATGATGCAGTCTAGTGCAGATGCACACTACGGCTCTCGGCTGCTGTACGAAGCCAAGCGCCGGTGGCCGGCGTCTTTCGGCTGAAGCAGCGCTTCGGAGCGTACGGCTGCCGCTCCGCTGTTGTGTGCGCGAAGCAGCCGCTTCTCCTGCTCCGGGAGCCGGACAGAGCGGTAGCTTGTACGAGGGCGAAGAACGAAGCCGCAGAGCACCGGGCTTCTGCGCGCACCCTAAGGACTGCTAGAGGACCGTGGTGGCCGCTCGCCTTCCCCTTCAATTCCATTCTAGCATCCCTATGGAAGATGTTCCAGGACAATTTTCCTGAGTTTTGAATTCGTCCTGATGCAGCCCCTCCTGGGAAACTCGTGCTCGTCCTCTGAGTCTCCGACATGCAGAGACCTCGATGGCAACTGCAGAAATGAAGGGCTGCGTTGAGTTGTCGAGAAGCAAGAACATAGCCAGCGCCTTGTGTTTGGGAGTCAGCAGCTGCTGGACTTTTGCGATTGCTTTCACTGTGCACTGAATGCCAAGAAGGCATGTGCACGTTAAAACAACGAGCTGGGCATGAGCAGGAAGGGAGCACGGGCATCAGAGTGCATCTGGCATCTTGCCCTGGAAAGAGCACTGCTTTTGGAGTGTGCAGTAAAATCGTGTTTCTGGACAAGGGAGGCATAAGTGCGCTGCGCTCCTAAGCTATCTCCCTGCGAGACACACTGCCAAAGCTTTTCGCTATGATGCAGTCTAGTGCAGACGCACACTACGGCTCTCCGGAGCTGTCCGAAGCCAAGCGCCGGTGGCCGGCGTCTTTCGGCTGAAGCAGCGCTTCGGAGCGTACGGCTGCCGCTCCCCTGTTGTGTGCGCGAAGCAGCCGCTTCTCCTGCTCCGGGAGCCGGACAGAGCGGTAGCTTGTACGAGGGCGAAGAACGAAGCCGCAGAGCAACGGGCTTCTGCGCGCACCCTAAGGACTGCTAGAGGACCGTGGTGGCCGCTCGCCTGCCTCTTCAATTGCATTCTAGCATCCTTATGGAAGGTGTTCCAGGACAATTTTCCTGAGTTTTGAATTCGTCCTGATGCAGCCCCTCCTGGGAAACTCCTGCTCGTCCTCTGAGTCTCCGAGTGCAGAGACCTCGATGGCAACTGCAGAAATGAAGGGCTGCGTTGAGTTGTCGAGAAGCAAGAACATAGCCAGCGCCTTGTGTTTGGGAGTCAGCAGCTGCTGGACTTTTGCTATTGCCTTCACCGTGCACTGAATGCCAGGACGGCATGTGCACGTTAAAACAACGAGCTGGGCAAGAGTAATCGAAAGATCACGGCCGTCAGAAAGCAGCTTATATATTGCCCTGGAAAGAGCACTGTTTTTGGAGTGTGCAGTAAAATGGTGTTTCTGGACAAGGGAGGCATAAGTGCGCTGCGCTCCTAAGCTATCTCCCTGCGAGACACACTGCCAAAGCTTTTCGCTATGATGCAGTCTAGTGCAGACGCACACTACGGCTCTCGGCTGCTGTCCGAAGCCAAGCGCCGGTGGCCGGCGTCTTTCGGCTGAAGCAGCGCTTCGGAGCGTACGGCTGCCGCTCCCCTGTTGTGTGCGCGAAGCAGCCGCTTCTCCTGCTCCGGGAGCCGGACAGAGCGGTAGCTTGTACGAGGGCGAAGAACGAAGCCGCAGAGCAACGGGCTTCTGCGCGCACCCTAAGGACTGCTAGAGGACCGTGGTGGCCGCTCGCCTGCCTCTTCAATTGCATTCTAGCATCCTTATGGAAGGTGTTCCAGGACAATTTTCCTGAGTTTTGAATTCGTCCTGATGCAGCCCCTCCTGGGAAACTCCTGCTCGTCCTCTGAGTCTCCGAGTGCAGAGACCTCGATGGCAACTGCAGAAATGAAGGGCTGCGTTGAGTTGTCGAGAAGCAAGAACATAGCCAGCGCCTTGTGTTTGGGAGTCAGCAGCTGCTGGACTTTTGCTATTGCCTTCACCGTGCACTGAATGCCAGGACGGCATGTGCACGTTAAAACAACGAGCTGGGCAAGAGTAATCGAAAGATCACGGCCGTCAGAAAGCAGCTTATATATTGCCCTGGAAAGAGCACTGTTTTTGGAGTGTGCAGTAAAATGGTGTTTCTGGACAAGGGAGGCATAAGTGCGCTGCGCTCCTAAGCTATCTCCCTGCGAGACACACTGCCAAAGCTTTTCGCTATGATGCAGTCTAGTGCAGACGCACACTACGGCTCTCCGGAGCTGTCCGAAGCCAAGCGCCGGTGGCCGGCGTCTTTCGGCTGAAGCAGCGCTTCGGAGCGTACGGCTGTTGTGTGCGCGAAGCAGCCGCTTCTCCTGCTCCGGGAGCCGGACAGAGCGGTAGCTTGTACGAGGGCGAAGAACGTTGCCGCAGGGAGACGACATTGTGTGCACAGCCTTGGCACTGCTAGAGGACGGTGACTAAAGCTCCCTGCCTCTTCAATGCACTGCTGGCATGCTTTCTCGAAGGTGTTCCGAGACAACTTTCCTGGGTTTTGACTTCGTTCTGATGCAGCCCCTCTTGGGAAATCTGTGCTCGTCCCCGGAGGATCGAGATGCAGAGAACGCGATGGCAGCTGCCGAAATGAAGGACTCTGTTGAAGTGTCGAGAAGAAAGAACTTAGACAAGCGTGTTGTGTTTGGGAGTCAGCAGCTGCTGGACTTTTGCGATTGCTTTCACTGTGCACTGAATGCCAAGAAGGCATGTGCACGTTAAAACAACGAGCTGGGCATGAGCAGGAAGGGAGCACGGGCATCAGAGTGCATCTGGCATCTTGCCCTGGAAAGAGCACTGCTTTTGGAGTGTGCAGTAAAATCGTGTTTCTGGACAAGGGAGGCATAAGTGCGCTGCGCTCCTAAGCTATCTCCCTGCGAGACACACTGCCAAAGCTTTTCGCTATGATGCAGTCTAGTGCAGACGCACACTACGGCTCTCGGCTGCTGTACGAAGCCAAGCGCCGGTGGCCGGCGTCTTTCGGCTGAAGCAGCGCTTCGGAGCGTACGGCTGCCGCTCCGCTGTTGTGTGCGCGAAGCAGCCGCTTCTCCTGCTCCGGGAGCCGGACAGAGCGGTAGCTTGTACGAGGGCGAAGAACGAAGCCGCAGAGCACCGGGCTTCTGCGCGCACCCTAAGGACTGCTAGAGGACCGTGGTGGCCGCTCGCCTTCCCCTTCAATTCCATTCTAGCATCCATATGGAAGATGTTCCAGGACAATTTTCCTGAGTTTTGAATTCGTCCTGATGCAGCCCCTCCTGGGAAACTCCTGCTCGTCCTCTGAGTCTCCGACATGCAGAGACCTCGATGGCAACTGCAGAAATGAAGGGCTGCGTTGAGTTGTCGAGAAGCAAGAACATAGCCAGCGCCTTGTGTTTGGAAGTCAGCAGCTGCTGGACTTTTGCGTTTGCCTTCACGGTGCACTGAATGCCAGGACGACATGTGCACGTTAAAACAACGAGCTGGGCAAGAGTAATCGAAAGATCACGGCCGTCAGAAAGCAGCTTATATATTGCCCTGGAAAGAGCACTGCTTTTGGAGTGTGCAGTAAAATCGTGTTTCTGGACAAGGGAGGCATAAGTGCGCTGCGCTCCTAAGCTATCTCCCTGCGAGACACACTGCCAAAGCTTTTCGCTATGATGCAGTCTAGTGCAGACGCACACTACGGCTCTCCGGAGCTGTCCGAAGCCAAGCGCCGGTGGCCGGCGTCTTTCGGCTGAAGCAGCGCTTCGGAGCGTAGGGCTGTTGTGTGCGCGAAGCAGCCGCTTCTCCTGCTCCGGGAGCCGGACAGAGCGGTAGCTTGTACGAGGGCGAAGAACGTTGCCGCAGGGAGACGACATTGTGTGCACAGCCTTGGCACTGCTAGAGGACGGTGACTAAAGCTCCCTGCCTCTTCAATGCACTGCTGGCATGCTTTCTCGAAGGTGTTCCGAGACAACTTTCCTGGGTTTTGACTTCGTTCTGATGCAGCCCCTCTTGGGAAATCTGTGCTCGTCCCCGGAGGATCGAGATGCAGAGAACGCGATGGCAGCTGCCGAAATGAAGGACTCTGTTGAAGTGTCGAGAAGAAAGAACTTAGACAAGCGTGTTGTGTTTGGGAGTCAGCAGCTGCTGGACTTTTGCGATTGCTTTCACTGTGCACTGAATGCCAAGAAGGCATGTGCACGTTAAAACAACGAGCTGGGCATGAGCAGGAAGGGAGCACGGGCATCAGAGTGCATCTGGCATCTTGCCCTGGAAAGAGCACTGCTTTTGGAGTGTGCAGTAAAATCGTGTTTCTGGACAAGGGAGGCATAAGTGCGCTGCGCTCCTAAGCTATCTCCCTGCGAGACACACTGCCAAAGCTTTTCGCTATGATGCAGTCTAGTGCAGACGCACACTACGGCTCTCGGCTGCTGTACGAAGCCAAGCGCCGGTGGCCGGCGTCTTTCGGCTGAAGCTGCGCTTCGGAGCGTACGGCTGCCGCTCCGCTGTTGTGTGCGCGAAGCAGCCGCTTCTCCTGCTCCGGGAGCCGGACAGAGCGGTAGCTTGTACGAGGGCGAAGAACGAAGCCGCAGAGCACCGGGCTTCTGCGCGCACCCTAAGGACTGCTAGAGGACCGTGGTGGCCGCTCGCCTTCCCCTTCAATTCCATTCTAGCATCCCTATGGAAGGTGTTCCAGGACAATTTTCCTGAGTTTTGAATTCGTCCTGATGCAGCCCCTCCTGGGAAACTCGTGCTCGTCCTCTGAGTCTCCGACATGCAGAGACCTCGATGGCAACTGCAGAAATGAAGGGCTGCGTTGAGTTGTCGAGAAGCAAGAACATAGCCAGCGCCTTGTGTTTGGGAGTCAGCAGCTGCTGGACTTTTGCGATTGCCTTCACCGTGCACTGAATGCCAGGACGGCATGTGCACGTTAAAACAACGAGCTGGGCAAGAGTAATCGAAAGATCACGGCCGTCAGAAAGCAGCTTATATATTGCCCTGGAAAGAGCACTGCTTTTGGAGTGTGCAGTAAAATCGTGTTTCTGGACAAGGGAGGCATAAGTGCGCTGCGCTCCTAAGCTATCTCCCTGCGAGACACACTGCCAAAGCTTTTCGCTATGATGCAGTCTAGTGCAGACGCACACTACGGCTCTCCGGAGCTGTCCGAAGCCAAGCGCCGGTGGCCGGCGTCTTTCAGCTGAAGCAGCGCTTCGGAGCGTACGGCTGTTGTGTGCGCGAAGCAGCCGCTTCTCCTGCTCCGGGAGCCGGACAGAGCGGTAGCTTGTACGAGGGCGAAGAACGTTGCCGCAGGGAGACGACATTGTGTGCACAGCCTTGGCACTGCTAGAGGACGGTGACTAAAGCTCCCTGCCTCTTCAATGCACTGCTGGCATGCTTTCTCGAAGGTGTTCCGAGACAACTTTCCTGGGTTTTGACTTCGTTCTGATGCAGCCCCTCTTGGGAAATCTGTGCTCGTCCCCGGAGGATCGAGATGCAGAGAACGCGATGGCAGCTGCCGAAATGAAGGACTCTGTTGAAGTGTCGAGAAGAAAGAACTTAGACAAGCGTGTTGTGTTTGGGAGTCAGCAGCTGCTGGACTTTTGCGATTGCTTTCACTGTGCACTGAATGCCAAGAAGGCATGTGCACGTTAAAACAACGAGCTGGGCATGAGCAGGAAGGGAGCACGGGCATCAGAGTGCATCTGGCATCTTGCCCTGGAAAGAGCACTGCTTTTGGAGTGTGCAGTAAAATCGTGTTTCTGGACAAGGGAGGCATAAGTGCGCTGCGCTCCTAAGCTATCTCCCTGCGAGACACACTGCCAAAGCTTTTCGCTATGATGCAGTCTAGTGCAGACGCACACTACGGCTCTCGGCTGCTGTACGAAGCCAAGCGCCGGTGGCCGGCGTCTTTCGGCTGAAGCTGCGCTTCGGAGCGTACGGCTGCCGCTCCGCTGTTGTGTGCGCGAAGCAGCCGCTTCTCCTGCTCCGGGAGCCGGACAGAGCGGTAGCTTGTACGAGGGCGAAGAACGAAGCCGCAGAGCAACGGGCTTCTGCGCGCACCCTAAGGACTGCTAGAGGACCGTGGTGGCCGCTCGCCTGCCTCTTCAATTGCATTCTAGCATCCTTATGGAAGGTGTTCCAGGACAATTTTCCTGAGTTTTGAATTCGTCCTGATGCAGCCCCTCCTGGGAAACTCCTGCTCGTCCTCTGAGTCTCCGAGTGCAGAGACCTCGATGGCAACTGCAGAAATGAAGGGCTGCGTTGAGTTGTCGAGAAGCAAGAACATAGCCAGCGCCTTGTGTTTGGGAGTCAGTAGCTGCTGGACTTTTGCGATTGCCTTCACCGTGCACTGAATGCCAGGACGGCATGTGCACGTTAAAACAACGAGCTGGGCAAGAGTAATCGAAAGATCACGGCCGTCAGAAAGCAGCTTATATATTGCCCTGGAAAGAGCACTGCTTTTGGAGTGTGCAGTAAAATCGTGTTTCTGGACAAGGGAGGCATAAGTGCGCTGCGCTCCTAAGCTATCTCCCTGCGAGACACACTGCCAAAGCTTTTCGCTATGATGCAGTCTAGTGCAGACGCACACTACGGCTCTCCGGAGCTGTCCGAAGCCAAGCGCCGGTGGCCGGCGTCTTTCGGCTGAAGCAGCGCTTCGGAGCGTACGGCTGTTGTGTGCGCGAAGCAGCCGCTTCTCCTGCTCCGGGAGCCGGACAGAGCGGTAGCTTGTACGAGGGCGAAGAACGTTGCCGCAGGGAGACGACATTGTGTGCACAGCCTTGGCACTGCTAGAGGACGGTGACTAAAGCTCCCTGCCTCTTCAATGCACTGCTGGCATGCTTTCTCGAAGGTGTTCCGAGACAACTTTCCTGGGTTTTGACTTCGTTCTGATGCAGCCCCTCTTGGGAAATCTGTGCTCGTCCCCGGAGGATCGAGATGCAGAGAACGCGATGGCAGCTGCCGAAATGAAGGACTCTGTTGAAGTGTCGAGAAGAAAGAACTTAGACAAGCGTGTTGTGTTTGGGAGTCAGCAGCTGCTGGACTTTTGCGATTGCTTTCACTGTGCACTGAATGCCAAGAAGGCATGTGCACGTTAAAACAACGAGCTGGGCATGAGCAGGAAGGGAGCACGGGCATCAGAGTGCATCTGGCATCTTGCCCTGGAAAGAGCACTGCTTTTGGAGTGTGCAGTAAAATCGTGTTTCTGGACAAGGGAGGCATAAGTGCGCTGCGCTCCTAAGCTATCTCCCTGCGAGACACACTGCCAAAGCTTTTCGCTATGATGCAGTCTAGTGCAGACGCACACTACGGCTCTCCGGAGCTGTCCGAAGCCAAGCGCCGGTGGCCGGCGTCTTTCGGCTGAAGCAGCGCTTCGGAGCGTACGGCTGCCGCTCCGCTGTTGTGTGCGCGAAGCAGCCGCTTCTCCTGCTCCGGGAGCCGGACAGAGCGGTAACTTGTACGAGGGCGAAGAACGAAGCCGCAGAGCACCGGGCTTCTGCGCGCACCCTAAGGACTGCTAGAGGACCGTGGTGGCCGCTCGCCTGCCCCTTCAATTCCATTCTAGCATCCCTATGGAAGATGTTCCAGGACAATTTTCCTGAGTTTTGAATTCGTCCTGATGCAGCCCCTCCTGGGAAACTCGTGCTCGTCCTCTGAGGCTCCGAGTGCAGAGACCTCGATGGCAACTGCAGAAATGAAGGGCTGCGTTGAGTTGTCGAGAAGCAAGAACATAGCCAGCGCCTTGTGTTTGGGAGTCAGTAGCTGCTGGACTTTTGCGATTGCCTTCACCGTGCACTGAATGCCAGGACGGCATGTGCACGTTAAAACAACGAGCTGGGCAAGAGTAATCGAAAGATCACGGTCGTCAGAAAGCAGCTTATATATTGCCCTGGAAAGAGCACTGCTTTTGGAGTGTGCAGTAAAATCGTGTTTCTGGACAAGGGAGGCATAAGTGCGCTGCGCTCCTAAGCTATCTCCCTGCGAGACACACTGCCAAAGCTTTTCGCTATGATGCAGTCTAGTGCAGACGCACACTACGGCTCTCCGGAGCTGTCCGAAGCCAAGCGCCGGTGGCCGGCGTCTTTCGGCTGAAGCAGCGCTTCGGAGCGTACGGCTGTTGTGTGCGCGAAGCAGCCGCTTCTCCTGCTCCGGGAGCCGGACAGAGCGGTAGCTTGTACGAGGGCGAAGAACGTTGCCGCAGGGAGACGACATTGTGTGCACAGCCTTGGCACTGCTAGAGGACGGTGACTAAAGCTCCCTGCCTCTTCAATGCACTGCTGGCATGCTTTCTCGAAGGTGTTCCGAGACAACTTTCCTGGGTTTTGACTTCGTTCTGATGCAGCCCCTCTTGGGAAATCTGTGCTCGTCCCCGGAGGATCGAGATGCAGAGAACGCAATGGCAGCTGCCGAAATGAAGGACTCTGTTGAAGTGTCGAGAAGAAAGAACTTAGACAAGCGTGTTGTGTTTGGGAGTCAGCAGCTGCTGGACTTTTGCGATTGCTTTCACTGTGCACTGAATGCCAAGAAGGCATGTGCACGTTAAAACAACGAGCTGGGCATGAGCAGGAAGGGAGCACGGGCATCAGAGTGCATCTGGCATCTTGCCCTGGAAAGAGCACTGCTTTTGGAGTGTGCAGTAAAATCGTGTTTCTGGACAAGGGAGGCATAAGTGCGCTGCGCTCCTAAGCTATCTCCCTGCGAGACACACTGCCAAAGCTTTTCGCTATGATGCAGTCTAGTGCAGATGCACACTACGGCTCTCGGCTGCTGTACGAAGCCAAGCGCCGGTGGCCGGCGTCTTTCGGCTGAAGCAGCGCTTCGGAGCGTACGGCTGCCGCTCCGCTGTTGTGTGCGCGAAGCAGCCGCTTCTCCTGCTCCGGGAGCCGGACAGAGCGGTAGCTTGTACGAGGGCGAAGAACGAAGCCGCAGAGCACCGGGCTTCTGCGCGCACCCTAAGGACTGCTAGAGGACCGTGGTGGCCGCTCGCCTTCCCCTTCAATTCCATTCTAGCATCCCTATGGAAGATGTTCCAGGACAATTTTCCTGAGTTTTGAATTCGTCCTGATGCAGCCCCTCCTGGGAAACTCGTGCTCGTCCTCTGAGTCTCCGACATGCAGAGACCTCGATGGCAACTGCAGAAATGAAGGGCTGCGTTGAGTTGTCGAGAAGCAAGAACATAGCCAGCGCCTTGTGTTTGGGAGTCAGCAGCTGCTGGACTTTTGCGATTGCTTTCACTGTGCACTGAATGCCAAGAAGGCATGTGCACGTTAAAACAACGAGCTGGGCATGAGCAGGAAGGGAGCACGGGCATCAGAGTGCATCTGGCATCTTGCCCTGGAAAGAGCACTGCTTTTGGAGTGTGCAGTAAAATCGTGTTTCTGGACAAGGGAGGCATAAGTGCGCTGCGCTCCTAAGCTATCTCCCTGCGAGACACACTGCCAAAGCTTTTCGCTATGATGCAGTCTAGTGCAGACGCACACTACGGCTCTCGGCTGCTGTCCGAAGCCAAGCGCCGGTGGCCGGCGTCTTTCGGCTGAAGCAGCGCTTCGGAGCGTACGGCTGCCGCTCCCCTGTTGTGTGCGCGAAGCAGCCGCTTCTCCTGCTCCGGGAGCCGGACAGAGCGGTAGCTTGTACGAGGGCGAAGAACGAAGCCGCAGAGCAACGGGCTTCTGCGCGCACCCTAAGGACTGCTAGAGGACCGTGGTGGCCGCTCGCCTGCCTCTTCAATTGCATTCTAGCATCCTTATGGAAGGTGTTCCAGGACAATTTTCCTGAGTTTTGAATTCGTCCTGATGCAGCCCCTCCTGGGAAACTCCTGCTCGTCCTCTGAGTCTCCGAGTGCAGAGACCTCGATGGCAACTGCAGAAATGAAGGGCTGCGTTGAGTTGTCGAGAAGCAAGAACATAGCCAGCGCCTTGTGTTTGGGAGTCAGCAGCTGCTGGACTTTTGCTATTGCCTTCACCGTGCACTGAATGCCAGGACGGCATGTGCACGTTAAAACAACGAGCTGGGCAAGAGTAATCGAAAGATCACGGCCGTCAGAAAGCAGCTTATATATTGCCCTGGAAAGAGCACTGTTTTTGGAGTGTGCAGTAAAATGGTGTTTCTGGACAAGGGAGGCATAAGTGCGCTGCGCTCCTAAGCTATCTCCCTGCGAGACACACTGCCAAAGCTTTTCGCTATGATGCAGTCTAGTGCAGACGCACACTACGGCTCTCCGGAGCTGTCCGAAGCCAAGCGCCGGTGGCCGGCGTCTTTCGGCTGAAGCAGCGCTTCGGAGCGTACGGCTGTTGTGTGCGCGAAGCAGCCGCTTCTCCTGCTCCGGGAGCCGGACAGAGCGGTAGCTTGTACGAGGGCGAAGAACGTTGCCGCAGGGAGACGACATTGTGTGCACAGCCTTGGCACTGCTAGAGGACGGTGACTAAAGCTCCCTGCCTCTTCAATGCACTGCTGGCATGCTTTCTCGAAGGTGTTCCGAGACAACTTTCCTGGGTTTTGACTTCGTTCTGATGCAGCCCCTCTTGGGAAATCTGTGCTCGTCCCCGGAGGATCGAGATGCAGAGAACGCGATGGCAGCTGCCGAAATGAAGGACTCTGTTGAAGTGTCGAGAAGAAAGAACTTAGACAAGCGTGTTGTGTTTGGGAGTCAGCAGCTGCTGGACTTTTGCGATTGCTTTCACTGTGCACTGAATGCCAAGAAGGCATGTGCACGTTAAAACAACGAGCTGGGCATGAGCAGGAAGGGAGCACGGGCATCAGAGTGCATCTGGCATCTTGCCCTGGAAAGAGCACTGCTTTTGGAGTGTGCAGTAAAATCGTGTTTCTGGACAAGGGAGGCATAAGTGCGCTGCGCTCCTAAGCTATCTCCCTGCGAGACACACTGCCAAAGCTTTTCGCTATGATGCAGTCTAGTGCAGACGCACACTACGGCTCTCGGCTGCTGTACGAAGCCAAGCGCCGGTGGCCGGCGTCTTTCGGCTGAAGCAGCGCTTCGGAGCGTACGGCTGCCGCTCCGCTGTTGTGTGCGCGAAGCAGCCGCTTCTCCTGCTCCGGGAGCCGGACAGAGCGGTAGCTTGTACGAGGGCGAAGAACGAAGCCGCAGAGCACCGGGCTTCTGCGCGCACCCTAAGGACTGCTAGAGGACCGTGGTGGCCGCTCGCCTTCCCCTTCAATTCCATTCTAGCATCCATATGGAAGATGTTCCAGGACAATTTTCCTGAGTTTTGAATTCGTCCTGATGCAGCCCCTCCTGGGAAACTCCTGCTCGTCCTCTGAGTCTCCGACATGCAGAGACCTCGATGGCAACTGCAGAAATGAAGGGCTGCGTTGAGTTGTCGAGAAGCAAGAACATAGCCAGCGCCTTGTGTTTGGAAGTCAGCAGCTGCTGGACTTTTGCGTTTGCCTTCACGGTGCACTGAATGCCAGGACGACATGTGCACGTTAAAACAACGAGCTGGGCAAGAGTAATCGAAAGATCACGGCCGTCAGAAAGCAGCTTATATATTGCCCTGGAAAGAGCACTGCTTTTGGAGTGTGCAGTAAAATCGTGTTTCTGGACAAGGGAGGCATAAGTGCGCTGCGCTCCTAAGCTATCTCCCTGCGAGACACACTGCCAAAGCTTTTCGCTATGATGCAGTCTAGTGCAGACGCACACTACGGCTCTCCGGAGCTGTACGAAGCCAAGCGCCGGTGGCCGGCGTCTTTCGGCTGAAGCAGCGCTTCGGAGCGTACGGCTGCCGCTCCCCTGTTGTGTGCGCGAAGCAGCCGCTTCTCCTGCTCCGGGAGCCGGACAGAGCGGTAGCTTGTACGAAGGCGAAGAACGAAGCCGCAGAGCAACGGGCTTCTGCGCGCACCCTAAGGACTGCTAGAGGACCGTGGTGGCCGCTCGCCTGCCTCTTCAATTCCATTCTAGCATCCTTATGGAAGGTGTTCCAGGACAATTTTCCTGAGTTTTGAATTCGTCCTGATGCAGCCCCTCCTGGGAAACTCGTGCTCGTCCTCTGAGGCTCCGAGTGCAGAGACCTCGATGGCAACTGCAGAAATGAAGGGCTGCGTTGAGTTGTCGAGAAGCAAGAACATAGCCAGCGCCTTGTGTTTGGGAGTCAGCAGCTGCTGGACTTTTGCGATTGCCTTCACCGTGCACTGAATGCCAGGACGGCATGTGCACGTTAAAACAACGAGCTGGGCAAGAGTAATCGAAAGATCACGGCCGTCAGAAAGCAGCTTATATATTGCCCTGGAAAGAGCACTGCTTTTGGAGTGTGCAGTAAAATGGTGTTTCTGGACAAGGGAGGCATAAGTGCGCTGCGCTCCTAAGCTATCTCCCTGCGAGACACACTGCCAAAGCTTTTCGCTATGATGCAGTCTAGTGCAGACGCACACTAGGGCTCTCCGGAGCTGTCCGAAGCCAAACGCCGGTGGCCGGCGTCTTTCGGCTGAAGCAGCGCTTCGGAGCGTACGGCTGTTGTGTGCGCGAAGCAGCCGCTTCTCCTGCTCCGGGAGCCGGACAGAGCGGTAGCTTGTACGAGGGCGAAGAACGTTGCCGCAGGGAGACGACATTGTGTGCACAGCCTTGGCACTGCTAGAGGACGGTGACTAAAGCTCCCTGCCTCTTCAATGCACTGCTGGCATGCTTTCTCGAAGGTGTTCCGAGACAACTTTCCTGGGTTTTGACTTCGTTCTGATGCAGCCCCTCTTGGGAAATCTGTGCTCGTCCCCGGAGGATCGAGATGCAGAGAACGCGATGGCAGCTGCCGAAATGAAGGACTCTGTTGAAGTGTCGAGAAGAAAGAACTTAGACAAGCGTGTTGTGTTTGGGAGTCAGCAGCTGCTGGACTTTTGCGATTGCTTTCACTGTGCACTGAATGCCAAGAAGGCATGTGCACGTTAAAACAACGAGCTGGGCATGAGCAGGAAGGGAGCACGGGCATCAGAGTGCATCTGGCATCTTGCCCTGGAAAGAGCACTGCTTTTGGAGTGTGCAGTAAAATCGTGTTTCTGGACAAGGGAGGCATAAGTGCGCTGCGCTCCTAAGCTATCTCCCTGCGAGACACACTGCCAAAGCTTTTCGCTATGATGCAGTCTAGTGCAGACGCACACTACGGCTCTCGGCTGCTGTCCGAAGCCAAGCGCCGGTGGCCGGCATCTTTCGGCTGAAGCAGCGCTTCGGAGCGTACGGCTGCCGCTCCGCTGTTGTGTGCGCGAAGCAGCCGCTTCTCCTGCTCCGGGAGCCGGACAGAGCGGTAGCTTGTACGAGGGCGAAGAACGAAGCCGCAGAGCACCGGGCTTCTGCGCGCACCCTAAGGACTGCTAGAGGACCGTGGTGGCCGCTCGCCTTCCCCTTCAATTCCATTCTAGCATCCCTATGGAAGATGTTCCAGGACAATTTTCCTGAGTTTTGAATTCGTCCTGATGCAGCCCCTCCTGGGAAACTCGTGCTCGTCCTCTGAGTCTCCGACATGCAGAGACCTCGATGGCAACTGCAGAAATGAAGGGCTGCGTTGAGTTGTCGAGAAGCAAGAACATAGCCAGCGCCTTGTGTTTGGGAGTCAGCAGCTGCTGGACTTTTGCGATTGCTTTCACTGTGCACTGAATGCCAAGAAGGCATGTGCACGTTAAAACAACGAGCTGGGCATGAGCAGGAAGGGAGCACGGGCATCAGAGTGCATCTGGCATCTTGCCCTGGAAAGAGCACTGCTTTTGGAGTGTGCAGTAAAATCGTGTTTCTGGACAAGGGAGGCATAAGTGCGCTGCGCTCCTAAGCTATCTCCCTGCGAGACACACTGCCAAAGCTTTTCGCTATGATGCAGTCTAGTGCAGACGCACACTACGGCTCTCGGCTGCTGTCCGAAGCCAAGCGCCGGTGGCCGGCGTCTTTCGGCTGAAGCAGCGCTTCGGAGCGTACGGCTGCCGCTCCCCTGTTGTGTGCGCGAAGCAGCCGCTTCTCCTGCTCCGGGAGCCGGACAGAGCGGTAGCTTGTACGAGGGCGAAGAACGAAGCCGCAGAGCAACGGGCTTCTGCGCGCACCCTAAGGACTGCTAGAGGACCGTGGTGGCCGCTCGCCTGCCTCTTCAATTGCATTCTAGCATCCTTATGGAAGGTGTTCCAGGACAATTTTCCTGAGTTTTGAATTCGTCCTGATGCAGCCCCTCCTGGGAAACTCCTGCTCGTCCTCTGAGTCTCCGAGTGCAGAGACCTCGATGGCAACTGCAGAAATGAAGGGCTGCGTTGAGTTGTCGAGAAGCAAGAACATAGCCAGCGCCTTGTGTTTGGGAGTCAGTAGCTGCTGGACTTTTGCTATTGCCTTCACCGTGCACTGAATGCCAGGACGGCATGTGCACGTTAAAACAACGAGCTGGGCAAGAGTAATCGAAAGATCACGGCCGTCAGAAAGCAGCTTATATATTGCCCTGGAAAGAGCACTGCTTTTGGAGTGTGCAGTAAAATCGTGTTTCTGGACAAGGGAGGCATAAGTGCGCTGCGCTCCTAAGCTATCTCCCTGCGAGACACACTGCCAAAGCTTTTCGCTATGATGCAGTCTAGTGCAGACGCACACTACGGCTCTCCGGAGCTGTCCGAAGCCAAGCGCCGGTGGCCGGCGTCTTTCGGCTGAAGCAGCGCTTCGGAGCGTACGGCTGTTGTGTGCGCGAAGCAGCCGCTTCTCCTGCTCCGGGAGCCGGACAGAGCGGTAGCTTGTACGAGGGCGAAGAACGTTGCCGCAGGGAGACGACATTGTGTGCACAGCCTTGGCACTGCTAGAGGACGGTGACTAAAGCTCCCTGCCTCTTCAATGCACTGCTGGCATGCTTTCTCGAAGGTGTTCCGAGACAACTTTCCTGGGTTTTGACTTCGTTCTGATGCAGCCCCTCTTGGGAAATCTGTGCTCGTCCCCGGAGGATCGAGATGCAGAGAACGCGATGGCAGCTGCCGAAATGAAGGACTCTGTTGAAGTGTCGAGAAGAAAGAACTTAGACAAGCGTGTTGTGTTTGGGAGTCAGCAGCTGCTGGACTTTTGCGATTGCTTTCACTGTGCACTGAATGCCAAGAAGGCATGTGCACGTTAAAACAACGAGCTGGGCATGAGCAGGAAGGGAGCACGGGCATCAGAGTGCATCTGGCATCTTGCCCTGGAAAGAGCACTGCTTTTGGAGTGTGCAGTAAAATCGTGTTTCTGGACAAGGGAGGCATAAGTGCGCTGCGCTCCTAAGCTATCTCCCTGCGAGACACACTGCCAAAGCTTTTCGCTATGATGCAGTCTAGTGCAGACGCACACTACGGCTCTCGGCTGCTGTACGAAGCCAAGCGCCGGTGGCCGGCGTCTTTCGGCTGAAGCAGCGCTTCGGAGCGTACGGCTGCCGCTCCGCTGTTGTGTGCGCGAAGCAGCCGCTTCTCCTGCTCCGGGAGCCGGACAGAGCGGTAGCTTGTACGAGGGCGAAGAACGAAGCCGCAGAGCACCGGGCTTCTGCGCGCACCCTAAGGACTGCTAGAGGACCGTGGTGGCCGCTCGCCTTCCCCTTCAATTCCATTCTAGCATCCATATGGAAGATGTTCCAGGACAATTTTCCTGAGTTTTGAATTCGTCCTGATGCAGCCCCTCCTGGGAAACTCCTGCTCGTCCTCTGAGTCTCCGACATGCAGAGACCTCGATGGCAACTGCAGAAATGAAGGGCTGCGTTGAGTTGTCGAGAAGCAAGAACATAGCCAGCGCCTTGTGTTTGGGAGTCAGCAGCTGCTGGACTTTTGCGTTTGCCTTCACGGTGCACTGAATGCCAGGACGACATGTGCACGTTAAAACAACGAGCTGGGCAAGAGTAATCGAAAGATCACGGCCGTCAGAAAGCAGCTTATATATTGCCCTGGAAAGAGCACTGCTTTTGGAGTGTGCAGTAAAATCGTGTTTCTGGACAAGGGAGGCATAAGTGCGCTGCGCTCCTAAGCTATCTCCCTGCGAGACACACTGCCAAAGCTTTTCGCTATGATGCAGTCTAGTGCAGACGCACACTACGGCTCTCCGGAGCTGTCCGAAGCCAAGCGCCGGTGGCCGGCGTCTTTCGGCTGAAGCAGCGCTTCGGAGCGTACGGCTATTGTGTGCGCGAAGCAGCCGCTTCTCCTGCTCCGGGAGCCGGACAGAGCGGTAGCTTGTACGAGGGCGAAGAACGTTGCCGCAGGGAGACGACATTGTGTGCACAGCCTTGGCACTGCTAGAGGACGGTGACTAAAGCTCCCTGCCTCTTCAATGCACTGCTGGCATGCTTTCTCGAAGGTGTTCCGAGACAACTTTCCTGGGTTTTGACTTCGTTCTGATGCAGCCCCTCTTGGGAAATCTGTCCTCGTCCCCGGAGGATCGAGATGCAGAGAACGCGATGGCAGCTGCCGAAATGAAGGACTCTGTTGAAGTGTCGAGAAGAAAGAACTTAGACAAGCGTGTTGTGTTTGGGAGTCAGCAGCTGCTGGACTTTTGCGATTGCTTTCACTGTGCACTGAATGCCAAGAAGGCATGTGCACGTTAAAACAACGAGCTGGGCATGAGCAGGAAGGGAGCACGGGCATCAGAGTGCATCTGGCATCTTGCCCTGCAAAGAGCACTGCTTTTGGAGTGTGCAGTAAAATCGTGTTTCTGGACAAGGGAGGCATAAGTGCGCTGCGCTCCTAAGCTATCTCCCTGCGAGACACACTGCCAAAGCTTTTCGCTATGATGCAGTCTAGTGCAGACGCACACTACGGCTCTCCGGAGCTGTCCGAAGCCAAGCGCCGGTGGCCGGCGTCTTTCGGCTGAAGCAGCGCTTCGGAGCGTACGGCTGCCGCTCCCCTGTTGTGTGCGCGAAGCAGCCGCTTCTCCTGCTCCGGGAGCCGGACAGAGCGGTAGCTTGTACGAAGGCGAAGAACGAAGCCGCAGAGCAACGGGCTTCTGCGCGCACCCTAAGGACTGCTAGAGGACCGTGGTGGCCGCTCGCCTGCCTCTTCAATTCCATTCTAGCATCCTTATGGAAGGTGTTCCAGGACAATTTTCCTGAGTTTTGAATTCGTCCTGATGCAGCCCCTCCTGGGAAACTCGTGCTCGTCCTCTGAGTCTCCGAGTGCAGAGACCTCGATGGCAACTGCAGAAATGAAGGGCTGCGTTGAGTTGTCGAGAAGCAAGAACATAGCCAGCGCCTTGTGTTTGGGAGTCAGTAGCTGCTGGACTTTTGCGATTGCCTTCACCGTGCACTGAATGCCAGGACGGCATGTGCACGTTAAAACAACGAGCTGGGCAAGAGTAATCGAAAGATCACGGCCGTCAGAAAGCAGCTTATATATTGCCCTGGAAAGAGCACTGCTTTTGGAGTGTGCAGTAAAATCGTGTTTCTGGACAAGGGAGGCATAAGTGCGCTGCGCTCCTAAGCTATCTCCCTGCGAGACACACTGCCAAAGCTTTTCGCTATGATGCAGTCTAGTGCAGACGCACACTACGGCTCTCCGGAGCTGTCCGAAGCCAAGCGCCGGTGGCCGGCGTCTTTCGGCTGAAGCAGCGCTTCGGAGCGTACGGCTATTGTGTGCGCGAAGCAGCCGCTTCTCCTGCTGCGGGAGCCGGACAGAGCGGTAGCTTGTACGAGGGCGAAGAACGAAGCCGCAGAGCAACGGGCTTCTGCGCGCACCCTAAGGACTGCTAGAGGACCGTGGTGGCCGCTCGCCTTCCCCTTCAATTCCATTCTAGCATCCCTATGGAAGATGTTCCAGGACAATTTTCCTGAGTTTTGAATTCGTCCTGATGCAGCCCCTCCTGGGAAACTCGTGCTCGTCCTCTGAGGCTCCGAGTGCAGAGACCTCGATGGCAACTGCAGAAATGAAGGGCTGCGTTGAGTTGTCGAGAAGCAAGAACATAGCCAGCGCCTTGTGTTTGGGAGTCAGCAGCTGCTGGACTTTTGCGATTGCCTTCACCGTGCACTGAATGCCAGGACGGCATGTGCACGTTAAAACAACGAGCTGGGCAAGAGTAATCGAAAGATCACGGCCGTCAGAAAGCAGCTTATATATTGCCCTGGAAAGAGCACTGCTTTTGGAGTGTGCAGTAAAATCGTGTTTCTGGACAAGGGAGGCATAAGTGCGCTGCGCTCCTAAGCTATCTCCCTGCGAGACACACTGCCAAAGCTTTTCGCTATGATGCAGTCTAGTGCAGACGCACACTACGGCTCTCCGGAGCTGTCCGAAGCCAAGCGCCGGTGGCCGGCGTCTTTCGGCTGAAGCAGCGCTTCGGAGCGTACGGCTGTTGTGTGCGCGAAGCAGCCGCTTCTCCTGCTCCGGGAGCCGGACAGAGCGGTAGCTTGTACGAGGGCGAAGAACGTTGCCGCAGGGAGACGACATTGTGTGCACAGCCTTGGCACTGCTAGAGGACGGTGACTAAAGCTCCCTGCCTCTTCAATGCACTGCTGGCATGCTTTCTCGAAGGTGTTCCGAGACAACTTTCCTGGGTTTTGACTTCGTTCTGATGCAGCCCCTCTTGGGAAATCTGTGCTCGTCCCCGGAGGATCGAGATGCAGAGAACGCGATGGCAGCTGCCGAAATGAAGGACTCTGTTGAAGTGTCGAGAAGAAAGAACTTAGACAAGCGTGTTGTGTTTGGGAGTCAGCAGCTGCTGGACTTTTGCGATTGCTTTCTTTGTGCACTGAATGCCAAGAAGGCATGTGCACGTTAAAACAACGAGCTGGGCATGAGCAGGAAGGGAGCACGGGCATCAGAGTGCATCTGGCATCTTGCCCTGGAAAGAGCACTGCTTTTGGAGTGTGCAGTAAAATCGTGTTTCTGGACAAGGGAGGCATAAGTGCGCTGCGCTCCTAAGCTATCTCCCTGCGAGACACACTGCCAAAGCTTTTCGCTATGATGCAGTCTAGTGCAGACGCACACTACGGCTCTCGGCTGCTGTCCGAAGCGAAGCGCCGGTGGCCGGCGTCTTTCGGCTGAAGCAGCGTTTCGGAGCGTACGGCTGCCGCTCCGCTGTTGTGTGCGCGAAGCAGCCGCTTCTCCTGCTCCGGGAGCCGGACAGAGCGGTAGCTTGTACGAGGGCGAAGAACGAAGCCGCAGAGCAACGGGCTTCTGCGCGCACCCTAAAAACTGCTAGAGGACCGTGCTGCCCGCTCGCCTTCCCCTTCAATTCCATTCTAGCATCCATATGGAAGATGTTCCAGGACAATTTTCCTGAGTTTTGAATTCGTCCTGATGCAGCCCCTCCTTGGAAACTCGTGCTCGTCCTCTGAGTCTCCGAGTGCAGAGACCTCGATGGCAACTGCAGAAATGAAGGGCTGCGTTGAGTTGTCGAGAAGCAAGAACATAGCCAGCGCCTTGTGTTTGGGAGTCAGCAGCTGCTGGACTTTTGCGATTGCCTTCACCGTGCACTGAATGCCAGGACGGCATGTGCACGTTAAAACAACGAGCTGGGCAAGAGTAATCGAAAGATCACGGCCGTCAGAAAGCAGCTTATATATTGCCCTGGAAAGAGCACTGCTTTTGGAGTGTGCAGTAAAATCGTGTTTCTGGACAAGGGAGGCATAAGTGCGCTGCGCTCCTAAGCTATCTCCCTGCGAGACACACTGCCAAAGCTTTTCGCTATGATGCAGTCTAGTGCAGACGCACACTACGGCTCTCCGGAGCTGTCCGAAGCCAAGCGCCGGTGGCCGGCGTCTTTCGGCTGAAGCAGCGCTTCGGAGCGTACGGCTGTTGTGTGCGCGAAGCAGCCGCTTCTCCTGCTCCGGGAGCCGGACAGAGCGGTAGCTTGTACGAGGGCGAAGAACGTTGCCGCAGGGAGACGACATTGTGTGCACAGCCTTGGCACTGCTAGAGGACGGTGACTAAAGCTCCCTGCCTCTTCAATGCACTGCTGGCATGCTTTCTCGAAGGTGTTCCGAGACAACTTTCCTGGGTTTTGACTTCGTTCTGATGCAGCCCCTCTTGGGAAATCTGTGCTCGTCCCCGGAGGATCGAGATGCAGAGAACGCGATGGCAGCTGCCGAAATGAAGGACTCTGTTGAAGTGTCGAGAAGAAAGAACTTAGACAAGCGTGTTGTGTTTGGGAGTCAGCAGCTGCTGGACTTTTGCGATTGCTTTCACTGTGCACTGAATGCCAAGAAGGCATGTGCACGTTAAAACAACGAGCTGGGCATGAGCAGGAAGGGAGCACGGGCATCAGAGTGCATCTGGCATCTTGCCCTGGAAAGAGCACTGCTTTTGGAGTGTGCAGTAAAATCGTGTTTCTGGACAAGGGAGGCATAAGTGCGCTGCGCTCCTAAGCTATCTCCCTGCGAGACACACTGCCAAAGCTTTTCGCTATGATGCAGTCTAGTGCAGACGCACACTACGGCTCTCCGGAGCTGTCCGAAGCCAAGCGCCGGTGGCCGGCGTCTTTCGGCTGAAGCAGCGCTTCGGAGCGTACGGCTGCCGCTCCCCTGTTGTGTGCGCGAAGCAGCCGCTTCTCCTGCTCCGGGAGCCGGACAGAGCGGTAGCTTGTACGAAGGCGAAGAACGAAGCCGCAGAGCAACGGGCTTCTGCGCGCACCCTAAGGACTGCTAGAGGACCGTGGTGGCCGCTCGCCTGCCTCTTCAATTGCATTCTAGCATCCTTATGGAAGGTGTTCCAGGACAATTTTCCTGAGTTTTGAATTCGTCCTGATGCAGCCCCTCCTGGGAAACTCGTGCTCGTCCTCTGAGGCTCCGAGTGCAGAGACCTCGATGGCAACTGCAGAAATGAAGGGCTGCGTTGAGTTGTCGAGAAGCAAGAACATAGCCAGCGCCTTGTGTTTGGGAGTCAGCAGCTGCTGGACTTTTGCGTTTGCCTTCACGGTGCACTGAATGCCAGGACGGCATGTGCACGTTAAAACAACGAGCTGGGCAAGAGTAATCGAAAGATCACGGCCGTCAGAAAGCAGCTTATATATTGCCCTGGAAAGAGCACTGCTTTTGGAGTGTGCAGTAAAATCGTGTTTCTGGACAAGGGAGGCATAAGTGCGCTGCGCTCCTAAGCTATCTCCCTGCGAGACACACTGCCAAAGCTTTTCGCTATGATGCAGTCTAGTGCAGACGCACACTACGGCTCTCCGGAGCTGTCCGAAGCCAAGCGCCGGTGGCCGGCGTCTTTCGGCTGAAGCAGCGCTTCGGAGCGTACGGCTGCCGCTCCCCTGTTGTGTGCGCGAAGCAGCCGCTTCTCCTGCTCCGGGAGCCGGACAGAGCGGTAGCTTGTACGAGGGCGAAGAACGTTGCCGCAGGGAGACGACATTGTGTGCACAGCCTTGGCACTGCTAGAGGACGGTGACTAAAGCTCCCTGCCTCTTCAATGCACTGCTGGCATGCTTTCTCGAAGGTGTTCCGAGACAACTTTCCTGGGTTTTGACTTCGTTCTGATGCAGCCCCTCTTGGGAAATCTGTGCTCGTCCCCGGAGGATCGAGATGCAGAGAACGCGATGGCAGCTGCCGAAATGAAGGACTCTGTTGAAGTGTCGAGAAGAAAGAACTTAGACAAGCGTGTTGTGTTTGGGAGTCAGCAGCTGCTGGACTTTTGCGATTGCTTTCACTGTGCACTGAATGCCAAGAAGGCATGTGCACGTTAAAACAACGAGCTGGGCATGAGCAGGAAGGGAGCACGGGCATCAGAGTGCATCTGGCATCTTGCCCTGGAAAGAGCACTGCTTTTGGAGTGTGCAGTAAAATCGTGTTTCTGGACAAGGGAGGCATAAGTGCGCTGCGATCCTAAGCTATCTCCCTGCGAGACACACTGCCAAAGCTTTTCGCTATGATGCAGTCTAGTGCAGACGCACACTACGGCTCTCCGGAGCTGTCCGAAGCCAAGCGCCGGTGGCCGGCGTCTTTCGGCTGAAGCAGCGTTTCGGAGCGTACGGCTGCCGCTCCGCTGTTGTGTGCGCGAAGCAGCCGCTTCTCCTGCTCCGGGAGCCGGACAGAGCGGTAGCTTGTACGAGGGCGAAGAACGAAGCCGCAGAGCAACGGGCTTCTGCGCGCACCCTAAAAACTGCTAGAGGACCGTGCTGGCCGCTCGCCTTCCCCTTCAATTCCATTCTAGCATCCATATGGAAGATGTTCCAGGACAATTTTCCTGAGTTTTGAATTCGTCCTGATGCAGCCCCTCCTTGGAAACTCGTGCTCGTCCTCTGAGTCTCCGAGTGCAGAGACCTCGATGGCAACTGCAGAAATGAAGGGCTGCGTTGAGTTGTCGAGAAGCAAGAACATAGCCAGCGCCTTGTGTTTGGGAGTCAGCAGCTGCTGGACTTTTGCGATTGCCTTCACCGTGCACTGAATGCCAGGACGGCATGTGCACGTTAAAACAACGAGCTGGGCAAGAGTAATCGAAAGATCACGGCCGTCAGAAAGCAGCTTATATATTGCCCTGGAAAGAGCACTGCTTTTGGAGTGTGCAGTAAAATCGTGTTTCTGGACAAGGGAGGCATAAGTGCGCTGCGCTCCTAAGCTATCTCCCTGCGAGACACACTGCCAAAGCTTTTCGCTAGGATGCAGTCTAGTGCAGACGCACACTAGGGCTCTCCGGAGCTGTCCGAAGCCAAACGCCGGTGGCCGGCGTCTTTCGGCTGAAGCAGCGCTTCGGAGCGTACGGCTGTTGTGTGCGCGAAGCAGCCGCTTCTCCTGCTCCGGGAGCCGGACAGAGCGGTAGCTTGTACGAGGGCGAAGAACGTTGCCGCAGGGAGACGACATTGTGTGCACAGCCTTGGCACTGCTAGAGGACGGTGACTAAAGCTCCCTGCCTCTTCAATGCACTGCTGGCATGCTTTCTCGAAGGTGTTCCGAGACAACTTTCCTGGGTTTTGACTTCGTTCTGATGCAGCCCCTCTTGGGAAATCTGTCCTCGTCCCCGGAGGATCGAGATGCAGAGAACGCGATGGCAGCTGCCGAAATGAAGGACTCTGTTGAAGTGTCGAGAAGAAAGAACTTAGACAAGCGTGTTGTGTTTGGGAGTCAGCAGCTGCTGGACTTTTGCGATTGCTTTCACTGTGCACTGAATGCCAAGAAGGCATGTGCACGTTAAAACAACGAGCTGGGCATGAGCAGGAAGGGAGCACGGGCATCAGAGTGCATCTGGCATCTTGCCCTGGAAAGAGCACTGCTTTTGGAGTGTGCAGTAAAATCGTGTTTCTGGACAAGGGAGGCATAAGTGCGCTGCGCTCCTAAGCTATCTCCCTGCGAGACACACTGCCAAAGCTTTTCGCTATGATGCAGTCTAGTGCAGACGCACACTACGGCTCTCCGGAGCTGTCCGAAGCCAAGCGCCGGTGGCCGGCGTCTTTCGGCTGAAGCAGCGCTTCGGAGCGTACGGCTGCCGCTCCCCTGTTGTGTGCGCGAAGCAGCCGCTTCTCCTGCTCCGGGAGCCGGACAGAGCGGTAGCTTGTACGAAGGCGAAGAACGAAGCCGCAGAGCAACGGGCTTCTGCGCGCACCCTAAGGACTGCTAGAGGACCGTGGTGGCCGCTCGCCTGCCTCTTCAATTCCATTCTAGCATCCTTATGGAAGGTGTTCCAGGACAATTTTCCTGAGTTTTGAATTCGTCCTGATGCAGCCCCTCCTGGGAAACTCGTGCTCGTCCTCTGAGTCTCCGAGTGCAGAGACCTCGATGGCAACTGCAGAAATGAAGGGCTGCGTTGAGTTGTCGAGAAGCAAGAACATAGCCAGCGCCTTGTGTTTGGGAGTCAGTAGCTGCTGGACTTTTGCGATTGCCTTCACCGTGCACTGAATGCCAGGACGGCATGTGCACGTTAAAACAACGAGCTGGGCAAGAGTAATCGAAAGATCACGGCCGTCAGAAAGCAGCTTATATATTGCCCTGGAAAGAGCACTGCTTTTGGAGTGTGCAGTAAAATCGTGTTTCTGGACAAGGGAGGCATAAGTGCGCTGCGCTCCTAAGCTATCTCCCTGCGAGACACACTGCCAAAGCTTTTCGCTATGATGCAGTCTAGTGCAGACGCACACTACGGCTCTCCGGAGCTGTCCGAAGCCAAGCGCCGGTGGCCGGCGTCTTTCGGCTGAAGCAGCGCTTCGGAGCGTACGGCTATTGTGTGCGCGAAGCAGCCGCTTCTCCTGCTGCGGGAGCCGGACAGAGCGGTAGCTTGTACGAGGGCGAAGAACGAAGCCGCAGAGCAACGGGCTTCTGCGCGCACCCTAAGGACTGCTAGAGGACCGTGGTGGCCGCTCGCCTTCCCCTTCAATTCCATTCTAGCATCCCTATGGAAGATGTTCCAGGACAATTTTCCTGAGTTTTGAATTCGTCCTGATGCAGCCCCTCCTGGGAAACTCGTGCTCGTCCTCTGAGGCTCCGAGTGCAGAGACCTCGATGGCAACTGCAGAAATGAAGGGCTGCGTTGAGTTGTCGAGAAGCAAGAACATAGCCAGCGCCTTGTGTTTGGGAGTCAGCAGCTGCTGGACTTTTGCGATTGCCTTCACCGTGCACTGAATGCCAGGACGGCATGTGCACGTTAAAACAACGAGCTGGGCAAGAGTAATCGAAAGATCACGGCCGTCAGAAAGCAGCTTATATATTGCCCTGGAAAGAGCACTGCTTTTGGAGTGTGCAGTAAAATCGTGTTTCTGGACAAGGGAGGCATAAGTGCGCTGCGCTCCTAAGCTATCTCCCTGCGAGACACACTGCCAAAGCTTTTCGCTATGATGCAGTCTAGTGCAGACGCACACTACGGCTCTCCGGAGCTGTCCGAAGCCAAGCGCCGGTGGCCGGCGTCTTTCGGCTGAAGCAGCGCTTCGGAGCGTACGGCTGTTGTGTGCGCGAAGCAGCCGCTTCTCCTGCTCCGGGAGCCGGACAGAGCGGTAGCTTGTACGAGGGCGAAGAACGTTGCCGCAGGGAGACGACATTGTGTGCACAGCCTTGGCACTGCTAGAGGACGGTGACTAAAGCTCCCTGCCTCTTCAATGCACTGCTGGCATGCTTTCTCGAAGGTGTTCCGAGACAACTTTCCTGGGTTTTGACTTCGTTCTGATGCAGCCCCTCTTGGGAAATCTGTGCTCGTCCCCGGAGGATCGAGATGCAGAGAACGCGATGGCAGCTGCCGAAATGAAGGACTCTGTTGAAGTGTCGAGAAGAAAGAACTTAGACAAGCGTGTTGTGTTTGGGAGTCAGCAGCTGCTGGACTTTTGCGATTGCTTTCTTTGTGCACTGAATGCCAAGAAGGCATGTGCACGTTAAAACAACGAGCTGGGCATGAGCAGGAAGGGAGCACGGGCATCAGAGTGCATCTGGCATCTTGCCCTGGAAAGAGCACTGCTTTTGGAGTGTGCAGTAAAATCGTGTTTCTGGACAAGGGAGGCATAAGTGCGCTGCGCTCCTAAGCTATCTCCCTGCGAGACACACTGCCAAAGCTTTTCGCTATGATGCAGTCTAGTGCAGACGCACACTACGGCTCTCGGCTGCTGTCCGAAGCGAAGCGCCGGTGGCCGGCGTCTTTCGGCTGAAGCAGCGTTTCGGAGCGTACGGCTGCCGCTCCGCTGTTGTGTGCGCGAAGCAGCCGCTTCTCCTGCTCTGGGAGCCGGACAGAGCGGTAGCTTGTACGAGGGCGAAGAACGAAGCCGCAGAGCAACGGGCTTCTGCGCGCACCCTAAAAACTGCTAGAGGACCGTGCTGCCCGCTCGCCTTCCCCTTCAATTCCATTCTAGCATCCCTATGGAAGATGTTCCAGGACAATTTTCCTGAGTTTTGAATTCGTCCTGATGCAGCCCCTCCTTGGAAACTCGTGCTCGTCCTCTGAGTCTCCGAGTGCAGAGACCTCGATGGCAACTGCAGAAATGAAGGGCTGCGTTGAGTTGTCGAGAAGCAAGAACATAGCCAGCGCCTTGTGTTTGGGAGTCAGCAGCTGCTGGACTTTTGCATTTGCCTTCACCGTGCACTGAATGCCAGGACGGCATGTGCACGTTAAAACAACGAGCTGGGCAAGAGTAATCGAAAGATCACGGCCGTCAGAAAGCAGCTTATATATTGCCCTGGAAAGAGCACTGCTTTTGGAGTGTGCAGTAAAATCGTGTTTCTGGACAAGGGAGGCATAAGTGCGCTGCGCTCCTAAGCTATCTCCCTGCGAGACACACTGCCAAAGCTTTTCGCTATGATGCAGTCTAGTGCAGACGCACACTAGGGCTCTCCGGAGCTGTCCGAAGCCAAACGCCGGTGGCCGGCGTCTTTCGGCTGAAGCAGCGCTTCGGAGCGTACGGCTGTTGTGTGCGCGAAGCAGCCGCTTCTCCTGCTCCGGGAGCCGGACAGAGCGGTAGCTTGTACGAGGGCGAAGAACGTTGCCGCAGGGAGACGACATTGTGTGCACAGCCTTGGCACTGCTAGAGGACGGTGACTAAAGCTCCCTGCCTCTTCAATGCACTGCTGGCATGCTTTCTCGAAGGTGTTCCGAGACAACTTTCCTGGGTTTTGACTTCGTTCTGATGCAGCCCCTCTTGGGAAATCTGTGCTCGTCCCCGGAGGATCGAGATGCAGAGAACGCGATGGCAGCTGCCGAAATGAAGGACTCTGTTGAAGTGTCGAGAAGAAAGAACTTAGACAAGCGTGTTGTGTTTGGGAGTCAGCAGCTGCTGGACTTTTGCGATTGCTTTCACTGTGCACTGAATGCCAAGAAGGCATGTGCACGTTAAAACAACGAGCTGGGCATGAGCAGGAAGGGAGCACGGGCATCAGAGTGCATCTGGCATCTTGCCCTGGAAAGAGCACTGCTTTTGGAGTGTGCAGTAAAATCGTGTTTCTGGACAAGGGAGGCATAAGTGCGCTGCGCTCCTAAGCTATCTCCCTGCGAGACACACTGCCAAAGCTTTTCGCTATGATGCAGTCTAGTGCAGACGCACACTACGGCTCTCCGGAGCTGTCCGAAGCCAAGCGCCGGTGGCCGGCGTCTTTCGGCTGAAGCAGCGCTTCGGAGCGTACGGCTGCCGCTCCCCTGTTGTGTGCGCGAAGCAGCCGCTTCTCCTGCTCCGGGAGCCGGACAGAGCGGTAGCTTGTACGAAGGCGAAGAACGAAGCCGCAGAGCAACGGGCTTCTGCGCGCACCCTAAGGACTGCTAGAGGACCGTGGTGGCCGCTCGCCTGCCTCTTCAATTGCATTCTAGCATCCTTATGGAAGGTGTTCCAGGACAATTTTCCTGAGTTTTGAATTCGTCCTGATGCAGCCCCTCCTGGGAAACTCGTGCTCGTCCTCTGAGTTTCCGAGTGCAGAGACCTCGATGGCAACTGCAGAAATGAAGGGCTGCGTTGAGTTGTCGAGAAGCAAGAACATAGCCAGCGCCTTGTGTTTGGGAGTCAGCAGCTGCTGGACTTTTGCGATTGCCTTCACCGTGCACTGAATGCCAGGACGGCATGTGCACGTTAAAACAACGAGCTGGGCAAGAGTAATCGAAAGATCACGGCCGTCAGAAAGCAGCTTATATATTGCCCTGGAAAGAGCACTGCTTTTGGAGTGTGCAGTAAAATCGTGTTTCTGGACAAGGGAGGCATAAGTGCGCTGCGCTCCTAAGCTATCTCCCTGCGAGACACACTGCCAAAGCTTTTCGCTATGATGCAGTCTAGTGCAGACGCACACTACGGCTCTCCGGAGCTGTCCGAAGCCAAGCGCCGGTGGCCGGCGTCTTTCGGCTGAAGCAGCGCTTCGGAGCGTACGGCTGCCGCTCCGCTGTTGTGTGCGCGAAGCAGCCGCTTCTCCTGCTCCGGGAGCCGGACAGAGCGGTAGCTTGTACGAGGGCGAAGAACGTTGCCGCAGGGAGACGACATTGTGTGCACAGCCTTGGCACTGCTAGAGGACGGTGACTAAAGCTCCCTGCCTCTTCAATGCACTGCTGGCATGCTTTCTCGAAGGTGTTCCGAGACAACTTTCCTGGGTTTTGACTTTGTTCTGATGCAGCCCCTCTTGGGAAATCTGTGCTCGTCCCCGGAGGATCGAGATGCAGAGAACGCGATGGCAGCTGCCGAAATGAAGGACTCTGTTGAAGTGTCGAGAAGAAAGAACTTAGACAAGCGTGTTGTGTTTGGGAGTCAGCAGCTGCTGGACTTTTGCGATTGCTTTCACTGTGCACTGAATGCCAAGAAGGCATGTGCACGTTAAAACAACGAGCTGGGCATGAGCAGGAAGGGAGCACGGGCATCAGAGTGCATCTGGCATCTTGCCCTGGAAAGAGCACTGCTTTTGGAGTGTGCAGTAAAATCGTGTTTCTGGACAAGGGAGGCATAAGTGCGCTGCGCTCCTAAGCTATCTCCCTGCGAGACACACTGCCAAAGCTTTTCGCTATGATGCAGTCTAGTGCAGACGCACACTACGGCTCTCCGGAGCTGTCCGAAGCGAAGCGCCGGTGGCCGGCGTCTTTCGGCTGAAGCAGCGCTTCGGAGCGTACGGCTGCCGCTCCCCTGTTGTGTGCGCGAAGCAGCCGCTTCTCCTGCTCCGGGAGCCGGACAGAGCGGTAGCTTGTACGAGGGCGAAGAACGAAGCCGCAGAGCAACGGGCTTCTGCGCGCACCCTAAGGACTGCTAGAGGACCGTGGTGGCCGCTCGCCTTCCCCTTCAATTCCATTCTAGCATCCCTATGGAAGATGTTCCAGGACAATTTTCCTGAGTTTTGAATTCGTCCTGATGCAGCCCCTCCTGGGAAACTCGTGCTCGTCCTCTGAGGCTCCGAGTGCAGAGACCTCGATGGCAACTGCAGAAATGAAGGGCTGCGTTGAGTTGTCGAGAAGCAAGAACATAGCCAGCGCCTTGTGTTTGGGAGTCAGCAGCTGCTGGACTTTTGCGATTGCCTTCACCGTGCACTGAATGCCAGGACGGCATGTGCACGTTAAAACAACGAGCTGGGCAAGAGTAATCGAAAGATCACGGCCGTCAGAAAGCAGCTTATATATTGCCCTGGAAAGAGCACTGCTTTTGGAGTGTGCAGTAAAATCGTGTTTCTGGACAAGGGAGGCATAAGTGCGCTGCGCTCCTAAGCTATCTCCCTGCGAGACACACTGCCAAAGCTTTTCGCTATGATGCAGTCTAGTGCAGACGCACACTACGGCTCTCCGGAGCTGTCCGAAGCCAAGCGCCGGTGGCCGGCGTCTTTCGGCTGAAGCAGCGCTTCGGAGCGTACGGCTGTTGTGTGCGCGAAGCAGCCGCTTCTCCTGCTCCGGGAGCCGGACAGAGCGGTAGCTTGTACGAGGGCGAAGAACGTTGCCGCAGGGAGACGACATTGTGTGCACAGCCTTGGCACTGCTAGAGGACGGTGACTAAAGCTCCCTGCCTCTTCAATGCACTGCTGGCATGCTTTCTCGAAGGTGTTCCGAGACAACTTTCCTGGGTTTTGACTTCGTTCTGATGCAGCCCCTCTTGGGAAATCTGTGCTCGTCCCCGGAGGATCGAGATGCAGAGAACGCGATGGCAGCTGCCGAAATGAAGGACTCTGTTGAAGTGTCGAGAAGAAAGAACTTAGACAAGCGTGTTGTGTTTGGGAGTCAGCAGCTGCTGGACTTTTGCGATTGCTTTCTTTGTGCACTGAATGCCAAGAAGGCATGTGCACGTTAAAACAACGAGCTGGGCATGAGCAGGAAGGGAGCACGGGCATCAGAGTGCATCTGGCATCTTGCCCTGGAAAGAGCACTGCTTTTGGAGTGTGCAGTAAAATCGTGTTTCTGGACAAGGGAGGCATAAGTGCGCTGCGCTCCTAAGCTATCTCCCTGCGAGACACACTGCCAAAGCTTTTCGCTATGATGCAGTCTAGTGCAGACGCACACTACGGCTCTCGGCTGCTGTCCGAAGCGAAGCGCCGGTGGCCGGCGTCTTTCGGCTGAAGCAGCGTTTCGGAGCGTACGGCTGCCGCTCCGCTGTTGTGTGCGCGAAGCAGCCGCTTCTCCTGCTCCGGGAGCCGGACAGAGCGGTAGCTTGTACGAGGGCGAAGAACGAAGCCGCAGAGCAACGGGCTTCTGCGCGCACCCTAAGGACTGCTAGAGGACCGTGGTGGCCGCTCGCCTTCCCCTTCAATTCCATTCTAGCATCCCTATGGAAGATGTTCCAGGACAATTTTCCTGAGTTTTGAATTCGTCCTGATGCAGCCCCTCCTGGGAAACTCGTGCTCGTCCTCTGAGGCTCCGAGTGCAGAGACCTCGATGGCAACTGCAGAAATGAAGGGCTGCGTTGAGTTGTCGAGAAGCAAGAACATAGCCAGCGCCTTGTGTTTGGGAGTCAGCAGCTGCTGGACTTTTGCATTTGCCTTCACTGTGCACTGAATGCCAGGACGGCATGTGCACGTTAAAACAACGAGCTGGGCAAGAGTAATCGAAAGATCACGGCCGTCAGAAAGCAGCTTATATATTGCCCTGGAAAGAGCACTGCTTTTGGAGTGTGCAGTAAAATCGTGTTTCTGGACAAGGGAGGCATAAGTGCGCTGCGCTCCTAAGCTATCTCCCTGCGAGACACACTGCCAAAGCTTTTCGCTATGATGCAGTCTAGTGCAGACGCACACTAGGGCTCTCCGGAGCTGTCCGAAGCCAAACGCCGGTGGCCGGCGTCTTTCGGCTGAAGCAGCGCTTCGGAGCGTACGGCTGTTGTGTGCGCGAAGCAGCCGCTTCTCCTGCTCCGGGAGCCGGACAGAGCGGTAGCTTGTACGAGGGCGAAGAACGTTGCCGCAGGGAGACGACATTGTGTGCACAGCCTTGGCACTGCTAGAGGACGGTGACTAAAGCTCCCTGCCTCTTCAATGCACTGCTGGCATGCTTTCTCGAAGGTGTTCCGAGACAACTTTCCTGGGTTTTGACTTCGTTCTGATGCAGCCCCTCTTGGGAAATCTGTGCTCGTCCCCGGAGGATCGAGATGCAGAGAACGCGATGGCAGCTGCCGAAATGAAGGACTCTGTTGAAGTGTCGAGAAGAAAGAACTTAGACAAGCGTGTTGTGTTTGGGAGTCAGCAGCTGCTGGACTTTTGCGATTGCTTTCACTGTGCACTGAATGCCAAGAAGGCATGTGCACGTTAAAACAACGAGCTGGGCATGAGCAGGAAGGGAGCACGGGCATCAGAGTGCATCTGGCATCTTGCCCTGGAAAGAGCACTGCTTTTGGAGTGTGCAGTAAAATCGTGTTTCTGGACAAGGGAGGCATAAGTGCGCTGCGCTCCTAAGCTATCTCCCTGCGAGACACACTGCCAAAGCTTTTCGCTATGATGCAGTCTAGTGCAGACGCACACTACGGCTCTCCGGAGCTGTCCGAAGCCAAGCGCCGGTGGCCGGCGTCTTTCGGCTGAAGCAGCGCTTCGGAGCGTACGGCTGCCGCTCCCCTGTTGTGTGCGCGAAGCAGCCGCTTCTCCTGCTCCGGGAGCCGGACAGAGCGGTAGCTTGTACGAAGGCGAAGAACGAAGCCGCAGAGCAACGGGCTTCTGCGCGCACCCTAAGGACTGCTAGAGGACCGTGGTGGCCGCTCGCCTGCCTCTTCAATTGCATTCTAGCATCCTTATGGAAGGTGTTCCAGGACAATTTTCCTGGGTTTTGACTTCGTCCTGATGCAGCCCCTCCTGGGAAACTCGTGCTCGTCCTCTGAGTCTCCGAGTGCAGAGACCTCGATGGCAACTGCAGAAATGAAGGGCTGCGTTGAGTTGTCGAGAAGCAAGAACATAGCCAGCGCCTTGTGTTTGGGAGTCAGCAGCTGCTGGACTTTTGCGATTGCCTTCACCGTGCACTGAATGCCAGGACGGCATGTGCACGTTAAAACAACGAGCTGGGCAAGAGTAATCGAAAGATCACGGCCGTCAGAAAGCAGCTTATATATTGCCCTGGAAAGAGCACTGCTTTTGGAGTGTGCAGTAAAATCGTGTTTCTGGACAAGGGAGGCATAAGTGCGCTGCGCTCCTAAGCTATCTCCCTGCGAGACACACTGCCAAAGCTTTTCGCTATGATGCAGTCTAGTGCAGACGCACACTACGGCTCTCCGGAGCTGTCCGAAGCCAAGCGCCGGTGGCCGGCGTCTTTCGGCTGAAGCAGCGCTTCGGAGCGTACGGCTATTGTGTGCGCGAAGCAGCCGCTTCTCCTGCTCCGGGAGCCGGACAGAGCGGTAGCTTGTACGAGGGCGAAGAACGAAGCCGCAGAGCAACGGGCTTCTGCGCGCACCCTAAGGACTGCTAGAGGACCGTGGTGGCCGCTCGCCTTCCCCTTCAATTCCATTCTAGCATCCCTATGGAAGATGTTCCAGGACAATTTTCCTGAGTTTTGAATTCGTCCTGATGCAGCCCCTCCTGGGAAACTCGTGCTCGTCCTCTGAGGCTCCGAGTGCAGAGACCTCGATGGCAACTGCAGAAATGAAGGGCTGCGTTGAGTTGTCGAGAAGCAAGAACATAGCCAGCGCCTTGTGTTTGGGAGTCAGCAGCTGCTGGACTTTTGCGATTGCCTTCACCGTGCACTGAATGCCAGGACGGCATGTGCACGTTAAAACAACGAGCTGGGCAAGAGTAATCGAAAGATCACGGCCGTCAGAAAGCAGCTTATATATTGCCCTGGAAAGAGCACTGCTTTTGGAGTGTGCAGTAAAATCGTGTTTCTGGACAAGGGAGGCATAAGTGCGCTGCGCTCCTAAGCTATCTCCCTGCGAGACACACTGCCAAAGCTTTTCGCTATGATGCAGTCTAGTGCAGACGCACACTACGGCTCTCCGGAGCTGTCCGAAGCCAAGCGCCGGTGGCCGGTGTCTTTCGGCTGAAGCAGCGCTTCGGAGCGTACGGCTGTTGTGTGCGCGAAGCAGCCGCTTCTCCTGCTGCGGGAGCCGGACAGAGCGGTAGCTTGTACGAGGGCGAAGAACGAAGCCGCAGAGCAACGGGCTTCTGCGCGCACCCTAAAAACTGCTAGAGGACCGTGGTGGCCGCTCGCCTTCCCCTTCAATTCCATTCTAGCATCCCTATGGAAGATGTTCCAGGACAATTTTCCTGAGTTTTGAATTCGTCCTGATGCAGCCCCTCCTGGGAAACTCCTGCTCGTCCTCTGAGTCTCCGAGTGCAGAGACCTCGATGGCAACTGCAGAAATGAAGGGCTGCGTTGAGTTGTCGAGAAGCAAGAACATAGCCAGCGCCTTGTGTTTGGGAGTCAGCAGCTGCTGGACTTTTGCGATTGCCTTCACCGTGCACTGAATGCCAGGACGGCATGTGCACGTTAAAACAACGAGCTGGGCAAGAGTAATCGAAAGATCACGGCCGTCAGAAAGCAGCTTATATATTGCCCTGGAAAGAGCACTGCTTTTGGAGTGTGCAGTAAAATCGTGTTTCTGGACAAGGGAGGCATAAGTGCGCTGCGCTCCTAAGCTATCTCCCTGCGAGACACACTGCCAAAGCTTTTCGCTATGATGCAGTCTAGTGCAGACGCACACTACGGCTCTCGGCTGCTGTCCGAAGCGAAGCGCCGGTGGCCGGCGTCTTTCGGCTGAAGCAGCGCTTCGGAGCGTACGGCTGCCGCTCCCCTGTTGTGTGCGCGAAGCAGCCGCTTCTCCTGCTCCGGGAGCCGGACAGAGCGGTAGCTTGTACGAGGGCGAAGAACGAAGCCGCAGAGCACCGGGCTTCTGCGCGCACCCTAAGGACTGCTAGAGGACCGTGGTGGCCGCTCGCCTGCCTCTTCAATTGCATTCTAGCATCCTTATGGAAGATGTTCCAGGACAATTTTCCTGAGTTTTGAATTCGTCCTGATGCAGCCCCTCCTGGGAAACTCGTGCTCGTCCTCTGAGGCTCCGAGTGCAGAGACCTCGATGGCAAATGCAGAAATGAAGGGCTGCGTTGAGTTGTCGAGAAGCAAGAACATAGCCAGCGCCTTGTGTTTGGGAGTCAGCAGCTGCTGGACTTTTGCGATTGCCTTCACCGTGCACTGAATGCCAGGACGGCATGTGCACGTTAAAACAACGAGCTGGGCAAGAGTAATCGAAAGATCACGGCCGTCAGAAAGCAGCTTATATATTGCCCTGGAAAGAGCACTGCTTTTGGAGTGTGCAGTAAAATCGTGTTTCTGGACAAGGGAGGCATAAGTGCGCTGCGCTCCTAAGCTATCTCCCTGCGAGACACACTGCCAAAGCTTTTCGCTATGATGCAGTCTAGTGCAGACGCACACTACGGCTCTCCGGAGCTGTCCGAAGCCAAGCGCCGGTGGCCGGCGTCTTTCGGCTGAAGCAGCGCTTCGGAGCGTACGGCTGTTGAGTGCGCGAAGCAGCCGCTTCTCCTGCTCCGGGAGCCGGACAGAGCGGTAGCTTGTACGAGGGCGAAGAACGTTGCCGCAGGGAGACGACATTGTGTGCACAGCCTTGGCACTGCTAGAGGACGGTGACTAAAGCTCCCTGCCTCTTCAATGCACTGCTGGCATGCTTTCTCGAAGGTGTTCCGAGACAACTTTCCTGGGTTTTGACTTCGTTCTGATGCAGCCCCTCTTGGGAAATCTGTGCTCGTCCCCGGAGGATCGAGATGCAGAGAACGCGATGGCAGCTGCCGAAATGAAGGACTCTGTTGAAGTGTCGAGAAGAAAGAACTTAGACAAGCGTGTTGTGTTTGGGAGTCAGCAGCTGCTGGACTTTTGCGATTGCTTTCACTGTGCACTGAATGCCAAGAAGGCATGTGCACGTTAAAACAACGAGCTGGGCATGAGCAGGAAGGGAGCACGGGCATCAGAGTGCATCTGGCATCTTGCCCTGGAAAGAGCACTGCTTTTGGAGTGTGCAGTAAAATCGTGTTTCTGGACAAGGGAGGCATAAGTGCGCTGCGCTCCTAAGCTATCTCCCTGCGAGACACACTGCCAAAGCTTTTCGCTATGATGCAGTCTAGTGCAGACGCACACTACGGCTCTCCGGAGCTGTCCGAAGCCAAGCGCCGGTGGCCGGCGTCTTTCGGCTGAAGCAGCGCTTCGGAGCGTACGGCTGCCGCTCCGCTGTTGTGTGCGCGAAGCAGCCGCTTCTCCTGCTCCGGGAGCCGGACAGAGCGGTAACTTGTACGAGGGCGAAGAACGAAGCCGCAGAGCACCGGGCTTCTGCGCGCACCCTAAGGACTGCTAGAGGACCGTGGTGGCCGCTCGCCTTCCCCTTCAACTCCATTCTAGCATCCCTATGGAAGATGTTCCAGGACAATTTTCCTGAGTTTTGAATTCGTCCTGATGCAGCCCCTCCTGGGAAACTCGTGCTCGTCCTCTGAGGCTCCGAGTGCAGAGACCTCGATGGCAACTGCAGAAATGAAGGGCTGCGTTGAGTTGTCGAGAAGCAAGAACATAGCCAGCGCCTTGTGTTTGGGAGTCAGCAGCTGCTGGACTTTTGCGTTTGCCTTCACCGTGCACTGAATGCCAGGACGGCATGTGCACGTTAAAACAACGAGCTGGGCAAGAGTAATCGAAAGATCACGGCCGTCAGAAAGCAGCTTATATATTGCCCTGGAAAGAGCACTGCTTTTGGAGTGTGCAGTAAAATCGTGTTTCTGGACAAGGGAGGCATAAGTGCGCTGCGCTCCTAAGCTATCTCCCTGCGAGACACACTGCCAAAGCTTTTCGCTATGATGCAGTCTAGTGCAGACGCACACTACGGCTCTCCGGAGCTGTCCGAAGCCAAGCGCCGGTGGCCGGCGTCTTTCGGCTGAAGCAGCGCTTCGGAGCGTACGGCTGTTGTGTGCGCGAAGCAGCCGCTTCTCCTGCTCCGGGAGCCGGACAGAGCGGTAGCTTGTACGAGGGCGAAGAACGTTGCCGCAGGGAGACGACATTGTGTGCACAGCCTTGGCACTGCTAGAGGACGGTGACTAAAGCTCCCTGCCTCTTCAATGCACTGCTGGCATGCTTTCTCGAAGGTGTTCCGAGACAACTTTCCTGGGTTTTGACTTCGTTCTGATGCAGCCCCTCTTGGGAAATCTGTGCTCGTCCCCGGAGGATCGAGATGCAGAGAACGCGATGGCAGCTGCCGAAATGAAGGACTCTGTTGAAGTGTCGAGAAGAAAGAACTTAGACAAGCGTGTTGTGTTTGGGAGTCAGCAGCTGCTGGACTTTTGCGATTGCTTTCTTTGTGCACTGAATGCCAAGAAGGCATGTGCACGTTAAAACAACGAGCTGGGCATGAGCAGGAAGGGAGCACGGGCATCAGAGTGCATCTGGCATCTTGCCCTGGAAAGAGCACTGCTTTTGGAGTGTGCAGTAAAATCGTGTTTCTGGACAAGGGAGGCATAAGTGCGCTGCGCTCTTAAGCTATCTCCCTGCGAGACACACTGCCAAAGCTTTTCGCTATGATGCAGTCTAGTGCAGACGCACACTACGGCTCTCGGCTGCTGTCCGAAGCGAAGCGCCGGTGGCCGGCGTCTTTCGGCTGAAGCAGCGCTTCGGAGCGTACGGCTGCCGCTCCCCTGTTGTGTGCGCGAAGCAGCCGCTTCTCCTGCTCCGGGAGCCGGACAGAGCGGTAGCTTGTACGAGGGCGAAGAACGAAGCCGCAGAGCAACGGGCTTCTGCGCGCACCCTAAAAACTGCTAGAGGACCGTGCTGCCCGCTCGCCTTCCCCTTCAATTCCATTCTAGCATCCCTATGGAAGATGTTCCAGGACAATTTTCCTGAGTTTTGAATTCGTCCTGATGCAGCCCCTCCTTGGAAACTCGTGCTCGTCCTCTGAGTCTCCGAGTGCAGAGACCTCGATGGCAACTGCAGAAATGAAGGGCTGCGTTGAGTTGTCGAGAAGCAAGAACATAGCCAGCGCCTTGTGTTTGGGAGTCAGCAGCTGCTGGACTTTTGCATTTGCCTTCACCGTGCACTGAATGCCAGGACGGCATGTGCACGTTAAAACAACGAGCTGGGCAAGAGTAATCGAAAGATCACGGCCGTCAGAAAGCAGCTTATATATTGCCCTGGAAAGAGCACTGCTTTTGGAGTGTGCAGTAAAATCGTGTTTCTGGACAAGGGAGGCATAAGTGCGCTGCGCTCCTAAGCTATCTCCCTGCGAGACACACTGCCAAAGCTTTTCGCTATGATGCAGTCTAGTGCAGACGCACACTAGGGCTCTCCGGAGCTGTCCGAAGCCAAACGCCGGTGGCCGGCGTCTTTCGGCTGAAGCAGCGCTTCGGAGCGTACGGCTGTCGTGTGCGCGAAGCAGCCGCTTCTCCTGCTCCGGGAGCCGGACAGAGCGGTAGCTTGTACGAGGGCGAAGAACGTTGCCGCAGGGAGACGACATTGTGTGCACAGCCTTGGCACTGCTAGAGGACGGTGACTAAAGCTCCCTGCCTCTTCAATGCACTGCTGGCATGCTTTCTCGAAGGTGTTCCGAGACAACTTTCCTGGGTTTTGACTTCGTTCTGATGCAGCCCCTCTTGGGAAATCTGTGCTCGTCCCCGGAGGATCGAGATGCAGAGAACGCGATGGCAGCTGCCGAAATGAAGGACTCTGTTGAAGTGTCGAGAAGAAAGAACTTAGACAAGCGTGTTGTGTTTGGGAGTCAGCAGCTGCTGGACTTTTGCGATTGCTTTCACTGTGCACTGAATGCCAAGAAGGCATGTGCACGTTAAAACAACGAGCTGGGCATGAGCAGGAAGGGAGCACGGGCATCAGAGTGCATCTGGCATCTTGCCCTGGAAAGAGCACTGCTTTTGGAGTGTGCAGTAAAATCGTGTTTCTGGACAAGGGAGGCATAAGTGCGCTGCGCTCCTAAGCTATCTCCCTGCGAGACACACTGCCAAAGCTTTTCGCTATGATGCAGTCTAGTGCAGACGCACACTACGGCTCTCCGGAGCTGTCCGAAGCCAAGCGCCGGTGGCCGGCGTCTTTCGGCTGAAGCAGCGCTTCGGAGCGTACGGCTATTGTGTGCGCGAAGCAGCCGCTTCTCCTGCTCCGGGAGCCGGACAGAGCGGTAGCTTGTACGAGGGCGAAGAACGAAGCCGCAGAGCAACGGGCTTCTGCGCGCACCCTAAGGACTGCTAGAGGACCGTGGTGGCCGCTCGCCTTCCCCTTCAATTCCATTCTAGCATCCCTATGGAAGATGTTCCAGGACAATTTTCCTGAGTTTTGAATTCGTCCTGATGCAGCCCCTCCTGGGAAACTCGTGCTCGTCCTCTGAGGCTCCGAGTGCAGAGACCTCGATGGCAACTGCAGAAATGAAGGGCTGCGTTGAGTTGTCGAGAAGCAAGAACATAGCCAGCGCCTTGTGTTTGGGAGTCAGCAGCTGCTGGACTTTTGCGATTGCCTTCACCGTGCACTGAATGCCAGGACGGCATGTGCACGTTAAAACAACGAGCTGGGCAAGAGTAATCGAAAGATCACGGCCGTCAGAAAGCAGCTTATATATTGCCCTGGAAAGAGCACTGCTTTTGGAGTGTGCAGTAAAATCGTGTTTCTGGACAAGGGAGGCATAAGTGCGCTGCGCTCCTAAGCTATCTCCCTGCGAGACACACTGCCAAAGCTTTTCGCTATGATGCAGTCTAGTGCAGACGCACACTACGGCTCTCCGGAGCTGTCCGAAGCCAAGCGCCGGTGGCCGGTGTCTTTCGGCTGAAGCTGCGCTTCGGAGCGTACGGCTGTTGTGTGCGCGAAGCAGCCGCTTCTCCTGCTGCGGGAGCCGGACAGAGCGGTAGCTTGTACGAGGGCGAAGAACGAAGCCGCAGAGCAACGGGCTTCTGCGCGCACCCTAAAAACTGCTAGAGGACCGTGCTGGCCGCTCGCCTTCCCCTTCAATTCCATTCTAGCATCCATATGGAAGATGTTCCAGGACAATTTTCCTGAGTTTTGAATTCGTCCTGATGCAGCCCCTCCTTGGAAACTCGTGCTCGTCCTCTGAGTCTCCGAGTGCAGAGACCTCGATGGCAACTGCAGAAATGAAGGGCTGCGTTGAGTTGTCGAGAAGCAAGAACATAGCCAGCGCCTTGTGTTTGGGAGTCAGCAGCTGCTGGACTTTTGCGATTGCCTTCACCGTGCACTGAATGCCAGGACGGCATGTGCACGTTAAAACAACGAGCTGGGCAAGAGTAATCGAAAGATCACGGCCGTCAGAAAGCAGCTTATATATTGCCCTGGAAAGAGCACTGCTTTTGGAGTGTGCAGTAAAATCGTGTTTCTGGACAAGGGAGGCATAAGTGCGCTGCGCTCCTAAGCTATCTCCCTGCGAGACACACTGCCAAAGCTTTTCGCTATGATGCAGTCTAGTGCAGACGCACACTACGGCTCTCGGCTGCTGTCCGAAGCGAAGCGCCGGTGGCCGGCGTCTTTCGGCTGAAGCAGCGCTTCGGAGCGTACGGCTGCCGCTCCCCTGTTGTGTGCGCGAAGCAGCCGCTTCTCCTGCTCCGGGAGCCGGACAGAGCGGTAGCTTGTACGAGGGCGAAGAACGAAGCCGCAGAGCACCGGGCTTCTGCGCGCACCCTAAGGACTGCTAGAGGACCGTGGTGGCCGCTCGCCTGCCTCTTCAATTGCATTCTAGCATCCTTATGGAAGATGTTCCAGGACAATTTTCCTGAGTTTTGAATTCGTCCTGATGCAGCCCCTCCTGGGAAACTCGTGCTCGTCCTCTGAGGCTCCGAGTGCAGAGACCTCGATGGCAAATGCAGAAATGAAGGGCTGCGTTGAGTTGTCGAGAAGCAAGAACATAGCCAGCGCCTTGTGTTTGGGAGTCAGCAGCTGCTGGACTTTTGCGATTGCCTTCACCGTGCACTGAATGCCAGGACGGCATGTGCACGTTAAAACAACGAGCTGGGCAAGAGTAATCGAAAGATCACGGCCGTCAGAAAGCAGCTTATATATTGCCCTGGAAAGAGCACTGCTTTTGGAGTGTGCAGTAAAATCGTGTTTCTGGACAAGGGAGGCATAAGTGCGCTGCGCTCCTAAGCTATCTCCCTGCGAGACACACTGCCAAAGCTTTTCGCTATGATGCAGTCTAGTGCAGACGCACACTACGGCTCTCCGGAGCTGTCCGAAGCCAAGCGCCGGTGGCCGGCGTCTTTCGGCTGAAGCAGCGCTTCGGAGCGTACGGCTGTTGAGTGCGCGAAGCAGCCGCTTCTCCTGCTCCGGGAGCCGGACAGAGCGGTAGCTTGTACGAGGGCGAAGAACGTTGCCGCAGGGAGACGACATTGTGTGCACAGCCTTGGCACTGCTAGAGGACGGTGACTAAAGCTCCCTGCCTCTTCAATGCACTGCTGGCATGCTTTCTCGAAGGTGTTCCGAGACAACTTTCCTGGGTTTTGACTTCGTTCTGATGCAGCCCCTCTTGGGAAATCTGTGCTCGTCCCCGGAGGATCGAGATGCAGAGAACGCGATGGCAGCTGCCGAAATGAAGGACTCTGTTGAAGTGTCGAGAAGAAAGAACTTAGACAAGCGTGTTGTGTTTGGGAGTCAGCAGCTGCTGGACTTTTGCGATTGCTTTCACTGTGCACTGAATGCCAAGAAGGCATGTGCACGTTAAAACAACGAGCTGGGCATGAGCAGGAAGGGAGCACGGGCATCAGAGTGCATCTGGCATCTTGCCCTGGAAAGAGCACTGCTTTTGGAGTGTGCAGTAAAATCGTGTTTCTGGACAAGGGAGGCATAAGTGCGCTGCGCTCCTAAGCTATCTCCCTGCGAGACACACTGCCAAAGCTTTTCGCTATGATGCAGTCTAGTGCAGACGCACACTACGGCTCTCCGGAGCTGTCCGAAGCCAAGCGCCGGTGGCCGGCGTCTTTCGGCTGAAGCAGCGCTTCGGAGCGTACGGCTGCCGCTCCGCTGTTGTGTGCGCGAAGCAGCCGCTTCTCCTGCTCCGGGAGCCGGACAGAGCGGTAACTTGTACGAGGGCGAAGAACGAAGCCGCAGAGCACCGGGCTTCTGCGCGCACCCTAAGGACTGCTAGAGGACCGTGGTGGCCGCTCGCCTTCCCCTTCAATTCCATTCTAGCATCCCTATGGAAGATGTTCCAGGACAATTTTCCTGAGTTTTGAATTCGTCCTGATGCAGCCCCTCCTGGGAAACTCGTGCTCGTCCTCTGAGGCTCCGAGTGCAGAGACCTCGATGGCAACTGCAGAAATGAAGGGCTGCGTTGAGTTGTCGAGAAGCAAGAACATAGCCAGCGCCTTGTGTTTGGGAGTCAGCAGCTGCTGGACTTTTGCGTTTGCCTTCACCGTGCACTGAATGCCAGGACGGCATGTGCACGTTAAAACAACGAGCTGGGCAAGAGTAATCGAAAGATCACGGCCGTCAGAAAGCAGCTTATATATTGCCCTGGAAAGAGCACTGCTTTTGGAGTGTGCAGTAAAATCGTGTTTCTGGACAAGGGAGGCATAAGTGCGCTGCGCTCCTAAGCTATCTCCCTGCGAGACACACTGCCAAAGCTTTTCGCTATGATGCAGTCTAGTGCAGACGCACACTACGGCTCTCCGGAGCTGTCCGAAGCCAAGCGCCGGTGGCCGGCGTCTTTCGGCTGAAGCAGCGCTTCGGAGCGTACGGCTGTTGTGTGCGCGAAGCAGCCGCTTCTCCTGCTCCGGGAGCCGGACAGAGCGGTAGCTTGTACGAGGGCGAAGAACGTTGCCGCAGGGAGACGACATTGTGTGCACAGCCTTGGCACTGCTAGAGGACGGTGACTAAAGCTCCCTGCCTCTTCAATGCACTGCTGGCATGCTTTCTCGAAGGTGTTCCGAGACAACTTTCCTGGGTTTTGACTTCGTTCTGATGCAGCCCCTCTTGGGAAATCTGTGCTCGTCCCCGGAGGATCGAGATGCAGAGAACGCGATGGCAGCTGCCGAAATGAAGGACTCTGTTGAAGTGTCGAGAAGAAAGAACTTAGACAAGCGTGTTGTGTTTGGGAGTCAGCAGCTGCTGGACTTTTGCGATTGCTTTCTTTGTGCACTGAATGCCAAGAAGGCATGTGCACGTTAAAACAACGAGCTGGGCATGAGCAGGAAGGGAGCACGGGCATCAGAGTGCATCTGGCATCTTGCCCTGGAAAGAGCACTGCTTTTGGAGTGTGCAGTAAAATCGTGTTTCTGGACAAGGGAGGCATAAGTGCGCTGCGATCCTAAGCTATCTCCCTGCGAGACACACTGCCAAAGCTTTTCGCTATGATGCAGTCTAGTGCAGACGCACACTACGGCTCTCCGGAGCTGTCCGAAGCCAAGCGCCGGTGGCCGGCGTCTTTCGGCTGAAGCAGCGTTTCGGAGCGTACGGCTGCCGCTCCGCTGTTGTGTGCGCGAAGCAGCCGCTTCTCCTGCTCCGGGAGCCGGACAGAGCGGTAGCTTGTACGAGGGCGAAGAACGAAGCCGCAGAGCAACGGGCTTCTGCGCGCACCCTAAAAACTGCTAGAGGACCGTGCTGGCCGCTCGCCTTCCCCTTCAATTCCATTCTAGCATCCATATGGAAGATGTTCCAGGACAATTTTCCTGAGTTTTGAATTCGTCCTGATGCAGCCCCTCCTTGGAAACTCGTGCTCGTCCTCTGAGTCTCCGAGTGCAGAGACCTCGATGGCAACTGCAGAAATGAAGGGCTGCGTTGAGTTGTCGAGAAGCAAGAACATAGCCAGCGCCTTGTGTTTGGGAGTCAGCAGCTGCTGGACTTTTGCGATTGCCTTCACCGTGCACTGAATGCCAGGACGGCATGTGCACGTTAAAACAACGAGCTGGGCAAGAGTAATCGAAAGATCACGGCCGTCAGAAAGCAGCTTATATATTGCCCTGGAAAGAGCACTGCTTTTGGAGTGTGCAGTAAAATCGTGTTTCTGGACAAGGGAGGCATAAGTGCGCTGCGCTCCTAAGCTATCTCCCTGCGAGACACACTGCCAAAGCTTTTCGCTATGATGCAGTCTAGTGCAGACGCACACTAGGGCTCTCCGGAGCTGTCCGAAGCCAAACGCCGGTGGCCGGCGTCTTTCGGCTGAAGCAGCGCTTCGGAGCGTACGGCTGTTGTGTGCGCGAAGCAGCCGCTTCTCCTGCTCCGGGAGCCGGACAGAGCGGTAGCTTGTACGAGGGCGAAGAACGTTGCCGCAGGGAGACGACATTGTGTGCACAGCCTTGGCACTGCTAGAGGACGGTGACTAAAGCTCCCTGCCTCTTCAATGCACTGCTGGCATGCTTTCTCGAAGGTGTTCCGAGACAACTTTCCTGGGTTTTGACTTCGTTCTGATGCAGCCCCTCTTGGGAAATCTGTCCTCGTCCCCGGAGGATCGAGATGCAGAGAACGCGATGGCAGCTGCCGAAATGAAGGACTCTGTTGAAGTGTCGAGAAGAAAGAACTTAGACAAGCGTGTTGTGTTTGGGAGTCAGCAGCTGCTGGACTTTTGCGATTGCTTTCACTGTGCACTGAATGCCAAGAAGGCATGTGCACGTTAAAACAACGAGCTGGGCATGAGCAGGAAGGGAGCACGGGCATCAGAGTGCATCTGGCATCTTGCCCTGGAAAGAGCACTGCTTTTGGAGTGTGCAGTAAAATCGTGTTTCTGGACAAGGGAGGCATAAGTGCGCTGCGCTCCTAAGCTATCTCCCTGCGAGACACACTGCCAAAGCTTTTCGCTATGATGCAGTCTAGTGCAGACGCACACTACGGCTCTCCGGAGCTGTCCGAAGCCAAGCGCCGGTGGCCGGCGTCTTTCGGCTGAAGCAGCGCTTCGGAGCGTACGGCTGCCGCTCCCCTGTTGTGTGCGCGAAGCAGCCGCTTCTCCTGCTCCGGGAGCCGGACAGAGCGGTAGCTTGTACGAAGGCGAAGAACGAAGCCGCAGAGCAACGGGCTTCTGCGCGCACCCTAAGGACTGCTAGAGGACCGTGGTGGCCGCTCGCCTGCCTCTTCAATTCCATTCTAGCATCCTTATGGAAGGTGTTCCAGGACAATTTTCCTGAGTTTTGAATTCGTCCTGATGCAGCCCCTCCTGGGAAACTCGTGCTCGTCCTCTGAGTCTCCGAGTGCAGAGACCTCGATGGCAACAGCAGAAATGAAGGGCTGCGTTGAGTTGTCGAGAAGCAAGAACATAGCCAGCGCCTTGTGTTTGGGAGTCAGTAGCTGCTGGACTTTTGCGATTGCCTTCACCGTGCACTGAATGCCAGGACGGCATGTGCACGTTAAAACAACGAGCTGGGCAAGAGTAATCGAAAGATCACGGCCGTCAGAAAGCAGCTTATATATTGCCCTGGAAAGAGCACTGCTTTTGGAGTGTGCAGTAAAATCGTGTTTCTGGACAAGGGAGGCATAAGTGCGCTGCGCTCCTAAGCTATCTCCCTGCGAGACACACTGCCAAAGCTTTTCGCTATGATGCAGTCTAGTGCAGACGCACACTACGGCTCTCCGGAGCTGTCCGAAGCCAAGCGCCGGTGGCCGGCGTCTTTCGGCTGAAGCAGCGCTTCGGAGCGTACGGCTATTGTGTGCGCGAAGCAGCCGCTTCTCCTGCTGCGGGAGCCGGACAGAGCGGTAGCTTGTACGAGGGCGAAGAACGAAGCCGCAGAGCAACGGGCTTCTGCGCGCACCCTAAGGACTGCTAGAGGACCGTGGTGGCCGCTCGCCTTCCCCTTCAATTCCATTCTAGCATCCCTATGGAAGATGTTCCAGGACAATTTTCCTGAGTTTTGAATTCGTCCTGATGCAGCCCCTCCTGGGAAACTCGTGCTCGTCCTCTGAGGCTCCGAGTGCAGAGACCTCGATGGCAACTGCAGAAATGAAGGGCTGCGTTGAGTTGTCGAGAAGCAAGAACATAGCCAGCGCCTTGTGTTTGGGAGTCAGCAGCTGCTGGACTTTTGCGATTGCCTTCACCGTGCACTGAATGCCAGGACGGCATGTGCACGTTAAAACAACGAGCTGGGCAAGAGTAATCGAAAGATCACGGCCGTCAGAAAGCAGCTTATATATTGCCCTGGAAAGAGCACTGCTTTTGGAGTGTGCAGTAAAATCGTGTTTCTGGACAAGGGAGGCATAAGTGCGCTGCGCTCCTAAGCTATCTCCCTGCGAGACACACTGCCAAAGCTTTTCGCTATGATGCAGTCTAGTGCAGACGCACACTACGGCTCTCCGGAGCTGTCCGAAGCCAAGCGCCGGTGGCCGGCGTCTTTCGGCTGAAGCAGCGCTTCGGAGCGTACGGCTGTTGTGTGCGCGAAGCAGCCGCTTCTCCTGCTCCGGGAGCCGGACAGAGCGGTAGCTTGTACGAGGGCGAAGAACGTTGCCGCAGGGAGACGACATTGTGTGCACAGCCTTGGCACTGCTAGAGGACGGTGACTAAAGCTCCCTGCCTCTTCAATGCACTGCTGGCATGCTTTCTCGAAGGTGTTCCGAGACAACTTTCCTGGGTTTTGACTTCGTTCTGATGCAGCCCCTCTTGGGAAATCTGTGCTCGTCCCCGGAGGATCGAGATGCAGAGAACGCGATGGCAGCTGCCGAAATGAAGGACTCTGTTGAAGTGTCGAGAAGAAAGAACTTAGACAAGCGTGTTGTGTTTGGGAGTCAGCAGCTGCTGGACTTTTGCGATTGCTTTCTTTGTGCACTGAATGCCAAGAAGGCATGTGCACGTTAAAACAACGAGCTGGGCATGAGCAGGAAGGGAGCACGGGCATCAGAGTGCATCTGGCATCTTGCCCTGGAAAGAGCACTGCTTTTGGAGTGTGCAGTAAAATCGTGTTTCTGGACAAGGGAGGCATAAGTGCGCTGCGCTCTTAAGCTATCTCCCTGCGAGACACACTGCCAAAGCTTTTCGCTATGATGCAGTCTAGTGCAGACGCACACTACGGCTCTCGGCTGCTGTCCGAAGCGAAGCGCCGGTGGCCGGCGTCTTTCGGCTGAAGCAGCGTTTCGGAGCGTACGGCTGCCGCTCCGCTGTTGTGTGCGCGAAGCAGCCGCTTCTCCTGCTCCGGGAGCCGGACAGAGCGGTAGCTTGTACGAGGGCGAAGAACGAAGCCGCAGAGCAACGGGCTTCTGCGCGCACCCTAAAAACTGCTAGAGGACCGTGCTGCCCGCTCGCCTTCCCCTTCAATTCCATTCTAGCATCCCTATGGAAGATGTTCCAGGACAATTTTCCTGAGTTTTGAATTCGTCCTGATGCAGCCCCTCCTTGGAAACTCGTGCTCGTCCTCTGAGTCTCCGAGTGCAGAGACCTCGATGGCAACTGCAGAAATGAAGGGCTGCGTTGAGTTGTCGAGAAGCAAGAACATAGCCAGCGCCTTGTGTTTGGGAGTCAGCAGCTGCTGGACTTTTGCATTTGCCTTCACCGTGCACTGAATGCCAGGACGGCATGTGCACGTTAAAACAACGAGCTGGGCAAGAGTAATCGAAAGATCACGGCCGTCAGAAAGCAGCTTATATATTGCCCTGGAAAGAGCACTGCTTTTGGAGTGTGCAGTAAAATCGTGTTTCTGGACAAGGGAGGCATAAGTGCGCTGCGCTCCTAAGCTATCTCCCTGCGAGACACACTGCCAAAGCTTTTCGCTATGATGCAGTCTAGTGCAGACGCACACTACGGCTCTCCGGAGCTGTCCGAAGCCAAACGCCGGTGGCCGGCGTCTTTCGGCTGAAGCAGCGCTTCGGAGCGTACGGCTGTTGTGTGCGCGAAGCAGCCGCTTCTCCTGCTCCGGGAGCCGGACAGAGCGGTAGCTTGTACGAGGGCGAAGAACGTTGCCGCAGGGAGACGACATTGTGTGCACAGCCTTGGCACTGCTAGAGGACGGTGACTAAAGCTCCCTGCCTCTTCAATGCACTGCTGGCATGCTTTCTCGAAGGTGTTCCGAGACAACTTTCCTGGGTTTTGACTTCGTTCTGATGCAGCCCCTCTTGGGAAATCTGTGCTCGTCCCCGGAGGATCGAGATGCAGAGAACGCGATGGCAGCTGCCGAAATGAAGGACTCTGTTGAAGTGTCGAGAAGAAAGAACTTAGACAAGCGTGTTGTGTTTGGGAGTCAGCAGCTGCTGGACTTTTGCGATTGCTTTCACTGTGCACTGAATGCCAAGAAGGCATGTGCACGTTAAAACAACGAGCTGGGCATGAGCAGGAAGGGAGCACGGGCATCAGAGTGCATCTGGCATCTTGCCCTGGAAAGAGCACTGCTTTTGGAGTGTGCAGTAAAATCGTGTTTCTGGACAAGGGAGGCATAAGTGCGCTGCGCTCCTAAGCTATCTCCCTGCGAGACACACTGCCAAAGCTTTTCGCTATGATGCAGTCTAGTGCAGACGCACACTACGGCTCTCCGGAGCTGTCCGAAGCCAAGCGCCGGTGGCCGGCGTCTTTCGGCTGAAGCAGCGCTTCGGAGCGTACGGCTGCCGCTCCCCTGTTGTGTGCGCGAAGCAGCCGCTTCTCCTGCTCCGGGAGCCGGACAGAGCGGTAGCTTGTACGAAGGCGAAGAACGAAGCCGCAGAGCAACGGGCTTCTGCGCGCACCCTAAGGACTGCTAGAGGACCGTGGTGGCCGCTCGCCTGCCTCTTCAATTGCATTCTAGCATCCTTATGGAAGGTGTTCCAGGACAATTTTCCTGAGTTTTGAATTCGTCCTGATGCAGCCCCTCCTGGGAAACTCGTGCTCGTCCTCTGAGTTTCCGAGTGCAGAGACCTCGATGGCAACTGCAGAAATGAAGGGCTGCGTTGAGTTGTCGAGAAGCAAGAACATAGCCAGCGCCTTGTGTTTGGGAGTCAGCAGCTGCTGGACTTTTGCGATTGCCTTCACCGTGCACTGAATGCCAGGACGGCATGTGCACGTTAAAACAACGAGCTGGGCAAGAGTAATCGAAAGATCACGGCCGTCAGAAAGCAGCTTATATATTGCCCTGGAAAGAGCACTGCTTTTGGAGTGTGCAGTAAAATCGTGTTTCTGGACAAGGGAGGCATAAGTGCGCTGCGCTCCTAAGCTATCTCCCTGCGAGACACACTGCCAAAGCTTTTCGCTATGATGCAGTCTAGTGCAGACGCACACTACGGCTCTCCGGAGCTGTCCGAAGCCAAGCGCCGGTGGCCGGCGTCTTTCGGCTGAAGCAGCGCTTCGGAGCGTACGGCTGCCGCTCCGCTGTTGTGTGCGCGAAGCAGCCGCTTCTCCTGCTCCGGGAGCCGGACAGAGCGGTAGCTTGTACGAGGGCGAAGAACGTTGCCGCAGGGAGACGACATTGTGTGCACAGCCTTGGCACTGCTAGAGGACGGTGACTAAAGCTCCCTGCCTCTTCAATGCACTGCTGGCATGCTTTCTCGAAGGTGTTCCGAGACAACTTTCCTGGGTTTTGACTTCGTTCTGATGCAGCCCCTCTTGGGAAATCTGTGCTCGTCCCCGGAGGATCGAGATGCAGAGAACGCGATGGCAGCTGCCGAAATGAAGGACTCTGTTGAAGTGTCGAGAAGAAAGAACTTAGACAAGCGTGTTGTGTTTGGGAGTCAGCAGCTGCTGGACTTTTGCGATTGCTTTCACTGTGCACTGAATGCCAAGAAGGCATGTGCACGTTAAAACAACGAGCTGGGCATGAGCAGGAAGGGAGCACGGGCATCAGAGTGCATCTGGCATCTTGCCCTGGAAAGAGCACTGCTTTTGGAGTGTGCAGTAAAATCGTGTTTCTGGACAAGGGAGGCATAAGTGCGCTGCGCTCCTAAGCTATCTCCCTGCGAGACACACTGCCAAAGCTTTTCGCTATGATGCAGTCTAGTGCAGACGCACACTACGGCTCTCGGCTGCTGTCCGAAGCCAAGCGCCGGTGGCCGGCGTCTTTCGGCTGAAGCAGCGCTTCGGAGCGTACGGCTGCCGCTCCCCTGTTGTGTGCGCGAAGCAGCCGCTTCTCCTGCTCCGGGAGCCGGACAGAGCGGTAGCTTGTACGAGGGCGAAGAACGAAGCCGCAGAGCAACGGGCTTCTGCGCGCACCCTAAGGACTGCTAGAGGACCGTGGTGGCCGCTCGCCTTCCCCTTCAATTCCATTCTAGCATCCCTATGGAAGATGTTCCAGGACAATTTTCCTGAGTTTTGAATTCGTCCTGATGCAGCCCCTCCTGGGAAACTCGTGCTCGTCCTCTGAGTCTCCGAGTGCAGAGACCTCGATGGCAACTGCAGAAATGAAGGGCTGCGTTGAGTTGTCGAGAAGCAAGAACATAGCCAGCGCCTTGTGTTTGGGAGTCAGCAGCTGCTGGACTTTTGCGATTGCCTTCACCGTGCACTGAATGCCAGGACGGCATGTGCACGTTAAAACAACGAGCTGGGCAAGAGTAATCGAAAGATCACGGCCGTCAGAAAGCAGCTTATATATTGCCCTGGAAAGAGCACTGCTTTTGGAGTGTGCAGTAAAATCGTGTTTCTGGACAAGGGAGGCATAAGTGCGCTGCGCTCCTAAGCTATCTCCCTGCGAGACACACTGCCAAAGCTTTTCGCTATGATGCAGTCTAGTGCAGACGCACACTACGGCTCTCCGGAGCTGTCCGAAGCCAAGCGCCGGTGGCCGGCGTCTTTCGGCTGAAGCAGCGCTTCGGAGCGTACGGCTGTTGTGTGCGCGAAGCAGCCGCTTCTCCTGCTCCGGGAGCCGGACAGAGCGGTAGCTTGTACGAGGGCGAAGAACGTTGCCGCAGGGAGACGACATTGTGTGCACAGCCTTGGCACTGCTAGAGGACGGTGACTAAAGCTCCCTGCCTCTTCAATGCACTGCTGGCATGCTTTCTCGAAGGTGTTCCGAGACAACTTTCCTGGGTTTTGACTTCGTTCTGATGCAGCCCCTCTTGGGAAATCTGTGCTCGTCCCCGGAGGATCGAGATGCAGAGAACGCGATGGCAGCTGCCGAAATGAAGGACTCTGTTGAAGTGTCGAGAAGAAAGAACTTAGACAAGCGTGTTGTGTTTGGGAGTCAGCAGCTGCTGGACTTTTGCGATTGCTTTCTTTGTGCACTGAATGCCAAGAAGGCATGTGCACGTTAAAACAACGAGCTGGGCATGAGCAGGAAGGGAGCACGGGCATCAGAGTGCATCTGGCATCTTGCCCTGGAAAGAGCACTGCTTTTGGAGTGTGCAGTAAAATCGTGTTTCTGGACAAGGGAGGCATAAGTGCGCTGCGCTCCTAAGCTATCTCCCTGCGAGACACACTGCCAAAGCTTTTCGCTATGATGCAGTCTAGTGCAGACGCACACTACGGCTCTCGGCTGCTGTCCGAAGCGAAGCGCCGGTGGCCGGCGTCTTTCGGCTGAAGCAGCGTTTCGGAGCGTACGGCTGCCGCTCCGCTGTTGTGTGCGCGAAGCAGCCGCTTCTCCTGCTCCGGGAGCCGGACAGAGCGGTAGCTTGTACGAGGGCGAAGAACGAAGCCGCAGAGCAACGGGCTTCTGCGCGCACCCTAAGGACTGCTAGAGGACCGTGGTGGCCGCTCGCCTTCCCCTTCAATTCCATTCTAGCATCCCTATGGAAGATGTTCCAGGACAATTTTCCTGAGTTTTGAATTCGTCCTGATGCAGCCCCTCCTGGGAAACTCGTGCTCGTCCTCTGAGTCTCCGAGTGCAGAGACCTCGATGGCAACTGCAGAAATGAAGGGCTGCGTTGAGTTGTCGAGAAGCAAGAACATAGCCAGCGCCTTGTGTTTGGGAGTCAGCAGCTGCTGGACTTTTGCATTTGCCTTCACTGTGCACTGAATGCCAGGACGGCATGTGCACGTTAAAACAACGAGCTGGGCAAGAGTAATCGAAAGATCACGGCCGTCAGAAAGCAGCTTATATATTGCCCTGGAAAGAGCACTGCTTTTGGAGTGTGCAGTAAAATCGTGTTTCTGGACAAGGGAGGCATAAGTGCGCTGCGCTCCTAAGCTATCTCCCTGCGAGACACACTGCCAAAGCTTTTCGCTATGATGCAGTCTAGTGCAGACGCACACTAGGGCTCTCCGGAGCTGTCCGAAGCCAAACGCCGGTGGCCGGCGTCTTTCGGCTGAAGCAGCGCTTCGGAGCGTACGGCTGTTGTGTGCGCGAAGCAGCCGCTTCTCCTGCTCCGGGAGCCGGACAGAGCGGTAGCTTGTACGAGGGCGAAGAACGTTGCCGCAGGGAGACGACATTGTGTGCACAGCCTTGGCACTGCTAGAGGACGGTGACTAAAGCTCCCTGCCTCTTCAATGCACTGCTGGCATGCTTTCTCGAAGGTGTTCCGAGACAACTTTCCTGGGTTTTGACTTCGTTCTGATGCAGCCCCTCTTGGGAAATCTGTGCTCGTCCCCGGAGGATCGAGATGCAGAGAACGCGATGGCAGCTGCCGAAATGAAGGACTCTGTTGAAGTGTCGAGAAGAAAGAACTTAGACAAGCGTGTTGTGTTTGGGAGTCAGCAGCTGCTGGACTTTTGCGATTGCTTTCACTGTGCACTGAATGCCAAGAAGGCATGTGCACGTTAAAACAACGAGCTGGGCATGAGCAGGAAGGGAGCACGGGCATCAGAGTGCATCTGGCATCTTGCCCTGGAAAGAGCACTGCTTTTGGAGTGTGCAGTAAAATCGTGTTTCTGGACAAGGGAGGCATAAGTGCGCTGCGCTCCTAAGCTATCTCCCTGCGAGACACACTGCCAAAGCTTTTCGCTATGATGCAGTCTAGTGCAGACGCACACTACGGCTCTCCGGAGCTGTCCGAAGCCAAGCGCCGGTGGCCGGCGTCTTTCGGCTGAAGCAGCGCTTCGGAGCGTACGGCTGCCGCTCCCCTGTTGTGTGCGCGAAGCAGCCGCTTCTCCTGCTCCGGGAGCCGGACAGAGCGGTAGCTTGTACGAAGGCGAAGAACGAAGCCGCAGAGCAACGGGCTTCTGCGCGCACCCTAAGGACTGCTAGAGGACCGTGGTGGCCGCTCGCCTGCCTCTTCAATTGCATTCTAGCATCCTTATGGAAGGTGTTCCAGGACAATTTTCCTGAGTTTTGAATTCGTCCTGATGCAGCCCCTCCTGGGAAACTCGTGCTCGTCCTCTGAGGCTCCGAGTGCAGAGACCTCGATGGCAACTGCAGAAATGAAGGGCTGCGTTGAGTTGTCGAGAAGCAAGAACATAGCCAGCGCCTTGTGTTTGGGAGTCAGCAGCTGCTGGACTTTTGCGATTGCCTTCACCGTGCACTGAATGCCAGGACGGCATGTGCACGTTAAAACAACGAGCTGGGCAAGAGTAATCGAAAGATCACGGCCGTCAGAAAGCAGCTTATATATTGCCCTGGAAAGAGCACTGCTTTTGGAGTGTGCAGTAAAATCGTGTTTCTGGACAAGGGAGGCATAAGTGCGCTGCGCTCCTAAGCTATCTCCCTGCGAGACACACTGCCAAAGCTTTTCGCTATGATGCAGTCTAGTGCAGACGCACACTACGGCTCTCCGGAGCTGTCCGAAGCCAAGCGCCGGTGGCCGGCGTCTTTCGGCTGAAGCAGCGCTTCGGAGCGTACGGCTATTGTGTGCGCGAAGCAGCCGCTTCTCCTGCTCCGGGAGCCGGACAGAGCGGTAGCTTGTACGAGGGCGAAGAACGAAGCCGCAGAGCACCGGGCTTCTGCGCGCACCCTAAGGACTGCTAGAGGACCGTGGTGGCCGCTCGCCTTCCCCTTCAATTCCATTCTAGCATCCCTATGGAAGATGTTCCAGGACAATTTTCCTGAGTTTTGAATTCGTCCTGATGCAGCCCCTCCTGGGAAACTCGTGCTCGTCCTCTGAGGCTCCGAGTGCAGAGACCTCGATGGCAACTGCAGAAATGAAGGGCTGCGTTGAGTTGTCGAGAAGCAAGAACATAGCCAGCGCCTTGTGTTTGGGAGTCAGCAGCTGCTGGACTTTTGCGATTGCCTTCACCGTGCACTGAATGCCAGGACGGCATGTGCACGTTAAAACAACGAGCTGGGCAAGAGTAATCGAAAGATCACGGCCGTCAGAAAGCAGCTTATATATTGCCCTGGAAAGAGCACTGCTTTTGGAGTGTGCAGTAAAATCGTGTTTCTGGACAAGGGAGGCATAAGTGCGCTGCGCTCCTAAGCTATCTCCCTGCGAGACACACTGCCAAAGCTTTTCGCTATGATGCAGTCTAGTGCAGACGCACACTACGGCTCTCCGGAGCTGTCCGAAGCCAAGCGCCGGTGGCCGGTGTCTTTCGGCTGAAGCAGCGCTTCGGAGCGTACGGCTGTTGTGTGCGCGAAGCAGCCGCTTCTCCTGCTGCGGGAGCCGGACAGAGCGGTAGCTTGTACGAGGGCGAAGAACGAAGCCGCAGAGCAACGGGCTTCTGCGCGCACCCTAAAAACTGCTAGAGGACCGTGCTGGCCGCTCGCCTTCCCCTTCAATTCCATTCTAGCATCCCTATGGAAGATGTTCCAGGACAATTTTCCTGAGTTTTGAATTCGTCCTGAAGCAGCCCCTCCTTGGAAACTCGTGCTCGTCCTCTGAGTCTCCGAGTGCAGAGACCTCGATGGCAACTGCAGAAATGAAGGGCTGCGTTGAGTTGTCGAGAAGCAAGAACATAGCCAGCGCCTTGTGTTTGGGAGTCAGCAGCTGCTGGACTTTTGCGATTGCCTTCACCGTGCACTGAATGCCAGGACGGCATGTGCACGTTAAAACAACGAGCTGGGCAAGAGTAATCGAAAGATCACGGCCGTCAGAAAGCAGCTTATATATTGCCCTGGAAAGAGCACTGCTTTTGGAGTGTGCAGTAAAATCGTGTTTCTGGACAAGGGAGGCATAAGTGCGCTGCGCTCCTAAGCTATCTCCCTGCGAGACACACTGCCAAAGCTTTTCGCTATGATGCAGTCTAGTGCAGACGCACACTACGGCTCTCGGCTGCTGTCCGAAGCGAAGCGCCGGTGGCCGGCGTCTTTCGGCTGAAGCAGCGCTTCGGAGCGTACGGCTGCCGCTCCCCTGTTGTGTGCGCGAAGCAGCCGCTTCTCCTGCTCCGGGAGCCGGACAGAGCGGTAGCTTGTACGAGGGCGAAGAACGAAGCCGCAGAGCACCGGGCTTCTGCGCGCACCCTAAGGACTGCTAGAGGACCGTGGTGGCCGCTCGCCTGCCTCTTCAATTGCATTCTAGCATCCTTATGGAAGATGTTCCAGGACAATTTTCCTGAGTTTTGAATTCGTCCTGATGCAGCCCCTCCTGGGAAACTCGTGCTCGTCCTCTGAGGCTCCGAGTGCAGAGACCTCGATGGCAAATGCAGAAATGAAGGGCTGCGTTGAGTTGTCGAGAAGCAAGAACATAGCCAGCGCCTTGTGTTTGGGAGTCAGCAGCTGCTGGACTTTTGCGATTGCCTTCACCGTGCACTGAATGCCAGGACGGCATGTGCACGTTAAAACAACGAGCTGGGCAAGAGTAATCGAAAGATCACGGCCGTCAGAAAGCAGCTTATATATTGCCCTGGAAAGAGCACTGCTTTTGGAGTGTGCAGTAAAATCGTGTTTCTGGACAAGGGAGGCATAAGTGCGCTGCGCTCCTAAGCTATCTCCCTGCGAGACACACTGCCAAAGCTTTTCGCTATGATGCAGTCTAGTGCAGACGCACACTACGGCTCTCCGGAGCTGTCCGAAGCCAAGCGCCGGTGGCCGGCGTCTTTCGGCTGAAGCAGCGCTTCGGAGCGTACGGCTGTTGAGTGCGCGAAGCAGCCGCTTCTCCTGCTCCGGGAGCCGGACAGAGCGGTAGCTTGTACGAGGGCGAAGAACGTTGCCGCAGGGAGACGACATTGTGTGCACAGCCTTGGCACTGCTAGAGGACGGTGACTAAAGCTCCCTGCCTCTTCAATGCACTGCTGGCATGCTTTCTCGAAGGTGTTCCGAGACAACTTTCCTGGGTTTTGACTTCGTTCTGATGCAGCCCCTCTTGGGAAATCTGTGCTCATCCCCGGAGGATCGAGATGCAGAGAACGCGATGGCAGCTGCCGAAATGAAGGACTCTGTTGAAGTGTCGAGAAGAAAGAACTTAGACAAGCGTGTTGTGTTTGGGAGTCAGCAGCTGCTGGACTTTTGCGATTGCTTTCACTGTGCACTGAATGCCAAGAAGGCATGTGCACGTTAAAACAACGAGCTGGGCATGAGCAGGAAGGGAGCACGGGCATCAGAGTGCATCTGGCATCTTGCCCTGGAAAGAGCACTGCTTTTGGAGTGTGCAGTAAAATCGTGTTTCTGGACAAGGGAGGCATAAGTGCGCTGCGCTCCTAAGCTATCTCCCTGCGAGACACACTGCCAAAGCTTTTCGCTATGATGCAGTCTAGTGCAGACGCACACTACGGCTCTCCGGAGCTGTCCGAAGCCAAGCGCCGGTGGCCGGCGTCTTTCGGCTGAAGCAGCGCTTCGGAGCGTACGGCTGCCGCTCCGCTGTTGTGTGCGCGAAGCAGCCGCTTCTCCTGCTCCGGGAGCCGGACAGAGCGGTAACTTGTACGAGGGCGAAGAACGAAGCCGCAGAGCACCGGGCTTCTGCGCGCACCCTAAGGACTGCTAGAGGACCGTGGTGGCCGCTCGCCTTCCCCTTCAATTCCATTCTAGCATCCCTATGGAAGATGTTCCAGGACAATTTTCCTGAGTTTTGAATTCGTCCTGATGCAGCCCCTCCTGGGAAACTCGTGCTCGTCCTCTGAGGCTCCGAGTGCAGAGACCTCGATGGCAACTGCAGAAATGAAGGGCTGCGTTGAGTTGTCGAGAAGCAAGAACATAGCCAGCGCCTTGTGTTTGGGAGTCAGCAGCTGCTGGACTTTTGCGATTGCCTTCACCGTGCACTGAATGCCAGGACGGCATGTGCACGTTAAAACAACGAGCTGGGCAAGAGTAATCGAAAGATCACGGCCGTCAGAAAGCAGCTTATATATTGCCCTGGAAAGAGCACTGCTTTTGGAGTGTGCAGTAAAATCGTGTTTCTGGACAAGGGAGGCATAAGTGCGCTGCGCTCCTAAGCTATCTCCCTGCGAGACACACTGCCAAAGCTTTTCGCTATGATGCAGTCTAGTGCAGACGCACACTACGGCTCTCCGGAGCTGTCCGAAGCCAAGCGCCGGTGGCCGGCGTCTTTCGGCTGAAGCAGCGCTTCGGAGCGTACGGCTGTTGTGTGCGCGAAGCAGCCGCTTCTCCTGCTCCGGGAGCCGGACAGAGCGGTAGCTTGTACGAGGGCGAAGAACGTTGCCGCAGGGAGACGACATTGTGTGCACAGCCTTGGCACTGCTAGAGGACGGTGACTAAAGCTCCCTGCCTCTTCAATGCACTGCTGGCATGCTTTCTCGAAGGTGTTCCGAGACAACTTTCCTGGGTTTTGACTTCGTTCTGATGCAGCCCCTCTTGGGAAATCTGTGCTCGTCCCCGGAGGATCGAGATGCAGAGAACGCGATGGCAGCTGCCGAAATGAAGGACTCTGTTGAAGTGTCGAGAAGAAAGAACTTAGACAAGCGTGTTGTGTTTGGGAGTCAGCAGCTGCTGGACTTTTGCGATTGCTTTCACTGTGCACTGAATGCCAAGAAGGCATGTGCACGTTAAAACAACGAGCTGGGCATGAGCAGGAAGGGAGCACGGGCATCAGAGTGCATCTGGCATCTTGCCCTGGAAAGAGCACTGCTTTTGGAGTGTGCAGTAAAATCGTGTTTCTGGACAAGGGAGGCATAAGTGCGCTGCGCTCCTAAGCTATCTCCCTGCGAGACACACTGCCAAAGCTTTTCGCTATGATGCAGTCTAGTGCAGACGCACACTACGGCTCTCCGGAGCTGTCCGAAGCCAAGCGCCGGTGGCCGGCGTCTTTCGGCTGAAGCAGCGCTTCGGAGCGTACGGCTGCCGCTCCCCTGTTGTGTGCGCGAAGCAGCCGCTTCTCCTGCTCCGGGAGCCGGACAGAGCGGTAGCTTGTACGAAGGCGAAGAACGAAGCCGCAGAGCAACGGGCTTCTGCGCGCACCCTAAAAACTGCTAGAGGACCGTGCTGGCCGCTCGCCTGCCTCTTCAATTGCATTCTAGCATCCTTATGGAAGGTGTTCCAGGACAATTTTCCTGAGTTTTGAATTCGTCCTGATGCAGCCCCTCCTGGGAAACTCGTGCTCGTCCTCTGAGGCTCCGAGTGCAGAGACCTCGATGGCAACTGCAGAAATGAAGGGCTGCGTTGAGTTGTCGAGAAGCAAGAACATAGCCAGCGCCTTGTGTTTGGGAGTCAGCAGCTGCTGGACTTTTGCGATTGCCTTCACCGTGCACTGAATGCCAGGACGGCATGTGCACGTTAAAACAACGAGCTGGGCAAGAGTAATCGAAAGATCACGGCCGTCAGAAAGCAGCTTATATATTGCCCTGGAAAGAGCACTGCTTTTGGAGTGTGCAGTAAAATCGTGTTTCTGGACAAGGGAGGCATAAGTGCGCTGCGCTCCTAAGCTATCTCCCTGCGAGACACACTGCCAAAGCTTTTCGCTATGATGCAGTCTAGTGCAGACGCACACTACGGCTCTCCGGAGCTGTCCGAAGCCAAGCGCCGGTGGCCGGCGTCTTTCGGCTGAAGCAGCGCTTCGGAGCGTACGGCTGCCGCTCCGCTGTTGTGTGCGCGAAGCAGCCGCTTCTCCTGCTCCGGGAGCCGGACAGAGCGGTAACTTGTACGAGGGCGAAGAACGAAGCCGCAGAGCACCGGGCTTCTGCGCGCACCCTAAGGACTGCTAGAGGACCGTGGTGGCCGCTCGCCTTCCCCTTCAATTCCATTCTAGCATCCTTATGGAAGATGTTCCAGGACAATTTTCCTGAGTTTTGAATTCGTCCTGATGCAGCCCCTCCTGGGAAACTCGTGCTCGTCCTCTGAGGCTCCGAGTGCAGAGACCTCGATGGCAACTGCAGAAATGAAGGGCTGCGTTGAGTTGTCGAGAAGCAAGAACATAGCCAGTGCCTTGTGTTTGGGAGTCAGCAGCTGCTGGACTTTTGCGATTGCCTTCACCGTGCACTGAATGCCAGGACGGCATGTGCACGTTAAAACAACGAGCTGGGCAAGAGTAATCGAAAGATCACGGCCGTCAGAAAGCAGCTTATATATTGCCCTGGAAAGAGCACTGCTTTTGGAGTGTGCAGTAAAATCGTGTTTCTGGACAAGGGAGGCATAAGTGCGCTGCGCTCCTAAGCTATCTCCCTGCGAGACACACTGCCAAAGCTTTTCGCTATGATGCAGTCTAGTGCAGACGCACACTACGGCTCTCCGGAGCTGTCCGAAGCCAAGCGCCGGTGGCCGGCGTCTTTCGGCTGAAGCAGCGCTTCGGAGCGTACGGCTGTTGTGTGCGCGAAGCAGCCGCTTCTCCTGCTCCGGGAGCCGGACAGAGCGGTAGCTTGTACGAGGGCGAAGAACGTTGCCGCAGGGAGACGACATTGTGTGCACAGCCTTGGCACTGCTAGAGGACGGTGACTAAAGCTCCCTGCCTCTTCAATGCACTGCTGGCATGCTTTCTCGAAGGTGTTCCGAGACAACTTTCCTGGGTTTTGACTTCGTTCTGATGCAGCCCCTCTTGGGAAATCTGTGCTCGTCCCCGGAGGATCGAGATGCAGAGAACGCGATGGCAGCTGCCGAAATGAAGGACTCTGTTGAAGTGTCGAGAAGAAAGAACTTAGACAAGCGTGTTGTGTTTGGGAGTCAGCAGCTGCTGGACTTTTGCGATTGCTTTCACTGTGCACTGAATGCCAAGAAGGCATGTGCACGTTAAAACAACGAGCTGGGCATGAGCAGGAAGGGAGCACGGGCATCAGAGTGCATCTGGCATCTTGCCCTGGAAAGAGCACTGCTTTTGGAGTGTGCAGTAAAATCGTGTTTCTGGACAAGGGAGGCATAAGTGCGCTGCGCTCCTAAGCTATCTCCCTGCGAGACACACTGCCAAAGCTTTTCGCTATGATGCAGTCTAGTGCAGACGCACACTACAGCTCTCCGGAGCTGTCCGAAGCCAAGCGCCGGTGGCCGGCGTCTTTCGGCTGAAGCAGCGCTTCGGAGCGTACGGCTGCCGCTCCCCTGTTGTGTGCGCGAAGCAGCCGCTTCTCCTGCTCCGGGAGCCGGACAGAGCGGTAGCTTGTACGAAGGCGAAGAACGAAGCCGCAGAGCAACGGGCTTCTGCGCGCACCCTAAGGACTGCTAGAGGACCGTGGTGGCCGCTCGCCTGCCTCTTCAATTGCATTCTAGCATCCTTATGGAAGGTGTTCCAGGACAATTTTCCTGAGTTTTGAATTCGTCCTGATGCAGCCCCTCCTTGGAAACTCGTGCTCGTCCTCTGAGTCTCCGAGTGCAGAGACCTCGATGGCAACTGCAGAAATGAAGGGCTGCGTTGAGTTGTCGAGAAGCAAGAACATAGCCAGCGCCTTGTGTTTGGGAGTCAGCAGCTGCTGGACTTTTGCGATTGCCTTCACCGTGCACTGAATGCCAGGACGGCATGTGCACGTTAAAACAACGAGCTGGGCAAGAGTAATCGAAAGATCACGGCCGTCAGAAAGCAGCTTATATATTGCCCTGGAAAGAGCACTGCTTTTGGAGTGTGCAGTAAAATCGTGTTTCTGGACAAGGGAGGCATAAGTGCGCTGCGCTCCTAAGCTATCTCCCTGCGAGACACACTGCCAAAGCTTTTCGCTATGATGCAGTCTAGTGCAGACGCACACTACGGCTCTCCGGAGCTGTCCGAAGCCAAGCGCCGGTGGCCGGCGTCTTTCGGCTGAAGCAGCGCTTCGGAGCGTACGGCTATTGTGTGCGCGAAGCAGCCGCTTCTCCTGCTGCGGGAGCCGGACAGAGCGGTAGCTTGTACGAGGGCGAAGAACGAAGCCGCAGAGCACCGGGCTTCTGCGCGCACCCTAAGGACTGCTAGAGGACCGTGGTGGCCGCTCGCCTTCCCCTTCAATTCCATTCTAGCATCCCTATGGAAGATGTTCCAGGACAATTTTCCTGAGTTTTGAATTCGTCCTGATGCAGCCCCTCCTGGGAAACTCGTGCTCGTCCTCTGAGGCTCCGAGTGCAGAGACCTCGATGGCAACTGCAGAAATGAAGGGCTGCGTTGAGTTGTCGAGAAGCAAGAACATAGCCAGCGCCTTGTGTTTGGGAGTCAGCAGCTGCTGGACTTTTGCGATTGCCTTCACCGTGCACTGAATGCCAGGACGGCATGTGCACGTTAAAACAACGAGCTGGGCAAGAGTAATCGAAAGATCACGGCCGTCAGAAAGCAGCTTATATATTGCCCTGGAAAGAGCACTGCTTTTGGAGTGTGCAGTAAAATCGTGTTTCTGGACAAGGGAGGCATAAGTGCGCTGCGCTCCTAAGCTATCTCCCTGCGAGACACACTGCCAAAGCTTTTCGCTATGATGCAGTCTAGTGCAGACGCACACTACGGCTCTCCGGAGCTGTCCGAAGCCAAGCGCCGGTGGCCGGCGTCTTTCGGCTGAAGCAGCGCTTCGGAGCGTACGGCTGTTGTGTGCGCGAAGCAGCCGCTTCTCCTGCTCCGGGAGCCGGACAGAGCGGTAGCTTGTACGAGGGCGAAGAACGTTGCCGCAGGGAGACGACATTGTGTGCACAGCCTTGGCACTGCTAGAGGACGGTGACTAAAGCTCCCTGCCTCTTCAATGCACTGCTGGCATGCTTTCTCGAAGGTGTTCCGAGACAACTTTCCTGGGTTTTGACTTCGTTCTGATGCAGCCCCTCTTGGGAAATCTGTGCTCGTCCCCGGAGGATCGAGATGCAGAGAACGCGATGGCAGCTGCCGAAATGAAGGACTCTGTTGAAGTGTCGAGAAGAAAGAACTTAGACAAGCGTGTTGTGTTTGGGAGTCAGCAGCTGCTGGACTTTTGCGATTGCTTTCACTGTGCACTGAATGCCAAGAAGGCATGTGCACGTTAAAACAACGAGCTGGGCATGAGCAGGAAGGGAGCACGGGCATCAGAGTGCATCTGGCATCTTGCCCTGGAAAGAGCACTGCTTTTGGAGTGTGCAGTAAAATCGTGTTTCTGGACAAGGGAGGCATAAGTGCGCTGCGCTCCTAAGCTATCTCCCTGCGAGACACACTGCCAAAGCTTTTCGCTATGATGCAGTCTAGTGCAGACGCACACTACGGCTCTCCGGAGCTGTCCGAAGCCAAGCGCCGGTGGCCGGCGTCTTTCGGCTGAAGCAGCGCTTCGGAGCGTACGGCTGCCGCTCCGCTGTTGTGTGCGCGAAGCAGCCGCTTCTCCTGCTCCGGGAGCCGGACAGAGCGGTAACTTGTACGAGGGCGAAGAACGAAGCCGCAGAGCACCGGGCTTCTGCGCGCACCCTAAGGACTGCTAGAGGACCGTGGTGGCCGCTCGCCTTCCCCTTCAATTCCATTCTAGCATCCCTATGGAAGATGTTCCAGGACAATTTTCCTGAGTTTTGAATTCGTCCTGATGCAGCCCCTCCTGGGAAACTCGTGCTCGTCCTCTGAGGCTCCGAGTGCAGAGACCTCGATGGCAACTGCAGAAATGAAGGGCTGCGTTGAGTTGTCGAGAAGCAAGAACATAGCCAGCGCCTTGTGTTTGGGAGTCAGCAGCTGCTGGACTTTTGCGATTGCCTTCACCGTGCACTGAATGCCAGGACGGCATGTGCACGTTAAAACAACGAGCTGGGCAAGAGTAATCGAAAGATCACGGCCGTCAGAAAGCAGCTTATATATTGCCCTGGAAAGAGCACTGCTTTTGGAGTGTGCAGTAAAATCGTGTTTCTGGACAAGGGAGGCATAAGTGCGCTGCGCTCCTAAGCTATCTCCCTGCGAGACACACTGCCAAAGCTTTTCGCTATGATGCAGTCTAGTGCAGACGCACACTACGGCTCTCCGGAGCTGTCCGAAGCCAAGCGCCGGTGGCCGGCGTCTTTCGGCTGAAGCAGCGCTTCGGAGCGTACGGCTGTTGTGTGCGCGAAGCAGCCGCTTCTCCTGCTCCGGGAGCCGGACAGAGCGGTAGCTTGTACGAGGGCGAAGAACGTTGCCGCAGGGAGACGACATTGTGTGCACAGCCTTGGCACTGCTAGAGGACGGTGACTAAAGCTCCCTGCCTCTTCAATGCACTGCTGGCATGCTTTCTCGAAGGTGTTCCGAGACAACTTTCCTGGGTTTTGACTTCGTTCTGATGCAGCCCCTCTTGGGAAATCTGTGCTCGTCCCCGGAGGATCGAGATGCAGAGAACGCGATGGCAGCTGCCGAAATGAAGGACTCTGTTGAAGTGTCGAGAAGAAAGAACTTAGACAAGCGTGTTGTGTTTGGGAGTCAGCAGCTGCTGGACTTTTGCGATTGCTTTCACTGTGCACTGAATGCCAAGAAGGCATGTGCACGTTAAAACAACGAGCTGGGCATGAGCAGGAAGGGAGCACGGGCATCAGAGTGCATCTGGCATCTTGCCCTGGAAAGAGCACTGCTTTTGGAGTGTGCAGTAAAATCGTGTTTCTGGACAAGGGAGGCATAAGTGCGCTGCGCTCCTAAGCTATCTCCCTGCGAGACACACTGCCAAAGCTTTTCGCTATGATGCAGTCTAGTGCAGACGCACACTACGGCTCTCCGGAGCTGTCCGAAGCCAAGCGCCGGTGGCCGGCGTCTTTCGGCTGAAGCAGCGCTTCGGAGCGTACGGCTGCCGCTCCCCTGTTGTGTGCGCGAAGCAGCCGCTTCTCCTGCTCCGGGAGCCGGACAGAGCGGTAGCTTGTACGAAGGCGAAGAACGAAGCCGCAGAGCAACGGGCTTCTGCGCGCACCCTAAGGACTGCTAGAGGACCGTGGTGGCCGCTCGCCTGCCTCTTCAATTGCATTCTAGCATCCTTATGGAAGGTGTTCCAGGACAATTTTCCTGAGTTTTGAATTCGTCCTGATGCAGCCCCTCCTGGGAAACTCGTGCTCGTCCTCTGAGTCTCCGAGTGCAGAGACCTCGATGGCAACTGCAGAAATAAAGGGCTGCGTTGAGTTGTCGAGAAGCAAGAACATAGCCAGCGCCTTGTGTTTGGGAGTCAGCAGCTGCTGGACTTTTGCGATTGCCTTCACCGTGCACTGAATGCCAGGACGGCATGTGCACGTTAAAACAACGAGCTGGGCAAGAGTAATCGAAAGATCACGGCCGTCAGAAAGCAGCTTATATATTGCCCTGGAAAGAGCACTGCTTTTGGAGTGTGCAGTAAAATCGTGTTTCTGGACAAGGGAGGCATAAGTGCGCTGCGCTCCTAAGCTATCTCCCTGCGAGACACACTGCCAAAGCTTTTCGCTATGATGCAGTCTAGTGCAGACGCACACTACGGCTCTCCGGAGCTGTCCGAAGCCAAGCGCCGGTGGCCGGCGTCTTTCGGCTGAAGCAGCGCTTCGGAGCGTACGGCTGTTGTGTGCGCGAAGCAGCCGCTTCTCCTGCTCCGGGAGCCGGACAGAGCGGTAGCTTGTACGAGGGCGAAGAACGTTGCCGCAGGGAGACGACATTGTGTGCACAGCCTTGGCACTGCTAGAGGACGGTGACTAAAGCTCCCTGCCTCTTCAATGCACTGCTGGCATGCTTTCTCGAAGGTGTTCCGAGACAACTTTCCTGGGTTTTGACTTCGTTCTGATGCAGCCCCTCTTGGGAAATCTGTGCTCGTCCCCGGAGGATCGAGATGCAGAGAACGCGATGGCAGCTGCCGAAATGAAGGACTCTGTTGAAGTGTCGAGAAGAAAGAACTTAGACAAGCGTGTTGTGTTTGGGAGTCAGCAGCTGCTGGACTTTTGCGATTGCTTTCACTGTGCACTGAATGCCAAGAAGGCATGTGCACGTTAAAACAACGAGCTGGGCATGAGCAGGAAGGGAGCACGGGCATCAGAGTGCATCTGGCATCTTGCCCTGGAAAGAGCACTGCTTTTGGAGTGTGCAGTAAAATCGTGTTTCTGGACAAGGGAGGCATAAGTGCGCTGCGCTCCTAAGCTATCTCCCTGCGAGACACACTGCCAAAGCTTTTCGCTATGATGCAGTCTAGTGCAGACGCACACTACGGCTCTCCGGAGCTGTCCGAAGCCAAGCGCCGGTGGCCGGCGTCTTTCGGCTGAAGCAGCGCTTCGGAGCATACGGCTGCCGCTCCGCTGTTGTGTGCGCGAAGCAGCCGCTTCTCCTGCTCCGGGAGCCGGACAGAGCGGTAACTTGTACGAGGGCGAAGAACGAAGCCGCAGAGCACCGGGCTTCTGCGCGCACCCTAAGGACTGCTAGAGGACCGTGGTGGCCGCTCGCCTTCCCCTTCAATTCCATTCTAGCATCCCTATGGAAGATGTTCCAGGACAATTTTCCTGAGTTTTGAATTCGTCCTGATGCAGCCCCTCCTGGGAAACTCGTGCTCGTCCTCTGAGGCTCCGAGTGCAGAGACCTCGATGGCAACTGCAGAAATGAAGGGCTGCGTTGAGTTGTCGAGAAGCAAGAACATAGCCAGCGCCTTGTGTTTGGGAGTCAGCAGCTGCTGGACTTTTGCGATTGCCTTCACCGTGCACTGAATGCCAGGACGGCATGTGCACGTTAAAACAACGAGCTGGGCAAGAGTAATCGAAAGATCACGGCCGTCAGAAAGCAGCTTATATATTGCCCTGGAAAGAGCACTGCTTTTGGAGTGTGCAGTAAAATCGTGTTTCTGGACAAGGGAGGCATAAGTGCGCTGCGCTCCTAAGCTATCTCCCTGCGAGACACACTGCCAAAGCTTTTCGCTATGATGCAGTCTAGTGCAGACGCACACTACGGCTCTCCGGAGCTGTCCGAAGCCAAGCGCCGGTGGCCGGCGTCTTTCGGCTGAAGCAGCGCTTCGGAGCGTACGGCTGTTGTGTGCGCGAAGCAGCCGCTTCTCCTGCTCCGGGAGCCGGACAGAGCGGTAGCTTGTACGAGGGCGAAGAACGTTGCCGCAGGGAGACGACATTGTGTGCACAGCCTTGGCACTGCTAGAGGACGGTGACTAAAGCTCCCTGCCTCTTCAATGCACTGCTGGCATGCTTTCTCGAAGGTGTTCCGAGACAACTTTCCTGGGTTTTGACTTCGTTCTGATGCAGCCCCTCTTGGGAAATCTGTGCTCGTCCCCGGAGGATCGAGATGCAGAGAACGCGATGGCAGCTGCCGAAATGAAGGACTCTGTTGAAGTGTCGAGAAGAAAGAACTTAGACAAGCGTGTTGTGTTTGGGAGTCAGCAGCTGCTGGACTTTTGCGATTGCTTTCACTGTGCACTGAATGCCAAGAAGGCATGTGCACGTTAAAACAACGAGCTGGGCATGAGCAGGAAGGGAGCACGGGCATCAGAGTGCATCTGGCATCTTGCCCTGGAAAGAGCACTGCTTTTGGAGTGTGCAGTAAAATCGTGTTTCTGGACAAGGGAGGCATAAGTGCGCTGCGCTCCTAAGCTATCTCCCTGCGAGACACACTGCCAAAGCTTTTCGCTATGATGCAGTCTAGTGCAGACGCACACTACGGCTCTCCGGAGCTGTCCGAAGCCAAGCGCCGGTGGCCGGCGTCTTTCGGCTGAAGCAGCGCTTCGGAGCGTACGGCTGCCGCTCCCCTGTTGTGTGCGCGAAGCAGCCGCTTCTCCTGCTCCGGGAGCCGGACAGAGCGGTAGCTTGTACGAAGGCGAAGAACGAAGCCGCAGAGCAACGGGCTTCTGCGCGCACCCTAAGGACTGCTAGAGGACCGTGGTGGCCGCTCGCCTGCCTCTTCAATTGCATTCTAGCATCCTTATGGAAGGTGTTCCAGGACAATTTTCCTGAGTTTTGAATTCGTCCTGATGCAGCCCCTCCTGGGAAACTCGTGCTCGTCCTCTGAGTCTCCGAGTGCAGAGACCTCGATGGCAACTGCAGAAATAAAGGGCTGCGTTGAGTTGTCGAGAAGCAAGAACATAGCCAGCGCCTTGTGTTTGGGAGTCAGCAGCTGCTGGACTTTTGCGATTGCCTTCACCGTGCACTGAATGCCAGGACGGCATGTGCACGTTAAAACAACGAGCTGGGCAAGAGTAATCGAAAGATCACGGCCGTCAGAAAGCAGCTTATATATTGCCCTGGAAAGAGCACTGCTTTTGGAGTGTGCAGTAAAATCGTGTTTCTGGACAAGGGAGGCATAAGTGCGCTGCGCTCCTAAGCTATCTCCCTGCGAGACACACTGCCAAAGCTTTTCGCTATGATGCAGTCTAGTGCAGACGCACACTACGGCTCTCCGGAGCTGTCCGAAGCCAAGCGCCGGTGGCCGGCGTCTTTCGGCTGAAGCAGCGCTTCGGAGCGTACGGCTATTGTGTGCGCGAAGCAGCCGCTTCTCCTGCTGCGGGAGCCGGACAGAGCGGTAGCTTGTACGAGGGCGAAGAACGAAGCCGCAGAGCACCGGGCTTCTGCGCGCACCCTAAGGACTGCTAGAGGACCGTGCTGGCCGCTCGCCTTCCCCTTCAATTCCATTCTAGCATCCCTATGGAAGATGTTCCAGGACAATTTTCCTGAGTTTTGAATTCGTCCTGATGCAGCCCCTCCTGGGAAACTCGTGCTCGTCCTCTGAGGCTCCGAGTGCAGAGACCTCGATGGCAACTGCAGAAATGAAGGGCTGCGTTGAGTTGTCGAGAAGCAAGAACATAGCCAGCGCCTTGTGTTTGGGAGTCAGCAGCTGCTGGACTTTTGCATTTGCCTTCACCGTGCACTGAATGCCAGGACGGCATGTGCACGTTAAAACAACGAGCTGGGCAAGAGTAATCGAAAGATCACGGCCGTCAGAAAGCAGCTTATATATTGCCCTGGAAAGAGCACTGCTTTTGGAGTGTGCAGTAAAATCGTGTTTCTGGACAAGGGAGGCATAAGTGCGCTGCGCTCCTAAGCTATCTCCCTGCGAGACACACTGCCAAAGCTTTTCGCTATGATGCAGTCTAGTGCAGACGCACACTACGGCTCTCCGGAGCTGTCCGAAGCCAAGCGCCGGTGGCCGGCGTCTTTCGGCTGAAGCAGCGCTTCGGAGCGTACGGCTGTTGTGTGCGCGAAGCAGCCGCTTCTCCTGCTCCGGGAGCCGGACAGAGCGGTAGCTTGTACGAGGGCGAAGAACGTTGCCGCAGGGAGACGACATTGTGTGCACAGCCTTGGCACTGCTAGAGGACGGTGACTAAAGCTCCCTGCCTCTTCAATGCACTGCTGGCATGCTTTCTCGAAGGTGTTCCGAGACAACTTTCCTGGGTTTTGACTTCGTTCTGATGCAGCCCCTCTTGGGAAATCTGTGCTCGTCCCCGGAGGATCGAGATGCAGAGAACGCGATGGCAGCTGCCGAAATGAAGGACTCTGTTGAAGTGTCGAGAAGAAAGAACTTAGACAAGCGTGTTGTGTTTGGGAGTCAGCAGCTGCTGGACTTTTGCGATTGCTTTCACTGTGCACTGAATGCCAAGAAGGCATGTGCACGTTAAAACAACGAGCTGGGCATGAGCAGGAAGGGAGCACGGGCATCAGAGTGCATCTGGCATCTTGCCCTGGAAAGAGCACTGCTTTTGGAGTGTGCAGTAAAATCGTGTTTCTGGACAAGGGAGGCATAAGTGCGCTGCGCTCCTAAGCTATCTCCCTGCGAGACACACTGCCAAAGCTTTTCGCTATGATGCAGTCTAGTGCAGACGCACACTACGGCTCTCCGGAGCTGTCCGAAGCCAAGCGCCGGTGGCCGGCGTCTTTCGGCTGAAGCAGCGCTTCGGAGCGTACGGCTGCCGCTCCCCTGTTGTGTGCGCGAAGCAGCCGCTTCTCCTGCTCCGGGAGCCGGACAGAGCGGTAGCTTGTACGAAGGCGAAGAACGAAGCCGCAGAGCAACGGGCTTTTGCGCGCACCCTAAGGACTGCTAGAGGACCGTGGTGGCCGCTCGCCTGCCTCTTCAATTGCATTCTAGCATCCTTATGGAAGGTGTTCCAGGACAATTTTCCTGAGTTTTGAATTCGTCCTGATGCAGCCCCTCCTTGGAAACTCGTGCTCGTCCTCTGAGTCTCCGAGTGCAGAGACCTCGATGGCAACTGCAGAAATGAAGGGCTGCGTTGAGTTGTCGAGAAGCAAGAACATAGCCAGCGCCTTGTGTTTGGGAGTCAGCAGCTGCTGGACTTTTGCGATTGCCTTCACCGTGCACTGAATGCCAGGACGGCATGTGCACGTTAAAACAACGAGCTGGGCAAGAGTAATCGAAAGATCACGGCCGTCAGAAAGCAGCTTATATATTGCCCTGGAAAGAGCACTGCTTTTGGAGTGTGCAGTAAAATCGTGTTTCTGGACAAGGGAGGCATAAGTGCGCTGCGCTCCTAAGCTATCTCCCTGCGAGACACACTGCCAAAGCTTTTCGCTATGATGCAGTCTAGTGCAGACGCACACTACGGCTCTCGGCTGCTGTCCGAAGCGAAGCGCCGGTGGCCGGCGTCTTTCGGCTGAAGCAGCGCTTCGGAGCGTACGGCTGCCGCTCCCCTGTTGTGTGCGCGAAGCAGCCGCTTCTCCTGCTCCGGGAGCCGGACAGAGCGGTAGCTTGTACGAGGGCGAAGAACGAAGCCGCAGAGCACCGGGCTTCTGCGCGCACCCTAAGGACTGCTAGAGGACCGTGGTGGCCGCTCGCCTGCCTCTTCAATTGCATTCTAGCATCCTTATGGAAGATGTTCCAGGACAATTTTCCTGAGTTTTGAATTTGTCCTGATGCAGCCCCTCCTGGGAAACTCGTGCTCGTCCTCTGAGGCTCCGAGTGCAGAGACCTCGATGGCAACTGCAGAAATGAAGGGCTGCGTTGAGTTGTCGAGAAGCAAGAACATAGCCAGCGCCTTGTGTTTGGGAGTCAGCAGCTGCTGGACTTTTGCGATTGCCTTCACCGTGCACTGAATGCCAGGACGGCATGTGCACGTTAAAACAACGAGCTGGGCAAGAGTAATCGAAAGATCACGGCCGTCAGAAAGCAGCTTATATATTGCCCTGGAAAGAGCACTGCTTTTGGAGTGTGCAGTAAAATCGTGTTTCTGGACAAGGGAGGCATAAGTGCGCTGCGCTCCTAAGCTATCTCCCTGCGAGACACACTGCCAAAGCTTTTCGCTATGATGCAGTCTAGTACAAACGCACACTACGGCTCTCCGGAGCTGTCCGAAGCCAAGCGCCGGTGGCCGGCGTCTTTCGGCTGAAGCAGCGCTTCGGAGCGTACGGCTGTTGTGTGCGCGAAGCAGCCGCTTCTCCTGCTCCGGGAGCCGGACAGAGCGGTAGCTTGTACGAGGGCGAAGAACGTTGCCGCAGGGAGATGACATTGTGTGCACAGCCTTGGCACTGCTAGAGGACGGTGACTAAAGCTCCCTGCCTCTTCAATGCACTGCTGGCATGCTTTCTCGAAGGTGTTCCGAGACAACTTTCCTGGGTTTTGACTTCGTTCTGATGCAGCCCCTCTTGGGAAATCTGTGCTCGTCCCCGGAGGATCGAGATGCAGAGAACGCGATGGCAGCTGCCGAAATGAAGGACTCTGTTGAAGTGTCGAGAAGAAAGAACTTAGACAAGCGTGTTGTGTTTGGGAGTCAGCAGCTGCTGGACTTTTGCGATTGCTTTCACTGTGCACTGAATGCCAAGAAGGCATGTGCACGTTAAAACAACGAGCTGGGCATGAGCAGGAAGGGAGCACGGGCATCAGAGTGCATCTGGCATCTTGCCCTGGAAAGAGCACTGCTTTTGGAGTGTGCAGTAAAATCGTGTTTCTGGACAAGGGAGGCATAAGTGCGCTGCGCTCCTAAGCTATCTCCCTGCGAGACACACTGCCAAAGCTTTTCGCTATGATGCAGTCTAGTGCAGACGCACACTACGGCTCTCCGGAGCTGTCCGAAGCCAAGCGCCGGTGGCCGGCGTCTTTCGGCTGAAGCAGCGCTTCGGAGCGTACGGCTGCCGCTCCGCTGTTGTGTGCGCGAAGCAGCCGCTTCTCCTGCTCCGGGAGCCGGACAGAGCGGTAACTTGTACGAGGGCGAAGAACGAAGCCGCAGAGCACCGGGCTTCTGCGCGCACCCTAAGGACTGCTAGAGGACCGTGGTGGCCGCTCGCCTGCCTCTTCAATTGCATTCTAGCATCCTTATGGAAGGTGTTCCAGGACAATTTTCCTGAGTTTTGAATTCGTCCTGATGCAGCCCCTCCTGGGAAACTCGTGCTCGTCCTCTGAGTCTCCGAGTGCAGAGACCTCGATGGCAACTGCAGAAATGAAGGGCTGCGTTGAGTTGTCGAGAAGCAAGAACATAGCCAGCGCCTTGTGTTTGGGAGTCAGCAGCTGCTGGACTTTTGCGATTGCCTTCACCGTGCACTGAATGCCAGGACGGCATGTGCACGTTAAAACAACGAGCTGGGCAAGAGTAATCGAAAGATCACGGCCGTCAGAAAGCAGCTTATATATTGCCCTGGAAAGAGCACTGCTTTTGGAGTGTGCAGTAAAATCGTGTTTCTGGACAAGGGAGGCATAAGTGCGCTGCGCTCCTAAGCTATCTCCCTGCGAGACACACTGCCAAAGCTTTTCGCTATGATGCAGTCTAGTGCAGACGCACACTACGGCTCTCCGGAGCTGTCCGAAGCCAAGCGCCGGTGGCCGGCGTCTTTCGGCTGAAGCAGCGCTTCGGAGCGTACGGCTGTTGTGTGCGCGAAGCAGCCGCTTCTCCTGCTCCGGGAGCCGGACAGAGCGGTAGCTTGTACGAGGGCGAAGAACGTTGCCGCAGGGAGACGACATTGTGTGCACAGCCTTGGCACTGCTAGAGGACGGTGACTAAAGCTCCCTGCCTCTTCAATGCACTGCTGGCATGCTTTCTCGAAGGTGTTCCGAGACAACTTTCCTGGGTTTTGACTTCGTTCTGATGCAGCCCCTCTTGGGAAATCTGTGCTCGTCCCCGGAGGATCGAGATGCAGAGAACGCGATGGCAGCTGCCGAAATGAAGGACTCTGTTGAAGTGTCGAGAAGAAAGAACTTAGACAAGCGTGTTGTGTTTGGGAGTCAGCAGCTGCTGGACTTTTGCGATTGCTTTCACTGTGCACTGAATGCCAAGAAGGCATGTGCACGTTAAAACAACGAGCTGGGCATGAGCAGGAAGGGAGCACGGGCATCAGAGTGCATCTGGCATCTTGCCCTGGAAAGAGCACTGCTTTTGGAGTGTGCAGTAAAATCGTGTTTCTGGACAAGGGAGGCATAAGTGCGCTGCGCTCCTAAGCTATCTCCCTGCGAGACACACTGCCAAAGCTTTTCGCTATGATGCAGTCTAGTGCAGACGCACACTACGGCTCTCCGGAGCTGTCCGAAGCCAAGCGCCGGTGGCCGGCGTCTTTCGGCTGAAGCAGCGCTTCGGAGCGTACGGCTGCCGCTCCCCTGTTGTGTGCGCGAAGCAGCCGCTTCTCCTGCTCCGGGAGCCGGACAGAGCGGTAGCTTGTACGAGGGCGAAGAACGAAGCCGCAGAGCACCGGGCTTCTGCGCGCACCCTAAGGACTGCTAGAGGACCGTGGTGGCCGCTCGCCTTCCCCTTCAATTCCATTCTAGCATCCCTATGGAAGATGTTCCAGGACAATTTTCCTGAGTTTTGAATTCGTCCTGATGCAGCCCCTCCTGGGAAACTCGTGCTCGTCCTCTGAGGCTCCGAGTGCAGAGACCTCGATGGCAACTGCAGAAATGAAGGGCTGCGTTGAGTTGTCGAGAAGCAAGAACATAGCCAGCGCCTTGTGTTTGGGAGTCAGCAGCTGCTGGACTTTTGCGATTGCCTTCACCGTGCACTGAATGCCAGGACGGCATGTGCACGTTAAAACAACGAGCTGGGCAAGAGTAATCGAAAGATCACGGCCGTCAGAAAGCAGCTTATATATTGCCCTGGAAAGAGCACTGCTTTTGGAGTGTGCAGTAAAATCGTGTTTCTGGACAAGGGAGGCATAAGTGCGCTGCGCTCCTAAGCTATCTCCCTGCGAGACACACTGCCAAAGCTTTTCGCTATGATGCAGTCTAGTGCAGACGCACACTACGGCTCTCCGGAGCTGTCCGAAGCCAAGCGCCGGTGGCCGGCGTCTTTCGGCTGAAGCAGCGCTTCGGAGCGTACGGCTGTTGTGTGCGCGAAGCAGCCGCTTCTCCTGCTCCGGGAGCCGGACAGAGCGCTAGCTTGTACGAGGGCGAAGAACGTTGCCGCAGGGAGACGACATTGTGTGCACAGCCTTGGCACTGCTAGAGGACGGTGACTAAAGCTCCCTGCCTCTTCAATGCACTGCTGGCATGCTTTCTCGAAGGTGTTCCGAGACAACTTTCCTGGGTTTTGACTTCGTTCTGATGCAGCCCCTCTTGGGAAATCTGTGCTCGTCCCCGGAGGATCGAGATGCAGAGAACGCGATGGCAGCTGCCGAAATGAAGGACTCTGTTGAAGTGTCGAGAAGAAAGAACTTAGACAAGCGTGTTGTGTTTGGGAGTCAGCAGCTGCTGGACTTTTGCGATTGCTTTCTTTGTGCACTGAATGCCAAGAAGGCATGTGCACGTTAAAACAACGAGCTGGGCATGAGCAGGAAGGGAGCACGGGCATCAGAGTGCATCTGGCATCTTGCCCTGGAAAGAGCACTGCTTTTGGAGTGTGCAGTAAAATCGTGTTTCTGGACAAGGGAGGCATAAGTGCGCTGCGCTCCTAAGCTATCTCCCTGCGAGACACACTGCCAAAGCTTTTCGCTATGATGCAGTCTAGTGCAGACGCACACTACGGCTCTCGGCTGCTGTCCGAAGCGAAGCGCCGGTGGCCGGCGTCTTTCGGCTGAAGCAGCGTTTCGGAGCGTACGGCTGCCGCTCCGCTGTTGTGTGCGCGAAGCAGCCGCTTCTCCTGCTCCGGGAGCCGGACAGAGCGGTAGCTTGTACGAGGGCGAAGAACGAAGCCGCAGAGCAACGGGCTTCTGCGCGCACCCTAAAAACTGCTAGAGGACCGTGCTGGCCGCTCGCCTTCCCCTTCAATTCCATTCTAGCATCCATATGGAAGATGTTCCAGGACAATTTTCCTGAGTTTTGAATTCGTCCTGATGCAGCCCCTCCTTGGAAACTCGTGCTCGTCCTCTGAGTCTCCGAGTGCAGAGACCTCGATGGCAACTGCAGAAATGAAGGGCTGCGTTGAGTTGTCGAGAAGCAAGAACATAGCCAGCGCCTTGTGTTTGGGAGTCAGCAGCTGCTGGACTTTTGCATTTGCCTTCACCGTGCACTGAATGCCAGGACGGCATGTGCACGTTAAAACAACGAGCTGGGCAAGAGTAATCGAAAGATCACGGCCGTCAGAAAGCAGCTTATATATTGCCCTGGAAAGAGCACTGCTTTTGGAGTGTGCAGTAAAATCGTGTTTCTGGACAAGGGAGGCATAAGTGCGCTGCGCTCCTAAGCTATCTCCCTGCGAGACACACTGCCAAAGCTTTTCGCTATGATGCAGTCTAGTGCAGACGCACACTAGGGCTCTCCGGAGCTGTCCGAAGCCAAACGCCGGTGGCCGGCGTCTTTCGGCTGAAGCAGCGCTTCGGAGCGTACGGCTGTTGTGTGCGCGAAGCAGCCGCTTCTCCTGCTCCGGGAGCCGGACAGAGCGGTAGCTTGTACGAGGGCGAAGAACGTTGCCGCAGGGAGACGACATTGTGTGCACAGCCTTGGCACTGCTAGAGGACGGTGACTAAAGCTCCCTGCCTCTTCAATGCACTGCTGGCATGCTTTCTCGAAGGTGTTCCGAGACAACTTTCCTGGGTTTTGACTTCGTTCTGATGCAGCCCCTCTTGGGAAATCTGTGCTCGTCCCCGGAGGATCGAGATGCAGAGAACGCGATGGCAGCTGCCGAAATGAAGGACTCTGTTGAAGTGTCGAGAAGAAAGAACTTAGACAAGCGTGTTGTGTTTGGGAGTCAGCAGCTGCTGGACTTTTGCGATTGCTTTCACTGTGCACTGAATGCCAAGAAGGCATGTGCACGTTAAAACAACGAGCTGGGCATGAGCAGGAAGGGAGCACGGGCATCAGAGTGCATCTGGCATCTTGCCCTGGAAAGAGCACTGCTTTTGGAGTGTGCAGTAAAATCGTGTTTCTGGACAAGGGAGGCATAAGTGCGCTGCGCTCCTAAGCTATCTCCCTGCGAGACACACTGCCAAAGCTTTTCGCTATGATGCAGTCTAGTGCAGACGCACACTACGGCTCTCCGGAGCTGTCCGAAGCCAAGCGCCGGTGGCCGGCGTCTTTCGGCTGAAGCAGCGCTTCGGAGCGTACGGCTGCCGCTCCCCTGTTGTGTGCGCGAAGCAGCCGCTTCTCCTGCTCCGGGAGCCGGACAGAGCGGTAGCTTGTACGAGGGCGAAGAACGAAGCCGCAGAGCACCGGGCTTCTGCGCGCACCCTAAGGACTGCTAGAGGACCGTGGTGGCCGCTCGCCTGCCTCTTCAATTGCATTCTAGCATCCTTATGGAAGGTGTTCCAGGACAATTTTCCTGAGTTTTGAATTCGTCCTGATGCAGCCCCTCCTGGGAAACTCGTGCTCGTCCTCTGAGTCTCCGAGTGCAGAGACCTCGATGGCAACTGCAGAAATGAAGGGCTGCGTTGAGTTGTCGAGAAGCAAGAACATAGCCAGCGCCTTGTGTTTGGGAGTCAGCAGCTGCTGGACTTTTGCGATTGCCTTCACCGTGCACTGAATGCCAGGACGGCATGTGCACGTTAAAACAACGAGCTGGGCAAGAGTAATCGAAAGATCACGGCCGTCAGAAAGCAGCTTATATATTGCCCTGGAAAGAGCACTGCTTTTGGAGTGTGCAGTAAAATCGTGTTTCTGGACAAGGGAGGCATAAGTGCGCTGCGCTCCTAAGCTATCTCCCTGCGAGACACACTGCCAAAGCTTTTCGCTATGATGCAGTCTAGTGCAGACGCACACTACGGCTCTCCGGAGCTGTCCGAAGCCAAGCGCCGGTGGCCGGCGTCTTTCGGCTGAAGCAGCGCTTCGGAGCGTACGGCTGTTGTGTGCGCGAAGCAGCCGCTTCTCCTGCTCCGGGAGCCGGACAGAGCGGTAGCTTGTACGAGGGCGAAGAACGTTGCCGCAGGGAGACGACATTGTGTGCACAGCCTTGGCACTGCTAGAGGACGGTGACTAAAGCTCCCTGCCTCTTCAATGCACTGCTGGCATGCTTTCTCGAAGGTGTTCCGAGACAACTTTCCTGGGTTTTGACTTCGTTCTGATGCAGCCCCTCTTGGGAAATCTGTGCTCGTCCCCGGAGGATCGAGATGCAGAGAACGCGATGGCAGCTGCCGAAATGAAGGACTCTGTTGAAGTGTCGAGAAGAAAGAACTTAGACAAGCGTGTTGTGTTTGGGAGTCAGCAGCTGCTGGACTTTTGCGATTGCTTTCACTGTGCACTGAATGCCAAGAAGGCATGTGCACGTTAAAACAACGAGCTGGGCATGAGCAGGAAGGGAGCACGGGCATCAGAGTGCATCTGGCATCTTGCCCTGGAAAGAGCACTGCTTTTGGAGTGTGCAGTAAAATCGTGTTTCTGGACAAGGGAGGCATAAGTGCGCTGCGCTCCTAAGCTATCTCCCTGCGAGACACACTGCCAAAGCTTTTCGCTATGATGCAGTCTAGTACAGACGCACACTACGGCTCTCCGGAGCTGTCCGAAGCCAAGCGCCGGTGGCCGGCGTCTTTCGGCTGAAGCAGCGCTTCGGAGCGTACGGCTGCCGCTCCCCTGTTGTGTGCGCGAAGCAGCCGCTTCTCCTGCTCCGGGAGCCGGACAGAGCGGTAGCTTGTACGAGGGCGAAGAACGAAGCCGCAGAGCACCGGGCTTCTGCGCGCACCCTAAGGACTGCTAGAGGACCGTGGTGGCCGCTCGCCTTCCCCTTCAATTCCATTCTAGCATCCCTATGGAAGATGTTCCAGGACAATTTTCCTGAGTTTTGAATTCGTCCTGATGCAGCCCCTCCTGGGAAACTCGTGCTCGTCCTCTGAGGCTCCGAGTGCAGAGACCTCGATGGCAACTGCAGAAATGAAGGGCTGCGTTGAGTTGTCGAGAAGCAAGAACATAGCCAGCGCCTTGTGTTTGGGAGTCAGCAGCTGCTGGACTTTTGCGATTGCCTTCACCGTGCACTGAATGCCAGGACGGCATGTGCACGTTAAAACAACGAGCTGGGCAAGAGTAATCGAAAGATCACGGCCGTCAGAAAGCAGCTTATATATTGCCCTGGAAAGAGCACTGCTTTTGGAGTGTGCAGTAAAATCGTGTTTCTGGACAAGGGAGGCATAAGTGCGCTGCGCTCCTAAGCTATCTCCCTGCGAGACACACTGCCAAAGCTTTTCGCTATGATGCAGTCTAGTGCAGACGCACACTACGGCTCTCCGGAGCTGTCCGAAGCCAAGCGCCGGTGGCCGGCGTCTTTCGGCTGAAGCAGCGCTTCGGAGCGTACGGCTGTTGTGTGCGCGAAGCAGCCGCTTCTCCTGCTCCGGGAGCCGGACAGAGCGCTAGCTTGTACGAGGGCGAAGAACGTTGCCGCAGGGAGACGACATTGTGTGCACAGCCTTGGCACTGCTAGAGGACGGTGACTAAAGCTCCCTGCCTCTTCAATGCACTGCTGGCATGCTTTCTCGAAGGTGTTCCGAGACAACTTTCCTGGGTTTTGACTTCGTTCTGATGCAGCCCCTCTTGGGAAATCTGTGCTCGTCCCCGGAGGATCGAGATGCAGAGAACGCGATGGCAGCTGCCGAAATGAAGGACTCTGTTGAAGTGTCGAGAAGAAAGAACTTAGACAAGCGTGTTGTGTTTGGGAGTCAGCAGCTGCTGGACTTTTGCGATTGCTTTCTTTGTGCACTGAATGCCAAGAAGGCATGTGCACGTTAAAACAACGAGCTGGGCATGAGCAGGAAGGGAGCACGGGCATCAGAGTGCATCTGGCATCTTGCCCTGGAAAGAGCACTGCTTTTGGAGTGTGCAGTAAAATCGTGTTTCTGGACAAGGGAGGCATAAGTGCGCTGCGCTCCTAAGCTATCTCCCTGCGAGACACACTGCCAAAGCTTTTCGCTATGATGCAGTCTAGTGCAGACGCACACTACGGCTCTCGGCTGCTGTCCGAAGCGAAGCGCCGGTGGCCGGCGTCTTTCGGCTGAAGCAGCGTTTCGGAGCGTACGGCTGCCGCTCCGCTGTTGTGTGCGCGAAGCAGCCGCTTCTCCTGCTCCGGGAGCCGGACAGAGCGGTAGCTTGTACGAGGGCGAAGAACGAAGCCGCAGAGCAACGGGCTTCTGCGCGCACCCTAAAAACTGCTAGAGGACCGTGCTGGCCGCTCGCCTTCCCCTTCAATTCCATTCTAGCATCCATATGGAAGATGTTCCAGGACAATTTTCCTGAGTTTTGAATTCGTCCTGATGCAGCCCCTCCTTGGAAACTCGTGCTCGTCCTCTGAGTCTCCGAGTGCAGAGACCTCGATGGCAACTGCAGAAATGAAGGGCTGCGTTGAGTTGTCGAGAAGCAAGAACATAGCCAGCGCCTTGTGTTTGGGAGTCAGCAGCTGCTGGACTTTTGCATTTGCCTTCACCGTGCACTGAATGCCAGGACGGCATGTGCACGTTAAAACAACGAGCTGGGCAAGAGTAATCGAAAGATCACGGCCGTCAGAAAGCAGCTTATATATTGCCCTGGAAAGAGCACTGCTTTTGGAGTGTGCAGTAAAATCGTGTTTCTGGACAAGGGAGGCATAAGTGCGCTGCGCTCCTAAGCTATCTCCCTGCGAGACACACTGCCAAAGCTTTTCGCTATGATGCAGTCTAGTGCAGACGCACACTAGGGCTCTCCGGAGCTGTCCGAAGCCAAACGCCGGTGGCCGGCGTCTTTCGGCTGAAGCAGCGCTTCGGAGCGTACGGCTGTTGTGTGCGCGAAGCAGCCGCTTCTCCTGCTCCGGGAGCCGGACAGAGCGGTAGCTTGTACGAGGGCGAAGAACGTTGCCGCAGGGAGACGACATTGTGTGCACAGCCTTGGCACTGCTAGAGGACGGTGACTAAAGCTCCCTGCCTCTTCAATGCACTGCTGGCATGCTTTCTCGAAGGTGTTCCGAGACAACTTTCCTGGGTTTTGACTTCGTTCTGATGCAGCCCCTCTTGGGAAATCTGTGCTCGTCCCCGGAGGATCGAGATGCAGAGAACGCGATGGCAGCTGCCGAAATGAAGGACTCTGTTGAAGTGTCGAGAAGAAAGAACTTAGACAAGCGTGTTGTGTTTGGGAGTCAGCAGCTGCTGGACTTTTGCGATTGCTTTCACTGTGCACTGAATGCCAAGAAGGCATGTGCACGTTAAAACAACGAGCTGGGCATGAGCAGGAAGGGAGCACGGGCATCAGAGTGCATCTGGCATCTTGCCCTGGAAAGAGCACTGCTTTTGGAGTGTGCAGTAAAATCGTGTTTCTGGACAAGGGAGGCATAAGTGCGCTGCGCTCCTAAGCTATCTCCCTGCGAGACACACTGCCAAAGCTTTTCGCTATGATGCAGTCTAGTGCAGACGCACACTACGGCTCTCCGGAGCTGTCCGAAGCCAAGCGCCGGTGGCCGGCGTCTTTCGGCTGAAGCAGCGCTTCGGAGCGTACGGCTGCCGCTCCGCTGTTGTGTGCGCGAAGCAGCCGCTTCTCCTGCTCCGGGAGCCGGACAGAGCGGTAGCTTGTACGAGGGCGAAGAACGAAGCCGCAGAGCACCGGGCTTCTGCGCGCACCCTAAGGACTGCTAGAGGACCGTGGTGGCCGCTCGCCTGCCTCTTCAATTCCATTCTAGCATCCTTATGGAAGGTGTTCCAGGACAATTTTCCTGAGTTTTGAATTCGTCCTGATGCAGCCCCTCCTGGGAAACTCGTGCTCGTCCTCTGAGTCTCCGAGTGCAGAGACCTCGATGGCAACTGCAGAAATGAAGGGCTGCGTTGAGTTGTCGAGAAGCAAGAACATAGCCAGCGCCTTGTGTTTGGGAGTCAGCAGCTGCTGGACTTTTGCGATTGCCTTCACCGTGCACTGAATGCCAGGACGGCATGTGCACGTTAAAACAACGAGCTGGGCAAGAGTAATCGAAAGATCACGGCCGTCAGAAAGCAGCTTATATATTGCCCTGGAAAGAGCACTGCTTTTGGAGTGTGCAGTAAAATCGTGTTTCTGGACAAGGGAGGCATAAGTGCGCTGCGCTCCTAAGCTATCTCCCTGCGAGACACACTGCCAAAGCTTTTCGCTATGATGCAGTCTAGTGCAGACGCACACTACGGCTCTCCGGAGCTGTCCGAAGCCAAGCGCCGGTGGCCGGCGTCTTTCGGCTGAAGCAGCGCTTCGGAGCGTACGGCTATTGTGTGCGCGAAGCAGCCGCTTCTCCTGCTGCGGGAGCCGGACAGAGCGGTAGCTTGTACGAGGGCGAAGAACGAAGCCGCAGAGCAACGGGCTTCTGCGCGCACCCTAAGGACTGCTAGAGGACCGTGGTGGCCGCTCGCCTTCCCCTTCAATTCCATTCTAGCATCCCTATGGAAGATGTTCCAGGACAATTTTCCTGAGTTTTGAATTCGTCCTGATGCAGCCCCTCCTGGGAAACTCGTGCTCGTCCTCTGAGGCTCCGAGTGCAGAGACCTCGATGGCAACTGCAGAAATGAAGGGCTGCGTTGAGTTGTCGAGAAGCAAGAACATAGCCAGCGCCTTGTGTTTGGGAGTCAGCAGCTGCTGGACTTTTGCGATTGCCTTCACCGTGCACTGAATGCCAGGACGGCATGTGCACGTTAAAACAACGAGCTGGGCAAGAGTAATCGAAAGATCACGGCCGTCAGAAAGCAGCTTATATATTGCCCTGGAAAGAGCACTGCTTTTGGAGTGTGCAGTAAAATCGTGTTTCTGGACAAGGGAGGCATAAGTGCGCTGCGCTCCTAAGCTATCTCCCTGCGAGACACACTGCCAAAGCTTTTCGCTATGATGCAGTCTAGTGCAGACGCACACTACGGCTCTCCGGAGCTGTCCGAAGCCAAGCGCCGGTGGCCGGCGTCTTTCGGCTGAAGCAGCGCTTCGGAGCGTACGGCTGTTGTGTGCGCGAAGCAGCCGCTTCTCCTGCTCCGGGAGCCGGACAGAGCGGTAGCTTGTACGAGGGCGAAGAACGTTGCCGCAGGGAGACGACATTGTGTGCACAGCCTTGGCACTGCTAGAGGACGGTGACTAAAGCTCCCTGCCTCTTCAATGCACTGCTGGCATGCTTTCTCGAAGGTGTTCCGAGACAACTTTCCTGGGTTTTGACTTCGTTCTGATGCAGCCCCTCTTGGGAAATCTGTGCTCGTCCCCGGAGGATCGAGATGCAGAGAACGCGATGGCAGCTGCCGAAATGAAGGACTCTGTTGAAGTGTCGAGAAGAAAGAACTTAGACAAGCGTGTTGTGTTTGGGAGTCAGCAGCTGCTGGACTTTTGCGATTGCTTTCTTTGTGCACTGAATGCCAAGAAGGCATGTGCACGTTAAAACAACGAGCTGGGCATGAGCAGGAAGGGAGCACGGGCATCAGAGTGCATCTGGCATCTTGCCCTGGAAAGAGCACTGCTTTTGGAGTGTGCAGTAAAATCGTGTTTCTGGACAAGGGAGGCATAAGTGCGCTGCGCTCCTAAGCTATCTCCCTGCGAGACACACTGCCAAAGCTTTTCGCTATGATGCAGTCTAGTGCAGACGCACACTACGGCTCTCCGGAGCTGTCCGAAGCCAAGCGCCGGTGGCCGGTGTCTTTCGGCTGAAGCAGCGCTTCGGAGCGTACGGCTGTTGTGTGCGCGAAGCAGCCGCTTCTCCTGCTGCGGGAGCCGGACAGAGCGGTAGCTTGTACGAGGGCGAAGAACGAAGCCGCAGAGCACCGGGCTTCTGCGCGCACCCTAAAAACTGCTAGAGGACCGTGCTGGCCGCTCGCCTTCCCCTTCAATTCCATTCTAGCATCCCTATGGAAGATGTTCCAGGACAATTTTCCTGAGTTTTGAATTCGTCCTGATGCAGCCCCTCCTTGGAAACTCGTGCTCGTCCTCTGAGTCTCCGAGTGCAGAGACCTCGATGGCAACTGCAGAAATGAAGGGCTGCGTTGAGTTGTCGAGAAGCAAGAACATAGCCAGCGCCTTGTGTTTGGGAGTCAGCAGCTGCTGGACTTTTGCGATTGCCTTCACCGTGCACTGAATGCCAGGACGGCATGTGCACGTTAAAACAACGAGCTGGGCAAGAGTAATCGAAAGATCACGGCCGTCAGAAAGCAGCTTATATATTGCCCTGGAAAGAGCACTGCTTTTGGAGTGTGCAGTAAAATCGTGTTTCTGGACAAGGGAGGCATAAGTGCGCTGCGCTCCTAAGCTATCTCCCTGCGAGACACACTGCCAAAGCTTTCCGCTATGATGCAGTCTAGTGCAGACGCACACTACGGCTCTCGGCTGCTGTCCGAAGCGAAGCGCCGGTGGCCGGCGTCTTTCGGCTGAAGCAGCGCTTCGGAGCGTACGGCTGCCGCTCCCCTGTTGTGTGCGCGAAGCAGCCGCTTCTCCTGCTCCGGGAGCCGGACAGAGCGGTAGCTTGTACGAGGGCGAAGAACGAAGCCGCAGAGCACCGGGCTTCTGCGCGCACCCTAAGGACTGCTAGAGGACCGTGGTGGCCGCTCGCCTGCCTCTTCAATTGCATTCTAGCATCCTTATGGAAGATGTTCCAGGACAATTTTCCTGAGTTTTGAATTCGTCCTGATGCAGCCCCTCCTGGGAAACTCGTGCTCGTCCTCTGAGGCTCCGAGTGCAGAGACCTCGATGGCAACTGCAGAAATGAAGGGCTGCGTTGAGTTGTCGAGAAGCAAGAACATAGCCAGCGCCTTGTGTTTGGGAGTCAGCAGCTGCTGGACTTTTGCGATTGCCTTCACCGTGCACTGAATGCCAGGACGGCATGTGCACGTTAAAACAACGAGCTGGGCAAGAGTAATCGAAAGATCACGGCCGTCAGAAAGCAGCTTATATATTGCCCTGGAAAGAGCACTGCTTTTGGAGTGTGCAGTAAAATCGTGTTTCTGGACAAGGGAGGCATAAGTGCGCTGCGCTCCTAAGCTATCTCCCTGCGAGACACACTGCCAAAGCTTTTCGCTATGATGCAGTCTAGTGCAGACGCACACTACGGCTCTCCGGAGCTGTCCGAAGCCAAGCGCCGGTGGCCGGCGTCTTTCGGCTGAAGCAGCGCTTCGGAGCGTACGGCTGTTGTGTGCGCGAAGCAGCCGCTTCTCCTGCTCCGGGAGCCGGACAGAGCGGTAGCTTGTACGAGGGCGAAGAACGTTGCCGCAGGGAGATGACATTGTGTGCACAGCCTTGGCACTGCTAGAGGACGGTGACTAAAGCTCCCTGCCTCTTCAATGCACTGCTGGCATGCTTTCTCGAAGGTGTTCCGAGACAACTTTCCTGGGTTTTGACTTCGTTCTGATGCAGCCCCTCTTGGGAAATCTGTGCTCGTCCCCGGAGGATCGAGATGCAGAGAACGCGATGGCAGCTGCCGAAATGAAGGACTCTGTTGAAGTGTCGAGAAGAAAGAACTTAGACAAGCGTGTTGTGTTTGGGAGTCAGCAGCTGCTGGACTTTTGCGATTGCTTTCACTGTGCACTGAATGCCAAGAAGGCATGTGCACGTTAAAACAACGAGCTGGGCATGAGCAGGAAGGGAGCACGGGCATCAGAGTGCATCTGGCATCTTGCCCTGGAAAGAGCACTGCTTTTGGAGTGTGCAGTAAAATCGTGTTTCTGGACAAGGGAGGCATAAGTGCGCTGCGCTCCTAAGCTATCTCCCTGCGAGACACACTGCCAAAGCTTTTCGCTATGATGCAGTCTAGTGCAGACGCACACTACGGCTCTCCGGAGCTGTCCGAAGCCAAGCGCCGGTGGCCGGCGTCTTTCGGCTGAAGCAGCGCTTCGGAGCGTACGGCTGCCGCTCCCCTGTTGTGTGCGCGAAGCAGCCGCTTCTCCTGCTCCGGGAGCCGGACAGAGCGGTAACTTGTACGAGGGCGAAGAACGAAGCCGCAGAGCACCGGGCTTCTGCGCGCACCCTAAGGACTGCTAGAGGACCGTGGTGGCCGCTCGCCTTCCCCTTCAATTCCATTCTAGCATCCCTATGGAAGATGTTCCAGGACAATTTTCCTGAGTTTTGAATTCGTCCTGATGCAGCCCCTCCTGGGAAACTCGTGCTCGTCCTCTGAGGCTCCGAGTGCAGAGACCTCGATGGCAACTGCAGAAATGAAGGGCTGCGTTGAGTTGTCGAGAAGCAAGAACATAGCCAGCGCCTTGTGTTTGGGAGTCAGCAGCTGCTGGACTTTTGCGATTGCCTTCACCGTGCACTGAATGCCAGGACGGCATGTGCACGTTAAAACAACGAGCTGGGCAAGAGTAATCGAAAGATCACGGCCGTCAGAAAGCAGCTTATATATTGCCCTGGAAAGAGCACTGCTTTTGGAGTGTGCAGTAAAATCGTGTTTCTGGACAAGGGAGGCATAAGTGCGCTGCGCTCCTAAGCTATCTCCCTGCGAGACACACTGCCAAAGCTTTTCGCTATGATGCAGTCTAGTGCAGACGCACACTACGGCTCTCCGGAGCTGTCCGAAGCCAAGCGCCGGTGGCCGGCGTCTTTCGGCTGAAGCAGCGCTTCGGAGCGTACGGCTGTTGTGTGCGCGAAGCAGCCGCTTCTCCTGCTCCGGGAGCCGGACAGAGCGGTAGCTTGTACGAGGGCGAAGAACGTTGCCGCAGGGAGACGACATTGTGTGCACAGCCTTGGCACTGCTAGAGGACGGTGACTAAAGCTCCCTGCCTCTTCAATGCACTGCTGGCATGCTTTCTCGAAGGTGTTCCGAGACAACTTTCCTGGGTTTTGACTTCGTTCTGATGCAGCCCCTCTTGGGAAATCTGTGCTCGTCCCCGGAGGATCGAGATGCAGAGAACGCGATGGCAGCTGCCGAAATGAAGGACTCTGTTGAAGTGTCGAGAAGAAAGAACTTAGACAAGCGTGTTGTGTTTGGGAGTCAGCAGCTGCTGGACTTTTGCGATTGCTTTCACTGTGCACTGAATGCCAAGAAGGCATGTGCACGTTAAAACAACGAGCTGGGCATGAGCAGGAAGGGAGCACGGGCATCAGAGTGCATCTGGCATCTTGCCCTGGAAAGAGCACTGCTTTTGGAGTGTGCAGTAAAATCGTGTTTCTGGACAAGGGAGGCATAAGTGCGCTGCGCTCCTAAGCTATCTCCCTGCGAGACACACTGCCAAAGCTTTTCGCTATGATGCAGTCTAGTGCAGACGCACACTACGGCTCTCCGGAGCTGTCCGAAGCCAAGCGCCAGTGGCCGGCGTCTTTCGGCTGAAGCAGCGCTTCGGAGCGTACGGCTGCCGCTCCCCTGTTGTGTGCGCGAAGCAGCCGCTTCTCCTGCTCCGGGAGCCGGACAGAGCGGTAGCTTGTACGAAGGCGAAGAACGAAGCCGCAGAGCAACGGGCTTCTGCGCGCACCCTAAGGACTGCTAGAGGACCGTGGTGGCCGCTCGCCTGCCTCTTCAATTGCATTCTAGCATCCTTATGGAAGGTGTTCCAGGACAATTTTCCTGAGTTTTGAATTCGTCCTGATGCAGCCCCTCCTGGGAAACTCGTGCTCGTCCTCTGAGTCTCCGAGTGCAGAGACCTCGATGGCAACTGCAGAAATAAAGGGCTGCGTTGAGTTGTCGAGAAGCAAGAACATAGCCAGCGCCTTGTGTTTGGGAGTCAGCAGCTGCTGGACTTTTGCGATTGCCTTCACCGTGCACTGAATGCCAGGACGGCATGTGCACGTTAAAACAACGAGCTGGGCAAGAGTAATCGAAAGATCACGGCCGTCAGAAAGCAGCTTATATATTGCCCTGGAAAGAGCACTGCTTTTGGAGTGTGCAGTAAAATCGTGTTTCTGGACAAGGGAGGCATAAGTGCGCTGCGCTCCTAAGCTATCTCCCTGCGAGACACACTGCCAAAGCTTTTCGCTATGATGCAGTCTAGTGCAGACGCACACTACGGCTCTCCGGAGCTGTCCGAAGCCAAGCGCCGGTGGCCGGCGTCTTTCGGCTGAAGCAGCGCTTCGGAGCGTACGGCTGTTGTGTGCGCGAAGCAGCCGCTTCTCCTGCTCCGGGAGCCGGACAGAGCGGTAGCTTGTACGAGGGCGAAGAACGTTGCCGCAGGGAGACGACATTGTGTGCACAGCCTTGGCACTGCTAGAGGACGGTGACTAAAGCTCCCTGCCTCTTCAATGCACTGCTGGCATGCTTTCTCGAAGGTGTTCCGAGACAACTTTCCTGGGTTTTGACTTCGTTCTGATGCAGCCCCTCTTGGGAAATCTGTGCTCGTCCCCGGAGGATCGAGATGCAGAGAACGCGATGGCAGCTGCCGAAATGAAGGACTCTGTTGAAGTGTCGAGAAGAAAGAACTTAGACAAGCGTGTTGTGTTTGGGAGTCAGCAGCTGCTGGACTTTTGCGATTGCTTTCACTGTGCACTGAATGCCAAGAAGGCATGTGCACGTTAAAACAACGAGCTGGGCATGAGCAGGAAGGGAGCACGGGCATCAGAGTGCATCTGGCATCTTGCCCTGGAAAGAGCACTGCTTTTGGAGTGTGCAGTAAAATCGTGTTTCTGGACAAGGGAGGCATAAGTGCGCTGCGCTCCTAAGCTATCTCCCTGCGAGACACACTGCCAAAGCTTTTCGCTATGATGCAGTCTAGTGCAGACGCACACTACGGCTCTCCGGAGCTGTCCGAAGCCAAGCGCCGGTGGCCGGCGTCTTTCGGCTGAAGCAGCGCTTCGGAGCGTACGGCTGCCGCTCCGCTGTTGTGTGCGCGAAGCAGCCGCTTCTCCTGCTCCGGGAGCCGGACAGAGCGGTAACTTGTACGAGGGCGAAGAACGAAGCCGCAGAGCACCGGGCTTCTGCGCGCACCCTAAGGACTGCTAGAGGACCGTGGTGGCCGCTCGCCTTCCCCTTCAATTCCATTCTAGCATCCCTATGGAAGATGTTCCAGGACAATTTTCCTGAGTTTTGAATTCGTCCTGATGCAGCCCCTCCTGGGAAACTCGTGCTCGTCCTCTGAGTCTCCGAGTGCAGAGACCTCGATGGCAACTGCAGAAATGAAGGGCTGCGTTGAGTTGTCGAGAAGCAAGAACATAGCCAGCGCCTTGTGTTTGGGAGTCAGCAGCTGCTGGACTTTTGCGATTGCCTTCACCGTGCACTGAATGCCAGGACGGCATGTGCACGTTAAAACAACGAGCTGGGCAAGAGTAATCGAAAGATCACGGCCGTCAGAAAGCAGCTTATATATTGCCCTGGAAAGAGCACTGCTTTTGGAGTGTGCAGTAAAATCGTGTTTCTGGACAAGGGAGGCATAAGTGCGCTGCGCTCCTAAGCTATCTCCCTGCGAGACACACTGCCAAAGCTTTTCGCTATGATGCAGTCTAGTGCAGACGCACACTACGGCTCTCCGGAGCTGTCCGAAGCCAAGCGCCGGTGGCCGGCGTCTTTCGGCTGAAGCAGCGCTTCGGAGCGTACGGCTGTTGTGTGCGCGAAGCAGCCGCTTCTCCTGCTCCGGGAGCCGGACAGAGCGGTAGCTTGTACGAGGGCGAAGAACGTTGCCGCAGGGAGACGACATTGTGTGCACAGCCTTGGCACTGCTAGAGGACGGTGACTAAAGCTCCCTGCCTCTTCAATGCACTGCTGGCATGCTTTCTCGAAGGTGTTCCGAGACAACTTTCCTGGGTTTTGACTTCGTTCTGATGCAGCCCCTCTTGGGAAATCTGTGCTCGTCCCCGGAGGATCGAGATGCAGAGAACGCGATGGCAGCTGCCGAAATGAAGGACTCTGTTGAAGTGTCGAGAAGAAAGAACTTAGACAAGCGTGTTGTGTTTGGGAGTCAGCAGCTGCTGGACTTTTGCGATTGCTTTCACTGTGCACTGAATGCCAAGAAGGCATGTGCACGTTAAAACAACGAGCTGGGCATGAGCAGGAAGGGAGCACGGGCATCAGAGTGCATCTGGCATCTTGCCCTGGAAAGAGCACTGCTTTTGGAGTGTGCAGTAAAATCGTGTTTCTGGACAAGGGAGGCATAAGTGCGCTGCGCTCCTAAGCTATCTCCCTGCGAGACACACTGCCAAAGCTTTTCGCTATGATGCAGTCTAGTGCAGACGCACACTACGGCTCTCCGGAGCTGTCCGAAGCCAAGCGCCGGTGGCCGGCGTCTTTCGGCTGAAGCAGCGCTTCGGAGCGTACGGCTGCCGCTCCCCTGTTGTGTGCGCGAAGCAGCCGCTTCTCCTGCTCCGGGAGCCGGACAGAGCGGTAGCTTGTACGAAGGCGAAGAACGAAGCCGCAGAGCAACGGGCTTCTGCGCGCACCCTAAGGACTGCTAGAGGACCGTGGTGGCCGCTCGCCTGCCTCTTCAATTGCATTCTAGCATCCTTATGGAAGGTGTTCCAGGACAATTTTCCTGAGTTTTGAATTCGTCCTGATGCAGCCCCTCCTGGGAAACTCGTGCTCGTCCTCTGAGTCTCCGAGTGCAGAGACCTCGATGGCAACTGCAGAAATAAAGGGCTGCGTTGAGTTGTCGAGAAGCAAGAACATAGCCAGCGCCTTGTGTTTGGGAGTCAGCAGCTGCTGGACTTTTGCGATTGCCTTCACCGTGCACTGAATGCCAGGACGGCATGTGCACGTTAAAACAACGAGCTGGGCAAGAGTAATCGAAAGATCACGGCCGTCAGAAAGCAGCTTATATATTGCCCTGGAAAGAGCACTGCTTTTGGAGTGTGCAGTAAAATCGTGTTTCTGGACAAGGGAGGCATAAGTGCGCTGCGCTCCTAAGCTATCTCCCTGCGAGACACACTGCCAAAGCTTTTCGCTATGATGCAGTCTAGTGCAGACGCACACTACGGCTCTCCGGAGCTGTCCGAAGCGAAGCGCCGGTGGCCGGCGTCTTTCGGCTGAAGCAGCGCTTCGGAGCGTACGGCTGTTGTGTGCGCGAAGCAGCCGCTTCTCCTGCTCCGGGAGCCGGACAGAGCGGTAGCTTGTACGAGGGCGAAGAACGTTGCCGCAGGGAGACGACATTGTGTGCACAGCCTTGGCACTGCTAGAGGACGGTGACTAAAGCTCCCTGCCTCTTCAATGCACTGCTGGCATGCTTTCTCGAAGGTGTTCCGAGACAACTTTCCTGGGTTTTGACTTCGTTCTGATGCAGCCCCTCTTGGGAAATCTGTGCTCGTCCCCGGAGGATCGAGATGCAGAGAACGCGATGGCAGCTGCCGAAATGAAGGACTCTGTTGAAGTGTCGAGAAGAAAGAACTTAGACAAGCGTGTTGTGTTTGGGAGTCAGCAGCTGCTGGACTTTTGCGATTGCTTTCACTGTGCACTGAATGCCAAGAAGGCATGTGCACGTTAAAACAACGAGCTGGGCATGAGCAGGAAGGGAGCACGGGCATCAGAGTGCATCTGGCATCTTGCCCTGGAAAGAGCACTGCTTTTGGAGTGTGCAGTAAAATCGTGTTTCTGGACAAGGGAGGCATAAGTGCGCTGCGCTCCTAAGCTATCTCCCTGCGAGACACACTGCCAAAGCTTTTCGCTATGATGCAGTCTAGTGCAGACGCACACTACGGCTCTCCGGAGCTGTCCGAAGCCAAGCGCCGGTGGCCGGCGTCTTTCGGCTGAAGCAGCGCTTCGGAGCGTACGGCTGCCGCTCCCCTGTTGTGTGCGCGAAGCAGCCGCTTCTCCTGCTCCGGGAGCCGGACAGAGCGGTAGCTTGTACGAAGGCGAAGAACGAAGCCGCAGAGCAACGGGCTTCTGCGCGCACCCTAAGGACTGCTAGAGGACCGTGGTGGCCGCTCGCCTGCCTCTTCAATTGCATTCTAGCATCCTTATGGAAGGTGTTCCAGGACAATTTTCCTGAGTTTTGAATTCGTCCTGATGCAGCCCCTCCTGGGAAACTCGTGCTCGTCCTCTGAGTCTCCGAGTGCAGAGACCTCGATGGCAACTGCAGAAATAAAGGGCTGCGTTGAGTTGTCGAGAAGCAAGAACATAGCCAGCGCCTTGTGTTTGGGAGTCAGCAGCTGCTGGACTTTTGCGATTGCCTTCACCGTGCACTGAATGCCAGGACGGCATGTGCACGTTAAAACAACGAGCTGGGCAAGAGTAATCGAAAGATCACGGCCGTCAGAAAGCAGCTTATATATTGCCCTGGAAAGAGCACTGCTTTTGGAGTGTGCAGTAAAATCGTGTTTCTGGACAAGGGAGGCATAAGTGCGCTGCGCTCCTAAGCTATCTCCCTGCGAGACACACTGCCAAAGCTTTTCGCTATGATGCAGTCTAGTGCAGACGCACACTACGGCTCTCCGGAGCTGTCCGAAGCCAAGCGCCGGTGGCCGGCGTCTTTCGGCTGAAGCAGCGCTTCGGAGCGTACGGCTATTGTGTGCGCGAAGCAGCCGCTTCTCCTGCTGCGGGAGCCGGACAGAGCGGTAGCTTGTACGAGGGCGAAGAACGAAGCCGCAGAGCACCGGGCTTCTGCGCGCACCCTAAGGACTGCTAGAGGACCGTGCTGGCCGCTCGCCTTCCCCTTCAATTCCATTCTAGCATCCCTATGGAAGATGTTCCAGGACAATTTTCCTGAGTTTTGAATTCGTCCTGATGCAGCCCCTCCTGGGAAACTCGTGCTCGTCCTCTGAGGCTCCGAGTGCAGAGACCTCGATGGCAACTGCAGAAATGAAGGGCTGCGTTGAGTTGTCGAGAAGCAAGAACATAGCCAGCGCCTTGTGTTTGGGAGTCAGCAGCTGCTGGACTTTTGCATTTGCCTTCACCGTGCACTGAATGCCAGGACGGCATGTGCACGTTAAAACAACGAGCTGGGCAAGAGTAATCGAAAGATCACGGCCGTCAGAAAGCAGCTTATATATTGCCCTGGAAAGAGCACTGTTTTTGGAGTGTGCAGTAAAATCGTGTTTCTGGACAAGGGAGGCATAAGTGCGCTGCGCTCCTAAGCTATCTCCCTGCGAGACACACTGCCAAAGCTTTTCGCTATGATGCAGTCTAGTGCAGACGCACACTACGGCTCTCCGGAGCTGTCCGAAGCCAAGCGCCGGTGGCCGGCGTCTTTCGGCTGAAGCAGCGCTTCGGAGCGTACGGCTGTTGTGTGCGCGAAGCAGCCGCTTCTCCTGCTCCGGGAGCCGGACAGAGCGGTAGCTTGTACGAGGGCGAAGAACGTTGCCGCAGGGAGACGACATTGTGTGCACAGCCTTGGCACTGCTAGAGGACGGTGACTAAAGCTCCCTGCCTCTTCAATGCACTGCTGGCATGCTTTCTCGAAGGTGTTCCGAGACAACTTTCCTGGGTTTTGACTTCGTTCTGATGCAGCCCCTCTTGGGAAATCTGTGCTCGTCCCCGGAGGATCGAGATGCAGAGAACGCGATGGCAGCTGCCGAAATGAAGGACTCTGTTGAAGTGTCGAGAAGAAAGAACTTAGACAAGCGTGTTGTGTTTGGGAGTCAGCAGCTGCTGGACTTTTGCGATTGCTTTCACTGTGCACTGAATGCCAAGAAGGCATGTGCACGTTAAAACAACGAGCTGGGCATGAGCAGGAAGGGAGCACGGGCATCAGAGTGCATCTGGCATCTTGCCCTGGAAAGAGCACTGCTTTTGGAGTGTGCAGTAAAATCGTGTTTCTGGACAAGGGAGGCATAAGTGCGCTGCGCTCCTAAGCTATCTCCCTGCGAGACACACTGCCAAAGCTTTTCGCTATGATGCAGTCTAGTGCAGACGCACACTACGGCTCTCCGGAGCTGTCCGAAGCCAAGCGCCGGTGGCCGGCGTCTTTCGGCTGAAGCAGCGCTTCGGAGCGTACGGCTGCCGCTCCCCTGTTGTGTGCGCGAAGCAGCCGCTTCTCCTGCTCCGGGAGCCGGACAGAGCGGTAGCTTGTACGAAGGCGAAGAACGAAGCCGCAGAGCAACGGGCTTTTGCGCGCACCCTAAGGACTGCTAGAGGACCGTGGTGGCCGCTCGCCTGCCTCTTCAATTGCATTCTAGCATCCTTATGGAAGGTGTTCCAGGACAATTTTCCTGAGTTTTGAATTCGTCCTGATGCAGCCCCTCCTGGGAAACTCGTGCTCGTCCTCTGAGTCTCCGAGTGCAGAGACCTCGATGGCAACTGCAGAAATGAAGGGCTGCGTTGAGTTGTCGAGAAGCAAGAACATAGCCAGCGCCTTGTGTTTGGGAGTCAGCAGCTGCTGGACTTTTGCGATTGCCTTCACCGTGCACTGAATGCCAGGACGGCATGTGCACGTTAAAACAACGAGCTGGGCAAGAGTAATCGAAAGATCACGGCCGTCAGAAAGCAGCTTATATATTGCCCTGGAAAGAGCACTGCTTTTGGAGTGTGCAGTAAAATCGTGTTTCTGGACAAGGGAGGCATAAGTGCGCTGCGCTCCTAAGCTATCTCCCTGCGAGACACACTGCCAAAGCTTTTCGCTATGATGCAGTCTAGTGCAGACGCACACTACGGCTCTCCGGAGCTGTCCGAAGCCAAGCGCCGGTGGCCGGCGTCTTTCGGCTGAAGCAGCGCTTCGGAGCGTACGGCTGTTGTGTGCGCGAAGCAGCCGCTTCTCCTGCTCCGGGAGCCGGACAGAGCGGTAGCTTGTACGAGGGCGAAGAACGTTGCCGCAGGGAGACGACATTGTGTGCACAGCCTTGGCACTGCTAGAGGACGGTGACTAAAGCTCCCTGCCTCTTCAATGCACTGCTGGCATGCTTTCTCGAAGGTGTTCCGAGACAACTTTCCTGGGTTTTGACTTCGTTCTGATGCAGCCCCTCTTGGGAAATCTGTGCTCGTCCCCGGAGGATCGAGATGCAGAGAACGCGATGGCAGCTGCCGAAATGAAGGACTCTGTTGAAGTGTCGAGAAGAAAGAACTTAGACAAGCGTGTTGTGTTTGGGAGTCAGCAGCTGCTGGACTTTTGCGATTGCTTTCACTGTGCACTGAATGCCAAGAAGGCATGTGCACGTTAAAACAACGAGCTGGGCATGAGCAGGAAGGGAGCACGGGCATCAGAGTGCATCTGGCATCTTGCCCTGGAAAGAGCACTGCTTTTGGAGTGTGCAGTAAAATCGTGTTTCTGGACAAGGGAGGCATAAGTGCGCTGCGCTCCTAAGCTATCTCCCTGCGAGACACACTGCCAAAGCTTTTCGCTATGATGCAGTCTAGTGCAGACGCACACTACGGCTCTCCGGAGCTGTCCGAAGCCAAGCGCCGGTGGCCGGCGTCTTTCGGCTGAAGCAGCGCTTCGGAGCGTACGGCTGCCGCTCCGCTGTTGTGTGCGCGAAGCAGCCGCTTCTCCTGCTCCGGGAGCCGGACAGAGCGGTAACTTGTACGAGGGCGAAGAACGAAGCCGCAGAGCACCGGGCTTCTGCGCGCACCCTAAGGACTGCTAGAGGACCGTGGTGGCCGCTCGCCTGCCCCTTCAATTCCATTCTAGCATCCCTATGGAAGATGTTCCAGGACAATTTTCCTGAGTTTTGAATTCGTCCTGATGCAGCCCCTCCTGGGAAACTCGTGCTCGTCCTCTGAGGCTCCGAGTGCAGAGACCTCGATGGCAACTGCAGAAATGAAGGGCTGCGTTGAGTTGTCGAGAAGCAAGAACATAGCCAGCGCCTTGTGTTTGGGAGTCAGCAGCTGCTGGACTTTTGCGATTGCCTTCACGGTGCACTGAATGCCAGGACGGCATGTGCACGTTAAAACAACGAGCTGGGCAAGAGTAATCGAAAGATCATGGCCGTCAGAAAGCAGCTTATATATTGCCCTGGAAGGAGCACTGCTTTTGGAGTGTGCAGTAAAATCGTGTTTCTGGACAAGGGAGGCATAAGTGCGCTGCGCTCCTAAGCTATCTCCCTGCGAGACACACTGCCAAAGCTTTTCGCTATGATGCAGTCTAGTGCAGACGCACACTACGGCTCTCCGGAGCTGTCCGAAGCCAAGCGCCGGTGGCCGGCGTCTTTCGGCTGAAGCAGCGCTTCGGAGCGTACGGCTGTTGTGTGCGCGAAGCAGCCGCTTCTCCTGCTCCGGGAGCCGGACAGAGCGGTAGCTTGTACGAGGGCGAAGAACGTTGCCGCAGGGAGACGACATTGTGTGCACAGCCTTGGCACTGCTAGAGGACGGTGACTAAAGCTCCCTGCCTCTTCAATGCACTGCTGGCATGCTTTCTCGAAGGTGTTCCGAGACAACTTTCCTGGGTTTTGACTTCGTTCTGATGCAGCCCCTCTTGGGAAATCTGTGCTCGTCCCCGGAGGATCGAGATGCAGAGAACGCGATGGCAGCTGCCGAAATGAAGGACTCTGTTGAAGTGTCGAGAAGAAAGAACTTAGACAAGCGTGTTGTGTTTGGGAGTCAGCAGCTGCTGGACTTTTGCGATTGCTTTCACTGTGCACTGAATGCCAAGAAGGCATGTGCACGTTAAAACAACGAGCTGGGCATGAGCAGGAAGGGAGCACGGGCATCAGAGTGCATCTGGCATCTTGCCCTGGAAAGAGCACTGCTTTTGGAGTGTGCAGTAAAATCGTGTTTCTGGACAAGGGAGGCATAAGTGCGCTGCGCTCCTAAGCTATCTCCCTGCGAGACACACTGCCAAAGCTTTTCGCTATGATGCAGTCTAGTGCAGACGCACACTACGGCTCTCCGGAGCTGTCCGAAGCCAAGCGCCGGTGGCCGGCGTCTTTCGGCTGAAGCAGCGCTTCGGAGCGTACGGCTGCCGCTCCCCTGTTGTGTGCGCGAAGCAGCCGCTTCTCCTGCTCCGGGAGCCGGACAGAGCGGTAGCTTGTACGAGGGCGAAGAACGAAGCCGCAGAGCAACGGGCTTCTGCGCGCACCCTAAGGACTGCTAGAGGACCGTGGTGGCCGCTCGCCTGCCTCTTCAATTCCATTCTAGCATCCTTATGGAAGGTGTTCCAGGACAATTTTCCTGAGTTTTGAATTCGTCCTGATGCAGCCCCTCCTGGGAAACTCGTGCTCGTCCTCTGAGGCTCCGAGTGCAGAGACCTCGATGGCAACTGCAGAAATGAAGGGCTGCATTGAGTTGTCGAGAAGCAAGAACATAACCAGCGCCTTGTGTTTGGGAGTCAGCAGCTGCTGGACTTTTGCGATTGCCTTCACCGTGCACTGAATGCCAGGACGGCATGTGCACGTTAAAACAACGAGCTGGGCAAGAGTAATCGAAAGATCACGGCCGTCAGAAAGCAGCTTATATATTGCCCTGGAAAGAGCACTGCTTTTGGAGTGTGCAGTAAAATCGTGTTTCTGGACAAGGGAGGCATAAGTGCGCTGCGCTCCTAAGCTATCTCCCTGCGAGACACACTGCCAAAGCTTTTCGCTATGATGCAGTCTAGTGCAGACGCACACTACGGCTCTCCGGAGCTGTCCGAAGCCAAGCGCCGGTGGCCGGCGTCTTTCGGCTGAAGCAGCGCTTCGGAGCGTACGGCTATTGTGTGCGCGAAGCAGCCGCTTCTCCTGCTGCGGGAGCCGGACAGAGCGGTAGCTTGTACGAGGGCGAAGAACGAAGCCGCAGAGCAACGGGCTTCTGCGCGCACCCTAAGGACTGCTAGAGGACCGTGGTGGCCGCTCGCCTTCCCCTTCAATTCCATTCTAGCATCCCTATGGAAGATGTTCCAGGACAATTTTCCTGAGTTTTGAATTCGTCCTGATGCAGCCCCTCCTGGGAAACTCGTGCTCGTCCTCTGAGGCTCCGAGTGCAGAGACCTCGATGGCAACTGCAGAAATGAAGGGCTGCGTTGAGTTGTCGAGAAGCAAGAACATAGCCAGCGCCTTGTGTTTGGGAGTCAGCAGCTGCTGGACTTTTGCGATTGCCTTCACCGTGCACTGAATGCCAGGACGGCATGTGCACGTTAAAACAACGAGCTGGGCAAGAGTAATCGAAAGATCACGGCCGTCAGAAAGCAGCTTATATATTGCCCTGGAAAGAGCACTGCTTTTGGAGTGTGCAGTAAAATCGTGTTTCTGGACAAGGGAGGCATAAGTGCGCTGCGCTCCTAAGCTATCTCCCTGCGAGACACACTGCCAAAGCTTTTCGCTATGATGCAGTCTAGTGCAGACGCACACTACGGCTCTCCGGAGCTGTCCGAAGCCAAGCGCCGGTGGCCGGCGTCTTTCGGCTGAAGCAGCGCTTCGGAGCGTACGGCTGTTGTGTGCGCGAAGCAGCCGCTTCTCCTGCTCCGGGAGCCGGACAGAGCGGTAGCTTGTACGAGGGCGAAGAACGTTGCCGCAGGGAGACGACATTGTGTGCACAGCCTTGGCACTGCTAGAGGACGGTGACTAAAGCTCCCTGCCTCTTCAATGCACTGCTGGCATGCTTTCTCGAAGGTGTTCCGAGACAACTTTCCTGGGTTTTGACTTCGTTCTGATGCAGCCCCTCTTGGGAAATCTGTGCTCGTCCCCGGAGGATCGAGATGCAGAGAACGCGATGGCAGCTGCCGAAATGAAGGACTCTGTTGAAGTGTCGAGAAGAAAGAACTTAGACAAGCGTGTTGTGTTTGGGAGTCAGCAGCTGCTGGACTTTTGCGATTGCTTTCACTGTGCACTGAATGCCAAGAAGGCATGTGCACGTTAAAACAACGAGCTGGGCATGAGCAGGAAGGGAGCACGGGCATCAGAGTGCATCTGGCATCTTGCCCTGGAAAGAGCACTGCTTTTGGAGTGTGCAGTAAAATCGTGTTTCTGGACAAGGGAGGCATAAGTGCGCTGCGCTCCTAAGCTATCTCCCTGCGAGACACACTGCCAAAGCTTTTCGCTATGATGCAGTCTAGTGCAGACGCACACTACGGCTCTCCGGAGCTGTCCGAAGCCAAGCGCCGGTGGCCGGCGTCTTTCGGCTGAAGCAGCGCTTCGGAGCGTACGGCTGCCGCTCCCCTGTTGTGTGCGCGAAGCAGCCGCTTCTCCTGCTCCGGGAGCCGGACAGAGCGGTAGCTTGTACGAAGGCGAAGAACGAAGCCGCAGAGCAACGGGCTTCTGCGCGCACCCTAAGGACTGCTAGAGGACCGTGGTGGCCGCTCGCCTGCCTCTTCAATTGCATTCTAGCATCCTTATGGAAGGTGTTCCAAGACAATTTTCCTGAGTTTTGAATTCGTCCTGATGCAGCCCCTCCTGGGAAACTCGTGCTCGTCCTCTGAGTCTCCGAGTGCAGAGACCTCGATGGCAACTGCAGAAATGAAGGGCTGCGTTGAGTTGTCGAGAAGCAAGAACATAGCCAGCGCCTTGTGTTTGGGAGTCAGCAGCTGCTGGACTTTTGCGATTGCCTTCACCGTGCACTGAATGCCAGGACGGCATGTGCACGTTAAAACAACGAGCTGGGCAAGAGTAATCGAAAGATCACGGCCGTCAGAAAGCAGCTTATATATTGCCCTGGAAAGAGCACTGCTTTTGGAGTGTGCAGTAAAATCGTGTTTCTGGACAAGGGAGGCATAAGTGCGCTGCGCTCCTAAGCTATCTCCCTGCGAGACACACTGCCAAAGCTTTTCGCTATGATGCAGTCTAGTGCAGACGCACACTACGGCTCTCCGGAGCTGTCCGAAGCCAAGCGCCGGTGGCCGGCGTCTTTCGGCTGAAGCAGCGCTTCGGAGCGTACGGCTGTTGTGTGCGCGAAGCAGCCGCTTCTCCTGCTCCGGGAGCCGGACAGAGCGGTAGCTTGTACGAGGGCGAAGAACGTTGCCGCAGGGAGACGACATTGTGTGCACAGCCTTGGCACTGCTAGAGGACGGTGACTAAAGCTCCCTGCCTCTTCAATGCACTGCTGGCATGCTTTCTCGAAGGTGTTCCGAGACAACTTTCCTGGGTTTTGACTTCGTTCTGATGCAGCCCCTCTTGGGAAATCTGTGCTCGTCCCCGGAGGATCGAGATGCAGAGAACGCGATGGCAGCTGCCGAAATGAAGGACTCTGTTGAAGTGTCGAGAAGAAAGAACTTAGACAAGCGTGTTGTGTTTGGGAGTCAGCAGCTGCTGGACTTTTGCGATTGCTTTCACTGTGCACTGAATGCCAAGAAGGCATGTGCACGTTAAAACAACGAGCTGGGCATGAGCAGGAAGGGAGCACGGGCATCAGAGTGCATCTGGCATCTTGCCCTGGAAAGAGCACTGCTTTTGGAGTGTGCAGTAAAATCGTGTTTCTGGACAAGGGAGGCATAAGTGCGCTGCGCTCCTAAGCTATCTCCCTGCGAGACACACTGCCAAAGCTTTTCGCTATGATGCAGTCTAGTGCAGACGCACACTACGGCTCTCGGCTGCTGTCCGAAGCGAAGCGCCGGTGGCCGGCGTCTTTCGGCTGAAGCAGCGTTTCGGAGCGTACGGCTGCCGCTCCGCTGTTGTGTGCGCGAAGCAGCCGCTTCTCCTGCTCCGGGAGCCGGACAGAGCGGTAGCTTGTACGAGGGCGAAGAACGAAGCCGCAGAGCAACGGGCTTCTGCGCGCACCCTAAAAACTGCTAGAGGACCGTGCTGGCCGCTCGCCTTCCCCTTCAATTCCATTCTAGCATCCATATGGAAGATGTTCCAGGACAATTTTCCTGAGTTTTGAATTCGTCCTGATGCAGCCCCTCCTTGGAAACTCGTGCTCGTCCTCTGAGTCTCCGAGTGCAGAGACCTCGATGGCAACTGCAGAAATGAAGGGCTGCGTTGAGTTGTCGAGAAGCAAGAACATAGCCAGCGCCTTGTGTTTGGGAGTCAGCAGCTGCTGGACTTTTGCGATTGCCTTCACCGTGCACTGAATGCCAGGACGGCATGTGCACGTTAAAACAACGAGCTGGGCAAGAGTAATCGAAAGATCACGGCCGTCAGAAAGCAGCTTATATATTGCCCTGGAAAGAGCACTGCTTTTGGAGTGTGCAGTAAAATCGTGTTTCTGGACAAGGGAGGCATAAGTGCGCTGCGCTCCTAAGCTATCTCCCTGCGAGACACACTGCCAAAGCTTTTCGCTATGATGCAGTCTAGTGCAGACGCACACTACGGCTCTCCGGAGCTGTCCGAAGCCAAGCGCCGGTGGCCGGCGTCTTTCGGCTGAAGCAGCGCTTCGGAGCGTACGGCTGTTGTGTGCGCGAAGCAGCCGCTTCTCCGGCTCCGGGAGCCGGACAGAGCGGTAGCTTGTACGAGGGCGAAGAACGTTGCTGCAGGGAGACGACATTGTGTGCACAGCCTTGGCACTGCTAGAGGACGGTGACTAAAGCTCCCTGCCTCTTCAATGCACTGCTGGCATGCTTTCTCGAAGGTGTTCCGAGACAACTTTCCTGGGTTTTGACTTCGTTCTGATGCAGCCCCTCTTGGGAAATCTGTGCTCGTCCCCGGAGGATCGAGATGCAGAGAACGCGATGGCAGCTGCCGAAATGAAGGACTCTGTTGAAGTGTCGAGAAGAAAGAACTTAGACAAGCGTGTTGTGTTTGGGAGTCAGCAGCTGCTGGACTTTTGCGATTGCTTTCACTGTGCACTGAATGCCAAGAAGGCATGTGCACGTTAAAACAACGAGCTGGGCATGAGCAGGAAGGGAGCACGGGCATCAGAGTGCATCTGGCATCTTGCCCTGGAAAGAGCACTGCTTTTGGAGTGTGCAGTAAAATCGTGTTTCTGGACAAGGGAGGCATAAGTGCGCTGCGCTCCTAAGCTATCTCCCTGCGAGACACACTGCCAAAGCTTTTCGCTATGATGCAGTCTAGTACAGACGCACACTACGGCTCTCCGGAGCTGTCCGAAGCCAAGCGCCGGTGGCCGGCGTCTTTCGGCTGAAGCAGCGCTTCGGAGCGTACGGCTGCCGCTCCGCTGTTGTGTGCGCGAAGCAGCCGCTTCTCCTGCTCCGGGAGCCGGACAGAGCGGTAACTTGTACGAGGGCGAAGAACGAAGCCGCAGAGCACCGGGCTTCTGCGCGCACCCTAAGGACTGCTAGAGGACCGTGGTGGCCGCTCGCCTTCCCCTTCAATTCCATTCTAGCATCCCTATGGAAGATGTTCCAGGACAATTTTCCTGAGTTTTGAATTCGTCCTGATGCAGCCCCTCCTGGGAAACTCGTGCTCGTCCTCTGAGGCTCCGAGTGCAGAGACCTCGATGGCAACTGCAGAAATGAAGGGCTGCGTTGAGTTGTCGAGAAGCAAGAACATAGCCAGCGCCTTGTGTTTGGGAGTCAGCAGCTGCTGGACTTTTGCGATTGCCTTCACCGTGCACTGAATGCCAGGACGGCATGTGCACGTTAAAACAACGAGCTGGGCAAGAGTAATCGAAAGATCACGGCCGTCAGAAAGCAGCTTATATATTGCCCTGGAAAGAGCACTGCTTTTGGAGTGTGCAGTAAAATCGTGTTTCTGGACAAGGGAGGCATAAGTGCGCTGCGCTCCTAAGCTATCTCCCTGCGAGACACACTGCCAAAGCTTTTCGCTATGATGCAGTCTAGTGCAGACGCACACTACGGCTCTCCGGAGCTGTCCGAAGCCAAGCGCCGGTGGCCGGCGTCTTTCGGCTGAAGCAGCGCTTCGGAGCGTACGGCTGTTGTGTGCGCGAAGCAGCCGCTTCTCCTGCTCCGGGAGCCGGACAGAGCGGTAGCTTGTACGAGGGCGAAGAACGTTGCCGCAGGGAGACGACATTGTGTGCACAGCCTTGGCACTGCTAGAGGACGGTGACTAAAGCTCCCTGCCTCTTCAATGCACTGCTGGCATGCTTTCTCGAAGGTGTTCCGAGACAACTTTCCTGGGTTTTGACTTCGTTCTGATGCAGCCCCTCTTGGGAAATCTGTGCTCGTCCCCGGAGGATCGAGATGCAGAGAACGCGATGGCAGCTGCCGAAATGAAGGACTCTGTTGAAGTGTCGAGAAGAAAGAACTTAGACAAGCGTGTTGTGTTTGGGAGTCAGCAGCTGCTGGACTTTTGCGATTGCTTTCACTGTGCACTGAATGCCAAGAAGGCATGTGCACGTTAAAACAACGAGCTGGGCATGAGCAGGAAGGGAGCACGGGCATCAGAGTGCATCTGGCATCTTGCCCTGGAAAGAGCACTGCTTTTGGAGTGTGCAGTAAAATCGTGTTTCTGGACAAGGGAGGCATAAGTGCGCTGCGCTCCTAAGCTATCTCCCTGCGAGACACACTGCCAAAGCTTTTCGCTATGATGCAGTCTAGTGCAGACGCACACTACGGCTCTCCGGAGCTGTCCGAAGCCAAGCGCCGGTGGCCGGCGTCTTTCGGCTGAAGCAGCGCTTCGGAGCGTACGGCTATTGTGTGCGCGAAGCAGCCGCTTCTCCTGCTGCGGGAGCCGGACAGAGCGGTAGCTTGTACGAGGGCGAAGAACGAAGCCGCAGAGCACCGGGCTTCTGCGCGCACCCTAAGGACTGCTAGAGGACCGTGCTGGCCGCTCGCCTTCCCCTTCAATTCCATTCTAGCATCCCTATGGAAGATGTTCCAGGACAATTTTCCTGAGTTTTGAATTCGTCCTGATGCAGCCCCTCCTGGGAAACTCGTGCTCGTCCTCTGAGGCTCCGAGTGCAGAGACCTCGATGGCAACTGCAGAAATGAAGGGCTGCGTTGAGTTGTCGAGAAGCAAGAACATAGCCAGCGCCTTGTGTTTGGGAGTCAGCAGCTGCTGGACTTTTGCGATTGCCTTCACCGTGCACTGAATGCCAGGACGGCATGTGCACGTTAAAACAACGAGCTGGGCAAGAGTAATCGAAAGATCACGGCCGTCAGAAAGCAGCTTATATATTGCCCTGGAAAGAGCACTGTTTTTGGAGTGTGCAGTAAAATCGTGTTTCTGGACAAGGGAGGCATAAGTGCGCTGCGCTCCTAAGCTATCTCCCTGCGAGACACACTGCCAAAGCTTTTCGCTATGATGCAGTCTAGTGCAGACGCACACTACGGCTCTCCGGAGCTTTCCGAAGCCAAGCGCCGGTGGCCGGCGTCTTTCGGCTGAAGCAGCGCTTCGGAGCGTACGGCTTCCGCTCCGCTGTTGTGTGCGCGAAGCAGCCGCTTCTCCGGCTCCGGGAGCCGGACAGAGCGGTAGCTTGTACGAGGGCGAAGAACGAAGCCGCAGAGCACCGGGCTTCTGCGCGCACCCTAAGGACTGCTAGAGGACCGTGGTGGCCGCTCGCCTGCCCCTTCAATTCCATTCTAGCATCCCTATGGAAGATGTTCCAGGACAATTTTCCTGAGTTTTGAATTCGTCCTGATGCAGCCCCTCCTGGGAAACTCGTGCTCGTCCTCTGAGGCTCCGAGTGCAGAGACCTCGATGGCAACTGCAGAAATGAAGGGCTGCGTTGAGTTGTCGAGAAGCAAGAACATAGCCAGCGCCTTGTGTTTGGGAGTCAGCAGCTGCTGGACTTTTGCGATTGCCTTCACCGTGCACTGAATGCCAGGACGGCATGTGCACGTTAAAACAACGAGCTGGGCAAGAGTAATCGAAAGATCACGGCCGTCAGAAAGCAGCTTATATATTGCCCTGGAAAGAGCACTGCTTTTGGAGTGTGCAGTAAAATCGTGTTTCTGGACAAGGGAGGCATAAGTGCGCTGCGCTCCTAAGCTATCTCCCTGCGAGACACACTGCCAAAGCTTTTCGCTATGATGCAGTCTAGTGCAAACGCACACTACGGCTCTCCGGAGCTGTCCGAAGCCAAGCGCCGGTGGCCGGCGTCTTTCGGCTGAAGCAGCGCTTCGGAGCGTACGGCTGTTGTGTGCGCGAAGCAGCCGCTTCTCCTGCTCCGGGAGCCGGACAGAGCAGTAGCTTGTACGAGGGCGAAGAACGTTGCCGCAGGGAGACGACATTGTGTGCACAGCCTTGGCACTGCTAGAGGACGGTGACTAAAGCTCCCTGCCTCTTCAATGCACTGCTGGCATGCTTTCTCGAAGGTGTTCCGAGACAACTTTCCTGGGTTTTGACTTCGTTCTGATGCAGCCCCTCTTGGGAAATCTGTGCTCGTCCCCGGAGGATCGAGATGCAGAGAACGCGATGGCAGCTGCCGAAATGAAGGACTCTGTTGAAGTGTCGAGAAGAAAGAACTTAGACAAGCGTGTTGTGTTTGGGAGTCAGCAGCTGCTGGACTTTTGCGATTGCTTTCACTGTGCACTGAATGCCAAGAAGGCATGTGCACGTTAAAACAACGAGCTGGGCATGAGCAGGAAGGGAGCACGGGCATCAGAGTGCATCTGGCATCTTGCCCTGGAAAGAGCACTGCTTTTGGAGTGTGCAGTAAAATCGTGTTTCTGGACAAGGGAGGCATAAGTGCGCTGCGCTCCTAAGCTATCTCCCTGCGAGACACACTGCCAAAGCTTTTCGCTATGATGCAGTCTAGTGCAGACGCACACTACGGCTCTCCGGAGCTGTCCGAAGCCAAGCGCCGGTGGCCGGCGTCTTTCGGCTGAAGCAGCGCTTCGGAGCGTACGGCTGCCGCTCCGCTGTTGTGTGCGCGAAGCAGCCGCTTCTCCTGCTCCGGGAGCCGGACAGAGCGGTAGCTTGTACGAAGGCGAAGAACGAAGCCGCAGAGCAACGGGCTTCTGCGCGCACCCTAAGGACTGCTAGAGGACCGTGGTGGCCGCTCGCCTGCCTCTTCAATTGCATTCTAGCATCCTTATGGAAGGTGTTCCAGGACAATTTTCCTGAGTTTTGAATTCGTCCTGATGCAGCCCCTCCTGGGAAACTCGTGCTCGTCCTCTGAGTCTCCGAGTGCAGAGACCTCGATGGCAACTGCAGAAATGAAGGACTGCGTTGAGTTGTCGAGAAGCAAGAACATAGCCAGCGCCTTGTGTTTGGGAGTCAGCAGCTGCTGGACTTTTGCGATTGTCTTCACCGTGCACTGAATGCCAGGACGGCATGTGCACGTTAAAACAACGAGCTGGGCAAGAGTAATCGAAAGATCACGGCCGTCAGAAAGCAGCTTATATATTGCCCTGGAAAGAGCACTGCTTTTGGAGTGTGCAGTAAAATCGTGTTTCTGGACAAGGGAGGCATAAGTGCGCTGCGCTCCTAAGCTATCTCCCTGCGAGACACACTGCCAAAGCTTTTCGCTATGATGCAGTCTAGTGCAGACGCACACTACGGCTCTCCGGAGCTGTCCGAAGCCAAGCGCCGGTGGCCGGCGTCTTTCGGCTGAAGCAGCGCTTCGGAGCGTACGGCTGTTGTGTGCGCGAAGCAGCCGCTTCTCCTGCTCCGGGAGCCGGACAGAGCGGTAGCTTGTACGAGGGCGAAGAACGTTGCCGCAGGGAGACGACATTGTGTGCACAGCCTTGGCACTGCTAGAGGACGGTGACTAAAGCTCCCTGCCTCTTCAATGCACTGCTGGCATGCTTTCTCGAAGGTGTTCCGAGACAACTTTCCTGGGTTTTGACTTCGTTCTGATGCAGCCCCTCTTGGGAAATCTGTGCTCGTCCCCGGAGGATCGAGATGCAGAGAACGCGATGGCAGCTGCCGAAATGAAGGACTCTGTTGAAGTGTCGAGAAGAAAGAACTTAGACAAGCGTGTTGTGTTTGGGAGTCAGCAGCTGCTGGACTTTTGCGATTGCTTTCACTGTGCACTGAATGCCAAGAAGGCATGTGCACGTTAAAACAACGAGCTGGGCATGAGCAGGAAGGGAGCACGGGCATCAGAGTGCATCTGGCATCTTGCCCTGGAAAGAGCACTGCTTTTGGAGTGTGCAGTAAAATCGTGTTTCTGGACAAGGGAGGCATAAGTGCGCTGCGCTCCTAAGCTATCTCCCTGCGAGACACACTGCCAAAGCTTTTCGCTATGATGCAGTCTAGTGCAGACGCACACTACGGCTCTCCGGAGCTGTCCGAAGCCAAGCGCCGGTGGCCGGCGTCTTTCGGCTGAAGCAGCGCTTCGGAGCGTACGGCTGCCGCTCCGCTGTTGTGTGCGCGAAGCAGCCGCTTCTCCTGCTCCGGGAGCCGGACAGAGCGGTAGCTTGTACGAGGGCGAAGAACGAAGCCGCAGAGCAACGGGCTTCTGCGCGCACCCTAAGGACTGCTAGAGGACCGTGGTGGCCGCTCGCCTGCCTCTTCAATTGCATTCTAGCATCCTTATGGAAGGTGTTCCAGGACAATTTTCCTGAGTTTTGAATTCGTCCTGATGCAGCCCCTCCTGGGAAACTCGTGCTCGTCCTCTGAGGCTCCGAGTGCAGAGACCTCGATGGCAACTGCAGAAATGAAGGGCTGCGTTGAGTTGTCGAGAAGCAAGAACATAGCCAGCGCCTTGTGTTTGGGAGTCAGCAGCTGCTGGACTTTTGCGATTGCCTTCACCGTGCACTGAATGCCAGGACGGCATGTGCACGTTAAAACAACGAGCTGGGCAAGAGTAATCGAAAGATCACGGCCGTCAGAAAGCAGCTTATATATTGCCCTGGAAAGAGCACTGCTTTTGGAGTGTGCAGTAAAATCGTGTTTCTGGACAAGGGAGGCATAAGTGCGCTGCGCTCCTAAGCTATCTCCCTGCGAGACACACTGCCAAAGCTTTTCGCTATGATGCAGTCTAGTGCAGACGCACACTACGGCTCTCCGGAGCTGTCCGAAGCCAAGCGCCGGTGGCCGGCGTCTTTCGGCTGAAGCAGCGCTTCGGAGCGTACGGCTGTTGTGTGCGCGAAGCAGCCGCTTCTCCTGCTCCGGGAGCCGGACAGAGCGGTAGCTTGTACGAGGGCGAAGAACGTTGCCGCAGGGAGACGACATTGTGTGCACAGCCTTGGCACTGCTAGAGGACGGTGACTAAAGCTCCCTGCCTCTTCAATGCACTGCTGGCATGCTTTCTCGAAGGTGTTCCGAGACAACTTTCCTGGGTTTTGACTTCGTTCTGATGCAGCCCCTCTTGGGAAATCTGTGCTCGTCCCCGGAGGATCGAGATGCAGAGAACGCGATGGCAGCTGCCGAAATGAAGGACTCTGTTGAAGTGTCGAGAAGAAAGAACTTAGACAAGCGTGTTGTGTTTGGGAGTCAGCAGCTGCTGGACTTTTGCGATTGCTTTCACTGTGCACTGAATGCCAAGAAGGCATGTGCACGTTAAAACAACGAGCTGGGCATGAGCAGGAAGGGAGCACGGGCATCAGAGTGCATCTGGCATCTTGCCCTGGAAAGAGCACTGCTTTTGGAGTGTGCAGTAAAATCGTGTTTCTGGACAAGGGAGGCATAAGTGCGCTGCGCTCCTAAGCTATCTCCCTGCGAGACACACTGCCAAAGCTTTTCGCTATGATGCAGTCTAGTGCAGACGCACACTACGGCTCTCCGGAGCTGTCCGAAGCCAAGCGCCGGTGGCCGGCGTCTTTCGGCTGAAGCAGCGCTTCGGAGCGTACGGCTGCCGCTCCGCTGTTGTGTGCGCGAAGCAGCCGCTTCTCCTGCTCCGGGAGCCGGACAGAGCGGTAACTTGTACGAGGGCGAAGAACGAAGCCGCAGAGCACCGGGCTTCTGCGCGCACCCTAAGGACTGCTAGAGGACCGTGGTGGCCGCTCGCCTGCCCCTTCAATTCCATTCTAGCATCCCTATGGAAGATGTTCCAGGACAATTTTCCTGAGTTTTGAATTCGTCCTGATGCAGCCCCTCCTGGGAAACTCGTGCTCGTCCTCTGAGGCTCCGAGTGCAGAGACCTCGATGGCAACTGCAGAAATGAAGGGCTGCGTTGAGTTGTCGAGAAGCAAGAACATAGCCAGCGCCTTGTGTTTGGGAGTCAGCAGCTGCTGGACTTTTGCGATTGCCTTCACGGTGCACTGAATGCCAGGACGGCATGTGCACGTTAAAACAACGAGCTGGGCAAGAGTAATCGAAAGATCATGGCCGTCAGAAAGCAGCTTATATATTGCCCTGGAAGGAGCACTGCTTTTGGAGTGTGCAGTAAAATCGTGTTTCTGGACAAGGGAGGCATAAGTGCGCTGCGCTCCTAAGCTATCTCCCTGCGAGACACACTGCCAAAGCTTTTCGCTATGATGCAGTCTAGTGCAGACGCACACTACGGCTCTCCGGAGCTGTCCGAAGCCAAGCGCCGGTGGCCGGCGTCTTTCGGCTGAAGCAGCGCTTCGGAGCGTACGGCTGTTGTGTGCGCGAAGCAGCCGCTTCTCCTGCTCCGGGAGCCGGACAGAGCGGTAGCTTGTACGAGGGCGAAGAACGTTGCCGCAGGGAGACGACATTGTGTGCACAGCCTTGGCACTGCTAGAGGACGGTGACTAAAGCTCCCTGCCTCTTCAATGCACTGCTGGCATGCTTTCTCGAAGGTGTTCCGAGACAACTTTCCTGGGTTTTGACTTCGTTCTGATGCAGCCCCTCTTGGGAAATCTGTGCTCGTCCCCGGAGGATCGAGATGCAGAGAACGCGATGGCAGCTGCCGAAATGAAGGACTCTGTTGAAGTGTCGAGAAGAAAGAACTTAGACAAGCGTGTTGTGTTTGGGAGTCAGCAGCTGCTGGACTTTTGCGATTGCTTTCACTGTGCACTGAATGCCAAGAAGGCATGTGCACGTTAAAACAACGAGCTGGGCATGAGCAGGAAGGGAGCACGGGCATCAGAGTGCATCTGGCATCTTGCCCTGGAAAGAGCACTGCTTTTGGAGTGTGCAGTAAAATCGTGTTTCTGGACAAGGGAGGCATAAGTGCGCTGCGCTCCTAAGCTATCTCCCTGCGAGACACACTGCCAAAGCTTTTCGCTATGATGCAGTCTAGTGCAGACGCACACTACGGCTCTCCGGAGCTGTCCGAAGCCAAGCGCCGGTGGCCGGCGTCTTTCGGCTGAAGCAGCGCTTCGGAGCGTACGGCTGCCGCTCCCCTGTTGTGTGCGCGAAGCAGCCGCTTCTCCTGCTCCGGGAGCCGGACAGAGCGGTAGCTTGTACGAGGGCGAAGAACGAAGCCGCAGAGCAACGGGCTTCTGCGCGCACCCTAAGGACTGCTAGAGGACCGTGGTGGCCGCTCGCCTGCCTCTTCAATTCCATTCTAGCATCCTTATGGAAGGTGTTCCAGGACAATTTTCCTGAGTTTTGAATTCGTCCTGATGCAGCCCCTCCTGGGAAACTCGTGCTCGTCCTCTGAGGCTCCGAGTGCAGAGACCTCGATGGCAACTGCAGAAATGAAGGGCTGCATTGAGTTGTCGAGAAGCAAGAACATAACCAGCGCCTTGTGTTTGGGAGTCAGCAGCTGCTGGACTTTTGCGATTGCCTTCACCGTGCACTGAATGCCAGGACGGCATGTGCACGTTAAAACAACGAGCTGGGCAAGAGTAATCGAAAGATCACGGCCGTCAGAAAGCAGCTTATATATTGCCCTGGAAAGAGCACTGCTTTTGGAGTGTGCAGTAAAATCGTGTTTCTGGACAAGGGAGGCATAAGTGCGCTGCGCTCCTAAGCTATCTCCCTGCGAGACACACTGCCAAAGCTTTTCGCTATGATGCAGTCTAGTGCAGACGCACACTACGGCTCTCCGGAGCTGTCCGAAGCCAAGCGCCGGTGGCCGGCGTCTTTCGGCTGAAGCAGCGCTTCGGAGCGTACGGCTGTTGTGTGCGCGAAGCAGCCGCTTCTCCTGCTCCGGGAGCCGGACAGAGCGGTAGCTTGTACGAGGGCGAAGAACGTTGCCGCAGGGAGACGACATTGTGTGCACAGCCTTGGCACTGCTAGAGGACGGTGACTAAAGCTCCCTGCCTCTTCAATGCACTGCTGGCATGCTTTCTCGAAGGTGTTCCGAGACAACTTTCCTGGGTTTTGACTTCGTTCTGATGCAGCCCCTCTTGGGAAATCTGTGCTCGTCCCCGGAGGATCGAGATGCAGAGAACGCGATGGCAGCTGCCGAAATGAAGGACTCTGTTGAAGTGTCGAGAAGAAAGAACTTAGACAAGCGTGTTGTGTTTGGGAGTCAGCAGCTGCTGGACTTTTGCGATTGCTTTCACTGTGCACTGAATGCCAAGAAGGCATGTGCACGTTAAAACAACGAGCTGGGCATGAGCAGGAAGGGAGCACGGGCATCAGAGTGCATCTGGCATCTTGCCCTGGAAAGAGCACTGCTTTTGGAGTGTGCAGTAAAATCGTGTTTCTGGACAAGGGAGGCATAAGTGCGCTGCGCTCCTAAGCTATCTCCCTGCGAGACACACTGCCAAAGCTTTTCGCTATGATGCAGTCTAGTGCAGACGCACACTACGGCTCTCCGGAGCTGTCCGAAGCCAAGCGCCGGTGGCCGGCGTCTTTCGGCTGAAGCAGCGCTTCGGAGCGTACGGCTGCCGCTCCCCTGTTGTGTGCGCGAAGCAGCCGCTTCTCCTGCTCCGGGAGCCGGACAGAGCGGTAACTTGTACGAGGGCGAAGAACGAAGCCGCAGAGCACCGGGCTTCTGCGCGCACCCTAAGGACTGCTAGAGGACCGTGGTGGCCGCTCGCCTGCCCCTTCAATTCCATTCTAGCATCCCTATGGAAGATGTTCCAGGACAATTTTCCTGAGTTTTGAATTCGTCCTGATGCAGCCCCTCCTGGGAAACTCGTGCTCGTCCTCTGAGGCTCCGAGTGCAGAGACCTCGATGGCAACTGCAGAAATGAAGGGCTGCGTTGAGTTGTCGAGAAGCAAGAACATAGCCAGCGCCTTGTGTTTGGGAGTCAGCAGCTGCTGGACTTTTGCGATTGCCTTCACCGTGCACTGAATGCCAGGACGGCATGTGCACGTTAAAACAACGAGCTGGGCAAGAGTAATCGAAAGATCACGGCCGTCAGAAAGCAGCTTATATATTGCCCTGGAAAGAGCACTGCTTTTGGAGTGTGCAGTAAAATCGTGTTTCTGGACAAGGGAGGCATAAGTGCGCTGCGCTCCTAAGCTATCTCCCTGCGAGACACACTGCCAAAGCTTTTCGCTATGATGCAGTCTAGTGCAGACGCACACTACGGCTCTCGGCTGCTGTCCGAAGCCAAGCGCCGGTGGCCGGCGTCTTTCGGCTGAAGCAGCGCTTCGGAGCGTACGGCTGCCGCTCCGCTGTTGTGTGCGCGAAGCAGCCGCTTCTCCTGCTCCGGGAGCCGGACAGAGCGGTAGCTTGTACGAGGGCGAAGAACGAAGCCGCAGAGCAACGGGCTTCTGCGCGCACCCTAAGGACTGCTAGAGGACCGTGCTGGCCGCTCGCCTGCCTCTTCAATTCCATTCTAGCATCCTTATGGAAGGTGTTCCAGGACAATTTTCCTGAGTTTTGAATTCGTCCTGATGCAGCCCCTCCTGGGAAACTCGTGCTCGTCCTCTGAGTCTCCGATTGCAGAGACCTCGATGGCAAATGCAGAAATGAAGGGCTGCGTTGAGTTGTCGAGAAGCAAGAACATAGCCAGCGCCTTGTGTTTGGGAGTCAGCAGCTGCTGGACTTTTGCGATTGCCTTCACTGTGCACTGAATACCAGGACGGCATGTGCACGTTAAAACACCGAGCTGGGCAAGAGCAGGAAGGGAGCACGGCCATCAAAGAGCATCTGGCATCTTGCCCTGGAAAGAGCACTGCTTTTGGAGTGTGCAGTAAAATCGTGTTCCTGGACAAGGGAGGCATAAGTGCGCTGCGCTCCTAAGCTATCTCCCTGCGAGACACACTGCCAAAGCTTTTCGCTATGATGCAGTCTAGTGCAGACGCACACTACGGCTCTCCGGAGCTGTCCGAAGCCAAGCGCCGGTGGCCGGCGTCTTTCGGCTGAAGCAGCGCTTCGGAGCGTACGGCTGCCGCTCCGCTGTTGTGTGCGCGAAGCAGCCGCTTCTCCTGCTGCGGGAGCCGGACAGAGCGGTAGCTTGTACGAGGGCGAAGAACGAAGCCGCAGAGCACCGGGCTTCTGCGCGCACCCTAAAAACTGCTAGAGGACCGTGCTGGCCGCTCGCCTTCCCCTTCAATTCCATTCTAGCATCCCTATGGAAGATGTTCCAGGACAATTTTCCTGAGTTTTGAATTCGTCCTGATGCAGCCCCTCCTTGGAAACTCGTGCTCGTCCTCTGAGTCTCCGAGTGCAGAGACCTCGATGGCAACTGCAGAAATGAAGGGCTGCGTTGAGTTGTCGAGAAGCAAGAACATAGCCAGCGCCTTGTGTTTGGGAGTCAGCAGCTGCTGGACTTTTGCGATTGCCTTCACCGTGCACTGAATGCCAGGACGGCATGTGCACGTTAAAACAACGAGCTGGGCAAGAGTAATCGAAAGATCACGGCCGTCAGAAAGCAGCTTATATATTGCCCTGGAAAGAGCACTGCTTTTGGAGTGTGCAGTAAAATCGTGTTTCTGGACAAGGGAGGCATAAGTGCGCTGCGCTCCTAAGCTATCTCCCTGCGAGACACACTGCCAAAGCTTTTCGCTATGATGCAGTCTAGTGCAGACGCACACTACGGCTCTCCGGAGCTGTCCGAAGCCAAGCGCCGGTGGCCGGCGTCTTTCGGCTGAAGCAGCGCTTCGGAGCGTACGGCTGCCGCTCCCCTGTTGTGTGCGCGAAGCAGCCGCTTCTCCTGCTCCGGGAGCCGGACAGAGCGGTAGCTTGTACGAGGGCGAAGAACGAAGCCGCAGAGCACCGGGCTTCTGCGCGCACCCTAAGGACTGCTAGAGGACCGTGGTGGCCGCTCGCCTGCCCCTTCAATTCCATTCTAGCATCCTTATGGAAGGTGTTCCAGGACAATTTTCCTGAGTTTTGAATTCGTCCTGATGCAGCCCCTCCTGGGAAACTCGTGCTCGTCCTCTGAGTCTCCGATTGCAGAGACCTCGATGGCAAATGCAGAAATGAAGGGCTGCGTTGAGTTGTCGAGAAGCAAGAACATAGCCAGCGCCTTGTGTTTGGGAGTCAGCAGCTGCTGGACTTTTGCGATTGCCTTCACTGTGCACTGAATACCAGGACGGCATGTGCACGTTAAAACACCGAGCTGGGCAAGAGCAGGAAGGGAGCACGGCCATCAAAGAGCATCTGGCATCTTGCCCTGGAAAGAGCACTGCTTTTGGAGTGTGCAGTAAAATCGTGTTCCTGGACAAGGGAGGCATAAGTGCGCTGCGCTCCTAAGCTATCTCCCTGCGAGACACACTGCCAAAGCTTTTCGCTATGATGCAGTCTAGTGCAGACGCACACTACGGCTCTCCGGAGCTGTCCGAAGCCAAGCGCCGGTGGCCGGCGTCTTTCGGCTGAAGCAGCGCTTCGGAGCGTACGGCTGCCGCTCCGCTGTTGTGTGCGCGAAGCAGCCGCTTCTCCTGCTGCGGGAGCCGGACAGAGCGGTAGCTTGTACGAGGGCGAAGAACGAAGCCGCAGAGCACCGGGCTTCTGCGCGCACCCTAAAAACTGCTAGAGGACCGTGCTGGCCGCTCGCCTTCCCCTTCAATTCCATTCTAGCATCCCTATGGAAGATGTTCCAGGACAATTTTCCTGAGTTTTGAATTCGTCCTGATGCAGCCCCTCCTTGGAAACTCGTGCTCGTCCTCTGAGTCTCCGAGTGCAGAGACCTCGATGGCAACTGCAGAAATGAAGGGCTGCGTTGAGTTGTCGAGAAGCAAGAACATAGCCAGCGCCTTGTGTTTGGGAGTCAGCAGCTGCTGGACTTTTGCGATTGCCTTCACCGTGCACTGAATGCCAGGACGGCATGTGCACGTTAAAACAACGAGCTGGGCAAGAGTAATCGAAAGATCACGGCCGTCAGAAAGCAGCTTATATATTGCCCTGGAAAGAGCACTGCTTTTGGAGTGTGCAGTAAAATCGTGTTTCTGGACAAGGGAGGCATAAGTGCGCTGCGCTCCTAAGCTATCTCCCTGCGAGACACACTGCCAAAGCTTTTCGCTATGATGCAGTCTAGTGCAGACGCACACTACGGCTCTCCGGAGCTGTCCGAAGCCAAGCGCCGGTGGCCGGCGTCTTTCGGCTGAAGCAGCGCTTCGGAGCGTACGGCTGCCGCTCCCCTGTTGTGTGCGCGAAGCAGCCGCTTCTCCTGCTCCGGGAGCCGGACAGAGCGGTAGCTTGTACGAGGGCGAAGAACGAAGCCGCAGAGCACCGGGCTTCTGCGCGCACCCTAAGGACTGCTAGAGGACCGTGGTGGCCGCTCGCCTGCCTCTTCAATTGCATTCTAGCATCCTTATGGAAGATGTTCCAGGACAATTTTCCTGAGTTTTGAATTCGTCCTGATGCAGCCCCTCCTGGGAAACTCGTGCTCGTCCTCTGAGGCTCCGAGTGCAGAGACCTCGATGGCAACTGCAGAAATGAAGGGCTGCGTTGAGTTGTCGAGAAGCAAGAACATAGCCAGCGCCTTGTGTTTGGGAGTCAGCAGCTGCTGGACTTTTGCGATTGCCTTCACCGTGCACTGAATGCCAGGACGGCATGTGCACGTTAAAACAACGAGCTGGGCAAGAGTAATCGAAAGATCACGGCCGTCAGAAAGCAGCTTATATATTGCCCTGGAAAGAGCACTGCTTTTGGAGTGTGCAGTAAAATCGTGTTTCTGGACAAGGGAGGCATAAGTGCGCTGCGCTCCTAAGCTATCTCCCTGCGAGACACACTGCCAAAGCTTTTCGCTATGATGCAGTCTAGTGCAGACGCACACTACGGCTCTCCGGAGCTGTCCGAAGCCAAGCGCCGGTGGCCGGCGTCTTTCGGCTGAAGCAGCGCTTCGGAGCGTACGGCTGTTGTGTGCGCGAAGCAGCCGCTTCTCCTGCTCCGGGAGCCGGACAGAGCGGTAGCTTGTACGAGGGCGAAGAACGTTGCCGCAAGGAGACGACATTGTGTGCACAGCCTTGGCACTGCTAGAGGACGGTGACTAAAGCTCCCTGCCTCTTCAATGCACTGCTGGCATGCTTTCTCGAAGGTGTTCCGAGACAACTTTCCTGGGTTTTGACTTCGTTCTGATGCAGCCCCTCTTGGGAAATCTGTGCTCGTCCCCGGAGGATCGAGATGCAGAGAACGCGATGGCAGCTGCCGAAATGAAGGACTCTGTTGAAGTGTCGAGAAGAAAGAACTTAGACAAGCGTGTTGTGTTTGGGAGTCAGCAGCTGCTGGACTTTTGCGATTGCTTTCACTGTGCACTGAATGCCAAGAAGGCATGTGCACGTTAAAACAACGAGCTGGGCATGAGCAGGAAGGGAGCACGGGCATCAGAGTGCATCTGGCATCTTGCCCTGGAAAGAGCACTGCTTTTGGAGTGTGCAGTAAAATCGTGTTTCTGGACAAGGGAGGCATAAGTGCGCTGCGCTCCTAAGCTATCTCCCTGCGAGACACACTGCCAAAGCTTTTCGCTATGATGCAGTCTAGTGCAGACGCACACTACGGCTCTCCGGAGCTGTCCGAAGCCAAGCGCCGGTGGCCGGCGTCTTTCGGCTGAAGCAGCGCTTCGGAGCGTACGGCTGCCGCTCCGCTGTTGTGTGCGCGAAGCAGCCGCTTCTCCTGCTCCGGGAGCCGGACAGAGCGGTAGCTTGTACGAGGGCGAAGAACGAAGCCGCAGAGCAACGGGCTTCTGCGCGCACCCTAAGGACTGCTAGAGGACCGTGGTGGCCGCTCGCCTGCCTCTTCAATTGCATTCTAGCATCCTTATGGAAGGTGTTCCAGGACAATTTTCCTGAGTTTTGAATTCGTCCTGATGCAGCCCCTCCTGGGAAACTCGTGTTCGTCCTCTGAGGCTCCGAGTGCAGAGACCTCGATGGCAACTGCAGAAATGAAGGGCTGCGTTGAGTTGTCGAGAAGCAAGAACATAGCCAGCGCCTTGTGTTTGGGAGTCAGCAGCTGCTGGACTTTTGCGATTGCCTTCACCGTGCACTGAATGCCAGGACGGCATGTGCACGTTAAAACAACGAACTGGGCAAGAGTAATCGAAAGATCACGGCCGTCAGAAAGCAGCTTATATATTGCCCTGGAAAGAGCACTGCTTTTGGAGTGTGCAGTAAAATCGTGTTTCTGGACAAGGGAGGCATAAGTGCGCTGCGCTCCTAAGCTATCTCCCTGCGAGACACACTGCCAAAGCTTTTCGCTATGATGCAGTCTAGTGCAGACGCACACTACGGCTCTCCGGAGCTGTCCGAAGCCAAACGCCGGTGGCCGGCGTCTTTCGGCTGAAGCAGCGCTTCGGAGCGTACGGCTGTTGTGTGCGCGAAGCAGCCGCTTCTCCTGCTCCGGGAGCCGGACAGAGCGGTAGCTTGTACGAGGGCGAAGAACGTTGCCGCAGGGAGACGACATTGTGTGCACAGCCTTGGCACTGCTAGAGGACGGTGACTAAAGCTCCCTGCCTCTTCAATGCACTGCTGGCATGCTTTCTCGAAGGTGTTCCGAGACAACTTTCCTGGGTTTTGACTTCGTTCTGATGCAGCCCCTCTTGGGAAATCTGTGCTCGTCCCCGGAGGATCGAGATGCAGAGAACGCGATGGCAGCTGCCGAAATGAAGGACTCTGTTGAAGTGTCGAGAAGAAAGAACTTAGACAAGCGTGTTGTGTTTGGGAGTCAGCAGCTGCTGGACTTTTGCGATTGCTTTCACTGTGCACTGAATGCCAAGAAGGCATGTGCACGTTAAAACAACGAGCTGGGCATGAGCAGGAAGGGAGCACGGGCATCAGAGTGCATCTGGCATCTTGCCCTGGAAAGAGCACTGCTTTTGGAGTGTGCAGTAAAATCGTGTTTCTGGACAAGGGAGGCATAAGTGCGCTGCGCTCCTAAGCTATCTCCCTGCGAGACACACTGCCAAAGCTTTTCGCTATGATGCAGTCTAGTGCAGACGCACACTACGGCTCTCCGGAGCTGTCCGAAGCCAAGCGCCGGTGGCCGGCGTCTTTCGGCTGAAGCAGCGCTTCGGAGCGTACGGCTGCCGCTCCGCTGTTGTGTGCGCGAAGCAGCCGCTTCTCCTGCTCCGGGAGCCGGACAGAGCGGTAACTTGTACGAGGGCGAAGAACGAAGCCGCAGAGCACCGGGCTTCTGCGCGCACCCTAAGGACTGCTAGAGGACCGTGGTGGCCGCTCGCCTGCCCCTTCAATTCCATTCTAGCATCCCTATGGAAGATGTTCCAGGACAATTTTCCTGAGTTTTGAATTCGTCCTGATGCAGCCCCTCCTGGGAAACTCGTGCTCGTCCTCTGAGGCTCCGAGTGCAGAGACCTCGATGGCAACTGCAGAAATGAAGGGCTGCGTTGAGTTGTCGAGAAGCAAGAACATAGCCAGCGCCTTGTGTTTGGGAGTCAGCAGCTGCTGGACTTTTGCGATTGCCTTCACCGTGCACTGAATGCCAGGACGGCATGTGCACGTTAAAACAACGAGCTGGGCAAGAGTAATCGAAAGATCACGGCCGTCAGAAAGCAGCTTATATATTGCCCTGGAAGGAGCACTGCTTTTGGAGTGTGCAGTAAAATCGTGTTTCTGGACAAGGGAGGCATAAGTGCGCTGCGCTCCTAAGCTATCTCCCTGCGAGACACACTGCCAAAGCTTTTCGCTATGATGCAGTCTAGTGCAGACGCACACTACGGCTCTCCGGAGCTGTCCGAAGCCAAGCGCCGGTGGCCGGCGTCTTTCGGCTGAAGCAGCGCTTCGGAGCGTACGGCTGTTGTGTGCGCGAAGCAGCCGCTTCTCCTGCTCCGGGAGCCGGACAGAGCGGTAGCTTGTACGAGGGCGAAGAACGTTGCCGCAGGGAGACGACATTGTGTGCACAGCCTTGGCACTGCTAGAGGACGGTGACTAAAGCTCCCTGCCTCTTCAATGCACTGCTGGCATGCTTTCTCGAAGGTGTTCCGAGACAACTTTCCTGGGTTTTGACTTCGTTCTGATGCAGCCCCTCTTGGGAAATCTGTGCTCGTCCCCGGAGGATCGAGATGCAGAGAACGCGATGGCAGCTGCCGAAATGAAGGACTCTGTTGAAGTGTCGAGAAGAAAGAACTTAGACAAGCGTGTTGTGTTTGGGAGTCAGCAGCTGCTGGACTTTTGCGATTGCTTTCACTGTGCACTGAATGCCAAGAAGGCATGTGCACGTTAAAACAACGAGCTGGGCATGAGCAGGAAGGGAGCACGGGCATCAGAGTGCATCTGGCATCTTGCCCTGGAAAGAGCACTGCTTTTGGAGTGTGCAGTAAAATCGTGTTTCTGGACAAGGGAGGCATAAGTGCGCTGCGCTCCTAAGCTATCTCCCTGCGAGACACACTGCCAAAGCTTTTCGCTATGATGCAGTCTAGTGCAGACGCACACTACGGCTCTCCGGAGCTGTCCGAAGCCAAGCGCCGGTGGCCGGCGTCTTTCGGCTGAAGCAGCGCTTCGGAGCGTACGGCTGCCGCTCCCCTGTTGTGTGCGCGAAGCAGCCGCTTCTCCTGCTCCGGGAGCCGGACAGAGCGGTAGCTTGTACGAGGGCGAAGAACGAAGCCGCAGAGCAACGGGCTTCTGCGCGCACCCTAAGGACTGCTAGAGGACCGTGGTGGCCGCTCGCCTGCCTCTTCAATTGCATTCTAGCATCCTTATGGAAGGTGTTCCAGGACAATTTTCCTGAGTTTTGAATTCGTCCTGATGCAGCCCCTCCTGGGAAACTCGTGCTCGTCCTCTGAGGCTCCGAGTGCAGAGACCTCGATGGCAACTGCAGAAATGAAGGGCTGCGTTGAGTTGTCGAGAAGCAAGAACATAACCAGCGCCTTGTGTTTGGGAGTCAGCAGCTGCTGGACTTTTGCGATTGCCTTCACCGTGCACTGAATGCCAGGACGGCATGTGCACGTTAAAACAACGAGCTGGGCAAGAGTAATCGAAAGATCACGGCCGTCAGAAAGCAGCTTATATATTGCCCTGGAAAGAGCACTGCTTTTGGAGTGTGCAGTAAAATCGTGTTTCTGGACAAGGGAGGCATAAGTGCGCTGCGCTCCTAAGCTATCTCCCTGCGAGACACACTGCCAAAGCTTTTCGCTATGATGCAGTCTAGTGCAGACGCACACTACGGCTCTCCGGAGCTGTCCGAAGCCAAGCGCCGGTGGCCGGCGTCTTTCGGCTGAAGCAGCGCTTCGGAGCGTACGGCTGTTGTGTGCGCGAAGCAGCCGCTTCTCCTGCTCCGGGAGCCGGACAGAGCGGTAGCTTGTACGAGGGCGAAGAACGTTGCCGCAGGGAGACGACATTGTGTGCACAGCCTTGGCACTGCTAGAGGACGGTGACTAAAGCTCCCTGCCTCTTCAATGCACTGCTGGCATGCTTTCTCGAAGGTGTTCCGAGACAACTTTCCTGGGTTTTGACTTCGTTCTGATGCAGCCCCTCTTGGGAAATCTGTGCTCGTCCCCGGAGGATCGAGATGCAGAGAACGCGATGGCAGCTGCCGAAATGAAGGACTCTGTTGAAGTGTCGAGAAGAAAGAACTTAGACAAGCGTGTTGTGTTTGGGAGTCAGCAGCTGCTGGACTTTTGCGATTGCTTTCACTGTGCACTGAATGCCAAGAAGGCATGTGCACGTTAAAACAACGAGCTGGGCATGAGCAGGAAGGGAGCACGGGCATCAGAGTGCATCTGGCATCTTGCCCTGGAAAGAGCACTGCTTTTGGAGTGTGCAGTAAAATCGTGTTTCTGGACAAGGGAGGCATAAGTGCGCTGCGCTCCTAAGCTATCTCCCTGCGAGACACACTGCCAAAGCTTTTCGCTATGATGCAGTCTAGTGCAGACGCACACTACGGCTCTCCGGAGCTGTCCGAAGCCAAGCGCCGGTGGCCGGCGTCTTTCGGCTGAAGCAGCGCTTCGGAGCGTACGGCTGCCGCTCCGCTGTTGTGTGCGCGAAGCAGCCGCTTCTCCTGCTCCGGGAGCCGGACAGAGCGGTAACTTGTACGAGGGCGAAGAACGAAGCCGCAGAGCACCGGGCTTCTGCGCGCACCCTAAGGACTGCTAGAGGACCGTGGTGGCCGCTCGCCTGCCCCTTCAATTCCATTCTAGCATCCCTATGGAAGATGTTCCAGGACAATTTTCCTGAGTTTTGAATTCGTCCTGATGCAGCCCCTCCTGGGAAACTCGTGCTCGTCCTCTGAGGCTCCGAGTGCAGAGACCTCGATGGCAACTGCAGAAATGAAGGGCTGCGTTGAGTTGTCGAGAAGCAAGAACATAGCCAGCGCCTTGTGTTTGGGAGTCAGCAGCTGCTGGACTTTTGCGATTGCCTTCACCGTGCACTGAATGCCAGGACGGCATGTGCACGTTAAAACAACGAGCTGGGCAAGAGTAATCGAAAGATCACGGCCGTCAGAAAGCAGCTTATATATTGCCCTGGAAGGAGCACTGCTTTTGGAGTGTGCAGTAAAATCGTGTTTCTGGACAAGGGAGGCATAAGTGCGCTGCGCTCCTAAGCTATCTCCCTGCGAGACACACTGCCAAAGCTTTTCGCTATGATGCAGTCTAGTGCAGACGCACACTACGGCTCTCCGGAGCTGTCCGAAGCCAAGCGCCGGTGGCCGGCGTCTTTCGGCTGAAGCAGCGCTTCGGAGCATACGGCTGTTGTGTGCGCGAAGCAGCCGCTTCTCCTGCTCCGGGAGCCGGACAGAGCGGTAGCTTGTACGAGGGCGAAGAACGTTGCCGCAGGGAGACGACATTGTGTGCACAGCCTTGGCACTGCTAGAGGACGGTGACTAAAGCTCCCTGCCTCTTCAATGCACTGCTGGCATGCTTTCTCGAAGGTGTTCCGAGACAACTTTCCTGGGTTTTGACTTCGTTCTGATGCAGCCCCTCTTGGGAAATCTGTGCTCGTCCCCGGAGGATCGAGATGCAGAGAACGCGATGGCAGCTGCCGAAATGAAGGACTCTGTTGAAGTGTCGAGAAGAAAGAACTTAGACAAGCGTGTTGTGTTTGGGAGTCAGCAGCTGCTGGACTTTTGCGATTGCTTTCACTGTGCACTGAATGCCAAGAAGGCATGTGCACGTTAAAACAACGAGCTGGGCATGAGCAGGAAGGGAGCACGGGCATCAGAGTGCATCTGGCATCTTGCCCTGGAAAGAGCACTGCTTTTGGAGTGTGCAGTAAAATCGTGTTTCTGGACAAGGGAGGCATAAGTGCGCTGCGCTCCTAAGCTATCTCCCTGCGAGACACACTGCCAAAGCTTTTCGCTATGATGCAGTCTAGTGCAGACGCACACTACGGCTCTCCGGAGCTGTCCGAAGCCAAGCGCCGGTGGCCGGCGTCTTTCGGCTGAAGCAGCGCTTCGGAGCGTACGGCTGCCGCTCCCCTGTTGTGTGCGCGAAGCAGCCGCTTCTCCTGCTCCGGGAGCCGGACAGAGCGGTAGCTTGTACGAGGGCGAAGAACGAAGCCGCAGAGCAACGGGCTTCTGCGCGCACCCTAAGGACTGCTAGAGGACCGTGGTGGCCGCTCGCCTGCCTCTTCAATTGCATTCTAGCATCCTTATGGAAGGTGTTCCAGGACAATTTTCCTGAGTTTTGAATTCGTCCTGATGCAGCCCCTCCTGGGAAACTCGTGCTCGTCCTCTGAGGCTCCGAGTGCAGAGACCTCGATGGCAACTGCAGAAATGAAGGGCTGCGTTGAGTTGTCGAGAAGCAAGAACATAACCAGCGCCTTGTGTTTGGGAGTCAGCAGCTGCTGGACTTTTGCGATTGCCTTCACCGTGCACTGAATGCCAGGACGGCATGTGCACGTTAAAACAACGAGCTGGGCAAGAGTAATCGAAAGATCACGGCCGTCAGAAAGCAGCTTATATATTGCCCTGGAAAGAGCACTGCTTTTGGAGTGTGCAGTAAAATCGTGTTTCTGGACAAGGGAGGCATAAGTGCGCTGCGCTCCTAAGCTATCTCCCTGCGAGACACACTGCCAAAGCTTTTCGCTATGATGCAGTCTAGTGCAGACGCACACTACGGCTCTCCGGAGCTGTCCGAAGCCAAGCGCCGGTGGCCGGCGTCTTTCGGCTGAAGCAGCGCTTCGGAGCGTACGGCTGTTGTGTGCGCGAAGCAGCCGCTTCTCCTGCTCCGGGAGCCGGACAGAGCGGTAGCTTGTACGAGGGCGAAGAACGTTGCCGCAGGGAGACGACATTGTGTGCACAGCCTTGGCACTGCTAGAGGACGGTGACTAAAGCTCCCTGCCTCTTCAATGCACTGCTGGCATGCTTTCTCGAAGGTGTTCCGAGACAACTTTCCTGGGTTTTGACTTCGTTCTGATGCAGCCCCTCTTGGGAAATCTGTGCTCGTCCCCGGAGGATCGAGATGCAGAGAACGCGATGGCAGCTGCCGAAATGAAGGACTCTGTTGAAGTGTCGAGAAGAAAGAACTTAGACAAGCGTGTTGTGTTTGGGAGTCAGCAGCTGCTGGACTTTTGCGATTGCTTTCACTGTGCACTGAATGCCAAGAAGGCATGTGCACGTTAAAACAACGAGCTGGGCATGAGCAGGAAGGGAGCACGGGCATCAGAGTGCATCTGGCATCTTGCCCTGGAAAGAGCACTGCTTTTGGAGTGTGCAGTAAAATCGTGTTTCTGGACAAGGGAGGCATAAGTGCGCTGCGCTCCTAAGCTATCTCCCTGCGAGACACACTGCCAAAGCTTTTCGCTATGATGCAGTCTAGTGCAGACGCACACTACGGCTCTCCGGAGCTGTCCGAAGCCAAGCGCCGGTGGCCGGCGTCTTTCGGCTGAAGCAGCGCTTCGGAGCGTACGGCTGCCGCTCCGCTGTTGTGTGCGCGAAGCAGCCGCTTCTCCTGCTCCGGGAGCCGGACAGAGCGGTAACTTGTACGAGGGCGAAGAACGAAGCCGCAGAGCACCGGGCTTCTGCGCGCACCCTAAGGACTGCTAGAGGACCGTGGTGGCCGCTCGCCTGCCCCTTCAATTCCATTCTAGCATCCCTATGGAAGATGTTCCAGGACAATTTTCCTGAGTTTTGAATTCGTCCTGATGCAGCCCCTCCTGGGAAACTCGTGCTCGTCCTCTGAGGCTCCGAGTGCAGAGACCTCGATGGCAACTGCAGAAATGAAGGGCTGCGTTGAGTTGTCGAGAAGCAAGAACATAGCCAGCGCCTTGTGTTTGGGAGTCAGCAGCTGCTGGACTTTTGCGATTGCCTTCACCGTGCACTGAATGCCAGGACGGCATGTGCACGTTAAAACAACGAGCTGGGCAAGAGTAATCGAAAGATCACGGCCGTCAGAAAGCAGCTTATATATTGCCCTGGAAAGAGCACTGCTTTTGGAGTGTGCAGTAAAATCGTGTTTCTGGACAAGGGAGGCATAAGTGCGCTGCGCTCCTAAGCTATCTCCCTGCGAGACACACTGCCAAAGCTTTTCGCTATGATGCAGTCTAGTGCAGACGCACACTACGGCTCTCGGCTGCTGTCCGAAGCCAAGCGCCGGTGGCCGGCGTCTTTCGGCTGAAGCAGCGCTTCGGAGCGTACGGCTGCCGCTCCGCTGTTGTGTGCGCGAAGCAGCCGCTTCTCCTGCTCCGGGAGCCGGACAGAGCGGTAGCTTGTACGAGGGCGAAGAACGAAGCCGCAGAGCACCGGGCTTCTGCGCGCACCCTAAGGACTGCTAGAGGACCGTGGTGGCCGCTCGCCTGCCTCTTCAATTCCATTCTAGCATCCTTATGGAAGGTGTTCCAGGACAATTTTCCTGAGTTTTGAATTCGTCCTGATGCAGCCCCTCCTGGGAAACTCGTGCTCGTCCTCTGAGTCTCCGATTGCAGAGACCTCGATGGCAAATGCAGAAATGAAGGGCTGCGTTGAGTTGTCGAGAAGCAAGAACATAGCCAGCGCCTTGTGTTTGGGAGTCAGCAGCTGCTGGACTTTTGCGATTGCCTTCACTGTGCACTGAATACCAGGACGGCATGTGCACGTTAAAACACCGAGCTGGGCAAGAGCAGGAAGGGAGCACGGCCATCAAAGAGCATCTGGCATCTTGCCCTGGAAAGAGCACTGCTTTTGGAGTGTGCAGTAAAATCGTGTTTCTGGACAAGGGAGGCATAAGTGCGCTGCGCTCCTAAGCTATCTCCCTGCGAGACACACTGCCAAAGCTTTTCGCTATGATGCAGTCTAGTGCAGACGCACACTACGGCTCTCCGGAGCTGTCCGAAGCCAAGCGCCGGTGGCCGGCGTCTTTCGGCTGAAGCAGCGCTTCGGAGCGTACGGCTGCCGCTCCGCTGTTGTGTGCGCGAAGCAGCCGCTTCTCCTGCTGCGGGAGCCGGACAGAGCGGTAGCTTGTACGAGGGCGAAGAACGAAGCCGCAGAGCACCGGGCTTCTGCGCGCACCCTAAAAACTGCTAGAGGACCGTGCTGGCCGCTCGCCTTCCCCTTCAATTCCATTCTAGCATCCCTATGGAAGATGTTCCAGGACAATTTTCCTGAGTTTTGAATTCGTCCTGATGCAGCCCCTCCTTGGAAACTCGTGCTCGTCCTCTGAGTCTCCGAGTGCAGAGACCTCGATGGCAACTGCAGAAATGAAGGGCTGCGTTGAGTTGTCGAGAAGCAAGAACATAGCCAGCGCCTTGTGTTTGGGAGTCAGCAGCTGCTGGACTTTTGCGATTGCCTTCACCGTGCACTGAATGCCAGGACGGCATGTGCACGTTAAAACAACGAGCTGGGCAAGAGTAATCGAAAGATCACGGCCGTCAGAAAGCAGCTTATATATTGCCCTGGAAAGAGCACTGCTTTTGGAGTGTGCAGTAAAATCGTGTTTCTGGACAAGGGAGGCATAAGTGCGCTGCGCTCCTAAGCTATCTCCCTGCGAGACACACTGCCAAAGCTTTTCGCTATGATGCAGTCTAGTGCAGACGCACACTACGGCTCTCCGGAGCTGTCCGAAGCCAAGCGCCGGTGGCCGGCGTCTTTCGGCTGAAGCAGCGCTTCGGAGCGTACGGCTGCCGCTCCCCTGTTGTGTGCGCGAAGCAGCCGCTTCTCCTGCTCCGGGAGCCGGACAGAGCGGTAGCTTGTACGAGGGCGAAGAACGAAGCCGCAGAGCACCGGGCTTCTGCGCGCACCCTAAGGACTGCTAGAGGACCGTGGTGGCCGCTCGCCTGCCTCTTCAATTGCATTCTAGCATCCTTATGGAAGATGTTCCAGGACAATTTTCCTGAGTTTTGAATTCCTCCTGATGCAGCCCCTCCTGGGAAACTCGTGCTCGTCCTCTGAGGCTCCGAGTGCAGAGACCTCGATGGCAACTGCAGAAATGAAGGGCTGCGTTGAGTTGTCGAGAAGCAAGAACATAGCCAGCGCCTTGTGTTTGGGAGTCAGCAGCTGCTGGACTTTTGCGATTGCCTTCACCGTGCACTGAATGCCAGGACGGCATGTGCACGTTAAAACAACGAGCTGGGCAAGAGTAATCGAAAGATCACGGCCGTCAGAAAGCAGCTTATATATTGCCCTGGAAAGAGCACTGCTTTTGGAGTGTGCAGTAAAATCGTGTTTCTGGACAAGGGAGGCATAAGTGCGCTGCGCTCCTAAGCTATCTCCCTGCGAGACACACTGCCAAAGCTTTTCGCTATGATGCAGTCTAGTGCAGACGCACACTACGGCTCTCCGGAGCTGTCCGAAGCCAAGCGCCGGTGGCCGGCGTCTTTCGGCTGAAGCAGCGCTTCGGAGCGTACGGCTGTTGTGTGCGCGAAGCAGCCGCTTCTCCTGCTCCGGGAGCCGGACAGAGCGGTAGCTTGTACGAGGGCGAAGAACGTTGCCGCAGGGAGACGACATTGTGTGCACAGCCTTGGCACTGCTAGAGGACGGTGACTAAAGCTCCCTGCCTCTTCAATGCACTGCTGGCATGCTTTCTCGAAGGTGTTCCGAGACAACTTTCCTGGGTTTTGACTTCGTTCTGATGCAGCCCCTCTTGGGAAATCTGTGCTCGTCCCCGGAGGATCGAGATGCAGAGAACGCGATGGCAGCTGCCGAAATGAAGGACTCTGTTGAAGTGTCGAGAAGAAAGAACTTAGACAAGCGTGTTGTGTTTGGGAGTCAGCAGCTGCTGGACTTTTGCGATTGCTTTCACTGTGCACTGAATGCCAAGAAGGCATGTGCACGTTAAAACAACGAGCTGGGCATGAGCAGGAAGGGAGCACGGGCATCAGAGTGCATCTGGCATCTTGCCCTGGAAAGAGCACTGCTTTTGGAGTGTGCAGTAAAATCGTGTTTCTGGACAAGGGAGGCATAAGTGCGCTGCGCTCCTAAGCTATCTCCCTGCGAGACACACTGCCAAAGCTTTTCGCTATGATGCAGTCTAGTGCAGACGCACACTACGGCTCTCCGGAGCTGTCCGAAGCCAAGCGCCAGTGGCCGGCGTCTTTCGGCTGAAGCAGCGCTTCGGAGCGTACGGCTGCCGCTCCGCTGTTGTGTGCGCGAAGCAGCCGCTTCTCCTGCTCCGGGAGCCGGACAGAGCGGTAACTTGTACGAGGGCGAAGAACGAAGCCGCAGAGCACCGGGCTTCTGCGCGCACCCTAAGGACTGCTAGAGGACCGTGGTGGCCGCTCGCCTTCCCCTTCAATTCCATTCTAGCATCCCTATGGAAGATGTTCCAGGACAATTTTCCTGAGTTTTGAATTCGTCCTGATGCAGCCCCTCCTGGGAAACTCGTGCTCGTCCTCTGAGGCTCCGAGTGCAGAGACCTCGATGGCAACTGCAGAAATGAAGGGCTGCGTTGAGTTGTCGAGAAGCAAGAACATAGCCAGCGCCTTGTGTTTGGGAGTCAGCAGCTGCTGGACTTTTGCGATTGCCTTCACCGTGCACTGAATGCCAGGACGGCATGTGCACGTTAAAACAACGAGCTGGGCAAGAGTAATCGAAAGATCACGGCCGTCAGAAAGCAGCTTATATATTGCCCTGGAAAGAGCACTGCTTTTGGAGTGTGCAGTAAAATCGTGTTCCTGGACAAGGGAGGCATAAGTGCGCTGCGCTCCTAAGCTATCTCCCTGCGAGACACACTGCCAAAGCTTTTCGCTATGATGCAGTCTAGTGCAGACGCACACTACGGCTCTCCGGAGCTGTCCGAAGCCAAGCGCCGGTGGCCGGCGTCTTTCGGCTGAAGCAGCGCTTCGGAGCGTACGGCTGTTGTGTGCGCGAAGCAGCCGCTTCTCCTGCTCCGGGAGCCGGACAGAGCGGTAGCTTGTACGAGGGCGAAGAACGTTGCCGCAGGGAGACGACATTGTGTGCACAGCCTTGGCACTGCTAGAGGACGGTGACTAAAGCTCCCTGCCTCTTCAATGCACTGCTGGCATGCTTTCTCGAAGGTGTTCCGAGACAACTTTCCTGGGTTTTGACTTCGTTCTGATGCAGCCCCTCTTGGGAAATCTGTGCTCGTCCCCGGAGGATCGAGATGCAGAGAACGCGATGGCAGCTGCCGAAATGAAGGACTCTGTTGAAGTGTCGAGAAGAAAGAACTTAGACAAGCGTGTTGTGTTTGGGAGTCAGCAGCTGCTGGACTTTTGCGATTGCTTTCACTGTGCACTGAATGCCAAGAAGGCATGTGCACGTTAAAACAACGAGCTGGGCATGAGCAGGAAGGGAGCACGGGCATCAGAGTGCATCTGGCATCTTGCCCTGGAAAGAGCACTGCTTTTGGAGTGTGCAGTAAAATCGTGTTTCTGGACAAGGGAGGCATAAGTGCGCTGCGCTCCTAAGCTATCTCCCTGCGAGACACACTGCCAAAGCTTTTCGCTATGATGCAGTCTAGTGCAGACGCACACTACGGCTCTCCGGAGCTGTCCGAAGCCAAGCGCCGGTGGCCGGCGTCTTTCGGCTGAAGCAGCGCTTCGGAGCGTACGGCTGCCGCTCCGCTGTTGTGTGCGCGAAGCAGCCGCTTCTCCTGCTCCGGGAGCCGGACAGAGCGGTAGCTTGTACGAGGGCGAAGAACGAAGCCGCAGAGCACCGGGCTTCTGCGCGCACCCTAAGGACTGCTAGAGGACCGTGGTGGCCGCTCGCCTTCCCCTTCAATTCCATTCTAGCATCCCTATGGAAGATGTTCCAGGACAATTTTCCTGAGTTTTGAATTCGTCCTGATGCAGCCCCTCCTGGGAAACTCGTGCTCGTCCTCTGAGGCTCCGAGTGCAGAGACCTCGATGGCAACTGCAGAAATGAAGGGCTGCGTTGAGTTGTCGAGAAGCAAGAACATAGCCAGCGCCTTGTGTTTGGGAGTCAGCAGCTGCTGGACTTTTGCGATTGCCTTCACCGTGCACTGAATGCCAGGACGGCATGTGCACGTTAAAACAACGAGCTGGGCAAGAGTAATCGAAAGATCACGGCCGTCAGAAAGCAGCTTATATATTGCCCTGGAAAGAGCACTGCTTTTGGAGTGTGCAGTAAAATCGTGTTTCTGGACAAGGGAGGCATAAGTGCGCTGCGCTCCTAAGCTATCTCCCTGCGAGACACACTGCCAAAGCTTTTCGCTATGATGCAGTCTAGTGCAGACGCACACTACGGCTCTCCGGAGCTGTCCGAAGCCAAGCGCCGGTGGCCGGCGTCTTTCGGCTGAAGCAGCGCTTCGGAGCGTACGGCTGTTGTGTGCGCGAAGCAGCCGCTTCTCCTGCTCCGGGAGCCGGACAGAGCGGTAGCTTGTACGAGGGCGAAGAACGTTGCCGCAGGGAGACGACATTGTGTGCACAGCCTTGGCACTGCTAGAGGACGGTGACTAAAGCTCCCTGCCTCTTCAATGCACTGCTGGCATGCTTTCTCGAAGGTGTTCCGAGACAACTTTCCTGGGTTTTGACTTCGTTCTGATGCAGCCCCTCTTGGGAAATCTGTGCTCGTCCCCGGAGGATCGAGATGCAGAGAACGCGATGGCAGCTGCCGAAATGAAGGACTCTGTTGAAGTGTCGAGAAGAAAGAACTTAGACAAGCGTGTTGTGTTTGGGAGTCAGCAGCTGCTGGACTTTTGCGATTGCTTTCACTGTGCACTGAATGCCAAGAAGGCATGTGCACGTTAAAACAACGAGCTGGGCATGAGCAGGAAGGGAGCACGGGCATCAGAGTGCATCTGGCATCTTGCCCTGGAAAGAGCACTGCTTTTGGAGTGTGCAGTAAAATCGTGTTTCTGGACAAGGGAGGCATAAGTGCGCTGCGCTCCTAAGCTATCTCCCTGCGAGACACACTGCCAAAGCTTTTCGCTATGATGCAGTCTAGTGCAGACGCACACTACGGCTCTCCGGAGCTGTCCGAAGCCAAGCGCCGGTGGCCGGCGTCTTTCGGCTGAAGCAGCGCTTCGGAGCGTACGGCTGCCGCTCCCCTGTTGTGTGCGCGAAGCAGCCGCTTCTCCTGCTCCGGGAGCCGGACAGAGCGGTAGCTTGTACGAAGGCGAAGAACGAAGCCGCAGAGCAACGGGCTTCTGCGCGCACCCTAAGGACTGCTAGAGGACCGTGGTGGCCGCTCGCCTGCCTCTTCAATTGCATTCTAGCATCCTTATGGAAGGTGTTCCAGGACAATTTTCCTGAGTTTTGAATTCGTCCTGATGCAGCCCCTCCTGGGAAACTCGTGCTCGTCCTCTGAGTCTCCGAGTGCAGAGACCTCGATGGCAACTGCAGAAATGAAGGGCTGCGTTGAGTTGTCGAGAAGCAAGAACATAGCCAGCGCCTTGTGTTTGGGAGTCAGCAGCTGCTGGACTTTTGCGATTGCCTTCACCGTGCACTGAATGCCAGGACGGCATGTGCACGTTAAAACAACGAGCTGGGCAAGAGTAATCGAAAGATCACGGCCGTCAGAAAGCAGCTTATATATTGCCCTGGAAAGAGCACTGTTTTTGGAGTGTGCAGTAAAATCGTGTTTCTGGACAAGGGAGGCATAAGTGCGCTGCGCTCCTAAGCTATCTCCCTGCGAGACACACTGCCAAAGCTTTTCGCTATGATGCAGTCTAGTGCAGACGCACACTACGGCTCTCCGGAGCTGTCCGAAGCCAAGCGCCGGTGGCCGGCGTCTTTCGGCTGAAGCAGCGCTTCGGAGCGTACGGCTATTGTGTGCGCGAAGCAGCCGCTTCTCCTGCTCCGGGAGCCGGACAGAGCGGTAGCTTGTACGAAGGCGAAGAACGAAGCCGCAGAGCACCGGGCTTCTGCGCGCACCCTAAGGACTGCTAGAGGACCGTGGTGGCCGCTCGCCTTCCCCTTCAATTCCATTCTAGCATCCCTATGGAAGATGTTCCAGGACAATTTTCCTGAGTTTTGAATTCGTCCTGATGCAGCCCCTCCTGGGAAACTCGTGCTCGTCCTCTGAGGCTCCGAGTGCAGAGACCTCGATGGCAACTGCAGAAATGAAGGGCTGCGTTGAGTTGTCGAGAAGCAAGAACATAGCCAGCGCCTTGTGTTTGGGAGTCAGCAGCTGCTGGACTTTTGCGATTGCCTTCACCGTGCACTGAATGCCAGGACGGCATGTGCACGTTAAAACAACGAGCTGGGCAAGAGTAATCGAAAGATCACGGCCGTCAGAAAGCAGCTTATATATTGCCCTGGAAAGAGCACTGCTTTTGGAGTGTGCAGTAAAATCGTGTTTCTGGACAAGGGAGGCATAAGTGCGCTGCGCTCCTAAGCTATCTCCCTGCGAGACACACTGCCAAAGCTTTTCGCTATGATGCAGTCTAGTGCAGACGCACACTACGGCTCTCCGGAGCTGTCCGAAGCCAAGCGCCGGTGGCCGGCGTCTTTCGGCTGAAGCAGCGCTTCGGAGCGTACGGCTGTTGTGTGCGCGAAGCAGCCGCTTCTCCTGCTCCGGGAGCCGGACAGAGCGGTAGCTTGTACGAGGGCGAAGAACGTTGCCGCAGGGAGACGACATTGTGTGCACAGCCTTGGCACTGCTAGAGGACGGTGACTAAAGCTCCCTGCCTCTTCAATGCACTGCTGGCATGCTTTCTCGAAGGTGTTCCGAGACAACTTTCCTGGGTTTTGACTTCGTTCTGATGCAGCCCCTCTTGGGAAATCTGTGCTCGTCCCCGGAGGATCGAGATGCAGAGAACGCGATGGCAGCTGCCGAAATGAAGGACTCTGTTGAAGTGTCGAGAAGAAAGAACTTAGACAAGCGTGTTGTGTTTGGGAGTCAGCAGCTGCTGGACTTTTGCGATTGCTTTCACTGTGCACTGAATGCCAAGAAGGCATGTGCACGTTAAAACAACGAGCTGGGCATGAGCAGGAAGGGAGCACGGGCATCAGAGTGCATCTGGCATCTTGCCCTGGAAAGAGCACTGCTTTTGGAGTGTGCAGTAAAATCGTGTTTCTGGACAAGGGAGGCATAAGTGCGCTGCGCTCCTAAGCTATCTCCCTGCGAGACACACTGCCAAAGCTTTTCGCTATGATGCAGTCTAGTGCAGACGCACACTACGGCTCTCGGCTGCTGTCCGAAGCGAAGCGCCGGTGGCCGGCGTCTTTCGGCTGAAGCAGCGTTTCGGAGCGTACGGCTGCCGCTCCGCTGTTGTGTGCGCGAAGCAGCCGCTTCTCCTGCTCCGGGAGCCGGACAGAGCGGTAGCTTGTACGAGGGCGAAGAACGAAGCCGCAGAGCAACGGGCTTCTGCGCGCACCCTAAAAACTGCTAGAGGACCGTGCTGGCCGCTCGCCTTCCCCTTCAATTCCATTCTAGCATCCATATGGAAGATGTTCCAGGACAATTTTCCTGAGTTTTGAATTCGTCCTGATGCAGCCCCTCCTTGGAAACTCGTGCTCGTCCTCTGAGGCTCCGAGTGCAGAGACCTCGATGGCAACTGCAGAAATGAAGGGCTGCGTTGAGTTGTCGAGAAGCAAGAACATAGCCAGCGCCTTGTGTTTGGGAGTCCGCAGCTGCTGGACTTTTGCATTTGCCTTCACCGTGCACTGAATGCCAGGACGGCATGTGCACGTTAAAACAACGAGCTGGGCAAGAGTAATCGAAAGATCACGGCCGTCAGAAAGCAGCTGGCATATTGCCCTGGAAAGAGCACTGCTTTTGGAGTGTGCAGTAAAATCGTGTTTCTGGACAAGGGAGGCATAAGTGCGCTGCGCTCCTAAGCTATCTCCCTGCGAGACACACTGCCAAAGCTTTTCGCTATGATGCAGTCTAGTGCAGACGCACACTAGGGCTCTCCGGAGCTGTCCGAAGCCAAACGCCGGTGGCCGGCGTCTTTCGGCTGAAGCAGCGCTTCGGAGCGTACGGCTGTTGTGTGCGCGAAGCAGCCGCTTCTCCTGCTCCGGGAGCCGGACAGAGCGGTAGCTTGTACGAGGGCGAAGAACGTTGCCGCAGGGAGACGACATTGTGTGCACAGCCTTGGCACTGCTAGAGGACGGTGACTAAAGCTCCCTGCCTCTTCAATGCACTGCTGGCATGCTTTCTCGAAGGTGTTCCGAGACAACTTTCCTGGGTTTTGACTTCGTTCTGATGCAGCCCCTCTTGGGAAATCTGTGCTCGTCCCCGGAGGATCGAGATGCAGAGAACGCGATGGCAGCTGCCGAAATGAAGGACTCTGTTGAAGTGTCGAGAAGAAAGAACTTAGACAAGCGTGTTGTGTTTGGGAGTCAGCAGCTGCTGGACTTTTGCGATTGCTTTCACTGTGCACTGAATGCCAAGAAGGCATGTGCACGTTAAAACAACGAGCTGGGCATGAGCAGGAAGGGAGCACGGGCATCAGAGTGCATCTGGCATCTTGCCCTGGAAAGAGCACTGCTTTTGGAGTGTGCAGTAAAATCGTGTTTCTGGACAAGGGAGGCATAAGTGCGCTGCGCTCCTAAGCTATCTCCCTGCGAGACACACTGCCAAAGCTTTTCGCTATGATGCAGTCTAGTGCAGACGCACACTACGGCTCTCCGGAGCTGTCCGAAGCCAAGCGCCGGTGGCCGGCGTCTTTCGGCTGAAGCAGCGCTTCGGAGCGTACGGCTGCCGCTCCCCTGTTGTGTGCGCGAAGCAGCCGCTTCTCCTGCTCCGGGAGCCGGACAGAGCGGTAGCTTGTACGAGGGCGAAGAACGAAGCCGCAGAGCAACGGGCTTCTGCGCGCACCCTAAGGACTGCTAGAGGACCGTGGTGGCCGCTCGCCTGCCTCTTCAATTGCATTCTAGCATCCTTATGGAAGGTGTTCCAGGACAATTTTCCTGAGTTTTGAATTCGTCCTGATGCAGCCCCTCCTGGGAAACTCGTGCTCGTCCTCTGAGTCTCCGAGTGCAGAGACCTCGATGGCAACTGCAGAAATGAAGGGCTGCGTTGAGTTGTCGAGAAGCAAGAACATAGCCAGCGCCTTGTGTTTGGGAGTCAGCAGCTGCTGGACTTTTGCGATTGCCTTCACCGTGCACTGAATGCCAGGACGGCATGTGCACGTTAAAACAACGAGCTGGGCAAGAGTAATCGAAAGATCACGGCCGTCAGAAAGCAGCTTATATATTGCCCTGGAAAGAGCACTGCTTTTGGAGTGTGCAGTAAAATCGTGTTTCTGGACAAGGGAGGCATAAGTGCGCTGCGCTCCTAAGCTATCTCCCTGCGAGACACACTGCCAAAGCTTTTCGCTATGATGCAGTCTAGTGCAGACGCACACTACGGCTCTCCGGAGCTGTCCGAAGCCAAGCGCCGGTGGCCGGCGTCTTTCGGCTGAAGCAGCGCTTCGGAGCGTACGGCTATTGTGTGCGCGAAGCAGCCGCTTCTCCTGCTGCGGGAGCCGGACAGAGCGGTAGCTTGTACGAGGGCGAAGAACGAAGCCGCAGAGCAACGGGCTTCTGCGCGCACCCTAAGGACTGCTAGAGGACCGTGGTGGCCGCTCGCCTTCCCCTTCAATTCCATTCTAGCATCCTTATGGAAGATGTTCCAGGACAATTTTCCTGAGTTTTGAATTCGTCCTGATGCAGCCCCTCCTGGGAAACTCGTGCTCGTCCTCTGAGGCTCCGAGTGCAGAGACCTCGATGGCAACTGCAGAAATGAAGGGCTGCGTTGAGTTGTCGAGAAGCAAGAACATAGCCAGCGCCTTGTGTTTGGGAGTCAGCAGCTGCTGGACTTTTGCGATTGCCTTCACCGTGCACTGAATGCCAGGACGGCATGTGCACGTTAAAACAACGAGCTGGGCAAGAGTAATCGAAAGATCACGGCCGTCAGAAAGTAGCTTATATATTGCCCTGGAAAGAGCACTGCTTTTGGAGTGTGCAGTAAAATCGTGTTTCTGGACAAGGGAGGCATAAGTGCGCTGCGCTCCTAAGCTATCTCCCTGCGAGACACACTGCCAAAGCTTTTCGCTATGATGCAGTCTAGTGCAGACGCACACTACGGCTCTCCGGAGCTGTCCGAAGCCAAGCGCCGGTGGCCGGCGTCTTTCGGCTGAAGCAGCGCTTCGGAGCGTACGGCTGTTGTGTGCGCGAAGCAGCCGCTTCTCCTGCTCCGGGAGCCGGACAGAGCGCTAGCTTGTACGAGGGCGAAGAACGTTGCCGCAGGGAGACGACATTGTGTGCACAGCCTTGGCACTGCTAGAGGACGGTGACTAAAGCTCCCTGCCTCTTCAATGCACTGCTGGCATGCTTTCTCGAAGGTGTTCCGAGACAACTTTCCTGGGTTTTGACGTCGTTCTGATGCAGCCCCTCTTGGGAAATCTGTGCTCGTCCCCGGAGGATCGAGATGCAGAGAACGCGATGGCAGCTGCCGAAATGAAGGACTCTGTTGAAGTGTCGAGAAGAAAGAACTTAGACAAGCGTGTTGTGTTTGGGAGTCAGCAGCTGCTGGACTTTTGCGATTGCTTTCTTTGTGCACTGAATGCCAAGAAGGCATGTGCACGTTAAAACAACGAGCTGGGCATGAGCAGGAAGGGAGCACGGGCATCAGAGTGCATCTGGCATCTTGCCCTGGAAAGAGCACTGCTTTTGGAGTGTGCAGTAAAATCGTGTTTCTGGACAAGGGAGGCATAAGTGCGCTGCGCTCCTAAGCTATCTCCCTGCGAGACACACTGCCAAAGCTTTTCGCTATGATGCAGTCTAGTGCAGACGCACACTACGGCTCTCCGGAGCTGTCCGAAGCCAAGCGCCGGTGGCCGGTGTCTTTCGGCTGAAGCAGCGCTTCGGAGCGTACGGCTGTTGTGTGCGCGAAGCAGCCGCTTCTCCTGCTGCGGGAGCCGGACAGAGCGGTAGCTTGTACGAGGGCGAAGAACGAAGCCGCAGAGCACCGGGCTTCTGCGCGCACCCTAAAAACTGCTAGAGGACCGTGCTGGCCGCTCGCCTTCCCCTTCAATTCCATTCTAGCATCCCTATGGAAGATGTTCCAGGACAATTTTCCTGAGTTTTGAATTCGTCCTGATGCAGCCCCTCCTTGGAAACTCGTGCTCGTCCTCTGAGTCTCCGAGTGCAGAGACCTCAATGGCAACTGCAGAAATGAAGGGCTGCGTTGAGTTGTCGAGAAGCAAGAACATAGCCAGCGCCTTGTGTTTGGGAGTCAGCAGCTGCTGGACTTTTGCGATTGCCTTCACCGTGCACTGAATGCCAGGACGGCATGTGCACGTTAAAACAACGAGCTGGGCAAGAGTAATCGAAAGATCACGGCCGTCAGAAAGCAGCTTATATATTGCCCTGGAAAGAGCACTGCTTTTGGAGTGTGCAGTAAAATCGTGTTTCTGGACAAGGGAGGCATAAGTGCGCTGCGCTCCTAAGCTATCTCCCTGCGAGACACACTGCCAAAGCTTTTCGCTATGATGCAGTCTAGTGCAGACACACACTACGGCTCTCGGCTGCTGTCCGAAGCGAAGCGCCGGTGGCCGGCGTCTTTCGGCTGAAGCAGCGCTTCGGAGCGTACGGCTGCCGCTCCCCTGTTGTGTGCGCGAAGCAGCCGCTTCTCCTGCTCCGGGAGCCGGACAGAGCGGTAGCTTGTACGAGGGCGAAGAACGAAGCCGCAGAGCACCGGGCTTCTGCGCGCACCCTAAGGACTGCTAGAGGACCGTGGTGGCCGCTCGCCTGCCTCTTCAATTGCATTCTAGCATCCTTATGGAAGATGTTCCAGGACAATTTTCCTGAGTTTTGAATTCGTCCTGATGCAGCCCCTCCTGGGAAACTCGTGCTCGTCCTCTGAGGCTCCGAGTGCAGAGACCTCGATGGCAACTGCAGAAATGAAGGGCTGCGTTGAGTTGTCGAGAAGCAAGAACATAGCCAGCGCCTTGTGTTTGGGAGTCAGCAGCTGCTGGACTTTTGCGATTGCCTTCACCGTGCACTGAATGCCAGGACGGCATGTGCACGTTAAAACAACGAGCTGGGCAAGAGTAATCGAAAGATCACGGCCGTCAGAAAGCAGCTTATATATTGCCCTGGAAAGAGCACTGCTTTTGGAGTGTGCAGTAAAATCGTGTTTCTGGACAAGGGAGGCATAAGTGCGCTGCGCTCCTAAGCTATCTCCCTGCGAGACACACTGCCAAAGCTTTTCGCTATGATGCAGTCTAGTGCAGACGCACACTACGGCTCTCCGGAGCTGTCCGAAGCCAAGCGCCGGTGGCCGGCGTCTTTCGGCTGAAGCAGCGCTTCGGAGCGTACGGCTGTTGTGTGCGCGAAGCAGCCGCTTCTCCTGCTCCGGGAGCCGGACAGAGCGCTAGCTTGTACGAGGGCGAAGAACGTTGCCGCAGGGAGACGACATTGTGTGCACAGCCTTGGCACTGCTAGAGGACGGTGACTAAAGCTCCCTGCCTCTTCAATGCACTGCTGGCATGCTTTCTCGAAGGTGTTCCGAGACAACTTTCCTGGGTTTTGACTTCGTTCTGATGCAGCCCCTCTTGGGAAATCTGTGCTCGTCCCCGGAGGATCGAGATGCAGAGAACGCGATGGCAGCTGCCGAAATGAAGGACTCTGTTGAAGTGTCGAGAAGAAAGAACTTAGACAAGCGTGTTGTGTTTGGGAGTCAGCAGCTGCTGGACTTTTGCGATTGCTTTCTTTGTGCACTGAATGCCAAGAAGGCATGTGCACGTTAAAACAACGAGCTGGGCATGAGCAGGAAGGGAGCACAGGCATCAGAGTGCATCTGGCATCTTGCCCTGGAAAGAGCACTGCTTTTGGAGTGTGCAGTAAAATCGTGTTTCTGGACAAGGGAGGCATAAGTGCGCTGCGCTCCTAAGCTATCTCCCTGCGAGACACACTGCCAAAGCTTTTCGCTATGATGCAGTCTAGTGCAGACGCACACTACGGCTCTCCGGAGCTGTCCGAAGCCAAGCGCCGGTGGCCGGCGTCTTTCAGCTGAAGCAGCGCTTCGGAGCGTACGGCTGCCGCTCCCCTGTTGTGTGCGCGAAGCAGCCGCTTCTCCTGCTCCGGGAGCCGGACAGAGCGGTAGCTTGTACGAGGGCGAAGAACGAAGCCGCAGAGCACCGGGCTTCTGCGCGCACCCTAAAAACTGCTAGAGGACCGTGCTGGCCGCTCGCCTTCCCCTTCAATTCCATTCTAGCATCCCTATGGAAGATGTTCCAGGACAATTTTCCTGAGTTTTGAATTCGTCCTGATGCAGCCCCTCCTGGGAAACTCGTGCTCGTCCTCTGAGGCTCCGAGTGCAGAGACCTCGATGGCAAATGCAGAAATGAAGGGCTGCGTTGAGTTGTCGAGAAGCAAGAACATAGCCAGCGCCTTGTGTTTGGGAGTCAGCAGCTGCTGGACTTTTGCGATTGCCTTCACCGTGCACTGAATGCCAGGACGGCATGTGCACGTTAAAACAACAAGCTGGGCAAGAGTACTCGAAAGATCACGGCCGTCAGAAAGCAGCTTATATATTGCCCTGGAAAGAGCACTGCTTTTGGAGTGTGCAGTAAAATCGTGTTTCTGGACAAGGGAGGCATAAGTGCGCTGCGCTCCTAAGCTATCTCCCTGCGAGACACACTGCCAAAGCTTTTCGCTATGATGCAGTCTAGTGCAGACACACACTACGGCTCTCGGCTGCTGTCCGAAGCGAAGCGCCGGTGGCCGGCGTCTTTCGGCTGAAGCAGCGCTTCGGAGCGTACGGCTGCCGCTCCCCTGTTGTGTGCGCGAAGCAGCCGCTTCTCCTGCTCCGGGAGCCGGACAGAGCGGTAGCTTGTACGAGGGCGAAGAACGAAGCCGCAGAGCACCGGGCTTCTGCGCGCACCCTAAGGACTGCTAGAGGACCGTGGTGGCCGCTCGCCTGCCTCTTCAATTGCATTCTAGCATCCTTATGGAAGATGTTCCAGGACAATTTTCCTGAGTTTTGAATTCGTCCTGATGCAGCCCCTCCTGGGAAACTCGTGCTCGTCCTCTGAGGCTCCGAGTGCAGAGACCTCGATGGCAACTGCAGAAATGAAGGGCTGCGTTGAGTTGTCGAGAAGCAAGAACATAGCCAGCGCCTTGTGTTTGGGAGTCAGCAGCTGCTGGACTTTTGCGATTGCCTTCACCGTGCACTGAATGCCAGGACGGCATGTGCACGTTAAAACAACGAGCTGGGCAAGAGTAATCGAAAGATCACGGCCGTCAGAAAGCAGCTTATATATTGCCCTGGAAAGAGCACTGCTTTTGGAGTGTGCAGTAAAATCGTGTTTCTGGACAAGGGAGGCATAAGTGCGCTGCGCTCCTAAGCTATCTCCCTGCGAGACACACTGCCAAAGCTTTTCGCTATGATGCAGTCTAGTGCAGACGCACACTACGGCTCTCCGGAGCTGTCCGAAGCCAAGCGCCGGTGGCCGGCGTCTTTCGGCTGAAGCAGCGCTTCGGAGCGTACGGCTGCCGCTCCGCTGTTGTGTGCGCGAAGCAGCCGCTTCTCCTGCTCCGGGAGCCGGACAGAGCGGTAGCTTGTACGAGGGCGAAGAACGAAGCCGCAGAGCACCGGGCTTCTGCGCGCACCCTAAGGACTGCTAGAGGACCGTGGTGGCCGCTCGCCTTCCCCTTCAATTCCATTCTAGCATCCCTATGGAAGATGTTCCAGGACAATTTTCCTGAGTTTTGAATTCGTCCTGATGCAGCCCCTCCTGGGAAACTCGTGCTCGTCCTCTGAGGCTCCGAGTGCAGAGACCTCGATGGCAACTGCAGAAATGAAGGGCTGCGTTGAGTTGTCGAGAAGCAAGAACATAGCCAGCGCCTTGTGTTTGGGAGTCAGCAGCTGCTGGACTTTTGCGATTGCCTTCACCGTGCACTGAATGCCAGGACGGCATGTGCACGTTAAAACAACGAGCTGGGCAAGAGTAATCGAAAGATCACGGCCGTCAGAAAGCAGCTTATATATTGCCCTGGAAAGAGCACTGCTTTTGGAGTGTGCAGTAAAATCGTGTTTCTGGACAAGGGAGGCATAAGTGCGCTGCGCTCCTAAGCTATCTCCCTGCGAGACACACTGCCAAAGCTTTTCGCTATGATGCAGTCTAGTGCAGACGCACACTACGGCTCTCCGGAGCTGTCCGAAGCGAAGCGCCGGTGGCCGGCGTCTTTCGGCTGAAGCAGCGCTTCGGAGCGTACGGCTGTTGTGTGCGCGAAGCAGCCGCTTCTCCTGCTCCGGGAGCCGGACAGAGCGCTAGCTTGTACGAGGGCGAAGAACGTTGCCGCAGGGAGACGACATTGTGTGCACAGCCTTGGCACTGCTAGAGGACGGTGACTAAAGCTCCCTGCCTCTTCAATGCACTGCTGGCATGCTTTCTCGAAGGTGTTCCGAGACAACTTTCCTGGGTTTTGACTTCGTTCTGATGCAGCCCCTCTTGGGAAATCTGTGCTCGTCCCCGGAGGATCGAGATGCAGAGAACGCGATGGCAGCTGCCGAAATGAAGGACTCTGTTGAAGTGTCGAGAAGAAAGAACTTAGACAAGCGTGTTGTGTTTGGGAGTCAGCAGCTGCTGGACTTTTGCGATTGCTTTCACTGTGCACTGAATGCCAAGAAGGCATGTGCACGTTAAAACAACGAGCTGGGCATGAGCAGGAAGGGAGCACGGGCATCAGAGTGCATCTGGCATCTTGCCCTGGAAAGAGCACTGCTTTTGGAGTGTGCAGTAAAATCGTGTTTCTGGACAAGGGAGGCATAAGTGCGCTGCGCTCCTAAGCTATCTCCCTGCGAGACACACTGCCAAAGCTTTTCGCTATGATGCAGTCTAGTGCAGACGCACACTACGGCTCTCCGGAGCTGTCCGAAGCCAAGCGCCGGTGGCCGGCGTCTTTCGGCTGAAGCAGCGCTTCGGAGCGTACGGCTGTTGTGTGCGCGAAGCAGCCGCTTCTCCTGCTGCGGGAGCCGGACAGAGCGGTAGCTTGTACGAGGGCGAAGAACGAAGCCGCAGAGCAACGGGCTTCTGCGCGCACCCTAAAAACTGCTAGAGGACCGTGCTGGCCGCTCGCCTTCCCCTTCAATTCCATTCTAGCATCCCTATGGAAGATGTTCCAGGACAATTTTCCTGAGTTTTGAATTCATCCTGATGCAGCCCCTCCTTGGAAACTCGTGCTCGTCCTCTGAGTCTCCGAGTGCAGAGACCTCGATGGCAACTGCAGAAATGAAGGGCTGCGTTGAGTTGTCGAGAAGCAAGAACATAGCCAGCGCCTTGTGTTTGGGAGTCAGCAGCTGCTGGACTTTTGCGATTGCCTTCACCGTGCACTGAATGCCAAGAAGGCATGTGCACGTTAAAACAACGAGCTGGGCAAGAGTAATCGAAAGATCACGGCCGTCAGAAAGCAGCTTATATATTGCCCTGGAAAGAGCACTGCTTTTGGAGTGTGCAGTAAAATCGTGTTTCTGGACAAGGGAGGCATAAGTGCGCTGCGCTCCTAAGCTATCTCCCTGCGAGACACACTGCCAAAGCTTTTCGCTATGATGCAGTCTAGTGCAGACGCACACTACGGCTCTCGGCTGCTGTCCGAAGCGAAGCGCCGGTGGCCGGCGTCTTTCGGCTGAAGCAGCGCTTCGGAGCGTACGGCTGCCGCTCCCCTGTTGTGTGCGCGAAGCAGCCGCTTCTCCTGCTCCGGGAGCCGGACAGAGCGGTAGCTTGTACGAGGGCGAAGAACGAAGCCGCAGAGCACCGGGCTTCTGCGCGCACCCTAAGGACTGCTAGAGGACCGTGGTGGCCGCTCGCCTTCCCCTTCAATTCCATTCTAGCATCCCTATGGAAGATGTTCCAGGACAATTTTCCTGAGTTTTGAATTCGTCCTGATGCAGCCCCTCCTGGGAAACTCGTGCTCGTCCTCTGAGGCTCCGAGTGCAGAGACCTCGATGGCAACTGCAGAAATGAAGGGCTGCGTTGAGTTGTCGAGAAGCAAGAACATAGCCAGCGCCTTGTGTTTGGGAGTCAGTAGCTGCTGGACTTTTGCGATTGCCTTCACCGTGTACTGAATGCCAGGACGGCATGTGCACGTTAAAACAACGAGCTGGGCAAGAGTAATCGAAAGATCACGGCCGTCAGAAAGCAGCTTATATATTGCCCTGGAAAGAGCACTGCTTTTGGAGTGTGCAGTAAAATCGTGTTTCTGGACAAGGGAGGCATAAGTGCGCTGCGCTCCTAAGCTATCTCCCTGCGAGACACACTGCCAAAGCTTTTCGCTATGATGCAGTCTAGTGCAGACGCACACTACGGCTCTCCGGAGCTGTCCGAAGCCAAGCGCCGGTGGCCGGCGTCTTTCGGCTGAAGCAGCGCTTCGGAGCGTACGGCTGTTGTGTGCGCGAAGCAGCCGCTTCTCCTGCTCCGGGAGCCGGACAGAGCGCTAGCTTGTACGAGGGCGAAGAACGTTGCCGCAGGGAGACGACATTGTGTGCACAGCCTTGGCACTGCTAGAGGACGGTGACTAAAGCTCCCTGCCTCTTCAATGCACTGCTGGCATGCTTTCTCGAAGGTGTTCCGAGACAACTTTCCTGGGTTTTGACTTCGTTCTGATGCAGCCCCTCTTGGGAAATCTGTGCTCGTCCCCGGAGGATCGAGATGCAGAGAACGCGATGGCAGCTGCCGAAATGAAGGACTCTGTTGAAGTGTCGAGAAGAAAGAACTTAGACAAGCGTGTTGTGTTTGGGAGTCAGCAGCTGCTGGACTTTTGCGATTGCTTTCTTTGTGCACTGAATGCCAAGAAGGCATGTGCACGTTAAAACAACGAGCTGGGCATGAGCAGGAAGGGAGCACGGGCATCAGAGTGCATCTGGCATCTTGCCCTGGAAAGAGCACTGCTTTTGGAGTGTGCAGTAAAATCGTGTTTCTGGACAAGGGAGGCATAAGTGCGCTGCGCTCCTAAGCTATCTCCCTGCGAGACACACTGCCAAAGCTTTTCGCTATGATGCAGTCTAGTGCAGACGCACACTACGGCTCTCGGCTGCTGTCCGAAGCGAAGCGCCGGTGGCCGGCGTCTTTCGGCTGAAGCAGCGTTTCGGAGCGTACGGCTGCCGCTCCGCTGTTGTGTGCGCGAAGCAGCCGCTTCTCCTGCTCCGGGAGCCGGACAGAGCGGTAGCTTGTACGAGGGCGAAGAACGAAGCCGCAGAGCAACGGGCTTCTGCGCGCACCCTAAAAACTGCTAGAGGACCGTGCTGGCCGCTCGCCTTCCCCTTCAATTCCATTCTAGCATCCATATGGAAGATGTTCCAGGACAATTTTCCTGAGTTTTGAATTCGTCCTGATGCAGCCCCTCCTTGGAAACTCGTGCTCGTCCTCTGAGTCTCCGAGTGCAGAGACCTCGATGGCAACTGCAGAAATGAAGGGCTGCGTTGAGTTGTCGAGAAGCAAGAACATAGCCAGCGCCTTGTGTTTGGGAGTCAGCAGCTGCTGGACTTTTGCATTTGCCTTCACCGTGCACTGAATGCCAGGACGGCATGTGCATGTTAAAACAACGAGCTGGGCAAGAGTAATCGAAAGATCACGGCCGTCAGAAAGCAGCTGGCATATTGCCCTGGAAAGAGCACTGTTTTTGGAGTGTGCAGTAAAATCGTGTTTCTGGACAAGGGAGGCATAAGTGCGCTGCGCTCCTAAGCTATCTCCCTGCGAGACACACTGCCAAAGCTTTTCGCTATGATGCAGTCTAGTGCAGACGCACACTAGGGCTCTCCGGAGCTGTCCGAAGCCAAACGCCGGTGGCCGGCGTCTTTCGGCTGAAGCAGCGCTTCGGAGCGTACGGCTGTTGTGTGCGCGAAGCAGCCGCTTCTCCTGCTCCGGGAGCCGGACAGAGCGCTAGCTTGTACGAGGGCGAAGAACGTTGCCGCAGGGAGACGACATTGTGTGCACAGCCTTGGCACTGCTAGAGGACGGTGACTAAAGCTCCCTGCCTCTTCAATGCACTGCTGGCATGCTTTCTCGAAGGTGTTCCGAGACAACTTTCCTGGGTTTTGACTTCGTTCTGATGCAGCCCCTCTTGGGAAATCTGTGCTCGTCCCCGGAGGATCGAGATGCAGAGAACGCGATGGCAGCTGCCGAAATGAAGGACTCTGTTGAAGTGTCGAGAAGAAAGAACTTAGACAAGCGTGTTGTGTTTGGGAGTCAGCAGCTGCTGGACTTTTGCGATTGCTTTCACTGTGCACTGAATGCCAAGAAGGCATGTGCACGTTAAAACAACGAGCTGGGCGTGAGCAGGAAGGGAGCACGGGCATCAGAGTGCATCTGGCATCTTGCCCTGGAAAGAGCACTGCTTTTGGAGTGTGCAGTAAAATCGTGTTTCTGGACAAGGGAGGCATAAGTGCGCTGCGCTCCTAAGCTATCTCCCTGCGAGACACACTGCCAAAGCTTTTCGCTATGATGCAGTCTAGTGCAGACGCACACTACGGCTCTCCGGAGCTGTACGAAGCCAAGCGCCGGTGGCCGGCGTCTTTCGGCTGAAGCCGCGCTTCGGAGCGTACGGCTGCCGCTCCCCTGTTGTGTGCGCGAAGCAGCCGCTTCTCCTGCTCCGGGAGCCGGACAGAGCGGTAGCTTGTACGAAGGCGAAGAACGAAGCCGCAGAGCAACGGGCTTCTGCGCGCACCCTAAGGACTGCTAGAGGACCGTGGTGGCCGCTCGCCTGCCTCTTCAATTGCATTCTAGCATCCTTATGGAAGGTGTTCCAGGACAATTTTCCTGAGTTTTGAATTCGTCCTGATGCAGCCCCTCCTGGGAAACTCGTGCTCGTCCTCTGAGTCTCCGAGTGCAGAGACCTCGATGGCAACTGCAGAAATAAAGGGCTGCGTTGAGTTGTCGAGAAGCAAGAACATAGCCAGCGCCTTGTGTTTGGGAGTCAGCAGCTGCTGGACTTTTGCGATTGCCTTCACCGTGCACTGAATGCCAGGACGGCATGTGCACGTTAAAACAACGAGCTGGGCAAGAGTAATCGAAAGATCACGGCCGTCAGAAAGCAGCTTATATATTGCCCTGGAAAGAGCACTGCTTTTGGAGTGTGCAGTAAAATCGTGTTTCTGGACAAGGGAGGCATAAGTGCGCTGCGCTCCTAAGCTATCTCCCTGCGAGACACACTGCCAAAGCTTTTCGCTATGATGCAGTCTAGTGCAGACGCACACTACGGCTCTCCGGAGCTGTCCGAAGCCAAGCGCCGGTGGCCGGCGTCTTTCGGCTGAAGCAGCGCTTCGGAGCGTACGGCTGTTGTGTGCGCGAAGCAGCCGCTTCTCCTGCTCCGGGAGCCGGACAGAGCGGTAGCTTGTACGAGGGCGAAGAACGTTGCCGCAGGGAGACGACATTGTGTGCACAGCCTTGGCACTGCTAGAGGACGGTGACTAAAGCTCCCTGCCTCTTCAATGCACTGCTGGCATGCTTTCTCGAAGGTGTTCCGAGACAACTTTCCTGGGTTTTGACTTCGTTCTGATGCAGCCCCTCTTGGGAAATCTGTGCTCGTCCCCGGAGGATCGAGATGCAGAGAACGCGATGGCAGCTGCCGAAATGAAGGACTCTGTTGAAGTGTCGAGAAGAAAGAACTTAGACAAGCGTGTTGTGTTTGGGAGTCAGCAGCTGCTGGACTTTTGCGATTGCTTTCACTGTGCACTGAATGCCAAGAAGGCATGTGCACGTTAAAACAACGAGCTGGGCATGAGCAGGAAGGGAGCACGGGCATCAGAGTGCATCTGGCATCTTGCCCTGGAAAGAGCACTGCTTTTGGAGTGTGCAGTAAAATCGTGTTTCTGGACAAGGGAGGCATAAGTGCGCTGCGCTCCTAAGCTATCTCCCTGCGAGACACACTGCCAAAGCTTTTCGCTATGATGCAGTCTAGTGCAGACGCACACTACGGCTCTCCGGAGCTGTCCGAAGCCAAGCGCCGGTGGCCGGCGTCTTTCGGCTGAAGCAGCGCTTCGGAGCGTACGGCTGCCGCTCCGCTGTTGTGTGCGCGAAGCAGCCGCTTCTCCTGCTCCGGGAGCCGGACAGAGCGGTAACTTGTACGAGGGCGAAGAACGAAGCCGCAGAGCACCGGGCTTCTGCGCGCACCCTAAGGACTGCTAGAGGACCGTGGTGGCCGCTCGCCTGCCCCTTCAATTCCATTCTAGCATCCCTATGGAAGATGTTCCAGGACAATTTTCCTGAGTTTTGAATTCGTCCTGATGCAGCCCCTCCTGGGAAACTCGTGCTCGTCCTCTGAGGCTCCGAGTGCCGAGACCTCGATGGCAAATGCAGAAATGAAGGGCTGCGTTGAGTTGTCGAGAAGCAAGAACATAGCCAGCGCCTTGTGTTTGGGAGTCAGCAGCTGCTGGACTTTTGCGATTGCCTTCACCGTGCACTGAATGCCAGGACGGCATGTGCACGTTAAAACAACGAGCTGGGCAAGAGTAATCGAAAGATCACGGCCGTCAGAAAGCAGCTTATATATTGCCCTGGAAAGAGCACTGCTTTTGGAGTGTGCAGTAAAATCGTGTTTCTGGACAAGGGAGGCATAAGTGCGCTGCGCTCCTAAGCTATCTCCCTGCGAGACACACTGCCAAAGCTTTTCGCTATGATGCAGTCTAGTGCAGACGCACACTACGGCTCTCCGGAGCTGTCCGAAGCCAAGCGCCGGTGGCCGGCGTCTTTCGGCTGAAGCAGCGCTTCGGAGCGTACGGCTGTTGTGTGCGCGAAGCAGCCGCTTCTCCTGCTCCGGGAGCCGGACAGAGCGCTAGCTTGTACGAGGGCGAAGAACGTTGCCGCAGGGAGACGACATTGTGTGCACAGCCTTGGCACTGCTAGAGGACGGTGACTAAAGCTCCCTGCCTCTTCAATGCACTGCTGGCATGCTTTCTCGAAGGTGTTCCGAGACAACTTTCCTGGGTTTTGACTTCGTTCTGATGCAGCCCCTCTTGGGAAATCTGTGCTCGTCCCCGGAGGATCGAGATGCAGAGAACGCGATGGCAGCTGCCGAAATGAAGGACTCTGTTGAAGTGTCGAGAAGAAAGAACTTAGACAAGCGTGTTGTGTTTGGGAGTCAGCAGCTGCTGGACTTTTGCGATTGCTTTCTTTGTGCACTGAATGCCAAGAAGGCATGTGCACGTTAAAACAACGAGCTGGGCATGAGCAGGAAGGGAGCACGGGCATCAGAGTGCATCTGGCATCTTGCCCTGGAAAGAGCACTGCTTTTGGAGTGTGCAGTAAAATCGTGTTTCTGGACAAGGGAGGCATAAGTGCGCTGCGCTCCTAAGCTATCTCCCTGCGAGACACACTGCCAAAGCTTTTCGCTATGATGCAGTCTAGTGCAGACGCACACTACGGCTCTCGGCTGCTGTCCGAAGCGAAGCGCCGGTGGCCGGCGTCTTTCGGCTGAAGCAGCGTTTCGGAGCGTACGGCTGCCGCTCCGCTGTTGTGTGCGCGAAGCAGCCGCTTCTCCTGCTCCGGGAGCCGGACAGAGCGGTAGCTTGTACGAGGGCGAAGAACGAAGCCGCAGAGCAACGGGCTTCTGCGCGCACCCTAAAAACTGCTAGAGGACCGTGCTGGCCGCTCGCCTTCCCCTTCAATTCCATTCTAGCATCCATATGGAAGATGTTCCAGGACAATTTTCCTGAGTTTTGAATTCGTCCTGATGCAGCCCCTCCTTGGAAACTCGTGCTCGTCCTCTGAGTCTCCGAGTGCAGAGACCTCGATGGCAACTGCAGAAATGAAGGGCTGCGTTGAGTTGTCGAGAAGCAAGAACATAGCCAGCGCCTTGTGTTTGGGAGTCAGCAGCTGCTGGACTTTTGCATTTGCCTTCACCGTGCACTGAATGCCAGGACGGCATGTGCATGTTAAAACAACGAGCTGGGCAAGAGTAATCGAAAGATCACGGCCGTCAGAAAGCAGCTGGCATATTGCCCTGGAAAGAGCACTGTTTTTGGAGTGTGCAGTAAAATCGTGTTTCTGGACAAGGGAGGCATAAGTGCGCTGCGCTCCTAAGCTATCTCCCTGCGAGACACACTGCCAAAGCTTTTCGCTATGATGCAGTCTAGTGCAGACGCACACTAGGGCTCTCCGGAGCTGTCCGAAGCCAAACGCCGGTGGCCGGCGTCTTTCGGCTGAAGCAGCGCTTCGGAGCGTACGGCTGTTGTGTGCGCGAAGCAGCCGCTTCTCCTGCTCCGGGAGCCGGACAGAGCGGTAGCTTGTACGAGGGCGAAGAACGTTGCCGCAGGGAGACGACATTGTGTGCACAGCCTTGGCACTGCTAGAGGACGGTGACTAAAGCTCCCTGCCTCTTCAATGCACTGCTGGCATGCTTTCTCGAAGGTGTTCCGAGACAACTTTCCTGGGTTTTGACTTCGTTCTGATGCAGCCCCTCTTGGGAAATCTGTGCTCGTCCCCGGAGGATCGAGATGCAGAGAACGCGATGGCAGCTGCCGAAATGAAGGACTCTGTTGAAGTGTCGAGAAGAAAGAACTTAGACAAGCGTGTTGTGTTTGGGAGTCAGCAGCTGCTGGACTTTTGCGATTGCTTTCACTGTGCACTGAATGCCAAGAAGGCATGTGCACGTTAAAACAACGAGCTGGGCGTGAGCAGGAAGGGAGCACGGGCATCAGAGTGCATCTGGCATCTTGCCCTGGAAAGAGCACTGCTTTTGGAGTGTGCAGTAAAATCGTGTTTCTGGACAAGGGAGGCATAAGTGCGCTGCGCTCCTAAGCTATCTCCCTGCGAGACACACTGCCAAAGCTTTTCGCTATGATGCAGTCTAGTGCAGACGCACACTACGGCTCTCCGGAGCTGTACGAAGCCAAGCGCCGGTGGCCGGCGTCTTTCGGCTGAAGCCGCGCTTCGGAGCGTACGGCTGCCGCTCCCCTGTTGTGTGCGCGAAGCAGCCGCTTCTCCTGCTCCGGGAGCCGGACAGAGCGGTAGCTTGTACGAAGGCGAAGAACGAAGCCGCAGAGCAACGGGCTTCTGCGCGCACCCTAAGGACTGCTAGAGGACCGTGGTGGCCGCTCGCCTGCCTCTTCAATTGCATTCTAGCATCCTTATGGAAGGTGTTCCAGGACAATTTTCCTGAGTTTTGAATTCGTCCTGATGCAGCCCCTCCTGGGAAACTCGTGCTCGTCCTCTGAGTCTCCGAGTGCAGAGACCTCGATGGCAACTGCAGAAATAAAGGGCTGCGTTGAGTTGTCGAGAAGCAAGAACATAGCCAGCGCCTTGTGTTTGGGAGTCAGCAGCTGCTGGACTTTTGCGATTGCCTTCACCGTGCACTGAATGCCAGGACGGCATGTGCACGTTAAAACAACGAGCTGGGCAAGAGTAATCGAAAGATCACGGCCGTCAGAAAGCAGCTTATATATTGCCCTGGAAAGAGCACTGCTTTTGGAGTGTGCAGTAAAATCGTGTTTCTGGACAAGGGAGGCATAAGTGCGCTGCGCTCCTAAGCTATCTCCCTGCGAGACACACTGCCAAAGCTTTTCGCTATGATGCAGTCTAGTGCAGACGCACACTACGGCTCTCCGGAGCTGTCCGAAGCCAAGCGCCGGTGGCCGGCGTCTTTCGGCTGAAGCAGCGCTTCGGAGCGTACGGCTGTTGTGTGCGCGAAGCAGCCGCTTCTCCTGCTCCGGGAGCCGGACAGAGCGGTAGCTTGTACGAGGGCGAAGAACGTTGCCGCAGGGAGACGACATTGTGTGCACAGCCTTGGCACTGCTAGAGGACGGTGACTAAAGCTCCCTGCCTCTTCAATGCACTGCTGGCATGCTTTCTCGAAGGTGTTCCGAGACAACTTTCCTGGGTTTTGACTTCGTTCTGATGCAGCCCCTCTTGGGAAATCTGTGCTCGTCCCCGGAGGATCGAGATGCAGAGAACGCGATGGCAGCTGCCGAAATGAAGGACTCTGTTGAAGTGTCGAGAAGAAAGAACTTAGACAAGCGTGTTGTGTTTGGGAGTCAGCAGCTGCTGGACTTTTGCGATTGCTTTCACTGTGCACTGAATGCCAAGAAGGCATGTGCACGTTAAAACAACGAGCTGGGCATGAGCAGGAAGGGAGCACGGGCATCAGAGTGCATCTGGCATCTTGCCCTGGAAAGAGCACTGCTTTTGGAGTGTGCAGTAAAATCGTGTTTCTGGACAAGGGAGGCATAAGTGCGCTGCGCTCCTAAGCTATCTCCCTGCGAGACACACTGCCAAAGCTTTTCGCTATGATGCAGTCTAGTGCAGACGCACACTACGGCTCTCCGGAGCTGTCCGAAGCCAAGCGCCGGTGGCCGGCGTCTTTCGGCTGAAGCAGCGCTTCGGAGCGTACGGCTGCCGCTCCGCTGTTGTGTGCGCGAAGCAGCCGCTTCTCCTGCTCCGGGAGCCGGACAGAGCGGTAACTTGTACGAGGGCGAAGAACGAAGCCGCAGAGCACCGGGCTTCTGCGCGCACCCTAAGGACTGCTAGAGGACCGTGGTGGCCGCTCGCCTGCCCCTTCAATTCCATTCTAGCATCCCTATGGAAGATGTTCCAGGACAATTTTCCTGAGTTTTGAATTCGTCCTGATGCAGCCCCTCCTGGGAAACTCGTGCTCGTCCTCTGAGGCTCCGAGTGCCGAGACCTCGATGGCAAATGCAGAAATGAAGGGCTGCGTTGAGTTGTCGAGAAGCAAGAACATAGCCAGCGCCTTGTGTTTGGGAGTCAGCAGCTGCTGGACTTTTGCGATTGCCTTCACCGTGCACTGAATGCCAGGACGGCATGTGCACGTTAAAACAACGAGCTGGGCAAGAGTAATCGAAAGATCACGGCCGTCAGAAAGCAGCTTATATATTGCCCTGGAAAGAGCACTGCTTTTGGAGTGTGCAGTAAAATCGTGTTTCTGGACAAGGGAGGCATAAGTGCGCTGCGCTCCTAAGCTATCTCCCTGCGAGACACACTGCCAAAGCTTTTCGCTATGATGCAGTCTAGTGCAGACGCACACTACGGCTCTCCGGAGCTGTCCGAAGCCAAGCGCCGGTGGCCGGCGTCTTTCGGCTGAAGCAGCGCTTCGGAGCGTACGGCTGTTGTGTGCGCGAAGCAGCCGCTTCTCCTGCTCCGGGAGCCGGACAGAGCGCTAGCTTGTACGAGGGCGAAGAACGTTGCCGCAGGGAGACGACATTGTGTGCACAGCCTTGGCACTGCTAGAGGACGGTGACTAAAGCTCCCTGCCTCTTCAATGCACTGCTGGCATGCTTTCTCGAAGGTGTTCCGAGACAACTTTCCTGGGTTTTGACTTCGTTCTGATGCAGCCCCTCTTGGGAAATCTGTGCTCGTCCCCGGAGGATCGAGATGCAGAGAACGCGATGGCAGCTGCCGAAATGAAGGACTCTGTTGAAGTGTCGAGAAGAAAGAACTTAGACAAGCGTGTTGTGTTTGGGAGTCAGCAGCTGCTGGACTTTTGCGATTGCTTTCACTGTGCACTGAATGCCAAGAAGGCATGTGCACGTTAAAACAACGAGCTGGGCATGAGCAGGAAGGGAGCACGGGCATCAGAGTGCATCTGGCATCTTGCCCTGGAAAGAGCACTGCTTTTGGAGTGTGCAGTAAAATCGTGTTTCTGGACAAGGGAGGCATAAGTGCGCTGCGCTCCTAAGCTATCTCCCTGCGAGACACACTGCCAAAGCTTTTCGCTATGATGCAGTCTAGTGCAGACGCACACTACGGCTCTCCGGAGCTGTCCGAAGCCAAGCGCCGGTGGCCGGCGTCTTTCGGCTGAAGCAGCGCTTCGGAGCGTACGGCTGTTGTGTGCGCGAAGCAGCCGCTTCTCCTGCTCCGGGAGCCGGACAGAGCGCTAGCTTGTACGAGGGCGAAGAACGTTGCCGCAGGGAGACGACATTGTGTGCACAGCCTTGGCACTGCTAGAGGACGGTGACTAAAGCTCCCTGCCTCTTCAATGCACTGCTGGCATGCTTTCTCGAAGGTGTTCCGAGACAACTTTCCTGGGTTTTGACTTCGTTCTGATGCAGCCCCTCTTGGGAAATCTGTGCTCGTCCCCGGAGGATCGAGATGCAGAGAACGCGATGGCAGCTGCCGAAATGAAGGACTCTGTTGAAGTGTCGAGAAGAAAGAACTTAGACAAGCGTGTTGTGTTTGGGAGTCAGCAGCTGCTGGACTTTTGCGATTGCTTTCACTGTGCACTGAATGCCAAGAAGGCATGTGCACGTTAAAACAACGAGCTGGGCATGAGCAGGAAGGGAGCACGGGCATCAGAGTGCATCTGGCATCTTGCCCTGGAAAGAGCACTGCTTTTGGAGTGTGCAGTAAAATCGTGTTTCTGGACAAGGGAGGCATAAGTGCGCTGCGCTCCTAAGCTATCTCCCTGCGAGACACACTGCCAAAGCTTTTCGCTATGATGCAGTCTAGTGCAGACGCACACTACGGCTCTCCGGAGCTGTACGAAGCCAAGCGCCGGTGGCCGGCGTCTTTCGGCTGAAGCAGCGCTTCGGAGCGTACGGCTGCCGCTCCCCTGTTGTGTGCGCGAAGCAGCCGCTTCTCCTGCTCCGGGAGCCGGACAGAGCGGTAGCTTGTACGAAGGCGAAGAACGAAGCCGCAGAGCAACGGGCTTCTGCGCGCACCCTAAGGACTGCTAGAGGACCGTGGTGGCCGCTCGCCTGCCTCTTCAATTGCATTCTAGCATCCTTATGGAAGGTGTTCCAGGACAATTTTCCTGAGGTTTGAATTCGTCCTGATGCAGCCCACCTGGGAAACTCGTGCTCGTCCTCTGAGTCTCCGAGTGCAGAGACCTCGATGGCAACTGCAGAAATGAAGGGCTGCGTTGAGTTGTCGAGAAGCAAGAACATAGCCAGCGCCTTGTGTTTGGGAGTCAGCAGCTGCTGGACTTTTGCGATTGCCTTCACCGTGCACTGAATGCCAGGACGGCATGTGCACGTTAAAACAACGAGCTGGGCAAGAGTAATCGAAAGATCACGGCCGTCAGAAAGCAGCTTATATATTGCCCTGGAAAGAGCACTGCTTTTGGAGTGTGCAGTAAAATCGTGTTTCTGGACAAGGGAGGCATAAGTGCGCTGCGCTCCTAAGCTATCTCCCTGCGAGACACACTGCCAAAGCTTTTCGCTATGATGCAGTCTAGTGCAGACGCACACTACGGCTCTCCGGAGCTGTCCGAAGCCAAGCGCCGGTGGCCGGCGTCTTTCGGCTGAAGCAGCGCTTCGGAGCGTACGGCTATTGTGTGCGCGAAGCAGCCGCTTCTCCTGCTCCGGGAGCCGGACAGAGCGCTAGCTTGTACGAGGGCGAAGAACGAAGCCGCAGAGCAACGGGCTTCTGCGCGCACCCTAAGGACTGCTAGAGGACCGTGCTGGCCGCTCGCCTTCCCCTTCAATTCCATTCTAGCATCCCTATGGAAGATGTTCCAGGACAATTTTCCTGAGTTTTGAATTCGTCCTGATGCAGCCCCTCCTGGGAAACTCGTGCTCGTCCTCTGAGTCTCCGAGTGCAGAGACCTCGATGGCAACTGCAGAAATGAAGGGCTGCGTTGAGTTGTCGAGAAGCAAGAACATAGCCAGCGCCTTGTGTTTGGGAGTCAGCAGCTGCTGGACTTTTGCGATTGCCTTCACCGTGCACTGAATGCCAGGACGGCATGTGCACGTTAAAACAACGAGCTGGGCAAGAGTAATCGAAAGATCACGGCCGTCAGAAAGCAGCTTATATATTGCCCTGGAAAGAGCACTGTTTTTGGAGTGTGCAGTAAAATCGTGTTTCTGGACAAGGGAGGCATAAGTGCGCTGCGCTCCTAAGCTATCTCCCTGCGAGACACACTGCCAAAGCTTTTCGCTATGATGCAGTCTAGTGCAGACGCACACTACGGCTCTCCGGAGCTGTCCGAAGCCAAGCGCCGGTGGCCGGCGTCTTTCGGCTGAAGCAGCGCTTCGGAGCGTACGGCTGCCGCTCCGCTGTTGTGTGCGCGAAGCAGCCGCTTCTCCTGCTCCGGGAGCCGGACAGAGCGGTAGCTTGTACGAGGGCGAAGAACGAAGCCGCAGAGCAACGGGCTTCTGCGCGCACCCTAAGGACTGCTAGAGGACCGTGCTGGCCGCTCGCCTGCCTCTTCAATTCCATTCTAGCATCCTTATGGAAGGTGTTCCAGGACAATTTTCCTGAGTTTTGAATTCGTCCTGATGCAGCCCCTCCTGGGAAACTCGTGCTCGTCCTCTGAGTCTCCGATTGCAGAGACCTCGATGGCAACTGCAGAAATGAAGGGCTGCGTTGAGTTGTCGAGAAGCAAGAACATAGCCAGCGCCTTGTGTTTGGGAGTCAGCAGCTGCTGGACTTTTGCGATTGCCTTCACTGTGCACTGAATACCAGGACGGCATGTGCACGTTAAAACACCGAGCTGGGCAAGAGCAGGAAGGGAGCACGGCCATCAAAGAGCATCTGGCATCTTGCCCTGGAAAGAGCACTGCTTTTGGAGTGTGCAGTAAAATCGTGTTCCTGGACAAGGGAGGCATAAGTGCGCTGCGCTCCTAAGCTATCTCCCTGCGAGACACACTGCCAAAGCTTTTCGCTATGATGCAGTCTAGTGCAGACGCACACTACGGCTCTCCGGAGCTGTCCGAAGCCAAGCGCCGGTGGCCGGCGTCTTTCGGCTGAAGCAGCGCTTCGGAGCGTACGGCTGCCGCTCCGCTGTTGTGTGCGCGAAGCAGCCGCTTCTCCTGCTCCGGGAGCCGGACAGAGCGCTAGCTTGTACGAGGGCGAAGAACGAAGCCGCAGAGCACCGGGCTTCTGCGCGCACCCTAAGGACTGCTAGAGGACCGTGGTGGCCGCTCGCCTGCCCCTTCAATTCCATTCTAGCATCCCTATGGAAGATGTTCCAGGACAATTTTCCTGAGTTTTGAATTCGTCCTGATGCAGCCCCTCCTGGGAAACTCGTGCTCGTCCTCTGAGGCTCCGAGTGCAGAGACCTCGATGGCAACTGCAGAAATGAAGGGCTGCGTTGAGTTGTCGAGAAGCAAGAACATAGCCAGCGCCTTGTGTTTGGGAGTCAGCAGCTGCTGGACTTTTGCGATTGCCTTCACCGTGCACTGAATGCCAGGACGGCATGTGCACGTTAAAACAACGAGCTGGGCAAGAGTAATCGAAAGATCACGGCCGTCAGAAAGCAGCTTATATATTGCCCTGGAAAGAGCACTGCTTTTGGAGTGTGCAGTAAAATCGTGTTTCTGGACAAGGGAGGCATAAGTGCGCTGCGCTCCTAAGCTATCTCCCTGCGAGACACACTGCCAAAGCTTTTCGCTATGATGCAGTCTAGTACAAACGCACACTACGGCTCTCCGGAGCTGTCCGAAGCCAAGCGCCGGTGGCCGGCGTCTTTCGGCTGAAGCAGCGCTTCGGAGCGTACGGCTGTTGTGTGCGCGAAGCAGCCGCTTCTCCTGCTCCGGGAGCCGGACAGAGCGGTAGCTTGTACGAGGGCGAAGAACGTTGCCGCAGGGAGACGACATTGTGTGCACAGCCTTGGCACTGCTAGAGGACGGTGACTAAAGCTCCCTGCCTCTTCAATGCACTGCTGGCATGCTTTCTCGAAGGTGTTCCGAGACAACTTTCCTGGGTTTTGACTTCGTTCTGATGCAGCCCCTCTTGGGAAATCTGTGCTCGTCCCCGGAGGATCGAGATGCAGAGAACGCGATGGCAGCTGCCGAAATGAAGGACTCTGTTGAAGTGTCGAGAAGAAAGAACTTAGACAAGCGTGTTGTGTTTGGGAGTCAGCAGCTGCTGGACTTTTGCGATTGCTTTCACTGTGCACTGAATGCCAAGAAGGCATGTGCACGTTAAAACAACGAGCTGGGCATGAGCAGGAAGGGAGCACGGGCATCAGAGTGCATCTGGCATCTTGCCCTGGAAAGAGCACTGCTTTTGGAGTGTGCAGTAAAATCGTGTTTCTGGACAAGGGAGGCATAAGTGCGCTGCGCTCCTAAGCTATCTCCCTGCGAGACACACTGCCAAAGCTTTTCGCTATGATGCAGTCTAGTGCAGACGCACACTACGGCTCTCCGGAGCTGTCCGAAGCCAAGCGCCGGTGGCCGGCGTCTTTCGGCTGAAGCAGCGCTTCGGAGCGTACGGCTGCCGCTCCCCTGTTGTGTGCGCGAAGCAGCCGCTTCTCCTGCTCCGGGAGCCGGACAGAGCGGTAGCTTGTACGAGGGCGAAGAACGAAGCCGCAGAGCAACGGGCTTCTGCGCGCACCCTAAGGACTGCTAGAGGACCGTGGTGGCCGCTCGCCTGCCTCTTCAATTGCATTCTAGCATCCTTATGGAAGGTGTTCCAGGACAATTTTCCTGAGTTTTGAATTCGTCCTGATGCAGCCCCTCCTGGGAAACTCGTGCTCGTCCTCTGAGGCTCCGAGTGCAGAGACCTCGATGGCAACTGCAGAAATGAAGGGCTGCGTTGAGTTGTCGAGAAGCAAGAACATAGCCAGCGCCTTGTGTTTGGGAGTCAGCAGCTGCTGGACTTTTGCGATTGCCTTCACCGTGCACTGAATGCCAGGACGGCATGTGCACGTTAAAACAACGAGCTGGGCAAGAGTAATCGAAAGATCACGGCCGTCAGAAAGCAGCTTATATATTGCCCTGGAAAGAGCACTGCTTTTGGAGTGTGCAGTAAAATCGTGTTTCTGGACAAGGGAGGCATAAGTGCGCTGCGCTCCTAAGCTATCTCCCTGCGAGACACACTGCCAAAGCTTTTCGCTATGATGCAGTCTAGTGCAGACGCACACTACGGCTCTCCGGAGCTGTCCGAAGCCAAGCGCCGGTGGCCGGCGTCTTTCGGCTGAAGCAGCGCTTCGGAGCGTACGGCTGTTGTGTGCGCGAAGCAGCCGCTTCTCCTGCTCCGGGAGCCGGACAGAGCGCTAGCTTGTACGAGGGCGAAGAACGTTGCCGCAGGGAGACGACATTGTGTGCACAGCCTTGGCACTGCTAGAGGACGGTGACTAAAGCTCCCTGCCTCTTCAATGCACTGCTGGCATGCTTTCTCGAAGGTGTTCCGAGACAACTTTCCTGGGTTTTGACTTCGTTCTGATGCAGCCCCTCTTGGGAAATCTGTGCTCGTCCCCGGAGGATCGAGATGCAGAGAACGCGATGGCAGCTGCCGAAATGAAGGACTCTGTTGAAGTGTCGAGAAGAAAGAACTTAGACAAGCGTGTTGTGTTTGGGAGTCAGCAGCTGCTGGACTTTTGCGATTGCTTTCACTGTGCACTGAATGCCAAGAAGGCATGTGCACGTTAAAACAACGAGCTGGGCATGAGCAGGAAGGGAGCACGGGCATCAGAGTGCATCTGGCATCTTGCCCTGGAAAGAGCACTGCTTTTGGAGTGTGCAGTAAAATCGTGTTTCTGGACAAGGGAGGCATAAGTGCGCTGCGCTCCTAAGCTATCTCCCTGCGAGACACACTGCCAAAGCTTTTCGCTATGATGCAGTCTAGTGCAGACGCACACTACGGCTCTCCGGAGCTGTCCGAAGCCAAGCGCCGGTGGCCGGCGTCTTTCGGCTGAAGCAGCGCTTCGGAGCGTACGGCTGCCGCTCCGCTGTTGTGTGCGCGAAGCAGCCGCTTCTCCTGCTCCCGGAGCCGGACAGAGCGGTAACTTGTACGAGGGCGAAGAACGAAGCCGCAGAGCACCGGGCTTCTGCGCGCACCCTAAGGACTGCTAGAGGACCGTGGTGGCCGCTCGCCTGCCCCTTCAATTCCATTCTAGCATCCCTATGGAAGATGTTCCAGGACAATTTTCCTGAGTTTTGAATTCGTCCTGATGCAGCCCCTCCTGGGAAACTCGTGCTCGTCCTCTGAGGCTCCGAGTGCAGAGACCTCGATGGCAAATGCAGAAATGAAGGGCTGCGTTGAGTTGTCGAGAAGCAAGAACATAGCCAGCGCCTTGTGTTTGGGAGTCAGCAGCTGCTGGACTTTTGCGATTGCCTTCACCGTGCACTGAATGCCAGGACGGCATGTGCACGTTAAAACAACGAGCTGGGCAAGAGTAATCGAAAGATCACGGCCGTCAGAAAGCAGCTTATATATTGCCCTGGAAAGAGCACTGCTTTTGGAGTGTGCAGTAAAATCGTGTTTCTGGACAAGGGAGGCATAAGTGCGCTGCGCTCCTAAGCTATCTCCCTGCGAGACACACTGCCAAAGCTTTTCGCTATGATGCAGTCTAGTGCAGACGCACACTACGGCTCTCCGGAGCTGTCCGAAGCCAAGCGCCGGTGGCCGGCGTCTTTCGGCTGAAGCAGCGCTTCGGAGCGTACGGCTGTTGTGTGCGCGAAGCAGCCGCTTCTCCTGCTCCGGGAGCCGGACAGAGCGCTAGCTTGTACGAGGGCGAAGAACGTTGCCGCAGGGAGACGACATTGTGTGCACAGCCTTGGCACTGCTAGAGGACGGTGACTAAAGCTCCCTGCCTCTTCAATGCACTGCTGGCATGCTTTCTCGAAGGTGTTCCGAGACAACTTTCCTGGGTTTTGACTTCGTTCTGATGCAGCCCCTCTTGGGAAATCTGTGCTCGTCCCCGGAGGATCGAGATGCAGAGAACGCGATGGCAGCTGCCGAAATGAAGGACTCTGTTGAAGTGTCGAGAAGAAAGAACTTAGACAAGCGTGTTGTGTTTGGGAGTCAGCAGCTGCTGGACTTTTGCGATTGCTTTCACTGTGCACTGAATGCCAAGAAGGCATGTGCACGTTAAAACAACGAGCTGGGCATGAGCAGGAAGGGAGCACGGGCATCAGAGTGCATCTGGCATCTTGCCCTGGAAAGAGCACTGCTTTTGGAGTGTGCAGTAAAATCGTGTTTCTGGACAAGGGAGGCATAAGTGCGCTGCGCTCCTAAGCTATCTCCCTGCGAGACACACTGCCAAAGCTTTTCGCTATGATGCAGTCTAGTGCAGACGCACACTACGGCTCTCCGGAGCTGTCCGAAGCCAAGCGCCGGTGGCCGGCGTCTTTCGGCTGAAGCAGCGCTTCGGAGCGTACGGCTGCCGCTCCGCTGTTGTGTGCGCGAAGCAGCCGCTTCTCCTGCTCCGGGAGCCGGACAGAGCGGTAGCTTGTACGAGGGCGAAGAACGAAGCCGCAGAGCAACGGGCTTCTGCGCGCACCCTAAGGACTGCTAGAGGACCGTGCTGGCCGCTCGCCTGCCCCTTCAATTCCATTCTAGCATCCCTATGGAAGATGTTCCAGGACAATTTTCCTGAGTTTTGAATTCGTCCTGATGCAGCCCCTCCTGGGAAACTCGTGCTCGTCCTCTGAGGCTCCGAGTGCAGAGACCTCGATGGCAACTGCAGAAATGAAGGGCTGCGTTGAGTTGTCGAGAAGCAAGAACATAGCCAGCGCCTTGTGTTTGGGAGTCAGCAGCTGCTGGACTTTTGCGATTGCCTTCACCGTGCACTGAATGCCAGGACGGCATGTGCACGTTAAAACAACGAGCTGGGCAAGAGTAATCGAAAGATCACGGCCGTCAGAAAGCAGCTTATATATTGCCCTGGAAAGAGCACTGCTTTTGGAGTGTGCAGTAAAATCGTGTTTCTGGACAAGGGAGGCATAAGTGCGCTGCGCTCCTAAGCTATCTCCCTGCGAGACACACTGCCAAAGCTTTTCGCTATGATGCAGTCTAGTGCAGACGCACACTACGGCTCTCCGGAGCTGTCCGAAGCCAAGCGCCGGTGGCCGGCGTCTTTCGGCTGAAGCAGCGCTTCGGAGCGTACGGCTGTTGTGTGCGCGAAGCAGCCGCTTCTCCTGCTCCGGGAGCCGGACAGAGCGGTAGCTTGTACGAGGGCGAAGAACGTTGCCGCAGGGAGACGACATTGTGTGCACAGCCTTGGCACTGCTAGAGGACGGTGACTAAAGCTCCCTGCCTCTTCAATGCACTGCTGGCATGCTTTCTCGAAGGTGTTCCGAGACAACTTTCCTGGGTTTTGACTTCGTTCTGATGCAGCCCCTCTTGGGAAATCTGTGCTCGTCCCCGGAGGATCGAGATGCAGAGAACGCGATGGCAGCGGCCGAAATGAAGGACTCTGTTGAAGTGTCGAGAAGAAAGAACTTAGACAAGCGTGTTGTGTTTGGGAGTCAGCAGCTGCTGGACTTTTGCGATTGCTTTCTTTGTGCACTGAATGCCAAGAAGGCATGTGCACGTTAAAACAACGAGCTGGGCATGAGCAGGAAGGGAGCACGGGCATCAGAGTGCATCTGGCATCTTGCCCTGGAAAGAGCACTGCTTTTGGAGTGTGCAGTAAAATCGTGTTTCTGGACAAGGGAGGCATAAGTGCGCTGCGCTCCTAAGCTATCTCCCTGCGAGACACACTGCCAAAGCTTTTCGCTATGATGCAGTCTAGTGCAGACGCACACTACGGCTCTCCGGAGCTGTCCGAAGCCAAGCGCCGGTGGCCGGCGTCTTTCGGCTGAAGCAGCGCTTCGGAGCGTACGGCTGCCGCTCCCCTGTTGTGTGCGCGAAGCAGCCGCTTCTCCTGCTCCGGGAGCCGGACAGAGCGGTAGCTTGTACGAAGGCGAAGAACGAAGCCGCAGAGCAACGGGCTTCTGCGCGCACCCTAAGGACTGCTAGAGGACCGTGGTGGCCGCTCGCCTGCCTCTTCAATTGCATTCTAGCATCCTTATGGAAGGTGTTCCAGGACAATTTTCCTGAGTTTTGAATTCGTCCTGATGCAGCCCCTCCTGGGAAACTCGTGCTCGTCCTCTGAGTCTCCGAGTGCAGAGACCTCGATGGCAACTGCAGAAATAAAGGGCTGCGTTGAGTTGTCGAGAAGCAAGAACATAGCCAGCGCCTTGTGTTTGGGAGTCAGCAGCTGCTGGACTTTTGCGATTGCCTTCACCGTGCACTGAATGCCAGGACGGCATGTGCACGTTAAAACAACGAGCTGGGCAAGAGTAATCGAAAGATCACGGCCGTCAGAAAGCAGCTTATATATTGCCCTGGAAAGAGCACTGCTTTTGGAGTGTGCAGTAAAATCGTGTTTTTGGACAAGGGAGGCATAAGTGCGCTGCGCTCCTAAGCTATCTCCCTGCGAGACACACTGCCAAAGCTTTTCGCTATGATGCAGTCTAGTGCAGACGCACACTACGGCTCTCCGGAGCTGTCCGAAGCCAAGCGCCGGTGGCCGGCGTCTTTCGGCTGAAGCAGCGCTTCGGAGCGTACGGCTATTGTGTGCGCGAAGCAGCCGCTTCTCCTGCTCCGGGAGCCGGACAGAGCGCTAGCTTGTACGAGGGCGAAGAACGAAGCCGCAGAGCACCGGGCTTCTGCGCGCACCCTAAGGACTGCTAGAGGACCGTGCTGGCCGCTCGCCTTCCCCTTCAATTCCATTCTAGCATCCCTATGGAAGATGTTCCAGGACAATTTTCCTGAGTTTTGAATTCGTCCTGATGCAGCCCCTCCTGGGAAACTCGTGCTCGTCCTCTGAGTCTCCGAGTGCAGAGACCTCGATGGCAACTGCAGAAATGAAGGGCTGCGTTGAGTTGTCGAGAAGCAAGAACATAGCCAGCGCCTTGTGTTTGGGAGTCAGCAGCTGCTGGACTTTTGCGATTGCCTTCACCGTGCACTGAATGCCAGGACGGCATGTGCACGTTAAAACAACGAGCTGGGCAAGAGTAATCGAAAGATCACGGCCGTCAGAAAGCAGCTTATATATTGCCCTGGAAAGAGCACTGTTTTTGGAGTGTGCAGTAAAATCGTGTTTCTGGACAAGGGAGGCATAAGTGCGCTGCGCTCCTAAGCTATCTCCCTGCGAGACACACTGCCAAAGCTTTTCGCTATGATGCAGTCTAGTGCAGACGCACACTACGGCTCTCCGGAGCTGTCCGAAGCGAAGCGCCGGTGGCCGGCGTCTTTCGGCTGAAGCAGCGCTTCGGAGCGTACGGCTGCCGCTCCGCTGTTGTGTGCGCGAAGCAGCCGCTTCTCCTGCTCCGGGAGCCGGACAGAGCGGTAGCTTGTACGAGGGCGAAGAACGAAGCCGCAGAGCAACGGGCTTCTGCGCGCACCCTAAGGACTGCTAGAGGACCGTGCTGGCCGCTCGCCTGCCTCTTCAATTCCATTCTACCATCCTTATGGAAGGTGTTCCAGGACAATTTTCCTGAGTTTTGAATTCGTCCTGATGCAGCCCCTCCTGGGAAACTCGTGCTCGTCCTCTGAGTCTCCGATTGCAGAGACCTCGATGGCAAATGCAGAAATGAAGGGCTGCGTTGAGTTGTCGAGAAGCAAGAACATAGCCAGCGCCTTGTGTTTGGGAGTCAGCAGCTGCTGGACTTTTGCGATTGCCTTCACTGTGCACTGAATACCAGGACGGCATGTGCACGTTAAAACACCGAGCTGGGCAAGAGCAGGAAGGGAGCACGGCCATCAAAGAGCATCTGGCATCTTGCCCTGGAAAGAGCACTGCTTTTGGAGTGTGCAGTAAAATCGTGTTCCTGGACAAGGGAGGCATAAGTGCGCTGCGCTCCTAAGCTATCTCCCTGCGAGACACACTGCCAAAGCTTTTCGCTATGATGCAGTCTAGTGCAGACGCACACTACGGCTCTCCGGAGCTGTCCGAAGCCAAGCGCCGGTGGCCGGCGTCTTTCGGCTGAAGCAGCGCTTCGGAGCGTACGGCTGCCGCTCCGCTGTTGTGTGCGCGAAGCAGCCGCTTCTCCTGCTCCGGGAGCCGGACAGAGCGGTAGCTTGTACGAGGGCGAAGAACGAAGCCGCAGAGCACCGGGCTTCTGCGCGCACCCTAAGGACTGCTAGAGGACCGTGGTGGCCGCTCGCCTGCCCCTTCAATTCCATTCTAGCATCCCTATGGAAGATGTTCCAGGACAATTTTCCTGAGTTTTGAATTCGTCCTGATGCAGCCCCTCCTGGGAAACTCGTGCTCGTCCTCTGAGGCTCCGAGTGCAGAGACCTCGATGGCAACTGCAGAAATGAAGGGCTGCGTTGAGTTGTCGAGAAGCAAGAACATAGCCAGCGCCTTGTGTTTGGGAGTCAGCAGCTGCTGGACTTTTGCGATTGCCTTCACCGTGCACTGAATGCCAGGACGGCATGTGCACGTTAAAACAACGAGCTGGGCAAGAGTAATCGAAAGATCACGGCCGTCAGAAAGCAGCTTATATATTGCCCTGGAAAGAGCACTGCTTTTGGAGTGTGCAGTAAAATCGTGTTTCTGGACAAGGGAGGCATAAGTGCGCTGCGCTCCTAAGCTATCTCCCTGCGAGACACACTGCCAAAGCTTTTCGCTATGATGCAGTCTAGTACAAACGCACACTACGGCTCTCCGGAGCTGTCCGAAGCCAAGCGCCGGTGGCCGGCGTCTTTCGGCTGAAGCAGCGCTTCGGAGCGTACGGCTGTTGTGTGCGCGAAGCAGCCGCTTCTCCTGCTCCGGGAGCCGGACAGAGCGCTAGCTTGTACGAGGGCGAAGAACGTTGCCGCAGGGAGACGACATTGTGTGCACAGCCTTGGCACTGCTAGAGGACGGTGACTAAAGCTCCCTGCCTCTTCAATGCACTGCTGGCATGCTTTCTCGAAGGTGTTCCGAGACAACTTTCCTGGGTTTTGACTTCGTTCTGATGCAGCCCCTCTTGGGAAATCTGTGCTCGTCCCCGGAGGATCGAGATGCAGAGAACGCGATGGCAGCTGCCGAAATGAAGGACTCTGTTGAAGTGTCGAGAAGAAAGAACTTAGACAAGCGTGTTGTGTTTGGGAGTCAGCAGCTGCTGGACTTTTGCGATTGCTTTCACTGTGCACTGAATGCCAAGAAGGCATGTGCACGTTAAAACAACGAGCTGGGCATGAGCAGGAAGGGAGCACGGGCATCAGAGTGCATCTGGCATCTTGCCCTGGAAAGAGCACTGCTTTTGGAGTGTGCAGTAAAATCGTGTTTCTGGACAAGGGAGGCATAAGTGCGCTGCGCTCCTAAGCTATCTCCCTGCGAGACACACTGCCAAAGCTTTTCGCTATGATGCAGTCTAGTGCAGACGCACACTACGGCTCTCCGGAGCTGTCCGAAGCGAAGCGCCGGTGGCCGGCGTCTTTCGGCTGAAGCAGCGCTTCGGAGCGTACGGCTGCCGCTCCCCTGTTGTGTGCGCGAAGCAGCCGCTTCTCCTGCTCCGGGAGCCGGACAGAGCGGTAGCTTGTACGAAGGCGAAGAACGAAGCCGCAGAGCAACGGGCTTCTGCGCGCACCCTAAGGACTGCTAGAGGACCGTGGTGGCCGCTCGCCTGCCTCTTCAATTGCATTCTAGCATCCTTATGGAAGGTGTTCCAGGACAATTTTCCTGAGTTTTGAATTCGTCCTGATGCAGCCCCTCCTGGGAAACTCGTGCTCGTCCTCTGAGTCTCCGAGTGCAGAGACCTCGATGGCAACTGCAGAAATGAAGGGCTGCGTTGAGTTGTCGAGAAGCAAGAACATAGCCAGCGCCTTGTGTTTGGGAGTCAGCAGCTGCTGGACTTTTGCGATTGCCTTCACCGTGCACTGAATGCCAGGACGGCATGTGCACGTTAAAACAACGAGCTGGGCAAGAGTAATCGAAAGATCACGGCCGTCAGAAAGCAGCTTATATATTGCCCTGGAAAGAGCACTGCTTTTGGAGTGTGCAGTAAAATCGTGTTTCTGGACAAGGGAGGCATAAGTGCGCTGCGCTCCTAAGCTATCTCCCTGCGAGACACACTGCCAAAGCTTTTCGCTATGATGCAGTCTAGTGCAGACGCACACTACGGCTCTCCGGAGCTGTCCGAAGCCAAGCGCCGGTGGCCGGCGTCTTTCGGCTGAAGCAGTGCTTCGGAGCGTACGGCTATTGTGTGCGCGAAGCAGCCGCTTCTCCTGCTCCGCGAGCCGGACAGAGCGGTAGCTTGTACGAGGGCGAAGAACGAAGCCGCAGAGCACCGGGCTTCTGCGCGCACCCTAAGGACTGCTAGAGGACCGTGCTGGCCGCTCGCCTGCCTCTTCAATTCCATTCTAGCATCCTTATGGAAGGTGTTCCAGGACAATTTTCCTGAGTTTTGAATTCGTCCTGATGCAGCCCCTCCTGGGAAACTCGTGCTCGTCCTCTGAGTCTCCGATTGCAGAGACCTCGATGGCAAATGCAGAAATGAAGGGCTGCGTTGAGTTGTCGAGAAGCAAGAACATAGCCAGCGCCTTGTGTTTGGGAGTCAGCAGCTGCTGGACTTTTGCGATTGCCTTCACTGTGCACTGAATGCCAGGACGGCATGTGCACGTTAAAACACCGAGCTGGGCAAGAGCAGGAAGGGAGCACGGCCATCAAAGAGCATCTGGCATCTTGCCCTGGAAAGAGCACTGCTTTTGGAGTGTGCAGTAAAATCGTGTTCCTGGACAAGGGAGGCATAAGTGCGCTGCGCTCCTAAGCTATCTCCCTGCGAGACACACTGCCAAAGCTTTTCGCTATGATGCAGTCTAGTGCAGACGCACACTACGGCTCTCCGGAGCTGTCCGAAGCCAAGCGCCGGTGGCCGGCGTCTTTCGGCTGAAGCAGCGCTTCGGAGCGTACGGCTGCCGCTCCGCTGTTGTGTGCGCGAAGCAGCCGCTTCTCCTGCTCCGGGAGCCGGACAGAGCGGTAGCTTGTACGAGGGCAAAGAACGAAGCCGCAGAGCACCGGGCTTCTGCGCGCACCCTAAGGACTGCTAGAGGACCGTGGTGGCCGCTCGCCTGCCCCTTCAATTCCATTCTAGCATCCCTATGGAAGATGTTCCAGGACAATTTTCCTGAGTTTTGAATTCGTCCTGATGCAGCCCCTCCTGGGAAACTCGTGCTCGTCCTCTGAGGCTCCGAGTGCAGAGACCTCGATGGCAACTGCAGAAATGAAGGGCTGCGTTGAGTTGTCGAGAAGCAAGAACATAGCCAGCGCCTTGTGTTTGGGAGTCAGCAGCTGCTGGACTTTTGCGATTGCCTTCACCGTGCACTGAATGCCAGGACGGCATGTGCACGTTAAAACAACGAGCTGGGCAAGAGTAATCGAAAGATCACGGCCGTCAGAAAGCAGCTTATATATTGCCCTGGAAAGAGCACTGCTTTTGGAGTGTGCAGTAAAATCGTGTTTCTGGACAAGGGAGGCATAAGTGCGCTGCGCTCCTAAGCTATCTCCCTGCGAGACACACTGCCAAAGCTTTTCGCTATGATGCAGTCTAGTGCAGACGCACACTACGGCTCTCCGGAGCTGTCCGAAGCCAAGCGCCGGTGGCCGGCGTCTTTCGGCTGAAGCAGCGCTTCGGAGCGTACGGCTGTTGTGTGCGCGAAGCAGCCGCTTCTCCTGCTCCGGGAGCCGGACAGAGCGCTAGCTTGTACGAGGGCGAAGAACGTTGCCGCAGGGAGACGACATTGTGTGCACAGCCTTGGCACTGCTAGAGGACGGTGACTAAAGCTCCCTGCCTCTTCAATGCACTGCTGGCATGCTTTCTCGAAGGTGTTCCGAGACAACTTTCCTGGGTTTTGACTTCGTTCTGATGCAGCCCCTCTTGGGAAATCTGTGCTCGTCCCCGGAGGATCGAGATGCAGAGAACGCGATGGCAGCTGCCGAAATGAAGGACTCTGTTGAAGTGTCGAGAAGAAAGAACTTAGACAAGCGTGTTGTGTTTGGGAGTCAGCAGCTGCTGGACTTTTGCGATTGCTTTCACTGTGCACTGAATGCCAAGAAGGCATGTGCACGTTAAAACAACGAGCTGGGCATGAGCAGGAAGGGAGCACGGGCATCAGAGTGCATCTGGCATCTTGCCCTGGAAAGAGCACTGCTTTTGGAGTGTGCAGTAAAATCGTGTTTCTGGACAAGGGAGGCATAAGTGCGCTGCGCTCCTAAGCTATCTCCCTGCGAGACACACTGCCAAAGCTTTTCGCTATGATGCAGTCTAGTGCAGACGCACACTACGGCTCTCCGGAGCTGTACGAAGCCAAGCGCCGGTGGCCGGCGTCTTTCGGCTGAAGCAGCGCTTCGGAGCGTACGGCTGCCGCTCCGCTGTTGTGTGCGCGAAGCAGCCGCTTCTCCTGCTCCGGGAGCCGGACAGAGCGGTAGCTTGTACGAGGGCGAAGAACGTTGCCGCAGGGAGACGACATTGTGTGCACAGCCTTGGCACTGCTAGAGGACGGTGACTAAAGCTCCCTGCCTCTTCAATGCACTGCTGGCATGCTTTCTCGAAGGTGTTCCGAGACAACTTTCCTGGGTTTTGACTTCGTTCTGATGCAGCCCCTCTTGGGAAATCTGTGCTCGTCCCCGGAGGATCGAGATGCAGAGAACGCGATGGCAGCTGCCGAAATGAAGGACTCTGTTGAAGTGTCGAGAAGAAAGAACTTAGACAAGCGTGTTGTGTTTGGGAGTCAGCAGCTGCTGGACTTTTGCGATTGCTTTCACTGTGCACTGAATGCCAAGAAGGCATGTGCACGTTAAAACAACGAGCTGGGCATGAGCAGGAAGGGAGCACGGGCATCAGAGTGCATCTGGCATCTTGCCCTGGAAAGAGCACTGCTTTTGGAGTGTGCAGTAAAATCGTGTTTCTGGACAAGGGAGGCATAAGTGCGCTGCGCTCCTAAGCTATCTCCCTGCGAGACACACTGCCAAAGCTTTTCGCTATGATGCAGTCTAGTGCAGACGCACACTACGGCTCTCCGGAGCTGTACGAAGCCAAGCGCCGGTGGCCGGCGTCTTTCGGCTGAAGCAGCGCTTCGGAGCGTACGGCTGCCGCTCCCCTGTTGTGTGCGCGAAGCAGCCGCTTCTCCTGCTCCGGGAGCCGGACAGAGCGGTAGCTTGTACGAGGGCGAAGAACGAAGCCGCAGAGCAACGGGCTTCTGCGCGCACCCTAAGGACTGCTAGAGGACCGTGGTGGCCGCTCGCCTGCCTCTTCAATTGCATTCTAGCATCCTTATGGAAGGTGTTCCAGGACAATTTTCCTGAGTTTTGAATTCGTCCTGATGCAGCCCCTCCTGGGAAACTCGTGCTCGTCCTCTGAGTCTCCGAGTGCAGAGACCTCGATGGCAACTGCAGAAATGAAGGGCTGCGTTGAGTTGTCGAGAAGCAAGAACATAGCCAGCGCCTTGTGTTTGGGAGTCAGCAGCTGCTGGACTTTTGCGATTGCCTTCACCGTGCACTGAATGCCAGGACGGCATGTGCACGTTAAAACAACGAGCTGGGCAAGAGTAATCGAAAGATCACGGCCGTCAGAAAGCAGCTTATATATTGCCCTGGAAAGAGCACTGCTTTTGGAGTGTGCAGTAAAATCGTGTTTCTGGACAAGGGAGGCATAAGTGCGCTGCGCTCCTAAGCTATCTCCCTGCGAGACACACTGCCAAAGCTTTTCGCTATGATGCAGTCTAGTGCAGACGCACACTACGGCTCTCCGGAGCTGTCCGAAGCCAAGCGCCGGTGGCCGGCGTCTTTCGGCTGAAGCAGTGCTTCGGAGCGTACGGCTATTGTGTGCGCGAAGCAGCCGCTTCTCCTGCTCCGCGAGCCGGACAGAGCGGTAGCTTGTACGAGGGCGAAGAACGAAGCCGCAGAGCACCGGGCTTCTGCGCGCACCCTAAGGACTGCTAGAGGACCGTGCTGGCCGCTCGCCTGCCTCTTCAATTCCATTCTAGCATCCTTATGGAAGGTGTTCCAGGACAATTTTCCTGAGTTTTGAATTCGTCCTGATGCAGCCCCTCCTGGGAAACTCGTGCTCGTCCTCTGAGTCTCCGATTGCAGAGACCTCGATGGCAAATGCAGAAATGAAGGGCTGCGTTGAGTTGTCGAGAAGCAAGAACATAGCCAGCGCCTTGTGTTTGGGAGTCAGCAGCTGCTGGACTTTTGCGATTGCCTTCACTGTGCACTGAATGCCAGGACGGCATGTGCACGTTAAAACACCGAGCTGGGCAAGAGCAGGAAGGGAGCACGGCCATCAAAGAGCATCTGGCATCTTGCCCTGGAAAGAGCACTGCTTTTGGAGTGTGCAGTAAAATCGTGTTCCTGGACAAGGGAGGCATAAGTGCGCTGCGCTCCTAAGCTATCTCCCTGCGAGACACACTGCCAAAGCTTTTCGCTATGATGCAGTCTAGTGCAGACGCACACTACGGCTCTCCGGAGCTGTCCGAAGCCAAGCGCCGGTGGCCGGCGTCTTTCGGCTGAAGCAGCGCTTCGGAGCGTACGGCTGCCGCTCCGCTGTTGTGTGCGCGAAGCAGCCGCTTCTCCTGCTCCGGGAGCCGGACAGAGCGGTAGCTTGTACGAGGGCAAAGAACGAAGCCGCAGAGCACCGGGCTTCTGCGCGCACCCTAAGGACTGCTAGAGGACCGTGGTGGCCGCTCGCCTGCCCCTTCAATTCCATTCTAGCATCCCTATGGAAGATGTTCCAGGACAATTTTCCTGAGTTTTGAATTCGTCCTGATGCAGCCCCTCCTGGGAAACTCGTGCTCGTCCTCTGAGGCTCCGAGTGCAGAGACCTCGATGGCAACTGCAGAAATGAAGGGCTGCGTTGAGTTGTCGAGAAGCAAGAACATAGCCAGCGCCTTGTGTTTGGGAGTCAGCAGCTGCTGGACTTTTGCGATTGCCTTCACCGTGCACTGAATGCCAGGACGGCATGTGCACGTTAAAACAACGAGCTGGGCAAGAGTAATCGAAAGATCACGGCCGTCAGAAAGCAGCTTATATATTGCCCTGGAAAGAGCACTGCTTTTGGAGTGTGCAGTAAAATCGTGTTTCTGGACAAGGGAGGCATAAGTGCGCTGCGCTCCTAAGCTATCTCCCTGCGAGACACACTGCCAAAGCTTTTCGCTATGATGCAGTCTAGTGCAGACGCACACTACGGCTCTCCGGAGCTGTCCGAAGCCAAGCGCCGGTGGCCGGCGTCTTTCGGCTGAAGCAGCGCTTCGGAGCGTACGGCTGTTGTGTGCGCGAAGCAGCCGCTTCTCCTGCTCCGGGAGCCGGACAGAGCGCTAGCTTGTACGAGGGCGAAGAACGTTGCCGCAGGGAGACGACATTGTGTGCACAGCCTTGGCACTGCTAGAGGACGGTGACTAAAGCTCCCTGCCTCTTCAATGCACTGCTGGCATGCTTTCTCGAAGGTGTTCCGAGACAACTTTCCTGGGTTTTGACTTCGTTCTGATGCAGCCCCTCTTGGGAAATCTGTGCTCGTCCCCGGAGGATCGAGATGCAGAGAACGCGATGGCAGCTGCCGAAATGAAGGACTCTGTTGAAGTGTCGAGAAGAAAGAACTTAGACAAGCGTGTTGTGTTTGGGAGTCAGCAGCTGCTGGACTTTTGCGATTGCTTTCACTGTGCACTGAATGCCAAGAAGGCATGTGCACGTTAAAACAACGAGCTGGGCATGAGCAGGAAGGGAGCACGGGCATCAGAGTGCATCTGGCATCTTGCCCTGGAAAGAGCACTGCTTTTGGAGTGTGCAGTAAAATCGTGTTTCTGGACAAGGGAGGCATAAGTGCGCTGCGCTCCTAAGCTATCTCCCTGCGAGACACACTGCCAAAGCTTTTCGCTATGATGCAGTCTAGTGCAGACGCACACTACGGCTCTCCGGAGCTGTACGAAGCCAAGCGCCGGTGGCCGGCGTCTTTCGGCTGAAGCAGCGCTTCGGAGCGTACGGCTGCCGCTCCGCTGTTGTGTGCGCGAAGCAGCCGCTTCTCCTGCTCCGGGAGCCGGACAGAGCGGTAGCTTGTACGAGGGCGAAGAACGTTGCCGCAGGGAGACGACATTGTGTGCACAGCCTTGGCACTGCTAGAGGACGGTGACTAAAGCTCCCTGCCTCTTCCATGCACTGCTGGCATGCTTTCTCGAAGGTGTTCCGAGACAACTTTCCTGGGTTTTGACTTCGTTCTGATGCAGCCCCTCTTGGGAAATCTGTGCTCGTCCCCGGAGGATCGAGATGCAGAGAACGCGATGGCAGCTGCCGAAATGAAGGACTCTGTTGAAGTGTCGAGAAGAAAGAACTTAGACAAGCGTGTTGTGTTTGGGAGTCAGCAGCTGCTGGACTTTTGCGATTGCTTTCACTGTGCACTGAATGCCAAGAAGGCATGTGCACGTTAAAACAACGAGCTGGGCATGAGCAGGAAGGGAGCACGGGCATCAGAGTGCATCTGGCATCTTGCCCTGGAAAGAGCACTGCTTTTGGAGTGTGCAGTAAAATCGTGTTTCTGGACAAGGGAGGCATAAGTGCGCTGCGCTCCTAAGCTATCTCCCTGCGAGACACACTGCCAAAGCTTTTCGCTATGATGCAGTCTAGTGCAGACGCACACTACGGCTCTCCGGAGCTGTACGAAGCCAAGCGCCGGTGGCCGGCGTCTTTCGGCTGAAGCAGCGCTTCGGAGCGTACGGCTGCCGCTCCGCTGTTGTGTGCGCGAAGCAGCCGCTTCTCCTGCTCCGGGAGCCGGACAGAGCGGTAGCTTGTACGAGGGCGAAGAACGAAGCCGCAGAGCACCGGGCTTCTGCGCGCACCCTAAGGACTGCTAGAGGACCGTGGTGGCCGCTCGCCTGCCTCTTCAATTGCATTCTAGCATCCTTATGGAAGGTGTTCCAGGACAATTTTCCTGAGTTTTGAATTCGTCCTGATGCAGCCCCTCCTGGGAAACTCGTGCTCGTCCTCTGAGTCTCCGAGTGCAGAGACCTCGATGGCAACTGCAGAAATGAAGGGCTGCGTTGAGTTGTCGAGAAGCAAGAACATAGCCAGCGCCTTGTGTTTGGGAGTCAGCAGCTGCTGGACTTTTGCGATTGCCTTCACCGTGCACTGAATGCCAGGACGGCATGTGCACGTTAAAACAACGAGCTGGGCAAGAGTAATCGAAAGATCACGGCCGTCAGAAAGCAGCTTATATATTGCCCTGGAAAGAGCACTGCTTTTGGAGTGTGCAGTAAAATCGTGTTTCTGGACAAGGGAGGCATAAGTGCGCTGCGCTCCTAAGCTATCTCCCTGCGAGACACACTGCCAAAGCTTTTCGCTATGATGCAGTCTAGTGCAGACGCACACTACGGCTCTCCGGAGCTGTCCGAAGCCAAGCGCCGGTGGCCGGCGTCTTTCGGCTGAAGCAGTGCTTCGGAGCGTACGGCTATTGTGTGCGCGAAGCAGCCGCTTCTCCTGCTCCGCGAGCCGGACAGAGCGGTAGCTTGTACGAGGGCGAAGAACGAAGCCGCAGAGCACCGGGCTTCTGCGCGCACCCTAAGGACTGCTAGAGGACCGTGCTGGCCGCTCGCCTGCCTCTTCAATTCCATTCTAGCATCCTTATGGAAGGTGTTCCAGGACAATTTTCCTGAGTTTTGAATTCGTCCTGATGCAGCCCCTCCTGGGAAACTCGTGCTCGTCCTCTGAGTCTCCGATTGCAGAGACCTCGATGGCAAATGCAGAAATGAAGGGCTGCGTTGAGTTGTCGAGAAGCAAGAACATAGCCAGCGCCTTGTGTTTGGGAGTCAGCAGCTGCTGGACTTTTGCGATTGCCTTCACTGTGCACTGAATGCCAGGACGGCATGTGCACGTTAAAACACCGAGCTGGGCAAGAGCAGGAAGGGAGCACGGCCATCAAAGAGCATCTGGCATCTTGCCCTGGAAAGAGCACTGCTTTTGGAGTGTGCAGTAAAATCGTGTTCCTGGACAAGGGAGGCATAAGTGCGCTGCGCTCCTAAGCTATCTCCCTGCGAGACACACTGCCAAAGCTTTTCGCTATGATGCAGTCTAGTGCAGACGCACACTACGGCTCTCCGGAGCTGTCCGAAGCCAAGCGCCGGTGGCCGGCGTCTTTCGGCTGAAGCAGCGCTTCGGAGCGTACGGCTGCCGCTCCGCTGTTGTGTGCGCGAAGCAGCCGCTTCTCCTGCTCCGGGAGCCGGACAGAGCGGTAGCTTGTACGAGGGCAAAGAACGAAGCCGCAGAGCACCGGGCTTCTGCGCGCACCCTAAGGACTGCTAGAGGACCGTGGTGGCCGCTCGCCTGCCCCTTCAATTCCATTCTAGCATCCCTATGGAAGATGTTCCAGGACAATTTTCCTGAGTTTTGAATTCGTCCTGATGCAGCCCCTCCTGGGAAACTCGTGCTCGTCCTCTGAGGCTCCGAGTGCAGAGACCTCGATGGCAACTGCAGAAATGAAGGGCTGCGTTGAGTTGTCGAGAAGCAAGAACATAGCCAGCGCCTTGTGTTTGGGAGTCAGCAGCTGCTGGACTTTTGCGATTGCCTTCACCGTGCACTGAATGCCAGGACGGCATGTGCACGTTAAAACAACGAGCTGGGCAAGAGTAATCGAAAGATCACGGCCGTCAGAAAGCAGCTTATATATTGCCCTGGAAAGAGCACTGCTTTTGGAGTGTGCAGTAAAATCGTGTTTCTGGACAAGGGAGGCATAAGTGCGCTGCGCTCCTAAGCTATCTCCCTGCGAGACACACTGCCAAAGCTTTTCGCTATGATGCAGTCTAGTGCAGACGCACACTACGGCTCTCCGGAGCTGTCCGAAGCCAAGCGCCGGTGGCCGGCGTCTTTCGGCTGAAGCAGCGCTTCGGAGCGTACGGCTGTTGTGTGCGCGAAGCAGCCGCTTCTCCTGCTCCGGGAGCCGGACAGAGCGCTAGCTTGTACGAGGGCGAAGAACGTTGCCGCAGGGAGACGACATTGTGTGCACAGCCTTGGCACTGCTAGAGGACGGTGACTAAAGCTCCCTGCCTCTTCAATGCACTGCTGGCATGCTTTCTCGAAGGTGTTCCGAGACAACTTTCCTGGGTTTTGACTTCGTTCTGATGCAGCCCCTCTTGGGAAATCTGTGCTCGTCCCCGGAGGATCGAGATGCAGAGAACGCGATGGCAGCTGCCGAAATGAAGGACTCTGTTGAAGTGTCGAGAAGAAAGAACTTAGACAAGCGTGTTGTGTTTGGGAGTCAGCAGCTGCTGGACTTTTGCGATTGCTTTCACTGTGCACTGAATGCCAAGAAGGCATGTGCACGTTAAAACAACGAGCTGGGCATGAGCAGGAAGGGAGCACGGGCATCAGAGTGCATCTGGCATCTTGCCCTGGAAAGAGCACTGCTTTTGGAGTGTGCAGTAAAATCGTGTTTCTGGACAAGGGAGGCATAAGTGCGCTGCGCTCCTAAGCTATCTCCCTGCGAGACACACTGCCAAAGCTTTTCGCTATGATGCAGTCTAGTGCAGACGCACACTACGGCTCTCCGGAGCTGTACGAAGCCAAGCGCCGGTGGCCGGCGTCTTTCGGCTGAAGCAGCGCTTCGGAGCGTACGGCTGCCGCTCCGCTGTTGTGTGCGCGAAGCAGCCGCTTCTCCTGCTCCGGGAGCCGGACAGAGCGGTAGCTTGTACGAGGGCGAAGAACGTTGCCGCAGGGAGACGACATTGTGTGCACAGCCTTGGCACTGCTAGAGGACGGTGACTAAAGCTCCCTGCCTCTTCCATGCACTGCTGGCATGCTTTCTCGAAGGTGTTCCGAGACAACTTTCCTGGGTTTTGACTTCGTTCTGATGCAGCCCCTCTTGGGAAATCTGTGCTCGTCCCCGGAGGATCGAGATGCAGAGAACGCGATGGCAGCTGCCGAAATGAAGGACTCTGTTGAAGTGTCGAGAAGAAAGAACTTAGACAAGCGTGTTGTGTTTGGGAGTCAGCAGCTGCTGGACTTTTGCGATTGCTTTCACTGTGCACTGAATGCCAAGAAGGCATGTGCACGTTAAAACAACGAGCTGGGCATGAGCAGGAAGGGAGCACGGGCATCAGAGTGCATCTGGCATCTTGCCCTGGAAAGAGCACTGCTTTTGGAGTGTGCAGTAAAATCGTGTTTCTGGACAAGGGAGGCATAAGTGCGCTGCGCTCCTAAGCTATCTCCCTGCGAGACACACTGCCAAAGCTTTTCGCTATGATGCAGTCTAGTGCAGACGCACACTACGGCTCTCCGGAGCTGTACGAAGCCAAGCGCCGGTGGCCGGCGTCTTTCGGCTGAAGCAGCGCTTCGGAGCGTACGGCTGCCGCTCCGCTGTTGTGTGCGCGAAGCAGCCGCTTCTCCTGCTCCGGGAGCCGGACAGAGCGGTAGCTTGTACGAGGGCGAAGAACGAAGCCGCAGAGCACCGGGCTTCTGCGCGCACCCTAAGGACTGCTAGAGGACCGTGGTGGCCGCTCGCCTTCCCCTTCAATTCCATTCTAGCATCCCTATGGAAGATGTTCCAGGACAATTTTCCTGAGTTTTGAATTCGTCCTGATGCAGCCCCTCCTGGGAAACTCGTGCTCGTCCTCTGAGGCTCCGAGTGCAGAGACCTCGATGGCAACTGCAGAAATGAAGGGCTGCGTTGAGTTGTCGAGAAGCAAGAACATAGCCAGCGCCTTGTGTTTGGGAGTCAGCAGCTGCTGGACTTTTGCGTTTGTCTTCACCGTGCACTGAATGCCAGGACGGCATGTGCACGTTAAAACAACGAGCTGGGCAAGAGTAATCGAAAGATCACGGCCGTCAGAAAGCAGCTTATATATTGCCCTGGAAAGAGCACTGCTTTTGGAGTGTGCAGTAAAATCGTGTTTCTGGACAAGGGAGGCATAAGTGCGCTGCGCTCCTAAGCTATCTCCCTGCGAGACACACTGCCAAAGCTTTTCGCTATGATGCAGTCTAGTGCAGACGCACACTACGGCTCTCCGGAGCTGTCCGAAGCCAAGCGCCGGTGGCCGGCGTCTTTCGGCTGAAGCAGCGCTTCGGAGCGTACGGCTGTTGTGTGCGCGAAGCAGCCGCTTCTCCTGCTCCGGGAGCCGGACAGAGCGCTAGCTTGTACGAGGGCGAAGAACGAAGCCGCAGAGCACCGGGCTTCTGCGCGCACCCTAAGGACTGCTAGAGGACCGTGGTGGCCGCTCGCCTTCCCCTTCAATTCCATTCTAGCATCCCTATGGAAGATGTTCCAGGACAATTTTCCTGAGTTTTGAATTCGTCCTGATGCAGCCCCTCCTGGGAAACTCGTGCTCGTCCTCTGAGTCTCCGACATGCAGAGACCTCGATGGCAACTGCAGAAATGAAGGGCTGCGTTGAGTTGTCGAGAAGCAAGAACATAGCCAGCGCCTTGTGTTTGGGAGTCAGCAGCTGCTGGACTTTTGCGTTTGCCTTCACCGTGCACTGAATGCCAGGACGGCATGTGCACGTTAAAACAACGAGCTGGGCAAGAGTAATCGAAAGATCACGGCCGTCAGAAAGCAGCTTATATATTGCCCTGGAAAGAGCACTGCTTTTGGAGTGTGCAGTAAAATCGTGTTTCTGGACAAGGGAGGCATAAGTGCGCTGCGCTCCTAAGCTATCTCCCTGCGAGACACACTGCCAAAGCTTTTCGCTATGATGCAGTCTAGTGCAGACGCACACTACGGCTCTCCGGAGCTGTCCGAAGCCAAGCGCCGGTGGCCGGCGTCTTTCGGCTGAAGCAGCGCTTCGGAGCGTACGGCTGTTGTGTGCGCGAAGCAGCCGCTTCTCCTGCTCCGGGAGCCGGACAGAGCGCTAGCTTGTACGAGGGCGAAGAACGTTGCCGCAGGGAGACGACATTGTGTGCACAGCCTTGGCACTGCTAGAGGACGGTGACTAAAGCTCCCTGCCTCTTCAATGCACTGCTGGCATGCTTTCTCGAAGGTGTTCCGAGACAACTTTCCTGGGTTTTGACTTCGTTCTGATGCAGCCCCTCTTGGGAAATCTGTGCTCGTCCCCGGAGGATCGAGATGCAGAGAACGCGATGGCAGCTGCCGAAATGAAGGACTCTGTTGAAGTGTCGAGAAGAAAGAACTTAGACAAGCGTGTTGTGTTTGGGAGTCAGCAGCTGCTGGACTTTTGCGATTGCTTTCACTGTGCACTGAATGCCAAGAAGGCATGTGCACGTTAAAACAACGAGCTGGGCATGAGCAGGAAGGGAGCACGGGCATCAGAGTGCATCTGGCATCTTGCCCTGGAAAGAGCACTGCTTTTGGAGTGTGCAGTAAAATCGTGTTTCTGGACAAGGGAGGCATAAGTGCGCTGCGCTCCTAAGCTATCTCCCTGCGAGACACACTGCCAAAGCTTTTCGCTATGATGCAGTCTAGTGCAGACGCACACTACGGCTCTCCGGAGCTGTCCGAAGCGAAGCGCCGGTGGCCGGCGTCTTTCGGCTGAAGCAGCGCTTCGGAGCGTACGGCTGCCGCTCCGCTGTTGTGTGCGCGAAGCAGCGGCTTCTCCTGCTCCGGGAGCCGGACAGAGCGCTAGCTTGTACGAGGGCGAAGAACGAAGCCGCAGAGCAACGGGCTTCTGCGCGCACCCTAAGGACTGCTAGAGGACCGTGGTGGCCGCTCGCCTGCCTCTTCAATTGCATTCTAGCATCCTTATGGAAGGTGTTCCAGGACAATTTTCCTGAGTTTTGAATTCGTCCTGATGCAGCCCCTCCTGGGAAACTCGTGCTCGTCCTCTGAGGCTCCGAGTGCAGAGACCTCGATGGCAACTGCAGAAATGAAGGGCTGCGTTGAGTTGTCGAGAAGCAAGAACATAGCCAGCGCCTTGTGTTTGGGAGTCAGTAGCTGCTGGACTTTTGCGATTGCCTTCACCGTGCACTGAATGCCAGGACGGCATGTGCACGTTAAAACAACGAGCTGGGCAAGAGTAATCGAAAGATCACGGCCGTCAGAAAGCAGCTTATATATTGCCCTGGAAAGAGCACTGCTTTTGGAGTGTGCAGTAAAATCGTGTTTCTGGACAAGGGAGGCATAAGTGCGCTGCGCTCCTAAGCTATCTCCCTGCGAGACACACTGCCAAAGCTTTTCGCTATGATGCAGTCTAGTGCAGACGCACACTACGGCTCTCCGGAGCTGTCCGAAGCCAAGCGCCGGTGGCCGGCGTCTTTCGGCTGAAGCAGCGCTTCGGAGCGTACGGCTGTTGTGTGCGCGAAGCAGCCGCTTCTCCTGCTCCGGGAGCCGGACAGAGCGGTAGCTTGTACGAGGGCGAAGAACGTTGCCGCAGGGAGACGACATTGTGTGCACAGCCTTGGCACTGCTAGAGGACGGTGACTAAAGCTCCCTGCCTCTTCAATGCACTGCTGGCATGCTTTCTCGAAGGTGTTCCGAGACAACTTTCCTGGGTTTTGACTTCGTTCTGATGCAGCCCCTCTTGGGAAATCTGTGCTCGTCCCCGGAGGATCGAGATGCAGAGAACGCGATGGCAGCTGCCGAAATGAAGGACTCTGTTGAAGTGTCGAGAAGAAAGAACTTAGACAAGCGTGTTGTGTTTGGGAGTCAGCAGCTGCTGGACTTTTGCGATTGCTTTCTTTGTGCACTGAATGCCAAGAAGGCATGTGCACGTTAAAACAACGAGCTGGGCATGAGCAGGAAGGGAGCACGGGCATCAGAGTGCATCTGGCATCTTGCCCTGGAAAGAGCACTGCTTTTGGAGTGTGCAGTAAAATCGTGTTTCTGGACAAGGGAGGCATAAGTGCGCTGCGCTCCTAAGCTATCTCCCTGCGAGACACACTGCCAAAGCTTTTCGCTATGATGCAGTCTAGTGCAGACGCACACTACGGCTCTCCGGAGCTGTCCGAAGCCAAGCGCCGGTGGCCGGCGTCTTTCGGCTGAAGCAGCGCTTCGGAGCGTACGGCTGCCGCTCCCCTGTTGTGTGCGCGAAGCAGCCGCTTCTCCTGCTCCGGGAGCCGGACAGAGCGGTAGCTTGTACGAAGGCGAAGAACGAAGCCGCAGAGCAACGGGCTTCTGCGCGCACCCTAAGGACTGCTAGAGGACCGTGGTGGCCGCTCGCCTGCCTCTTCAATTGCATTCTAGCATCCTTATGGAAGGTGTTCCAGGACAATTTTCCTGAGTTTTGAATTCGTCCTGATGCAGCCCCTCCTGGGAAACTCGTGCTCGTCCTCTGAGGCTCCGAGTGCAGAGACCTCGATGGCAACTGCAGAAATGAAGGGCTGCGTTGAGTTGTCGAGAAGCAAGAACATAGCCAGCGCCTTGTGTTTGGGAGTCAGTAGCTGCTGGACTTTTGCGATTGCCTTCACCGTGCACTGAATGCCAGGACGGCATGTGCACGTTAAAACAACGAGCTGGGCAAGAGTAATCGAAAGATCACGGCCGTCAGAAAGCAGCTTATATATTGCCCTGGAAAGAGCACTGCTTTTGGAGTGTGCAGTAAAATCGTGTTTCTGGACAAGGGAGGCATAAGTGCGCTGCGCTCCTAAGCTATCTCCCTGCGAGACACACTGCCAAAGCTTTTCGCTATGATGCAGTCTAGTGCAGACGCACACTACGGCTCTCCGGAGCTGTCCGAAGCCAAGCGCCGGTGGCCGGCGTCTTTCGGCTGAAGCAGCGCTTCGGAGCGTACGGCTGTTGTGTGCGCGAAGCAGCCGCTTCTCCTGCTCCGGGAGCCGGACAGAGCGGTAGCTTGTACGAGGGCGAAGAACGTTGCCGCAGGGAGACGACATTGTGTGCACAGCCTTGGCACTGCTAGAGGACGGTGACTAAAGCTCCCTGCCTCTTCAATGCACTGCTGGCATGCTTTCTTGAAGGTGTTCCGTGACAACTTTCCTGGGTTTTGACTTCGTTCTGATGCAGCCATTCTTGGGAAATCTGTGCTCGTCCCCGGAGGATCGAGATGCAGAGAACGCGATGGCAGCTGCCGAAATGAAGGACTCTGTTGAAGTGTCGAGAAGAAAGAACTTAGACAAGCGTGTTGTGTTTGGGAGTCAGCAGCTGCTGGACTTTTGCGATTGCTTTCTTTGTGCACTGAATGCCAAGAAGGCATGTGCACGTTAAAACAACGAGCTGGGCATGAGCAGGAAGGGAGCACGGGCATCAGAGTGCATCTGGCATCTTGCCCTGGAAAGAGCACTGCTTTTGGAGTGTGCAGTAAAATCGTGTTTCTGGACAAGGGAGGCATAAGTGCGCTGCGCTCCTAAGCTATCTCCCTGCGAGACACACTGCCAAAGCTTTTCGCTATGATGCAGTCTAGTGCAGACGCACACTACGGCTCTCCGGAGCTGTCCGAAGCCAAGCGCCGGTGGCCGGCGTCTTTCGGCTGAAGCAGCGCTTCGGAGCGTACGGCTGTTGTGTGCGCGAAGCAGCGGCTTCTCCTGCTCCGGGAGCCGGACAGAGCGCTAGCTTGTACGAGGGCGAAGAACGAAGCCGCAGAGCAACGGGCTTCTGCGCGCACCCTAAGGACTGCTAGAGGACCGTGGTGGCCGCTCGCCTGCCTCTTCAATTGCATTCTAGCATCCTTATGGAAGGTGTTCCAGGACAATTTTCCTGAGTTTTGAATTCGTCCTGATGCAGCCCCTCCTGGGAAACTCGTGCTCGTCCTCTGAGGCTCCGAGTGCAGAGACCTCGATGGCAACTGCAGAAATGAAGGGCTGCGTTGAGTTGTCGAGAAGCAAGAACATAGCCAGCGCCTTGTGTTTGGGAGTCAGTAGCTGCTGGACTTTTGCGATTGCCTTCACCGTGCACTGAATGCCAGGACGGCATGTGCACGTTAAAACAACGAGCTGGGCAAGAGTAATCGAAAGATCACGGCCGTCAGAAAGCAGCTTATATATTGCCCTGGAAAGAGCACTGCTTTTGGAGTGTGCAGTAAAATCGTGTTTCTGGACAAGGGAGGCATAAGTGCGCTGCGCTCCTAAGCTATCTCCCTGCGAGACACACTGCCAAAGCTTTTCGCTATGATGCAGTCTAGTGCAGACGCACACTACGGCTCTCCGGAGCTGTCCGAAGCCAAGCGCCGGTGGCCGGCGTCTTTCGGCTGAAGCAGCGCTTCGGAGCGTACGGCTGTTGTGTGCGCGAAGCAGCCGCTTCTCCTGCTCCGGGAGCCGGACAGAGCGGTAGCTTGTACGAGGGCGAAGAACGTTGCCGCAGGGAGACGACATTGTGTGCACAGCCTTGGCACTGCTAGAGGACGGTGACTAAAGCTCCCTGCCTCTTCAATGCACTGCTGGCATGCTTTCTCGAAGGTGTTCCGAGACAACTTTCCTGGGTTTTGACTTCGTTCTGATGCAGCCCCTCTTGGGAAATCTGTGCTCGTCCCCGGAGGATCGAGATGCAGAGAACGCGATGGCAGCTGCCGAAATGAAGGACTCTGTTGAAGTGTCGAGAAGAAAGAACTTAGACAAGCGTGTTGTGTTTGGGAGTCAGCAGCTGCTGGACTTTTGCGATTGCTTTCTTTGTGCACTGAATGCCAAGAAGGCATGTGCACGTTAAAACAACGAGCTGGGCATGAGCAGGAAGGGAGCACGGGCATCAGAGTGCATCTGGCATCTTGCCCTGGAAAGAGCACTGCTTTTGGAGTGTGCAGTAAAATCGTGTTTCTGGACAAGGGAGGCATAAGTGCGCTGCGCTCCTAAGCTATCTCCCTGCGAGACACACTGCCAAAGCTTTTCGCTATGATGCAGTCTAGTGCAGACGCACACTACGGCTCTCCGGAGCTGTCCGAAGCCAAGCGCCGGTGGCCGGCGTCTTTCGGCTGAAGCAGCGCTTCGGAGCGTACGGCTGCCGCTCCCCTGTTGTGTGCGCGAAGCAGCCGCTTCTCCTGCTCCGGGAGCCGGACAGAGCGGTAGCTTGTACGAAGGCGAAGAACGAAGCCGCAGAGCAACGGGCTTCTGCGCGCACCCTAAGGACTGCTAGAGGACCGTGGTGGCCGCTCGCCTGCCTCTTCAATTGCATTCTAGCATCCTTATGGAAGGTGTTCCAGGACAATTTTCCTGAGTTTTGAATTCGTCCTGATGCAGCCCCTCCTGGGAAACTCGTGCTCGTCCTCTGAGGCTCCGAGTGCAGAGACCTCGATGGCAACTGCAGAAATGAAGGGCTGCGTTGAGTTGTCGAGAAGCAAGAACATAGCCAGCGCCTTGTGTTTGGGAGTCAGTAGCTGCTGGACTTTTGCGATTGCCTTCACCGTGCACTGAATGCCAGGACGGCATGTGCACGTTAAAACAACGAGCTGGGCAAGAGTAATCGAAAGATCACGGCCGTCAGAAAGCAGCTTATATATTGCCCTGGAAAGAGCACTGCTTTTGGAGTGTGCAGTAAAATCGTGTTTCTGGACAAGGGAGGCATAAGTGCGCTGCGCTCCTAAGCTATCTCCCTGCGAGACACACTGCCAAAGCTTTTCGCTATGATGCAGTCTAGTGCAGACGCACACTACGGCTCTCCGGAGCTGTCCGAAGCCAAGCGCCGGTGGCCGGCGTCTTTCGGCTGAAGCAGCGCTTCGGAGCGTACGGCTGTTGTGTGCGCGAAGCAGCCGCTTCTCCTGCTCCGGGAGCCGGACAGAGCGGTAGCTTGTACGAGGGCGAAGAACGTTGCCGCAGGGAGACGACATTGTGTGCACAGCCTTGGCACTGCTAGAGGACGGTGACTAAAGCTCCCTGCCTCTTCAATGCACTGCTGGCATGCTTTCTTGAAGGTGTTCCGTGACAACTTTCCTGGGTTTTGACTTCGTTCTGATGCAGCCATTCTTGGGAAATCTGTGCTCGTCCCCGGAGGATCGAGATGCAGAGAACGCGATGGCAGCTGCCGAAATGAAGGACTCTGTTGAAGTGTCGAGAAGAAAGAACTTAGACAAGCGTGTTGTGTTTGGGAGTCAGCAGCTGCTGGACTTTTGCGATTGCTTTCTTTGTGCACTGAATGCCAAGAAGGCATGTGCACGTTAAAACAACGAGCTGGGCATGAGCAGGAAGGGAGCACGGGCATCAGAGTGCATCTGGCATCTTGCCCTGGAAAGAGCACTGCTTTTGGAGTGTGCAGTAAAATCGTGTTTCTGGACAAGGGAGGCATAAGTGCGCTGCGCTCCTAAGCTATCTCCCTGCGAGACACACTGCCAAAGCTTTTCGCTATGATGCAGTCTAGTGCAGACGCACACTACGGCTCTCCGGAGCTGTCCGAAGCCAAGCGCCGGTGGCCGGCGTCTTTCGGCTGAAGCAGCGCTTCGGAGCGTACGGCTGTTGTGTGCGCGAAGCAGCCGCTTCTCCTGCTCCGGGAGCCGGACAGAGCGCTAGCTTGTACGAGGGCGAAGAACGAAGCCGCAGAGCACCGGGCTTCTGCGCGCACCCTAAGGACTGCTAGAGGACCGTGGTGGCAGCTCGCCTGCCTCTTCAATTGCATTCTAGCATCCTTATGGAAGGTGTTCCAGGACAATTTTCCTGAGTTTTGAATTCGTCCTGATGCAGCCCCTCCTGGGAAACTCGTGCTCGTCCTCTGAGGCTCCGAGTGCAGAGACCTCGATGGCAACTGCAGAAATGAAGGGCTGCGTTGAGTTGTCGAGAAGCAAGAACATAGCCAGCGCCTTGTGTTTGGGAGTCAGTAGCTGCTGGACTTTTGCGATTGCCTTCACCGTGCACTGAATGCCAGGACGGCATGTGCACGTTAAAACAACGAGCTGGGCAAGAGTAATCGAAAGATCACGGCCGTCAGAAAGCAGCTTATATATTGCCCTGGAAAGAGCACTGTATTTGGAGTGTGCAATAAAATCGTGTTTCTGGACAAGGGAGGCATAAGTGCGCTGCGCTCCTAAGCTATCTCCCTGCGAGACACACTGCCAAAGCTTTTCGCTATGATGCAGTCTAGTGCAGACGCACACTACGGCTCTCCGGAGCTGTCCGAAGCCAAGCGCCGGTGGCCGGCGTCTTTCGGCTGAAGCAGCGCTTCGGAGCGTACGGCTGTTGTGTGCGCGAAGCAGCCGCTTCTCCTGCTCCGGGAGCCGGACAGAGCGGTAGCTTGTACGAGGGCGAAGAACGTTGCCGCAGGGAGACGACATTGTGTGCACAGCCTTGGCACTGCTAGAGGACGGTGACTAAAGCTCCCTGCCTTTTCAATGCACTGCTGGCATGCTTTCTTGAAGGTGTTCCGTGACAACTTTCCTGGGTTTTGACTTCGTTCTGATGCAGCCATTCTTGGGAAATCTGTGCTCGTCCCCGGAGGATCGAGATGCAGAGAACGCGATGGCAGCTGCCGAAATGAAGGACTCTGTTGAAGTGTCGAGAAGAAAGAACTTAGACAAGCGTGTTGTGTTTGGGAGTCAGCAGCTGCTGGACTTTTGCGATTGCTTTCTTTGTGCACTGAATGCCAAGAAGGCATGTGCACGTTAAAACAATGAGCTGGGCATGAGCAGGAAGGGAGCACGGGCATCAGAGTGCATCTGGCATCTTGCCCTGGAAAGAGCACTGCTTTTGGAGTGTGCAGTAAAATCGTGTTTCTGGACAAGGGAGGCATAAGTGCGCTGCGCTCCTAAGCTATCTCCCTGCGAGACACACTGCCAAAGCTTTTCGCTATGATGCAGTCTAGTGCAGACGCACACTACGGCTCTCCGGAGCTGTCCGAAGCCAAGCGCCGGTGGCCGGCGTCTTTCGGCTGAAGCAGCGTGTGCGCGAAGCAGCCGCTTCTCCTGCTCCGGGAGCCGGACAGAGCGCTAGCTTGTACGAGGGCGAAGAACGAAGCCGCAGAGCACCGGGCTTCTGCGCGCACCCTAAGGACTGCTAGAGGACCGTGCTGGCCGCTCGCCTTCCCCTTCAATTCCATTCTAGCATCCCTATAGAAGATGTTCCAGGACAATTTTCCTGAGTTTTGAATTCGTCCTGATGCAGCCCCTCCTGGGAAACTCGTGCTCCTCCTCTGGGTCTCCGAGTGCAGAGACCTCGATGGCAACTGCAGAAATGAAGGGCTGCGTTGAGTTGTCGAGAAGCAAGAACATAGCCAGCGCCTTGTGTTTGGGAGTCAGCAGCTGCTGGACTTTTGCGTTTGCCTTCACGGTGCACTGAATGCCAGGACGGCATGTGCACGTTAAAACAACGAGCTGGGCAAGAGTAATCGAAAGATCACGGCCGTCAGAAAGCAGCTTATATATTGCCCTGGAAAGAGCACTGTTTTTGGAGTGTGCAATAAAATCGTGTTTCTGGACAAGGGAGGCATAAGTGCGCTGCGCTCCTAAGCTATCTCCCTGCGAGACACACTGCCAAAGCTTTTCGCTATGATGCAGTCTAGTGCAGACGCACACTACGGCTCTCGGCTGCTGTCCGAAGCCAAGCGCCGGTGGCCGGCGTCTTTCGGCTGAAGCAGCGCTTCGGAGCGTACGGCTGTTGTGTGCGCGAAGCAGCCGCTTCTCCTGCTCCGGGAGCCGGACAGAGCGGTAGCTTGTACGAGGGCGAAGAACGTTGCCGCAGGGAGACGACATTGTGTGCACAGCCTTGGCACTGCTAGAGGACGGTGACTAAAGCTCCCTGCCTCTTCCATGCACTGCTGGCATGCTTTCTCGAAGGTGTTCCGAGACAACTTTCCTGGGTTTTGACTTCGTTCTGATGCAGCCCCTCTTGGGAAATCTGTGCTCGTCCCCGGAGGATCGAGATGCAGAGAACGCGATGGCAGCTGCCGAAATGAAGGACTCTGTTGAAGTGTCGAGAAGAAAGAACTTAGACAAGCGTGTTGTGTTTGGGAGTCAGCAGCTGCTGGACTTTTGCGATTGCTTTCACTGTGCACTGAATGCCAAGAAGGCATGTGCACGTTAAAACAACGAGCTGGGCATGAGCAGGAAGGGAGCACGGGCATCAGAGTGCATCTGGCATCTTGCCCTGGAAAGAGCACTGCTTTTGGAGTGTGCAGTAAAATCGTGTTTCTGGACAAGGGAGGCATAAGTGCGCTGCGCTCCTAAGCTATCTCCCTGCGAGACACACTGCCAAAGCTTTTCGCTATGATGCAGTCTAGTGCAGACGCACACTACGGCTCTCCGGAGCTGTCCGAAGCCAAGCGCCGGTGGCCGGCGTCTTTCGGCTGAAGCAGCGCTTCGGAGCGTACGGCTGTTGTGTGCGCGAAGCAGCCGCTTCTCCTGCTCCGGGAGCCGGACAGAGCGCTAGCTTGTACGAGGGCGAAGAACGAAGCCGCAGAGCACCGGGCTTCTGCGCGCACCCTAAGGACTGCTAGAGGACCGTGGTGGCCGCTCGCCTGCCTCTTCAATTGCATTCTAGCATCCTTATGGAAGGTGTTCCAGGACAATTTTCCTGAGTTTTGAATTCGTCCTGATGCAGCCCCTCCTGGGAAACTCGTGCTCCTCCTCTGGGTCTCCGAGTGCAGAGACCTCGATGGCAACTGCAGAAATGAAGGGCTGCGTTGAGTTGTCGAGAAGCAAGAACATAGCCAGCGCCTTGTGTTTGGGAGTCAGCAGCTGCTGGACTTTTGCGTTTGCCTTCACGGTGCACTGAATGCCAGGACGGCATGTGCACGTTAAAACAACGAGCTGGGCAAGAGTAATCGAAAGATCACGGCCGTCAGAAAGCAGCTTATATATTGCCCTGGAAAGAGCACTGCTTTTGGAGTGTGCAGTAAAATCGTGTTTCTGGACAAGGGAGGCATAAGTGCGCTGCGCTCCTAAGCTATCTCCCTGCGAGACACACTGCCAAAGCTTTTCGCTATGATGCAGTCTAGTGCAGACGCACACTACGGCTCTCCGGAGCTGTCCGAAGCCAAGCGCCGGTGGCCGGCGTCTTTCGGCTGAAGCAGCGCTTCGGAGCGTACGGCTGTTGTGTGCGCGAAGCAGCCGCTTCTCCTGCTCCGGGAGCCGGACAGAGCGCTAGCTTGTACGAGGGCGAAGAACGTTGCCGCAGGGAGACGACATTGTGTGCACAGCCTTGGCACTGCTAGAGGACGGTGACTAAAGCTCCCTGCCTCTTCCATGCACTGCTGGCATGCTTTCTCGAAGGTGTTCCGAGACAACTTTCCTGGGTTTTGACTTCGTTCTGATGCAGCCCCTCTTGGGAAATCTGTGCTCGTCCCCGGAGGATCGAGATGCAGAGAACGCGATGGCAGCTGCCGAAATGAAGGACTCTGTTGAAGTGTCGAGAAGAAAGAACTTAGACAAGCGTGTTGTGTTTGGGAGTCAGCAGCTGCTGGACTTTTGCGATTGCTTTCACTGTGCACTGAATGCCAAGAAGGCATGTGCACGTTAAAACAACGAGCTGGGCATGAGCAGGAAGGGAGCACGGGCATCAGAGTGCATCTGGCATCTTGCCCTGGAAAGAGCACTGCTTTTGGAGTGTGCAGTAAAATCGTGTTTCTGGACAAGGGAGGCATAAGTGCGCTGCGCTCCTAAGCTATCTCCCTGCGAGACACACTGCCAAAGCTTTTCGCTATGATGCAGTCTAGTGCAGACGCACACTACGGCTCTCCGGAGCTGTCCGAAGCCAAGCGCCGGTGGCCGGCGTCTTTCGGCTGAAGCAGCGCTTCGGAGCGTACGGCTGCCGCTCCGCTGCTGTGTGCGCGAAGCAGCCGCTTCTCCTGCTCCGGGAGCCGGACAGAGCGGTAGCTTGTACGAGGGCGAAGAACGAAGCCGCAGAGCACCGGGCTTCTGCGCGCACCCTAAGGACTGCTAGAGGACCGTGGTGGCCGCTCGCCTTCCCCTTCAATTCCATTCTAGCATCCCTATGGAAGATGTTCCAGGACAATTTTCCTGAGTTTTGAATTCGTCCTGATGCAGCCCCTCCTGGGAAACTCGTGCTCGTCCTCTGAGGCTCCGAGTGCAGAGACCTCGATGGCAACTGCAGAAATGAAGGGCTGCGTTGAGTTGTCGAGAAGCAAGAACATAGCCAGCGCCTTGTGTTTGGGAGTCAGCAGCTGCTGGACTTTTGCGTTTGCCTTCACGGTGCACTGAATGCCAGGACGGCATGTGCACGTTAAAACAACGAGCTGGGCAAGAGTAATCGAAAGATCACGGCCGTCAGAAAGCAGCTTATATATTGCCCTGGAAAGAGCACTGTTTTTGGAGTGTGCAATAAAATCGTGTTTCTGGACAAGGGAGGCATAAGTGCGCTGCGCTCCTAAGCTATCTCCCTGCGAGACACACTGCCAAAGCTTTTCGCTATGATGCAGTCTAGTGCAGACGCACACTACGGCTCTCGGCTGCTGTCCGAAGCGAAGCGCCGGTGGCCGGCGTCTTTCGGCTGAAGCAGCGCTTCGGAGCGTACGGCTGTTGTGTGCGCGAAGCAGCCGCTTCTCCTGCTCCGGGAGCCGGACAGAGCGGTAGCTTGTACGAGGGCGAAGAACGTTGCCGCAGGGAGACGACATTGTGTGCACAGCCTTGGCACTGCTAGAGGACGGTGACTAAAGCTCCCTGCCTCTTCCATGCACTGCTGGCATGCTTTCTCGAAGGTGTTCCGAGACAACTTTCCTGGGTTTTGACTTCGTTCTGATGCAGCCCCTCTTGGGAAATCTGTGCTCGTCCCCGGAGGATCGAGATGCAGAGAACGCGATGGCAGCTGCCGAAATGAAGGACTCTGTTGAAGTGTCGAGAAGAAAGAACTTAGACAAGCGTGTTGTGTTTGGGAGTCAGCAGCTGCTGGACTTTTGCGATTGCTTTCACTGTGCACTGAATGCCAAGAAGGCATGTGCACGTTAAAACAACGAGCTGGGCATGAGCAGGAAGGGAGCACGGGCATCAGAGTGCATCTGGCATCTTGCCCTGGAAAGAGCACTGCTTTTGGAGTGTGCAGTAAAATCGTGTTTCTGGACAAGGGAGGCATAAGTGCGCTGCGCTCCTAAGCTATCTCCCTGCGAGACACACTGCCAAAGCTTTTCGCTATGATGCAGTCTAGTGCAGACGCACACTACGGCTCTCCGGAGCTGTACGAAGCCAAGCGCCGGTGGCCGGCGTCTTTCGGCTGAAGCAGCGCTTCGGAGCGTACGGCTGCCGCTCCGCTGTTGTGTGCGCGAAGCAGCCGCTTCTCCTGCTCCGGGAGCCGGACAGAGCGCTAGCTTGTACGAGGGCGAAGAACGAAGCCGCAGAGCAACGGGCTTCTGCGCGCACCCTAAGGACTGCTAGAGGACCGTGGTGGCCGCTCGCCTTCCCCTTCAATTCCATTCTAGCATCCCTATGGAAGATGTTCCAGGACAATTTTCCTGAGTTTTGAATTCGTCCTGATGCAGCCCCTCCTGGGAAACTCGTGCTCGTCCTCTGAGTCTCCGACATGCAGAGACCTCGATGGCAACTGCAGAAATGAAGGGCTGCGTTGAGTTGTCGAGAAGCAAGAACATAGCCAGCGCCTTGTGTTTGGGAGTCAGCAGCTGCTGGACTTTTGCGTTTGCCTTCACCGTGCACTGAATGCCAGGACGGCATGTGCACGTTAAAACAACGAGCTGGGCAAGAGTAATCGAAAGATCACAGCCGTCAGAAAGCAGCTTATATATTGCCCTGGAAAGAGCACTGCTTTTGGAGTGTGCAGTAAAATCGTGTTTCTGGACAAGGGAGGCATAAGTGCGCTGCGCTCCTAAGCTATCTCCCTGCGAGACACACTGCCAAAGCTTTTCGCTATGATGCAGTCTAGTGCAGACGCACACTACGGCTCTCCGGAGCTGTCCGAAGCCAAGCGCCGGTGGCCGGCGTCTTTCGGCTGAAGCAGCGCTTCGGAGCGTACGGCTGTTGTGTGCGCGAAGCAGCCGCTTCTCCTGCTCCGGGAGCCGGACAGAGCGGTAGCTTGTACGAGGGCGAAGAACGTTGCCGCAGGGAGACGACATTGTGTGCACAGCCTTGGCACTGCTAGAGGACGGTGACTAAAGCTCCCTGCCTCTTCAATGCACTGCTGGCATGCTTTCTCGAAGGTGTTCCGAGACAACTTTCCTGGGTTTTGACTTCGTTCTGATGCAGCCCCTCTTGGGAAATCTGTCCTCGTCCCCGGAGGATCGAGATGCAGAGAACGCGATGGCAGCTGCCGAAATGAAGGACTCTGTTGAAGTGTCGAGAAGAAAGAACTTAGACAAGCGTGTTGTGTTTGGGAGTCAGCAGCTGCTGGACTTTTGCGATTGCTTTCACTGTGCACTGAATGCCAAGAAGGCATGTGCACGTTAAAACAACGAGCTGGGCATGAGCAGGAAGGGAGCACGGGCATCAGAGTGCATCTGGCATCTTGCCCTGGAAAGAGCACTGCTTTTGGAGTGTGCAGTAAAATCGTGTTTCTGGACAAGGGAGGCATAAGTGCGCTGCGCTCCTAAGCTATCTCCCTGCGAGACACACTGCCAAAGCTTTTCGCTATGATGCAGTCTAGTGCAGACGCACACTACGGCTCTCCGGAGCTGTCCGAAGCCAAGCGCCGGTGGCCGGCGTCTTTCGGCTGAAGCAGCGCTTCGGAGCGTACGGCTGCCGCTCCCCTGTTGTGTGCGCGAAGCAGCCGCTTCTCCTGCTCCGGGAGCCGGACAGAGCGGTAACTTGTACGAGGGCGAAGAACGAAGCCGCAGAGCACCGGGCTTCTGCGCGCACCCTAAGGACTGCTAGAGGACCGTGGTGGCCGCTCGCCTTCCCCTTCAATTCCATTCTAGCATCCTTATGGAAGGTGTTCCGAGACAATTTTCCTGAGTTTTGAATTCGTCCTGATGCAGCCCCTCCTGGGAAACTCGTGCTCGTCCTCTGAGGCTCCGAGTGCAGAGACCTCGATGGCAACTGCAGAAATGAAGGACTGCGTTGAGTTGTCGAGAAGCAAGAACATAGCCAGCGCCTTGTGTTTGGGAGTCAGCAGCTGCTGGACTTTTGCGATTGCCTTCACCGTGCACTGAATGCCAGGACGGCATGTGCACGTTAAAACAACGAGCTGGGCAAGAGTAATCGAAAGATCACGGCCGTCAGAAAGCAGCTTATATATTGCCCTGGAAAGAGCACTGCTTTTGGAGTGTGCAGTAAAATCGTGTTTCTGGACAAGGGAGGCATAAGTGCGCTGCGCTCCTAAGCTATCTCCCTGCGAGACACACTGCCAAAGCTTTTCGCTATGATGCAGTCTAGTGCAGACGCACACTACGGCTCTCGGCTGCTGTCCGAAGCCAAGCGCCGGTGGCCGGCGTCTTTCGGCTGAAGCAGCGCTTCGGAGCGTACGGCTGTTGTGTGCGCGAAGCAGCCGCTTCTCCTGCTCCGGGAGCCGGACAGAGCGGTAGCTTGTACGAGGGCGAAGAACGTTGCCGCAGGGAGACGACATTGTGTGCACAGCCTTGGCACTGCTAGAGGACGGTGACTAAAGCTCCCTGCCTCTTCCATGCACTGCTGGCATGCTTTCTCGAAGGTGTTCCGAGACAACTTTCCTGGGTTTTGACTTCGTTCTGATGCAGCCCCTCTTGGGAAATCTGTGCTCGTCCCCGGAGGATCGAGATGCAGAGAACGCGATGGCAGCTGCCGAAATGAAGGACTCTGTTGAAGTGTCGAGAAGAAAGAACTTAGACAAGCGTGTTGTGTTTGGGAGTCAGCAGCTGCTGGACTTTTGCGATTGCTTTCACTGTGCACTGAATGCCAAGAAGGCATGTGCACGTTAAAACAACGAGCTGGGCATGAGCAGGAAGGGAGCACGGGCATCAGAGTGCATCTGGCATCTTGCCCTGGAAAGAGCACTGCTTTTGGAGTGTGCAGTAAAATCGTGTTTCTGGACAAGGGAGGCATAAGTGCGCTGCGCTCCTAAGCTATCTCCCTGCGAGACACACTGCCAAAGCTTTTCGCTATGATGCAGTCTAGTGCAGACGCACACTACGGCTCTCGGCTGCTGTACGAAGCCAAGCGCCGGTGGCCGGCGTCTTTCGGCTGAAGCAGCGCTTCGGAGCGTACGGCTGCCGCTCCGCTGTTGTGTGCGCGAAGCAGCCGCTTCTCCTGCTCCGGGAGCCGGACAGAGCGCTAGCTTGTACGAGGGCGAAGAACGAAGCCGCAGAGCACCGGGCTTCTGCGCGCACCCTAAGGACTGCTAGAGGACCGTGGTGGCCGCTCGCCTTCCCCTTCAATTCCATTCTAGCATCCCTATGGAAGATGTTCCAGGACAATTTTCCTGAGTTTTGAATTCGTCCTGATGCAGCCCCTCCTGGGAAACTCGTGCTCGTCCTCTGAGTCTCCGACATGCAGAGACCTCGATGGCAACTGCAGAAATGAAGGGCTGCGTTGAGTTGTCGAGAAGCAAGAACATAGCCAGCGCCTTGTGTTTGGGAGTCAGCAGCTGCTGGACTTTTGCGTTTGCCTTCACCGTGCACTGAATGCCAGGACGGCATGTGCACGTTAAAACAACGAGCTGGGCAAGAGTAATCGAAAGATCACGGCCGTCAGAAAGCAGCTTATATATTGCCCTGGAAAGAGCACTGCTTTTGGAGTGTGCAGTAAAATCGTGTTTCTGGACAAGGGAGGCATAAGTGCGCTGCGCTCCTAAGCTATCTCCCTGCGAGACACACTGCCAAAGCTTTTCGCTATGATGCAGTCTAGTGCAGACGCACACTACGGCTCTCCGGAGCTGTCCGAAGCCAAGCGCCGGTGGCCGGCGTCTTTCGGCTGAAGCAGCGCTTCGGAGCGTACGGCTGTTGTGTGCGCGAAGCAGCCGCTTCTCCTGCTCCGGGAGCCGGACAGAGCGCTAGCTTGTACGAGGGCGAAGAACGTTGCCGCAGGGAGACGACATTGTGTGCACAGCCTTGGCACTGCTAGAGGACGGTGACTAAAGCTCCCTGCCTCTTCAATGCACTGCTGGCATGCTTTCTCGAAGGTGTTCCGAGACAACTTTCCTGGGTTTTGACTTCGTTCTGATGCAGCCCCTCTTGGGAAATCTGTCCTCGTCCCCGGAGGATCGAGATGCAGAGAACGCGATGGCAGCTGCCGAAATGAAGGACTCTGTTGAAGTGTCGAGAAGAAAGAACTTAGACAAGCGTGTTGTGTTTGGGAGTCAGCAGCTGCTGGACTTTTGCGATTGCTTTCACTGTGCACTGAATGCCAAGAAGGCATGTGCACGTTAAAACAACGAGCTGGGCATGAGCAGGAAGGGAGCACGGGCATCAGAGTGCATCTGGCATCTTGCCCTGGAAAGAGCACTGCTTTTGGAGTGTGCAGTAAAATCGTGTTTCTGGACAAGGGAGGCATAAGTGCGCTGCGCTCCTAAGCTATCTCCCTGCGAGACACACTGCCAAAGCTTTTCGCTATGATGCAGTCTAGTGCAGACGCACACTACGGCTCTCCGGAGCTGTCCGAAGCGAAGCGCCGGTGGCCGGCGTCTTTCGGCTGAAGCAGCGCTTCGGAGCGTACGGCTGCCGCTCCGCTGTTGTGTGCGCGAAGCAGCGGCTTCTCCTGCTCCGGGAGCCGGACAGAGCGCTAGCTTGTACGAGGGCGAAGAACGAAGCCACAGAGCAACGGGCTTCTGCGCGCACCCTAAGGACTGCTAGAGGACCGTGGTGGCCGCTCGCCTGCCTCTTCAATTGCATTCTAGCATCCTTATGGAAGGTGTTCCAGGACAATTTTCCTGAGTTTTGAATTCGTCCTGATGCAGCCCCTCCTGGGAAACTCGTGCTCGTCCTCTGAGGCTCCGAGTGCAGAGACCTCGATGGCAACTGCAGAAATGAAGGGCTGCGTTGAGTTGTCGAGAAGCAAGAACATAGCCAGCGCCTTGTGTTTGGGAGTCAGTAGCTGCTGGACTTTTGCGATTGCCTTCACCGTGCACTGAATGCCAGGACGGCATGTGCACGTTAAAACAACGAGCTGGGCAAGAGTAATCGAAAGATCACGGCCGTCAGAAAGCAGCTTATATATTGCCCTGGAAAGAGCACTGCTTTTGGAGTGTGCAGTAAAATCGTGTTTCTGGACAAGGGAGGCATAAGTGCGCTGCGCTCCTAAGCTATCTCCCTGCGAGACACACTGCCAAAGCTTTTCGCTATGATGCAGTCTAGTGCAGACGCACACTACGGCTCTCCGGAGCTGTCCGAAGCCAAGCGCCGGTGGCCGGCGTCTTTCGGCTGAAGCAGCGCTTCGGAGCGTACGGCTGTTGTGTGCGCGAAGCAGCCGCTTCTCCTGCTCCGGGAGCCGGACAGAGCGGTAGCTTGTACGAGGGCGAAGAACGTTGCCGCAGGGAGACGACATTGTGTGCACAGCCTTGGCACTGCTAGAGGACGGTGACTAAAGCTCCCTGCCTTTTCAATGCACTGCTGGCATGCTTTCTTGAAGGTGTTCCGTGACAACTTTCCTGGGTTTTGACTTCGTTCTGATGCAGCCATTCTTGGGAAATCTGTGCTCGTCCCCGGAGGATCGAGATGCAGAGAACGCGATGGCAGCTGCCGAAATGAAGGACTCTGTTGAAGTGTCGAGAAGAAAGAACTTAGACAAGCGTGTTGTGTTTGGGAGTCAGCAGCTGCTGGACTTTTGCGATTGCTTTCTTTGTGCACTGAATGCCAAGAAGGCATGTGCACGTTAAAACAACGAGCTGGGCATGAGCAGGAAGGGAGCACGGGCATCAGAGTGCATCTGGCATCTTGCCCTGGAAAGAGCACTGCTTTTGGAGTGTGCAGTAAAATCGTGTTTCTGGACAAGGGAGGCATAAGTGCGCTGCGCTCCTAAGCTATCTCCCTGCGAGACACACTGCCAAAGCTTTTCGCTATGATGCAGTCTAGTGCAGACGCACACTACGGCTCTCCGGAGCTGTCCGAAGCGAAGCGCCGGTGGCCGGCGTCTTTCGGCTGAAGCAGCGCTTCGGAGCGTACGGCTGCCGCTCCGCTGTTGTGTGCGCGAAGCAGCGGCTTCTCCTGCTCCGGGAGCCGGACAGAGCGCTAGCTTGTACGAGGGCGAAGAACGAAGCCACAGAGCAACGGGCTTCTGCGCGCACCCTAAGGACTGCTAGAGGACCGTGGTGGCCGCTCGCCTGCCTCTTCAATTGCATTCTAGCATCCTTATGGAAGGTGTTCCAGGACAATTTTCCTGAGTTTTGAATTCGTCCTGATGCAGCCCCTCCTGGGAAACTCGTGCTCGTCCTCTGAGGCTCCGAGTGCAGAGACCTCGATGGCAACTGCAGAAATGAAGGGCTGCGTTGAGTTGTCGAGAAGCAAGAACATAGCCAGCGCCTTGTGTTTGGGAGTCAGTAGCTGCTGGACTTTTGCGATTGCCTTCACCGTGCACTGAATGCCAGGACGGCATGTGCACGTTAAAACAACGAGCTGGGCAAGAGTAATCGAAAGATCACGGCCGTCAGAAAGCAGCTTATATATTGCCCTGGAAAGAGCACTGCTTTTGGAGTGTGCAGTAAAATCGTGTTTCTGGACAAGGGAGGCATAAGTGCGCTGCGCTCCTAAGCTATCTCCCTGCGAGACACACTGCCAAAGCTTTTCGCTATGATGCAGTCTAGTGCAGACGCACACTACGGCTCTCCGGAGCTGTCCGAAGCCAAGCGCCGGTGGCCGGCGTCTTTCGGCTGAAGCAGCGCTTCGGAGCGTACGGCTGTTGTGTGCGCGAAGCAGCCGCTTCTCCTGCTCCGGGAGCCGGACAGAGCGGTAGCTTGTACGAGGGCGAAGAACGTTGCCGCAGGGAGACGACATTGTGTGCACAGCCTTGGCACTGCTAGAGGACGGTGACTAAAGCTCCCTGCCTTTTCAATGCACTGCTGGCATGCTTTCTTGAAGGTGTTCCGTGACAACTTTCCTGGGTTTTGACTTCGTTCTGATGCAGCCATTCTTGGGAAATCTGTGCTCGTCCCCGGAGGATCGAGATGCAGAGAACGCGATGGCAGCTGCCGAAATGAAGGACTCTGTTGAAGTGTCGAGAAGAAAGAACTTAGACAAGCGTGTTGTGTTTGGGAGTCAGCAGCTGCTGGACTTTTGCGATTGCTTTCTTTGTGCACTGAATGCCAAGAAGGCATGTGCACGTTAAAACAACGAGCTGGGCATGAGCAGGAAGGGAGCACGGGCATCAGAGTGCATCTGGCATCTTGCCCTGGAAAGAGCACTGCTTTTGGAGTGTGCAGTAAAATCGTGTTTCTGGACAAGGGAGGCATAAGTGCGCTGCGCTCCTAAGCTATCTCCCTGCGAGACACACTGCCAAAGCTTTTCGCTATGATGCAGTCTAGTGCAGACGCACACTACGGCTCTCCGGAGCTGTCCGAAGCCAAGCGCCGGTGGCCGGCGTCTTTCGGCTGAAGCAGCGTGTGCGCGAAGCAGCCGCTTCTCCTGCTCCGGGAGCCGGACAGAGCGCTAGCTTGTACGAGGGCGAAGAACGAAGCCGCAGAGCACCGGGCTTCTGCGCGCACCCTAAGGACTGCTAGAGGACCGTGCTGGCCGCTCGCCTTCCCCTTCAATTCCATTCTAGCATCCCTATAGAAGATGTTCCAGGACAATTTTCCTGAGTTTTGAATTCGTCCTGATGCAGCCCCTCCTGGGAAACTCGTGCTCCTCCTCTGGGTCTCCGAGTGCAGAGACCTCGATGGCAACTGCAGAAATGAAGGGCTGCGTTGAGTTGTCGAGAAGCAAGAACATAGCCAGCGCCTTGTGTTTGGGAGTCAGCAGCTGCTGGACTTTTGCGTTTGCCTTCACGGTGCACTGAATGCCAGGACGGCATGTGCACGTTAAAACAACGAGCTGGGCAAGAGTAATCGAAAGATCACGGCCGTCAGAAAGCAGCTTATATATTGCCCTGGAAAGAGCACTGTTTTTGGAGTGTGCAATAAAATCGTGTTTCTGGACAAGGGAGGCATAAGTGCGCTGCGCTCCTAAGCTATCTCCCTGCGAGACACACTGCCAAAGCTTTTCGCTATGATGCAGTCTAGTGCAGACGCACACTACGGCTCTCGGCTGCTGTCCGAAGCCAAGCGCCGGTGGCCGGCGTCTTTCGGCTGAAGCAGCGCTTCGGAGCGTACGGCTGTTGTGTGCGCGAAGCAGCCGCTTCTCCTGCTCCGGGAGCCGGACAGAGCGGTAGCTTGTACGAGGGCGAAGAACGTTGCCGCAGGGAGACGACATTGTGTGCACAGCCTTGGCACTGCTAGAGGACGGTGACTAAAGCTCCCTGCCTCTTCCATGCACTGCTGGCATGCTTTCTCGAAGGTGTTCCGAGACAACTTTCCTGGGTTTTGACTTCGTTCTGATGCAGCCCCTCTTGGGAAATCTGTGCTCGTCCCCGGAGGATCGAGATGCAGAGAACGCGATGGCAGCTGCCGAAATGAAGGACTCTGTTGAAGTGTCGAGAAGAAAGAACTTAGACAAGCGTGTTGTGTTTGGGAGTCAGCAGCTGCTGGACTTTTGCGATTGCTTTCACTGTGCACTGAATGCCAAGAAGGCATGTGCACGTTAAAACAACGAGCTGGGCATGAGCAGGAAGGGAGCACGGGCATCAGAGTGCATCTGGCATCTTGCCCTGGAAAGAGCACTGCTTTTGGAGTGTGCAGTAAAATCGTGTTTCTGGACAAGGGAGGCATAAGTGCGCTGCGCTCCTAAGCTATCTCCCTGCGAGACACACTGCCAAAGCTTTTCGCTATGATGCAGTCTAGTGCAGACGCACACTACGGCTCTCCGGAGCTGTCCGAAGCCAAGCGCCGGTGGCCGGCGTCTTTCGGCTGAAGCAGCGCTTCGGAGCGTACGGCTGCCGCTCCCCTGTTGTGTGCGCGAAGCAGCCGCTTCTCCTGCTCCGGGAGCCGGACAGAGCGGTAGCTTGTACGAAGGCGAAGAACGAAGCCGCAGAGCAACGGGCTTCTGCGCGCACCCTAAGGACTGCTAGAGGACCGTGGTGGCCGCTCGCCTGCCTCTTCAATTGCATTCTAGCATCCTTATGGAAGGTGTTCCAGGACAATTTTCCTGAGTTTTGAATTCGTCCTGATGCAGCCCCTCCTGGGAAACTCGTGCTCGTCCTCTGAGGCTCCGAGTGCAGAGACCTCGATGGCAACTGCAGAAATGAAGGGCTGCGTTGAGTTGTCGAGAAGCAAGAACATAGCCAGCGCCTTGTGTTTGGGAGTCAGTAGCTGCTGGACTTTTGCGATTGCCTTCACCGTGCACTGAATGCCAGGACGGCATGTGCACGTTAAAACAACGAGCTGGGCAAGAGTAATCGAAAGATCACGGCCGTCAGAAAGCAGCTTATATATTGCCCTGGAAAGAGCACTGCTTTTGGAGTGTGCAGTAAAATCGTGTTTCTGGACAAGGGAGGCATAAGTGCGCTGCGCTCCTAAGCTATCTCCCTGCGAGACACACTGCCAAAGCTTTTCGCTATGATGCAGTCTAGTGCAGACGCACACTACGGCTCTCCGGAGCTGTCCGAAGCCAAGCGCCGGTGGCCGGCGTCTTTCGGCTGAAGCAGCGCTTCGGAGCGTACGGCTGTTGTGTGCGCGAAGCAGCCGCTTCTCCTGCTCCGGGAGCCGGACAGAGCGGTAGCTTGTACGAGGGCGAAGAACGTTGCCGCAGGGAGACGACATTGTGTGCACAGCCTTGGCACTGCTAGAGGACGGTGACTAAAGCTCCCTGCCTCTTCAATGCACTGCTGGCATGCTTTCTTGAAGGTGTTCCGTGACAACTTTCCTGGGTTTTGACTTCGTTCTGATGCAGCTATTCTTGGGAAATCTGTGCTCGTCCCCGGAGGATCGAGATGCAGAGAACGCGATGGCAGCTGCCGAAATGAAGGACTCTGTTGAAGTGTCGAGAAGAAAGAACTTAGACAAGCGTGTTGTGTTTGGGAGTCAGCAGCTGCTGGACTTTTGCGATTGCTTTCACTGTGCACTGAATGCCAAGAAGGCATGTGCACGTTAAAACAACGAGCTGGGCATGAGCAGGAAGGGAGCACGGGCATCAGAGTGCATCTGGCATCTTGCCCTGGAAAGAGCACTGCTTTTGGAGTGTGCAGTAAAATCGTGTTTCTGGACAAGGGAGGCATAAGTGCGCTGCGCTCCTAAGCTATCTCCCTGCGAGACACACTGCCAAAGCTTTTCGCTATGATGCAGTCTAGTGCAGACGCACACTACGGCTCTCCGGAGCTGTCCGAAGCCAAGCGCCGGTGGCCGGCGTCTTTCGGCTGAAGCAGCGCTTCGGAGCGTACGGCTGTTGTGTGCGCGAAGCAGCCGCTTCTCCTGCTCCGGGAGCCGGACAGAGCGGTAGCTTGTACGAGGGCGAAGAACGTTGCCGCAGGGAGACGACATTGTGTGCACAGCCTTGGCACTGCTAGAGGACGGTGACTAAAGCTCCCTGCCTCTTCAATGCACTGCTGGCATGCTTTCTTGAAGGTGTTCCGTGACAACTTTCCTGGGTTTTGACTTCGTTCTGATGCAGCCATTCTTGGGAAATCTGTGCTCGTCCCCGGAGGATCGAGATGCAGAGAACGCGATGGCAGCTGCCGAAATGAAGGACTCTGTTGAAGTGTCGAGAAGAAAGAACTTAGACAAGCGTGTTGTGTTTGGGAGTCAGCAGCTGCTGGACTTTTGCGATTGCTTTCACTGTGCACTGAATGCCAAGAAGGCATGTGCACGTTAAAACAACGAGCTGGGCATGAGCAGGAAGGGAGCACGGGCATCAGAGTGCATCTGGCATCTTGCCCTGGAAAGAGCACTGCTTTTGGAGTGTGCAGTAAAATCGTGTTTCTGGACAAGGGAGGCATAAGTGCGCTGCGCTCCTAAGCTATCTCCCTGCGAGACACACTGCCAAAGCTTTTCGCTATGATGCAGTCTAGTGCAGACGCACACTACGGCTCTCCGGAGCTGTCCGAAGCCAAGCGCCGGTGGCCGGCGTCTTTCGGCTGAAGCAGCGCTTCGGAGCGTACGGCTGTTGTGTGCGCGAAGCAGCCGCTTCTCCTGCTCCGGGAGCCGGACAGAGCGCTAGCTTGTACGAGGGCGAAGAACGAAGCCGCAGAGCACCGGGCTTCTGCGCGCACCCTAAGGACTGCTAGAGGACCGTGGTGGCCGCTCGCCTGCCTCTTCAATTGCATTCTAGCATCCTTATGGAAGGTGTTCCAGGACAATTTTCCTGAGTTTTGAATTCGTCCTGATGCAGCCCCTCCTGGGAAACTCGTGCTCGTCCTCTGAGGCTCCGAGTGCAGAGACCTCGATGGCAACTGCAGAAATGAAGGGCTGCGTTGAGTTGTCGAGAAGAAAGAACATAGCCAGCGCCTTGTGTTTGGGAGTCAGCAGCTGCTGGACTTTTGCGTTTGCCTTCACGGTGCACTGAATGCCAGGACGGCATGTGCACGTTAAAACAACGAGCTGGGCAAGAGTAATCGAAAGATCACGGCCGTCAGAAAGCAGCTTATATATTGCCCTGGAAAGAGCACTGCTTTTGGAGTGTGCAGTAAAATCGTGTTTCTGGACAAGGGAGGCATAAGTGCGCTGCGCTCCTAAGCTATCTCCCTGCGAGACACACTGCCAAAGCTTTTCGCTATGATGCAGTCTAGTGCAGACCCACACTACGGCTCTCCGGAGCTGTCCGAAGCCAAGCGCCGGTGGCCGGCGTCTTTCGGCTGAAGCAGCGCTTCGGAGCGTACGGCTGTTGTGTGCGCGAAGCAGCCGCTTCTCCTGCTCCGGGAGCCGGACAGAGCGGTAGCTTGTACGAGGGCGAAGAACGTTGCCGCAGGGAGACGACATTGTGTGCACAGCCTTGGCACTGCTAGAGGACGGTGACTAAAGCTCCCTGCCTCTTCAATGCACTGCTGGCATGCTTTCTCGAAGGTGTTCCGAGACAACTTTCCTGGGTTTTGACTTCGTTCTGATGCAGCCCCTCTTGGGAAATCTGTGCTCGTCCCCGGAGGATCGAGATGCAGAGAACGCGATGGCAGCTGCCGAAATGAAGGACTCTGTTGAAGTGTCGAGAAGAAAGAACTTAGACAAGCGTGTTGTGTTTGGGAGTCAGCAGCTGCTGGACTTTTGCGATTGCTTTCACTGTGCACTGAATGCCAAGAAGGCATGTGCACGTTAAAACAACGAGCTGGGCATGAGCAGGAAGGGAGCACGGGCATCAGAGTGCATCTGGCATCTTGCCCTGGAAAGAGCACTGCTTTTGGAGTGTGCAGTAAAATCGTGTTTCTGGACAAGGGAGGCATAAGTGCGCTGCGCTCCTAAGCTATCTCCCTGCGAGACACACTGCCAAAGCTTTTCGCTATGATGCAGTCTAGTGCAGACGCACACTACGGCTCTCCGGAGCTGTCCGAAGCCAAGCGCCGGTGGCCGGCGTCTTTCGGCTGAAGCAGCGCTTCGGAGCGTACGGCTGCCGCTCCGCTGCTGTGTGCGCGAAGCAGCCGCTTCTCCTGCTCCGGGAGCCGGACAGAGCGGTAGCTTGTACGAGGGCGAAGAACGAAGCCGCAGAGCAACGGGCTTCTGCGCGCACCCTAAGGACTGCTAGAGGACCGTGGTGGCCGCTCGCCTTCCCCTTCAATTCCATTCTAGCATCCCTATGGAAGATGTTCCAGGACAATTTTCCTGAGTTTTGAATTCGTCCTGATGCAGCCCCTCCTGGGAAACTCGTGCTCGTCCTCTGAGGCTCCGAGTGCAGAGACCTCGATGGCAACTGCAGAAATGAAGGGCTGCGTTGAGTTGTCGAGAAGCAAGAACATAGCCAGCGCCTTGTGTTTGGGAGTCAGCAGCTGCTGGACTTTTGCGTTTGCCTTCACGGTGCACTGAATGCCAGGACGGCATGTGCACGTTAAAACAACGAGCTGGGCAAGAGTAATCGAAAGATCACGGCCGTCAGAAAGCAGCTTATATATTGCCCTGGAAAGAGCACTGTTTTTGGAGTGTGCAATAAAATCGTGTTTCTGGACAAGGGAGGCATAAGTGCGCTGCGCTCCTAAGCTATCTCCCTGCGAGACACACTGCCAAAGCTTTTCGCTATGATGCAGTCTAGTGCAGACGCACACTACGGCTCTCGGCTGCTGTCCGAAGCGAAGCGCCGGTGGCCGGCGTCTTTCGGCTGAAGCAGCGCTTCGGAGCGTACGGCTGTTGTGTGCGCGAAGCAGCCGCTTCTCCTGCTCCGGGAGCCGGACAGAGCGGTAGCTTGTACGAGGGCGAAGAACGTTGCCGCAGGGAGACGACATTGTGTGCACAGCCTTGGCACTGCTAGAGGACGGTGACTAAAGCTCCCTGCCTCTTCCATGCACTGCTGGCATGCTTTCTCGAAGGTGTTCCGAGACAACTTTCCTGGGTTTTGACTTCGTTCTGATGCAGCCCCTCTTGGGAAATCTGTGCTCGTCCCCGGAGGATCGAGATGCAGAGAACGCGATGGCAGCTGCCGAAATGAAGGACTCTGTTGAAGTGTCGAGAAGAAAGAACTTAGACAAGCGTGTTGTGTTTGGGAGTCAGCAGCTGCTGGACTTTTGCGATTGCTTTCACTGTGCACTGAATGCCAAGAAGGCATGTGCACGTTAAAACAACGAGCTGGGCATGAGCAGGAAGGAAGCACGGGCATCAGAGTGCATCTGGCATCTTGCCCTAGAAAGAGCACTGCTTTTGGAGTGTGCAGTAAAATCGTGTTTCTGGACAAGGGAGGCATAAGTGCGCTGCGCTCCTAAGCTATCTCCCTGCGAGACACACTGCCAAAGCTTTTCGCTATGATGCAGTCTAGTGCAGACGCACACTACGGCTCTCCGGAGCTGTCCGAAGCCAAGCGCCGGTGGCCGGCGTCTTTCGGCTGAAGCAGCGCTTCGGAGCGTACGGCTGCCGCTCCGCTGCTGTGTGCGCGAAGCAGCCGCTTCTCCTGCTCCGGGAGCCGGACAGAGCGGTAGCTTGTACGAGGGCGAAGAACGAAGCCGCAGAGCAACGGGCTTCTGCGCGCACCCTAAGGACTGCTAGAGGACCGTGGTGGCCGCTCGCCTTCCCCTTCAATTCCATTCTAGCATCCCTATGGAAGATGTTCCAGGACAATTTTCCTGAGTTTTGAATTCGTCCTGATGCAGCCCCTCCTGGGAAACTCGTGCTCGTCCTCTGAGTCTCCGATTGCAGAGACCTCGATGGCAACTGCAGAAATGAAGGGCTGCGTTGAGTTGTCGAGAAGCAAGAACATAGCCAGCGCCTTGTGTTTGGGAGTCAGAAGCTGCTGGACTTTTGCGTTTGCCTTCACTGTGCACTGAATGCCAGGACGGCATGTGCACGTTAAAACAACGAGCTGGGCAAGAGTAATCGAAAGATCACGGCCGTCAGAAAGCAGCTTATATATTGCCCTGGAAAGAGCACTGCTTTTGGAGTGTGCAGTAAAATCGTGTTTCTGGACAAGGGAGGCATAAGTGCGCTGCGCTCCTAAGCTATCTCCCTGCGAGACACACTGCCAAAGCTTTTCGCTATGATGCAGTCTAGTGCAGACGCACACTACGGCTCTCCGGAGCTGTCCCAAGCGAAGCGCCGGTGGCCGGCGTCTTTCGGCTGAAGCAGCGCTTCGGAGCGTACGGCTGCCGCTCCCCTGTTGTGTGCGCGAAGCAGCCGCTTCTCCTGCTCCGGGAGCCGGACAGAGCGGTAGCTTGTACGAGGGCGAAGAACGAAGCCGCAGAGCAACGGGCTTCTGCGCGCACCCTAAGGACTGCTAGAGGACCGTGGTGGCCGCTCGCCTTCCCCTTCAATTCCATTCTAGCATCCCTATGGAAGATGTTCCAGGACAATTTTCCTGAGTTTTGAATTCGTCCTGATGCAGCCCCTCCTGGGAAACTCGTGCTCGTCCTCTGAGGCTCCGAGTGCAGAGACCTCGATGGCAACTGCAGAAATGAAGGGCTGTGTTGAGTTGTCGAGAAGCAAGAACATAGCCAGCGCCTTGTGTTTGGGAGTCAGCAGCTGCTGGACTTTTGCGATTGCTTTCACGGTGCACTGAATGCCAGGACGGCATGTGCACGTTAAAACAACGAGCTGGGCAAGAGTAATCGAAAGATCACGGCCGTCAGAAAGCAGCTTATATATTGCCCTGGAAAGAGCACTGCTTTTGGAGTGTGCAATAAAATCGTGTTTCTGGACAAGGGAGGCATAAGTGCGCTGCGCTCCTAAGCTATCTCCCTGCGAGACACACTGCCAAAGCTTTTCGCTATGATGCAGTCTAGTGCAGACGCACACTACGGCTCTCCGGAGCTGTCCGAAGCCAAGCGCCGGTGGCCGGCGTCTTTCGGCTGAAGCAGCGCTTCGGAGCGTACGGCTGTTGTGTGCGCGAAGCAGCCGCTTCTCCTGCTCCGGGAGCCGGACAGAGCGGTAGCTTGTACGAGGGCGAAGAACGTTGCCGCAGGGAGACGATATTGTGTGCACAGCCTTGGCACTGCTAGAGGACGGTGACTAAAGCTCCCTGCCTCTTCAATGCACTGCTGGCATGCTTTCTCGAAGGTGTTCCGAGACAACTTTCCTGGGTTTTGACTTCGTTCTGATGCAGCCCCTCTTGGGAAATCTGTGCTCGTCCCCGGAGGATCGAGATGCAGAGAACGCGATGGCAGCTGCCGAAATGAAGGACTCTGTTGAAGTGTCGAGAAGAAAGAACTTAGACAAGCGTGTTGTGTTTGGGAGTCAGCAGCTGCTGGACTTTTGCGATTGCTTTCACTGTGCACTGAATGCCAAGAAGGCATGTGCACGTTAAAACAACGAGCTGGGCATGAGCAGGAAGGGAGCACGGGCATCAGAGTGCATCTGGCATCTTGCCCTGGAAAGAGCACTGCTTTTGGAGTGTGCAGTAAAATCGTGTTTCTGGACAAGGGAGGCATAAGTGCGCTGCGCTCCTAAGCTATCTCCCTGCGAGACACACTGCCAAAGCTTTTCGCTATGATGCAGTCTAGTGCAGACGCACACTACGGCTCTCCGGAGCTGTCCGAAGCCAAGCGCCGGTGGCCGGCGTCTTTCGGCTGAAGCAGCGCTTCGGAGCGTACGGCTGCCGCTCCGCTGCTGTGTGCGCGAAGCAGCCGCTTCTCCTGCTCCGGGAGCCGGACAGAGCGGTAGCTTGTACGAGGGCGAAGAACGAAGCCGCAGAGCACCGGGCTTCTGCGCGCACCCTAAGGACTGCTAGAGGACCGTGGTGGCCGCTCGCCTGCCCCTTCAATTCCATTCTAGCATCCCTATGGAAGATGTTCCAGGACAATTTTCCTGAGTTTTGAATTCGTCCTGATGCAGCCCCTCCTGGGAAACTCGTGCTCGTCCTCTGAGGCTCCGAGTGCAGAGACCTCGATGGCAACTGCAGAAATGAAGGGCTGCGTTGAGTTGTCGAGAAGCAAGAACATAGCCAGCGCCTTGTGTTTGGGAGTCAGCAGCTGCTGGACTTTTGCGATTGCCTTCACGGTGCACTGAATGCCAGGACGGCATGTGCACGTTAAAACAACGAGCTGGGCAAGAGTAATCGAAAGATCACGGCCGTCAGAAAGCAGCTTATATATTGCCCTGGAAAGAGCACTGCTTTTGGAGTGTGCAGTAAAATCGTGTTTCTGGACAAGGGAGGCATAAGTGCGCTGCGCTCCTAAGCTATCTCCCTGCGAGACACACTGCCAAAGCTTTTCGCTATGATGCAGTCTAGTGCAGACGCACACTACGGCTCTCGGCTGCTGTCCGAAGCCAAGCGCCGGTGGCCGGCGTCTTTCGGCTGAAGCAGCGCTTCGGAGCGTACGGCTGTTGTGTGCGCGAAGCAGCCGCTTCTCCTGCTCCGGGAGCCGGACAGAGCGGTAGCTTGTACGAGGGCGAAGAACGTTGCCGCAGGGAGACGACATTGTGTGCACAGCCTTGGCACTGCTAGAGGACGGTGACTAAAGCTCCCTGCCTCTTCCATGCACTGCTGGCATGCTTTCTCGAAGGTGTTCCGAGACAACTTTCCTGGGTTTTGACTTCGTTCTGATGCAGCCCCTCTTGGGAAATCTGTGCTCGTCCCCGGAGGATCGAGATGCAGAGAACGCGATGGCAGCTGCCGAAATGAAGGACTCTGTTGAAGTGTCGAGAAGAAAGAACTTAGACAAGCGTGTTGTGTTTGGGAGTCAGCAGCTGCTGGACTTTTGCGATTGCTTTCACTGTGCACTGAATGCCAAGAAGGCATGTGCACGTTAAAACAACGAGCTGGGCATGAGCAGGAAGGGAGCACGGGCATCAGAGTGCATCTGGCATCTTGCCCTGGAAAGAGCACTGCTTTTGGAGTGTGCAGTAAAATCGTGTTTCTGGACAAGGGAGGCATAAGTGCGCTGCGCTCCTAAGCTATCTCCCTGCGAGACACACTGCCAAAGCTTTTCGCTATGATGCAGTCTAGTGCAGACGCACACTACGGCTCTCCGGAGCTGTCCGAAGCCAAGCGCCGGTGGCCGGCGTCTTTCGGCTGAAGCAGCGCTTCGGAGCGTACGGCTGCCGCTCCGCTGTTGTGTGCGCGAAGCAGCCGCTTCTCCTGCTCCGGGAGCCGGACAGAGCGGTAGCTTGTACGAAGGCGAAGAACGAAGCCGCAGAGCAACGGGCTTCTGCGCGCACCCTAAGGACTGCTAGAGGACCGTGGTGGCCGCTCGCCTGCCTCTTCAATTGCATTCTAGCATCCTTATGGAAGGTGTTCCAGGACAATTTTCCTGAGTTTTGAATTCGTCCTGATGCAGCCCCTCCTGGGAAACTCGTGCTCGTCCTCTGAGTCTCCGAGTGCAGAGACCTCGATGGCAACTGCAGAAATGAAGGGCTGCGTTGAGTTGTCGAGAAGCAAGAACATAGCCAGCGCCTTGTGTTTGGGAGTTAGTAGCTGCTGGACTTTTGCGATTGCCTTCACCGTGCACTGAATGCCAGGACGGCATGTGCACGTTAAAACAACGAGCTGGGCAAGAGTAATCGAAAGATCACGGCCGTCAGAAAGCAGCTTATATATTGCCCTGGAAAGAGCACTGCTTTTGGAGTGTGCAGTAAAATCGTGTTTCTGGACAAGGGAGGCATAAGTGCGCTGCGCTCCTAAGCTATCTCCCTGCGAGACACACTGCCAAAGCTTTTCGCTATGATGCAGTCTAGTGCAGACGCACACTACGGCTCTCCGGAGCTGTCCGAAGCCAAGCGCCGGTGGCCGGCGTCTTTCGGCTGAAGCAGCGCTTCGGAGCGTACGGCTGTTGAGTGCGCGAAGCAGCCGCTTCTCCTGCTCCGGGAACCGGACAGAGCGGTAGCTTGTACGAGGGCGAAGAACGTTGCCGCAGGGAGACGACATTGTGTGCACAGCCTTGGCACTGCTAGAGGACGGTGACTAAAGCTCCCTGCCTCTTCCATGCACTGCTGGCATGCTTTCTCGAAGGTGTTCCGAGACAACTTTCCTGGGTTTTGACTTCGTTCTGATGCAGCCCCTCTTGGGAAATCTGTGCTCGTCCCCGGAGGATCGAGATGCAGAGAACGCGATGGCAGCTGCCGAAATGAAGGACTCTGTTGAAGTGTCGAGAAGAAAGAACTTAGACAAGCGTGTTGTGTTTGGGAGTCAGCAGCTGCTGGACTTTTGCGATTGCTTTCTTTGTGCACTGAATGCCAAGAAGGCATGTGCACGTTAAAACAACGAGCTGGGCATGAGCAGGAAGGGAGCACGGGCATCAGAGTGCATCTGGCATCTTGCCCTGGAAAGAGCACTGCTTTTGGAGTGTGCAGTAAAATCGTGTTTCTGGACAAGGGAGGCATAAGTGCGCTGCGCTCCTAAGCTATCTCCCTGCGAGACACACTGCCAAAGCTTTTCGCTATGATGCAGTCTAGTGCAGACGCACACTACGGCTCTCGGCTGCTGTCCGAAGCGAAGCGCCGGTGGCCGGCGTCTTTCGGCTGAAGCAGCGCTTCGGAGCGTACGGCTGCCGCTCCGCTGTTGTGTGCGCGAAGCAGCCGCTTCTCCTGCTCCGGGAGCCGGACAGAGCGGTAGCTTGTACGAGGGCGAAGAACGAAGCCGCAGAGCAACGGGCTTCTGCGCGCACCCTAAGGACTGCTAGAGGACCGTGGTGGCCGCTCGCCTGCCTCTTCAATTGCATTCTAGCATCCTTATGGAAGGTGTTCCAGGACAATTTTCCTGAGTTTTGAATTCGTCCTGATGCAGCCCCTCCTGGGAAACTCCTGCTCGTCCTCTGAGTCTCCGAGTGCAGAGACCTCGATGGCAACTGCAGAAATGAAGGGCTGCGTTGAGTTGTCGAGAAGCAAGAACATAGCCAGGGCCTTGTGTTTGGGAGTCAGCAGCTGCTGGACTTTTGCGATTGCCTTCACGGTGCACTGAATGCCAGGACGGCATGTGCACGTTAAAACAACGAGCTGGGCAAGAGTAATCGAAAGATCACGGCCGTCAGAAAGCAGCTTATATATTGCCCTGGAAAGAGCACTGCTTTTGGAGTGTGCAGTAAAATCGTGTTTCTGGACAAGGGAGGCATAAGTGCGCTGCGCTCCTAAGCTATCTCCCTGCGAGACACACTGCCAAAGCTTTTCGCTATGATGCAGTCTAGTGCAGACGCACACTACGGCTCTCGGCTGCTGTCCGAAGCCAAGCGCCGGTGGCCGGCGTCTTTCGGCTGAAGCAGCGCTTCGGAGCGTACGGCTGTTGTGTGCGCGAAGCAGCCGCTTCTCCTGCTCCGGGAGCCGGACAGAGCGGTAGCTTGTACGAGGGCGAAGAACGTTGCCGCAGGGAGACGACATTGTGTGCACAGCCTTGGCACTGCTAGAGGACGGTGACTAAAGCTCCCTGCCTCTTCCATGCACTGCTGGCATGCTTTCTCGAAGGTGTTCCGAGACAACTTTCCTGGGTTTTGACTTCGTTCTGATGCAGCCCCTCTTGGGAAATCTGTGCTCGTCCCCGGAGGATCGAGATGCAGAGAACGCGATGGCAGCTGCCGAAATGAAGGACTCTGTTGAAGTGTCGAGAAGAAAGAACTTAGACAAGCGTGTTGTGTTTGGGAGTCAGCAGCTGCTGGACTTTTGCGATTGCTTTCTTTGTGCACTGAATGCCAAGAAGGCATGTGCACGTTAAAACAACGAGCTGGGCATGAGCAGGAAGGGAGCACGGGCATCAGAGTGCATCTGGCATCTTGCCCTAGAAAGAGCACTGCTTTTGGAGTGTGCAGTAAAATCGTGTTTCTGGACAAGGGAGGCATAAGTGCGCTGCGCTCCTAAGCTATCTCCCTGCGAGACACACTGCCAAAGCTTTTCGCTATGATGCAGTCTAGTGCAGACGCACACTACGGCTCTCCGGAGCTGTCCGAAGCCAAGCGCCGGTCGCCGGCGTCTTTCGGCTGAAGCAGCGCTTCGGAGCGTACGGCTGCCGCTCCCCTGTTGTGTGCGCGAAGCAGCCGCTTCTCCTGCTCCGGGAGCCGGACAGAGCGGTAGCTTGTACGAAGGCGAAGAACGAAGCCGCAGAGCAACGGGCTTCTGCGCGCACCCTAAGGACTGCTAGAGGACCGTGGTGGCCGCTCGCCTGCCTCTTCAATTGCATTCTAGCATCCTTATGGAAGGTGTTCCAGGTCAATTTTCCTGAGTTTTGAATTCGTCCTGATGCAGCCCCTCCTGGGAAACTCGTGCTCGTCCTCTGAGTCTCCGAGTGCAGAGACCTCGATGGCAACTGCAGAAATGAAGGGCTGCGTTGAGTTGTCGAGAAGCAAGAACATAGCCAGCGCCTTGTGTTTGGGAGTTAGTAGCTGCTGGACTTTTGCGATTGCCTTCACCGTGCACTGAATGCCAGGACGGCATGTGCACGTTAAAACAACGAGCTGGGCAAGAGTAATCGAAAGATCACGGCCGTCAGAAAGCAGCTTATATATTGCCCTGGAAAGAGCACTGCTTTTGGAGTGTGCAGTAAAATCGTGTTTCTGGACAAGGGAGGCATAAGTGCGCTGCGCTCCTAAGCTATCTCCCTGCGAGACACACTGCCAAAGCTTTTCGCTATGATGCAGTCTAGTGCAGACGCACACTACGGCTCTCCGGAGCTGTCCGAAGCCAAGCGCCGGTGGCCGGCGTCTTTCGGCTGAAGCAGCGCTTCGGAGCGTACGGCTGTTGAGTGCGCGAAGCAGCCGCTTCTCCTGCTCCGGGAACCGGACAGAGCGGTAGCTTGTACGAGGGCGAAGAACGTTGCCGCAGGGAGACGACATTGTGTGCACAGCCTTGGCACTGCTAGAGGACGGTGACTAAAGCTCCCTGCCTCTTCCATGCACTGCTGGCATGCTTTCTCGAAGGTGTTCCGAGACAACTTTCCTGGGTTTTGACTTCGTTCTGATGCAGCCCCTCTTGGGAAATCTGTGCTCGTCCCCGGAGGATCGAGATGCAGAGAACGCGATGGCAGCTGCCGAAATGAAGGACTCTGTTGAAGTGTCGAGAAGAAAGAACTTAGACAAGCGTGTTGTGTTTGGGAGTCAGCAGCTGCTGGACTTTTGCGATTGCTTTCACTGTGCACTGAATGCCAAGAAGGCATGTGCACGTTAAAACAACGAGCTGGGCATGAGCAGGAAGGGAGCACGGGCATCAGAGTGCATCTGGCATCTTGCCCTGGAAAGAGCACTGCTTTTGGAGTGTGCAGTAAAATCGTGTTTCTGGACAAGGGAGGCATAAGTGCGCTGCGCTCCTAAGCTATCTCCCTGCGAGACACACTGCCAAAGCTTTTCGCTATGATGCAGTCTAGTGCAGACGCACACTACGGCTCTCGGCTGCTGTCCGAAGCGAAGCGCCGGTGGCCGGCGTCTTTCGGCTGAAGCAGCGCTTCGGAGCGTACGGCTGCCGCTCCGCTGTTGTGTGCGCGAAGCAGCCGCTTCTCCTGCTCCGGGAGCCGGACAGAGCGGTAGCTTGTACGAGGGCGAAGAACGAAGCCGCAGAGCAACGGGCTTCTGCGCGCACCCTAAGGACTGCTAGAGGACCGTGGTGGCCGCTCGCCTGCCTCTTCAATTGCATTCTAGCATCCTTATGGAAGGTGTTCCAGGACAATTTTCCTGAGTTTTGAATTCGTCCTGATGCAGCCCCTCCTGGGAAACTCGTGCTCGTCCTCTGAGGCTCCGAGTGCAGAGACCTCGATGGCAACTGCAGAAATGAAGGGCTGCGTTGAGTTGTCGAGAAGCAAGAACATAGCCAGCGCCTTGTGTTTGGGAGTCAGTAGCTGCTGGACTTTTGCGATTGCCTTCACCGTGCACTGAATGCCAGGACGGCATGTGCACGTTAAAACAACGAGCTGGGCAAGAGTAATCGAAAGATCACGGCCGTCAGAAAGCAGCTTATATATTGCCCTGGAAAGAGCACTGCTTTTGGAGTGTGCAGTAAAATCGTGTTTCTGGACAAGGGAGGCATAAGTGCGCTGCGCTCCTAAGCTATCTCCCTGCGAGACACACTGCCAAAGCTTTTCGCTATGATGCAGTCTAGTGCAGACGCACACTACGGCTCTCCGGAGCTGTCCGAAGCCAAGCGCCGGTGGCCGGCGTCTTTCGGCTGAAGCAGCGCTTCGGAGCGTACGGCTGTTGAGTGCGCGAAGCAGCCGCTTCTCCTGCTCCGGGAGCCGGACAGAGCGGTAGCTTGTACGAGGACGAAGAACGTTGCCGCAGGGAGACGACATTGTGTGCACAGCCTTGGCACTGCTAGAGGACGGTGACTAAAGCTCCCTGCCTCTTCAATGCACTGCTGGCATGCTTTCTCGAAGGTGTTCCGAGACAACTTTCCTGGGTTTTGACTTCGTTCTGATGCAGCCCCTCTTGGGAAATCTGTGCTCGTCCCCGGAGGATCGAGATGCAGAGAACGCGATGGCAGCTGCCGAAAGGAAGGACTCTGTTGAAGTGTCGAGAAGAAAGAACTTAGACAAGCGTGTTGTGTTTGGGAGTCAGCAGCTGCTGGACTTTTGCGATTGCTTTCTTTGTGCACTGAATGCCAAGAAGGCATGTGCACGTTAAAACAACGAGCTGGGCATGAGCAGGAATGGAGCACGGGCATCAGAGTGCATCTGGCATCTTGCCCTGGAAAGAGCACTGTATTTGGAGTGTGCAGTAAAATCGTGTTTCTGGACAAGGGAGGCATAAGTGCGCTGCGCTCCTAAGCTATCTCCCTGCGAGACACACTGCCAAAGCTTTTCGCTATGATGCAGTCTAGTGCAGACGCACACTACGGCTCTCCGGAGCTGTCCGAAGCGAAGCGCCGGTGGCCGGCGTCTTTCGGCTGAAGCAGCGCTTCGGAGCGTACGGCTGCCGCTCCGCTGCTGTGTGCGCGAAGCAGCCGCTTCTCCTGCTCCGGGAGCCGGACAGAGCGGTAGCTTGTACGAGGGCGAAGAACGAAGCCGCAGAGCAACGGGCTTCTGCGCGCACCCTAAGGACTGCTAGAGGACCGTGGTGGCCGCTCGCCTTCCCCTTCAATTCCATTCTAGCATCCCTATGGAAGATGTTCCAGGACAATTTTCCTGAGTTTTGAATTCGTCCTGATGCAGCCCCTCCTGGGAAACTCGTGCTCGTCCTCTGAGGCTCCGAGTGCAGAGACCTCGATGGCAACTGCAGAAATGAAGGGCTGCGTTGAGTTGTCGAGAAGCAAGAACATAGCCAGGGCCTTGTGTTTGGGAGTCAGCAGCTGCTGGACTTTTGCATTTGCCTTCACGGTGCACTGAATGCCAGGACGGCATGTGCACGTTAAAACAACGAGCTGGGCAAGAGTAATCGAAAGATCACGGCCGTCAGAAAGCAGCTTATATATTGCCCTGGAAAGAGCACTGTTTTTGGAGTGTGCAGTAAAATCGTGTTTCTGGACAAGGGAGGCATAAGTGCGCTGCGCTCCTAAGCTATCTCCCTGCGAGACACACTGCCAAAGCTTTTCGCTATGATGCAGTCTAGTGCAGACGCACACTACGGCTCTCCGGAGCTGTCCCAAGCGAAGCGCCGGTGGCCGGCGTCTTTCGGCTGAAGCAGCGCTTCGGAGCGTACGGCTGCCGCTCCGCTGTTGTGTGCGCGAAGCAGCCGCTTCTCCTGCTCCGGGAGCCGGACAGAGCGGTAGCTTGTACGAGGGCGAAGAACGAAGCCGCAGAGCAACGGGCTTCTGCGCGCACCCTAAGGACTGCTAGAGGACCGTGGTGGCCGCTCGCCTGCCTCTTCAATTGCATTCTAGCATCCTTATGGAAGATGTTCCAGGACAATTTTCCTGAGTTTTGAATTCGTCCTGATGCAGCCCCTCCTGGGAAACTCGTGCTCCTCCTCTGGGTCTCCGAGTGCAGAGACCTCGATGGCAACTGCAGAAATGAAGGGCTGCGTTGAGTTGTCGAGAAGCAAGAACATAGCCAGCGCCTTGTGTTTGGGAGTCAGCAGCTGCTGGACTTTTGCGTTTGCCTTCACGGTGCACTGAATGCCAGGACGGCATGTGCACGTTAAAACAACGAGCTGGGCAAGAGTAATCGAAAGATCACGGCCGTCAGAAAGCAGCTTATATATTGCCCTGGAAAGAGCACTGTTTTTGGAGTGTGCAATAAAATCGTGTTTCTGGACAAGGGAGGCATAAGTGCGCTGCGCTCCTAAGCTATCTCCCTGCGAGACACACTGCCAAAGCTTTTCGCTATGATGCAGTCTAGTGCAGACGCACACTACGGCTCTCGGCTGCTGTCCGAAGCCAAGCGCCGGTGGCCGGCGTCTTTCGGCTGAAGCAGCGCTTCGGAGCGTACGGCTGTTGTGTGCGCGAAGCAGCCGCTTCTCCTGCTCCGGGAGCCGGACAGAGCGGTAGCTTGTACGAGGGCGAAGAACGTTGCCGCAGGGAGACGACATTGTGTGCACAGCCTTGGCACTGCTAGAGGACGGTGACTAAAGCTCCCTGCCTCTTCCATGCACTGCTGGCATGCTTTCTCGAAGGTGTTCCGAGACAACTTTCCTGGGTTTTGACTTCGTTCTGATGCAGCCCCTCTTGGGAAATCTGTGCTCGTCCCCGGAGGATCGAGATGCTGAGAACGCGATGGCAGCTGCCGAAATGAAGGACTCTGTTGAAGTGTCGAGAAGAAAGAACTTAGACAAGCGTGTTGTGTTTGGGAGTCAGCAGCTGCTGGACTTTTGCGATTGCTTTCTTTGTGCACTGAATGCCAAGAAGGCATGTGCACGTTAAAACAACGAGCTGGGCATGAGCAGGAAGGGAGCACGGGCATCAGAGTGCATCTGGCATCTTGCCCTGGAAAGAGCACTGCTTTTGGAGTGTGCAGTAAAATCGTGTTTCTGGACAAGGGAGGCATAAGTGCGCTGCGCTCCTAAGCTATCTCCCTGCGAGACACACTGCCAAAGCTTTTCGCTATGATGCAGTCTAGTGCAGACGCACACTACGGCTCTCCGGAGCTGTCCGAAGCCAAGCGCCGGTGGCCGGCGTCTTTCGGCTGAAGCAGCGTGTGCGCGAAGCAGCCGCTTCTCCTGCTCCGGGAGCCGGACAGAGCGCTAGCTTGTACGAGGGCGAAGAACGAAGCCGCAGAGCACCGGGCTTCTGCGCGCACCCTAAGGACTGCTAGAGGACCGTGCTGGCCGCTCGCCTTCCCCTTCAATTCCATTCTAGCATCCCTATAGAAGATGTTCCAGGACAATTTTCCTGAGTTTTGAATTCGTCCTGATGCAGCCCCTCCTGGGAAACTCGTGCTCCTCCTCTGGGTCTCCGAGTGCAGAGACCTCGATGGCAACTGCAGAAATGAAGGGCTGCGTTGAGTTGTCGAGAAGCAAGAACATAGCCAGCGCCTTGTGTTTGGGAGTCAGCAGCTGCTGGACTTTTGCGTTTGCCTTCACGGTGCACTGAATGCCAGGACGGCATGTGCACGTTAAAACAACGAGCTGGGCAAGAGTAATCGAAAGATCACGGCCGTCAGAAAGCAGCTTATATATTGCCCTGGAAAGAGCACTGTTTTTGGAGTGTGCAGTAAAATCGTGTTTCTGGACAAGGGAGGCATAAGTGCGCTGCGCTCCTAAGCTATCTCCCTGCGAGACACACTGCCAAAGCTTTTCGCTATGATGCAGTCTAGTGCAGACGCACACTACGGCTCTCCGGAGCTGTCCCAAGCGAAGCGCCGGTGGCCGGCGTCTTTCGGCTGAAGCAGCGCTTCGGAGCGTACGGCTGCCGCTCCGCTGTTGTGTGCGCGAAGCAGCCGCTTCTCCTGCTCCGGGAGCCGGACAGAGCGGTAGCTTGTACGAGGGCGAAGAACGAAGCCGCAGAGCACCGGGCTTCTGCGCGCACCCTAAGGACTGCTAGAGGACCGTGCTGGCCGCTCGCCTTCCCCTTCAATTCCATTCTAGCATCCCTATGGAAGATGTTCCAGGACAATTTTCCTGAGTTTTGAATTCGTCCTGATGCAGCCCCTCCTGGGAAACTCGTGCTCGTCCTCTGAGGCTCCGAGTGCAGAGACCTCGATGGCAACTGCAGAAATGAAGGGCTGCGTTGAGTTGTCGAGAAGCAAGAACATAGCCAGCGCCTTGTGTTTGGGAGTCAGCAGCTGCTGGACTTTTGCGTTTGCCTTCACGGTGCACTGAATGCCAGGACGGCATGTGCACGTTAAAACAACGAGCTGGGCAAGAGTAATCGAAAGATCACGGCCGTCAGAAAGCAGCTTATATATTGCCCTGGAAAGAGCACTGCTTTTGGAGTGTGCAGTAAAATCGTGTTTCTGGACAAGGGAGGCATAAGTGCGCTGCGCTCCTAAGCTATCTCCCTGCGAGACACACTGCCAAAGCTTTTCGCTATGATGCAGTCTAGTGCAGACGCACACTACGGCTCTCGGCTGCTGTCCGAAGCCAAGCGCCGGTGGCCGGCGTCTTTCGGCTGAAGCAGCGCTTCGGAGCGTACGGCTGTTGTGTGCGCGAAGCAGCCGCTTCTCCTGCTCCGGGAGCCGGACAGAGCGGTAGCTTGTACGAGGGCGAAGAACGTTGCCGCAGGGAGACGACATTGTGTGCACAGCCTTGGCACTGCTAGAGGACGGTGACTAAAGCTCCCTGCCTCTTCCATGCACTGCTGGCATGCTTTCTCGAAGGTGTTCCGAGACAACTTTCCTGGGTTTTGACTTCGTTCTGATGCAGCCCCTCTTGGGAAATCTGTGCTCGTCCCCGGAGGATCGAGATGCAGAGAACGCGATGGCAGCTGCCGAAATGAAGGACTCTGTTGAAGTGTCGAGAAGAAAGAACTTAGACAAGCGTGTTGTGTTTGGGAGTCAGCAGCTGCTGGACTTTTGCGATTGCTTTCACTGTGCACTGAATGCCAAGAAGGCATGTGCACGTTAAAACAACGAGCTGGGCATGAGCAGGAAGGGAGCACGGGCATCAGAGTGCATCTGGCATCTTGCCCTGGAAAGAGCACTGCTTTTGGAGTGTGCAGTAAAATCGTGTTTCTGGACAAGGGAGGCATAAGTGCGCTGCGCTCCTAAGCTATCTCCCTGCGAGACACACTGCCAAAGCTTTTCGCTATGATGCAGTCTAGTGCAGACGCACACTACGGCTCTCCGGAGCTGTCCGAAGCCAAGCGCCGGTGGCCGGCGTCTTTCGGCTGAAGCAGCGCTTCGGAGCGTACGGCTGTTGTGTGCGCGAAGCAGCCGCTTCTCCTGCTCCGGGAGCCGGACAGAGCGGTAGCTTGTACGAGGGCGAAGAACGTTGCCGCAGGGAGACGACATTGTGTGCACAGCCTTGGCACTGCTAGAGGACGGTGACTAAAGCTCCCTGCCTCTTCCATGCACTGCTGGCATGCTTTCTCGAAGGTGTTCCGAGACAACTTTCCTGGGTTTTGACTTCGTTCTGATGCAGCCCCTCTTGGGAAATCTGTGCTCGTCCCCGGAGGATCGAGATGCAGAGAACGCGATGGCAGCTGCCGAAATGAAGGACTCTGTTGAAGTGTCGAGAAGAAAGAACTTAGACAAGCGTGTTGTGTTTGGGAGTCAGCAGCTGCTGGACTTTTGCGATTGCTTTCACTGTGCACTGAATGCCAAGAAGGCATGTGCACGTTAAAACAACGAGCTGGGCATGAGCAGGAAGGGAGCACGGGCATCAGAGTGCATCTGGCATCTTGCCCTGGAAAGAGCACTGCTTTTGGAGTGTGCAGTAAAATCGTGTTTCTGGACAAGGGAGGCATAAGTGCGCTGCGCTCCTAAGCTATCTCCCTGCGAGACACACTGCCAAAGCTTTTCGCTATGATGCAGTCTAGTGCAGACGCACACTACGGCTCTCCGGAGCTGTCCGAAGCCAAGCGCCGGTGGCCGGCGTCTTTCGGCTGAAGCAGCGCTTCGGAGCGTACGGCTGTTGTGTGCGCGAAGCAGCCGCTTCTCCTGCTCCGGGAGCCGGACAGAGCGCTAGCTTGTACGAGGGCGAAGAACGAAGCCGCAGAGCACCGGGCTTCTGCGCGCACCCTAAGGACTGCTAGAGGACCGTGGTGGCCGCTCGCCTGCCTCTTCAATTGCATTCTAGCATCCTTATGGAAGGTGTTCCAGGACAATTTTCCTGAGTTTTGAATTCGTCCTGATGCAGCCCCTCCTGGGAAACTCGTGCTCCTCCTCTGGGTCTCCGAGTGCAGAGACCTCGATGGCAACTGCAGAAATGAAGGGCTGCGTTGAGTTGTCGAGAAGCAAGAACATAGCCAGCGCCTTGTGTTTGGGAGTCAGCAGCTGCTGGACTTTTGCGTTTGCCTTCACGGTGCACTGAATGCCAGGACGGCATGTGCACGTTAAAACAACGAGCTGGGCAAGAGTAATCGAAAGATCACGGCCGTCAGAAAGCAGCTTATATATTGCCCTGGAAAGAGCACTGCTTTTGGAGTGTGCAGTAAAATCGTGTTTCTGGACAAGGGAGGCATAAGTGCGCTGCGCTCCTAAGCTATCTCCCTGCGAGACACACTGCCAAAGCTTTTCGCTATGATGCAGTCTAGTGCAGACGCACACTACGGCTCTCCGGAGCTGTCCGAAGCCAAGCGCCGGTCGCCGGCGTCTTTCGGCTGAAGCAGCGTGTGCGCGAAGCAGCCGCTTCTCCTGCTCCGGGAGCCGGACAGAGCGCTAGCTTGTACGAGGGCGAAGAACGAAGCCGCAGAGCACCGGGCTTCTGCGCGCACCCTAAGGACTGCTAGAGGACCGTGCTGGCCGCTCGCCTTCCCCTTCAATTCCATTCTAGCATCCCTATAGAAGATGTTCCAGGACAATTTTCCTGAGTTTTGAATTCGTCCTGATGCAGCCCCTCCTGGGAAACTCGTGCTCCTCCTCTGGGTCTCCGAGTGCAGAGACCTCGATGGCAACTGCAGAAATGAAGGGCTGCGTTGAGTTGTCGAGAAGCAAGAACATAGCCAGCGCCTTGTGTTTGGGAGTCAGTAGCTGCTGGACTTTTGCGTTTGCCTTCACGGTGCACTGAATGCCAGGACGGCATGTGCACGTTAAAACAACGAGCTGGGCAAGAGTAATCGAAAGATCACGGCCGTCAGAAAGCAGCTTATATATTGCCCTGGAAAGAGCACTGCTTTTGGAGTGTGCAGTAAAATCGTGTTTCTGGACAAGGGAGGCATAAGTGCGCTGCGCTCCTAAGCTATCTCCCTGCGAGACACACTGCCAAAGCTTTTCGCTATGATGCAGTCTAGTGCAGACGCACACTACGGCTCTCCGGAGCTGTCCGAAGCCAAGCGCCGGTGGCCGGCGTCTTTCGGCTGAAGCAGCGCTTCGGAGCGTACGGCTGTTGTGTGCGCGAAGCAGCCGCTTCTCCTGCTCCGGGAGCCGGACAGAGCGGTAGCTTGTACGAGGGCGAAGAACGTTGCCGCAGGGAGACGACATTGTGTGCACAGCCTTGGCACTGCTAGAGGACGGTGACTAAAGCTCCCTGCCTCTTCCATGCACTGCTGGCATGCTTTCTCGAAGGTGTTCCGAGACAACTTTCCTGGGTTTTGACTTCGTTCTGATGCAGCCCCTCTTGGGAAATCTGTGCTCGTCCCCGGAGGATCGAGATGCAGAGAACGCGATGGCAGCTGCCGAAATGAAGGACTCTGTTGAAGTGTCGAGAAGAAAGAACTTAGACAAGCGTGTTGTGTTTGGGAGTCAGCAGCTGCTGGACTTTTGCGATTGCTTTCACTGTGCACTGAATGCCAAGAAGGCATGTGCACGTTAAAACAACGAGCTGGGCATGAGCAGGAAGGGAGCACGGGCATCAGAGTGCATCTGGCATCTTGCCCTGGAAAGAGCACTGCTTTTGGAGTGTGCAGTAAAATCGTGTTTCTGGACAAGGGAGGCATAAGTGCGCTGCGCTCCTAAGCTATCTCCCTGCGAGACACACTGCCAAAGCTTTTCGCTATGATGCAGTCTAGTGCAGACGCACACTACGGCTCTCCGGAGCTGTCCGAAGCCAAGCGCCGGTGGCCGGCGTCTTTCGGCTGAAGCAGCGCTTCGGAGCGTACGGCTGCCGCTCCGCTGTTGTGTGCGCGAAGCAGCGGCTTCTCCTGCTCCGGGAGCCGGACAGAGCGGTAGCTTGTACGAGGGCGAAGAACGAAGCCGCAGAGCAACGGGCTTCTGCGCGCACCCTAAGGACTGCTAGAGGACCGTGGTGGCCGCTCGCCTTCCCCTTCAATTCCATTCTAGCATCCCTATGGAAGATGTTCCAGGACAATTTTCCTGAGTTTTGAATTCGTCCTGATGCAGCCCCTCCTGGGAAACTCGTGCTCGTCCTCTGAGGCTCCGAGTGCAGAGACCTCGATGGCAACTGCAGAAATGAAGGGCTGCGTTGAGTTGTCGAGAAGCAAGAACATAGCCAGCGCCTTGTGTTTGGGAGTCAGCAGCTGCTGGACTTTTGCGATTGCCTTCACGGTGCACTGAATGCCAGGACGGCATGTGCACGTTAAAACAACGAGCTGGGCAAGAGTAATCGAAAGATCACGGCCGTCAGAAAGCAGCTTATATATTGCCCTGGAAAGAGCACTGTTTTTGGAGTGTGCAGTAAAATCGTGTTTCTGGACAAGGGAGGCATAAGTGCGCTGCGCTCCTAAGCTATCTCCCTGCGAGACACACTGCCAAAGCTTTTCGCTATGATGCAGTCTAGTGCAGACGCACACTACGGCTCTCGGCTGCTGTCCGAAGCCAAGCGCCGGTGGCCGGCGTCTTTCGGCTGAAGCAGCGCTTCGGAGCGTACGGCTGTTGTGTGCGCGAAGCAGCCGCTTCTCCTGCTCCGGGAGCCGGACAGAGCGGTAGCTTGTACGAGGGCGAAGAACGTTGCCGCAGGGAGACGACATTGTGTGCACAGCCTTGGCACTGCTAGAGGACGGTGACTAAAGCTCCCTGCCTCTTCCATGCACTGCTGGCATGCTTTCTCGAAGGTGTTCCGAGACAACTTTCCTGGGTTTTGACTTCGTTCTGATGCAGCCCCTCTTGGGAAATCTGTGCTCGTCCCCGGAGGATCGAGATGCAGAGAACGCGATGGCAGCTGCCGAAATGAAGGACTCTGTTGAAGTGTCGAGAAGAAAGAACTTAGACAAGCGTGTTGTGTTTGGGAGTCAGCAGCTGCTGGACTTTTGCGATTGCTTTCTTTGTGCACTGAATGCCAAGAAGGCATGTGCACGTTAAAACAACGAGCTGGGCATGAGCAGGAAGGGAGCACGGGCATCAGAGTGCATCTGGCATCTTGCCCTGGAAAGAGCACTGCTTTTGGAGTGTGCAGTAAAATCGTGTTTCTGGACAAGGGAGGCATAAGTGCGCTGCGCTCCTAAGCTATCTCCCTGCGAGACACACTGCCAAAGCTTTTCGCTATGATGCAGTCTAGTGCAGACGCACACTACGGCTCTCCGGAGCTGTCCGAAGCCAAGCGCCGGTGGCCGGCGTCTTTCGGCTGAAGCAGCGCTTCGGAGCGTACGGCTGCCGCTCCGCTGTTGTGTGCGCGAAGCAGCCGCTTCTCCTGCTCCGGGAGCCGGACAGAGCGGTAGCTTGTACGAGGGCGAAGAACGAAGCCGCAGAGCAACGGGCTTCTGCGCGCACCCTAAGGACTGCTAGAGGACCGTGGTGGCCGCTCGCCTTCCCCTTCAATTCCATTCTAGCATCCCTATGGAAGATGTTCCAGGACAATTTTCCTGAGTTTTGAATTCGTCCTGATGCAGCCCCTCCTGGGAAACTCGTGCTCGTCCTCTGAGGCTCCGAGTGCAGAGACCTCGATGGCAACTGCAGAAATGAAGGGCTGCGTTGAGTTGTCGAGAAGCAAGAACATAGCCAGCGCCTTGTGTTTGGGAGTCAGCAGCTGCTGGACTTTTGCGTTTGCCTTCACGGTGCACTGAATGCCAGGACGGCATGTGCACGTTAAAACAACGAGCTGGGCAAGAGTAATCGAAAGATCACGGCCGTCAGAAAGCAGCTTATATATTGCCCTGGAAAGAGCACTGCTTTTGGAGTGTGCAGTAAAATCGTGTTTCTGGACAAGGGAGGCATAAGTGCGCTCCTAAGCTATCTCCCTGCGAGACACACTGCCAAAGCTTTTCGCTATGATGCAGTCTAGTGCAGACGCACACTACGGCTCTCGGCTGCTGTCCGAAGCCAAGCGCCGGTGGCCGGCGTCTTTCGGCTGAAGCAGCGCTTCGGAGCGTACGGCTGTTGTGTGCGCGAAGCAGCCGCTTCTCCTGCTCCGGGAGCCGGACAGAGCGGTAGCTTGTACGAGGGCGAAGAACGTTGCCGCAGGGAGACGACATTGTGTGCACAGCCTTGGCACTGCTAGAGGACGGTGACTAAAGCTCCCTGCCTCTTCCATGCACTGCTGGCATGCTTTCTCGAAGGTGTTCCGAGACAACTTTCCTGGGTTTTGACTTCGTTCTGATGCAGCCCCTCTTGGGAAATCTGTGCTCGTCCCCGGAGGATCGAGATGCAGAGAACGCGATGGCAGCTGCCGAAATGAAGGACTCTGTTGAAGTGTCGAGAAGAAAGAACTTAGACAAGCGTGTTGTGTTTGGGAGTCAGCAGCTGCTGGACTTTTGCGATTGCTTTCACTGTGCACTGAATGCCAAGAAGGCATGTGCACGTTAAAACAACGAGCTGGGCATGAGCAGGAAGGGAGCACGGGCATCAGAGTGCATCTGGCATCTTGCCCTGGAAAGAGCACTGCTTTTGGAGTGTGCAGTAAAATCGTGTTTCTGGACAAGGGAGGCATAAGTGCGCTGCGCTCCTAAGCTATCTCCCTGCGAGACACACTGCCAAAGCTTTTCGCTATGATGCAGTCTAGTGCAGACGCACACTACGGCTCTCCGGAGCTGTCCGAAGCCAAGCGCCGGTCGCCGGCGTCTTTCGGCTGAAGCAGCGCTTCGGAGCGTACGGCTGCCGCTCCCCTGTTGTGTGCGCGAAGCAGCCGCTTCTCCTGCTCCGGGAGCCGGACAGAGCGGTAGCTTGTACGAAGGCGAAGAACGAAGCCGCAGAGCAACGGGCTTCTGCGCGCACCCTAAGGACTGCTAGAGGACCGTGGTGGCCGCTCGCCTGCCTCTTCAATTGCATTCTAGCATCCTTATGGAAGGTGTTCCAGGACAATTTTCCTGAGTTTTGAATTCGTCCTGATGCAGCCCCTCCTGGGAAACTCCTGCTCGTCCTCTGAGTCTCCGAGTGCAGAGACCTCGATGGCAACTGCAGAAATGAAGGGCTGCGTTGAGTTGTCGAGAAGCAAGAACATAGACAGCGCCTTGTGTTTGGGAGTTAGTAGCTGCTGGACTTTTGCGATTGCCTTCACCGTGCACTGAATGCCAGGACGGCATGTGCACGTTAAAACAACGAGCTGGGCAAGAGTAATCGAAAGATCACGGCCGTCAGAAAGCAGCTTATATATTGCCCTGGAAAGAGCACTGCTTTTGGAGTGTGCAGTAAAATCGTGTTTCTGGACAAGGGAGGCATAAGTGCGCTGCGCTCCTAAGCTATCTCCCTGCGAGACACACTGCCAAAGCTTTTCGCTATGATGCAGTCTAGTGCAGACGCACACTACGGCTCTCCGGAGCTGTCCGAAGCCAAGCGCCGGTGGCCGGCGTCTTTCGGCTGAAGCAGCGCTTCGGAGCGTACGGCTGTTGAGTGCGCGAAGCAGCCGCTTCTCCTGCTCCGGGAGCCGGACAGAGCGGTAGCTTGTACGAGGGCGAAGAACGTTGCCGCAGGGAGACGACATTGTGTGCACAGCCTTGGCACTGCTAGAGGACGGTGACTAAAGCTCCCTGCCTCTTCCATGCACTGCTGGCATGCTTTCTCGAAGGTGTTCCGAGACAACTTTCCTGGGTTTTGACTTCGTTCTGATGCAGCCCCTCTTGGGAAATCTGTGCTCGTCCCCGGAGGATCGAGATGCAGAGAACGCGATGGCAGCTGCCGAAATGAAGGACTCTGTTGAAGTGTCGAGAAGAAAGAACTTAGACAAGCGTGTTGTGTTTGGGAGTCAGCAGCTGCTGGACTTTTGCGATTGCTTTCTTTGTGCACTGAATGCCAAGAAGGCATGTGCACGTTAAAACAACGAGCTGGGCATGAGCAGGAAGGGAGCACGGGCATCAGAGTGCATCTGGCATCTTGCCCTGGAAAGAGCACTGCTTTTGGAGTGTGCAGTAAAATCGTGTTTCTGGACAAGGGAGGCATAAGTGCGCTGCGCTCCTAAGCTATCTCCCTGCGAGACACACTGCCAAAGCTTTTCGCTATGATGCAGTCTAGTGCAGACGCACACTACGGCTCTCCGGAGCTGTCCGAAGCCAAGCGCCGGTGGCCGGCGTCTTTCGGCTGAAGCAGCGTGTGCGCGAAGCAGCCGCTTCTCCTGCTCCGGGAGCCGGACAGAGCGCTAGCTTGTACGAGGGCGAAGAACGAAGCCGCAGAGCACCGGGCTTCTGCGCGCACCCTAAGGACTGCTAGAGGACCGTGCTGGCCGCTCGCCTTCCCCTTCAATTCCATTCTAGCATCCCTATAGAAGATGTTCCAGGACAATTTTCCTGAGTTTTGAATTCGTCCTGATGCAGCCCCTCCTGGGAAACTCGTGCTCCTCCTCTGGGTCTCCGAGTGCAGAGACCTCGATGGCAACTGCAGAAATGAAGGGCTGCGTTGAGTTGTCGAGAAGCAAGAACATAGCCAGCGCCTTGTGTTTGGGAGTCAGCAGCTGCTGGACTTTTGCGTTTGCCTTCACGGTGCACTGAATGCCAGGACGGCATGTGCACGTTAAAACAACGAGCTGGGCAAGAGTAATCGAAAGATCACGGCCGTCAGAAAGCAGCTTATATATTGCCCTGGAAAGAGCACTGTTTTTGGAGTGTGCAATAAAATCGTGTTTCTGGACAAGGGAGGCATAAGTGCGCTGCGCTCCTAAGCTATCTCCCTGCGAGACACACTGCCAAAGCTTTTCGCTATGATGCAGTCTAGTGCAGACGCACACTACGGCTCTCGGCTGCTGTCCGAAGCCAAGCGCCGGTGGCCGGCGTCTTTCGGCTGAAGCAGCGCTTCGGAGCGTACGGCTGTTGTGTGCGCAAAGCAGCCGCTTCTCCTGCTCCGGGAGCCGGACAGAGCGGTAGCTTGTACGAGGGCGAAGAACGTTGCCGCAGGGAGACGACATTGTGTGCACAGCCTTGGCACTGCTAGAGGACGGTGACTAAAGCTCCCTGCCTCTTCCATGCACTGCTGGCATGCTTTCTCGAAGGTGTTCCGAGACAACTTTCCTGGGTTTTGACTTCGTTCTGATGCAGCCCCTCTTGGGAAATCTGTGCTCGTCCCCGGAGGATCGAGATGCTGAGAACGCGATGGCAGCTGCCGAAATGAAGGACTCTGTTGAAGTGTCGAGAAGAAAGAACTTAGACAAGCGTGTTGTGTTTGGGAGTCAGCAGCTGCTGGACTTTTGCGATTGCTTTCTTTGTGCACTGAATGCCAAGAAGGCATGTGCACGTTAAAACAACGAGCTGGGCATGAGCAGGAAGGGAGCACGGGCATCAGAGTGCATCTGGCATCTTGCCCTGGAAAGAGCACTGCTTTTGGAGTGTGCAGTAAAATCGTGTTTCTGGACAAGGGAGGCATAAGTGCGCTGCGCTCCTAAGCTATCTCCCTGCGAGACACACTGCCAAAGCTTTTCGCTATGATGCAGTCTAGTGCAGACGCACACTACGGCTCTCCGGAGCTGTCCGAAGCCAAGCGCCGGTGGCCGGCGTCTTTCGGCTGAAGCAGCGTGTGCGCGAAGCAGCCGCTTCTCCTGCTCCGGGAGCCGGACAGAGCGGTAGCTTGTACGAGGGCGAAGAACGAAGCCGCAGAGCAACGGGCTTCTGCGCGCACCCTAAGGACTGCTAGAGGACCGTGCTGGCCGCTCGCCTGCCTCTTCAATTCCATTCTAGCATCCCTATGGAAGATGTTCCAGGACAATTTTCCTGAGTTTTGAATTCGTCCTGATGCAGCCCCTCCTGGGAAACTCGTGCTCGTCCTCTGAGGCTCCGAGTGCAGAGACCTCGATGGCAACTGCAGAAATGAAGGGCTGCGTTGAGTTGTCGAGAAGCAAGAACATAGCCAGGGCCTTGTGTTTGGGAGTCAGCAGCTGCTGCACTTTTGCATTTGCCTTCACGGTGCACTGAATGCCAGGACGGCATGTGCACGTTAAAACAACGAGCTGGGCAAGAGTAATCGAAAGATCACGGCCGTCAGAAAGCAGCTTATATATTGCCCTGGAAAGAGCACTGTTTTTGGAGTGTGCAGTAAAATCGTGTTTCTGGACAAGGGAGGCATAAGTGCGCTGCGCTCCTAAGCTATCTCCCTGCGAGACACACTGCCAAAGCTTTTCGCTATGATGCAGTCTAGTGCAGACGCACACTACGGCTCTCCGGAGCTGTTCCAAGCGAAGCGCCGGTGGCCGGCGTCTTTCGGCTGAAGCAGCGCTTCGGAGCGTACGGCTGCCGCTCCGCTGTTGTGTGCGCGAAGCAGCCGCTTCTCCTGCTCCGGGAGCCGGACAGAGCGCTAGCTTGTACGAGGGCGAAGAACGAAGCCGCAGAGCACCGGGCTTCTGCGCGCACCCTAAGGACTGCTAGAGGACCGTGCTGGCCGCTCGCCTTCCCCTTCAATTCCATTCTAGCATCCCTATGGAAGATGTTCCAGGACAATTTTCCTGAGTTTTGAATTCGTCCTGATGCAGCCCCTCCTGGGAAACTCGTGCTCGTCCTCTGAGGCTCCGAGTGCAGAGACCTCGATGGCAACTGCAGAAATGAAGGGCTGCGTTGAGTTGTCGAGAAGCAAGAACATAGCCAGCGCCTTGTGTTTGGGAGTCAGCAGCTGCTGGACTTTTGCGTTTGCCTTCACGGTGCACTGAATGCCAGGACGGCATGTGCACGTTAAAACAACGAGCTGGGCAAGAGTAATCGAAAGATCACGGCCGTCAGAAAGCAGCTTATATATTGCCCTGGAAAGAGCACTGCTTTTGGAGTGTGCAGTAAAATCGTGTTTCTGGACAAGGGAGGCATAAGTGCGCTGCGCTCCTAAGCTATCTCCCTGCGAGACACACTGCCAAAGCTTTTCGCTATGATGCAGTCTAGTGCAGACGCACACTACGGCTCTCGGCTGCTGTCCGAAGCCAAGCGCCGGTGGCCGGCGTCTTTCGGCTGAAGCAGCGCTTCGGAGCGTACGGCTGTTGTGTGCGCGAAGCAGCCGCTTCTCCTGCTCCGGGAGCCGGACAGAGCGGTAGCTTGTACGAGGGCGAAGAACGTTGCCGCAGGGAGACGACATTGTGTGCACAGCCTTGGCACTGCTAGAGGACGGTGACTAAAGCTCCCTGCCTCTTCCATGCACTGCTGGCATGCTTTCTCGAAGGTGTTCCGAGACAACTTTCCTGGGTTTTGACTTCGTTCTGATGCAGCCCCTCTTGGGAAATCTGTGCTCGTCCCCGGAGGATCGAGATGCAGAGAACGCGATGGCAGCTGCCGAAATGAAGGACTCTGTTGAAGTGTCGAGAAGAAAGAACTTAGACAAGCGTGTTGTGTTTGGGAGTCAGCAGCTGCTGGACTTTTGCGATTGCTTTCACTGTGCACTGAATGCCAAGAAGGCATGTGCACGTTAAAACAACGAGCTGGGCATGAGCAGGAAGGGAGCACGGGCATCAGAGTGCATCTGGCATCTTGCCCTGGAAAGAGCACTGCTTTTGGAGTGTGCAGTAAAATCGTGTTTCTGGACAAGGGAGGCATAAGTGCGCTGCGCTCCTAAGCTATCTCCCTGCGAGACACACTGCCAAAGCTTTTCGCTATGATGCAGTCTAGTGCAGACGCACACTACGGCTCTCCGGAGCTGTCCGAAGCCAAGCGCCGGTGGCCGGCGTCTTTCGGCTGAAGCAGCGCTTCGGAGCGTACGGCTGTTGTGTGCGCGAAGCAGCCGCTTCTCCTGCTCCGGGAGCCGGACAGAGCGGTAGCTTGTACGAGGGCGAAGAACGAAGCCGCAGAGCAACGGGCTTCTGCGCGCACCCTAAGGACTGCTAGAGGACCGTGGTGGCCGCTCGCCTGCCTCTTCAATTGCATTCTAGCATCCTTATGGAAGGTGTTCCAGGACAATTTTCCTGAGTTTTGAATTCGTCCTGATGCAGCCCCTCCTGGGAAACTCGTGCTCCTCCTCTGGGTCTCCGAGTGCAGAGACCTCGATGGCAACTGCAGAAATGAAGGGCTGCGTTGAGTTGTCGAGAAGCAAGAACATAGCCAGCGCCTTGTGTTTGGGAGTCAGCAGCTGCTGGACTTTTGCGTTTGCCTTCACGGTGCACTGAATGCCAGGACGGCATGTGCACGTTAAAACAACGAGCTGGGCAAGAGTAATCGAAAGATCACGGCCGTCAGAAAGCAGCTTATATATTGCCCTGGAAAGAGCACTGCTTTTGGAGTGTGCAGTAAAATCGTGTTTCTGGACAAGGGAGGCATAAGTGCGCTGCGCTCCTAAGCTATCTCCCTGCGAGACACACTGCCAAAGCTTTTCGCTATGATGCAGTCTAGTGCAGACGCACACTACGGCTCTCCGGAGCTGTCCGAAGCCAAGCGCCGGTCGCCGGCGTCTTTCGGCTGAAGCAGCGTGTGTGCGAAGCAGCCGCTTCTCCTGCTCCAGGAGCCGGACAGAGCGGTAGCTTGTACGAGGGCGAAGAACGAAGCCGCAGAGCACCGGGCTTCTGCGCGCACCCTAAGGACTGCTAGAGGACCGTGCTGGCCGCTCGCCTTCCCCTTCAATTCCATTCTAGCATCCCTATAGAAGATGTTCCAGGACAATTTTCCTGAGTTTTGAATTCGTCCTGATGCAGCCCCTCCTGGGAAACTCGTGCTCCTCCTCTGGGTCTCCGAGTGCAGAGACCTCGATGGCAACTGCAGAAATGAAGGGCTGCGTTGAGTTGTCGAGAAGCAAGAACATAGCCAGCGCCTTGTGTTTGGGAGTCAGTAGCTGCTGGACTTTTGCGTTTGCCTTCACGGTGCACTGAATGCCAGGACGGCATGTGCACGTTAAAACAACGAGCTGGGCAAGAGTAATCGAAAGATCACGGCCGTCAGAAAGCAGCTTATATATTGCCCTGGAAAGAGCACTGCTTTTGGAGTGTGCAGTAAAATCGTGTTTCTGGACAAGGGAGGCATAAGTGCGCTGCGCTCCTAAGCTATCTCCCTGCGAGACACACTGCCAAAGCTTTTCGCTATGATGCAGTCTAGTGCAGACGCACACTACGGCTCTCCGGAGCTGTCCGAAGCCAAGCGCCGGTGGCCGGCGTCTTTCGGCTGAAGCAGCGCTTCGGAGCGTACGGCTGTTGTGTGCGCGAAGCAGCCGCTTCTCCTGCTCCGGGAGCCGGACAGAGCGGTAGCTTGTACGAGGGCGAAGAACGTTGCCGCAGGGAGACGACATTGTGTGCACAGCCTTGGCACTGCTAGAGGACGGTGACTAAAGCTCCCTGCCTCTTCAATGCACTGCTGGCATGCTTTCTCGAAGGTGTTCCGAGACAACTTTCCTGGGTTTTGACTTCGTTCTGATGCAGCCCCTCTTGGGAAATCTGTGCTCGTCCCCGGAGGATCGAGATGCAGAGAACGCGATGGCAGCTGCCGAAATGAAGGACTCTGTTGAAGTGTCGAGAAGAAAGAACTTAGACAAGCGTGTTGTGTTTGGGAGTCAGCAGCTGCTGGACTTTTGCGATTGCTTTCACTGTGCACTGAATGCCAAGAAGGCATGTGCACGTTAAAACAACGAGCTGGGCATGAGCAGGAAGGGAGCACGGGCATCAGAGTGCATCTGGCATCTTGCCCTGGAAAGAGCACTGCTTTTGGAGTGTGCAGTAAAATCGTGTTTCTGGACAAGGGAGGCATAAGTGCGCTGCGCTCCTAAGCTATCTCCCTGCGAGACACACTGCCAAAGCTTTTCGCTATGATGCAGTCTAGTGCAGACGCACACTACGGCTCTCCGGAGCTGTCCGAAGCCAAGCGCCGGTGGCCGGCGTCTTTCGGCTGAAGCAGCGCTTCGGAGCGTACGGCTGCCGCTCCGCTGTTGTGTGCGCGAAGCAGCGGCTTCTCCTGCTCCGGGAGCCGGACAGAGCGGTAGCTTGTACGAGGGCGAAGAACGAAGCCGCAGAGCAACGGGCTTCTGCGCGCACCCTAAGGACTGCTAGAGGACCGTGGTGGCCGCTCGCCTTCCCCTTCAATTCCATTCTAGCATCCCTATGGAAGATGTTCCAGGACAATTTTCCTGAGTTTTGAATTCGTCCTGATGCAGCCCCTCCTGGGAAACTCGTGCTCGTCCTCTGAGGCTCCGAGTGCAGAGACCTCGATGGCAACTGCAGAAATGAAGGGCTGCGTTGAGTTGTCGAGAAGCAAGAACATAGCCAGCGCCTTGTGTTTGGGAGTCAGTAGCTGCTGGACTTTTGCGTTTGCCTTCACGGTGCACTGAATGCCAGGACGGCATGTGCACGTTAAAACAACGAGCTGGGCAAGAGTAATCGAAAGATCACGGCCGTCAGAAAGCAGCTTATATATTGCCCTGGAAAGAGCACTGCTTTTGGAGTGTGCAGTAAAATCGTGTTTCTGGACAAGGGAGGCATAAGTGCGCTCCTAAGCTATCTCCCTGCGAGACACACTGCCAAAGCTTTTCGCTATGATGCAGTCTAGTGCAGACGCACACTACGGCTCTCGGCTGCTGTCCGAAGCCAAGCGCCGGTGGCCGGCGTCTTTCGGCTGAAGCAGCGCTTCGGAGCGTACGGCTGTTGTGTGCGCGAAGCAGCCGCTTCTCCTGCTCCGGGAGCCGGACAGAGCGGTAGCTTGTACGAGGGCGAAGAACGTTGCCGCAGGGAGACGACATTGTGTGCACAGCCTTGGCACTGCTAGAGGACGGTGACTAAAGCTCCCTGCCTCTTCCATGCACTGCTGGCATGCTTTCTCGAAGGTGTTCCGAGACAACTTTCCTGGGTTTTGACTTCGTTCTGATGCAGCCCCTCTTGGGAAATCTGTGCTCGTCCCCGGAGGATCGAGATGCAGAGAACGCGATGGCAGCTGCCGAAATGAAGGACTCTGTTGAAGTGTCGAGAAGAAAGAACTTAGACAAGCGTGTTGTGTTTGGGAGTCAGCAGCTGCTGGACTTTTGCGATTGCTTTCACTGTGCACTGAATGCCAAGAAGGCATGTGCACGTTAAAACAACGAGCTGGGCATGAGCAGGAAGGGAGCACGGGCATCAGAGTGCATCTGGCATCTTGCCCTGGAAAGAGCACTGCTTTTGGAGTGTGCAGTAAAATCGTGTTTCTGGACAAGGGAGGCATAAGTGCGCTGCGCTCCTAAGCTATCTCCCTGCGAGACACACTGCCAAAGCTTTTCGCTATGATGCAGTCTAGTGCAGACGCACACTACGGCTCTCCGGAGCTGTCCGAAGCCAAGCGCCGGTCGCCGGCGTCTTTCGGCTGAAGCAGCGCTTCGGAGCGTACGGCTGCCGCTCCCCTGTTGTGTGCGCGAAGCAGCCGCTTCTCCTGCTCCGGGAGCCGGACAGAGCGGTAGCTTGTACGAAGGCGAAGAACGAAGCCGCAGAGCAACGGGCTTCTGCGCGCACCCTAAGGACTGCTAGAGGACCGTGGTGGCCGCTCGCCTGCCTCTTCAATTCCCTTCTAGCATCCTTATGGAAGGTGTTCCAGGACAATTTTCCTGAGTTTTGAATTCGTCCTGATGCAGCCCCTCCTGGGAAACTCCTGCTCGTCCTCTGAGTCTCCGAGTGCAGAGACCTCGATGGCAACTGCAGAAATGAAGGGCTGCGTTGAGTTGTCGAGAAGCAAGAACATAGCCAGCGCCTTGTGTTTGGGAGTTAGTAGCTGCTGGACTTTTGCGATTGCCTTCACCGTGCACTGAATGCCAGGACGGCATGTGCACGTTAAAACAACGAGCTGGGCAAGAGTAATCGAAAGATCACGGCCGTCAGAAAGCAGCTTATATATTGCCCTGGAAAGAGCACTGCTTTTGGAGTGTGCAGTAAAATCGTGTTTCTGGACAAGGGAGGCATAAGTGCGCTGCGCTCCTAAGCTATCTCCCTGCGAGACACACTGCCAAAGCTTTTCGCTATGATGCAGTCTAGTGCAGACGCACACTACGGCTCTCCGGAGCTGTCCGAAGCCAAGCGCCGGTGGCCGGCGTCTTTCGGCTGAAGCAGCGCTTCGGAGCGTACGGCTGTTGAGTGCGCGAAGCAGCCGCTTCTCCTGCTCCGGGAGCCGGACAGAGCGGTAGCTTGTACGAGGGCGAAGAACGTTGCCGCAGGGAGACGACATTGTGTGCACAGCCTTGGCACTGCTAGAGGACGGTGACTAAAGCTCCCTGCCTCTTCCATGCACTGCTGGCATGCTTTCTCGAAGGTGTTCCGAGACAACTTTCCTGGGTTTTGACTTCGTTCTGATGCAGCCCCTCTTGGGAAATCTGTCCTCGTCCCCGGAGGATCGAGATGCAGAGAACGCGATGGCAGCTGCCGAAATGAAGGACTCTGTTGAAGTGTCGAGAAGAAAGAACTTAGACAAGCGTGTTGTGTTTGGGAGTCAGCAGCTGCTGGACTTTTGCGATTGCTTTCACTGTGCACTGAATGCCAAGAAGGCATGTGCACGTTAAAACAACGAGCTGGGCATGAGCAGGAAGGGAGCACGGGCATCAGAGTGCATCTGGCATCTTGCCCTGGAAAGAGCACTGCTTTTGGAGTGTGCAGTAAAATCGTGTTTCTGGACAAGGGAGGCATAAGTGCGCTGCGCTCCTAAGCTATCTCCCTGCGAGACACACTGCCAAAGCTTTTCGCTATGATGCAGTCTAGTGCAGACGCACACTACGGCTCTCGGCTGCTGTCCGAAGCGAAGCGCCGGTGGCCGGCGTCTTTCGGCTGAAGCAGCGCTTCGGAGCGTACGGCTGCCGCTCCGCTGTTGTGTGCGCGAAGCAGCCGCTTCTCCTGCTCCGGGAGCCGGACAGAGCGGTAGCTTGTACGAGGGCGAAGAACGAAGCCGCAGAGCAACGGGCTTCTGCGCGCACCCTAAGGACTGCTAGAGGACCGTGGTGGCCGCTCGCCTGCCTCTTCAATTGCATTCTAGCATCCTTATGGAAGGTGTTCCAGGACAATTTTCCTGAGTTTTGAATTCGTCCTGATGCAGCCCCTCCTGGGAAACTCCTGCTCGTCCTCTGAGTCTCCGAGTGCAGAGACCTCGATGGCAACTGCAGAAATGAAGGGCTGCGTTGAGTTGTCGAGAAGCAAGAACATAGCCAGGGCCTTGTGTTTGGGAGTCAGCAGCTGCTGGACTTTTGCATTTGCCTTCACGGTGCACTGAATGCCAGGACGGCATGTGCACGTTAAAACAACGAGCTGGGCAAGAGTAATCGAAAGATCACGGCCGTCAGAAAGCAGCTTATATATTGCCCTGGAAAGAGCACTGTTTTTGGAGTGTGCAGTAAAATCGTGTTTCTGGACAAGGGAGGCATAAGTGCGCTGCGCTCCTAAGCTATCTCCCTGCGAGACACACTGCCAAAGCTTTTCGCTATGATGCAGTCTAGTGCAGACGCACACTACGGCTCTCCGGAGCTGTCCCAAGCGAAGCGCCGGTGGCCGGCGTCTTTCGGCGGAAGCAGCGCTTCGGAGCGTACGGCTGCCGCTCCGCTGTTGTGTGCGCGAAGCAGCCGCTTCTCCTGCTCCGGGAGCCGGACAGAGCGGTAGCTTGTACGAGGGCGAAGAACGAAGCCGCAGAGCACCGGGCTTCTGCGCGCACCCTAAGGACTGCTAGAGGACCGTGGTGGCCGCTCGCCTGCCTCTTCAATTGCATTCTAGCATCCTTATGGAAGATGTTCCAGGACAATTTTCCTGAGTTTTGAATTCGTCCTGATGCAGCCCCTCCTGGGAAACTCGTGCTCCTCCTCTGGGTCTCCGAGTGCAGAGACCTCGATGGCAACTGCAGAAATGAAGGGCTGCGTTGAGTTGTCGAGAAGCAAGAACATAGCCAGCGCCTTGTGTTTGGGAGTCAGCAGCTGCTGGACTTTTGCGTTTGCCTTCACGGTGCACTGAATGCCAGGACGGCATGTGCACGTTAAAACAACGAGCTGGGCAAGAGTAATCGAAAGATCACGGCCGTCAGAAAGCAGCTTATATATTGCCCTGGAAAGAGCACTGTTTTTGGAGTGTGCAATAAAATCGTGTTTCTGGACAAGGGAGGCATAAGTGCGCTGCGCTCCTAAGCTATCTCCCTGCGAGACACACTGCCAAAGCTTTTCGCTATGATGCAGTCTAGTGCAGACGCACACTACGGCTCTCGGCTGCTGTCCGAAGCCAAGCGCCGGTGGCCGGCGTCTTTCGGCTGAAGCAGCGCTTCGGAGCGTACGGCTGTTGTGTGCGCGAAGCAGCCGCTTCTCCTGCTCCAGGAGCCGGACAGAGCGGTAGCTTGTACGAGGGCGAAGAACGTTGCCGCAGGGAGACGACATTGTGTGCACAGCCTTGGCACTGCTAGAGGACGGTGACTAAAGCTCCCTGCCTCTTCAATGCACTGCTGGCATGCTTTCTCGAAGGTGTTCCGAGACAACTTTCCTGGGTTTTGACTTCGTTCTGATGCAGCCATTCTTGGGAAATCTGTGCTCGTCCCCGGAGGATCGAGATGCAGAGAACGCGATGGCAGCTGCCGAAATGAAGGACTCTGTTGAAGTGTCGAGAAGAAAGAACTTAGACAAGCGTGTTGTGTTTGGGAGTCAGCAGCTGCTGGACTTTTGCGATTGCTTTCTTTGTGCACTGAATGCCAAGAAGGCATGTGCACGTTAAAACAACGAGCTGGGCATGAGCAGGAAGGGAGCACGGGCATCAGAGTGCATCTGGCATCTTGCCCTGGAAAGAGCACTGCTTTTGGAGTGTGCAGTAAAATCGTGTTTCTGGACAAGGGAGGCATAAGTGCGCTGCGCTCCTAAGCTATCTCCCTGCGAGACACACTGCCAAAGCTTTTCGCTATGATGCAGTCTAGTGCAGACGCACACTACGGCTCTCCGGAGCTGTCCGAAGCCAAGCGCCGGTGGTCGGCGTCTTTCGGCTGAAGCAGCGTGTGCGCGAAGCAGCCGCTTCTCCTGCTCCGGGAGCCGGACAGAGCGGTAGCTTGTACGAGGGCGAAGAACGAAGCCGCAGAGCACCGGGCTTCTGCGCGCACCCTAAGGACTGCTAGAGGACCGTGGTGGCCGCTCGCCTTCCCCTTCAATTCCATTCTAGCATCCCTATGGAAGATGTTCCAGGACAATTTTCCTGAGTTTTGAATTCGTCCTGATGCAGCCCCTCCTGGGAAACTCGTGCTCGTCCTCTGAGGCTCCGAGTGCAGAGACCTCGATGGCAACTGCAGAAATGAAGGGCTGCGTTGAGTTGTCGAGAAGCAAGAACATAGCCAGGGCCTTGTGTTTGGGAGTCAGCAGCTGCTGGACTTTTGCATTTGCCTTCACGGTGCACTGAATGCCAGGACGGCATGTGCACGTTAAAACAACGAGCTGGGCAAGAGTAATCGAAAGATCACGGCCGTCAGAAAGCAGCTTATATATTGCCCTGGAAAGAGCACTGTTTTTGGAGTGTGCAGTAAAATCGTGTTTCTGGACAAGGGAGGCATAAGTGCGCTGCGCTCCTAAGCTATCTCCCTGCGAGACACACTGCCAAAGCTTTTCGCTATGATGCAGTCTAGTGCAGACGCACACTACGGCTCTCCGGAGCTGTCCCAAGCTAAGCGCCGGTGGCCGGCGTCTTTCGGCTGAAGCAGCGCTTCGGAGCGTACGGCTGCCGCTCCGCTGTTGTGTGCGCGAAGCAGCGGCTTCTCCTGCTCCGGGAGCCGGACAGAGCGCTAGCTTGTACGAGGGCGAAGAACGAAGCCGCAGAGCAACGGGCTTCTGCGCGCACCCTAAGGACTGCTAGAGGACCGTGGTGGCCGCTCGCCTTCCCCTTCAATTCCATTCTAGCATCCCTATGGAAGATGTTCCAGGACAATTTTCCTGAGTTTTGAATTCGTCCTGATGCAGCCCCTCCTGGGAAACTCGTGCTCGTCCTCTGAGGCTCCGAGTGCAGAGACCTCGATGGCAACTGCAGAAATGAAGGGCTGCGTTGAGTTGTCGAGAAGCAAGAACATAGCCAGCGCCTTGTGTTTGGGAGTCAGCAGCTGCTGGACTTTTGCGATTGCTTTCACGGTGCACTGAATACCAGGACGGCATGTGCACGTTAAAACAACGAGCTGGGCAAGAGTAATCGAAAGATCACGGCCGTCAGAAAGCAGCTTATATATTGCCCTGGAAAGAGCACTGTTTTTGGAGTGTGCAGTAAAATCGTGTTTCTGGACAAGGGAGGCATAAGTGCGCTGCGCTCCTAAGCTATCTCCCTGCGAGACACACTGCCAAAGCTTTTCGCTATGATGCAGTCTAGTGCAGACGCACACTACGGCTCTCCGGAGCTGTCCGAAGCCAAGCGCCGGTGGCCGGCGTCTTTCGGCTGAAGCAGCGCTTCGGAGCGTACGGCTGTTGTGTGCGCGAAGCAGCCGCTTCTCCTGCTCTGCGAGCCGGACAGAGCGGTAGCTTGTACGAGGGCGAAGAACGTTGCCGCAGGGAGACGATATTGTGTGCACAGCCTTGGCACTGCTAGAGGACGGTGACTAAAGCTCCCTGCCTCTTCAACGCACTGCTGGCATGCTTTCTCGAAGGTGTTCCGAGACAACTTTCCTGGGTTTTGACTTCGTTCTGATGCAGCCCCTCTTGGGAAATCTGTGCTCGTCCCCGGAGGATCGAGATGCTGAGAACGCGATGGCAGCTGCCGAAATGAAGGACTCTGTTGAAGTGTCGAGAAGAAAGAACTTAGACAAGCGTGTTGTGTTTGGGAGTCAGCAGCTGCTGGACTTTTGCGATTGCTTTCACTGTGCACTGAATGCCAAGAAGGCATGTGCACGTTAAAACAACGAGCTGGGCATGAGCAGGAAGGGAGCACGGGCATCAGAGTGCATCTGGCATCTTGCCCTGGAAAGAGCACTGCTTTTGGAGTGTGCAGTAAAATCGTGTTTCTGGACAAGGGAGGCATAAGTGCGCTGCGCTCCTAAGCTATCTCCCTGCGAGACACACTGCCAAAGCTTTTCGCTATGATGCAGTCTAGTGCAGACGCACACTACGGCTCTCCGGAGCTGTCCGAAGCCAAGCGCCGGTGGCCAGCGTCTTTCGGCTGAAGCAGCGCTTCGGAGCGTACGGCTGCCGCTCCCCTGTTGTGTGCGCGAAGCAGCCGCTTCTCCTGCTCCGGGAGCCGGACAGAGCGGTAGCTTGTACGAAGGCGAAGAACGAAGCCGCAGAGCAACGGGCTTCTGCGCGCACCCTAAGGACTGCTAGAGGACCGTGGTGGCCGCTCGCCTGCCTCTTCAATTCCCTTCTAGCATCCTTATGGAAGGTGTTCCAGGACAATTTTCCTGAGTTTTGAATTCGTCCTGATGCAGCCCCTCCTGGGAAACTCCTGCTCGTCCTCTGAGTCTCCGAGTGCAGAGACCTCGATGGCAACTGCAGAAATGAAGGGCTGCGTTGAGTTGTCGAGAAGCAAGAACATAGCCAGCGCCTTGTGTTTGGGAGTTAGTAGCTGCTGGACTTTTGCGATTGCCTTCACCGTGCACTGAATGCCAGGACGGCATGTGCACGTTAAAACAACGAGCTGGGCAAGAGTAATCGAAAGATCACGGCCGTCAGAAAGCAGCTTATATATTGCCCTGGAAAGAGCACTGCTTTTGGAGTGTGCAGTAAAATCGTGTTTCTGGACAAGGGAGGCATAAGTGCGCTGCGCTCCTAAGCTATCTCCCTGCGAGACACACTGCCAAAGCTTTTCGCTATGATGCAGTCTAGTGCAGACGCACACTACGGCTCTCCGGAGCTGTCCCAAGCGAAGCGCCGGTGGCCGGCGTCTTTCGGCTGAAGCAGCGCTTCGGAGCGTACGGCTGCCGCTCCGCTGTTGTGTGCGCGAAGCAGCCGCTTCTCCTGCTCCGGGAGCCGGACAGAGCGGTAGCTTGTACGAGGGCGAAGAACGAAGCCGCAGAGCACCGGGCTTCTGCGCGCACCCTAAGGACTGCTAGAGGACCGTGGTGGCCGCTCGCCTGCCTCTTCAATTGCATTCTAGCATCCTTATGGAAGATGTTCCAGGACAATTTTCCTGAGTTTTGAATTCGTCCTGATGCAGCCCCTCCTGGGAAACTCGTGCTCCTCCTCTGGGTCTCCGAGTGCAGAGACCTCGATGACAACTGCAGAAATGAAGGGCTGCGTTGAGTTGTCGAGAAGCAAGAACATAGCCAGCGCCTTGTGTTTGGGAGTCAGCAGCTGCTGGACTTTTGCGTTTGCCTTCACGGTGCACTGAATGCCAGGACGGCATGTGCACGTTAAAACAACGAGCTGGGCAAGAGTAATCGAAAGATCACGGCCGTCAGAAAGCAGCTTATATATTGCCCTGGAAAGAGCACTGTTTTTGGAGTGTGCAATAAAATCGTGTTTCTGGACAAGGGAGGCATAAGTGCGCTGCGCTCCTAAGCTATCTCCCTGCGAGACACACTGCCAAAGCTTTTCGCTATGATGCAGTCTAGTGCAGACGCACACTACGGCTCTCGGCTGCTGTCCGAAGCCAAGCGCCGGTGGCCGGCGTCTTTCGGCTGAAGCAGCGCTTCGGAGCGTACGGCTGTTGTGTGCGCGAAGCAGCCGCTTCTCCTGCTCCGGGAGCCGGACAGAGCGGTAGCTTGTACGAGGGCGAAGAACGTTGCCGCAGGGAGACGACATTGTGTGCACAGCCTTGGCACTGCTAGAGGACGGTGACTAAAGCTCCCTGCCTCTTCCATGCACTGCTGGCATGCTTTCTCGAAGGTGTTCCGAGACAACTTTCCTGGGTTTTGACTTCGTTCTGATGCAGCCCCTCTTGGGAAATCTGTGCTCGTCCCCGGAGGATCGAGATGCTGAGAACGCGATGGCAGCTGCCGAAATGAAGGACTCTGTTGAAGTGTCGAGAAGAAAGAACTTAGACAAGCGTGTTGTGTTTGGGAGTCAGCAGCTGCTGGACTTTTGCGATTGCTTTCACGGTGCACTGAATGCCAAGAAGGCATGTGCACGTTAAAACAACGAGCTGGGCATGAGCAGGAAGGGAGCACGGGCATCAGAGTGCATCTGGCATCTTGCCCTGGAAAGAGCACTGCTTTTGGAGTGTGCAGTAAAATCGTGTTTCTGGACAAGGGAGGCATAAGTGCGCTGCGCTCCTAAGCTATCTCCCTGCGAGACACACTGCCAAAGCTTTTCGCTATGATGCAGTCTAGTGCAGACGCACACTACGGCTCTCCGGAGCTGTCCGAAGCCAAGCGCCGGTGGCCGGCGTCTTTCGGCTGAAGCAGCGTGTGCGCGAAGCAGCCGCTTCTCCTGCTCCGGGAGCCGGACAGAGCGGTAGCTTGTACGAGGGCGAAGAACGAAGCCGCAGAGCACCGGGCTTCTGCGCGCACCCTAAGGACTGCTAGAGGACCGTGCTGGCCGCTCGCCTTCCCCTTCAATTCCATTCTAGCATCCCTATAGAAGATGTTCCAGGACAATTTTCCTGAGTTTTGAATTCGTCCTGATGCAGCCCCTCCTGGGAAACTCGTGCTCCTCCTCTGGGTCTCCGAGTGCAGAGACCTCGATGGCAACTGCAGAAATAAAGGGCTGCGTTGAGTTGTCGAGAAGCAAGAACATAGCCAGCGCCTTGTGTTTGGGAGTCAGCAGCTGCTGGACTTTTGCGATTGCTTTCACGGTGCACTGAATGCCAGGACGGCATGTGCACGTTAAAACAACGAGCTGGGCAAGAGTAATCGAAAGATCACGGCCGTCAGAAAGCAGCTTATATATTGCCCTGGAAAGAGCACTGTTTTTGGAGTGTGCAATAAAATCGTGTTTCTGGACAAGGGAGGCATAAGTGCGCTGCGCTCCTAAGCTATCTCCCTGCGAGACACACTGCCAAAGCTTTTCGCTATGATGCAGTCTAGTGCAGACGCACACTACGGCTCTCGGCTGCTGTCCGAAGCCAAGCGCCGGTGGCCGGCGTCTTTCGGCTGAAGCAGCGCTTCGGAGCGTACGGCTGTTGTGTGCGCGAAGCAGCCGCTTCTCCTGCTCCAGGAGCCGGACAGAGCGGTAGCTTGTACGAGGGCGAAGAACGTTGCCGCAGGGAGACGACATTGTGTGCACAGCCTTGGCACTGCTAGAGGACGGTGACTAAAGCTCCCTGCCTCTTCCATGCACTGCTGGCATGCTTTCTCGAAGGTGTTCCGAGACAACTTTCCTGGGTTTTGACTTCGTTCTGATGCAGCCCCTCTTGGGAAATCTGTGCTCGTCCCCGGAGGATCGAGATGCTGAGAACGCGATGGCAGCTGCCGAAATGAAGGACTCTGTTGAAGTGTCGAGAAGAAAGAACTTAGACAAGCGTGTTGTGTTTGGGAGTCAGCAGCTGCTGGACTTTTGCGATTGCTTTCTTTGTGCACTGAATGCCAAGAAGGCATGTGCACGTTAAAACAACGAGCTGGGCATGAGCAGGAAGGGAGCACGGGCATCAGAGTGCATCTGGCATCTTGCCCTGGAAAGAGCACTGCTTTTGGAGTGTGCAGTAAAATCGTGTTTCTGGACAAGGGAGGCATAAGTGCGCTGCGCTCCTAAGCTATCTCCCTGCGAGACACACTGCCAAAGCTTTTCGCTATGATGCAGTCTAGTGCAGACGCACACTACGGCTCTCCGGAGCTGTCCGAAGCCAAGCGCCGGTGGCCGGCGTCTTTCGGCGGAAGCAGCGTGTGCGCGAAGCAGCCGCTTCTCCTGCTCCGGGAGCCGGACAGAGCGGTAGCTTGTACGAGGGCGAAGAACGAAGCCGCAGAGCAACGGGCTTCTGCGCGCACCCTAAGGACTGCTAGAGGACCGTGGTGGCCGCTCGCCTGCCCCTTCAATTCCATTCTAGCATCCCTATGGAAGATGTTCCAGGACAATTTTCCTGAGTTTTGAATTCGTCCTGATGCAGCCCCTCCTGGGAAACTCGTGCTCGTCCTCTGAGGCTCCGAGTGCAGAGACCTCGATGGCAACTGCAGAAATGAAGGGCTGCGTTGAGTTGTCGAGAAGCAAGAACATAGCCAGGGCCTTGTGTTTGGGAGTCAGCAGCTGCTGGACTTTTGCATTTGCCTTCACGGTGCACTGAATGCCAGGACGGCATGTGCACGTTAAAACAACGAGCTGGGCAAGAGTAATCGAAAGATCACGGCCGTCAGAAAGCAGCTTATATATTGCCCTGGAAAGAGCACTGTTTTTGGAGTGTGCAGTAAAATCGTGTTTCTGGACAAGGGAGGCATAAGTGCGCTGCGCTCCTAAGCTATCTCCCTGCGAGACACACTGCCAAAGCTTTTCGCTATGATGCAGTCTAGTGCAGACGCACACTACGGCTCTCCGGAGCTGTCCCAAGCTAAGCGCCGGTGGCCGGCGTCTTTCGGCTGAAGCAGCGCTTCGGAGCGTACGGCTGCCGCTCCGCTGTTGTGTGCGCGAAGTAGCGGCTTCTCCTGCTCCGGGAGCCGGACAGAGCGGTAGCTTGTACGAGGGCGAAGAACGAAGCCGCAGAGCACCGGGCTTCTGCGCGCACCCTAAAAACTGCTAGAGGACCGTGGTGGCCGCTCGCCTTCCCCTTCAATTCCATTCTAGCATCCCTATGGAAGATGTTCCAGGACAATTTTCCTGAGTTTTGAATTCGTCCTGATGCAGCCCCTCCTGGGAAACTCGTGCTCGTCCTCTGAGGCTCCGAGTGCAGAGACCTCGATGGCAACTGCAGAAATGAAGGGCTGCGTTGAGTTGTCGAGAAGCAAGAACATAGCCAGCGCCTTGTGTTTGGGAGTCAGCAGCTGCTGGACTTTTGCGATTGCTTTCACGGTGCACTGAATACCAGGACGGCATGTGCACGTTAAAACAACGAGCTGGGCAAGAGTAATCGAAAGATCACGGCCGTCAGAAAGCAGCTTATATATTGCCCTGGAAAGAGCACTGCTTTTGGAGTGTGCAGTAAAATCGTGTTTCTGGACAAGGGAGGCATAAGTGCGCTGCGCTCCTAAGCTATCTCCCTGCGAGACACACTGCCAAAGCTTTTCGCTATGATGCAGTCTAGTGCAGACGCACACTACGGCTCTCCGGAGCTGTCCGAAGCCAAGCGCCGGTCGCCGGCGTCTTTCGGCTGAAGCAGCGCTTCGGAGCGTACGGCTGTTGTGTGCGCGAAGCAGCCGCTTCTCCTGCTCCGCGAGCCGGACAGAGCGGTAGCTTGTACGAGGGCGAAGAACGTTGCCGCAGGGAGACGATATTGTGTGCACAGCCTTGGCACTGCTAGAGGACGGTGACTAAAGCTCCCTGCCTCTTCAATGCACTGCTGGCATGCTTTCTCGAAGGTGTTCCGAGACAACTTTCCTGGGTTTTGACTTCGTTCTGATGCAGCCCCTCTTGGGAAATCTGTGCTCGTCCCCGGAGGATCGAGATGCTGAGAACGCGATGGCAGCTGCCGAAATGAAGGACTCTGTTGAAGTGTCGAGAAGAAAGAACTTAGACAAGCGTGTTGTGTTTGGGAGTCAGCAGCTGCTGGACTTTTGCGATTGCTTTCTTTGTGCACTGAATGCCAAGAAGGCATGTGCACGTTAAAACAACGAGCTGGGCATGAGCAGGAAGGGAGCACGGGCATCAGAGTGCATCTGGCATCTTGCCCTGGAAAGAGCACTGCTTTTGGAGTGTGCAGTAAAATCGTGTTTCTGGACAAGGGAGGCATAATTGCGCTGCGCTCCTAAGCTATCTCCCTGCGAGACACACTGCCAAAGCTTTTCGCTATGATGCAGTCTAGTGCAGACGCACACTACGGCTCTCCGGAGCTGTCCGAAGCGAAGCGCCGGTGGCCGGCGTCTTTCGGCGGAAGCAGCGCTTCGGAGCGTACGGCTGCCGCTCCGCTGTTGTGTGCGCGAAGCAGCCGCTTCTCCTGCTCCGGGAGCCGGACAGAGCGGTAGCTTGTACGAGGGCGAAGAACGAAGCCGCAGAGCAACGGGCTTCTGCGCGCACCCTAAGGACTGCTAGAGGACCTTGCTGGCCGCTCGCCTTCCCCTTCAATTCCATTCTAGCATCCCTATGGAAGATGTTCCAGGACAATTTTCCTGAGTTTTGAATTCGTCCTGATGCAGCCCCTCCTTGGAAACTCGTGCTCGTCCTCTGAGTCTCCGAGTGCAGAGACCTCGATGGCAACTGCAGAAATGAAGGGCTGCGTTGAGTTGTCGAGAAGCAAGAACATAGCCAGCGCCTTGTGTTTGGGAGTCAGCAGCTGCTGGACTTTTGCGATTGCCTTCACGGTGCACTGAATGCCAGGACGGCATATGCACGTTAAAACAACGAGCTGGGCAAGAGTAATCGAAAGATCACGGCCGTCAGAAAGCAGCTTATATATTGCCCTGGAAAGAGCACTGCTTTTGGAGTGTGCAGTAAAATCGTGTTTCTGGACAAGGGAGGCATAAGTGCGCTGCGCTCCTAAGCTATCTCCCTGCGAGACACACTGCCAAAGCTTTTCGCTATGATGCAGTCTAGTGCAGACGCACACTACGGCTCTCCGGAGCTGTCCGAAGCCAAGCGCCGGTGGCCGGCGTCTTTCGGCTGAAGCAGCGCTTCGGAGCGTATGGCTGTTGTGTGCGCGAAGCAGCCGCTTCTCCTGCTCCGGGAGCCGGACAGAGCGGTAGCTTGTACGAGGGCGAAGAACGAAGCCGCAGAGCACCGGGCTTCTGCGCGCACCCTAAGGACTGCTAGAGGACCGTGGTGGCCGCTCGCCTGCCTCTTCAATTGCATTCTAGCATCCTTATGGAAGATGTTCCAGGACAATTTTCCTGAGTTTTGAATTCGTCCTGATGCAGCCCCTCCTGGGAAACTCGTGCTCCTCCTCTGGGTCTCCGAGTGCAGAGACCTCGATGGCAACTGCAGAAATGAAGGGCTGCGTTGAGTTGTCGAGAAGCAAGAACATAGCCAGCGCCTTGTGTTTGGGAGTCAGCAGCTGCTGGACTTTTGCGATTGCCTTCACGGTGCACTGAATGCCAGGACGGCATGTGCACGTTAAAACAACGAGCTGGGCAAGAGTAATCGAAAGATCACGGCCGTCAGAAAGCAGCTTATATATTGCCCTGGAAAGAGCACTGTTTTTGGAGTGTGCAATAAAATCGTGTTTCTGGACAAGGGAGGCATAAGTGCGCTGCGCTCCTAAGCTATCTCCCTGCGAGACACACTGCCAAAGCTTTTCGCTATGATGCAGTCTAGTGCAGACGCACACTACGGCTCTCGGCTGCTGTCCGAAGCCAAGCGCCGGTGGCCGGCGTCTTTCGGCTGAAGCAGCGCTTCGGAGCGTACGGCTGTTGTGTGCGCGAAGCAGCCGCTTCTCCTGCTCCGGGAGCCGGACAGAGCGGTAGCTTGTACGAGGGCGAAGAACGTTGCCGCAGGGAGACGACATTGTGTGCACAGCCTTGGCACTGCTAGAGGACGGTGACTAAAGCTCCCTGCCTCTTCAATGCACTGCTGGCATGCTTTCTCGAAGGTGTTCCGAGACAACTTTCCTGGGTTTTGACTTCGTTCTGATGCAGCCATTCTTGGGAAATCTGTGCTCGTCCCCGGAGGATCGAGATGCAGAGAACGCGATGGCAGCTGCCGAAATGAAGGACTCTGTTGAAGTGTCAAGAAGAAAGAACTTAGACAAGCGTGTTGTGTTTGGGAGTCAGCAGCTGCTGGACTTTTGCGATTGCTTTCTTTGTGCACTGAATGCCAAGAAGGCATGTGCACGTTAAAACAACGAGCTGGGCATGAGCAGGAAGGGAGCACGGGCATCAGAGTGCATCTGGCATCTTGCCCTGGAAAGAGCACTGCTTTTGGAGTGTGCAGTAAAATCGTGTTTCTGGACAAGGGAGGCATAAGTGCGCTGCGCTCCTAAGCTATCTCCCTGCGAGACACACTGCCAAAGCTTTTCGCTATGATGCAATCTAGTGCAGACGCACACTACGGCTCTCCGGAGCTGTCCGAAGCCAAGCGCCGGTGGCCGGCGTCTTTCGGCTGAAGCAGCGTGTGCGCGAAGCAGCCGCTTCTCCTGCTCCGGGAGCCGGACAGAGCGGTAGCTTGTACGAGGGCGAAGAACGAAGCCGCAGAGCACCGGGCTTCTGCGCGCACCCTAAGGACTGCTAGAGGACCGTGCTGGCCGCTCGCCTTCCCCTTCAATTCCATTCTAGCATCCCTATAGAAGATGTTCCAGGACAATTTTCCTGAGTTTTGAGTTCGTCCTGATGCAGCCCCTCCTGGGAAACTCGTGCTCCTCCTCTGGGTCTCCGAGTGCAGAGACCTCGATGGCAACTGCAGAAATGAAGGGCTGCGTTGAGTTGTCGAGAAGCAAGAACATAGCCAGCGCCTTGTGTTTGGGAGTCAGCAGCTGCTGGACTTTTGCGTTTGCCTTCACGGTGCACTGAATGCCAGGACGGCATGTGCACGTTAAAACAACGAGCTGGGCAAGAGTAATCGAAAGATCACGGCCGTCAGAAAGCAGCTTATATATTGCCCTGGAAAGAGCACTGTTTTTGGAGTGTGCAATAAAATCGTGTTTCTGGACAAGGGAGGCATAAGTGCGCTGCGCTCCTAAGCTATCTCCCTGCGAGACACACTGCCAAAGCTTTTCGCTATGATGCAGTCTAGTGCAGACGCACACTACGGCTCTCCGGAGCTGTCCGAAGCCAAGCGCCGGTGGCCGGCGTCTTTCGGCTGAAGCAGCGCTTCGGAGCGTACGGCTGTTGTGTGCGCGAAGCAGCCGCTTCTCCTGCTCCGGGAGCCGGACAGAGCGGTAGCTTGTACGAGGGCGAAGAACGTTGCCGCAGGGAGACGACATTGTGTGCACAGCCTTGGCACTGCTAGAGGACGGTGACTAAAGCTCCCTGCCTCTTCCATGCACTGCTGGCATGCTTTCTCGAAGGTGTTCCGAGACAACTTTCCTGGGTTTTGACTTCGTTCTGATGCAGCCCCTCTTGGGAAATCTGTGCTCGTCCCCGGAGGATCGAGATGCAGAGAACGCGATGGCAGCTGCCGAAATGAAGGACTCTGTTGAAGTGTCGAGAAGAAAGAACTTAGACAAGCGTGTTGTGTTTGGGAGTCAGCAGCTGCTGGACTTTTGTGATTGCTTTCTTTGTGCACTGAATGCCAAGAAGGCATGTGCACGTTAAAACAACGAGCTGGGCATGAGCAGGAAGGGAGCACGGGCATCAGAGTGCATCTGGCATCTTGCCCTGGAAAGAGCACTGTTTTTGGAGTGTGCAGTAAAATCGTGTTTCTGGACAAGGGAGGCATAAGTGCGCTGCGCTCCTAAGCTATCTCCCTGCGAGACACACTGCCAAAGCTTTTCGCTATGATGCAGTCTAGTGCAGACGCACACTACGGCTCTCCGGAGCTGTCCGAAGCCAAGCGCCGGTGGCCGGCGTCTTTCGGCTGAAGCAGCGCTTCAGAGCGTACGGCTGCCGCTCCGCTGTTGTGTGCGCGAAGCAGCCGCTTCTCCTGCTCCGGGAGCCGGACAGAGCGGTAGCTTGTACGAGGGCGAAGAACGAAGCCGCAGAGCACCGGGCTTCTGCGCGCACCCTAAGGACTGCTAGAGGACCGTGCTGGCCGCTCGCCTTCCCCTTCAATTCCATTCTAGCATCCCTATAGAAGATGTTCCAGGACAATTTTCCTGAGTTTTGAGTTCGTCCTGATGCAGCCCCTCCTGGGAAACTCGTGCTCCTCCTCTGGGTCTCCGAGTGCAGAGACCTCGATGGCAACTGCAGAAATGAAGGGCTGCGTTGAGTTGTCGAGAAGCAAGAACATAGCCAGCGCCTTGTGTTTGGGAGTCAGCAGCTGCTGGACTTTTGCGTTTGCCTTCACGGTGCACTGAATGCCAGGACGGCATGTGCACGTTAAAACAACGAGCTGGGCAAGAGTAATCGAAAGATCACGGCCGTCAGAAAGCAGCTTATATATTGCCCTGGAAAGAGCACTGCTTTTGGAGTGTGCAGTAAAATCGTGTTTCTGGACAAGGGAGGCATAAGTGCGCTGCGCTCCTAAGCTATCTCCCTGCGAGACACACTGCCAAAGCTTTTCGCTATGATGCAGTCTAGTGCAGACGCACACTACGGCTCTCGGCTGCTGTCCGAAGCCAAGCGCCGGTGGCCGGCGTCTTTCGGCTGAAGCAGCGCTTCGGAGCGTACGGCTGTTGTGTGCGCGAAGCAGCCGCTTCTCCTGCTCCGGGAGCCGGACAGAGCGCTAGCTTGTACGAGGGCGAAGAACGTTGCCGCAGGGAGACGACATTGTGTGCACAGCCTTGGCACTGCTAGAGGACGGTGACTAAAGCTCCCTGCCTCTTCCATGCACTGCTGGCATGCTTTCTCGAAGGTGTTCCGAGACAACTTTCCTGGGTTTTGACTTCGTTCTGATGCAGCCCCTCTTGGGAAATCTGTGCTCGTCCCCGGAGGATCGAGATGCTGAGAACGCGATGGCAGCTGCCGAAATGAAGGACTCTGTTGAAGTGTCGAGAAGAAAGAACTTAGACAAGCGTGTTGTGTTTGGGAGTCAGCAGCTGCTGGACTTTTGCGATTGCTTTCTTTGTGCACTGAATGCCAAGAAGGCATGTGCACGTTAAAACAACGAGCTGGGCATGAGCAGGAAGGGAGCACGGGCATCAGAGTGCATCTGGCATCTTGCCCTGGAAAGAGCACTGCTTTTGGAGTGTGCAGTAAAATCGTGTTTCTGGACAAGGGAGGCATAAGTGCGCTGCGCTCCTAAGCTATCTCCCTGCGAGACACACTGCCAAAGCTTTTCGCTATGATGCAGTCTAGTGCAGACGCACACTACGGCTCTCCGGAGCTGTCCGAAGCCAAGCGCCGGTGGCCGGCGTCTTTCGGCTGAAGCAGCGTGTGCGCGAAGCAGCCGCTTCTCCTGCTCCGGGAGCCGGACAGAGCGGTAGCTTGTACGAGGGCGAAGAACGAAGCCGCAGAGCACCGGGCTTCTCCGCGCACCCTAAAAACTGCTAGAGGACCGTGCTGGCCGCTCGCCTGCCTCTTCAATTCCATTCTAGCATCCTTATGGAAGGTGTTCCAGGACAATTTTCCTGAGTTTTGAATTCGTCCTGATGCAGCCCCTCCTGGGAAACTCGTGCTCCTCCTCTGAGTCTCCGAGTGCAGAGACCTCGATGGCAACTGCAGAAATGAAGGGCTGCGTTGAGTTGTCGAGAAGCAAGAACATAGCCAGCGCCTTGTGTTTGGGAGTCAGCAGCTGCTGGACTTTTGCGTTTGCCTTCACGGTGCACTGAATGCCAGGACGGCATGTGCACGTTAAAACAACGAGCTGGGCAAGAGTAATCGAAAGATCACGGCCGTCAGAAAGCAGCTTATATATTGCCCTGGAAAGAGCACTGTTTTTGGAGTGTGCAATAAAATCGTGTTTCTGGACAAGGGAGGCATAAGTGCGCTGCGCTCCTAAGCTATCTCCCTGCGAGACACACTGCCAAAGCTTTTCGCTATGATGCAGTCTAGTGCAGACGCACACTACGGCTCTCCGGAGCTGTCCGAAGCCAAGCGCCGGTGGCCGGCGTCTTTCGGCTGAAGCAGCGCTTCGGAGCGTACGGCTGTTGTGTGCGCGAAGCAGCCGCTTCTCCTGCTCCGGGAGCCGGACAGAGCGGTAGCTTGTACGAGGGCGAAGAACGTTGCCGCAGGGAGACGACATTGTGTGCACAGCCTTGGCACTGCTAGAGGACGGTGACTAAAGCTCCCTGCCTCTTCCATGCACTGCTGGCATGCTTTCTCGAAGGTGTTCCGAGACAACTTTCCTGGGTTTTGACTTCGTTCTGATGCAGCCCCTCTTGGGAAATCTGTGCTCGTCCCCGGAGGATCGAGATGCAGAGAACGCGATGGCAGCTGCCGAAATGAAGGACTCTGTTGAAGTGTCGAGAAGAAAGAACTTAGACAAGCGTGTTGTGTTTGGGAGTCAGCAGCTGCTGGACTTTTGCGATTGCTTTCTTTGTGCACTGAATGCCAAGAAGGCATGTGCACGTTAAAACAACGAGCTGGGCATGAGCAGGAAGGGAGCACGGGCATCAGAGTGCATCTGGCATCTTGCCCTGGAAAGAGCACTGTTTTTGGAGTGTGCAGTAAAATCGTGTTTCTGGACAAGGGAGGCATAAGTGCGCTGCGCTCCTAAGCTATCTCCCTGCGAGACACACTGCCAAAGCTTTTCGCTATGATGCAGTCTAGTGCAGACGCACACTACGGCTCTCCGGAGCTGTCCGAAGCCAAGCGCCGGTGGCCGGCGTCTTTCGGCGGAAGCAGCGTGTGCGCGAAGCAGCCGCTTCTCCTGCTCCGGGAGCCGGACAGAGCGGTAGCTTGTACGAGGGCGAAGAACGAAGCCGCAGAGCAACGGGCTTCTGCGCGCACCCTAAGGACTGCTAGAGGACCGTGGTGGCCGCTCGCCTGCCCCTTCAATTCCATTCTAGCATCCCTATGGAAGATGTTCCAGGACAATTTTCCTGAGTTTTGAATTCGTCCTGATGCAGCCCCTCCTGGGAAACTCGTGCTCGTCCTCTGAGGCTCCGAGTGCAGAGACCTCGATGGCAACTGCAGAAATGAAGGGCTGCGTTGAGTTGTCGAGAAGCAAGAACATAGCCAGGGCCTTGTGTTTGGGAGTCAGCAGCTGCTGGACTTTTGCATTTGCCTTCACGGTGCACTGAATGCCAGGACGGCATGTGCACGTTAAAACAACGAGCTGGGCAAGAGTAATCGAAAGATCACGGCCGTCAGAAAGCAGCTTATATATTGCCCTGGAAAGAGCACTGTTTTTGGAGTGTGCAGTAAAATCGTGTTTCTGGACAAGGGAGGCATAAGTGCGCTGCGCTCCTAAGCTATCTCCCTGCGAGACACACTGCCAAAGCTTTTCGCTATGATGCAGTCTAGTGCAGACGCACACTACGGCTCTCCGGAGCTGTCCCAAGCTAAGCGCCGGTGGCCGGCGTCTTTCGGCTGAAGCAGCGCTTCGGAGCGTACGGCTGCCGCTCCGCTGTTGTGTGCGCGAAGTAGCGGCTTCTCCTGCTCCGGGAGCCGGACAGAGCGGTAGCTTGTACGAGGGCGAAGAACGAAGCCGCAGAGCACCGGGCTTCTGCGCGCACCCTAAAAACTGCTAGAGGACCGTGGTGGCCGCTCGCCTTCCCCTTCAATTCCATTCTAGCATCCCTATGGAAGATGTTCCAGGACAATTTTCCTGAGTTTTGAATTCGTCCTGATGCAGCCCCTCCTGGGAAACTCGTGCTCGTCCTCTGAGGCTCCGAGTGCAGAGACCTCGATGGCAACTGCAGAAATGAAGGGCTGCGTTGAGTTGTCGAGAAGCAAGAACATAGCCAGCGCCTTGTGTTTGGGAGTCAGCAGCTGCTGGACTTTTGCGATTGCTTTCACGGTGCACTGAATACCAGGACGGCATGTGCACGTTAAAACAACGAGCTGGGCAAGAGTAATCGAAAGATCACGGCCGTCAGAAAGCAGCTTATATATTGCCCTGGAAAGAGCACTGCTTTTGGAGTGTGCAGTAAAATCGTGTTTCTGGACAAGGGAGGCATAAGTGCGCTGCGCTCCTAAGCTATCTCCCTGCGAGACACACTGCCAAAGCTTTTCGCTATGATGCAGTCTAGTGCAGACGCACACTACGGCTCTCCGGAGCTGTCCGAAGCCAAGCGCCGGTCGCCGGCGTCTTTCGGCTGAAGCAGCGCTTCGGAGCGTACGGCTGTTGTGTGCGCGAAGCAGCCGCTTCTCCTGCTCCGCGAGCCGGACAGAGCGGTAGCTTGTACGAGGGCGAAGAACGTTGCCGCAGGGAGACGATATTGTGTGCACAGCCTTGGCACTGCTAGAGGACGGTGACTAAAGCTCCCTGCCTCTTCAATGCACTGCTGGCATGCTTTCTCGAAGGTGTTCCGAGACAACTTTCCTGGGTTTTGACTTCGTTCTGATGCAGCCCCTCTTGGGAAATCTGTGCTCGTCCCCGGAGGATCGAGATGCTGAGAACGCGATGGCAGCTGCCGAAATGAAGGACTCTGTTGAAGTGTCGAGAAGAAAGAACTTAGACAAGCGTGTTGTGTTTGGGAGTCAGCAGCTGCTGGACTTTTGCGATTGCTTTCTTTGTGCACTGAATGCCAAGAAGGCATGTGCACGTTAAAACAACGAGCTGGGCATGAGCAGGAAGGGAGCACGGGCATCAGAGTGCATCTGGCATCTTGCCCTGGAAAGAGCACTGCTTTTGGAGTGTGCAGTAAAATCGTGTTTCTGGACAAGGGAGGCATAATTGCGCTGCGCTCCTAAGCTATCTCCCTGCGAGACACACTGCCAAAGCTTTTCGCTATGATGCAGTCTAGTGCAGACGCACACTACGGCTCTCCGGAGCTGTCCGAAGCGAAGCGCCGGTGGCCGGCGTCTTTCGGCGGAAGCAGCGCTTCGGAGCGTACGGCTGCCGCTCCGCTGTTGTGTGCGCGAAGCAGCCGCTTCTCCTGCTCCGGGAGCCGGACAGAGCGGTAGCTTGTACGAGGGCGAAGAACGAAGCCGCAGAGCAACGGGCTTCTGCGCGCACCCTAAGGACTGCTAGAGGACCTTGCTGGCCGCTCGCCTTCCCCTTCAATTCCATTCTAGCATCCCTATGGAAGATGTTCCAGGACAATTTTCCTGAGTTTTGAATTCGTCCTGATGCAGCCCCTCCTTGGAAACTCGTGCTCGTCCTCTGAGTCTCCGAGTGCAGAGACCTCGATGGCAACTGCAGAAATGAAGGGCTGCGTTGAGTTGTCGAGAAGCAAGAACATAGCCAGCGCCTTGTGTTTGGGAGTCAGCAGCTGCTGGACTTTTGCGATTGCCTTCACGGTGCACTGAATGCCAGGACGGCATGTGCACGTTAAAACAACGAGCTGGGCAAGAGTAATCGAAAGATCACGGCCGTCAGAAAGCAGCTTATATATTGCCCTGGAAAGAGCACTGCTTTTGGAGTGTGCAGTAAAATCGTGTTTCTGGACAAGGGAGGCATAAGTGCGCTGCGCTCCTAAGCTATCTCCCTGCGAGACACACTGCCAAAGCTTTTCGCTATGATGCAGTCTAGTGCAGACGCACACTACGGCTCTCCGGAGCTGTCCGAAGCCAAGCGCCGGTGGCCGGCGTCTTTCGGCTGAAGCAGCGCTTCGGAGCGTATGGCTGTTGTGTGCGCGAAGCAGCCGCTTCTCCTGCTCCGGGAGCCGGACAGAGCGGTAGCTTGTACGAGGGCGAAGAACGAAGCCGCAGAGCACCGGGCTTCTGCGCGCACCCTAAGGACTGCTAGAGGACCGTGGTGGCCGCTCGCCTGCCTCTTCAATTGCATTCTAGCATCCTTATGGAAGATGTTCCAGGACAATTTTCCTGAGTTTTGAATTCGTCCTGATGCAGCCCCTCCTGGGAAACTCGTGCTCCTCCTCTGGGTCTCCGAGTGCAGAGACCTCGATGGCAACTGCAGAAATGAAGGGCTGCGTTGAGTTGTCGAGAAGCAAGAACATAGCCAGCGCCTTGTGTTTGGGAGTCAGCAGCTGCTGGACTTTTGCGATTGCCTTCACGGTGCACTGAATGCCAGGACGGCATGTGCACGTTAAAACAACGAGCTGGGCAAGAGTAATCGAAAGATCACGGCCGTCAGAAAGCAGCTTATATATTGCCCTGGAAAGAGCACTGTTTTTGGAGTGTGCAATAAAATCGTGTTTCTGGACAAGGGAGGCATAAGTGCGCTGCGCTCCTAAGCTATCTCCCTGCGAGACACACTGCCAAAGCTTTTCGCTATGATGCAGTCTAGTGCAGACGCACACTACGGCTCTCGGCTGCTGTCCGAAGCCAAGCGCCGGTGGCCGGCGTCTTTCGGCTGAAGCAGCGCTTCGGAGCGTACGGCTGTTGTGTGCGCGAAGCAGCCGCTTCTCCTGCTCCGGGAGCCGGACAGAGCGGTAGCTTGTACGAGGGCGAAGAACGTTGCCGCAGGGAGACGACATTGTGTGCACAGCCTTGGCACTGCTAGAGGACGGTGACTAAAGCTCCCTGCCTCTTCAATGCACTGCTGGCATGCTTTCTCGAAGGTGTTCCGAGACAACTTTCCTGGGTTTTGACTTCGTTCTGATGCAGCCATTCTTGGGAAATCTGTGCTCGTCCCCGGAGGATCGAGATGCAGAGAACGCGATGGCAGCTGCCGAAATGAAGGACTCTGTTGAAGTGTCAAGAAGAAAGAACTTAGACAAGCGTGTTGTGTTTGGGAGTCAGCAGCTGCTGGACTTTTGCGATTGCTTTCTTTGTGCACTGAATGCCAAGAAGGCATGTGCACGTTAAAACAACGAGCTGGGCATGAGCAGGAAGGGAGCACGGGCATCAGAGTGCATCTGGCATCTTGCCCTGGAAAGAGCACTGCTTTTGGAGTGTGCAGTAAAATCGTGTTTCTGGACAAGGGAGGCATAAGTGCGCTGCGCTCCTAAGCTATCTCCCTGCGAGACACACTGCCAAAGCTTTTCGCTATGATGCAATCTAGTGCAGACGCACACTACGGCTCTCCGGAGCTGTCCGAAGCCAAGCGCCGGTGGCCGGCGTCTTTCGGCTGAAGCAGCGTGTGCGCGAAGCAGCCGCTTCTCCTGCTCCGGGAGCCGGACAGAGCGGTAGCTTGTACGAGGGCGAAGAACGAAGCCGCAGAGCACCGGGCTTCTGCGCGCACCCTAAGGACTGCTAGAGGACCGTGCTGGCCGCTCGCCTTCCCCTTCAATTCCATTCTAGCATCCCTATAGAAGATGTTCCAGGACAATTTTCCTGAGTTTTGAGTTCGTCCTGATGCAGCCCCTCCTGGGAAACTCGTGCTCCTCCTCTGGGTCTCCGAGTGCAGAGACCTCGATGGCAACTGCAGAAATGAAGGGCTGCGTTGAGTTGTCGAGAAGCAAGAACATAGCCAGCGCCTTGTGTTTGGGAGTCAGCAGCTGCTGGACTTTTGCGTTTGCCTTCACGGTGCACTGAATGCCAGGACGGCATGTGCACGTTAAAACAACGAGCTGGGCAAGAGTAATCGAAAGATCACGGCCGTCAGAAAGCAGCTTATATATTGCCCTGGAAAGAGCACTGTTTTTGGAGTGTGCAATAAAATCGTGTTTCTGGACAAGGGAGGCATAAGTGCGCTGCGCTCCTAAGCTATCTCCCTGCGAGACACACTGCCAAAGCTTTTCGCTATGATGCAGTCTAGTGCAGACGCACACTACGGCTCTCCGGAGCTGTCCGAAGCCAAGCGCCGGTGGCCGGCGTCTTTCGGCTGAAGCAGCGCTTCGGAGCGTACGGCTGTTGTGTGCGCGAAGCAGCCGCTTCTCCTGCTCCGGGAGCCGGACAGAGCGGTAGCTTGTACGAGGGCGAAGAACGTTGCCGCAGGGAGACGACATTGTGTGCACAGCCTTGGCACTGCTAGAGGACGGTGACTAAAGCTCCCTGCCTCTTCCATGCACTGCTGGCATGCTTTCTCGAAGGTGTTCCGAGACAACTTTCCTGGGTTTTGACTTCGTTCTGATGCAGCCCCTCTTGGGAAATCTGTGCTCGTCCCCGGAGGATCGAGATGCAGAGAACGCGATGGCAGCTGCCGAAATGAAGGACTCTGTTGAAGTGTCGAGAAGAAAGAACTTAGACAAGCGTGTTGTGTTTGGGAGTCAGCAGCTGCTGGACTTTTGTGATTGCTTTCTTTGTGCACTGAATGCCAAGAAGGCATGTGCACGTTAAAACAACGAGCTGGGCATGAGCAGGAAGGGAGCACGGGCATCAGAGTGCATCTGGCATCTTGCCCTGGAAAGAGCACTGTTTTTGGAGTGTGCAGTAAAATCGTGTTTCTGGACAAGGGAGGCATAAGTGCGCTGCGCTCCTAAGCTATCTCCCTGCGAGACACACTGCCAAAGCTTTTCGCTATGATGCAGTCTAGTGCAGACGCACACTACGGCTCTCCGGAGCTGTCCGAAGCCAAGCGCCGGTGGCCGGCGTCTTTCGGCTGAAGCAGCGCTTCAGAGCGTACGGCTGCCGCTCCGCTGTTGTGTGCGCGAAGCAGCCGCTTCTCCTGCTCCGGGAGCCGGACAGAGCGGTAGCTTGTACGAGGGCGAAGAACGAAGCCGCAGAGCACCGGGCTTCTGCGCGCACCCTAAGGACTGCTAGAGGACCGTGCTGGCCGCTCGCCTTCCCCTTCAATTCCATTCTAGCATCCCTATAGAAGATGTTCCAGGACAATTTTCCTGAGTTTTGAGTTCGTCCTGATGCAGCCCCTCCTGGGAAACTCGTGCTCCTCCTCTGGGTCTCCGAGTGCAGAGACCTCGATGGCAACTGCAGAAATGAAGGGCTGCGTTGAGTTGTCGAGAAGCAAGAACATAGCCAGCGCCTTGTGTTTGGGAGTCAGCAGCTGCTGGACTTTTGCGTTTGCCTTCACGGTGCACTGAATGCCAGGACGGCATGTGCACGTTAAAACAACGAGCTGGGCAAGAGTAATCGAAAGATCACGGCCGTCAGAAAGCAGCTTATATATTGCCCTGGAAAGAGCACTGCTTTTGGAGTGTGCAGTAAAATCGTGTTTCTGGACAAGGGAGGCATAAGTGCGCTGCGCTCCTAAGCTATCTCCCTGCGAGACACACTGCCAAAGCTTTTCGCTATGATGCAGTCTAGTGCAGACGCACACTACGGCTCTCGGCTGCTGTCCGAAGCCAAGCGCCGGTGGCCGGCGTCTTTCGGCTGAAGCAGCGCTTCGGAGCGTACGGCTGTTGTGTGCGCGAAGCAGCCGCTTCTCCTGCTCCGGGAGCCGGACAGAGCGCTAGCTTGTACGAGGGCGAAGAACGTTGCCGCAGGGAGACGACATTGTGTGCACAGCCTTGGCACTGCTAGAGGACGGTGACTAAAGCTCCCTGCCTCTTCCATGCACTGCTGGCATGCTTTCTCGAAGGTGTTCCGAGACAACTTTCCTGGGTTTTGACTTCGTTCTGATGCAGCCCCTCTTGGGAAATCTGTGCTCGTCCCCGGAGGATCGAGATGCTGAGAACGCGATGGCAGCTGCCGAAATGAAGGACTCTGTTGAAGTGTCGAGAAGAAAGAACTTAGACAAGCGTGTTGTGTTTGGGAGTCAGCAGCTGCTGGACTTTTGCGATTGCTTTCTTTGTGCACTGAATGCCAAGAAGGCATGTGCACGTTAAAACAACGAGCTGGGCATGAGCAGGAAGGGAGCACGGGCATCAGAGTGCATCTGGCATCTTGCCCTGGAAAGAGCACTGCTTTTGGAGTGTGCAGTAAAATCGTGTTTCTGGACAAGGGAGGCATAAGTGCGCTGCGCTCCTAAGCTATCTCCCTGCGAGACACACTGCCAAAGCTTTTCGCTATGATGCAGTCTAGTGCAGACGCACACTACGGCTCTCCGGAGCTGTCCGAAGCCAAGCGCCGGTGGCCGGCGTCTTTCGGCTGAAGCAGCGTGTGCGCGAAGCAGCCGCTTCTCCTGCTCCGGGAGCCGGACAGAGCGGTAGCTTGTACGAGGGCGAAGAACGAAGCCGCAGAGCACCGGGCTTCTCCGCGCACCCTAAAAACTGCTAGAGGACCGTGCTGGCCGCTCGCCTGCCTCTTCAATTCCATTCTAGCATCCTTATGGAAGGTGTTCCAGGACAATTTTCCTGAGTTTTGAATTCGTCCTGATGCAGCCCCTCCTGGGAAACTCGTGCTCCTCCTCTGAGTCTCCGAGTGCAGAGACCTCGATGGCAACTGCAGAAATGAAGGGCTGCGTTGAGTTGTCGAGAAGCAAGAACATAGCCAGCGCCTTGTGTTTGGGAGTCAGCAGCTGCTGGACTTTTGCGTTTGCCTTCACGGTGCACTGAATGCCAGGACGGCATGTGCACGTTAAAACAACGAGCTGGGCAAGAGTAATCGAAAGATCACGGCCGTCAGAAAGCAGCTTATATATTGCCCTGGAAAGAGCACTGTTTTTGGAGTGTGCAATAAAATCGTGTTTCTGGACAAGGGAGGCATAAGTGCGCTGCGCTCCTAAGCTATCTCCCTGCGAGACACACTGCCAAAGCTTTTCGCTATGATGCAGTCTAGTGCAGACGCACACTACGGCTCTCCGGAGCTGTCCGAAGCCAAGCGCCGGTGGCCGGCGTCTTTCGGCTGAAGCAGCGCTTCGGAGCGTACGGCTGTTGTGTGCGCGAAGCAGCCGCTTCTCCTGCTCCGGGAGCCGGACAGAGCGGTAGCTTGTACGAGGGCGAAGAACGTTGCCGCAGGGAGACGACATTGTGTGCACAGCCTTGGCACTGCTAGAGGACGGTGACTAAAGCTCCCTGCCTCTTCCATGCACTGCTGGCATGCTTTCTCGAAGGTGTTCCGAGACAACTTTCCTGGGTTTTGACTTCGTTCTGATGCAGCCCCTCTTGGGAAATCTGTGCTCGTCCCCGGAGGATCGAGATGCAGAGAACGCGATGGCAGCTGCCGAAATGAAGGACTCTGTTGAAGTGTCGAGAAGAAAGAACTTAGACAAGCGTGTTGTGTTTGGGAGTCAGCAGCTGCTGGACTTTTGCGATTGCTTTCTTTGTGCACTGAATGCCAAGAAGGCATGTGCACGTTAAAACAACGAGCTGGGCATGAGCAGGAAGGGAGCACGGGCATCAGAGTGCATCTGGCATCTTGCCCTGGAAAGAGCACTGTTTTTGGAGTGTGCAGTAAAATCGTGTTTCTGGACAAGGGAGGCATAAGTGCGCTGCGCTCCTAAGCTATCTCCCTGCGAGACACACTGCCAAAGCTTTTCGCTATGATGCAGTCTAGTGCAGACGCACACTACGGCTCTCCGGAGCTGTCCGAAGCCAAGCGCCGGTGGCCGGCGTCTTTCGGCTGAAGCAGCGCTTCGGAGCGTACGGCTGCCGCTCCGCTGTTGTGTGCGCGAAGCAGCCGCTTCTCCTGCTCCGGGAGCCGGACAGAGCGCTAGCTTGTACGAGGGCGAAGAACGAAGCCGCAGAGCACCGGGCTTCTGCGCGCACCCTAAGGACTGCTAGAGGACCGTGGTGGCCGCTCGCCTGCCTCTTCAATTCCATTCTAGCATCCTTATGGAAGGTGTTCCAGGACAATTTTCCTGAGTTTTGAATTCGTCCTGATGCAGCCCCTCCTGGGAAACTCGTGCTCCTCCTCTGGGTCTCCGAGTGCAGAGACCTCGATGGCAACTGCAGAAATGAAGGGCTGCGTTGAGTTGTCGAGAAGCAAGAACATAGCCAGCGCCTTGTGTTTGGGAGTCAGCAGCTGCTGGACTTTTGCGATTGCCTTCACGGTGCACTGAATGCCAGGACGGCATGTGCACGTTAAAACAACGAGCTGGGCAAGAGTAATCGAAAGATCACGGCCGTCAGAAAGCAGCTTATATATTGCCCTGGAAAGAGCACTGTATTTGGAGTGTGCAGTAAAATCGTGTTTCTGGACAAGGGAGGCATAAGTGCGCTGCGCTCCTAAGCTATCTCCCTGCGAGACACACTGCCAAAGCTTTTCGCTATGATGCAGTCTAGTGCAGACGCACACTACGGCTCTCCGGAGCTGTCCGAAGCCAAGCGCCGGTGGCCGGCGTCTTTCGGCTGAAGCAGCGCTTCGGAGCGTACGGCTGTTGTGTGCGCGAAGCAGCCGCTTCTCCTGCTCCGGGAGCCGGACAGAGCGCTAGCTTGTACGAGGGCGAAGAACGAAGCCGCAGAGCACCGGGCTTCTGCGCGCACCCTAAGGACTGCTAGAGGACCGTGGTGGCCGCTCGCCTGCCTCTTCAATTGCATTCTAGCATCCTTATGGAAGATGTTCCAGGACAATTTTCCTGAGTTTTGAATTCGTCCTGATGCAGCCCCTCCTGGGAAACTCGTGCTCCTCCTCTGGGTCTCCGAGTGCAGAGACCTCGATGGCAACTGCAGAAATGAAGGGCTGCGTTGAGTTGTCGAGAAGCAAGAACATAGCCAGCGCCTTGTGTTTGGGAGTCAGCAGCTGCTGGACTTTTGCGATTGCCTTCACGGTGCACTGAATGCCAGGACGGCATGTGCACGTTAAAACAACGAGCTGGGCAAGAGTAATCGAAAGATCACGGCCGTCAGAAAGCAGCTTATATATTGCCCTGGAAAGAGCACTGCTTTTGGAGTGTGCAGTAAAATCGTGTTTCTGGACAAGGGAGGCATAAGTGCGCTGCGCTCCTAAGCTATCTCCCTGCGAGACACACTGCCAAAGCTTTTCGCTATGATGCAGTCTAGTGCAGACGCACACTACGGCTCTCCGGAGCTGTCCGAAGCCAAGCGCCGGTGGCCGGCGTCTTTCGGCTGAAGCAGCGCTTCGGAGCGTACGGCTGTTGTGTGCGCGAAGCAGCCGCTTCTCCTGCTCCGGGAGCCGGACAGAGCGCTAGCTTGTACGAGGGCGAAGAACGTTGCCGCAGGGAGACGACATTGTGTGCACAGCCTTGGCACTGCTAGAGGACGGTGACTAAAGCTCCCTGCCTCTTCCATGCACTGCTGGCATGCTTTCTCGAAGGTGTTCCGAGACAACTTTCCTGGGTTTTGACTTCGTTCTGATGCAGCCCCTCTTGGGAAATCTGTGCTCGTCCCCGGAGGATCGAGATGCAGAGAACGCGATGGCAGCTGCCGAAATGAAGGACTCTGTTGAAGTGTCGAGAAGAAAGAACTTAGACAAGCGTGTTGTGTTTGGGAGTCAGCAGCTGCTGGACTTTTGCGATTGCTTTCACTGTGCACTGAATGCCAAGAAGGCATGTGCACGTTAAAACAACGAGCTGGGCATGAGCAGGAAGGGAGCACGGGCATCAGAGTGCATCTGGCATCTTGCCCTGGAAAGAGCACTGCTTTTGGAGTGTGCAGTAAAATCGTGTTTCTGGACAAGGGAGGCATAAGTGCGCTGCGCTCCTAAGCTATCTCCCTGCGAGACACACTGCCAAAGCTTTTCGCTATGATGCAGTCTAGTGCAGACGCACACTACGGCTCTCGGCTGCTGTCCGAAGCGAAGCGCCGGTGGCCGGCGTCTTTCGGCTGAAGCAGCGCTTCGGAGCGTACGGCTGCCGCTCCGCTCTTGTGTGCGCGAAGCAGCCGCTTCTCCTGCTCCGGGAGCCGGACAGAGCGGTAGCTTGTACGAGGGCGAAGAACGAAGCCGCAGAGCAACGGGCTTCTGCGCGCACCCTAAGGACTGCTAGAGGACCGTGGTGGCCGCTCGCCTGCCTCTTCAATTGCATTCTAGCATCCTTATGGAAGGTGTTCCAGGACAATTTTCCTGAGTTTTGAATTCGTCCTGATGCAGCCCCTCCTGGGAAACTCGTGCTCGTCCTCTGAGTCTCCGATTGCAGAGACCTCGATGGCAACTGCAGAAATGAAGGGCTGCGTTGAGTTGTCGAGAAGCAAGAACATAGCCAGCGCCTTGTGTTTGGGAGTCAGTAGCTGCTGGACTTTTGCGATTGCCTTCACCGTGCACTGAATGCCAGGACGGCATGTGCACGTTAAAACAACGAGCTGGGCAAGAGTAATCGAAAGATCACGGCCGTCAGAAAGCAGCTTATATATTGCCCTGGAAAGAGCACTGCTTTTGGAGTGTGCAGTAAAATCGTGTTTCTGGACAAGGGAGGCATAAGTGCGCTGCGCTCCTAAGCTATCTCCCTGCGAGACACACTGCCAAAGCTTTTCGCTATGATGCAGTCTAGTGCAGACGCACACTACGGCTCTCCGGAGCTGTCCGAAGCCAAGCGCCGGTGGCCGGCGTCTTTCGGCTGAAGCTGCGCTTCGGAGCGTACGGCTGTTGAGTGCGCGAAGCAGCCGCTTCTCCTGCTCCGGGAGCCGGACAGAGCGGTAGCTTGTACGAGGGCGAAGAACGAAGCCGCAGAGCACCGGGCTTCTGCGCGCACCCTAAGGACTGCTAGAGGACCGTGCTGGCCGCTCGCCTTCCCCTTCAATTCCATTCTAGCATCCCTATGGAAGATGTTCCAGGACAATTTTCCTGAGTTTTGAATTCGTCCTGATGCAGCCCCTCCTGGGAAACTCGTGCTCGTCCTCTGAGGCTCCGAGTGCAGAGACCTCGATGGCAACTGCAGAAATGAAGGGCTGCGTTGAGTTGTCGAGAAGCAAGAACATAGCCAGCGCCTTGTGTTTGGGAGTCAGTAGCTGCTGGACTTTTGCGATTGCCTTCACCGTGCACTGAATGCCAGGACGGCATGTGCACGTTAAAACAACGAGCTGGGCAAGAGTAATCGAAAGATCACGGCCGTCAGAAAGCAGCTTATATATTGCCCTGGAAAGAGCACTGCTTTTGGAGTGTGCAGTAAAATCGTGTTTCTGGACAAGGGAGGCATAAGTGCGCTGCGCTCCTAAGCTATCTCCCTGCGAGACACACTGCCAAAGCTTTTCGCTATGATGCAGTCTAGTGCAGACGCACACTACGGCTCTCCGGAGCTGTCCGAAGCCAAGCGCCGGTGGCCGGCGTCTTTCGGCTGAAGCTGCGCTTCGGAGCGTACGGCTGTTGTGTGCGCGAAGCAGCCGCTTCTCCTGCTCCGGGAGCCGGACAGAGCGGTAGCTTGTACGAGGGCGAAGAACGTTGCCGCAGGGAGACGATATTGTGTGCACAGCCTTGGCACTGCTAGAGGACGGTGACTAAAGCTCCCTGCCTCTTCAATGCACTGCTGGCATGCTTTCTCGAAGGTGTTCCGAGACAACTTTCCTGGGTTTTGACTTCGTTCTGATGCAGCCCCTCTTGGGAAATCTGTGCTCGTCCCCGGAGGATCGAGATGCAGAGAACGCGATGGCAGCTGCCGAAATGAAGGACTCTGTTGAAGTGTCGAGAAGAAAGAACTTAGACAAGCGTGTTGTGTTTGGGAGTCAGCAGCTGCTGGACTTTTGCGATTGCTTTCACTGTGCACTGAATGCCAAGAAGGCATGTGCACGTTAAAACAACGAGCTGGGCATGAGCAGGAAGGGAGCACGGGCATCAGAGTGCATCTGGCATCTTGCCCTGGAAAGAGCACTGCTTTTGGAGTGTGCAGTAAAATCGTGTTTCTGGACAAGGGAGGCATAAGTGCGCTGCGCTCCTAAGCTATCTCCCTGCGAGACACACTGCCAAAGCTTTTCGCTATGATGCAGTCTAGTGCAGACGCACACTACGGCTCTCGGCTGCTGTCCGAAGCGAAGCGCCGGTGGCCGGCGTCTTTCGGCTGAAGCAGCGCTTCGGAGCGTACGGCTGCCGCTCCGCTGTTGTGTGCGCGAAGCAGCCGCTTCTCCTGCTCCGGGAGCCGGACAGAGCGGTAGCTTGTACGAAGGCGAAGAACGAAGCCGCAGAGCAACGGGCTTCTGCGCGCACCCTAAGGACTGCTAGAGGACCGTGCTGGCCGCTCGCCTTCCCCTTCAATTCCATTCTAGCATCCCTATGGAAGATGTTCCAGGACAATTTTCCTGAGTTTTGAATTCGTCCTGATGCAGCCCCTCCTTGGAAACTCGTGCTCGTCCTCTGAGTCTCCGAGTGCAGAGACCTCGATGGCAACTGCAGAAATGAAGGGCTGCGTTGAGTTGTCGAGAAGCAAGAACATAGCCAGCGCCTTGTGTTTGGGAGTCAGCAGCTGCTGGACTTTTGCGTTTGCCTTCACGGTGCACTGAATGCCAGGACGGCATGTGCACGTTAAAACAACGAGCTGGGCAAGAGTAATCGAAAGATCACGGCCGTCAGAAAGCAGCTTATATATTGCCCTGGAAAGAGCACTGTTTTTGGAGTGTGCAGTAAAATCGTGTTTCTGGACAAGGGAGGCATAAGTGCGCTGCGCTCCTAAGCTATCTCCCTGCGAGACACACTGCCAAAGCTTTTCGCTATGATGCAGTCTAGTGCAGACCCACACTACGGCTCTCCGGAGCTGTCCGAAGCCAAGCGCCGGTGGCCGGCGTCTTTCGGCTGAAGCAGCGCTTCGGAGCGTACGGCTGTTGTGTGCGCGAAGCAGCCGCTTCTCCTGCTCCGGGAGCCGGACAGAGCGGTAGCTTGTACGAGGGCGAAGAACGTTGCCGCAGGGAGACGACATTGTGTGCACAGCCTTGGCACTGCTAGAGGACGGTGACTAAAGCTCCCTGCCTCTTCCATGCACTGCTGGCATGCTTTCTCGAAGGTGTTCCGAGACAACTTTCCTGGGTTTTGACTTCGTTCTGATGCAGCCCCTCTTGGGAAATCTGTGCTCGTCCCCGGAGGATCGAGATGCTGAGAACGCGATGGCAGCTGCCGAAATGAAGGACTCTGTTGAAGTGTCGAGAAGAAAGAACTTAGACAAGCGTGTTGTGTTTGGGAGTCAGCAGCTGCTGGACTTTTGCGATTGCTTTCACTGTGCACTGAATGCCAAGAAGGCATGTGCACGTTAAAACAACGAGCTGGGCATGAGCAGGAAGGGAGCACGGGCATCAGAGTGCATCTGGCATCTTGCCCTGGAAAGAGCACTGCTTTTGGAGTGTGCAGTAAAATCGTGTTTCTGGACAAGGGAGGCATAAGTGCGCTGCGCTCCTAAGCTATCTCCCTGCGAGACACACTGCCAAAGCTTTTCGCTATGATGCAGTCTAGTGCAGACGCACACTACGGCTCTCCGGAGCTGTCCGAAGCCAAGCGCCCGTGGCCGGCGTCTTTCGGCTGAAGCAGCGCTTCGGAGCGTACGGCTGCCGCCCCCCTGTTGTGTGCGCGAAGCAGCCGCTTCTCCTGCTCCGGGAGCCGGACAGAGCGGTAGCTTGTACGAAGGCGAAGAACGAAGCCGCAGAGCAACGGGCTTCTGCGCGCACCCTAAGGACTGCTAGAGGACCGTGGTGGCCGCTCGCCTGCCTCTTCAATTCCATTCTAGCATCCTTATGGAAGGTGTTCCAGGACAATTTTCCTGAGTTTTGAATTCGTCCTGATGCAGCCCCTCCTGGGAAACTCGTGCTCGTCCTCTGAGGCTCCGAGTGCAGAGACCTCGATGGCAACTGCAGAAATGAAGGGCTGCGTTGAGTTGTCGAGAAGCAAGAACATAGCCAGCGCCTTGTGTTTGGGAGTCAGTAGCTGCTGGACTTTTGCGATTGCCTTCACCGTGCACTGAATGCCAGGACGGCATGTGCACGTTAAAACAACGAGCTGGGCAAGAGTAATCGAAAGATCACGGCCGTCAGAAAGCAGCTTATATATTGCCCTGGAAAGAGCACTGCTTTTGGAGTGTGCAGTAAAATCGTGTTTCTGGACAAGGGAGGCATAAGTGCGCTGCGCTCCTAAGCTATCTCCCTGCGAGACACACTGCCAAAGCTTTTCGCTATGATGCAGTCTAGTGCAGACGCACACTACGGCTCTCCGGAGCTGTCCGAAGCCAAGCGCCGGTGGCCGGCGTCTTTCGGCTGAAGCAGCGCTTCGGAGCGTACGGCTGTTGTGTGCGCGAAGCAGCCGCTTCTCCTGCTCCGGGAGCCGGACAGAGCGGTAGCTTGTACGAGGGCGAAGAACGTTGCCGCAGGGAGACGACATTGTGTGCACAGCCTTGGCACTGCTAGAGGACGGTGACTAAAGCTCCCTGCCTCTTCCATGCACTGCTGGCATGCTTTCTCGAAGGTGTTCCGAGACAACTTTCCTGGGTTTTGACTTCGTTCTGATGCAGCCCCTCTTGGGAAATCTGTGCTCGTCCCCGGAGGATCGAGATGCAGAGAACGCGATGGCAGCTGCCGAAATGAAGGACTCTGTTGAAGTGTCGAGAAGAAAGAACTTAGACAAGCGTGTTGTGTTTGGGAGTCAGCAGCTGCTGGACTTTTGCGATTGCTTTCTTTGTGCACTGAATGCCAAGAAGGCATGTGCACGTTAAAACAACGAGCTGGGCATGAGCAGGAAGGGAGCACGGGCATCAGAGTGCATCTGGCATCTTGCCCTGGAAAGAGCACTGCTTTTGGAGTGTGCAGTAAAATCGTGTTTCTGGACAAGGGAGGCATAAGTGCGCTGCGCTCCTAAGCTATCTCCCTGCGAGACACACTGCCAAAGCTTTTCGCTATGATGCAGTCTAGTGCAGACGCACACTACGGCTCTCCGGAGCTGTCCGAAGCCAAGCGCCCGTGGCCGGCGTCTTTCGGCTGAAGCAGCGCTTCGGAGCGTACGGCTGCCGCTCCCCTGTTGTGTGCGCGAAGCAGCCGCTTCTCCTGCTCCGGGAGCCGGACAGAGCGGTAGCTTGTACGAAGGCGAAGAACGAAGCCGCAGAGCAACGGGCTTCTGCGCGCACCCTAAGGACTGCTAGAGGACCGTGGTGGCCGCTCGCCTGCCTCTTCAATTGCATTCTAGCATCCTTATGGAAGGTGTTCCAGGACAATTTTCCTGAGTTTTGAATTCGTCCTGATGCAGCCCCTCCTGGGAAACTCGTGCTCGTCCTCTGAGGCTCCGAGTGCAGAGACCTCGATGGCAACTGCAGAAATGAAGGGCTGCGTTGAGTTGTCGAGAAGCAAGAACATAGCCAGCGCCTTGTGTTTGGGAGTCAGTAGCTGCTGGACTTTTGCGATTGCCTTCACCGTGCACTGAATGCCAGGACGGCATGTGCACGTTAAAACAACGAGCTGGGCAAGAGTAATCGAAAGATCACGGCCGTCAGAAAGCAGCTTATATATTGCCCTGGAAAGAGCACTGTTTTTGGAGTGTGCAGTAAAATCGTGTTTCTGGACAAGGGAGGCATAAGTGCGCTGCGCTCCTAAGCTATCTCCCTGCGAGACACACTGCCAAAGCTTTTCGCTATGATGCAGTCTAGTGCAGACGCACACTACGGCTCTCCGGAGCTGTCCGAAGCCAAGCGCCGGTGGCCGGCGTCTTTCGGCTGAAGCAGCGCTTCGGAGCGTACGGCTGTTGTGTGCGCGAAGCAGCCGCTTCTCCTGCTCCGGGAGCCGGACAGAGCGGTAGCTTGTACGAGGGCGAAGAACGTTGCCGCAGGGAGACGACATTGTGTGCACAGCCTTGGCACTGCTAGAGGACGGTGGCTAAAGCTCCCTGCCTCTTCAATGCACTGCTGGCATGCTTTCTTGAAGGTGTTCCGTGACAACTTTCCTGGGTTTTGACTTCGTTCTGATGCAGCCATTCTTGGGAAATCTGTGCTCGTCCCCGGAGGATCGAGATGCAGAGAACGCGATGCCAGCTGCCGAAATGAAGGACTCTGTTGAAGTGTCGAGAAGAAAGAACTTAGACAAGCGTGTTGTGTTTGGGAGTCAGCAGCTGCTGGACTTTTGCGATTGCTTTCTTTGTGCACTGAATGCCAATACGGCATGTGCACGTTAAAACAACGAGCTGGGCATGAGCAGGAAGGGAGCACGGGCATCAGAGTGCATCTGGCATCTTGCCCTGGAAAGAGCACTGCTTTTGGAGTGTGCAGTAAAATCGTGTTTCTGGACAAGGGAGGCATAAGTGCGCTGCGCTCCTAAGCTATCTCCCTGCGAGACACACTGCCAAAGCTTTTCGCTATGATGCAGTCTAGTGCAGACGCACACTACGGCTCTCCGGAGCTGTCCGAAGCCAAGCGCCGGTGGCCGGCGTCTTTCGGCTGAAGCAGCGTGTGCGCGAAGCAGCCGCTTCTCCTGCTCCGGGAGCCGGACAGAGCGCTAGCTTGTACGAGGGCGAAGAACGAAGCCGCAGAGCACCGGGCTTCTGCGCGCACCCTAAGGACTGCTAGAGGACCGTGCTGGCCGCTCGCCTTCCCCTTCAATTCCATTCTAGCATCCCTATAGAAGATGTTCCAGGACAATTTTCCTGAGTTTTGAATTCGTCCTGATGCAGCCCCTCCTGGGAAACTCGTGCTCGTCCTCTGGGTCTCCGAGTGCAGAGACCTCGATGGCAACTGCAGAAATGAAGGGCTGCGTTGAGTTGTCGAGAAGCAAGAACATAGCCAGCGCCTTGTGTTTGGGAGTCAGCAGCTGCTGGACTTTTGCGTTTGCCTTCACGGTGCACTGAATGCCAGGACGGCATGTGCACGTTAAAACAACGAGCTGGGCAAGAGTAATCGAAAGATCACGGCCGTCAGAAAGCAGCTTATATATTGCCCTGGAAAGAGCACTGTTTTTGGAGTGTGCAATAAAATCGTGTTTCTGGACAAGGGAGGCATAAGTGCGCTGCGCTCCTAAGCTATCTCCCTGCGAGACACACTGCCAAAGCTTTTCGCTATGATGCAGTCTAGTGCAGACGCACACTACGGCTCTCGGCTGCTGTCCGAAGCCAAGCGCCGGTGGCCGGCGTCTTTCGGCTGAAGCAGCGCTTCGGAGCGTACGGCTGTTGTGTGCGCGAAGCAGCCGCTTCTCCTGCTCCGGGAGCCGGACAGAGCGGTAGCTTGTACGAGGGCGAAGAACGTTGCCGCAGGGAGACGACATTGTGTGCACAGCCTTGGCACTGCTAGAGGACGGTGACTAAAGCTCCCTGCCTCTTCCATGCACTGCTGGCATGCTTTCTCGAAGGTGTTCCGAGACAACTTTCCTGGGTTTTGACTTCGTTCTGATGCAGCCCCTCTTGGGAAATCTGTGCTCGTCCCCGGAGGATCGAGATGCTGAGAACGCGATGGCAGCTGCCGAAATGAAGGACTCTGTTGAAGTGTCGAGAAGAAAGAACTTAGACAAGCGTGTTGTGTTTGGGAGTCAGCAGCTGCTGGACTTTTGCGATTGCTTTCACTGTGCACTGAATGCCAAGAAGGCATGTGCACGTTAAAACAACGAGCTGGGCATGAGCAGGAAGGGAGCACGGGCATCAGAGTGCATCTGGCATCTTGCCCTGGAAAGAGCACTGCTTTTGGAGTGTGCAGTAAAATCGTGTTTCTGGACAAGGGAGGCATAAGTGCGCTGCGCTCCTAAGCTATCTCCCTGCGAGACACACTGCCAAAGCTTTTCGCTATGATGCAATCTAGTGCAGACGCACACTACGGCTCTCGGCTGCTGTCCGAAGCGAAGCGCCGGTGGCCGGCGTCTTTCGGCTGAAGCAGCGCTTCGGAGCGTACGGCTGCCGCTCCGCTGTTGTGTGCGCGAAGCAGCCGCTTCTCCTGCTCCGGGAGCCGGACAGAGCGGTAGCTTGTACGAAGGCGAAGAACGAAGCCGCAGAGCAACGGGCTTCTGCGCGCACCCTAAGGACTGCTAGAGGACCGTGCTGGCCGCTCGCCTTCCCCTTCAATTCCATTCTAGCATCCCTATGGAAGATGTTCCAGGACAATTTTCCTGAGTTTTGAATTCGTCCTGATGCAGCCCCTCCTTGGAAACTCGTGCTCGTCCTCTGAGTCTCCGAGTGCAGAGACCTCGATGGCAACTGCAGAAATGAAGGGCTGCGTTGAGTTGTCGAGAAGCAAGAACATAGCCAGCGCCTTGTGTTTGGGAGTCAGCAGCTGCTGGACTTTTGCGTTTGCCTTCACGGTGCACTGAATGCCAGGACGGCATGTGCACGTTAAAACAACGAGCTGGGCAAGAGTAATCGAAAGATCACGGCCGTCAGAAAGCAGCTTATATATTGCCCTGGAAAGAGCACTGTTTTTGGAGTGTGCAGTAAAATCGTGTTTCTGGACAAGGGAGGCATAAGTGCGCTGCGCTCCTAAGCTATCTCCCTGCGAGACACACTGCCAAAGCTTTTCGCTATGATGCAGTCTAGTGCAGACCCACACTACGGCTCTCCGGAGCTGTCCGAAGCCAAGCGCCGGTGGCCGGCGTCTTTCGGCTGAAGCAGCGCTTCGGAGCGTACGGCTGTTGTGTGCGCGAAGCAGCCGCTTCTCCTGCTCCGGGAGCCGGACAGAGCGGTAGCTTGTACGAGGGCGAAGAACGTTGCCGCAGGGAGACGACATTGTGTGCACAGCCTTGGCACTGCTAGAGGACGGTGACTAAAGCTCCCTGCCTCTTCCATGCACTGCTGGCATGCTTTCTCGAAGGTGTTCCGAGACAACTTTCCTGGGTTTTGACTTCGTTCTGATGCAGCCCCTCTTGGGAAATCTGTGCTCGTCCCCGGAGGATCGAGATGCTGAGAACGCGATGGCAGCTGCCGAAATGAAGGACTCTGTTGAAGTGTCGAGAAGAAAGAACTTAGACAAGCGTGTTGTGTTTGGGAGTCAGCAGCTGCTGGACTTTTGCGATTGCTTTCACTGTGCACTGAATGCCAAGAAGGCATGTGCACGTTAAAACAACGAGCTGGGCATGAGCAGGAAGGGAGCACGGGCATCAGAGTGCATCTGGCATCTTGCCCTGGAAAGAGCACTGCTTTTGGAGTGTGCAGTAAAATCGTGTTTCTGGACAAGGGAGGCATAAGTGCGCTGCGCTCCTAAGCTATCTCCCTGCGAGACACACTGCCAAAGCTTTTCGCTATGATGCAGTCTAGTGCAGACGCACACTACGGCTCTCCGGAGCTGTCCGAAGCGAAGCGCCGGTGGCCGGCGTCTTTCGGCTGAAGCAGCGCTTCGGAGCGTACGGCTGCCGCCCCCCTGTTGTGTGCGCGAAGCAGCCGCTTCTCCTGCTCCGGGAGCCGGACAGAGCGGTAGCTTGTACGAAGGCGAAGAACGAAGCCGCAGAGCAACGGGCTTCTGCGCGCACCCTAAGGACTGCTAGAGGACCGTGGTGGCCGCTCGCCTGCCTCTTCAATTCCATTCTAGCATCCTTATGGAAGGTGTTCCAGGACAATTTTCCTGAGTTTTGAATTCGTCCTGATGCAGCCCCTCCTGGGAAACTCGTGCTCGTCCTCTGAGGCTCCGAGTGCAGAGACCTCGATGGCAACTGCAGAAATGAAGGGCTGCGTTGAGTTGTCGAGAAGCAAGAACATAGCCAGCGCCTTGTGTTTGGGAGTCAGTAGCTGCTGGACTTTTGCGATTGCCTTCACCGTGCACTGAATGCCAGGACGGCATGTGCACGTTAAAACAACGAGCTGGGCAAGAGTAATCGAAAGATCACGGCCGTCAGAAAGCAGCTTATATATTGCCCTGGAAAGAGCACTGCTTTTGGAGTGTGCAGTAAAATCGTGTTTCTGGACAAGGGAGGCATAAGTGCGCTGCGCTCCTAAGCTATCTCCCTGCGAGACACACTGCCAAAGCTTTTCGCTATGATGCAGTCTAGTGCAGACGCACACTACGGCTCTCCGGAGCTGTCCGAAGCCAAGCGCCGGTGGCCGGCGTCTTTCGGCTGAAGCAGCGCTTCGGAGCGTACGGCTGTTGTGTGCGCGAAGCAGCCGCTTCTCCTGCTCCGGGAGCCGGACAGAGCGGTAGCTTGTACGAGGGCGAAGAACGTTGCCGCAGGGAGACGACATTGTGTGCACAGCCTTGGCACTGCTAGAGGACGGTGACTAAAGCTCCCTGCCTCTTCCATGCACTGCTGGCATGCTTTCTCGAAGGTGTTCCGAGACAACTTTCCTGGGTTTTGACTTCGTTCTGATGCAGCCCCTCTTGGGAAATCTGTGCTCGTCCCCGGAGGATCGAGATGCAGAGAACGCGATGGCAGCTGCCGAAATGAAGGACTCTGTTGAAGTGTCGAGAAGAAAGAACTTAGACAAGCGTGTTGTGTTTGGGAGTCAGCAGCTGCTGGACTTTTGCGATTGCTTTCTTTGTGCACTGAATGCCAATACGGCATGTGCACGTTAAAACAACGAGCTGGGCATGAGCAGGAAGGGAGCACGGGCATCAGAGTGCATCTGGCATCTTGCCCTGGAAAGAGCACTGCTTTTGGAGTGTGCAGTAAAATCGTGTTTCTGGACAAGGGAGGCATAAGTGCGCTGCGCTCCTAAGCTATCTCCCTGCGAGACACACTGCCAAAGCTTTTCGCTATGATGCAGTCTAGTGCAGACGCACACTACGGCTCTCCGGAGCTGTCCGAAGCCAAGCGCCCGTGGCCGGCGTCTTTCGGCTGAAGCAGCGCTTCGGAGCGTACGGCTGCCGCTCCCCTGTTGTGTGCGCGAAGCAGCCGCTTCTCCTGCTCCGGGAGCCGGACAGAGCGGTAGCTTGTACGAAGGCGAAGAACGAAGCCGCAGAGCAACGGGCTTCTGCGCGCACCCTAAGGACTGCTAGAGGACCGTGGTGGCCGCTCGCCTGCCTCTTCAATTGCATTCTAGCATCCTTATGGAAGGTGTTCCAGGACAATTTTCCTGAGTTTTGAATTCGTCCTGATGCAGCCCCTCCTGGGAAACTCGTGCTCGTCCTCTGAGGCTCCGAGTGCAGAGACCTCGATGGCAACTGCAGAAATGAAGGGCTGCGTTGAGTTGTCGAGAAGCAAGAACATAGCCAGCGCCTTGTGTTTGGGAGTCAGTAGCTGCTGGACTTTTGCGATTGCCTTCACCGTGCACTGAATGCCAGGACGGCATGTGCACGTTAAAACAACGAGCTGGGCAAGAGTAATCGAAAGATCACGGCCGTCAGAAAGCAGCTTATATATTGCCCTGGAAAGAGCACTGTTTTTGGAGTGTGCAGTAAAATCGTGTTTCTGGACAAGGGAGGCATAAGTGCGCTGCGCTCCTAAGCTATCTCCCTGCGAGACACACTGCCAAAGCTTTTCGCTATGATGCAGTCTAGTGCAGACGCACACTACGGCTCTCCGGAGCTGTCCGAAGCCAAGCGCCGGTGGCCGGCGTCTTTCGGCTGAAGCAGCGCTTCGGAGCGTACGGCTGTTGTGTGCGCGAAGCAGCCGCTTCTCCTGCTCCGGGAGCCGGACAGAGCGGTAGCTTGTACGAGGGCGAAGAACGTTGCCGCAGGGAGACGACATTGTGTGCACAGCCTTGGCACTGCTAGAGGACGGTGGCTAAAGCTCCCTGCCTCTTCAATGCACTGCTGGCATGCTTTCTTGAAGGTGTTCCGTGACAACTTTCCTGGGTTTTGACTTCGTTCTGATGCAGCCATTCTTGGGAAATCTGTGCTCGTCCCCGGAGGATCGAGATGCAGAGAACGCGATGCCAGCTGCCGAAATGAAGGACTCTGTTGAAGTGTCGAGAAGAAAGAACTTAGACAAGCGTGTTGTGTTTGGGAGTCAGCAGCTGCTGGACTTTTGCGATTGCTTTCTTTGTGCACTGAATGCCAATACGGCATGTGCACGTTAAAACAACGAGCTGGGCATGAGCAGGAAGGGAGCACGGGCATCAGAGTGCATCTGGCATCTTGCCCTGGAAAGAGCACTGCTTTTGGAGTGTGCAGTAAAATCGTGTTTCTGGACAAGGGAGGCATAAGTGCGCTGCGCTCCTAAGCTATCTCCCTGCGAGACACACTGCCAAAGCTTTTCGCTATGATGCAGTCTAGTGCAGACGCACACTACGGCTCTCCGGAGCTGTCCGAAGCCAAGCGCCGGTGGCCGGCGTCTTTCGGCTGAAGCAGCGTGTGCGCGAAGCAGCCGCTTCTCCTGCTCCGGGAGCCGGACAGAGCGCTAGCTTGTACGAGGGCGAAGAACGAAGCCGCAGAGCACCGGGCTTCTGCGCGCACCCTAAGGACTGCTAGAGGACCGTGCTGGCCGCTCGCCTTCCCCTTCAATTCCATTCTAGCATCCCTATAGAAGATGTTCCAGGACAATTTTCCTGAGTTTTGAATTCGTCCTGATGCAGCCCCTCCTGGGAAACTCGTGCTCGTCCTCTGGGTCTCCGAGTGCAGAGACCTCGATGGCAACTGCAGAAATGAAGGGCTGCGTTGAGTTGTCGAGAAGCAAGAACATAGCCAGCGCCTTGTGTTTGGGAGTCAGCAGCTGCTGGACTTTTGCGTTTGCCTTCACGGTGCACTGAATGCCAGGACGGCATGTGCACGTTAAAACAACGAGCTGGGCAAGAGTAATCGAAAGATCACGGCCGTCAGAAAGCAGCTTATATATTGCCCTGGAAAGAGCACTGTTTTTGGAGTGTGCAATAAAATCGTGTTTCTGGACAAGGGAGGCATAAGTGCGCTGCGCTCCTAAGCTATCTCCCTGCGAGACACACTGCCAAAGCTTTTCGCTATGATGCAGTCTAGTGCAGACGCACACTACGGCTCTCGGCTGCTGTCCGAAGCCAAGCGCCGGTGGCCGGCGTCTTTCGGCTGAAGCAGCGCTTCGGAGCGTACGGCTGTTGTGTGCGCGAAGCAGCCGCTTCTCCTGCTCCGGGAGCCGGACAGAGCGGTAGCTTGTACGAGGGCGAAGAACGTTGCCGCAGGGAGACGACATTGTGTGCACAGCCTTGGCACTGCTAGAGGACGGTGACTAAAGCTCCCTGCCTCTTCAATGCACTGCTGGCATGCTTTCTCGAAGGTGTTCCGAGACAACTTTCCTGGGTTTTGACTTCGTTCTGATGCAGCCCCTCTTGGGAAATCTGTGCTCGTCCCCGGAGGATCGAGATGCTGAGAACGCGATGGCAGCTGCCGAAATGAAGGACTCTGTTGAAGTGTCGAGAAGAAAGAACTTAGACAAGCGTGTTGTGTTTGGGAGTCAGCAGCTGCTGGACTTTTGCGATTGCTTTCTTTGTGCACTGAATGCCAAGAAGGCATGTGCACGTTAAAACAACGAGCTGGGCATGAGCAGGAAGGGAGCACGGGCATCAGAGTGCATCTGGCATCTTGCCCTGGAAAGAGCACTGTTTTTGGAGTGTGCAGTAAAATCGTGTTTCTGGACAAGGGAGGCATAAGTGCGCTGCGCTCCTAAGCTATCTCCCTGCGAGACACACTGCCAAAGCTTTTCGCTATGATGCAGTCTAGTGCAGACGCACACTACGGCTCTCCGGAGCTGTCCGAAGCGAAGCGCCGGTGGCCGGCGTCTTTCGGCTGAAGCAGCGCTTCGGAGCGTACGGCTGCCGCTCCGCTGTTGTGTGCGCGAAGCAGCCGCTTCTCCTGCTCCGGGAGCCGGACAGAGCGCTAGCTTGTACGAGGGCGAAGAACGAAGCCGCAGAGCACCGGGCTTCTGCGCGCACCCTAAAAACTGCTAGAGGACCGTGCTGGCCGCTCGCCTGCCTCTTCAATTCCATTCTAGCATCCTTATGGAAGGTGTTCCAGGACAATTTTCCTGAGTTTTGAATTCGTCCTGATGCAGCCCCTCCTGGGAAACTCGTGCTCGTCCTCTGGGTCTCCGAGTGCAGAGACCTCGATGGCAACTGCAGAAATGAAGGGCTGCGTTGAGTTGTCGAGAAGCAAGAACATAGCCAGCGCCTTGTGTTTGGGAGTCAGCAGCTGCTGGACTTTTGCGATTGCCTTCACGGTGCGCTGAATGCCAGGACGGCATGTGCACGTTAAAACAACGAGCTGGGCAAGAGTAATCGAAAGATCACGGCCGTCAGAAAGCAGCTTATATATTGCCCTGGAAAGAGCACTGCTTTTGGAGTGTGCAGTAAAATCGTGTTTCTGGACAAGGGAGGCATAAGTGCGCTGCGCTCCTAAGCTATCTCCCTGCGAGACACACTGCCAAAGCTTTTCGCTATGATGCAGTCTAGTGCAGACGCACACTACGGCTCTCCGGAGCTGTCCGAAGCCAAGCGCCGGTGGCCGGCGTCTTTCGGCTGAAGCAGCGCTTCGGAGCGTACGGCTGTTGTGTGCGCGAAGCAGCCGCTTCTCCTGCTCCGGGAGCCGGACAGAGCGGTAGCTTGTACGAGGGCGAAGAACGTTGCCGCAGGGAGACGACATTGTGTGCACAGCCTTGGCACTGCTAGAGGACGGTGACTAAAGCTCCCTGCCTGTTCAATGCACTGCTGGCATGCTTTCTCGAAGGTGTTCCGTGACAACTTTCCTGGGTTTTGACTTCGTTCTGATGCAGCCATTCTTGGGAAATCTGTGCTCGTCCCCGGAGGATCGAGATGCAGAGAACGCGATGCCAGCTGCCGAAATGAAGGACTCTGTTGAAGTGTCGAGAAGAAAGAACTTAGACAAGCGTGTTGTGTTTGGGAGTCAGCAGCTGCTGGACTTTTGCGATTGCTTTCACTGTGCACTGAATGCCAATACGGCATGTGCACGTTAAAACAACGAGCTGGGCATGAGCAGGAAGGGAGCACGGGCATCAGAGTGCATCTGGCATCTTGCCCTGGAAAGAGCACTGCTTTTGGAGTGTGCAGTAAAATCGTGTTTCTGGACAAGGGAGGCATAAGTGCGCTGCGCTCCTAAGCTATCTCCCTGCGAGACACACTGCCAAAGCTTTTCGCTATGATGCAGTCTAGTGCAGACGCACACTACGGCTCTCCGGAGCTGTCCGAAGCCAAGCGCCCGTGGCCGGCGTCTTTCGGCTGAAGCAGCGCTTCGGAGCGTACGGCTGCCGCTCCCCTGTTGTGTGCGCGAAGCAGCCGCTTCTCCTGCTCCGGGAGCCGGACAGAGCGGTAGCTTGTACGAAGGCGAAGAACGAAGCCGCAGAGCAACGGGCTTCTGCGCGCACCCTAAGGACTGCTAGAGGACCGTGGTGGCCGCTCGCCTGCCTCTTCAATTGCATTCTAGCATCCTTATGGAAGGTGTTCCAGGACAATTTTCCTGAGTTTTGAATTCGTCCTGATGCAGCCCCTCCTGGGAAACTCGTGCTCGTCCTCTGAGGCTCCGAGTGCAGAGACCTCGATGGCAACTGCAGAAATGAAGGGCTGCGTTGAGTTGTCGAGAAGCAAGAACATAGCCAGCGCCTTGTGTTTGGGAGTCAGTAGCTGCTGGACTTTTGCGATTGCCTTCACCGTGCACTGAATGCCAGGACGGCATGTGCACGTTAAAACAACGAGCTGGGCAAGAGTAATCGAAAGATCACGGCCGTCAGAAAGCAGCTTATATATTGCCCTGGAAAGAGCACTGCTTTTGGAGTGTGCAGTAAAATCGTGTTTCTGGACAAGGGAGGCATAAGTGCGCTGCGCTCCTAAGCTATCTCCCTGCGAGACACACTGCCAAAGCTTTTCGCTATGATGCAGTCTAGTGCAGACGCACACTACGGCTCTCCGGAGCTGTCCGAAGCCAAGCGCCGGTGGCCGGCGTCTTTCGGCTGAAGCAGCGCTTCAGAGCGTACGGCTGTTGTGTGCGCGAAGCAGCCGCTTCTCCTGCTCCGGGAGCCGGACAGAGCGGTAGCTTGTACGAGGGCGAAGAACGTTGCCGCAGGGAGACGACATTGTGTGCACAGCCTTGGCACTGCTAGAGGACGGTGGCTAAAGCTCCCTGCCTCTTCAATGCACTGCTGGCATGCTTTCTTGAAGGTGTTCCGTGACAACTTTCCTGGGTTTTGACTTCGTTCTGATGCAGCCATTCTTGGGAAATCTGTGCTCGTCCCCGGAGGATCGAGATGCAGAGAACGCGATGCCAGCTGCCGAAATGAAGGACTCTGTTGAAGTGTCGAGAAGAAAGAACTTAGACAAGCGTGTTGTGTTTGGGAGTCAGCAGCTGCTGGACTTTTGCGATTGCTTTCTTTGTGCACTGAATGCCAAGAAGGCATGTGCACGTTAAAACAACGAGCTGGGCATGAGCAGGAAGGGAGCACGGGCATCAGAGTGCATCTGGCATCTTGCCCTGGAAAGAGCACTGCTTTTGGAGTGTGCAGTAAAATCGTGTTTCTGGACAAGGGAGGCATAAGTGCGCTGCGCTCCTAAGCTATCTCCCTGCGAGACACACTGCCAAAGCTTTTCGCTATGATGCAGTCTAGTGCAGACGCACACTACGGCTCTCCGGAGCTGTCCGAAGCCAAGCGCCCGTGGCCGGCGTCTTTCGGCTGAAGCAGCGTGTGCGCGAAGCAGCCGCTTCTCCTGCTCCGGGAGCCGGACAGAGCGCTAGCTTGTACGAGGGCGAAGAACGAAGCCGCGGAGCACCGGGCTTCTGCGCGCACCCTAAGGACTGCTAGAGGACCGTGCTGGCCGCTCGCCTTCCCCTTCAATTCCATTCTAGCATCCCTATAGAAGATGTTCCAGGACAATTTTCCTGAGTTTTGAATTCGTCCTGATGCAGCCCCTCCTGGGAAACTCGTGCTCGTCCTCTGGGTCTCCGAGTGCAGAGACCTCGATGGCAACTGCAGAAATGAAGGGCTGCGTTGAGTTGTCGAGAAGCAAGAACATAGCCAGCGCCTTGTGTTTGGGAGTCAGCAGCTGCTGGACTTTTGCGTTTGCCTTCACGGTGCACTGAATGCCAGGACGGCATGTGCACGTTAAAACAACGAGCTGGGCAAGAGTAATCGAAAGATCACGGCCGTCAGAAAGCAGCTTATATATTGCCCTGGAAAGAGCACTGTTTTTGGAGTGTGCAATAAATTCGTGTTTCTGGACAAGGGAGGCATAAGTGCGCTGCGCTCCTAAGCTATCTTCCTGCGAGACACACTGCCAAAGCTTTTCGCTATGATGCAGTCTAGTGCAGACGCACACTACGGCTCTCGGCTGCTGTCCGAAGCCAAGCGCCGGTGGCCGGCGTCTTTCGGCTGAAGCAGCGCTTCGGAGCGTACGGCTGTTGTGTGCGCGAAGCAGCCGCTTCTCCTGCTCCGGGAGCCGGACAGAGCGGTAGCTTGTACGAGGGCGAAGAACGTTGCCGCAGGGAGACGACATTGTGTGCACAGCCTTGGCACTGCTAGAGGACGGTGACTAAAGCTCCCTGCCTGTTCAATGCACTGCTGGCATGCTTTCTCGAAGGTGTTCCGAGACAACTTTCCTGGGTTTTGACTTCGTTCTGATGCAGCCCCTCTTGGGAAATCTGTCCTCGTCCCCGGAGGATCGAGATGCAGAGAACGCGATGGCAGCTGCCGAAATGAAGGACTCTGTTGAAGTGTCGAGAAGAAAGAACTTAGACAAGCGTGTTGTGTTTGGGAGTCAGCAGCTGCTGGACTTTTGCGATTGCTTTCTTTGTGCACTGAATGCCAAGAAGGCATGTGCACGTTAAAACAACGAGCTGGGCATGAGCAGGAAGGGAGCACGGGCATCAGAGTGCATCTGGCATCTTGCCCTGGAAAGAGCACTGTTTTTGGAGTGTGCAGTAAAATCGTGTTTCTGGACAAGGGAGGCATAAGTGCGCTGCGCTCCTAAGCTATCTCCCTGCGAGACACACTGCCAAAGCTTTTCGCTATGATGCAGTCTAGTGCAGACGCACACTACGGCTCTCCGGAGCTGTCCGAAGCCAAGCGCCGGTGGCCGGCGTCTTTCGGCTGAAGCAGCGCTTCGGAGCGTACGGCTGCCGCTCCGCTGTTGTGTGCGCGAAGCAGCCGCTTCTCCTGCTCCGGGAGCCGGACAGAGCGCTAGCTTGTACGAGGGCGAAGAACGAAGCCGCAGAGCACCGGGCTTCTGCGCGCACCCTAAAAACTGCTAGAGGACCGTGCTGGCCGCTCGCCTGCCTCTTCAATTCCATTCTAGCATCCTTATGGAAGGTGTTCCAGGACAATTTTCCTGAGTTTTGAATTCGTCCTGATGCAGCCCCTCCTGGGAAACTCGTGCTCGTCCTCTGGGTCTCCGAGTGCAGAGACCTCGATGGCAACTGCAGAAATGAAGGGCTGCGTTGAGTTGTCGAGAAGCAAGAACATAGCCAGCGCCTTGTGTTTGGGAGTCAGCAGCTGCTGGACTTTTGCGATTGCCTTCACGGTGCGCTGAATGCCAGGACGGCATGTGCACGTTAAAACAACGAGCTGGGCAAGAGCAGGAAGAGAGCACGGGCATCAGAGTGCATCTGGCATCTTGCCCTGGATAGAGCACTGCTTTTGGAGTGTGCAGTAAAATCGTGTTTCTGGACAAGGGAGGCATAAGTGCGCTGCGCTCCTAAGCTATCTCCCTGCGAGACACACTGCCAAAGCTTTTCGCTATGATGCAGTCTAGTGCAGACGCACACTACGGCTCTCCGGAGCTGTCCGAAGCCAAGCGCCGGTGGCCGGCGTCTTTCGGCTGAAGCAGCGCTTCGGAGCGTACGGCTGTTGTGTGCGCGAAGCAGCCGCTTCTCCTGCTCCGGGAGCCGGACAGAGCGGTAGCTTGTACGAGGGCGAAGAACGTTGCCGCAGGGAGACGACATTGTGTGCACAGCCTTGGCACTGCTAGAGGACGGTGGCTAAAGCTCCCTGCCTCTTCAATGCACTGCTGGCATGCTTTCTTGAAGGTGTTCCGTGACAACTTTCCTGGGTTTTGACTTCGTTCTGATGCAGCCATTCTTGGGAAATCTGTGCTCGTCCCCGGAGGATCGAGATGCAGAGAACGCGATGGCAGCTGCCGAAATGAAGGACTCTGTTGAAGTGTCGAGAAGAAAGAACTTAGACAAGCGTGTTGTGTTTGGGAGTCAGCAGCTGCTGGACTTTTGCGATTGCTTTCACGGTGCACTGAATGCCAAGAAGGCATGTGCACGTTAAAACAACGAGCTGGGCATGAGCAGGAAGGGAGCACGGGCATCAGAGTGCATCTGGCATCTTGCCCTGGAAAGAGCACTGCTTTTGGAGTGTGCAGTAAAATCGTGTTTCTGGACAAGGGAGGCATAAGTGCGCTGCGCTCCTAAGCTATCTCCCTGCGAGACACACTGCCAAAGCTTTTCGCTATGATGCAGTCTAGTGCAGACGCACACTACGGCTCTCCGGAGCTGTCCGAAGCCAAGCGCCGGTGGCCGGCGTCTTTCGGCTGAAGCAGCGTGTGCGCGAAGCAGCCGCTTCTCCTGCTCCGGGAGCCGGACAGAGCGCTAGCTTGTACGAGGGCGAAGAACGAAGCCGCAGAGCACCGGGCTTCTGCGCGCACCCTAAGGACTGCTAGAGGACCATGCTGGCCGCTCGCCTTCCCCTTCAATTCCATTCTAGCATCCCTATAGAAGATGTTCCAGGACAATTTTCCTGAGTTTTGAATTCGTCCTGATGCAGCCCCTCCTGGGAAACTCGTGCTCGTCCTCTGGGTCTCCGAGTGCAGAGACCTCGATGGCAACTGCAGAAATGAAGGGCTGCGTTGAGTTGTCGAGAAGCAAGAACATAGCCAGCGCCTTGTGTTTGGGAGTCAGCAGCTGCTGGACTTTTGCGTTTGCCTTCACGGTGCACTGAATGCCAGGACGGCATGTGCACGTTAAAACAACGAGCTGGGCAAGAGTAATCGAAAGATCACGGCCGTCAGAAAGCAGCTTATATATTGCCCTGGAAAGAGCACTGTTTTTGGAGTGTGCAATAAAATCGTGTTTCTGGACAAGGGAGGCATAAGTGCGCTGCGCTCCTAAGCTATCTCCCTGCGAGACACACTGCCAAAGCTTTTCGCTATGATGCAGTCTAGTGCAGACGCACACTACGGCTCTCGGCTGCTGTCCGAAGCCAAGCGCCGGTGGCCGGCGTCTTTCGGCTGAAGCAGCGCTTCGGAGCGTACGGCTGTTGTGTGCGCGAAGCAGCCGCTTCTCCTGCTCCGGGAGCCGGACAGAGCGCTAGCTTGTACGAGGGCGAAGAACGTTGCCGCAGGGAGACGACATTGTGTGCACAGCCTTGGCACTGCTAGAGGACGGTGACTAAAGCTCCCTGCCTGTTCAATGCACTGCTGGCATGCTTTCTCGAAGGTGTTCCGAGACAACTTTCCTGGGTTTTGACTTCGTTCTGATGCAGCCCCTCTTGGGAAATCTGTGCTCGTCCCCGGAGGATCGAGATGCTGAGAACGCGATGGCAGCTGCCGAAATGAAGGACTCTGTTGAAGTGTCGAGAAGAAAGAACTTAGACAAGCGTGTTGTGTTTGGGAGTCAGCAGCTGCTGGACTTTTGCGATTGCTTTCTTTGTGCACTGAATGCCAAGAAGGCATGTGCACGTTAAAACAACGAGCTGGGCATGAGCAGGAAGGGAGCACGGGCATCAGAGTGCATCTGGCATCTTGCCCTGGAAAGAGCACTGCTTTTGGAGTGTGCAGTAAAATCGTGTTTCTGGACAAGGGAGGCATAAGTGCGCTGCGCTCCTAAGCTATCTCCCTGCGAGACACACTGCCAAAGCTTTTCGCTATGATGCAGTCTAGTGCAGACGCACACTACGGCTCTCCGGAGCTGTCCGAAGCCAAGCGCCGGTGGCCGGCGTCTTTCGGCTGAAGCAGCGCTTCGGAGCGTACGGCTGCCGCTCCGCTGTTGTGTGCGCGAAGCAGCCGCTTCTCCTGCTCCGGGAGCCGGACAGAGCGCTAGCTTGTACGAGGGCGAAGAACGAAGCCGCAGAGCACCGGGCTTCTGCGCGCACCCTAAAAACTGCTAGAGGACCGTGCTGGCCGCTCGCCTGCCTCTTCAATTCCATTCTAGCATCCTTATGGAAGGTGTTCCAGGACAATTTTCCTGAGTTTTGAATTCGTCCTGATGCAGCCCCTCCTGGGAAACTCGTGCTCGTCCTCTGGGTCTCCGAGTGCAGAGACCTCGATGGCAACTGCAGAAATGAAGGGCTGCGTTGAGTTGTCGAGAAGCAAGAACATAGCCAGCGCCTTGTGTTTGGGAGTCAGCAGCTGCTGGACTTTTGCGATTGCCTTCACGGTGCGCTGAATGCCAGGACGGCATGTGCACGTTAAAACAACGAGCTGGGCAAGAGTAATCGAAAGATCACGGCCGTCAGAAAGCAGCTTATATATTGCCCTGGAAAGAGCACTGCTTTTGGAGTGTGCAGTAAAATCGTGTTTCTGGACAAGGGAGGCATAAGTGCGCTGCGCTCCTAAGCTATCTCCCTGCGAGACACACTGCCAAAGCTTTTCGCTATGATGCAGTCTAGTGCAGACGCACACTACGGCTCTCCGGAGCTGTCCGAAGCCAAGCGCCGGTGGCCGGCGTCTTTCGGCTGAAGCAGCGCTTCGGAGCGTACGGCTGTTGTGTGCGCGAAGCAGCCGCTTCTCCTGCTCCGGGAGCCGGACAGAGCGGTAGCTTGTACGAGGGCGAAGAACGTTGCCGCAGGGAGACGACATTGTGTGCACAGCCTTGGCACTGCTAGAGGACGGTGACTAAAGCTCCCTGCCTGTTCAATGCACTGCTGGCATGCTTTCTCGAAGGTGTTCCGTGACAACTTTCCTGGGTTTTGACTTCGTTCTGATGCAGCCATTCTTGGGAAATCTGTGCTCGTCCCCGGAGGATCGAGATGCAGAGAACGCGATGGCAGCTGCCGAAATGAAGGACTCTGTTGAAGTGTCGAGAAGAAAGAACTTAGACAAGCGTGTTGTGTTTGGGAGTCAGCAGCTGCTGGACTTTTGCGATTGCTTTCACGGTGCACTGAATGCCAAGAAGGCATGTGCACGTTAAAACAACGAGCTGGGCATGAGCAGGAAGGGAGCACGGGCATCAGAGTGCATCTGGCATCTTGCCCTGGAAAGAGCACTGCTTTTGGAGTGTGCAGTAAAATCGTGTTTCTGGACAAGGGAGGCATAAGTGCGCTGCGCTCCTAAGCTATCTCCCTGCGAGACACACTGCCAAAGCTTTTCGCTATGATGCAGTCTAGTGCAGACGCACACTACGGCTCTCCGGAGCTGTCCGAAGCCAAGCGCCCGTGGCCGGCGTCTTTCGGCTGAAGCAGCGCTTCGGAGCGTACGGCTGCCGCTCCCCTGTTGTGTGCGCGAAGCAGCCGCTTCTCCTGCTCCGGGAGCCGGACAGAGCGGTAGCTTGTACGAGGGCGAAGAACGTTGCCGCAGGGAGACGACATTGTGTGCACAGCCTTGGCACTGCTAGAGGACGGTGGCTAAAGCTCCCTGCCTCTTCAATGCACTGCTGGCATGCTTTCTTGAAGGTGTTCCGTGACAACTTTCCTGGGTTTTGACTTCGTTCTGATGCAGCCCCTCTTGGGAAATCTGTGCTCGTCCCCGGAGGATCGAGATGCAGAGAACGCGATGGCAGCTGCCGAAATGAAGGACTCTGTTGAAGTGTCGAGAAGAAAGAACTTAGACAAGCGTGTTGTGTTTGGGAGTCAGCAGCTGCTGGACTTTTGCGATTGCTTTCTTTGTGCACTGAATGCCAAGAAGGCATGTGCACGTTAAAACAACGAGCTGGGCATGAGCAGGAAGGGAGCACGGGCATCAGAGTGCATCTGGCATCTTGCCCTGGAAAGAGCACTGCTTTTGGAGTGTGCAGTAAAATCGTGTTTCTGGACAAGGGAGGCATAAGTGCGCTGCGCTCCTAAGCTATCTCCCTGCGAGACACACTGCCAAAGCTTTTCGCTATGATGCAATCTAGTGCAGACGCACACTACGGCTCTCCGGAGCTGTCCGAAGCCAAGCGCCGGTGGCCGGCGTCTTTCGGCTGAAGCAGCGTGTGCGCGAAGCAGCCGCTTCTCCTGCTCCGGGAGCCGGACAGAGCGGTAGCTTGTACGAGGGCGAAGAACGAAGCCGCAGAGCACCGGGCTTCTGCGCGCACCCTAAGGACTGCTAGAGGACCGTGCTGGCCGCTCGCCTTCCCCTTCAATTCCATTCTAGCATCCCTATAGAAGATGTTCCAGGACAATTTTCCTGAGTTTTGAGTTCGTCCTGATGCAGCCCCTCCTGGGAAACTCGTGCTCCTCCTCTGGGTCTCCGAGTGCAGAGACCTCGATGGCAACTGCAGAAATGAAGGGCTGCGTTGAGTTGTCGAGAAGCAAGAACATAGCCAGCGCCTTGTGTTTGGGAGTCAGCAGCTGCTGGACTTTTGCGTTTGCCTTCACGGTGCACTGAATGCCAGGACGGCATGTGCACGTTAAAACAACGAGCTGGGCAAGAGTAATCGAAAGATCACGGCCGTCAGAAAGCAGCTTATATATTGCCCTGGAAAGAGCACTGCTTTTGGAGTGTGCAGTAAAATCGTGTTTCTGGACAAGGGAGGCATAAGTGCGCTGCGCTCCTAAGCTATCTCCCTGCGAGACACACTGCCAAAGCTTTTCGCTATGATGCAGTCTAGTGCAGACGCACACTACGGCTCTCGGCTGCTGTCCGAAGCCAAGCGCCGGTGGCCGGCGTCTTTCGGCTGAAGCAGCGCTTCGGAGCGTACGGCTGTTGTGTGCGCGAAGCAGCCGCTTCTCCTGCTCCGGGAGCCGGACAGAGCGGTAGCTTGTACGAGGGCGAAGAACGTTGCCGCAGGGAGACGACATTGTGTGCACAGCCTTGGCACTGCTAGAGGACGGTGACTAAAGCTCCCTGCCTGTTCAATGCACTGCTGGCATGCTTTCTCGAAGGTGTTCCGAGACAACTTTCCTGGGTTTTGACTTCGTTCTGATGCAGCCCCTCTTGGGAAATCTGTGCTCGTCCCCGGAGGATCGAGATGCTGAGAACGCGATGGCAGCTGCCGAAATGAAGGACTCTGTTGAAGTGTCGAGAAGAAAGAACTTAGACAAGCGTGTTGTGTTTGGGAGTCAGCAGCTGCTGGACTTTTGCGATTGCTTTCTTTGTGCACTGAATGCCAAGAAGGCATGTGCACGTTAAAACAACGAGCTGGGCATGAGCAGGAAGGGAGCACGGGCATCAGAGTGCATCTGGCATCTTGCCCTGGAAAGAGCACTGCTTTTGGAGTGTGCAGTAAAATCGTGTTTCTGGACAAGGGAGGCATAAGTGCGCTGCGCTCCTAAGCTATCTCCCTGCGAGACACACTGCCAAAGCTTTTCGCTATGATGCAGTCTAGTGCAGACGCACACTACGGCTCTCCGGAGCTGTCCGAAGCCAAGCGCCGGTGGCCGGCGTCTTTCGGCTGAAGCAGCGTGTGCGCGAAGCAGCCGCTTCTCCTGCTCCGGGAGCCGGACAGAGCGGTAGCTTGTACGAGGGCGAAGAACGAAGCCGCAGAGCACCGGGCTTCTCCGCGCACCCTAAAAACTGCTAGAGGACCGTGCTGGCCGCTCGCCTGCCTCTTCAATTCCATTCTAGCATCCTTATGGAAGGTGTTCCAGGACAATTTTCCTGAGTTTTGAATTCGTCCTGATGCAGCCCCTCCTGGGAAACTCGTGCTCCTCCTCTGAGTCTCCGAGTGCAGAGACCTCGATGGCAACTGCAGAAATGAAGGGCTGCGTTGAGTTGTCGAGAAGCAAGAACATAGCCAGCGCCTTGTGTTTGGGAGTCAGCAGCTGCTGGACTTTTGCGTTTGCCTTCACGGTGCACTGAATGCCAGGACGGCATGTGCACGTTAAAACAACGAGCTGGGCAAGAGTAATCGAAAGATCACGGCCGTCAGAAAGCAGCTTATATATTGCCCTGGAAAGAGCACTGTTTTTGGAGTGTGCAATAAAATCGTGTTTCTGGACAAGGGAGGCATAAGTGCGCTGCGCTCCTAAGCTATCTCCCTGCGAGACACACTGCCAAAGCTTTTCGCTATGATGCAGTCTAGTGCAGACCCACACTACGGCTCTCCGGAGCTGTCCGAAGCCAAGCGCCGGTCGCCGGCGTCTTTCGGCTGAAGCAGCGCTTCGGAGCGTACGGCTGCCGCTCCCCTGTTGTGTGCGCGAAGCAGCCGCTTCTCCTGCTCCGGGAGCCGGACAGAGCGCTAGCTTGTACGAGGGCGAAGAACGAAGCCGCAGAGCACCGGGCTTCTGCGCGCACCCTAAGGACTGCTAGAGGACCGTGGTGGCCGCTCGCCTGCCTCTTCAATTCCATTCTAGCATCCTTATGGAAGGTGTTCCAGGACAATTTTCCTGAGTTTTGAATTCGTCCTGATGCAGCCCCTCCTGGGAAACTCGTGCTCCTCCTCTGGGTCTCCGAGTGCAGAGACCTCGATGGCAACTGCAGAAATGAAGGGCTGCGTTGAGTTGTCGAGAAGCAAGAACATAGCCAGCGCCTTGTGTTTGGGAGTCAGCAGCTGCTGGACTTTTGCGATTGCCTTCACGGTGCACTGAATGCCAGGACGGCATGTGCACGTTAAAACAACGAGCTGGGCAAGAGCAGGAAGGGAGCACGGCCATCAAAGAGCATCTGGCATCTTGCCCTGGAAAGAGCACTGTATTTGGAGTGTGCAGTAAAATCGTGTTTCTGGACAAGGGAGGCATAAGTGCGCTGCGCTCCTAAGCTATCTCCCTGCGAGACACACTGCCAAAGCTTTTCGCTATGATGCAGTCTAGTGCAGACGCACACTACGGCTCTCCGGAGCTGTCCGAAGCCAAGCGCCGGTGGCCGGCGTCTTTCGGCTGAAGCAGCGCTTCGGAGCGTACGGCTGTTGTGTGCGCGAAGCAGCCGCTTCTCCTGCTCCGGGAGCCGGACAGAGCGCTAGCTTGTACGAGGGCGAAGAACGAAGCCGCAGAGCACCGGGCTTCTGCGCGCACCCTAAGGACTGCTAGAGGACCGTGGTGGCCGCTCGCCTGCCTCTTCAATTGCATTCTAGCATCCTTATGGAAGATGTTCCAGGACAATTTTCCTGAGTTTTGAATTCGTCCTGATGCAGCCCCTCCTGGGAAACTCGTGCTCCTCCTCTGGGTCTCCGAGTGCAGAGACCTCGATGGCAACTGCAGAAATGAAGGGCTGCGTTGAGTTGTCGAGAAGCAAGAACATAGCCAGCGCCTTGTGTTTGGGAGTCAGCAGCTGCTGGACTTTTGCGTTTGCCTTCACGGTGCACTGAATGCCAGGACGGCATGTGCACGTTAAAACAACGAGCTGGGCAAGAGTAATCGAAAGATCACGGCCGTCAGAAAGCAGCTTATATATTGCCCTGGAAAGAGCACTGCTTTTGGAGTGTGCAGTAAAATCGTGTTTCTGGACAAGGGAGGCATAAGTGCGCTGCGCTCCTAAGCTATCTCCCTGCGAGACACACTGCCAAAGCTTTTCGCTATGATGCAGTCTAGTGCAGACGCACACTACGGCTCTCCGGAGCTGTCCGAAGCCAAGCGCCGGTGGCCGGCGTCTTTCGGCTGAAGCAGCGCTTCGGAGCGTACGGCTGTTGTGTGCGCGAAGCAGCCGCTTCTCCTGCTCCGGGAGCCGGACAGAGCGCTAGCTTGTACGAGGGCGAAGAACGTTGCCGCAGGGAGACGACATTGTGTGCACAGCCTTGGCACTGCTAGAGGACGGTGACTAAAGCTCCCTGCCTCTTCCATGCACTGCTGGCATGCTTTCTCGAAGGTGTTCCGAGACAACTTTCCTGGGTTTTGACTTCGTTCTGATGCAGCCCCTCTTGGGAAATCTGTGCTCGTCCCCGGAGGATCGAGATGCAGAGAACGCGATGGCAGCTGCCGAAATGAAGGACTCTGTTGAAGTGTCGAGAAGAAAGAACTTAGACAAGCGTGTTGTGTTTGGGAGTCAGCAGCTGCTGGACTTTTGCGATTGCTTTCACTGTGCACTGAATGCCAAGAAGGCATGTGCACGTTAAAACAACGAGCTGGGCATGAGCAGGAAGGGAGCACGGGCATCAGAGTGCATCTGGCATCTTGCCCTGGAAAGAGCACTGCTTTTGGAGTGTGCAGTAAAATCGTGTTTCTGGACAAGGGAGGCATAAGTGCGCTGCGCTCCTAAGCTATCTCCCTGCGAGACACACTGCCAAAGCTTTTCGCTATGATGCAGTCTAGTGCAGACGCACACTACGGCTCTCGGCTGCTGTCCGAAGCGAAGCGCCGGTGGCCGGCGTCTTTCGGCTAAAGCAGCGCTTCGGAGCGTACGGCTGCCGCTCCGCTCTTGTGTGCGCGAAGCAGCCGCTTCTCCTGCTCCGGGAGCCGGACAGAGCGGTAGCTTGTACGAGGGCGAAGAACGAAGCCGCAGAGCAACGGGCTTCTGCGCGCACCCTAAGGACTGCTAGAGGACCGTGGTGGCCGCTCGCCTGCCTCTTCAATTGCATTCTAGCATCCTTATGGAAGGTGTTCCAGGACAATTTTCCTGAGTTTTGAATTCGTCCTGATGCAGCCCCTCCTGGGAAACTCGTGCTCGTCCTCTGAGGCTCCGAGTGCAGAGACCTCGATGGCAACTGCAGAAATGAAGGGCTGCGTTGAGTTGTCGAGAAGCAAGAACATAGCCAGCGCCTTGTGTTTGGGAGTCAGCAGCTGCTGGACTTTTGCGATTGCCTTCACCGTGCACTGAATGCCAGGACGGCATGTGCACGTTAAAACAACGAGCTGGGCAAGAGTAATCGAAAGATCACGGCCGTCAGAAAGCAGCTTATATATTGCCCTGGAAAGAGCACTGCTTTTGGAGTGTGCAGTAAAATCGTGTTTCTGGACAAGGGAGGCATAAGTGCGCTGCGCTCCTAAGCTATCTCCCTGCGAGACACACTGCCAAAGCTTTTCGCTATGATGCAGTCTAGTGCAGACGCACACTACGGCTCTCCGGAGCTGTCCGAAGCCAAGCGCCGGTGGCCGGCGTCTTTCGGCTGAAGCTGCGCTTCGGAGCGTACGGCTGTTGAGTGCGCGAAGCAGCCGCTTCTCCTGCTCCGGGAGCCGGACAGAGCGGTAGCTTGTACGAGGGCGAAGAACGAAGCCGCAGAGCACCGGGCTTCTGCGCGCACCCTAAGGACTGCTAGAGGACCGTGGTGGCCGCTCGCCTTCCCCTTCAATTCCATTCTAGCATCCCTATGGAAGATGTTCCAGGACAATTTTCCTGAGTTTTGAATTCGTCCTGATGCAGCCCCTCCTGGGAAACTCGTGCTCGTCCTCTGAGGCTCCGAGTGCAGAGACCTCGATGGCAACTGCAGAAATGAAGGGCTGCGTTGAGTTGTCGAGAAGCAAGAACATAGCCAGCGCCTTGTGTTTGGGAGTCAGCAGCTGCTGGACTTTTGCGATTGCTTTCACGGTGCACTGAATGCCAGGACGGCATGTGCACGTTAAAACAACGAGCTGGGCAAGAGTAATCGAAAGATCACGGCCGTCAGAAAGCAGCTTATATATTGCCCTGGAAAGAGCACTGCTTTTGGAGTGTGCAGTAAAATCGTGTTTCTGGACAAGGGAGGCATAAGTGCGCTGCGCTCCTAAGCTATCTCCCTGCGAGACACACTGCCAAAGCTTTTCGCTATGATGCAGTCTAGTGCAGACGCACACTACGGCTCTCCGGAGCTGTCCGAAGCCAAGCGCCGGTCGCCGGCGTCTTTCGGCTGAAGCAGCGCTTCGGAGCGTACGGCTGTTGTGTGCGCGAAGCAGCCGCTTCTCCTGCTCCGGGAGCCGGACAGAGCGGTAGCTTGTACGAGGGCGAAGAACGTTGCCGCAGGGAGACGATATTGTGTGCACAGCCTTGGCACTGCTAGAGGACGGTGACTAAAGCTCCCTGCCTCTTCAATGCACTGCTGGCATGCTTTCTCGAAGGTGTTCCGAGACAACTTTCCTGGGTTTTGACTTCGTTCTGATGCAGCCCCTCTTGGGAAATCTGTGCTCGTCCCCGGAGGATCGAGATGCAGAGAACGCGATGGCAGCTGCCGAAATGAAGGACTCTGTTGAAGTGTCGAGAAGAAAGAACTTAGACAAGCGTGTTGTGTTTGGGAGTCAGCAGCTGCTGGACTTTTGCGATTGCTTTCACTGTGCACTGAATGCCAAGAAGGCATGTGCACGTTAAAACAACGAGCTGGGCATGAGCAGGAAGGGAGCACGGGCATCAGAGTGCATCTGGCATCTTGCCCTGGAAAGAGCACTGCTTTTGGAGTGTGCAGTAAAATCGTGTTTCTGGACAAGGGAGGCATAAGTGCGCTGCGCTCCTAAGCTATCTCCCTGCGAGACACACTGCCAAAGCTTTTCGCTATGATGCAGTCTAGTGCAGACGCACACTACGGCTCTCGGCTGCTGTCCGAAGCGAAGCGCCGGTGGCCGGCGTCTTTCGGCTGAAGCAGCGCTTCGGAGCGTACGGCTGCCGCTCCGCTGTTGTGTGCGCGAAGCAGCCGCTTCTCCTGCTCCGGGAGCCGGACAGAGCGGTAGCTTGTACGAGGGCGAAGAACGAAGCCGCAGAGCAACGGGCTTCTGCGCGCACCCTAAGGACTGCTAGAGGACCGTGCTGGCCGCTCGCCTTCCCCTTCAATTCCATTCTAGCATCCCTATGGAAGATGTTCCAGGACAATTTTCCTGAGTTTTGAATTCGTCCTGATGCAGCCCCTCCTTGGAAACTCGTGCTCGTCCTCTGAGGCTCCGAGTGCAGAGACCTCGATGGCAACTGCAGAAATGAAGGGCTGCGTTGAGTTGTCGAGAAGCAAGAACATAGCCAGCGCCTTGTGTTTGGGAGTCAGCAGCTGCTGGACTTTTGCGTTTGCCTTCACGGTGCACTGAATGCCAGGACGGCATGTGCACGTTAAAACAACGAGCTGGGCAAGAGTAATCGAAAGATCACGGCCGTCAGAAAGCAGCTTATATATTGCCCTGGAAAGAGCACTGTTTTTGGAGTGTGCAGTAAAATCGTGTTTCTGGACAAGGGAGGCATAAGTGCGCTGCGCTCCTAAGCTATCTCCCTGCGAGACACACTGCCAAAGCTTTTCGCTATGATGCAGTCTAGTGCAGACCCACACTACGGCTCTCCGGAGCTGTCCGAAGCCAAGCGCCGGTCGCCGGCGTCTTTCGGCTGAAGCAGCGCTTCGGAGCGTACGGCTGTTGTGTGCGCGAAGCAGCCGCTTCTCCTGCTCCGGGAGCCGGACAGAGCGGTAGCTTGTACGAGGGCGAAGAACGTTGCCGCAGGGAGACGACATTGTGTGCACAGCCTTGGCACTGCTAGAGGACGGTGACTAAAGCTCCCTGCCTCTTCAATGCTCTGCTGGCATGCTTTCTCGAAGGTGTTCCGAGACAACTTTCCTGGGTTTTGACTTCGTTCTGATGCAGCCCCTCTTGGGAAATCTGTGCTCGTCCCCGGAGGATCGAGATGCAGAGAACGCGATGGCAGCTGCCGAAATGAAGGACTCTGTTGAAGTGTCGAGAAGAAAGAACTTAGACAAGCGTGTTGTGTTTGGGAGTCAGCAGCTGCTGGACTTTTGCGATTGCTTTCACTGTGCACTGAATGCCAAGAAGGCATGTGCACGTTAAAACAACGAGCTGGGCATGAGCAGGAAGGGAGCACGGGCATCAGAGTGCATCTGGCATCTTGCCCTGGAAAGAGCACTGCTTTTGGAGTGTGCAGTAAAATCGTGTTTCTGGACAAGGGAGGCATAAGTGCGCTGCGCTCCTAAGCTATCTCCCTGCGAGACACACTGCCAAAGCTTTTCGCTATGATGCAGTCTAGTGCAGACGCACACTACGGCTCTCGGCTGCTGTCCGAAGCCAAGCGCCGGTGGCCGGCGTCTTTCGGCTGAAGCAGCGCTTCGGAGCGTACGGCTGCCGCTCCGCTGTTGTGTGCGCGAAGCAGCCGCTTCTCCTGCTCCGGGAGCCGGACAGAGCGGTAGCTTGTACGAGGGCGAAGAACGAAGCCGCAGAGCACCGGGCTTCTGCGCGCACCCTAAGGACTGCTAGAGGACCGTGCTGGCCGCTCGCCTTCCCCTTCAATTCCATTCTAGCATCCCTATGGAAGATGTTCCAGGACAATTTTCCTGAGTTTTGAATTCGTCCTGATGCAGCCCCTCCTTGGAAACTCGTGCTCGTCCTCTGAGTCTCCGAGTGCAGAGACCTCGATGGCAACTGCAGAAATGAAGGGCTGCGTTGAGTTGTCGAGAAGCAAGAACATAGCCAGCGCCTTGTGTTTGGGAGTCAGCAGCTGCTGGACTTTTGCGTTTGCCTTCACGGTGCACTGAATGCCAGGACGGCATGTGCACGTTAAAACAACGAGCTGGGCAAGAGTAATCGAAAGATCACGGCCGTCAGAAAGCAGCTTATATATTGCCCTGGAAAGAGCACTGTTTTTGGAGTGTGCAGTAAAATCGTGTTTCTGGACAAGGGAGGCATAAGTGCGCTGCGCTCCTAAGCTATCTCCCTGCGAGACACACTGCCAAAGCTTTTCGCTATGATGCAGTCTAGTGCAGACCCACACTACGGCTCTCCGGAGCTGTCCGAAGCCAAGCGCCGGTGGCCGGCGTCTTTCGGCTGAAGCAGCGCTTCGGAGCGTACGGCTGTTGTGTGCGCGAAGCAGCCGCTTCTCCTGCTCCGGGAGCCGGACAGAGCGGTAGCTTGTACGAGGGCGAAGAACGTTGCCGCAGGGAGACGACATTGTGTGCACAGCCTTGGCACTGCTAGAGGACGGTGACTAAAGCTCCCTGCCTCTTCAATGCACTGCTGGCATGCTTTCTCGAAGGTGTTCCGAGACAACTTTCCTGGGTTTTGACTTCGTTCTGATGCAGCCCCTCTTGGGAAATCTGTGCTCGTCCCCGGAGGATCGAGATGCTGAGAACGCGATGGCAGCTGCCGAAATGAAGGACTCTGTTGAAGTGTCGAGAAGAAAGAACTTAGACAAGCGTGTTGTGTTTGGGAGTCAGCAGCTGCTGGACTTTTGCGATTGCTTTCACTGTGCACTGAATGCCAAGAAGGCATGTGCACGTTAAAACAACGAGCTGGGCATGAGCAGGAAGGGAGCACGGGCATCAGAGTGCATCTGGCATCTTGCCCTGGAAAGAGCACTGCTTTTGGAGTGTGCAGTAAAATCGTGTTTCTGGACAAGGGAGGCATAAGTGCGCTGCGCTCCTAAGCTATCTCCCTGCGAGACACACTGCCAAAGCTTTTCGCTATGATGCAGTCTAGTGCAGACGCACACTACGGCTCTCCGGAGCTGTCCGAAGCGAAGCGCCGGTGGCCGGCGTCTTTCGGCTGAAGCAGCGCTTCGGAGCGTACGGCTGCCGCCCCCCTGTTGTGTGCGCGAAGCAGCCGCTTCTCCTGCTCCGGGAGCCGGACAGAGCGGTAGCTTGTACGAAGGCGAAGAACGAAGCCGCAGAGCAACGGGCTTCTGCGCGCACCCTAAGGACTGCTAGAGGACCGTGGTGGCCGCTCGCCTGCCTCTTCAATTCCATTCTAGCATCCTTATGGAAGGTGTTCCAGGACAATTTTCCTGAGTTTTGAATTCGTCCTGATGCAGCCCCTCCTGGGAAACTCGTGCTCGTCCTCTGAGGCTCCGAGTGCAGAGACCTCGATGGCAACTGCAGAAATGAAGGGCTGCGTTGAGTTGTCGAGAAGCAAGAACATAGCCAGCGCCTTGTGTTTGGGAGTCAGCAGCTGCTGGACTTTTGCGATTGCTTTCACGGTGCACTGAATGCCAGGACGGCATGTGCACGTTAAAACAACGAGCTGGGCAAGAGTAATCGAAAGATCACGGCCGTCAGAAAGCAGCTTATATATTGCCCTGGAAAGAGCACTGCTTTTGGAGTGTGCAGTAAAATCGTGTTTCTGGACAAGGGAGGCATAAGTGCGCTGCGCTCCTAAGCTATCTCCCTGCGAGACACACTGCCAAAGCTTTTCGCTATGATGCAGTCTAGTGCAGACGCACACTACGGCTCTCCGGAGCTGTCCGAAGCCAAGCGCCGGTGGCCGGCGTCTTTCGGCTGAAGCAGCGTGTGCGCGAAGCAGCCGCTTCTCCTGCTCCGGGAGCCGGACAGAGCGGTAGCTTGTACGAGGGCGAAGAACGAAGCCGCAGAGCACCGGGCTTCTCCGCGCACCCTAAAAACTGCTAGAGGACCGTGCTGGCCGCTCGCCTGCCTCTTCAATTCCATTCTAGCATCCTTATGGAAGGTGTTCCAGGACAATTTTCCTGAGTTTTGAATTCGTCCTGATGCAGCCCCTCCTGGGAAACTCGTGCTCCTCCTCTGAGGCTCCGAGTGCAGAGACCTCGATGGCAACTGCAGAAATGAAGGGCTGCGTTGAGTTGTCGAGAAGCAAGAACATAGCCAGCGCCTTGTGTTTGGGAGTCAGCAGCTGCTGGACTTTTGCGTTTGCCTTCACGGTGCACTGAATGCCAGGACGGCATGTGCACGTTAAAACAACGAGCTGGGCAAGAGTAATCGAAAGATCACGGCCGTCAGAAAGCAGCTTATATATTGCCCTGGAAAGAGCACTGTTTTTGGAGTGTGCAATAAAATCGTGTTTCTGGACAAGGGAGGCATAAGTGCGCTGCGCTCCTAAGCTATCTCCCTGCGAGACACACTGCCAAAGCTTTTCGCTATGATGCAGTCTAGTGCAGACCCACACTACGGCTCTCCGGAGCTGTCCGAAGCCAAGCGCCGGTCGCCGGCGTCTTTCGGCTGAAGCAGCGCTTCGGAGCGTACGGCTGTTGTGTGCGCGAAGCAGCCGCTTCTCCTGCTCCGGGAGCCGGACAGAGCGGTAGCTTGTACGAGGGCGAAGAACGTTGCCGCAGGGAGACGACATTGTGTGCACAGCCTTGGCACTGCTAGAGGACGGTGACTAAAGCTCCCTGCCTCTTCAATGCACTGCTGGCATGCTTTCTCGAAGGTGTTCCGAGACAACTTTCCTGGGTTTTGACTTCGTTCTGATGCAGCCCCTCTTGGGAAATCTGTGCTCGTCCCCGGAGGATCGAGATGCAGAAAACGCGATGGCAGCTGCCGAAATGAAGGACTCTGTTGAAGTGTCGAGAAGAAAGAACTTAGACAAGCGTGTTGTGTTTGGGAGTCAGCAGCTGCTGGACTTTTGCGATTGCTTTCTTTGTGCACTGAATGCCAAGAAGGCATGTGCACGTTAAAACAACGAGCTGGGCATGAGCAGGAAGGGAGCACGGGCATCAGAGTGCATCTGGCATCTTGCCCTGGAAAGAGCACTGTTTTTGGAGTGTGCAGTAAAATCGTGTTTCTGGACAAGGGAGGCATAAGTGCGCTGCGCTCCTAAGCTATCTCCCTGCGAGACACACTGCCAAAGCTTTTCGCTATGATGCAGTCTAGTGCAGACGCACACTACGGCTCTACGGAGCTGTCCGAAGCCAAGCGCCGGTGGCCGGCGTCTTTCGGCTGAAGCAGCGCTTCGGAGCGTACGGCTGCCGCTCCGCTGTTGTGTGCGCGAAGCAGCCGCTTCTCCTGCTCCGGGAGCCGGACAGAGCGCTAGCTTGTACGAGGGCGAAGAACGAAGCCGCAGAGCACCGGGCTTCTGCGCGCACCCTAAGGACTGCTAGAGGACCGTGGTGGCCGCTCGCCTGCCTCTTCAATTCCATTCTAGCATCCTTATGGAAGGTGTTCCAGGACAATTTTCCTGAGTTTTGAATTCGTCCTGATGCAGCCCCTCCTGGGAAACTCGTGCTCCTCCTCTGGGTCTCCGAGTGCAGAGACCTCGATGGCAACTGCAGAAATGAAGGGCTGCGTTGAGTTGTCGAGAAGCAAGAACATAGCCAGCGCCTTGTGTTTGGGAGTCAGCAGCTGCTGGACTTTTGCGATTGCCTTCACGGTGCACTGAATGCCAGGACGGCATGTGCACGTTAAAACAACGAGCTGGGCAAGAGCAGGAAGGGAGCACGGCCATCAAAGAGCATCTGGCATCTTGCCCTGGAAAGAGCACTGTATTTGGAGTGTGCAGTAAAATCGTGTTTCTGGACAAGGGAGGCATAAGTGCGCTGCGCTCCTAAGCTATCTCCCTGCGAGACACACTGCCAAAGCTTTTCGCTATGATGCAGTCTAGTGCAGACGCACACTACGGCTCTCCGGAGCTGTCCGAAGCCAAGCGCCGGTGGCCGGCGTCTTTCGGCTGAAGCAGCGCTTCGGAGCGTACGGCTGTTGTGTGCGCGAAGCAGCCGCTTCTCCTGCTCCGGGAGCCGGACAGAGCGCTAGCTTGTACGAGGGCGAAGAACGAAGCCGCAGAGCACCGGGCTTCTGCGCGCACCCTAAGGACTGCTAGAGGACCGTGGTGGCCGCTCGCCTGCCTCTTCAATTGCATTCTAGCATCCTTATGGAAGATGTTCCAGGACAATTTTCCTGAGTTTTGAATTCGTCCTGATGCAGCCCCTCCTGGGAAACTCGTGCTCCTCCTCTGGGTCTCCGAGTGCAGAGACCTCGATGGCAACTGCAGAAATGAAGGGCTGCGTTGAGTTGTCGAGAAGCAAGAACATAGCCAGCGCCTTGTGTTTGGGAGTCAGCAGCTGCTGGACTTTTGCGTTTGCCTTCACGGTGCACTGAATGCCAGGACGGCATGTGCACGTTAAAACAACGAGCTGGGCAAGAGTAATCGAAAGATCACGGCCGTCAGAAAGCAGCTTATATATTGCCCTGGAAAGAGCACTGTTTTTGGAGTGTGCAATAAAATCGTGTTTCTGGACAAGGGAGGCATAAGTGCGCTGCGCTCCTAAGCTATCTCCCTGCGAGACACACTGCCAAAGCTTTTCGCTATGATGCAGTCTAGTGCAGACCCACACTACGGCTCTCCGGAGCTGTCCGAAGCCAAGCGCCGGTCGCCGGCGTCTTTCGGCTGAAGCAGCGCTTCGGAGCGTACGGCTGTTGTGTGCGCGAAGCAGCCGCTTCTCCTGCTCCGGGAGCCGGACAGAGCGGTAGCTTGTACGAGGGCGAAGAACGTTGCCGCAGGGAGACGACATTGTGTGCACAGCCTTGGCACTGCTAGAGGACGGTGACTAAAGCTCCCTGCCTCTTCAATGCACTGCTGGCATGCTTTCTCGAAGGTGTTCTGAGACAACTTTCCTGGGTTTTGACTTCGTTCTGATGCAGCCCCTCTTGGGAAATCTGTGCTCGTCCCCGGAGGATCGAGATGCAGAAAACGCGATGGCAGCTGCCGAAATGAAGGACTCTGTTGAAGTGTCGAGAAGAAAGAACTTAGACAAGCGTGTTGTGTTTGGGAGTCAGCAGCTGCTGGACTTTTGCGATTGCTTTCTTTGTGCACTGAATGCCAAGAAGGCATGTGCACGTTAAAACAACGAGCTGGGCATGAGCAGGAAGGGAGCACGGGCATCAGAGTGCATCTGGCATCTTGCCCTGGAAAGAGCACTGTTTTTGGAGTGTGCAGTAAAATCGTGTTTCTGGACAAGGGAGGCATAAGTGCGCTGCGCTCCTAAGCTATCTCCCTGCGAGACACACTGCCAAAGCTTTTCGCTATGATGCAGTCTAGTGCAGACGCACACTACGGCTCTCGGCTGCTGTCCGAAGCCAAGCGCCGGTGGCCGGCGTCTTTCGGCTGAAGCAGCGCTTCGGAGCGTACGGCTGCCGCTCCGCTGTTGTGTGCGCGAAGCAGCCGCTTCTCCTGCTCCGCGAGCCGGACAGAGCGCTAGCTTGTACGAGGGCGAAGAACGAAGCCGCAGAGCACCGGGCTTCTGCGCGCACCCTAAGGACTGCTAGAGGACCGTGGTGGCCGCTCGCCTGCCTCTTCAATTCCATTCTAGCATCCTTATGGAAGGTGTTCCAGGACAATTTTCCTGAGTTTTGAATTCGTCCTGATGCAGCCCCTCCTGGGAAACTCGTGCTCCTCCTCTGGGTCTCCGAGTGCAGAGACCTCGATGGCAACTGCAGAAATGAAGGGCTGCGTTGAGTTGTCGAGAAGCAAGAACATAGCCAGCGCCTTGTGTTTGGGAGTCAGCAGCTGCTGGACTTTTGCGATTGCCTTCACGGTGCACTGAATGCCAGGACGGCATGTGCACGTTAAAACAACGAGCTGGGCAAGAGCAGGAAGGGAGCACGGCCATCAAAGAGCATCTGGCATCTTGCCCTGGAAAGAGCACTGTATTTGGAGTGTGCAGTAAAATCGTGTTTCTGGACAAGGGAGGCATAAGTGCGCTGCGCTCCTAAGCTATCTCCCTGCGAGACACACTGCCAAAGCTTTTCGCTATGATGCAGTCTAGTGCAGACGCACACTACGGCTCTCCGGAGCTGTCCGAAGCCAAGCGCCGGTCGCCGGCGTCTTTCGGCTGAAGCAGCGCTTCGGAGCGTACGGCTGTTGTGTGCGCGAAGCAGCCGCTTCTCCTGCTCCGGGAGCCGGACAGAGCGCTAGCTTGTACGAGGGCGAAGAACGAAGCCGCAGAGCACCGGGCTTCTGCGCGCACCCTAAGGACTGCTAGAGGACCGTGGTGGCCGCTCGCCTGCCTCTTCAATTGCATTCTAGCATCCTTATGGAAGATGTTCCAGGACAATTTTCCTGAGTTTTGAATTCGTCCTGATGCAGCCCCTCCTGGGAAACTCGTGCTCGTCCTCTGAGGCTCCGAGTGCAGAGACCTCGATGGCAACTGCAGAAATGAAGGGCTGCGTTGAGTTGTCGAGAAGCAAGAACATAGCCAGCGCCTTGTGTTTGGGAGTCAGCAGCTGCTGGACTTTTGCGTTTGCCTTCACGGTGCACTGAATGCCAGGACGGCATGTGCACGTTAAAACAACGAGCTGGGCAAGAGTAATCGAAAGATCACGGCCGTCAGAAAGCAGCTTATATATTGCCCTGGAAAGAGCACTGTTTTTGGAGTGTGCAGTAAAATCGTGTTTCTGGACAAGGGAGGCATAAGTGCGCTGCGCTCCTAAGCTATCTCCCTGCGAGACACACTGCCAAAGCTTTTCGCTATGATGCAGTCTAGTGCAGACGCACACTACGGCTCTCCGGAGCTGTCCGAAGCCAAGCGCCGGTGGCCGGCGTCTTTCGGCTGAAGCAGCGCTTCGGAGCGTACGGCTGTTGTGTGCGCGAAGCAGCCGCTTCTCCTGCTCCGGGAGCCGGACAGAGCGCTAGCTTGTACGAGGGCGAAGAACGTTGCCGCAGGGAGACGACATTGTGTGCACAGCCTTGGCACTGCTAGAGGACGGTGACTAAAGCTCCCTGCCTCTTCCATGCACTGCTGGCATGCTTTCTCGAAGGTGTTCCGAGACAACTTTCCTGGGTTTTGACTTCGTTCTGATGCAGCCCCTCTTGGGAAATCTGTGCTCGTCCCCGGAGGATCGAGATGCAGAGAACGCGATGGCAGCTGCCGAAATGAAGGACTCTGTTGAAGTGTCGAGAAGAAAGAACTTAGACAAGCGTGTTGTGTTTGGGAGTCAGCAGCTGCTGGACTTTTGCGATTGCTTTCACTGTGCACTGAATGCCAAGAAGGCATGTGCACGTTAAAACAACGAGCTGGGCATGAGCAGGAAGGGAGCACGGGCATCAGAGTGCATCTGGCATCTTGCCCTGGAAAGAGCACTGCTTTTGGAGTGTGCAGTAAAATCGTGTTTCTGGACAAGGGAGGCATAAGTGCGCTGCGCTCCTAAGCTATCTCCCTGCGAGACACACTGCCAAAGCTTTTCGCTATGATGCAGTCTAGTGCAGACGCACACTACGGCTCTCGGCTGCTGTCCGAAGCGAAGCGCCGGTGGCCGGCGTCTTTCGGCTGAAGCAGCGCTTCGGAGCGTACGGCTGCCGCTCCGCTCTTGTGTGCGCGAAGCAGCCGCTTCTCCTGCTCCGGGAGCCGGACAGAGCGCTAGCTTGTACGAGGGCGAAGAACGAAGCCGCAGAGCAACGGGCTTCTGCGCGCACCCTAAGGACTGCTAGAGGACCGTGGTGGCCGCTCGCCTGCCTCTTCAATTGCATTCTAGCATCCTTATGGAAGGTGTTCCAGGACAATTCTCCTGAGTTTTGAATTCGTCCTGATGCAGCCCCTCCTGGGAAACTCGTGCTCGTCCTCTGAGGCTCCGAGTGCAGAGACCTCGATGGCAACTGCAGAAATGAAGGGCTGCGTTGAGTTGTCGAGAAGCAAGAACATAGCCAGCGCCTTGTGTTTGGGAGTCAGTAGCTGCTGGACTTTTGCGATTGCCTTCACCGTGCACTGAATGCCAAGAAGGCATGTGCACGTTAAAACAACGAGCTGGGCAAGAGTAATCGAAAGATCACGGCCGTCAGAAAGCAGCTTATATATTGCCCTGGAAAGAGCACTGCTTTTGGAGTGTGCAGTAAAATCGTGTTTCTGGACAAGGGAGGCATAAGTGCGCTGCGCTCCTAAGCTATCTCCCTGCGAGACACACTGCCAAAGCTTTTCGCTATGATGCAGTCTAGTGCAGACGCACACTACGGCTCTCCGGAGCTGTCCGAAGCCAAGCGCCGGTGGCCGGCGTCTTTCGGCTGAAGCAGCGCTTCGGAGCGTACGGCTGTTGAGTGCGCGAAGCAGCCGCTTCTCCTGCTCCGGGAGCCGGACAGAGCGGTAGCTTGTACGAGGGCGAAGAACGAAGCCGCAGAGCACCGGGCTTCTGCGCGCACCCTAAGGACTGCTAGAGGACCGTGGTGGCCGCTCGCCTTCCCCTTCAATTCCATTCTAGCATCCCTATGGAAGATGTTCCAGGACAATTTTCCTGAGTTTTGAATTCGTCCTGATGCAGCCCCTCCTGGGAAACTCGTGCTCGTCCTCTGAGGCTCCGAGTGCAGAGACCTCGATGGCAACTGCAGAAATGAAGGGCTGCGTTGAGTTGTCGAGAAGCAAGAACATAGCCAGCGCCTTGTGTTTGGGAGTCAGCAGCTGCTGGACTTTTGCGATTGCTTTCACGGTGCACTGAATGCCAGGACGGCATGTGCACGTTAAAACAACGAGCTGGGCAAGAGTAATCGAAAGATCACGGCCGTCAGAAAGCAGCTTATATATTGCCCTGGAAAGAGCACTGCTTTTGGAGTGTGCAGTAAAATCGTGTTTCTGGACAAGGGAGGCATAAGTGCGCTGCGCTCCTAAGCTATCTCCCTGCGAGACACACTGCCAAAGCTTTTCGCAATGATGCAGTCTAGTGCAGACGCACACTACGGCTCTCCGGAGCTGTCCGAAGCCAAGCGCCGGTCGCCGGCGTCTTTCGGCTGAAGCAGCGCTTCGGAGCGTACGGCTGTTGTGTGCGCGAAGCAGCCGCTTCTCCTGCTCCGGGAGCCGGACAGAGCGGTAGCTTGTACGAGGGCGAAGAACGTTGCCGCAGGGAGACGATATTGTGTGCACAGCCTTGGCACTGCTAGAGGACGGTGACTAAAGCTCCCTGCCTCTTCAATGCACTGCTGGCATGCTTTCTCGAAGGTGTTCCGAGACAACTTTCCTGGGTTTTGACTTCGTTCTGATGCAGCCCCTCTTGGGAAATCTGTGCTCGTCCCCGGAGGATCGAGATGCAGAGAACGCGATGGCAGCTGCCGAAATGAAGGACTCTGTTGAAGTGTCGAGAAGAAAGAACTTAGACAAGCGTGTTGTGTTTGGGAGTCAGCAGCTGCTGGACTTTTGCGATTGCTTTCACTGTGCACTGAATGCCAATACGGCATGTGCACGTTAAAACAACGAGCTGGGCATGAGCAGGAAGGGAGCACGGGCATCAGAGTGCATCTGGCATCTTGCCCTGGAAAGAGCACTGTTTTTGGAGTGTGCAGTAAAATCGTGTTTCTGGACAAGGGAGGCATAAGTGCGCTGCGCTCCTAAGCTATCTCCCTGCGAGACACACTGCCAAAGCTTTTCGCTATGATGCAGTCTAGTGCAGACGCACACTACGGCTCTCGGCTGCTGTCCGAAGCGAAGCGCCGGTGGCCGGCGTCTTTCGGCTGAAGCAGCGCTTCGGAGCGTACGGCTGCCGCTCCGCTGTTGTGTGCGCGAAGCAGCCGCTTCTCCTGCTCCGGGAGCCGGACAGAGCGGTAGCTTGTACGAGGGCGAAGAACGAAGCCGCAGAGCAACGGGCTTCTGCGCGCACCCTAAGGACTGCTAGAGGACCGTGCTGGCCGCTCGCCTTCCCCTTCAATTCCATTCTAGCATCCCTATGGAAGATGTTCCAGGACAATTTTCCTGAGTTTTGAATTCGTCCTGATGCAGCCCCTCCTTGGAAACTCGTGCTCGTCCTCTGAGTCTCCGAGTGCAGAGACCTCGATGGCAACTGCAGAAATGAAGGGCTGCGTTGAGTTGTCGAGAAGCAAGAACATAGCCAGCGCCTTGTGTTTGGGAGTCAGCAGCTGCTGGACTTTTGCGTTTGCCTTCACGGTGCACTGAATGCCAGGACGGCATGTGCACGTTAAAACAACGAGCTGGGCAAGAGTAATCGAAAGATCACGGCCGTCAGAAAGCAGCTTATATATTGCCCTGGAAAGAGCACTGTTTTTGGAGTGTGCAGTAAAATCGTGTTTCTGGACAAGGGAGGCATAAGTGCGCTGCGCTCCTAAGCTATCTCCCTGCGAGACACACTGCCAAAGCTTTTCGCTATGATGCAGTCTAGTGCAGACCCACACTACGGCTCTCCGGAGCTGTCCGAAGCCAAGTGCCGGTGGCCGGCGTCTTTCGGCTGAAGCAGCGCTTCGGAGCGTACGGCTGTTGTGTGCGCGAAGCAGCCGCTTCTCCTGCTCCGGGAGCCGGACAGAGCGGTAGCTTGTACGAGGGCGAAGAACGTTGCCGCAGGGAGACGACATTGTGTGCACAGCCTTGGCACTGCTAGAGGACGGTGACTAAAGCTCCCTGCCTCTTCAATGCACTGCTGGCATGCTTTCTCGAAGGTGTTCCGAGACAACTTTCCTGGGTTTTGACTTCGTTCTGATGCAGCCCCTCTTGGGAAATCTGTGCTCGTCCCCGGAGGATCGAGATGCTGAGAACGCGATGGCAGCTGCCGAAATGAAGGACTCTGTTGAAGTGTCGAGAAGAAAGAACTTAGACAAGCGTGTTGTGTTTGGGAGTCAGCAGCTGCTGGACTTTTGCGATTGCTTTCACTGTGCACTGAATGCCAAGAAGGCATGTGCACGTTAAAACAACGAGCTGGGCATGAGCAGGAAGGGAGCACGGGCATCAGAGTGCATCTGGCATCTTGCCCTGGAAAGAGCACTGCTTTTGGAGTGTGCAGTAAAATCGTGTTTCTGGACAAGGGAGGCATAAGTGCGCTGCGCTCCTAAGCTATCTCCCTGCGAGACACACTGCCAAAGCTTTTCGCTATGATGCAGTCTAGTGCAGACGCACACTACGGCTCTCCGGAGCTGTCCGAAGCGAAGCGCCGGTGGCCGGCGTCTTTCGGCTGAAGCAGCGCTTCGGAGCGTACGGCTGCCGCTCCGCTGTTGTGTGCGCGAAGCAGCCGCTTCTCCTGCTCCGGGAGCCGGACAGAGCGCTAGCTTGTACGAAGGCGAAGAACGAAGCCGCAGAGCAACGGGCTTCTGCGCGCACCCTAAGGACTGCTAGAGGACCGTGGTGGCCGCTCGCCTGCCTCTTCAATTCCATTCTAGCATCCTTATGGAAGGTGTTCCAGGACAATTTTCCTGAGTTTTGAATTCGTCCTGATGCAGCCCCTCCTGGGAAACTCGTGCTCGTCCTCTGAGGCTCCGAGTGCAGAGACCTCGATGGCAACTGCAGAAATGAAGGGCTGCGTTGAGTTGTCGAGAAGCAAGAACATAGCCAGCGCCTTGTGTTTGGGAGTCAGCAGCTGCTGGACTTTTGCGATTGCTTTCACGGTGCACTGAATGCCAGGACGGCATGTGCACGTTAAAACAACGAGGTGGGCAAGAGTAATCGAAAGATCACGGCCGTCAGAAAGCAGCTTATATATTGCCCTGGAAAGAGCACTGCTTTTGGAGTGTGCAGTAAAATCGTGTTTCTGGACAAGGGAGGCATAAGTGCGCTGCGCTCCTAAGCTATCTCCCTGCGAGACACACTGCCAAAGCTTTTCGCTATGATGCAGTCTAGTGCAGACGCACACTACGGCTCTCCGGAGCTGTCCGAAGCCAAGCGCCGGTGGCCGGCGTCTTTCGGCTGAAGCTGCGCTTCGGAGCGTACGGCTGTTGTGTGCGCGAAGCAGCCGCTTCTCCTGCTCCGGGAGCCGGACAGAGCGGTAGCTTGTACGAGGGCGAAGAACGTTGCCGCAGGGAGACGACATTGTGTGCACAGCCTTGGCACTGCTAGAGGACGGTGACTAAAGCTCCCTGCCTCTTCAATGCACTGCTGGCATGCTTTCTCGAAGGTGTTCCGAGACAACTTTCCTGGGTTTTGACTTTCTTCTGATGCAGCCCCTCTTGGGAAATCTGTGCTCGTCCCCGGAGGATCGAGATGCAGAGAACGCGATGGCAGCTGCCGAAATGAAGGACTCTGTTGAAGTGTCGAGAAGAAAGAACTTAGACAAGCGTGTTGTGTTTGGGAGTCAGCAGCTGCTGGACTTTTGCGATTGCTTTCACTGTGCACTGAATGCCAAGAAGGCATGTGCACGTTAAAACAACGAGCTGGGCATGAGCAGGAAGGGAGCACGGGCATCAGAGTGCATCTGGCATCTTGCCCTGGAAAGAGCACTGCTTTTGGAGTGTGCAGTAAAATCGTGTTTCTGGACAAGGGAGGCATAAGTGCGCTGCGCTCCTAAGCTATCTCCCTGCGAGACACACTGCCAAAGCTTTTCGCTATGATGCAGTCTAGTGCAGACGCACACTACGGCTCTCGGCTGCTGTCCGAAGCCAAGCGCCGGTGGCCGGCGTCTTTCGGCTGAAGCAGCGCTTCGGAGCGTACGGCTGCCGCTCCGCTGTTGTGTGCGCGAAGCAGCCGCTTCTCCTGCTCCGGGAGCCGGACAGAGCGGTAGCTTGTACGAGGGCGAAGAACGAAGCCGCAGAGCAACGGGCTTCTGCGCGCACCCTAAGGACTGCTAGAGGACCGTGCTGGCCGCTCGCCTTCCCCTTCAATTCCATTCTAGCATCCCTATGGAAGATGTTCCAGGACAATTTTCCTGAGTTTTGAATTCGTCCTGATGCAGCCCCTCCTTGGAAACTCGTGCTCGTCCTCTGAGTCTCCGAGTGCAGAGACCTCGATGGCAACTGCAGAAATGAAGGGCTGCGTTGAGTTGTCGAGAAGCAAGAACATAGCCAGCGCCTTGTGTTTGGGAGTCAGCAGCTGCTGGACTTTTGCGTTTGCCTTCACGGTGCACTGAATGCCAGGACGGCATGTGCACGTTAAAACAACGAGCTGGGCAAGAGTAATCGAAAGATCACGGCCGTCAGAAAGCAGCTTATATATTGCCCTGGAAAGAGCACTGTTTTTGGAGTGTGCAGTAAAATCGTGTTTCTGGACAAGGGAGGCATAAGTGCGCTGCGCTCCTAAGCTATCTCCCTGCGAGACACACTGCCAAAGCTTTTCGCTATGATGCAGTCTAGTGCAGACCCACACTACGGCTCTCCGGAGCTGTCCGAAGCCAAGCGCCGGTGGCCGGCGTCTTTCGGCTGAAGCAGCGCTTCGGAGCGTACGGCTGTTGTGTGCGCGAAGCAGCCGCTTCTCCTGCTCCGGGAGCCGGACAGAGCGGTAGCTTGTACGAGGGCGAAGAACGTTGCCGCAGGGAGACGACATTGTGTGCACAGCCTTGGCACTGCTAGAGGACGGTGACTAAAGCTCCCTGCCTGTTCAATGCACTGCTGGCATGCTTTCTCGAAGGTGTTCCGAGACAACTTTCCTGGGTTTTGACTTCGTTCTGATGCAGCCCCTCTTGGGAAATCTGTGCTCGTCCCCGGAGGATCGAGATGCTGAGAACGCGATGGCAGCTGCCGAAATGAAGGACTCTGTTGAAGTGTCGAGAAGAAAGAACTTAGACAAGCGTGTTGTGTTTGGGAGTCAGCAGCTGCTGGACTTTTGCGATTGCTTTCACGGTGCACTGAATGCCAATACGGCATGTGCACGTTAAAACAACGAGCTGGGCATGAGCAGGAAGGGAGCACGGGCATCAGAGTGCATCTGGCATCTTGCCCTGGAAAGAGCACTGCTTTTGGAGTGTGCAGTAAAATCGTGTTTCTGGACAAGGGAGGCATAAGTGCGCTGCGCTCCTAAGCTATCTCCCTGCGAGACACACTGCCAAAGCTTTTCGCTATGATGCAGTCTAGTGCAGACGCACACTACGGCTCTCCGGAGCTGTCCGAAGCCAAGCGCCGGTGGCCGGCGTCTTTCGGCTGAAGCAGCGTGTGCGCGAAGCAGCCGCTTCTCCTGCTCCGGGAGCCGGACAGAGCGCTAGCTTGTACGAGGGCGAAGAACGAAGCCGCAGAGCACCGGGCTTCTGCGCGCACCCTAAAAACTGCTAGAGGACCGTGGTGGCCGCTCGCCTTCCCCTTCAATTCCATTCTAGCATCCCTATAGAAGATGTTCCAGGACAATTTTCCTGAGTTTTGAATTCGTCCTGATGCAGCCCCTCCTGGGAAACTCGTGCTCGTCCTCTGAGGCTCCGAGTGCAGAGACCTCGATGGCAACTGCAGAAATGAAGGGCTGCGTTGAGTTGTCGAGAAGCAAGAACATAGCCAGCGCCTTGTGTTTGGGAGTCAGCAGCTGCTGGACTTTTGCGTTTGCCTTCACGGTGCACTGAATGCCAGGACGGCATGTGCACGTTAAAACAACGAGCTGGGCAAGAGTAATCGAAAGATCACGGCCGTCAGAAAGCAGCTTATATATTGCCCTGGAAAGAGCACTGTTTTTGGAGTGTGCAATAAAATCGTGTTTCTGGACAAGGGAGGCATAAGTGCGCTGCGCTCCTAAGCTATCTCCCTGCGAGACACACTGCCAAAGCTTTTCGCTATGATGCAGTCTAGTGCAGACGCACACTACGGCTCTCGGCTGCTGTCCGAAGCCAAGCGCCGGTGGCCGGCGTCTTTCGGCTGAAGCAGCGCTTCGGAGCGTACGGCTGTTGTGTGCGCGAAGCAGCCGCTTCTCCTGCTCCGGGAGCCGGACAGAGCGCTAGCTTGTACGAGGGCGAAGAACGTTGCCGCAGGGAGACGACATTGTGTGCACAGCCTTGGCACTGCTAGAGGACGGTGACTAAAGCTCCCTGCCTGTTCAATGCACTGCTGGCATGCTTTCTCGAAGGTGTTCCGAGACAACTTTCCTGGGTTTTGACTTCGTTCTGATGCAGCCCCTCTTGGGAAATCTGTGCTCGTCCCCGGAGGATCGAGATGCTGAGAACGCGATGGCAGCTGCCGAAATGAAGGACTCTGTTGAAGTGTCGAGAAGAAAGAACTTAGACAAGCGTGTTGTGTTTGGGAGTCAGCAGCTGCTGGACTTTTGCGATTGCTTTCACGGTGCACTGAATGCCAAGAAGGCATGTGCACGTTAAAACAACGAGCTGGGCATGAGCAGGAAGGGAGCACGGGCATCAGAGTGCATCTGGCATCTTGCCCTGGAAAGAGCACTGCTTTTGGAGTGTGCAGTAAAATCGTGTTTCTGGACAAGGGAGGCATAAGTGCGCTGCGCTCCTAAGCTATCTCCCTGCGAGACACACTGCCAAAGCTTTTCGCTATGATGCAGTCTAGTGCAGACGCACACTACGGCTCTCCGGAGCTGTCCGAAGCCAAGCGCCGGTGGCCGGCGTCTTTCGGCTGAAGCAGCGCTTCGGAGCGTACGGCTGCCGCTCCGCTGTTGTGTGCGCGAAGCAGCCGCTTCTCCTGCTCCGGGAGCCGGACAGAGCGCTAGCTTGTACGAGGGCGAAGAACGAAGCCGCAGAGCACCGGGCTTCTGCGCGCACCCTAAGGACTGCTAGAGGACCGTGGTGGCCGCTCGCCTGCCTCTTCAATTCCATTCTAGCATCCTTATGGAAGGTGTTCCAGGACAATTTTCCTGAGTTTTGAATTCGTCCTGATGCAGCCCCTCCTGGGAAACTCGTGCTCGTCCTCTGAGGCTCCGAGTGCAGAGACCTCGATGGCAACTGCAGAAATGAAGGGCTGCGTTGAGTTGTCGAGAAGCAAGAACATAGCCAGCGCCTTGTGTTTGGGAGTCAGCAGCTGCTGGACTTTTGCGATTGCCTTCACGGTGCGCTGAATGCCAGGACGGCATGTGCACGTTAAAACAACGAGCTGGGCAAGAGTAATCGAAAGATCACGGCCGTCAGAAAGCAGCTTATATATTGCCCTGGAAAGAGCACTGCTTTTGGAGTGTGCAGTAAAATCGTGTTTCTGGACAAGGGAGGCATAAGTGCGCTGCGCTCCTAAGCTATCTCCCTGCGAGACACACTGCCAAAGCTTTTCGCTATGATGCAGTCTAGTGCAGACGCACACTACGGCTCTCCGGAGCTGTCCGAAGCCAAGCGCCGGTGGCCGGCGTCTTTCGGCTGAAGCAGCGCTTCGGAGCGTACGGCTGTTGTGTGCGCGAAGCAGCCGCTTCTCCTGCTCCGGGAGCCGGACAGAGCGGTAGCTTGTACGAGGGCGAAGAACGTTGCCGCAGGGAGACGACATTGTGTGCACAGCCTTGGCACTGCTAGAGGACGGTGGCTAAAGCTCCCTGCCTGTTCAATGCACTGCTGGCATGCTTTCTCGAAGGTGTTCCGTGACAACTTTCCTGGGTTTTGACTTCGTTCTGATGCAGCCATTCTTGGGAAATCTGTGCTCGTCCCCGGAGGATCGAGATGCAGAGAACGCGATGGCAGCTGCCGAAATGAAGGACTCTGTTGAAGTGTCGAGAAGAAAGAACTTAGACAAGCGTGTTGTGTTTGGGAGTCAGCAGCTGCTGGACTTTTGCGATTGCTTTCACTGTGCACTGAATGCCAATACGGCATGTGCACGTTAAAACAACGAGCTGGGCATGAGCAGGAAGGGAGCACGGGCATCAGAGTGCATCTGGCATCTTGCCCTGGAAAGAGCACTGCTTTTGGAGTGTGCAGTAAAATCGTGTTTCTGGACAAGGGAGGCATAAGTGCGCTGCGCTCCTAAGCTATCTCCCTGCGAGACACACTGCCAAAGCTTTTCGCTATGATGCAGTCTAGTGCAGACGCACACTACGGCTCTCGGCTGCTGTCCGAAGCGAAGCGCCGGTGGCCGGCGTCTTTCGGCTGAAGCAGCGCTTCGGAGCGTACGGCTGCCGCTCCGCTGTTGTGTGCGCGAAGCAGCCGCTTCTCCTGCTCCGGGAGCCGGACAGAGCGGTAGCTTGTACGAGGGCGAAGAACGAAGCCGCAGAGCAACGGGCTTCTGCGCGCACCCTAAGGACTGCTAGAGGACCGTGCTGGCCGCTCGCCTTCCCCTTCAATTCCATTCTAGCATCCCTATGGAAGATGTTCCAGGACAATTTTCCTGAGTTTTGAATTCGTCCTGATGCAGCCCCTCCTTGGAAACTCGTGCTCGTCCTCTGAGTCTCCGAGTGCAGAGACCTCGATGGCAACTGCAGAAATGAAGGGCTGCGTTGAGTTGTCGAGAAGCAAGAACATAGCCAGCGCCTTGTGTTTGGGAGTCAGCAGCTGCTGGACTTTTGCGTTTGCCTTCACGGTGCACTGAATGCCAGGACGGCATGTGCACGTTAAAACAACGAGCTGGGCAAGAGTAATCGAAAGATCACGGCCGTCAGAAAGCAGCTTATATATTGCCCTGGAAAGAGCACTGTTTTTGGAGTGTGCAGTAAAATCGTGTTTCTGGACAAGGGAGGCATAAGTGCGCTGCGCTCCTAAGCTATCTCCCTGCGAGACACACTGCCAAAGCTTTTCGCTATGATGCAGTCTAGTGCAGACGCACACTACGGCTCTCCGGAGCTGTCCGAAGCCAAGCGCCGGTGGCCGGCGTCTTTCGGCTGAAGCAGCGCTTCGGAGCGTACGGCTGTTGTGTGCGCGAAGCAGCCGCTTCTCCTGCTCCGGGAGCCGGACAGAGCGGTAGCTTGTACGAGGGCGAAGAACGTTGCCGCAGGGAGACGACATTGTGTGCACAGCCTTGGCACTGCTAGAGGACGGTGACTAAAGCTCCCTGCCTCTTCAATGCACTGCTGGCATGCTTTCTCGAAGGTGTTCCGAGACAACTTTCCTGGGTTTTGACTTCGTTCTGATGCAGCCCCTCTTGGGAAATCTGTGCTCGTCCCCGGAGGATCGAGATGCTGAGAACGCGATGGCAGCTGCCGAAATGAAGGACTCTGTTGAAGTGTCGAGAAGAAAGAACTTAGACAAGCGTGTTGTGTTTGGGAGTCAGCAGCTGCTGGACTTTTGCGATTGCTTTCACTGTGCACTGAATGCCAATACGGCATGTGCACGTTAAAACAACGAGCTGGGCATGAGCAGGAAGGGAGCACGGGCATCAGAGTGCATCTGGCATCTTGCCCTGGAAAGAGCACTGCTTTTGGAGTGTGCAGTAAAATCGTGTTTCTGGACAAGGGAGGCATAAGTGCGCTGCGCTCCTAAGCTATCTCCCTGCGAGACACACTGCCAAAGCTTTTCGCTATGATGCAGTCTAGTGCAGACGCACACTACGGCTCTCCGGAGCTGTCCGAAGCCAAGCGCCGGTGGCCGGCGTCTTTCGGCTGAAGCAGCGCTTCGGAGCGTACGGCTGCCGCCCCCCTGTTGTGTGCGCGAAGCAGCCGCTTCTCCTGCTCCGGGAGCCGGACAGAGCGGTAGCTTGTACGAAGGCGAAGAACGAAGCCGCAGAGCAACGGGCTTCTGCGCGCACCCTAAGGACTGCTAGAGGACCGTGGTGGCCGCTCGCCTGCCTCTTCAATTCCATTCTAGCATCCTTATGGAAGGTGTTCCAGGACAATTTTCCTGAGTTTTGAATTCGTCCTGATGCAGCCCCTCCTGGGAAACTCGTGCTCGTCCTCTGAGGCTCCGAGTGCAGAGACCTCGATGGCAACTGCAGAAATGAAGGGCTGCGTTGAGTTGTCGAGAAGCAAGAACATAGCCAGCGCCTTGTGTTTGGGAGTCAGTAGCTGCTGGACTTTTGCGATTGCCTTCACCGTGCACTGAATGCCAGGACGGCATGTGCACGTTAAAACAACGAGCTGGGCAAGAGTAATCGAAAGATCACGGCCGTCAGAAAGCAGCTTATATATTGCCCTGGAAAGAGCACTGCTTTTGGAGTGTGCAGTAAAATCGTGTTTCTGGACAAGGGAGGCATAAGTGCGCTGCGCTCCTAAGCTATCTCCCTGCGAGACACACTGCCAAAGCTTTTCGCTATGATGCAGTCTAGTGCAGACGCACACTACGGCTCTCCGGAGCTGTCCGAAGCCAAGCGCCGGTGGCCGGCGTCTTTCGGCTGAAGCAGCGCTTCGGAGCGTACGGCTGTTGTGTGCGCGAAGCAGCCGCTTCTCCTGCTCCGGGAGCCGGACAGAGCGGTAGCTTGTACGAGGGCGAAGAACGTTGCCGCAGGGAGACGACATTGTGTGCACAGCCTTGGCACTGCTAGAGGACGGTGACTAAAGCTCCCTGCCTCTTCAATGCACTGCTGGCATGCTTTCTCGAAGGTGTTCCGAGACAACTTTCCTGGGTTTTGACTTCGTTCTGATGCAGCCCCTCTTGGGAAATCTGTGCTCGTCCCCGGAGGATCGAGATGCTGAGAACGCGATGGCAGCTGCCGAAATGAAGGACTCTGTTGAAGTGTCGAGAAGAAAGAACTTAGACAAGCGTGTTGTGTTTGGGAGTCAGCAGCTGCTGGACTTTTGCGATTGCTTTCACGGTGCACTGAATGCCAAGAAGGCATGTGCACGTTAAAACAACGAGCTGGGCATGAGCAGGAAGGGAGCACGGGCATCAGAGTGCATCTGGCATCTTGCCCTGGAAAGAGCACTGCTTTTGGAGTGTGCAGTAAAATCGTGTTTCTGGACAAGGGAGGCATAAGTGCGCTGCGCTCCTAAGCTATCTCCCTGCGAGACACACTGCCAAAGCTTTTCGCTATGATGCAGTCTAGTGCAGACGCACACTACGGCTCTCCGGAGCTGTCCGAAGCCAAGCGCCGGTGGCCGGCGTCTTTCGGCTGAAGCAGCGCTTCGGAGCGTACGGCTGTTGTGTGCGCGAAGCAGCCGCTTCTCCTGCTCCGGGAGCCGGACAGAGCGGTAGCTTGTACGAGGGCGAAGAACGTTGCCGCAGGGAGACGACATTGTGTGCACAGCCTTGGCACTGCTAGAGGACGGTGGCTAAAGCTCCCTGCCTCTTCAATGCACTGCTGGCATGCTTTCTTGAAGGTGTTCCGTGACAACTTTCCTGGGTTTTGACTTCGTTCTGATGCAGCCATTCTTGGGAAATCTGTGCTCGTCCCCGGAGGATCGAGATGCAGAGAACGCGATGGCAGCTGCCGAAATGAAGGACTCTGTTGAAGTGTCGAGAAGAAATAACTTAGACAAGCGTGTTGTGTTTGGGAGTCAGCAGCTGCTGGACTTTTGCGATTGCTTTCTTTGTGCACTGAATGCCAAGAAGGCATGTGCACGTTAAAACAACGAGCTGGGCATGAGCAGGAAGGGAGCACGGGCATCAGAGTGCATCTGGCATCTTGCCCTGGAAAGAGCACTGCTTTTGGAGTGTGCAGTAAAATCGTGTTTCTGGACAAGGGAGGCATAAGTGCGCTGCGCTCCTAAGCTATCTCCCTGCGAGACACACTGCCAAAGCTTTTCGCTATGATGCAGTCTAGTGCAGACGCACACTACGGCTCTCCGGAGCTGTCCGAAGCCAAGCGCCGGTGGCCGGCGTCTTTCGGCTGAAGCAGCGTGTGCGCGAAGCAGCCGCTTCTCCTGCTCCGGGAGCCGGACAGAGCGCTAGCTTGTACGAGGGCGAAGAACGAAGCCGCAGAGCACCGGGCTTCTGCGCGCACCCTAAGGACTGCTAGAGGACCGTGCTGGCCGCTCGCCTTCCCCTTCAATTCCATTCTAGCATCCCTATAGAAGATGTTCCAGGACAATTTTCCTGAGTTTTGAATTCGTCCTGATGCAGCCCCTCCTGGGAAACTCGTGCTCGTCCTCTGAGGCTCCGAGTGCAGAGACCTCGATGGCAACTGCAGAAATGAAGGGCTGCGTTGAGTTGTCGAGAAGCAAGAACATAGCCAGCGCCTTGTGTTTGGGAGTCAGCAGCTGCTGGACTTTTGCGATTGCCTTCACGGTGCGCTGAATGCCAGGACGGCATGTGCACGTTAAAACAACGAGCTGGGCAAGAGTAATCGAAAGATCACGGCCGTCAGAAAGCAGCTTATATATTGCCCTGGAAAGAGCACTGCTTTTGGAGTGTGCAGTAAAATCGTGTTTCTGGACAAGGGAGGCATAAGTGCGCTGCGCTCCTAAGCTATCTCCCTGCGAGACACACTGCCAAAGCTTTTCGCTATGATGCAGTCTAGTGCAGACGCACACTACGGCTCTCCGGAGCTGTCCGAAGCCAAGCGCCGGTGGCCGGCGTCTTTCGGCTGAAGCAGCGCTTCGGAGCGTACGGCTGTTGTGTGCGCGAAGCAGCCGCTTCTCCTGCTCCGGGAGCCGGACAGAGCGGTAGCTTGTACGAGGGCGAAGAACGTTGCCGCAGGGAGACGACATTGTGTGCACAGCCTTGGCACTGCTAGAGGACGGTGGCTAAAGCTCCCTGCCTGTTCAATGCACTGCTGGCATGCTTTCTCGAAGGTGTTCCGTGACAACTTTCCTGGGTTTTGACTTCGTTCTGATGCAGCCATTCTTGGGAAATCTGTGCTCGTCCCCGGAGGATCGAGATGCAGAGAACGCGATGGCAGCTGCCGAAATGAAGGACTCTGTTGAAGTGTCGAGAAGAAAGAACTTAGACAAGCCTGTTGTGTTTGGGAGTCAGCAGCTGCTGGACTTTTGCGATTGCTTTCACTGTGCACTGAATGCCAATACGGCATGTGCACGTTAAAACAACGAGCTGGGCATGAGCAGGAAGGGAGCACGGGCATCAGAGTGCATCTGGCATCTTGCCCTGGAAAGAGCACTGCTTTTGGAGTGTGCAGTAAAATCGTGTTTCTGGACAAGGGAGGCATAAGTGCGCTGCGCTCCTAAGCTATCTCCCTGCGAGACACACTGCCAAAGCTTTTCGCTATGATGCAGTCTAGTGCAGACGCACACTACGGCTCTCCGGAGCTGTCCGAAGCCAAGCGCCGGTGGCCGGCGTCTTTCGGCTGAAGCAGCGCTTCGGAGCGTACGGCTGCCGCTCCGCTGTTGTGTGCGCGAAGCAGCCGCTTCTCCTGCTCCGGGAGCCGGACAGAGCGCTAGCTTGTACGAGGGCGAAGAACGAAGCCGCAGAGCACCGGGCTTCTGCGCGCACCCTAAGGACTGCTAGAGGACCGTGGTGGCCGCTCGCCTGCCTCTTCAATTCCATTCTAGCATCCTTATGGAAGGTGTTCCAGGACAATTTTCCTGAGTTTTGAATTCGTCCTGATGCAGCCCCTCCTGGGAAACTCGTGCTCGTCCTCTGAGGCTCCGAGTGCAGAGACCTCGATGGCAACTGCAGAAATGAAGGGCTGCGTTGAGTTGTCGAGAAGCAAGAACATAGCCAGCGCCTTGTGTTTGGGAGTCAGCAGCTGCTGGACTTTTGCGATTGCCTTCACGGTGCGCTGAATGCCAGGACGGCATGTGCACGTTAAAACAACGAGCTGGGCAAGAGTAATCGAAAGATCACGGCCGTCAGAAAGCAGCTTATATATTGCCCTGGAAAGAGCACTGCTTTTGGAGTGTGCAGTAAAATCGTGTTTCTGGACAAGGGAGGCATAAGTGCGCTGCGCTCCTAAGCTATCTCCCTGCGAGACACACTGCCAAAGCTTTTCGCTATGATGCAGTCTAGTGCAGACGCACACTACGGCTCTCCGGAGCTGTCCGAAGCCAAGCGCCGGTGGCCGGCGTCTTTCGGCTGAAGCAGCGCTTCGGAGCGTACGGCTGTTGTGTGCGCGAAGCAGCCGCTTCTCCTGCTCCGGGAGCCGGACAGAGCGGTAGCTTGTACGAGGGCGAAGAACGTTGCCGCAGGGAGACGACATTGTGTGCACAGCCTTGGCACTGCTAGAGGACGGTGGCTAAAGCTCCCTGCCTGTTCAATGCACTGCTGGCATGCTTTCTCGAAGGTGTTCCGTGACAACTTTCCTGGGTTTTGACTTCGTTCTGATGCAGCCATTCTTGGGAAATCTGTGCTCGTCCCCGGAGGATCGAGATGCAGAGAACGCGATGGCAGCTGCCGAAATGAAGGACTCTGTTGAAGTGTCGAGAAGAAAGAACTTAGACAAGCGTGTTGTGTTTGGGAGTCAGCAGCTGCTGGACTTTTGCGATTGCTTTCACTGTGCACTGAATGCCAATACGGCATGTGCACGTTAAAACAACGAGCTGGGCATGAGCAGGAAGGGAGCACGGGCATCAGAGTGCATCTGGCATCTTGCCCTGGAAAGAGCACTGCTTTTGGAGTGTGCAGTAAAATCGTGTTTCTGGACAAGGGAGGCATAAGTGCGCTGCGCTCCTAAGCTATCTCCCTGCGAGACACACTGCCAAAGCTTTTCGCTATGATGCAGTCTAGTGCAGACGCACACTACGGCTCTCGGCTGCTGTCCGAAGCGAAGCGCCGGTGGCCGGCGTCTTTCGGCTGAAGCAGCGCTTCGGAGCGTACGGCTGCCGCTCCGCTGTTGTGTGCGCGAAGCAGCCGCTTCTCCTGCTCCGGGAGCCGGACAGAGCGGTAGCTTGTACGAGGGCGAAGAACGAAGCCGCAGAGCAACGGGCTTCTGCGCGCACCCTAAGGACTGCTAGAGGACCGTGCTGGCCGCTCGCCTTCCCCTTCAATTCCATTCTAGCATCCCTATGGAAGATGTTCCAGGACAATTTTCCTGAGTTTTGAATTCGTCCTGATGCAGCCCCTCCTTGGAAACTCGTGCTCGTCCTCTGAGTCTCCGAGTGCAGAGACCTCGATGGCAACTGCAGAAATGAAGGGCTGCGTTGAGTTGTCGAGAAGCAAGAACATAGCCAGCGCCTTGTGTTTGGGAGTCAGCAGCTGCTGGACTTTTGCGTTTGCCTTCACGGTGCACTGAATGCCAGGACGGCATGTGCACGTTAAAACAACGAGCTGGGCAAGAGTAATCGAAAGATCACGGCCGTCAGAAAGCAGCTTATATATTGCCCTGGAAAGAGCACTGTTTTTGGAGTGTGCAGTAAAATCGTGTTTCTGGACAAGGGAGGCATAAGTGCGCTGCGCTCCTAAGCTATCTCCCTGCGAGACACACTGCCAAAGCTTTTCGCTATGATGCAGTCTAGTGCAGACCCACACTACGGCTCTCCGGAGCTGTCCGAAGCCAAGCGCCGGTGGCCGGCGTCTTTCGGCTGAAGCAGCGCTTCGGAGCGTACGGCTGTTGTGTGCGCGAAGCAGCCGCTTCTCCTGCTCCGGGAGCCGGACAGAGCGGTAGCTTGTACGAGGGCGAAGAACGTTGCCGCAGGGAGACGACATTGTGTGCACAGCCTTGGCACTGCTAGAGGACGGTGACTAAAGCTCCCTGCCTCTTCAATGCACTGCTGGCATGCTTTCTCGAAGGTGTTCCGAGACAACTTTCCTGGGTTTTGACTTCGTTCTGATGCAGCCCCTCTTGGGAAATCTGTGCTCGTCCCCGGAGGATCGAGATGCTGAGAACGCGATGGCAGCTGCCGAAATGAAGGACTCTGTTGAAGTGTCGAGAAGAAAGAACTTAGACAAGCGTGTTGTGTTTGGGAGTCAGCAGCTGCTGGACTTTTGCGATTGCTTTCACTGTGCACTGAATGCCAATACGGCATGTGCACGTTAAAACAACGAGCTGGGCATGAGCAGGAAGGGAGCACGGGCATCAGAGTGCATCTGGCATCTTGCCCTGGAAAGAGCACTGCTTTTGGAGTGTGCAGTAAAATCGTGTTTCTGGACAAGGGAGGCATAAGTGCGCTGCGCTCCTAAGCTATCTCCCTGCGAGACACACTGCCAAAGCTTTTCGCTATGATGCAGTCTAGTGCAGACGCACACTACGGCTCTCCGGAGCTGTCCGAAGCCAAGCGCCGGTGGCCGGCGTCTTTCGGCTGAAGCAGCGCTTCGGAGCGTACGGCTGCCGCCCCCCTGTTGTGTGCGCGAAGCAGCCGCTTCTCCTGCTCCGGGAGCCGGACAGAGCGGTAGCTTGTACGAAGGCGAAGAACGAAGCCGCAGAGCAACGGGCTTCTGCGCGCACCCTAAGGACTGCTAGAGGACCGTGGTGGCCGCTCGCCTGCCTCTTCAATTCCATTCTAGCATCCTTATGGAAGGTGTTCCAGGACAATTTTCCTGAGTTTTGAATTCGTCCTGATGCAGCCCCTCCTGGGAAACTCGTGCTCGTCCTCTGAGGCTCCGAGTGCAGAGACCTCGATGGCAACTGCAGAAATGAAGGGCTGCGTTGAGTTGTCGAGAAGCAAGAACATAGCCAGCGCCTTGTGTTTGGGAGTCAGTAGCTGCTGGACTTTTGCGATTGCCTTCACCGTGCACTGAATGCCAGGACGGCATGTGCACGTTAAAACAACGAGCTGGGCAAGAGTAATCGAAAGATCACGGCCGTCAGAAAGCAGCTTATATATTGCCCTGGAAAGAGCACTGCTTTTGGAGTGTGCAGTAAAATCGTGTTTCTGGACAAGGGAGGCATAAGTGCGCTGCGCTCCTAAGCTATCTCCCTGCGAGACACACTGCCAAAGCTTTTCGCTATGATGCAGTCTAGTGCAGACGCACACTACGGCTCTCCGGAGCTGTCCGAAGCCAAGCGCCGGTGGCCGGCGTCTTTCGGCTGAAGCAGCGCTTCGGAGCGTACGGCTGTTGTGTGCGCGAAGCAGCCGCTTCTCCTGCTCCGGGAGCCGGACAGAGCGGTAGCTTGTACGAGGGCGAAGAACGTTGCCGCAGGGAGACGACATTGTGTGCACAGCCTTGGCACTGCTAGAGGACGGTGACTAAAGCTCCCTGCCTCTTCCATGCACTGCTGGCATGCTTTCTCGAAGGTGTTCCGAGACAACTTTCCTGGGTTTTGACTTCGTTCTGATGCAGCCCCTCTTGGGAAATCTGTGCTCGTCCCCGGAGGATCGAGATGCTGAGAACGCGATGGCAGCTGCCGAAATGAAGGACTCTGTTGAAGTGTCGAGAAGAAAGAACTTAGACAAGCGTGTTGTGTTTGGGAGTCAGCAGCTGCTGGACTTTTGCGATTGCTTTCACGGTGCACTGAATGCCAAGAAGGCATGTGCACGTTAAAACAACGAGCTGGGCATGAGCAGGAAGGGAGCACGGGCATCAGAGTGCATCTGGCATCTTGCCCTGGAAAGAGCACTGCTTTTGGAGTGTGCAGTAAAATCGTGTTTCTGGACAAGGGAGGCATAAGTGCGCTGCGCTCCTAAGCTATCTCCCTGCGAGACACACTGCCAAAGCTTTTCGCTATGATGCAGTCTAGTGCAGACGCACACTACGGCTCTCCGGAGCTGTCCGAAGCCAAGCGCCGGTGGCCGGCGTCTTTCGGCTGAAGCAGCGCTTCGGAGCGTACGGCTGCCGCTCCGCTGTTGTGTGCGCGAAGCAGCCGCTTCTCCTGCTCCGGGAGCCGGACAGAGCGGTAGCTTGTACGAGGGCGAAGAACGAAGCCGCAGAGCACCGGGCTTCTGCGCGCACCCTAAAAACTGCTAGAGGACCGTGCTGGCCGCTCGCCTGCCTCTTCAATTCCATTCTAGCATCCTTATGGAAGGTGTTCCAGGACAATTTTCCTGAGTTTTGAATTCGTCCTGATGCAGCCCCTCCTGGGAAACTCGTGCTCGTCCTCTGGGTCTCCGAGTGCAGAGACCTCGATGGCAACTGCAGAAATGAAGGGCTGCGTTGAGTTGTCGAGAAGCAAGAACATAGCCAGCGCCTTGTGTTTGGGAGTCAGCAGCTGCTGGACTTTTGCGATTGCCTTCACGGTGCGCTGAATGCCAGGACGGCATGTGCACGTTAAAACAACGAGCTGGGCAAGAGCAGGAAGAGAGCACGGGCATCAGAGTGCATCTGGCATCTTGCCCTGGATAGAGCACTGCTTTTGGAGTGTGCAGTAAAATCGTGTTTCTGGACAAGGGAGGCATAAGTGCGCTGCGCTCCTAAGCTATCTCCCTGCGAGACACACTGCCAAAGCTTTTCGCTATGATGCAGTCTAGTGCAGACGCACACTACGGCTCTCCGGAGCTGACCGAAGCCAAGCGCCGGTGGCCGGCGTCTTTCGGCTGAAGCAGCGTGTGCGCGAAGCAGCCGCTTCTCCTGCTCCGGGAGCCGGACAGAGCGCTAGCTTGTACGAGGGCGAAGAACGAAGCCGCAGAGCACCGGGCTTCTGCGCGCACCCTAAGGACTGCTAGAGGACCGTGCTGGCCGCTCGCCTTCCCCTTCAATTCCATTCTAGCATCCCTATAGAAGATGTTCCAGGACAATTTTCCTGAGTTTTGAATTCGTCCTGATGCAGCCCCTCCTGGGAAACTCGTGCTCGTCCTCTGAGGCTCCGAGTGCAGAGACCTCGATGGCAACTGCAGAAATGAAGGGCTGCGTTGAGTTGTCGAGAAGCAAGAACATAGCCAGCGCCTTGTGTTTGGGAGTCAGCAGCTGCTGGACTTTTGCGATTGCCTTCACGGTGCGCTGAATGCCAGGACGGCATGTGCACGTTAAAACAACGAGCTGGGCAAGAGTAATCGAAAGATCACGGCCGTCAGAAAGCAGCTTATATATTGCCCTGGAAAGAGCACTGCTTTTGGAGTGTGCAGTAAAATCGTGTTTCTGGACAAGGGAGGCATAAGTGCGCTGCGCTCCTAAGCTATCTCCCTGCGAGACACACTGCCAAAGCTTTTCGCTATGATGCAGTCTAGTGCAGACGCACACTACGGCTCTCCGGAGCTGTCCGAAGCCAAGCGCCGGTGGCCGGCGTCTTTCGGCTGAAGCAGCGCTTCGGAGCGTACGGCTGTTGTGTGCGCGAAGCAGCCGCTTCTCCTGCTCCGGGAGCCGGACAGAGCGGTAGCTTGTACGAGGGCGAAGAACGTTGCCGCAGGGAGACGACATTGTGTGCACAGCCTTGGCACTGCTAGAGGACGGTGGCTAAAGCTCCCTGCCTGTTCAATGCACTGCTGGCATGCTTTCTCGAAGGTGTTCCGTGACAACTTTCCTGGGTTTTGACTTCGTTCTGATGCAGCCATTCTTGGGAAATCTGTGCTCGTCCCCGGAGGATCGAGATGCAGAGAACGCGATGGCAGCTGCCGAAATGAAGGACTCTGTTGAAGTGTCGAGAAGAAAGAACTTAGACAAGCATGTTGTGTTTGGGAGTCAGCAGCTGCTGGACTTTTGCGATTGCTTTCACTGTGCACTGAATGCCAATACGGCATGTGCACGTTAAAACAACGAGCTGGGCATGAGCAGGAAGGGAGCACGGGCATCAGAGTGCATCTGGCATCTTGCCCTGGAAAGAGCACTGCTTTTGGAGTGTGCAGTAAAATCGTGTTTCTGGACAAGGGAGGCATAAGTGCGCTGCGCTCCTAAGCTATCTCCCTGCGAGACACACTGCCAAAGCTTTTCGCTATGATGCAGTCTAGTGCAGACGCACACTACGGCTCTCGGCTGCTGTCCGAAGCGAAGCGCCGGTGGCCGGCGTCTTTCGGCTGAAGCAGCGCTTCGGAGCGTACGGCTGCCGCTCCGCTGTTGTGTGCGCGAAGCAGCCGCTTCTCCTGCTCCGGGAGCCGGACAGAGCGGTAGCTTGTACGAGGGCGAAGAACGAAGCCGCAGAGCAACGGGCTTCTGCGCGCACCCTAAGGACTGCTAGAGGACCGTGCTGGCCGCTCGCCTTCCCCTTCAATTCCATTCTAGCATCCCTATGGAAGATGTTCCAGGACAATTTTCCTGAGTTTTGAATTCGTCCTGATGCAGCCCCTCCTTGGAAACTCGTGCTCGTCCTCTGAGTCTCCGAGTGCAGAGACCTCGATGGCAACTGCAGAAATGAAGGGCTGCGTTGAGTTGTCGAGAAGCAAGAACATAGCCAGCGCCTTGTGTTTGGGAGTCAGCAGCTGCTGGACTTTTGCGTTTGCCTTCACGGTGCACTGAATGCCAGGACGGCATGTGCACGTTAAAACAATGAGCTGGGCAAGAGTAATCGAAAGATCACGGCCGTCAGAAAGCAGCTTATATATTGCCCTGGAAAGAGCACTGTTTTTGGAGTGTGCAGTAAAATCGTGTTTCTGGACAAGGGAGGCATAAGTGCGCTGCGCTCCTAAGCTATCTCCCTGCGAGACACACTGCCAAAGCTTTTCGCTATGATGCAGTCTAGTGCAGACCCACACTACGGCTCTCCGGAGCTGTCCGAAGCCAAGCGCCGGTGGCCGGCGTCTTTCGGCTGAAGCAGCGCTTCGGAGCGTACGGCTGTTGTGTGCGCGAAGCAGCCGCTTCTCCTGCTCCGGGAGCCGGACAGAGCGGTAGCTTGTACGAGGGCGAAGAACGTTGCCGCAGGGAGACGACATTGTGTGCACAGCCTTGGCACTGCTAGAGGACGGTGACTAAAGCTCCCTGCCTCTTCAATGCACTGCTGGCATGCTTTCTCGAAGGTGTTCCGAGACAACTTTCCTGGGTTTTGACTTCGTTCTGATGCAGCCCCTCTTGGGAAATCTGTGCTCGTCCCCGGAGGATCGAGATGCTGAGAACGCGATGGCAGCTGCCGAAATGAAGGACTCTGTTGAAGTGTCGAGAAGAAAGAACTTAGACAAGCGTGTTGTGTTTGGGAGTCAGCAGCTGCTGGACTTTTGCGATTGCTTTCACTGTGCACTGAATGCCAAGAAGGCATGTGCACGTTAAAACAACGAGCTGGGCATGAGCAGGAAGGGAGCACGGGCATCAGAGTGCATCTGGCATCTTGCCCTGGAAAGAGCACTGCTTTTGGAGTGTGCAGTAAAATCGTGTTTCTGGACAAGGGAGGCATAAGTGCGCTGCGCTCCTAAGCTATCTCCCTGCGAGACACACTGCCAAAGCTTTTCGCTATGATGCAGTCTAGTGCAGACGCACACTACGGCTCTCCGGAGCTGTCCGAAGCCAAGCGCCGGTGGCCGGCGTCTTTCGGCTGAAGCAGCGCTTCGGAGCGTACGGCTGCCGCCCCCCTGTTGTGTGCGCGAAGCAGCCGCTTCTCCTGCTCCGGGAGCCGGACAGAGCGGTAGCTTGTACGAAGGCGAAGAACAAAGCCGCAGAGCAACGGGCTTCTGCGCGCACCCTAAGGACTGCTAGAGGACCGTGGTGGCCGCTCGCCTGCCTCTTCAATTGCATTCTAGCATCCTTATGGAAGGTGTTCCAGGACAATTTTCCTGAGTTTTGAATTCGTCCTGATGCAGCCCCTCCTGGGAAACTCGTGCTCGTCCTCTGAGGCTCCGAGTGCAGAGACCTCGATGGCAACTGCAGAAATGAAGGGCTGCGTTGAGTTGTCGAGAAGCAAGAACATAGCCAGCGCCTTGTGTTTGGGAGTCAGTAGCTGCTGGACTTTTGCGATTGCCTTCACCGTGCACTGAATGCCAGGACGGCATGTGCACGTTAAAACAACGAGCTGGGCAAGAGTAATCGAAAGATCACGGCCGTCAGAAAGCAGCTTATATATTGCCCTGGAAAGAGCACTGCTTTTGGAGTGTGCAGTAAAATCGTGTTTCTGGACAAGGGAGGCATAAGTGCGCTGCGCTCCTAAGCTATCTCCCTGCGAGACACACTGCCAAAGCTTTTCGCTATGATGCAGTCTAGTGCAGACGCACACTACGGCTCTCCGGAGCTGTCCGAAGCCAAGCGCCGGTGGCCGGCGTCTTTCGGCTGAAGCAGCGCTTCGGAGCGTACGGCTGTTGTGTGCGCGAAGCAGCCGCTTCTCCTGCTCCGGGAGCCGGACAGAGCGGTAGCTTGTACGAGGGCGAAGAACGTTGCCGCAGGGAGACGACATTGTGTGCACAGCCTTGGCACTGCTAGAGGACGGTGACTAAAGCTCCCTGCCTCTTCCATGCACTGCTGGCATGCTTTCTCGAAGGTGTTCCGAGACAACTTTCCTGGGTTTTGACTTCGTTCTGATGCAGCCCCTCTTGGGAAATCTGTGCTCGTCCCCGGAGGATCGAGATGCTGAGAACGCGATGGCAGCTGCCGAAATGAAGGACTCTGTTGAAGTGTCGAGAAGAAAGAACTTAGACAAGCGTGTTGTGTTTGGGAGTCAGCAGCTGCTGGACTTTTGCGATTGCTTTCACGGTGCACTGAATGCCAAGAAGGCATGTGCACGTTAAAACAACGAGCTGGGCATGAGCAGGAAGGGAGCACGGGCATCAGAGTGCATCTGGCATCTTGCCCTGGAAAGAGCACTGTTTTTGGAGTGTGCAGTAAAATCGTGTTTCTGGACAAGGGAGGCATAAGTGCGCTGCGCTCCTAAGCTATCTCCCTGCGAGACACACTGCCAAAGCTTTTCGCTATGATGCAGTCTAGTGCAGACGCACACTACGGCTCTCCGGAGCTGTCCGAAGCCAAGCGCCGGTGGCCGGCGTCTTTCGGCTGAAGCAGCGCTTCGGAGCGTACGGCTGCCGCTCCGCTGTTGTGTGCGCGAAGCAGCCGCTTCTCCTGCTCCGGGAGCCGGACAGAGCGGTAGCTTGTACGAGGGCGAAGAACGAAGCCGCAGAGCACCGGGCTTCTGCGCGCACCCTAAAAACTGCTACAGGACCGTGCTGGCCGCTCGCCTGCCTCTTCAATTCCATTCTAGCATCCTTATGGAAGGTGTTCCAGGACAATTTTCCTGAGTTTTGAATTCGTCCTGATGCAGCCCCTCCTGGGAAACTCGTGCTCGTCCTCTGGGTCTCCGAGTGCAGAGACCTCGATGGCAACTGCAGAAATGAAGGGCTGCGTTGAGTTGTCGAGAAGCAAGAACATAGCCAGCGCCTTGTGTTTGGGAGTCAGCAGCTGCTGGACTTTTGCGATTGCCTTCACGGTGCGCTGAATGCCAAGAAGGCATGTGCACGTTAAAACAACGAGCTGGGCAAGAGCAGGAAGAGAGCACGGGCATCAGAGTGCATCTGGCATCTTGCCCTGGATAGAGCACTGCTTTTGGAGTGTGCAGTAAAATCGTGTTTCTGGACAAGGGAGGCATAAGTGCGCTGCGCTCCTAAGCTATCTCCCTGCGAGACACACTGCCAAAGCTTTTCGCTATGATGCAGTCTAGTGCAGACGCACACTACGGCTCTCCGGAGCTGTCCGAAGCCAAGCGCCGGTGGCCGGCGTCTTTCGGCTGAAGCAGCGCTTCGGAGCGTACGGCTGTTGTGTGCGCGAAGCAGCCGCTTCTCCTGCTCCGGGAGCCGGACAGAGCAGTAGCTTGTACGAGGGCGAAGAACGTTGCCGCAGGGAGACGACATTGTGTGCACAGCCTTGGCACTGCTAGAGGACGGTGGCTAAAGCTCCCTGCCTCTTCAATGCACTGCTGGCATGCTTTCTTGAAGGTGTTCCGTGACAACTTTCCTGGGTTTTGACTTCGTTCTGATGCAGCCATTCTTGGGAAATCTGTGCTCGTCCCCGGAGGATCGAGATGCAGAGAACGCGATGGCAGCTGCCGAAATGAAGGACTCTGTTGAAGTGTCGAGAAGAAATAACTTAGACAAGCGTGTTGTGTTTGGGAGTCAGCAGCTGCTGGACTTTTGCGATTGCTTTCTTTGTGCACTGAATGCCAAGAAGGCATGTGCACGTTAAAACAACGAGCTGGGCATGAGCAGGAAGGGAGCACGGGCATCAGAGTGCATCTGGCATCTTGCCCTGGAAAGAGCACTGCTTTTGGAGTGTGCAGTAAAATCGTGTTTCTGGACAAGGGAGGCATAAGTGCGCTGCGCTCCTAAGCTATCTCCCTGCGAGACACACTGCCAAAGCTTTTCGCTATGATGCAGTCTAGTGCAGACGCACACTACGGCTCTCCGGAGCTGTCCGAAGCCAAGCGCCGGTGGCCGGCGTCTTTCGGCTGAAGCAGCGCTTCGGAGCGTACGGCTGCCGCCCCCCTGTTGTGTGCGCGAAGCAGCCGCTTCTCCTGCTCCGGGAGCCGGACAGAGCGGTAGCTTGTACGAAGGCGAAGAACGAAGCCGCAGAGCAACGGGCTTCTGCGCGCACCCTAAGGACTGCTAGAGGACCGTGGTGGCCGCTCGCCTGCCTCTTCAATTGCATTCTAGCATCCTTATGGAAGGTGTTCCAGGACAATTTTCCTGAGTTTTGAATTCGTCCTGATGCAGCCCCTCCTGGGAAACTCGTGCTCGTCCTCTGAGGCTCCGAGTGCAGAGACCTCGATGGCAACTGCAGAAATGAAGGGCTGCGTTGAGTTGTCGAGAAGCAAGAACATAGCCAGCGCCTTGTGTTTGGGAGTCAGTAGCTGCTGGACTTTTGCGATTGCCTTCACCGTGCACTGAATGCCAGGACGGCATGTGCACGTTAAAACAACGAGCTGGGCAAGAGTAATCGAAAGATCACGGCCGTCAGAAAGCAGCTTATATATTGCCCTGGAAAGAGCACTGCTTTTGGAGTGTGCAGTAAAATCGTGTTTCTGGACAAGGGAGGCATAAGTGCGCTGCGCTCCTAAGCTATCTCCCTGCGAGACACACTGCCAAAGCTTTTCGCTATGATGCAGTCTAGTGCAGACGCACACTACGGCTCTCCGGAGCTGTCCGAAGCCAAGCGCCGGTGGCCGGCGTCTTTCGGCTGAAGCAGCGCTTCGGAGCGTACGGCTGTTGTGTGCGCGAAGCAGCCGCTTCTCCTGCTCCGGGAGCCGGACAGAGCGGTAGCTTGTACGAGGGCGAAGAACGTTGCCGCAGGGAGACGACATTGTGTGCACAGCCTTGGCACTGCTAGAGGACGGTGACTAAAGCTCCCTGCCTCTTCCATGCACTGCTGGCATGCTTTCTCGAAGGTGTTCCGAGACAACTTTCCTGGGTTTTGACTTCGTTCTGATGCAGCCCCTCTTGGGAAATCTGTGCTCGTCCCCGGAGGATCGAGATGCTGAGAACGCGATGGCAGCTGCCGAAATGAAGGACTCTGTTGAAGTGTCGAGAAGAAAGAACTTAGACAAGCGTGTTGTGTTTGGGAGTCAGCAGCTGCTGGACTTTTGCGATTGCTTTCACGGTGCACTGAATGCCAAGAAGGCATGTGCACGTTAAAACAACGAGCTGGGCATGAGCAGGAAGGGAGCACGGGCATCAGAGTGCATCTGGCATCTTGCCCTGGAAAGAGCACTGTTTTTGGAGTGTGCAGTAAAATCGTGTTTCTGGACAAGGGAGGCATAAGTGCGCTGCGCTCCTAAGCTATCTCCCTGCGAGACACACTGCCAAAGCTTTTCGCTATGATGCAGTCTAGTGCAGACGCACACTACGGCTCTCCGGAGCTGTCCGAAGCCAAGCGCCGGTGGCCGGCGTCTTTCGGCTGAAGCAGCGCTTCGGAGCGTACGGCTGCCGCTCCGCTGTTGTGTGCGCGAAGCAGCCGCTTCTCCTGCTCCGGGAGCCGGACAGAGCGGTAGCTTGTACGAGGGCGAAGAACGAAGCCGCAGAGCACCGGGCTTCTGCGCGCACCCTAAAAACTGCTACAGGACCGTGCTGGCCGCTCGCCTGCCTCTTCAATTCCATTCTAGCATCCTTATGGAAGGTGTTCCAGGACAATTTTCCTGAGTTTTGAATTCGTCCTGATGCAGCCCCTCCTGGGAAACTCGTGCTCGTCCTCTGGGTCTCCGAGTGCAGAGACCTCGATGGCAACTGCAGAAATGAAGGGCTGCGTTGAGTTGTCGAGAAGCAAGAACATAGCCAGCGCCTTGTGTTTGGGAGTCAGCAGCTGCTGGACTTTTGCGATTGCCTTCACGGTGCGCTGAATGCCAGGACGGCATGTGCACGTTAAAACAACGAGCTGGGCAAGAGCAGGAAGAGAGCACGGGCATCAGAGTGCATCTGGCATCTTGCCCTGGATAGAGCACTGCTTTTGGAGTGTGCAGTAAAATCGTGTTTCTGGACAAGGGAGGCATAAGTGCGCTGCGCTCCTAAGCTATCTCCCTGCGAGACACACTGCCAAAGCTTTTCGCTATGATGCAGTCTAGTGCAGACGCACACTACGGCTCTCCGGAGCTGTCCGAAGCCAAGCGCCGGTGGCCGGCGTCTTTCGGCTGAAGCAGCGCTTCGGAGCGTACGGCTGTTGTGTGCGCGAAGCAGCCGCTTCTCCTGCTCCGGGAGCCGGACAGAGCGGTAGCTTGTACGAGGGCGAAGAACGTTGCCGCAGGGAGACGACATTGTGTGCACAGCCTTGGCACTGCTAGAGGACGGTGGCTAAAGCTCCCTGCCTCTTCAATGCACTGCTGGCATGCTTTCTTGAAGGTGTTCCGTGACAACTTTCCTGGGTTTTGACTTCGTTCTGATGCAGCCATTCTTGGGAAATCTGTGCTCGTCCCCGGAGGATCGAGATGCAGAGAACGCGATGGCAGCTGCCGAAATGAAGGACTCTGTTGAAGTGTCGAGAAGAAATAACTTAGACAAGCGTGTTGTGTTTGGGAGTCAGCAGCTGCTGGACTTTTGCGATTGCTTTCACGGTGCACTGAATGCCAGGACGGCATGTGCACGTTAAAACAACGAGCTGGGCATGAGCAGGAAGGGAGCACGGGCATCAGAGTGCATCTGGCATCTTGCCCTGGAAAGAGCACTGCTTTTGGAGTGTGCAGTAAAATCGTGTTTCTGGACAAGGGAGGCATAAGTGCGCTGCGCTCCTAAGCTATCTCCCTGCGAGACACACTGCCAAAGCTTTTCGCTATGATGCAGTCTAGTGCAGACGCACACTACGGCTCTCCGGAGCTGTCCGAAGCCAAGCGCCCGTGGCCGGCGTCTTTCGGCTGAAGCAGCGTGTGCGCGAAGCAGCCGCTTCTCCTGCTCCGGGAGCCGGACAGAGCGCTAGCTTGTACGAGGGCGAAGAACGAAGCCGCAGAGCACCGGGCTTCTGCGCGCACCCTAAGGACTGCTAGAGGACCGTGCTGGCCGCTCGCCTTCCCCTTCAATTCCATTCTAGCATCCCTATAGAAGATGTTCCAGGACAATTTTCCTGAGTTTTGAATTCGTCCTGATGCAGCCCCTCCTGGGAAACTCGTGCTCGTCCTCTGGGTCTCCGAGTGCAGAGACCTCGATGGCAACTGCAGAAATGAAGGGCTGCGTTGAGTTGTCGAGAAGCAAGAACATAGCCAGCGCCTTGTGTTTGGGAGTCAGCAGCTGCTGGACTTTTGCGTTTGCCTTCACGGTGCACTGAATGCCAGGACGGCATGTGCACGTTAAAACAACGAGCTGGGCAAGAGTAATCGAAAGATCACGGCCGTCAGAAAGCAGCTTATATATTGCCCTGGAAAGAGCACTGTTTTTGGAGTGTGCAGTAAAATCGTGTTTCTGGACAAGGGAGGCATAAGTGCGCTGCGCTCCTAAGCTATCTCCCTGCGAGACACACTGCCAAAGCTTTTCGCTATGATGCAGTCTAGTGCAGACGCACACTACGGCTCTCGGCTGCTGTCCGAAGCCAAGCGCCGGTGGCCGGCGTCTTTCGGCTGAAGCAGCGCTTCGGAGCGTACGGCTGTTGTGTGCGCGAAGCAGCCGCTTCTCCTGCTCCGGGAGCCGGACAGAGCGGTAGCTTGTACGAGGGCGAAGAACGTTGCCGCAGGGAGACGACATTGTGTGCACAGCCTTGGCACTGCTAGAGGACGGTGACTAAAGCTCCCTGCCTCTTCAATGCACTGCTGGCATGCTTTCTCGAAGGTGTTCCGAGACAACTTTCCTGGGTTTTGACTTCGTTCTGATGCAGCCCCTCTTGGGAAATCTGTGCTCGTCCCCGGAGGATCGAGATGCTGAGAACGCGATGGCAGCTGCCGAAATGAAGGACTCTGTTGAAGTGTCGAGAAGAAAGAACTTAGACAAGCGTGTTGTGTTTGGGAGTCAGCAGCTGCTGGACTTTTGCGATTGCTTTCACGGTGCACTGAATGCCAAGAAGGCATGTGCACGTTAAAACAACGAGCTGGGCATGAGCAGGAAGGGAGCACGGGCATCAGAGTGCATCTGGCATCTTGCCCTGGAAAGAGCACTGTTTTTGGAGTGTGCAGTAAAATCGTGTTTCTGGACAAGGGAGGCATAAGTGCGCTGCGCTCCTAAGCTATCTCCCTGCGAGACACACTGCCAAAGCTTTTCGCTATGATGCAGTCTAGTGCAGACGCACACTACGGCTCTCCGGAGCTGTCCGAAGCCAAGCGCCGGTGGCCGGCGTCTTTCGGCTGAAGCAGCGCTTCGGAGCGTACGGCTGCCGCCCCCCTGTTGTGTGCGCGAAGCAGCCGCTTCTCCTGCTCCGGGAGCCGGACAGAGCGCTAGCTTGTACGAGGGCGAAGAACGAAGCCGCAGAGCACCGGGCTTCTGCGCGCACCCTAAAAACTGCTAGAGGACCGTGCTGGCCGCTCGCCTGCCTCTTCAATTCCATTCTAGCATCCTTATGGAAGGTGTTCCAGGACAATTTTCCTGAGTTTTGAATTCGTCCTGATGCAGCCCCTCCTGGGAAACTCGTGCTCGTCCTCTGGGTCTCCGAGTGCAGAGACCTCGATGGCAACTGCAGAAATGAAGGGCTGCGTTGAGTTGTCGAGAAGCAAGAACATAGCCAGCGCCTTGTGTTTGGGAGTCAGCAGCTGCTGGACTTTTGCGATTGCCTTCACGGTGCGCTGAATGCCAGGACGGCATGTGCACGTTAAAACAACGAGCTGGGCAAGAGTAATCGAAAGATCACGGCCGTCAGAAAGCAGCTTATATATTGCCCTGGAAAGAGCACTGCTTTTGGAGTGTGCAGTAAAATCGTGTTTCTGGACAAGGGAGGCATAAGTGCGCTGCGCTCCTAAGCTATCTCCCTGCGAGACACACTGCCAAAGCTTTTCGCTATGATGCAGTCTAGTGCAGACGCACACTACGGCTCTCCGGAGCTGTCCGAAGCCAAGCGCCGGTGGCCGGCGTCTTTCGGCTGAAGCAGCGCTTCGGAGCGTACGGCTGTTGTGTGCGCGAAGCAGCCGCTTCTCCTGCTCCGGGAGCCGGACAGAGCGGTAGCTTGTACGAGGGCGAAGAACGTTGCCGCAGGGAGACGACATTGTGTGCACAGCCTTGGCACTGCTAGAGGACGGTGACTAAAGCTCCCTGCCTCTTCAATGCACTGCTGGCATGCTTTCTCGAAGGTGTTCCGTGACAACTTTCCTGGGTTTTGACTTCGTTCTGATGCAGCCATTCTTGGGAAATCTGTGCTCGTCCCCGGAGGATCGAGATGCAGAGAACGCGATGGCAGCTGCCGAAATGAAGGACTCTGTTGAAGTGTCGAGAAGAAAGAACTTAGACAAGCGTGTTGTGTTTGGGAGTCAGCAGCTGCTGGACTTTTGCGATTGCTTTCACTGTGCACTGAATGCCAATACGGCATGTGCACGTTAAAACAACGAGCTGGGCATGAGCAGGAAGGGAGCACGGGCATCAGAGTGCATCTGGCATCTTGCCCTGGAAAGAGCACTGCTTTTGGAGTGTGCAGTAAAATCGTGTTTCTGGACAAGGGAGGCATAAGTGCGCTGCGCTCCTAAGCTATCTCCCTGCGAGACACACTGCCAAAGCTTTTCGCTATGATGCAGTCTAGTGCAGACGCACACTACGGCTCTCCGGAGCTGTCCGAAGCCAAGCGCCCGTGGCCGGCGTCTTTCGGCTGAAGCAGCGCTTCGGAGCGTACGGCTGCCGCTCCCCTGTTGTGTGCGCGAAGCAGCCGCTTCTCCTGCTCCGGGAGCCGGACAGAGCGGTAGCTTGTACGAAGGCGAAGAACGAAGCCGCAGAGCAACGGGCTTCTGCGCGCACCCTAAGGACTGCTAGAGGACCGTGGTGGCCGCTCGCCTGCCTCTTCAATTGCATTCTAGCATCCTTATGGAAGGTGTTCCAGGACAATTTTCCTGAGTTTTGAATTCGTCCTGATGCAGCCCCTCCTGGGAAACTCGTGCTCGTCCTCTGAGGCTCCGAGTGCAGAGACCTCGATGGCAACTGCAGAAATGAAGGGCTGCGTTGAGTTGTCGAGAAGCAAGAACATAGCCAGCGCCTTGTGTTTGGGAGTCAGTAGCTGCTGGACTTTTGCGATTGCCTTCACGGTGCACTGAATGCCAGGACGGCATGTGCACGTTAAAACAACGAGCTGGGCAAGAGTAATCGAAAGATCACGGCCGTCAGAAAGCAGCTTATATATTGCCCTGGAAAGAGCACTGCTTTTGGAGTGTGCAGTAAAATCGTGTTTCTGGACAAGGGAGGCATAAGTGCGCTGCGCTCCTAAGCTATCTCCCTGCGAGACACACTGCCAAAGCTTTTCGCTATGATGCAGTCTAGTGCAGACGCACACTACGGCTCTCCGGAGCTGTCCGAAGCCAAGCGCCGGTGGCCGGCGTCTTTCGGCTGAAGCAGCGCTTCGGAGCGTACGGCTGTTGTGTGCGCGAAGCAGCCGCTTCTCCTGCTCCGGGAGCCGGACAGAGCGGTAGCTTGTACGAGGGCGAAGAACGTTGCCGCAGGGAGACGACATTGTGTGCACAGCCTTGGCACTGCTAGAGGACGGTGGCTAAAGCTCCCTGCCTCTTCAATGCACTGCTGGCATGCTTTCTTGAAGGTGTTCCGTGACAACTTTCCTGGGTTTTGACTTCGTTCTGATGCAGCCATTCTTGGGAAATCTGTGCTCGTCCCCGGAGGATCGAGATGCAGAGAACGCGATGCCAGCTGCCGAAATGAAGGACTCTGTTGAAGTGTCGAGAAGAAAGAACTTAGACAAGCGTGTTGTGTTTGGGAGTCAGCAGCTGCTGGACTTTTGCGATTGCTTTCACGGTGCACTGAATGCCAAGAAGGCATGTGCACGTTAAAACAACGAGCTGGGCATGAGCAGGAAGGGAGCACGGGCATCAGAGTGCATCTGGCATCTTGCCCTGGAAAGAGCACTGCTTTTGGAGTGTGCAGTAAAATCGTGTTTCTGGACAAGGGAGGCATAAGTGCGCTGCGCTCCTAAGCTATCTCCCTGCGAGACACACTGCCAAAGCTTTTCGCTATGATGCAGTCTAGTGCAGACGCACACTACGGCTCTCCGGAGCTGTCCGAAGCCAAGCGCCCGTGGCCGGCGTCTTTCGGCTGAAGCAGCGTGTGCGCGAAGCAGCCGCTTCTCCTGCTCCGGGAGCCGGACAGAGCGCTAGCTTGTACGAGGGCGAAGAACGAAGCCGCAGAGCACCGGGCTTCTGCGCGCACCCTAAGGACTGCTAGAGGACCGTGCTGGCCGCTCGCCTTCCCCTTCAATTCCATTCTAGCATCCCTATAGAAGATGTTCCAGGACAATTTTCCTGAGTTTTGAATTCGTCCTGATGCAGCCCCTCCTGGGAAACTCGTGCTCGTCCTCTGGGTCTCCGAGTGCAGAGACCTCGATGGCAACTGCAGAAATGAAGGGCTGCGTTGAGTTGTCGAGAAGCAAGAACATAGCCAGCGCCTTGTGTTTGGGAGTCAGCAGCTGCTGGACTTTTGCGTTTGCCTTCACCGTGCACTGAATGCCAGGACGGCATGTGCACGTTAAAACAACGAGCTGGGCAAGAGTAATCGAAAGATCACGGCCGTCAGAAAGCAGCTTATATATTGCCCTGGAAAGAGCACTGTTTTTGGAGTGCGCAATAAAATCGTGTTTCTGGACAAGGGAGGCATAAGTGCGCTGCGCTCCTAAGCTATCTCCCTGCGAGACACACTGCCAAAGCTTTTCGCTATGATGCAGTCTAGTGCAGACGCACACTACGGCTCTCCGGAGCTGTCCGAAGCCAAGCGCCGGTGGCCGGCGTCTTTCGGCTGAAGCAGCGCTTCGGAGCGTACGGCTGTTGTGTGCGCGAAGCAGCCGCTTCTCCTGCTCCGGGAGCCGGACAGAGCGGTAGCTTGTACGAGGGCGAAGAACGTTGCCGCAGGGAGACGACATTGTGTGCACAGCCTTGGCACTGCTAGAGGACGGTGACTAAAGCTCCCTGCCTGTTCAATGCACTGCTGGCATGCTTTCTCGAAGGTGTTCCGTGACAACTTTCCTGGGTTTTGACTTCGTTCTGATGCAGCCATTCTTGGGAAATCTGTGCTCGTCCCCGGAGGATCGAGATGCAGAGAACGCGATGGCAGCTGCCGAAATGAAGGACTCTGTTGAAGTGTCGAGAAGAAAGAACTTAGACAAGCGTGTTGTGTTTGGGAGTCAGCAGCTGCTGGACTTTTGCGATTGCTTTCACTGTGCACTGAATGCCAATACGGCATGTGCACGTTAAAACAACGAGCTGGGCATGAGCAGGAAGGGAGCACGGGCATCAGAGTGCATCTGGCATCTTGCCCTGGAAAGAGCACTGCTTTTGGAGTGTGCAGTAAAATCGTGTTTCTGGACAAGGGAGGCATAAGTGCGCTGCGCTCCTAAGCTATCTCCCTGCGAGACACACTGCCAAAGCTTTTCGCTATGATGCAGTCTAGTGCAGACGCACACTACGGCTCTCCGGAGCTGTCCGAAGCCAAGCGCCGGTGGCCGGCGTCTTTCGGCTGAAGCAGCGCTTCGGAGCGTACGGCTGCCGCTCCCCTGTTGTGTGCGCGAAGCAGCCGCTTCTCCTGCTCCGGGAGCCGGACAGAGCGGTAGCTTGTACGAAGGCGAAGAACGAAGCCGCAGAGCAACGGGCTTCTGCGCGCACCCTAAGGACTGCTAGAGGACCGTGGTGGCCGCTCGCCTGCCTCTTCAATTGCATTCTAGCATCCTTATGGAAGGTGTTCCAGGACAATTTTCCTGAGTTTTGAATTCGTCCTGATGCAGCCCCTCCTGGGAAACTCGTGCTCGTCCTCTGAGGCTCCGAGTGCAGAGACCTCGATGGCAACTGCAGAAATGAAGGGCTGCGTTGAGTTGTCGAGAAGCAAGAACATAGCCAGCGCCTTGTGTTTGGGAGTCAGCAGCTGCTGGACTTTTGCGTTTGCCTTCACGGTGCACTGAATGCCAGGACGGCATGTGCACGTTAAAACAACGAGCTGGGCAAGAGTAATCGAAAGATCACGGCCGTCAGAAAGCAGCTTATATATTGCCCTGGAAAGAGCACTGTTTTTGGAGTGTGCAGTAAAATCGTGTTTCTGGACAAGGGAGGCATAAGTGCGCTGCGCTCCTAAGCTATCTCCCTGCGAGACACACTGCCAAAGCTTTTCGCTATGATGCAGTCTAGTGCAGACCCACACTACGGCTCTCCGGAGCTGTCCGAAGCCAAGCGCCGGTGGCCGGCGTCTTTCGGCTGAAGCAGCGCTTCGGAGCGTACGGCTGTTGTGTGCGCGAAGCAGCCGCTTCTCCTGCTCCGGGAGCCGGACAGAGCGGTAGCTTGTACGAGGGCGAAGAACGTTGCCGCAGGGAGACGACATTGTGTGCACAGCCTTGGCACTGCTAGAGGACGGTGACTAAAGCTCCCTGCCTCTTCAATGCACTGCTGGCATGCTTTCTCGAAGGTGTTCCGAGACAACTTTCCTGGGTTTTGACTTCGTTCTGATGCAGCCCCTCTTGGGAAATCTGTGCTCGTCCCCGGAGGATCGAGATGCTGAGAACGCGATGGCAGCTGCCGAAATGAAGGACTCTGTTGAAGTGTCGAGAAGAAAGAACTTAGACAAGCGTGTTGTGTTTGGGAGTCAGCAGCTGCTGGACTTTTGCGATTGCTTTCACTGTGCACTGAATGCCAAGAAGGCATGTGCACGTTAAAACAACGAGCTGGGCATGAGCAGGAAGGGAGCACGGGCATCAGAGTGCATCTGGCATCTTGCCCTGGAAAGAGCACTGCTTTTGGAGTGTGCAGTAAAATCGTGTTTCTGGACAAGGGAGGCATAAGTGCGCTGCGCTCCTAAGCTATCTCCCTGCGAGACACACTGCCAAAGCTTTTCGCTATGATGCAGTCTAGTGCAGACGCACACTACGGCTCTCCGGAGCTGTCCGAAGCGAAGCGCCGGTGGCCGGCGTCTTTCGGCTGAAGCAGCGCTTCGGAGCGTACGGCTGCCGCCCCCCTGTTGTGTGCGCGAAGCAGCCGCTTCTCCTGCTCCGGGAGCCGGACAGAGCGGTAGCTTGTACGAAGGCGAAGAACGAAGCCGCAGAGCAACGGGCTTCTGCGCGCACCCTAAGGACTGCTAGAGGACCGTGGTGGCCGCTCGCCTGCCTCTTCAATTGCATTCTAGCATCCTTATGGAAGGTGTTCCAGGACAATTTTCCTGAGTTTTGAATTCGTCCTGATGCAGCCCCTCCTGGGAAACTCGTGCTCGTCCTCTGAGGCTCCGAGTGCAGAGACCTCGATGGCAACTGCAGAAATGAAGGGCTGCGTTGAGTTGTCGAGAAGCAAGAACATAGCCAGCGCCTTGTGTTTGGGAGTCAGTAGCTGCTGGACTTTTGCGATTGCCTTCACCGTGCACTGAATGCCAGGACGGCATGTGCACGTTAAAACAACGAGCTGGGCAAGAGTAATCGAAAGATCACGGCCGTCAGAAAGCAGCTTATATATTGCCCTGGAAAGAGCACTGCTTTTGGAGTGTGCAGTAAAATCGTGTTTCTGGACAAGGGAGGCATAAGTGCGCTGCGCTCCTAAGCTATCTCCCTGCGAGACACACTGCCAAAGCTTTTCGCTATGATGCAGTCTAGTGCAGACGCACACTACGGCTCTCCGGAGCTGTCCGAAGCCAAGCGCCGGTGGCCGGCGTCTTTCGGCTGAAGCAGCGCTTCGGAGCGTACGGCTGCCGCTCCGCTGTTGTGTGCGCGAAGCAGCCGCTTCTCCTGCTCCGGGAGCCGGACAGAGCGGTAGCTTGTACGAGGGCGAAGAACGAAGCCGCAGAGCACCGGGCTTCTGCGCGCACCCTAAAAACTGCTACAGGACCGTGCTGGCCGCTCGCCTGCCTCTTCAATTCCATTCTAGCATCCTTATGGAAGGTGTTCCAGGACAATTTTCCTGAGTTTTGAATTCGTCCTGATGCAGCCCCTCCTGGGAAACTCGTGCTCGTCCTCTGGGTCTCCGAGTGCAGAGACCTCGATGGCAACTGCAGAAATGAAGGGCTGCGTTGAGTTGTCGAGAAGCAAGAACATAGCCAGCGCCTTGTGTTTGGGAGTCAGCAGCTGCTGGACTTTTGCGATTGCCTTCACGGTGCGCTGAATGCCAGGACGGCATGTGCACGTTAAAACAACGAGCTGGGCAAGAGCAGGAAGAGAGCACGGGCATCAGAGTGCATCTGGCATCTTGCCCTGGATAGAGCACTGCTTTTGGAGTGTGCAGTAAAATCGTGTTTCTGGACAAGGGAGGCATAAGTGCGCTGCGCTCCTAAGCTATCTCCCTGCGAGACACACTGCCAAAGCTTTTCGCTATGATGCAGTCTAGTGCAGACGCACACTACGGCTCTCCGGAGCTGTCCGAAGCCAAGCGCCGGTGGCCGGCGTCTTTCGGCTGAAGCAGCGCTTCGGAGCGTACGGCTGTTGTGTGCGCGAAGCAGCCGCTTCTCCTGCTCCGGGAGCCGGACAGAGCGGTAGCTTGTACGAGGGCGAAGAACGTTGCCGCAGGGAGACGACATTGTGTGCACAGCCTTGGCACTGCTAGAGGACGGTGGCTAAAGCTCCCTGCCTCTTCAATGCACTGCTGGCATGCTTTCTTGAAGGTGTTCCGTGACAACTTTCCTGGGTTTTGACTTCGTTCTGATGCAGCCATTCTTGGGAAATCTGTGCTCGTCCCCGGAGGATCGAGATGCAGAGAACGCGATGGCAGCTGCCGAAATGAAGGACTCTGTTGAAGTGTCGAGAAGAAATAACTTAGACAAGCGTGTTGTGTTTGGGAGTCAGCAGCTGCTGGACTTTTGCGATTGCTTTCTTTGTGCACTGAATGCCAAGAAGGCATGTGCACGTTAAAACAACGAGCTGGGCATGAGCAGGAAGGGAGCACGGGCATCAGAGTGCATCTGGCATCTTGCCCTGGAAAGAGCACTGCTTTTGGAGTGTGCAGTAAAATCGTGTTTCTGGACAAGGGAGGCATAAGTGCGCTGCGCTCCTAAGCTATCTCCCTGCGAGACACACTGCCAAAGCTTTTCGCTATGATGCAGTCTAGTGCAGACGCACACTACGGCTCTCCGGAGCTGTCCGAAGCGAAGCGCCGGTGGCCGGCGTCTTTCGGCTGAAGCAGCGCTTCGGAGCGTACGGCTGCCGCCCCCCTGTTGTGTGCGCGAAGCAGCCGCTTCTCCTGCTCCGGGAGCCGGACAGAGCGGTAGCTTGTACGAAGGCGAAGAACGAAGCCGCAGAGCAACGGGCTTCTGCGCGCACCCTAAGGACTGCTAGAGGACCGTGGTGGCCGCTCGCCTGCCTCTTCAATTGCATTCTAGCATCCTTATGGAAGGTGTTCCAGGACAATTTTCCTGAGTTTTGAATTCGTCCTGATGCAGCCCCTCCTGGGAAACTCGTGCTCGTCCTCTGAGGCTCCGAGTGCAGAGACCTCGATGGCAACTGCAGAAATGAAGGGCTGCGTTGAGTTGTCGAGAAGCAAGAACATAGCCAGCGCCTTGTGTTTGGGAGTCAGTAGCTGCTGGACTTTTGCGATTGCCTTCACCGTGCACTGAATGCCAGGACGGCATGTGCACGTTAAAACAACGAGCTGGGCAAGAGTAATCGAAAGATCACGGCCGTCAGAAAGCAGCTTATATATTGCCCTGGAAAGAGCACTGCTTTTGGAGTGTGCAGTAAAATCGTGTTTCTGGACAAGGGAGGCATAAGTGCGCTGCGCTCCTAAGCTATCTCCCTGCGAGACACACTGCCAAAGCTTTTCGCTATGATGCAGTCTAGTGCAGACGCACACTACGGCTCTCCGGAGCTGTCCGAAGCCAAGCGCCGGTGGCCGGCGTCTTTCGGCTGAAGCAGCGCTTCGGAGCGTACGGCTGTTGTGTGCGCGAAGCAGCCGCTTCTCCTGCTCCGGGAGCCGGACAGAGCGGTAGCTTGTACGAGGGCGAAGAACGTTGCCGCAGGGAGACGACATTGTGTGCACAGCCTTGGCACTGCTAGAGGACGGTGACTAAAGCTCCCTGCCTCTTCCATGCACTGCTGGCATGCTTTCTCGAAGGTGTTCCGAGACAACTTTCCTGGGTTTTGACTTCGTTCTGATGCAGCCCCTCTTGGGAAATCTGTGCTCGTCCCCGGAGGATCGAGATGCTGAGAACGCGATGGCAGCTGCCGAAATGAAGGACTCTGTTGAAGTGTCGAGAAGAAAGAACTTAGACAAGCGTGTTGTGTTTGGGAGTCAGCAGCTGCTGGACTTTTGCGATTGCTTTCACGGTGCACTGAATGCCAAGAAGGCATGTGCACGTTAAAACAACGAGCTGGGCATGAGCAGGAAGGGAGCACGGGCATCAGAGTGCATCTGGCATCTTGCCCTGGAAAGAGCACTGTTTTTGGAGTGTGCAGTAAAATCGTGTTTCTGGACAAGGGAGGCATAAGTGCGCTGCGCTCCTAAGCTATCTCCCTGCGAGACACACTGCCAAAGCTTTTCGCTATGATGCAGTCTAGTGCAGACGCACACTACGGCTCTCCGGAGCTGTCCGAAGCCAAGCGCCGGTGGCCGGCGTCTTTCGGCTGAAGCAGCGCTTCGGAGCGTACGGCTGCCGCTCCGCTGTTGTGTGCGCGAAGCAGCCGCTTCTCCTGCTCCGGGAGCCGGACAGAGCGGTAGCTTGTACGAGGGCGAAGAACGAAGCCGCAGAGCACCGGGCTTCTGCGCGCACCCTAAAAACTGCTACAGGACCGTGCTGGCCGCTCGCCTGCCTCTTCAATTCCATTCTAGCATCCTTATGGAAGGTGTTCCAGGACAATTTTCCTGAGTTTTGAATTCGTCCTGATGCAGCCCCTCCTGGGAAACTCGTGCTCGTCCTCTGGGTCTCCGAGTGCAGAGACCTCGATGGCAACTGCAGAAATGAAGGGCTGCGTTGAGTTGTCGAGAAGCAAGAACATAGCCAGCGCCTTGTGTTTGGGAGTCAGCAGCTGCTGGACTTTTGCGATTGCCTTCACGGTGCGCTGAATGCCAGGACGGCATGTGCACGTTAAAACAACGAGCTGGGCAAGAGCAGGAAGAGAGCACGGGCATCAGAGTGCATCTGGCATCTTGCCCTGGATAGAGCACTGCTTTTGGAGTGTGCAGTAAAATCGTGTTTCTGGACAAGGGAGGCATAAGTGCGCTGCGCTCCTAAGCTATCTCCCTGCGAGACACACTGCCAAAGCTTTTCGCTATGATGCAGTCTAGTGCAGACGCACACTACGGCTCTCCGGAGCTGTCCGAAGCCAAGCGCCGGTGGCCGGCGTCTTTCGGCTGAAGCAGCGCTTCGGAGCGTACGGCTGTTGTGTGCGCGAAGCAGCCGCTTCTCCTGCTCCGGGAGCCGGACAGAGCGGTAGCTTGTACGAGGGCGAAGAACGTTGCCGCAGGGAGACGACATTGTGTGCACAGCCTTGGCACTGCTAGAGGACGGTGGCTAAAGCTCCCTGCCTCTTCAATGCACTGCTGGCATGCTTTCTTGAAGGTGTTCCGTGACAACTTTCCTGGGTTTTGACTTCGTTCTGATGCAGCCATTCTTGGGAAATCTGTGCTCGTCCCCGGAGGATCGAGATGCAGAGAACGCGATGGCAGCTGCCGAAATGAAGGACTCTGTTGAAGTGTCGAGAAGAAATAACTTAGACAAGCGTGTTGTGTTTGGGAGTCAGCAGCTGCTGGACTTTTGCGATTGCTTTCTTTGTGCACTGAATGCCAAGAAGGCATGTGCACGTTAAAACAACGAGCTGGGCATGAGCAGGAAGGGAGCACGGGCATCAGAGTGCATCTGGCATCTTGCCCTGGAAAGAGCACTGCTTTTGGAGTGTGCAGTAAAATCGTGTTTCTGGACAAGGGAGGCATAAGTGCGCTGCGCTCCTAAGCTATCTCCCTGCGAGACACACTGCCAAAGCTTTTCGCTATGATGCAGTCTAGTGCAGACGCACACTACGGCTCTCCGGAGCTGTCCGAAGCCAAGCGCCGGTGGCCGGCGTCTTTCGGCTGAAGCAGCGTGTGCGCGAAGCAGCCGCTTCTCCTGCTCCGGGAGCCGGACAGAGCGCTAGCTTGTACGAGGGCGAAGAACGAAGCCGCAGAGCACCGGGCTTCTGCGCGCACCCTAAGGACTGCTAGAGGACCGTGCTGGCCGCTCGCCTTCCCCTTCAATTCCATTCTAGCATCCCTATAGAAGATGTTCCAGGACAATTTTCCTGAGTTTTGAATTCGTCCTGATGCAGCCCCTCCTGGGAAACTCGTGCTCGTCCTCTGGGTCTCCGAGTGCAGAGACCTCGATGGCAACTGCAGAAATGAAGGGCTGCGTTGAGTTGTCGAGAAGCAAGAACATAGCCAGCGCCTTGTGTTTGGGAGTCAGCAGCTGCTGGACTTTTGCGTTTGCCTTCACGGTGCACTGAATGCCAGGACGGCATGTGCACGTTAAAACAACGAGCTGGGCAAGAGTAATCGAAAGATCACGGCCGTCAGAAAGCAGCTTATATATTGCCCTGGAAAGAGCACTGTTTTTGGAGTGTGCAGTAAAATCGTGTTTCTGGACAAGGGAGGCATAAGTGCGCTGCGCTCCTAAGCTATCTCCCTGCGAGACACACTGCCAAAGCTTTTCGCTATGATGCAGTCTAGTGCAGACGCACACTACGGCTCTCGGCTGCTGTCCGAAGCCAAGCGCCGGTGGCCGGCGTCTTTCGGCTGAAGCAGCGCTTCGGAGCGTACGGCTGTTGTGTGCGCGAAGCAGCCGCTTCTCCTGCTCCGGGAGCCGGACAGAGCGGTAGCTTGTACGAGGGCGAAGAACGTTGCCGCAGGGAGACGACATTGTGTGCACAGCCTTGGCACTGCTAGAGGACGGTGACTAAAGCTCCCTGCCTCTTCAATGCACTGCTGGCATGCTTTCTCGAAGGTGTTCCGAGACAACTTTCCTGGGTTTTGACTTCGTTCTGATGCAGCCCCTCTTGGGAAATCTGTGCTCGTCCCCGGAGGATCGAGATGCTGAGAACGCGATGGCAGCTGCCGAAATGAAGGACTCTGTTGAAGTGTCGAGAAGAAAGAACTTAGACAAGCGTGTTGTGTTTGGGAGTCAGCAGCTGCTGGACTTTTGCGATTGCTTTCACGGTGCACTGAATGCCAAGAAGGCATGTGCACGTTAAAACAACGAGCTGGGCATGAGCAGGAAGGGAGCACGGGCATCAGAGTGCATCTGGCATCTTGCCCTGGAAAGAGCACTGTTTTTGGAGTGTGCAGTAAAATCGTGTTTCTGGACAAGGGAGGCATAAGTGCGCTGCGCTCCTAAGCTATCTCCCTGCGAGACACACTGCCAAAGCTTTTCGCTATGATGCAGTCTAGTGCAGACGCACACTACGGCTCTCCGGAGCTGTCCGAAGCCAAGCGCCGGTGGCCGGCGTCTTTCGGCTGAAGCAGCGCTTCGGAGCGTACGGCTGCCGCTCCGCTGTTGTGTGCGCGAAGCAGCCGCTTCTCCTGCTCCGGGAGCCGGACAGAGCGCTAGCTTGTACGAGGGCGAAGAACGAAGCCGCAGAGCACCGGGCTTCTGCGCGCACCCTAAAAACTGCTAGAGGACCGTGCTGGCCGCTCGCCTGCCTCTTCAATTGCATTCTAGCATCCTTATGGAAGGTGTTCCAGGACAATTTTCCTGAGTTTTGAATTCGTCCTGATGCAGCCCCTCCTGGGAAACTCGTGCTCGTCCTCTGGGTCTCCGAGTGCAGAGACCTCGATGGCAACTGCAGAAATGAAGGGCTGCGTTGAGTTGTCGAGAAGCAAGAACATAGCCAGCGCCTTGTGTTTGGGAGTCAGCAGCTGCTGGACTTTTGCGATTGCCTTCACGGTGCGCTGAATGCCAGGACGGCATGTGCACGTTAAAACAACGAGCTGGGCAAGAGTAATCGAAAGATCACGGCCGTCAGAAAGCAGCTTATATATTGCCCTGGAAAGAGCACTGCTTTTGGAGTGTGCAGTAAAATCGTGTTTCTGGACAAGGGAGGCATAAGTGCGCTGCGCTCCTAAGCTATCTCCCTGCGAGACACACTGCCAAAGCTTTTCGCTATGATGCAGTCTAGTGCAGACGCACACTACGGCTCTCCGGAGCTGTCCGAAGCCAAGCGCCGGTGGCCGGCGTCTTTCGGCTGAAGCAGCGCTTCGGAGCGTACGGCTGTTGTGTGCGCGAAGCAGCCGCTTCTCCTGCTCCGGGAGCCGGACAGAGCGGTAGCTTGTACGAGGGCGAAGAACGTTGCCGCAGGGAGACGACATTGTGTGCACAGCCTTGGCACTGCTAGAGGACGGTGACTAAAGCTCCCTGCCTCTTCAATGCACTGCTGGCATGCTTTCTCGAAGGTGTTCCGTGACAACTTTCCTGGGTTTTGACTTCGTTCTGATGCAGCCATTCTTGGGAAATCTGTGCTCGTCCCCGGAGGATCGAGATGCAGAGAACGCGATGGCAGCTGCCGAAATGAAGGACTCTGTTGAAGTGTCGAGAAGAAAGAACTTAGACAAGCGTGTTGTGTTTGGGAGTCAGCAGCTGCTGGACTTTTGCGATTGCTTTCACTGTGCACTGAATGCCAATACGGCATGTGCACGTTAAAACAACGAGCTGGGCATGAGCAGGAAGGGAGCACGGGCATCAGAGTGCATCTGGCATCTTGCCCTGGAAAGAGCACTGCTTTTGGAGTGTGCAGTAAAATCGTGTTTCTGGACAAGGGAGGCATAAGTGCGCTGCGCTCCTAAGCTATCTCCCTGCGAGACACACTGCCAAAGCTTTTCGCTATGATGCAGTCTAGTGCAGACGCACACTACGGCTCTCCGGAGCTGTCCGAAGCCAAGCGCCCGTGGCCGGCGTCTTTCGGCTGAAGCAGCGCTTCGGAGCGTACGGCTGCCGCTCCCCTGTTGTGTGCGCGAAGCAGCCGCTTCTCCTGCTCCGGGAGCCGGACAGAGCGGTAGCTTGTACGAAGGCGAAGAACGAAGCCGCAGAGCAACGGGCTTCTGCGCGCACCCTAAGGACTGCTAGAGGACCGTGGTGGCCGCTCGCCTGCCTCTTCAATTGCATTCTAGCATCCTTATGGAAGGTGTTCCAGGACAATTTTCCTGAGTTTTGAATTCGTCCTGATGCAGCCCCTCCTGGGAAACTCGTGCTCGTCCTCTGAGGCTCCGAGTGCAGAGACCTCGATGGCAACTGCAGAAATGAAGGGCTGCGTTGAGTTGTCGAGAAGCAAGAACATAGCCAGCGCCTTGTGTTTGGGAGTCAGTAGCTGCTGGACTTTTGCGATTGCCTTCACGGTGCACTGAATGCCAGGACGGCATGTGCACGTTAAAACAACGAGCTGGGCAAGAGTAATCGAAAGATCACGGCCGTCAGAAAGCAGCTTATATATTGCCCTGGAAAGAGCACTGCTTTTGGAGTGTGCAGTAAAATCGTGTTTCTGGACAAGGGAGGCATAAGTGCGCTGCGCTCCTAAGCTATCTCCCTGCGAGACACACTGCCAAAGCTTTTCGCTATGATGCAGTCTAGTGCAGACGCACACTACGGCTCTCCGGAGCTGTCCGAAGCCAAGCGCCGGTGGCCGGCGTCTTTCGGCTGAAGCAGCGCTTCGGAGCGTACGGCTGTTGTGTGCGCGAAGCAGCCGCTTCTCCTGCTCCGGGAGCCGGACAGAGCGGTAGCTTGTACGAGGGCGAAGAACGTTGCCGCAGGGAGACGACATTGTGTGCACAGCCTTGGCACTGCTAGAGGACGGTGGCTAAAGCTCCCTGCCTCTTCAATGCACTGCTGGCATGCTTTCTTGAAGGTGTTCCGTGACAACTTTCCTGGGTTTTGACTTCGTTCTGATGCAGCCATTCTTGGGAAATCTGTGCTCGTCCCCGGAGGATCGAGATGCAGAGAACGCGATGCCAGCTGCCGAAATGAAGGACTCTGTTGAAGTGTCGAGAAGAAAGAACTTAGACAAGCGTGTTGTGTTTGGGAGTCAGCAGCTGCTGGACTTTTGCGATTGCTTTCTTTGTGCACTGAATGCCAAGAAGGCATGTGCACGTTAAAACAACGAGCTGGGCATGAGCAGGAAGGGAGCACGGGCATCAGAGTGCATCTGGCATCTTGCCCTGGAAAGAGCACTGCTTTTGGAGTGTGCAGTAAAATCGTGTTTCTGGACAAGGGAGGCATAAGTGCGCTGCGCTCCTAAGCTATCTCCCTGCGAGACACACTGCCAAAGCTTTTCGCTATGATGCAGTCTAGTGCAGACGCACACTACGGCTCTCCGGAGCTGTCCGAAGCCAAGCGCCCGTGGCCGGCGTCTTTCGGCTGAAGCAGCGTGTGCGCGAAGCAGCCGCTTCTCCTGCTCCGGGAGCCGGACAGAGCGCTAGCTTGTACGAGGGCGAAGAACGAAGCCGCAGAGCACCGGGCTTCTGCGCGCACCCTAAGGACTGCTAGAGGACCGTGCTGGCCGCTCGCCTTCCCCTTCAATTCCATTCTAGCATCCCTATAGAAGATGTTCCAGGACAATTTTCCTGAGTTTTGAATTCGTCCTGATGCAGCCCCTCCTGGGAAACTCGTGCTCGTCCTCTGGGTCTCCGAGTGCAGAGACCTCGATGGCAACTGCAGAAATGAAGGGCTGCGTTGAGTTGTCGAGAAGCAAGAACATAGCCAGCGCCTTGTGTTTGGGAGTCAGCAGCTGCTGGACTTTTGCGTTTGCCTTCACGGTGCACTGAATGCCAGGACGGCATGTGCACGTTAAAACAACGAGCTGGGCAAGAGTAATCGAAAGATCACGGCCGTCAGAAAGCAGCTTATATATTGCCCTGGAAAGAGCACTGTTTTTGGAGTGTGCAATAAAATCGTGTTTCTGGACAAGGGAGGCATAAGTGCGCTGCGCTCCTAAGCTATCTCCCTGCGAGACACACTGCCAAAGCTTTTCGCTATGATGCAGTCTAGTGCAGACGCACACTACGGCTCTCCGGAGCTGTCCGAAGCCAAGCGCCGGTGGCCGGCGTCTTTCGGCTGAAGCAGCGCTTCGGAGCGTACGGCTGTTGTGTGCGCGAAGCAGCCGCTTCTCCTGCTCCGGGAGCCGGACAGAGCGGTAGCTTGTACGAGGGCGAAGAACGTTGCCGCAGGGAGACGACATTGTGTGCACAGCCTTGGCACTGCTAGAGGACGGTGACTAAAGCTCCCTGCCTGTTCAATGCACTGCTGGCATGCTTTCTCGAAGGTGTTCCGTGACAACTTTCCTGGGTTTTGACTTCTTTCTGATGCAGCCCCTCTTGGGAAATCTGTGCTCGTCCCCGGAGGATCGAGATGCTGAGAACGCGATGGCAGCTGCCGAAATGAAGGACTCTGTTGAAGTGTCGAGAAGAAAGAACTTAGACAAGCGTGTTGTGTTTGGGAGTCAGCAGCTGCTGGACTTTTGCGATTGCTTTCACTGTGCACTGAATGCCAATACGGCATGTGCACGTTAAAACAACGAGCTGGGCATGAGCAGGAAGGGAGCACGGGCATCAGAGTGCATCTGGCATCTTGCCCTGGAAAGAGCACTGCTTTTGGAGTGTGCAGTAAAATCGTGTTTCTGGACAAGGGAGGCATAAGTGCGCTGCGCTCCTAAGCTATCTCCCTGCGAGACACACTGCCAAAGCTTTTCGCTATGATGCAGTCTAGTGCAGACGCACACTACGGCTCTCCGGAGCTGTCCGAAGCCAAGCGCCCGTGGCCGGCGTCTTTCGGCTGAAGCAGCGCTTCGGAGCGTACGGCTGCCGCTCCCCTGTTGTGTGCGCGAAGCAGCCGCTTCTCCTGCTCCGGGAGCCGGACAGAGCGGTAGCTTGTACGAAGGCGAAGAACGAAGCCGCAGAGCAACGGGCTTCTGCGCGCACCCTAAGGACTGCTAGAGGACCGTGGTGGCCGCTCGCCTGCCTCTTCAATTGCATTCTAGCATCCTTATGGAAGGTGTTCCAGGACAATTTTCCTGAGTTTTGAATTCGTCCTGATGCAGCCCCTCCTGGGAAACTCGTGCTCGTCCTCTGAGGCTCCGAGTGCAGAGACCTCGATGGCAACTGCAGAAATGAAGGGCTGCGTTGAGTTGTCGAGAAGCAAGAACATAGCCAGCGCCTTGTGTTTGGGAGTCAGCAGCTGCTGGACTTTTGCGTTTGCCTTCACGGTGCACTGAATGCCAGGACGGCATGTGCACGTTAAAACAACGAGCTGGGCAAGAGTAATCGAAAGATCACGGCCGTCAGAAAGCAGCTTATATATTGCCCTGGAAAGAGCACTGTTTTTGGAGTGTGCAGTAAAATCGTGTTTCTGGACAAGGGAGGCATAAGTGCGCTGCGCTCCTAAGCTATCTCCCTGCGAGACACACTGCCAAAGCTTTTCGCTATGATGCAGTCTAGTGCAGACCCACACTACGGCTCTCCGGAGCTGTCCGAAGCCAAGCGCCGGTGGCCGGCGTCTTTCGGCTGAAGCAGCGCTTCGGAGCGTACGGCTGTTGTGTGCGCGAAGCAGCCGCTTCTCCTGCTCCGGGAGCCGGACAGAGCGGTAGCTTGTACGAGGGCGAAGAACGTTGCCGCAGGGAGACGACATTGTGTGCACAGCCTTGGCACTGCTAGAGGACGGTGACTAAAGCTCCCTGCCTCTTCAATGCACTGCTGGCATGCTTTCTCGAAGGTGTTCCGAGACAACTTTCCTGGGTTTTGACTTCGTTCTGATGCAGCCCCTCTTGGGAAATCTGTGCTCGTCCCCGGAGGATCGAGATGCTGAGAACGCGATGGCAGCTGCCGAAATGAAGGACTCTGTTGAAGTGTCGAGAAGAAAGAACTTAGACAAGCGTGTTGTGTTTGGGAGTCAGCAGCTGCTGGACTTTTGCGATTGCTTTCACTGTGCACTGAATGCCAATACGGCATGTGCACGTTAAAACAACGAGCTGGGCATGAGCAGGAAGGGAGCACGGGCATCAGAGTGCATCTGGCATCTTGCCCTGGAAAGAGCACTGCTTTTGGAGTGTGCAGTAAAATCGTGTTTCTGGACAAGGGAGGCATAAGTGCGCTGCGCTCCTAAGCTATCTCCCTGCGAGACACACTGCCAAAGCTTTTCGCTATGATGCAGTCTAGTGCAGACGCACACTACGGCTCTCCGGAGCTGTCCGAAGCGAAGCGCCGGTGGCCGGCGTCTTTCGGCTGAAGCAGCGCTTCGGAGCGTACGGCTGCCGCCCCCCTGTTGTGTGCGCGAAGCAGCCGCTTCTCCTGCTCCGGGAGCCGGACAGAGCGGTAGCTTGTACGAAGGCGAAGAACGAAGCCGCAGAGCAACGGGCTTCTGCGCGCACCCTAAGGACTGCTAGAGGACCGTGGTGGCCGCTCGCCTGCCTCTTCAATTGCATTCTAGCATCCTTATGGAAGGTGTTCCAGGACAATTTTCCTGAGTTTTGAATTCGTCCTGATGCAGCCCCTCCTGGGAAACTCGTGCTCGTCCTCTGAGGCTCCGAGTGCAGAGACCTCGATGGCAACTGCAGAAATGAAGGGCTGCGTTGAGTTGTCGAGAAGCAAGAACATAGCCAGCGCCTTGTGTTTGGGAGTCAGCAGCTGCTGGACTTTTGCGATTGCTTTCTTTGTGCACTGAATGCCAAGAAGGCATGTGCACGTTAAAACAACGAGCTGGGCATGAGCAGGAAGGGAGCACGGGCATCAGAGTGCATCTGGCATCTTGCCCTGGAAAGAGCACTGCTTTTGGAGTGTGCAGTAAAATCGTGTTTCTGGACAAGGGAGGCATAAGTGCGCTGCGCTCCTAAGCTATCTCCCTGCGAGACACACTGCCAAAGCTTTTCGCTATGATGCAGTCTAGTGCAGACGCACACTACGGCTCTCCGGAGCTGTCCGAAGCCAAGCGCCGGTGGCCGGCGTCTTTCGGCTGAAGCAGCGCTTCGGAGCGTACGGCTGTTGTGTGCGCGAAGCAGCCGCTTCTCCTGCTCCGGGAGCCGGACAGAGCGCTAGCTTGTACGAGGGCGAAGAACGTTGCCGCAGGGAGACGACATTGTGTGCACAGCCTTGGCACTGCTAGAGGACGGTGACTAAAGCTCCCTGCCTCTTCCATGCACTGCTGGCATGCTTTCTCGAAGGTGTTCCGAGACAACTTTCCTGGGTTTTGACTTCGTTCTGATGCAGCCCCTCTTGGGAAATCTGTGCTCGTCCCCGGAGGATCGAGATGCTGAGAACGCGATGGCAGCTGCCGAAATGAAGGACTCTGTTGAAGTGTCGAGAAGAAAGAACTTAGACAAGCGTGTTGTGTTTGGGAGTCAGCAGCTGCTGGACTTTTGCGATTGCTTTCACGGTGCACTGAATGCCAAGAAGGCATGTGCACGTTAAAACAACGAGCTGGGCATGAGCAGGAAGGGAGCACGGGCATCAGAGTGCATCTGGCATCTTGCCCTGGAAAGAGCACTGTTTTTGGAGTGTGCAGTAAAATCGTGTTTCTGGACAAGGGAGGCATAAGTGCGCTGCGCTCCTAAGCTATCTCCCTGCGAGACACACTGCCAAAGCTTTTCGCTATGATGCAGTCTAGTGCAGACGCACACTACGGCTCTCCGGAGCTGTCCGAAGCCAAGCGCCGGTGGCCGGCGTCTTTCGGCTGAAGCAGCGCTTCGGAGCGTACGGCTGCCGCTCCGCTGTTGTGTGCGCGAAGCAGCCGCTTCTCCTGCTCCGGGAGCCGGACAGAGCGGTAGCTTGTACGAGGGCGAAGAACGAAGCCGCAGAGCACCGGGCTTCTGCGCGCACCCTAAAAACTGCTACAGGACCGTGCTGGCCGCTCGCCTGCCTCTTCAATTCCATTCTAGCATCCTTATGGAAGGTGTTCCAGGACAATTTTCCTGAGTTTTGAATTCGTCCTGATGCAGCCCCTCCTGGGAAACTCGTGCTCGTCCTCTGGGTCTCCGAGTGCAGAGACCTCGATGGCAACTGCAGAAATGAAGGGCTGCGTTGAGTTGTCGAGAAGCAAGAACATAGCCAGCGCCTTGTGTTTGGGAGTCAGCAGCTGCTGGACTTTTGCGATTGCCTTCACGGTGCGCTGAATGCCAGGACGGCATGTGCACGTTAAAACAACGAGCTGGGCAAGAGCAGGAAGAGAGCACGGGCATCAGAGTGCATCTGGCATCTTGCCCTGGATAGAGCACTGCTTTTGGAGTGTGCAGTAAAATCGTGTTTCTGGACAAGGGAGGCATAAGTGCGCTGCGCTCCTAAGCTATCTCCCTGCGAGACACACTGCCAAAGCTTTTCGCTATGATGCAGTCTAGTGCAGACGCACACTACGGCTCTCCGGAGCTGTCCGAAGCCAAGCGCCGGTGGCCGGCGTCTTTCGGCTGAAGCAGCGCTTCGGAGCGTACGGCTGTTGTGTGCGCGAAGCAGCCGCTTCTCCTGCTCCGGGAGCCGGACAGAGCGGTAGCTTGTACGAGGGCGAAGAACGTTGCCGCAGGGAGACGACATTGTGTGCACAGCCTTGGCACTGCTAGAGGACGGTGGCTAAAGCTCCCTGCCTCTTCAATGCACTGCTGGCATGCTTTCTTGAAGGTGTTCCGTGACAACTTTCCTGGGTTTTGACTTCGTTCTGATGCAGCCATTCTTGGGAAATCTGTGCTCGTCCCCGGAGGATCGAGATGCAGAGAACGCGATGGCAGCTGCCGAAATGAAGGACTCTGTTGAAGTGTCGAGAAGAAAGAACTTAGACAAGCGTGTTGTGTTTGGGAGTCAGCAGCTGCTGGACTTTTGCGATTGCTTTCTTTGTGCACTGAATGCCAAGAAGGCATGTGCACGTTAAAACAACGAGCTGGGCATGAGCAGGAAGGGAGCACGGGCATCAGAGTGCATCTGGCATCTTGCCCTGGAAAGAGCACTGCTTTTGGAGTGTGCAGTAAAATCGTGTTTCTGGACAAGGGAGGCATAAGTGCGCTGCGCTCCTAAGCTATCTCCCTGCGAGACACACTGCCAAAGCTTTTCGCTATGATGCAGTCTAGTGCAGACCCACACTACGGCTCTCCGGAGCTGTCCGAAGCCAAGCGCCGGTGGCCGGCGTCTTTCGGCTGAAGCAGCGCTTCGGAGCGTACGGCTGTTGTGTGCGCGAAGCAGCCGCTTCTCCTGCTCCGGGAGCCGGACAGAGCGGTAGCTTGTACGAGGGCGAAGAACGTTGCCGCAGGGAGACGACATTGTGTGCACAGCCTTGGCACTGCTAGAGGACGGTGACTAAAGCTCCCTGCCTCTTCAATGCACTGCTGGCATGCTTTCTCGAAGGTGTTCCGAGACAACTTTCCTGGGTTTTGACTTCGTTCTGATGCAGCCCCTCTTGGGAAATCTGTGCTCGTCCCCGGAGGATCGAGATGCTGAGAACGCGATGGCAGCTGCCGAAATGAAGGACTCTGTTGAAGTGTCGAGAAGAAAGAACTTAGACAAGCGTGTTGTGTTTGGGAGTCAGCAGCTGCTGGACTTTTGCGATTGCTTTCACTGTGCACTGAATGCCAATACGGCATGTGCACGTTAAAACAACGAGCTGGGCATGAGCAGGAAGGGAGCACGGGCATCAGAGTGCATCTGGCATCTTGCCCTGGAAAGAGCACTGCTTTTGGAGTGTGCAGTAAAATCGTGTTTCTGGACAAGGGAGGCATAAGTGCGCTGCGCTCCTAAGCTATCTCCCTGCGAGACACACTGCCAAAGCTTTTCGCTATGATGCAGTCTAGTGCAGACGCACACTACGGCTCTCCGGAGCTGTCCGAAGCGAAGCGCCGGTGGCCGGCGTCTTTCGGCTGAAGCAGCGCTTCGGAGCGTACGGCTGCCGCCCCCCTGTTGTGTGCGCGAAGCAGCCGCTTCTCCTGCTCCGGGAGCCGGACAGAGCGGTAGCTTGTACGAAGGCGAAGAACGAAGCCGCAGAGCAACGGGCTTCTGCGCGCACCCTAAGGACTGCTAGAGGACCGTGGTGGCCGCTCGCCTGCCTCTTCAATTGCATTCTAGCATCCTTATGGAAGGTGTTCCAGGACAATTTTCCTGAGTTTTGAATTCGTCCTGATGCAGCCCCTCCTGGGAAACTCGTGCTCGTCCTCTGAGGCTCCGAGTGCAGAGACCTCGATGGCAACTGCAGAAATGAAGGGCTGCGTTGAGTTGTCGAGAAGCAAGAACATAGCCAGCGCCTTGTGTTTGGGAGTCAGTAGCTGCTGGACTTTTGCGATTGCCTTCACCGTGCACTGAATGCCAGGACGGCATGTGCACGTTAAAACAACGAGCTGGGCAAGAGTAATCGAAAGATCACGGCCGTCAGAAAGCAGCTTATATATTGCCCTGGAAAGAGCACTGCTTTTGGAGTGTGCAGTAAAATCGTGTTTCTGGACAAGGGAGGCATAAGTGCGCTGCGCTCCTAAGCTATCTCCCTGCGAGACACACTGCCAAAGCTTTTCGCTATGATGCAGTCTAGTGCAGACGCACACTACGGCTCTCCGGAGCTGTCCGAAGCCAAGCGCCGGTGGCCGGCGTCTTTCGGCTGAAGCAGCGCTTCGGAGCGTACGGCTGTTGTGTGCGCGAAGCAGCCGCTTCTCCTGCTCCGGGAGCCGGACAGAGCGGTAGCTTGTACGAGGGCGAAGAACGTTGCCGCAGGGAGACGACATTGTGTGCACAGCCTTGGCACTGCTAGAGGACGGTGACTAAAGCTCCCTGCCTCTTCAATGCACTGCTGGCATGCTTTCTCGAAGGTGTTCCGAGACAACTTTCCTGGGTTTTGACTTCGTTCTGATGCAGCCCCTCTTGGGAAATCTGTGCTCGTCCCCGGAGGATCGAGATGCTGAGAACGCGATGGCAGCTGCCGAAATGAAGGACTCTGTTGAAGTGTCGAGAAGAAAGAACTTAGACAAGCGTGTTGTGTTTGGGAGTCAGCAGCTGCTGGACTTTTGCGATTGCTTTCACGGTGCACTGAATGCCAAGAAGGCATGTGCACGTTAAAACAACGAGCTGGGCATGAGCAGGAAGGGAGCACGGGCATCAGAGTGCATCTGGCATCTTGCCCTGGAAAGAGCACTGTTTTTGGAGTGTGCAGTAAAATCGTGTTTCTGGACAAGGGAGGCATAAGTGCGCTGCGCTCCTAAGCTATCTCCCTGCGAGACACACTGCCAAAGCTTTTCGCTATGATGCAGTCTAGTGCAGACGCACACTACGGCTCTCCGGAGCTGTCCGAAGCCAAGCGCCGGTGGCCGGCGTCTTTCGGCTGAAGCAGCGCTTCGGAGCGTACGGCTGCCGCTCCGCTGTTGTGTGCGCGAAGCAGCCGCTTCTCCTGCTCCGGGAGCCGGACAGAGCGGTAGCTTGTACGAGGGCGAAGAACGAAGCCGCAGAGCACCGGGCTTCTGCGCGCACCCTAAAAACTGCTACAGGACCGTGCTGGCCGCTCGCCTGCCTCTTCAATTCCATTCTAGCATCCTTATGGAAGGTGTTCCAGGACAATTTTCCTGAGTTTTGAATTCGTCCTGATGCAGCCCCTCCTGGGAAACTCGTGCTCGTCCTCTGGGTCTCCGAGTGCAGAGACCTCGATGGCAACTGCAGAAATGAAGGGCTGCGTTGAGTTGTCGAGAAGCAAGAACATAGCCAGCGCCTTGTGTTTGGGAGTCAGCAGCTGCTGGACTTTTGCGATTGCCTTCACGGTGCGCTGAATGCCAGGACGGCATGTGCACGTTAAAACAACGAGCTGGGCAAGAGCAGGAAGAGAGCACGGGCATCAGAGTGCATCTGGCATCTTGCCCTGGATAGAGCACTGCTTTTGGAGTGTGCAGTAAAATCGTGTTTCTGGACAAGGGAGGCATAAGTGCGCTGCGCTCCTAAGCTATCTCCCTGCGAGACACACTGCCAAAGCTTTTCGCTATGATGCAGTCTAGTGCAGACGCACACTACGGCTCTCCGGAGCTGTCCGAAGCCAAGCGCCGGTGGCCGGCGTCTTTCGGCTGAAGCAGCGCTTCGGAGCGTACGGCTGTTGTGTGCGCGAAGCAGCCGCTTCTCCTGCTCCGGGAGCCGGACAGAGCGGTAGCTTGTACGAGGGCGAAGAACGTTGCCGCAGGGAGACGACATTGTGTGCACAGCCTTGGCACTGCTAGAGGACGGTGACTAAAGCTCCCTGCCTCTTCAATGCACTGCTGGCATGCTTTCTTGAAGGTGTTCCGTGACAACTTTCCTGGGTTTTGACTTCGTTCTGATGCAGCCATTCTTGGGAAATCTGTGCTCGTCCCCGGAGGATCGAGATGCAGAGAACGCGATGGCAGCTGCCGAAATGAAGGACTCTGTTGAAGTGTCGAGAAGAAAGAACTTAGACAAGCGTGTTGTGTTTGGGAGTCAGCAGCTGCTGGACTTTTGCGATTGCTTTCTTTGTGCACTGAATGCCAAGAAGGCATGTGCACGTTAAAACAACGAGCTGGGCATGAGCAGGAAGGGAGCACGGGCATCAGAGTGCATCTGGCATCTTGCCCTGGAAAGAGCACTGCTTTTGGAGTGTGCAGTAAAATCGTGTTTCTGGACAAGGGAGGCATAAGTGCGCTGCGCTCCTAAGCTATCTCCCTGCGAGACACACTGCCAAAGCTTTTCGCTATGATGCAGTCTAGTGCAGACGCACACTACGGCTCTCCGGAGCTGTCCGAAGCCAAGCGCCGGTGGCCGGCGTCTTTCGGCTGAAGCAGCGTGTGCGCGAAGCAGCCGCTTCTCCTGCTCCGGGAGCCGGACAGAGCGCTAGCTTGTACGAGGGCGAAGAACGAAGCCGCAGAGCACCGGGCTTCTGCGCGCACCCTAAAAACTGCTAGAGGACCGTGCTGGCCGCTCGCCTTCCCCTTCAATTCCATTCTAGCATCCCTATAGAAGATGTTCCAGGACAATTTTCCTGAGTTTTGAATTCGTCCTGATGCAGCCCCTCCTGGGAAACTCGTGCTCGTCCTCTGGGTCTCCGAGTGCAGAGACCTCGATGGCAACTGCAGAAATGAAGGGCTGCGTTGAGTTGTCGAGAAGCAAGAACATAGCCAGCGCCTTGTGTTTGGGAGTCAGCAGCTGCTGGACTTTTGCGTTTGCCTTCACCGTGCACTGAATGCCAGGACGGCATGTGCACGTTAAAACAACGAGCTGGGCAAGAGTAATCGAAAGATCACGGCCGTCAGAAAGCAGCTTATATATTGCCCTGGAAAGAGCACTGTTTTTGGAGTGTGCAGTAAAATCGTGTTTCTGGACAAGGGAGGCATAAGTGCGCTGCGCTCCTAAGCTATCTCCCTGCGAGACACACTGCCAAAGCTTTTCGCTATGATGCAGTCTAGTGCAGACGCACACTACGGCTCTCGGCTGCTGTCCGAAGCCAAGCGCCGGTGGCCGGCGTCTTTCGGCTGAAGCAGCGCTTCGGAGCGTACGGCTGTTGTGTGCGCGAAGCAGCCGCTTCTCCTGCTCCGGGAGCCGGACAGAGCGGTAGCTTGTACGAGGGCGAAGAACGTTGCCGCAGGGAGACGACATTGTGTGCACAGCCTTGGCACTGCTAGAGGACGGTGACTAAAGCTCCCTGCCTCTTCAATGCACTGCTGGCATGCTTTCTCGAAGGTGTTCCGAGACAACTTTCCTGGGTTTTGACTTCGTTCTGATGCAGCCCCTCTTGGGAAATCTGTGCTCGTCCCCGGAGGATCGAGATGCTGAGAACGCGATGGCAGCTGCCGAAATGAAGGACTCTGTTGAAGTGTCGAGAAGAAAGAACTTAGACAAGCGTGTTGTGTTTGGGAGTCAGCAGCTGCTGGACTTTTGCGATTGCTTTCACGGTGCACTGAATGCCAAGAAGGCATGTGCACGTTAAAACAACGAGCTGGGCATGAGCAGGAAGGGAGCACGGGCATCAGAGTGCATCTGGCATCTTGCCCTGGAAAGAGCACTGTTTTTGGAGTGTGCAGTAAAATCGTGTTTCTGGACAAGGGAGGCATAAGTGCGCTGCGCTCCTAAGCTATCTCCCTGCGAGACACACTGCCAAAGCTTTTCGCTATGATGCAGTCTAGTGCAGACGCACACTACGGCTCTCCGGAGCTGTCCGAAGCCAAGCGCCGGTGGCCGGCGTCTTTCGGCTGAAGCAGCGCTTCGGAGCGTACGGCTGCCGCTCCGCTGTTGTGTGCGCGAAGCAGCCGCTTCTCCTGCTCCGGGAGCCGGACAGAGCGCTAGCTTGTACGAGGGCGAAGAACGAAGCCGCAGAGCACCGGGCTTCTGCGCGCACCCTAAAAACTGCTAGAGGACCGTGCTGGCCGCTCGCCTGCCTCTTCAATTCCATTCTAGCATCCTTATGGAAGGTGTTCCAGGACAATTTTCCTGAGTTTTGAATTCGTCCTGATGCAGCCCCTCCTGGGAAACTCGTGCTCGTCCTCTGGGTCTCCGAGTGCAGAGACCTCGATGGCAACTGCAGAAATGAAGGGCTGCGTTGAGTTGTCGAGAAGCAAGAACATAGCCAGCGCCTTGTGTTTGGGAGTCAGCAGCTGCTGGACTTTTGCGATTGCCTTCACGGTGCGCTGAATGCCAGGACGGCATGTGCACGTTAAAACAACGAGCTGGGCAAGAGTAATCGAAAGATCACGGCCGTCAGAAAGCAGCTTATATATTGCCCTGGAAAGAGCACTGCTTTTGGAGTGTGCAGTAAAATCGTGTTTCTGGACAAGGGAGGCATAAGTGCGCTGCGCTCCTAAGCTATCTCCCTGCGAGACACACTGCCAAAGCTTTTCGCTATGATGCAGTCTAGTGCAGACGCACACTACGGCTCTCCGGAGCTGTCCGAAGCCAAGCGCCGGTGGCCGGCGTCTTTCGGCTGAAGCAGCGCTTCGGAGCGTACGGCTGTTGTGTGCGCGAAGCAGCCGCTTCTCCTGCTCCGGGAGCCGGACAGAGCGGTAGCTTGTACGAGGGCGAAGAACGTTGCCGCAGGGAGACGACATTGTGTGCACAGCCTTGGCACTGCTAGAGGACGGTGACTAAAGCTCCCTGCCTCTTCAATGCACTGCTGGCATGCTTTCTCGAAGGTGTTCCGTGACAACTTTCCTGGGTTTTGACTTCTTTCTGATGCAGCCCCTCTTGGGAAATCTGTGCTCGTCCCCGGAGGATCGAGATGCTGAGAACGCGATGGCAGCTGCCGAAATGAAGGACTCTGTTGAAGTGTCGAGAAGAAAGAACTTAGACAAGCGTGTTGTGTTTGGGAGTCAGCAGCTGCTGGACTTTTGCGATTGCTTTCACTGTGCACTGAATGCCAATACGGCATGTGCACGTTAAAACAACGAGCTGGGCATGAGCAGGAAGGGAGCACGGGCATCAGAGTGCATCTGGCATCTTGCCCTGGAAAGAGCACTGCTTTTGGAGTGTGCAGTAAAATCGTGTTTCTGGACAAGGGAGGCATAAGTGCGCTGCGCTCCTAAGCTATCTCCCTGCGAGACACACTGCCAAAGCTTTTCGCTATGATGCAGTCTAGTGCAGACGCACACTACGGCTCTCCGGAGCTGTCCGAAGCCAAGCGCCCGTGGCCGGCGTCTTTCGGCTGAAGCAGCGCTTCGGAGCGTACGGCTGCCGCTCCCCTGTTGTGTGCGCGAAGCAGCCGCTTCTCCTGCTCCGGGAGCCGGACAGAGCGGTAGCTTGTACGAAGGCGAAGAACGAAGCCGCAGAGCAACGGGCTTCTGCGCGCACCCTAAGGACTGCTAGAGGACCGTGGTGGCCGCTCGCCTGCCTCTTCAATTGCATTCTAGCATCCTTATGGAAGGTGTTCCAGGACAATTTTCCTGAGTTTTGAATTCGTCCTGATGCAGCCCCTCCTGGGAAACTCGTGCTCGTCCTCTGAGGCTCCGAGTGCAGAGACCTCGATGGCAACTGCAGAAATGAAGGGCTGCGTTGAGTTGTCGAGAAGCAAGAACATAGCCAGCGCCTTGTGTTTGGGAGTCAGTAGCTGCTGGACTTTTGCGATTGCCTTCACCGTGCACTGAATGCCAGGACGGCATGTGCACGTTAAAACAACGAGCTGGGCAAGAGTAATCGAAAGATCACGGCCGTCAGAAAGCAGCTTATATATTGCCCTGGAAAGAGCACTGCTTTTGGAGTGTGCAGTAAAATCGTGTTTCTGGACAAGGGAGGCATAAGTGCGCTGCGCTCCTAAGCTATCTCCCTGCGAGACACACTGCCAAAGCTTTTCGCTATGATGCAGTCTAGTGCAGACGCACACTACGGCTCTCCGGAGCTGTCCGAAGCCAAGCGCCGGTGGCCGGCGTCTTTCGGCTGAAGCAGCGCTTCGGAGCGTACGGCTGTTGTGTGCGCGAAGCAGCCGCTTCTCCTGCTCCGGGAGCCGGACAGAGCGGTAGCTTGTACGAGGGCGAAGAACGTTGCCGCAGGGAGACGACATTGTGTGCACAGCCTTGGCACTGCTAGAGGACGGTGGCTAAAGCTCCCTGCCTCTTCAATGCACTGCTGGCATGCTTTCTTGAAGGTGTTCCGTGACAACTTTCCTGGGTTTTGACTTCGTTCTGATGCAGCCATTCTTGGGAAATCTGTGCTCGTCCCCGGAGGATCGAGATGCAGAGAACGCGATGGCAGCTGCCGAAATGAAGGACTCTGTTGAAGTGTCGAGAAGAAAGAACTTAGACAAGCGTGTTGTGTTTGGGAGTCAGCAGCTGCTGGACTTTTGCGATTGCTTTCTTTGTGCACTGAATGCCAATACGGCATGTGCACGTTAAAACAACGAGCTGGGCATGAGCAGGAAGGGAGCACGGGCATCAGAGTGCATCTGGCATCTTGCCCTGGAAAGAGCACTGCTTTTGGAGTGTGCAGTAAAATCGTGTTTCTGGACAAGGGAGGCATAAGTGCGCTGCGCTCCTAAGCTATCTCCCTGCGAGACACACTGCCAAAGCTTTTCGCTATGATGCAGTCTAGTGCAGACGCACACTACGGCTCTCCGGAGCTGTCCGAAGCCAAGCGCCCGTGGCCGGCGTCTTTCGGCTGAAGCAGCGCTTCGGAGCGTACGGCTGCCGCTCCCCTGTTGTGTGCGCGAAGCAGCCGCTTCTCCTGCTCCGGGAGCCGGACAGAGCGGTAGCTTGTACGAAGGCGAAGAACGAAGCCGCAGAGCAACGGGCTTCTGCGCGCACCCTAAGGACTGCTAGAGGACCGTGGTGGCCGCTCGCCTGCCTCTTCAATTGCATTCTAGCATCCTTATGGAAGGTGTTCCAGGACAATTTTCCTGAGTTTTGAATTCGTCCTGATGCAGCCCCTCCTGGGAAACTCGTGCTCGTCCTCTGAGGCTCCGAGTGCAGAGACCTCGATGGCAACTGCAGAAATGAAGGGCTGCGTTGAGTTGTCGAGAAGCAAGAACATAGCCAGCGCCTTGTGTTTGGGAGTCAGTAGCTGCTGGACTTTTGCGATTGCCTTCACCGTGCACTGAATGCCAGGACGGCATGTGCACGTTAAAACAACGAGCTGGGCAAGAGTAATCGAAAGATCACGGCCGTCAGAAAGCAGCTTATATATTGCCCTGGAAAGAGCACTGCTTTTGGAGTGTGCAGTAAAATCGTGTTTCTGGACAAGGGAGGCATAAGTGCGCTGCGCTCCTAAGCTATCTCCCTGCGAGACACACTGCCAAAGCTTTTCGCTATGATGCAGTCTAGTGCAGACGCACACTACGGCTCTCCGGAGCTGTCCGAAGCCAAGCGCCCGTGGCCGGCGTCTTTCGGCTGAAGCAGCGCTTCGGAGCGTACGGCTGTTGTGTGCGCGAAGCAGCCGCTTCTCCTGCTCCGGGAGCCGGACAGAGCGGTAGCTTGTACGAGGGCGAAGAACGTTGCCGCAGGGAGACGACATTGTGTGCACAGCCTTGGCACTGCTAGAGGACGGTGGCTAAAGCTCCCTGCCTCTTCAATGCACTGCTGGCATGCTTTCTTGAAGGTGTTCCGTGACAACTTTCCTGGGTTTTGACTTCGTTCTGATGCAGCCATTCTTGGGAAATCTGTGCTCGTCCCCGGAGGATCGAGATGCAGAGAACGCGATGCCAGCTGCCGAAATGAAGGACTCTGTTGAAGTGTCGAGAAGAAAGAACTTAGACAAGCGTGTTGTGTTTGGGAGTCAGCAGCTGCTGGACTTTTGCGATTGCTTTCTTTGTGCACTGAATGCCAAGAAGGCATGTGCACGTTAAAACAACGAGCTGGGCATGAGCAGGAAGGGAGCACGGGCATCAGAGTGCATCTGGCATCTTGCCCTGGAAAGAGCACTGCTTTTGGAGTGTGCAGTAAAATCGTGTTTCTGGACAAGGGAGGCATAAGTGCGCTGCGCTCCTAAGCTATCTCCCTGCGAGACACACTGCCAAAGCTTTTCGCTATGATGCAGTCTAGTGCAGACGCACACTACGGCTCTCCGGAGCTGTCCGAAGCCAAGCGCCGGTGGCCGGCGTCTTTCGGCTGAAGCAGCGTGTGCGCGAAGCAGCCGCTTCTCCTGCTCCGGGAGCCGGACAGAGCGCTAGCTTGTACGAGGGCGAAGAACGAAGCCGCAGAGCACCGGGCTTCTGCGCGCACCCTAAGGACTGCTAGAGGACCGTGCTGGCCGCTCGCCTTCCCCTTCAATTCCATTCTAGCATCCCTATAGAAGATGTTCCAGGACAATTTTCCTGAGTTTTGAATTCGTCCTGATGCAGCCCCTCCTGGGAAACTCGTGCTCGTCCTCTGGGTCTCCGAGTGCAGAGACCTCGATGGCAACTGCAGAAATGAAGGGCTGCGTTGAGTTGTCGAGAAGCAAGAACATAGCCAGCGCCTTGTGTTTGGGAGTCAGCAGCTGCTGGACTTTTGCGTTTGCCTTCACGGTGCACTGAATGCCAGGACGGCATGTGCACGTTAAAACAACGAGCTGGGCAAGAGTAATCGAAAGATCACGGCCGTCAGAAAGCAGCTTATATATTGCCCTGGAAAGAGCACTGTTTTTGGAGTGTGCAATAAAATCGTGTTTCTGGACAAGGGAGGCATAAGTGCGCTGCGGTCCTAAGCTATCTCCCTGCGAGACACACTGCCAAAGCTTTTCGCTATGATGCAGTCTAGTGCAGACGCACACTACGGCTCTCGGCTGCTGTCCGAAGCCAAGCGCCGGTGGCCGGCGTCTTTCGGCTGAAGCAGCGCTTCGGAGCGTACGGCTGTTGTGTGCGCGAAGCAGCCGCTTCTCCTGCTCCGGGAGCCGGACAGAGCGGTAGCTTGTACGAGGGCGAAGAACGTTGCCGCAGGGAGACGACATTGTGTGCACAGCCTTGGCACTGCTAGAGGACGGTGACTAAAGCTCCCTGCCTGTTCAATGCACTGCTGGCATGCTTTCTCGAAGGTGTTCCGAGACAACTTTCCTGGGTTTTGACTTCGTTCTGATGCAGCCCCTCTTGGGAAATCTGTGCTCGTCCCCGGAGGATCGAGATGCTGAGAACGCGATGGCAGCTGCCGAAATGAAGGACTCTGTTGAAGTGTCGAGAAGAAAGAACTTAGACAAGCGTGTTGTGTTTGGGAGTCAGCAGCTGCTGGACTTTTGCGATTGCTTTCACGGTGCACTGAATGCCAAGAAGGCATGTGCACGTTAAAACAACGAGCTGGGCATGAGCAGGAAGGGAGCACGGGCATCAGAGTGCATCTGGCATCTTGCCCTGGAAAGAGCACTGTTTTTGGAGTGTGCAGTAAAATCGTGTTTCTGGACAAGGGAGGCATAAGTGCGCTGCGCTCCTAAGCTATCTCCCTGCGAGACACACTGCCAAAGCTTTTCGCTATGATGCAGTCTAGTGCAGACGCACACTACGGCTCTCCGGAGCTGTCCGAAGCCAAGCGCCGGTGGCCGGCGTCTTTCGGCTGAAGCAGCGCTTCGGAGCGTACGGCTGTTGTGTGCGCGAAGCAGCCGCTTCTCCTGCTCCGGGAGCCGGACAGAGCGGTAGCTTGTACGAGGGCGAAGAACGTTGCCGCAGGGAGACGACATTGTGTGCACAGCCTTGGCACTGCTAGAGGACGGTGGCTAAAGCTCCCTGCCTCTTCAATGCACTGCTGGCATGCTTTCTTGAAGGTGTTCCGTGACAACTTTCCTGGGTTTTGACTTCGTTCTGATGCAGCCATTCTTGGGAAATCTGTGCTCGTCCCCGGAGGATCGAGATGCAGAGAACGCGATGGCAGCTGCCGAAATGAAGGACTCTGTTGAAGTGTCGAGAAGAAAGAACTTAGACAAGCGTGTTGTGTTTGGGAGTCAGCAGCTGCTGGACTTTTGCGATTGCTTTCTTTGTGCACTGAATGCCAAGAAGGCATGTGCACGTTAAAACAACGAGCTGGGCATGAGCAGGAAGGGAGCACGGGCATCAGAGTGCATCTGGCATCTTGCCCTGGAAAGAGCACTGCTTTTGGAGTGTGCAGTAAAATCGTGTTTCTGGACAAGGGAGGCATAAGTGCGCTGCGCTCCTAAGCTATCTCCCTGCGAGACACACTGCCAAAGCTTTTCGCTATGATGCAGTCTAGTGCAGACCCACACTACGGCTCTCCGGAGCTGTCCGAAGCCAAGCGCCGGTGGCCGGCGTCTTTCGGCTGAAGCAGCGCTTCGGAGCGTACGGCTGTTGTGTGCGCGAAGCAGCCGCTTCTCCTGCTCCGGGAGCCGGACAGAGCGGTAGCTTGTACGAGGGCGAAGAACGTTGCCGCAGGGAGACGACATTGTGTGCACAGCCTTGGCACTGCTAGAGGACGGTGACTAAAGCTCCCTGCCTCTTCAATGCACTGCTGGCATGCTTTCTCGAAGGTGTTCCGAGACAACTTTCCTGGGTTTTGACTTCGTTCTGATGCAGCCCCTCTTGGGAAATCTGTGCTCGTCCCCGGAGGATCGAGATGCTGAGAACGCGATGGCAGCTGCCGAAATGAAGGACTCTGTTGAAGTGTCGAGAAGAAAGAACTTAGACAAGCGTGTTGTGTTTGGGAGTCAGCAGCTGCTGGACTTTTGCGATTGCTTTCACTGTGCACTGAATGCCAAGAAGGCATGTGCACGTTAAAACAACGAGCTGGGCATGAGCAGGAAGGGAGCACGGGCATCAGAGTGCATCTGGCATCTTGCCCTGGAAAGAGCACTGCTTTTGGAGTGTGCAGTAAAATCGTGTTTCTGGACAAGGGAGGCATAAGTGCGCTGCGCTCCTAAGCTATCTCCCTGCGAGACACACTGCCAAAGCTTTTCGCTATGATGCAGTCTAGTGCAGACGCACACTACGGCTCTCCGGAGCTGTCCGAAGCCAAGCGCCGGTGGCCGGCGTCTTTCGGCTGAAGCAGCGCTTCGGAGCGTACGGCTGCCGCCCCCCTGTTGTGTGCGCGAAGCAGCCGCTTCTCCTGCTCCGGGAGCCGGACAGAGCGGTAGCTTGTACGAAGGCGAAGAACGAAGCCGCAGAGCAACGGGCTTCTGCGCGCACCCTAAGGACTGCTAGAGGACCGTGGTGGCCGCTCGCCTGCCTCTTCAATTGCATTCTAGCATCCTTATGGAAGGTGTTCCAGGACAATTTTCCTGAGTTTTGAATTCGTCCTGATGCAGCCCCTCCTGGGAAACTCGTGCTCGTCCTCTGAGGCTCCGAGTGCAGAGACCTCGATGGCAACTGCAGAAATGAAGGGCTGCGTTGAGTTGTCGAGAAGCAAGAACATAGCCAGCGCCTTGTGTTTGGGAGTCAGTAGCTGCTGGACTTTTGCGATTGCCTTCACCGTGCACTGAATGCCAGGACGGCATGTGCACGTTAAAACAACGAGCTGGGCAAGAGTAATCGAAAGATCACGGCCGTCAGAAAGCAGCTTATATATTGCCCTGGAAAGAGCACTGCTTTTGGAGTGTGCAGTAAAATCGTGTTTCTGGACAAGGGAGGCATAAGTGCGCTGCGCTCCTAAGCTATCTCCCTGCGAGACACACTGCCAAAGCTTTTCGCTATGATGCAGTCTAGTGCAGACGCACACTACGGCTCTCCGGAGCTGTCCGAAGCCAAGCGCCGGTGGCCGGCGTCTTTCGGCTGAAGCAGCGCTTCGGAGCGTACGGCTGTTGTGTGCGCGAAGCAGCCGCTTCTCCTGCTCCGGGAGCCGGACAGAGCGGTAGCTTGTACGAGGGCGAAGAACGTTGCCGCAGGGAGACGACATTGTGTGCACAGCCTTGGCACTGCTAGAGGACGGTGACTAAAGCTCCCTGCCTCTTCCATGCACTGCTGGCATGCTTTCTCGAAGGTGTTCCGAGACAACTTTCCTGGGTTTTGACTTCGTTCTGATGCAGCCCCTCTTGGGAAATCTGTGCTCGTCCCCGGAGGATCGAGATGCTGAGAACGCGATGGCAGCTGCCGAAATGAAGGACTCTGTTGAAGTGTCGAGAAGAAAGAACTTAGACAAGCGTGTTGTGTTTGGGAGTCAGCAGCTGCTGGACTTTTGCGATTGCTTTCACGGTGCACTGAATGCCAAGAAGGCATGTGCACGTTAAAACAACGAGCTGGGCATGAGCAGGAAGGGAGCACGGGCATCAGAGTGCATCTGGCATCTTGCCCTGGAAAGAGCACTGTTTTTGGAGTGTGCAGTAAAATCGTGTTTCTGGACAAGGGAGGCATAAGTGCGCTGCGCTCCTAAGCTATCTCCCTGCGAGACACACTGCCAAAGCTTTTCGCTATGATGCAGTCTAGTGCAGACGCACACTACGGCTCTCCGGAGCTGTCCGAAGCCAAGCGCCGGTGGCCGGCGTCTTTCGGCTGAAGCAGCGCTTCGGAGCGTACGGCTGCCGCTCCGCTGTTGTGTGCGCGAAGCAGCCGCTTCTCCTGCTCCGGGAGCCGGACAGAGCGGTAGCTTGTACGAGGGCGAAGAACGAAGCCGCAGAGCACCGGGCTTCTGCGCGCACCCTAAAAACTGCTACAGGACCGTGCTGGCCGCTCGCCTGCCTCTTCAATTCCATTCTAGCATCCTTATGGAAGGTGTTCCAGGACAATTTTCCTGAGTTTTGAATTCGTCCTGATGCAGCCCCTCCTGGGAAACTCGTGCTCGTCCTCTGGGTCTCCGAGTGCAGAGACCTCGATGGCAACTGCAGAAATGAAGGGCTGCGTTGAGTTGTCGAGAAGCAAGAACATAGCCAGCGCCTTGTGTTTGGGAGTCAGCAGCTGCTGGACTTTTGCGATTGCCTTCACGGTGCGCTGAATGCCAGGACGGCATGTGCACGTTAAAACAACGAGCTGGGCAAGAGCAGGAAGAGAGCACGGGCATCAGAGTGCATCTGGCATCTTGCCCTGGATAGAGCACTGCTTTTGGAGTGTGCAGTAAAATCGTGTTTCTGGACAAGGGAGGCATAAGTGCGCTGCGCTCCTAAGCTATCTCCCTGCGAGACACACTGCCAAAGCTTTTCGCTATGATGCAGTCTAGTGCAGACGCACACTACGGCTCTCCGGAGCTGTCCGAAGCCAAGCGCCGGTGGCCGGCGTCTTTCGGCTGAAGCAGCGCTTCGGAGCGTACGGCTGTTGTGTGCGCGAAGCAGCCGCTTCTCCTGCTCCGGGAGCCGGACAGAGCGGTAGCTTGTACGAGGGCGAAGAACGTTGCCGCAGGGAGACGACATTGTGTGCACAGCCTTGGCACTGCTAGAGGACGGTGGCTAAAGCTCCCTGCCTCTTCAATGCACTGCTGGCATGCTTTCTTGAAGGTGTTCCGTGACAACTTTCCTGGGTTTTGACTTCGTTCTGATGCAGCCATTCTTGGGAAATCTGTGCTCGTCCCCGGAGGATCGAGATGCAGAGAACGCGATGGCAGCTGCCGAAATGAAGGACTCTGTTGAAGTGTCGAGAAGAAAGAACTTAGACAAGCGTGTTGTGTTTGGGAGTCAGCAGCTGCTGGACTTTTGCGATTGCTTTCTTTGTGCACTGAATGCCAAGAAGGCATGTGCACGTTAAAACAACGAGCTGGGCATGAGCAGGAAGGGAGCACGGGCATCAGAGTGCATCTGGCATCTTGCCCTGGAAAGAGCACTGCTTTTGGAGTGTGCAGTAAAATCGTGTTTCTGGACAAGGGAGGCATAAGTGCGCTGCGCTCCTAAGCTATCTCCCTGCGAGACACACTGCCAAAGCTTTTCGCTATGATGCAGTCTAGTGCAGACGCACACTACGGCTCTCCGGAGCTGTCCGAAGCCAAGCGCCGGTGGCCGGCGTCTTTCGGCTGAAGCAGCGTGTGCGCGAAGCAGCCGCTTCTCCTGCTCCGGGAGCCGGACAGAGCGCTAGCTTGTACGAGGGCGAAGAACGAAGCCGCAGAGCACCGGGCTTCTGCGCGCACCCTAAAAACTGCTAGAGGACCGTGCTGGCCGCTCGCCTTCCCCTTCAATTCCATTCTAGCATCCCTATAGAAGATGTTCCAGGACAATTTTCCTGAGTTTTGAATTCGTCCTGATGCAGCCCCTCCTGGGAAACTCGTGCTCGTCCTCTGGGTCTCCGAGTGCAGAGACCTCGATGGCAACTGCAGAAATGAAGGGCTGCGTTGAGTTGTCGAGAAGCAAGAACATAGCCAGCGCCTTGTGTTTGGGAGTCAGCAGCTGCTGGACTTTTGCGTTTGCCTTCACCGTGCACTGAATGCCAGGACGGCATGTGCACGTTAAAACAACGAGCTGGGCAAGAGTAATCGAAAGATCACGGCCGTCAGAAAGCAGCTTATATATTGCCCTGGAAAGAGCACTGTTTTTGGAGTGTGCAGTAAAATCGTGTTTCTGGACAAGGGAGGCATAAGTGCGCTGCGCTCCTAAGCTATCTCCCTGCGAGACACACTGCCAAAGCTTTTCGCTATGATGCAGTCTAGTGCAGACGCACACTACGGCTCTCGGCTGCTGTCCGAAGCCAAGCGCCGGTGGCCGGCGTCTTTCGGCTGAAGCAGCGCTTCGGAGCGTACGGCTGTTGTGTGCGCGAAGCAGCCGCTTCTCCTGCTCCGGGAGCCGGACAGAGCGGTAGCTTGTACGAGGGCGAAGAACGTTGCCGCAGGGAGACGACATTGTGTGCACAGCCTTGGCACTGCTAGAGGACGGTGACTAAAGCTCCCTGCCTGTTCAATGCACTGCTGGCATGCTTTCTCGAAGGTGTTCCGAGACAACTTTCCTGGGTTTTGACTTCGTTCTGATGCAGCCCCTCTTGGGAAATCTGTGCTCGTCCCCGGAGGATCGAGATGCTGAGAACGCGATGGCAGCTGCCGAAATGAAGGACTCTGTTGAAGTGTCGAGAAGAAAGAACTTAGACAAGCGTGTTGTGTTTGGGAGTCAGCAGCTGCTGGACTTTTGCGATTGCTTTCACGGTGCACTGAATGCCAAGAAGGCATGTGCACGTTAAAACAACGAGCTGGGCATGAGCAGGAAGGGAGCACGGGCATCAGAGTGCATCTGGCATCTTGCCCTGGAAAGAGCACTGTTTTTGGAGTGTGCAGTAAAATCGTGTTTCTGGACAAGGGAGGCATAAGTGCGCTGCGCTCCTAAGCTATCTCCCTGCGAGACACACTGCCAAAGCTTTTCGCTATGATGCAGTCTAGTGCAGACGCACACTACGGCTCTCCGGAGCTGTCCGAAGCCAAGCGCCGGTGGCCGGCGTCTTTCGGCTGAAGCAGCGCTTCGGAGCGTACGGCTGCCGCTCCGCTGTTGTGTGCGCGAAGCAGCCGCTTCTCCTGCTCCGGGAGCCGGACAGAGCGCTAGCTTGTACGAGGGCGAAGAACGAAGCCGCAGAGCACCGGGCTTCTGCGCGCACCCTAAAAACTGCTAGAGGACCGTGCTGGCCGCTCGCCTGCCTCTTCAATTCCATTCTAGCATCCTTATGGAAGGTGTTCCAGGACAATTTTCCTGAGTTTTGAATTCGTCCTGATGCAGCCCCTCCTGGGAAACTCGTGCTCGTCCTCTGGGTCTCCGAGTGCAGAGACCTCGATGGCAACTGCAGAAATGAAGGGCTGCGTTGAGTTGTCGAGAAGCAAGAACATAGCCAGCGCCTTGTGTTTGGGAGTCAGCAGCTGCTGGACTTTTGCGATTGCCTTCACGGTGCGCTGAATGCCAGGACGGCATGTGCACGTTAAAACAACGAGCTGGGCAAGAGTAATCGAAAGATCACGGCCGTCAGAAAGCAGCTTATATATTGCCCTGGAAAGAGCACTGCTTTTGGAGTGTGCAGTAAAATCGTGTTTCTGGACAAGGGAGGCATAAGTGCGCTGCGCTCCTAAGCTATCTCCCTGCGAGACACACTGCCAAAGCTTTTCGCTATGATGCAGTCTAGTGCAGACGCACACTACGGCTCTCCGGAGCTGTCCGAAGCCAAGCGCCGGTGGCCGGCGTCTTTCGGCTGAAGCAGCGCTTCGGAGCGTACGGCTGTTGTGTGCGCGAAGCAGCCGCTTCTCCTGCTCCGGGAGCCGGACAGAGCGGTAGCTTGTACGAGGGCGAAGAACGTTGCCGCAGGGAGACGACATTGTGTGCACAGCCTTGGCACTGCTAGAGGACGGTGACTAAAGCTCCCTGCCTCTTCAATGCACTGCTGGCATGCTTTCTCGAAGGTGTTCCGTGACAACTTTCCTGGGTTTTGACTTCTTTCTGATGCAGCCCCTCTTGGGAAATCTGTGCTCGTCCCCGGAGGATCGAGATGCTGAGAACGCGATGGCAGCTGCCGAAATGAAGGACTCTGTTGAAGTGTCGAGAAGAAAGAACTTAGACAAGCGTGTTGTGTTTGGGAGTCAGCAGCTGCTGGACTTTTGCGATTGCTTTCACTGTGCACTGAATGCCAATACGGCATGTGCACGTTAAAACAACGAGCTGGGCATGAGCAGGAAGGGAGCACGGGCATCAGAGTGCATCTGGCATCTTGCCCTGGAAAGAGCACTGCTTTTGGAGTGTGCAGTAAAATCGTGTTTCTGGACAAGGGAGGCATAAGTGCGCTGCGCTCCTAAGCTATCTCCCTGCGAGACACACTGCCAAAGCTTTTCGCTATGATGCAGTCTAGTGCAGACGCACACTACGGCTCTCCGGAGCTGTCCGAAGCCAAGCGCCCGTGGCCGGCGTCTTTCGGCTGAAGCAGCGCTTCGGAGCGTACGGCTGCCGCTCCCCTGTTGTGTGCGCGAAGCAGCCGCTTCTCCTGCTCCGGGAGCCGGACAGAGCGGTAGCTTGTACGAAGGCGAAGAACGAAGCCGCAGAGCAACGGGCTTCTGCGCGCACCCTAAGGACTGCTAGAGGACCGTGGTGGCCGCTCGCCTGCCTCTTCAATTGCATTCTAGCATCCTTATGGAAGGTGTTCCAGGACAATTTTCCTGAGTTTTGAATTCGTCCTGATGCAGCCCCTCCTGGGAAACTCGTGCTCGTCCTCTGAGGCTCCGAGTGCAGAGACCTCGATGGCAACTGCAGAAATGAAGGGCTGCGTTGAGTTGTCGAGAAGCAAGAACATAGCCAGCGCCTTGTGTTTGGGAGTCAGTAGCTGCTGGACTTTTGCGATTGCCTTCACCGTGCACTGAATGCCAGGACGGCATGTGCACGTTAAAACAACGAGCTGGGCAAGAGTAATCGAAAGATCACGGCCGTCAGAAAGCAGCTTATATATTGCCCTGGAAAGAGCACTGCTTTTGGAGTGTGCAGTAAAATCGTGTTTCTGGACAAGGGAGGCATAAGTGCGCTGCGCTCCTAAGCTATCTCCCTGCGAGACACACTGCCAAAGCTTTTCGCTATGATGCAGTCTAGTGCAGACGCACACTACGGCTCTCCGGAGCTGTCCGAAGCCAAGCGCCGGTGGCCGGCGTCTTTCGGCTGAAGCAGCGCTTCGGAGCGTACGGCTGTTGTGTGCGCGAAGCAGCCGCTTCTCCTGCTCCGGGAGCCGGACAGAGCGGTAGCTTGTACGAGGGCGAAGAACGTTGCCGCAGGGAGACGACATTGTGTGCACAGCCTTGGCACTGCTAGAGGACGGTGGCTAAAGCTCCCTGCCTCTTCAATGCACTGCTGGCATGCTTTCTTGAAGGTGTTCCGTGACAACTTTCCTGGGTTTTGACTTCGTTCTGATGCAGCCATTCTTGGGAAATCTGTGCTCGTCCCCGGAGGATCGAGATGCAGAGAACGCGATGGCAGCTGCCGAAATGAAGGACTCTGTTGAAGTGTCGAGAAGAAAGAACTTAGACAAGCGTGTTGTGTTTGGGAGTCAGCAGCTGCTGGACTTTTGCGATTGCTTTCTTTGTGCACTGAATGCCAATACGGCATGTGCACGTTAAAACAACGAGCTGGGCATGAGCAGGAAGGGAGCACGGGCATCAGAGTGCATCTGGCATCTTGCCCTGGAAAGAGCACTGCTTTTGGAGTGTGCAGTAAAATCGTGTTTCTGGACAAGGGAGGCATAAGTGCGCTGCGCTCCTAAGCTATCTCCCTGCGAGACACACTGCCAAAGCTTTTCGCTATGATGCAGTCTAGTGCAGACGCACACTACGGCTCTCCGGAGCTGTCCGAAGCCAAGCGCCCGTGGCCGGCGTCTTTCGGCTGAAGCAGCGCTTCGGAGCGTACGGCTGCCGCTCCCCTGTTGTGTGCGCGAAGCAGCCGCTTCTCCTGCTCCGGGAGCCGGACAGAGCGGTAGCTTGTACGAAGGCGAAGAACGAAGCCGCAGAGCAACGGGCTTCTGCGCGCACCCTAAGGACTGCTAGAGGACCGTGGTGGCCGCTCGCCTGCCTCTTCAATTGCATTCTAGCATCCTTATGGAAGGTGTTCCAGGACAATTTTCCTGAGTTTTGAATTCGTCCTGATGCAGCCCCTCCTGGGAAACTCGTGCTCGTCCTCTGAGGCTCCGAGTGCAGAGACCTCGATGGCAACTGCAGAAATGAAGGGCTGCGTTGAGTTGTCGAGAAGCAAGAACATAGCCAGCGCCTTGTGTTTGGGAGTCAGTAGCTGCTGGACTTTTGCGATTGCCTTCACCGTGCACTGAATGCCAGGACGGCATGTGCACGTTAAAACAACGAGCTGGGCAAGAGTAATCGAAAGATCACGGCCGTCAGAAAGCAGCTTATATATTGCCCTGGAAAGAGCACTGCTTTTGGAGTGTGCAGTAAAATCGTGTTTCTGGACAAGGGAGGCATAAGTGCGCTGCGCTCCTAAGCTATCTCCCTGCGAGACACACTGCCAAAGCTTTTCGCTATGATGCAGTCTAGTGCAGACGCACACTACGGCTCTCCGGAGCTGTCCGAAGCCAAGCGCCGGTGGCCGGCGTCTTTCGGCTGAAGCAGCGCTTCGGAGCGTACGGCTGTTGTGTGCGCGAAGCAGCCGCTTCTCCTGCTCCGGGAGCCGGACAGAGCGGTAGCTTGTACGAAGGCGAAGAACGAAGCCGCAGAGCAACGGGCTTCTGCGCGCACCCTAAGGACTGCTAGAGGACCGTGGTGGCCGCTCGCCTGCCTCTTCAATTGCATTCTAGCATCCTTATGGAAGGTGTTCCAGGACAATTTTCCTGAGTTTTGAATTCGTCCTGATGCAGCCCCTCCTGGGAAACTCGTGCTCGTCCTCTGAGGCTCCGAGTGCAGAGACCTCGATGGCAACTGCAGAAATGAAGGGCTGCGTTGAGTTGTCGAGAAGCAAGAACATAGCCAGCGCCTTGTGTTTGGGAGTCAGTAGCTGCTGGACTTTTGCGATTGCCTTCACCGTGCACTGAATGCCAGGACGGCATGTGCACGTTAAAACAACGAGCTGGGCAAGAGTAATCGAAAGATCACGGCCGTCAGAAAGCAGCTTATATATTGCCCTGGAAAGAGCACTGCTTTTGGAGTGTGCAGTAAAATCGTGTTTCTGGACAAGGGAGGCATAAGTGCGCTGCGCTCCTAAGCTATCTCCCTGCGAGACACACTGCCAAAGCTTTTCGCTATGATGCAGTCTAGTGCAGACGCACACTACGGCTCTCCGGAGCTGTCCGAAGCCAAGCGCCCGTGGCCGGCGTCTTTCGGCTGAAGCAGCGCTTCGGAGCGTACGGCTGTTGTGTGCGCGAAGCAGCCGCTTCTCCTGCTCCGGGAGCCGGACAGAGCGGTAGCTTGTACGAGGGCGAAGAACGTTGCCGCAGGGAGACGACATTGTGTGCACAGCCTTGGCACTGCTAGAGGACGGTGGCTAAAGCTCCCTGCCTCTTCAATGCACTGCTGGCATGCTTTCTTGAAGGTGTTCCGTGACAACTTTCCTGGGTTTTGACTTCGTTCTGATGCAGCCATTCTTGGGAAATCTGTGCTCGTCCCCGGAGGATCGAGATGCAGAGAACGCGATGCCAGCTGCCGAAATGAAGGACTCTGTTGAAGTGTCGAGAAGAAAGAACTTAGACAAGCGTGTTGTGTTTGGGAGTCAGCAGCTGCTGGACTTTTGCGATTGCTTTCTTTGTGCACTGAATGCCAAGAAGGCATGTGCACGTTAAAACAACGAGCTGGGCATGAGCAGGAAGGGAGCACGGGCATCAGAGTGCATCTGGCATCTTGCCCTGGAAAGAGCACTGCTTTTGGAGTGTGCAGTAAAATCGTGTTTCTGGACAAGGGAGGCATAAGTGCGCTGCGCTCCTAAGCTATCTCCCTGCGAGACACACTGCCAAAGCTTTTCGCTATGATGCAGTCTAGTGCAGACGCACACTACGGCTCTCCGGAGCTGTCCGAAGCCAAGCGCCGGTGGCCGGCGTCTTTCGGCTGAAGCAGCGTGTGCGCGAAGCAGCCGCTTCTCCTGCTCCGGGAGCCGGACAGAGCGCTAGCTTGTACGAGGGCGAAGAACGAAGCCGCAGAGCACCGGGCTTCTGCGCGCACCCTAAGGACTGCTAGAGGACCGTGCTGGCCGCTCGCCTTCCCCTTCAATTCCATTCTAGCATCCCTATAGAAGATGTTCCAGGACAATTTTCCTGAGTTTTGAATTCGTCCTGATGCAGCCCCTCCTGGGAAACTCGTGCTCGTCCTCTGGGTCTCCGAGTGCAGAGACCTCGATGGCAACTGCAGAAATGAAGGGCTGCGTTGAGTTGTCGAGAAGCAAGAACATAGCCAGCGCCTTGTGTTTGGGAGTCAGCAGCTGCTGGACTTTTGCGTTTGCCTTCACGGTGCACTGAATGCCAGGACGGCATGTGCACGTTAAAACAACGAGCTGGGCAAGAGTAATCGAAAGATCACGGCCGTCAGAAAGCAGCTTATATATTGCCCTGGAAAGAGCACTGTTTTTGGAGTGTGCAATAAAATCGTGTTTCTGGACAAGGGAGGCATAAGTGCGCTGCGGTCCTAAGCTATCTCCCTGCGAGACACACTGCCAAAGCTTTTCGCTATGATGCAGTCTAGTGCAGACGCACACTACGGCTCTCGGCTGCTGTCCGAAGCCAAGCGCCGGTGGCCGGCGTCTTTCGGCTGAAGCAGCGCTTCGGAGCGTACGGCTGTTGTGTGCGCGAAGCAGCCGCTTCTCCTGCTCCGGGAGCCGGACAGAGCGGTAGCTTGTACGAGGGCGAAGAACGTTGCCGCAGGGAGACGACATTGTGTGCACAGCCTTGGCACTGCTAGAGGACGGTGACTAAAGCTCCCTGCCTGTTCAATGCACTGCTGGCATGCTTTCTCGAAGGTGTTCCGAGACAACTTTCCTGGGTTTTGACTTCGTTCTGATGCAGCCCCTCTTGGGAAATCTGTGCTCGTCCCCGGAGGATCGAGATGCTGAGAACGCGATGGCAGCTGCCGAAATGAAGGACTCTGTTGAAGTGTCGAGAAGAAAGAACTTAGACAAGCGTGTTGTGTTTGGGAGTCAGCAGCTGCTGGACTTTTGCGATTGCTTTCACGGTGCACTGAATGCCAAGAAGGCATGTGCACGTTAAAACAACGAGCTGGGCATGAGCAGGAAGGGAGCACGGGCATCAGAGTGCATCTGGCATCTTGCCCTGGAAAGAGCACTGTTTTTGGAGTGTGCAGTAAAATCGTGTTTCTGGACAAGGGAGGCATAAGTGCGCTGCGCTCCTAAGCTATCTCCCTGCGAGACACACTGCCAAAGCTTTTCGCTATGATGCAGTCTAGTGCAGACGCACACTACGGCTCTCCGGAGCTGTCCGAAGCCAAGCGCCGGTGGCCGGCGTCTTTCGGCTGAAGCAGCGCTTCGGAGCGTACGGCTGTTGTGTGCGCGAAGCAGCCGCTTCTCCTGCTCCGGGAGCCGGACAGAGCGGTAGCTTGTACGAGGGCGAAGAACGTTGCCGCAGGGAGACGACATTGTGTGCACAGCCTTGGCACTGCTAGAGGACGGTGGCTAAAGCTCCCTGCCTCTTCAATGCACTGCTGGCATGCTTTCTTGAAGGTGTTCCGTGACAACTTTCCTGGGTTTTGACTTCGTTCTGATGCAGCCATTCTTGGGAAATCTGTGCTCGTCCCCGGAGGATCGAGATGCAGAGAACGCGATGGCAGCTGCCGAAATGAAGGACTCTGTTGAAGTGTCGAGAAGAAAGAACTTAGACAAGCGTGTTGTGTTTGGGAGTCAGCAGCTGCTGGACTTTTGCGATTGCTTTCACGGTGCACTGAATGCCAAGAAGGCATGTGCACGTTAAAACAACGAGCTGGGCATGAGCAGGAAGGGAGCACGGGCATCAGAGTGCATCTGGCATCTTGCCCTGGAAAGAGCACTGCTTTTGGAGTGTGCAGTAAAATCGTGTTTCTGGACAAGGGAGGCATAAGTGCGCTGCGCTCCTAAGCTATCTCCCTGCGAGACACACTGCCAAAGCTTTTCGCTATGATGCAGTCTAGTGCAGACCCACACTACGGCTCTCCGGAGCTGTCCGAAGCCAAGCGCCGGTGGCCGGCGTCTTTCGGCTGAAGCAGCGCTTCGGAGCGTACGGCTGTTGTGTGCGCGAAGCAGCCGCTTCTCCTGCTCCGGGAGCCGGACAGAGCGGTAGCTTGTACGAGGGCGAAGAACGTTGCCGCAGGGAGACGACATTGTGTGCACAGCCTTGGCACTGCTAGAGGACGGTGACTAAAGCTCCCTGCCTCTTCAATGCACTGCTGGCATGCTTTCTCGAAGGTGTTCCGAGACAACTTTCCTGGGTTTTGACTTCGTTCTGATGCAGCCCCTCTTGGGAAATCTGTGCTCGTCCCCGGAGGATCGAGATGCTGAGAACGCGATGGCAGCTGCCGAAATGAAGGACTCTGTTGAAGTGTCGAGAAGAAAGAACTTAGACAAGCGTGTTGTGTTTGGGAGTCAGCAGCTGCTGGACTTTTGCGATTGCTTTCACTGTGCACTGAATGCCAAGAAGGCATGTGCACGTTAAAACAACGAGCTGGGCATGAGCAGGAAGGGAGCACGGGCATCAGAGTGCATCTGGCATCTTGCCCTGGAAAGAGCACTGTTTTTGGAGTGTGCAGTAAAATCGTGTTTCTGGACAAGGGAGGCATAAGTGCGCTGCGCTCCTAAGCTATCTCCCTGCGAGACACACTGCCAAAGCTTTTCGCTATGATGCAGTCTAGTGCAGACGCACACTACGGCTCTCCGGAGCTGTCCGAAGCCAAGCGCCGGTGGCCGGCGTCTTTCGGCTGAAGCAGCGCTTCGGAGCGTACGGCTGCCGCCCCCCTGTTGTGTGCGCGAAGCAGCCGCTTCTCCTGCTCCGGGAGCCGGACAGAGCGGTAGCTTGTACGAAGGCGAAGAACGAAGCCGCAGAGCAACGGGCTTCTGCGCGCACCCTAAGGACTGCTAGAGGACCGTGGTGGCCGCTCGCCTGCCTCTTCAATTGCATTCTAGCATCCTTATGGAAGGTGTTCCAGGACAATTTTCCTGAGTTTTGAATTCGTCCTGATGCAGCCCCTCCTGGGAAACTCGTGCTCGTCCTCTGAGGCTCCGAGTGCAGAGACCTCGATGGCAACTGCAGAAATGAAGGGCTGCGTTGAGTTGTCGAGAAGCAAGAACATAGCCAGCGCCTTGTGTTTGGGAGTCAGTAGCTGCTGGACTTTTGCGATTGCCTTCACCGTGCACTGAATGCCAGGACGGCATGTGCACGTTAAAACAACGAGCTGGGCAAGAGTAATCGAAAGATCACGGCCGTCAGAAAGCAGCTTATATATTGCCCTGGAAAGAGCACTGCTTTTGGAGTGTGCAGTAAAATCGTGTTTCTGGACAAGGGAGGCATAAGTGCGCTGCGCTCCTAAGCTATCTCCCTGCGAGACACACTGCCAAAGCTTTTCGCTATGATGCAGTCTAGTGCAGACGCACACTACGGCTCTCCGGAGCTGTCCGAAGCCAAGCGCCGGTGGCCGGCGTCTTTCGGCTGAAGCAGCGCTTCGGAGCGTACGGCTGTTGTGTGCGCGAAGCAGCCGCTTCTCCTGCTCCGGGAGCCGGACAGAGCGGTAGCTTGTACGAGGGCGAAGAACGTTGCCGCAGGGAGACGACATTGTGTGCACAGCCTTGGCACTGCTAGAGGACGGTGACTAAAGCTCCCTGCCTCTTCCATGCACTGCTGGCATGCTTTCTCGAAGGTGTTCCGAGACAACTTTCCTGGGTTTTGACTTCGTTCTGATGCAGCCCCTCTTGGGAAATCTGTGCTCGTCCCCGGAGGATCGAGATGCTGAGAACGCGATGGCAGCTGCCGAAATGAAGGACTCTGTTGAAGTGTCGAGAAGAAAGAACTTAGACAAGCGTGTTGTGTTTGGGAGTCAGCAGCTGCTGGACTTTTGCGATTGCTTTCACGGTGCACTGAATGCCAAGAAGGCATGTGCACGTTAAAACAACGAGCTGGGCATGAGCAGGAAGGGAGCACGGGCATCAGAGTGCATCTGGCATCTTGCCCTGGAAAGAGCACTGTTTTTGGAGTGTGCAGTAAAATCGTGTTTCTGGACAAGGGAGGCATAAGTGCGCTGCGCTCCTAAGCTATCTCCCTGCGAGACACACTGCCAAAGCTTTTCGCTATGATGCAGTCTAGTGCAGACGCACACTACGGCTCTCCGGAGCTGTCCGAAGCCAAGCGCCGGTGGCCGGCGTCTTTCGGCTGAAGCAGCGCTTCGGAGCGTACGGCTGCCGCTCCGCTGTTGTGTGCGCGAAGCAGCCGCTTCTCCTGCTCCGGGAGCCGGACAGAGCGGTAGCTTGTACGAGGGCGAAGAACGAAGCCGCAGAGCACCGGGCTTCTGCGCGCACCCTAAAAACTGCTACAGGACCGTGCTGGCCGCTCGCCTGCCTCTTCAATTCCATTCTAGCATCCTTATGGAAGGTGTTCCAGGACAATTTTCCTGAGTTTTGAATTCGTCCTGATGCAGCCCCTCCTGGGAAACTCGTGCTCGTCCTCTGGGTCTCCGAGTGCAGAGACCTCGATGGCAACTGCAGAAATGAAGGGCTGCGTTGAGTTGTCGAGAAGCAAGAACATAGCCAGCGCCTTGTGTTTGGGAGTCAGCAGCTGCTGGACTTTTGCGATTGCCTTCACGGTGCGCTGAATGCCAGGACGGCATGTGCACGTTAAAACAACGAGCTGGGCAAGAGCAGGAAGAGAGCACGGGCATCAGAGTGCATCTGGCATCTTGCCCTGGATAGAGCACTGCTTTTGGAGTGTGCAGTAAAATCGTGTTTCTGGACAAGGGAGGCATAAGTGCGCTGCGCTCCTAAGCTATCTCCCTGCGAGACACACTGCCAAAGCTTTTCGCTATGATGCAGTCTAGTGCAGACGCACACTACGGCTCTCCGGAGCTGTCCGAAGCCAAGCGCCGGTGGCCGGCGTCTTTCGGCTGAAGCAGCGCTTCGGAGCGTACGGCTGTTGTGTGCGCGAAGCAGCCGCTTCTCCTGCTCCGGGAGCCGGACAGAGCGGTAGCTTGTACGAGGGCGAAGAACGTTGCCGCAGGGAGACGACATTGTGTGCACAGCCTTGGCACTGCTAGAGGACGGTGGCTAAAGCTCCCTGCCTCTTCAATGCACTGCTGGCATGCTTTCTTGAAGGTGTTCCGTGACAACTTTCCTGGGTTTTGACTTCGTTCTGATGCAGCCATTCTTGGGAAATCTGTGCTCGTCCCCGGAGGATCGAGATGCAGAGAACGCGATGGCAGCTGCCGAAATGAAGGACTCTGTTGAAGTGTCGAGAAGAAAGAACTTAGACAAGCGTGTTGTGTTTGGGAGTCAGCAGCTGCTGGACTTTTGCGATTGCTTTCTTTGTGCACTGAATGCCAAGAAGGCATGTGCACGTTAAAACAACGAGCTGGGCATGAGCAGGAAGGGAGCACGGGCATCAGAGTGCATCTGGCATCTTGCCCTGGAAAGAGCACTGCTTTTGGAGTGTGCAGTAAAATCGTGTTTCTGGACAAGGGAGGCATAAGTGCGCTGCGCTCCTAAGCTATCTCCCTGCGAGACACACTGCCAAAGCTTTTCGCTATGATGCAGTCTAGTGCAGACGCACACTACGGCTCTCCGGAGCTGTCCGAAGCCAAGCGCCGGTGGCCGGCGTCTTTCGGCTGAAGCAGCGTGTGCGCGAAGCAGCCGCTTCTCCTGCTCCGGGAGCCGGACAGAGCGCTAGCTTGTACGAGGGCGAAGAACGAAGCCGCAGAGCACCGGGCTTCTGCGCGCACCCTAAAAACTGCTAGAGGACCGTGCTGGCCGCTCGCCTTCCCCTTCAATTCCATTCTAGCATCCCTATAGAAGATGTTCCAGGACAATTTTCCTGAGTTTTGAATTCGTCCTGATGCAGCCCCTCCTGGGAAACTCGTGCTCGTCCTCTGGGTCTCCGAGTGCAGAGACCTCGATGGCAACTGCAGAAATGAAGGGCTGCGTTGAGTTGTCGAGAAGCAAGAACATAGCCAGCGCCTTGTGTTTGGGAGTCAGCAGCTGCTGGACTTTTGCGTTTGCCTTCACCGTGCACTGAATGCCAGGACGGCATGTGCACGTTAAAACAACGAGCTGGGCAAGAGTAATCGAAAGATCACGGCCGTCAGAAAGCAGCTTATATATTGCCCTGGAAAGAGCACTGTTTTTGGAGTGTGCAGTAAAATCGTGTTTCTGGACAAGGGAGGCATAAGTGCGCTGCGCTCCTAAGCTATCTCCCTGCGAGACACACTGCCAAAGCTTTTCGCTATGATGCAGTCTAGTGCAGACGCACACTACGGCTCTCGGCTGCTGTCCGAAGCCAAGCGCCGGTGGCCGGCGTCTTTCGGCTGAAGCAGCGCTTCGGAGCGTACGGCTGTTGTGTGCGCGAAGCAGCCGCTTCTCCTGCTCCGGGAGCCGGACAGAGCGGTAGCTTGTACGAGGGCGAAGAACGTTGCCGCAGGGAGACGACATTGTGTGCACAGCCTTGGCACTGCTAGAGGACGGTGACTAAAGCTCCCTGCCTGTTCAATGCACTGCTGGCATGCTTTCTCGAAGGTGTTCCGAGACAACTTTCCTGGGTTTTGACTTCGTTCTGATGCAGCCCCTCTTGGGAAATCTGTGCTCGTCCCCGGAGGATCGAGATGCTGAGAACGCGATGGCAGCTGCCGAAATGAAGGACTCTGTTGAAGTGTCGAGAAGAAAGAACTTAGACAAGCGTGTTGTGTTTGGGAGTCAGCAGCTGCTGGACTTTTGCGATTGCTTTCACGGTGCACTGAATGCCAAGAAGGCATGTGCACGTTAAAACAACGAGCTGGGCATGAGCAGGAAGGGAGCACGGGCATCAGAGTGCATCTGGCATCTTGCCCTGGAAAGAGCACTGTTTTTGGAGTGTGCAGTAAAATCGTGTTTCTGGACAAGGGAGGCATAAGTGCGCTGCGCTCCTAAGCTATCTCCCTGCGAGACACACTGCCAAAGCTTTTCGCTATGATGCAGTCTAGTGCAGACGCACACTACGGCTCTCCGGAGCTGTCCGAAGCCAAGCGCCGGTGGCCGGCGTCTTTCGGCTGAAGCAGCGCTTCGGAGCGTACGGCTGCCGCTCCGCTGTTGTGTGCGCGAAGCAGCCGCTTCTCCTGCTCCGGGAGCCGGACAGAGCGCTAGCTTGTACGAGGGCGAAGAACGAAGCCGCAGAGCACCGGGCTTCTGCGCGCACCCTAAAAACTGCTAGAGGACCGTGCTGGCCGCTCGCCTGCCTCTTCAATTCCATTCTAGCATCCTTATGGAAGGTGTTCCAGGACAATTTTCCTGAGTTTTGAATTCGTCCTGATGCAGCCCCTCCTGGGAAACTCGTGCTCGTCCTCTGGGTCTCCGAGTGCAGAGACCTCGATGGCAACTGCAGAAATGAAGGGCTGCGTTGAGTTGTCGAGAAGCAAGAACATAGCCAGCGCCTTGTGTTTGGGAGTCAGCAGCTGCTGGACTTTTGCGATTGCCTTCACGGTGCGCTGAATGCCAGGACGGCATGTGCACGTTAAAACAACGAGCTGGGCAAGAGTAATCGAAAGATCACGGCCGTCAGAAAGCAGCTTATATATTGCCCTGGAAAGAGCACTGCTTTTGGAGTGTGCAGTAAAATCGTGTTTCTGGACAAGGGAGGCATAAGTGCGCTGCGCTCCTAAGCTATCTCCCTGCGAGACACACTGCCAAAGCTTTTCGCTATGATGCAGTCTAGTGCAGACGCACACTACGGCTCTCCGGAGCTGTCCGAAGCCAAGCGCCGGTGGCCGGCGTCTTTCGGCTGAAGCAGCGCTTCGGAGCGTACGGCTGTTGTGTGCGCGAAGCAGCCGCTTCTCCTGCTCCGGGAGCCGGACAGAGCGGTAGCTTGTACGAGGGCGAAGAACGTTGCCGCAGGGAGACGACATTGTGTGCACAGCCTTGGCACTGCTAGAGGACGGTGACTAAAGCTCCCTGCCTCTTCAATGCACTGCTGGCATGCTTTCTCGAAGGTGTTCCGTGACAACTTTCCTGGGTTTTGACTTCTTTCTGATGCAGCCCCTCTTGGGAAATCTGTGCTCGTCCCCGGAGGATCGAGATGCTGAGAACGCGATGGCAGCTGCCGAAATGAAGGACTCTGTTGAAGTGTCGAGAAGAAAGAACTTAGACAAGCGTGTTGTGTTTGGGAGTCAGCAGCTGCTGGACTTTTGCGATTGCTTTCACTGTGCACTGAATGCCAATACGGCATGTGCACGTTAAAACAACGAGCTGGGCATGAGCAGGAAGGGAGCACGGGCATCAGAGTGCATCTGGCATCTTGCCCTGGAAAGAGCACTGCTTTTGGAGTGTGCAGTAAAATCGTGTTTCTGGACAAGGGAGGCATAAGTGCGCTGCGCTCCTAAGCTATCTCCCTGCGAGACACACTGCCAAAGCTTTTCGCTATGATGCAGTCTAGTGCAGACGCACACTACGGCTCTCCGGAGCTGTCCGAAGCCAAGCGCCCGTGGCCGGCGTCTTTCGGCTGAAGCAGCGCTTCGGAGCGTACGGCTGCCGCTCCCCTGTTGTGTGCGCGAAGCAGCCGCTTCTCCTGCTCCGGGAGCCGGACAGAGCGGTAGCTTGTACGAAGGCGAAGAACGAAGCCGCAGAGCAACGGGCTTCTGCGCGCACCCTAAGGACTGCTAGAGGACCGTGGTGGCCGCTCGCCTGCCTCTTCAATTGCATTCTAGCATCCTTATGGAAGGTGTTCCAGGACAATTTTCCTGAGTTTTGAATTCGTCCTGATGCAGCCCCTCCTGGGAAACTCGTGCTCGTCCTCTGAGGCTCCGAGTGCAGAGACCTCGATGGCAACTGCAGAAATGAAGGGCTGCGTTGAGTTGTCGAGAAGCAAGAACATAGCCAGCGCCTTGTGTTTGGGAGTCAGTAGCTGCTGGACTTTTGCGATTGCCTTCACCGTGCACTGAATGCCAGGACGGCATGTGCACGTTAAAACAACGAGCTGGGCAAGAGTAATCGAAAGATCACGGCCGTCAGAAAGCAGCTTATATATTGCCCTGGAAAGAGCACTGCTTTTGGAGTGTGCAGTAAAATCGTGTTTCTGGACAAGGGAGGCATAAGTGCGCTGCGCTCCTAAGCTATCTCCCTGCGAGACACACTGCCAAAGCTTTTCGCTATGATGCAGTCTAGTGCAGACGCACACTACGGCTCTCCGGAGCTGTCCGAAGCCAAGCGCCGGTGGCCGGCGTCTTTCGGCTGAAGCAGCGCTTCGGAGCGTACGGCTGTTGTGTGCGCGAAGCAGCCGCTTCTCCTGCTCCGGGAGCCGGACAGAGCGGTAGCTTGTACGAGGGCGAAGAACGTTGCCGCAGGGAGACGACATTGTGTGCACAGCCTTGGCACTGCTAGAGGACGGTGGCTAAAGCTCCCTGCCTCTTCAATGCACTGCTGGCATGCTTTCTTGAAGGTGTTCCGTGACAACTTTCCTGGGTTTTGACTTCGTTCTGATGCAGCCATTCTTGGGAAATCTGTGCTCGTCCCCGGAGGATCGAGATGCAGAGAACGCGATGGCAGCTGCCGAAATGAAGGACTCTGTTGAAGTGTCGAGAAGAAAGAACTTAGACAAGCGTGTTGTGTTTGGGAGTCAGCAGCTGCTGGACTTTTGCGATTGCTTTCTTTGTGCACTGAATGCCAATACGGCATGTGCACGTTAAAACAACGAGCTGGGCATGAGCAGGAAGGGAGCACGGGCATCAGAGTGCATCTGGCATCTTGCCCTGGAAAGAGCACTGCTTTTGGAGTGTGCAGTAAAATCGTGTTTCTGGACAAGGGAGGCATAAGTGCGCTGCGCTCCTAAGCTATCTCCCTGCGAGACACACTGCCAAAGCTTTTCGCTATGATGCAGTCTAGTGCAGACGCACACTACGGCTCTCCGGAGCTGTCCGAAGCCAAGCGCCCGTGGCCGGCGTCTTTCGGCTGAAGCAGCGCTTCGGAGCGTACGGCTGCCGCTCCCCTGTTGTGTGCGCGAAGCAGCCGCTTCTCCTGCTCCGGGAGCCGGACAGAGCGCTAGCTTGTACGAAGGCGAAGAACGAAGCCGCAGAGCAACGGGCTTCTGCGCGCACCCTAAGGACTGCTAGAGGACCGTGGTGGCCGCTCGCCTGCCTCTTCAATTGCATTCTAGCATCCTTATGGAAGGTGTTCCAGGACAATTTTCCTGAGTTTTGAATTCGTCCTGATGCAGCCCCTCCTGGGAAACTCGTGCTCGTCCTCTGAGGCTCCGAGTGCAGAGACCTCGATGGCAACTGCAGAAATGAAGGGCTGCGTTGAGTTGTCGAGAAGCAAGAACATAGCCAGCGCCTTGTGTTTGGGAGTCAGTAGCTGCTGGACTTTTGCGATTGCCTTCACCGTGCACTGAATGCCAGGACGGCATGTGCACGTTAAAACAACGAGCTGGGCAAGAGTAATCGAAAGATCACGGCCGTCAGAAAGCAGCTTATATATTGCCCTGGAAAGAGCACTGCTTTTGGAGTGTGCAGTAAAATCGTGTTTCTGGACAAGGGAGGCATAAGTGCGCTGCGCTCCTAAGCTATCTCCCTGCGAGACACACTGCCAAAGCTTTTCGCTATGATGCAGTCTAGTGCAGACGCACACTACGGCTCTCCGGAGCTGTCCGAAGCCAAGCGCCGGTGGCCGGCGTCTTTCGGCTGAAGCAGCGCTTCGGAGCGTACGGCTGTTGTGTGCGCGAAGCAGCCGCTTCTCCTGCTCCGGGAGCCGGACAGAGCGGTAGCTTGTACGAGGGCGAAGAACGTTGCCGCAGGGAGACGACATTGTGTGCACAGCCTTGGCACTGCTAGAGGACGGTGGCTAAAGCTCCCTGCCTCTTCAATGCACTGCTGGCATGCTTTCTTGAAGGTGTTCCGTGACAACTTTCCTGGGTTTTGACTTCGTTCTGATGCAGCCATTCTTGGGAAATCTGTGCTCGTCCCCGGAGGATCGAGATGCAGAGAACGCGATGGCAGCTGCCGAAATGAAGGACTCTGTTGAAGTGTCGAGAAGAAAGAACTTAGACAAGCGTGTTGTGTTTGGGAGTCAGCAGCTGCTGGACTTTTGCGATTGCTTTCTTTGTGCACTGAATGCCAAGAAGGCATGTGCACGTTAAAACAACGAGCTGGGCATGAGCAGGAAGGGAGCACGGGCATCAGAGTGCATCTGGCATCTTGCCCTGGAAAGAGCACTGCTTTTGGAGTGTGCAGTAAAATCGTGTTTCTGGACAAGGGAGGCATAAGTGCGCTGCGCTCCTAAGCTATCTCCCTGCGAGACACACTGCCAAAGCTTTTCGCTATGATGCAGTCTAGTGCAGACGCACACTACGGCTCTCCGGAGCTGTCCGAAGCCAAGCGCCGGTGGCCGGCGTCTTTCGGCTGAAGCAGCGTGTGCGCGAAGCAGCCGCTTCTCCTGCTCCGGGAGCCGGACAGAGCGCTAGCTTGTACGAGGGCGAAGAACGAAGCCGCAGAGCACCGGGCTTCTGCGCGCACCCTAAGGACTGCTAGAGGACCGTGCTGGCCGCTCGCCTTCCCCTTCAATTCCATTCTAGCATCCCTATAGAAGATGTTCCAGGACAATTTTCCTGAGTTTTGAATTCGTCCTGATGCAGCCCCTCCTGGGAAACTCGTGCTCGTCCTCTGGGTCTCCGAGTGCAGAGACCTCGATGGCAACTGCAGAAATGAAGGGCTGCGTTGAGTTGTCGAGAAGCAAGAACATAGCCAGCGCCTTGTGTTTGGGAGTCAGCAGCTGCTGGACTTTTGCGTTTGCCTTCACGGTGCACTGAATGCCAGGACGGCATGTGCACGTTAAAACAACGAGCTGGGCAAGAGTAATCGAAAGATCACGGCCGTCAGAAAGCAGCTTATATATTGCCCTGGAAAGAGCACTGTTTTTGGAGTGTGCAATAAAATCGTGTTTCTGGACAAGGGAGGCATAAGTGCGCTGCGGTCCTAAGCTATCTCCCTGCGAGACACACTGCCAAAGCTTTTCGCTATGATGCAGTCTAGTGCAGACGCACACTACGGCTCTCGGCTGCTGTCCGAAGCCAAGCGCCGGTGGCCGGCGTCTTTCGGCTGAAGCAGCGCTTCGGAGCGTACGGCTGTTGTGTGCGCGAAGCAGCCGCTTCTCCTGCTCCGGGAGCCGGACAGAGCGGTAGCTTGTACGAGGGCGAAGAACGTTGCCGCAGGGAGACGACATTGTGTGCACAGCCTTGGCACTGCTAGAGGACGGTGACTAAAGCTCCCTGCCTGTTCAATGCACTGCTGGCATGCTTTCTCGAAGGTGTTCCGAGACAACTTTCCTGGGTTTTGACTTCGTTCTGATGCAGCCCCTCTTGGGAAATCTGTGCTCGTCCCCGGAGGATCGAGATGCTGAGAACGCGATGGCAGCTGCCGAAATGAAGGACTCTGTTGAAGTGTCGAGAAGAAAGAACTTAGACAAGCGTGTTGTGTTTGGGAGTCAGCAGCTGCTGGACTTTTGCGATTGCTTTCACGGTGCACTGAATGCCAAGAAGGCATGTGCACGTTAAAACAACGAGCTGGGCATGAGCAGGAAGGGAGCACGGGCATCAGAGTGCATCTGGCATCTTGCCCTGGAAAGAGCACTGTTTTTGGAGTGTGCAGTAAAATCGTGTTTCTGGACAAGGGAGGCATAAGTGCGCTGCGCTCCTAAGCTATCTCCCTGCGAGACACACTGCCAAAGCTTTTCGCTATGATGCAGTCTAGTGCAGACGCACACTACGGCTCTCCGGAGCTGTCCGAAGCCAAGCGCCGGTGGCCGGCGTCTTTCGGCTGAAGCAGCGCTTCGGAGCGTACGGCTGCCGCTCCGCTGTTGTGTGCGCGAAGCAGCCGCTTCTCCTGCTCCGGGAGCCGGACAGAGCGGTAGCTTGTACGAGGGCGAAGAACGAAGCCGCAGAGCACCGGGCTTCTGCGCGCACCCTAAAAACTGCTAGAGGACCGTGCTGGCCGCTCGCCTGCCTCTTCAATTCCATTCTAGCATCCTTATGGAAGGTGTTCCAGGACAATTTTCCTGAGTTTTGAATTCGTCCTGATGCAGCCCCTCCTGGGAAACTCGTGCTCCTCCTCTGGGTCTCCGAGTGCAGAGACCTCGATGGCAACTGCAGAAATGAAGGGCTGCGTTGAGTTGTCGAGAAGCAAGAACATAGCCAGCGCCTTGTGTTTGGGAGTCAGCAGCTGCTGGACTTTTGCGATTGCCTTCACGGTGCGCTGAATGCCAGGACGGCATGTGCACGTTAAAACAACGAGCTGGGCAAGAGTAATCGAAAGATCACGGCCGTCAGAAAGCAGCTTATATATTGCCCTGGAAAGAGCACTGCTTTTGGAGTGTGCAGTAAAATCGTGTTTCTGGACAAGGGAGGCATAAGTGCGCTGCGCTCCTAAGCTATCTCCCTGCGAGACACACTGCCAAAGCTTTTCGCTATGATGCAGTCTAGTGCAGACGCACACTACGGCTCTCCGGAGCTGTCCGAAGCCAAGCGCCCGTGGCCGGCGTCTTTCGGCTGAAGCAGCGCTTCGGAGCGTACGGCTGTTGTGTGCGCGAAGCAGCCGCTTCTCCTGCTCCGGGAGCCGGACAGAGCGGTAGCTTGTACGAGGGCGAAGAACGTTGCCGCAGGGAGACGACATTGTGTGCACAGCCTTGGCACTGCTAGAGGACGGTGGCTAAAGCTCCCTGCCTCTTCAATGCACTGCTGGCATGCTTTCTTGAAGGTGTTCCGTGACAACTTTCCTGGGTTTTGACTTCGTTCTGATGCAGCCATTCTTGGGAAATCTGTGCTCGTCCCCGGAGGATCGAGATGCAGAGAACGCGATGCCAGCTGCCGAAATGAAGGACTCTGTTGAAGTGTCGAGAAGAAAGAACTTAGACAAGCGTGTTGTGTTTGGGAGTCAGCAGCTGCTGGACTTTTGCGATTGCTTTCTTTGTGCACTGAATGCCAATACGGCATGTGCACGTTAAAACAACGAGCTGGGCATGAGCAGGAAGGGAGCACGGGCATCAGAGTGCATCTGGCATCTTGCCCTGGAAAGAGCACTGCTTTTGGAGTGTGCAGTAAAATCGTGTTTCTGGACAAGGGAGGCATAAGTGCGCTGCGCTCCTAAGCTATCTCCCTGCGAGACACACTGCCAAAGCTTTTCGCTATGATGCAGTCTAGTGCAGACGCACACTACGGCTCTCCGGAGCTGTCCGAAGCCAAGCGCCGGTCGCCGGCGTCTTTCGGCTGAAGCAGCGTGTGCGCGAAGCAGCCGCTTCTCCTGCTCCGGGAGCCGGACAGAGCGCTAGCTTGTACGAGGGCGAAGAACGAAGCCGCAGAGCACCGGGCTTCTGCGCGCACCCTAAGGACTGCTAGAGGACCGTGCTGGCCGCTCGCCTTCCCCTTCAATTCCATTCTAGCATCCCTATAGAAGATGTTCCAGGACAATTTTCCTGAGTTTTGAATTCGTCCTGATGCAGCCCCTCCTGGGAAACTCGTGCTCGTCCTCTGGGTCTCCGAGTGCAGAGACCTCGATGGCAACTGCAGAAATGAAGGGCTGCGTTGAGTTGTCGAGAAGCAAGAACATAGCCAGCGCCTTGTGTTTGGGAGTCAGCAGCTGCTGGACTTTTGCGTTTGCCTTCACCGTGCACTGAATGCCAGGACGGCATGTGCACGTTAAAACAACGAGCTGGGCAAGAGTAATCGAAAGATCACGGCCGTCAGAAAGCAGCTTATATATTGCCCTGGAAAGAGCACTGTTTTTGGAGTGTGCAATAAAATCGTGTTTCTGGACAAGGGAGGCATAAGTGCGCTGCGCTCCTAAGCTATCTCCCTGCGAGACACACTGCCAAAGCTTTTCGCTATGATGCAGTCTAGTGCAGACGCACACTACGGCTCTCCGGAGCTGTCCGAAGCCAAGCGCCGGTGGCCGGCGTCTTTCGGCTGAAGCAGCGCTTCGGAGCGTACGGCTGTTGTGTGCGCGAAGCAGCCGCTTCTCCTGCTCCGGGAGCCGGACAGAGCGGTAGCTTGTACGAGGGCGAAGAACGTTGCCGCAGGGAGACGACATTGTGTGCACAGCCTTGGCACTGCTAGAGGACGGTGACTAAAGCTCCCTGCCTGTTCAATGCACTGCTGGCATGCTTTCTCGAAGGTGTTCCGAGACAACTTTCCTGGGTTTTGACTTCGTTCTGATGCAGCCCCTCTTGGGAAATCTGTGCTCGTCCCCGGAGGATCGAGATGCAGAGAACGCGATGGCAGCTGCCGAAATGAAGGACTCTGTTGAAGTGTCGAGAAGAAAGAACTTAGACAAGCGTGTTGTGTTTGGGAGTCAGCAGCTGCTGGACTTTTGCGATTGCTTTCACGGTGCACTGAATGCCAAGAAGGCATGTGCACGTTAAAACAACGAGCTGGGCATGAGCAGGAAGGGAGCACGGGCATCAGAGTGCATCTGGCATCTTGCCCTGGAAAGAGCACTGTTTTTGGAGTGTGCAGTAAAATCGTGTTTCTGGACAAGGGAGGCATAAGTGCGCTGCGCTCCTAAGCTATCTCCCTGCGAGACACACTGCCAAAGCTTTTCGCTATGATGCAGTCTAGTGCAGACGCACACTACGGCTCTCCGGAGCTGTCCGAAGCGAAGCGCCGGTGGCCGGCGTCTTTCGGCTGAAGCAGCGCTTCGGAGCGTACGGCTGCCGCTCCGCTGTTGTGTGCGCGAAGCAGCCGCTTCTCCTGCTCCGGGAGCCGGACAGAGCGGTAGCTTGTACGAGGGCGAAGAACGAAGCCGCAGAGCACCGGGCTTCTGCGCGCACCCTAAAAACTGCTAGAGGACCGTGCTGGCCGCTCGCCTGCCTCTTCAATTCCATTCTAGCATCCTTATGGAAGGTGTTCCAGGACAATTTTCCTGAGTTTTGAATTCGTCCTGATGCAGCCCCTCCTGGGAAACTCGTGCTCCTCCTCTGGGTCTCCGAGTGCAGAGACCTCGATGGCAACTGCAGAAATGAAGGGCTGCGTTGAGTTGTCGAGAAGCAAGAACATAGCCAGCGCCTTGTGTTTGGGAGTCAGCAGCTGCTGGACTTTTGCGATTGCCTTCACGGTGCGCTGAATGCCAGGACGGCATGTGCACGTTAAAACAACGAGCTGGGCAAGAGTAATCGAAAGATCACGGCCGTCAGAAAGCAGCTTATATATTGCCCTGGAAAGAGCACTGCTTTTGGAGTGTGCAGTAAAATCGTGTTTCTGGACAAGGGAGGCATAAGTGCGCTGCGCTCCTAAGCTATCTCCCTGCGAGACACACTGCCAAAGCTTTTCGCTATGATGCAGTCTAGTGCAGACGCACACTACGGCTCTCCGGAGCTGTCCGAAGCCAAGCGCCGGTGGCCGGCGTCTTTCGGCTGAAGCAGCGCTTCGGAGCGTACGGCTGTTGTGTGCGCGAAGCAGCCGCTTCTCCTGCTCCGGGAGCCGGACAGAGCGGTAGCTTGTACGAGGGCGAAGAACGTTGCCGCAGGGAGACGACATTGTGTGCACAGCCTTGGCACTGCTAGAGGACGGTGACTAAAGCTCCCTGCCTGTTCAATGCACTGCTGGCATGCTTTCTCGAAGGTGTTCCGTGACAACTTTCCTGGGTTTTGACTTCGTTCTGATGCAGCCATTCTTGGGAAATCTGTGCTCGTCCCCGGAGGATCGAGATGCAGAGAACGCGATGGCAGCTGCCGAAATGAAGGACTCTGTTGAAGTGTCGAGAAGAAAGAACTTAGACAAGCGTGTTGTGTTTGGGAGTCAGCAGCTGCTGGACTTTTGCGATTGCTTTCACTGTGCACTGAATGCCAATACGGCATGTGCACGTTAAAACAACGAGCTGGGCATGAGCAGGAAGGGAGCACGGGCATCAGAGTGCATCTGGCATCTTGCCCTGGAAAGAGCACTGCTTTTGGAGTGTGCAGTAAAATCGTGTTTCTGGACAAGGGAGGCATAAGTGCGCTGCGCTCCTAAGCTATCTCCCTGCGAGACACACTGCCAAAGCTTTTCGCTATGATGCAGTCTAGTGCAGACGCACACTACGGCTCTCCGGAGCTGTCCGAAGCCAAGCGCCGGTCGCCGGCGTCTTTCGGCTGAAGCAGCGTGTGCGCGAAGCAGCCGCTTCTCCTGCTCCGGGAGCCGGACAGAGCGCTAGCTTGTACGAGGGCGAAGAACGAAGCCGCAGAGCACCGGGCTTCTGCGCGCACCCTAAGGACTGCTAGAGGACCGTGGTGGCCGCTCGCCTGCCTCTTCAATTGCATTCTAGCATCCTTATGGAAGATGTTCCAGGACAATTTTCCTGAGTTTTGAATTCGTCCTGATGCAGCCCCTCCTGGGAAACTCGTGCTCCTCCTCTGGGTCTCCGAGTGCAGAGACCTCGATGGCAACTGCAGAAATGAAGGGCTGCGTTGAGTTGTCGAGAAGCAAGAACATAGCCAGCGCCTTGTGTTTGGGAGTCAGCAGCTGCTGGACTTTTGCGTTTGCCTTCACGGTGCACTGAATGCCAGGACGGCATGTGCACGTTAAAACAACGAGCTGGGCAAGAGTAATCGAAAGATCACGGCCGTCAGAAAGCAGCTTATATATTGCCCTGGAAAGAGCAGTGTTTTTGGAGTGTGCAATAAAATCGTGTTTCTGGACAAGGGAGGCATAAGTGCGCTGCGCTCCTAAGCTATCTCCCTGCGAGACACACTGCCAAAGCTTTTCGCTATGATGCAGTCTAGTGCAGACGCACACTACGGCTCTCGGCTGCTGTCCGAAGCCAAGCGGCGGTCGCCGGCGTCTTTCGGCTGAAGCAGCGCTTCGGAGCGTACGGCTGCCGTTCCGCTGTTGTGTGCGCGAAGCAGCCGCTTCTCCTGCTCCGGGAGCCGGACAGAGCGGTAGCTTGTACGAGGGCGAAGAACGTTGCCGCAGGGAGACGACATTGTGTGCACAGCCTTGGCACTGCTAGAGGACGGTGACTAAAGCTCCCTGCCTCTTCAATGCACTGCTGGCATGCTTTCTCGAAGGTGTTCCGAGACAACTTTCCTGGGTTTTGACTTCGTTCTGATGCAGCCCCTCTTGGGAAATCTGTGCTCGTCCCCGGAGGATCGAGATGCAGAGAACGCGATGGCAGCTGCCGAAATGAAGGACTCTGTTGAAGTGTCGAGAAGAAAGAACTTAGACAAGCGTGTTGTGTTTGGGAGTCAGCAGCTGCTGGACTTTTGCGATTGCTTTCACGGTGCACTGAATGCCAAGAAGGCATGTGCACGTTAAAACAACGAGCTGGGCATGAGCAGGAAGGGAGCACGGGCATCAGAGTGCATCTGGCATCTTGCCCTGGAAAGAGCACTGCTTTTGGAGTGTGCAGTAAAATCGTGTTTCTGGACAAGGGAGGCATAAGTGCGCTGCGCTCCTAAGCTATCTCCCTGCGAGACACACTGCCAAAGCTTTTCGCTATGATGCAGTCTAGTGCAGACGCACACTACGGCTCTCCGGAGCTGTCCGAAGCCAAGCGCCGGTGGCCGGCGTCTTTCGGCTGAAGCAGCGCTTCGGAGCGTACGGCTGCCGCTCCGCTGTTGTGTGCGCGAAGCAGCCGCTTCTCCTGCTCCGGGAGCCGGACAGAGCGCTAGCTTGTACGAGGGCGAAGAACGAAGCCGCAGAGCACCGGGCTTCTGCGCGCACCCTAAGGACTGCTAGAGGACCGTGGTGGCCGCTCGCCTGCCTCTTCAATTCCATTCTAGCATCCTTATGGAAGGTGTTCCAGGACAATTTTCCTGAGTTTTGAATTCGTCCTGATGCAGCCCCTCCTGGGAAACTCGTGCTCGTCCTCTGAGGCTCCGAGTGCAGAGACCTCGATGGCAACTGCAGAAATGAAGGGCTGCGTTGAGTTGTCGAGAAGCAAGAACATAGCCAGCGCCTTGTGTTTGGGAGTCAGCAGCTGCTGGACTTTTGCGATTGCCTTCACGGTGCGCTGAATGCCAGGACGGCATGTGCACGTTAAAACAACGAGCTGGGCAAGAGTAATCGAAAGATCACGGCCGTCAGAAAGCAGCTTATATATTGCCCTGGAAAGAGCACTGCTTTTGGAGTGTGCAGTAAAATCGTGTTTCTGGACAAGGGAGGCATAAGTGCGCTGCGCTCCTAAGCTATCTCCCTGCGAGACACACTGCCAAAGCTTTTCGCTATGATGCAGTCTAGTGCAGACGCACACTACGGCTCTCCGGAGCTGTCCGAAGCCAAGCGCCGGTGGCCGGCGTCTTTCGGCTGAAGCAGCGCTTCGGAGCGTACGGCTGTTGTGTGCGCGAAGCAGCCGCTTCTCCTGCTCCGGGAGCCGGACAGAGCGGTAGCTTGTACGAGGGCGAAGAACGTTGCCGCAGGGAGACGACATTGTGTGCACAGCCTTGGCACTGCTAGAGGACGGTGGCTAAAGCTCCCTGCCTGTTCAATGCACTGCTGGCATGCTTTCTCGAAGGTGTTCCGTGACAACTTTCCTGGGTTTTGACTTCGTTCTGATGCAGCCATTCTTGGGAAATCTGTGCTCGTCCCCGGAGGATCGAGATGCAGAGAACGCGATGGCAGCTGCCGAAATGAAGGACTCTGTTGAAGTGTCGAGAAGAAAGAACTTAGACAAGCGTGTTGTGTTTGGGAGTCAGCAGCTGCTGGACTTTTGCGATTGCTTTCACTGTGCACTGAATGCCAATACGGCATGTGCACGTTAAAACAACGAGCTGGGCATGAGCAGGAAGGGAGCACGGGCATCAGAGTGCATCTGGCATCTTGCCCTGGAAAGAGCACTGCTTTTGGAGTGTGCAGTAAAATCGTGTTTCTGGACAAGGGAGGCATAAGTGCGCTGCGCTCCTAAGCTATCTCCCTGCGAGACACACTGCCAAAGCTTTTCGCTATGATGCAGTCTAGTGCAGACGCACACTACGGCTCTCGGCTGCTGTCCGAAGCGAAGCGCCGGTGGCCGGCGTCTTTCGGCTGAAGCAGCGCTTCGGAGCGTACGGCTGCCGCTCCGCTGTTGTGTGCGCGAAGCAGCCGCTTCTCCTGCTCCGGGAGCCGGACAGAGCGGTAGCTTGTACGAGGGCGAAGAACGAAGCCGCAGAGCAACGGGCTTCTGCGCGCACCCTAAGGACTGCTAGAGGACCGTGCTGGCCGCTCGCCTTCCCCTTCAATTCCATTCTAGCATCCCTATGGAAGATGTTCCAGGACAATTTTCCTGAGTTTTGAATTCGTCCTGATGCAGCCCCTCCTTGGAAACTCGTGCTCGTCCTCTGAGTCTCCGAGTGCAGAGACCTCGATGGCAACTGCAGAAATGAAGGGCTGCGTTGAGTTGTCGAGAAGCAAGAACATAGCCAGCGCCTTGTGTTTGGGAGTCAGCAGCTGCTGGACTTTTGCGTTTGCCTTCACGGTGCACTGAATGCCAGGACGGCATGTGCACGTTAAAACAACGAGCTGGGCAAGAGTAATCGAAAGATCACGGCCGTCAGAAAGCAGCTTATATATTGCCCTGGAAAGAGCACTGCTTTTGGAGTGTGCAGTAAAATCGTGTTTCTGGACAAGGGAGGCATAAGTGCGCTGCGCTCCTAAGCTATCTCCCTGCGAGACACACTGCCAAAGCTTTTCGCTATGATGCAGTCTAGTGCAGACGCACACTACGGCTCTCCGGAGCTGTCCGAAGCCAAGCGCCGGTGGCCGGCGTCTTTCGGCTGAAGCAGCGCTTCGGAGCGTACGGCTGTTGTGTGCGCGAAGCAGCCGCTTCTCCTGCTCCGGGAGCCGGACAGAGCGGTAGCTTGTACGAGGGCGAAGAACGTTGCCGCAGGGAGACGACATTGTGTGCACAGCCTTGGCACTGCTAGAGGACGGTGGCTAAAGCTCCCTGCCTGTTCAATGCACTGCTGGCATGCTTTCTCGAAGGTGTTCCGTGACAACTTTCCTGGGTTTTGACTTCGTTCTGATGCAGCCATTCTTGGGAAATCTGTGCTCGTCCCCGGAGGATCGAGATGCAGAGAACGCGATGGCAGCTGCCGAAATGAAGGACTCTGTTGAAGTGTCGAGAAGAAAGAACTTAGACAAGCGTGTTGTGTTTGGGAGTCAGCAGCTGCTGGACTTTTGCGATTGCTTTCACTGTGCACTGAATGCCAATACGGCATGTGCACGTTAAAACAACGAGCTGGGCATGAGCAGGAAGGGAGCACGGGCATCAGAGTGCATCTGGCATCTTGCCCTGGAAAGAGCACTGCTTTTGGAGTGTGCAGTAAAATCGTGTTTCTGGACAAGGGAGGCATAAGTGCGCTGCGCTCCTAAGCTATCTCCCTGCGAGACACACTGCCAAAGCTTTTCGCTATGATGCAGTCTAGTGCAGACGCACACTACGGCTCTCCGGAGCTGTCCGAAGCCAAGCGCCGGTCGCCGGCGTCTTTCGGCTGAAGCAGCGTGTGCGCGAAGCAGCCGCTTCTCCTGCTCCGGGAGCCGGACAGAGCGCTAGCTTGTACGAGGGCGAAGAACGAAGCCGCAGAGCACCGGGCTTCTGCGCGCACCCTAAGGACTGCTAGAGGACCGTGGTGGCCGCTCGCCTGCCTCTTCAATTGCATTCTAGCATCCTTATGGAAGATGTTCCAGGACAATTTTCCTGAGTTTTGAATTCGTCCTGATGCAGCCCCTCCTGGGAAACTCGTGCTCCTCCTCTGGGTCTCCGAGTGCAGAGACCTCGATGGCAACTGCAGAAATGAAGGGCTGCGTTGAGTTGTCGAGAAGCAAGAACATAGCCAGCGCCTTGTGTTTGGGAGTCAGCAGCTGCTGGACTTTTGCGTTTGCCTTCACGGTGCACTGAATGCCAGGACGGCATGTGCACGTTAAAACAACGAGCTGGGCAAGAGTAATCGAAAGATCACGGCCGTCAGAAAGCAGCTTATATATTGCCCTGGAAAGAGCAGTGTTTTTGGAGTGTGCAATAAAATCGTGTTTCTGGACAAGGGAGGCATAAGTGCGCTGCGCTCCTAAGCTATCTCCCTGCGAGACACACTGCCAAAGCTTTTCGCTATGATGCAGTCTAGTGCAGACGCACACTACGGCTCTCGGCTGCTGTCCGAAGCCAAGCGGCGGTCGCCGGCGTCTTTCGGCTGAAGCAGCGCTTCGGAGCGTACGGCTGCCGTTCCGCTGTTGTGTGCGCGAAGCAGCCGCTTCTCCTGCTCCGGGAGCCGGACAGAGCGGTAGCTTGTACGAGGGCGAAGAACGTTGCCGCAGGGAGACGACATTGTGTGCACAGCCTTGGCACTGCTAGAGGACGGTGACTAAAGCTCCCTGCCTCTTCAATGCACTGCTGGCATGCTTTCTCGAAGGTGTTCCGAGACAACTTTCCTGGGTTTTGACTTCGTTCTGATGCAGCCCCTCTTGGGAAATCTGTGCTCGTCCCCGGAGGATCGAGATGCTGAGAACGCGATGGCAGCTGCCGAAATGAAGGACTCTGTTGAAGTGTCGAGAAGAAAGAACTTAGACAAGCGTGTTGTGTTTGGGAGTCAGCAGCTGCTGGACTTTTGCGATTGCTTTCACGGTGCACTGAATGCCAAGAAGGCATGTGCACGTTAAAACAACGAGCTGGGCATGAGCAGGAAGGGAGCACGGGCATCAGAGTGCATCTGGCATCTTGCCCTGGAAAGAGCACTGCTTTTGGAGTGTGCAGTAAAATCGTGTTTCTGGACAAGGGAGGCATAAGTGCGCTGCGCTCCTAAGCTATCTCCCTGCGAGACACACTGCCAAAGCTTTTCGCTATGATGCAGTCTAGTGCAGACGCACACTACGGCTCTCCGGAGCTGTCCGAAGCCAAGCGCCGGTGGCCGGCGTCTTTCGGCTGAAGCAGCGCTTCGGAGCGTACGGCTGCCGCTCCGCTGTTGTGTGCGCGAAGCAGCCGCTTCTCCTGCTCCGGGAGCCGGACAGAGCGCTAGCTTGTACGAGGGCGAAGAACGAAGCCGCAGAGCACCGGGCTTCTGCGCGCACCCTAAAAACTGCTAGAGGACCGTGGTGGCCGCTCGCCTGCCTCTTCAATTCCATTCTAGCATCCTTATGGAAGGTGTTCCAGGACAATTTTCCTGAGTTTTGAATTCGTCCTGATGCAGCCCCTCCTGGGAAACTCGTGCTCGTCCTCTGAGGCTCCGAGTGCAGAGACCTCGATGGCAACTGCAGAAATGAAGGGCTGCGTTGAGTTGTCGAGAAGCAAGAACATAGCCAGCGCCTTGTGTTTGGGAGTCAGCAGCTGCTGGACTTTTGCGATTGCCTTCACGGTGCGCTGAATGCCAGGACGGCATGTGCACGTTAAAACAACGAGCTGGGCAAGAGTAATCGAAAGATCACGGCCGTCAGAAAGCAGCTTATATATTGCCCTGGAAAGAGCACTGCTTTTGGAGTGTGCAGTAAAATCGTGTTTCTGGACAAGGGAGGCATAAGTGCGCTGCGCTCCTAAGCTATCTCCCTGCGAGACACACTGCCAAAGCTTTTCGCTATGATGCAGTCTAGTGCAGACGCACACTACGGCTCTCCGGAGCTGTCCGAAGCCAAGCGCCGGTGGCCGGCGTCTTTCGGCTGAAGCAGCGCTTCGGAGCGTACGGCTGTTGTGTGCGCGAAGCAGCCGCTTCTCCTGCTCCGGGAGCCGGACAGAGCGGTAGCTTGTACGAGGGCGAAGAACGTTGCCGCAGGGAGACGACATTGTGTGCACAGCCTTGGCACTGCTAGAGGACGGTGGCTAAAGCTCCCTGCCTGTTCAATGCACTGCTGGCATGCTTTCTCGAAGGTGTTCCGTGACAACTTTCCTGGGTTTTGACTTCGTTCTGATGCAGCCATTCTTGGGAAATCTGTGCTCGTCCCCGGAGGATCGAGATGCAGAGAACGCGATGGCAGCTGCCGAAATGAAGGACTCTGTTGAAGTGTCGAGAAGAAAGAACTTAGACAAGCGTGTTGTGTTTGGGAGTCAGCAGCTGCTGGACTTTTGCGATTGCTTTCACTGTGCACTGAATGCCAATACGGCATGTGCACGTTAAAACAACGAGCTGGGCATGAGCAGGAAGGGAGCACGGGCATCAGAGTGCATCTGGCATCTTGCCCTGGAAAGAGCACTGCTTTTGGAGTGTGCAGTAAAATCGTGTTTCTGGACAAGGGAGGCATAAGTGCGCTGCGCTCCTAAGCTATCTCCCTGCGAGACACACTGCCAAAGCTTTTCGCTATGATGCAGTCTAGTGCAGACGCACACTACGGCTCTCGGCTGCTGTCCGAAGCGAAGCGCCGGTGGCCGGCGTCTTTCGGCTGAAGCAGCGCTTCGGAGCGTACGGCTGCCGCTCCGCTGTTGTGTGCGCGAAGCAGCCGCTTCTCCTGCTCCGGGAGCCGGACAGAGCGGTAGCTTGTACGAGGGCGAAGAACGAAGCCGCAGAGCAACGGGCTTCTGCGCGCACCCTAAGGACTGCTAGAGGACCGTGCTGGCCGCTCGCCTTCCCCTTCAATTCCATTCTAGCATCCCTATGGAAGATGTTCCAGGACAATTTTCCTGAGTTTTGAATTCGTCCTGATGCAGCCCCTCCTTGGAAACTCGTGCTCGTCCTCTGAGTCTCCGAGTGCAGAGACCTCGATGGCAACTGCAGAAATGAAGGGCTGCGTTGAGTTGTCGAGAAGCAAGAACATAGCCAGCGCCTTGTGTTTGGGAGTCAGCAGCTGCTGGACTTTTGCGTTTGCCTTCACGGTGCACTGAATGCCAGGACGGCATGTGCACGTTAAAACAACGAGCTGGGCAAGAGTAATCGAAAGATCACGGCCGTCAGAAAGCAGCTTATATATTGCCCTGGAAAGAGCACTGTTTTTGGAGTGTGCAGTAAAATCGTGTTTCTGGACAAGGGAGGCATAAGTGCGCTGCGCTCCTAAGCTATCTCCCTGCGAGACACACTGCCAAAGCTTTTCGCTATGATGCAGTCTAGTGCAGACCCACACTACGGCTCTCCGGAGCTGTCCGAAGCCAAGCGCCGGTGGCCGGCGTCTTTCGGCTGAAGCAGCGCTTCGGAGCGTACGGCTGTTGTGTGCGCGAAGCAGCCGCTTCTCCTGCTCCGGGAGCCGGACAGAGCGGTAGCTTGTACGAGGGCGAAGAACGTTGCCGCAGGGAGACGACATTGTGTGCACAGCCTTGGCACTGCTAGAGGACGGTGACTAAAGCTCCCTGCCTCTTCAATGCACTGCTGGCATGCTTTCTCGAAGGTGTTCCGAGACAACTTTCCTGGGTTTTGACTTCGTTCTGATGCAGCCCCTCTTGGGAAATCTGTGCTCGTCCCCGGAGGATCGAGATGCTGAGAACGCGATGGCAGCTGCCGAAATGAAGGACTCTGTTGAAGTGTCGAGAAGAAAGAACTTAGACAAGCGTGTTGTGTTTGGGAGTCAGCAGCTGCTGGACTTTTGCGATTGCTTTCACTGTGCACTGAATGCCAATACGGCATGTGCACGTTAAAACAACGAGCTGGGCATGAGCAGGAAGGGAGCACGGGCATCAGAGTGCATCTGGCATCTTGCCCTGGAAAGAGCACTGCTTTTGGAGTGTGCAGTAAAATCGTGTTTCTGGACAAGGGAGGCATAAGTGCGCTGCGCTCCTAAGCTATCTCCCTGCGAGACACACTGCCAAAGCTTTTCGCTATGATGCAGTCTAGTGCAGACGCACACTACGGCTCTCCGGAGCTGTCCGAAGCGAAGCGCCGGTGGCCGGCGTCTTTCGGCTGAAGCAGCGCTTCGGAGCGTACGGCTGCCGCCCCCCTGTTGTGTGCGCGAAGCAGCCGCTTCTCCTGCTCCGGGAGCCGGACAGAGCGGTAGCTTGTGCGAAGGCGAAGAACGAAGCCGCAGAGCAACGGGCTTCTGCGCGCACCCTAAGGACTGCTAGAGGACCGTGGTGGCCGCTCGCCTGCCTCTTCAATTCCATTCTAGCATCCTTATGGAAGGTGTTCCAGGACAATTTTCCTGAGTTTTGAATTCGTCCTGATGCAGCCCCTCCTGGGAAACTCGTGCTCGTCCTCTGAGGCTCCGAGTGCAGAGACCTCGATGGCAACTGCAGAAATGAAGGGCTGCGTTGAGTTGTCGAGAAGCAAGAACATAGCCAGCGCCTTGTGTTTGGGAGTCAGTAGCTGCTGGACTTTTGCGATTGCCTTCACCGTGCACTGAATGCCAGGACGGCATGTGCACGTTAAAACAACGAGCTGGGCAAGAGTAATCGAAAGATCACGGCCGTCAGAAAGCAGCTTATATATTGCCCTGGAAAGAGCACTGCTTTTGGAGTGTGCAGTAAAATCGTGTTTCTGGACAAGGGAGGCATAAGTGCGCTGCGCTCCTAAGCTATCTCCCTGCGAGACACACTGCCAAAGCTTTTCGCTATGATGCAGTCTAGTGCAGACGCACACTACGGCTCTCCGGAGCTGTCCGAAGCCAAGCGCCGGTGGCCGGCGTCTTTCGGCTGAAGCAGCGCTTCGGAGCGTACGGCTGTTGTGTGCGCGAAGCAGCCGCTTCTCCTGCTCCGGGAGCCGGACAGAGCGGTAGCTTGTACGAGGGCGAAGAACGTTGCCGCAGGGAGACGACATTGTGTGCACAGCCTTGGCACTGCTAGAGGACGGTGACTAAAGCTCCCTGCCTCTTCCATGCACTGCTGGCATGCTTTCTCGAAGGTGTTCCGAGACAACTTTCCTGGGTTTTGACTTCGTTCTGATGCAGCCCCTCTTGGGAAATCTGTGCTCGTCCCCGGAGGATCGAGATGCTGAGAACGCGATGGCAGCTGCCGAAATGAAGGACTCTGTTGAAGTGTCGAGAAGAAAGAACTTAGACAAGCGTGTTGTGTTTGGGAGTCAGCAGCTGCTGGACTTTTGCGATTGCTTTCACGGTGCACTGAATGCCAAGAAGGCATGTGCACGTTAAAACAACGAGCTGGGCATGAGCAGGAAGGGAGCACGGGCATCAGAGTGCATCTGGCATCTTGCCCTGGAAAGAGCACTGTTTTTGGAGTGTGCAGTAAAATCGTGTTTCTGGACAAGGGAGGCATAAGTGCGCTGCGCTCCTAAGCTATCTCCCTGCGAGACACACTGCCAAAGCTTTTCGCTATGATGCAGTCTAGTGCAGACGCACACTACGGCTCTCCGGAGCTGTCCGAAGCCAAGCGCCGGTGGCCGGCGTCTTTCGGCTGAAGCAGCGCTTCGGAGCGTACGGCTGCCGCTCCGCTGTTGTGTGCGCGAAGCAGCCGCTTCTCCTGCTCCGGGAGCCGGACAGAGCGGTAGCTTGTACGAGGGCGAAGAACGTTGCCGCAGGGAGACGACATTGTGTGCACAGCCTTGGCACTGCTAGAGGACGGTGGCTAAAGCTCCCTGCCTCTTCAATGCACTGCTGGCATGCTTTCTTGAAGGTGTTCCGTGACAACTTTCCTGGGTTTTGACTTCGTTCTGATGCAGCCATTCTTGGGAAATCTGTGCTCGTCCCCGGAGGATCGAGATGCTGAGAACGCGATGGCAGCTGCCGAAATGAAGGACTCTGTTGAAGTGTCGAGAAGAAAGAACTTAGACAAGCGTGTTGTGTTTGGGAGTCAGCAGCTGCTGGACTTTTGCGATTGCTTTCACGGTGCACTGAATGCCAAGAAGGCATGTGCACGTTAAAACAACGAGCTGGGCATGAGCAGGAAGGGAGCACGGGCATCAGAGTGCATCTGGCATCTTGCCCTGGAAAGAGCACTGTTTTTGGAGTGTGCAGTAAAATCGTGTTTCTGGACAAGGGAGGCATAAGTGCGCTGCGCTCCTAAGCTATCTCCCTGCGAGACACACTGCCAAAGCTTTTCGCTATGATGCAGTCTAGTGCAGACGCACACTACGGCTCTCCGGAGCTGTCCGAAGCCAAGCGCCGGTGGCCGGCGTCTTTCGGCTGAAGCAGCGCTTCGGAGCGTACGGCTGCCGCTCCGCTGTTGTGTGCGCGAAGCAGCCGCTTCTCCTGCTCCGGGAGCCGGACAGAGCGGTAGCTTGTACGAGGGCGAAGAACGTTGCCGCAGGGAGACGACATTGTGTGCACAGCCTTGGCACTGCTAGAGGACGGTGGCTAAAGCTCCCTGCCTCTTCAATGCACTGCTGGCATGCTTTCTTGAAGGTGTTCCGTGACAACTTTCCTGGGTTTTGACTTCGTTCTGATGCAGCCATTCTTGGGAAATCTGTGCTCGTCCCCGGAGGATCGAGATGCAGAGAACGCGATGGCAGCTGCCGAAATGAAGGACTCTGTTGAAGTGTCGAGAAGAAAGAACTTAGACAAGCGTGTTGTGTTTGGGAGTCAGCAGCTGCTGGACTTTTGCGATTGCTTTCTTTGTGCACTGAATGCCAAGAAGGCATGTGCACGTTAAAACAACGAGCTGGGCATGAGCAGAAAGGGAGCACGGGCATCAGAGTGCATCTGGCATCTTGCCCTGGAAAGAGCACTGCTTTTGGAGTGTGCAGTAAAATCGTGTTTCTGGACAAGGGAGGCATAAGTGCGCTGCGCTCCTAAGCTATCTCCCTGCGAGACACACTGCCAAAGCTTTTCGCTATGATGCAGTCTAGTGCAGACGCACACTACGGCTCTCCGGAGCTGTCCGAAGCCAAGCGCCCGTGGCCGGCGTCTTTCGGCTGAAGCAGCGTGTGCGCGAAGCAGCCGCTTCTCCTGCTCCGGGAGCCGGACAGAGCGCTAGCTTGTACGAGGGCGAAGAACGAAGCCGCAGAGCACCGGGCTTCTGCGCGCACCCTAAAAACTGCTAGAGGACCGTGCTGGCCGCTCGCCTGCCTCTTCAATTCCATTCTAGCATCCTTATGGAAGGTGTTCCAGGACAATTTTCCTGAGTTTTGAATTCGTCCTGATGCAGCCCCTCCTGGGAAACTCGTGCTCGTCCTCTGGGTCTCCGAGTGCAGAGACCTCGATGGCAACTGCAGAAATGAAGGGCTGCGTTGAGTTGTCGAGAAGCAAGAACATAGCCAGCGCCTTGTGTTTGGGAGTCAGCAGCTGCTGGACTTTTGCGATTGCCTTCACGGTGCGCTGAATGCCAGGACGGCATGTGCACGTTAAAACAACGAGCTGGGCAAGAGTAATCGAAAGATCACGGCCGTCAGAAAGCAGCTTATATATTGCCCTGGAAAGAGCACTGCTTTTGGAGTGTGCAGTAAAATCGTGTTTCTGGACAAGGGAGGCATAAGTGCGCTGCGCTCCTAAGCTATCTCCCTGCGAGACACACTGCCAAAGCTTTTCGCTATGATGCAGTCTAGTGCAGACGCACACTACGGCTCTCCGGAGCTGTCCGAAGCCAAGCGCCGGTGGCCGGCGTCTTTCGGCTGAAGCAGCGCTTCGGAGCGTACGGCTGTTGTGTGCGCGAAGCAGCCGCTTCTCCTGCTCCGGGAGCCGGACAGAGCGGTAGCTTGTACGAGGGCGAAGAACGTTGCCGCAGGGAGACGACATTGTGTGCACAGCCTTGGCACTGCTAGAGGACGGTGACTAAAGCTCCCTGCCTCTTCAATGCACTGCTGGCATGCTTTCTCGAAGGTGTTCCGTGACAACTTTCCTGGGTTTTGACTTCTTTCTGATGCAGCCCCTCTTGGGAAATCTGTGCTCGTCCCCGGAGGATCGAGATGCTGAGAACGCGATGGCAGCTGCCGAAATGAAGGACTCTGTTGAAGTGTCGAGAAGAAAGAACTTAGACAAGCGTGTTGTGTTTGGGAGTCAGCAGCTGCTGGACTTTTGCGATTGCTTTCACTGTGCACTGAATGCCAATACGGCATGTGCACGTTAAAACAACGAGCTGGGCATGAGCAGGAAGGGAGCACGGGCATCAGAGTGCATCTGGCATCTTGCCCTGGAAAGAGCACTGCTTTTGGAGTGTGCAGTAAAATCGTGTTTCTGGACAAGGGAGGCATAAGTGCGCTGCGCTCCTAAGCTATCTCCCTGCGAGACACACTGCCAAAGCTTTTCGCTATGATGCAGTCTAGTGCAGACGCACACTACGGCTCTCCGGAGCTGTCCGAAGCCAAGCGCCCGTGGCCGGCGTCTTTCGGCTGAAGCAGCGCTTCGGAGCGTACGGCTGCCGCTCCCCTGTTGTGTGCGCGAAGCAGCCGCTTCTCCTGCTCCGGGAGCCGGACAGAGCGGTAGCTTGTACGAAGGCGAAGAACGAAGCCGCAGAGCAACGGGCTTCTGCGCGCACCCTAAGGACTGCTAGAGGACCGTGGTGGCCGCTCGCCTGCCTCTTCAATTGCATTCTAGCATCCTTATGGAAGGTGTTCCAGGACAATTTTCCTGAGTTTTGAATTCGTCCTGATGCAGCCCCTCCTGGGAAACTCGTGCTCGTCCTCTGAGGCTCCGAGTGCAGAGACCTCGATGGCAACTGCAGAAATGAAGGGCTGCGTTGAGTTGTCGAGAAGCAAGAACATAGCCAGCGCCTTGTGTTTGGGAGTCAGTAGCTGCTGGACTTTTGCGATTGCCTTCACCGTGCACTGAATGCCAGGACGGCATGTGCACGTTAAAACAACGAGCTGGGCAAGAGTAATCGAAAGATCACGGCCGTCAGAAAGCAGCTTATATATTGCCCTGGAAAGAGCACTGCTTTTGGAGTGTGCAGTAAAATCGTGTTTCTGGACAAGGGAGGCATAAGTGCGCTGCGCTCCTAAGCTATCTCCCTGCGAGACACACTGCCAAAGCTTTTCGCTATGATGCAGTCTAGTGCAGACGCACACTACGGCTCTCCGGAGCTGTCCGAAGCCAAGCGCCGGTGGCCGGCGTCTTTCGGCTGAAGCAGCGCTTCGGAGCGTACGGCTGTTGTGTGCGCGAAGCAGCCGCTTCTCCTGCTCCGGGAGCCGGACAGAGCGGTAGCTTGTACGAGGGCGAAGAACGTTGCCGCAGGGAGACGACATTGTGTGCACAGCCTTGGCACTGCTAGAGGACGGTGGCTAAAGCTCCCTGCCTCTTCAATGCACTGCTGGCATGCTTTCTTGAAGGTGTTCCGTGACAACTTTCCTGGGTTTTGACTTCGTTCTGATGCAGCCATTCTTGGGAAATCTGTGCTCGTCCCCGGAGGATCGAGATGCAGAGAACGCGATGGCAGCTGCCGAAATGAAGGACTCTGTTGAAGTGTCGAGAAGAAAGAACTTAGACAAGCGTGTTGTGTTTGGGAGTCAGCAGCTGCTGGACTTTTGCGATTGCTTTCTTTGTGCACTGAATGCCAATACGGCATGTGCACGTTAAAACAACGAGCTGGGCATGAGCAGGAAGGGAGCACGGGCATCAGAGTGCATCTGGCATCTTGCCCTGGAAAGAGCACTGCTTTTGGAGTGTGCAGTAAAATCGTGTTTCTGGACAAGGGAGGCATAAGTGCGCTGCGCTCCTAAGCTATCTCCCTGCGAGACACACTGCCAAAGCTTTTCGCTATGATGCAGTCTAGTGCAGACGCACACTACGGCTCTCCGGAGCTGTCCGAAGCCAAGCGCCCGTGGCCGGCGTCTTTCGGCTGAAGCAGCGCTTCGGAGCGTACGGCTGCCGCTCCCCTGTTGTGTGCGCGAAGCAGCCGCTTCTCCTGCTCCGGGAGCCGGACAGAGCGGTAGCTTGTACGAAGGCGAAGAACGAAGCCGCAGAGCAACGGGCTTCTGCGCGCACCCTAAGGACTGCTAGAGGACCGTGGTGGCCGCTCGCCTGCCTCTTCAATTGCATTCTAGCATCCTTATGGAAGGTGTTCCAGGACAATTTTCCTGAGTTTTGAATTCGTCCTGATGCAGCCCCTCCTGGGAAACTCGTGCTCGTCCTCTGAGGCTCCGAGTGCAGAGACCTCGATGGCAACTGCAGAAATGAAGGGCTGCGTTGAGTTGTCGAGAAGCAAGAACATAGCCAGCGCCTTGTGTTTGGGAGTCAGTAGCTGCTGGACTTTTGCGATTGCCTTCACCGTGCACTGAATGCCAGGACGGCATGTGCACGTTAAAACAACGAGCTGGGCAAGAGTAATCGAAAGATCACGGCCGTCAGAAAGCAGCTTATATATTGCCCTGGAAAGAGCACTGCTTTTGGAGTGTGCAGTAAAATCGTGTTTCTGGACAAGGGAGGCATAAGTGCGCTGCGCTCCTAAGCTATCTCCCTGCGAGACACACTGCCAAAGCTTTTCGCTATGATGCAGTCTAGTGCAGACGCACACTACGGCTCTCCGGAGCTGTCCGAAGCCAAGCGCCCGTGGCCGGCGTCTTTCGGCTGAAGCAGCGCTTCGGAGCGTACGGCTGTTGTGTGCGCGAAGCAGCCGCTTCTCCTGCTCCGGGAGCCGGACAGAGCGGTAGCTTGTACGAGGGCGAAGAACGTTGCCGCAGGGAGACGACATTGTGTGCACAGCCTTGGCACTGCTAGAGGACGGTGGCTAAAGCTCCCTGCCTCTTCAATGCACTGCTGGCATGCTTTCTTGAAGGTGTTCCGTGACAACTTTCCTGGGTTTTGACTTCGTTCTGATGCAGCCATTCTTGGGAAATCTGTGCTCGTCCCCGGAGGATCGAGATGCAGAGAACGCGATGCCAGCTGCCGAAATGAAGGACTCTGTTGAAGTGTCGAGAAGAAAGAACTTAGACAAGCGTGTTGTGTTTGGGAGTCAGCAGCTGCTGGACTTTTGCGATTGCTTTCTTTGTGCACTGAATGCCAATACGGCATGTGCACGTTAAAACAACGAGCTGGGCATGAGCAGGAAGGGAGCACGGGCATCAGAGTGCATCTGGCATCTTGCCCTGGAAAGAGCACTGCTTTTGGAGTGTGCAGTAAAATCGTGTTTCTGGACAAGGGAGGCATAAGTGCGCTGCGCTCCTAAGCTATCTCCCTGCGAGACACACTGCCAAAGCTTTTCGCTATGATGCAGTCTAGTGCAGACGCACACTACGGCTCTCCGGAGCTGTCCGAAGCCAAGCGCCGGTGGCCGGCGTCTTTCGGCTGAAGCAGCGTGTGCGCGAAGCAGCCGCTTCTCCTGCTCCGGGAGCCGGACAGAGCGCTAGCTTGTACGAGGGCGAAGAACGAAGCCGCAGAGCACCGGGCTTCTGCGCGCACCCTAAGGACTGCTAGAGGACCGTGCTGGCCGCTCGCCTTCCCCTTCAATTCCATTCTAGCATCCCTATAGAAGATGTTCCAGGACAATTTTCCTGAGTTTTGAATTCGTCCTGATGCAGCCCCTCCTGGGAAACTCGTGCTCGTCCTCTGGGTCTCCGAGTGCAGAGACCTCGATGGCAACTGCAGAAATGAAGGGCTGCGTTGAGTTGTCGAGAAGCAAGAACATAGCCAGCGCCTTGTGTTTGGGAGTCAGCAGCTGCTGGACTTTTGCGATTGCCTTCACGGTGCACTGAATGCCAGGACGGCATGTGCACGTTAAAACAACGAGCTGGGCAAGAGTAATCGAAAGATCACGGCCGTCAGAAAGCAGCTTATATATTGCCCTGGAAAGAGCACTGTTTTTGGAGTGTGCAATAAAATCGTGTTTCTGGACAAGGGAGGCATAAGTGCGCTGCGGTCCTAAGCTATCTCCCTGCGAGACACACTGCCAAAGCTTTTCGCTATGATGCAGTCTAGTGCAGACGCACACTACGGCTCTCGGCTGCTGTCCGAAGCCAAGCGCCGGTGGCCGGCGTCTTTCGGCTGAAGCAGCGCTTCGGAGCGTACGGCTGTTGTGTGCGCGAAGCAGCCGCTTCTCCTGCTCCGGGAGCCGGACAGAGCGGTAGCTTGTACGAGGGCGAAGAACGTTGCCGCAGGGAGACGACATTGTGTGCACAGCCTTGGCACTGCTAGAGGACGGTGACTAAAGCTCCCTGCCTGTTCAATGCACTGCTGGCATGCTTTCTCGAAGGTGTTCCGAGACAACTTTCCTGGGTTTTGACTTCGTTCTGATGCAGCCCCTCTTGGGAAATCTGTGCTCGTCCCCGGAGGATCGAGATGCTGAGAACGCGATGGCAGCTGCCGAAATGAAGGACTCTGTTGAAGTGTCGAGAAGAAAGAACTTAGACAAGCGTGTTGTGTTTGGGAGTCAGCAGCTGCTGGACTTTTGCGATTGCTTTCACGGTGCACTGAATGCCAAGAAGGCATGTGCACGTTAAAACAACGAGCTGGGCATGAGCAGGAAGGGAGCACGGGCATCAGAGTGCATCTGGCATCTTGCCCTGGAAAGAGCACTGTTTTTGGAGTGTGCAGTAAAATCGTGTTTCTGGACAAGGGAGGCATAAGTGCGCTGCGCTCCTAAGCTATCTCCCTGCGAGACACACTGCCAAAGCTTTTCGCTATGATGCAGTCTAGTGCAGACGCACACTACGGCTCTCCGGAGCTGTCCGAAGCCAAGCGCCGGTGGCCGGCGTCTTTCGGCTGAAGCAGCGCTTCGGAGCGTACGGCTGCCGCTCCGCTGTTGTGTGCGCGAAGCAGCCGCTTCTCCTGCTCCGGGAGCCGGACAGAGCGCTAGCTTGTACGAGGGCGAAGAACGAAGCCGCAGAGCACCGGGCTTCTGCGCGCACCCTAAAAACTGCTAGAGGACCGTGCTGGCCGCTCGCCTGCCTCTTCAATTCCATTCTAGCATCCTTATGGAAGGTGTTCCAGGACAATTTTCCTGAGTTTTGAATTCGTCCTGATGCAGCCCCTCCTGGGAAACTCGTGCTCCTCCTCTGGGTCTCCGAGTGCAGAGACCTCGATGGCAACTGCAGAAATGAAGGGCTGCGTTGAGTTGTCGAGAAGCAAGAACATAGCCAGCGCCTTGTGTTTGGGAGTCAGCAGCTGCTGGACTTTTGCGATTGCCTTCACGGTGCGCTGAATGCCAGGACGGCATGTGCACGTTAAAACAACGAGCTGGGCAAGAGTAATCGAAAGATCACGGCCGTCAGAAAGCAGCTTATATATTGCCCTGGAAAGAGCACTGCTTTTGGAGTGTGCAGTAAAATCGTGTTTCTGGACAAGGGAGGCATAAGTGCGCTGCGCTCCTAAGCTATCTCCCTGCGAGACACACTGCCAAAGCTTTTCGCTATGATGCAGTCTAGTGCAGACGCACACTACGGCTCTCCGGAGCTGTCCGAAGCCAAGCGCCCGTGGCCGGCGTCTTTCGGCTGAAGCAGCGCTTCGGAGCGTACGGCTGCCGCTCCCCTGTTGTGTGCGCGAAGCAGCCGCTTCTCCTGCTCCGGGAGCCGGACAGAGCGGTAGCTTGTACGAAGGCGAAGAACGAAGCCGCAGAGCAACGGGCTTCTGCGCGCACCCTAAGGACTGCTAGAGGACCGTGGTGGCCGCTCGCCTGCCTCTTCAATTGCATTCTAGCATCCTTATGGAAGGTGTTCCAGGACAATTTTCCTGAGTTTTGAATTCGTCCTGATGCAGCCCCTCCTGGGAAACTCGTGCTCGTCCTCTGAGGCTCCGAGTGCAGAGACCTCGATGGCAACTGCAGAAATGAAGGGCTGCGTTGAGTTGTCGAGAAGCAAGAACATAGCCAGCGCCTTGTGTTTGGGAGTCAGTAGCTGCTGGACTTTTGCGATTGCCTTCACCGTGCACTGAATGCCAGGACGGCATGTGCACGTTAGAACAACGAGCTGGGCAAGAGTAATCGAAAGATCACGGCCGTCAGAAAGTAGCTTATATATTGCCCTGGAAAGAGCACTGCTTTTGGAGTGTGCAGTAAAATCGTGTTTCTGGACAAGGGAGGCATAAGTGCGCTGCGCTCCTAAGCTATCTCCCTGCGAGACACACTGCCAAAGCTTTTCGCTATGATGCAGTCTAGTGCAGACGCACACTACGGCTCTCCGGAGCTGTCCGAAGCCAAGCGCCGGTGGCCGGCGTCTTTCGGCTGAAGCAGCGCTTCGGAGCGTACGGCTGTTGTGTGCGCGAAGCAGCCGCTTCTCCTGCTCCGGGAGCCGGACAGAGCGGTAGCTTGTACGAGGGCGAAGAACGTTGCCGCAGGGAGACGACATTGTGTGCACAGCCTTGGCACTGCTAGAGGACGGTGGCTAAAGCTCCCTGCCTCTTCAATGCACTGCTGGCATGCTTTCTTGAAGGTGTTCCGTGACAACTTTCCTGGGTTTTGACTTCGTTCTGATGCAGCCATTCTTGGGAAATCTGTGCTCGTCCCCGGAGGATCGAGATGCAGAGAACGCGATGCCAGCTGCCGAAATGAAGGACTCTGTTGAAGTGTCGAGAAGAAAGAACTTAGACAAGCGTGTTGTGTTTGGGAGTCAGCAGCTGCTGGACTTTTGCGATTGCTTTCTTTGTGCACTGAATGCCAATACGGCATGTGCACGTTAAAACAACGAGCTGGGCATGAGCAGGAAGGGAGCACGGGCATCAGAGTGCATCTGGCATCTTGCCCTGGAAAGAGCACTGCTTTTGGAGTGTGCAGTAAAATCGTGTTTCTGGACAAGGGAGGCATAAGTGCGCTGCGCTCCTAAGCTATCTCCCTGCGAGACACACTGCCAAAGCTTTTCGCTATGATGCAGTCTAGTGCAGACGCACACTACGGCTCTCCGGAGCTGTCCGAAGCCAAGCGCCGGTGGCCGGCGTCTTTCGGCTGAAGCAGCGTGTGCGCGAAGCAGCCGCTTCTCCTGCTCCGGGAGCCGGACAGAGCGCTAGCTTGTACGAGGGCGAAGAACGAAGCCGCAGAGCACCGGGCTTCTGCGCGCACCCTAAGGACTGCTAGAGGACCGTGCTGGCCGCTCGCCTTCCCCTTCAATTCCATTCTAGCATCCCTATAGAAGATGTTCCAGGACAATTTTCCTGAGTTTTGAATTCGTCCTGATGCAGCCCCTCCTGGGAAACTCGTGCTCCTCCTCTGGGTCTCCGAGTGCAGAGACCTCGATGGCAACTGCAGAAATGAAGGGCTGCGTTGAGTTGTCGAGAAGCAAGAACATAGCCAGCGCCTTGTGTTTGGGAGTCAGCAGCTGCTGGACTTTTGCGTTTGCCTTCACCGTGCACTGAATGCCAGGACGGCATGTGCACGTTAAAACAACGAGCTGGGCAAGAGTAATCGAAAGATCACGGCCGTCAGAAAGCAGCTTATATATTGCCCTGGAAAGAGCACTGTTTTTGGAGTGTGCAATAAAATCGTGTTTCTGGACAAGGGAGGCATAAGTGCGCTGCGCTCCTAAGCTATCTCCCTGCGAGACACACTGCCAAAGCTTTTCGCTATGATGCAGTCTAGTGCAGACGCACACTACGGCTCTCGGCTGCTGTCCGAAGCCAAGCGCCGGTGGCCGGCGTCTTTCGGCTGAAGCAGCGCTTCGGAGCGTACGGCTGTTGTGTGCGCGAAGCAGCCGCTTCTCCTGCTCCGGGAGCCGGACAGAGCGGTAGCTTGTACGAGGGCGAAGAACGTTGCCGCAGGGAGACGACATTGTGTGCACAGCCTTGGCACTGCTAGAGGACGGTGACTAAAGCTCCCTGCCTGTTCAATGCACTGCTGGCATGCTTTCTCGAAGGTGTTCCGTGACAACTTTCCTGGGTTTTGACTTCGTTCTGATGCAGCCCCTCTTGGGAAATCTGTGCTCGTCCCCGGAGGATCGAGATGCAGAGAACGCGATGGCAGCTGCCGAAATGAAGGACTCTGTTGAAGTGTCGAGAAGAAAGAACTTAGACAAGCGTGTTGTGTTTGGGAGTCAGCAGCTGCTGGACTTTTGCGATTGCTTTCACGGTGCACTGAATGCCAAGAAGGCATGTGCACGTTAAAACAACGAGCTGGGCATGAGCAGGAAGGGAGCACGGGCATCAGAGTGCATCTGGCATCTTGCCCTGGAAAGAGCACTGCTTTTGGAGTGTGCAGTAAAATCGTGTTTCTGGACAAGGGAGGCATAAGTGCGCTGCGCTCCTAAGCTATCTCCCTGCGAGACACACTGCCAAAGCTTTTCGCTATGATGCAGTCTAGTGCAGACGCACACTACGGCTCTCCGGAGCTGTCCGAAGCGAAGCGGCGGTCGCCGGCGTCTTTCGGCTGAAGCAGCGCTTCGGAGCGTACGGCTGCCGCTCCGCTGTTGTGTGCGCGAAGCAGCCGCTTCTCCTGCTCCGGGAGCCGGACAGAGCGGTAGCTTGTACGAGGGCGAAGAACGAAGCCGCAGAGCACCGGGCTTCTGCGCGCACCCTAAAAACTGCTAGAGGACCGTGCTGGCCGCTCGCCTGCCTCTTCAATTCCATTCTAGCATCCTTATGGAAGGTGTTCCAGGACAATTTTCCTGAGTTTTGAATTCGTCCTGATGCAGCCCCTCCTGGGAAACTCGTGCTCCTCCTCTGGGTCTCCGAGTGCAGAGACCTCGATGGCAACTGCAGAAATGAAGGGCTGCGTTGAGTTGTCGAGAAGCAAGAACATAGCCAGCGCCTTGTGTTTGGGAGTCAGCAGCTGCTGGACTTTTGCGATTGCCTTCACGGTGCGCTGAATGCCAGGACGGCATGTGCACGTTAAAACAACGAGCTGGGCAAGAGTAATCGAAAGATCACGGCCGTCAGAAAGCAGCTTATATATTGCCCTGGAAAGAGCACTGCTTTTGGAGTGTGCAGTAAAATCGTGTTTCTGGACAAGGGAGGCATAAGTGCGCTGCGCTCCTAAGCTATCTCCCTGCGAGACACACTGCCAAAGCTTTTCGCTATGATGCAGTCTAGTGCAGACGCACACTACGGCTCTCCGGAGCTGTCCGAAGCCAAGCGCCGGTGGCCGGCGTCTTTCGGCTGAAGCAGCGCTTCGGAGCGTACGGCTGTTGTGTGCGCGAAGCAGCCGCTTCTCCTGCTCCGGGAGCCGGACAGAGCGGTAGCTTGTACGAGGGCGAAGAACGTTGCCGCAGGGAGACGACATTGTGTGCACAGCCTTGGCACTGCTAGAGGACGGTGACTAAAGCTCCCTGCCTGTTCAATGCACTGCTGGCATGCTTTCTCGAAGGTGTTCCGTGACAACTTTCCTGGGTTTTGACTTCGTTCTGATGCAGCCATTCTTGGGAAATCTGTGCTCGTCCCCGGAGGATCGAGATGCAGAGAACGCGATGGCAGCTGCCGAAATGAAGGACTCTGTTGAAGTGTCGAGAAGAAAGAACTTAGACAAGCGTGTTGTGTTTGGGAGTCAGCAGCTGCTGGACTTTTGCGATTGCTTTCACTGTGCACTGAATGCCAATACGGCATGTGCACGTTAAAACAACGAGCTGGGCATGAGCAGGAAGGGAGCACGGGCATCAGAGTGCATCTGGCATCTTGCCCTGGAAAGAGCACTGCTTTTGGAGTGTGCAGTAAAATCGTGTTTCTGGACAAGGGAGGCATAAGTGCGCTGCGCTCCTAAGCTATCTCCCTGCGAGACACACTGCCAAAGCTTTTCGCTATGATGCAGTCTAGTGCAGACGCACACTACGGCTCTCCGGAGCTGTCCGAAGCCAAGCGCCGGTGGCCGGCGTCTTTCGGCTGAAGCAGCGTGTGCGCGAAGCAGCCGCTTCTCCTGCTCCGGGAGCCGGACAGAGCGCTAGCTTGTACGAGGGCGAAGAACGAAGCCGCAGAGCACCGGGCTTCTGCGCGCACCCTAAGGACTGCTAGAGGACCGTGGTGGCCGCTCGCCTGCCTCTTCAATTGCATTCTAGCATCCTTATGGAAGATGTTCCAGGACAATTTTCCTGAGTTTTGAATTCGTCCTGATGCAGCCCCTCCTGGGAAACTCGTGCTCCTCCTCTGGGTCTCCGAGTGCAGAGACCTCGATGGCAACTGCAGAAATGAAGGGCTGCGTTGAGTTGTCGAGAAGCAAGAACATAGCCAGCGCCTTGTGTTTGGGAGTCAGCAGCTGCTGGACTTTTGCGTTTGCCTTCACGGTGCACTGAATGCCAGGACGGCATGTGCACGTTAAAACAACGAGCTGGGCAAGAGTAATCGAAAGATCACGGCCGTCAGAAAGCAGCTTATATATTGCCCTGGAAAGAGCACTGTTTTTGGAGTGTGCAATAAAATCGTGTTTCTGGACAAGGGAGGCATAAGTGCGCTGCGCTCCTAAGCTATCTCCCTGCGAGACACACTGCCAAAGCTTTTCGCTATGATGCAGTCTAGTGCAGACGCACACTACGGCTCTCGGCTGCTGTCCGAAGCCAAGCGGCGGTCGCCGGCGTCTTTCGGCTGAAGCAGCGCTTCGGAGCGTACGGCTGCCGTTCCGCTGTTGTGTGCGCGAAGCAGCCGCTTCTCCTGCTCCGGGAGCCGGACAGAGCGGTAGCTTGTACGAGGGCGAAGAACGTTGCCGCAGGGAGACGACATTGTGTGCACAGCCTTGGCACTGCTAGAGGACGGTGACTAAAGCTCCCTGCCTCTTCAATGCACTGCTGGCATGCTTTCTCGAAGGTGTTCCGTGACAACTTTCCTGGGTTTTGACTTCGTTCTGATGCAGCCATTCTTGGGAAATCTGTGCTCGTCCCCGGAGGATCGAGATGCAGAGAACGCGATGGCAGCTGCCGAAATGAAGGACTCTGTTGAAGTGTCGAGAAGAAAGAACTTAGACAAGCGTGTTGTGTTTGGGAGTCAGCAGCTGCTGGACTTTTGCGATTGCTTTCACTGTGCACTGAATGCCAATACGGCATGTGCACGTTAAAACAACGAGCTGGGCATGAGCAGGAAGGGAGCACGGGCATCAGAGTGCATCTGGCATCTTGCCCTGGAAAGAGCACTGCTTTTGGAGTGTGCAGTAAAATCGTGTTTCTGGACAAGGGAGGCATAAGTGCGCTGCGCTCCTAAGCTATCTCCCTGCGAGACACACTGCCAAAGCTTTTCGCTATGATGCAGTCTAGTGCAGACGCACACTACGGCTCTCCGGAGCTGTCCGAAGCCAAGCGCCGGTGGCCGGCGTCTTTCGGCTGAAGCAGCGCTTCGGAGCGTACGGCTGTTGTGTGCGCGAAGCAGCCGCTTCTCCTGCTCCGGGAGCCGGACAGAGCGGTAGCTTGTACGAGGGCGAAGAACGTTGCCGCAGGGAGACGACATTGTGTGCACAGCCTTGGCACTGCTAGAGGACGGTGGCTAAAGCTCCCTGCCTCTTCAATGCACTGCTGGCATGCTTTCTTGAAGGTGTTCCGTGACAACTTTCCTGGGTTTTGACTTCGTTCTGATGCAGCCATTCTTGGGAAATCTGTGCTCGTCCCCGGAGGATCGAGATGCAGAGAACGCGATGCCAGCTGCCGAAATGAAGGACTCTGTTGAAGTGTCGAGAAGAAAGAACTTAGACAAGCGTGTTGTGTTTGGGAGTCAGCAGCTGCTGGACTTTTGCGATTGCTTTCTTTGTGCACTGAATGCCAATACGGCATGTGCACGTTAAAACAACGAGCTGGGCATGAGCAGGAAGGGAGCACGGGCATCAGAGTGCATCTGGCATCTTGCCCTGGAAAGAGCACTGCTTTTGGAGTGTGCAGTAAAATCGTGTTTCTGGACAAGGGAGGCATAAGTGCGCTGCGCTCCTAAGCTATCTCCCTGCGAGACACACTGCCAAAGCTTTTCGCTATGATGCAGTCTAGTGCAGACGCACACTACGGCTCTCCGGAGCTGTCCGAAGCCAAGCGCCGGTGGCCGGCGTCTTTCGGCTGAAGCAGCGTGTGCGCGAAGCAGCCGCTTCTCCTGCTCCGGGAGCCGGACAGAGCGCTAGCTTGTACGAGGGCGAAGAACGAAGCCGCAGAGCACCGGGCTTCTGCGCGCACCCTAAGGACTGCTAGAGGACCGTGCTGGCCGCTCGCCTTCCCCTTCAATTCCATTCTAGCATCCCTATAGAAGATGTTCCAGGACAATTTTCCTGAGTTTTGAATTCGTCCTGATGCAGCCCCTCCTGGGAAACTCGTGCTCCTCCTCTGGGTCTCCGAGTGCAGAGACCTCGATGGCAACTGCAGAAATGAAGGGCTGCGTTGAGTTGTCGAGAAGCAAGAACATAGCCAGCGCCTTGTGTTTGGGAGTCAGCAGCTGCTGGACTTTTGCGTTTGCCTTCACCGTGCACTGAATGCCAGGACGGCATGTGCACGTTAAAACAACGAGCTGGGCAAGAGTAATCGAAAGATCACGGCCGTCAGAAAGCAGCTTATATATTGCCCTGGAAAGAGCACTGTTTTTGGAGTGTGCAATAAAATCGTGTTTCTGGACAAGGGAGGCATAAGTGCGCTGCGCTCCTAAGCTATCTCCCTGCGAGACACACTGCCAAAGCTTTTCGCTATGATGCAGTCTAGTGCAGACGCACACTACGGCTCTCGGCTGCTGTCCGAAGCCAAGCGCCGGTGGCCGGCGTCTTTCGGCTGAAGCAGCGCTTCGGAGCGTACGGCTGTTGTGTGCGCGAAGCAGCCGCTTCTCCTGCTCCGGGAGCCGGACAGAGCGGTAGCTTGTACGAGGGCGAAGAACGTTGCCGCAGGGAGACGACATTGTGTGCACAGCCTTGGCACTGCTAGAGGACGGTGACTAAAGCTCCCTGCCTGTTCAATGCACTGCTGGCATGCTTTCTCGAAGGTGTTCCGTGACAACTTTCCTGGGTTTTGACTTCGTTCTGATGCAGCCCCTCTTGGGAAATCTGTGCTCGTCCCCGGAGGATCGAGATGCAGAGAACGCGATGGCAGCTGCCGAAATGAAGGACTCTGTTGAAGTGTCGAGAAGAAAGAACTTAGACAAGCGTGTTGTGTTTGGGAGTCAGCAGCTGCTGGACTTTTGCGATTGCTTTCACGGTGCACTGAATGCCAAGAAGGCATGTGCACGTTAAAACAACGAGCTGGGCATGAGCAGGAAGGGAGCACGGGCATCAGAGTGCATCTGGCATCTTGCCCTGGAAAGAGCACTGCTTTTGGAGTGTGCAGTAAAATCGTGTTTCTGGACAAGGGAGGCATAAGTGCGCTGCGCTCCTAAGCTATCTCCCTGCGAGACACACTGCCAAAGCTTTTCGCTATGATGCAGTCTAGTGCAGACGCACACTACGGCTCTCCGGAGCTGTCCGAAGCGAAGCGGCGGTCGCCGGCGTCTTTCGGCTGAAGCAGCGCTTCGGAGCGTACGGCTGCCGCTCCGCTGTTGTGTGCGCGAAGCAGCCGCTTCTCCTGCTCCGGGAGCCGGACAGAGCGGTAGCTTGTACGAGGGCGAAGAACGAAGCCGCAGAGCACCGGGCTTCTGCGCGCACCCTAAAAACTGCTAGAGGACCGTGCTGGCCGCTCGCCTGCCTCTTCAATTCCATTCTAGCATCCTTATGGAAGGTGTTCCAGGACAATTTTCCTGAGTTTTGAATTCGTCCTGATGCAGCCCCTCCTGGGAAACTCGTGCTCCTCCTCTGGGTCTCCGAGTGCAGAGACCTCGATGGCAACTGCAGAAATGAAGGGCTGCGTTGAGTTGTCGAGAAGCAAGAACATAGCCAGCGCCTTGTGTTTGGGAGTCAGCAGCTGCTGGACTTTTGCGATTGCCTTCACGGTGCGCTGAATGCCAGGACGGCATGTGCACGTTAAAACAACGAGCTGGGCAAGAGTAATCGAAAGATCACGGCCGTCAGAAAGCAGCTTATATATTGCCCTGGAAAGAGCACTGCTTTTGGAGTGTGCAGTAAAATCGTGTTTCTGGACAAGGGAGGCATAAGTGCGCTGCGCTCCTAAGCTATCTCCCTGCGAGACACACTGCCAAAGCTTTTCGCTATGATGCAGTCTAGTGCAGACGCACACTACGGCTCTCCGGAGCTGTCCGAAGCCAAGCGCCGGTGGCCGGCGTCTTTCGGCTGAAGCAGCGCTTCGGAGCGTACGGCTGTTGTGTGCGCGAAGCAGCCGCTTCTCCTGCTCCGGGAGCCGGACAGAGCGGTAGCTTGTACGAGGGCGAAGAACGTTGCCGCAGGGAGACGACATTGTGTGCACAGCCTTGGCACTGCTAGAGGACGGTGACTAAAGCTCCCTGCCTGTTCAATGCACTGCTGGCATGCTTTCTCGAAGGTGTTCCGTGACAACTTTCCTGGGTTTTGACTTCGTTCTGATGCAGCCATTCTTGGGAAATCTGTGCTCGTCCCCGGAGGATCGAGATGCAGAGAACGCGATGGCAGCTGCCGAAATGAAGGACTCTGTTGAAGTGTCGAGAAGAAAGAACTTAGACAAGCGTGTTGTGTTTGGGAGTCAGCAGCTGCTGGACTTTTGCGATTGCTTTCACTGTGCACTGAATGCCAATACGGCATGTGCACGTTAAAACAACGAGCTGGGCATGAGCAGGAAGGGAGCACGGGCATCAGAGTGCATCTGGCATCTTGCCCTGGAAAGAGCACTGCTTTTGGAGTGTGCAGTAAAATCGTGTTTCTGGACAAGGGAGGCATAAGTGCGCTGCGCTCCTAAGCTATCTCCCTGCGAGACACACTGCCAAAGCTTTTCGCTATGATGCAGTCTAGTGCAGACGCACACTACGGCTCTCCGGAGCTGTCCGAAGCCAAGCGCCGGTGGCCGGCGTCTTTCGGCTGAAGCAGCGTGTGCGCGAAGCAGCCGCTTCTCCTGCTCCGGGAGCCGGACAGAGCGCTAGCTTGTACGAGGGCGAAGAACGAAGCCGCAGAGCACCGGGCTTCTGCGCGCACCCTAAGGACTGCTAGAGGACCGTGGTGGCCGCTCGCCTGCCTCTTCAATTGCATTCTAGCATCCTTATGGAAGATGTTCCAGGACAATTTTCCTGAGTTTTGAATTCGTCCTGATGCAGCCCCTCCTGGGAAACTCGTGCTCCTCCTCTGGGTCTCCGAGTGCAGAGACCTCGATGGCAACTGCAGAAATGAAGGGCTGCGTTGAGTTGTCGAGAAGCAAGAACATAGCCAGCGCCTTGTGTTTGGGAGTCAGCAGCTGCTGGACTTTTGCGTTTGCCTTCACGGTGCACTGAATGCCAGGACGGCATGTGCACGTTAAAACAACGAGCTGGGCAAGAGTAATCGAAAGATCACGGCCGTCAGAAAGCAGCTTATATATTGCCCTGGAAAGAGCACTGTTTTTGGAGTGTGCAATAAAATCGTGTTTCTGGACAAGGGAGGCATAAGTGCGCTGCGCTCCTAAGCTATCTCCCTGCGAGACACACTGCCAAAGCTTTTCGCTATGATGCAGTCTAGTGCAGACGCACACTACGGCTCTCGGCTGCTGTCCGAAGCCAAGCGGCGGTCGCCGGCGTCTTTCGGCTGAAGCAGCGCTTCGGAGCGTACGGCTGCCGTTCCGCTGTTGTGTGCGCGAAGCAGCCGCTTCTCCTGCTCCGGGAGCCGGACAGAGCGGTAGCTTGTACGAGGGCGAAGAACGTTGCCGCAGGGAGACGACATTGTGTGCACAGCCTTGGCACTGCTAGAGGACGGTGACTAAAGCTCCCTGCCTCTTCAATGCACTGCTGGCATGCTTTCTCGAAGGTGTTCCGAGACAACTTTCCTGGGTTTTGACTTCGTTCTGATGCAGCCCCTCTTGGGAAATCTGTGCTCGTCCCCGGAGGATCGAGATGCTGAGAACGCGATGGCAGCTGCCGAAATGAAGGACTCTGTTGAAGTGTCGAGAAGAAAGAACTTAGACAAGCGTGTTGTGTTTGGGAGTCAGCAGCTGCTGGACTTTTGCGATTGCTTTCACGGTGCACTGAATGCCAAGAAGGCATGTGCACGTTAAAACAACGAGCTGGGCATGAGCAGGAAGGGAGCACGGGCATCAGAGTGCATCTGGCATCTTGCCCTGGAAAGAGCACTGCTTTTGGAGTGTGCAGTAAAATCGTGTTTCTGGACAAGGGAGGCATAAGTGCGCTGCGTTCCTAAGCTATCTCCCTGCGAGACACACTGCCAAAGCTTTTCGCTATGATGCAGTCTAGTGCAGACGCACATTACGGCTCTCCGGAGCTGTCCGAAGCCAAGCGCCGGTGGCCGGCGTCTTTCGGCTGAAGCAGCGCTTCGGAGCGTACGGCTGCCGCTCCGCTGTTGTGTGCGCGAAGCAGCCGCTTCTCCTGCTCCGGGAGCCGGACAGAGCGCTAGCTTGTACGAGGGCGAAGAACGAAGCCGCAGAGCACCGGGCTTCTGCGCGCACCCTAAGGACTGCTAGAGGACCGTGGTGGCCGCTCGCCTGCCTCTTCAATTCCATTCTAGCATCCTTATGGAAGGTGTTCCAGGACAATTTTCCTGAGTTTTGAATTCGTCCTGATGCAGCCCCTCCTGGGAAACTCGTGCTCGTCCTCTGAGGCTCCGAGTGCAGAGACCTCGATGGCAACTGCAGAAATGAAGGGCTGCGTTGAGTTGTCGAGAAGCAAGAACATAGCCAGCGCCTTGTGTTTGGGAGTCAGCAGCTGCTGGACTTTTGCGATTGCCTTCACGGTGCGCTGAATGCCAGGACGGCATGTGCACGTTAAAACAACGAGCTGGGCAAGAGTAATCGAAAGATCACGGCCGTCAGAAAGCAGCTTATATATTGCCCTGGAAAGAGCACTGCTTTTGGAGTGTGCAGTAAAATCGTGTTTCTGGACAAGGGAGGCATAAGTGCGCTGCGCTCCTAAGCTATCTCCCTGCGAGACACACTGCCAAAGCTTTTCGCTATGATGCAGTCTAGTGCAGACGCACACTACGGCTCTCCGGAGCTGTCCGAAGCCAAGCGCCGGTGGCCGGCGTCTTTCGGCTGAAGCAGCGCTTCGGAGCGTACGGCTGTTGTGTGCGCGAAGCAGCCGCTTCTCCTGCTCCGGGAGCCGGACAGAGCGGTAGCTTGTACGAGGGCGAAGAACGTTGCCGCAGGGAGACGACATTGTGTGCACAGCCTTGGCACTGCTAGAGGACGGTGGCTAAAGCTCCCTGCCTGTTCAATGCACTGCTGGCATGCTTTCTCGAAGGTGTTCCGTGACAACTTTCCTGGGTTTTGACTTCGTTCTGATGCAGCCCCTCTTGGGAAATCTGTGCTCGTCCCCGGAGGATCGAGATGCAGAGAACGCGATGGCAGCTGCCGAAATGAAGGACTCTGTTGAAGTGTCGAGAAGAAAGAACTTAGACAAGCGTGTTGTGTTTGGGAGTCAGCAGCTGCTGGACTTTTGCGATTGCTTTCACTGTGCACTGAATGCCAATACGGCATGTGCACGTTAAAACAACGAGCTGGGCATGAGCAGGAAGGGAGCACGGGCATCAGAGTGCATCTGGCATCTTGCCCTGGAAAGAGCACTGCTTTTGGAGTGTGCAGTAAAATCGTGTTTCTGGACAAGGGAGGCATAAGTGCGCTGCGCTCCTAAGCTATCTCCCTGCGAGACACACTGCCAAAGCTTTTCGCTATGATGCAGTCTAGTGCAGACGCACACTACGGCTCTCGGCTGCTGTCCGAAGCGAAGCGCCGGTGGCCGGCGTCTTTCGGCTGAAGCAGCGCTTCGGAGCGTACGGCTGCCGCTCCGCTGTTGTGTGCGCGAAGCAGCCGCTTCTCCTGCTCCGGGAGCCGGACAGAGCGGTAGCTTGTACGAGGGCGAAGAACGAAGCCGCAGAGCAACGGGCTTCTGCGCGCACCCTAAGGACTGCTAGAGGACCGTGCTGGCCGCTCGCCTTCCCCTTCAATTCCATTCTAGCATCCCTATGGAAGATGTTCCAGGACAATTTTCCTGAGTTTTGAATTCGTCCTGATGCAGCCCCTCCTTGGAAACTCGTGCTCGTCCTCTGAGTCTCCGAGTGCAGAGACCTCGATGGCAACTGCAGAAATGAAGGGCTGCGTTGAGTTGTCGAGAAGCAAGAACATAGCCAGCGCCTTGTGTTTGGGAGTCAGCAGCTGCTGGACTTTTGCGTTTGCCTTCACGGTGCACTGAATGCCAGGACGGCATGTGCACGTTAAAACAACGAGCTGGGCAAGAGTAATCGAAAGATCACGGCCGTCAGAAAGCAGCTTATATATTGCCCTGGAAAGAGCACTGTTTTTGGAGTGTGCAGTAAAATCGTGTTTCTGGACAAGGGAGGCATAAGTGCGCTGCGCTCCTAAGCTATCTCCCTGCGAGACACACTGCCAAAGCTTTTCGCTATGATGCAGTCTAGTGCAGACCCACACTACGGCTCTCCGGAGCTGTCCGAAGCCAAGCGCCGGTGGCCGGCGTCTTTCGGCTGAAGCAGCGCTTCGGAGCGTACGGCTGTTGTGTGCGCGAAGCAGCCGCTTCTCCTGCTCCGGGAGCCGGACAGAGCGGTAGCTTGTACGAGGGCGAAGAACGTTGCCGCAGGGAGACGACATTGTGTGCACAGCCTTGGCACTGCTAGAGGACGGTGACTAAAGCTCCCTGCCTCTTCCATGCACTGCTGGCATGCTTTCTCGAAGGTGTTCCGAGACAACTTTCCTGGGTTTTGACTTCGTTCTGATGCAGCCCCTCTTGGGAAATCTGTGCTCGTCCCCGGAGGATCGAGATGCTGAGAACGCGATGGCAGCTGCCAAAATGAAGGACTCTGTTGAAGTGTCGAGAAGAAAGAACTTAGACAAGCGTGTTGTGTTTGGGAGTCAGCAGCTGCTGGACTTTTGCGATTGCTTTCACTGTGCACTGAATGCCAATACGGCATGTGCACGTTAAAACAACGAGCTGGGCATGAGCAGGAAGGGAGCACGGGCATCAGAGTGCATCTGGCATCTTGCCCTGGAAAGAGCACTGCTTTTGGAGTGTGCAGTAAAATCGTGTTTCTGGACAAGGGAGGCATAAGTGCGCTGCGCTCCTAAGCTATCTCCCTGCGAGACACACTGCCAAAGCTTTTCGCTATGATGCAGTCTAGTGCAGACGCACACTACGGCTCTCCGGAGCTGTCCGAAGCGAAGCGCCGGTGGCCGGCGTCTTTCGGCTGAAGCAGCGCTTCGGAGCGTACGGCTGCCGCCCCCCTGTTGTGTGCGCGAAGCAGCCGCTTCTCCTGCTCCGGGAGCCGGACAGAGCGGTAGCTTGTGCGAAGGCGAAGAACGAAGCCGCAGAGCAACGGGCTTCTGCGCGCACCCTAAGGACTGCTAGAGGACCGTGGTGGCCGCTCGCCTGCCTCTTCAATTCCATTCTAGCATCCTTATGGAAGGTGTTCCAGGACAATTTTCCTGAGTTTTGAATTCGTCCTGATGCAGCCCCTCCTGGGAAACTCGTGCTCGTCCTCTGAGGCTCCGAGTGCAGAGACCTCGATGGCAACTGCAGAAATGAAGGGCTGCGTTGAGTTGTCGAGAAGCAAGAACATAGCCAGCGCCTTGTGTTTGGGAGTCAGTAGCTGCTGGACTTTTGCGATTGCCTTCACCGTGCACTGAATGCCAGGACGGCATGTGCACGTTAAAACAACGAGCTGGGCAAGAGTAATCGAAAGATCACGGCCGTCAGAAAGCAGCTTATATATTGCCCTGGAAAGAGCACTGCTTTTGGAGTGTGCAGTAAAATCGTGTTTCTGGACAAGGGAGGCATAAGTGCGCTGCGCTCCTAAGCTATCTCCCTGCGAGACACACTGCCAAAGCTTTTCGCTATGATGCAGTCTAGTGCAGACGCACACTACGGCTCTCCGGAGCTGTCCGAAGCCAAGCGCCGGTGGCCGGCGTCTTTCGGCTGAAGCAGCGCTTCGGAGCGTACGGCTGTTGTGTGCGCGAAGCAGCCGCTTCTCCTGCTCCGGGAGCCGGACAGAGCGGTAGCTTGTACGAGGGCGAAGAACGTTGCCGCAGGGAGACGACATTGTGTGCACAGCCTTGGCACTGCTAGAGGACGGTGACTAAAGCTCCCTGCCTCTTCCATGCACTGCTGGCATGCTTTCTCGAAGGTGTTCCGAGACAACTTTCCTGGGTTTTGACTTCGTTCTGATGCAGCCCCTCTTGGGAAATCTGTGCTCGTCCCCGGAGGATCGAGATGCTGAGAACGCGATGGCAGCTGCCGAAATGAAGGACTCTGTTGAAGTGTCGAGAAGAAAGAACTTAGACAAGCGTGTTGTGTTTGGGAGTCAGCAGCTGCTGGACTTTTGCGATTGCTTTCACGGTGCACTGAATGCCAAGAAGGCATGTGCACGTTAAAACAACGAGCTGGGCATGAGCAGGAAGGGAGCACGGGCATCAGAGTGCATCTGGCATCTTGCCCTGGAAAGAGCACTGTTTTTGGAGTGTGCAGTAAAATCGTGTTTCTGGACAAGGGAGGCATAAGTGCGCTGCGCTCCTAAGCTATCTCCCTGCGAGACACACTGCCAAAGCTTTTCGCTATGATGCAGTCTAGTGCAGACGCACACTACGGCTCTCCGGAGCTGTCCGAAGCCAAGCGCCGGTGGCCGGCGTCTTTCGGCTGAAGCAGCGCTTCGGAGCGTACGGCTGCCGCTCCGCTGTTGTGTGCGCGAAGCAGCCGCTTCTCCTGCTCCGGGAGCCGGACAGAGCGGTAGCTTGTACGAGGGCGAAGAACGAAGCCGCAGAGCACCGGGCTTCTGCGCGCACCCTAAAAACTGCTAGAGGACTGTGCTGGCCGCTCGCCTGCCTCTTCAATTCCATTCTAGCATCCTTATGGAAGGTGTTCCAGGACAATTTTCCTGAGTTTTGAATTCGTCCTGATGCAGCCCCTCCTGGGAAACTCGTGCTCGTCCTCTGGGTCTCCGAGTGCAGAGACCTCGATGGCAACTGCAGAAATGAAGGGCTGCGTTGAGTTGTCGAGAAGCAAGAACATAGCCAGCGCCTTGTGTTTGGGAGTCAGCAGCTGCTGGACTTTTGCGATTGCCTTCACGGTGCGCTGAATGCCAGGACGGCATGTGCACGTTAAAACAACGAGCTGGGCAAGAGCAGGAAGAGAGCACGGGCATCAGAGTGCATCTGGCATCTTGCCCTGGATAGAGCACTGCTTTTGGAGTGTGCAGTAAAATCGTGTTTCTGGACAAGGGAGGCATAAGTGCGCTGCGCTCCTAAGCTATCTCCCTGCGAGACACACTGCCAAAGCTTTTCGCTATGATGCAGTCTAGTGCAGACGCACACTACGGCTCTCCGGAGCTGTCCGAAGCCAAGCGCCGGTGGCCGGCGTCTTTCGGCTGAAGCAGCGCTTCGGAGCGTACGGCTGTTGTGTGCGCGAAGCAGCCGCTTCTCCTGCTCCGGGAGCCGGACAGAGCGGTAGCTTGTACGAGGGCGAAGAACGTTGCCGCAGGGAGACGACATTGTGTGCACAGCCTTGGCACTGCTAGAGGACGGTGGCTAAAGCTCCCTGCCTCTTCAATGCACTGCTGGCATGCTTTCTTGAAGGTGTTCCGTGACAACTTTCCTGGGTTTTGACTTCGTTCTGATGCAGCCATTCTTGGGAAATCTGTGCTCGTCCCCGGAGGATCGAGATGCAGAGAACGCGATGGCAGCTGCCGAAATGAAGGACTCTGTTGAAGTGTCGAGAAGAAAGAACTTAGACAAGCGTGTTGTGTTTGGGAGTCAGCAGCTGCTGGACTTTTGCGATTGCTTTCTTTGTGCACTGAATGCCAAGAAGGCATGTGCACGTTAAAACAACGAGCTGGGCATGAGCAGGAAGGGAGCACGGGCATCAGAGTGCATCTGGCATCTTGCCCTGGAAAGAGCACTGCTTTTGGAGTGTGCAGTAAAATCGTGTTTCTGGACAAGGGAGGCATAAGTGCGCTGCGCTCCTAAGCTATCTCCCTGCGAGACACACTGCCAAAGCTTTTCGCTATGATGCAGTCTAGTGCAGACGCACACTACGGCTCTCCGGAGCTGTCCGAAGCCAAGCGCCGGTGGCCGGCGTCTTTCGGCTGAAGCAGCGTGTGCGCGAAGCAGCCGCTTCTCCTGCTCCGGGAGCCGGACAGAGCGCTAGCTTGTACGAGGGCGAAGAACGAAGCCGCAGAGCACCGGGCTTCTGCGCGCACCCTAAAAACTGCTAGAGGACCGTGCTGGCCGCTCGCCTGCCTCTTCAATTCCATTCTAGCATCCTTATGGAAGGTGTTCCAGGACAATTTTCCTGAGTTTTGAATTCGTCCTGATGCAGCCCCTCCTGGGAAACTCGTGCTCGTCCTCTGGGTCTCCGAGTGCAGAGACCTCGATGGCAACTGCAGAAATGAAGGGCTGCGTTGAGTTGTCGAGAAGCAAGAACATAGCCAGCGCCTTGTGTTTGGGAGTCAGCAGCTGCTGGACTTTTGCGATTGCCTTCACGGTGCGCTGAATGCCAGGACGGCATGTGCACGTTAAAACAACGAGCTGGGCAAGAGTAATCGAAAGATCACGGCCGTCAGAAAGCAGCTTATATATTGCCCTGGAAAGAGCACTGCTTTTGGAGTGTGCAGTAAAATCGTGTTTCTGGACAAGGGAGGCATAAGTGCGCTGCGCTCCTAAGCTATCTCCCTGCGAGACACACTGCCAAAGCTTTTCGCTATGATGCAGTCTAGTGCAGACGCACACTACGGCTCTCGGCTGCTGTCCGAAGCCAAGCGCCGGTGGCCGGCGTCTTTCGGCTGAAGCAGCGCTTCGGAGCGTACGGCTGTTGTGTGCGCGAAGCAGCCGCTTCTCCTGCTCCGGGAGCCGGACAGAGCGGTAGCTTGTACGAGGGCGAAGAACGTTGCCGCAGGGAGACGACATTCTGTGCACAGCCGTGGCACTGCTAGAGGACGGTGGCTAAAGCTCCCTGCCTCTTCAATGCACTGCTGGCATGCTTTCTCGAAGGTGTTCCGAGACAACTTTCCTGGGTTTTGACTTCGTTCTGATGCAGCCCCTCTTGGGAAATCTGTGCTCGTCCCCGGAGGATCGAGATGCAGAGAACGCGATGGCAGCTGCCGAAATGAAGGACTCTGTTGAAGTGTCGAGAAGAAAGAACTTAGACAAGCGTGTTGTGTTTGGGAGTCAGCAGCTGCTGGACTTTTGCGATTGCTTTCACGGTGCACTGAATGCCAATACGGCATGTGCACGTTAAAACAACGAGCTGGGCATGAGCAGGAAGGGAGCACGGGCATCAGAGTGCATCTGGCATCTTGCCCTGGAAAGAGCACTGCTTTTGGAGTGTGCAGTAAAATCGTGTTTCTGGACAAGGGAGGCATAAGTGCGCTGCGCTCCTAAGCTATCTCCCTGCGAGACACACTGCCAAAGCTTTTCGCTATGATGCAGTCTAGTGCAGACGCACACTACGGCTCTCCGGAGCTGTCCGAAGCCAAGCGCCCGTGGCCGGCGTCTTTCGGCTGAAGCAGCGCTTCGGAGCGTACGGCTGCCGCTCCCCTGTTGTGTGCGCGAAGCAGCCGCTTCTCCTGCTCCGGGAGCCGGACAGAGCGCTAGCTTGTACGAGGGCGAAGAACGAAGCCGCAGAGCACCGGGCTTCTGCGCGCACCCTAAGGACTGCTAGAGGACCGTGCTGGCCGCTCGCCTTCCCCTTCAATTCCATTCTAGCATCCCTATAGAAGATGTTCCAGGACAATTTTCCTGAGTTTTGAATTCGTCCTGATGCAGCCCCTCCTGGGAAACTCGTGCTCGTCCTCTGGGTCTCCGAGTGCAGAGACCTCGATGGCAACTGCAGAAATGAAGGGCTGCGTTGAGTTGTCGAGAAGCAAGAACATAGCCAGCGCCTTGTGTTTGGGAGTCAGCAGCTGCTGGACTTTTGCGATTGCCTTCACGGTGCGCTGAATGCCAGGACGGCATGTGCACGTTAAAACAACGAGCTGGGCAAGAGTAATCGAAAGATCACGGCCGTCAGAAAGCAGCTTATATATTGCCCTGGAAAGAGCACTGTTTTTGGAGTGTGCAATAAAATCGTGTTTCTGGACAAGGGAGGCATAAGTGCGCTGCGCTCCTAAGCTATCTCCCTGCGAGACACACTGCCAAAGCTTTTCGCTATGATGCAGTCTAGTGCAGACGCACACTACGGCTCTCCGGAGCTGTCCGAAGCCAAGCGCCGGTGGCCGGCGTCTTTCGGCTGAAGCAGCGCTTCGGAGCGTACGGCTGTTGTGTGCGCGAAGCAGCCGCTTCTCCTGCTCCGGGAGCCGGACAGAGCGGTAGCTTGTACGAGGGCGAAGAACGTTGCCGCAGGGAGACGACATTGTGTGCACAGCCTTGGCACTGCTAGAGGACGGTGACTAAAGCTCCCTGCCTGTTCAATGCACTGCTGGCATGCTTTCTCGAAGGTGTTCCGTGACAACTTTCCTGGGTTTTGACTTCGTTCTGATGCAGCCATTCTTGGGAAATCTGTGCTCGTCCCCGGAGGATCGAGATGCAGAGAACGCGATGCCAGCTGCCGAAATGAAGGACTCTGTTGAAGTGTCGAGAAGAAAGAACTTAGACAAGCGTGTTGTGTTTGGGAGTCAGCAGCTGCTGGACTTTTGCGATTGCTTTCTTTGTGCACTGAATGCCAAGAAGGCATGTGCACGTTAAAACAACGAGCTGGGCATGAGCAGGAAGGGAGCACGGGCATCAGAGTGCATCTGGCATCTTGCCCTGGAAAGAGCACTGCTTTTGGAGTGTGCAGTAAAATCGTGTTTCTGGACAAGGGAGGCATAAGTGCGCTGCGCTCCTAAGCTATCTCCCTGCGAGACACACTGCCAAAGCTTTTCGCTATGATGCAGTCTAGTGCAGACGCACACTACGGCTCTCCGGAGCTGTCCGAAGCCAAGCGCCGGTGGCCGGCGTCTTTCGGCTGAAGCAGCGTGTGCGCGAAGCAGCCGCTTCTCCTGCTCCGGGAGCCGGACAGAGCGCTAGCTTGTACGAGGGCGAAGAACGAAGCCGCAGAGCACCGGGCTTCTGCGCGCACCCTAAGGACTGCTAGAGGACCGTGCTGGCCGCTCGCCTTCCCCTTCAATTCCATTCTAGCATCCCTATAGAAGATGTTCCAGGACAATTTTCCTGAGTTTTGAATTCGTCCTGATGCAGCCCCTCCTGGGAAACTCGTGCTCGTCCTCTGGGTCTCCGAGTGCAGAGACCTCGATGGCAACTGCAGAAATGAAGGGCTGCGTTGAGTTGTCGAGAAGCAAGAACATAGCCAGCGCCTTGTGTTTGGGAGTCAGCAGCTGCTGGACTTTTGCGTTTGCCTTCACGGTGCACTGAATGCCAGGACGGCATGTGCACGTTAAAACAACGAGCTGGGCAAGAGTAATCGAAAGATCACGGCCGTCAGAAAGCAGCTTATATATTGCCCTGGAAAGAGCACTGTTTTTGGAGTGTGCAGTAAAATCGTGTTTCTGGACAAGGGAGGCATAAGTGCGCTGCGCTCCTAAGCTATCTCCCTGCGAGACACACTGCCAAAGCTTTTCGCTATGATGCAGTCTAGTGCAGACGCACACTACGGCTCTCGGCTGCTGTCCGAAGCCAAGCGCCGGTGGCCGGCGTCTTTCGGCTGAAGCAGCGCTTCGGAGCGTACGGCTGTTGTGTGCGCGAAGCAGCCGCTTCTCCTGCTCCGGGAGCCGGACAGAGCGGTAGCTTGTACGAGGGCGAAGAACGTTGCCGCAGGGAGACGACATTGTGTGCACAGCCTTGGCACTGCTAGAGGACGGTGACTAAAGCTCCCTGCCTCTTCAATGCACTGCTGGCATGCTTTCTCGAAGGTGTTCCGAGACAACTTTCCTGGGTTTTGACTTCGTTCTGATGCAGCCCCTCTTGGGAAATCTGTGCTCGTCCCCGGAGGATCGAGATGCTGAGAACGCGATGGCAGCTGCCGAAATGAAGGACTCTGTTGAAGTGTCGAGAAGAAAGAACTTAGACAAGCGTGTTGTGTTTGGGAGTCAGCAGCTGCTGGACTTTTGCGATTGCTTTCACGGTGCACTGAATGCCAAGAAGGCATGTGCACGTTAAAACAACGAGCTGGGCATGAGCAGGAAGGGAGCACGGGCATCAGAGTGCATCTGGCATCTTGCCCTGGAAAGAGCACTGTTTTTGGAGTGTGCAGTAAAATCGTGTTTCTGGACAAGGGAGGCATAAGTGCGCTGCGCTCCTAAGCTATCTCCCTGCGAGACACACTGCCAAAGCTTTTCGCTATGATGCAGTCTAGTGCAGACGCACACTACGGCTCTCCGGAGCTGTCCGAAGCCAAGCGCCGGTGGCCGGCGTCTTTCGGCTGAAGCAGCGCTTCGGAGCGTACGGCTGCCGCTCCGCTGTTGTGTGCGCGAAGCAGCCGCTTCTCCTGCTCCGGGAGCCGGACAGAGCGCTAGCTTGTACGAGGGCGAAGAACGAAGCCGCAGAGCACCGGGCTTCTGCGCGCACCCTAAAAACTGCTAGAGGACCGTGCTGGCCGCTCGCCTGCCTCTTCAATTCCATTCTAGCATCCTTATGGAAGGTGTTCCAGGACAATTTTCCTGAGTTTTGAATTCGTCCTGATGCAGCCCCTCCTGGGAAACTCGTGCTCGTCCTCTGGGTCTCCGAGTGCAGAGACCTCGATGGCAACTGCAGAAATGAAGGGCTGCGTTGAGTTGTCGAGAAGCAAGAACATAGCCAGCGCCTTGTGTTTGGGAGTCAGCAGCTGCTGGACTTTTGCGATTGCCTTCACGGTGCGCTGAATGCCAGGACGGCATGTGCACGTTAAAACAACGAGCTGGGCAAGAGTAATCGAAAGATCACGGCCGTCAGAAAGCAGCTTATATATTGCCCTGGAAAGAGCACTGCTTTTGGAGTGTGCAATAAAATCGTGTTTCTGGACAAGGGAGGCATAAGTGCGCTGCGCTCCTAAGCTATCTCCCTGCGAGACACACTGCCAAAGCTTTTCGCTATGATGCAGTCTAGTGCAGACGCACACTACGGCTCTCCGGAGCTGTCCGAAGCCAAGCGCCGGTGGCCGGCGTCTTTCGGCTGAAGCAGCGCTTCGGAGCGTACGGCTGTTGTGTGCGCGAAGCAGCCGCTTCTCCTGCTCCGGGAGCCGGACAGAGCGGTAGCTTGTACGAGGGCGAAGAACGTTGCCGCAGGGAGACGACATTGTGTGCACAGCCTTGGCACTGCTAGAGGACGGTGACTAAAGCTCCCTGCCTGTTCAATGCACTGCTGGCATGCTTTCTCGAAGGTGTTCCGTGACAACTTTCCTGGGTTTTGACTTCGTTCTGATGCAGCCATTCTTGGGAAATCTGTGCTCGTCCCCGGAGGATCGAGATGCAGAGAACGCGATGGCAGCTGCCGAAATGAAGGACTCTGTTGAAGTGTCGAGAAGAAAGAACTTAGACAAGCGTGTTGTGTTTGGGAGTCAGCAGCTGCTGGACTTTTGCGATTGCTTTCACTGTGCACTGAATGCCAATACGGCATGTGCACGTTAAAACAACGAGCTGGGCATGAGCAGGAAGGGAGCACGGGCATCAGAGTGCATCTGGCATCTTGCCCTGGAAAGAGCACTGCTTTTGGAGTGTGCAGTAAAATCGTGTTTCTGGACAAGGGAGGCATAAGTGCGCTGCGCTCCTAAGCTATCTCCCTGCGAGACACACTGCCAAAGCTTTTCGCTATGATGCAGTCTAGTGCAGACGCACACTACGGCTCTCCGGAGCTGTCCGAAGCCAAGCGCCCGTGGCCGGCGTCTTTCGGCTGAAGCAGCGCTTCGGAGCGTACGGCTGCCGCTCCCCTGTTGTGTGCGCGAAGCAGCCGCTTCTCCTGCTCCGGGAGCCGGACAGAGCGGTAGCTTGTACGAAGGCGAAGAACGAAGCCGCAGAGCAACGGGCTTCTGCGCGCACCCTAAGGACTGCTAGAGGACCGTGGTGGCCGCTCGCCTGCCTCTTCAATTGCATTCTAGCATCCTTATGGAAGGTGTTCCAGGACAATTTTCCTGAGTTTTGAATTCGTCCTGATGCAGCCCCTCCTGGGAAACTCGTGCTCGTCCTCTGAGGCTCCGAGTGCAGAGACCTCGATGGCAACTGCAGAAATGAAGGGCTGCGTTGAGTTGTCGAGAAGCAAGAACATAGCCAGCGCCTTGTGTTTGGGAGTCAGTAGCTGCTGGACTTTTGCGATTGCCTTCACCGTGCACTGAATGCCAGGACGGCATGTGCACGTTAAAACAACGAGCTGGGCAAGAGTAATCGAAAGATCACGGCCGTCAGAAAGCAGCTTATATATTGCCCTGGAAAGAGCACTGCTTTTGGAGTGTGCAGTAAAATCGTGTTTCTGGACAAGGGAGGCATAAGTGCGCTGCGCTCCTAAGCTATCTCCCTGCGAGACACACTGCCAAAGCTTTTCGCTATGATGCAGTCTAGTGCAGACGCACACTACGGCTCTCCGGAGCTGTCCGAAGCCAAGCGCCGGTGGCCGGCGTCTTTCGGCTGAAGCAGCGCTTCGGAGCGTACGGCTGTTGTGTGCGCGAAGCAGCCGCTTCTCCTGCTCCGGGAGCCGGACAGAGCGGTAGCTTGTACGAGGGCGAAGAACGTTGCCGCAGGGAGACGACATTGTGTGCACAGCCTTGGCACTGCTAGAGGACGGTGGCTAAAGCTCCCTGCCTCTTCAATGCACTGCTGGCATGCTTTCTTGAAGGTGTTCCGTGACAACTTTCCTGGGTTTTGACTTCGTTCTGATGCAGCCATTCTTGGGAAATCTGTGCTCGTCCCCGGAGGATCGAGATGCAGAGAACGCGATGGCAGCTGCCGAAATGAAGGACTCTGTTGAAGTGTCGAGAAGAAAGAACTTAGACAAGCGTGTTGTGTTTGGGAGTCAGCAGCTGCTGGACTTTTGCGATTGCTTTCTTTGTGCACTGAATGCCAAGAAGGCATGTGCACGTTAAAACAACGAGCTGGGCATGAGCAGGAAGGGAGCACGGGCATCAGAGTGCATCTGGCATCTTGCCCTGGAAAGAGCACTGCTTTTGGAGTGTGCAGTAAAATCGTGTTTCTGGACAAGGGAGGCATAAGTGCGCTGCGCTCCTAAGCTATCTCCCTGCGAGACACACTGCCAAAGCTTTTCGCTATGATGCAGTCTAGTGCAGACGCACACTACGGCTCTCCGGAGCTGTCCGAAGCCAAGCGCCGGTGGCCGGCGTCTTTCGGCTGAAGCAGCGTGTGCGCGAAGCAGCCGCTTCTCCTGCTCCGGGAGCCGGACAGAGCGCTAGCTTGTACGAGGGCGAAGAACGAAGCCGCAGAGCACCGGGCTTCTGCGCGCACCCTAAGGACTGCTAGAGGACCGTGCTGGCCGCTCGCCTTCCCCTTCAATTCCATTCTAGCATCCCTATAGAAGATGTTCCAGGACAATTTTCCTGAGTTTTGAATTCGTCCTGATGCAGCCCCTCCTGGGAAACTCGTGCTCGTCCTCTGGGTCTCCGAGTGCAGAGACCTCGATGGCAACTGCAGAAATGAAGGGCTGCGTTGAGTTGTCGAGAAGCAAGAACATAGCCAGCGCCTTGTGTTTGGGAGTCAGCAGCTGCTGGACTTTTGCGTTTGCCTTCACGGTGCACTGAATGCCAGGACGGCATGTGCACGTTAAAACAACGAGCTGGGCAAGAGTAATCGAAAGATCACGGCCGTCAGAAAGCAGCTTATATATTGCCCTGGAAAGAGCACTGCTTTTGGAGTGTGCAATAAAATCGTGTTTCTGGACAAGGGAGGCATAAGTGCGCTGCGCTCCTAAGCTATCTCCCTGCGAGACACACTGCCAAAGCTTTTCGCTATGATGCAGTCTAGTGCAGACGCACACTACGGCTCTCGGCTGCTGTCCGAAGCCAAGCGCCGGTGGCCGGCGTCTTTCGGCTGAAGCAGCGCTTCGGAGCGTACGGCTGTTGTGTGCGCGAAGCAGCCGCTTCTCCTGCTCCGGGAGCCGGACAGAGCGGTAGCTTGTACGAGGGCGAAGAACGTTGCCGCAGGGAGACGACATTGTGTGCACAGCCTTGGCACTGCTAGAGGACGGTGACTAAAGCTCCCTGCCTGTTCAATGCACTGCTGGCATGCTTTCTCGAAGGTGTTCCGAGACAACTTTCCTGGGTTTTGACTTCGTTCTGATGCAGCCCCTCTTGGGAAATCTGTGCTCGTCCCCGGAGGATCGAGATGCTGAGAACGCGATGGCAGCTGCCGAAATGAAGGACTCTGTTGAAGTGTCGAGAAGAAAGAACTTAGACAAGCGTGTTGTGTTTGGGAGTCAGCAGCTGCTGGACTTTTGCGATTGCTTTCACGGTGCACTGAATGCCAAGAAGGCATGTGCACGTTAAAACAACGAGCTGGGCATGAGCAGGAAGGGAGCACGGGCATCAGAGTGCATCTGGCATCTTGCCCTGGAAAGAGCACTGTTTTTGGAGTGTGCAGTAAAATCGTGTTTCTGGACAAGGGAGGCATAAGTGCGCTGCGCTCCTAAGCTATCTCCCTGCGAGACACACTGCCAAAGCTTTTCGCTATGATGCAGTCTAGTGCAGACGCACACTACGGCTCTCCGGAGCTGTCCGAAGCCAAGCGCCCGTGGCCGGCGTCTTTCGGCTGAAGCAGCGCTTCGGAGCGTACGGCTGCCGCTCCCCTGTTGTGTGCGCGAAGCAGCCGCTTCTCCTGCTCCGGGAGCCGGACAGAGCGCTAGCTTGTACGAGGGCGAAGAACGAAGCCGCAGAGCACCGGGCTTCTGCGCGCACCCTAAAAACTGCTAGAGGACCGTGCTGGCCGCTCGCCTGCCTCTTCAATTCCATTCTAGCATCCTTATGGAAGGTGTTCCAGGACAATTTTCCTGAGTTTTGAATTCGTCCTGATGCAGCCCCTCCTGGGAAACTCGTGCTCCTCCTCTGGGTCTCCGAGTGCAGAGACCTCGATGGCAACTGCAGAAATGAAGGGCTGCGTTGAGTTGTCGAGAAGCAAGAACATAGCCAGCGCCTTGTGTTTGGGAGTCAGCAGCTGCTGGACTTTTGCGATTGCCTTCACGGTGCGCTGAATGCCAGGACGGCATGTGCACGTTAAAACAACGAGCTGGGCAAGAGTAATCGAAAGATCACGGCCGTCAGAAAGCAGCTTATATATTGCCCTGGAAAGAGCACTGCTTTTGGAGTGTGCAATAAAATCGTGTTTCTGGACAAGGGAGGCATAAGTGCGCTGCGCTCCTAAGCTATCTCCCTGCGAGACACACTGCCAAAGCTTTTCGCTATGATGCAGTCTAGTGCAGACGCACACTACGGCTCTCCGGAGCTGTCCGAAGCCAAGCGCCGGTGGCCGGCGTCTTTCGGCTGAAGCAGCGCTTCGGAGCGTACGGCTGTTGTGTGCGCGAAGCAGCCGCTTCTCCTGCTCCGGGAGCCGGACAGAGCGCTAGCTTGTACGAGGGCGAAGAACGTTGCCGCAGGGAGACGACATTGTGTGCACAGCCTTGGCACTGCTAGAGGACGGTGACTAAAGCTCCCTGCCTGTTCAATGCACTGCTGGCATGCTTTCTCGAAGGTGTTCCGTGACAACTTTCCTGGGTTTTGACTTCGTTCTGATGCAGCCATTCTTGGGAAATCTGTGCTCGTCCCCGGAGGATCGAGATGCAGAGAACGCGATGGCAGCTGCCGAAATGAAGGACGCTGTTGAAGTGTCGAGAAGAAAGAACTTAGACAAGCGTGTTGTGTTTGGGAGTCAGCAGCTGCTGGACTTTTGCGATTGCTTTCACTGTGCACTGAATGCCAATACGGCATGTGCACGTTAAAACAACGAGCTGGGCATGAGCAGGAAGGGAGCACGGGCATCAGAGTGCATCTGGCATCTTGCCCTGGAAAGAGCACTGCTTTTGGAGTGTGCAGTAAAATCGTGTTTCTGGACAAGGGAGGCATAAGTGCGCTGCGCTCCTAAGCTATCTCCCTGCGAGACACACTGCCAAAGCTTTTCGCTATGATGCAGTCTAGTGCAGACGCACACTACGGCTCTCCGGAGCTGTCCGAAGCCAAGCGCCGGTGGCCGGCGTCTTTCGGCTGAAGCAGCGTGTGCGCGAAGCAGCCGCTTCTCCTGCTCCGGGAGCCGGACAGAGCGGTAGCTTGTACGAGGGCGAAGAACGAAGCCGCAGAGCACCGGGCTTCTGCGCGCACCCTAAGGACTGCTAGAGGACCGTGGTGGCTGCTCACCTGCCTCTTCAATTCCCTTCTAGCATACTTATGGAAGATGTTCCAGGACAATTTTCCTGAGTTTTGAATTCGTCCTGATGCAGCCCCTCCTGGGAAACTCGTGCTCCTCCTCTGGGTCTCCGAGTGCAGAGACCTCGATGGCAACTGCAGAAATGAAGGGCTGCGTTGAGTTGTCGAGAAGCAAGAACATAGCCAGCGCCTTGTGTTTGGGAGTCAGCAGCTGCTGGACTTTTGCGTTTGCCTTCACGGTGCACTGAATGCCAGGACGGCATGTGCACGTTAAAACAACGAGCTGGGCAAGAGTAATCGAAAGATCACGGCCGTCAGAAAGCAGCTTATATATTGCCCTGGAAAGAGCACTGTTTTTGGAGTGTGCAATAAAATCGTGTTTCTGGACAAGGGAGGCATAAGTGCGCTGCGCTCCTAAGCTATCTCCCTGCGAGACACACTGCCAAAGCTTTTCGCTATGATGCAGTCTAGTGCAGACGCACACTACGGCTCTCGGCTGCTGTCCGAAGCCAAGCGCCGGTGGCCGGCGTCTTTCGGCTGAAGCAGCGCTTCGGAGCGTACGGCTGCCGTTCCGCTGTTGTGTGCGCGAAGCAGCCGCTTCTCCTGCTCCGGGAGCCGGACAGAGCGGTAGCTTGTACGAGGGCGAAGAACGTTGCCGCAGGGAGACGACATTGTGTGCACAGCCTTGGCACTGCTAGAGGACGGTGACTAAAGCTCCCTGCCTCTTCAATGCACTGCTGGCATGCTTTCTCGAAGGTGTTCCGAGACAACTTTCCTGGGTTTTGACTTCGTTCTGATGCAGCCCCTCTTGGGAAATCTGTGCTCGTCCCCGGAGGATCGAGATGCAGAGAACGCGATGGCAGCTGCCGAAATGAAGGACTCTGTTGAAGTGTCGAGAAGAAAGAACTTAGACAAGCGTGTTGTGTTTGGGAGTCAGCAGCTGCTGGACTTTTGCGATTGCTTTCACGGTGCACTGAATGCCAAGAAGGCATGTGCACGTTAAAACAACGAGCTGGGCATGAGCAGGAAGGGAGCACGGGCATCAGAGTGCATCTGGCATCTTGCCCTGGAAAGAGCACTGCTTTTGGAGTGTGCAGTAAAATCGTGTTTCTGGACAAGGGAGGCATAAGTGCGCTGCGCTCCTAAGCTATCTCCCTGCGAGACACACTGCCAAAGCTTTTCGCTATGATGCAGTCTAGTGCAGACGCACACTACGGCTCTCCGGAGCTGTCCGAAGCCAAGCGCCGGTGGCCGGCGTCTTTCGGCTGAAGCAGCGTGTGCGCGAAGCAGCCGCTTCTCCTGCTCCGGGAGCCGGACAGAGCGCTAGCTTGTACGAGGGCGAAGAACGAAGCCGCAGAGCACCGGGCTTCTGCGCGCACCCTAAAAACTGCTAGAGGACCGTGCTGGCCGCTCGCCTGCCTCTTCAATTCCATTCTAGCATCCTTATGGAAGATGTTCCAGGACAATTTTCCTGAGTTTTGAATTCGTCCTGATGCAGCCTCTCCTGGGAAACTCGTGCTCGTCCTCTGAGTCTCCGAGTGCAGAGACCTCGATGGCAACTGCAGAAATGAAGGGCTGCGTTGAGTTGTCGAGAAGCAAGAACATAGCCAGCGCCTTGTGTTTGGGAGTCAGCAGCTGCTGGACTTTTGCGTTTGCCTTCACGGTGCACTGAATGCCAGGACGGCATGTGCACGTTAAAACAACGAGCTGGGCAAGAGTAATCGAAAGATCACGGCCGTCAGAAAGCAGCTTATATATTGCCCTGGAAAGAGCAGTGTTTTTGGAGTGTGCAATAAAATCGTGTTTCTGGACAAGGGAGGCATAAGTGCGCTGCGCTCCTAAGCTATCTCCCTGCGAGACACACTGCCAAAGCTTTTCGCTATGATGCAGTCTAGTGCAGACGCACACTACGGCTCTCGGCTGCTGTCCGAAGCCAAGCGCCGGTGGCCGGCGTCTTTCGGCTGAAGCAGCGCTTCGGAGCGTACGGCTGTTGTGTGCGCGAAGCAGCCGCTTCTCCTGCTCCGGGAGCCGGACAGAGCGGTAGCTTGTACGAGGGCGAAGAACGTTGCCGCAGGGAGACGACATTGTGTGCACAGCCTTGGCACTGCTAGAGGACGGTGACTAAAGCTCCCTGCCTCTTCAATGCACTGCTGGCATGCTTTCTCGAAGGTGTTCCGAGACAACTTTCCTGGGTTTTGACTTCGTTCTGATGCAGCCCCTCTTGGGAAATCTGTGCTCGTCCCCGGAGGATCGAGATGCAGAGAACGCGATGGCAGCTGCCGAAATGAAGGACTCTGTTGAAGTGTCGAGAAGAAAGAACTTAGACAAGCGTGTTGTGTTTGGGAGTCAGCAGCTGCTGGACTTTTGCGATTGCTTTCACGGTGCACTGAATGCCAAGAAGGCATGTGCACGTTAAAACAACGAGCTGGGCATGAGCAGGAAGGGAGCACGGGCATCAGAGTGCATCTGGCATCTTGCCCTGGAAAGAGCACTGTTTTTGGAGTGTGCAGTAAAATCGTGTTTCTGGACAAGGGAGGCATAAGTGCGCTGCGCTCCTAAGCTATCTCCCTGCGAGACACACTGCCAAAGCTTTTCGCTATGATGCAGTCTAGTGCAGACGCACACTACGGCTCTCCGGAGCTGTCCGAAGCCAAGCGCCCGTGGCCGGCGTCTTTCGGCTGAAGCAGCGCTTCGGAGCGTACGGCTGCCGCTCCCCTGTTGTGTGCGCGAAGCAGCCGCTTCTCCTGCTCCGGGAGCCGGACAGAGCGCTAGCTTGTACGAGGGCGAAGAACGAAGCCGCAGAGCACCGGGCTTCTGCGCGCACCCTAAAAACTGCTAGAGGACCGTGCTGGCCGCTCGCCTGCCTCTTCAATTCCATTCTAGCATCCTTATGGAAGGTGTTCCAGGACAATTTTCCTGAGTTTTGAATTCGTCCTGATGCAGCCCCTCCTGGGAAACTCCTGCTCCTCCTCTGGGTCTCCGAGTGCAGAGACCTCGATGGCAACTGCAGAAATGAAGGGCTGCGTTGAGTTGTCGAGAAGCAAGAACATAGCCAGCGCCTTGTGTTTGGGAGTCAGCAGCTGCTGGACTTTTGCGATTGCCTTCACGGTGCGCTGAATGCCAAGAAGGCATGTGCACGTTAAAACAACGAGCTGGGCAAGAGTAATCGAAAGATCACGGCCGTCAGAAAGCAGCTTATATATTGCCCTGGAAAGAGCACTGCTTTTGGAGTGTGCAGTAAAATCGTGTTTCTGGACAAGGGAGGCATAAGTGCGCTGCGCTCCTAAGCTATCTCCCTGCGAGACACACTGCCAAAGCTTTTCGCTATGATGCAGTCTAGTGCAGACGCACACTACGGCTCTCCGGAGCTGTCCGAAGCCAAGCGCCGGTGGCCGGCGTCTTTCGGCTGAAGCAGCGCTTCGGAGCGTACGGCTGTTGTGTGCGCGAAGCAGCCGCTTCTCCTGCTCCGGGAGCCGGACAGAGCGGTAGCTTGTACGAGGGCGAAGAACGTTGCCGCAGGGAGACGACATTGTGTGCACAGCCTTGGCACTGCTAGAGGACGGTGACTAAAGCTCCCTGCCTGTTCAATGCACTGCTGGCATGCTTTCTCGAAGGTGTTCCGTGACAACTTTCCTGGGTTTTGACTTCGTTCTGATGCAGCCCCTCTTGGGAAATCTGTGCTCGTCCCCGGAGGATCGAGATGCAGAGAACGCGATGGCAGCTGCCGAAATGAAGGACTCTGTTGAAGTGTCGAGAAGAAAGAACTTAGACAAGCGTGTTGTGTTTGGGAGTCAGCAGCTGCTGGACTTTTGCGATTGCTTTCACTGTGCACTGAATGCCAATACGGCATGTGCACGTTAAAACAACGAGCTGGGCATGAGCAGGAAGGGAGCACGGGCATCAGAGTGCATCTGGCATCTTGCCCTGGAAAGAGCACTGCTTTTGGAGTGTGCAGTAAAATCGTGTTTCTGGACAAGGGAGGCATAAGTGCGCTGCGCTCCTAAGCTATCTCCCTGCGAGACACACTGCCAAAGCTTTTCGCTATGATGCAGTCTAGTGCAGACGCACACTACGGCTCTCCGGAGCTGTCCGAAGCCAAGCGCCGGTGGCCGGCGTCTTTCGGCTGAAGCAGCGCTTCGGAGCGTACGGCTGCCGCTCCGCTGTTGTGTGCGCGAAGCAGCCGCTTCTCCTGCTCCGGGAGCCGGACAGAGCGCTAGCTTGTACGAGGGCGAAGAACGAAGCCGCAGAGCACCGGGCTTCTGCGCGCACCCTAAAAACTGCTAGAGGACCGTGCTGGCCGCTCGCCTGCCTCTTCAATTCCATTCTAGCATCCTTATGGAAGGTGTTCCAGGACAATTTTCCTGAGTTTTGAATTCGTCCTGATGCAGCCCCTCCTGGGAAACTCGTGCTCGTCCTCTGGGTCTCCGAGTGCAGAGACCTCGATGGCAACTGCAGAAATGAAGGGCTGCGTTGAGTTGTCGAGAAGCAAGAACATAGCCAGCGCCTTGTGTTTGGGAGTCAGCAGCTGCTGGACTTTTGCGATTGCCTTCACGGTGCGCTGAATGCCAGGACGGCATGTGCACGTTAAAACAACGAGCTGGGCAAGAGTAATCGAAAGATCACGGCCGTCAGAAAGCAGCTTATATATTGCCCTGGAAAGAGCACTGCTTTTGGAGTGTGCAGTAAAATCGTGTTTCTGGACAAGGGAGGCATAAGTGCGCTGCGCTCCTAAGCTATCTCCCTGCGAGACACACTGCCAAAGCTTTTCGCTATGATGCAGTCTAGTGCAGACGCACACTACGGCTCTCCGGAGCTGTCCGAAGCCAAGCGCCCGTGGCCGGCGTCTTTCGGCTGAAGCAGCGCTTCGGAGCGTACGGCTGTTGTGTGCGCGAAGCAGCCGCTTCTCCTGCTCCGGGAGCCGGACAGAGCGGTAGCTTGTACGAGGGCGAAGAACGTTGCCGCAGGGAGACGACATTGTGTGCACAGCCTTGGCACTGCTAGAGGACGGTGACTAAAGCTCCCTGCCTGTTCAATGCACTGCTGGCATGCTTTCTCGAAGGTGTTCCGTGACAACTTTCCTGGGTTTTGACTTCGTTCTGATGCAGCCATTCTTGGGAAATCTGTGCTCGTCCCCGGAGGATCGAGATGCAGAGAACGCGATGGCAGCTGCCGAAATGAAGGACTCTGTTGAAGTGTCGAGAAGAAAGAACTTAGACAAGCGTGTTGTGTTTGGGAGTCAGCAGCTGCTGGACTTTTGCGATTGCTTTCACTGTGCACTGAATGCCAATACGGCATGTGCACGTTAAAACAACGAGCTGGGCATGAGCAGGAAGGGAGCACGGGCATCAGAGTGCATCTGGCATCTTGCCCTGGAAAGAGCACTGCTTTTGGAGTGTGCAGTAAAATCGTGTTTCTGGACAAGGGAGGCATAAGTGCGCTGCGCTCCTAAGCTATCTCCCTGCGAGACACACTGCCAAAGCTTTTCGCTATGATGCAGTCTAGTGCAGACGCACACTACGGCTCTCCGGAGCTGTCCGAAGCCAAGCGCCGGTCGCCGGCGTCTTTCGGCTGAAGCAGCGTGTGCGCGAAGCAGCCGCTTCTCCTGCTCCGGGAGCCGGACAGAGCGCTAGCTTGTACGAGGGCGAAGAACGAAGCCGCAGAGCACCGGGCTTCTGCGCGCACCCTAAGGACTGCTAGAGGACCGTGGTGGCCGCTCGCCTGCCTCTTCAATTCCATTCTAGCATCCTTATGGAAGATGTTCCAGGACAATTTTCCTGAGTTTTGAATTCGTCCTGATGCAGCCCCTCCTGGGAAACTCGTGCTCCTCCTCTGGGTCTCCGAGTGCAGAGACCTCGATGGCAACTGCAGAAATGAAGGGCTGCGTTGAGTTGTCGAGAAGCAAGAACATAGCCAGCGCCTTGTGTTTGGGAGTCAGCAGCTGCTGGACTTTTGCGTTTGCCTTCACGGTGCACTGAATGCCAGGACGGCATGTGCACGTTAAAACAACGAGCTGGGCAAGAGTAATCGAAAGATCACGGCCGTCAGAAAGCAGCTTATATATTGCCCTGGAAAGAGCACTGTTTTTGGAGTGTGCAATAAAATCGTGTTTCTGGACAAGGGAGGCATAAGTGCGCTGCGCTCCTAAGCTATCTCCCTGCGAGACACACTGCCAAAGCTTTTCGCTATGATGCAGTCTAGTGCAGACGCACACTACGGCTCTCGGCTGCTGTCCGAAGCCAAGCGCCGGTGGCCGGCGTCTTTCGGCTGAAGCAGCGCTTCGGAGCGTACGGCTGCCGTTCCGCTGTTGTGTGCGCGAAGCAGCCGCTTCTCCTGATCCGGGAGCCGGACAGAGCGGTAGCTTGTACGAGGGCGAAGAACGTTGCCGCAGGGAGACGACATTGTGTGCACAGCCTTGGCACTGCTAGAGGACGGTGACTAAAGCTCCCTGCCTCTTCAATGCACTGCTGGCATGCTTTCTCGAAGGTGTTCCGAGACAACTTTCCTGGGTTTTGACTTCGTTCTGATGCAGCCCCTCTTGGGAAATCTGTGCTCGTCCCCGGAGGATCGAGATGCAGAGAACGCGATGGCAGCTGCCGAAATGAAGGACTCTGTTGAAGTGTCGAGAAGAAAGAACTTAGACAAGCGTGTTGTGTTTGGGAGTCAGCAGCTGCTGGACTTTTGCGATTGCTTTCACGGTGCACTGAATGCCAAGAAGGCATGTGCACGTTAAAACAACGAGCTGGGCATGAGCAGGAAGGGAGCACGGGCATCAGAGTGCATCTGGCATCTTGCCCTGGAAAGAGCACTGTTTTTGGAGTGTGCAGTAAAATCGTGTTTCTGGACAAGGGAGGCATAAGTGCGCTGCGCTCCTAAGCTATCTCCCTGCGAGACACACTGCCAAAGCTTTTCGCTATGATGCAGTCTAGTGCAGACGCACACTACGGCTCTCCGGAGCTGTCCGAAGCCAAGCGCCGGTGGCCGGCGTCTTTCGGCTGAAGCAGCGTGTGCGCGAAGCAGCCGCTTCTCCTGCTCCGGGAGCCGGACAGAGCGCTAGCTTGTACGAGGGCGAAGAACGAAGCCGCAGAGCACCGGGCTTCTGCGCGCACCCTAAAAACTGCTAGAGGACCGTGCTGGCCGCTCGCCTGCCTCTTCAATTCCATTCTAGCATCCTTATGGAAGATGTTCCAGGACAATTTTCCTGAGTTTTGAATTCGTCCTGATGCAGCCTCTCCTGGGAAACTCGTGCTCGTCCTCTGAGTCTCCGAGTGCAGAGACCTCGATGGCAACTGCAGAAATGAAGGGCTGCGTTGAGTTGTCGAGAAGCAAGAACATAGCCAGCGCCTTGTGTTTGGGAGTCAGCAGCTGCTGGACTTTTGCGTTTGCCTTCACGGTGCACTGAATGCCAGGACGGCATGTGCACGTTAAAACAACGAGCTGGGCAAGAGTAATCGAAAGATCACGGCCGTCAGAAAGCAGCTTATATATTGCCCTGGAAAGAGCAGTGTTTTTGGAGTGTGCAATAAAATCGTGTTTCTGGACAAGGGAGGCATAAGTGCGCTGCGCTCCTAAGCTATCTCCCTGCGAGACACACTGCCAAAGCTTTTCGCTATGATGCAGTCTAGTGCAGACGCACACTACGGCTCTCGGCTGCTGTCCGAAGCCAAGCGCCGGTGGCCGGCGTCTTTCGGCTGAAGCAGCGCTTCGGAGCGTACGGCTGTTGTGTGCGCGAAGCAGCCGCTTCTCCTGCTCCGGGAGCCGGACAGAGCGGTAGCTTGTACGAGGGCGAAGAACGTTGCCGCAGGGAGACGACATTGTGTGCACAGCCTTGGCACTGCTAGAGGACGGTGACTAAAGCTCCCTGCCTCTTCAATGCACTGCTGGCATGCTTTCTCGAAGGTGTTCCGAGACAACTTTCCTGGGTTTTGACTTCGTTCTGATGCAGCCCCTCTTGGGAAATCTGTGCTCGTCCCCGGAGGATCGAGATGCAGAGAACGCGATGGCAGCTGCCGAAATGAAGGACTCTGTTGAAGTGTCGAGAAGAAAGAACTTAGACAAGCGTGTTGTGTTTGGGAGTCAGCAGCTGCTGGACTTTTGCGATTGCTTTCACGGTGCACTGAATGCCAAGAAGGCATGTGCACGTTAAAACAACGAGCTGGGCATGAGCAGGAAGGGAGCACGGGCATCAGAGTGCATCTGGCATCTTGCCCTGGAAAGAGCACTGTTTTTGGAGTGTGCAGTAAAATCGTGTTTCTGGACAAGGGAGGCATAAGTGCGCTGCGCTCCTAAGCTATCTCCCTGCGAGACACACTGCCAAAGCTTTTCGCTATGATGCAGTCTAGTGCAGACGCACACTACGGCTCTCCGGAGCTGTCCGAAGCCAAGCGCCGGTGGCCGGCGTCTTTCGGCTGAAGCAGCGCTTCGGAGCGTACGGCTGCCGCTCCCCTGTTGTGTGCGCGAAGCAGCCGCTTCTCCTGCTCCGGGAGCCGGACAGAGCGCTAGCTTGTACGAGGGCGAAGAACGAAGCCGCAGAGCACCGGGCTTCTGCGCGCACCCTAAAAACTGCTAGAGGACCGTGCTGGCCGCTCGCCTGCCTCTTCAATTCCATTCTAGCATCCTTATGGAAGGTGTTCCAGGACAATTTTCCTGAGTTTTGAATTCGTCCTGATGCAGCCCCTCCTGGGAAACTCCTGCTCCTCCTCTGGGTCTCCGAGTGCAGAGACCTCGATGGCAACTGCAGAAATGAAGGGCTGCGTTGAGTTGTCGAGAAGCAAGAACATAGCCAGCGCCTTGTGTTTGGGAGTCAGCAGCTGCTGGACTTTTGCGATTGCCTTCACGGTGCGCTGAATGCCAAGAAGGCATGTGCACGTTAAAACAACGAGCTGGGCAAGAGTAATCGAAAGATCACGGCCGTCAGAAAGCAGCTTATATATTGCCCTGGAAAGAGCACTGCTTTTGGAGTGTGCAGTAAAATCGTGTTTCTGGACAAGGGAGGCATAAGTGCGCTGCGCTCCTAAGCTATCTCCCTGCGAGACACACTGCCAAAGCTTTTCGCTATGATGCAGTCTAGTGCAGACGCACACTACGGCTCTCCGGAGCTGTCCGAAGCCAAGCGCCGGTGGCCGGCGTCTTTCGGCTGAAGCAGCGCTTCGGAGCGTACGGCTGTTGTGTGCGCGAAGCAGCCGCTTCTCCTGCTCCGGGAGCCGGACAGAGCGGTAGCTTGTACGAGGGCGAAGAACGTTGCCGCAGGGAGACGACATTGTGTGCACAGCCTTGGCACTGCTAGAGGACGGTGACTAAAGCTCCCTGCCTGTTCAATGCACTGCTGGCATGCTTTCTCGAAGGTGTTCCGTGACAACTTTCCTGGGTTTTGACTTCGTTCTGATGCAGCCCCTCTTGGGAAATCTGTGCTCGTCCCCGGAGGATCGAGATGCAGAGAACGCGATGGCAGCTGCCGAAATGAAGGACTCTGTTGAAGTGTCGAGAAGAAAGAACTTAGACAAGCGTGTTGTGTTTGGGAGTCAGCAGCTGCTGGACTTTTGCGATTGCTTTCACTGTGCACTGAATGCCAATACGGCATGTGCACGTTAAAACAACGAGCTGGGCATGAGCAGGAAGGGAGCACGGGCATCAGAGTGCATCTGGCATCTTGCCCTGGAAAGAGCACTGCTTTTGGAGTGTGCAGTAAAATCGTGTTTCTGGACAAGGGAGGCATAAGTGCGCTGCGCTCCTAAGCTATCTCCCTGCGAGACACACTGCCAAAGCTTTTCGCTATGATGCAGTCTAGTGCAGACGCACACTACGGCTCTCCGGAGCTGTCCGAAGCCAAGCGCCGGTGGCCGGCGTCTTTCGGCTGAAGCAGCGCTTCGGAGCGTACGGCTGCCGCTCCGCTGTTGTGTGCGCGAAGCAGCCGCTTCTCCTGCTCCGGGAGCCGGACAGAGCGCTAGCTTGTACGAGGGCGAAGAACGAAGCCGCAGAGCACCGGGCTTCTGCGCGCACCCTAAAAACTGCTAGAGGACCGTGCTGGCCGCTCGCCTGCCTCTTCAATTCCATTCTAGCATCCTTATGGAAGGTGTTCCAGGACAATTTTCCTGAGTTTTGAATTCGTCCTGATGCAGCCCCTCCTGGGAAACTCGTGCTCGTCCTCTGGGTCTCCGAGTGCAGAGACCTCGATGGCAACTGCAGAAATGAAGGGCTGCGTTGAGTTGTCGAGAAGCAAGAACATAGCCAGCGCCTTGTGTTTGGGAGTCAGCAGCTGCTGGACTTTTGCGATTGCCTTCACGGTGCGCTGAATGCCAGGACGGCATGTGCACGTTAAAACAACGAGCTGGGCAAGAGTAATCGAAAGATCACGGCCGTCAGAAAGCAGCTTATATATTGCCCTGGAAAGAGCACTGCTTTTGGAGTGTGCAGTAAAATCGTGTTTCTGGACAAGGGAGGCATAAGTGCGCTGCGCTCCTAAGCTATCTCCCTGCGAGACACACTGCCAAAGCTTTTCGCTATGATGCAGTCTAGTGCAGACGCACACTACGGCTCTCCGGAGCTGTCCGAAGCCAAGCGCCCGTGGCCGGCGTCTTTCGGCTGAAGCAGCGCTTCGGAGCGTACGGCTGTTGTGTGCGCGAAGCAGCCGCTTCTCCTGCTCCGGGAGCCGGACAGAGCGGTAGCTTGTACGAGGGCGAAGAACGTTGCCGCAGGGAGACGACATTGTGTGCACAGCCTTGGCACTGCTAGAGGACGGTGACTAAAGCTCCCTGCCTGTTCAATGCACTGCTGGCATGCTTTCTCGAAGGTGTTCCGTGACAACTTTCCTGGGTTTTGACTTCGTTCTGATGCAGCCATTCTTGGGAAATCTGTGCTCGTCCCCGGAGGATCGAGATGCAGAGAACGCGATGGCAGCTGCCGAAATGAAGGACTCTGTTGAAGTGTCGAGAAGAAAGAACTTAGACAAGCGTGTTGTGTTTGGGAGTCAGCAGCTGCTGGACTTTTGCGATTGCTTTCACTGTGCACTGAATGCCAATACGGCATGTGCACGTTAAAACAACGAGCTGGGCATGAGCAGGAAGGGAGCACGGGCATCAGAGTGCATCTGGCATCTTGCCCTGGAAAGAGCACTGCTTTTGGAGTGTGCAGTAAAATCGTGTTTCTGGACAAGGGAGGCATAAGTGCGCTGCGCTCCTAAGCTATCTCCCTGCGAGACACACTGCCAAAGCTTTTCGCTATGATGCAGTCTAGTGCAGACGCACACTACGGCTCTCCGGAGCTGTCCGAAGCCAAGCGCCGGTCGCCGGCGTCTTTCGGCTGAAGCAGCGTGTGCGCGAAGCAGCCGCTTCTCCTGCTCCGGGAGCCGGACAGAGCGCTAGCTTGTACGAGGGCGAAGAACGAAGCCGCAGAGCACCGGGCTTCTGCGCGCACCCTAAGGACTGCTAGAGGACCGTGGTGGCCGCTCGCCTGCCTCTTCAATTCCATTCTAGCATCCTTATGGAAGATGTTCCAGGACAATTTTCCTGAGTTTTGAATTCGTCCTGATGCAGCCCCTCCTGGGAAACTCGTGCTCCTCCTCTGGGTCTCCGAGTGCAGAGACCTCGATGGCAACTGCAGAAATGAAGGGCTGCGTTGAGTTGTCGAGAAGCAAGAACATAGCCAGCGCCTTGTGTTTGGGAGTCAGCAGCTGCTGGACTTTTGCGTTTGCCTTCACGGTGCACTGAATGCCAGGACGGCATGTGCACGTTAAAACAACGAGCTGGGCAAGAGTAATCGAAAGATCACGGCCGTCAGAAAGCAGCTTATATATTGCCCTGGAAAGAGCACTGTTTTTGGAGTGTGCAATAAAATCGTGTTTCTGGACAAGGGAGGCATAAGTGCGCTGCGCTCCTAAGCTATCTCCCTGCGAGACACACTGCCAAAGCTTTTCGCTATGATGCAGTCTAGTGCAGACGCACACTACGGCTCTCGGCTGCTGTCCGAAGCCAAGCGCCGGTGGCCGGCGTCTTTCGGCTGAAGCAGCGCTTCGGAGCGTACGGCTGCCGTTCCGCTGTTGTGTGCGCGAAGCAGCCGCTTCTCCTGCTCCGGGAGCCGGACAGAGCGGTAGCTTGTACGAGGGCGAAGAACGTTGCCGCAGGGAGACGACATTGTGTGCACAGCCTTGGCACTGCTAGAGGACGGTGACTAAAGCTCCCTGCCTCTTCAATGCACTGCTGGCATGCTTTCTCGAAGGTGTTCCGAGACAACTTTCCTGGGTTTTGACTTCGTTCTGATGCAGCCCCTCTTGGGAAATCTGTGCTCGTCCCCGGAGGATCGAGATGCTGAGAACGCGATGGCAGCTGCCGAAATGAAGGACTCTGTTGAAGTGTCGAGAAGAAAGAACTTAGACAAGCGTGTTGTGTTTGGGAGTCAGCAGCTGCTGGACTTTTGCGATTGCTTTCACGGTGCACTGAATGCCAATACGGCATGTGCACGTTAAAACAACGAGCTGGGCATGAGCAGGAAGGGAGCACGGGCATCAGAGTGCATCTGGCATCTTGCCCTGGAAAGAGCACTGCTTTTGGAGTGTGCAGTAAAATCGTGTTTCTGGACAAGGGAGGCATAAGTGCGCTGCGCTCCTAAGCTATCTCCCTGCGAGACACACTGCCAAAGCTTTTCGCTATGATGCAGTCTAGTGCAGACGCACACTACGGCTCTCCGGAGCTGTCCGAAGCCAAGCGCCGGTGGCCGGCGTCTTTCGGCTGAAGCAGCGTGTGCGCGAAGCAGCCGCTTCTCCTGCTCCGGGAGCCGGACAGAGCGGTAGCTTGTACGAGGGCGAAGAACGAAGCCGCAGAGCACCGGGCTTCTGCGCGCACCCTAAAAACTGCTAGAGGACCGTGCTGGCCGCTCGCCTGCCTCTTCAATTCCATTCTAGCATCCTTATGGAAGATGTTCCAGGACAATTTTCCTGAGTTTTGAATTCGTCCTGATGCAGCCTCTCCTGGGAAACTCGTGCTCGTCCTCTGAGTCTCCGAGTGCAGAGACCTCGATGGCAACTGCAGAAATGAAGGGCTGCGTTGAGTTGTCGAGAAGCAAGAACATAGCCAGCGCCTTGTGTTTGGGAGTCAGCAGCTGCTGGACTTTTGCGTTTGCCTTCACGGTGCACTGAATGCCAGGACGGCATGTGCACGTTAAAACAACGAGCTGGGCAAGAGTAATCGAAAGATCACGGCCGTCAGAAAGCAGCTTATATATTGCCCTGGAAAGAGCACTGTTTTTGGAGTGTGCAATAAAATCGTGTTTCTGGACAAGGGAGGCATAAGTGCGCTGCGCTCCTAAGCTATCTCCCTGCGAGACACACTGCCAAAGCTTTTCGCTATGATGCAGTCTAGTGCAGACGCACACTACGGCTCTCGGCTGCTGTCCGAAGCCAAGCGCCGGTGGCCGGCGTCTTTCGGCTGAAGCAGCGCTTCGGAGCGTACGGCTGTTGTGTGCGCGAAGCAGCCGCTTCTCCTGCTCCGGGAGCCGGACAGAGCGGTAGCTTGTACGAGGGCGAAGAACGTTGCCGCAGGGAGACGACATTGTGTGCACAGCCTTGGCACTGCTAGAGGACGGTGACTAAAGCTCCCTGCCTCTTCAATGCACTGCTGGCATGCTTTCTCGAAGGTGTTCCGAGACAACTTTCCTGGGTTTTGACTTCGTTCTGATGCAGCCCCTCTTGGGAAATCTGTGCTCGTCCCCGGAGGATCGAGATGCAGAGAACGCGATGGCAGCTGCCGAAATGAAGGACTCTGTTGAAGTGTCGAGAAGAAAGAACTTAGACAAGCGTGTTGTGTTTGGGAGTCAGCAGCTGCTGGACTTTTGCGATTGCTTTCACGGTGCACTGAATGCCAAGAAGGCATGTGCACGTTAAAACAACGAGCTGGGCATGAGCAGGAAGGGAGCACGGGCATCAGAGTGCATCTGGCATCTTGCCCTGGAAAGAGCACTGTTTTTGGAGTGTGCAGTAAAATCGTGTTTCTGGACAAGGGAGGCATAAGTGCGCTGCGCTCCTAAGCTATCTCCCTGCGAGACACACTGCCAAAGCTTTTCGCTATGATGCAGTCTAGTGCAGACGCACACTACGGCTCTCCGGAGCTGTCCGAAGCCAAGCGCCGGTGGCCGGCGTCTTTCGGCTGAAGCAGCGCTTCGGAGCGTACGGCTGCCGCTCCGCTGTTGTGTGCGCGAAGCAGCCGCTTCTCCTGCTCCGGGAGCCGGACAGAGCGCTAGCTTGTACGAGGGCGAAGAACGAAGCCGCAGAGCACCGGGCTTCTGCGCGCACCCTAAAAACTGCTAGAGGACCGTGCTGGCCGCTCGCCTGCCTCTTCAATTCCATTCTAGCATCCTTATGGAAGGTGTTCCAGGACAATTTTCCTGAGTTTTGAATTCGTCCTGATGCAGCCCCTCCTGGGAAACTCGTGCTCCTCCTCTGGGTCTCCGAGTGCAGAGACCTCGATGGCAACTGCAGAAATGAAGGGCTGCGTTGAGTTGTCGAGAAGCAAGAACATAGCCAGCGCCTTGTGTTTGGGAGTCAGCAGCTGCTGGACTTTTGCGATTGCCTTCACGGTGCGCTGAATGCCAGGACGGCATGTGCACGTTAAAACAACGAGCTGGGCAAGAGTAATCGAAAGATCACGGCCGTCAGAAAGCAGCTTATATATTGCCCTGGAAAGAGCACTGTATTTGGAGTGTGCAGTAAAATCGTGTTTCTGGACAAGGGAGGCATAAGTGCGCTGCGCTCCTAAGCTATCTCCCTGCGAGACACACTGCCAAAGCTTTTCGCTATGATGCAGTCTAGTGCAGACGCACACTACGGCTCTCGGCTGCTGTCCGAAGCCAAGCGCCGGTGGCCGGCGTCTTTCGGCTGAAGCAGCGCTTCGGAGCGTACGGCTGTTGTGTGCGCGAAGCAGCCGCTTCTCCTGCTCCGGGAGCCGGACAGAGCGGTAGCTTGTACGAGGGCGAAGAACGTTGCCGCAGGGAGACGACATTGTGTGCACAGCCTTGGCACTGCTAGAGGACGGTGACTAAAGCTCCCTGCCTGTTCAATGCACTGCTGGCATGCTTTCTCGAAGGTGTTCCGAGACAACTTTCCTGGGTTTTGACTTCGTTCTGATGCAGCCCCTCTTGGGAAATCTGTGCTCGTCCCCGGAGGATCGAGATGCTGAGAACGCGATGGCAGCTGCCGAAATGAAGGACTCTGTTGAAGTGTCGAGAAGAAAGAACTTAGACAAGCGTGTTGTGTTTGGGAGTCAGCAGCTGCTGGACTTTTGCGATTGCTTTCACGGTGCACTGAATGCCAAGAAGGCATGTGCACGTTAAAACAACGAGCTGGGCATGAGCAGGAAGGGAGCACGGGCATCAGAGTGCATCTGGCATCTTGCCCTGGAAAGAGCACTGTTTTTGGAGTGTGCAGTAAAATCGTGTTTCTGGACAAGGGAGGCATAAGTGCGCTGCGCTCCTAAGCTATCTCCCTGCGAGACACACTGCCAAAGCTTTTCGCTATGATGCAGTCTAGTGCAGACGCACACTACGGCTCTCCGGAGCTGTCCGAAGCCAAGCGCCGGTGGCCGGCGTCTTTCGGCTGAAGCAGCGCTTCGGAGCGTACGGCTGCCGCTCCCCTGTTGTGTGCGCGAAGCAGCCGCTTCTCCTGCTCCGGGAGCCGGACAGAGCGGTAGCTTGTACGAGGGCGAAGAACGAAGCCGCAGAGCACCGGGCTTCTGCGCGCACCCTAAAAACTGCTAGAGGACCGTGCTGGCCGCTCGCCTGCCTCTTCAATTCCATTCTAGCATCCTTATGGAAGGTGTTCCAGGACAATTTTCCTGAGTTTTGAATTCGTCCTGATGCAGCCCCTCCTGGGAAACTCGTGCTCCTCCTCTGGGTCTCCGAGTGCAGAGACCTCGATGGCAACTGCAGAAATGAAGGGCTGCGTTGAGTTGTCGAGAAGCAAGAACATAGCCAGCGCCTTGTGTTTGGGAGTCAGCAGCTGCTGGACTTTTGCGATTGCCTTCACGGTGCGCTGAATGCCAGGACGGCATGTGCACGTTAAAACAACGAGCTGGGCAAGAGTAATCGAAAGATCACGGCCGTCAGAAAGCAGCTTATATATTGCCCTGGAAAGAGCACTGCTTTTGGAGTGTGCAGTAAAATCGTGTTTCTGGACAAGGGAGGCATAAGTGCGCTGCGCTCCTAAGCTATCTCCCTGCGAGACACACTGCCAAAGCTTTTCGCTATGATGCAGTCTAGTGCAGACGCACACTAGGGCTCTCCGGAGCTGTCCGAAGCCAAGCGCCGGTGGCCGGCGTCTTTCGGCTGAAGCAGCGCTTCGGAGCGGACGGCTGTTGTGTGCGCGAAGCAGCCGCTTCTCCTGCTCCGGGAGCCGGACAGAGCGGTAGCTTGTACGAGGGCGAAGAACGTTGCCGCAGGGAGACGACATTGTGTGCACAGCCTTGGCACTGCTAGAGGACGGTGACTAAAGCTCCCTGCCTGTTCAATGCACTGCTGGCATGCTTTCTCGAAGGTGTTCCGTGACAACTTTCCTGGGTTTTGACTTCGTTCTGATGCAGCCATTCTTGGGAAATCTGTGCTCGTCCTCGGAGGATCGAGATGCAGAGAACGCGATGGCAGCTGCCGAAATGAAGGACTCTGTTGAAGTGTCGAGAAGAAAGAACTTAGACAAGCGTGTTGTGTTTGGGAGTCAGCAGCTGCTGGACTTTTGCGATTGCTTTCACGGTGCACTGAATGCCAATACGGCATGTGCACGTTAAAACAACGAGCTGGGCATGAGCAGGAAGGGAGCACGGGCATCAGAGTGCATCTGGCATCTTGCCCTGGAAAGAGCACTGCTTTTGGAGTGTGCAGTAAAATCGTGTTTCTGGACAAGGGAGGCATAAGTGCGCTGCGCTCCTAAGCTATCTCCCTGCGAGACACACTGCCAAAGCTTTTCGCTATGATGCAGTCTAGTGCAGACGCACACTACGGCTCTCCGGAGCTGTCCGAAGCCAAGCGCCGGTGGCCGGCGTCTTTCGGCTGAAGCAGCGTGTGCGCGAAGCAGCCGCTTCTCCTGCTCCGGGAGCCGGACAGAGCGCTAGCTTGTACGAGGGCGAAGAACGAAGCCGCAGAGCACCGGGCTTCTGCGCGTACCCTAAAAACTGCTAGAGGACCGTGCTGGCCGCTCGCCTGCCTCTTCAATTGCATTCTAGCATCCTTATGGAAGATGTTCCAGGACAATTTTCCTGAGTTTTGAATTCGTCCTGATGCAGCCCCTCCTGGGAAACTCGTGCTCCTCCTCTGGGTCTCCGAGTGCAGAGACCTCGATGGCAACTGCAGAAATGAAGGGCTGCGTTGAGTTGTCGAGAAGCAAGAACATAGCCAGCGCCTTGTGTTTGGGAGTCAGCAGCTGCTGGACTTTTGCGTTTGCCTTCACGGTGCACTGAATGCCAGGACGGCATGTGCACGTTAAAACAACGAGCTGGGCAAGAGTAATCGAAAGATCACGGCCGTCAGAAAGCAGCTTATATATTGCCCTGGAAAGAGCACTGTTTTTGGAGTGTGCAATAAAATCGTGTTTCTGGACAAGGGAGGCATAAGTGCGCTGCGCTCCTAAGCTATCTCCCTGCGAGACACACTGCCAAAGCTTTTCGCTATGATGCAGTCTAGTGCAGACGCACACTACGGCTCTCGGCTGCTGTCCGAAGCCAAGCGCCGGTGGCCGGCGTCTTTCGGCTGAAGCAGCGCTTCGGAGCGTACGGCTGCCGTTCCGCTGTTGTGTGCGCGAAGCAGCCGCTTCTCCTGCTGCGGGAGCCGGACAGAGCGGTAGCTTGTACGAGGGCGAAGAACGTTGCCGCAGGGAGACGACATTGTGTGCACAGCCTTGGCACTGCTAGAGGACGGTGACTAAAGCTCCCTGCCTGTTCAATGCACTGCTGGCATGCTTTCTCGAAGGTGTTCCGAGACAACTTTCCCGGGTTTTGACTTCGTTCTGATGCAGCCCCTCTTGGGAAATCTGTGCTCGTCCCCGGAGGATCGAGATGCTGAGAACGCGATGGCAGCTGCCGAAATGAAGGACTCTGTTGAAGTGTCGAGAAGAAAGAACTTAGACAAGCGTGTTGTGTTTGGGAGTCAGCAGCTGCTGGACTTTTGCGATTGCTTTCACGGTGCACTGAATGCCAAGAAGGCATGTGCACGTTAAAACAACGAGCTGGGCATGAGCAGGAAGGGAGCACGGGCATCAGAGTGCATCTGGCATCTTGCCCTGGAAAGAGCACTGTTTTTGGAGTGTGCAGTAAAATCGTGTTTCTGGACAAGGGAGGCATAAGTGCGCTGCGCTCCTAAGCTATCTCCCTGCGAGACACACTGCCAAAGCTTTTCGCTATGATGCAGTCTAGTGCAGACGCACACTACGGCTCTCCGGAGCTGTCCGAAGCCAAGCGCCGGTGGCCGGCGTCTTTCGGCTGAAGCAGCGCTTCGGAGCGTACGGCTGCCGCTCCGCTGTTGTGTGCGCGAAGCAGCCGCTTCTCCTGCTCCGGGAGCCGGACAGAGCGCTAGCTTGTACGAGGGCGAAGAACGAAGCCGCAGAGCACCGGGCTTCTGCGCGCACCCTAAAAACTGCTAGAGGACCGTGCTGGCCGCTCGCCTGCCTCTTCAATTCCATTCTAGCATCCTTATGGAAGGTGTTCCAGGACAATTTTCCTGAGTTTTGAATTCGTCCTGATGCAGCCCCTCCTGGGAAACTCGTGCTCCTCCTCTGGGTCTCCGAGTGCAGAGACCTCGATGGCAACTGCAGAAATGAAGGGCTGCGTTGAGTTGTCGAGAAGCAAGAACATAGCCAGCGCCTTGTGTTTGGGAGTCAGCAGCTGCTGGACTTTTGCGATTGCCTTCACGGTGCGCTGAATGCCAGGACGGCATGTGCACGTTAAAACAACGAGCTGGGCAAGAGTAATCGAAAGATCACGGCCGTCAGAAAGCAGCTTATATATTGCCCTGGAAAGAGCACTGTTTTGGAGTGTGCAGTAAAATCGTGTTTCTGGACAAGGGAGGCATAAGTGCGCTGCGCTCCTAAGCTATCTCCCTGCGAGACACACTGCCAAAGCTTTTCGCTATGATGCAGTCTAGTGCAGACGCACACTACGGCTCTCGGCTGCTGTCCGAAGCCAAGCGCCGGTGGCCGGCGTCTTTCGGCTGAAGCAGCGCTTCGGAGCGTACGGCTGTTGTGTGCGCGAAGCAGCCGCTTCTCCTGCTCCGGGAGCCGGACAGAGCGGTAGCTTGTACGAGGGCGAAGAACGTTGCCGCAGGGAGACGACATTGTGTGCACAGCCTTGGCACTGCTAGAGGACGGTGACTAAAGCTCCCTGCCTGTTCAATGCACTGCTGGCATGCTTTCTCGAAGGTGTTCCGTGACAACTTTCCTGGGTTTTGACTTCGTTCTGATGCAGCCATTCTTGGGAAATCTGTGCTCGTCCCCGGAGGATCGAGATGCTGAGAACGCGATGGCAGCTGCCGAAATGAAGGACTCTGTTGAAGTGTCGAGAAGAAAGAACTTAGACAAGCGTGTTGTGTTTGGGAGTCAGCAGCTGCTGGACTTTTGCGATTGCTTTCACGGTGCACTGAATGCCAAGAAGGCATGTGCACGTTAAAACAACGAGCTGGGCATGAGCAGGAAGGGAGCACGGGCATCAGAGTGCATCTGGCATCTTGCCCTGGAAAGAGCACTGCTTTTGGAGTGTGCAGTAAAATCGTGTTTCTGGACAAGGGAGGCATAAGTGCGCTGCGCTCCTAAGCTATCTCCCTGCGAGACACACTGCCAAAGCTTTTCGCTATGATGCAGTCTAGTGCAGACGCACACTACGGCTCTCCGGAGCTGTCCGAAGCCAAGCGCCGGTGGCCGGCGTCTTTCGGCTGAAGCAGCGTGTGCGCGAAGCAGCCGCTTCTCCTGCTCCGGGAGCCGGACAGAGCGGTAGCTTGTACGAGGGCGAAGAACGAAGCCGCAGAGCACCGGGCTTCTGCGCGTACCCTAAAAACTGCTAGAGGACCGTGCTGGCCGCTCGCCTGCCTCTTCAATTCCATTCTAGCATCCTTATGGAAGATGTTCCAGGACAATTTTCCTGAGTTTTGAATTCGTCCTGATGCAGCCCCTCCTGGGAAACTCGTGCTCGTCCTCTGAGTCTCCGAGTGCAGAGACCTCGATGGCAACTGCAGAAATGAAGGGCTGCGTTGAGTTGTCGAGAAGCAAGAACATAGCCAGCGCCTTGTGTTTGGGAGTCAGCAGCTGCTGGACTTTTGCGTTTGCCTTCACGGTGCACTGAATGCCAGGACGGCATGTGCACGTTAAAACAACGAGCTGGGCAAGAGTAATCGAAAGATCACGGCCGTCAGAAAGCAGCTTATATATTGCCCTGGAAAGAGCACTGTTTTTGGAGTGTGCAATAAAATCGTGTTTCTGGACAAGGGAGGCATAAGTGCGCTGCGCTCCTAAGCTATCTCCCTGCGAGACACACTGCCAAAGCTTTTCGCTATGATGCAGTCTAGTGCAGACGCACACTACGGCTCTCGGCTGCTGTCCGAAGCCAAGCGCCGGTGGCCGGCGTCTTTCGGCTGAAGCAGCGCTTCGGAGCGTACGGCTGTTGTGTGCGCGAAGCAGCCGCTTCTCCTGCTGCGGGAGCCGGACAGAGCGGTAGCTTGTACGAGGGCGAAGAACGTTGCCGCAGGGAGACGACATTGTGTGCACAGCCTTGGCACTGCTAGAGGACGGTGACTAAAGCTCCCTGCCTGTTCAATGCACTGCTGGCATGCTTTCTCGAAGGTGTTCCGAGACAACTTTCCTGGGTTTTGACTTCGTTCTGATGCAGCCCCTCTTGGGAAATCTGTGCTCGTCCCCGGAGGATCGAGATGCTGAGAACGCGATGGCAGCTGCCGAAATGAAGGACTCTGTTGAAGTATCGAGAAGAAAGAACTTAGACAAGCGTGTTGTGTTTGGGAGTCAGCAGCTGCTGGACTTTTGCGATTGCTTTCACGGTGCACTGAATGCCAAGAAGGCATGTGCACGTTAAAACAACGAGCTGGGCATGAGCAGGAAGGGAGCACGGGCATCAGAGTGCATCTGGCATCTTGCCCTGGAAAGAGCACTGTTTTTGGAGTGTGCAGTAAAATCGTGTTTCTGGACAAGGGAGGCATAAGTGCGCTGCGCTCCTAAGCTATCTCCCTGCGAGACACACTGCCAAAGCTTTTCGCTATGATGCAGTCTAGTGCAGACGCACACTACGGCTCTCCGGAGCTGTCCGAAGCCAAGCGCCGGTGGCCGGCGTCTTTCGGCTGAAGCAGCGCTTCGGAGCGTACGGCTGCCGCTCCGCTGTTGTGTGCGCGAAGCAGCCGCTTCTCCTGCTCCGGGAGCCGGACAGAGCGCTAGCTTGTACGAGGGCGAAGAACGAAGCCGCAGAGCACCGGGCTTCTGCGCGCACCCTAAAAACTGCTAGAGGACCGTGCTGGCCGCTCGCCTGCCTCTTCAATTCCATTCTAGCATCCTTATGGAAGGTGTTCCAGGACAATTTTCCTGAGTTTTGAATTCGTCCTGATGCAGCCCCTCCTGGGAAACTCGTGCTCCTCCTCTGGGTCTCCGAGTGCAGAGACCTCGATGGCAACTGCAGAAATGAAGGGCTGCGTTGAGTTGTCGAGAAGCAAGAACATAGCCAGCGCCTTGTGTTTGGGAGTCAGCAGCTGCTGGACTTTTGCGATTGCCTTCACGGTGCGCTGAATGCCAGGACGGCATGTGCACGTTAAAACAACGAGCTGGGCAAGAGTAATCGAAAGATCACGGCCGTCAGAAAGCAGCTTATATATTGCCCTGGAAAGAGCACTGTATTTGGAGTGTGCAGTAAAATCGTGTTTCTGGACAAGGGAGGCATAAGTGCGCTGCGCTCCTAAGCTATCTCCCTGCGAGACACACTGCCAAAGCTTTTCGCTATGATGCAGTCTAGTGCAGACGCACACTACGGCTCTCGGCTGCTGTCCGAAGCCAAGCGCCGGTGGCCGGCGTCTTTCGGCTGAAGCAGCGCTTCGGAGCGTACGGCTGTTGTGTGCGCGAAGCAGCCGCTTCTCCTGCTCCGGGAGCCGGACAGAGCGGTAGCTTGTACGAGGGCGAAGAACGTTGCCGCAGGGAGACGACATTGTGTGCACAGCCTTGGCACTGCTAGAGGACGGTGACTAAAGCTCCCTGCCTGTTCAATGCACTGCTGGCATGCTTTCTCGAAGGTGTTCCGTGACAACTTTCCTGGGTTTTGACTTCGTTCTGATGCAGCCATTCTTGGGAAATCTGTGCTCGTCCCCGGAGGATCGAGATGCTGAGAACGCGATGGCAGCTGCCGAAATGAAGGACTCTGTTGAAGTGTCGAGAAGAAAGAACTTAGACAAGCGTGTTGTGTTTGGGAGTCAGCAGCTGCTGGACTTTTGCGATTGCTTTCACGGTGCACTGAATGCCAAGAAGGCATGTGCACGTTAAAACAACGAGCTGGGCATGAGCAGGAAGGGAGCACGGGCATCAGAGTGCATCTGGCATCTTGCCCTGGAAAGAGCACTGCTTTTGGAGTGTGCAGTAAAATCGTGTTTCTGGACAAGGGAGGCATAAGTGCGCTGCGCTCCTAAGCTATCTCCCTGCGAGACACACTGCCAAAGCTTTTCGCTATGATGCAGTCTAGTGCAGACGCACACTACGGCTCTCCGGAGCTGTCCGAAGCCAAGCGCCGGTGGCCGGCGTCTTTCGGCTGAAGCAGCGTGTGCGCGAAGCAGCCGCTTCTCCTGCTCCGGGAGCCGGACAGAGCGGTAGCTTGTACGAGGGCGAAGAACGAAGCCGCAGAGCACCGGGCTTCTGCGCGTACCCTAAAAACTGCTAGAGGACCGTGCTGGCCGCTCGCCTGCCTCTTCAATTCCATTCTAGCATCCTTATGGAAGATGTTCCAGGACAATTTTCCTGAGTTTTGAATTCGTCCTGATGCAGCCCCTCCTGGGAAACTCGTGCTCGTCCTCTGAGTCTCCGAGTGCAGAGACCTCGATGGCAACTGCAGAAATGAAGGGCTGCGTTGAGTTGTCGAGAAGCAAGAACATAGCCAGCGCCTTGTGTTTGGGAGTCAGCAGCTGCTGGACTTTTGCGTTTGCCTTCACGGTGCACTGAATACCAGGACGGCATGTGCACGTTAAAACAACGAGCTGGGCAAGAGTAATCGAAAGATCACGGCCGTCAGAAAGCAGCTTATATATTGCCCTGGAAAGAGCACTGTATTTGGAGTGTGCAATAAAATCGTGTTTCTGGACAAGGGAGGCATAAGTGCGCTGCGCTCCTAAGCTATCTCCCTGCGAGACACACTGCCAAAGCTTTTCGCTATGATGCAGTCTAGTGCAGACGCACACTACGGCTCTCGGCTGCTGTCCGAAGCCAAGCGCCGGTGGCCGGCGTCTTTCGGCTGAAGCAGCGCTTCGGAGCGTACGGCTGTTGTGTGCGCGAAGCAGCCGCTTCTCCTGCTCCGGGAGCCGGACAGAGCGGTAGCTTGTACGAGGGCGAAGAACGTTGCCGCAGGGAGACGACATTGTGTGCACAGCCTTGGCACTGCTAGAGGACGGTGACTAAAGCTCCCTGCCTGTTCAATGCACTGCTGGCATGCTTTCTCGAAGGTGTTCCGAGACAACTTTCCTGGGTTTTGACTTCGTTCTGATGCAGCCCCTCTTGGGAAATCTGTGCTCGTCCCCGGAGGATCGAGATGCTGAGAACGCGATGGCAGCTGCCGAAATGAAGGACTCTGTTGAAGTATCGAGAAGAAAGAACTTAGACAAGCGTGTTGTGTTTGGGAGTCAGCAGCTGCTGGACTTTTGCGATTGCTTTCACGGTGCACTGAATGCCAAGAAGGCATGTGCACGTTAAAACAACGAGCTGGGCATGAGCAGGAAGGGAGCACGGGCATCAGAGTGCATCTGGCATCTTGCCCTGGAAAGAGCACTGTTTTTGGAGTGTGCAGTAAAATCGTGTTTCTGGACAAGGGAGGCATAAGTGCGCTGCGCTCCTAAGCTATCTCCCTGCGAGACACACTGCCAAAGCTTTTCGCTATGATGCAGTCTAGTGCAGACGCACACTACGGCTCTCCGGAGCTGTCCGAAGCCAAGCGCCGGTGGCCGGCGTCTTTCGGCTGAAGCAGCGCTTCGGAGCGTACGGCTGCCGCTCCGCTGTTGTGTGCGCGAAGCAGCCGCTTCTCCTGCTCCGGGAGCCGGACAGAGCGCTAGCTTGTACGAGGGCGAAGAACGAAGCCGCAGAGCACCGGGCTTCTGCGCGCACCCTAAAAACTGCTAGAGGACCGTGCTGGCCGCTCGCCTGCCTCTTCAATTCCATTCTAGCATCCTTATGGAAGGTGTTCCAGGACAATTTTCCTGAGTTTTGAATTCGTCCTGATGCAGCCCCTCCTGGGAAACTCGTGCTCCTCCTCTGGGTCTCCGAGTGCAGAGACCTCGATGGCAACTGCAGAAATGAAGGGCTGCGTTGAGTTGTCGAGAAGCAAGAACATAGCCAGCGCCTTGTGTTTGGGAGTCAGCAGCTGCTGGACTTTTGCGATTGCCTTCACGGTGCGCTGAATGCCAGGACGGCATGTGCACGTTAAAACAACGAGCTGGGCAAGAGTAATCGAAAGATCACGGCCGTCAGAAAGCAGCTTATATATTGCCCTGGAAAGAGCACTGTATTTGGAGTGTGCAGTAAAATCGTGTTTCTGGACAAGGGAGGCATAAGTGCGCTGCGCTCCTAAGCTATCTCCCTGCGAGACACACTGCCAAAGCTTTTCGCTATGATGCAGTCTAGTGCAGACGCACACTACGGCTCTCGGCTGCTGTCCGAAGCCAAGCGCCGGTGGCCGGCGTCTTTCGGCTGAAGCAGCGCTTCGGAGCGTACGGCTGTTGTGTGCGCGAAGCAGCCGCTTCTCCTGCTCCGGGAGCCGGACAGAGCGGTAGCTTGTACGAGGGCGAAGAACGTTGCCGCAGGGAGACGACATTGTGTGCACAGCCTTGGCACTGCTAGAGGACGGTGACTAAAGCTCCCTGCCTGTTCAATGCACTGCTGGCATGCTTTCTCGAAGGTGTTCCGTGACAACTTTCCTGGGTTTTGACTTCGTTCTGATGCAGCCATTCTTGGGAAATCTGTGCTCGTCCCCGGAGGATCGAGATGCAGAGAACGCGATGGCAGCTGCCGAAATGAAGGACTCTGTTGAAGTGTCGAGAAGAAAGAACTTAGACAAGCGTGTTGTGTTTGGGAGTCAGCAGCTGCTGGACTTTTGCGATTGCTTTCTTTGTGCACTGAATGCCAAGAAGGCATGTGCACGTTAAAACAACGAGCTGGGCATGAGCAGGAAGGGAGCACGGGCATCAGAGTGCATCTGGCATCTTGCCCTGGAAAGAGCACTGTTTTTGGAGTGTGCAGTAAAATCGTGTTTCTGGACAAGGGAGGCATAAGTGCGCTGCGCTCCTAAGCTATCTCCCTGCGAGACACACTGCCAAAGCTTTTCGCTATGATGCAGTCTAGTGCAGACGCACACTACGGCTCTCCGGAGCTGTCCGAAGCCAAGCGCCGGTGGCCGGCGTCTTTCGGCTGAAGCAGCGCTTCGGAGCGTACGGCTGCCGCTCCCCTGTTGTGTGCGCGAAGCAGCCGCTTCTCCTGCTCCGGGAGCCGGACAGAGCGGTAGCTTGTACGAGGGCGAAGAACGAAGCCGCAGAGCACCGGGCTTCTGCGCGCACCCTAAAAACTGCTAGAGGACCGTGCTGGCCGCTCGCCTGCCTCTTCAATTCCATTCTAGCATCCTTATGGAAGGTGTTCCAGGACAATTTTCCTGAGTTTTGAATTCGTCCTGATGCAGCCCCTCCTGGGAAACTCGTGCTCCTCCTCTGGGTCTCCGAGTGCAGAGACCTCGATGGCAACTGCAGAAATGAAGGGCTGCGTTGAGTTGTCGAGAAGCAAGAACATAGCCAGCGCCTTGTGTTTGGGAGTCAGCAGCTGCTGGACTTTTGCGATTGCCTTCACGGTGCGCTGAATGCCAGGACGGCATGTGCACGTTAAAACAACGAGCTGGGCAAGAGTAATCGAAAGATCACGGCCGTCAGAAAGCAGCTTATATATTGCCCTGGAAAGAGCACTGCTTTTGGAGTGTGCAGTAAAATCGTGTTTCTGGACAAGGGAGGCATAAGTGCGCTGCGCTCCTAAGCTATCTCCCTGCGAGACACACTGCCAAAGCTTTTCGCTATGATGCAGTCTAGTGCAGACGCACACTACGGCTCTCCGGAGCTGTCCGAAGCCAAGCGCCGGTGGCCGGCGTCTTTCGGCTGAAGCAGCGCTTCGGAGCGTACGGCTGTTGTGTGCGCGAAGCAGCCGCTTCTCCTGCTCCGGGAGCCGGACAGAGCGGTAGCTTGTACGAGGGCGAAGAACGTTGCCGCAGGGAGACGACATTGTGTGCACAGCCTTGGCACTGCTAGAGGACGGTGACTAAAGCTCCCTGCCTCTTCCATGCACTGCTGGCATGCTTTCTCGAAGGTGTTCCGTGACAACTTTCCTGGGTTTTGACTTCGTTCTGATGCAGCCATTCTTGGGAAATCTGTGCTCGTCCCCGGAGGATCGAGATGCAGAGAACGCGATGGCAGCTGCCGAAATGAAGGACTCTGTTGAAGTGTCGAGAAGAAAGAACTTAGACAAGCGTGTTGTGTTTGGGAGTCAGCAGCTGCTGGACTTTTGCGATTGCTTTCACGGTGCACTGAATGCCAATACGGCATGTGCACGTTAAAACAACGAGCTGGGCATGAGCAGGAAGGGAGCACGGGCATCAGAGTGCATCTGGCATCTTGCCCTGGAAAGAGCACTGCTTTTGGAGTGTGCAGTAAAATCGTGTTTCTGGACAAGGGAGGCATAAGTGCGCTGCGCTCCTAAGCTATCTCCCTGCGAGACACACTGCCAAAGCTTTTCGCTATGATGCAGTCTAGTGCAGACGCACACTACGGCTCTCCGGAGCTGTCCGAAGCCAAGCGCCGGTGGCCGGCGTCTTTCGGCTGAAGCAGCGTGTGCGCGAAGCAGCCGCTTCTCCTGCTCCGGGAGCCGGACAGAGCGCTAGCTTGTACGAGGGCGAAGAACGAAGCCGCAGAGCACCGGGCTTCTGCGCGTACCCTAAAAACTGCTAGAGGACCGTGCTGGCCGCTCGCCTGCCTCTTCAATTGCATTCTAGCATCCTTATGGAAGATGTTCCAGGACAATTTTCCTGAGTTTTGAATTCGTCCTGATGCAGCCCCTCCTGGGAAACTCGTGCTCCTCCTCTGGGTCTCCGAGTGCAGAGACCTCGATGGCAACTGCAGAAATGAAGGGCTGCGTTGAGTTGTCGAGAAGCAAGAACATAGCCAGCGCCTTGTGTTTGGGAGTCAGCAGCTGCTGGACTTTTGCGTTTGCCTTCACGGTGCACTGAATGCCAGGACGGCATGTGCACGTTAAAACAACGAGCTGGGCAAGAGTAATCGAAAGATCACGGCCGTCAGAAAGCAGCTTATATATTGCCCTGGAAAGAGCACTGTTTTTGGAGTGTGCAATAAAATCGTGTTTCTGGACAAGGGAGGCATAAGTGCGCTGCGCTCCTAAGCTATCTCCCTGCGAGACACACTGCCAAAGCTTTTCGCTATGATGCAGTCTAGTGCAGACGCACACTACGGCTCTCGGCTGCTGTCCGAAGCCAAGCGCCGGTGGCCGGCGTCTTTCGGCTGAAGCAGCGCTTCGGAGCGTACGGCTGCCGTTCCGCTGTTGTGTGCGCGAAGCAGCCGCTTCTCCTGCTGCGGGAGCCGGACAGAGCGGTAGCTTGTACGAGGGCGAAGAACGTTGCCGCAGGGAGACGACATTGTGTGCACAGCCTTGGCACTGCTAGAGGACGGTGACTAAAGCTCCCTGCCTCTTCAATGCACTGCTGGCATGCTTTCTCGAAGGTGTTCCGAGACAACTTTCCCGGGTTTTGACTTCGTTCTGATGCAGCCCCTCTTGGGAAATCTGTGCTCGTCCCCGGAGGATCGAGATGCTGAGAACGCGATGGCAGCTGCCGAAATGAAGGACTCTGTTGAAGTGTCGAGAAGAAAGAACTTAGACAAGCGTGTTGTGTTTGGGAGTCAGCAGCTGCTGGACTTTTGCGATTGCTTTCACGGTGCACTGAATGCCAAGAAGGCATGTGCACGTTAAAACAACGAGCTGGGCATGAGCAGGAAGGGAGCACGGGCATCAGAGTGCATCTGGCATCTTGCCCTGGAAAGAGCACTGTTTTTGGAGTGTGCAGTAAAATCGTGTTTCTGGACAAGGGAGGCATAAGTGCGCTGCGCTCCTAAGCTATCTCCCTGCGAGACACACTGCCAAAGCTTTTCGCTATGATGCAGTCTAGTGCAGACGCACACTACGGCTCTCCGGAGCTGTCCGAAGCCAAGCGCCGGTGGCCGGCGTCTTTCGGCTGAAGCAGCGCTTCGGAGCGTACGGCTGCCGCTCCCCTGTTGTGTGCGCGAAGCAGCCGCTTCTCCTGCTCCGGGAGCCGGACAGAGCGCTAGCTTGTACGAGGGCGAAGAACGAAGCCGCAGAGCACCGGGCTTCTGCGCGCACCCTAAAAACTGCTAGAGGACCGTGCTGGCCGCTCGCCTGCCTCTTCAATTCCATTCTAGCATCCTTATGGAAGGTGTTCCAGGACAATTTTCCTGAGTTTTGAATTCGTCCTGATGCAGCCCCTCCTGGGAAACTCGTGCTCCTCCTCTGGGTCTCCGAGTGCAGAGACCTCGATGGCAACTGCAGAAATGAAGGGCTGCGTTGAGTTGTCGAGAAGCAAGAACATAGCCAGCGCCTTGTGTTTGGGAGTCAGCAGCTGCTGGACTTTTGCGATTGCCTTCACGGTGCGCTGAATGCCAGGACGGCATGTGCACGTTAAAACAACGAGCTGGGCAAGAGTAATCGAAAGATCACGGCCGTCAGAAAGCAGCTTATATATTGCCCTGGAAAGAGCACTGTATTTGGAGTGTGCAGTAAAATCGTGTTTCTGGACAAGGGAGGCATAAGTGCGCTGCGCTCCTAAGCTATCTCCCTGCGAGACACACTGCCAAAGCTTTTCGCTATGATGCAGTCTAGTGCAGACGCACACTACGGCTCTCCGGAGCTGTCCGAAGCCAAGCGCCGGTGGCCGGCGTCTTTCGGCTGAAGCAGCGCTTCGGAGCGTACGGCTGTTGTGTGCGCGAAGCAGCCGCTTCTCCTGCTCCGGGAGCCGGACAGAGCGGTAGCTTGTACGAGGGCGAAGAACGTTGCCGCAGGGAGACGACATTGTGTGCACAGCCTTGGCACTGCTAGAGGACGGTGACTAAAGCTCCCTGCCTGTTCAATGCACTGCTGGCATGCTTTCTCGAAGGTGTTCCGTGACAACTTTCCTGGGTTTTGACTTCGTTCTGATGCAGCCATTCTTGGGAAATCTGTGCTCGTCCCCGGAGGATCGAGATGCTGAGAACGCGATGGCAGCTGCCGAAATGAAGGACTCTGTTGAAGTGTCGAGAAGAAAGAACTTAGACAAGCGTGTTGTGTTTGGGAGTCAGCAGCTGCTGGACTTTTGCGATTGCTTTCACGGTGCACTGAATGCCAAGAAGGCATGTGCACGTTAAAACAACGAGCTGGGCATGAGCAGGAAGGGAGCACGGGCATCAGAGTGCATCTGGCATCTTGCCCTGGAAAGAGCACTGCTTTTGGAGTGTGCAGTAAAATCGTGTTTCTGGACAAGGGAGGCATAAGTGCGCTGCGCTCCTAAGCTATCTCCCTGCGAGACACACTGCCAAAGCTTTTCGCTATGATGCAGTCTAGTGCAGACGCACACTACGGCTCTCCGGAGCTGTCCGAAGCCAAGCGCCGGTGGCCGGCGTCTTTCGGCTGAAGCAGCGTGTGCGCGAAGCAGCCGCTTCTCCTGCTCCGGGAGCCGGACAGAGCGGTAGCTTGTACGAGGGCGAAGAACGAAGCCGCAGAGCACCGGGCTTCTGCGCGTACCCTAAAAACTGCTAGAGGACCGTGCTGGCCGCTCGCCTGCCTCTTCAATTCCATTCTAGCATCCTTATGGAAGATGTTCCAGGACAATTTTCCTGAGTTTTGAATTCGTCCTGATGCAGCCCCTCCTGGGAAACTCGTGCTCGTCCTCTGAGTCTCCGAGTGCAGAGACCTCGATGGCAACTGCAGAAATGAAGGGCTGCGTTGAGTTGTCGAGAAGCAAGAACATAGCCAGCGCCTTGTGTTTGGGAGTCAGCAGCTGCTGGACTTTTGCGTTTGCCTTCACGGTGCACTGAATGCCAGGACGGCATGTGCACGTTAAAACAACGAGCTGGGCAAGAGTAATCGAAAGATCACGGCCGTCAGAAAGCAGCTTATATATTGCCCTGGAAAGAGCACTGTTTTTGGAGTGTGCAATAAAATCGTGTTTCTGGACAAGGGAGGCATAAGTGCGCTGCGCTCCTAAGCTATCTCCCTGCGAGACACACTGCCAAAGCTTTTCGCTATGATGCAGTCTAGTGCAGACGCACACTACGGCTCTCGGCTGCTGTCCGAAGCCAAGCGCCGGTGGCCGGCGTCTTTCGGCTGAAGCAGCGCTTCGGAGCGTACGGCTGTTGTGTGCGCGAAGCAGCCGCTTCTCCTGCTGCGGGAGCCGGACAGAGCGGTAGCTTGTACGAGGGCGAAGAACGTTGCCGCAGGGAGACGACATTGTGTGCACAGCCTTGGCACTGCTAGAGGACGGTGACTAAAGCTCCCTGCCTGTTCAATGCACTGCTGGCATGCTTTCTCGAAGGTGTTCCGAGACAACTTTCCTGGGTTTTGACTTCGTTCTGATGCAGCCCCTCTTGGGAAATCTGTGCTCGTCCCCGGAGGATCGAGATGCTGAGAACGCGATGGCAGCTGCCGAAATGAAGGACTCTGTTGAAGTATCGAGAAGAAAGAACTTAGACAAGCGTGTTGTGTTTGGGAGTCAGCAGCTGCTGGACTTTTGCGATTGCTTTCACGGTGCACTGAATGCCAATACGGCATGTGCACGTTAAAACAACGAGCTGGGCATGAGCAGGAAGGGAGCACGGGCATCAGAGTGCATCTGGCATCTTGCCCTGGAAAGAGCACTGTTTTTGGAGTGTGCAGTAAAATCGTGTTTCTGGACAAGGGAGGCATAAGTGCGCTGCGCTCCTAAGCTATCTCCCTGCGAGACACACTGCCAAAGCTTTTCGCTATGATGCAGTCTAGTGCAGACGCACACTACGGCTCTCCGGAGCTGTCCGAAGCCAAGCGCCGGTGGCCGGCGTCTTTCGGCTGAAGCAGCGCTTCGGAGCGTACGGCTGCCGCTCCGCTGTTGTGTGCGCGAAGCAGCCGCTTCTCCTGCTCCGGGAGCCGGACAGAGCGCTAGCTTGTACGAGGGCGAAGAACGAAGCCGCAGAGCACCGGGCTTCTGCGCGCACCCTAAAAACTGCTAGAGGACCGTGCTGGCCGCTCGCCTGCCTCTTCAATTCCATTCTAGCATCCTTATGGAAGGTGTTCCAGGACAATTTTCCTGAGTTTTGAATTCGTCCTGATGCAGCCCCTCCTGGGAAACTCGTGCTCCTCCTCTGGGTCTCCGAGTGCAGAGACCTCGATGGCAACTGCAGAAATGAAGGGCTGCGTTGAGTTGTCGAGAAGCAAGAACATAGCCAGCGCCTTGTGTTTGGGAGTCAGCAGCTGCTGGACTTTTGCGATTGCCTTCACGGTGCGCTGAATGCCAGGACGGCATGTGCACGTTAAAACAACGAGCTGGGCAAGAGTAATCGAAAGATCACGGCCGTCAGAAAGCAGCTTATATATTGCCCTGGAAAGAGCACTGTATTTGGAGTGTGCAGTAAAATCGTGTTTCTGGACAAGGGAGGCATAAGTGCGCTGCGCTCCTAAGCTATCTCCCTGCGAGACACACTGCCAAAGCTTTTCGCTATGATGCAGTCTAGTGCAGACGCACACTACGGCTCTCGGCTGCTGTCCGAAGCCAAGCGCCGGTGGCCGGCGTCTTTCGGCTGAAGCAGCGCTTCGGAGCGTACGGCTGTTGTGTGCGCGAAGCAGCCGCTTCTCCTGCTCCGGGAGCCGGACAGAGCGGTAGCTTGTACGAGGGCGAAGAACGTTGCCGCAGGGAGACGACATTGTGTGCACAGCCTTGGCACTGCTAGAGGACGGTGACTAAAGCTCCCTGCCTGTTCAATGCACTGCTGGCATGCTTTCTCGAAGGTGTTCCGTGACAACTTTCCTGGGTTTTGACTTCGTTCTGATGCAGCCATTCTTGGGAAATCTGTGCTCGTCCCCGGAGGATCGAGATGCTGAGAACGCGATGGCAGCTGCCGAAATGAAGGACTCTGTTGAAGTGTCGAGAAGAAAGAACTTAGACAAGCGTGTTGTGTTTGGGAGTCAGCAGCTGCTGGACTTTTGCGATTGCTTTCTTTGTGCACTGAATGCCAAGAAGGCATGTGCACGTTAAAACAACGAGCTGGGCATGAGCAGGAAGGGAGCACGGGCATCAGAGTGCATCTGGCATCTTGCCCTGGAAAGAGCACTGCTTTTGGAGTGTGCAGTAAAATCGTGTTTCTGGACAAGGGAGGCATAAGTGCGCTGCGCTCCTAAGCTATCTCCCTGCGAGACACACTGCCAAAGCTTTTCGCTATGATGCAGTCTAGTGCAGACGCACACTACGGCTCTCCGGAGCTGTCCGAAGCCAAGCGCCGGTGGCCGGCGTCTTTCGGCTGAAGCAGCGTGTGCGCGAAGCAGCCGCTTCTCCTGCTCCGGGAGCCGGACAGAGCGGTAGCTTGTACGAGGGCGAAGAACGAAGCCGCAGAGCACCGGGCTTCTGCGCGTACCCTAAAAACTGCTAGAGGACCGTGCTGGCCGCTCGCCTGCCTCTTCAATTCCATTCTAGCATCCTTATGGAAGATGTTCCAGGACAATTTTCCTGAGTTTTGAATTCGTCCTGATGCAGCCCCTCCTGGGAAACTCGTGCTCGTCCTCTGAGTCTCCGAGTGCAGAGACCTCGATGGCAACTGCAGAAATGAAGGGCTGCGTTGAGTTGTCGAGAAGCAAGAACATAGCCAGCGCCTTGTGTTTGGGAGTCAGCAGCTGCTGGACTTTTGCGTTTGCCTTCACGGTGCACTGAATGCCAGGACGGCATGTGCACGTTAAAACAACGAGCTGGGCAAGAGTAATCGAAAGATCACGGCCGTCAGAAAGCAGCTTATATATTGCCCTGGAAAGAGCACTGTTTTTGGAGTGTGCAATAAAATCGTGTTTCTGGACAAGGGAGGCATAAGTGCGCTGCGCTCCTAAGCTATCTCCCTGCGAGACACACTGCCAAAGCTTTTCGCTATGATGCAGTCTAGTGCAGACGCACACTACGGCTCTCGGCTGCTGTCCGAAGCCAAGCGCCGGTGGCCGGCGTCTTTCGGCTGAAGCAGCGCTTCGGAGCGTACGGCTGTTGTGTGCGCGAAGCAGCCGCTTCTCCTGCTCCGGGAGCCGGACAGAGCGGTAGCTTGTACGAGGGCGAAGAACGTTGCCGCAGGGAGACGACATTGTGTGCACAGCCTTGGCACTGCTAGAGGACGGTGACTAAAGCTCCCTGCCTGTTCAATGCACTGCTGGCATGCTTTCTCGAAGGTGTTCCGAGACAACTTTCCTGGGTTTTGACTTCGTTCTGATGCAGCCCCTCTTGGGAAATCTGTGCTCGTCCCCGGAGGATCGAGATGCTGAGAACGCGATGGCAGCTGCCGAAATGAAGGACTCTGTTGAAGTATCGAGAAGAAAGAACTTAGACAAGCGTGTTGTGTTTGGGAGTCAGCAGCTGCTGGACTTTTGCGATTGCTTTCACGGTGCACTGAATGCCAAGAAGGCATGTGCACGTTAAAACAACGAGCTGGGCATGAGCAGGAAGGGAGCACGGGCATCAGAGTGCATCTGGCATCTTGCCCTGGAAAGAGCACTGTTTTTGGAGTGTGCAGTAAAGTCGTGTTTCTGGACAAGGGAGGCATAAGTGCGCTGCGCTCCTAAGCTATCTCCCTGCGAGACACACTGCCAAAGCTTTTCGCTATGATGCAGTCTAGTGCAGACGCACACTACGGCTCTCCGGAGCTGTCCGAAGCCAAGCGCCGGTGGCCGGCGTCTTTCGGCTGAAGCAGCGCTTCGGAGCGTACGGCTGCCGCTCCGCTGTTGTGTGCGCGAAGCAGCCGCTTCTCCTGCTCCGGGAGCCGGACAGAGCGCTAGCTTGTACGAGGGCGAAGAACGAAGCCGCAGAGCACCGGGCTTCTGCGCGCACCCTAAAAACTGCTAGAGGACCGTGCTGGCCGCTCGCCTGCCTCTTCAATTCCATTCTAGCATCCTTATGGAAGGTGTTCCAGGACAATTTTCCTGAGTTTTGAATTCGTCCTGATGCAGCCCCTCCTGGGAAACTCGTGCTCCTCCTCTGGGTCTCCGAGTGCAGAGACCTCGATGGCAACTGCAGAAATGAAGGGCTGCGTTGAGTTGTCGAGAAGCAAGAACATAGCCAGCGCCTTGTGTTTGGGAGTCAGCAGCTGCTGGACTTTTGCGATTGCCTTCACGGTGCGCTGAATGCCAGGACGGCATGTGCACGTTAAAACAACGAGCTGGGCAAGAGTAATCGAAAGATCACGGCCGTCAGAAAGCAGCTTATATATTGCCCTGGAAAGAGCACTGTATTTGGAGTGTGCAGTAAAATCGTGTTTCTGGACAAGGGAGGCATAAGTGCGCTGCGCTCCTAAGCTATCTCCCTGCGAGACACACTGCCAAAGCTTTTCGCTATGATGCAGTCTAGTGCAGACGCACACTACGGCTCTCGGCTGCTGTCCGAAGCCAAGCGCCGGTGGCCGGCGTCTTTCGGCTGAAGCAGCGCTTCGGAGCGTACGGCTGTTGTGTGCGCGAAGCAGCCGCTTCTCCTGCTCCGGGAGCCGGACAGAGCGGTAGCTTGTACGAGGGCGAAGAACGTTGCCGCAGGGAGACGACATTGTGTGCACAGCCTTGGCACTGCTAGAGGACGGTGACTAAAGCTCCCTGCCTGTTCAATGCACTGCTGGCATGCTTTCTCGAAGGTGTTCCGTGACAACTTTCCTGGGTTTTGACTTCGTTCTGATGCAGCCATTCTTGGGAAATCTGTGCTCGTCCCCGGAGGATCGAGATGCAGAGAACGCGATGGCAGCTGCCGAAATGAAGGACTCTGTTGAAGTGTCGAGAAGAAAGAACTTAGACAAGCGTGTTGTGTTTGGGAGTCAGCAGCTGCTGGACTTTTGCGATTGCTTTCTTTGTGCACTGAATGCCAAGAAGGCATGTGCACGTTAAAACAACGAGCTGGGCATGAGCAGGAAGGGAGCACGGGCATCAGAGTGCATCTGGCATCTTGCCCTGGAAAGAGCACTGCTTTTGGAGTGTGCAGTAAAATCGTGTTTCTGGACAAGGGAGGCATAAGTGCGCTGCGCTCCTAAGCTATCTCCCTGCGAGACACACTGCCAAAGCTTTTCGCTATGATGCAGTCTAGTGCAGACGCACACTACGGCTCTCCGGAGCTGTCCGAAGCCAAGCGCCGGTGGCCGGCGTCTTTCGGCTGAAGCAGCGTGTGCGCGAAGCAGCCGCTTCTCCTGCTCCGGGAGCCGGACAGAGCGGTAGCTTGTACGAGGGCGAAGAACGAAGCCGCAGAGCACCGGGCTTCTGCGCGTACCCTAAAAACTGCTAGAGGACCGTGCTGGCCGCTCGCCTGCCTCTTCAATTCCATTCTAGCATCCTTATGGAAGATGTTCCAGGACAATTTTCCTGAGTTTTGAATTCGTCCTGATGCAGCCCCTCCTGGGAAACTCGTGCTCGTCCTCTGAGTCTCCGAGTGCAGAGACCTCGATGGCAACTGCAGAAATGAAGGGCTGCGTTGAGTTGTCGAGAAGCAAGAACATAGCCAGCGCCTTGTGTTTGGGAGTCAGCAGCTGCTGGACTTTTGCGATTGCCTTCACGGTGCGCTGAATGCCAGGACGGCATGTGCACGTTAAAACAACGAGCTGGGCAAGAGTAATCGAAAGATCACGGCCGTCAGAAAGCAGCTTATATATTGCCCTGGAAAGAGCACTGCTTTTGGAGTGTGCAGTAAAATCGTGTTTCTGGACAAGGGAGGCATAAGTGCGCTGCGCTCCTAAGCTATCTCCCTGCGAGACACACTGCCAAAGCTTTTCGCTATGATGCAGTCTAGTGCAGACGCACACTACGGCTCTCCGGAGCTGTCCGAAGCCAAGCGCCGGTGGCCGGCGTCTTTCGGCTGAAGCAGCGCTTCGGAGCGTACGGCTGTTGTGTGCGCGAAGCAGCCGCTTCTCCTGCTCCGGGAGCCGGACAGAGCGGTAGCTTGTACGAGGGCGAAGAACGTTGCCGCAGGGAGACGACATTGTGTGCACAGCCTTGGCACTGCTAGAGGACGGTGACTAAAGCTCCCTGCCTGTTCAATGCACTGCTGGCATGCTTTCTCGAAGGTGTTCCGTGACAACTTTCCTGGGTTTTGACTTCGTTCTGATGCAGCCATTCTTGGGAAATCTGTGCTCGTCCCCGGAGGATCGAGATGCAGAGAACGCGATGGCAGCTGCCGAAATGAAGGACTCTGTTGAAGTGTCGAGAAGAAAGAACTTAGACAAGCGTGTTGTGTTTGGGAGTCAGCAGCTGCTGGACTTTTGCGATTGCTTTCACTGTGCACTGAATGCCAATACGGCATGTGCACGTTAAAACAACGAGCTGGGCATGAGCAGGAAGGGAGCACGGGCATCAGAGTGCATCTGGCATCTTGCCCTGGAAAGAGCACTGCTTTTGGAGTGTGCAGTAAAATCGTGTTTCTGGACAAGGGAGGCATAAGTGCGCTGCGCTCCTAAGCTATCTCCCTGCGAGACACACTGCCAAAGCTTTTCGCTATGATGCAGTCTAGTGCAGACGCACACTACGGCTCTCCGGAGCTGTCCGAAGCCAAGCGCCCGTGGCCGGCGTCTTTCGGCTGAAGCAGCGCTTCGGAGCGTACGGCTGCCGCTCCCCTGTTGTGTGCGCGAAGCAGCCGCTTCTCCTGCTCCGGGAGCCGGACAGAGCGGTAGCTTGTACGAAGGCGAAGAACGAAGCCGCAGAGCAACGGGCTTCTGCGCGCACCCTAAGGACTGCTAGAGGACCGTGCTGGCCGCTCGCCTGCCTCTTCAATTGCATTCTAGCATCCTTATGGAAGGTGTTCCAGGACAATTTTCCTGAGTTTTGAATTCGTCCTGATGCAGCCCCTCCTGGGAAACTCGTGCTCGTCCTCTGAGGCTCCGAGTGCAGAGACCTCGATGGCAACTGCAGAAATGAAGGGCTGCGTTGAGTTGTCGAGAAGCAAGAACATAGCCAGCGCCTTGTGTTTGGGAGTCAGTAGCTGCTGGACTTTTGCGATTGCCTTCACCGTGCACTGAATGCCAGGACGGCATGTGCACGTTAAAACAACGAGCTGGGCAAGAGTAATCGAAAGATCACGGCCGTCAGAAAGCAGCTTATATATTGCCCTGGAAAGAGCACTGCTTTTGGAGTGTGCAGTAAAATCGTGTTTCTGGACAAGGGAGGCATAAGTGCGCTGCGCTCCTAAGCTATCTCCCTGCGAGACACACTGCCAAAGCTTTTCGCTATGATGCAGTCTAGTGCAGACGCACACTACGGCTCTCCGGAGCTGTCCGAAGCCAAGCGCCGGTGGCCGGCGTCTTTCGGCTGAAGCAGCGCTTCGGAGCGTACGGCTGTTGTGTGCGCGAAGCAGCCGCTTCTCCTGCTCCGGGAGCCGGACAGAGCGGTAGCTTGTACGAGGGCGAAGAACGTTGCCGCAGGGAGACGACATTGTGTGCACAGCCTTGGCACTGCTAGAGGACGGTGGCTAAAGCTCCCTGCCTCTTCAATGCACTGCTGGCATGCTTTCTCGAAGGTGTTCCGTGACAACTTTCCTGGGTTTTGACTTCGTTCTGATGCAGCCATTCTTGGGAAATCTGTGCTCGTCCCCGGAGGATCGAGATGCAGAGAACGCGATGGCAGCTGCCGAAATGAAGGACTCTGTTGAAGTGTCGAGAAGAAAGAACTTAGACAAGCGTGTTGTGTTTGGGAGTCAGCAGCTGCTGGACTTTTGCGATTGCTTTCTTTGTGCACTGAATGCCAAGAAGGCATGTGCACGTTAAAACAACGAGCTGGGCATGAGCAGGAAGGGAGCACGGGCATCAGAGTGCATCTGGCATCTTGCCCTGGAAAGAGCACTGCTTTTGGAGTGTGCAGTAAAATCGTGTTTCTGGACAAGGGAGGCATAAGTGCGCTGCGCTCCTAAGCTATCTCCCTGCGAGACACACTGCCAAAGCTTTTCGCTATGATGCAGTCTAGTGCAGACGCACACTACGGCTCTCCGGAGCTGTCCGAAGCCAAGCGCCGGTGGCCGGCGTCTTTCGGCTGAAGCAGCGTGTGCGCGAAGCAGCCGCTTCTCCTGCTCCGGGAGCCGGACAGAGCGCTAGCTTGTACGAGGGCGAAGAACGAAGCCGCAGAGCACCGGGCTTCTGCGCGCACCCTAAGGACTGCTAGAGGACCGTGCTGGCCGCTCGCCTTCCCCTTCAATTCCATTCTAGCATCCCTATAGAAGATGTTCCAGGACAATTTTCCTGAGTTTTGAATTCGTCCTGATGCAGCCCCTCCTGGGAAACTCGTGCTCGTCCTCTGGGTCTCCGAGTGCAGAGACCTCGATGGCAACTGCAGAAATGAAGGGCTGCGTTGAGTTGTCGAGAAGCAAGAACATAGCCAGCGCCTTGTGTTTGGGAGTCAGCAGCTGCTGGACTTTTGCGTTTGCCTTCACGGTGCACTGAATGCCAGGACGGCATGTGCACGTTAAAACAACGAGCTGGGCAAGAGTAATCGAAAGATCACGGCCGTCAGAAAGCAGCTTATATATTGCCCTGGAAAGAGCACTGTTTTTGGAGTGTGCAATAAAATCGTGTTTCTGGACAAGGGAGGCATAAGTGCGCTGCGCTCCTAAGCTATCTCCCTGCGAGACACACTGCCAAAGCTTTTCGCTATGATGCAGTCTAGTGCAGACGCACACTACGGCTCTCGGCTGCTGTCCGAAGCCAAGCGCCGGTGGCCGGCGTCTTTCGGCTGAAGCAGCGCTTCGGAGCGTACGGCTGTTGTGTGCGCGAAGCAGCCGCTTCTCCTGCTCCGGGAGCCGGACAGAGCGGTAGCTTGTACGAGGGCGAAGAACGTTGCCGCAGGGAGACGACATTGTGTGCACAGCCTTGGCACTGCTAGAGGACGGTGACTAAAGCTCCCTGCCTGTTCAATGCACTGCTGGCATGCTTTCTCGAAGGTGTTCCGAGACAACTTTCCTGGGTTTTGACTTCGTTCTGATGCAGCCCCTCTTGGGAAATCTGTGCTCGTCCCCGGAGGATCGAGATGCTGAGAACGCGATGGCAGCTGCCGAAATGAAGGACTCTGTTGAAGTGTCGAGAAGAAAGAACTTAGACAAGCGTGTTGTGTTTGGGAGTCAGCAGCTGCTGGACTTTTGCGATTGCTTTCACGGTGCACTGAATGCCAAGAAGGCATGTGCACGTTAAAACAACGAGCTGGGCATGAGCAGGAAGGGAGCACGGGCATCAGAGTGCATCTGGCATCTTGCCCTGGAAAGAGCACTGTTTTTGGAGTGTGCAGTAAAATCGTGTTTCTGGACAAGGGAGGCATAAGTGCGCTGCGCTCCTAAGCTATCTCCCTGCGAGACACACTGCCAAAGCTTTTCGCTATGATGCAGTCTAGTGCAGACGCACACTACGGCTCTCCGGAGCTGTCCGAAGCCAAGCGCCGGTGGCCGGCGTCTTTCGGCTGAAGCAGCGCTTCGGAGCGTACGGCTGTTGTGTGCGCGAAGCAGCCGCTTCTCCTGCTCCGGGAGCCGGACAGAGCGGTAGCTTGTACGAGGGCGAAGAACGTTGCCGCAGGGAGACGACATTGTGTGCACAGCCTTGGCACTGCTAGAGGACGGTGACTAAAGCTCCCTGCCTCTTCCATGCACTGCTGGCATGCTTTCTCGAAGGTGTTCCGTGACAACTTTCCTGGGTTTTGACTTCGTTCTGATGCAGCCATTCTTGGGAAATCTGTGCTCGTCCCCGGAGGATCGAGATGCAGAGAACGCGATGGCAGCTGCCGAAATGAAGGACTCTGTTGAAGTGTCGAGAAGAAAGAACTTAGACAAGCGTGTTGTGTTTGGGAGTCAGCAGCTGCTGGACTTTTGCGATTGCTTTCACGGTGCACTGAATGCCAATACGGCATGTGCACGTTAAAACAACGAGCTGGGCATGAGCAGGAAGGGAGCACGGGCATCAGAGTGCATCTGGCATCTTGCCCTGGAAAGAGCACTGCTTTTGGAGTGTGCAGTAAAATCGTGTTTCTGGACAAGGGAGGCATAAGTGCGCTGCGCTCCTAAGCTATCTCCCTGCGAGACACACTGCCAAAGCTTTTCGCTATGATGCAGTCTAGTGCAGACGCACACTACGGCTCTCCGGAGCTGTCCGAAGCCAAGCGCCGGTGGCCGGCGTCTTTCGGCTGAAGCAGCGTGTGCGCGAAGCAGCCGCTTCTCCTGCTCCGGGAGCCGGACAGAGCGCTAGCTTGTACGAGGGCGAAGAACGAAGCCGCAGAGCACCGGGCTTCTGCGCGTACCCTAAAAACTGCTAGAGGACCGTGCTGGCCGCTCGCCTGCCTCTTCAATTGCATTCTAGCATCCTTATGGAAGATGTTCCAGGACAATTTTCCTGAGTTTTGAATTCGTCCTGATGCAGCCCCTCCTGGGAAACTCGTGCTCCTCCTCTGGGTCTCCGAGTGCAGAGACCTCGATGGCAACTGCAGAAATGAAGGGCTGCGTTGAGTTGTCGAGAAGCAAGAACATAGCCAGCGCCTTGTGTTTGGGAGTCAGCAGCTGCTGGACTTTTGCGTTTGCCTTCACGGTGCACTGAATGCCAGGACGGCATGTGCACGTTAAAACAACGAGCTGGGCAAGAGTAATCGAAAGATCACGGCCGTCAGAAAGCAGCTTATATATTGCCCTGGAAAGAGCACTGTTTTTGGAGTGTGCAATAAAATCGTGTTTCTGGACAAGGGAGGCATAAGTGCGCTGCGCTCCTAAGCTATCTCCCTGCGAGACACACTGCCAAAGCTTTTCGCTATGATGCAGTCTAGTGCAGACGCACACTACGGCTCTCGGCTGCTGTCCGAAGCCAAGCGCCGGTGGCCGGCGTCTTTCGGCTGAAGCAGCGCTTCGGAGCGTACGGCTGCCGTTCCGCTGTTGTGTGCGCGAAGCAGCCGCTTCTCCTGCTGCGGGAGCCGGACAGAGCGGTAGCTTGTACGAGGGCGAAGAACGTTGCCGCAGGGAGACGACATTGTGTGCACAGCCTTGGCACTGCTAGAGGACGGTGACTAAAGCTCCCTGCCTCTTCAATGCACTGCTGGCATGCTTTCTCGAAGGTGTTCCGAGACAACTTTCCCGGGTTTTGACTTCGTTCTGATGCAGCCCCTCTTGGGAAATCTGTGCTCGTCCCCGGAGGATCGAGATGCTGAGAACGCGATGGCAGCTGCCGAAATGAAGGACTCTGTTGAAGTGTCGAGAAGAAAGAACTTAGACAAGCGTGTTGTGTTTGGGAGTCAGCAGCTGCTGGACTTTTGCGATTGCTTTCACGGTGCACTGAATGCCAAGAAGGCATGTGCACGTTAAAACAACGAGCTGGGCATGAGCAGGAAGGGAGCACGGGCATCAGAGTGCATCTGGCATCTTGCCCTGGAAAGAGCACTGTTTTTGGAGTGTGCAGTAAAATCGTGTTTCTGGACAAGGGAGGCATAAGTGCGCTGCGCTCCTAAGCTATCTCCCTGCGAGACACACTGCCAAAGCTTTTCGCTATGATGCAGTCTAGTGCAGACGCACACTACGGCTCTCCGGAGCTGTCCGAAGCCAAGCGCCGGTGGCCGGCGTCTTTCGGCTGAAGCAGCGCTTCGGAGCGTACGGCTGCCGCTCCCCTGTTGTGTGCGCGAAGCAGCCGCTTCTCCTGCTCCGGGAGCCGGACAGAGCGCTAGCTTGTACGAGGGCGAAGAACGAAGCCGCAGAGCACCGGGCTTCTGCGCGCACCCTAAAAACTGCTAGAGGACCGTGCTGGCCGCTCGCCTGCCTCTTCAATTCCATTCTAGCATCCTTATGGAAGGTGTTCCAGGACAATTTTCCTGAGTTTTGAATTCGTCCTGATGCAGCCCCTCCTGGGAAACTCGTGCTCCTCCTCTGGGTCTCCGAGTGCAGAGACCTCGATGGCAACTGCAGAAATGAAGGGCTGCGTTGAGTTGTCGAGAAGCAAGAACATAGCCAGCGCCTTGTGTTTGGGAGTCAGCAGCTGCTGGACTTTTGCGATTGCCTTCACGGTGCGCTGAATGCCAGGACGGCATGTGCACGTTAAAACAACGAGCTGGGCAAGAGTAATCGAAAGATCACGGCCGTCAGAAAGCAGCTTATATATTGCCCTGGAAAGAGCACTGTATTTGGAGTGTGCAGTAAAATCGTGTTTCTGGACAAGGGAGGCATAAGTGCGCTGCGCTCCTAAGCTATCTCCCTGCGAGACACACTGCCAAAGCTTTTCGCTATGATGCAGTCTAGTGCAGACGCACACTACGGCTCTCCGGAGCTGTCCGAAGCCAAGCGCCGGTGGCCGGCGTCTTTCGGCTGAAGCAGCGCTTCGGAGCGTACGGCTGTTGTGTGCGCGAAGCAGCCGCTTCTCCTGCTCCGGGAGCCGGACAGAGCGGTAGCTTGTACGAGGGCGAAGAACGTTGCCGCAGGGAGACGACATTGTGTGCACAGCCTTGGCACTGCTAGAGGACGGTGACTAAAGCTCCCTGCCTGTTCAATGCACTGCTGGCATGCTTTCTCGAAGGTGTTCCGTGACAACTTTCCTGGGTTTTGACTTCGTTCTGATGCAGCCATTCTTGGGAAATCTGTGCTCGTCCCCGGAGGATCGAGATGCTGAGAACGCGATGGCAGCTGCCGAAATGAAGGACTCTGTTGAAGTGTCGAGAAGAAAGAACTTAGACAAGCGTGTTGTGTTTGGGAGTCAGCAGCTGCTGGACTTTTGCGATTGCTTTCACGGTGCACTGAATGCCAAGAAGGCATGTGCACGTTAAAACAACGAGCTGGGCATGAGCAGGAAGGGAGCACGGGCATCAGAGTGCATCTGGCATCTTGCCCTGGAAAGAGCACTGCTTTTGGAGTGTGCAGTAAAATCGTGTTTCTGGACAAGGGAGGCATAAGTGCGCTGCGCTCCTAAGCTATCTCCCTGCGAGACACACTGCCAAAGCTTTTCGCTATGATGCAGTCTAGTGCAGACGCACACTACGGCTCTCCGGAGCTGTCCGAAGCCAAGCGCCGGTGGCCGGCGTCTTTCGGCTGAAGCAGCGTGTGCGCGAAGCAGCCGCTTCTCCTGCTCCGGGAGCCGGACAGAGCGGTAGCTTGTACGAGGGCGAAGAACGAAGCCGCAGAGCACCGGGCTTCTGCGCGTACCCTAAAAACTGCTAGAGGACCGTGCTGGCCGCTCGCCTGCCTCTTCAATTCCATTCTAGCATCCTTATGGAAGATGTTCCAGGACAATTTTCCTGAGTTTTGAATTCGTCCTGATGCAGCCCCTCCTGGGAAACTCGTGCTCGTCCTCTGAGTCTCCGAGTGCAGAGACCTCGATGGCAACTGCAGAAATGAAGGGCTGCGTTGAGTTGTCGAGAAGCAAGAACATAGCCAGCGCCTTGTGTTTGGGAGTCAGCAGCTGCTGGACTTTTGCGTTTGCCTTCACGGTGCACTGAATGCCAGGACGGCATGTGCACGTTAAAACAACGAGCTGGGCAAGAGTAATCGAAAGATCACGGCCGTCAGAAAGCAGCTTATATATTGCCCTGGAAAGAGCACTGTTTTTGGAGTGTGCAATAAAATCGTGTTTCTGGACAAGGGAGGCATAAGTGCGCTGCGCTCCTAAGCTATCTCCCTGCGAGACACACTGCCAAAGCTTTTCGCTATGATGCAGTCTAGTGCAGACGCACACTACGGCTCTCGGCTGCTGTCCGAAGCCAAGCGCCGGTGGCCGGCGTCTTTCGGCTGAAGCAGCGCTTCGGAGCGTACGGCTGTTGTGTGCGCGAAGCAGCCGCTTCTCCTGCTGCGGGAGCCGGACAGAGCGGTAGCTTGTACGAGGGCGAAGAACGTTGCCGCAGGGAGACGACATTGTGTGCACAGCCTTGGCACTGCTAGAGGACGGTGACTAAAGCTCCCTGCCTGTTCAATGCACTGCTGGCATGCTTTCTCGAAGGTGTTCCGAGACAACTTTCCTGGGTTTTGACTTCGTTCTGATGCAGCCCCTCTTGGGAAATCTGTGCTCGTCCCCGGAGGATCGAGATGCTGAGAACGCGATGGCAGCTGCCGAAATGAAGGACTCTGTTGAAGTATCGAGAAGAAAGAACTTAGACAAGCGTGTTGTGTTTGGGAGTCAGCAGCTGCTGGACTTTTGCGATTGCTTTCACGGTGCACTGAATGCCAAGAAGGCATGTGCACGTTAAAACAACGAGCTGGGCATGAGCAGGAAGGGAGCACGGGCATCAGAGTGCATCTGGCATCTTGCCCTGGAAAGAGCACTGTTTTTGGAGTGTGCAGTAAAATCGTGTTTCTGGACAAGGGAGGCATAAGTGCGCTGCGCTCCTAAGCTATCTCCCTGCGAGACACACTGCCAAAGCTTTTCGCTATGATGCAGTCTAGTGCAGACGCACACTACGGCTCTCCGGAGCTGTCCGAAGCCAAGCGCCGGTGGCCGGCGTCTTTCGGCTGAAGCAGCGCTTCGGAGCGTACGGCTGCCGCTCCGCTGTTGTGTGCGCGAAGCAGCCGCTTCTCCTGCTCCGGGAGCCGGACAGAGCGCTAGCTTGTACGAGGGCGAAGAACGAAGCCGCAGAGCACCGGGCTTCTGCGCGCACCCTAAAAACTGCTAGAGGACCGTGCTGGCCGCTCGCCTGCCTCTTCAATTCCATTCTAGCATCCTTATGGAAGGTGTTCCAGGACAATTTTCCTGAGTTTTGAATTCGTCCTGATGCAGCCCCTCCTGGGAAACTCGTGCTCCTCCTCTGGGTCTCCGAGTGCAGAGACCTCGATGGCAACTGCAGAAATGAAGGGCTGCGTTGAGTTGTCGAGAAGCAAGAACATAGCCAGCGCCTTGTGTTTGGGAGTCAGCAGCTGCTGGACTTTTGCGATTGCCTTCACGGTGCGCTGAATGCCAGGACGGCATGTGCACGTTAAAACAACGAGCTGGGCAAGAGTAATCGAAAGATCACGGCCGTCAGAAAGCAGCTTATATATTGCCCTGGAAAGAGCACTGTATTTGGAGTGTGCAGTAAAATCGTGTTTCTGGACAAGGGAGGCATAAGTGCGCTGCGCTCCTAAGCTATCTCCCTGCGAGACACACTGCCAAAGCTTTTCGCTATGATGCAGTCTAGTGCAGACGCACACTACGGCTCTCGGCTGCTGTCCGAAGCCAAGCGCCGGTGGCCGGCGTCTTTCGGCTGAAGCAGCGCTTCGGAGCGTACGGCTGTTGTGTGCGCGAAGCAGCCGCTTCTCCTGCTCCGGGAGCCGGACAGAGCGGTAGCTTGTACGAGGGCGAAGAACGTTGCCGCAGGGAGACGACATTGTGTGCACAGCCTTGGCACTGCTAGAGGACGGTGACTAAAGCTCCCTGCCTGTTCAATGCACTGCTGGCATGCTTTCTCGAAGGTGTTCCGTGACAACTTTCCTGGGTTTTGACTTCGTTCTGATGCAGCCATTCTTGGGAAATCTGTGCTCGTCCCCGGAGGATCGAGATGCTGAGAACGCGATGGCAGCTGCCGAAATGAAGGACTCTGTTGAAGTGTCGAGAAGAAAGAACTTAGACAAGCGTGTTGTGTTTGGGAGTCAGCAGCTGCTGGACTTTTGCGATTGCTTTCTTTGTGCACTGAATGCCAAGAAGGCATGTGCACGTTAAAACAACGAGCTGGGCATGAGCAGGAAGGGAGCACGGGCATCAGAGTGCATCTGGCATCTTGCCCTGGAAAGAGCACTGCTTTTGGAGTGTGCAGTAAAATCGTGTTTCTGGACAAGGGAGGCATAAGTGCGCTGCGCTCCTAAGCTATCTCCCTGCGAGACACACTGCCAAAGCTTTTCGCTATGATGCAGTCTAGTGCAGACGCACACTACGGCTCTCCGGAGCTGTCCGAAGCCAAGCGCCGGTGGCCGGCGTCTTTCGGCTGAAGCAGCGTGTGCGCGAAGCAGCCGCTTCTCCTGCTCCGGGAGCCGGACAGAGCGGTAGCTTGTACGAGGGCGAAGAACGAAGCCGCAGAGCACCGGGCTTCTGCGCGTACCCTAAAAACTGCTAGAGGACCGTGCTGGCCGCTCGCCTGCCTCTTCAATTCCATTCTAGCATCCTTATGGAAGATGTTCCAGGACAATTTTCCTGAGTTTTGAATTCGTCCTGATGCAGCCCCTCCTGGGAAACTCGTGCTCGTCCTCTGAGTCTCCGAGTGCAGAGACCTCGATGGCAACTGCAGAAATGAAGGGCTGCGTTGAGTTGTCGAGAAGCAAGAACATAGCCAGCGCCTTGTGTTTGGGAGTCAGCAGCTGCTGGACTTTTGCGTTTGCCTTCACGGTGCACTGAATGCCAGGACGGCATGTGCACGTTAAAACAACGAGCTGGGCAAGAGTAATCGAAAGATCACGGCCGTCAGAAAGCAGCTTATATATTGCCCTGGAAAGAGCACTGTTTTTGGAGTGTGCAATAAAATCGTGTTTCTGGACAAGGGAGGCATAAGTGCGCTGCGCTCCTAAGCTATCTCCCTGCGAGACACACTGCCAAAGCTTTTCGCTATGATGCAGTCTAGTGCAGACGCACACTACGGCTCTCGGCTGCTGTCCGAAGCCAAGCGCCGGTGGCCGGCGTCTTTCGGCTGAAGCAGCGCTTCGGAGCGTACGGCTGTTGTGTGCGCGAAGCAGCCGCTTCTCCTGCTCCGGGAGCCGGACAGAGCGGTAGCTTGTACGAGGGCGAAGAACGTTGCCGCAGGGAGACGACATTGTGTGCACAGCCTTGGCACTGCTAGAGGACGGTGACTAAAGCTCCCTGCCTGTTCAATGCACTGCTGGCATGCTTTCTCGAAGGTGTTCCGAGACAACTTTCCTGGGTTTTGACTTCGTTCTGATGCAGCCCCTCTTGGGAAATCTGTGCTCGTCCCCGGAGGATCGAGATGCTGAGAACGCGATGGCAGCTGCCGAAATGAAGGACTCTGTTGAAGTATCGAGAAGAAAGAACTTAGACAAGCGTGTTGTGTTTGGGAGTCAGCAGCTGCTGGACTTTTGCGATTGCTTTCACGGTGCACTGAATGCCAAGAAGGCATGTGCACGTTAAAACAACGAGCTGGGCATGAGCAGGAAGGGAGCACGGGCATCAGAGTGCATCTGGCATCTTGCCCTGGAAAGAGCACTGTTTTTGGAGTGTGCAGTAAAGTCGTGTTTCTGGACAAGGGAGGCATAAGTGCGCTGCGCTCCTAAGCTATCTCCCTGCGAGACACACTGCCAAAGCTTTTCGCTATGATGCAGTCTAGTGCAGACGCACACTACGGCTCTCCGGAGCTGTCCGAAGCCAAGCGCCGGTGGCCGGCGTCTTTCGGCTGAAGCAGCGCTTCGGAGCGTACGGCTGCCGCTCCGCTGTTGTGTGCGCGAAGCAGCCGCTTCTCCTGCTCCGGGAGCCGGACAGAGCGCTAGCTTGTACGAGGGCGAAGAACGAAGCCGCAGAGCACCGGGCTTCTGCGCGCACCCTAAAAACTGCTAGAGGACCGTGCTGGCCGCTCGCCTGCCTCTTCAATTCCATTCTAGCATCCTTATGGAAGGTGTTCCAGGACAATTTTCCTGAGTTTTGAATTCGTCCTGATGCAGCCCCTCCTGGGAAACTCGTGCTCCTCCTCTGGGTCTCCGAGTGCAGAGACCTCGATGGCAACTGCAGAAATGAAGGGCTGCGTTGAGTTGTCGAGAAGCAAGTACATAGCCAGCGCCTTGTGTTTGGGAGTCAGCAGCTGCTGGACTTTTGCGATTGCCTTCACGGTGCGCTGAATGCCAGGACGGCATGTGCACGTTAAAACAACGAGCTGGGCAAGAGTAATCGAAAGATCACGGCCGTCAGAAAGCAGCTTATATATTGCCCTGGAAAGAGCACTGTATTTGGAGTGTGCAGTAAAATCGTGTTTCTGGACAAGGGAGGCATAAGTGCGCTGCGCTCCTAAGCTATCTCCCTGCGAGACACACTGCCAAAGCTTTTCGCTATGATGCAGTCTAGTGCAGACGCACACTACGGCTCTCGGCTGCTGTCCGAAGCCAAGCGCCGGTGGCCGGCGTCTTTCGGCTGAAGCAGCGCTTCGGAGCGTACGGCTGTTGTGTGCGCGAAGCAGCCGCTTCTCCTGCTCCGGGAGCCGGACAGAGCGGTAGCTTGTACGAGGGCGAAGAACGTTGCCGCAGGGAGACGACATTGTGTGCACAGCCTTGGCACTGCTAGAGGACGGTGACTAAAGCTCCCTGCCTGTTCAATGCACTGCTGGCATGCTTTCTCGAAGGTGTTCCGTGACAACTTTCCTGGGTTTTGACTTCGTTCTGATGCAGCCATTCTTGGGAAATCTGTGCTCGTCCCCGGAGGATCGAGATGCAGAGAACGCGATGGCAGCTGCCGAAATGAAGGACTCTGTTGAAGTGTCGAGAAGAAAGAACTTAGACAAGCGTGTTGTGTTTGGGAGTCAGCAGCTGCTGGACTTTTGCGATTGCTTTCTTTGTGCACTGAATGCCAAGAAGGCATGTGCACGTTAAAACAACGAGCTGGGCATGAGCAGGAAGGGAGCACGGGCATCAGAGTGCATCTGGCATCTTGCCCTGGAAAGAGCACTGCTTTTGGAGTGTGCAGTAAAATCGTGTTTCTGGACAAGGGAGGCATAAGTGCGCTGCGCTCCTAAGCTATCTCCCTGCGAGACACACTGCCAAAGCTTTTCGCTATGATGCAGTCTAGTGCAGACGCACACTACGGCTCTCCGGAGCTGTCCGAAGCCAAGCGCCGGTGGCCGGCGTCTTTCGGCTGAAGCAGCGTGTGCGCGAAGCAGCCGCTTCTCCTGCTCCGGGAGCCGGACAGAGCGGTAGCTTGTACGAGGGCGAAGAACGAAGCCGCAGAGCACCGGGCTTCTGCGCGTACCCTAAAAACTGCTAGAGGACCGTGCTGGCCGCTCGCCTGCCTCTTCAATTCCATTCTAGCATCCTTATGGAAGATGTTCCAGGACAATTTTCCTGAGTTTTGAATTCGTCCTGATGCAGCCCCTCCTGGGAAACTCGTGCTCGTCCTCTGAGTCTCCGAGTGCAGAGACCTCGATGGCAACTGCAGAAATGAAGGGCTGCGTTGAGTTGTCGAGAAGCAAGAACATAGCCAGCGCCTTGTGTTTGGGAGTCAGCAGCTGCTGGACTTTTGCGATTGCCTTCACGGTGCGCTGAATGCCAGGACGGCATGTGCACGTTAAAACAACGAGCTGGGCAAGAGTAATCGAAAGATCACGGCCGTCAGAAAGCAGCTTATATATTGCCCTGGAAAGAGCACTGCTTTTGGAGTGTGCAGTAAAATCGTGTTTCTGGACAAGGGAGGCATAAGTGCGCTGCGCTCCTAAGCTATCTCCCTGCGAGACACACTGCCAAAGCTTTTCGCTATGATGCAGTCTAGTGCAGACGCACACTACGGCTCTCCGGAGCTGTCCGAAGCCAAGCGCCGGTGGCCGGCGTCTTTCGGCTGAAGCAGCGCTTCGGAGCGTACGGCTGTTGTGTGCGCGAAGCAGCCGCTTCTCCTGCTCCGGGAGCCGGACAGAGCGGTAGCTTGTACGAGGGCGAAGAACGTTGCCGCAGGGAGACGACATTGTGTGCACAGCCTTGGCACTGCTAGAGGACGGTGACTAAAGCTCCCTGCCTGTTCAATGCACTGCTGGCATGCTTTCTCGAAGGTGTTCCGTGACAACTTTCCTGGGTTTTGACTTCGTTCTGATGCAGCCATTCTTGGGAAATCTGTGCTCGTCCCCGGAGGATCGAGATGCAGAGAACGCGATGGCAGCTGCCGAAATGAAGGACTCTGTTGAAGTGTCGAGAAGAAAGAACTTAGACAAGCGTGTTGTGTTTGGGAGTCAGCAGCTGCTGGACTTTTGCGATTGCTTTCACTGTGCACTGAATGCCAATACGGCATGTGCACGTTAAAACAACGAGCTGGGCATGAGCAGGAAGGGAGCACGGGCATCAGAGTGCATCTGGCATCTTGCCCTGGAAAGAGCACTGCTTTTGGAGTGTGCAGTAAAATCGTGTTTCTGGACAAGGGAGGCATAAGTGCGCTGCGCTCCTAAGCTATCTCCCTGCGAGACACACTGCCAAAGCTTTTCGCTATGATGCAGTCTAGTGCAGACGCACACTACGGCTCTCCGGAGCTGTCCGAAGCCAAGCGCCCGTGGCCGGCGTCTTTCGGCTGAAGCAGCGCTTCGGAGCGTACGGCTGCCGCTCCCCTGTTGTGTGCGCGAAGCAGCCGCTTCTCCTGCTCCGGGAGCCGGACAGAGCGGTAGCTTGTACGAAGGCGAAGAACGAAGCCGCAGAGCAACGGGCTTCTGCGCGCACCCTAAGGACTGCTAGAGGACCGTGCTGGCCGCTCGCCTGCCTCTTCAATTGCATTCTAGCATCCTTATGGAAGGTGTTCCAGGACAATTTTCCTGAGTTTTGAATTCGTCCTGATGCAGCCCCTCCTGGGAAACTCGTGCTCGTCCTCTGAGGCTCCGAGTGCAGAGACCTCGATGGCAACTGCAGAAATGAAGGGCTGCGTTGAGTTGTCGAGAAGCAAGAACATAGCCAGCGCCTTGTGTTTGGGAGTCAGTAGCTGCTGGACTTTTGCGATTGCCTTCACCGTGCACTGAATGCCAGGACGGCATGTGCACGTTAAAACAACGAGCTGGGCAAGAGTAATCGAAAGATCACGGCCGTCAGAAAGCAGCTTATATATTGCCCTGGAAAGAGCACTGCTTTTGGAGTGTGCAGTAAAATCGTGTTTCTGGACAAGGGAGGCATAAGTGCGCTGCGCTCCTAAGCTATCTCCCTGCGAGACACACTGCCAAAGCTTTTCGCTATGATGCAGTCTAGTGCAGACGCACACTACGGCTCTCCGGAGCTGTCCGAAGCCAAGCGCCGGTGGCCGGCGTCTTTCGGCTGAAGCAGCGCTTCGGAGCGTACGGCTGTTGTGTGCGCGAAGCAGCCGCTTCTCCTGCTCCGGGAGCCGGACAGAGCGGTAGCTTGTACGAGGGCGAAGAACGTTGCCGCAGGGAGACGACATTGTGTGCACAGCCTTGGCACTGCTAGAGGACGGTGGCTAAAGCTCCCTGCCTCTTCAATGCACTGCTGGCATGCTTTCTCGAAGGTGTTCCGTGACAACTTTCCTGGGTTTTGACTTCGTTCTGATGCAGCCATTCTTGGGAAATCTGTGCTCGTCCCCGGAGGATCGAGATGCAGAGAACGCGATGGCAGCTGCCGAAATGAAGGACTCTGTTGAAGTGTCGAGAAGAAAGAACTTAGACAAGCGTGTTGTGTTTGGGAGTCAGCAGCTGCTGGACTTTTGCGATTGCTTTCTTTGTGCACTGAATGCCAAGAAGGCATGTGCACGTTAAAACAACGAGCTGGGCATGAGCAGGAAGGGAGCACGGGCATCAGAGTGCATCTGGCATCTTGCCCTGGAAAGAGCACTGCTTTTGGAGTGTGCAGTAAAATCGTGTTTCTGGACAAGGGAGGCATAAGTGCGCTGCGCTCCTAAGCTATCTCCCTGCGAGACACACTGCCAAAGCTTTTCGCTATGATGCAGTCTAGTGCAGACGCACACTACGGCTCTCCGGAGCTGTCCGAAGCCAAGCGCCGGTGGCCGGCGTCTTTCGGCTGAAGCAGCGTGTGCGCGAAGCAGCCGCTTCTCCTGCTCCGGGAGCCGGACAGAGCGCTAGCTTGTACGAGGGCGAAGAACGAAGCCGCAGAGCACCGGGCTTCTGCGCGCACCCTAAGGACTGCTAGAGGACCGTGCTGGCCGCTCGCCTTCCCCTTCAATTCCATTCTAGCATCCCTATAGAAGATGTTCCAGGACAATTTTCCTGAGTTTTGAATTCGTCCTGATGCAGCCCCTCCTGGGAAACTCGTGCTCGTCCTCTGGGTCTCCGAGTGCAGAGACCTCGATGGCAACTGCAGAAATGAAGGGCTGCGTTGAGTTGTCGAGAAGCAAGAACATAGCCAGCGCCTTGTGTTTGGGAGTCAGCAGCTGCTGGACTTTTGCGTTTGCCTTCACGGTGCACTGAATGCCAGGACGGCATGTGCACGTTAAAACAACGAGCTGGGCAAGAGTAATCGAAAGATCACGGCCGTCAGAAAGCAGCTTATATATTGCCCTGGAAAGAGCACTGTTTTTGGAGTGTGCAATAAAATCGTGTTTCTGGACAAGGGAGGCATAAGTGCGCTGCGCTCCTAAGCTATCTCCCTGCGAGACACACTGCCAAAGCTTTTCGCTATGATGCAGTCTAGTGCAGACGCACACTACGGCTCTCGGCTGCTGTCCGAAGCCAAGCGCCGGTGGCCGGCGTCTTTCGGCTGAAGCAGCGCTTCGGAGCGTACGGCTGTTGTGTGCGCGAAGCAGCCGCTTCTCCTGCTCCGGGAGCCGGACAGAGCGGTAGCTTGTACGAGGGCGAAGAACGTTGCCGCAGGGAGACGACATTGTGTGCACAGCCTTGGCACTGCTAGAGGACGGTGACTAAAGCTCCCTGCCTGTTCAATGCACTGCTGGCATGCTTTCTCGAAGGTGTTCCGAGACAACTTTCCTGGGTTTTGACTTCGTTCTGATGCAGCCCCTCTTGGGAAATCTGTGCTCGTCCCCGGAGGATCGAGATGCTGAGAACGCGATGGCAGCTGCCGAAATGAAGGACTCTGTTGAAGTGTCGAGAAGAAAGAACTTAGACAAGCGTGTTGTGTTTGGGAGTCAGCAGCTGCTGGACTTTTGCGATTGCTTTCACGGTGCACTGAATGCCAAGAAGGCATGTGCACGTTAAAACAACGAGCTGGGCATGAGCAGGAAGGGAGCACGGGCATCAGAGTGCATCTGGCATCTTGCCCTGGAAAGAGCACTGTTTTTGGAGTGTGCAGTAAAATCGTGTTTCTGGACAAGGGAGGCATAAGTGCGCTGCGCTCCTAAGCTATCTCCCTGCGAGACACACTGCCAAAGCTTTTCGCTATGATGCAGTCTAGTGCAGACGCACACTACGGCTCTCCGGAGCTGTCCGAAGCCAAGCGCCGGTGGCCGGCGTCTTTCGGCTGAAGCAGCGCTTCGGAGCGTACGGCTGCCGCTCCCCTGTTGTGTGCGCGAAGCAGCCGCTTCTCCTGCTCCGGGAGCCGGACAGAGCGCTAGCTTGTACGAGGGCGAAGAACGAAGCCGCAGAGCACCGGGCTTCTGCGCGCACCCTAAAAACTGCTAGAGGACCGTGCTGGCCGCTCGCCTGCCTCTTCAATTGCATTCTAGCATCCTTATGGAAGGTGTTCCAGGACAATTTTCCTGAGTTTTGAATTCGTCCTGATGCAGCCCCTCCTGGGAAACTCGTGCTCCTCCTCTGGGTCTCCGAGTGCAGAGACCTCGATGGCAACTGCAGAAATGAAGGGCTGCGTTGAGTTGTCGAGAAGCAAGAACATAGCCAGCGCCTTGTGTTTGGGAGTCAGCAGCTGCTGGACTTTTGCGATTGCCTTCACGGTGCGCTGAATGCCAGGACGGCATGTGCACGTTAAAACAACGAGCTGGGCAAGAGTAATCGAAAGATCACGGCCGTCAGAAAGCAGCTTATATATTGCCCTGGAAAGAGCACTGCTTTTGGAGTGTGCAGTAAAATCGTGTTTCTGGACAAGGGAGGCATAAGTGCGCTGCGCTCCTAAGCTATCTCCCTGCGAGACACACTGCCAAAGCTTTTCGCTATGATGCAGTCTAGTGCAGACGCACACTACGGCTCTCCGGAGCTGTCCGAAGCCAAGCGCCGGTGGCCGGCGTCTTTCGGCTGAAGCAGCGCTTCGGAGCGTACGGCTGTTGTGTGCGCGAAGCAGCCGCTTCTCCTGCTCCGGGAGCCGGACAGAGCGGTAGCTTGTACGAGGGCGAAGAACGTTGCCGCAGGGAGACGACATTGTGTGCACAGCCTTGGCACTGCTAGAGGACGGTGACTAAAGCTCCCTGCCTGTTCAATGCACTGCTGGCATGCTTTCTCGAAGGTGTTCCGTGACAACTTTCCTGGGTTTTGACTTCGTTCTGATGCAGCCATTCTTGGGAAATCTGTGCTCGTCCCCGGAGGATCGAGATGCAGAGAACGCGATGGCAGCTGCCGAAATGAAGGACTCTGTTGAAGTGTCGAGAAGAAAGAACTTAGACAAGCGTGTTGTGTTTGGGAGTCAGCAGCTGCTGGACTTTTGCGATTGCTTTCACTGTGCACTGAATGCCAATACGGCATGTGCACGTTAAAACAACGAGCTGGGCATGAGCAGGAAGGGAGCACGGGCATCAGAGTGCATCTGGCATCTTGCCCTGGAAAGAGCACTGCTTTTGGAGTGTGCAGTAAAATCGTGTTTCTGGACAAGGGAGGCATAAGTGCGCTGCGCTCCTAAGCTATCTCCCTGCGAGACACACTGCCAAAGCTTTTCGCTATGATGCAGTCTAGTGCAGACGCACACTACGGCTCTCCGGAGCTGTCCGAAGCCAAGCGCCGGTGGCCGGCGTCTTTCGGCTGAAGCAGCGTGTGCGCGAAGCAGCCGCTTCTCCTGCTCCGGGAGCCGGACAGAGCGCTAGCTTGTACGAGGGCGAAGAACGAAGCCGCAGAGCACCGGGCTTCTGCGCGCACCCTAAAAACTGCTAGAGGACCGTGCTGGCCGCTCGCCTGCCTCTTCAATTGCATTCTAGCATCCTTATGGAAGATGTTCCAGGACAATTTTCCTGAGTTTTTAATTCGTCCTGATGCAGCCCCTCCTGGGAAACTCGTGCTCCTCCTCTGGGTCTCCGAGTGCAGAGACCTCGATGGCAACTGCAGAAATGAAGGGCTGCGTTGAGTTGTCGAGAAGCAAGAACATAGCCAGCGCCTTGTGTTTGGGAGTCAGCAGCTGCTGGACTTTTGCGTTTGCCTTCACGGTGCACTGAATGCCAGGACGGCATGTGCACGTTAAAACAACGAGCTGGGCAAGAGTAATCGAAAGATCACGGCCGTCAGAAAGCAGCTTATATATTGCCCTGGAAAGAGCACTGTTTTTGGAGTGTGCAATAAAATCGTGTTTCTGGACAAGGGAGGCATAAGTGCGCTGCGCTCCTAAGCTATCTCCCTGCGAGACACACTGCCAAAGCTTTTCGCTATGATGCAGTCTAGTGCAGACGCACACTACGGCTCTCGGCTGCTGTCCGAAGCCAAGCGCCGGTGGCCGGCGTCTTTCGGCTGAAGCAGCGCTTCGGAGCGTACGGCTGTTGTGTGCGCGAAGCAGCCGCTTCTCCTGCTCCGGGAGCCGGACAGAGCGGTAGCTTGTACGAGGGCGAAGAACGTTGCCGCAGGGAGACGACATTGTGTGCACAGCCTTGGCACTGCTAGAGGACGGTGGCTAAAGCTCCCTGCCTCTTCAATGCACTGCTGGCATGCTTTCTTGAAGGTGTTCCGAGACAACTTTCCTGGGTTTTGACTTCGTTCTGATGCAGCCATTCTTGGGAAATCTGTGCTCGTCCCCGGAGGATCGAGATGCAGAGAACGCGATGGCAGCTGCCGAAATGAAGGACTCTGTTGAAGTGTCGAGAAGAAAGAACTTAGACAAGCGTGTTGTGTTTGGGAGTCAGCAGCTGCTGGACTTTTGCGATTGCTTTCTTTGTGCACTGAATGCCAAGAAGGCATGTGCACGTTAAAACAACGAGCTGGGCATGAGCAGGAAGGGAGCACGGGCATCAGAGTGCATCTGGCATCTTGCCCTGGAAAGAGCACTGCTTTTGGAGTGTGCAGTAAAATCGTGTTTCTGGACAAGGGAGGCATAAGTGCGCTGCGCTCCTAAGCTATCTCCCTGCGAGACACACTGCCAAAGCTTTTCGCTATGATGCAGTCTAGTGCAGACGCACACTACGGCTCTCCGGAGCTGTCCGAAGCCAAGCGCCGGTGGCCGGCGTCTTTCGGCTGAAGCAGCGTGTGCGCGAAGCAGCCGCTTCTCCTGCTCCGGGAGCCGGACAGAGCGCTAGCTTGTACGAGGGCGAAGAACGAAGCCGCAGAGCACCGGGCTTCTGCGCGTACCCTAAAAACTGCTAGAGGACCGTGCTGGCCGCTCGCCTGCCTCTTCAATTCCATTCTAGCATCCTTATGGAAGATGTTCCAGGACAATTTTCCTGAGTTTTGAATTCGTCCTGATGCAGCCCCTCCTGGGAAACTCGTGCTCGTCCTCTGAGTCTCCGAGTGCAGAGACCTCGATGGCAACTGCAGAAATGAAGGGCTGCGTTGAGTTGTCGAGAAGCAAGAACATAGCCAGCGCCTTGTGTTTGGGAGTCAGCAGCTGCTGGACTTTTGCGTTTGCCTTCACGGTGCACTGAATGCCAGGACGGCATGTGCACGTTAAAACAACGAGCTGGGCAAGAGTAATCGAAAGATCACGGCCGTCAGAAAGCAGCTTATATATTGCCCTGGAAAGAGCACTGTTTTTGGAGTGTGCAATAAAATCGTGTTTCTGGACAAGGGAGGCATAAGTGCGCTGCGCTCCTAAGCTATCTCCCTGCGAGACACACTGCCAAAGCTTTTCGCTATGATGCAGTCTAGTGCAGACGCACACTACGGCTCTCGGCTGCTGTCCGAAGCCAAGCGCCGGTGGCCGGCGTCTTTCGGCTGAAGCAGCGCTTCGGAGCGTACGGCTGTTGTGTGCGCGAAGCAGCCGCTTCTCCTGCTCCGGGAGCCGGACAGAGCGGTAGCTTGTACGAGGGCGAAGAACGTTGCCGCAGGGAGACGACATTGTGTGCACAGCCTTGGCACTGCTAGAGGACGGTGACTAAAGCTCCCTGCCTGTTCAATGCACTGCTGGCATGCTTTCTCGAAGGTGTTCCGAGACAACTTTCCTGGGTTTTGACTTCGTTCTGATGCAGCCCCTCTTGGGAAATCTGTGCTCGTCCCCGGAGGATCGAGATGCTGAGAACGCGATGGCAGCTGCCGAAATGAAGGACTCTGTTGAAGTATCGAGAAGAAAGAACTTAGACAAGCGTGTTGTGTTTGGGAGTCAGCAGCTGCTGGACTTTTGCGATTGCTTTCACGGTGCACTGAATGCCAAGAAGGCATGTGCACGTTAAAACAACGAGCTGGGCATGAGCAGGAAGGGAGCACGGGCATCAGAGTGCATCTGGCATCTTGCCCTGGAAAGAGCACTGTTTTTGGAGTGTGCAGTAAAATCGTGTTTCTGGACAAGGGAGGCATAAGTGCGCTGCGCTCCTAAGCTATCTCCCTGCGAGACACACTGCCAAAGCTTTTCGCTATGATGCAGTCTAGTGCAGACGCACACTACGGCTCTCCGGAGCTGTCCGAAGCCAAGCGCCGGTGGCCGGCGTCTTTCGGCTGAAGCAGCGCTTCGGAGCGGACGGCTGCCGCTCCGCTGTTGTGTGCGCGAAGCAGCCGCTTCTCCTGCTCCGGGAGCCGGACAGAGCGCTAGCTTGTACGAGGGCGAAGAACGAAGCCGCAGAGCACCGGGCTTCTGCGCGCACCCTAAAAACTGCTAGAGGACCGTGCTGGCCGCTCGCCTGCCTCTTCAATTCCATTCTAGCATCCTTATGGAAGGTGTTCCAGGACAATTTTCCTGAGTTTTGAATTCGTCCTGATGCAGCCCCTCCTGGGAAACTCGTGCTCCTCCTCTGGGTCTCCGAGTGCAGAGACCTCGATGGCAACTGCAGAAATGAAGGGCTGCGTTGAGTTGTCGAGAAGCAAGAACATAGCCAGCGCCTTGTGTTTGGGAGTCAGCAGCTGCTGGACTTTTGCGATTGCCTTCACGGTGCGCTGAATGCCAGGACGGCATGTGCACGTTAAAACAACGAGCTGGGCAAGAGTAATCGAAAGATCACGGCCGTCAGAAAGCAGCTTATATATTGCCCTGGAAAGAGCACTGTATTTGGAGTGTGCAGTAAAATCGTGTTTCTGGACAAGGGAGGCATAAGTGCGCTGCGCTCCTAAGCTATCTCCCTGCGAGACACACTGCCAAAGCTTTTCGCTATGATGCAGTCTAGTGCAGACGCACACTACGGCTCTCGGCTGCTGTCCGAAGCCAAGCGCCGGTGGCCGGCGTCTTTCGGCTGAAGCAGCGCTTCGGAGCGTACGGCTGTTGTGTGCGCGAAGCAGCCGCTTCTCCTGCTCCGGGAGCCGGACAGAGCGGTAGCTTGTACGAGGGCGAAGAACGTTGCCGCAGGGAGACGACATTGTGTGCACAGCCTTGGCACTGCTAGAGGACGGTGACTAAAGCTCCCTGCCTGTTCAATGCACTGCTGGCATGCTTTCTCGAAGGTGTTCCGTGACAACTTTCCTGGGTTTTGACTTCGTTCTGATGCAGCCATTCTTGGGAAATCTGTGCTCGTCCCCGGAGGATCGAGATGCTGAGAACGCGATGGCAGCTGCCGAAATGAAGGACTCTGTTGAAGTGTCGAGAAGAAAGAACTTAGACAAGCGTGTTGTGTTTGGGAGTCAGCAGCTGCTGGACTTTTGCGATTGCTTTCACGGTGCACTGAATGCCAAGAAGGCATGTGCACGTTAAAACAACGAGCTGGGCATGAGCAGGAAGGGAGCACGGGCATCAGAGTGCATCTGGCATCTTGCCCTGGAAAGAGCACTGCTTTTGGAGTGTGCAGTAAAATCGTGTTTCTGGACAAGGGAGGCATAAGTGCGCTGCGCTCCTAAGCTATCTCCCTGCGAGACACACTGCCAAAGCTTTTCGCTATGATGCAGTCTAGTGCAGACGCACACTACGGCTCTCCGGAGCTGTCCGAAGCCAAGCGCCGGTGGCCGGCGTCTTTCGGCTGAAGCAGCGTGTGCGCGAAGCAGCCGCTTCTCCTGCTCCGGGAGCCGGACAGAGCGGTAGCTTGTACGAGGGCGAAGAACGAAGCCGCAGAGCACCGGGCTTCTGCGCGTACCCTAAAAACTGCTAGAGGACCGTGCTGGCCGCTCGCCTGCCTCTTCAATTCCATTCTAGCATCCTTATGGAAGATGTTCCAGGACAATTTTCCTGAGTTTTGAATTCGTCCTGATGCAGCCCCTCCTGGGAAACTCGTGCTCGTCCTCTGAGTCTCCGAGTGCAGAGACCTCGATGGCAACTGCAGAAATGAAGGGCTGCGTTGAGTTGTCGAGAAGCAAGAACATAGCCAGCGCCTTGTGTTTGGGAGTCAGCAGCTGCTGGACTTTTGCGTTTGCCTTCACGGTGCACTGAATGCCAGGACGGCATGTGCACGTTAAAACAACGAGCTGGGCAAGAGTAATCGAAAGATCACGGCCGTCAGAAAGCAGCTTATATATTGCCCTGGAAAGAGCACTGTATTTGGAGTGTGCAATAAAATCGTGTTTCTGGACAAGGGAGGCATAAGTGCGCTGCGCTCCTAAGCTATCTCCCTGCGAGACACACTGCCAAAGCTTTTCGCTATGATGCAGTCTAGTGCAGACGCACACTACGGCTCTCGGCTGCTGTCCGAAGCCAAGCGCCGGTGGCCGGCGTCTTTCGGCTGAAGCAGCGCTTCGGAGCGTACGGCTGTTGTGTGCGCGAAGCAGCCGCTTCTCCTGCTCCGGGAGCCGGACAGAGCGGTAGCTTGTACGAGGGCGAAGAACGTTGCCGCAGGGAGACGACATTGTGTGCACAGCCTTGGCACTGCTAGAGGACGGTGACTAAAGCTCCCTGCCTGTTCAATGCACTGCTGGCATGCTTTCTCGAAGGTGTTCCGAGACAACTTTCCTGGGTTTTGACTTCGTTCTGATGCAGCCCCTCTTGGGAAATCTGTGCTCGTCCCCGGAGGATCGAGATGCTGAGAACGCGATGGCAGCTGCCGAAATGAAGGACTCTGTTGAAGTATCGAGAAGAAAGAACTTAGACAAGCGTGTTGTGTTTGGGAGTCAGCAGCTGCTGGACTTTTGCGATTGCTTTCACGGTGCACTGAATGCCAAGAAGGCATGTGCACGTTAAAACAACGAGCTGGGCATGAGCAGGAAGGGAGCACGGGCATCAGAGTGCATCTGGCATCTTGCCCTGGAAAGAGCACTGTTTTTGGAGTGTGCAGTAAAATCGTGTTTCTGGACAAGGGAGGCATAAGTGCGCTGCGCTCCTAAGCTATCTCCCTGCGAGACACACTGCCAAAGCTTTTCGCTATGATGCAGTCTAGTGCAGACGCACACTACGGCTCTCCGGAGCTGTCCGAAGCCAAGCGCCGGTGGCCGGCGTCTTTCGGCTGAAGCAGCGCTTCGGAGCGTACGGCTGCCGCTCCGCTGTTGTGTGCGCGAAGCAGCCGCTTCTCCTGCTCCGGGAGCCGGACAGAGCGCTAGCTTGTACGAGGGCGAAGAACGAAGCCGCAGAGCACCGGGCTTCTGCGCGCACCCTAAAAACTGCTAGAGGACCGTGCTGGCCGCTCGCCTGCCTCTTCAATTCCATTCTAGCATCCTTATGGAAGGTGTTCCAGGACAATTTTCCTGAGTTTTGAATTCGTCCTGATGCAGCCCCTCCTGGGAAACTCGTGCTCCTCCTCTGGGTCTCCGAGTGCAGAGACCTCGATGGCAACTGCAGAAATGAAGGGCTGCGTTGAGTTGTCGAGAAGCAAGAACATAGCCAGCGCCTTGTGTTTGGGAGTCAGCAGCTGCTGGACTTTTGCGATTGCCTTCACGGTGCGCTGAATGCCAGGACGGCATGTGCACGTTAAAACAACGAGCTGGGCAAGAGTAATCGAAAGATCACGGCCGTCAGAAAGCAGCTTATATATTGCCCTGGAAAGAGCACTGTATTTGGAGTGTGCAGTAAAATCGTGTTTCTGGACAAGGGAGGCATAAGTGCGCTGCGCTCCTAAGCTATCTCCCTGCGAGACACACTGCCAAAGCTTTTCGCTATGATGCAGTCTAGTGCAGACGCACACTACGGCTCTCGGCTGCTGTCCGAAGCCAAGCGCCGGTGGCCGGCGTCTTTCGGCTGAAGCAGCGCTTCGGAGCGTACGGCTGTTGTGTGCGCGAAGCAGCCGCTTCTCCTGCTCCGGGAGCCGGACAGAGCGGTAGCTTGTACGAGGGCGAAGAACGTTGCCGCAGGGAGACGACATTGTGTGCACAGCCTTGGCACTGCTAGAGGACGGTGACTAAAGCTCCCTGCCTGTTCAATGCACTGCTGGCATGCTTTCTCGAAGGTGTTCCGTGACAACTTTCCTGGGTTTTGACTTCGTTCTGATGCAGCCATTCTTGGGAAATCTGTGCTCGTCCCCGGAGGATCGAGATGCAGAGAACGCGATGGCAGCTGCCGAAATGAAGGACTCTGTTGAAGTGTCGAGAAGAAAGAACTTAGACAAGCGTGTTGTGTTTGGGAGTCAGCAGCTGCTGGACTTTTGCGATTGCTTTCACGGTGCACTGAATGCCAAGAAGGCATGTGCACGTTAAAACAACGAGCTGGGCATGAGCAGGAAGGGAGCACGGGCATCAGAGTGCATCTGGCATCTTGCCCTGGAAAGAGCACTGCTTTTGGAGTGTGCAGTAAAATCGTGTTTCTGGACAAGGGAGGCATAAGTGCGCTGCGCTCCTAAGCTATCTCCCTGCGAGACACACTGCCAAAGCTTTTCGCTATGATGCAGTCTAGTGCAGACGCACACTACGGCTCTCCGGAGCTGTCCGAAGCCAAGCGCCGGTGGCCGGCGTCTTTCGGCTGAAGCAGCGTGTGCGCGAAGCAGCCGCTTCTCCTGCTCCGGGAGCCGGACAGAGCGGTAGCTTGTACGAGGGCGAAGAACGAAGCCGCAGAGCACCGGGCTTCTGCGCGTACCCTAAAAACTGCTAGAGGACCGTGCTGGCCGCTCGCCTGCCTCTTCAATTCCATTCTAGCATCCTTATGGAAGATGTTCCAGGACAATTTTCCTGAGTTTTGAATTCGTCCTGATGCAGCCCCTCCTGGGAAACTCGTGCTCGTCCTCTGAGTCTCCGAGTGCAGAGACCTCGATGGCAACTGCAGAAATGAAGGGCTGCGTTGAGTTGTCGAGAAGCAAGAACATAGCCAGCGCCTTGTGTTTGGGAGTCAGCAGCTGCTGGACTTTTGCGATTGCCTTCACGGTGCGCTGAATGCCAGGACGGCATGTGCACGTTAAAACAACGAGCTGGGCAAGAGTAATCGAAAGATCACGGCCGTCAGAAAGCAGCTTATATATTGCCCTGGAAAGAGCACTGCTTTTGGAGTGTGCAGTAAAATCGTGTTTCTGGACAAGGGAGGCATAAGTGCGCTGCGCTCCTAAGCTATCTCCCTGCGAGACACACTGCCAAAGCTTTTCGCTATGATGCAGTCTAGTGCAGACGCACACTACGGCTCTCCGGAGCTGTCCGAAGCCAAGCGCCGGTGGCCGGCGTCTTTCGGCTGAAGCAGCGCTTCGGAGCGTACGGCTGTTGTGTGCGCGAAGCAGCCGCTTCTCCTGCTCCGGGAGCCGGACAGAGCGGTAGCTTGTACGAGGGCGAAGAACGTTGCCGCAGGGAGACGACATTGTGTGCACAGCCTTGGCACTGCTAGAGGACGGTGACTAAAGCTCCCTGCCTGTTCAATGCACTGCTGGCATGCTTTCTCGAAGGTGTTCCGTGACAACTTTCCTGGGTTTTGACTTCGTTCTGATGCAGCCATTCTTGGGAAATCTGTGCTCGTCCCCGGAGGATCGAGATGCAGAGAACGCGATGGCAGCTGCCGAAATGAAGGACTCTGTTGAAGTGTCGAGAAGAAAGAACTTAGACAAGCGTGTTGTGTTTGGGAGTCAGCAGCTGCTGGACTTTTGCGATTGCTTTCACTGTGCACTGAATGCCAATACGGCATGTGCACGTTAAAACAACGAGCTGGGCATGAGCAGGAAGGGAGCACGGGCATCAGAGTGCATCTGGCATCTTGCCCTGGAAAGAGCACTGCTTTTGGAGTGTGCAGTAAAATCGTGTTTCTGGACAAGGGAGGCATAAGTGCGCTGCGCTCCTAAGCTATCTCCCTGCGAGACACACTGCCAAAGCTTTTCGCTATGATGCAGTCTAGTGCAGACGCACACTACGGCTCTCCGGAGCTGTCCGAAGCCAAGCGCCCGTGGCCGGCGTCTTTCGGCTGAAGCAGCGCTTCGGAGCGTACGGCTGCCGCTCCCCTGTTGTGTGCGCGAAGCAGCCGCTTCTCCTGCTCCGGGAGCCGGACAGAGCGGTAGCTTGTACGAAGGCGAAGAACGAAGCCGCAGAGCAACGGGCTTCTGCGCGCACCCTAAGGACTGCTAGAGGACCGTGCTGGCCGCTCGCCTGCCTCTTCAATTGCATTCTAGCATCCTTATGGAAGGTGTTCCAGGACAATTTTCCTGAGTTTTGAATTCGTCCTGATGCAGCCCCTCCTGGGAAACTCGTGCTCGTCCTCTGAGGCTCCGAGTGCAGAGACCTCGATGGCAACTGCAGAAATGAAGGGCTGCGTTGAGTTGTCGAGAAGCAAGAACATAGCCAGCGCCTTGTGTTTGGGAGTCAGTAGCTGCTGGACTTTTGCGATTGCCTTCACCGTGCACTGAATGCCAGGACGGCATGTGCACGTTAAAACAACGAGCTGGGCAAGAGTAATCGAAAGATCACGGCCGTCAGAAAGCAGCTTATATATTGCCCTGGAAAGAGCACTGCTTTTGGAGTGTGCAGTAAAATCGTGTTTCTGGACAAGGGAGGCATAAGTGCGCTGCGCTCCTAAGCTATCTCCCTGCGAGACACACTGCCAAAGCTTTTCGCTATGATGCAGTCTAGTGCAGACGCACACTACGGCTCTCCGGAGCTGTCCGAAGCCAAGCGCCGGTGGCCGGCGTCTTTCGGCTGAAGCAGCGCTTCGGAGCGTACGGCTGTTGTGTGCGCGAAGCAGCCGCTTCTCCTGCTCCGGGAGCCGGACAGAGCGGTAGCTTGTACGAGGGCGAAGAACGTTGCCGCAGGGAGACGACATTGTGTGCACAGCCTTGGCACTGCTAGAGGACGGTGGCTAAAGCTCCCTGCCTCTTCAATGCACTGCTGGCATGCTTTCTCGAAGGTGTTCCGTGACAACTTTCCTGGGTTTTGACTTCGTTCTGATGCAGCCATTCTTGGGAAATCTGTGCTCGTCCCCGGAGGATCGAGATGCAGAGAACGCGATGGCAGCTGCCGAAATGAAGGACTCTGTTGAAGTGTCGAGAAGAAAGAACTTAGACAAGCGTGTTGTGTTTGGGAGTCAGCAGCTGCTGGACTTTTGCGATTGCTTTCTTTGTGCACTGAATGCCAAGAAGGCATGTGCACGTTAAAACAACGAGCTGGGCATGAGCAGGAAGGGAGCACGGGCATCAGAGTGCATCTGGCATCTTGCCCTGGAAAGAGCACTGCTTTTGGAGTGTGCAGTAAAATCGTGTTTCTGGACAAGGGAGGCATAAGTGCGCTGCGCTCCTAAGCTATCTCCCTGCGAGACACACTGCCAAAGCTTTTCGCTATGATGCAGTCTAGTGCAGACGCACACTACGGCTCTCCGGAGCTGTCCGAAGCCAAGCGCCGGTGGCCGGCGTCTTTCGGCTGAAGCAGCGTGTGCGCGAAGCAGCCGCTTCTCCTGCTCCGGGAGCCGGACAGAGCGGTAGCTTGTACGAGGGCGAAGAACGAAGCCGCAGAGCACCGGGCTTCTGCGCGCACCCTAAGGACTGCTAGAGGACCGTGCTGGCCGCTCGCCTTCCCCTTCAATTCCATTCTAGCATCCCTATAGAAGATGTTCCAGGACAATTTTCCTGAGTTTTGAATTCGTCCTGATGCAGCCCCTCCTGGGAAACTCGTGCTCGTCCTCTGGGTCTCCGAGTGCAGAGACCTCGATGGCAACTGCAGAAATGAAGGGCTGCGTTGAGTTGTCGAGAAGCAAGAACATAGCCAGCGCCTTGTGTTTGGGAGTCAGCAGCTGCTGGACTTTTGCGTTTGCCTTCACGGTGCACTGAATGCCAGGACGGCATGTGCACGTTAAAACAACGAGCTGGGCAAGAGTAATCGAAAGATCACGGCCGTCAGAAAGCAGCTTATATATTGCCCTGGAAAGAGCACTGTTTTTGGAGTGTGCAATAAAATCGTGTTTCTGGACAAGGGAGGCATAAGTGCGCTGCGCTCCTAAGCTATCTCCCTGCGAGACACACTGCCAAAGCTTTTCGCTATGATGCAGTCTAGTGCAGACGCACACTACGGCTCTCGGCTGCTGTCCGAAGCCAAGCGCCGGTGGCCGGCGTCTTTCGGCTGAAGCAGCGCTTCGGAGCGTACGGCTGTTGTGTGCGCGAAGCAGCCGCTTCTCCTGCTCCGGGAGCCGGACAGAGCGGTAGCTTGTACGAGGGCGAAGAACGTTGCCGCAGGGAGACGACATTGTGTGCACAGCCTTGGCACTGCTAGAGGACGGTGACTAAAGCTCCCTGCCTGTTCAATGCACTGCTGGCATGCTTTCTCGAAGGTGTTCCGAGACAACTTTCCTGGGTTTTGACTTCGTTCTGATGCAGCCCCTCTTGGGAAATCTGTGCTCGTCCCCGGAGGATCGAGATGCTGAGAACGCGATGGCAGCTGCCGAAATGAAGGACTCTGTTGAAGTGTCGAGAAGAAAGAACTTAGACAAGCGTGTTGTGTTTGGGAGTCAGCAGCTGCTGGACTTTTGCGATTGCTTTCACTGTGCACTGAATGCCAATACGGCATGTGCACGTTAAAACAACGAGCTGGGCATGAGCAGGAAGGGAGCACGGGCATCAGAGTGCATCTGGCATCTTGCCCTGGAAAGAGCACTGTTTTTGGAGTGTGCAGTAAAATCGTGTTTCTGGACAAGGGAGGCATAAGTGCGCTGCGCTCCTAAGCTATCTCCCTGCGAGACACACTGCCAAAGCTTTTCGCTATGATGCAGTCTAGTGCAGACGCACACTACGGCTCTCCGGAGCTGTCCGAAGCCAAGCGCCGGTGGCCGGCGTCTTTCGGCTGAAGCAGCGCTTCGGAGCGTACGGCTGCCGCTCCCCTGTTGTGTGCGCGAAGCAGCCGCTTCTCCTGCTCCGGGAGCCGGACAGAGCGCTAGCTTGTACGAGGGCGAAGAACGAAGCCGCAGAGCACCGGGCTTCTGCGCGCACCCTAAAAACTGCTAGAGGACCGTGCTGGCCGCTCGCCTGCCTCTTCAATTCCATTCTAGCATCCTTATGGAAGGTGTTCCAGGACAATTTTCCTGAGTTTTGAATTCGTCCTGATGCAGCCCCTCCTGGGAAACTCGTGCTCCTCCTCTGGGTCTCCGAGTGCAGAGACCTCGATGGCAACTGCAGAAATGAAGGGCTGCGTTGAGTTGTCGAGAAGCAAGAACATAGCCAGCGCCTTGTGTTTGGGAGTCAGCAGCTGCTGGACTTTTGCGATTGCCTTCACGGTGCGCTGAATGCCAGGACGGCATGTGCACGTTAAAACAACGAGCTGGGCAAGAGTAATCGAAAGATCACGGCCGTCAGAAAGCAGCTTATATATTGCCCTGGAAAGAGCACTGCTTTTGGAGTGTGCAGTAAAATCGTGTTTCTGGACAAGGGAGGCATAAGTGCGCTGCGCTCCTAAGCTATCTCCCTGCGAGACACACTGCCAAAGCTTTTCGCTATGATGCAGTCTAGTGCAGACGCACACTACGGCTCTCCGGAGCTGTCCGAAGCCAAGCGCCGGTGGCCGGCGTCTTTCGGCTGAAGCAGCGCTTCGGAGCGTACGGCTGTTGTGTGCGCGAAGCAGCCGCTTCTCCTGCTCCGGGAGCCGGACAGAGCGCTAGCTTGTACGAGGGCGAAGAACGTTGCCGCAGGGAGACGACATTGTGTGCACAGCCTTGGCACTGCTAGAGGACGGTGACTAAAGCTCCCTGCCTGTTCAATGCACTGCTGGCATGCTTTCTCGAAGGTGTTCCGTGACAACTTTCCTGGGTTTTGACTTCGTTCTGATGCAGCCATTCTTGGGAAATCTGTGCTCGTCCCCGGAGGATCGAGATGCAGAGAACGCGATGGCAGCTGCCGAAATGAAGGACTCTGTTGAAGTGTCGAGAAGAAAGAACTTAGACAAGCGTGTTGTGTTTGGGAGTCAGCAGCTGCTGGACTTTTGCGATTGCTTTCACTGTGCACTGAATGCCAATACGGCATGTGCACGTTAAAACAACGAGCTGGGCATGAGCAGGAAGGGAGCACGGGCATCAGAGTGCATCTGGCATCTTGCCCTGGAAAGAGCACTGCTTTTGGAGTGTGCAGTAAAATCGTGTTTCTGGACAAGGGAGGCATAAGTGCGCTGCGCTCCTAAGCTATCTCCCTGCGAGACACACTGCCAAAGCTTTTCGCTATGATGCAGTCTAGTGCAGACGCACACTACGGCTCTCCGGAGCTGTCCGAAGCCAAGCGCCGGTGGCCGGCGTCTTTCGGCTGAAGCAGCGCTTCGGAGCGTACGGCTGCCGCTCCCCTGTTGTGTGCGCGAAGCAGCCGCTTCTCCTGCTCCGGGAGCCGGACAGAGCGCTAGCTTGTACGAGGGCGAAGAACGAAGCCGCAGAGCACCGGGCTTCTGCGCGCACCCTAAAAACTGCTAGAGGACCGTGCTGGCCGCTCGCCTGCCTCTTCAATTCCATTCTAGCATCCTTATGGAAGGTGTTCCAGGACAATTTTCCTGAGTTTTGAATTCGTCCTGATGCAGCCCCTCCTGGGAAACTCGTGCTCCTCCTCTGGGTCTCCGAGTGCAGAGACCTCGATGGCAACTGCAGAAATGAAGGGCTGCGTTGAGTTGTCGAGAAGCAAGAACATAGCCAGCGCCTTGTGTTTGGGAGTCAGCAGCTGCTGGACTTTTGCGATTGCCTTCACGGTGCGCTGAATGCCAGGACGGCATGTGCACGTTAAAACAACGAGCTGGGCAAGAGTAATCGAAAGATCACGGCCGTCAGAAAGCAGCTTATATATTGCCCTGGAAAGAGCACTGCTTTTGGAGTGTGCAGTAAAATCGTGTTTCTGGACAAGGGAGGCATAAGTGCGCTGCGCTCCTAAGCTATCTCCCTGCGAGACACACTGCCAAAGCTTTTCGCTATGATGCAGTCTAGTGCAGACGCACACTACGGCTCTCCGGAGCTGTCCGAAGCCAAGCGCCGGTGGCCGGCGTCTTTCGGCTGAAGCAGCGCTTCGGAGCGTACGGCTGTTGTGTGCGCGAAGCAGCCGCTTCTCCTGCTCCGGGAGCCGGACAGAGCGGTAGCTTGTACGAGGGCGAAGAACGTTGCCGCAGGGAGACGACATTGTGTGCACAGCCTTGGCACTGCTAGAGGACGGTGACTAAAGCTCCCTGCCTGTTCAATGCACTGCTGGCATGCTTTCTCGAAGGTGTTCCGTGACAACTTTCCTGGGTTTTGACTTCGTTCTGATGCAGCCATTCTTGGGAAATCTGTGCTCGTCCCCGGAGGATCGAGATGCAGAGAACGCGATGGCAGCTGCCGAAATGAAGGACTCTGTTGAAGTGTCGAGAAGAAAGAACTTAGACAAGCGTGTTGTGTTTGGGAGTCAGCAGCTGCTGGACTTTTGCGATTGCTTTCACTGTGCACTGAATGCCAATACGGCATGTGCACGTTAAAACAACGAGCTGGGCATGAGCAGGAAGGGAGCACGGGCATCAGAGTGCATCTGGCATCTTGCCCTGGAAAGAGCACTGCTTTTGGAGTGTGCAGTAAAATCGTGTTTCTGGACAAGGGAGGCATAAGTGCGCTGCGCTCCTAAGCTATCTCCCTGCGAGACACACTGCCAAAGCTTTTCGCTATGATGCAGTCTAGTGCAGACGCACACTACGGCTCTCCGGAGCTGTCCGAAGCCAAGCGCCGGTGGCCGGCGTCTTTCGGCTGAAGCAGCGTGTGCGCGAAGCAGCCGCTTCTCCTGCTCCGGGAGCCGGACAGAGCGCTAGCTTGTACGAGGGCGAAGAACGAAGCCGCAGAGCACCGGGCTTCTGCGCGCACCCTAAAAACTGCTAGAGGACCGTGCTGGCCGCTCGCCTGCCTCTTCAATTGCATTCTAGCATCCTTATGGAAGATGTTCCAGGACAATTTTCCTGAGTTTTTAATTCGTCCTGATGCAGCCCCTCCTGGGAAACTCGTGCTCCTCCTCTGGGTCTCCGAGTGCAGAGACCTCGATGGCAACTGCAGAAATGAAGGGCTGCGTTGAGTTGTCGAGAAGCAAGAACATAGCCAGCGCCTTGTGTTTGGGAGTCAGCAGCTGCTGGACTTTTGCGTTTGCCTTCACGGTGCACTGAATGCCAGGACGGCATGTGCACGTTAAAACAACGAGCTGGGCAAGAGTAATCGAAAGATCACGGCCGTCAGAAAGCAGCTTATATATTGCCCTGGAAAGAGCACTGTTTTTGGAGTGTGCAATAAAATCGTGTTTCTGGACAAGGGAGGCATAAGTGCGCTGCGCTCCTAAGCTATCTCCCTGCGAGACACACTGCCAAAGCTTTTCGCTATGATGCAGTCTAGTGCAGACGCACACTACGGCTCTCGGCTGCTGTCCGAAGCCAAGCGCCGGTGGCCGGCGTCTTTCGGCTGAAGCAGCGCTTCGGAGCGTACGGCTGTTGTGTGCGCGAAGCAGCCGCTTCTCCTGCTCCGGGAGCCGGACAGAGCGGTAGCTTGTACGAGGGCGAAGAACGTTGCCGCAGGGAGACGACATTGTGTGCACAGCCTTGGCACTGCTAGAGGACGGTGGCTAAAGCTCCCTGCCTCTTCAATGCACTGCTGGCATGCTTTCTTGAAGGTGTTCCGTGACAACTTTCCTGGGTTTTGACTTCGTTCTGATGCAGCCCCTCTTGGGAAATCTGTGCTCGTCCCCGGAGGATCGAGATGCAGAGAACGCGATGGCAGCTGCCGAAATGAAGGACTCTGTTGAAGTGTCGAGAAGAAAGAACTTAGACAAGCGTGTTGTGTTTGGGAGTCAGCAGCTGCTGGACTTTTGCGATTGCTTTCTTTGTGCAGTGAATGCCAAGAAGGCATGTGCACGTTAAAACAACGAGCTGGGCATGAGCAGGAAGGGAGCACGGGCATCAGAGTGCATCTGGCATCTTGCCCTGGAAAGAGCACTGCTTTTGGAGTGTGCAGTAAAATCGTGTTTCTGGACAAGGGAGGCATAAGTGCGCTGCGCTCCTAAGCTATCTCCCTGCGAGACACACTGCCAAAGCTTTTCGCTATGATGCAGTCTAGTGCAGACGCACACTACGGCTCTCCGGAGCTGTCCGAAGCCAAGCGCCGGTGGCCGGCGTCTTTCGGCTGAAGCAGCGTGTGCGCGAAGCAGCCGCTTCTCCTGCTCCGGGAGCCGGACAGAGCGCTAGCTTGTACGAGGGCGAAGAACGAAGCCGCAGAGCACCGGGCTTCTGCGCGCACCCTAAGGACTGCTAGAGGACCGTGCTGGCCGCTCGCCTGCCTCTTCAATTCCATTCTAGCATCCCTATAGAAGATGTTCCAGGACAATTTTCCTGAGTTTTGAATTCGTCCTGATGCAGCCCCTCCTGGGAAACTCGTGCTCCTCCTCTGGGTCTCCGAGTGCAGAGACCTCGATGGCAACTGCAGAAATGAAGGGCTGCGTTGAGTTGTCGAGAAGCAAGAACATAGCCAGCGCCTTGTGTTTGGGAGTCAGCAGCTGCTGGACTTTTGCGTTTGCCTTCACGGTGCACTGAATGCCAGGACGGCATGTGCACGTTAAAACAACGAGCTGGGCAAGAGTAATCGAAAGATCACGGCCGTCAGAAAGCAGCTTATATATTGCCCTGGAAAGAGCACTGCTTTTGGAGTGTGCAATAAAATCGTGTTTCTGGACAAGGGAGGCATAAGTGCGCTGCGCTCCTAAGCTATCTCCCTGCGAGACACACTGCCAAAGCTTTTCGCTATGATGCAGTCTAGTGCAGACGCACACTACGGCTCTCGGCTGCTGTCCGAAGCCAAGCGCCGGTGGCCGGCGTCTTTCGGCTGAAGCAGCGCTTCGGAGCGTACGGCTGTTGTGTGCGCGAAGCAGCCGCTTCTCCTGCTCCGGGAGCCGGACAGAGCGGTAGCTTGTACGAGGGCGAAGAACGTTGCCGCAGGGAGACGACATTGTGTGCACAGCCTTGGCACTGCTAGAGGACGGTGACTAAAGCTCCCTGCCTCTTCAATGCACTGCTGGCATGCTTTCTCGAAGGTGTTCCGAGACAACTTTCCTGGGTTTTGACTTCGTTCTGATGCAGCCCCTCTTGGGAAATCTGTGCTCGTCCCCGGAGGATCGAGATGCTGAGAACGCGATGGCAGCTGCCGAAATGAAGGACTCTGTTGAAGTGTCGAGAAGAAAGAACTTAGACAAGCGTGTTGTGTTTGGGAGTCAGCAGCTGCTGGACTTTTGCGATTGCTTTCACGGTGCACTGAATGCCAAGAAGGCATGTGCACGTTAAAACAACGAGCTGGGCATGAGCAGGAAGGGAGCACGGGCATCAGAGTGCATCTGGCATCTTGCCCTGGAAAGAGCACTGCTTTTGGAGTGTGCAGTAAAATCGTGTTTCTGGACAAGGGAGGCATAAGTGCGCTGCGCTCCTAAGCTATCTCCCTGCGAGACACACTGCCAAAGCTTTTCGCTATGATGCAGTCTAGTGCAGACGCACACTACGGCTCTCCGGAGCTGTCCGAAGCCAAGCGCCGGTGGCCGGCGTCTTTCGGCTGAAGCAGCGCTTCGGAGCGTACGGCTGCCGCTCCCCTGTTGTGTGCGCGAAGCAGCCGCTTCTCCTGCTCCGGGAGCCGGACAGAGCGCTAGCTTGTACGAGGGCGAAGAACGAAGCCGCAGAGCACCGGGCTTCTGCGCGCACCCTAAAAACTGCTAGAGGACCGTGCTGGCCGCTCGCCTGCCTCTTCAATTCCATTCTAGCATCCTTATGGAAGGTGTTCCAGGACAATTTTCCTGAGTTTTGAATTCGTCCTGATGCAGCCCCTCCTGGGAAACTCGTGCTCCTCCTCTGGGTCTCCGAGTGCAGAGACCTCGATGGCAACTGCAGAAATGAAGGGCTGCGTTGAGTTGTCGAGAAGCAAGAACATAGCCAGCGCCTTGTGTTTGGGAGTCAGCAGCTGCTGGACTTTTGCGATTGCCTTCACGGTGCGCTGAATGCCAGGACGGCATGTGCACGTTAAAACAACGAGCTGGGCAAGAGTAATCGAAAGATCACGGCCGTCAGAAAGCAGCTTATATATTGCCCTGGAAAGAGCACTGCTTTTGGAGTGTGCAGTAAAATCGTGTTTCTGGACAAGGGAGGCATAAGTGCGCTGCGCTCCTAAGCTATCTCCCTGCGAGACACACTGCCAAAGCTTTTCGCTATGATGCAGTCTAGTGCAGACGCACACTACGGCTCTCCGGAGCTGTCCGAAGCCAAGCGCCGGTGGCCGGCGTCTTTCGGCTGAAGCAGCGCTTCGGAGCGTACGGCTGTTGTGTGCGCGAAGCAGCCGCTTCTCCTGCTCCGGGAGCCGGACAGAGCGGTAGCTTGTACGAGGGCGAAGAACGTTGCCGCAGGGAGACGACATTGTGTGCACAGCCTTGGCACTGCTAGAGGACGGTGACTAAAGCTCCCTGCCTGTTCAATGCACTGCTGGCATGCTTTCTCGAAGGTGTTCCGTGACAACTTTCCTGGGTTTTGACTTCGTTCTGATGCAGCCATTCTTGGGAAATCTGTGCTCGTCCCCGGAGGATCGAGATGCAGAGAACGCGATGGCAGCTGCCGAAATGAAGGACTCTGTTGAAGTGTCGAGAAGAAAGAACTTAGACAAGCGTGTTGTGTTTGGGAGTCAGCAGCTGCTGGACTTTTGCGATTGCTTTCACGGTGCACTGAATGCCAAGAAGGCATGTGCACGTTAAAACAACGAGCTGGGCATGAGCAGGAAGGGAGCACGGGCATCAGAGTGCATCTGGCATCTTGCCCTGGAAAGAGCACTGTTTTTGGAGTGTGCAGTAAAATCGTGTTTCTGGACAAGGGAGGCATAAGTGCGCTGCGCTCCTAAGCTATCTCCCTGCGAGACACACTGCCAAAGCTTTTCGCTATGATGCAGTCTAGTGCAGACGCACACTCCGGCTCTCCGGAGCTGTCCGAAGCCAAGCGCCGGTGGCCGGCGTCTTTCGGCTGAAGCAGCGCTTCGGAGCGTACGGCTGCCGTTCCGCTGTTGTGTGCGCGAAGCAGCCGCTTCTCCTGCTCCGGGAGCCGGACAGAGCGGTAGCTTGTACGAGGGCGAAGAACGAAGCCGCAGAGCACCGGGCTTCTGCGCGCACCCTAAAAACTGCTAGAGGACCGTGCTGGCCGCTCGCCTGCCTCTTCAATTCCATTCTAGCATCCTTATGGAAGGTGTTCCAGGACAATTTTCCTGAGTTTTGAATTCGTCCTGATGCAGCCCCTCCTGGGAAACTCGTGCTCGTCCTCTGAGTCTCCGAGTGCAGAGACCTCGATGGCAACTGCAGAAATGAAGGGCTGCGTTGAGTTGTCGAGAAGCAAGAACATAGCCAGCGCCTTGTGTTTGGGAGTCAGCAGCTGCTGGACTTTTGCGCTTGCCTTCACCGTGCACTGAATGCCAGGAAGGCATGTGCACGTTAAAACAACGAGCTGGGCAAGAGTAATCGAAAGATCACGGCCGTCAGAAAGCAGCTTATATATTGCCCTGGAAAGAGCACTGTATTTGGAGTGTGCAGTAAAATCGTGTTTCTGGACAAGGGAGGCATAAGTGCGCTGCGCTCCTAAGCTATCTCCCTGCGAGACACACTGCCAAAGCTTTTCGCTATGATGCAGTCTAGTGCAGACGCACACTACGGCTCTCCGGAGCTGTCCGAAGCCAAGCGCCGGTGGCCGGCGTCTTTCGGCTGAAGCAGCGCTTCGGAGCGTACGGCTGTTGTGTGCGCGAAGCAGCCGCTTCTCCTGCTCCGGGAGCCGGACAGAGCGGTAGCTTGTACGAGGGCGAAGAACGTTGCCGCAGGGAGACGACATTGTGTGCACAGCCTTGGCACTGCTAGAGGACGGTGACTAAAGCTCCCTGCCTCTTCAATGCACTGCTGGCATGCTTTCTCGAAGGTGTTCCGAGACAACTTTCCTGGGTTTTGACTTCGTTCTGATGCAGCCCCTCTTGGGAAATCTGTGCTCGTCCCCGGAGGATCGAGATGCTGAGAACGCGATGGCAGCTGCCGAAATGAAGGACTCTGTTGAAGTGTCGAGAAGAAAGAACTTAGACAAGCGTGTTGTGTTTGGGAGTCAGCAGCTGCTGGACTTTTGCGATTGCTTTCACGGTGCACTGAATGCCAAGAAGGCATGTGCACGTTAAAACAACGAGCTGGGCATGAGCAGGAAGGGAGCACGGGCATCAGAGTGCATCTGGCATCTTGCCCTGGAAAGAGCACTGCTTTTGGAGTGTGCAGTAAAATCGTGTTTCTGGACAAGGGAGGCATAAGTGCGCTGCGCTCCTAAGCTATCTCCCTGCGAGACACACTGCCAAAGCTTTTCGCTATGATGCAGTCTAGTGCAGACGCACACTACGGCTCTCCGGAGCTGTCCGAAGCCAAGAGCCGGTGGCCGGCGTCTTTCGGCTGAAGCAGCGCTTCGGAGCGTACGGCTGCCGTTCCGCTGTTGTGTGCGCGAAGCAGCCGCTTCTCCTGCTCCGGGAGCCGGACAGAGCGGTAGCTTGTACGAGGGCGAAGAACGAAGCCGCAGAGCACCGGGCTTCTGCGCGCACCCTAAAAACTGCTAGAGGACCGTGCTGGCCGCTCGCCTGCCTCTTCAATTCCATTCTAGCATCCTTATGGAAGGTGTTCCAGGACAATTTTCCTGAGTTTTGAATTCGTCCTGATGCAGCCCCTCCTGGGAAACTCGTGCTCCTCCTCTGGGTCTCCGAGTGCAGAGACCTCGATGGCAACTGCAGAAATGAAGGGCTGCGTTGAGTTGTCGAGAAGCAAGAACATAGCCAGCGCCTTGTGTTTGGGAGTCAGCAGCTGCTGGACTTTTGCGATTGCCTTCACGGTGCGCTGAATGCCAGGACGGCATGTGCACGTTAAAACAACGAGCTGGGCAAGAGCAGGAAGAGAGCACGGGCATCAGAGTGCATCTGGCATCTTGCCCTGGATAGAGCACTGCTTTTGGAGTGTGCAGTAAAATCGTGTTTCTGGACAAGGGAGGCATAAGTGCGCTGCGCTCCTAAGCTATCTCCCTGCGAGACACACTGCCAAAGCTTTTCGCTATGATGCAGTCTAGTGCAGACGCACACTAGGGCTCTCCGGAGCTGTCCGAAGCCAAGCGCCGGTGGCCGGCGTCTTTCGGCTGAAGCAGCGCTTCAGAGCGTACGGCTGTTGTGTGCGCGAAGCAGCCGCTTCTCCTGCTCCGGGAGCCGGACAGAGCGGTAGCTTGTACGAGGGCGAAGAACGTTGCCGCAGGGATACGACATTGTGTGCACAGCCTTGGCACTGCTAGAGGACGGTGACTAAAGCTCCCTGCCTGTTCAATGCACTGCTGGCATGCTTTCTCGAAGGTGTTCCGAGACAACTTTCCTGGGTTTTGACTTCGTTCTGATGCAGCCCCTCTTGGGAAATCTGTGCTCGTCCCCGGAGGATCGAGATGCTGAGAACGCGATGGCAGCTGCCGAAATGAAGGACTCTGTTGAAGTGTCGAGAAGAAAGAACTTAGACAAGCGTGTTGTGTTTGGGAGTCAGCAGCTGCTGGACTTTTGCGATTGCTTTCACGGTGCACTGAATGCCAAGAAGGCATGTGCACGTTAAAACAACGAGCTGGGCATGAGCAGGAAGGGAGCACGGGCATCAGAGTGCATCTGGCATCTTGCCCTGGAAAGAGCACTGCTTTTGGAGTGTGCAGTAAAATCGTGTTTCTGGACAAGGGAGGCATAAGTGCGCTGCGCTCCTAAGCTATCTCCCTGCGAGACACACTGCCAAAGCTTTTCGCTATGATGCAGTCTAGTGCAGACGCACACTACGGCTCTCCGGAGCTGTCCGAAGCCAAGCGCCGGTGGCCGGCGTCTTTCGGCTGAAGCAGCGCTTCGGAGCGTACGGCTGCCGCTCCGCTGTTGTGTGCGCGAAGCAGCCGCTTCTCCTGCTCCGGGAGCCGGACAGAGCGCTAGCTTGTACGAGGGCGAAGAACGAAGCCGCAGAGCACCGGGCTTCTGCGCGCACCCTAAAAACTGCTAGAGGACCGTGCTGGCCGCTCGCCTGCCTCTTCAATTCCATTCTAGCATCCCTATAGAAGATGTTCCAGGACAATTTTCCTGAGTTTTGAATTCGTCCTGATGCAGCCCCTCCTGGGAAACTCGTGCTCCTCCTCTGGGTCTCCGAGTGCAGAGACCTCGATGGCAACTGCAGAAATGAAGGGCTGCGTTGAGTTGTCGAGAAGCAAGAACATAGCCAGCGCCTTGTGTTTGGGAGTCAGCAGCTGCTGGACTTTTGCGATTGCCTTCACGGTGCGCTGAATGCCAGGACGGCATGTGCACGTTAAAACAACGAGCTGGGCAAGAGTAATCGAAAGATCACGGCCGTCAGAAAGCAGCTTATATATTGCCCTGGAAAGAGCACTGTATTTGGAGTGTGCAGTAAAATCGTGTTTCTGGACAAGGGAGGCATAAGTGCGCTGCGCTCCTAAGCTATCTCCCTGCGAGACACACTGCCAAAGCTTTTCGCTATGATGCAGTCTAGTGCAGACGCACACTACGGCTCTCCGGAGCTGTCCGAAGCCAAGAGCCGGTGGCCGGCGTCTTTCGGCTGAAGCAGCGCTTCGGAGCGTACGGCTGCCGTTCCGCTGTTGTGTGCGCGAAGCAGCCGCTTCTCCTGCTCCGGGAGCCGGACAGAGCGGTAGCTTGTACGAGGGCGAAGAACGAAGCCGCAGAGCACCGGGCTTCTGCGCGCACCCTAAAAACTGCTAGAGGACCGTGCTGGCCGCTCGCCTGCCTCTTCAATTCCATTCTAGCATCCTTATGGAAGGTGTTCCAGGACAATTTTCCTGAGTTTTGAATTCGTCCTGATGCAGCCCCTCCTGGGAAACTCGTGCTCCTCCTCTGGGTCTCCGAGTGCAGAGACCTCGATGGCAACTGCAGAAATGAAGGGCTGCGTTGAGTTGTCGAGAAGCAAGAACATAGCCAGCGCCTTGTGTTTGGGAGTCAGCAGCTGCTGGACTTTTGCGTTTGCCTTCACGGTGCACTGAATGCCAGGACGGCATGTGCACGTTAAAACAACGAGCTGGGCAAGAGTAATCGAAAGATCACGGCCGTCAGAAAGCAGCTTATATATTGCCCTGGAAAGAGCACTGTTTTTGGAGTGTGCAATAAAATCGTGTTTCTGGACAAGGGAGGCATAAGTGCGCTGCGCTCCTAAGCTATCTCCCTGCGAGACACACTGCCAAAGCTTTTCGCTATGATGCAGTCTAGTGCAGACGCACACTACGGCTCTCGGCTGCTGTCCGAAGCCAAGCGCCGGTGGCCGGCGTCTTTCGGCTGAAGCAGCGCTTCGGAGCGTACGGCTGTTGTGTGCGCGAAGCAGCCGCTTCTCCTGCTCCGGGAGCCGGACAGAGCGGTAGCTTGTACGAGGGCGAAGAACGTTGCCGCAGGGAGACGACATTGTGTGCACAGCCTTGGCACTGCTAGAGGACGGTGACTAAAGCTCCCTGCCTGTTCAATGCACTGCTGGCATGCTTTCTCGAAGGTGTTCCGAGACAACTTTCCTGGGTTTTGACTTCGTTCTGATGCAGCCCCTCTTGGGAAATCTGTGCTCGTCCCCGGAGGATCGAGATGCTGAGAACGCGATGGCAGCTGCCGAAATGAAGGACTCTGTTGAAGTGTCGAGAAGAAAGAACTTAGACAAGCGTGTTGTGTTTGGGAGTCAGCAGCTGCTGGACTTTTGCGATTGCTTTCACGGTGCACTGAATGCCAAGAAGGCATGTGCACGTTAAAACAACGAGCTGGGCATGAGCAGGAAGGGAGCACGGGCATCAGAGTGCATCTGGCATCTTGCCCTGGAAAGAGCACTGCTTTTGGAGTGTGCAGTAAAATCGTGTTTCTGGACAAGGGAGGCATAAGTGCGCTGCGCTCCTAAGCTATCTCCCTGCGAGACACACTGCCAAAGCTTTTCGCTATGATGCAGTCTAGTGCAGACGCACACTACGGCTCTCCGGAGCTGTCCGAAGCCAAGCGCCGGTGGCCGGCGTCTTTCGGCTGAAGCAGCGCTTCGGAGCGTACGGCTGCCGCTCCGCTGTTGTGTGCGCGAAGCAGCCGCTTCTCCTGCTCCGGGAGCCGGACAGAGCGCTAGCTTGTACGAGGGCGAAGAACGAAGCCGCAGAGCACCGGGCTTCTGCGCGCACCCTAAAAACTGCTAGAGGACCGTGCTGGCCGCTCGCCTGCCTCTTCAATTCCATTCTAGCATCCTTATGGAAGGTGTTCCAGGACAATTTTCCTGAGTTTTGAATTCGTCCTGATGCAGCCCCTCCTGGGAAACTCGTGCTCCTCCTCTGGGTCTCCGAGTGCAGAGACCTCGATGGCAACTGCAGAAATGAAGGGCTGCGTTGAGTTGTCGAGAAGCAAGAACATAGCCAGCGCCTTGTGTTTGGGAGTCAGCAGCTGCTGGACTTTTGCGCTTGCCTTCACCGTGCACTGAATGCCAGGAAGGCATGTGCACGTTAAAACAACGAGCTGGGCAAGAGTAATCGAAAGATCACGGCCGTCAGAAAGCAGCTTATATATTGCCCTGGAAAGAGCACTGTATTTGGAGTGTGCAGTAAAATCGTGTTTCTGGACAAGGGAGGCATAAGTGCGCTGCGCTCCTAAGCTATCTCCCTGCGAGACACACTGCCAAAGCTTTTCGCTATGATGCAGTCTAGTGCAGACGCACACTACGGCTCTCCGGAGCTGTCCGAAGCCAAGCGCCGGTGGCCGGCGTCTTTCGGCTGAAGCAGCGCTTCGGAGCGTACGGCTGTTGTGTGCGCGAAGCAGCCGCTTCTCCTGCTCCGGGAGCCGGACAGAGCGGTAGCTTGTACGAGGGCGAAGAACGTTGCCGCAGGGAGACGACATTGTGTGCACAGCCTTGGCACTGCTAGAGGACGGTGACTAAAGCTCCCTGCCTCTTCAATGCACTGCTGGCATGCTTTCTCGAAGGTGTTCCGAGACAACTTTCCTGGGTTTTGACTTCGTTCTGATGCAGCCCCTCTTGGGAAATCTGTGCTCGTCCCCGGAGGATCGAGATGCTGAGAACGCGATGGCAGCTGCCGAAATGAAGGACTCTGTTGAAGTGTCGAGAAGAAAGAACTTAGACAAGCGTGTTGTGTTTGGGAGTCAGCAGCTGCTGGACTTTTGCGATTGCTTTCACGGTGCACTGAATGCCAAGAAGGCATGTGCACGTTAAAACAACGAGCTGGGCATGAGCAGGAAGGGAGCACGGGCATCAGAGTGCATCTGGCATCTTGCCCTGGAAAGAGCACTGCTTTTGGAGTGTGCAGTAAAATCGTGTTTCTGGACAAGGGAGGCATAAGTGCGCTGCGCTCCTAAGCTATCTCCCTGCGAGACACACTGCCAAAGCTTTTCGCTATGATGCAGTCTAGTGCAGACGCACACTACGGCTCTCCGGAGCTGTCCGAAGCCAAGAGCCGGTGGCCGGCGTCTTTCGGCTGAAGCAGCGCTTCGGAGCGTACGGCTGCCGTTCCGCTGTTGTGTGCGCGAAGCAGCCGCTTCTCCTGCTCCGGGAGCCGGACAGAGCGGTAGCTTGTACGAGGGCGAAGAACGAAGCCGCAGAGCACCGGGCTTCTGCGCGCACCCTAAAAACTGCTAGAGGACCGTGCTGGCCGCTCGCCTGCCTCTTCAATTCCATTCTAGCATCCTTATGGAAGGTGTTCCAGGACAATTTTCCTGAGTTTTGAATTCGTCCTGATGCAGCCCCTCCTGGGAAACTCGTGCTCCTCCTCTGGGTCTCCGAGTGCAGAGACCTCGATGGCAACTGCAGAAATGAAGGGCTGCGTTGAGTTGTCGAGAAGCAAGAACATAGCCAGCGCCTTGTGTTTGGGAGTCAGCAGCTGCTGGACTTTTGCGATTGCCTTCACGGTGCGCTGAATGCCAGGACGGCATGTGCACGTTAAAACAACGAGCTGGGCAAGAGCAGGAAGAGAGCACGGGCATCAGAGTGCATCTGGCATCTTGCCCTGGATAGAGCACTGCTTTTGGAGTGTGCAGTAAAATCGTGTTTCTGGACAAGGGAGGCATAAGTGCGCTGCGCTCCTAAGCTATCTCCCTGCGAGACACACTGCCAAAGCTTTTCGCTATGATGCAGTCTAGTGCAGACGCACACTAGGGCTCTCCGGAGCTGTCCGAAGCCAAGCGCCGGTGGCCGGCGTCTTTCGGCTGAAGCAGCGCTTCAGAGCGTACGGCTGTTGTGTGCGCGAAGCAGCCGCTTCTCCTGCTCCGGGAGCCGGACAGAGCGGTAGCTTGTACGAGGGCGAAGAACGTTGCCGCAGGGATACGACATTGTGTGCACAGCCTTGGCACTGCTAGAGGACGGTGACTAAAGCTCCCTGCCTGTTCAATGCACTGCTGGCATGCTTTCTCGAAGGTGTTCCGAGACAACTTTCCTGGGTTTTGACTTCGTTCTGATGCAGCCCCTCTTGGGAAATCTGTGCTCGTCCCCGGAGGATCGAGATGCTGAGAACGCGATGGCAGCTGCCGAAATGAAGGACTCTGTTGAAGTGTCGAGAAGAAAGAACTTAGACAAGCGTGTTGTGTTTGGGAGTCAGCAGCTGCTGGACTTTTGCGATTGCTTTCACGGTGCACTGAATGCCAAGAAGGCATGTGCACGTTAAAACAACGAGCTGGGCATGAGCAGGAAGGGAGCACGGGCATCAGAGTGCATCTGGCATCTTGCCCTGGAAAGAGCACTGCTTTTGGAGTGTGCAGTAAAATCGTGTTTCTGGACAAGGGAGGCATAAGTGCGCTGCGCTCCTAAGCTATCTCCCTGCGAGACACACTGCCAAAGCTTTTCGCTATGATGCAGTCTAGTGCAGACGCACACTACGGCTCTCCGGAGCTGTCCGAAGCCAAGCGCCGGTGGCCGGCGTCTTTCGGCTGAAGCAGCGCTTCGGAGCGTACGGCTGCCGCTCCGCTGTTGTGTGCGCGAAGCAGCCGCTTCTCCTGCTCCGGGAGCCGGACAGAGCGCTAGCTTGTACGAGGGCGAAGAACGAAGCCGCAGAGCACCGGGCTTCTGCGCGCACCCTAAAAACTGCTAGAGGACCGTGCTGGCCGCTCGCCTGCCTCTTCAATTCCATTCTAGCATCCTTATGGAAGGTGTTCCAGGACAATTTTCCTGAGTTTTGAATTCGTCCTGATGCAGCCCCTCCTGGGAAACTCGTGCTCCTCCTCTGGGTCTCCGAGTGCAGAGACCTCGATGGCAACTGCAGAAATGAAGGGCTGCGTTGAGTTGTCGAGAAGCAAGAACATAGCCAGCGCCTTGTGTTTGGGAGTCAGCAGCTGCTGGACTTTTGCGATTGCCTTCACGGTGCGCTGAATGCCAGGACGGCATGTGCACGTTAAAACAACGAGCTGGGCAAGAGTAATCGAAAGATCACGGCCGTCAGAAAGCAGCTTATATATTGCCCTGGAAAGAGCACTGTATTTGGAGTGTGCAGTAAAATCGTGTTTCTGGACAAGGGAGGCATAAGTGCGCTGCGCTCCTAAGCTATCTCCCTGCGAGACACACTGCCAAAGCTTTTCGCTATGATGCAGTCTAGTGCAGACGCACACTACGGCTCTCCGGAGCTGTCCGAAGCCAAGAGCCGGTGGCCGGCGTCTTTCGGCTGAAGCAGCGCTTCGGAGCGTACGGCTGCCGTTCCGCTGTTGTGTGCGCGAAGCAGCCGCTTCTCCTGCTCCGGGAGCCGGACAGAGCGGTAGCTTGTACGAGGGCGAAGAACGAAGCCGCAGAGCACCGGGCTTCTGCGCGCACCCTAAAAACTGCTAGAGGACCGTGCTGGCCGCTCGCCTGCCTCTTCAATTCCATTCTAGCATCCTTATGGAAGGTGTTCCAGGACAATTTTCCTGAGTTTTGAATTCGTCCTGATGCAGCCCCTCCTGGGAAACTCGTGCTCCTCCTCTGGGTCTCCGAGTGCAGAGACCTCGATGGCAACTGCAGAAATGAAGGGCTGCGTTGAGTTGTCGAGAAGCAAGAACATAGCCAGCGCCTTGTGTTTGGGAGTCAGCAGCTGCTGGACTTTTGCGATTGCCTTCACGGTGCGCTGAATGCCAGGACGGCATGTGCACGTTAAAACAACGAGCTGGGCAAGAGCAGGAAGAGAGCACGGGCATCAGAGTGCATCTGGCATCTTGCCCTGGATAGAGCACTGCTTTTGGAGTGTGCAGTAAAATCGTGTTTCTGGACAAGGGAGGCATAAGTGCGCTGCGCTCCTAAGCTATCTCCCTGCGAGACACACTGCCAAAGCTTTTCGCTATGATGCAGTCTAGTGCAGACGCACACTAGAGCTCTCCGGAGCTGTCCGAAGCCAAGCGCCGGTGGCCGGCGTCTTTCGGCTGAAGCAGCGCTTCAGAGCGTACGGCTGTTGTGTGCGCGAAGCAGCCGCTTCTCCTGCTCCGGGAGCCGGACAGAGCGGTAGCTTGTACGAGGGCGAAGAACGTTGCCGCAGGGAGACGACATTGTGTGCACAGCCTTGGCACTGCTAGAGGACGGTGACTAAAGCTCCCTGCCTCTTCAATGCACTGCTGGCATGCTTTCTTGAAGGTGTTCCGTGATGTGGGAACTCAAAATGTCTCTCAGACATTTTTAGAGGTTCCAGGCCTTGGTCAGAAGCATTCTAGACCCTGGCAGACAGCTGAAAAACAACTGTGATTCTGAGTTTGAGCCATGGAATGAATTACCAACTTTGGAGGTGGAACAAGCAATCACAAAAGGTTAGATAGTATAGTATAAGTAGTCACAAAGTAGAGGGGAAATTTTTTTAGTATTGTACAGGGGGGTTTTCACACATGTACAGGGGGGTTTTCACTTTGTACATGGGGGTCAGAAGTTCTAAGATGGAGGAAAGTGGGCTGAACCCATCCTTCTTCCTTCTTCTTCCTTGCCTCCATGTTCTTGGTGATGTTGGCACTCACAGATTGGTTTAGAGTAGAAAAACACTTGGCAACGTAGGTAGTAGGTATTGGGGAATAATTGTAAACATGTTATACGTAATATATCTTATAAAAGATAGCAGCAACCCTGGGCGGAGGGAGAGACGAAGAAGACAGCAGATAGAGAGGATGTCAGGGTGTGTGTGTGCCTCTACCCAGGCCACTGATCAAATAGCTGCAGTCCAAGAACATAATCTGGTAGATAACTAGCAATAAACTGCCTTGAGACCGAACAGCTAAGCCTGCGGAGTTTTTCTTTGGAAGCACGGGTTGGAGGAGGGATTTCACCACCACATGTGGCCCCAAAACAAGGCTGGGGTTCCCACATCTGGCGTCCCTGGTCGGGCATCAACAAAAAGAAGAAAAAGAAACATCAAACAACCTCCAACCTTCATCGGCAGAAAAAGAAAGAAGAAAAAAAAAAAAAAGAAGAGCAGTACACACTCTCCGCATTTTCAAGAAGAGAGGGAGCGGAAAGCTCAAGATAAGAACTTGACCTTCACCAAGGCATTTCGTCTGGAGGACAGCCAGGAGGAGAGAAACCAGAAGCGCGCCTGGGACTCCTCGCCTGTGACCTGCTGGACGACGGACAGTGCCATCTCCGGACTGACTTCATGCTGACTCAGCTTTTGGTGAGAATGGTTGAAATTAAGAACATGGGGAGGGAAGGATTTTTCCCAAGGACACACCAAAGACTTTTTTTTAGCCCTATAGGGCGAAACTTCTACCCATCAGGTAGAGACAGCTCAAATGAAATGAAAGCTTTGTTATCATAGGTGCGGTGTAGTCACTCGCACACAGATTTATATTTTTTCTTGGGATTGAATTTTTGGCAAAAGATCAATAAGTAACTTTATTACTGAGCCACAAAAGGACAAAAAGATAAGACTGCTGCAAAACTTTTGTTTTTAACAAGGACAATATTATAGCCAGCTCTACAGCACGGCACGTCCAGCCGGACAGCTGGGGTTTCTATGGGAGCACAAAGGGGGAAGATCGCCCAGCCAGCAGCTCGGGGCAGTTTTCCTCACCACAGATCCAGGGAAAGCAGGACTGCCTTCCATGGACAATCAGGGGATGGTCTGTCATCATGCCCTGTGTGTCCGGGTTCCCACTGTTCCTCAGTTTCCCTCGAACCTCAATCCCTGAGCTCCTCCAATGCAAGTCCCCCAGACAGAGAGATAAGCCAAGCACAGCCGCAGCCCTCGGTGGGGGAAGGGACCAGCACTGCTCGAGTCCGAACCCGCGGCGAGAGGGGCAGCGGTGGCGGCGGCGTCTCCGGTGGGGGAGGGTGCAGAGGGAGTGCAGAGCAGAGAGGGAAGAGGAGGGGAGAGGAGAAATCTCTCGTGGCTGCTCGGGCTGGGAGTTCAAAACAGCCCGCGGTGCAGGCGAGAGTTGGGGCGCGGGTGCAGCGGCCAGGCGTCCCGAGCGTCCCGTGGCGCGTTCGGTGTCGAGAATTCGTGAAGCCGCAAGAGCGGCCACCCAAGAGGCGGGGGGCAGCTCCCGGATCGCGGCAGCCAGTGCCGCTGAGGAAATAGCAGAGGGACAGCGAGAGGCGTCCCTTGCTGCAGCTCAGGCGGCGGGCACGCGCGTGAAGGTCGAGCAAAGCCTGACAGCCACGGGTGCGGGGAATTCTCGCATCTGGAACGCGTGGGGCGGGGCGCAGACGGGGCGGGGCCGGTGCGCGCGGACTCTGGGTGCTGGGACAGTCAGGAGAGGGGCAAAGCGAAATGGGAAACATCGGTGCCGGAATGGGAACAGAGAGTGTGATTGCGTCAGCCTGGGGGGGATGGCAGTGGCTCTGAACCGGGCGCTGCGAGCTGGAGTTAGGCGAAAGCACGGCCGGGACCAGAGCAGGAGCGTCCTCACCCCCGGGGTGACACAGGCAGGGACGGGGCGTGGCCAGGATGACTCAGGGCATGGTCCGTCGCGGTTCCCATGGCAACAGCCAGCACAAACCCACAGCAACCCCTGCCAGCTTCAGACACGACCAGAACAGAATAGTTATTGCATCAAAAATTAGTTACACATGAATCGGTTGTTAGAAGAAATGTTAGACTGAAAGTTTATCAGGGATTAGTACGGGGTTTGCGAATGTAAATTAATTGTCGGAAGTACATATTGGAGAGCGGAGTGCACCGAACGGTAGAGCGGGGTCTTTCGCATCTCGAGCGCGGCACAGGCACTGACAGCGTCAGCGGCGGCGGCGGCCGCCAGCCAGCCAAGTGCCCACAGGCTGCGCGGTGACCGCGCGGGGGGGGAATCCCGAGCGCGGGACGCGGCGCGGGGCGCGGCGGCAGCGGGGAGCGGCGGTCGCGCGTTGATGACGTCAGCAGAGCGCCGAACCACGCTGAGATGGGGACAGCCACCGGGGCCGGGCGGGATGACCCAGACTGGGACTGGAACGGTGCCGGGTTCAGTCGGGCGTGAGAGGGGACATTCCCGAGCTCATGGCCGTGGCCGGGGCCGGCGCGGCGGGGTGCAGTCGGGGCTGGTGTTCCTTCTCTCGTTCCCATGGCGACACAGACAGAGACGGGTGAATCCCGGCTGCGCACTGCGTTTGCAGAAGTTAAAGCGAACGCAGAAGTGTTTGAGGGACAAATTGCAAGCACACGTTCAGCGCAGCCGACACTGGGCGTGAGCGGGGGCTGAGAGCAGGAGAGAGACACAGTCACCCCAATGCGGGCAGAAGCGGGGTGTGACTGTGCCAGAACTGCTCCCCTGCGCGCCGCTCGGGCTCGTGAGCGGGGACTGGGCAGAGCCAAGGCAGGGAGTCCCTCGGTTGCTGCCTTTCCACAGCAGAGCTGCGGTGTGACAGATGCCGAGGCTTTTTCCACTGCAGTGCACATCCAAACATTAACAACAAATACACGGCACAGCCCAGAAACCACAGCAGTCAAAGTAAATAACTTTTTGCAATCATATCTATTACACCAAATGTCCCACAGAAATGATGAGATGAAATTCCAACATTCACCCAAAAAATAAGATACAGCTAAGTCGCCACTTGAAATCAAGGGTCTCTTTCGAACTTCTCCAATGTTTCTAAATGCTAACCCCAGATTTTTTAGTTAGGTGACAGAATTGATCAGCACATGCACCCATCCGGTGTGGTGAAGTGATATTGTTTATAGAACATAATGTGAAAAAGAGATAGTATAATGAGAATTGAGATAGAGAATTGAATAGCATGAAACTTTAGTAATTTATTATGTTAAGGTTTAAGTTAAGTTGTATTTTAGCATTTTATTAATAATAGAATTGAATTTTATATATAGTTTAAGTTAAGTTTAAGTATTGTTTAATTAGAGTATATCACTTTAAGTTTATCTTAGTTTGGGCCCTGAAAAAGTTAAGTTTATAAGTGTTTAATTGATAATGAATTTATATATTGTTAATTTGATATATATATAGGTTTCATAAAGTTAATATAATCTAGGGATTTTTTACCAATATTTTATATGTTAAGTTTAAGTAGTGTTTAATTCAAAAAAATTATTTTAAGTTTTTCAAAGGTTAAGTTTGTTCAATTAACAAAGTTTAGTTATTCTTCTTTAAGAATAAGAAGGTTTTGACTGAAAGAGTTTATGAGATGATAATGAATATTAAGTTAAAGGGAAAACAGTCTATCGGATTTTTGGTTTTATTTTAGTCTTTTCTGTTTTATTGTAAGTTTATCAGTGTATAAGAGTCTTGAAGAAATTTATTCTGAGTTTTTCTGAGCTCGATTTCATTGTTTAATGATCACTTGTTTATTTTGTTATTTCTTCGTGTAATGATACAAAGAGTGTTTGTTTCCAAATTCTTTCTTTTGCGTTTAACTATTTAAGTGTTTTATAAATGTTATTGTTAAGAAATTTTATCATGTTATCAGGTGAAGCTCTGTGCTTTGTTCTTTCATAGCGAATTTTCGTATGTTTTATTGTTGTTTTTGTAATCTCATCCAGGTTACATGTCATTCCGAAGTTTCATTTTGGATTTTAACTATGTTGTGCATTTTTCTAGGTGAACTCTCTGGTTTGTTTTTATATTTCTTGTGAGTGGAATCATTGCATTTCTATTTTTTAACATTCTTGAATGTTTTTCAGAAAGTCTCAGAGACAAATGCCTGAAGCATTCTGACAATGTTTTATCAATGTTTATCTTATGGTTTCTTTCAATTGAAAAAACACATCTGTTTCCTTCAAAGGAGTTTCAAGAAGAATGAATCCTCGTGTCATTTGATCAATTTATCAGTTTGAACTTTGAGTGTTTATTTTATATGAAAATGTTATAATAAGTTGTTATGTTTTAGGTATCATATATGTAATGTTAGTATAAGCTTTGTTCAAGATAGTATGATAAAGAGCATCACTCCAATTTAAAGTTTGGGTTTTGGCCAGGCCCTGATTTTAAATTGGACGGATGACTTTGCCAGCAAAATTCAGAGGTTTTTGCACAAAAATGAATGTTGTATAGATCATTTTGATCCATCAATTCGATCCTACAAATTTGACAGCTGACACAGCTTTGGGGTGAGACTTGTCAGCCCTGCCCGGGAAGGGAATGCCAATTCTCACTGGAAACAAGTGTTTCAGCTGTTTGCAGACTCTGAACCACTGGCACAATGTTTCTGATAATTATGCTTTGTTCAATTTTATATATGTTATTTAGAATCTTTCTTTTGAACTCTTTTGAATTGTTATTGATTTTGATAAGTTTTCTGCATTTTATTATTAAGATATTTTATCTTGTTCTATATTATGTTTTATATTTTAACCTTCTTGTTTCAAAAGAGAAAGAGAGAAAAAAGAAAAAAGGTGTAAAGAGAGAAAAGAAGAAAAGTGAAGAAGTGCCTGAAATAAGGCTGGAATAAGTAATGAAAATTTTGTATATTTTAATCTTTTGAGATTGTTCTTTTGTAGATTTGATTTCACTGATTGTCGAGGAAAATATGAGGAGAGTGCCAGACACTGGACGGATCAAATTGAAAAAAAAATCAGTCAAGTTAACAACTTTGAGCAAGGATCGTGGTAATGTTTTCATGAAGTTTAAAATAGATCTTTGTTTTTATCTTACAGGCCCTCAAAAGGTGTTCTTATAGATTTAGAGATAATGGCTCAGATCATTGTTGAGGCAAACACTGGATTGCTGATAATGTCAGGCAGAGATTTCCTAATCATTCATTTACATTTAAAGAAAGAAAAAATATTTTGAGTGGACAATCCAAAGTCACAAGATTTTTCAATCACATTGTTAGAATACCCAGAAGTTTGCACAGTTCATTTTTTAGCTCACAATACGTTAAATGCAAAAATAAGTTTTAGAGAAAAATCAAAAATAAGTTAAGAATTAATAGAAAAGATGACAGTGTTTACTGATAGTTCAAGGAAAGCTCACAAATCACATGGAAAATTCCAAAAATAGAGAAATGGGAATCAGATGTAAAAAAGGGTAAAAGACTCACCACAAATTGTAAAATTAGTAGTAATAGTCAGGGTTTTTCAGTTATTTCAGAAGCCATCAATCTGATCACAGATTCAGTGTATATTGCAAATGTGGCCAAACAATTAGAGGAATCACTTTTAAAACATACGGACAATGAAGTTTTATATTCGTATCTATTATGTATGAAAATAATCCTAATAGACAGAGAACATAAATATTTTGTTATGCACATCATAATGCATTCTTCATTTCTGAGGTTTTTAGTAAAAGTAAATGTTCATGTAGACAGATTCACAGTGTCCATCTCACAAACACTGCCAGACATTTTTGAGCAAGAAAAATTGAGCCATGCATTTTTTCACAAAAGTATACAGACATTGATGGAATCCTTTCGCTTTCTAAAGGTCAGGCAAAGGAAATCATCAATGCTTGTCAGAGTGTCAGTTTGTACAGCGTCCTGTATTTACAGGAGTGACCAATTTGAGAGGTTTGAAAAAGTCTTCAGCTGTGGCAAACTGATGTCACAAAATATGCATTTTTTGAGAAGCTTGAAAACATTTGTGTTTCAGTTGATATGTTTTCACATTTATGTTTCAGTTCACACATTTTCAGGAGCAATTTTTGGATCATGACATACAGGAGAAACCACAGAATATATCATACCTTGAAATCCATTTGGATAAACAGAAAAGGAGGAGACAGGAGTAACATCTCACATGCAGTTGAACAAAATTTTGTATGTGAATTGTCAGACATTTTGCAAACAGTGCACGAGCAGTGCTAAGGGAAAATTCTTCAGTTTTGGACAAAAACCCAGAGTAAGGACAAATTGAAAGTTCATTTACATTAATAACTTGGGGCAAGGGTTTTGTTTGTGTTTCTATAGAACGAGGATCGAAGTGGATGTCGGCAAGGCACGTGAAACCTCATCGGGTACAGATGCCAGTGAACATGGACCAGAGAAGCAGAGAAGCAAGCACGCAGACAAAGATGGACAGCAATGCTGCAGACGTCTCGTCAGACAACGATTGGGAACTCAGAGACTTGGGGTTTTTCTGGGGAATCAAGTGTTGTTTGGATGTTGCTACATTGCGGGGTTTTTCACAAAGGTTGGGGACATGGACATGGAGTTTAGACAGATAGTGTTCATGTGCTTCATTCCTTTGCTTGTTGCCTTGGGCAATGGGACAGGCTTTCCCATGAGACAACCAAGGGAAAAGGTGTGGGAGACTTTGGCAAAGGCAGCGGGTCTGGACAGCATTTGCCTGACCCATTCAGAACTAGGGAAACAATTTTTGACATGCTTGGTAGGTGTGCCAGTGAAGGAATGTCCAATTCCAGGGGACACCCTTCCAAAAAGGTTCTGAAGTCCTTTTCGGATCCTATGGAGGGATGGCGTGTCTGGACACTGTTCCTTCCTGTGGCTCACTTTGAACCTCCAGAGTTGGGAAATTTTTGGATCGACAAAAATGAGATTTGGTACCGAATTCAATCCATTGAGAGTGGCAAAGATAGATAATCAGATAGTAGATATCATTCCAAATCAGTTCTTTCATAGAAATGCCTGGTGCAATCACACCAAAGCGATGAGCAAACTATCCCTTCAACACCCAGTCACTTTACCGAAGGGAGTGTTTTTTTCATTTGAGAGGACAGAATTTGGCCTGCTATCCCTGCAAAAGTCAAAAGCAGTCCATGCAGCATTGAGGAGCTCTCATTGATAACACCTGATTTGAGAACCTTAAAGGAGCAGACACACAGGAAAAAGAAAATGTCCTTTGAACAATATAGCCAAATTGTGATAATGATGTCTGTATTTGGGACAAGGCTCGGAGAATTGCAGTTGCAATTTTCTCACCCCAAAAACAGCGTTGGGGGTGACCTTGACACAATTGGACCACATAGCATGCTAGATTGAGTAAACATAATCGTGCCATTTCGTCTGCACTGAGTGACATGTTAACAGATATCAGCAGTGCAAGACAAGCGGTGCTTCAGAACAAGGCGGCAGTTGGTTATTTGCTGCTGTCACACGGGCACAGATGTGAAAAATTTGAGGGGACATGCTGCATGAACTTGCTTGATCATTCAAAATCTATTCATGAAAATATGAAACATGCAAAGTAGTATCAGCAAATTGAGAAAAAAGAAACTTACAAGATTCTGGTGAAATGATTTCATTGGCTTTTTTAATCTTTCACCATTCTGGAAAAACTTTTTAAAATAGTGTTATATATTCTTATAGGGTTTGTAGTTCTACTTGTTCTGCCATGCATTTTCATGTGCATTCAAAGAGCCTTGAACAACATGGCAAAGCAGGTGTTTCTGGTTCAAACAGGGAGGGGAGATGTGGGAACTCAAAATGTCTCTCAGACATTTTTAGAGGTTCCAGGCCTTGGTCAGAAGCATTCTAGACCCTGGCAGACAGCTGAAAAACAACTGTGATTCTGAGTTTGAGCCATGGAATGAATTACCAACTTTGGAGGTGGAACAAGCAATCACAAAAGGTTAGATAGTATAGTATAAGTAGTCACAAAGTAGAGGGGAAATTTTTTTAGTATTGTACAGGGGGGTTTTCACACATGTACAGGGGGGTTTTCACTTTGTACATGGGGGTCAGAAGTTCTAAGATGGAGGAAAGTGGGCTGAACCCATCCTTCTTCCTTCTTCTTCCTTGCCTCCATGTTCTTGGTGATGTTGGCACTCACAGATTGGTTTAGAGTAGAAAAACACTTGGCAACGTAGGTAGTAGGTATTGGGGAATAATTGTAAACATGTTATACGTAATATATCTTATAAAAGATAGCAGCAACCCTGGGCGGAGGGAGAGACGAAGAAGACAGCAGATAGAGAGGATGTCAGGGTGTGTGTGTGCCTCTACCCAGGCCACTGATCAAATAGCTGCAGTCCAAGAACATAATCTGGTAGATAACTAGCAATAAACTGCCTTGAGACCGAACAGCTAAGCCTGCGGAGTTTTTCTTTGGAAGCACGGGTTGGAGGAGGGATTTCACCACCACATGTGGCCCCAAAACAAGGCTGGGGTTCCCACACCGTGACAACTTTCCTGGGTTTTGACTTCGTTCTGATGCAGCCATTCTTGGGAAATCTGTGCTCGTCCCCGGAGGATCGAGATGCAGAGAACGCGATGGCAGCTGCCGAAATGAAGGACTCTGTTGAAGTGTCGAGAAGAAAGAACTTAGACAAGCGTGTTGTGTTTGGGAGTCAGCAGCTGCTGGACTTTTGCGATTGCTTTCTTTGTGCACTGAATGCCAAGAAGGCATGTGCACGTTAAAACAACGAGCTGGGCATGAGCAGGAAGGGAGCACGGGCATCAGAGTGCATCTGGCATCTTGCCCTGGAAAGAGCACTGCTTTTGGAGTGTGCAGTAAAATCGTGTTTCTGGACAAGGGAGGCATAAGTGCGCTGCGCTCCTAAGCTATCTCCCTGCGAGACACACTGCCAAAGCTTTTCGCTATGATGCAGTCTAGTGCAGACGCACACTACGGCTCTCCGGAGCTGTCCGAAGCCAAGCGCCGGTGGCCGGCGTCTTTCGGCTGAAGCAGCGTGTGCGCGAAGCAGCCGCTTCTCCTGCTCCGGGAGCCGGACAGAGCGGTAGCTTGTACGAGGGCGAAGAACGAAGCCGCACAGCACCGGGCTTCTGCGCGCACCCTAAGGACTGCTAGAGGACCGTGCTGGCCGCTCGCCTTCCCCTTCAATTCCATTCTAGCATCCCTATGGAAGATGTTCCAGGACAATTTTCCTGAGTTTTGAATTCGTCCTGATGCAGCCCCTCCTGGGAAACTCGTGCTCCTCCTCTGGGTCTCCGAGTGCAGAGACCTCGATGGCAACTGCAGAAATGAAGGGCTGCGTTGAGTTGTCGAGAAGCAAGAACATAGCCAGCGCCTTGTGTTTGGGAGTCAGCAGCTGCTGGACTTTTGCGTTTGCCTTCACGGTGCACTGAATGCCAGGACGGCATGTGCACGTTAAAACAACGAGCTGGGCAAGAGTAATCGAAAGATCACGGCTGTCAGAAAGCAGCTTATATATTGCCCTGGAAAGAGCACTGTTTTTGGAGTGTGCAATAAAATCGTGTTTCTGGACAAGGGAGGCATAAGTGCGCTGCGCTCCTAAGCTATCTCCCTGCGAGACACACTGCCAAAGCTTTTCGCTATGATGCAGTCTAGTGCAGACGCACACTACGGCTCTCGGCTGCTGTCCGAAGCGAAGCGCCGGTGGCCGGCGTCTTTCGGCTGAAGCAGCGCTTCGGAGCGTACGGCTGTTGTGTGCGCGAAGCAGCCGCTTCTCCTGCTCCGGGAGCCGGACAGAGCGGTAGCTTGTACGAGGGCGAAGAACGTTGCCGCAGGGAGACGACATTGTGTGCACAGCCTTGGCACTGCTAGAGGACGGTGACTAAAGCTCCCTGCCTCTTCAATGCACTGCTGGCATGCTTTCTCGAAGGTGTTCCGAGACAACTTTCCTGGGTTTTGACTTCGTTCTGATGCAGCCCCTCTTGGGAAATCTGTGCTCGTCCCCGGAGGATCGAGATGCAGAGAACGCGATGGCAGCTGCCGAAATGAAGGACTCTGTTGAAGTGTCGAGAAGAAAGAACTTAGACAAGCGTGTTGTGTTTGGGAGTCAGCAGCTGCTGGACTTTTGCGATTGCTTTCACGGTGCACTGAATGCCAAGAAGGCATGTGCACGTTAAAACAACGAGCTGGGCATGAGCAGGAAGGGAGCACGGGCATCAGAGTGCATCTGGCATCTTGCGCTGGAAAGAGCACTGCTTTTGGAGTGTGCAGTAAAATCGTGTTTCTGGACAAGGGAGGCATAAGTGCGCTGCGCTCCTAAGCTATCTCCCTGCGAGACACACTGCCAAAGCTTTTCGCTATGATGCAGTCTAGTGCAGACGCACACTACGGCTCTCCGGAGCTGTCCGAAGCCAAGCGCCGGTGGCCGGCGTCTTTCGGCTGAAGCAGCGTGTGCGCGAAGCAGCCGCTTCTCCTGCTCCGGGAGCCGGACAGAGCGGTAGCTTGTACGAGGGCGAAGAACGAAGCCGCAGAGCACCGGGCTTCTGCGCGCACCCTAAAAACTGCTAGAGGACCGTGCTGGCCGCTCGCCTGCCTCTTCAATTCCATTCTAGCATCCTTATGGAAGATGTTCCAGGACAATTTTCCTGAGTTTTGAATTCGTCCTGATGCAGCCCCTCCTGGGAAACTCGTGCTCGTCCTCTGAGTCTCCGAGTGCAGAGACCTCGATGGCAACTGCAGAAATGAAGGGCTGCGTTGAGTTGTCGAGAAGCAAGAACATAGCCAGCGCCTTGTGTTTGGGAGTCAGCAGCTGCTGGACTTTTGCGATTGCCTTCACGGTGCACTGAATGCCAGGACGGCATGTGCACGTTAAAACAACGAGCTGGGCAAGAGTAATCGAAAGATCACGGCCGTCAGAAAGCAGCTTATATATTGCCCTGGAAAGAGCACTGTTTTTGGAGTGTGCAGTAAAATCGTGTTTCTGGACAAGGGAGGCATAAGTGCGCTGCGCTCCTAAGCTATCTCCCTGCGAGACACACTGCCAAAGCTTTTCGCTATGATGCAGTCTAGTGCAGACGCACACTACGGCTCTCCGGAGCTGTCCGAAGCCAAGCGCCGGTGGCCGGCGTCTTTCGGCTGAAGCAGCGCTTCGGAGCGTACGGCTGTTGTGTGCGCGAAGCAGCCGCTTCTCCTGCTCCGGGAGCCGGACAGAGCGGTAGCTTGTACGAGGGCGAAGAACGTTGCCGCAGGGAGACGACATTGTGTGCACAGCCTTGGCACTGCTAGAGGACGGTGACTAAAGCTCCCTGCCTGTTCAATGCACTGCTGGCATGCTTTCTCGAAGGTGTTCCGTGACAACTTTCCTGGGTTTTGACTTCGTTCTGATGCAGCCATTCTTGGGAAATCTGTGCTCGTCCCCGGAGGATCGAGATGCTGAGAACGCGATGGCAGCTGCCGAAATGAAGGACTCTGTTGAAGTGTCGAGAAGAAAGAACTTAGACAAGCGTGTTGTGTTTGGGAGTCAGCAGCTGCTGGACTTTTGCGATTGCTTTCACGGTGCACTGAATGCCAAGAAGGCATGTGCACGTTAAAACAACGAGCTGGGCATGAGCAGGAAGGGAGCACGGGCATCAGAGTGCATCTGGCATCTTGCCCTGGAAAGAGCACTGCTTTTGGAGTGTGCAGTAAAATCGTGTTTCTGGACAAGGGAGGCATAAGTGCGCTGCGCTCCTAAGCTATCTCCCTGCGAGACACACTGCCAAAGCTTTTCGCTATGATGCAGTCTAGTGCAGACGCACACTACGGCTCTCCGGAGCTGTCCGAAGCCAAGCGCCGGTGGCCGGCGTCTTTCGGCTGAAGCAGCGTGTGCGCGAAGCAGCCGCTTCTCCTGCTCCGGGAGCCGGACAGAGCGGTAGCTTGTACGAGGGCGAAGAACGAAGCCGCAGAGCACCGGGCTTCTGCGCGTACCCTAAAAACTGCTAGAGGACCGTGCTGGCCGCTCGCCTGCCTCTTCAATTCCATTCTAGCATCCTTATGGAAGATGTTCCAGGACAATTTTCCTGAGTTTTGAATTCGTCCTGATGCAGCCCCTCCTGGGAAACTCGTGCTCGTCCTCTGAGTCTCCGAGTGCAGAGACCTCGATGGCAACTGCAGAAATGAAGGGCTGCGTTGAGTTGTCGAGAAGCAAGAACATAGCCAGCGCCTTGTGTTTGGGAGTCAGCAGCTGCTGGACTTTTGCGATTGCCTTCACGGTGCGCTGAATGCCAGGACGGCATGTGCACGTTAAAACAACGAGCTGGGCAAGAGTAATCGAAAGATCACGGCCGTCAGAAAGCAGCTTATATATTGCCCTGGAAAGAGCACTGCTTTTGGAGTGTGCAGTAAAATCGTGTTTCTGGACAAGGGAGGCATAAGTGCGCTGCGCTCCTAAGCTATCTCCCTGCGAGACACACTGCCAAAGCTTTTCGCTATGATGCAGTCTAGTGCAGACGCACACTACGGCTCTCCGGAGCTGTCCGAAGCCAAGCGCCGGTGGCCGGCGTCTTTCGGCTGAAGCAGCGCTTCGGAGCGTACGGCTGTTGTGTGCGCGAAGCAGCCGCTTCTCCTGCTCCGGGAGCCGGACAGAGCGGTAGCTTGTACGAGGGCGAAGAACGTTGCCGCAGGGAGACGACATTGTGTGCACAGCCTTGGCACTGCTAGAGGACGGTGACTAAAGCTCCCTGCCTGTTCAATGCACTGCTGGCATGCTTTCTCGAAGGTGTTCCGTGACAACTTTCCTGGGTTTTGACTTCGTTCTGATGCAGCCATTCTTGGGAAATCTGTGCTCGTCCCCGGAGGATCGAGATGCAGAGAACGCGATGGCAGCTGCCGAAATGAAGGACTCTGTTGAAGTGTCGAGAAGAAAGAACTTAGACAAGCGTGTTGTGTTTGGGAGTCAGCAGCTGCTGGACTTTTGCGATTGCTTTCACTGTGCACTGAATGCCAATACGGCATGTGCACGTTAAAACAACGAGCTGGGCATGAGCAGGAAGGGAGCACGGGCATCAGAGTGCATCTGGCATCTTGCCCTGGAAAGAGCACTGCTTTTGGAGTGTGCAGTAAAATCGTGTTTCTGGACAAGGGAGGCATAAGTGCGCTGCGCTCCTAAGCTATCTCCCTGCGAGACACACTGCCAAAGCTTTTCGCTATGATGCAGTCTAGTGCAGACGCACACTACGGCTCTCCGGAGCTGTCCGAAGCCAAGCGCCCGTGGCCGGCGTCTTTCGGCTGAAGCAGCGCTTCGGAGCGTACGGCTGCCGCTCCCCTGTTGTGTGCGCGAAGCAGCCGCTTCTCCTGCTCCGGGAGCCGGACAGAGCGGTAGCTTGTACGAAGGCGAAGAACGAAGCCGCAGAGCAACGGGCTTCTGCGCGCACCCTAAGGACTGCTAGAGGACCGTGCTGGCCGCTCGCCTGCCTCTTCAATTGCATTCTAGCATCCTTATGGAAGGTGTTCCAGGACAATTTTCCTGAGTTTTGAATTCGTCCTGATGCAGCCCCTCCTGGGAAACTCGTGCTCGTCCTCTGAGGCTCCGAGTGCAGAGACCTCGATGGCAACTGCAGAAATGAAGGGCTGCGTTGAGTTGTCGAGAAGCAAGAACATAGCCAGCGCCTTGTGTTTGGGAGTCAGTAGCTGCTGGACTTTTGCGATTGCCTTCACCGTGCACTGAATGCCAGGACGGCATGTGCACGTTAAAACAACGAGCTGGGCAAGAGTAATCGAAAGATCACGGCCGTCAGAAAGCAGCTTATATATTGCCCTGGAAAGAGCACTGCTTTTGGAGTGTGCAGTAAAATCGTGTTTCTGGACAAGGGAGGCATAAGTGCGCTGCGCTCCTAAGCTATCTCCCTGCGAGACACACTGCCAAAGCTTTTCGCTATGATGCAGTCTAGTGCAGACGCACACTACGGCTCTCCGGAGCTGTCCGAAGCCAAGCGCCGGTGGCCGGCGTCTTTCGGCTGAAGCAGCGCTTCGGAGCGTACGGCTGTTGTGTGCGCGAAGCAGCCGCTTCTCCTGCTCCGGGAGCCGGACAGAGCGGTAGCTTGTACGAGGGCGAAGAACGTTGCCGCAGGGAGACGACATTGTGTGCACAGCCTTGGCACTGCTAGAGGACGGTGGCTAAAGCTCCCTGCCTCTTCAATGCACTGCTGGCATGCTTTCTCGAAGGTGTTCCGTGACAACTTTCCTGGGTTTTGACTTCGTTCTGATGCAGCCATTCTTGGGAAATCTGTGCTCGTCCCCGGAGGATCGAGATGCAGAGAACGCGATGGCAGCTGCCGAAATGAAGGACTCTGTTGAAGTGTCGAGAAGAAAGAACTTAGACAAGCGTGTTGTGTTTGGGAGTCAGCAGCTGCTGGACTTTTGCGATTGCTTTCTTTGTGCACTGAATGCCAAGAAGGCATGTGCACGTTAAAACAACGAGCTGGGCATGAGCAGGAAGGGAGCACGGGCATCAGAGTGCATCTGGCATCTTGCCCTGGAAAGAGCACTGCTTTTGGAGTGTGCAGTAAAATCGTGTTTCTGGACAAGGGAGGCATAAGTGCGCTGCGCTCCTAAGCTATCTCCCTGCGAGACACACTGCCAAAGCTTTTCGCTATGATGCAGTCTAGTGCAGACGCACACTACGGCTCTCCGGAGCTGTCCGAAGCCAAGCGCCGGTGGCCGGCGTCTTTCGGCTGAAGCAGCGTGTGCGCGAAGCAGCCGCTTCTCCTGCTCCGGGAGCCGGACAGAGCGCTAGCTTGTACGAGGGCGAAGAACGAAGCCGCAGAGCACCGGGCTTCTGCGCGCACCCTAAGGACTGCTAGAGGACCGTGCTGGCCGCTCGCCTTCCCCTTCAATTCCATTCTAGCATCCCTATAGAAGATGTTCCAGGACAATTTTCCTGAGTTTTGAATTCGTCCTGATGCAGCCCCTCCTGGGAAACTCGTGCTCGTCCTCTGGGTCTCCGAGTGCAGAGACCTCGATGGCAACTGCAGAAATGAAGGGCTGCGTTGAGTTGTCGAGAAGCAAGAACATAGCCAGCGCCTTGTGTTTGGGAGTCAGCAGCTGCTGGACTTTTGCGTTTGCCTTCACGGTGCACTGAATGCCAGGACGGCATGTGCACGTTAAAACAACGAGCTGGGCAAGAGTAATCGAAAGATCACGGCCGTCAGAAAGCAGCTTATATATTGCCCTGGAAAGAGCACTGTTTTTGGAGTGTGCAATAAAATCGTGTTTCTGGACAAGGGAGGCATAAGTGCGCTGCGCTCCTAAGCTATCTCCCTGCGAGACACACTGCCAAAGCTTTTCGCTATGATGCAGTCTAGTGCAGACGCACACTACGGCTCTCGGCTGCTGTCCGAAGCCAAGCGCCGGTGGCCGGCGTCTTTCGGCTGAAGCAGCGCTTCGGAGCGTACGGCTGTTGTGTGCGCGAAGCAGCCGCTTCTCCTGCTCCGGGAGCCGGACAGAGCGGTAGCTTGTACGAGGGCGAAGAACGTTGCCGCAGGGAGACGACATTGTGTGCACAGCCTTGGCACTGCTAGAGGACGGTGACTAAAGCTCCCTGCCTGTTCAATGCACTGCTGGCATGCTTTCTCGAAGGTGTTCCGAGACAACTTTCCTGGGTTTTGACTTCGTTCTGATGCAGCCCCTCTTGGGAAATCTGTGCTCGTCCCCGGAGGATCGAGATGCTGAGAACGCGATGGCAGCTGCCGAAATGAAGGACTCTGTTGAAGTGTCGAGAAGAAAGAACTTAGACAAGCGTGTTGTGTTTGGGAGTCAGCAGCTGCTGGACTTTTGCGATTGCTTTCACGGTGCACTGAATGCCAAGAAGGCATGTGCACGTTAAAACAACGAGCTGGGCATGAGCAGGAAGGGAGCACGGGCATCAGAGTGCATCTGGCATCTTGCCCTGGAAAGAGCACTGTTTTTGGAGTGTGCAGTAAAATCGTGTTTCTGGACAAGGGAGGCATAAGTGCGCTGCGCTCCTAAGCTATCTCCCTGCGAGACACACTGCCAAAGCTTTTCGCTATGATGCAGTCTAGTGCAGACGCACACTACGGCTCTCCGGAGCTGTCCGAAGCCAAGCGCCGGTGGCCGGCGTCTTTCGGCTGAAGCAGCGCTTCGGAGCGTACGGCTGCCGCTCCCCTGTTGTGTGCGCGAAGCAGCCGCTTCTCCTGCTCCGGGAGCCGGACAGAGCGCTAGCTTGTACGAGGGCGAAGAACGAAGCCGCAGAGCACCGGGCTTCTGCGCGCACCCTAAAAACTGCTAGAGGACCGTGCTGGCCGCTCGCCTGCCTCTTCAATTGCATTCTAGCATCCTTATGGAAGGTGTTCCAGGACAATTTTCCTGAGTTTTGAATTCGTCCTGATGCAGCCCCTCCTGGGAAACTCGTGCTCCTCCTCTGGGTCTCCGAGTGCAGAGACCTCGATGGCAACTGCAGAAATGAAGGGCTGCGTTGAGTTGTCGAGAAGCAAGAACATAGCCAGCGCCTTGTGTTTGGGAGTCAGCAGCTGCTGGACTTTTGCGATTGCCTTCACGGTGCGCTGAATGCCAGGACGGCATGTGCACGTTAAAACAACGAGCTGGGCAAGAGTAATCGAAAGATCACGGCCGTCAGAAAGCAGCTTATATATTGCCCTGGAAAGAGCACTGCTTTTGGAGTGTGCAGTAAAATCGTGTTTCTGGACAAGGGAGGCATAAGTGCGCTGCGCTCCTAAGCTATCTCCCTGCGAGACACACTGCCAAAGCTTTTCGCTATGATGCAGTCTAGTGCAGACGCACACTACGGCTCTCCGGAGCTGTCCGAAGCCAAGCGCCGGTGGCCGGCGTCTTTCGGCTGAAGCAGCGCTTCGGAGCGTACGGCTGTTGTGTGCGCGAAGCAGCCGCTTCTCCTGCTCCGGGAGCCGGACAGAGCGGTAGCTTGTACGAGGGCGAAGAACGTTGCCGCAGGGAGACGACATTGTGTGCACAGCCTTGGCACTGCTAGAGGACGGTGACTAAAGCTCCCTGCCTGTTCAATGCACTGCTGGCATGCTTTCTCGAAGGTGTTCCGTGACAACTTTCCTGGGTTTTGACTTCGTTCTGATGCAGCCATTCTTGGGAAATCTGTGCTCGTCCCCGGAGGATCGAGATGCAGAGAACGCGATGGCAGCTGCCGAAATGAAGGACTCTGTTGAAGTGTCGAGAAGAAAGAACTTAGACAAGCGTGTTGTGTTTGGGAGTCAGCAGCTGCTGGACTTTTGCGATTGCTTTCACTGTGCACTGAATGCCAATACGGCATGTGCACGTTAAAACAACGAGCTGGGCATGAGCAGGAAGGGAGCACGGGCATCAGAGTGCATCTGGCATCTTGCCCTGGAAAGAGCACTGCTTTTGGAGTGTGCAGTAAAATCGTGTTTCTGGACAAGGGAGGCATAAGTGCGCTGCGCTCCTAAGCTATCTCCCTGCGAGACACACTGCCAAAGCTTTTCGCTATGATGCAGTCTAGTGCAGACGCACACTACGGCTCTCCGGAGCTGTCCGAAGCCAAGCGCCGGTGGCCGGCGTCTTTCGGCTGAAGCAGCGTGTGCGCGAAGCAGCCGCTTCTCCTGCTCCGGGAGCCGGACAGAGCGCTAGCTTGTACGAGGGCGAAGAACGAAGCCGCAGAGCACCGGGCTTCTGCGCGCACCCTAAAAACTGCTAGAGGACCGTGCTGGCCGCTCGCCTGCCTCTTCAATTGCATTCTAGCATCCTTATGGAAGATGTTCCAGGACAATTTTCCTGAGTTTTTAATTCGTCCTGATGCAGCCCCTCCTGGGAAACTCGTGCTCCTCCTCTGGGTCTCCGAGTGCAGAGACCTCGATGGCAACTGCAGAAATGAAGGGCTGCGTTGAGTTGTCGAGAAGCAAGAACATAGCCAGCGCCTTGTGTTTGGGAGTCAGCAGCTGCTGGACTTTTGCGTTTGCCTTCACGGTGCACTGAATGCCAGGACGGCATGTGCACGTTAAAACAACGAGCTGGGCAAGAGTAATCGAAAGATCACGGCCGTCAGAAAGCAGCTTATATATTGCCCTGGAAAGAGCACTGTTTTTGGAGTGTGCAATAAAATCGTGTTTCTGGACAAGGGAGGCATAAGTGCGCTGCGCTCCTAAGCTATCTCCCTGCGAGACACACTGCCAAAGCTTTTCGCTATGATGCAGTCTAGTGCAGACGCACACTACGGCTCTCGGCTGCTGTCCGAAGCCAAGCGCCGGTGGCCGGCGTCTTTCGGCTGAAGCAGCGCTTCGGAGCGTACGGCTGTTGTGTGCGCGAAGCAGCCGCTTCTCCTGCTCCGGGAGCCGGACAGAGCGGTAGCTTGTACGAGGGCGAAGAACGTTGCCGCAGGGAGACGACATTGTGTGCACAGCCTTGGCACTGCTAGAGGACGGTGGCTAAAGCTCCCTGCCTCTTCAATGCACTGCTGGCATGCTTTCTTGAAGGTGTTCCGAGACAACTTTCCTGGGTTTTGACTTCGTTCTGATGCAGCCATTCTTGGGAAATCTGTGCTCGTCCCCGGAGGATCGAGATGCAGAGAACGCGATGGCAGCTGCCGAAATGAAGGACTCTGTTGAAGTGTCGAGAAGAAAGAACTTAGACAAGCGTGTTGTGTTTGGGAGTCAGCAGCTGCTGGACTTTTGCGATTGCTTTCTTTGTGCACTGAATGCCAAGAAGGCATGTGCACGTTAAAACAACGAGCTGGGCATGAGCAGGAAGGGAGCACGGGCATCAGAGTGCATCTGGCATCTTGCCCTGGAAAGAGCACTGCTTTTGGAGTGTGCAGTAAAATCGTGTTTCTGGACAAGGGAGGCATAAGTGCGCTGCGCTCCTAAGCTATCTCCCTGCGAGACACACTGCCAAAGCTTTTCGCTATGATGCAGTCTAGTGCAGACGCACACTACGGCTCTCCGGAGCTGTCCGAAGCCAAGCGCCGGTGGCCGGCGTCTTTCGGCTGAAGCAGCGTGTGCGCGAAGCAGCCGCTTCTCCTGCTCCGGGAGCCGGACAGAGCGCTAGCTTGTACGAGGGCGAAGAACGAAGCCGCAGAGCACCGGGCTTCTGCGCGTACCCTAAAAACTGCTAGAGGACCGTGCTGGCCGCTCGCCTGCCTCTTCAATTCCATTCTAGCATCCTTATGGAAGATGTTCCAGGACAATTTTCCTGAGTTTTGAATTCGTCCTGATGCAGCCCCTCCTGGGAAACTCGTGCTCGTCCTCTGAGTCTCCGAGTGCAGAGACCTCGATGGCAACTGCAGAAATGAAGGGCTGCGTTGAGTTGTCGAGAAGCAAGAACATAGCCAGCGCCTTGTGTTTGGGAGTCAGCAGCTGCTGGACTTTTGCGTTTGCCTTCACGGTGCACTGAATGCCAGGACGGCATGTGCACGTTAAAACAACGAGCTGGGCAAGAGTAATCGAAAGATCACGGCCGTCAGAAAGCAGCTTATATATTGCCCTGGAAAGAGCACTGTTTTTGGAGTGTGCAATAAAATCGTGTTTCTGGACAAGGGAGGCATAAGTGCGCTGCGCTCCTAAGCTATCTCCCTGCGAGACACACTGCCAAAGCTTTTCGCTATGATGCAGTCTAGTGCAGACGCACACTACGGCTCTCGGCTGCTGTCCGAAGCCAAGCGCCGGTGGCCGGCGTCTTTCGGCTGAAGCAGCGCTTCGGAGCGTACGGCTGTTGTGTGCGCGAAGCAGCCGCTTCTCCTGCTCCGGGAGCCGGACAGAGCGGTAGCTTGTACGAGGGCGAAGAACGTTGCCGCAGGGAGACGACATTGTGTGCACAGCCTTGGCACTGCTAGAGGACGGTGACTAAAGCTCCCTGCCTGTTCAATGCACTGCTGGCATGCTTTCTCGAAGGTGTTCCGAGACAACTTTCCTGGGTTTTGACTTCGTTCTGATGCAGCCCCTCTTGGGAAATCTGTGCTCGTCCCCGGAGGATCGAGATGCTGAGAACGCGATGGCAGCTGCCGAAATGAAGGACTCTGTTGAAGTATCGAGAAGAAAGAACTTAGACAAGCGTGTTGTGTTTGGGAGTCAGCAGCTGCTGGACTTTTGCGATTGCTTTCACGGTGCACTGAATGCCAAGAAGGCATGTGCACGTTAAAACAACGAGCTGGGCATGAGCAGGAAGGGAGCACGGGCATCAGAGTGCATCTGGCATCTTGCCCTGGAAAGAGCACTGTTTTTGGAGTGTGCAGTAAAATCGTGTTTCTGGACAAGGGAGGCATAAGTGCGCTGCGCTCCTAAGCTATCTCCCTGCGAGACACACTGCCAAAGCTTTTCGCTATGATGCAGTCTAGTGCAGACGCACACTACGGCTCTCCGGAGCTGTCCGAAGCCAAGCGCCGGTGGCCGGCGTCTTTCGGCTGAAGCAGCGCTTCGGAGCGGACGGCTGCCGCTCCGCTGTTGTGTGCGCGAAGCAGCCGCTTCTCCTGCTCCGGGAGCCGGACAGAGCGCTAGCTTGTACGAGGGCGAAGAACGAAGCCGCAGAGCACCGGGCTTCTGCGCGCACCCTAAAAACTGCTAGAGGACCGTGCTGGCCGCTCGCCTGCCTCTTCAATTCCATTCTAGCATCCTTATGGAAGGTGTTCCAGGACAATTTTCCTGAGTTTTGAATTCGTCCTGATGCAGCCCCTCCTGGGAAACTCGTGCTCCTCCTCTGGGTCTCCGAGTGCAGAGACCTCGATGGCAACTGCAGAAATGAAGGGCTGCGTTGAGTTGTCGAGAAGCAAGAACATAGCCAGCGCCTTGTGTTTGGGAGTCAGCAGCTGCTGGACTTTTGCGATTGCCTTCACGGTGCGCTGAATGCCAGGACGGCATGTGCACGTTAAAACAACGAGCTGGGCAAGAGTAATCGAAAGATCACGGCCGTCAGAAAGCAGCTTATATATTGCCCTGGAAAGAGCACTGTATTTGGAGTGTGCAGTAAAATCGTGTTTCTGGACAAGGGAGGCATAAGTGCGCTGCGCTCCTAAGCTATCTCCCTGCGAGACACACTGCCAAAGCTTTTCGCTATGATGCAGTCTAGTGCAGACGCACACTACGGCTCTCGGCTGCTGTCCGAAGCCAAGCGCCGGTGGCCGGCGTCTTTCGGCTGAAGCAGCGCTTCGGAGCGTACGGCTGTTGTGTGCGCGAAGCAGCCGCTTCTCCTGCTCCGGGAGCCGGACAGAGCGGTAGCTTGTACGAGGGCGAAGAACGTTGCCGCAGGGAGACGACATTGTGTGCACAGCCTTGGCACTGCTAGAGGACGGTGACTAAAGCTCCCTGCCTGTTCAATGCACTGCTGGCATGCTTTCTCGAAGGTGTTCCGTGACAACTTTCCTGGGTTTTGACTTCGTTCTGATGCAGCCATTCTTGGGAAATCTGTGCTCGTCCCCGGAGGATCGAGATGCTGAGAACGCGATGGCAGCTGCCGAAATGAAGGACTCTGTTGAAGTGTCGAGAAGAAAGAACTTAGACAAGCGTGTTGTGTTTGGGAGTCAGCAGCTGCTGGACTTTTGCGATTGCTTTCACGGTGCACTGAATGCCAAGAAGGCATGTGCACGTTAAAACAACGAGCTGGGCATGAGCAGGAAGGGAGCACGGGCATCAGAGTGCATCTGGCATCTTGCCCTGGAAAGAGCACTGCTTTTGGAGTGTGCAGTAAAATCGTGTTTCTGGACAAGGGAGGCATAAGTGCGCTGCGCTCCTAAGCTATCTCCCTGCGAGACACACTGCCAAAGCTTTTCGCTATGATGCAGTCTAGTGCAGACGCACACTACGGCTCTCCGGAGCTGTCCGAAGCCAAGCGCCGGTGGCCGGCGTCTTTCGGCTGAAGCAGCGTGTGCGCGAAGCAGCCGCTTCTCCTGCTCCGGGAGCCGGACAGAGCGGTAGCTTGTACGAGGGCGAAGAACGAAGCCGCAGAGCACCGGGCTTCTGCGCGTACCCTAAAAACTGCTAGAGGACCGTGCTGGCCGCTCGCCTGCCTCTTCAATTCCATTCTAGCATCCTTATGGAAGATGTTCCAGGACAATTTTCCTGAGTTTTGAATTCGTCCTGATGCAGCCCCTCCTGGGAAACTCGTGCTCGTCCTCTGAGTCTCCGAGTGCAGAGACCTCGATGGCAACTGCAGAAATGAAGGGCTGCGTTGAGTTGTCGAGAAGCAAGAACATAGCCAGCGCCTTGTGTTTGGGAGTCAGCAGCTGCTGGACTTTTGCGTTTGCCTTCACGGTGCACTGAATGCCAGGACGGCATGTGCACGTTAAAACAACGAGCTGGGCAAGAGTAATCGAAAGATCACGGCCGTCAGAAAGCAGCTTATATATTGCCCTGGAAAGAGCACTGTATTTGGAGTGTGCAATAAAATCGTGTTTCTGGACAAGGGAGGCATAAGTGCGCTGCGCTCCTAAGCTATCTCCCTGCGAGACACACTGCCAAAGCTTTTCGCTATGATGCAGTCTAGTGCAGACGCACACTACGGCTCTCGGCTGCTGTCCGAAGCCAAGCGCCGGTGGCCGGCGTCTTTCGGCTGAAGCAGCGCTTCGGAGCGTACGGCTGTTGTGTGCGCGAAGCAGCCGCTTCTCCTGCTCCGGGAGCCGGACAGAGCGGTAGCTTGTACGAGGGCGAAGAACGTTGCCGCAGGGAGACGACATTGTGTGCACAGCCTTGGCACTGCTAGAGGACGGTGACTAAAGCTCCCTGCCTGTTCAATGCACTGCTGGCATGCTTTCTCGAAGGTGTTCCGAGACAACTTTCCTGGGTTTTGACTTCGTTCTGATGCAGCCCCTCTTGGGAAATCTGTGCTCGTCCCCGGAGGATCGAGATGCTGAGAACGCGATGGCAGCTGCCGAAATGAAGGACTCTGTTGAAGTATCGAGAAGAAAGAACTTAGACAAGCGTGTTGTGTTTGGGAGTCAGCAGCTGCTGGACTTTTGCGATTGCTTTCACGGTGCACTGAATGCCAAGAAGGCATGTGCACGTTAAAACAACGAGCTGGGCATGAGCAGGAAGGGAGCACGGGCATCAGAGTGCATCTGGCATCTTGCCCTGGAAAGAGCACTGTTTTTGGAGTGTGCAGTAAAATCGTGTTTCTGGACAAGGGAGGCATAAGTGCGCTGCGCTCCTAAGCTATCTCCCTGCGAGACACACTGCCAAAGCTTTTCGCTATGATGCAGTCTAGTGCAGACGCACACTACGGCTCTCCGGAGCTGTCCGAAGCCAAGCGCCGGTGGCCGGCGTCTTTCGGCTGAAGCAGCGCTTCGGAGCGTACGGCTGCCGCTCCGCTGTTGTGTGCGCGAAGCAGCCGCTTCTCCTGCTCCGGGAGCCGGACAGAGCGCTAGCTTGTACGAGGGCGAAGAACGAAGCCGCAGAGCACCGGGCTTCTGCGCGCACCCTAAAAACTGCTAGAGGACCGTGCTGGCCGCTCGCCTGCCTCTTCAATTCCATTCTAGCATCCTTATGGAAGGTGTTCCAGGACAATTTTCCTGAGTTTTGAATTCGTCCTGATGCAGCCCCTCCTGGGAAACTCGTGCTCCTCCTCTGGGTCTCCGAGTGCAGAGACCTCGATGGCAACTGCAGAAATGAAGGGCTGCGTTGAGTTGTCGAGAAGCAAGAACATAGCCAGCGCCTTGTGTTTGGGAGTCAGCAGCTGCTGGACTTTTGCGATTGCCTTCACGGTGCGCTGAATGCCAGGACGGCATGTGCACGTTAAAACAACGAGCTGGGCAAGAGTAATCGAAAGATCACGGCCGTCAGAAAGCAGCTTATATATTGCCCTGGAAAGAGCACTGTATTTGGAGTGTGCAGTAAAATCGTGTTTCTGGACAAGGGAGGCATAAGTGCGCTGCGCTCCTAAGCTATCTCCCTGCGAGACACACTGCCAAAGCTTTTCGCTATGATGCAGTCTAGTGCAGACGCACACTACGGCTCTCGGCTGCTGTCCGAAGCCAAGCGCCGGTGGCCGGCGTCTTTCGGCTGAAGCAGCGCTTCGGAGCGTACGGCTGTTGTGTGCGCGAAGCAGCCGCTTCTCCTGCTCCGGGAGCCGGACAGAGCGGTAGCTTGTACGAGGGCGAAGAACGTTGCCGCAGGGAGACGACATTGTGTGCACAGCCTTGGCACTGCTAGAGGACGGTGACTAAAGCTCCCTGCCTGTTCAATGCACTGCTGGCATGCTTTCTCGAAGGTGTTCCGTGACAACTTTCCTGGGTTTTGACTTCGTTCTGATGCAGCCATTCTTGGGAAATCTGTGCTCGTCCCCGGAGGATCGAGATGCAGAGAACGCGATGGCAGCTGCCGAAATGAAGGACTCTGTTGAAGTGTCGAGAAGAAAGAACTTAGACAAGCGTGTTGTGTTTGGGAGTCAGCAGCTGCTGGACTTTTGCGATTGCTTTCACGGTGCACTGAATGCCAAGAAGGCATGTGCACGTTAAAACAACGAGCTGGGCATGAGCAGGAAGGGAGCACGGGCATCAGAGTGCATCTGGCATCTTGCCCTGGAAAGAGCACTGCTTTTGGAGTGTGCAGTAAAATCGTGTTTCTGGACAAGGGAGGCATAAGTGCGCTGCGCTCCTAAGCTATCTCCCTGCGAGACACACTGCCAAAGCTTTTCGCTATGATGCAGTCTAGTGCAGACGCACACTACGGCTCTCCGGAGCTGTCCGAAGCCAAGCGCCGGTGGCCGGCGTCTTTCGGCTGAAGCAGCGTGTGCGCGAAGCAGCCGCTTCTCCTGCTCCGGGAGCCGGACAGAGCGGTAGCTTGTACGAGGGCGAAGAACGAAGCCGCAGAGCACCGGGCTTCTGCGCGTACCCTAAAAACTGCTAGAGGACCGTGCTGGCCGCTCGCCTGCCTCTTCAATTCCATTCTAGCATCCTTATGGAAGATGTTCCAGGACAATTTTCCTGAGTTTTGAATTCGTCCTGATGCAGCCCCTCCTGGGAAACTCGTGCTCGTCCTCTGAGTCTCCGAGTGCAGAGACCTCGATGGCAACTGCAGAAATGAAGGGCTGCGTTGAGTTGTCGAGAAGCAAGAACATAGCCAGCGCCTTGTGTTTGGGAGTCAGCAGCTGCTGGACTTTTGCGATTGCCTTCACGGTGCGCTGAATGCCAGGACGGCATGTGCACGTTAAAACAACGAGCTGGGCAAGAGTAATCGAAAGATCACGGCCGTCAGAAAGCAGCTTATATATTGCCCTGGAAAGAGCACTGCTTTTGGAGTGTGCAGTAAAATCGTGTTTCTGGACAAGGGAGGCATAAGTGCGCTGCGCTCCTAAGCTATCTCCCTGCGAGACACACTGCCAAAGCTTTTCGCTATGATGCAGTCTAGTGCAGACGCACACTACGGCTCTCCGGAGCTGTCCGAAGCCAAGCGCCGGTGGCCGGCGTCTTTCGGCTGAAGCAGCGCTTCGGAGCGTACGGCTGTTGTGTGCGCGAAGCAGCCGCTTCTCCTGCTCCGGGAGCCGGACAGAGCGGTAGCTTGTACGAGGGCGAAGAACGTTGCCGCAGGGAGACGACATTGTGTGCACAGCCTTGGCACTGCTAGAGGACGGTGACTAAAGCTCCCTGCCTGTTCAATGCACTGCTGGCATGCTTTCTCGAAGGTGTTCCGTGACAACTTTCCTGGGTTTTGACTTCGTTCTGATGCAGCCATTCTTGGGAAATCTGTGCTCGTCCCCGGAGGATCGAGATGCAGAGAACGCGATGGCAGCTGCCGAAATGAAGGACTCTGTTGAAGTGTCGAGAAGAAAGAACTTAGACAAGCGTGTTGTGTTTGGGAGTCAGCAGCTGCTGGACTTTTGCGATTGCTTTCACTGTGCACTGAATGCCAATACGGCATGTGCACGTTAAAACAACGAGCTGGGCATGAGCAGGAAGGGAGCACGGGCATCAGAGTGCATCTGGCATCTTGCCCTGGAAAGAGCACTGCTTTTGGAGTGTGCAGTAAAATCGTGTTTCTGGACAAGGGAGGCATAAGTGCGCTGCGCTCCTAAGCTATCTCCCTGCGAGACACACTGCCAAAGCTTTTCGCTATGATGCAGTCTAGTGCAGACGCACACTACGGCTCTCCGGAGCTGTCCGAAGCCAAGCGCCCGTGGCCGGCGTCTTTCGGCTGAAGCAGCGCTTCGGAGCGTACGGCTGCCGCTCCCCTGTTGTGTGCGCGAAGCAGCCGCTTCTCCTGCTCCGGGAGCCGGACAGAGCGGTAGCTTGTACGAAGGCGAAGAACGAAGCCGCAGAGCAACGGGCTTCTGCGCGCACCCTAAGGACTGCTAGAGGACCGTGCTGGCCGCTCGCCTGCCTCTTCAATTGCATTCTAGCATCCTTATGGAAGGTGTTCCAGGACAATTTTCCTGAGTTTTGAATTCGTCCTGATGCAGCCCCTCCTGGGAAACTCGTGCTCGTCCTCTGAGGCTCCGAGTGCAGAGACCTCGATGGCAACTGCAGAAATGAAGGGCTGCGTTGAGTTGTCGAGAAGCAAGAACATAGCCAGCGCCTTGTGTTTGGGAGTCAGTAGCTGCTGGACTTTTGCGATTGCCTTCACCGTGCACTGAATGCCAGGACGGCATGTGCACGTTAAAACAACGAGCTGGGCAAGAGTAATCGAAAGATCACGGCCGTCAGAAAGCAGCTTATATATTGCCCTGGAAAGAGCACTGCTTTTGGAGTGTGCAGTAAAATCGTGTTTCTGGACAAGGGAGGCATAAGTGCGCTGCGCTCCTAAGCTATCTCCCTGCGAGACACACTGCCAAAGCTTTTCGCTATGATGCAGTCTAGTGCAGACGCACACTACGGCTCTCCGGAGCTGTCCGAAGCCAAGCGCCGGTGGCCGGCGTCTTTCGGCTGAAGCAGCGCTTCGGAGCGTACGGCTGTTGTGTGCGCGAAGCAGCCGCTTCTCCTGCTCCGGGAGCCGGACAGAGCGGTAGCTTGTACGAGGGCGAAGAACGTTGCCGCAGGGAGACGACATTGTGTGCACAGCCTTGGCACTGCTAGAGGACGGTGGCTAAAGCTCCCTGCCTCTTCAATGCACTGCTGGCATGCTTTCTCGAAGGTGTTCCGTGACAACTTTCCTGGGTTTTGACTTCGTTCTGATGCAGCCATTCTTGGGAAATCTGTGCTCGTCCCCGGAGGATCGAGATGCAGAGAACGCGATGGCAGCTGCCGAAATGAAGGACTCTGTTGAAGTGTCGAGAAGAAAGAACTTAGACAAGCGTGTTGTGTTTGGGAGTCAGCAGCTGCTGGACTTTTGCGATTGCTTTCTTTGTGCACTGAATGCCAAGAAGGCATGTGCACGTTAAAACAACGAGCTGGGCATGAGCAGGAAGGGAGCACGGGCATCAGAGTGCATCTGGCATCTTGCCCTGGAAAGAGCACTGCTTTTGGAGTGTGCAGTAAAATCGTGTTTCTGGACAAGGGAGGCATAAGTGCGCTGCGCTCCTAAGCTATCTCCCTGCGAGACACACTGCCAAAGCTTTTCGCTATGATGCAGTCTAGTGCAGACGCACACTACGGCTCTCCGGAGCTGTCCGAAGCCAAGCGCCGGTGGCCGGCGTCTTTCGGCTGAAGCAGCGTGTGCGCGAAGCAGCCGCTTCTCCTGCTCCGGGAGCCGGACAGAGCGGTAGCTTGTACGAGGGCGAAGAACGAAGCCGCAGAGCACCGGGCTTCTGCGCGCACCCTAAGGACTGCTAGAGGACCGTGCTGGCCGCTCGCCTTCCCCTTCAATTCCATTCTAGCATCCCTATAGAAGATGTTCCAGGACAATTTTCCTGAGTTTTGAATTCGTCCTGATGCAGCCCCTCCTGGGAAACTCGTGCTCGTCCTCTGGGTCTCCGAGTGCAGAGACCTCGATGGCAACTGCAGAAATGAAGGGCTGCGTTGAGTTGTCGAGAAGCAAGAACATAGCCAGCGCCTTGTGTTTGGGAGTCAGCAGCTGCTGGACTTTTGCGTTTGCCTTCACGGTGCACTGAATGCCAGGACGGCATGTGCACGTTAAAACAACGAGCTGGGCAAGAGTAATCGAAAGATCACGGCCGTCAGAAAGCAGCTTATATATTGCCCTGGAAAGAGCACTGTTTTTGGAGTGTGCAATAAAATCGTGTTTCTGGACAAGGGAGGCATAAGTGCGCTGCGCTCCTAAGCTATCTCCCTGCGAGACACACTGCCAAAGCTTTTCGCTATGATGCAGTCTAGTGCAGACGCACACTACGGCTCTCGGCTGCTGTCCGAAGCCAAGCGCCGGTGGCCGGCGTCTTTCGGCTGAAGCAGCGCTTCGGAGCGTACGGCTGTTGTGTGCGCGAAGCAGCCGCTTCTCCTGCTCCGGGAGCCGGACAGAGCGGTAGCTTGTACGAGGGCGAAGAACGTTGCCGCAGGGAGACGACATTGTGTGCACAGCCTTGGCACTGCTAGAGGACGGTGACTAAAGCTCCCTGCCTGTTCAATGCACTGCTGGCATGCTTTCTCGAAGGTGTTCCGAGACAACTTTCCTGGGTTTTGACTTCGTTCTGATGCAGCCCCTCTTGGGAAATCTGTGCTCGTCCCCGGAGGATCGAGATGCTGAGAACGCGATGGCAGCTGCCGAAATGAAGGACTCTGTTGAAGTGTCGAGAAGAAAGAACTTAGACAAGCGTGTTGTGTTTGGGAGTCAGCAGCTGCTGGACTTTTGCGATTGCTTTCACTGTGCACTGAATGCCAATACGGCATGTGCACGTTAAAACAACGAGCTGGGCATGAGCAGGAAGGGAGCACGGGCATCAGAGTGCATCTGGCATCTTGCCCTGGAAAGAGCACTGTTTTTGGAGTGTGCAGTAAAATCGTGTTTCTGGACAAGGGAGGCATAAGTGCGCTGCGCTCCTAAGCTATCTCCCTGCGAGACACACTGCCAAAGCTTTTCGCTATGATGCAGTCTAGTGCAGACGCACACTACGGCTCTCCGGAGCTGTCCGAAGCCAAGCGCCGGTGGCCGGCGTCTTTCGGCTGAAGCAGCGCTTCGGAGCGTACGGCTGCCGCTCCCCTGTTGTGTGCGCGAAGCAGCCGCTTCTCCTGCTCCGGGAGCCGGACAGAGCGCTAGCTTGTACGAGGGCGAAGAACGAAGCCGCAGAGCACCGGGCTTCTGCGCGCACCCTAAAAACTGCTAGAGGACCGTGCTGGCCGCTCGCCTGCCTCTTCAATTCCATTCTAGCATCCTTATGGAAGGTGTTCCAGGACAATTTTCCTGAGTTTTGAATTCGTCCTGATGCAGCCCCTCCTGGGAAACTCGTGCTCCTCCTCTGGGTCTCCGAGTGCAGAGACCTCGATGGCAACTGCAGAAATGAAGGGCTGCGTTGAGTTGTCGAGAAGCAAGAACATAGCCAGCGCCTTGTGTTTGGGAGTCAGCAGCTGCTGGACTTTTGCGATTGCCTTCACGGTGCGCTGAATGCCAGGACGGCATGTGCACGTTAAAACAACGAGCTGGGCAAGAGTAATCGAAAGATCACGGCCGTCAGAAAGCAGCTTATATATTGCCCTGGAAAGAGCACTGCTTTTGGAGTGTGCAGTAAAATCGTGTTTCTGGACAAGGGAGGCATAAGTGCGCTGCGCTCCTAAGCTATCTCCCTGCGAGACACACTGCCAAAGCTTTTCGCTATGATGCAGTCTAGTGCAGACGCACACTACGGCTCTCCGGAGCTGTCCGAAGCCAAGCGCCGGTGGCCGGCGTCTTTCGGCTGAAGCAGCGCTTCGGAGCGTACGGCTGTTGTGTGCGCGAAGCAGCCGCTTCTCCTGCTCCGGGAGCCGGACAGAGCGCTAGCTTGTACGAGGGCGAAGAACGTTGCCGCAGGGAGACGACATTGTGTGCACAGCCTTGGCACTGCTAGAGGACGGTGACTAAAGCTCCCTGCCTGTTCAATGCACTGCTGGCATGCTTTCTCGAAGGTGTTCCGTGACAACTTTCCTGGGTTTTGACTTCGTTCTGATGCAGCCATTCTTGGGAAATCTGTGCTCGTCCCCGGAGGATCGAGATGCAGAGAACGCGATGGCAGCTGCCGAAATGAAGGACTCTGTTGAAGTGTCGAGAAGAAAGAACTTAGACAAGCGTGTTGTGTTTGGGAGTCAGCAGCTGCTGGACTTTTGCGATTGCTTTCACTGTGCACTGAATGCCAATACGGCATGTGCACGTTAAAACAACGAGCTGGGCATGAGCAGGAAGGGAGCACGGGCATCAGAGTGCATCTGGCATCTTGCCCTGGAAAGAGCACTGCTTTTGGAGTGTGCAGTAAAATCGTGTTTCTGGACAAGGGAGGCATAAGTGCGCTGCGCTCCTAAGCTATCTCCCTGCGAGACACACTGCCAAAGCTTTTCGCTATGATGCAGTCTAGTGCAGACGCACACTACGGCTCTCCGGAGCTGTCCGAAGCCAAGCGCCGGTGGCCGGCGTCTTTCGGCTGAAGCAGCGCTTCGGAGCGTACGGCTGCCGCTCCCCTGTTGTGTGCGCGAAGCAGCCGCTTCTCCTGCTCCGGGAGCCGGACAGAGCGCTAGCTTGTACGAGGGCGAAGAACGAAGCCGCAGAGCACCGGGCTTCTGCGCGCACCCTAAAAACTGCTAGAGGACCGTGCTGGCCGCTCGCCTGCCTCTTCAATTCCATTCTAGCATCCTTATGGAAGGTGTTCCAGGACAATTTTCCTGAGTTTTGAATTCGTCCTGATGCAGCCCCTCCTGGGAAACTCGTGCTCCTCCTCTGGGTCTCCGAGTGCAGAGACCTCGATGGCAACTGCAGAAATGAAGGGCTGCGTTGAGTTGTCGAGAAGCAAGAACATAGCCAGCGCCTTGTGTTTGGGAGTCAGCAGCTGCTGGACTTTTGCGATTGCCTTCACGGTGCGCTGAATGCCAGGACGGCATGTGCACGTTAAAACAACGAGCTGGGCAAGAGTAATCGAAAGATCACGGCCGTCAGAAAGCAGCTTATATATTGCCCTGGAAAGAGCACTGCTTTTGGAGTGTGCAGTAAAATCGTGTTTCTGGACAAGGGAGGCATAAGTGCGCTGCGCTCCTAAGCTATCTCCCTGCGAGACACACTGCCAAAGCTTTTCGCTATGATGCAGTCTAGTGCAGACGCACACTACGGCTCTCCGGAGCTGTCCGAAGCCAAGCGCCGGTGGCCGGCGTCTTTCGGCTGAAGCAGCGCTTCGGAGCGTACGGCTGTTGTGTGCGCGAAGCAGCCGCTTCTCCTGCTCCGGGAGCCGGACAGAGCGGTAGCTTGTACGAGGGCGAAGAACGTTGCCGCAGGGAGACGACATTGTGTGCACAGCCTTGGCACTGCTAGAGGACGGTGACTAAAGCTCCCTGCCTGTTCAATGCACTGCTGGCATGCTTTCTCGAAGGTGTTCCGTGACAACTTTCCTGGGTTTTGACTTCGTTCTGATGCAGCCATTCTTGGGAAATCTGTGCTCGTCCCCGGAGGATCGAGATGCAGAGAACGCGATGGCAGCTGCCGAAATGAAGGACTCTGTTGAAGTGTCGAGAAGAAAGAACTTAGACAAGCGTGTTGTGTTTGGGAGTCAGCAGCTGCTGGACTTTTGCGATTGCTTTCACTGTGCACTGAATGCCAATACGGCATGTGCACGTTAAAACAACGAGCTGGGCATGAGCAGGAAGGGAGCACGGGCATCAGAGTGCATCTGGCATCTTGCCCTGGAAAGAGCACTGCTTTTGGAGTGTGCAGTAAAATCGTGTTTCTGGACAAGGGAGGCATAAGTGCGCTGCGCTCCTAAGCTATCTCCCTGCGAGACACACTGCCAAAGCTTTTCGCTATGATGCAGTCTAGTGCAGACGCACACTACGGCTCTCCGGAGCTGTCCGAAGCCAAGCGCCGGTGGCCGGCGTCTTTCGGCTGAAGCAGCGTGTGCGCGAAGCAGCCGCTTCTCCTGCTCCGGGAGCCGGACAGAGCGCTAGCTTGTACGAGGGCGAAGAACGAAGCCGCAGAGCACCGGGCTTCTGCGCGCACCCTAAAAACTGCTAGAGGACCGTGCTGGCCGCTCGCCTGCCTCTTCAATTGCATTCTAGCATCCTTATGGAAGATGTTCCAGGACAATTTTCCTGAGTTTTTAATTCGTCCTGATGCAGCCCCTCCTGGGAAACTCGTGCTCCTCCTCTGGGTCTCCGAGTGCAGAGACCTCGATGGCAACTGCAGAAATGAAGGGCTGCGTTGAGTTGTCGAGAAGCAAGAACATAGCCAGCGCCTTGTGTTTGGGAGTCAGCAGCTGCTGGACTTTTGCGTTTGCCTTCACGGTGCACTGAATGCCAGGACGGCATGTGCACGTTAAAACAACGAGCTGGGCAAGAGTAATCGAAAGATCACGGCCGTCAGAAAGCAGCTTATATATTGCCCTGGAAAGAGCACTGTTTTTGGAGTGTGCAATAAAATCGTGTTTCTGGACAAGGGAGGCATAAGTGCGCTGCGCTCCTAAGCTATCTCCCTGCGAGACACACTGCCAAAGCTTTTCGCTATGATGCAGTCTAGTGCAGACGCACACTACGGCTCTCGGCTGCTGTCCGAAGCCAAGCGCCGGTGGCCGGCGTCTTTCGGCTGAAGCAGCGCTTCGGAGCGTACGGCTGTTGTGTGCGCGAAGCAGCCGCTTCTCCTGCTCCGGGAGCCGGACAGAGCGGTAGCTTGTACGAGGGCGAAGAACGTTGCCGCAGGGAGACGACATTGTGTGCACAGCCTTGGCACTGCTAGAGGACGGTGGCTAAAGCTCCCTGCCTCTTCAATGCACTGCTGGCATGCTTTCTTGAAGGTGTTCCGTGACAACTTTCCTGGGTTTTGACTTCGTTCTGATGCAGCCCCTCTTGGGAAATCTGTGCTCGTCCCCGGAGGATCGAGATGCAGAGAACGCGATGGCAGCTGCCGAAATGAAGGACTCTGTTGAAGTGTCGAGAAGAAAGAACTTAGACAAGCGTGTTGTGTTTGGGAGTCAGCAGCTGCTGGACTTTTGCGATTGCTTTCTTTGTGCAGTGAATGCCAAGAAGGCATGTGCACGTTAAAACAACGAGCTGGGCATGAGCAGGAAGGGAGCACGGGCATCAGAGTGCATCTGGCATCTTGCCCTGGAAAGAGCACTGCTTTTGGAGTGTGCAGTAAAATCGTGTTTCTGGACAAGGGAGGCATAAGTGCGCTGCGCTCCTAAGCTATCTCCCTGCGAGACACACTGCCAAAGCTTTTCGCTATGATGCAGTCTAGTGCAGACGCACACTACGGCTCTCCGGAGCTGTCCGAAGCCAAGCGCCGGTGGCCGGCGTCTTTCGGCTGAAGCAGCGTGTGCGCGAAGCAGCCGCTTCTCCTGCTCCGGGAGCCGGACAGAGCGCTAGCTTGTACGAGGGCGAAGAACGAAGCCGCAGAGCACCGGGCTTCTGCGCGCACCCTAAGGACTGCTAGAGGACCGTGCTGGCCGCTCGCCTGCCTCTTCAATTCCATTCTAGCATCCCTATAGAAGATGTTCCAGGACAATTTTCCTGAGTTTTGAATTCGTCCTGATGCAGCCCCTCCTGGGAAACTCGTGCTCCTCCTCTGGGTCTCCGAGTGCAGAGACCTCGATGGCAACTGCAGAAATGAAGGGCTGCGTTGAGTTGTCGAGAAGCAAGAACATAGCCAGCGCCTTGTGTTTGGGAGTCAGCAGCTGCTGGACTTTTGCGTTTGCCTTCACGGTGCACTGAATGCCAGGACGGCATGTGCACGTTAAAACAACGAGCTGGGCAAGAGTAATCGAAAGATCACGGCCGTCAGAAAGCAGCTTATATATTGCCCTGGAAAGAGCACTGCTTTTGGAGTGTGCAATAAAATCGTGTTTCTGGACAAGGGAGGCATAAGTGCGCTGCGCTCCTAAGCTATCTCCCTGCGAGACACACTGCCAAAGCTTTTCGCTATGATGCAGTCTAGTGCAGACGCACACTACGGCTCTCGGCTGCTGTCCGAAGCCAAGCGCCGGTGGCCGGCGTCTTTCGGCTGAAGCAGCGCTTCGGAGCGTACGGCTGTTGTGTGCGCGAAGCAGCCGCTTCTCCTGCTCCGGGAGCCGGACAGAGCGGTAGCTTGTACGAGGGCGAAGAACGTTGCCGCAGGGAGACGACATTGTGTGCACAGCCTTGGCACTGCTAGAGGACGGTGACTAAAGCTCCCTGCCTCTTCAATGCACTGCTGGCATGCTTTCTCGAAGGTGTTCCGAGACAACTTTCCTGGGTTTTGACTTCGTTCTGATGCAGCCCCTCTTGGGAAATCTGTGCTCGTCCCCGGAGGATCGAGATGCTGAGAACGCGATGGCAGCTGCCGAAATGAAGGACTCTGTTGAAGTGTCGAGAAGAAAGAACTTAGACAAGCGTGTTGTGTTTGGGAGTCAGCAGCTGCTGGACTTTTGCGATTGCTTTCACGGTGCACTGAATGCCAAGAAGGCATGTGCACGTTAAAACAACGAGCTGGGCATGAGCAGGAAGGGAGCACGGGCATCAGAGTGCATCTGGCATCTTGCCCTGGAAAGAGCACTGCTTTTGGAGTGTGCAGTAAAATCGTGTTTCTGGACAAGGGAGGCATAAGTGCGCTGCGCTCCTAAGCTATCTCCCTGCGAGACACACTGCCAAAGCTTTTCGCTATGATGCAGTCTAGTGCAGACGCACACTACGGCTCTCCGGAGCTGTCCGAAGCCAAGCGCCGGTGGCCGGCGTCTTTCGGCTGAAGCAGCGCTTCGGAGCGTACGGCTGCCGCTCCCCTGTTGTGTGCGCGAAGCAGCCGCTTCTCCTGCTCCGGGAGCCGGACAGAGCGCTAGCTTGTACGAGGGCGAAGAACGAAGCCGCAGAGCACCGGGCTTCTGCGCGCACCCTAAAAACTGCTAGAGGACCGTGCTGGCCGCTCGCCTGCCTCTTCAATTCCATTCTAGCATCCTTATGGAAGGTGTTCCAGGACAATTTTCCTGAGTTTTGAATTCGTCCTGATGCAGCCCCTCCTGGGAAACTCGTGCTCCTCCTCTGGGTCTCCGAGTGCAGAGACCTCGATGGCAACTGCAGAAATGAAGGGCTGCGTTGAGTTGTCGAGAAGCAAGAACATAGCCAGCGCCTTGTGTTTGGGAGTCAGCAGCTGCTGGACTTTTGCGATTGCCTTCACGGTGCGCTGAATGCCAGGACGGCATGTGCACGTTAAAACAACGAGCTGGGCAAGAGTAATCGAAAGATCACGGCCGTCAGAAAGCAGCTTATATATTGCCCTGGAAAGAGCACTGCTTTTGGAGTGTGCAGTAAAATCGTGTTTCTGGACAAGGGAGGCATAAGTGCGCTGCGCTCCTAAGCTATCTCCCTGCGAGACACACTGCCAAAGCTTTTCGCTATGATGCAGTCTAGTGCAGACGCACACTACGGCTCTCCGGAGCTGTCCGAAGCCAAGCGCCGGTGGCCGGCGTCTTTCGGCTGAAGCAGCGCTTCGGAGCGTACGGCTGTTGTGTGCGCGAAGCAGCCGCTTCTCCTGCTCCGGGAGCCGGACAGAGCGGTAGCTTGTACGAGGGCGAAGAACGTTGCCGCAGGGAGACGACATTGTGTGCACAGCCTTGGCACTGCTAGAGGACGGTGACTAAAGCTCCCTGCCTGTTCAATGCACTGCTGGCATGCTTTCTCGAAGGTGTTCCGTGACAACTTTCCTGGGTTTTGACTTCGTTCTGATGCAGCCATTCTTGGGAAATCTGTGCTCGTCCCCGGAGGATCGAGATGCAGAGAACGCGATGGCAGCTGCCGAAATGAAGGACTCTGTTGAAGTGTCGAGAAGAAAGAACTTAGACAAGCGTGTTGTGTTTGGGAGTCAGCAGCTGCTGGACTTTTGCGATTGCTTTCACGGTGCACTGAATGCCAAGAAGGCATGTGCACGTTAAAACAACGAGCTGGGCATGAGCAGGAAGGGAGCACGGGCATCAGAGTGCATCTGGCATCTTGCCCTGGAAAGAGCACTGTTTTTGGAGTGTGCAGTAAAATCGTGTTTCTGGACAAGGGAGGCATAAGTGCGCTGCGCTCCTAAGCTATCTCCCTGCGAGACACACTGCCAAAGCTTTTCGCTATGATGCAGTCTAGTGCAGACGCACACTCCGGCTCTCCGGAGCTGTCCGAAGCCAAGCGCCGGTGGCCGGCGTCTTTCGGCTGAAGCAGCGCTTCGGAGCGTACGGCTGCCGCTCCGCTGTTGTGTGCGCGAAGCAGCCGCTTCTCCTGCTCCGGGAGCCGGACAGAGCGCTAGCTTGTACGAGGGCGAAGAACGAAGCCGCAGAGCACCGGGCTTCTGCGCGCACCCTAAAAACTGCTAGAGGACCGTGCTGGCCGCTCGCCTGCCTCTTCAATTCCATTCTAGCATCCTTATGGAAGGTGTTCCAGGACAATTTTCCTGAGTTTTGAATTCGTCCTGATGCAGCCCCTCCTGGGAAACTCGTGCTCGTCCTCTGAGTCTCCGAGTGCAGAGACCTCGATGGCAACTGCAGAAATGAAGGGCTGCGTTGAGTTGTCGAGAAGCAAGAACATAGCCAGCGCCTTGTGTTTGGGAGTCAGCAGCTGCTGGACTTTTGCGCTTGCCTTCACCGTGCACTGAATGCCAGGAAGGCATGTGCACGTTAAAACAACGAGCTGGGCAAGAGTAATCGAAAGATCACGGCCGTCAGAAAGCAGCTTATATATTGCCCTGGAAAGAGCACTGTATTTGGAGTGTGCAGTAAAATCGTGTTTCTGGACAAGGGAGGCATAAGTGCGCTGCGCTCCTAAGCTATCTCCCTGCGAGACACACTGCCAAAGCTTTTCGCTATGATGCAGTCTAGTGCAGACGCACACTACGGCTCTCCGGAGCTGTCCGAAGCCAAGCGCCGGTGGCCGGCGTCTTTCGGCTGAAGCAGCGCTTCGGAGCGTACGGCTGTTGTGTGCGCGAAGCAGCCGCTTCTCCTGCTCCGGGAGCCGGACAGAGCGGTAGCTTGTACGAGGGCGAAGAACGTTGCCGCAGGGAGACGACATTGTGTGCACAGCCTTGGCACTGCTAGAGGACGGTGACTAAAGCTCCCTGCCTCTTCAATGCACTGCTGGCATGCTTTCTCGAAGGTGTTCCGAGACAACTTTCCTGGGTTTTGACTTCGTTCTGATGCAGCCCCTCTTGGGAAATCTGTGCTCGTCCCCGGAGGATCGAGATGCTGAGAACGCGATGGCAGCTGCCGAAATGAAGGACTCTGTTGAAGTGTCGAGAAGAAAGAACTTAGACAAGCGTGTTGTGTTTGGGAGTCAGCAGCTGCTGGACTTTTGCGATTGCTTTCACGGTGCACTGAATGCCAAGAAGGCATGTGCACGTTAAAACAACGAGCTGGGCATGAGCAGGAAGGGAGCACGGGCATCAGAGTGCATCTGGCATCTTGCCCTGGAAAGAGCACTGCTTTTGGAGTGTGCAGTAAAATCGTGTTTCTGGACAAGGGAGGCATAAGTGCGCTGCGCTCCTAAGCTATCTCCCTGCGAGACACACTGCCAAAGCTTTTCGCTATGATGCAGTCTAGTGCAGACGCACACTACGGCTCTCCGGAGCTGTCCGAAGCCAAGAGCCGGTGGCCGGCGTCTTTCGGCTGAAGCAGCGCTTCGGAGCGTACGGCTGCCGTTCCGCTGTTGTGTGCGCGAAGCAGCCGCTTCTCCTGCTCCGGGAGCCGGACAGAGCGGTAGCTTGTACGAGGGCGAAGAACGAAGCCGCAGAGCACCGGGCTTCTGCGCGCACCCTAAAAACTGCTAGAGGACCGTGCTGGCCGCTCGCCTGCCTCTTCAATTCCATTCTAGCATCCTTATGGAAGGTGTTCCAGGACAATTTTCCTGAGTTTTGAATTCGTCCTGATGCAGCCCCTCCTGGGAAACTCGTGCTCCTCCTCTGGGTCTCCGAGTGCAGAGACCTCGATGGCAACTGCAGAAATGAAGGGCTGCGTTGAGTTGTCGAGAAGCAAGAACATAGCCAGCGCCTTGTGTTTGGGAGTCAGCAGCTGCTGGACTTTTGCGATTGCCTTCACGGTGCGCTGAATGCCAGGACGGCATGTGCACGTTAAAACAACGAGCTGGGCAAGAGCAGGAAGAGAGCACGGGCATCAGAGTGCATCTGGCATCTTGCCCTGGATAGAGCACTGCTTTTGGAGTGTGCAGTAAAATCGTGTTTCTGGACAAGGGAGGCATAAGTGCGCTGCGCTCCTAAGCTATCTCCCTGCGAGACACACTGCCAAAGCTTTTCGCTATGATGCAGTCTAGTGCAGACGCACACTAGGGCTCTCCGGAGCTGTCCGAAGCCAAGCGCCGGTGGCCGGCGTCTTTCGGCTGAAGCAGCGCTTCAGAGCGTACGGCTGTTGTGTGCGCGAAGCAGCCGCTTCTCCTGCTCCGGGAGCCGGACAGAGCGGTAGCTTGTACGAGGGCGAAGAACGTTGCCGCAGGGATACGACATTGTGTGCACAGCCTTGGCACTGCTAGAGGACGGTGACTAAAGCTCCCTGCCTGTTCAATGCACTGCTGGCATGCTTTCTCGAAGGTGTTCCGAGACAACTTTCCTGGGTTTTGACTTCGTTCTGATGCAGCCCCTCTTGGGAAATCTGTGCTCGTCCCCGGAGGATCGAGATGCTGAGAACGCGATGGCAGCTGCCGAAATGAAGGACTCTGTTGAAGTGTCGAGAAGAAAGAACTTAGACAAGCGTGTTGTGTTTGGGAGTCAGCAGCTGCTGGACTTTTGCGATTGCTTTCACGGTGCACTGAATGCCAAGAAGGCATGTGCACGTTAAAACAACGAGCTGGGCATGAGCAGGAAGGGAGCACGGGCATCAGAGTGCATCTGGCATCTTGCCCTGGAAAGAGCACTGCTTTTGGAGTGTGCAGTAAAATCGTGTTTCTGGACAAGGGAGGCATAAGTGCGCTGCGCTCCTAAGCTATCTCCCTGCGAGACACACTGCCAAAGCTTTTCGCTATGATGCAGTCTAGTGCAGACGCACACTACGGCTCTCCGGAGCTGTCCGAAGCCAAGCGCCGGTGGCCGGCGTCTTTCGGCTGAAGCAGCGCTTCGGAGCGTACGGCTGCCGCTCCGCTGTTGTGTGCGCGAAGCAGCCGCTTCTCCTGCTCCGGGAGCCGGACAGAGCGCTAGCTTGTACGAGGGCGAAGAACGAAGCCGCAGAGCACCGGGCTTCTGCGCGCACCCTAAAAACTGCTAGAGGACCGTGCTGGCCGCTCGCCTGCCTCTTCAATTCCATTCTAGCATCCCTATAGAAGATGTTCCAGGACAATTTTCCTGAGTTTTGAATTCGTCCTGATGCAGCCCCTCCTGGGAAACTCGTGCTCCTCCTCTGGGTCTCCGAGTGCAGAGACCTCGATGGCAACTGCAGAAATGAAGGGCTGCGTTGAGTTGTCGAGAAGCAAGAACATAGCCAGCGCCTTGTGTTTGGGAGTCAGCAGCTGCTGGACTTTTGCGATTGCCTTCACGGTGCGCTGAATGCCAGGACGGCATGTGCACGTTAAAACAACGAGCTGGGCAAGAGTAATCGAAAGATCACGGCCGTCAGAAAGCAGCTTATATATTGCCCTGGAAAGAGCACTGTATTTGGAGTGTGCAGTAAAATCGTGTTTCTGGACAAGGGAGGCATAAGTGCGCTGCGCTCCTAAGCTATCTCCCTGCGAGACACACTGCCAAAGCTTTTCGCTATGATGCAGTCTAGTGCAGACGCACACTACGGCTCTCCGGAGCTGTCCGAAGCCAAGAGCCGGTGGCCGGCGTCTTTCGGCTGAAGCAGCGCTTCGGAGCGTACGGCTGCCGTTCCGCTGTTGTGTGCGCGAAGCAGCCGCTTCTCCTGCTCCGGGAGCCGGACAGAGCGGTAGCTTGTACGAGGGCGAAGAACGAAGCCGCAGAGCACCGGGCTTCTGCGCGCACCCTAAAAACTGCTAGAGGACCGTGCTGGCCGCTCGCCTGCCTCTTCAATTCCATTCTAGCATCCTTATGGAAGGTGTTCCAGGACAATTTTCCTGAGTTTTGAATTCGTCCTGATGCAGCCCCTCCTGGGAAACTCGTGCTCCTCCTCTGGGTCTCCGAGTGCAGAGACCTCGATGGCAACTGCAGAAATGAAGGGCTGCGTTGAGTTGTCGAGAAGCAAGAACATAGCCAGCGCCTTGTGTTTGGGAGTCAGCAGCTGCTGGACTTTTGCGTTTGCCTTCACGGTGCACTGAATGCCAGGACGGCATGTGCACGTTAAAACAACGAGCTGGGCAAGAGTAATCGAAAGATCACGGCCGTCAGAAAGCAGCTTATATATTGCCCTGGAAAGAGCACTGTTTTTGGAGTGTGCAATAAAATCGTGTTTCTGGACAAGGGAGGCATAAGTGCGCTGCGCTCCTAAGCTATCTCCCTGCGAGACACACTGCCAAAGCTTTTCGCTATGATGCAGTCTAGTGCAGACGCACACTACGGCTCTCGGCTGCTGTCCGAAGCCAAGCGCCGGTGGCCGGCGTCTTTCGGCTGAAGCAGCGCTTCGGAGCGTACGGCTGTTGTGTGCGCGAAGCAGCCGCTTCTCCTGCTCCGGGAGCCGGACAGAGCGGTAGCTTGTACGAGGGCGAAGAACGTTGCCGCAGGGAGACGACATTGTGTGCACAGCCTTGGCACTGCTAGAGGACGGTGACTAAAGCTCCCTGCCTGTTCAATGCACTGCTGGCATGCTTTCTCGAAGGTGTTCCGAGACAACTTTCCTGGGTTTTGACTTCGTTCTGATGCAGCCCCTCTTGGGAAATCTGTGCTCGTCCCCGGAGGATCGAGATGCTGAGAACGCGATGGCAGCTGCCGAAATGAAGGACTCTGTTGAAGTGTCGAGAAGAAAGAACTTAGACAAGCGTGTTGTGTTTGGGAGTCAGCAGCTGCTGGACTTTTGCGATTGCTTTCACGGTGCACTGAATGCCAAGAAGGCATGTGCACGTTAAAACAACGAGCTGGGCATGAGCAGGAAGGGAGCACGGGCATCAGAGTGCATCTGGCATCTTGCCCTGGAAAGAGCACTGCTTTTGGAGTGTGCAGTAAAATCGTGTTTCTGGACAAGGGAGGCATAAGTGCGCTGCGCTCCTAAGCTATCTCCCTGCGAGACACACTGCCAAAGCTTTTCGCTATGATGCAGTCTAGTGCAGACGCACACTACGGCTCTCCGGAGCTGTCCGAAGCCAAGCGCCGGTGGCCGGCGTCTTTCGGCTGAAGCAGCGCTTCGGAGCGTACGGCTGCCGCTCCGCTGTTGTGTGCGCGAAGCAGCCGCTTCTCCTGCTCCGGGAGCCGGACAGAGCGCTAGCTTGTACGAGGGCGAAGAACGAAGCCGCAGAGCACCGGGCTTCTGCGCGCACCCTAAAAACTGCTAGAGGACCGTGCTGGCCGCTCGCCTGCCTCTTCAATTCCATTCTAGCATCCTTATGGAAGGTGTTCCAGGACAATTTTCCTGAGTTTTGAATTCGTCCTGATGCAGCCCCTCCTGGGAAACTCGTGCTCCTCCTCTGGGTCTCCGAGTGCAGAGACCTCGATGGCAACTGCAGAAATGAAGGGCTGCGTTGAGTTGTCGAGAAGCAAGAACATAGCCAGCGCCTTGTGTTTGGGAGTCAGCAGCTGCTGGACTTTTGCGCTTGCCTTCACCGTGCACTGAATGCCAGGAAGGCATGTGCACGTTAAAACAACGAGCTGGGCAAGAGTAATCGAAAGATCACGGCCGTCAGAAAGCAGCTTATATATTGCCCTGGAAAGAGCACTGTATTTGGAGTGTGCAGTAAAATCGTGTTTCTGGACAAGGGAGGCATAAGTGCGCTGCGCTCCTAAGCTATCTCCCTGCGAGACACACTGCCAAAGCTTTTCGCTATGATGCAGTCTAGTGCAGACGCACACTACGGCTCTCCGGAGCTGTCCGAAGCCAAGCGCCGGTGGCCGGCGTCTTTCGGCTGAAGCAGCGCTTCGGAGCGTACGGCTGTTGTGTGCGCGAAGCAGCCGCTTCTCCTGCTCCGGGAGCCGGACAGAGCGGTAGCTTGTACGAGGGCGAAGAACGTTGCCGCAGGGAGACGACATTGTGTGCACAGCCTTGGCACTGCTAGAGGACGGTGACTAAAGCTCCCTGCCTCTTCAATGCACTGCTGGCATGCTTTCTCGAAGGTGTTCCGAGACAACTTTCCTGGGTTTTGACTTCGTTCTGATGCAGCCCCTCTTGGGAAATCTGTGCTCGTCCCCGGAGGATCGAGATGCTGAGAACGCGATGGCAGCTGCCGAAATGAAGGACTCTGTTGAAGTGTCGAGAAGAAAGAACTTAGACAAGCGTGTTGTGTTTGGGAGTCAGCAGCTGCTGGACTTTTGCGATTGCTTTCACGGTGCACTGAATGCCAAGAAGGCATGTGCACGTTAAAACAACGAGCTGGGCATGAGCAGGAAGGGAGCACGGGCATCAGAGTGCATCTGGCATCTTGCCCTGGAAAGAGCACTGCTTTTGGAGTGTGCAGTAAAATCGTGTTTCTGGACAAGGGAGGCATAAGTGCGCTGCGCTCCTAAGCTATCTCCCTGCGAGACACACTGCCAAAGCTTTTCGCTATGATGCAGTCTAGTGCAGACGCACACTACGGCTCTCCGGAGCTGTCCGAAGCCAAGAGCCGGTGGCCGGCGTCTTTCGGCTGAAGCAGCGCTTCGGAGCGTACGGCTGCCGTTCCGCTGTTGTGTGCGCGAAGCAGCCGCTTCTCCTGCTCCGGGAGCCGGACAGAGCGGTAGCTTGTACGAGGGCGAAGAACGAAGCCGCAGAGCACCGGGCTTCTGCGCGCACCCTAAAAACTGCTAGAGGACCGTGCTGGCCGCTCGCCTGCCTCTTCAATTCCATTCTAGCATCCTTATGGAAGGTGTTCCAGGACAATTTTCCTGAGTTTTGAATTCGTCCTGATGCAGCCCCTCCTGGGAAACTCGTGCTCCTCCTCTGGGTCTCCGAGTGCAGAGACCTCGATGGCAACTGCAGAAATGAAGGGCTGCGTTGAGTTGTCGAGAAGCAAGAACATAGCCAGCGCCTTGTGTTTGGGAGTCAGCAGCTGCTGGACTTTTGCGATTGCCTTCACGGTGCGCTGAATGCCAGGACGGCATGTGCACGTTAAAACAACGAGCTGGGCAAGAGCAGGAAGAGAGCACGGGCATCAGAGTGCATCTGGCATCTTGCCCTGGATAGAGCACTGCTTTTGGAGTGTGCAGTAAAATCGTGTTTCTGGACAAGGGAGGCATAAGTGCGCTGCGCTCCTAAGCTATCTCCCTGCGAGACACACTGCCAAAGCTTTTCGCTATGATGCAGTCTAGTGCAGACGCACACTAGGGCTCTCCGGAGCTGTCCGAAGCCAAGCGCCGGTGGCCGGCGTCTTTCGGCTGAAGCAGCGCTTCAGAGCGTACGGCTGTTGTGTGCGCGAAGCAGCCGCTTCTCCTGCTCCGGGAGCCGGACAGAGCGGTAGCTTGTACGAGGGCGAAGAACGTTGCCGCAGGGATACGACATTGTGTGCACAGCCTTGGCACTGCTAGAGGACGGTGACTAAAGCTCCCTGCCTGTTCAATGCACTGCTGGCATGCTTTCTCGAAGGTGTTCCGAGACAACTTTCCTGGGTTTTGACTTCGTTCTGATGCAGCCCCTCTTGGGAAATCTGTGCTCGTCCCCGGAGGATCGAGATGCTGAGAACGCGATGGCAGCTGCCGAAATGAAGGACTCTGTTGAAGTGTCGAGAAGAAAGAACTTAGACAAGCGTGTTGTGTTTGGGAGTCAGCAGCTGCTGGACTTTTGCGATTGCTTTCACGGTGCACTGAATGCCAAGAAGGCATGTGCACGTTAAAACAACGAGCTGGGCATGAGCAGGAAGGGAGCACGGGCATCAGAGTGCATCTGGCATCTTGCCCTGGAAAGAGCACTGCTTTTGGAGTGTGCAGTAAAATCGTGTTTCTGGACAAGGGAGGCATAAGTGCGCTGCGCTCCTAAGCTATCTCCCTGCGAGACACACTGCCAAAGCTTTTCGCTATGATGCAGTCTAGTGCAGACGCACACTACGGCTCTCCGGAGCTGTCCGAAGCCAAGCGCCGGTGGCCGGCGTCTTTCGGCTGAAGCAGCGCTTCGGAGCGTACGGCTGCCGCTCCGCTGTTGTGTGCGCGAAGCAGCCGCTTCTCCTGCTCCGGGAGCCGGACAGAGCGCTAGCTTGTACGAGGGCGAAGAACGAAGCCGCAGAGCACCGGGCTTCTGCGCGCACCCTAAAAACTGCTAGAGGACCGTGCTGGCCGCTCGCCTGCCTCTTCAATTCCATTCTAGCATCCTTATGGAAGGTGTTCCAGGACAATTTTCCTGAGTTTTGAATTCGTCCTGATGCAGCCCCTCCTGGGAAACTCGTGCTCCTCCTCTGGGTCTCCGAGTGCAGAGACCTCGATGGCAACTGCAGAAATGAAGGGCTGCGTTGAGTTGTCGAGAAGCAAGAACATAGCCAGCGCCTTGTGTTTGGGAGTCAGCAGCTGCTGGACTTTTGCGATTGCCTTCACGGTGCGCTGAATGCCAGGACGGCATGTGCACGTTAAAACAACGAGCTGGGCAAGAGTAATCGAAAGATCACGGCCGTCAGAAAGCAGCTTATATATTGCCCTGGAAAGAGCACTGTATTTGGAGTGTGCAGTAAAATCGTGTTTCTGGACAAGGGAGGCATAAGTGCGCTGCGCTCCTAAGCTATCTCCCTGCGAGACACACTGCCAAAGCTTTTCGCTATGATGCAGTCTAGTGCAGACGCACACTACGGCTCTCCGGAGCTGTCCGAAGCCAAGAGCCGGTGGCCGGCGTCTTTCGGCTGAAGCAGCGCTTCGGAGCGTACGGCTGCCGTTCCGCTGTTGTGTGCGCGAAGCAGCCGCTTCTCCTGCTCCGGGAGCCGGACAGAGCGGTAGCTTGTACGAGGGCGAAGAACGAAGCCGCAGAGCACCGGGCTTCTGCGCGCACCCTAAAAACTGCTAGAGGACCGTGCTGGCCGCTCGCCTGCCTCTTCAATTCCATTCTAGCATCCTTATGGAAGGTGTTCCAGGACAATTTTCCTGAGTTTTGAATTCGTCCTGATGCAGCCCCTCCTGGGAAACTCGTGCTCCTCCTCTGGGTCTCCGAGTGCAGAGACCTCGATGGCAACTGCAGAAATGAAGGGCTGCGTTGAGTTGTCGAGAAGCAAGAACATAGCCAGCGCCTTGTGTTTGGGAGTCAGCAGCTGCTGGACTTTTGCGATTGCCTTCACGGTGCGCTGAATGCCAGGACGGCATGTGCACGTTAAAACAACGAGCTGGGCAAGAGCAGGAAGAGAGCACGGGCATCAGAGTGCATCTGGCATCTTGCCCTGGATAGAGCACTGCTTTTGGAGTGTGCAGTAAAATCGTGTTTCTGGACAAGGGAGGCATAAGTGCGCTGCGCTCCTAAGCTATCTCCCTGCGAGACACACTGCCAAAGCTTTTCGCTATGATGCAGTCTAGTGCAGACGCACACTAGAGCTCTCCGGAGCTGTCCGAAGCCAAGCGCCGGTGGCCGGCGTCTTTCGGCTGAAGCAGCGCTTCAGAGCGTACGGCTGTTGTGTGCGCGAAGCAGCCGCTTCTCCTGCTCCGGGAGCCGGACAGAGCGGTAGCTTGTACGAGGGCGAAGAACGTTGCCGCAGGGAGACGACATTGTGTGCACAGCCTTGGCACTGCTAGAGGACGGTGACTAAAGCTCCCTGCCTCTTCAATGCACTGCTGGCATGCTTTCTTGAAGGTGTTCCGTGATGTGGGAACTCAAAATGTCTCTCAGACATTTTTAGAGGTTCCAGGCCTTGGTCAGAAGCATTCTAGACCCTGGCAGACAGCTGAAAAACAACTGTGATTCTGAGTTTGAGCCATGGAATGAATTACCAACTTTGGAGGTGGAACAAGCAATCACAAAAGGTTAGATAGTATAGTATAAGTAGTCACAAAGTAGAGGGGAAATTTTTTTAGTATTGTACAGGGGGGTTTTCACACATGTACAGGGGGGTTTTCACTTTGTACATGGGGGTCAGAAGTTCTAAGATGGAGGAAAGTGGGCTGAACCCATCCTTCTTCCTTCTTCTTCCTTGCCTCCATGTTCTTGGTGATGTTGGCACTCACAGATTGGTTTAGAGTAGAAAAACACTTGGCAACGTAGGTAGTAGGTATTGGGGAATAATTGTAAACATGTTATACGTAATATATCTTATAAAAGATAGCAGCAACCCTGGGCGGAGGGAGAGACGAAGAAGACAGCAGATAGAGAGGATGTCAGGGTGTGTGTGTGCCTCTACCCAGGCCACTGATCAAATAGCTGCAGTCCAAGAACATAATCTGGTAGATAACTAGCAATAAACTGCCTTGAGACCGAACAGCTAAGCCTGCGGAGTTTTTCTTTGGAAGCACGGGTTGGAGGAGGGATTTCACCACCACATGTGGCCCCAAAACAAGGCTGGGGTTCCCACATCTGGCGTCCCTGGTCGGGCATCAACAAAAAGAAGAAAAAGAAACATCAAACAACCTCCAACCTTCATCGGCAGAAAAAGAAAGAAGAAAAAAAAAAAAAGAAGAGCAGTACACACTCTCCGCATTTTCAAGAAGAGAGGGAGCGGAAAGCTCAAGATAAGAACTTGACCTTCACCAAGGCATTTCGTCTGGAGGACAGCCAGGAGGAGAGAAACCAGAAGCGCGCCTGGGACTCCTCGCCTGTGACCTGCTGGACGACGGACAGTGCCATCTCCGGACTGACTTCATGCTGACTCAGCTTTTGGTGAGAATGGTTGAAATTAAGAACATGGGGAGGGAAGGATTTTTCCCAAGGACACACCAAAGACTTTTTTTTAGCCCTATAGGGCGAAACTTCTACCCATCAGGTAGAGACAGCTCAAATGAAATGAAAGCTTTGTTATCATAGGTGCGGTGTAGTCACTCGCACACAGATTTATATTTTTTCTTGGGATTGAATTTTTGGCAAAAGATCAATAAGTAACTTTATTACTGAGCCACAAAAGGACAAAAAGATAAGACTGCTGCAAAACTTTTGTTTTTAACAAGGACAATATTATAGCCAGCTCTACAGCACGGCACGTCCAGCCGGACAGCTGGGGTTTCTATGGGAGCACAAAGGGGGAAGATCGCCCAGCCAGCAGCTCGGGGCAGTTTTCCTCACCACAGATCCAGGGAAAGCAGGACTGCCTTCCATGGACAATCAGGGGATGGTCTGTCATCATGCCCTGTGTGTCCGGGTTCCCACTGTTCCTCAGTTTCCCTCGAACCTCAATCCCTGAGCTCCTCCAATGCAAGTCCCCCAGACAGAGAGATAAGCCAAGCACAGCCGCAGCCCTCGGTGGGGGAAGGGACCAGCACTGCTCGAGTCCGAACCCGCGGCGAGAGGGGCAGCGGTGGCGGCGGCGTCTCCGGTGGGGGAGGGTGCAGAGGGAGTGCAGAGCAGAGAGGGAAGAGGAGGGGAGAGGAGAAATCTCTCGTGGCTGCTCGGGCTGGGAGTTCAAAACAGCCCGCGGTGCAGGCGAGAGTTGGGGCGCGGGTGCAGCGGCCAGGCGTCCCGAGCGTCCCGTGGCGCGTTCGGTGTCGAGAATTCGTGAAGCCGCAAGAGCGGCCACCCAAGAGGCGGGGGGCAGCTCCCGGATCGCGGCAGCCAGTGCCGCTGAGGAAATAGCAGAGGGACAGCGAGAGGCGTCCCTTGCTGCAGCTCAGGCGGCGGGCACGCGCGTGAAGGTCGAGCAAAGCCTGACAGCCACGGGTGCGGGGAATTCTCGCATCTGGAACGCGTGGGGCGGGGCGCAGACGGGGCGGGGCCGGTGCGCGCGGACTCTGGGTGCTGGGACAGTCAGGAGAGGGGCAAAGCGAAATGGGAAACATCGGTGCCGGAATGGGAACAGAGAGTGTGATTGCGTCAGCCTGGGGGGGATGGCAGTGGCTCTGAACCGGGCGCTGCGAGCTGGAGTTAGGCGAAAGCACGGCCGGGACCAGAGCAGGAGCGTCCTCACCCCCGGGGTGACACAGGCAGGGACGGGGCGTGGCCAGGATGACTCAGGGCATGGTCCGTCGCGGTTCCCATGGCAACAGCCAGCACAAACCCACAGCAACCCCTGCCAGCTTCAGACACGACCAGAACAGAATAGTTATTGCATCAAAAATTAGTTACACATGAATCGGTTGTTAGAAGAAATGTTAGACTGAAAGTTTATCAGGGATTAGTACGGGGTTTGCGAATGTAAATTAATTGTCGGAAGTACATATTGGAGAGCGGAGTGCACCGAACGGTAGAGCGGGGTCTTTCGCATCTCGAGCGCGGCACAGGCACTGACAGCGTCAGCGGCGGCGGCGGCCGCCAGCCAGCCAAGTGCCCACAGGCTGCGCGGTGACCGCGCGGGGGGGGAATCCCGAGCGCGGGACGCGGCGCGGGGCGCGGCGGCAGCGGGGAGCGGCGGTCGCGCGTTGATGACGTCAGCAGAGCGCCGAACCACGCTGAGATGGGGACAGCCACCGGGGCCGGGCGGGATGACCCAGACTGGGACTGGAACGGTGCCGGGTTCAGTCGGGCGTGAGAGGGGACATTCCCGAGCTCATGGCCGTGGCCGGGGCCGGCGCGGCGGGGTGCAGTCGGGGCTGGTGTTCCTTCTCTCGTTCCCATGGCGACACAGACAGAGACGGGTGAATCCCGGCTGCGCACTGCGTTTGCAGAAGTTAAAGCGAACGCAGAAGTGTTTGAGGGACAAATTGCAAGCACACGTTCAGCGCAGCCGACACTGGGCGTGAGCGGGGGCTGAGAGCAGGAGAGAGACACAGTCACCCCAATGCGGGCAGAAGCGGGGTGTGACTGTGCCAGAACTGCTCCCCTGCGCGCCGCTCGGGCTCGTGAGCGGGGACTGGGCAGAGCCAAGGCAGGGAGTCCCTCGGTTGCTGCCTTTCCACAGCAGAGCTGCGGTGTGACAGATGCCGAGGCTTTTTCCACTGCAGTGCACATCCAAACATTAACAACAAATACACGGCACAGCCCAGAAACCACAGCAGTCAAAGTAAATAACTTTTTGCAATCATATCTATTACACCAAATGTCCCACAGAAATGATGAGATGAAATTCCAACATTCACCCAAAAAATAAGATACAGCTAAGTCGCCACTTGAAATCAAGGGTCTCTTTCGAACTTCTCCAATGTTTCTAAATGCTAACCCCAGATTTTTTAGTTAGGTGACAGAATTGATCAGCACATGCACCCATCCGGTGTGGTGAAGTGATATTGTTTATAGAACATAATGTGAAAAAGAGATAGTATAATGAGAATTGAGATAGAGAATTGAATAGCATGAAACTTTAGTAATTTATTATGTTAAGGTTTAAGTTAAGTTGTATTTTAGCATTTTATTAATAATAGAATTGAATTTTATATATAGTTTAAGTTAAGTTTAAGTATTGTTTAATTAGAGTATATCACTTTAAGTTTATCTTAGTTTGGGCCCTGAAAAAGTTAAGTTTATAAGTGTTTAATTGATAATGAATTTATATATTGTTAATTTGATATATATATAGGTTTCATAAAGTTAATATAATCTAGGGATTTTTTACCAATATTTTATATGTTAAGTTTAAGTAGTGTTTAATTCAAAAAAATTATTTTAAGTTTTTCAAAGGTTAAGTTTGTTCAATTAACAAAGTTTAGTTATTCTTCTTTAAGAATAAGAAGGTTTTGACTGAAAGAGTTTATGAGATGATAATGAATATTAAGTTAAAGGGAAAACAGTCTATCGGATTTTTGGTTTTATTTTAGTCTTTTCTGTTTTATTGTAAGTTTATCAGTGTATAAGAGTCTTGAAGAAATTTATTCTGAGTTTTTCTGAGCTCGATTTCATTGTTTAATGATCACTTGTTTATTTTGTTATTTCTTCGTGTAATGATACAAAGAGTGTTTGTTTCCAAATTCTTTCTTTTGCGTTTAACTATTTAAGTGTTTTATAAATGTTATTGTTAAGAAATTTTATCATGTTATCAGGTGAAGCTCTGTGCTTTGTTCTTTCATAGCGAATTTTCGTATGTTTTATTGTTGTTTTTGTAATCTCATCCAGGTTACATGTCATTCCGAAGTTTCATTTTGGATTTTAACTATGTTGTGCATTTTTCTAGGTGAACTCTCTGGTTTGTTTTTATATTTCTTGTGAGTGGAATCATTGCATTTCTATTTTTTAACATTCTTGAATGTTTTTCAGAAAGTCTCAGAGACAAATGCCTGAAGCATTCTGACAATGTTTTATCAATGTTTATCTTATGGTTTCTTTCAATTGAAAAAACACATCTGTTTCCTTCAAAGGAGTTTCAAGAAGAATGAATCCTCGTGTCATTTGATCAATTTATCAGTTTGAACTTTGAGTGTTTATTTTATATGAAAATGTTATAATAAGTTGTTATGTTTTAGGTATCATATATGTAATGTTAGTATAAGCTTTGTTCAAGATAGTATGATAAAGAGCATCACTCCAATTTAAAGTTTGGGTTTTGGCCAGGCCCTGATTTTAAATTGGACGGATGACTTTGCCAGCAAAATTCAGAGGTTTTTGCACAAAAATGAATGTTGTATAGATCATTTTGATCCATCAATTCGATCCTACAAATTTGACAGCTGACACAGCTTTGGGGTGAGACTTGTCAGCCCTGCCCGGGAAGGGAATGCCAATTCTCACTGGAAACAAGTGTTTCAGCTGTTTGCAGACTCTGAACCACTGGCACAATGTTTCTGATAATTATGCTTTGTTCAATTTTATATATGTTATTTAGAATCTTTCTTTTGAACTCTTTTGAATTGTTATTGATTTTGATAAGTTTTCTGCATTTTATTATTAAGATATTTTATCTTGTTCTATATTATGTTTTATATTTTAACCTTCTTGTTTCAAAAGAGAAAGAGAGAAAAAAGAAAAAAGGTGTAAAGAGAGAAAAGAAGAAAAGTGAAGAAGTGCCTGAAATAAGGCTGGAATAAGTAATGAAAATTTTGTATATTTTAATCTTTTGAGATTGTTCTTTTGTAGATTTGATTTCACTGATTGTCGAGGAAAATATGAGGAGAGTGCCAGACACTGGACGGATCAAATTGAAAAAAAAATCAGTCAAGTTAACAACTTTGAGCAAGGATCGTGGTAATGTTTTCATGAAGTTTAAAATAGATCTTTGTTTTTATCTTACAGGCCCTCAAAAGGTGTTCTTATAGATTTAGAGATAATGGCTCAGATCATTGTTGAGGCAAACACTGGATTGCTGATAATGTCAGGCAGAGATTTCCTAATCATTCATTTACATTTAAAGAAAGAAAAAATATTTTGAGTGGACAATCCAAAGTCACAAGATTTTTCAATCACATTGTTAGAATACCCAGAAGTTTGCACAGTTCATTTTTTAGCTCACAATACGTTAAATGCAAAAATAAGTTTTAGAGAAAAATCAAAAATAAGTTAAGAATTAATAGAAAAGATGACAGTGTTTACTGATAGTTCAAGGAAAGCTCACAAATCACATGGAAAATTCCAAAAATAGAGAAATGGGAATCAGATGTAAAAAAGGGTAAAAGACTCACCACAAATTGTAAAATTAGTAGTAATAGTCAGGGTTTTTCAGTTATTTCAGAAGCCATCAATCTGATCACAGATTCAGTGTATATTGCAAATGTGGCCAAACAATTAGAGGAATCACTTTTAAAACATACGGACAATGAAGTTTTATATTCGTATCTATTATGTATGAAAATAATCCTAATAGACAGAGAACATAAATATTTTGTTATGCACATCATAATGCATTCTTCATTTCTGAGGTTTTTAGTAAAAGTAAATGTTCATGTAGACAGATTCACAGTGTCCATCTCACAAACACTGCCAGACATTTTTGAGCAAGAAAAATTGAGCCATGCATTTTTTCACAAAAGTATACAGACATTGATGGAATCCTTTCGCTTTCTAAAGGTCAGGCAAAGGAAATCATCAATGCTTGTCAGAGTGTCAGTTTGTACAGCGTCCTGTATTTACAGGAGTGACCAATTTGAGAGGTTTGAAAAAGTCTTCAGCTGTGGCAAACTGATGTCACAAAATATGCATTTTTTGAGAAGCTTGAAAACATTTGTGTTTCAGTTGATATGTTTTCACATTTATGTTTCAGTTCACACATTTTCAGGAGCAATTTTTGGATCATGACATACAGGAGAAACCACAGAATATATCATACCTTGAAATCCATTTGGATAAACAGAAAAGGAGGAGACAGGAGTAACATCTCACATGCAGTTGAACAAAATTTTGTATGTGAATTGTCAGACATTTTGCAAACAGTGCACGAGCAGTGCTAAGGGAAAATTCTTCAGTTTTGGACAAAAACCCAGAGTAAGGACAAATTGAAAGTTCATTTACATTAATAACTTGGGGCAAGGGTTTTGTTTGTGTTTCTATAGAACGAGGATCGAAGTGGATGTCGGCAAGGCACGTGAAACCTCATCGGGTACAGATGCCAGTGAACATGGACCAGAGAAGCAGAGAAGCAAGCACGCAGACAAAGATGGACAGCAATGCTGCAGACGTCTCGTCAGACAACGATTGGGAACTCAGAGACTTGGGGTTTTTCTGGGGAATCAAGTGTTGTTTGGATGTTGCTACATTGCGGGGTTTTTCACAAAGGTTGGGGACATGGACATGGAGTTTAGACAGATAGTGTTCATGTGCTTCATTCCTTTGCTTGTTGCCTTGGGCAATGGGACAGGCTTTCCCATGAGACAACCAAGGGAAAAGGTGTGGGAGACTTTGGCAAAGGCAGCGGGTCTGGACAGCATTTGCCTGACCCATTCAGAACTAGGGAAACAATTTTTGACATGCTTGGTAGGTGTGCCAGTGAAGGAATGTCCAATTCCAGGGGACACCCTTCCAAAAAGGTTCTGAAGTCCTTTTCGGATCCTATGGAGGGATGGCGTGTCTGGACACTGTTCCTTCCTGTGGCTCACTTTGAACCTCCAGAGTTGGGAAATTTTTGGATCGACAAAAATGAGATTTGGTACCGAATTCAATCCATTGAGAGTGGCAAAGATAGATAATCAGATAGTAGATATCATTCCAAATCAGTTCTTTCATAGAAATGCCTGGTGCAATCACACCAAAGCGATGAGCAAACTATCCCTTCAACACCCAGTCACTTTACCGAAGGGAGTGTTTTTTTCATTTGAGAGGACAGAATTTGGCCTGCTATCCCTGCAAAAGTCAAAAGCAGTCCATGCAGCATTGAGGAGCTCTCATTGATAACACCTGATTTGAGAACCTTAAAGGAGCAGACACACAGGAAAAAGAAAATGTCCTTTGAACAATATAGCCAAATTGTGATAATGATGTCTGTATTTGGGACAAGGCTCGGAGAATTGCAGTTGCAATTTTCTCACCCCAAAAACAGCGTTGGGGGTGACCTTGACACAATTGGACCACATAGCATGCTAGATTGAGTAAACATAATCGTGCCATTTCGTCTGCACTGAGTGACATGTTAACAGATATCAGCAGTGCAAGACAAGCGGTGCTTCAGAACAAGGCGGCAGTTGGTTATTTGCTGCTGTCACACGGGCACAGATGTGAAAAATTTGAGGGGACATGCTGCATGAACTTGCTTGATCATTCAAAATCTATTCATGAAAATATGAAACATGCAAAGTAGTATCAGCAAATTGAGAAAAAAGAAACTTACAAGATTCTGGTGAAATGATTTCATTGGCTTTTTTAATCTTTCACCATTCTGGAAAAACTTTTTAAAATAGTGTTATATATTCTTATAGGGTTTGTAGTTCTACTTGTTCTGCCATGCATTTTCATGTGCATTCAAAGAGCCTTGAACAACATGGCAAAGCAGGTGTTTCTGGTTCAAACAGGGAGGGGAGATGTGGGAACTCAAAATGTCTCTCAGACATTTTTAGAGGTTCCAGGCCTTGGTCAGAAGCATTCTAGACCCTGGCAGACAGCTGAAAAACAACTGTGATTCTGAGTTTGAGCCATGGAATGAATTACCAACTTTGGAGGTGGAACAAGCAATCACAAAAGGTTAGATAGTATAGTATAAGTAGTCACAAAGTAGAGGGGAAATTTTTTTAGTATTGTACAGGGGGGTTTTCACACATGTACAGGGGGGTTTTCACTTTGTACATGGGGGTCAGAAGTTCTAAGATGGAGGAAAGTGGGCTGAACCCATCCTTCTTCCTTCTTCTTCCTTGCCTCCATGTTCTTGGTGATGTTGGCACTCACAGATTGGTTTAGAGTAGAAAAACACTTGGCAACGTAGGTAGTAGGTATTGGGGAATAATTGTAAACATGTTATACGTAATATATCTTATAAAAGATAGCAGCAACCCTGGGCGGAGGGAGAGACGAAGAAGACAGCAGATAGAGAGGATGTCAGGGTGTGTGTGTGCCTCTACCCAGGCCACTGATCAAATAGCTGCAGTCCAAGAACATAATCTGGTAGATAACTAGCAATAAACTGCCTTGAGACCGAACAGCTAAGCCTGCGGAGTTTTTCTTTGGAAGCACGGGTTGGAGGAGGGATTTCACCACCACATGTGGCCCCAAAACAAGGCTGGGGTTCCCACACCGTGACAACTTTCCTGGGTTTTGACTTCGTTCTGATGCAGCCATTCTTGGGAAATCTGTGCTCGTCCCCGGAGGATCGAGATGCAGAGAACGCGATGGCAGCTGCCGAAATGAAGGACTCTGTTGAAGTGTCGAGAAGAAAGAACTTAGACAAGCGTGTTGTGTTTGGGAGTCAGCAGCTGCTGGACTTTTGCGATTGCTTTCTTTGTGCACTGAATGCCAAGAAGGCATGTGCACGTTAAAACAACGAGCTGGGCATGAGCAGGAAGGGAGCACGGGCATCAGAGTGCATCTGGCATCTTGCCCTGGAAAGAGCACTGCTTTTGGAGTGTGCAGTAAAATCGTGTTTCTGGACAAGGGAGGCATAAGTGCGCTGCGCTCCTAAGCTATCTCCCTGCGAGACACACTGCCAAAGCTTTTCGCTATGATGCAGTCTAGTGCAGACGCACACTACGGCTCTCCGGAGCTGTCCGAAGCCAAGCGCCGGTGGCCGGCGTCTTTCGGCTGAAGCAGCGTGTGCGCGAAGCAGCCGCTTCTCCTGCTCCGGGAGCCGGACAGAGCGGTAGCTTGTACGAGGGCGAAGAACGAAGCCGCACAGCACCGGGCTTCTGCGCGCACCCTAAGGACTGCTAGAGGACCGTGCTGGCCGCTCGCCTTCCCCTTCAATTCCATTCTAGCATCCCTATGGAAGATGTTCCAGGACAATTTTCCTGAGTTTTGAATTCGTCCTGATGCAGCCCCTCCTGGGAAACTCGTGCTCCTCCTCTGGGTCTCCGAGTGCAGAGACCTCGATGGCAACTGCAGAAATGAAGGGCTGCGTTGAGTTGTCGAGAAGCAAGAACATAGCCAGCGCCTTGTGTTTGGGAGTCAGCAGCTGCTGGACTTTTGCGTTTGCCTTCACGGTGCACTGAATGCCAGGACGGCATGTGCACGTTAAAACAACGAGCTGGGCAAGAGTAATCGAAAGATCACGGCTGTCAGAAAGCAGCTTATATATTGCCCTGGAAAGAGCACTGTTTTTGGAGTGTGCAATAAAATCGTGTTTCTGGACAAGGGAGGCATAAGTGCGCTGCGCTCCTAAGCTATCTCCCTGCGAGACACACTGCCAAAGCTTTTCGCTATGATGCAGTCTAGTGCAGACGCACACTACGGCTCTCGGCTGCTGTCCGAAGCGAAGCGCCGGTGGCCGGCGTCTTTCGGCTGAAGCAGCGCTTCGGAGCGTACGGCTGTTGTGTGCGCGAAGCAGCCGCTTCTCCTGCTCCGGGAGCCGGACAGAGCGGTAGCTTGTACGAGGGCGAAGAACGTTGCCGCAGGGAGACGACATTGTGTGCACAGCCTTGGCACTGCTAGAGGACGGTGACTAAAGCTCCCTGCCTCTTCAATGCACTGCTGGCATGCTTTCTCGAAGGTGTTCCGAGACAACTTTCCTGGGTTTTGACTTCGTTCTGATGCAGCCCCTCTTGGGAAATCTGTGCTCGTCCCCGGAGGATCGAGATGCAGAGAACGCGATGGCAGCTGCCGAAATGAAGGACTCTGTTGAAGTGTCGAGAAGAAAGAACTTAGACAAGCGTGTTGTGTTTGGGAGTCAGCAGCTGCTGGACTTTTGCGATTGCTTTCACGGTGCACTGAATGCCAAGAAGGCATGTGCACGTTAAAACAACGAGCTGGGCATGAGCAGGAAGGGAGCACGGGCATCAGAGTGCATCTGGCATCTTGCGCTGGAAAGAGCACTGCTTTTGGAGTGTGCAGTAAAATCGTGTTTCTGGACAAGGGAGGCATAAGTGCGCTGCGCTCCTAAGCTATCTCCCTGCGAGACACACTGCCAAAGCTTTTCGCTATGATGCAGTCTAGTGCAGACGCACACTACGGCTCTCCGGAGCTGTCCGAAGCCAAGCGCCGGTGGCCGGCGTCTTTCGGCTGAAGCAGCGTGTGCGCGAAGCAGCCGCTTCTCCTGCTCCGGGAGCCGGACAGAGCGGTAGCTTGTACGAGGGCGAAGAACGAAGCCGCAGAGCACCGGGCTTCTGCGCGCACCCTAAAAACTGCTAGAGGACCGTGCTGGCCGCTCGCCTGCCTCTTCAATTCCATTCTAGCATCCTTATGGAAGATGTTCCAGGACAATTTTCCTGAGTTTTGAATTCGTCCTGATGCAGCCCCTCCTGGGAAACTCGTGCTCGTCCTCTGAGTCTCCGAGTGCAGAGACCTCGATGGCAACTGCAGAAATGAAGGGCTGCGTTGAGTTGTCGAGAAGCAAGAACATAGCCAGCGCCTTGTGTTTGGGAGTCAGCAGCTGCTGGACTTTTGCGATTGCCTTCACGGTGCACTGAATGCCAGGACGGCATGTGCACGTTAAAACAACGAGCTGGGCAAGAGTAATCGAAAGATCACGGCCGTCAGAAAGCAGCTTATATATTGCCCTGGAAAGAGCACTGTTTTTGGAGTGTGCAGTAAAATCGTGTTTCTGGACAAGGGAGGCATAAGTGCGCTGCGCTCCTAAGCTATCTCCCTGCGAGACACACTGCCAAAGCTTTTCGCTATGATGCAGTCTAGTGCAGACGCACACTACGGCTCTCCGGAGCTGTCCGAAGCCAAGCGCCGGTGGCCGGCGTCTTTCGGCTGAAGCAGCGCTTCGGAGCGTACGGCTGTTGTGTGCGCGAAGCAGCCGCTTCTCCTGCTCCGGGAGCCGGACAGAGCGGTAGCTTGTACGAGGGCGAAGAACGTTGCCGCAGGGAGACGACATTGTGTGCACAGCCTTGGCACTGCTAGAGGACGGTGACTAAAGCTCCCTTCCTCTTCAATGCACTGCTGGCATGCTTTCTCGAAGGTGTTCCGAGACAACTTTCCTGGGTTTTGACTTCGTTCTGATGCAGCCCCTCTTGGGAAATCTGTGCTCGTCCCCGGAGGATCGAGATGCTGAGAACGCGATGGCAGGTGCCGAAATGAAGGACTCTGTTGAAGTGTCGAGAAGAAAGAACTTAGACAAGCGTGTTGTGTTTGGGAGTCAGCAGCTGCTGGACTTTTGCGATTGCTTTCACTGTGCACTGAATGCCAAGAAGGCATGTGCACGTTAAAACAACGAGCTGGGCATGAGCAGGAAGGGAGCACGGGCATCAGAGTGCATCTGGCATCTTGCCCTGGAAAGAGCACTGCTTTTGGAGTGTGCAGTAAAATCGTGTTCCTGGACAAGGGAGGCATAAGTGCGCTGCGCTCCTAAGCTATCTCCCTGCGAGACACACTGCCAAAGCTTTTCGCTATGATGCAGTCTAGTGCAGACGCACACTACGGCTCTCCGGAGCTGTCCGAAGCCAAGCGCCGGTGGCCGGCGTCTTTCGGCTGAAGCAGCGTGTGCGCGAAGCAGCCGCTTCTCCTGCTCCGGGAGCCGGACAGAGCGGTAGCTTGTACGAGGGCGAAGAACGAAGCCGCAGAGCACCGGGCTTCTGCGCGCACCCTAAGGACTGCTAGAGGACCGTGCTGGCCGCTCGCCTGCCTCTTCAATTGCATTCTAGCATCCTTATGGAAGATGTTTCAGGACAATTTTCCTGAGTTTTGAATTCGTCCTGATGCAGCCCCTCCTTGGAAACTCGTGCTCGTCCTCTGAGTCTCCGAGTGCAGAGACCTCGATGGCAACTGCAGAAATGAAGGGCTGCGTTGAGTTGTCGAGAAGCAAGAACATAGCCAGCGCCTTGTGTTTGGGAGTCAGCAGCTGCTGGACTTTTGCGTTTGCCTTCACGGTGCACTGAATGCCAGGACGGCATGTGCACGTTAAAACAACGAGCTGGGCAAGAGTAATCGAAAGATCACGGCCGTCAGAAAGCAGCTTATATATTGCCCTGGAAAGAGCACTGTTTTTGGAGTGTGCAGTAAAATCGTGTTTCTGGACAAGGGAGGCATAAGTGCGCTGCGCTCCTAAGCTATCTCCCTGCGAGACACACTGCCAAAGCTTTTCGCTATGATGCAGTCTAGTGCAGACGCACGCTACGGCTCTCCGGAGCTGTCCGAAGCCAAGCGCCGGTGGCCGGCGTCTTTCGGCTGAAGCAGCGCTTCGGAGCGTACAGCTGTTGTGTGCGCGAAGCAGCCGCTTCTCCTGCTCCGGGAGCCGGACAGAGCGGTAGCTTGTACGAGGGCGAAGAACGTTGCCGCAGGGAGACGACATTGTGTGCACAGCCTTGGCACTGCTAGAGGACGGTGACTAAAGCTCCCTGCCTCTTCAATGCACTGCTGGCATGCTTTCTCGAAGGTGTTCCGAGACAACTTTCCTGGGTTTTGACTTCGTTCTGATGCAGCCCCTCTTGGGAAGTCTGTACTCGTCCCCGGAGGATCGAGATGCAGAGAACGCGATGGCAGGTGCCGAAATGAAGGACTCTGTTGAAGTGTCGAGAAGAAAGAACTTAGACAAGCGTGTTGTGTTTGGGAGTCAGCAGCTGCTGGACTTTTGCGATTGCTTTCACTGTGCACTGAATGCCAAGAAGGCATGTGCACGTTAAAACAACGAGCTGGGCATGAGCAGGAAGGGAGCACGGGCATCAGAGTGCATCTGGCATCTTGCCCTGGAAAGAGCACTGCTTTTGGAGTGTGCAGTAAAATCGTGTTTCTGGACAAGGGAGGCATAAGTGCGCTGCGCTCCTAAGCTATCTCCCTGCGAGACACACTGCCAAAGCTTTTCGCTATGATGCAGTCTAGTGCAGACGCACACTACGGCTCTCGGCTGCTGTACGAAGCCAAGCGCCGGTGGCCGGCGTCTTTCGGCTGAAGCAGCGCTTCGGAGCGTACGGCTGCCGCTCCGCTGTTGTGTGCGCGAAGCAGCCGCTTCTCCTGCTGCGGGAGCCGGACAGAGCGGTAGCTTGTACGAGGGCGAAGAACGAAGCCGCAGAGCACCGGGCTTCTGCGCGCACCCTAAGGACTGCTAGAGGACCGTGGTGGCCGCTCGCCTGCCCCTTCAATTCCATTCTAGCATCCCTATGGAAGATGTTCCAGGACAATTTTCCTGAGTTTTGAATTCGTCCTGATGCAGCCCCTCCTGGGAAACTCGTGGTCGTCCTTTGAGGCTCCGAGTGCAGAGACCTTGATGGCAACTGCAGAAATGAAGGGCTGCGTTGAGTTGTCGAGAAGCAAGAACATAGCCAGCGCCTTGTGTTTGGGAGTCAGCAGCTGCTGGACTTTTGCGATTGCTTTCTTTGTGCACTGAATGCCAAGAAGGCATGTACACGTTAAAACAACGAGCTGGGCATGAGCAGGAAGGGAGCTCGGGCATCAGAGTGCATCTGGCATCTTGCCCTGGAAAGAGCACTGTTTTTGGAGTGTGCAGTAAAATCGTGTTTCTGGACAAGGGAGGCATAAGTGCGCTGCGCTCCTAAGCTATCTCCCTGCGAGACACACTGCCAAAGCTTTTCGCTATGATGCAGTCTAGTGCAGACGCACACTACGGCTCTCCGGAGCTGTCCGAAGCCAAGCGCCGGTGGCCGGCGTCTTTCGGCTGAAGCAGCGCTTCGGAGCGTACGGCTGTTGTGTGCGCGAAGCAGCCGCTTCTCCTGCTCCGGGAGCCGGACAGAGCGGTAGCTTGTACGAGGGCGAAGAACGTTGCCGCAGGGAGACGACATTGTGTGCACAGCCTTGGCACTGCTAGAGGACGGTGACTAAAGCTCCCTGCCTCTTCAATGCACTGCTGGCATGCTTTCTTGAAGGTGTTCCGTGACAACTTTCCTGGGTTTTGACTTCGTTCTGATGCAGCCATTCTTGGGAAATCTGTGCTCGTCCCCGGAGGATCGAGATGCAGAGAACGCGATGGCAGGTGCCGAAATGAAGGACTCTGTTGAAGTGTCGAGAAGAAAGAACTTAGACAAGCGTGTTGTGTTTGGGAGTCAGCAGCTGCTGGACTTTTGCGATTGCTTTCACTGTGCACTGAATGCCAAGAAGGCATGTGCACGTTAAAACAACGAGCTGGGCATGAGCAGGAAGGGAGCACGGGCATCAGAGTGCATCTGGCATCTTGCCCTGGAAAGAGCACTGCTTTTGGAGTGTGCAGTAAAATCGTGTTTCTGGACAAGGGAGGCATAAGTGCGCTGCGCTCCTAAGCTATCTCCCTGCGAGACACACTGCCAAAGCTTTTCGCTATGATGCAGTCTAGTGCAGACGCACACTACGGCTCTCCGGAGCTGTCCGAAGCCAAGCGCCGGTGGCCGGCGTCTTTCGGCTGAAGCAGCGTGTGCGCGAAGCAGCCGCTTCTCCTGCTCCGGGAGCCGGACAGAGCGGTAGCTTGTACGAGGGCGAAGAACGAAGCCGCAGAGCACCGGGCTTCTGCGCGCACCCTAAGGACTGCTAGAGGACCGTGCTGGCGGCTCGCCTTCCCCTTCAATTCCATTCTAGCATCCCTATGGAAGATGTTCCAGGACAATTTTCCTGAGTTTTGAATTCGTCCTGATGCAGCCCCTCCTGGGAAACTCGTGCTCCTCCTCTGGGTCTCCGAGTGCAGAGACCTCGATGGCAACTGCAGAAATGAAGGGCTGCGTTGAGTTGTCGAGAAGCAAGAACATAGCCAGCGCCTTGTGTTTGGGAGTCAGCAGCTGCTGGACTTTTGCGTTTGCCTTCACGGTGCACTGAATGCCAGGACGGCATGTGCACGTTAAAACAACGAGCTGGGCAAGAGTAATCGAAAGATCACGGCCGTCAGAAAGCAGCTTATATATTGCCCTGGAAAGAGCACTGTTTTTGGAGTGTGCAATAAAATCGTGTTTCTGGACAAGGGAGGCATAAGTGCGCTGCGCTCCTAAGCTATCTCCCTGCGAGACACACTGCAAAGCTTTTCGCTATGATGCAGTCTAGTGCAGACGCACACTACGGCTCTCGGCTGCTGTCCGAAGCCAAGCGCCGGTGGCCGGCGTCTTTCGGCTGAAGCAGCGCTTCGGAGCGTACGGCTGTTGTGTGCGCGAAGCAGCCGCTTCTCCTGCTCCGGGAGCCGGACAGAGCGGTAGCTTGTACGAGGGCGAAGAACGTTGCCGCAGGGAGACGACATTGTGTGCACAGCCTTGGCACTGCTAGAGGACGGTGACTAAAGCTCCCTGCCTCTTCAATGCACTGCTGGCATGCTTTCTCGAAGGTGTTCCGAGACAACTTTCCTGGGTTTTGACTTCGTTCTGATGCAGCCCCTCTTGGGAAATCTGTGCTCGTCCCCGGAGGATCGAGATGCTGAGAACGCGATGGCAGCTGCCGAAATGAAGGACTCTGTTGAAGTGTCGAGAAGAAAGAACTTAGACAAGCGTGTTGTGTTTGGGAGTCAGCAGCTGCTGGACTTTTGCGATTGCTTTCACTGTGCACTGAATGCCAAGAAGGCATGTGCACGTTAAAACAACGAGCTGGGCATGAGCAGGAAGGGAGCACGGGCATCAGAGTGCATCTGGCATCTTGCCCTGGAAAGAGCACTGCTTTTGGAGTGTGCAGTAAAATCGTGTTCCTGGACAAGGGAGGCATAAGTGCGCTGCGCTCCTAAGCTATCTCCCTGCGAGACACACTGCCAAAGCTTTTCGCTATGATGCAGTCTAGTGCAGACGCACACTACGGCTCTCGGCTGCTCTACGAAGCCAAGCGCCGGTGGCCGGCGTCTTTCGGCTGAAGCAGCGCTTCGGAGCGTACGGCTGCCGCTCCGCTGTTGTGTGCGCGAAGCAGCCGCTTCTCCTGCTCCGGGAGCCGGACAGAGCGGTAGCTTGTACGAGGGCGAAGAACGAAGCCGCAGAGCACCGGGCTTCTGCGCGCACCCTAAGGACTGCTAGAGGACCGTGCTGGCCGCTCGCCTGCCTCTTCAATTGCATTCTAGCATCCTTATGGAAGGTGTTCCAGGACAATTTTCCTGAGTTTTGAATTCGTCCTGATGCAGCCCCTCCTGGGAAACTCCTGCTCGTCCTCTGAGTCTCCGAGTGCAGAGACCTCGATGGCAACTGCAGAAATGAAGGGCTGCGTTGAGTTGTCGAGAAGCAAGAACATAGCCAGCGCCTTGTGTTTGGGAGTCAGCAGCTGCTGGACTTTTGCGTTTGCCTTCACGGTGCACTGAATGCCAGGACGGCATGTGCACGTTAAAACACCGAGCTGGGCAAGAGCAGGAAGGGAGCACGGCCATCAAAGAGCATCTGGCATCTTGCCCTGGAAAGAGCACTGCTTTTGGAGTGTGCAGTAAAATCGTGTTTCTGGACAAGGGAGGCATAAGTGCGCTGCGCTCCTAAGCTATCTCCCTGCGAGACACACTGCCAAAGCTTTTCGCTATGATGCAGTCTAGTGCAGACGCACACTACGGCTCTCCGGAGCTGTCCGAAGCCAAGCGCCGGTGGCCGGCGTCTTTCGGCTGAAGCAGCGCTTCGGGGCGTACGGCTGTTGTGTGCGCGAAGCAGCCGCTTCTCCTGCTCCGGGAGCCGGACAGAGCGGTAGCTTGTACGAGGGCGAAGAACGAAGCCGCAGAGCAACGGGCTTCTGCGCGCACCCTAAAAACTGCTAGAGGACCGTGGTGGCCGCTCGCCTGCCTCTTCAATTGCATTCTAGCATCCTTATGGAAGATGTTCCAGGACAATTTTCCTGAGTTTTGAATTCGTCCTGATGCAGCCCCTCCTGGGAAACTCGTGCTCCTCCTCTGGGTCTCCGAGTGCAGAGACCTCGATGGCAACTGCAGAAATGAAGGGCTGCGTTGAGTTGTCGAGAAGCAAGAACATAGCCAGCGCCTTGTGTTTGGGAGTCAGCAGCTGCTGGACTTTTGCGTTTGCCTTCACGGTGCACTGAATGCCAGGACGGCATGTGCACGTTAAAACAACGAGCTGGGCAAGAGTAATCGAAAGATCACGGCCGTCAGAAAGCAGCTTATATATTGCCCTGGAAAGAGCACTGTATTTGGAGTGTGCAGTAAAATCGTGTTTCTGGACAAGGGAGGCATAAGTGCGCTGCGCTCCTAAGCTATCTCCCTGCGAGACACACTGCCAAAGCTTTTCGCTATGATGCAGTCTAGTGCAGACGCACGCTACGGCTCTCGGCTGCTGTCCGAAGCCAAGCGCCGGTGGCCGGCGTCTTTCGGCTGAAGCAGCGCTTCGGAGCGTACGGCTGTTGTGTGCGCGAAGCAGCCGCTTCTCCTGCTCCGGGAGCCGGACAGAGCGGTAGCTTGTACGAGGGCGAAGAACGTTGCCGCAGGGAGACGACATTGTGTGCACAGCCTTGGCACTGCTAGAGGACGGTGACTAAAGCTCCCTGCCTCTTCAATGCACTGCTGGCATGCTTTCTCGAAGGTGTTCCGAGACAACTTTCCTGGGTTTTGACTTCGTTCTGATGCAGCCCCTCTTGGGAAATCTGTGCTCGTCCCCGGAGGATCGAGATGCTGAGAACGCGATGGCAGCTGCCGAAATGAAGGACTCTGTTGAAGTGTCGAGAAGAAAGAACTTAGACAAGCGTGTTGTGTTTGGGAGTCAGCAGCTGCTGGACTTTTGCGATTGCTTTCTTTGTGCACTGAATGCCAAGAAGGCATGTACACGTTAAAACAACGAGCTGGGCATGAGCAGGAAGGGAGCACGGGCATCAGAGTGCATCTGGCATCTTGCCCTGGAAAGAGCACTGTTTTTGGAGTGTGCAGTAAAATCGTGTTTCTGGACAAGGGAGGCATAAGTGCGCTGCGCTCCTAAGCTATCTCCCTGCGAGACACACTGCCAAAGCTTTTCGCTATGATGCAGTCTAGTGCAGACGCACACTACGGCTCTCCGGAGCTGTCCGAAGCCAAGCGCCGGTGGCCGGCGTCTTTCGGCTGAAGCAGCGCTTCGGAGCGTACGGCTGCCGTTCCGCTGTTGTGTGCGCGAAGCAGCCGCTTCTCCTGCTCCGGGAGCCGGACAGAGCGGTAGCTTGTACGAGGGCGAAGAACGAAGCCGCAGAGCACCGGGCTTCTGCGCGCACCCTAAAAACTGCTAGAGGACCGTGGTGGCCGCTCGCCTGCCTCTTCAATTGCATTCTAGCATCCTTATGGAAGGTGTTCCAGGACAATTTTCCTGAGTTTTGAATTCGTCCTGATGCAGCCCCTCCTGGGAAACTCGTGCTCCTCCTCTGGGTCTCCGAGTGCAGAGACCTCGATGGCAACTGCAGAAATGAAGGGCTGCGTTGAGTTGTCGAGAAGCAAGAACATAGCCAGCGCCTTGTGTTTGGGAGTCAGCAGCTGCTGGACTTTTGCGTTTGCCTTCACGGTGCACTGAATGCCAGGACGGCATGTGCACGTTAAAACAACGAGCTGGGCAAGAGTAATCGAAAGATCACGGCTGTCAGAAAGCAGCTTATATATTGCCCTGGAAAGAGCACTGTATTTGGAGTGTGCAATAAAATCGTGTTTCTGGACAAGGGAGGCATAAGTGCGCTGCGCTCCTAAGCTATCTCCCTGCGAGACACACTGCCAAAGCTTTTCGCTATGATGCAGTCTAGTGCAGACGCACACTACGGCTCTCCGGAGCTGTCCGAAGCCAAGCGCCGGTGGCCGGCGTCTTTCGGCTGAAGCAGCGCTTCGGAGCGTACGGCTGTTGTGTGCGCGAAGCAGCCGCTTCTCCTGCTCCGGGAGCCGGACAGAGCGGTAGCTTGTACGAGGGCGAAGAACGTTGCCGCAGGGAGACGACATTGTGTGCACAGCCTTGGCACTGCTAGAGGACGGTGACTAAAGCTCCCTGCCTCTTCAATGCACTGCTGGCATGCTTTCTCGAAGGTGTTCCGAGACAACTTTCCTGGGTTTTGACTTCGTTCTGATGCAGCCATTCTTGGGAAATCTGTGCTCGTCCCCGGAGGATCGAGATGCAGAGAACGCGATGGCAGCTGCCGAAATGAAGGACTCTGTTGAAGTGTCGAGAAGAAAGAACTTAGACAAGCGTGTTGTGTTTGGGAGTCAGCAGCTGCTGGACTTTTGCGATTGCTTTCTTTGTGCACTGAATGCCAAGAAGGCATGTGCACGTTAAAACAACGAGCTGGGCATGAGCAGGAAGGGAGCACGGGCATCAGAGTGCATCTGGCATCTTGCCCTGGAAAGAGCACTGTATTTGGAGTGTGCAGTAAAATCGTGTTTCTGGACAAGGGAGGCATAAGTGCGCTGCGCTCCTAAGCTATCTCCCTGCTAAGACACACTGCCAAAGCTTTTCGCTATGATGCAGTCTAGTGCAGACGCACACTACGGCTCTCCGGAGCTGTCCGAAGCCAAGCGCCGGTGGCCGGCGTCTTTCGGCTGAAGCAGCGTGTGCGCGAAGCAGCCGCTTCTCCTGCTCCGGGAGCCGGACAGAGCGGTAGCTTGTACGAGGGCGAAGAACGAAGCCGCAGAGCACCGGGCTTCTGCGCGCACCCTAAGGACTGCTAGAGGACCGTGGTGGCCGCTCGCCTGCCTCTTCAATTCCATTCTAGCATCCTTATGGAAGATGTTCCAGGACAATTTTCCTGAGTTTTGAATTCGTCCTGATGCAGCCCCTCCTGGGAAACTCGTGCTCCTCCTCTGGGTCTCCGAGTGCAGAGACCTCGATGGCAACTGCAGAAATGAAGGGCTGCGTTGAGTTGTCGAGAAGCAAGAACATAGCCAGCGCCTTGTGTTTGGGAGTCAGCAGCTGCTGGACTTTTGCGTTTGCCTTCACGGTGCACTGAATGCCAGGACGGCATGTGCACGTTAAAACAACGAGCTGGGCAAGAGTAATCGAAAGATCACGGCCGTCAGAAAGCAGCTTATATATTGCCCTGGAAAGAGCACTGTTTTTGGAGTGTGCAGTAAAGTCGTGTTTCTGGACAAGGGAGGCATAAGTGCGCTGCGCTCCTAAGCTATCTCCCTGCGAGACACACTGCCAAAGCTTTTCGCTATGATGCAGTCTAGTGCAGACGCACACTACGGCTCTCCGGAGCTGTCCGAAGCCAAGCGCCGGTGGCCGGCGTCTTTCGGCTGAAGCAGCGCTTCGGAGCGTACGGCTGCCGTTCCGCTGTTGTGTGCGCGAAGCAGCCGCTTCTCCTGCTCCGGGAGCCGGACAGAGCGGTAGCTTGTACGAGGGCGAAGAACGTTGCCGCAGGGAGACGACATTGTGTGCACAGCCTTGGCACTGCTAGAGGACGGTGACTAAAGCTCCCTGCCTCTTCAATGCACTGCTGGCATGCTTTCTTGAAGGTGTTCCGTGACAACTTTCCTGGGTTTTGACTTCGTTCTGATGCAGCCCCTCTTGGGAAATCTGTGCTCGTCCCCGGAGGATCGAGATGCAGAGAACGCGATGGCAGCTGCCGAAATGAAGGACTCTGTTGAAGTGTCGAGAAGAAAGAACTTAGACAAGCGTGTTGTGTTTGGGAGTCAGCAGCTGCTGGACTTTTGCGATTGCTTTCACGGTGCACTGAATGCCAAGAAGGCATGTGCACGTTAAAACAACGAGCTGGGCATGAGCAGGAAGGGAGCACGGGCATCAGAGTGCATCTGGCATCTTGCCCTGGAAAGAGCACTGCTTTTGGAGTGTGCAGTAAAATCGTGTTTCTGGACAAGGGAGGCATAAGTGCGCTGCGCTCCTAAGCTATCTCCCTGCGAGACACACTGCCAAAGCTTTTCGCTATGATGCAGTCTAGTGCAGACGCACACTACGGCTCTCCGGAGCTGTCCGAAGCCAAGCGCCGGTGGCCGGCGTCTTTCGGCTGAAGCAGCGTGTGCGCGAAGCAGCCGCTTCTCCTGCTCCGGGAGCCGGACAGAGCGGTAGCTTGTACGAGGGCGAAGAACGAAGCCGCAGAGCACCGGGCTTCTGCGCGCACCCTAAGGACTGCTAGAGGACCGTGGTGGCCGCTCGCCTGCCTCTTCAATTGCATTCTAGCATCCTTATGGAAGGTGTTCCAGGACAATTTTCCTGAGTTTTGAATTCGTCCTGATGCAGCCCCTCCTGGGAAACTCGTGCTCCTCCTCTGACGCTCCGAGTGCAGAGACCTCGATGGCAACTGCAGAAATGAAGGGCTGCGTTGAGTTGTCGAGAAGCAAGAACATAGCCAGCGCCTTGTGTTTGGGAGTCAGCAGCTGCTGGACTTTTGCGTTTGTCTTCACGGTGCACTGAATGCCAGGACGGCATGTGCACGTTAAAACAACGAGCTGGGCAAGAGTAATCGAAAGATCACGGCCGTCAGAAAGCAGCTTATATATTGCCCTGGAAAGAGCACTGCTTTTGGAGTGTGCAGTAAAATCGTGTTTCTGGACAAGGGAGGCATAAGTGCGCTGCGCTCCTAAGCTATCTCCCTGCGAGACACACTGCCAAAGCTTTTCGCTATGATGCAGTCTAGTGCAGACGCACACTACGGCTCTCCGGAGCTGTCCGAAGCCAAGCGCCGGTGGCCGGCGTCTTTCGGCTGAAGCAGCACTTCGGAGCGTACGGCTGTTGTGTGCGCGAAGCAGCCGCTTCTCCTGCTCCGGGAGCCGGACAGAGCGGTAGCTTGTACGAGGGCGAAGAACGAAGCCGCAGAGCACCGGGCTTCTGCGCGCACCCTAAGGACTGCTAGAGGACCGTGGTGGCCGCTCGCCTGCCTCTTCAATTCCCTTCTAGCATACTTATGGAAGGTGTTCCAGGACAATTTTCCTGAGTTTTGAATTCGTCCTGATGCAGCCCCTCCTTGGAAACTCGTGCTCCTCCTCTGGGTCTCCGAGTGCAGAGACCTCGATGGCAACTGCAGAAATGAAGGGCTGCGTTGAGTTGCCGAGAAGCAAGAACATAGCCAGCGCCTTGTGTTTGGGAGTCAGCAGCTGCTGGACTTTTGCGATTGTCTTCACGGTGCACTGAATACCAGGACGGCATGTGCACGTTAAAACAACGAGCTGGGCAAGAGTAATCGAAAGATCACGGCCGTCAGAAAGCAGCTTATATATTGCCCTGGAAAGAGCACTGTATTTGGAGTGTGCAGTAAAATCGTGTTTCTGGACAAGGGAGGCATAAGTGCGCTGCGCTCCTAAGCTATCTCCCTGCGAGACACACTGCCAAAGCTTTTCGCTATGATGCAGTCTAGTGCAGACGCACACTACGGCTCTCCGGAGCTGTCCGAAGCCAAGCGCCGGTGGCCGGCGTCTTTCGGCTGAAGCAGCGCTTCGGAGCGTACAGCTGTTGTGTGCGCGAAGCAGCCGCTTCTCCTGCTCCGGGAGCCGGACAGAGCGGTAGCTTGTACGAGGGCGAAGAACGTTGCCGCAGGGAGACGACATTGTGTGCACAGCCTTGGCACTGCTAGAGGACGGTGACTAAAGCTCCCTGCCTCTTCAATGCACTGCTGGCATGCTTTCTCGAAGGTGTTCCGAGACAACTTTCCTGGGTTTTGACTTCGTTCTGATGCAGCCCCTCTTGGGAAATCTGTGCTCGTCCCCGGAGGATCGAGATGCTGAGAACGCGATGGCAGCTGCCGAAATGAAGGACTCTGTTGAAGTGTCGAGAAGAAAGAACTTAGACAAGCGTGTTGTGTTTGGGAGTCAGCAGCTGCTGGACTTTTGCGATTGCTTTCTTTGTGCACTGAATGCCAAGAAGGCATGTACACGTTAAAACAACGAGCTGGGCATGAGCAGGAAGGGAGCACGGGCATCAGAGTGCATCTGGCATCTTGCCCTGGAAAGAGCACTGTTTTTGGAGTGTGCAGTAAAATCGTGTTTCTGGACAAGGGAGGCATAAGTGCGCTGCGCTCCTAAGCTATCTCCCTGCGAGACACACTGCCAAAGCTTTTCGCTATGATGCAGTCTAGTGCAGATGCACACTACGGCTCTCCGGAGCTGTCCGAAGCCAAGCGCCGGTGGCCGGCGTCTTTCGGCTGAAGCAGCGCTTCGGAGCGTACGGCTGCCGTTCCGCTGTTGTGTGCGCGAAGCAGCCGCTTCTCCTGCTCCGGGAGCCGGACAGAGCGGTAGCTTGTACGAGGGCGAAGAACGAAGCCGCAGAGCACCGGGCTTCTGCGCGCACCCTAAAAACTGCTAGAGGACCGTGGTGGCCGCTCGCCTGCCTCTTCAATTGCATTCTAGCATCCTTATGGAAGGTGTTCCAGGACAATTTTCCTGAGTTTTGAATTCGTCCTGATGCAGCCCCTCCTGGGAAACTCGTGCTCCTCCTCTGGGTCTCCGAGTGCAGAGACCTCGATGGCAACTGCAGAAATGAAGGGCTGCGTTGAGTTGTCGAGAAGCAAGAACATAGCCAGCGCCTTGTGTTTGGGAGTCAGCAGCTGCTGGACTTTTGCGTTTGCCTTCACGGTGCACTGAATGCCAGGACGGCATGTGCACGTTAAAACAACGAGCTGGGCAAGAGTAATCGAAAGATCACGGCTGTCAGAAAGCAGCTTATATATTGCCCTGGAAAGAGCACTGTATTTGGAGTGTGCAATAAAATCGTGTTTCTGGACAAGGGAGGCATAAGTGCGCTGCGCTCCTAAGCTATCTCCCTGCGAGACACACTGCCAAAGCTTTTCGCTATGATGCAGTCTAGTGCAGACGCACACTACGGCTCTCCGGAGCTGTCCGAAGCCAAGCGCCGGTGGCCGGCGTCTTTCGGCTGAAGCAGCGCTTCGGAGCGTACGGCTGTTGTGTGCGCGAAGCAGCCGCTTCTCCTGCTCCGGGAGCCGGACAGAGCGGTAGCTTGTACGAGGGCGAAGAACGTTGCCGCAGGGAGACGACATTGTGTGCACAGCCTTGGCACTGCTAGAGGACGGTGACTAAAGCTCCCTGCCTCTTCAATGCACTGCTGGCATGCTTTCTCGAAGGTGTTCCGAGACAACTTTCCTGGGTTTTGACTTCGTTCTGATGCAGCCATTCTTGGGAAATCTGTGCTCGTCCCCGGAGGATCGAGATGCAGAGAACGCGATGGCAGCTGCCGAAATGAAGGACTCTGTTGAAGTGTCGAGAAGAAAGAACTTAGACAAGCGTGTTGTGTTTGGGAGTCAGCAGCTGCTGGACTTTTGCGATTGCTTTCTTTGTGCACTGAATGCCAAGAAGGCATGTGCACGTTAAAACAACGAGCTGGGCATGAGCAGGAAGGGAGCACGGGCATCAGAGTGCATCTGGCATCTTGCCCTGGAAAGAGCACTGTATTTGGAGTGTGCAGTAAAATCGTGTTTCTGGACAAGGGAGGCATAAGTGCGCTGCGCTCCTAAGCTATCTCCCTGCTAAGACACACTGCCAAAGCTTTTCGCTATGATGCAGTCTAGTGCAGACGCACACTACGGCTCTCCGGAGCTGTCCGAAGCCAAGCGCCGGTGGCCGGCGTCTTTCGGCTGAAGCAGCGTGTGCGCGAAGCAGCCGCTTCTCCTGCTCCGGGAGCCGGACAGAGCGGTAGCTTGTACGAGGGCGAAGAACGAAGCCGCAGAGCACCGGGCTTCTGCGCGCACCCTAAGGACTGCTAGAGGACCGTGGTGGCCGCTCGCCTGCCTCTTCAATTCCATTCTAGCATCCTTATGGAAGATGTTCCAGGACAATTTTCCTGAGTTTTGAATTCGTCCTGATGCAGCCCCTCCTGGGAAACTCGTGCTCCTCCTCTGGGTCTCCGAGTGCAGAGACCTCGATGGCAACTGCAGAAATGAAGGGCTGCGTTGAGTTGTCGAGAAGCAAGAACATAGCCAGCGCCTTGTGTTTGGGAGTCAGCAGCTGCTGGACTTTTGCGTTTGCCTTCACGGTGCACTGAATGCCAGGACGGCATGTGCACGTTAAAACAACGAGCTGGGCAAGAGTAATCGAAAGATCACGGCCGTCAGAAAGCAGCTTATATATTGCCCTGGAAAGAGCACTGTTTTTGGAGTGTGCAGTAAAATCGTGTTTCTGGACAAGGGAGGCATAAGTGCGCTGCGCTCCTAAGCTATCTCCCTGCGAGACACACTGCCAAAGCTTTTCGCTATGATGCAGTCTAGTGCAGACGCACACTACGGCTCTCCGGAGCTGTCCGAAGCCAAGCGCCGGTGGCCGGCGTCTTTCGGCTGAAGCAGCGCTTCGGAGCGTACGGCTGCCGTTCCGCTGTTGTGTGCGCGAAGCAGCCGCTTCTCCTGCTCCGGGAGCCGGACAGAGCGGTAGCTTGTACGAGGGCGAAGAACGTTGCCGCAGGGAGACGACATTGTGTGCACAGCCTTGGCACTGCTAGAGGACGGTGACTAAAGCTCCCTGCCTCTTCAATGCACTGCTGGCATGCTTTCTTGAAGGTGTTCCGTGACAACTTTCCTGGGTTTTGACTTCGTTCTGATGCAGCCCCTCTTGGGAAATCTGTGCTCGTCCCCGGAGGATCGAGATGCAGAGAACGCGATGGCAGGTGCCGAAATGAAGGACTCTGTTGAAGTGTCGAGAAGAAAGAACTTAGACAAGCGTGTTGTGTTTGGGAGTCAGCAGCTGCTGGACTTTTGCGATTGCTTTCTTTGTGCACTGAATGCCAAGAAGGCATGTGCACGTTAAAACAACGAGCTGGGCATGAGCAGGAAGGGAACACGGGCATCAGAGTGCATCTGGCATCTTGCCCTGGAAAGAGCACTGCTTTTGGAGTGTGCAGTAAAATCGTGTTTCTGGACAAGGGAGGCATAAGTGCGCTGCGCTCCTAAGCTATCTCCCTGCGAGACACACTGCCAAAGCTTTTCGCTATGATGCAGTCTAGTGCAGACGCACACTACGGCTCTCCGGAGCTGTCCGAAGCCAAGCGCCGGTGGCCGGCGTCTTTCGGCTGAAGCAGCGTGTGCGCGAAGCAGCCGCTTCTCCTGCTCCGGGAGCCGGACAGAGCGGTAGCTTGTACGAGGGCGAAGAACGAAGCCGCAGAGCACCGGGCTTCTGCGCGCACCCTAAGGACTGCTAGAGGACCGTGGTGGCCGCTCGCCTGCCTCTTCAATTGCATTCTAGCATCCTTATGGAAGGTGTTCCAGGACAATTTTCCTGAGTTTTGAATTCGTCCTGATGCAGCCCCTCCTGGGAAACTCGTGCTCCTCCTCTGAGGCTCCGAGTGCAGAGACCTCGATGGCAACTGCAGAAATGAAGGGCTGCGTTGAGTTGTCGAGAAGCAAGAACATAGCCAGCGCCTTGTGTTTGGGAGTCAGCAGCTGCTGGACTTTTGCGTTTGTCTTCACGGTGCACTGAATGCCAGGACGGCATGTGCACGTTAAAACAACGAGCTGGGCAAGAGTAATCGAAAGATCACGGCCGTCAGAAAGCAGCTTATATATTGCCCTGGAATGAGCACTGCTTTTGGAGTGTGCAGTAAAATCGTGTTTCTGGACAAGGGAGGCATAAGTGCGCTGCGCTCCTAAGCTATCTCCCTGCGAGACACACTGCCAAAGCTTTTCGCTATGATGCAGTCTAGTGCAGACGCACACTACGGCTCTCCGGAGCTGTCCGAAGCCAAGCGCCGGTGGCCGGCGTCTTTCGGCTGAAGCAGCACTTCGGAGCGTACGGCTGTTGTGTGCGCGAAGCAGCCGCTTCTCCTGCTCCGGGAGCCGGACAGAGCGGTAGCTTGTACGAGGGCGAAGAACGAAGCCGCAGAGCACCGGGCTTCTGCGCGCACCCTAAGGACTGCTAGAGGACCGTGGTGGCCGCTCGCCTGCCTCTTCAATTCCCTTCTAGCATACTTATGGAAGGTGTTCCAGGACAATTTTCCTGAGTTTTGAATTCGTCCTGATGCAGCCCCTCCTGGGAAACTCGTGCTCCTCCTCTGGGTCTCCGAGTGCAGAGACCTCGATGGCAACTGCAGAAATGAAGGGCTGCGTTGAGTTGCCGAGAAGCAAGAACATAGCCAGCGCCTTGTGTTTGGGAGTCAGCAGCTGCTGGACTTTTGCGATTGTCTTCACGGTGCACTGAATACCAGGACGGCATGTGCACGTTAAAACAACGAGCTGGGCAAGAGTAATCGAAAGATCACGGCCGTCAGAAAGCAGCTTATATATTGCCCTGGAAAGAGCACTGTATTTGGAGTGTGCAGTAAAATCGTGTTTCTGGACAAGGGAGGCATAAGTGCGCTGCGCTCCTAAGCTATCTCCCTGCGAGACACACTGCCAAAGCTTTTCGCTATGATGCAGTCTAGTGCAGACGCACACTACGGCTCTCCGGAGCTGTCCGAAGCCAAGCGCCGGTGGCCGGCGTCTTTCGGCTGAAGCAGCGCTTCGGAGCGTACAGCTGTTGTGTGCGCGAAGCAGCCGCTTCTCCTGCTCCGGGAGCCGGACAGAGCGGTAGCTTGTACGAGGGCGAAGAACGTTGCCGCAGGGAGACGACATTGTGTGCACAGCCTTGGCACTGCTAGAGGACGGTGACTAAAGCTCCCTGCCTCTTCAATGCACTGCTGGCATGCTTTCTTGAAGGTGTTCCGTGACAACTTTCCTGGGTTTTGACTTCGTTCTGATGCAGCCATTCTTGGGAAATCTGTGCTCGTCCCCGGAGGATCGAGATGCTGAGAACGCGATGGCAGCTGCCGAAATGAAGGACTCTGTTGAAGTGTCGAGAAGAAAGAACTTAGACAAGCGTGTTGTGTTTGGGAGTCAGCAGCTGCTGGACTTTTGCGATTGCTTTCTTTGTGCACTGAATGCCAAGAAGGCATGTACACGTTAAAACAACGAGCTGGGCATGAGCAGGAAGGGAGCACGGGCATCAGAGTGCATCTGGCATCTTGCCCTGGAAAGAGCACTGTTTTTGGAGTGTGCAGTAAAATCGTGTTTCTGGACAAGGGAGGCATAAGTGCGCTGCGCTCCTAAGCTATCTCCCTGCGAGACACACTGCCAAAGCTTTTCGCTATGATGCAGTCTAGTGCAGACGCACACTACGGCTCTCCGGAGCTGTCCGAAGCCAAGAGCCGGTGGCCGGCGTCTTTCGGCTGAAGCAGCGCTTCGGAGCGTACGGCTGCCGTTCCGCTGTTGTGTGCGCGAAGCAGCCGCTTCTCCTGCTCCGGGAGCCGGACAGAGCGGTAGCTTGTACGAGGGCGAAGAACGAAGCCGCAGAGCACCGGGCTTCTGCGCGCACCCTAAAAACTGCTAGAGGACCGTGGTGGCCGCTCGCCTGCCTCTTCAATTGCATTCTAGCATCCTTATGGAAGGTGTTCCAGGACAATTTTCCTGAGTTTTGAATTCGTCCTGATGCAGCCCCTCCTGGGAAACTCGTGCTCCTCCTCTGGGTCTCCGAGTGCAGAGACCTCGATGGCAACTGCAGAAATGAAGGGCTGCGTTGAGTTGTCGAGAAGCAAGAACATAGCCAGCGCCTTGTGTTTGGGAGTCAGCAGCTGCTGGACTTTTGCGATTGCCTTCACGGTGCACTGAATGCCAGGACGGCATGTGCACGTTAAAACAACGAGCTGGGCAAGAGTAATCGAAAGATCACGGCCGTCAGAAAGCAGCTTATATATTGCCCTGGAAAGAGCACTGTATTTGGAGTGTGCAGTAAAATCGTGTTTCTGGACAAGGGAGGCATAAGTGCGCTGCGCTCCTAAGCTATCTCCCTGCGAGACACACTGCCAAAGCTTTTCGCTATGATGCAGTCTAGTGCAGACGCACACTACGGCTCTCCGGAGCTGTCCGAAGCCAAGCGCCGGTGGCCGGCGTCTTTCGGCTGAAGCAGCGCTTCGGAGCGTACGGCTGTTGTGTGCGCGAAGCAGCCGCTTCTCCTGCTCCGGGAGCCGGACAGAGCGCTAGCTTGTACGAGGGCGAAGAACGTTGCCGCAGGGAGACGACATTGTGTGCACAGCCTTGGCACTGCTAGAGGACGGTGACTAAAGCTCCCTGCCTCTTCAATGCACTGCTGGCATGCTTTCTCGAAGGTGTTCCGAGACAACTTTCCTGGGTTTTGACTTCGTTCTGATGCAGCCATTCTTGGGAAATCTGTGCTCGTCCCCGGAGGATCGAGATGCTGAGAACGCGATGGCAGCTGCCGAAATGAAGGACTCTGTTGAAGTGTCGAGAAGAAAGAACTTAGACAAGCGTGTTGTGTTTGGGAGTCAGCAGCTGCTGGACTTTTGCGATTGCTTTCTTTGTGCACTGAATGCCAAGAAGGCATGTACACGTTAAAACAACGAGCTGGGCATGAGCAGGAAGGGAGCACGGGCATCAGAGTGCATCTGGCATCTTGCCCTGGAAAGAGCACTGTTTTTGGAGTGTGCAGTAAAATCGTGTTTCTGGACAAGGGAGGCATAAGTGCGCTGCGCTCCTAAGCTATCTCCCTGCGAGACACACTGCCAAAGCTTTTCGCTATGATGCAGTCTAGTGCAGACGCACACTACGGCTCTCCGGAGCTGTCCGAAGCCATGAGCCGGTGGCCGGCGTCTTTCGGCTGAAGCAGCGCTTCGGAGCGTACGGCTGCCGTTCCGCTGTTGTGTGCGCGAAGCAGCCGCTTCTCCTGCTCCGGGAGCCGGACAGAGCGGTAGCTTGTACGAGGGCGAAGAACGAAGCCGCAGAGCACCGGGCTTCTGCGCGCACCCTAAGGACTGCTAGAGGACCGTGGTGGCCGCTCGCCTTCCCCTTCAATTCCATTCTAGCATCCCTATGGAAGATGTTCCAGGACAATTTTCCTGAGTTTTGAATTCGTCCTGATGCAGCCCCTCCTGGGAAACTCGTGCTCCTCCTCTGGGTCTCCGAGTGCAGAGACCTCGATGGCAACTGCAGAAATGAAGGGCTGCGTTGAGTTGTCGAGAAGCAAGAACATAGCCAGCGCCTTGTGTTTGGGAGTCAGCAGCTGCTGGACTTTTGCGTTTGCCTTCACGGTGCACTGAATGCCAGGACGGCATGTGCACGTTAAAACAACGAGCTGGGCAAGAGTAATCGAAAGATCACGGCCGTCAGAAAGCAGCTTATATATTGCCCTGGAAAGAGCACTGTATTTGGAGTGTGCAATAAAATCGTGTTTCTGGACAAGGGAGGCATAAGTGCGCTGCGCTCCTAAGCTATCTCCCTGCGAGACACACTGCCAAAGCTTTTCGCTATGATGCAGTCTAGTGCAGACGCACACTACGGCTCTCCGGAGCTGTCCGAAGCCAAGCGCCGGTGGCCGGCGTCTTTCGGCTGAAGCAGCGCTTCGGAGCGTACGGCTGTTGTGTGCGCGAAGCAGCCGCTTCTCCTGCTCCGGGAGCCGGACAGAGCGGTAGCTTGTACGAGGGCGAAGAACGTTGCCGCAGGGAGACGACATTGTGTGCACAGCCTTGGCACTGCTAGAGGACGGTGACTAAAGCTCCCTGCCTCTTCAATGCACTGCTGGCATGCTTTCTCGAAGGTGTTCCGAGACAACTTTCCTGGGTTTTGACTTCGTTCTGATGCAGCCATTCTTGGGAAATCTGTGCTCGTCCCCGGAGGATCGAGATGCAGAGAACGCGATGGCAGCTGCCGAAATGAAGGACTCTGTTGAAGTGTCGAGAAGAAAGAACTTAGACAAGCGTGTTGTGTTTGGGAGTCAGCAGCTGCTGGACTTTTGCGATTGCTTTCTTTGTGCACTGAATGCCAAGAAGGCATGTGCACGTTAAAACAACGAGCTGGGCATGAGCAGGAAGGGAGCACGGGCATCAGAGTGCATCTGGCATCTTGCCCTGGAAAGAGCACTGCTTTTGGAGTGTGCAGTAAAATCGTGTTTCTGGACAAGGGAGGCATAAGTGCGCTGCGCTCCTAAGCTATCTCCCTGCTAAGACACACTGCCAAAGCTTTTCGCTATGATGCAGTCTAGTGCAGACGCACACTACGGCTCTCCGGAGCTGTCCGAAGCCAAGCGACGGTGGCCGGCGTCTTTCGGCTGAAGCAGCGTGTGCGCGAAGCAGCCGCTTCTCCTGCTCCGGGAGCCGGACAGAGCGGTAGCTTGTACGAGGGCGAAGAACGAAGCCGCAGAGCACCGGGCTTCTGCGCGCACCCTAAGGACTGCTAGAGGACCGTGGTGGCCGCTCGCCTGCCTCTTCAATTCCATTCTAGCATCCTTATGGAAGATGTTCCAGGACAATTTTCCTGAGTTTTGAATTCGTCCTGATGCAGCCCCTCCTGGGAAACTCGTGCTCCTCCTCTGGGTCTCCGAGTGCAGAGACCTCGATGGCAACTGCAGAAATGAAGGGCTGCGTTGAGTTGTCGAGAAGCAAGAACATAGCCAGCGCCTTGTGTTTGGGAGTCAGCAGCTGCTGGACTTTTGCGTTTGCCTTCACGGTGCACTGAATGCCAGGACGGCATGTGCACGTTAAAACAACGAGCTGGGCAAGAGTAATCGAAAGATCACGGCCGTCAGAAAGCAGCTTATATATTGCCCTGGAAAGAGCACTGTTTTTGGAGTGTGCAGTAAAATCGTGTTTCTGGACAAGGGAGGCATAAGTGCGCTGCGCTCCTAAGCTATCTCCCTGCGAGACACACTGCCAAAGCTTTTCGCTATGATGCAGTCTAGTGCAGACGCACACTACGGCTCTCGGCTGCTCTACGAAGCCAAGCGCCGGTGGCCGGCGTCTTTCGGCTGAAGCAGCGCTTCGGAGCGTACGGCTGCCGTTCCGCTGTTGTGTGCGCGAAGCAGCCGCTTCTCCTGCTCCGGGAGCCGGACAGAGCGGTAGCTTGTACGAGGGCGAAGAACGTTGCCGCAGGGAGACGACATTGTGTGCACAGCCTTGGCACTGCTAGAGGACGGTGACTAAAGCTCCCTGCCTCTTCAATGCACTGCTGGCATGCTTTCTTGAAGGTGTTCCGTGACAACTTTCCTGGGTTTTGACTTCGTTCTGATGCAGCCCCTCTTGGGAAATCTGTGCTCGTCCCCGGAGGATCGAGATGCAGAGAACGCGATGGCAGCTGCCGAAATGAAGGACTCTGTTGAAGTGTCGAGAAGAAAGAACTTAGACAAGCGTGTTGTGTTTGGGAGTCAGCAGCTGCTGGACTTTTGCGATTGCTTTCTTTGTGCACTGAATGCCAAGAAGGCATGTGCACGTTAAAACAACGAGCTGGGCATGAGCAGGAAGGGAGCACGGGCATCAGAGTGCATCTGGCATCTTGCCCTGGAAAGAGCACTGCTTTTGGAGTGTGCAGTAAAATCGTGTTTCTGGACAAGGGAGGCATAAGTGCGCTGCGCTCCTAAGCTATCTCCCTGCGAGACACACTGCCAAAGCTTTTCGCTATGATGCAGTCTAGTGCAGACGCACACTACGGCTCTCCGGAGCTGTCCGAAGCCAAGCGCCGGTGGCCGGCGTCTTTCGGCTGAAGCAGCGTGTGCGCGAAGCAGCCGCTTCTCCTGCTCCGGGAGCCGGACAGAGCGGTAGCTTGTACGAGGGCGAAGAACGAAGCCGCAGAGCACCGGGCTTCTGCGCGCACCCTAAGGACTGCTAGAGGACCGTGGTGGCCGCTCGCCTGCCTCTTCAATTGCATTCTAGCATCCTTATGGAAGGTGTTCCAGGACAATTTTCCTGAGTTTTGAATTCGTCCTGATGCAGCCCCTCCTGGGAAACTCGTGCTCCTCCTCTGAGGCTCCGAGTGCAGAGACCTCGATGGCAACTGCAGAAATGAAGGGCTGCGTTGAGTTGTCGAGAAGCAAGAACATAGCCAGCGCCTTGTGTTTGGGAGTCAGCAGCTGCTGGACTTTTGCGTTTGCCTTCACGGTGCACTGAATGCCAGGACGGCATGTGCACGTTAAAACAACGAGCTGGGCAAGAGTAATCGAAAGATCACGGCCGTCAGAAAGCAGCTTATATATTGCCCTGGAAAGAGCACTGTTTTTGGAGTGTGCAATAAAATCGTGTTTCTGGACAAGGGAGGCATAAGTGCGCTGCGCTCCTAAGCTATCTCCCTGCGAGACACACTGCCAAAGCTTTTCGCTATGATGCAGTCTAGTGCAGACGCACACTACGGCTCTCCGGAGCTGTCCGAAGCCAAGCGCCGGTGGCCGGCGTCTTTCGGCTGAAGCAGCACTTCGGAGCGTACGGCTGTTGTGTGCGCGAAGCAGCCGCTTCTCCTGCTCCGGGAGCCGGACAGAGCGGTAGCTTGTACGAGGGCGAAGAACGAAGCCGCAGAGCACCGGGCTTCTGCGCGCACCCTAAGGACTGCTAGAGGACCGTGGTGGCCGCTCGCCTGCCTCTTCAATTCCCTTCTAGCATACTTATGGAAGGTGTTCCAGGACAATTTTCCTGAGTTTTGAATTCGTCCTGATGCAGCCCCTCCTTGGAAACTTGTGCTCCTCCTCTGGGTCTCCGAGTGCAGAGACCTCGATGGCAACTGCAGAAATGAAGGGCTGCGTTGAGTTGCCGAGAAGCAAGAACATAGCCAGCGCCTTGTGTTTGGGAGTCAGCAGCTGCTGGACTTTTGCGATTGTCTTCACGGTGCACTGAATACCAGGACGGCATGTGCACGTTAAAACAACGAGCTGGGCAAGAGTAATCGAAAGATCACGGCCGTCAGAAAGCAGCTTATATATTGCCCTGGAAAGAGCACTGTATTTGGAGTGTGCAGTAAAATCGTGTTTCTGGACAAGGGAGGCATAAGTGCGCTGCGCTCCTAAGCTATCTCCCTGCGAGACACACTGCCAAAGCTTTTCGCTATGATGCAGTCTAGTGCAGACGCACACTACGGCTCTCCGGAGCTGTCCGAAGCCAAGCGCCGGTGGCCGGCGTCTTTCGGCTGAAGCAGCGCTTCGGAGCGTACAGCTGTTGTGTGCGCGAAGCAGCCGCTTCTCCTGCTCCGGGAGCCGGACAGAGCGGTAGCTTGTACGAGGGCGAAGAACGTTGCCGCAGGGAGACGACATTGTGTGCACAGCCTTGGCACTGCTAGAGGACGGTGACTAAAGCTCCCTGCCTCTTCAATGCACTGCTGGCATGCTTTCTTGAAGGTGTTCCGTGACAACTTTCCTGGGTTTTGACTTCGTTCTGATGCAGCCCCTCTTGGGAAATCTGTGCTCGTCCCCGGAGGATCGAGATGCAGAGAACGCGATGGCAGCTGCCGAAATGAAGGACTCTGTTGAAGTGTCGAGAAGAAAGAACTTAGACAAGCGTGTTGTGTTTGGGAGTCAGCAGCTGCTGGACTTTTGCGATTGCTTTCACGGTGCACTGAATGCCAAGAAGGCATGTGCACGTTAAAACAACGAGCTGGGCATGAGCAGGAAGGGAGCACGGGCATCAGAGTGCATCTGGCATCTTGCCCTGGAAAGAGCACTGCTTTTGGAGTGTGCAGTAAAATCGTGTTTCTGGACAAGGGAGGCATAAGTGCGCTGCGCTCCTAAGCTATCTCCCTGCGAGACACACTGCCAAAGCTTTTCGCTATGATGCAGTCTAGTGCAGACGCACACTACGGCTCTCCGGAGCTGTCCGAAGCCAAGCGCCGGTGGCCGGCGTCTTTCGGCTGAAGCAGCGCTTCGGAGCGTACGGCTGTTGTGTGCGCGAAGCAGCCGCTTCTCCTGCTCCGGGAGCCGGACAGAGCGGTAGCTTGTACGAGGGCGAAGAACGTTGCCGCAGGGAGACGACATTGTGTGCACAGCCTTGGCACTGCTAGAGGACGGTGACTAAAGCTCCCTGCCTCTTCAATGCACTGCTGGCATGCTTTCTCGAAGGTGTTCCGAGACAACTTTCCTGGGTTTTGACTTCGTTCTGATGCAGCCCCTCTTGGGAAATCTGTGCTCGTCCCCGGAGGATCGAGATGCAGAGAACGCGATGGCAGCTGCCGAAATGAAGGACTCTGTTGAAGTGTCGAGAAGAAAGAACTTAGACAAGCGTGTTGTGTTTGGGAGTCAGCAGCTGCTGGACTTTTGCGATTGCTTTCACTGTGCACTGAATGCCAAGAAGGCATGTGCACGTTAAAACAACGAGCTGGGCATGAGCAGGAAGGGAGCACGGGCATCAGAGTGCATCTGGCATCTTGCCCTGGAAAGAGCACTGCTTTTGGAGTGTGCAGTAAAATCGTGTTTCTGGACAAGGGAGGCATAAGTGCGCTGCGCTCCTAAGCTATCTCCCTGCGAGACATACTGGCAAAGCTTTTCGTTATCATGCAGTCTAGTGCAGACGCAAACTACGGCTCTCCGCTCCTGTTCCGGGGGAAGTGCCGCTCCGCGGCGTCTTTCGCTCGAAGCTCCGCTGTTGTGTGCGCGAAGCAGCCGTTTCTCTTGCTCCGGGAGCCGGAGAGAGCGTTGTCGTGTACGAGGGCGAGGAACGAAGCCGCAGAGCACCGGACTTGTGTGCACAGCCTACGGGCTGCTAGAGGATGGTGGCTGCAGCTCCCTAACCCATCAATTCACAGCTGGCGTGCTCTATGGAAGGTGTTCCAGTACAATTTTCCTGAGTTTTGAATTCGTGCTGATGCAGGCCCTTCTGGGAAATTCGTTCTCAGTCTGGCTGCTCCCTCTGAGCACAGATAAAGCTCCTGGAAAATAGAAAGGTATCTGCTATCAGCAGTAGACAGACATGGCAAGCTCATGAAGTAAAATTCATATATTAACAGGGAAATGTCCTCAAAACAGGAAAAGATGGAGTCACGATTTTGGGTTTGATCACAGAGTGGCCCACTGGAGAGACTTGCCTGCTTGCAAAAGTTGGATGAGTAGTCAGATTGCAGCTTTGAACACTCAAAAGATACTCAGAAATGGGCAGTGGATTCAGATACAGCATCAAATGGGTTTATGTTTTTCTACCAGTACTGTGTGCAGAATAAATGTGAAATAAATTCAGATCACCCCCATTACAGAGGAGAAAATAAATTAGTTTCCCCCACTGTGCATCTCATATCAAGATCACTTTGAGAACTGATAACTTCAAAGCTGAGAATGCAGCTGTTTGTAAACAGTTTCAGGCCCAGTTTGCTCAGTCTGTATTTCACATCAGCTCAGTTTTTCACACAACATACACGTTCATACTACTTTAGGTAAATACTCCATCCAATCCCCTCCTGAAATTTTGTAACTCTTTTGGTTCCCTCATAAATTACACAGAAAATAACAGAAATTAAAAAAAAAAAAATCTGTTGTAAGTATTTGGCTATTGAAACACAGAGCAACCAGAAGATTTACACAATCCTCCAGATGTAATCTTGGTATGAAGATCATGGTAGTTTTATCCATGACAGAGCAGAATACAAAGAAATTGTGTCATGTGTAAGAGAAACCCATAAGCATTTAAACTGGTCATTGCCTAGCTTACTTCTTCTCCCATTACAGAGAAGGCTTTTCGCGGCTAAAATAGTATCTCCAAATAATCCAGATTCTTTCAGAGCATTTCTGCATCAGTTTACTGGTCCTCTTGTGATGATTCCACTCCTCCCATGTTGAGGGTTGGGACTGGATGATCTTTAAGGTCCCTTCCAACACATAACATTCTATTATTCTGGGATTCCATGTTGCTGAACTGTGGAGCTCTCCACAGTCATGGTTTCCTTTAGGATGGAAACTGAAGAGTGATGGAGTGGACAGGAAAAAGGAAACAATACCCCTCAGAAGGAAGGACAGGAAATCTGAAGTTGGTTTTGGAAGAGAAAATATAAAAAATCTGAGAATCTAAACACTATATTTTGACAGTATCAAATGAAAATTATCTTGACTGCAGACTCAGAGATCTTTGGCTCTGTCTACATTCTTAAACTTCTACATACATTTGAAGTCTAAAAAGAATGAATCCTGCAAGACTGAGTTTTCAAATTGCAAGAGGGAGCCTTGAAGCTGTCCAGATTCTGAAAAAGAATTGCTCGAGACCTTACTTGCTGCACCTTTAACATTGTCATCCCCAGAGCTATTCAGATAGTGTTCCAAAGCTGTGACTCAGAAAATGAGGCCTCCAGGGAGTTTTTCTCACCTAGTAAAAGCAGCCAAAATCCAGGTTTAGCACCAGAGCAGGCTTCTATTATAAGAGTGTTAGTGTAATGATGGATCCCTCTGAGACACTCTAGGATGACATCTGTGATGATAAGAGCTCTCCCCAGTCAGTTTTCCTCTGTCTCTGTTCAGTGACCCTCAGAAAAACAACATGAAATCTGACAAACACATTCCAGGAACATTACTTATGGTACATTTTAGTGACTTCAGCTACAAATATTTCCTCCTGTTTTTCTCATTGTTGTAATCGTTGCATGATAAAATAGCTCTCAGTATTCACTATCACAATTGATTTAACCTATCTGTTTTATACAAGTCAACCTATCTGCTTCTAATTTCATTTTGCTTTCAAAACAAGTTTATAGAATAGGCTAAGATGTTTTTTTTTGTAATTTATAACAACTCCAGACAACCCATCTAGACTTCTATGTGTGGGAATCCAGAGCTTCCCTCTGGCTGCCCTGGAAGGTCTGGGACCCTGGCAGGGGGTCAGGAATCCCTCTGTACAGAGCCCCCAGAGACACTGTCTGTGATCTCTGTCCATGGAAAAGAGTTTTCAATCTTACAGGATGAATTACAAGCTCTGAGTGTTTGATATAAGTAATAATTAAGTGTGGCATGGGTGCAAAAGTAAAATTTTAGGATTCTAGATTAGGGGTCAAAGGGGACAAGATGGAGGAAATTGGGTGTGTCTTGTCCTTTTTCTTCTTCTTCATGCCCTCCATGTTTCACTGTAGTGTTGGCATTTTTCTATTGGTTTAGGCTGGGGACACGCTGTTCAACGTAGGTGACAGATATTGGCACATTATTGTAAATACAGCGCAGGTAGTTTCTGGTATATAATGTTTGTAACATCCCACTGAGGGCAGAGCTCCACACGCTGCCCTGCAGGACAGACCTACGGCAGGGCAGCAGAACATGTTAGAGATAAGCAAGAATAAACAATCTTGAAAACAGCACAGATGAATTATGATTGCTTCTTCTTTGGCAACGGGGCAGAAAGACAGAGACTTTCTACAATCTCGGATTCATCAATACCACAGATTCTGACACGATGGATCTCAATCACTTGTAGCTATAATAAGATAAAATCTCTGAAGGAACCTTTGTCATGAGAGCATTGTGGCAGGCCAAACTGCATAGATGGAGTGGCTTCAGAGCAATACTTGGCAGAAAAAAAATCAGTGTATTGGAGACTTACAACTGTTCAGTTCAGTATAATAGGACTAAGTCCAAAAGAAAAAGGGGGTGCATTAATGATTTTGGAATTGGAAGGGGGGGGTCTGATTTCAGCTCATTTAATTTGTCAGGATTTCTGATTCTTTAATGGCAAGCTTTTCAGAATGGCAGATATAGCTTTTAAATGCATTTAAAAGCATTAAAATGCAGTGGAATGGAAGCACATTTTCTGAAGGGTACAATTTCTGCCAAAAGCAGAGAGAAGAAGCTATGTCATTTTTACCAGATGATAGCTTTCTAAAGCTACCAAATTATCTTTGCAGCTACAAAAGTAACTCTATTCTCTTCCCTTCAGGGATTTGAAATATTAAGAGCCAGTTTAGTTGTCTTTTATTCCCCTGATTCTGTCTTTTCTAGCTTTTGTACTTTCCTTATTACTCTGCATGTCTCTGAGCACACTTTTTTCTGTACCATTTTTCCAGCTACTGAATGCAAAACTTTGTAAGAAATCCCTAAAACTTTTATCCTGGGTAAACTAAATTACAGATTTAAGAGCAAAACAAAACCATATCTCAAGAGTTCTTTATCTTTACCAGAAGCATTTCAGGACAGCGTCCAAAATTCATAATGCAATTAAGATACTGTCTTCCGGCATTGGTGCAGTTGAGACTAATCCTCTTCAATGCTTTGACTCAATGATCAATATTTCTAATGGCTATCTTTATTGAAAACTTGGGGCTCCTTCTATCTGGACATGGATTCCTATCAGACAGTTTAAAGCCTTGGATTAACCTTCAAGCAATCAAAGCATTAACTCTTTTTGATTGTGAAAAGCTAACTTCCCCAGACATGAGTAAGTATATGGCTCTTGGAAGAGAGAAAAGTTTGGGCAAGGTTCACAATCAGTAACAAGCTGCAGTGATCGTAACTCCAGGAGAGCCTTGCTCCCCATTCACATACTGCCTTTGGCCTGGCCAGACTGAAGCTGTTTGCATGTTCTTGTTTTGGTCTGAAACAAAAAGACATGAAGAGACCAACTGTGGAGAGCAAGAGCTTGTAGGAAATTGCATGTTTTAATTTCCTGTACCAGTATTCTGCAATTCAAAATGTTGATTGTTTATGTGCCTACATTTTCAAACGTAAATTAAATACATCAGTTGTGCCTGGAACTAGCTGACACAACTGAGACGTACCATTTATTTTCCTTAAATAAACCAAGCTTATTTTCCTCGTTTTTTCTTCAAGTTTTTATATGGTCCTATATTGTATATTGTAAAAAAATGACATGATAAATGGATGCCTCTCCAGGGTGCTCCACTGCAAAGAATGCATCTGCCATTTGGTCATGAAAGAAGAAACAGCTTTTTGTTTCTTCACAAGCCAGATGCAAAAACATTGGATATTGAAACTGCAAATAGAGTAGGGACAAATGGTAGATATTTAGAGGTTGTGCTTTTCTCCTTTGAGGGAAGATTTTTTATTAAATTCTGAAATTTAAACTGAACATAAAAGTCTTTGAAGTACAGACACTGAGGCTGTCATTAAGTGAATCTCATTAGAGTTAAGGAGAGATTCCCTGCAATGCAAGCCCCTGGAATAACATTTTACCACTTCAGTCTGAAGCACAGACCTGTTTACATAAGCGAGTTGATCAGAAATAGTTTCTGGCCAAACAAATGTTCAAGAAGATTAATGGTGAACACATGTTGTATTTTGTTATCTAAAACAACACCCAAATTCTCAACTGAAATCTAGGTTATGTGATGACATAGAGTGTTGGTTAAGGGTATTTCCTGCTTTTGGAGTGCTAACTCTGTCCATTTTTATTGCCTTTTGGAGAATGCAGTTGGGCTCTTTGTAGAAGAATTTCACTCAATTACTATGGAAGGGATGAATTTTCTTTCCTGATGTAGGGTAAAGACGTGTAGGCCTGAGAGGTGCCCCAAGTATGTACGTAGAGATCACAGAATTCTTTTATCCACAAGGACAACAATCAGATTACTAGCAAAAGCAGATCCTCCCTCAATTCAAGCTATTCTATAGTGTTAGGATACCAGCGGAGCTTATGGCACAGCAAGAGGTTTGGTATTACCCTGGTTCACCAGAAATCACAGTTATGTGCTGCTGGTTCTAGGCGGTTGACTCCATTCTGCTTAATTGGTCTACAGCCTGGAGGCCTTATTAGAGCTCCCAGTGTTACTGAATAATTAAATAGAACTGATGTAGAAACAGTCCATGATGTACAACAGACCAGGCATATTTACCTTGGTATTAAAGAGAAACTCAAGCCATTAAATCAATGAAGCTAAAGGAAGTTGAAACTAGCCATTAATATGGAACTGGACATCAGATGGATATCCTGGTAGACAACAAGTTGAACATATAGAGATGTGCTTTTGCAGCAAAGGTGGCTGCTGCTGCTGTGTAAGGGAAGGGCATGGCCAGTAACTTAAAGGAGGTGGTTCCTCACTCAGCCTGGTGAGGCCACCTGGAGTGCTGGGCCCAGTGCTGGGCTCCTCACTACAGGAGGGATGTGAGCATGTGAGTATACCTCAGCCAGTCCAGGGAAGCAGCACAAAAATCACAAATGGATTGGAGCATCTGACATAGTAGGAAAGGCTGAGGGCTGGGATTGTTTGACTTTGGTAAGAGTAGGAGTAGAGGGAATTCTTAATAGCATGGATGGAGACCTGATATAGTGGGTGTAAAGAAAATAGAGCCAGACTCTTCTCAGTGGTATCCAGTGGAAGGACAAGAGGCAATGAGCACAAACTGAAATGCAAGAGATTTTGTTTGAACACCAGAAAGCTATTTTTTTTTTAACTGAAAAATGATTCAGGATTTTCATAGGTTGCCCTGTGAGGTTGTGAGTCTCTGTCCTTGAAGATATTCAAACCCAGTTGAGTATTGTCCTGAGCAACCTGTTGCAGTTGAGCCTGCTTTGACCAGGGGGGTTAGATTACATAAACTCTAGAGATTTCTTTTCATCCTAACCATTCTGTAATTCTGCAATTACAGACTTAGCCATGCAAGTGAGTGTGATACACTGGGGATTCATTGTCCACGTCTCAGCTGCACTCAATACAGACAGCTGAGCATTCCAACTCCTATGCGAGTGAATATCACCTACAAATTTACTCCTCAGTGTGTCTCTGGCAGCTGCTTTCTACCTTACAGTTCTGTGTCCTATCTGTCAGAAGGAGAATCATGAAAATGCAAAAGCAAGAGCTAGAAGAGTGCTGGAACTCAAAATGTCTCTCAGACATTTTTAGAGGTTCCAGGCCTTGGTCAGGAGTATTTTAGACCTTGGCAGGCAGCTGGAAACAGCTGTGATTTTGAGTTTGAGCCATGGAATGAGTTACCAACTTTGAAGGTGGAACAAGCAGTCACAAAGGGTTAGATAGTACAGTAAAAGTAGTTACAAAACAGAGGGAAAATTTTTTTAGTATTGTACAGGGGGGTTTTAGCACCTGTACAAGGGGGTTTTTATTTTGCACATGGTTCTAAGTTCCAAGAAGTTCTAAGATGGAGGAAAGTGGGCTGATCCTGTTCTTCTTCCTTCTTCTTCCTTGCCTCCATGTTCTTGGTGATGTTGGCACTCACAGATTGGTTTAGAGTAGAAAAGCACTTTGTAATATAGGTAGTAGGTATTGGGGGAAAAGTATAAACATGTAATACATAATGTATCATATAAAAGATAGCAGCAGTCCTGGGCTGGGGGAGAGAAGAAGAAGACAGCAGACAGAGAGGATGTCAGGGTGTGTGTGTCTCTCTGCCTGGGCTGCTGACCAAACAGCCGCAACCCGAGAAGACAATCTTTTAGATAACTCACAAGAAACTGCCTTGAGGCCGAACAACAAGAGGCTGCGGGGCTTTTCTTTGGAAGCACGGGTTGGAGGAGAGACTTTACCGGCACACGAGACCCCAGACCAAACCTGGGGTTCCCACAGAAGAGGTTCTAGGATATGTACCCACATAACACAGACTGCAGCAGATTGTCCTACCTGGCATAAGAATGACCAAATACATCATTGTTGCTGGATCTATGGACCAAAGTCACATTTTCAATTCAGCACGTCAAAAACTCAGCCTGCACTGGTTCTGTCCATGACTGCATTACCTATTTCAGGTTACAGAGCTGCCAGCATTAGTGTTGCCTTTCTATTATGTATTGTTTCTCTTCAATGAAAACTGAAGAAATACTAGCCTTTGGCCCACACCAGCAACTTCAAACAACCTTGTCACACACCAGTTGGTGGCCATCTCCCTTTTTTAGAGGGTAAACCAAAGTCAAAATATAATCCATGGCCTCCAGCTCATGGCTATGGGAGTTTCAAGGAGTGACAGCTGAATGTCACTCCCACAGGTTGCAGCTCTGTGCAAAAAAAGCCAACAATGGGAATTGGGATGACAAAGGCTAAACCTGCTTTTGTCAGAGCAGCATAGGAAATGTATGGTATAGTGGAAAAAGAACCCAGGGGTGCCTGTTGCTGTATCTGATCTCCACTTTACATTTTGTTCAACAAGATGTCCATCCCTTGCCAACTAAGTTCTAAATGATTCATTTTGTTGCTGGATAGTCATATTTTGTGGGTAGCCACTAGTCAGTTTGAGTTATTCACTTCTACAAAATACTTCCTCTAGAAGGCACTGTAAACAGAATTAATTTTTAAATAGTTTGAGTTTTTTGAAAGCCATGAGCAATGGTTATTAATATTGGCACAGAACAAGTCACATACTGATGATTCAAGGGATAGAAACTGAAACATTTTGGACAGAACGGATGTTTTTATATTCACTTGCCTTATATCCAGACACTCTGGTGGTATAAGTGTTAATTATACCCAAGACAGCAAAGTGAGGAAGTCAGGTTCTAATACGTGTGGTAAAATAAATCTTTAGATGAAGCAAACCTTGTATATTCAAATAATTTCGTTTCCATTTCTCAGTTACAACATGCAATTTTGTCATGCATCTCTTCTGCATGACAGAGGAGGAGGAAGGAGTTTGTCTCATTGAAGGCAGTGGAAAGTGTGCTTGATATAGCATGCACAAATATGGACATGAAGTTGTGAGGCTGCACTGCTCACTGCCCTTACAGATGCAAAGAAGCATGCACTCAGATTCCCGAACAACCTACAGTGATGTTTTCACTTGAAATTTTTTTGCATTGAAGCTCATTCTTGTGATAAAAAATGGTCACTCTCCAGCCAGTTAGATAAACAAGCCAAGAAAACTGGCCACTTGGTGATTGCAGCCTAGTTACTGCGAGCACAACTGCGCATTGTTCCGCTTCCCTAAAAAAATAAATTAAAAAATCTCCAAGGCTTGCCACTGTTTGGAAAGAATCTATAATTTTTTTGCACATATCTAGACTGGTTTACTGCTTTTCAGTGTGACTTCTTGTTATGGTATCAGCCAGCTGGTAACAGCCAGTATGTACTTTTTGACTGCTGCTGACCAAGGCAGACTCTGAGAAATCTTCAAAAGCCAAAGAATTTGCCAGTAACTGAGTCACTTTAAGCAGCCTACCATGAATTTGTAGCATGCCATACAATCAATTTTTGAGTCACCATCTGAAAACAGCCTTGATGAATAAGTACTTGACAAGAAAATGGATCTGAAATTTCCAGCTGGTCTTATGCCAGGATTCTGCCATGCTCCCTTTGTCTCCAAAGTCAAGACACTTGAAGGGATCTCAGTATAAATGACTATTAAATATATCCTAATATCGCGTTCAATAAGGGGCTGCACAAGGGCTTTGACAATGCCACCTTCTGTGGAGATACACAGAATCTGATGCAACAAGACACACAAACACACACACACACAGAGACACACACACACACAGAGACACACACACACACACACACACACACACACACATTGCCAGGGACTGCATAGAAATGAGGAATTGCTTGGGTGTCCGGAGCCATGAGGGTAATACCCACCTCTCTCTTGTTGCAGTCTGACCAAGGACAACATGCCTAAAACACTCGCAGATCTTAAGGGAAAGAGAAATTATTGGTGTTTAATTCACCACTAGGTGTCACGACGTCTTCATTTTTAACCAGACTACTGAGTTTTTCTATGCCTACCAGAAAGAAAAAAGCTTAAGATGAAGGCAGGAAGCCAGTGTATTAGCCAGATACCTAGGCCCGCTCCAATCTAAATTCTTTTAGTAAAGTCAGGTTAGTAGATAGCACATTCAAAAGAAATAAAAATAGAGAAATCAGCCCCATCCCTTTTGCAGATTACTTCTATAATTACTTCTATACTTCACTACACCATAGTGAAACACCAAGAATGTTATGAATACAGATGATTGTAAAGTTCAGCATGCTTAATACATCACGGGATTCCTTTTTATATTTGTTTGTATTACCCTGCCAGGAATGAGCCCCAGATGCAGTAGAATGACAGGTAGATGAAAGTGAAAAAGGTTTTCCCACACTTACAATATGATTCTTAGAAGAGCTGATTATTTGAAAGTCCATCTGTGTTGTTACTGACAAATACTGTAATTTTTTGTGGCTTTGTTGACCAATAAATATACAGACACAAATCTATGTACATATTTTAATATACATTCATGGGAAAAACATGGGTCAGGAAGAGTTAATGCAACTACCCCTCCCATTGCCACGTACATTTCCTATGCTGCCATGCTCTCCAGGGATGTTTCACCACTTCCTGATCTGCTGGCTTTTCTATTGAAAAAGCTAGTTTCATGTTCTCCATTGAGCTGAGACTTTTATCTCCTTCCTTGCAAGTAGACAAATTCTCTTCAGGGTAAGGTTGGAACATATTGGATTTTCAAGTGTGTGTACTTGAGGCAGCCAGGAAAGGGGTGAGGAGCTCTCTCTCTCTCTCTCTCTCCCTCTCTCTCCACAGTTTCCACAATACCCTTCTAAACGGGATAAAAAAGAGTTGTGGCCTTGTCAGGAGAAGGACAAACAAATGGTTCATGAGTGCTTTGCCCCTTCTCTCTACATATTACATATCACATTTAATGCACAAGGGTCTGGGGTAGACATGAACCCACCAGCCCAGGAAGAGGCAGGAGACCTGATCCATCAGCCTAGATGCTTCCGGGCACTTTTAGGAATTTGGCAAGAAGAGTGGACTGAAGCAGCTGCCCAGTATGGGCAGATGTTTTTTCCTCTGACCCCTTGTAGAGTACACATTTACTGGATGATGTACAGCTTGTTCTCTGAGCCAAAGGAAAAATCCAAACATTGCTGGCTGCAGTCAGATTTTTTTTGACCTCTTAAGTAGCTTAACATGGTACTGGCCTTCTTTCCCATTTTAGGTCTTTCCCTTCCTAAACAGCAGAAGGGATTTAATGATACAGCTTCTCAGGTACCTACATAATGCCCTGAGCTGGATTTGTGATAATTGTCTTTATATTTTGTTCACTTTTTGAGACATCCTAGAGAAACAGGGAAATACAGAAGGGAACCTCACAAGTGACTTTTTCTCTTCTAGGTGCAAAGGGTGTTTTTATTGCAATGTGCTATGAGTTTCCATCTTCCTGTTCTTTAAGTTAGGAAATTGAGAATCAGCATTTGCACGAGAATTTAAGACTTTACAGTTTCCTGCATCCTTCAAAGTAAAGTCGCTGGGTGGTCTTGGCACTGAGCTCTCATATGGAGCCAGTAAAGGTGACTTTTAGAAGTGCAGAAACCAAGAGATCTGATTCACATTAAAAATATGTAATTAATCTACTCCATAAATTAAGATTGATTCATATTCCATATTTTGTGTGGAAGCAACACAAAACACTTCACCACTTAGGATTCAGTGGGCATTTTGGATATTTGTTTAAAAGGGAGGCTGTTCCACTTTTTACTTTTCTTTTCATAGTTGTCTCTTAATTTAATAACATTGCCTTAATATTTCCTTTGCTATTACAGAAATTCATATAAAATTTTCTTACTATTTTTCCAGTTCATTTGCCTTGGGCTTTTGACAATATCTTCTGTCTGTCTGCTTCACTTTTGTAAAATTGGAAAGTGTTATAGTAAAATCACAGAAAAGCAGGGGAATTCAACAGCAGGTGCTGGGACTAAGAATATTTTCCACCCATTCTCTAAATTAATGGAGTGTATTTCAAACTGCCATAGTCTTTAATCTATAGATTTAGTTCATTAATCACCATTCTTAACAAATACAGGGCAAACTGAATGTCATTATTAATTAATTAATTTATTTATTGCACCTGATAGGAAATGGGAATATAATGCCTCAATTTATTTTCTGACCCCTCATTTTCAGGTCCTGAAACAAAGCCCATGCCTCCTAGACTGAAGAACCTGCCATTTCTGCTCTTTTTCCCGTTTCCCGGAATAGGAAGAAGTTTCCCATCCACATCTGTCTGTGAGTGACACTCACTTGCGAGATGTTTCCCTCTCCTGCACCAAGGGCAAAGGTCTGGTGGCTTGTTGGGCTTTGAAAGTTGTGGGCAGTTCCTTTTAATATGTCCTTGTGCCCCACACCCAAAGCACCGTCTCTCTGCATTAGGGTTGCTCTTTGTATAATTTGCAAGAGCTTCCCTAACACGTTTTTCAATTTGATCCCCCAAGTGTTCCTCCATGATGGAAGCAACATGTTGTGGTGTCCCCACCTTGCTGCACGCCTCGATCATGTCTGCCAAAGTGGCCTGGTGCGGCATCATGCTGATGATCCGTCTGCACTCCGGATTGGCATTGGAGAACGCGAGGCTTTTGATCAGGTGTGGTTTTGCTCCCTCCTCGCTCACCTGCCGCTCCACCACCTGAGAAAGACGATCCACGAATGAAGAAAACGGCTCTGCAGGACCTTGTTTGATCTCGGTGTAGATTGTGTCCTGGACCCCCGCTGGAGCAATTTGAAGAATCGCCCTCCGTGCTGCCTCTTTGATGTCGCTGAGCACGTGACGCGGGAGCCTCACCGCTTGTTGAGTTGGATCGTCCTCAGGAGGATCACCAGCAAGCTGCGCCATGGTGAGGTTCGCATTCGGCCCGCCCTGGTATCTGGCTCTCAGCTCCTCCAGGGATCTCCTCCATGCCTTCTGCCACACGAGAGCTTGGGTGTCTGTAAGAACTGATGTCGCAAGATATTTAAGATCATACGGTGTTAAATCATACATTCCAAAAATACTTTTTAACATTTGCTTGAAATATGGTGATGACAACCCATTGTCCCGAATGGCCTTAGCTAAATCTTTGATTGCTCCACGGTCCAGGCGTTCCCATCTCGGGTTTTGGCCCTGAGCGTCATAGTTCACTGGCATCATTATATTTCCCGAGCCCTGCAATAAACCTTTCTCTTTCTCCAACTCTGCTCGAATGTCCTGCCAGTCCACTTTTGCGCTCTGCAGAGCTGTAAATTCAGTGGGTACTTGCCTGTAGAGTGGAGTCATCTGTTGTGGCTGCAGTTCTGGTGCAGCAGCACTCACCGATACCAATGGCGTCTGCAGCATCTGCGAAGATGAAGGCTGGAAGCCTCTGGAGAAAAGTGAAGCATCTGCTGTGGAGGAGAACACACGACTGCCTTGCATTATTTGGAAAATTTTTGGAAGATGAACCAACAGTTCTGGCTGTGACTCCAAGGCTGTGCTTAAATATCGTAAAAGAAATTCAACAACCCCCTTTGATATTAAAATTGACTCTCCCTGCCCCGAAAGTTTGGCAGACCTTGATTTTGGAATTGTCCAAGCTGGGACACCCTCCGAAGCGGTGATGCGTATCGTTTCCTCCCGTTGCTGCGCCTCAGCAGAAGTGTCCTGAGTCCCGCACTGTTCCGGTGTCAGTGGAGGTTCCTGCTGCCGTGCAGATGTGACTTTTTTCACCCTGGATTTTTTTCTTATAAGAAACTGGAAAAAAGTCCTGCAATGTTACAGTCCCACCACTGGGTGGCGCAGTGCCTCGACCGGACAAGTTCTGCGAAGCCTGTTGCAATGTTGTGGTTCCGCCGCTAGATGGCGCTGCCGCCTGACCAGCTGAGGTCGGAACCGCACTCTGCTCTTCAATCTGCACTTCTGACAAACATTTTAACACCTCTTCTGTCAACTGATTTACATTTGCAAATCCCGCACTAATTCCCGATAAACCTTTGAGCATTTCTCCTAACAACTGATTCACGTTTGCAATCCCTGCAGTTGATGAAACTGACTCTTGTTGTAACAACTGTTCTAATTCGGTCATGTCAGAAGCAGACAGGGATTGGCCGTGGGCTTGGGCCGTCTGTTGCCATGGGAACGATGATGGAACCGTGCCCTGAGGAATGTTTACCTCCTGGCCACGCCCCATCCCTGCCTGCGTCATCTCAGGGGAGTGAACGCTCCTGCTCCGACCCTGGCTATGCTTTGGCCTCGCTCCGCCCCGCACCGCCTCCGAATCAGAGCCACTGCCGTCCCCCCCAAGGCTGACGCAATCACCTTCCTGTTCCCATTCCAACCCTGATGTTTCCGTCTCACTTTGCCCGTCTCCTGGCTCCATGCCAGCACCCACAGCCTGCGCGCGCCGCCTCCGCCCCCTGTGTGCCCGTCCCGCGCGTTCGAAATGTGTGAGAAATCCCCTCTACCCGTGGCTGTCGGGTTTTGCTCGACCTTCGCGCGCATGCCCGCCGCCTGAGCTGCAGCGAGGAACGCCTCCCGCTGTCCCTCTGCCGCTTCCTCAGCAGCCCTGGCTGCCGCGGTCAGGGAGCTAAGTTCCCATGCCCTTTGGGCGGCCGCTTCTGCGGCCTCACGGATTCTCGACATTGAACGCGTCACCGGGCGCTCCGAGCGTACCACCGTCGCACTCGCACCCCCCGCTTTCGCCCCGATCCGTCCCGCCCCCGCCGCTCTCGCCGGCCGCGCCTTCTGCGCGGGCTGTTTTGAACTCCCAGCCTGCGCAGATGTGGAGGCGCTTTCCTCTCCCTCCTCCCCCTGCTCTGCACTCACGTTCGCACCTTCCCCCACCGGAGCTGCTGCCGCCGCCGCCGCCCCCCCCCCACCGTGGGTTTGGACTTGGGCAATGCCTTCCTCCCACTGAGGGTCGCGGCTGTGCCTGGCTCGCCCGCCTCCGTCTGGGGAATTTCTGCGTCGGAGGAGCTTAGGGACTCTTGGGAAACTGAGGAACAGTGAGAACCCGGGGACACGGGACGCGATGGGGTATCATCTCCCTGATTTTCCACAGAAAGCAATCCTGCCTTTCCTGTGTCTGTGGTGAGAGGATCTGTCCCAAGCTGCTGGCCGGACTGTCCCCCCTCCTGTTTGTCACCAGGAGCCGTAGCTGCCTGGCTTGAGCTGCCGCGTTGTGAGAGTGACTCTAAAACTGTTCTTGCTGAAGATAAAAGTTTTGCGGCAAGCTTATTATTTTTTATAGCCTGATAATATAATTGCTTGTTAATTTCCTGCCAAAAATTTGGCTCATACAATAAATCTGGATCTGAGTGTGGGAAGTTACACCGCACCCATAATAATAAATCTTTCAACTCCTTTTGAGCAATCTCTACCGGATGGGCAGAGATGATGCCCTGGAAAGCAGATACTATTTCTTTTTCCTCTTGGGAGAATTCCCCCCCCCATGTTCTTAATTTTGACCGTTCTCACCAAAAGCTGTGTCGGCTCGAGGTCAGTCCGGAGATGGCACTGATCACCGTCCAGCAGGTCACAGGTGAGAGATCCCAGGCGCGCTTCTGGGTCGTCTCCTCCCTGGAAAGTCCCCGAGACGAGTTGTTTCGGTGAAGGTCAGGTTCTTATCTCGAGCTGTCCGCTCCCTCTCGTCTTGGAATTTGCGGCGAGTGTGTGCTCTGCTCTTCTCTCTTTTTTTTTTTTTTTTTTTCTCCGCTGATGCAGGTTGGAGGTTGTTTGATGTTTCTTTTTGGTCTTCTTGCTGGTGCCCACCCACAGGGACGCCAGTTGTGAGAACCCCGGGTTTGGCTGGGGTTCTCGTGTGGTGGTAGAGCTTCTCCTCCAACCCGTGTTCCCAAAGGAAAACTCCGCAGTCTCTTCTTGTTCGGTCTCAAGATGTTTTATTGCTAGTTATCTAACAGATTAAGTTCTCAGGCTGTGGCCCTTTGGTCAGCAGCCCAGGCAGAGAGGCACACACTCCTGACACCCTGACTGTCCGGTGTCTTCTTCTCGTCTCTCCCCGCCCAGGGCTGCTGCTATCTTTTATAAGATATATTACGTATAACGTTTACAATTATTCCCCAATACCTATTACCTACGTTACCAAGTGTTTTTCTATTCTAAACCAATCTGTGAGTGCCAACATCACCAAGAACATGGAGGTAAGGAAGAAGAAAGAAGAAGGGTGGGTTCAGCCCACTTTCCTCCATCTTAGAACTTCTGACCCCCATGTACAAAGTAAAAAACCCCCTGTACATGCACTAAAACCCCCCTGTACACTACCAAAAGATATTTCCCTCTACTTTGTGACTACATTTACTATACTATCTAGCACTTTGTGACTGCTTGTTCCACCTTCAAAGTTGGTAATTCATTCCATGGTTCAAACTCGAAATCACAGCTAAATCCAGCTGCCTGCTGGGGTCCAGACTGCGTCTGACCACGGCCTGGAACCTCTAAAAATGTTTGAGAAACATTCTGAGTTCCCACAATTTCTATAGCTGTATGCTCCTTCTCTTCCAAATCTCTTCTAGCTATGTCTTCTCTTGTGCGGATGGGTTGTTTCTGGTTCAGTAAATACTTGTTGACTTGCATAAGGACAAATTATTTTGGAGCATTTTTGCCCTACAGGAAGTAATGCCTATCTAGTGAGAATAGAATGGAAACACCCTCAGGATATCCAGATGCTTTGCTTTAGCCAATTATATCTGAACATCAAGTGTCATCTGAACAAAAGAGGTACATAATTTTTTCAAGAATTTCACATAAACTAGATTACACACTGAGGAGGAAATGTTAGAAATTTCCTAATGTTCCTACAGAAACATTATTAACACTACCAATTGTTTTGATCTCCAATACAAAATCCTACCAATGCCAGTTTGCAAATTGTACTCAAACTGTAGTAGAAGGCTGTCATGGGAATTACCAGAGACCTCAGATTAAACTCTTGAACAGCAGATCTAGGAGTTGATGAATCTTGCCAAATCAGAAGCTCTTCTGAGCATATGCAGAAACTTGGGTTTGGTGCCCAGGAGATCCCTTCTTGTCAAGGCTAGAGGATGTGAGTGCTTAACAGAGTCAGTTTTCCACACCTGGACTTGGCATCTAAACTCTATTTAAATCCCACTTCAGAACTAAGAAAGGACATTATATACTTGGTCTGCACTCTTCTCTTTTTTGCTGTTGGAAAACAGGGAAACTGTTTCACAGTGCTCCTCGAGATATACTGCTAGTACCCGCTTTAGGAAAGGTAGGGATTGTTACCTGTGAGCAGAGATCACACATCAGTGAAGGAAGGGGAGCTGTTCTAGGGACTATGAAGTACTTGTACACTGTGACAAAGGGGACAATGACAAGGACCTCAGACTTACATGGATCTGCTCTTATCTTCTTCTCACACATAACAACCTGAACTTGAGGAGTTGAACTTGAAGAGGAGTAGACAAACACCTAGAGGGCAAATAGAAGGTTTCCTTGTATCCTTAAAGATAGACCAGTGATGATTCTGAATGAGAATTTTGACTGCTTAGGAGCAAATTTGCTTTAAAGTAGGAGGTACACAAACATAGAAAGACCATTTTATAGACAGAAGTCCTTGAAAAGCTATACCTTAAAACAACAGACTGTAGGAGATGAGAAGCTGTAGTATTTTCATTAGACACAGAGGGATCTGAAATACTGTGAGATCAAATGACAAAGAGAGAAACATAAGAACATGGCATGGATATACTGAGTGGAACCGCAGTCCCTGGAGACTTTGAGTAGGCAGCTGGACTGCTCTTATCTTGCAAACTTATTCAAGTGCTGATTGGAGATGTGTGCATCTCTTCATGAGATGCCTGCAAACTAGGACATCACTCTGGCTTGTAGAAATTTAATGAACAATATTCTCTTGTTGTTGTGTAATGGTTTTTGGCAGATGAACCAACATATAACCCATGGATATGGTTAATTACAATGACTCTGAAAAAATGAAAACTAGTCAGGATTGAATTGCTAGAACACTGCAATCTGTAACATGGTGAAATCAGAAAATGTCTTTAGGAAGCAAAAAAATGTTGCTAAGAGTTAACACCATCAGAAGGGATGTATTTCAGGGAGCTAAAATAAACCCACTGAAGTAGTTTGGTGACCCCAGCAGAAGGCAGTCGGGGCTATGTCTTGGTGGACCCACTTAACTGTGGAACATGTCACTCCATCAGCACAAGCATCTGTTTCAAAAGTGTATGTCATCAAAGAGGCTGCTGAGATGAAATTGCAACGATTAGCCAAACACATACGCCATAAAATATGCATTCAGAGCACAGAACTCAAACTGAAAAAAACCCCAAGTTGTCACTATTGCTCTATAATGTTCCTTAAATAGCAGCTGGGAAAATCAGTTGCATGCAAATCTTAATGAATGAAATCTAAACTTGCTATCTCCAAGTTTTTGAGTGAATGCCACTGATGGGTCATTTACCAATGATACTGTTCAGTTTATTGGCCTTTTTATTCCAGACTTGTATGTATAAAGCAGTCATTTGTTGTTGGAGGGATGCCGCGGGAGACAAGACTCATGATATCATGATCATCAAGTCTCAGTTTATTGTGACAGATTACACAGTTTATATACGTTTGTTAATTAGCTCATACATATTGCAAAAGCCGAGCTCATGATTGGTTGCTATGTGACTTGTACTATTATCTTAAAAGTATCTTTGTGAATGATACTTGCCTGTCCAGCTGGCCTTGCAGTTTGAACAGCTTAGCACTTCTTTGTTCTTCTCTATCTATTTCTACATACCAAGCAGTTTCAATATCCTGCTTTCTGCACACCATCTGCTCTTCAGGGCCATGCGAACTTTGCAGCAGTCATGTAGCCCTCCCTATTTGGATTAATTTTACAGTATCATGTCCCTTGTTGTTCAACCATTCCTCTGTCAGGCTCTCTTCAATTTATGACAATGGCCTCATTTTCACAGCAAGTGTTCCCATATGCTTCTGCTGAAATGGTAGTTTTCAGAGTCTCTAAAACAAGCCTGATTTTCTGAGTGGTTAAAGATGGTTTTTAGTTGTGTAACTTTCAGGCATCCCATATCAGAGAGTTTAGGCTAAGTGGAGAAAGTTAGAGAAGATCTCAGGCAGTTACTAAGTCCTGCCAAACCCCAGGGGACAGCTTATTCATCACATTTTATATACTGAAAACTTTGTGTCTTTGCTATCTGGGAGTCACACAGCCAGTCACAAATCTTGTCAGGAATGAACACTGCAAGCAGCACAAAAAACAATGTGGGGGTTTTCTGTTTGGTTGGTTTGGGTTTTTTTAAGTCTCCAATCAGCTGGACTAAACATCCTGGGCAGCCCTAATGGGGACTGGTCTCCCTGATAACCACAGAAACTGCTGATACTCAAGCAGAGCACTGAGAAATAACCTGCTGAATGATAAATTGCTGACCAATGCAATCACTGAGCAACTGGTTCTTAATTAATATTTTGCCAGTCAATGTTAATTGATCAAGTTTTAGTACTACTTCACTTTGGACAGTTTTTTCTTGCTTTGATTTTATCTTTTGGCTTTGTAGAGCTGTCTTGTCATATTAATGAAAAGCTATTCAGGGCATTCAGGTGGTATTCACATTATTTGAGATTTCTATGGTAAGTGGCATAAATTTCAACCTGCTTCTTTTGTCCTTAACCAGGAATTTTTCTTTGCACTTTATCTTCCTTCTTTTGTCAAGGAGGGCAAGACAGATGTGCTGGTACCTGAGTTTTAGAAACAGTCATTTGACTGACCTGACTAAGATCAACCTGTCACAGGCTAATGGACATCCATTTGGGAGTAGGTAGTGAAGATGAGATTTACTGTTTTCAGACTTTTTTGGGTAGCATGTTTTTGCCAGGTTGTCAAAGTTTTTGCATGCTGAGCTTACTGTAAAGGGACTAACTCCTATATAGCCTGAGAGCAATCACATTTTTAAAGTAACATCTCTGATTTATTGGGCATACATGTAGAGATGTCACTTTGGAGCTGGTGTCACAGTTCTGGGATATGAGCTCCTATTACTGCCAATTTGCTTCTAATTGGATAAACACCTTACTTACCTTACCTTCTCACACTGTTCTGTCACAGTCTGTAATGGTGAGTGCCTATCCATGGATACTCCTGGGCTGAGCAATAACAGCTCCAATAGGCCACCAAAATCCTGTACACACTATCCCAAATTTAATGGAACACGAGCTGAAACCTGGCAAGCTCTGTTTGATGTATTTGACAGATATCATGTGTTCTGTCCCTTAAAATGCATTGAATTGTACAATTCGATATATGGCTCTGATGCCATTGGGGGAAGCCAAAGGGAAAGGAAGTTACTCTTTTCACAGGAACACAAAGACTTTGTGATTTCACTCCCTTATGAAAATGAGGTGAAAGAGATAGTGTCAGTGAAGAAAGTGCAGAAGCTGTCTTGAATCCACTGGGTGAGCACCCACTGACAGCGATGATTCAAATCCCAAACATTTCACTATTTTCAGCAGACTGGGGTTCCTATTTTAAAATCCAGAGAACAACAGTATACAAGAAATGGGATGTATGGGAAGTACTACATGCCTTCCTTACAATTTACCTGCACTATCTTTATGATGATTAGGCAACATTTCCCTGAGGGCCAACTGGGTTGTATGAGGTAAATAATGTATTGAGCAGGGTGTTTTGGTTTTTTTTTTTTTTCACCAGACATTGGCAGCAATAATTGAATCTGACATGTTTTACTAGACATTAGTCTCTGGTTCTCTGGCTCTGGCTCACAAATGTGTCGCCAAGAAGCTTTGCCATTCCTTTATAACTAATATTATTCAGAGTTATAATTTATTGGAGCTTCTGTGCTCTTCTTGTCTTGACTAGAATGAAATAAAATCCAGAAATGTCCATTTCTGTTTATTACCAAGAAAAATATTGTAATGTAGAGAGGTAGAGAGGACAAAATACCTAGAAATAACAGGAGGAAGTTTTAGGAAATTAAATTTATTTGAATAGCTTACACAGGAGTCTTTTTGAAAAGGTCATTTTAAAAAGAGGGGTCTCATATGCTTGAAAGGGCAGGACAAAGTGATGTTAATAATAATGAAACAGATTTGATTTTTGAATCTGTGCTTGAATGTATTTTGTGAGCAGTTAATTCCATTGACGGAGTGTGTCCACAGATTGAAAGGTGAGGGTTTATTGGAAACCTGTGTTTCTACAAAAATTGGTTCAACACTGATTAAAAAAATTATCTATGTACCCTGTCCTTTACCTTTACTTTTTCAGTGGAAATAGATTTAAAATTGAAAAAACTTGTCTTTTATCTAGTTTGCTATTAGTGTACTACTCTCATTTTTCTTTTGGTGGTAACATTAAAAAAATTTGTCATACCTTCTTAATCAATATTCCTAGTTGTAGGACTGCTTCTGAGCTCACTCTCTGGTAATCAGGTGCATGATTCTAAAGCAGTTTTCAGTACAAGTTGTGCACATTGCTGTTCACATGATTCTGTCTATCCTTAATAAAACCTCCTTGTAGTCAATCTGGAATTGTTAACTTTTCCACATTGTGTAGAGGACTGACTAAAAGCATGGCACAAACAAGAGTTTTACTTCTATTTGTTCCAGGTCTTTTCAAGTATCATCAGAGACAGTCACTAAAAGGCAGTTCTTTGAATCCAGGTTTGTCAGCATTTCAGTCAAAATGCTTTGATTATTGCAAACCCTTTGTCAGTCTCTCAATAAATGTTTTGAAGGCACACTCTTCAAAAAGCAAGAAGCTTTTTGCAAAGGGATGTGTATGTTTTTCTCCACATGTTCTCCAGTGCACTGCAGCCGGAAAAAAATACAGAGATTCAGGAAAAACATCAGAAAACATTTCAAAGCATCAAGTCATTTCAGCCTGGGATAAATGGCAAGTAAAAGCAGCAGAGTTTCTATGGCACATGTCTAGTATCAAGCTGGATTTTTTTTCCATCAGCCACAGCTAGAAGAATTACAGTACAGTGTAGTTCATCCTGTACATGATAATGGGTAGGCTAAGCAACCTTCTACAGTCCCTTTCTATTTCTGTGAGTGTGCAATTGCAAGGACCAAGAATGTCTACACATTACAATTCAATCTTTTAAATTCAGCACTAGATTTGAAAATATTGCCATGTGACTCTAGGAAGTGGGGATCACTCAATCTCATAGACATTTCTATGTGTATTCAATGATTCCTCAACCAAACACTATGTATTGAAAAGAATTCTGTTAGCTCAGACAAAATATGATAGACATTGATCAGCCATTGTTATTATTCCAAAGACTTTGGATTAGACTCCTGGTCAATACTCAAACCAAATGTTATATACATAACTGTAAATTATAGAATAATTTTGCACACAAACAACACACCCAGCATACCATTAAAACCAGTTTTTGATAGGCCTAATTATGGAAAATTAGCAGAACAGCTGTGAAGTCATATATCAGGACAAGAATTATGCTCAATAAAAGACTGCAGAGTAACATCTATAAATCTCCACCTAATATACTTTACATGAGCAAATATGAGGAGGGGAAACAAGGAACATACAGCTCTTCACCAGTGTTCTTGGTATTTTTAGTGGGTACCATGGTTAATACATGCCCTATCTGTTCTACAGCTTCTGAGGAAGAGATTAGCAAAAAGTTTGTGTCATACCTCAATACAATTCTAGAGAAAACTTACTGATGTTAATTGTGTGTGATGGACTAAATTTGGTGCAAAATCAAACTTTGGCTCTGTATCTGTACTAAAAATATAGCTGTAGAGGGAAAATAGGACATTTTTAACAACTTAGCATTTATTGGACTGAAGAGAGCTTGACAGAGGAATGGTTGTACAACAGGGGACATGATACTCTAAAATTAATCCAAATAGGGAGGGCTACGTGACTGCTGCAAAGTTCACATGACCCTGAAGAGTAGATGGTGTGCAGAAAGCAGGATATTGAAACTGCTTGGTATGTAGAAATAGATAGAGAACAAAGAAGTACTAAGCTGTTCTAACTGCAAGGCCAGCTGGACAGGCAAGTATCATTCACAAAGATACTTTTAAGATAATAGTACAAGTCACATAGCAACCAATCATGAGCTTGGCTTTTGCAATATGTATGAGCTAATTAACAAACATATATAAACTGTGTAATCTGTCACAATAAACTGAGACTTGATGATCATGATATCATGAGTATTGTCTCCCGCGGCATCCCTCTAACATTGGACAAGGAAAGGTCTAAATAGTGCAGAATGGAAAAATGGTAAACATCTTTCACAAAAATAAGAATTACCCCTCCTTCATAGACCCAGATAGCTTGCATGTGTGTTACAAAAATGTGTAATGGAAACCTGGGAAACAAAAGTCTTTTCAGGCTGAGGATTCCAGCTGTTCGCAGACTGTGGAAGAGAAAACAGAGTTTATTCAATGTCTTCAGATGTTTCCAAACTTTCATAGTTCTAAAATTTAAAATCAGTTACCTAATCAATATTAAAGATCTGAGGGAAAATATGTTGACTATTGGATACAATTTAGGTGGTGAGGAATACAAAGGATTCAAACATTCTCAGGCAGAAAGATCTGGTGGCTTAGAGGCAGCAGCAGTTGAAAACAATGCTGGGAGACAGCTCATGTTGGAATGATACATGAATGTTCATTTCTCAGCTGCCCTGATGCAACCTCGTTGGCTTTACTTGGAATGTGGTGTAACGCAAGTGTAGTTTACCTACTAGGCCTGATCATCTGGAAATGAGGACAAATTCCAACTTCAGTGGTGCTAAGATGTAATTCTGTGTCTACAGGATTCACAGCTGACAAAATACCATCAACAATGTGTTTTACAAATTTGGCAACAAAATCATGTGCAGCCTGAGATTAAAACATATGGATTTTATGCTGTCCACTCAAACAGGCATTACGTTTGACATTTTACAGGCAGTAACTTGACATTTTCATATTACATCAGTAATACAAACTTGTTTTACTGAAAAAGCACACATGGAAGCAGTGAGGCCTCTTTTCATCTGACAAGTAAAGGTATTTTTGCCTGGTGTGCACAACATCCCATTGCCACATATCTGACTTAGATTTTCTGCCATGTCTGTGCTGAATATTGTTATCACTGTTCATCCCTCAAACATTTGGTTTTTGAAACACTCCATTTTATAGAAACAATTAAAGCAAATCCCTCTGCTAAATTATTCCCAAGTGCAGATGGTGGTCCATTAATAAAAGGGGCCTAAATATGTCTCACATCAACCCCAACACACTAGGCTGCATTACAGGATAGAAAAAATTCTTTCCTCTCTGCCAGCTCACATGAACAGTCTCTGTTCTGATAAACAAAAGATGGTAACTGGTGCCCTTAGCAATTTCTGAGATTTTTGGTTGATAGTATCATGGAAACTAAAGAAACTTCAGCTTCATTGGTTCTGAAAAGGACCAAGTACTACATGAGTTAAAGCCTCTGGATAAGAGCAGTGCAGCTAAGTAGATGTTCTTTGGAAAGCCAAATTCATATGAGAATGAATCCAGAAGTTTTAACATAATCTAGATGAAGTGGTTCAGTAAAACACTACAGGCTCACTTGGTCTATTGTCAGTTTATTGTCAGTTTAAACATTTTTAATTTTCTTCACGTGTAAGAAAAATTAGTTCAAATCACCCATATCTGGATTCAGTATTCAAATCAATACTATATTGCTGAAGATCAGAATTTTAAAAATATTTGTTATAAAATAACAGAAAAAAAATGACAATGCAGAAGTATAATGCTGGGGATTCAAGGGAGATTAAACGAGGAGAGAAATCAGAGTGTGCTGTTCTGTACATGGATAGGCAGATAGTTTTACATGCCTGGCTTTTAATGATGGTGTGAAGCATCTTTCTGCCACATCACTATGTAAGAAGGGAGGGAGGTAGGGGAAATTTACTTTATTCTCTGTCCAAGATTGATTTAGCAAACACTAGCTGCTAAGCCTGTGAGGAACAGACTTCAGCTTGTCTGACTTCAAATGTGTTAAAACAAGTTCTGTATTATAACTGGACAAACCCCAAAGCTGTAGTGCTTTTTGGAGAAGGAAATTTTTCTTCTCTGTGTTTGTATAAAACCTAGTGTGCCCAGAAGTAGCACTTCCTTCTAATAATGAACATGGAAACATGTAACCAGTCTTAAACCAAATCCTGAATTACGCGACCTCAGTCCAAGACCTCTTCCTGCAGTCTTCCCTGTGTCCATGTATGTATTACTCTCTAAAAGTTGCACTCAAAATTGTACTTTTTTAGAGCAATCAATAAGAAAGCCACCACAACAAAATCCTTGTCCTGCAGAGGTCATTGATGGCTTTGTACGGCACGTGACCTTTTGACGGAATAACCTCTGTCCAGCTGCCAAAAGTATCTGATGAGTGAATTTCTTTTGTTTCTAGTGGGCTCCTTATGGATGAAGGTAGCTGGGAACTGAAAATCCTGCCGTGGTTAAGATAGCAACATACTTTACTTATTGTATCTTCCCAGATCTTAGAAACATGTTGATTTGCTTCTCACATCAGATGGCTTGTCTTACATCTCATCTTCTGACAAATTCTCCAATTCCTAGGCATTTTTGGGCCATTGTTTAATATATTTTTATAGTGTGACTAGCTCAAGACCTTCCCCTCCTCCCAAATCTAAATTTTCTTACTGCTTCACAGTCCAGGGTTGGCACAATTATTTCAAATGATCTGCTTTTCAGATGATTCCCACATCATTCCCAGACTGTGAGACAGCCTGTTTATATGATGGAAGATACCAGAGGGAACCTTATACTGATAGGCTAATTGTTTACATGAATGAAAAAAAAAAAAAATCAAAGTAATTTGACTTTCATACTCTGTATGTTCCCATGCTTCTGTCTGATTGTATCATCCTTGGTTTCCTGTGCTGAGCATCTCTCTGTCAAGTTCACTTCTTCCCCTTCACCTCTTCACTGTGGCCTATAGTCCCTGTACAGGACCACCTTAGTTTCTGGAAGATCTCTTGCTTTCTAAGACTTACTATCTCAGTATTCTTGTGGGCAAGACAGGATAACCATAAGGAAGTAGCAGAGTGATGACTCTGAATGGAGAACGGATGATGCAAGCAAAAAAAAAAAAAAAAAAAAAAAAATTACTGAACCATGTTAGGAAGCTAAAGGATAGTGCATTTATGCAGCTAGAAACAAGAAGCCATTGTTAGCCAGCCAGCCTAAAAGTCAGGTACCTGTATGTGCCCCAGTTCCTTTATTGGATATCATGGATTTCTCTGCCTCATCCTTTGTTTTTTCAGACTGTTAAGTTCCATGTGAGAGGGATAATTCCTCTGCTTGTGAAATGCACCTTTTTACACTGCTGTGATATTCTGCCCAGGATATTGGGCTCTGAAACTATTACAGTTTAAGCAAACTGGGAATCTCCCACTCGTATTGCTTGAAGTTTGTGTCACAGAGTGTCTGAAGGAAAAAATTCCCAGTCTTCCTTTGTAGTCTGGCATGTACGTTTCACTCTTCACTTGGAACTGTTCCTTTCTTATTTACCTACTTCCTTCATTCTCAGAGCTAAATTTAGTTTATCCAGATGTTTCTTTTCTGAGACTACTAGCCTATCTCTACTTAATCTGTCACTCATTGCTTATGGAGTTGGCAAGGAACATCTAGAAAGTGAGGTACTGCTGAAGAGGATAAGAAAGATAAAGCTAGACAATAAAAATAGCAGAAACCTGTCCTGCAGTGGAACAAAATGAGTATCAGTTTAAGTTCTATATTAAATATATGTTTCTGTGAATGTTTAAAAACAAAAATGCAATTAATAGTACATTAATTCTTTTATTTTATAGAATTTCAGGACATTTTGAGAAAACGTGCCCAAAAAATACTGTTGACACTCACCTTATATGTTTCTCTGTGTGGACTCAGCTGTTGGTAATCTTTGTTTGGTTTACATGTTTGTTCTTATTTTTTCAGCACTTACATAATTTTAGACTAAGCTTTATAAATTACATGAGTGCTGAAAAGGTAGAGGAAACAAAGTTGTCTTGGTATGGGGGGAAGAACCATTTCAAAAGTTCTAGTCCAGCTGGCTTCAGCCCTGCAGTGCCTTTTGCATTAATCAGCTTCTCTGTGGTAAGGGGAGAGAGAAAAGCAAAGGAGAGAACAAACATATTTCAGCTGAATTAGTCACAACAGCTGAATATGCACCCGGTTCAGTGAAACTTAAATTGCGTGATTCCATTCCATGTACGACTGGAATCCTCAAAAATGCTCAACCTCCCAAGGCTTGCATAAACTTCTACTGTTCAGGTGCTAATAAACAGAATTGCACCTTGTTGACATACACTTTCACGGGAAAAATTTTAGCAAAATGGGTTTCATTGATCAGTTTTAATGCCCCTTGGTGAGGTTGGATTTTTGTCCCATGCCTGGAGCACAAAGCAATATGTAGCAGCAATGCTGTAGTGGCACAGCAATTACTTTCTGGGGTTCCTCTTGCTCTTTATAAGTAATAACCACAAGTTGCCCCACTGATTCAGTAAGCACTGTCATATTAAAAAGAAACAAAAGGAAAAAAACTGGCCAATGAAATTGTCTGACTTTCTAAGTTTCACAAGTAAAGAGTATTTTCAGTTGCCAGGAGGGCATTAGTCTTCCTGAGCTCTAGCAGCAAGAAGTCTCTAAGTTCTCCATATGGAGCCACACAGCCAGGCAGGCTGGAATGGTTCCTGTGGCAGGGCAAGTAACATCTTCTATAGTAGACAAATGGATCTTAGAGAAGACCCTTTTGTATCATTCCTAGCAATTATTGCTTTCTGAGTCTCTGCAAAATGCACACTTACATGACTTTGGAAAATATTCTTTAAAGTTATTATTTCTTCACATATTCTTGATGCCAAGTCTTTGGTCCAATGACTTGTCACATGTCTGTCTGCTTAGACTTTCATTACTCATGACTGTTCATTTTAGCATTTGTGTAATTCTAATTGCTGGTACTATGTAAGCAGTGAGGCACACTGACAAATCAGCCCAATGGAGCGTGTAAAAGAAACTTAAACCATGATGGAGTATCAGCAGGATTTATTATCCAAAATCACAATAAATTTACATGCTGATAATCAGAGACATAACTTCTCTACTGTAACTAGAATTCCACTATTCTCTCAACATTAAGCCTGTAATACATACCACTCCTGTGGATGTAAGCTGAATGAGGATTTTCTTCCAAGGAATGCTACTAGTCTAAAGAGATTTTTTTGGATATGAGACCCACTACCATTAGACTTTTATATAGCACATCATTAACCTTAACATGCTGTCCCAATTTTAGTGGATTAGCTGTTCAGCAACTCAGAGAAGCTGTTGCAGGTCTTTTCATGAAGAAGAAGAAGAATGAGGAGTCCTATAGTATTACAAATTATAGGACATAATTGGCAAAATATTCAAGTGTCCTCCTGAAAAAAATCTGTGTTCAGCTAAGAACTTACAATAAAGGAAAATGTTTGTTTTCCATTTGGATTTGTTTCTTGTTCGTATTTGTTGTTTTCAATCATTTTTAGATAATGACTTAAACATTGAGCATACAGCATTTGATCCTGGTGTCTTTTGGAAGCATGGCTAATAGGTAGATGTGGCAAAAGGGAAAATACTTCTGAGTTAGGTGACACCAGAGCATACATGCTATTCTCTACTCTGGCCAACTAGCAGGAATAGGCACTGTTGCTTCTCTTTCGACCGCCACTTTGCTCTCGGGGGTTTCTCGCCGCTGTCCCCCGCCCCTCCCCGGCCCCCCGGGACCCTCCGGCTAGCTGTCCCCTCTCGGGGCCGGGGTTTTCCGCGGTCCCGCTGCCCTGGGCTCACCAGGCAGCGTGTGGGTTAGCACGGTCCGAGCTGCGGCGCTGCCTCAGTCACCGCTAGGATTCGAGATAAAGAGACCAAGAGAGACCAATGGTATGCTTGTCCAGATAGATTGTATTGCCTGAAGCGTTGCAGGGACCAAAGGCCCTGGGCTGTTGCCCAGATACAGTTTTATACAGCAAAATTAAGAGATAAGGTCTTAAACAATAGAGACAGTGTTCAGCTAAGGCACATCAGAACCACCCCAGGGTCCAGGTCCAATGGGAACTGCTCAGGGGTGGGGAGAAGGGGGTCTACAGAGGAATGCTGAAGCGGGACTTTCCCAAAACAGTGGAGCATACATAAATGTATCTTTTACCTCACTTTACCATTCCCAAGGCCTTTCTAATACAATGGGGCATACATGAATGTATCCTTTTCCTCAGTTTACCATTCCCAAGGCCTTTCTAAAACCTTCCTCCACGCTACCATGCCAGCATGACAGCAACAGGCACTTTGCAAAGTAACTCACAAAATTATATGAACTGTAGAATGAACTGCAGAATGAATTAAACAGAAAGCAATATTGCATCCAAGGAAATGAATGTACCTGTAATGTATTTGCACTAGACAGAGGTTCAGCGACTCCTTATATTCTCTTTTTCCTGACAGAACTTAAACACAGTATCATCTCTGCTTCAGATAGTCTTGGAATTGCAGATAGATGATGACATGTATTAATCGGAAGTTGCCCTCTTCTGATGTTCTTATCCAGACATCTCTTTCTAGTAACTTTTTGGTTGTAAGATCCTGGATCAGCTAGAGTTCAACTCAATTTGATATGATACTGCCATTTACTTTTCCATAGATAATTAGTCCCAAAATGCAAAATATCAAGATAGAGGTAAATTAAAAATTACCTCCTTCAAGACAGAAAAGAAGGCTGCAGCTGTTCAAATTACAGTGAATAAAAATGACACAGTTTGTTATAGTAACAATTATTTTGCCTTGAATGCCTCACTTATCCCTATCTTTAAAGGATGCATTGGGGTCAACTTCTTTTTAGAAGTGAAAAAAGGATGTTTTGTGCACCGTCAGTAAGAGTTGTTTAAGGCCTTCACAGGTCTTTCTCTCTTAAGCATTTTGAAACCTTCTGTTGATACTTCACTGAGCCTCCAGGCTTTCCATATTAGTGAAGATTCTGTCTACTTTGCAGCCAGGAGAAAAAACCCAAGGCACTCTGAAATTAACCATCTGCCTTCTTGGAAGCAGGTTAACAACTAAAGAGACAAGTCTTGACTGACTATTTACACAAGAAGATTATGGCTCTGTAAGTAAGCCATAATGCTGGTATAACAGGTTTGGTATATTATCTCTAAGTGTGGAGAGCCTAACAGCCTGCAGAACACCTACTTCATCACAAACTGGAGTTTACAAGAGGTTTTCAGCTGCAGAGATGTAACCGTGTGGGACTTGCTCATGGCGAGTAACACAGGTTCCCTAATAACAGATGCTGCTACAAAGATGATGTCCTAAGGTCAGCGTTTCTTTAAAAATTCATAATCTAGAACTTTGCTCCCTCTGACTACAGTAGCAGAACTGTGGCTGACTGGAGGGAGACCAGAGTGCTTCCCCAGAATGCACCCCAAAGAAATTGCCCAGGTTGTTTGGCACTCTCAGACAATGGTGTCAGCGCCCTTGCAGGGCCAGCCTGGCTTTCTGCTCTGTGCAAAGGCTTGAGCCCACAAAGTCTCAAATCCTGGTCCCAGCTCTGCTGATAAAATTTGAGGCAATCCTTTGCTGGCAGTTTACAATCAGTATCTCAGTTATTGCATCTGCAAAATGGAGATGAAGACTTCATCTGTGGAACACTCTGAGACCAACTGAAAAAATTGCCAAATAAGAACTAGATTTTATTACTGTAAATAATAGTATCTCCAGGTCTACAGGGATGCCATATTACAGAGCCTCTTTCTTTCCAGAATTATATAACTTTATTAGTTCTTTCACTGTTTTCTTTAAGGATACTTTTGGCAAGCCTCTCAGGAATTAAAAAGTTCCAGGTCCCATGCCATATTGATAACACAATGCAAAAGCCTGAACAAATACTTTTCTTTCTATTCCCTCTCCACCCTCCTGTTGCTGAAACAATATGAGGTTGTGTGATAAAAGAAGATCATATTTGCTGTTCCAGAAAGACAGAGTTTTGTCCCTGCGCTACAGCTAGACTGTACATAAAAGGTCATTTCCAGGCAAAAGACACAATTTTAAACTAATTGAGTTCACACTGGAAAAGTCTTCAACATGGAGAAGTTAGATAATGCAATTTGAGAAAGACCAAGCTCATTTCTAAGGACAGAAAAGAGGCTGACTGAGACAGCACAGTTTGGTTTCTGTTTTATTTTAGGGCCTGATCTCTGTTTAAGTATTTGAGGCAATTGTAATGGTCCATGTTCGACACAGCAAAGAGCCAGGTGCTGCAGCAAGCACTAAATTGTTAAAGTCACGAATGATCAATATAGTTTTAAGTTCAATATCTGTCTGTGAAATTCCCATTCCATGGTTATATGCATTGATGGGTGCACTAAGGAATTATGAAGAGCAAGGTAGGACTTCTTAGCTTCAAAAAGTCCAGATGAATGTCTTCTTAAAACCCTTTACACTGCTTACATTTATGTCCCTTATATTACTTATGTACGTCTGTAGGGAGCGCTGTGCTCCTGGACGGTTTAGGTGAATGGAGACGAGTGATCTCTGAAGGCTGCTCTTAGGATATAAGATTTATTAGGGATGGAGAAAGGTCTTGCTTGGAGCTGCCAGACGCAGCACGTGGCAAGGCTTAAGGGGATGGGGGAGGGGAAAGACAAGAGGATGCTCTAGGAGATGGTGGAGGTCCTAAGAAGGGGGAAGATCCAAGAGGGGGGGAAGTTCCAAGAGAGGGGAAGTTCCAAGAGGGGGGAAGTTCCAAGAGAGGAGAGGGGAAGTTCCAAGATGGGGGAAGTTCCAAGAGAGGGGAAGATCCAAGAGGTCATCTGGCCCCTCAGAGACCCCTTATCAGGGGGCTTCAAGGTGGGCTGGAGCAAGACTTGGGCCAGTGGGGTCACAGACACTTGATGTTTCAGGGGAGGATTACAGGTGTAGGATGAACCATACATTTTAGGGATTGAGATGGAACAGTCCATTTGACTTTTGGACTTATCTGTAGGTAAGGGTATTGTCCAGCCAGTATGGAGGATTGTTTTCATCCTGGCTGTATTATTATGAATAATTATATTTATCCATCCTTCCCAACATATGTCCTTATGTCAATAATAGAAAATTGAATCTCTAATACTGATCATACTGGTTTTTATCCAGAAAAAGCTCTAATTGGGATTTCAGTTCAGAGACAGAGGAGAAAAGGGGCCGCTGTAAAGAATTATGCTGAGATTGTTAAACTTCAGTGAATTAGCATCTTAATAGCTTCTGTATGGTCAGTTTTGAACAATCTCTATGCTTTAGGCCTGACCACATTCCTCAGCCTCTTTCCTCCTCTCCCTCTGATCCCTCAGACACCTTTTCTTTAAAAGAGTTATGGCCTATGCAGCATTAGCTGTTCTTAGGACTGCAGAATAGTCCCTGCATATCTCTTGGTACTGCTTGGAGAAGCACTGTAGGCAACTGGAAGAGTCTTTCACTTGAATTTTGTCATGCCTTGAAAAAACATGAAGGTGGCTACCAAGTCTTAGATATTACCAAACAGTCTCACTAGAAACAGACATTGTTGTGGTTACTGAAAGCACTACTTTCAAATATTTCTTTTAAAAAAACCCAACCATGTAAATACAAAGGACAAAATGAATAAAAAATAAACCAGCACACATCCTACAGGAAAATCCTGACATAGTAATATTTTTGACTCCAGATAACTTGCATTTTGCAAAAAAAAAAAAAAAAAACCCAAAAAAAACCAAACAAAAATACCTCAAGGAAACAAAAATAACTACTCAATAAGAATTGAATGAGTATTTTCATATTATAATTTCACAAATAAAATAGATGTAAATTACTACAGGATGCTTATGCCTGCCTCACAGAGATATTAGATGGAAAGGAGGGAAGTGTCTTTTTAGGATCTTTTTAAAACAGCAGCAACTTTTCACTTGATGTTTAGCTCTTAGAAATTACAGAAATTACACAGCTAAGAAAAGTTGTTAGAACAAAATGGCAAAATCAAACAGGTTTAGAGAAAAGAAAGAGATAAAAAAAAAGGCTGTCCAAAAAACAGGTTTGAATGGAATTGTCTACTTTGATGTTCTTTTAAAGGGAACCCCTTTTCAGAAGTTGTATTTCCTGAAAATCAGGTTAATTTATGGTATCTAATGATATTATCCTTCCTCTCAAACTGAGAGATTCAGCATCAGCAGAGGTTTAGATTTCTGATACATCCCTATGACATATGGTCATCCCTATGGTTTAGCCTTTATTTTTGTGGGTTTTTATTTTGTGAACACATGCCAGACAGAACAAATAACCCCATAAACCTTTTGTCCACTGAGAGGAAGCCATTTTCCTATCAGTCAGCACAAAGAACAAGCAGAGAAGCCAGTGCAAATAAGGCAGGACAGAGCCTACAGGCAGGCTAAACCGAAAATTTGTGTTGTTCCTAATATATGTATAAATAAAAAAAATAAAATCATTATTTCTTCAACTTTGGAGATGAAAACGGTAATATATTTGAAACACTGACCAAGTCATGAGCATTGCTTTTCTAATAACTGTGAGATGAAAAAAACCAACCAACTCTATAAAATTATTAAGATCATTCCTTGCTGGAATAGCAAAGGCCAAAGAAAAACAGTCAGAAAGGTTGACTTCCAGAAAGACTAGCAAAAAGATATCATTTAGAATCTGGGCTCTGTTAAAAAGCTGGAAATAAAAATGCTGTTTTGAACTGAGTACAACTTTTCCCAAGCTTTTAACAGACACGACTGGCTTGTTACTGTAGCATAGCTATTATTTAGAGGCTTGTCAAAGGCTGTTTTATCTAGTAGGTTCTACAGACGAGTTTTGTGATAAACAGGAGGAGGTATAGAAGCGGCTCTGACTGATGGACACTGAGTTCAGTGTCTCGCAGGTCTGACTGTGTGGTGACATCCCTTGGGAAATGCTCATCTGTTTGCAAATCTGCCTGCATGCCTGCCTGCCTGCAGACAACAGAGATGTGGATGGAAATTACTGCCAGAGACTGATGAATTCCCAGTTAACACAGGGCCCTTGATTTTTCTTGACATAGTGAAGGGATGGCTCTGCTGGCATGCTGACCTCCCTCTCTGGTGATTCAGACTCATATATTCATAATGATGGGCAAACCTCCCATGCTTCTGTTTTGAGCTTAGAGACACATCAGACTACTTTGAATTGGTGAACTTTTTCTTCCTGATTTAAACATGTTTGTTTGCTTTTCCCTGAAGGGAGGTTCAATGTCAAATAGAACATGTTCTTTTTCTAGCTAATCAGAAACATATTCCTGGTGGTGTTGAATGAAGAACATACCCAAAAGGTAAGCAGGTACAAGTGGTCCTTTTGTGCACAGACACAGAGATGCACTCTCAGCAGGCTTCCTCTGGTCTGGAGTCAGATGGAGTGGAGATTAGCAGGAGGAAAGAAATGAGACTTTGGATAACTCTCAGTTTATCATGTGGACTCTGAGTAGGAGAGCTATATAGGGTAAATACCCTACATTTACATTGGGGAATTACCGTTTCCTTGTCATCTCCCTCCTCTTTCTCCTCCCCACACTGAGTTTGATTCTCTTCTCCCTTTCTCTACTTGTTTGCTTCATTCACATGCTTGAAGTATTTCTTGTTTGGTCCCATGTCCATCAGATGACCTTTACAACACACAATGTGAGTTAAGAGCTGTGTGAAAATCTCTGCATGGTCGTTGCTTTCATACAGTTGCATAGCATGTAGGTAGCATCTCTTAGTATTTTAAACATGCTGAAAGGATTATGCTGGCTTCATTGCTCACAGAGCATTTCACTACATTTATCCTCTGTTTTTCCAATAAGAGATATGAATCCAGTGATTTCAAAAACCTGTCTTAAAGGATCATTTCTTAGACCCCAGAGTTCACTTACTCAGTGGGGCTGTTTCCCAGAGAGGCACTAATCCTGAAAGAACCCTGATGGGAACAGTGGATGATAAATTTCTACAGCTGTACTGTAATATAAATTCAGGACAAGAAAGTTAAATGCACTTCTGTCCTGTTTTTGCAGAGGTACCTCATCACAGAGCAAGGAAAAAATAGCCCAAATTCTTCTTGGCTCCCATACATGTGGGCTTTGAAGGCAATTCTTAGTTCCACATGCCCAGTGATCAAAAAGATGGCAAGACTTCAGAGAAGCAAAAAATGGCTGGGAAGAGCAATACCCAGAGGAAAATGAAGGTGATAACATATAAACTGGTAAAAGAATGAGAAATGTTTAAACACAAAGAGTAAGATGGGTAATATTAATATAATACGCAAGATAGAATAGAATCACCAGGAAAAAAAAAAAAAAAAAAAAAAAAAAAAAAAAAAAAGACAAGAAAAAGGTTGGTATTAGGGAAAACTTCATTAAACCGAGCTCTGTTTGTTGTTTAATAAGTAGATGGGCAAATGCAGTAGTGGAAACCCTGGGAGATTTAAAATGAGACAAGGAGAAGTACCTTCAGCATGCAGAAGGGAAGATTATTCTACTGCTGGGAGGTGGAATGAACCATTCATTAGAACATTCATCTGTAATATCTTAATTGGCAAAGTGACAGCAAAAAAAAAGAAGTGGGAGGTAGAGGCTGATGCTTTATTTTAATTGAAAAGAAAAAGGAGTTACACCAATTAGCTAGGAAAAGACAATGGGCACCTCCCTGATACTAATTCTAATGAATTCAGTCTATGACAACTCAATGAAATATCTTCTGTCATTGTGTTATTCAGAGAGAATATTTGCTATTAAAATTTTATTGCTATCCTTTAAAATTTTAGATTTTATTATTAGTATGCTAGAACTTTCTTCACAAAATATTGACAAAAGAGCAGAATTTTCTGAGAATCTGAGAATTATTTAAGTTGAAAAGAACCTCTGAAGGCCATCTAATACAAGTTCCTGCTAAACGCAGATCCTTCTTTGAAGCTAGAACAGGTTGCTCAGGGTAGTACACAGCCAAATCTAGAAATATTTCCAAAAATTAAAATGGTAATATTTCCTTGAGCCTCCTGCTTCAGTGTTTGATCTCCTTTGCTGTGAATTTCTTTTTCTGGAATCAAATCAGATTTTCACTTGCTATGTCTCTTCTCTTGTGCCATTAAATTGTCCCTTAAAATGACACCGTAACTATAAGATATATAAAATGAAAGTTAGAAAACAAGAAGGACAGATTAAGGCATATTTTAAGATTAGGAAGTCTTTACAAGAATTTGAATTCTTCAGAAATCTCTCAGCCATTCTAGAAACACTTTTCTAGAATGAAAATTTCTTTCTGTCTGCCTGTAGTTCTGTAATAATTTGTGAAAAATTTCTTTTAGTGGCTTTCTCTGACCCCAAGCTCATAGTAGTAAATTAAAACCCCAAGTAAAATACCAGTAAACAGATCCTTGAATAACACTGATCAAGTAATGCATGTCTAAACATTAACTGAAAATAAATTAAGAAAAAAAATGGTGTATTTAAGATTACTAAGAGGGTAGCACAGTGTGGCATGGTGACATACAGGTAGTAAACCTAATCAATTTGTAAGTCAAGTTGATTTACAAAAAAATATAATGAGACTGAAAGCAGGCAGTGAACAGTGGTAATAATTATGAAATTCCCTATTGAGACAAGTCCTATTTCTTGGCACACTGGTCTTGGTTAAATTGGTCCATGGACAACCTAAACAAGAATCACCAGACAAATGTCAATATTTGAAGTGAGAGAACAACAGGCATTTTGGATAGCAAGCACATTTTCTTTGGGTCACCCACCTTTACAGCTCCATGTTGTTCAAATATCAACAATATATATTTTAAGAGAATATGTATGTGTCAGACTAGGAGCACAGGTCTGTCAGAAGGATCATCCAGCAGTTTAGAAGAAGTTGCGAGTCTTTTCTCCAGCCTAAAAACTGAGGCATCCTAAAACCAGATTCTTTCTTTTTTTGTTTCTTTCTTTATTTTTTTTTTTCAACTGTACTGAAATACTGTGTTTGTTCTTTCTAAACTACCTTATGACATTTCTATATGAGCTATAATACAATAGGTTTTGGACACATTGATGTAAGCTTACTCTGGTTAAGAATATATCAAATTCTACATTTGCCTCCACTATTCATGTCTGTGCCTCAGAATTTTTCAGGGGCTTCACTCATATGTTACTGATAATTTTCTCCACTTTCGTTTGCAGGGAGACAGCCCAAGGAGCTTGGCCAGATAAGTGTCTCAGGGATATTTACAGGGGTGCTCACAGGGAAGAGACACGGGGTAAATGTATGGAGATGGTACTGAAAACATCTTTGTCATTTTAATAAGGAATAAAGGAGTGCTCATGCTCATCTCTCACTGACTTTCCCCACATTCAGTGACTGAATTCAGATTTTGTTCGTATCAGTCTGGGGATTTAATAATCTGTCACTGCCTAATGGCTCTGCATGCAATCAAACACAGATATTGTGCTATATAGAATTCACCATAAAATTTTATGCTGGTTATTGTTACCACTGTGTCTGTCAGCTTGAACACCTGCTGTTTGGGGAAGCAACTGCCAGTTCTGACATCTGAATGCAATCCGCAAAATTATAACCATGCATCACTCAAAACATCCATTTCCAAGACACAGTCCAAGCATCATCATTTCCTTGGTTGGTTGCCTGTTAGTATCATTTGTACTAAGATCTTGGGGATAAGTAGAAAAAGTTTCCAGATCTACAAGCCATATACCCTAACTCTCAGACCACAAGAAAAAACATTACAAGTGAGGGGGTGAGGGGGGGAAATTACATTTTTTAAGCTATGAAATGATTCTAAAGGTAGGAAAAACAAAGCCTTAGTTTTAGGGAGTTTGTCCATATGTTGGGTAGAACAAAGCAGAGAACTATCTTGATTATCTTTTTGTTAAGCAGCCAGCTAAAATTTTGCATGAAAAATCATAAAGCCAATTTTGCAATATTTTCTCAGTTTTGTGTGAGGGGAAAAAAAGAAAATTCTCATTTAAAAAAAACAACAAATCTTAGATTTGTTAAAAAGTTTTCTTTCTCTTTTAAGGACACATGAACAACACACTACTTTGAAAAGACCTTCAAAGCAATACCTAAATAAGAACATTTAAGTGATTTTGAGAGTAAAAGTGAGCCCCATGGATTTGCCTGGGGAAGGTAACAAGAAAGGATTTAGCACCCATTTGAAATGTGGACAATCCTCCATCATGTGACATGGCAACAGAGGAAAATAACTTTCAACCCAAAAGAGACGTATTTGGCCTGTGAAGTTTCCTACCTTGTCTAAAAGCAGCCCTTGTCCTAAAGCCACCCCTGTGTATCTGCTAATACAAATAATGGAGATAGCTTTGTACAGAAAAGAGGTTTAGAGGGTTAAAGGTTTTGAGCAACAAGGAAGAGCCTTCTTATTTGTAATCATAAAAGTAAAAATCTCATGTTCTTAATCCTGCTTTGGTTGAAGCTTTAAAATACTTTCATGCTGGTTTTAAGGCTTCATTGCTACAACTTATTGTTGCAGTTCTGCCCAACCTGTTAAATACAGGCTTAACTGCAGCTGCTAAAATATTTGTAAAGTCTTACCTCACAGCAAAATGGACTTGCACAGATGAAGACCAGGAGGAAGGCTATTAGTGATTCAAATTACAGGTCTCCAGTCCCAAATTCACTAGTGAATAAACAATTTGGTAAACATCACAACTACATAGGCTGCTGAAAATCCTCTCTTTTTACTAGCACTAGGATGAATGAAGGTTTGTTAACTGCACCCTTGGTATGGATCTGGGTACTCCAATTACTCTGGCATTGAGTTAAATTACCTTAAGTGAATTGAATCTGCTAAGTAGAAACTCAGCATCTTAGCTTGGGTGACTAATCTAGTCTTCTGCTTTCTGGACAAACTGAACATTGATGTCATTCTTCTGAAATTAATGGCCTCAATTATTTGGGGTGGCTGCTGGGCCAGTGATTCAGCTGGACTTCATCTGAAATGTCTGTGAAAATGAAGTTTTCAAAAAGCATTTATTTTAAGATAGACATCATTATGTCACCTAGTAAAACTAAAAAAAAGCACCCACACATCTCTGCAAGAATTAACAATGGGATCGTCCTTTCAAGCCATCACATTGTAAGAAAAACTTCCTGCCAGGAAAGTCAGGAAACATTTGGCCAGAAAGACATATCTTATGCTGAAGTCTGGGAGCTTCTTTCCAAGTGGAAAACTCAAACCTTTCCAACTCAAACCTTTCAGCTACTCAGGAGTGAATATGTAAGCTAAATCATCATCATCATGTTTCCCAGCTGCCCAATACATTGAAATCTCTCCAGCATTTCATGGAAGAATGTTTTCTCTTGTCCATACTGAATAAAGTTCTCAATAGTTAAAAAAAAAATCCCTTTCTGAAAATATTCTGCCTGAATAATTTTAAAAGCTTTTTTACACAAGTTATGGGTTTCACCAGAAAGCCCACAGCAATAATTTTTCACTACTTCAACACAGAGAATTTCAAATGTTTTGTTCTTTCACTGAGACTAGGAGGACACAGGTTCAGAAAATTGATTTCATTATATTTTTCAACCATTGCAACAAAAATGGTTAAAAATCCAGAACAGGTTAAATGTTCATTCTCAAATAAATGAGAAACAAGATAATAAAATACCTCAGACTAAACATTTACACGTTGTCTGCTTGGGCTGGAGTGCACGGACATTTGAGTTCTTTGGATTTCTGGTGGAGTCTTATGCTACAGCAAAGCATTTGGCTGAACTGCCAATGGCACCAGTTTACTCAGGAGGTTGCAGGCATCATTCCATCATTTCAAGATTCACATTGTCTGAACAAACATAAAAAATGTGGAAAAGAAGCTGAAGAATGTCAATGCAGCAGAGAATGAAACTGGACTTTGTGCTAGCTGGATGCCAATGCAGCATATTTCCCATCACACCCACACCTACTACTCAGATTGCGCAACATGCATTTTCTAGGAAGTGCGTGTTCATCTGCTGAACAATTCAGCCTGAAGCATTTGGATTAGGAGGTTATAATGCCTATCAAAAAGGTTGAACTGCTTCCTCACATTTTAGCTGGACTAACAGCAAAATAATTTTAATATCAGGGAATATTCATCTGAATTGCAGGCTACAAACTAAGTCAGCTTTTTTTTCCTGAGAAGTAAACAACATCAGAGACTTAAAAAGTCATAAAGCTCAGTGCTACTGATAGTTCCAGACTTCCTAGCAACATATGAAAAAATCCAATTCTGTTGTACTAATGATGGAGGAGACAAAGAAAGGTAAAAATCTTTTTTCTGTCTGCAGGTTGGATGTAGCAAAATTAAATTCTGCATAAACAGTAGAGCTGCTCCCTTCTTCCTCTCTGTCCCCTGGCCAGGTCTTGAGCCCTTCCTCCAGCTTTCAGAGACAATGCCAGCCCAGGAGACAGGAGAAGGAGAGAAACTTGCTGTAAGAATTGGTGATATTCCCCCTATAACAGGGTGCCTACCAGGATCCCCCTCAAAAAAGAGGCAGGTGGGAACTGGACATTACTGGGAAGCAGATCTTCCTGAGGCTGTGACTTCATTTTGGCTTAGTGCCCTGAGCATCTCAGTGAAAAGTGCTTGGTATATTGATCTGTTTCTAATGCTGAACCAGACCTAGGCTGAGATGGGTGTGCAGCCCTGGGGTGTCTTATCTCAACGCAACGTCTAGACTTTGCTGTTCATGTCATCATTTAGCTGCCATTACCATCTTCCTTGACCAGCGTGGGACATTTATTGTGTCCATTGGAATTGACCAACTGGCCAAAAGGGCCTGTAAGCTGGATGTTTGTACAGGGACTGTGTCCATGGGCCACTGTACCAGGGGCTGCTGTGTGTTACCTCAAAAATGCAAAAAGTGAATAAAGAAAAATTGCCAAGAAAAGGTTAGTAACACAACTGGGTCTACATTGTCCAAAGCCCAATATTACCTTGCTGTAAGAAATTGAAACCAATGCGCTTCTATGAGGCAGTTGAGCAAATGGGAGTTTTCATAGGCTGGATAGAGACTTCTTGATGCTGCTCAAGAGGAATTGCAGGAAAATCCCAAGTGGATATAAGAAAATATAGACAAGGCAGAATTTACTGAGAGACACCTTAGCTCCAGGACCTCTTCCAATGATACCCACAAATTAAACTATGGGTGATTGGATATCTCATTTTCCTTGTAGAATCCTGAGGGATAATACACAAAGCCATCAAAATACTTTATGCCCTGGTGTCAATAAGTGACACATCCCTCTGTGGATAAGGTGTGATGGAGTAGAAGTGCCAGAACACAGAGAGATCCTTGGCTTAAACACAGTGGATCCTCCCCACATCTATTTCTCTTCCTGGGTAGCTAATTATTTTGACTAGAATAGCTCTCACTAGTAACAATAGTTATATTTCCTACTAATATTTGTAGTGTGAAACAAAAATGGTCAAACATTTCAATTGCTTTTATCACACAATCAGCATGCTTGGCAACAAGCTGCATGTAGATTCATAAGAGCATTCAGCTACTAACCCTCCTCTGAAATACTTATTTTTAGTGTTAGTTTTAAATGCAGTATGTACTGACCAAATTCTTGTTTTGTATTTTTGCATTCCCTCTGAATTTTCTCTTGCATATATTGTTACTCCTTCTGTTCTCTCCTAACCTATTTTGAAATGTTATTGTTTGTCATTTTATAGCTGCTGTATTTCACCTCAAAATTGGCTGCATTTCAGTTGTGGTCACTCATTACATCTAGTTTATCAGTCTCTGAAAGACTATGGGGGAAAAAGTGTTGAAAAGGAATAAAAATCACTATTATTATTTTGGATGAATAGATCTTTCACTATAACGACATGCCATAAAGAAGACTAGGATAATTAAGTTTAATGAAGACTATTCACCATTTCTACCCACACTGAAAATAATAGAAACATTTATTTTCTGAGAATGTGAGAATGTTTGCTGTCTCTGGACATTAGGCCCAAGAGATGCATGGCTGCAGCTAAGAAAAGTGCTGGTTAATAACTTGAGTCTTGAAAACATGATGTGCCTGATTAATAAGCCATGAGATTTTTGCTGTGACTGTTTGAATCTTCAGCAACTCACATATTTGCTACACACAGCCCCCAAAGAAGAGTGTTAGAGGCTAAAACATAGAAAAATCAGTCAAATTTAGTGCAGAAAAGCCAAGAAGATCTGGCAAGAGATCCCACACTTCTCACATCCCTCTGCTGCTAAAACATTCAGCCTATGTTCTACTTCCTGCAGCTTCCTTCAGGCTGCAGAAAGGACCATTTTTTAAGTGCTGAAAATGTAGGTCCCTGAAGAAAATTTAGATGCCAACGAGTTAGCAAATTTGTTGAAAAATCCCAAAATGGGATTGGACAGCTGATCACGAACAGCAGGAATAACAATGCCCTTTGCCTCAATTAATTTAAACAACTAATTTAAACTCCTGTCTGCTTTGGATCATATTTTTTGTTCAGAATGAACCCATGGTCTATGAATGTATCCTTTTCTATCCTATTCTGCCAATAATTTGTTGACTGCCCCTCCTGGGGGCAGGGGACAGTTGCATCTCATTTCCTTGGCCAGGGAATTTCCTCTTTTCCAGCAGTGCATCTGCCAGCAGCCATCACATGAGTATTTCAGTAGTCTGAAAGATTGCATGTCACAAGAGTTAGCTGGCCTGGATTTATCACCCATCAAAATCCTTATTAATTATTATGTAAGCCTGAACTAACATGAATACTGGCCTCCATTATGCATTAGATATGGATAAAACCCATTAGAAATAACCCTAACAGTTCTCAGGTAATCAAATTTTAAGGATGATCTCATTACCAACACACAGACTGTTTCATCACTTATTAGTGATTTTGTTTTAGATAGTGTTTGGGGAGAGTGTTTTGGGGATCCATTTGGGCTATGGAATTCTTTACGGGGGAGCAAACCAAGTTTTAAGATCATGTAGGTCAAAGGAATAAAAAGGCCACTTCTTCAGCCGAGTTATCTTCAAAACCAAACCAAACCAAAAGCAAAAGAAAGCAAAACAAAACTGTCCTTTTGCCTCCCATATATTAACAATGACCATTTCACCTATCCACAGGGGAAAACAGATACTGCTTATTAGTACTTTACGTATGTCCTAACACCTGCTGAATACACTGGCATACATTTACAGTGAATCACAGACACTTTCTTTATCATTTTTGCAAACCAGATTATTTTCTTTGATGCTATCAGCAGCTTTGTCATAATATAATACTTCTCTATTCTCATTTTTCAACATACTAAAAATAAACACGCAAGCCAGAACTAATAAAAAATCCAATAGAAGTATAAATAGGAATACATTTTTCAGAAACTTCTTCCATTCTTTATAGAAAATAATTCTGTATGCATCTGGTCAGAGAAAGAGCATGTTGGTGGTCTTGGACTCCCCCATTGCCTACCTCAAAGTACAAATAACAAGAGAAACTTGATAAGCACCTATTCACAAAGAAATGGCTCAAATCGAAACAGAGTTGTGGCAGATGGCTTGCACATTTCAGAGGAAGCACAATGAATGATTTCAGTTTGGAAATTCTGCATGGGACTGGATGTGTGCTGATATGTACAAAGCGGTGAGAGGAAGGGATTCAGACAAAGTCCCTGTATCTCTGACTTCTCTGGTGGTTGGTAATGTGTGTGGTATTCAGTAGAACATCAGCAATCATTCCAGGCTACAATGCTTTCTGGTGCCCCCAAGCAGTGCTTTGTAAACCCTGGGAAGATTTCCTCATACATCTGTTCATGGTTGTCACACGAATGAGCTATTTTTGTCATACCTGTGGACAGTAGTTATTTTCATTCTAGTTTATTTACTGTGTAAGTGGAAAAGGAATCCTTTTTTAGTCACTATTCAGAGCAACATTCTAAATTTTTTTCCACACAAGCGCTCTGCCTATCTTGGTATCTGGACATTTTAGTTCTCTTTTAGGTTAAAGGCAATTACATTGCTCATAACTTCAGCATCACTACCATACATACCATACCATACATAGATCTTCATAAGCAGAAAAAAGAACTTATTTTCAAAGGTGAAGAGCTACAATGCAGACCCCACAACACACTCACACATGCACACGCGCATACACACACTTGCCTTTAAATAGAAGGCTTAAAATATTTTTCATGAAGCATTATTGGGATTTGGAACTTCAAGCAAACGTTTCTGAAGACAGGCCAGCTTTTAGAATTCTTATTAGATATTCCTCATCAAAATCTAGGAAATCTGCTTCCATTGTCTTTGCTGCTTTTTCTTCCTCAACTTTAATCTAGTCTCTCCCACTTTTACATCTCGTGAACTGTGGAACAGACCTTCCTAAGTCATGGGATCCATGATATAGGAGAGCCAATATAACTGAAACATGCTGGGATTTCTCCTGTTTTGCAGGCTTTGTAACAGTCTGCAAATTCAGCTATAGTTTCAAGCTGACTTTATTTCCTTACTCCTCCTGCCAAGTGTCTCCTGTGAGACAGCACACTGTCTTTCATAATAATGGTATGTTTTCCCCAGTGAGCATCTTATAATATGCTGGAAGCTGTATATCACGTTCCGAAGTGCTGACAATTAGTTTGTGTGAAGGAGAACACCATGCAGAGAAAATCAGGAGGCAGTAGTCCTGTGAACAACCACTCTTTCACAGAGATTTTCTTTTCATTTTTGGAAGAAAACAAGTTCTGAAGCAGAATTCATTGTCTCCTATCACAAATTGGATTCAGAATTCCAGGGTGATGTGAGGTGAAGTATAAAAGCTTTGCCATTTTTAGGCTATAGGAAGCATTTACACATCAGAATTAGGCAACTGGCATACGCATGTAAGCAGAAGCACACCTTGCATGCTTTCTTCCAGATTTATTTAAACATGTCACCATGCAGAAAAGCTGCAGCCTTTCTTGACCACATTAGAGTTTTACAGTGTCTGTGGTCAGAAGATAAATGGGCAGAAGACCGTGTCCTTAGTTTGATTTACAGGGACATTTTACACTATTCCCTTACCAAAGCAGGGTTTAAAAGGGGTCTATATCTGCTTTAAGACCAGACAAATGCACTGCCAACTTTAAATGCTTATGAAAATCAGGGCATTCACATTTGTGTCTCCAATTTCTCTAGCAGATATAAAATATTCTTTCCTTTAATACCTTTATCTCTTATCTTTCTACAAGTGAAACTATGCTTCATTACATGGTTTGAATTACTGAATGCAGGAAAATCACCATCTTAGCTTCATGTGTGAGATGGTGTGACAACAAGAACACAAAACTGCAAAAGACCTTTGTACAGACCCTACTTAGATTCAGTGTTTCTACTGCCCTTCCAGTCTGACTTAATAATGTATATGAACAGTTTAAGATCATAAGCAGCTCCTGAGAATATTTTTGTAAGGTGTGTTCTGAATCATGCCTGTATACCAGCCAGCAGTGCTGACTCTCTGCTGCTGCAAGTTGCCTCCCTTTCTCTGCATCTCCTCAGGACTGACAGAGTGTGGGAGGAGAGTTTGAGGCCAGAACCTCCCTGCCCTCTTGCCTCCTCCTTTAGGGGCTGGAGGTGGGAAAGCCCTTCTCTGGCTTCACTGGAGGAGCATGGGGAAGAATTGGCCTTGAATCTACACCTGTGTATCTCCTGTAAGATGTCTGATGTAGGAAGCTGTCGCTGTGGGACACGTGAAAGCACAACGCGGACCACCTGCTGCTTGCAAGGTAAAAAAGGGACGTTTATTATCTGACTCTGTCTTTTATACCTTCCCAAGGGTGACATTGGATTGGAGAGTGAATGGGCCACCTCTCCAAAGACATTGGACAAACCACCAGTACATCAAGTGTTCTCCACCCCCATAAAAGAATGTAAACAATATGTTGTTTACAGAAATTGTGTGGGAAAGTTCTCCAAAGGAATGTCAACTCAGAAGGCTTTAGGAAGTCTTAAGAATCAGGGTGACAGGAAGCAAAGCTTCCCATCTCAAAGGAGGCTGTTAAAAGGAGTCTGGATCTCAAGGACAAAGAGTAGTATCCCTTTGGGAGAAGGCACAGTGGATACTAATAAGTATTTAAGCAAAGTTCAGGGAAAAGGAGCTAGCAGGTAAAGGGAAGAGCAAAGGTGGAATATTAAGCTGCACAGTGGCAGTCTCAATCACCTTGTGAATTATTATCAGAATCAGAAATCAGTGAGTATTGTAAGTCATGTGCTATTAAAGAAAGGCAAAGTTCATTCTTCGTTATGGCCCCGTGTTGAACCAGCAGTGGTTCCATGCATAGTTCTCAAGTATACCTGGAAAATATATTGTACATTCCATAGGGAAAAAAAAAAAAAAAAAAAAGGAAAAATAAAATAAAATGGATACAATAAATTACCCACCAAACCATGTGCACAAAGAAAATAAAAAGACTGTTTGAACAGCTGGAATTTAAAACTTGTTATATCCCTGAATTATTTATATTAATAAAGGAACAGCTACAATTAAGGTTAAAATTATCATACACACAGGAAGAGAAACAGTCCTGTTATTATGGCTACCAAGAACTCATACCCTGCGACTGTGCTGGCAAAGGGCTCTGTGTTATTGGTGGTAACTTTAGATAGACATAAAAGTGTTTTTAACCACAACCACTTGAAGCACATGAACCGCTGTCCCAGCCCGTGGGGATCAAGAGAGTGCAGGGCTGAGGCTGACGCATTTCTGCTTTCATATTCAGTCCCTTAATACTTTTCTGAAGCTTCAGTATTGAAACCAGACTAATGACATTCTCTGTAGCAGCCGCAAAAGTGGCTAGAAACAACCTAACCAAAGTGTACATAGAGGGGTTTTTTATGTTGCCTCTGCAGTTGTTTCTGGACAGAACTTTACTTAAACCTAAGGGAGAAAATGTAGCCTTAAGTCTCTTGGGTTTTTTAAATAATAATTGTCTATTAGGAGAAGTATCCAGGTTTTCACTCCCAGTCCTAAAGGAGAAAAAGCAGGTCACAAGGCAGCTTAAACCTTTTAAAATGTCATGAAATCTTTCCAATCTGCAGTTGGAAACCCTGACTGTGAGGAGCAGAGATTGTGGATGTGGATCATTGTAGCTGCACAGAGCCCTTGGAGAAGGTAGTAGAAATTCCTTAGGCAGAATCAAGCACAGAGAAAAAACCCTGAGTATCTGCAAGATCTTGATAAGAGAGATGCAGGAATTCAGCAGAACTGCTTGAAGTAAATACATTTGATCTAATGCTGTCTGAATTCTGATTCCACATTGCCAGTGGAGTCGGTATGTAGCAAGCGCAGGGAAGCTCCTCACTTTGGATGAAATGCTCTGGAGGTAGTAAACACTTTTATGTGGACCTCATCCAAGAATGACTGAAGTTAGTGAGGGCAGGATTTCAACCTCAAAGTAATTTATAAAGGTCAGTGAAGTAAAAAGAAAGACTGTTATTGATTTTTATGGGCTTTGAATGCACTTGTTTTTCACCTTTGGGAATTTCAGTCAGATCAGAACTTTGTAAGTCTGATCTGAGCAACAAGAAGTTGTCCTTTTGTTAGGTATTTTCCCACACCCAAAACCACTAAAAACTCTCCCACATTTCAGTATGATTAGCTGTTGCTGTTCAGGTCTGTGGAGAAGGTCCAACCAGAATAAATAAAACCAGGAGAGAAAGCTATACATTTTGGAATCATATTTCATCACTTATGCCACAATATGCATTTTTTTCCAAATGACATTTAATTGCTTTCTTCTGAGGAGCTCCGTTTAAAGCAAGGTTTTCCTAAATAAATCCAGAAGTTTCTACATCTCAGACAAATGACACATCCTGCATTTAATCTGATTTCAAATAATTCCACTTGAAAACATGTTTTCTAATTTTTTTAGGTGAGTAAAATTAAGATCATCAGAGTTGAGAAAAAGGATTATTGTTTCCCAGTTCTTTCAGTCAAATTGCATGTTTGCTTTTTTGATTCTCTATGGGGTTTTTTTTAATGGTCTGTAAATGAAGCACAAAACTCATATATTAGGGCAAGAAATGAAGGAGATACATCTTGTGCATATGCTTAATAAGGGCTCAGGAAAGTAGTAGATATTCTGGAAAACCCTGTCTTTCCTATCCCCTTTCTGCTTTCCACACACATGGAGCAAACTCTTCAAATGAGAGAGAATGGATATGCCAAGTCTAGGAAACACCTCCTATTTCCCACAGAAGGGTAGCTGAAGAACGTTATGCAATTTTACATGCTGCACCTGAAAGTTAAGAACTGAAGAAACATTCATGGTACAGCATTCAATGACAACTGCAGATTCACTTGTTTCAGCTCGAGTAGCCAGTTGTATGGACTGTGGTCTGTCCTCCTTCAGACAGGCAGTGGTCCCAGAGAGCTTGGCCAGGCACCACAGAATTTTCCTGTGGAACAGACTTTCCCATAAGTGCTGCTGTATTTCTTATGCAAAACATTCACTATTGCCTTAAGTCCAAGGCTGCCTTCTTGTGGAGTCCATTATTGTCCTCCTGTGCTTCCATTCCCTGCATGCAATTCAAGGTCATTGACTTTGGTGGATGGGCAGTTGTTGGATCAGAGCTGCTGAGGCTCTCAGCTGTGATGCAGAGCTTTGGTTAAGCTCCTCTGTGGAGCCTGTGTGGAAAGCAGGAGCTGCCTGCCCCTGCACTAAGACTTGAGAAGTTTCAGAGAAGCTGCTTGGATCCTTTGGGTCATGGAGCAGGCTCCTGTATGCAGGAGTGCTGCAGCTTTGCTCAAAGGTAACTGGGGTCTAGACCAAGAGGGAGCAATTATCAACTGCTGCAGGGAATCTGCATTACCAGAGCACATAGTACCTGTATAAGCATTTATCTTGAATAGAGTTAGGCACTTATTTTCCTCTTCTTTTTCCTTTTTTTTTTTTTTTGTTTTGATTTTTTTTTGTTTTTGTTTTTGTTTTTGTTTTTTTTAAAGTGAGCAGTAGATGTGGTAAAAGAAATGGAGCTCTGGAGGCAATGAAATAGACAAAAATTTGTTCCAAGATCAACTGAAAGAATTTTGAAGGCTAAAAGGCAATTTTCCTCATTCTCCTTGTATGAAACATTTGTCTACGGAGACAAATGTGCCAGAGTAGTCTGCTGTCGTGGTTTGACACGGAAAAAGAAATTTTCTTAGAAGGAAGAGGTCAGTTTGGATATTGACCAATTGAAGGTGGACACGCCTCTGAGAACACAGAGGGGTTAAAAGCAAAATTCTCAGGAGAACTCGATCTCTTTAGTTTCAATCAGCGTGCAGTGCAGACTCTCCCCTGCCCGGCGACGAGCTGGATGGGGGAGGGGAAAAGCCATGTGGCCTTGGGAGGTAGGCCCAAGGGTGCAGGGACTGGGACCAGGCTGGCCCCCTGCAGATGGAAGGGTGGAGAAAACTGAGATGTCTCCATTCCCCCCACACCCCGTCAGAGTCTCTCTCTCTCTCTCAAGAGAAAGAGACAGAGGCAGTTTTGTCAGCAGTACGCTGCAGGGAAGGAGAAGAGTGGGGGGGGCCTCAAGCTGCCCAGCTGCCTGTGGAAACCAGAGCCTGGGCAGTGAGCCATCCTTGGGAGTTGGGACTTTTAACCCTTCCTTGAGAAATGAAAGCTTTGTGAAATTTTTCTCCTCCTTGACTTGAAAGAGAGGAAGAGAGACAGCTTAAACCCTAGGATGTCAGAAAGAGAAATTCTAGGTGGGAGGAGATGATGGAGTAGCTTTTGGCTAGACTTTTTCTTGGTAGTCACAGACTAAACCAATCTTCTCCTCCAAGAGAGACTGTATTTTAAGAGGATGCTGGTGGGCCAAAGAGACCTGCTTCAGCTGAGAAAAGACAGAAGTAGAGCGAACAGAGAAAAGTTAGGGAGGTTTGTGGTGGTACCCCCTGTCTTCAGAGAAGAAGAAGAGAAGATCTCTGTTCTTAGACCCTCGGCCCAGGGGAAAATGGGGGGGACTGTAGTCCCAAAAATGAAAAACTGAACTGCTGTTTTTTCCCCTCTTGGCAGGGCATCCTTGAAAGGAAAAATCCTAAAAGCAGTCTGTCTATCCATGCATTGGTAGTGAGAGCACTGTGCATGGGAAAGGAAAAGGGTCACCATGGAAAACTTTTTCTCCAGGCAGTGCCATGTGTGACATGGAAACACATGATGTGGCATCTGTGTTTCTTGGGGGGTCTGTGGCACAAGAGAGGCTCCTCTCTTCCTCGATGGACTGAGTATCGATTGTCTGGAGGGTGGAAACCTGATTGGGGTCCAGATTGTGTCTCGCTGTGGTTTGTTGGAGTTAGGTAGTGGAAGGAGGAATGCTTTGCAGAGTTTCCATTTTAATCTCTGTGTGGGGGTTTTTTTCTTTCTTTTTTACTTTTATAGTAGTAGCTTAATAAAGTTTTTTTCCTTGTTATTAAGCTTGTGCCTGCTTTGTTCTGTTCTCGATTTCGTTTCACAGCATTCAATTGAGAGATTGCATTTTCATGGGGGCACTGGCATTGTGCCAGTGTCAAACCATGACATCTGCTTTGACATTTTTACTTCTGGTCCTTTTTCATTAGCATACCTTATAAATAAGGAAGCACAAAAAGCTTCTTTTAAAAGCAATGATGACAAAAGGGTGGATTAAAATGCTTTGTTTCAGAGTAAATTAAATATCTGGAGTTGTCCAAAAATACCTGTTTGTTGTTTCTATTCTGACCTCTCCAAATGGAATCTAAATAATATTTCTCCAACTTTTTCCACTCACACACCAAGAAAAAAAGCCTTTATTCTTCCTACTGTCTTCAGAAGTTGTCAACCATACATGAATTATGTGAGCTATCTTGAGGTACAGTTATGTGACCTAAAATCTATAACTTACCAGGCCAAGTACCAAGCATTCTGTATGCTTGAACAAAGATTATTTTGCATTTTAATGAAAAATATACTGCAAGTAAGCTGAGGATTTAGAATTTTCTTATTCTCCTACCTAGAGATACTGTGAACATCAAACACAGATAGAAGTTGCAGTTAATAAAGTTTAGAAACTTCAAAAAAAAAAGAGAAATTGCTTTTTTAAAAAAGAAAATTATTTTTTTAAAATGGCATTCTTTTAATTCTTAGAGATTTCTGAGCCTATTAAATATTTCACAGGGCACTGGGGAGCTCCCATGTCTAGTTCTGGTGAGACAGTGGATCTGAAACCTGACATCGGTTCAGACTGGTTTATTGCAGGTGCCACTTGGATATTTATAAATCAATGGGACCAGATGGGATCCACCCTAGGGTGATGAGGGAGCTGGCAGATGTGCTTGCGAAGCTGCTCTCCATCATTTATCAGGAGTCGTGGCTCACTGGTGAGGTCCCGGACGATTGGAAACTGGCCAATGTGACACCCATTTGCAAAAAAGGTAGGAAGGAGGATCCTAGTAATTACAGGCCAGTTAGCCTGACCTCAGTACCAGGTAAGATAATGGAACAGTTCATACTTAGTGCTATCACACAGCACTTACAAGATGGCCAGGCTATCAGACCCAGTCAGCATGGGTTTACAAAGGGTAGGTTATGTCTGACCAACCTGGTCTCCTTCTATGACCAGGTGACTCGTCTGGTAGATGCAGGAAGGGCTGTGGATGTTGTCTATTTAGACTTCAGCAAGGCCTTTGATACTGTTCCCCATAGCATACTCCTGGAAAAGCTGGCAGCCCATGGCTTGGATGGGAGCACCCTTCGTTGGGCTAGGAACTGGCTGGATGGCTGGGCCCAGAGAGTGGTGGTGAACAGTGCTGCATCCAGCTGGGGCCAGTCACTAGTAGTGTCCCTCAGGGCTCTGTGCTGGGACCATCTCTCTTTCATATTTTTATAGATGACATGGATGAGGGCATTGAGTCCTTCATGAGTAAATTTGCAGGTGACACTAAGCTGGGAGCTTGTGTTGATCTGTTGGAAGGAAGAAGGGCTCTGCAAAGGGATTTGGATCGATTGGACAGATGGGCAGAGTCCAACAGCATGAAGTTTAATAAGTCCAAGTGCCGAGTTCTGCATTTTGGACACAAAAATCCCCTACAGTGTGACAGGTTTGGGACAGTATGGCTGGACAGTGTCCAGACAGAAAGGGACCTGAGGGTGTTGGTCGACAGCCGGTTGGATATGAGCCATCAGTGTGCCCTCGTGGCCAAGAAGGCCAATGGCATCCTGGCCTGCATTAGGAATTGTGTGACCAGCAGGAGTAGGGAGGTTATTCTTCCCCTATACTTGGTGCTGGTGAGACCACATCTTGAGTGCTGTGTCCAGTTCTGGGCCATTCAGTTCAGGAAGGACATAGAGATACTTGAGAGCGTCCAGAGGAGGACAACAAGGCTGGTGAGGGGCTTGGAACACAAGCCCTACGAGGAATGTTTGAGGGAGTGTGGGTTGTTTAGCCTGGAGAAGAGGAGGCTTCTTAGAGGTGACCTCATCGCCCTCTACAACTTCCTGAAGGGAGGCTGCAGACAGGTGGGGGTTGATCTCTTCCACTGGGCAGCAACTGGCAGAACAAGAGGACACAGTCTCAAGCTACATCAGGGAAGACTTAGGTTGGATATTAGGAAAAAAATTTTCACTGAAAGAATAATAAAATACTGGAATTGTCTTCTTAGGAGGTGGTGGAATCACCATCTCTGGATATGTTTAGAAAAAGACTGGATTTGGTACTTGGTGCTATAGTCTAATTGTGGTGTTAGGGCACAGGTTGGACTTGATGATTTTAGACGTCTCTTCCAACCTCATTATTCTGTGATTCTGTGATTCTGTGATTCTGTGATTCTGTGATTGCCTGCCTTACACCTTGGGTCAATGCAATTAAAGCAAAAGAACACAAGAAAAGTATCATAGTTTGGTACAACTGAAAGAAAAGGTCTATGATAAGGGGATAATTTGCAAAGTTTTTCAGGTTTTGGAAGTTAGATGTGGTCCTTGTAGGAGACTGGGAGGACCAGGGACAGTCAAAATATGAATGACATTTACCTTCAGTACATCAACATTATTTTTCATCATGCAAAGTGTTTGTTATTTTAGTGCCCTTTAAAGAGCACTGCTCTTCAGAAGCCACAATCTGCATGAATCAGGCCCCAGAAGTTATGAGAACTTCTACTCTGTGACCTCTACCAAAAGCACAGTGCGCAGGGCATACAGGCATTTTGTGTGCACAGCCCAGCAGGCAAAGGGCTGCTCACAGTGGTGTGCCATATCCATACACCATTCATGTCTGCAGTATTTAAGATGCATTCAGACACTGGCATCCTAAAGATAGAAGGTCAGATATTCCCCAGACACATTCTCTGTGCCACAGGGATACTTCAACAGTAACAAAGTGCTACTACAGCTGTCAATGAAAAAGACAACTACAACTGCATCCCTTCTTCTCATCCCTTAAAAAAGGCAGCAGAGACAATGCAGGTATTTTGACATGCGAACCCAACTACTAAGAAAAGCAGGGTGTTAATACGTGTATACACTCAGTATGTGTATTTGTGTGTGTGCGGCTGGCATGAATGCTCACAGCAGTCAATTACCTGTATCAGGTGTGTTCCATGGGACTCTTCACAGTCCTGGCACCTTGACTGCTCAGCCTGGTGACCTGGCTCTGATCCCCCTGAACCTGCATTCTATACAAGGAGTTGTGACAGTGTGTATCTCTGAGAGTCAGGATGCAGCCAGAGTAGGTACACAGAGCATACAGCTGAGAAGTTATCCTAGATCTGACTGATGAGAAAACACCTACACAAACAGCCAGCAATGTTAAACCTTGTAGTAAAAACTTATTTTCTCAATTTTCCATTGATACTTTTCACTGAGGTCATGGCACTCATGATCCTAATTCCACAGACCAGAAAGCCATCTGAGCAGTGAGAGGCGAGCAACACTGCTGCTGTCCTCCAGCAACAGTGATGGAAAGGAATCTCATATCTTTTTAGTTCCTAGTCCACTGGCAGCCTTATTGTTGCACAGATTGAGAGCTCTACTCCAGGTCGCTGAGGTATCATGAAGTGTGTTGTACATTAATTACACAAAGAGACAGGAGAGCCGTTGCATCCAGAAGTATGTAATGTAACACATATTAAATTCAAATATATAATATTGGAAGCACACATACAATTGAAAATGCATAAATTGATATGGAGACAAAAATTTTATATTAATTTAAGTGATTTTTCAGTTACTTAGACCCCCTGAAAAAGGGGATATAAAGTCACCCGGTTCCATGCACATGAAGTAGCAGACCAAAGACCTCCCTAGGTCCTCCCTCTGACGAGAACAGACAGTGAAGCTCTTCCAAGAGCAATTCAGTGTCAGTGCTCTGGGTCAATTCCTCTGGGAGCCTTTCTCTGAATACTGTCAGGATGTATTGGTGAAATTAAGGAAGCAGTGAGTTAACCTAGATGATAAAAGATAACTGGTAAAGGTAACATCTTAATACATCCATGGCTTTTACTCAACACTAGCTACTAAATTTTTTGCTTTATTTTCTCTGTTACTTTAATGTTTAGGATATACTGACCTCTCAGTCAGAGGTACAGATAAAAAAACCAGAATACATTAAATTGCATGGTCACGATACCATTGTGTCACTTCTAATACTTCCCCTGCCATTAGGTAAGATTGTCTACAGGCATATTGTATAACTTTTTCTGTCAATACCGGACATGTTAAACTGAGTAATGTAATGTTACTCTTAGTATCTGTTTATCTTCTGACTTCAAATACAGAGCCATTGAGCTGCTTCTCTGGAGTCTGTGAAAGGTGAAAAGGAAACACAGACAGTGTAAACTACCACAATCTCCATATGAGAAGAGAAGAAAAATCAGTGTTGAAAATAATTGCTCAAAATGAATAAATGGTCTCAGATCACAAAAACTAAATATCCACCCTTACTGTGATGTTTTGCAAGAAGCCTCTTCACGCAACACAAAATTAAGCGTTTTTATTTTTACTGAGCTATAAGAATACTAACATTTTATTTTGAAAATAAAATCATGCCTTATTATCCTAAAATTGATACTCTTGGTTTCACTGTTTTAAAAACTATGAACTAGATTAAATGCAATTTGCATTTAGTTTTGCAGAATATTGTATCTTTGCAAAATTAACTCATTTCTAACATACCAAGATGTTTCTCCTGGATATGCTGCTTAAAGTTTCCATTTTTCTTGGGTTTTGAGAGAATATTAAAATTTGCAAATATGAAACACAAATGCGAAGTAGATAGTTTTTACGGTTTAGAGGAAACACATAACAAAGAATCTGAAAAAAACCCCAAACCCAAGACCTGAATCCTTGCCAGCTTTGTTGCAAGATTTAAATTTTTGAATAATTAAGTTAAATTTCCAGATAAGTTGAAACTTAGAGTTAAAACAACATTAAAATGCTATTTCAAAATTATTCTCTTATTCTACCATATAGGACAGTCTGATTAATCTGGATGGCCTTAATTAGATTTTTTTTTTAACATAAATATATATTTGTAAGGAATATCCCGAGCCCTTTTAAAATCCACCTCGACTTCTGTGTCTTTGAAATTGCATGTAATAACAAACAAACAAACAAACATTTAGGTGTGTTCTGCACAGCTGGTGTAAAGAGACTCTATATGAAAGTTATGCCATTGATAGCACAGTTCCTCAGATTATATATACAGAAGACATTAACAAGAGAGCAGTTGCCAGTGATTCTCACTCTAGTATAGATCTCTGTACTGTTCTGAGAACAGCTGGTGCAGACTCAAAATTAAAAAATTCTTAAATTAGCTAGTGTAAACAAAGGAAAGCTCTGGACTGTGATTTTTTTTTTTTAATGCTTCACTCCATTACTGAACCTGCTCTGTCACCCCAGGACAACAAGAAATCAAGAGAAAGAAGCTGAAAGAAGCCTGAAATCATCCATACAACCTGACCAAACCTGGGCTAGGGTGCCAATTTTGTTTTGCTTGAAGAAGAGAACAGAGTTCTGATGATGAGTGCTGTGTATTTTTGCAGTCTATTCGGTGAACAGAACATGTGCTTAGTGGACATCACTGGGGGCCACAAGGTGTGGCCTCTGCTGTCTTAGAGCATCTCTCTGACCTGTGTGTGTACTGCAGATCAGTAAATTTAGTAGGCTGACTCCTCAGACAGCCAGTGGAGCTCTTCAGCAATATGGTAAACTTGTACATCAAATCACAGGAACTCCCTTACCTGGCTTGGGGCAAACACCTTACAGGAAGGAGGTATGTTTGCAAAGGACAAAGGAAGATTCTCATGGTCAGTTTTCTCTTAAATGTGTGGCCTCACTGTGCAACTAAACCTAGAGAGTTCAGAAACTTCATAGCAAAAGTACCTTCCATATTCTTTGGTGTAAGACAGGACTTTTGCAACATTGCAGGAAGAATTGCAGGCTGATGTTCTTGAACAAGCTGCACACACAATATGAAATCTGTGTATGCCCATTTGCTGCTCACATGCAACACTACTATCACATTTAGCCAGAGCAAATTGGAAAAGGCATTAGGCTTTCAAAAAGTGACTACTCTTTGAAATAGAGCTTCACAAGTTCCTAAAAAAGCACATACAATTATCAGGTTGTAAAAGAGGCTGAAATGCAATTGGTGTTGATATTTCTTCTGAGACGGTCGATTTATAGAAGTGCTTAAATATGTGTTTGCTGGACAGATCCCAAGAAGAGATGCCAGTGGAACAGAAGTCTCTCTTCTTTCCAATTTTTTTCTTATACTCCTCTACCTCCTCAAGAATACTTACTGCCCAACTTCTAGACCAGATGTGTACCTTTTCATTGTAAATATTAAAAACTTGCTAAGAAGAAAATGCAAGTTCTTTACTATACACAAACTGAATTTCCATTATAAAACTGATTAATGTATTAGCCAAGCTTCTTGGCAGATAAATATAATAGGATTACATACAGAGAGGTCTTCAATGTTCCCAGTTTAATGAATGGCATCAGGTCATTCAGAGATATTAGTTTTTTTACTTCATTTAGCAATTCTGATACATAAATCTCCACTGTATCCCCTTCTGTGAATATGTGGATATAAAAAGTGAATTAGGAGCTCCTCTTTTCAGCTATAGCTTTGTGCCTTCCAGAATATTACTTAAAATAGTTCAAAATTTGTATCCTGTGCTCTGACCTTTCCAGTTGCCAATGGAAATACATATTGCTGTTTCCAATAGAATAATAGATTCCTAGAATATTCTGAGTTGGAAGGGACCCACAAGGATCATCAAAGTCTAGCCCTTGGTCCTGCACAGGACACCCCAAAAGTCACACTATGTGCCTGAGGGCATTGCTTAAACACTTCTTGCGCTCTGTCAGCTTTGGTGCCATGACCATTTCCCCGGGGAGCCTGCCTGGTCCAGTGCCAAACACTCTCTGGTTTAAGCACAGCTTCATATCATTTCCTCATGTCCTATCACTAGTCACCAGAGAGAAGAGATCAGTTCTTGCTCCTGCACTTCCCTCATGAGGAAGCTGTAGACCACAAGGAGATCTCCCCTCGATCTTTTCCAGGCTGAAAAAACCAAGTGACCTCAGCCACTCTGCAAATGACTTCCCCTCATCCCATCAGCATGGATGGCCCAGATTAGAAAGGTGTGAAGGTGACAAACTGCAGCTAGGATGTGATCTCCTTGTCATGACTCTGAGCCCCAGTGTCCCTGGGACTGGGAGCTTTCTGGCTCTCTGAGCTCTACACCTAATGGAATCTTGGGGCAGCAGGTAAGGTCTCTTTCACCGTGCTTTTCCTGGATTAGAAAAGCATGGAGGCATAAATGTGGGTGTCCTGCCGTGATTCCCTAGCAGGCCTTTTCCAGTCTCAAGTGTCCCCTGGCTGAATCCTTGCTAGTAGATATACACAACTTTAAATCAAACATAGGGAAAAAATAAGGAAAAATATCAGAAATGCAGAGTGCTTAAGGTTTCAGATTTTGGTCTTGCCATCTGAACCCCAGTTGAAACCATAAAGATATTGGCCTCTGCACTCCAATTCACTGCACGTCTGAAGATGGTTGAAGCCAGCAGCTGGTTTTGTTTTGGGTTTGTTTGCGATTTTTTGAGATTGGTTTTTAAAACAGAAATTTCTGTTCCACTTCAGCATACTACCTTGCATCCATTTTGTTCAGAATTCCCAAACTAGAAATAAAAAGGGTGCAGAAACAGCATATATTTTTATGGTTGATACAACATAAGATGTGAGGGCAGAATGATGTGCCCAAGCATTCAAAGAGAACGGCAGAGCTGGACATTGAATATGTCTTTCAGTATAATATTCCTACACTTATACAAGTACCTGTCTTTCTGCTTTCTCAAAGGCTGACACTGTTACACTTAACACCTTCAGGTCTCTTTCCATATGCCTAACATTGGTATTCCAAGAATCAGTCTCTCTGCATGTCCTACACACCTCTAACCATGCCCACCATGGCATACTCATACACATACATAAGAACAGTTCATACATAAACTAGTGTCATGGTTATGTATGAACTGTCCTTATGTATCCCCTTTCCATGGCTGTGCCCTTTCCCCAGAAGGACAACTACAGAACTGCTTTCCAAAAACTGTAACAGTGTACAAACAAAATCTCCATAGCACAAGGTGTACTTCCTACACCCTCATTTCAGGTCTGGCTCTTTTGGGCTGACAACCATGAACATCGATTGGCCACCCAAATCCATTTTGTTTTGTCTGGTGCATTTCTCTAACACCACCACTTTGTGAAACAACACACTTTAAAACTCAAACATATATATATATATATATATATATATATATATATATATATATATACATATACTTATTTCTGGCTTTTTTTCTGACACAGTGGACCCTTCCACTGTCACTAGTCAACAGAAAGATATGATATTTCTTAAAAGACTTTTCTTTTATACAAGACTTTTCTCAAAAAAATTGTTTGAATTCATGTTCTATCTCTTTTTTCTGAAACTTTTCTCTGGGCCACCCACTGCCCTCTAGGCAGTGGCACCTATCCAATAACATGCTGAAAAAGCTTGACGAGCTCTGGCTTTTCCTCATCTATAGCCTCCCAGATCCTATTCTTTCACCCACTAAAACCTTTGGCAAAACTCCATATCACTTCAATGGAAGCAGAATCAGGTTGCTGATGGATAAATGCACTTCTTCCATCAGATCCCCATAACAGATATAGAGTTGGTAACCGTATGGGCCTTTTATTTTTCTCTATTGTATTATAAGAATACTGAAAAGTATCATAAATGTATAATGCTGTACGTGCCTCTAACACCATTTTCTGAATCTTACACAAAGTACTTGGCTTCTTCCATTTTACTTCTTTCGATTTCAGGTTCACATTCCAACAACCACTTGCAGAATTAAAAAGGACTGACTATCTTGGCCAAATGAAAAAGTACATTCCTGATAGGGCATCCAGCTGAGAATTTGAATAGGAAGCAATATACTCAAAAGGCATTCTGTGTCTTCCTCCAACCCATCATCCCACCAATTTTCTGTTCTCTCAACACTCTCCGACTAAGCAGTTCCTTTACAAGATTAGCTTACTCCAAGATATTTTATTACCTTAACCATTTGTTTGTAATGGTGGTTGCTGAATGCAACCTTACGAAGGCATGGATGAAAAGAAAGGAAAAGGTTTGAATGCAATAAGCTGGCCTGAACGTCAGCCTAGAATGTGTGGTGAACTGTTCTACGAACTACAGATTTATGAAGTGTCTCTACATCCTTCTCTCTCAGTGCATTGCTTGGTTACTTTTGAACACCTAGTTCTGCGTGGTTAATGTCAGAACTAGCCTGCTGTAGCAGGGCCTCTCCAGATGTCCTAGTTTAGGGCAAATTTGGGGAAAAGCCTCTTGGAGGGAGCCCCCAGAAAACAAATCCTCACGGCCCCTCCCCACCCACCTGGTTCCGGAAAAAAATTTCACAGAGAGAAGTGGAAAAGAGCCTGTTTATTTAACAAACAAAGCACTCCCCAGCACTAAAAAAAATAACACCACATGACAAAAAAAACTCTTTCACCACTCTGAAGAGATGAACAAATCCAGAGAGTCTTTCCTGGGCGTGGTTGCCCAGGTCTGGACGCTGGGGATTGCTCTCCAGCACTGGGGATGGCTGCTGCAGATCACAAAGCGCAGGCTTTGGGTATTACTTGGTGTTTCCCAGGTCCCAGTCCGGAGCAGGTTGGGTGGCATTCAGGAAAAGGAAAGGAAAAAAAAAAACAGTCCAGGGAAAGAATTGGATTGCTTAGCTAAACTAACTAGAAAGCAAAGGCAAAAGCAGAAGCAAGCAAAGCAAAGCAAGTGAAAGCCAGCAAGTAAGCAAAAGCAAGCTAGCCAGCACTAGCCTCTTCTAGACAGCAGACCATGCAGGGAGGTGAACCGGCTGATAACAAGGCAAAACAAACCTTCACTTTCAGAGTCAGTTCTGAAAGTACAGAACATAATATCAAACATAAACAGAACACACAATTGGGGATACAAACACCATAACGTCACCCTACGACACCAGTACACAGCCCTTTTCTGCAATTTCTCCCTCATACTGCTGCCACAGCAGATATTCCTGATGAGACCAAACATAGCACTCCTTGCAGGAAAGACATTTATTTTGTTATGACTGGTAAACTCTGCTGAAAAGGGTAATAAAACAAGTCATATAGGCTTAACACTGGATATAAGCAAAACGGCCATCAAAGTGAGCATAAGCCGTGATAATTAAGACTTGTGCTGTGAGCGTCCACCAGAGAGACTTGGGATCTGGGAGCTCTCTCTCCTCTCCTGTTATGGAGCTAGCCAGATAAACAGGGGAAGCTTGACTGCTGTGGTATGCCTTTAATCATACCAAAGTGCATTTATTATGGAGACAAAAATCAAGTTTGCTTGCCAGAATGTCATTATGAAAAACCTAAAATATGATGGAAGGTGGACTGACGTTGTAGGCTTACTTAATAATATATAATTGCTTTATTTATCAGTGAATTCCAATGAATGTGCTATGATGTCAAATGTGCCCAAGATTTTATAACCAATATTTATGAATTTGCAGTGCTGAGTAATTCTCACTGTTGGTTTTTATTAGCAACAGATCAGTCTGTGCTCTACTCATTTTCATCTTGGGCCAAAACTGTTTTCATTTATTGCATGTCCAAAGGAAGTGACATCTTCATTTAGTCAGTCAAACAAGATATCATTACCATTCCCTGCACATCTGCAACACTCAAGTATAGCTACATAAAGAAGAATGTGCTGTTTTATCTATTGTCATAAGTCAAAGAGAAATAAAAGTACTTGTGTTTTATTACCTTTAATATAATGATTATCTTAGAAGGCTTATATCTTGCAAAATAATCTCTATAAGGCATTTGTTTGGATTTTGGAAATAAGACCTGCAAACCTGACCTGGAGCATAAAGCCCAGAACTAAAAAGCTGCCAAATTAAAACAAGAAAACAAACAAATAAACTTCAAGATTTTTCAAAAGTACTTCTTCAAAAGGTTTTACAAAAATTCCGGTTGTGGTAGACATTTTGTTTCTGGCATCCATTTTGGTACAATACCCCATGGGAATGCTAGCAAACAGAATTAGGGCCTTAGATGTGGGAATCCAGGTCTTCCCTCTGGTAGTGCCGGAAGGTCTGGGACCCTGACAAGGGGTCAGGAATCCCTCTGTACAGAGCCCCCAGAGACACTGTCTGTGATCTCTGTCCATGGAAAAGAGTTTTCAATCTTACAGGATGAATTACAAGCTCTGAGTGTTTGATATAAGTAATAATTAAGTGTGGCATGGGTGCAAAAGTAAAATTTTAGGATTCTAGATTAGGGGTTCAAAGGGGACAAGATAGAGGAAATTGGGTGTGTCTTGTCCTTTTTCTTCTTCTTCATGCCCTCCATGTTTCACTGTAGTGTTGGCATTTTTCTATTGGTTTAGGCTGGGGACACACTGTTCAATGTAGGTGACAGATATTGGCACGTTATTGTAAATATAGCGCAGGTAGTTTCTGGTATATAATGTTTGTAACATCCCACTGAGGGCAGAGCTCCACACGCTGCCCTGCAGGACAGACCTGCGGCAGGGCAGCAGAACATGTTAGAGATAAGCAAGAATAAACAACCTTGGAAAGAGCACAGATGAATTATGACTTCTTCTTTTGCAACGGCGCAGAAAGACAGAGACATTCTACAATCTCGCAATCATCAATACCTCAGATTCTGACACTTAGAGCTTTTATACACAAGAGCTCAGTAGTGGCTAACAAAGAATCCAAGAAAACACGTGTCTTTGTTACCCAGGTTAGTTTCACAGATAGCAAACTTAGCATCTCCAACAACTACGCTTACCAAAACTTATGCTGGGATAACTCCCAGAGACATACCATTGCATCACAAGAGTTGTAAAACCATACACGTGTCTCTGGCAGTCCCACAATCTCTCTACAACACTGTGCAGATCTCAGACCTGAATTTATTTTCTTGTTAATGCATGCACAAACTGCCTCGGGTTTACCAATACCTCCTACACATTTTGCACTCCTACACATTAACAGAGCAAGGTCTTTTAAGAAAAAAAAAATGTCACCATAATTCTTCTTTGCTTTTTCCATTGCACTATCCTAGTCCAACCGGAGACCCAGAAAGAATCTTACCCTACAATCATAACAGGAACAAACAAAATTCCTATAAGGGCAGATCTTCTTTCATATGTTCTTTGACATCCAAGCAAAATTTCTAGCTGCTTTAGGCAGCCCAGGACCTCACCCTTGTTTTTGGAAAGAGTACCAGTGCTGCTGAGAGCCTACAAAGAAGATCTAAACAACAAATACAAAAGAATGAGAGAGAAAGAGTAGCTTGAGAAAACGTGTTACAGCATTTGAAACCAGAAGTATTTTCTCATGACAGAAGGGCACCAGCACACTGTGGCACTCAAACAAAATCAACACCAGTGCCAAAGGATATGGGATAATGGAGAACGGGAATTTGGGACCTGGATTCCCACATCTAAGGCCCTAATTCTGTTTGCTAGCTCCGGTGTAGTGTGCGCAAAGCAGCCGCTTCTCCTGCTCCGGGAGCCTGACAGAGCGGTAGCTTGTACGAGGGCGAAGAACGAAGCCGCAGACCACCGGACTTGTGTGCACAGCCTACGGGCTGCTAGAGGAAGGTGGCTGCAGCTCCCTAACCCATCAATTCACAGCTGGCATGCTCTATGGAGCTGTTCCAGGACAACTTTCAGTGCTTATTGGTTCGTCCTGATACAGCCCCTCCTGGGAAATTCATGCTCGTCCCCTGAGGCTCGGAGGTGCAGAAACATCGATGGCAGCTGCAGAAAAGAAGGGCTGCGTTGAGATGTCGAGAAGCAAGAACATAGCCAGCGCCTAGTGTCTGGGAGTCAGCAGCTGCTGGACTTTTGCGATTGCCTTCACTGTGCACTGAATGCCGAGAAATGTGCACGATAAAAAAGCAAGGTGGGCAAGAGGAGGAAGAGAGCACGGGCATCAGAGAGCATCTGGCATCTTGCCCTGGAAAGGGCAGTGTTTTTGGAGTGTGCAGCAAATCCGTGTTTCTGGACAAGGGAGGCATAAGTGCGCTGCGCTCCTAAGCTATCTCCCTGCGAGACACACTGCCAAAGCTTTTCGCTATGATGCAGTCTAGTGCAGACGCACACTAGGGCTCTCCGGAGCTGTCCGAAGCCAAGCGCCGGTGGCCGGCGTCTTTCGGCTGAAGCAGCGCCTCGGAGCGTACGGCTGTTGTGTGCGCGAAGCAGCCGCTTCTCCTGCTCCGGGAGCCGGACAGAGCGCTAGCTTGTACGAGGGCGAAGAACGAAGCCGCAGAGCACAGGGCTTCTGCGCGCACCCTAAGGACTGCTAGAGGACCGTGGTGGCCGCTCGCCTGCCCCTTCAATTCCATTCTAGCATCCTTATGGAAGGTGTTCCAGGACAATTTTCCTGAGTTTTGAATTCGTCCTGATGCAGCCCCTCCTGGGAAACTCGTGCTCCTCCTCTGAGGCTCCGAGTGCAGAGACCTCGATGGCAACTTGCAGAAATGAAGGGCTGCGTTGAGTTGTCGAGAAGCAAGAACATAGCCAGCGCCTTGTGTTTGGGATGCAGCAGCTGCTGGACTTTTGCGATTGTCTTCACTGTGCACTGAATACCAGGACGGCATGTGCACGTTAAAACAACGAGCTGGGCAAGAGCAGGAAGCGAGCACGGGCATCAGAGAGCATCTGGCATCTTGCCCTGGAAAGGACAGTGTTTTTGGAGTGTGCAGTAAAATCGTGTTTCTGGACAAGGGAGGCATAAGTGCGCTGCGCTCCTAAGCTATCTCCCTGCGAGACACACTGCCAAAGTTTTTCCTTATCATGCAGTCTAGTGCAGACGCACACTACGGCACTCCGGAGCTGTCCGAAGCCAAGCACCGGTCGCCGGCGTCTTTCGGCTGAAGCAGCGCTTCGGAGCGTACGGCTGTTGTGTGCGCGAAGCAGCCGCTTTATCTGCTCCGGGAGCCGGACAGAGCGGTAGCTTGTACGAGGGCGAAGAACGAAGCCGCAGAGCACCGGGCTTCTGCGCGCACCCTAAGGACTGCTAGAGGACCGTGGTGGCCGCTCGCCTGCCCCTTCAATTCCATTCTAGCATCCTTATGGAAGGTGTTCCAGGACAATTTTCCTGAGTTTTGAATTCGTCCTGATGCAGCCCCTCCTGGGAAACTCCTGCTCCTCCTCTGAGGCTCCGAGTGCAGAGACCTCGATGGCAACTTGCAGAAATGAAGGGCTGCGTTGAGTTGTCGAGAAGCAAGAACATAGCCAGCGCCTTGTGTTTGGGAGTCAGCAGCTGCTGGACTTTTGCGATTGCCTTCACTGTGCACTGAATACCAGGACGGCATGTGCACGTTAAAACAACGAGCTGGGCAAGAGTAATCGAAAGATCACGGCCGTCAGAAAGCAGCTTATATATTGCCCTGGAAAGAGCACTGTTTTTGGAGTGTGCAGTAAAATCGTGTTTCTGGACAAAGGCGGCATAAGTGCGCTGCGCTCCTAAGCTATCTCCCTGCGAGACACACTGCCAAAGCTTTTCGTTATCATGCAGTCTAGTGCAGACGCGCACTAGGGCTCTCCGGAGCTGTCCGAAGCCAAGCGCCGGTGGCCGGCGTCTTTCGGCTGAAGCAGCGCCTCGGAGCGTACGGCTGTTGTGTGCGCGAAGCAGCCGCTTCTCCTGCTCCGGGAGCCGGACAGAGCGGTAGCTTGTACGAGGGCGAAGAACGAAGCCGCAGGGAGACGACATTGTGTGCACAGCCTTGGCACTGCTAGAGGACGGTGACTAAAGCTCCCTTCCTGTTAAATGCACTGCTGGCATGCTTTCTTGAAGGTGTTCGGAGACAACTTTCCTGGGTTTTGACTTCGTTCTGATGCAGCCCCTCTTGGGAAATCTGTGCTCGTCCCCGGAGGATCGAGATGCAGAGAACGCGATGGCAGCTGCCGAAATGAAGGACTCTGTTGAAGTGTCGAGAAGAAAGAACTTAGACAAGCGTGTTGTGTTTGGGAGTCAGCAGCTGCTGGATTTTTGCGATTGCTTTCACTGTGCACTGAATGCCAATACGGCATGTGCACGTTAAAACAACGAGCTGGGCATGAGCAGGAAGGGAGCACGGGCATCAGAGTGCATCTGGCATCTTGCCCTGGAAAGAGCACTGCTTTTGGAGTGTGCAGTAAAATCGTGTTTCTGGACAAGGGAGGCATAAGTGCGCTGCGCTCCTAAGCTATCTCCCTGCGAGACACACTGCCAAAGCTTTTCGCTATGATGCAGTCTAGTGCAGACGCACACTACGGCTCTCCGGAGCTGTCCGAAGCCAAGCGCCGGTGGCCGGCGTCTTTCGGCTGAAGCAGCGCTTCGGAGCGTACGGCTGCCGCTCCGCTGTTGTGTGCGCGAAGCAGCCGCTTCTCCTGCTCCGGGAGCCGGACAGAGCGCTAGCTTGTACGAGGGCGAAGAACGAAGCCGCAGAGCACCGGGCTTCTGCGCGCACCCTAAAGACTGCTAGAGGACCGTGGTGGCCGCTCGCCTGCCCCTTCAATTCCATTCTAGCATCCTTATGGAAGGTGTTCCAGGACAATTTTCCTGAGTTTTGAATTCGTCCTGATGCAGCCCCTCCTGGGAAACTCGTGCTCCTCCTCTGAGGCTCCGAGTGCAGAGACCTCGATGGCAACTGCAGAAATGAAGGGCTGCGTTGAGTTGTCGAGAAGCAAGAACATAGCCAGCGCCTTGTGTTTGGGAGTCAGCAGCTGCTGGACTTTTGCGATTGCTTTCACGGTGCACTGAATACCAGGACGGCATGTGCACGTTAAAACAACGAGCTGGGCAAGAGCAGGAAGGGAGCACGGCCATCAAAGAGCATCTGGCATCTTGCCCTGGAAAGAGCACTGTTTTTGGAGTGTGCAGTAAAATCGTGTTTCTGGACAAGGGAGGCATAAGTGCACTGCGCTCCTAAGCTATCTCCCTGCGAGACACACTGCCAAAGCTTTTCGCTATGATGCAGTCTAGTGCAGACGCACACTACGGCTCTCCGGAGCTGTCCGAAGCCAAACGCCGGTGGCCGGCGTCTTTCGGCTGAAGCAGCGCTTCGGAGCGTACGGCTGTTGTGTGCGCGAAGCAGCCGCTTCTCCTGCTCCGGGAGCCGGACAGAGCGGTAGCTTGTACGAGGGCGAAGAACGAAGCCGCAGAGCACCGGGCTTCTGCGCGCACCCTAAGGACTGCTAGAGGACCGTGGTGGCCGCTCGCCTGCCCCTTCAATTCCATTCTAGCATCCCTATGGAAGATGTTCCAGGACAATTTTCCTGAGTTTTGAATTCGTCCTGATGCAGCCCCTCCTGGGAAACTCGTGCTCCTCCTCTGAGGCTCCGAGTGCAGAGACCTCGATGGCAACTGCAGAAATGAAGGGCTGCGTTGAGTTGTCGAGAAGCAAGAACATAGCCAGCGCCTTGTGTTTGGGAGTCAGCAGCTGCTGGACTTTTGCGATTGCTTTCACGGTGCACTGAATACCAGGACGGCATGTGCACGTTAAAACAACGAGCTGGGCAAGAGTAATCGAAAGATCACGGCCGTCAGAAATCAGCTTATATATTGCCCTGGAAAGGACAGTGTTTTTGGAGTGTGCAGTAAAATCGTGTTTCTGGACAAGGGAGGCATAAGTGCGCTGCGCTCCTAAGCTATCTCCCTGCGAGACACACTGCCAAAGTTTTTCCTTATCATGCAGTCTAGTGCAGACGCACACTACGGCTCTCCGGAGCTGTCCGAAGCCAAGCGCCGGTGGCCGGCGTCTTTCGGCTGAAGCAGCGCTTCGGAGCGTACGGCTGTTGTGTGCGCGAAGCAGCCGCTTTATCTGCTCCGGGAGCCGGACAGAGCGGTAGCTTGTACGAGGGCGAAGAACGAAGCCGCAGAGCACCGGGCTTCTGCGCGCACCCTAAGGACTGCTAGAGGACCGTGGTGGCCGCTCGCCTGCCTCTTCAATTCCCTTCTAGCATCCTTATGGAAGGTGTTCCAGGACAATTTTCCTGAGTTTTGAATTCGTCCTGATGCAGCCCCTCCTGGGAAACTCGTGCTCCTCCTCTGAGGCTCCGACATACAGAGACCTCGATGGCAACTGCAGAAATGAAGGGCTGCGTTGAGTTGTCGAGAAGCAAGAACATAGCCAGCGCCTTGTGTTTGGGAGTCAGCAGCTGCTGGACTTTTGCGATTGCTTTCACGGTGCACTGAATACCAGGACGGCATGTGCACGTTAAAACAACGAGCTGGGCAAGAGCAGGAAGGGAGCACGGCCATCAAAGAGCATCTGGCATCTTGCCCTGGAAAGAGCACTGTTTTTGGAGTGTGCAGTAAAATCGTGTTTCTGGACAAGGGAGGCATAAGTGCGCTGCGCTCCTAAGCTATCTCCCTGCGTGACACACTGCCAAAGCTTTTCGCTATGATGCAGTCTAGTGCAGACGCACACTACGGCTCTCCGGAGCTGTCCGAAGCCAAGCGCCGGTGGCCGGCGTCTTTCGGCTGAAGCAGCGCTTCGGAGCGTACGGCTGTTGTGTGCGCGAAGCAGCCGCTTCTCCTGCTCCGGGAGCCGGACAGAGCGCTAGCTTGTACGAGGGCGAAGAACGAAGCCGCAGAGCACCGGGCTTCTGCGCGCACCCTAAGGACTGCTAGAGGACCGTGGTGGCCGCTCGCCTGCCCCTTCAATTCCATTCTAGCATCCCTATGGAAGGTGTTCCAGGGCAATTTTCCTGAGTTTTGAATTCGTCCTGATGCAGCCCCTCCTGGGAAACTCGTGCTCGTCCTCTGAGGCTCCGAGTGCAGAGACCTCGATGGCAACTGCAGAAATGAAGGGCTGCGTTGAGTTGTCGAGAAGCAAGAACATAGCCAGCGCCTTGTGTTTGGGAGTCAGCAGCTGCTGGACTTTTGCCTTTGCTTTCACGGTGCACTGAATACCAGGACGGCATGTGCACGTTAAAACAACGAGCTGGGCAAGAGTAATCGAAAGATCACGGCCGTCAGAAAGCAGCTTATATATTGCCCTGGAAAGAGCACTGTATTTGGAGTGTGCAGTAAAATCGTGTTTCTGGACAAGGGAGGCATAAGTGCGCTGCGCTCCTAAGCTATCTCCCTGCGAGACACACTGCCAAAGCTTTTTGCTATGATGCAGTCTAGTGCAGACGCACACTACGGCTCTCCGGAGCTGTCCGAAGCCAAGCGCCGGTGGCCGGCGTCTTTCGGCTGAAGCAGCGCTTCGGAGCGTACGGCTGCCGCTGCGCTGTTTTGTGCGCGAAGCAGCCGCTTCTCCTGCTCCGGGAGCCGGACAGAGCGGTAGCTTGTACGAGGGCGAAGAACGAAGCCGCAGAGCACCGGGCTTCTGCGCGCACCCTAAGGACTGCTAGAGGACCGTGGTGGCCGCTCGCCTGCCCCTTCAATTCCATTCTAGCATCCTTATGGAAGATGTTCCAGGACAATTTTCCTGAGTTTTGAATTCGTCCTGATGCAGCCCCTCCTGGGAAACTCGTGCTCCTCCTCTGAGGCTCCGACATGCAGAGACCTCGATGGCAACTGCAGAAATGAAGGACTCTGTTGAAGTGTCGAGAAGAAAGAACATAGCCAGCGCCTAGTGTCTGGGAGTCAGCAGCTGCTGGACTTTTGCGATTGCTTTCACGGTGCACTGAATACCAGGACGGCATGTGCACGTTAAAACAACGAGCTGGGCAAGAGCAGGAATAGAGCACGGCCATCAAAGAGCATCTGGCATCTTGCCCTGGAAAGAGCACTGTATTTGGAGTGTGCAGTAAAATCGTGTTTCTGTACAAGGGAGGCATAAGTGCGCTGCGCTCCTAAGCTATCTCCCTGCGAGACACACTGCCAAAGTTTTTCGCTATGATGCAGTCTAGTGCAGACGCACACTACGGCTCTCCGGAGCTGTCCGAAGCCAAGCGCCGGTGGCCGGCGTCTTTCGGCTGAAGCAGCGCTTCGGAGCGTACGGCTGTTGTGTGCGCGAAGCAGCCGCTTCTCCTGCTCCGGGAGCCGGACAGAGCGGTAGCTTGTACGAGGGCGAAGAACGAAGCCGCAGAGCACCGGGCTTCTGCGCGCACCCTAAGGACTGCTAGAGGACCGTGGTGGCCGCTCGCCTGCCCCTTCAATTCCATTCTAGCATCCCTATGGAAGATGTTCCAGGACAATTTTCCTGAGTTTTGAATTCGTCCTGATGCAGCCCCTCCTGGGAAACTCGTGCTCCTCCTCTGAGGCTCCGAGTGCAGAGACCTCGATGGCAACTGCAGAAATGAAGGGCTGCGTTGAGTTGTCGAGAAGCAAGAACATAGCCAGCGCCTTGTGTTTGGGAGTCAGCAGCTGCTGGACTTTTGCGATTGCCTTCACTGTGCACTGAATACCATGACGGCATGTGCACGTTAAAACAACGAGCTGGGCAAGAGTAATCGAAAGATCACGGCCGTCAGAAAGCAGCTTATATATTGCCCTGGAAAGAGCACTGTTTTTGGAGTGTGGAGATAATCCGTGTTTCTGGACAAAGGCGGCATAAGTGCGCTGCGCTCTTCAGCTATCTCCCTGCGAGACATACTGGCAAAGCTTTTCGTTATCATGCAGTCTAGTGCAGACGCAAACTACGGCTCTCCGATGCTGTTCCGGGGGAAGTGCCGCTCCCCGGCGTCTTTCGCTCGAAGCTCCGCTGTTGTGTGCGCGAAGCAGCCGTTTCTCTTGCTCCGGGAGCCGGAGAGAGCGTTGTCGTGTACGAAGCCGCAGAGCACCGGACTTGTGTGCACAGCCTACGGGCTGCTAGAGGATGGTGGCTGCAGCTCCCTAACCCATCAATTCACAGCTGGCGTGCTCTATGGAAGGTGTTCTAGGACAATTTTCCTGGGTTTTGAATTCGTGCTGATGCAGGCCCTTCTGGGAAATTCGTTCTCAGTCTGGCTGCTCCTTCTGAGCACAGATAAAGCTCCTGGAAAATAGAAAGGTATCTGCTATCAGCAGTAGACAGACATGGCAAGCTCATGAAGTAAAATTCATATATTAACAGGGAAATGTCCTCAAAACAGGAAAAGATGGAGTTACGATTTTGGGTTTGATCACAGAGTGGCCCACTGGAGAGACTGGCCTGCTTGCAAAAGTTGGATGAGTAGTCAGATTGCAGCTTTGAACACTCAAAAGATACTCAGAAATGGGCAGTGGATTCAGATACAGCATCAAATGGGTTTATGTTTTTCTACCAGTACTGTGTGCAGAATAAATGTGAAATAAATTCAGATCACCCCCATTACAGAGGAGAAAATAAATTAGTTTCCCCCACTGTGCATCTCATATCAAGATCACTTTGAGAACTGATAACTTCAAAGCTGAGAATGCAGCTGTTTGTAAACAGTTTCAGGCCCAGTTTGCTCAGTGTGTATTTCACATCATCTCAGTTTTTCACACAACATACACGTTCATACTACTTTAGGTAAATACTCCATCCAATCCCCTCCTGAAATTTTGTAACTCTTTTGGTTCCCTCATAAATTACACAGAAAATAACAGAAATTAAAAAAAAAAAAAAATCTGTTGTAAGTATTTGGCTATTGAAACACAGAGCAACCAGAAGATTTACACAATCCTCCAGATGCAATCTTGGTATGAAGATCATGGTAGTTTTATCCATGACAGAGCAGAATACAAAGAAATTGTGTCATGTGTAAGAGAAACCCATAAGCATTTAAACTGGTCATTGCCTAGCTTACTTCTTCTCCCATTACAGAGAAGGCTTTTCGCGGCTAAAATAGTATCTCCAAATAATCCAGATTCTTTCAGAGCATTTCTGCATCAGTTTACTGGTCCTCTTGTGATGATTCCACTCCTCCCATGTTGAGGGTTGGGACTGGATGATCTTTAAGGTCCCTTCCAACACATAACATTCTATTATTCTGGGATTCCATGTTGCTGAACTGTGGAGCTCTCCACAGTCATGGTTTCCTTTAGGATGGAAACTGAAGAGTGATGGAGTGGACAGGAAAAAGGAAACAATACCCCTCAGAAGGAAGGACAGGAAATCTGAAGTTGGTTTTGGAAGAGAAAATATAAAAAATCTGAGAATCTAAACACTATATTTTGACAGTATCAAATGAAAATTATCTTGACTGCAGACTCAGAGATCTTTGGCTCTGTCTACATTCTTAAACTTCTACATACATTTGAAGTCTAAAAAGAATGAATCCTGCAAGACTGAGTTTTCAAATTGCGAGAGGGAGCCTTGAAGCTGTCCAGATTCTGAAAAAGAATTGCTCGAGACCTTACTTGCTGCACCTTTAACATTGTCATCCCCAGAGCTATTCAGATAGTGTTCCAAAGCTGTGACTCAGAAAATGAGGCCTCCAGGGAGTTTTTCTCACCTAGTAAAAGCAGCCAAAATCCAGGTTTAGCACCAGAGCAGGCTTCTATTATAAGAGTGTTAGTGTAATGATGGATCCCTCTGAGACACTCTAGGATGACATCTGTGATGATAAGAGCTCTCCCCAGTCAGTTTTCCTCTGTCTCTGTTCAGTGACCCTCAGAGAAACAACATGAAATCTGACAAACACATTCCAGGAACATTACTTATGGTACATTTTAGTGACTTCAGCTACAAATATTTCCTCCTGTTTTTCTCATTGTTGTAATCGTTGCATGACAAAATAGCTCTCAGTATTCACTATCACAATTGATTTAACCTATCTGTTTTATACAAGTCAACCTATCTGCTTCTAATTTCATTTTGCTTTCAAAACAAGTTTATAGAATAGGCTAAGATGTTTTTTTTGTAATTTATAACAACTCCAGACAACCCATCTAGACTTCTATGTGTGGGAATCCAGAGCTTCCCTCTGGCTGCCCTGGAAGGTCTGGGACCCTGGCAGGGGGTCAGGAATCCCTCTGTACAGAGCCCCCAGAGACACTGTCTGTGATCTCTGTCCATGGAAAAGAGTTTTCAATCTTACAGGATGAATTACAAGCTCTGAGTGTTTGATATAAGTAATAATTAAGTGTGGCATGGGTGCAAAAGTAAAATTTTAGGATTCTAGATTAGGGGTCAAAGGGGACAAGATGGAGGAAATTGGGTGTGTCTTGTCCTTTTTCTTCTTCTTCATGCCCTCCAGGTTTCACTGTAGTGTTGGCATTTTTCTATTGGTTTAGGCTGGGGACACGCTGTTCAACGTAGGTGACAGATATTGGCACATTATTGTAAATACAGCGCAGGTAGTTTCTGGTATATAATGTTTGTAACATCCCACTGAGGGCAGAGCTCCACACGCTGCCCTGCAGGACAGACCTGCGGCAGGGCAGCAGAACATGTTAGAGATAAGCAAGAATAAACAATCTTGAAAACAGCACAGATGAATTATGATTGCTTCTTCTTTGGCAACGGGGCAGAAAGACAGAGACTTTCTACAATCTCGGATTCATCAATACCACACATTCTGACACGATGGATCTCAATCACTTGTAGCTATAATAAGATAAAATCTCTGAAGGAACCTTTGTCATGAGAGCATTGTGGCAGGCCAAACTGCATAGATGGAGGGGCTTCAGAGCAATACTTGGCAGAAAAAAAATCAGTGTATTGGAGACTTACAACTGTTCAGTTCAGTATAATAGGACTGAGTCCAAAAGAAAAAGGGGGTGCATTAATGATTTTGGAATTGGAAGGGGGGGGTCTGATTTCAGCTCATTTAATTTGTCAGGATTTCTGATTCTTTAATGGCAAGCTTTTCAGAATGGCAGATATAGCTTTTAAATGCATTTAAAAGCATTAAAATGCAGTGGAATGGAAGCACATTTTCTGAAGGGTACAATTTCTGCCAAAAGCAGAGAGAAGAAGCTATGTCATTTTTAACAGATGATAGCTTTCTAAAGCTACCAAATTATCTTTGCAGCTACAAAAGTAACTCTATTCTCTTCCCTTCAGGGATTTGAAATATTAAGAGCCAGTTTAGTTGTCTTTTATTCCCCTGATTCTGTCTTTTCTAGCTTTTGTACTTTCCTTATTACTCTGCATGTCTCTGAGCACACTTTTTTCTGTACCATTTTCCCAGCTACTGAGTGCAAAACTTTGTAAGAAATCCCTAAAACTTTTATCCTGGGTAAACTAAATTACAGATTTAAGAGCAAAACAAAACCATATCTCAAGAGTTCTTTATCTTTACCAGAAGCATTTCAGGACAGCGTCCAAAATTCATAATGCAATTAAGATACTGTCTTCCGGCATTGGTGCAGTTGAGACTAATCCTCTTCAATGCTTTGACTCAATGATCAATATTTCTAATGGCTATCTTTATTGAAAACTTGGGGCTCCTTCTATCTGGACATGGATTCCTATCAGACAGTTTAAAGCCTTGGATTAACCTTCAAGCAATCAAAGCATTAACTCTTTTTGATTGTGAAAAGCTAACTTCCCCAGACATGAGTAAGTATATGGCTCTTGGAAGAGAGAAAAGTTTGGGCAAGGTTCACAATCAGTAACAAGCTGCAGTGATCGTAACTCCAGGAGAGCCTTGCTCCCCATTCACATACTGCCTTTGGCCTGGCCAGACTGAAGCTGTTTGCATGTTCTTGTTTTGGTCTGAAACAAAAAGACATGAAGAGACCAACTGTGGAGAGTAAGAGCTTGTAGGAAATTGCATGTTTTAATTTCCTGTACCAGTATTCTGCAATTCAAAATGTTGATTGTTTATGTGCCTACATTTTCAAACGTAAATTAAATACATCAGTTGTGCCTGGAACTAGCTGACACAACTGAGACGTACCATTTATTTTCCTTAAATAAACCAAGCTTATTTTCCTCATTTTTTCTTTAAGTTTTTATATGGTCCTATATTGTATATTGTAAAAAAATGACATGATAAATGGATGCCTCTCCAGGGTGTTCCACTGCAAAGAATGCATCTGCCATTTGGTCATGAAAGAAGAAACAGCTTTTTGTTTCTTCACAAGCCAGATGCAAAAACATTGGATATTGAAACTGCAAATAGAGTAGGGACAAATGGTAGATATTTAGAGGTTGTGCTTTTCTCCTTTGAGGGAAGATTTTTTATTAAATTCTGAAATTTAAACTGAACATAAAAGTCTTTGAAGTACAGACACTGAGGCTGTCATTAAGTGAATCTCATTAGAGTTAAGGAGAGATTCCCTGCAATGCAAGCCCTTGGAATAACATTTTACCACTTCAGTCTGAAGCACAGACCTGTTTACATAAGCGAGTTGATCAGAAATAGTTTCTGGCCAAACAAATGTTCAAGAAGATTAATGGTGAACACATGTTGTATTTTGTTATCTAAAACAACACCCAAATTCTCAACTGAAATCTAGGTTATGTGATGACATAGAGTGTTGGTTAAGGGTATTTCCTGCTTTTGGAGTGTTAACTCTGTCCATTTTTATTGCCTTTTGGAGAATGCAGTTGGGCTCTTTGTAGAAGAATTTCACTCAATTACTATGGAAGGGATGAATTTTCTTTCCTGCTGTAGGGTAAAGACGTGTAGGCCTGAGAGGTGCCCCAAGTATGTACGTAGAGATCACAGAATTCTTTTATCCACAAGGACAACAATGAGATTACTAGCAAAAGCAGCTCCTCCCTCAATTCAAGCTATTCTATAGTGTTAGGATACCAGCGGAGCTTATGGCACAGCAAGAGGTTTGGTATTACCCTGGTTCACCAGAAATCACAGTTATGTGCTGCTGGTTCTAGGCGGTTGACTCCATTCTGCTGAATTGGTCTACAGCCTGGAGGCCTTATTAGAGCTCCCAGTGTTACTGAATAATTAAATAGAACTGATGTAGAAACAGTCCATGATGTACAACAGACCAGGCATGTTTACCTTTGTATTAAAGAGAAACTCAAGCCATTAAATCAATGAAGCTAAAGGAAGTTGAAACTAGCCATTAATATGGAACTGGTAGACAACAAGTTGAACATATAGAGATGTGCTTTTGCAGCAAAGGTGGCTGCTGCTGCTGTGTAAGGGAAGGGCATGGCCAGTAACTTAAAGGAGGTGGTTCCTCACTCAGCCTGGTGAGGCCACCTGGAGTGCTGGGCCCAGTGCTGGGCTCCTCACTACAGGAGGGATGTGAGCATGTGAGTATACCTCAGCCAGTCCAGGGAAGCAGCACAAAAATCACAAATGGATTGGAGCATCTGACATAGTAGGAAAGGCTGAGGGCTGGGATTGTTTGACTTTGGTAAGAGTAGGAGTAGAGGGAATTCTTAATAGCATGGATGGAGACCTGATATAGTGGGTGTAAAGAAAATAGAGCCAGACTCTTCTCAGTGGTATCCAGTGGAAGGACAAGAGGCAATGAGCACAAACTGAAATGCAAGAGATTTTGTTTGAACACCAGAAAGCTATTTTTTTTTAACTGAAAAATGATTCAGGATTTTCATAGGTTGCCCTGTGAGGTTGTGAGTCTCTGTCCTTGAAGATATTCAAACCCAGTTGAGTATTGTCCTGAGCAACCTGTTGCAGTTGAGCCTGCTTTGACCAGGGGCGTTAGATTACATAAACTCTAGAGATTTCTTTTCATCCTAACCATTCTGTAATTCTGCAATTACAGACTTAGCCATGCAAGTGAGTGTGATACACTGGGGATTCATTGTCCACGTCTCAGCTGCACTCAATACAGACAGCTGAGCATTCCAACTCCTATGCGAGTGAATATCACCTACAAATTTACTCCTCAGTGTGTCTCTGGCAGCTGCTTTCTACCTTACAGTTCTGTGTCCTATCTGTCAGAAGGAGAATCATGAAAATGCAAAAGCAAGAGCTAGAAGAGTGCTGGAACTCAAAATGTCTCTCAGACATTTTTAGAGGTTCCAGGCCTTGGTCAGGAGTATTTTAGACCTTGGCAGGCAGCTGGAAACAGCTGTGATTTTGAGTTTGAGCCATGGAATGAGTTACCAACTTTGAAGGTGGAACAAGCAGTCACAAAGGGTTAGATAGTACAGTAAAAGTAGTTACAAAACAGAGGGAAAATTTTTTTAGTATTGTACAGGGGGGTTTTAGCACCTGTACAAGGGGGTTTTTATTTTGCACATGGTTCTAAGTTCCAAGAAGTTCTAAGATGGAGGAAAGTGGGCTGATCCTGTTCTTCTTCCTTCTTCTTCCTTGCCTCCATGTTCTTGGTGATGTTGGCACTCACAGATTGGTTTAGAGTAGAAAAGCACTTTGTAATATAGGTAGTAGGTATTGGGGGAAAAGTATAAACATGTAATACATAATGTATCATATAAAAGATAGCAGCAGTCCTGGGCTGGGGGAGAGAAGAAGAAGACAGCAGACAGAGAGGATGTCAGGGTGTGTGTGTCTCTCTGCCTGGGCTGCTGACCAAACAGCCGCAACCCGAGAAGACAATCTTTTAGATAACTCACAAGAAACTGCCTTGAGGCCGAACAACAAGAGGCTGCGGGGCTTTTCTTTGGAAGCACGGGTTGGAGGAGAGACTTTACCGGCACACGAGACCCCAGACCAAACCTGGGGTTCCCACAGAAGAGGTTCTAGGATATGTACCCACATAACACAGACTGCAGCAGATTGTCCTACCTGGCATAAGAATGACCAAATACATCATTGTTGCTGGATCTATGGACCAAAGTCACATTTTCAATTCAGCACGTCAAAAACTCTGCCTGCACTGGTTCTGTCCATGACTGCATTACCTATTTCAGGTTACAGAGCTGCCAGCATTAGTGTTGCCTTTCTATTATGTATTGTTTCTCTTCAATGAAAACTGAAGAAATACTAGCCTTTGGCCCACACCAGCAACTTCAAACAACCTTGTCACACACCAGTTGGTGGCCATCTCCCTTTTTTAGAGGGTAAACCAAAGTCAAAATATAATCCATGGCCTCCAGCTCATGGCTATGGGAGTTTCAAGGAGTGACAGCTGAATGTCACTCCCACAGGTTGCAGCTCTGTGCAAAAAAAGCCAACAGTGGGAATTGGGATGACAAAGGCTAAACCTGCTTTTGTCAGAGCAGCATAGGAAATGTATGGTATAGTGGAAAAAGAACCCAGGGGTGCCTGTTGCTGTATCTGATCTCCACTTTACATTTTGTTCAACAAGATGTCCATCCCTTGCCAACTAAGTTCTAAATGATTCATTTTGTTGCTGGATAGTCATATTTTGTGGGTAGCCACTAGTCAGTTTGAGTTATTCACTTCTACAAAATACTTCCTCTAGAAGGCACTGTAAATAGAATTAATTTTTAAATAGTTTGAGTTTTTTGAAAGCCATGAGCAATGGTTATTAATATTGGCACAGAACAAGTCACATACTGATGATTCAAGGGATAGAAACTGGAACATTTTGGACAGAACGGATGTTTTTATATTCACTTGCCTTATATCCAGACACTCTGGTGGTATAAGTGTTAATTATACCCAAGACAGCAAAGTGAGGAAGTCAGGTTCTAATACGTGTGGTAAAATAAATCTTTAGATGAAGCAAACCTTGTATATTCAAATAATTTCGTTTCCATTTCTCAGTTACAACATGCAATTTTGTCATGCATCTCTTCTGCATGACAGAGGAGGAGGAAGGAGTTTGTCTCATTGAAGGCAGTGGAAAGTGTGCTTGATATAGCATGCACAAATATGGACATGAAGTTGTGAGGCTGCACTGCTCACTGCCCTTACAGATGCAAAGAAGCATGCACTCAGATTCCCGAACAACCTACAGTGATGTTTTCACTTGAAATTTTTTTGCATTGAAGCTCATTCTTGTGATAAAAAATGGTCACTCCCCAGCCAGTTAGCTAAACAAGCCAAGAAAACTGGCCACTTGGTGATTGCAGCCTAGTTACTGCGAGCACAACTGCGCATTGTTCCGCTTCCCTAAAAAAATAAATTAAAAAATCTCCAAGGCTTGCCACTGTTTGGAAAGAATCTATAATTTTTTTGCACATATCTAGACTGGTTTACTGCTTTTCAGTGTGACTTCTTGTTATGGTATCAGCCAGCTGGTAACAGCCAGTATGTACTTTTTGACTGCTGCTGACCAAGGCAGACTCTGAGAAATCTTCAAAAGCCAAAGAATTTGCCAGTAACTGAGTCACTTTAAGCAGCCTACCATGAATTTGTAGCATGCCATACAATCAATTTTTGAGTCACCATCTGAAAACAGCCTTGATGAATAAGTACTTGACAAGAAAATGGATCTGAAATTTCCAGCTGGTCTTATGCCAGGATTCTGCCATGCTCCCTTTGTCTCCAAAGTCAAGACACTTGAAGGGATCTCAGTATAAATGACTATTAAATATATCCTAATATCGTGTTCAATAAGGGGCTGCACAAGGGCTTTGACAATGCCACCTTCTGTGGAGACACACAGAATCTGATGCAACAAGACACACAAACACACACACACACAGACACACACACACACACACACACACACACACACACACATTGCCAGGGACTGCATAGAAATGAGGAATTGCTTGGGTGTCCGGAGTCATGAGGGTAATACCCACCTCTCTCTTGTTGCAGTCTGACCAAGGACAACATGCCTAAAACACTCGCAGATCTTAAGGGAAAGAGAAATTATTGGTGTTTAATTCACCACTAGGTGTCACGACGTCTTCATTTTTAACCAGACTACTGAGTTTTTCTATGCCTACCAGAAAGAAAAAAGCTTAAGATGAAGGCAGGAAGCCAGTGTATTAGCCAGATACCTAGGCCCGCTCCAATCTAAATTCTTTTAGTAAAGTCAGGTTAGTAGATAGCACATTCAAAAGAAATAAAAATAGAGAAATCAGCCCCATCCCTTTTGCAGATTACTTCTATAATTACTTCTATACTTCACTACACCATAGTGAAACACCAAGAATGTTATGAATACAGATGATTGTAAAGTTCAGCATGCTTAATACATCACGGGATTCCTTTTTATATTTGTTTGTATTACCCTGCCAGGAATGAGCCCCAGATGCAGTAGAATGACAGGTAGATGAAAGTGAAAAAGGTTTTCCCACACTTACAATATGATTCTTAGAAGAGCTGATTATTTGAAAGTCCATCTGTGTTGTTACTGACAAATACTGTAATTTTTTGTGGCTTTGTTGACCAATAAATATACAGACACAAATCTATGTACATATTTTAATATACATTCATGGGAAAAACATGGGTCAGGAAGAGTTAATGCAACTACCCCTCCCATTGCCACGTACATTTCCTATGCTGCCATGCTCTCCAGGGATGTTTCACCACTTCCTGATCTGCTGGCTTTTCTATTGAAAAAGCTAGTTTCATGTTCTCCATTGAGCTGAGACTTTTATCTCCTTCCTTGCAAGTAGACAAATTCTCTTCAGGGTAAGGTTGGAACATATTGGATTTTCAAGTGTGTGTACTTGAGGCAGCCAGGAAAGGGGTGAGGAGCTCTCTCTCTCTCTCTCTCTCTCCCTCTCTCTCCACAGTTTCCACAATACCCTTCTAAACGGGATAAAAAAGAGTTGTGGCCTTGTCAGGAGAAGGACAAACAAATGGTTCATGAGTGCTTTGCCCCTTCTCTCTACATATTACATATCACATTTAATGCACAAGGGTCTGGGGTAGACATGAACCCACCAGCCCAGGAAGAGGCAGGAGACCTGATCCATCAGCCTAGATGCTTCTGGGCACTTTTAGGAATTTGGCAAGAAGAGTGGACTGAAGCAGCTGCCCAGTATGGGCAGATGTTTTTTCCTCTGACCCCTTGTAGAGTACACATTTACTGGATGATGTACAGCTTGTTCTCTGAGCCAAAGGAAAAATCCAAACATTGCTGGCTGCAGTCAGATTTTTTTTGACCTCTTAAGTAGCTTAACATGGTACTGGCCTTCTTTCCCATTTTAGGTCTTTCCCTTCCTAAACAGCAGAAGGGATTTAATGATACAGCTTCTCAGGTACCTACATAATGCCCTGAGCTGGATTTGTGATAATTGTCTTTATATTTTGTTCACTTTTTGAGACATCCTAGAGAAACAGGGAAATACAGAAGGGAACCTCACAAGTGACTTTTTCTCTTCTAGGTGCAAAGGGTGTTTTTATTGCAATGTGCTATGAGTTTCCATCTTCCTGTTCTTTAAGTTAGGAAATTGAGAATCAGCATTTGCACGAGAATTTAAGACTTTACAGTTTCCTGCATCCTTCAAAGTAAAGTCGCTGGGTGGTCTTGGCACTGAGCTCTCATATGGAGCCAGTAAAGGTGACTTTTAGAAGTGCAGAAACCAAGAGATCTGATTCACATTAAAAATATGTAATTAATCTACTCCATAAATTAAGATTGATTCATATTCCATATTTTGTGTGGAAGCAACACGAAAGACTTCACCACTTAGGATTCAGTGGGCATTTTGGATATTTGTTTAAAAGGGAGGCTGTTCCACTTTTTACTTTTCTTTTCATAGTTGTCTCTTAATTTAATAACATTGCCTTAATATTTCCTTTGCTATTACAGAAATTCATATAAAATTTTCTTACTATTTTTCCAGTTCATTTGCCTTGGGCTTTTGACAATATCTTCTGTCTGTCTGTTTCACTTTTGTAAAATTGGAAAGTGTTATAGTAAAATCACAGAAAAGCAGGGGAATTCAACAGCAGGTGCTGGGACTAAAAATATTTTCCACCCATTCTCTAAATTAATGGAGTGTATTTCAAACTGCCATAGTCTTTAATCTATAGATTTAGTTCATTAATCACCATTCTTAACAAATACAGGGCAAACTGAATGTCATTATTAATTAATTAATTTATTTATTGCACCTGATAGGAAATGGGAATATAATGCCTCAATTTATTTTCTGACCCCTCATTTTCAGGTCCTGAAACAAAGCCCATGCCTCCTAGACTGAAGAACCTGCCATTTCTGCTCTTTTTCCCGTTTCCCGGAATAGGAAGAAGTTTCCCATCCACATCTGTCTGTGAGTGACACTCATTTGCGAGATGTTTCCCTCTCCTGCACCAAGGGCAAAGGTCTGGTGGCTTGTTGGGCTTTGAAAGTTGTGGGCAGTTCCTTTTAATATGTCCTTGTGCCCCACACCCAAAGCACCGTCTCTCTGCATTAGGGTTGCTCTTTGTATAATTTGCAAGAGCTTCCCTAATACGTTTTTCAATTTGATCCCCCAAGTGTTCCTCCATGATGGAAGCAACATGTTGTGGTGTCCCCACCTTGCTGCACACCTCGATCATGTCTGCCAAAGTGGCCTGGTGCGGCATCATGCTGATGATCCGTCTGCACTCCGGATTGGCATTGGAGAACACGAGGCTTTTGATCAGGTGTGGTTTTGCTCCCTCCTCGCTCACCTGCCGCTCCACCACCTGAGAAAGACGATCCACGAATGAAGAAAACGGCTCTGCAGGACCTTGTTTGATCTCGGTGTAGATTGTGTCCTGGACCCCCGCTGGAGCAATTTGAAGAATCGCCCTCTGTGCTGCCTCTTTGATGTCGCTGAGCACGTGACGCGGGAGCCTCACCGCTTGTTGAGTTGGATCGTCCTCAGGAGGATCACCAGCAAGCTGCGTCATGGTGAGGTTCGCATTCGGCCCGCCCTGGTATCTGGCTCTCAGCTCCTCCAGGGATCTCCTCCATGCCTTCTGCCACACGAGAGCTTGGGTGTCTGTAAGAACTGATGTCGCAAGATATTTAAGATCATACGGTGTTAAATCATACATTCCAAAAATACTTTTTAACATTTGCTTGAAATATGGTGATGACAACCCATTGTCCCGAATGGCCTTAGCTAAATCTTTGATTGCTCCACGGTCCAGGCGTTCCCATCTCGGGTTTTGGCCCTGAGCGTCATAGTTCACTGGCATCATTATATTTCCCGAGCCCTGCAATAAACCTTTCTCTTTCTCCAACTCTGCTCGAATGTCCTGCCAGTCCACTTTTGCGCTCTGCAAAGCTGTAAATTCAGTGGGTACTTGCCTGTAGAGTGGAGTCATCTGTTGTGGCTGCAGTTCTGGTGCAGCAGCACTCACCGATACCAATGGCATCTGCAGCATCTGCGAAGATGAAGGCTGGAAGCCTCTGGAGAAAAGTGAAGCATCTGCTGTGGAGGAGAACACACGACTGCCTTGCATTATTTGGAAAATTTTTGGAAGATGAACCAACAGTTCTGGCTGTGACTCCAAGGCTGTGCTTAAATATCGTAAAAGAAATTCAACAACCCCCTTTGATATTAAAATTGACTCTCCCTGCCCCGAAAGTTTGGCAGACCTTGATTTTGGAATTGTCCAAGCTGGGACACCCTCCGAAGCGGTGATGCGTATCGTTTCCTCCCGTTGCTGCGCCTCAGCAGAAGTGTCCTGAGTCCCGCACTGTTCCGGTGTCAGTGGAGGTTCCTGCTGCCGTGCAGATGTGACTTTTTTCACCCTGGATTTTTTTCTTATAAGAAACTGGAAAAAAGTCCTGCAATGTTACAGACCCACCACTGGGTGGCGCAGTGCCTCGACCGGACAAGTTCTGCGAAGCCTGTTGCAATGTTGTGGTTCCGCCGCTAGATGGCGCTGCCGCCTGACCAGCTGAGGTCGGAACCGCACTCTGCTCTTCAATCTGCACTTCTGACAAACATTTTAACACCTCTTCTGTCAACTGATTTACATTTGCAAATCCCGCACTAATTCCCGATAAACCTTTGAGCATTTCTCCTAACAACTGATTCACGTTTGCAATCCCTGCAGTTGATGAAACTGACTCTTGTTGTAACAACTGTTCTAATTCGGTCATGTCAGAAGCAGACAGGGATTGGCCGTGGGCTTGGGCCGTCTGTTGCCATGGGAACGATGATGGAACCGTGCCCTGAGGAATGTTTACCTCCTGGCCACGCCCCATCCCTGCCTGCGTCATCTCAGGGGAGTGAACGCTCCTGCTCCGACCCTGGCTATGCTTTGGCCTCGCTCCGCCCCGCACCGCCTCTGAATCAGAGCCACTGCCGTCCCCCCCAAGGCTGACGCAATCACCTTCCTGTTCCCATTCCAACCCTGATGTTTCCGTCTCACTTTGCCCGTCTCCTGGCTCCATGCCAGCACCCACAGCCTGCGCGCGCCGCCTCCGCCCCCTGTGTGCCCGTCCCGCGCGTTCGAAATGTGTGAGAAATCCCCTCCACCCGTGGCTGTCGGGTTTTGCTCGACCTTCGCGCGCATGCCCGCCGCCTGAGCTGCAGCGAGGAACGCCTCCCGCTGTCCCTCTGCCGCTTCCTCAGCAGCCCTGGCTGCCGCGGTCAGGGAGCTAAGTTCCCACGCCCTTTGGGCGGCCGCTTCTGCGGCCTCACGGATTCTCGACATTGAACGCGTCACCGGGCGCTCCGAGCGTACCACCGTCGCACTCGCACCCCCCGCTTTCGCCCCGATCCGTCCCGCCCCCGCCGCTCTCCCCGGCCTCGCCTTCTGCGCGGGCTGTTTTGAACTCCCAGCCTGCGCAGATGTGGAGGCGCTTTCCTCTCCCTCCTCCCCCTGCTCTGCACTCACGTTCGCACCTTCCCCCACCGGAGCTGCTGCCGCCGCCGCCGCCCCCCCCCCACCGTGGGTTTGGACTTGGGCAATGCCTTCCTCCCACTGAGGGTCGCGGCTGTGCCTGGCTCGCCCGTCTGGGGAATTTCTGCGTCGGAGGAGCTTAGGGACTCTTGGGAAACTGAGGAACAGTGAGAACCCGGGGACACGGGACGCGATGGGGTATCATCTCCCTGATTTTCCACAGAAAGCAATCCTGCCTTTCCTGTGTCTGTGGTGAGAGGATCTGTCCCAAGCTGCTGGCCGGACTGTCCCCCCTCCTGTTTGTCACCAGGAGCCGTAGCTGCCTGGCTTGAGCTGCCGCGTTGTGAGAGTGACTCTAAAACTGTTCTTGCTGAAGATAAAAGTTTTGCGGCAAGCTTATTATTTTTTATAGCCTGATAATATAATTGCTTGTTAATTTCCTGCCAAAAATTTGGCTCATACAATAAATCTGGATCTGAGTGTGGGAAGTTACACCGCACCCATAATAATAAATCTTTCAACTCCTTTTGAGCAATCTCTACCGGATGGGCAGAGATGATGCCCTGGAAAGCAGATACTATTTCTTTTTCCTCTTGGGAGAATTCCCCCCCCCATGTTCTTAATTTTGACCGTTCTCACCAAAAGCTGTGTCGGCTCGAGGTCAGTCCGGAGATGGCACTGATCACCGTCCAGCAGGTCACAGGTGAGAGATCCCAGGCGCGCTTCTGGGTCGTCTCCTCCCTGGAAAGTCCCCGAGACGAGTTGTTTCGGTGAAGGTCAGGTTCTTATCTCGAGCTGTCCGCTCCCTCTCGTCTTGGAATTTGCGGCGAGTGTGTGCTCTGCTCTTCTCTCTTTTTTTTTTTTTTTTTCTCCGCTGATGCAGGTTGGAGGTTGTTTGATGTTTCTTTTTGGTCTTCTTGCTGGTGCCCACCCACAGGGACGCCAGTTGTGAGAACCCCGGGTTTGGCTGGGGTTCTCGTGTGGTGGTAGAGCTTCTCCTCCAACCCGTGTTCCCAAAGGAAAACTCCGCAGTCTCTTCTTGTTCGGTCTCAAGATGTTTTATTGCTAGTTATCTAACAGATTAAGTTCTCGGGCTGCGGCCCTTTGGTCAGCGGCCCAGGCAGAGAGGCACACACTCCTGACACCCTGACTGTCCGGTGTCTTCTTCTCCTCTCTCCCCGCCCAGGGCTGCTGCTATCTTTTATAAGATATATTACGTATAACATGTTTACAATTATTCCCCAATACCTATTACCTACGTTACCAAGTGTTTTTCTATTCTAAACCAATCTGTGAGTGCCAGCATCACCAAGAACATGGAGGTAAGGAAGAAGAAAGAAGAAGGGTGGGTTCAGCCCACTTTCCTCCATCTTAGAACTTCTGACCCCCATGTACAAAGTAAAAACCCCCCTGTACATGCACTAAAACCCCCCTGTACACTACCAAAAGATATTTCCCTCTACTTTGTGACTACATTTACTATACTATCTAGCACTTTGTGACTGCTTGTTCCACCTTCAAAGTTGGTAATTCATTCCATGGTTCAAACTCGAAATCACAGCTAAATCCAGCTGCCTGCTGGGGTCCAGACTGCGTCTGACCACGGCCTGGAACCTCTAAAAATGTTTGAGAAACATTCTGAGTTCCCACAATTTCTATAGCTGTATGCTCCTTCTCTTCCAAATCTCTTCTAGCTATGTCTTCTCTTGTGCGGATGGGTTGTTTCTGGTTCAGTAAATACTTGTTGACTTGCATAAGGACAAATTATTTTGGAGCATTTTTGCCCTACAGGAAGTAATGCCTATCTAGTGAGAATAGAATGGAAACACCCTCAGGATATCCAGATGCTTTGCTTTAGCCAATTATATCTGAACATCAAGTGTCATCTGAACAAAAGAGGTACATAATTTTTTCAAGAATTTCACATAAACTAGATTACACACTGAGGAGGAAATGTTAGAAATTTCCTAATGTTCCTACAGAAACATTATTAACACTACCAATTGTTTTGATCTCCAATACAAAATCCTACCAATGCCAGTTTGCAAATTGTACTCAAACTGTAGTAGAAGGCTGTCATGGGAATTACCAGAGACCTCAGATTAAACTCTTGAACAGCAGATCTAGGAGTTGATGAATCTTGCCAAATCAGAAGCTCTTCTGAGCATATGCAGAAACTTGGGTTTGGTGCCCAGGAGATCCCTTCTTGTCAAGGCTAGAGGATGTGAGTGCTTAACAGAGTCAGTTTTCCACACCTGGACTTGGCATCTAAACTCTATTTAAATCCCACTTCAGAACTAAGAAAGGACATTATATACTTGGTCTGCACTCTTCTCTTTTTTGCTGTTGGAAAACAGGGAAACTGTTTCACAGTGCTCCTCGAGATATACTGCTAGTACCCGCTTTAGGAAAGGTAGGGATTGTTACCTGTGAGCAGAGATCACACATCAGTGAAGGAAGGGGAGCTGTTCTAGGGACTATGAAGTACTTGTACACTGTGACAAAGGGGACAATGACAAGGACCTCAGACTTACATGGATCTGCTCTTATCTTCTTCTCACACATAACAACCTGAACTTGAGGAGTTGAACTTGAAGAGGAGTAGACAAACACCTAGAGGGCAAATAGAAGGTTTCCTTGTATCCTTAAAGATAGACCAGTGATGATTCTGAATGAGAATTTTGACTGCTTAGGAGCAAATTTGCTTTAAAGTAGGAGGTACACAAACATAGAAAGACCATTTTATAGACAGAAGTCCTTGAAAAGCTATACCTTAAAACAACAGACTGTAGGAGATGAGAAGCTGTAGTATTTTCATTAGACACAGAGGGATCTGAAATACTGTGAGATCAAATGACAAAGAGAGAAACATAAGAACATGGCATGGATAAACTGAGTGGAACAGCAGTCCCTGGAGACTTTGAGTAGGCAGCTGGACTGCTCTTATCTTGCAAACTTATTCAAGTGCTGATTGGAGATGTGTGCATCTCTTCATGAGATGCCTGCAAACTAGGACATCACTCTGGCTTGTAGAAATTTAATGAACAATATTCTCTTGTTGTTGTGTAATGGTTTTTGGCAGATGAACCAACATATAACCCATGGATATGGTTAATTACAATGACTCTGAAAAAATGAAAACTAGTCAGGATTGAATTGCTAGAACACTGCAATCTGTAACATGGTGAAATCAGAAAATGTCTTTAGGAAGCAAAAAAATGTTGCTAAGAGTTAACACCATCAGAAGGGATGTATTTCAGGGAGCTAAAATAAACCCACTGAAGTAGTTTGGTGACCCCAGCAGAAGGCAGTCGGGGCTATGTCTTGGTGGACCCACTTAACTGTGGAACATGTCACTCCATCAGCACAAGCATCTGTTTCAAAAGTGTATGTCATCAAAGAGGCTGCTGAGATGAAATTGCAACGATTAGCCAAACACATACGCCATAAAATATGCATTCAGAGCACAGAACTCAAACTGAAAAAAACCCCAAGTTGTCACTATTGCTCTATAATGTTCCTTAAATAGCAGCTGGGAAAATCAGTTGCATGCAAATCTTAATGAATGAAATCTAAACTTGCTATCTCCAAGTTTTTGAGTGAATGCCACTGATGGGTCATTTACCAATGATACTGTTCAGTTTATTGGCCTTTTTATTCCAGACTTGTGTGTATAAAGCAGTCATTTGTTGTTGGAGGGATGCCGCGGGAGACAAGACTCATGATATCATGATCATCAAGTCTCAGTTTATTGTAACAGATTACACAGTTTATATATGTTCGTTAATTAGCTCATACATATTGCAAAAGCCAAGCTCATGATTGGTTGCTATGTGACTTGTACTATTATCTTAAAAGTATCTTTGTGAATGATACCTGCCTGTCCAGCTGGCCTTGCAGTTTGAACAGCTTAGCACTTCTTTGTTCTTCTGTATCTATTTCTACATACCAAGCAGTTTCAATATCCTGCTTTCTGCACACCATCTTCTCTTCAGGGCCATGGGAACTTTGCAGCAGTCACGTAGCCCTCCCTATTAGGATTAATTTTACAGTATCATGTCCCTTGTTGTTCAACCATTCCTCTGTCAGGCTCTCTTCAATTTATGACAATGGCCTCATTTTCACAGCAAGTGTTCCCATATGCTTCTGCTGAAATGGTAGTTTTCAGAGTCTCTAAAACAAGCCTGATTTTCTGAGTGGTTAAAGATGGTTTTTAGTTGTGTAACTTTCAGGCATCCCATATCAGAGAGTTTAGGCTAAGTGGAGAAAGTTAGAGAAGATCTCAGGCAGTTACTAAGTCCTGCCAAACCCCAGGGGACAGCTTATTCATCACATTTTATATACTGAAAACTTTGTGTCTTTGCTATCTGGGAGTCACACAGCCAGTCACAAATCTTGTCAGGAATGAACACTGCAAGCAGCACAAAAAACAATGTGGGGGTTTTCTGTTTGGTTGGTTTGGGTTTTTTTAAGTCTCCAATCAGCTGGACTAAACATCCTGGGCAGCCCTAATGGGGACTGGTCTCCCTGATAACCACAGAAACTGCTGATACTCAAGCAGAGCACTGAGAAATAACCTGCTGAATGATAAATTGCTGACCAATGCAATCACTGAGCAACTGGTTCTTAATTAATATTTTGCCAGTCAATGTTAATTGATCAAGTTTTAGTACTACTTCACTTTGGACAGTCTTTTCTTGCTTTGATTTTATCTTTTGGCTTTGTAGAGCTGTCTTGTCATATTAATGAAAAGCTATTCAGGGCATTCAGGTGGTATTCACATTATTTGAGATTTCTATGGTAAGTGGCATAAATTTCAACCTGCTTCTTTTGTCCTTAACCAGGAATTTTTCTTTGCACTTTATCTTCCTTCTTTTGTCAAGGAGGGCAAGACAGATGTGCTGGTACCTGAGTTTTAGAAACAGTCATTTGACTGGCCTGACTAAGATCAACCTGTCACAGGCTAATGGACATCCATTTGGGAGTAGGTAGTGAAGATGAGATTTACTGTTTTCAGACTTTTTTGGGTAGCATGTTTTTGCCAGGTTGTCAAAGTTTTTGCATGCTGAGCTTACTGTAAAGGGACTAACTCCTATATAGCCTGAGAGCAATCACATTTTTAAAGTAACATCTCTGATTTATTGGGCATACATGTAGAGATGTCACTTTGGAGCTGGTGTCACAGTTCTGGGATATGAGCTCCTATTACTGCCAATTTGCTTCTAATTGGATAAACACCTTACTTACCTTACCTTCTCACACTGTTCTGTCACAGTCTGTAATGGTGAGTGCCTATCCATGGATACTCCTGGGCTGAGCAATAACAGCTCCAATAGGCCACCAAAATCCTGTACACACTATCCCAAATTTAATGGAACACGAGCTGAAACCTGGCAAGCTCTGTTTGATGTTGACAGATATCATGTGTTCTGTCCCTTAAAATGCATTGAATTGTACAATTCAATATATGGCTCTGATGCCATTGGGGGAAGCCAAAGGGAAAGGAAGTTACTCTTTTCACAGGAACACAAAGACTTTGTGATTTCACTCCCTTATGAAAATGAGGTCAAAGAGATAGTGTCAGTGAAGAAAGTGCAGAAGCGGTCTTGAATCCACTGGGTGAGCACCCACTGACAGCGATGATTCAAATCCCAAACATTTCACTATTTTCAGCAGACTGGGGTTCCTATAATCCCCTGACAATACTGTAATGGATGAATGCCCAGTTTTAAAATCCAGAGAACAACAGTATACAAGAAATGGGATGTATGGGAAGTACTACATGCCTTCCTTACAATTTACCTGCACTATCTTTATGATGATTAGGCAACATTTCCCTGAGAGCCAACTGGGTTGTATGAGGTAAATAATGTATTGAGCAGGGTGTTTTGGTTTTTTTTTTTTTGTTCACCAGACATTGGCAGCAATAATTGAATCTGACATGTTTTACTAGACATTAGTCTCTGGTTCTCTGGCTCTGGCTCACAAATGTGTCGCCAAGAAGCTTTGCCATTCCTTTATAACTAATATTATTCAGAGTTATAATTTATTGGAGCTTCTGTGCTCTTCTTGTCTTGACTAGAATGAAATAAAATCCAGAAATGTCCATTTCTGTTTATTACCAAGAAAAATATTGTAATGTAGAGAGGTAGAGAGGACAAAATACCTAGAAATAACAGGAGGAAGTTTTAGGAAATTAAATTTATTTGAATAGCTTACACAGGAGTCTTTTTGAAAAGGTCATTTTAAAAAGAGGGGTCTCATATGCTTGAAAGGGCAGGACAAAGTGATGTTAATAATAATGAAACAGATTTGATTTTTGAATCTGTGCTTGAATGTATTTTGTGAGCAGTTAATTCCATTGACGGAGTGTGTCCACAGATTGAAAGGTGAGGGTTTATTGGAAACCTGTGTTTCTACAAAAATTGGTTCAACACTGATTAAAAAAATTATCTATGTACCCTGTCCTTTACCTTTACTTTCTCAGTGGAAATAGATTTAAAATTGAAAAAACTTGTCTTTTATCTAGTTTGCTATTAGTGTACTACTCTCATTTTTCTTTTGGTGGTAACATTAAAAAAATTTGTCATACCTTCTTAATCAATATTCCTAGTTGTAGGACTGCTTCTGAGCTCACTCTCTGGTAATCAGGTGCATGATTCTAAAGCAGTTTTCAGTACAAGTTGTGCACATTGCTGTTCACATGATTCTGTCTATCCTTAATAAAACCTCCTTGTAGTCAATCTGGAATTGTTAACTTTTCCACATTGTGTAGAGGACTGACTAAAAGCATGGCACAAACAAGAGTTTTACTTCTATTTGTTCCAGGTCTTTTCAAGTATCATCAGAGACAATCACTAAAAGGCAGTTCTTTGAATCCAGGTTTGTCAGCATTTCAGTCAAAATGCTTTGATTATTGCAAACCCTTTGTCAGTCTCTCAATAAATGTTTTGAAGGCACACTCTTCAAAAAGCAAGAAGCTTTTTGCAAAGGGATGTGTATGTTTTTCTCCACATGTTCTCCAGTGCACTGCAGCCGGAAAAAAATACAGAGATTCAGGAAAAACATCAGAAAACATTTCAAAGCATCAAGTCATTTCAGCCTGGGATAAATGGCAAGTAAAAGCAGCAGAGTTTCTATGGCACATGTCTAGTATCAAGCTGGATTTTTTTTCCATCAGCCACAGCTAGAAGAATTACAGTACAGTGTAGTTCATCCTGTACATGATAATGGGTAGGCTAAGCAACCTTCTACAGTCCCTTTCTATATCTGTGAGTGTGCAATTGCAAGGACCAAGAATGTCTACACATTACAATTCAATCTTTTGAATTCAGCACTAGATTTGAAAATATTGCCATGTGACTCTAGGAAGTGGGGATCACTCAATCTCATAGACATTTCTATGTGTATTCAATGATTCCTCAACCAAACACTATGTATTGAAAAGAATTCTGTTAGCTCAGACAAAATATGATAGACATTGATCAGCCATTGTTATTATTCCAAAGACTTTGGATTAGACTCCTGGTCAATACTCAAACCAAATGTTATATACATAACTGTAAATTATAGAATAATTTTGCACACAAACAACACACCCAGCATACCATTAAAACCAGTTTTTGATAGGCCTAATTATGGAAAATTAGCAGAACATCTGTGAAGTCATATATCAGGACAAGAATTATGCTCAATAAAAGACTGCAGAGTAACATCTATAAATCTCCACCTAATATACTTTACATGAGCAAATATGAGGAGGGGAAACAAGGAACATACAGCTCTTCACCAGTGTTCTTGGTATTTTTAGTGGGTACCATGGTTAATACATGCCCTATCTGTTCTACAGCTTCTGAGGAAGAGATTAGCAAAAAGTTTGTGTCATACCTCAATACAATTCTAGAGAAAACTTACTGATGTTAATTGTGTGTGATGGACTAAATTTGGTGCAAAATCAAACTTTGGCTCTGTATCTGCACTAAAAATATAGCTGTAGAGGGAAAATAGGACATTTTTAACAACTTAGCATTTATTGGACTGAAGAGAGCTTGACAGAGGAATGGTTGTACAACAGGGGACATGATACTGTAAAATTAATCCACATAGGGAGGGCTACGTGACTGCTGCAAAGTTCGCATGACCCTGAAGAGTAGATGGTGTGCAGAAAGCAGGATATTGAAACTGCTTGGTATGTAGAAATAGATAGAGAACAAAGAAGTACTAAGCTGTTCTAACTGCAAGGCCAGCTGGACAGGCAAGTATCATTCACAAAGATACTTTTAAGATAATAGTACAAGTCCCATAGCAACCAATCATGAGCTCGGCTTTTGCAATATGTATGAGCTAATTAACAAACATATATAAACTGTGTAATCTGTCACAATAAACTGAGACTTGATGATCATGATATCATGAGTCTTGTCTCCCGCGGCATCCCTCTAACATTGGACAAGGAAAGGTCTAAATAGTGCAGAATGGAAAAATGGTAAACATCTTTCACAAAAATAAGAATTACCCCTCCTTCATAGACCCAGATAGCTTGCATGTGTGTTACAAAAATGTGTAATGGAAACCTGGGAAACAAAAGTCTTTTCAGGCTGAGGATTCCAGCTGTTCGCAGACTGTGGAAGAGAAAACAGAGTTTATTCAATGTCTTCAGATGTTTCCAAACTTTCATAGTTCTAAAATTTAAAATCAGTTACCTAATCAATATTAAAGATCTGAGGGAAAATATGTTGACTATTGGATACAATTTAGGTGGTGAGGAATACAAAGGATTCAAACATTCTCAGGCAGAAAGATCTGGTGGCTTAGAGGCAGCAGCAGTTGAAAACAATGCTGGGAGACAGCTCATGTTGGAATGATACATGAATGTTCATTTCTCAGCAGCCCTGATGCAACCTCGTTGGCTTTACTTGGAATGTGGTGTAACGCAAGTGTAGTTTACCTACTAGGCCTGATCATCTGGAAATGAGGACAAATTCCAACTTCAGTGGTGCTAAGATGTAATTCTGTGTCTACAGGATTCACAGCTGACAAAATACCATCAACAATGTGTTTTACAAATTTGGCAACAAAATCATGTGCAGCCTGAGATTAAAACATATGGATTTTATGCTGTCCACTCAAACAGGCATTACGTTTGACATTTTACAGGCAGTAACTTGACATTTTCATATTACATCAGTAATACAAACTTGTTTTACTGAAAAAGCACACATGGAAGCAGTGAGGCCTCTTTTCATCTGACAAGTAAAGGTATTTTTGCCTGGTGTGCACAACATCCCATTGCCACATATCTGACTTAGATTTTCTGCCATGTCTGTGCTGAATATTGTTATCACTGTTCATCCCTCAAACATTTGGTTTTTGAAACACTCCATTTTATAGAAACAATTAAAGCAAATCCCTTTGCTAAATTATTCCCAAGTGCAGATGGTGGTCCATTAATAAAAGGGGCCTAAATATATCTCACATCAACCCCAACACACTAGGCTGCATTACAGGATAGAAAAAATTCTTTCCTCTCTGCCAGCTCACATGAACAGTCTCTGTTCTGATAAACAAAAGATGGTAACTGGTGCCCTTAGCAATTTCTGAGATTTTTGGTTGATAGTATCATGGAAACTAAAGAAACTTCAGCTTCATTGGTTCTGAAAAGGACCAAGTACTACATGAGTTAAAGCCTCTGGATAAGAGCAGTGCAGCTAAGTAGATGTTCTTTGGAAAGCCAAATTCATATGAGAATGAATCCAGAAGTTTTAACATAATCTAGATGAAGTGGTTCAGTAAAACACTACAGGCTCACTTGGTCTATTGTCAGTTTATTGTCAGTTTAAACATTTTTAATTTTCTTCACGTGTAAGAAAAATTAGTTCAAATCACCCATATCTGGATTCAGTATTCAAATCAATACTATATTGCTGAAGATCAGAATTTTAAAAATATTTGTTATAAAATAACAGAAAAAAAATGACAATGCAGAAGTATAATGCTGGGGATTCAGGGGAGATTAAACGAGGAGAGAAATCAGAGTGTGCTGTTCTGTACATGGATAGGCAGATAGTTTTACATGCCTGGCTTTTAATGATGGTGTGAAGCATCTTTCTGCCACATCACATCTATGTAAGAAGGGAGGGAGGTAGGGGAAATTTACTTTATTCTCTGTCCAAGATTGATTTAGCAAACACTAGCTGCTAAGCCTGTGAGGAACAGACTTCAGCTTGTCTGACTTCAAATGTGTTAAAACAAGTTCTGTATTATAACTGGACAAACCCCAAAGCTGTAGTGCTTTTTGGAGAAGGAAATTTTTCTTCTCTGTGTTTGTATAAAACCTAGTGTGCCCAGAAGTAGCACTTCCTTCTAATAATGAACATGGAAACATGTAACCAGTCTTAAACCAAATCCTGAATTACGCTACCTCAGTCCAAGACCTCTTCCTGCAGTCTTCCCTGTGTCCATGTATGTATTACTCTCTAAAAGTTGCACTCAAAATTGTACTTTTTTAGAGCAATCAATAAGAAAGCCACCACAACAAAATCCTTGTCCTGCAGAGGTCATTGATGGCTTTGTACGGCACATGACCTTTTGACGGAATAACCTCTGTCCAGCTGCCAAAAGTATCTGATGAGTGAATTTCTTTTGTTTCTAGTGGGCTCCTTATGGATGAAGGTAGCTGGGAACTGAAAATCCTGCCGTGGTTAAGATAGCAACATACTTTACTCATTGTATCTTCCCAGATCTTAGAAACATGTTGATTTGCTTCTCACATCAGATGGCTTGTCTTACATCTCATCTTCTGACAAATTCTCCAATTCCTAGGCATTTTTGGGCCATTGTTTAATATATTTTTATAGTGTGACTAGCTCAAGACCTTCCCCTCCTCCCAAATCTAAATTTTCTTACTGCTTCACAGTCCAGGGTTGGCACAATTATTTCAAATGATCTGCTTTTCAGATGATTCCCACATCATTCCCAGACTGTGAGACAGCCTGTTTATATGATGGAAGATACCAGAGGGAACCTTATACTGATAGGCTAATTGTTTACATGAATGAAAAAAAAAAAAAAATCAAAGTAATTTGACTTTCATACTCTGCATGTTCCCATGCTTCTGTCTGATTGTATCATCCTTGGTTTCCTGTGCTGAGCATCTCTCTGTCAAGTTCACTTCTTCCCCTTCACCTCTTCACTGTGGCCTATACTCCCTGTACAGGACCACCTTAGTTTCTGGAAGATCTCTTGCTTTCTAAGACTTACTATCTCAGTATTCTTGTGGGCAAGACAGGATAACCATAAGGAAGTAGCAGAGTGATGACTCTGAATGGAGAACGGATGATGCAAGCAAAAAAAAAAAAAAAAAATTACTGAACCATGTTAGGAAGCTAAAGGATAGTGCATTTATGCAGCTAGAAACAAGAAGTCATTGTTAGCCAGCCAGCCTAAAAGTCAGGTACCTGTATGTGCCCCAGTTCCTTTATTGGATATCATGGATTTCTCTGCCTCATCCTTTGTTTTTTCAGACTGTTAAGTTCCATGTGAGAGGGATAATTCCTCTGCTTGTGAAAAGCACCTTTTTACACTGCTGTGATATTCTGCCCAGGATATTGGGCTCTGAAACTATTACAGTTTAAGCAAACTGGGAATCTCCCACTCGTGTTGCTTGAAGTTTGTGTTACAGAGTGTCTGAAGGAAAAAATTCCCAGTCTTCCTTTGTAGTCTGGCACGTACATTTCACTCTTCACTTGGAACTGTTCCTTTCTTATTTACCTACTTCCTTCATTCTCAGAGCTAAATTTAGTTTATCCAGATGTTTCTTTTCTGAGACTACTAGCCTATCTCTACTTAATCTGTCACTCATTGCTTATGGAGTTGGCAAGGAACATCTAGAAAGTGAGGTACTGCTGAAGAGGATAAGAAAGATAAAGCTAGACAATAAAAATAGCAGAAACCTGTCCTGCAGTGGAACAAAATGAGTATCAGTTTAAGTTCTATATTAAATATATGTTTCTGTGAATGTTTAAAAACAAAAATGCAATTGATAGTACATTAATTCTTTTATTTTATAGAATTTCAGGACATTTTGAGAAAACGTGCCCAAAAAATACTGTTGACACTCACCTTATATGTTTCTCTGTGTGGACTCAGCTGTTGGTAATCTTTGTTTGGTTTACATGTTTGTTCTTATTTTTTCAGCACTTACATAATTTTAGACTAAGCTTTATAAATTACATGAGTGCTGAAAAGGTAGAGGAAACAAAGTTGTCTTGGTATGGGGGGAAGAACCATTTCAAAAGTTCTAGTCCAGCTGGCTTCAGCCCTGCAGTGCCTTTTGCATTAATCAGCTTCTCTGTGGTAAGGGGAGAGAGAAAAGCAAAGGAGAGAACAAACATATTTCAGCTGAATTAGTCACAACAGCTGAATATGCACCCGGTTCAGTGAAACTTAAATTGCGTGATTCCATTCCATGTACGACTGGAATCCTCAAAAATGCTCAACCTCCCAAGGCTTGCATAAACTTCTACTGTTCAGGTGCTAATAAACAGAATTGCACCTTGTTGACATACACTTTCACGGGAAAAATTTTAGCAAAATGGGTTTCATTGATCAGTTTTAATGCCCCTTGGTGAGGTTGGATTTTTGTCCCATGCCTGGAGCACAAAGCAATATGTAGCAGCAATGCTGTAGTGGCACAGCAATTACTTTCTGGGGTTCCTCTTGCTCTTTATAAGTAATAACCACAAGTTGCCCCACTGATTCAGTAAGCACTGTCATATTAAAAAGAAACAAAAGGAAAAAAACTGGCCAATGAAATTGTCTGACTTTCTAAGTTTCACAAGTAAAGAGTATTTTCAGTTGCCAGGAGGGCATTAGTCTTCCTGAGCTCTAGCAGCAAGAAGTCTCTAAGTTCTCCATATGGAGCCACACAGCCAGGCAGGCTGGAATGGTTCCTGTGGCAGGGCAAGTAACATCTTCTATAGTAGACAAATGGATCTTAGAGAAGACCCTTTTGTATCATTCCTAGCAATTATTGCTTTCTGAGTCTCTGCAAAATGCACACTTACATGACTTTGGAAAATATTCTTTAAAGTTATTATTTCTTCACATATTCCTGATGCCAAGTCTTTGGTCCAATGACTTGTCACATGTCTGTCTGCTTAGACTTTCATTACTCATGACTGTTCATTTTAGCATTTGTGTAATTCTAATTGCTGGTACTATGTAAGCAGTGAGGCACACTGACAAATCAGCCCAATGGAGCGTGTAAAAGAAACTTAAACCATGATGGAGTATCAGCAGGATTTATTATCCAAAATCACAATAAATTTACATGCTGATAATCAGAGACATAACTTCTCTACTGTAACTAGAATTCCACTATTCTCTCAACATTAAGCCTGTAATACATACCACTCCTGTGGATGTAAGCTGAATGAGGATTTTCTTCCAAGGAATGCTACTAGTCTAAAGAGATTTTTTTGGATATGAGACCCACTACCATTAGACTTTTATATAGCACATCATTAACCTTAACATGCTGTCCCAATTTTAGTGGATTAGCTGTTCAGCAACTCAGAGAAGCTGTTGCAGGTCTTTTCATGAAGAAGAAGAAGAATGAGGAGTCCTATAGTATTACAAATTATAGGACATAATTGGCAAAATATTCAAGTGTCCTCCTGAAAAAAATCTGTGTTCAGCTAAGAACTTACAATAAAGGAAAATGTTTGTTTTCCATTTGGATTTGTTTCTTGTTCGTATTTGTTGTTTTCAATCATTTTTAGATAATGACTTAAACATTGAGCATACAGCATTTGATCCTGGTGTCTTTTGGAAGCATGGCAAAAGGGAAAATACTTCTGAGTTAGGTGACACCAGAGCATACATGCTATTCTCTACTCTGGCCAACTAGCAGGAATAGGCACTGTTGCTTCTCTTTCGACCGCCACTTTGCTCTCGGGGGTTTCTCGCCGCTGTCCCCCGCCCCTCCCCGGCCCCCCGGGACCCTCCGGCTAGCTGTCCCCTCTCGGGGCCGGGGTTTTCCGCAGTCCCGCTGCCCTGGGCTCACCAGGCAGCGTGTGGGTTAGCACGGTCCGAGCTGCGGCGCTGCCTCAGTCACCGCTAGGATTCGAGATAAAGAGACCAAGAGAGACCAATGGTATGCTTGTCCAGATAGATTGTATTGCCTGAAGCGTTGCAGGGACCAAAGGCCCTGGGCTGTTGCCCAGATACAGTTTTATACAGCAAAATTAAGAGATAAGGTCTTAAACAATAGAGACAGTGTTCAGCTAAGGCACATCAGAACCACCCCAGGGGCCAGGTCCAATGGGAACTGCTCAGGGGTGGGGAGAAGGGGGTCTACAGAGGAATGCTGAAGCGGGACTTTCCCAAAACAGTGGAGCATACATAAATGTATCTTTTACCTCACTTTACCATTCCCAAGGCCTTTCTAATACAATGGGGCATACATGAATGTATCCTTTTCCTCAGTTTACCATTCCCAAGGCCTTTCTAAAACCTTCCTCCATGCTACCATGCCAGCATGACAGCAACAGGCACTTTGCAAAGTAACTCACAAAATTATATGAACTGTAGAATGAACTGCAGAATGAATTAAACAGAAAGCAATATTGCATCCAAGGAAATGAATGTACCTGTAATGTATTTGCACTAGACAGAGGTTCAGCGACTCCTTATATTCTCTTTTTCCTGACAGAACTTAAACACAGTATCATCTCTGCTTCAGATAGTCTTGGAATTGCAGATAGATGATGACATGTATTAATCAGAAGTTGCCCTCTTCTGATGTTCTTATCCAGACATCTCTTTCTAGTAACTTTTTGGTTGTAAGATCCTGGATCAGCTAGAGTTCAACTCAATTTGATATGATACTGCCATTTACTTTTCCATAGATAATTAGTCCCAAAATGCAAAATATCAAGATAGAGGTAAATTAAAAATTACCTCCTTCAAGACAGAAAAGAAGGCTGCAGCTGTTCAAATTACAGTGAATAAAAATGACACAGTTTGTTATAGTAACAATTATTTTGCCTTGAATGCCTCACTTATCCCTATCTTTAAAGGATGCATTGGGGTCAACTTCTTTTTAGAAGTGAAAAAAGGATGTTTTGTGCACCGTCAGTAAGAGTTGTTTAAGGTCTTCACAGGTCTTTCTCTCTTAAGCATTTTGAAACCTTCTGTTGATACTTCACTGAGCCTCCAGGCTTTCCATATTAGTGAAGATTCTGTCTACTTTGCAGCCAGGAGAAAAAACCCAAGGCACTCTGAAATTAACCATCTGCCTTCTTGGAAGCAGGTTAACAACTAAAGAGACAAGTCTTGACTGACTATTTACACAAGAAGATTATGGCTCTGTAAGTAAGCCATAATGCTGGTATAACAGGTTTGGTATATTATCTCTAAGTGTGGAGAGCCTAACAGCCTGCAGAACACCTACTTCATCACAAACTGGAGTTTACAAGAGGTTTTCAGCTGCAGAGATGTAACCGTGTGGGACTTGCTCATGGCGAGTAACACAGGTTCCCTAATAACAGATGCTGCTACAAAGATGATGTCCTAAGGTCAGCGTTTCTTTAAAAATTCATAATCTAGAACTTTGCTCCCTCTGACTACAGTAGCAGAACTGTGGCTGACTGGAGGGAGACCAGAGTGCTTCCCCAGAATGCACCCCAAAGAAATTGCCCAGGTTGTTTGGCACTCTCAGACAATGGTGTCAGCGCCCTTGCAGGGCCAGCCTGGCTTTCTGCTCTGTGCAAAGGCTTGAGCCCACAAAGTCTCAAATCCTGGTCCCAGCTCTGCTGATAAAATTTGAGGCAATCCTTTGCTGGCAGTTTACAATCAGTATCTCAGTTATTCCATCTGCAAAATGGAGATGAAGACTTCATCTGTGGAACACTCTGAGACCAACTGAAAAAATTGCCAAATAAGAACTAGATTTTATTACTGTAAATAATAGTATCTCCAGGTCTACAGGGATGCCATATTACAGAGCCTCTTTCTTTCCAGAATTATATAACTTTATTAGTTCTTTCACTGTTTTCTTTAAGGATACTTTTGGCAAGCCTCTCAGGAATTAAAAAGTTCCAGGTCCCATGCCATATTGATAACACAATGCAAAAGCCTGAACAAATACTTTTCTTTCTATTCCCTCTCCACCCTCCTGTTGCTGAAACAATATGAGGTTGTGTGATAAAAGAAGATCATATTTGCTGTTCCAGAAAGACAGAGTTTTGTCCCTGCGCTACAGCTAGACTGTACATAAAAGGTCATTTCCAGGCAAAAGACACAATTTTAAACTAATTGAGTTCACACTGGAAAAGTCTTCAACATGGAGAAGTTAGATAATGCAATTTGAGAAAGACCAAGCTCATTTCTAAGGACAGAAAAGAGGCTGACTGAGACAGCACAGTTTGGTTTCTGTTTTATTTTAGGGCCTGATCTCTGTTTAAGTATTTGAGGCAATTGTAATGGTCCATGTTCGACACAGCAAAGAGCCAGGTGCTGCAGCAAGCACTAAATTGTTAAAGTCACGAATGATCAATATAGTTTTAAGTTCAATATCTGTCTGTGAAATTCCCATTCCATGGTTATATGCATTGATGGGTGCACTAAGGAATTATGAAGAGCAAGGTAGGACTTCTTAGCTTCAAAAAGTCCAGATGAATGTCTTCTTAAAACCCTTTACACTGCTTACATTTATGTCCCTTATATTACTTATGTACGTCTGTAGGGAGCGCTGTGCTCCTGGACGGTTTAGGTGAATGGAGACGAGTGATCTCTGAAGGCTGCTCTTAGGATATAAGATTTATTAGGGATGGAGAAAGGTCTTGCTTGGAGCTGCCAGACGCAGCACGTGGCAAGGCTTAAGGGGATGGGGGAGGGGAAAGACAAGAGGATGCTCTAGGAGATGGTGGAGGTCCTAAGAAGGGGGAAGATCCAAGAGGGGGGGAAGATCCAAGAGGGGGGGAAGTTCCAAGAGAGGGGAAGTTCCAAGAGAGGAGAGGGGAAGTTCCAAGATGGGGGAAGTTCCAAGAGAGGGGAAGATCCAAGAGGGCATCTGGCCCCTCGGAGACCCCTTATCAGGGGGCTTCAAGGTGGGCTGGAGCAAGACTTGGGCCAGTGGGGTCACAGACACTTGATGTTTCAGGGGAGGATTACAGGTGTAGGATGAACCATACATTTTAGGGATTGAGATGGAACAGTCCATTTGACTTTTGGACTTATCTGTAGGTAAGGGTATTGTCCAGCCAGTATGGAGGATTGTTTTCATCCTGGCTGTATTATTATGAATAATTATATTTATCCATCCTTCCCAACATATGTCCTTATGTCAATAATAGAAAATTGAATCTCTAATACTGATCATACTGGTTTTTATCCAGAAAAAGCTCTAATTGGGATTTCAGTTCAGAGACAGAGGAGAAAAGGGGCCGCTGTAAAGAATTATGCTGAGATTGTTAAACTTCAGTGAATTAGCATCTTAATAGCTTCTGTATGGTCAGTTTTGAACAATCTCTATGCTTTAGGCCTGACCACATTCCTCAGCCTCTTTCCTCCTCTCCCTCTGATCCCTCAGACACCTTTTCTTTAAAAGAGTTATGGCCTATGCAGCATTAGCTGTTCTTAGGACTGCAGAATAGTCCCTGCATATCTCTTGGTACTGCTTGGAGAAGCACTGTAGGCAACTGGAAGAGTCTTTCACTTGAATTTTGTCATGCCTTGAAAAAACATGAAGGTGGCTACCAAGTCTTAGATATTACCAAACAGTCTCACTAGAAACAGACATTGTTGTGGTTACTGAAAGCACTACTTTCAAATATTTCTTTTAAAAAAACCCAACCATGTAAATACAAAGGACAAAATGAATAAAAAATAAACCAGCACACATCCTACAGGAAAATCCTGACATAGTAATATTTTTGACTCCAGATAACTTGCATTTTGCAAAAAAAAAAAAAAAAAACCAAAAAAAACCAAACAAAAAAAACCTCAAGGAAACAAAAATAACTACTCAATAAGAATTGAATGAGTATTTTCATATTATAATTTCACAAATAAAATAGATGTAAATTACTACAGGATGCTTATGCCTGCCTCACAGAGATATTAGATGGAAAGGAGGGAAGTGTCTTTTTAGGATCTTTTTAAAACAGCAGCAACTTTTCACTTGATGTTTAGCTCTTAGAAATTACAGAAATTACACAGCTAAGAAAAGTTGTTAGAACAAAATGGCAAAATCAAACAGGTATAGAGAAAAGAAAGAGATAAAAAAAAAAGGCTGTCCAAAAAACAGGTTTGAATGGAATTGTCTACTTTGATGTTCTTTTAAAGGGAACCCCTTTTCAGAAGTTGTATTTCCTGAAAATCAGGTTAATTTATGGTATCTAATGATATTATCCTTCCTCTCAAACTGAGAGATTCAGCATCAGCAGAGGTTTAGATTTCTGATACATCCCTATGACATATGGTCATCCCTATGGGTTAGCCTTTATTTTTGTGGGTTTTTATTTTGTGAACACATGCCAGACAGAACAAATAACCCCATAAACCTTTTGTCCACTGAGAGGAAGCCATTTTCCTATCAGTCAGCACAAAGAACAAGCAGAGAAGCCAGTGCAAATAAGGCAGGACAGAGCCTACAGGCAGGCTAAACCGAAAATTTGTGTTGTTCCTAATATATGTATAAATAAAAAAAATAAAATCATTATTTCTTCAACTTTGGAGATGAAAACAGTAATATATTTGAAACACTGACCAAGTCATGAGCATTGCTTTTCTAATAACTGTGAGATGAAAAAAACCAACCAACTCTATAAAATTATTAAGATCATTCCTTGCTGGAATAGCAAAGGCCAAAGAAAAACAGTCAGAAAGGTTGACTTCCAGAAAGACTAGCAAAAAGATATAATTTAGAATCTGGTCTCTGTTAAAAAGCTGGAAATAAAAATGCTGTTTTGAACTGAGTACAACTTTTCCCAAGCTTTTAACAGACTGGCTTGTTACTGTAGCATAGCTATTATTTAGAGGCTTGTCAAAGGCTGTTTTATCTAGTAGGTTCTACAGACGAGTTTTGTGATAAACAGGAGGAGGTATAGAAGTGGCTCTGACTGATGGACACTGAGTTCAGTGTCTCACAGGTCTGACTGTGTGGTGACATCCCCTGGGAAATGCTCATCTGTTTGCAAATCTGCCTGCATGCCTGCCTGCCTGCAGACAACAGAGATGTGGATGGAAATTACTGCCAGAGACTGATGAATTCCCAGTTAACACAGGGCCCTTGATTTTTCTTGACATAGTGAAGGGACGGCTCTGCTGGCATGCTGACCTCCCTCTCTGGTGATTCAGACTCATATATTCATAATGATGGGCAAACCTCCCATGCTTCTGTTTTGAGCTTAGAGACACATCAGACTACTTTGAATTGGTGAACTTTTTCTTCCTGATTTAAACATGTTTGTTTGCTTTTCCCTGAAGGGAGGTTCAATGTCAAATAGAACATGTTCTTTTTCTAGCTAATCAGAAACATATTCCTGGTGGTGTTGAATGAAGAACATACCCAAAAGGTAAGCAGGTACAAGTGGTCCTTTTGTGCACAGACACAGAGATGCACTCTCAGCAGGCTTCCTCTGGTCTGGAGTCAGATGGAGTGGAGATTAGCAGGAGGAAAGAAATGAGACTTTGGATAACTCTCAGTTTATCATGTGGACTCTGAGTAGGAGAGCTATATAGGGTAAATACCCTACATTTACATTGGGGAATTACCGTTTCCTTGTCATCTCCCTCCTCTTTCTCCTCCCCACACTGAGTTTGATTCTCTTCTCCCTTTCTCTACTTGTTTGCTTCATTCACATGCTTGAAGTATTTCTTGTTTGGTCCCATGTCCATCAGATGACCTTTACAACACACAATGTGAGTTAAGAGCTGTGTGAAAATCTCTGCATGGTCGTTGCTTTCATACAGTTGCATAGCATGTAGGTAGCATCTCTTAGTATTTTAAACATGCTGAAAGGATTATGCTGGCTTCATTGCACACAGAGCATTTCACTACATTTATCCTCTGTTTTTCCAATAAGAGATATGAATCCAGTGATTTCAAAAACCTGTCTTAAAGGATCATTTCTTAGACCCCAGAGTTCACTTCTCAGTGGGGCTGTTTCCCAGAGAGGCACTAATCCTGAAAGAACCCTGATGGGAACAGTGGATGATAAATTTCTACAGCTGTACTGTAATATAAATTCAGGACAAGAAAGTTAAATGCACTTCTGTCCTGTTTTTGCAGAGGTACCTCATCACAGAGCAAGGAAAAAATAGCCCAAATTCTTCTTGGCTCCCATACATGTGGGCTTTGAAGGCAATTCTTAGTTCCACATGCCCAGTAATCAAAAAGATGGCAAGACTTCAGAGAAGCAAAAAATGGCTGGGAAGAGCAATACCCAGAGGAAAATGAAGGTGATAACATATAAACTGGTAAAAGAATGAGAAATGTTTAAACACAAAGAGTAAGATGGGTAATATTAATATAATACGCAAGATAGAATAGAATCACCAGGGAAAAAAAAAAAAAAAAAAAGACAAGAAAAAGGTTGGTATTAGGGAAAACTTCATTAAACCGAGCTCTGTTTGTTGTTTAATAAGTAGATGGGCAAATGCAGTAGTGGAAACCCTGGGAGATTTAAAATGAGACAAGGAGAAGTACCATCAGCATGCAGAAGGGAAGATTATTCTACTGTTGGGAGGTGGAATGAACCATTCATTAGAACATTCATCTGTAATATCTTAATTGGCAAAGTGACAGCAAAAAAAAAGAAGTGGGAGGTAGAGGCTGATGCTTTATTTTAATTGAAAAGAAAAAGGAGTTACACCAATTAGCTAGGAAAAGACAATGGGCACCTCCCTGATACTAATTCTAATGAATTCAGTCTATGACAACTCAATGAAATATCTTCTGTCATTGTGTTATTCAGAGAGAATATTTGCTATTAAAATTTTATTGCTATCCTTTAAAATTTTAGATTTTATTATTAGTATGCTAGAACTTTCTTCACAAAATATTGACAAAAGAGCAGAATTTTCTGAGAATCTGAGAATTATTTAAGTTGAAAAGAACCTCTGAAGGCCATCTAATACAAGTTCCTGCTAAACGCAGATCCTTCTTTGAAGCTAGAACAGGTTGCTCAGGGTAGTACACAGCCAAATCTAGAAATATTTCCAAAAATTAAAATGGTAATATTTCCTTGAGCCTCCTGCTTCAGTGTTTGATCTCCTTTGCTGTGAATTTCTTTTTCTGGAATCAAATCAGATTTTCACTTGCTATGTCTCTTCTCTTGTGCCATTAAATTGTCCCTTAAAATGACACCGTAACTATAAGATATATAAAATGAAAGTTAGAAAACAATAAGGACAGATTAAGGCATATTTTAAGATTAGGAAGTCTTTACAAGAATTTGAATTCTTCAGAAATCTCTCAGCCATTCTAGAAACACTTTTCTAGAATGAAAATTTCTTTCTGTCTGCCTGTAGTTCTGTAATAATTTGTGAAAAATTTCTTTTAGTGGCTTTCTCTGACCCCAAGCTCATAGTAGTAAATTAAAACCCCAAGTAAAATACCAGTAAACAGATCCTTGAATAACACTGATCAAGTAATGCATGTCTAAACATTAACTGAAAATAAATTAAGAAAAAAAATGGTGTATTTAAGATTACTAAGAGGGTAGCACAGTGTGGCATGGTGACATACAGGTAGTAAACCTAATCAATTTGTAAGTCAAGTTGATTTACAAAAAAATATAATGAGACTGAAAGCAGGCAGTGAACAGTGGTAATAATTATGAAATTCCCTATTGAGACAAGTCCTATTTCTTGGCACACTGGTCTTGGTTAAATTGGTCCATGGACAACCTAAACAAGAATCACCAGACAAATGTCAATATTTGAAGTGAGAGAACAACAGGTATTTTGGATAGCAAGCACATTTTCTTTGGGTCACCCACCTTTACAGCTCCATGTTGTTCAAATATCAACAATATATATTTTAAGAGAATATGTATGTGTCAGACTAGGAGCACAGGTCTGTCAGAAGGATCATCCAGCAGTTTAGAAGAAGTTGCGAGTCTTTTCTCCAGCCTAAAAACTGAGGCATCCTAAAACCAGATTCTTTCTTTTTTTGTTTCTTTCTTTATTTTTTTTTTTTTCAACTGTACTGAAATACTGTGTTTGTTCTTTCTAAACTACCTTATGACATTTCTATATGAGCTATAATACAATAGGTTTTGGACACATTGATGTAAGCTTACTCTGGTTAAGAATATATCAAATTCTACATTTGCCTCCACTATTCATGTCTGTGCCTCAGAATTTTTCAGGGGCTTCACTCATATGTTACTGATAATTTTCTCCACTTTCGTTTGCAGGGAGACAGCCCAAGGAGCTTGGCCAGATAAGTGTCTCAGGATATTTACAGGGGTGCTCACAGGGAAGAGACACGGGGTAAATGTATGGAGATGGTACTGAAAACATCTTTGTCATTTTAATAAGGAATAAAGGAGTGCTCATGCTCATCTCTCACTGACTTTCCCCACATTCAGTGACTGAATTCAGATTTTGTTCGTATCAGTCTGGGGATTTAATAATCTGTCACTGCCTAATGGCTCTGCATGCAATCAAACACAGATATTGTGCTATATAGAATTCACCATAAAAATTTTATGCTGATTATTGTTACCACTGTGTCTGTCAGCTTGAACACCTGCTGTTTGGGGAAGCAACTGCCAGTTCTGACATCTGAATGCAATCCGCAAAATTGTAACCATGCATCACTCAAAACATCCATTTCCAAGACACAGTCCAAGCATCATCATTTCCTTGGTTGGTTGCCTGTTAGTATCATTTGTACTAAGATCTTGGGGATAAGTAGAAAAAGTTTCCAGATCTACAAGCCATATACCCTAACTCTCAGACCACAAGAAAAAACATTACAAGTGAGGGGGTGAGGGGGGGGAAATTACATTTTTTAAGCTATGAAATGATTCTAAAGGTAGGAAAAACAAAGCCTTAGTTTTAGGGAGTTTGTCCATATGTTGGGTAGAACAAAGCAGAGAACTGTCTTGATTATCTTTTTGTTAAGCAGCCAGCTAAAATTTTGCATGAAAAATCATAAAGCCAATTTTGCAATATTTTCTCAGTTTTGTGTGAGGGGAAAAAAAGAAAATTCTCATTTAAAAAAACCAACAAATCTTAGATTTGTTAAAAAGTTTTCTTTCTCTTTTAAGGACACATGAACAACACACTACTTTGAATAGACCTTCAAAGCAATACCTAAATAAGAACATTTAAGTGATTTTGAGAGTAAAAGTGAGCCCCATGGATTTGCTTGGGGAAGGTAACAAGAAAGGATTTAGCACCCATTTGAAATGTGGACAATCCTCCATCATGTGACATGGCAACAGAGGAAAATAACTTTCAACCCAAAAGAGACGTATTTGGCCTGTGAAGTTTCCTACCTTGTCTAAAAGCAGCCCTTGTCCTAAAGCCACCCCTGTGTATCTGCTAATACAAATAATGGAGATAGCTTTGTACAGAAAAGAGGTTTAGAGGGTTAAAGGTTTTGAGCAACAAGGAAGAGCCTTCTTATTTGTAATCATAAAAGTAAAAATCTCATGTTCTTAATCCTGCTTTGGTTGAAGCTTTAAAATACTTTCATGCTGGTTTTAAGGCTTCATTGCTACAACTTATTGTTGCAGTTCTGCCCAACCTGTTAAATACAGGCTTAACTGCAGCTGCTAAAATATTTGTAAAGTCTTACCTCACAGCAAAATGGACTTGCACAGATGAAGACCAGGAGGAAGGCTATTAGTGATTCAAATTACAGGTCTCCAGTCCCAAATTCACTAGTGAATAAACAATTTGGTAAACATCACAACTACATAGGCTGCTGAAAATCCTCTCTTTTTACTAGCACTAGGATGAATGAAGGTTTGTTAACTGCACCCTTGGTATGGATCTGGGTACTCCAATTACTCTGGCATTGAGTTAAATTACCTTAAGTGAATTGAATCTGCTAAGTAGAAACTCAGCATCTTAGCTTGGGTGACTAATCTAGTCTTCTGCTTTCTGGACAAACTGAACATTGATGTCATTCTTCTGAAATTAATGGCCTCAATTATTTGGGGTGGCTGCTGGGCCAGTGATTCAGCTGGACTTCATCTGAAATGTCTGTGAAAATGAAGTTTTCAAAAAGCATTTATTTTAAGATAGACATCATTATGTCACCTAGTAAAACTAAAAAAAAGCACCCACACATCTCTGCAAGAATTAACAATGAGATCGTCCTTTCAAGCCATCACATTGTAAGAAAAACTTCCTGCCAGGAAAGTCAGGAAACATTTGGCCAGAAAGACATATCTTATGCTGAAGTCTGGGAGCTTCTTTCCAAGTGGAATTAATTCCACTACTCAAACCTTTCAGCTACTCAAGAGTGAATATGTAAGCTAAATCATCATCATCATGTTTCCCAGCTGCCCAATACATTGAAATCTCTCCAGCATTTCATGGAAGAATGTTTTCTCTTGTCCATACTGAATAAAGTTCTCAATAGTTAAAAAAAAATCCCTTTCTGAAAATATTCTGCCTGAATAATTTTAAAAGCTTTTTTACACAAGTTATGGGTTTCACCAGAAAGCCCACAGCAATAATTTTTCACTACTTCAACACAGAGAATTTCAAATGTTTTGTTCTTTCACTGAGACTAGGAGGACACAGGTTCAGAAAATTGATTTCATTATATTTTTCAGCCATTGCAACAAAAACGGTTAAAAATCCAGAACAGGTTAAATGTTCATTCTCAAATAAATGAGAAACAAGATAATAAAATACCTCAGACTAAACATTTACACGTTGTCTGCTTGGGCTGGAGTGCACGGACATTTGAGTTCTTTGGATTTCTGGTGGAGTCTTATGCTACAGCAAAGCATTTGGCTGAACTGCCAATGGCACCAGTTTACTCAGGAGGTTGCAGGCATCATTCCATCATTTCAAGATTCACATTGTCTGAACAAACATAAAAAATGTGGAAAAGAAGCTGAAGAATGTCAATGCAGCAGAGAATGAAACTGGACTTTGTGCTAGCTGGATGCCAATGCAGCATATTTCCCATCACACCCACACCTACTACTCAGATTGCGCAACATGCATTTTCTAGGAAGTGCATGTTCATCTGCTGAACAATTCAGCCTGAAGCATTTGGATTAGGAGGTTATAATGCCTATCAAAAAGGTTGAACTGCTTCCTCACATTTTAGCTGGACTAACAGCAAAATAATTTTAATATCAGGGAATATTCATCTGAATTGCAGGCTACAAACTAAGTCAGCTTTTTTTTCCTGAGAAGTAAACAACATCAGAGACTTAAAAAGTCATAAAGCTCAGTGCTACTGATAGTTCCAGACTTCCTAGCAACATATGAAAAAATCCAATTCTGTTGTACTAATGATGGAGGAGACAAAGAAAGGTAAAAATCTTTTTTCTGTCTGCAGGTTGGATGTAGCAAAATTAAATTCTGCATAAACAGTAGAGCTGCTCCCTTCTTCCTCTCTGTCCCCTGGCCAGGTCTTGGGCCCTTCCTCCAGCTTTCAGAGACAATGCCAGCCCAGGAGACAGGAGAAGGAGAGAAACTTGCTGTAAGAATTGGTGATATTCCCCCTATAACAGGGTGCCTACCAGGATCCCCCTCAAAAAAGAGGCAGGTGGGAACTGGACATTATGGGAAGCAGATCTTCCTGAGGCTGTGACTTCATTTTGGCTTAGTGCCCTGAGCATCTCAGTGAAAAGTGCTTGGTATATTGATCTGTTTCTAATGCTGAACCAGACCTAGGCTGAGATGGGTGTGCAGCCCTGGGGTGTCTTATCTCAACGCAACGTCTAGACTTTGCTGTTCATGTCATCATTTAGCTGCCATTACCATCTTCCTTGACCAGCGTGGGACATTTATTGTGTCCATTGGAATTGACCAACTGGCCAAAAGGGCCTGTAAGCTGGATGTTTGTACAGGGACTGTGTCCATGGGCCACTGTACCAGGGGCTGCTGTGTGTTACCTCAAAAATGCAAAAAGTGAATAAAGAAAAATTGCCAAGAAAAGGTTAGTAACACAACTGGGTCTACATTGTCCAAAGCCCAATATTACCTTGCTGTAAGAAATTGAAACCAATGCGCTTCTATGAGGCAGTTGAGCAAATGGGAGTTTTCATAGGCTGGATAGAGACTTCTTGATGCTGCTCAAGAGGAATTGCAGGAAAATCCCAAGTGGATATAAGAAAATATAGACAAGGCAGAATTTACTGAGAGACACCTTAGCTCCAGGACCTCTTCCAATCATACCCACAAATTAAACTATGGGTGATTGGATATCTCATTTTCCTTGTAGAATCCTGAGGGATAATACACAAAGCCATCAAAATACTTTATGCCCTGGTGTCAATAAGTGACACATCCCTCTGTGGATAAGGTGTGATGGAGTAGAAGTGCCAGAACACAGAGAGATCCTTGGCTTAAACACAGTGGATCCTCCCCACATCTATTTCTCTTCCTGGGTAGCTAATTATTTTGACTAGAATAGCTCTCACTAGTAACAATAGTTATATTTCCTACTAATATTTGTAGTGTGAAACAAAAATGGTCAAACATTTCAATTGCTTTTATCACACAATCAGCATGCTTGGCAACAAGCTGCATGTAGATTCATAAGAGCATTCAGCTACTAACCCTCCTCTGAAATACTTATTTTTAGTGTTAGTTTTAAATGCAGTATGTACTGACCAAATTCTTGTTTTGTATTTTTGCATTCCCTCTGAATTTTCTCTTGCATATATTGTTACTCCTTCTGTTCACTCCTAACCTATTTTGAAATGTTATTGTTTGTCATTTTATAGCTGCTGTATTTCACCTCAAAATTGGCTGCATTTCAGTTGTGGTCACTCATTACATCTAGTTTATCAGTCTCTGAAAGACTATGGGGGAAAAAGTGTTGAAAAGGAATAAAAATCACTATTATTATTTTGGATGAATAGATCTTTCACTATAACGACATGCCATAAAGAAGACTAGGATAATTAAGTTTAATGAAGACTATTCACCATTTCTACCCACACTGAAAATAATAGAAACATTTATTTTCTGAGAATGTGAGAATGTTTGCTGTCTCTGGACATTAGGCCCAAGAGATGCATGGCTGCAGCTAAGAAAAGTGCTGGTTAATAACTTGAGTCTTGAAAACATGATGTGCCTGATTAATAAGCCATGAGATTTTTGCTGTGACTGTTTGAATCTTCAGCAACTCACATATTTGCTACACACAGCCCCCAAAGAAGAGTGTTAGAGGCTAAAACATAGAAAAATCAGTCAAATTTAGCGCAGAAAAGCCAAGAAGATCTGGCAAGAGATCCCACACTTCTCACATCCCTCTGCTGCTAAAACATTCAGCCTATGTTCTACTTCCTGCAGCTTCCTTCAGGCTGCAGAAAGGATCATTTTTTAAGTGCTGAAAATGTAGGTCCCTGAAGAAAATTTAGATGCCAACGAGTTAGCAAATTTGTTGAAAAATCCCAAAATGGGATTGGACAGCTGATCACGAACAGCAGGAATAACAATGCCCTTTGCCTCAATTAATTTAAACAACTAATTTAAACTCCTGTCTGCTTTGGATCATATTTTTTGTTCAGAATGAACCCATGGTCTATGAATGTATCCTTTTCTATCCTATTCTGCCAATAATTTGTTGACTGCCCCTCCTGGGGGCAGGGGACAGTTGCATCTCATTTCCTTGGCCAGGGAATTTCCTCTTTTCCAGCAGTGCATCTGCCAGCAGCCATCACATGAGTATTTCAGTAGTCTGAAAGATTGCATGTCACAAGAGTTAGCTGGCCTGGATTTATCACCCATCAAAATCCTTATTAATTATTATGTAAGCCTGAACTAACATGAATACTGGCCTCCATTATGCATTATATATGGATAAAACCCATTAGAAATAACCCTAACAGTTCTCAGGTAATCAAATTTTAAGGATGATCTCATTACCAACACACAGACTGTTTCATCACTTATTAGTGATTTTGTTTTAGATAGTGTTTGGGGAGAGTGTTTTGGGGATCCATTTGGGCTATGGAATTCTTTACGGGGGAGCAAACCAAGTTTTAAGATCATGTAGGTCAAAGGAATAAAAAGGCCACTTCTTCAGCCGAGTTATCTTCAAAACTAAACCAAACCAAAAGCAAAAGAAAGCAAAACAAAACTGTCCTTTTGCCTCCCATGTATTAACAATGACCATTTCACCTATCCACAGGGGAAAACAGATACTGCTTATTAGTACTTTACGTATGTCCTAACACCTGCTGAATACACTGGCATACATTTACAGTGAATCACAGACACTTTATCATTTTTGCAAACCAGATTATTTTCTTTGATGCTATCAGCAGCTTTGTCATAATATAATACTTCTCTATTCTCATTTTTCAACATACTAAAAATAAACACGCAAGCCAGAACTAATAAAAAATCCAATAGAAGTATAAATAGGAATACATTTTTCAGAAACTTCTTCCATTCTTTATAGAAAATAATTCTGTATGCATCTGGTCAGAGAAAGAGCATGTTGGTGGTCTTGGACTCCCCCATTGCCTACCTCAAAGTACAAATAACAAGAGAAACTTGATAAGCACCTATTCACAAAGAAATGGCTCAAATCGAAACAGAGTTGTGGCAGATGGCTTGCACATTTCAGAGGAAGCACAATGAATGATTTCAGTTTGGAAATTCTGCATGGGACTGGATGTGTGCTGATATGTACAAAGCGGTGAGAGGAAGGGATTCAGACAAAGTCCCTGTATCTCTGACTTCTCTGGTGGTTGGTAATGTGTGTGGTATTCAGTAGAACATCAGCAATCATTCCAGGCTACAATGCTTTCTGGTGCCCCCAAGCAGTGCTTTGTAAACCCTGGGAAGATTTCCTCATACATCTGTTCATGGTTGTCACACGAATGAGCTATTTTTGTCATACCTGTGGACAGTAGTTATTTTCATTCTAGTTTATTTACTGTGTAAGTGGAAAAGGAATCCTTTTTTAGTCACTATTCAGAGCAACATTCTAAATTTTTTTCCACACAAGCCCTCTGCCTATCTTGGTATCTGGACATTTTAGTTCTCTTTTAGGTTAAAGGCAATTACATTGCTCATAACTTCAGCATCACTACCATACATACCATACCATACATAGATCTTCATAAGCAGAAAAAAGAACGTATTTTCAAAGGTGAAGAGCTACAATGCAGACCCCACAACACACTCACACATGCACACGCGCATACACACACTTGCCTTTAAATAGAAGGCTTAAAATATTTTTCATGAAGCATTATTGGGATTTGGAACTTCAAGCAAACGTTTCTGAAGACAGGCCAGCTTTTAGAATTCTTATTAGATATTCCTCATCAAAATCTAGGAAATCTGCTTCCATTGTCTTTGCTGCTTTTTCTTCCTCAACTTTAATCTAGTCTCTCCCACTTTTACATCTCGTGAACTGTGGAACAGACCTTCCTAAGTCATGGGATTCATGATATAGGAGAGCCAATATAACTGAAACATGCTGGGATTTCTCCTGTTTTGCAGGCTTTGTAACAGTCTGCAAATTCAGCTATAGTTTCAAGCTGACTTTATTTCCTTACTCCTCCTGCCAAGTGTCTCCTGTGAGACAGCACACTGTCTTTCATAATAATGGTATGTTTTCCCCAGTGAGCATCTTATAATATGCTGGAAGCTGTATATCACGTTCCGAAGTGCTGACAATTAGTTTGTGTGAAGGAGAACACCATGCAGAGAAAATCAGGAGGCAGTAGTCCTGTGAACAACCACTCTTTCACAGAGATTTTCTTTTCATTTTTGGAAGAAAACAAGTTCTGAAGCAGAATTCATTGTCTCCTATCACAAATTGGATTCAGAATTCCAGGGTGATGTGAGGTGAAGTATAAAAGCTTTGCCATTTTTAGGCTATAGGAAGCATTTACACATCAGAATTAGGCAACTGGCATACGCATGTAAGCAGAAGCACACCTTGCATGCTTTCTTCCAGATTTATTTAAACATGTCACCATGCAGAAAAGCTGCAGCCTTTCTTGACCACATTAGAGTTTTACAGTGTCTGTGGTCAGAAGATAAATGGGCAGAAGACCGTGTCCTTAGTTTGATTTACAGGGACATTTTACACTATTCCCTTACCAAAGCAGGGTTTAAAAGGGGTCTATATCTGCTTTAAGACCAGACAAATGCACTGCCAACTTTAAATGCTTATGAAAATCAGGGCATTCACATTTGTGTCTCCAATTTCTCTAGCAGATATAAAATATTCTTTCCTTTAATACCTTTATCTCTTATCTTTCTACAAGTGAAACTATGCTTCATTACATGGTTTGAATTACTGAATGCAGGAAAATCACCATCTTAGCTTCATGTGTGAGATGGTGTGACAACAAGAACACAAAACTGCAAAAGACCTTTGTACAGACCCTACTTAGATTCAGTGTTTCTACTGCCCTTCCAGTCTGACTTAATAATGTATATGAACAGTTTAAGATCATAAGCAGCTCCTGAGAATATTTTTGTAAGGTGTGTTCTGAATCATGCCTGTATACCAGCCAGCAGTGCTGACTCTCTGCTGCTGCAAGTTGCCTCCCTTTCTCTGCATCTCCTCAGGACTGACAGAGTGTGGGAGGAGAGTTTGAGGCCAGAACCTCCCTGCCCTCTTGCCTCCTCCTTTAGGGGCTGGAGGTGGGAAAGCCCTTCTCTGGCTTCACTGGAGGAGCATGGGGAAGAATTGGCCTTGAATCTACACCTGTGTATCTCCTGTAAGATGTCTGATGTAGGAAGCTGTCGCTGTGGGACACGTGAAAGCACAACGCGGACCACCTGCTGCTTGCAAGGTAAAAAAGGGACGTTTATTATCTGACTCTGTCTTTTATACCTTCCCAAGGGTGACATTGGATTGGAGAGTGAATGGGCCACCTCTCCAAAGACATTGGACAAACCAGCAGTACATCAAGTGGTCTCCACCCCCATAAAAGAATGTAAACAATATGTTGTTTACAGAAATTGTGTGGGAAAGTTCTCCAAAGGAATGTCAACTCAGAAGGCTTTAGGAAGTCTTAAGAATCAGGGTGACAGGAAGCAAAGCTTCCCATCTCAAAGGAGGCTGTTAAAAGGAGTCTGGATCTCAAGGACAAAGAGTAGTATCCCTTTGGGAGAAGGCACAGTGGATACTAATAAGTATTTAAGCAAAGTTCAGGGAAAAGGAGCTAGCAGGTAAAGGGAAGAGCAAAGGTGGAATATTAAGCTGCACAGTGGCAGTCTCAATCACCTTGTGAATTATTATCAGAATCAGAAATCAGTGAGTATTGTAAGTCATGTGCTATTAAAGAAAGGCAAAGTTCATTCTTCGTTATGGCCCCGTGTTGAACCAGCAGTGGTTCCATGCATAGTTCTCAAGTATACCTGGAAAATATATTGTACATTCCATAGGGAAAAAAAAAAAAAAAAAAAAAAAGGAAAAATAAAATAAAATGGATACAATAAATTACCCACCAAACCATGTGCACAAAGAAAATAAAAAGACTGTTTGAACAGCTGGAATTTAAAACTTGTTATATCCCTGAATTATTTATATTAATAAAGGAACAGCTACAATTAAGGTTAAAATTATCATACACACAGGAAGAGAAACAGTCCTGTTATTATGGCTACCAAGAACTCATACCCTGCGACTGTGCTGGCAAAGGGCTCTGTGTTATTGGTGGTAACTTTAGATAGACATAAAAGTGTTTTTAACCACAACCACTTGAAGCACATGAACCGCTGTCCCAGCCCGTGGGGATCAAGAGAGTGCAGGGCTGAGGCTGACGCATTTCTGCTTTCATATTCAGTCCCTTAATACTTTTCTGAAGCTTCAGTATTGAAACCAGACTAATGACATTCTCTGTAGCAGCCGCAAAAGTGGCTAGAAACAACCTAACCAAAGTGTACATAGAGGGGTTTTTTATGTTGCCTCTGCAGTTGTTTCTGGACAGAACTTTACTTAAACCTAAGGGAGAAAATGTAGCCTTAAGTCTCTTGGGTTTTTTAAATAATAATTGTCTATTAGGAGAAGTATCCAGGTTTTCACTCCCAGTCCTAAAGGAGAAAAAGCAGGTCACAAGGCAGCTTAAACCTTTTAAAATGTCATGAAATCTTTCCAATCTGCAGTTGGAAACCCTGACTGTGAGGAGCAGAGATTGTGGATGTGGATCATTGTAGCTGCACAGAGCCCTTGGAGAAGGTAGTAGAAATTCCTTAGGCAGAATCAAGCACAGAGAAAAAACCCTGAGTATCTGCAAGATCTTGATAAGAGAGATGCAGGAATTCAGCAGAACTGCTTGAAGTAAATACATTTGATCTAATGCTGTCTGAATTCTGATTCCACATTGCCAGTGGAGTCGGTATGTAGCAAGCGCAGGGAAGCTCCTCACTTTGGATGAAATGCTCTGGAGGTAGTAAACACTTTTATGTGGACCTCATCCAAGAATGACTGAAGTTAGTGAGGGCAGGATTTCAACCTCAAAGTAATTTATAAAGGTCAGTGAAGTAAAAAGAAAGACTGTTATTGATTTTTATGGGCTTTGAATGCACTTGTTTTTCACCTTTGGGAATTTCAGTCAGATCAGAACTTTGTAAGTCTGATCTGAGCAACAAGAAGTTGTCCTTTTGTTAGGTATTTTCCCACACCCAAAACCACTAAAAACTCTCCCACATTTCAGTATGATTAGCTGTTGCTGTTCAGGTCTGTGGAGAAGGTCCAACCAGAATAAATAAAACCAGGAGAGAAAGCTATACATTTTGGAATCATATTTCATCACTTATGCCACAATATGCATTTTTTTCCAAATGACATTTAATTGCTTTCTTCTGAGGAGCTCCGTTTAAAGCAAGGTTTTCCTAAATAAATCCAGAAGTTTCTACATCTCAGACAAATGACACATCCTGCATTTAATCTGATTTCAAATAATTCCACTTGAAAACATGTTTTCTAATTTTTTTAGGTGAGTAAAATTAAGATCATCAGAGTTGAGAAAAAGGATTATTGTTTCCCAGTTCTTTCAGTCAAATTGCATGTTTGCTTTTTTGATTCTCTATGGGGTTTTTTTTAATGGTCTGTAAATGAAGCACAAAACTCATATATTAGGGCAAGAAATGAAGGAGATACATCTTGTGCATATGCTTAATAAGGGCTCAGGAAAGTAGTAGATATTCTGGAAAACCCTGTCTTTCCTATCCCCTTTCTGCTTTCCACACACATGGAGCAAACTCTTCAAATGAGAGAGAATGGATATGCCAAGTCTAGGAAACACCTCCTATTTCCCACAGAAGGGTAGCTGAAGAACGTTATGCAATTTTACATGCTGCACCTGAAAGTTAAGAACTGAAGAAACATTCATGGTACAGCATTCAATGACAACTGCAGATTCACTTGTTTCAGCTCGAGTAGCCAGTTGTATGGACTGTGGTCTGTCCTCCTTCAGACAGGCAGTGGTCCCAGAGAGCTTAGCCAGGCACCACAGAATTTTCCTGTGGAACAGACTTTCCCATAAGTGCTGCTGTATTTCTTATGCAAAACATTCACTATTGCCTTAAGTCCAAGGCTGCCTTCTTGTGGAGTCCATTATTGTCCTCCTGTGCTTCCATTCCCTGCATGCAATTCAAGGTCATTGACTTTGGTGGATGGGCAGTTGTTGGATCAGAGCTGCTGAGGCTCTCAGCTGTGATGCAGAGCTTTGGTTAAGCTCCTCTGTGGAGCCTGTGTGGAAGGCAGGAGCTGCCTGCCCCTGCACTAAGACTTGAGAAGTTTCAGAGAAGCTGCTTGGATCCTTTGGGTCATGGAGCAGGCTCCTGTATGCAGGAGTGCTGCAGCTTTGCTCAAAGGTTAACTGGGGTCTAGACCAAGAGGGAGCAATTATCAACTGCTGCAGGGAATCTGCATTACCAGAGCACATAGTACCTGTATAAGCATTTATTTTGAATAGAGTTAGGCACTTATTTTCCTCTTCTTTTTCCTTTTTTTTTTTTTTTTTTTTTTTGATTTTTTTTGTTTTTGTTTTTGTTTTTGTTTTTTTTAAAGTGAGCAGTAGATGTGGTAAAAGAAATGGAGCTCTGGAGGCAATGAAATAGACAAAAATTTGTTCCAAGATCAACTGAAAGAATTTTGAAGGCTAAAAGGCAATTTTCCTCATTCTCCTTGTATGAAACATTTGTCTACGGAGACAAATGTGCCAGAGTAGTCTGCTGTCGTGGTTTGACACGGAAAAAGAAATTTTCTTAGAAGGAAGAGGTCAGTTTGGATATTGACCAATTGAAGGTGGACACGCCTCTGAGAACACAGAGGGGTTAAAAGCAAAATTCTCAGGAGAACTCGATCTCTTTAGTTTCAATCAGCGTGCAGTGCAGACTCTCCCCTGCCCGGCGACGAGCTGGATGGGGGAGGGGAAAAGCCATGTGGCCTTGGGAGGTAGGCCCAAGGGTGCAGGGACTGGGACCAGGCTGGCCCCCTGCAGATGGAAGGGTGGAGAAAACTGAGATGTCTCCATTCCCCCCGCACCCCGTCAGAGTCTCTCTCTCTCTCTCAAGAGAAAGAGACAGAGGCAGTTTTGTCAGCAGTACGCTGCAGGGAAGGAGAAGAGTGGGGGGGGCCTCAAGCTGCCCAGCTGCCTGTGGAAACCAGAGCCTGGGCAGTGAGCCATCCTTGGGAGTTGGGACTTTTAACCCTTCCTTGAGAAATGAAAGCTTTGTGAAATTTTTCTCCTCCTTGACTTGAAAGAGAGGAAGAGAGACAGCTTAAACCCTAGGATGTCAGAAAGAGAAATTCTAGGTGGGAGGAGATGATGGAGTAGCTTTTGGCTAGACTTTTTCTTGGTAGTCACAGACTAAACCAATCTTCTCCTCCAAGAGAGACTGTATTTTAAGAGGATGCTGGTGGGCCAAAGAGACCTGCTTCAGCTGAGAAAAGACAGAAGTAGAGCGAACAGAGAAAAGTTAGGGAGGTTTGTGGTGGTACCCCCTGTCTTCAGAGAAGAAGAAGAGAAGATCTCTGTTCTTAGACCCTCGGCCCAGGGGAAAATGGGGGGGACTGTAGTCCCAAAAATGAAAAACTGAACTGCTGTTTTTTCCCCTCTTGGCAGGGCATCCTTGAAAGGAAAAATCCTAAAAGCAGTCTGTCTATCCATGCATTGGTAGTGAGAGCACTGTGCATGGGAAAGGAAAAGGGTCACCATGGAAAACTTTTTCTCCAGGCAGTGCCATGTGTGACATGGAAACACATGATGTGGCATCTGTGTTTCTTGGGGGGTCTGTGGCACAAGAGAGGCTCCTCTCTTCCTCGATGGACTGAGTATCGATTGTCTGGAGGGTGGAAATCTGATTGGGGTCCAGATTGTGTCTCGCTGTGGTTTGTTGGAGTTAGGTAGTGGAAGGAGGAATGCTTTGCAGAGTTTCCATTTTAATCTCTGTGTGGGGGTTTTTTTCTTTCTTTTTTACTTTTATAGTAGTAGCTTAATAAAGTTTTTTTCCTTGTTATTAAGCTTGTGCCTGCTTTGTTCTGTTCTCGATTTCGTTTCACAGCATTCAATTGAGAGATTGCATTTTCATGGGGGCACTGGCATTGTGCCAGTGTCAAACCATGACATCTGCTTTGACATTTTTACTTCTGGTCCTTTTTCATTAGCATACCTTATAAATAAGGAAGCACAAAAAGCTTCTTTTAAAAGCAATGATGACAAAAGGGTGGATTAAAATGCTTTGTTTCAGAGTAAATTAAATATCTGGAGTTGTCCAAAAATACCTGTTTGTTGTTTCTATTCTGACCTCTCCAAATGGAATCTAAATAATATTTCTCCAACTTTTTCCACTCACACACCAAGAAAAAAAGCCTTTATTCTTCCTACTGTCTTCAGAAGTTGTCAACCATACATGAATTATGTGAGCTATCTTGAGGTACAGTTATGTGACCTAAAATCTATAACTTACCAGGCCAAGTACCAAGCATTCTGTATGCTTGAACAAAGATTATTTTGCATTTTAATGAAAAATATACTGCAAGTAAGCTGAGGATTTAGAATTTTCTTATTCTCCTACCTAGAGATACTGTGAACATCAAACACAGATAGAAGTTGCAGTTAATAAAGTTTAGAAACTTCAAAAAAAAAAGAGAAATTGCTTTTTTAAAAAAGAAAATTATTTTTTTAAAATGGCATTCTTTTAATTCTTAGAGATTTCTGAGCCTATTAAATATTTCACAGGGCACTGGGGAGCTCCCATGTCTAGTTCTGGTGAGACAGTGGATCTGAAACCTGACATCGGTTCAGACTGGTTTATTGCAGGTGCCACTTGGATATTTATAAATCAATGGGACCAGATGGGATCCACCCTAGGGTGATGAGGGAGCTGGCAGATGTGCTTGCGAAGCTGCTCTCCATCATTTATCAGGAGTCGTGGCTCACTGGTGAGGTCCCGGACGATTGGAAACTGGCCAATGTGACACCCATTTGCAAAAAAGGTAGGAAGGAGGATCCTAGTAATTACAGGCCAGTTAGCCTGACCTCAGTACCAGGTAAGATAATGGAACAGTTCATACTTAGTGCTATCACACAGCACTTACAAGACGGCCAGGCTATCAGACCCAGTCAGCATGGGTTTACAAAGGGTAGGTCATGTCTGACCAACCTGGTCTCCTTCTATGACCAGGTGACTCGTCTGGTAGATGCAGGAAGGGCTGTGGATGTTGTCTATTTAGACTTCAGCAAGGCCTTTGATACTGTTCCCCATAGCATACTCCTGGAAAAGCTGGCAGCCCATGGCTTGGATGGGAGCACCCTTCGTTGGGCTAGGAACTGGCTGGATGGCTGGGCCCAGAGAGTGGTGGTGAACAGTGCTGCATCCAGCTGGGGCCAGTCACTAGTAGTGTCCCTCAGGGCTCTGTGCTGGGACCATCTCTCTTTCATATTTTTATAGATGACATGGATGAGGGCATTGAGTCCTTCATGAGTAAATTTGCAGGTGACACTAAGCTGGGAGCTTGTGTTGATCTGTTGGAAGGAAGAAGGGCTCTGCAAAGGGATTTGGATCGATTGGACAGATGGGCAGAGTCCAACAGCATGAAGTTTAATAAGTCCAAGTGCCGAGTTCTGCATTTTGGACACAAAAATCCCCTACAGTGTGACAGGTTTGGGACAGTATGGCTGGACAGTGTCCAGACAGAAAGGGACCTGAGGGTGTTGGTCGACAGCCGGTTGGATATGAGCCATCAGTGTGCCCTCGTGGCCAAGAAGGCCAATGGCATCCTGGCCTGCATTAGGAATTGTGTGACCAGCAGGAGTAGGGAGGTTATTCTTCCCCTATACTTGGTGCTGGTGAGACCACATCTTGAGTGCTGTGTCCAGTTCTGGGCCATTCAGTTCAGGAAGGACATAGAGATACTTGAGAGCGTCCAGAGGAGGACAACAAGGCTGGTGAGGGGCTTGGAACACAAGCCCTACGAGGAATGTTTGAGGGAGTGTGGGTTGTTTAGCCTGGAGAAGAGGAGGCTTCTTAGAGGTGACCTCATCGCCCTCTACAACTTCCTGAAGGGAGGCTGCAGACAGGTGGGGGTTGATCTCTTCCACTGGGCAGCAACTGGCAGAACAAGAGGACACAGTCTCAAGCTACATCAGGGAAGACTTAGGTTGGATATTAGGAAAAAAATTTTCACTGAAAGAATAATAAAATACTGGAATTGTCTTCTTAGGAGGTGGTGGAATCACCATCTCTGGATATGTTTAGAAAAAGACTGGATTTGGTACTTGGTGCTATAGTCTAATTGTGGTGTTAGGGCACAGGTTGGACTTGATGATTTTAGACGTCTCTTCCAACCTCATTATTCTGTGATTCTGTGATTCTGTGATTCTGTGATTCTGTGATTGCCTGCCTTACACCTTGGGTCAATGCAATTAAAGCAAAAGAACACAAGAAAAGTATCATAGTTTGGTACAACTGAAAGAAAAGGTCTATGATAAGGGGATAATTTGCAAAGTTTTTCAGGTTTTGGAAGTTAGATGTGGTCCTTGTAGGAGACTGGGAGGACCAGGGACAGTCAAAATATGAATGACATTTACCTTCAGTACATCAACATTATTTTTCATCATGCAAAGTGTTTGTTATTTTAGTGCCCTTTAAAGAGCACTGCTCTTCAGAAGCCACAATCTGCATGAATCAGGCCCCAGAAGTTATGAGAACTTCTACTCTGTGACCTCTACCAAAAGCACAGTGCGCAGGGCATACAGGCATTTTGTGTGCACAGCCCAGCAGGCAAAGGGCTGCTCACAGTGGTGTGCCATATCCATACACCATTCATGTCTGCAGTATTTAAGATGCATTCAGACACTGGCATCCTAAAGATAGAAGGTCAGATATTCCCCAGACACATTCTCTGTGCCACAGGGATACTTCAACAGTAACAAAGTGCTACTACAGCTGTCAATGAAAAAGACAACTACAACTGCATCCCTTCTTCTCATCCCTTAAAAAAGGCAGCAGAGACAATGCAGGTATTTTGACATGCGAACCCAACTACTAAGAAAAGCAGGGTGTTAATACGTGTATACACTCAGTATGTGTATTTGTGTGTGTGCGGCTGGCATGAATGCTCACAGCAGTCAATTACCTGTATCAGGTGTGTTCCATGGGACTCTTCACAGTCCTGGCACCTTGACTGCTCAGCCTGGTGACCTGGCTCTGATCCCCCTGAACCTGCATTCTATACAAGGAGTTGTGACAGTGTGTATCTCTGAGAGTCAGGATGCAGCCAGAGTAGGTACACAGAGCATACAGCTGAGAAGTTATCCTAGATCTGACTGATGAGAAAACACCTACACAAACAGCCAGCAATGTTAAACCTTGTAGTAAAAACTTATTTTCTCAATTTTCCATTGATACTTTTCACTGAGGTCATGGCACTCATGATCCTAATTCCACAGACCAGAAAGCCATCTGAGCAAGTGAGAGGCGAGCAACACTGCTGCTGTCCTCCAGCAACAGTGATGGAAAGGAATCTCATATCTTTTTAGTTCCTAGTCCACTGGCAGCCTTATTGTTGCACAGATTGAGAGCTCTACTCCAGGTCGCTGAGGTATCATGAAGTGTGTTGTACATTAATTACACAAAGAGACAGGAGAGCCGTTGCATCCAGAAGTATGTAATGTAACACATATTAAATTCAAATATATAATATTGGAAGCACACATACAATTGAAAATGCATAAATTGATATGGAGACAAAAATTTTATATTAATTTAAGTGATTTTTCAGTTACTTAGACCCCCTGAAAAAGGGGATATAAAGTCACCCGGTTCCATGCACATGAAGTAGCAGACCAAAGACCTCCCTAGGTCCTCCCTCTGACGAGAACAGACAGTGAAGCTCTTCCAAGAGCAATTCAGTGTCAGTGCTCTGGGTCAATTCCTCTGGGAGCCTTTCTCTGAATACTGTCAGGATGTATTGGTGAAATTAAGGAAGCAGTGAGTTAACCTAGATGATAAAAGATAACTGGTAAAGGTAACATCTTAATACATCCATGGCTTTTACTTAACACTAGCTACTAAATTTTTTGCTTTATTTTCTCTGTTACTTTAATGTTTAGGATATACTGACCTCTCAGTCAGAGGTACAGATAAAAAAACCAGAATACATTAAATTGCATGGTCACGATACCATTGTGTCACTTCTAATACTTCCCCTGCCATTAGGTAAGATTGTCTACAGGCATATTGTATAACTTTTTCTGTCAATACCGGACATGTTAAACTGAGTAATGTAATGTTACTCTTAGTATCTGTTTATCTTCTGACTTCAAATACAGAGCCATTGAGCTGCTTCTCTGGAGTCTGTGAAAGGTGAAAAGGAAACACAGACAGTGTAAACTACCACAATCTCCATATGAGAAGAGAAGAAAAATCAGTGTTGAAAATAATTGCTCAAAATGAATAAATGGTCTCAGATCACAAAAACTAAATATCCACCCTTACTGTGATGTTTTGCAAGAAGCCTCTTCACGCAACACAAAATTAAGCGTTTTTATTTTTACTGAGCTATAAGAATACTAACATTTTATTTTGAAAATAAAATCATGCCTTATTATCCTAAAATTGATACTCTTGGTTTCACTGTTTTAAAAACTATGAACTAGATTAAATGCAATTTGCATTTAGTTTTGCAGAATATTGTATCTTTGCAAAATTAACTCATTTCTAACATACCAAGATGTTTCTCCTGGATATGCTGCTTAAAGTTTCCATTTTTCTTGGGTTTTGAGAGAATATTAAAATTTGCAAATATGAAACACAAATGCGAAGTAGATAGTTTTTACGGTTTAGAGGAAACACATAACAAAGAATCTGAAAAAAACCCCAAACCCAAGACCTGAATCCTTGCCAGCTTTGTTGCAAGATTTAAATTTTTGAATAATTAAGTTAAATTTCCAGATAAGTTGAAACTTAGAGTTAAAACAACATTAAAATGCTATTTCAAAATTATTCTCTTATTCTACCATATAGGACAGTCTGATTAATCTGGATGGCCTTAATTAGATTTTTTTTTTAATATAAATATATATTTGTAAGGAATATCCCGAGCCCTTTTAAAATCCACCTCGACTTCTGTGTCTTTGAAATTGCATGTAATAACAAACAAACAAACAAACATTTAGGTGTGTTCTGCACAGCTGGTGTAAAGAGACTCTATATGAAAGTTATGCCATTGATAGCACAGTTCCTCAGATTATATATACAGAAGACATTAACAAGAGAGCAGTTGCCAGTGATTCTCACTCTAGTATAGATCTCTGTACTGTTCTGAGAACAGCTGGTGCAGACTCAAAATTAAAAAATTCTTAAATTAGCTAGTGTAAACAAAGGAAAGCTCTGGACTGTGATTTTTTTTTTTTTAATGCTTCACTCCATTACTGAACCTGCTCTGTCACCCCAGGACAACAAGAAATCAAGAGAAAGAAGCTGAAAGAAGCCTGAAATCATCCATACAACCTGACCAAACCTGGGCTAGGGTGCCAATTTTGTTTTGCTTGAAGAAGAGAACAGAGTTCTGATGATGAGTGCTGTGTATTTTTGCAGTCTATTCGGTGAACAGAACATGTGCTTAGTGGACATCACTGGGGGCCACAAGGTGTGGCCTCTGCTGTCTTAGAGCATCTCTCTGACCTGTGTGTGTACTGCAGATCAGTAAATTTAGTAGGCTGACTCCTCAGACAGCCAGTGGAGCTCTTCAGCAATATGGTAAACTTGTACATCAAATCACAGGAACTCCCTTACCTGGCTTGGGGCAAACACCTTACAGGAAGGAGGTATGTTTGCAAAGGACAAAGGAAGATTCTCATGGTCAGTTTTCTCTTAAATGTGTGGCCTCACTGTGCAACTAAACCTAGAGAGTTCAGAAACTTCATAGCAAAAGTACCTTCCATATTCTTTGGTGTAAGACAGGACTTTTGCAACATTGCAGGAAGAATTGCAGGCTGATGTTCTTGAACAAGCTGCACACACAATATGAAATCTGTGTATGCCCATTTGCTGCTCACATGCAACACTACTATCACATTTAGCCAGAGCAAATTGGAAAAGGCATTAGGCTTTCAAAAAGTGACTACTCTTTGAAATAGAGCTTCACAAGTTCCTAAAAAAGCACATACAATTATCAGGTTGTAAAAGAGGCTGAAATGCAATTGGTGTTGATATTTCTTCTGAGACGGTCGATTTATAGAAGTGCTTAAATATGTGTTTGCTGGACAGATCCCAAGAAGAGATGCCAGTGGAACAGAAGTCTCTCTTCTTTCCAATTTTTTTCTTATACTCCTCTACCTCCTCAAGAATACTTACTGCCCAACTTCTAGACCAGATGTGTACCTTTTCATTGTAAATATTAAAAACTTGCTAAGAAGAAAATGCAAGTTCTTTACTATACACAAACTGAATTTCCATTATAAAACTGATTAATGTATTAGCCAAGCTTCTTGGCAGATAAATATAATAGGATTACATACAGAGAGGTCTTCAATGTTCCCAGTTTAATGAATGGCATCAGGTCATTCAGAGATATTAGTTTTTTTACTTCATTTAGCAATTCTGATACATAAATCTCCACTGTATCCCCTTCTGTGAATATGTGGATATAAAAAGTGAATTAGGAGCTCCTCTTTTCAGCTATAGCTTTGTGCCTTCCAGAATATTACTTAAAATAGTTCAAAATTTGTATCCTGTGCTCTGACCTTTCCAGTTGCCAATGGAAATACATATTGCTGTTTCCAATAGAATAATAGATTCCTAGAATATTCTGAGTTGGAAGGGACCCACAAGGATCATCAAAGTCTAGCCCTTGGTCCTGCACAGGACACCCCAAAAGTCACACTATGTGCCTGAGGGCATTGCTTAAACACTTCTTGCGCTCTGTCAGCTTTGGTGCCATGACCATTTCCCCGGGGAGCCTGCCTGGTCCAGTGCCAAACACTCTCTGGTTTAAGCACAGCTTCATGTCCTATCACTAGTCACCAGAGAGAAGAGATCAGTTCTTGCTCCTGCACTTCCCTCATGAGGAAGCTGTAGACCACAAGGAGATCTCCCCTCGATCTTTTCCAGGCTGAAAAAACCAAGTGACCTCAGCCACTCTGCAAATGACTTCCCCTCATCCCATCAGCATGGATGGCCCAGATTAGAAAGGTGTGAAGGTGACAAACTGCAGCTAGGATGTGATCTCCTTGTCATGACTCTGAGCCCCAGTGTCCCTGGGACTGGGAGCTTTCTGGCTCTCTGAGCTCTACACCTAATGGAATCTTGGGGCAGCAGGTAAGGTCTCTTTCACCGTGCTTTTCCTGGATTAGAAAAGCATGGAGGCATAAATGTGGGTGTCCTGCCGTGATTCCCTAGCAGGCCTTTTCCAGTCTCAAGTGTCCCCTGGCTGAATCCTTGCTAGTAGATATACACAACTTTAAATCAAACATAGGGAAAAAATAAGGAAAAATATCAGAAATGCAGAGTGCTTAAGGTTTCAGATTTTGGTCTTGCCATCTGAACCCCAGTTGAAACCATAAAGATATTGGCCTCTGCACTCCAATTCACTGCACGTCTGAAGATGGTTGAAGCCAGCAGCTGGTTTTGTTTTGGGTTTGTTTGCGATTTTTTGAGATTGGTTTTTAAAACAGAAATTTCTGTTCCACTTCAGCATACTACCTTGCATCCATTTTGTTCAGAATTCCCAAACTAGAAATAAAAAGGGTGCAGAAACAGCATATATTTTTATGGTTGATACAACATAAGATGTGAGGGCAGAATGATGTGCCCAAGCATTCAAAGAGAACGGCAGAGCTGGACATTGAATATGTCTTTCAGTATAATATTCCTACACTTATACAAGTACCTGTCTTTCTGCTTTCTCAAAGGCTGACACTGTTACACTTAACACCTTCAGGTCTCTTTCCATATGCCTAACATTGGTATTCCAAGAATCAGTCTCTCTGCATGTCCTACACACCTCTAACCATGCCCACCATGGCATACTCATACACATACATAAGAACAGTTCATACATAAACTAGTGTCATGGTTATGTATGAACTGTCCTTATGTATCCCCTTTCCATGGCTGTGCCCTTTCCCCAGAAGGACAACTACAGAACTGCTTTCCAAAAACTGTAACAGTGTACAAACAAAATCTCCATAGCACAAGGTGTACTTCCTACACCCTCATTTCAGGTCTGGCTCTTTTGGGCTGACAACCATGAACATCGATTGGCCACCCAAATCCATTTTGTTTTGTCTGGTGCATTTCTCTAACACCACCACTTTGTGAAACAACACACTTTAAAACTCAAACATATATATATATATATATACATATACTTATTTCTGGCTTTTTTTCTGACACAGTGGACCCTTCCACTGTCACTAGTCAACAGAAAGATATGATATTTCTTAAAAGACTTTTCTTTTATACAAGACTTTTCTCAAAAAAATTGTTTGAATTCATGTTCTATCTCTTTTTTCTGAAACTTTTCTCTGGGCCACCCACTGCCCTCTAGGCAGTGGCACCTATCCAATAACATGCTGAAAAAGCTTGACGAGCTCTGGCTTTTCCTCATCTATAGCCTCCCAGATCCTATTCTTTCACCCACTAAAACCGTTGGCAAAACTCCATATCACTTCAATGGAAGCAGAATCAGGTTGCTGATGGATAAATGCACTTCTTCCATCAGATCCCCATAACAGATATAGAGTTGGTAACCGTATGGGCCTTTTATTTTTCTCTATTGTATTATAAGAATACTGAAAAGTATCATAAATGTATAATGCTGTACGTGCCTCTAACACCATTTTCTGAATCTTACACAAAGTACTTGGCTTCTTCCATTTTACTTCTTTCGATTTCAGGTTCACATTCCAACAACCACTTGCAGAATTAAAAAGGACTGACTATCTTGGCCAAATGAAAAAGTACATTCCTGATAGGGCATCCAGCTGAGAATTTGAATAGGAAGCAATATACTCAAAAGGCATTCTGTGTCTTCCTCCAACCCATCATCCCACCAATTTTCTGTTCTCTCAACACTCTCCGACTAAGCAGTTCCTTTACAAGATTAGCTTACTCCAAGATATTTTATTACCTTAACCATTTGTTTGTAATGGTGGTTGCTGAATGCAACCTTACGAAGGCATGGATGAAAAGAAAGGAAAAGGTTTGAATGCAATAAGCTGGCCTGAACGTCAGCCTAGAATGTGTGGTGAACTGTTCTACGAACTACAGATTTATGAAGTGTCTCTACATGCTTCTCTCTCAGTGCATTGCTTGGTTACTTTTGAACACCTAGTTCTGCGTGGTTAATGTCAGAACTAGCCTGCTGTAGCAGGGCCTCTCCAGATGTCCTAGTTTAGGGCAAATTTGGGGAAAAGCCTCTTGGAGGGAGCCCCCAGAAAACAAATCCTCACGGCCCCTCCCCACCCACCTGGTTCAGGAAAAAAATTTCACAGAGAGAAGTGGAAAAGAGCCTGTTTATTTAACAAACAAAGCACTCCCCAGCACTAAAAAAAATAACACCACATGACAAAAAAACTCTTTCACCACTCTGAAGAGATGAACAAATCCAGAGAGTCTTTCCTGGGCGTGGTTGCCCAGGTCTGGACGCTGGGGATTGCTCTCCAGCACTGGGGATGGCTCCTGCAGATCACAAAGCGCAGGCTTTGGGTATTACTTGGTGTTTCCCAGGTCCCAGTCCAGAGCAGGTTGGGTGGCATTCAGGAAAAGGAAAGGAAAAAAAAAAACAGTCCAGGGAAAGAATTGGATTGCTTAGCTAAACTAACTAGAAAGCAAAGGCAAAAGCAGAAGCAAGCAAGGCAAAGCAAGTGAAAGCCAGCAAGTAAGCAAAAGCAAGCTAGCCAGCACTAGCCTCTTCTAGACAGCAGACCATGCAGGGAGGTGAACCGGCTGATAACAAGGCAAAACAAACCTTCACTTTCAGAGTCAGTTCTGAAAGTACAGAACATAATATCAAACATAAACAGAACACACAATTGGGGATACAAACACCATAACGTCACCCTACGACACCAGTACATAGCCCTTTTCTGCAATTTCTCCCTCATACTGCTGCCACAGCAGATATTCCTGATGAGACCAAACATAGCACTCCTTGCAGGAAAGACATTTATTTTGTTATGACTGGCAAACTCTGCTGAAAAGGGTAATAAAACAAGTCATATAGGCTTAACACTGGATATAAGCAAAACGGCCATCAAAGTGAGCATAAGCCGTGATAATTAAGACTTGTGCTGTGAGCGTCCACCAGAGAGACTTGGGATCTGGGAGCTCTCTCTCCTCTCCTGTTATGGAGCTAGCCAGATAAACAGGGGAAGCTTGACTGCTGTGGTATGCCTTTAATCATACCAAAGTGCATTTATTATGGAGACAAAAATCAAGTTTGCTTGCCAGAATGTCATTATGAAAAACCTAAAATATGATGGAAGGTGGACTGACGTTGTAGGCTTACTTAATAATATATAATTGCTTTATTTATCAGTGAATTCCAATGAATGTGCTATGATGTCAAATGTGCCCAAGATTTTATAACCAATATTTATGAATTTGCAGTGCTGAGTAATTCTCACTGTTGGTTTTTATTAGCAACAGATCAGTCTGTGCTCTACTCATTTTCATCTTGGGCCAAAACTGTTTTCATTTATTGCATGTCCAAAGGAAGTGACATCTTCATTTAGTCAGTCAAACAAGATATCATTACCATTCCCTGCACATCTGCAACACTCAAGTATAGCTACATAAAGAAGAATGTGCTGTTTTATATATTGTCATAAGTCAAAGAGAAATAAAAGTACTTGTGTTTTATTACCTTTAATATAATGATTATCTTAGAAGGCTTATATCTTGCAAAATAATCTCTATAAGGCATTTGTTTGGATTTTGGAAATAAGACCTGCAAACCTGACCTGGAGCATAAAGCCCAAAACTAAAAAGCTGCCAAATTAAAACAAGAAAACAAACAAATAAACTTCAAGATTTTTCAAAAGTACTTCTTCAAAAGGTTTTACAAAAATTCCGGTTGTGGTAGACATTTTGTTTCTGGCATCCATTTTGGTACAATACCCCATGGGAATGCTAGCAAACAGAATTAGGGCCTTAGATGTGGGAATCCAGGTCTTCCCTCTGGTAGTGCCGGAAGGTCTGGGGCCCTGACAAGGGGTCAGGAATCCCTCTGTACAGAGCCCCCAGAGACACTGTCTGTGATCTCTGTCCATGGAAAAGAGTTTTCAATCTTACAGGATGAATTACAAGCTCTGAGTGTTTGATATAAGTAATAATTAAGTGTGGCATGGGTGCAAAAGTAAAATTTTAGGATTCTAGATTAGGGGTTCAAAGGGGACAAGATAGAGGAAATTGGGTGTGTCTTGTCCTTTTTCTTCTTCTTCATGCCCTCCATGTTTCACTGTAGTGTTGGCATTTTTCTATTGGTTTAGGCTGGGGACACACTGTTCAATGTAGGTGACAGATATTGGCACGTTATTGTAAATATAGCGCAGGTAGTTTCTGGTATATAATGTTTGTAACATCCCACTGAGGGCAGAGCTCCACACGCTGCCCTGCAGGACAGACCTGCGGCAGGGCAGCAGAACATGTTAGAGATAAGCAAGAATAAACAACCTTGGAAAGAGCACAGATGAATTATGACTTCTTCTTTTGCAACGGCGCAGAAAGACAGAGACATTCTACAATCTCGCAATCATCAATACCTCAGATTCTGACACTTAGAGCTTTTATACACAAGAGCTCAGTAGTGGCTAACAAAGAATCCAAGAAAACACGTGTCTTTGTTACCCAGGTTAGTTTCACAGATAGCAAACTTAGCATCTCCAACAACTACGCTTACCAAAACTTATGCTGGGATAACTCCCAGAGACATACCATTGCATCACAAGAGTTGTAAAACCATACACGTGTCTCTGGCAGTCCCACAATCTCTCTACAACACTGTGCAGATCTCAGACCTGAATTTATTTTCTTGTTAATGCATGCACAAACTGCCTCGGGTTTACCAATACCTCCTACACATTTTGCACTCCTACACATTAACAGAGCAAGGTCTTTTAAGAAAAAAAAAATGTCACCATAATTCTTCTTTGCTTTTTCCATTGCACTATCCTAGTCCAACCGGAGACCCAGAAAGAATCTTACCCTACAATCATAACAGGAACAAACAAAATTCCTATAAGGGCAGATCTTCTTTCATATGTTCTTTGACATCCAAGCAAAATTTCTAGCTGCTTTAGGCAGCCCAGGACCTCACCCTTGTTTTTGGAAAGAGTACCAGTGCTGCTGAGAGCCTACAAAGAAGATCTAAACAACAAATACAAAAGAATGAGAGAGAAAGAGTAGCTTGAGAAAACGTGTTACAGCATTTGAAACCAGAAGTATTTTCTCATGACAGAAGGGCACCAGCACACTGTGGCACTCAAACAAAATCAACACCAGTGCCAAAGGATATGGGATAATGGAGAACGGGAATTTGGGACCTGGATTCCCACATCTAAGGCCCTAATTCTGTTTGCTAGCTCCGGTGTAGTGTGCGCAAAGCAGCCGCTTCTCCTGCTCCGGGAGCCTGACAGAGCGGTAGCTTGTACGAGGGCGAAGAACGAAGCCGCAGACCACCGGACTTGTGTGCACAGCCTACGGGCTGCTAGAGGAAGGTGGCTGCAGCTCCCTAACCCATCAATTCACAGCTGGCATGCTCTATGGAGCTGTTCCAGGACAACTTTCAGTGCTTATTGGTTCGTCCTGATACAGCCCCTCCTGGGAAATTCATGCTCGTCCCCTGAGGCTCGGAGGTGCAGAAACATCGATGGCAGCTGCAGAAAAGAAGGGCTGCGTTGAGATGTCGAGAAGCAAGAACATAGCCAGCGCCTAGTGTCTGGGAGTCAGCAGCTGCTGGACTTTTGCGATTGCTTTCACTGTGCACTGAATGCCGAGAAATGTGCACGATAAAAAAAAAAGGTGGGCAAGAGGAGGAAGAGAGCACGGGCATCAGAGAGCATCTGGCATCTTGCCCTGGAAAGGGCAGTGTTTTTGGAGTGTGCAGCAAATCCGTGTTTCTGGACAAGGGAGGCATAAGTGCGCTGCGCTCCTAAGCTATCTCCCTGCGAGACACACTGCCAAAGCTTTTCGCTATGATGCAGTCTAGTGCAGACGCACACTAGGGCTCTCCGGAGCTGTCCGAAGCCAAGCGCCGGTGGCCGGCGTCTTTCGGCTGAAGAAGCGCCTCGGAGCGTACGGCTGTTGTGTGCGCGAAGCAGCCGCTTCTCCTGCTCCGGGAGCCGGACAGAGCGGTAGCTTGTACGAGGGCGAAGAACGAAGCCGCAGAGCACCGGGCTTCTGCGCGCACCCTAAGGACTGCTAGAGGACCGTGGTGGCCGCTCGCCTGCCCCTTCAATTCCATTCTAGCATCCTTATGGAAGGTGTTCCAGGACAATTTTCCTGAGTTTTGAATTCGTCCTGATGCAGCCCCTCCTGGGAAACTCGTGCTCCTCCTCTGAGGCTCCGAGTGCAGAGACCTCGATGGCAACTTGCAGAAATGAAGGGCTGCGTTGAGTTGTCGAGAAGCAAGAACATAGCCAGCGCCTTGTGTTTGGGAGTCAGCAGCTGCTGGACTTTTGCGATTGCTTTCACGGTGCACTGAATACCAGGACGGCATGTGCACGTTAAAACAACGAGCTGGGCAAGAGTAATCGAAAGATCACGGCCGTCAGAAAGCAGCTTATATATTGCCCTGGAAAGAGCACTGTTTTTGGAGTGTGCAGTAAAATCGTGTTTCTGGACAAAGGCGGCATAAGTGCGCTGCGCTCCTAAGCTATCTCCCTGCGAGACACACTGCCAAAGCTTTTCGCTATGATGCAGTCTAGTGCAGACGCACACTACGGCACTCCGGAGCTGTCCGAAGCCAAGCGCCGGTGGCCGGCGTCTTTCGGCTGAAGCAGCGCTTCGGAGCGTACGGCTGTTGTGTGCGCGAAGCAGCCGCTTCTCCTGCTCCGGGAGCCGGACAGAGCGGTAGCTTGTACGAGGGCGAAGAACGAAGCCGCAGGGAGACGACATTGTGTGCACAGCCTTGGCACTGCTAGAGGACGGTGACTAAAGCTCCCTTCCTGTTCAATGCACTGCTGGCATGCTTTCTTGAAGGTGTTCGGAGACAACTTTCCTGGGTTTTGACTTCGTTCTGATGCAGCCCCTCTTGGGAAATCTGTGCTCGTCCCCGGAGGATCGAGATGCAGAGAACGCGATGGCAACTGCCGAAATGAAGGACTCTGTTGAATTGTCGAGAAGAAAGAACTTAGACAAGCGTGTTGTGTTTGGGAGTCAGCAGCTGCTGGATTTTTGCGATTGCTTTCACGGTGCACTGAATGCCAAGAAGGCATGTGCACGTTAAAACAACGAGCTGGGCATGAGCAGGAAGGGAGCACGGGCATCAGAGTGCATCTGGCATTTTGCCCTGGAAAGAGCACTGTTTTTGGAGTGTGCAGTAAAATCGTGTTTCTGGACAAGGGAGGCATAAGTGCGCTGCGCTCCTAAGCTATCTCCCTGCGAGACACACTGCCAAAGCTTTTCGCTATGATGCAGTCTAGTGCAGACGCACACTAGGGCTCTCCGGAGCTGTCCGAAGCCAAGCGCCGGTCGCCGGCGTCTTCCGGCTGAAGCAGCGCTTCGGAGCGTACGGCTGCCGCTCCGCTGTTGTGTGCGCGAAGCAGCCGCTTCTCCTGCTCCGGGAGCCGGACAGAGCGGTAGCTTGTACGAGGGCGAAGAACGAAGCCGCAGAGCACCGGGCTTCTGCGCGCACCCTAAGGACTGCTAGAGGACCGTGGTGGCCGCTCGCCTACCTCTTCAATTCCCTTCTAGCATACTTATGGAAGGTGTTCCAGGACAATTTTCCTGAGTTTTGAATTCGTCCTGATGCAGCCCCTCCTGGGAATCTCGTGCTCCTCCTCTGAGTCTCCGAGTGCAGAGACCTCGATGGCAACTGCAGAAATGAAGGGCTGCGTTGAGTTGTCGAGAAGCAAGAACATAGCCAGCGCCTTGTGTTTGGGAGTCAGCAGCTGCTGGACTTTTGCGATTGCTTTCACGGTGCACTGAATACCAGGACGGCATGTGCACGTTAAAACAACGAGCTGGGCAAGAGCAGGAAGGGAGCACGGCCATCAAAGAGCATCTGGCATCTTGCCCTGGAAAGAGCACTGTTTTTGGAGTGTGCAGTAAAATCGTGTTTCTGGACAAGGGAGGCATAAGTGCGCTGCGCTCCTAAGCTATCTCCCTGCGAGACACACTACCAAAGCTTTTCGTTATCATGCAGTCTAGTGCAGACGCACACTAGGGCTCTCCGGAGCTGTCCGAAGCCAAACGCCGGTGGCCGGCGTCTTTCGGCTGAAGCAGCGCTTCGGAGCGTACGGCTGTTGTGTGCGCGAAGCAGCCGCTTTATCTGCTGCGGGAGCCGGACAGAGCGGTAGCTTGTACGAGGGCGAAGAACGAAGCCGCAGAGCACCGGGCTTCTGCGCGCACCCTAAGGACTGCTAGAGGACCGTGGTGGCCGCTCGCCTGCCCCTTCAATTCCATTCTAGCATCCTTATGGAAGGTGTTCCAGGGCAATTTTCCTGAGTTTTGAATTCGTCCTGATGCAGCCCCTCCTGGGAAACTCGTGCTCGTCCTCTGAGTCTCCGAGTGCAGAGACCTCGATGGCAACTGCAGAAATGAAGGGCTGCGTTGAGTTGTCGAGAAGCAAGAACATAGCCAGCGCCTTGTGTTTGGGAGTCAGCAGCTGCTGGACTTTTGCGATTGCTTTCACGGTGCACTGAATACCAGGACGGCATGTGCACGTTAAAACAACGAGCTGGGCAAGAGCAGGAAGGGAGCACGGCCATCAAAGAGCATCTGGCATCTTGCCCTGGAAAGAGCACTGCTTTTGGAGTGTGCAGTAAAATCGTGTTTCTGGACAAGGGAGGCATAAGTGCGCTGCGCTCCTAAGCTATCTCCCTGCGAGACACACTGCCAAAGCTTTTCGCTATGATGCAGTCTAGTGCAGACGCACACTAGGGCTCTCCGGAGCTGTCCGAAGCCAAACGCCGGTGGCCGGCGTCTTTCGGCTGAAGCAGCGCTTCGGAGCGTACGGCTGTTGTGTGCGCGAAGCAGCCGCTTCTCCTGCTCCGGGAGCCGGACAGAGCGGTAGCTTGTACGAGGGCGAAGAACGAAGCCGCAGAGCACCGGGCTTCTGCGCGCACCCTAAGGACTGCTAGAGGACCGTGGTGGCCGCTCGCCTGCCCCTTCAATTCCATTCTAGCATCCCTATGGAAGATGTTCCAGGACAATTTTCCTGAGTTTTGAATTCGTCCTGATGCAGCCCCTCCTGGGAAACTCGTACTCGTCCTCTGAGTCTCCGAGTGCAGAGACCTCGATGGCAACTGCAGAAATGAAGGGCTGCGTTGAGTTGTCGAGAAGCAAGAACATAGCCAGCGCCTTGTGTTTGGGAGTCAGCAGCTGCTGGACTTTTGCCTTTGCCTTAACGGTGCACTGAATACCAGGACGGCATGTGCACGTTAAAACAACGAGCTGGGCAAGAGTAATCGAAAGATCACGGCCGTCAGAAAGCAGCTTATATATTGCCCTGGAAAGGACACTGTTTTTGGAGTGTGCAGTAAAATCGTGTTTCTGGACAAGGGAGGCATAAGTGCGCTGCGCTCCTAAGCTATCTCCCTGCGAGACACACTGCCAAAGCTTTTCGCTATGATGCAGTCTAGTGCAGACGCACACTAGGGCTCTCCGGAGCTGTCCGAAGCCAAACGCCGGTGGCCGGCGTCTTTCGGCTGAAGCAGCGCTTCGGAGCGTACGGCTGTTGTGTGCGCGAAGCAGCCGCTTCTCCTGCTCCGGGAGCCGGACAGAGCGCTAGCTTGTACGAGGGCGAAGAACGAAGCCGCAGAGCACCGGGCTTCTGCGCGCACCCTAAGGACTGCTAGAGGACCGTGGTGGCCGCTCGCCTGCCTCTTCAATTCCATTCTAGCATCCCTATGGAAGGTGTTCCAGGGCAATTTTCCTGAGTTTTGAATTCGTCCTGATGCAGCCCCTCCTGGGAAACTCGTGCTCCTCCTCTGAAGCTCCGACATGCAGAGACCTCGATGGCAACTGCAGAAATGAAGGGCTGCGTTGAGTTGTCGAGAAGCAAGAACATAGCCAGCGCCTTGTGTTTGGGAGTCAGCAGCTGCTGGACTTTTGCGATTGCTTTCACGGTGCACTGAATACCAGGACGGCATGTGCACGTTAAAACAACGAGCTGGGCAAGAGCAGGAAGGGAGCACGGCCATCAAAGAGCATCTGGCATCTTGCCCTGGAAAGAGCACTGTTTTTGGAGTGTGCAGTAAAATCGTGTTTCTGGACAAAGGCGGCATAAGTGCGCTGCGCTCCTAAGCTATCTCCCTGCGAGACACACTGCCAAAGCTTTTCGCTATGATGCAGTCTAGTGCAGACGCACACTAGGGCTCTCCGGAGCTGTCCGAAGCCAAGCGCCGGTGGCCGGCGTCTTTCGGCTGAAGCAGCGCTTCGGAGCGTACGGCTGTTGTGTGCGCGAAGCAGCCGCTTTATCTGCTGCGGGAGCCGGACAGAGCGGTAGCTTGTACGAGGGCGAAGAACGAAGCCGCAGAGCACCGGGCTTCTGCGCGCACCCTAAGGACTGCTAGAGGACCGTGGTGGCCGCTCGCCTGCCCCTTCAATTCCATTCTAGCATCCTTATGGAAGGTGTTCCAGGACAATTTTCCTGAGTTTTGAATTCGTCCTGATGCAGCCCCTCCTGGGAAACTCGTGCTCGTCCTCTGAGGCTCCGAGTGCAGAGACCTCGATGGCAACTGCAGAAATGAAGGGCTGCGTTGAGTTGTCGAGAAGCAAGAACATAGCCAGCGCCTTGTGTTTGGGAGTCAGCAGCTGCTGGACTTTTGCGATTGCTTTCACGGTGCACTGAATACCAGGACGGCATGTGCACGTTAAAACAACGAGCTGGGCAAGAGCAGGAAGGGAGCACGGCCATCAAAGAGCATCTGGCATCTTGCCCTGGAAAGAGCACTGCTTTTGGAGTGTGCAGTAAAATCGTGTTTCTGTACAAGGGAGGCATAAGTGCGCTGCGCTCCTAAGCTATCTCCCTGCGAGACACACTGCCAAAGTTTTTCGTTATCATGCAGTCTAGTGCAGACGCACACTAGGGCTCTCCGGAGCTGTCCGAAGCCAAGCGCCGGTGGCCGGCGTCTTTCGGCTGAAGCAGCGCTTCGGAGCGTACGGCTGTTGTGTGCGCGAAGCAGCCGCTTCTCCTGCTCCGGGAGCCGGACAGAGCGGTAGCTTGTACGAGGGCGAAGAACGAAGCCGCAGAGCACCGGGCTTCTGCGCGCACCCTAAGGACTGCTAGAGGACCGTGGTGGCCGCTCGCCTGCCTCTTCAATTCCCTTCTAGCATCCCTATGGAAGGTGTTCCAGGACAATTTTCCTGAGTTTTGAATTCGTCCTGATGCAGCCCCTCCTGGGAAACTCGTGCTCGTCCTCTGAGGCTCCGAGTGCAGAGACCTCGATGGCAACTGCAGAAATGAAGGGCTGCGTTGAGTTGTCGAGAAGCAAGAACATAGCCAGCGCCTTGTGTTTGGGAGTCAGCAGCTGCTGGACTTTTGCGATTGCTTTCACGGTGCACTGAATACCAGGACGGCATGTGCACGTTAAAACAACGAGCTGGGCAAGAGCAGGAAGGGAGCACGGCCATCAAAGAGCATCTGGCATCTTGCCCTGGAAAGAGCACTGTTTTTGGAGTGTGCAGTAAAATCGTGTTTCTGGACAAAGGCGGCATAAGTGCGCTGCGCTCCTAAGCTATCTCCCTGCGAGACACACTGCCAAAGCTTTTCGCTATGATGCAGTCTAGTGCAGACGCACACTACGGCTCTCCGGAGCTGTCCGAAGCCAAGCGCCGGTGGCCGGCGTCTTTCGGCTGAAGCAGCGCTTCGGAGCGTACGGCTGTTGTGTGCGCGAAGCAGCCGCTTCTCCTGCTCCGGGAGCCGGACAGAGCGGTAGCTTGTACGAGGGCGAAGAACGAAGCCGCAGAGCACCGGGCTTCTGCGCGCACCCTAAGGACTGCTAGAGGACCGTGGTGGCCGCTCGCCTGCCCCTTCAATTCCATTCTAGCATCGCTATGGAAGATGTTCCAGGACAATTTTCCTGAGTTTTGAATTCGTCCTGATGCAGCCCCTCCTGGGAAACTCGTACTCGTCCTCTGAGTCTCCGAGTGCAGAGACCTCGATGGCAACTGCAGAAATGAAGGGCTGCGTTGAGTTGTCGAGAAGCAAGAACATAGCCAGCGCCTTGTGTTTGGGAGTCAGCAGCTGCTGGACTTTTGCGATTGCTTTCACGGTGCACTGAATACCAGGACGGCATGTGCACGTTAAAACAACGAGCTGGGCAAGAGCAGGAAGGGAGCACGGCCATCAAAGAGCATCTGGCATCTTGCCCTGGAAAGAGCACTGTTTTTGGAGTGTGCAGTAAAATCGTGTTTCTGGACAAAGGCGGCATAAGTGCGCTGCGCTCCTAAGCTATCTCCCTGCGAGACACACTGCCAAAGCTTTTCGCTATGATGCAGTCTAGTGCAGACGCACACTACGGCTCTCCGGAGCTGTCCGAAGCCAAACGCCGGTGGCCGGCGTCTTTCGGCTGAAGCAGCGCTTCGGAGCGTACGGCTGTTGTGTGCGCGAAGCAGCCGCTTCTCCTGCTCCGGGAGCCGGACAGAGCGGTAGCTTGTACGAGGGCGAAGAACGAAGCCGCAGAGCACCGGGCTTCTGCGCGCACCCTAAGGACTGCTAGAGGACCGTGGTGGCCGCTCGCCTGCCCCTTCAATTCCATTCTAGCATCCTTATGGAAGATGTTCCAGGACAATTTTCCTGAGTTTTGAATTCGTCCTGATGCAGCCCCTCCTGGGAAACTCCTGCTCCTCCTCTGAGTCTCCGAGTGCAGAGACCTCGATGGCAACTGCAGAAATGAAGGGCTGCGTTGAGTTGTCGAGAAGCAAGAACATAGCCAGCGCCTTGTGTTTGGGAGTCAGCAGCTGCTGGACTTTTGCGATTGCCTTCACTGTGCACTGAATACCAGGACGGCATGTGCACGTTAAAACAACGAGCTGGGCAAGAGTAATCGAAAGATCACGGCCGTCAGAAAGCAGCTTATATATTGCCCTGGAAAGAGCACTGTTTTTGGAGTGTGCAGATAATCCGTGTTTCTGGACAAAGGCGGCATAAGTGCGCTGCGCTCTTCAGCTATCTCCCTGCGAGACATACTGGCAAAGCTTTTCGCTATGATGCAGTCTAGTGCAGACGCAAACTACGGCTCTCCGCTGCTGTTCCGGGGGAAGTGCCGCTCCCCGGCGTCTTTCGCTCGAAGCTCCGCTGTTGTGTGCGCGAAGCAGCCGTTTCTCTTGCTCCGGGAGCCGGAGAGAGCGTTGTCGTGTACGAGGGCGAGGAACGAAGCCGCAGAGCACCGGACTTGTGTGCACAGCCTACGGGCTGCTAGAGGATGGTGGCTGCAGCTCCCTAACCCATCAATTCACAGCTGGCGTGCTCTATGGAAGGTGTTCTAGGACAATTTTCCTGGGTTTTGAATTCGTGCTGATGCAGGCCCTTCTGGGAAATTCGTTCTCAGTCTGGCTGCTCCCTCTGAGCACAGATAAAGCTCCTGGAAAATAGAAAGGTATCTGCTATCAGCAGTAGACAGACATGGCAAGCTCATGAAGTAAAATTCATATATTAACAGGGAAATGTCCTCAAAACAGGAAAAGATGGAGTTACGATTTTGGGTTTGATCACAGAGTGGCCCACTGGAGAGACTGGCCTGCTTGCAAAAGTTGGATGAGTAGTCAGATTGCAGCTTTGAACACTCAAAAGATACTCAGAAATGGGCAGTGGATTCAGATACAGCATCAAATGGGTTTATGTTTTTCTACCAGTACTGTGTGCAGAATAAATGTGAAATAAATTCAGATCACCCCCATTACAGAGGAGAAAATAAATTAGTTTCCCCCACTGTGCATCTCATATCAAGATCACTTTGAGAACTGATAACTTCAAAGCTGAGAATGCAGCTGTTTGTAAACAGTTTCAGGCCCAGTTTGCTCAGTGTGTATTTCACATCATCTCAGTTTTTCACACAACATACACGTTCATACTACTTTAGGTAAATACTCCATCCAATCCCCTCCTGAAATTTTGTAACTCTTTTGGTTCCCTCATAAATTACACAGAAAATAACAGAAATTAAAAAAAAAAAAAATCTGTTGTAAGTATTTGGCTATTGAAACACAGAGCAACCAGAAGATTTACACAATCCTCCAGATGTAATCTTGGTATGAAGATCATGGTAGTTTTATCCATGACAGAGCAGAATACAAAGAAATTGTGTCATGTGTAAGAGAAACCCATAAGCATTTAAACTGGTCATTGCCTAGCTTACTTCTTCTCCCATTACAGAGAAGGCTTTTCGCGGCTAAAATAGTATCTCCAAATAATCCAGATTCTTTCAGAGCATTTCTGCATCAGTTTACTGGTCCTCTTGTGATGATTCCACTCCTCCCATGTTGAGGGTTGGGACTGGATGATCTTTAAGGTCCCTTCCAACACATAACATTCTATTATTCTGGGATTCCATGTTGCTGAACTGTGGAGCTCTCCACAGTCATGGTTTCCTTTAGGATGGAAACTGAAGAGTGATGGAGTGGACAGGAAAAAGGAAACAATACCCCTCAGAAGGAAGGACAGGAAATCTGAAGTTGGTTTTGGAAGAGAAAATATAAAAAATCTGAGAATCTAAACACTATATTTTGACAGTATCAAATGAAAATTATCTTGACTGCAGACTCAGAGATCTTTGGCTCTGTCTACATTCTTAAACTTCTACATACATTTGAAGTCTAAAAAGAATGAATCCTGCAAGACTGAGTTTTCAAATTGCAAGAGGGAGCCTTGAAGCTGTCCAGATTCTGAAAAAGAATTGCTCGAGACCTTACTTGCTGCACCTTTAACATTGTCATCCCCAGAGCTATTCAGATAGTGTTCCAAAGCTGTGACTCAGAAAATGAGGCCTCCAGGGAGTTTTTCTCACCTAGTAAAAGCAGCCAAAATCCAGGTTTAGCACCAGAGCAGGCTTCTATTATAAGAGTGTTAGTGTAATGATGGATCCCTCTGAGACACTCTAGGATGACATCTGTGATGATAAGAGCTCTCCCCAGTCAGTTTTCCTCTGTCTCTGTTCAGTGACCCTCAGAGAAACAACATGAAATCTGACAAACACATTCCAGGAACATTACTTATGGTACATTTTAGTGACTTCAGCTACAAATATTTCCTCCTGTTTTTCTCATTGTTGTAATCGTTGCATGACAAAATAGCTCTCAGTATTCACTATCACAATTGATTTAACCTATTTGTTTTATACAAGTCAACCTATCTGCTTCTAATTTCATTTTGCTTTCAAAACAAGTTTATAGAATAGGCTAAGATGTTTTTTTTGTAATTTATAACAACTCCAGACAACCCATCTAGACTTCTATGTGTGGAAATCCAGAGCTTCCCTCTGGCTGCCCTGGAAGGTCTGGGACCCTGGCAGGGGGTCAGGAATCCCTCTGTACAGAGCCCCCAGAGACACTGTCTGTGATCTCTGTCCATGGAAAAGAGTTTTCAATCTTACAGGATGAATTACAAGCTCTGAGTGTTTGATATAAGTAATAATTAAGTGTGGCATGGGTGCAAAAGTAAAATTTTAGGATTCTAGATTAGGGGTCAAAGGGGACAAGATGGAGGAAATTGGGTGTGTCTTGTCCTTTTTCTTCTTCTTCATGCCCTCCAGGTTTCACTGTAGTGTTGGCATTTTTCTATTGGTTTAGGCTGGGCACACGCTGTTCAACGTAGGTGACAGATATTGGCACGTTATTGTAAATACAGCGCAGGTAGTTTCTGGTATATAATGTTTGTAACATCCCACTGAGGGCAGAGCTCCACACGCTGCCCTGCAGGACAGACCTGCGGCAGGGCAGCAGAACATGTTAGAGATAAGCAAGAATAAACAATCTTGAAAACAGCACAGATGAATTATGATTGCTTCTTCTTTGGCAACGGGGCAGAAAGACAGAGACTTTCTACAATCTCGGATTCATCAATACCACACATTCTGACACGATGGATCTCAATCACTTGTAGCTATAATAAGATAAAATCTCTGAAGGAACCTTTGTCATGAGAGCATTGTGGCAGGCCAAACTGCATAGATGGAGGGGCTTCAGAGCAATACTTGGCAGAAAAAAAATCAGTGTATTGGAGACTTACAACTGTTCAGTTCAGTATAATAGGACTGAGTCCAAAAGAAAAAGGGGGTGCATTAATGATTTTGGAATTGGAAGGGGGGGGTCTGATTTCAGCTCATTTAATTTGTCAGGATTTCTGATTCTTTAATGGCAAGCTTTTCAGAATGGCAGATATAGCTTTTAAATGCATTTAAAAGCATTAAAATGCAGTGGAATGGAAGCACATTTTCTGAAGGGTACAATTTCTGCCAAAAGCAGAGAGAAGAAGCTATGTCATTTTTACCAGATGATAGCTTTCTAAAGCTACCAAATTATCTTTGCAGCTACAAAAGTAACTCTATTCTCTTCCCTTCAGGGATTTGAAATATTAAGAGCCAGTTTAGTTGTCTTTTATTCCCCTGATTCTGTCTTTTCTAGCTTTTGTACTTTCCTTATTACTCTGCATGTCTCTGAGCACACTTTTTTCTGTACCATTTTCCCAGCTACTGAGTGCAAAACTTTGTAAGAAATCCCTAAAACTTTTATCCTGGGTAAACTAAATTACAGATTTAAGAGCAAAACAAAACCATATCTCAAGAGTTCTTTATCTTTACCAGAAGCATTTCAGGACAGTGTCCAAAATTCATAATGCAATTAAGATACTGTCTTCCGGCATTGGTGCAGTTGAGACTAATCCTCTTCAATGCTTTGACTCAATGATCAATATTTCTAATGGCTATCTTTATTGAAAACTTGGGGCTCCTTCTATCTGGACATGGATTCCTATCAGACAGTTTAAAGCCTTGGATTAACCTTCAAGCAATCAAAGCATTAACTCTTTTTGATTGTGAAAAGCTAACTTCCCCAGACATGAGTAAGTATATGGCTCTTGGAAGAGAGAAAAGTTTGGGCAAGGTTCACAATCAGTAACAAGCTGCAGTGATCGTAACTCCAGGAGAGCCTTGCTCCCCATTCACATACTGCCTTTGGCCTGGCCAGACTGAAGCTGTTTGCATGTTCTTGTTTTGGTCTGAAACAAAAAGACATGAAGAGACCAACTGTGGAGAGCAAGAGCTTGTAGGAAATTGCATGTTTTAATTTCCTGTACCAGTATTCTGCAATTCAAAATGTTGATTGTTTATGTGCCTACATTTTCAAACGTAAATTAAATACATCAGTTGTGCCTGGAACTAGCTGACACAACTGAGACGTACCATTTATTTTCCTTAAATAAACCAAGCTTATTTTCCTCATTTTTTCTTTAAGTTTTTATATGGTCCTATATTGTATATTGTAAAAAAATGACATGATAAATGGATGCCTCTCCAGGGTGTTCCACTGCAAAGAATGCATCTGCCATTTGGTCATGAAAGAAGAAACAGCTTTTTGTTTCTTCACAAGCCAGATGCAAAAACATTGGATATTGAAACTGCAAATAGAGTAGGGACAAATGGTAGATATTTAGAGGTTGTGCTTTTCTCCTTTGAGGGAAGATTTTTTATTAAATTCTGAAATTTAAACTGAACATAAAAGTCTTTGAAGTACAGACACTGAGGCTGTCATTAAGTGAATCTCATTAGAGTTAAGGAGAGATTCCCTGCAATGCAAGCCCTTGGAATAACATTTTACCACTTCAGTCTGAAGCACAGACCTGTTTACATAAGCGAGTTGATCAGAAATAGTTTCTGGCCAAACAAATGTTCAAGAAGATTAATGGTGAACACATGTTGTATTTTGTTATCTAAAACAACACCCAAATTCTCAACTGAAATCTAGGTTATGTGATGACATAGAGTGTTGGTTAAGGGTATTTCCTGCTTTTGGAGTGTTAACTCTGTCCATTTTTATTGCCTTTTGGAGAATGCAGTTGGGCTCTTTGTAGAAGAATTTCACTCAATTACTATGGAAGGGATGAATTTTCTTTCCTGCTGTAGGGTAAAGACGTGTAGGCCTGAGAGGTGCCCCAAGTATGTACGTAGAGATCACAGAATTCTTTTATCCACAAGGACAACAATGAGATTACTAGCAAAAGCAGCTCCTCCCTCAATTCAAGCTATTCTATAGTGTTAGGATACCAGCGGAGCTTATGGCACAGCAAGAGGTTTGGTATTACCCTGGTTCACCAGAAATCACAGTTATGTGCTGCTGGTTCTAGGCGGTTGACTCCATTCTGCTTAATTGGTCTACAGCCTGGAGGCCTTATTAGAGCTCCCAGTGTTACTGAATAATTAAATAGAACTGATGTAGAAACAGTCCATGATGTACAACAGACCAGGCATATTTACCTTGGTATTAAAGAGAAACTCAAGCCATTAAATCAATGAAGCTAAAGGAAGTTGAAACTAGCCATTAATATGGAACTGGACATCAGATGGATATCCTGGTAGACAACAAGTTGAACATATAGAGATGTGCTTTTGCAGCAAAGGTGGCTGCTGCTGCTGTGTAAGGGAAGGGCATGGCCAGTAACTTAAAGGAGGTGGTTCCTCACTCAGCCTGGTGAGGCCACCTGGAGTGCTGGGCCCAGTGCTGGGCTCCTCACTACAGGAGGGATGTGAGCATGTGAGTATACCTCAGCCAGTCCAGGGAAGCAGCACAAAAATCACAAATGGATTGGAGCATCTGACATAGTAGGAAAGGCTGAGGGCTGGGATTGTTTGACTTTGGTAAGAGTAGGAGTAGAGGGAATTCTTAATAGCATGGATGGAGACCTGATATAGTGGGTGTAAAGAAAATAGAGCCAGACTCTTCTCAGTGGTATCCAGTGGAAGGACAAGAGGCAATGAGCACAAACTGAAATGCAAGAGATTTTGTTTGAACACCAGAAAGCTATTTTTTTTTTAACTGAAAAATGATTCAGGATTTTCATAGGTTGCCCTGTGAGGTTGTGAGTCTCTGTCCTTGAAGATATTCAAACCCAGTTGAGTATTGTCCTGAGCAACCTGTTGCAGTTGAGCCTGCTTTGACCAGGGGGGTTAGATTACATAAACTCTAGAGATTTCTTTTCATCCTAACCATTCTGTAATTCTGCAATTACAGACTTAGCCATGCAAGTGAGTGTGATACACTGGGGATTCATTGTCCACGTCTCAGCTGCACTCAATACAGACAGCTGAGCATTCCAACTCCTATGCGAGTGAATATCACCTACAAATTTACTCCTCAGTGTGTCTCTGGCAGCTGCTTTCTACCTTACAGTTCTGTGTCCTATCTGTCAGAAGGAGAATCATGAAAATGCAAAAGCAAGAGCTAGAAGAGTGCTGGAACTCAAAATGTCTCTCAGACATTTTTAGAGGTTCCAGGCCTTGGTCAGGAGTATTTTAGACCTTGGCAGGCAGCTGGAAACAGCTGTGATTTTGAGTTTGAGCCATGGAATGAGTTACCAACTTTGAAGGTGGAACAAGCAGTCACAAAGGGTTAGATAGTACAGTAAAAGTAGTTACAAAACAGAGGGAAAATTTTTTTAGTATTGTACAGGGGGGTTTTAGCACCTGTACAAGGGGGTTTTTATTTTGCACATGGTTCTAAGTTCCAAGAAGTTCTAAGATGGAGGAAAGTGGGCTGATCCTGTTCTTCTTCCTTCTTCTTCCTTGCCTCCATGTTCTTGGTGATGTTGGCACTCACAGATTGGTTTAGAGTAGAAAAGCACTTTGTAATATAGGTAGTAGGTATTGGGGGAAAAGTATAAACATGTAATACATAATGTATCATATAAAAGATAGCAGCAGTCCTGGGCTGGGGGAGAGAAGAAGAAGACAGCAGACAGAGAGGATGTCAGGGTGTGTGTGTCTCTCTGCCTGGGCTGCTGACCAAACAGCCGCAACCCGAGAAGACAATCTTTTAGATAACTCACAAGAAACTGCCTTGAGGCCGAACAACAAGAGGCTGCGGGGCTTTTCTTTGGAAGCACGGGTTGGAGGAGAGACTTTACCGGCACACGAGACCCCAGACCAAACCTGGGGTTCCCACAGAAGAGGTTCTAGGATATGTACCCACATAACACAGACTGCAGCAGATTGTCCTACCTGGCATAAGAATGACCAAATACATCATTGTTGCTGGATCTATGGACCAAAGTCACATTTTCAATTCAGCACGTCAAAAACTCTGCCTGCACTGGTTCTGTCCATGACTGCATTACCTATTTCAGGTTACAGAGCTGCCAGCATTAGTGTTGCCTTTCTATTATGTATTGTTTCTCTTCAATGAAAACTGAAGAAATACTAGCCTTTGGCCCACACCAGCAACTTCAAACAACCTTGTCACACACCAGTTGGTGGCCATCTCCCTTTTTTAGAGGGTAAACCAAAGTCAAAATATAATCCATGGCCTCCAGCTCATGGCTATGGGAGTTTCAAGGAGTGACAGCTGAATGTCACTCCCACAGGTTGCAGCTCTGTGCAAAAAAAGCCAACAGTGGGAATTGGGATGACAAAGGCTAAACCTGCTTTTGTCAGAGCAGCATAGGAAATGTATGGTATAGTGGAAAAAGAACCCAGGGGTGCCTGTTGCTGTATCTGATCTCCACTTTACATTTTGTTCAACAAGATGTCCATCCCTTGCCAACTAAGTTCTAAATGATTCATTTTGTTGCTGGATAGTCATATTTTGTGGGTAGCCACTAGTCAGTTTGAGTTATTCACTTCTACAAAATACTTCCTCTAGAAGGCACTGTAAATAGAATTAATTTTTAAATAGTTTGAGTTTTTTGAAAGCCATGAGCAATGGTTATTAATATTGGCACAGAACAAGTCACATACTGATGATTCAAGGGATAGAAACTGGAACATTTTGGACAGAACGGATGTTTTTATATTCACTTGCCTTATATCCAGACACTCTGGTGGTATAAGTGTTAATTATACCCAAGACAGCAAAGTGAGGAAGTCAGGTTCTAATACGTGTGGTAAAATAAATCTTTAGATGAAGCAAACCTTGTATATTCAAATAATTTCGTTTCCATTTCTCAGTTACAACATGCAATTTTGTCATGCATCTCTTCTGCATGACAGAGGAGGAGGAAGGAGTTTGTCTCATTGAAGGCAGTGGAAAGTGTGCTTGATATAGCATGCACAAATATGGACATGAAGTTGTGAGGCTGCACTGCTCACTGCCCTTACAGATGCAAAGAAGCATGCACTCAGATTCCCGAACAACCTACAGTGATGTTTTCACTTGAAATTTTTTTGCATTGAAGCTCATTCTTGTGATAAAAAATGGTCACTCCCCAGCCAGTTAGCTAAACAAGCCAAGAAAACTGGCCACTTGGTGATTGCAGCCTAGTTACTGCGAGCACAACTGCGCATTGTTCCGCTTCCCTAAAAAAATAAATTAAAAAATCTCCAAGGCTTGCCACTGTTTGGAAAGAATCTATAATTTTTTTGCACATATCTAGACTGGTTTACTGCTTTTCAGTGTGACTTCTTGTTATGGTATCAGCCAGCTGGTAACAGCCAGTATGTACTTTTTGACTGCTGCTGACCAAGGCAGACTCTGAGAAATCTTCAAAAGCCAAAGAATTTGCCAGTAACTGAGTCACTTTAAGCAGCCTACCATGAATTTGTAGCATGCCATACAATCAATTTTTGAGTCACCATCTGAAAACAGCCTTGATGAATAAGTACTTGACAAGAAAATGGATCTGAAATTTCCAGCTGGTCTTATGCCAGGATTCTGCCATGCTCCCTTTGTCTCCAAAGTCAAGACACTTGAAGGGATCTCAGTATAAATGACTATTAAATATATCCTAATATCGTGTTCAATAAGGGGCTGCACAAGGGCTTTGACAATGCCACCTTCTGTGGAGACACACAGAATCTGATGCAACAAGACACACAAACACACACACACACAGACACACACACACACACACACACACACACACACACACACATTGCCAGGGACTGCATAGAAATGAGGAATTGCTTGGGTGTCCGGAGTCATGAGGGTAATACCCACCTCTCTCTTGTTGCAGTCTGACCAAGGACAACATGCCTAAAACACTCGCAGATCTTAAGGGAAAGAGAAATTATTGGTGTTTAATTCACCACTAGGTGTCACGACGTCTTCATTTTTAACCAGACTACTGAGTTTTTCTATGCCTACCAGAAAGAAAAAAGCTTAAGATGAAGGCAGGAAGCCAGTGTATTAGCCAGATACCTAGGCCCGCTCCAATCTAAATTCTTTTAGTAAAGTCAGGTTAGTAGATAGCACATTCAAAAGAAATAAAAATAGAGAAATCAGCCCCATCCCTTTTGCAGATTACTTCTATAATTACTTCTATACTTCACTACACCATAGTGAAACACCAAGAATGTTATGAATACAGATGATTGTAAAGTTCAGCATGCTTAATACATCACGGGATTCCTTTTTATATTTGTTTGTATTACCCTGCCAGGAATGAGCCCCAGATGCAGTAGAATGACAGGTAGATGAAAGTGAAAAAGGTTTTCCCACACTTACAATATGATTCTTAGAAGAGCTGATTATTTGAAAGTCCATCTGTGTTGTTACTGACAAATACTGTAATTTTTTGTGGCTTTGTTGACCAATAAATATACAGACACAAATCTATGTACATATTTTAATATACATTCATGGGAAAAACATGGGTCAGGAAGAGTTAATGCAACTACCCCTCCCATTGCCACGTACATTTCCTATGCTGCCATGCTCTCCAGGGATGTTTCACCACTTCCTGATCTGCTGGCTTTTCTATTGAAAAAGCTAGTTTCATGTTCTCCATTGAGCTGAGACTTTTATCTCCTTCCTTGCAAGTAGACAAATTCTCTTCAGGGTAAGGTTGGAACATATTGGATTTTCAAGTGTGTGTACTTGAGGCAGCCAGGAAAGGGGTGAGGAGCTCTCTCTCTCTCTCTCTCTCTCCCTCTCTCTCCACAGTTTCCACAATACCCTTCTAAACGGGATAAAAAAGAGTTGTGGCCTTGTCAGGAGAAGGACAAACAAATGGTTCATGAGTGCTTTGCCCCTTCTCTCTACATATTACATATCACATTTAATGCACAAGGGTCTGGGGTAGACATGAACCCACCAGCCCAGGAAGAGGCAGGAGACCTGATCCATCAGCCTAGATGCTTCTGGGCACTTTTAGGAATTTGGCAAGAAGAGTGGACTGAAGCAGCTGCCCAGTATGGGCAGATGTTTTTTCCTCTGACCCCTTGTAGAGTACACATTTACTGGATGATGTACAGCTTGTTCTCCGAGCCAAAGGAAAAATCCAAACATTGCTGGCTGCAGTCAGATTTTTTTTGACCTCTTAAGTAGCTTAACATGGTACTGGCCTTCTTTCCCATTTTAGGTCTTTCCCTTCCTAAACAGCAGAAGGGATTTAATGATACAGCTTCTCAGGTACCTACATAATGCCCTGAGCTGGATTTGTGATAATTGTCTTTATATTTTGTTCACTTTTTGAGACATCCTAGAGAAACAGGAAAATACAGAAGGGAACCTCACAAGTGACTTTTTCTCTTCTAGGTGCAAAGGGTGTTTTTATTGCAATGTGCTATGAGTTTCCATCTTCCTGTTCTTTAAGTTAGGAAATTGAGAATCAGCATTTGCACGAGAATTTAAGACTTTACAGTTTCCTGCATCCTTCAAAGTAAAGTCGCTGGGTGGTCTTGGCACTGAGCTCTCATATGGAGCCAGTAAAGGTGACTTTTAGAAGTGCAGAAACCAAGAGATCTGATTCACATTAAAAATATGTAATTAATCTACTCCATAAATTAAGATTGATTCATATTCCATATTTTGTGTGGAAGCAACACGAAAGACTTCACCACTTAGGATTCAGTGGGCATTTTGGATATTTGTTTAAAAGGGAGGCTGTTCCACTTTTTACTTTTCTTTTCATAGTTGTCTCTTAATTTAATAACATTGCCTTAATATTTCCTTTGCTATTACAGAAATTCATATAAAATTTTCTTACTATTTTTCCAGTTCATTTGCCTTGGGCTTTTGACAATATCTTCTGTCTGTCTGCTTCACTTTTGTAAAATTGGAAAGTGTTATAATAAAATCACAGAAAAGCAGGGGAATTCAACAGCAGGTGCTGGGACTAAGAATATTTTCCACCCATTCTCTAAATTAATGGAGTGTATTTCAAACTGCCATAGTCTTTAATCTATAGATTTAGTTCATTAATCACCATTCTTAACAAATACAGGGCAAACTGAATGTCATTATTAATTAATTAATTTATTTATTGCACCTGATAGGAAATGGGAATATAATGCCTCAATTTATTTTCTGACCCCTCATTTTCAGGTCCTGAAACAAAGCCCATGCCTCCTAGACTGAAGAACCTGCCATTTCTGCTCTTTTTCCCGTTTCCCGGAATAGGAAGAAGTTTCCCATCCACATCTGTCTGTGAGTGACACTCACTTGCGAGATGTTTCCCTCTCCTGCACCAAGGGCAAAGGTCTGGTGGCTTGTTGGGCTTTGAAAGTTGTGGGCAGTTCCTTTTAATATGTCCTTGTGCCCCACACCCAAAGCACCGTCTCTCTGCATTAGGGTTGCTCTTTGTATAATTTGCAAGAGCTTCCCTAATACGTTTTTCAATTTGATCCCCCAAGTGTTCCTCCATGATGGAAGCAACATGTTGTGGTGTCCCCACCTTGCTGCACGCCTCGATCATGTCTGCCAAAGTGGCCTGGTGCGGCATCATGCTGATGATCCGTCTGCACTCCGGATTGCCATTGGAGAACACGAGGCTTTTGATCAGGTGTGGTTTTGCTCCCTCCTCGCTCACCTGCCGCTCCACCACCTGAGAAAGACGATCCACGAATGAAGAAAACGGCTCTGCAGGACCTTGTTTGATCTCGGTGTAGATTGTGTCCTGGACCCCCGCTGGAGCAATTTGAAGAATCGCCCTCCGTGCTGCCTCTTTGATGTCGCTGAGCACGTGACGCGGGAGCCTCACCGCTTGTTGAGTTGGATCGTCCTCAGGAGGATCACCAGCAAGCTGCGCCATGGTGAGGTTCGCATTCGGCCCGCCCTGGTATCTGGCTCTCAGCTCCTCCAGGGATCTCCTCCATGCCTTCTGCCACACGAGAGCTTGGGTGTCTGTAAGAACTGATGTCGCAAGATATTTAAGATCATACGGTGTTAAATCATACATTCCAAAAATACTTTTTAACATTTGCTTGAAATATGGTGATGACAACCCATTGTCCCGAATGGCCTTAGCTAAATCTTTGATTGCTCCACGGTCCAGGCGTTCCCATCTCGGGTTTTGGCCCTGAGCGTCATAGTTCACTGGCATCATTATATTTCCCGAGCCCTGCAATAAACCTTTCTCTTTCTCCAACTCTGCTCGAATGTCCTGCCAGTCCACTTTTGCGCTCTGCAAAGCTGTAAATTCAGTGGGTACTTGCCTGTAGAGTGGAGTCATCTGTTGTGGCTGCAGTTCTGGTGCAGCAGCACTCACCGATACCAATGGCGTCTGCAGCATCTGCGAAGATGAAGGCTGGAAGCCTCTGGAGAAAAGTGAAGCATCTGCTGTGGAGGAGAACACACGACTGCCTTGCATTATTTGGAAAATTTTTGGAAGATGAACCAACAGTTCTGGCTGTGACTCCAAGGCTGTGCTTAAATATCGTAAAAGAAATTCAACAACCCCCTTTGATATTAAAATTGACTCTCCCTGCCCCGAAAGTTTGGCAGACCTTGATTTTGGAATTGTCCAAGCTGGGACACCCTCCGAAGCGGTGATGCGTATCGTTTCCTCCCGTTGCTGCGCCTCAGCAGAAGTGTCCTGAGTCCCGCACTGTTCCGGTGTCAGTGGAGGTTCCTGCTGCCGTGCAGATGTGACTTTTTTCACCCTGGATTTTTTTCTTATAAGAAACTGGAAAAAAGTCCTGCAATGTTACAGTCCCACCACTGGGTGGCGCAGTGCCTCGACCGGACAAGTTCTGCGAAGCCTGTTGCAATGTTGTGGTTCCGCCGCTAGATGGCGCTGCCGCCTGACCAGCTGAGGTCGGAACCGCACTCTGCTCTTCAATCTGCACTTCTGACAAACATTTTAACACCTCTTCTGTCAACTGATTTACATTTGCAAATCCCGCACTAATTCCCGATAAACCTTTGAGCATTTCTCCTAACAACTGATTCACGTTTGCAATCCCTGCAGTTGATGAAACTGACTCTTGTTGTAACAACTGTTCTAATTCGGTCATGTCAGAAGCAGACAGGGATTGGCCGTGGGCTTGGGCCGTCTGTTGCCATGGGAACGATGATGGAACCGTGCCCTGAGGAATGTTTACCTCCTGGCCACGCCCCATCCCTGCCTGCGTCATCTCAGGGGAGTGAACGCTCCTGCTCCGACCCTGGCTATGCTTTGGCCTCGCTCCGCCCCGCACCGCCTCCGAATCAGAGCCACTGCCGTCCCCCCCAAGGCTGACGCAGTCACCTTCCTGTTCCCATTCCAACCCTGATGTTTCCGTCTCACTTTGCCCGTCTCCTGGCTCCATGCCAGCACCCACAGCCTGCGCGCGCCGCCTCCGCCCCCTGTGTGCCCGTCCCGCGCGTTCGAAATGTGTGAGAAATCCCCTCCACCCGTGGCTGTCGGGTTTTGCTCGACCTTCGCGCGCATGCCCGCCGCCTGAGCTGCAGCGAGGAACGCCTCCCGCTGTCCCTCTGCCGCTTCCTCAGCAGCCCTGGCTGCCGCGGTCAGGGAGCTAAGTTCCCACGCCCTTTGGGCGGCCGCTTCTGCGGCCTCACGGATTCTCGACATTGAACGCGTCACCGGGCGCTCCGAGCGTACCACCGTCGCACTCGCACCCCCCGCTTTCGCCCCGATCCGTCCCGCCCCCGCCGCTCTCGCCGGCCGCGCCTTCTGCGCGGGCTGTTTTGAACTCCCAGCCTGCGCAGATGTGGAGGCGCTTTCCTCTCCCTCCTCCCCCTGCTCTGCACTCACGTTCGCACCTTCCCCCACCGGAGCTGCTGCCGCCGCCGCCGCCCCCCCCCCACCGTGGGTTTGGACTTGGGCAATGCCTTCCTCCCACTGAGGGTCGCGGCTGTGCCTGGCTCGCCCGCCTCCGTCTGGGGAATTTCTGCGTCGGAGGAGCTTAGGGACTCTTGGGAAACTGAGGAACAGTGAGAACCCGGGGACACGGGACGCGATGGGGTATCATCTCCCTGATTTTCCACAGAAAGCAATCCTGCCTTTCCTGTGTCTGTGGTGAGAGGATCTGTCCCAAGCTGCTGGCCGGACTGTCCCCCCTCCTGTTTGTCACCAGGAGCCGTAGCTGCCTGGCTTGAGCTGCCGCGTTGTGAGAGTGACTCTAAAACTGTTCTTGCTGAAGATAAAAGTTTTGCGGCAAGCTTATTATTTTTTATAGCCTGATAATATAATTGCTTGTTAATTTCCTGCCAAAAATTTGGCTCATACAATAAATCTGGATCTGAGTGTGGGAAGTTACACCGCACCCATAATAATAAATCTTTCAACTCCTTTTGAGCAATCTCTACCGGATGGGCAGAGATGATGCCCTGGAAAGCAGATACTATTTCTTTTTCCTCTTGGGAGAATTCCCCCCCCCATGTTCTTAATTTTGACCGTTCTCACCAAAAGCTGTGTCGGCTCGAGGTCAGTCCGGAGATGGCACTGATCACCGTCCAGCAGGTCACAGGTGAGAGATCCCAGGCGCGCTTCTGGGTCGTCTCCTCCCTGGAAAGTCCCCGAGACGAGTTGTTTCGGTGAAGGTCAGGTTCTTATCTCGAGCTGTCCGCTCCCTCTCGTCTTGGAATTTGCGGCGAGTGTGTGCTCTGCTCTTCTCTCTTTTTTTTTTTTTTTTTTTTTTCTCCGCTGATGCAGGTTGGAGGTTGTTTGATGTTTCTTTTTGGTCTTCTTGCTGGTGCCCACCCACAGGGACGCCAGTTGTGAGAACCCCGGGTTTGGCTGGGGTTCTCGTGTGGTGGTAGAGCTTCTCCTCCAACCCGTGTTCCCAAAGGAAAACTCCGCAGTCTCTTCTTGTTCGGTCTCAAGATGTTTTATTGCTAGTTATCTAACAGATTAAGTTCTCGGGCTGCGGCCCTTTGGTCAGCGGCCCAGGCAGAGAGGCACACACTCCTGACACCCTGACTGTCCGGTGTCTTCTTCTCCTCTCTCCCCGCCCAGGGCTGCTGCTATCTTTTATAAGATATATTACGTATAACATGTTTACAATTATTCCCCAATACCTATTACCTACGTTACCAAGTGTTTTTCTATTCTAAACCAATCTGTGAGTGCCAACATCACCAAGAACATGGAGGTAAGGAAGAAGAAAGAAGAAGGGTGGGTTCAGCCCACTTTCCTCCATCTTAGAACTTCTGACCCCCATGTACAAAGTAAAAACCCCCCTGTACATGCACTAAAACCCCCCTGTACACTACCAAAAGATATTTCCCTCTACTTTGTGACTACATTTACTATACTATCTAGCACTTTGTGACTGCTTGTTCCACCTTCAAAGTTGGTAATTCATTCCATGGTTCAAACTCGAAATCACAGCTAAATCCAGCTGCCTGCTGGGGTCCAGACTGCGTCTGACCACGGCCTGGAACCTCTAAAAATGTTTGAGAAACATTCTGAGTTCCCACAATTTCTATAGCTGTATGCTCCTTCTCTTCCAAATCTCTTCTAGCTATGTCTTCTCTTGTGCGGATGGGTTGTTTCTGGTTCAGTAAATACTTGTTGACTTGCATAAGGACAAATTATTTTGGAGCATTTTTGCCCTACAGGAAGTAATGCCTATCTAGTGAGAATAGAATGGAAACACCCTCAGGATATCCAGATGCTTTGCTTTAGCCAATTATATGTGAACATCAAGTGTCATCTGAACAAAAGAGGTACATAATTTTTTCAAGAATTTCACATAAACTAGATTACACACTGAGGAGGAAATGTTAGAAATTTCCTAATGTTCCTACAGAAACATTATTAACACTACCAATTGTTTTGATCTCCAATACAAAATCCTACCAATGCCAGTTTGCAAATTGTACTCAAACTGTAGTAGAAGGCTGTCATGGGAATTACCAGAGACCTCAGATTAAACTCTTGAACAGCAGATCTAGGAGTTGATGAATCTTGCCAAATCAGAAGCTCTTCTGAGCATATGCAGAAACTTGGGTTTGGTGCCCAGGAGATCCCTTCTTGTCAAGGCTAGAGGATGTGAGTGCTTAACAGAGTCAGTTTTCCACACCTGGACTTGGCATCTAAACTCTATTTAAATCCCACTTCAGAACTAAGAAAGGACATTATATACTTGGTCTGCACTCTTCTCTTTTTTGCTGTTGGAAAACAGGGAAACTGTTTCACAGTGCTCCTCGAGATATACTGCTAGTACCCGCTTTAGGAAAGGTAGGGATTGTTACCTGTGAGCAGAGATCACACATCAGTGAAGGAAGGGGAGCTGTTCTAGGGACTATGAAGTACTTGTACACTGTGACAAAGGGGACAATGACAAGGACCTCAGACTTACATGGATCTGCTCTTATCTTCTTCTCACACATAACAACCTGAACTTGAGGAGTTGAACTTGAAGAGGAGTAGACAAACACCTAGAGGGCAAATAGAAGGTTTCCTTGTATCCTTAAAGATAGACCAGTGATGATTCTGAATGAGAATTTTGACTGCTTAGGAGCAAATTTGCTTTAAAGTAGGAGGTACACAAACATAGAAAGACCATTTTATAGACAGAAGTCCTTGAAAAGCTATACCTTAAAACAACAGACTGTAGGAGATGAGAAGCTGTAGTATTTTCATTAGACACAGAGGGATCTGAAATACTGTGAGATCAAATGACAAAGAGAGAAACATAAGAACATGGCATGGATAAACTGAGTGGAACAGCAGTCCCTGGAGACTTTGAGTAGGCAGCTGGACTGCTCTTATCTTGCAAACTTATTCAAGTGCTGATTGGAGATGTGTGCATCTCTTCATGAGATGCCTGCAAACTAGGACATCACTCTGGCTTGTAGAAATTTAATGAACAATATTCTCTTGTTGTTGTGTAATGGTTTTTGGCAGATGAACCAACATATAACCCATGGATATGGTTAATTACAATGACTCTGAAAAAATGAAAACTAGTCAGGATTGAATTGCTAGAACACTGCAATCTGTAACATGGTGAAATCAGAAAATGTCTTTAGGAAGCAAAAAAATGTTGCTAAGAGTTAACACCATCAGAAGGGATGTATTTCAGGGAGCTAAAATAAACCCACTGAAGTAGTTTGGTGACCCCAGCAGAAGGCAGTCGGGGCTATGTCTTGGTGGACCCACTTAACTGTGGAACATGTCACTCCATCAGCACAAGCATCTGTTTCAAAAGTGTATGTCATCAAAGAGGCTGCTGAGATGAAATTGCAACGATTAGCCAAACACATACGCCATAAAATATGCATTCAGAGCACAGAACTCAAACTGAAAAAAACCCCAAGTTGTCACTATTGCTCTATAATGTTCCTTAAATAGCAGCTGGGAAAATCAGTTGCATGCAAATCTTAATGAATGAAATCTAAACTTGCTATCTCCAAGTTTTTGAGTGAATGCCACTGATGGGTCATTTACCAATGATACTGTTCAGTTTATTGGCCTTTTTATTCCAGACTTGTGTGTATAAAGCAGTCATTTGTTGTTGGAGGGATGCCGCGGGAGACAAGACTCATGATATCATGATCATCAAGTCTCAGTTTATTGTAACAGATTACACAGTTTATATATGTTCGTTAATTAGCTCATACATATTGCAAAAGCCAAGCTCATGATTGGTTGCTATGTGACTTGTACTATTATCTTAAAAGTATCTTTGTGAATGATACTTGCCTGTCCAGCTGGCCTTGCAGTTTGAACAGCTTAGCACTTCTTTGTTCTTCTCTATCTATTTCTACATACCAAGCAGTTTCAATATCCTGCTTTCTGCACACCATCTTCTCTTCAGGGCCATGGGAACTTTGCAGCAGTCACGTAGCCCTCCCTATTTGGATTAATTTTACAGTATCATGTCCCTTGTTGTTCAACCATTCCTCTGTCAGGCTCTCTTCAATTTATGACAATGGCCTCATTTTCACAGCAAGTGTTCCCATATGCTTCTGCTGAAATGGTAGTTTTCAGAGTCTCTAAAACAAGCCTGATTTTCTGAGTGGTTAAAGATGGTTTTTAGTTGTGTAACTTTCAGGCATCCCATATCAGAGAGTTTAGGCTAAGTGGAGAAAGTTAGAGAAGATCTCAGGCAGTTACTAAGTCCTGCCAAACCCCAGGGGACAGCTTATTCATCACATTTTATATACTGAAAACTTTGTGTCTTTGCTATCTGGGAGTCACACAGCCAGTCACAAATCTTGTCAGGAATGAACACTGCAAGCAGCACAAAAAACAATGTGGGGGTTTTCTGTTTGGTTGGTTTGGGTTTTTTTAAGTCTCCAATCAGCTGGACTAAACATCCTGGGCAGCCCTAATGGGGACTGGTCTCCCTGATAACCACAGAAACTGCTGATACTCAAGCAGAGCACTGAGAAATAACCTGCTGAATGATAAATTGCTGACCAATGCAATCACTGAGCAACTGGTTCTTAATTAATATTTTGCCAGTCAATGTTAATTGATCAAGTTTTAGTACTACTTCACTTTGGACAGTCTTTTCTTGCTTTGATTTTATCTTTTGGCTTTGTAGAGCTGTCTTGTCATATTAATGAAAAGCTATTCAGGGCATTCAGGTGGTATTCACATTATTTGAGATTTCTATGGTAAGTGGCATAAATTTCAACCTGCTTCTTTTGTCCTTAACCAGGAATTTTTCTTTGCACTTTATCTTCCTTCTTTTGTCAAGGAGGGCAAGACAGATGTGCTGGTACCTGAGTTTTAGAAACAGTCATTTGACTGGCCTGACTAAGATCAACCTGTCACAGGCTAATGGACATCCATTTGGGAGTAGGTAGTGAAGATGAGATTTACTGTTTTCAGACTTTTTTGGGTAGCATGTTTTTGCCAGGTTGTCAAAGTTTTTGCATGCTGAGCTTACTGTAAAGGGACTAACTCCTATATAGCCTGAGAGCAATCACATTTTTAAAGTAACATCTCTGATTTATTGGGCATACATGTAGAGATGTCACTTTGGAGCTGGTGTCACAGTTCTGGGATATGAGCTCCTATTACTGCCAATTTGCTTCTAATTGGATAAACACCTTACTTACCTTACCTTCTCACACTGTTCTGTCACAGTCTGTAATGGTGAGTGCCTATCCATGGATACTCCTGGGCTGAGCAATAACAGCTCCAATAGGCCACCAAAATCCTGTACACACTATCCCAAATTTAATGGAACACGAGCTGAAACCTGGCAAGCTCTGTTTGATGTATTTGACAGATATCATGTGTTCTGTCCCTTAAAATGCATTGAATTGTACAATTCAATATATGGCTCTGATGCCATTGGGGGAAGCCAAAGGGAAAGGAAGTTACTCTTTTCACAGGAACACAAAGACTTTGTGATTTCACTCCCTTATGAAAATGAGGTCAAAGAGATAGTGTCAGTGAAGAAAGTGCAGAAGCTGTCTTGAATCCACTGGGTGAGCACCCACTGACAGCGATGATTCAAATCCCAAACATTTCACTATTTTCAGCAGACTGGGGTTCCTATAATCCCCTGACAATACTGTAATGGATGAATGCCCAGTTTTAAAATCCAGAGAACAACAGTATACAAGAAATGGGATGTATGGGAAGTACTACATGCCTTCCTTACAATTTACCTGCACTATCTTTATGATGATTAGGCAACATTTCCCTGAGGGCCAACTGGGTTGTATGAGGTAAATAATGTATTGAGCAGGGTGTTTTGGTTTTTTTTTTTTGTTCACCAGACATTGGCAGCAATAATTGAATCTGACATGTTTTACTAGACATTAGTCTCTGGTTCTCTGGCTCTGGCTCACAAATGTGTCGCCAAGAAGCTTTGCCATTCCTTTATAACTAATATTATTCAGAGTTATAATTTATTGGAGCTTCTGTGCTCTTCTTGTCTTGACTAGAATGAAATAAAATCCAGAAATGTCCATTTCTGTTTATTACCAAGAAAAATATTGTAATGTAGAGAGGTAGAGAGGACAAAATACCTAGAAATAACAGGAGGAAGTTTTAGGAAATTAAATTTATTTGAATAGCTTACACAGGAGTCTTTTTGAAAAGGTCATTTTAAAAAGAGGGGTCTCATATGCTTGAAAGGGCAGGACAAAGTGATGTTAATAATAATGAAACAGATTTGATTTTTGAATCTGTGCTTGAATGTATTTTGTGAGCAGTTAATTCCATTGACGGAGTGTGTCCACAGATTGAAAGGTGAGGGTTTATTGGAAACCTGTGTTTCTACAAAAATTGGTTCAACACTGATTAAAAAAATTATCTATGTACCCTGTCCTTTACCTTTACTTTCTCAGTGGAAATAGATTTAAAATTGAAAAAACTTGTCTTTTATCTAGTTTGCTATTAGTGTACTACTCTCATTTTTCTTTTGGTGGTAACATTAAAAAAATTTGTCATACCTTCTTAATCAATATTCCTAGTTGTAGGACTGCTTCTGAGATCACTCTCTGGTAATCAGGTGCATGATTCTAAAGCAGTTTTCAGTACAAGTTGTGCACATTGCTGTTCACATGATTCTGTCTATCCTTAATAAAACCTCCTTGTAGTCAATCTGGAATTGTTAACTTTTCCACATTGTGTAGAGGACTGACTAAAAGCATGGCACAAACAAGAGTTTTACTTCTATTTGTTCCAGGTCTTTTCAAGTATCATCAGAGACAATCACTAAAAGGCAGTTCTTTGAATCCAGGTTTGTCAGCATTTCAGTCAAAATGCTTTGATTATTGCAAACCCTTTGTCAGTCTCTCAATAAATGTTTTGAAGGCACACTCTTCAAAAAGCAAGAAGCTTTTTGCAAAGGGATGTGTATGTTTTTCTCCACATGTTCTCCAGTGCACTGCAGCCGGAAAAAAATACAGAGATTCAGGAAAAACATCAGAAAACATTTCAAAGCATCAAGTCATTTCAGCCTGGGATAAATGGCAAGTAAAAGCAGCAGAGTTTCTATGGCACATGTCTAGTATCAAGCTGGATTTTTTTTCCATCAGCCACAGCTAGAAGAATTACAGTACAGTGTAGTTCATCCTGTACATGATAATGGGTAGGCTAAGCAACCTTCTACAGTCCCTTTCTATATCTGTGAGTGTGCAATTGCAAGGACCAAGAATGTCTACACATTACAATTCAATCTTTTGAATTCAGCACTAGATTTGAAAATATTGCCATGTGACTCTAGGAAGTGGGGATCACTCAATCTCATAGACATTTCTATGTGTATTCAATGATTCCTCAACCAAACACTATGTATTGAAAAGAATTCTGTTAGCTCAGACAAAATATGATAGACATTGATCAGCCATTGTTATTATTCCAAAGACTTTGGATTAGACTCCTGGTCAATACTCAAACCAAATGTTATATACATAACTGTAAATTATAGAATAATTTTGCACATAAACAACACACCCAGCATACCATTAAAACCAGTTTTTGATAGGCCTAATTATGGAAAATTAGCAGAACATCTGTGAAGTCATATATCAGGACAAGAATTATGCTCAATAAAAGACTGCAGAGTAACATCTATAAATCTCCACCTAATATACTTTACATGAGCAAATATGAGGAGGGGAAACAAGGAACATACAGCTCTTCACCAGTGTTCTTGGTATTTTTAGTGGGTACCATGGTTAATACATGCCCTATCTGTTCTACAGCTTCTGAGGAAGAGATTAGCAAAAAGTTTGTGTCATACCTCAATACAATTCTAGAGAAAACTTACTGATGTTAATTGTGTGTGATGGACTAAATTTGGTGCAAAATCAAACTTTGGCTCTGTATCTGCACTAAAAATATAGCTGTAGAGGGAAAATAGGACATTTTTAACAACTTAGCATTTATTGGACTGAAGAGAGCTTGACAGAGGAATGGTTGTACAACAGGGGACATGATACTGTAAAATTAATCCACATAGGGAGGGCTACGTGACTGCTGCAAAGTTCGCATGACCCTGAAGAGTAGATGGTGTGCAGAAAGCAGGATATTGAAACTGCTTGGTATGTAGAAATAGATAGAGAACAAAGAAGTACTAAGCTGTTCTAACTGCAAGGCCAGCTGGACAGGCAAGTATCATTCACAAAGATACTTTTAAGATAATAGTACAAGTCACATAGCAACCAATCATGAGCTTGGCTTTTGCAATATGTATGAGCTAATTAACAAACATATATAAACTGTGTAATCTGTCACAATAAACTGAGACTTGATGATCATGATATCATGAGTCTTGTCTCCCGCGGCATCCCTCTAACATTGGACAAGGAAAGGTCTAAATAGTGCAGAATGGAAAAATGGTAAACATCTTTCACAAAAATAAGAATTACCCCTCCTTCATAGACCCAGATAGCTTGCATGTGTGTTACAAAAATGTGTAATGGAAACCTGGGAAACAAAAGTCTTTTCAGGCTGAGGATTCCAGCTGTTCGCAGACTGTGGAAGAGAAAACAGAGTTTATTCAATGTCTTCAGATGTTTCCAAACTTTCATAGTTCTAAAATTTAAAATCAGTTACCTAATCAATATTAAAGATCTGAGGGAAAATATGTTGACTATTGGATACAATTTAGGTGGTGAGGAATACAAAGGATTCAAACATTCTCAGGCAGAAAGATCTGGTGGCTTAGAGGCAGCAGCAGTTGAAAACAATGCTGGGAGACAGCTCATGTTGGAATGATACATGAATGTTCATTTCTCAGCTGCCCTGATGCAACCTCGTTGGCTTTACTTGGAATGTGGTGTAACGCAAGTGTAGTTTACCTACTAGGCCTGATCATCTGGAAATGAGGACAAATTCCAACTTCAGTGGTGCTAAGATGTAATTCTGTGTCTACAGGATTCACAGCTGACAAAATACCATCAACAATGTGTTTTACAAATTTGGCAACAAAATCATGTGCAGCCTGAGATTAAAACATATGGATTTTATGCTGTCCACTCAAACAGGCATTACGTTTGACATTTTACAGGCAGTAACTTGACATTTTCATATTACATCAGTAATACAAACTTGTTTTACTGAAAAAGCACACATGGAAGCAGTGAGGCCTCTTTTCATCTGACAAGTAAAGGTATTTTTGCCTGGTGTGCACAACATCCCATTGCCACATATCTGACTTAGATTTTCTGCCATGTCTGTGCTGAATATTGTTATCACTGTTCATCCCTCAAACATTTGGTTTTTGAAACACTCCATTTTATAGAAACAATTAAAGCAAATCCCTTTGCTAAATTATTCCCAAGTGCAGATGGTGGTCCATTAATAAAAGGGGCCTAAATATATCTCACATCAACCCCAACACACTAGGCTGCATTACAGGATAGAAAAAATTCTTTCCTCTCTGCCAGCTCACATGAACAGTCTCTGTTCTGATAAACAAAAGATGGTAACTGGTGCCCTTAGCAATTTCTGAGATTTTTGGTTGATAGTATCATGGAAACTAAAGAAACTTCAGCTTCATTGGTTCTGAAAAGGACCAAGTACTACATGAGTTAAAGCCTCTGGATAAGAGCAGTGCAGCTAAGTAGATGTTCTTTGGAAAGCCAAATTCATATGAGAATGAATCCAGAAGTTTTAACATAATCTAGATGAAGTGGTTCAGTAAAACACTACAGGCTCACTTGGTCTATTGTCAGTTTATTGTCAGTTTAAACATTTTTAATTTTCTTCACGTGTAAGAAAAATTAGTTCAAATCACCCATATCTGGATTCAGTATTCAAATCAATACTATATTGCTGAAGATCAGAATTTTAAAAATATTTGTTATAAAATAACAGAAAAAAAATGACAATGCAGAAGTATAATGCTGGGGATTCAGGGGAGATTAAACGAGGAGAGAAATCAGAGTGTGCTGTTCTGTACATGGATAGGCAGATAGTTTTACATGCCTGGCTTTTAATGATGGTGTGAAGCATCTTTCTGCCACATCACATCTATGTAAGAAGGGAGGGAGGTAGGGGAAATTTACTTTATTCTCTGTCCAAGATTGATTTAGCAAACACTAGCTGCTAAGCCTGTGAGGAACAGACTTCAGCTTGTCTGACTTCAAATGTGTTAAAACAAGTTCTGTATTATAACTGGACAAACCCCAAAGCTGTAGTGCTTTTTGGAGAAGGAAATTTTTCTTCTCTGTGTTTGTATAAAACCTAGTGTGCCCAGAAGTAGCACTTCCTTCTAATAATGAACATGGAAACATGTAACCAGTCTTAAACCAAATCCTGAATTACGCGACCTCAGTCCAAGACCTCTTCCTGCAGTCTTCCCTGTGTCCATGTATGTATTACTCTCTAAAAGTTGCACTCAAAATTGTACTTTTTTAGAGCAATCAATAAGAAAGCCACCACAACAAAATCCTTGTCCTGCAGAGGTCATTGATGGCTTTGTACGGCACATGACCTTTTGACGGAATAACCTCTGTCCAGCTGCCAAAAGTATCTGATGAGTGAATTTCTTTTGTTTCTAGTGGGCTCCTTATGGATGAAGGTAGCTGGGAACTGAAAATCCTGCCGTGGTTAAGATAGCAACATACTTTACTCATTGTATCTTCCCAGATCTTAGAAACATGTTGATTTGCTTCTCACATCAGATGGCTTGTCTTACATCTCATCTTCTGACAAATTCTCCAATTCCTAGGCATTTTTGGGCCATTGTTTAATATATTTTTATAGTGTGACTAGCTCAAGACCTTCCCCTCCTCCCAAATCTAAATTTTCTTACTGCTTCACAGTCCAGGGTTGGCACAATTATTTCAAATGATCTGCTTTTCAGATGATTCCCACATCATTCCCAGACTGTGAGACAGCCTGTTTATATGATGGAAGATACCAGAGGGAACCTTATACTGATAGGCTAATTGTTTACATGAATGAAAAAAAAAAAAAAAATCAAAGTAATTTGACTTTCATACTCTGCATGTTCCCATGCTTCTGTCTGATTGTATCATCCTTGGTTTCCTGTGCTGAGCATCTCTCTGTCAAGTTCACTTCTTCCCCTTCACCTCTTCACTGTGGCCTATACTCCCTGTACAGGACCACCTTAGTTTCTGGAAGATCTCTTGCTTTCTAAGACTTACTATCTCAGTATTCTTGTGGGCAAGACAGGATAACCATAAGGAAGTAGCAGAGTGATGACTCTGAATGGAGAACGGATGATGCAAGCAAAAAAAAAAAAAAAAAATTACTGAACCATGTTAGGAAGCTAAAGGATAGTGCATTTATGCAGCTAGAAACAAGAAGTCATTGTTAGCCAGCCAGCCTAAAAGTCAGGTACCTGTATGTGCCCCAGTTCCTTTATTGGATATCATGGATTTCTCTGCCTCATCCTTTGTTTTTTCAGACTGTTAAGTTCCATGTGAGAGGGATAATTCCTCTGCTTGTGAAAAGCACCTTTTTACACTGCTGTGATATTCTGCCCAGGATATTGGGCTCTGAAACTATTACAGTTTAAGCAAACTGGGAATCTCCCACTCGTGTTGCTTGAAGTTTGTGTTACAGAGTGTCTGAAGGAAAAAATTCCCAGTCTTCCTTTGTAGTCTGGCACGTACATTTCACTCTTCACTTGGAACTGTTCCTTTCTTATTTACCTACTTCCTTCATTCTCAGAGCTAAATTTAGTTTATCCAGATGTTTCTTTTCTGAGACTACTAGCCTATCTCTACTTAATCTGTCACTCATTGCTTATGGAGTTGGCAAGGAACATCTAGAAAGTGAGGTACTGCTGAAGAGGATAAGAAAGATAAAGCTAGACAATAAAAATAGCAGAAACCTGTCCTGCAGTGGAACAAAATGAGTATCAGTTTAAGTTCTATATTAAATATATGTTTCTGTGAATGTTTAAAAACAAAAATGCAATTGATAGTACATTAATTCTTTTATTTTATAGAATTTCAGGACATTTTGAGAAAACGTGCCCAAAAAATACTGTTGACACTCACCTTATATGTTTCTCTGTGTGGACTCAGCTGTTGGTAATCTTTGTTTGGTTTACATGTTTGTTCTTATTTTTTCAGCACTTACATAATTTTAGACTAAGCTTTATAAATTACATGAGTGCTGAAAAGGTAGAGGAAACAAAGTTGTCTTGGTATGGGGGGAAGAACCATTTCAAAAGTTCTAGTCCAGCTGGCTTCAGCCCTGCAGTGCCTTTTGCATTAATCAGCTTCTCTGTGGTAAGGGGAGAGAGAAAAGCAAAGGAGAGAACAAACATATTTCAGCTGAATTAGTCACAACAGCTGAATATGCACCCGGTTCAGTGAAACTTAAATTGCGTGATTCCATTCCATGTACGACTGGAATCCTCAAAAATGCTCAACCTCCCAAGGCTTGCATAAACTTCTACTGTTCAGGTGCTAATAAACAGAATTGCACCTTGTTGACATACACTTTCACGGGAAAAATTTTAGCAAAATGGGTTTCATTGATCAGTTTTAATGCCCCTTGGTGAGGTTGGATTTTTGTCCCATGCCTGGAGCACAAAGCAATATGTAGCAGCAATGCTGTAGTGGCACAGCAATTACTTTCTGGGGTTCCTCTTGCTCTTTATAAGTAATAACCACAAGTTGCCCCACTGATTCAGTAAGCACTGTCATATTAAAAAGAAACAAAAGGAAAAAAACTGGCCAATGAAATTGTCTGACTTTCTAAGTTTCACAAGTAAAGAGTATTTTCAGTTGCCAGGAGGGCATTAGTCTTCCTGAGCTCTAGCAGCAAGAAGTCTCTAAGTTCTCCATATGGAGCCACACAGCCAGGCAGGCTGGAATGGTTCCTGTGGCAGGGCAAGTAACATCTTCTATAGTAGACAAATGGATCTTAGAGAAGACCCTTTTGTATCATTCCTAGCAATTATTGCTTTCTGAGTCTCTGCAAAATGCACACTTACATGACTTTGGAAAATATTATTTAAAGTTATTATTTCTTCACATATTCCTGATGCCAAGTCTTTGGTCCAATGACTTGTCACATGTCTGTCTGCTTAGACTTTCATTACTCATGACTGTTCATTTTAGCATTTGTGTAATTCTAATTGCTGGTACTATGTAAGCAGTGAGGCACACTGACAAATCAGCCCAATGGAGCGTGTAAAAGAAACTTAAACCATGATGGAGTATCAGCAGGATTTATTATCCAAAATCACAATAAATTTACATGCTGATAATCAGAGACATAACTTCTCTACTGTAACTAGAATTCCACTATTCTCTCAACATTAAGCCTGTAATACATACCACTCCTGTGGATGTAAGCTGAATGAGGATTTTCTTCCAAGGAATGCTACTAGTCTAAAGAGATTTTTTTGGATATGAGACCCACTACCATTAGACTTTTATATAGCACATCATTAACCTTAACATGCTGTCCCAATTTTAGTGGATTAGCTGTTCAGCAACTCAGAGAAGCTGTTGCAGGTCTTTTCATGAAGAAGAAGAAGAATGAGGAGTCCTATAGTATTACAAATTATAGGACATAATTGGCAAAATATTCAAGTGTCCTCCTGAAAAAAATCTGTGTTCAGCTAAGAACTTACAATAAAGGAAAATGTTTGTTTTCCATTTGGATTTGTTTCTTGTTCGTATTTGTTGTTTTCAATCATTTTTAGATAATGACTTAAACATTGAGCATACAGCATTTGATCCTGGTGTCTTTTGGAAGCATGGCAAAAGGGAAAATACTTCTGAGTTAGGTGACACCAGAGCATACATGCTATTCTCTACTCTGGCCAACTAGCAGGAATAGGCACTGTTGCTTCTCTTTCGACCGCCACTTTGCTCTCGGGGGTTTCTCGCCGCTGTCCCCCGCCCCTCCCCGGCCCCCCGGGACCCTCCGGCTAGCTGTCCCCTCTCGGGGCCGGGGTTTTCCGCAGTCCCGCTGCCCTGGGCTCACCAGGCAGCGTGTGGGTTAGCACGGTCCGAGCTGCGGCGCTGCCTCAGTCACCGCTAGGATTCGAGATAAAGAGACCAAGAGAGACCAATGGTATGCTTGTCCAGATAGATTGTATTGCCTGAAGCGTTGCAGGGACCAAAGGCCCTGGGCTGTTGCCCAGATACAGTTTTATACAGCAAAATTAAGAGATAAGGTCTTAAACAATAGAGACAGTGTTCAGCTAAGGCACATCAGAACCACCCCAGGGGCCAGGTCCAATGGGAACTGCTCAGGGGTGGGGAGAAGGGGGTCTACAGAGGAATGCTGAAGCGGGACTTTCCCAAAACAGTGGAGCATACATAAATGTATCTTTTACCTCAGTTTACCATTCCCAAGGCCTTTCTAATACAATGGGGCATACATGAATGTATCCTTTTCCTCAGTTTACCATTCCCAAGGCCTTTCTAAAACCTTCCTCCACGCTACCATGCCAGCATGACAGCAACAGGCACTTTGCAAAGTAACTCACAAAATTATATGAACTGTAGAATGAACTGCAGAATGAATTAAACAGAAAGCAATATTGCATCCAAGGAAATGAATGTACCTGTAATGTATTTGCACTAGACAGAGGTTCAGCGACTCCTTATATTCTCTTTTTCCTGACAGAACTTAAACACAGTATCATCTCTGCTTCAGATAGTCTTGGAATTGCAGATAGATGATGACATGTATTAATCGGAAGTTGCCCTCTTCTGATGTTCTTATCCAGACATCTCTTTCTAGTAACTTTTTGGTTGTAAGATCCTGGATCAGCTAGAGTTCAACTCAATTTGATATGATACTGCCATTTACTTTTCCATAGATAATTAGTCCCAAAATGCAAAATATCAAGATAGAGGTAAATTAAAAATTACCTCCTTCAAGACAGAAAAGAAGGCTGCAGCTGTTCAAATTACAGTGAATAAAAATGACACAGTTTGTTATAGTAACAATTATTTTGCCTTGAATGCCTCACTTATCCCTATCTTTAAAGGATGCATTGGGGTCAACTTCTTTTTAGAAGTGAAAAAAGGATGTTTTGTGCACCGTCAGTAAGAGTTGTTTAAGGTCTTCACAGGTCTTTCTCTCTTAAGCATTTTGAAACCTTCTGTTGATACTTCACTGAGCCTCCAGGCTTTCCATATTAGTGAAGATTCTGTCTACTTTGCAGCCAGGAGAAAAAACCCAAGGCACTCTGAAATTAACCATCTGCCTTCTTGGAAGCAGGTTAACAACTAAAGAGACAAGTCTTGACTGACTATTTACACAAGAAGATTATGGCTCTGTAAGTAAGCCATAATGCTGGTATAACAGGTTTGGTATATTATCTCTAAGTGTGGAGAGCCTAACAGCCTGCAGAACACCTACTTCATCACAAACTGGAGTTTACAAGAGGTTTTCAGCTGCAGAGATGTAACCGTGTGGGACTTGCTCATGGCGAGTAACACAGGTTCCCTAATAACAGATGCTGCTACAAAGATGATGTCCTAAGGTCAGCGTTTCTTTAAAAATTCATAATCTAGAACTTTGCTCCCTCTGACTACAGTAGCAGAACTGTGGCTGACTGGAGGGAGACCAGAGTGCTTCCCCAGAATGCACCCCAAAGAAATTGCCCAGGTTGTTTGGCACTCTCAGACAATGGTGTCAGCGCCCTTGCAGGGCCAGCCTGGCTTTCTGCTCTGTGCAAAGGCTTGAGCCCACAAAGTCTCAAATCCTGGTCCCAGCTCTGCTGATAAAATTTGAGGCAATCCTTTGCTGGCAGTTTACAATCAGTATCTCAGTTATTCCATCTGCAAAATGGAGATGAAGACTTCATCTGTGGAACACTCTGAGACCAACTGAAAAAATTGCCAAATAAGAACTAGATTTTATTACTGTAAATAATAGTATCTCCAGGTCTACAGGGATGCCATATTACAGAGCCTCTTTCTTTCCAGAATTATATAACTTTATTAGTTCTTTCACTGTTTTCTTTAAGGATACTTTTGGCAAGCCTCTCAGGAATTAAAAAGTTCCAGGTCCCATGCCATATTGATAACACAATGCAAAAGCCTGAACAAATACTTTTCTTTCTATTCCCTCTCCACCCTCCTGTTGCTGAAACAATATGAGGTTGTGTGATAAAAGAAGATCATATTTGCTGTTCCAGAAAGACAGAGTTTTGTCCCTGCGCTACAGCTAGACTGTACATAAAAGGTCATTTCCAGGCAAAAGACACAATTTTAAACTAATTGAGTTCACACTGGAAAAGTCTTCAACATGGAGAAGTTAGATAATGCAATTTGAGAAAGACCAAGCTCATTTCTAAGGACAGAAAAGAGGCTGACTGAGACAGCACAGTTTGGTTTCTGTTTTATTTTAGGGCCTGATCTCTGTTTAAGTATTTGAGGCAATTGTAATGGTCCATGTTCGACACAGCAAAGAGCCAGGTGCTGCAGCAAGCACTAAATTGTTAAAGTCACGAATGATCAATATAGTTTTAAGTTCAATATCTGTCTGTGAAATTCCCATTCCATGGTTATATGCATTGATGGGTGCACTAAGGAATTATGAAGAGCAAGGTAGGACTTCTTAGCTTCAAAAAGTCCAGATGAATGTCTTCTTAAAACCCTTTACACTGCTTACATTTATGTCCCTTATATTACTTATGTATGTCTGTAGGGAGCGCTGTGCTCCTGGACGGTTTAGGTGAATGGAGACGAGTGATCTCTGAAGGCTGCTCTTAGGATATAAGATTTATTAGGGATGGAGAAAGGTCTTGCTTGGAGCTGCCAGACGCAGCACGTGGCAAGGCTTAAGGGGATGGGGGAGGGGAAAGACAAGAGGATGCTCTAGGAGATGGTGGAGGTCCTAAGAAGGGGGAAGATCCAAGAGGGGGGGAAGATCCAAGAGGGGGGGAAGTTCCAAGAGAGGGGAAGTTCCAAGAGAGGAGAGGGGAAGTTCCAAGATGGGGGAAGTTCCAAGAGAGGGGAAGATCCAAGAGGGCATCTGGCCCCTCGGAGACCCCTTATCAGGGGGCTTCAAGGTGGGCTGGAGCAAGACTTGGGCCAGTGGGGTCACAGACACTTGATGTTTCAGGGGAGGATTACAGGTGTAGGATGAACCATACATTTTAGGGATTGAGATGGAACAGTCCATTTGACTTTTGGACTTATCTGTAGGTAAGGGTATTGTCCAGCCAGTATGGAGGATTGTTTTCATCCTGGCTGTATTATTATGAATAATTATATTTATCCATCCTTCCCAACATATGTCCTTATGTCAATAATAGAAAATTGAATCTCTAATACTGATCATACTGGTTTTTATCCAGAAAAAGCTCTAATTGGGATTTCAGTTCAGAGACAGAGGAGAAAAGGGGCCGCTGTAAAGAATTATGCTGAGATTGTTAAACTTCAGTGAATTAGCATCTTAATAGCTTCTGTATGGTCAGTTTTGAACAATCTCTATGCTTTAGGCCTGACCACATTCCTCAGCCTCTTTCCTCCTCTCCCTCTGATCCCTCAGACACCTTTTCTTTAAAAGAGTTATGGCCTATGCAGCATTAGCTGTTCTTAGGACTGCAGAATAGTCCCTGCATATCTCTTGGTACTGCTTGGAGAAGCACTGTAGGCAACTGGAAGAGTCTTTCACTTGAATTTTGTCATGCCTTGAAAAAACATGAAGGTGGCTACCAAGTCTTAGATATTACCAAACAGTCTCACTAGAAACAGACATTGTTGTGGTTACTGAAAGCACTACTTTCAAATATTTCTTTTAAAAAAACCCAACCATGTAAATACAAAGGACAAAATGAATAAAAAATAAACCAGCACACATCCTACAGGAAAATCCTGACATAGTAATATTTTTGACTCCAGATAACTTGCATTTTGCAAAAAAAAAAAAAAAAAAACCAAAAAAAACCAAACAAAAAAAACCTCAAGGAAACAAAAATAACTACTCAATAAGAATTGAATGAGTATTTTCATATTATAATTTCACAAATAAAATAGATGTAAATTACTACAGGATGCTTATGCCTGCCTCACAGAGATATTAGATGGAAAGGAGGGAAGTGTCTTTTTAGGATCTTTTTAAAACAGCAGCAACTTTTCACTTGATGTTTAGCTCTTAGAAATTACAGAAATTACACAGCTAAGAAAAGTTGTTAGAACAAAATGGCAAAATCAAACAGGTATAGAGAAAAGAAAGAGATAAAAAAAAAAGGCTGTCCAAAAAACAGGTTTGAATGGAATTGTCTACTTTGATGTTCTTTTAAAGGGAACCCCTTTTCAGAAGTTGTATTTCCTGAAAATCAGGTTAATTTATGGTATCTAATGATATTATCCTTCCTCTCAAACTGAGAGATTCAGCATCAGCAGAGGTTTAGATTTCTGATACATCCCTATGACATATGGTCATCCCTATGGGTTAGCCTTTATTTTTGTGGGTTTTTATTTTGTGAACACATGCCAGACAGAACAAATAACCCCATAAACCTTTTGTCCACTGAGAGGAAGCCATTTTCCTATCAGTCAGCACAAAGAACAAGCAGAGAAGCCAGTGCAAATAAGGCAGGACAGAGCCTACAGGCAGGCTAAACCGAAAATTTGTGTTGTTCCTAATATATGTATAAATAAAAAAAATAAAATCATTATTTCTTCAACTTTGGAGATGAAAACAGTAATATATTTGAAACACTGACCAAGTCATGAGCATTGCTTTTCTAATAACTGTGAGATGAAAAAAACCAACCAACTCTATAAAATTATTAAGATCATTCCTTGCTGGAATAGCAAAGGCCAAAGAAAAACAGTCAGAAAGGTTGACTTCCAGAAAGACTAGCAAAAAGATATAATTTAGAATCTGGTCTCTGTTAAAAAGCTGGAAATAAAAATGCTGTTTTGAACTGAGTACAACTTTTCCCAAGCTTTTAACAGACTGGCTTGTTACTGTAGCATAGCTATTATTTAGAGGCTTGTCAAAGGCTGTTTTATCTAGTAGGTTCTACAGACGAGTTTTGTGATAAACAGGAGGAGGTATAGAAGTGGCTCTGACTGATGGACACTGAGTTCAGTGTCTCGCAGGTCTGACTGTGTGGTGACATCCCCTGGGAAATGCTCATCTGTTTGCAAATCTGCCTGCATGCCTGCCTGCCTGCAGACAACAGAGATGTGGATGGAAATTACTGCCAGAGACTGATGAATTCCCAGTTAACACAGGGCCCTTGATTTTTCTTGACATAGTGAAGGGACGGCTCTGCTGGCATGCTGACCTCCCTCTCTGGTGATTCAGACTCATATATTCATAATGATGGGCAAACCTCCCATGCTTCTGTTTTGAGCTTAGAGACACATCAGACTACTTTGAATTGGTGAACTTTTTCTTCCTGATTTAAACATGTTTGTTTGCTTTTCCCTGAAGGGAGGTTCAATGTCAAATAGAACATGTTCTTTTTCTAGCTAATCAGAAACATATTCCTGGTGGTGTTGAATGAAGAACATACCCAAAAGGTAAGCAGGTACAAGTGGTCCTTTTGTGCACAGACACAGAGATGCACTCTCAGCAGGCTTCCTCTGGTCTGGAGTCAGATGGAGTGGAGATTAGCAGGAGGAAAGAAATGAGACTTTGGATAACTCTCAGTTTATCATGTGGACTCTGAGTAGGAGAGCTATATAGGGTAAATACCCTACATTTACATTGGGGAATTACCGTTTCCTTGTCATCTCCCTCCTCTTTCTCCTCCCCACACTGAGTTTGATTCTCTTCTCCCTTTCTCTACTTGTTTGCTTCATTCACATGCTTGAAGTATTTCTTGTTTGGTCCCATGTCCATCAGATGACCTTTACAACACACAATGTGAGTTAAGAGCTGCGTGAAAATCTCTGCATGGTCGTTGCTTTCATACAGTTGCATAGCATGTAGGTAGCATCTCTTAGTATTTTAAACATGCTGAAAGGATTATGCTGGCTTCATTGCACACAGAGCATTTCACTACATTTATCCTCTGTTTTTCCAATAAGAGATATGAATCCAGTGATTTCAAAAACCTGTCTTAAAGGATCATTTCTTAGACCCCAGAGTTCACTTACTCAGTGGGGCTGTTTCCCAGAGAGGCACTAATCCTGAAAGAACCCTGATGGGAACAGTGGATGATAAATTTCTACAGCTGTACTGTAATATAAATTCAGGACAAGAAAGTTAAATGCACTTCTGTCCTGTTTTTGCAGAGGTACCTCATCACAGAGCAAGGAAAAAATAGCCCAAATTCTTCTTGGCTCCCATACATGTGGGCTTTGAAGGCAATTCTTAGTTCCACATGCCCAGTAATCAAAAAGATGGCAAGACTTCAGAGAAGCAAAAAATGGCTGGGAAGAGCAATACCCAGAGGAAAATGAAGGTGATAACATATAAACTGGTAAAAGAATGAGAAATGTGTTTAAACACAAAGAGTAAGATGGGTAATATTAATATAATACGCAAGATAGAATAGAATCACCAGGGAAAAAAAAAAAAAAAAAAAAAAGACAAGAAAAAGGTTGGTATTAGGGAAAACTTCATTAAACCGAGCTCTGTTTGTTGTTTAATAAGTAGATGGGCAAATGCAGTAGTGGAAACCCTGGGAGATTTAAAATGAGACAAGGAGAAGTACCATCAGCATGCAGAAGGGAAGATTATTCTACTGTTGGGAGGTGGAATGAACCATTCATTAGAACATTCATCTGTAATATCTTAATTGGCAAAGTGACAGCAAAAAAAAAGAAGTGGGAGGTAGAGGCTGATGCTTTATTTTAATTGAAAAGAAAAAGGAGTTACACCAATTAGCTAGGAAAAGACAATGGGGACCTCCCTGATACTAATTCTAATGAATTCAGTCTATGACAACTCAATGAAATATCTTCTGTCATTGTGTTATTCAGAGAGAATATTTGCTATTAAAATTTTATTGCTATCCTTTAAAATTTTAGATTTTATTATTAGTATGCTAGAACTTTCTTCACAAAATATTGACAAAAGAGCAGAATTTTCTGAGAATCTGAGAATTATTTAAGTTGAAAAGAACCTCTGAAGGCCATCTAATACAAGTTCCTGCTAAACGCAGATCCTTCTTTGAAGCTAGAACAGGTTGCTCAGGGTAGTACACAGCCAAATCTAGAAATATTTCCAAAAATTAAAATGGTAATATTTCCTTGAGCCTCCTGCTTCAGTGTTTGATCTCCTTTGCTGTGAATTTCTTTTTCTGGAATCAAATCAGATTTTCACTTGCTATGTCTCTTCTCTTGTGCCATTAAATTGTCCCTTAAAATGACACCGTAACTATAAGATATATAAAATGAAAGTTAGAAAACAATAAGGACAGATTAAGGCATATTTTAAGATTAGGAAGTCTTTACAAGAATTTGAATTCTTCAGAAATCTCTCAGCCATTCTAGAAACACTTTTCTAGAATGAAAATTTCTTTCTGTCTGCCTGTAGTTCTGTAATAATTTGTGAAAAATTTCTTTTAGTGGCTTTCTCTGACCCCAAGCTCATAGTAGTAAATTAAAACCCCAAGTAAAATACCAGTAAACAGATCCTTGAATAACACTGATCAAGTAATGCATGTCTAAACATTAACTGAAAATAAATTAAGAAAAAAAATGGTGTATTTAAGATTACTAAGAGGGTAGCACAGTGTGGCATGGTGACATACAGGTAGTAAACCTAATCAATTTGTAAGTCAAGTTGATTTACAAAAAAATATAATGAGACTGAAAGCAGGCAGTGAACAGTGGTAATAATTATGAAATTCCCTATTGAGACAAGTCCTATTTCTTGGCACACTGGTCTTGGTTAAATTGGTCCATGGACAACCTAAACAAGAATCACCAGACAAATGTCAATATTTGAAGTGAGAGAACAACAGGTATTTTGGATAGCAAGCACATTTTCTTTGGGTCACCCACCTTTACAGCTCCATGTTGTTCAAATATCAACAATATATATTTTAAGAGAATATGTATGTGTCAGACTAGGAGCACAGGTCTGTCAGAAGCATCATCCAGCAGTTTAGAAGAAGTTGCGAGTCTTTTCTCCAGCCTAAAAACTGAGGCATCCTAAAACCAGATTCTTTCTTTTTTTGTTTCTTTCTTTATTTTTTTTTTTTCAACTGTACTGAAATACTGTGTTTGTTCTTTCTAAACTACCTTATGACATTTCTATATGAGCTATAATACAATAGGTTTTGGACACATTGATGTAAGCTTACTCTGGTTAAGAATATATCAAATTCTACATTTGCCTCCACTATTCATGTCTGTGCCTCAGAATTTTTCAGGGGCTTCACTCATATGTTACTGATAATTTTCTCCACTTTCGTTTGCAGGGAGACAGCCCAAGGAGCTTGGCCAGATAAGTGTCTCAGGATATTTACAGGGGTGCTCACAGGGAAGAGACACGGGGTAAATGTATGGAGATGGTACTGAAAACATCTTTGTCATTTTAATAAGGAATAAAGGAGTGCTCATGCTCATCTCTCACTGACTTTCCCCACATTCAGTGACTGAATTCAGATTTTGTTCGTATCAGTCTGGGGATTTAATAATCTGTCACTGCCTAATGGCTCTGCATGCAATCAAACACAGATATTGTGCTATATAGAATTCACCATAAAAATTTTATGCTGATTATTGTTACCACTGTGTCTGTCAGCTTGAACACCTGCTGTTTGGGGAAGCAACTGCCAGTTCTGACATCTGAATGCAATCCGCAAAATTGTAACCATGCATCACTCAAAACATCCATTTCCAAGACACAGTCCAAGCATCATCATTTCCTTGGTTGGTTGCCTGTTAGTATCATTTGTACTAAGATCTTGGGGATAAGTAGAAAAAGTTTCCAGATCTACAAGCCATATACCCTAACTCTCAGACCACAAGAAAAAACATTACAAGTGAGGGGGTGAGGGGGGGGAAATTACATTTTTTAAGCTATGAAATGATTCTAAAGGTAGGAAAAACAAAGCCTTAGTTTTAGGGAGTTTGTCCATATGTTGGGTAGAACAAAGCAGAGAACTGTCTTGATTATCTTTTTGTTAAGCAGCCAGCTAAAATTTTGCATGAAAAATCATAAAGCCAATTTTGCAATATTTTCTCAGTTTTGTGTGAGGGGAAAAAAAGAAAATTCTCATTTAAAAAAACCAACAAATCTTAGATTTGTTAAAAAGTTTTCTTTCTCTTTTAAGGACACATGAACAACACACTACTTTGAATAGACCTTCAAAGCAATACCTAAATAAGAACATTTAAGTGATTTTGAGAGTAAAAGTGAGCCCCATGGATTTGCTTGGGGAAGGTAACAAGAAAGGATTTAGCACCCATTTGAAATGTGGACAATCCTCCATCATGTGACATGGCAACAGAGGAAAATAACTTTCAACCCAAAAGAGACGTATTTGGCCTGTGAAGTTTCCTACCTTGTCTAAAAGCAGCCCTTGTCCTAAAGCCACCCCTGTGTATCTGCTAATACAAATAATGGAGATAGCTTTGTACAGAAAAGAGGTTTAGAGGGTTAAAGGTTTTGAGCAACAAGGAAGAGCCTTCTTATTTGTAATCATAAAAGTAAAAATCTCATGTTCTTAATCCTGCTTTGGTTGAAGCTTTAAAATACTTTCATGCTGGTTTTAAGGCTTCATTGCTACAACTTATTGTTGCAGTTCTGCCCAACCTGTTAAATACAGGCTTAACTGCAGCTGCTAAAATATTTGTAAAGTCTTACCTCACAGCAAAATGGACTTGCACAGATGAAGACCAGGAGGAAGGCTATTAGTGATTCAAATTACAGGTCTCCAGTCCCAAATTCACTAGTGAATAAACAATTTGGTAAACATCACAACTACATAGGCTGCTGAAAATCCTCTCTTTTTACTAGCACTAGGATGAATGAAGGTTTGTTAACTGCACCCTTGGTATGGATCTGGGTACTCCAATTACTCTGGCATTGAGTTAAATTACCTTAAGTGAATTGAATCTGCTAAGTAGAAACTCAGCATCTTAGCTTGGGTGACTAATCTAGTCTTCTGCTTTCTGGACAAACTGAACATTGATGTCATTCTTCTGAAATTAATGGCCTCAATTATTTGGGGTGGCTGCTGGGCCAGTGATTCAGCTGGACTTCATCTGAAATGTCTGTGAAAATGAAGTTTTCAAAAAGCATTTATTTTAAGATAGACATCATTATGTCACCTAGTAAAACTAAAAAAAAGCACCCACACATCTCTGCAAGAATTAACAATGAGATCGTCCTTTCAAGCCATCACATTGTAAGAAAAACTTCCTGCCAGGAAAGTCAGGAAACATTTGGCCAGAAAGACATATCTTATGCTGAAGTCTGGGAGCTTCTTTCCAAGTGGAATTAATTCCACTACTCAAACCTTTCAGCTACTCAAGAGTGAATATGTAAGCTAAATCATCATCATCATGTTTCCCAGCTGCCCAATACATTGAAATCTCTCCAGCATTTCATGGAAGAATGTTTTCTCTTGTCCATACTGAATAAAGTTCTCAATAGTTAAAAAAAAATCCCTTTCTGAAAATATTCTGCCTGAATAATTTTAAAAGCTTTTTTACACAAGTTATGGGTTTCACCAGAAAGCCCACAGCAATAATTTTTCACTACTTCAACACAGAGAATTTCAAATGTTTTGTTCTTTCACTGAGACTAGGAGGACACAGGTTCAGAAAATTGATTTCATTATATTTTTCAGCCATTGCAACAAAAACGGTTAAAAATCCAGAACAGGTTAAATGTTCATTCTCAAATAAATGAGAAACAAGATAATAAAATACCTCAGACTAAACATTTACACGTTGTCTGCTTGGGCTGGAGTGCACGGACATTTGAGTTCTTTGGATTTCTGGTGGAGTCTTATGCTACAGCAAAGCATTTGGCTGAACTGCCAATGGCACCAGTTTACTCAGGAGGTTGCAGGCATCATTCCATCATTTCAAGATTCACATTGTCTGAACAAACATAAAAAATGTGGAAAAGAAGCTGAAGAATGTCAATGCAGCAGAGAATGAAACTGGACTTTGTGCTAGCTGGATGCCAATGCAGCGTATTTCCCATCACACCCACACCTACTACTCAGATTGCGCAACATGCATTTTCTAGGAAGTGCATGTTCATCTGCTGAACAATTCAGCCTGAAGCATTTGGATTAGGAGGTTATAATGCCTATCAAAAAGGTTGAACTGCTTCCTCACATTTTAGCTGGACTAACAGCAAAATAATTTTAATATCAGGGAATATTCATCTGAATTGCAGGCTACAAACTAAGTCAGCTTTTTTTTCCTGAGAAGTAAACAACATCAGAGACTTAAAAAGTCATAAAGCTCAGTGCTACTGATAGTTCCAGACTTCCTAGCAACATATGAAAAAATCCAATTCTGTTGTACTAATGATGGAGGAGACAAAGAAAGGTAAAAGTCTTTTTTCTGTCTGCAGGTTGGATGTAGCAAAATTAAATTCTGCATAAACAGTAGAGCTGCTCCCTTCTTCCTCTCTGTCCCCTGGCCAGGTCTTGGGCCCTTCCTCCAGCTTTCAGAGACAATGCCAGCCCAGGAGACAGGAGAAGGAGAGAAACTTGCTGTAAGAATTGGTGATATTCCCCCTATAACAGGGTGCCTACCAGGATCCCCCTCAAAAAAGAGGCAGGTGGGAACTGGACATTACTGGGAAGCAGATCTTCCTGAGGCTGTGACTTCATTTTGGCTTAGTGCCCTGAGCATCTCAGTGAAAAGTGCTTGGTATATTGATCTGTTTCTAATGCTGAACCAGACCTAGGCTGAGATGGGTGTGCAGCCCTGGGGTGTCTTATCTCAACGCAACGTCTAGACTTTGCTGTTCATGTCATCATTTAGCTGCCATTACCATCTTCCTTGACCAGCGTGGGACATTTATTGTGTCCATTGGAATTGACCAACTGGCCAAAAGGGCCTGTAAGCTGGATGTTTGTACAGGGACTGTCTCCATGGGCCACTGTACCAGGGGCTGCTGTGTGTTACCTCAAAAATGCAAAAAGTGAATAAAGAAAAATTGCCAAGAAAAGGTTAGTAACACAACTGGGTCTACATTGTCCAAAGCCCAATATTACCTTGCTGTAAGAAATTGAAACCAATGCGCTTCTATGAGGCAGTTGAGCAAATGGGAGTTTTCATAGGCTGGATAGAGACTTCTTGATGCTGCTCAAGAGGAATTGCAGGAAAATCCCAAGTGGATATAAGAAAATATAGACAAGGCAGAATTTACTGAGAGACACCTTAGCTCCAGGACCTCTTCCAATGATACCCACAAATTAAACTATGGGTGATTGGATATCTCATTTTCCTTGTAGAATCCTGAGGGATAATACACAAAGCCATCAAAATACTTTATGCCCTGGTGTCAATAAGTGACACATCCCTCTGTGGATAAGGTGTGATGGAGTAGAAGTGCCAGAACACAGAGAGATCCTTGGCTTAAACACAGTGGATCCTCCCCACATCTATTTCTCTTCCTGGGTAGCTAATTATTTTGACTAGAATAGCTCTCACTAGTAACAATAGTTATATTTCCTACTAATATTTGTAGTGTGAAACAAAAATGGTCAAACATTTCAATTGCTTTTATCACACAATCAGCATGCTTGGCAACAAGCTGCATGTAGATTCATAAGAGCATTCAGCTACTAACCCTCCTCTGAAATACTTATTTTTAGTGTTAGTTTTAAATGCAGTATGTACTGACCAAATTCTTGTTTTGTATTTTTGCATTCCCTCTGAATTTTCTCTTGCATATATTGTTACTCCTTCTGTTCTCTCCTAACCTATTTTGAAATGTTATTGTTTGTCATTTTATAGCTGCTGTATTTCACCTCAAAATTGGCTGCATTTCAGTTGTGGTCACTCATTACATCTAGTTTATCAGTCTCTGAAAGACTATGGGGGAAAAAGTGTTGAAAAGGAATAAAAATCACTATTATTATTTTGGATGAATAGATCTTTCACTATAACGACATGCCATAAAGAAGACTAGGATAATTAAGTTTAATGAAGACTATTCACCATTTCTACCCACACTGAAAATAATAGAAACATTTATTTTCTGAGAATGTGAGAATGTTTGCTGTCTCTGGACATTAGGCCCAAGAGATGCATGGCTGCAGCTAAGAAAAGTGCTGGTTAATAACTTGAGTCTTGAAAACATGATGTGCCTGATTAATAAGCCATGAGATTTTTGCTGTGACTGTTTGAATCTTCAGCAACTCACATATTTGCTACACACAGCCCCCAAAGAAGAGTGTTAGAGGCTAAAACATAGAAAAATCAGTCAAATTTAGCGCAGAAAAGCCAAGAAGATCTGGCAAGAGATCCCACACTTCTCACATCCCTCTGCTGCTAAAACATTCAGCCTATGTTCTACTTCCTGCAGCTTCCTTCAGGCTGCAGAAAGGATCATTTTTTAAGTGCTGAAAATGTAGGTCCCTGAAGAAAATTTAGATGCCAACGAGTTAGCAAATTTGTTGAAAAATCCCAAAATGGGATTGGACAGCTGATCACGAACAGCAGGAATAACAATGCCCTTTGCCTCAATTAATTTAAACAACTAATTTAAACTCCTGTCTGCTTTGGATCATATTTTTTGTTCAGAATGAACCCATGGTCTATGAATGTATCCTTTTCTATCCTATTCTGCCAATAATTTGTTGACTGCCCCTCCTGGGGGCAGGGGACAGTTGCATCTCATTTCCTTGGCCAGGGAATTTCCTCTTTTCCAGCAGTGCATCTGCCAGCAGCCATCACATGAGTATTTCAGTAGTCTGAAAGATTGCATGTCACAAGAGTTAGCTGGCCTGGATTTATCACCCATCAAAATCCTTATTAATTATTATGTAAGCCTGAACTAACATGAATACTGGCCTCCATTATGCATTATATATGGATAAAACCCATTAGAAATAACCCTAACAGTTCTCAGGTAATCAAATTTTAAGGATGATCTCATTACCAACACACAGACTGTTTCATCACTTATTAGTGATTTTGTTTTAGATAGTGTTTGGGGAGAGTGTTTTGGGGATCCATTTGGGCTATGGAATTCTTTACGGGGGAGCAAACCAAGTTTTAAGATCATGTAGGTCAAAGGAATAAAAAGGCCACTTCTTCAGCCGAGTTATCTTCAAAACCAAACCAAACCAAAAGCAAAAGAAAGCAAAACAAAACTGTCCTTTTGCCTCCCATGTATTAACAATGACCATTTCACCTATCCACAGGGGAAAACAGATACTGCTTATTAGTACTTTACGTATGTCCTAACACCTGCTGAATACACTGGCATACATTTACAGTGAATCACAGACACTTCCTTTATCATTTTTGCAAACCGGATTATTTTCTTTGATGCTATCAGCAGCTTTGTCATAATATAATACTTCTCTATTCTCATTTTTCAACATACTAAAAATAAACATGCAAGCCAGAACTAATAAAAAATGCAATAGAAGTATAAATAGGAATACATTTTTCAGAAACTTCTTCCATTCTTTATAGAAAATAATTCTGTATGCATCTGGTCAGAGAAAGAGCATGTTGGTGGTCTTGGACTCCCCCATTGCCTACCTCAAAGTACAAATAACAAGAGAAACTTGATAAGCACCTATTCACAAAGAAATGGCTCAAATCGAAACAGAGTTGTGGCAGATGGCTTGCACATTTCAGAGGAAGCACAATGAATGATTTCAGTTTGGAAATTCTGCATGGGACTGGATGTGTGCTGATATGTACAAAGCGGTGAGAGGAAGGGATTCAGACAAAGTCCCTGTATCTCTGACTTCTCTGGTGGTTGGTAATGTGTGTGGTATTCAGTAGAACATCAGCAATCATTCCAGGCTACAATGCTTTCTGGTGCCCCCAAGCAGTGCTTTGTAAACCCTGGGAAGATTTCCTCATACATCTGTTCATGGTTGTCACACGAATGAGCTATTTTTGTCATACCTGTGGACAGTAGTTATTTTCATTCTAGTTTATTTACTGTGTAAGTGGAAAAGGAATCCTTTTTTAGTCACTATTCAGAGCAACATTCTAAATTTTTTTCCACACAAGCCCTCTGCCTATCTTGGTATCTGGACATTTTAGTTCTCTTTTAGGTTAAAGGCAATTACATTGCTCATAACTTCAGCATCACTACCATACATACCATACCATACATAGATCTTCATAAGCAGAAAAAAGAACGTATTTTCAAAGGTGAAGAGCTACAATGCAGACCCCACAACACACTCACACATGCACACGCGCATACACACACTTGCCTTTAAATAGAAGGCTTAAAATATTTTTCATGAAGCATTATTGGGATTTGGAACTTCAAGCAAACGTTTCTGAAGACAGGCCAGCTTTTAGAATTCTTATTAGATATTCCTCATCAAAATCTAGGAAATCTGCTTCCATTGTCTTTGCTGCTTTTTCTTCCTCAACTTTAATCTAGTCTCTCCCACTTTTACATCTCGTGAACTGTGGAACAGACCTTCCTAAGTCATGGGATTCATGATATAGGAGAGCCAATATAACTGAAACATGCTGGGATTTCTCCTGTTTTGCAGGCTTTGTAACAGTCTGCAAATTCAGCTATAGTTTCAAGCTGACTTTATTTCCTTACTCCTCCTGCCAAGTGTCTCCTGTGAGACAGCACACTGTCTTTCATAATAATGGTATGTTTTCCCCAGTTAGCATCTTATAATATGCTGGAAGCTGTATATCACGTTCCGAAGTGCTGACAATTAGTTTGTGTGAAGGAGAACACCATGCAGAGAAAATCAGGAGGCAGTAGTCCTGTGAACAACCACTCTTTCACAGAGATTTTCTTTTCATTTTTGGAAGAAAACAAGTTCTGAAGCAGAATTCATTGTCTCCTATCACAAATTGGATTCAGAATTCCAGGGTGATGTGAGGTGAAGTATAAAAGCTTTGCCATTTTTAGGCTATAGGAAGCATTTACACATCAGAATTAGGCAACTGGCATACGCATGTAAGCAGAAGCACACCTTGCATGCTTTCTTCCAGATTTATTTAAACATGTCACCATGCAGAAAAGCTGCAGCCTTTCTTGACCACATTAGAGTTTTACAGTGTCTGTGGTCAGAAGATAAATGGGCAGAAGACCGTGTCCTTAGTTTGATTTACAGGGACATTTTACACTATTCCCTTACCAAAGCAGGGTTTAAAAGGGGTCTATATCTGCTTTAAGACCAGACAAATGCACTGCCAACTTTAAATGCTTATGAAAATCAGGGCATTCACATTTGTGTCTCCAATTTCTCTAGCAGATATAAAATATTCTTTCCTTTAATACCTTTATCTCTTATCTTTCTACAAGTGAAACTATGCTTCATTACATGGTTTGAATTACTGAATGCAGGAAAATCACCATCTTAGCTTCATGTGTGAGATGGTGTGACAACAAGAACACAAAACTGCAAAAGACCTTTGTACAGACCCTACTTAGATTCAGTGTTTCTACTGCCCTTCCAGTCTGACTTAATAATGTATATGAACAGTTTAAGATCATAAGCAGCTCCTGAGAATATTTTTGTAAGGTGTGTTCTGAATCATGCCTGTATACCAGCCAGCAGTGCTGACTCTCTGCTGCTGCAAGTTGCCTCCCTTTCTCTGCATCTCCTCAGGACTGACAGAGTGTGGGAGGAGAGTTTGAGGCCAGAACCTCCCTGCCCTCTTGCCTCCTCCTTTAGGGGCTGGAGGTGGGAAAGCCCTTCTCTGGCTTCACTGGAGGAGCATGGGGAAGAATTGGCCTTGAATCTACACCTGTGTATCTCCTGTAAGATGTCTGATGTAGGAAGCTGTCGCTGTGGGACACGTGAAAGCACAACGCGGACCACCTGCTGCTTGCAAGGTAAAAAAGGGACGTTTATTATCTGACTCTGTCTTTTATACCTTCCCAAGGGTGACATTGGATTGGAGAGTGAATGGGCCACCTCTCCAAAGACATTGGACAAACCAGCAGTACATCAAGTGGTCTCCACCCCCATAAAAGAATGTAAACAATATGTTGTTTACAGAAATTGTGTGGGAAAGTTCTCCAAAGGAATGTCAACTCAGAAGGCTTTAGGAAGTCTTAAGAATCAGGGTGACAGGAAGCAAAGCTTCCCATCTCAAAGGAGGCTGTTAAAAGGAGTCTGGATCTCAAGGACAAAGAGTAGTATCCCTTTGGGAGAAGGCACAGTGGATACTAATAAGTATTTAAGCAAAGTTCAGGGAAAAGGAGCTAGCAGGTAAAGGGAAGAGCAAAGGTGGAATATTAAGCTGCACAGTGGCAGTCTCAATCACCTTGTGAATTATTATCAGAATCAGAAATCAGTGAGTATTGTAAGTCATGTGCTATTAAAGAAAGGCAAAGTTCATTCTTCGTTATGGCCCCGTGTTGAACCAGCAGTGGTTCCATGCATAGTTCTCAAGTATACCTGGAAAATATATTGTACATTCCATAGGGAAAAAAAAAAAAAAAAAAAAAAAGGAAAAATAAAATAAAATGGATACAATAAATTACCCACCAAACCATGTGCACAAAGAAAATAAAAAGACTGTTTGAACAGCTGGAATTTAAAACTTGTTATATCCCTGAATTATTTATATTAATAAAGGAACAGCTACAATTAAGGTTAAAATTATCATACACACAGGAAGAGAAACAGTCCTGTTATTATGGCTACCAAGAACTCATACCCTGCGACTGTGCTGGCAAAGGGCTCTGTGTTATTGGTGGTAACTTTAGATAGACATAAAAGTGTTTTTAACCACAACCACTTGAAGCACATGAACCGCTGTCCCAGCCCGTGGGGATCAAGAGAGTGCAGGGCTGAGGCTGACGCATTTCTGCTTTCATATTCAGTCCCTTAATACTTTTCTGAAGCTTCAGTATTGAAACCAGACTAATGACATTCTCTGTAGCAGCCGCAAAAGTGGCTAGAAACAACCTAACCAAAGTGTACATAGAGGGGTTTTTTATGTTGCCTCTGCAGTTGTTTCTGGACAGAACTTTACTTAAACCTAAGGGAGAAAATGTAGCCTTAAGTCTCTTGGGTTTTTTAAATAATAATTGTCTATTAGGAGAAGTATCCAGGTTTTCACTCCCAGTCCTAAAGGAGAAAAAGCAGGTCACAAGGCAGCTTAAACCTTTTAAAATGTCATGAAATCTTTCCAATCTGCAGTTGGAAACCCTGACTGTGAGGAGCAGAGATTGTGGATGTGGATCATTGTAGCTGCACAGAGCCCTTGGAGAAGGTAGTAGAAATTCCTTAGGCAGAATCAAGCACAGAGAAAAAACCCTGAGTATCTGCAAGATCTTGATAAGAGAGATGCAGGAATTCAGCAGAACTGCTTGAAGTAAATACATTTGATCTAATGCTGTCTGAATTCTGATTCCACATTGCCAGTGGAGTCGGTATGTAGCAAGCGCAGGGAAGCTCCTCACTTTGGATGAAATGCTCTGGAGGTAGTAAACACTTTTATGTGGACCTCATCCAAGAATGACTGAAGTTAGTGAGGGCAGGATTTCAACCTCAAAGTAATTTATAAAGGTCAGTGAAGTAAAAAGAAAGACTGTTATTGATTTTTATGGGCTTTGAATGCACTTGTTTTTCACCTTTGGGAATTTCAGTCAGATCAGAACTTTGTAAGTCTGATCTGAGCAACAAGAAGTCGTCCTTTTGTTAGGTATTTTCCCACACCCAAAACCACTAAAAACTCTCCCACATTTCAGTATGATTAGCTGTTGCTGTTCAGGTCTGTGGAGAAGGTCCAACCAGAATAAATAAAACCAGGAGAGAAAGCTATACATTTTGGAATCATATTTCATCACTTATGCCACAATATGCATTTTTTTCCAAATGACATTTAATTGCTTTCTTCTGAGGAGCTCCGTTTAAAGCAAGGTTTTCCTAAATAAATCCAGAAGTTTCTACATCTCAGACAAATGACACATCCTGCATTTAATCTGATTTCAAATAATTCCACTTGAAAACATGTTTTCTAATTTTTTTAGGTGAGTAAAATTAAGATCATCAGAGTTGAGAAAAAGGATTATTGTTTCCCAGTTCTTTCAGTCAAATTGCATGTTTGCTTTTTTGATTCTCTATGGGGTTTTTTTTAATGGTCTGTAAATGAAGCACAAAACTCATATATTAGGGCAAGAAATGAAGGAGATACATCTTGTGCATATGCTTAATAAGGGCTCAGGAAAGTAGTAGATATTCTGGAAAACCCTGTCTTTCCTATCCCCTTTCTGCTTTCCACACACATGGAGCAAACTCTTCAAATGAGAGAGAATGGATATGCCAAGTCTAGGAAACACCTCCTATTTCCCACAGAAGGGTAGCTGAAGAACGTTATGCAATTTTACATGCTGCACCTGAAAGTTAAGAACTGAAGAAACATTCATGGTACAGCATTCAATGACAACTGCAGATTCACTTGTTTCAGCTCGAGTAGCCAGTTGTATGGACTGTGGTCTGTCCTCCTTCAGACAGGCAGTGGTCCCAGAGAGCTTAGCCAGGCACCACAGAATTTTCCTGTGGAACAGACTTTCCCATAAGTGCTGCTGTATTTCTTATGCAAAACATTCACTATTGCCTTAAGTCCAAGGCTGCCTTCTTGTGGAGTCCATTATTGTCCTCCTGTGCTTCCATTCCCTGCATGCAATTCAAGGTCATTGACTTTGGTGGATGGGCAGTTGTTGGATCAGAGCTGCTGAGGCTCTCAGCTGTGATGCAGAGCTTTGGTTAAGCTCCTCTGTGGAGCCTGTGTGGAAGGCAGGAGCTGCCTGCCCCTGCACTAAGACTTGAGAAGTTTCAGAGAAGCTGCTTGGATCCTTTGGGTCATGGAGCAGGCTCCTGTATGCAGGAGTGCTGCAGCTTTGCTCAAAGGTTAACTGGGGTCTAGACCAAGAGGGAGCAATTATCAACTGCTGCAGGGAATCTGCATTACCAGAGCACATAGTACCTGTATAAGCATTTATTTTGAATAGAGTTAGGCACTTATTTTCCTCTTCTTTTTCCTTTTTTTTTTTTTTTTTTTTTTTTTTGATTTTTTTTGTTTTTGTTTTTGTTTTTGTTTTTTTTAAAGTGAGCAGTAGATGTGGTAAAAGAAATGGAGCTCTGGAGGCAATGAAATAGACAAAAATTTGTTCCAAGATCAACTGAAAGAATTTTGAAGGCTAAAAGGCAATTTTCCTCATTCTCCTTGTATGAAACATTTGTCTACGGAGACAAATGTGCCAGAGTAGTCTGCTGTCGTGGTTTGACACGGAAAAAGAAATTTTCTTAGAAGGAAGAGGTCAGTTTGGATATTGACCAATTGAAGGTGGACACGCCTCTGAGAACACAGAGGGGTTAAAAGCAAAATTCTCAGGAGAACTCGATCTCTTTAGTTTCAATCAGCGTGCAGTGCAGACTCTCCCCTGCCCGGCGACGAGCTGGATGGGGGAGGGGAAAAGCCATGTGGCCTTGGGAGGTAGGCCCAAGGGTGCAGGGACTGGGACCAGGCTGGCCCCCTGCAGATGGAAGGGTGGAGAAAACTGAGATGTCTCCATTCCCCCCGCACCCCGTCAGAGTCTCTCTCTCTCTCTCAAGAGAAAGAGACAGAGGCAGTTTTGTCAGCAGTACGCTGCAGGGAAGGAGAAGAGTGGGGGGGGCCTCAAGCTGCCCAGCTGCCTGTGGAAACCAGAGCCTGGGCAGTGAGCCATCCTTGGGAGTTGGGACTTTTAACCCTTCCTTGAGAAATGAAAGCTTTGTGAAATTTTTCTCCTCCTTGACTTGAAAGAGAGGAAGAGAGACAGCTTAAACCCTAGGATGTCAGAAAGAGAAATTCTAGGTGGGAGGAGATGATGGAGTAGCTTTTGGCTAGACTTTTTCTTGGTAGTCACAGACTAAACCAATCTTCTCCTCCAAGAGAGACTGTATTTTAAGAGGATGCTGGTGGGCCAAAGAGACCTGCTTCAGCTGAGAAAAGACAGAAGTAGAGCGAACAGAGAAAAGTTAGGGAGGTTTGTGGTGGTACCCCCTGTCTTCAGAGAAGAAGAAGAGAAGATCTCTGTTCTTAGACCCTCGGCCCAGGGGAAAATGGGGGGGACTGTAGTCCCAAAAATGAAAAACTGAACTGCTGTTTTTTCCCCTCTTGGCAGGGCATCCTTGAAAGGAAAAATCCTAAAAGCAGTCTGTCTATCCATGCATTGGTAGTGAGAGCACTGTGCATGGGAAAGGAAAAGGGTCACCATGGAAAACTTTTTCTCCAGGCAGTGCCATGTGTGACATGGAAACACATGATGTGGCATCTGTGTTTCTTGGGGGGTCTGTGGCACAAGAGAGGCTCCTCTCTTCCTCGATGGACTGAGTATCGATTGTCTGGAGGGTGGAAATCTGATTGGGGTCCAGATTGTGTCTCGCTGTGGTTTGTTGGAGTTAGGTAGTGGAAGGAGGAATGCTTTGCAGAGTTTCCATTTTAATCTCTGTGTGGGGGTTTTTTTCTTTCTTTTTTACTTTTATAGTAGTAGCTTAATAAAGTTTTTTTCCTTGTTATTAAGCTTGTGCCTGCTTTGTTCTGTTCTCGATTTCGTTTCACAGCATTCAATTGAGAGATTGCATTTTCATGGGGGCACTGGCATTGTGCCAGTGTCAAACCATGACATCTGCTTTGACATTTTTACTTCTGGTCCTTTTTCATTAGCATACCTTATAAATAAGGAAGCACAAAAAGCTTCTTTTAAAAGCAATGATGACAAAAGGGTGGATTAAAATGCTTTGTTTCAGAGTAAATTAAATATCTGGAGTTGTCCAAAAATACCTGTTTGTTGTTTCTATTCTGACCTCTCCAAATGGAATCTAAATAATATTTCTCCAACTTTTTCCACTCACACACCAAGAAAAAAAGCCTTTATTCTTCCTACTGTCTTCAGAAGTTGTCAACCATACATGAATTATGTGAGCTATCTTGAGGTACAGTTATGTGACCTAAAATCTATAACTTACCAGGCCAAGTACCAAGCATTCTGTATGCTTGAACAAAGATTATTTTGCATTTTAATGAAAAATATACTGCAAGTAAGCTGAGGATTTAGAATTTTCTTATTCTCCTACCTAGAGATACTGTGAACATCAAACACAGATAGAAGTTGCAGTTAATAAAGTTTAGAAACTTCAAAAAAAAAAGAGAAATTGCTTTTTTAAAAAAGAAAATTATTTTTTTAAAATGGCATTCTTTTAATTCTTAGAGATTTCTGAGCCTATTAAATATTTCACAGGGCACTGGGGAGCTCCCATGTCTAGTTCTGGTGAGACAGTGGATCTGAAACCTGACATCGGTTCAGACTGGTTTATTGCAGGTGCCACTTGGATATTTATAAATCAATGGGACCAGATGGGATCCACCCTAGGGTGATGAGGGAGCTGGCAGATGTGCTTGCGAAGCTGCTCTCCATCATTTATCAGGAGTCGTGGCTCACTGGTGAGGTCCCGGACGATTGGAAACTGGCCAATGTGACACCCATTTGCAAAAAAGGTAGGAAGGAGGATCCTAGTAATTACAGGCCAGTTAGCCTGACCTCAGTACCAGGTAAGATAATGGAACAGTTCATACTTAGTGCTATCACACAGCACTTACAAGACGGCCAGGCTATCAGACCCAGTCAGCATGGGTTTACAAAGGGTAGGTCATGTCTGACCAACCTGGTCTCCTTCTATGACCAGGTGACTCGTCTGGTAGATGCAGGAAGGGCTGTGGATGTTGTCTATTTAGACTTCAGCAAGGCCTTTGATACTGTTCCCCATAGCATACTCCTGGAAAAGCTGGCAGCCCATGGCTTGGATGGGAGCACCCTTCGTTGGGCTAGGAACTGGCTGGATGGCTGGGCCCAGAGAGTGGTGGTGAACAGTGCTGCATCCAGCTGGGGCCAGTCACTAGTAGTGTCCCTCAGGGCTCTGTGCTGGGACCATCTCTCTTTCATATTTTTATAGATGACATGGATGAGGGCATTGAGTCCTTCATGAGTAAATTTGCAGGTGACACTAAGCTGGGAGCTTGTGTTGATCTGTTGGAAGGAAGAAGGGCTCTGCAAAGGGATTTGGATCGATTGGACAGATGGGCAGAGTCCAACAGCATGAAGTTTAATAAGTCCAAGTGCCGAGTTCTGCATTTTGGACACAAAAATCCCCTACAGTGTGACAGGTTTGGGACAGTATGGCTGGACAGTGTCCAGACAGAAAGGGACCTGAGGGTGTTGGTCGACAGCCGGTTGGATATGAGCCATCAGTGTGCCCTCGTGGCCAAGAAGGCCAATGGCATCCTGGCCTGCATTAGGAATTGTGTGACCAGCAGGAGTAGGGAGGTTATTCTTCCCCTATACTTGGTGCTGGTGAGACCACATCTTGAGTGCTGTGTCCAGTTCTGGGCCATTCAGTTCAGGAAGGACATAGAGATACTTGAGAGCGTCCAGAGGAGGACAACAAGGCTGGTGAGGGGCTTGGAACACAAGCCCTACGAGGAATGTTTGAGGGAGTGTGGGTTGTTTAGCCTGGAGAAGAGGAGGCTTCTTAGAGGTGACCTCATCGCCCTCTACAACTTCCTGAAGGGAGGCTGCAGACAGGTGGGGGTTGATCTCTTCCACTGGGCAGCAACTGGCAGAACAAGAGGACACAGTCTCAAGCTACATCAGGGAAGACTTAGGTTGGATATTAGGAAAAAAATTTTCACTGAAAGAATAATAAAATACTGGAATTGTCTTCTTAGGAGGTGGTGGAATCACCATCTCTGGATATGTTTAGAAAAAGACTGGATTTGGTACTTGGTGCTATAGTCTAATTGTGGTGTTAGGGCACAGGTTGGACTTGATGATTTTAGACGTCTCTTCCAACCTCATTATTCTGTGATTCTGTGATTCTGTGATTCTGTGATTCTGTGATTGCCTGCCTTACACCTTGGGTCAATGCAATTAAAGCAAAAGAACACAAGAAAAGTATCATAGTTTGGTACAACTGAAAGAAAAGGTCTATGATAAGGGGATAATTTGCAAAGTTTTTCAGGTTTTGGAAGTTAGATGTGGTCCTTGTAGGAGACTGGGAGGACCAGGGACAGTCAAAATATGAATGACATTTACCTTCAGTACATCAACATTATTTTTCATCATGCAAAGTGTTTGTTATTTTAGTGCCCTTTAAAGAGCACTGCTCTTCAGAAGCCACAATCTGCATGAATCAGGCCCCAGAAGTTATGAGAACTTCTACTCTGTGACCTCTACCAAAAGCACAGTGCGCAGGGCATACAGGCATTTTGTGTGCACAGCCCAGCAGGCAAAGGGCTGCTCACAGTGGTGTGCCATATCCATACACCATTCATGTCTGCAGTATTTAAGATGCATTCAGACACTGGCATCCTAAAGATAGAAGGTCAGATATTCCCCAGACACATTCTCTGTGCCACAGGGATACTTCAACAGTAACAAAGTGCTACTACAGCTGTCAATGAAAAAGACAACTACAACTGCATCCCTTCTTCTCATCCCTTAAAAAAGGCAGCAGAGACAATGCAGGTATTTTGACATGCGAACCCAACTACTAAGAAAAGCAGGGTGTTAATACGTGTATACACTCAGTATGTGTATTTGTGTGTGTGCGGCTGGCATGAATGCTCACAGCAGTCAATTACCTGTATCAGGTGTGTTCCATGGGACTCTTCACAGTCCTGGCACCTTGACTGCTCAGCCTGGTGACCTGGCTCTGATCCCCCTGAACCTGCATTCTATACAAGGAGTTGTGACAGTGTGTATCTCTGAGAGTCAGGATGCAGCCAGAGTAGGTACACAGAGCATACAGCTGAGAAGTTATCCTAGATCTGACTGATGAGAAAACACCTACACAAACAGCCAGCAATGTTAAACCTTGTAGTAAAAACTTATTTTCTCAATTTTCCATTGATACTTTTCACTGAGGTCATGGCACTCATGATCCTAATTCCACAGACCAGAAAGCCATCTGAGCAAGTGAGAGGCGAGCAACACTGCTGCTGTCCTCCAGCAACAGTGATGGAAAGGAATCTCATATCTTTTTAGTTCCTAGTCCACTGGCAGCCTTATTGTTGCACAGATTGAGAGCTCTACTCCAGGTCGCTGAGGTATCATGAAGTGTGTTGTACATTAATTACACAAAGAGACAGGAGAGCCGTTGCATCCAGAAGTATGTAATGTAACACATATTAAATTCAAATATATAATATTGGAAGCACACATACAATTGAAAATGCATAAATTGATATGGAGACAAAAATTTTATATTAATTTAAGTGATTTTTCAGTTACTTAGACCCCCTGAAAAAGGGGATATAAAGTCACCCGGTTCCATGCACATGAAGTAGCAGACCAAAGACCTCCCTAGGTCCTCCCTCTGACGAGAACAGACAGTGAAGCTCTTCCAAGAGCAATTCAGTGTCAGTGCTCTGGGTCAATTCCTCTGGGAGCCTTTCTCTGAATACTGTCAGGATGTATTGGTGAAATTAAGGAAGCAGTGAGTTAACCTAGATGATAAAAGATAACTGGTAAAGGTAACATCTTAATACATCCATGGCTTTTACTTAACACTAGCTACTAAATTTTTTGCTTTATTTTCTCTGTTACTTTAATGTTTAGGATATACTGACCTCTCAGTCAGAGGTACAGATAAAAAAACCAGAATACATTAAATTGCATGGTCACGATACCATTGTGTCACTTCTAATACTTCCCCTGCCATTAGGTAAGATTGTCTACAGGCATATTGTATAACTTTTTCTGTCAATACCGGACATGTTAAACTGAGTAATGTAATGTTACTCTTAGTATCTGTTTATCTTCTGACTTCAAATACAGAGCCATTGAGCTGCTTCTCTGGAGTCTGTGAAAGGTGAAAAGGAAACACAGACAGTGTAAACTACCACAATCTCCATATGAGAAGAGAAGAAAAATCAGTGTTGAAAATAATTGCTCAAAATGAATAAATGGTCTCAGATCACAAAAACTAAATATCCACCCTTACTGTGATGTTTTGCAAGAAGCCTCTTCACGCAACACAAAATTAAGCGTTTTTATTTTTACTGAGCTATAAGAATACTAACATTTTATTTTGAAAATAAAATCATGCCTTATTATCCTAAAATTGATACTCTTGGTTTCACTGTTTTAAAAACTATGAACTAGATTAAATGCAATTTGCATTTAGTTTTGCAGAATATTGTATCTTTGCAAAATTAACTCATTTCTAACATACCAAGATGTTTCTCCTGGATATGCTGCTTAAAGTTTCCATTTTTCTTGGGTTTTGAGAGAATATTAAAATTTGCAAATATGAAACACAAATGCGAAGTAGATAGTTTTTACGGTTTAGAGGAAACACATAACAAAGAATCTGAAAAAAACCCCAAACCCAAGACCTGAATCCTTGCCAGCTTTGTTGCAAGATTTAAATTTTTGAATAATTAAGTTAAATTTCCAGATAAGTTGAAACTTAGAGTTAAAACAACATTAAAATGCTATTTCAAAATTATTCTCTTATTCTACCATATAGGACAGTCTGATTAATCTGGATGGCCTTAATTAGATTTTTTTTTTAATATAAATATATATTTGTAAGGAATATCCCGAGCCCTTTTAAAATCCACCTCGACTTCTGTGTCTTTGAAATTGCATGTAATAACAAACAAACAAACAAACATTTAGGTGTGTTCTGCACAGCTGGTGTAAAGAGACTCTATATGAAAGTTATGCCATTGATAGCACAGTTCCTCAGATTATATATACAGAAGACATTAACAAGAGAGCAGTTGCCAGTGATTCTCACTCTAGTATAGATCTCTGCACTGTTCTGAGAACAGCTGGTGCAGACTCAAAATTAAAAAATTCTTAAATTAGCTAGTGTAAACAAAGGAAAGCTCTGGACTGTGATTTTTTTTTTTTTTAATGCTTCACTCCATTACTGAACCTGCTCTGTCACCCCAGGACAACAAGAAATCAAGAGAAAGAAGCTGAAAGAAGCCTGAAATCATCCATACAACCTGACCAAACCTGGGCTAGGATGCCAATTTTGTTTTGCTTGAAGAAGAGAACAGAGTTCTGATGATGAGTGCTGTGTATTTTTGCAGTCTATTCGGTGAACAGAACATGTGCTTAGTGGACATCACTGGGGGCCACAAGGTGTGGCCTCTGCTGTCTTAGAGCATCTCTCTGACCTGTGTGTGTACTGCAGATCAGTAAATTTAGTAGGCTGACTCCTCAGACAGCCAGTGGAGCTCTTCAGCAATATGGTAAACTTGTACATCAAATCACAGGAACTCCCTTACCTGGCTTGGGGCAAACACCTTACAGGAAGGAGGTATGTTTGCAAAGGACAAAGGAAGATTCTCATGGTCAGTTTTCTCTTAAATGTGTGGCCTCACTGTGCAACTAAACCTAGAGAGTTCAGAAACTTCATAGCAAAAGTACCTTCCATATTCTTTGGTGTAAGACAGGACTTTTGCAACATTGCAGGAAGAATTGCAGGCTGATGTTCTTGAACAAGCTGCACACACAATATGAAATCTGTGTATGCCCATTTGCTGCTCACATGCAACACTACTATCACATTTTGCCAGAGCAAATTGGAAAAGGCATTAGGCTTTCAAAAAGTGACTACTCTTTGAAATAGAGCTTCACAAGTTCCTAAAAAAGCACATACAATTATCAGGTTGTAAAAGAGGCTGAAATGCAATTGGTGTTGATATTTCTTCTGAGACGGTCGATTTATAGAAGTGCTTAAATATGTGTTTGCTGGACAGATCCCAAGAAGAGATGCCAGTGGAACAGAAGTCTCTCTTCTTTCCAATTTTTTTCTTATACTCCTCTACCTCCTCAAGAATACTTACTGCCCAACTTCTAGACCAGATGTGTACCTTTTCATTGTAAATATTAAAAACTTGCTAAGAAGAAAATGCAAGTTCTTTACTATACACAAACTGAATTTCCATTATAAAACTGATTAATGTATTAGCCAAGCTTCTTGGCAGATAAATATAATAGGATTACATACAGAGAGGTCTTCAATGTTCCCAGTTTAATGAATGGCATCAGGTCATTCAGAGATATTAGTTTTTTTACTTCATTTAGCAATTCTGATACATAAATCTCCACTGTATCCCCTTCTGTGAATATGTGGATATAAAAAGTGAATTAGGAGCTCCTCTTTTCAGCTATAGCTTTGTGCCTTCCAGAATATTACTTAAAATAGTTCAAAATTTGTATCCTGTGCTCTGACCTTTCCAGTTGCCAATGGAAATACATATTGCTGTTTCCAATAGAATAATAGATTCCTAGAATATTCTGAGTTGGAAGGGACCCACAAGGATCATCAAAGTCTAGCCCTTGGTCCTGCACAGGACACCCCAAAAGTCACACTATGTGCCTGAGGGCATTGCTTAAACACTTCTTGCGCTCTGTCAGCTTTGGTGCCATGACCATTTCCCCGGGGAGCCTGCCTGGTCCAGTGCCAAACACTCTCTGGTTTAAGCACAGCTTCATGTCCTATCACTAGTCACCAGAGAGAAGAGATCAGTTCTTGCTCCTGCACTTCCCTCATGAGGAAGCTGTAGACCACAAGGAGATCTCCCCTCGATCTTTTCCAGGCTGAAAAAACCAAGTGACCTCAGCCACTCTGCAAATGACTTCCCCTCATCCCATCAGCATGGATGGCCCAGATTAGAAAGGTGTGAAGGTGACAAACTGCAGCTAGGATGTGATCTCCTTGTCATGACTCTGAGCCCCAGTGTCCCTGGGACTGGGAGCTTTCTGGCTCTCTGAGCTCTACACCTAATGGAATCTTGGGGCAGCAGGTAAGGTCTCTTTCACCGTGCTTTTCCTGGATTAGAAAAGCATGGAGGCATAAATGTGGGTGTCCTGCCGTGATTCCCTAGCAGGCCTTTTCCAGTCTCAAGTGTCCCCTGGCTGAATCCTTGCTAGTAGATATACACAACTTTAAATCAAACATAGGGAAAAAATAAGGAAAAATATCAGAAATGCAGAGTGCTTAAGGTTTCAGATTTTGGTCTTGCCATCTGAACCCCAGTTGAAATCATAAAGATATTGGCCTCTGCACTCCAATTCACTGCACATCTGAAGATGGTTGAAGCCAGCAGCTGGTTTTGTTTTGGGTTTGTTTGCGATTTTTTGAGATTGGTTTTTAAAACAGAAATTTCTGTTCCACTTCAGCATACTACCTTGCATCCATTTTGTTCAGAGATCCCAAACTAGAAATAAAAAGGGTGCAGAAACAGCATATATTTTTATGGTTGATACAACATAAGATGTGAGGGCAGAATGATGTGCCCAAGCATTCAAAGAGAACGGCAGAGCTGGACATTGAATATGTCTTTCAGTATAATATTCCTACACTTATACAAGTACCTGTCTTTCTGCTTTCTCAAAGGCTGACACTGTTACACTTAACACCTTCAGGTCTCTTTCCATATGCCTAACATTGGTATTCCAAGAATCAGTCTCTCTGCATGTCCTACACACCTCTAACCATGCCCACCATGGCATACTCATACACATACATAAGAACAGTTCATACATAAACTAGTGTCATGGTTATGTATGAACTGTCCTTATGTATCCCCTTTCCATGGCTGTGCCCTTTCCCCAGAAGGACAACTACAGAACTGCTTTCCAAAAACTGTAACAGTGTACAAACAAAATCTCCATAGCACAAGGTGTACTTCCTACACCCTCATTTCAGGTCTGGCTCTTTTGGGCTGACAACCATGAACATCGATTGGCCACCCAAATCCATTTTGTTTTGTCTGGTGCATTTCTCTAACACCACCACTTTGTGAAACAACACACTTTAAAACTCAAACATATATATATATATATATATATATACTTATTTCTGGCTTTTTTTCTGACACAGTGGACCCTTCCACTGTCACTAGTCAACAGAAAGATATGATATTTCTTAAAAGACTTTTCTTTTATACAAGACTTTTCTCAAAAATATTGTTTGAATTCATGTTCTATCTCTTTTTTCTGAAACTTTTCTCTGGGCCACCCACTGCCCTCTAGGCAGTGGCACCTATCCAATAACATGCTGAAAAAGCTTGACGAGCTCTGGCTTTTCCTCATCTATAGCCTCCCAGATCCTATTCTTTCACCCACTAAAACCGTTGGCAAAACTCCATATCACTTCAATGGAAGCAGAATCAGGTTGCTGATGGATAAATGCACTTCTTCCATCAGATCCCCATAACAGATATAGAGTTGGTAACCGTATGGGCCTTTTATTTTTCTCTATTGTATTATAAGAATACTGAAAAGTATCATAAATGTATAATGCTGTACGTGCCTCTAACACCATTTTCTGAATCTTACACAAAGTACTTGGCTTCTTCCATTTTACTTCTTTCGATTTCAGGTTCACATTCCAACAACCACTTGCAGAATTAAAAAGGACTGACTATCTTGGCCAAATGAAAAAGTACATTCCTGATAGGGCATCCAGCTGAGAATTTGAATAGGAAGCAATATACTCAAAAGGCATTCTGTGTCTTCCTCCAACCCATCATCCCACCAATTTTCTGTTCTCTCAACACTCTCCGACTAAGCAGTTCCTTTACAAGATTAGCTTACTCCAAGATATTTTATTACCTTAACCATTTGTTTGTAATGGTGGTTGCTGAATGCAACCTTACGAAGGCATGGATGAAAAGAAAGGAAAAGGTTTGAATGCAATAAGCTGGCCTGAACGTCAGCCTAGAATGTGTGGTGAACTGTTCTACGAACTACAGATTTATGAAGTGTCTCTACATGCTTCTCTCTCAGTGCATTGCTTGGTTACTTTTGAACACCTAGTTCTGCGTGGTTAATGTCAGAACTAGCCTGCTGTAGCAGGGCCTCTCCAGATGTCCTAGTTTAGGGCAAATTTGGGGAAAAGCCTCTTGGAGGGAGCCCCCAGAAAACAAATCCTCACGGCCCCTCCCCACCCACCTGGTTCAGGAAAAAAATTTCACAGAGAGAAGTGGAAAAGAGCCTGTTTATTTAACAAACAAAGCACTCCCCAGCACTAAAAAAAATAACACCACATGACAAAAAAAACTCTTTCACCACTCTGAAGAGATGAACAAATCCAGAGAGTCTTTCCTGGGCGTGGTTGCCCAGGTCTGGACGCTGGGGATTGCTCTCCAGCACTGGGGATGGCTCCTGCAGATCACAAAGCGCAGGCTTTGGGTATTACTTGGTGTTTCCCAGGTCCCAGTCCGGAGCAGGTTGGGTGGCATTCAGGAAAAGGAAAGGAAAAAAAAAAACAGTCCAGGGAAAGAATTGGATTGCTTAGCTAAACTAACTAGAAAGCAAAGGCAAAAGCAGAAGCAAGCAAGGCAAAGCAAGTGAAAGCCAGCAAGTAAGCAAAAGCAAGCTAGCCAGCACTAGCCTCTTCTAGACAGCAGACCATGCAGGGAGGTGAACCGGCTGATAACAAGGCAAAACAAACCTTCACTTTCAGAGTCAGTTCTGAAAGTACAGAACATAATATCAAACATAAACAGAACACACAATTGGGGATACAAACACCATAACGTCACCCTACGACACCAGTACACAGCCCTTTTCTGCAATTTCTCCCTCATACTGCTGCCACAGCAGATATTCCTGATGAGACCAAACATAGCACTCCTTGCAGGAAAGACATTTATTTTGTTATGACTGGCAAACTCTGCTGAAAAGGGTAATAAAACAAGTCATATAGGCTTAACACTGGATATAAGCAAAACGGCCATCAAAGTGAGCATAAGCCGTGATAATTAAGACTTGTGCTGTGAGCGTCCACCAGAGAGACTTGGGATCTGGGAGCTCTCTCTCCTCTCCTGTTATGGAGCTAGCCAGATAAACAGGGGAAGCTTGACTGCTGTGGTATGCCTTTAATCATACCAAAGTGCATTTATTATGGAGACAAAAATCAAGTTTGCTTGCCAGAATGTCATTATGAAAAACCTAAAATATGATGGAAGGTGGACTGACGTTGTAGGCTTACTTAATAATATATAATTGCTTTATTTATCAGTGAATTCCAATGAATGTGCTATGATGTCAAATGTGCCCAAGATTTTATAACCAATATTTATGAATTTGCAGTGCTGAGTAATTCTCACTGTTGGTTTTTATTAGCAACAGATCAGTCTGTGCTCTACTCATTTTCATCTTGGGCCAAAACTGTTTTCATTTATTGCATGTCCAAAGGAAGTGACATCTTCATTTAGTCAGTCAAACAAGATATCATTACCATTCCCTGCACATCTGCAACACTCAAGTATAGCTACATAAAGAAGAATGTGCTGTTTTATATATTGTCATAAGTCAAAGAGAAATAAAAGTACTTGTGTTTTATTACCTTTAATATAATGATTATCTTAGAAGGCTTATATCTTGCAAAATAATCTCTATAAGGCATTTGTTTGGATTTTGGAAATAAGACCTGCAAACCTGACCTGGAGCATAAAGCCCAAAACTAAAAAGCTGCCAAATTAAAACAAGAAAACAAACAAATAAACTTCAGGATTTTTCAAAAGTACTTCTTCAAAAGGTTTTACAAAAATTCCGGTTGTGGTAGACATTTTGTTTCTGGCATCCATTTCGGTACAATACCCCATGGGAATGCTAGCAAACAGAATTAGGGCCTTAGATGTGGGAATCCAGGTCTTCCCTCTGGTAGTGCCGGAAGGTCTGGGACCCTGACAAGGGGTCAGGAATCCCTCTGTACAGAGCCCCCAGAGACACTGTCTGTGATCTCTGTCCATGGAAAAGAGTTTTCAATCTTACAGGATGAATTACAAGCTCTGAGTGTTTGATATAAGTAATAATTAAGTGTGGCATGGGTGCAAAAGTAAAATTTTAGGATTCTAGATTAGGGGTTCAAAGGGGACAAGATAGAGGAAATTGGGTGTGTCTTGTCCTTTTTCTTCTTCTTCATGCCCTCCATGTTTCACTGTAGTGTTGGCATTTTTCTATTGGTTTAGGCTGGGGACACACTGTTCAATGTAGGTGACAGATATTGGCACGTTATTGTAAATATAGCGCAGGTAGTTTCTGGTATATAATGTTTGTAACATCCCACTGAGGGCAGAGCTCCACACGCTGCCCTGCAGGACAGACCTGCGGCAGGGCAGCAGAACATGTTAGAGATAAGCAAGAATAAACAACCTTGGAAAGAGCACAGATGAATTATGACTTCTTCTTTTGCAACGGCGCAGAAAGACAGAGACATTCTACAATCTCGCAATCATCAATACCTCAGATTCTGACACTTAGAGCTTTTATACACAAGAGCTCAGTAGTGGCTAACAAAGAATCCAAGAAAACACGTGTCTTTGTTACCCAGGTTAGTTTCACAGATAGCAAACTTAGCATCTCCAACAACTACGCTTACCAAAACTTATGCTGGGATAACTCCCAGAGACATACCATTGCATCACAAGAGTTGTAAAACCATACACGTGTCTCTGGCAGTCCCACAATCTCTCTACAACACTGTGCAGATCTCAGACCTGAATTTATTTTCTTGTTAATGCATGCACAAACTGCCTCGGGTTTACCAATACCTCCTACACATTTTGCACTCCTACACATTAACAGAGCAAGGTCTTTTAAGAAAAAAAAAATGTCACCATAATTCTTCTTTGCTTTTTCCATTGCACTATCCTAGTCCAACCGGAGACCCAGAAAGAATCTTACCCTACAATCATAACAGGAACAAACAAAATTCCTATAAGGGCAGATCTTCTTTCATATGTATTTGACATCCAAGCAAAATTTCTAGCGGCTTTAGGCAGCCCAGGACCTCACCCTTGTTTTTGGAAAGAGTACCAGTGCTGCTGAGAGCCTACAAAGAAGATCTAAACAACAAATACAAAAGAATGAGAGAGAAAGAGTAGCTTGAGAAAACGTGTTACAGCATTTGAAACCAGAAGTATTTTCTCATGACAGAAGGGCACCAGCACACTGTGGCACTCAAACAAAATCAACACCAGTGCCAAAGGATATGGGATAATGGAGAACGGGAATTTGGGACCTGGATTCCCACATCTAAGGCCCTAATTCTGTTTGCTAGCTCCGGTGTAGTGTGCGCAAAGCAGCCGCTTCTCCTGCTCCGGGAGCCTGACAGAGCGGTAGCTTGTACGAGGGCGAAGAACGAAGCCGCAGACCACCGGACTTGTGTGCACAGCCTACGGGCTGCTAGAGGAAGGTGGCTGCAGCTCCCTAACCCATCAATTCACAGCTGGCATGCTCTATGGAGCTGTTCCAGGACAACTTTCAGTGCTTATTGGTTCGTCCTGATACAGCCCCTCCTGGGAAATTCATGCTCGTCCCCTGAGGCTCGGAGGTGCAGAAACATCGATGGCAGCTGCAGAAAAGAAGGGCTGCGTTGAGATGTCGAGAAGCAAGAACATAGCCAGCGCCTAGTGTCTGGGAGTCAGCAGCTGCTGGACTTTTGCGATTGCCTTCACTGTGCACTGAATGCCGAGAAATGTGCACGATAAAAAAAAAAGGTGGGCAAGAGGAGGAAGAGAGCACGGGCATCAGAGAGCATCTGGCATCTTGCCCTGGAAAGGGCAGTGTTTTTGGAGTGTGCAGCAAATCCGTGTTTCTGGACAAGGGAGGCATAAGTGCGCTGCGCTCCTAAGCTATCTCCCTGCGAGACACACTGCCAAAGCTTTTCGCTATGATGCAGTCTAGTGCAGACGCACACTAGGGCTCTCCGGAGCTGTCCGAAGCCAAGCGCCGGTGGCCGGCGTCTTTCGGCTGAAGAAGCGCCTCGGAGCGTACGGCTGTTGTGTGCGCGAAGCAGCCGCTTCTCCTGCTCCGGGAGCCGGACAGAGCGGTAGCTTGTACGAGGGCGAAGAACGAAGCCGCAGAGCACCGGGCTTCTGCGCGCACCCTAAGGACTGCTAGAGGACCGTGGTGGCCGCTCGCCTGCCCCTTCAATTCCATTCTAGCATCCTTATGGAAGGTGTTCCAGGACAATTTTCCTGAGTTTTGAATTCGTCCTGATGCAGCCCCTCCTGGGAAACTCGTGCTCCTCCTCTGAGGCTCCGAGTGCAGAGACCTCGATGGCAACTTGCAGAAATGAAGGGCTGCGTTGAGTTGTCGAGAAGCAAGAACATAGCCAGCGCCTTGTGTTTGGGAGTCAGCAGCTGCTGGACTTTTGCGATTGCCTTCACTGTGCACTGAATACCAGGACGGCATGTGCACGTTAAAACAACGAGCTGGGCAAGAGTAATCGAAAGATCACGGCCGTCAGAAAGCAGCTTATATATTGCCCTGGAAAGAGCACTGTTTTTGGAGTGTGCAGTAAAATCGTGTTTCTGGACAAAGGCGGCATAAGTGCGCTGCGCTCCTAAGCTATCTCCCTGCGAGACACACTGCCAAAGCTTTTCGCTATGATGCAGTCTAGTGCAGACGCACACTACGGCACTCCGGAGCTGTCCGAAGCCAAGCGCCGGTGGCCGGCGTCTTTCGGCTGAAGCAGCGCTTCGGAGCGTACGGCTGTTGTGTGCGCGAAGCAGCCGCTTCTCCTGCTCCGGGAGCCGGACAGAGCGGTAGCTTGTACGAGGGCGAAGAACGAAGCCGCAGGGAGACGACATTGTGTGCACAGCCTTGGCACTGCTAGAGGACGGTGACTAAAGCTCCCTTCCTGTTCAATGCACTGCTGGCATGCTTTCTTGAAGGTGTTCGGAGACAACTTTCCTGGGTTTTGACTTCGTTCTGATGCAGCCCCTCTTGGGAAATCTGTGCTCGTCCCCGGAGGATCGAGATGCAGAGAACGCGATGGCAGCTGCCGAAATGAAGGACTCTGTTGAATTGTCGAGAAGAAAGAACTTAGACAAGCGTGTTGTGTTTGGGAGTCAGCAGCTGCTGGATTTTTGCGATTGCTTTCACGGTGCACTGAATGCCAAGAAGGCATGTGCACGTTAAAACAACGAGCTGGGCATGAGCAGGAAGGGAGCACGGGCATCAGAGTGCATCTGGCATTTTGCCCTGGAAAGAGCACTGTTTTTGGAGTGTGCAGTAAAATCGTGTTTCTGGACAAGGGAGGCATAAGTGCGCTGCGCTCCTAAGCTATCTCCCTGCGAGACACACTGCCAAAGCTTTTCGCTATGATGCAGTCTAGTGCAGACGCACACTAGGGCTCTCCGGAGCTGTCCGAAGCCAAGCGCCGGTCGCCGGCGTCTTTCGGCTGAAGCAGCGCTTCGGAGCGTACGGCTGCCGCTCCGCTGTTGTGTGCGCGAAGCAGCCGCTTCTCCTGCTCCGGGAGCCGGACAGAGCGGTAGCTTGTACGAGGGCGAAGAACGAAGCCGCAGAGCACCGGGCTTCTGCGCGCACCCTAAGGACTGCTAGAGGACCGTGGTGGCCGCTCGCCTGCCCCTTCAATTCCATTCTAGCATCGCTATGGAAGATGTTCCAGGACAATTTTCCTGAGTTTTGAATTCGTCCTGATGCAGCCCCTCCTCGGAAACTCGTACTCGTCCTCTGAGTCTCCGAGTGCAGAGACCTCGATGGCAACTGCAGAAATGAAGGGCTGCGTTGAGTTGTCGAGAAGCAAGAACATAGCCAGCGCCTTGTGTTTGGGAGTCAGCAGCTGCTGGACTTTTGCCTTTGCCTTAACGGTGCACTGAATACCAGGACGGCATGTGCACGTTAAAACAACGAGCTGGGCAAGAGTAATCGAAAGATCACGGCCGTCAGAAAGCAGCTTATATATTGCCCTGGAAAGGACAGTGTTTTTGGAGTGTGCAGTAAAATCGTGTTTCTGTACAAGGGAGGCATAAGTGCACTGCGCTCCTAAGCTATCTCCCTGCGAGACACACTACCAAAGCTTTTCGCTATGATGCAGTCTAGTGCAGACGCACACTAGGGCTCTCCGGAGCTGTCCGAAGCCAAGCGCCGGTGGCCGGCGTCTTTCGGCTGAAGCAGCGCTTCGGAGCGTACGGCTGTTGTGTGCGCGAAGCAGCCGCTTCTCCTGCTCCGGGAGCCGGACAGAGCGGTAGCTTGTACGAGGGCGAAGAACGAAGCCGCAGAGCACCGGGCTTCTGCGCGCACCCTAAGGACTGCTAGAGGACCGTGGTGGCCGCTCGCCTGCCTCTTCAATTCCATTCTAGCATCCCTATGGAAGGTGTTCCAGGACAATTTTCCTGAGTTTTGAATTTTTCCTGATGCAGCCCCTCCTGGGAAACTCATGCTCCTCCTCTGAAGCTCCGACATGCAGAGACCTCGATGGCAACTGCAGAAATGAAGGGCTGCGTTGAGTTGTCGAGAAGCAAGAACATAGCCAGCGCCTTGTGTTTGGGAGTCAGCAGCTGCTGGACTTTTGCGATTGCTTTCACGGTGCACTGAATACCAGGACGGCATGTGCACGTTAAAACAACGAGCTGGGCAAGAGCAGGAAGGGAGCACGGCCATCAAAGAGCATCTGGCATCTTGCCCTGGAAAGAGCACTGTTTTTGGAGTGTGCAGTAAAATCGTGTTTCTGGACAAAGGCGGCATAAGTGCGCTGCGCTCCTAAGCTATCTCCCTGCGAGACACACTGCCAAAGCTTTTCGCTATGATGCAGTCTAGTGCAGACGCACACTAGGGCTCTCCGGAGCTGTCCGAAGCCAAACGCCGGTGGCCGGCGTCTTTCGGCTGAAGCAGCGCTTCGGAGCGTACGGCTGTTGTGTGCGCGAAGCAGCCGCTTTATCTGCTGCGGGAGCCGGAGAGAGCGGTAGCTTGTACGAGGGCGAAGAACGAAGCCGCAGAGCACCGGGCTTCTGCGCGCACCCTAAGGACTGCTAGAGGACCGTGGTGGCCGCTCGCCTGCCCCTTCAATTCCCTTCTAGCATCCCTATGGAAGGTGTTCCAGGACAATTTTCCTGAGTTTTGAATTCGTCCTGATGCAGCCCCTCCTGGGAAACTCGTGCTCGTCCTCTGAGGCTCCGAGTGCAGAGACCTCGATGGCAACTGCAGAAATGAAGGGCTGCGTTGAGTTGTCGAGAAGCAAGAACATAGCCAGCGCCTTGTGTTTGGGAGTCAGCAGCTGCTGGACTTTTGCGATTGCTTTCACGGTGCACTGAATACCAGGACGGCATGTGCACGTTAAAACAGCGAGATGGGAAAGATGAATCGAAAGATCACGGCCGTCAGAAAGCAGCTTATATATTGCCCTGGAAAGGACAGTGTTTTTGGAGTGTGCAGTAAAATCGTGTTTCTGTACAAGGGAGGCATAAGTGCGCTGCGCTCCTAAGCTATCTCCCTGCGAGACACACTGCCAAAGCTTTTCGTTATCATGCAGTCTAGTGCAGACGCACACTAGGGCTCTCCGGAGCTGTCCGAAGCCAAACGCCGGTCGCCGGCGTCTTTCGGCTGAAGCAGCGCTTCGGAGCGTACGGCTGTTGTGTGCGTGAAGCAGCCGCTTTATCTGCTGCGGGAGCCGGAGAGAGCGGTAGCTTGTACGAGGGCGAAGAACGAAGCCGCAGAGCACCGGGCTTCTGCGCGCACCCTAAGGACTGCTAGAGGACCGTGGTGGCCGCTCGCCTGCCCCTTCAATTCCATTCTAGCATCCTTATGGAAGATGTTCCAGGGCAATTTTCCTGAGTTTTGAATTCGTCCTGATGCAGCCCCTCCTGGGAAACTCGTGCTCCTCCTCTGAGTCTCCGAGTGCAGAGACCTCGATGGCAACTGCAGAAATGAAGGGCTGCGTTGAGTTGTCGAGAAGCAAGAACATAGCCAGCGCCTTGTGTTTGGGAGTCAGCAGCTGCTGGACTTTTGCGATTGCTTTCACGGTGCACTGAATACCAGGACGGCATGTGCACGTTAAAACAACGAGCTGGGCAAGAGCAGGAAGGGAGCACGGCCATCAAAGAGCATCAGGCATCTTGCCCTGGAAAGAGCACTGTTTTTGGAGTGTGCAGTAAAATCGTGTTTCTGGACAAGGGAGGCATAAGTGCGCTGCGCTCCTAAGCTATCTCCCTGCGAGACACACTGCCAAAGCTTTTCGCTATGATGCAGTCTAGTGCAGACGCACACTAGGGCTCTCCGGAGCTGTCCGAAGCCAAACGCCGGTGGCCGGCGTCTTTCGGCTGAAGCAGCGCTTCGGAGCGTACGGCTGTTGTGTGCGCGAAGCAGCCGCTTCTCCTGCTCCGGGAGCCGGACAGAGGGGTAGCTTGTAAGAGGGCGAAGAATGAAGCCGCAGAGCACCGGGCTTCTGCGCGCACCCTAAGGACTGCTAGAGGACCGTGGTGGCCGCTCGCCTGCCTCTTCAATTCCCTTCTAGCATCCTTATGGAAGGTGTTCCAGGACAATTTTCCTGAGTTTTGAATTCCTCCTGATGCAGCCCCTCCTGGGAAACTCGTACTCGTCCTCTGAGTCTCCGAGTGCAGAGACCTCGATGGCAACTGCAGAAATGAAGGGCTGCGTTGAGTTGTCGAGAAGCAAGAACATAGCCAGCGCCTTGTGTTTGGGAGTCAGCAGCTGCTGGACTTTTGCGATTGCTTTCACGGTGCACTGAATACCAGGACGGCATGTGCACGTTAAAACAGCGAGATGGGAAAGATGAATCGAAAGATCACGGCCGTCAGAAAGCAGCTTATATATTGCCCTGGAAAGAGCACTGTTTTTGGAGTGTGCAGTAAAATCGTGTTTCTGGACAAGGGAGGCATAAGTGCGCTGCGCTCCTAAGCTATCTCCCTGCGAGACACACTGCCAAAGCTTTTCGCTATGATGCAGTCTAGTGCAGACGCACACTAGGGCTCTCCGGAGCTGTCCGAAGCCAAGCGCCGGTCGCCGGCGTCTTCCGGCTGAATCAGCGCTTCGGAGCGTACGGCTGTTGTGTGCGCGAAGCAGCCGCTTCTCCTGCTCCGGGAGCCGGACAGAGCGGTAGCTTGTACGAGGGCGAAGAACGAAGCCGCAGAGCACCGGGCTTCTGCGCGCACCCTAAGGACTGCTAGAGGACCGTGGTGGCCGCTCGCCTGCCCCTTCAATTCCATTCTAGCATCCTTATGGAAGGTGTTCCAGGACAATTTTCCTGAGTTTTGAATTCGTCCTGATGCAGCCCCTCCTGGGAAACTCGTGCTCCTCCTCTGAGTCTCCGAGTGCAGAGACCTCGATGGCAACTGCAGAAATGAAGGGCTGCGTTGAGTTGTCGAGAAGCAAGAACATAGCCAGCGCCTTGTGTTTGGGAGTCAGCAGCTGCTGGACTTTTGCGATTGCTTTCACGGTGCACTGAATACCAGGACGGCATGTGCACGTTAAAACAACGAGCTGGGCAAGAGCAGGAAGGGAGCACGGCCATCAAAGAGCATCAGGCATCTTGCCCTGGAAAGAGCACTGTTTTTGGAGTGTGCAGTAAAATCGTGTTTCTGGACAAGGGAGGCATAAGTGCGCTGCGCTCCTAAGCTATCTCCCTGCGAGACACACTGCCAAAGCTTTTCGCTATGATGCTGTCTAGTGCAGACGCACACTACGGCTCTCCGGAGCTGTCCGAAGCCAAACGCCGGTGGCCGGCGTCTTTCGGCTGAAGCAGCGCTTCGGAGCGTACGGCTGTTGTGTGCGCGAAGCAGCCGCTTTATCTGCTGCGGGAGCCGGACAGAGCGGTAGCTTGTACGAGGGCGAAGAACGAAGCCGCAGAGCACCGGGCTTCTGCGCGCACCCTAAGGACTGCTAGAGGACCGTGGTGGCCGCTCGCCTGCCCCTTCAATTCCCTTCTAGCATCGCTATGGAAGATGTTCCAGGACAATTTTCCTGAGTTTTGAATTCGTCCTGATGCAGCCCCTCCTGGGAAACTCGTACTCGTCCTCTGAGTCTCCGAGTGCAGAGACCTCGATGGCAACTGCAGAAATGAAGGGCTGCGTTGAGTTGTCGAGAAGCAAGAACATAGCCAGCGCCTTGTGTTTGGGAGTCAGCAGCTGCTGGACTTTTGCCTTTGCCTTAACGGTGCACTGAATACCAGGACGGCATGTGCACGTTAAAACAACGAGCTGGGCAAGAGCAGGAAGGGAGCACGGCCATCAAAGAGCATCTGGCATCTTGCCCTGGAAAGAGCACTGTTTTTGGAGTGTGCAGTAAAATCGTGTTTCTGGACAAAGGCGGCATAAGTGCGCTGCGCTCCTAAGCTATCTCCCTGCGAGACACACTGCCAAAGCTTTTCGCTATGATGCAGTCTAGTGCAGACGCACACTAGGGCTCTCCGGAGCTGTCCGAAGCCAAACGCCGGTGGCCGGCGTCTTTCGGCTGAAGCAGCGCTTCGGAGCGTACGGCTGTTGTGTGCGCGAAGCAGCCGCTTCTCCTGCTCCGGGAGCCGGACAGAGCGGTAGCTTGTACGAGGGCGAAGAACGAAGCCGCAGAGCACCGGGCTTCTGCGCGCACCCTAAGGACTGCTAGAGGACCGTGGTGGCCGCTCGCCTGCCTCTTCAATTCCCTTCTAGCATCCTTATGGAAGGTGTTCCAGGACAATTTTCCTGAGTTTTGAATTCCTCCTGATGCAGCCCCTCCTGGGAAACTCGTACTCGTCCTCTGAGTCTCCGAGTGCAGAGACCTCGATGGCAACTGCAGAAATGAAGGGCTGCGTTGAGTTGTCGAGAAGCAAGAACATAGCCAGCGCCTTGTGTTTGGGAGTCAGCAGCTGCTGGACTTTTGCCTTTGCCTTCACTGTGCACTGAATACCAGGACGGCATGTGCACGTTAAAACAACGAGCTGGGCAAGAGTAATCGAAAGATCACGGCCGTCAGAAAGCAGCTTATATATTGCCCTGGAAAGAGCACTGTTTTTGGAGTGTGCAGATAATCCGTGTTTCTGGACAAAGGCGGCATAAGTGCGCTGCGCTCTTCAGCTATCTCCCTGCGAGACATACTGGCAAAGCTTTTCGCTATGATGCAGTCTAGTGCAGACGCAAACTACGGCTCTCCGCTGCTGTTCCGGGGGAAGTGCCGCTCCCCGGCGTCTTTCGCTCGAAGCTCCGCTGTTGTGTGCGCGAAGCAGCCGTTTCTCTTGCTCCGGGAGCCGGAGAGAGCGTTGTCGTGTACGAGGGCGAAGAACGAAGCCGCAGAGCACCGGACTTGTGTGCACAGCCTACGGGCTGCTAGAGGATGGTGGCTGCAGCTCCCTAACCCATCAATTCACAGCTGGCGTGCTCTATGGAAGGTGTTCTAGGACAATTTTCCTGGGTTTTGAATTCGTGCTGATGCAGGCCCTTCTGGGAAATTCGTTCTCAGTCTGGCTGCTCCCTCTGAGCACAGATAAAGCTCCTGGAAAATAGAAAGGTATCTGCTATCAGCTGTAGACAGACATGGCAAGCTCATGAAGTAAAATTCATATATTAACAGGGAAATGTCCTCAAAACAGGAAAAGATGGAGTTACGATTTTGGGTTTGATCACAGAGTGGCCCACTGGAGAGACTGGCCTGCTTGCAAAAGTTGGATGAGTAGTCAGATTGCAGCTTTGAACACTCAAAAGATACTCAGAAATGGGCAGTGGATTCAGATACAGCATCAAATGGGTTTATGTTTTTCTACCAGTACTGTGTGCAGAATAAATGTGAAATAAATTCAGATCACCCCCATTACAGAGGAGAAAATAAATTAGTTTCCCCCACTGTGCATCTCATATCAAGATCACTTTGAGAACTGATAACTTCAAAGCTGAGAATGCAGCTGTTTGTAAACAGTTTCAGGCCCAGTTTGCTCAGTGTGTATTTCACATCATCTCAGTTTTTCACACAACATACACGTTCATACTACTTTAGGTAAATACTCCATCCAATCCCCTCCTGAAATTTTGTAACTCTTTTGGTTCCCTCATAAATTACACAGAAAATAACAGAAATTAAAAAAAAAAAAATCTGTTGTAAGTATTTGGCTATTGAAACACAGAGCAACCAGAAGATTTACACAATCCTCCAGATGTAATCTTGGTATGAAGATCATGGTAGTTTTATCCATGACAGAGCAGAATACAAAGAAATTGTGTCATGTGTAAGAGAAACCCATAAGCATTTAAACTGGTCATTGCCTAGCTTACTTCTTCTCCCATTACAGAGAAGGCTTTTCGCGGCTAAAATAGTATCTCCAAATAATCCAGATTCTTTCAGAGCATTTCTGCATCAGTTTACTGGTCCTCTTGTGATGATTCCACTCCTCCCATGTTGAGGGTTGGGACTGGATGATCTTTAAGGTCCCTTCCAACACATAACATTCTATTATTCTGGGATTCCATGTTGCTGAACTGTGGAGCTCTCCACAGTCATGGTTTCCTTTAGGATGGAAACTGAAGAGTGATGGAGTGGACAGGAAAAAGGAAACAATACCCCTCAGAAGGAAGGACAGGAAATCTGAAGTTGGTTTTGGAAGAGAAAATATAAAAAATCTGAGAATCTAAACACTATATTTTGACAGTATCAAATGAAAATTATCTTGACTGCAGACTCAGAGATCTTTGGCTCTGTCTACATTCTTAAACTTCTACATACATTTGAAGTCTAAAAAGAATGAATCCTGCAAGACTGAGTTTTCAAATTGCAAGAGGGAGCCTTGAAGCTGTCCAGATTCTGAAAAAGAATTGCTCGAGACCTTACTTGCTGCACCTTTAACATTGTCATCCCCAGAGCTATTCAGATAGTGTTCCAAAGCTGTGACTCAGAAAATGAGGCCTCCAGGGAGTTTTTCTCACCTAGTAAAAGCAGCCAAAATCCAGGTTTAGCACCAGAGCAGGCTTCTATTATAAGAGTGTTAGTGTAATGATGGATCCCTCTGAGACACTCTAGGATGACATCTGTGATGATAAGAGCTCTCCCCAGTCAGTTTTCCTCTGTCTCTGTTCAGTGACCCTCAGAGAAACAACATGAAATCTGACAAACACATTCCAGGAACATTACTTATGGTACATTTTAGTGACTTCAGCTACAAATATTTCCTCCTGTTTTTCTCATTGTTGTAATCGTTGCATGACAAAATAGCTCTCAGTATTCACTATCACAATTGATTTAACCTATTTGTTTTATACAAGTCAACCTATCTGCTTCTAATTTCATTTTGCTTTCAAAACAAGTTTATAGAATAGGCTAAGATGTTTTTTTTGTAATTTATAACAACTCCAGACAACCCATCTAGACTTCTATGTGTGGGAATCCAGAGCTTCCCTCTGGCTGCCCTGGAAGGTCTGGGACCCTGGCAGGGGGTCAGGAATCCCTCTGTACAGAGCCCCCAGAGACACTGTCTGTGATCTCTGTCCATGGAAAAGAGTTTTCAATCTTACAGGATGAATTACAAGCTCTGAGTGTTTGATATAAGTAATAATTAAGTGTGGCATGGGTGCAAAAGTAAAATTTTAGGATTCTAGATTAGGGGTCAAAGGGGACAAGATGGAGGAAATTGGGTGTGTCTTGTCCTTTTTCTTCTTCTTCATGCCCTCCAGGTTTCACTGTAGTGTTGGCATTTTTCTATTGGTTTAGGCTGGGGACACGCTGTTCAACGTAGGTGACAGATATTGGCACGTTATTGTAAATACAGCGCAGGTAGTTTCTGGTATATAATGTTTGTAACATCCCACTGAGGGCAGAGCTCCACACGCTGCCCTGCAGGACAGACCTGCGGCAGGGCAGCAGAACATGTTAGAGATAAGCAAGAATAAACAATCTTGAAAACAGCACAGATGAATTATGATTGCTTCTTCTTTGGCAACGGGGCAGAAAGACAGAGACTTTCTACAATCTCGGATTCATCAATACCACACATTCTGACACGATGGATCTCAATCACTTGTAGCTATAATAAGATAAAATCTCTGAAGGAACCTTTGTCATGAGAGCATTGTGGCAGGCCAAACTGCATAGATGGAGGGGCTTCAGAGCAATACTTGGCAGAAAAAAAATCAGTGTATTGGAGACTTACAACTGTTCAGTTCAGTATAATAGGACTGAGTCCAAAAGAAAAAGGGGGTGCATTAATGATTTTGGAATTGGAAGGGGGGGGTCTGATTTCAGCTCATTTAATTTGTCAGGATTTCTGATTCTTTAATGGCAAGCTTTTCAGAATGGCAGATATAGCTTTTAAATGCATTTAAAAGCATTAAAATGCAGTGGAATGGAAGCACATTTTCTGAAGGGTACAATTTCTGCCAAAAGCAGAGAGAAGAAGCTATGTCATTTTTAACAGATGATAGCTTTCTAAAGCTACCAAATTATCTTTGCAGCTACAAAAGTAACTCTATTCTCTTCCCTTCAGGGATTTGAAATATTAAGAGCCAGTTTAGTTGTCTTTTATTCCCCTGATTCTGTCTTTTCTAGCTTTTGTACTTTCCTTATTACTCTGCATGTCTCTGAGCACACTTTTTTCTGTACCATTTTCCCAGCTACTGAGTGCAAAACTTTGTAAGAAATCCCTAAAACTTTTATCCTGGGTAAACTAAATTACAGATTTAAGAGCAAAACAAAACCATATCTCAAGAGTTCTTTATCTTTACCAGAAGCATTTCAGGACAGTGTCCAAAATTCATAATGCAATTAAGATACTGTCTTCCGGCATTGGTGCAGTTGAGACTAATCCTCTTCAATGCTTTGACTCAATGATCAATATTTCTAATGGCTATCTTTATTGAAAACTTGGGGCTCCTTCTATCTGGACATGGATTCCTATCAGACAGTTTAAAGCCTTGGATTAACCTTCAAGCAATCAAAGCATTAACTCTTTTTGATTGTGAAAAGCTAACTTCCCCAGACATGAGTAAGTATATGGCTCTTGGAAGAGAGAAAAGTTTGGGCAAGGTTCACAATCAGTAACAAGCTGCAGTGATCGTAACTCCAGGAGAGCCTTGCTCCCCATTCACATACTGCCTTTGGCCTGGCCAGACTGAAGCTGTTTGCATGTTCTTGTTTTGGTCTGAAACAAAAAGACATGAAGAGACCAACTGTGGAGAGCAAGAGCTTGTAGGAAATTGCATGTTTTAATTTCCTGTACCAGTATTCTGCAATTCAAAATGTTGATTGTTTATGTGCCTACATTTTCAAACGTAAATTAAATACATCAGTTGTGCCTGGAACTAGCTGACACAACTGAGACGTACCATTTATTTTCCTTAAATAAACCAAGCTTATTTTCCTCATTTTTTCTTTAAGTTTTTATATGGTCCTATATTGTATATTGTAAAAAAATGACATGATAAATGGATGCCTCTCCAGGGTGTTCCACTGCAAAGAATGCATCTGCCATTTGGTCATGAAAGAAGAAACAGCTTTTTGTTTCTTCACAAGCCAGATGCAAAAACATTGGATATTGAAACTGCAAATAGAGTAGGGACAAATGGTAGATATTTAGAGGTTGTGCTTTTCTCCTTTGAGGGAAGATTTTTTATTAAATTCTGAAATTTAAACTGAACATAAAAGTCTTTGAAGTACAGACACTGAGGCTGTCATTAAGTGAATCTCATTAGAGTTAAGGAGAGATTCCCTGCAATGCAAGCCCTTGGAATAACATTTTACCACTTCAGTCTGAAGCACAGACCTGTTTACATAAGCGAGTTGATCAGAAATAGTTTCTGGCCAAACAAATGTTCAAGAAGATTAATGGTGAACACATGTTGTATTTTGTTATCTAAAACAACACCCAAATTCTCAACTGAAATCTAGGTTATGTGATGACATAGAGTGTTGGTTAAGGGTATTTCCTGCTTTTGGAGTGTTAACTCTGTCCATTTTTATTGCCTTTTGGAGAATGCAGTTGGGCTCTTTGTAGAAGAATTTCACTCAATTACTATGGAAGGGATGAATTTTCTTTCCTGCTGTAGGGTAAAGACGTGTAGGCCTGAGAGGTGCCCCAAGTATGTACGTAGAGATCACAGAATTCTTTTATCCACAAGGACAACAATGAGATTACTAGCAAAAGCAGCTCCTCCCTCAATTCAAGCTATTCTATAGTGTTAGGATACCAGCGGAGCTTATGGCACAGCAAGAGGTTTGGTATTACCCTGGTTCACCAGAAATCACAGTTATGTGCTGCTGGTTCTAGGCGGTTGACTCCATTCTGCTTAATTGGTCTACAGCCTGGAGGCCTTATTAGAGCTCCCAGTGTTACTGAATAATTAAATAGAACTGATGTAGAAACAGTCCATGATGTACAACAGACCAGGCATATTTACCTTGGTATTAAAGAGAAACTCAAGCCATTAAATCAATGAAGCTAAAGGAAGTTGAAACTAGCCATTAATATGGAACTGGACATCAGATGGATATCCTGGTAGACAACAAGTTGAACATATAGAGATGTGCTTTTGCAGCAAAGGTGGCTGCTGCTGCTGTGTAAGGGAAGGGCATGGCCAGTAACTTAAAGGAGGTGGTTCCTCACTCAGCCTGGTGAGGCCACCTGGAGTGCTGGGCCCAGTGCTGGGCTCCTCACTACAGGAGGGATGTGAGCATGTGAGTATACCTCAGCCAGTCCAGGGAAGCAGCACAAAAATCACAAATGGATTGGAGCATCTGACATAGTAGGAAAGGCTGAGGGCTGGGATTGTTTGACTTTGGTAAGAGTAGGAGTAGAGGGAATTCTTAATAGCATGGATGGAGACCTGATATAGTGGGTGTAAAGAAAATAGAGCCAGACTCTTCTCAGTGGTATCCAGTGGAAGGACAAGAGGCAATGAGCACAAACTGAAATGCAAGAGATTTTGTTTGAACACCAGAAAGCTATTTTTTTTTTAACTGAAAAATGATTCAGGATTTTCATAGGTTGCCCTGTGAGGTTGTGAGTCTCTGTCCTTGAAGATATTCAAACCCAGTTGAGTATTGTCCTGAGCAACCTGTTGCAGTTGAGCCTGCTTTGACCAGGGGGGTTAGATTACATAAACTCTAGAGATTTCTTTTCATCCTAACCATTCTGTAATTCTGCAATTACAGACTTAGCCATGCAAGTGAGTGTGATACACTGGGGATTCATTGTCCACGTCTCAGCTGCACTCAATACAGACAGCTGAGCATTCCAACTCCTATGCGAGTGAATATCACCTACAAATTTACTCCTCAGTGTGTCTCTGGCAGCTGCTTTCTACCTTACAGTTCTGTGTCCTATCTGTCAGAAGGAGAATCATGAAAATGCAAAAGCAAGAGCTAGAAGAGTGCTGGAACTCAAAATGTCTCTCAGACATTTTTAGAGGTTCCAGGCCTTGGTCAGGAGTATTTTAGACCTTGGCAGGCAGCTGGAAACAGCTGTGATTTTGAGTTTGAGCCATGGAATGAGTTACCAACTTTGAAGGTGGAACAAGCAGTCACAAAGGGTTAGATAGTACAGTAAAAGTAGTTACAAAACAGAGGGAAAATTTTTTTAGTATTGTACAGGGGGGTTTTAGCACCTGTACAAGGGGGTTTTTATTTTGCACATGGTTCTAAGTTCCAAGAAGTTCTAAGATGGAGGAAAGTGGGCTGATCCTGTTCTTCTTCCTTCTTCTTCCTTGCCTCCATGTTCTTGGTGATGTTGGCACTCACAGATTGGTTTAGAGTAGAAAAGCACTTTGTAATATAGGTAGTAGGTATTGGGGGAAAAGTATAAACATGTAATACATAATGTATCATATAAAAGATAGCAGCAGCCCTGGGCTGGGGGAGAGAAGAAGAAGACAGCAGACAGAGAGGATGTCAGGGTGTGTGTGTCTCTCTGCCTGGGCTGCTGACCAAACAGCCGCAACCCGAGAAGACAATCTTTTAGATAACTCACAAGAAACTGCCTTGAGGCCGAACAACAAGAGGCTGCGGGGCTTTTCTTTGGAAGCACGGGTTGGAGGAGAGACTTTACCGGCACACGAGACCCCAGACCAAACCTGGGGTTCCCACAGAAGAGGTTCTAGGATATGTACCCACATAACACAGACTGCAGCAGATTGTCCTACCTGGCATAAGAATGACCAAATACATCATTGTTGCTGGATCTATGGACCAAAGTCACATTTTCAATTCAGCACGTCAAAAACTCTGCCTGCACTGGTTCTGTCCATGACTGCATTACCTATTTCAGGTTACAGAGCTGCCAGCATTAGTGTTGCCTTTCTATTATGTATTGTTTCTCTTCAATGAAAACTGAAGAAATACTAGCCTTTGGCCCACACCAGCAACTTCAAACAACCTTGTCACACACCAGTTGGTGGCCATCTCCCTTTTTTAGAGGGTAAACCAAAGTCAAAATATAATCCATGGCCTCCAGCTCATGGCTATGGGAGTTTCAAGGAGTGACAGCTGAATGTCACTCCCACAGGTTGCAGCTCTGTGCAAAAAAAGCCAACAGTGGGAATTGGGATGACAAAGGCTAAACCTGCTTTTGTCAGAGCAGCATAGGAAATGTATGGTATAGTGGAAAAAGAACCCAGGGGTGCCTGTTGCTGTATCTGATCTCCACTTTACATTTTGTTCAACAAGATGTCCATCCCTTGCCAACTAAGTTCTAAATGATTCATTTTGTTGCTGGATAGTCATATTTTGTGGGTAGCCACTAGTCAGTTTGAGTTATTCACTTCTACAAAATACTTCCTCTAGAAGGCACTGTAAATAGAATTAATTTTTAAATAGTTTGAGTTTTTTGAAAGCCATGAGCAATGGTTATTAATATTGGCACAGAACAAGTCACATACTGATGATTCAAGGGATAGAAACTGGAACATTTTGGACAGAACGGATGTTTTTATATTCACTTGCCTTATATCCAGACACTCTGGTGGTATAAGTGTTAATTATACCCAAGACAGCAAAGTGAGGAAGTCAGGTTCTAATACGTGTGGTAAAATAAATCTTTAGATGAAGCAAACCTTGTATATTCAAATAATTTCGTTTCCATTTCTCAGTTACAACATGCAATTTTGTCATGCATCTCTTCTGCATGACAGAGGAGGAGGAAGGAGTTTGTCTCATTGAAGGCAGTGGAAAGTGTGCTTGATATAGCATGCACAAATATGGACATGAAGTTGTGAGGCTGCACTGCTCACTGCCCTTACAGATGCAAAGAAGCATGCACTCAGATTCCCGAACAACCTACAGTGATGTTTTCACTTGAAATTTTTTTGCATTGAAGCTCATTCTTGTGATAAAAAATGGTCACTCCCCAGCCAGTTAGCTAAACAAGCCAAGAAAACTGGCCACTTGGTGATTGCAGCCTAGTTACTGCGAGCACAACTGCGCATTGTTCCGCTTCCCTAAAAAAATAAATTAAAAAATCTCCAAGGCTTGCCACTGTTTGGAAAGAATCTATAATTTTTTTGCACATATCTAGACTGGTTTACTGCTTTTCAGTGTGACTTCTTGTTATGGTATCAGCCAGCTGGTAACAGCCAGTATGTACTTTTTGACTGCTGCTGACCAAGGCAGACTCTGAGAAATCTTCAAAAGCCAAAGAATTTGCCAGTAACTGAGTCACTTTAAGCAGCCTACCATGAATTTGTAGCATGCCATACAATCAATTTTTGAGTCACCATCTGAAAACAGCCTTGATGAATAAGTACTTGACAAGAAAATGGATCTGAAATTTCCAGCTGGTCTTATGCCAGGATTCTGCCATGCTCCCTTTGTCTCCAAAGTCAAGACACTTGAAGGGATCTCAGTATAAATGACTATTAAATATATCCTAATATCGCGTTCAATAAGGGGCTGCACAAGGGCTTTGACAATGCCACCTTCTGTGGAGACACACAGAATCTGATGCAACAAGACACACAAACACACACACACACAGACACACACACACACACACACACACACACACACACACACACACACACATTGCCAGGGACTGCATAGAAATGAGGAATTGCTTGGGTGTCCGGAGCCATGAGGGTAATACCCACCTCTCTCTTGTTGCAGTCTGACCAAGGACAACATGCCTAAAACACTCGCAGATCTTAAGGGAAAGAGAAATTATTGGTGTTTAATTCACCACTAGGTGTCACGACGTCTTCATTTTTAACCAGACTACTGAGTTTTTCTATGCCTACCAGAAAGAAAAAAGCTTAAGATGAAGGCAGGAAGCCAGTGTATTAGCCAGATACCTAGGCCCGCTCCAATCTAAATTCTTTTAGTAAAGTCAGGTTAGTAGATAGCACATTCAAAAGAAATAAAAATAGAGAAATCAGCCCCATCCCTTTTGCAGATTACTTCTATAATTACTTCTATACTTCACTACACCATAGTGAAACACCAAGAATGTTATGAATACAGATGATTGTAAAGTTCAGCATGCTTAATACATCACGGGATTCCTTTTTATATTTGTTTGTATTACCCTGCCAGGAATGAGCCCCAGATGCAGTAGAATGACAGGTAGATGAAAGTGAAAAAGGTTTTCCCACACTTACAATATGATTCTTAGAAGAGCTGATTATTTGAAAGTCCATCTGTGTTGTTACTGACAAATACTGTAATTTTTTGTGGCTTTGTTGACCAATAAATATACAGACACAAATCTATGTACATATTTTAATATACATTCATGGGAAAAACATGGGTCAGGAAGAGTTAATGCAACTACCCCTCCCATTGCCACGTACATTTCCTATGCTGCCATGCTCTCCAGGGATGTTTCACCACTTCCTGATCTGCTGGCTTTTCTATTGAAAAAGCTAGTTTCATGTTCTCCATTGAGCTGAGACTTTTATCTCCTTCCTTGCAAGTAGACAAATTCTCTTCAGGGTAAGGTTGGAACATATTGGATTTTCAAGTGTGTGTACTTGAGGCAGCCAGGAAAGGGGTGAGGAGCTCTCTCTCTCTCTCTCTCTCCCTCTCTCTCCACAGTTTCCACAATACCCTTCTAAACGGGATAAAAAAGAGTTGTGGCCTTGTCAGGAGAAGGACAAACAAATGGTTCATGAGTGCTTTGCCCCTTCTCTCTACATATTACATATCACATTTAATGCACAAGGGTCTGGGGTAGACATGAACCCACCAGCCCAGGAAGAGGCAGGAGACCTGATCCATCAGCCTAGATGCTTCTGGGCACTTTTAGGAATTTGGCAAGAAGAGTGGACTGAAGCAGCTGCCCAGTATGGGCAGATGTTTTTTCCTCTGACCCCTTGTAGAGTACACATTTACTGGATGATGTACAGCTTGTTCTCCGAGCCAAAGGAAAAGTCCAAACATTGCTGGCTGCAGTCAGATTTTTTTTGACCTCTTAAGTAGCTTAACATGGTACTGGCCTTCTTTCCCATTTTAGGTCTTTCCCTTCCTAAACAGCAGAAGGGATTTAATGATACAGCTTCTCAGGTACCTACATAATGCCCTGAGCTGGATTTGTGATAATTGTCTTTATATTTTGTTCACTTTTTGAGACATCCTAGAGAAACAGGAAAATACAGAAGGGAACCTCACAAGTGACTTTTTCTCTTCTAGGTGCAAAGGGTGTTTTTATTGCAATGTGCTATGAGTTTCCATCTTCCTGTTCTTTAAGTTAGGAAATTGAGAATCAGCATTTGCACGAGAATTTAAGACTTTACAGTTTCCTGCATCCTTCAAAGTAAAGTCGCTGGGTGGTCTTGGCACTGAGCTCTCATATGGAGCCAGTAAAGGTGACTTTTAGAAGTGCAGAAACCAAGAGATCTGATTCACATTAAAAATATGTAATTAATCTACTCCATAAATTAAGATTGATTCATATTCCATATTTTGTGTGGAAGCAACACGAAAGACTTCACCACTTAGGATTCAGTGGGCATTTTGGATATTTGTTTAAAAGGGAGGCTGTTCCACTTTTTACTTTTCTTTTCATAGTTGTCTCTTAATTTAATAACATTGCCTTAATATTTCCTTTGCTATTACAGAAATTCATATAAAATTTTCTTACTATTTTTCCAGTTCATTTGCCTTGGGCTTTTGACAATATCTTCTGTCTGTCTGCTTCACTTTTGTAAAATTGGAAAGTGTTATAGTAAAATCACAGAAAAGCAGGGGAATTCAACAGCAGGTGCTGGGACTAAGAATATTTTCCACCCATTCTCTAAATTAATGGAGTGTATTTCAAACTGCCATAGTCTTTAATCTATAGATTTAGTTCATTAATCACCATTCTTAACAAATACAGGGCAAACTGAATGTCATTATTAATTAATTAATTTATTTATTGCACCTGATAGGAAATGGGAATATAATGCCTCAATTTATTTTCTGACCCCTCATTTTCAGGTCCTGAAACAAAGCCCATGCCTCCTAGACTGAAGAACCTGCCATTTCTGCTCTTTTTCCCGTTTCCCGGAATAGGAAGAAGTTTCCCATCCACATCTGTCTGTGAGTGACACTCACTTGCGAGATGTTTCCCTCTCCTGCACCAAGGGCAAAGGTCTGGTGGCTTGTTGGGCTTTGAAAGTTGTGGGCAGTTCCTTTTAATATGTCCTTGTGCCCCACACCCAAAGCACCGTCTCTCTGCATTAGGGTTGCTCTTTGTATAATTTGCAAGAGCTTCCCTAATACGTTTTTCAATTTGATCCCCCAAGTGTTCCTCCATGATGGAAGCAACATGTTGTGGTGTCCCCACCTTGCTGCACGCCTCGATCATGTCTGCCAAAGTGGCCTGGTGCGGCATCATGCTGATGATCCGTCTGCACTCCGGATTGCCATTGGAGAACACGAGGCTTTTGATCAGGTGTGGTTTTGCTCCCTCCTCGCTCACCTGCCGCTCCACCACCTGAGAAAGACGATCCACGAATGAAGAAAACGGCTCTGCAGGACCTTGTTTGATCTCGGTGTAGATTGTGTCCTGGACCCCCGCTGGAGCAATTTGAAGAATCGCCCTCCGTGCTGCCTCTTTGATGTCGCTGAGCACGTGACGCGGGAGCCTCACCGCTTGTTGAGTTGGATCGTCCTCAGGAGGATCACCAGCAAGCTGCGCCATGGTGAGGTTCGCATTCGGCCCGCCCTGGTATCTGGCTCTCAGCTCCTCCAGGGATCTCCTCCATGCCTTCTGCCACACGAGAGCTTGGGTGTCTGTAAGAACTGATGTCGCAAGATATTTAAGATCATACGGTGTTAAATCATACATTCCAAAAATACTTTTTAACATTTGCTTGAAATATGGTGATGACAACCCATTGTCCCGAATGGCCTTAGCTAAATCTTTGATTGCTCCACGGTCCAGGCGTTCCCATCTCGGGTTTTGGCCCTGAGCGTCATAGTTCACTGGCATCATTATATTTCCCGAGCCCTGCAATAAACCTTTCTCTTTCTCCAACTCTGCTCGAATGTCCTGCCAGTCCACTTTTGCGCTCTGCAAAGCTGTAAATTCAGTGGGTACTTGCCTGTAGAGTGGAGTCATCTGTTGTGGCTGCAGTTCTGGTGCAGCAGCACTCACCGATACCAATGGCGTCTGCAGCATCTGCGAAGATGAAGGCTGGAAGCCTCTGGAGAAAAGTGAAGCATCTGCTGTGGAGGAGAACACACGACTGCCTTGCATTATTTGGAAAATTTTTGGAAGATGAACCAACAGTTCTGGCTGTGACTCCAAGGCTGTGCTTAAATATCGTAAAAGAAATTCAACAACCCCCTTTGATATTAAAATTGACTCTCCCTGCCCCGAAAGTTTGGCAGACCTTGATTTTGGAATTGTCCAAGCTGGGACACCCTCCGAAGCGGTGATGCGTATCGTTTCCTCCCGTTGCTGCGCCTCAGCAGAAGTGTCCTGAGTCCCGCACTGTTCCGGTGTCAGTGGAGGTTCCTGCTGCCGTGCAGATGTGACTTTTTTCACCCTGGATTTTTTTCTTATAAGAAACTGGAAAAAAGTCCTGCAATGTTACAGTCCCACCACTGGGTGGCGCAGTGCCTCGACCGGACAAGTTCTGCGAAGCCTGTTGCAATGTTGTGGTTCCGCCGCTAGATGGCGCTGCCGCCTGACCAGCTGAGGTCGGAACCGCACTCTGCTCTTCAATCTGCACTTCTGACAAACATTTTAACACCTCTTCTGTCAACTGATTTACATTTGCAAATCCCGCACTAATTCCCGATAAACCTTTGAGCATTTCTCCTAACAACTGATTCACGTTTGCAATCCCTGCAGTTGATGAAACTGACTCTTGTTGTAACAACTGTTCTAATTCGGTCATGTCAGAAGCAGACAGGGATTGGCCGTGGGCTTGGGCCGTCTGTTGCCATGGGAACGATGATGGAACCGTGCCCTGAGGAATGTTTACCTCCTGGCCACGCCCCATCCCTGCCTGCGTCATCTCAGGGGAGTGAACGCTCCTGCTCCGACCCTGGCTATGCTTTGGCCTCGCTCCGCCCCGCACCGCCTCCGAATCAGAGCCACTGCCGTCCCCCCCAAGGCTGACGCAGTCACCTTCCTGTTCCCATTCCAACCCTGATGTTTCCGTCTCACTTTGCCCGTCTCCTGGCTCCATGCCAGCACCCACAGCCTGCGCGCGCCGCCTCCGCCCCCTGTGTGCCCGTCCCGCGCGTTCGAAATGTGTGAGAAATCCCCTCCACCCGTGGCTGTCGGGTTTTGCTCGACCTTCGCGCGCATGCCCGCCGCCTGAGCTGCAGCGAGGAACGCCTCCCGCTGTCCCTCTGCCGCTTCCTCAGCAGCCCTGGCTGCCGCGGTCAGGGAGCTAAGTTCCCACGCCCTTTGGGCGGCCGCTTCTGCGGCCTCACGGATTCTCGACATTGAACGCGTCACCGGGCGCTCCGAGCGTACCACCGTCGCACTCGCACCCCCCGCTTTCGCCCCGATCCGTCCCGCCCCCGCCGCTCTCGCCGGCCGCGCCTTCTGCGCGGGCTGTTTTGAACTCCCAGCCTGCGCAGATGTGGAGGCGCTTTCCTCTCCCTCCTCCCCCTGCTCTGCACTCACGTTCGCACCTTCCCCCACCGGAGCTGCTGCCGCCGCCGCCGCCCCCCCCCCACCGTGGGTTTGGACTTGGGCAATGCCTTCCTCCCACTGAGGGTCGCGGCTGTGCCTGGCTCGCCCGCCTCCGTCTGGGGAATTTCTGCGTCGGAGGAGCTTAGGGACTCTTGGGAAACTGAGGAACAGTGAGAACCCGGGGACACGGGACGCGATGGGGTATCATCTCCCTGATTTTCCACAGAAAGCAATCCTGCCTTTCCTGTGTCTGTGGTGAGAGGATCTGTCCCAAGCTGCTGGCCGGACTGTCCCCCCTCCTGTTTGTCACCAGGAGCCGTAGCTGCCTGGCTTGAGCTGCCGCGTTGTGAGAGTGACTCTAAAACTGTTCTTGCTGAAGATAAAAGTTTTGCGGCAAGCTTATTATTTTTTATAGCCTGATAATATAATTGCTTGTTAATTTCCTGCCAAAAATTTGGCTCATACAATAAATCTGGATCTGAGTGTGGGAAGTTACACCGCACCCATAATAATAAATCTTTCAACTCCTTTTGAGCAATCTCTACCGGATGGGCAGAGATGATGCCCTGGAAAGCAGATACTATTTCTTTTTCCTCTTGGGAGAATTCCCCCCCCCATGTTCTTAATTTTGACCGTTCTCACCAAAAGCTGTGTCGGCTCGAGGTCAGTCCGGAGATGGCACTGATCACCGTCCAGCAGGTCACAGGTGAGAGATCCCAGGCGCGCTTCTGGGTCGTCTCCTCCCTGGAAAGTCCCCGAGACGAGTTGTTTCGGTGAAGGTCAGGTTCTTATCTCGAGCTGTCCGCTCCCTCTCGTCTTGGAATTTGCGGCGAGTGTGTGCTCTGCTCTTCTCTCTTTTTTTTTTTTTTTTTTCTCCGCTGATGCAGGTTGGAGGTTGTTTGATGTTTCTTTTTGGTCTTCTTGCTGGTGCCCACCCACAGGGACGCCAGTTGTGAGAACCCCGGGTTTGGCTGGGGTTCTCGTGTGGTGGTAGAGCTTCTCCTCCAACCCGTGTTCCCAAAGGAAAACTCCGCAGTCTCTTCTTGTTCGGTCTCAAGATGTTTTATTGCTAGTTATCTAACAGATTAAGTTCTCGGGCTGCGGCCCTTTGGTCAGCGGCCCAGGCAGAGAGGCACACACTCCTGACACCCTGACTGTCCGGTGTCTTCTTCTCCTCTCTCCCCGCCCAGGGCTGCTGCTATCTTTTATAAGATATATTACGTATAACATGTTTACAATTATTCCCCAATACCTATTACCTACGTTACCAAGTGTTTTTCTATTCTAAACCAATCTGTGAGTGCCAACATCACCAAGAACATGGAGGTAAGGAAGAAGAAAGAAGAAGGGTGGGTTCAGCCCACTTTCCTCCATCTTAGAACTTCTGACCCCCATGTACAAAGTAAAAACCCCCCTGTACATGCACTAAAACCCCCCTGTACACTACCAAAAGATATTTCCCTCTACTTTGTGACTACATTTACTATACTATCTAGCACTTTGTGACTGCTTGTTCCACCTTCAAAGTTGGTAATTCATTCCATGGTTCAAACTCGAAATCACAGCTAAATCCAGCTGCCTGCTGGGGTCCAGACTGCGTCTGACCACGGCCTGGAACCTCTAAAAATGTTTGAGAAACATTCTGAGTTCCCACAATTTCTATAGCTGTATGCTCCTTCTCTTCCAAATCTCTTCTAGCTATGTCTTCTCTTGTGCGGATGGGTTGTTTCTGGTTCAGTAAATACTTGTTGACTTGCATAAGGACAAATTATTTTGGAGCATTTTTGCCCTACAGGAAGTAATGCCTATCTAGTGAGAATAGAATGGAAACACCCTCAGGATATCCAGATGCTTTGCTTTAGCCAATTATATGTGAACATCAAGTGTCATCTGAACAAAAGAGGTACATAATTTTTTCAAGAATTTCACATAAACTAGATTACACACTGAGGAGGAAATGTTAGAAATTTCCTAATGTTCCTACAGAAACATTATTAACACTACCAATTGTTTTGATCTCCAATACAAAATCCTACCAATGCCAGTTTGCAAATTGTACTCAAACTGTAGTAGAAGGCTGTCATGGGAATTACCAGAGACCTCAGATTAAACTCTTGAACAGCAGATCTAGGAGTTGATGAATCTTGCCAAATCAGAAGCTCTTCTGAGCATATGCAGAAACTTGGGTTTGGTGCCCAGGAGATCCCTTCTTGTCAAGGCTAGAGGATGTGAGTGCTTAACAGAGTCAGTTTTCCACACCTGGACTTGGCATCTAAACTCTATTTAAATCCCACTTCAGAACTAAGAAAGGACATTATATACTTGGTCTGCACTCTTCTCTTTTTTGCTGTTGGAAAACAGGGAAACTGTTTCACAGTGCTCCTCGAGATATACTGCTAGTACCCGCTTTAGGAAAGGTAGGGATTGTTACCTGTGAGCAGAGATCACACATCAGTGAAGGAAGGGGAGCTGTTCTAGGGACTATGAAGTACTTGTACACTGTGACAAAGGGGACAATGACAAGGACCTCAGACTTACATGGATCTGCTCTTATCTTCTTCTCACACATAACAACCTGAACTTGAGGAGTTGAACTTGAAGAGGAGTAGAAAAACACCTAGAGGGCAAATAGAAGGTTTCCTTGTATCCTTAAAGATAGACCAGTGATGATTCTGAATGAGAATTTTGACTGCTTAGGAGCAAATTTGCTTTAAAGTAGGAGGTACACAAACATAGAAAGACCATTTTATAGACAGAAGTCCTTGAAAAGCTATACCTTAAAACAACAGACTGTAGGAGATGAGAAGCTGTAGTATTTTCATTAGACACAGAGGGATCTGAAATACTGTGAGATCAAATGACAAAGAGAGAAACATAAGAACATGGCATGGATAAACTGAGTGGAACAGCAGTCCCTGGAGACTTTGAGTAGGCAGCTGGACTGCTCTTATCTGGCAAACTTATTCAAGTGCTGATTGGAGATGTGTGCATCTCTTCATGAGATGCCTGCAAACTAGGACATCACTCTGGCTTGTAGAAATTTAATGAACAATATTCTCTTGTTGTTGTGTAATGGTTTTTGGCAGATGAACCAACATATAACCCATGGATATGGTTAATTACAATGACTCTGAAAAAATGAAAACTAGTCAGGATTGAATTGCTAGAACACTGCAATCTGTAACATGGTGAAATCAGAAAATGTCTTTAGGAAGCAAAAAAATGTTGCTAAGAGTTAACACCATCAGAAGGGATGTATTTCAGGGAGCTAAAATAAACCCACTGAAGTAGTTTGGTGACCCCAGCAGAAGGCAGTCGGGGCTATGTCTTGGTGGACCCACTTAACTGTGGAACATGTCACTCCATCAGCACAAGCATCTGTTTCAAAAGTGTATGTCATCAAAGAGGCTGCTGAGATGAAATTGCAACGATTAGCCAAACACATACGCCATAAAATATGCATTCAGAGCACAGAACTCAAACTGAAAAAAACCCCAAGTTGTCACTATTGCTCTATAATGTTCCTTAAATAGCAGCTGGGAAAATCAGTTGCATGCAAATCTTAATGAATGAAATCTAAACTTGCTATCTCCAAGTTTTTGAGTGAATGCCACTGATGGGTCATTTACCAATGATACTGTTCAGTTTATTGGCCTTTTTATTCCAGACTTGTGTGTATAAAGCAGTCATTTGTTGTTGGAGGGATGCCGCGGGAGACAAGACTCATGATATCATGATCATCAAGTCTCAGTTTATTGTAACAGATTACACAGTTTATATATGTTCGTTAATTAGCTCATACATATTGCAAAAGCCAAGCTCATGATTGGTTGCTATGTGACTTGTACTATTATCTTAAAAGTATCTTTGTGAATGATACTTGCCTGTCCAGCTGGCCTTGCAGTTTGAACAGCTTAGCACTTCTTTGTTCTTCTGTATCTATTTCTACATACCAAGCAGTTTCAATATCCTGCTTTCTGCACACCATCTTCTCTTCAGGGCCATGGGAACTTTGCAGCAGTCACGTAGCCCTCCCTATTTGGATTAATTTTACAGTATCATGTCCCTTGTTGTTCAACCATTCCTCTGTCAGGCTCTCTTCAATTTATGACAATGGCCTCATTTTCACAGCAAGTGTTCCCATATGCTTCTGCTGAAATGGTAGTTTTCAGAGTCTCTAAAACAAGCCTGGTTTTCTGAGTGGTTAAAGATGGTTTTTAGTTGTGTAACTTTCAGGCATCCCATATCAGAGAGTTTAGGCTAAGTGGAGAAAGTTAGAGAAGATCTCAGGCAGTTACTAAGTCCTGCCAAACCCCAGGGGACAGCTTATTCATCACATTTTATATACTGAAAACTTTGTGTCTTTGCTATCTGGGAGTCACACAGCCAGTCACAAATCTTGTCAGGAATGAACACTGCAAGCAGCACAAAAAACAATGTGGGGGTTTTCTGTTTGGTTGGTTTGGGTTTTTTTAAGTCTCCAATCAGCTGGACTAAACATCCTGGGCAGCCCTAATGGGGACTGGTCTCCCTGATAACCACAGAAACTGCTGATACTCAAGCAGAGCACTGAGAAATAACCTGCTGAATGATAAATTGCTGACCAATGCAATCACTGAGCAACTGGTTCTTAATTAATATTTTGCCAGTCAATGTTAATTGATCAAGTTTTAGTACTACTTCACTTTGGACAGTCTTTTCTTGCTTTGATTTTATCTTTTGGCTTTGTAGAGCTGTCTTGTCATATTAATGAAAAGCTATTCAGGGCATTCAGGTGGTATTCACATTATTTGAGATTTCTATGGTAAGTGGCATAAATTTCAACCTGCTTCTTTTGTCCTTAACCAGGAATTTTTCTTTGCACTTTATCTTCCTTCTTTTGTCAAGGAGGGCAAGACAGATGTGCTGGTACCTGAGTTTTAGAAACAGTCATTTGACTGGCCTGACTAAGATCAACCTGTCACAGGCTAATGGACATCCATTTGGGAGTAGGTAGTGAAGATGAGATTTACTGTTTTCAGACTTTTTTGGGTAGCATGTTTTTGCCAGGTTGTCAAAGTTTTTGCATGCTGAGCTTACTGTAAAGGGACTAACTCCTATATAGCCTGAGAGCAATCACATTTTTAAAGTAACATCTCTGATTTATTGGGCATACATGTAGAGATGTCACTTTGGAGCTGGTGTCACAGTTCTGGGATATGAGCTCCTATTACTGCCAATTTGCTTCTAATTGGATAAACACCTTACTTACCTTACCTTCTCACACTGTTCTGTCACAGTCTGTAATGGTGAGTGCCTATCCATGGATACTCCTGGGCTGAGCAATAACAGCTCCAATAGGCCACCAAAATCCTGTACACACTATCCCAAATTTAATGGAACACGAGCTGAAACCTGGCAAGCTCTGTTTGATGTATTTGACAGATATCATGTGTTCTGTCCCTTAAAATGCATTGAATTGTACAATTCAATATATGGCTCTGATGCCATTGGGGGAAGCCAAAGGGAAAGGAAGTTACTCTTTTCACAGGAACACAAAGACTTTGTGATTTCACTCCCTTATGAAAATGAGGTCAAAGAGATAGTGTCAGTGAAGAAAGTGCAGAAGCGGTCTTGAATCCACTGGGTGAGCACCCACTGACAGCGATGATTCAAATCCCAAACATTTCACTATTTTCAGCAGACTGGGGTTCCTATAATCCCCTGACAATACTGTAATGGATGAATGCCCAGTTTTAAAATCCAGAGAACAACAGTATACAAGAAATGGGATGTATGGGAAGTACTACATGCCTTCCTTACAATTTACCTGCACTATCTTTATGATGATTAGGCAACATTTCCCTGAGAGCCAACTGGGTTGTATGAGGTAAATAATGTATTGAGCAGGGTGTTTTGGTTTTTTTTTTTTGTTCACCAGACATTGGCAGCAATAATTGAATCTGACATGTTTTACTAGACATTAGTCTCTGGTTCTCTGGCTCTGGCTCACAAATGTGTCGCCAAGAAGCTTTGCCATTCCTTTATAACTAATATTATTCAGAGTTATAATTTATTGGAGCTTCTGTGCTCTTCTTGTCTTGACTAGAATGAAATAAAATCCAGAAATGTCCATTTCTGTTTATTACCAAGAAAAATATTGTAATGTAGAGAGGTAGAGAGGACAAAATACCTAGAAATAACAGGAGGAAGTTTTAGGAAATTAAATTTATTTGAATAGCTTACACAGGAGTCTTTTTGAAAAGGTCATTTTAAAAAGAGGGGTCTCATATGCTTGAAAGGGCAGGACAAAGTGATGTTAATAATAATGAAACAGATTTGATTTTTGAATCTGTGCTTGAATGTATTTTGTGAGCAGTTAATTCCATTGACGGAGTGTGTCCACAGATTGAAAGGTGAGGGTTTATTGGAAACCTGTGTTTCTACAAAAATTGGTTCAACACTGATTAAAAAAATTATCTATGTACCCTGTCCTTTACCTTTACTTTCTCAGTGGAAATAGATTTAAAATTGAAAAAACTTGTCTTTTATCTAGTTTGCTATTAGTGTACTACTCTCATTTTTCTTTTGGTGGTAACATTAAAAAAATTTGTCATACCTTCTTAATCAATATTCCTAGTTGTAGGACTGCTTCTGAGCTCACTCTCTGGTAATCAGGTGCATGATTCTAAAGCAGTTTTCAGTACAAGTTGTGCACATTGCTGTTCACATGATTCTGTCTATCCTTAATAAAACCTCCTTGTAGTCAATCTGGAATTGTTAACTTTTCCACATTGTGTAGAGGACTGACTAAAAGCATGGCACAAACAAGAGTTTTACTTCTATTTGTTCCAGGTCTTTTCAAGTATCATCAGAGACAATCACTAAAAGGCAGTTCTTTGAATCCAGGTTTGTCAGCATTTCAGTCAAAATGCTTTGATTATTGCAAACCCTTTGTCAGTCTCTCAATAAATGTTTTGAAGGCACACTCTTCAAAAAGCAAGAAGCTTTTTGCAAAGGGATGTGTATGTTTTTCTCCACATGTTCTCCAGTGCACTGCAGCCGGAAAAAAATACAGAGATTCAGGAAAAACATCAGAAAACATTTCAAAGCATCAAGTCATTTCAGCCTGGGATAAATGGCAAGTAAAAGCAGCAGAGTTTCTATGGCACATGTCTAGTATCAAGCTGGATTTTTTTTCCATCAGCCACAGCTAGAAGAATTACAGTACAGTGTAGTTCATCCTGTACATGATAATGGGTAGGCTAAGCAACCTTCTACAGTCCCTTTCTATATCTGTGAGTGTGCAATTGCAAGGACCAAGAATGTCTACACATTACAATTCAATCTTTTGAATTCAGCACTAGATTTGAAAATATTGCCATGTGACTCTAGGAAGTGGGGATCACTCAATCTCATAGACATTTCTATGTGTATTCAATGATTCCTCAACCAAACACTATGTATTGAAAAGAATTCTGTTAGCTCAGACAAAATATGATAGACATTGATCAGCCATTGTTATTATTCCAAAGACTTTGGATTAGACTCCTGGTCAATACTCAAACCAAATGTTATATACATAACTGTAAATTATAGAATAATTTTGCACACAAACAACACACCCAGCATACCATTAAAACCAGTTTTTGATAGGCCTAATTATGGAAAATTAGCAGAACATCTGTGAAGTCATATATCAGGACAAGAATTATGCTCAATAAAAGACTGCAGAGTAACATCTATAAATCTCCACCTAATATACTTTACATGAGCAAATATGAGGAGGGGAAACAAGGAACATACAGCTCTTCACCAGTGTTCTTGGTATTTTTAGTGGGTACCATGGTTAATACATGCCCTATCTGTTCTACAGCTTCTGAGGAAGAGATTAGCAAAAAGTTTGTGTCATACCTCAATACAATTCTAGAGAAAACTTACTGATGTTAATTGTGTGTGATGGACTAAATTTGGTGCAAAATCAAACTTTGGCTCTGTATCTGCACTAAAAATATAGCTGTAGAGGGAAAATAGGACATTTTTAACAACTTAGCATTTATTGGACTGAAGAGAGCTTGACAGAGGAATGGTTGTACAACAGGGGACATGATACTGTAAAATTAATCCACATAGGGAGGGCTACGTGACTGCTGCAAAGTTCGCATGACCCTGAAGAGTAGATGGTGTGCAGAAAGCAGGATATTGAAACTGCTTGGTATGTAGAAATAGATAGAGAACAAAGAAGTACTAAGCTGTTCTAACTGCAAGGCCAGCTGGACAGGCAAGTATCATTCACAAAGATACTTTTAAGATAATAGTACAAGTCACATAGCAACCAATCATGAGCTTGGCTTTTGCAATATGTATGAGCTAATTAACAAACATATATAAACTGTGTAATCTGTCACAATAAACTGAGACTTGATGATCATGATATCATGAGTCTTGTCTCCCGCGGCATCCCTCTAACATTGGACAAGGAAAGGTCTAAATAGTGCAGAATGGAAAAATGGTAAACATCTTTCACAAAAATAAGAATTACCCCTCCTTCATAGACCCAGATAGCTTGCATGTGTGTTACAAAAATGTGTAATGGAAACCTGGGAAACAAAAGTCTTTTCAGGCTGAGGATTCCAGCTGTTCGCAGACTGTGGAAGAGAAAACAGAGTTTATTCAATGTCTTCAGATGTTTCCAAACTTTCATAGTTCTAAAATTTAAAATCAGTTACCTAATCAATATTAAAGATCTGAGGGAAAATATGTTGACTATTGGATACAATTTAGGTGGTGAGGAATACAAAGGATTCAAACATTCTCAGGCAGAAAGATCTGGTGGCTTAGAGGCAGCAGCAGTTGAAAACAATGCTGGGAGACAGCTCATGTTGGAATGATACATGAATGTTCATTTCTCAGCTGCCCTGATGCAACCTCGTTGGCTTTACTTGGAATGTGGTGTAATGCAAGTGTAGTTTACCTACTAGGCCTGATCATCTGGAAATGAGGACAAATTCCAACTTCAGTGGTGCTAAGATGTAATTCTGTGTCTACAGGATTCACAGCTGACAAAATACCATCAACAATGTGTTTTACAAATTTGGCAACAAAATCATGTGCAGCCTGAGATTAAAACATATGGATTTTATGCTGTCCACTCAAACAGGCATTACGTTTGACATTTTACAGGCAGTAACTTGACATTTTCATATTACATCAGTAATACAAACTTGTTTTACTGAAAAAGCACACATGGAAGCAGTGAGGCCTCTTTTCATCTGACAAGTAAAGGTATTTTTGCCTGGTGTGCACAACATCCCATTGCCACATATCTGACTTAGATTTTCTGCCATGTCTGTGCTGAATATTGTTATCACTGTTCATCCCTCAAACATTTGGTTTTTGAAACACTCCATTTTATAGAAACAATTAAAGCAAATCCCTTTGCTAAATTATTCCCAAGTGCAGATGGTGGTCCATTAATAAAAGGGGCCTAAATATATCTCACATCAACCCCAACACACTAGGCTGCATTACAGGATAGAAAAAATTCTTTCCTCTCTGCCAGCTCACATGAACAGTCTCTGTTCTGATAAACAAAAGATGGTAACTGGTGCCCTTAGCAATTTCTGAGATTTTTGGTTGATAGTATCATGGAAACTAAAGAAACTTCAGCTTCATTGGTTCTGAAAAGGACCAAGTACTACATGAGTTAAAGCCTCTGGATAAGAGCAGTGCAGCTAAGTAGATGTTCTTTGGAAAGCCAAATTCATATGAGAATGAATCCAGAAGTTTTAACATAATCTAGATGAAGTGGTTCAGTAAAACACTACAGGCTCACTTGGTCTATTGTCAGTTTATTGTCAGTTTAAACATTTTTAATTTTCTTCACGTGTAAGAAAAATTAGTTCAAATCACCCATATCTGGATTCAGTATTCAAATCAATACTATATTGCTGAAGATCAGAATTTTAAAAATATTTGTTATAAAATAACAGAAAAAAAATGACAATGCAGAAGTATAATGCTGGGGATTCAGGGGAGATTAAACGAGGAGAGAAATCAGAGTGTGCTGTTCTGTACATGGATAGGCAGATAGTTTTACATGCCTGGCTTTTAATGATGGTGTGAAGCATCTTTCTGCCACATCACATCTATGTAAGAAGGGAGGGAGGTAGGGGAAATTTACTTTATTCTCTGTCCAAGATTGATTTAGCAAACACTAGCTGCTAAGCCTGTGAGGAACAGACTTCAGCTTGTCTGACTTCAAATGTGTTAAAACAAGTTCTGTATTATAACTGGACAAACCCCAAAGCTGTAGTGCTTTTTGGAGAAGGAAATTTTTCTTCTCTGTGTTTGTATAAAACCTAGTGTGCCCAGAAGTAGCACTTCCTTCTAATAATGAACATGGAAACATGTAACCAGTCTTAAACCAAATCCTGAATTACGCGACCTCAGTCCAAGACCTCTTCCTGCAGTCTTCCCTGTGTCCATGTATGTATTACTCTCTAAAAGTTGCACTCAAAATTGTACTTTTTTAGAGCAATCAATAAGAAAGCCACCACAACAAAATCCTTGTCCTGCAGAGGTCATTGATGGCTTTGTACGGCACATGACCTTTTGACGGAATAACCTCTGTCCAGCTGCCAAAAGTATCTGATGAGTGAATTTCTTTTGTTTCTAGTGGGCTCCTTATGGATGAAGGTAGCTGGGAACTGAAAATCCTGCCGTGGTTAAGATAGCAACATACTTTACTCATTGTATCTTCCCAGATCTTAGAAACATGTTGATTTGCTTCTCACATCAGATGGCTTGTCTTACATCTCATCTTCTGACAAATTCTCCAATTCCTAGGCATTTTTGGGCCATTGTTTAATATATTTTTATAGTGTGACTAGCTCAAGACCTTCCCCTCCTCCCAAATCTAAATTTTCTTACTGCTTCACAGTCCAGGGTTGGCACAATTATTTCAAATGATCTGCTTTTCAGATGATTCCCACATCATTCCCAGACTGTGAGACAGCCTGTTTATATGATGGAAGATACCAGAGGGAACCTTATACTGATAGGCTAATTGTTTACATGAATGAAAAAAAAAAAAAAATCAAAGTAATTTGACTTTCATACTCTGCATGTTCCCATGCTTCTGTCTGATTGTATCATCCTTGGTTTCCTGTGCTGAGCATCTCTCTGTCAAGTTCACTTCTTCCCCTTCACCTCTTCACTGTGGCCTATACTCCCTGTACAGGACCACCTTAGTTTCTGGAAGATCTCTTGCTTTCTAAGACTTACTATCTCAGTATTCTTGTGGGCAAGACAGGATAACCATAAGGAAGTAGCAGAGTGATGACTCTGAATGGAGAACGGATGATGCAAGCAAAAAAAAAAAAAAAAAAAATTACTGAACCATGTTAGGAAGCTAAAGGATAGTGCATTTATGCAGCTAGAAACAAGAAGTCATTGTTAGCCAGCCAGCCTAAAAGTCAGGTACCTGTATGTGCCCCAGTTCCTTTATTGGATATCATGGATTTCTCTGCCTCATCCTTTGTTTTTTCAGACTGTTAAGTTCCATGTGAGAGGGATAATTCCTCTGCTTGTGAAAAGCACCTTTTTACACTGCTGTGATATTCTGCCCAGGATATTGGGCTCTGAAACTATTACAGTTTAAGCAAACTGGGAATCTCCCACTCGTGTTGCTTGAAGTTTGTGTTACAGAGTGTCTGAAGGAAAAAATTCCCAGTCTTCCTTTGTAGTCTGGCACGTACATTTCACTCTTCACTTGGAACTGTTCCTTTCTTATTTACCTACTTCCTTCATTCTCAGAGCTAAATTTAGTTTATCCAGATGTTTCTTTTCTGAGACTACTAGCCTATCTCTACTTAATCTGTCACTCATTGCTTATGGAGTTGGCAAGGAACATCTAGAAAGTGAGGTACTGCTGAAGAGGATAAGAAAGATAAAGCTAGACAATAAAAATAGCAGAAACCTGTCCTGCAGTGGAACAAAATGAGTATCAGTTTAAGTTCTATATTAAATATATGTTTCTGTGAATGTTTAAAAACAAAAATGCAATTGATAGTACATTAATTCTTTTATTTTATAGAATTTCAGGACATTTTGAGAAAACGTGCCCAAAAAATACTGTTGACACTCACCTTATATGTTTCTCTGTGTGGACTCAGCTGTTGGTAATCTTTGTTTGGTTTACATGTTTGTTCTTATTTTTTCAGCACTTACATAATTTTAGACTAAGCTTTATAAATTACATGAGTGCTGAAAAGGTAGAGGAAACAAAGTTGTCTTGGTATGGGGGGAAGAACCATTTCAAAAGTTCTAGTCCAGCTGGCTTCAGCCCTGCAGTGCCTTTTGCATTAATCAGCTTCTCTGTGGTAAGGGGAGAGAGAAAAGCAAAGGAGAGAACAAACATATTTCAGCTGAATTAGTCACAACAGCTGAATATGCACCCGGTTCGGTGAAACTTAAATTGCGTGATTCCATTCCATGTACGACTGGAATCCTCAAAAATGCTCAACCTCCCAAGGCTTGCATAAACTTCTACTGTTCAGGTGCTAATAAACAGAATTGCACCTTGTTGACATACACTTTCACGGGAAAAATTTTAGCAAAATGGGTTTCATTGATCAGTTTTAATGCCCCTTGGTGAGGTTGGATTTTTGTCCCATGCCTGGAGCACAAAGCAATATGTAGCAGCAATGCTGTAGTGGCACAGCAATTACTTTCTGGGGTTCCTCTTGCTCTTTATAAGTAATAACCACAAGTTGCCCCACTGATTCAGTAAGCACTGTCATATTAAAAAGAAACAAAAGGAAAAAAACTGGCCAATGAAATTGTCTGACTTTCTAAGTTTCACAAGTAAAGAGTATTTTCAGTTGCCAGGAGGGCATTAGTCTTCCTGAGCTCTAGCAGCAAGAAGTCTCTAAGTTCTCCATATGGAGCCACACAGCCAGGCAGGCTGGAATGGTTCCTGTGGCAGGGCAAGTAACATCTTCTATAGTAGACAAATGGATCTTAGAGAAGACCCTTTTGTATCATTCCTAGCAATTATTGCTTTCTGAGTCTCTGCAAAATGCACACTTACATGACTTTGGAAAATATTCTTTAAAGTTATTATTTCTTCACATATTCCTGATGCCAAGTCTTTGGTCCAATGACTTGTCACATGTCTGTCTGCTTAGACTTTCATTACTCATGACTGTTCATTTTAGCATTTGTGTAATTCTAATTGCTGGTACTATGTAAGCAGTGAGGCACACTGACAAATCAGCCCAATGGAGCGTGTAAAAGAAACTTAAACCATGATGGAGTATCAGCAGGATTTATTATCCAAAATCACAATAAATTTACATGCTGATAATCAGAGACATAACTTCTCTACTGTAACTAGAATTCCACTATTCTCTCAACATTAAGCCTGTAATACATACCACTCCTGTGGATGTAAGCTGAATGAGGATTTTCTTCCAAGGAATGCTACTAGTCTAAAGAGATTTTTTTGGATATGAGACCCACTACCATTAGACTTTTATATAGCACATCATTAACCTTAACATGCTGTCCCAATTTTAGTGGATTAGCTGTTCAGCAACTCAGAGAAGCTGTTGCAGGTCTTTTCATGAAGAAGAAGAATGAGGAGTCCTATAGTATTACAAATTATAGGACATAATTGGCAAAATATTCAAGTGTCCTCCTGAAAAAAATCTGTGTTCAGCTAAGAACTTACAATAAAGGAAAATGTTTGTTTTCCATTTGGATTTGTTTCTTGTTCGTATTTGTTGTTTTCAATCATTTTTAGATAATGACTTAAACATTGAGCATACAGCATTTGATCCTGGTGTCTTTTGGAAGCATGGCAAAAGGGAAAATACTTCTGAGTTAGGTGACACCAGAGCATACATGCTATTCTCTACTCTGGCCAACTAGCAGGAATAGGCACTGTTGCTTCTCTTTCGACCGCCACTTTGCTCTCGGGGGTTTCTCGCCGCTGTCCCCCGCCCCTCCCCGGCCCCCCGGGACCCTCCGGCTAGCTGTCCCCTCTCGGGGCCGGGGTTTTCCGCGGTCCCGCTGCCCTGGGCTCACCAGGCAGCGTGTGGGTTAGCACGGTCCGAGCTGCGGCGCTGCCTCAGTCACCGCTAGGATTCGAGATAAAGAGACCAAGAGAGACCAATGGTATGCTTGTCCAGATAGATTGTATTGCCTGAAGCGTTGCAGGGACCAAAGGCCCTGGGCTGTTGCCCAGATACAGTTTTATACAGCAAAATTAAGAGATAAGGTCTTAAACAATAGAGACAGTGTTCAGCTAAGGCACATCAGAACCACCCCAGGGGCCAGGTCCAATGGGAACTGCTCAGGGGTGGGGAGAAGGGGGTCTACAGAGGAATGCTGAAGCGGGACTTTCCCAAAACAGTGGAGCATACATAAATGTATCTTTTACCTCAGTTTACCATTCCCAAGGCCTTTCTAATACAATGGGGCATACATGAATGTATCCTTTTCCTCAGTTTACCATTCCCAAGGCCTTTCTAAAACCTTCCTCCACGCTACCATGCCAGCATGACAGCAACAGGCACTTTGCAAAGTAACTCACAAAATTATATGAACTGTAGAATGAACTGCAGAATGAATTAAACAGAAAGCAATATTGCATCCAAGGAAATGAATGTACCTGTAATGTATTTGCACTAGACAGAGGTTCAGCGACTCCTTATATTCTCTTTTTCCTGACAGAACTTAAACACAGTATCATCTCTGCTTCAGATAGTCTTGGAATTGCAGATAGATGATGACATGTATTAATCGGAAGTTGCCCTCTTCTGATGTTCTTATCCAGACATCTCTTTCTAGTAACTTTTTGGTTGTAAGATCCTGGATCAGCTAGAGTTCAACTCAATTTGATATGATACTGCCATTTACTTTTCCATAGATAATTAGTCCCAAAATGCAAAATATCAAGATAGAGGTAAATTAAAAATTACCTCCTTCAAGACAGAAAAGAAGGCTGCAGCTGTTCAAATTACAGTGAATAAAAATGACACAGTTTGTTATAGTAACAATTATTTTGCCTTGAATGCCTCACTTATCCCTATCTTTAAAGGATGCATTGGGGTCAACTTCTTTTTAGAAGTGAAAAAAGGATGTTTTGTGCACCGTCAGTAAGAGTTGTTTAAGGTCTTCACAGGTCTTTCTCTCTTAAGCATTTTGAAACCTTCTGTTGATACTTCACTGAGCCTCCAGGCTTTCCATATTAGTGAAGATTCTGTCTACTTTGCAGCCAGGAGAAAAAACCCAAGGCACTCTGAAATTAACCATCTGCCTTCTTGGAAGCAGGTTAACAACTAAAGAGACAAGTCTTGACTGACTATTTACACAAGAAGATTATGGCTCTGTAAGTAAGCCATAATGCTGGTATAACAGGTTTGGTATATTATCTCTAAGTGTGGAGAGCCTAACAGCCTGCAGAACACCTACTTCATCACAAACTGGAGTTTACAAGAGGTTTTCAGCTGCAGAGATGTAACCGTGTGGGACTTGCTCATGGCGAGTAACACAGGTTCCCTAATAACAGATGCTGCTACAAAGATGATGTCCTAAGGTCAGCGTTTCTTTAAAAATTCATAATCTAGAACTTTGCTCCCTCTGACTACAGTAGCAGAACTGTGGCTGACTGGAGGGAGACCAGAGTGCTTCCCCAGAATGCACCCCAAAGAAATTGCCCAGGTTGTTTGGCACTCTCAGACAATGGTGTCAGCGCCCTTGCAGGGCCAGCCTGGCTTTCTGCTCTGTGCAAAGGCTTGAGCCCACAAAGTCTCAAATCCTGGTCCCAGCTCTGCTGATAGAATTTGAGGCAATCCTTTGCTGGCAGTTTACAATCAGTATCTCAGTTATTCCATCTGCAAAATGGAGATGAAGACTTCATCTGTGGAACACTCTGAGACCAACTGAAAAAATTGCCAAATAAGAACTAGATTTTATTACTGTAAATAATAGTATCTCCAGGTCTACAGGGATGCCATATTACAGAGCCTCTTTCTTTCCAGAATTATATAACTTTATTAGTTCTTTCACTGTTTTCTTTAAGGATACTTTTGGCAAGCCTCTCAGGAATTAAAAAGTTCCAGGTCCCATGCCATATTGATAACACAATGCAAAAGCCTGAACAAATACTTTTCTTTCTATTCCCTCTCCACCCTCCTGTTGCTGAAACAATATGAGGTTGTGTGATAAAAGAAGATCATATTTGCTGTTCCAGAAAGACAGAGTTTTGTCCCTGCGCTACAGCTAGACTGTACATAAAAGGTCATTTCCAGGCAAAAGACACAATTTTAAACTAATTGAGTTCACACTGGAAAAGTCTTCAACATGGAGAAGTTAGATAATGCAATTTGAGAAAGACCAAGCTCATTTCTAAGGACAGAAAAGAGGCTGACTGAGACAGCACAGTTTGGTTTCTGTTTTATTGTAGGGCCTGATCTCTGTTTAAGTATTTGAGGCAATTGTAATGGTCCATGTTCGACACAGCAAAGAGCCAGGTGCTGCAGCAAGCACTAAATTGTTAAAGTCACGAATGATCAATATAGTTTTAAGTTCAATATCTGTCTGTGAAATTCCCATTCCATGGTTATATGCATTGATGGGTGCACTAAGGAATTATGAAGAGCAAGGTAGGACTTCTTAGCTTCAAAAAGTCCAGATGAATGTCTTCTTAAAACCCTTTACACTGCTTACATTTATGTCCCTTATATTACTTATGTATGTCTGTAGGGAGCGCTGTGCTCCTGGACGGTTTAGGTGAATGGAGACGAGTGATCTCTGAAGGCTGCTCTTAGGATATAAGATTTATTAGGGATGGAGAAAGGTCTTGCTTGGAGCTGCCAGACGCAGCACGTGGCAAGGCTTAAGGGGATGGGGGAGGGGAAAGACAAGAGGATGCTCTAGGAGATGGTGGAGGTCCTAAGAAGGGGGAAGATCCAAGAGGGGGGGAAGATCCAAGAGGGGGGGAAGTTCCAAGAGAGGGGAAGTTCCAAGAGAGGAGAGGGGAAGTTCCAAGATGGGGGAAGTTCCAAGAGAGGGGAAGATCCAAGAGGGCATCTGGCCCCTCGGAGACCCCTTATCAGGGGGCTTCAAGGTGGGCTGGAGCAAGACTTGGGCCAGTGGGGTCACAGACACTTGATGTTTCAGGGGAGGATTACAGGTGTAGGATGAACCATACATTTTAGGGATTGAGATGGAACAGTCCATTTGACTTTTGGACTTATCTGTAGGTAAGGGTATTGTCCAGCCAGTATGGAGGATTGTTTTCATCCTGGCTGTATTATTATGAATAATTATATTTATCCATCCTTCCCAACATATGTCCTTATGTCAATAATAGAAAATTGAATCTCTAATACTGATCATACTGGTTTTTATCCAGAAAAAGCTCTAATTGGGATTTCAGTTCAGAGACAGAGGAGAAAAGGGGCCGCTGTAAAGAATTATGCTGAGATTGTTAAACTTCAGTGAATTAGCATCTTAATAGCTTCTGTATGGTCAGTTTTGAACAATCTCTATGCTTTAGGCCTGACCACATTCCTCAGCCTCTTTCCTCCTCTCCCTCTGATCCCTCAGACACCTTTTCTTTAAAAGAGTTATGGCCTATGCAGCATTAGCTGTTCTTAGGACTGCAGAATAGTCCCTGCATATCTCTTGGTACTGCTTGGAGAAGCACTGTAGGCAACTGGAAGAGTCTTTCACTTGAATTTTGTCATGCCTTGAAAAAACATGAAGGTGGCTACCAAGTCTTAGATATTACCAAACAGTCTCACTAGAAACAGACATTGTTGTGGTTACTGAAAGCACTACTTTCAAATATTTCTTTTAAAAAAACCCAACCATGTAAATACAAAGGACAAAATGAATAAAAAATAAACCAGCACACATCCTACAGGAAAATCCTGACATAGTAATATTTTTGACTCCAGATAACTTGCATTTTGCAAAAAAAAAAAAAAAAAAACCAAAAAAAACCAAACAAAAAAAACCTCAAGGAAACAAAAATAACTACTCAATAAGAATTGAATGAGTATTTTCATATTATAATTTCACAAATAAAATAGATGTAAATTACTACAGGATGCTTATGCCTGCCTCACAGAGATATTAGATGGAAAGGAGGGAAGTGTCTTTTTAGGATCTTTTTAAAACAGCAGCAACTTTTCACTTGATGTTTAGCTCTTAGAAATTACAGAAATTACACAGCTAAGAAAAGTTGTTAGAACAAAATGGCAAAATCAAACAGGTATAGAGAAAAGAAAGAGATAAAAAAAAAAGGCTGTCCAAAAAACAGGTTTGAATGGAATTGTCTACTTTGATGTTCTTTTAAAGGGAACCCCTTTTCAGAAGTTGTATTTCCTGAAAATCAGGTTAATTTATGGTATCTAATGATATTATCCTTCCTCTCAAACTGAGAGATTCAGCATCAGCAGAGGTTTAGATTTCTGATACATCCCTATGACATATGGTCATCCCTATGGTTTAGCCTTTATTTTTGTGGGTTTTTATTTTGTGAACACATGCCAGACAGAACAAATAACCCCATAAACCTTTTGTCCACTGAGAGGAAGCCATTTTCCTATCAGTCAGCACAAAGAACAAGCAGAGAAGCCAGTGCAAATAAGGCAGGACAGAGCCTACAGGCAGGCTAAACCGAAAATTTGTGTTGTTCCTAATATATGTATAAATAAAAAAAATAAAATCATTATTTCTTCAACTTTGGAGATGAAAACAGTAATATATTTGAAACACTGACCAAGTCATGAGCATTGCTTTTCTAATAACTGTGAGATGAAAAAAACCAACCAACTCTATAAAATTATTAAGATCATTCCTTGCTGGAATAGCAAAGGCCAAAGAAAAACAGTCAGAAAGGTTGACTTCCAGAAAGACTAGCAAAAAGATATAATTTAGAATCTGGTCTCTGTTAAAAAGCTGGAAATAAAAATGCTGTTTTGAACTGAGTACAACTTTTCCCAAGCTTTTAACAGACTGGCTTGTTACTGTAGCATAGCTATTATTTAGAGGCTTGTCAAAGGCTGTTTTATCTAGTAGGTTCTACAGACGAGTTTTGTGATAAACAGGAGGAGGTATAGAAGCGGCTCTGACTGATGGACACTGAGTTCAGTGTCTCGCAGGTCTGACTGTGTGGTGACATCCCCTGGGAAATGCTCATCTGTTTGCAAATCTGCCTGCATGCCTGCCTGCCTGCAGACAACAGAGATGTGGATGGAAATTACTGCCAGAGACTGATGAATTCCCAGTTAACACAGGGCCCTTGATTTTTCTTGACATAGTGAAGGGACGGCTCTGCTGGCATGCTGACCTCCCTCTCTGGTGATTCAGACTCATATATTCATAATGATGGGCAAACCTCCCATGCTTCTGTTTTGAGCTTAGAGACACATCAGACTACTTTGAATTGGTGAACTTTTTCTTCCTGATTTAAACATGTTTGTTTGCTTTTCCCTGAAGGGAGGTTCAATGTCAAATAGAACATGTTCTTTTTCTAGCTAATCAGAAACATATTCCTGGTGGTGTTGAATGAAGAACATACCCAAAAGGTAAGCAGGTACAAGTGGTCCTTTTGTGCACAGACACAGAGATGCACTCTCAGCAGGCTTCCTCTGGTCTGGAGTCAGATGGAGTGGAGATTAGCAGGAGGAAAGAAATGAGACTTTGGATAACTCTCAGTTTATCATGTGGACTCTGAGTAGGAGAGCTATATAGGGTAAATACCCTACATTTACATTGGGGAATTACCGTTTCCTTGTCATCTCCCTCCTCTTTCTCCTCCCCACACTGAGTTTGATTCTCTTCTCCCTTTCTCTACTTGTTTGCTTCATTCACATGCTTGAAGTATTTCTTGTTTGGTCCCATGTCCATCAGATGACCTTTACAACACACAATGTGAGTTAAGAGCTGCGTGAAAATCTCTGCATGGTCGTTGCTTTCATACAGTTGCATAGCATGTAGGTAGCATCTCTTAGTATTTTAAACATGCTGAAAGGATTATGCTGGCTTCATTGCACACAGAGCATTTCACTACATTTATCCTCTGTTTTTCCAATAAGAGATATGAATCCAGTGATTTCAAAAACCTGTCTTAAAGGATCATTTCTTAGACCCCAGAGTTCACTTACTCAGTGGGGCTGTTTCCCAGAGAGGCACTAATCCTGAAAGAACCCTGATGGGAACAGTGGATGATAAATTTCTACAGCTGTACTGTAATATAAATTCAGGACAAGAAAGTTAAATGCACTTCTGTCCTGTTTTTGCAGAGGTACCTCATCACAGAGCAAGGAAAAAATAGCCCAAATTCTTCTTGGCTCCCATACATGTGGGCTTTGAAGGCAATTCTTAGTTCCACATGCCCAGTAATCAAAAAGATGGCAAGACTTCAGAGAAGCAAAAAATGGCTGGGAAGAGCAATACCCAGAGGAAAATGAAGGTGATAACATATAAACTGGTAAAAGAATGAGAAATGTGTTTAAACACAAAGAGTAAGATGGGTAATATTAATATAATACGCAAGATAGAATAGAATCACCAGGGAAAAAAAAAAAAAAAAAAAAAGACAAGAAAAAGGTTGGTATTAGGGAAAACTTCATTAAACCGAGCTCTGTTTGTTGTTTAATAAGTAGATGGGCAAATGCAGTAGTGGAAACCCTGGGAGATTTAAAATGAGACAAGGAGAAGTACCATCAGCATGCAGAAGGGAAGATTATTCTACTGTTGGGAGGTGGAATGAACCATTCATTAGAACATTCATCTGTAATATCTTAATTGGCAAAGTGACAGCAAAAAAAAAGAAGTGGGAGGTAGAGGCTGATGCTTTATTTTAATTGAAAAGAAAAAGGAGTTACACCAATTAGCTAGGAAAAGACAATGGGGACCTCCCTGATACTAATTCTAATGAATTCAGTCTATGACAACTCAATGAAATATCTTCTGTCATTGTGTTATTCAGAGAGAATATTTGCTATTAAAATTTTATTGCTATCCTTTAAAATTTTAGATTTTATTATTAGTATGCTAGAACTTTCTTCACAAAATATTGACAAAAGAGCAGAATTTTCTGAGAATCTGAGAATTATTTAAGTTGAAAAGAACCTCTGAAGGCCATCTAATACAAGTTCCTGCTAAACGCAGATCCTTCTTTGAAGCTAGAACAGGTTGCTCAGGGTAGTACACAGCCAAATCTAGAAATATTTCCAAAAATTAAAATGGTAATATTTCCTTGAGCCTCCTGCTTCAGTGTTTGATCTCCTTTGCTGTGAATTTCTTTTTCTGGAATCAAATCAGATTTTCACTTGCTATGTCTCTTCTCTTGTGCCATTAAATTGTCCCTTAAAATGACACCGTAACTATAAGATATATAAAATGAAAGTTAGAAAACAATAAGGACAGATTAAGGCATATTTTAAGATTAGGAAGTCTTTACAAGAATTTGAATTCTTCAGAAATCTCTCAGCCATTCTAGAAACACTTTTCTAGAATGAAAATTTCTTTCTGTCTGCCTGTAGTTCTGTAATAATTTGTGAAAAATTTCTTTTAGTGGCTTTCTCTGACCCCAAGCTCATAGTAGTAAATTAAAACCCCAAGTAAAATACCAGTAAACAGATCCTTGAATAACACTGATCAAGTAATGCATGTCTAAACATTAACTGAAAATAAATTAAGAAAAAAAATGGTGTATTTAAGATTACTAAGAGGGTAGCACAGTGTGGCATGGTGACATACAGGTAGTAAACCTAATCAATTTGTAAGTCAAGTTGATTTACAAAAAAATATAATGAGACTGAAAGCAGGCAGTGAACAGTGGTAATAATTATGAAATTCCCTATTGAGACAAGTCCTATTTCTTGGCACACTGGTCTTGGTTAAATTGGTCCATGGACAACCTAAACAAGAATCACCAGACAAATGTCAATATTTGAAGTGAGAGAACAACAGGCATTTTGGATAGCAAGCACATTTTCTTTGGGTCACCCACCTTTACAGCTCCATGTTGTTCAAATATCAACAATATATATTTTAAGAGAATATGTATGTGTCAGACTAGGAGCACAGGTCTGTCAGAAGGATCATCCAGCAGTTTAGAAGAAGTTGCGAGTCTTTTCTCCAGCCTAAAAACTGAGGCATCCTAAAACCAGATTCTTTCTTTTTTTGTTTCTTTCTTTATTTTTTTTTTTTCAACTGTACTGAAATACTGTGTTTGTTCTTTCTAAACTACCTTATGACATTTCTATATGAGCTATAATACAATAGGTTTTGGACACATTGATGTAAGCTTACTCTGGTTAAGAATATATCAAATTCTACATTTGCCTCCACTATTCATGTCTGTGCCTCAGAATTTTTCAGGGGCTTCACTCATATGTTACTGATAATTTTCTCCACTTTCGTTTGCAGGGAGACAGCCCAAGGAGCTTGGCCAGATAAGTGTCTCAGGGATATTTACAGGGGTGCTCACAGGGAAGAGACACGGGGTAAATGTATGGAGATGGTACTGAAAACATCTTTGTCATTTTAATAAGGAATAAAGGAGTGCTCATGCTCATCTCTCACTGACTTTCCCCACATTCAGTGACTGAATTCAGATTTTGTTCGTATCAGTCTGGGGATTTAATAATCTGTCACTGCCTAATGGCTCTGCATGCAATCAAACACAGATATTGTGCTATATAGAATTCACCATAAAAATTTTATGCTGATTATTGTTACCACTGTGTCTGTCAGCTTGAACACCTGCTGTTTGGGGAAGCAACTGCCAGTTCTGACATCTGAATGCAATCCGCAAAATTGTAACCATGCATCACTCAAAACATCCATTTCCAAGACACAGTCCAAGCATCATCATTTCCTTGGTTGGTTGCCTGTTAGTATCATTTGTACTAAGTTCTTGGGGATAAGTAGAAAAAGTTTCCAGATCTACAAGCCATATACCCTAACTCTCAGACCACAAGAAAAAACATTACAAGTGAGGGGGTGAGGGGGGGGAAATTACATTTTTTAAGCTATGAAATGATTCTAAAGGTAGGAAAAACAAAGCCTTAGTTTTAGGGAGTTTGTCCATATGTTGGGTAGAACAAAGCAGAGAACTGTCTTGATTATCTTTTTGTTAAGCAGCCAGCTAAAATTTTGCATGAAAAATCATAAAGCCAATTTTGCAATATTTTCTCAGTTTTGTGTGAGGGGAAAAAAAGAAAATTCTCATTTAAAAAAACCAACAAATCTTAGATTTGTTAAAAAGTTTTCTTTCTCTTTTAAGGACACATGAACAACACACTACTTTGAATAGACCTTCAAAGCAATACCTAAATAAGAACATTTAAGTGATTTTGAGAGTAAAAGTGAGCCCCATGGATTTACTTGGGGAAGGTAACAAGAAAGGATTTAGCACCCATTTGAAATGTGGACAATCCTCCATCATGTGACATGGCAACAGAGGAAAATAACTTTCAACCCAAAAGAGACGTATTTGGCCTGTGAAGTTTCCTACCTTGTCTAAAAGCAGCCCTTGTCCTAAAGCCACCCCTGTGTATCTGCTAATACAAATAATGGAGATAGCTTTGTACAGAAAAGAGTTTTAGAGGGTTAAAGGTTTTGAGCAACAAGGAAGAGCCTTCTTATTTGTAATCATAAAAGTAAAAATCTCATGTTCTTAATCCTGCTTTGGTTGAAGCTTTAAAATACTTTCATGCTGGTTTTAAGGCTTCATTGCTACAACTTATTGTTGCAGTTCTGCCCAACCTGTTAAATACAGGCTTAACTGCAGCTGCTAAAATATTTGTAAAGTCTTACCTCACAGCAAAATGGACTTGCACAGATGAAGACCAGGAGGAAGGCTATTAGTGATTCAAATTACAGGTCTCCAGTCCCAAATTCACTAGTGAATAAACAATTTGGTAAACATCACAACTACATAGGCTGCTGAAAATCCTCTCTTTTTACTAGCACTAGGATGAATGAAGGTTTGTTAACTGCACCCTTGGTATGGATCTGGGTACTCCAATTACTCTGGCATTGAGTTAAATTACCTTAAGTGAATTGAATCTGCTAAGTAGAAACTCAGCATCTTAGCTTGGGTGACTAATCTAGTCTTCTGCTTTCTGGACAAACTGAACATTGATGTCATTCTTCTGAAATTAATGGCCTCAATTATTTGGGGTGGCTGCTGGGCCAGTGATTCAGCTGGACTTCATCTGAAATGTCTGTGAAAATGAAGTTTTCAAAAAGCATTTATTTTAAGATAGACATCATTATGTCACCTAGTAAAACTAAAAAAAAGCACCCACACATCTCTGCAAGAATTAACAATGAGATCGTCCTTTCAAGCCATCACATTGTAAGAAAAACTTCCTGCCAGGAAAGTCAGGAAACATTTGGCCAGAAAGACATATCTTATGCTGAAGTCTGGGAGCTTCTTTCCAAGTGGAATTAATTCCACTACTCAAACCTTTCAGCTACTCAAGAGTGAATATGTAAGCTAAATCATCATCATCATGTTTCCCAGCTGCCCAATACATTGAAATCTCTCCAGCATTTCATGGAAGAATGTTTCCTTATGTCCATACTGAATAAAGTTCTCAATAGTTAAAAAAAAATCCCTTTCTGAAAATATTCTGCCTGAATAATTTTAAAAGCTTTTTTACACAAGTTATGGGTTTCACCAGAAAGCCCACAGCAATAATTTTTCACTACTTCAACACAGAGAATTTCAAATGTTTTGTTCTTTCACTGAGACTAGGAGGACACAGGTTCAGAAAATTGATTTCATTATATTTTTCAGCCATTGCAACAAAAACGGTTAAAAATCCAGAACAGGTTAAATGTTCATTCTCAAATAAATGAGAAACAAGATAATCAAATACCTCAGACTAAACATTTACACGTTGTCTGCTTGGGCTGGAGTGCACGGACATTTGAGTTCTTTGGATTTCTGGTGGAGTCTTATGCTACAGCAAAGCATTTGGCTGAACTGCCAATGGCACCAGTTTACTCAGGAGGTTGCAGGCATCATTCCATCATTTCAAGATTCACATTGTCTGAACAAACATAAAAAATGTGGAAAAGAAGCTGAAGAATGTCAATGCAGCAGAGAATGAAACTGGACTTTGTGCTAGCTGGATGCCAATGCAGCATATTTCCCATCACACCCACACCTACTACTCAGATTGCACAACATGCATTTTCTAGGAAGTGCATGTTCATCTGCTGAACAATTCAGCCTGAAGCATTTGGATTAGGAGGTTATAATGCCTATCAAAAAGGTTGAACTGCTTCCTCACATTTTAGCTGGACTAACAGCAAAATAATTTTAATATCAGGGAATATTCATCTGAATTGCAGGCTACAAACTAAGTCAGCTTTTTTTTCCTGAGAAGTAAACAACATCAGAGACTTAAAAAGTCATAAAGCTCAGTGCTACTGATAGTTCCAGACTTCCTAGCAACATATGAAAAAATCCAATTCTGTTGTACTAATGATGGAGGAGACAAAGAAAGGTAAAAATCTTTTTTCTGTCTGCAGGTTGGATGTAGCAAAATTAAATTCTGCATAAACAGTAGAGCTGCTCCCTTCTTCCTCTCTGTCCCCTGGCCAGGTCTTGGGCCCTTCCTCCAGCTTTCAGAGACAATGCCAGCCCAGGAGACAGGAGAAGGAGAGAAACTTGCTGTAAGAATTGGTGATATTCCCCCTATAACAGGGTGCCTACCAGGATCCCCCTCAAAAAAGAGGCAGGTGGGAACTGGACATTACTGGGAAGCAGATCTTCCTGAGGCTGTGACTTCATTTTGGCTTAGTGCCCTGAGCATCTCAGTGAAAAGTGCTTGGTATATTGATCTGTTTCTAATGCTGAACCAGACCTAGGCTGAGATGGGTGTGCAGCCCTGGGGTGTCTTATCTCAACGCAACGTCTAGACTTTGCTGTTCATGTCATCATTTAGCTGCCATTACCATCTTCCTTGACCAGCGTGGGACATTTATTGTGTCCATTGGAATTGACCAACTGGCCAAAAGGGCCTGTAAGCTGGATGTTTGTACAGGGACTGTGTCCATGGGCCACTGTACCAGGGGCTGCTGTGTGTTACCTCAAAAATGCAAAAAGTGAATAAAGAAAAATTGCCAAGAAAAGGTTAGTAACACAACTGGGTCTACATTGTCCAAAGCCCAATATTACCTTGCTGTAAGAAATTGAAACCAATGCACTTCTATGAGGCAGTTGAGCAAATGGGAGTTTTCATAGGCTGGATAGAGACTTCTTGATGCTGCTCAAGAGGAATTGCAGGAAAATCCCAAGTGGATATAAGAAAATATAGACAAGGCAGAATTTACTGAGAGACACCTTAGCTCCAGGACCTCTTCCAATGATACCCACAAATTAAACTATGGGTGATTGGATATCTCATTTTCCTTGTAGAATCCTGAGGGATAATACACAAAGCCATCAAAATACTTTATGCCCTGGTGTCAATAAGTGACACATCCCTCTGTGGATAAGGTGTGATGGAGTAGAAGTGCCAGAACACAGAGAGATCCTTGGCTTAAACACAGTGGATCCTCCCCACATCTATTTCTCTTCCTGGGTAGCTAATTATTTTGACTAGAATAGCTCTCACTAGTAACAATAGTTATATTTCCTACTAATATTTGTAGTGTGAAACAAAAATGGTCAAACATTTCAATTGCTTTTATCACACAATCAGCATGCTTGGCAACAAGCTGCATGTAGATTCATAAGAGCATTCAGCTACTAACCCTCCTCTGAAATACTTATTTTTAGTGTTAGTTTTAAATGCAGTATGTACTGACCAAATTCTTGTTTTGTATTTTTGCATTCCCTCTGAATTTTCTCTTGCATATATTGTTACTCCTTCTGTTCTCTCCTAACCTATTTTGAAATGTTATTGTTTGTCATTTTATAGCTGCTGTATTTCACCTCAAAATTGGCTGCATTTCAGTTGTGGTCACTCATTACATCTAGTTTATCAGTCTCTGAAAGACTATGGGGGAAAAAGTGTTGAAAAGGAATAAAAATCACTATTATTATTTTGGATGAATAGATCTTTCACTATAACGACATGCCATAAAGAAGACTAGGATAATTAAGTTTAATGAAGACTATTCACCATTTCTACCCACACTGAAAATAATAGAAACATTTATTTTCTGAGAATGTGAGAATGTTTGCTGTCTCTGGACATTAGGCCCAAGAGATGCATGGCTGCAGCTAAGAAAAGTGCTGGTTAATAACTTGAGTCTTGAAAACATGATGTGCCTGATTAATAAGCCATGAGATTTTTGCTGTGACTGTTTGAATCTTCAGCAACTCACATATTTGCTACACACAGCCCCCAAAGAAGAGTGTTAGAGGCTAAAACATAGAAAAATCAGTCAAATTTAGCGCAGAAAAGCCAAGAAGATCTGGCAAGAGATCCCACACTTCTCACATCCCTCTGCTGCTAAAACATTCAGCCTATGTTCTACTTCCTGCAGCTTCCTTCAGGCTGCAGAAAGGATCATTTTTTAAGTGCTGAAAATGTAGGTCCCTGAAGAAAATTTAGATGCCAACGAGTTAGCAAATTTGTTGAAAAATCCCAAAATGGGATTGGACAGCTGATCACGAACAGCAGGAATAACAATGCCCTTTGCCTCAATTAATTTAAACAACTAATTTAAACTCCTGTCTGCTTTGGATCATATTTTTTGTTCAGAATGAACCCATGGTCTATGAATGTATCCTTTTCTATCCTATTCTGCCAATAATTTGTTGACTGCCCCTCCTGGGGGCAGGGGACAGTTGCATCTCATTTCCTTGGCCAGGGAATTTCCTCTTTTCCAGCAGTGCATCTGCCAGCAGCCATCACATGAGTATTTCAGTAGTCTGAAAGATTGCATGTCACAAGAGTTAGCTGGCCTGGATTTATCACCCATCAAAATCCTTATTAATTATTATGTAAGCCTGAACTAACATGAATACTGGCCTCCATTATGCATTAGATATGGATAAAACCCATTAGAAATAACCCTAACAGTTCTCAGGTAATCAAATTTTAAGGATGATCTCATTACCAACACACAGACTGTTTCATCACTTATTAGTGATTTTGTTTTAGATAGTGTTTGGGGAGAGTGTTTTGGGGATCCATTTGGGCTATGGAATTCTTTACGGGGGAGCAAACCAAGTTTTAAGATCATGTAGGTCAAAGGAATAAAAAGGCCACTTCTTCAGCCGAGTTATCTTCAAAACCAAACCAAACCAAAAGCAAAAGAAAGCAAAACAAAACTGTCCTTTTGCCTCCCATATATTAACAATGACCATTTCACCTATCCACAGGGGAAAACAGATACTGCTTATTAGTACTTTACGTATGTCCTAACACCTGCTGAATACACTGGCATACATTTACAGTGAATCACAGACACTTTCTTTATCATTTTTGCAAACCAGATTATTTTCTTTGATGCTATCAGCAGCTTTGTCATAATATAATACTTCTCTATTCTCATTTTTCAACATACTAAAAATAAACACGCAAGCCAGAACTAATAAAAAATCCAATAGAAGTATAAATAGGAATACATTTTTCAGAAACTTCTTCCATTCTTTATAGAAAATAATTCTGTATGCATCTGGTCAGAGAAAGAGCATGTTGGTGGTCTTGGACTCCCCCATTGCCTACCTCAAAGTACAAATAACAAGAGAAACTTGATAAGCACCTATTCACAAAGAAATGGCTCAAATCGAAACAGAGTTGTGGCAGATGGCTTGCACATTTCAGAGGAAGCACAATGAATGATTTCAGTTTGGAAATTCTGCATGGGACTGGATGTGTGCTGATATGTACAAAGCGGTGAGAGGAAGGGATTCAGACAAAGTCCCTGTATCTCTGACTTCTCTGGTGGTTGGTAATGTGTGTGGTATTCAGTAGAACATCAGCAATCATTCCAGGCTACAATGCTTTCTGGTGCCCCCAAGCAGTGCTTTGTAAACCCTGGGAAGATTTCCTCATACATCTGTTCATGGTTGTCACACGAATGAGCTATTTTTGTCATACCTGTGGACAGTAGTTATTTTCATTCTAGTTTATTTACTGTGTAAGTGGAAAAGGAATCCTTTTTTAGTCACTATTCAGAGCAACATTCTAAATTTTTTTCCACACAAGCCCTCTGCCTATCTTGGTATCTGGACATTTTAGTTCTCTTTTAGGTTAAAGGCAATTACATTGCTCATAACTTCAGCATCACTACCATACATACCATACCATACATAGATCTTCATAAGCAGAAAAAAGAACGTATTTTCAAAGGTGAAGAGCTACAATGCAGACCCCACAACACACTCACACATGCACACGCGCATACACACACTTGCCTTTAAATAGAAGGCTTAAAATATTTTTCATGAAGCATTATTGGGATTTGGAACTTCAAGCAAACGTTTCTGAAGACAGGCCAGCTTTTAGAATTCTTATTAGATATTCCTCATCAAAATCTAGGAAATCTGCTTCTATTGTCTTTGCTGCTTTTTCTTCCTCAACTTTAATCTAGTCTCTCCCACTTTTACATCTCGTGAACTGTGGAACAGACCTTCCTAAGTCATGGGATTCATGATATAGGAGAGCCAATATAACTGAAACATGCTGGGATTTCTCCTGTTTTGCAGGCTTTGTAACAGTCTGCAAATTCAGCTATAGTTTCAAGCTGACTTTATTTCCTTACTCCTCCTGCCAAGTGTCTCCTGTGAGACAGCACACTGTCTTTCATAATAATGGTATGTTTTCCCCAGTGAGCATCTTATAATATGCTGGAAGCTGTATATCACGTTCCGAAGTGCTGACAATTAGTTTGTGTGAAGGAGAACACCATGCAGAGAAAATCAGGAGGCAGTAGTCCTGTGAACAACCACTCTTTCACAGAGATTTTCTTTTCATTTTTGGAAGAAAACAAGTTCTGAAGCAGAATTCATTGTCTCCTATCACAAATTGGATTCAGAATTCCAGGGTGATGTGAGGTGAAGTATAAAAGCTTTGCCATTTTTAGGCTATAGGAAGCATTTACACATCAGAATTAGGCAACTGGCATACGCATGTAAGCAGAAGCACACCTTGCATGCTTTCTTCCAGATTTATTTAAACATGTCACCATGCAGAAAAGCTGCAGCCTTTCTTGACCACATTAGAGTTTTACAGTGTCTGTGGTCAGAAGATAAATGGGCAGAAGACCGTGTCCTTAGTTTGATTTACAGGGACATTTTACACTATTCCCTTACCAAAGCAGGGTTTAAAAGGGGTCTATATCTGCTTTAAGACCAGACAAATGCACTGCCAACTTTAAATGCTTATGAAAATCAGGGCATTCACATTTGTGTCTCCAATTTCTCTAGCAGATATAAAATATTCTTTCCTTTAATACCTTTATCTCTTATCTTTCTACAAGTGAAACTATGCTTCATTACATGGTTTGAATTACTGAATGCAGGAAAATCACCATCTTAGCTTCATGTGTGTCTTGGTTAGACAAGACAGGAGTCTGTGAAAGAGGGCAAAGCCTCCTGTGCAATGGAGAACGGCAAACCCCCCTCCCTCTGAATTACGAGGATCTTTAAATTAAAAGGCTCTCAGGCAAAGATATGGGAGTGGGAGTAACAATTCTTTACTAGGAGAAAACTAGACAACAATTTAAAAAGGAAAATGCAATCGGTACAAACAAAACTAGTGAAAGAAAAAGTCTAGAACCTGAGGAATGCCAGTATCAGGTTTTGCTGGGACAATTGCTTTCCCTTGCAATAGTTGATGAGTTGCAGCTGAAGTGGTGATCTTTAGAAGGGTATAATTTTCCTCTGAAGATCTGGTGGCAGCGGGGGCCGGTCTTCCTCTGCGCCGGGGTTGCCTCTGAGCTCCGCTGCCGTCGCCTCTGCGCGCGCCGGCTGCTTCGCTGCGGGTGCCGCCGAAGAGAGAGCGAGAGAGAGAGCTGCTTTCCCCGGGAATCCCGCGAAGAGAGAGAGAGAGCTGCTTCTCTCGGAGTCCCGCAAAGAAGAGGGAGAGCTGCTTCTCTCGGAATCCCGCGAAGAGAGAGCGAGAGACCTGCTTCTCTCGGAGTCCCGCGAAGAAGAGCGAGAGCTGCTTCCCCCCTCTGGGTGGGACCCCTCACGGCGTTACATTTTTTCAGCCTTTCATTGAATCAGTCAAAGGTGTATACACAAACCATTGTCTCTGAGAGAGATAACAAAAAACCTGTCCAACCGGTTCGCCTTCGACAGATGGCAAATGGAATACAAGCTTATCTTACAACCCAGGACATTATCCACCCCTTATTCTATTTCCATCTGCACACCATGAAATCTTACACCCAGTTCTCTCTTAAGACTAAGTTTCCCTGTGGTACACAGCGGGTCTCCCCATCTTCCTGCATTACCCACCAAGTGTAACCAGGTCCTTGAGCAAAGACAATCCCACGAATGGGTTGGTCTTTGCCTGAGGTGGGATTAATCCAAACAGTTTTCCCTAAAATACCTTTCATATGTACTACAGGGACCTTATCTCCATCTACTGCGTGTAAGGGTTCTGACTGAGCAGGGCCAGCTCGATTGACAGACCCCCGGGTGTTGACCATCCAGGTTGCTTTTGCCAGGTTAATTTCCCAGTTTCTAAATGTTCCCCCACCGAGTGCCTTCAGGGTAGTCTTAAGGAGTCCGTTGCACCGTTCAACTTTGCCGGCAGCTGGAGCATGATAGGGAATATGATATATCCATTCGATACCATGTTCTCTGGCCCAGGTGTTGATAAGGCTGTTCTTGAAATGGGTGCCGTTGTCAGACTCAATTCTCTCAGGGGTGCCGTGTCTCCACAGGACTTGTTTTTCCAAGCCTAAGATGGTGTTCCGGGCAGTGGCATGAGGTACAGGGAAAGTCTCCAGCCATCCAGTGGTGGCTTCTACCATGGTCAGCACGTAGCGCTTGCCTTGGCGTGTCTGGGGCAGTGTGATGTAGTCAATCTGCCAGGCCTCCCCATACTTGTACTTGGACCACCGCCCACCATACCATAGGGGCTTCACCCTCTTGGCCTGTTTGATGGCAGCACACGTCTCACAGTCATGGATAACCTGGGAAACACTGTCCATGGTTAGATCCACCCCTCGGTCTCGTGCCCACTTGTAGGTGGCATCTCTGCCCTGATGACCTGAGGCATCATGAGCCCATCGAGCCAGGAACAACTCCCCCTTATGGTGCCAATCTAAGTCTATCTTTGACACCTCTATTTTTGCTGCCTGATCTACCTGCTCGTTGTTCCGGTGCTCCTCATTAGCCCGACTTTTGGGGACATGGGCATCTACATGACGGACTTTCACCGTCAGCTTTTCCACCCGAGAGGCAATGTCTTTCCATATATCAGCAGCCCAGATTGGCTTTCCTCTACGTTGCCAGTTGGCCTTTCTCCACCTTCCCAGCCAGCCCCACAGAGCATTGGCTACCATCCATGAATCAGTATAAAGGTAGAGCTTTGGCCACTTTTCCCTTTCAGCAATGTCCAGAGCCAGCTGAACGGCCTTGAGTTCAGCGAGTTGGCTCGATCCACCTTCTCCTTCGGTAGCTTGTGCAACTTGGCGTGTGGGGCTCCATACGGCTGCTTTCCACTTCCGGTTCATCCCTACGATGCGACAGGAACCGTCAGTGAAAAGAGCGTAGCAGGTCTCCTCTGCTGGTAGTTGGTTGTATGGTGGAGCTTCTTCAGCCCTTGCCACTTGTACCTGCTCCTCATCATCAGTGAGACCAAAGTTTTCACCTTCTGGCCAGTTCGTAATTATCTCCAAAATCCCAGGGCGATTCAGGTTTCCAATACGGGCGCGTTGAGTGATGAGGGCAATCCATTTGCTCCATGTGGCGTCAGTGGCATGGTGGGTAGTAGGAACCTTTCCTTTAAACATCCACCCCAGCACCGGTAGTCGGGGTGCCAGGAGGAGTTGTGTTTCTGTGCCAATTACTTCCGAGGCTGCTTGAACTCCTTCAAAGGCAGCCAAGATTTCCTTCTCTGTGGGAGTGTAGTTGGCTTCAGACCCTCTGTAACTTCGGCTCCAGAATCCCAGTGGTCGGCCTCGAGTCTCCCCAGGCACTTTCTGCCAAAGGCTCCAAGACAACCCATGGTTCCCGGCTGCAGAGTAGAGCACATTCTTGACCTCTGGTCCCGTTCTGACTGGGCCAAGGGCTACAGCATGAGCGATCTCCTGCTTGATCTGGGTGAAGGCTTGTTGCTGCTCAGGGCCCCAGTGGAAATCATTCTTCTTTCGGGTAACCAGATAAAGAGGGCTCACAATCTGGCTATACTCAGGAATGTGCATTCTCCAGAAACCTATGGCACCCAGGAAAGCTTGTGTTTCCTTTTTGCTGGTTGGTGGGGACATAGCTGTGATCTTGTTGATGACCTCAGTGGGAATCTGGCGCCGTCCATCTTGCCATTTCACTCCCAGGAACTGGATCTCTCGGGCAGGTCCCTTGACTTTGCTCTTCTTGACGGCAAAGCCAGCTTCTAGTAGTATCTGGATGATCCTCTCACCTTTCTCAAACACTTCTGCCGCTGTGCTCCCCCACACAATGATGTCATCAATGTATTGCAGGTGTTCTGGAGCCTCACCCTTTTCTAGTGCAGCCTGGATCAGTCCATGGCAGATGGTGGGGCTGTGTTTCCACCCCTGGGGCAGTCGGTTCCAGGTGTACTGCACGCCCCTCCAGGTGAAAGCAAACTGAGGCCTGCATTCTGCTGCCAGAGGAATGGAGAAAAACGCATTAGCAATATCAATGGTGGCATACCACTTTGCTGCCTTGGACTCCAGCTCGTACTGGAGTTCCAGCATGTCCGGCACAGCAGCGCTCAGCGGTGGAGTCACTTCATTTAAGCCACGATAGTCCACAGTCAATCTCCATTCTTTGTCAGATTTGCGCACAGGCCAGATGGGGCTGTTGAAGGGTGAGTGGGTTTTGCTGACCACCCCTTGGCTCTCCAGCTCCCGAATCATTTTGTGGATGGGGATCACGGCATCTCGATCCGTCCGATACTGCCGGCGGTGCACTGTCGAGGTCGCAATTGGCACGCGTTGTTCTTCCACCCTTAGGAGTCCTACTGCAGAGGGGTTTTCTGACAGTCCAGGCAAGGTGTTCAATTGCTTAATGTCTTCTGCCTCTACAGCGGCTATTCCAAAAGCCCACCTGAGTCCCTTTGGGTCTTTGTAATACCCGTTCCGGAGGAAGTCTATACCTAGGATACACGGAGCATCTGGGCCAGTCACTATAGGGTGTTTCTTCCACTCCTTCCCAGTCAGGCTCACCTCAGCTTCCACCAGAGTCAATTGTTGTGATCCCCCTGTCACACCAGCAATGGAAACAGGCTCTGCCCCCACATGTCCCGATGGTATCAGAGTACACTGTGCACCAGTATCAACTAAAGCATCATATTTTTGTGGCTCTGATGTGCCAGGCCATCGGATCCACACTCTCCAGAAGATCCGGTTTTCCCGTGCCTCTCCCTGGCTAGAGACAGGGCCCCTCTAACACTGGTTATCATTCCTTCCCTGGGCATACATACTAGAGGTCCCTTCAAGGGGGTCTGACAGATCGTACCCACAAGCTTGGTCACGGGAGGTTGAGGCTACCTTCACTTTGGTGGAACTCCCCCGGTTAGAGTTTCCCTCCTTGAGTTGACGGACCCGTGCTGCCAGGACAGAGGTGGGTTTCCCATCCCACCTCCCCATGTCTTCCCCATGGTCACGCAGGAAGAACCACAGATTAGCCCTTGGGGTGTACCCTCTCTCTCTAGCTGGGGATTGTTGGGTGCTGATTCTGGGGCCTGTGACTCTCACGGGTGCTGTATTAACCTTCTTTATCTCCTCCCTCATCTCCTCTTTAAACTCCTTAATCACAGCTGAGATATGAGCCTGCATTGGGCCATTAATCATACTCTCATAATTCCTAAGTTTGTTGGCAACAGAACCTATTGTCTCCCGGTGGGTGTCAGCATTGATCGTTGCAATGAAGGTGGCGTATTGAGATGGCCCAAGATTTGCCAGACTCCACAGCATTTGTCCCGTACACCTGACCTTGTCAGGGTCATTATTGTGTCGTCCATCCCTCCCAAAGAGTACCTCCAATACTGCCACTTCTCTCAGCTGTTGGATCCCTTCCTCGAGGGTCTTCCAGCGCATTCTATGATGGTGCTCTTGCATTCTCTCTCTGTGGATAAACCTCTCCCTGACACTCATTAAGAGCCGCTCCCAGAGAGAAAGGGACCCTGGTTCCCTTACAAAAACCTGATTTATACCCGAGTCCTGGGTCAAGGGTCCCAAGTTCCTTGCCTCACCACCGTCCAGCTGCACGCCTGTACCCATAAGATCCCAAACCCGGAGTAGCCAGGTAGCATAAGCCTCACGCCCTCGTCGCACAATGTCTTTATGCAGATTGCGAAGACTTTCGTACGTCAGGGACTCGGTGATGATAGCAATCTCTGGCTCCCCTGTGGGTTGTGAGGTTCCTCCATTCCTGTCCCTATCTGCAGGGTGCTCTGCTTTCACCTTAGACTTCCTTGTTTCTACCGGGGCCACTGCTGCTGACCGTGACTGCCCTTGTGGTTCAGCTGGAACCTGGACAGTTGTAACATTAGTGGGTTCCACAGCTGTACTATTAGACTGTCCCTCCTCAAGGCAAAGGGCCGGTTTCTCACCAGCTGGGGAAATGCACTCCTTCAGCATCTCTCGTATCTCCTTAACCAGAACCCTCACCCAATCTGGGCGGTTCATTTCTGAGGTGGGCTGTGGGGCAGGGTCAGGCTCTGGAGCAGCAGCATCTCGAGTCTGTGGTGTAGGTGTGAGGGTAGTTATCCAGGTTAATCTTCCCTTATCTCTGAATGCTAAATATAACAGGACTATCAGCAACACCACCCATTGTATGGTATCATTAGCACTTATAAAGGATCTTAACCCTTTGAGAACTGGTGGAACAGACCCAAAAAGATGGTTAAAAGGTTGAGAGAAAGTTTGCCCAGGTGCTATTTCCTCGCAGTAGGTACCGTTATTAAAGTAACCCCAAAAACATACAGTTAACGTGTGATAGCTATGAATCCATGTACCTGCCTTCCAGAGGAAATTAAAGATCCATGAATTCCTCACCCAATTAACCCAGAAGCCAAACTTGATAACAGACACCGTAGCCTTAGTCATAGGACCCATTTTTAGATAAGGGTCTGCAAATGGGAAAAGTATAGCTACGATCACATGCCACCCAAACCAAGGTAAACTAGACCACATGGTGATGCTGAAGATGTTTTTACACACAACAAAACCAAATTACTTAAGAACTGTTAATCCTTTTTCCCTCTCAATGCCCTCGGGCCTCACGTTGATGCGCCAAATTCTGTCTTGGTTAGACAAGACAGGAGTCTGTGAAAGAGGGCAAAGCCTCCTGTGCAATGGAGAACGGCAAACCCCCCTCCCTCTGAATTACGAGGATCTTTAAATTAAAAGGCTCTCAGGCAAAGATATGGGAGTGGGAGTAACAATTCTTTACTAGGAGAAAACTAGACAACAATTTAAAAAGGAAAATGCAATCGGTACAAACAAAACTAGTGAAAGAAAAAGTCTAGAACCTGAGGAATGCCAGTATCAGGTTTTGCTGGGACAATTGCTTTCCCTTGCAATAGTTGATGAGTTGCAGCTGAAGTGGTGATCTTTAGAAGGGTATAATTTTCCTCTGAAGATCTGGTGGCAGCGGGGGCCGGTCTTCCTCTGCGCCGGGGTTGCCTCTGAGCTCCGCTGCCGTCGCCTCTGCGCGCGCCGGCTGCTTCGCTGCGGGTGCCGCCGAAGAGAGAGCGAGAGAGAGAGCTGCTTTCCCCGGGAATCCCGCGAAGAGAGAGAGAGAGCTGCTTCTCTCGGAGTCCCGCAAAGAAGAGGGAGAGCTGCTTCTCTCGGAATCCCGCGAAGAGAGAGCGAGAGACCTGCTTCTCTCGGAGTCCCGCGAAGAAGAGCGAGAGCTGCTTCCCCCCTCTGGGTGGGACCCCTCACGGCGTTACATTTTTTCAGCCTTTCATTGAATCAGTCAAAGGTGTATACACAAACCATTGTCTCTGAGAGAGATAACAAAAAACCTGTCCAACCGGTTCGCCTTCGACAGATGGCAAATGGAATACAAGCTTATCTTACAACCCAGGACAATGTGTGAGATGGTGTGACAACAAGAACACAAAACTGCAAAAGACCTTTGTACAGACCCTACTTAGATTCAGTGTTTCTACTGCCCTTCCAGTCTGACTTAATAATGTATATGAACAGTTTAAGATCATAAGCAGCTCCTGAGAATATTTTTGTAAGGTGTGTTCTGAATCATGCCTGTATACCAGCCAGCAGTGCTGACTCTCTGCTGCTGCAAGTTGCCTCCCTTTCTCTGCATCTCCTCAGGACTGACAGAGTGTGGGAGGAGAGTTTGAGGCCAGAACCTCCCTGCCCTCTTGCCTCCTCCTTTAGGGGCTGGAGGTGGGAAAGCCCTTCTCTGGCTTCACTGGAGGAGCATGGGGAAGAATTGGCCTTGAATCTACACCTGTGTATCTCCTGTAAGATGTCTGATGTAGGAAGCTGTCGCTGTGGGACACGTGAAAGCACAACGCGGACCACCTGCTGCTTGCAAGGTAAAAAAGGGACGTTTATTATCTGACTCTGTCTTTTATACCTTCCCAAGGGTGACATAGGATTGGAGAGTGAATGGGCCACCTCTCCAAAGACATTGGACAAACCAGCAGTACATCAAGTGGTCTCCACCCCCATAAAAGAATGTAAACAATATGTTGTTTACAGAAATTGTGTGGGAAAGTTCTCCAAAGGAATGTCAACTCAGAAGGCTTTAGGAAGTCTTAAGAATCAGGGTGACAGGAAGCAAAGCTTCCCATCTCAAAGGAGGCTGTTAAAAGGAGTCTGGATCTCAAGGACAAAGAGTAGTATCCCTTTGGGAGAAGGCACAGTGGATACTAATAAGTATTTAAGCAAAGTTCAGGGAAAAGGAGCTAGCAGGTAAAGGGAAGAGCAAAGGTGGAATATTAAGCTGCACAGTGGCAGTCTCAATCACCTTGTGAATTATTATCAGAATCAGAAATCAGTGAGTATTGTAAGTCATGTGCTATTAAAGAAAGGCAAAGTTCATTCTTCGTTATGGCCCCGTGTTGAACCAGCAGTGGTTCCATGCATAGCTCTCAAGTATACCTGGAAAATATATTGTACATTCCATAGGGAAAAAAAAAAAAAAAAAAAAAAGGAAAAATAAAATAAAATGGATACAATAAATTACCCACCAAACCATGTGCACAAAGAAAATAAAAAGACTGTTTGAACAGCTGGAATTTAAAACTTGTTATATCCCTGAATTATTTATATTAATAAAGGAACAGCTACAATTAAGGTTAAAATTATCATACACACAGGAAGAGAAACAGTCCTGTTATTATGGCTACCAAGAACTCATACCCTGCGACTGTGCTGGCAAAGGGCTCTGTGTTATTGGTGGTAACTTTAGATAGACATAAAAGTGTTTTTAACCACAACCACTTGAAGCACATGAACCGCTGTCCCAGCCCGTGGGGATCAAGAGAGTGCAGGGCTGAGGCTGACGCATTTCTGCTTTCATATTCAGTCCCTTAATACTTTTCTGAAGCTTCAGTATTGAAACCAGACTAATGACATTCTCTGTAGCAGCCGCAAAAGTGGCTAGAAACAACCTAACCAAAGTGTACATAGAGGGGTTTTTTATGTTGCCTCTGCAGTTGTTTCTGGACAGAACTTTACTTAAACCTAAGGGAGAAAATGTAGCCTTAAGTCTCTTGGGTTTTTTAAATAATAATTGTCTATTAGGAGAAGTATCCAGGTTTTCACTCCCAGTCCTAAAGGAGAAAAAGCAGGTCACAAGGCAGCTTAAACCTTTTAAAATGTCATGAAATCTTTCCAATCTGCAGTTGGAAACCCTGACTGTGAGGAGCAGAGATTGTGGATGTGGATCATTGTAGCTGCACAGAGCCCTTGGAGAAGGTAGTAGAAATTCCTTAGGCAGAATCAAGCACAGAGAAAAAACCCTGAGTATCTGCAAGATCTTGATAAGAGAGATGCAGGAATTCAGCAGAACTGCTTGAAGTAAATACATTTGATCTAATGCTGTCTGAATTCTGATTCCACATTGCCAGTGGAGTCGGTATGTAGCAAGCGCAGGGAAGCTCCTCACTTTGGATGAAATGCTCTGGAGGTAGTAAACACTTTTATGTGGACCTCATCCAAGAATGACTGAAGTTAGTGAGGGCAGGATTTCAACCTCAAAGTAATTTATAAAGGTCAGTGAAGTAAAAAGAAAGACTGTTACTGATTTTTATGGGCTTTGAATGCACTTGTTTTTCACCTTTGGGAATTTCAGTCAGATCAGAACTTTGTAAGTCTGATCTGAGCAACAAGAAGTCGTCCTTTTGTTAGGTATTTTCCCACACCCAAAACCACTAAAAACTCTCCCACATTTCAGTATGATTAGCTGTTGCTGTTCAGGTCTGTGGAGAAGGTCCAACCAGAATAAATAAAACCAGGAGAGAAAGCTATACATTTTGGAATCATATTTCATCACTTATGCCACAATATGCATTTTTTTCCAAATGACATTTAATTGCTTTCTTCTGAGGAGCTCCGTTTAAAGCAAGGTTTTCCTAAATAAATCCAGAAGTTTCTACATCTCAGACAAATGACACATCCTGCATTTAATCTGATTTCAAATAATTCCACTTGAAAACATGTTTTCTAATTTTTTTAGGTGAGTAAAATTAAGATCATCAGAGTTGAGAAAAAGGATTATTGTTTCCCAGTTCTTTCAGTCAAATTGCATGTTTGCTTTTTTGATTCTCTATGGGGTTTTTTTTAATGGTCTGTAAATGAAGCACAAAACTCATATATTAGGGCAAGAAATGAAGGAGATACATCTTGTGCATATGCTTAATAAGGGCTCAGGAAAGTAGTAGATATTCTGGAAAACCCTGTCTTTCCTATCCCCTTTCTGCTTTCCACACACATGGAGCAAACTCTTCAAATGAGAGAGAATGGATATGCCAAGTCTAGGAAACACCTCCTATTTCCCACAGAAGGGTAGCTGAAGAACGTTATGCAATTTTACATGCTGCACCTGAAAGTTAAGAACTGAAGAAACATTCATGGTACAGCATTCAATGACAACTGCAGATTCACTTGTTTCAGCTCGAGTAGCCAGTTGTATGGACTGTGGTCTGTCCTCCTTCAGACAGGCAGTGGTCCCAGAGAGCTTGGCCAGGCACCACAGAATTTTCCTGTGGAACAGACTTTCCCATAAGTGCTGCTGTATTTCTTATGCAAAACATTCACTATTGCCTTAAGTCCAAGGCTGCCTTCTTGTGGAGTCCATTATTGTCCTCCTGTGCTTCCATTCCCTGCATGCAATTCAAGGTCATTGACTTTGGTGGATGGGCAGTTGTTGGATCAGAGCTGCTGAGGCTCTCAGCTGTGATGCAGAGCTTTGGTTAAGCTCCTCTGTGGAGCCTGTGTGGAAAGCAGGAGCTGCCTGCCCCTGCACTAAGACTTGAGAAGTTTCAGAGAAGCTGCTTGGATCCTTTGGGTCATGGAGCAGGCTCCTGTATGCAGGAGTGCTGCAGCTTTGCTCAAAGGTAACTGGGGTCTAGACCAAGAGGGAGCAATTATCAACTGCTGCAGGGAATCTGCATTACCAGAGCACATAGTACCTGTATAAGCATTTATTTTGAATAGAGTTAGGCACTTATTTTCCTCTTTTTTTTTTTTTTTTTTTTTTTTTTTAAAGTGAGCAGTAGATGTGGTAAAAGAAATGGAGCTCTGGAGGCAATGAAATAGACAAAAATTTGTTCCAAGATCAACTGAAAGAATTTTGAAGGCTAAAAGGCAATTTTCCTCATTCTCCTTGTATGAAACATTTGTCTACGGAGACAAATGTGCCAGAGTAGTCTGCTGTCGTGGTTTGACACGGAAAAAGAAATTTTCTTAGAAGGAAGAGGTCAGTTTGGATATTGACCAATTGAAGGTGGACACGCCTCTGAGAACACAGAGGGGTTAAAAGCAAAATTCTCAGGAGAACTCGATCTCTTTAGTTTCAATCAGCGTGCAGTGCAGACTCTCCCCTGCCCGGCGACGAGCTGGATGGGGGAGGGGAAAAGCCATGTGGCCTTGGGAGGTAGGCCCAAGGGTGCAGGGACTGGGACCAGGCTGGCCCCCTGCAGATGGAAGGGTGAAAACTGAGATGTCTCCATTCCCCCCGCACCCCATCAGAGTCTCTCTCTCTCTCTCAAGAGAAAGAGACAGAGGCAGTTTTGTCAGCAGTACGCTGCAGGGAAGGAGAAGAGTGGGGGGGGCCTCAAGCTGCCCAGCTGCCTGTGGAAACCAGAGCCTGGGCAGTGAGCCATCCTTGGGAGTTGGGACTTTTAACCCTTCCTTGAGAAATGAAAGCTTTGTGAAATTTTTCTCCTCCTTGACTTGAAAGAGAGGAAGAGAGACAGCTTAAACCCTAGGATGTCAGAAAGAGAAATTCTAGGTGGGAGGAGATGATGGAGTAGCTTTTGGCTAGAATTTTTCTTGGTAGTCACAGACTAAACCAATCTTCTCCTCCAAGAGAGACTGTATTTTAAGAGGATGCTGGTGGGCCAAAGAGACCTGCTTCAGCTGAGAAAAGACAGAAGTAGAGCGAACAGAGAAAAGTTAGGGAGGTTTGTGGTGGTACCCCCTGTCTTCAGAGAAGAAGAAGAGAAGATCTCTGTTCTTAGACCCTCGGCCCAGGGGAAAATGGGGGGGACTGTAGTCCCAAAAATGAAAAACTGAACTGCTGTTTTTTCCCCTCTTGGCAGGGCATCCTTGAAAGGAAAAATCCTAAAAGCAGTCTGTCTATCCATGCATTGGTAGTGAGAGCACTGTGCATGGGAAAGGAAAAGGGTCACCATGGAAAACTTTTTCTCCAGGCGGTGCCATGTGTGACATGGAAACACATGATGTGGCATCTGTGTTTCTTGGGGGGTCTGTGGCACAAGAGAGGCTCCTCTCTTCCTCGATGGACTGAGTATCGATTGTCTGGAGGGTGGAAACCTGATTGGGGTCCAGATTGTGTCTCGCTGTGGTTTGTTGGAGTTAGGTAGTGGAAGGAGGAATGCTTTGCAGAGTTTCCATTTTAATCTTTGTGTGGGGGTTTTTTTCTTTCTTTTTTACTTTTATAGTAGTAGCTTAATAAAGTTTTTTTCCTTGTTATTAAGCTTGTGCCTGCTTTGTTCTGTTCTCGATTTCGTTTCACAGCATTCAATTGAGAGATTGCATTTTCATGGGGGCACTGGCATTGTGCCAGTGTCAAACCATGACATCTGCTTTGACATTTTTACTTCTGGTCCTTTTTCATTAGCATACCTTATAAATAAGGAAGCACAAAAAGCTTCTTTTAAAAGCAATGATGACAAAAGGGTGGATTAAAAAACTTTGTTTCAGAGTAAATTAAATATCTGGAGTTGTCCAAAAATACCTGTTTGTTGTTTCTATTCTGACCTCTCCAAATGGAATCTAAATAATATTTCTCCAACTTTTTCCACTCACACACCAAGAACAAAAGCCTTTATTCTTCCTACTGTCTTCAGAAGTTGTCAACCATACATGAATTATGTGAGCTATCTTGAGGTACAGTTATGTGACCTAAAATCTATAACTTACCAGGCCAAATACCAAGCATTCTGTATGCTTGAACAAAGATTATTTTGCATTTTAATGAAAAATATACTGCAAGTAAGCTGAGGATTTAGAATTTTCTTATTCTCCTACCTAGAGATACTGTGAACATCAAACACAGATAGAAGTTGCAGTTAATAAAGTTTAGAAACTTCAAAAAAAAAAGAGAAATTGCTTTTTTAAAAAAGAAAATTATTTTTTTAAAATGGCATTCTTTTAATTCTTAGAGATTTCTGAGCCTATTAAATATTTCACAGGGCACTGGGGAGCTCCCATGTCTAGTTCTGGTGAGACAGTGGATCTGAAACCTGACATCGGTTCAGACTGGTTTATTGCAGGTGCCACTTGGATATTTATAAATCAATGGGACCAGATGGGATCCACCCTAGGGTGATGAGGGAGCTGGCAGATGTGCTTGCGAAGCTGCTCTCCATCATTTATCAGGAGTCGTGGCTCACTGGTGAGGTCCCGGACGATTGGAAACTGGCCAATGTGACACCCATTTGCAAAAAAGGTAGGAAGGAGGATCCTAGTAATTACAGGCCAGTTAGCCTGACCTCAGTACCAGGTAAGATAATGGAACAGTTCATACTTAGTGCTATCACACAGCACTTACAAGATGGCCAGGCTATCAGACCCAGTCAGCATGGGTTTACAAAGGGTAGGTCATGTCTGACCAACCTGGTCTCCTTCTATGACCAGGTGACTCGTCTGGTAGATGCAGGAAGGGCTGTGGATGTTTTCTATTTAGACTTCAGCAAGGCCTTTGATACTGTTCCCCATAGCATACTCCTGGAAAAGCTGGCAGCCCATGGCTTGGATGGGAGCACCCTTCGTTGGGCTAGGAACTGGCTGGATGGCTGGGCCCAGAGAGTGGTGGTGAACAGTGCTGCATCCAGCTGGGGCCAGTCACTAGTAGTGTCCCTCAGGGCTCTGTGCTGGGACCATCTCTCTTTCATATTTTTATAGATGACATGGATGAGGGCATTGAGTCCTTCATGAGTAAATTTGCAGGTGACACTAAGCTGGGAGCTTGTGTTGATCTGTTGGAAGGAAGAAGGGCTCTGCAAAGGGATTTGGATCGATTGGACAGATGGGCAGAGTCCAACAGCATGAAGTTTAATAAGTCCAAGTGCCGAGTTCTGCATTTTGGACACAAAAATCCCCTACAGTGTGACAGGTTTGGGACAGTATGGCTGGACAGTGTCCAGACAGAAAGGGACCTGAGGGTGTTGGTCGACAGCCGGTTGGATATGAGCCATCAGTGTGCCCTCGTGGCCAAGAAGGCCAATGGCATCCTGGCCTGCATTAGGAATTGTGTGACCAGCAGGAGTAGGGAGGTTATTCTTCCCCTATACTTGGTGCTGGTGAGACCACATCTTGAGTGCTGTGTCCAGTTCTGGGCCATTCAGTTCAGGAAGGACATAGAGATACTTGAGAGCGTCCAGAGGAGGACAACAAGGCTGGTGAGGGGCTTGGAACACAAGCCCTACGAGGAATGTTTGAGGGAGTGTGGGTTGTTTAGCCTGGAGAAGAGGAGGCTTCTTAGAGGTGACCTCATCGCCCTCTACAACTTCCTGAAGGGAGGCTGCAGACAGGTGGGGGTTGATCTCTTCCACTGGGCAGCAACTGGCAGAACAAGAGGACACAGTCTCAAGCTACATCAGGGAAGACTTAGGTTGGATATTAGGAAAAAAATTTTCACTGAAAGAATAATAAAATACTGGAATTGTCTTCTTAGGAGGTGGTGGAATCACCATCTCTGGATATGTTTAGAAAAAGACTGGATTTGGTACTTGGTGCTATAGTCTAATTGTGGTGTTAGGGCACAGGTTGGACTTGATGATTTTAGACGTCTCTTCCAACCTCATTATTCTGTGATTCTGTGATTCTGTGATTCTGTGATTGCCTGCCTTACACCTTGGGTCAATGCAATTAAAGCAAAAGAACACAAGAAAAGTATCATAGTTTGGTACAACTGAAAGAAAAGGTCTATGATAAGGGGATAATTTGCAAAGTTTTTCAGGTTTTGGAAGTTAGATGTGGTCCTTGTAGGAGACTGGGAGGACCAGGGACAGTCAAAATATGAATGACATTTACCTTCAGTACATCAACATTATTTTTCATCATGCAAAGTGTTTGTTATTTTAGTGCCCTTTAAAGAGCACTGCTCTTCAGAAGCCACAATCTGCATGAATCAGGCCCCAGAAGTTATGAGAACTTCTACTCTGTGACCTCTACCAAAAGCACAGTGCGCAGGGCATACAGGCATTTTGTGTGCACAGCCCAGCAGGCAAAGGGCTGCTCACAGTGGTGTGCCATATCCATACACCATTCATGTCTGCAGTATTTAAGATGCATTCAGACACTGGCATCCTAAAGATAGAAGGTCAGATATTCCCCAGACACATTCTCTGTGCCACAGGGATACTTCAACAGTAACAAAGTGCTACTACAGCTGTCAATGAAAAAGACAACTACAACTGCATCCCTTCTTCTCATCCCTTAAAAAAGGCAGCAGAGACAATGCAGGTATTTTGACATGCGAACCCAACTACTAAGAAAAGCAGGGTGTTAATACGTGTATACACTCAGTATGTGTATTTGTGTGTGTGCGGCTGGCATGAATGCTCACAGCAGTCAATTACCTGTATCAGGTGTGTTCCATGGGACTCTTCACAGTCCTGGCACCTTGACTGCTCAGCCTGGTGACCTGGCTCTGATCCCCCTGAACCTGCATTCTATACAAGGAGTTGTGACAGTGTGTATCTCTGAGAGTCAGGATGCAGCCAGAGTAGGTACACAGAGCATACAGCTGAGAAGTTATCCTAGATCTGACTGATGAGAAAACACCTACACAAACAGCCAGCAATGTTAAACCTTGTAGTAAAAACTTATTTTCTCAATTTTCCATTGATACTTTTCATGGCACTCATGATCCTAATTCCACAGACCAGAAAGCCATCTGAGCAAGTGAGATGCGAGCAACACTGCTGCTGTCCTCCAGCAACAGTGATGGAAAGGAATCTCATATCTTTTTAGTTCCTAGTCCACTGGCAGCCTTATTGTTGCACAGATTGAGAGCTCTACTCCAGGTCGCTGAGGTATCATGAAGTGTGTTGTACATTAATTACACAAAGAGACAGGAGAGCCGTTGCATCCAGAAGTATGTAATGTAACACATATTAAATTCAAATATATAATATTGGAAGCACACATACAATTGAAAATGCATAAATTGATATGGAGACAAAAATTTTATATTAATTTAAGTGATTTTTCAGTTACTTAGACCCCCTGAAAAAGGGGATATAAAGTCACCCGGTTCCATGCACATGAAGTAGCAGACCAAAGACCTCCCTAGGTCCTCCCTCTGACGAGAACAGACAGTGAAGCTCTTCCAAGAGCAATTCAGTGTCAGTGCTCTGGGTCAATTCCTCTGGGAGCCTTTCTCTGAATACTGTCAGGATGTATTGGTGAAATTAAGGAAGCAGTGAGTTAACCTAGATGATAAAAGATAACTGGTAAAGGTAACATCTTAATACATCCATGGCTTTTACTTAACACTAGCTACTAAATTTTTTGCTTTATTTTCTCTGTTACGTTAATGTTTAGGATATACTGACCTCTCAGTCAGAGGTACAGATAAAAAAAACAGAATACATTAAATTGCATGGTCACGATACCATTGTGTCACTTCTAATACTTCCCCTGCCATTAGGTAAGATTGTCTACAGGCATATTGTATAACTTTTTCTGTCAATACCGGACATGTTAAACTGAGTAATGTAATGTTACTCTTAGTATCTGTTTATCTTCTGACTTCAAATACAGAGCCATTGAGCTGCTTCTCTGGAGTCTGTGAAAGGTGAAAAGGAAACACAGACAGTGTAAACTACCACAATCTCCATATGAGAAGAGAAGAAAAATCAGTGTTGAAAATAATTGCTCAAAATGAATAAATGGTCTCAGATCACAAAAACTAAATATCCACCCTTACTGTGATGTTTTGCAAGAAGCCTCTTCACGCAACACAAAATTAAGCGTTTTTATTTTTACTGAGCTATAAGAATATTAACATTTTATTTTGAAAATAAAATCATGCCTTATTATCCTAAAATTGATACTCTTGGTTTCACTGTTTTAAAAACTATGAACTAGATTAAATGCAATTTGCATTTAGTTTTGCAGAATATTGTATCTTTGCAAAATTAACTCATTTCTAACATACCAAGATGTTTCTCCTGGATATGCTGCTTAAAGTTTCCATTTTTCTTGGGTTTTGAGAGAATATTAAAATTTGCAAATATGAAACACAAATGCAAAGTAGATAGTTTTTACGGTTTAGAGGAAACACATAACAAAGAATCTGAAAAAAACCCCAAACCCAAGACCTGAATCCTTGCCAGCTTTGTTGCAAGATTTAAATTTTTGAATAATTAAGTTAAATTTCCAGATAAGTTGAAACTTAGAGTTAAAACAACATTAAAATGCTATTTCAAAATTATTCTCTTATTCTACCATATAGGACAGTCTGATTAATCTGGATGGCCTTAATTAGATTTTTTTTAAAATATAAATATATATTTGTAAGGAATATCCCGAGCCCTTTTAAAATCCACCTCGACTTCTGTGTCTTTGAAATTGCATGTAATAACAAACAAACAAACAAACATTTAGGTGTGTTCTGCACAGCTGGTGTAAAGAGACTCTATATGAAAGTTATGCCATTGATAGCACAGTTCCTCAGATTATATATACAGAAGACATTAACAAGAGAGCAGTTGCCAGTGATTCTCACTCTAGTATAGATCTCTGTACTGTTCTGAGAACAGCTGGTGCAGACTCAAAATTAAAAAATTCTTAAATTAGCTAGTGTAAACAAAGGAAAGCTCTGGACTGTGATTTTTTTTTTTTTAATGCTTCACTCCATTACTGAACCTGCTCTGTCACCCCAGGACAACAAGAAATCAAGAGAAAGAAGCTGAAAGAAGCCTGAAATCATCCATACAACCTGACCAAACCTGGGCTAGGGTGCCAATTTTGTTTTGCTTGAAGAAGAGAACAGAGTTCTGATGATGAGTGCTGTGTATTTTTGCAGTCTATTCGGTGAACAGAACATGTGCTTAGTGGACATCACTGGGGGCCACAAGGTGTGGCCTCTGCTGTCTTAGAGCATCTCTCTGACCTGTGTGTGTACTGCAGATCAGTAAATTTAGTAGGCTGACTCCTCAGACAGCCAGTGGAGCTCTTCAGCAATATGGTAAACTTGTACATCAAATCACAGGAACTCCCTTACCTGGCTTGGGGCAAACACCTTACAGGAAGGAGGTATGTTTGCAAAGGACAAAGGAAGATTCTCATGGTCAGTTTTCTCTTAAATGTGTGGCCTCACTGTGCAACTAAACCTAGAGAGTTCAGAAACTTCATAGCAAAAGTACCTTCCATATTCTTTGGTGTAAGACAGGACTTTTGCAACATTGCAGGAAGAATTGCAGGCTGATGTTCTTGAACAAGCTGCACACACAATATGAAATCTGTGTATGCCCATTTGCTGCTCACATGCAACACTACTATCACATTTAGCCAGAGCAAATTGGAAAAGGCATTAGGCTTTCAAAAAGTGACTACTCTTTGAAATAGAGCTTCACAAGTTCCTAAAAAAGCACATACAATTATCAGGTTGTAAAAGAGGCTGAAATGCAATTGGTGTTGATATTTCTTCTGAGACGGTCGATTTATAGAAGTGCTTAAATATGTGTTTGCTGGACAGATCCCAAGAAGAGATGCCAGTGGAACAGAAGTCTCTCTTCTTTCCAATTTTTTTCTTATACTCCTCTACCTCCTCAAGAATACTTACTGCCCAACTTCTAGACCAGATGTGTACCTTTTCATTGTAAATATTAAAAACTTGCTAAGAAGAAAATGCAAGTTCTTTACTATACACAAACTGAATTTCCATTATAAAACTGATTAATGTATTAGCCAAGCTTCTTGGCAGATAAATATAATAGGATTACATACAGAGAGGTCTTCAATGTTCCCAGTTTAATGAATGGCATCAGGTCATTCAGAGATATTAGTTTTTTTACTTCATTTAGCAATTCTGATACATAAATCTCCACTGTATCCCCTTCTGTGAATATGTGGATATAAAAAGTGAATTAGGAGCTCCTCTTTTCAGCTATAGCTTTGTGCCTTCCAGAATATTACTTAAAATAGTTCAAAATTTGTATCCTGTGCTCTGACCTTTCCAGTTGCCAATGGAAATACATATTGCTGTTTCCAATAGAATAATAGATTCCTAGAATATTCTGAGTTGGAAGGGACCCACAAGGATCATCAAAGTCTAGCCCTTGGTCCTGCACAGGACACCCCAAAAGTCACACTATGTGCCTGAGGGCATTGCTTAAACACTTCTTGCGCTCTGTCAGCTTTGGTGCCATGACCATTTCCCCGGGGAGCCTGCCTGGTCCAGTGCCAAACACTCTCTGGTTTAAGCACAGCTTCATGTCCTATCACTAGTCACCAGAGAGAAGAGATCAGTTCTTGCTCCTGCACTTCCCTCATGAGGAAGCTGTAGACCACAAGGAGATCTCCCCTCGATCTTTTCCAGGCTGAAAAAACCAAGTGACCTCAGCCACTCTGCAAATGACTTCCCCTCATCCCATCAGCATGGATGGCCCAGATTAGAAAGGTGTGAAGGTGACAAACTGCAGCTAGGATGTGATCTCCTTCTCATGACTCTGAGCCCCAGTGTCCCTGGGACTGGGAGCTTTCTGGCTCTCTGAGCTCTACACCTAATGGAATCTTGGGGCAGCAGGTAAGGTCTCTTTCACCGTGCTTTTCCTGGATTAGAAAAGCATGGAGGCATAAATGTGGGTGTCCTGCCGTGATTCCCTAGCAGGCCTTTTCCAGTCTCAAGTGTCCCCTGGCTGAATCCTTGCTAGTAGATATACACAACTTTAAATCAAACATAGGGAAAAAATAAGGAAAAATATCAGAAATGCAGAGTGCTTAAGGTTTCAGATTTTGGTCTTGCCATCTGAACCCCAGTTGAAACCATAAAGATATTGGCCTCTGCACTCCAATTCACTGCACGTCTGAAGATGGTTGAAGCCAGCAGCTGGTTTTGTTTTGGGTTTGTTTGCGATTTTTTGAGATTGGTTTTTAAAACAGAAATTTCTGTTCCACTTCAGCATACTACCTTGCATCCATTTTGTTCAGAGATCCCAAACTAGAAATAAAAAGGGTGCAGAAACAGCATATATTTTTATGGTTGATACAACATAAGATGTGAGGGCAGAATGATGTGCCCAAGCATTCAAAGAGAACGGCAGAGCTGGACATTGAATATGTCTTTCAGTATAATATTCCTACACTTATACAAGTACCTGTCTTTCTGCTTTCTCAAAGGCTGACACTGTTACACTTAACACCTTCAGGTCTCTTTCCATATGCCTAACATTGGTATTCCAAGAATCAGTCTCTCTGCATGTCCTACACACCTCTAACCATGCCCACCATGGCATACTCATACACATACATAAGAACAGTTCATACATAAACTAGTGTCATGGTTATGTATGAACTGTCCTTATGTATCCCCTTTCCATGGCTGTGCCCTTTCCCCAGAAGGACAACTACAGAACTGCTTTCCAAAAACTGTAACAGTGTACAAACAAAATCTCCATAGCACAAGGTGTACTTCCTACACCCTCATTTCAGGTCTGGCTCTTTTGGGCTGACAACCATGAACATCGATTGGCCACCCAAATCCATTTTGTTTTGTCTGGTGCATTTCTCTAACACCACCACTTTGTGAAACAACACACTTTAAAACTCAAACATATATATATATATATATACTTATTTCTGGCTTTTTTTCTGACACAGTGGACCCTTCCACTGTCACTAGTCAACAGAAAGATATGATATTTCTTAAAAGACTTTTCTTTTATACAAGACTTTTCTCAAAAAAATTGTTTGAATTCATGTTCTATCTCTTTTTTCTGAAACTTTTCTCTGGGCCACCCACTGCCCTCTAGGCAGTGGCACCTATCCAATAACATGCTGAAAAAGCTTGACAAGCTCTGGCTTTTCCTCATCTATAGCCTCCCAGATCCTATTCTTTCACCCACTAAAACCTTTGGCAAAACTCCATATCACTTCAATGGAAGCAGAATCAGGTTGCTGATGGATAAATGCACTTCTTCCATCAGATCCCCATAACAGATATAGAGTTGGTAACCGTATGGGCCTTTTATTTTTCTCTATTGTATTATAAGAATACTGAAAAGTATCATAAATGTATAATGCTGTACGTGCCTCTAACACCATTTTCTGAATCTTACACAAAGTACTTGGCTTCTTCCATTTTACTTCTTTCGATTTCAGGTTCACATTCCAACAACCACTTGCAGAATTAAAAAGGACTGACTATCTTGGCCAAATGAAAAAGTACATTCCTGATAGGGCATCCAGCTGAGAATTTGAATAGGAAGCAATATACTCAAAAGGCATTCTGTGTCTTCCTCCAACCCATCATCCCACCAATTTTCTGTTCTCTCAACACTCTCCGACTAAGCAGTTCCTTTACAAGATTAGCTTACTCCAAGATATTTTATTACCTTAACCATTTGTTTGTAATGGTGGTTGCTGAATGCAACCTTACGAAGGCATGGATGAAAAGAAAGGAAAAGGTTTGAATGCAATAAGCTGGCCTGAACGTCAGCCTAGAATGTGTGGTGAACTGTTCTACGAACTACAGATTTATGAAGTGTCTCTACATCCTTCTCTCTCAGTGCATTGCTTGGTTACTTTTGAACACCTAGTTCTGCGTGGTTAATGTCAGAACTAGCCTGCTGTAGCAGGGCCTCTCCAGATGTCCTAGTTTAGGGCAAATTTGGGGAAAAGCCTCTTGGAGGGAGCCCCCAGAAAACAAATCCTCACGGCCCCTCCCCACCCACCTGGTTCAGGAAAAAAATTTCACAGAGAGAAGTGGAAAAGAGCCTGTTTATTTAACAAACAAAGCACTCCCCAGCACTAAAAAAAATAACACCACATGACAAAAAAAAACTCTTTCACCACGCTGAAGAGATGAACAAATCCAGAGAGTCTTTCCTGGGCATGGTTGCCCAGGTCTGGACGCTGGGGATTGCTCTCCAGCACTGGGGATGGCTGCTGCAGATCACAAAGCACAGGCTTTGGGTATTACTTGGTGTTTCACAGGTCCCAGTCCGGAGCAGGTTGGGTGGCATTCAGGAAAAGGAAAGGAAAAAAAAAACAGTCCAGGGAAAGAATTGGATTGCTTAGCTAAACTAACTAGAAAGCAAAGGCAAAAGCAGAAGCAAGCAAAGCAAAGCAAGTGAAAGCCAGCAAGTAAGCAAAAGCAAGCTAGCCAGCACTAGCCTCTTCTAGGCAGCAGACCATGCAGGGAGGTGAACCGGCTGATAACAAGGCAAAACAAACCTTCACTTTCAGAGTCAGTTCTGAAAGTACAGAACATAATATCAAACATAAACAGAACACACAATTGGGGATACAAACACCATAACGTCACCCTACGACACCAGTACACAGCCCTTTTCTGCAATTTCTCCCTCATACTGCTGCCACAGCAGATATTCCTGATGAGACCAAACATAGCACTCCTTGCAGGAAAGACATTTATTTTGTTATGACTGGCAAACTCTGCTGAAAAGGGTAATAAAACAAGTCATATAGACTTAACACTGGATATAAGCAAAACGGCCATCAAAGTGAACATAAGCCGTGATAATTAAGACTTGTGCTGTGAGCGTCCACCAGAGAGACTTGGGATCTGGGAGCTCTCTCTCCTCTCCTGTTATGGAGCTAGCCAGATAAACAGGGGAAGCTTGACTGCTGTGGTATGCCTTTAATCATACCAAAGTGCATTTATTATGGAGACAAAAATCAAGTTTGCTTGCCAGAATGTCATTATGAAAAACCTAAAATATGATGGAAGGTGGACTGACGTTGTAGGCTTACTTAATAATATATAATTGCTTTATTTATCAGTGAATTCCAATGAATGTGCTATGATGTCAAATGTGCCCAAGATTTTATAACCAATATTTATGAATTTGCAGTGCTGAGTAATTCTCACTGTTGGTTTTTATTAGCAACAGATCAGTCTGTGCTCTACTCATTTTCATCTTGGGCCAAAACTGTTTTCATTTATTGCATGTCCAAAGGAAGTGACATCTTCATTTAGTCAGTCAAACAAGTTATCATTACCATTCCCTGCACATCTGCAACACTCAAGTATAGCTACATAAAGAAGAATGTGCTGTTTTATATATTGTCATAAGTCAAAGAGAAATAAAAGTACTTGTGTTTTATTACCTTTAATATAATGATTATCTTAGAAGGCTTATATCTTGCAAAATAATCTCTATAAGGCATTTGTTTGGATTTTGGAAATAAGACCTGCAAACCTGACCTGGAGCATAAAGCCCAGAACTAAAAAGCTGCCAAATTAAAACAAGAAAACAAAGAAATAAACTTCAAGATTTTTCAAAAGTACTTCTTCAAAAGGTTTTACAAAAATTCCGGTTGTGGTAGACATTTTGTTTCTGGCATCCATTTCGGTACAATACCCCATGGGAATGCTAGCAAACAGAATTAGGGCCTTAGATGTGGGAATCCAGGTCTTCCCTCTGGTAGTGCCGGAAGGTCTGGGACCCTGACAAGGGGTCAGGAATCCCTCTGTACAGAGCCCCCAGAGACACTGTCTGTGATCTCTGTCCATGGAAAAGAGTTTTCAATCTTACAGGATGAATTACAAGCTCTGAGTGTTTGATATAAGTAATAATTAAGTGTGGCATGGGTGCAAAAGTAAAATTTTAGGATTCTAGATTAGGGGTTCAAAGGGGACAAGATAGAGGAAATTGGGTGTGTCTTGTCCTTTTTCTTCTTCTTCATGCCCTCCAGGTTTCACTGTAGTGTTGGCATTTTTCTATTGGCTTAGGCTGGGGACACACTGTTCAATGTAGGTGACAGATATTGGCACGTTATTGTAAATATAGCGCAGGTAGTTTCTGGTATATAATGTTTGTAACATCCCACTGAGGGCAGAGCTCCACACGCTGCCCTGCAGGACAGACCTGCGGCAGGGCAGCAGAACATGTTAGAGATAAGCAAGAATAAACAACCTTGGAAAGAGCACAGATGAATTATGACTTCTTCTTTTGCAACGGCGCAGAAAGACAGAGACATTCTACAATCTCGCAATCATCAATACCTCAGATTCTGACACTTAGAGCTTTTATACACAAGAGCTCAGTAGTGGCTAACAAAGAATCCAAGAAAACACGTGTCTTTGTTACCCAGGTTAGTTTCACAGATAGCAAACTTAGCATCTCCAACAACTACGCTTACCAAAACTTATGCTGGGATAACTCCCAGAGACATACCATTGCATCACAAGAGTTGTAAAACCATACACGTGTCTCTGGCAGTCCCACAATCTCTCTACAACACTGTGCAGATCTCAGACCTGAATTTATTTTCTTGTTAATGCATGCACAAACTGCCTCGGGTTTACCAATACCTCCTACACATTTTGCACTCCTACACATTAACAGAGCAAGATCTTTTAAGAAAAAAAAAATGTCACCATAATTCTTCTTTGCTTTTTCCATTGCACTATCCTAGTCCAACCGGAGACCCAGAAAGAATCTTACCCTACAATCATAACAGGAACAAACAAAATTCCTATAAGGGCAGATCTTCTTTCATATGTTCTTTGACATCCAAGCAAAATTTCTAGCTGCTTTAGGCAGCCCAGGACCTCACCCTTGTTTTTGGAAAGAGTACCAGTGCTGCTGAGAGCCTACAAAGAAGATCTAAACAACAAATACAAAAGAATGAGAGAGAAAGAGTAGCTTGAGAAAACGTGTTACAGCATTTGAAACCAGAAGTATTTTCTCATGACAGAAGGGCACCAGCACACTGTGGCACTCAAACAAAATCAACACCAGTGCCAAAGGATATGGGATAATGGAGAACGGGAATTTGGGACCTGGATTCCCACATCTAAGGCCCTAATTCTGTTTGCTAGCTCCGGTGTAGTGTGCGCAAAGCAGCCGCTTCTCCTGCTCCGGGAGCCTGACAGAGCGGTAGCTTGTACGAGGGCGAAGAACGAAGCCGCAGACCACCGGACTTGTGTGCACAGCCTATGGGCTGCTAGAGGAAGGTGGCTGCAGCTCCCTAACCCATCAATTCACAGCTGGCATGCTCTATGGAGCTGTTCCAGGACAACTTTCATTGTTTATTGGTTCGTCCTGATTAAGCCCCTCCTGGGAAATTCATGCTCGTCCCCTGAGGCTCCGAGATGCAGAAACATCGATGGCAGCTGCAGAAATGAAGGGCTGCGTTGAGATATCGAGAAGCAAGAACATAGCCAGCGCCTAGTGTCTGGGAGTCAGCAGCTGCTGGACTTTTGCGATTGCCTTCACTGTGCACTGAATGCCGAGACATGTGCACGCTAAAAAGCAAGGTGGGCAAGAGGAGGAAGAGAGCACGGGCATCAGAGAGCATCTGGCATCTTGCCCTGGAAAGGGCAGTGTTTTTGGAGTGTGCAGCAAATCCGTGTTTCTGGACAAGGGAGGCATAAGTGCGCTGCGCTCCTAAGCTATCTCCCTGCGAGACACACTGCCAAAGCTTTTCGCTATGATGCAGTCTTAGTGCAGACGCACACTACGGCTCTCCGGAGCTGTCCGAAGCCAAGCGCCGGTGGCCGGCGTCTTTCGGCTGAAGCAGCGCTTCGGAGCGTACGGCTGTTGTGTGCGCGAAGCAGCCGCTTTATCTGCTGCGGGAGCCGGACAGAGCGGTAGCTTGTACGAGGGCGAAGAACGAAGCCGCAGAGCACCGGGCTTCTGCGCGCACCCTAAGGACTGCTAGAGGACCGTGGTGGCCGCTCGCCTGCCTCTTCAATTGCATTCTAGCATCCTTATGGAAGGTGTTCCAGGACAATTTTCCTGAGTTTTGAATTCGTCCTGATTAAGCCCCTCCTGGGAAACTCGTGCTCGTCCTCTGAGTCTCCGACATGCAGAGACCTCGATGGCAACTGCAGAAATGAAGGGCTGCGTTGAGTTGTCGAGAAGCAAGAACATAGCCAGCGCCTTGTGTTTGGGAGTCAGCAGCTGCTGGACTTTTGCGATTGCTTTCACTGTGCACTGAATGCCAGGACGGCATGTGCACGTTAAAACAACGAGCTGGGCAAGAGTAATCGAAAGATCACGGCCGTCAGAAAGCAGCTTATATATTGCCCTGGAAAGGGAAGTGTTTTTGGAGTGTGCAGTAAAATCGTGTTTCTGGACAAGGGCGGCATAAGTGCGCTGCGCTCCTAAGCTATCTCCCTGCGAGACACACTGCCAAAGCTTTTCGCTATGATGCAGTCTTAGTGCAGACGCACACTACGGCTCTCCGGAGCTGTCCGAAGCGAAGCGCCGGTGGCCGGCGTCTTTCGGCTGAAGCAGCGCTTCGGAGCGTACGGCTGTTGTGTGCGCGAAGCAGCCGCTTCTCCTGCTCCGGGAGCCGGACAGAGCGGTAGCTTGTACGAGGGCGAAGAACGAAGCCGCAGAGCACCGGGCTTCTGCGCACACCCTAAGGACTGCTAGAGGACCGTGGTGGCCGCTCGCCTGCCCCTTCAATTGCATTCTAGCATCCTTATGGAAGGTGTTCCAGGACAATTTTCCTGAGTTTTGAATTCGTCCTGATGCAGGCCCTTCTGGGAAATTCGTTCTCAGTCTGGCTGCTCCCTCTGAGCACAGATAAAGCCCCTGGAAAATAGAAAGGTATCTGCTATCAGCAGTAGACAGACATGGCAAGCTCATGAAGTAAAATTCATATATTAACAGGGAAATGTCCTCAAAACAGGAAAAGATGGAGTCACGATTTTGGGTTTGATCACAGAGTGGCCCACTGGAGAGACTGGCCTGCTTGCAAAAGTTGGATGAGTAGTCAGATTGCAGCTTTGAACACTCAAAAGATACTCAGAAATGGGCAGTGGATTCAGATACAGCATCAAATGGGTTTATGTTTTTCTACCAGTACTGTGTGCAGAATAAATGTGAAATAAATTCAGATCACCCCCATTACAGAGGAGAAAATAAATTAGTTTCCCCCACTGTGCATCTCATATCAAGATCACTTTGAGAACTGATAACTTCAAAGCTGAGAATGCAGCTGTTTGTAAACAGTTTCAGGCCCAGTTTGCTCAGTGTGTATTTCACATCATCTCAGTTTTTCACACAACATACACGTTCATACTACTTTAGGTAAATACTCCATCCAATCCCCTCCTGAAATTTTGTAACTCTTTTGGTTCCCTCATAAATTACACAGAAAATAACAGAAATTAAAAAAAAAAAAATCTGTTGTAAGTATTTGGCTATTGAAACACAGAGCAACCAGAAGATTTACACAATCCTCCAGATGTAATCTTGGTATGAAGATCATGGTAGTTTTATCCATGACAGAGCAGAATACAAAGAAATTGTGTCATGTGTAAGAGAAACCCATAAGCATTTAAACTGGTCATTGCCTAGCTTACTTCTTCTCCCATTACAGAGAAGGCTTTTCGCGGCTAAAATAGTATCTCCAAATAATCCAGATTCTTTCAGAGCATTTCTGCATCAGTTTACTGGTCCTCTTGTGATGATTCCACTCCTCCCATGTTGAGGGTTGGGACTGGATGATCTTTAAGGTCCCTTCCAACACATAACATTCTATTATTCTGGGATTCCATGTTGCTGAACTGTGGAGCTCTACACAGTCATGGTTTCCTTTAGGATGGAAACTGAAGAGTGATGGAGTGGACAGGAAAAAGGAAACAATACCCCTCAGAAGGAAGGATAGGAAATCTGAAGTTGGTTTTGGAAGAGAAAATATAAAAAATCTGAGAATCTAAACACTATATTTTGACAGTATCAAATGAAAATTATCTTGACTGCAGACTCAGAGATCTTTGGCTCTGTCTACATTCTTAAACTTCTACATACATTTGAAGTCTAAAAAGAATGAATCCTGCAAGACTGAGTTTTCAAATTGCAAGAGGGAGCCTTGAAGCTGTCCAGATTCTGAAAAAGAATTGCTCGAGACCTTACTTGCTGCACCTTTAACATTGTCATCCCCAGAGCTATTCAGATAGTGTTCCAAAGCTGTGACTCAGAAAATGAGGCCTCCAGGGAGTTTTTCTCACCTAGTAAAAGCAGCCAAAATCCAGGTTTAGCACCAGAGCAGGCTTCTATTATAAGAGTGTTAGTGTAATGATGGATCCCTCTGAGACACTCTAGGATGACATCTGTGATGATAAGAGCTCTCCCCAGTCAGTTTTCCTCTGTCTCTGTTCAGTGACCCTCAGAGAAACAACATGAAATCTGACAAACACATTCCAGGAACATTACTTATGGTACATTTTAGTGACTTCAGCTACAAATATTTCCTCCTGTTTTTCTCATTGTTGTAATCGTTGCATGACAAAATAGCTCTCAGTATTCACTATCACAATTGATTTAACCTATCTGTTTTATACAAGTCAACCTATCTGCTTCTAATTTCATTTTGCTTTCAAAACAAGTTTATAGAATAGGCTAAGATGTTTTTTTTGTAATTTATAACAACTCCAGACAACCCATCTAGACTTCTATGTGTGGGAATCCAGAGCTTCCCTCTGGCTGCCCTGGAAGGTCTGGGACCCTGGCAGGGGGTCAGGAATCCCTCTGTACAGAGCCCCCAGAGACACTGTCTGTGATCTCTGTCCATGGAAAAGAGTTTTCAATCTTACAGGATGAATTACAAGCTCTGAGTGTTTGATATAAGTAATAATTAAGTGTGGCATGGGTGCAAAAGTAAAATTTTAGGATTCTAGATTAGGGGTCAAAGGGGACAAGATGGAGGAAATTGGGTGTGTCTTGTCCTTTTTCTTCTTCTTCATGCCCTCCAGGTTTCACTGTAGTGTTGGCATTTTTCTATTGGTTTAGGCTGGGGACACGCTGTTCAACGTAGGTGACAGATATTGGCACATTATTGTAAATACAGCGCAGGTAGTTTCTGGTATATAATGTTTGTAACATCCCACTGAGGGCAGAGCTCCACACGCTGCCCTGCAGGACAGACCTGCGGCAGGGCAGCAGAACATGTTAGAGATAAGCAAGAATAAACAATCTTGAAAACAGCACAGACAAATGATTGCTTCTTCTTTGGCAACGGGGCAGAAAGACAGAGACTTTCTACAATCTCGGATTCATCAATACCACAGATTCTGACACCATGGATCTCAATCACTTGTAGCTATAATAAGATAAAATCTCTGAAGGAACCTTTGTCATGAGAGCATTGTGGCAGGCCAAACTGCATAGATGGAGGGGCTTCAGAGCAATACTTGGCAGAAAAAAAATCAGTGTATTGGAGACTTACAACTGTTCAGTTCAGTATAATAGGACTGAGTCCAAAAGAAAAAGGGGGTGCATTAATGATTTTGGAATTGGAAGGGGGGGGTCTGATTTCAGCTCATTTAATTTGTCAGGATTTCTGATTCTTTAATGGCAAGCTTTTCAGAATGGCAGATATAGCTTTTAAATGCATTTAAAAGCATTAAAATGCAGTGGAATGGAAGCACATTTTCTGAAGGGTACAATTTCTGCCAAAAGCAGAGAGAAGAAGCTATGTCATTTTTAACAGATGATAGCTTTCTAAAGCTACCAAATTATCTTTGCAGCTACAAAAGTAACTCTATTCTCTTCCCTTCAGGGATTTGAAATATTAAGAGCCAGTTTAGTTGTCTTTTATTCCCCTGATTCTGTCTTTTCTAGCTTTTGTACTTTCCTTATTACTCTGCATGTCTCTGAGCACACTTTTTTCTGTACCATTTTCCCAGCTACTGAATGCAAAACTTTGTAAGAAATCCCTAAAACTTTTATCCTGGGTAAACTAAATTACAGATTTAAGAGCAAAACAAAACCATATCTCAAGAGTTCTTTATCTTTACCAGAAGCATTTCAGGACAGTGTCCAAAATTCATAATGCAATTAAGATACTGTCTTCCGGCATTGGTGCAGTTGAGACTAATCCTCTTCAATGCTTTGACTCAATGATCAATATTTCTAATGGCTATCTTTATTGAAAACTTGGGGCTCCTTCTATCTGGACATGGATTCCTATCAGACAGTTTAAAGCCTTGGATTAACCTTCAAGCAATCAAAGCATTAACTCTTTTTGATTGCGAAAAGCTAACTTCCCCAGACATGAGTAAGTATATGGCTCTTGGAAGAGAGAAAAGTTTGGGCAAGGTTCACAATCAGTAACAAGCTGCAGTGATCGTAACTCCAGGAGAGCCTTGCTCCCCATTCACATACTGCCTTTGGCCTGGCCAGACTGAAGCTGTTTGCATGTTCTTGTTTTGGTCTGAAACAAAAAGACATGAAGAGACCAACTGTGGAGAGCAAGAGCTTGTAGGAAATTGCATGTTTTAATTTCCTGTACCAGTATTCTGCAATTCAAAATGTTGATTGTTTATGTGCCTACATTTTCAAACGTAAATTAAATACATCAGTTGTGCCTGGAACTAGCTGACACAACTGAGACGTACCATTTATTTTCCTTAAATAAACCAAGCTTATTTTCCTCATTTTTTCTTTAAGTTTTTATATGGTCCTATATTGTATATTGTAAAAAAATGACATGATAAATGGATGCCTCTCCAGGGTGTTCCACTGCAAAGAATGCATCTGCCATTTGGTCATGAAAGAAGAAACAGCTTTTTGTTTCTTCACAAGCCAGATGCAAAAACATTGGATATTGAAACTGCAAATAGAGTAGGGACAAATGGTAGATATTTAGAGGTTGTGCTTTTCTCCTTTGAGGGAAGATTTTTTATTAAATTCTGAAATTTAAACTGAACATAAAAGTCTTTGAAGTACAGACACTGAGGCTGTCATTAAGTGAATCTCATTAGAGTTAAGGAGAGATTCCCTGCAATGCAAGCCCTTGGAATAACATTTTACCACTTCAGTCTGAAGCACAGACCTGTTTACATAAGCGAGTTGATCAGAAATAGTTTCTGGCCAAACAAATGTTCAAGAAGATTAATGGTGAACACATGTTGTATTTTGTTATCTAAAACAACACCCAAATTCTCAACTGAAATCTAGGTTATGTGATGACATAGAGTGTTGGTTAAGGGTATTTCCTGCTTTTGGAGTGTTAACTCTGTCCATTTTTATTGCCTTTTGGAGAATGCAGTTGGGCTCTTTGTAGAAGAATTTCACTCAATTACTATGGAAGGGATGAATTTTCTTTCCTGCTGTAGGGTAAAGACGTGTAGGCCTGAGAGGTGCCCCAAGTATGTACGTAGAGATCACAGAATTCTTTTATCCACAAGGACAACAATGAGATTACTAGCAAAAGCAGCTCCTCCCTCAATTCAAGCTATTCTATAGTGTTAGGATACCAGCGGAGCTTATGGCACAGCAAGAGGTTTGGTATTACCCTGGTTCACCAGAAATCACAGTTATGTGCTGCTGGTTCTAGGCGGTTGACTCCATTCTGCTGAATTGGTCTACAGCCTGGAGGCCTTATTAGAGCTCCCAGTGTTACTGAATAATTAAATAGAACTGATGTAGAAACAGTCCATGATGTACAACAGACCAGGCATGTTTACCTTGGTATTAAAGAGAAACTCAAGCCATTAAATCAATGAAGCTAAAGGAAGTTGAAACTAGCCATTAATATGGAACTGGACATCAGATGGATATCCTGGTAGACAACAAGTTGAACATATAGAGATGTGCTTTTGCAGCAAAGGTGGCTGCTGCTGCTGTGTAAGGGAAGGGCATGGCCAGTAACTTAAAGGAGGTGGTTCCTCACTCAGCCTGGTGAGGCCACCTGGAGTGCTGGGCCCAGTGCTGGGCTCCTCACTACAGGAGGGATGTGAGCATGTGAGTATACCTCAGCCAGTCCAGGGAGGCAGCACAAAAATCACAAATGGATTGGAGCATCTGACATAGTAGGAAAGGCTGAGGGCTGGGATTGTTTGACTTTGGTAAGAGTAGGAGTAGAGGGAATTCTTAATAGCATGGATGGAGACCTGATATAGTGGGTGTAAAGAAAATAGAGCCAGACTCTTCTCAGTGGTATCCAGTGGAAGGACAAGAGGCAATGAGCACAAACTGAAATGCAAGAGATTTTGTTTGAACACCAGAAAGCTATTTTTTTTTTAACTGAAAAATGATTCAGGATTTTCATAGGTTGCCCTGTGAGGTTGTGAGTCTCTGTCCTTGAAGATATTCAAACCCAGTTGAGTATTGTCCTGAGCAACCTGTTGCAGTTGAGCCTGCTTTGACCAGGGGGGTTAGATTACATAAACTCTAGAGATTTCTTTTCATCCTAACCATTCTGTAATTCTGCAATTACAGACTTAGCCATGCAAGTGAGTGTGATACACTGGGGATTCATTGTCCACGTCTCAGCTGCACTCAATACAGACAGCTGAGCATTCCAACTCCTATGCGAGTGAATATCACCTACAAATTTACTCCTCAGTGTGTCTCTGGCAGCTGCTTTCTACCTTACAGTTCTGTGTCCTATCTGTCAGAAGGAGAATCATGAAAATGCAAAAGCAAGAGCTAGAAGAGTGCTGGAACTCAAAATGTCTCTCAGACATTTTTAGAGGTTCCAGGCCTTGGTCAGGAGTATTTTAGACCTTGGCAGGCAGCTGGAAACAGCTGTGATTTTGAGTTTGAGCCATGGAATGAGTTACCAACTTTGAAGGTGGAACAAGCAGTCACAAAGGGTTAGATAGTACAGTAAAAGTAGTTACAAAACAGAGGGAAAATTTTTTTAGTATTGTACAGGGGGGTTTTAGCACCTGTACAAGGGGGTTTTTATTTCGCACATGGTTCTAAGTTCCAAGAAGTTCTAAGATGGAGGAAAGTGGGCTGATCCTGTTCTTCTTCCTTCTTCTTCCTTGCCTCCATGTTCTTGGTGATGTTGGCACTCACAGATTGGTTTAGAGTAGAAAAGCACTTTGTAATATAGGTAGTAGGTATTGGGGGAAAAGTATAAACATGTAATACATAATGTATCATATAAAAGATAGCAGCAGCCCTGGGCTGGGGGAGAGAAGAAGAAGACAGCAGACAGAGAGGATGTCAGGGTGTGTGTGTCTCTCTGCCTGGGCTGCTGACCAAACAGCCGCAACCCGAGAAGACAATCTTTTAGATAACTCACAAGAAACTGCCTTGAGGCCGAACAACAAGAGGCTGCGGGGCTTTTCTTTGGAAGCACAGGTTGGAGGAGAGACTTTACCGGCACACGAGACCCCAGACCAAACCTGGGGTTCCCACAGAAGAGGTTCTAGGATATGTACCCACATAACACAGACTGCAGCAGATTGTCCTACCTGGCATAAGAATGACCAAATACATCATTGTTGCTGGATCTATGGACCAAAGTCACATTTTCAATTCAGCACGTCAAAAACTCTGCCTGCACTGGTTCTGTCCATGACTGCATTACCTATTTCAGGTTACAGAGCTGCCAGCATTAGTGTTGCCTTTCTATTATGTATTGTTTCTCTTCAATGAAAACTGAAGAAATACTAGCCTTTGGCCCACACCAGCAACTTCAAACAACCTTGTCACACACCAGTTGGTGGCCATCTCCCTTTTTTAGAGGGTAAACCAAAGTCAAAATATAATCCATGGCCTCCAGCTCATGGCTATGGGAGTTTCAAGGAGTGACAGCTGAATGTCACTCCCACAGGTTGCAGCTCTGTGCAAAAAAAGCCAACAGTGGGAATTGGGATGACAAAGGCTAAACCTGCTTTTGTCAGAGCAGCATAGGAAATGTATGGTATAGTGGAAAAAGAACCCAGGGGTGCCTGTTGCTGTATCTGATCTCCACTTTACATTTTGTTCAACAAGATGTCCATCCCTTGCCAACTAAGTTCTAAATGATTCATTTTGTTGCTGGATAGTCATATTTTGTGGGTAGCCACTAGTCAGTTTGAGTTATTCACTTCTACAAAATACTTCCTCTAGAAGGCACTGTAAACAGAATTAATTTTTAAATAGTTTGAGTTTTTTGAAAGCCATGAGCAATGGTTATTAATATTGGCACAGAACAAGTCACATACTGATGATTCAAGGGATAGAAACTGGAACATTTTGGACAGAACGGATGTTTTTATATTCACTTGCCTTATATCCAGACACTCTGGTGGTATAAGTGTTAATTATACCCAAGACAGCAAAGTGAGGAAGTCAGGTTCTAATACGTGTGGTAAAATAAATCTTTAGATGAAGCAAACCTTGTATATTCAAATAATTTCGTTTCCATTTCTCAGTTACAACATGCAATTTTGTCATGCATCTCTTCTGCATGACAGAGGAGGAGGAAGGAGTTTGTCTCATTGAAGGCAGTGGAAAGTGTGCTTGATATAGCATGCACAAATATGGACATGAAGTTGTGAGGCTGCACTGCTCACTGCCCTTACAGATGCAAAGAAGCATGCACTCAGATTCCCGAATAACCTACAGTGATGTTTTCACTTGAAATTTTTTTGCATTGAAGCTCATTCTTGTGATAAAAAATGGTCACTCCCCAGCCAGTTAGCTAAACAAGCCATGAAAACTGGCCACTTGGTGATTGCAGCCTAGTTACTGCGAGCACAACTGCGCATTGTTCCGCTTCCCTAAAAAAATAAATTAAAAAATCTCCAAGGCTTGCCACTGTTTGGAAAGAATCTATAATTTTTTTGCACATATCTAGACTGGTTTACTGCTTTTCAGTGTGACTTCTTGTTATGGTATCAGCCAGCTGGTAACAGCCAGTATGTACTTTTTGACTGCTGCTGACCAAGGCAGACTCTGAGAAATCTTCAAAAGCCAAAGAATTTGCCAGTAACTGAGTCACTTTAAGCAGCCTACCATGAATTTGTAGCATGCCATACAATCAATTTTTGAGTCACCATCTGAAAACAGCCTTGATGAATAAGTACTTGACAAGAAAATGGATCTGAAATTTCCAGCTGGTCTTATGCCAGGATTCTGCCATGCTCCCTTTGTCTCCAAAGTCAAGACACTTGAAGGGATCTCAGTATAAATGACTATTAAATATATCCTAATATCGCGTTCAATAAGGGGCTGCACAAGGGCTTTGACAATGCCACCTTCTGTGGAGACACACAGAATCTGATGCAACAAGACACACAAACACACACACACACAGAGACACACACACACACACACACACACACACACACACACACACACACACACACACACATTGCCAGGGACTGCATAGAAATGAGGAATTGCTTGGGTGTCCGGAGCCATGAGGGTAATACCCACCTCTCTCTTGTTGCAGTCTGACCAAGGACAACATGCCTAAAACACTCGCAGATCTTAAGGGAAAGAGAAATTATTGGTGTTTAATTCACCACTAGGTGTCACGACGTCTTCATTTTTAACCAGACTACTGAGTTTTTCTATGCCTACCAGAAAGAAAAAAGCTTAAGATGAAGGCAGGAAGCCAGTGTATTAGCCAGATACCTAGGCCCGCTCCAATCTAAATTCTTTTAGTAAAGTCAGGTTAGTAGATAGCACATTCAAAAGAAATAAAAATAGAGAAATCAGCCCCATCCCTTTTGCAGATTACTTCTATAATTACTTCTATACTTCACTACACCATAGTGAAACACCAAGAATGTTATGAATACAGATGATTGTAAAGTTCAGCATGCTTAATACATCACGGGATTCCTTTTTATATTTGTTTGTATTACCCTGCCAGAAATGAGCCCCAGATGCAGTAGAATGACAGGTAGATGAAAGTGAAAAAGGTTTTCCCACACTTACAATATGATTCTTAGAAGAGCTGATTATTTGAAAGTCCATCTGTGTTGTTACTGACAAATACTGTAATTTTTTGTGGCTTTGTTGACCAATAAATATACAGACACAAATCTATGTACATATTTTAATATACATTCATGGGAAAAACATGGGTCAGGAAGAGTTAATGCAACTACCCCTCCCATTGCCACGTACATTTCCTATGCTGCCATGCTCTCCAGGGATGTTTCACCACTTCCTGATCTGCTGGCTTTTCTATTGAAAAAGCTAGTTTCATGTTCTCCATTGAGCTGAGACTTTTATCTCCTTCCTTGCAAGTAGACAAATTCTCTTCAGGGTAAGGTTGGAACATATTGGATTTTCAAGTGTGTGTACTTGAGGCAGCCAGGAAAGGGGTGAGGAGCTCTCTCTCTCTCTCTCTCTCCCTCTCTCTCCACAGTTTCCACAATACCCTTCTAAATGGGATAAAAAAGAGTTGTGGCCTTGTCAGGAGAAGGACAAACAAATGGTTCATGAGTGCTTTGCCCCTTCTCTCTACATATTACATATCACATTTAATGCACAAGGGTCTGGGGTAGACATGAACCCACCAGCCCAGGAAGAGGCAGGAGACCTGATCCATCAGCCTAGATGCTTCTGGGCACTTTTAGGAATTTGGCAAGAAGAGTGGACTGAAGCAGCTGCCCAGTATGGGCAGATGTTTTTTCCTCTGACCCCTTGTAGAGTACACATTTACTGGATGATGTACAGCTTGTTCTCTGAGCCAAAGGAAAAATCCAAACATTGCTGGCTGCAGTCAGATTTTTTTTGACCTCTTAAGTAGCTTAACATGGTACTGGCCTTCTTTCCCATTTTAGGTCTTTCCCTTCCTAAACAGCAGAAGGGATTTAATGATACAGCTTCTCAGGTACCTACATAATGCCCTGAGCTGGATTTGTGATAATTGTCTTTATATTTTGTTCACTTTTTGAGACATCCTAGAGAAACAGGGAAATACAGAAGGGAACCTCACAAGTGACTTTTTCTCTTCTAGGTGCAAAGGGTGTTTTTATTGCAATGTGCTATGAGTTTCCATCTTCCTGTTCTTTAAGTTAGGAAATTGAGAATCAGCATTTGCACGAGAATTTAAGACTTTACAGTTTCCTGCATCCTTCAAAGTAAAGTCGCTGGGTGGTCTTGGCACTGAGCTCTCATATGGAGCCAGTAAAGGTGACTTTTAGAAGTGCAGAAACCAAGAGATCTGATTCACATTAAAAATATGTAATTAATCTACTCCATAAATTAAGATTGATTCATATTCCATATTTTGTGTGGAAGCAACACGAAAGACTTCACCACTTAGGATTCAGTGGGCATTTTGGATATTTGTTTAAAAGGGAGGCTGTTCCACTTTTTACTTTTCTTTTCATAGTTGTCTCTTAATTTAATAACATTGCCTTAATATTTCCTTTGCTATTACAGAAATTCATATAAAATTTTCTTGCTATTTTTCCAGTTCATTTGCCTTGGGCTTTTGACAATATCTTCTGTCTGTCTGCTTCACTTTTGTAAAATTGGAAAGTGTTATAGTAAAATCACAGAAAAGCAGGGGAATTCAACAGCAGGTGCTGGGACTAAGAATATTTTCCACCCATTCTCTAAATTAATGGAGTGTATTTCAAACTGCCATAGTCTTTAATCTATAGATTTAGTTCATTAATCACCATTCTTAACAAATACAGGGCAAACTGAATGTCATTATTAATTAATTAATTTATTTCTTGCACCTGATAGGAAATGGGAATATAATGCCTCAATTTATTTTCTGACCCCTCATTTTCAGGTCCTGAAACAAAGCCCATGCCTCCTAGACTGAAGAACCTGCCATTTCTGCTCTTTTTCCCGTTTCCCGGAATAGGAAGAAGTTTCCCATCCACATCTGTCTGTGAGTGACACTCACTTGCGAGATGTTTCCCTCTCCTGCACCAAGGGCAAAGGTCTGGTGGCTTGTTGGGCTTTGAAAGTTGTGGGCAGTTCCTTTTAATATGTCCTTGTGCCCCACACCCAAAGCACCGTCTCTCTGCATTAGGGTTGCTCTTTGTATAATTTGCAAGAGCTTCCCTAACACGTTTTTCAATTTGATCCCCCAAGTGTTCCTCCATGATGGAAGCAACATGTTGTGGTGTCCCCACCTTGCTGCACGCCTCGATCATGTCTGCCAAAGTGGCCTGGTGTGGCATCATGCTGATGATCCGTCTGCACTCCGGATTGGCATTGGAGAACGCGAGGCTTTTGATCAGGTGTGGTTTTGCTCCCTCCTCGCTCACCTGCCGCTCCACCACCTGAGAAAGGCGATCCACGAATGAAGAAAACGGCTCTGCAGGACCTTGTTTGATCTCGGTGTAGATTGTGTCCTGGACCCCCGCTGGAGCAATTTGAAGAATCGCCCTCCGTGCTGCCTCTTTGATGTCGCTGAGCACGTGACGCGGGAGCCTCACCGCTTGTTGAGTTGGATCGTCCTCAGGAGGATCACCAGCAAGCTGCGCCATGGTGAGGTTCGCATTCGGCCCGCCCTGGTATCTGGCTCTCAGCTCCTCCAGGGATCTCCTCCATGCCTTCTGCCACACGAGAGCTTGGGTGTCTGTAAGAACTGATGTCGCAAGATATTTAAGATCATACGGTGTTAAATCATACATTCCAAAAATACTTTTTAACATTTGCTTGAAATATGGTGATGACAACCCATTGTCCCGAATGGCCTTAGCTAAATCTTTGATTGCTCCACGGTCCAGGCGTTCCCATCTCGGGTTTTGGCCCTGAGCGTCATAGTTCACTGGCATCATTATATTTCCCGAGCCCTGCAATAAACCTTTCTCTTTCTCCAACTCTGCTCGAATGTCCTGCCAGTCCACTTTTGCGCTCTGCAAAGCTGTAAATTCAGTGGGTACTTGCCTGTAGAGTGGAGTCATCTGTTGTGGCTGCAGTTCTGGTGCAGCAGCACTCACCGATACCAATGGCGTCTGCAGCATCTGCGAAGATGAAGGCTGGAAGCCTCTGGAGAAAAGTGAAGCATCTGCTGTGGAGGAGAACACACGACTGCCTTGCATTATTTGGAAAATTTTTGGAAGATGAACCAACAGTTCTGGCTGTGACTCCAAGGCTGTGCTTAAATATCGTAAAAGAAATTCAACAACCCCCTTTGATATTAAAATTGACTCTCCCTGCCCCGAAAGTTTGGCAGACCTTGATTTTGGAATTGTCCAAGCTGGGACACCCTCCGAAGCGGTGATGCGTATCGTTTCCTCCCGTTGCTGCGCCTCAGCAGAAGTGTCCTGAGTCCCGCACTGTTCCGGTGTCAGTGGAGGTTCCTGCTGCCGTGCAGATGTGACTTTTTTCACCCTGGATTTTTTTCTTATAAGAAACTGGAAAAAAGTCCTGCAATGTTACAGTCCCACCACTGGGTGGCGCAGTGCCTCGACCGGACAAGTTCTGCGAAGCCTGTTGCAATGTTGTGGTTCCGCCGCTAGATGGCGCTGCCGCCTGACCAGCTGAGGTCGGAACCGCACTCTGCTCTTCAATCTGCACTTCTGACAAACATTTTAACACCTCTTCTGTCAACTGATTTACATTTGCAAATCCCGCACTAATTCCCGATAAACCTTTGAGCATTTCTCCTAACAACTGATTCACGTTTGCAATCCCTGCAGTTGATGAAACTGACTCTTGTTGTAACAACTGTTCTAATTCGGTCATGTCAGAAGCAGACAGGGATTGGCCGTGGGCTTGGGCCGTCTGTTGCCATGGGAACGATGATGGAACCGTGCCCTGAGGAATGTTTACCTCCTGGCCACGCCCCATCCCTGCCTGCGTCATCTCAGGGGAGTGAACGCTCCTGCTCCGACCCTGGCTATGCTTTGGCCTCGCTCCGCCCCGCACCGCCTCCGAATCAGAGCCACTGCCGTCCCCCCCAAGGCTGACGCAGTCACCTTCCTGTTCCCATTCCAACCCTGATGTTTCCGTCTCACTTTGCCCGTCTCCTGGCTCCATGCCAGCACCCACAGCCTGCGCGCGCCGCCTCCGCCCCCTGTGTGCCCGTCCCGCGCGTTCGAAATGTGTGAGAAATCCCCTCCACCCGTGGCTGTCGGGTTTTGCTCGACCTTCGCGCGCATGCCCGCCGCCTGAGCTGCAGCGAGGAACGCCTCCCGCTGTCCCTCTGCCGCTTCCTCAGCAGCCCTGGCTGCCGCGGTCAGGGAGCTAAGTTCCCACGCCCTTTGGGCGGCCGCTTCTGCGGCCTCACGGATTCTCGACATTGAACGCGTCACCGGGCGCTCCGAGCGTACCACCGTCGCACTCGCACCCCCCGCTTTAGCCCCGATCAGTCCCGCCCCCGCCGCTCTCCCCGGCCTCGCCTTCTGCGCGGGCTGTTTTGAACTCCCAGCCTGCGCAGATGTGGAGGCGCTTTCCTCTCCCTCCTCCCCCTGCTCTGCACTCACGTTCGCACCTTCCCCCACCGGAGCTGCTGCCGCCGCCGCCGCCCCCCCCCCCACCGTGGGTTTGGACTTGGGCAATGCCTTCCTCCCACTGAGGGTCGCGGCTGTGCCTGGCTCGCCCGCCTCCGTCTGGGGAATTTCTGCGTCGGAGGAGCTTAGGGACTCTTGGGAAACTGAGGAACAGTGAGAACCCGGGGACACGGGACGCGATGGGGTATCATCTCCCTGATTTTCCACAGAAAGCAATCCTGCCTTTCCTGTGTCTGTGGTGAGAGGATCTGTCCCAAGCTGCTGGCCGGACTGTCCCCCCTCCTGTTTGTCACCAGGAGCCGTAGCTGCCTGGCTTGAGCTGCCGCGTTGTGAGAGTGACTCTAAAACTGTTCTTGCTGAAGATAAAAGTTTTGCGGCAAGCTTATTATTTTTTATAGCCTGATAATATAATTGCTTGTTAATTTCCTGCCAAAAATTTGGCTCATACAATAAATCTGGATCTGAGTGTGGGAAGTTACACCGCACCCATAATAATAAATCTTTCAACTCCTTTTGAGCAATCTCTACCGGATGGGCAGAGATGATGCCCTGGAAAGCAGATACTATTTCTTTTTCCTCTTGGGAGAATTCCCCCCCCCATGTTCTTAATTTTGACCGTTCTCACCAAAAGCTGTGTCGGCTCGAGGTCAGTCTGGAGATGGCACTGATCACCGTCCAGCAGGTCACAGGTGAGAGATCCCAGGCGCGCTTCTGGGTCGTCTCCTCCCTGGAAAGTCCCCGAGACGAGTTGTTTCGGTGAAGGTCAGGTTCTTATCTCGAGCTGTCCGCTCCCTCTCGTCTTGGAATTTGCGGCGAGTGTGTGCTCTGCTCTTCTCTCTTTTTTTTTTTTTTTTTTTCTCCGCTGATGCAGGTTGGAGGTTGTTTGATGTTTCTTTTTGGTCTTCTTGCTGGTGCCCACCCACAGGGACGCCAGTTGTGAGAACCCCGGGTTTGGCTGGGGTTCTCGTGTGGTGGTAGAGCTTCTCCTCCAACCCGTGTTCCCAAAGGAAAACTCCGCAGTCTCTTCTTGTTCGGTCTCAAGATGTTTTATTGCTAGTTATCTAACAGATTAAGTTCTCGGGCTGCGGCCCTTTGGTCAGCGGCCCAGGCAGAGAGGCACACACTCCTGACACCCTGACTGTCCGGTGTCTTCTTCTCCTCTCTCCCCGCCCAGGGCTGCTGCTATCTTTTATAAGATATATTACGTATAACGTTTACAATTATTCCCCAATACCTATTACCTACGTTACCAAGTGTTTTTCTATTCTAAACCAATCTGTGAGTGCCAACATCACCAAGAACATGGAGGTAAGGAAGAAGAAAGAAGAAGGGTGGGTTCAGCCCACTTTCCTCCATCTTAGAACTTCTGACCCCCATGTACAAAGTAAAAAACCCCCTGTACATGCACTAAAACCCCCCTGTACACTACCAAAAGATATTTCCCTCTACTTTGTGACTACATTTACTATACTATCTAGCACTTTGTGACTGCTTGTTCCACCTTCAAAGTTGGTAATTCATTCCATGGTTCAAACTCGAAATCACAGCTAAATCCAGCTGCCTGCTGGGGTCCAGACTGCGTCTGATCACGGCCTGGAACCTCTAAAAATGTTTGAGAAACATTCTGAGTTCCCACAATTTCTATAGCTGTATGCTCCTTCTCTTCCAAATCTCTTCTAGCTATGTCTTCTCTTGTGCGGATGGGTTGTTTCTGGTTCAGTAAATACTTGTTGACTTGCATAAGGACAAATTATTTTGGAGCATTTTTGCCCTACAGGAAGTAATGCCTATCTAGTGAGAATAGAATGGAAACACCCTCAGGATATCCAGATGCTTTGCTTTAGCCAATTATATGTGAACATCAAGTGTCATCTGAACAAAAGAGGTACATAATTTTTTCAAGAATTTCACATAAACTAGATTACACACTGAGGAGGAAATGTTAGAAATTTCCTAATGTTCCTACAGAAACATTATTAACACTACCAATTGTTTTGATCTCCAATACAAAATCCTACCAATGCCAGTTTGCAAATTGTACTCAAACTGTAGTAGAAGGCTGTCATGGGAATTACCAGAGACCTCAGATTAAACTCTTGAACAGCAGATCTAGGAGTTGATGAATCTTGCCAAATCAGAAGCTCTTCTGAGCATATGCAGAAACTTGGGTTTGGTGCCCAGGAGATCCCTTCTTGTCAAGGCTAGAGGATGTGAGTGCTTAACAGAGTCAGTTTTCCACACCTGGACTTGGCATCTAAACTCTATTTAAATCCCACTTCAGAACTAAGAAAGGACATTATATACTTGGTCTGCACTCTTCTCTTTTTTGCTGTTGGAAAACAGGGAAACTGTTTCACAGTGCTCCTCGAGATATACTGCTAGTACCCGCTTTAGGAAAGGTAGGGATTGTTACCTGTGAGCAGAGATCACACATCAGTGAAGGAAGGGGAGCTGTTCTAGGGACTATGAAGTACTTGTACACTGTGACAAAGGGGACAATGACAAGGACCTCAGACTTACATGGATCTGCTCTTATCTTCTTCTCACACATAACAACCTGAACTTGAGGAGTTGAACTTGAAGAGGAGTAGACAAACACCTAGAGGGCAAATAGAAGGTTTCCTTGTATCCTTAAAGATAGACCAGTGATGATTCTGAATGAGAATTTTGACTGCTTAGGAGCAAATTTGCTTTAAAGTAGGAGGTACACAAACATAGAAAGACCATTTTATAGACAGAAGTCCTTGAAAAGCTATACCTTAAAACAACAGACTGTAGGAGATGAGAAGCTGTAGTATTTTCATTAGACACAGAGGGATCTGAAATACTGTGAGATCAAATGACAAAGAGAGAAACATAAGAACATGGCATGGATAAACTGAGTGGAACAGCAGTCCCTGGAGACTTTGAGTAGGCAGCTGGACTGCTCTTATCTTGCAAACTTATTCAAGTGCTGATTGGAGATGTGTGCATCTCTTCATGAGATGCCTGCAAACTAGGACATCACTCTGGCTTGTAGAAATTTAATGAACAATATTCTCTTGTTGTTGTGTAATGGTTTTTGGCAGATGAACCAACATATAACCCATGGATATGGTTAATTACAATGACTCTGAAAAAATGAAAACTAGTCAGGATTGAATTGCTAGAACACTGCAATCTGTAACATGGTGAAATCAGAAAATGTCTTTAGGAAGCAAAAAAATGTTGCTAAGAGTTAACACCATCAGAAGGGATGTATTTCAGGGAGCTAAAATAAACCCACTGAAGTAGTTTGGTGACCCCAGCAGAAGGCAGTCGGGGCTATGTCTTGGTGGACCCACTTAACTGTGGAACATGTCACTCCATCAGCACAAGCATCTGTTTCAAAAGTGTATGTCATCAAAGAGGCTGCTGAGATGAAATTGCAACGATTAGCCAAACACATACGCCATAAAATATGCATTCAGAGCACAGAACTCAAACTGAAAAAAACCCCAAGTTGTCACTATTGCTCTATAATGTTCCTTAAATAGCAGCTGGGAAAATCAGTTGCATGCAAATCTTAATGAATGAAATCTAAACTTGCTATCTCCAAGTTTTTGAGTGAATGCCACTGATGGGTCATTTACCAATGATACTGTTCAGTTTATTGGCCTTTTTATTCCAGACTTGTATGTATAAAGCAGTCATTTGTTGTTGGAGGGATGCCGCGGGAGACAGGACTCATGATATCATGATCATCAAGTCTCAGTTTATTGTAACAGATTACACAGTTTATATACGTTCGTTAATTAGCTCATACATATTGCAAAAGCCGAGCTCATGATTGGTTGCTATGTGACTTGTACTATTATCTTAAAAGTATCTTTGTGAATGATACTTGCCTGTCCAGCTGGCCTTGCAGTTTGAACAGCTTAGCACTTCTTTGTTCTTCTCTATCTATTTCTACATACCAAGCAGTTTCAATATCCTGCTTTCTGCACACCATCTTCTCTTCAGGGCCATGGGAACTTTGCAGCAGTCACGTAGCCCTCCCTATTTGGATTAATTTTAGAGTATCATGTCCCCTGTTGTTCAACCATTCCTCTGTCAGGCTCTCTTCAATTTATGACAATGGCCTCATTTTCACAGCAAGTGTTCCCATATGCTTCTGCTGAAATGGTAGTTTTCAGAGTCTCTAAAACAAGCCTGATTTTCTGAGTGGTTAAAGATGGTTTTTAGTTGTGTAACTTTCAGGCATCCCATATCAGAGAGTTTAGGCTAAGTGGAGAAAGTTAGAGAAGATCTCAGGCAGTTACTAAGTCCTGCCAAACCCCAGGGGACAGCTTATTCATCACATTTTATATACTGAAAACTTTGTGTCTTTGCTATCTGGGAGTCACACAGCCAGTCACAAATCTTGTCAGGAATGAACACTGCAAGCAGCACAAAAAACAATGTGGGGGTTTTCTGTTTGGTTGGTTTGGGTTTTTTTAAGTCTCCAATCAGCTGGACTAAACATCCTGGGCAGCCCTAATGGGGACTGGTCTCCCTGATAACCACAGAAACTGCTGATACTCAAGCAGAGCACTGAGAAATAACCTGCTGAATGATAAATTGCTGACCAATGCAATCACTGAGCAACTGGTTCTTAATTAATATTTTGCCAGTCAATGTTAATTGATCAAGTTTTAGTACTACTTCACTTTGGACAGTCTTTTCTTGCTTTGATTTTATCTTTTGGCTTTGTAGAGCTGTCTTGTCATATTAATGAAAAGCTATTCAGGGCATTCAGGTGGTATTCACATTATTTGAGATTTCTATGGTAAGTGGCATAAATTTCAACCTGCTTCTTTTGTCCTTAACCAGGAATTTTTCTTTGCACTTTATCTTCCTTCTTTTGTCAAGGAGGGCAAGACAGATGTGCTGGTACCTGAGTTTTAGAAACAGTCATTTGACTGGCCTGACTAAGATCAACCTGTCACAGGCTAATGGACATCCATTTGGGAGTAGGTAGTGAAGATGAGATTTACTGTTTTCAGACTTTTTTGGGTAGCATGTTTTTGCCAGGTTGTCAAAGTTTTTGCATGCTGAGCTTACTGTAAAGGGACTAACTCCTATATAGCCTGAGAGCAATCACATTTTTAAAGTAACATCTCTGATTTATTGGGCATACATGTAGAGATGTCACTTTGGAGCTGGTGTCACAGTTCTGGGATATGAGCTCCTATTACTGCCAATTTGCTTCTAATTGGATAAACACCTTACTTACCTTACCTTCTCACACTGTTCTGTCACAGTCTGTAATGGTGAGTGCCTATCCATGGATACTCCTGGGCTGAGCAATAACAGCTCCAATAGGCCACCAAAATCCTGTACACACTATCCCAAATTTAATGGAACACGAGCTGAAACCTGGCAAGCTCTGTTTGATGTATTTGACAGATATCATGTGTTCTGTCCCTTAAAATGCATTGAATTGTACAATTCAATATATGGCTCTGATGCCATTGGGGGAAGCCAAAGGGAAAGGAAGTTACTCTTTTCACAGGAACACAAAGACTTTGTGATTTCACTCCCTTATGAAAATGAGGTCAAAGAGATAGTGTCAGTGAAGAAAGTGCAGAAGCTGTCTTGAATCCACTGGGTGAGCACCCACTGACAGCGATGATTCAAATCCCAAACATTTCACTATTTTCAGCAGACTGGGGTTCCTATAATCCCCTGACAATACTGTAATGGATGAATGCCCAGTTTTAAAATCCAGAGAACAACAGTATACAAGAAATGGGATGTATGGGAAGTACTACATGCCTTCCTTACAATTTACCTGCACTATCTTTATGATGATTAGGCAACATTTCCCTGAGGGCCAACTGGGTTGTATGAGGTAAATAATGTATTGAGCAGGGTGTTTTGGTTTTTTTTTTTTTTTTCACCAGACATTGGCAGCAATAATTGAATCTGACATGTTTTACTAGACATTAGTCTCTGGTTCTCTGGCTCTGGCTCACAAATGTGTCGCCAAGAAGCTTTGCCATTCCTTTATAACTAATATTATTCAGAGTTATAATTTATTGGAGCTTCTGTGCTCTTCTTGTCTTGACTAGAATGAAATAAAATCCAGAAATGTCCATTTCTGTTTATTACCAAGAAAAATATTGTAATGTAGAGAGGTAGAGAGGACAAAATACCTAGAAATAACAGGAGGAAGTTTTAGGAAATTAAATTTATTTGAATAGCTTACACAGGAGTCTTTTTGAAAAGGTCATTTTAAAAAGAGGGGTCTCATATGCTTGAAAGGGCAGGACAAAGTGATGTTAATAATAATGAAACAGATTTGATTTTTGAATCTGTGCTTGAATGTATTTTGTGAGCAGTTAATTCCATTGACGGAGTGTGTCCACAGATTGAAAGGTGAGGGTTTATTGGAAACCTGTGTTTCTACAAAAATTGGTTCAACACTGATTAAAAAAATTATCTATGTACCCTGTCCTTTACCTTTACTTTCTCAGTGGAAATAGATTTAAAATTGAAAAAACTTGTCTTTTATCTAGTTTGCTATTAGTGTACTACTCTCATTTTTCTTTTGGTGGTAACATTAAAAAAATTTGTCATACCTTCTTAATCAATATTCCTAGTTGTAGGACTGCTTCTGAGCGCACTCTCTGGTAATCAGGTGCATGATTCTAAAGCAGTTTTCAGTACAAGTTGTGCACATTGCTGTTCACATGATTCTGTCTATCCTTAATAAAACCTCCTTGTAGTCAATCTGGAATTGTTAACTTTTCCACATTGTGTAGAGGACTGACTAAAAGCATGGCACAAACAAGAGTTTTACTTCTATTTGTTCCAGGTCTTTTCAAGTATCATCAGAGACAATCACTAAAAGGCAGTTCTTTGAATCCAGGTTTGTCAGCATTTCAGTCAAAATGCTTTGATTATTGCAAACCCTTTGTCAGTCTCTCAATAAATGTTTTGAAGGCACACTCTTCAAAAAGCAAGAAGCTTTTTGCAAAGGGATGTGTATGTTTTTCTCCACATGTTCTCCAGTGCACTGCAGCCGGAAAAAAATACAGAGATTCAGGAAAAACATCAGAAAACATTTCAAAGCATCAAGTCATTTCAGCCTGGGATAAATGGCAAGTAAAAGCAGCAGAGTTTCTATGGCACATGTCTAGTATCAAGCTGGATTTTTTTTCCATCAGCCACAGCTAGAAGAATTACAGTACAGTGTAGTTCATCCTGTACATGATAATGGGTAGGCTAAGCAACCTTCTACAGTCCCTTTCTATATCTGTGAGTGTGCAATTGCAAGGACCAAGAATGTCTACACATTACAATTCAATCTTTTGAATTCAGCACTAGATTTGAAAATATTGCCATGTGACTCTAGGAAGTGGGGATCACTCAATCTCATAGACATTTCTATGTGTATTCAATGATTCCTCAACCAAACACTATGTATTGAAAAGAATTCTGTTAGCTCAGACAAAATATGATAGACATTGATCAGCCATTGTTATTATTCCAAAGACTTTGGATTAGACTCCTGGTCAATACTCAAACCAAATGTTATATACATAACTGTAAATTATAGAATAATTTTGCACACAAACAACACACCCAGCATACCATTAAAACCAGTTTTTGATAGGCCTAATTATGGAAAATTAGCAGAACATCTGTGAAGTCATATATCAGGACAAGAATTATGCTCAATAAAAGACTGCAGAGTAACATCTATAAATCTCCACCTAATATACTTTACATGAGCAAATATGAGGAGGGGAAACAAGGAACATACAGCTCTTCACCAGTGTTCTTGGTATTTTTAGTGGGTACCATGGTTAATACATGCCCTATCTGTTCTACAGCTTCTGAGGAAGAGATTAGCAAAAAGTTTGTGTCATACCTCAATACAATTCTAGAGAAAACTTACTGATGTTAATTGTGTGTGATGGACTAAATTTGGTGCAAAATCAAACTTTGGCTCTGTATCTGCACTAAAAATATAGCTGTAGAGGGAAAATAGGACATTTTTAACAACTTAGCATTTATTGGACTGAAGAGAGCTTGACAGAGGAATGGTTGTACAACAGGGGACATGATACTGTAAAATTAATCCACATAGGGAGGGCTACGTGACTGCTGCAAAGTTCGCATGACCCTGAAGAGTAGATGGTGTGCAGAAAGCAGGATATTGAAACTGCTTGGTATGTAGAAATAGATAGAGAACAAAGAAGTACTAAGCTGTTCTAACTGCAAGGCCAGCTGGACAGGCAAGTATCATTCACAAAGATACTTTTAAGATAATAGTACAAGTCCCATAGCAACCAATCATGAGCTCGGCTTTTGCAATATGTATGAGCTAATTAACAAACATATCTAAACTGTGTAATCTGTCACAATAAACTGAGACTTGATGATCATGATATCATGAGTCTTGTCTCCCGCGGCATCCCTCTAACATTGGACAAGGAAAGGTCTAAATAGTGCAGAATGGAAAAATGGTAAACATCTTTCACAAAAATAAGAATTACCCCTCCTTCATAGACCCAGATAGCTTGCATGTGTGTTACAAAAATGTGTAATGGAAACCTGGGAAACAAAAGTCTTTTCAGGCTGAGGATTCCAGCTGTTTGCAGACTGTGGAAGAGAAAACAGAGTTTATTCAATGTCTTCAGATGTTTCCAAACTTTCATAGTTCTAAAATTTAAAATCAGTTACCTAATCAATATTAAAGATCTGAGGGAAAATATGTTGACTATTGGATACAATTTAGGTGGTGAGGAATACAAAGGATTCAAACATTCTCAGGCAGAAAGATCTGGTGGCTTAGAGGCAGCAGCAGTTGAAAACAATGCTGGGAGACAGCTCATGTTGGAATGATACATGAATGTTCATTTCTCAGCTGCCCTGATGCAACCTCGTTGGCTTTACTTGGAATGTGGTGTAACGCAAGTGTAGTTTACCTACTAGGCCTGATCATCTGGAAATGAGGACAAATTCCAACTTCAGTGGTGCTAAGATGTAATTCTGTGTCTACAGGATTCACAGCTGACAAAATACCATCAACAATGTGTTTTACAAATTTGGCAACAAAATCATGTGCAGCCTGAGATTAAAACATATGGATTTTATGCTGTCCACTCAAACAGGCATTACGTTTGACATTTTACAGGCAGTAACTTGACATTTTCATATTACATCAGTAATACAAACTTGTTTTACTGAAAAAGCACACATGGAAGCAGTGAGGCCTCTTTTCATCTGACAAGTAAAGGTATTTTTGCCTGGTGTGCACAACATCCCATTGCCACATATCTGACTTAGATTTTCTGCCATGTCTGTGCTGAATATTGTTATCACTGTTCATCCCTCAAACATTTGGTTTTTGAAACACTCCATTTTATAGAAACAATTAAAGCAAATCCCTTTGCTAAATTATTCCCAAGTGCAGATGGTGGTCCATTAATAAAAGGGGCCTAAATATATCTCACATCAACCCCAACACACTAGGCTGCATTACAGGATAGAAAAAATTCTTTCCTCTCTGCCAGCTCACATGAACAGTCTCTGTTCTGATAAACAAAAGATGGTAACTGGTGCCCTTAGCAATTTCTGAGATTTTTGGTTGATAGTATCATGGAAACTAAAGAAACTTCAGCTTCATTGGTTCTGAAAAGGACCAAGTACTACATGAGTTAAAGCCTCTGGATAAGAGCAGTGCAGCTAAGTAGATGTTCTTTGGAAAGCCAAATTCATATGAGAATGAATCCAGAAGTTTTAACATAATCTAGATGAAGTGGTTCAGTAAAACACTACAGGCTCACTTGGTCTATTGTCAGTTTATTGTCAGTTTAAACATTTTTAATTTTCTTCACGTGTAAGAAAAATTAGTTCAAATCACCCATATCTGGATTCAGTATTCAAATCAATACTATATTGCTGAAGATCAGAATTTTAAAAATATTTGTTATAAAATAACAGAAAAAAAATGACAATGCAGAAGTATAATGCTGGGGATTCAGGGGAGATTAAACGAGGAGAGAAATCAGAGTGTGCTGTTCTGTACATGGATAGGCAGATAGTTTTACATGCCTGGCTTTTAATGATGGTGTGAAGCATCTTTCTGCCACATCACTATGTAAGAAGGGAGGGAGGTAGGGGAAATTTACTTTATACTCTGTCCAAGATTGATTTAGCAAACACTAGCTGCTAAGCCTGTGAGGAACAGACTTCAGCTTGTCTGACTTCAAATGTGTTAAAACAAGTTCTGTATTATAACTGGACAAACCCCAAAGCTGTAGTGCTTTTTGGAGAAGGAAATTTTTCTTCTCTGTGTTTGTATAAAACCTAGTGTGCCCAGAAGTAGCACTTCCTTCTAATAATGAACATGGAAACATGTAACCAGTCTTAAACCAAATCCTGAATTACGCGACCTCAGTCCAAGACCTCTTCCTGCAGTCTTCCCTGTGTCCATGTATGTATTACTCTCTAAAAGTTGCACTCAAAATTGTACTTTTTTAGAGCAATCAATAAGAAAGCCACCACAACAAAATCCTTGTCCTGCAGAGGTCATTGATGGCTTTGTACGGCACATGACCTTTTGACGGAATAACCTCTGTCCAGCTGCCAAAAGTATCTGATGAGTGAATTTCTTTTGTTTCTAGTGGGCTCCTTATGGATGAAGGTAGCTGGGAACTGAAAATCCTGCCGTGGTTAAGATAGCAACATACTTTACTCATTGTATCTTCCCAGATCTTAGAAACATGTTGATTTGCTTCTCACATCAGATGGCTTGTCTTACATCTCATCTTCTGACAAATTCTCCAATTCCTAGGCATTTTTGGGCCATTGTTTAATATATTTTTATAGTGTGACTAGCTCAAGACCTTCGCCTCCTCCCAAATCTAAATTTTCTTACTGCTTCACAGTCCAGGGTTGGCACAATTATTTCAAATGATCTGCTTTTCAGATGATTCCCACATCATTCCCAGACTGTGAGACAGCCTGTTTATATGATGGAAGATACCAGAGGGAACCTTATACTGATAGGCTAATTGTTTACATGAATGAAAAAAAAAAAAAAAAATCAAAGTAATTTGACTTTCATACTCTGTATGTTCCCATGCTTCTGTCTGATTGTATCATCCTTGGTTTCCTGTGCTGAGCATCTCTCTGTCAAGTTCACTTCTTCCCCTTCACCTCTTCACTGTGGCCTATACTCCCTGTACAGGACCACCTTAGTTTCTGGAAGATCTCTTGCTTTCTAAGACTTACTATCTCAGTATTCTTGTGGGCAAGACAGGATAACCATAAGGAAGTAGCAGAGTGATGACTCTGAATGGAGAACGGATGATGCAAGCAAAAAAAAAAAAAAAAAAAAAAAATTACTGAACCATGTTAGGAAGCTAAAGGATAGTGCATTTATGCAGCTAGAAACAAGAAGCCATTGTTAGCCAGCCAGCCTAAAAGTCAGGTACCTGTATGTGCCCCAGTTCCTTTATTGGATATCATGGATTTCTCTGCCTCATCCTTTGTTTTTTCAGACTGTTAAGTTCCATGTGAGAGGGATAATTCCTCTGCTTGTGAAAAGCACCTTTTTACACTGCTGTGATATTCTGCCCAGGATATTGGGCTCTGAAACTATTACAGTTTAAGCAAACTGGGAATCTCCCACTCGTGTTGCTTGAAGTTTGTGTCACAGAGTGTCTGAAGGAAAAAATTCCCAGTCTTCCTTTGTAGTCTGGCACATACGTTTCACTCTTCACTTGGAACTGTTCCTTTCTTATTTACCTACTTCCTTCATTCTCAGAGCTAAATTTAGTTTATCCAGATGTTTCTTTTCTGAGACTACTAGCCTATCTCTACTTAATCTGTCACTCATTGCTTATGGAGTTGGCAAGGAACATCTAGAAAGTGAGGTACTGCTGAAGAGGATAAGAAAGATAAAGCTAGACAATAAAAATAGCAGAAACCTGTCCTGCAGTGGAACAAAATGAGTATCAGTTTAAGTTCTATATTAAATATATGTTTCTGTGAATGTTTAAAAACAAAAATGCAATTGATAGTACATTAATTCTTTTATTTTATAGAATTTCAGGACATTTTGAGAAAACGTGCCCAAAAAATACTGTTGACACTCACCTTATATGTTTCTCTGTGTGGACTCAGCTGTTGGCAATCTTTGTTTGGTTTACATGTTTGTTCTTATTTTTTCAGCACTTACATAATTTTAGACTAAGCTTTATAAATTACATGAGTGCTGAAAAGGTAGAGGAAACAAAGTTGTCTTGGTATGGGGGGAAGAACCATTTCAAAAGTTCTAGTCCAGCTGGCTTCAGCCCTGCAGTGCCTTTTGCATTAATCAGCTTCTCTGTGGTAAGGGGAGAGAGAAAAGCAAAGGAGAGAACAAACATATTTCAGCTGAATTAGTCACAACAGCTGAATATGCACCCGGTTCGGTGAAACTTAAATTGCGTGATTCCATTCCATGTACGACTGGAATCCTCAAAAATGCTCAACCTCCCAAGGCTTGCATAAACTTCTACTGTTCAGGTGCTAATAAACAGAATTGCACCTTGTTGACATACACTTTCACGGGAAAAATTTTAGCAAAATGGGTTTCATTGATCAGTTTTAATGCCCCTTGGTGAGGTTGGATTTTTGTCCCATGCCTGGAGCACAAAGCAATATGTAGCAGCAATGCTGTAGTGGCACAGCAATTACTTTCTGGGGTTCCTCTTGCTCTTTATAAGTAATAACCACAAGTTGCCCCACTGATTCAGTAAGCACTGTCATATTAAAAAGAAACAAAAGGAAAAAACTGGCCAATGAAATTGTCTGACTTTCTAAGTTTCACAAGTAAAGAGTATTTTCAGTTGCCAGGAGGGCATTAGTCTTCCTGAGCTCTAGCAGCAAGAAGTCTCTAAGTTCTCCATATGGAGCCACACAGCCAGGCAGGCTGGAATGGTTCCTGTGGCAGGGCAAGTAACATCTTCTATAGTAGACAAATGGATCTTAGAGAAGACCCTTTTGTATCATTCCTAGCAATTATTGCTTTCTGAGTCTCTGCAAAATGCACACTTACATGACTTTGGAAAATATTCTTTAAAGTTATTATTTCTTCACATATTCCTGATGCCAAGTCTTTGGTCCAATGACTTGTCACATGTCTGTCTGCTTAGACTTTCATTACTCATGACTGTTCATTTTAGCATTTGTGTAATTCTAATTGCTGGTACTATGTAAGCAGTGAGGCACACTGACAAATCAGCCCAATGGAGCGTGTAAAAGAAACTTAAACCATGATGGAGTATCAGCAGGATTTATTATCCAAAATCACAATAAATTTACATGCTGATAATCAGAGACATAACTTCTCTACTGTAACTAGAATTCCACTATTCTCTCAACATTAAGCCTGTAATACATACCACTCCTGTGGAGGTAAGCTGAATGAGGATTTTCTTCCAAGGAATGCTACTAGTCTAAAGAGATTTTTTTGGATATGAGACCCACTACCATTAGACTTTTATATAGCACATCATTAACCTTAACATGCTGTCCCAATTTTAGTGGATTAGCTGTTCAGCAACTCAGAGAAGCTGTTGCAGGTCTTTTCATGAAGAAGAAGAAGAATGAGGAGTCCTATAGTATTACAAATTATAGGACATAATTGGCAAAATATTCAAGTGTCCTCCTGAAAAAAATCTGTGTTCAGCTAAGAACTTACAATAAAGGAAAATGTTTGTTTTCCATTTGGATTTGTTTCTTGTTCGTATTTGTTGTTTTCAATCATTTTTAGATAATGACTTAAACATTGAGCATACAGCATTTGATCCTGGTGTCTTTTGGAAGCATGGCAAAAGGGAAAATACTTCTGAGTTAGGTGACACCAGAGCATACATGCTATTCTCTACTCTGGCCAACTAGCAGGAATAGGCACTGTTGCTTCTCTTTCGACCGCCACTTTGCTCTCGGGGGTTTCTCGCCGCTGTCCCCTGCCCCTCCCCGGCCCCCCGGGACCCTCCGGCTAGCTGTCCCCTCTCGGGGCCGGGGTTTTCCGCAGTCCCGCTGCCCTGGGCTCACCAGGCAGCGTGTGGGTTAGCACGGTCCGAGCTGCGGCGCTGCCTCAGTCACCGCTAGGATTCGAGATAAAGAGACCAAGAGAGACCAATGGTATGCTTGTCCAGATAGATTGTATTGCCTGAAGCGTTGCAGGGACCAAAGGCCCTGGGCTGTTGCCCAGATACAGTTTTATACAGCAAAATTAAGAGATAAGGTCTTAAACAATAGAGACAGTGTTCAGCTAAGGCACATCAGAACCACCCCAGGGGCCAGGTCCAATGGGAACTGCTCAGGGGTGGGGAGAAGGGGGTCTACAGAGGAATGCTGAAGCGGGACTTTCCCAAAACAGTGGAGCATACATAAATGTATCTTTTACCTCAGTTTACCATTCCCAAGGCCTTTCTAATACAATGGGGCATACATGAATGTATCCTTTTCCTCAGTTTACCATTCCCAAGGCCTTTCTAAAACCTTCCTCCACGCTACCATGCCAGCATGACAGCAACAGGCACTTTGCAAAGTAACTCACAAAATTATATGAACTGTAGAATGAACTGCAGAATGAATTAAACAGAAAGCAATATTGCATCCAAGGAAATGAATGTACCTGTAATGTATTTGCACTAGACAGAGGTTCAGCGACTCCTTATATTCTCTTTTTCCTGACAGAACTTAAACACAGTATCATCTCTGCTTCAGATAGTCTTGGAATTGCAGATAGATGATGACATGTATTAATCGGAAGTTGCCCTCTTCTGATGTTCTTATCCAGACATCTCTTTCTAGTAACTTTTTGGTTGTAAGATCCTGGATCAGCTAGAGTTCAACTCAATTTGATATGATACTGCCATTTACTTTTCCATAGATAATTAGTCCCAAAATGCAAAATATCAAGATAGAGGTAAATTAAAAATTACCTCCTTCAAGACAGAAAAGAAGGCTGCAGCTGTTCAAATTACAGTGAATAAAAATGACACAGTTTGTTATAGTAACAATTATTTTGCCTTGAATGCCTCACTTATCCCTATCTTTAAAGGATGCATTGGGGTCAACTTCTTTTTAGAAGTGAAAAAAGGATGTTTTGTGCACCGTCAGTAAGAGTTGTTTAAGGTCTTCACAGGTCTTTCTCTCTTAAGCATTTTGAAACCTTCTGTTGATACTTCACTGAGCCTCCAGGCTTTCCATATTAGTGAAGATTCTGTCTACTTTGCAGCCAGGAGAAAAAACCCAAGGCACTCTGAAATTAACCATCTGCCTTCTTGGAAGCAGGTTAACAACTAAAGAGACAAGTCTTGACTGACTATTTACACAAGAAGATTATGGCTCTGTAAGTAAGCCATAATGCTGGTATAACAGGTTTGGTATATTATCTCTAAGTGTGGAGAGCCTAACAGCCTGCAGAACACCTACTTCATCACAAACTGGAGTTTACAAGAGGTTTTCAGCTGCAGAGATGTAACCGTGTGGGACTTGCTCATGGCGAGTAACACAGGTTCCCTAATAATAGATGCTGCTACAAAGATGATGTCCTAAGGTCAGCGTTTCTTTAAAAATTCATAATCTAGAACTTTGCTCCCTCTGACTACAGTAGCAGAACTGTGGCTGACTGGAGGGAGACCAGAGTGCTTCCCCAGAATGCACCCCAAAGAAATTGCCCAGGTTGTTTGGCACTCTCAGAAAATGGTGTCAGCGCCCTTGCAGGGCCAGCCTGGCTTTCTGCTCTGTGCAAAGGCTTGAGCCCACAAAGTCTCAAATCCTGGTCCCAGCTCTGCTGATAGAATTTGAGGCAATCCTTTGCTGGCAGTTTACAATCAGTATCTCAGTTATTCCATCTGCAAAATGGAGATGAAGACTTCATCTGTGGAACACTCTGAGACCAACTGAAAAAATTGCCAAATAAGAACTAGATTTTATTACTGTAAATAATAGTATCTCCAGGTCTACAGGGATGCCATATTACAGAGCCTCTTTCTTTCCAGAATTATATAACTTTATTAGTTCTTTCACTGTTTTCTTTAAGGATACTTTTGGCAAGCCTCTCAGGAATTAAAAAGTTCCAGGTCCCATGCCATATTGATAACACAATGCAAAAGCCTGAACAAATACTTTTCTTTCTATTCCCTCTCCACCCTCCTGTTGCTGAAACAATATGAGGTTGTGTGATAAAAGAAGATCATATTTGCTGTTCCAGAAAGACAGAGTTTTGTCCCTGCGCTACAGCTAGACTGTACATAAAAGGTCATTTCCAGGCAAAAGACACAATTTTAAACTAATTGAGTTCACACTGGAAAAGTCTTCAACATGGAGAAGTTAGATAATGCAATTTGAGAAAGACCAAGCTCATTTCTAAGGACAGAAAAGAGGCTGACTGAGACAGCACAGTTTGGTTTCTGTTTTATTTTAGGGCCTGATCTCTGTTTAAGTATTTGAGGCAATTGTAATGGTCCATGTTCGACACAGCAAAGAGCCAGGTGCTGCAGCAAGCACTAAATTGTTAAAGTCACGAATGATCAATATAGTTTTAAGTTCAATATCTGTCTGTGAAATTCCCATTCCATGGTTATATGCATTGATGGGTGCACTAAAGAATTATGAAGAGCAAGGTAGGACTTCTTAGCTTCAAAAAGTCCAGATGAATGTCATTTTTAAAACCCTTTACACTGCTTACATTTATGTCCCTTATATTACTTATGTATGTCTGTAGGGAGCGCTGTGCTCCTGGACGGTTTAGGTGAATGGAGACGAGTGATCTCTGAAGGCTGCTCTTAGGATATAAGATTTATTAGGGATGGAGAAAGGTCTTGCTTGGAGCTGCCAGACGCAGCACGTGGCAAGGCTTAAGGGGATGGGGGAGGGGAAAGACAAGAGGATGCTCTAGGAGATGGTGGAGGTCCTAAGAAGGGGGAAGATCCAAGAGGGGGGGAAGTTCCAAGAGAGGGGAAGTTCCAAGAGGGGGGAAGTTCCAAGAGAGGAGAGGGGAAGTTCCAAGATGGGGGAAGTTCCAAGAGAGGGGAAGATCCAAGAGGGCATCTGGCCCCTCGGAGACCCCTTATCAGGGGGCTTCAAGGTGGGCTGGAGCAAGACTTGGGCCAGTGGGGTCACAGACACTTGATGTTTCAGGGGAGGATTACAGGTGTAGGATGAACCATACATTTTAGGGATTGAGATGGAACAGTCCATTTGACTTTTGGACTTATCTGTAGGTAAGGGTATTGTCCAGCCAGTATGGAGGATTGTTTTCATCCTGGCTGTATTATTATGAATAATTATATTTATCCATCCTTCCCAACATATGTCCTTATGTCAATAATAGAAAATTGAATCTCTAATACTGATCATACTGGTTTTTATCCAGAAAAAGCTCTAATTGGGATTTCAGTTCAGAGACAGAGGAGAAAAGGGGCCGCTGTAAAGAATTATGCTGAGATTGTTAAACTTCAGTGAATTAGCATCTTAATAGCTTCTGTATGGTCAGTTTTGAACAATCTCTATGCTTTAGGCCTGACCACATTCCTCAGCCTCTTTCCTCCTCTCCCTCTGATCCCTCAGACACCTTTTCTTTAAAAGAGTTATGGCCTATGCAGCATTAGCTGTTCTTAGGACTGCAGAATAGTCCCTGCATATCTCTTGGTACTGCTTGGAGAAGCACTGTAGGCAACTGGAAGAGTCTTTCACTTGAATTTTGTCATGCCTTGAAAAAACATGAAGGTGGCTACCAAGTCTTAGATATTACCAAACAGTCTCACTAGAAACAGACATTGTTGTGGTTACTGAAAGCACTACTTTCAAATATTTCTTTTAAAAAAACCCAACCATGTAAATACAAAGGACAAAATGAATAAAAAATAAACCAGCACACATCCTACAGGAAAATCCTGACATAGTAATATTTTTGACTCCAGATAACTTGCATTTTGCAAAAAAAAAAAAAAAACAAAAAAAAACCAAACAAAAAAACCTCAAGGAAACAAAAATAACTACTCAATAAGAATTGAATGAGTATTTTCATATTATAATTTCACAAATAAAATAGATGTAAATTACTACAGGATGCTTATGCCTGCCTCACAGAGGTATTAGATGGAAAGGAGGGAAGTGTCTTTTTAGGATCTTTTTAAAACAGCAGCAACTTTTCACTTGATGTTTAGCTCTTAGAAATTACAGAAATTACACAGCTAAGAAAAGTTGTTAGAACAAAATGGCAAAATCGAACAGGTATAGAGAAAAGAAAGAGATAAAAAAAAAAGGCTGTCCAAAAAACAGGTTTGAATGTAATTGTCTACTTTGATGTTCTTTTAAAGGGAACCCCTTTTCAGAAGTTGTATTTCCTGAAAATCAGGTTAATTTATGGTATCTAATGATATTATCCTTCCTCTCAAACGGAGAGATTCAGCATCAGCAGAGGTTTAGATTTCTGATACATCCCTATGACATATGGTCATCCCTATGGTTTAGCCTTTATTTTTGTGGGTTTTTATTTTGTGAACACATGCCAGACAGAACAAATAACCCCATAAACCTTTTGTCCACTGAGAGGAAGCCATTTTCCTATCAGTCAGCACAAAGAACAAGCAGAGAAGCCAGTGCAAATAAGGCAGGACAGAGCCTACAGGCAGGCTAAACCGAAAATTTGTGTTGTTCCTAATATATGTATAAATAAAAAAAATAAAATCATTATTTCTTCAACTTTGGAGATGAAAACAGTAATATATTTGAAACACTGACCAAGTCATGAGCATTGCTTTTCTAATAACTGTGAGATGAAAAAAACCAACCAACTCTATAAAATTATTAAGATCATTCCTTGCTGGAATAGCAAAGGCCAAAGAAAAACAGTCAGAAAGGTTGACTTCCAGAAAGACTAGCAAAAAGATATAATTTAGAATCTGGTCTCTGTTAAAAAGCTGGAAATAAAAATGCTGTTTTGAACTGAGTACAACTTTTCCCAAGCTTTTAACAGACTGGCTTGTTACTGTAGCATAGTTATTATTTAGAGGCTTGTCAAAGGCTGTTTTATCTAGTAGGTTCTACAGACGAGTTTTGTGATAAACAGGAGGAGGTATAGAAGCGGCTCTGACTGATGGACACTGAGTTCAGTGTCTCGCAGGTCTGACTGTGTGGTGACATCCCCTGGGAAATGCTCATCTGTTTGCAAATCTGCCTGCATGCCTGCCTGCCTGCAGACAACAGAGATGTGGATGGAAATTACTGCCAGAGACTGATGAATTCCCAGTTAACACAGGGCCCTTGATTTTTCTTGACATAGTGAAGGGACGGCTCTGCTGGCATGCTGACCTCCCTCTCTGGTGATTCAGACTCATATATTCATAATGATGGGCAAACCTCCCATGCTTCTGTTTTGAGCTTAGAGACACATCAGACTACTTTGAATTGGTGAACTTTTTCTTCCTGATTTAAACATGTTTGTTTGCTTTTCCCTGAAGGGAGGTTCAATGTCAAATAGAACATGTTCTTTTTCTAGCTAATCAGAAACATATTCCTGGTGGTGTTGAATGAAGAACATACCCAAAAGGTAAGCAGGTACAAGTGGTCCTTTTGTGCACAGACACAGAGATGCACTCTCAGCAGGCTTCCTCTGGTCTGGAGTCAGATGGAGTGGAGATTAGCAGGAGGAAAGAAATGAGACTTTGGATAACTCTCAGTTTATCATGTGGACTCTGAGTAGGAGAGCTATATAGGGTAAATACCCTACATTTACATTGGGGAATTACCGTTTCCTTGTCATCTCCCTCCTCTTTCTCCTCCCCACACTGAGTTTGATTCTCTTCTCCCTTTCTCTACTTGTTTGCTTCATTCACATGCTTGAAGTATTTCTTGTTTGGTCCCATGTCCATCAGATGACCTTTACAACACACAATGTGAGTTAAGAGCTGCGTGAAAATCTCTGCATGGTCGTTGCTTTCATACAGTTGCATAGCATGTAGGTAGCATCTCTTAGTATTTTAAACATGCTGAAAGGATTATGCTGGCTTCATTGCACACAGAGCATTTCACTACATTTATCCTCTGTTTTTCCAATAAGAGATATGAATCCAGTGATTTCAAAAACCTGTCTTAAAGGATCATTTCTTAGACCCCAGAGTTCACTTCTCAGTGGGGCTGTTTCCCAGAGAGGCACTAATCCTGAAAGAACCCTGATGGGAACAGTGGATGATAAATTTCTACAGCTGTACTGTAATATAAATTCAGGACAAGAAAGTTAAATGCACTTCTGTCCTGTTTTTGCAGAGGTACCTCATCACAGAGCAAGGAAAAAATAGCCCAAATTCTTCTTGGCTCCCATACATGTGGGCTTTGAAGGCAATTCTTAGTTCCACATGCCCAGTAATCAAAAAGATGGCAAGACTTCAGAGAAGCAAAAAATGGCTGGGAGGAGCAATACCCAGAGGAAAATGAAGGTGATAACATATAAACTGGTAAAAGAATGAGAAATGTTTAAACACAAAGAGTAAGATGGGTAATATTAATATAATACGCAAGATAGAATAGAATCACCAGGGAAAAAAAAAAAAAAAAAAAAAAAAGACAAGAAAAAGGTTGGTATTAGGGAAAACTTCATTAAACCGAGCTCTGTTTGTTGTTTAATAAGTAGATGGGCAAATGCAGTAGTGGAAACCCTGGGAGATTTAAAATGAGACAAGGAGAAGTACCATCAGCATGCAGAAGGGAAGATTATTCTACTGCTGGGAGGTGGAATGAACCATTCATTAGAACATTCATCTGTAATATCTTAATTGGCAAAGTGACAGCAAAAAAAAAGAAGTGGGAGGTAGAGGCTGATGCTTTATTTTAATTGAAAAGAAAAAGGAGTTACACCAATTAGCTAGGAAAAGACAATGGGGACCTCCCTGATACTAATTCTAATGAATTCAGTCTATGACAACTCAATGAAATATCTTCTGTCATTGTGTTATTCAGAGAGAATATTTGCTATTAAAATTTTATTGCTATCCTTTAAAATTTTAGATTTTATTCTTAGTATGCTAGAACTTTCTTCACAAAATATTGACAAAAGAGCAGAATTTTCTGAGAATCTGAGAATTATTTAAGTTGAAAAGAACCTCTGAAGGCCATCTAATACAAGTCCCTGCTAAACGCAGATCCTTCTTTGAAGCTAGAACAGGTTGCTCAGGGTAGTACACAGCCAAATCTAGAAATATTTCCAAAAATTAAAATGGTAATATTTCCTTGAGCCTTCTGCTTCAGTGTTTGATCTCCTTTGCTGTGAATTTCTTTTTCTGGAATCAAATCAGATTTTCACTTGCTATGTCTCTTCTCTTGTGCCATTAAATTGTCCCTTAAAATGACACCGTAACTATAAGATATATAAAATGAAAGTTAGAAAACAATAAGGACAGATTAAGGCATATTTTAAGATTAGGAAGTCTTTACAAGAATTTGAATTCTTCAGAAATCTCTCAGCCATTCTAGAAACACTTTTCTAGAATGAAAATTTCTTTCTGTATGCCTGTAGTTCTGTAATAAGTTGTGAAAAATTTCTTTTAGTGGCTTTCTCTGAACCCAAGCTCATAGTAGTAAATTAAAACCCCAAGTAAAATACCAGTAAACAGATCCTTGAATAACACTGATCAAGTAATGCATGTCTAAACATTAACTGAAAATAAATTAAGAAAAAAAATGGTGTATTTAAGATTACTAAGAGGGTAGCACAGTGTGGCATGGTGACATACAGGTAGTAAACCTAATCAATTTGTAAGTCAAGTTGATTTACAAAAAAATATAATGAGACTGAAAGCAGGCAGTGAACAGTGGTAATAATTATGAAATTCCCTATTGAGACAAGTCCTATTTCTTGGCACACTGGTCTTGGTTAAATTGGTCCATGGACAACCTAAACAAGAATCACCAGACAAATGTCAATATTTGAAGTGAGAGAACAACAGGCATTTTGGATAGCAAGCACATTTTCTTTGGGTCACCCACCTTTACAGCTCCATGTTGTTCAAATATCAACAATATATATTTTAAGAGAATATGTATGTGTCAGACTAGGAGCACAGGTCTGTCAGAAGGATCATCCAGCAGTTTAGAAGAAGTTGCGAGTCTTTTCTCCAGCCTAAAAACTGAGGCATCCTAAAACCAGATTCTTTCTTTTTTTGTTTCTTTCTTTATTTTTTTTTTTTTCAACTGTACTGAAATACTGTGTTTGTTCTTTCTAAACTACCTTATGACATTTCTATATGAGCTATAATACAATAGGTTTTGGACACATTGATGTAAGCTTACTCTGGTTAAGAATATATCAAATTCTACATTTGCCTCCACTATTCATGTCTGTGCCTCAGAATTTTTCAGGGGTTTCACTCATATGTTACTGATAATTTTCTCCACTTTCATTTGCAGGGAGACAGCCCAAGGAGCTTGGCCAGATAAGTGTCTCAGGGATATTTACAGGGGTGCTCACAGGGAAGAGACACGGGGTAAATGTATGGAGATGGTACTGAAAACATCTTTGTCATTTTAATAAGGAATAAAGGAGTGCTCATGCTCATCTCTCACTGACTTTCCCCACATTCAGTGACTGAATTCAGATTTTGTTCGTATCAGTCTGGGGATTTAATAATCTGTCACTGCCTAATGGCTCTGCATGCAATCAAACACAGATATTGTGCTATATAGAATTCACCATAAAAATTTTATGCTGATTATTGTTACCACTGTGTCTGTCAGCTTGAACACCTGCTGTTTGGGGAAGCAACTGCCAGTTCTGACATCTGAATGCAATCCGCAAAATTATAACCATGCATCACTCAAAACATCCATTTCCAAGACACAGTCCAAGCATCATCATTTCCTTGGTTGGTTGCCTGTTAGTATCATTTGTACTAAGATCTTGGGGATAAGTAGAAAAAGTTTCCAGATCTACAAGCCATATACCCTAACTCTCAGACCACAAGAAAAAACATTACAAGTGAGGGGGTGAGGGGGGGAAATTACATTTTTTAAGCTATGAAATGATTCTAAAGGTAGGAAAAACAAAGCCTTAGTTTTAGGGAGTTTGTCCATATGTTGGGTAGAACAAAGCAGAGAACTATCTTGATTATCTTTTTGTTAAGCAGCCAGCTAAAATTTTGCATGAAAAATCATAAAGCCAATTTTGCAATATTTTCTCAGTTTTGTGTGAGGGGAAAAAAAGAAAATTCTCATTTAAAAAAACCAACAAATCTTAGATTTGTTAAAAAGTTTTCTTTCTCTTTTAAGGACACATGAACAACACACTACTTTGAATAGACCTTCAAAGCAATACCTAAATAAGAACATTTAAGTGATTTTGAGAGTAAAAGTGAGCCCCATGGATTTACTTGGGGAAGGTAACAAGAAAGGATTTAGCACCCATTTGAAATGTGGACAATCCTCCATCATGTGACATGGCAACAGAGGAAAATAACTTTCAACCCAAAAGAGACGTATTTGGCCTGTGAAGTTTCCTACCTTGTCTAAAAGCAGCCCTTGTCCTAAAGCCACCCCTGTGTATCTGCTAATACAAATAATGGAGATAGCTTTGTACAGAAAAGAGTTTTAGAGGGTTAAAGGTTTTGAGCAACAAGGAAGAGCCTTCTTATTTGTAATCATAAAAGTAAAAATCTCATGTTCTTAATCCTGCTTTGGTTGAAGCTTTAAAATACTTTCATGCTGGTTTTAAGGCTTCATTGCTACAACTTATTGTTGCAGTTCTGCCCAACCTGTTAAATACAGGCTTAACTGCAGCTGCTAAAATATTTGTAAAGTCTTACCTCACAGCAAAATGGACTTGCACAGATGAAGACCAGGAGGAAGGCTATTAGTGATTCAAATTACAGGTCTCCAGTCCCAAATTCACTAGTGAATAAACAATTTGGTAAACATCACAACTACATAGGCTGCTGAAAATCCTCTCTTTTTACTAGCACTAGGATGAATGAAGGTTTGTTAACTGCACCCTTGGTATGGATCTGGGTACTCCAATTACTCTGGCATTGAGTTAAATTACCTTAAGTGAATTGAATCTGCTAAGTAGAAACTCAGCATCTTAGCTTGGGTGACTAATCTAGTCTTCTGCTTTCTGGACAAACTGAACATTGATGTCATTCTTCTGAAATTAATGGCCTCAATTATTTGGGGTGGCTGCTGGGCCAGTGATTCAGCTGGACTTCATCTGAAATGTCTGTGAAAATGAAGTTTTCAAAAAGCATTTATTTTAAGATAGACATCATTATGTCACCTAGTAAAACTAAAAAAAAGCACCCACACATCTCTGCAAGAATTAACAATGAGATCGTCCTTTCAAGCCATCACATTGTAAGAAAAACTTCCTGCCAGGAAAGTCAGGAAACATTTGGCCAGAAAGACATATCTTATGCTGAAGTCTGGGAGCTTCTTTCCAAGTGGAATTAATTCCACTACTCAAACCTTTCAGCTACTCAAGAGTGAATATGTAAGCTAAATCATCATCATCATGTTTCCCAGCTGCCCAATACATTGAAATCTCTCCAGCATTTCATGGAAGAATGTTTTCTCTTGTCCATACTGAATAAAGTTCTCAATAGTTAAAAAAAAATCCCTTTCTGAAAATATTCTGCCTGAATAATTTTAAAAGCTTTTTTACACAAGTTATGGGTTTCACCAGAAAGCCCACAGCAATAATTTTTCACTACTTCAACACAGAGAATTTCAAATGTTTTGTTCTTTCACTGAGACTAGGAGGACACAGGTTCAGAAAATTGATTTCATTATATTTTTCAGCCATTGCAACAAAAACGGTTAAAAATCCAGAACAGGTTAAATGTTCATTCTCAAATAAATGAGAAACAAGATAATAAAATACCTCAGACTAAACATTTACACGTTGTCTGCTTGGGCTGGAGTGCACGGACATTTGAGTTCTTTGGATTTCTGGTGGAGTCTTATGCTACAGCAAAGCATTTGGCTGAACTGCCAATGGCACCAGTTTACTCAGGAGGTTGCAGGCATCATTCCATCATTTCAAGATTCACATTGTCTGAACAAACATAAAAAATGTGGAAAAGAAGCTGAAGAATGTCAATGCAGCAGAGAATGAAACTGGACTTTGTGCTAGCTGGATGCCAATGCAGCATATTTCCCATCACACCCACACCTACTACTCAGATTGCGCAACATGCATTTTCTAGGAAGTGCATGTTCATCTGCTGAACAATTCAGCCTGAAGCATTTGGATTAGGAGGTTATAATGCCTATCAAAAAGGTTGAACTGCTTCCTCACATTTTAGCTGGACTAACAGCAAAATAATTTTAATATCAGGGAATATTCATCTGAATTGCAGGCTACAAACTAAGTCAGCTTTTTTTTCCTGAGAAGTAAACAACATCAGAGACTTAAAAAGTCATAAAGCTCAGTGCTACTGATAGTTCCAGACTTCCTAGCAACATATGAAAAAATCCAATTCTGTTGTACTAATGATGGAGGAGACAAAGAAAGGTAAAAGTCTTTTTTCTGTCTGCAGGTTGGATGTAGCAAAATTAAATTCTGCATAAACAGTAGAGCTGCTCCCTTCTTCCTCTCTGTCCCCTGGCCAGGTCTTGGGCCCTTCCTCCAGCTTTCAGAGACAATGCCAGCCCAGGAGACAGGAGAAGGAGAGAAACTTGCTGTAAGAATTGGTGATATTCCCCCTATAACAGGGTGCCTACCAGGATCCCCCTCAAAAAAGAGGCAGGTGGGAACTGGACATTACTGGGAAGCAGATCTTCCTGAGGCTGTGACTTCATTTTGGCTTAGTGCCCTGAGCATCTCAGTGAAAAGTGCTTGGTATATTGATCTGTTTCTAATGCTGAACCAGACCTAGGCTGAGATGGGTGTGCAGCCCTGGGGTGTCTTATCTCAACGCAACGTCTAGACTTTGCTGTTCATGTCATCATTTAGCTGCCATTACCATCTTCCTTGACCAGCGTGGGACATTTATTGTGTCCATTGGAATTGACCAACTGGCCAAAAGGGCCTGTAAGCTGGATGTTTGTACAGGGACTGTCTCCATGGGCCACTGTACCAGGGGCTGCTGTGTGTTACCTCAAAAATGCAAAAAGTGAATAAAGAAAAATTGCCAAGAAAAGGTTAGTAACACAACTGGGTCTACATTGTCCAAAGCCCAATATTACCTTGCTGTAAGAAATTGAAACCAATGCGCTTCTATGAGGCAGTTGAGCAAATGGGAGTTTTCATAGGCTGGATAGAGACTTCTTGATGCTGCTCAAGAGGAATTGCAGGAAAATCCCAAGTGGATATAAGAAAATATAGACAAGGCAGAATTTACTGAGAGACACCTTAGCTCCAGGACCTCTTCCAATGATACCCACAAATTAAACTATGGGTGATTGGATATCTCATTTTCCTTGTAGAATCCTGAGGGATAATACACAAAGCCATCAAAATACTTTATGCCCTGGTGTCAATAAGTGACACATCCCTCTGTGGATAAGGTGTGATGGAGTAGAAGTGCCAGAACACAGAGAGATCCTTGGCTTAAACACAGTGGATCCTCCCCACATCTATTTCTCTTCCTGGGTAGCTAATTATTTTGACTAGAATAGCTCTCACTAGTAACAATAGTTATATTTCCTACTAATATTTGTAGTGTGAAACAAAAATGGTCAAACATTTCAATTGCTTTTATCACACAATCAGCATGCTTGGCAACAAGCTGCATGTAGATTCATAAGAGCATTCAGCTACTAACCCTCCTCTGAAATACTTATTTTTAGTGTTAGTTTTAAATGCAGTATGTACTGACCAAATTCTTGTTTTGTATTTTTGCATTCCCTCTGAATTTTCTCTTGCATATATTGTTACTCCTTCTGTTCTCTCCTAACCTATTTTGAAATGTTATTGTTTGTCATTTTATAGCTGCTGTATTTCACCTCAAAATTGGCTGCATTTCAGTTGTGGTCACTCATTACATCTAGTTTATCAGTCTCTGAAAGACTATGGGGGAAAAAGTGTTGAAAAGGAATAAAAATCACTATTATTATTTTGGATGAATAGATCTTTCACTATAACGACATGCCATAAAGAAGACTAGGATAATTAAGTTTAATGAAGACTATTCACCATTTCTACCCACACTGAAAATAATAGAAACATTTATTTTCTGAGAATGTGAGAATGTTTGCTGTCTCTGGACATTAGGCCCAAGAGATGCATGGCTGCAGCTAAGAAAAGTGCTGGTTAATAACCTGAGTCTTGAAAACATGATGTGCCTGATTAATAAGCCATGAGATTTTTGCTGTGACTGTTTGAATCTTCAGCAACTCACATATTTGCTACACACAGCCCCCAAAGAAGAGTGTTAGAGGCTAAAACATAGAAAAATCAGTCAAATTTAGCGCAGAAAAGCCAAGAAGATCTGGCAAGAGATCCCACACTTCTCACATCCCTCTGCTGCTAAAACATTCAGCCTATGTTCTACTTCCTGCAGCTTCCTTCAGGCTGCAGAAAGGATCATTTTTTAAGTGCTGAAAATGTAGGTCCCTGAAGAAAATTTAGATGCCAACGAGTTAGCAAATTTGTTGAAAAATCCCAAAATGGGATTGGACAGCTGATCACGAACAGCAGGAATAACAATGCCCTTTGCCTCAATTAATTTAAACAACTAATTTAAACTCCTGTCTGCTTTGGATCATATTTTTTGTTCAGAATGAACCCATGGTCTATGAATGTATCCTTTTCTATCCTATTCTGCCAATAATTTGTTGACTGCCCCTCCTGGGGGCAGGGGACAGTTGCATCTCATTTCCTTGGCCAGGGAATTTCCTCTTTTCCAGCAGTGCATCTGCCAGCAGCCATCACATGAGTATTTCAGTAGTCTGAAAGATTGCATGTCACAAGAGTTAGCTGGCCTGGATTTATCACCCATCAAAATCCTTATTAATTATTATGTAAGCCTGAACTAACATGAATACTGGCCTCCATTATGCATTATATATGGATAAAACCCATTAGAAATAACCCTAACAGTTCTCAGGTAATCAAATTTTAAGGATGATCTCATTACCAACACACAGACTGTTTCATCACTTATTAGTGATTTTGTTTTAGATAGTGTTTGGGGAGAGTGTTTTGGGGATCCATTTGGGCTATGGAATTCTTTACGGGGGAGCAAACCAAGTTTTAAGATCATGTAGGTCAAAGGAATAAAAAGGCCACTTCTTCAGCCGAGTTATCTTCAAAACCAAACCAAACCAAAAGCAAAAGAAAGCAAAACAAAACTGTCCTTTTGCCTCCCATATATTAACAATGACCATTTCACCTATCCACAGGGGAAAACAGATACTGCTTATTAGTACTTTACGTATGTCCTAACACCTGCTGAATACACTGGCATACATTTACAGTGAATCACAGACACTTCCTTTATCATTTTTGCAAACCGGATTATTTTCTTTGATGCTATCAGCAGCTTTGTCATAATATAATACTTCTCTATTCTCATTTTTCAACATACTAAAAATAAACATGCAAGCCAGAACTAATAAAAAATGCAATAGAAGTATAAATAGGAATACATTTTTCAGAAACTTCTTCCATTCTTTATAGAAAATAATTCTGTATGCATCTGGTCAGAGAAAGAGCATGTTGGTGGTCTTGGACTCCCCCATTGCCTACCTCAAAGTACAAATAACAAGAGAAACTTGATAAGCACCTATTCACAAAGAAATGGCTCAAATCGAAACAGAGTTGTGGCAGATGGCTTGCACATTTCAGAGGAAGCACAATGAATGATTTCAGTTTGGAAATTCTGCATGGGACTGGATGTGTGCTGATATGTACAAAGCGGTGAGAGGAAGGGATTCAGACAAAGTCCCTGTATCTCTGACTTCTCTGGTGGTTGGTAATGTGTGTGGTATTCAGTAGAACATCAGCAATCATTCCAGGCTACAATGCTTTCTGGTGCCCCCAAGCAGTGCTTTGTAAACCCTGGGAAGATTTCCTCATACATCTGTTCATGGTTGTCACACGAATGAGCTATTTTTGTCATACCTGTGGACAGTAGTTATTTTCATTCTAGTTTATTTACTGTGTAAGTGGAAAAGGAATCCTTTTTTAGTCACTATTCAGAGCAACATTCTAAATTTTTTTCCACACAAGCCCTCTGCCTATCTTGGTATCTGGACATTTTAGTTCTCTTTTAGGTTAAAGGCAATTACATTGCTCATAACTTCAGCATCACTACCATACATACCATACCATACATAGATCTTCATAAGCAGAAAAAAGAACGTATTTTCAAAGGTGAAGAGCTACAATGCAGACCCCACAACACACTCACACATGCACACGCGCATACACACACTTGCCTTTAAATAGAAGGCTTAAAATATTTTTCATGAAGCATTATTGGGATTTGGAACTTCAAGCAAACGTTTCTGAAGACAGGCCAGCTTTTAGAATTCTTATTAGATATTCCTCATCAAAATCTAGGAAATCTGCTTCCATTGTCTTTGCTGCTTTTTCTTCCTCAACTTTAATCTAGTCTCTCCCACTTTTACATCTCGTGAACTGTGGAACAGACCTTCCTAAGTCATGGGATTCATGATATAGGAGAGCCAATATAACTGAAACATGCTGGGATTTCTCCTGTTTTGCAGGCTTTGTAACAGTCTGCAAATTCAGCTATAGTTTCAAGCTGACTTTATTTCCTTACTCCTCCTGCCAAGTGTCTCCTGTGAGACAGCACACTGTCTTTCATAATAATGGTATGTTTTCCCCAGTTAGCATCTTATAATATGCTGGAAGCTGTATATCACGTTCCGAAGTGCTGACAATTAGTTTGTGTGAAGGAGAACACCATGCAGAGAAAATCAGGAGGCAGTAGTCCTGTGAACAACCACTCTTTCACAGAGATTTTCTTTTCATTTTTGGAAGAAAACAAGTTCTGAAGCAGAATTCATTGTCTCCTATCACAAATTGGATTCAGAATTCCAGGGTGATGTGAGGTGAAGTATAAAAGCTTTGCCATTTTTAGGCTATAGGAAGCATTTACACATCAGAATTAGGCAACTGGCATACGCATGTAAGCAGAAGCACACCTTGCATGCTTTCTTCCAGATTTATTTAAACATGTCACCATGCAGAAAAGCTGCAGCCTTTCTTGACCACATTAGAGTTTTACAGTGTCTGTGGTCAGAAGATAAATGGGCAGAAGACCGTGTCCTTAGTTTGATTTACAGGGACATTTTACACTATTCCCTTACCAAAGCAGGGTTTAAAAGGGGTCTATATCTGCTTTAAGACCAGACAAATGCACTGCCAACTTTAAATGCTTATGAAAATCAGGGCATTCACATTTGTGTCTCCAATTTCTCTAGCAGATATAAAATATTCTTTCCTTTAATACCTTTATCTCTTATCTTTCTACAAGTGAAACTATGCTTCATTACATGGTTTGAATTACTGAATGCAGGAAAATCACCATCTTAGCTTCATGTGTGAGATGGTGTGACAACAAGAACACAAAACTGCAAAAGACCTTTGTACAGACCCTACTTAGATTCAGTGTTTCTACTGCCCTTCCAGTCTGACTTAATAATGTATATGAACAGTTTAAGATCATAAGCAGCTCCTGAGAATATTTTTGTAAGGTGTGTTCTGAATCATGCCTGTATACCAGCCAGCAGTGCTGACTCTCTGCTGCTGCAAGTTGCCTCCCTTTCTCTGCATCTCCTCAGGACTGACAGAGTGTGGGAGGAGAGTTTGAGGCCAGAACCTCCCTGCCCTCTTGCCTCCTCCTTTAGGGGCTGGAGGTGGGAAAGCCCTTCTCTGGCTTCACTGGAGGAGCATGGGGAAGAATTGGCCTTGAATCTACACCTGTGTATCTCCTGTAAGATGTCTGATGTAGGAAGCTGTCGCTGTGGGACACGTGAAAGCACAACGCGGACCACCTGCTGCTTGCAAGGTAAAAAAGGGACGTTTATTATCTGACTCTGTCTTTTATACCTTCCCAAGGGTGACATTGGATTGGAGAGTGAATGGGCCACCTCTCCAAAGACATTGGACAAACCAGCAGTACATCAAGTGGTCTCCACCCCCATAAAAGAATGTAAACAATATGTTGTTTACAGAAATTGTGTGGGAAAGTTCTCCAAAGGAATGTCAACTCAGAAGGCTTTAGGAAGTCTTAAGAATCAGGGTGACAGGAAGCAAAGCTTCCCATCTCAAAGGAGGCTGTTAAAAGGAGTCTGGATCTCAAGGACAAAGAGTAGTATCCCTTTGGGAGAAGGCACAGTGGATACTAATAAGTATTTAAGCAAAGTTCAGGGAAAAGGAGCTAGCAGGTAAAGGGAAGAGCAAAGGTGGAATATTAAGCTGCACAGTGGCAGTCTCAATCACCTTGTGAATTATTATCAGAATCAGAAATCAGTGAGTATTGTAAGTCATGTGCTATTAAAGAAAGGCAAAGTTCATTCTTCGTTATGGCCCCGTGTTGAACCAGCAGTGGTTCCATGCATAGTTCTCAAGTATACCTGGAAAATATATTGTACATTCCATAGGGAAAAAAAAAAAAAAAAAAAAAAGGAAAAATAAAATAAAATGGATACAATAAATTACCTACCAAACCATGTGCACAAAGAAAATAAAAAGACTGTTTGAACAGCTGGAATTTAAAACTTGTTATATCCCTGAATTATTTATATTAATAAAGGAACAGCTACAATTAAGGTTAAAATTATCATACACACAGGAAGAGAAACAGTCCTGTTATTATGGCTACCAAGAACTCATACCCTGCGACTGTGCTGGCAAAGGGCTCTGTGCTATTGGTGGTAACTTTAGATAGACATAAAAGTGTTTTTAACCACAACCATTTGAAGCACATGAACCGCTGTCCCAGCCCGTGGGGATCAAGAGAGTGCAGGGCTGAGGCTGACGCATTTCTGCTTTCATATTCAGTCCCTTAATACTTTTCTGAAGCTTCAGTATTGAAACCAGACTAATGACATTCTCTGTAGCAGCCGCAAAAGTGGCTAGAAACAACCTAACCAAAGTGTACATAGAGGGGTTTTTTATGTTGCCTCTGCAGTTGTTTCTGGACAGAACTTTACTTAAACCTAAGGGAGAAAATGTAGCCTTAAGTCTCTTGGGTTTTTTAAATAATAATTGTCTATTAGGAGAAGTATCCAGGTTTTCACTCCCAGTCCTAAAGGAGAAAAAGCAGGTCACAAGGCAGCTTAAACCTTTTAAAATGTCATGAAATCTTTCCAATCTGCAGTTGGAAACCCTGACTGTGAGGAGCAGAGATTGTGGATGTGGATCATTGTAGCTGCACAGAGCCCTTGGAGAAGGTAGTAGAAATTCCTTAGGCAGAATCAAGCACAGAGAAAAAACCCTGAGTATCTGCAAGATCTTGATAAGAGAGATGCAGGAATTCAGCAGAACTGCTTGAAGTAAATACATTTGATCTAATGCTGTCTGAATTCTGATTCCACATTGCCAGTGGAGTCGGTATGTAGCAAGCGCAGGGAAGCTCCTCACTTTGGATGAAATGCTCTGGAGGTAGTAAACACTTTTATGTGGACCTCATCCAAGAATGACTGAAGTTAGTGAGGGCAGGATTTCAACCTCAAAGTAATTTATAAAGGTCAGTGAAGTAAAAAGAAAGACTGTTACTGATTTTTATGGGCTTTGAATGCACTTGTTTTTCACCTTTGGGAATTTCAGTCAGATCAGAACTTTGTAAGTCTGATCTGAGCAACAAGAAGTCGTCCTTTTGTTAGGTATTTTCCCACACCCAAAACCACTAAAAACTCTCCCACATTTCAGTATGATTAGCTGTTGCTGTTCAGGTCTGTGGAGAAGGTCCAACCAGAATAAATAAAACCAGGAGAGAAAGCTATACATTTTGGAATCATATTTCATCACTTATGCCACAATATGCATTTTTTTCCAAATGACATTTAATTGCTTTCTTCTGAGGAGCTCCGTTTAAAGCAAGGTTTTCCTAAATAAATCCAGAAGTTTCTACATCTCAGACAAATGACACATCCTGCATTTAATCTGATTTCAAATAATTCCACTTGAAAACATGTTTTCTAATTTTTTTAGGTGAGTAAAATTAAGATCATCAGAGTTGAGAAAAAGGATTATTGTTTCCCAGTTCTTTCAGTCAAATTGCATGTTTGCTTTTTTGATTCTCTATGGGGTTTTTTTTAATGGTCTGTAAATGAAGCACAAAACTCATATATTAGGGCAAGAAATGAAGGAGATACATCTTGTGCATATGCTTAATAAGGGCTCAGGAAAGTAGTAGATATTCTGGAAAACCCTGTCTTTCCTATCCCCTTTCTGCTTTCCACACACATGGAGCAAACTCTTCAAATGAGAGAGAATGGATATGCCACAGAAGGGTAGCTGAAGAACGTTATGCAATTTTACATGCTGCACCTGAAAGTTAAGAACTGAAGAAACATTCATGGTACAGCATTCAATGACAACTGCAGATTCACTTGTTTCAGCTCGAGTAGCCAGTTGTATGGACTGTGGTCTGTCCTCCTTCAGACAGGCAGTGGTCCCAGAGAGCTTGGCCAGGCACCACAGAATTTTCCTGTGGAACAGACTTTCCCATAAGTGCTGCTGTATTTCTTATGCAAAACATTCACTATTGCCTTAAGTCCAAGGCTGCCTTCTTGTGGAGTCCATTATTGTCCTCCTGTGCTTCCATTCCCTGCATGCAATTCAAGGTCATTGACTTTGGTGGATGGGCAGTTGTTGGATCAGAGCTGCTGAGGCTCTCAGCTGTGATGCAGAGCTTTGGTTAAGCTCCTCTGTGGAGCCTGTGTGGAAGGCAGGATCTGCCTGCCCCTGCACTAAGACTTGAGAAGTTTCAGAGAAGCTGCTTGGATCCTTTGGGTCATGGAGCAGGCTCCTGTATGCAGGAGTGCTGCAGCTTTGCTCAAAGGTAACTGGGGTCTAGACCAAGAGGGAGCAATTATCAACTGCTGCAGGGAATCTGCATTACCAGAGCACATAGTACCTGTATAAGCATTTATTTTGAATAGAGTTAGGCACTTATTTTCCTCTTCTTTTTCCTTTTTTTTTTTTTTTTTTTTTTCTTTTTTTTAAAATGAGCCGTAGATGTGGTAAAAGAAATGGAGCTCTGGAGGCAATGAAATAGACAAAAATTTGTTCCAAGATCAACTGAAAGAATTTTGAAGGCTAAAAGGCAATTTTCCTCATTCTCCTTGTATGAAACATTTGTCTACGGAGACAAATGTGCCAGAGTAGTCTGCTGTCGTGGTTTGACACGGAAAAAGAAATTTTCATAGAAGGAAGAGGTCAGTTTGGATATTGACCAATTGAAGGTGGACACGCCTCTGAGAACACAGAGGGGTTAAAAGCAAAATTCTCAGGAGAACTCGATCTCTTTAGTTTCAATCAGCGTGCAGTGCAGACTCTCCCCTGCCCGGCGACGAGCTGGATGGGGGAGGGGAAAAGCCATGTGGCCTTGGGAGGTAGGCCCAAGGGTGCAGGGACTGGGACCAGGCTGGCCCCCTGCAGATGGAAGGGTGGAGAAAACTGAGATGTCTCCATTCCCCCCGCACCCCGTCAGAGTCTCTCTCTCTCTCTCTCAAGAGAAAGAGACAGAGGCAGTTTTGTCAGCAGTACGCTGCAGGGAAGGAGAAGAGTGGGGGGGGCCTCAAGCTGCCCAGCTGCCTGTGGAAACCAGAGCCTGGGCAGTGAGCCATCCTTGGGAGTTGGGACTTTTAACCCTTCCTTGAGAAATGAAAGCTTTGTGAAATTTTTCTCCTCCTTGACTTGAAAGAGAGGAAGAGAGACAGCTTAAACCCTAGGATGTCAGAAAGAGAAATTCTAGGTGGGAGGAGATGATGGAGTAGCTTTTGGCTAGACTTTTTCTTGGTAGTCACAGACTAAACCAATCTTCTCCTCCAAGAGAGACTGTATTTTAAGAGGATGCTGGTGGGCCAAAGAGACCTGCTTCAGCTGAGAAAAGACAGAAGTAGAGCGAACAGAGAAAAGTTAGGGAGGTTTGTGGTGGTACCCCCTGTCTTCAGAGAAGAAGAAGAGAAGATCTCTGTTCTTAGACCCTCGGCCCAGGGGAAAATGGGGGGGACTGTAGTCCCAAAAATGAAAAACTGAACTGCTGTTTTTTCCCCTCTTGGCAGGGCATCCTTGAAAGGAAAAATCCTAAAAGCAGTCTGTCTATCCATGCATTGGTAGTGAGAGCACTGTGCATGGGAAAGGAAAAGGGTCACCATGGAAAACTTTTTCTCCAGGCGGTGCCATGTGTGACATGGAAACACATGATGTGGCATCTGTGTTTCTTGGGGGGTCTGTGGCACAAGAGAGGCTCCTCTCTTCCTCGATGGACTGAGTATCGATTGTCTGGAGGGTGGAAATCTGATTGGGGTCCAGATTGTGTCTCGCTGTGGTTTGTTGGAGTTAGGTAGTGGAAGGAGGAATGCTTTGCAGAGTTTTCATTTTAATCTCTGTGTGGGGGTTTTTTTCTTTCTTTTTTACTTTTATAGTAGTAGCTTAATAAAGTTTTTTTCCTTGTTATTAAGCTTGTGCCTGCTTTGTTCTGTTCTCGATTTCGTTTCACAGCATTCAATTGAGAGATTGCATTTTCATGGGGGCACTGGCATTGTGCCAGTGTCAAACCATGACATCTGCTTTGACATTTTTACTTCTGGACCTTTTTCATTAGCATACCTTATAAATAAGGAAGCACAAAAAGCTTCTTTTAAAAGCAATGATGACAAAAGGGTGGATTAAAATGCTTTGTTTCAGAGTAAATTAAATATCTGGAGTTGTCCAAAAATACCTGTTTGTTGTTTCTATTCTGACCTCTCCAAATGGAATCTAAATAATATTTCTCCAACTTTTTCCACTCACACACCAAGAAAAAAAGCCTTTATTCTTCCTACTGTCTTCAGAAGTTGTCAACCATACATGAATTATGTGAGCTATCTTGAGGTACAGTTATGTGACCTAAAATCTATAACTTACCAGGCCAAGTACCAAGCATTCTGTATGCTTGAACAAAGATTATTTTGCATTTTAATGAAAAATATACTGCAAGTAAGCTGAGGATTTAGAATTTTCTTATTCTCCTACCTAGAGATACTGTGAACATCAAACACAGATAGAAGTTGCAGTTAATAAAGTTTAGAAACTTCAAAAAAAAAAGAGAAATTGCTTTTTTAAAAAAGAAAATTATTTTTTTAAAATGGCATTCTTTTAATTCTTAGAGATTTCTGAGCCTATTAAATATTTCACAGGGCACTGGGGAGCTCCCATGTCTAGTTCTGGTGAGACAGTGGATCTGAAACCTGACATCGGTTCAGACTGGTTTATTGCAGGTGCCACTTGGATATTTATAAATCAATGGGACCAGATGGGATCCACCCTAGGGTGATGAGGGAGCTGGCAGATGTGCTTGCGAAGCTGCTCTCCATCATTTATCAGGAGTCGTGGCTCACTGGTGAGGTCCCGGACGATTGGAAACTGGCCAATGTGACACCCATTTGCAAAAAAGGTAGGAAGGAGGATCCTAGTAATTACAGGCCAGTTAGCCTGACCTCAGTACCAGGTAAGATAATGGAACAGTTCATACTTAGTGCTATCACACAGCACTTACAAGATGGCCAGGCTATCAGACCCAGTCAGCATGGGTTTACAAAGGGTAGGTCATGTCTGACCAACCTGGTCTCCTTCTATGACCAGGTGACTCGTCTGGTAGATGCAGGAAGGGCTGTGGATGTTTTCTATTTAGACTTCAGCAAGGCCTTTGATACTGTTCCCCATAGCATACTCCTGGAAAAGCTGGCAGCCCATGGCTTGGATGGGAGCACCCTTCGTTGGGCTAGGAACTGGCTGGATGGCTGGGCCCAGAGAGTGGTGGTGAACAGTGCTGCATCCAGCTGGGGCCAGTCACTAGTAGTGTCCCTCAGGGCTCTGTGCTGGGACCATCTCTCTTTCATATTTTTATAGATGACATGGATGAGGGCATTGAGTCCTTCATGAGTAAATTTGCAGGTGACACTAAGCTGGGAGCTTGTGTTGATCTGTTGGAAGGAAGAAGGGCTCTGCAAAGGGATTTGGATCGATTGGACAGATGGGCAGAGTCCAACAGCATGAAGTTTAATAAGTCCAAGTGCCGAGTTCTGCATTTTGGACACAAAAATCCCCTACAGTGTGACAGGTTTGGGACAGTATGGCTGGACAGTGTCCAGACAGAAAGGGACCTGAGGGTGTTGGTCGACAGCCGGTTGGATATGAGCCATCAGTGTGCCCTCGTGGCCAAGAAGGCCAATGGCATCCTGGCCTGCATTAGGAATTGTGTGACCAGCAGGAGTAGGGAGGTTATTCTTCCCCTATACTTGGTGCTGGTGAGACCACATCTTGAGTGCTGTGTCCAGTTCTGGGCCATTCAGTTCAGGAAGGATATAGAGATACTTGAGAGCGTCCAGAGGAGGACAACAAGGCTGGTGAGGGGCTTGGAACACAAGCCCTACGAGGAATGTTTGAGGGAGTGTGGGTTGTTTAGCCTGGAGAAGAGGAGGCTTCTTAGAGGTGACCTCATCGCCCTCTACAACTTCCTGAAGGGAGGCTGCAGACAGGTGGGGGTTGATCTCTTCCACTGGGCAGCAACTGGCAGAACAAGAGGACACAGTCTCAAGCTACATCAGGGAAGACTTAGGTTGGATATTAGGAAAAAAATTTTCACTGAAAGAATAATAAAATACTGGAATTGTCTTCTTAGGAGGTGGTGGAATCACCATCTCTGGATATGTTTAGAAAAAGACTGGATTTGGTACTTGGTGCTATAGTCTAATTGTGGTGTTAGGGCACAGGTTGGACTTGATGATTTTAGACGTCTCTTCCAACCTCATTATTCTGTGATTCTGTGATTCTGTGATTCTGTGATTCTGTGATTGCCTGCCTTACACCTTGGGTCAATGCAATTAAAGCAAAAGAACACAAGAAAAGTATCATAGTTTGGTACAACTGAAAGAAAAGGTCTATGATAAGGGGATAATTTGCAAAGTTTTTCAGGTTTTGGAAGTTAGATGTGGTCCTTGTAGGAGACTGGGAGGACCAGGGACAGTCAAAATATGAATGACATTTACCTTCAGTACATCAACATTATTTTTCATCATGCAAAGTGTTTGTTATTTTAGTGCCCTTTAAAGAGCACTGCTCTTCAGAAGCCACAATCTGCATGAATCAGGCCCCAGAAGTTATGAGAACTTCTACTCTGTGACCTCTACCAAAAGCACAGTGCGCAGGGCATACAGGCATTTTGTGTGCACAGCCCAGCAGGCAAAGGGCTGCTCACAGTGGTGTGCCATATCCATACACCATTCATGTCTGCAGTATTTAAGATGCATTCAGACACTGGCATCCTAAAGATAGAAGGTCAGATATTCCCCAGACACATTCTCTGTGCCACAGGGATACTTCAACAGTAACAAAGTGCTACTACAGCTGTCAATGAAAAAGACAACTACAACTGCATCCCTTCTTCTCATCCCTTAAAAAAGGCAGCAGAGACAATGCAGGTATTTTGACATGCGAACCCAACTACTAAGAAAAGCAGGGTGTTAATACGTGTATACACTCAGTATGTGTATTTGTGTGTGTGCGGCTGGCATGAATGCTCACAGCAGTCAATTACCTGTATCAGGTGTGTTCCATGGGACTCTTCACAGTCCTGGCACCTTGACTGCTCAGCCTGGTGACCTGGCTCTGATCCCCCTGAACCTGCATTCTATACAAGGAGTTGTGACAGTGTGTATCTCTGAGAGTCAGGATGCAGCCAGAGTAGGTACACAGAGCATACAGCTGAGAAGTTATCCTAGATCTGACTGATGAGAAAACACCTACACAAACAGCCAGCAATGTTAAACCTTGTAGTAAAAACTTATTTTCTCAATTTTCCATTGATACTTTTCACTGAGGTCATGGCACTCATGATCCTAATTCCACAGACCAGAAAGCCATCTGAGCAAGTGAGAGGTGAGCAACACTGCTACTGTCCTCCAGCAACAGTGATGGAAAGGAATCTCATATCTTTTTAGTTCCTAGTCCACTGGCAGCCTTATTGTTGCACAGATTGAGAGCTCTACTCCAGGTCGCTGAGGTATCATGAAGTGTGTTGTACATTAATTACACAAAGAGACAGGAGAGCCGTTGCATCCAGAAGTATGTAATGTAACACATATTAAATTCAAATATATAATATTGGAAGCACACATACAATTGAAAATGCATAAATTGATATGGAGACAAAAATTTTATATTAATTTAAGTGATTTTTCAGTTACTTAGACCCCCTGAAAAAGGGGATATAAAGTCACCCGGTTCCATGCACATGAAGTAGCAGACCAAAGACCTCCCTAGGTCCTCCCTCTGACGAGAACAGACAGTGAAGCTCTTCCAAGAGCAATTCAGTGTCAGTGCTCTGGGTCAATTCCTCTGGGAGCCTTTCTCTGAATACTGTCAGGATGTATTGGTGAAATTAAGGAAGCAGTGAGTTAACCTAGATGATAAAAGATAACTGGTAAAGGTAACATCTTAATACATCCATGGCTTTTACTTAACACTAGCTACTAAATTTTTTGCTTTATTTTCTCTGTTACTTTAATGTTTAGGATATACTGACCTCTCAGTCAGAGGTACAGATAAAAAAACCAGAATACATTAAATTGCATGGTCACGATACCATTGTGTCACTTCTAATACTTCCCCTGCCATTAGGTAAGATTGTCTACAGGCATATTGTATAACTTTTTCTGTCAATACTGGACATGTTAAACTGAGTAATGTAATGTTACTCTTAGTATCTGTTTATCTTCTGACTTCAAATACAGAGCCATTGAGCTGCTTCTCTGGAGTCTGTGAAAGGTGAAAAGGAAACACAGACAGTGTAAACTACCACAATCTCCATATGAGAAGAGAAGAAAAATCAGTGTTGAAAATAATTGCTCAAAATGAATAAATGGTCTCAGATCACAAAAACTAAATATCCACCCTTACTGTGATGTTTTGCAAGAAGCCTCTTCACGCAACACAAAATTAAGCGTTTTTATTTTTACTGAGCTATAAGAATACTAACATTTTATTTTGAAAATAAAATCATGCCTTATTATCCTAAAATTGATACTCTTAGTTTCACTGTTTTAAAAACTATGAACTAGATTAAATGCAATTTGCATTTAGTTTTGCAGAATATTGTATCTTTGCAAAATTAACTCATTTCTAACATACCAAGATGTTTCTCCTGGATATGCTGCTTAAAGTTTCCATTTTTCTTGGGTTTTGAGAGAATATTAAAATTTGCAAATATGAAACACAAATGCAAAGTAGATAGTTTTTACGGTTTAGAGGAAACACATAACAAAGAATCTGAAAAAAACCCCAAACCCAAGACCTGAATCCTTGCCAGCTTTGTTGCAAGATTTAAATTTTTGAATAATTAAGTTAAATTTCCAGATAAGTTGAAACTTAGAGTTAAAACAACATTAAAATGCTATTTCAAAATTATTCTCTTATTCTACCATATAGGACAGTCTGATTAATCTGGATGGCCTTAATTAGATTTTTTTTTTTAATATAAATATATATTTGTAAGGAATATCCCGAGCCCTTTTAAAATCCACCTCGACTTCTGTGTCTTTGAAATTGCATGTAATAACAAACAAACAAACAAACATTTAGGTGTGTTCTGCACAGCTGGTGTAAAGAGACTCTATATGAAAGTTATGCCATTGATAGCACAGTTCCTCAGATTATATATACAGAAGACATTAACAAGAGAGCAGTTGCCAGTGATTCTCACTCTAGTATAGATCTCTGTACTGTTCTGAGAACAGCTGGTGCAGACTCAAAATTAAAAAATTCTTAAATTAGCTAGTGTAAACAAAGGAAAGCTCTGGACTGTGATTTTTTTTTTTTTAATGCTTCACTCCATTACTGAACCTGCTCTGTCACCCCAGGACAACAAGAAATCAAGAGAAAGAAGCTGAAAGAAGCCTGAAATCATCCATACAACCTGACCAAACCTGGGCTAGGGTGCCAATTTTGTTTTGCTTGAAGAAGAGAACAGAGTTCTGATGATGAGTGCTGTGTATTTTTGCAGTCTATTCGGTGAACAGAACATGTGCTTAGTGGACATCACTGGGGGCCACAAGGTGTGGCCTCTGCTGTCTTAGAGCATCTCTCTGACCTGTGTGTGTACTGCAGATCAGTAAATTTAGTAGGCTGACTCCTCAGACAGCCAGTGGAGCTCTTCAGCAATATGGTAAACTTGTACATCAAATCACAGGAACTCCCTTACCTGGCTTGGGGCAAACACCTTACAGGAAGGAGGTATGTTTGCAAAGGACAAAGGAAGATTCTCATGGTCAGTTTTCTCTTAAATGTGTGGCCTCACTGTGCAACTAAACCTAGAGAGTTCAGAAACTTCATAGCAAAAGTACCTTCCATATTCTTTGGTGTAAGACAGGACTTTTGCAACATTGCAGGAAGAATTGCAGGCTGATGTTCTTGAACAAGCTGCACACACAATATGAAATCTGTGTATGCCCATTTGCTGCTCACATGCAACACTACTATCACATTTTGCCAGAGCAAATTGGAAAAGGCATTAGGCTTTCAAAAAGTGACTACTCTTTGAAATAGAGCTTCACAAGTTCCTAAAAAAGCACATACAATTATCAGGTTGTAAAAGAGGCTGAAATGCAATTGGTGTTGATATTTCTTCTGAGACGGTCGATTTATAGAAGTGCTTAAATATGTGTTTGCTGGACAGATCCCAAGAAGAGATGCCAGTGGAACAGAAGTCTCTCTTCTTTCCAATTTTTTTCTTATACTCCTCTACCTCCTCAAGAATACTTACTGCCCAACTTCTAGACCAGATGTGTACCTTTTCATTGTAAATATTAAAAACTTGCTAAGAAGAAAATGCAAGTTCTTTACTATACACAAACTGAATTTCCATTATAAAACTGATTAATGTATTAGCCAAGCTTCTTGGCAGATAAATATAATAGGATTACATACAGAGAGGTCTTCAATGTTCCCAGTTTAATGAATGGCATCAGGTCATTCAGAGATATTAGTTTTTTTACTTCATTTAGCAATTCTGATACATAAATCTCCACTGTATCCCCTTCTGTGAATATGTGGATATAAAAAGTGAATTAGGAGCTCCTCTTTTCAGCTATAGCTTTGTGCCTTCCAGAATATTACTTAAAATAGTTCAAAATTTGTATCCTGTGCTCTGACCTTTCCAGTTGCCAATGGAAATACATATTGCTGTTTCCAATAGAATAATAGATTCCTAGAATATTCTGAGTTGGAAGGGACCCACAAGGATCATCAAAGTCTAGCCCTTGGTCCTGCACAGGACACCCCAAAAGTCACACTATGTGCCTGAGGGCATTGCTTAAACACTTCTTGCGCTCTGTCAGCTTTGGTGCCATGACCATTTCCCCGGGGAGCCTGCCTGGTCCAGTGCCAAACACTCTCTGGTTTAAGCACAGCTTCATATCATTTCCTCATGTCCTATCACTAGTCACCAGAGAGAAGAGATCAGTTCTTGCTCCTGCACTTCCCTCATGAGGAAGCTGTAGACCACAAGGAGATCTCCCCTCGATCTTTTCCAGGCTGAAAAAACCAAGTGACCTCAGCCACTCTGCAAATGACTTCCCCTCATCCCATCAGCATGGATGGCCCAGATTAGAAAGGTGTGAAGGTGACAAACTGCAGCTAGGATGTGATCTCCTTCTCATGACTCTGAGCCCCAGTGTCCCTGGGACTGGGAGCTTTCTGGCTCTCTGAGCTCTACACCTAATGGAATCTTGGGGCAGCAGGTAAGGTCTCTTTCACCGTGCTTTTCCTGGATTAGAAAAGCATGGAGGCATAAATGTGGGTGTCCTGCCGTGATTCCCTAGCAGGCCTTTTCCAGTCTCAAGTGTCCCCTGGCTGAATCCTTGCTAGTAGATATACACAACTTTAAATCAAACATAGGGAAAAAATAAGGAAAAATATCAGAAATGCAGAGTGCTTAAGGTTTCAGATTTTGGTCTTGCCATCTGAACCCCAGTTGAAACCATAAAGATATTGGCCTCTGCACTCCAATTCACTGCACGTCTGAAGATGGTTGAAGCCAGCAGCTGGTTTTGTTTTGGGTTTGTTTGCGATTTTTTGAGATTGGTTTTTAAAACAGAAATTTCTGTTCCACTTCAGCATACTACCTTGCATCCATTTTGTTCAGAGATCCCAAACTAGAAATAAAAAGGGTGCAGAAACAGCATATATTTTTATGGTTGATACAACATAAGATGTGAGGGCAGAATGATGTGCCCAAGCATTCAAAGAGAACGGCAGAGCTGGACATTGAATATGTCTTTCAGTATAATATTCCTACACTTATACAAGTACCTGTCTTTCTGCTTTCTCAAAGGCTGACACTGTTACACTTAACACCTTCAGGTCTCTTTCCATATGCCTAACATTGGTATTCCAAGAATCAGTCTCTCTGCATGTCCTACACACCTCTAACCATGCCCACCATGGCATACTCATACACATACATAAGAACAGTTCATACATAAACTAGTGACATGGTTATGTATGAACTGTCCTTATGTATCCCCTTTCCATGGCTGTGCCCTTTTCCCAGAAGGACAACTACAGAACTGCTTTCCAAAAACTGTAACAGTGTACAAACAAAATCTCCATAGCACAAGGTGTACTTCCTACACCCTCATTTCAGGTCTGGCTCTTTTGGGCTGACAACCATGAACATCGATTGGCCACCCAAATCCATTTTGTTTTGTCTGGTGCATTTCTCTAACACCACCACTTTGTGAAACAACACACTTTAAAACTCAAACATATATATATATATATATATATATATATATATACTTATTTCTGGCTTTTTTTCTGACACAGTGGACCCTTCCACTGTCACTAGTCAACAGAAAGATATGATATTTCTTAAAAGACTTTTCTTTTATACAAGACTTTTCTCAAAAAAATTGTTTGAATTCATGTTCTATCTCTTTTTTCTGAAACTTTTCTCTGGGCCACCCACTGCCCTCTAGGCAGTGGCACCTATCCAATAACATGCTGAAAAAGCTTGACGAGCTCTGGCTTTTCCTCATCTATAGCCTCCCAGATCCTATTCTTTCACCCACTAAAACCTTTGGCAAAACTCCATATCACTTCAATGGAAGCAGAATCAGGTTGCTGATGGATAAATGCACTTCTTCCATCAGATCCCCATAACAGATATAGAGTTGGTAACCGTATGGGCCTTTTATTTTTCTCTATTGTATTATAAGAATACTGAAAAGTATCATAAATGTATAATGCTGTACGTGCCTCTAACACCATTTTCTGAATCTTACACAAAGTACTTGGCTTCTTCCATTTTACTTCTTTCGATTTCAGGTTCACATTCCAACAACCACTTGCAGAATTAAAAAGGACTGACTATCTTGGCCAAATGAAAAAGTACATTCCTGATAGGGCATCCAGCTGAGAATTTGAATAGGAAGCAATATACTCAAAAGGCATTCTGTGTCTTCCTCCAACCCATCATCCCACCAATTTTCTGTTCTCTCAACACTCTCCGACTAAGCAGTTCCTTTACAAGATTAGCTTACTCCAAGATATTTTATTACCTTAACCATTTGTTTGTAATGGTGGTTGCTGAATGCAACCTTACGAAGGCATGGATGAAAAGAAAGGAAAAGGTTTGAATGCAATAAGCTGGCCTGAACGTCAGCCTAGAATGTGTGGTGAACTGTTCTACGAACTACAGATTTATGAAGTGTCTCTACATCCTTCTCTCTCAGTGCATTGCTTGGTTACTTTTGAACACCTAGTTCTGCGTGGTTAATGTCAGAACTAGCCTGCTGTAGCAGGGCCTCTCCAGATGTCCTAGTTTAGGGCAAATTTGGGGAAAAGCCTCTTGGAGGGAGCCCCCAGAAAACAAATCCTCACGGCCCCTCCCCACCCACCTGGTTCAGGAAAAAAATTTCACAGAGAGAAGTGGAAAAGAGCCTGTTTATTTAACAAACAAAGCACTCCCCAGCACTAAAAAAAATAACACCACATGACAAAAAAAACTCTTTCACCACTCTGAAGAGATGAACAAATCCAGAGAGTCTTTCCTGGGCGTGGTTGCCCAGGTCTGGACGCTGGGGATTGCTCTCCAGCACTGGGGATGGCTGCTGCAGATCACAAAGCGCAGGCTTTGGGTATTACTTGGTGTTTCCCAGGTCCCAGTCCGGAGCAGGTTGGGTGGCATTCAGGAAAAGGAAAGGAAAAAAAAAAACAGTCCAGGGAAAGAATTGGATTGCTTAGCTAAACTAACTAGAAAGCAAAGGCAAAAGCAGAAGCAAGCAAGGCAAAGCAAGTGAAAGCCAGCAAGTAAGCAAAAGCAAGCTAGCCAGCACTAGCCTCTTCTAGACAGCAGACCATGCAGGGAGGTGAACCGGCTGATAACAAGGCAAAACAAACCTTCACTTTCAGAGTCAGTTCTGAAAGTACAGAACATAATATCAAACATAAACAGAACACACAATTGGGGATACAAACACCATAACGTCACCCTACGACACCAGTACACAGCCCTTTTCTGCAATTTCTCCCTCATACTGCTGCCACAGCAGATATTCCTGATGAGACCAAACATAGCACTCCTTGCAGGAAAGACATTTAATTTGTTATGACTGGCAAACTCTGCTGAAAAGGGTAATAAAACAAGTCATATAGGCTTAACACTGGATATAAGCAAAACGGCCATCAAAGTGAGCATAAGCCGTGATAATTAAGACTTGTGCTGTGAGCGTCCACCAGAGAGACTTGGGATCTGGGAGCTCTCTCTCCTCTCCTGTTATGGAGCTAGCCAGATAAACAGGGGAAGCTTGACTGCTGTGGTATGCCTTTAATCATACCAAAGTGCATTTATTATGGAGACAAAAATCAAGTTTGCTTGCCAGAATGTCATTATGAAAAACCTAAAATATGATGGAAGGTGGACTGACGTTGTAGGCTTACTTAATAATATATAATTGCTTTATTTATCAGTGAATTCCAATGAATGTGCTATGATGTCAAATGTGCCCAAGATTTTATAACCAATATTTATGAATTTGCAGTGCTGAGTAATTCTCACTGTTGGTTTTTATTAGCAACAGATCAGTCTGTGCTCTACTCATTTTCATCTTGGGCCAAAACTGTTTTCATTTATTGCATGTCCAAAGGAAGTGACATCTTCATTTAGTCAGTCAAACAAGATATCATTACCATTCCCTGCACATCTGCAACACTCAAGTATAGCTACATAAAGAAGAATGTGCTGTTTTATCTATTGTCATAAGTCAAAGAGAAATAAAAGTACTTGTGTTTTATTACCTTTAATATAATGATTATCTTAGAAGGCTTATATCTTGCAAAATAATCTCTATAAGGCATTTGTTTGGATTTTGGAAATAAGACCTGCAAACCTGACCTGGAGCATAAAGCCCAGAACTAAAAAGCTGCCAAATTAAAACAAGAAAACAAAGAAATAAACTTCAAGATTTTTCAAAAGTACTTCTTCAAAAGGTTTTACAAAAATTCCGGTTGTGGTAGACATTATGTTTCTGGCATCCATTTTGGTACAATACCCCATGGGAATGCTAGCAAACAGAATTAGGGCCTTAGATGTGGGAATCCAGGTCTTCCCTCTGGTAGTGCCGGAAGGTCTGGGACCCTGACAAGGGGTCAGGAATCCCTCTGTACAGAGCCCCCAGAGACACTGTCTGTGATCTCTGTCCATGGAAAAGAGTTTTCAATCTTACAGGATGAATTACAAGCTCTGAGTGTTTGATATAAGTAATAATTAAGTGTGGCATGGGTGCAAAAGTAAAATTTTAGGATTCTAGATTAGGGGTTCAAAGGGGACAAGATAGAGGAAATTGGGTGTGTCTTGTCCTTTTTCTTCTTCTTCATGCCCTCCATGTTTCACTGTAGTGTTGGCATTTTTCTATTGGTTTAGGCTGGGGACACACTGTTCAATGTAGGTGACAGATATTGGCACGTTATTGTAAATATAGCGCAGGTAGTTTCTGGTATATAATGTTTGTAACATCCCACTGAGGGCAGAGCTCCACACGCTGCCCTGCAGGACAGACCTGCGGCAGGGCAGCAGAACATGTTAGAGATAAGCAAGAATAAACAACCTTGGAAAGAGCACAGATGAATTATGACTTCTTCTTTTGCAACGGCGCAGAAAGACAGAGACATTCTACAATCTCGCAATCATCAATACCTCAGATTCTGACACTTAGAGCTTTTATACACAAGAGCTCAGTAGTGGCTAACAAAGAATCCAAGAAAACACGTGTCTTTGTTACCCAGGTTAGTTTCACAGATAGCAAACTTAGCATCTCCAACAACTACGCTTACCAAAACTTATGCTGGGATAACTCCCAGAGACATACCATTGCATCACAAGAGTTGTAAAACCATACACGTGTCTCTGGCAGTCCCACAATCTCTCTACAACACTGTGCAGATCTCAGACCTGAATTTATTTTCTTGTTAATGCATGCACAAACTGCCTCGGGTTTACCAATACCTCCTACACATTTTGCACTCCTACACATTAACAGAGCAAGGTCTTTTAAGAAAAAAAAAATGTCACCATAATTCTTCTTTGCTTTTTCCATTGCACTATCCTAGTCCAACCGGAGACCCAGAAAGAATCTTACCCTACAATCATAACAGGAACAAACAAAATTCCTATAAGGGCAGATCTTCTTTCATATGTTCTTTGACATCCAAGCAAAATTTCTAGCTGCTTTAGGCAGCCCAGGACCTCACCCTTGTTTTTGGAAAGAGTACCAGTGCTGCTGAGAGCCTACAAAGAAGATCTAAACAACAAATACAAAAGAATGAGAGAGAAAGAGTAGCTTGAGAAAACGTGTTACAGCATTTGAAACCAGAAGTATTTTCTCATGACAGAAGGGCACCAGCACACTGTGGCACTCAAACAAAATCAACACCAGTGCCAAAGGATATGGGATAATGGAGAACGGGAATTTGGGACCTGGATTCCCACATCTAAGGCCCTAATTCTGTTTGCTAGCTCCGGTGTAGTGTGCGCAAAGCAGCCGCTTCTCCTGCTCCGGGAGCCTGACAGAGCGGTAGCTTGTACGAGGGCGAAGAACGAAGCCGCAGACCACCGGACTTGTGTGCACAGCCTACGGGCTGCTAGAGGAAGGTGGCTGCAGCTCCCTAACCCATCAATTCACAGCTGGCATGCTCTATGGAGCTGTTCCAGGACAACTTTCATTGCTTATTGGTTCGTCCTGATTAAGCCCCTCCTGGGAAATTCATGCTCGTCCCCTGAGGCTCCGAGATGCAGAAACATCGATGGCAGCTGCAGAAATGAAGGGCTGCGTTGAGATGTCGAGAAGCAAGAACATAGCCAGCGCCTAGTGTCTGGGAGTCAGCAGCTGCTGGACTTTTGCGATTGCCTTCACTGTGCACTGAATGCCGAGACATGTGCACGCTAAAAAGCAAGGTGGGCAAGAGGAGGAAGAGAGCACGGGCATCAGAGAGCATCTGGCATCTTGCCCTGGAAAGGACAGTGTTTTTGGAGTGTGCAGCAAATCCGTGTTTCTGGACAAGGGAGGCATAAGTGCGCTGCGCTCCTAAGCTATCTCCCTGCGAGACACACTGCCAAAGCTTTTCGCTATGATGCAGTCTAGTGCAGACGCACACTAGGGCTCTCCGGAGCTGTCCGAAGCGAAGCGCCGGTGGCCGGCGTCTTTCGGCTGAAGCAGCGCTTCGGAGCGTACGGCTGTTGTGTGCGCGAAGCAGCCGCTTCTCCTGCTCCGGGAGCCGGACAGAGCGGTAGCTTGTACGAGGGCGAAGAACGAAGCCGCAGAGCACCGGGCTTCTGCGCGCACCCTAAAAACTGCTACAGGACCGTGCTGGCCGCTCGCCTGCCTCTTCAATTCCATTCTAGCATCCTTATGGAAGGTGTTCCAGGACAATTTTCCTGAGTTTTGAATTCGTCCTGATTAAGCCCCTCCTGGGAAACTCGTGCTCGTCCTCTGAGTCTCCGACATGCAGAGACCTCGATGGCAACTGCAGAAATGAAGGGCTGCGTTGAGTTGTCGAGAAGCAAGAACATAGACAGCGCCTTGTGTTTGGGAGTCAGCAGCTGCTGGACTTTTGCGATTGCTTTCACTGTGCACTGAATGCCAGGACGGCATGTGCACGTTAAAACAACGAGGTGGGCAAGAGTAATCGAAAGATCACGGCCGTCAGAAAGCAGCTTATATATTGCCCTGGAAAGGGCAGTGTTTTTGGAGTGTGCAGTAAAATCGTGTTCCTGGACAAGGGCGGCATAAGTGCGCTGCGCTCCTAAGCTATCTCCCTGCGAGACACACTGCCAAAGCTTTTCGCTATGATGCAGTCTTAGTGCAGACGCACACTACGGCTCTCCGGAGCTGTCCGAAGCCAAGCGCCGGTGGCCGGCGTCTTTCGGCTGAAGCAGCGCTTCGGAGCGTACGGCTGTTGTGTGCGCGAAGCAGCCGCTTCTCCTGCTCCGGGAGCCGGACAGAGCGGTAGCTTGTACGAGGGCGAAGAACGAAGCCGCAGAGCACCGGGCTTCTGCGCGCACCCTAAGGACTGCTAGAGGACCGTGGTGGCCGCTCGCCTGCCCCTTCAATTGCATTCTAGCATCCTTATGGAAGGTGTTCCAGGACAATTTTCCTGAGTTTTGAATTCGTGCTGATGCAGGCCCTTCTGGGAAATTCGTTCTCAGTCTGGCTGCTCCCTCTGAGCACAGATAAAGCTCCTGGAAAATAGAAAGGTATCTGCTATCAGCAGTAGACAGACATGGCAAGCTCATGAAGTAAAATTCATATATTAACAGGGAAATGTCCTCAAAACAGGAAAAATGGAGTCACGATTTTGGGTTTGATCACAGAGTGGCCCACTGGAGAGACTGGCCTGCTTGCAAAAGTTGGATGAGTAGTCAGATTGCAGCTTTGAACACTCAAAAGATACTCAGAAATGGGCAGTGGATTCAGATACAGCATCAAATGGGTTTATGTTTTTCTACCAGTACTGTGTGCAGAATAAATGTGAAATAAATTCAGATCACCCCCATTACAGAGGAGAAAATAAATTAGTTTCCCCCACTGTGCATCTCATATCAAGATCACTTTGAGAACTGATAACTTCAAAGCTGAGAATGCAGCTGTTTGTAAACAGTTTCAGGCCCAGTTTGCTCAGTGTGTATTTCACATCATCTCAGTTTTTCACACAACATACACGTTCATACTACTTTAGGTAAATACTCCATCCAATCCCCTCCTGAAATTTTGTAACTCTTTTGGTTCCCTCATAAATTACACAGAAAATAACAGAAATTAAAAAAAAAAAAAATCTGTTGTAAGTATTTGGCTATTGAAACACAGAGCAACCAGAAGATTTACACAATCCTCCAGATGTAATCTTGGTATGAAGATCATGGTAGTTTTATCCATGACAGAGCAGAATACAAAGAAATTGTGTCATGTGTAAGAGAAACCCATAAGCATTTAAACTGGTCATTGCCTAGCTTACTTCTTCTCCCATTACAGAGAAGGCTTTTCGCGGCTAAAATAGTATCTCCAAATAATCCAGATTCTTTCAGAGCATTTCTGCATCAGTTTACTGGTCCTCTTGTGATGATTCCACTCCTCCCATGTTGAGGGTTGGGACTGGATGATCTTTAAGGTCCCTTCCAACACATAACATTCTATTATTCTGGGATTCCATGTTGCTGAACTGTGGAGCTCTCCACAGTCATGGTTTCCTTTAGGATGGAAACTGAAGAGTGATGGAGTGGACAGGAAAAAGGAAACAATACCCCTCAGAAGGAAGGACAGGAAATCTGAAGTTGGTTTTGGAAGAGAAAATATAAAAAATCTGAGAATCTAAACACTATATTTTGACAGTATCAAATGAAAATTATCTTGACTGCAGACTCAGAGATCTTTGGCTCTGTCTACATTCTTAAACTTCTACATACATTTGAAGTCTAAAAAGAATGAATCCTGCAAGACTGAGTTTTCAAATTGCAAGAGGGAGCCTTGAAGCTGTCCAGATTCTGAAAAAGAATTGCTCGAGACCTTACTTGCTGCACCTTTAACATTGTCATCCCCAGAGCTATTCAGATAGTGTTCCAAAGCTGTGACTCAGAAAATGAGGCCTCCAGGGAGTTTTTCTCACCTAGTAAAAGCAGCCAAAATCCAGGTTTAGCACCAGAGCAGGCTTCTATTATAAGAGTGTTAGTGTAATGATGGATCCCTCTGAGACACTCTAGGATGACATCTGTGATGATAAGAGCTCTCCCCAGTCAGTTTTCCTCTGTCTCTGTTCAGTGACCCTCAGAGAAACAACATGAAATCTGACAAACACATTCCAGGAACATTACTTATGGTACATTTTAGTGACTTCAGCTACAAATATTTCCTCCTGTTTTTCTCATTGTTGTAATCGTTGCATGACAAAATAGCTCTCAGTATTCACTATCACAATTGATTTAACCTATCTGTTTTATACAAGTCAACCTATCTGCTTCTAATTTCATTTTGCTTTCAAAACAAGTTTATAGAATAGGCTAAGATGTTTTTTTTGTAATTTATAACAACTCCAGACAACCCATCTAGACTTCTATGTGTGGGAATCCAGAGCTTCCCTCTGGCTGCCCTGGAAGGTCTGGGACCCTGGCAGGGGGTCAGGAATCCCTCTGTACAGAGCCCCCAGAGACACTGTCTGTGATCTCTGTCCATGGAAAAGAGTTTTCAATCTTACAGGATGAATTACAAGCTCTGAGTGTTTGATATAAGTAATAATTAAGTGTGGCATGGGTGCAAAAGTAAAATTTTAGGATTCTAGATTAGGGGTCAAAGGGGACAAGATGGAGGAAATTGGGTGTGTCTTGTCCTTTTTCTTCTTCTTCATGCCCTCCATGTTTCACTGTAGTGTTGGCATTTTTCTATTGGTTTAGGCTGGGGACACGCTGTTCAACGTAGGTGACAGATATTGGCACATTATTGTAAATACAGCGCAGGTAGTTTCTGGTATATAATGTTTGTAACATCCCACTGAGGGCAGAGCTCCACACGCTGCCCTGCAGGACAGACCTGCGGCAGGGCAGCAGAACATGTTAGAGATAAGCAAGAATAAACAATCTTGAAAACAGCACAGATGAATTATGATTGCTTCTTCTTTGGCAACGGGGCAGAAAGACAGAGACTTTCTACAATCTCGGATTCATCAATACCACAGATTCTGACACCATGGATCTCAATCACTTGTAGCTATAATAAGATAAAATCTCTGAAGGAACCTTTGTCATGAGAGCATTGTGGCAGGCCAAACTGCATAGATGGAGGGGCTTCAGAGCAATACTTGGCAGAAAAAAAATCAGTGTATTGGAGACTTACAACTGTTCAGTTCAGTATAATAGGACTGAGTCCAAAAGAAAAAGGGGGTGCATTAATGATTTTGGAATTGGAAGGGGGGGGTCTGATTTCAGCTCATTTAATTTGTCAGGATTTCTGATTCTTTAATGGCAAGCTTTTCAGAATGGCAGATATAGCTTTTAAATGCATTTAAAAGCATTAAAATGCAGTGGAATGGAAGCACATTTTCTGAAGGGTACAATTTCTGCCAAAAGCAGAGAGAAGAAGCTATGTCATTTTTAACAGATGATAGCTTTCTAAAGCTACCAAATTATCTTTGCAGCTACAAAAGTAACTATTCTCTTCCCTTCAGGGATTTGAAATATTAAGAGCCAGTTTAGTTGTCTTTTATTCCCCTGATTCTGTCTTTTCTAGCTTTTGTACTTTCCTTATTACTCTGCATGTCTCTGAGCACACTTTTTTCTGTACCATTTTCCCAGCTACTGAATGCAAAACTTTGTAAGAAATCCCTAAAACTTTTATCCTGGGTAAACTAAATTACAGATTTAAGAGCAAAACAAAACCATATCTCAAGAGTTCTTTATCTTTACCAGAAGCATTTCAGGACAGTGTCCAAAATTCATAATGCAATTAAGATACTGTCTTCCGGCATTGGTGCAGTTGAGACTAATCCTCTTCAATGCTTTGACTCAATGATCAATATTTCTAATGGCTATCTTTATTGAAAACTTGGGGCTCCTTCTATCTGGACATGGATTCCTATCAGACAGTTTAAAGCCTTGGATTAACCTTCAAGCAATCAAAGCATTAACTCTTTTTGATTGTGAAAAGCTAACTTCCCCAGACATGAGTAAGTATATGGCTCTTGGAAGAGAGAAAAGTTTGGGCAAGGTTCACAATCAGTAACAAGCTGCAGTGATCGTAACTCCAGGAGAGCCTTGCTCCCCATTCACATACTGCCTTTGGCCTGGCCAGACTGAAGCTGTTTGCATGTTCTTGTTTTGGTCTGAAACAAAAAGACATGAAGAGACCAACTGTGGAGAGCAAGAGCTTGTAGGAAATTGCATGTTTTAATTTCCTGTACCAGTATTCTGCAATTCAAAATGTTGATCGTTTATGTGCCTACATTTTCAAACGTAAATTAAATACATCAGTTGTGCCTGGAACTAGCTGACACAACTGAGACGTACCATTTATTTTCCTTAAATAAACCAAGCTTATTTTCCTCATTTTTTCTTTAAGTTTTTATATGGTCCTATATTGTATATTGTAAAAAAATGACATGATAAATGGATGCCTCTCCAGGGTGTTCCACTGCAAAGAATGCATCTGCCATTTGGTCATGAAAGAAGAAACAGCTTTTTGTTTCTTCACAAGCCAGATGCAAAAACATTGGATATTGAAACTGCAAATAGAGTAGGGACAAATGGTAGATATTTAGAGGTTGTGCTTTTCTCCTTTGAGGGAAGATTTTTTATTAAATTCTGAAATTTAAACTGAACATAAAAGTCTTTGAAGTACAGACACTGAGGCTGTCATTAAGTGAATCTCATTAGAGTTAAGGAGAGATTCCCTGCAATGCAAGCCCTTGGAATAACATTTTACCACTTCAGTCTGAAGCACAGACCTGTTTACATAAGCGAGTTGATCAGAAATAGTTTCTGGCCAAACAAATGTTCAAGAAGATTAATGGTGAACACATGTTGTATTTTGTTATCTAAAACAACACCCAAATTCTCAACTGAAATCTAGGTTATGTGATGACATAGAGTGTTGGTTAAGGGTATTTCCTGCTTTTGGAGTGCTAACTCTGTCCATTTTTATTGCCTTTTGGAGAATGCAGTTGGGCTCTTTGTAGAAGAATTTCACTCAATTACTATGGAAGGGATGAATTTTCTTTCCTGCTGTAGGGTAAAGACGTGTAGGCCTGAGAGGTGCCCCAAGTATGTACGTAGAGATCACAGAATTCTTTTATCCACAAGGACAACAATGAGATTACTAGCAAAAGCAGCTCCTCCCTCAATTCAAGCTATTCTATAGTGTTAGGATACCAGCGGAGCTTATGGCACAGCAAGAGGTTTGGTATTACCCTGGTTCACCAGAAATCACAGTTATGTGCTGCTGGTTCTAGGCGGTTGACTCCATTCTGCTGAATTGGTCTACAGCCTGGAGGCCTTATTAGAGCTCCCAGTGTTACTGAATAATTAAATAGAACTGATGTAGAAACAGTCCATGATGTACAACAGACCAGGCATGTTTACCTTGGTATTAAAGAGAAACTCAAGCCATTAAATCAATGAAGCTAAAGGAAGTTGAAACTAGCCATTAATATGGAACTGGTAGACAACAAGTTGAACATATAGAGATGTGCTTTTGCAGCAAAGGTGGCTGCTGCTGCTGTGTAAGGGAAGGGCATGGCCAGTAACTTAAAGGAGGTGGTTCCTCACTCAGCCTGGTGAGGCCACCTGGAGTGCTGGGCCCAGTGCTGGGCTCCTCACTACAGGAGGGATGTGAGCATGTGAGTATACCTCAGCCAGTCCAGGGAAGCAGCACAAAAATCACAAATGGATTGGAGCATCTGACATAGTAGGAAAGGCTGAGGGCTGGGATTGTTTGACTTTGGTAAGAGTAGGAGTAGAGGGAATTCTTAATAGCATGGATGGAGACCTGATATAGTGGGTGTAAAGAAAATAGAGCCAGACTCTTCTCAGTGGTATCCAGTGGAAGGACAAGAGGCAATGAGCACAAACTGAAATGCAAGAGATTTTGTTTGAACACCAGAAAGCTATTTTTTTTTTAACTGAAAAATGATTCAGGATTTTCATAGGTTGCCCTGTGAGGTTGTGAGTCTCTGTCCTTGAAGATATTCAAACCCAGTTGAGTATTGTCCTGAGCAACCTGTTGCAGTTGAGCCTGCTTTGACCAGGGGGGTTAGATTACATAAACTCTAGAGATTTCTTTTCATCCTAACCATTCTGTAATTCTGCAATTACAGACTTAGCCATGCAAGTGAGTGTGATACACTGGGGATTCATTGTCCACGTCTCAGCTGCACTCAATACAGACAGCTGAGCATTCCAACTCCTATGCGAGTGAATATCACCTACAAATTTACTCCTCAGTGTGTCTCTGGCAGCTGCTTTCTACCTTACAGTTCTGTGTCCTATCTGTCAGAAGGAGAATCATGAAAATGCAAAAGCAAGAGCTAGAAGAGTGCTGGAACTCAAAATGTCTCTCAGACATTTTTAGAGGTTCCAGGCCTTGGTCAGGAGTATTTTAGACCTTGGCAGGCAGCTGGAAACAGCTGTGATTTTGAGTTTGAGCCATGGAATGAGTTACCAACTTTGAAGGTGGAACAAGCAGTCACAAAGGGTTAGATAGTACAGTAAAAGTAGTTACAAAACAGAGGGAAAATTTTTTTAGTATTGTACAGGGGGGTTTTAGCACCTGTACAAGGGGGTTTTTATTTTGCACATGGTTCTAAGTTCCAAGAAGTTCTAAGATGGAGGAAAGTGGGCTGATCCTGTTCTTCTTCCTTCTTCTTCCTTGCCTCCATGTTCTTGGTGATGTTGGCACTCACAGATTGGTTTAGAGTAGAAAAGCACTTTGTAATATAGGTAGTAGGTATTGGGGGAAAAGTATAAACATGTAATACATAATGTATCATATAAAAGATAGCAGCAGTCCTGGGCTGGGGGAGAGAAGAAGAAGACAGCAGACAGAGAGGATGTCAGGGTGTGTGTGTCTCTCTGCCTGGGCTGCTGACCAAACAGCCGCAACCCGAGAAGACAATCTTTTAGATAACTCACAAGAAACTGCCTTGAGGCCGAACAACAAGACGCTGCGGGGCTTTTCTTTGGAAGCACGGGTTGGAGGAGAGACTTTACCGGCACACGAGACCCCAGACCAAACCTGGGGTTCCCACAGAAGAGGTTCTAGGATATGTACCCACATAACACAGACTGCAGCAGATTGTCCTACCTGGCATAAGAATGACCAAATACATCATTGTTGCTGGATCTATGGACCAAAGTCACATTTTCAATTCAGCACGTCAAAAACTCTGCCTGCACTGGTTCTGTCCATGACTGCATTACCTATTTCAGGTTACAGAGCTGTCAGCATTAGTGTTGCCTTTCTATTATGTATTGTTTCTCTTCAATGAAAACTGAAGAAATACTAGCCTTTGGCCCACACCAGCAACTTCAAACAACCTTGTCACACACCAGTTGGTGGCCATCTCCCTTTTTTAGAGGGTAAACCAAAGTCAAAATATAATCCATGGCCTCCAGCTCATGGCTATGGGAGTTTCAAGGAGTGACAGCTGAATGTCACTCCCACAGGTTGCAGCTCTGTGCAAAAAAAGCCAACAGTGGGAATTGGGATGACAAAGGCTAAACCTGCTTTTGTCAGAGCAGCATAGGAAATGTATGGTATAGTGGAAAAAGAACCCAGGGGTGCCTGTTGCTGTATCTGATCTCCACTTTACATTTTGTTCAACAAGATGTCCATCCCTTGCCAACTAAGTTCTAAATGATTCATTTTGTTGCTGGATAGTCATATTTTGTGGGTAGCCACTAGTCAGTTTGAGTTATTCACTTCTACAAAATACTTCCTCTAGAAGGCACTGTAAACAGAATTAATTTTTAAATAGTTTGAGTTTTTTGAAAGCCATGAGCAATGGTTATTAATATTGGCACAGAACAAGTCACATACTGATGATTCAAGGGATAGAAACTGGAACATTTTGGACAGAACGGATGTTTTTATATTCACTTGCCTTATATCCAGACACTCTGGTGGTATAAGTGTTAATTATACCCAAGACAGCAAAGTGAGGAAGTCAGGTTCTAATACGTGTGGTAAAATAAATCTTTAGATGAAGCAAACCTTGTATATTCAAATAATTTCGTTTCCATTTCTCAGTTACAACATGCAATTTTGTCATGCATCTCTTCTGCATGACAGAGGAGGAGGAAGGAGTTTGTCTCATTGAAGGCAGTGGAAAGTGTGCTTGATATAGCATGCACAAATATGGACATGAAGTTGTGAGGCTGCACTGCTCACTGCCCTTACAGATGCAAAGAAGCATGCACTCAGATTCCCGAACAACCTACAGTGATGTTTTCACTTGAAATTTTTTTGCATTGAAGCTCATTCTTGTGATAAAAAATGGTCACTCCCCAGCCAGTTAGCTAAACAAGCCAAGAAAACTGGCCACTTGGTGATTGCAGCCTAGTTACTGTGAGCACAACTGCGCATTGTTCCGCTTCCCTAAAAAAATAAATTAAAAAATCTCCAAGGCTTGCCACTGTTTGGAAAGAATCTATAATTTTTTTGCACATATCTAGACTGGTTTACTGCTTTTCAGTGTGACTTCTTGTTATGGTATCAGCCAGCTGGTAACAGCCAGTATGTACTTTTTGACTGCTGCTGACCAAGGCAGACTCTGAGAAATCTTCAAAAGCCAAAGAATTTGCCAGTAACTGAGTCACTTTAAGCAGCCTACCATGAATTTGTAGCATGCCATACAATCAATTTTTGAGTCACCATCTGAAAACAGCCTTGATGAATAAGTACTTGACAAGAAAATGGATCTGAAATTTCCAGCTGGTCTTATGCCAGGATTCTGCCATGCTCCCTTTGTCTCCAAAGTCAAGACACTTGAAGGGATCTCAGTATAAATGACTATTAAATATATCCTAATATCGCGTTCAATAAGGGGCTGCACAAGGGCTTTGACAATGCCACCTTCTGTGGAGACACACAGAATCTGATGCAACAAGACACACAAACACACACACACAGAGACACACACACACACACACACACACATTGCCAGGGACTGCATAGAAATGAGGAATTGCTTGGGTGTCCGGAGCCATGAGGGTAATACCCACCTCTCTCTTGTTGCAGTCTGACCAAGGACAACATGCCTAAAACACTCGCAGATCTTAAGGGAAAGAGAAATTATTGGTGTTTAATTCACCACTAGGTGTCACGACGTCTTCATTTTTAACCAGACTACTGAGTTTTTCTATGCCTACCAGAAAGAAAAAAGCTTAAGATGAAGGCAGGAAGCCAGTGTATTAGCCAGATACCTAGGCCCGCTCCAATCTAAATTCTTTTAGTAAAGTCAGGTTAGTAGATAGCACATTCAAAAGAAATAAAAATAGAGAAATCAGCCCCATCCCTTTTGCAGATTACTTCTATAATTACTTCTATACTTCACTACACCATAGTGAAACACCAAGAATGTTATGAATACAGATGATTGTAAAGTTCAGCATGCTTAATACATCACGGGATTCCTTTTTATATTTGTTTGTATTACCCTGCCAGGAATGAGCCCCAGATGCAGTAGAATGACAGGTAGATGAAAGTGAAAAAGGTTTTCCCACACTTACAATATGATTCTTAGAAGAGCTGATTATTTGAAAGTCCATCTGTGTTGTTACTGACAAATACTGTAATTTTTTGTGGCTTTGTTGACCAATAAATATACAGACACAAATCTATGTACATATTTTAATATACATTCATGGGAAAAACATGGGTCAGGAAGAGTTAATGCAACTACCTCTCCCATTGCCACGTACATTTCCTATGCTGCCATGCTCTCCAGGGATGTTTCACCACTTCCTGATCTGCTGGCTTTTCTATTGAAAAAGCTAGTTTCATGTTCTCCATTGAGCTGAGACTTTTATCTCCTTCCTTGCAAGTAGACAAATTCTCTTCAGGGTAAGGTTGGAACATATTGGATTTTCAAGTGTGTGTACTTGAGGCAGCCAGGAAAGGGGTGAGGAGCTCTCTCTCTCTCTCTCTCTCCCTCTCTCTCCACAGTTTCCACAATACCCTTCTAAACGGGATAAAAAAGAGTTGTGGCCTTGTCAGGAGAAGGACAAACAAATGGTTCATGAGTGCTTTGCCCCTTCTCTCTACATATTACATATCACATTTAATGCACAAGGGTCTGGGGTAGACATGAACCCACCAGCCCAGGAAGAGGCAGGAGACCTGATCCATCAGCCTAGATGCTTCTGGGCACTTTTAGGAATTTGGCAAGAAGAGTGGACTGAAGCAGCTGCCCAGTATGGGCAGATGTTTTTTCCTCTGACCCCTTGTAGAGTACACATTTACTGGATGATGTACAGCTTGTTCTCTGAGCCAAAGGAAAAATCCAAACATTGCTGGCTGCAGTCAGATTTTTTTTGACCTCTTAAGTAGCTTAACATGGTACTGGCCTTCTTTCCCATTTTAGGTCTTTCCCTTCCTAAACAGCAGAAGGGATTTAATGATACAGCTTCTCAGGTACCTACATAATGCCCTGAGCTGGATTTGTGATAATTGTCTTTCTATTTTGTTCACTTTTTGAGACATCCTAGAGAAACAGGGAAATACAGAAGGGAACCTCACAAGTGACTTTTTCTCTTCTAGGTGCAAAGGGTGTTTTTATTGCAATGTGCTATGAGTTTCCATCTTCCTGTTCTTTAAGTTAGGAAATTGAGAATCAGCATTTGCACGAGAATTTAAGACTTTACAGTTTCCTGCATCCTTCAAAGTAAAGTCGCTGGGTGGTCTTGGCACTGAGCTCTCATATGGAGCCAGTAAAGGTGACTTTTAGAAGTGCAGAAACCAAGAGATCTGATTCACATTAAAAATATGTAATTAATCTACTCCATAAATTAAGATTGATTCATATTCCATATTTTGTGTGGAAGCAACACGAAAGACTTCACCACTTAGGATTCAGTGGGCATTTTGGATATTTGTTTAAAAGGGAGGCTGTTCCACTTTTTACTTTTCTTTTCATAGTTGTCTCTTAATTTAATAACATTGCCTTAATATTTCCTTTGCTATTACAGAAATTCATATAAAATTTTCTTACTATTTTTCCAGTTCATTTGCCTTGGGCTTTTGACAATATCTTCTGTCTGTCTGCTTCACTTTTGTAAAATTGGAAAGTGTTATAGTAAAATCACAGAAAAGCAGGGGAATTCAACAGCAGGTGCTGGGACTAAGAATATTTTCCACCCATTCTCTAAATTAATGGAGTGTATTTCAAACTGCCATAGTCTTTAATCTATAGATTTAGTTCATTAATCACCATTCTTAACAAATACAGGGCAAACTGAATGTCATTATTAATTAATTAATTTATTTCTTGCACCTGATAGGAAATGGGAATATAATGCCTCAATTTATTTTCTGACCCCTCATTTTCAGGTCCTGAAACAAAGCCCATGCCTCCTAGACTGAAGAACCTGCCATTTCTGCTCTTTTTCCCGTTTCCCGGAATAGGAAGAAGTTTCCCATCCACATCTGTCTGTGAGTGACACTCACTTGCGAGATGTTTCCCTCTCCTGCACCAAGGGCAAAGGTCTGGTGGCTTGTTGGGCTTTGAAAGTTGTGGGCAGTTCCTTTTAATATGTCCTTGTGCCCCACACCCAAAGCACCGTCTCTCTGCATTAGGGTTGCTCTTTGTATAATTTGCAAGAGCTTCCCTAACACGTTTTTCAATTTGATCCCCCAAGTGTTCCTCCATGATGGAAGCAACATGTTGTGGTGTCCCCACCTTGCTGCACGCCTCGATCATGTCTGCCAAAGTGGCCTGGTGCGGCATCATGCTGATGATCCGTCTGCACTCCGGATTGGCATTGGAGAACGCGAGGCTTTTGATCAGGTGTGGTTTTGCTCCCTCCTCGCTCACCTGCCGCTCCACCACCTGAGAAAGGCGATCCACGAATGAAGAAAACGGCTCTGCAGGACCTTGTTTGATCTCGGTGTAGATTGTGTCCTGGACCCCCGCTGGAGCAATTTGAAGAATCGCCCTCCGTGCTGCCTCTTTGATGTCGCTGAGCACGTGACGCGGGAGCCTCACCGCTTGTTGAGTTGGATCGTCCTCAGGAGGATCACCAGCAAGCTGCGCCATGGTGAGGTTCGCATTCGGCCCGCCCTGGTATCTGGCTCTCAGCTCCTCCAGGGATCTCCTCCATGCCTTCTGCCACACGAGAGCTTGGGTGTCTGTAAGAACTGATGTCGCAAGATATTTAAGATCATACGGTGTTAAATCATACATTCCAAAAATACTTTTTAACATTTGCTTGAAATATGGTGATGACAACCCATTGTCCCGAATGGCCTTAGCTAAATCTTTGATTGCTCCACGGTCCAGGCGTTCCCATCTCGGGTTTTGGCCCTGAGCGTCATAGTTCACTGGCATCATTATATTTCCCGAGCCCTGCAATAAACCTTTCTCTTTCTCCAACTCTGCTCGAATGTCCTGCCAGTCCACTTTTGCGCTCTGCAAAGCTGTAAATTCAGTGGGTACTTGCCTGTAGAGTGGAGTCATCTGTTGTGGCTGCAGTTCTGGTGCAGCAGCACTCACCGATACCAATGGCGTCTGCAGCATCTGCGAAGATGAAGGCTGGAAGCCTCTGGAGAAAAGTGAAGCATCTGCTGTGGAGGAGAACACACGACTGCCTTGCATTATTTGGAAAATTTTTGGAAGATGAACCAACAGTTCTGGCTGTGACTCCAAGGCTGTGCTTAAATATCGTAAAAGAAATTCAACAACCCCCTTTGATATTAAAATTGACTCTCCCTGCCCCGAAAGTTTGGCAGACCTTGATTTTGGAATTGTCCAAGCTGGGACACCCTCCGAAGCGGTGATGCGTATCGTTTCCTCCCGTTGCTGCGCCTCAGCAGAAGTGTCCTGAGTCCCGCACTGTTCCGGTGTCAGTGGAGGTTCCTGCTGCCGTGCAGATGTGACTTTTTTCACCCTGGATTTTTTTCTTATAAGAAACTGGAAAAAAGTCCTGCAATGTTACAGTCCCACCACTGGGTGGCGCAGTGCCTCGACCGGACAAGTTCTGCGAAGCCTGTTGCAATGTTGTGGTTCCGCCGCTAGATGGCGCTGCCGCCTGACCAGCTGAGGTCGGAACCGCACTCTGCTCTTCAATCTGCACTTCTGACAAACATTTTAACACCTCTTCTGTCAACTGATTTACATTTGCAAATCCCGCACTAATTCCCGATAAACCTTTGAGCATTTCTCCTAACAACTGATTCACGTTTGCAATCCCTGCAGTTGATGAAACTGACTCTTGTTGTAACAACTGTTCTAATTCGGTCATGTCAGAAGCAGACAGGGATTGGCCGTGGGCTTGGGCCGTCTGTTGCCATGGGAACGATGATGGAACCGTGCCCTGAGGAATGTTTACCTCCTGGCCACGCCCCATCCCTGCCTGCGTCATCTCAGGGGAGTGAACGCTCCTGCTCCGACCCTGGCTATGCTTTGGCCTCGCTCCGCCCCGCACCGCCTCCGAATCAGAGCCACTGCCGTCCCCCCCAAGGCTGACGCAGTCACCTTCCTGTTCCCATTCCAACCCTGATGTTTCCGTCTCACTTTGCCCGTCTCCTGGCTCCATGCCAGCACCCACAGCCTGCGCGCGCCGCCTCCGCCCCCTGTGTGCCCGTCCCGCGCGTTCGAAATGTGTGAGAAATCCCCTCCACCCGTGGCTGTCGGGTTTTGCTCGACCTTCGCGCGCATGCCCGCCGCCTGAGCTGCAGCGAGGAACGCCTCCCGCTGTCCCTCTGCCGCTTCCTCAGCAGCCCTGGCTGCCGCGGTCAGGGAGCTAAGTTCCCACGCCCTTTGGGCGGCCGCTTCTGCGGCCTCACGGATTCTCGACATTGAACGCGTCACCGGGCGCTCCGAGCGTACCACCGTCGCACTCGCACCCCCCGCTTTCGCCCCGATCCGTCCCGCCCCCGCCGCTCTCGCCGGCCGCGCCTTCTGCGCGGGCTGTTTTGAACTCCCAGCCTGCGCAGATGTGGAGGCGCTTTCCTCTCCCTCCTCCCCCTGCTCTGCACTCACGTTCGCACCTTCCCCCACCGGAGCTGCTGCCGCCGCCGCCGCCCCCCCCCCACCGTGGGTTTGGACTTGGGCAATGCCTTCCTCCCACTGAGGGTCGCGGCTGTGCCTGGCTCGCCCGCCTCCGTCTGGGGAATTTCTGCGTCGGAGGAGCTTAGGGACTCTTGGGAAACTGAGGAACAGTGAGAACCCGGGGACACGGGACGCGATGGGGTATCATCTCCCTGATTTTCCACAGAAAGCAATCCTGCCTTTCCTGTGTCTGTGGTGAGAGGATCTGTCCCAAGCTGCTGGCCGGACTGTCCCCCCTCCTGTTTGTCACCAGGAGCCGTAGCTGCCTGGCTTGAGCTGCCGCGTTGTGAGAGTGACTCTAAAACTGTTCTTGCTGAAGATAAAATTTTGCGGCAAGCTTATTATTTTTTATAGCCTGATAATATAATTGCTTGTTAATTTCCTGCCAAAAATTTGGCTCATACAATAAATCTGGATCTGAGTGTGGGAAGTTACACCGCACCCATAATAATAAATCTTTCAACTCCTTTTGAGCAATCTCTACCGGATGGGCAGAGATGATGCCCTGGAAAGCAGATACTATTTCTTTTTCCTCTTGGGAGAATTCCCCCCCCCATGTTCTTAATTTTGACCGTTCTCACCAAAAGCTGTGTCGGCTCGAGGTCAGTCCGGAGATGGCACTGATCACCGTCCAGCAGGTCACAGGTGAGAGATCCCAGGCGCGCTTCTGGGTCGTCTCCTCCCTGGAAAGTCCCCGAGACGAGTTGTTTCGGTGAAGGTCAGGTTCTTATCTCGAGCTGTCCGCTCCCTCTCGTCTTGGAATTTGCGGCGAGTGTGTGCTCTGCTCTTCTCTCTTTTTTTTTTTTTTTTTTTTCTCCGCTGATGCAGGTTGGAGGTTGTTTGATGTTTCTTTTTGGACTTCTTGCTGGTGCCCACCCACAGGGACGCCAGTTGTGAGAACCCCGGGTTTGGCTGGGGTTCTCGTGTGGTGGTAGAGCTTCTCCTCCAACCCGTGTTCCCAAAGGAAAACTCCGCAGTCTCTTCTTGTTCGGTCTCAAGATGTTTTATTGCTAGTTATCTAACAGATTAAGTTCTCGGGCTGCGGCCCTTTGGTCAGCGGCCCAGGCAGAGAGGCACACACTCCTGACACCCTGACTGTCCGGTGTCTTCTTCTCCTCTCTCCCCGCCCAGGGCTGCTGCTATCTTTTATAAGATATATTATGTATAACATGTTTACAATTATTCCCCAATACCTATTACCTACGTTACCAAGTGTTTTTCTATTCTAAACCAATCTGTGAGTGCCAACATCACCAAGAACATGGAGGTAAGGAAGAAGAAAGAAGAAGGGTGGGTTCAGCCCACTTTCCTCCATCTTAGAACTTCTGACCCCCATGTACAAAGTAAAAACCCCCCTGTACATGCACTAAAACCCCCCTGTACACTACCAAAAGATATTTCCCTCTACTTTGTGACTACATTTACTATACTATCTAGCACTTTGTGACTGCTTGTTCCACCTTCAAAGTTGGTAATTCATTCCATGGTTCAAACTCGAAATCACAGCTAAATCCAGCTGCCTGCTGGGGTCCAGACTGCGTCTGACCACGGCCTGGAACCTCTAAAAATGTTTGAGAAACATTCTGAGTTCCCACAATTTCTATAGCTGTATGCTCCTTCTCTTCCAAATCTCTTCTAGCTATGTCTTCTCTTGTGCGGATGGGTTGTTTCTGGTTCAGTAAATACTTGTTGACTTGCATAAGGACAAATTATTTTGGAGCATTTTTGCCCTACAGGAAGTAATGCCTATCTAGTGAGAATAGAATGGAAACACCCTCAGGATATCCAGATGCTTTGCTTTAGCCAATTATATCTGAACATCAAGTGTCATCTGAACAAAAGAGGTACATAATTTTTTCAAGAATTTCACATAAACTAGATTACACACTGAGGAGGAAATGTTAGAAATTTCCTAATGTTCCTACAGAAACATTATTAACACTACCAATTGTTTTGATCTCCAATACAAAATCCTACCAATGCCAGTTTGCAAATTGTACTCAAACTGTAGTAGAAGGCTGTCATGGGAATTACCAGAGACCTCAGATTAAACTCTTGAACAGCAGATCTAGGAGTTGATGAATCTTGCCAAATCAGAAGCTCTTCTGAGCATATGCAGAAACTTGGGTTTGGTGCCCAGGAGATCCCTTCTTGTCAAGGCTAGAGGATGTGAGTGCTTAACAGAGTCAGTTTTCCACACCTGGACTTGGCATCTAAACTCTATTTAAATCCCACTTCAGAACTAAGAAAGGACATTATATACTTGGTCTGCACTCTTCTCTTTTTTGCTGTTGGAAAACAGGGAAACTGTTTCACAGTGCTCCTCGAGATATACTGCTAGTACCCACTTTAGGAAAGGTAGGGATTGTTACCTGTGAGCAGAGATCACACATCAGTGAAGGAAGGGGAGCTGTTCTAGGGACTATGAAGTACTTGTACACTGTGACAAAGGGGACAATGACAAGGACCTCAGACTTACATGGATCTGCTCTTATCTTCTTCTCACACATAACAACCTGAACTTGAGGAGTTGAACTTGAAGAGGAGTAGACAAACACCTAGAGGGCAAATAGAAGGTTTCCTTGTATCCTTAAAGATAGACCAGTGATGATTCTGAATGAGAATTTTGACTGCTTAGGAGCAAATTTGCTTTAAAGTAGGAGGTACACAAACATAGAAAGACCATTTTATAGACAGAAGTCCTTGAAAAGCTATACCTTAAAACAACAGACTGTAGGAGATGAGAAGCTGTAGTATTTTCATTAGACACAGAGGGATCTGAAATACTGTGAGATCAAATGACAAAGAGAGAAACATAAGAACATGGCATGGATATACTGAGTGGAACCGCAGTCCCTGGAGACTTTGAGTAGGCAGCTGGACTGCTCTTATCTTGCAAACTTATTCAAGTGCTGATTGGAGATGTGTGCATCTCTGCATGAGATGCCTGCAAACTAGGACATCACTGTGGCTTGTAGAAATTTAATGAACAATATTCTCTTGTTGTTGTGTAATGGTTTTTGGCAGATGAACCAACATATAACCCATGGATATGGTTAATTACAATGACTCTGAAAAAATGAAAACTAGTCAGGATTGAATTGCTAGAACACTGCAATCTGTAACATGGTGAAATCAGAAAATGTCTTTAGGAAGCAAAAAAATGTTGCTAAGAGTTAACACCATCAGAAGGGATGTATTTCAGGGAGCTAAAATAAACCCACTGAAGTAGTTTGGTGACCCCAGCAGAAGGCAGTCGGGGCTATGTCTTGGTGGACCCACTTAACTGTGGAACATGTCACTCCATCAGCACAAGCATCTGTTTCAAAAGTGTATGTCATCAAAGAGGCTGCTGAGATGAAATTGCAACGATTAGCCAAACACATACGCCATAAAATATGCATTCAGAGCACAGAACTCAAACTGAAAAAAACCCCAAGTTGTCACTATTGCTCTATAATGTTCCTTAAATAGCAGCTGGGAAAATCAGTTGCATGCAAATCTTAATGAATGAAATCTAAACTTGCTATCTCCAAGTTTTTGAGTGAATGCCACTGATGGGTCATTTACCAATGATACTGTTCAGTTTATTGGCCTTTTTATTCCAGACTTGTATGTATAAAGCAGTCATTTGTTGTTGGAGGGATGCCGCGGGAGACAAGACTCATGATATCATGATCATCAAGTCTCAGTTTATTGTAACAGATTACACAGTTTATATACGTTTGTTAATTAGCTCATACATATTGCAAAAGCCGAGCTCATGATTGGTTGCTATGTGACTTGTACTATTATCTTAAAAGTATCTTTGTGAATGATACTTGCCTGTCCAGCTGGCCTTGCAGTTTGAACAGCTTAGCACTTCTTTGTTCTTCTCTATCTATTTCTACATACCAAGCAGTTTCAATATCCTGCTTTCTGCACACCATCTGCTCTTCAGGGCCATGCGAACTTTGCAGCAGTCACGTAGCCCTCCCTATTTGGATTAATTTTAGAGTATCATGTCCCCTGTTGTTCAACCATTCCTCTGTCAGGCTCTCTTCAATTTATGACAATGGCCTCATTTTCACAGCAAGTGTTCCCATATGCTTCTGCTGAAATGGTAGTTTTCAGAGTCTCTAAAACAAGCCTGATTTTCTGAGTGGTTAAAGATGGTTTTTAGTTGTGTAACTTTCAGGCATCCCATATCAGAGAGTTTAGGCTAAGTGGAGAAAGTTAGAGAAGATCTCAGGCAGTTACTAAGTCCTGCCAAACCCCAGGGGACAGCTTATTCATCACATTTTATATACTGAAAACTTTGTGTCTTTGCTATCTGGGAGTCACACAGCCAGTCACAAATCTTGTCAGGAATGAACACTGCAAGCAGCACAAAAAACAATGTGGGGGTTTTCTGTTTGGTTGGTTTGGGTTTTTTTAAGTCTCCAATCAGCTGGACTAAACATCCTGGGCAGCCCTAATGGGGACTGGTCTCCCTGATAACCACAGAAACTGCTGATACTCAAGCAGAGCACTGAGAAATAACCTGCTGAATGATAAATTGCTGACCAATGCAATCACTGAGCAACTGGTTCTTAATTAATATTTTGCCAGTCAATGTTAATTGATCAAGTTTTAGTACTACTTCACTTTGGACAGTCTTTTCTTGCTTTGATTTTATCTTTTGGCTTTGTAGAGCTGTCTTGTCATATTAATGAAAAGCTATTCAGGGCATTCAGGTGGTATTCACATTATTTGAGATTTCTATGGTAAGTGGCATAAATTTCAACCTGCTTCTTTTGTCCTTAACCAGGAATTTTTCTTTGCACTTTATCTTCCTTCTTTTGTCAAGGAGGGCAAGACAGATGTGCTGGTACCTGAGTTTTAGAAACAGTCATTTGACTGGCCTGACTAAGATCAACCTGTCACAGGCTAATGGACATCCATTTGGGAGTAGGTAGTGAAGATGAGATTTACTGTTTTCAGACTTTTTTGGGTAGCATGTTTTTGCCAGGTTGCCAAAGTTTTTGCATGCTGAGCTTACTGTAAAGGGACTAACTCCTATATAGCCTGAGAGCAATCACATTTTTAAAGTAACATCTCTGATTTATTGGGCATACATGTAGAGATGTCACTTTGGAGCTGGTGTCACAGTTCTGGGATATGAGCTCCTATTACTGCCAATTTGCTTCTAATTGGATAAACACCTTACTTACCTTACCTTCTCACACTGTTCTGTCACAGTCTGTAATGGTGAGTGCCTATCCATGGATACTCCTGGGCTGAGCAATAACAGCTCCAATAGGCCACCAAAATCCTGTACACACTATCCCAAATTTAATGGAACACGAGCTGAAACCTGGCAAGCTCTGTTTGATGTATTTGACAGATATCATGTGTTCTGTCCCTTAAAATGCATTGAATTGTACAATTCAATATATGGCTCTGATGCCATTGGGGGAAGCCAAAGGGAAAGGAAGTTACTCTTTTCACAGGAACACAAAGACTTTGTGATTTCACTCCCTTATGAAAATGAGGTCAAAGAGATAGTGTCAGTGAAGAAAGTGCAGAAGCTGTCTTGAATCCACTGGGTGAGCACCCACTGACAGCGATGATTCAAATCCCAAACATTTCACTATTTTCAGCAGACTGGGGTTCCTATAATCCCCTGACAATACTGTAATGGATGAATGCCCAGTTTTAAAATCCAGAGAACAACAGTATACAAGAAATGGGATGTATGGGAAGTACTACATGCCTTCCTTACAATTTACCTGCACTATCTTTATGATGATTAGGCAACATTTCCCTGAGGGCCAACTGGGTTGTATGAGGTAAATAATGTATTGAGCAGGGTGTTTTGTTTTTTTTTTTTTTTCACCAGACATTGGCAGCAATAATTGAATCTGACATGTTTTACTAGACATTAGTCTCTGGTTCTCTGGCTCTGGCTCACAAATGTGTCGCCAAGAAGCTTTGCCATTCCTTTATAACTAATATTATTCAGAGTTATAATTTATTGGAGCTTCTGTGCTCTTCTTGTCTTGACTAGAATGAAATAAAATCCAGAAATGTCCATTTCTGTTTATTACCAAGAAAAATATTGTAATGTAGAGAGGTAGAGAGGACAAAATACCTAGAAATAACAGGAGGAAGTTTTAGGAAATTAAATTTATTTGAATAGCTTACACAGGAGTCTTTTTGAAAAGGTCATTTTAAAAAGAGGGGTCTCATATGCTTGAAAGGGCAGGACAAAGTGATGTTAATAATAATGAAACAGATTTGATTTTTGAATCTGTGCTTGAATGTATTTTGTGAGCAGTTAATTCCATTGACGGAGTGTGTCCACAGATTGAAAGGTGAGGGTTTATTGGAAACCTGTGTTTCTACAAAAATTGGTTCAACACTGATTAAAAAAATTATCTATGTACCCTGTCCTTTACCTTTACTTTCTCAGTGGAAATAGATTTAAAATTGAAAAAACTTGTCTTTTATCTAGTTTGCTATTAGTGTACTACTCTCATTTTTCTTTTGGTGGTAACATTAAAAAAATTTGTCATACCTTCTTAATCAATATTCCTAGTTGTAGGACTGCTTCTGAGCTCACTCTCTGGTAATCAGGTGCATGATTCTAAAGCAGTTTTCAGTACAAGTTGTGCACATTGCTGTTCACATGATTCTGTCTATCCTTAATAAAACCTCCTTGTAGTCAATCTGGAATTGTTAACTTTTCCACATTGTGTAGAGGACTGACTAAAAGCATGGCACAAACAAGAGTTTTACTTCTATTTGTTCCAGGTCTTTTCAAGTATCATCAGAGACAATCACTAAAAGGCAGTTCTTTGAATCCAGGTTTGTCAGCATTTCAGTCAAAATGCTTTGGTTATTGCAAACCCTTTGTCAGTCTCTCAATAAATGTTTTGAAGGCACACTCTTCAAAAAGCAAGAAGCTTTTTGCAAAGGGATGTGTATGTTTTTCTCCACATGTTCTCCAGTGCACTGCAGCCGGAAAAAAATACAGAGATTCAGGAAAAACATCAGAAAACATTTCAAAGCATCAAGTCATTTCAGCCTGGGATAAATGGCAAGTAAAAGCAGCAGAGTTTCTATGGCACATGTCTAGTATCAAGCTGGATTTTTTTTCCATCAGCCACAGCTAGAAGAATTACAGTACAGTGTAGTTCATCCTGTACATGATAATGGGTAGGCTAAGCAACCTTCTACAGTCCCTTTCTATATCTGTGAGTGTGCAATTGCAAGGACCAAGAATGTCTACACATTACAATTCAATCTTTTGAATTCAGCACTAGATTTGAAAATATTGCCATGTGACTCTAGGAAGTGGGGATCACTCAATCTCATAGACATTTCTATGTGTATTCAATGATTCCTCAACCAAACACTATGTATTGAAAAGAATTCTGTTAGCTCAGACAAAATATGATAGACATTGATCAGCCATTGTTATTATTCCAAAGACTTTGGATTAGACTCCTGGTCAATACTCAAACCAAATGTTATATACATAACTGTAAATTATAGAATAATTTTGCACACAAACAACACACCCAGCATACCATTAAAACCAGTTTTTGATAGGCCTAATTATGGAAAATTAGCAGAACATCTGTGAAGTCATATATCAGGACAAGAATTATGCTCAATAAAAGACTGCAGAGTAACATCTATAAATCTCCACCTAATATACTTTACATGAGCAAATATGAGGAGGGGAAACAAGGAACATACAGCTCTTCACCAGTGTTCTTGGTATTTTTAGTGGGTACCATGGTTAATACATGCCCTATCTGTTCTACAGCTTCTGAGGAAGAGATTAGCAAAAAGTTTGTGTCATACCTCAATACAATTCTAGAGAAAACTTACTGATGTTAATTGTGTGTGATGGACTAAATTTGGTGCAAAATCAAGCTTTGGCTCTGTATCTGCACTAAAAATATAGCTGTAGAGGGAAAATAGGACATTTTTAACAACTTAGCATTTATTGGACTGAAGAGAGCTTGACAGAGGAATGGTTGTACAACAGGGGACATGATACTGTAAAATTAATCCACATAGGGAGGGCTACGTGACTGCTGCAAAGTTCGCATGACCCTGAAGAGTAGATGGTGTGCAGAAAGCAGGATATTGAAACTGCTTGGTATGTAGAAATAGATAGAGAACAAAGAAGTACTAAGCTGTTCTAACTGCAAGGCCAGCTGGACAGGCAAGTATCATTCACAAAGATACTTTTAAGATAATAGTACAAGTCACATAGCAACCAATCATGAGCTCGGCTTTTGCAATATGTATGAGCTAATTAACAAACATATATAAACTGTGTAATCTGTCACAATAAACTGAGACTTGATGATCATGATATCATGAGTCTTGTCTCCCGCGGCATCCCTCTAACATTGGACAAGGAAAGGTCTAAATAGTGCAGAATGGAAAAATGGTAAACATCTTTCACAAAAATAAGAATTACCCCTCCTTCATAGACCCAGATAGCTTGCATGTGTGTTACAAAAATGTGTAATGGAAACCTGGGAAACAAAATTCTTTTCAGGCTGAGGATTCCAGCTGTTCGCAGACTGTGGAAGAGAAAACAGAGTTTATTCAATGTCTTCAGATGTTTCCAAACTTTCATAGTTCTAAAATTTAAAATCCGTTACCTAATCAATATTAAAGATCTGAGGGAAAATATGTTGACTATTGGATACAATTTAGGTGGTGAGGAATACAAAGGATTCAAACATTCTCAGGCAGAAAGATCTGGTGGCTTAGAGGCAGCAGCAGTTGAAAACAATGCTGGGAGACAGCTCATGTTGGAATGATACATGAATGTTCATTTCTCAGCAGCCCTGATGCAACCTCGTTTGCTTTACTTGGAATGTGGTGTAACGCAAGTGTAGTTTACCTACTAGGCCTGATCATCTGGAAATGAGGACAAATTCCAACTTCAGTGGTGCTAAGATGTAATTCTGTGTCTACAGGATTCACAGCTGACAAAATACCATCAACAATGTGTTTTACAAATTTGGCAACAAAATCATGTGCAGCCTGAGATTAAAACATATGGATTTTATGCTGTCCACTCAAACAGGCATTACGTTTGACATTTTACAGGCAGTAACTTGACATTTTCATATTACATCAGTAATACAAACTTGTTTTACTGAAAAAGCACACATGGAAGCAGTGAGGCCTCTTTTCATCTGACAAGTAAAGGTATTTTTGCCTGGTGTGCACAACATCCCATTGCCACATATCTGACTTAGATTTTCTGCCATGTCTGTGCTGAATATTGTTATCACTGTTCATCCCTCAAACATTTGGTTTTTGAAACACTCCATTTTATAGAAACAATTAAAGCAAATCCCTCTGCTAAATTATTCCCAAGTGCAGATGGTGGTCCATTAATAAAAGGGGCCTAAATATATCTCACATCAACCCCAACACACTAGGCTGCATTACAGGATAGAAAAAATTCTTTCCTCTCTGCCAGCTCACATGAACAGTCTCTGTTCTGATAAACAAAAGATGGTAACTGGTGCCCTTAGCAATTTCTGAGATTTTTGGTTGATAGTATCATGGAAACTAAAGAAACTTCAGCTTCATTGGTTCTGAAAAGGACCAAGTATTACATGAGTTAAAGCCTCTGGATAAGAGCAGTGCAGCTAAGTAGATGTTCTTTGGAAAGCCAAATTCATATGAGAATGAATCCAGAAGTTTTAACATAATCTAGATGAAGTGGTTCAGTAAAACACTACAGGCTCACTTGGTCTATTGTCAGTTTATTGTCAGTTTAAACATTTTTAATTTTCTTCACGTGTAAGAAAAATTAGTTCAAATCACCCATATCTGGATTCAGTATTCAAATCAATACTATATTGCTGAAGATCAGAATTTTAAAAATATTTGTTATAAAATAACAGAAAAAAAATGACAATGCAGAAGTATAATGCTGGGGATTCAGGGGAGATTAAACGAGGAGAGAAATCAGAGTGTGCTGTTCTGTACATGGATAGGCAGATAGTTTTACATGCCTGGCTTTTAATGATGGTGTGAAGCATCTTTCTGCCACGTCACATCTATGTAAGAAGGGAGGGAGGTAGGGGAAATTTACTTTATTCTCTGTCCAAGATTGATTTAGCAAACACTAGCTGCTAAGCCTGTGAGGAACAGACTTCAGCTTGTCTGACTTCAAATGTGTTAAAACAAGTTCTGTATTATAACTGGACAAACCCCAAAGCTGTAGTGCTTTTTGGAGAAGGAAATTTTTCTTCTCTGTGTTTGTATAAAACCTAGTGTGCCCAGAAGTAGCACTTCCTTCTAATAATGAACATGGAAACATGTAACCAGTCTTAAACCAAATCCTGAATTACGCGACCTCAGTCCAAGACCTCTTCCTGCAGTCTTCCCTGTGTCCATGTATGTATTACTCTCTAAAAGTTGCACTCAAAATTGTATTTTTTTAGAGCAATCAATAAGAAAGCCACCACAACAAAATCCTTGTCCTGCAGAGGTCATTGATGGCTTTGTACGGCACGTGACCTTTTGACGGAATAACCTCTGTCCAGCTGCCAAAAGTATCTGATGAGTGAATTTCTTTTGTTTCTAGAGGGCTCCTTATGGATGAAGGTAGCTGGGAACTGAAAATCCTGCCGTGGTTAAGATAGCAACATACTTTACTTATTGTATCTTCCCAGATCTTAGAAACATGTTGATTTGCTTCTCACATCAGATGGCTTGTCTTACATCTCATCTTCTGACAAATTCTCCAATTCCTAGGCATTTTTGGGCCATTGTTTAATATATTTTTATAGTGTGACTAGCTCAAGACCTTCCCCTCCTCCCAAATCTAAATTTTCTTACTGCTTCACAGTCCAGGGTTGGCACAATTATTTCAAATGATCTGCTTTTCAGATGATTCCCACATCATTCCCAGACTGTGAGACAGCCTGTTTATATGATGGAAGATACCAGAGGGAACCTTATACTGATAGGCTAATTGTTTACATGAATGAAAAAAAAAAAAAAAATCAAAGTAATTTGACTTTCATACACTGCATGTTCCCATGCTTCTGTCTGATTGTATCATCCTTGGTTTCCTGTGCTGAGCATCTCTCTGTCAAGTTCACTTCTTCCCCTTCACCTCTTCACTGTGGCCTATACTCCCTGTACAGGACCACCTTAGTTTCTGGAAGATCTCTTGCTTTCTAAGACTTACTATCTCAGTATTCTTGTGGGCAAGACAGGATAACCATAAGGAAGTAGCAGAGTGATGACTCTGAATGGAGAACGGATGATGCAAGCAAAAAAAAAAAAAAAAAAAAAATTACTGAACCATGTTAGGAAGCTAAAGGATAGTGCATTTATGCAGCTAGAAACAAGAAGCCATTGTTAGCCAGCCAGCCTAAAATTCAGGTACCTGTATGTGCCCCAGTTCCTTTATTGGATATCATGGATTTCTCTGCCTCATCCTTTGTTTTTTCAGACTGTTAAGTTCCATGTGAGAGGGATAATTCCTCTGCTTGTGAAAAGCACCTTTTTACACTGCTGTGATATTCTGCCCAGGATATTGGGCTCTGAAACTATTACAGTTTAAGCAAACTGGGAATCTCCCACTCGTGTTGCTTGAAGTTTGTGTCACAGAGTGTCTGAAGGAAAAAATTCCCAGTCTTCCTTTGTAGTCTGGCACGTACGTTTCACTCTTCACTTGGAACTGTTCCTTTCTTATTTACCTACTTCCTTCATTCTCAGAGCTAAATTTAGTTTATCCAGATGTTTCTTTTCTGAGACTACTAGCCTATCTCTACTTAATCTGTCACTCATTGCTTATGGAGTTGGCAAGGAACATCTAGAAAGTGAGGTACTGCTGAAGAAGATAAGAAAGATAAAGCTAGACAATAAAAATAGCAGAAACCTGTCCTGCAGTGGAACAAAATGAGTATCAGTTTAAGTTCTATATTAAATATATGTTTCTGTGAATGTTTAAAAACAAAAATGCAATTGATAGTACATTAATTCTTTTATTTTATAGAATTTCAGGACATTTTGAGAAAACGTGCCCAAAAAATACTGTTGACACTCACCTTATATGTTTCTCTGTGTGGACTCAGCTGTTGGCAATCTTTGTTTGGTTTACATGTTTGTTCTTATTTTTTCAGCACTTACATAATTTTAGACTAAGCTTTATAAATTACATGAGTGCTGAAAAGGTAGAGGAAACAAAGTTGTCTTGGTATGGGGGGAAGAACCATTTCAAAAGTTCTAGTCCAGCTGGCTTCAGCCCTGCAGTGCCTTTTGCATTAATCAGCTTCTCTGTGGTAAGGGGAGAGAGAAAAGCAAAGGAGAGAACAAACATATTTCAGCTGAATTAGTCACAACAGCTGAATATGCACCTGGTTCGGTGAAACTTAAATTGCGTGATTCCATTCCATGTACGACTGGAATCCTCAAAAATGCTCAACCTCCCAAGGCTTGCATAAACTTCTACTGTTCAGGTGCTAATAAACAGAATTGCACCTTGTTGACATACACTTTCACGGGAAAAATTTTAGCAAAATGGGTTTCATTGATCAGTTTTAATGCCCCTTGGTGAGGTTGGATTTTTGTCCCATGCCTGGAGCACAAAGCAATATGTAGCAGCAATGCTGTAGTGGCACAGCAATTACTTTCTGGGGTTCCTCTTGCTCTTTATAAGTAATAACCACAAGTTGCCCCACTGATTCAGTAAGCACTGTCATATTAAAAAGAAACAAAAGGAAAAAAACTGGCCAATGAAATTGTCTGACTTTCTAAGTTTCACAAGTAAAGAGTATTTTCAGTTGCCAGGAGGGCATTAGTCTTCCTGAGCTCTAGCAGCAAGAAGTCTCTAAGTTCTCCATATGGAGCCACACAGCCAGGCAGGCTGGAATGGTTCCTGTGGCAGGGCAAGTAACATCTTCTATAGTAGACAAATGGATCTTAGAGAAGACCCTTTTGTATCATTCCTAGCAATTATTGCTTTCTGAGTCTCTGCAAAATGCACACTTACATGACTTTGGAAAATATTCTTTAAAGTTATTATTTCTTCACATATTCCTGATGCCAAGTCTTTGGTCCAATGACTTGTCACATGTCTGTCTGCTTAGACTTTCATTACTCATGACTGTTCATTTTAGCATTTGTGTAATTCTAATTGCTGGTACTATGTAAGCAGTGAGGCACACTGACAAATCAGCCCAATGGAGCGTGTAAAAGAAACTTAAACCATGATGGAGTATCAGCAGGATTTATTATCCAAAATCACAATAAATTTACATGCTGATAATCAGAGACATAACTTCTCTACTGTAACTAGAATTCCACTATTCTCTCAACATTAAGCCTGTAATACATACCACTCCTGTGGAGGTAAGCTGAATGAGGATTTTCTTCCAAGGAATGCTAGTAGTCTAAAGAGATTTTTTTGGATATGAGACCCACTACCATTAGACTTTTATATAGCACATCATTAACCTTAACATGCTGTCCCAATTTTAGTGGATTAGCTGTTCAGCAACTCAGAGAAGCTGTTGCAGGTCTTTTCATGAAGAAGAAGAAGAATGAGGAGTCCTATAGTATTACAAATTATAGGACATAATTGGCAAAATATTCAAGTGTCCTCCTGAAAAAAATCTGTGTTCAGCTAAGAACTTACAATAAAGGAAAATGTTTGTTTTCCATTTGGATTTGTTTCTTGTTCGTATTTGTTGTTTTCAATCATTTTTAGATAATGACTTAAACATTGAGCATACAGCATTTGATCCTGGTGTCTTTTGGAAGCATGGCTAATAGGTAGATGTGGCAAAAGGGAAAATACTTCTGAGTTAGGTGACACCAGAGCATACATGCTATTCTCTACTCTGGCCAACTAGCAGGAATAGGCACTGTTGCTTCTCTTTCGACCGCCACTTTGCTCTCGGGGGTTTCTCGCCGCTGTCCCCCGCCCCTCCCCGGCCCCCCGGGACCCTCCGGCTAGCTGTCCCCTCTCGGGGCCGGGGTTTTCCGCGGTCCCGCTGCCCTGGGCTCACCAGGTAGCGTGTGGGTTAGCACGGTCCGAGCTGCGGCGCTGCCTCAGTCACCGCTAGGATTCGAGATAAAGAGACCAAGAGAGACCAATGGTATGCTTGTCCAGATAGATTGTATTGCCTGAAGCGTTGCAGGGACCAAAGGCCCTGGGCTGTTGCCCAGATACAGTTTTATACAGCAAAATTAAGAGACAAGGTCTTAAACAATAGAGACAGTGTTCAGCTAAGGCACATCAGAACCACCCCAGGGGCCAGGTCCAATGGGAACTGCTCAGGGGTGGGGAGAAGGGGGTCTACAGAGGAATGCTGAAGCGGGACTTTCCCAAAACAGTGGAGCATACATAAATGTATCTTTTACCTCAGTTTACCATTCCCAAGGCCTTTCTAATACAATGGGGCATACATGAATGTATCCTTTTCCTCAGTTTACCATTCCCAAGGCCTTTCTAAAACCTTCCTCCACGCTACCATGCCAGCATGACAGCAACAGGCACTTTGCAAAGTAACTCACAAAATTATATGAACTGTAGAATGAACTGCAGAATGAATTAAACAGAAAGCAATATTGCATCCCAGGAAATGAATGTACCTGTAATGTATTTGCACTAGACAGAGGTTCAGCGACTCCTTATATTCTCTTTTTCCTGACAGAACTTAAACACAGTATCATCTATGCTTCAGATAGTCTTGGAATTGCAGATAGATGATGACATGTATTAATCGGAAGTTGCCCTCTTCTGATGTTCTTATCCAGACATCTCTTTCTAGTAACTTTTTGGTTGTAAGATCCTGGATCAGCTAGAGTTCAACTCAATTTGATATGATACTGCCATTTACTTTTCCATAGATAATTAGTCCCAAAATGCAAAATATCAAGATAGAGGTAAATTAAAAATTACCTCCTTCAAGACAGAAAAGAAGGCTGCAGCTGTTCAAATTACAGTGAATAAAAATGACACAGTTTGTTATAGTAACAATTATTTTGCCTTGAATGCCTCACTTATCCCTATCTTTAAAGGATGCATTGGGGTCAACTTCTTTTTAGAAGTGGAAAAAGGATGTTTTGTGCACCGTCAGTAAGAGTTGTTTAAGGCCTTCACAGGTCTTTCTCTCTTAAGCATTTTGAAACCTTCTGTTGATACTTCACTGAGCCTCCAGGCTTTCCATACTAGTGAAGATTCTGTCTACTTTGCAGCCAGGAGAAAAAACCCAAGGCACTCTGAAATTAACCATCTGCCTTCTTGGAAGCAGGTTTACAACTAAAGAGACAAGTCTTGACTGACTATTTACACAAGAAGATTATGGCTCTGTAAGTAAGCCATAATGCTGGTATAACAGGTTTGGTATATTATCTCTAAGTGTGGAGAGCCTAACAGCCTGCAGAACACCTACTTCATCACAAACTGGAGTTTACAAGAGGTTTTCAGCTGCAGAGATGTAACCGTGTGGGACTTGCTCATGGCGAGTAACACAGGTTCCCTAATAACAGATGCTGCTACAAAGATGATGTCCTAAGGTCAGCGTTTCTTTAAAAATTCATAATCTAGAACTTTGCTCCCTCTGACTACAGTAGCAGAACTGTGGCTGACTGGAGGGAGACCAGAGTGCTTCCCCAGAATGCACCCCAAAGAAATTGCCCAGGTTGTTTGGCACTCTCAGACAATGGTGTCAGCGCCCTTGCAGGGCCAGCCTGGCTTTCTGCTCTGTGCAAAGGCTTGAGCCCACAAAGTCTCAAATCCTGGTCCCAGCTCTGCTGATAGAATTTGAGGCAATCCTTTGCTGGCAGTTTACAATCAGTATCTCAGTTATTCCATCTGCAAAATGGAGATGAAGACTTCATCTGTGGAACACTCTGAGACCAACTGAAAAAATTGCCAAATAAGAACTAGATTTTATTACTGTAAATAATAGTATCTCCAGGTCTACAGGGATGCCATATTACAGAGCCTCTTTCTTTCCAGAATTATATAACTTTATTAGTTCTTTCACTGTTTTCTTTAAGGATACTTTTGGCAAGCCTCTCAGGAATTAAAAAGTTCCAGGTCCCATGCCATATTGATAACACAATGCAAAAGCCTGAACAAATACTTTTCTTTCTATTCCCTCTCCACCCTCCTGTTGCTGAAACAATATGAGGTTGTGTGATAAAAGAAGATCATATTTGCTGTTCCAGAAAGACAGAGTTTTGTCCCTGCGCTACAGCTAGACTGTACATAAAAGGTCATTTCCAGGCAAAAGACACAATTTTAAACTAATTGAGTTCACACTGGAAAAGTCTTCAACATGGAGAAGTTAGATAATGCAATTTGAGAAAGACCAAGCTCATTTCTAAGGACAGAAAAGAGGCTGACTGAGACAGCACAGTTTGGTTTCTGTTTTATTTTAGGGCCTGATCTCTGTTTAAGTATTTGAGGCAATTGTAATGGTCCATGTTCGACACAGCAAAGAGCCAGTTGCTGCAGCAAGCACTAAATTGTTAAAGTCACGAATGATCAATATAGTTTTAAGTTCAATATCTGTCTGTGAAATTCCCATTCCATGGTTATATGCATTGATGGGTGCACTAAGGAATTATGAAGAGCAAGGTAGGACTTCTTAGCTTCAAAAAGTCCAGATGAATGTCATTTTAAAACCCTTTACACTGCTTACATTTATGTCCCTTATATTACTTATGTATGTCTGTAGGGAGCGCTGTGCTCCTGGACGGTTTAGGTGAATGGAGACGAGTGATCTCTGAAGGCTGCTCTTAGGATATAAGATTTATTAGGGATGGAGAAAGGTCTTGCTTGGAGCTGCCAGACGCAGCACGTGGCAAGGCTTAAGGGGATGGGGGAGGGGAAAGACAAGAGGATACTCTAGGAGATGGTGGAGGTCCTAAGAAGGGGGAAGATCCAAGAGGGGGGGAAGTTCCAAGAGAGGGGAAGTTCCAAGAGGGGGGAAGTTCCAAGAGAGGAGAGGGGAAGTTCCAAGATGGGGGAAGTTCCAAGAGAGGGGAAGATCCAAGAGGGCATCTGGCCCCTCGGAGACCCCTTATCAGGGGGCTTCAAGGTGGGCTGGAGCAAGACTTGGGCCAGTGGGGTCACAGACACTTGATGTTTCAGGGGAGGATTACAGGTGTAGGATGAACCATACATTTTAGGGATTGAGATGGAACAGTCCATTTGACTTTTGGACTTATCTGTAGGTAAGGGTATTGTCCAGCCAGTATGGAGGATTGTTTTCATCCTGGCTGTATTATTATGAATAATTATATTTATCCATCCTTCCCAACATATGTCCTTATGTCAATAATAGAAAATTGAATCTCTAATACTGATCATACTGGTTTTTATCCAGAAAAAGCTCTAATTGGGATTTCAGTTCAGAGACAGAGGAGAAAAGGGGCCACTGTAAAGAATTATGCTGAGATTGTTAAACTTCAGTGAATTAGCATCTTAATAGCTTCTGTATGGTCAGTTTTGAACAATCTCTATGCTTTAGGCCTGACCACATTCCTCAGCCTCTTTCCTCCTCTCCCTCTGATCCCTCAGACACCTTTTCTTTAAAAGAGTTATGGCCTATGCAGCATTAGCTGTTCTTAGGACTGCAGAATAGTCCCTGCATATCTCTTGGTACTGCTTGGAGAAGCACTGTAGGCAACTGGAAGAGTCTTTCACTTGAATTTTGTCATGCCTTGAAAAAACATGAAGGTGGCTACCAAGTCTTAGATATTACCAAACAGTCTCACTAGAAACAGACATTGTTGTGGTTACTGAAAGCACTACTTTCAAATATTTCTTTTAAAAAAACCCAACCATGTAAATACAAAGGACAAAATGAATAAAAAATAAACCAGCACACATCCTACAGGAAAATCCTGACATAGTAATATTTTTGACTCCAGATAACTTGCATTTTGCAAAAAAAAAAAAAAAACCAAAAAAAAACCAAACAAAAAAAACCTCAAGGAAACAAAAATAACTACTCAATAAGAATTGAATGAGTATTTTCATATTATAATTTCACAAATAAAATAGATGTAAATTACTACAGGATGCTTATGCCTGCCTCACAGAGATATTAGATGGAAAGGAGGGAAGTGTCTTTTTAGGATCTTTTTAAAACAGCAGCAACTTTTCACTTGATGTTTAGCTCTTAGAAATTACAGAAATTACACAGCTAAGAAAAGTTGTTAGAACAAAATGGCAAAATCAAACAGGTATAGAGAAAAGAAAGAGATAAAAAAAAAAGGCTGTCCAAAAAACAGGTTTGAATGGAATTGTCTACTTTGATGTTCTTTTAAAGGGAACCCCTTTTCAGAAGTTGTATTTCCTGAAAATCAGGTTAATTTATGGTATCTAATGATATTATCCTTCCTCTCAAACGGAGAGATTCAGCATCAGCAGAGGTTTAGATTTCTGATACATCCCTATGACATATGGTCATCCCTATGGTTTAGCCTTTATTTTTGTGGGTTTTTATTTTGTGAACACATGCCAGACAGAACAAATAACCCCATAAACCTTTTGTCCACTGAGAGGAAGCCATTTTCCTATCAGTCAGCACAAAGAACAAGCAGAGAAGCCAGTGCAAATAAGGCAGGACAGAGCCTACAGGCAGGCTAAACCGAAAATTTGTGTTGTTCCTAATATATGTATAAATAAAAAAAATAAAATCATTATTTCTTCAACTTTGGAGATGAAAACAGTAATATATTTGAAACACTGACCAAGTCATGAGCATTGCTTTTCTAATAACTGTGAGATGAAAAAAACCAACCAACTCTATAAAATTATTAAGATCATTCCTTGCTGGAATAGCAAAGGCCAAAGAAAAACAGTCAGAAAGGTTGACTTCCAGAAAGACTAGCAAAAAGATATAATTTAGAATCTGGTCTCTGTTAAAAAGCTGGAAATAAAAATGCTGTTTTGAACTGAGTACAACTTTTCCCAAGCTTTTAACAGACACGACTGGCTTGTTACTGTAGCATAGCTATTATTTAGAGGCTTGTCAAAGGCTGTTTTATCTAGTAGGTTCTACAGACGAGTTTTGTGATAAACAGGAGGAGGTATAGAAGCGGCTCTGACTGATGGACACTGAGTTCAGTGTCTCGCAGGTCTGACTGTGTGGTGACATCCCCTGGGAAATGCTCATCTGTTTGCAAATCTGCCTGCATGCCTGCCTGCCTGCAGACAACAGAGATGTGGATGGAAATTACTGCCAGAGACTGATGAATTCCCAGTTAACACAGGGCCCTTGATTTTTCTTGACATAGTGAAGGGACGGCTCTGCTGGCATGCTGACCTCCCTCTCTGGTGATTCAGACTCATATATTCATAATGATGGGCAAACCTCCCATGCTTCTGTTTTGAGCTTAGAGACACATCAGACTACTTTGAATTGGTGAACTTTTTCTTCCTGATTTAAACATGTTTGTTTGCTTTTCCCTGAAGGGAGGTTCAATGTCAAATAGAACATGTTCTTTTTCTAGCTAATCAGAAACATATTCCTGGTGGTGTTGAATGAAGAACATACCCAAAAGGTAAGCAGGTACAAGTGGTCCTTTTGTGCACAGACACAGAGATGCACTCTCAGCAGGCTTCCTCTGGTCTGGAGTCAGATGGAGTGGAGATTAGCAGGAGGAAAGAAATGAGACTTTGGATAACTCTCAGTTTATCATGTGGACTCTGAGTAGGAGAGCTATATAGGGTAAATACCCTACATTTACATTGGGGAATTACCGTTTCCTTGTCATCTCCCTCCTCTTTCTCCTCCCCACACTGAGTTTGATTCTCTTCTCCCTTTCTCTACTTGTTTGCTTCATTCACATGCTTGAAGTATTTCTTGTTTGGTCCCATGTCCATCAGATGACCTTTACAACACACAATGTGAGTTAAGAGCTGCGTGAAAATCTCTGCATGGTCGTTGCTTTCATACAGTTGCATAGCATGTAGGTAGCATCTCTTAGTATTTTAAACATGCTGAAAGGATTATGCTGGCTTCATTGCACACAGAGCATTTCACTACATTTATCCTCTGTTTTTCCAATAAGAGATATGAATCCAGTGATTTCAAAAACCTGTCTTAAAGGATCATTTCTTAGACCCCAGAGTTCACTTCTCAGTGGGGCTGTTTCCCAGAGAGGCACTAATCCTGAAAGAACCCTGATGGGAACAGTGGATGATAAATTTCTACAGCTGTACTGTAATATAAATTCAGGACAAGAAAGTTAAATGCACTTCTGTCCTGTTTTTGCAGAGGTACCTCATCACAGAGCAAGGAAAAAATAGCCCAAATTCTTCTTGGCTCCCATATATGTGGGCTTTGAAGGCAATTCTTAGTTCCACATGCCCAGTAATCAAAAAGATGGCAAGACTTCAGAGAAGCAAAAAATGGCTGGGAAGAGCAATACCCAGAGGAAAATGAAGGTGATAACATATAAACTGGTAAAAGAATGAGAAATGTTTAAACACAAAGAGTAAGATGGGTAATATTAATATAATACGCAAGATAGAATAGAATCACCAGGAAAAAAAAAAAAAAAAAAAAAAAAGACAAGAAAAAGGTTGGTATTAGGGAAAACTTCATTAAACCGAGCTCTGTTTGTTGTTTAATAAGTAGATGGGCAAATGCAGTAGTGGAAACCCTGGGAGATTTAAAATGAGACAAGGAGAAGTACCATCAGCATGCAGAAGGGAAGATTATTCTACTGCTGGGAGGTGGAATGAACCATTCATTAGAACATTCATCTGTAATATCTTAATTGGCAAAGTGACAGCAAAAAAAAAGAAGTGGGAGGTAGAGGCTGATGCTTTATTTTAATTGAAAAGAAAAAGGAGTTACACCAATTAGCTAGGAAAAGACAATGGGGACCTCCCTGATACTAATTCTAATGAATTCAGTCTATGACAACTCAATGAAATATCTTCTGTCATTGTGTTATTCAGAGAGAATATTTGCTATTAAAATTTTATTGCTATCCTTTAAAATTTTAGATTTTATTCTTAGTATGCTAGAACTTTCTTCACAAAATATTGACAAAAGAGCAGAATTTTCTGAGAATCTGAGAATTATTTAAGTTGAAAAGAACCTCTGAAGGCCATCTAATACAAGTCCCTGCTAAACGCAGATCCTTCTTTGAAGCTAGAACAGGTTGCTCAGGGTAGTACACAGCCAAATCTAGAAATATTTCCAAAAATTAAAATGGTAATATTTCCTTGAGCCTTCTGCTTCAGTGTTTGATCTCCTTTGCTGTGAATTTCTTTTTCTGGAATCAAATCAGATTTTCACTTGCTATGTCTCTTCTCTTGTGCCATTAAATTGTCCCTTAAAATGACACCGTAACTATAAGATATATAAAATGAAAGTTAGAAAACAATAAGGACAGATTAAGGCATATTTTAAGATTAGGAAGTCTTTACAAGAATTTGAATTCTTCAGAAATCTCTCAGCCATTCTAGAAACACTTTTCTAGAATGAAAATTTCTTTCTGTCTGCCTGTAGTTCTGTAATAATTTGTGAAAAATTTCTTTTAGTGGCTTTCTCTGACCCCAAGCTCATAGTAGTAAATTAAAACCCCAAGTAAAATACCAGTAAACAGATCCTTGAATAACACTGATCAAGTAATGCATGTCTAAACATTAACTGAAAATAAATTAAGAAAAAAAATGGTGTATTTAAGATTACTAAGAGGGTAGCACAGTGTGGCATGGTGACATACAGGTAGTAAACCTAATCAATTTGTAAGTCAAGTTGATTTACAAAAAAATATAATGAGACTGAAAGCAGGCAGTGAACAGTGGTAATAATTATGAAATTCCCTATTGAGACAAGTCCTATTTCTTGGCACACTGGTCTTGGTTAAATTGGTCCATGGACAACCTAAACAAGAATCACCAGACAAATGTCAATATTTGAAATGAGAGAACAACAGGCATTTTGGATAGCAAGCACATTTTCTTTGGGTCACCCACCTTTACAGCTCCATGTTGTTCAAATATCAACAATATATATTTTAAGAGAATATGTATGTCAGACTAGGAGCACAGGTCTGTCAGAAGCATCATCCAGCAGTTTAGAAGAAGTTGCGAGTCTTTTCTCCAGCCTAAAAACTGAGGCATCCTAAAACCAGATTCTTTCTTTTTTTGTTTCTTTCTTTATTTTTTTTTTTTCAACTGTACTGAAATACTGTGTTTGTTCTTTCTAAACTACCTTATGACATTTCTATATGAGCTATAATACAATAGGTTTTGGACACATTGATGTAAGCTTACTCTGGTTAAGAATATATCAAATTCTACATTTGCCTCCACTATTCATGTCTGTGCCTCAGAATTTTTCAGGGGCTTCACTCATATGTTACTGATAATTTTCTCCACTTTCGTTTGCAGGGAGACAGCCCAAGGAGCTTGGCCAGATAAGTGTCTCAGGGATATTTACAGGGGTGCTCACAGGGAAGAGACACGGGGTAAATGTATGGAGATGGTACTGAAAACATCTTTGTCATTTTAATAAGGAATAAAGGAGTGCTCATGCTCATCTCTCACTGACTTTCCCCACATTCAGTGACTCAATTCAGATTTTGTTCGTATCAGTCTGGGGATTTAATAATCTGTCACTGCCTAATGGCTCTGCATGCAATCAAACACAGATATTGTGCTATATAGAATTCACCATAAAATTTTATGCTGATTATTGTTACCACTGTGTCTGTCAGCTTGAACACCTGCTGTTTGGGGAAGCAACTGCCAGTTCTGACATCTGAATGCAATCCGCAAAATTATAACCATGCATCACTCAAAACATCCATTTCCAAGACACAGTCCAAGCATCATCATTTCCTTGGTTGGTTGCCTGTTAGTATCATTTGTACTAAGATCTTGGCGATAAGTAGAAAAAGTTTCCAGATCTACAAGCCATATACCCTAACTCTCAGACCACAAGAAAAAACATTACAAGTGAGGGGGTGAGGGGGGGAAATTACATTTTTTAAGCTATGAAATGATTCTAAAGGTAGGAAAAACAAAGCCTTAGTTTTAGGGAGTTTGTCCATATGTTGGGTAGAACAAAGCAGAGAACTATCTTGATTATCTTTTTGTTAAGCAGCCAACTAAAATTTTGCATGAAAAATCATAAAGCCAATTTTGCAATATTTTCTCAGTTTTGTGTGAGGGGAAAAAAAGAAAATTCTCATTTAAAAAAACCAACAAATCTTAGATTTGTTAAAAAGTTTTCTTTCTCTTTTAAGGACACATGAGCAACACACTACTTTGAATAGACCTTCAAAGCAATACCTAAATAAGAACATTTAAGTGATTTTGAGAGTAAAAGTGAGCCCCATGGATTTACTTGGGGAAGGTAACAAGAAAGGATTTAGCACCCATTTGAAATGTGGACAATCCTCCATCATGTGACATGGCAACAGAGGAAAATAACTTTCAACCCAAAAGAGACGTATTTGGCCTGTGAAGTTTCCTACCTTGTCTAAAAGCAGCCCTTGTCCTAAAGCCACCCCTGTGTATCTGCTAATACAAATAATGGAGATAGCTTTGTACAGAAAAGAGTTTTAGAGGGTTAAAGGTTTTGAGCAACAAGGAAGAGCCTTCTTATTTGTAATCATAAAAGTAAAAATCTCATGTTCTTAATCCTGCTTTGGTTGAAGCTTTAAAATACTTTCATGCTGGTTTTAAGGCTTCATTGCTACAACTTATTGTTGCAGTTCTGCCCAACCTGTTAAATACAGGCTTAACTGCAGCTGCTAAAATATTTGTAAAGTCTTACCTCACAGCAAAATGGACTTGCACAGATGAAGACCAGGAGGAAGGCTATTAGTGATTCAAATTACAGGTCTCCAGTCCCAAATTCACTAGTGAATAAACAATTTGGTAAACATCACAACTACATAGGCTGCTGAAAATCCTCTCTTTTTACTAGCACTAGGATGAATGAAGGTTTGTTAACTGCACCCTTGGTATGGATCTGGGTACTCCAATTACTCTGGCATTGAGTTAAATTACCTTAAGTGAATTGAATCTGCTAAGTAGAAACTCAGCATCTTAGCTTGGGTGACTAATCTAGTCTTCTGCTTTCTGGACAAACTGAACATTGATGTCATTCTTCTGAAATTAATGGCCTCAATTATTTGGGGTGGCTGCTGGGCCAGTGATTCAGCTGGACTTCATCTGAAATGTCTGTGAAAATGAAGTTTTCAAAAAGCATTTATTTTAAGATAGACATCATTATGTCACCTAGTAAAACTAAAAAAAAGCACCCACACATCTCTGCAAGAATTAACAATGAGATCGTCCTTTCAAGCCATCACATTGTAAGAAAAACTTCCTGCCAGGAAAGTCAGGAAACATTTGGCCAGAAAGACATATCTTATGCTGAAGTCTGGGAGCTTCTTTCCAAGTGGAATTAATTCCACTACTCAAACCTTTCAGCTACTCAAGAGTGAATATGTAAGCTAAATCATCATCATCATGTTTCCCAGCTGCCCAATACATTGAAATCTCTCCAGCATTTCATGGAAGAATGTTTCCTTATGTCCATACTGAATAAAGTTCTCAATAGTTAAAAAAAAATCCCTTTCTGAAAATATTCTGCCTGAATAATTTTAAAAGCTTTTTTACACAAGTTATGGGTTTCACCAGAAAGCCCACAGCAATAATTTTTCACTACTTCAACACAGAGAATTTCAAATGTTTTGTTCTTTCACTGAGACTAGGAGGACACAGGTTCAGAAAATTGATTTCATTATATTTTTCAGCCATTGCAACAAAAACGGTTAAAAATCCAGAACAGGTTAAATGTTCATTCTCAAATAAATGAGAAACAAGATAATAAAATACCTCAGACTAAACATTTACACGTTGTCTGCTTGGGCTGGAGTGCACGGACATTTGAGTTCTTTGGATTTCTGGTGGAGTCTTATGCTACAGCAAAGCATTTGGCTGAACTGCCAATGGCACCAAGTTTACTCAGGAGGTTGCAGGCATCATTCCATCATTTCAAGATTCACATTGTCTGAACAAACATAAAAAATGTGGAAAAGAAGCTGAAGAATGTCAATGCAGCAGAGAATGAAACTGGACTTTGTGCTAGCTGGATGCCAATGCAGCATATTTCCCATCACACCCACACCTACTACTCAGATTGCGCAACATGCATTTTCTAGGAAGTGCATGTTCATCTGCTGAACAATTCAGCCTGAAGCATTTGGATTAGGAGGTTATAATGCCTATCAAAAAGGTTGAACTGCTTCCTCACATTTTAGCTGGACTAACAGCAAAATAATTTTAATATCAGGGAATATTCATCTGAATTGCAGGCTACAAACTAAGTCAGCTTTTTTTTCCTGAGAAGTAAACAACATCAGAGACTTAAAAAGTCATAAAGCTCAGTGCTACTGATAGTTCCAGACTTCCTAGCAACATATGAAAAAATCCAATTCTGTTGTACTAATGATGGAGGAGACAAAGAAAGGTAAAAGTCTTTTTTCTGTCTGCAGGTTGGATGTAGCAAAATTAAATTCTGCATAAACAGTAGAGCTGCTCCCTTCTTCCTCTCTGTCCCCTGGCCAGGTCTTGGGCCCTTCCTCCAGCTTTCAGAGACAATGCCAGCCCAGGAGACAGGAGAAGGAGAGAAACTTGCTGTAAGAATTGGTGATATTCCCCCTATAACAGGGTGCCTACCAGGATCCCCCTCAAAAAAGAGGCAGGTGGGAACTGGACATTACTGGGAAGCAGATCTTCCTGAGGCTGTGACTTCATTTTGGCTTAGTGCCCTGAGCATCTCAGTGAAAAGTGCTTGGTATATTGATCTGTTTCTAATGCTGAACCAGACCTAGGCTGAGATGGGTGTGCAGCCCTGGGGTGTCTTATCTCAACGCAACGTCTAGACTTTGCTGTTCATGTCATCATTTAGCTGCCATTACCATCTTCCTTGACCAGCGTGGGACATTTATTGTGTCCATTGGAATTGACCAACTGGCCAAAAGGGCCTGTAAGCTGGATGTTTGTACAGGGACTGTCTCCATGGGCCACTGTACCAGGGGCTGCTGTGTGTTACCTCAAAAATGCAAAAAGTGAATAAAGAAAAATTGCCAAGAAAAGGTTAGTAACACAACTGGGTCTACATTGTCCAAAGCCCAATATTACCTTGCTGTAAGAAATTGAAACCAATGCACTTCTATGAGGCAGTTGAGCAAATGGGAGTTTTCATAGGCTGGATAGAGACTTCTTGATGCTGCTCAAGAGGAATTGCAGGAAAATCCCAAGTGGATATAAGAAAATATAGACAAGGCAGAATTTACTGAGAGACACCTTAGCTCCAGGACCTCTTCCAATGATACCCACAAATTAAACTATGGGTGATTGGATATCTCATTTTCCTTGTAGAATCCTGAGGGATAATACACAAAGCCATCAAAATACTTTATGCCCTGGTGTCAATAAGTGACACATCCCTCTGTGGATAAGGTGTGATGGAGTAGAAGTGCCAGAACACAGAGAGATCCTTGGCTTAAACACAGTGGATCCTCCCCACATCTATTTCTCTTCCTGGGTAGCTAATTATTTTGACTAGAATAGCTCTCACTAGTAACAATAGTTATATTTCCTACTAATATTTGTAGTGTGAAACAAAAATGGTCAAACATTTCAATTGCTTTTATCACACAATCAGCATGCTTGGCAACAAGCTGCATGTAGATTCATAAGAGCATTCAGCTACTAACCCTCCTCTGAAATACTTATTTTTAGTGTTAGTTTTAAATGCAGTATGTACTGACCAAATTCTTGTTTTGTATTTTTGCATTCCCTCTGAATTTTCTCTTGCATATATTGTTACTCCTTCTGTTCTCTCCTAACCTATTTTGAAATGTTATTGTTTGTCATTTTATAGCTGCTGTATTTCACCTCAAAATTGGCTGCATTTCAGTTGTGGTCACTCATTACATCTAGTTTATCAGTCTCTGAAAGACTATGGGGGAAAAAGTGTTGAAAAGGAATAAAAATCACTATTATTATTTTGGATGAATAGATCTTTCACTATAACGACATGCCATAAAGAAGACTAGGATAATTAAGTTTAATGAAGACTATTCACCATTTCTACCCACACTGAAAATAATAGAAACATTTATTTTCTGAGAATGTGAGAATGTTTGCTGTCTCTGGACATTAGGCCCAAGAGATGCATGGCTGCAGCTAAGAAAAGTGCTGGTTAATAACTTGAGTCTTGAAAACATGATGTGCCTGATTAATAAGCCATGAGATTTTTGCTGTGACTGTTTGAATCTTCAGCAACTCACATATTTGCTACACACAGCCCCCAAAGAAGAGTGTTAGAGGCTAAAACATAGAAAAATCAGTCAAATTTAGCGCAGAAAAGCCAAGAAGATCTGGCAAGAGATCCCACACTTCTCACATCCCTCTGCTGCTAAAACATTCAGCCTATGTTCTACTTCCTGCAGCTTCCTTCAGGCTGCAGAAAGGATCATTTTTTAAGTGCTGAAAATGTAGGTCCCTGAAGAAAATTTAGATGCCAACGAGTTAGCAAATTTGTTGAAAAATCCCAAAATGGGATTGGACAGCTGATCACGAACAGCAGGAATAACAATGCCCTTTGCCTCAATTAATTTAAACAACTAATTTAAACTCCTGTCTGCTTTGGATCATATTTTTTGTTCAGAATGAACCCATGGTCTATGAATGTATCCTTTTCTATCCTATTCTGCCAATAATTTGTTGACTGCCCCTCCTGGGGGCAGGGGACAGTTGCATCTCATTTCCTTGGCCAGGGAATTTCCTCTTTTCCAGCAGTGCATCTGCCAGCAGCCATCACATGAGTATTTCAGTAGTCTGAAAGATTGCATGTCACAAGAGTTAGCTGGCCTGGATTTATCACCCATCAAAATCCTTATTAATTATTATGTAAGCCTGAACTAACATGAATACTGGCCTCCATTATGCATTAGATATGGATAAAACCCATTAGAAATAACCCTAACAGTTCTCAGGTAATCAAATTTTAAGGATGATCTCATTACCAACACACAGACTGTTTCATCACTTATTAGTGATTTTGTTTTAGATAGTGTTTGGGGAGAGTGTTTTGGGGATCCATTTGGGCTATGGAATTCTTTACGGGGGAGCAAACCAAGTTTTAAGATCATGTAGGTCAAAGGAATAAAAAGGCCACTTCTTCAGCCGAGTTATCTTCAAAACCAAACCAAACCAAAAGCAAAAGAAAGCAAAACAAAACTGTCCTTTTGCCTCCCATGTATTAACAATGACCATTTCACCTATCCACAGGGGAAAACAGATACTGCTTATTAGTACTTTACGTATGTCCTAACACCTGCTGAATACACTGGCATACATTTACAGTGAATCACAGACACTTTCTTTATCATTTTTGCAAACCAGATTATTTTCTTTGATGCTATCAGCAGCTTTGTCATAATATAATACTTCTCTATTCTCATTTTTCAACATACTAAAAATAAACACGCAAGCCAGAACTAATAAAAAATCCAATAGAAGTATAAATAGGAATACATTTTTCAGAAACTTCTTCCATTCTTTATAGAAAATAATTCTGTATGCATCTGGTCAGAGAAAGAGCATGTTGGTGGTCTTGGACTCCCCCATTGCCTACCTCAAAGTACAAATAACAAGAGAAACTTGATAAGCACCTATTCACAAAGAAATGGCTCAAATCGAAACAGAGTTGTGGCAGATGGCTTGCACATTTCAGAGGAAGCACAATGAATGATTTCAGTTTGGAAATTCTGCATGGGACTGGATGTGTGCTGATATGTACAAAGCGGTGAGAGGAAGGGATTCAGACAAAGTCCCTGTATCTCTGACTTCTCTGGTGGTTGGTAATGTGTGTGGTATTCAGTAGAACATCAGCAATCATTCCAGGCTACAATGCTTTCTGGTGCCCCCAAGCAGTGCTTTGTAAACCCTGGGAAGATTTCCTCATACATCTGTTCATGGTTGTCACACGAATGAGCTATTTTTGTCATACCTGTGGACAGTAGTTATTTTCATTCTAGTTTATTTACTGTGTAAGTGGAAAAGGAATCCTTTTTTAGTCACTATTCAGAGCAACATTCTAAATTTTTTTCCACACAAGCCCTCTGCCTATCTTGGTATCTGGACATTTTAGTTCTCTTTTAGGTTAAAGGCAATTACATTGCTCATAACTTCAGCATCACTACCATACATACCATACCATACATAGATCTTCATAAGCAGAAAAAAGAACGTATTTTCAAAGGTGAAGAGCTACAATGCAGACCCCACAACACACTCACACATGCACACGCGCATACACACACTTGCCTTTAAATAGAAGGCTTAAAATATTTTTCATGAAGCATTATTGGGATTTGGAACTTCAAGCAAACGTTTCTGAAGACAGGCCAGCTTTTAGAATTCTTATTAGATATTCCTCATCAAAATCTAGGAAATCTGCTTCCATTGTCTTTGCTGCTTTTTCTTCCTCAACTTTAATCTAGTCTCTCCCACTTTTACATCTCGTGAACTGTGGAACAGACCTTCCTAAGTCATGGGATTCATGATATAGGAGAGCCAATATAACTGAAACATGCTGGGATTTCTCCTGTTTTGCAGGCTTTGTAACAGTCTGCAAATTCAGCTATAGTTTCAAGCTGACTTTATTTCCTTACTCCTCCTGCCAAGTGTCTCCTGTGAGACAGCACACTGTCTTTCATAATAATGGTATGTTTTCCCCAGTGAGCATCTTATAATATGCTGGAAGCTGTATATCACGTTCCGAAGTGCTGACAATTAGTTTGTGTGAAGGAGAACACCATGCAGAGAAAATCAGGAGGCAGTAGTCCTGTGAACAACCACTCTTTCACAGAGATTTTCTTTTCATTTTTGGAAGAAAACAAGTTCTGAAGCAGAATTCATTGTCTCCTATCACAAATTGGATTCAGAATTCCAGGGTGATGTGAGGTGAAGTATAAAAGCTTTGCCATTTTTAGGCTATAGGAAGCATTTACACATCAGAATTAGGCAACTGGCATACGCATGTAAGCAGAAGCACACCTTGCATGCTTTCTTCCAGATTTATTTAAACATGTCACCATGCAGAAAAGCTGCAGCCTTTCTTGACCACATTAGAGTTTTACAGTGTCTGTGGTCAGAAGATAAATGGGCAGAAGACCGTGTCCTTAGTTTGATTTACAGGGACATTTTACACTATTCCCTTACCAAAGCAGGGTTTAAAAGGGGTCTATATCTGCTTTAAGACCAGACAAATGCACTGCCAACTTTAAATGCTTATGAAAATCAGGGCATTCACATTTGTGTCTCCAATTTCTCTAGCAGATATAAAATATTCTTTCCTTTAATACCTTTATCTCTTATCTTTCTACAAGTGAAACTATGCTTCATTACATGGTTTGAATTACTGAATGCAGGAAAATCACCATCTTAGCTTCATGTGTGAGATGGTGTGACAACAAGAACACAAAACTGCAAAAGACCTTTGTACAGACCCTACTTAGATTCAGTGTTTCTACTGCCCTTCCAGTCTGACTTAATAATGTATATGAACAGTTTAAGATCATAAGCAGCTCCTGAGAATATTTTTGTAAGGTGTGTTCTGAATCATGCCTGTATACCAGCCAGCAGTGCTGACTCTCTGCTGCTGCAAGTTGCCTCCCTTTCTCTGCATCTCCTCAGGACTGACAGAGTGTGGGAGGAGAGTTTGAGGCCAGAACCTCCCTGCCCTCTTGCCTCCTCCTTTAGGGGCTGGAGGTGGGAAAGCCCTTCTCTGGCTTCACTGGAGGAGCATGGGGAAGAATTGGCCTTGAATCTACACCTGTGTATCTCCTGTAAGATGTCTGATGTAGGAAGCTGTCGCTGTGGGACACGTGAAAGCACAACGCGGACCACCTGCTGCTTGCAAGGTAAAAAAGGGACGTTTATTATCTGACTCTGTCTTTTATACCTTCCCAAGGGTGACATTGGATTGGAGAGTGAATGGGCCACCTCTCCAAAGACATTGGACAAACCAGCAGTACATCAAGTGGTCTCCACCCCCATAAAAGAATGTAAACAATATGTTGTTTACAGAAATTGTGTGGGAAAGTTCTCCAAAGGAATGTCAACTCAGAAGGCTTTAGGAAGTCTTAAGAATCAGGGTGACAGGAAGCAAAGCTTCCCATCTCAAAGGAGGCTGTTAAAAGGAGTCTGGATCTCAAGGACAAAGAGTAGTATCCCTTTGGGAGAAGGCACAGTGGATACTAATAAGTATTTAAGCAAAGTTCAGGGAAAAGGAGCTAGCAGGTAAAGGGAAGAGCAAAGGTGGAATATTAAGCTGCACAGTGGCAGTCTCAATCACCTTGTGAATTATTATCAGAATCAGAAATCAGTGAGTATTGTAAGTCATGTGCTATTAAAGAAAGGCAAAGTTCATTCTTCGTTATGGCCCCGTGTTGAACCAGCAGTGGTTCCATGCATAGCTCTCAAGTATACCTGGAAAATATATTGTACATTCCATAGGGAAAAAAAAAAAAAAAAAAAAAAGGAAAAATAAAATAAAATGGATACAATAAATTACCCACCAAACCATGTGCACAAAGAAAATAAAAAGACTGTTTGAACAGCTGGAATTTAAAACTTGTTATATCCCTGAATTATTTATATTAATAAAGGAACAGCTACAATTAAGGTTAAAATTATCATACACACAGGAAGAGAAACAGTCCTGTTATTATGGCTACCAAGAACTCATACCCTGCGACTGTGCTGGCAAAGGGCTCTGTGTTATTGGTGGTAACTTTAGATAGACATAAAAGTGTTTTTAACCACAACCACTTGAAGCACATGAACCGCTGTCCCAGCCCGTGGGGATCAAGAGAGTGCAGGGCTGAGGCTGACGCATTTCTGCTTTCATATTCAGTCCCTTAATACTTTTCTGAAGCTTCAGTATTGAAACCAGACTAATGACATTCTCTGTAGCAGCCGCAAAAGTGGCTAGAAACAACCTAACCAAAGTGTACATAGAGGGGTTTTTTATGTTGCCTCTGCAGTTGTTTTTGGACAGAACTTTACTTAAACCTAAGGGAGAAAATGTAGCCTTAAGTCTCTTGGGTTTTTTAAATAATAATTGTCTATTAGGAGAAGTATCCAGGTTTTCACTCCCAGTCCTAAAGGAGAAAAAGCAGGTCACAAGGCAGCTTAAACCTTTTAAAATGTCATGAAATCTTTCCAATCTGCAGTTGGAAACCCTGACTGTGAGGAGCAGAGATTGTGGATGTGGATCATTGTAGCTGCACAGAGCCCTTGGAGAAGGTAGTAGAAATTCCTTAGGCAGAATCAAGCACAGAGAAAAAACCCTGAGTATCTGCAAGATCTTGATAAGAGAGATGCAGGAATTCAGCAGAACTGCTTGAAGTAAATACATTTGATCTAATGCTGTCTGAATTCTGATTCCACATTGCCAGTGGAGTCGGTATGTAGCAAGCGCAGGGAAGCTCCTCACTTTGGATGAAATGCTCTGGAGGTAGTAAACACTTTTATGTGGACCTCATCCAAGAATGACTGAAGTTAGTGAGGGCAGGATTTCAACCTCAAAGTAATTTATAAAGGTCAGTGAAGTAAAAAGAAAGACTGTTATTGATTTTTATGGGCTTTGAATGCACTTGTTTTTCACCTTTGGGAATTTCAGTCAGATCAGAACTTTGTAAGTCTGATCTGAGCAACAAGAAGTCGTCCTTTTGTTAGGTATTTTCCCACACCCAAAACCACTAAAAACTCTCCCACATTTCAGTATGATTAGCTGTTGCTGTTCAGGTCTGTGGAGAAGGTCCAACCAGAATAAATAAAACCAGGAGAGAAAGCTATACATTTTGGAATCATATTTCATCACTTATGCCACAATATGCATTTTTTTCCAAATGACATTTAATTGCTTTCTTCTGAGGAGCTCCGTTTAAAGCAAGGTTTTCCTAAATAAATCCAGAAGTTTCTACATCTCAGACAAATGACACATCCTGCATTTAATCTGATTTCAAATAATTCCACTTGAAAACATGTTTTCTAATTTTTTTAGGTGAGTAAAATTAAGATCATCAGAGTTGAGAAAAAGGATTATTGTTTCCCAGTTCTTTCAGTCAAATTGCATGTTTGCTTTTTTGATTCTCTATGGGGTTTTTTTTAATGGTCTGTAAATGAAGCACAAAACTCATATATTAGGGCAAGAAATGAAGGAGATACATCTTGTGCATATGCTTAATAAGGGCTCAGGAAAGTAGTAGATATTCTGGAAAACCCTGTCTTTCCTATCCCCTTTCTGCTTTCCACACACATGGAGCAAACTCTTCAAATGAGAGAGAATGGATATGCCAAGTCTAGGAAACACCTCCTATTTCCCACAGAAGGGTAGCTGAAGAACGTTATGCAATTTTACATGCTGCACCTGAAAGTTAAGAACTGAAGAAACATTCATGGTACAGCATTCAATGACAACTGCAGATTCACTTGTTTCAGCTCGAGTAGCCAGTTGTATGGACTGTGGTCTGTCCTCCTTCAGACAGGCAGTGGTCCCAGAGAGCTTGGCCAGGCACCACAGAATTTTCCTGTGGAACAGACTTTCCCATAAGTGCTGCTGTATTTCTTATGCAAAACATTCACTATTGCCTTAAGTCCAAGGCTGCCTTCTTGTGGAGTCCATTATTGTCCTCCTGTGCTTCCATTCCCTGCATGCAATTCAAGGTCATTGACTTTGGTGGATGGGCAGTTGTTGGATCAGAGCTGCTGAGGCTCTCAGCTGTGATGCAGAGCTTTGGTTAAGCTCCTCTGTGGAGCCTGTGTGGAAAGCAGGAGCTGCCTGCCCCTGCACTAAGACTTGAGAAGTTTCAGAGAAGCTGCTTGGATCCTTTGGGTCATGGAGCAGGCTCCTGTATGCAGGAGTGCTGCAGCTTTGCTCAAAGGTAACTGGGGTCTAGACCAAGAGGGAGCAATTATCAACTGCTGCAGGGAATCTGCATTACCAGAGCACATAGTACCTGTATAAGCATTTATTTTGAATAGAGTTAGGCACTTATTTTCCTCTTTTTTTTTTTTTTTTTTTTTTTTTTTAAAGTGAGCAGTAGATGTGGTAAAAGAAATGGAGCTCTGGAGGCAATGAAATAGACAAAAATTTGTTCCAAGATCAACTGAAAGAATTTTGAAGGCTAAAAGGCAATTTTCCTCATTCTCCTTGTATGAAACATTTGTCTACGGAGACAAATGTGCCAGAGTAGTCTGCTGTCGTGGTTTGACACGGAAAAAGAAATTTTCTTAGAAGGAAGAGGTCAGTTTGGATATTGACCAATTGAAGGTGGACACGCCTCTGAGAACACAGAGGGGTTAAAAGCAAAATTCTCAGGAGAACTCGATCTCTTTAGTTTCAATCAGCGTGCAGTGCAGACTCTCCCCTGCCCGGCGACGAGCTGGATGGGGGAGGGGAAAAGCCATGTGGCCTTGGGAGGTAGGCCCAAGGGTGCAGGGACTGGGACCAGGCTGGCCCCCTGCAGATGGAAGGGTGGAGAAAACTGAGATGTCTCCATTCCCCCCGCACCCCGTCAGAGTCTCTCTCTCTCTCTCAAGAGAAAGAGACAGAGGCAGTTTTGTCAGCAGTACGCTGCAGGGAAGGAGAAGAGTGGGGGGGGCCTCAAGCTGCCCAGCTGCCTGTGGAAACCAGAGCCTGGGCAGTGAGCCATCCTTGGGAGTTGGGACTTTTAACCCTTCCTTGAGAAATGAAAGCTTTGTGAAATTTTTCTCCTCCTTGACTTGAAAGAGAGGAAGAGAGACAGCTTAAACCCTAGGATGTCAGAAAGAGAAATTCTAGGTGGGAGGAGATGATGGAGTAGCTTTTGGCTAGAATTTTTCTTGGTAGTCACAGACTAAACCAATCTTCTCCTCCAAGAGAGACTGTATTTTAAGAGGATGCTGGTGGGCCAAAGAGACCTGCTTCAGCTGAGAAAAGACAGAAGTAGAGCGAACAGAGAAAAGTTAGGGAGGTTTGTGGTGGTACCCCCTGTCTTCAGAGAAGAAGAAGAGAAGATCTCTGTTCTTAGACCCTCGGCCCAGGGGAAAATGGGGGGGACTGTAGTCCCAAAAATGAAAAACTGAACTGCTGTTTTTTCCCCTCTTGGCAGGGCATCCTTGAAAGGAAAAATCCTAAAAGCAGTCTGTCTATCCATGCATTGGTAGTGAGAGCACTGTGCATGGGAAAGGAAAAGGGTCACCATGGAAAACTTTTTCTCCAGGCGGTGCCATGTGTGACATGGAAACACATGATGTGGCATCTGTGTTTCTTGGGGGGTCTGTGGCACAAGAGAGGCTCCTCTCTTCCTCGATGGACTGAGTATCGATTGTCTGGAGGGTGGAAACCTGATTGGGGTCCAGATTGTGTCTCGCTGTGGTTTGTTGGAGTTAGGTAGTGGAAGGAGGAATGCTTTGCAGAGTTTCCATTTTAATCTTTGTGTGGGGGTTTTTTTCTTTCTTTTTTACTTTTATAGTAGTAGCTTAATAAAGTTTTTTTCCTTGTTATTAAGCTTGTGCCTGCTTTGTTCTGTTCTCGATTTCGTTTCACAGCATTCAATTGAGAGATTGCATTTTCATGGGGGCACTGGCATTGTGCCAGTGTCAAACCATGACATCTGCTTTGACATTTTTACTTCTGGTCCTTTTTCATTAGCATACCTTATAAATAAGGAAGCACAAAAAGCTTCTTTTAAAAGCAATGATGACAAAAGGGTGGATTAAAAAACTTTGTTTCAGAGTAAATTAAATATCTGGAGTTGTCCAAAAATACCTGTTTGTTGTTTCTATTCTGACCTCTCCAAATGGAATCTAAATAATATTTCTCCAACTTTTTCCACTCACACACCAAGAAAAAAAGCCTTTATTCTTCCTACTGTCTTCAGAAGTTGTCAACCATACATGAATTATGTGAGCTATCTTGAGGTACAGTTATGTGACCTAAAATCTATAACTTACCAGGCCAAATACCAAGCATTCTGTATGCTTGAACAAAGATTATTTTGCATTTTAATGAAAAATATACTGCAAGTAAGCTGAGGATTTAGAATTTTCTTATTCTCCTACCTAGAGATACTGTGAACATCAAACACAGATAGAAGTTGCAGTTAATAAAGTTTAGAAACTTCAAAAAAAAAAGAGAAATTGCTTTTTTAAAAAAGAAAATTATTTTTTTAAAATGGCATTCTTTTAATTCTTAGAGATTTCTGAGCCTATTAAATATTTCACAGGGCACTGGGGAGCTCCCATGTCTAGTTCTGGTGAGACAGTGGATCTGAAACCTGACATCGGTTCAGACTGGTTTATTGCAGGTGCCACTTGGATATTTATAAATCAATGGGACCAGATGGGATCCACCCTAGGGTGATGAGGGAGCTGGCAGATGTGCTTGCGAAGCTGCTCTCCATCATTTATCAGGAGTCGTGGCTCACTGGTGAGGTCCCGGACGATTGGAAACTGGCCAATGTGACACCCATTTGCAAAAAAGGTAGGAAGGAGGATCCTAGTAATTACAGGCCAGTTAGCCTGACCTCAGTACCAGGTAAGATAATGGAACAGTTCATACTTAGTGCTATCACACAGCACTTACAAGATGGCCAGGCTATCAGACCCAGTCAGCATGGGTTTACAAAGGGTAGGTCATGTCTGACCAACCTGGTCTCCTTCTATGACCAGGTGACTCGTCTGGTAGATGCAGGAAGGGCTGTGGATGTTGTCTATTTAGACTTCAGCAAGGCCTTTGATACTGTTCCCCATAGCATACTCCTGGAAAAGCTGGCAGCCCATGGCTTGGATGGGAGCACCCTTCGTTGGGCTAGGAACTGGCTGGATGGCTGGGCCCAGAGAGTGGTGGTGAACAGTGCTGCATCCAGCTGGGGCCAGTCACTAGTAGTGTCCCTCAGGGCTCTGTGCTGGGACCATCTCTCTTTCATATTTTTATAGATGACATGGATGAGGGCATTGAGTCCTTCATGAGTAAATTTGCAGGTGACACTAAGCTGGGAGCTTGTGTTGATCTGTTGGAAGGAAGAAGGGCTCTGCAAAGGGATTTGGATCGATTGGACAGATGGGCAGAGTCCAACAGCATGAAGTTTAATAAGTCCAAGTGCCGAGTTCTGCATTTTGGACACAAAAATCCCCTACAGTGTGACAGGTTTGGGACAGTATGGCTGGACAGTGTCCAGACAGAAAGGGACCTGAGGGTGTTGGTCGACAGCCGGTTGGATATGAGCCATCAGTGTGCCCTCGTGGCCAAGAAGGCCAATGGCATCCTGGCCTGCATTAGGAATTGTGTGACCAGCAGGAGTAGGGAGGTTATTCTTCCCCTATACTTGGTGCTGGTGAGACCACATCTTGAGTGCTGTGTCCAGTTCTGGGCCATTCAGTTCAGGAAGGACATAGAGATACTTGAGAGCGTCCAGAGGAGGACAACAAGGCTGGTGAGGGGCTTGGAACACAAGCCCTACGAGGAATGTTTGAGGGAGTGTGGGTTGTTTAGCCTGGAGAAGAGGAGGCTTCTTAGAGGTGACCTCATCGCCCTCTACAACTTCCTGAAGGGAGGCTGCAGACAGGTGGGGGTTGATCTCTTCCACTGGGCAGCAACTGGCAGAACAAGAGGACACAGTCTCAAGCTACATCAGGGAAGACTTAGGTTGGATATTAGGAAAAATATTTTCACTGAAAGAATAATAAAATACTGGAATTGTCTTCTTAGGAGGTGGTGGAATCACCATCTCTGGATATGTTTAGAAAAAGACTGGATTTGGTACTTGGTGCTATAGTCTAATTGTGGTGTTAGGGCACAGGTTGGACTTGATGATTTTAGACGTCTCTTCCAACCTCATTATTCTGTGATTCTGTGATTCGGTGATTCTGTGATTGCCTGCCTTACACCTTGGGTCAATGCAATTAAAGCAAAAGAACACAAGAAAAGTATCATAGTTTGGTACAACTGAAAGAAAAGGTCTATGATAAGGGGATAATTTGCAAAGTTTTTCAGGTTTTGGAAGTTAGATGTGGTCCTTGTAGGAGACTGGGAGGACCAGGGACAGTCAAAATATGAATGACATTTACCTTCAGTACATCAACATTATTTTTCATCATGCAAAGTGTTTGTTATTTTAGTGCCCTTTAAAGAGCACTGCTCTTCAGAAGCCACAATCTGCATGAATCAGGCCCCAGAAGTTATGAGAACTTCTACTCTGTGACCTCTACCAAAAGCACAGTGCGCAGGGCATACAGGCATTTTGTGTGCACAGCCCAGCAGGCAAAGGGCTGCTCACAGTGGTGTGCCATATCCATACACCATTCATGTCTGCAGTATTTAAGATGCATTCAGACACTGGCATCCTAAAGATAGAAGGTCAGATATTCCCCAGACACATTCTCTGTGCCACAGGGATACTTCAACAGTAACAAAGTGCTACTACAGCTGTCAATGAAAAAGACAACTACAACTGCATCCCTTCTTCTCATCCCTTAAAAAAGGCAGCAGAGACAATGCAGGTATTTTGACATGCGAACCCAACTACTAAGAAAAGCAGGGTGTTAATACGTGTATACACTCAGTATGTGTATTTGTGTGTGTGCGGCTGGCATGAATGCTCACAGCAGTCAATTACCTGTATCAGGTGTGTTCCATGGGACTCTTCACAGTCCTGGCACCTTGACTGCTCAGCCTGGTGACCTGGCTCTGATCCCCCTGAACCTGCATTCTATACAAGGAGTTGTGACAGTGTGTATCTCTGAGAGTCAGGATGCAGCCAGAGTAGGTACACAGAGCATACAGCTGAGAAGTTATCCTAGATCTGACTGATGAGAAAACACCTACACAAACAGCCAGCAATGTTAAACCTTGTAGTAAAAACTTATTTTCTCAATTTTCCATTGATACTTTTCACTGAGGTCATGGCACTCATGATCCTAATTCCACAGACCAGAAAGCCATCTGAGCAAGTGAGAGGCGAGCAACACTGCTGCTGTCCTCCAGCAACAGTGATGGAAAGGAATCTCATATCTTTTTAGTTCCTAGTCCACTGGCAGCCTTATTGTTGCACAGATTGAGAGCTCTACTCCAGGTCGCTGAGGTATCATGAAGTGTGTTGTACATTAATTACACAAAGAGACAGGAGAGCCGTTGCATCCAGAAGTATGTAATGTAACACATATTAAATTCAAATATATAATATTGGAAGCACACATACAATTGAAAATGCATAAATTGATATGGAGACAAAAATTTTATATTAATTTAAGTGATTTTTCAGTTACTTAGACCCCCTGAAAAAGGGGATATAAAGTCACCCGGTTCCATGCACATGAAGTAGCAGACCAAAGACCTCCCTAGGTCCTCCCTCTGACGAGAACAGACAGTGAAGCTCTTCCAAGAGCAATTCAGTGTCAGTGCTCTGGGTCAATTCCTCTGGGAGCCTTTCTCTGAATACTGTCAGGATGTATTGGTGAAATTAAGGAAGCAGTGAGTTAACCTAGATGATAAAAGATAACTGGTAAAGGTAACATCTTAATACATCCATGGCTTTTACTTAACACTAGCTACTAAATTTTTTGCTTTATTTTCTCTGTTACTTTAATGTTTAGGATATACTGACCTCTCAGTCAGAGGTACAGATAAAAAAACCAGAATACATTAAATTGCATGGTCACGATACCATTGTGTCACTTCTAATACTTCCCCTGCCATTAGGTAAGATTGTCTACAGGCATATTGTATAACTTTTTCTGTCAATACCGGACATGTTAAACTGAGTAATGTAATGTTACTCTTAGTATCTGTTTATCTTCTGACTTCAAATACAGAGCCATTGAGCTGCTTCTCTGGAGTCTGTGAAAGGTGAAAAGGAAACACAGACAGTGTAAACTACCACAATCTCCATATGAGAAGAGAAGAAAAATCAGTGTTGAAAATAATTGCTCAAAATGAATAAATGGTCTCAGATCACAAAAACTAAATATCCACCCTTACTGTGATGTTTTGCAAGAAGCCTCTTCACGCAACACAAAATTAAGCGTTTTTATTTTTACTGAGCTATAAGAATATTAACATTTTATTTTGAAAATAAAATCATGCCTTATTATCCTAAAATTGATACTCTTGGTTTCACTGTTTTAAAAACTATGAACTAGATTAAATGCAATTTGCATTTAGTTTTGCAGAATATTGTATCTTTGCAAAATTAACTCATTTCTAACATACCAAGATGTTTCTCCTGGATATGCTGCTTAAAGTTTCCATTTTTCTTGGGTTTTGAGAGAATATTAAAATTTGCAAATATGAAACACAAATGCGAAGTAGATAGTTTTTACGGTTTAGAGGAAACACATAACAAAGAATCTGAAAAAAACCCCAAACCCAAGACCTGAATCCTTGCCAGCTTTGTTGCAAGATTTAAATTTTTGAATAATTAAGTTAAATTTCCAGATAAGTTGAAACTTAGAGTTAAAACAACATTAAAATGCTATTTCAAAATTATTCTCTTATTCTACCATATAGGACAGTCTGATTAATCTGGATGGCCTTAATTAGATTTTTTTTAAAATATAAATATATATTTGTAAGGAATATCCCGAGCCCTTTTAAAATCCACCTCGACTTCTGTGTCTTTGAAATTGCATGTAATAACAAACAAACAAACAAACATTTAGGTGTGTTCTGCACAGCTGGTGTAAAGAGACTCTATATGAAAGTTATGCCATTGATAGCACAGTTCCTCAGATTATATATACAGAAGACATTAACAAGAGAGCAGTTGCCAGTGATTCTCACTCTAGTATAGATCTCTGTACTGTTCTGAGAACAGCTGGTGCAGACTCAAAATTAAAAAATTCTTAAATTAGCTAGTGTAAACAAAGGAAAGCTCTGGACTGTGATTTTTTTTTTTTTTAATGCTTCACTCCATTACTGAACCTGCTCTGTCACCCCAGGACAACAAGAAATCAAGAGAAAGAAGCTGAAAGAAGCCTGAAATCATCCATACAACCTGACCAAACCTGGGCTAGGGTGCCAATTTTGTTTTGCTTGAAGAAGAGAACAGAGTTCTGATGATGAGTGCTGTGTATTTTTGCAGTCTATTCGGTGAACAGAACATGTGCTTAGTGGACATCACTGGGGGCCACAAGGTGTGGCCTCTGCTGTCTTAGAGCATCTCTCTGACCTGTGTGTGTACTGCAGATCAGTAAATTTAGTAGGCTGACTCCTCAGACAGCCAGTGGAGCTCTTCAGCAATATGGTAAACTTGTACATCAAATCACAGGAACTCCCTTACCTGGCTTGGGGCAAACACCTTACAGGAAGGAGGTATGTTTGCAAAGGACAAAGGAAGATTCTCATGGTCAGTTTTCTCTTAAATGTGTGGCCTCACTGTGCAACTAAACCTAGAGAGTTCAGAAACTTCATAGCAAAAGTACCTTCCATATTCTTTGGTGTAAGACAGGACTTTTGCAACATTGCAGGAAGAATTGCAGGCTGATGTTCTTGAACAAGCTGCACACACAATATGAAATCTGTGTATGCCCATTTGCTGCTCACATGCAACACTACTATCACATTTTGCCAGAGCAAATTGGAAAAGGCATTAGGCTTTCAAAAAGTGACTACTCTTTGAAATAGAGCTTCACAAGTTCCTAAAAAAGCACATACAATTATCAGGTTGTAAAAGAGGCTGAAATGCAATTGGTGTTGATATTTCTTCTGAGACGGTCGATTTATAGAAGTGCTTAAATATGTGTTTGCTGGACAGATCCCAAGAAGAGATGCCAGTGGAACAGAAGTCTCTCTTCTTTCCAATTTTTTTCTTATACTCCTCTACCTCCTCAAGAATACTTACTGCCCAACTTCTAGACCAGATGTGTACCTTTTCATTGTAAATATTAAAAACTTGCTAAGAAGAAAATGCAAGTTCTTTACTATACACAAACTGAATTTCCATTATAAAACTGATTAATGTATTAGCCAAGCTTCTTGGCAGATAAATATAATAGGATTACATACAGAGAGGTCTTCAATGTTCCCAGTTTAATGAATGGCATCAGGTCATTCAGAGATATTAGTTTTTTTACTTCATTTAGCAATTCTGATACATAAATCTCCACTGTATCCCCTTCTGTGAATATGTGGATATAAAAAGTGAATTAGGAGCTCCTCTTTTCAGCTATAGCTTTGTGCCTTCCAGAATATTACTTAAAATAGTTCAAAATTTGTATCCTGTGCTCTGACCTTTCCAGTTGCCAATGGAAATACATATTGCTGTTTCCAATAGAATAATAGATTCCTAGAATATTCTGAGTTGGAAGGGACCCACAAGGATCATCAAAGTCTAGCCCTTGGTCCTGCACAGGACACCCCAAAAGTCACACTATGTGCCTGAGGGCATTGCTTAAACACTTCTTGCGCTCTGTCAGCTTTGGTGCCATGACCATTTCCCCGGGGAGCCTGCCTGGTCCAGTGCCAAACACTCTCTGGTTTAAGCACAGCTTCATGTCCTATCACTAGTCACCAGAGAGAAGAGATCAGTTCTTGCTCCTGCACTTCCCTCATGAGGAAGCTGTAGACCACAAGGAGATCTCCCCTCGATCTTTTCCAGGCTGAAAAAACCAAGTGACCTCAGCCACTCTGCAAATGACTTCCCCTCATCCCATCAGCATGGATGGCCCAGATTAGAAAGGTGTGAAGGTGACAAACTGCAGCTAGGATGTGATCTCCTTCTCATGACTCTGAGCCCCAGTGTCCCTGGGACTGGGAGCTTTCTGGCTCTCTGAGCTCTACACCTAATGGAATCTTGGGGCAGCAGGTAAGGTCTCTTTCACCGTGCTTTTCCTGGATTAGAAAAGCATGGAGGCATAAATGTGGGTGTCCTGCCGTGATTCCCTAGCAGGCCTTTTCCAGTCTCAAGTGTCCCCTGGCTGAATCCTTGCTAGTAGATATACACAACTTTAAATCAAACATAGGGAAAAAATAAGGAAAAATATCAGAAATGCAGAGTGCTTAAGGTTTCAGATTTTGGTCTTGCCATCTGAACCCCAGTTGAAACCATAAAGATATTGGCCTCTGCACTCCAATTCACTGCACGTCTGAAGATGGTTGAAGCCAGCAGCTGGTTTTGTTTTGGGTTTGTTTGCGATTTTTTGAGATTGGTTTTTAAAACAGAAATTTCTGTTCCACTTCAGCATACTACCTTGCATCCATTTTGTTCAGAATTCCCAAACTAGAAATAAAAAGGGTGCAGAAACAGCATATATTTTTATGGTTGATACAACATAAGATGTGAGGGCAGAATGATGTGCCCAAGCATTCAAAGAGAACGGCAGAGCTGGACATTGAATATGTCTTTCAGTATAATATTCCTACACTTATACAAGTACCTGTCTTTCTGCTTTCTCAAAGGCTGACACTGTTACACTTAACACCTTCAGGTCTCTTTCCATATGCCTAACATTGGTATTCCAAGAATCAGTCTCTCTGCATGTCCTACACACCTCTAACCATGCCCACCATGGCATACTCATACACATACATAAGAACAGTTCATACATAAACTAGTGTCATGGTTATGTATGAACTGTCCTTATGTATCCCCTTTCCATGGCTGTGCCCTTTCCCCAGAAGGACAACTACAGAACTGCTTTCCAAAAACTGTAACAGTGTACAAACAAAATCTCCATAGCACAAGGTGTACTTCCTACACCCTCATTTCAGGTCTGGCTCTTTTGGGCTGACAACCATGAACATCGATTGGCCACCCAAATCCATTTTGTTTTGTCTGGTGCATTTCTCTAACACCACCACTTTGTGAAACAACACACTTTAAAACTCAAACATATATATATATATATATACTTATTTCTGGCTTTTTTTCTGACACAGTGGACCCTTCCACTGTCACTAGTCAACAGAAAGATATGATATTTCTTAAAAGACTTTTCTTTTATACAAGACTTTTCTCAAAAAAATTGTTTGAATTCATGTTCTATCTCTTTTTTCTGAAACTTTTCTCTGGGCCACCCACTGCCCTCTAGGCAGTGGCACCTATCCAATAACATGCTGAAAAAGCTTGACAAGCTCTGGCTTTTCCTCATCTATAGCCTCCCAGATCCTATTCTTTCACCCACTAAAACCTTTGGCAAAACTCCATATCACTTCAATGGAAGCAGAATCAGGTTGCTGATGGATAAATGCACTTCTTCCATCAGATCCCCATAACAGATATAGAGTTGGTAACCGTATGGGCCTTTTATTTTTCTCTATTGTATTATAAGAATACTGAAAAGTATCATAAATGTATAATGCTGTACGTGCCTCTAACACCATTTTCTGAATCTTACACAAAGTACTTGGCTTCTTCCATTTTACTTCTTTCGATTTCAGGTTCACATTCCAACAACCACTTGCAGAATTAAAAAGGACTGACTATCTTGGCCAAATGAAAAAGTACATTCCTGATAGGGCATCCAGCTGAGAATTTGAATAGGAAGCAATATACTCAAAAGGCATTCTGTGTCTTCCTCCAACCCATCATCCCACCAATTTTCTGTTCTCTCAACACTCTCCGACTAAGCAGTTCCTTTACAAGATTAGCTTACTCCAAGATATTTTATTACCTTAACCATTTGTTTGTAATGGTGGTTGCTGAATGCAACCTTACGAAGGCATGGATGAAAAGAAAGGAAAAGGTTTGAATGCAATAAGCTGGCCTGAACGTCAGCCTAGAATGTGTGGTGAACTGTTCTACGAACTACAGATTTATGAAGTGTCTCTACATCCTTCTCTCTCAGTGCATTGCTTGGTTACTTTTGAACACCTAGTTCTGCGTGGTTAATGTCAGAACTAGCCTGCTGTAGCAGGGCCTCTCCAGATGTCCTAGTTTAGGGCAAATTTGGGGAAAAGCCTCTTGGAGGGAGCCCCCAGAAAACAAATCCTCACGGCCCCTCCCCACCCACCTGGTTCAGGAAAAAAATTTCACAGAGAGAAGTGGAAAAGAGCCTGTTTATTTAACAAACAAAGCACTCCCCAGCACTAAAAAAAATAACACCACATGACAAAAAAAAACTCTTTCACCACGCTGAAGAGATGAACAAATCCAGAGAGTCTTTCCTGGGCATGGTTGCCCAGGTCTGGACGCTGGGGATTGCTCTCCAGCACTGGGGATGGCTGCTGCAGATCACAAAGCACAGGCTTTGGGTATTACTTGGTGTTTCACAGGTCCCAGTCCGGAGCAGGTTGGGTGGCATTCAGGAAAAGGAAAGGAAAAAAAAAACAGTCCAGGGAAAGAATTGGATTGCTTAGCTAAACTAACTAGAAAGCAAAGGCAAAAGCAGAAGCAAGCAAAGCAAAGCAAGTGAAAGCCAGCAAGTAAGCAAAAGCAAGCTAGCCAGCACTAGCCTCTTCTAGGCAGCAGACCATGCAGGGAGGTGAACCGGCTGATAACAAGGCAAAACAAACCTTCACTTTCAGAGTCAGTTCTGAAAGTACAGAACATAATATCAAACATAAACAGAACACACAATTGGGGATACAAACACCATAACGTCACCCTACGACACCAGTACACAGCCCTTTTCTGCAATTTCTCCCTCATACTGCTGCCACAGCAGATATTCCTGATGAGACCAAACATAGCACTCCTTGCAGGAAAGACATTTATTTTGTTATGACTGGCAAACTCTGCTGAAAAGGGTAATAAAACAAGTCATATAGACTTAACACTGGATATAAGCAAAACGGCCATCAAAGTGAACATAAGCCGTGATAATTAAGACTTGTGCTGTGAGCGTCCACCAGAGAGACTTGGGATCTGGGAGCTCTCTCTCCTCTCCTGTTATGGAGCTAGCCAGATAAACAGGGGAAGCTTGACTGCTGTGGTATGCCTTTAATCATACCAAAGTGCATTTATTATGGAGACAAAAATCAAGTTTGCTTGCCAGAATGTCATTATGAAAAACCTAAAATATGATGGAAGGTGGACTGACGTTGTAGGCTTACTTAATAATATATAATTGCTTTATTTATCAGTGAATTCCAATGAATGTGCTATGATGTCAAATGTGCCCAAGATTTTATAACCAATATTTATGAATTTGCAGTGCTGAGTAATTCTCACTGTTGGTTTTTATTAGCAACAGATCAGTCTGTGCTCTACTCATTTTCATCTTGGGCCAAAACTGTTTTCATTTATTGCATGTCCAAAGGAAGTGACATCTTCATTTAGTCAGTCAAACAAGTTATCATTACCATTCCCTGCACATCTGCAACACTCAAGTATAGCTACATAAAGAAGAATGTGCTGTTTTATATATTGTCATAAGTCAAAGAGAAATAAAAGTACTTGTGTTTTATTACCTTTAATATAATGATTATCTTAGAAGGCTTATATCTTGCAAAATAATCTCTATAAGGCATTTGTTTGGATTTTGGAAATAAGACCTGCAAACCTGACCTGGAGCATAAAGCCCAGAACTAAAAAGCTGCCAAATTAAAACAAGAAAACAAAGAAATAAACTTCAAGATTTTTCAAAAGTACTTCTTCAAAAGGTTTTACAAAAATTCCGGTTGTGGTAGACATTTTGTTTCTGGCATCCATTTCGGTACAATACCCCATGGGAATGCTAGCAAACAGAATTAGGGCCTTAGATGTGGGAATCCAGGTCTTCCCTCTGGTAGTGCCGGAAGGTCTGGGACCCTGACAAGGGGTCAGGAATCCCTCTGTACAGAGCCCCCAGAGACACTGTCTGTGATCTCTGTCCATGGAAAAGAGTTTTCAATCTTACAGGATGAATTACAAGCTCTGAGTGTTTGATATAAGTAATAATTAAGTGTGGCATGGGTGCAAAAGTAAAATTTTAGGATTCTAGATTAGGGGTTCAAAGGGGACAAGATAGAGGAAATTGGGTGTGTCTTGTCCTTTTTCTTCTTCTTCATGCCCTCCAGGTTTCACTGTAGTGTTGGCATTTTTCTATTGGCTTAGGCTGGGGACACACTGTTCAATGTAGGTGACAGATATTGGCACGTTATTGTAAATATAGCGCAGGTAGTTTCTGGTATATAATGTTTGTAACATCCCACTGAGGGCAGAGCTCCACACGCTGCCCTGCAGGACAGACCTGCGGCAGGGCAGCAGAACATGTTAGAGATAAGCAAGAATAAACAACCTTGGAAAGAGCACAGATGAATTATGACTTCTTCTTTTGCAACGGCGCAGAAAGACAGAGACATTCTACAATCTCGCAATCATCAATACCTCAGATTCTGACACTTAGAGCTTTTATACACAAGAGCTCAGTAGTGGCTAACAAAGAATCCAAGAAAACACGTGTCTTTGTTACCCAGGTTAGTTTCACAGATAGCAAACTTAGCATCTCCAACAACTACGCTTACCAAAACTTATGCTGGGATAACTCCCAGAGACATACCATTGCATCACAAGAGTTGTAAAACCATACACGTGTCTCTGGCAGTCCCACAATCTCTCTACAACACTGTGCAGATCTCAGACCTGAATTTATTTTCTTGTTAATGCATGCACAAACTGCCTCGGGTTTACCAATACCTCCTACACATTTTGCACTCCTACACATTAACAGAGCAAGATCTTTTAAGAAAAAAAAAATGTCACCATAATTCTTCTTTGCTTTTTCCATTGCACTATCCTAGTCCAACCGGAGACCCAGAAAGAATCTTACCCTACAATCATAACAGGAACAAACAAAATTCCTATAAGGGCAGATCTTCTTTCATATGTTCTTTGACATCCAAGCAAAATTTCTAGCTGCTTTAGGCAGCCCAGGACCTCACCCTTGTTTTTGGAAAGAGTACCAGTGCTGCTGAGAGCCTACAAAGAAGATCTAAACAACAAATACAAAAGAATGAGAGAGAAAGAGTAGCTTGAGAAAACGTGTTACAGCATTTGAAACCAGAAGTATTTTCTCATGACAGAAGGGCACCAGCACACTGTGGCACTCAAACAAAATCAACACCAGTGCCAAAGGATATGGGATAATGGAGAACGGGAATTTGGGACCTGGATTCCCACATCTAAGGCCCTAATTCTGTTTGCTAGCTCCGGTGTAGTGTGCGCAAAGCAGCCGCTTCTCCTGCTCCGGGAGCCTGACAGAGCGGTAGCTTGTACGAGGGCGAAGAACGAAGCCGCAGACCACCGGACTTGTGTGCACAGCCTATGGGCTGCTAGAGGAAGGTGGCTGCAGCTCCCTAACCCATCAATTCACAGCTGGCATGCTCTATGGAGCTGTTCCAGGACAACTTTCATTGTTTATTGGTTCGTCCTGATTAAGCCCCTCCTGGGAAATTCATGCTCGTCCCCTGAGGCTCCGAGATGCAGAAACATCGATGGCAGCTGCAGAAATGAAGGGCTGCGTTGAGATATCGAGAAGCAAGAACATAGCCAGCGCCTAGTGTCTGGGAGTCAGCAGCTGCTGGACTTTTGCGATTGCCTTCACTGTGCACTGAATGCCGAGACATGTGCACGCTAAAAAGCAAGGTGGGCAAGAGGAGGAAGAGAGCACGGGCATCAGAGAGCATCTGGCATCTTGCCCTGGAAAGGGCAGTGTTTTTGGAGTGTGCAGCAAATCCGTGTTTCTGGACAAGGGAGGCATAAGTGCGCTGCGCTCCTAAGCTATCTCCCTGCGAGACACACTGCCAAAGCTTTTCGCTATGATGCAGTCTAGTGCAGACGCACACTAGGGCTCTCCGGAGCTGTCCGAAGCCAAGCGCCGGTGGCCGGCGTCTTTCGGCTGAAGCAGCGCTTCGGAGCGTACGGCTGTTGTGTGCGCGAAGCAGCCGCTTTATCTGCTGCGGGAGCCGGACAGAGCGGTAGCTTGTACGAGGGCGAAGAACGAAGCCGCAGAGCACCGGGCTTCTGCGCGCACCCTAAGGACTGCTAGAGGACCGTGGTGGCCGCTCGCCTGCCTCTTCAATTGCATTCTAGCATCCTTATGGAAGGTGTTCCAGGACAATTTTCCTGAGTTTTGAATTCGTCCTGATTAAGCCCCTCCTGGGAAACTCGTGCTCGTCCTCTGAGTCTCCGACATGCAGAGACCTCGATGGCAACTGCAGAAATGAAGGGCTGCGTTGAGTTGTCGAGAAGCAAGAACATAGCCAGCGCCTTGTGTTTGGGAGTCAGCAGCTGCTGGACTTTTGCGATTGCTTTCACTGTGCACTGAATGCCAGGACGGCATGTGCACGTTAAAACAACGAGCTGGGCAAGAGTAATCGAAAGATCACGGCCGTCAGAAAGCAGCTTATATATTGCCCTGGAAAGGGAAGTGTTTTTGGAGTGTGCAGTAAAATCGTGTTTCTGGACAAGGGCGGCATAAGTGCGCTGCGCTCCTAAGCTATCTCCCTGCGAGACACACTGCCAAAGCTTTTCGCTATGATGCAGTCTTAGTGCAGACGCACACTACGGCTCTCCGGAGCTGTCCGAAGCGAAGCGCCGGTGGCCGGCGTCTTTCGGCTGAAGCAGCGCTTCGGAGCGTACGGCTGTTGTGTGCGCGAAGCAGCCGCTTCTCCTGCTCCGGGAGCCGGACAGAGCGGTAGCTTGTACGAGGGCGAAGAACGAAGCCGCAGAGCACCGGGCTTCTGCGCACACCCTAAGGACTGCTAGAGGACCGTGGTGGCCGCTCGCCTGCCCCTTCAATTGCATTCTAGCATCCTTATGGAAGGTGTTCCAGGACAATTTTCCTGAGTTTTGAATTCGTCCTGATGCAGGCCCTTCTGGGAAATTCGTTCTCAGTCTGGCTGCTCCCTCTGAGCACAGATAAAGCCCCTGGAAAATAGAAAGGTATCTGCTATCAGCAGTAGACAGACATGGCAAGCTCATGAAGTAAAATTCATATATTAACAGGGAAATGTCCTCAAAACAGGAAAAGATGGAGTCACGATTTTGGGTTTGATCACAGAGTGGCCCACTGGAGAGACTGGCCTGCTTGCAAAAGTTGGATGAGTAGTCAGATTGCAGCTTTGAACACTCAAAAGATACTCAGAAATGGGCAGTGGATTCAGATACAGCATCAAATGGGTTTATGTTTTTCTACCAGTACTGTGTGCAGAATAAATGTGAAATAAATTCAGATCACCCCCATTACAGAGGAGAAAATAAATTAGTTTCCCCCACTGTGCATCTCATATCAAGATCACTTTGAGAACTGATAACTTCAAAGCTGAGAATGCAGCTGTTTGTAAACAGTTTCAGGCCCAGTTTGCTCAGTGTGTATTTCACATCATCTCAGTTTTTCACACAACATACACGTTCATACTACTTTAGGTAAATACTCCATCCAATCCCCTCCTGAAATTTTGTAACTCTTTTGGTTCCCTCATAAATTACACAGAAAATAACAGAAATTAAAAAAAAAAAAATCTGTTGTAAGTATTTGGCTATTGAAACACAGAGCAACCAGAAGATTTACACAATCCTCCAGATGTAATCTTGGTATGAAGATCATGGTAGTTTTATCCATGACAGAGCAGAATACAAAGAAATTGTGTCATGTGTAAGAGAAACCCATAAGCATTTAAACTGGTCATTGCCTAGCTTACTTCTTCTCCCATTACAGAGAAGGCTTTTCGCGGCTAAAATAGTATCTCCAAATAATCCAGATTCTTTCAGAGCATTTCTGCATCAGTTTACTGGTCCTCTTGTGATGATTCCACTCCTCCCATGTTGAGGGTTGGGACTGGATGATCTTTAAGGTCCCTTCCAACACATAACATTCTATTATTCTGGGATTCCATGTTGCTGAACTGTGGAGCTCTACACAGTCATGGTTTCCTTTAGGATGGAAACTGAAGAGTGATGGAGTGGACAGGAAAAAGGAAACAATACCCCTCAGAAGGAAGGATAGGAAATCTGAAGTTGGTTTTGGAAGAGAAAATATAAAAAATCTGAGAATCTAAACACTATATTTTGACAGTATCAAATGAAAATTATCTTGACTGCAGACTCAGAGATCTTTGGCTCTGTCTACATTCTTAAACTTCTACATACATTTGAAGTCTAAAAAGAATGAATCCTGCAAGACTGAGTTTTCAAATTGCAAGAGGGAGCCTTGAAGCTGTCCAGATTCTGAAAAAGAATTGCTCGAGACCTTACTTGCTGCACCTTTAACATTGTCATCCCCAGAGCTATTCAGATAGTGTTCCAAAGCTGTGACTCAGAAAATGAGGCCTCCAGGGAGTTTTTCTCACCTAGTAAAAGCAGCCAAAATCCAGGTTTAGCACCAGAGCAGGCTTCTATTATAAGAGTGTTAGTGTAATGATGGATCCCTCTGAGACACTCTAGGATGACATCTGTGATGATAAGAGCTCTCCCCAGTCAGTTTTCCTCTGTCTCTGTTCAGTGACCCTCAGAGAAACAACATGAAATCTGACAAACACATTCCAGGAACATTACTTATGGTACATTTTAGTGACTTCAGCTACAAATATTTCCTCCTGTTTTTCTCATTGTTGTAATCGTTGCATGACAAAATAGCTCTCAGTATTCACTATCACAATTGATTTAACCTATCTGTTTTATACAAGTCAACCTATCTGCTTCTAATTTCATTTTGCTTTCAAAACAAGTTTATAGAATAGGCTAAGATGTTTTTTTTGTAATTTATAACAACTCCAGACAACCCATCTAGACTTCTATGTGTGGGAATCCAGAGCTTCCCTCTGGCTGCCCTGGAAGGTCTGGGACCCTGGCAGGGGGTCAGGAATCCCTCTGTACAGAGCCCCCAGAGACACTGTCTGTGATCTCTGTCCATGGAAAAGAGTTTTCAATCTTACAGGATGAATTACAAGCTCTGAGTGTTTGATATAAGTAATAATTAAGTGTGGCATGGGTGCAAAAGTAAAATTTTAGGATTCTAGATTAGGGGTCAAAGGGGACAAGATGGAGGAAATTGGGTGTGTCTTGTCCTTTTTCTTCTTCTTCATGCCCTCCAGGTTTCACTGTAGTGTTGGCATTTTTCTATTGGTTTAGGCTGGGGACACGCTGTTCAACGTAGGTGACAGATATTGGCACATTATTGTAAATACAGCGCAGGTAGTTTCTGGTATATAATGTTTGTAACATCCCACTGAGGGCAGAGCTCCACACGCTGCCCTGCAGGACAGACCTGCGGCAGGGCAGCAGAACATGTTAGAGATAAGCAAGAATAAACAATCTTGAAAACAGCACAGATGAATGATTGCTTCTTCTTTGGCAACGGGGCAGAAAGACAGAGACTTTCTACAATCTCGGATTCATCAATACCACAGATTCTGACACCATGGATCTCAATCACTTGTAGCTATAATAAGATAAAATCTCTGAAGGAACCTTTGTCATGAGAGCATTGTGGCAGGCCAAACTGCATAGATGGAGGGGCTTCAGAGCAATACTTGGCAGAAAAAAAATCAGTGTATTGGAGACTTACAACTGTTCAGTTCAGTATAATAGGACTGAGTCCAAAAGAAAAAGGGGGTGCATTAATGATTTTGGAATTGGAAGGGGGGGGTCTGATTTCAGCTCATTTAATTTGTCAGGATTTCTGATTCTTTAATGGCAAGCTTTTCAGAATGGCAGATATAGCTTTTAAATGCATTTAAAAGCATTAAAATGCAGTGGAATGGAAGCACATTTTCTGAAGGGTACAATTTCTGCCAAAAGCAGAGAGAAGAAGCTATGTCATTTTTAACAGATGATAGCTTTCTAAAGCTACCAAATTATCTTTGCAGCTACAAAAGTAACTCTATTCTCTTCCCTTCAGGGATTTGAAATATTAAGAGCCAGTTTAGTTGTCTTTTATTCCCCTGATTCTGTCTTTTCTAGCTTTTGTACTTTCCTTATTACTCTGCATGTCTCTGAGCACACTTTTTTCTGTACCATTTTCCCAGCTACTGAATGCAAAACTTTGTAAGAAATCCCTAAAACTTTTATCCTGGGTAAACTAAATTACAGATTTAAGAGCAAAACAAAACCATATCTCAAGAGTTCTTTATCTTTACCAGAAGCATTTCAGGACAGTGTCCAAAATTCATAATGCAATTAAGATACTGTCTTCCGGCATTGGTGCAGTTGAGACTAATCCTCTTCAATGCTTTGACTCAATGATCAATATTTCTAATGGCTATCTTTATTGAAAACTTGGGGCTCCTTCTATCTGGACATGGATTCCTATCAGACAGTTTAAAGCCTTGGATTAACCTTCAAGCAATCAAAGCATTAACTCTTTTTGATTGTGAAAAGCTAACTTCCCCAGACATGAGTAAGTATATGGCTCTTGGAAGAGAGAAAAGTTTGGGCAAGGTTCACAATCAGTAACAAGCTGCAGTGATCGTAACTCCAGGAGAGCCTTGCTCCCCATTCACATACTGCCTTTGGCCTGGCCAGACTGAAGCTGTTTGCATGTTCTTGTTTTGGTCTGAAACAAAAAGACATGAAGAGACCAACTGTGGAGAGCAAGAGCTTGTAGGAAATTGCATGTTTTAATTTCCTGTACCAGTATTCTGCAATTCAAAATGTTGATCGTTTATGTGCCTACATTTTCAAACGTAAATTAAATACATCAGTTGTGCCTGGAACTAGCTGACACAACTGAGACGTACCATTTATTTTCCTTAAATAAACCAAGCTTATTTTCCTCATTTTTTCTTTAAGTTTTTATATGGTCCTATATTGTATATTGTAAAAAAATGACATGATAAATGGATGCCTCTCCAGGGTGTTCCACTGCAAAGAATGCATCTGCCATTTGGTCATGAAAGAAGAAACAGCTTTTTGTTTCTTCACAAGCCAGATGCAAAAACATTGGATATTGAAACTGCAAATAGAGTAGGGACAAATGGTAGATATTTAGAGGTTGTGCTTTTCTCCTTTGAGGGAAGATTTTTTATTAAATTCTGAAATTTAAACTGAACATAAAAGTCTTTGAAGTACAGACACTGAGGCTGTCATTAAGTGAATCTCATTAGAGTTAAGGAGAGATTCCCTGCAATGCAAGCCCTTGGAATAACATTTTACCACTTCAGTCTGAAGCACAGACCTGTTTACATAAGCGAGTTGATCAGAAATAGTTTCTGGCCAAACAAATGTTCAAGAAGATTAATGGTGAACACATGTTGTATTTTGTTATCTAAAACAACACCCAAATTCTCAACTGAAATCTAGGTTATGTGATGACATAGAGTGTTGGTTAAGGGTATTTCCTGCTTTTGGAGTGTTAACTCTGTCCATTTTTATTGCCTTTTGGAGAATGCAGTTGGGCTCTTTGTAGAAGAATTTCACTCAATTACTATGGAAGGGATGAATTTTCTTTCCTGCTGTAGGGTAAAGACGTGTAGGCCTGAGAGGTGCCCCAAGTATGTACGTAGAGATCACAGAATTCTTTTATCCACAAGGACAACAATGAGATTACTAGCAAAAGCAGCTCCTCCCTCAATTCAAGCTATTCTATAGTGTTAGGATACCAGCGGAGCTTATGGCACAGCAAGAGGTTTGGTATTACCCTGGTTCACCAGAAATCACAGTTATGTGCTGCTGGTTCTAGGCGGTTGACTCCATTCTGCTGAATTGGTCTACAGCCTGGAGGCCTTATTAGAGCTCCCAGTGTTACTGAATAATTAAATAGAACTGATGTAGAAACAGTCCATGATGTACAACAGACCAGGCATGTTTACCTTGGTATTAAAGAGAAACTCAAGCCATTAAATCAATGAAGCTAAAGGAAGTTGAAACTAGCCATTAATATGGAACTGGACATCAGATGGATATCCTGGTAGACAACAAGTTGAACATATAGAGATGTGCTTTTGCAGCAAAGGTGGCTGCTGCTGCTGTGTAAGGGAAGGGCATGGCCAGTAACTTAAAGGAGGTGGTTCCTCACTCAGCCTGGTGAGGCCACCTGGAGTGCTGGGCCCAGTGCTGGGCTCCTCACTACAGGAGGGATGTGAGCATGTGAGTATACCTCAGCCAGTCCAGGGAAGCAGCACAAAAATCACAAATGGATTGGAGCATCTGACATAGTAGGAAAGGCTGAGGGCTGGGATTGTTTGACTTTGGTAAGAGTAGGAGTAGAGGGAATTCTTAATAGCATGGATGGAGACCTGATATAGTGGGTGTAAAGAAAATAGAGCCAGACTCTTCTCAGTGGTATCCAGTGGAAGGACAAGAGGCAATGAGCACAAACTGAAATGCAAGAGATTTTGTTTGAACACCAGAAAGCTATTTTTTTTTTAACTGAAAAATGATTCAGGATTTTCATAGGTTGCCCTGTGAGGTTGTGAGTCTCTGTCCTTGAAGATATTCAAACCCAGTTGAGTATTGTCCTGAGCAACCTGTTGCAGTTGAGCCTGCTTTGACCAGGGGGGTTAGATTACATAAACTCTAGAGATTTCTTTTCATCCTAACCATTCTGTAATTCTGCAATTACAGACTTAGCCATGCAAGTGAGTGTGATACACTGGGGATTCATTGTCCACGTCTCAGCTGCACTCAATACAGACAGCTGAGCATTCCAACTCCTATGCGAGTGAATATCACCTACAAATTTACTCCTCAGTGTGTCTCTGGCAGCTGCTTTCTACCTTACAGTTCTGTGTCCTATCTGTCAGAAGGAGAATCATGAAAATGCAAAAGCAAGAGCTAGAAGAGTGCTGGAACTCAAAATGTCTCTCAGACATTTTTAGAGGTTCCAGGCCTTGGTCAGGAGTATTTTAGACCTTGGCAGGCAGCTGGAAACAGCTGTGATTTTGAGTTTGAGCCATGGAATGAGTTACCAACTTTGAAGGTGGAACAAGCAGTCACAAAGGGTTAGATAGTACAGTAAAAGTAGTTACAAAACAGAGGGAAAATTTTTTTAGTATTGTACAGGGGGGTTTTAGCACCTGTACAAGGGGGTTTTTATTTCGCACATGGTTCTAAGTTCCAAGAAGTTCTAAGATGGAGGAAAGTGGGCTGATCCTGTTCTTCTTCCTTCTTCTTCCTTGCCTCCATGTTCTTGGTGATGTTGGCACTCACAGATTGGTTTAGAGTAGAAAAGCACTTTGTAATATAGGTAGTAGGTATTGGGGGAAAAGTATAAACATGTAATACATAATGTATCATATAAAAGATAGCAGCAGCCCTGGGCTGGGGGAGAGAAGAAGAAGACAGCAGACAGAGAGGATGTCAGGGTGTGTGTGTCTCTCTGCCTGGGCTGCTGACCAAACAGCCGCAACCCGAGAAGACAATCTTTTAGATAACTCACAAGAAACTGCCTTGAGGCCGAACAACAAGAGGCTGCGGGGCTTTTCTTTGGAAGCACAGGTTGGAGGAGAGACTTTACCGGCACACGAGACCCCAGACCAAACCTGGGGTTCCCACAGAAGAGGTTCTAGGATATGTACCCACATAACACAGACTGCAGCAGATTGTCCTACCTGGCATAAGAATGACCAAATACATCATTGTTGCTGGATCTATGGACCAAAGTCACATTTTCAATTCAGCACGTCAAAAACTCTGCCTGCACTGGTTCTGTCCATGACTGCATTACCTATTTCAGGTTACAGAGCTGCCAGCATTAGTGTTGCCTTTCTATTATGTATTGTTTCTCTTCAATGAAAACTGAAGAAATACTAGCCTTTGGCCCACACCAGCAACTTCAAACAACCTTGTCACACACCAGTTGGTGGCCATCTCCCTTTTTTAGAGGGTAAACCAAAGTCAAAATATAATCCATGGCCTCCAGCTCATGGCTATGGGAGTTTCAAGGAGTGACAGCTGAATGTCACTCCCACAGGTTGCAGCTCTGTGCAAAAAAAGCCAACAGTGGGAATTGGGATGACAAAGGCTAAACCTGCTTTTGTCAGAGCAGCATAGGAAATGTATGGTATAGTGGAAAAAGAACCCAGGGGTGCCTGTTGCTGTATCTGATCTCCACTTTACATTTTGTTCAACAAGATGTCCATCCCTTGCCAACTAAGTTCTAAATGATTCATTTTGTTGCTGGATAGTCATATTTTGTGGGTAGCCACTAGTCAGTTTGAGTTATTCACTTCTACAAAATACTTCCTCTAGAAGGCACTGTAAACAGAATTAATTTTTAAATAGTTTGAGTTTTTTGAAAGCCATGAGCAATGGTTATTAATATTGGCACAGAACAAGTCACATACTGATGATTCAAGGGATAGAAACTGGAACATTTTGGACAGAACGGATGTTTTTATATTCACTTGCCTTATATCCAGACACTCTGGTGGTATAAGTGTTAATTATACCCAAGATAGCAAAGTGAGGAAGTCAGGTTCTAATACGTGTGGTAAAATAAATCTTTAGATGAAGCAAACCTTGTATATTCAAATAATTTCGTTTCCATTTCTCAGTTACAACATGCAATTTTGTCATGCATCTCTTCTGCATGACAGAGGAGGAGGAAGGAGTTTGTCTCATTGAAGGCAGTGGAAAGTGTGCTTGATATAGCATGCACAAATATGGACATGAAGTTGTGAGGCTGCACTGCTCACTGCCCTTACAGATGCAAAGAAGCATGCACTCAGATTCCCGAACAACCTACAGTGATGTTTTCACTTGAAATTTTTTTGCATTGAAGCTCATTCTTGTGATAAAAAATGGTCACTCCCCAGCCAGTTAGCTAAACAAGCCATGAAAACTGGCCACTTGGTGATTGCAGCCTAGTTACTGCGAGCACAACTGCGCATTGTTCCGCTTCCCTAAAAAAATAAATTAAAAAATCTCCAAGGCTTGCCACTGTTTGGAAAGAATCTATAATTTTTTTGCACATATCTAGACTGGTTTACTGCTTTTCAGTGTGACTTCTTGTTATGGTATCAGCCAGCTGGTAACAGCCAGTATGTACTTTTTGACTGCTGCTGACCAAGGCAGACTCTGAGAAATCTTCAAAAGCCAAAGAATTTGCCAGTAACTGAGTCACTTTAAGCAGCCTACCATGAATTTGTAGCATGCCATACAATCAATTTTTGAGTCACCATCTGAAAACAGCCTTGATGAATAAGTACTTGACAAGAAAATGGATCTGAAATTTCCAGCTGGTCTTATGCCAGGATTCTGCCATGCTCCCTTTGTCTCCAAAGTCAAGACACTTGAAGGGATCTCAGTATAAATGACTATTAAATATATCCTAATATCGCGTTCAATAAGGGGCTGCACAAGGGCTTTGACAATGCCACCTTCTGTGGAGACACACAGAATCTGATGCAACAAGACACACAAACACACACACACAGAGACACACACACACACACACACACACATTGCCAGGGACTGCATAGAAATGAGGAATTGCTTGGGTGTCCGGAGCCATGAGGGTAATACCCACCTCTCTCTTGTTGCAGTCTGACCAAGGACAACATGCCTAAAACACTCGCAGATCTTAAGGGAAAGAGAAATTATTGGTGTTTAATTCACCACTAGGTGTCACGACGTCTTCATTTTTAACCAGACTACTGAGTTTTTCTATGCCTACCAGAAAGAAAAAAGCTTAAGATGAAGGCAGGAAGCCAGTGTATTAGCCAGATACCTAGGCCCGCTCCAATCTAAATTCTTTTAGTAAAGTCAGGTTAGTAGATAGCACATTCAAAAGAAATAAAAATAGAGAAATCAGCCCCATCCCTTTTGCAGATTACTTCTATAATTACTTCTATACTTCACTACACCATAGTGAAACACCAAGAATGTTATGAATACAGATGATTGTAAAGTTCAGCATGCTTAATACATCACGGGATTCCTTTTTATATTTGTTTGTATTACCCTGCCAGGAATGAGCCCCAGATGCAGTAGAATGACAGGTAGATGAAAGTGAAAAAGGTTTTCCCACACTTACAATATGATTCTTAGAAGAGCTGATTATTTGAAAGTCCATCTGTGTTGTTACTGACAAATACTGTAATTTTTTGTGGCTTTGTTGACCAATAAATATACAGACACAAATCTATGTACATATTTTAATATACATTCATGGGAAAAACATGGGTCAGGAAGAGTTAATGCAACTACCCCTCCCATTGCCACGTACATTTCCTATGCTGCCATGCTCTCCAGGGATGTTTCACCACTTCCTGATCTGCTGGCTTTTCTATTGAAAAAGCTAGTTTCATGTTCTCCATTGAGCTGAGACTTTTATCTCCTTCCTTGCAAGTAGACAAATTCTCTTCAGGGTAAGGTTGGAACATATTGGATTTTCAAGTGTGTGTACTTGAGGCAGGAAAGGGGTGAGGAGCTCTCTCTCTCTCTCTCTCTCCCTCTCTCTCCACAGTTTCCACAATACCCTTCTAAATGGGATAAAAAAGAGTTGTGGCCTTGTCAGGAGAAGGACAAACAAATGGTTCATGAGTGCTTTGCCCCTTCTCTCTACATATTACATATCACATTTAATGCACAAGGGTCTGGGGTAGACATGAACCCACCAGCCCAGGAAGAGGCAGGAGACCTGATCCATCAGCCTAGATGCTTCTGGGCACTTTTAGGAATTTGGCAAGAAGAGTGGACTGAAGCAGCTGCCCAGTATGGGCAGATGTTTTTTCCTCTGACCCCTTGTAGAGTACACATTTACTGGATGATGTACAGCTTGTTCTCTGAGCCAAAGGAAAAATCCAAACATTGCTGGCTGCAGTCAGATTTTTTTTGACCTCTTAAGTAGCTTAACATGGTACTGGCCTTCTTTCCCATTTTAGGTCTTTCCCTTCCTAAACAGCAGAAGGGATTTAATGATACAGCTTCTCAGGTACCTACATAATGCCCTGAGCTGGATTTGTGATAATTGTCTTTATATTTTGTTCACTTTTTGAGACATCCTAGAGAAACAGGGAAATACAGAAGGGAACCTCACAAGTGACTTTTTCTCTTCTAGGTGCAAAGGGTGTTTTTATTGCAATGTGCTATGAGTTTCCATCTTCCTGTTCTTTAAGTTAGGAAATTGAGAATCAGCATTTGCACGAGAATTTAAGACTTTACAGTTTCCTGCATCCTTCAAAGTAAAGTCGCTGGGTGGTCTTGGCACTGAGCTCTCATATGGAGCCAGTAAAGGTGACTTTTAGAAGTGCAGAAACCAAGAGATCTGATTCACATTAAAAATATGTAATTAATCTACTCCATAAATTAAGATTGATTCATATTCCATATTTTGTGTGGAAGCAACATGAAAGACTTCACCACTTAGGATTCAGTGGGCATTTTGGATATTTGTTTAAAAGGGAGGCTGTTCCACTTTTTACTTTTCTTTTCATAGTTGTCTCTTAATTTAATAACATTGCCTTAATATTTCCTTTGCTATTACAGAAATTCATATAAAATTTTCTTACTATTTTTCCAGTTCATTTGCCTTGGGCTTTTGACAATATCTTCTGTCTGTCTGTTTCACTTTTGTAAAATTGGAAAGTGTTATAGTAAAATCACAGAAAAGCAGGGGAATTCAACAGCAGGTGCTGGGACTAAGAATATTTTCCACCCATTCTCTAAATTAATGGAGTGTATTTCAAACTGCCATAGTCTTTAATCTATAGATTTAGTTCATTAATCACCATTCTTAACAAATACAGGGCAAACTGAATGTCATTATTAATTAATTAATTTATTTCTTGCACCTGATAGGAAATGGGAATATAATGCCTCAATTTATTTTCTGACCCCTCATTTTCAGGTCCTGAAACAAAGCCCATGCCTCCTAGACTGAAGAACCTGCCATTTCTGCTCTTTTTCCCGTTTCCCGGAATAGGAAGAAGTTTCCCATCCACATCTGTCTGTGAGTGACACTCACTTGCGAGATGTTTCCCTCTCCTGCACCAAGGGCAAAGGTCTGGTGGCTTGTTGGGCTTTGAAAGTTGTGGGCAGTTCCTTTTAATATGTCCTTGTGCCCCACACCCAAAGCACCGTCTCTCTGCATTAGGGTTGCTCTTTGTATAATTTGCAAGAGCTTCCCTAACACGTTTTTCAATTTGATCCCCCAAGTGTTCCTCCATGATGGAAGCAACATGTTGTGGTGTCCCCACCTTGCTGCACGCCTCGATCATGTCTGCCAAAGTGGCCTGGTGTGGCATCATGCTGATGATCCGTCTGCACTCCGGATTGGCATTGGAGAACGCGAGGCTTTTGATCAGGTGTGGTTTTGCTCCCTCCTCGCTCACCTGCCGCTCCACCACCTGAGAAAGGCGATCCACGAATGAAGAAAACGGCTCTGCAGGACCTTGTTTGATCTCGGTGTAGATTGTGTCCTGGACCCCCGCTGGAGCAATTTGAAGAATCGCCCTCCGTGCTGCCTCTTTGATGTCGCTGAGCACGTGACGCGGGAGCCTCACCGCTTGTTGAGTTGGATCGTCCTCAGGAGGATCACCAGCAAGCTGCGCCATGGTGAGGTTCGCATTCGGCCCGCCCTGGTATCTGGCTCTCAGCTCCTCCAGGGATCTCCTCCATGCCTTCTGCCACACGAGAGCTTGGGTGTCTGTAAGAACTGATGTCGCAAGATATTTAAGATCATACGGTGTTAAATCATACATTCCAAAAATACTTTTTAACATTTGCTTGAAATATGGTGATGACAACCCATTGTCCCGAATGGCCTTAGCTAAATCTTTGATTGCTCCACGGTCCAGGCGTTCCCATCTCGGGTTTTGGCCCTGAGCGTCATAGTTCACTGGCATCATTATATTTCCCGAGCCCTGCAATAAACCTTTCTCTTTCTCCAACTCTGCTCGAATGTCCTGCCAGTCCACTTTTGCGCTCTGCAAAGCTGTAAATTCAGTGGGTACTTGCCTGTAGAGTGGAGTCATCTGTTGTGGCTGCAGTTCTGGTGCAGCAGCACTCACCGACACCAATGGCGTCTGCAGCATCTGCGAAGATGAAGGCTGGAAGCCTCTGGAGAAAAGTGAAGCATCTGCTGTGGAGGAGAACACACGACTGCCTTGCATTATTTGGAAAATTTTTGGAAGATGAACCAACAGTTCTGGCTGTGACTCCAAGGCTGTGCTTAAATATCGTAAAAGAAATTCAACAACCCCCTTTGATATTAAAATTGACTCTCCCTGCCCCGAAAGTTTGGCAGACCTTGATTTTGGAATTGTCCAAGCTGGGACACCCTCCGAAGCGGTGATGCGTATCGTTTCCTCCCGTTGCTGCGCCTCAGCAGAAGTGTCCTGAGTCCCGCACTGTTCCGGTGTCAGTGGAGGTTCCTGCTGCCGTGCAGATGTGACTTTTTTCACCCTGGATTTTTTTCTTTTAAGAAACTGGAAAAAAGTCCTGCAATGTTACAGTCCCACCACTGGGTGGCGCAGTGCCTCGACCGGACAAGTTCTGCGAAGCCTGTTGCAATGTTGTGGTTCCGCCGCTAGATGGCGCTGCCGCCTGACCAGCTGAGGTCGGAACCGCACTCTGCTCTTCAATCTGCACTTCTGACAAACATTTTAACACCTCTTCTGTCAACTGATTTACATTTGCAAATCCCGCACTAATTCCCGATAAACCTTTGAGCATTTCTCCTAACAACTGATTCACGTTTGCAATCCCTGCAGTTGATGAAACTGACTCTTGTTGTAACAACTGTTCTAATTCGGTCATGTCAGAAGCAGACAGGGATTGGCCGTGGGCTTGGGCCGTCTGTTGCCATGGGAACGATGATGGAACCGTGCCCTGAGGAATGTTTACCTCCTGGCCACGCCCCATCCCTGCCTGCGTCATCTCAGGGGAGTGAACGCTCCTGCTCCGACCCTGGCTATGCTTTGGCCTCGCTCCGCCCCGCACCGCCTCCGAATCAGAGCCACTGCCGTCCCCCCCAAGGCTGACGCAGTCACCTTCCTGTTCCCATTCCAACCCCGATGTTTCCGTCTCACTTTGCCCGTCTCCTGGCTCCATGCCAGCACCCACAGCCTGCGCGCGCCGCCTCCGCCCCCTGTGTGCCCGTCCCGCGCGTTCGAAATGTGTGAGAAATCCCCTCCACCCGTGGCTGTCGGGTTTTGCTCGACCTTCGCGCGCATGCCCGCCGCCTGAGCTGCAGCGAGGAACGCCTCCCGCTGTCCCTCTGCCGCTTCCTCAGCAGCCCTGGCTGCCGCGGTCAGGGAGCTAAGTTCCCACGCCCTTTGGGCGGCCGCTTCTGCGGCCTCACGGATTCTCGACATTGAACGCGTCACCGGGCGCTCCGAGCGTACCACCGTCGCACTCGCACCCCCCGCTTTCGCCCCGATCCGTCCCGCCCCCGCCGCTCTCGCCGGCCTCGCCTTCTGCGCGGGCTGTTTTGAACTCCCAGCCTGCGCAGATGTGGAGGCGCTTTCCTCTCCCTCCTCCCCCTGCTCTGCACTCACGTTCGCACCTTCCCCCACCGGAGCTGCTGCCGCCGCCGCCGCCCCCCCCCCACCGTGGGTTTGGACTTGGGCAATGCCTTCCTCCCACTGAGGGTCGCGGCTGTGCCTGGCTCGCCCGCCTCCGTCTGGGGAATTTCTGCGTCGGAGGAGCTTAGGGACTCTTGGGAAACTGAGGAACAGTGAGAACCCGGGGACACGGGACGCGATGGGGTATCATCTCCCTGATTTTCCACAGAAAGCAATCCTGCCTTTCCTGTGTCTGTGGTGAGAGGATCTGTCCCAAGCTGCTGGCCGGACTGTCCCCCCTCCTGTTTGTCACCAGGAGCCGTAGCTGCCTGGCTTGAGCTGCCGCGTTGTGAGAGTGACTCTAAAACTGTTCTTGCTGAAGATAAAAGTTTTGCGGCAAGCTTATTATTTTTTATAGCCTGATAATATAATTGCTTGTTAATTTCCTGCCAAAAATTTGGCTCATACAATAAATCTGGATCTGAGTGTGGGAAGTTACACCGCACCCATAATAATAAATCTTTCAACTCCTTTTGAGCAATCTCTACCGGATGGGCAGAGATGATGCCCTGGAAAGCAGATACTATTTCTTTTTCCTCTTGGGAGAATTCCCCCCCCCATGTTCTTAATTTTGACCGTTCTCACCAAAAGCTGTGTCGGCTCGAGGTCAGTCCGGAGATGGCACTGATCACCGTCCAGCAGGTCACAGGTGAGAGATCCCAGGCGCGCTTCTGGGTCGTCTCCTCCCTGGAAAGTCCCCGAGACGAGTTGTTTCGGTGAAGGTAGGGTTCTTATCTCGAGCTGTCCGCTCCCTCTCGTCTTGGAATTTGCGGCGAGTGTGTGCTCTGCTCTTCTCTCTTTTTTTTTTTTTTTTTCTCCGCTGATGCAGGTTGGAGGTTGTTTGATGTTTCTTTTTGGTCTTCTTGCTGGTGCCCACCCACAGGGACGCCAGTTGTGAGAACCCCGGGTTTGGCTGGGGTTCTCGTGTGGTGGTAGAGCTTCTCCTCCAACCCGTGTTCCCAAAGGAAAACTCCGCAGTCTCTTCTTGTTCGGTCTCAAGATGTTTTATTGCTAGTTATCTAACAGATTAAGTTCTCGGGCTGCGGCCCTTTGGTCAGCGGCCCAGGCAGAGAGGCACACACTCCTGACACCCTGACTGTCCGGTGTCTTCTTCTCGTCTCTCCCCGCCCAGGGCTGCTGCTATCTTTTATAAGATATATTACGTATAACGTTTACAATTATTCCCCAATACCTATTACCTACGTTACGAAGTGTTTTTCTATTCTAAACCAATCTGTGAGTGCCAACATCACCAAGAACATGGAGGTAAGGAAGAAGAAAGAAGAAGGGTGGGTTCAGCCCACTTTCCTCCATCTTAGAACTTCTGACCCCCATGTACAAAGTAAAAAACCCCCTGTACATGCACTAAAACCCCCCTGTACACTACCAAAAGATATTTCCCTCTACTTTGTGACTACATTTACTATACTATCTAGCACTTTGTGACTGCTTGTTCCACCTTCAAAGTTGGTAATTCATTCCATGGTTCAAACTCGAAATCACAGCTAAATCCAGCTGCCTGCTGGGGTCCAGACTGCGTCTGACCACGGCCTGGAACCTCTAAAAATGTTTGAGAAACATTCTGAGTTCCCACAATTTCTATAGCTGTATGCTCCTTCTCTTCCAAATCTCTTCTAGCTATGTCTTCTCTTGTGCGGATGGGTTGTTTCTGGTTCAGTAAATACTTGTTGACTTGCATAAGGACAAATTATTTTGGAGCATTTTTGCCCTACAGGAAGTAATGCCTATCTAGTGAGAATAGAATGGAAACACCCTCAGGATATCCAGATGCTTTGCTTTAGCCAATTATATGTGAACATCAAGTGTCATCTGAACAAAAGAGGTACATAATTTTTTCAAGAATTTCACATAAACTAGATTACACACTGAGGAGGAAATGTTAGAAATTTCCTAATGTTCCTACAGAAACATTATTAACACTACCAATTGTTTTGATCTCCAATACAAAATCCTACCAATGCCAGTTTGCAAATTGTACTCAAACTGTAGTAGAAGGCTGTCATGGGAATTACCAGAGACCTCAGATTAAACTCTTGAACAGCAGATCTAGGAGTTGATGAATCTTGCCAAATCAGAAGCTCTTCTGAGCATATGCAGAAACTTGGGTTTGGTGCCCAGGAGATCCCTTCTTGTCAAGGCTAGAGGATGTGAGTGCTTAACAGAGTCAGTTTTCCACACCTGGACTTGGCATCTAAACTCTATTTAAATCCCACTTCAGAACTAAGAAAGGACATTATATACTTGGTCTGCACTCTTCTCTTTTTTGCTGTTGGAAAACAGGGAAACTGTTTCACAGTGCTCCTCGAGATATACTGCTAGTACCCGCTTTAGGAAAGGTAGGGATTGTTACCTGTGAGCAGAGATCACACATCAGTGAAGGAAGGGGAGCTGTTCTAGGGACTATGAAGTACTTGTACACTGTGACAAAGGGGACAATGACAAGGACCTCAGACTTACATGGATCTGCTCTTATCTTCTTCTCACACATAACAACCTGAACTTGAGGAGTTGAACTTGAAGAGGAGTAGACAAACACCTAGAGGGCAAATAGAAGGTTTCCTTGTATCCTTAAAGATAGACCAGTGATGATTCTGAATGAGAATTTTGACTGCTTAGGAGCAAATTTGCTTTAAAGTAGGAGGCACACAAACATAGAAAGACCATTTTATAGACAGAAGTCCTTGAAAAGCTATACCTTAAAACAACAGACTGTAGGAGATGAGAAGCTGTAGTATTTTCATTAGACACAGAGGGATCTGAAATACTGTGAGATCAAATGACAAAGAGAGAAACATAAGAACATGGCATGGATAAACTGAGTGGAACAGCAGTCCCTGGAGACTTTGAGTAGGCAGCTGGACTGCTCTTATCTTGCAAACTTATTCAAGTGCTGATTGGAGATGTGTGCATCTCTTCATGAGATGCCTGCAAACTAGGACATCACTCTGGCTTGTAGAAATTTAATGAACAATATTCTCTTGTTGTTGTGTAATGGTTTTTGGCAGATGAACCAACATATAACCCATGGATATGGTTAATTACAATGACTCTGAAAAAATGAAAACTAGTCAGGATTGAATTGCTAGAACACTGCAATCTGTAACATGGTGAAATCAGAAAATGTCTTTAGGAAGCAAAAAAATGTTGCTAAGAGTTAACACCATCAGAAGGGATGTATTTCAGGGAGCTAAAATAAACCCACTGAAGTAGTTTGGTGACCCCAGCAGAAGGCAGTCGGGGCTATGTCTTGGTGGACCCACTTAACTGTGGAACATGTCACTCCATCAGCACAAGCATCTGTTTCAAAAGTGTATGTCATCAAAGAGGCTGCTGAGATGAAATTGCAACGATTAGCCAAACACATACGCCATAAAATATGCATTCAGAGCACAGAACTCAAACTGAAAAAAACCCCAAGTTGTCACTATTGCTCTATAATGTTCCTTAAATAGCAGCTGGGAAAATCAGTTGCATGCAAATCTTAATGAATGAAATCTAAACTTGCTATCTCCAAGTTTTTGAGTGAATGCCACTGATGGGTCATTTACCAATGATACTGTTCAGTTTATTGGCCTTTTTATTCCAGACTTGTATGTATAAAGCAGTCATTTGTTGTTGGAGGGATGCCGCGGGAGACAGGACTCATGATATCATGATCATCAAGTCTCAGTTTATTGTAACAGATTACACAGTTTATATACGTTCGTTAATTAGCTCATACATATTGCAAAAGCCGAGCTCATGATTGGTTGCTATGTGACTTGTACTATTATCTTAAAAGTATCTTTGTGAATGATACTTGCCTGTCCAGCTGGCCTTGCAGTTTGAACAGCTTAGCACTTCTTTGTTCTTCTCTATCTATTTCTACATACCAAGCAGTTTCAATATCCTGCTTTCTGCACACCATCTGCTCTTCAGGGCCATGCGAACTTTGCAGCAGTCACGTAGCCCTCCCTATTTGGATTAATTTTAGAGTATCATGTCCCCTGTTGTTCAACCATTCCTCTGTCAGGCTCTCTTCAATTTATGACAATGGCCTCATTTTCACAGCAAGTGTTCCCATATGCTTCTGCTGAAATGGTAGTTTTCAGAGTCTCTAAAACAAGCCTGATTTTCTGAGTGGTTAAAGATGGTTTTTAGTTGTGTAACTTTCAGGCATCCCATATCAGAGAGTTTAGGCTAAGTGGAGAAAGTTAGAGAAGATCTCAGGCAGTTACTAAGTCCTGCCAAACCCCAGGGGACAGCTTATTCATCACATTTTATATACTGAAAACTTTGTGTCTTTGCTATCTGGGAGTCACACAGCCAGTCACAAATCTTGTCAGGAATGAACACTGCAAGCAGCACAAAAAACAATGTGGGGGTTTTCTGTTTGGTTGGTTTGGGTTTTTTTAAGTCTCCAATCAGCTGGACTAAACATCCTGGGCAGCCCTAATGGGGACTGGTCTCCCTGATAACCACAGAAACTGCTGATACTCAAGCAGAGCACTGAGAAATAACCTGCTGAATGATAAATTGCTGACCAATGCAATCACTGAGCAACTGGTTCTTAATTAATATTTTGCCAGTCAATGTTAATTGATCAAGTTTTAGTACTACTTCACTTTGGACAGTCTTTTCTTGCTTTGATTTTATCTTTTGGCTTTGTAGAGCTGTCTTGTCATATTAATGAAAAGCTATTCAGGGCATTCAGGTGGTATTCACATTATTTGAGATTTCTATGGTAAGTGGCATAAATTTCAACCTGCTTCTTTTGTCCTTAACCAGGAATTTTTCTTTGCACTTTATCTTCCTTCTTTTGTCAAGGAGGGCAAGACAGATGTGCTGGTACCTGAGTTTTAGAAACAGTCATTTGACTGGCCTGACTAAGATCAACCTGTCACAGGCTAATGGACATCCATTTGGGAGTAGGTAGTGAAGATGAGATTTACTGTTTTCAGACTTTTTTGGGTAGCATGTTTTTGCCAGGTTGTCAAAGTTTTTGCATGCTGAGCTTACTGTAAAGGGACTAACTCCTATATAGCCTGAGAGCAATCACATTTTTAAAGTAACATCTCTGATTTATTGGGCATACATGTAGAGATGTCACTTTGGAGCTGGTGTCACAGTTCTGGGATATGAGCTCCTATTACTGCCAATTTGCTTCTAATTGGATAAACACCTTACTTACCTTACCTTCTCACACTGTTCTGTCACAGTCTGTAATGGTGAGTGCCTATCCATGGATACTCCTGGGCTGAGCAATAACAGCTCCAATAGGCCACCAAAATCCTGTACACACTATCCCAAATTTAATGGAACACGAGCTGAAACCTGGCAAGCTCTGTTTGATGTATTTGACAGATATCATGTGTTCTGTCCCTTAAAATGCATTGAATTGTACAATTCAATATATGGCTCTGATGCCATTGGGGGAAGCCAAAGGGAAAGGAAGTTACTCTTTTCACAGGAACACAAAGACTTTGTGATTTCACTCCCATATGAAAATGAGGTCAAAGAGATAGTGTCAGTGAAGAAAGTGCAGAAGCTGTCTTGAATCCACTGGGTGAGCACCCACTGACAGCGATGATTCAAATCCCAAACATTTCACTATTTTCAGCAGACTGGGGTTCCTATAATCCCCTGACAATACTGTAATGGATGAATGCCCAGTTTTAAAATCCAGAGAACAACAGTATACAAGAAATGGGATGTATGGGAAGTACTACATGCCTTCCTTACAATTTACCTGCACTATCTTTATGATGATTAGGCAACATTTCCCTGAGGGCCAACTGGGTTGTATGAGGTAAATAATGTATTGAGCAGGGTGTTTTGGTTTTTTTTTTTTTTTCACCAGACATTGGCAGCAATAATTGAATCTGACATGTTTTACTAGACATTAGTCTCTGGTTCTCTGGCTCTGGCTCACAAATGTGTCGCCAAGAAGCTTTGCCATTCCTTTATAACTAATATTATTCAGAGTTATAATTTATTGGAGCTTCTGTGCTCTTCTTGTCTTGACTAGAATGAAATAAAATCCAGAAATGTCCATTTCTGTTTATTACCAAGAAAAATATTGTAATGTAGAGAGGTAGAGAGGACAAAATACCTAGAAATAACAGGAGGAAGTTTTAGGAAATTAAATTTATTTGAATAGCTTACACAGGAGTCTTTTTGAAAAGGTCATTTTAAAAAGAGGGGTCTCATATGCTTGAAAGGGCAGGACAAAGTGATGTTAATAATAATGAAACAGATTTGATTTTTGAATCTGTGCTTGAATGTATTTTGTGAGCAGTTAATTCCATTGACGGAGTGTGTCCACAGATTGAAAGGTGAGGGTTTATTGGAAACCTGTGTTTCTACAAAAATTGGTTCAACACTGATTAAAAAAATTATCTATGTACCCTGTCCTTTACCTTTACTTTCTCAGTGGAAATAGATTTAAAATTGAAAAAACTTGTCTTTTATCTAGTTTGCTATTAGTGTACTACTCTCATTTTTCTTTTGGTGGTAACATTAAAAAAATTTGTCATACCTTCTTAATCAATATTCCTAGTTGTAGGACTGCTTCTGAGCGCACTCTCTGGTAATCAGGTGCATGATTCTAAAGCAGTTTTCAGTACAAGTTGTGCACATTGCTGTTCACATGATTCTGTCTATCCTTAATAAAACCTCCTTGTAGTCAATCTGGAATTGTTAACTTTTCCACATTGTGTAGAGGACTGACTAAAAGCATGGCACAAACAAGAGTTTTACTTCTATTTGTTCCAGGTCTTTTCAAGTATCATCAGAGACAATCACTAAAAGGCAGTTCTTTGAATCCAGGTTTGTCAGCATTTCAGTCAAAATGCTTTGATTATTGCAAACCCTTTGTCAGTCTCTCAATAAATGTTTTGAAGGCACACTCTTCAAAAAGCAAGAAGCTTTTTGCAAAGGGATGTGTATGTTTTTCTCCACATGTTCTCCAGTGCACTGCAGCCGGAAAAAAATACAGAGATTCAGGAAAAACATCAGAAAACATTTCAAAGCATCAAGTCATTTCAGCCTGGGATAAATGGCAAGTAAAAGCAGCAGAGTTTCTATGGCACATGTCTAGTATCAAGCTGGATTTTTTTTCCATCAGCCACAGCTAGAAGAATTACAGTACAGTGTAGTTCATCCTGTACATGATAATGGGTAGGCTAAGCAACCTTCTACAGTCCCTTTCTATTTCTGTGAGTGTGCAATTGCAAGGACCAAGAATGTCTACACATTACAATTCAATCTTTTGAATTCAGCACTAGATTTGAAAATATTGCCATGTGACTCTAGGAAGTGGGGATCACTCAATCTCATAGACATTTCTATGTGTATTCAATGATTCCTCAACCAAACACTATGTATTGAAAAGAATTCTGTTAGCTCAGACAAAATATGATAGACATTGATCAGCCATTGTTATTATTCCAAAGACTTTGGATTAGACTCCTGGTCAATACTCAAACCAAATGTTATATACATAACTGTAAATTATAGAATAATTTTGCACACAAACAACACACCCAGCATACCATTAAAACCAGTTTTTGATAGGCCTAATTATGGAAAATTAGCAGAACATCTGTGAAGTCATATATCAGGACAAGAATTATGCTCAATAAAAGACTGCAGAGTAACATCTATAAATCTCCACCTAATATACTTTACATGAGCAAATATGAGGAGGGGAAACAAGGAACATACAGCTCTTCACCAGTGTTCTTGGTATTTTTAGTGGGTACCATGGTTAATACATGCCCTATCTGTTCTACAGCTTCTGAGGAAGAGATTAGCAAAAAGTTTGTGTCATACCTCAATACAATTCTAGAGAAAACTTACTGATGTTAATTGTGTGTGATGGACTAAATTTGGTGCAAAATCAAACTTTGGCTCTGTATCTGCACTAAAAATATAGCTGTAGAGGGAAAATAGGACATTTTTAACAACTTAGCATTTATTGGACTGAAGAGAGCTTGACAGAGGAATGGTTGTACAACAGGGGACATGATACTGTAAAATTAATCCACATAGGGAGGGCTACGTGACTGCTGCAAAGTTCGCATGACCCTGAAGAGTAGATGGTGTGCAGAAAGCAGGATATTGAAACTGCTTGGTATGTAGAAATAGATAGAGAACAAAGAAGTACTAAGCTGTTCTAACTGCAAGGCCAGCTGGACAGGCAAGTATCATTCACAAAGATACTTTTAAGATAATAGTACAAGTCCCATAGCAACCAATCATGAGCTCGGCTTTTGCAATATGTATGAGCTAATTAACAAACATATATAAACTGTGTAATCTGTCACAATAAACTGAGACTTGATGATCATGATATCATGAGTCTTGTCTCCCGCGGCATCCCTCTAACATTGGACAAGGAAAGGTCTAAATAGTGCAGAATGGAAAAATGGTAAACATCTTTCACAAAAATAAGAATTACCCCTCCTTCATAGACCCAGATAGCTTGCATGTGTGTTACAAAAATGTGTAATGGAAACCTGGGAAACAAAAGTCTTTTCAGGCTGAGGATTCCAGCTGTTTGCAGACTGTGGAAGAGAAAACAGAGTTTATTCAATGTCTTCAGATGTTTCCAAACTTTCATAGTTCTAAAATTTAAAATCAGTTACCTAATCAATATTAAAGATCTGAGGGAAAATATGTTGACTATTGGATACAATTTAGGTGGTGAGGAATACAAAGGATTCAAACATTCTCAGGCAGAAAGATCTGGTGGCTTAGAGGCAGCAGCAGTTGAAAACAATGCTGGGAGACAGCTCATGTTGGAATGATACATGAATGTTCATTTCTCAGCTGCCCTGATGCAACCTCGTTGGCTTTACTTGGAATGTGGTGTAACGCAAGTGTAGTTTACCTACTAGGCCTGATCATCTGGAAATGAGGACAAATTCCAACTTCAGTGGTGCTAAGATGTAATTCTGTGTCTACAGGATTCACAGCTGACAAAATACCATCAACAATGTGTTTTACAAATTTGGCAACAAAATCATGTGCAGCCTGAGATTAAAACATATGGATTTTATGCTGTCCACTCAAACAGGCATTACGTTTGACATTTTACAGGCAGTAACTTGACATTTTCATATTACATCAGTAATACAAACTTGTTTTACTGAAAAAGCACACATGGAAGCAGTGAGGCCTCTTTTCATCTGACAAGTAAAAGTATTTTTGCCTGGTGTGCACAACATCCCATTGCCACATATCTGACTTAGATTTTCTGCCATGTCTGTGCTGAATATTGTTATCACTGTTCATCCCTCAAACATTTGGTTTTTGAAACACTCCATTTTATAGAAACAATTAAAGCAAATCCCTTTGCTAAATTATTCCCAAGTGCAGATGGTGGTCCATTAATAAAAGGGGCCTAAATATATCTCACATCAACCCCAACACACTAGGCTGCATTACAGGATAGAAAAAATTCTTTCCTCTCTGCCAGCTCACATGAACAGTCTCTGTTCTGATAAACAAAAGATGGTAACTGGTGCCCTTAGCAATTTCTGAGATTTTTGGTTGATAGTATCATGGAAACTAAAGAAACTTCAGCTTCATTGGTTCTGAAAAGGACCAAGTACTACATGAGTTAAAGCCTCTGGATAAGAGCAGTGCAGCTAAGTAGATGTTCTTTGGAAAGCCAAATTCATATGAGAATGAATCCAGAAGTTTTAACATAATCTAGATGAAGTGGTTCAGTAAAACACTACAGGCTCACTTGGTCTATTGTCAGTTTATTGTCAGTTTAAACATTTTTAATTTTCTTCACGTGTAAGAAAAATTAGTTCAAATCACCCATATCTGGATTCAGTATTCAAATCAATACTATATTGCTGAAGATCAGAATTTTAAAAATATTTGTTATAAAATAACAGAAAAAAAATGACAATGCAGAAGTATAATGCTGGGGATTCAGGGGAGATTAAACGAGGAGAGAAATCAGAGTGTGCTGTTCTGTACATGGATAGGCAGATAGTTTTACATGCCTGGCTTTTAATGATGGTGTGAAGCATCTTTCTGCCACATCACTATGTAAGAAGGGAGGGAGGTAGGGGAAATTTACTTTATACTCTGTCCAAGATTGATTTAGCAAACACTAGCTGCTAAGCCTGTGAGGAACAGACTTCAGCTTGTCTGACTTCAAATGTGTTAAAACAAGTTCTGTATTATAACTGGACAAACCCCAAAGCTGTAGTGCTTTTTGGAGAAGGAAATTTTTCTTCTCTGTGTTTGTATAAAACCTAGTGTGCCCAGAAGTAGCACTTCCTTCTAATAATGAACATGGAAACATGTAACCAGTCTTAAACCAAATCCTGAATTACGCGACCTCAGTCCAAGACCTCTTCCTGCAGTCTTCCCTGTGTCCATGTATGTATTACTCTCTAAAAGTTGCACTCAAAATTGTACTTTTTTAGAGCAATCAATAAGAAAGCCACCACAACAAAATCCTTGTCCTGCAGAGGTCATTGATGGCTTTGTACGGCACGTGACCTTTTGACGGAATAACCTCTGTCCAGCTGCCAAAAGTATCTGATGAGTGAATTTCTTTTGTTTCTAGTGGGCTCCTTATGGATGAAGGTAGCTGGGAACTGAAAATCCTGCCGTGGTTAAGATAGCAACATACTTTACTTATTGTATCTTCCCAGATCTTAGAAACATGTTGATTTGCTTCTCACATCAGATGGCTTGTCTTACATCTCATCTTCTGACAAATTCTCCAATTCCTAGGCATTTTTGGGCCATTGTTTAATATATTTTTATAGTGTGACTAGCTCAAGACCTTCGCCTCCTCCCAAATCTAAATTTTCTTACTGCTTCACAGTCCAGGGTTGGCACAATTATTTCAAATGATCTGCTTTTCAGATGATTCCCACATCATTCCCAGACTGTGAGACAGCCTGTTTATATGATGGAAGATACCAGAGGGAACCTTATACTGATAGGCTAATTGTTTACATGAATGAAAAAAAAAAAAAAATCAAAGTAATTTGACTTTCATACTCTGTATGTTCCCATGCTTCTGTCTGATTGTATCATCCTTGGTTTCCTGTGCTGAGCATCTCTCTGTCAAGTTCACTTCTTCCCCTTCACCTCTTCACTGTGGCCTATACTCCCTGTACAGGACCACCTTAGTTTCTGGAAGATCTCTTGCTTTCTAAGACTTACTATCTCAGTATTCTTGTGGGCAAGACAGGATAACCATAAGGAAGTAGCAGAGTGATGACTCTGAATGGAGAACGGATGATGCAAGCAAAAAAAAAAAAAAAAAAAAAAATTACTGAACCATGTTAGGAAGCTAAAGGATAGTGCATTTATGCAGCTAGAAACAAGAAGCCATTGTTAGCCAGCCAGCCTAAAAGTCAGGTACCTGTATGTGCCCCAGTTCCTTTATTGGATATCATGGATTTCTCTGCCTCATCCTTTGTTTTTTCAGACTGTTAAGTTCCATGTGAGAGGGATAATTCCTCTGCTTGTGAAAAGCACCTTTTTACACTGCTGTGATATTCTGCCCAGGATATTGGGCTCTGAAACTATTACAGTTTAAGCAAACTGGGAATCTCCCACTCGTGTTGCTTGAAGTTTGTGTCACAGAGTGTCTGAAGGAAAAAATTCCCAGTCTTCCTTTGTAGTCTGGCACATACGTTTCACTCTTCACTTGGAACTGTTCCTTTCTTATTTACCTACTTCCTTCATTCTCAGAGCTAAATTTAGTTTATCCAGATGTTTCTTTTCTGAGACTACTAGCCTATCTCTACTTAATCTGTCACTCATTGCTTATGGAGTTGGCAAGGAATATCTAGAAAGTGAGGTACTGCTGAAGAGGATAAGAAAGATAAAGCTAGACAATAAAAATAGCAGAAACCTGTCCTGCAGTGGAACAAAATGAGTATCAGTTTAAGTTCTATATTAAATATATGTTTCTGTGAATGTTTAAAAACAAAAATGCAATTGATAGTACATTAATTCTTTTATTTTATAGAATTTCAGGACATTTTGAGAAAACGTGCCCAAAAAATACTGTTGACACTCACCTTATATGTTTCTCTGTGTGGACTCAGCTGTTGGTAATCTTTGTTTGGTTTACATGTTTGTTCTTATTTTTTCAGCACTTACATAATTTTAGACTAAGCTTTATAAATTACATGAGTGCTGAAAAGGTAGAGGAAACAAAGTTGTCTTGGTATGGGGGGAAGAACCATTTCAAAAGTTCTAGTCCAGCTGGCTTCAGCCCTGCAGTGCCTTTTGCATTAATCAGCTTCTCTGTGGTAAGGGGAGAGAGAAAAGCAAAGGAGAGAACAAACATATTTCAGCTGAATTAGTCACAACAGCTGAATATGCACCCGGTTCAGTGAAACTTAAATTGCGTGATTCCATTCCATGTACGACTGGAATCCTCAAAAATGCTCAACCTCCCAAGGCTTGCATAAACTTCTACTGTTCAGGTGCTAATAAACAGAATTGCACCTTGTTGACATACACTTTCACGGGAAAAATTTTAGCAAAATGGGTTTCATTGATCAGTTTTAATGCCCCTTGGTGAGGTTGGATTTTTGTCCCATGCCTGGAGCACAAAGCAATATGTAGCAGCAATGCTGTAGTGGCACAGCAATTACTTTCTGGGGTTCCTCTTGCTCTTTATAAGTAATAACCACAAGTTGCCCCACTGATTCAGTAAGCACTGTCATATTAAAAAGAAACAAAAGGAAAAAACTGGCCAATGAAATTGTCTGACTTTCTAAGTTTCACAAGTAAAGAGTATTTTCAGTTGCCAGGAGGGCATTAGTCTTCCTGAGCTCTAGCAGCAAGAAGTCTCTAAGTTCTCCATATGGAGCCACACAGCCAGGCAGGCTGGAATGGTTCCTGTGGCAGGGCAAGTAACATCTTCTATAGTAGACAAATGGATCTTAGAGAAGACCCTTTTGTATCATTCCTAGCAATTATTGCTTTCTGAGTCTCTGCAAAATGCACACTTACATGACTTTGGAAAATATTCTTTAAAGTTATTATTTCTTCACATATTCCTGATGCCAAGTCTTTGGTCCAATGACTTGTCACATGTCTGTCTGCTTAGACTTTCATTACTCATGACTGTTCATTTTAGCATTTGTGTAATTCTAATTGCTGGTACTATGTAAGCAGTGAGGCACACTGACAAATCAGCCCAATGGAGCGTGTAAAAGAAACTTAAACCATGATGGAGTATCAGCAGGATTTATTATCCAAAATCACAATAAATTTACATGCTGATAATCAGAGACATAACTTCTCTACTGTAACTAGAATTCCACTATTCTCTCAACATTAAGCCTGTAATACATACCACTCCTGTGGAGGTAAGCTGAATGAGGATTTTCTTCCAAGGAATGCTACTAGTCTAAAGAGATTTTTTTGGATATGAGACCCACTACCATTAGACTTTTATATAGCACATCATTAACCTTAACATGCTGTCCCAATTTTAGTGGATTAGCTGTTCAGCAACTCAGAGAAGCTGTTGCAGGTCTTTTCATGAAGAAGAAGAAGAATGAGGAGTCCTATAGTATTACAAATTATAGGACATAATTGGCAAAATATTCAAGTGTCCTCCTGAAAAAAATCTGTGTTCAGCTAAGAACTTACAATAAAGGAAAATGTTTGTTTTCCATTTGGATTTGTTTCTTGTTCGTATTTGTTGTTTTCAATCATTTTTAGATAATGACTTAAACATTGAGCATACAGCATTTGATCCTGGTGTCTTTTGGAAGCATGGCTAATAGGTAGATGTGGCAAAAGGGAAAATACTTCTGAGTTAGGTGACACCAGAGCATACATGCTATTCTCTACTCTGGCCAACTAGCAGGAATAGGCACTGTTGCTTCTCTTTCGACCGCCACTTTGCTCTCGGGGGTTTCTCGCCGCTGTCCCCTGCCCCTCCCCGGCCCCCCGGGACCCTCCGGCTAGCTGTCCCCTCTCGGGGCCGGGGTTTTCCGCGGTCCCGCTGCCCTGGGCTCACCAGGCAGCGTGTGGGTTAGCACGGTCCGAGCTGCGGCGCTGCCTCAGTCACCGCTAGGATTCGAGATAAAGAGACCAAGAGAGACCAATGGTATGCTTGTCCAGATAGATTGTATTGCCTGAAGCGTTGCAGGGACCAAAGGCCCTGGGCTGTTGCCCAGATACAGTTTTATACAGCAAAATTAAGAGATAAGGTCTTAAACAATAGAGACAGTGTTCAGCTAAGGCACATCAGAACCACCCCAGGGGCCAGGTCCAATGGGAACTGCTCAGGGGTGGGGAGAAGGGGGTCTACAGAGGAATGCTGAAGCGGGACTTTCCCAAAACAGTGGAGCATACATAAATGTATCTTTTACCTCAGTTTACCATTCCCAAGGCCTTTCTAATACAATGGGGCATACATGAATGTATCCTTTTCCTCAGTTTACCATTCCCAAGGCCTTTCTAAAACCTTCCTCCACGCTACCATGCCAGCATGACAGCAACAGGCACTTTGCAAAGTAACTCACAAAATTATATGAACTGTAGAATGAACTGCAGAATGAATTAAACAGAAAGCAATATTGCATCCAAGGAAATTAATGTACCTGTAATGTATTTGCACTAGACAGAGGTTCAGCGACTCCTTATATTCTCTTTTTCCTGACAGAACTTAAACACAGTATCATCTCTGCTTCAGATAGTCTTGGAATTGCAGATAGATGATGACATGTATTAATCAGAAGTTGCCCTCTTCTGATGTTCTTATCCAGACATCTCTTTCTAGTAACTTTTTGGTTGTAAGATCCTGGATCAGCTAGAGTTCAACTCAATTTGATATGATACTGCCATTTACTTTTCCATAGATAATTAGTCCCAAAATGCAAAATATCAAGATAGAGGTAAATTAAAAATTACCTCCTTCAAGACAGAAAAGAAGGCTGCAGCTGTTCAAATTACAGTGAATAAAAATGACACAGTTTGTTATAGTAACAATTATTTTGCCTTGAATGCCTCACTTATCCCTATCTTTAAAGGATGCATTGGGGTCAACTTCTTTTTAGAAGTGAAAAAAGGATGTTTTGTGCACCGTCAGTAAGAGTTGTTTAAGGTCTTCACAGGTCTTTCTCTCTTAAGCATTTTGAAACCTTCTGTTGATACTTCACTGAGCCTCCAGGCTTTCCATATTAGTGAAGATTCTGTCTACTTTGCAGCCAGGAGAAAAAACCCAAGGCACTCTGAAATTAACCATCTGCCTTCTTGGAAGCAGGTTAACAACTAAAGAGACAAGTCTTGACTGACTATTTACACAAGAAGATTATGGCTCTGTAAGTAAGCCATAATGCTGGTATAACAGGTTTGGTATATTATCTCTAAGTGTGGAGAGCCTAACAGCCTGCAGAACACCTACTTCATCACAAACTGGAGTTTACAAGAGGTTTTCAGCTGCAGAGATGTAACCGTGTGGGACTTGCTCATGGCGAGTAACACAGGTTCCCTAATAATAGATGCTGCTACAAAGATGATGTCCTAAGGTCAGCGTTTCTTTAAAAATTCATAATCTAGAACTTTGCTCCCTCTGACTACAGTAGCAGAACTGTGGCTGACTGGAGGGAGACCAGAGTGCTTCCCCAGAATGCACCCCAAAGAAATTGCCCAGGTTGTTTGGCACTCTCAGAAAATGGTGTCAGCGCCCTTGCAGGGCCAGCCTGGCTTTCTGCTCTGTGCAAAGGCTTGAGCCCACAAAGTCTCAAATCCTGGTCCCAGCTCTGCTGATAGAATTTGAGGCAATCCTTTGCTGGCAGTTTACAATCAGTATCTCAGTTATTCCATCTGCAAAATGGAGATGAAGACTTCATCTGTGGAACACTCTGAGACCAACTGAAAAAATTGCCAAATAAGAACTAGATTTTATTACTGTAAATAATAGTATCTCCAGGTCTACAGGGATGCCATATTACAGAGCCTCTTTCTTTCCAGAATTATATAACTTTATTAGTTCTTTCACTGTTTTCTTTAAGGATACTTTTGGCAAGCCTCTCAGGAATTAAAAAGTTCCAGGTCCCATGCCATATTGATAACACAATGCAAAAGCCTGAACAAATACTTTTCTTTCTATTCCCTCTCCACCCTCCTGTTGCTGAAACAATATGAGGTTGTGTGATAAAAGAAGATCATATTTGCTGTTCCAGAAAGACAGAGTTTTGTCCCTGCGCTACAGCTAGACTGTACATAAAAGGTCATTTCCAGGCAAAAGACACAATTTTAAACTAATTGAGTTCACACTGGAAAAGTCTTCAACATGGAGAAGTTAGATAATGCAATTTGAGAAAGACCAAGCTCATTTCTAAGGACAGAAAAGAGGCTGACTGAGACAGCACAGTTTGGTTTCTGTTTTATTTTAGGGCCTGATCTCTGTTTAAGTATTTGAGGCAATTGTAATGGTCCATGTTCGACACAGCAAAGAGCCAGGTGCTGCAGCAAGCACTAAATTGTTAAAGTCACGAATGATCAATATAGTTTTAAGTTCAATATCTGTCTGTGAAATTCCCATTCCATGGTTATATGCATTGATGGGTGCACTAAAGAATTATGAAGAGCAAGGTAGGACTTCTTAGCTTCAAAAAGTCCAGATGAATGTCATTTTTAAAACCCTTTACACTGCTTACATTTATGTCCCTTATATTACTTATGTATGTCTGTAGGGAGCGCTGTGCTCCTGGACGGTTTAGGTGAATGGAGACGAGTGATCTCTGAAGGCTGCTCTTAGGATATAAGATTTATTAGGGATGGAGAAAGGTCTTGCTTGGAGCTGCCAGACGCAGCACGTGGCAAGGCTTAAGGGGATGGGGGAGGGGAAAGACAAGAGGATGCTCTAGGAGATGGTGGAGGTCCTAAGAAGGGGGAAGATCCAAGAGGGGGGGAAGTTCCAAGAGAGGGGAAGTTCCAAGAGGGGGGAAGTTCCAAGAGAGGAGAGGGGAAGTTCCAAGATGGGGGAAGTTCCAAGAGAGGGGAAGATCCAAGAGGGCATCTGGCCCCTCGGAGACCCCTTATCAGGGGGCTTCAAGGTGGGCTGGAGCAAGACTTGGGCCAGTGGGGTCACAGACACTTGATGTTTCAGGGGAGGATTACAGGTGTAGGATGAACCATACATTTTAGGGATTGAGATGGAACAGTCCATTTGACTTTTGGACTTATCTGTAGGTAAGGGTATTGTCCAGCCAGTATGGAGGATTGTTTTCATCCTGGCTGTATTATTATGAATAATTATATTTATCCATCCTTCCCAACATATGTCCTTATGTCAATAATAGAAAATTGAATCTCTAATACTGATCATACTGGTTTTTATCCAGAAAAAGCTCTAATTGGGATTTCAGTTCAGAGACAGAGGAGAAAAGGGGCCGCTGTAAAGAATTATGCTGAGATTGTTAAACTTCAGTGAATTAGCATCTTAATAGCTTCTGTATGGTCAGTTTTGAACAATCTCTATGCTTTAGGCCTGACCACATTCCTCAGCCTCTTTCCTCCTCTCCCTCTGATCCCTCAGACACCTTTTCTTTAAAAGAGTTATGGCCTATGCAGCATTAGCTGTTCTTAGGACTGCAGAATAGTCCCTGCATATCTCTTGGTACTGCTTGGAGAAGCACTGTAGGCAACTGGAAGAGTCTTTCACTTGAATTTTGTCATGCCTTGAAAAAACATGAAGGTGGCTACCAAGTCTTAGATATTACCAAACAGTCTCACTAGAAACAGACATTGTTGTGGTTACTGAAAGCACTACTTTCAAATATTTCTTTTAAAAAAACCCAACCATGTAAATACAAAGGACAAAATGAATAAAAAATAAACCAGCACACATCCTACAGGAAAATCCTGACATAGTAATATTTTTGACTCCAGATAACTTGCATTTTGCAAAAAAAAAAAAAAACAAAAAAAAACCAAACAAAAAAACCTCAAGGAAACAAAAATAACTACTCAATAAGAATTGAATGAGTATTTTCATATTATAATTTCACAAATAAAATAGATGTAAATTACTACAGGATGCTTATGCCTGCCTCACAGAGGTATTAGATGGAAAGGAGGGAAGTGTCTTTTTAGGATCTTTTTAAAACAGCAGCAACTTTTCACTTGATGTTTAGCTCTTAGAAATTACAGAAATTACACAGCTAAGAAAAGTTGTTAGAACAAAATGGCAAAATCAAACAGGTATAGAGAAAAGAAAGAGATAAAAAAAAAAGGCTGTCCAAAAAACAGGTTTGAATGTAATTGTCTACTTTGATGTTCTTTTAAAGGGAACCCCTTTTCAGAAGTTGTATTTCCTGAAAATCAGGTTAATTTATGGTATCTAATGATATTATCCTTCCTCTCAAACGGAGAGATTCAGCATCAGCAGAGGTTTAGATTTCTGATACATCCCTATGACATATGGTCATCCCTATGGGTTAGCCTTTATTTTTGTGGGTTTTTATTTTGTGAACACATGCCAGACAGAACAAATAACCCCATAAACCTTTTGTCCACTGAGAGGAAGCCATTTTCCTATCAGTCAGCACAAAGAACAAGCAGAGAAGCCAGTGCAAATAAGGCAGGACAGAGCCTACAGGCAGGCTAAACCGAAAATTTGTGTTGTTCCTAATATATGTATAAATAAAAAAAATAAAATCATTATTTCTTCAACTTTGGAGATGAAAACAGTAATATATTTGAAACACTGACCAAGTCATGAGCATTGCTTTTCTAATAACTGTGAGATGAAAAAAACCAACCAACTCTATAAAATTATTAAGATCATTCCTTGCTGGAATAGCAAAGGCCAAAGAAAAACAGTCAGAAAGGTTGACTTCCAGAAAGACTAGCAAAAAGATATAATTTAGAATCTGGTCTCTGTTAAAAAGCTGGAAATAAAAATGCTGTTTTGAACTGAGTACAACTTTTCCCAAGCTTTTAACAGACACGACTGGCTTGTTACTGTAGCATAGCTATTATTTAGAGGCTTGTCAAAGGCTGTTTTATCTAGTAGGTTCTACAGACGAGTTTTGTGATAAACAGGAGGAGGTATAGAAGCGGCTCTGACTGATGGACACTGAGTTCAGTGTCTCGCAGGTCTGACTGTGTGGTGACATCCCCTGGGAAATGCTCATCTGTTTGCAAATCTGCCTGCATGCCTGCCTGCCTGCAGACAACAGAGATGTGGATGGAAATTACTGCCAGAGACTGATGAATTCCCAGTTAACACAGGGCCCTTGATTTTTCTTGACATAGTGAAGGGACGGCTCTGCTGGCATGCTGACCTCCCTCTCTGGTGATTCAGACTCATATATTCATAATGATGGGCAAACCTCCCATGCTTCTGTTTTGAGCTTAGAGACACATCAGACTACTTTGAATTGGTGAACTTTTTCTTCCTGATTTAAACATGTTTGTTTGCTTTTCCCTGAAGGGAGGTTCAATGTCAAATAGAACATGTTCTTTTTCTAGCTAATCAGAAACATATTCCTGGTGGTGTTGAATGAAGAACATACCCAAAAGGTAAGCAGGTACAAGTGGTCCTTTTGTGCACAGACACAGAGATGCACTCTCAGCAGGCTTCCTCTGGTCTGGAGTCAGATGGAGTGGAGATTAGCAGGAGGAAAGAAATGAGACTTTGGATAACTCTCAGTTTATCATGTGGACTCTGAGTAGGAGAGCTATATAGGGTAAATACCCTACATTTACATTGGGGAATTACCGTTTCCTTGTCATCTCCCTCCTCTTTCTCCTCCCCACACTGAGTTTGATTCTCTTCTCCCTTTCTCTACTTGTTTGCTTCATTCACATGCTTGAAGTATTTCTTGTTTGGTCCCATGTCCATCAGATGACCTTTACAACACACAATGTGAGTTAAGAGCTGCGTGAAAATCTCTGCATGGTCGTTGCTTTCATACAGTTGCATAGCATGTAGGTAGCATCTCTTAGTATTTTAAACATGCTGAAAGGATTATGCTGGCTTCATTGCACACAGAGCATTTCACTACATTTATCCTCTGTTTTTCCAATAAGAGATATGAATCCAGTGATTTCAAAAACCTGTCTTAAAGGATCATTTCTTAGACCCCAGAGTTCACTTCTCAGTGGGGCTGTTTCCCAGAGAGGCACTAATCCTGAAAGAACCCTGATGGGAACAGTGGATGATAAATTTCTACAGCTGTACTGTAATATAAATTCAGGACAAGAAAGTTAAATGCACTTCTGTCCTGTTTTTGCAGAGGTACCTCATCACAGAGCAAGGAAAAAATAGCCCAAATTCTTCTTGGCTCCCATACATGTGGGCTTTGAAGGCAATTCTTAGTTCCACATGCCCAGTAATCAAAAAGATGGCAAGACTTCAGAGAAGCAAAAAATGGCTGGGAGGAGCAATACCCAGAGGAAAATGAAGGTGATAACATATAAACTGGTAAAAGAATGAGAAATGTTTAAACACAAAGAGTAAGATGGGTAATATTAATATAATACGCAAGATAGAATAGAATCACCAGGAAAAAAAAAAAAAAAAAAAAAAAAGACAAGAAAAAGGTTGGTATTAGGGAAAACTTCATTAAACCGAGCTCTGTTTGTTGTTTAATAAGTAGATGGGCAAATGCAGTAGTGGAAACCCTGGGAGATTTAAAATGAGACAAGGAGAAGTACCATCAGCATGCAGAAGGGAAGATTATTCTACTGCTGGGAGGTGGAATGAACCATTCATTAGAACATTCATCTGTAATATCTTAATTGGCAAAGTGACAGCAAAAAAAAAGAAGTGGGAGGTAGAGGCTGATGCTTTATTTTAATTGAAAAGAAAAAGGAGTTACACCAATTAGCTAGGAAAAGACAATGGGGACCTCCCTGATACTAATTCTAATGAATTCAGTCTATGACAACTCAATGAAATATCTTCTGTCATTGTGTTATTCAGAGAGAATATTTGCTATTAAAATTTTATTGCTATCCTTTAAAATTTTAGATTTTATTCTTAGTATGCTAGAACTTTCTTCACAAAATATTGACAAAAGAGCAGAATTTTCTGAGAATCTGAGAATTATTTAAGTTGAAAAGAACCTCTGAAGGCCATCTAATACAAGTCCCTGCTAAACGCAGATCCTTCTTTGAAGCTAGAACAGGTTGCTCAGGGTAGTACACAGCCAAATCTAGAAATATTTCCAAAAATTAAAATGGTAATATTTCCTTGAGCCTTCTGCTTCAGTGTTTGATCTCCTTTGCTGTGAATTTCTTTTTCTGGAATCAAATCAGATTTTCACTTGCTATGTCTCTTCTCTTGTGCCATTAAATTGTCCCTTAAAATGACACCGTAACTATAAGATATATAAAATGAAAGTTAGAAAACAATAAGGACAGATTAAGGCATATTTTAAGATTAGGAAGTCTTTACAAGAATTTGAATTCTTCAGAAATCTCTCAGCCATTCTAGAAACACTTTTCTAGAATGAAAATTTCTTTCTGTCTGCCTGTAGTTCTGTAATAAGTTGTGAAAAATTTCTTTTAGTGGCTTTCTCTGAACCCAAGCTCATAGTAGTAAATTAAAACCCCAAGTAAAATACCAGTAAACAGATCCTTGAATAACACTGATCAAGTAATGCATGTCTAAACATTAACTGAAAATAAATTAAGAAAAAAAATGGTGTATTTAAGATTACTAAGAGGGTAGCACAGTGTGGCATGGTGACATACAGGTAGTAAACCTAATCAATTTGTAAGTCAAGTTGATTTACAAAAAAATATAATGAGACTGAAAGCAGGCAGTGAACAGTGGTAATAATTATGAAATTCCCTATTGAGACAAGTCCTATTTCTTGGCACACTGGTCTTGGTTAAATTGGTCCATGGACAACCTAAACAAGAATCACCAGACAAATGTCAATATTTGAAGTGAGAGAACAACAGGCATTTTGGATAGCAAGCACATTTTCTTTGGGTCACCCACCTTTACAGCTCCATGTTGTTCAAATATCAACAATATATATTTTAAGAGAATATGTATGTGTCAGACTAGGAGCACAGGTCTGTCAGAAGGATCATCCAGCAGTTTAGAAGAAGTTGCGAGTCTTTTCTCCAGCCTAAAAACTGAGGCATCCTAAAACCAGATTCTTTCTTTTTTTGTTTCTTTCTTTATTTTTTTTTTTCAACTGTACTGAAATACTGTGTTTGTTCTTTCTAAACTACCTTATGACATTTCTATATGAGCTATAATACAATAGGTTTTGGACACATTGATGTAAGCTTACTCTGGTTAAGAATATATCAAATTCTACATTTGCCTCCACTATTCATGTCTGTGCCTCAGAATTTTTCAGGGGTTTCACTCATATGTTACTGATAATTTTCTCCACTTTCATTTGCAGGGAGACAGCCCAAGGAGCTTGGCCAGATAAGTCTCTCAGGGATATTTACAGGGGTGCTCACAGGGAAGAGACACGGGGTAAATGTATGGAGATGGTACTGAAAACATCTTTGTCATTTTAATAAGGAATAAAGGAGTGCTCATGCTCATCTCTCACTGACTTTCCCCACATTCAGTGACTGAATTCAGATTTTGTTCGTATCAGTCTGGGGATTTAATAATCTGTCACTGCCTAATGGCTCTGCATGCAATCAAACACAGATATTGTGCTATATAGAATTCACCATAAAAATTTTATGCTGATTATTGTTACCACTGTGTCTGTCAGCTTGAACACCTGCTGTTTGGGGAAGCAACTGCCAGTTCTGACATCTGAATGCAATCCGCAAAATTATAACCATGCATCACTCAAAACATCCATTTCCAAGACACAGTCCAAGCATCATCATTTCCTTGGTTGGTTGCCTGTTAGTATCATTTGTACTAAGATCTTGGGGATAAGTAGAAAAAGTTTCCAGATCTACAAGCCATATACCCTAACTCTCAGACCACAAGAAAAAACATTACAAGTGAGGGGGTGAGGGGGGGAAATTACATTTTTTAAGCTATGAAATGATTCTAAAGGTAGGAAAAACAAAGCCTTAGTTTTAGGGAGTTTGTCCATATGTTGGGTAGAACAAAGCAGAGAACTATCTTGATTATCTTTTTGTTAAGCAGCCAGCTAAAATTTTGCATGAAAAATCATAAAGCCAATTTTGCAATATTTTCTCAGTTTTGTGTGAGGGGAAAAAAAGAAAATTCTCATTTAAAAAAACCAACAAATCTTAGATTTGTTAAAAAGTTTTCTTTCTCTTTTAAGGACACATGAACAACACACTACTTTGAATAGACCTTCAAAGCAATACCTAAATAAGAACATTTAAGTGATTTTGAGAGTAAAAGTGAGCCCCATGGATTTACTTGGGGAAGGTAACAAGAAAGGATTTAGCACCCATTTGAAATGTGGACAATCCTCCATCATGTGACATGGCAACAGAGGAAAATAACTTTCAACCCAAAAGAGACGTATTTGGCCTGTGAAGTTTCCTACCTTGTCTAAAAGCAGCCCTTGTCCTAAAGCCACCCCTGTGTATCTGCTAATACAAATAATGGAGATAGCTTTGTACAGAAAAGAGGTTTAGAGGGTTAAAGGTTTTGAGCAACAAGGAAGAGCCTTCTTATTTGTAATCATAAAAGTAAAAATCTCATGTTCTTAATCCTGCTTTGGTTGAAGCTTTAAAATACTTTCATGCTGGTTTTAAGGCTTCATTGCTACAACTTATTGTTGCAGTTCTGCCCAACCTGTTAAATACAGGCTTAACTGCAGCTGCTAAAATATTTGTAAAGTCTTACCTCACAGCAAAATGGACTTGCACAGATGAAGACCAGGAGGAAGGCTATTAGTGATTCAAATTACAGGTCTCCAGTCCCAAATTCACTAGTGAATAAACAATTTGGTAAACATCACAACTACATAGGCTGCTGAAAATCCTCTCTTTTTACTAGCACTAGGATGAATGAAGGTTTGTTAACTGCACCCTTGGTATGGATCTGGGTACTCCAATTACTCTGGCATTGAGTTAAATTACCTTAAGTGAATTGAATCTGCTAAGTAGAAACTCAGCATCTTAGCTTGGGTGACTAATCTAGTCTTCTGCTTTCTGGACAAACTGAACATTGATGTCATTCTTCTGAAATTAATGGCCTCAATTATTTGGGGTGGCTGCTGGGCCAGTGATTCAGCTGGACTTCATCTGAAATGTCTGTGAAAATGAAGTTTTCAAAAAGCATTTATTTTAAGATAGACATCATTATGTCACCTAGTAAAACTAAAAAAAAGCACCCACACATCTCTGCAAGAATTAACAATGAGATCGTCCTTTCAAGCCATCACATTGTAAGAAAAACTTCCTGCCAGGAAAGTCAGGAAACATTTGGCCAGAAAGACATATCTTATGCTGAAGTCTGGGAGCTTCTTTCCAAGTGGAATTAATTCCACTACTCAAACCTTTCAGCTACTCAAGAGTGAATATGTAAGCTAAATCATCATCATCATGTTTCCCAGCTGCCCAATACATTGAAATCTCTCCAGCATTTCATGGAAGAATGTTTTCTCTTGTCCATACTGAATAAAGTTCTCAATAGTTAAAAAAAAATCCCTTTCTGAAAATATTCTGCCTGAATAATTTTAAAAGCTTTTTTACACAAGTTATGGGTTTCACCAGAAAGCCCACAGCAATAATTTTTCACTACTTCAACACAGAGAATTTCAAATGTTTTGTTCTTTCACTGAGACTAGGAGGACACAGGTTCAGAAAATTGATTTCATTATATTTTTCAGCCATTGCAACAAAAACGGTTAAAAATCCAGAACAGGTTAAATGTTCATTCTCAAATAAATGAGAAACAAGATAATAAAATACCTCAGACTAAACATTTACACGTTGTCTGCTTGGGCTGGAGTGCACGGACATTTGAGTTCTTTGGATTTCTGGTGGAGTCTTATGCTACAGCAAAGCATTTGGCTGAACTGCCAATGGCACCAGTTTACTCAGGAGGTTGCAGGCATCATTCCATCATTTCAAGATTCACATTGTCTGAACAAACATAAAAAATGTGGAAAAGAAGCTGAAGAATGTCAATGCAGCAGAGAATGAAACTGGACTTTGTGCTAGCTGGATGCCAATGCAGCATATTTCCCATCACACCCACACCTACTACTCAGATTGCGCAACATGCATTTTCTAGGAAGTGCATGTTCATCTGCTGAACAATTCAGCCTGAAGCATTTGGATTAGGAGGTTATAATGCCTATCAAAAAGGTTGAACTGCTTCCTCACATTTTAGCTGGACTAACAGCAAAATAATTTTAATATCAGGGAATATTCATCTGAATTGCAGGCTACAAACTAAGTCAGCTTTTTTTTCCTGAGAAGTAAACAACATCAGAGACTTAAAAAGTCATAAAGCTCAGTGCTACTGATAGTTCCAGACTTCCTAGCAACATATGAAAAAATCCAATTCTGTTGTACTAATGATGGAGGAGACAAAGAAAGGTAAAAATCTTTTTTCTGTCTGCAGGTTGGATGTAGCAAAATTAAATTCTGCATAAACAGTAGAGCTGCTCCCTTCTTCCTCTCTGTCCCCTGGCCAGGTCTTGGGCCCTTCCTCCAGCTTTCAGAGACAATGCCAGCCCAGGAGACAGGAGAAGGAGAGAAACTTGCTGTAAGAATTGGTGATATTCCCCCTATAACAGGGTGCCTACCAGGATCCCCCTCAAAAAAGAGGCAGGTGGGAACTGGACATTACTGGGAAGCAGATCTTCCTGAGGCTGTGACTTCATTTTGGCTTAGTGCCCTGAGCATCTCAGTGAAAAGTGCTTGGTATATTGATCTGTTTCTAATGCTGAACCAGACCTAGGCTGAGATGGGTGTGCAGCCCTGGGGTGTCTTATCTCAACGCAACATCTAGACTTTGCTGTTCATGTCGTCATTTAGCTGCCATTACCATCTTCCTTGACCAGCGTGGGACATTTATTGTGTCCATTGGAATTGACCAACTGGCCAAAAGGGCCTGTAAGCTGGATGTTTGTACAGGGACTGTCTCCATGGGCCACTGTACCAGGGGCTGCTGTGTGTTACCTCAAAAATGCAAAAAGTGAATAAAGAAAAATTGCCAAGAAAAGGTTAGTAACACAACTGGGTCTACATTGTCCAAAGCCCAATATTACCTTGCTGTAAGAAATTGAAACCAATGCACTTCTATGAGGCAGTTGAGCAAATGGGAGTTTTCATAGGCTGGATAGAGACTTCTTGATGCTGCTCAAGAGGAATTGCAGGAAAATCCCAAGTGGATATAAGAAAATATAGACAAGGCAGAATTTACTGAGAGACACCTTAGCTCCAGGACCTCTTCCAATGATACCCACAAATTAAACTATGGGTGATTGGATATCTCATTTTCCTTGTAGAATCCTGAGGGATAATACACAAAGCCATCAAAATACTTTATGCCCTGGTGTCAATAAGTGACACATCCCTCTGTGGATAAGGTGTGATGGAGTAGAAGTGCCAGAACACAGAGAGATCCTTGGCTTAAACACAGTGGATCCTCCCCACATCTATTTCTCTTCCTGGGTAGCTAATTATTTTGACTAGAATAGCTCTCACTAGTAACAATAGTTATATTTCCTACTAATATTTGTAGTGTGAAACAAAAATGGTCAAACATTTCAATTGCTTTTATCACACAATCAGCATGCTTGGCAACAAGCTGCATGTAGATTCATAAGAGCATTCAGCTACTAACCCTCCTCTGAAATACTTATTTTTAGTGTTAGTTTTAAATGCAGTATGTACTGACCAAATTCTTGTTTTGTATTTTTGCATTCCCTCTGAATTTTCTCTTGCATATATTGTTACTCCTTCTGTTCTCTCCTAACCTATTTTGAAATGTTATTGTTTGTCATTTTATAGCTGCTGTATTTCACCTCAAAATTGGCTGCATTTCAGTTGTGGTCACTCATTACATCTAGTTTATCAGTCTCTGAAAGACTATGGGGGAAAAAGTGTTGAAAAGGAATAAAAATCACTATTATTATTTTGGATGAATAGATCTTTCACTATAACGACATGCCATAAAGAAGACTAGGATAATTAAGTTTAATGAAGACTATTCACCATTTCTACCCACACTGAAAATAATAGAAACATTTATTTTCTGAGAATGTGAGAATGTTTGCTGTCTCTGGACATTAGGCCCAAGAGATGCATGGCTGCAGCTAAGAAAAGTGCTGGTTAATAACTTGAGTCTTGAAAACATGATGTGCCTGATTAATAAGCCATGAGATTTTTGCTGTGACTGTTTGAATCTTCAGCAACTCACATATTTGCTACACACAGCCCCCAAAGAAGAGTGTTAGAGGCTAAAACATAGAAAAATCAGTCAAATTTAGCGCAGAAAAGCCAAGAAGATCTGGCAAGAGATCCCACACTTCTCACATCCCTCTGCTGCTAAAACATTCAGCCTATGTTCTACTTCCTGCAGCTTCCTTCAGGCTGCAGAAAGGATCATTTTTTAAGTGCTGAAAATGTAGGTCCCTGAAGAAAATTTAGATACCAACGAGTTAGCAAATTTGTTGAAAAATCCCAAAATGGGATTGGACAGCTGATCACGAACAGCAGGAATAACAATGCCCTTTGCCTCAATTAATTTAAACAACTAATTTAAACTCCTGTCTGCTTTGGATCATATTTTTTGTTCAGAATGAACCCATGGTCTATGAATGTATCCTTTTCTATCCTATTCTGCCAATAATTTGTTGACTGCCCCTCCTGGGGGCAGGGGACAGTTGCATCTCATTTCCTTGGCCAGGGAATTTCCTCTTTTCCAGCAGTGCATCTGCCAGCAGCCATCACATGAGTATTTCAGTAGTCTGAAAGATTGCATGTCACAAGAGTTAGCTGGCCTGGATTTATCACCCATCAAAATCCTTATTAATTATTATGTAAGCCTGAACTAACATGAATACTGGCCTCCATTATGCATTAGATATGGATAAAACCCATTAGAAATAACCCTAACAGTTCTCAGGTAATCAAATTTTAAGGATGATCTCATTACCAACACACAGACTGTTTCATCACTTATTAGTGATTTTGTTTTAGATAGTGTTTGGGGAGAGTGTTTTGGGGATCCATTTGGGCTATGGAATTCTTTACGGGGGAGCAAACCAAGTTTTAAGATCATGTAGGTCAAAGGAATAAAAAGGCCACTTCTTCAGCCGAGTTATCTTCAAAACCAAACCAAACCAAAAGCAAAAGAAAGCAAAACAAAACTGTCCTTTTGCCTCCCATATATTAACAATGACCATTTCACCTATCCACAGGGGAAAACAGATACTGCTTATTAGTACTTTACGTATGTCCTAACACCTGCTGAATACACTGGCATACATTTACAGTGAATCACAGACACTTCCTTTATCATTTTTGCAAACCGGATTATTTTCTTTGATGCTATCAGCAGCTTTGTCATAATATAATACTTCTCTATTCTCATTTTTCAACATACTAAAAATAAACATGCAAGCCAGAACTAATAAAAAATGCAATAGAAGTATAAATAGGAATACATTTTTCAGAAACTTCTTCCATTCTTTATAGAAAATAATTCTGTATGCATCTGGTCAGAGAAAGAGCATGTTGGTGGTCTTGGACTCCCCCATTGCCTACCTCAAAGTACAAATAACAAGAGAAACTTGATAAGCACCTATTCACAAAGAAATGGCTCAAATCGAAACAGAGTTGTGGCAGATGGCTTGCACATTTCAGAGGAAGCACAATGAATGATTTCAGTTTGGAAATTCTGCATGGGACTGGATGTGTGCTGATATGTACAAAGCGGTGAGAGGAAGGGATTCAGACAAAGTCCCTGTATCTCTGACTTCTCTGGTGGTTGGTAATGTGTGTGGTATTCAGTAGAACATCAGCAATCATTCCAGGCTACAATGCTTTCTGGTGCCCCCAAGCAGTGCTTTGTAAACCCTGGGAAGATTTCCTCATACATCTGTTCATGGTTGTCACACGAATGAGCTATTTTTGTCATACCTGTGGACAGTAGTTATTTTCATTCTAGTTTATTTACTGTGTAAGTGGAAAAGGAATCCTTTTTTAGTCACTATTCAGAGCAACATTCTAAATTTTTTTCCACACAAGCCCTCTGCCTATCTTGGTATCTGGACATTTTAGTTCTCTTTTAGGTTAAAGGCAATTACATTGCTCATAACTTCAGCATCACTACCATACATACCATACCATACATAGATCTTCATAAGCAGAAAAAAGAACTTATTTTCAAAGGTGAAGAGCTACAATGCAGACCCCACAACACACTCACACATGCACACGCGCATACACACACTTGCCTTTAAATAGAAGGCTTAAAATATTTTTCATGAAGCATTATTGGGATTTGGAACTTCAAGCAAACGTTTCTGAAGACAGGCCAGCTTTTAGAATTCTTATTAGATATTCCTCATCAAAATCTAGGAAATCTGCTTCCATTGTCTTTGCTGCTTTTTCTTCCTCAACTTTAATCTAGTCTCTCCCACTTTTACATCTCGTGAACTGTGGAACAGACCTTCCTAAGTCATGGGATTCATGATATAGGAGAGCCAATATAACTGAAACATGCTGGGATTTCTCCTGTTTTGCAGGCTTTGTAACAGTCTGCAAATTCAGCTATAGTTTCAAGCTGACTTTATTTCCTTACTCCTCCTGCCAAGTGTCTCCTGTGAGACAGCACACTGTCTTTCATAATAATGGTATGTTTTCCCCAGTGAGCATCTTATAATATGCTGGAAGCTGTATATCACGTTCCGAAGTGCTGACAATTAGTTTGTGTGAAGGAGAACACCATGCAGAGAAAATCAGGAGGCAGTAGTCCTGTGAACAACCACTCTTTCACAGAGATTTTCTTTTCATTTTTGGAAGAAAACAAGTTCTGAAGCAGAATTCATTGTCTCCTATCACAAATTGGATTCAGAATTCCAGGGTGATGTGAGGTGAAGTATAAAAGCTTTGCCATTTTTAGGCTATAGGAAGCATTTACACATCAGAATTAGGCAACTGGCATACGCATGTAAGCAGAAGCACACCTTGCATGCTTTCTTCCAGATTTATTTAAACATGTCACCATGCAGAAAAGCTGCAGCCTTTCTTGACCACATTAGAGTTTTACAGTGTCTGTGGTCAGAAGATAAATGGGCAGAAGACCGTGTCCTTAGTTTGATTTACAGGGACATTTTACACTATTCCCTTACCAAAGCAGGGTTTAAAAGGGGTCTATATCTGCTTTAAGACCAGACAAATGCACTGCCAACTTTAAATGCTTATGAAAATCAGGGCATTCACATTTGTGTCTCCAATTTCTCTAGCAGATATAAAATATTCTTTCCTTTAATACCTTTATCTCTTATCTTTCTACAAGTGAAACTATGCTTCATTACATGGTTTGAATTACTGAATGCAGGAAAATCACCATCTTAGCTTCATGTGTGAGATGGTGTGACAACAAGAACACAAAACTGCAAAAGACCTTTGTACAGACCCTACTTAGATTCAGTGTTTCTACTGCCCTTCCAGTCTGACTTAATAATGTATATGAACAGTTTAAGATCATAAGCAGCTCCTGAGAATATTTTTGTAAGGTGTGTTCTGAATCATGCCTGTATACCAGCCAGCAGTGCTGACTCTCTGCTGCTGCAAGTTGCCTCCCTTTCTCTGCATCTCCTCAGGACTGACAGAGTGTGGGAGGAGAGTTTGAGGCCAGAACCTCCCTGCCCTCTTGCCTCCTCCTTTAGGGGCTGGAGGTGGGAAAGCCCTTCTTTGGCTTCACTGGAGGAGCATGGGGAAGAATTGGCCTTGAATCTACACCTGTGTATCTCCTGTAAGATGTCTGATGTAGGAAGCTGTCGCTGTGGGACACGTGAAAGCACAACGCGGACCACCTGCTGCTTGCAAGGTAAAAAAGGGACGTTTATTATCTGACTCTGTCTTTTATACCTTCCCAAGGGTGACATTGGATTGGAGAGTGAATGGGCCACCTCTCCAAAGACATTGGACAAACCAGCAGTACATCAAGTGGTCTCCACCCCCATAAAAGAATGTAAACAATATGTTGTTTACAGAAATTGTGTGGGAAAGTTCTCCAAAGGAATGTCAACTCAGAAGGCTTTAGGAAGTCTTAAGAATCAGGGTGACAGGAAGCAAAGCTTCCCATCTCAAAGGAGGCTGTTAAAAGGAGTCTGGATCTCAAGGACAAAGAGTAGTATCCCTTTGGGAGAAGGCACAGTGGATACTAATAAGTATTTAAGCAAAGTTCAGGGAAAAGGAGCTAGCAGGTAAAGGGAAGAGCAAAGGTGGAATATTAAGCTGCACAGTGGCAGTCTCAATCACCTTGTGAATTATTATCAGAATCAGAAATCAGTGAGTATTGTAAGTCATGTGCTATTAAAGAAAGGCAAAGTTCATTCTTCGTTATGGCCCCGTGTTGAACCAGCAGTGGTTCCATGCATAGTTCTCAAGTATACCTGGAAAATATATTGTACATTCCATAGGGGAAAAAAAAAAAAAAAAAAAAAAGGAAAAATAAAATAAAATGGATACAATAAATTACCTACCAAACCATGTGCACAAAGAAAATAAAAAGACTGTTTGAACAGCTGGAATTTAAAACTTGTTATATCCCTGAATTATTTATATTAATAAAGGAACAGCTACAATTAAGGTTAAAATTATCATACACACAGGAAGAGAAACAGTCCTGTTATTATGGCTACCAAGAACTCATACCCTGCGACTGTGCTGGCAAAGGGCTCTGTGCTATTGGTGGTAACTTTAGATAGACATAAAAGTGTTTTTAACCACAACCATTTGAAGCACATGAACCGCTGTCCCAGCCCGTGGGGATCAAGAGAGTGCAGGGCTGAGGCTGACGCATTTCTGCTTTCATATTCAGTCCCTTAATACTTTTCTGAAGCTTCAGTATTGAAACCAGACTAATGACATTCTCTGTAGCAGCCGCAAAAGTGGCTAGAAACAACCTAACCAAAGTGTACATAGAGGGGTTTTTTATGTTGCCTCTGCAGTTGTTTTTGGACAGAACTTTACTTAAACCTAAGGGAGAAAATGTAGCCTTAAGTCTCTTGGGTTTTTTAAATAATAATTGTCTATTAGGAGAAGTATCCAGGTTTTCACTCCCAGTCCTAAAGGAGAAAAAGCAGGTCACAAGGCAGCTTAAACCTTTTAAAATGTCATGAAATCTTTCCAATCTGCAGTTGGAAACCCTGACTGTGAGGAGCAGAGATTGTGGATGTGGATCATTGTAGCTGCACAGAGCCCTTGGAGAAGGTAGTAGAAATTCCTTAGGCAGAATCAAGCACAGAGAAAAAACCCTGAGTATCTGCAAGATCTTGATAAGAGAGATGCAGGAATTCAGCAGAACTGCTTGAAGTAAATACATTTGATCTAATGCTGTCTGAATTCTGATTCCACATTGCCAGTGGAGTCGGTATGTAGCAAGCGCAGGGAAGCTCCTCACTTTGGATGAAATGCTCTGGAGGTAGTAAACACTTTTATGTGGACCTCATCCAAGAATGACTGAAGTTAGTGAGGGCAGGATTTCAACCTCAAAGTAATTTATAAAGGTCAGTGAAGTAAAAAGAAAGACTGTTACTGATTTTTATGGGCTTTGAATGCACTTGTTTTTCACCTTTGGGAATTTCAGTCAGATCAGAACTTTGTAAGTCTGATCTGAGCAACAAGAAGTCGTCCTTTTGTTAGGTATTTTCCCACACCCAAAACCACTAAAAACTCTCCCACATTTCAGTATGATTAGCTGTTGCTGTTCAGGTCTGTGGAGAAGGTCCAACCAGAATAAATAAAACCAGGAGAGAAAGCTATACATTTTGGAATCATATTTCATCACTTATGCCACAATATGCATTTTTTTCCAAATGACATTTAATTGCTTTCTTCTGAGGAGCTCCGTTTAAAGCAAGGTTTTCCTAAATAAATCCAGAAGTTTCTACATCTCAGACAAATGACACATCCTGCATTTAATCTGATTTCAAATAATTCCACTTGAAAACATGTTTTCTAATTTTTTTAGGTGAGTAAAATTAAGATCATCAGAGTTGAGAAAAAGGATTATTGTTTCCCAGTTCTTTCAGTCAAATTGCATGTTTGCTTTTTTGATTCTCTATGGGGTTTTTTTTAATGGTCTGTAAATGAAGCACAAAACTCATATATTAGGGCAAGAAATGAAGGAGATACATCTTGTGCATATGCTTAATAAGGGCTCAGGAAAGTAGTAGATATTCTGGAAAACCCTGTCTTTCCCATCCCCTTTCTGCTTTCCACACACATGGAGCAAACTCTTCAAATGAGAGAGAATGGATATGCCACAGAAGGGTAGCTGAAGAACGTTATGCAATTTTACATGCTGCACCTGAAAGTTAAGAACTGAAGAAACATTCATGGTACAGCATTCAATGACAACTGCAGATTCACTTGTTTCAGCTCGAGTAGCCAGTTGTATGGACTGTGGTCTGTCCTCCTTCAGACAGGCAGTGGTCCCAGAGAGCTTGGCCAGGCACCACAGAATTTTCCTGTGGAACAGACTTTCCCATAAGTGCTGCTGTATTTCTTATGCAAAACATTCACTATTGCCTTAAGTCCAAGGCTGCCTTCTTGTGGAGTCCATTATTGTCCTCCTGTGCTTCCATTCCCTGCATGCAATTCAAGGTCATTGACTTTGGTGGATGGGCAGTTGTTGGATCAGAGCTGCTGAGGCTCTCAGCTGTGATGCAGAGCTTTGGTTAAGCTCCTCTGTGGAGCCTGTGTGGAAGGCAGGATCTGCCTGCCCCTGCACTAAGACTTGAGAAGTTTCAGAGAAGCTGCTTGGATCCTTTGGGTCATGGAGCAGGCTCCTGTATGCAGGAGTGCTGCAGCTTTGCTCAAAGGTAACTGGGGTCTAGACCAAGAGGGAGCAATTATCAACTGCTGCAGGGAATCTGCATTACCAGAGCACATAGTACCTGTATAAGCATTTATTTTGAATAGAGTTAGGCACTTATTTTCCTCTTCTTTTTCCTTTTTTTTTTTTTTTTTTTTTTTCTTTTTTTTAAAATGAGCAGTAGATGTGGTAAAAGAAATGGAGCTCTGGAGGCAATGAAATAGACAAAAAATTTGTTCCAAGATCAACTGAAAGAATTTTGAAGGCTAAAAGGCAATTTTCCTCATTCTCCTTGTATGAAACATTTGTCTACGGAGACAAATGTGCCAGAGTAGTCTGCTGTCGTGGTTTGACACGGAAAAAGAAATTTTCTTAGAAGGAAGAGGTCAGTTTGGATATTGACCAATTGAAGGTGGACACGCCTCTGAGAACACAGAGGGGTTAAAAGCAAAATTCTCAGGAGAACTCGATCTCTTTAGTTTCAATCAGCGTGCAGTGCAGACTCTCCCCTGCCCGGCGACGAGCTGGATGGGGGAGGGGAAAAGCCATGTGGCCTTGGGAGGTAGGCCCAAGGGTGCAGGGACTGGGACCAGGCTGGCCCCCTGCAGATGGAAGGGTGGAGAAAACTGAGATGTCTCCATTCCCCCCGCACCCCGTCAGAGTCTCTCTCTCTCTCTCAAGAGAAAGAGACAGAGGCAGTTTTGTCAGCAGTACGCTGCAGGGAAGGAGAAGAGTGGGGGGGGCCTCAAGCTGCCCAGCTGCCTGTGGAAACCAGAGCCTGGGCAGTGAGCCATCCTTGGGAGTTGGGACTTTTAACCCTTCCTTGAGAAATGAAAGCTTTGTGAAATTTTTCTCCTCCTTGACTTGAAAGAGAGGAAGAGAGACAGCTTAAACCCTAGGATGTCAGAAAGAGAAATTCTAGGTGGGAGGAGATGATGGAGTAGCTTTTGGCTAGACTTTTTCTTGGTAGTCACAGACTAAACCAATCTTCTCCTCCAAGAGAGACTGTATTTTAAGAGGATGCTGGTGGGCCAAAGAGACCTGCTTCAGCTGAGAAAAGACAGAAGTAGAGCGAACAGAGAAAAGTTAGGGAGGTTTGTGGTGGTACCCCCTGTCTTCAGAGAAGAAGAAGAGAAGATCTCTGTTCTTAGACCCTCGGCCCAGGGGAAAATGGGGGGGACTGTAGTCCCAAAAATGAAAAACTGAACTGCTGTTTTTTCCCCTCTTGGCAGGGCATCCTTGAAAGGAAAAATCCTAAAAGCAGTCTGTCTATCCATGCATTGGTAGTGAGAGCACTGTGCATGGGAAAGGAAAAGGGTCACCATGGAAAACTTTTTCTCCAGGCGGTGCCATGTGTGACATGGAAACACATGATGTGGCATCTGTGTTTCTTGGGGGGTCTGTGGCACAAGAGAGGCTCCTCTCTTCCTCGATGGACTGAGTATCGATTGTCTAGAGGGTGGAAATCTGATTGGGGTCCAGATTGTGTCTCGCTGTGGTTTGTTGGAGTTAGGTAGTGGAAGGAGGAATGCTTTGCAGAGTTTTCATTTTAATCTCTGTGTGGGGGTTTTTTTCTTTCTTTTTTACTTTTATAGTAGTAGCTTAATAAAGTTTTTTTCCTTGTTATTAAGCTTGTGCCTGCTTTGTTCTGTTCTCGATTTCGTTTCACAGCATTCAATTGAGAGATTGCATTTTCATGGGGGCACTGGCATTGTGCCAGTGTCAAACCATGACATCTGCTTTGACATTTTTACTTCTGGACCTTTTTCATTAGCATACCTTATAAATAAGGAAGTACAAAAAGCTTCTTTTAAAAGCAATGATGACAAAAGGGTGGATTAAAATGCTTTGTTTCAGAGTAAATTAAATATCTGGAGTTGTCCAAAAATACCTGTTTGTTGTTTCTATTCTGACCTCTCCAAATGGAATCTAAATAATATTTCTCCAACTTTTTCCACTCACACACCAAGAAAAAAAGCCTTTATTCTTCCTACTGTCTTCAGAAGTTGTCAACCATACATGAATTATGTGAGCTATCTTGAGGTACAGTTATGTGACCTAAAATCTATAACTTACCAGGCCAAGTACCAAGCATTCTGTATGCTTGAACAAAGATTATTTTGCATTTTAATGAAAAATATACTGCAAGTAAGCTGAGGATTTAGAATTTTCTTATTCTCCTACCTAGAGATACTGTGAACATCAAACACAGATAGAAGTTGCAGTTAATAAAGTTTAGAAACTTCAAAAAAAAAAAGAGAAATTGCTTTTTTAAAAAAGAAAATTATTTTTTTAAAATGGCATTCTTTTAATTCTTAGAGATTTCTGAGCCTATTAAATATTTCACAGGGCACTGGGGAGCTCCCATGTCTAGTTCTGGTGAGACAGTGGATCTGAAACCTGACATCGGTTCAGACTGGTTTATTGCAGGTGCCACTTGGATATTTATAAATCAATGGGACCAGATGGGATCCACCCTAGGGTGATGAGGGAGCTGGCAGATGTGCTTGCGAAGCTGCTCTCCATCATTTATCAGGAGTCGTGGCTCACTGGTGAGGTCCCGGACGATTGGAAACTGGCCAATGTGACACCCATTTGCAAAAAAGGTAGGAAGGAGGATCCTAGTAATTACAGGCCAGTTAGCCTGACCTCAGTACCAGGTAAGATAATGGAACAGTTCATACTTAGTGCTATCACACAGCACTTACAAGATGGCCAGGCTATCAGACCCAGTCAGCATGGGTTTACAAAGGGTAGGTCATGTCTGACCAACCTGGTCTCCTTCTATGACCAGGTGACTCGTCTGGTAGATGCAGGAAGGGCTGTGGATGTTGTCTATTTAGACTTCAGCAAGGCCTTTGATACTGTTCCCCATAGCATACTCCTGGAAAAGCTGGCAGCCCATGGCTTGGATGGGAGCACCCTTCGTTGGGCTAGGAACTGGCTGGATGGCTGGGCCCAGAGAGTGGTGGTGAACAGTGCTGCATCCAGCTGGGGCCAGTCACTAGTAGTGTCCCTCAGGGCTCTGTGCTGGGGCCAACTCTCTTTCATATTTTTATAGATGACATGGATGAGGGCATTGAGTCCTTCATGAGTAAATTTGCAGGTGACACTAAGCTGGGAGCTTGTGTTGATCTGTTGGAAGGAAGAAGGGCTCTGCAAAGGGATTTGGATCGATTGGACAGATGGGCAGAGTCCAACAGCATGAAGTTTAATAAGTCCAAGTGCCGAGTTCTGCATTTTGGACACAAAAATCCCCTACAGTGTGACAGGTTTGGGACAGTATGGCTGGACAGTGTCCAGACAGAAAGGGACCTGAGGGTGTTGGTCGACAGCCGGTTGGATATGAGCCATCAGTGTGCCCTCGTGGCCAAGAAGGCCAATGGCATCCTGGCCTGCATTAGGAATTGTGTGACCAGCAGGAGTAGGGAGGTTATTCTTCCCCTATACTTGGTGCTGGTGAGACCACATCTTGAGTGCTGTGTCCAGTTCTGGGCCATTCAGTTCAGGAAGGACATAGAGATACTTGAGAGCGTCCAGAGGAGGACAACAAGGCTGGTGAGGGGCTTGGAACACAAGCCCTACGAGGAATGTTTGAGGGAGTGTGGGTTGTTTAGCCTGGAGAAGAGGAGGCTTCTTAGAGGTGACCTCATCGCCCTCTACAACTTCCTGAAGGGAGGCTGCAGACAGGTGGGGGTTGATCTCTTCCACTGGGCAGCAACTGGCAGAACAAGAGGACACAGTCTCAAGCTACATCAGGGAAGACTTAGGTTGGATATTAGGAAAAAAATTTTCACTGAAAGAATAATGAAATACTGGAATTGTCTTCTTAGGAGGTGGTGGAATCACCATCTCTGGATATGTTTAGAAAAAGACTGGATTTGGTACTTGGTGCTATAGTCTAATTGTGGTGTTAGGGCACAGGTTGGACTTGATGATTTTAGACGTCTCTTCCAACCTCATTATTCTGTGATTCTGTGATTCTGTGATTCTGTGATTCTGTGATTCTGTGATTCTGTGATTCTGTGATTGCCTGCCTTACATCTTGGGTCAATGCAATTAAAGCAAAAGAACACAAGAAAAGTATCATAGTTTGGTACAACTGAAAGAAAAGGTCTATGATAAGGGGATAATTTGCAAAGTTTTTCAGGTTTTGGAAGTTAGATGTGGTCCTTGTAGGAGACTGGGAGGACCAGGGACAGTCAAAATATGAATGACATTTACCTTCAGTACATCAACATTATTTTTCATCATGCAAAGTGTTTGTTATTTTAGTGCCCTTTAAAGAGCACTGCTCTTCAGAAGCCACAATCTGCATGAATCAGGCCCCAGAAGTTATGAGAACTTCTACTCTGTGACCTCTACCAAAAGCACAGTGCGCAGGGCATACAGGCATTTTGTGTGCACAGCCCAGCAGGCAAAGGGCTGCTCACAGTGGTGTGCCATATCCATACACCATTCATGTCTGCAGTATTTAAGATGCATTCAGACACTGGCATCCTAAAGATAGAAGGTCAGATATTCCCCAGACACATTCTCTGTGCCACAGGGATACTTCAACAGTAACAAAGTGCTACTACAGCTGTCAATGAAAAAGACAACTACAACTGCATCCCTTCTTCTCATCCCTTAAAAAAGGCAGCAGAGACAATGCAGGTATTTTGACATGCGAACCCAACTACTAAGAAAAGCAGGGTGTTAATACGTGTATACACTCAGTATGTGTATTTGTGTGTGTGCGGCTGGCATGAATGCTCACAGCAGTCAATTACCTGTATCAGGTGTGTTCCATGGGACTCTTCACAGTCCTGGCACCTTGACTGCTCAGCCTGGTGACCTGGCTCTGATCCCCCTGAACCTGCATTCTATACAAGGAGTTGTGACAGTGTGTATCTCTGAGAGTCAGGATGCAGCCAGAGTAGGTACACAGAGCATACAGCTGAGAAGTTATCCTAGATCTGACTGATGAGAAAACACCTACACAAACAGCCAGCAATGTTAAACCTTGTAGTAAAAACTTATTTTCTCAATTTTCCATTGATACTTTTCACTGAGGTCATGGCACTCATGATCCTAATTCCACAGACCAGAAAGCCATCTGAGCAAGTGAGAGGCGAGCAACACTGCTACTGTCCTCCAGCAACAGTGATGGAAAGGAATCTCATATCTTTTTAGTTCCTAGTCCACTGGCAGCCTTATTGTTGCACAGATTGAGAGCTCTACTCCAGGTCGCTGAGGTATCATGAAGTGTGTTGTACATTAATTACACAAAGAGACAGGAGAGCCGTTGCATCCAGAAGTATGTAATGTAACACATATTAAATTCAAATATATAATATTGGAAGCACACATACAATTGAAAATGCATAAATTGATATGGAGACAAAAATTTTATATTAATTTAAGTGATTTTTCAGTTACTTAGACCCCCTGAAAAAGGGGATATAAAGTCACCCGGTTCCATGCACATGAAGTAGCAGACCAAAGACCTCCCTAGGTCCTCCCTCTGACGAGAACAGACAGTGAAGCTCTTCCAAGAGCAATTCAGTGTCAGTGCTCTGGGTCAATTCCTCTGGGAGCCTTTCTCTGAATACTGTCAGGATGTATTGGTGAAATTAAGGAAGCAGTGAGTTAACCTAGATGATAAAAGATAACTGGTAAAGGTAACATCTTAATACATCCATGGCTTTTACTTAACACTAGCTACTAAATTTTTTGCTTTATTTTCTCTGTTACTTTAATGTTTAGGATATACTGACCTCTCAGTCAGAGGTACAGATAAAAAAACCAGAATACATTAAATTGCATGGTCACGATACCATTGTGTCACTTCTAATACTTCCCCTGCCATTAGGTAAGATTGTCTACAGGCATATTGTATAACTTTTTCTGTCAATACCGGACATGTTAAACTGAGTAATGTAATGTTACTCTTAGTATCTGTTTATCTTCTGACTTCAAATACAGAGCCATTGAGCTGCTTCTCTGGAGTCTGTGAAAGGTGAAAAGGAAACACAGACAGTGTAAACTACCACAATCTCCATATGAGAAGAGAAGAAAAATCAGTGTTGAAAATAATTGCTCAAAATGAATAAATGGTCTCAGATCACAAAAACTAAATATCCACCCTTACTGTGATGTTTTGCAAGAAGCCTCTTCACGCAACACAAAATTAAGCGTTTTTATTTTTACTGAGCTATAAGAATACTAACATTTTATTTTGAAAATAAAATCATGCCTTATTATCCTAAAATTGATACTCTTAGTTTCACTGTTTTAAAAACTATGAACTAGATTAAATGCAATTTGCATTTAGTTTTGCAGAATATTGTATCTTTGCAAAATTAACTCATTTCTAACATACCAAGATGTTTCTCCTGGATATGCTGCTTAAAGTTTCCATTTTTCTTGGGTTTTGAGAGAATATTAAAATTTGCAAATATGAAACACAAATGCGAAGTAGATAGTTTTTACGGTTTAGAGGAAACACATAACAAAGAATCTGAAAAAAACCCCAAACCCAAGACCTGAATCCTTGCCAGCTTTGTTGCAAGATTTAAATTTTTGAATAATTAAGTTAAATTTCCAGATAAGTTGAAACTTAGAGTTAAAACAACATTAAAATGCTATTTCAAAATTATTCTCTTATTCTACCATATAGGACAGTCTGATTAATCTGGATGGCCTTAATTAGATTTTTTTTTAATATAAATATATATTTGTAAGGAATATCCCGAGCCCTTTTAAAATCCACCTCGACTTCTGTGTCTTTGAAATTGCATGTAATAACAAACAAACAAACAAACATTTAGGTGTGTTCTGCACAGCTGGTGTAAAGAGACTCTATATGAAAGTTATGCCATTGATAGCACAGTTCCTCAGATTATATATACAGAAGACATTAACAAGAGAGCAGTTGCCAGTGATTCTCACTCTAGTATAGATCTCTGTACTGTTCTGAGAACAGCTGGTGCAGACTCAAAATTAAAAAATTCTTAAATTAGCTAGTGTAAACAAAGGAAAGCTCTGGACTGTGATTTTTTTTTTTTTAATGCTTCACTCCATTACTGAACCTGCTCTGTCACCCCAGGACAACAAGAAATCAAGAGAAAGAAGCTGAAAGAAGCCTGAAATCATCCATACAACCTGACCAAACCTGGGCTAGGATGCCAATTTTGTTTTGCTTGAAGAAGAGAACAGAGTTCTGATGATGAGTGCTGTGTATTTTTGCAGTCTATTCGGTGAACAGAACATGTGCTTAGTGGACATCACTGGGGGCCACAAGGTGTGGCCTCTGCTGTCTTAGAGCATCTCTCTGACCTGTGTGTGTACTGCAGATCAGTAAATTTAGTAGGCTGACTCCTCAGACAGCCAGTGGAGCTCTTCAGCAATATGGTAAACTTGTACATCAAATCACAGGAACTCCCTTACCTGGCTTGGGGCAAACACCTTACAGGAAGGAGGTATGTTTGCAAAGGACAAAGGAAGATTCTCATGGTCAGTTTTCTCTTAAATGTGTGGCCTCACTGTGCAACTAAACCTAGAGAGTTCAGAAACTTCATAGCAAAAGTACCTTCCATATTCTTTGGTGTAAGACAGGACTTTTGCAACATTGCAGGAAGAATTGCAGGCTGATGTTCTTGAACAAGCTGCACACACAATATGAAATCTGTGTATGCCCATTTGCTGCTCACATGCAACACTACTATCACATTTAGCCAGAGCAAATTGGAAAAGGCATTAGGCTTTCAAAAAGTGACTACTCTTTGAAATAGAGCTTCACAAGTTCCTAAAAAAGCACATACAATTATCAGGTTGTAAAAGAGGCTGAAATGCAATTGGTGTTGATATTTCTTCTGAGACGGTCGATTTATAGAAGTGCTTAAATATGTGTTTGCTGGACAGATCCCAAGAAGAGATGCCAGTGGAACAGAAGTCTCTCTTCTTTCCAATTTTTTTCTTATACTCCTCTACCTCCTCAAGAATACTTACTGCCCAACTTCTAGACCAGATGTGTACCTTTTCATTGTAAATATTAAAAACTTGCTAAGAAGAAAATGCAAGTTCTTTACTATACACAAACTGAATTTCCATTATAAAACTGATTAATGTATTAGCCAAGCTTCTTGGCAGATAAATATAATAGGATTACATACAGAGAGGTCTTCAATGTTCCCAGTTTAATGAATGGCATCAGGTCATTCAGAGATATTAGTTTTTTTACTTCATTTAGCAATTCTGATACATAAATCTCCACTGTATCCCCTTCTGTGAATATGTGGATATAAAAAGTGAATTAGGAGCTCCTCTTTTCAGCTATAGCTTTGTGCCTTCCAGAATATTACTTAAAATAGTTCAAAATTTGTATCCTGTGCTCTGACCTTTCCAGTTGCCAATGGAAATACATATTGCTGTTTCCAATAGAATAATAGATTCCTAGAATATTCTGAGTTGGAAGGGACCCACAAGGATCATCAAAGTCTAGCCCTTGGTCCTGCACAGGACACCCCAAAAGTCACACTATGTGCCTGAGGGCATTGCTTAAACACTTCTTGCGCTCTGTCAGCTTTGGTGCCATGACCATTTCCCCGGGGAGCCTGCCTGGTCCAGTGCCAAACACTCTCTGGTTTAAGCACAGCTTCATATCATTTCCTCATGTCCTATCACTAGTCACCAGAGAGAAGAGATCAGTTCTTGCTCCTGCACTTCCCTCATGAGGAAGCTGTAGACCACAAGGAGATCTCCCCTCGATCTTTTCCAGGCTGAAAAAACCAAGTGACCTCAGCCACTCTGCAAATGACTTCCCCTCATCCCATCAGCATGGATGGCCCAGATTAGAAAGGTGTGAAGGTGACAAACTGCAGCTAGGATGTGATCTCCTTCTCATGACTCTGAGCCCCAGTGTCCCTGGGACTGGGAGCTTTCTGGCTCTCTGAGCTCTACACCTAATGGAATCTTGGGGCAGCAGGTAAGGTCTCTTTCACCGTGCTTTTCCTGGATTAGAAAAGCATGGAGGCATAAATGTGGGTGTCCTGCCGTGATTCCCTAGCAGGCCTTTTCCAGTCTCAAGTGTCCCCTGGCTGAATCCTTGCTAGTAGATATACACAACTTTAAATAAAACATAGGGAAAAAATAAGGAAAAATATCAGAAATGCAGAGTGCTTAAGGTTTCAGATTTTGGTCTTGCCATCTGAACCCCAGTTGAAACCATAAAGATATTGGCCTCTGCACTCCAATTCACTGCACGTCTGAAGATGGTTGAAGCCAGCAGCTGGTTTTGTTTTGGGTTTGTTTGCGATTTTTTGAGATTGGTTTTTAAAACAGAAATTTCTGTTCCACTTCAGCATACTACCTTGCATCCATTTTGTTCAGAATTCCCAAACTAGAAATAAAAAGGGTGCAGAAACAGCATATATTTTTATGGTTGATACAACATAAGATGTGAGGGCAGAATGATGTGCCCAAGCATTCAAAGAGAACGGCAGAGCTGGACATTGAATATGTCTTTCAGTATAATATTCCTACACTTATACAAGTACCTGTCTTTCTGCTTTCTCAAAGGCTGACACTGTTACACTTAACACCTTCAGGTCTCTTTCCATATGCCTAACATTGGTATTCCAAGAATCAGTCTCTCTGCATGTCCTACACACCTCTAACCATGCCCACCATGGCATACTCATACACATACATAAGAACAGTTCATACATAAACTAGTGACATGGTTATGTATGAACTGTCCTTATGTATCCCCTTTCCATGGCTGTGCCCTTTTCCCAGAAGGACAACTACAGAACTGCTTTCCAAAACTGTAACAGTGTACAAACAAAATCTCCATAGCACAAGGTGTACTTCCTACACCCTCATTTCAGGTCTGGCTCTTTTGGGCTGACAACCATGAACATCGATTGGCCACCCAAATCCATTTTGTTTTGTCTGGTGCATTTCTCTAACACCACCACTTTGTGAAACAACACACTTTAAAACTCAAACATATATATATATATATATATATATATATATATACTTATTTCTGGCTTTTTTTCTGACACAGTGGACCCTTCCACTGTCACTAGTCAACAGAAAGATATGATATTTCTTAAAAGACTTTTCTTTTATACAAGACTTTTCTCAAAAAAATTGTTTGAATTCATGTTCTATCTCTTTTTTCTGAAACTTTTCTCTGGGCCACCCACTGCCCTCTAGGCAGTGGCACCTATCCAATAACATGCTGAAAAAGCTTGACGAGCTCTGGCTTTTCCTCATCTATAGCCTCCCAGATCCTATTCTTTCACCCACTAAAACCTTTGGCAAAACTCCATATCACTTCAATGGAAGCAGAATCAGGTTGCTGATGGATAAATGCACTTCTTCCATCAGATCCCCATAACAGATATAGAGTTGGTAACCGTATGGGCCTTTTATTTTTCTCTATTGTATTATAAGAATACTGAAAAGTATCATAAATGTATAATGCTGTACGTGCCTCTAACACCATTTTCTGAATCTTACACAAAGTACTTGGCTTCTTCCATTTTACTTCTTTCGATTTCAGGTTCACATTCCAACAACCACTTGCAGAATTAAAAAGGACTGACTATCTTGGCCAAATGAAAAAGTACATTCCTGATAGGGCATCCAGCTGAGAATTTGAATAGGAAGCAATATACTCAAAAGGCATTCTGTGTCTTCCTCCAACCCATCATCCCACCAATTTTCTGTTCTCTCAACACTCTCCGACTAAGCAGTTCCTTTACAAGATTAGCTTACTCCAAGATATTTTATTACCTTAACCATTTGTTTGTAATGGTGGTTGCTGAATGCAACCTTACGAAGGCATGGATGAAAAGAAAGGAAAAGGTTTGAATGCAATAAGCTGGCCTGAACGTCAGCCTAGAATGTGTGGTGAACTGTTCTACGAACTACAGATTTATGAAGTGTCTCTACATGCTTCTCTCTCAGTGCATTGCTTGGTTACTTTTGAACACCTAGTTCTGCGTGGTTAATGTCAGAACTAGCCTGCTGTAGCAGGGCCTCTCCAGATGTCCTAGTTTAGGGCAAATTTGGGGAAAAGCCTCTTGGAGGGAGCCCCCAGAAAACAAATCCTCACGGCCCCTCCCCACCCACCTGGTTCAGGAAAAAAATTTCACAGAGAGAAGTGGAAAAGAGCCTGTTTATTTAACAAACAAAGCACTCCCCAGCACTAAAAAAACTAACACCACATGACAAAAAAAACTCTTTCACCACTCTGAAGAGATGAACAAATCCAGAGAGTCTTTCCTGGGCGTGGTTGCCCAGGTCTGGACGCTGGGGATTGCTCTCCAGCACTGGGGATGGCTGCTGCAGATCACAAAGCGCAGGCTTTGGGTATTACTTGGTGTTTCCCAGGTCCCAGTCCGGAGCAGGTTGGGTGGCATTCACGAAAAGGAAAGGAAAAAAAAAAACAGTCCAGGGAAAGAATTGGATTGCTTAGCTAAACTAACTAGAAAGCAAAGGCAAAAGCAGAAGCAAGCAAGGCAAAGCAAGTGAAAGCCAGCAAGTAAGCAAAAGCAAGCTAGCCAGCACTAGCCTCTTCTAGACAGCAGACCATGCAGGGAGGTGAACCGGCTGATAACAAGGCAAAACAAACCTTCACTTTCAGAGTCAGTTCTGAAAGTACAGAACATAATATCAAACATAAACAGAACACACAATTGGGGATACAAACACCATAACGTCACCCTACGACACCAGTACACAGCCCTTTTCTGCAATTTCTCCCTCATACTGCTGCCACAGCAGATATTCCTGATGAGACCAAACATAGCACTCCTTGCAGGAAAGACATTTATTTTGTTATGACTGGCAAACTCTGCTGAAAAGGGTAATAAAACAAGTCATATAGGCTTAACACTGGATATAAGCAAAACGGCCATCAAAGTGAGCATAAGCCGTGATAATTAAGACTTGTGCTGTGAGCGTCCACCAGAGAGACTTGGGATCTGGGAGCTCTCTCTCCTCTCCTGTTATGGAGCTAGCCAGATAAACAGGGGAAGCTTGACTGCTGTGGTATGCCTTTAATCATACCAAAGTGCATTTATTATGGAGACAAAAATCAAGTTTGCTTGCCAGAATGTCATTATGAAAAACCTAAAATATGATGGAAGGTGGACTGACGTTGTAGGCTTACTTAATAATATATAATTGCTTTATTTATCAGTGAATTCCAATGAATGTGCTATGATGTCAAATGTGCCCAAGATTTTATAACCAATATTTATGAATTTGCAGTGCTGAGTAATTCTCACTGTTGGTTTTTATTAGCAACAGATCAGTCTGTGCTCTACTCATTTTCATCTTGGGCCAAAACTGTTTTCATTTATTGCATGTCCAAAGGAAGTGACATCTTCATTTAGTCAGTCAAACAAGATATCATTACCATTCCCTGCACATCTGCAACACTCAAGTATAGCTACATAAAGAAGAATGTGCTGTTTTATCTATTGTCATAAGTCAAAGAGAAATAAAAGTACTTGTGTTTTATTACCTTTAATATAATGATTATCTTAGAAGGCTTATATCTTGCAAAATAATCTCTATAAGGCATTTGTTTGGATTTTGGAAATAAGACCTGCAAACCTGACCTGGAGCATAAAGCCCAGAACTAAAAAGCTGCCAAATTAAAACAAGAAAACAAACAAATAAACTTCAAGATTTTTCAAAAGTACTTCTTCAAAAGGTTTTACAAAAATTCCGGTTGTGGTAGACATTATGTTTCTGGCATCCATTTTGGTACAATACCCCATGGGAATGCTAGCAAACAGAATTAGGGCCTTAGATGTGGGAATCCAGGTCTTCCCTCTGGTAGTGCCGGAAGGTCTGGGACCCTGACAAGGGGTCAGGAATCCCTCTGTACAGAGCCCCCAGAGACACTGTCTGTGATCTCTGTCCATGGAAAAGAGTTTTCAATCTTACAGGATGAATTACAAGCTCTGAGTGTTTGATATAAGTAATAATTAAGTGTGGCATGGGTGCAAAAGTAAAATTTTAGGATTCTAGATTAGGGGTTCAAAGGGGACAAGATAGAGGAAATTGGGTGTGTCTTGTCCTTTTTCTTCTTCTTCATGCCCTCCATGTTTCACTGTAGTGTTGGCATTTTTCTATTGGTTTAGGCTGGGGACACACTGTTCAATGTAGGTGACAGATATTGGCACGTTATTGTAAATATAGCGCAGGTAGTTTCTGGTATATAATGTTTGTAACATCCCACTGAGGGCAGAGCTCCACACGCTGCCCTGCAGGACAGACCTGCGGCAGGGCAGCAGAACATGTTAGAGATAAGCAAGAATAAACAACCTTGGAAAGAGCACAGATGAATTATGACTTCTTCTTTTGCAACGGCGCAGAAAGACAGAGACATTCTACAATCTCGCAATCATCAATACCTCAGATTCTGACACTTAGAGCTTTTATACACAAGAGCTCAGTAGTGGCTAACAAAGAATCCAAGAAAACACGTGTCTTTGTTACCCAGGTTAGTTTCACAGATAGCAAACTTAGCATCTCCAACAACTACGCTTACCAAAACTTATGCTGGGATAACTCCCAGAGACATACCATTGCATCACAAGAGTTGTAAAACCATACACGTGTCTCTGGCAGTCCCACAATCTCTCTACAACACTGTGCAGATCTCAGACCTGAATTTATTTTCTTGTTAATGCATGCACAAACTGCCTCGGGTTTACCAATACCTCCTACACATTTTGCACTCCTACACATTAACAGAGCAAGGTCTTTTAAGAAAAAAAAAAATGTCACCATAATTCTTCTTTGCTTTTTCCATTGCACTATCCTAGTCCAACCGGAGACCCAGAAAGAATCTTACCCTACAATCATAACAGGAACAAACAAAATTCCTATAAGGGCAGATCTTCTTTCATATGTTCTTTGACATCCAAGCAAAATTTCTAGCTGCTTTAGGCAGCCCAGGACCTCACCCTTGTTTTTGGAAAGAGTACCAGTGCTGCTGAGAGCCTACAAAGAAGATCTAAACAACAAATACAAAAGAATGAGAGAGAAAGAGTAGCTTGAGAAAACGTGTTACAGCATTTGAAACCAGAAGTATTTTCTCATGACAGAAGGGCACCAGCACACTGTGGCACTCAAACAAAATCAACACCAGTGCCAAAGGATATGGGATAATGGAGAACGGGAATTTGGGACCTGGATTCCCACATCTAAGGCCCTAATTCTGTTTGCTAGCTCCGGTGTAGTGTGCGCAAAGCAGCCGCTTCTCCTGCTCCGGGAGCCTGACAGAGCGGTAGCTTGTACGAGGGCGAAGAACGAAGCCGCAGACCACCGGACTTGTGTGCACAGCCTACGGGCTGCTAGAGGAAGGTGGCTGCAGCTCCCTAACCCATCAATTCACAGCTGGCATGCTCTATGGAGCTGTTCCAGGACAACTTTCATTGCTTATTGGTTCGTCCTGATTAAGCCCCTCCTGGGAAATTCATGCTCGTCCCCTGAGGCTCCGAGATGCAGAAACATCGATGGCAGCTGCAGAAATGAAGGGCTGCGTTGAGATGTCGAGAAGCAAGAACATAGCCAGCGCCTAGTGTCTGGGAGTCAGCAGCTGCTGGACTTTTGCGATTGCCTTCACTGTGCACTGAATGCCGAGACATGTGCACGCTAAAAAGCAAGGTGGGCAAGAGGAGGAAGAGAGCACGGGCATCAGAGAGCATCTGGCATCTTGCCCTGGAAAGGACAGTGTTTTTGGAGTGTGCAGCAAATCCGTGTTTCTGGACAAGGGAGGCATAAGTGCGCTGCGCTCCTAAGCTATCTCCCTGCGAGACACACTGCCAAAGCTTTTCGCTATGATGCAGTCTAGTGCAGACGCACACTAGGGCTCTCCGGAGCTGTCCGAAGCCAAGCGCCGGTGGCCGGCGTCTTTCGGCTGAAGCAGCGCTTCGGAGCGTACGGCTGTTGTGTGCGCGAAGCAGCCGCTTCTCCTGCTCCGGGAGCCGGACAGAGCGGTAGCTTGTACGAGGGCGAAGAACGAAGCCGCAGAGCACCGGGCTTCTGCGCACACCCTAAGGACTGCTAGAGGACCGTGGTGGCCGCTCGCCTGCCCCTTCAATTGCATTCTAGCATCCTTATGGAAGGTGTTCCAGGACAATTTTCCTGAGTTTTGAATTCGTCCTGATGCAGGCCCTTCTGGGAAATTCGTTCTCAGTCTGGCTGCTCCCTCTGAGCACAGATAAAGCCCCTGGAAAATAGAAAGGTATCTGCTATCAGCAGTAGACAGACATGGCAAGCTCATGAAGTAAAATTCATATATTAACAGGGAAATGTCCTCAAAACAGGAAAAGATGGAGTCACGATTTTGGGTTTGATCACAGAGTGGCCCACTGGAGAGACTGGCCTGCTTGCAAAAGTTGGATGAGTAGTCAGATTGCAGCTTTGGACACTCAAAAGATACTCAGAAATGGGCAGTGGATTCAGATACAGCATCAAATGGGTTTATGTTTTTCTACCAGTACTGTGTGCAGAATAAATGTGAAATAAATTCAGATCACCCCCATTACAGAGGAGAAAATAAATTAGTTTCCCCCACTGTGCATCTCATATCAAGATCACTTTGAGAACTGATAACTTCAAAGCTGAGAATGCAGCTGTTTGTAAACAGTTTCAGGCCCAGTTTGCTCAGTGTGTATTTCACATCATCTCAGTTTTTCACACAACATACACGTTCATACTACTTTAGGTAAATACTCCATCCAATCCCCTCCTGAAATTTTGTAACTCTTTTGGTTCCCTCATAAATTACACAGAAAATAACAGAAATTAAAAAAAAAAAAATCTGTTGTAAGTATTTGGCTATTGAAACACAGAGCAACCAGAAGATTTACACAATCCTCCAGATGTAATCTTGGTATGAAGATCATGGTAGTTTTATCCATGACAGAGCAGAATACAAAGAAATTGTGTCATGTGTAAGAGAAACCCATAAGCATTTAAACTGGTCATTGCCTAGCTTACTTCTTCTCCCATTACAGAGAAGGCTTTTCGCGGCTAAAATAGTATCTCCAAATAATCCAGATTCTTTCAGAGCATTTCTGCATCAGTTTACTGGTCCTCTTGTGATGATTCCACTCCTCCCATGTTGAGGGTTGGGACTGGATGATCTTTAAGGTCCCTTCCAACACATAACATTCTATTATTCTGGGATTCCATGTTGCTGAACTGTGGAGCTCTCCACAGTCATGGTTTCCTTTAGGATGGAAACTGAAGAGTGATGGAGTGGACAGGAAAAAGGAAACAATACCCCTCAGAAGGAAGGACAGGAAATCTGAAGTTGGTTTTGGAAGAGAAAATATAAAAAATCTGAGAATCTAAACACTATATTTTGACAGTATCAAATGAAAATTATCTTGACTGCAGACTCAGAGATCTTTGGCTCTGTCTACATTCTTAAACTTCTACATACATTTGAAGTCTAAAAAGAATGAATCCTGCAAGACTGAGTTTTCAAATTGCAAGAGGGAGCCTTGAAGCTGTCCAGATTCTGAAAAAGAATTGCTCGAGACCTTACTTGCTGCACCTTTAACATTGTCATCCCCAGAGCTATTCAGATAGTGTTCCAAAGCTGTGACTCAGAAAATGAGGCCTCCAGGGAGTTTTTCTCACCTAGTAAAAGCAGCCAAAATCCAGGTTTAGCACCAGAGCAGGCTTCTATTATAAGAGTGTTAGTGTAATGATGGATCCCTCTGAGACACTCTAGGATGACATCTGTGATGATAAGAGCTCTCCCCAGTCAGTTTTCCTCTGTCTCTGTTCAGTGACCCTCAGAGAAACAACATGAAATCTGACAAACACATTCCAGGAACATTACTTATGGTACATTTTAGTGACTTCAGCTACAAATATTTCCTCCTGTTTTTCTCATTGTTGTAATCGTTGCATGACAAAATAGCTCTCAGTATTCACTATCACAATTGATTTAACCTATCTGTTTTATACAAGTCAACCTATCTGCTTCTAATTTCATTTTGCTTTCAAAACAAGTTTATAGAATAGGCTAAGATGTTTTTTTTGTAATTTATAACAACTCCAGACAACCCATCTAGACTTCTATGTGTGGGAATCCAGAGCTTCCCTCTGGCTGCCCTGGAAGGTCTGGGACCCTGGCAGGGGGTCAGGAATCCCTCTGTACAGAGCCCCCAGAGACACTGTCTGTGATCTCTGTCCATGGAAAAGAGTTTTCAATCTTACAGGATGAATTACAAGCTCTGAGTGTTTGATATAAGTAATAATTAAGTGTGGCATGGGTGCAAAAGTAAAATTTTAGGATTCTAGATTAGGGGTCAAAGGGGACAAGATGGAGGAAATTGGGTGTGTCTTGTCCTTTTTCTTCTTCTTCATGCCCTCCATGTTTCACTGTAGTGTTGGCATTTTTCTATTGGTTTAGGCTGGGGACACGCTGTTCAACGTAGGTGACAGATATTGGCACATTATTGTAAATACAGCGCAGGTAGTTTCTGGTATATAATGTTTGTAACATCCCACTGAGGGCAGAGCTCCACACGCTGCCCTGCAGGACAGACCTGCGGCAGGGCAGCAGAACATGTTAGAGATAAGCAAGAATAAACAATCTTGAAAACAGCACAGATGAATTATGATTGCTTCTTCTTTGGCAACGGGGCAGAAAGACAGAGACTTTCTACAATCTCGGATTCATCAATACCACAGATTCTGACACCATGGATCTCAATCACTTGTAGCTATAATAAGATAAAATCTCTGAAGGAACCTTTGTCATGAGAGCATTGTGGCAGGCCAAACTGCATAGATGGAGGGGCTTCAGAGCAATACTTGGCAGAAAAAAAATCAGTGTATTGGAGACTTACAACTGTTCAGTTCAGTATAATAGGACTGAGTCCAAAAGAAAAAGGGGGTGCATTAATGATTTTGGAATTGGAAGGGGGGGGTCTGATTTCAGCTCATTTAATTTGTCAGGATTTCTGATTCTTTAATGGCAAGCTTTTCAGAATGGCAGATATAGCTTTTAAATGCATTTAAAAGCATTAAAATGCAGTGGAATGGAAGCACATTTTCTGAAGGGTACAATTTCTGCCAAAAGCAGAGAGAAGAAGCTATGTCATTTTTACCAGATGATAGCTTTCTAAAGCTACCAAATTATCTTTGCAGCTACAAAAGTAACTATTCTCTTCCCTTCAGGGATTTGAAATATTAAGAGCCAGTTTAGTTGTCTTTTATTCCCCTGATTCTGTCTTTTCTAGCTTTTGTACTTTCCTTATTACTCTGCATGTCTCTGAGCACACTTTTTTCTGTACCATTTTCCCAGCTACTGAATGCAAAACTTTGTAAGAAATCCCTAAAACTTTTATCCTGGGTAAACTAAATTACAGATTTAAGAGCAAAACAAAACCATATCTCAAGAGTTCTTTATCTTTACCAGAAGCATTTCAGGACAGTGTCCAAAATTCATAATGCAATTAAGATACTGTCTTCCGGCATTGGTGCAGTTGAGACTAATCCTCTTCAATGCTTTGACTCAATGATCAATATTTCTAATGGCTATCTTTATTGAAAACTTGGGGCTCCTTCTATCTGGACATGGATTCCTATCAGACAGTTTAAAGCCTTGGATTAACCTTCAAGCAATCAAAGCATTAACTCTTTTTGATTGTGAAAAGCTAACTTCCCCAGACATGAGTAAGTATATGGCTCTTGGAAGAGAGAAAAGTTTGGGCAAGGTTCACAATCAGTAACAAGCTGCAGTGATCGTAACTCCAGGAGAGCCTTGCTCCCCATTCACATACTGCCTTTGGCCTGGCCAGACTGAAGCTGTTTGCATGTTCTTGTTTTGGTCTGAAACAAAAAGACATGAAGAGACCAACTGTGGAGAGCAAGAGCTTGTAGGAAATTGCATGTTTTAATTTCCTGTACCAGTATTCTGCAATTCAAAATGTTGATCGTTTATGTGCCTACATTTTCAAACGTAAATTAAATACATCAGTTGTGCCTGGAACTAGCTGACACAACTGAGACGTACCATTTATTTTCCTTAAATAAACCAAGCTTATTTTCCTCATTTTTTCTTTAAGTTTTTATATGGTCCTATATTGTATATTGTAAAAAAATGACATGATAAATGGATGCCTCTCCAGGGTGTTCCACTGCAAAGAATGCATCTGCCATTTGGTCATGAAAGAAGAAACAGCTTTTTGTTTCTTCACAAGCCAGATGCAAAAACATTGGATATTGAAACTGCAAATAGAGTAGGGACAAATGGTAGATATTTAGAGGTTGTGCTTTTCTCCTTTGAGGGAAGATTTTTTATTAAATTCTGAAATTTAAACTGAACATAAAAGTCTTTGAAGTACAGACACTGAGGCTGTCATTAAGTGAATCTCATTAGAGTTAAGGAGAGATTCCCTGCAATGCAAGCCCTTGGAATAACATTTTACCACTTCAGTCTGAAGCACAGACCTGTTTACATAAGCGAGTTGATCAGAAATAGTTTCTGGCCAAACAAATGTTCAAGAAGATTAATGGTGAACACATGTTGTATTTTGTTATCTAAAACAACACCCAAATTCTCAACTGAAATCTAGGTTATGTGATGACATAGAGTGTTGGTTAAGGGTATTTCCTGCTTTTGGAGTGCTAACTCTGTCCATTTTTATTGCCTTTTGGAGAATGCAGTTGGGCTCTTTGTAGAAGAATTTCACTCAATTACTATGGAAGGGATGAATTTTCTTTCCTGCTGTAGGGTAAAGACGTGTAGGCCTGAGAGGTGCCCCAAGTATGTACGTAGAGATCACAGAATTCTTTTATCCACAAGGACAACAATGAGATTACTAGCAAAAGCAGCTCCTCCCTCAATTCAAGCTATTCTATAGTGTTAGGATACCAGCGGAGCTTATGGCACAGCAAGAGGTTTGGTATTACCCTGGTTCACCAGAAATCACAGTTATGTGCTGCTGGTTCTAGGCGGTTGACTCCATTCTGCTGAATTGGTCTACAGCCTGGAGGCCTTATTAGAGCTCCCAGTGTTACTGAATAATTAAATAGAACTGATGTAGAAACAGTCCATGATGTACAACAGACCAGGCATGTTTACCTTTGTATTAAAGAGAAACTCAAGCCATTAAATCAATGAAGCTAAAGGAAGTTGAAACTAGCCATTAATATGGAACTGGTAGACAACAAGTTGAACATATAGAGATGTGCTTTTGCAGCAAAGGTGGCTGCTGCTGCTGTGTAAGGGAAGGGCATGGCCAGTAACTTAAAGGAGGTGGTTCCTCACTCAGCCTGGTGAGGCCACCTGGAGTGCTGGGCCCAGTGCTGGGCTCCTCACTACAGGAGGGATGTGAGCATGTGAGTATACCTCAGCCAGTCCAGGGAAGCAGCACAAAAATCACAAATGGATTGGAGCATCTGACATAGTAGGAAAGGCTGAGGGCTGGGATTGTTTGACTTTGGTAAGAGTAGGAGTAGAGGGAATTCTTAATAGCATGGATGGAGACCTGATATAGTGGGTGTAAAGAAAATAGAGCCAGACTCTTCTCAGTGGTATCCAGTGGAAGGACAAGAGGCAATGAGCACAAACTGAAATGCAAGAGATTTTGTTTGAACACCAGAAAGCTATTTTTTTTTTAACTGAAAAATGATTCAGGATTTTCATAGGTTGCCCTGTGAGGTTGTGAGTCTCTGTCCTTGAAGATATTCAAACCCAGTTGAGTATTGTCCTGAGCAACCTGTTGCAGTTGAGCCTGCTTTGACCAGGGGGGTTAGATTACATAAACTCTAGAGATTTCTTTTCATCCTAACCATTCTGTAATTCTGCAATTACAGACTTAGCCATGCAAGTGAGTGTGATACACTGGGGATTCATTGTCCACGTCTCAGCTGCACTCAATACAGACAGCTGAGCATTCCAACTCCTATGCGAGTGAATATCACCTACAAATTTACTCCTCAGTGTGTCTCTGGCAGCTGCTTTCTACCTTACAGTTCTGTGTCCTATCTGTCAGAAGGAGAATCATGAAAATGCAAAAGCAAGAGCTAGAAGAGTGCTGGAACTCAAAATGTCTCTCAGACATTTTTAGAGGTTCCAGGCCTTGGTCAGGAGTATTTTAGACCTTGGCAGGCAGCTGGAAACAGCTGTGATTTTGAGTTTGAGCCATGGAATGAGTTACCAACTTTGAAGGTGGAACAAGCAGTCACAAAGGGTTAGATAGTACAGTAAAAGTAGTTACAAAACAGAGGGAAAATTTTTTTAGTATTGTACAGGGGGGTTTTAGCACCTGTACAAGGGGGTTTTTATTTCGCACATGGTTCTAAGTTCCAAGAAGTTCTAAGATGGAGGAAAGTGGGCTGATCCTGTTCTTCTTCCTTCTTCTTCCTTGCCTCCATGTTCTTGGTGATGTTGGCACTCACAGATTGGTTTAGAGTAGAAAAGCACTTTGTAATATAGGTAGTAGGTATTGGGGGAAAAGTATAAACATGTAATACATAATGTATCATATAAAAGATAGCAGCAGCCCTGGGCTGGGGGAGAGAAGAAGAAGACAGCAGACAGAGAGGATGTCAGGGTGTGTGTGTCTCTCTGCCTGGGCTGCTGACCAAACAGCCGCAACCCGAGAAGACAATCTTTTAGATAACTCACAAGAAACTGCCTTGAGGCCGAACAACAAGAGGCTGCGGGGCTTTTCTTTGGAAGCACGGGTTGGAGGAGAGACTTTACCGGCACACGAGACCCCAGACCAAACCTGGGGTTCCCACAGAAGAGGTTCTAGGATATGTACCCACATAACACAGACTGCAGCAGATTGTCCTACCTGGCATAAGAATGACCAAATACATCATTGTTGCTGGATCTATGGACCAAAGTCACATTTTCAATTCAGCACGTCAAAAACTCTGCCTGCACTGGTTCTGTCCATGACTGCATTACCTATTTCAGGTTACAGAGCTGCCAGCATTAGTGTTGCCTTTCTATTATGTATTGTTTCTCTTCAATGAAAACTGAAGAAATACTAGCCTTTGGCCCACACCAGCAACTTCAAACAACCTTGTCACACACCAGTTGGTGGCCATCTCCCTTTTTTAGAGGGTAAACCAAAGTCAAAATATAATCCATGGCCTCCAGCTCATGGCTATGGGAGTTTCAAGGAGTGACAGCTGAATGTCACTCCCACAGGTTGCAGCTCTGTGCAAAAAAAGCCAACAGTGGGAATTGGGATGACAAAGGCTAAACCTGCTTTTGTCAGAGCAGCATAGGAAATGTATGGTATAGTGGAAAAAGAACCCAGGGGTGCCTGTTGCTGTATCTGATCTCCACTTTACATTTTGTTCAACAAGATGTCCATCCCTTGCCAACTAAGTTCTAAATGATTCATTTTGTTGCTGGATAGTCATATTTTGTGGGTAGCCACTAGTCAGTTTGAGTTATTCACTTCTACAAAATACTTCCTCTAGAAGGCACTGTAAACAGAATTAATTTTTAAATAGTTTGAGTTTTTTGAAAGCCATGAGCAATGGTTATTAATATTGGCACAGAACAAGTCACATACTGATGATTCAAGGGATAGAAACTGGAACATTTTGGACAGAACGGATGTTTTTATATTCACTTGCCTTATATCCAGACACTCTGGTGGTATAAGTGTTAATTATACCCAAGACAGCAAAGTGAGGAAGTCAGGTTCTAATACGTGTGGTAAAATAAATCTTTAGATGAAGCAAACCTTGTATATTCAAATAATTTCGTTTCCATTTCTCAGTTACAACATGCAATTTTGTCATGCATCTCTTCTGCATGACAGAGGAGGAGGAAGGAGTTTGTCTCATTGAAGGCAGTGGAAAGTGTGCTTGATATAGCATGCACAAATATGGACATGAAGTTGTGAGGCTGCACTGCTCACTGCCCTTACAGATGCAAAGAAGCATGCACTCAGATTCCCGAACAACCTACAGTGATGTTTTCACTTGAAATTTTTTTGCATTGAAGCTCATTCTTGTGATAAAAAATGGTCACTCCCCAGCCAGTTAGCTAAACAAGCCAAGAAAACTGGCCACTTGGTGATTGCAGCCTAGTTACTGTGAGCACAACTGCGCATTGTTCCGCTTCCCTAAAAAAATAAATTAAAAAATCTCCAAGGCTTGCCACTGTTTGGAAAGAATCTATAATTTTTTTGCACATATCTAGACTGGTTTACTGCTTTTCAGTGTGACTTCTTGTTATGGTATCAGCCAGCTGGTAACAGCCAGTATGTACTTTTTGACTGCTGCTGACCAAGGCAGACTCTGAGAAATCTTCAAAAGCCAAAGAATTTGCCAGTAACTGAGTCACTTTAAGCAGCCTACCATGAATTTGTAGCATGCCATACAATCAATTTTTGAGTCACCATCTGAAAACAGCCTTGATGAATAAGTACTTGACAAGAAAATGGATCTGAAATTTCCAGCTGGTCTTATGCCAGGATTCTGCCATGCTCCCTTTGTCTCCAAAGTCAAGACACTTGAAGGGATCTCAGTATAAATGACTATTAAATATATCCTAATATCGCGTTCAATAAGGGGCTGCACAAGGGCTTTGACAATGCCACCTTCTGTGGAGACACACAGAATCTGATGCAACAAGACACACAAACACACACACACAGAGACACACACACACACACACACACACATTGCCAGGGACTGCATAGAAATGAGGAATTGCTTGGGTGTCCGGAGCCATGAGGGTAATACCCACCTCTCTCTTGTTGCAGTCTGACCAAGGACAACATGCCTAAAACACTCGCAGATCTTAAGGGAAAGAGAAATTATTGGTGTTTAATTCACCACTAGGTGTCACGACGTCTTCATTTTTAACCAGACTACTGAGTTTTTCTATGCCTACCAGAAAGAAAAAAGCTTAAGATGAAGGCAGGAAGCCAGTGTATTAGCCAGATACCTAGGCCCGCTCCAATCTAAATTCTTTTAGTAAAGTCAGGTTAGTAGATAGCACATTCAAAAGAAATAAAAATAGAGAAATCAGCCCCATCCCTTTTGCAGATTACTTCTATAATTACTTCTATACTTCACTACACCATAGTGAAACACCAAGAATGTTATGAATACAGATGATTGTAAAGTTCAGCATGCTTAATACATCACGGGATTCCTTTTTATATTTGTTTGTATTACCCTGCCAGGAATGAGCCCCAGATGCAGTAGAATGACAGGTAGATGAAAGTGAAAAAGGTTTTCCCACACTTACAATATGATTCTTAGAAGAGCTGATTATTTGAAAGTCCATCTGTGTTGTTACTGACAAATACTGTAATTTTTTGTGGCTTTGTTGACCAATAAATATACAGACACAAATCTATGTACATATTTTAATATACATTCATGGGAAAAACATGGGTCAGGAAGAGTTAATGCAACTACCTCTCCCATTGCCACGTACATTTCCTATGCTGCCATGCTCTCCAGGGATGTTTCACCACTTCCTGATCTGCTGGCTTTTCTATTGAAAAAGCTAGTTTCATGTTCTCCATTGAGCTGAGACTTTTATCTCCTTCCTTGCAAGTAGACAAATTCTCTTCAGGGTAAGGTTGGAACATATTGGATTTTCAAGTGTGTGTACTTGAGGCAGCCAGGAAAGGGGTGAGGAGCTCTCTCTCTCTCTCTCTCTCCCTCTCTCTCCACAGTTTCCACAATACCCTTCTAAACGGGATAAAAAAGAGTTGTGGCCTTGTCAGGAGAAGGACAAACAAATGGTTCATGAGTGCTTTGCCCCTTCTCTCTACATATTACATATCACATTTAATGCACAAGGGTCTGGGGTAGACATGAACCCACCAGCCCAGGAAGAGGCAGGAGACCTGATCCATCAGCCTAGATGCTTCTGGGCACTTTTAGGAATTTGGCAAGAAGAGTGGACTGAAGCAGCTGCCCAGTATGGGCAGATGTTTTTTCCTCTGACCCCTTGTAGAGTACACATTTACTGGATGATGTACAGCTTGTTCTCTGAGCCAAAGGAAAAATCCAAACATTGCTGGCTGCAGTCAGATTTTTTTTGACCTCTTAAGTAGCTTAACATGGTACTGGCCTTCTTTCCCATTTTAGGTCTTTCCCTTCCTAAACAGCAGAAGGGATTTAATGATACAGCTTCTCAGGTACCTACATAATGCCCTGAGCTGGATTTGTGATAATTGTCTTTATATTTTGTTCACTTTTTGAGACATCCTAGAGAAACAGGGAAATACAGAAGGGAACCTCACAAGTGACTTTTTCTCTTCTAGGTGCAAAGGGTGTTTTTATTGCAATGTGCTATGAGTTTCCATCTTCCTGTTCTTTAAGTTAGGAAATTGAGAATCAGCATTTGCACGAGAATTTAAGACTTTACAGTTTCCTGCATCCTTCAAAGTAAAGTCGCTGGGTGGTCTTGGCACTGAGCTCTCATATGGAGCCAGTAAAGGTGACTTTTAGAAGTGCAGAAACCAAGAGATCTGATTCACATTAAAAATATGTAATTAATCTACTCCATAAATTAAGATTGATTCATATTCCATATTTTGTGTGGAAGCAACACAAAAGACTTCACCACTTAGGATTCAGTGGGCATTTTGGATATTTGTTTAAAAGGGAGGCTGTTCCACTTTTTACTTTTCTTTTCATAGTTGTCTCTTAATTTAATAACATTGCCTTAATATTTCCTTTGCTATTACAGAAATTCATATAAAATTTTCTTACTATTTTTCCAGTTCATTTGCCTTGGGCTTTTGACAATATCTTCTGTCTGTCTGCTTCACTTTTGTAAAATTGGAAAGTGTTATAGTAAAATCACAGAAAAGCAGGGGAATTCAACAGCAGGTGCTGGGACTAAGAATATTTTCCACCCATTCTCTAAATTAATGGAGTGTATTTCAAACTGCCATAGTCTTTAATCTATAGATTTAGTTCATTAATCACCATTCTTAACAAATACAGGGCAAACTGAATGTCATTATTAATTAATTAATTTATTTCTTGCACCTGATAGGAAATGGGAATATAATGCCTCAATTTATTTTCTGACCCCTCATTTTCAGGTCCTGAAACAAAGCCCATGCCTCCTAGACTGAAGAACCTGCCATTTCTGCTCTTTTTCCCGTTTCCCGGAATAGGAAGAAGTTTCCCATCCACATCTGTCTGTGAGTGACACTCACTTGCGAGATGTTTCCCTCTCCTGCACCAAGGGCAAAGGTCTGGTGGCTTGTTGGGCTTTGAAAGTTGTGGGCAGTTCCTTTTAATATGTCCTTGTGCCCCACACCCAAAGCACCGTCTCTCTGCATTAGGGTTGCTCTTTGTATAATTTGCAAGAGCTTCCCTAACACGTTTTTCAATTTGATCCCCCAAGTGTTCCTCCATGATGGAAGCAACATGTTGTGGTGTCCCCACCTTGCTGCACGCCTCGATCATGTCTGCCAAAGTGGCCTGGTGCGGCATCATGCTGATGATCCGTCTGCACTCCGGATTGGCATTGGAGAACACGAGGCTTTTGATCAGGTGTGGTTTTGCTCCCTCCTCGCTCACCTGCCGCTCCACCACCTGAGAAAGGCGATCCACGAATGAAGAAAACGGCTCTGCAGGACCTTGTTTGATCTCGGTGTAGATTGTGTCCTGGACCCCCGCTGGAGCAATTTGAAGAATCGCCCTCCGTGCTGCCTCTTTGATGTCGCTGAGCACGTGACGCGGGAGCCTCACCGCTTGTTGAGTTGGATCGTCCTCAGGAGGATCACCAGCAAGCTGCGCCATGGTGAGGTTCGCATTCGGCCCGCCCTGGTATCTGGCTCTCAGCTCCTCCAGGGATCTCCTCCATGCCTTCTGCCACACGAGAGCTTGGGTGTCTGTAAGAACTGATGTCGCAAGATATTTAAGATCATACGGTGTTAAATCATACATTCCAAAAATACTTTTTAACATTTGCTTGAAATATGGTGATGACAACCCATTGTCCCGAATGGCCTTAGCTAAATCTTTGATTGCTCCACGGTCCAGGCGTTCCCATCTCGGGTTTTGGCCCTGAGCGTCATAGTTCACTGGCATCATTATATTTCCCGAGCCCTGCAATAAACCTTTCTCTTTCTCCAACTCTGCTCGAATGTCCTGCCAGTCCACTTTTGCGCTCTGCAAAGCTGTAAATTCAGTGGGTACTTGCCTGTAGAGTGGAGTCATCTGTTGTGGCTGCAGTTCTGGTGCAGCAGCACTCACCGATACCAATGGCGTCTGCAGCATCTGCGAAGATGAAGGCTGGAAGCCTCTGGAGAAAAGTGAAGCATCTGCTGTGGAGGAGAACACACGACTGCCTTGCATTATTTGGAAAATTTTTGGAAGATGAACCAACAGTTCTGGCTGTGACTCCAAGGCTGTGCTTAAATATCGTAAAAGAAATTCAACAACCCCCTTTGATATTAAAATTGACTCTCCCTGCCCCGAAAGTTTGGCAGACCTTGATTTTGGAATTGTCCAAGCTGGGACACCCTCCGAAGCGGTGATGCGTATCGTTTCCTCCCGTTGCTGCGCCTCAGCAGAAGTGTCCTGAGTCCCGCACTGTTCCGGTGTCAGTGGAGGTTCCTGCTGCCGTGCAGATGTGACTTTTTTCACCCTGGATTTTTTTCTTATAAGAAACTGGAAAAAAGTCCTGCAATGTTACAGTCCCACCACTGGGTGGCGCAGTGCCTCGACCGGACAAGTTCTGCGAAGCCTGTTGCAATGTTGTGGTTCCGCCGCTAGATGGCGCTGCCGCCTGACCAGCTGAGGTCGGAACCGCACTCTGCTCTTCAATCTGCACTTCTGACAAACATTTTAACACCTCTTCTGTCAACTGATTTACATTTGCAAATCCCGCACTAATTCCCGATAAACCTTTGAGCATTTCTCCTAACAACTGATTCACGTTTGCAATCCCTGCAGTTGATGAAACTGACTCTTGTTGTAACAACTGTTCTAATTCGGTCATGTCAGAAGCAGACAGGGATTGGCCGTGGGCTTGGGCCGTCTGTTGCCATGGGAACGATGATGGAACCGTGCCCTGAGGAATGTTTACCTCCTGGCCACGCCCCATCCCTGCCTGCGTCATCTCAGGGGAGTGAACGCTCCTGCTCCGACCCTGGCTATGCTTTGGCCTCGCTCCGCCCCGCACCGCCTCCGAATCAGAGCCACTGCCGTCCCCCCCAAGGCTGACGCAGTCACCTTCCTGTTCCCATTCCAACCCTGATGTTTCCGTCTCACTTTGCCCGTCTCCTGGCTCCATGCCAGCACCCACAGCCTGCGCGCGCCGCCTCCGCCCCCTGTGTGCCCGTCCCGCGCGTTCGAAATGTGTGAGAAATCCCCTCCACCCGTGGCTGTCGGGTTTTGCTCGACCTTCGCGCGCATGCCCGCCGCCTGAGCTGCAGCGAGGAACGCCTCCCGCTGTCCCTCTGCCGCTTCCTCAGCAGCCCTGGCTGCCGCGGTCAGGGAGCTAAGTTCCCACGCCCTTTGGGCGGCCGCTTCTGCGGCCTCACGGATTCTCGACATTGAACGCGTCACCGGGCGCTCCGAGCGTACCACCGTCGCACTCGCACCCCCCGCTTTCGCCCCGATCCGTCCCGCCCCCGCCGCTCTCGCCGGCCGCGCCTTCTGCGCGGGCTGTTTTGAACTCCCAGCCTGCGCAGATGTGGAGGCGCTTTCCTCTCCCTCCTCCCCCTGCTCTGCACTCACGTTCGCACCTTCCCCCACCGGAGCTGCTGCCGCCGCCGCCGCCCCCCCCCCCACCGTGGGTTTGGACTTGGGCAATGCCTTCCTCCCACTGAGGGTCGCGGCTGTGCCTGGCTCGCCCGCCTCCGTCTGGGGAATTTCTGCGTCGGAGGAGCTTAGGGACTCTTGGGAAACTGAGGAACAGTGAGAACCCGGGGACACGGGACGCGATGGGGTATCATCTCCCTGATTTTCCACAGAAAGCAATCCTGCCTTTCCTGTGTCTGTGGTGAGAGGATCTGTCCCAAGCTGCTGGCCGGACTGTCCCCCCTCCTGTTTGTCACCAGGAGCCGTAGCTGCCTGGCTTGAGCTGCCGCGTTGTGAGAGTGACTCTAAAACTGTTCTTGCTGAAGATAAAATTTTGCGGCAAGCTTATTATTTTTTATAGCCTGATAATATAATTGCTTGTTAATTTCCTGCCAAAAATTTGGCTCATACAATAAATCTGGATCTGAGTGTGGGAAGTTACACCGCACCCATAATAATAAATCTTTCAACTCCTTTTGAGCAATCTCTACCGGATGGGCAGAGATGATGCCCTGGAAAGCAGATACTATTTCTTTTTCCTCTTGGGAGAATTCCCCCCCCCATGTTCTTAATTTTGACCGTTCTCACCAAAAGCTGTGTCGGCTCGAGGTCAGTCCGGAGATGGCACTGATCACCGTCCAGCAGGTCACAGGTGAGAGATCCCAGGCGCGCTTCTGGGTCGTCTCCTCCCTGGAAAGTCCCCGAGACGAGTTGTTTCGGTGAAGGTCAGGTTCTTATCTCGAGCTGTCCGCTCCCTCTCGTCTTGGAATTTGCGGCGAGTGTGTGCTCTGCTCTTCTCTCTTTTTTTTTTTTTTTTTTCCTCCGCTGATGCAGGTTGGAGGTTGTTTGATGTTTCTTTTTGGACTTCTTGCTGGTGCCCACCCACAGGGACGCCAGTTGTGAGAACCCCGGGTTTGGCTGGGGTTCTCGTGTGGTGGTAGAGCTTCTCCTCCAACCCGTGTTCCCAAAGGAAAACTCCGCAGTCTCTTCTTGTTCGGTCTCAAGATGTTTTATTGCTAGTTATCTAACAGATTAAGTTCTCGGGCTGCGGCCCTTTGGTCAGCGGCCCAGGCAGAGAGGCACACACTCCTGACACCCTGACTGTCCGGTGTCTTCTTCTCCTCTCTCCCCGCCTAGGGCTGCTGCTATCTTTTATAAGATATATTACGTATAACATGTTTACAATTATTCCCCAATACCTATTACCTACGTTACCAAGTGTTTTTCTATTCTAAACCAATCTGTGAGTGCCAACATCACCAAGAACATGGAGGTAAGGAAGAAGAAAGAAGAAGGGTGGGTTCAGCCCACTTTCCTCCATCTTAGAACTTCTGACCCCCATGTACAAAGTAAAAACCCCCCTGTACATGCACTAAAACCCCCCTGTACACTACCAAAAGATATTTCCCTCTACTTTGTGACTACATTTACTATACTATCTAGCACTTTGTGACTGCTTGTTCCACCTTCAAAGTTGGTAATTCATTCCATGGTTCAAACTCGAAATCACAGCTAAATCCAGCTGCCTGCTGGGGTCCAGACTGCGTCTGACCACGGCCTGGAACCTCTAAAAATGTTTGAGAAACATTCTGAGTTCCCACAATTTCTATAGCTGTATGCTCCTTCTCTTCCAAATCTCTTCTAGCTATGTCTTCTCTTGTGCGGATGGGTTGTTTCTGGTTCAGTAAATACTTGTTGACTTGCATAAGGACAAATTATTTTGGAGCATTTTTGCCCTACAGGAAGTAATGCCTATCTAGTGAGAATAGAATGGAAACACCCTCAGGATATCCAGATGCTTTGCTTTAGCCAATTATATGTGAACATCAAGTGTCATCTGAACAAAAGAGGTACATAATTTTTTCAAGAATTTCACATAAACTAGATTACACACTGAGGAGGAAATGTTAGAAATTTCCTAATGTTCCTACAGAAACATTATTAACACTACCAATTGTTTTGATCTCCAATACAAAATCCTACCAATGCCAGTTTGCAAATTGTACTCAAACTGTAGTAGAAGGCTGTCATGGGAATTACCAGAGACCTCAGATTAAACTCTTGAACAGCAGATCTAGGAGTTGATGAATCTTGCCAAATCAGAAGCTCTTCTGAGCATATGCAGAAACTTGGGTTTGGTGCCCAGGAGATCCCTTCTTGTCAAGGCTAGAGGATGTGAGTGCTTAACAGAGTCAGTTTTCCACACCTGGACTTGGCATCTAAACTCTATTTAAATCCCACTTCAGAACTAAGAAAGGACATTATATACTTGGTCTGCACTCTTCTCTTTTTTGCTGTTGGAAAACAGGGAAACTGTTTCACAGTGCTCCTCGAGATATACTGCTAGTACCCACTTTAGGAAAGGTAGGGATTGTTACCTGTGAGCAGAGATCACACATCAGTGAAGGAAGGGGAGCTGTTCTAGGGACTATGAAGTACTTGTACACTGTGACAAAGGGGACAATGACAAGGACCTCAGACTTACATGGATCTGCTCTTATCTTCTTCTCACACATAACAACCTGAACTTGAGGAGTTGAACTTGAAGAGGAGTAGACAAACACCTAGAGGGCAAATAGAAGGTTTCCTTGTATCCTTAAAGATAGACCAGTGATGATTCTGAATGAGAATTTTGACTGCTTAGGAGCAAATTTGCTTTAAAGTAGGAGGTACACAAACATAGAAAGACCATTTTATAGACAGAAGTCCTTGAAAAGCTATACCTTAAAACAACAGACTGTAGGAGATGAGAAGCTGTAGTATTTTCATTAGACACAGAGGGATCTGAAATACTGTGAGATCAAATGACAAAGAGAGAAACATAAGAACATGGCATGGATAAACTGAGTGGAACCGCAGTCCCTGGAGACTTTGAGTAGGCAGCTGGACTGCTCTTATCTTGCAAACTTATTCAAGTGCTGATTGGAGATGTGTGCATCTCTGCATGAGATGCCTGCAAACTAGGACATCACTGTGGCTTGTAGAAATTTAATGAACAATATTCTCTTGTTGTTGTGTAATGGTTTTTGGCAGATGAACCAACATATAACCCATGGATATGGTTAATTACAATGACTCTGAAAAAATGAAAACTAGTCAGGATTGAATTGCTAGAACACTGCAATCTGTAACATGGTGAAATCAGAAAATGTCTTTAGGAAGCAAAAAAATGTTGCTAAGAGTTAACACCATCAGAAGGGATGTATTTCAGGGAGCTAAAATAAACCCACTGAAGTAGTTTGGTGACCCCAGCAGAAGGCAGTCGGGGCTATGTCTTGGTGGACCCACTTAACTGTGGAACATGTCACTCCATCAGCACAAGCATCTGTTTCAAAAGTGTATGTCATCAAAGAGGCTGCTGAGATGAAATTGCAACGATTAGCCAAACACATACGCCATAAAATATGCATTCAGAGCACAGAACTCAAACTGAAAAAAACCCCAAGTTGTCACTATTGCTCTATAATGTTCCTTAAATAGCAGCTGGGAAAATCAGTTGCATGCAAATCTTAATGAATGAAATCTAAACTTGCTATCTCCAAGTTTTTGAGTGAATGCCACTGATGGGTCATTTACCAATGATACTGTTCAGTTTATTGGCCTTTTTATTCCAGACTTGTATGTATAAAGCAGTCATTTGTTGTTGGAGGGATGCCGCGGGAGACAAGACTCATGATATCATGATCATCAAGTCTCAGTTTATTGTAACAGATTACACAGTTTATATACGTTTGTTAATTAGCTCATACATATTGCAAAAGCCGAGCTCATGATTGGTTGCTATGTGACTTGTACTATTATCTTAAAAGTATCTTTGTGAATGATACTTGCCTGTCCAGCTGGCCTTGCAGTTTGAACAGCTTAGCACTTCTTTGTTCTTCTCTATCTATTTCTACATACCAAGCAGTTTCAATATCCTGCTTTCTGCACACCATCTGCTCTTCAGGGCCATGCAAACTTTGCAGCAGTCACGTAGCCCTCCCTATTTGGATTAATTTTACAGTATCATGTCCCTTGTTGTTCAACCATTCCTCTGTCAGGCTCTCTTCAATTTATGACAATGGCCTCATTTTCACAGCAAGTGTTCCCATATGCTTCTGCTGAAATGGTAGTTTTCAGAGTCTCTAAAACAAGCCTGATTTTCTGAGTGGTTAAAGATGGTTTTTAGTTGTGTAACTTTCAGGCATCCCATATCAGAGAGTTTAGGCTAAGTGGAGAAAGTTAGAGAAGATCTCAGGCAGTTACTAAGTCCTGCCAAACCCCAGGGGACAGCTTATTCATCACATTTTATATACTGAAAACTTTGTGTCTTTGCTATCTGGGAGTCACACAGCCAGTCACAAATCTTGTCAGGAATGAACACTGCAAGCAGCACAAAAAACAATGTGGGGGTTTTCTGTTTGGTTGGTTTGGGTTTTTTTAAGTCTCCAATCAGCTGGACTAAACATCCTGGGCAGCCCTAATGGGGACTGGTCTCCCTGATAACCACAGAAACTGCTGATACTCAAGCAGAGCACTGAGAAATAACCTGCTGAATGATAAATTGCTGACCAATGCAATCACTGAGCAACTGGTTCTTAATTAATATTTTGCCAGTCAATGTTAATTGATCAAGTTTTAGTACTACTTCACTTTGGACAGTCTTTTCTTGCTTTGATTTTATCTTTTGGCTTTGTAGAGCTGTCTTGTCATATTAATGAAAAGCTATTCAGGGCATTCAGGTGGTATTCACATTATTTGAGATTTCTATGGTAAGTGGCATAAATTTCAACCTGCTTCTTTTGTCCTTAACCAGGAATTTTTCTTTGCACTTTATCTTCCTTCTTTTGTCAAGGAGGGCAAGACAGATGTGCTGGTACCTGAGTTTTAGAAACAGTCATTTGACTGGCCTGACTAAGATCAACCTGTCACAGGCTAATGGACATCCATTTGGGAGTAGGTAGTGAAGATGAGATTTACTGTTTTCAGACTTTTTTGGGTAGCATGTTTTTGCCAGGTTGCCAAAGTTTTTGCATGCTGAGCTTACTGTAAAGGGACTAACTCCTATATAGCCTGAGAGCAATCACATTTTTAAAGTAACATCTCTGATTTATTGGGCATACATGTAGAGATGTCACTTTGGAGCTGGTGTCACAGTTCTGGGATATGAGCTCCTATTACTGCCAATTTGCTTCTAATTGGATAAACACCTTACTTACCTTACCTTCTCACACTGTTCTGTCACAGTCTGTAATGGTGAGTGCCTATCCATGGATACTCCTGGGCTGAGCAATAACAGCTCCAATAGGCCACCAAAATCCTGTACACACTATCCCAAATTTAATGGAACACGAGCTGAAACCTGGCAAGCTCTGTTTGATGTATTTGACAGATATCATGTGTTCTGTCCCTTAAAATGCATTGAATTGTACAATTCAATATATGGCTCTGATGCCATTGGGGGAAGCCAAAGGGAAAGGAAGTTACTCTTTTCACAGGAACACAAAGACTTTGTGATTTCACTCCCTTATGAAAATGAGGTCAAAGAGATAGTGTCAGTGAAGAAAGTGCAGAAGCTGTCTTGAATCCACTGGGTGAGCACCCACTGACAGCGATGATTCAAATCCCAAACATTTCACTATTTTCAGCAGACTGGGGTTCCTATAATCCCCTGACAATACTGTAATGGATGAATGCCCAGTTTTAAAATCCAGAGAACAACAGTATACAAGAAATGGGATGTATGGGAAGTACTACATGCCTTCCTTACAATTTACCTGCACTATCTTTATGATGATTAGGCAACATTTCCCTGAGGGCCAACTGGGTTGTATGAGGTAAATAATGTATTGAGCAGGGTGTTTTGGTTTTTTTTTTTTTTCACCAGACATTGGCAGCAATAATTGAATCTGACATGTTTTACTAGACATTAGTCTCTGGTTCTCTGGCTCTGGCTCACAAATGTGTCGCCAAGAAGCTTTGCCATTCCTTTATAACTAATATTATTCAGAGTTATAATTTATTGGAGCTTCTGTGCTCTTCTTGTCTTGACTAGAATGAAATAAAATCCAGAAATGTCCATTTCTGTTTATTACCAAGAAAAATATTGTAATGTAGAGAGGTAGAGAGGACAAAATACCTAGAAATAACAGGAGGAAGTTTTAGGAAATTAAATTTATTTGAATAGCTTACACAGGAGTCTTTTTGAAAAGGTCATTTTAAAAAGAGGGGTCTCATATGCTTGAAAGGGCAGGACAAAGTGATGTTAATAATAATGAAACAGATTTGATTTTTGAATCTGTGCTTGAATGTATTTTGTGAGCAGTTAATTCCATTGACGGAGTGTGTCCACAGATTGAAAGGTGAGGGTTTATTGGAAACCTGTGTTTCTACAAAAATTGGTTCAACACTGATTAAAAAAATTATCTATGTACCCTGTCCTTTACCTTTACTTTCTCAGTGGAAATAGATTTAAAATTGAAAAAACTTGTCTTTTATCTAGTTTGCTATTAGTGTACTACTCTCATTTTTCTTTTGGTGGTAACATTAAAAAAATTTGTCATACCTTCTTAATCAATATTCCTAGTTGTAGGACTGCTTCTGAGCGCACTCTCTGGTAATCAGGTGCATGATTCTAAAGCAGTTTTCAGTACAAGTTGTGCACATTGCTGTTCACATGATTCTGTCTATCCTTAATAAAACCTCCTTGTAGTCAATCTGGAATTGTTAACTTTTCCACATTGTGTAGAGGACTGACTAAAAGCATGGCACAAACAAGAGTTTTACTTCTATTTGTTCCAGGTCTTTTCAAGTATCATCAGAGACAATCACTAAAAGGCAGTTCTTTGAATCCAGGTTTGTCAGCATTTCAGTCAAAATGCTTTGATTATTGCAAACCCTTTGTCAGTCTCTCAATAAATGTTTTGAAGGCACACTCTTCAAAAAGCAAGAAGCTTTTTGCAAAGGGATGTGTATGTTTTTCTCCACATGTTCTCCAGTGCACTGCAGCCGGAAAAAAATACAGAGATTCAGGAAAAACATCAGAAAACATTTCAAAGCATCAAGTCATTTCAGCCTGGGATAAATGGCAAGTAAAAGCAGCAGAGTTTCTATGGCACATGTCTAGTATCAAGCTGGATTTTTTTTCCATCAGCCACAGCTAGAAGAATTACAGTACAGTGTAGTTCATCCTGTACATGATAATGGGTAGGCTAAGCAACCTTCTACAGTCCCTTTCTATATCTGTGAGTGTGCAATTGCAAGGACCAAGAATGTCTACACATTACAATTCAATCTTTTGAATTCAGCACTAGATTTGAAAATATTGCCATGTGACTCTAGGAAGTGGGGATCACTCAATCTCATAGACATTTCTATGTGTATTCAATGATTCCTCAACCAAACACTATGTATTGAAAAGAATTCTGTTAGCTCAGACAAAATATGATAGACATTGATCAGCCATTGTTATTATTCCAAAGACTTTGGATTAGACTCCTGGTCAATACTCAAACCAAATGTTATATACATAACTGTAAATTATAGAATAATTTTGCACACAAACAACACACCCAGCATACCATTAAAACCAGTTTTTGATAGGCCTAATTATGGAAAATTAGCAGAACATCTGTGAAGTCATATATCAGGACAAGAATTATGCTCAATAAAAGACTGCAGAGTAACATCTATAAATCTCCACCTAATATACTTTACATGAGCAAATATGAGGAGGGGAAACAAGGAACATACAGCTCTTCACCAGTGTTCTTGGTATTTTTAGTGGGTACCATGGTTAATACATGCCCTATCTGTTCTACAGCTTCTGAGGAAGAGATTAGCAAAAAGTTTGTGTCATACCTCAATACAATTCTAGAGAAAACTTACTGATGTTAATTGTGTGTGATGGACTAAATTTGGTGCAAAATCAAACTTTGGCTCTGTATCTGCACTAAAAATATAGCTGTAGAGGGAAAATAGGACATTTTTAACAACTTAGCATTTATTGGACTGAAGAGAGCTTGACAGAGGAATGGTTGTACAACAGGGGACATGATACTGTAAAATTAATCCACATAGGGAGGGCTACGTGACTGCTGCAAAGTTCGCATGACCCTGAAGAGTAGATGGTGTGCAGAAAGCAGGATATTGAAACTGCTTGGTATGTAGAAATAGATAGAGAACAAAGAAGTACTAAGCTGTTCTAACTGCAAGGCCAGCTGGACAGGCAAGTATCATTCACAAAGATACTTTTAAGATAATAGTACAAGTCACATAGCAACCAATCATGAGCTTGGCTTTTGCAATATGTATGAGCTAATTAACAAACATATATAAACTGTGTAATCTGTCACAATAAACTGAGACTTGATGATCATGATATCATGAGTCTTGTCTCCCGCGGCATCCCTCTAACATTGGACAAGGAAAGGTCTAAATAGTGCAGAATGGAAAAATGGTAAACATCTTTCACAAAAATAAGAATTACCCCTCCTTCATAGACCCAGATAGCTTGCATGTGTGTTACAAAAATGTGTAATGGAAACCTGGGAAACAAAAGTCTTTTCAGGCTGAGGATTCCAGCTGTTCGCAGACTGTGGAAGAGAAAACAGAGTTTATTCAATGTCTTCAGATGTTTCCAAACTTTCATAGTTCTAAAATTTAAAATCCGTTACCTAATCAATATTAAAGATCTGAGGGAAAATATGTTGACTATTGGATACAATTTAGGTGGTGAGGAATACAAAGGATTCAAACATTCTCAGGCAGAAAGATCTGGTGGCTTAGAGGCAGCAGCAGTTGAAAACAATGCTGGGAGACAGCTCATGTTGGAATGATACATGAATGTTCATTTCTCAGCAGCCCTGATGCAACCTCGTTTGCTTTACTTGGAATGTGGTGTAACGCAAGTGTAGTTTACCTACTAGGCCTGATCATCTGGAAATGAGGACAAATTCCAACTTCAGTGGTGCTAAGATGTAATTCTGTGTCTACAGGATTCACAGCTGACAAAATACCATCAACAATGTGTTTTACAAATTTGGCAACAAAATCATGTGCAGCCTGAGATTAAAACATATGGATTTTATGCTGTCCACTCAAACAGGCATTACGTTTGACATTTTACAGGCAGTAACTTGACATTTTCATATTACATCAGTAATACAAACTTGTTTTACTGAAAAAGCACACATGGAAGCAGTGAGGCCTCTTTTCATCTGACAAGTAAAGGTATTTTTGCCTGGTGTGCACAACATCCCATTGCCACATATCTGACTTAGATTTTCTGCCATGTCTGTGCTGAATATTGTTATCACTGTTCATCCCTCAAACATTTGGTTTTTGAAACACTCCATTTTATAGAAACAATTAAAGCAAATCCCTCTGCTAAATTATTCCCAAGTGCAGATGGTGGTCCATTAATAAAAGGGGCCTAAATATGTCTCACATCAACCCCAACACACTAGGCTGCATTACAGGATAGAAAAAATTCTTTCCTCTCTGCCAGCTCACATGAACAGTCTCTGTTCTGATAAACAAAAGATGGTAACTGGTGCCCTTAGCAATTTCTGAGATTTTTGGTTGATAGTATCATGGAAACTAAAGAAACTTCAGCTTCATTGGTTCTGAAAAGGACCAAGTACTACATGAGTTAAAGCCTCTGGATAAGAGCAGTGCAGCTAAGTAGATGTTCTTTGGAAAGCCAAATTCATATGAGAATGAATCCAGAAGTTTTAACATAATCTAGATGAAGTGGTTCAGTAAAACACTACAGGCTCACTTGGTCTATTGTCAGTTTATTGTCAGTTTAAACATTTTTAATTTTCTTCACATGTAAGAAAAATTAGTTCAAATCACCCATATCTGGATTCAGTATTCAAATCAATACTATATTGCTGAAGATCAGAATTTTAAAAATATTTGTTATAAAATAACAGAAAAAAAATGACAATGCAGAAGTATAATGCTGGGGATTCAGGGGAGATTAAACGAGGAGAGAAATCAGAGTGTGCTGTTCTGTACATGGATAGGCAGATAGTTTTACATGCCTGGCTTTTAATGATGGTGTGAAGCATCTTTCTGCCACATCACATCTATGTAAGAAGGGAGGGAGGTAGGGGAAATTTACTTTATTCTCTGTCCAAGATTGATTTAGCAAACACTAGCTGCTAAGCCTGTGAGGAACAGACTTCAGCTTGTCTGACTTCAAATGTGTTAAAACAAGTTCTGTATTATAACTGGACAAACCCCAAAGCTGTAGTGCTTTTTGGAGAAGGAAATTTTTCTTCTCTGTGTTTGTATAAAACCTAGTGTGCCCAGAAGTAGCACTTCCTTCTAATAATGAACATGGAAACATGTAACCAGTCTTAAACCAAATCCTGAATTACGCGACCTCAGTCCAAGACCTCTTCCTGCAGTCTTCCCTGTGTCCATGTATGTATTACTCTCTAAAAGTTGCACTCAAAATTGTACTTTTTTAGAGCAATCAATAAGAAAGCCACCACAACAAAATCCTTGTCCTGCAGAGGTCATTGATGGCTTTGTACGGCACGTGACCTTTTGACGGAATAACCTCTGTCCAGCTGCCAAAAGTATCTGATGAGTGAATTTCTTTTGTTTCTAGTGGGCTCCTTATGGATGAAGGTAGCTGGGAACTGAAAATCCTGCCGTGGTTAAGATAGCAACATACTTTACTTATTGTATCTTCCCAGATCTTAGAAACATGTTGATTTGCTTCTCACATCAGATGGCTTGTCTTACATCTCATCTTCTGACAAATTCTCCAATTCCTAGGCATTTTTGGGCCATTGTTTAATATATTTTTATAGTGTGACTAGCTCAAGACCTTCCCCTCCTCCCAAATCTAAATTTTCTTACTGCTTCACAGTCCAGGGTTGGCACAATTATTTCAAATGATCTGCTTTTCAGATGATTCCCACATCATTCCCAGACTGTGAGACAGCCTGTTTATATGATGGAAGATACCAGAGGGAACCTTATACTGATAGGCTAATTGTTTACATGAATGAAAAAAAAAAAAAAAATCAAAGTAATTTGACTTTCATACTCTGCATGTTCCCATGCTTCTGTCTGATTGTATCATCCTTGGTTTCCTGTGCTGAGCATCTCTCTGTCAAGTTCACTTCTTCCCCTTCACCTCTTCACTGTGGCCTATACTCCCTGTACAGGACCACCTTAGTTTCTGGAAGATCTCTTGCTTTCTAAGACTTACTATCTCAGTATTCTTGTGGGCAAGACAGGATAACCATAAGGAAGTAGCAGAGTGATGACTCTGAATGGAGAACGGATGATGCAAGCAAAAAAAAAAAAAAAAAAAAAAATTACTGAACCATGTTAGGAAGCTAAAGGATAGTGCATTTATGCAGCTAGAAACAAGAAGCCATTGTTAGCCAGCCAGCCTAAAATTCAGGTACCTGTATGTGCCCCAGTTCCTTTATTGGATATCATGGATTTCTCTGCCTCATCCTTTGTTTTTTCAGACTGTTAAGTTGCATGTGAGAGGGATAATTCCTCTGCTTGTGAAAAGCACCTTTTTACACTGCTGTGATATTCTGCCCAGGATATTGGGCTCTGAAACTATTACAGTTTAAGCAAACTGGGAATCTCCCACTCGTGTTGCTTGAAGTTTGTGTCACAGAGTGTCTGAAGGAAAAAATTCCCAGTCTTCCTTTGTAGTCTGGCACGTACGTTTCACTCTTCACTTGGAACTGTTCCTTTCTTATTTACCTACTTCCTTCATTCTCAGAGCTAAATTTAGTTTATCCAGATGTTTCTTTTCTGAGACTACTAGCCTATCTCTACTTAATCTGTCACTCATTGCTTATGGAGTTGGCAAGGAACATCTAGAAAGTGAGGTACTGCTGAAGAAGATAAGAAAGATAAAGCTAGACAATAAAAATAGCAGAAACCTGTCCTGCAGTGGAACAAAATGAGTATCAGTTTAAGTTCTATATTAAATATATGTTTCTGTGAATGTTTAAAAACAAAAATGCAATTGATAGTACATTAATTCTTTTATTTTATAGAATTTCAGGACATTTTGAGAAAACGTGCCCAAAAAATACTGTTGACACTCACCTTATATGTTTCTCTGTGTGGACTCAGCTGTTGGCAATCTTTGTTTGGTTTACATGTTTGTTCTTATTTTTTCAGCACTTACATAATTTTAGACTAAGCTTTATAAATTACATGAGTGCTGAAAAGGTAGAGGAAACAAAGTTGTCTTGGTATGGGGGGAAGAACCATTTCAAAAGTTCTAGTCCAGCTGGCTTCAGCCCTGCAGTGCCTTTTGCATTAATCAGCTTCTCTGTGGTAAGGGGAGAGAGAAAAGCAAAGGAGAGAACAAACATATTTCAGCTGAATTAGTCACAACAGCTGAATATGCACCTGGTTCGGTGAAACTTAAATTGCGTGATTCCATTCCATGTACGACTGGAATCCTCAAAAATGCTCAACCTCCCAAGGCTTGCATAAACTTCTACTGTTCAGGTGCTAATAAACAGAATTGCACCTTGTTGACATACACTTTCACGGGAAAAATTTTAGCAAAATGGGTTTCATTGATCAGTTTTAATGCCCCTTGGTGAGGTTGGATTTTTGTCCCATGCCTGGAGCACAAAGCAATATGTAGCAGCAATGCTGTAGTGGCACAGCAATTACTTTCTGGGGTTCCTCTTGCTCTTTATAAGTAATAACCACAAGTTGCCCCACTGATTCAGTAAGCACTGTCATATTAAAAAGAAACAAAAGGAAAAAAACTGGCCAATGAAATTGTCTGACTTTCTAAGTTTCACAAGTAAAGAGTATTTTCAGTTGCCAGGAGGGCATTAGTCTTCCTGAGCTCTAGCAGCAAGAAGTCTCTAAGTTCTCCATATGGAGCCACACAGCCAGGCAGGCTGGAATGGTTCCTGTGGCAGGGCAAGTAACATCTTCTATAGTAGACAAATGGATCTTAGAGAAGACCCTTTTGTATCATTCCTAGCAATTATTGCTTTCTGAGTCTCTGCAAAATGCACACTTACATGACTTTGGAAAATATTCTTTAAAGTTATTATTTCTTCACATATTCCTGATGCCAAGTCTTTGGTCCAATGACTTGTCACATGTCTGTCTGCTTAGACTTTCATTACTCATGACTGTTCATTTTAGCATTTGTGTAATTCTAATTGCTGGTACTATGTAAGCAGTGAGGCACACTGACAAATCAGCCCAATGGAGCGTGTAAAAGAAACTTAAACCATGATGGAGTATCAGCAGGATTTATTATCCAAAATCACAATAAATTTACATGCTGATAATCAGAGACATAACTTCTCTACTGTAACTAGAATTCCACTATTCTCTCAACATTAAGCCTGTAATACATACCACTCCTGTGGAGGTAAGCTGAATGAGGATTTTCTTCCAAGGAATGCTAGTAGTCTAAAGAGATTTCTTTGGATATGAGACCCACTACCATTAGACTTTTATATAGCACATCATTAACCTTAACATGCTGTCCCAATTTTAGTGGATTAGCTGTTCAGCAACTCAGAGAAGCTGTTGCAGGTCTTTTCATGAAGAAGAAGAAGAATGAGGAGTCCTATAGTATTACAAATTATAGGACATAATTGGCAAAATATTCAAGTGTCCTCCTGAAAAAAATCTGTGTTCAGCTAAGAACTTACAATAAAGGAAAATGTTTGTTTTCCATTTGGATTTGTTTCTTGTTCGTATTTGTTGTTTTCAATCATTTTTAGATAATGACTTAAACATTGAGCATACAGCATTTGATCCTGGTGTCTTTTGGAAGCATGGCTAATAGGTAGATGTGGCAAAAGGGAAAATACTTCTGAGTTAGGTGACACCAGAGCATACATGCTATTCTCTACTCTGGCCAACTAGCAGGAATAGGCACTGTTGCTTCTCTTTCGACCGCCACTTTGCTCTCGGGGGTTTCTCGCCGCTGTCCCCCGCCCCTCCCCGGCCCCCCGGGACCCTCCGGCTAGCTGTCCCCTCTCGGGGCCGGGGTTTTCCGCGGTCCCGCTGCCCTGGGCTCACCAGGTAGCGTGTGGGTTAGCACGGTCCGAGCTGCGGCGCTGCCTCAGTCACCGCTAGGATTCGAGATAAAGAGACCAAGAGAGACCAATGGTATGCTTGTCCAGATAGATTGTATTGCCTGAAGCGTTGCAGGGACCAAAGGCCCTGGGCTGTTGCCCAGATACAGTTTTATACAGCAAAATTAAGAGACAAGGTCTTAAACAATAGAGACAGTGTTCAGCTAAGGCACATCAGAACCACCCCAGGGGCCAGGTCCAATGGGAACTGCTCAGGGGTGGGGAGAAGGGGGTCTACAGAGGAATGCTGAAGCGGGACTTTCCCAAAACAGTGGAGCATACATAAATGTATCTTTTACCTCAGTTTACCATTCCCAAGGCCTTTCTAATACAATGGGGCATACATGAATGTATCCTTTTCCTCAGTTTACCATTCCCAAGGCCTTTCTAAAACCTTCCTCCACGCTACCATGCCAGCATGACAGCAACAGGCACTTTGCAAAGTAACTCACAAAATTATATGAACTGTAGAATGAACTGCAGAATGAATTAAACAGAAAGCAATATTGCATCCCAGGAAATGAATGTACCTGTAATGTATTTGCACTAGACAGAGGTTCAGCGACTCCTTATATTCTCTTTTTCCTGACAGAACTTAAACACAGTATCATCTCTGCTTCAGATAGTCTTGGAATTGCAGATAGATGATGACATGTATTAATCGGAAGTTGCCCTCTTCTGATGTTCTTATCCAGACATCTCTTTCTAGTAACTTTTTGGTTGTAAGATCCTGGATCAGCTAGAGTTCAACTCAATTTGATATGATACTGCCATTTACTTTTCCATAGATAATTAGTCCCAAAATGCAAAATATCAAGATAGAGGTAAATTAAAAATTACCTCCTTCAAGACAGAAAAGAAGGCTGCAGCTGTTCAAATTACAGTGAATAAAAATGACACAGTTTGTTATAGTAACAATTATTTTGCCTTGAATGCCTCACTTATCCCTATCTTTAAAGGATGCATTGGGGTCAACTTCTTTTTAGAAGTGGAAAAAGGATGTTTTGTGCACCGTCAGTAAGAGTTGTTTAAGGCCTTCACAGGTCTTTCTCTCTTAAGCATTTTGAAACCTTCTGTTGATACTTCACTGAGCCTCCAGGCTTTCCATACTAGTGAAGATTCTGTCTACTTTGCAGCCAGGAGAAAAAACCCAAGGCACTCTGAAATTAACCATCTGCCTTCTTGGAAGCAGGTTAACAACTAAAGAGACAAGTCTTGACTGACTATTTACACAAGAAGATTATGGCTCTGTAAGTAAGCCATAATGCTGGTATAACAGGTTTGGTATATTATCTCTAAGTGTGGAGAGCCTAACAGCCTGCAGAACACCTACTTCATCACAAACTGGAGTTTACAAGAGGTTTTCAGCTGCAGAGATGTAACCGTGTGGGACTTGCTCATGGCGAGTAACACAGGTTCCCTAATAACAGATGCTGCTACAAAGATGATGTCCTAAGGTCAGCGTTTCTTTAAAAATTCATAATCTAGAACTTTGCTCCCTCTGACTACAGTAGCAGAACTGTGGCTGACTGGAGGGAGACCAGAGTGCTTCCCCAGAATGCACCCCAAAGAAATTGCCCAGGTTGTTTGGCACTCTCAGACAATGGTGTCAGCGCCCTTGCAGGGCCAGCCTGGCTTTCTGCTCTGTGCAAAGGCTTGAGCCCACAAAGTCTCAAATCCTGGTCCCAGCTCTGCTGATAGAATTTGAGGCAATCCTTTGCTGGCAGTTTACAATCAGTATCTCAGTTATTGCATCTGCAAAATGGAGATGAAGACTTCATCTGTGGAACACTCTGAGACCAACTGAAAAAATTGCCAAATAAGAACTAGATTTTATTACTGTAAATAATAGTATCTCCAGGTCTACAGGGATGCCATATTACAGAGCCTCTTTCTTTCCAGAATTATATAACTTTATTAGTTCTTTCACTGTTTTCTTTAAGGATACTTTTGGCAAGCCTCTCAGGAATTAAAAAGTTCCAGGTCCCATGCCATATTGATAACACAATGCAAAAGCCTGAACAAATACTTTTCTTTCTATTCCCTCTCCACCCTCCTGTTGCTGAAACAATATGAGGTTGTGTGATAAAAGAAGATCATATTTGCTGTTCCAGAAAGACAGAGTTTTGTCCCTGCGCTACAGCTAGACTGTACATAAAAGGTCATTTCCAGGCAAAAGACACAATTTTAAACTAATTGAGTTCACACTGGAAAAGTCTTCAACATGGAGAAGTTAGATAATGCAATTTGAGAAAGACCAAGCTCATTTCTAAGGACAGAAAAGAGGCTGACTGAGACAGCACAGTTTGGTTTCTGTTTTATTTTAGGGCCTGATCTCTGTTTAAGTATTTGAGGCAATTGTAATGGTCCATGTTCGACACAGCAAAGAGCCAGGTGCTGCAGCAAGCACTAAATTGTTAAAGTCACGAATGATCAATATAGTTTTAAGTTCAATATCTGTCTGTGAAATTCCCATTCCATGGTTATATGCATTGATGGGTGCACTAAGGAATTATGAAGAGCAAGGTAGGACTTCTTAGCTTCAAAAAGTCCAGATGAATGTCATTTTAAAACCCTTTACACTGCTTACATTTATGTCCCTTATATTACTTATGTATGTCTGTAGGGAGCGCTGTGCTCCTGGACGGTTTAGGTGAATGGAGACGAGTGATCTCTGAAGGCTGCTCTTAGGATATAAGATTTATTAGGGATGGAGAAAGGTCTTGCTTGGAGCTGCCAGACGCAGCACGTGGCAAGGCTTAAGGGGATGGGGGAGGGGAAAGACAAGAGGATGCTCTAGGAGATGGTGGAGGTCCTAAGAAGGGGGAAGATCCAAGAGGGGGGGAAGTTCCAAGAGAGGGGAAGTTCCAAGAGGGGGGAAGTTCCAAGAGAGGAGAGGGGAAGTTCCAAGATGGGGGAAGTTCCAAGAGAGGGGAAGATCCAAGAGGGCATCTGGCCCCTCGGAGACCCCTTATCAGGGGGCTTCAAGGTGGGCTGGAGCAACACTTGGGCCAGTGGGGTCACAGACACTTGATGTTTCAGGGGAGGATTACAGGTGTAGGATGAACCATACATTTTAGGGATTGAGATGGAACAGTCCATTTGACTTTTGGACTTATCTGTAGGTAAGGGTATTGTCCAGCCAGTATGGAGGATTGTTTTCATCCTGGCTGTATTATTATGAATAATTATATTTATCCATCCTTCCCAACATATGTCCTTATGTCAATAATAGAAAATTGAATCTCTAATACTGATCATACTGGTTTTTATCCAGAAAAAGCTCTAACTGGGATTTCAGTTCAGAGACAGAGGAGAAAAGGGGCCACTGTAAAGAATTATGCTGAGATTGTTAAACTTCAGTGAATTAGCATCTTAATAGCTTCTGTATGGTCAGTTTTGAACAATCTCTATGCTTTAGGCCTGACCACATTCCTCAGCCTCTTTCCTCCTCTCCCTCTGATCCCTCAGACACCTTTTCTTTAAAAGAGTTATGGCCTATGCAGCATTAGCTGTTCTTAGGACTGCAGAATAGTCCCTGCATATCTCTTGGTACTGCTTGGAGAAGCACTGTAGGCAACTGGAAGAGTCTTTCACTTGAATTTTGTCATGCCTTGAAAAAACATGAAGGTGGCTACCAAGTCTTAGATATTACCAAACAGTCTCACTAGAAACAGACATTGTTGTGGTTACTGAAAGCACTACTTTCAAATATTTCTTTTAAAAAAACCCAACCATGTAAATACAAAGGACAAAATGAATAAAAAATAAACCAGCACACATCCTACAGGAAAATCCTGACATAGTAATATTTTTGACTCCAGATAACTTGCATTTTGCAAAAAAAAAAAAAAAAACCAAAAAAAAACCAAACAAAAAAAACCTCAAGGAAACAAAAATAACTACTCAATAAGAATTGAATGAGTATTTTCATATTATAATTTCACAAATAAAATAGATGTAAATTACTACAGGATGCTTATGCCTGCCTCACAGAGATATTAGATGGAAAGGAGGGAAGTGTCTTTTTAGGATCTTTTTAAAACAGCAGCAACTTTTCACTTGATGTTTAGCTCTTAGAAATTACAGAAATTACACAGCTAAGAAAAGTTGTTAGAACAAAATGGCAAAATCAAACAGATATAGAGAAAAGAAAGAGATAAAAAAAAAAGCTGTCCAAAAAACAGGTTTGAATGGAATTGTCTACTTTGATGTTCTTTTAAAGGGAACCCCTTTTCAGAAGTTGTATTTCCTGAAAATCAGGTTAATTTATGGTATCTAATGATATTATCCTTCCTCTCAAACGGAGAGATTCAGCATCAGCAGAGGTTTAGATTTCTGATACATCCCTATGACATATGGTCATCCCTATGGTTTAGCCTTTATTTTTGTGGGTTTTTATTTTGTGAACACATGCCAGACAGAACAAATAACCCCATAAACCTTTTGTCCACTGAGAGGAAGCCATTTTCCTATCAGTCAGCACAAAGAACAAGCAGAGAAGCCAGTGCAAATAAGGCAGGACAGAGCCTACAGGCAGGCTAAACCGAAAATTTGTGTTGTTCCTAATATATGTATAAATAAAAAAAATAAAATCATTATTTCTTCAACTTTGGAGATGAAAACAGTAATATATTTGAAACACTGACCAAGTCATGAGCATTGCTTTTCTAATAACTGTGAGATGAAAAAAACCAACCAACTCTATAAAATTATTAAGATCATTCCTTGCTGGAATAGCAAAGGCCAAAGAAAAACAGTCAGAAAGGTTGACTTCCAGAAAGACTAGCAAAAAGATATAATTTAGAATCTGGTCTCTGTTAAAAAGCTGGAAATAAAAATGCTGTTTTGAACTGAGTACAACTTTTCCCAAGCTTTTAACAGACACGACTGGCTTGTTACTGTAGCATAGCTATTATTTAGAGGCTTGTCAAAGGCTGTTTTATCTAGTAGGTTCTACAGACGAGTTTTGTGATAAACAGGAGGAGGTATAGAAGCGGCTCTGACTGATGGACACTGAGTTCAGTGTCTCGCAGGTCTGACTGTGTGGTGACATCCCCTGGGAAATGCTCATCTGTTTGCAAATCTGCCTGCATGCCTGCCTGCCTGCAGACAACAGAGATGTGGATGGAAATTACTGCCAGAGACTGATGAATTCCCAGTTAACACAGGGCCCTTGATTTTTCTTGACATAGTGAAGGGACGGCTCTGCTGGCATGCTGACCTCCCTCTCTGGCGATTCAGACTCATATATTCATAATGATGGGCAAACCTCCCATGCTTCTGTTTTGAGCTTAGAGACACATCAGACTACTTTGAATTGGTGAACTTTTTCTTCCTGATTTAAACATGTTTGTTTGCTTTTCCCTGAAGGGAGGTTCAATGTCAAATAGAACATGTTCTTTTTCTAGCTAATCAGAAACATATTCCTGGTGGTGTTGAATGAAGAACATACCCAAAAGGTAAGCAGGTACAAGTGGTCCTTTTGTGCACAGACACAGAGATGCACTCTCAGCAGGCTTCCTCTGGTCTGGAGTCAGATGGAGTGGAGATTAGCAGGAGGAAAGAAATGAGACTTTGGATAACTCTCAGTTTATCATGTGGACTCTGAGTAGGAGAGCTATATAGGGTAAATACCCTACATTTACATTGGGGAATTACCGTTTCCTTGTCATCTCCCTCCTCTTTCTCCTCCCCACACTGAGTTTGATTCTCTTCTCCCTTTCTCTACTTGTTTGCTTCATTCACATGCTTGAAGTATTTCTTGTTTGGTCCCATGTCCATCAGATGACCTTTACAACACACAATGTGAGTTAAGAGCTGCGTGAAAATCTCTGCATGGTCGTTGCTTTCATACAGTTGCATAGCATGTAGGTAGCATCTCTTAGTATTTTAAACATGCTGAAAGGATTATGCTGGCTTCATTGCACACAGAGCATTTCACTACATTTATCCTCTGTTTTTCCAATAAGAGATATGAATCCAGTGATTTCAAAAACCTGTCTTAAAGGATCATTTCTTAGACCCCAGAGTTCACTTCTCAGTGGGGCTGTTTCCCAGAGAGGCACTAATCCTGAAAGAACCCTGATGGGAACAGTGGATGATAAATTTCTACAGCTGTACTGTAATATAAATTCAGGACAAGAAAGTTAAATGCACTTCTGTCCTGTTTTTGCAGAGGTACCTCATCACAGAGCAAGGAAAAAATAGCCCAAATTCTTCTTGGCTCCCATACATGTGGGCTTTGAAGGCAATTCTTAGTTCCACATGCCCAGTAATCAAAAAGATGGCAAGACTTCAGAGAAGCAAAAAATGGCTGGGAGGAGCAATACCCAGAGGAAAATGAAGGTGATAACATATAAACTGGTAAAAGAATGAGAAATGTTTAAACACAAAGAGTAAGATGGGTAATATTAATATAATACGCAAGATAGAATAGAATCACCAGGAAAAAAAAAAAAAAAAAAAAAAGACAAGAAAAAGGTTGGTATTAGGGAAAACTTCATTAAACCGAGCTCTGTTTGTTGTTTAATAAGTAGATGGGCAAATGCAGTAGTGGAAACCCTGGGAGATTTAAAATGAGACAAGGAGAAGTACCATCAGCATGCAGAAGGGAAGATTATTCTACTGCTGGGAGGTGGAATGAACCATTCATTAGAACATTCATCTGTAATATCTTAATTGGCAAAGTGACAGCAAAAAAAAAGAAGTGGGAGGTAGAGGCTGATGCTTTATTTTAATTGAAAAGAAAAAGGAGTTACACCAATTAGCTAGGAAAAGACAATGGGGACCTCCCTGATACTAATTCTAATGAATTCAGTCTATGACAACTCAATGAAATATCTTCTGTCATTGTGTTATTCAGAGAGAATATTTGCTATTAAAATTTTATTGCTATCCTTTAAAATTTTAGATTTTATTCTTAGTATGCTAGAACTTTCTTCACAAAATATTGACAAAAGAGCAGAATTTTCTGAGAATCTGAGAATTATTTAAGTTGAAAAGAACCTCTGAAGGCCATCTAATACAAGTCCCTGCTAAACGCAGATCCTTCTTTGAAGCTAGAACAGGTTGCTCAGGGTAGTACACAGCCAAATCTAGAATTATTTCCAAAAATTAAAATGGTAATATTTCCTTGAGCCTTCTGCTTCAGTGTTTGATCTCCTTTGCTGTGAATTTCTTTTTCTGGAATCAAATCAGATTTTCACTTGCTATGTCTCTTCTCTTGTGCCATTAAATTGTCCCTTAAAATGACACCGTAACTATAAGATATATAAAATGAAAGTTAGAAAACAATAAGGACAGATTAAGGCATATTTTAAGATTAGGAAGTCTTTACAAGAATTTGAATTCTTCAGAAATCTCTCAGCCATTCTAGAAACACTTTTCTAGAATGAAAATTTCTTTCTGTCTGCCTGTAGTTCTGTAATAATTTGTGAAAAATTTCTTTTAGTGGCTTTCTCTGACCCCAAGCTCATAGTAGTAAATTAAAACCCCAAGTAAAATACCAGTAAACAGATCCTTGAATAACACTGATCAAGTAATGCATGTCTAAACATTAACTGAAAATAAATTAAGAAAAAAAATGGTGTATTTAAGATTACTAAGAGGGTAGCACAGTGTGGCATGGTGACATACAGGTAGTAAACCTAATCAATTTGTAAGTCAAGTTGATTTACAAAAAAATATAATGAGACTGAAAGCAGGCAGTGAACAGTGGTAATAATTATGAAATTCCCTATTTAGACAAGTCCTATTTCTTGGCACACTGGTCTTGGTTAAATTGGTCCATGGACAACCTAAACAAGAATCACCAGACAAATGTCAATATTTGAAATGAGAGAACAACAGGCATTTTGGATAGCAAGCACATTTTCTTTGGGTCACCCACCTTTACAGCTCCATGTTGTTCAAATATCAACAATATATATTTTAAGAGAATATGTATGTCAGACTAGGAGCACAGGTCTGTCAGAAGCATCATCCAGCAGTTTAGAAGAAGTTGCGAGTCTTTTCTCCAGCCTAAAAACTGAGGCATCCTAAAACCAGATTCTTTCTTTTTTTGTTTCTTTCTTTATTTTTTTTTTTTCAACTGTACTGAAATACTGTGTTTGTTCTTTCTAAACTACCTTATGACATTTCTATATGAGCTATAATACAATAGGTTTTGGACACATTGATGTAAGCTTACTCTGGTTAAGAATATATCAAATTCTACATTTGCCTCCACTATTCATGTCTGTGCCTCAGAATTTTTCAGGGGCTTCACTCATATGTTACTGATAATTTTCTCCACTTTCGTTTGCAGGGAGACAGCCCAAGGAGCTTGGCCAGATAAGTGTCTCAGGGATATTTACAGGGGTGCTCACAGGGAAGAGACACGGGGTAAATGTATGGAGATGGTACTGAAAACATCTTTGTCATTTTAATAAGGAATAAAGGAGTGCTCATGCTCATCTCTCACTGACTTTCCCCACATTCAGTGACTCAATTCAGATTTTGTTCGTATCAGTCTGGGGATTTAATAATCTGTCACTGCCTAATGGCTCTGCATGCAATCAAACACAGATATTGTGCTATATAGAATTCACCATAAAATTTTATGCTGATTATTGTTACCACTGTGTCTGTCAGCTTGAACACCTGCTGTTTGGGGAAGCAACTGCCAGTTCTGACATCTGAATGCAATCCGCAAAATTATAACCATGCATCACTCAAAACATCCATTTCCAAGACACAGTCCAAGCATCATCATTTCCTTGGTTGGTTGCCTGTTAGTATCATTTGTACTAAGATCTTGGCGATAAGTAGAAAAAGTTTCCAGATCTACAAGCCATATACCCTAACTCTCAGACCACAAGAAAAAACATTACAAGTGAGGGGGTGAGGGGGGGAAATTACATTTTTTAAGCTATGAAATGATTCTAAAGGTAGGAAAAACAAAGCCTTAGTTTTAGGGAGTTTGTCCATATGTTGGGTAGAACAAAGCAGAGAACTATCTTGATTATCTTTTTGTTAAGCAGCCAACTAAAATTTTGCATGAAAAATCATAAAGCCAATTTTGCAATATTTTCTCAGTTTTGTGTGAGGGGAAAAAAAGAAAATTCTCATTTAAAAAAACCAACAAATCTTAGATTTGTTAAAAAGTTTTCTTTCTCTTTTAAGGACACATGAGCAACACACTACTTTGAATAGACCTTCAAAGCAATACCTAAATAAGAACATTTAAGTGATTTTGAGAGTAAAAGTGAGCCCCATGGATTTACTTGGGGAAGGTAACAAGAAAGGATTTAGCACCCATTTGAAATGTAGACAATCCTCCATCATGTGACATGGCAACAGAGGAAAATAACTTTCAACCCAAAAGAGACGTATTTGGCCTGTGAAGTTTCCTACCTTGTCTAAAAGCAGCCCTTGTCCTAAAGCCACCCCTGTGTATCTGCTAATACAAATAATGGAGATAGCTTTGTACAGAAAAGAGTTTTAGAGGGTTAAAGGTTTTGAGCAACAAGGAAGAGCCTTCTTATTTGTAATCATAAAAGTAAAAATCTCATGTTCTTAATCCTGCTTTGGTTGAAGCTTTAAAATACTTTCATGCTGGTTTTAAGGCTTCATTGCTACAACTTATTGTTGCAGTTCTGCCCAACCTGTTAAATACAGGCTTAACTGCAGCTGCTAAAATATTTGTAAAGTCTTACCTCACAGCAAAATGGACTTGCACAGATGAAGACCAGGAGGAAGGCTATTAGTGATTCAAATTACAGGTCTCCAGTCCCAAATTCACTAGTGAATAAACAATTTGGTAAACATCACAGCTACATAGGCTGCTGAAAATCCTCTCTTTTTACTAGCACTAGGATGAATGAAGGTTTGTTAACTGCACCCTTGGTATGGATCTGGGTACTCCAATTACTCTGGCATTGAGTTAAATTACCTTAAGTGAATTGAATCTGCTAAGTAGAAACTCAGCATCTTAGCTTGGGTGACTAATCTAGTCTTCTGCTTTCTGGACAAACTGAACATTGATGTCATTCTTCTGAAATTAATGGCCTCAATTATTTGGGGTGGCTGCTGGGCCAGTGATTCAGCTGGACTTCATCTGAAATGTCTGTGAAAATGAAGTTTTCAAAAAGCATTTATTTTAAGATAGACATCATTATGTCACCTAGTAAAACTAAAAAAAAGCACCCACACATCTCTGCAAGAATTAACAATGAGATCGTCCTTTCAAGCCATCACATTGTAAGAAAAACTTCCTGCCAGGAAAGTCAGGAAACATTTGGCCAGAAAGACATATCTTATGCTGAAGTCTGGGAGCTTCTTTCCAAGTGGAATTAATTCCACTACTCAAACCTTTCAGCTACTCAAGAGTGAATATGTAAGCTAAATCATCATCATCATGTTTCCCAGCTGCCCAATACATTGAAATCTCTCCAGCATTTCATGGAAGAATGTTTTCTCTTGTCCATACTGAATAAAGTTCTCAATAGTTAAAAAAAAATCCCTTTCTGAAAATATTCTGCCTGAATAATTTTAAAAGCTTTTTTACACAAGTTATGGGTTTCACCAGAAAGCCCACAGCAATAATTTTTCACTACTTCAACACAGAGAATTTCAAATGTTTTGTTCTTTCACTGAGACTAGGAGGACACAGGTTCAGAAAATTGATTTCATTATATTTTTCAGCCATTGCAACAAAAACGGTTAAAAATCCAGAACAGGTTAAATGTTCATTCTCAAATAAATGAGAAACAAGATAATAAAATACCTCAGACTAAACATTTACACGTTGTCTGCTTGGGCTGGAGTGCACGGACATTTGAGTTCTTTGGATTTCTGGTGGAGTCTTATGCTACAGCAAAGCATTTGGCTGAACTGCCAATGGCACCAGTTTACTCAGGAGGTTGCAGGCATCATTCCATCATTTCAAGATTCACATTGTCTGAACAAACATAAAAAATGTGGAAAAGAAGCTGAAGAATGTCAATGCAGCAGAGAATGAAACTGGACTTTGTGCTAGCTGGATGCCAATGCAGCATATTTCCCATCACACCCACACCTACTACTCAGATTGCGCAACATGCATTTTCTAGGAAGTGCATGTTCATCTGCTGAACAATTCAGCCTGAAGCATTTGGATTAGGAGGTTATAATGCCTATCAAAAAGGTTGAACTGCTTCCTCACATTTTAGCTGGACTAACAGCAAAATAATTTTAATATCAGGGAATATTCATCTGAATTGCAGGCTACAAACTAAGTCAGCTTTTTTTTCCTGAGAAGTAAACAACATCAGAGACTTAAAAAGTCATAAAGCTCAGTGCTACTGATAGTTCCAGACTTCCTAGCAACATATGAAAAAATCCAATTCTGTTGTACTAATGATGGAGGAGACAAAGAAAGGTAAAAATCTTTTTTCTGTCTGCAGGTTGGATGTAGCAAAATTAAATTCTGCATAAACAGTAGAGCTGCTCCCTTCTTCCTCTCTGTCCCCTGGCCAGGTCTTGGGCCCTTCCTCCAGCTTTCAGAGACAATGCCAGCCCAGGAGACAGGAGAAGGAGAGAAACTTGCTGTAAGAATTGGTGATATTCCCCCTATAACAGGGTGCCTACCAGGATCCCCCTCAAAAAAGAGGCAGGTGGGAACTGGACATTACTGGGAAGCAGATCTTCCTGAGGCTGTGACTTCATTTTGGCTTAGTGCCCTGAGCATCTCAGTGAAAAGTGCTTGGTATATTGATCTGTTTCTAATGCTGAACCAGACCTAGGCTGAGATGGGTGTGCAGCCCTGGGGTGTCTTATCTCAACGCAACGTCTAGACTTTGCTGTTCATGTCATCATTTAGCTGCCATTACCATCTTCCTTGACCAGCGTGGGACATTTATTGTGTCCATTGGAATTGACCAACTGGCCAAAAGGGCCTGTAAGCTGGATGTTTGTACAGGGACTGTGTCCATGGGCCACTGTACCAGGGGCTGCTGTGTGTTACCTCAAAAATGCAAAAAGTGAATAAAGAAAAATTGCCAAGAAAAGGTTAGTAACACAACTGGGTCTACATTGTCCAAAGCCCAATATTACCTTGCTGTAAGAAATTGAAACCAATGCACTTCTATGAGGCAGTTGAGCAAATGGGAGTTTTCATAGGCTGGATAGAGACTTCTTGATGCTGCTCAAGAGGAATTGCAGGAAAATCCCAAGTGGATATAAGAAAATATAGACAAGGCAGAATTTACTGAGAGACACCTTAGCTCCAGGACCTCTTCCAATGATACCCACAAATTAAACTATGGGTGATTGGATATCTCATTTTCCTTGTAGAATCCTGAGGGATAATACACAAAGCCATCAAAATACTTTATGCCCTGGTGTCAATAAGTGACACATCCCTCTGTGGATAAGGTGTGATGGAGTAGAAGTGCCAGAACACAGAGAGATCCTTGGCTTAAACACAGTGGATCCTCCCCACATCTATTTCTCTTCCTGGGTAGCTAATTATTTTGACTAGAATAGCTCTCACTAGTAACAATAGTTATATTTCCTACTAATATTTGTAGTGTGAAACAAAAATGGTCAAACATTTCAATTGCTTTTATCACACAATCAGCATGCTTGGCAACAAGCTGCATGTAGATTCATAAGAGCATTCAGCTACTAACCCTCCTCTGAAATACTTATTTTTAGTGTTAGTTTTAAATGCAGTATGTACTGACCAAATTCTTGTTTTGTATTTTTGCATTCCCTCTGAATTTTCTCTTGCATATATTGTTACTCCTTCTGTTCTCTCCTAACCTATTTTGAAATGTTATTGTTTGTCATTTTATAGCTGCTGTATTTCACCTCAAAATTGGCTGCATTTCAGTTGTGGTCACTCATTACATCTAGTTTATCAGTCTCTGAAAGACTATGGGGGAAAAAGTGTTGAAAAGGAATAAAAATCACTATTATTATTTTGGATGAATAGATCTTTCACTATAACGACATGCCATAAAGAAGACTAGGATAATTAAGTTTAATGAAGACTATTCACCATTTCTACCCACACTGAAAATAATAGAAACATTTATTTTCTGAGAATGTGAGAATGTTTGCTGTCTCTGGACATTAGGCCCAAGAGATGCATGGCTGCAGCTAAGAAAAGTGCTGGTTAATAACTTGAGTCTTGAAAACATGATGTGCCTGATTAATAAGCCATGAGATTTTTGCTGTGACTGTTTGAATCTTCAGCAACTCACATATTTGCTACACACAGCCCCCAAAGAAGAGTGTTAGAGGCTAAAACATAGAAAAATCAGTCAAATTTAGTGCAGAAAAGCCAAGAAGATCTGGCAAGAGATCCCACACTTCTCACATCCCTCTGCTGCTAAAACATTCAGCCTATGTTCTACTTCCTGCAGCTTCCTTCAGGCTGCAGAAAGGATCATTTTTTAAGTGCTGAAAATGTAGGTCCCTGAAGAAAATTTAGATGCCAACGAGTTAGCAAATTTGTTGAAAAATCCCAAAATGGGATTGGACAGCTGATCACGAACAGCAGGAATAACAATGCCCTTTGCCTCAATTAATTTAAACAACTAATTTAAACTCCTGTCTGCTTTGGATCATATTTTTTGTTCAGAATGAACCCATGGTCTATGAATGTATCCTTTTCTATCCTATTCTGCCAATAATTTGTTGACTGCCCCTCCTGGGGGCAGGGGACAGTTGCATCTCATTTCCTTGGCCAGGGAATTTCCTCTTTTCCAGCAGTGCATCTGCCAGCAGCCATCACATGAGTATTTCAGTAGTCTGAAAGATTGCATGTCACAAGAGTTAGCTGGCCTGGATTTATCACCCATCAAAATCCTTATTAATTATTATGTAAGCCTGAACTAACATGAATACTGGCCTCCATTATGCATTATATATGGATAAAACCCATTAGAAATAACCCTAACAGTTCTCAGGTAATCAAATTTTAAGGATGATCTCATTACCAACACACAGACTGTTTCATCACTTATTAGTGATTTTGTTTTAGATAGTGTTTGGGGAGAGTGTTTTGGGGATCCATTTGGGCTATGGAATTCTTTACGGGGGAGCAAACCAAGTTTTAAGATCATGTAGGTCAAAGGAATAAAAAGGCCACTTCTTCAGCCGAGTTATCTTCAAAACCAAACCAAACCAAAAGCAAAAGAAAGCAAAACAAAACTGTCCTTTTGCCTCCCATATATTAACAATGACCATTTCACCTATCCACAGGGGAAAACAGATACTGCTTATTAGTACTTTACGTATGTCCTAACACCTGCTGAATACACTGGCATACATTTACAGTGAATCACAGACACTTCCTTTATCATTTTTGCAAACCGGATTATTTTCTTTGATGCTATCAGCAGCTTTGTCATAATATAATACTTCTCTATTCTCATTTTTCAACATACTAAAAATAAACATGCAAGCCAGAACTAATAAAAAATGCAATAGAAGTATAAATAGGAATACATTTTTCAGAAACTTCTTCCATTCTTTATAGAAAATAATTCTGTATGCATCTGGTCAGAGAAAGAGCATGTTGGTGGTCTTGGACTCCCCCATTGCCTACCTCAAAGTACAAATAACAAGAGAAACTTGATAAGCACCTATTCACAAAGAAATGGCTCAAATCGAAACAGAGTTGTGGCAGATGGCTTGCACATTTCAGAGGAAGCACAATGAATGATTTCAGTTTGGAAATTCTGCATGGGACTGGATGTGTGCTGATATGTACAAAGCGGTGAGAGGAAGGGATTCAGACAAAGTCCCTGTATCTCTGACTTCTCTGGTGGTTGGTAATGTGTGTGGTATTCAGTAGAACATCAGCAATCATTCCAGGCTACAATGCTTTCTGGTGCCCCCAAGCAGTGCTTTGTAAACCCTGGGAAGATTTCCTCATACATCTGTTCATGGTTGTCACACGAATGAGCTATTTTTGTCATACCTGTGGACAGTAGTTATTTTCATTCTAGTTTATTTACTGTGTAAGTGGAAAAGGAATCCTTTTTTAGTCACTATTCAGAGCAACATTCTAAATTTTTTTCCACACAAGCCCTCTGCCTATCTTGGTATCTGGACATTTTAGTTCTCTTTTAGGTTAAAGGCAATTACATTGCTCATAACTTCAGCATCACTACCATACATACCATACCATACATAGATCTTCATAAGCAGAAAAAAGAACGTATTTTCAAAGGTGAAGAGCTACAATGCAGACCCCACAACACACTCACACATGCACACGCGCATACACACACTTGCCTTTAAATAGAAGGCTTAAAATATTTTTCATGAAGCATTATTGGGATTTGGAACTTCAAGCAAACGTTTCTGAAGACAGGCCAGCTTTTAGAATTCTTATTAGATATTCCTCATCAAAATCTAGGAAATCTGCTTCCATTGTCTTTGCTGCTTTTTCTTCCTCAACTTTAATCTAGTCTCTCCCACTTTTACATCTCGTGAACTGTGGAACAGACCTTCCTAAGTCATGGGATTCATGATATAGGAGAGCCAATATAACTGAAACATGCTGGGATTTCTCCTGTTTTGCAGGCTTTGTAACAGTCTGCAAATTCAGCTATAGTTTCAAGCTGACTTTATTTCCTTACTCCTCCTGCCAAGTGTCTCCTGTGAGACAGCACACTGTCTTTCATAATAATGGTATGTTTTCCCCAGTGAGCATCTTATAATATGCTGGAAGCTGTATATCACGTTCCGAAGTGCTGACAATTAGTTTGTGTGAAGGAGAGCACCATGCAGAGAAAATCAGGAGGCAGTAGTCCTGTGAACAACCACTCTTTCACAGAGATTTTCTTTTCATTTTTGGAAGAAAACAAGTTCTGAAGCAGAATTCATTGTCTCCTATCACAAATTGGATTCAGAATTCCAGGGTGATGTGAGGTGAAGTATAAAAGCTTTGCCATTTTTAGGCTATAGGAAGCATTTACACATCAGAATTAGGCAACTGGCATACGCATGTAAGCAGAAGCACACCTTGCATGCTTTCTTCCAGATTTATTTAAACATGTCACCATGCAGAAAAGCTGCAGCCTTTCTTGACCACATTAGAGTTTTACAGTGTCTGTGGTCAGAAGATAAATGGGCAGAAGACCGTGTCCTTAGTTTGATTTACAGGGACATTTTACACTATTCCCTTACCAAAGCAGGGTTTAAAAGGGGTCTATATCTGCTTTAAGACCAGACAAATGCACTGCCAACTTTAAATGCTTATGAAAATCAGGGCATTCACATTTGTGTCTCCAATTTCTCTAGCAGATATAAAATATTCTTTCCTTTAATACCTTTATCTCTTATCTTTCTACAAGTGAAACTATGCTTCATTACATGGTTTGAATTACTGAATGCAGGAAAATCACCATCTTAGCTTCATGTGTGAGATGGTGTGACAACAAGAACACAAAACTGCAAAAGACCTTTGTACAGACCCTACTTAGATTCAGTGTTTCTACTGCCCTTCCAGTCTGACTTAATAATGTATATGAACAGTTTAAGATCATAAGCAGCTCCTGAGAATATTTTTGTAAGGTGTGTTCTGAATCATGCCTGTATACCAGCCAGCAGTGCTGACTCTCTGCTGCTGCAAGTTGCCTCCCTTTCTCTGCATCTCCTCAGGACTGACAGAGTGTGGGAGGAGAGTTTGAGGCCAGAACCTCCCTGCCCTCTTGCCTCCTCCTTTAGGGGCTGGAGGTGGGAAAGCCCTTCTCTGGCTTCACTGGAGGAGCATGGGGAAGAATTGGCCTTGAATCTACACCTGTGTATCTCCTGTAAGATGTCTGATGTAGGAAGCTGTCGCTGTGGGACACGTGAAAGCACAACGCGGACCACCTGCTGCTTGCAAGGTAAAAAAGGGACGTTTATTATCTGACTCTGTCTTTTATACCTTCCCAAGGGTGACATTGGATTGGAGAGTGAATGGGCCACCTCTCCAAAGACATTGGACAAACCAGCAGTACATCAAGTGGTCTCCACCCCCATAAAAGAATGTAAACAATATGTTGTTTACAGAAATTGTGTGGGAAAGTTCTCCAAAGGAATGTCAACTCAGAAGGCTTTAGGAAGTCTTAAGAATCAGGGTGACAGGAAGCAAAGCTTCCCATCTCAAAGGAGGCTGTTAAAAGGAGTCTGGATCTCAAGGACAAAGAGTAGTATCCCTTTGGGAGAAGGCACAGTGGATACTAATAAGTATTTAAGCAAAGTTCAGGGAAAAGGAGCTAGCAGGTAAAGGGAAGAGCAAAGGTGGAATATTAAGCTGCACAGTGGCAGTCTCAATCACCTTGTGAATTATTATCAGAATCAGAAATCAGTGAGTATTGTAAGTCATGTGCTATTAAAGAAAGGCAAAGTTCATTCTTCGTTATGGCCCCGTGTTGAACCAGCAGTGGTTCCATGCATAGTTCTCAAGTATACCTGGAAAATATATTGTACATTCCATAGGGAAAAAAAAAAAAAAAAAAAAAAAGGAAAAATAAAATAAAATGGATACAATAAATTACCTACCAAACCATGTGCACAAAGAAAATAAAAAGACTGTTTGAACAGCTGGAATTTAAAACTTGTTATATCCCTGAATTATTTATATTAATAAAGGAACAGCTACAATTAAGGTTAAAATTATCATACACACAGGAAGAGAAACAGTCCTGTTATTATGGCTACCAAGAACTCATACCCTGCGACTGTGCTGGCAAAGGGCTCTGTGCTATTGGTGGTAACTTTAGATAGACATAAAAGTGTTTTTAACCACAACCACTTGAAGCACATGAACTGCTGTCCCAGCCCGTGGGGATCAAGAGAGTGCAGGGCTGAGGCTGACGCATTTCTGCTTTCATATTCAGTCCCTTAATACTTTTCTGAAGCTTCAGTATTGAAACCAGACTAATGACATTCTCTGTAGCAGCCGCAAAAGTGGCTAGAAACAACCTAACCAAAGTGTACATAGAGGGGTTTTTTATGTTGCCTCTGCAGTTGTTTCTGGACAGAACTTTACTTAAACCTAAGGGAGAAAATGTAGCCTTAAGTCTCTTGGGTTTTTTAAATAATAATTGTCTATTAGGAGAAGTATCCAGGTTTTCACTCCCAGTCCTAAAGGAGAAAAAGCAGGTCACAAGGCAGCTTAAACCTTTTAAAATGTCATGAAATCTTTCCAATCTGCAGTTGGAAACCCTGACTGTGAGGAGCAGAGATTGTGGATGTGGATCATTGTAGCTGCACAGAGCCCTTGGAGAAGGTAGTAGAAATTCCTTAGGCAGAATCAAGCACAGAGAAAAAACCCTGAGTATCTGCAAGATCTTGATAAGAGAGATGCAGGAATTCAGCAGAACTGCTTGAAGTAAATACATTTGATCTAATGCTGTCTGAATTCTGATTCCACATTGCCAGTGGAGTCGGTATGTAGCAAGCGCAGGGAAGCTCCTCACTTTGGATGAAATGCTCTGGAGGTAGTAAACACTTTTATGTGGACCTCATCCAAGAATGACTGAAGTTAGTGAGGGCAGGATTTCAACCTCAAAGTAATTTATAAAGGTCAGTGAAGTAAAAAGAAAGACTGTTACTGATTTTTATGGGCTTTGAATGCACTTGTTTTTCACCTTTGGGAATTTCAGTCAGATCAGAACTTTGTAAGTCTGATCTGAGCAACAAGAAGTCGTCCTTTTGTTAGGTATTTTCCCACACCCAAAACCACTAAAAACTCTCCCACATTTCAGTATGATTAGCTGTTGCTGTTCAGGTCTGTGGAGAAGGTCCAACCAGAATAAATAAAACCAGGAGAGAAAGCTATACATTTTGGAATCATATTTCATCACTTATGCCACAATATGCATTTTTTTCCAAATGACATTTAATTGCTTTCTTCTGAGGAGCTCCGTTTAAAGCAAGGTTTTCCTAAATAAATCCAGAAGTTTCTACATCTCAGACAAATGACACATCCTGCATTTAATCTGATTTCAAATAATTCCACTTGAAAACATGTTTTCTAATTTTTTTAGGTGAGTAAAATTAAGATCATCAGAGTTGAGAAAAAGGATTATTGTTTCCCAGTTCTTTCAGTCAAATTGCATGTTTGCTTTTTTGATTCTCTATGGGGTTTTTTTTAATGGTCTGTAAATGAAGCACAAAACTCATATATTAGGGCAAGAAATGAAGGAGATACATCTTGTGCATATGCTTAATAAGGGCTCAGGAAAGTAGTAGATATTCTGGAAAACCCTGTCTTTCCCATCCCCTTTCTGCTTTCCACACACATGGAGCAAACTCTTCAAATGAGAGAGAATGGATATGCCACAGAAGGGTAGCTGAAGAACGTTATGCAATTTTACATGCTGCACCTGAAAGTTAAGAACTGAAGAAACATTCATGGTACAGCATTCAATGACAACTGCAGATTCACTTGTTTCAGCTCGAGTAGCCAGTTGTATGGACTGTGGTCTGTCCTCCTTCAGACAGGCAGTGGTCCCAGAGAGCTTGGCCAGGCACCACAGAATTTTCCTGTGGAACAGACTTTCCCATAAGTGCTGCTGTATTTCTTATGCAAAACATTCACTATTGCCTTAAGTCCAAGGCTGCCTTCTTGTGGAGTCCATTATTGTCCTCCTGTGCTTCCATTCCCTGCATGCAATTCAAGGTCATTGACTTTGGTGGATGGGCAGTTGTTGGATCAGAGCTGCTGAGGCTCTCAGCTGTGATGCAGAGCTTTGGTTAAGCTCCTCTGTGGAGCCTGTGTGGAAGGCAGGATCTGCCTGCCCCTGCACTAAGACTTGAGAAGTTTCAGAGAAGCTGCTTGGATCCTTTGGGTCATGGAGCAGGCTCCTGTATGCAGGAGTGCTGCAGCTTTGCTCAAAGGTAACTGGGGTCTAGACCAAGAGGGAGCAATTATCAACTGCTGCAGGGAATCTGCATTACCAGAGCACATAGTACCTGTATAAGCATTTATTTTGAATAGAGTTAGGCACTTATTTTCCTCTTCTTTTTCCTTTTTTTTTTTTTTTTTTTTTCTTTTTTTTAAAATGAGCAGTAGATGTGGTAAAAGAAATGGAGCTCTGGAGGCAATGAAATAGACAAAAAATTTGTTCCAAGATCAACTGAAAGAATTTTGAAGGCTAAAAGGCAATTTTCCTCATTCTCCTTGTATGAAACATTTGTCTACGGAGACAAATGTGCCAGAGTAGTCTGCTGTCGTGGTTTGACACGGAAAAAGAAATTTTCTTAGAAGGAAGAGGTCAGTTTGGATATTGACCAATTGAAGGTGGACACGCCTCTGAGAACACAGAGGGGTTAAAAGCAAAATTCTCAGGAGAACTCGATCTCTTTAGTTTCAATCAGCGTGCAGTGCAGACTCTCCCCTGCCCGGCGACGAGCTGGATGGGGGAGGGGAAAAGCCATGTGGCCTTGGGAGGTAGGCCCAAGGGTGCAGGGACTGGGACCAGGCTGGCCCCCTGCAGATGGAAGGGTGGAGAAAACTGAGATGTCTCCATTCCCCCCGCACCCCGTCAGAGTCTCTCTCTCTCTCTCAAGAGAAAGAGACAGAGGCAGTTTTGTCAGCAGTACGCTGCAGGGAAGGAGAAGAGTGGGGGGGGCCTCAAGCTGCCCAGCTGCCTGTGGAAACCAGAGCCTGGGCAGTGAGCCATCCTTGGGAGTTGGGACTTTTAACCCTTCCTTGAGAAATGAAAGCTTTGTGAAATTTTTCTCCTCCTTGACTTGAAAGAGAGGAAGAGAGACAGCTTAAACCCTAGGATGTCAGAAAGAGAAATTCTAGGTGGGAGGAGATGATGGAGTAGCTTTTGGCTAGACTTTTTCTTGGTAGTCACAGACTAAACCAATCTTCTCCTCCAAGAGAGACTGTATTTTAAGAGGATGCTGGTGGGCCAAAGAGACCTGCTTCAGCTGAGAAAAGACAGAAGTAGAGCGAACAGAGAAAAGTTAGGGAGGTTTGTGGTGGTACCCCCTGTCTTCAGAGAAGAAGAAGAGAAGATCTCTGTTCTTAGACCCTCGGCCCAGGGGAAAATGGGGGGGACTGTAGTCCCAAAAATGAAAAACTGAACTGCTGTTTTTTCCCCTCTTGGCAGGGCATCCTTGAAAGGAAAAATCCTAAAAGCAGTCTGTCTATCCATGCATTGGTAGTGAGAGCACTGTGCATGGGAAAGGAAAAGGGTCACCATGGAAAACTTTTTCTCCAGGCGGTGCCATGTGTGACATGGAAACACATGATGTGGCATCTGTGTTTCTTGGGGGGTCTGTGGCACAAGAGAGGCTCCTCTCTTCCTCGATGGACTGAGTATCGATTGTCTAGAGGGTGGAAATCTGATTGGGGTCCAGATTGTGTCTCGCTGTGGTTTGTTGGAGTTAGGTAGTGGAAGGAGGAATGCTTTGCAGAGTTTTCATTTTAATCTCTGTGTGGGGGTTTTTTTCTTTCTTTTTTACTTTTATAGTAGTAGCTTAATAAAGTTTTTTTCCTTGTTATTAAGCTTGTGCCTGCTTTGTTCTGTTCTCGATTTCGTTTCACAGCATTCAATTGAGAGATTGCATTTTCATGGGGGCACTGGCATTGTGCCAGTGTCAAACCATGACATCTGCTTTGACATTTTTACTTCTGGTCCTTTTTCATTAGCATACCTTATAAATAAGGAAGCACAAAAAGCTTCTTTTAAAAGCAATGATGACAAAAGGGTGGATTAAAATGCTTTGTTTCAGAGTAAATTAAATATCTGGAGTTGTCCAAAAATACCTGTTTGTTGTTTCTATTCTGACCTCTCCAAATGGAATCTAAATAATATTTCTCCAACTTTTTCCACTCACACACCAAGAAAAAAAGCCTTTATTCTTCCTACTGTCTTCAGAAGTTGTCAACCATACATGAATTATGTGAGCTATCTTGAGGTACAGTTATGTGACCTAAAATCTATAACTTACCAGGCCAAGTACCAAGCATTCTGTATGCTTGAACAAAGATTATTTTGCATTTTAATGAAAAATATACTGCAAGTAAGCTGAGGATTTAGAATTTTCTTATTCTCCTACCTAGAGATACTGTGAACATCAAACACAGATAGAAGTTGCAGTTAATAAAGTTTAGAAACTTCAAAAAAAAAAGAGAAATTGCTTTTTTAAAAAAGAAAATTATTTTTTTAAAATGGCATTCTTTTAATTCTTAGAGATTTCTGAGCCTATTAAATATTTCACAGGGCACTGGGGAGCTCCCATGTCTAGTTCTGGTGAGACAGTGGATCTGAAACCTGACATCGGTTCAGACTGGTTTATTGCAGGTGCCACTTGGATATTTATAAATCAATGGGACCAGATGGGATCCACCCTAGGGTGATGAGGGAGCTGGCAGATGTGCTTGCGAAGCTGCTCTCCATCATTTATCAGGAGTCGTGGCTCACTGGTGAGGTCCCGGACGATTGGAAACTGGCCAATGTGACACCCATTTGCAAAAAAGGTAGGAAGGAGGATCCTAGTAATTACAGGCCAGTTAGCCTGACCTCAGTACCAGGTAAGATAATGGAACAGTTCATACTTAGTGCTATCACACAGCACTTACAAGATGGCCAGGCTATCAGACCCAGTCAGCATGGGTTTACAAAGGGTAGGTCATGTCTGACCAACCTGGTCTCCTTCTATGACCAGGTGACTCGTCTGGTAGATGCAGGAAGGGCTGTGGATGTTGTCTATTTAGACTTCAGCAAGGCCTTTGATACTGTTCCCCATAGCATACTCCTGGAAAAGCTGGCAGCCCATGGCTTGGATGGGAGCACCCTTCGTTGGGCTAGGAACTGGCTGGATGGCTGGGCCCAGAGAGTGGTGGTGAACAGTGCTGCATCCAGCTGGGGCCAGTCACTAGTAGTGTCCCTCAGGGCTCTGTGCTGGGGCCAACTCTCTTTCATATTTTTATAGATGACATGGATGAGGGCATTGAGTCCTTCATGAGTAAATTTGCAGGTGACACTAAGCTGGGAGCTTGTGTTGATTTGTTGGAAGGAAGAAGGGCTCTGCAAAGGGATTTGGATCGATTGGACAGATGGGCAGAGTCCAACAGCATGAAGTTTAATAAGTCCAAGTGCCGAGTTCTGCATTTTGGACACAAAAATCCCCTACAGTGTGACAGGTTTGGGACAGTATGGCTGGACAGTGTCCAGACAGAAAGGGACCTGAGGGTGTTGGTCGACAGCCGGTTGGATATGAGCCATCAGTGTGCCCTCGTGGCCAAGAAGGCCAATGGCATCCTGGCCTGCATTAGGAATTGTGTGACCAGCAGGAGTAGGGAGGTTATTCTTCCCCTATACTTGGTGCTGGTGAGACCACATCTTGAGTGCTGTGTCCAGTTCTGGGCCATTCAGTTCAGGAAGGACATAGAGATACTTGAGAGCGTCCAGAGGAGGACAACAAGGCTGGTGAGGGGCTTGGAACACAAGCCCTACGAGGAATGTTTGAGGGAGTGTGGGTTGTTTAGCCTGGAGAAGAGGAGGCTTCTTAGAGGTGACCTCATCGCCCTCTACAACTTCCTGAAGGGAGGCTGCAGACAGGTGGGGGTTGATCTCTTCCACTGGGCAGCAACTGGCAGAACAAGAGGACACAGTCTCAAGCTACATCAGGGAAGACTTAGGTTGGATATTAGGAAAAAAATTTTCACTGAAAGAATAATGAAATACTGGAATTGTCTTCTTAGGAGGTGGTGGAATCACCATCTCTGGATATGTTTAGAAAAAGACTGGATTTGGTACTTGGTGCTATAGTCTAATTGTGGTGTTAGGGCACAGGTTGGACTTGATGATTTTAGACGTCTCTTCCAACCTCATTATTCTGTGATTCTGTGATTCTGTGATTCTGTGATTCTGTGATTCTGTGATTCTGTGATTGCCTGCCTTACACCTTGGGTCAATGCAATTAAAGCAAAAGAACACAAGAAAAGTATCATAGTTTGGTACAACTGAAAGAAAAGGTCTATGATAAGGGGATAATTTGCAAAGTTTTTCAGGTTTTGGAAGTTAGATGTGGTCCTTGTAGGAGACTGGGAGGACCAGGGACAGTCAAAATATGAATGACATTTACCTTCAGTACATCAACATTATTTTTCATCATGCAAAGTGTTTGTTATTTTAGTGCCCTTTAAAGAGCACTGCTCTTCAGAAGCCACAATCTGCATGAATCAGGCCCCAGAAGTTATGAGAACTTCTACTCTGTGACCTCTACCAAAAGCACAGTGCGCAGGGCATACAGGCATTTTGTGTGCACAGCCCAGCAGGCAAAGGGCTGCTCACAGTGGTGTGCCATATCCATACACCATTCATGTCTGCAGTATTTAAGATGCATTCAGACACTGGCATCCTAAAGATAGAAGGTCAGATATTCCCCAGACACATTCTCTGTGCCACAGGGATACTTCAACAGTAACAAAGTGCTACTACAGCTGTCAATGAAAAAGACAACTACAACTGCATCCCTTCTTCTCATCCCTTAAAAAAGGCAGCAGAGACAATGCAGGTATTTTGACATGCGAACCCAACTACTAAGAAAAGCAGGGTGTTAATACGTGTATACACTCAGTATGTGTATTTGTGTGTGTGCGGCTGGTATGAATGCTCACAGCAGTCAATTACCTGTATCAGGTGTGTTCCATGGGACTCTTCACAGTCCTGGCACCTTGACTGCTCAGCCTGGTGACCTGGCTCTGATCCCCCTGAACCTGCATTCTATACAAGGAGTTGTGACAGTGTGTATCTCTGAGAGTCAGGATGCAGCCAGAGTAGGTACACAGAGCATACAGCTGAGAAGTTATCCTAGATCTGACTGATGAGAGAACACCTACACAAACAGCCAGCAATGTTAAACCTTGTAGTAAAAACTTATTTTCTCAATTTTCCATTGATACTTTTCACTGAGGTCGTGGCACTCATGATCCTAATTCCACAGACCAGAAAGCCATCTGAGCAAGTGAGAGGCGAGCAACACTGCTGCTGTCCTCCAGCAACAGTGATGGAAAGGAATCTCATATCTTTTTAGTTCCTAGTCCACTGGCAGCCTTATTGTTGCACAGATTGAGAGCTCTACTCCAGGTCGCTGAGGTATCATGAAGTGTGTTGTACATTAATTACACAAAGAGACAGGAGAGCCGTTGCATCCAGAAGTATGTAATGTAACACATATTAAATTCAAATATATAATATTGGAAGCACACATACAATTGAAAATGCATAAATTGATATGGAGACAAAAATTTTATATTAATTTAAGTGATTTTTCAGTTACTTAGACCCCCTGAAAAAGGGGATATAAAGTCACCCGGTTCCATGCACATGAAGTAGCAGACCAAAGACCTCCCTAGGTCCTCCCTCTGACGAGAACAGACAGTGAAGCTCTTCCAAGAGCAATTCAGTGTCAGTGCTCTGGGTCAATTCCTCTGGGAGCCTTTCTCTGAATACTGTCAGGATGTATTGGTGAAATTAAGGAAGCAGTGAGTTAACCTAGATGATAAAAGATAACTGGTAAAGGTAACATCTTAATACATCCATGGCTTTTACTCAACACTAGCTACTAAATTTTTTGCTTTATTTTCTCTGTTACTTTAATGTTTAGGATATACTGACCTCTCAGTCAGAGGTACAGATAAAAAAAACAGAATACATTAAATTGCATGGTCACGATACCATTGTGTCACTTCTAATACTTCCCCTGCCATTAGGTAAGATTGTCTACAGGCATATTGTATAACTTTTTCTGTCAATACCGGACATGTTAAACTGAGTAATGTAATGTTACTCTTAGTATCTGTTTATCTTCTGACTTCAAATACAGAGCCATTGAGCTGCTTCTCTGGAGTCTGTGAAAGGTGAAAAGGAAACACAGACAGTGTAAACTACCACAATCTCCATATGAGAAGAGAAGAAAAATCAGTGTTGAAAATAATTGCTCAAAATGAATAAATGGTCTCAGATCACAAAAACTAAATATCCACCCTTACTGTGATGTTTTGCAAGAAGCCTCTTCACGCAACACAAAATTAAGCGTTTTTATTTTTACTGAGCTATAAGAATACTAACATTTTATTTTGAAAATAAAATCATGCCTTATTATCCTAAAATTGATACTCTTGGTTTCACTGTTTTAAAAACTATGAACTAGATTAAATGCATTTGCATTTAGTTTTGCAGAATATTGTATCTTTGCAAAATTAACTCATTTCTAACATACCAAGATGTTTCTCCTGGATATGCTGCTTAAAGTTTCCATTTTTCTTGGGTTTTGAGAGAATATTAAAATTTGCAAATATGAAACACAAATGCAAAGTAGATAGTTTTTACGGTTTAGAGGAAACACATAACAAAGAATCTGAAAAAAACCCCAAACCCAAGACCTGAATCCTTGCCAGCTTTGTTGCAAGATTTAAATTTTTGAATAATTAAGTTAAATTTCCAGATAAGTTGAAACTTAGAGTTAAAACAACATTAAAATGCTATTTCAAAATTATTCTCTTATTCTACCATATAGGACAGTCTGATTAATCTGGATGGCCTTAATTAGATTTTTTTTTTAATATAAATATATATTTGTAAGGAATATCCCGAGCCCTTTTAAAATCCACCTCGACTTCTGTGTCTTTGAAATTGCATGTAATAACAAACAAACGAACAAACAAACATTTAGGTGTGTTCTGCACAGCTGGTGTAAAGAGACTCTATATGAAAGTTATGCCATTGATAGCACAGTTCCTCAGATTATATATACAGAAGACATTAACAAGAGAGCAGTTGCCAGTGATTCTCATTCTAGTATAGATCTCTGTACTGTTCTGAGAACAGCTGGTGCAGACTCAAAATTAAAAATTAGCTAGTGTAAACAAAGGAAAGCTCTGGACTGTGATTTTTTTTTTTTTAATGCTTCACTCCATTACTGAACCTGCTCTGCCACCCCAGGACAACAAGAAATCAAGAGAAAGAAGCTGAAAGAAGCCTGAAATCATCCATACAACCTGACCAAACCTGGGCTAGGATGCCAATTTTGTTTTGCTTGAAGAAGAGAACAGAGTTCTGATGATGAGTGCTGTGTATTTTTGCAGTCTATTAGGTGAACAGAACATGTGCTTAGTGGACATCACTGGGGGCCACAAGGTGTGGCCTCTGCTGTCTTAGAGCATCTCTCTGACCTGTGTGTGTACTGCAGATCAGTAAATTTAGTAGGCTGACTCCTCAGACAGCCAGTGGAGCTCTTCAGCAATATGGTAAACTTGTACATCAAATCACAGGAACTCCCTTACCTGGCTTGGGGCAAACACCTTACAGGAAGGAGGTATGTTTGCAAAGGACAGAGGAAGATTCTCATGGTCAGTTTTCTCTTAAATGTGTGGCCTCACTGTGCAACTAAACCTAGAGAGTTCAGAAACTTCATAGCAAAAGTACCTTCCATATTCTTTGGTGTAAGACAGGACTTTTGCAACATTGCAGGAAGAATTGCAGGCTGATGTTCTTGAACAAGCTGCACACACAATATGAAATCTGTGTATGCCCATTTGCTGCTCACATGCAACACTACTATCACATTTAGCCAGAGCAAATTGGAAAAGGCATTAGGCTTTCAAAAAGTGACTACTCTTTGAAATAGAGCTTCACAAGTTCCTAAAAAAGCACATACAATTATCAGGTTGTAAAAGAGGCTGAAATGCAATTGGTGTTGATATTTCTTCTGAGACGGTCGATTTATAGAAGTGCTTAAATATGTGTTTGCTGGACAGATCCCAAGAAGAGATGCCAGTGGAACAGAAGTCTCTCTTCTTTCCAATTTTTTTCTTATACTCCTCTACCTCCTCAAGAATACTTACTGCCCAACTTCTAGACCAGATGTGTACCTTTTCATTGTAAATATTAAAAACTTGCTAAGAAGAAAATGCAAGTTCTTTACTATACACAAACTGAATTTCCATTATAAAACTGATTAATGTATTAGCCAAGCTTCTTGGCAGATAAATATAATAGGATTACATACAGAGAGGTCTTCAATGTTCCCAGTTTAATGAATGGCATCAGGTCATTCAGAGATATTAGTTTTTTTACTTCATTTAGCAATTCTGATACATAAATCTCCACTGTATCCCCTTCTGTGAATATGTGGATATAAAAAGTGAATTAGGAGCTCCTCTTTTCAGCTATAGCTTTGTGCCTTCCAGAATATTACTTAAAATAGTTCAAAATTTGTATCCTGTGCTCTGACCTTTCCAGTTGCCAATGGAAATACATATTGCTGTTTCCAATAGAATAATAGATTCCTAGAATATTCTGAGTTGGAAGGGACCCACAAGGATCATCAAAGTCTAGCCCTTGGTCCTGCACAGGACACCCCAAAAGTCACACTATGTGCCTGAGGGCATTGCTTAAACACTTCTTGCGCTCTGTCAGCTTTGGTGCCATGACCATTTCCCCGGGGAGCCTGCCTGGTCCAGTGCCAAACACTCTCTGGTTTAAGCACAGCTTCATATCATTTCCTCATGTCCTATCACTAGTCACCAGAGAGAAGAGATCAGTTCTTGCTCCTGCACTTCCCTCATGAGGAAGCTGTAGACCACAAGGAGATCTCCCCTCGATCTTTTCCAGGCTGAAAAAACCAAGTGACCTCAGCCACTCTGCAAATGACTTCCCCTCATCCCATCAGCATGGATGGCCCAGATTAGAAAGGTGTGAAGGTGACAAACTGCAGCTAGGATGTGATCTCCTTGTCATGACTCTGAGCCCCAGTGTCCCTGGGACTGGGAGCTTTCTGGCTCTCTGAGCTCTACACCTAATGGAATCTTGGGGCAGCAGGTAAGGTCTCTTTCACCGTGCTTTTCCTGGATTAGAAAAGCATGGAGGCATAAATGTGGGTGTCCTGCCGTGATTCCCTAGCAGGCCTTTTCCAGTCTCAAGTGTCCCCTGGCTGAATCCTTGCTAGTAGATATACACAACTTTAAATCAAACATAGGGAAAAAATAAGGAAAAATATCAGAAATGCAGAGTGCTTAAGGTTTCAGATTTTGGTCTTGCCATCTGAACCCCAGTTGAAACCATAAAGATATTGGCCTCTGCACTCCAATTCACTGCACGTCTGAAGATGGTTGAAGCCAGCAGCTGGTTTTGTTTTGGGTTTGTTTGCGATTTTTTGAGATTGGTTTTTAAAACAGAAATTTCTGTTCCACTTCAGCATACTACCTTGCATCCATTTTGTTCAGAATTCCCAAACTAGAAATAAAAAGGGTGCAGAAACAGCATATATTTTTATGGTTGATACAACATAAGATGTGAGGGCAGAATGATGTGCCCAAGCATTCAAAGAGAACGGCAGAGCTGGACATTGAATATGTCTTTCAGTATAATATTCCTACACTTATACAAGTACCTGTCTTTCTGCTTTCTCAAAGGCTGACACTGTTACACTTAACACCTTCAGGTCTCTTTCCATATGCCTAACATTGGTATTCCAAGAATCAGTCTCTCTGCATGTCCTACACACCTCTAACCATGCCCACCATGGCATACTCATACACATACATAAGAACAGTTCATACATAAACTAGTGTCATGGTTATGTATGAACTGTCCTTATGTATCCCCTTTCCATGGCTGTGCCCTTTCCCCAGAAGGACAACTACAGAACTGCTTTCCAAAAACTGTAACAGTGTACAAACAAAATCTCCATAGCACAAGGTGTACTTCCTACACCCTCATTTCAGGTCTGGCTCTTTTGGGCTGACAACCATGAACATCGATTGGCCACCGAAATCCATTTTGTTTTGTCTGGTGCATTTCTCTAACACCACCACTTTGTGAAACAACACACTTTAAAACTCAAACATATATATATATATATATATATATATATATATATATATATATATTTTTATATATATATATATATATATATATTTCTGGCTTTTTTTCTGACACAGTGGACCCTTCCACTGTCACTAGTCAACAGAAAGATATGATATTTCTTAAAAGACTTTTCTTTTATACAAGACTTTTCTCAAAAAAATTGTTTGAATTCATGTTCTATCTCTTTTTTCTGAAACTTTTCTCTGGGCCACCCACTGCCCTCTAGGCAGTGGCACCTATCCAATAACATGCTGAAAAAGCTTGACGAGCTCTGGCTTTTCCTCATCTATAGCCTCCCAGATCCTATTCTTTCACCCACTAAAACCTTTGGCAAAACTCCGTATCACTTCAATGGAAGCAGAATCAGGTTGCTGATGGATAAATGCACTTCTTCCATCAGATCCCCATAACAGATATAGAGTTGGTAACCGTATGGGCCTTTTATTTTTCTCTATTGTATTATAAGAATACTGAAAAGTATCATAAATGTATAATGCTGTACGTGCCTCTAACACCATTTTCTGAATCTTACACAAAGTACTTGGCTTCTTCCATTTTACTTCTTTCGATTTCAGGTTCACATTCCAACAACCACTTGCAGAATTAAAAAGGACTGACTATCTTGGCCAAATGAAAAAGTACATTCCTGATAGGGCATCCAGCTGAGAATTTGAATAGGAAGCAATATACTCAAAAGGCATTCTGTGTCTTCCTCCAACCCATCATCCCACCAATTTTCTGTTCTCTCAACACTCTCCGACTAAGCAGTTCCTTTACAAGATTAGCTTACTCCAAGATATTTTATTACCTTAACCATTTGTTTGTAATGGTGGTTGCTGAATGCAACCTTACGAAGGCATGGATGAAAAGAAAGGAAAAGGTTTGAATGCAATAAGCTGGCCTGAACGTCAGCCTAAAATGTGTGGTGAACTGTTCTACGAACTACAGATTTATGAAGTGTCTCTACATGCTTCTCTCTCAGTGCATTGCTTGGTTACTTTTGAACACCTAGTTCTGCGTGGTTAATGTCAGAACTAGCCTGCTGTAGCAGGGCCTCTCCAGATGTCCTAGTTTAGGGCAAATTTGGGGAAAAGCCTCTTGGAGGGAGCCCCCAGAAAACAAATCCTCACGGCCCCTCCCCACCCACCTGGTTCAGGAAAAAAATTTCACAGAGAGAAGTGGAAAAGAGCCTGTTTATTTAACAAACAAAGCACTCCCCAGCACTAAAAAAACTAACACCACATGACAAAAAAAACTCTTTCACCACTCTGAAGAGATGAACAAATCCAGAGAGTCTTTCCTGGGCGTGGTTGCCCAGGTCTGGACGCTGGGGATTGCTCTCCAGCACTGGGGATGGCTCCTGCAGATCACAAAGCGCAGGCTTTGGGTATTACTTGGTGTTTCCCAGGTCCCAGTCCGGAGCAGGTTGGGTGGCATTCACGAAAAGGAAAGGAAAAAAAAAAACAGTCCAGGGAAAGAATTGGATTGCTTAGCTAAACTAACTAGAAAGCAAAGGCAAAAGCAGAAGCAAGCAAGGCAAAGCAAGTGAAAGCCAGCAAGTAAGCAAAAGCAAGCTAGCCAGCACTAGCCTCTTCTAGACAGCAGACCATGCAGGGAGGTGAACCGGCTGATAACAAGGCAAAACAAACCTTCACTTTCAGAGTCAGTTCTGAAAGTACAGAACATAATATCAAACATAAACAGAACACACAATTGGGGATACAAACACCATAACGTCACCCTACGACACCAGTACACAGCCCTTTTCTGCGATTTCTCCCTCATACTGCTGCCACAGCAGATATTCCTGATGAGACCAAACATAGCACTCCTTGCAGGAAAGACATTTATTTTGTTATGACTGGCAAACTCTGCTGAAAAGGGTAATAAAACAAGTCATATAGGCTTAACACTGGATATAAGCAAAACGGCCATCAAAGTGAGCATAAGCCGTGATAATTAAGACTTGTGCTGTGAGCGTCCACCAGAGAGACTTGGGATCTGGGAGCTCTCTCTCCTCTCCTGTTATGGAGCTAGCCAGATAAACAGGGGAAGCTTGACTGCTGTGGTATGCCTTTAATCATACCAAAGTGCATTTATTATGGAGACAAAAATCAATTTTGCTTGCCAGAATGTCATTATGAAAAACCTAAAATATGATGGAAGGTGGACTGACGTTGTAGGCTTACTTAATAATATATAATTGCTTTATTTATCAGTGAATTCCAATGAATGTGCTATGATGTCAAATGTGCCCAAGATTTTATAACCAATATTTATGAATTTGCAGTGCTGAGTAATTCTCACTGTTGGTTTTTATTAGCAACAGATCAGTCTGTGCTCTACTCATTTTCATCTTGGGCCAAAACTGTTTTCATTTATTGCATGTCCAAAGGAAGTGACATCTTCATTTAGTCAGTCAAACAAGTTATCATTACCATTCCCTGCACATCTGCAACACTCAAGTATAGCTACATAAAGAAGAATGTGCTGTTTTATATATTCTCATAAGTCAAAGAGAAATAAAAGTACTTGTGTTTTATTACCTTTAATATAATGATTATCTTAGAAGGCTTATATCTTGCAAAATAATCTCTATAAGGCATTTGTTTGGATTTTGGAAATAAGACCTGCAAACCTGACCTGGAGCATAAAGCCCAGAACTAAAAAGCTGCCAAATTAAAACAAGAAAACAAACAAATAAACTTCAAGATTTTTCAAAAGTACTTCTTCAAAAGGTTTTACAAAAATTCCGGTTGTGGTAGACATTTTGTTTCTGGCATCCATTTTGGTACAATACCCCATGGGAATGCTAGCAAACAGAATTAGGGCCTTAGATGTGGGAATCCAGGTCTTCCCTCTGGTAGTGCCGGAAGGTCTGGGACCCTGACAAGGGGTCAGGAATCCCTCTGTACAGAGCCCCCAGAGACACTGTCTGTGATCTCTGTCCATGGAAAAGAGTTTTCAATCTTACAGGATGAATTACAAGCTCTGAGTGTTTGATATAAGTAATAATTAAGTGTGGCATGGGTGCAAAAGTAAAATTTTAGGATTCTAGATTAGGGGTTCAAAGGGGACAAGATAGAGGAAATTGGGTGTGTCTTGTCCTTTTTCTTCTTCTTCATGCCCTCCATGTTTCACTGTAGTGTTGGCATTTTTCTATTGGTTTAGGCTGGGGACACACTGTTCAATGTAGGTGACAGATATTGGCACGTTATTGTAAATATAGCGCAGGTAGTTTCTGGTATATAATGTTTGTAACATCCCACTGAGGGCAGAGCTCCACACGCTGCCCTGCAGGACAGACCTGCGGCAGGGCAGCAGAACATGTTAGAGATAAGCAAGAATAAACAACCTTGGAAAGAGCACAGATGAATTATGACTTCTTCTTTTGCAACGGCGCAGAAAGACAGAGACATTCTACAATCTCGCAATCATCAATACCTCAGATTCTGACACTTAGAGCTTTTATACACAAGAGCTCAGTAGTGGCTAACAAAGAATCCAAGAAAACACGTGTCTTTGTTACCCAGGTTAGTTTCACAGATAGCAAACTTAGCATCTCCAACAACTACGCTTACCAAAACTTATGCTGGGATAACTCCCAGAGACATACCATTGCATCACAAGAGTTTTAAAACCATACACGTGTCTCTGGCAGTCCCACAATCTCTCTACAACACTGCGCAGATCTCAGACCTGAATTTATTTTCTTGTTAATGCATGCACAAACTGCCTCGGGTTTACCAATACCTCCTACACATTTTGCACTCCTACACATTAACAGAGCAAGGTCTTTTAAGAAAAAAAAAATGTCACCATAATTCTTCTTTGCTTTTTCCATTGCACTATCCTAGTCCAACCGGAGACCCAGAAAGAATCTTACCCTACAATCATAACAGGAACAAACAAAATTCCTATAAGGGCAGATCTTCTTTCATATGTTCTTTGACATCCAAGCAAAATTTCTAGCTGCTTTAGGCAGCCCAGGACCTCACCCTTGTTTTTGGAAAGAGTACCAGTGCTGCTGAGAGCCTACAAAGAAGATCTAAACAACAAATACAAAAGAATGAGAGAGAAAGAGTAGCTTGAGAAAACGTGTTACAGCATTTGAAACCAGAAGTATTTTCTCATGACAGAAGGGCACCAGCACACTGTGGCACTCAAACAAAATCAACACCAGTGCCAAAGGATATGGGATAAGGGAGAACGGGAATTTGGGACCTGGATTCCCACATCTAAGGCCCTAATTCTGTTTGCTAGCTCCGGTGTAGTGTGCGCAAAGCAGCCGCTTCTCCTGCTCCGGGAGCCTGACAGAGCGGTAGCTTGTACGAGGGCGAAGAACGAAGCCGCAGACCACCGGACTTGTGTGCACAGCCTACGGGCTGCTAGAGGAAGGTGGCTGCAGCTCCCTAACCCATCAATTCACAGCTGGCATGCTCTATGGAGCTGTTCCAGGACAACTTTCAGTGCTTATTGGTTCGTCCTGATACAGCCCCTCCTGGGAAATTCATGCTCGTCCCCTGAGGCTCCGAGGTGCAGAAACATCGATGGTAGCTGCAGAAAAGAAGGGCTGCGTTGAGTTGTCGAGAAGCAAGAACATAGCCAGCGCCTAGTGTCTGGGAGTCAGCAGCTGCTGGACTTTTGCGATTGCCTTCACTGTGCACTGAATGCCGAGACATGTGCACGATAAAAAAACAAGGTGGGCAAGAGGAGGAAGAGAGCACGGGCATCAGAGAGCATCTGGCATCTTGCCCTGGAAAGGGCAGTGTTTTTGGAGTGTGCAGCAAATCCGTGTTTCTGGACAAGGGAGGCATAAGTGCGCTGCGCTCCTAAGCTATCTCCCTGCGAGACACACTGCCAAAGCTTTTCGCTATGATGCAGTCTAGTGCAGACGCACACTACGGCTCTCCGGAGCTGTCCGAAGCCAAGCGCCGGTCGCCGGCGTCTTTCGGCTGAAGCAGCGCTTCGGAGCTTACGGCTGCCGTTCCGCTGTTGTGTGCGCGAAGCAGCCGCTTCTCCTGCTCCGGGAGCCGGACAGAGCGGTAGCTTGTACGAGGGCGAAGAACGAAGCCGCAGAGCACCGGGCTTCTGCGCGCACCCTAAGGACTGCTAGAGGACCGTGGTGGCCGCTCGCCTGCCCCTTCAATTCCATTCTAGCATCCTTATGGAAGGTGTTCCAGGACAATTTTCCTGAGTTTTGAATTCGTCCTGATGCAGCCGCTCCTGGGAAACTCGTGCTCGTCCTCTGAGGCTCCGAGTGCAGAGACCTTGATGGCAACTGCAGAAATGAAGGGCTGCGTTGAGTTGTCGAGAAGCAAGAACATAGCCAGCGCCTTGTGTTTGGGAGTCAGCAGCTGCTGGACTTTTGCGATTGCTTTCACTGTGCACTGAATACCAGGACGGCATGTGCACGTTAAAACAACGAGCTGGGAAAGAGTAATCGAAAGATCACGGCCGTCAGAAAGCAGCTTATATATTGCCCTGGAAAGGACAGTGTTTTTGGAGTGTGCAGTAAAATCGTGTTTCTGGACAAGGGCGGCATAAGTGCGCTACGCTCCTAAGCTATCTCCCTGCGAGACACACTGCCAAAGCTTTTCGCTATGATGCAGTCTAGTGCAGACGCACACTACGGCTCTCCGGACCTGTCCGGAGCCAAGCGCCGGTGGCCGGCGTCTTTCGGCTGAAGCAGCGCTTCGGAGCGTACGGCTGTTGTGTGCGCGAAGCAGCCGCTTCTCCTGCTCCGGGAGCCGGACAGAGCGCTAGCTTGTACGAGGGCGAAGAACGAAGCCGCAGAGCACCGGGCTTCTGCGCGCACCCTAAGGACTGCTAGAGGACCGTGGTGGCCGCTCGCCTGCCCCTTCAATTCCATTCTAGCATCCTTATGGAAGGTGTTCCAGGACAATTTTCCTGAGTTTTGAATTCGTCCTGATGCAGCCCCTCCTGGGAAACTCGTGCTCGTCCTCTGAGGCTCCGAGTGCAGAGACCTCGATGGCAACTGCAGAAATAAAGGGCTGCGTTGAGTTGTCGAGAAGTGAGAACATAGCCAGCGCCTTGTGTTTGGGAGTCAGCAGCTGCTGGACTTTTGCGATTGCTTTCACTGTGCACTGAATACCAGGACGGCATGTGCACGTTAAAACAACGAGCTGGGCAAGAGCAGGAAGCGAACACGGGCATCAGAGAGCATCTGGCATCTTGCCCAGGAAAGGACAGTGTTTTTGGAGTGTGCAGTAAAATCGTGTTTCTGGACAAGGGAGGCATAAGTGCGCTGCGCTCCTAAGCTATCTCCCTGCGAGACACACTGCCAAAGCTTTTCGCTATGATGCAGTCTAGTGCAGACGCACACTACGGCTCTCCGGAGCTGTCCGAAGCCAAGCGCCGGTGGCCGGCGTCTTTCGGCTGAAGCAGCGCTTCGGAGCGTACGGCTGTTGTGTGCGCGAAGCAGCCGCTTCTCCTGCTCCGGGAGCCGGACAGAGCGGTAGCTTGTACGAGGGCGAAGAACGAAGCCGCAGAGCACCGGGCTTCTGCGCGCACCCTAAGGACTGCTAGAGGACCGTGGTGGCCGCTCGCCTGCCCCTTCAATTCCATTCTAGCATCCTTATGGAAGGTGTTCCAGGACAATTTTCCTGAGTTTTGAATTCGTCCTGATGCAGCCCCTCCTGGGAAACTCGTGCTCGTCCTCTGAGGCTCTGAGTGCAGAGACCTCGATGGCAACTGCAGAAATGAAGGGCTGCGTTGAGTTGTCGAGAAGCAAGAACATAGCCAGCGCCTTGTGTTTGGGAGTCAGCAGCTGCTGGACTTTTGCGATTGCTTTCACTGTGCACTGAATACCAGGACGGCATGTGCACGTTAAAACAACGAGCTGGGAAAGAGTAATCGAAAGATCACGGCCGTCAGAAAGCAGCTTATATATTGCCCTGGAAAGGACAGTGTTTTTGGAGTGTGCAGTAAAATCGTGTTTCTGGACAAGGGCGGCATAAGTGCGCTACGCTCCTAAGCTATCTCCCTGCGAGACACACTGCCAAAGCTTTTCGCTATGATGCAGTCTAGTGCAGACGCACACTACGGCTCTCCGGAGCTGTCCGAAGCCAAGCGCCGGTGGCCGGCGTCTTTCGGCTGAAGCAGCGCTTCGGAGCGTACGGCTGTTGTGTGCGCGAAGCAGCCGCTTCTCCTGCTCCGGGAGCCGGACAGAGCGGTAGCTTGTACGAGGGCGAAGAACGAAGCCGCAGAGCACCGGGCTTCTGCGCGCACCCTAAGGACTGCTAGAGGACCGTGGTGGCTGCTCACCTGCCTCTTCAATTCCCTTCTAGCATCCTTATGGAAGGTGTTCCAGGACAATTTTCCTGAGTTTTGAATTCGTCCTGATGCAGCCCCTCCTGGGAAACTCGTGCTCGTCCTCTGAGGCTCCGAGTGCAGAGACCTCGATGGCAACTGCAGAAATGAAGGGCTGCGTTGAGTTGTCGAGAAGCAAGAACATAGCCAGCGCCTTGTGTTTGGGAGTCAGCAGTTGCTGGACTTTTGCGATTGCTTTCACTGTGCACTGAATACCAGGACGGCATGTGCACGTTAAAACAACGAGCTGGGCAAGAGCAGGAAGGGAGCACGGCCATCAAAGAGCATCTGGCATCTTGCCCTGGAAAGAGCACTGCTTTTGGAGTGTGCAGTAAAATCGTGTTTCTGGACAAGGGAGGCATAAGTGCGCTGCGCTCCTAAGCTATCTCCCTGCGAGACACACTGCCAAAGCTTTTCGCTATGATGCAGTCTAGTGCAGACGCACACTACGGCTCTCCGGAGCTGTCCGAAGCCAAGCGCCGGTGGCCGGCGTCTTTCGGCTGAAGCAGCGCTTCGGAGCGTACGGCTGTTGTGTGCGCGAAGCAGCCGCTTCTCCTGCTCCGGGAGCCGGACAGAGCGCTAGCTTGTACGAGGGCGAAGAACGAAGCCGCAGAGCACCGGGCTTCTGCGCGCACCCTAAGGACTGCTAGAGGACCGTGGTGGCCGCTCGCCTGCCCCTTCAATTCCATTCTAGCATCCTTATGGAAGGTGTTCCAGGACAATTTTCCTGAGTTTTGAATTCGTCCTGATGCAGCCCCTCCTGGGAAACTCGTGCTCGTCCTCTGAGGCTCCGAGTGCAGAGACCTCGATGGCAACTGCAGAAATGAAGGGCTGCGTTGAGTTGTCGAGAAGCAAGAACATAGACAGCGCCTTGTGTTTGGGAGTCAGCAGCTGCTGGACTTTTGCGATTGCTTTCACTGTGCACTGAATACCAGGACGGCATGTGCACGTTAAAACAACGAGCTGGGCAAGAGTAATCGAAAGATCACGGCCGTCAGAAAGCAGCTTATATATTGCCCTAAAAAGAGCACTGCTTTTGGAGTGTGCAGTAAAATCGTGTTTCTGGACAAAGGCGGCATAAGTGCGCTGCGCTCCTAAGCTATCTCCCTGCGAGACACACTGCCAAAGCTTTTCGCTATGATGCAGTCTAGTGCAGACGCACACTAGGGCTCTCCGGAGCTGTCCGAAGCCAAGCGCCGGTGGCCGGCGTCTTTCGGCTGAAGCAGCGCTTCGGAGCGTACGGCTGTTGTGTGCGCGAAGCAGCCGCTTCTCCTGCTCCGGGAGCCGGACAGAGCGGTAGCTTGTACGAGGGCGAAGAATGAAGCCGCAGAGCACCGGGCTTCTGCGCGCACCCTAAGGACTGCTAGAGGACCGTGGTGGCCGCTCGCCTGCCCCTTCAATTCCATTCTAGCATCCTTATGGAAGGTGTTCCAGGACAATTTTCCTGAGTTTTGAATTCGTCCTGATGCAGCCCCTCCTGGGAAACTCGTGCTCGTCCTCTGAGGCTCCGAGTGCAGAGACCTCGATGGCAACTGCAGAAATAAAGGGCTGCGTTGAGTTGTCGAGAAGTGAGAACATAGCCAGCGCCTTGTGTTTGGGAGTCAGCAGCTGCTGGACTTTTGCGATTGCTTTCACTGTGCACTGAATACCAGGACGGCATGTGCACGTTAAAACAACGAGCTGGGCAAGAGCAGGAAGCGAACACGGGCATCAGAGAGCATCTGGCATCTTGCCCAGGAAAGGACAGTGTTTTTGGAGTGTGCAGTAAAATCGTGTTTCTGGACAAGGGAGGCATAAGTGCGCTGCGCTCCTAAGCTATCTCCCTGCGAGACACACTGCCAAAGCTTTTCGCTATGATGCAGTCTAGTGCAGACGCACACTACGGCTCTCCGGAGCTGTCCGAAGCCAAGCGCCGGTGGCCGGCGTCTTTCGGCTGAAGCAGCGCTTCGGAGCGTACGGCTGTTGTGTGCGCGAAGCAGCCGCTTCTCCTGCTCCGGGAGCCGGACAGAGCGGTAGCTTGTACGAGGGCGAAGAACGAAGCCGCAGAGCACCGGGCTTCTGCGCGCACCCTAAGGACTGCTAGAGGACCGTGGTGGCCGCTCGCCTGCCCCTTCAATTCCATTCTAGCATCCTTATGGAAGGTGTTCCAGGACAATTTTCCTGAGTTTTGAATTCGTCCTGATGCAGCCCCTCCTGGGAAACTCGTGCTCGTCCTCTGAGGCTCCGAGTGCAGAGACCTCGATGGCAACTGCAGAAATGAAGGGCTGCGTTGAGTTGTCGAGAAGCAAGAACATAGACAGCGCCTTGTGTTTGGGAGTCAGCAGCTGCTGGACTTTTGCGATTGCTTTCACTGTGCACTGAATACCAGGACGGCATGTGCACGTTAAAACAACGAGCTGGGAAAGAGTAATCGAAAGATCACGGCCGTCAGAAAGCAGCTTATATATTGCCCTGGAAAGGACAGTGTTTTTGGAGTGTGCAGTAAAATCGTGTTTCTGGACAAGGGCGGCATAAGTGCGCTACGCTCCTAAGCTATCTCCCTGCGAGACACACTGCCAAAGCTTTTCGCTATGATGCAGTCTAGTGCAGACGCACACTACGGCTCTCCGGAGCTGTCCGAAGCCAAGCGCCGGTGGCCGGCGTCTTTCGGCTGAAGCAGCGCTTCGGAGCGTACGGCTGTTGTGTGCGCGAAGCAGCCGCTTCTCCTGCTCCGGGAGCCGGACAGAGCGGTAGCTTGTACGAGGGCGAAGAACGAAGCCGCAGAGCACCGGGCTTCTGCGCGCACCCTAAGGACTGCTAGAGGACCGTGGTGGCCGCTCGCCTGCCCCTTCAATTCCATTCTAGCATCCTTATGGAAGGTGTTCCAGGACAATTTTCCTGAGTTTTGAATTCGTCCTGATGCAGCCCCTCCTGGGAAACTCGTGCTCGTCCTCTGAGGCTCCGAGTGCAGAGACCTCGATGGCAACTGCAGAAATAAAGGGCTGCGTTGAGTTGTCGAGAAGTGAGAACATAGCCAGCGCCTTGTGTTTGGGAGTCAGCAGCTGCTGGACTTTTGCGATTGCTTTCACTGTGCACTGAATACCAGGACGGCATGTGCACGTTAAAACAACGAGCTGGGCAAGAGCAGGAAGCGAACACGGGCATCAGAGAGCATCTGGCATCTTGCCCTGGAAAGAGCACTGCTTTTGGAGTGTGCAGTAAAATCGTGTTTCTGGACAAGGGAGGCATAAGTGCGCTGCGCTCCTAAGCTATCTCCCTGCGAGACACACTGCCAAAGCTTTTCGCTATGATGCAGTCTAGTGCAGACGCACACTACGGCTCTCGGCTGCTGTCCGAAGCCAAGCGCCGGTGGCCGGCGTCTTTCGGCTGAAGCAGCGCTTCGGAGCGTACGGCTGTTGTGTGCGCGAAGCAGCCGCTTCTCCTGCTCCGGGAGCCGGACAGAGCGGTAGCTTGTACGAGGGCGAAGAACGAAGCCGCAGAGCACCGGGCTTCTGCGCGCACCCTAAGGACTGCTAGAGGACCGTGGTGGCCGCTCGCCTGCCCCTTCAATTCCATTCTAGCATCCTTATGGAAGGTGTTCCAGGACAATTTTCCTGAGTTTTGAATTCGTCCTGATGCAGCCCCTCCTGGGAAACTCGTGCTCGTCCTCTGAGGCTCCGAGTGCAGAGACCTCGATGGCAACTGCAGAAATGAAGGGCTGCGTTGAGTTGTCGAGAAGCAAGAACATAGCCAGCGCCTTGTGTTTGGGAGTCAGCAGCTGCTGGACTTTTGCGATTGTCTTCACGGTGCACTGAATGCCAGGACGGCATGTGCATGTTTAAACAACGAGCTGGGCAAGAGCAGGAAGGGAGCACGGGCATCAGAGAGCATCTGGCATCTTGCCCTGGAAAGGACTGTGTTTTTGGAGTGTGCAGTAAAATCGTGTTTCTGGACAAGGGAGGCATAAGTGCGCTGCGCTCCTAAGCTATCTCCCTGCGAGACACACTGCCAAAGCTTTTCGCTATGATGCAGTCTAGTGCAGACGCACACTACGGCTCTCGGCTGCTGTCCGAAGCCAAGCGCCGGTGGCCGGCGTCTTTCGGCTGAAGCAGCGCTTCGGAGCGTACGGCTGTTGTGTGCGCGAAGCAGCCGCTTCTCCTGCTCCGGGAGCCGGACAGAGCGCTAGCTTGTACGAGGGCGAAGAACGAAGCCGCAGAGCACCGGGCTTCTGCGCGCACCCTAAGGACTGCTAGAGGACCGTGGTGGCCGCTCGCCTGCCCCTTCAATTCCATTCTAGCATCCTTATGGAAGGTGTTCCAGGACAATTTTCCTGAGTTTTGAATTCGTCCTGATGCAGCCGCTCCTGGGAAACTCGTGCTCGTCCTCTGAGTCTCCGAGTGCAGAGACCTCGATGGCAACTGCAGAAATGAAGGGCTGCGTTGAGTTGTCGAGAAGCAAGAACATAGCCAGCGCCTTGTGTTTGGGAGTCAGCAGCTGCTGGACTTTTGCGATTGCTTTCACTGTGCACTGAATACCAGGACGGCATGTGCACGTTAAAACAACGAGCTGGGCAAGAGTAATCGAAAGATCACGGCCGTCAGAAAGCAGCTTATATATTGCCCTGGAAAGGACAGTGTTTTTGGAGTGTGCAGTAAAATCGTGTTTCTGGACAAGGGCGGCATAAGTGCGCTACGCTCCTAAGCTATCTCCCTGCGAGACACACTGCCAAAGCTTTTCGCTATGATGCAGTCTAGTGCAGACGCACACTACGGCTCTCGGCTGCTGTCCGAAGCCAAGCGCCGGTGGCCGGCGTCTTTCGGCTGAAGCAGCGCTTCGGAGCGTACGGCTGTTGTGTGCGCGAAGCAGCCGCTTCTCCTGCTCCGGGAGCCGGACAGAGCGGTAGCTTGTACGAGGGCGAAGAACGAAGCCGCAGAGCACCGGGCTTCTGCGCGCACCCTAAGGACTGCTAGAGGACCGTGGTGGCCGCTCGCCTGCCCCTTCAATTCCATTCTAGCATCCTTATGGAAGGTGTTCCAGGACAATTTTCCTGAGTTTTGAATTCGTCCTGATGCAGCCCCTCCTGGGAAACTCGTGCTCGTCCTCTGAGGCTCCGAGTGCAGAGACCTCGATGGCAACTGCAGAAATAAAGGGCTGCGTTGAGTTGTCGAGAAGTGAGAACATAGCCAGCGCCTTGTGTTTGGGAGTCAGCAGCTGCTGGACTTTTGCGATTGCTTTCACTGTGCACTGAATACCAGGACGGCATGTGCACGTTAAAACAACGAGCTGGGCAAGAGCAGGAAGCGAACACGGGCATCAGAGAGCATCTGGCATCTTGCCCTGGAAAGAGCACTGCTTTTGGAGTGTGCAGTAAAATCGTGTTTCTGGACAAGGGAGGCATAAGTGCGCTGCGCTCCTAAGCTATCTCCCTGCGAGACACACTGCCAAAGCTTTTCGCTATGATGCAGTCTAGTGCAGACGCACACTACGGCTCTCCGGAGCTGTCCGAAGCCAAGCGCCGGTGGCCGGCGTCTTTCGGCTGAAGCAGCGCTTCGGAGCGTACGGCTGTTGTGTGCGCGAAGCAGCCGCTTCTCCTGCTCCGGGAGCCGGACAGAGCGCTAGCTTGTACGAGGGCAAAGAACGAAGCCGCAGAGCACCGGGCTTCTGCGCGCACCCTAAGGACTGCTAGAGGACCGTGGTGGCCGCTCGCCTGCCCCTTCAATTCCATTCTAGCATCCTTATGGAAGGTGTTCCAGGACAATTTTCCTGAGTTTTGAATTCGTCCTGATGCAGCCCCTCCTGGGAAACTCGTGCTCGTCCTCTGAGGCTCCGACATGCAGAGACCTCGATGGCAACTGCAGAAATGAAGGGCTGCGTTGAGTTGTCGAGAAGCAAGAACATAGACAGCGCCTTGTGTTTGGGAGTCAGCAGCTGCTGGACTTTTGCGATTGCTTTCACTGTGCACTGAATACCAGGACGGCATGTGCACGTTAAAACAACGAGCTGGGAAAGAGTAATCGAAAGATCACGGCCGTCAGAAAGCAGCTTATATATTGCCCTAAAAAGAGCACTGCTTTTGGAGTGTGCAGTAAAATCGTGTTTCTGGACAAAGGCGGCATAAGTGCGCTGCGCTCCTAAGCTATCTCCCTGCGAGACACACTGCCAAAGCTTTTCGCTATGATGCAGTCTAGTGCAGACGCACACTACGGCTCTCCGGAGCTGTCCGAAGCCAAGCGCCGGTGGCCGGCGTCTTTCGGCTGAAGCAGCGCTTCGGAGCGTACGGCTGTTGTGTGCGCGAAGCAGCCGCTTCTCCTGCTCCGGGAGCCGGACAGAGCGCTAGCTTGTACGAGGGCGAAGAACGAAGCCGCAGGGAGACGACATTGTGTGCACAGCCTTGGCACTGCTAGAGGACGGTGACTAAAGCTCCCTGCCTGTTCAATGCACTGCTGGCATGTTTTCTTGAAGGTGTTCCGAGACAACTTTCCTGGGTTTTGACTTCGTTCTGATGCAGCCCCTCTTGGGAAATCTGTGCTCGTCCCCGGAAGATCGAGATGCAGATAACGCGATGGCAGGTGCCGAAATGAAGGACTCTGTTGAAGTGTCGAGAAGAAAGAACTTAGACAAGCGTGTTGTGTTTGGGAGTCAGCAGCTGCTGGACTTTTGCAATTGCTTTCACTGTGCACTGAATGCCAAGAAGGCATGTGCACGTTAAAACAACGAGCTGGGCATGAGCAGGAAGGGAGCACGGGCATCAGAGAGCATCTGGCATTTTGCCCTGGAAAGAGCACTGCTTTTGGAGTGTGCAGTAAAATCGTGTTTCTGGACAAGGGAGGCATAAGTGCGCTGCGCTCCTAAGCTATCTCCCTGCGAGACACACTGCCAAAGCTTTTCGCTATGATGCAGTCTAGTGCAGACGCACACTACGGCTCTCGGCTGCTGTCCGAAGCCAAGCGCCGGTGGCCGGCGTCTTTCGGCTGAAGCAGCGCTTCGGAGCGTACGGCTGTTGTGTGCGCGAAGCAGCCGCTTCTCCTGCTCCGGGAGCCGGACAGAGCGCTAGCTTGTACGAGGGCGAAGAACGAAGCCGCAGAGCACCGGGCTTCTGCGCGCACCCTAAGGACTGCTAGAGGACCGTGGTGGCCGCTCGCCTGCCCCTTCAATTCCATTCTAGCATCCTTATGGAAGGTGTTCCAGGACAATTTTCCTGAGTTTTGAATTCGTCCTGATGCAGCCCCTCCTGGGAAACTCGTGCTCGTCCTCTGAGGCTCCGAGTGCAGAGACCTCGATGGCAACTGCAGAAATAAAGGGCTGCGTTGAGTTGTCGAGAAGTGAGAACATAGCCAGCGCCTTGTGTTTGGGAGTCAGCAGCTGCTGGACTTTTGCGATTGCTTTCACTGTGCACTGAATACCAGGACGGCATGTGCACGTTAAAACAACGAGCTGGGCAAGAGCAGGAAGCGAACACGGGCATCAGAGAGCATCTGGCATCTTGCCCAGGAAAGGACAGTGTTTTTGGAGTGTGCAGTAAAATCGTGTTTCTGGACAAGGGAGGCATAAGTGCGCTGCGCTCCTAAGCTATCTCCCTGCGAGACACACTGCCAAAGCTTTTCGCTATGATGCAGTCTAGTGCAGACGCACACTAGGGCTCTCCGGAGCTGTCCGAAGCCAAGCGCCGGTGGCCGGCGTCTTTCGGCTGAAGCAGCGCTTCGGAGCGTACGGCTGTTGTGTGCGCGAAGCAGCCGCTTCTCCTGCTCCGGGAGCCGGACAGAGCGGTAGCTTGTACGAGGGCGAAGAACGAAGCCGCAGAGCACCGGGCTTCTGCGCGCACCCTAAGGACTGCTAGAGGACCGTGGTGGCCGCTCGCCTGCCCCTTCAATTCCATTCTAGCATCCTTATGGAAGGTGTTCCAGGACAATTTTCCTGAGTTTTGAATTCGTCCTGATGCAGCCCCTCCTGGGAAACTCGTGCTCGTCCTCTGAGGCTCCGAGTGCAGAGACCTCGATGGCAACTGCAGAAATGAAGGGCTGCGTTGAGTTGTCGAGAAGCAAGAACATAGACAGCGCCTTGTGTTTGGGAGTCAGCAGCTGCTGGACTTTTGCGATTGCTTTCACTGTGCACTGAATACCAGGACGGCATGTGCACGTTAAAACAACGAGCTGGGCAAGAGTAATCGAAAGATCACGGCCGTCAGAAAGCAGCTTATATATTGCCCTAAAAAGAGCACTGCTTTTGGAGTGTGCAGTAAAATCGTGTTTCTGGACAAAGGCGGCATAAGTGCGCTGCGCTCCTAAGCTATCTCCCTGCGAGACACACTGCCAAAGCTTTTCGCTATGATGCAGTCTAGTGCAGACGCACACTACGGCTCTCGGCTGCTGTCCGAAGCCAAGCGCCGGTGGCCGGCGTCTTTCGGCTGAAGCAGCGCTTCGGAGCGTACGGCTGTTGTGTGCGCGAAGCAGCCGCTTCTCCTGCTCCGGGAGCCGGACAGAGCGGTAGCTTGTACGAGGGCGAAGAACGAAGCCGCAGAGCACCGGGCTTCTGCGCGCACCCTAAGGACTGCTAGAGGACCGTGGTGGCCGCTCGCCTGCCCCTTCAATTCCATTCTAGCATCCTTATGGAAGGTGTTCCAGGACAATTTTCCTGAGTTTTGAATTCGTCCTGATGCAGCCCCTCCTGGGAAACTCGTGCTCGTCCTCTGAGGCTCCGAGTGCAGAGACCTCGATGGCAACTGCAGAAATAAAGGGCTGCGTTGAGTTGTCGAGAAGTGAGAACATAGCCAGCGCCTTGTGTTTGGGAGTCAGCAGCTGCTGGACTTTTGCGATTGCTTTCACTGTGCACTGAATACCAGGACGGCATGTGCACGTTAAAACAACGAGCTGGGCAAGAGCAGGAAGCGAACACGGGCATCAGAGAGCATCTGGCATCTTGCCCAGGAAAGGACAGTGTTTTTGGAGTGTGCAGTAAAATCGTGTTTCTGGACAAGGGAGGCATAAGTGCGCTGCGCTCCTAAGCTATCTCCCTGCGAGACACACTGCCAAAGCTTTTCGCTATGATGCAGTCTAGTGCAGACGCACACTACGGCTCTCCGGAGCTGTCCGAAGCCAAGCGCCGGTGGCCGGCGTCTTTCGGCTGAAGCAGCGCTTCGGAGCGTACGGCTGTTGTGTGCGCGAAGCAGCCGCTTCTCCTGCTCCGGGAGCCGGACAGAGCGCTAGCTTGTACGAGGGCGAAGAACGAAGCCGCAGAGCACCGGGCTTCTGCGCGCACCCTAAGGACTGCTAGAGGACCGTGGTGGCCGCTCGCCTGCCCCTTCAATTCCATTCTAGCATCCTTATGGAAGGTGTTCCAGGACAATTTTCCTGAGTTTTGAATTCGTCCTGATGCAGCCCCTCCTGGGAAACTCGTGCTCGTCCTCTGAGGCTCCGAGTGCAGAGACCTCGATGGCAACTGCAGAAATAAAGGGCTGCGTTGAGTTGTCGAGAAGTGAGAACATAGCCAGCGCCTTGTGTTTGGGAGTCAGCAGCTGCTGGACTTTTGCGATTGCTTTCACTGTGCACTGAATACCAGGACGGCATGTGCACGTTAAAACAACGAGCTGGGCAAGAGCAGGAAGCGAACACGGGCATCAGAGAGCATCTGGCATCTTGCCCAGGAAAGGACAGTGTTTTTGGAGTGTGCAGTAAAATCGTGTTTCTGGACAAGGGAGGCATAAGTGCGCTGCGCTCCTAAGCTATCTCCCTGCGAGACACACTGCCAAAGCTTTTCGCTATGATGCAGTCTAGTGCAGACGCACACTACGGCTCTCCGGAGCTGTCCGAAGCCAAGCGCCGGTGGCCGGCGTCTTTCGGCTGAAGCAGCGCTTCGGAGCGTACGGCTGTTGTGTGCGCGAAGCAGCCGCTTCTCCTGCTCCGGGAGCCGGACAGAGCGCTAGCTTGTACGAGGGCGAAGAACGAAGCCGCAGAGCACCGGGCTTCTGCGCGCACCCTAAGGACTGCTAGAGGACCGTGGTGGCCGCTCGCCTGCCCCTTCAATTCCATTCTAGCATCCTTATGGAAGGTGTTCCAGGACAATTTTCCTGAGTTTTGAATTCGTCCTGATGCAGCCCCTCCTGGGAAACTCGTGCTCGTCCTCTGAGGCTCCGAGTGCAGAGACCTCGATGGCAACTGCAGAAATGAAGGGCTGCGTTGAGTTGTCGAGAAGCAAGAACATAGACAGCGCCTTGTGTTTGGGAGTCAGCAGCTGCTGGACTTTTGCGATTGCTTTCACTGTGCACTGAATACCAGGACGGCATGTGCACGTTAAAACAACGAGCTGGGAAAGAGTAATCGAAAGATCACGGCCGTCAGAAAGCAGCTTATATATTGCCCTGGAAAGGACAGTGTTTTTGGAGTGTGCAGTAAAATCGTGTTTCTGGACAAGGGCGGCATAAGTGCGCTACGCTCCTAAGCTATCTCCCTGCGAGACACACTGCCAAAGCTTTTCGCTATGATGCAGTCTAGTGCAGACGCACACTACGGCTCTCCGGAGCTGTCCGAAGCCAAGCGCCGGTGGCCGGCGTCTTTCGGCTGAAGCAGCGCTTCGGAGCGTACGGCTGTTGTGTGCGCGAAGCAGCCGCTTCTCCTGCTCCGGGAGCCGGACAGAGCGGTAGCTTGTACGAGGGCGAAGAACGAAGCCGCAGAGCACCGGGCTTCTGCGCGCACCCTAAGGACTGCTAGAGGACCGTGGTGGCCGCTCGCCTGCCCCTTCAATTCCATTCTAGCATCCTTATGGAAGGTGTTCCAGGACAATTTTCCTGAGTTTTGAATTCGTCCTGATGCAGCCCCTCCTGGGAAACTCGTGCTCGTCCTCTGAGGCTCCGAGTGCAGAGACCTCGATGGCAACTGCAGAAATAAAGGGCTGCGTTGAGTTGTCGAGAAGTGAGAACATAGCCAGCGCCTTGTGTTTGGGAGTCAGCAGCTGCTGGACTTTTGCGATTGCTTTCACTGTGCACTGAATACCAGGACGGCATGTGCACGTTAAAACAACGAGCTGGGCAAGAGCAGGAAGCGAACACGGGCATCAGAGAGCATCTGGCATCTTGCCCTGGAAAGAGCACTGCTTTTGGAGTGTGCAGTAAAATCGTGTTTCTGGACAAGGGAGGCATAAGTGCGCTGCGCTCCTAAGCTATCTCCCTGCGAGACACACTGCCAAAGCTTTTCGCTATGATGCAGTCTAGTGCAGACGCACACTACGGCTCTCGGCTGCTGTCCGAAGCCAAGCGCCGGTGGCCGGCGTCTTTCGGCTGAAGCAGCGCTTCGGAGCGTACGGCTGTTGTGTGCGCGAAGCAGCCGCTTCTCCTGCTCCGGGAGCCGGACAGAGCGGTAGCTTGTACGAGGGCGAAGAACGAAGCCGCAGAGCACCGGGCTTCTGCGCGCACCCTAAGGACTGCTAGAGGACCGTGGTGGCCGCTCGCCTGCCCCTTCAATTCCATTCTAGCATCCTTATGGAAGGTGTTCCAGGACAATTTTCCTGAGTTTTGAATTCGTCCTGATGCAGCCCCTCCTGGGAAACTCGTGCTCGTCCTCTGAGGCTCCGAGTGCAGAGACCTCGATGGCAACTGCAGAAATGAAGGGCTGCGTTGAGTTGTCGAGAAGCAAGAACATAGCCAGCGCCTTGTGTTTGGGAGTCAGCAGCTGCTGGACTTTTGCGATTGTCTTCACGGTGCACTGAATGCCAGGACGGCATGTGCATGTTAAAACAACGAGCTGGGCAAGAGCAGGAAGGGAGCACGGGCATCAGAGAGCATCTGGCATCTTGCCCTGGAAAGGACTGTGTTTTTGGAGTGTGCAGTAAAATCGTGTTTCTGGACAAGGGAGGCATAAGTGCGCTGCGCTCCTAAGCTATCTCCCTGCGAGACACACTGCCAAAGCTTTTCGCTATGATGCAGTCTAGTGCAGACGCACACTACGGCTCTCGGCTGCTGTCCGAAGCCAAGCGCCGGTGGCCGGCGTCTTTCGGCTGAAGCAGCGCTTCGGAGCGTACGGCTGTTGTGTGCGCGAAGCAGCCGCTTCTCCTGCTCCGGGAGCCGGACAGAGCGGTAGCTTGTACGAGGGCGAAGAACGAAGCCGCAGAGCACCGGGCTTCTGCGCGCACCCTAAGGACTGCTAGAGGACCGTGGTGGCCGCTCGCCTGCCCCTTCAATTCCATTCTAGCATCCTTATGGAAGGTGTTCCAGGACAATTTTCCTGAGTTTTGAATTCGTCCTGATGCAGCCGCTCCTGGGAAACTCGTGCTCGTCCTCTGAGTCTCCAAGTGCAGAGACCTCGATGGCAACTGCAGAAATGAAGGGCTGCGTTGAGTTGTCGAGAAGCAAGAACATAGCCAGCGCCTTGTGTTTGGGAGTCAGCAGCTGCTGGACTTTTGCGATTGCTTTCACTGTGCACTGAATACCAGGACGGCATGTGCACGTTAAAACAACGAGCTGGGCAAGAGTAATCGAAAGATCACGGCCGTCAGAAAGCAGCTTATATATTGCCCTGGAAAGGACAGTGTTTTTGGAGTGTGCAGTAAAATCGTGTTTCTGGACAAGGGCGGCATAAGTGCGCTACGCTCCTAAGCTATCTCCCTGCGAGACACACTGCCAAAGCATTTCGCTATGATGCAGTCTAGTGCAGACGCACACTACGGCTCTCGGCTGCTGTCCGAAGCCAAGCGCCGGTGGCCGGCGTCTTTCGGCTGAAGCAGCGCTTCGGAGCGTACGGCTGTTGTGTGCGCGAAGCAGCCGCTTCTCCTGCTCCGGGAGCCGGACAGAGCGGTAGCTTGTACGAGGGCGAAGAACGAAGCCGCAGAGCACCGGGCTTCTGCGCGCACCCTAAGGACTGCTAGAGGACCGTGGTGGCCGCTCGCCTGCCCCTTCAATTCCATTCTAGCATCCTTATGGAAGGTGTTCCAGGACAATTTTCCTGAGTTTTGAATTCGTCCTGATGCAGCCCCTCCTGGGAAACTCGTGCTCGTCCTCTGAGGCTCCGACATGCAGAGACCTCGATGGCAACTGCAGAAATGAAGGGCTGCGTTGAGTTGTCGAGAAGCAAGAACATAGCCAGCGCCTTGTGTTTGGGAGTCAGCAGCTGCTGGACTTTTGCGATTGCTTTCACTGTGCACTGAATACCAGGACGGCATGTGCACGTTAAAACAACGAGCTGGGCAAGAGCAGGAAGCGAACACGGGCATCAGAGAGCATCTGGCATCTTGCCCAGGAAAGGACAGTGTTTTTGGAGTGTGCAGTAAAATCGTGTTTCTGGACAAGGGAGGCATAAGTGCGCTGCGCTCCTAAGCTATCTCCCTGCGAGACACACTGCCAAAGCTTTTCGCTATGATGCAGTCTAGTGCAGACGCACACTACGGCTCTCCGGAGCTGTCCGAAGCCAAGCGCCGGTGGCCGGCGTCTTTCGGCTGAAGCAGCGCTTCGGAGCGTACGGCTGTTGTGTGCGCGAAGCAGCCGCTTCTCCTGCTCCGGGAGCCGGACAGAGCGGTAGCTTGTACGAGGGCGAAGAACGAAGCCGCAGAGCACCGGGCTTCTGCGCGCACCCTAAGGACTGCTAGAGGACCGTGGTGGCCGCTCGCCTGCCCCTTCAATTCCATTCTAGCATCCTTATGGAAGGTGTTCCAGGACAATTTTCCTGAGTTTTGAATTCGTCCTGATGCAGCCCCTCCTGGGAAACTCGTGCTCGTCCTCTGAGGCTCCGAGTGCAGAGACCTCGATGGCAACTGCAGAAATGAAGGGCTGCGTTGAGTTGTCGAGAAGTGAGAACATAGCCAGCGCCTTGTGTTTGGGAGTCAGCAGCTGCTGGACTTTTGCGATTGCTTTCACTGTGCACTGAATACCAGGACGGCATGTGCACGTTAAAACAACGAGCTGGGCAAGAGCAGGAAGCGAACACGGGCATCAGAGAGCATCTGGCATCTTGCCCTGGAAAGAGCACTGCTTTTGGAGTGTGCAGTAAAATCGTGTTTCTGGACAAGGGAGGCATAAGTGCGCTGCGCTCCTAAGCTATCTCCCTGCGAGACACACTGCCAAAGCTTTTCGCTATGATGCAGTCTAGTGCAGACGCACACTACGGCTCTCGGCTGCTGTCCGAAGCCAAGCGCCGGTGGCCGGCGTCTTTCGGCTGAAGCAGCGCTTCGGAGCGTACGGCTGTTGTGTGCGCGAAGCAGCCGCTTCTCCTGCTCCGGGAGCCGGACAGAGCGCTAGCTTGTACGAGGGCGAAGAACGAAGCCGCAGGGAGACGACATTGTGTGCACAGCCTTGGCACTGCTAGAGGACGGTGACTAAAGCTCCCTGCCTGTTCAATGCACTGCTGGCATGTTTTCTCGAAGGTGTTCCGAGACAACTTTCCTGGGTTTTGACTTCGTTCTGATGCAGCCCCTCTTGGGAAATCTGTGCTCGTCCCCGGAAGATCGAGATGCAGATAACGCGATGGCAGGTGCCGAAATGAAGGACTCTGTTGAAGTGTCGAGAAGAAAGAACTTAGACAAGCGTGTTGTGTTTGGGAGTCAGCAGCTGCTGGACTTTTGCGATTGCTTTCACTGTGCACTGAATGCCAAGAAGGCATGTGCACGTTAAAACAACGAGCTGGGCATGAGCAGGAAGGGAGCACGGGCATCAGAGAGCATCTGGCATTTTGCCCTGGAAAGAGCACTGCTTTTGGAGTGTGCAGTAAAATCGTGTTTCTGGACAAGGGAGGCATAAGTGCGCTGCGCTCCTAAGCTATCTCCCTGCGAGACACACTGCCAAAGCTTTTCGCTATGATGCAGTCTAGTGCAGACGCACACTACGGCTCTCCGGAGCTGTCCGAAGCCAAGCGCCGGTGGCCGGCGTCTTTCGGCTGAAGCAGCGCTTCGGAGCGTACGGCTGTTGTGTGCGCGAAGCAGCCGCTTCTCCTGCTCCGGGAGCCGGACAGAGCGGTAGCTTGTACGAGGGCGAAGAACGAAGCCGCAGAGCACCGGGCTTCTGCGCGCACCCTAAGGACTGCTAGAGGACCGTGGTGGCCGCTCGCCTGCCCCTTCAATTCCATTCTAGCATCCTTATGGAAGGTGTTCCAGGACAATTTTCCTGAGTTTTGAATTCGTCCTGATGCAGCCCCTCCTGGGAAACTCGTGCTCGTCCTCTGAGGCTCCGACATGCAGAGACCTCGATGGCAACTGCAGAAATGAAGGGCTGCGTTGAGTTGTCGAGAAGCAAGAACATAGCCAGCGCCTTGTGTTTGGGAGTCAGCAGCTGCTGGACTTTTGCGATTGCTTTCACTGTGCACTGAATACCAGGACGGCATGTGCACGTTAAAACAACGAGCTGGGCAAGAGTAATCGAAAGATCACGGCCGTCAGAAAGCAGCTTATATATTGCCCTGGAAAGGACAGTGTTTTTGGAGTGTGCAGTAAAATCGTGTTTCTGGACAAGGGCGGCATAAGTGCGCTACGCTCCTAAGCTATCTCCCTGCGAGACACACTGCCAAAGCTTTTCGCTATGATGCAGTCTAGTGCAGACGCACACTACGGCTCTCGGCTGCTGTCCGAAGCCAAGCGCCGGTGGCCGGCGTCTTTCGGCTGAAGCAGCGCTTCGGAGCGTACGGCTGTTGTGTGCGCGAAGCAGCCGCTTCTCCTGCTCCGGGAGCCGGACAGAGCGGTAGCTTGTACGAGGGCGAAGAACGAAGCCGCAGAGCACCGGGCTTCTGCGCGCACCCTAAGGACTGCTAGAGGACCGTGGTGGCCGCTCGCCTGCCCCTTCAATTCCATTCTAGCATCCTTATGGAAGGTGTTCCAGGACAATTTTCCTGAGTTTTGAATTCGTCCTGATGCAGCCCCTCCTGGGAAACTCGTGCTCGTCCTCTGAGGCTCCGAGTGCAGAGACCTCGATGGCAACTGCAGAAATGAAGGGCTGCGTTGAGTTGTCGAGAAGTGAGAACATAGCCAGCGCCTTGTGTTTGGGAGTCAGCAGCTGCTGGACTTTTGCGATTGCTTTCACTGTGCACTGAATACCAGGACGGCATGTGCACGTTAAAACAACGAGCTGGGCAAGAGCAGGAAGCGAACACGGGCATCAGAGAGCATCTGGCATCTTGCCCAGGAAAGGACAGTGTTTTTGGAGTGTGCAGTAAAATCGTGTTCCTGGACAAGGGAGGCATAAGTGCACTGCGCTCCTAAGCTATCTCCCTGCGAGACACACTGCCAAAGCTTTTCGCTATGATGCAGTCTAGTGCAGACGCACACTACGGCTCTCCGGAGCTGTCCGAAGCCAAGCGCCGGTGGCCGGCGTCTTTCGGCTGAAGCAGCGCTTCGGAGCGTACGGCTGTTGTGTGCGCGAAGCAGCCGCTTCTCCTGCTCCGGGAGCCGGACAGAGCGCTAGCTTGTACGAGGGCGAAGAACGAAGCCGCAGAGCACCGGGCTTCTGCGCGCACCCTAAGGACTGCTAGAGGACCGTGGTGGCCGCTCGCCTGCCCCTTCAATTCCATTCTAGCATCCTTATGGAAGGTGTTCCAGGACAATTTTCCTGAGTTTTGAATTCGTCCTGATGCAGCCCCTCCTGGGAAACTCGTGCTCGTCCTCTGAGGCTCCGAGTGCAGAGACCTCGATGGCAACTGCAGAAATGAAGGGCTGCGTTGAGTTGTCGAGAAGCAAGAACATAGCCAGCGCCTTGTGTTTGGGAGTCAGCAGCTGCTGGACTTTTGCGATTGCTTTCACTGTGCACTGAATACCAGGACGGCATGTGCACGTTAAAACAACGAGCTGGGCAAGAGTAATCGAAAGATCACGGCCGTCAGAAAGCAGCTTATATATTGCCCTGGAAAGAGCATTGCTTTTGGAGTGTGCAGTAAAATCGTGTTTCTGGACAAAGGCGGCATAAGTGCGCTGCGCTCCTAAGCTATCTCCCTGCGAGACACACTGCCAAAGCTTTTCGCTATGATGCAGTCTAGTGCAGACGCACACTACGGCTCTCCGGAGCTGTCCGAAGCCAAGCGCCGGTGGCCGGCGTCTTTCGGCTGAAGCAGCGCTTCGGAGCGTACGGCTGTTGTGTGCGCGAAGCAGCCGCTTCTCCTGCTCCGGGAGCCGGACAGAGCGCTAGCTTGTACGAGGGCGAAGAACGAAGCTGCAGGGAGACGACATTGTGTGCACAGCCTTGGCACTGCTAGAGGACGGTGACTAAAGCTCCCTGCCTGTTCAATGCACTGCTGGCATGTTTTCTTGAAGGTGTTCCGAGACAACTTTCCTGGGTTTTGACTTCGTTCTGATGCAGCCCCTCTTGGGAAATCTGTGCTCGTCCCCGGAAGATCGAGATGCAGATAACGCGATGGCAGGTGCCGAAATGAAGGACTCTGTTGAAGTGTCGAGAAGAAAGAACTTAGACAAGCGTGTTGTGTTTGGGAGTCAGCAGCTGCTGGACTTTTGCGATTGCTTTCACTGTGCACTGAATGCCAAGAAGGCATGTGCACGTTAAAACAACGAGCTGGGCAAGAGCAGGAAGAGAGCACGGGCATCAGAGAGCATCTGGCATCTTGCCCTTGAAAGGACAGTGTTTTTGGAGTGTGCAGTAAAATCGTGTTCCTGGACAAAGGAGGCATAAGTGCGCTGCGCTCCTAAGCTATCTCCCTGCGAGACACACTGCCAAAGCTTTTCGCTATGATGCAGTCTAGTGCAGACGCACACTACGGCTCTCCGGAGCTGTCCGAAGCCAAGCGCCGGTGGCCGGCGTCTTTCGGCTGAAGCAGCGCTTCGGAGCGTACGGCTGTTGTGTGCGCGAAGCAGCCGCTTCTCCTGCTCCGGGAGCCGGACAAAGCGCTAGCTTGTACGAGGGCGAAGAACGAAGCTGCAGAGCACCGGGCTTCTGCGCGCACCCTAAGGACTGCTAGAGGACCGTGGTGGCCGCTCGCCTGCCCCTTCAATTCCATTCTAGCATCCTTATGGAAGGTGTTCCAGGACAATTTTCCTGAGTTTTGAATTCGTCCTGATGCAGCCCCTCCTGGGAAACTCGTGCTCGTCCTCTGAGGCTCCGAGTGCAGAGACCTCGATGGCAACTGCAGAAATGAAGGGCTGCGTTGAGTTGTCGAGAAGCAAGAACATAGCCAGCGCCTTGTGTTTGGGAGTCAGCAGCTGCTGGACTTTTGCGATTGCTTTCACTGTGCACTGAATACCAGGACGGCATGTGCACGTTAAAACAACGAGCTGGGCAAGAGTAATCGAAAGATCACGGCCGTCAGAAAGCAGCTTATATATTGCCCTAAAAAGAGCATTGCTTTTGGAGTGTGCAGTAAAATCGTGTTTCTGGACAAAGGCGGCATAAGTGCGCTGCGCTCCTAAGCTATCTCCCTGCGAGACACACTGCCAAAGCTTTTCGCTATGATGCAGTCTAGTGCAGACGCACACTAGGGCTCTCCGGAGCTGTCCGAAGCCAAGCGCCGGTGGCCGGCGTCTTTCGGCTGAAGCAGCGCTTCGGAGCGTACGGCTGTTGTGTGCGCGAAGCAGCCGCTTCTCCTGCTCCGGGAGCCGGACAGAGCGGTAGCTTGTACGAGGGCGAAGAACGAAGCCGCAGAGCACCGGGCTTCTGCGCGCACCCTAAGGACTGCTAGAGGACCGTGGTGGCCGCTCGCCTGCCCCTTCAATTCCATTCTAGCATCCTTATGGAAGGTGTTCCAGGACAATTTTCCTGAGTTTTGAATTCGTCCTGATGCAGCCCCTCCTGGGAAACTCGTGCTCGTCCTCTGAGGCTCCGACATGCAGAGACCTCGATGGCAACTGCAGAAATGAAGGGCTGCGTTGAGTTGTCGAGAAGCAAGAACATAGACAGCGCCTTGTGTTTGGGAGTCAGCAGCTGCTGGACTTTTGCGATTGCTTTCACTGTGCACTGAATACCAGGACGGCATGTGCACGTTAAAACAACGAGCTGGGCAAGAGTAATCGAAAGATCACGGCCGTCAGAAAGCAGCTTATATATTGCCCTAAAAAGAGCACTGCTTTTGGAGTGTGCAGTAAAATCGTGTTTCTGGACAAAGGCGGCATAAGTGCGCTGCGCTCCTAAGCTATCTCCCTGCGAGACACACTGCCAAAGCTTTTCGCTATGATGCAGTCTAGTGCAGACGCACACTACGGCTCTCCGGAGCTGTCCGAAGCCAAGCGCCGGTGGCCGGCGTCTTTCGGCTGAAGCAGCGCTTCGGAGCGTACGGCTGTTGTGTGCGCGAAGCAGCCGCTTCTCCTGCTCCGGGAGCCGGACAGAGCGCTAGCTTGTATGAGGGCGAAGAACGAAGCCGCAGGGAGACGACATTGTGTGCACAGCCTTGGCACTGCTAGAGGACGGTGACTAAAGCTCCCTGCCTGTTCAATGCACTGCTGGCATGTTTTCTTGAAGGTGTTCCGAGACAACTTTCCTGGGTTTTGACTTCGTTCTGATGCAGCCCCTCTTGGGAAATCTGTGCTCGTCCCCGGAAGATCGAGATGCAGATAACGCGATGGCAGGTGCCGAAATGAAGGACTCTGTTGAAGTGTCGAGAAGAAAGAACTTAGACAAGCGTGTTGTGTTTGGGAGTCAGCAGCTGCTGGACTTTTGCAATTGCTTTCACTGTGCACTGAATGCCAAGAAGGCATGTGCACGTTAAAACAACGAGCTGGGCATGAGCAGGAAGGGAGCACGGGCATCAGAGAGCATCTGGCATTTTGCCCTGGAAAGAGCACTGCTTTTGGAGTGTGCAGTAAAATCGTGTTTCTGGACAAGGGAGGCATAAGTGCGCTGCGCTCCTAAGCTATCTCCCTGCGAGACACACTGCCAAAGCTTTTCGCTATGATGCAGTCTAGTGCAGACGCACACTACGGCTCTCGGCTGCTGTCCGAAGCCAAGCGCCGGTGGCCGGCGTCTTTCGGCTGAAGCAGCGCTTCGGAGCGTACGGCTGTTGTGTGCGCGAAGCAGCCGCTTCTCCTGCTCCGGGAGCCGGACAGAGCGGTAGCTTGTACGAGGGCGAAGAACGAAGCCGCAGAGCACCGGGCTTCTGCGCGCACCCTAAGGACTGCTAGAGGACCGTGGTGGCCGCTCGCCTGCCCCTTCAATTCCATTCTAGCATCCTTATGGAAGGTGTTCCAGGACAATTTTCCTGAGTTTTGAATTCGTCCTGATGCAGCCCCTCCTGGGAAACTCGTGCTCGTCCTCTGAGGCTCCGAGTGCAGAGACCTTGATGGCAACTGCAGAAATGAAGGGCTGCGTTGAGTTGTCGAGAAGCAAGAACATAGCCAGCGCCTTGTGTTTGGGAGTCAGCAGCTGCTGGACTTTTGCGATTGCTTTCACTGTGCACTGAATACCAGGACGGCATGTGCACGTTAAAACAACGAGCTGGGAAAGAGTAATCGAAAGATCACGGCCGTCAGAAAGCAGCTTATATATTGCCCTGGAAAGGACAGTGTTTTTGGAGTGTGCAGTAAAATCGTGTTTCTGGACAAGGGCGGCATAAGTGCGCTACGCTCCTAAGCTATCTCCCTGCGAGACACACTGCCAAAGCTTTTCGCTATGATGCAGTCTAGTGCAGACGCACACTACGGCTCTCCGGAGCTGTCCGGAGCCAAGCGCCGGTGGCCGGCGTCTTTCGGCTGAAGCAGCGCTTCGGAGCGTACGGCTGTTGTGTGCGCGAAGCAGCCGCTTCTCCTGCTCCGGGAGCCGGACAGAGCGGTAGCTTGTACGAGGGCGAAGAACGAAGCCGCAGAGCACCGGGCTTCTGCGCGCACCCTAAGGACTGCTAGAGGACCGTGGTGGCCGCTCGCCTGCCCCTTCAATTCCATTCTAGCATCCTTATGGAAGGTGTTCCAGGACAATTTTCCTGAGTTTTGAATTCGTCCTGATGCAGCCCCTCCTGGGAAACTCGTGCTCGTCCTCTGAGGCTCCGAGTGCAGAGACCTCGATGGCAACTGCAGAAATAAAGGGCTGCGTTGAGTTGTCGAGAAGTGAGAACATAGCCAGCGCCTTGTGTTTGGGAGTCAGCAGCTGCTGGACTTTTGCGATTGCTTTCACTGTGCACTGAATACCAGGACGGCATGTGCACGTTAAAACAACGAGCTGGGCAAGAGCAGGAAGCGAACACGGGCATCAGAGAGCATCTGGCATCTTGCCCTGGAAAGAGCACTGCTTTTGGAGTGTGCAGTAAAATCGTGTTTCTGGACAAGGGAGGCATAAGTGCGCTGCGCTCCTAAGCTATCTCCCTGCGAGACACACTGCCAAAGCTTTTCGCTATGATGCAGTCTAGTGCAGACGCACACTACGGCTCTCCGGAGCTGTCCGAAGCCAAGCGCCGGTGGCCGGCGTCTTTCGGCTGAAGCAGCGCTTCGGAGCGTACGGCTGTTGTGTGCGCGAAGCAGCCGCTTCTCCTGCTCCGGGAGCCGGACAGAGCGGTAGCTTGTACGAGGGCGAAGAACGAAGCCGCAGAGCACCGGGCTTCTGCGCGCACCCTAAGGACTGCTAGAGGACCGTGGTGGCCGCTCGCCTGCCCCTTCAATTCCATTCTAGCATCCTTATGGAAGGTGTTCCAGGACAATTTTCCTGAGTTTTGAATTCGTCCTGATGCAGCCCCTCCTGGGAAACTCGTGCTCGTCCTCTGAGGCTCCGAGTGCAGAGACCTCGATGGCAACTGCAGAAATGAAGGGCTGCGTTGAGTTGTCGAGAAGCAAGAACATAGACAGCGCCTTGTGTTTGGGAGTCAGCAGCTGCTGGACTTTTGCGATTGCTTTCACTGTGCACTGAATACCAGGACGGCATGTGCACGTTAAAACAACGAGCTGGGAAAGAGTAATCGAAAGATCACGGCCGTCAGAAAGCAGCTTATATATTGCCCTGGAAAGGACAGTGTTTTTGGAGTGTGCAGTAAAATCGTGTTTCTGGACAAGGGCGGCATAAGTGCGCTACGCTCCTAAGCTATCTCCCTGCGAGACACACTGCCAAAGCTTTTCGCTATGATGCAGTCTAGTGCAGACGCACACTACGGCTCTCCGGAGCTGTCCGAAGCCAAGCGCCGGTGGCCGGCGTCTTTCGGCTGAAGCAGCGCTTCGGAGCGTACGGCTGTTGTGTGCGCGAAGCAGCCGCTTCTCCTGCTCCGGGAGCCGGACAGAGCGGTAGCTTGTACGAGGGCGAAGAACGAAGCCGCAGAGCACCGGGCTTCTGCGCGCACCCTAAGGACTGCTAGAGGACCGTGGTGGCCGCTCGCCTGCCCCTTCAATTCCATTCTAGCATCCTTATGGAAGGTGTTCCAGGACAATTTTCCTGAGTTTTGAATTCGTCCTGATGCAGCCCCTCCTGGGAAACTCGTGCTCGTCCTCTGAGGCTCCGAGTGCAGAGACCTCGATGGCAACTGCAGAAATAAAGGGCTGCGTTGAGTTGTCGAGAAGTGAGAACATAGCCAGCGCCTTGTGTTTGGGAGTCAGCAGCTGCTGGACTTTTGCGATTGCTTTCACTGTGCACTGAATACCAGGACGGCATGTGCACGTTAAAACAACGAGCTGGGCAAGAGCAGGAAGCGAACACGGGCATCAGAGAGCATCTGGCATCTTGCCCTGGAAAGAGCACTGCTTTTGGAGTGTGCAGTAAAATCGTGTTTCTGGACAAGGGAGGCATAAGTGCGCTGCGCTCCTAAGCTATCTCCCTGCGAGACACACTGCCAAAGCTTTTCGCTATGATGCAGTCTAGTGCAGACGCACATTACGGCTCTCGGCTGCTGTCCGAAGCCAAGCGCCGGTGGCCGGCGTCTTTCGGCTGAAGCAGCGCTTCGGAGCGTACGGCTGTTGTGTGCGCGAAGCAGCCGCTTCTCCTGCTCCGGGAGCCGGACAGAGCGCTAGCTTGTACGAGGGCGAAGAACGAAGCCGCAGAGCACCGGGCTTCTGCGCGCACCCTAAGGACTGCTAGAGGACCGTGGTGGCCGCTCGCCTGCCCCTTCAATTCCATTCTAGCATCCTTATGGAAGGTGTTCCAGGACAATTTTCCTGAGTTTTGAATTCGTCCTGATGCAGCCCCTCCTGGGAAACTCGTGCTCGTCCTCTGAGGCTCCGAGTGCAGAGACCTCGATGGCAACTGCAGAAATAAAGGGCTGCGTTGAGTTGTCGAGAAGTGAGAACATAGCCAGCGCCTTGTGTTTGGGAGTCAGCAGCTGCTGGACTTTTGCGATTGCTTTCACTGTGCACTGAATACCAGGACGGCATGTGCACGTTAAAACAACGAGCTGGGCAAGAGCAGGAAGCGAACACGGGCATCAGAGAGCATCTGGCATCTTGCCCAGGAAAGGACAGTGTTTTTGGAGTGTGCAGTAAAATCGTGTTTCTGGACAAGGGAGGCATAAGTGCGCTGCGCTCCTAAGCTATCTCCCTGCGAGACACACTGCCAAAGCTTTTCGCTATGATGCAGTCTAGTGCAGACGCACACTACGGCTCTCCGGAGCTGTCCGAAGCCAAGCGCCGGTGGCCGGCGTCTTTCGGCTGAAGCAGCGCTTCGGAGCGTACGGCTGTTGTGTGCGCGAAGCAGCCGCTTCTCCTGCTCCGGGAGCCGGACAGAGCGGTAGCTTGTACGAGGGCGAAGAACGAAGCCGCAGAGCACCGGGCTTCTGCGCGCACCCTAAGGACTGCTAGAGGACCGTGGTGGCCGCTCGCCTGCCCCTTCAATTCCATTCTAGCATCCTTATGGAAGGTGTTCCAGGACAATTTTCCTGAGTTTTGAATTCGTCCTGATGCAGCCCCTCCTGGGAAACTCGTGCTCGTCCTCTGAGGCTCCGAGTGCAGAGACCTCGATGGCAACTGCAGAAATGAAGGGCTGCGTTGAGTTGTCGAGAAGCAAGAACATAGACAGCGCCTTGTGTTTGGGAGTCAGCAGCTGCTGGACTTTTGCGATTGCTTACACTGTGCACTGAATACCAGGACGGCATGTGCACGTTAAAACAACGAGCTGGGCAAGAGCAGGAAGCGAACACGGGCATCAGAGAGCATCTGGCATCTTGCCCTGGAAAGAGCACTGCTTTTGGAGTGTGCAGTAAAATCGTGTTTCTGGACAAGGGAGGCATAAGTGCGCTGCGCTCCTAAGCTATCTCCCTGCGAGACACACTGCCAAAGCTTTTCGCTATGATGCAGTCTAGTGCAGACGCACACTACGGCTCTCGGCTGCTGTCCGAAGCCAAGCGCCGGTGGCCGGCGTCTTTCGGCTGAAGCAGCGCTTCGGAGCGTACGGCTGTTGTGTGCGCGAAGCAGCCGCTTCTCCTGCTCCGGGAGCCGGACAGAGCGGTAGCTTGTACGAGGGCGAAGAACGAAGCCGCAGAGCACCGGGCTTCTGCGCGCACCCTAAGGACTGCTAGAGGACCGTGGTGGCCGCTCGCCTGCCCCTTCAATTCCATTCTAGCATCCTTATGGAAGGTGTTCCAGGACAATTTTCCTGAGTTTTGAATTCGTCCAGATGCAGCCCCTCCTGGGAAACTCGTGCTCGTCCTCTGAGTCTCCGAGTGCAGAGACCTCGATGGCAACTGCAGAAATGAAGGGCTGCGTTGAGTTGTCGAGAAGCAAGAACATAGCCAGCGCCTTGTGTTTGGGAGTCAGCAGCTGCTGGACTTTTGCGATTGTCTTCACGGTGCACTGAATGCCAGGACGGCATGTGCACGTTAAAACAACGAGCTGGGCAAGAGCAGGAAGGGAGCACGGGCATCAGAGAGCATCTGGCATCTTGCCCTGGAAAGGACTGTGTTTTTGGAGTGTGCATTAAAATCGTGTTCCTGGACAAGGGAGGCATAAGTGCACTGCGCTCCTAAGCTATCTCCCTGCGAGACACACTGCCAAAGCTTTTCGCTATGATGCAGTCTAGTGCAGACGCACACTACGGCTCTCCGGAGCTGTCCGAAGCCAAGCGCCGGTGGCCGGCGTCTTTCGGCTGAAGCAGCGCTTCGGAGCGTACGGCTGTTGTGTGCGCGAAGCAGCCACTTCTCCTGCTCCGGGAGCCGGACAGAGCGGTAGCTTGTACGAGGGCGAAGAACGAAGCCGCAGAGCACCGGGCTTCTGCGCGCACCCTAAGGACTGCTAGAGGACCGTGGTGGCCGCTCACCTGCCTCTTCAATTCCCTTCTAGCATACTTATGGAAGATATTCCAGGACAATTTTCCTGAGTTTTGAATTCGTCCTGATGCAGCCCCTCCTGGGAAACTCGTGCTCGTCCTCTGAGGCTCCGAGTGCAGAGACCTCGATGGCAACTGCAGAAATGAAGGGCTGCGTTGAGTTGTCGAGAAGCAAGAACATAGCCAGCGCCTTGTGTTTGGGAGTCAGCAGCTGCTGGACTTTTGCGATTGCTTTCACTGTGCACTGAATACCAGGACGGCATGTGCACGTTAAAACAACGAGCTGGGCAAGAGTAATCGAAAGATCACGGCCGTCAGAAAGCAGCTTATATATTGCCCTAAAAAGAGCATTGCTTTTGGAGTGTGCAGTAAAATCGTGTTTCTGGACAAAGGCGGCATAAGTGCGCTGCGCTCCTAAGCTATCTCCCTGCGAGACACACTGCCAAAGCTTTTCGCTATGATGCAGTCTAGTGCAGACGCACACTAGGGCTCTCCGGAGCTGTCCGAAGCCAAGCGCCGGTGGCCGGCGTCTTTCGGCTGAAGCAGCGCTTCGGAGCGTACGGCTGTTGTGTGCGCGAAGCAGCCGCTTCTCCTGCTCCGGGAGCCGGACAGAGCGGTAGCTTGTACGAGGGCAAAGAACGAAGCCGCAGAGCACCGGGCTTCTGCGCGCACCCTAAGGACTGCTAGAGGACCGTGGTGGCCGCTCGCCTGCCCCTTCAATTCCATTCTAGCATCCTTATGGAAGGTGTTCCAGGACAATTTTCCTGAGTTTTGAATTCGTCCTGATGCAGCCCCTCCTGGGAAACTCGTGCTCGTCCTCTGAGGCTCCGACATGCAGAGACCTCGATGGCAACTGCAGAAATGAAGGGCTGCGTTGAGTTGTCGAGAAGCAAGAACATAGACAGCGCCTTGTGTTTGGGAGTCAGCAGCTGCTGGACTTTTGCGATTGCTTTCACTGTGCACTGAATACCAGGATGGCATGTGCACGTTAAAACAACGAGCTGGGCAAGAGTAATCGAAAGATCACGGCCGTCAGAAAGCAGCTTATATATTGCCCTAAAAAGAGCACTGCTTTTGGAGTGTGCAGTAAAATCGTGTTTCTGGACAAAGGCGGCATAAGTGCGCTGCGCTCCTAAGCTATCTCCCTGCGAGACACACTGCCAAAGCTTTTCGCTATGATGCAGTCTAGTGCAGACGCACACTACGGCTCTCCGGAGCTGTCCGAAGCCAAGCGCCGGTGGCCGGCGTCTTTCGGCTGAAGCAGCGCTTCGGAGCGTACGGCTGTTGTGTGCGCGAAGCAGCCGCTTCTCCTGCTCCGGGAGCCGGACAGAGCGCTAGCTTGTACGAGGGCGAAGAACGAAGCCGCAGGGAGACGACATTGTGTGCACAGCCTTGGCACTGCTAGAGGACGGTGACTAAAGCTCCCTGCCTGTTCAATGCACTGCTGGCATGTTTTCTTGAAGGTGTTCCGAGACAACTTTCCTGGGTTTTGACTTCGTTCTGATGCAGCCCCTCTTGGGAAATCTGTGCTCGTCCCCGGAAGATCGAGATGCAGATAACGCGATGGCAGGTGCCGAAATGAAGGACTCTGTTGAAGTGTCGAGAAGAAAGAACTTAGACAAGCGTGTTGTGTTTGGGAGTCAGCAGCTGCTGGACTTTTGCGATTGCTTTCACTGTGCACTGAATGCCAAGAAGGCATGTGCACGTTAAAACAACGAGCTGGGCATGAGCAGGAAGGGAGCACGGGCATCAGAGAGCATCTGGCATTTTGCCCTGGAAAGAGCACTGCTTTTGGAGTGTGCAGTAAAATCGTGTTTCTGGACAAGGGAGGCATAAGTGCGCTGCGCTCCTAAGCTATCTCCCTGCGAGACACACTGCCAAAGCTTTTCGCTATGATGCAGTCTAGTGCAGACGCACACTACGGCTCTCCGGAGCTGTCCGAAGCCAAGCGCCGGTGGCCGGCGTCTTTCGGCTGAAGCAGCGCTTCGGAGCGTACGGCTGTTGTGTGCGCGAAGCAGCCGCTTCTCCTGCTCTGGGAGCCGGACAGAGCGGTAGCTTGTACGAGGGCGAAGAACGAAGCCGCAGAGCACCGGGCTTCTGCGCGCACCCTAAGGACTGCTAGAGGACCGTGGTGGCCGCTCGCCTGCCCCTTCAATTCCATTCTAGCATCCTTATGGAAGGTGTTCCAGGACAATTTTCCTGAGTTTTGAATTCGTCCTGATGCAGCCCCTCCTGGGAAACTCGTGCTCGTCCTCTGAGGCTCCGAGTGCAGAGACCTTGATGGCAACTGCAGAAATGAAGGGCTGCGTTGAGTTGTCGAGAAGCAAGAACATAGACAGCGCCTTGTGTTTGGGAGTCAGCAGCTGCTGGACTTTTGCGATTGCTTTCACTGTGCACTGAATACCAGGACGGCATGTGCACGTTAAAACAACGAGCTGGGAAAGAGTAATCGAAAGATCACGGCCGTCAGAAAGCAGCTTATATATTGCCCTGGAAAGGACAGTGTTTTTGGAGTGTGCAGTAAAATCGTGTTTCTGGACAAGGGCGGCATAAGTGCGCTGCGCTCCTAAGCTATCTCCCTGCGAGACACACTGCCAAAGCTTTTCGCTATGATGCAGTCTAGTGCAGACGCACATTACGGCTCTCGGCTGCTGTCCGAAGCCAAGCGCCGGTGGCCGGCGTCTTTCGGCTGAAGCAGCGCTTCGGAGCGTACGGCTGTTGTGTGCGCGAAGCAGCCGCTTCTCCTGCTCCGGGAGCCGGACAGAGCGGTAGCTTGTACGAGGGCGAAGAACGAAGCCGCAGAGCACCGGGCTTCTGCGCGCACCCTAAGGACTGCTAGAGGACCGTGGTGGCCGCTCGCCTGCCCCTTCAATTCCATTCTAGCATCCTTATGGAAGGTGTTCCAGGACAATTTTCCTGAGTTTTGAATTCGTCCTGATGCAGCCCCTCCTGGGAAACTCGTGCTCGTCCTCTGAGGCTCCGAGTGCAGAGACCTCGATGGCAACTGCAGAAATAAAGGGCTGCGTTGAGTTGTCGAGAAGTGAGAACATAGCCAGCGCCTTGTGTTTGGGAGTCAGCAGCTGCTGGACTTTTGCGATTGCTTTCACTGTGCACTGAATACCAGGACGGCATGTGCACGTTAAAACAACGAGCTGGGCAAGAGCAGGAAGCGAACACGGGCATCAGAGAGCATCTGGCATCTTGCCCAGGAAAGGACAGTGTTTTTGGAGTGTGCAGTAAAATCGTGTTTCTGGACAAGGGAGGCATAAGTGCGCTGCGCTCCTAAGCTATCTCCCTGCGAGACACACTGCCAAAGCTTTTCGCTATGATGCAGTCTAGTGCAGACGCACACTACGGCTCTCCGGAGCTGTCCGAAGCCAAGCGCCGGTGGCCGGCGTCTTTCGGCTGAAGCAGCGCTTCGGAGCGTACGGCTGTTGTGTGCGCGAAGCAGCCGCTTCTCCTGCTCCGGGAGCCGGACAGAGCGGTAGCTTGTACGAGGGCGAAGAACGAAGCCGCAGAGCACCGGGCTTCTGCGCGCACCCTAAGGACTGCTAGAGGACCGTGGTGGCCGCTCGCCTGCCCCTTCAATTCCATTCTAGCATCCTTATGGAAGGTGTTCCAGGACAATTTTCCTGAGTTTTGAATTCGTCCTGATGCAGCCCCTCCTGGGAAACTCGTGCTCGTCCTCTGAGGCTCCGAGTGCAGAGACCTCGATGGCAACTGCAGAAATGAAGGGCTGCGTTGAGTTGTCGAGAAGCAAGAACATAGACAGCGCCTTGTGTTTGGGAGTCAGCAGCTGCTGGACTTTTGCGATTGCTTTCACTGTGCACTGAATACCAGGACGGCATGTGCACGTTAAAACAACGAGCTGGGCAAGAGCAGGAAGCGAACACGGGCATCAGAGAGCATCTGGCATCTTGCCCTGGAAAGAGCACTGCTTTTGGAGTGTGCAGTAAAATCGTGTTTCTGGACAAGGGAGGCATAAGTGCGCTGCGCTCCTAAGCTATCTCCCTGCGAGACACACTGCCAAAGCTTTTCGCTATGATGCAGTCTAGTGCAGACGCACACTACGGCTCTCGGCTGCTGTCCGAAGCCAAGCGCCGGTGGCCGGCGTCTTTCGGCTGAAGCAGCGCTTCGGAGCGTACGGCTGTTGTGTGCGCGAAGCAGCCGCTTCTCCTGCTCCGGGAGCCGGACAGAGCGGTAGCTTGTACGAGGGCGAAGAACGAAGCCGCAGAGCACCGGGCTTCTGCGCGCACCCTAAGGACTGCTAGAGGACCGTGGTGGCCGCTCGCCTGCCCCTTCAATTCCATTCTAGCATCCTTATGGAAGGTGTTCCAGGACAATTTTCCTGAGTTTTGAATTCGTCCAGATGCAGCCCCTCCTGGGAAACTCGTGCTCGTCCTCTGAGGCTCCGAGTGCAGAGACCTCGATGGCAACTGCAGAAATGAAGGGCTGCGTTGAGTTGTCGAGAAGCAAGAACATAGCCAGCGCCTTGTGTTTGGGAGTCAGCAGCTGCTGGACTTTTGCGATTGTCTTCACGGTGCACTGAATGCCAGGACGGCATGTGCACGTTAAAACAACGAGCTGGGCAAGAGCAGGAAGGGAGCACGGGCATCAGAGAGCATCTGGCATCTTGCCCTGGAAAGGACTGTGTTTTTGGAGTGTGCATTAAAATCGTGTTCCTGGACAAGGGAGGCATAAGTGCACTGCGCTCCTAAGCTATCTCCCTGCGAGACACACTGCCAAAGCTTTTCGCTATGATGCAGTCTAGTGCAGACGCACACTACGGCTCTCCGGAGCTGTCCGAAGCCAAGCGCCGGTGGCCGGCGTCTTTCGGCTGAAGCAGCGCTTCGGAGCGTACGGCTGTTGTGTGCGCGAAGCAGCCGCTTCTCCTGCTCCGGGAGCCGGACAGAGCGGTAGCTTGTACGAGGGCGAAGAACGAAGCCGCAGAGCACCGGGCTTCTGCGCGCACCCTAAGGACTGCTAGAGGACCGTGGTGGCCGCTCACCTGCCTCTTCAATTCCCTTCTAGCATACTTATGGAAGATATTCCAGGACAATTTTCCTGAGTTTTGAATTCGTCCTGATGCAGCCCCTCCTGGGAAACTCGTGCTCGTCCTCTGAGGCTCCGAGTGCAGAGACCTCGATGGCAACTGCAGAAATGAAGGGCTGCGTTGAGTTGTCGAGAAGCAAGAACATAGCCAGCGCCTTGTGTTTGGGAGTCAGCAGCTGCTGGACTTTTGCGATTGCTTTCACTGTGCACTGAATACCAGGACGGCATGTGCACGTTAAAACAACGAGCTGGGCAAGAGTAATCGAAAGATCACGGCCGTCAGAAAGCAGCTTATATATTGCCCTAAAAAGAGCATTGCTTTTGGAGTGTGCAGTAAAATCGTGTTTCTGGACAAAGGCGGCATAAGTGCGCTGCGCTCCTAAGCTATCTCCCTGCGAGACACACTGCCAAAGCTTTTCGCTATGATGCAGTCTAGTGCAGACGCACACTAGGGCTCTCCGGAGCTGTCCGAAGCCAAGCGCCGGTGGCCGGCGTCTTTCGGCTGAAGCAGCGCTTCGGAGCGTACGGCTGTTGTGTGCGCGAAGCAGCCGCTTCTCCTGCTCCGGGAGCCGGACAGAGCGCTAGCTTGTACGAGGGCAAAGAACGAAGCCGCAGAGCACCGGGCTTCTGCGCGCACCCTAAGGACTGCTAGAGGACCGTGGTGGCCGCTCGCCTGCCCCTTCAATTCCATTCTAGCATCCTTATGGAAGGTGTTCCAGGACAATTTTCCTGAGTTTTGAATTCGTCCTGATGCAGCCCCTCCTGGGAAACTCGTGCTCGTCCTCTGAGGCTCCGACATGCAGAGACCTCGATGGCAACTGCAGAAATGAAGGGCTGCGTTGAGTTGTCGAGAAGCAAGAACATAGACAGCGCCTTGTGTTTGGGAGTCAGCAGCTGCTGGACTTTTGCGATTGCTTTCACTGTGCACTGAATACCAGGATGGCATGTGCACGTTAAAACAACGAGCTGGGCAAGAGTAATCGAAAGATCACGGCCGTCAGAAAGCAGCTTATATATTGCCCTAAAAAGAGCACTGCTTTTGGAGTGTGCAGTAAAATCGTGTTTCTGGACAAAGGCGGCATAAGTGCGCTGCGCTCCTAAGCTATCTCCCTGCGAGACACACTGCCAAAGCTTTTCGCTATGATGCAGTCTAGTGCAGACGCACACTACGGCTCTCCGGAGCTGTCCGAAGCCAAGCGCCGGTGGCCGGCGTCTTTCGGCTGAAGCAGCGCTTCGGAGCGTACGGCTGTTGTGTGCGCGAAGCAGCCGCTTCTCCTGCTCCGGGAGCCGGACAGAGCGCTAGCTTGTACGAGGGCGAAGAACGAAGCCGCAGGGAGACGACATTGTGTGCACAGCCTTGGCACTGCTAGAGGACGGTGACTAAAGCTCCCTGCCTGTTCAATGCACTGCTGGCATGTTTTCTTGAAGGTGTTCCGAGACAACTTTCCTGGGTTTTGACTTCGTTCTGATGCAGCCCCTCTTGGGAAATCTGTGCTCGTCCCCGGAAGATCGAGATGCAGATAACGCGATGGCAGGTGCCGAAATGAAGGACTCTGTTGAAGTGTCGAGAAGAAAGAACTTAGACAAGCGTGTTGTGTTTGGGAGTCAGCAGCTGCTGGACTTTTGCGATTGCTTTCACTGTGCACTGAATGCCAAGAAGGCATGTGCACGTTAAAACAACGAGCTGGGCATGAGCAGGAAGGGAGCACGGGCATCAGAGAGCATCTGGCATTTTGCCCTGGAAAGAGCACTGCTTTTGGAGTGTGCAGTAAAATCGTGTTTCTGGACAAGGGAGGCATAAGTGCGCTGCGCTCCTAAGCTATCTCCCTGCGAGACACACTGCCAAAGCTTTTCGCTATGATGCAGTCTAGTGCAGACGCACACTACGGCTCTCCGGAGCTGTCCGAAGCCAAGCGCCGGTGGCCGGCGTCTTTCGGCTGAAGCAGCGCTTCGGAGCGTACGGCTGTTGTGTGCGCGAAGCAGCCGCTTCTCCTGCTCCGGGAGCCGGACAGAGCGGTAGCTTGTACGAGGGCGAAGAACGAAGCCGCAGAGCACCGGGCTTCTGCGCGCACCCTAAGGACTGCTAGAGGACCGTGGTGGCCGCTCGCCTGCCCCTTCAATTCCATTCTAGCATCCTTATGGAAGGTGTTCCAGGACAATTTTCCTGAGTTTTGAATTCGTCCTGATGCAGCCCCTCCTGGGAAACTCGTGCTCGTCCTCTGAGGCTCCGAGTGCAGAGACCTTGATGGCAACTGCAGAAATGAAGGGCTGCGTTGAGTTGTCGAGAAGCAAGAACATAGCCAGCGCCTTGTGTTTGGGAGTCAGCAGCTGCTGGACTTTTGCGATTGCTTTCACTGTGCACTGAATACCAGGACGGCATGTGCACGTTAAAACAACGAGCTGGGAAAGAGTAATCGAAAGATCACGGCCGTCAGAAAGCAGCTTATATATTGCCCTGGAAAGGACAGTGTTTTTGGAGTGTGCAGTAAAATCGTGTTTCTGGACAAGGGCGGCATAAGTGCGCTACGCTCCTAAGCTATCTCCCTGCGAGACACACTGCCAAAGCTTTTCGCTATGATGCAGTCTAGTGCAGACGCACACTACGGCTCTCCGGAGCTGTCCGGAGCCAAGCGCCGGTGGCCGGCGTCTTTCGGCTGAAGCAGCGCTTCGGAGCGTACGGCTGTTGTGTGCGCGAAGCAGCCGCTTCTCCTGCTCCGGGAGCCGGACAGAGCGGTAGCTTGTACGAGGGCGAAGAACGAAGCCGCAGAGCACCGGGCTTCTGCGCGCACCCTAAGGACTGCTAGAGGACCGTGGTGGCCGCTCGCCTGCCCCTTCAATTCCATTCTAGCATCCTTATGGAAGGTGTTCCAGGACAATTTTCCTGAGTTTTGAATTCGTCCTGATGCAGCCCCTCCTGGGAAACTCGTGCTCGTCCTCTGAGGCTCCGAGTGCAGAGACCTCGATGGCAACTGCAGAAATAAAGGGCTGCGTTGAGTTGTCGAGAAGTGAGAACATAGCCAGCGCCTTGTGTTTGGGAGTCAGCAGCTGCTGGACTTTTGCGATTGCTTTCACTGTGCACTGAATACCAGGACGGCATGTGCACGTTAAAACAACGAGCTGGGCAAGAGCAGGAAGCGAACACGGGCATCAGAGAGCATCTGGCATCTTGCCCAGGAAAGGACAGTGTTTTTGGAGTGTGCAGTAAAATCGTGTTTCTGGACAAGGGAGGCATAAGTGCGCTGCGCTCCTAAGCTATCTCCCTGCGAGACACACTGCCAAAGCTTTTCGCTATGATGCAGTCTAGTGCAGACGCACACTACGGCTCTCCGGAGCTGTCCGAAGCCAAGCGCCGGTGGCCGGCGTCTTTCGGCTGAAGCAGCGCTTCGGAGCGTACGGCTGTTGTGTGCGCGAAGCAGCCGCTTCTCCTGCTCCGGGAGCCGGACAGAGCGGTAGCTTGTACGAGGGCGAAGAACGAAGCCGCAGAGCACCGGGCTTCTGCGCGCACCCTAAGGACTGCTAGAGGACCGTGGTGGCCGCTCGCCTGCCCCTTCAATTCCATTCTAGCATCCTTATGGAAGGTGTTCCAGGACAATTTTCCTGAGTTTTGAATTCGTCCTGATGCAGCCCCTCCTGGGAAACTCGTGCTCGTCCTCTGAGGCTCCGAGTGCAGAGACCTCGATGGCAACTGCAGAAATGAAGGGCTGCGTTGAGTTGTCGAGAAGCAAGAACATAGACAGCGCCTTGTGTTTGGGAGTCAGCAGCTGCTGGACTTTTGCGATTGCTTTCACTGTGCACTGAATACCAGGACGGCATGTGCACGTTAAAACAACGAGCTGGGAAAGAGTAATCGAAAGATCACGGCCGTCAGAAAGCAGCTTATATATTGCCCTGGAAAGGACAGTGTTTTTGGAGTGTGCAGTAAAATCGTGTTTCTGGACAAGGGCGGCATAAGTGCGCTACGCTCCTAAGCTATCTCCCTGCGAGACACACTGCCAAAGCTTTTCGCTATGATGCAGTCTAGTGCAGACGCACACTACGGCTCTCCGGAGCTGTCCGAAGCCAAGCGCCGGTGGCCGGCGTCTTTCGGCTGAAGCAGCGCTTCGGAGCGTACGGCTGTTGTGTGCGCGAAGCAGCCGCTTCTCCTGCTCCGGGAGCCGGACAGAGCGGTAGCTTGTACGAGGGCGAAGAACGAAGCCGCAGAGCACCGGGCTTCTGCGCGCACCCTAAGGACTGCTAGAGGACCGTGGTGGCCGCTCGCCTGCCCCTTCAATTCCATTCTAGCATCCTTATGGAAGGTGTTCCAGGACAATTTTCCTGAGTTTTGAATTCGTCCTGATGCAGCCCCTCCTGGGAAACTCGTGCTCGTCCTCTGAGGCTCCGAGTGCAGAGACCTCGATGGCAACTGCAGAAATGAAGGGCTGCGTTGAGTTGTCGAGAAGTGAGAACATAGCCAGCGCCTTGTGTTTGGGAGTCAGCAGCTGCTGGACTTTTGCGATTGCTTTCACTGTGCACTGAATACCAGGACGGCATGTGCACGTTAAAACAACGAGCTGGGCAAGAGCAGGAAGCGAACACGGGCATCAGAGAGCATCTGGCATCTTGCCCTGGAAAGAGCACTGCTTTTGGAGTGTGCAGTAAAATCGTGTTTCTGGACAAGGGAGGCATAAGTGCACTGCGCTCCTAAGCTATCTCCCTGCGAGACACACTGCCAAAGCTTTTCGCTATGATGCAGTCTAGTGCAGACGCACACTACGGCTCTCCGGAGCTGTCCGAAGCCAAGCGCCGGTGGCCGGCGTCTTTCGGCTGAAGCAGCGCTTCGGAGCGTACGGCTGTTGTGTGCGCGAAGCAGCCGCTTCTCCTGCTCCGGGAGCCGGACAGAGCGCTAGCTTGTACGAGGGCGAAGAACGAAGCCGCAGGGAGACGACATTGTGTGCACAGCCTTGGCACTGCTAGAGGACGGTGACTAAAGCTCCCTGCCTGTTCAATGCACTGCTGGCATGCTTTCTCAAAGGTGTTCCGAGACAACTTTCCTGGGTTTTGACTTCGTTCTGATGCAGCCCCTCTTGGGAAATCTGTGCTCGTCCCCGGAAGATCGAGATGCAGATAACGCGATGGCAGGTGCCGAAATGAAGGACTCTGTTGAAGTGTCGAGAAGAAAGAACTTAGACAAGCGTGTTGTGTTTGGGAGTCAGCAGCTGCTGGACTTTTGCAATTGCTTTCACTGTGCACTGAATGCCAAGAAGGCATGTGCACGTTAAAACAACGAGCTGGGCATGAGCAGGAAGGGAGCACGGGCATCAGAGAGCATCTGGCATCTTGCCCTGGAAAGAGCACTGCTTTTGGAGTGTGCAGTAAAATCGTGTTTCTGGACAAGGGAGGCATAAGTGCGCTGCGCTCCTAAGCTATCTCCCTGCGAGACACACTGCCAAAGCTTTTCGCTATGATGCAGTCTAGTGCAGACGCACACTACGGCTCTCGGCTGCTGTCCGAAGCCAAGCGCCGGTGGCCGGCGTCTTTCGGCTGAAGCAGCGCTTCGGAGCGTACGGCTGTTGTGTGCGCGAAGCAGCCGCTTCTCCTGCTCCGGGAGCCGGACAGAGCGGTAGCTTGTACGAGGGCGAAGAACGAAGCCGCAGAGCACCGGGCTTCTGCGCGCACCCTAAGGACTGCTAGAGGACCGTGGTGGCCGCTCGCCTGCCCCTTCAATTCCATTCTAGCATCCTTATGGAAGGTGTTCCAGGACAATTTTCCTGAGTTTTGAATTCGTCCTGATGCAGCCCCTCCTGGGAAACTCGTGCTCGTCCTCTGAGGCTCCGAGTGCAGAGACCTCGATGGCAACTGCAGAAATGAAGGGCTGCGTTGAGTTGTCGAGAAGCAAGAACATAGACAGCGCCTTGTGTTTGGGAGTCAGCAGCTGCTGGACTTTTGCGATTGCTTTCACTGTGCACTGAATACCAGGACGGCATGTGCACGTTAAAACAACGAGCTGGGCAAGAGCAGGAAGCGAACACGGGCATCAGAGAGCATCTGGCATCTTGCCCTGGAAAGAGCACTGCTTTTGGAGTGTGCAGTAAAATCGTGTTTCTGGACAAGGGAGGCATAAGTGCGCTGCGCTCCTAAGCTATCTCCCTGCGAGACACACTGCCAAAGCTTTTCGCTATGATGCAGTCTAGTGCAGACGCACACTACGGCTCTCGGCTGCTGTCCGAAGCCAAGCGCTGGTGGCCGGCGTCTTTCGGCTGAAGCAGCGCTTCGGAGCGTACGGCTGTTGTGTGCGCGAAGCAGCCGCTTCTCCTGCTCCGGGAGCCGGACAGAGCGGTAGCTTGTACGAGGGCGAAGAACGAAGCCGCAGAGCACCGGGCTTCTGCGCGCACCCTAAGGACTGCTAGAGGACCGTGGTGGCCGCTCGCCTGCCCCTTCAATTCCATTCTAGCATCCTTATGGAAGGTGTTCCAGGACAATTTTCCTGAGTTTTGAATTCGTCCAGATGCAGCCCCTCCTGGGAAACTCGTGCTCGTCCTCTGAGGCTCCGAGTGCAGAGACCTCGATGGCAACTGCAGAAATGAAGGGCTGCGTTGAGTTGTCGAGAAGCAAGAACATAGCCAGCGCCTTGTGTTTGGGAGTCAGCAGCTGCTGGACTTTTGCGATTGTCTTCACGGTGCACTGAATGCCAGGACGGCATGTGCACGTTAAAACAACGAGCTGGGCAAGAGCAGGAAGGGAGCACGGGCATCAGAGAGCATCTGGCATCTTGCCCTGGAAAGGACTGTGTTTTTGGAGTGTGCATTAAAATCGTGTTCCTGGACAAGGGAGGCATAAGTGCACTGCGCTCCTAAGCTATCTCCCTGCGAGACACACTGCCAAAGCTTTTCGCTATGATGCAGTCTAGTGCAGACGCACACTACGGCTCTCCGGAGCTGTCCGAAGCCAAGCGCCGGTGGCCGGCGTCTTTCGGCTGAAGCAGCGCTTCGGAGCGTACGGCTGTTGTGTGCGCGAAGCAGCCGCTTCTCCTGCTCCGGGAGCCGGACAGAGCGCTAGCTTGTACGAGGGCGAAGAACGAAGCCGCAGGGAGACGACATTGTGTGCACAGCCTTGGCACTGCTAGAGGACGGTGACTAAAGCTCCCTGCCTGTTCAATGCACTGCTGGCATGTTTTCTTGAAGGTGTTCCGAGACAACTTTCCTGGGTTTTGACTTCGTTCTGATGCAGCCCCTCTTGGGAAATCTGTGCTCGTCCCCGGAAGATCGAGATGCAGATAACGCGATGGCAGGTGCCGAAATGAAGGACTCTGTTGAAGTGTCGAGAAGAAAGAACTTAGACAAGCGTGTTGTGTTTGGGAGTCAGCAGCTGCTGGACTTTTGCGATTGCTTTCACTGTGCACTGAATGCCAAGAAGGCATGTGCACGTTAAAACAACGAGCTGGGCATGAGCAGGAAGGGAGCACGGGCATCAGAGAGCATCTGGCATTTTGCCCTGGAAAGAGCACTGCTTTTGGAGTGTGCAGTAAAATCGTGTTTCTGGACAAGGGAGGCATAAGTGCGCTGCGCTCCTAAGCTATCTCCCTGCGAGACACACTGCCAAAGCTTTTCGCTATGATGCAGTCTAGTGCAGACGCACACTACGGCTCTCGGCTGCTGTCCGAAGCCAAGCGCCGGTGGCCGGCGTCTTTCGGCTGAAGCAGCGCTTCGGAGCGTACGGCTGTTGTGTGCGCGAAGCAGCCGCTTCTCCTGCTCCGGGAGCCGGACAGAGCGGTAGCTTGTACGAGGGCGAAGAACGAAGCCGCAGAGCACCGGGCTTCTGCGCGCACCCTAAGGACTGCTAGAGGACCGTGGTGGCCGCTCGCCTGCCCCTTCAATTCCATTCTAGCATCCTTATGGAAGGTGTTCCAGGACAATTTTCCTGAGTTTTGAATTCGTCCTGATGCAGCCGCTCCTGGGAAACTCGTGCTCGTCCTCTGAGGCTCCGACATGCAGAGACCTCGATGGCAACTGCAGAAATGAAGGGCTGCGTTGAGTTGTCGAGAAGCAAGAACATAGCCAGCGCCTTGTGTTTGGGAGTCAGCAGCTGCTGGACTTTTGCGATTGCTTTCACTGTGCACTGAATACCAGGACGGCATGTGCACGTTAAAACAACGAGCTGGGAAAGAGTAATCGAAAGATCACGGCCGTCAGAAAGCAGCTTATATATTGCCCTGGAAAGGACAGTGTTTTTGGAGTGTGCAGTAAAATCGTGTTTCTGGACAAGGGCGGCATAAGTGCGCTACGCTCCTAAGCTATCTCCCTGCGAGACACACTGCCAAAGCTTTTCGCTATGATGCAGTCTAGTGCAGACGCACACTACGGCTCTCGGCTGCTGTCCGAAGCCAAGCGCCGGTGGCCGGCGTCTTTCGGCTGAAGCAGCGCTTCGGAGCGTACGGCTGTTGTGTGCGCGAAGCAGCCGCTTCTCCTGCTCCGGGAGCCGGACAGAGCGGTAGCTTGTACGAGGGCGAAGAACGAAGCCGCAGAGCACCGGGCTTCTGCGCGCACCCTAAGGACTGCTAGAGGACCGTGGTGGCCGCTCGCCTGCCCCTTCAATTCCATTCTAGCATCCTTATGGAAGGTGTTCCAGGACAATTTTCCTGAGTTTTGAATTCGTCCTGATGCAGCCCCTCCTGGGAAACTCGTGCTCGTCCTCTGAGGCTCCGAGTGCAGAGACCTCGATGGCAACTGCAGAAATAAAGGGCTGCGTTGAGTTGTCGAGAAGTGAGAACATAGCCAGCGCCTTGTGTTTGGGAGTCAGCAGCTGCTGGACTTTTGCGATTGCTTTCACTGTGCACTGAATACCAGGACGGCATGTGCACGTTAAAACAACGAGCTGGGCAAGAGCAGGAAGCGAACACGGGCATCAGAGAGCATCTGGCATCTTGCCCAGGAAAGGACAGTGTTTTTGGAGTGTGCAGTAAAATCGTGTTTCTGGACAAGGGAGGCATAAGTGCGCTGCGCTCCTAAGCTATCTCCCTGCGAGACACACTGCCAAAGCTTTTCGCTATGATGCAGTCTAGTGCAGACGCACACTACGGCTCTCCGGAGCTGTCCGAAGCCAAGCGCCGGTGGCCGGCGTCTTTCGGCTGAAGCAGCGCTTCGGAGCGTACGGCTGTTGTGTGCGCGAAGCAGCCGCTTCTCCTGCTCCGGGAGCCGGACAGAGCGGTAGCTTGTACGAGGGCGAAGAACGAAGCCGCAGAGCACCGGGCTTCTGCGCGCACCCTAAGGACTGCTAGAGGACCGTGGTGGCCGCTCGCCTGCCCCTTCAATTCCATTCTAGCATCCTTATGGAAGGTGTTCCAGGACAATTTTCCTGAGTTTTGAATTCGTCCTGATGCAGCCCCTCCTGGGAAACTCGTGCTCGTCCTCTGAGGCTCCGAGTGCAGAGACCTCGATGGCAACTGCAGAAATGAAGGGCTGCGTTGAGTTGTCGAGAAGCAAGAACATAGACAGCGCCTTGTGTTTGGGAGTCAGCAGCTGCTGGACTTTTGCGATTGCTTTCACTGTGCACTGAATACCAGGACGGCATGTGCACGTTAAAACAACGAGCTGGGAAAGAGTAATCGAAAGATCACGGCCGTCAGAAAGCAGCTTATATATTGCCCTGGAAAGGACAGTGTTTTTGGAGTGTGCAGTAAAATCGTGTTTCTGGACAAGGGCGGCATAAGTGCGCTACGCTCCTAAGCTATCTCCCTGCGAGACACACTGCCAAAGCTTTTCGCTATGATGCAGTCTAGTGCAGACGCACACTACGGCTCTCGGCTGCTGTCCGAAGCCAAGCGCCGGTGGCCGGCGTCTTTCGGCTGAAGCAGCGCTTCGGAGCGTACGGCTGTTGTGTGCGCGAAGCAGCCGCTTCTCCTGCTCCGGGAGCCGGACAGAGCGCTAGCTTGTACGAGGGCGAAGAACGAAGCCGCAGGGAGACGACATTGTGTGCACAGCCTTGGCACTGCTAGAGGACGGTGACTAAAGCTCCCTGCCTGTTCAATGCACTGCTGGCATGCTTTCTCGAAGGTGTTCCGAGACAACTTTCCTGGGTTTTGACTTCGTTCTGATGCAGCCCCTCTTGGGAAATCTGTGCTCGTCCCCGGAAGATCGAGATGCAGATAACGCGATGGCAGGTGCCGAAATGAAGGACTCTGTTGAAGTGTCGAGAAGAAAGAACTTAGACAAGCGTGTTGTGTTTGGGAGTCAGCAGCTGCTGGACTTTTGCAATTGCTTTCACTGTGCACTGAATGCCAAGAAGGCATGTGCACGTTAAAACAACGAGCTGGGCATGAGCAGGAAGGGAGCACGGGCATCAGAGAGCATCTGGCATCTTGCCCTGGAAAGAGCACTGCTTTTGGAGTGTGCAGTAAAATCGTGTTTCTGGACAAGGGAGGCATAAGTGCGCTGCGCTCCTAAGCTATCTCCCTGCGAGACACACTGCCAAAGCTTTTCGCTATGATGCAGTCTAGTGCAGACGCACACTACGGCTCTCGGCTGCTGTCCGAAGCCAAGCGCCGGTGGCCGGCGTCTTTCGGCTGAAGCAGCGCTTCGGAGCGTACGGCTGTTGTGTGCGCGAAGCAGCCGCTTCTCCTGCTCCGGGAGCCGGACAGAGCGCTAGCTTGTACGAGGGCGAAGAACGAAGCCGCAGAGCACCGGGCTTCTGCGCGCACCCTAAGGACTGCTAGAGGACCGTGGTGGCCGCTCGCCTGCCCCTTCAATTCCATTCTAGCATCCTTATGGAAGGTGTTCCAGGACAATTTTCCTGAGTTTTGAATTCGTCCTGATGCAGCCCCTCCTGGGAAACTCGTGCTCGTCCTCTGAGGCTCCGAGTGCAGAGACCTCGATGGCAACTGCAGAAATGAAGGGCTGCGTTGAGTTGTCGAGAAGCAAGAACATAGCCAGCGCCTTGTGTTTGGGAGTCAGCAGCTGCTGGACTTTTGCGATTGCTTTCACTGTGCACTGAATACCAGGACGGCATGTGCACGTTAAAACAACGAGCTGGGAAAGAGTAATCGAAAGATCACGGCCGTCAGAAAGCAGCTTATATATTGCCCTGGAAAGGACAGTGTTTTTGGAGTGTGCAGTAAAATCGTGTTTCTGGACAAGGGCGGCATAAGTGCGCTACGCTCCTAAGCTATCTCCCTGCGAGACACACTGCCAAAGCTTTTCGCTATGATGCAGTCTAGTGCAGACGCACACTACGGCTCTCCGGAGCTGTCCGAAGCCAAGCGCCGGTGGCCGGCGTCTTTCGGCTGAAGCAGCGCTTCGGAGCGTACGGCTGTTGTGTGCGCGAAGCAGCCGCTTCTCCTGCTCCAGGAGCCGGACAGAGCGGTAGCTTGTACGAGGGCGAAGAACGAAGCCGCAGAGCACCGGGCTTCTGCGCGCACCCTAAGGACTGCTAGAGGACCGTGGTGGCCGCTCGCCTGCCCCTTCAATTCCATTCTAGCATCCTTATGGAAGGTGTTCCAGGACAATTTTCCTGAGTTTTGAATTCGTCCTGATGCAGCCCCTCCTGGGAAACTCGTGCTCGTCCTCTGAGGCTCCGAGTGCAGAGACCTCGATGGCAACTGCAGAAATAAAGGGCTGCGTTGAGTTGTCGAGAAGTGAGAACATAGCCAGCGCCTTGTGTTTGGGAGTCAGCAGCTGCTGGACTTTTGCGATTGCTTTCACTGTGCACTGAATACCAGGACGGCATGTGCACGTTAAAACAACGAGCTGGGCAAGAGCAGGAAGCGAACACGGGCATCAGAGAGCATCTGGCATCTTGCCCAGGAAAGGACAGTGTTTTTGGATTGTGCAGTAAAATCGTGTTTCTGGACAAGGGAGGCATAAGTGCGCTGCGCTCCTAAGCTATCTCCCTGCGAGACACACTGCCAAAGCTTTTCGCTATGATGCAGTCTAGTGCAGACGCACACTACGGCTCTCCGGAGCTGTCCGAAGCCAAGCGCCGGTGGCCGGCGTCTTTCGGCTGAAGCAGCGCTTCGGAGCGTACGGCTGTTGTGTGCGCGAAGCAGCCGCTTCTCCTGCTCCGGGAGCCGGACAGAGCGCTAGCTTGTACGAGGGCGAAGAACGAAGCCGCAGAGCACCGGGCTTCTGCGCGCACCCTAAGGACTGCTAGAGGACCGTGGTGGCCGCTCGCCTGCCCCTTCAATTCCATTCTAGCATCCTTATGGAAGGTGTTCCAGGACAATTTTCCTGAGTTTTGAATTCGTCCTGATGCAGCCCCTCCTGGGAAACTCGTGCTCGTCCTCTGAGGCTCCGAGTGCAGAGACCTCGATGGCAACTGCAGAAATGAAGGGCTGCGTTGAGTTGTCGAGAAGCAAGAACATAGACAGCGCCTTGTGTTTGGGAGTCAGCAGCTGCTGGACTTTTGCGATTGCTTTCACTGTGCACTGAATACCAGGACGGCATGTGCACGTTAAAACAACGAGCTGGGCAAGAGCAGGAAGCGAACACGGGCATCAGAGAGCATCTGGCATCTTGCCCTGGAAAGAGCACTGCTTTTGGAGTGTGCAGTAAAATCGTGTTTCTGGACAAGGGAGGCATAAGTGCGCTGCGCTCCTAAGCTATCTCCCTGCGAGACACACTGCCAAAGCTTTTCGCTATGATGCAGTCTAGTGCAGACGCACACTACGGCTCTCGGCTGCTGTCCGAAGCCAAGCGCCGGTGGCCGGCGTCTTTCGGCTGAAGCAGCGCTTCGGAGCGTACGGCTGTTGTGTGCGCGAAGCAGCCGCTTCTCCTGCTCCGGGAGCCGGACAGAGCGGTAGCTTGTACGAGGGCGAAGAACGAAGCCGCAGAGCACCGGGCTTCTGCGCGCACCCTAAGGACTGCTAGAGGACCGTGGTGGCCGCTCGCCTGCCCCTTCAATTCCATTCTAGCATCCTTATGGAAGGTGTTCCAGGACAATTTTCCTGAGTTTTGAATTCGTCCAGATGCAGCCCCTCCTGGGAAACTCGTGCTCGTCCTCTGAGGCTCCGAGTGCAGAGACCTCGATGGCAACTGCAGAAATGAAGGGCTGCGTTGAGTTGTCGAGAAGCAAGAACATAGCCAGCGCCTTGTGTTTGGGAGTCAGCAGCTGCTGGACTTTTGCGATTGTCTTCACGGTGCACTGAATGCCAGGACGGCATGTGCACGTTAAAACAACGAGCTGGGCAAGAGCAGGAAGGGAGCACGGGCATCAGAGAGCATCTGGCATCTTGCCCTGGAAAGGACTGTGTTTTTGGAGTGTGCATTAAAATCGTGTTCCTGGACAAGGGAGGCATAAGTGCACTGCGCTCCTAAGCTATCTCCCTGCGAGACACACTGCCAAAGCTTTTCGCTATGATGCAGTCTAGTGCAGACGCACACTACGGCTCTCCGGAGCTGTCCGAAGCCAAGCGCCGGTGGCCGGCGTCTTTCGGCTGAAGCAGCGCTTCGGAGCGTACGGCTGTTGTGTGCGCGAAGCAGCCGCTTCTCCTGCTCCGGGAGCCGGACAGAGCGCTAGCTTGTACGAGGGCGAAGAACGAAGCCGCAGGGAGACGACATTGTGTGCACAGCCTTGGCACTGCTAGAGGACGGTGACTAAAGCTCCCTGCCTGTTCAATGCACTGCTGGCATGTTTTCTTGAAGGTGTTCCGAGACAACTTTCCTGGGTTTTGACTTCGTTCTGATGCAGCCCCTCTTGGGAAATCTGTGCTCGTCCCCGGAAGATCGAGATGCAGATAACGCGATGGCAGGTGCCGAAATGAAGGACTCTGTTGAAGTGTCGAGAAGAAAGAACTTAGACAAGCGTGTTGTGTTTGGGAGTCAGCAGCTGCTGGACTTTTGCGATTGCTTTCACTGTGCACTGAATGCCAAGAAGGCATGTGCACGTTAAAACAACGAGCTGGGCATGAGCAGGAAGGGAGCACGGGCATCAGAGAGCATCTGGCATTTTGCCCTGGAAAGAGCACTGCTTTTGGAGTGTGCAGTAAAATCGTGTTTCTGGACAAGGGAGGCATAAGTGCGCTGCGCTCCTAAGCTATCTCCCTGCGAGACACACTGCCAAAGCTTTTCGCTATGATGCAGTCTAGTGCAGACGCACACTACGGCTCTCGGCTGCTGTCCGAAGCCAAGCGCCGGTGGCCGGCGTCTTTCGGCTGAAGCAGCGCTTCGGAGCGTACGGCTGTTGTGTGCGCGAAGCAGCCGCTTCTCCTGCTCCGGGAGCCGGACAGAGCGGTAGCTTGTACGAGGGCGAAGAACGAAGCCGCAGAGCACCGGGCTTCTGCGCGCACCCTAAGGACTGCTAGAGGACCGTGGTGGCCGCTCGCCTGCCCCTTCAATTCCATTCTAGCATCCTTATGGAAGGTGTTCCAGGACAATTTTCCTGAGTTTTGAATTCGTCCTGATGCAGCCGCTCCTGGGAAACTCGTGCTCGTCCTCTGAGGCTCCGACATGCAGAGACCTCGATGGCAACTGCAGAAATGAAGGGCTGCGTTGAGTTGTCGAGAAGCAAGAACATAGCCAGCGCCTTGTGTTTGGGAGTCAGCAGCTGCTGGACTTTTGCGATTGCTTTCACTGTGCACTGAATACCAGGACGGCATGTGCACGTTAAAACAACGAGCTGGGCAAGAGTAATCGAAAGATCACGGCCGTCAGAAAGCAGCTTATATATTGCCCTGGAAAGGACAGTGTTTTTGGAGTGTGCAGTAAAATCGTGTTTCTGGACAAGGGCGGCATAAGTGCGCTACGCTCCTAAGCTATCTCCCTGCGAGACACACTGCCAAAGCTTTTCGCTATGATGCAGTCTAGTGCAGACGCACACTACGGCTCTCGGCTGCTGTCCGAAGCCAAGCGCCGGTGGCCGGCGTCTTTCGGCTGAAGCAGCGCTTCGGAGCGTACGGCTGTTGTGTGCGCGAAGCAGCCGCTTCTCCTGCTCCGGGAGCCGGACAGAGCGGTAGCTTGTACGAGGGCGAAGAACGAAGCCGCAGAGCACCGGGCTTCTGCGCGCACCCTAAGGACTGCTAGAGGACCGTGGTGGCCGCTCGCCTGCCCCTTCAATTCCATTCTAGCATCCTTATGGAAGGTGTTCCAGGACAATTTTCCTGAGTTTTGAATTCGTCCTGATGCAGCCCCTCCTGGGAAACTCGTGCTCGTCCTCTGAGGCTCCGAGTGCAGAGACCTCGATGGCAACTGCAGAAATAAAGGGCTGCGTTGAGTTGTCGAGAAGTGAGAACATAGCCAGCGCCTTGTGTTTGGGAGTCAGCAGCTGCTGGACTTTTGCGATTGCTTTCACTGTGCACTGAATACCAGGACGGCATGTGCACGTTAAAACAACGAGCTGGGCAAGAGCAGGAAGCGAACACGGGCATCAGAGAGCATCTGGCATCTTGCCCAGGAAAGGACAGTGTTTTTGGAGTGTGAGTAAAATCGTGTTTCTGGACAAGGGAGGCATAAGTGCGCTGCGCTCCTAAGCTATCTCCCTGCGAGACACACTGCCAAAGCTTTTCGTTATGATGCAGTCTAGTGCAGACGCACACTACGGCTCTCCGGAGCTGTCCGAAGCCAAGCGCCGGTGGCCGGCGTCTTTCGGCTGAAGCAGCGCTTCGGAGCGTACGGCTGTTGTGTGCGCGAAGCAGCCGCTTCTCCTGCTCCGGGAGCCGGACAGAGCGCTAGCTTGTACGAGGGCGAAGAACGAAGCCGCAGAGCACCGGGCTTCTGCGCGCACCCTAAGGACTGCTAGAGGACCGTGGTGGCCGCTCGCCTGCCCCTTCAATTCCATTCTAGCATCCTTATGGAAGGTGTTCCAGGACAATTTTCCTGAGTTTTGAATTCGTCCTGATGCAGCCCCTCCTGGGAAACTCGTGCTCGTCCTCTGAGGCTCCGAGTGCAGAGACCTCGATGGCAACTGCAGAAATGAAGGGCTGCGTTGAGTTGTCGAGAAGCAAGAACATAGCCAGCGCCTTGTGTTTGGGAGTCAGCAGCTGCTGGACTTTTGCGATTGTCTTCACGGTGCACTGAATGCCAGGACGGCATGTGCACGTTAAAACAACGAGCTGGGCAAGAGCAGGAAGAGAGCACGGGCATCAGAGAGCATCTGGCATCTTGCCCTTGAAAGGACAGTGTTTTTGGAGTGTGCAGTAAAATCGTGTTCCTGGACAAAGGAGGCATAAGTGCACTGCGCTCCTAAGCTATCTCCCTGCGAGACACACTGCCAAAGCTTTTCGCTATGATGCAGTCTAGTGCAGACGCACACTACGGCTCTCCGGAGCTGTCCGAAGCCAAGCGCCGGTGGCCGGCGTCTTTCGGCTGAAGCAGCGCTTCGGAGCGTACGGCTGTTGTGTGCGCGAAGCAGCCGCTTCTCCTGCTCCGGGAGCCGGACAGAGCGGTAGCTTGTACGAGGGCGAAGAACGAAGCCGCAGAGCACCGGGCTTCTGCGCGCACCCTAAGGACTGCTAGAGGACCGTGGTGGCCGCTCGCCTGCCCCTTCAATTCCATTCTAGCATCCTTATGGAAGGTGTTCCAGGACAATTTTCCTGAGTTTTGAATTCGTCCTGATGCAGCCCCTCCTGGGAAACTCGTGCTCGTCCTCTGAGGCTCCGAGTGCAGAGACCTCGATGGCAACTGCAGAAATGAAGGGCTGCGTTGAGTTGTCGAGAAGCAAGAACATAGACAGCGCCTTGTGTTTGGGAGTCAGCAGCTGCTGGACTTTTGCGATTGCTTTCACTGTGCACTGAATACCAGGACGGCATGTGCACGTTAAAACAACGAGCTGGGAAAGAGTAATCGAAAGATCACGGCCGTCAGAAAGCAGCTTATATATTGCCCTGGATAGGACAGTGTTTTTGGAGTGTGCAGTAAAATCGTGTTTCTGGACAAGGGCGGCATAAGTGCGCTACGCTCCTAAGCTATCTCCCTGCGAGACACACTGCCAAAGCTTTTCGCTATGATGCAGTCTAGTGCAGACGCACACTACGGCTCTCCGGAGCTGTCCGAAGCCAAGCGCCGGTGGCCGGCGTCTTTCGGCTGAAGCAGCGCTTCGGAGCGTACGGCTGTTGTGTGCGCGAAGCAGCCGCTTCTCCTGCTCCGGGAGCCGGACAGAGCGCTAGCTTGTACGAGGGCGAAGAACGAAGCCGCAGAGCACCGGGCTTCTGCGCGCACCCTAAGGACTGCTAGAGGACCGTGGTGGCCGCTCGCCTGCCCCTTCAATTCCATTCTAGCATCCTTATGGAAGGTGTTCCAGGACAATTTTCCTGAGTTTTGAATTCGTCCTGATGCAGCCCCTCCTGGGAAACTCGTGCTCGTCCTCTGAGGCTCCGAGTGCAGAGACCTCGATGGCAACTGCAGAAATAAAGGGCTGCGTTGAGTTGTCGAGAAGTGAGAACATAGCCAGCGCCTTGTGTTTGGGAGTCAGCAGCTGCTGGACTTTTGCGATTGCTTTCACTGTGCACTGAATACCAGGACGGCATGTGCACGTTAAAACAACGAGCTGGGCAAGAGCAGGAAGCGAACACGGGCATCAGAGAGCATCTGGCATCTTGCCCTGGAAAGAGCACTGCTTTTGGAGTGTGCAGTAAAATCGTGTTTCTGGACAAGGGAGGCATAAGTGCGCTGCGCTCCTAAGCTATCTCCCTGCGAGACACACTGCCAAAGCTTTTCGCTATGATGCAGTCTAGTGCAGACGCACACTACGGCTCTCGGCTGCTGTCCGAAGCCAAGCGCTGGTGGCCGGCGTCTTTCGGCTGAAGCAGCGCTTCGGAGCGTACGGCTGTTGTGTGCGCGAAGCAGCCGCTTCTCCTGCTCCGGGAGCCGGACAGAGCGGTAGCTTGTACGAGGGCGAAGAACGAAGCCGCAGAGCACCGGGCTTCTGCGCGCACCCTAAGGACTGCTAGAGGACCGTGGTGGCCGCTCGCCTGCCCCTTCAATTCCATTCTAGCATCCTTATGGAAGGTGTTCCAGGACAATTTTCCTGAGTTTTGAATTCGTCCAGATGCAGCCCCTCCTGGGAAACTCGTGCTCGTCCTCTGAGGCTCCGAGTGCAGAGACCTCGATGGCAACTGCAGAAATGAAGGGCTGCGTTGAGTTGTCGAGAAGCAAGAACATAGCCAGCGCCTTGTGTTTGGGAGTCAGCAGCTGCTGGACTTTTGCGATTGTCTTCACGGTGCACTGAATGCCAGGACGGCATGTGCACGTTAAAACAACGAGCTGGGCAAGAGCAGGAAGGGAGCACGGGCATCAGAGAGCATCTGGCATCTTGCCCTGGAAAGGACTGTGTTTTTGGAGTGTGCATTAAAATCGTGTTCCTGGACAAGGGAGGCATAAGTGCACTGCGCTCCTAAGCTATCTCCCTGCGAGACACACTGCCAAAGCTTTTCGCTATGATGCAGTCTAGTGCAGACGCACACTACGGCTCTCCGGAGCTGTCCGAAGCCAAGCGCCGGTGGCCGGCGTCTTTCGGCTGAAGCAGCGCTTCGGAGCGTACGGCTGTTGTGTGCGCGAAGCAGCCGCTTCTCCTGCTCCGGGAGCCGGACAGAGCGCTAGCTTGTACGAGGGCGAAGAACGAAGCCGCAGGGAGACGACATTGTGTGCACAGCCTTGGCACTGCTAGAGGACGGTGACTAAAGCTCCCTGCCTGTTCAATGCACTGCTGGCATGTTTTCTTGAAGGTGTTCCGAGACAACTTTCCTGGGTTTTGACTTCGTTCTGATGCAGCCCCTCTTGGGAAATCTGTGCTCGTCCCCGGAAGATCGAGATGCAGATAACGCGATGGCAGGTGCCGAAATGAAGGACTCTGTTGAAGTGTCGAGAAGAAAGAACTTAGACAAGCGTGTTGTGTTTGGGAGTCAGCAGCTGCTGGACTTTTGCGATTGCTTTCACTGTGCACTGAATGCCAAGAAGGCATGTGCACGTTAAAACAACGAGCTGGGCATGAGCAGGAAGGGAGCACGGGCATCAGAGAGCATCTGGCATTTTGCCCTGGAAAGAGCACTGCTTTTGGAGTGTGCAGTAAAATCGTGTTTCTGGACAAGGGAGGCATAAGTGCGCTGCGCTCCTAAGCTATCTCCCTGCGAGACACACTGCCAAAGCTTTTCGCTATGATGCAGTCTAGTGCAGACGCACACTACGGCTCTCGGCTGCTGTCCGAAGCCAAGCGCCGGTGGCCGGCGTCTTTCGGCTGAAGCAGCGCTTCGGAGCGTACGGCTGTTGTGTGCGCGAAGCAGCCGCTTCTCCTGCTCCGGGAGCCGGACAGAGCGGTAGCTTGTACGAGGGCGAAGAACGAAGCCGCAGAGCACCGGGCTTCTGCGCGCACCCTAAGGACTGCTAGAGGACCGTGGTGGCCGCTCGCCTGCCCCTTCAATTCCATTCTAGCATCCTTATGGAAGGTGTTCCAGGACAATTTTCCTGAGTTTTGAATTCGTCCTGATGCAGCCGCTCCTGGGAAACTCGTGCTCGTCCTCTGAGGCTCCGACATGCAGAGACCTCGATGGCAACTGCAGAAATGAAGGGCTGCGTTGAGTTGTCGAGAAGCAAGAACATAGCCAGCGCCTTGTGTTTGGGAGTCAGCAGCTGCTGGACTTTTGCGATTGCTTTCACTGTGCACTGAATACCAGGACGGCATGTGCACGTTAAAACAACGAGCTGGGCAAGAGTAATCGAAAGATCACGGCCGTCAGAAAGCAGCTTATATATTGCCCTGGAAAGGACAGTGTTTTTGGAGTGTGCAGTAAAATCGTGTTTCTGGACAAGGGCGGCATAAGTGCGCTACGCTCCTAAGCTATCTCCCTGCGAGACACACTGCCAAAGCTTTTCACTATGATGCAGTCTAGTGCAGACGCACACTACGGCTCTCGGCTGCTGTCCGAAGCCAAGCGCCGGTGGCCGGCGTCTTTCGGCTGAAGCAGCGCTTCGGAGCATACGGCTGTTGTGTGCGCGAAGCAGCCGCTTCTCCTGCTCCGGGAGCCGGACAGAGCGCTAGCTTGTACGAGGGCGAAGAACGAAGCCGCAGAGCACCGGGCTTCTGCGCGCACCCTAAGGACTGCTAGAGGACCGTGGTGGCCGCTCGCCTGCCCCTTCAATTCCATTCTAGCATCCTTATGGAAGGTGTTCCAGGACAATTTTCCTGAGTTTTGAATTCGTCCTGATGCAGCCCCTCCTGGGAAACTCGTGCTCGTCCTCTGAGGCTCCGAGTGCAGAGACCTCGATGGCAACTGCAGAAATAAAGGGCTGCGTTGAGTTGTCGAGAAGTGAGAACATAGCCAGCGCCTTGTGTTTGGGAGTCAGCAGCTGCTGGACTTTTGCGATTGCTTTCACTGTGCACTGAATACCAGGACGGCATGTGCACGTTAAAACAACGAGCTGGGCAAGAGCAGGAAGCGAACACGGGCATCAGAGAGCATCTGGCATCTTGCCCAGGAAAGGACAGTGTTTTTGGAGTGTGAGTAAAATCGTGTTTCTGGACAAGGGAGGCATAAGTGCGCTGCGCTCCTAAGCTATCTCCCTGCGAGACACACTGCCAAAGCTTTTCGTTATGATGCAGTCTAGTGCAGACGCACACTACGGCTCTCCGGAGCTGTCCGAAGCCAAGCGCCGGTGGCCGGCGTCTTTCGGCTGAAGCAGCGCTTCGGAGCGTACGGCTGTTGTGTGCGCGAAGCAGCCGCTTCTCCTGCTCCGGGAGCCGGACAGAGCGCTAGCTTGTACGAGGGCGAAGAACGAAGCCGCAGAGCACCGGGCTTCTGCGCGCACCCTAAGGACTGCTAGAGGACCGTGGTGGCCGCTCGCCTGCCCCTTCAATTCCATTCTAGCATCCTTATGGAAGGTGTTCCAGGACAATTTTCCTGAGTTTTGAATTCGTCCTGATGCAGCCCCTCCTGGGAAAGTCGTGCTCGTCCTCTGAGGCTCCGAGTGCAGAGACCTCGATGGCAACTGCAGAAATGAAGGGCTGCGTTGAGTTGTCGAGAAGCAAGAACATAGCCAGCGCCTTGTGTTTGGGAGTCAGCAGCTGCTGGACTTTTGCGATTGTCTTCACGGTGCACTGAATGCCAGGACGGCATGTGCACGTTAAAACAACGAGCTGGGCAAGAGCAGGAAGAGAGCACGGGCATCAGAGAGCATCTGGCATCTTGCCCTTGAAAGGACAGTGTTTTTGGAGTGTGCAGTAAAATCGTGTTCCTGGACAAAGGAGGCATAAGTGCACTGCGCTCCTAAGCTATCTCCCTGCGAGACACACTGCCAAAGCTTTTCGCTATGATGCAGTCTAGTGCAGACGCACACTACGGCTCTCCGGAGCTGTCCGAAGCCAAGCGCCGGTGGCCGGCGTCTTTCGGCTGAAGCAGCGCTTCGGAGCGTACGGCTGTTGTGTGCGCGAAGCAGCCGCTTCTCCTGCTCCGGGAGCCGGACAGAGCGGTAGCTTGTACGAGGGCGAAGAACGAAGCCGCAGAGCACCGGGCTTCTGCGCGCACCCTAAGGACTGCTAGAGGACCGTGGTGGCCGCTCGCCTGCCCCTTCAATTCCATTCTAGCATCCTTATGGAAGGTGTTCCAGGACAATTTTCCTGAGTTTTGAATTCGTCCTGATGCAGCCCCTCCTGGGAAACTCGTGCTCGTCCTCTGAGGCTCCGAGTGCAGAGACCTCGATGGCAACTGCAGAAATGAAGGGCTGCGTTGAGTTGTCGAGAAGCAAGAACATAGACAGCGCCTTGTGTTTGGGAGTCAGCAGCTGCTGGACTTTTGCGATTGCTTTCACTGTGCACTGAATACCAGGACGGCATGTGCACGTTAAAACAACGAGCTGGGAAAGAGTAATCGAAAGATCACGGCCGTCAGAAAGCAGCTTATATATTGCCCTGGAAAGGACAGTGTTTTTGGAGTGTGCAGTAAAATCGTGTTTCTGGACAAGGGCGGCATAAGTGCGCTACGCTCCTAAGCTATCTCCCTGCGAGACACACTGCCAAAGCTTTTCGCTATGATGCAGTCTAGTGCAGACGCACACTACGGCTCTCCGGAGCTGTCCGAAGCCAAGCGCCGGTGGCCGGCGTCTTTCGGCTGAAGCAGCGCTTCGGAGCGTACGGCTGTTGTGTGCGCGAAGCAGCCGCTTCTCCTGCTCCGGGAGCCGGACAGAGCGGTAGCTTGTACGAGGGCGAAGAACGAAGCCGCAGAGCACCGGGCTTCTGCGCGCACCCTAAGGACTGCTAGAGGACCGTGGTGGCCGCTCGCCTGCCCCTTCAATTCCATTCTAGCATCCTTATGGAAGGTGTTCCAGGACAATTTTCCTGAGTTTTGAATTCGTCCTGATGCAGCCCCTCCTGGGAAACTCGTGCTCGTCCTCTGAGGCTCCGAGTGCAGAGACCTCGATGGCAACTGCAGAAATAAAGGGCTGCGTTGAGTTGTCGAGAAGTGAGAACATAGCCAGCGCCTTGTGTTTGGGAGTCAGCAGCTGCTGGACTTTTGCGATTGCTTTCACTGTGCACTGAATACCAGGACGGCATGTGCACGTTAAAACAACGAGCTGGGCAAGAGCAGGAAGCGAACACGGGCATCAGAGAGCATCTGGCATCTTGCCCTGGAAAGAGCACTGCTTTTGGAGTGTGCAGTAAAATCGTGTTTCTGGACAAGGGAGGCATAAGTGCGCTGCGCTCCTAAGCTATCTCCCTGCGAGACACACTGCCAAAGCTTTTCGCTATGATGCAGTCTAGTGCAGACGCACACTACGGCTCTCGGCTGCTGTCCGAAGCCAAGCGCCGGTGGCCGGCGTCTTTCGGCTGAAGCAGCGCTTCGGAGCGTACGGCTGTTGTGTGCGCGAAGCAGCCGCTTCTCCTGCTCCGGGAGCCGGACAGAGCGGTAGCTTGTACGAGGGCGAAGAACGAAGCCGCAGAGCACCGGGCTTCTGCGCGCACCCTAAGGACTGCTAGAGGACCGTGGTGGCCGCTCGCCTGCCCCTTCAATTCCATTCTAGCATCCTTATGGAAGGTGTTCCAGGACAATTTTCCTGAGTTTTGAATTCGTCCTGATGCAGCCCCTCCTGGGAAACTCGTGCTCGTCCTCTGAGGCTCCGAGTGCAGAGACCTCGATGGCAACTGCAGAAATAAAGGGCTGCGTTGAGTTGTCGAGAAGTGAGAACATAGCCAGCGCCTTGTGTTTGGGAGTCAGCAGCTGCTGGACTTTTGCGATTGCTTTCACTGTGCACTGAATACCAGGACGGCATGTGCACGTTAAAACAACGAGCTGGGCAAGAGCAGGAAGCGAACACGGGCATCAGAGAGCATCTGGCATCTTGCCCTGGAAAGAGCACTGCTTTTGGAGTGTGCAGTAAAATCGTGTTTCTGGACAAGGGAGGCATAAGTGCGCTGCGCTCCTAAGCTATCTCCCTGCGAGACACACTGCCAAAGCTTTTCGCTATGATGCAGTCTAGTGCAGACGCACACTACGGCTCTCGGCTGCTGTCCGAAGCCAAGCGCCGGTGGCCGGCGTCTTTCGGCTGAAGCAGCGCTTCGGAGCGTACGGCTGTTGTGTGCGCGAAGCAGCCGCTTCTCCTGCTCCGGGAGCCGGACAGAGCGGTAGCTTGTACGAGGGCGAAGAACGAAGCCGCAGAGCACCGGGCTTCTGCGCGCACCCTAAGGACTGCTAGAGGACCGTGGAGGCCGCTCGCCTGTCCCTTCAATTCCATTCTAGCATCCTTATGGAAGGTGTTCCAGGACAATTTTCCTGAGTTTTGAATTCGTCCTGATGCAGCCCCTCCTGGGAAACTCGTGCTCGTCCTCTGAGGCTCCGAGTGCAGAGACCTCGATGGCAACTGCAGAAATGAAGGGCTGCGTTGAGTTGTCGAGAAGCAAGAACATAGCCAGCGCCTTGTGTTTGGGAGTCAGCAGCTGCTGGACTTTTGCGATTGCTTTCACTGTGCACTGAATACCAGGACGGCATGTGCACGTTAAAACAACGAGCTGGGCAAGAGCAGGAAGGGAGCACGGGCATCAGAGAGCATCTGGCATCTTGCCCTGGAAAGGACTGTGTTTTTGGAGTGTGCATTAAAATCGTGTTCCTGGACAAGGGAGGCATAAGTGCACTGCGCTCCTAAGCTATCTCCCTGCGAGACACACTGCCAAAGCTTTTCGCTATGATGCAGTCTAGTGCAGACGCACACTACGGCTCTCCGGAGCTGTCCGAAGCCAAGCGCCGGTGGCCGGCGTCTTTCGGCTGAAGCAGCGCTTCGGAGCGTACGGCTGTTGTGTGCGCGAAGCAGCCGCTTCTCCTGCTCCGGGAGCCGGACAGAGCGCTAGCTTGTACGAGGGCGAAGAACGAAGCCGCAGGGAGACGACATTGTGTGCACAGCCTTGGCACTGCTAGAGGACGGTGACTAAAGCTCCCTGCCTGTTCAATGCACTTCTGGCATGTTTTCTTGAAGGTGTTCCGAGACAACTTTCCTGGGTTTTGACTTCGTTCTGATGCAGCCCCTCTTGGGAAATCTGTGCTCGTCCCCGGAAGATCGAGATGCAGATAACGCGATGGCAGGTGCCGAAATGAAGGACTCTGTTGAAGTGTCGAGAAGAAAGAACTTAGACAAGCATGTTGTGTTTGGGAGTCAGCAGCTGCTGGACTTTTGCGATTGCTTTCACTGTGCACTGAATGCCAAGAAGGCATGTGCACGTTAAAACAACGAGCTGGGCATGAGCAGGAAGGGAGCACGGGCATCAGAGAGCATCTGGCATTTTGCCCTGGAAAGAGCACTGCTTTTGGAGTGTGCAGTAAAATCGTGTTTCTGGACAAGGGAGGCATAAGTGCGCTGCGCTCCTAAGCTATCTCCCTGCGAGACACACTGCCAAAGCTTTTCGCTATGATGCAGTCTAGTGCAGACGCACACTACGGCTCTCGGCTGCTGTCCGAAGCCAAGCGCCGGTGGCCGGCGTCTTTCGGCTGAAGCAGCGCTTCGGAGCGTACGGCTGTTGTGTGCGCGAAGCAGCCGCTTCTCCTGCTCCGGGAGCCGGACAGAGCGGTAGCTTGTACGAGGGCGAAGAACGAAGCCGCAGAGCACCGGGCTTCTGCGCGCACCCTAAGGACTGCTAGAGGACCGTGGTGGCCGCTCGCCTGCCCCTTCAATTCCATTCTAGCATCCTTATGGAAGGTGTTCCAGGACAATTTTCCTGAGTTTTGAATTCGTCCTGATGCAGCCGCTCCTGGGAAACTCGTGCTCGTCCTCTGAGTCTCCGAGTGCAGAGACCTCGATGGCAACTTCAGAAATGAAGGGCTGCGTTGAGTTGTCGAGAAGCAAGAACATAGCCAGCGCCTTGTGTTTGGGAGTCAGCAGCTGCTGGACTTTTGCGATTGTCTTCACGGTGCACTGAATGCCAGGACGGCATGTGCACGTTAAAACAACGAGCTGGGCAAGAGCAGGAAGGGAGCACGGGCATCAGAGAGCATCTGGCATCTTGCCCAGGAAAGGACAGTGTTTTTGGAGTGTGAGTAAAATCGTGTTTCTGGACAAGGGAGGCATAAGTGCGCTGCGCTCCTAAGCTATCTCCCTGCGAGACACACTGCCAAAGCTTTTCGCTATGATGCAGTCTAGTGCAGACGCACACTACGGCTCTCCGGAGCTGTCCGAAGCCAAGCGCCGGTGGCCAGCGTCTTTCGGCTGAAGCAGCGCTTCGGAGCGTACGGCTGTTGTGTGCGCGAAGCAGCCGCTTCTCCTGCTCCGGGAGCCGGACAGAGCGCTAGCTTGTACGAGGGCGAAGAACGAAGCCGCAGGGAGACGACATTGTGTGCACAGCCTTGGCACTGCTAGAGGACGGTGACTAAAGCTCCCTGCCTGTTCAATGCACTGCTGGCATGTTTTCTTGAAGGTGTTCCGAGACAACTTTCCTGGGTTTTGACTTCGTTCTGATGCAGCCCCTCTTGGGAAATCTGTGCTCGTCCCCGGAAGATCGAGATGCAGATAACGCGATGGCAGGTGCCGAAATGAAGGACTCTGTTGAAGTGTCGAGAAGAAAGAACTTAGACAAGCGTGTTGTGTTTGGGAGTCAGCAGCTGCTGGACTTTTGCGATTGCTTTCACTGTGCACTGAATGCCAAGAAGGCATGTGCACGTTAAAACAACGAGCTGGGCATGAGCAGGAAGGGAGCACGGGCATCAGAGAGCATCTGGCATTTTGCCCTGGAAAGAGCACTGCTTTTGGAGTGTGCAGTAAAATCGTGTTTCTGGACAAGGGAGGCATAAGTGCGCTGCGCTCCTAAGCTATCTCCCTGCGAGACACACTGCCAAAGCTTTTCGCTATGATGCAGTCTAGTGCAGACGCACACTACGGCTCTCGGCTGCTGTCCGAAGCCAAGCGCCGGTGGCCGGCGTCTTTCGGCTGAAGCAGCGCTTCGGAGCGTACGGCTGTTGTGTGCGCGAAGCAGCCGCTTCTCCTGCTCCGGGAGCCGGACAGAGCGGTAGCTTGTACGAGGGCGAAGAACGAAGCCGCAGAGCACCGGGCTTCTGCGCGCACCCTAAGGACTGCTAGAGGACCGTGGTGGCCGCTCGCCTGCCCCTTCAATTCCATTCTAGCATCCTTATGGAAGGTGTTCCAGGACAATTTTCCTGAGTTTTGAATTCGTCCTGATGCAGCCGCTCCTGGGAAACTCGTGCTCGTCCTCTGAGTCTCCGAGTGCAGAGACCTCGATGGCAACTGCAGAAATGAAGGGCTGCGTTGAGTTGTCGAGAAGCAAGAACATAGCCAGCGCCTTGTGTTTGGGAGTCAGCAGCTGCTGGACTTTTGCGATTGTCTTCACGGTGCACTGAATGCCAGGACGGCATGTGCACGTTAAAACAACGAGCTGGGCAAGAGCAGGAAGGGAGCACGGGCATCAGAGAGCATCTGGCATCTTGCCCAGGAAAGGACAGTGTTTTTGGAGTGTGAGTAAAATCGTGTTTCTGGACAAGGGAGGCATAAGTGCGCTGCGCTCCTAAGCTATCTCCCTGCGAGACACACTGCCAAAGCTTTTCGCTATGATGCAGTCTAGTGCAGACGCACACTACGGCTCTCGGCTGCTGTCCGAAGCCAAGCGCCGGTGGCCGGCGTCTTTCGGCTGAAGCAGCGCTTCGGAGCGTACGGCTGTTGTGTGCGCGAAGCAGCCGCTTCTCCTGCTCCGGGAGCCGGACAGAGCGGTAGCTTGTACGAGGGCGAAGAACGAAGCCGCAGAGCACCGGGCTTCTGCGCGCACCCTAAGGACTGCTAGAGGACCGTGGTGGCCGCTCGCCTGCCCCTTCAATTCCATTCTAGCATCCTTATGGAAGGTGTTCCAGGACAATTTTCCTGAGTTTTGAATTCGTCCTGATGCAGCCCCTCCTGGGAAACTCGTGCTCGTCCTCTGAGGCTCCGAGTGCAGAGACCTCGATGGCAACTGCAGAAATGAAGGGCTGCGTTGAGTTGTCGAGAAGCAAGAACATAGCCAGCGCCTTGTGTTTGGGAGTCAGCAGCTGCTGGACTTTTGCGATTGCTTTCACTGTGCACTGAATACCAGGACGGCATGTGCACGTTAAAACAACGAGCTGGGAAAGAGTAATCGAAAGATCACGGCCGTCAGAAAGCAGCTTATATATTGCCCTGGAAAGGACAGTGTTTTTGGAGTGTGCAGTAAAATCGTGTTTCTGGACAAGGGCGGCATAAGTGCGCTACGCTCCTAAGCTATCTCCCTGCGAGACACACTGCCAAAGCTTTTCGCTATGATGCAGTCTAGTGCAGACGCACACTACGGCTCTCCGGAGCTGTCCGAAGCCAAGCGCCGGTGGCCGGCGTCTTTCGGCTGAAGCAGCGCTTCGGAGCGTACGGCTGTTGTGTGCGCGAAGCAGCCGCTTCTCCTGCTCCGGGAGCCGGACAGAGCGGTAGCTTGTACGAGGGCGAAGAACGAAGCCGCAGAGCACCGGGCTTCTGCGCGCACCCTAAGGACTGCTAGAGGACCGTGGTGGCTGCTCACCTGCCTCTTCAATTCCCTTCTAGCATCCTTATGGAAGATGTTCCAGGACAATTTTCCTGAGTTTTGAATTCGTCCTGATGCAGCCCCTCCTGGGAAACTCGTGCTCGTCCTCTGAGGCTCCGAGTGCAGAGACCTCGATGGCAACTGCAGAAATGAAGGGCTGCGTTGAGTTGTCGAGAAGCAAGAACATAGCCAGCGCCTTGTGTTTGGGAGTCAGCAGTTGCAGGACTTTTGCGATTGCTTTCACGGTGCACTGAATACCAGGACGGCATGTGCACGTTAAAACAACGAGCTGGGCAAGAGCAGGAAGGGAGCACGGCCATCAAAGAGCATCTGGCATCTTGCCCTGGAAAGAGCACTGCTTTTGGAGTGTGCAGTAAAATCGTGTTCCTGGACAAGGGAGGCATAAGTGCGCTGCGCTCCTAAGCTATCTCCCTGCGAGACACACTGCCAAAGCTTTTCGCTATGATGCAGTCTAGTGCAGACGCACACTACGGCTCTCCGGAGCTGTCCGAAGCCAAGCGCCGGTGGCCGGCGTCTTTCGGCTGAAGCAGCGCTTCGGAGCGTACGGCTGTTGTGTGCGCGAAGCAGCCGCTTCTCCTGCTCCGGGAGCCGGACAGAGCGGTAGCTTGTACGAGGGCGAAGAACGAAGCCGCAGAGCACCGGGCTTCTGCGCGCACCCTAAGGACTGCTAGAGGACCGTGGTGGCCGCTCGCCTGCCCCTTCAATTCCATTCTAGCATCCTTATGGAAGGTGTTCCAGGACAATTTTCCTGAGTTTTGAATTCGTCCTGATGCAGCCCCTCCTGGGAAACTCGTGCTCGTCCTCTGAGGCTCCGAGTGCAGAGACCTCGATGGCAACTGCAGAAATGAAGGGCTGCGTTGAGTTGTCGAGAAGCAAGAACATAGCCAGCGCCTTGTGTTTGGGAGTCAGCAGCTGCTGGACTTTTGCGATTGCTTTCACTGTGCACTGAATACCAGGACGGCATGTGCACGTTAAAACAACGAGCTGGGAAAGAGTAATCGAAAGATCACGGCCGTCAGAAAGCAGCTTATATATTGCCCTGGAAAGGACAGTGTTTTTGGAGTGTGCAGTAAAATCGTGTTTCTGGACAAGGGCGGCATAAGTGCGCTACGCTCCTAAGCTATCTCCCTGCGAGACACACTGCCAAAGCTTTTCGCTATGATGCAGTCTAGTGCAGACGCACACTACGGCTCTCCGGAGCTGTCCGGAGCCAAGCGCCGGTGGCCGGCGTCTTTCGGCTGAAGCAGCGCTTCGGAGCGTACGGCTGTTGTGTGCGCGAAGCAGCCGCTTCTCCTGCTCCGGGAGCCGGACAGAGCGGTAGCTTGTACGAGGGCGAAGAACGAAGCCGCAGAGCACCGGGCTTCTGCGCGCACCCTAAGGACTGCTAGAGGACCGTGGTGGCCGCTCGCCTGCCCCTTCAATTCCATTCTAGCATCCTTATGGAAGGTGTTCCAGGACAATTTTCCTGAGTTTTGAATTCGTCCTGATGCAGCCCCTCCTGGGAAACTCGTGCTCGTCCTCTGAGGCTCCGAGTGCAGAGACCTCGATGGCAACTGCAGAAATAAAGGGCTGCGTTGAGTTGTCGAGAAGTGAGAACATAGCCAGCGCCTTGTGTTTGGGAGTCAGCAGCTGCTGGACTTTTGCGATTGCTTTCACTGTGCACTGAATACCAGGACGGCATGTGCACGTTAAAACAACGAGCTGGGCAAGAGCAGGAAGCGAACACGGGCATCAGAGAGCATCTGGCATCTTGCCCTGGAAAGAGCACTGCTTTTGGAGTGTGCAGTAAAATCGTGTTTCTGGACAAGGGAGGCATAAGTGCGCTGCGCTCCTAAGCTATCTCCCTGCGAGACACACTGCCAAAGCTTTTCGCTATGATGCAGTCTAGTGCAGACGCACACTACGGCTCTCCGGAGCTGTCCGAAGCCAAGCGCCGGTGGCCGGCGTCTTTCGGCTGAAGCAGCGCTTCGGAGCGTACGGCTGTTGTGTGCGCGAAGCAGCCGCTTCTCCTGCTCCGGGAGCCGGACAGAGCGGTAGCTTGTACGAGGGCGAAGAACGAAGCCGCAGAGCACCGGGCTTCTGCGCGCACCCTAAGGACTGCTAGAGGACCGTGGTGGCCGCTCGCCTGCCCCTTCAATTCCATTCTAGCATCCTTATGGAAGGTGTTCCAGGACAATTTTCCTGAGTTTTGAATTCGTCCTGATGCAGCCCCTCCTGGGAAACTCGTGCTCGTCCTCTGAGTCTCCGAGTGCAGAGACCTCGATGGCAACTGCAGAAATGAAGGGCTGCGTTGAGTTGTCGAGAAGCAAGAACATAGCCAGCGCCTTGTGTTTGGGAGTCAGCAGCTGCTGGACTTTTGCGATTGTCTTCACGGTGCACTGAATGCCAGGACGGCATGTGCACGTTAAAACAACGAGCTGGGCAAGAGCAGGAAGGGAGCACGGGCATCAGAGAGCATCTGGCATCTTGCCCAGGAAAGGACAGTGTTTTTGGAGTGTGAGTAAAATCGTGTTTCTGGACAAGGGAGGCATAAGTGCGCTGCGCTCCTAAGCTATCTCCCTGCGAGACACACTGCCAAAGCTTTTCGCTATGATGCAGTCTAGTGCAGACGCACACTACGGCTCTCGGCTGCTGTCCGAAGCCAAGCGCCGGTGGCCGGCGTCTTTCGGCTGAAGCAGCGCTTCGGAGCGTACGGCTGTTGTGTGCGCGAAGCAGCCGCTTCTCCTGCTCCGGGAGCCGGACAGAGCGGTAGCTTGTACGAGGGCGAAGAACGAAGCCGCAGAGCACCGGGCTTCTGCGCGCACCCTAAGGACTGCTAGAGGACCGTGGTGGCCGCTCGCCTGCCCCTTCAATTCCATTCTAGCATCCTTATGGAAGGTGTTCCAGGACAATTTTCCTGAGTTTTGAATTCGTCCTGATGCAGCCCCTCCTGGGAAACTCGTGCTCGTCCTCTGAGGCTCCGAGTGCAGAGACCTCGATGGCAACTGCAGAAATGAAGGGCTGCGTTGAGTTGTCGAGAAGCAAGAACATAGCCAGCGCCTTGTGTTTGGGAGTCAGCAGCTGCTGGACTTTTGCGATTGCTTTCACTGTGCACTGAATACCAGGACGGCATGTGCACGTTAAAACAACGAGCTGGGAAAGAGTAATCGAAAGATCACGGCCGTCAGAAAGCAGCTTATATATTGCCCTGGAAAGGACAGTGTTTTTGGAGTGTGCAGTAAAATCGTGTTTCTGGACAAGGGCGGCATAAGTGCGCTACGCTCCTAAGCTATCTCCCTGCGAGACACACTGCCAAAGCTTTTCGCTATGATGCAGTCTAGTGCAGACGCACACTACGGCTCTCCGGAGCTGTCCGAAGCCAAGCGCCGGTGGCCGGCGTCTTTCGGCTGAAGCAGCGCTTCGGAGCGTACGGCTGTTGTGTGCGCGAAGCAGCCGCTTCTCCTGCTCCGGGAGCCGGACAGAGCGGTAGCTTGTACGAGGGCGAAGAACGAAGCCGCAGAGCACCGGGCTTCTGCGCGCACCCTAAGGACTGCTAGAGGACCGTGGTGGCCGCTCGCCTGCCCCTTCAATTCCATTCTAGCATCCTTATGGAAGGTGTTCCAGGACAATTTTCCTGAGTTTTGAATTCGTCCTGATGCAGCCGCTCCTGGGAAACTCGTGCTCGTCCTCTGAGTCTCCGAGTGCAGAGACCTCGATGGCAACTGCAGAAATGAAGGGCTGCGTTGAGTTGTCGAGAAGCAAGAACATAGCCAGCGCCTTGTGTTTGGGAGTCAGCAGCTGCTGGACTTTTGCGATTGTCTTCACGGTGCACTGAATGCCAGGACGGCATGTGCACGTTAAAACAACGAGCTGGGCAAGAGCAGGAAGGGAGCACGGGCATCAGAGAGCATCTGGCATCTTGCCCAGGAAAGGACAGTGTTTTTGGAGTGTGAGTAAAATCGTGTTTCTGGACAAGGGAGGCATAAGTGCGCTGCGCTCCTAAGCTATCTCCCTGCGAGACACACTGCCAAAGCTTTTCGCTATGATGCAGTCTAGTGCAGACGCACACTACGGCTCTCGGCTGCTGTCCGAAGCCAAGCGCCGGTGGCCGGCGTCTTTCGGCTGAAGCAGCGCTTCGGAGCGTACGGCTGTTGTGTGCGCGAAGCAGCCGCTTCTCCTGCTCCGGGAGCCGGACAGAGCGGTAGCTTGTAGGAGGGCGAAGAACGAAGCCGCAGAGCACCGGGCTTCTGCGCGCACCCTAAGGACTGCTAGAGGACCGTGGTGGCCGCTCGCCTGCCCCTTCAATTCCATTCTAGCATCCTTATGGAAGGTGTTCCAGGACAATTTTCCTGAGTTTTGAATTCGTCCTGATGCAGCCCCTCCTGGGAAACTCGTGCTCGTCCTCTGAGGCTCCGAGTGCAGAGACCTCGATGGCAACTGCAGAAATGAAGGGCTGCGTTGAGTTGTCGAGAAGCAAGAACATAGCCAGCGCCTTGTGTTTGGGAGTCAGCAGCTGCTGGACTTTTGCGATTGCTTTCACTGTGCACTGAATACCAGGACGGCATGTGCACGTTAAAACAACGAGCTGGGAAAGAGTAATCGAAAGATCACGGCCGTCAGAAAGCAGCTTATATATTGCCCTGGAAAGAGCACTGCTTTTGGAGTGTGCAGTAAAATCGTGTTTCTGGACAAGGGCGGCATAAGTGCGCTACGCTCCTAAGCTATCTCCCTGCGAGACACACTGCCAAAGCTTTTCGCTATGATGCAGTCTAGTGCAGACGCACACTACGGCTCTCCGGAGCTGTCCGGAGCCAAGCGCCGGTGGCCGGCGTCTTTCGGCTGAAGCAGCGCTTCGGAGCGTACGGCTGTTGTGTGCGCGAAGCAGCCGCTTCTCCTGCTCCGGGAGCCGGACAGAGCGCTAGCTTGTACGAGGGCGAAGAACGAAGCCGCAGAGCACCGGGCTTCTGCGCGCACCCTAAGGACTGCTAGAGGACCGTGGTGGCCGCTCGCCTGCCCCTTCAATTCCATTCTAGCATCCTTATGGAAGGTGTTCCAGGACAATTTTCCTGAGTTTTGAATTCGTCCTGATGCAGCCCCTCCTGGGAAACTCGTGCTCGTCCTCTGAGGCTCCGAGTGCAGAGACCTCGATGGCAACTGCAGAAATAAAGGGCTGCGTTGAGTTGTCGAGAAGTGAGAACATAGCCAGCGCCTTGTGTTTGGGAGTCAGCAGCTGCTGGACTTTTGCGATTGCTTTCACTGTGCACTGAATACCAGGACGGCATGTGCACGTTAAAACAACGAGCTGGGCAAGAGCAGGAAGCGAACACGGGCATCAGAGAGCATCTGGCATCTTGCCCTGGAAAGAGCACTGCTTTTGGAGTGTGCAGTAAAATCGTGTTTCTGGACAAGGGAGGCATAAGTGCGCTGCGCTCCTAAGCTATCTCCCTGCGAGACACACTGCCAAAGCTTTTCGCTATGATGCAGTCTAGTGCAGACGCACACTACGGCTCTCCGGAGCTGTCCGAAGCCAAGCGCCGGTGGCCGGCGTCTTTCGGCTGAAGCAGCGCTTCGGAGCGTACGGCTGTTGTGTGCGCGAAGCAGCCGCTTCTCCTGCTCCGGGAGCCGGACAGAGCGGTAGCTTGTACGAGGGCGAAGAACGAAGCCGCAGAGCACCGGGCTTCTGCGCGCACCCTAAGGACTGCTAGAGGACCGTGGTGGCCGCTCGCCTGCCCCTTCAATTCCATTCTAGCATCCTTATGGAAGGTGTTCCAGGACAATTTTCCTGAGTTTTGAATTCGTCCTGATGCAGCCCCTCCTGGGAAACTCGTGCTCGTCCTCTGAGTCTCCGAGTGCAGAGACCTCGATGGCAACTGCAGAAATGAAGGGCTGCGTTGAGTTGTCGAGAAGCAAGAACATAGACAGCGCCTTGTGTTTGGGAGTCAGCAGCTGCTGGACTTTTGCGATTGCTTTCACTGTGCACTGAATACCAGGACGGCATGTGCACGTTAAAACAACGAGCTGGGAAAGAGTAATCGAAAGATCACGGCCGTCAGAAAGCAGCTTATATATTGCCCTGGAAAGGACAGTGTTTTTGGAGTGTGCAGTAAAATCGTGTTTCTGGACAAGGGCGGCATAAGTGCGCTACGCTCCTAAGCTATCTCCCTGCGAGACACACTGCCAAAGCTTTTCGCTATGATGCAGTCTAGTGCAGACGCACACTAGGGCTCTCCGGAGCTGTCCGAAGCCAAGCGCCGGTGGCCGGCGTCTTTCGGCTGAAGCAGCGCTTCGGAGCGTACGGCTGTTGTGTGCGCGAAGCAGCCGCTTCTCCTGCTCCGGGAGCCGGACAGAGCGGTAGCTTGTACGAGGGCGAAGAACGAAGCCGCAGAGCACCGGGCTTCTGCGCGCACCCTAAGGACTACTAGAGGACCGTGGAGGCCGCTCGCCTGCCTCTTTAATTCCTTTCTAGCATGCTTTATTGAAGGTGTTCCAGGACAATTTTCCTGAGTTTTGTATACGTCCTGATGCAGCCCCTCCTGGGAAACTCCTGCTCCTCCTCTGAGTCTCCCACATGCAGACAACTCGATGGCAACTGCAGAAAAGAAGGGCTGCGTTGAGTTGTCGAGAAGCAAGAACGTAGCCAGCGCCTTGTGTTTGGGAGTCAGCAACTGCTGGACTTTTGCGATTGCTTTCACTGTGCACTGAATACCAGGACGGCATGTGCACGTTAAAACAACGAGCTGGGCAAGAGCAGGAAGCGAACACGGGCATCAGAGAGCATCTGGCATCTTGCCCTGGAAAGAGCACTGCTTTTGGAGTGTGCAGTAAAATCGTGTTTCTGGACAAGGGAGGCATAAGTGCGCTGCGCTCCTAAGCTATCTCCCTGCGAGACACACTGCCAAAGCTTTTCGCTATGATGCAGTCTAGTGCAGACGCACACTACGGCTCTCGGCTGCTGTCCGAAGCCAAGCGCCGGTGGCCGGCGTCTTTCGGCTGAAGCAGCGCTTCGGAGCGTACGGCTGTTCTGTGCGCGAAGCAGCCGCTTCTCCTGCTCCGGGAGCCGGACAGAGCGGTAGCTTGTACGAGGGCGAAGAACGAAGCCGCAGAGCACCGGGCTTCTGCGCGCACCCTAAGGACTGCTAGAGGACCGTGGTGGCCGCTCGCCTGCCCCTTCAATTCCATTCTAGCATCCTTATGGAAGGTGTTCCAGGACAATTTTCCTGAGTTTTGAATTCGTCCTGATGCAGCCCCTCCTGGGAAACTCGTGCTCGTCCTCTGAGGCTCCGAGTGCAGAGACCTCGATGGCAACTGCAGAAATGAAGGGCTGCGTTGAGTTGTCGAGAAGCAAGAACATAGCCAGCGCCTTGTGTTTGGGAGTCAGCAGCTGCTGGACTTTTGCGATTGTCTTCACGGTGCACTGAATGCCAGGACGGCATGTGCACGTTAAAACAACGAGCTGGGCAAGAGCAGGAAGGGAGCACGGGCATCAGAGAGCATCTGGCATCTTGCCCTGGAAAGGACTGTGTTTTTGGAGTGTGCATTAAAATCGTGTTCCTGGACAAGGGAGGCATAAGTGCACTGCGCTCCTAAGCTATCTCCCTGCGAGACACACTGCCAAAGCTTTTCGCTATGATGCAGTCTAGTGCAGACGCACACTACGGCTCTCCGGAGCTGTCCGAAGCCAAGCGCCGGTGGCCGGCGTCTTTCGGCTGAAGCAGCGCTTCGGAGCGTACGGCTGTTGTGTGCGCGAAGCAGCCGCTTCTCCTGCTCCGGGAGCCGGACAGAGCGCTAGCTTGTACGAGGGCGAAGAACGAAGCCGCAGGGAGACGACATTGTGTGCACAGCCTTGGCACTGCTAGAGGACGGTGACTAAAGCTCCCTGCCTGTTCAATGCACTGCTGGCATGTTTTCTTGAAGGTGTTCCGAGACAACTTTCCTGGGTTTTGACTTCGTTCTGATGCAGCCCCTCTTGGGAAATCTGTGCTCGTCCCCGGAAGATCGAGATGCAGATAACGCGATGGCAGGTGCCGAAATGAAGGACTCTGTTGAAGTGTCGAGAAGAAAGAACTTAGACAAGCGTGTTGTGTTTGGGAGTCAGCAGCTGCTGGACTTTTGCGATTGCTTTCACTGTGCACTGAATGCCAAGAAGGCATGTGCACGTTAAAACAACGAGCTGGGCATGAGCAGGAAGGGAGCACGGGCATCAGAGAGCATCTGGCATTTTGCCCTGGAAAGAGCACTGCTTTTGGAGTGTGCAGTAAAATCGTGTTTCTGGACAAGGGAGGCATAAGTGCGCTGCGCTCCTAAGCTATCTCCCTGCGAGACACACTGCCAAAGCTTTTCGCTATGATGCAGTCTAGTGCAGACGCACACTACGGCTCTCGGCTGCTGTCCGAAGCCAAGCGCCGGTGGCCGGCGTCTTTCGGCTGAAGCAGCGCTTCGGAGCGTACGGCTGTTGTGTGCGCGAAGCAGCCGCTTCTCCTGCTCCGGGAGCCGGACAGAGCGGTAGCTTGTACGAGGGCGAAGAACGAAGCCGCAGAGCACCGGGCTTCTGCGCGCACCCTAAGGACTGCTAGAGGACCGTGGTGGCCGCTCGCCTGCCCCTTCAATTCCATTCTAGCATCCTTATGGAAGGTGTTCCAGGACAATTTTCCTGAGTTTTGAATTCGTCCTGATGCAGCCGCTCCTGGGAAACTCGTGCTCGTCCTCTGAGGCTCCGAGTGCAGAGACCTCGATGGCAACTGCAGAAATGAAGGGCTGCGTTGAGTTGTCGAGAAGCAAGAACATAGCCAGCGCCTTGTGTTTGGGAGTCAGCAGCTGCTGGACTTTTGCGATTGCTTTCACTGTGCACTGAATACCAGGACGGCATGTGCACGTTAAAACAACGAGCTGGGCAAGAGCAGGAAGCGAACACGGGCATCAGAGAGCATCTGGCATCTTGCCCTGGAAAGAGCACTGCTTTTGGAGTGTGCAGTAAAATCGTGTTTCTGGACAAGGGAGGCATAAGTGCGCTGCGCTCCTAAGCTATCTCCCTGCGAGACACACTGCCAAAGCTTTTCGCTATGATGCAGTCTAGTGCAGACGCACACTACGGCTCTCGGCTGCTGTCCGAAGCCAAGCGCCGGTGGCCGGCGTCTTTCGGCTGAAGCAGCGCTTCGGAGCGTACGGCTGTTGTGTGCGCGAAGCAGCCGCTTCTCCTGCTCCGGGAGCCGGACAGAGCGGTAGCTTGTACGAGGGCGAAGAACGAAGCCGCAGAGCACCGGGCTTCTGCGCGCACCCTAAGGACTGCTAGAGGACCGTGGTGGCCGCTCGCCTGCCCCTTCAATTCCATTCTAGCATCCTTATGGAAGGTGTTCCAGGACAATTTTCCTGAGTTTTGAATTCGTCCTGATGCAGCCCCTCCTGGGAAACTCGTGCTCGTCCTCTGAGGCTCCGAGTGCAGAGACCTCGATGGCAACTGCAGAAATGAAGGGCTGCGTTGAGTTGTCGAGAAGCAAGAACATAGCCAGCGCCTTGTGTTTGGGAGTCAGCAGCTGCTGGACTTTTGCGATTGTCTTCACGGTGCACTGAATGCCAGGACGGCATGTGCACGTTAAAACAACGAGCTGGGCAAGAGCAGGAAGGGAGCACGGGCATCAGAGAGCATCTGGCATCTTGCCCAGGAAAGGACAGTGTTTTTGGAGTGTGAGTAAAATCGTGTTTCTGGACAAGGGAGGCATAAGTGCGCTGCGCTCCTAAGCTATCTCCCTGCGAGACACACTGCCAAAGCTTTTCGCTATGATGCAGTCTAGTGCAGACGCACACTACGGCTCTCGGCTGCTGTCCGAAGCCAAGCGCCGGTGGCCGGCGTCTTTCGGCTGAAGCAGCGCTTCGGAGCGTACGGCTGTTGTGTGCGCGAAGCAGCCGCTTCTCCTGCTCCGGGAGCCGGACAGAGCGGTAGCTTGTACGAGGGCGAAGAACGAAGCCGCAGAGCACCGGGCTTCTGCGCGCACCCTAAGGACTGCTAGAGGACCGTGGTGGCCGCTCGCCTGCCCCTTCAATTCCATTCTAGCATCCTTATGGAAGGTGTTCCAGGACAATTTTCCTGAGTTTTGAATTCGTCCTGATGCAGCCCCTCCTGGGAAACTCGTGCTCGTCCTCTGAGGCTCCGAGTGCAGAGACCTCGATGGCAACTGCAGAAATGAAGGGCTGCGTTGAGTTGTCGAGAAGCAAGAACATAGCCAGCGCCTTGTGTTTGGGAGTCAGCAGCTGCTGGACTTTTGCGATTGCTTTCACTGTGCACTGAATACCAGGACGGCATGTGCACGTTAAAACAACGAGCTGGGAAAGAGTAATCGAAAGATCACGGCCGTCAGAAAGCAGCTTATATATTGCCCTGGAAAGGACAGTGTTTTTGGAGTGTGCAGTAAAATCGTGTTTCTGGACAAGGGCGGCATAAGTGCGCTACGCTCCTAAGCTATCTCCCTGCGAGACACACTGCCAAAGCTTTTCGCTATGATGCAGTCTAGTGCAGACGCACACTACGGCTCTCCGGAGCTGTCCGAAGCCAAGCGCCGGTGGCCGGCGTCTTTCGGCTGAAGCAGCGCTTCGGAGCGTACGGCTGTTGTGTGCGCGAAGCAGCCGCTTCTCCTGCTCCGGGAGCCGGACAGAGCGGTAGCTTGTACGAGGGCGAAGAACGAAGCCGCAGAGCACCGGGCTTCTGCGCGCACCCTAAGGACTGCTAGAGGACCGTGGAGGCCGCTCGCCTGCCTCTTTAATTCCTTTCTAGCATGCTTTATTGAAGGTGTTCCAGGACAATTTTCCTGAGTTTTGTATACGTCCTGATGCAGCCCCTCCTGGGAAACTCCTGCTCCTCCTCTGAGTCTCCCACATGCAGACAACTCGATGGCAACTGCAGAAAAGAAGGGCTGCGTTGAGTTGTCGAGAAGCAAGAACGTAGCCAGCGCCTTGTGTTTGGGAGTCAGCAACTGCTGGACTTTTGCGATTGCTTTCACTGTGCACTGAATACCAGGACGGCATGTGCACGTTAAAACAACGAGCTGGGCAAGAGCAGGAAGCGAACACGGGCATCAGAGAGCATCTGGCATCTTGCCCTGGAAAGAGCACTGCTTTTGGAGTGTGCAGTAAAATCGTGTTTCTGGACAAGGGAGGCATAAGTGCGCTGCGCTCCTAAGCTATCTCCCTGCGAGACACACTGCCAAAGCTTTTCGCTATGATGCAGTCTAGTGCAGACGCACACTACGGCTCTCGGCTGCTGTCCGAAGCCAAGCGCCGGTGGCCGGCGTCTTTCGGCTGAAGCAGCGCTTCGGAGCGTACGGCTGTTGTGTGCGCGAAGCAGCCGCTTCTCCTGCTCCGGGAGCCGGACAGAGCGGTAGCTTGTACGAGGGCGAAGAACGAAGCCGCAGAGCACCGGGCTTCTGCGCGCACCCTAAGGACTGCTAGAGGACCGTGGTGGCCGCTCGCCTGCCCCTTCAATTCCATTCTAGCATCCTTATGGAAGGTGTTCCAGGACAATTTTCCTGAGTTTTGAATTCGTCCAGATGCAGCCCCTCCTGGGAAACTCGTGCTCGTCCTCTGAGGCTCCGAGTGCAGAGACCTCGATGGCAACTGCAGAAATGAAGGGCTGCGTTGAGTTGTCGAGAAGCAAGAACATAGCCAGCGCCTTGTGTTTGGGAGTCAGCAGCTGCTGGACTTTTGCGATTGTCTTCACGGTGCACTGAATGCCAGGACGGCATGTGCACGTTAAAACAACGAGCTGGGCAAGAGCAGGAAGGGAGCACGGGCATCAGAGAGCATCTGGCATCTTGCCCTGGAAAGGACTGTGTTTTTGGAGTGTGCATTAAAATCGTGTTCCTGGACAAGGGAGGCATAAGTGCACTGCGCTCCTAAGCTATCTCCCTGCGAGACACACTGCCAAAGCTTTTCGCTATGATGCAGTCTAGTGCAGACGCACACTACGGCTCTCCGGAGCTGTCCGAAGCCAAGCGCCGGTGGCCGGCGTCTTTCGGCTGAAGCAGCGCTTCGGAGCGTACGGCTGTTGTGTGCGCGAAGCAGCCGCTTCTCCTGCTCCGGGAGCCGGACAGAGCGCTAGCTTGTACGAGGGCGAAGAACGAAGCCGCAGGGAGACGACATTGTGTGCACAGCCTTGGCACTGCTAGAGGACGGTGACTAAAGCTCCCTGCCTGTTCAATGCACTGCTGGCATGTTTTCTTGAAGGTGTTCCGAGACAACTTTCCTGGGTTTTGACTTCGTTCTGATGCAGCCCCTCTTGGGAAATCTGTGCTCGTCCCCGGAAGATCGAGATGCAGATAACGCGATGGCAGGTGCCGAAATGAAGGACTCTGTTGAAGTGTCGAGAAGAAAGAACTTAGACAAGCGTGTTGTGTTTGGGAGTCAGCAGCTGCTGGACTTTTGCGATTGCTTTCACTGTGCACTGAATGCCAAGAAGGCATGTGCACGTTAAAACAACGAGCTGGGCATGAGCAGGAAGGGAGCACGGGCATCAGAGAGCATCTGGCATTTTGCCCTGGAAAGAGCACTGCTTTTGGAGTGTGCAGTAAAATCGTGTTTCTGGACAAGGGAGGCATAAGTGCGCTGCGCTCCTAAGCTATCTCCCTGCGAGACACACTGCCAAAGCTTTTCGCTATGATGCAGTCTAGTGCAGACGCACACTACGGCTCTCGGCTGCTGTCCGAAGCCAAGCGCCGGTGGCCGGCGTCTTTCGGCTGAAGCAGCGCTTCGGAGCGTACGGCTGTTGTGTGCGCGAAGCAGCCGCTTCTCCTGCTCCGGGAGCCGGACAGAGCGGTAGCTTGTACGAGGGCGAAGAACGAAGCCGCAGAGCACCGGGCTTCTGCGCGCACCCTAAGGACTGCTAGAGGACCGTGGTGGCCGCTCGCCTGCCCCTTCAATTCCATTCTAGCATCCTTATGGAAGGTGTTCCAGGACAATTTTCCTGAGTTTTGAATTCGTCCTGATGCAGCCGCTCCTGGGAAACTCGTGCTCGTCCTCTGAGGCTCCGAGTGCAGAGACCTCGATGGCAACTGCAGAAATGAAGGGCTGCGTTGAGTTGTCGAGAAGCAAGAACATAGCCAGCGCCTTGTGTTTGGGAGTCAGCAGCTGCTGGACTTTTGCGATTGCTTTCACTGTGCACTGAATACCAGGACGGCATGTGCACGTTAAAACAACGAGCTGGGCAAGAGCAGGAAGCGAACACGGGCATCAGAGAGCATCTGGCATCTTGCCCTGGAAAGAGCACTGCTTTTGGAGTGTGCAGTAAAATCGTGTTTCTGGACAAGGGAGGCATAAGTGCGCTGCGCTCCTAAGCTATCTCCCTGCGAGACACACTGCCAAAGCTTTTCGCTATGATGCAGTCTAGTGCAGACGCACACTACGGCTCTCCGGAGCTGTCCGAAGCCAAGCGCCGGTGGCCGGCGTCTTTCGGCTGAAGCAGCGCTTCGGAGCGTACGGCTGTTGTGTGCGCGAAGCAGCCGCTTCTCCTGCTCCGGGAGCCGGACAGAGCGCTAGCTTGTACGAGGGCGAAGAACGAAGCCGCAGGGAGACGACATTGTGTGCACAGCCTTGGCACTGCTAGAGGACGGTGACTAAAGCTCCCTGCCTGTTCAATGCACTGCTGGCATGTTTTCTTGAAGGTGTTCCGAGACAACTTTCCTGGGTTTTGACTTCGTTCTGATGCAGCCCCTCTTGGGAAATCTGTGCTCGTCCCCGGAAGATCGAGATGCAGATAACGCGATGGCAGGTGCCGAAATGAAGGACTCTGTTGAAGTGTCGAGAAGAAAGAACTTAGACAAGCGTGTTGTGTTTGGGAGTCAGCAGCTGCTGGACTTTTGCGATTGCTTTCACTGTGCACTGAATGCCAAGAAGGCATGTGCACGTTAAAACAACGAGCTGGGCATGAGCAGGAAGGGAGCACGGGCATCAGAGAGCATCTGGCATTTTGCCCTGGAAAGAGCACTGATTTTGGAGTGTGCAGTAAAATCGTGTTTCTGGACAAGGGAGGCATAAGTGCGCTGCGCTCCTAAGCTATCTCCCTGCGAGACACACTGCCAAAGCTTTTCGCTATGATGCAGTCTAGTGCAGACGCACACTACGGCTCTCGGCTGCTGTCCGAAGCCAAGCGCCGGTGGCCGGCGTCTTTCGGCTGAAGCAGCGCTTCGGAGCGTACGGCTGTTGTGTGCGCGAAGCAGCCGCTTCTCCTGCTCCGGGAGCCGGACAGAGCGCTAGCTTGTACGAGGGCGAAGAACGAAGCCGCAGAGCACCGGGCTTCTGCGCGCACCCTAAGGACTGCTAGAGGACCGTGGTGGCCGCTCGCCTGCCCCTTCAATTCCATTCTAGCATCCTTATGGAAGGTGTTCCAGGACAATTTTCCTGAGTTTTGAATTCGTCCTGATGCAGCCCCTCCTGGGAAACTCGTGCTCGTCCTCTGAGGCTCCGAGTGCAGAGACCTCGATGGCAACTGCAGAAATGAAGGGCTGCGTTGAGTTGTCGAGAAGCAAGAACATAGCCAGCGCCTTGTGTTTGGGAGTCAGCAGCTGCTGGACTTTTGCGATTGCTTTCACTGTGCACTGAATACCAGGACGGCATGTGCACGTTAAAACAACGAGCTGGGAAAGAGTAATCGAAAGATCACGGCCGTCAGAAAGCAGCTTATATATTGCCCTGGAAAGGACAGTGTTTTTGGAGTGTGCAGTAAAATCGTGTTTCTGGACAAGGGCGGCATAAGTGCGCTACGCTCCTAAGCTATCTCCCTGCGAGACACACTGCCAAAGCTTTTCGCTATGATGCAGTCTAGTGCAGACGCACACTACGGCTCTCCGGAGCTGTCCGGAGCCAAGCGCCGGTGGCCGGCGTCTTTCGGCTGAAGCAGCGCTTCGGAGCGTACGGCTGTTGTGTGCGCGAAGCAGCCGCTTCTCCTGCTCCGGGAGCCGGACAGAGCGGTAGCTTGTACGAGGGCGAAGAACGAAGCCGCAGAGCACCGGGCTTCTGCGCGCACCCTAAGGACTGCTAGAGGACCGTGGTGGCCGCTCGCCTGCCCCTTCAATTCCATTCTAGCATCCTTATGGAAGGTGTTCCAGGACAATTTTCCTGAGTTTTGAATTCGTCCTGATGCAGCCCCTCCTGGGAAACTCGTGCTCGTCCTCTGAGGCTCCGAGTGCAGAGACCTCGATGGCAACTGCAGAAATAAAGGGCTGCGTTGAGTTGTCGAGAAGTGAGAACATAGCCAGCGCCTTGTGTTTGGGAGTCAGCAGCTGCTGGACTTTTGCGATTGCTTTCACTGTGCACTGAATACCAGGACGGCATGTGCACGTTAAAACAACGAGCTGGGCAAGAGCAGGAAGCGAACACGGGCATCAGAGAGCATCTGGCATCTTGCCCTGGAAAGAGCACTGCTTTTGGAGTGTGCAGTAAAATCGTGTTTCTGGACAAGGGAGGCATAAGTGCGCTGCGCTCCTAAGCTATCTCCCTGCGAGACACACTGCCAAAGCTTTTCGCTATGATGCAGTCTAGTGCAGACGCACACTACGGCTCTCGGCTGCTGTCCGAAGCCAAGCGCCGGTGGCCGGCGTCTTTCGGCTGAAGCAGCGCTTCGGAGCGTACGGCTGTTGTGTGCGCGAAGCAGCCGCTTCTCCTGCTCCGGGAGCCGGACAGAGCGTTAGCTTGTACGAGGGCGAAGAACGAAGCCGCAGAGCACCGGGCTTCTGCGCGCACCCTAAGGACTGCTAGAGGACCGTGGTGGCCGCTCGCCTGCCCCTTCAATTCCATTCTAGCATCCTTATGGAAGGTGTTCCAGGACAATTTTCCTGAGTTTTGAATTCGTCCTGATGCAGCCCCTCCTGGGAAACTCGTGCTCGTCCTCTGAGGCTCCGAGTGCAGAGACCTCGATGGCAACTGCAGAAATGAAGGGCTGCGTTGAGTTGTCGAGAAGCAAGAACATAGCCAGCGCCTTGTGTTTGGGAGTCAGCAGCTGCTGGACTTTTGCGATTGTCTTCACGGTGCACTGAATGCCAGGACGGCATGTGCACGTTAAAACAACGAGCTGGGCAAGAGCAGGAAGGGAGCACGGGCATCAGAGAGCATCTGGCATCTTGCCCTGGAAAGGACTGTGTTTTTGGAGTGTGCATTAAAATCGTGTTCCTGGACAAGGGAGGCATAAGTGCACTGCGCTCCTAAGCTATCTCCCTGCGAGACACACTGCCAAAGCTTTTCGCTATGATGCAGTCTAGTGCAGACGCACACTACGGCTCTCCGGAGCTGTCCGAAGCCAAGCGCCGGTGGCCGGCGTCTTTCGGCTGAAGCAGCGCTTCGGAGCGTACGGCTGTTGTGTGCGCGAAGCAGCCGCTTCTCCTGCTCCGGGAGCCGGACAGAGCGGTAGCTTGTACGAGGGCGAAGAACGAAGCCGCAGGGAGACGACATTGTGTGCACAGCCTTGGCACTGCTAGAGGACGGTGACTAAAGCTCCCTGCCTGTTCAATGCACTGCTGGCATGTTTTCTTGAAGGTGTTCCGAGACAACTTTCCTGGGTTTTGACTTCGTTCTGATGCAGCCCCTCTTGGGAAATCTGTGCTCGTCCCCGGAAGATCGAGATGCAGATAACGCGATGGCAGGTGCCGAAATGAAGGACTCTGTTGAAGTGTCGAGAAGAAAGAACTTAGACAAGCGTGTTGTGTTTGGGAGTCAGCAGCTGCTGGACTTTTGCGATTGCTTTCACTGTGCACTGAATGCCAAGAAGGCATGTGCACGTTAAAACAACGAGCTGGGCATGAGCAGGAAGGGAGCACGGGCATCAGAGAGCATCTGGCATTTTGCCCTGGAAAGAGCACTGCTTTTGGAGTGTGCAGTAAAATCGTGTTTCTGGACAAGGGAGGCATAAGTGCGCTGCGCTCCTAAGCTATCTCCCTGCGAGACACACTGCCAAAGCTTTTCGCTATGATGCAGTCTAGTGCAGACGCACACTACGGCTCTCGGCTGCTGTCCGAAGCCAAGCGCCGGTGGCCGGCGTCTTTCGGCTGAAGCAGCGCTTCGGAGCGTACGGCTGTTGTGTGCGCGAAGCAGCCGCTTCTCCTGCTCCGGGAGCCGGACAGAGCGGTAGCTTGTACGAGGGCGAAGAACGAAGCCGCAGAGCACCGGGCTTCTGCGCGCACCCTAAGGACTGCTAGAGGACCGTGGTGGCCGCTCGCCTGCCCCTTCAATTCCATTCTAGCATCCTTATGGAAGGTGTTCCAGGACAATTTTCCTGAGTTTTGAATTCGTCCTGATGCAGCCGCTCCTGGGAAACTCGTGCTCGTCCTCTGAGTCTCCGAGTGCAGAGACCTCGATGGCAACTGCAGAAATGAAGGGCTGCGTTGAGTTGTCGAGAAGCAAGAACATAGCCAGCGCCTTGTGTTTGGGAGTCAGCAGCTGCTGGACTTTTGCGATTGTCTTCACGGTGCACTGAATGCCAGGACGGCATGTGCACGTTAAAACAACGAGCTGGGAAAGAGCAGGAAGGGAGCACGGGCATCAGAGAGCATCTGGCATCTTGCCCAGGAAAGGACAGTGTTTTTGGAGTGTGAGTAAAATCGTGTTTCTGGACAAGGGAGGCATAAGTGCGCTGCGCTCCTAAGCTATCTCCCTGCGAGACACACTGCCAAAGCTTTTCGCTATGATGCAGTCTAGTGCAGACGCACACTACGGCTCTCCGGAGCTGTCCGAAGCCAAGCGCCGGTGGCCGGCGTCTTTCGGCTGAAGCAGCGCTTCGGAGCGTACGGCTGTTGTGTGCGCGAAGCAGCCGCTTCTCCTGCTCCGGGAGCCGGACAGAGCGCTAGCTTGTACGAGGGCGAAGAACGAAGCCGCAGGGAGACGACATTGTGTGCACAGCCTTGGCACTGCTAGAGGACGGTGACTAAAGCTCCCTGCCTGTTCAATGCACTGCTGGCATGTTTTCTTGAAGGTGTTCCGAGACAACTTTCCTGGGTTTTGACTTCGTTCTGATGCAGCCCCTCTTGGGAAATCTGTGCTCGTCCCCGGAAGATCGAGATGCAGATAACGCGATGGCAGGTGCCGAAATGAAGGACTCTGTTGAAGTGTCGAGAAGAAAGAACTTAGACAAGCGTGTTGTGTTTGGGAGTCAGCAGCTGCTGGACTTTTGCGATTGCTTTCACTGTGCACTGAATGCCAAGAAGGCATGTGCACGTTAAAACAACGAGCTGGGCATGAGCAGGAAGGGAGCACGGGCATCAGAGAGCATCTGGCATTTTGCCCTGGAAAGAGCACTGCTTTTGGAGTGTGCAGTAAAATCGTGTTTCTGGACAAGGGAGGCATAAGTGCGCTGCGCTCCTAAGCTATCTCCCTGCGAGACACACTGCCAAAGCTTTTCGCTATGATGCAGTCTAGTGCAGACGCACACTACGGCTCTCGGCTGCTGTCCGAAGCCAAGCGCCGGTGGCCGGCGTCTTTCGGCTGAAGCAGCGCTTCGGAGCGTACGGCTGTTGTGTGCGCGAAGCAGCCGCTTCTCCTGCTCCGGGAGCCGGACAGAGCGCTAGCTTGTACGAGGGCGAAGAACGAAGCCGCAGAGCACCGGGCTTCTGCGCGCACCCTAAGGACTGCTAGAGGACCGTGGTGGCCGCTCGCCTGCCCCTTCAATTCCATTCTAGCATCCTTATGGAAGGTGTTCCAGGACAATTTTCCTGAGTTTTGAATTCGTCCTGATGCAGCCCCTCCTGGGAAACTCGTGCTCGTCCTCTGAGTCTCCGAGTGCAGAGACCTCGATGGCAACTGCAGAAATGAAGGGCTGCGTTGAGTTGTCGAGAAGCAAGAACATAGCCAGCGCCTTGTGTTTGGGAGTCAGCAGCTGCTGGACTTTTGCGATTGCTTTCACTGTGCACTGAATACCAGGACGGCATGTGCACGTTAAAACAACGAGCTGGGAAAGAGTAATCGAAAGATCACGGCCGTCAGAAAGCAGCTTATATATTGCCCTGGAAAGGACAGTGTTTTTGGAGTGTGCAGTAAAATCGTGTTTCTGGACAAGGGCGGCATAAGTGCGCTACGCTCCTAAGCTATCTCCCTGCGAGACACACTGCCAAAGCTTTTCGCTATGATGCAGTCTAGTGCAGACGCACACTACGGCTCTCCGGAGCTGTCCGGAGCCAAGCGCCGGTGGCCGGCGTCTTTCGGCTGAAGCAGCGCTTCGGAGCGTACGGCTGTTGTGTGCGCGAAGCAGCCGCTTCTCCTGCTCCGGGAGCCGGACAGAGCGGTAGCTTGTACGAGGGCGAAGAACGAAGCCGCAGAGCACCGGGCTTCTGCGCGCACCCTAAGGACTGCTAGAGGACCGTGGTGGCCGCTCGCCTGCCCCTTCAATTCCATTCTAGCATCCTTATGGAAGGTGTTCCAGGACAATTTTCCTGAGTTTTGAATTCGTCCTGATGCAGCCCCTCCTGGGAAACTCGTGCTCGTCCTCTGAGGCTCCGAGTGCAGAGACCTCGATGGCAACTGCAGAAATGAAGGGCTGCGTTGAGTTGTCGAGAAGTGAGAACATAGCCAGCGCCTTGTGTTTGGGAGTCAGCAGCTGCTGGACTTTTGCGATTGCTTTCACTGTGCACTGAATACCAGGACGGCATGTGCACGTTAAAACAACGAGCTGGGCAAGAGCAGGAAGCGAACACGGGCATCAGAGAGCATCTGGCATTTTGCCCTGGAAAGGACAGTGTTTTTGGAGTGTGCAGTAAAATCGTGTTTCTGGACAAGGGAGGCATAAGTGCGCTGCGCTCCTAAGCTATCTCCCTGCGAGACACACTGCCAAAGCTTTTCGCTATGATGCAGTCTAGTGCAGACGCACACTACGGCTCTCCGGAGCTGTCCGAAGCCAAGCGCCGGTGGCCGGCGTCTTTCGGCTGAAGCAGCGCTTCGGAGCGTACGGCTGTTGTGTGCGCGAAGCAGCCGCTTCTCCTGCTCCGGGAGCCGGACAGAGCGGTAGCTTGTACGAGGGCGAAGAACGAAGCCGCAGAGCACCGGGCTTCTGCGCGCACCCTAAGGACTGCTAGAGGACCGTGGTGGCCGCTCGCCTGCCCCTTCAATTCCATTCTAGCATCCTTATGGAAGGTGTTCCAGGACAATTTTCCTGAGTTTTGAATTCGTCCTGATGCAGCCCCTCCTGGGAAACTCGTGCTCGTCCTCTGAGGCTCCGAGTGCAGAGACCTCGATGGCAACTGCAGAAATGAAGGGCTGCGTTGAGTTGTCGAGAAGCAAGAACATAGCCAGCGCCTTGTGTTTGGGAGTCAGCAGCTGCTGGACTTTTGCGATTGCTTTCACTGTGCACTGAATACCAGGACGGCATGTGCACGTTAAAACAACGAGCTGGGAAAGAGTAATCGAAAGATCACGGCCGTCAGAAAGCAGCTTATATATTGCCCTGGAAAGGACAGTGTTTTTGGAGTGTGCAGTAAAATCGTGTTTCTGGACAAGGGCGGCATAAGTGCGCTACGCTCCTAAGCTATCTCCCTGCGAGACACACTGCCAAAGCTTTTCGCTATGATGCAGTCTAGTGCAGACGCACACTACGGCTCTCCGGAGCTGTCCGAAGCCAAGCGCCGGTGGCCGGCGTCTTTCGGCTGAAGCAGCGCTTCGGAGCGTACGGCTGTTGTGTGCGCGAAGCAGCCGCTTCTCCTGCTCCGGGAGCCGGACAGAGCGGTAGCTTGTACGAGGGCGAAGAACGAAGCCGCAGAGCACCGGGCTTCTGCGCGCACCCTAAGGACTGCTAGAGGACCGTGGAGGCCGGTCGCCTGCCTCTTTAATTCCTTTCTAGCATGCTTTATTGAAGGTGTTCCAGGACAATTTTCCTGAGTTTTGTATACGTCCTGATGCAGCCCCTCCTGGGAAACTCCTGCTCCTCCTCTGAGTCTCCCACATGCAGACACCTCGACGGCAACTGCAGAAAAGAAGGGCTGCGTTGAGTTGTCGAGAAGCAAGAACGTAGCCAGCGCCTTGTGTTTGGGAGTCAGCAGCTGCTGGACTTTTGCGATTGCTTTCACTGTGCACTGAATGCCAGGACAACATGTGCGCGTTAAAACAACGAGCTGGGCATGAGCAGGAAGGGAGCACGGCCATCAAAGAGCATCTGTCATCTGGCCCTGAAAAAGGCAGTGTTTTTGGAGTGTGCAGTAAAATCGTGTTTCTGGACAAGGGAGGCATAAGTGCGCTGCGCTCCTAAGCTATCTCCCTGCGAGACACACTGCCAAAGCTTTTCGCTATGATGCAGTCTAGTGCAGACGCACACTACGGCTCTCGGCTGCTGTCCGAAGCCAAGCGCTGGTGGCCAGCGTCTTTCGGCTGAAGCAGCGCTTCGGAGCGTACGGCTGTTGTGTGCGCGAAGCAGCCGCTTCTCCTGCTCCGGGAGCCGGACAGAGCGGTAGCTTGTACGAGGGCGAAGAACGAAGCCGCAGAGCACCGGGCTTCTGCGCGCACCCTAAGGACTGCTAGAGGACCGTGGTGGCCGCTCGCCTGCCCCTTCAATTCCATTCTAGCATCCTTATGGAAGGTGTTCCAGGACAATTTTCCTGAGTTTTGAATTCGTCCTGATGCAGCCCCTCCTGGGAAACTCGTGCTCGTCCTCTGAGGCTCCGAGTGCAGAGACCTCGATGGCAACTGCAGAAATGAAGGGCTGCGTTGAGTTGTCGAGAAGCAAGAACATAGCCAGCGCCTTGTGTTTGGGAGTCAGCAGCTGCTGGACTTTTGCGATTGTCTTCACGGTGCACTGAATGCCAGGACGGCATGTGCACGTTAAAACAACGAGCTGGGCAAGAGCAGGAAGGGAGCACGGGCATCAGAGAGCATCTGGCATCTTGCCCTGGAAAGGACTGTGTTTTTGGAGTGTGCATTAAAATCGTGTTCCTGGACAAGGGAGGCATAAGTGCACTGCGCTCCTAAGCTATCTCCCTGCGAGACACACTGCCAAAGCTTTTCGCTATGATGCAGTCTAGTGCAGACGCACACTACGGCTCTCCGGAGCTGTCCGAAGCCAAGCGCCGGTGGCCGGCGTCTTTCGGCTGAAGCAGCGCTTCGGAGCGTACGGCTGTTGTGTGCGCGAAGCAGCCGCTTCTCCTGCTCCGGGAGCCGGACAGAGCGCTAGCTTGTACGAGGGCGAAGAACGAAGCCGCAGGGAGACGACATTGTGTGCACAGCCTTGGCACTGCTAGAGGACGGTGACTAAAGCTCCCTGCCTGTTCAATGCACTGCTGGCATGCTTTCTCGAAGGTGTTCCGAGACAACTTTCCTGGGTTTTGACTTCGTTCTGATGCAGCCCCTCTTGGGAAATCTGTGCTCGTCCCCGGAAGATCGAGATGCAGATAACGCGATGGCAGGTGCCGAAATGAAGGACTCTGTTGAAGTGTCGAGAAGAAAGAACTTAGACAAGCGTGTTGTGTTTGGGAGTCAGCAGCTGCTGGACTTTTGCGATTGCTTTCACTGTGCACTGAATGCCAAGAAGGCATGTGCACGTTAAAACAACGAGCTGGGCATGAGCAGGAAGCGAACACGGGCATCAGAGAGCATCTGGCATTTTGCCCTGGAAAGAGCACTGCTTTTGGAGTGTGCAGTAAAATCGTGTTTCTGGACAAGGGAGGCATAAGTGCGCTGCGCTCCTAAGCTATCTCCCTGCGAGACACACTGCCAAAGCTTTTCGCTATGATGCAGTCTAGTGCAGACGCACACTACGGCTCTCGGCTGCTGTCCGAAGCCAAGCGCCGGTGGCCGGCGTCTTTCGGCTGAAGCAGCGCTTCGGAGCGTACGGCTGTTGTGTGCGCGAAGCAGCCGCTTCTCCTGCTCCGGGAGCCGGACAGAGCGGTAGCTTGTACGAGGGCGAAGAACGAAGCCGCAGAGCACCGGGCTTCTGCGCGCACCCTAAGGACTGCTAGAGGACCGTGGTGGCCGCTCGCCTGCCCCTTCAATTCCATTCTAGCATCCTTATGGAAGGTGTTCCAGGACAATTTTCCTGAGTTTTGAATTCGTCCTGATGCAGCCCCTCCTGGGAAACTCGTGCTCATCCTCTGAGTCTCCGAGTGCAGAGACCTCGATGGCAACTGCAGAAATGAAGGGCTGCGTTGAGTTGTCGAGAAGCAAGAACATAGACAGCGCCTTGTGTTTGGGAGTCAGCAGCTGCTGGACTTTTGCGATTGCTTTCACTGTGCACTGAATACCAGGACGGCATGTGCACGTAAAAACAACGAGCTGGGAAAGAGTAATCGAAAGATCACGGCCGTCAGAAAGCAGCTTATATATTGCCCTGGAAAGGACAGTGTTTTTGGAGTGTGCAGTAAAATCGTGTTTCTGGACAAGGGCGGCATAAGTGCGCTACGCTCCTAAGCTATCTCCCTGCGAGACACACTGCCAAAGCTTTTCGCTATGATGCAGTCTAGTGCAGACGCACACTACGGCTCTCGGCTGCTGTCCGAAGCCAAGCGCCGGTGGCCGGCGTCTTTCGGCTGAAGCAGCGCTTCGGAGCGTACGGCTGTTGTGTGCGCGAAGCAGCCGCTTCTCCTGCTCCGGGAGCCGGACAGAGCGGTAGCTTGTACGAGGGCGAAGAACGAAGCCGCAGAGCACCGGGCTTCTGCGCGCACCCTAAGGACTGCTAGAGGACCGTGGTGGCCGCTCGCCTGCCCCTTCAATTCCATTCTAGCATCCTTATGGAAGGTGTTCCAGGACAATTTTCCTGAGTTTTGAATTCGTCCTGATGCAGCCCCTCCTGGGAAACTCGTGCTCGTCCTCTGAGGCTCCGAGTGCAGAGACCTCGATGGCAACTGCAGAAATAAAGGGCTGCGTTGAGTTGTCGAGAAGTGAGAACATAGCCAGCGCCTTGTGTTTGGGAGTCAGCAGCTGCTGGACTTTTGCGATTGCTTTCACTGTGCACTGAATACCAGGACGGCATGTGCACGTTAAAACAACGAGCTGGGCAAGAGCAGGAAGCGAACACGGGCATCAGAGAGCATCTGCATCTTGCCCAGGAAAGGACAGTGTTTTTGGAGTGTGCAGTAAAATCGTGTTCCTGGACAAGGGAGGCATAAGTGCGCTGCGCTCCTAAGCTATCTCCCTGCGAGACACACTGCCAAAGCATTTCGCTATGATGCAGTCTAGTGCAGACGCACACTACGGCTCTCGGCTGCTGTCCGAAGCCAAGCGCCGGTGGCCGGCGTCTTTCGGCTGAAGCAGCGCTTCGGAGCGTACGGCTGTTGTGTGCGCGAAGCAGCCGCTTCTCCTGCTCCGGGAGCCGGACAGAGCGGTAGCTTGTACGAGGGCGAAGAACGAAGCCGCAGAGCACCGGGCTTCTGCGCGCACCCTAAGGACTGCTAGAGGACCGTGGTGGCCGCTCGCCTGCCCCTTCAATTCCATTCTAGCATCCTTATGGAAGGTGTTCCAGGACAATTTTCCTGAGTTTTGAATTCGTCCTGATGCAGCCCCTCCTGGGAAACTCGTGCTCGTCCTCTGAGGCTCCGAGTGCAGAGACCTCGATGGCAACTGCAGAAATGAAGGGCTGCGTTGAGTTGTCGAGAAGCAAGAACATAGACAGCGCCTTGTGTTTGGGAGTCAGCAGCTGCTGGACTTTTGCGATTGCTTTCACTGTGCACTGAATACCAGGACGGCATGTGCACGTTAAAACAACGAGCTGGGAAAGAGTAATCGAAAGATCACGGCCGTCAGAAAGCAGCTTATATATTGCCCTGGAAAGGACAGTGTTTTTGGAGTGTGCAGTAAAATCGTGTTTCTGGACAAGGGCGGCATAAGTGCGCTACGCTCCTAAGCTATCTCCCTGCGAGACACACTGCCAAAGCTTTTCGCTATGATGCAGTCTAGTGCAGACGCACACTACGGCTCTCGGCTGCTGTCCGAAGCCAAGCGCCGGTGGCCGGCGTCTTTCGGCTGAAGCAGCGCTTCGGAGCGTACGGCTGTTGTGTGCGCGAAGCAGCCGCTTCTCCTGCTCCGGGAGCCGGACAGAGCGGTAGCTTGTACGAGGGCGAAGAACGAAGCCGCAGAGCACCGGGCTTCTGCGCGCACCCTAAGGACTGCTAGAGGACCGTGGTGGCCGCTCGCCTGCCCCTTCAATTCCATTCTAGCATCCTTATGGAAGGTGTTCCAGGACAATTTTCCTGAGTTTTGAATTCGTCCTGATGCAGCCCCTCCTGGGAAACTCGTGCTCGTCCTCTGAGGCTCCGAGTGCAGAGACCTCGATGGCAACTGCAGAAATAAAGGGCTGCGTTGAGTTGTCGAGAAGTGAGAACATAGCCAGCGCCTTGTGTTTGGGAGTCAGCAGCTGCTGGACTTTTGCGATTGCTTTCACTGTGCACTGAATACCAGGACGGCATGTGCACGTTAAAACAACGAGCTGGGCAAGAGCAGGAAGCGAACACGGGCATCAGAGAGCATCTGCATCTTGCCCAGGAAAGGACAGTGTTTTTGGAGTGTGCAGTAAAATCGTGTTCCTGGACAAGGGAGGCATAAGTGCGCTGCGCTCCTAAGCTATCTCCCTGCGAGACACACTGCCAAAGCTTTTCGCTATGATGCAGTCTAGTGCAGACGCACACTACGGCTCTCCGGAGCTGTCCGAAGCCAAGCGCCGGTGGCCGGCGTCTTTCGGCTGAAGCAGCGCTTCGGAGCGTACGGCTGTTGTGTGCGCGAAGCAGCCGCTTCTCCTGCTCCGGGAGCCGGACAGAGCGGTAGCTTGTACGAGGGCGAAGAACGAAGCCGCAGAGCACCGGGCTTCTGCGCGCACCCTAAGGACTACTAGAGGACCGTGGAGGCCGCTCGCCTGCCTCTTTAATTCCTTTCTAGCATGCTTTATTGAAGGTGTTCCAGGACAATTTTCCTGAGTTTTGTATACGTCCTGATGCAGCCCCTCCTGGGAAACTCCTGCTCCTCCTCTGAGTCTCCCACATGCAGACAACTCGATGGCAACTGCAGAAAAGAAGGGCTGCGTTGAGTTGTCGAGAAGCAAGAACGTAGCCAGCGCCTTGTGTTTGGGAGTCAGCAACTGCTGGACTTTTGCGATTGCTTTCACTGTGCACTGAATACCAGGACGGCATGTGCACGTTAAAACAACGAGCTGGGCAAGAGCAGGAAGCGAACACGGGCATCAGAGAGCATCTGGCATCTTGCCCTGGAAAGAGCACTGCTTTTGGAGTGTGCAGTAAAATCGTGTTTCTGGACAAGGGAGGCATAAGTGCGCTGCGCTCCTAAGCTATCTCCCTGCGAGACACACTGCCAAAGCTTTTCGCTATGATGCAGTCTAGTGCAGACGCACACTACGGCTCTCGGCTGCTGTCCGAAGCCAAGCGCCGGTGGCCGGCGTCTTTCGGCTGAAGCAGCGCTTCGGAGCGTACGGCTGTTCTGTGCGCGAAGCAGCCGCTTCTCCTGCTCCGGGAGCCGGACAGAGCGGTAGCTTGTACGAGGGCGAAGAACGAAGCCGCAGAGCACCGGGCTTCTGCGCGCACCCTAAGGACTGCTAGAGGACCGTGGTGGCCGCTCGCCTGCCCCTTCAATTCCATTCTAGCATCCTTATGGAAGGTGTTCCAGGACAATTTTCCTGAGTTTTGAATTCGTCCTGATGCAGCCCCTCCTGGGAAACTCGTGCTCGTCCTCTGAGGCTCCGAGTGCAGAGACCTCGATGGCAACTGCAGAAATGAAGGGCTGCGTTGAGTTGTCGAGAAGCAAGAACATAGCCAGCGCCTTGTGTTTGGGAGTCAGCAGCTGCTGGACTTTTGCGATTGTCTTCACGGTGCACTGAATGCCAGGACGGCATGTGCACGTTAAAACAACGAGCTGGGCAAGAGCAGGAAGGGAGCACGGGCATCAGAGAGCATCTGGCATCTTGCCCTGGAAAGGACTGTGTTTTTGGAGTGTGCATTAAAATCGTGTTCCTGGACAAGGGAGGCATAAGTGCACTGCGCTCCTAAGCTATCTCCCTGCGAGACACACTGCCAAAGCTTTTCGCTATGATGCAGTCTAGTGCAGACGCACACTACGGCTCTCCGGAGCTGTCCGAAGCCAAGCGCCGGTGGCCGGCGTCTTTCGGCTGAAGCAGCGCTTCGGAGCGTACGGCTGTTGTGTGCGCGAAGCAGCCGCTTCTCCTGCTCCGGGAGCCGGACAGAGCGCTAGCTTGTACGAGGGCGAAGAACGAAGCCGCAGGGAGACGACATTGTGTGCACAGCCTTGGCACTGCTAGAGGACGGTGACTAAAGCTCCCTGCCTGTTCAATGCACTGCTGGCATGTTTTCTTGAAGGTGTTCCGAGACAACTTTCCTGGGTTTTGACTTCGTTCTGATGCAGCCCCTCTTGGGAAATCTGTGCTCGTCCCCGGAAGATCGAGATGCAGATAACGCGATGGCAGGTGCCGAAATGAAGGACTCTGTTGAAGTGTCGAGAAGAAAGAACTTAGACAAGCGTGTTGTGTTTGGGAGTCAGCAGCTGCTGGACTTTTGCGATTGCTTTCACTGTGCACTGAATGCCAAGAAGGCATGTGCACGTTAAAACAACGAGCTGGGCATGAGCAGGAAGGGAGCACGGGCATCAGAGAGCATCTGGCATTTTGCCCTGGAAAGAGCACTGCTTTTGGAGTGTGCAGTAAAATCGTGTTTCTGGACAAGGGAGGCATAAGTGCGCTGCGCTCCTAAGCTATCTCCCTGCGAGACACACTGCCAAAGCTTTTCGCTATGATGCAGTCTAGTGCAGACGCACACTACGGCTCTCGGCTGCTGTCCGAAGCCAAGCGCCGGTGGCCGGCGTCTTTCGGCTGAAGCAGCGCTTCGGAGCGTACGGCTGTTGTGTGCGCGAAGCAGCCGCTTCTCCTGCTCCGGGAGCCGGACAGAGCGGTAGCTTGTACGAGGGCGAAGAACGAAGCCGCAGAGCACCGGGCTTCTGCGCGCACCCTAAGGACTGCTAGAGGACCGTGGTGGCCGCTCGCCTGCCCCTTCAATTCCATTCTAGCATCCTTATGGAAGGTGTTCCAGGACAATTTTCCTGAGTTTTGAATTCGTCCTGATGCAGCCGCTCCTGGGAAACTCGTGCTCGTCCTCTGAGGCTCCGAGTGCAGAGACCTCGATGGCAACTGCAGAAATGAAGGGCTGCGTTGAGTTGTCGAGAAGCAAGAACATAGCCAGCGCCTTGTGTTTGGGAGTCAGCAGCTGCTGGACTTTTGCGATTGCTTTCACTGTGCACTGAATACCAGGACGGCATGTGCACGTTAAAACAACGAGCTGGGCAAGAGCAGGAAGCGAACACGGGCATCAGAGAGCATCTGGCATCTTGCCCTGGAAAGAGCACTGCTTTTGGAGTGTGCAGTAAAATCGTGTTTCTGGACAAGGGAGGCATAAGTGCGCTGCGCTCCTAAGCTATCTCCCTGCGAGACACACTGCCAAAGCTTTTCGCTATGATGCAGTCTAGTGCAGACGCACACTACGGCTCTCGGCTGCTGTCCGAAGCCAAGCGCCGGTGGCCGGCGTCTTTCGGCTGAAGCAGCGCTTCGGAGCGTACGGCTGTTGTGTGCGCGAAGCAGCCGCTTCTCCTGCTCCGGGAGCCGGACAGAGCGGTAGCTTGTACGAGGGCGAAGAACGAAGCCGCAGAGCACCGGGCTTCTGCGCGCACCCTAAGGACTGCTAGAGGACCGTGGTGGCCGCTCGCCTGCCCCTTCAATTCCATTCTAGCATCCTTATGGAAGGTGTTCCAGGACAATTTTCCTGAGTTTTGAATTCGTCCTGATGCAGCCCCTCCTGGGAAACTCGTGCTCGTCCTCTGAGGCTCCGAGTGCAGAGACCTCGATGGCAACTGCAGAAATGAAGGGCTGCGTTGAGTTGTCGAGAAGCAAGAACATAGCCAGCGCCTTGTGTTTGGGAGTCAGCAGCTGCTGGACTTTTGCGATTGTCTTCACGGTGCACTGAATGCCAGGACGGCATGTGCACGTTAAAACAACGAGCTGGGCAAGAGCAGGAAGGGAGCACGGGCATCAGAGAGCATCTGGCATCTTGCCCAGGAAAGGACAGTGTTTTTGGAGTGTGAGTAAAATCGTGTTTCTGGACAAGGGAGGCATAAGTGCGCTGCGCTCCTAAGCTATCTCCCTGCGAGACACACTGCCAAAGCTTTTCGCTATGATGCAGTCTAGTGCAGACGCACACTACGGCTCTCGGCTGCTGTCCGAAGCCAAGCGCCGGTGGCCGGCGTCTTTCGGCTGAAGCAGCGCTTCGGAGCGTACGGCTGTTGTGTGCGCGAAGCAGCCGCTTCTCCTGCTCCGGGAGCCGGACAGAGCGGTAGCTTGTACGAGGGCGAAGAACGAAGCCGCAGAGCACCGGGCTTCTGCGCGCACCCTAAGGACTGCTAGAGGACCGTGGTGGCCGCTCGCCTGCCCCTTCAATTCCATTCTAGCATCCTTATGGAAGGTGTTCCAGGACAATTTTCCTGAGTTTTGAATTCGTCCTGATGCAGCCCCTCCTGGGAAACTCGTGCTCGTCCTCTGAGGCTCCGAGTGCAGAGACCTCGATGGCAACTGCAGAAATGAAGGGCTGCGTTGAGTTGTCGAGAAGCAAGAACATAGCCAGCGCCTTGTGTTTGGGAGTCAGCAGCTGCTGGACTTTTGCGATTGCTTTCACTGTGCACTGAATACCAGGACGGCATGTGCACGTTAAAACAACGAGCTGGGAAAGAGTAATCGAAAGATCACGGCCGTCAGAAAGCAGCTTATATATTGCCCTGGAAAGGACAGTGTTTTTGGAGTGTGCAGTAAAATCGTGTTTCTGGACAAGGGCGGCATAAGTGCGCTACGCTCCTAAGCTATCTCCCTGCGAGACACACTGCCAAAGCTTTTCGCTATGATGCAGTCTAGTGCAGACGCACACTACGGCTCTCCGGAGCTGTCCGAAGCCAAGCGCCGGTGGCCGGCGTCTTTCGGCTGAAGCAGCGCTTCGGAGCGTACGGCTGTTGTGTGCGCGAAGCAGCCGCTTCTCCTGCTCCGGGAGCCGGACAGAGCGGTAGCTTGTACGAGGGCGAAGAACGAAGCCGCAGAGCACCGGGCTTCTGCGCGCACCCTAAGGACTGCTAGAGGACCGTGGAGGCCGGTCGCCTGCCTCTTTAATTCCTTTCTAGCATGCTTTATTGAAGGTGTTCCAGGACAATTTTCCTGAGTTTTGTATACGTCCTGATGCAGCCCCTCCTGGGAAACTCCTGCTCCTCCTCTGAGTCTCCCACATGCAGACAACTCGATGGCAACTGCAGAAAAGAAGGGCTGCGTTGAGTTGTCGAGAAGCAAGAACGTAGCCAGCGCCTTGTGTTTGGGAGTCAGCAACTGCTGGACTTTTGCGATTGCTTTCACTGTGCACTGAATACCAGGACGGCATGTGCACGTTAAAACAACGAGCTGGGCAAGAGCAGGAAGCGAACACGGGCATCAGAGAGCATCTGGCATCTTGCCCTGGAAAGAGCACTGCTTTTGGAGTGTGCAGTAAAATCGTGTTTCTGGACAAGGGAGGCATAAGTGCGCTGCGCTCCTAAGCTATCTCCCTGCGAGACACACTGCCAAAGCTTTTCGCTATGATGCAGTCTAGTGCAGACGCACACTACGGCTCTCGGCTGCTGTCCGAAGCCAAGCGCCGGTGGCCGGCGTCTTTCGGCTGAAGCAGCGCTTCGGAGCGTACGGCTGTTGTGTGCGCGAAGCAGCCGCTTCTCCTGCTCCGGGAGCCGGACAGAGCGGTAGCTTGTACGAGGGCGAAGAACGAAGCCGCAGAGCACCGGGCTTCTGCGCGCACCCTAAGGACTGCTAGAGGACCGTGGTGGCCGCTCGCCTGCCCCTTCAATTCCATTCTAGCATCCTTATGGAAGGTGTTCCAGGACAATTTTCCTGAGTTTTGAATTCGTCCAGATGCAGCCCCTCCTGGGAAACTCGTGCTCGTCCTCTGAGGCTCCGAGTGCAGAGACCTCGATGGCAACTGCAGAAATGAAGGGCTGCGTTGAGTTGTCGAGAAGCAAGAACATAGCCAGCGCCTTGTGTTTGGGAGTCAGCAGCTGCTGGACTTTTGCGATTGTCTTCACGGTGCACTGAATGCCAGGACGGCATGTGCACGTTAAAACAACGAGCTGGGCAAGAGCAGGAAGGGAGCACGGGCATCAGAGAGCATCTGGCATCTTGCCCTGGAAAGGACTGTGTTTTTGGAGTGTGCATTAAAATCGTGTTCCTGGACAAGGGAGGCATAAGTGCACTGCGCTCCTAAGCTATCTCCCTGCGAGACACACTGCCAAAGCTTTTCGCTATGATGCAGTCTAGTGCAGACGCACACTACGGCTCTCCGGAGCTGTCCGAAGCCAAGCGCCGGTGGCCGGCGTCTTTCGGCTGAAGCAGCGCTTCGGAGCGTACGGCTGTTGTGTGCGCGAAGCAGCCGCTTCTCCTGCTCCGGGAGCCGGACAGAGCGCTAGCTTGTACGAGGGCGAAGAACGAAGCCGCAGGGAGACGACATTGTGTGCACAGCCTTGGCACTGCTAGAGGACGGTGACTAAAGCTCCCTGCCTGTTCAATGCACTGCTGGCATGTTTTCTTGAAGGTGTTCCGAGACAACTTTCCTGGGTTTTGACTTCGTTCTGATGCAGCCCCTCTTGGGAAATCTGTGCTCGTCCCCGGAAGATCGAGATGCAGATAACGCGATGGCAGGTGCCGAAATGAAGGACTCTGTTGAAGTGTCGAGAAGAAAGAACTTAGACAAGCGTGTTGTGTTTGGGAGTCAGCAGCTGCTGGACTTTTGCGATTGCTTTCACTGTGCACTGAATGCCAAGAAGGCATGTGCACGTTAAAACAACGAGCTGGGCATGAGCAGGAAGGGAGCACGGGCATCAGAGAGCATCTGGCATTTTGCCCTGGAAAGAGCACTGCTTTTGGAGTGTGCAGTAAAATCGTGTTTCTGGACAAGGGAGGCATAAGTGCGCTGCGCTCCTAAGCTATCTCCCTGCGAGACACACTGCCAAAGCTTTTCGCTATGATGCAGTCTAGTGCAGACGCACACTACGGCTCTCGGCTGCTGTCCGAAGCCAAGCGCCGGTGGCCGGCGTCTTTCGGCTGAAGCAGCGCTTCGGAGCGTACGGCTGTTGTGTGCGCGAAGCAGCCGCTTCTCCTGCTCCGGGAGCCGGACAGAGCGGTAGCTTGTACGAGGGCGAAGAACGAAGCCGCAGAGCACCGGGCTTCTGCGCGCACCCTAAGGACTGCTAGAGGACCGTGGTGGCCGCTCGCCTGCCCCTTCAATTCCATTCTAGCATCCTTATGGAAGGTGTTCCAGGACAATTTTCCTGAGTTTTGAATTCGTCCTGATGCAGCCGCTCCTGGGAAACTCGTGCTCGTCCTCTGAGGCTCCGAGTGCAGAGACCTCGATGGCAACTGCAGAAATGAAGGGCTGCGTTGAGTTGTCGAGAAGCAAGAACATAGCCAGCGCCTTGTGTTTGGGAGTCAGCAGCTGCTGGACTTTTGCGATTGCTTTCACTGTGCACTGAATACCAGGACGGCATGTGCACGTTAAAACAACGAGCTGGGCAAGAGCAGGAAGCGAACACGGGCATCAGAGAGCATCTGGCATCTTGCCCTGGAAAGAGCACTGCTTTTGGAGTGTGCAGTAAAATCGTGTTTCTGGACAAGGGAGGCATAAGTGCGCTGCGCTCCTAAGCTATCTCCCTGCGAGACACACTGCCAAAGCTTTTCGCTATGATGCAGTCTAGTGCAGACGCACACTACGGCTCTCCGGAGCTGTCCGAAGCCAAGCGCCGGTGGCCGGCGTCTTTCGGCTGAAGCAGCGCTTCGGAGCGTACGGCTGTTGTGTGCGCGAAGCAGCCGCTTCTCCTGCTCCGGGAGCCGGACAGAGCGCTAGCTTGTACGAGGGCGAAGAACGAAGCCGCAGGGAGACGACATTGTGTGCACAGCCTTGGCACTGCTAGAGGACGGTGACTAAAGCTCCCTGCCTGTTCAATGCACTGCTGGCATGTTTTCTTGAAGGTGTTCCGAGACAACTTTCCTGGGTTTTGACTTCGTTCTGATGCAGCCCCTCTTGGGAAATCTGTGCTCGTCCCCGGAAGATCGAGATGCAGATAACGCGATGGCAGGTGCCGAAATGAAGGACTCTGTTGAAGTGTCGAGAAGAAAGAACTTAGACAAGCGTGTTGTGTTTGGGAGTCAGCAGCTGCTGGACTTTTGCGATTGCTTTCACTGTGCACTGAATGCCAAGAAGGCATGTGCACGTTAAAACAACGAGCTGGGCATGAGCAGGAAGGGAGCACGGGCATCAGAGAGCATCTGGCATTTTGCCCTGGAAAGAGCACTGATTTTGGAGTGTGCAGTAAAATCGTGTTTCTGGACAAGGGAGGCATAAGTGCGCTGCGCTCCTAAGCTATCTCCCTGCGAGACACACTGCCAAAGCTTTTCGCTATGATGCAGTCTAGTGCAGACGCACACTACGGCTCTCGGCTGCTGTCCGAAGCCAAGCGCCGGTGGCCGGCGTCTTTCGGCTGAAGCAGCGCTTCGGAGCGTACGGCTGTTGTGTGCGCGAAGCAGCCGCTTCTCCTGCTCCGGGAGCCGGACAGAGCGCTAGCTTGTACGAGGGCGAAGAACGAAGCCGCAGAGCACCGGGCTTCTGCGCGCACCCTAAGGACTGCTAGAGGACCGTGGTGGCCGCTCGCCTGCCCCTTCAATTCCATTCTAGCATCCTTATGGAAGGTGTTCCAGGACAATTTTCCTGAGTTTTGAATTCGTCCTGATGCAGCCCCTCCTGGGAAACTCGTGCTCGTCCTCTGAGGCTCCGAGTGCAGAGACCTCGATGGCAACTGCAGAAATGAAGGGCTGCGTTGAGTTGTCGAGAAGCAAGAACATAGCCAGCGCCTTGTGTTTGGGAGTCAGCAGCTGCTGGACTTTTGCGATTGCTTTCACTGTGCACTGAATACCAGGACGGCATGTGCACGTTAAAACAACGAGCTGGGAAAGAGTAATCGAAAGATCACGGCCGTCAGAAAGCAGCTTATATATTGCCCTGGAAAGGACAGTGTTTTTGGAGTGTGCAGTAAAATCGTGTTTCTGGACAAGGGCGGCATAAGTGCGCTACGCTCCTAAGCTATCTCCCTGCGAGACACACTGCCAAAGCTTTTCGCTATGATGCAGTCTAGTGCAGACGCACACTACGGCTCTCCGGAGCTGTCCGGAGCCAAGCGCCGGTGGCCGGCGTCTTTCGGCTGAAGCAGCGCTTCGGAGCGTACGGCTGTTGTGTGCGCGAAGCAGCCGCTTCTCCTGCTCCGGGAGCCGGACAGAGCGGTAGCTTGTACGAGGGCGAAGAACGAAGCCGCAGAGCACCGGGCTTCTGCGCGCACCCTAAGGACTGCTAGAGGACCGTGGTGGCCGCTCGCCTGCCCCTTCAATTCCATTCTAGCATCCTTATGGAAGGTGTTCCAGGACAATTTTCCTGAGTTTTGAATTCGTCCTGATGCAGCCCCTCCTGGGAAACTCGTGCTCGTCCTCTGAGGCTCCGAGTGCAGAGACCTCGATGGCAACTGCAGAAATAAAGGGCTGCGTTGAGTTGTCGAGAAGTGAGAACATAGCCAGCGCCTTGTGTTTGGGAGTCAGCAGCTGCTGGACTTTTGCGATTGCTTTCACTGTGCACTGAATACCAGGACGGCATGTGCACGTTAAAACAACGAGCTGGGCAAGAGCAGGAAGCGAACACGGGCATCAGAGAGCATCTGGCATCTTGCCCTGGAAAGAGCACTGCTTTTGGAGTGTGCAGTAAAATCGTGTTTCTGGACAAGGGAGGCATAAGTGCGCTGCGCTCCTAAGCTATCTCCCTGCGAGACACACTGCCAAAGCTTTTCGCTATGATGCAGTCTAGTGCAGACGCACACTACGGCTCTCGGCTGCTGTCCGAAGCCAAGCGCCGGTGGCCGGCGTCTTTCGGCTGAAGCAGCGCTTCGGAGCGTACGGCTGTTGTGTGCGCGAAGCAGCCGCTTCTCCTGCTCCGGGAGCCGGACAGAGCGTTAGCTTGTACGAGGGCGAAGAACGAAGCCGCAGAGCACCGGGCTTCTGCGCGCACCCTAAGGACTGCTAGAGGACCGTGGTGGCCGCTCGCCTGCCCCTTCAATTCCATTCTAGCATCCTTATGGAAGGTGTTCCAGGACAATTTTCCTGAGTTTTGAATTCGTCCTGATGCAGCCCCTCCTGGGAAACTCGTGCTCGTCCTCTGAGGCTCCGAGTGCAGAGACCTCGATGGCAACTGCAGAAATGAAGGGCTGCGTTGAGTTGTCGAGAAGCAAGAACATAGCCAGCGCCTTGTGTTTGGGAGTCAGCAGCTGCTGGACTTTTGCGATTGTCTTCACGGTGCACTGAATGCCAGGACGGCATGTGCACGTTAAAACAACGAGCTGGGCAAGAGCAGGAAGGGAGCACGGGCATCAGAGAGCATCTGGCATCTTGCCCTGGAAAGGACTGTGTTTTTGGAGTGTGCATTAAAATCGTGTTCCTGGACAAGGGAGGCATAAGTGCACTGCGCTCCTAAGCTATCTCCCTGCGAGACACACTGCCAAAGCTTTTCGCTATGATGCAGTCTAGTGCAGACGCACACTACGGCTCTCCGGAGCTGTCCGAAGCCAAGCGCCGGTGGCCGGCGTCTTTCGGCTGAAGCAGCGCTTCGGAGCGTACGGCTGTTGTGTGCGCGAAGCAGCCGCTTCTCCTGCTCCGGGAGCCGGACAGAGCGGTAGCTTGTACGAGGGCGAAGAACGAAGCCGCAGGGAGACGACATTGTGTGCACAGCCTTGGCACTGCTAGAGGACGGTGACTAAAGCTCCCTGCCTGTTCAATGCACTGCTGGCATGTTTTCTTGAAGGTGTTCCGAGACAACTTTCCTGGGTTTTGACTTCGTTCTGATGCAGCCCCTCTTGGGAAATCTGTGCTCGTCCCCGGAAGATCGAGATGCAGATAACGCGATGGCAGGTGCCGAAATGAAGGACTCTGTTGAAGTGTCGAGAAGAAAGAACTTAGACAAGCGTGTTGTGTTTGGGAGTCAGCAGCTGCTGGACTTTTGCGATTGCTTTCACTGTGCACTGAATGCCAAGAAGGCATGTGCACGTTAAAACAACGAGCTGGGCATGAGCAGGAAGGGAGCACGGGCATCAGAGAGCATCTGGCATTTTGCCCTGGAAAGAGCACTGCTTTTGGAGTGTGCAGTAAAATCGTGTTTCTGGACAAGGGAGGCATAAGTGCGCTGCGCTCCTAAGCTATCTCCCTGCGAGACACACTGCCAAAGCTTTTCGCTATGATGCAGTCTAGTGCAGACGCACACTACGGCTCTCGGCTGCTGTCCGAAGCCAAGCGCCGGTGGCCGGCGTCTTTCGGCTGAAGCAGCGCTTCGGAGCGTACGGCTGTTGTGTGCGCGAAGCAGCCGCTTCTCCTGCTCCGGGAGCCGGACAGAGCGGTAGCTTGTACGAGGGCGAAGAACGAAGCCGCAGAGCACCGGGCTTCTGCGCGCACCCTAAGGACTGCTAGAGGACCGTGGTGGCCGCTCGCCTGCCCCTTCAATTCCATTCTAGCATCCTTATGGAAGGTGTTCCAGGACAATTTTCCTGAGTTTTGAATTCGTCCTGATGCAGCCGCTCCTGGGAAACTCGTGCTCGTCCTCTGAGTCTCCGAGTGCAGAGACCTCGATGGCAACTGCAGAAATGAAGGGCTGCGTTGAGTTGTCGAGAAGCAAGAACATAGCCAGCGCCTTGTGTTTGGGAGTCAGCAGCTGCTGGACTTTTGCGATTGTCTTCACGGTGCACTGAATGCCAGGACGGCATGTGCACGTTAAAACAACGAGCTGGGAAAGAGCAGGAAGGGAGCACGGGCATCAGAGAGCATCTGGCATCTTGCCCAGGAAAGGACAGTGTTTTTGGAGTGTGAGTAAAATCGTGTTTCTGGACAAGGGAGGCATAAGTGCGCTGCGCTCCTAAGCTATCTCCCTGCGAGACACACTGCCAAAGCTTTTCGCTATGATGCAGTCTAGTGCAGACGCACACTACGGCTCTCCGGAGCTGTCCGAAGCCAAGCGCCGGTGGCCGGCGTCTTTCGGCTGAAGCAGCGCTTCGGAGCGTACGGCTGTTGTGTGCGCGAAGCAGCCGCTTCTCCTGCTCCGGGAGCCGGACAGAGCGCTAGCTTGTACGAGGGCGAAGAACGAAGCCGCAGGGAGACGACATTGTGTGCACAGCCTTGGCACTGCTAGAGGACGGTGACTAAAGCTCCCTGCCTGTTCAATGCACTGCTGGCATGTTTTCTTGAAGGTGTTCCGAGACAACTTTCCTGGGTTTTGACTTCGTTCTGATGCAGCCCCTCTTGGGAAATCTGTGCTCGTCCCCGGAAGATCGAGATGCAGATAACGCGATGGCAGGTGCCGAAATGAAGGACTCTGTTGAAGTGTCGAGAAGAAAGAACTTAGACAAGCGTGTTGTGTTTGGGAGTCAGCAGCTGCTGGACTTTTGCGATTGCTTTCACTGTGCACTGAATGCCAAGAAGGCATGTGCACGTTAAAACAACGAGCTGGGCATGAGCAGGAAGGGAGCACGGGCATCAGAGAGCATCTGGCATTTTGCCCTGGAAAGAGCACTGCTTTTGGAGTGTGCAGTAAAATCGTGTTTCTGGACAAGGGAGGCATAAGTGCGCTGCGCTCCTAAGCTATCTCCCTGCGAGACACACTGCCAAAGCTTTTCGCTATGATGCAGTCTAGTGCAGACGCACACTACGGCTCTCGGCTGCTGTCCGAAGCCAAGCGCCGGTGGCCGGCGTCTTTCGGCTGAAGCAGCGCTTCGGAGCGTACGGCTGTTGTGTGCGCGAAGCAGCCGCTTCTCCTGCTCCGGGAGCCGGACAGAGCGCTAGCTTGTACGAGGGCGAAGAACGAAGCCGCAGAGCACCGGGCTTCTGCGCGCACCCTAAGGACTGCTAGAGGACCGTGGTGGCCGCTCGCCTGCCCCTTCAATTCCATTCTAGCATCCTTATGGAAGGTGTTCCAGGACAATTTTCCTGAGTTTTGAATTCGTCCTGATGCAGCCCCTCCTGGGAAACTCGTGCTCGTCCTCTGAGTCTCCGAGTGCAGAGACCTCGATGGCAACTGCAGAAATGAAGGGCTGCGTTGAGTTGTCGAGAAGCAAGAACATAGCCAGCGCCTTGTGTTTGGGAGTCAGCAGCTGCTGGACTTTTGCGATTGCTTTCACTGTGCACTGAATACCAGGACGGCATGTGCACGTTAAAACAACGAGCTGGGAAAGAGTAATCGAAAGATCACGGCCGTCAGAAAGCAGCTTATATATTGCCCTGGAAAGGACAGTGTTTTTGGAGTGTGCAGTAAAATCGTGTTTCTGGACAAGGGCGGCATAAGTGCGCTACGCTCCTAAGCTATCTCCCTGCGAGACACACTGCCAAAGCTTTTCGCTATGATGCAGTCTAGTGCAGACGCACACTACGGCTCTCCGGAGCTGTCCGGAGCCAAGCGCCGGTGGCCGGCGTCTTTCGGCTGAAGCAGCGCTTCGGAGCGTACGGCTGTTGTGTGCGCGAAGCAGCCGCTTCTCCTGCTCCGGGAGCCGGACAGAGCGGTAGCTTGTACGAGGGCGAAGAACGAAGCCGCAGAGCACCGGGCTTCTGCGCGCACCCTAAGGACTGCTAGAGGACCGTGGTGGCCGCTCGCCTGCCCCTTCAATTCCATTCTAGCATCCTTATGGAAGGTGTTCCAGGACAATTTTCCTGAGTTTTGAATTCGTCCTGATGCAGCCCCTCCTGGGAAACTCGTGCTCGTCCTCTGAGGCTCCGAGTGCAGAGACCTCGATGGCAACTGCAGAAATGAAGGGCTGCGTTGAGTTGTCGAGAAGTGAGAACATAGCCAGCGCCTTGTGTTTGGGAGTCAGCAGCTGCTGGACTTTTGCGATTGCTTTCACTGTGCACTGAATACCAGGACGGCATGTGCACGTTAAAACAACGAGCTGGGCAAGAGCAGGAAGCGAACACGGGCATCAGAGAGCATCTGGCATTTTGCCCTGGAAAGGACAGTGTTTTTGGAGTGTGCAGTAAAATCGTGTTTCTGGACAAGGGAGGCATAAGTGCGCTGCGCTCCTAAGCTATCTCCCTGCGAGACACACTGCCAAAGCTTTTCGCTATGATGCAGTCTAGTGCAGACGCACACTACGGCTCTCCGGAGCTGTCCGAAGCCAAGCGCCGGTGGCCGGCGTCTTTCGGCTGAAGCAGCGCTTCGGAGCGTACGGCTGTTGTGTGCGCGAAGCAGCCGCTTCTCCTGCTCCGGGAGCCGGACAGAGCGGTAGCTTGTACGAGGGCGAAGAACGAAGCCGCAGAGCACCGGGCTTCTGCGCGCACCCTAAGGACTGCTAGAGGACCGTGGTGGCCGCTCGCCTGCCCCTTCAATTCCATTCTAGCATCCTTATGGAAGGTGTTCCAGGACAATTTTCCTGAGTTTTGAATTCGTCCTGATGCAGCCCCTCCTGGGAAACTCGTGCTCGTCCTCTGAGGCTCCGAGTGCAGAGACCTCGATGGCAACTGCAGAAATGAAGGGCTGCGTTGAGTTGTCGAGAAGCAAGAACATAGCCAGCGCCTTGTGTTTGGGAGTCAGCAGCTGCTGGACTTTTGCGATTGCTTTCACTGTGCACTGAATACCAGGACGGCATGTGCACGTTAAAACAACGAGCTGGGAAAGAGTAATCGAAAGATCACGGCCGTCAGAAAGCAGCTTATATATTGCCCTGGAAAGGACAGTGTTTTTGGAGTGTGCAGTAAAATCGTGTTTCTGGACAAGGGCGGCATAAGTGCGCTACGCTCCTAAGCTATCTCCCTGCGAGACACACTGCCAAAGCTTTTCGCTATGATGCAGTCTAGTGCAGACGCACACTACGGCTCTCCGGAGCTGTCCGAAGCCAAGCGCCGGTGGCCGGCGTCTTTCGGCTGAAGCAGCGCTTCGGAGCGTACGGCTGTTGTGTGCGCGAAGCAGCCGCTTCTCCTGCTCCGGGAGCCGGACAGAGCGGTAGCTTGTACGAGGGCGAAGAACGAAGCCGCAGAGCACCGGGCTTCTGCGCGCACCCTAAGGACTGCTAGAGGACCGTGGAGGCCGGTCGCCTGCCTCTTTAATTCCTTTCTAGCATGCTTTATTGAAGGTGTTCCAGGACAATTTTCCTGAGTTTTGTATACGTCCTGATGCAGCCCCTCCTGGGAAACTCCTGCTCCTCCTCTGAGTCTCCCACATGCAGACACCTCGACGGCAACTGCAGAAAAGAAGGGCTGCGTTGAGTTGTCGAGAAGCAAGAACGTAGCCAGCGCCTTGTGTTTGGGAGTCAGCAGCTGCTGGACTTTTGCGATTGCTTTCACTGTGCACTGAATGCCAGGACAACATCTGCGCGTTAAAACAACGAGCTGGGCATGAGCAGGAAGGGAGCACGGCCATCAAAGAGCATCTGTCATCTGGCCCTGAAAAAGGCAGTGTTTTTGGAGTGTGCAGTAAAATCGTGTTTCTGGACAAGGGAGGCATAAGTGCGCTGCGCTCCTAAGCTATCTCCCTGCGAGACACACTGCCAAAGCTTTTCGCTATGATGCAGTCTAGTGCAGACGCACACTACGGCTCTCGGCTGCTGTCCGAAGCCAAGCGCTGGTGGCCAGCGTCTTTCGGCTGAAGCAGCGCTTCGGAGCGTACGGCTGTTGTGTGCGCGAAGCAGCCGCTTCTCCTGCTCCGGGAGCCGGACAGAGCGGTAGCTTGTACGAGGGCGAAGAACGAAGCCGCAGAGCACCGGGCTTCTGCGCGCACCCTAAGGACTGCTAGAGGACCGTGGTGGCCGCTCGCCTGCCCCTTCAATTCCATTCTAGCATCCTTATGGAAGGTGTTCCAGGACAATTTTCCTGAGTTTTGAATTCGTCCTGATGCAGCCCCTCCTGGGAAACTCGTGCTCGTCCTCTGAGGCTCCGAGTGCAGAGACCTCGATGGCAACTGCAGAAATGAAGGGCTGCGTTGAGTTGTCGAGAAGCAAGAACATAGCCAGCGCCTTGTGTTTGGGAGTCAGCAGCTGCTGGACTTTTGCGATTGTCTTCACGGTGCACTGAATGCCAGGACGGCATGTGCACGTTAAAACAACGAGCTGGGCAAGAGCAGGAAGGGAGCACGGGCATCAGAGAGCATCTGGCATCTTGCCCTGGAAAGGACTGTGTTTTTGGAGTGTGCATTAAAATCGTGTTCCTGGACAAGGGAGGCATAAGTGCACTGCGCTCCTAAGCTATCTCCCTGCGAGACACACTGCCAAAGCTTTTCGCTATGATGCAGTCTAGTGCAGACGCACACTACGGCTCTCCGGAGCTGTCCGAAGCCAAGCGCCGGTGGCCGGCGTCTTTCGGCTGAAGCAGCGCTTCGGAGCGTACGGCTGTTGTGTGCGCGAAGCAGCCGCTTCTCCTGCTCCGGGAGCCGGACAGAGCGCTAGCTTGTACGAGGGCGAAGAACGAAGCCGCAGGGAGACGACATTGTGTGCACAGCCTTGGCACTGCTAGAGGACGGTGACTAAAGCTCCCTGCCTGTTCAATGCACTGCTGGCATGCTTTCTCGAAGGTGTTCCGAGACAACTTTCCTGGGTTTTGACTTCGTTCTGATGCAGCCCCTCTTGGGAAATCTGTGCTCGTCCCCGGAAGATCGAGATGCAGATAACGCGATGGCAGGTGCCGAAATGAAGGACTCTGTTGAAGTGTCGAGAAGAAAGAACTTAGACAAGCGTGTTGTGTTTGGGAGTCAGCAGCTGCTGGACTTTTGCGATTGCTTTCACTGTGCACTGAATGCCAAGAAGGCATGTGCACGTTAAAACAACGAGCTGGGCATGAGCAGGAAGCGAACACGGGCATCAGAGAGCATCTGGCATTTTGCCCTGGAAAGAGCACTGCTTTTGGAGTGTGCAGTAAAATCGTGTTTCTGGACAAGGGAGGCATAAGTGCGCTGCGCTCCTAAGCTATCTCCCTGCGAGACACACTGCCAAAGCTTTTCGCTATGATGCAGTCTAGTGCAGACGCACACTACGGCTCTCGGCTGCTGTCCGAAGCCAAGCGCCGGTGGCCGGCGTCTTTCGGCTGAAGCAGCGCTTCGGAGCGTACGGCTGTTGTGTGCGCGAAGCAGCCGCTTCTCCTGCTCCGGGAGCCGGACAGAGCGGTAGCTTGTACGAGGGCGAAGAACGAAGCCGCAGAGCACCGGGCTTCTGCGCGCACCCTAAGGACTGCTAGAGGACCGTGGTGGCCGCTCGCCTGCCCCTTCAATTCCATTCTAGCATCCTTATGGAAGGTGTTCCAGGACAATTTTCCTGAGTTTTGAATTCGTCCTGATGCAGCCCCTCCTGGGAAACTCGTGCTCATCCTCTGAGTCTCCGAGTGCAGAGACCTCGATGGCAACTGCAGAAATGAAGGGCTGCGTTGAGTTGTCGAGAAGCAAGAACATAGACAGCGCCTTGTGTTTGGGAGTCAGCAGCTGCTGGACTTTTGCGATTGCTTTCACTGTGCACTGAATACCAGGACGGCATGTGCACGTAAAAACAACGAGCTGGGAAAGAGTAATCGAAAGATCACGGCCGTCAGAAAGCAGCTTATATATTGCCCTGGAAAGGACAGTGTTTTTGGAGTGTGCAGTAAAATCGTGTTTCTGGACAAGGGCGGCATAAGTGCGCTACGCTCCTAAGCTATCTCCCTGCGAGACACACTGCCAAAGCTTTTCGCTATGATGCAGTCTAGTGCAGACGCACACTACGGCTCTCGGCTGCTGTCCGAAGCCAAGCGCCGGTGGCCGGCGTCTTTCGGCTGAAGCAGCGCTTCGGAGCGTACGGCTGTTGTGTGCGCGAAGCAGCCGCTTCTCCTGCTCCGGGAGCCGGACAGAGCGGTAGCTTGTACGAGGGCGAAGAACGAAGCCGCAGAGCACCGGGCTTCTGCGCGCACCCTAAGGACTGCTAGAGGACCGTGGTGGCCGCTCGCCTGCCCCTTCAATTCCATTCTAGCATCCTTATGGAAGGTGTTCCAGGACAATTTTCCTGAGTTTTGAATTCGTCCTGATGCAGCCCCTCCTGGGAAACTCGTGCTCGTCCTCTGAGGCTCCGAGTGCAGAGACCTCGATGGCAACTGCAGAAATAAAGGGCTGCGTTGAGTTGTCGAGAAGTGAGAACATAGCCAGCGCCTTGTGTTTGGGAGTCAGCAGCTGCTGGACTTTTGCGATTGCTTTCACTGTGCACTGAATACCAGGACGGCATGTGCACGTTAAAACAACGAGCTGGGCAAGAGCAGGAAGCGAACACGGGCATCAGAGAGCATCTGCATCTTGCCCTGGAAAGGACAGTGTTTTTGGAGTGTGCAGTAAAATCGTGTTCCTGGACAAGGGAGGCATAAGTGCGCTGCGCTCCTAAGCTATCTCCCTGCGAGACACACTGCCAAAGCATTTCGCTATGATGCAGTCTAGTGCAGACGCACACTACGGCTCTCGGCTGCTGTCCGAAGCCAAGCGCCGGTGGCCGGCGTCTTTCGGCTGAAGCAGCGCTTCGGAGCGTACGGCTGTTGTGTGCGCGAAGCAGCCGCTTCTCCTGCTCCGGGAGCCGGACAGAGCGGTAGCTTGTACGAGGGCGAAGAACGAAGCCGCAGAGCACCGGGCTTCTGCGCGCACCCTAAGGACTGCTAGAGGACCGTGGTGGCCGCTCGCCTGCCCCTTCAATTCCATTCTAGCATCCTTATGGAAGGTGTTCCAGGACAATTTTCCTGAGTTTTGAATTCGTCCTGATGCAGCCCCTCCTGGGAAACTCGTGCTCGTCCTCTGAGGCTCCGAGTGCAGAGACCTCGATGGCAACTGCAGAAATGAAGGGCTGCGTTGAGTTGTCGAGAAGCAAGAACATAGACAGCGCCTTGTGTTTGGGAGTCAGCAGCTGCTGGACTTTTGCGATTGCTTTCACTGTGCACTGAATACCAGGACGGCATGTGCACGTTAAAACAACGAGCTGGGAAAGAGTAATCGAAAGATCACGGCCGTCAGAAAGCAGCTTATATATTGCCCTGGAAAGGACAGTGTTTTTGGAGTGTGCAGTAAAATCGTGTTTCTGGACAAGGGCGGCATAAGTGCGCTACGCTCCTAAGCTATCTCCCTGCGAGACACACTGCCAAAGCTTTTCGCTATGATGCAGTCTAGTGCAGACGCACACTACGGCTCTCGGCTGCTGTCCGAAGCCAAGCGCCGGTGGCCGGCGTCTTTCGGCTGAAGCAGCGCTTCGGAGCGTACGGCTGTTGTGTGCGCGAAGCAGCCGCTTCTCCTGCTCCGGGAGCCGGACAGAGCGGTAGCTTGTACGAGGGCGAAGAACGAAGCCGCAGAGCACCGGGCTTCTGCGCGCACCCTAAGGACTGCTAGAGGACCGTGGTGGCCGCTCGCCTGCCCCTTCAATTCCATTCTAGCATCCTTATGGAAGGTGTTCCAGGACAATTTTCCTGAGTTTTGAATTCGTCCTGATGCAGCCCCTCCTGGGAAACTCGTGCTCGTCCTCTGAGGCTCCGAGTGCAGAGACCTCGATGGCAACTGCAGAAATAAAGGGCTGCGTTGAGTTGTCGAGAAGTGAGAACATAGCCAGCGCCTTGTGTTTGGGAGTCAGCAGCTGCTGGACTTTTGCGATTGCTTTCACTGTGCACTGAATACCAGGACGGCATGTGCACGTTAAAACAACGAGCTGGGCAAGAGCAGGAAGCGAACACGGGCATCAGAGAGCATCTGCATCTTGCCCAGGAAAGGACAGTGTTTTTGGAGTGTGCAGTAAAATCGTGTTCCTGGACAAGGGAGGCATAAGTGCGCTGCGCTCCTAAGCTATCTCCCTGCGAGACACACTGCCAAAGCTTTTCGCTATGATGCAGTCTAGTGCAGACGCACACTACGGCTCTCCGGAGCTGTCCGAAGCCAAGCGCCGGTGGCCGGCGTCTTTCGGCTGAAGCAGCGCTTCGGAGCGTACGGCTGTTGTGTGCGCGAAGCAGCCGCTTCTCCTGCTCCGGGAGCCGGACAGAGCGGTAGCTTGTACGAGGGCGAAGAACGAAGCCGCAGAGCACCGGGCTTCTGCGCGCACCCTAAGGACTGCTAGAGGACCGTGGTGGCCGCTCGCCTGCCCCTTCAATTCCATTCTAGCATCCTTATGGAAGGTGTTCCAGGACAATTTTCCTGAGTTTTGAATTCGTCCTGATGCAGCCCCTCCTGGGAAACTCGTGCTCGTCCTCTGAGGCTCCGAGTGCAGAGACCTCGATGGCAACTGCAGAAATGAAGGGCTGCGTTGAGTTGTCGAGAAGCAAGAACATAGACAGCGCCTTGTGTTTGGGAGTCAGCAGCTGCTGGACTTTTGCGATTGCTTTCACTGTGCACTGAATACCAGGACGGCATGTGCACGTTAAAACAACGAGCTGGGAAAGAGTAATCGAAAGATCACGGCCGTCAGAAAGCAGCTTATATATTGCCCTGGAAAGGACAGTGTTTTTGGAGTGTGCAGTAAAATCGTGTTTCTGGACAAGGGCGGCATAAGTGCGCTACGCTCCTAAGCTATCTCCCTGCGAGACACACTGCCAAAGCTTTTCGCTATGATGCAGTCTAGTGCAGACGCACACTACGGCTCTCCGGAGCTGTCCGAAGCCAAGCGCCGGTGGCCGGCGTCTTTCGGCTGAAGCAGCGCTTCGGAGCGTACGGCTGTTGTGTGCGCGAAGCAGCCGCTTCTCCTGCTCCGGGAGCCGGACAGAGCGCTAGCTTGTACGAGGGCGAAGAACGAAGCCGCAGAGCACCGGGCTTCTGCGCGCACCCTAAGGACTGCTAGAGGACCGTGGAGGCCGGTCGCCTGCCTCTTTAATTCCTTTCTAGCATGCTTTATTGAAGGTGTGCCAGGACAATTTTCCTGAGTTTTGTATACGTCCTGATGCAGCCCCTCCTGGGAAACTCCTGCTCCTCCTCTGAGTCTCCCACATGCAGACACCTCGACGGCAACTGCAGAAAAGAAGGGCTGCGTTGAGTTGTCGAGAAGCAAGAACGTAGCCAGCGCCTTGTGTTTGGGAGTCAGCAACTGCTGGACTTTTGCGATTGCTTTCACTGTGCACTGAATGCCAGGACAACATGTGCGCGTTAAAACAACGAGCTGGGCATGAGCAGGAAGGGAGCACGGCCATCAAAGAGCATCTGTCATCTGGCCCTGAAAAGGGCAGTGTTTTTGGAGTGTGCAGTAAAATCGTGTTTCTGGACAAGGGAGGCATAAGTGCGCTGCGCTCCTAAGCTATCTCCCTGCGAGACACACTGCCAAAGCTTTTCGCTATGATGCAGTCTAGTGCAGACGCACACTACAGCTCTCGGCTGCTGTCCGAAGCCAAGCGCCGGTGGCCGGCGTCTTTCGGCTGAAGCAGCGCTTCGGAGCGTACGGCTGTTGTGTGCGCGAAGCAGCCGCTTCTCCTGCTCCGGGAGCCGGACAGAGCGCTAGCTTGTACGAGGGCGAAGAACGAAGCCGCAGAGCACCGGGCTTCTGCGCGCACCCTAAGGACTGCTAGAGGACCGTGGTGGCCGCTCGCCTGCCCCTTCAATTCCATTCTAGCATCCTTATGGAAGGTGTTCCAGGACAATTTTCCTGAGTTTTGAATTCGTCCTGATGCAGCCCCTCCTGGGAAACTCGTGCTCGTCCTCTGAGGCTCCGAGTGCAGAGACCTCGATGGCAACTGCAGAAATGAAGGGCTGCGTTGAGTTGTCGAGAAGCAAGAACATAGCCAGCGCCTTGTGTTTGGGAGTCAGCAGCTGCTGGACTTTTGCGATTGTCTTCACGGTGCACTGAATGCCAGGACGGCATGTGCACGTTAAAACAACGAGCTGGGCAAGAGCAGGAAGGGAGCACGGGCATCAGAGAGCATCTGGCATCTTGCCCTGGAAAGGACAGTGTTTTTGGAGTGTGCATTAAAATCGTGTTCCTGGACAAGGGAGGCATAAGTTCACTGCGCTCCTAAGCTATCTCCCTGCGAGACACACTGCCAAAGCTTTTCGCTATGATGCAGTCTAGTGCAGACGCACACTACGGCTCTCCGGAGCTGTCCGAAGCCAAGCGCCGGTGGCCGGCGTCTTTCGGCTGAAGCAGCGCTTCGGAGCGTACGGCTGTTGTGTGCGCGAAGCAGCCGCTTCTCCTGCTCCGGGAGCCGGACAGAGCGCTAGCTTGTACGAGGGCGAAGAACGAAGCCGCAGGGAGACGACATTGTGTGCACAGCCTTGGCACTGCTAGAGGACGGTGACTAAAGCTCCCTGCCTGTTCAATGCACTGCTGGCATGCTTTCTCGAAGGTGTTCCGAGACAACTTTCCTGGGTTTTGACTTCGTTCTGATGCAGCCCCTCTTGGGAAATCTGTGCTCGTCCCTGGAAGATCGAGATGCAGATAACGCGATGGCAGGTGCCGAAATGAAGGACTCTGTTGAAGTGTCGAGAAGAAAGAACTTAGACAAGCGTGTTGTGTTTGGGAGTCAGCAGCTGCTGGACTTTTGCGATTGCTTTCACTGTGCACTGAATGCCAAGAAGGCATGTGCACGTTAAAACAACGAGCTGGGCATGAGCAGGAAGCGAACACGGGCATCAGAGAGCATCTGGCATTTTGCCCTGGAAAGAGCACTGCTTTTGGAGTGTGCAGTAAAATCGTGTTTCTGGACAAGGGAGGCATAAGTGCGCTGCGCTCCTAAGCTATCTCCCTGCGAGACACACTGCCAAAGCTTTTCGCTATGATGCAGTCTAGTGCAGACGCACACTACGGCTCTCCGGAGCTGTCCGAAGCCAAGCGCCGGTGGCCGGCGTCTTTCGGCTGAAGCAGCGCTTCGGAGCGTACGGCTGTTGTGTGCGCGAAGCAGCCGCTTCTCCTGCTCCGGGAGCCGGACAGAGCGGTAGCTTGTACGAGGGCGAAGAACGAAGCCGCAGAGCACCGGGCTTCTGCGCGCACCCTAAGGACTGCTAGAGGACCGTGGTGGCCGCTCGCCTGCCCCTTCAATTCCATTCTAGCATCCTTATGGAAGGTGTTCCAGGACAATTTTCCTGAGTTTTGAATTCGTCCTGATGCAGCCCCTCCTGGGAAACTCGTGCTCGTCCTCTGAGGCTCCGAGTGCAGAGACCTCGATGGCAACTGCAGAAATGAAGGGCTGCGTTGAGTTGTCGAGAAGCAAGAACATAGCCAGCGCCTTGTGTTTGGGAGTCAGCAGCTGCTGGACTTTTGCGATTGCTTTCACTGTGCACTGAATACCAGGACGGCATGTGCACGTTAAAACAACGAGCTGGGAAAGAGTAATCGAAAGATCACGGCCGTCAGAAAGCAGCTTATATATTGCCCTGGAAAGGACAGTGTTTTTGGAGTGTGCAGTAAAATCGTGTTTCTGGACAAGGGCGGCATAAGTGCGCTACGCTCCTAAGCTATCTCCCTGCGAGACACACTGCCAAAGCTTTTCGCTATGATGCAGTCTAGTGCAGACGCACACTACGGCTCTCCGGAGCTGTCCGAAGCCAAGCGCCGGTGGCCGGCGTCTTTCGGCTGAAGCAGCGCTTCGGAGCGTACGGCTGTTGTGTGCGCGAAGCAGCCGCTTCTCCTGCTCCGGGAGCCGGACAGAGCGGTAGCTTGTACGAGGGCGAAGAACGAAGCCGCAGAGCACCGGGCTTCTGCGCGCACCCTAAGGACTGCTAGAGGACCGTGGAGGCCGGTCGCCTGCCTCTTTAATTCCTTTCTAGCATGCTTTATTGAAGGTGTTCCAGGACAATTTTCCTGAGTTTTGTATACGTCCTGATGCAGCCCCTCCTGGGAAACTCCTGCTCCTCCTCTGAGTCTCCCACATGCAGACACCTCGACGGCAACTGCAGAAAAGAAGGGCTGCGTTGAGTTGTCGAGAAGCAAGAACGTAGCCAGCGCCTTGTGTTTGGGAGTCAGCAACTGCTGGACTTTTGCGATTGCTTTCACTGTGCACTGAATGCCAGGACAACATGTGCGCGTTAAAACAACGAGCTGGGCATGAGCAGGAAGGGAGCACGGCCATCAAAGAGCATCTGTCATCTGGCCCTGAAAAAGGCAGTGTTTTTGGAGTGTGCAGTAAAATCGTGTTTCTGGACAAGGGAGGCATAAGTGCGCTGCGCTCCTAAGCTATCTCCCTGCGAGACACACTGCCAAAGCTTTTCGCTATGATGCAGTCTAGTGCAGACGCACACTACGGCTCTCGGCTGCTGTCCGAAGCCAAGCGCTGGTGGCCAGCGTCTTTCGGCTGAAGCAGCGCTTCGGAGCGTACGGCTGTTGTGTGCGCGAAGCAGCCGCTTCTCCTGCTCCGGGAGCCGGACAGAGCGGTAGCTTGTACGAGGGCGAAGAACGAAGCCGCAGAGCACCGGGCTTCTGCGCGCACCCTAAGGACTGCTAGAGGACCGTGGTGGCCGCTCGCCTGCCCCTTCAATTCCATTCTAGCATCCTTATGGAAGGTGTTCCAGGACAATTTTCCTGAGTTTTGAATTCGTCCTGATGCAGCCCCTCCTGGGAAACTCGTGCTCGTCCTCTGAGGCTCCGAGTGCAGAGACCTCGATGGCAACTGCAGAAATGAAGGGCTGCGTTGAGTTGTCGAGAAGCAAGAACATAGCCAGCGCCTTGTGTTTGGGAGTCAGCAGCTGCTGGACTTTTGCGATTGTCTTCACGGTGCACTGAATGCCAGGACGGCATGTGCACGTTAAAACAACGAGCTGGGCAAGAGCAGGAAGGGAGCACGGGCATCAGAGAGCATCTGGCATCTTGCCCTGGAAAGGACTGTGTTTTTGGAGTGTGCATTAAAATCGTGTTCCTGGACAAGGGAGGCATAAGTGCACTGCGCTCCTAAGCTATCTCCCTGCGAGACACACTGCCAAAGCTTTTCGCTATGATGCAGTCTAGTGCAGACGCACACTACGGCTCTCCGGAGCTGTCCGAAGCCAAGCGCCGGTGGCCGGCGTCTTTCGGCTGAAGCAGCGCTTCGGAGCGTATGGCTGTTGTGTGCGCGAAGCAGCCGCTTCTCCTGCTCCGGGAGCCGGACAGAGCGCTAGCTTGTACGAGGGCGAAGAACGAAGCCGCAGGGAGACGACATTGTGTGCACAGCCTTGGCACTGCTAGAGGACGGTGACTAAAGCTCCCTGCCTGTTCAATGCACTGCTGGCATGCTTTCTCGAAGGTGTTCCGAGACAACTTTCCTGGGTTTTGACTTCGTTCTGATGCAGCCCCTCTTGGGAAATCTGTGCTCGTCCCCGGAAGATCGAGATGCAGATAACGCGATGGCAGGTGCCGAAATGAAGGACTCTGTTGAAGTGTCGAGAAGAAAGAACTTAGACAAGCGTGTTGTGTTTGGGAGTCAGCAGCTGCTGGACTTTTGCGATTGCTTTCACTGTGCACTGAATGCCAAGAAGGCATGTGCACGTTAAAACAACGAGCTGGGCATGAGCAGGAAGCGAACACGGGCATCAGAGAGCATCTGGCATTTTGCCCTGGAAAGAGCACTGCTTTTGGAGTGTGCAGTAAAATCGTGTTTCTGGACAAGGGAGGCATAAGTGCGCTGCGCTCCTAAGCTATCTCCCTGCGAGACACACTGCCAAAGCTTTTCGCTATGATGCAGTCTAGTGCAGACGCACACTACGGCTCTCGGCTGCTGTCCGAAGCCAAGCGCCGGTGGCCGGCGTCTTTCGGCTGAAGCAGCGCTTCGGAGCATACGGCTGTTGTGTGCGCGAAGCAGCCGCTTCTCCTGCTCCGGGAGCCGGACAGAGCGGTAGCTTGTACGAGGGCGAAGAACGAAGCCGCAGAGCACCGGGCTTCTGCGCGCACCCTAAGGACTGCTAGAGGACCGTGGTGGCCGCTCGCCTGCCCCTTCAATTCCATTCTAGCATCCTTATGGAAGGTGTTCCAGGACAATTTTCCTGAGTTTTGAATTCGTCCTGATGCAGCCCCTCCTGGGAAACTCGTGCTCGTCCTCTGAGGCTCCGAGTGCAGAGACCTCGATGGCAACTGCAGAAATAAAGGGCTGCGTTGAGTTGTCGAGAAGTGAGAACATAGCCAGCGCCTTGTGTTTGGGAGTCAGCAGCTGCTGGACTTTTGCGATTGCTTTCACTGTGCACTGAATACCAGGACGGCATGTGCACGTTAAAACAACGAGCTGGGCAAGAGCAGGAAGCGAACACGGGCATCAGAGAGCATCTGCATCTTGCCCAGGAAAGGACAGTGTTTTTGGAGTGTGCAGTAAAATCGTGTTCCTGGACAAGGGAGGCATAAGTGCGCTGCGCTCCTAAGCTATCTCCCTGCGAGACACACTGCCAAAGCTTTTCGCTATGATGCAGTCTAGTGCAGACGCACACTACGGCTCTCGGCTGCTGTCCGAAGCCAAGCGCCGGTGGCCGGCGTCTTTCGGCTGAAGCAGCGCTTCGGAGCGTACGGCTGTTGTGTGCGCGAAGCAGCCGCTTCTCCTGCTCCGGGAGCCGGACAGAGCGGTAGCTTGTACGAGGGCGAAGAACGAAGCCGCAGAGCACCGGGCTTCTGCGCGCACCCTAAGGACTGCTAGAGGACCGTGGTGGCCGCTCGCCTGCCCCTTCAATTCCATTCTAGCATCCTTATGGAAGGTGTTCCAGGACAATTTTCCTGAGTTTTGAATTCGTCCTGATGCAGCCCCTCCTGGGAAACTCGTGCTCGTCCTCTGAGGCTCCGAGTGCAGAGACCTCGATGGCAACTGCAGAAATGAAGGGCTGCGTTGAGTTGTCGAGAAGCAAGAACATAGACAGCGCCTTGTGTTTGGGAGTCAGCAGCTGCTGGACTTTTGCGATTGCTTTCACTGTGCACTGAATACCAGGACGGCATGTGCACGTTAAAACAACGAGCTGGGAAAGAGTAATCGAAAGATCACGGCCGTCAGAAAGCAGCTTATATATTGCCCTGGAAAGGACAGTGTTTTTGGAGTGTGCAGTAAAATCGTGTTTCTGGACAAGGGCGGCATAAGTGCGCTACGCTCCTAAGCTATCTCCCTGCGAGACACACTGCCAAAGCTTTTCGCTATGATGCAGTCTAGTGCAGACGCACACTACGGCTCTCGGCTGCTGTCCGAAGCCAAGCGCCGGTGGCCGGCGTCTTTCGGCTGAAGCAGCGCTTCGGAGCGTACGGCTGTTGTGTGCGCGAAGCAGCCGCTTCTCCTGCTCCGGGAGCCGGACAGAGCGGTAGCTTGTACGAGGGCGAAGAACGAAGCCGCAGAGCACCGGGCTTCTGCGCGCACCCTAAGGACTGCTAGAGGACCGTGGTGGCCGCTCGCCTGCCCCTTCAATTCCATTCTAGCATCCTTATGGAAGGTGTTCCAGGACAATTTTCCTGAGTTTTGAATTCGTCCTGATGCAGCCCCTCCTGGGAAACTCGTGCTCGTCCTCTGAGGCTCCGAGTGCAGAGACCTCGATGGCAACTGCAGAAATAAAGGGCTGCGTTGAGTTGTCGAGAAGTGAGAACATAGCCAGCGCCTTGTGTTTGGGAGTCAGCAGCTGCTGGACTTTTGCGATTGCTTTCACTGTGCACTGAATACCAGGACGGCATGTGCACGTTAAAACAACGAGCTGGGCAAGAGCAGGAAGCGAACACGGGCATCAGAGAGCATCTGCATCTTGCCCAGGAAAGGACAGTGTTTTTGGAGTGTGCAGTAAAATCGTGTTCCTGGACAAGGGAGGCATAAGTGCGCTGCGCTCCTAAGCTATCTCCCTGCGAGACACACTGCCAAAGCTTTTCGCTATGATGCAGTCTAGTGCAGACGCACACTACGGCTCTCCGGAGCTGTCCGAAGCCAAGCGCCGGTGGCCGGCGTCTTTCGGCTGAAGCAGCGCTTCGGAGCGTACGGCTGTTGTGTGCGCGAAGCAGCCGCTTCTCCTGCTCCGGGAGCCGGACAGAGCGGTAGCTTGTACGAGGGCGAAGAACGAAGCCGCAGAGCACCGGGCTTCTGCGCGCACCCTAAGGACTGCTAGAGGACCGTGGTGGCCGCTCGCCTGCCCCTTCAATTCCATTCTAGCATCCTTATGGAAGGTGTTCCAGGACAATTTTCCTGAGTTTTGAATTCGTCCTGATGCAGCCCCTCCTGGGAAACTCGTGCTCGTCCTCTGAGGCTCCGAGTGCAGAGACCTCGATGGCAACTGCAGAAATGAAGGGCTGCGTTGAGTTGTCGAGAAGCAAGAACATAGACAGCGCCTTGTGTTTGGGAGTCAGCAGCTGCTGGACTTTTGCGATTGCTTTCACTGTGCACTGAATACCAGGACGGCATGTGCACGTTAAAACAACGAGCTGGGAAAGAGTAATCGAAAGATCACGGCCGTCAGAAAGCAGCTTATATATTGCCCTGGAAAGGACAGTGTTTTTGGAGTGTGCAGTAAAATCGTGTTTCTGGACAAGGGCGGCATAAGTGCGCTACGCTCCTAAGCTATCTCCCTGCGAGACACACTGCCAAAGCTTTTCGCTATGATGCAGTCTAGTGCAGACGCACACTACGGCTCTCCGGAGCTGTCCGAAGCCAAGCGCCGGTGGCCGGCGTCTTTCGGCTGAAGCAGCGCTTCGGAGCGTACGGCTGTTGTGTGCGCGAAGCAGCCGCTTCTCCTGCTCCGGGAGCCGGACAGAGCGGTAGCTTGTACGAGGGCGAAGAACGAAGCCGCAGAGCACCGGGCTTCTGCGCGCACCCTAAGGACTGCTAGAGGACCGTGGAGGCCGGTCGCCTGCCTCTTTAATTCCTTTCTAGCATGCTTTATTGAAGGTGTTCCAGGACAATTTTCCTGAGTTTTGTATACGTCCTGATGCAGCCCCTCCTGGGAAACTCCTGCTCCTCCTCTGAGTCTCCCACATGCAGACACCTCGACGGCAACTGCAGAAAAGAAGGGCTGCGTTGAGTTGTCGAGAAGCAAGAACGTAGCCAGCGCCTTGTGTTTGGGAGTCAGCAACTGCTGGACTTTTGCGATTGCTTTCACTGTGCACTGAATGCCAGGACAACATGTGCGCGTTAAAACAACGAGCTGGGCAAGAGCAGGAAGGGAGCACGGCCATCAAAGAGCATCTGTCATCTGGCCCTGAAAAGGGCAGTGTTTTTGGAGTGTGCAGTAAAATCGTGTTTCTGGACAAGGGAGGCATAAGTGCGCTGCGCTCCTAAGCTATCTCCCTGCGAGACACACTGCCAAAGCTTTTCGCTATGATGCAGTCTAGTGCAGACGCACACTACGGCTCTCGGCTGCTGTCCGAAGCCAAGCGCCGGTGGCCGGCGTCTTTCGGCTGAAGCAGCGCTTCGGAGCGTACGGCTGTTGTGTGCGCGAAGCAGCCGCTTCTCCTGCTCCGGGAGCCGGACAGAGCGCTAGCTTGTACGAGGGCGAAGAACGAAGCCGCAGAGCACCGGGCTTCTGCGCGCACCCTAAGGACTGCTAGAGGACCGTGGTGGCCGCTCGCCTGCCCCTTCAATTCCATTCTAGCATCCTTATGGAAGGTGTTCCAGGACAATTTTCCTGAGTTTTGAATTCGTCCTGATGCAGCCCCTCCTGGGAAACTCGTGCTCGTCCTCTGAGGCTCCGAGTGCAGAGACCTCGATGGCAACTGCAGAAATGAAGGGCTGCGTTGAGTTGTCGAGAAGCAAGAACATAGCCAGCGCCTTGTGTTTGGGAGTCAGCAGCTGCTGGACTTTTGCGATTGTCTTCACGGTGCACTGAATGCCAGGACGGCATGTGCACGTTAAAACAACGAGCTGGGCAAGAGCAGGAAGGGAGCACGGGCATCAGAGAGCATCTGGCATCTTGCCCTGGAAAGGACAGTGTTTTTGGAGTGTGCATTAAAATCGTGTTCCTGGACAAGGGAGGCATAAGTTCACTGCGCTCCTAAGCTATCTCCCTGCGAGACACACTGCCAAAGCTTTTCGCTATGATGCAGTCTAGTGCAGACGCACACTACGGCTCTCCGGAGCTGTCCGAAGCCAAGCGCCGGTGGCCGGCGTCTTTCGGCTGAAGCAGCGCTTCGGAGCGTACGGCTGTTGTGTGCGCGAAGCAGCCGCTTCTCCTGCTCCGGGAGCCGGACAGAGCGCTAGCTTGTACGAGGGCGAAGAACGAAGCCGCAGGGAGACGACATTGTGTGCACAGCCTTGGCACTGCTAGAGGACGGTGACTAAAGCTCCCTGCCTGTTCAATGCACTGCTGGCATGCTTTCTCGAAGGTGTTCCGAGACAACTTTCCTGGGTTTTGACTTCGTTCTGATGCAGCCCCTCTTGGGAAATCTGTGCTCGTCCCTGGAAGATCGAGATGCAGATAACGCGATGGCAGGTGCCGAAATGAAGGACTCTGTTGAAGTGTCGAGAAGAAAGAACTTAGACAAGCGTGTTGTGTTTGGGAGTCAGCAGCTGCTGGACTTTTGCGATTGCTTTCACTGTGCACTGAATGCCAAGAAGGCATGTGCACGTTAAAACAACGAGCTGGGCATGAGCAGGAAGCGAACACGGGCATCAGAGAGCATCTGGCATTTTGCCCTGGAAAGAGCACTGCTTTTGGAGTGTGCAGTAAAATCGTGTTTCTGGACAAGGGAGGCATAAGTGCGCTGCGCTCCTAAGCTATCTCCCTGCGAGACACACTGCCAAAGCTTTTCGCTATGATGCAGTCTAGTGCAGACGCACACTACGGCTCTCGGCTGCTGTCCGAAGCCAAGCGCCGGTGGCCGGCGTCTTTCGGCTGAAGCAGCGCTTCGGAGCATACGGCTGTTGTGTGCGCGAAGCAGCCGCTTCTCCTGCTCCGGGAGCCGGACAGAGCGGTAGCTTGTACGAGGGCGAAGAACGAAGCCGCAGAGCACCGGGCTTCTGCGCGCACCCTAAGGACTGCTAGAGGACCGTGGTGGCCGCTCGCCTGCCCCTTCAATTCCATTCTAGCATCCTTATGGAAGGTGTTCCAGGACAATTTTCCTGAGTTTTGAATTCGTCCTGATGCAGCCCCTCCTGGGAAACTCGTGCTCGTCCTCTGAGGCTCCGAGTGCAGAGACCTCGATGGCAACTGCAGAAATGAAGGGCTGCGTTGAGTTGTCGAGAAGCAAGAACATAGCCAGCGCCTTGTGTTTGGGAGTCAGCAGCTGCTGGACTTTTGCGATTGCTTTCACTGTGCACTGAATACCAGGACGGCATGTGCACGTTAAAACAACGAGCTGGGAAAGAGTAATCGAAAGATCACGGCCGTCAGAAAGCAGCTTATATATTGCCCTGGAAAGGACAGTGTTTTTGGAGTGTGCAGTAAAATCGTGTTTCTGGACAAGGGCGGCATAATTGCGCTACGCTCCTAAGCTATCTCCCTGCGAGACACACTGCCAAAGCTTTTCGCTATGATGCAGTCTAGTGCAGACGCACACTACGGCTCTCCGGAGCTGTCCGAAGCCAAGCGCCGGTGGCCGGCGTCTTTCGGCTGAAGCAGCGCTTCGGAGCGTACGGCTGTTGTGTGCGCGAAGCAGCCGCTTCTCCTGCTCCGGGAGCCGGACAGAGCGGTAGCTTGTACGAGGGCGAAGAACGAAGCCGCAGAGCACCGGGCTTCTGCGCGCACCCTAAGGACTGCTAGAGGACCGTGGTGGCCGCTCGCCTGCCCCTTCAATTCCATTCTAGCATCCTTATGGAAGGTGTTCCAGGACAATTTTCCTGAGTTTTGAATTCGTCCTGATGCAGCCCCTCCTGGGAAACTCGTGCTCGTCCTCTGAGGCTCCGAGTGCAGAGACCTCGACGGCAACTGCAGAAATGAAGGGCTGCGTTGAGTTGTCGAGAAGTGAGAACATAGCCAGCGCCTTGTGTTTGGGAGTCAGCAGCTGCTGGACTTTTGCGATTGCTTTCACTGTGCACTGAATACCAGGACGGCATGTGCACGTTAAAACAACGAGCTGGGCAAGAGCAGGAAGCGAACACGGGCATCAGAGAGCATCTGCATCTTGCCCAGGAAAGGACAGTGTTTTTGGAGTGTGCAGTAAAATCGTGTTCCTGGACAAGGGAGGCATAAGTGCGCTGCGCTCCTAAGCTATCTCCCTGCGAGACACACTGCCAAAGCTTTTCGCTATGATGCAGTCTAGTGCAGACGCACACTACGGCTCTCCGGAGCTGTCCGAAGCCAAGCGCCGGTGGCCGGCGTCTTTCGGCTGAAGCAGCGCTTCGGAGCGTACGGCTGTTGTGTGCGCGAAGCAGCCGCTTCTCCTGCTCCGGGAGCCGGACAGAGCGGTAGCTTGTACGAGGGCGAAGAACGAAGCCGCAGAGCACCGGGCTTCTGCGCGCACCCTAAGGACTGCTAGAGGACCGTGGTGGCCGCTCGCCTGCCCCTTCAATTCCATTCTAGCATCCTTATGGAAGGTGTTCCAGGACAATTTTCCTGAGTTTTGAATTCGTCCTGATGCAGCCCCTCCTGGGAAACTCGTGCTCGTCCTCTGAGGCTCCGAGTGCAGAGACCTCGATGGCAACTGCAGAAATGAAGGGCTGCGTTGAGTTGTCGAGAAGCAAGAACATAGCCAGAGCCTTGTGTTTGGGAGTCAGCAGCTGCTGGACTTTTGCGATTGCTTTCACTGTGCACTGAATACCAGGACGGCATGTGCACGTTAAAACAACGAGCTGGGAAAGAGTAATCGAAAGATCACGGCCGTCAGAAAGCAGCTTATATATTGCCCTGGAAAGGACAGTGTTTTTGGAGTGTGCAGTAAAATCGTGTTTCTGGACAAGGGCGGCATAAGTGCGCTACGCTCCTAAGCTATCTCCCTGCGAGACACACTGCCAAAGCTTTTCGCTATGATGCAGTCTAGTGCAGACGCACACTACGGCTCTCCGGAGCTGTCCGAAGCCAAGCGCCGGTGGCCGGCGTCTTTCGGCTGAAGCAGCGCTTCGGAGCGTACGGCTGTTGTGTGCGCGAAGCAGCCGCTTCTCCTGCTCCGGGAGCCGGACAGAGCGGTAGCTTGTACGAGGGCGAAGAACGAAGCCGCAGAGCACCGGGCTTCTGCGCGCACCCTAAGGACTGCTAGAGGACCGTGGTGGCCGCTCGCCTGCCCCTTCAATTCCATTCTAGCATCCTTATGGAAGGTGTTCCAGGACAATTTTCCTGAGTTTTGAATTCGTCCTGATGCAGCCCCTCCTGGGAAACTCGTGCTCGTCCTCTGAGGCTCCGAGTGCAGAGACCTCGATGGCAACTGCAGAAATGAAGGGCTGCGTTGAGTTGTCGAGAAGCAAGAACATAGACAGCGCCTTGTGTTTGGGAGTCAGCAGCTGCTGGACTTTTGCGATTGCTTTCACTGTGCACTGAATACCAGGACGGCATGTGCACGTTAAAACAACGAGCTGGGAAAGAGTAATCGAAAGATCACGGCCGTCAGAAAGCAGCTTATATATTGCCCTGGAAAGGACAGTGTTTTTGGAGTGTGCAGTAAAATCGTGTTTCTGGACAAGGGCGGCATAAGTGCGCTACGCTCCTAAGCTATCTCCCTGCGAGACACACTGCCAAAGCTTTTCGCTATGATGCAGTCTAGTGCAGACGCACACTACGGCTCTCCGGAGCTGTCCGAAGCCAAGCGCCGGTGGCCGGCGTCTTTCGGCTGAAGCAGCGCTTCGGAGCGTACGGCTGTTGTGTGCGTGAAGCAGCCGCTTCTCCTGCTCCGGGAGCCGGACAGAGCGGTAGCTTGTACGAGGGCGAAGAACGAAGCCGCAGAGCACCGGGCTTCTGCGCGCACCCTAAGGACTGCTAGAGGACCGTGGTGGCCGCTCGCCTGCCCCTTCAATTCCATTCTAGCATCCTTATGGAAGGTGTTCCAGGACAATTTTCCTGAGTTTTGAATTCGTCCTGATGCAGCCCCTCCTGGGAAACTCGTGCTCATCCTCTGAGGCTCCGAGTGCAGAGACCTCGATGGCAACTGCAGAAATAAAGGGCTGCGTTGAGTTGTCGAGAAGTGAGAACATAGCCAGCGCCTTGTGTTTGGGAGTCAGCAGCTGCTGGACTTTTGCGATTGCTTTCACTGTGCACTGAATACCAGGATGGCATGTGCACGTTAAAACAACGAGCTGGGCAAGAGCAGGAAGCGAACACGGGCATCAGAGAGCATCTGCATCTTGCCCAGGAAAGGACAGTGTTTTTGGAGTATGCAGTAAAATCGTGTTCCTGGACAAGGGAGGCATAAGTGCGCTGCGCTCCTAAGCTATCTCCCTGCGAGACACACTGCCAAAGCTTTTCGCTATGATGCAGTCTAGTGCAGACGCACACTACGGCTCTCCGGAGCTGTCCGAAGCCAAGCGCCGGTGGCCGGCGTCTTTCGGCTGAAGCAGCGCTTCGGAGCGTACGGCTGTTGTGTGCGCGAAGCAGCCGCTTCTCCTGCTCCGGGAGCCGGACAGAGCGCTAGCTTGTACGAGGGCGAAGAACGAAGCCGCAGAGCACCGGGCTTCTGCGCGCACCCTAAGGACTGCTAGAGGACCGTGGTGGCCGCTCGCCTGCCCCTTCAATTCCATTCTAGCATCCTTATGGAAGGTGTTCCAGGACAATTTTCCTGAGTTTTGAATTCGTCCTGATGCAGCCCCTCCTGGGAAACTCGTGCTCGTCCTCTGAGTCTCCGAGTGCAGAGACCTCGATGGCAACTGCAGAAATGAAGGGCTGCGTTGAGTTGTCGAGAAGCAAGAACATAGACAGCGCCTTGTGTTTGGGAGTCAGCAGCTGCTGGACTTTTGCGATTGCTTTCACTGTGCACTGAATACCAGGACGGCATGTGCACGTTAAAACAACGAGCTGGGAAAGAGTAATCGAAAGATCACGGCCGTCAGAAAGCAGCTTATATATTGCCCTGGAAAGGACAGTGTTTTTGGAGTGTGCAGTAAAATCGTGTTTCTGGACAAGGGCGGCATAAGTGCGCTACGCTCCTAAGCTATCTCCCTGCGAGACACACTGCCAAAGCTTTTCGCTATGATGCAGTCTAGTGCAGACGCACACTACGGCTCTCCGGAGCTGTCCGAAGCCAAGCGCCGGTGGCCGGCGTCTTTCGGCTGAAGCAGCGCTTCGGAGCGTACGGCTGTTGTGTGCGTGAAGCAGCCGCTTCTCCTGCTCCGGGAGCCGGACAGAGCGGTAGCTTGTACGAGGGCGAAGAACGAAGCCGCAGAGCACCGGGCTTCTGCGCGCACCCTAAGGACTGCTAGAGGACCGTGGTGGCCGCTCGCCTGCCCCTTCAATTCCATTCTAGCATCCTTATGGAAGGTGTTCCAGGACAATTTTCCTGAGTTTTGAATTCGTCCTGATGCAGCCCCTCCTGGGAAACTCGTGCTCATCCTCTGAGGCTCCGAGTGCAGAGACCTCGATGGCAACTGCAGAAATGAAGGGCTGCGTTGAGTTGTCGAGAAGCAAGAACATAGCCAGCGCCTTGTGTTTGGGAGTCAGCAGCTGCTGGACTTTTGCGATTGTCTTCACGGTGCACTGAATGCCAGGACGGCATGTGCACGTTAAAACAACGAGCTGGGCAAGAGCAGGAAGGGAGCACGGGCATCAGAGAGCATCTGGCATCTTGCCCTGGAAAGGACTGTGTTTTTGGAGTGTGCATTAAAATCGTGTTCCTGGACAAGGGAGGCATAAGTGCACTGCGCTCCTAAGCTATCTCCCTGCGAGACACACTGCCAAAGCTTTTCGCTATGATGCAGTCTAGTGCAGACGCACACTACGGCTCTCCGGAGCTGTCCGAAGCCAAGCGCCGGTGGCCGGCGTCTTTCGGCTGAAGCAGCGCTTCGGAGCGTACGGCTGTTGTGTGCGCGAAGCAGCCGCTTCTCCTGCTCCGGGAGCCGGACAGAGCGCTAGCTTGTACGAGGGCGAAGAACGAAGCCGCAGGGAGACGACATTGTGTGCACAGCCTTGGCACTGCTAGAGGACGGTGACTAAAGCTCCCTGCCTGTTCAATGCACTGCTGGCATGTTTTCTTGAAGGTGTTCCGAGACAACTTTCCTGGGTTTTGACTTCGTTCTGATGCAGCCCCTCTTGGGAAATCTGTGCTCGTCCCCGGAAGATCGAGATGCAGATAACGCGATGGCAGGTGCCGAAATGAAGGACTCTGTTGAAGTGTCGAGAAGAAAGAACTTAGACAAGCGTGTTGTGTTTGGGAGTCAGCAGCTGCTGGACTTTTGCGATTGCTTTCACTGTGCACTGAATGCCAAGAAGGCATGTGCACGTTAAAACAACGAGCTGGGCATGAGCAGGAAGGGAGCACGGGCATCAGAGAGCATCTGGCATTTTGCCCTGGAAAGAGCACTGATTTTGGAGTGTGCAGTAAAATCGTGTTTCTGGACAAGGGAGGCATAAGTGCGCTGCGCTCCTAAGCTATCTCCCTGCGAGACACACTGCCAAAGCTTTTCGCTATGATGCAGTCTAGTGCAGACGCACACTACGGCTCTCGGCTGCTGTCCGAAGCCAAGCGCCGGTGGCCGGCGTCTTTCGGCTGAAGCAGCGCTTCGGAGCGTACGGCTGTTGTGTGCGCGAAGCAGCCGCTTCTCCTGCTCCGGGAGCCGGACAGAGCGGTAGCTTGTACGAGGGCGAAGAACGAAGCCGCAGAGCACCGGGCTTCTGCGCGCACCCTAAGGACTGCTAGAGGACCGTGGTGGCCGCTCGCCTGCCCCTTCAATTCCATTCTAGCATCCTTATGGAAGGTGTTCCAGGACAATTTTCCTGAGTTTTGAATTCGTCCTGATGCAGCCCCTCCTGGGAAACTCGTGCTCGTCCTCTGAGGCTCCGAGTGCAGAGACCTCGATGGCAACTGCAGAAATGAAGGGCTGCGTTGAGTTGTCGAGAAGCAAGAACATAGACAGCGCCTTGTGTTTGGGAGTCAGCAGCTGCTGGACTTTTGCGATTGCTTTCACTGTGCACTGAATACCAGGACGGCATGTGCACGTTAAAACAACGAGCTGGGCAAGAGTAATCGAAAGATCACGGCCGTCAGAAAGCAGCTTATATATTGCCCTGGAAAGGACAGTGTTTTTGGAGTGTGCAGTAAAATCGTGTTTCTGGACAAGGGCGGCATAAGTGCGCTACGCTCCTAAGCTATCTCCCTGCGAGACACACTGCCAAAGCTTTTCGCTATGATGCAGTCTAGTGCAGACGCACACTACGGCTCTCCGGAGCTGTCCGAAGCCAAGCGCCGGTGGCCGGCGTCTTTCGGCTGAAGCAGCGCTTCGGAGCGTACGGCTGTTGTGTGCGTGAAGCAGCCGCTTCTCCTGCTCCGGGAGCCGGACAGAGCGGTAGCTTGTACGAGGGCGAAGAACGAAGCCGCAGAGCACCGGGCTTCTGCGCGCACCCTAAGGACTGCTAGAGGACCGTGGTGGCCGCTCGCCTGCCCCTTCAATTCCATTCTAGCATCCTTATGGAAGGTGTTCCAGGACAATTTTCCTGAGTTTTGAATTCGTCCTGATGCAGCCCCTCCTGGGAAACTCGTGCTCATCCTCTGAGGCTCCGAGTGCAGAGACCTCGATGGCAACTGCAGAAATGAAGGGCTGCGTTGAGTTGTCGAGAAGCAAGAACATAGCCAGCGCCTTGTGTTTGGGAGTCAGCAGCTGCTGGACTTTTGCGATTGTCTTCACGGTGCACTGAATGCCAGGACGGCATGTGCACGTTAAAACAACGAGCTGGGCAAGAGCAGGAAGGGAGCACGGGCATCAGAGAGCATCTGGCATCTTGCCCTGGAAAGGACTGTGTTTTTGGAGTGTGCATTAAAATCGTGTTCCTGGACAAGGGAGGCATAAGTGCACTGCGCTCCTAAGCTATCTCCCTGCGAGACACACTGCCAAAGCTTTTCGCTATGATGCAGTCTAGTGCAGACGCACACTACGGCTCTCCGGAGCTGTCCGAAGCCAAGCGCCGGTGGCCGGCGTCTTTCGGCTGAAGCAGCGCTTCGGAGCGTACGGCTGTTGTGTGCGCGAAGCAGCCGCTTCTCCTGCTCCGGGAGCCGGACAGAGCGCTAGCTTGTACGAGGGCGAAGAACGAAGCCGCAGGGAGACGACATTGTGTGCACAGCCTTGGCACTGCTAGAGGACGGTGACTAAAGCTCCCTGCCTGTTCAATGCACTGCTGGCATGTTTTCTTGAAGGTGTTCCGAGACAACTTTCCTGGGTTTTGACTTCGTTCTGATGCAGCCCCTCTTGGGAAATCTGTGCTCGTCCCCGGAAGATCGAGATGCAGATAACGCGATGGCAGGTGCCGAAATGAAGGACTCTGTTGAAGTGTCGAGAAGAAAGAACTTAGACAAGCGTGTTGTGTTTGGGAGTCAGCAGCTGCTGGACTTTTGCGATTGCTTTCACTGTGCACTGAATGCCAAGAAGGCATGTGCACGTTAAAACAACGAGCTGGGCATGAGCAGGAAGGGAGCACGGGCATCAGAGAGCATCTGGCATTTTGCCCTGGAAAGAGCACTGCTTTTGGAGTGTGCAGTAAAATCGTGTTTCTGGACAAGGGAGGCATAAGTGCGCTGCGCTCCTAAGCTATCTCCCTGCGAGACACACTGCCAAAGCTTTTCGCTATGATGCAGTCTAGTGCAGACGCACACTACGGCTCTCGGCTGCTGTCCGAAGCCAAGCGCCGGTGGCCGGCGTCTTTCGGCTGAAGCAGCGCTTCGGAGCGTACGGCTGTTGTGTGCGCGAAGCAGCCGCTTCTCCTGCTCCGGGAGCCGGACAGAGCGGTAGCTTGTACGAGGGCGAAGAACGAAGCCGCAGAGCACCGGGCTTCTGCGCGCACCCTAAGGACTGCTAGAGGACCGTGGTGGCCGCTCGCCTGCCCCTTCAATTCCATTCTAGCATCCTTATGGAAGGTGTTCCAGGACAATTTTCCTGAGTTTTGAATTCGTCCTGATGCAGCCGCTCCTGGGAAACTCGTGCTCGTCCTCTGAGTCTCCGAGTGCAGAGACCTCGATGGCAACTGCAGAAATGAAGGGCTGCGTTGAGTTGTCGAGAAGCAAGAACATAGCCAGCGCCTTGTGTTTGGGAGTCAGCAGCTGCTGGACTTTTGCGATTGCTTTCACTGTGCACTGAATACCAGGACGGCATGTGCACGTTAAAACAACGAGCTGGGCAAGAGTAATCGAAAGATCACGGCCGTCAGAAAGCAGCTTATATATTGCCCTGGAAAGGACAGTGTTTTTGGAGTGTGCAGTAAAATCGTGTTTCTGGACAAGGGAGGCATAAGTGCGCTGCGCTCCTAAGCTATCTCCCTGCGAGACACACTGCCAAAGCTTTTCGCTATGATGCAGTCTAGTGCAGACGCACACTACGGCTCTCCGGAGCTGTCCGAAGCCAAGCGCCGGTGGCCGGCGTCTTTCGGCTGAAGCAGCGCTTCGGAGCGTACGGCTGTTGTGTGCGCGAAGCAGCCGCTTCTCCTGCTCCGGGAGCCGGACAGAGCGCTAGCTTGTACGAGGGCGAAGAACGAAGCCGCAGGGAGATGACATTGTGTGCACAGCCTTGGCACTGCTAGAGGACGGTGACTAAAGCTCCCTGCCTGTTCAATGCACTGCTGGCATGTTTTCTTGAAGGTGTTCCGAGACAACTTTCCTGGGTTTTGACTTCGTTCTGATGCAGCCCCTCTTGGGAAATCTGTGCTCGTCCCCGGAAGATCGAGATGCAGATAACGCGATGGCAGGTGCCGAAATGAAGGACTCTGTTGAAGTGTCGAGAAGAAAGAACTTAGACAAGCGTGTTGTGTTTGGGAGTCAGCAGCTGCTGGACTTTTGCGATTGCTTTCACTGTGCACTGAATGCCAAGAAGGCATGTGCACGTTAAAACAACGAGCTGGGCATGAGCAGGAAGGGAGCACGGGCATCAGAGAGCATCTGGCATTTTGCCCTGGAAAGAGCACTGCTTTTGGAGTGTGCAGTAAAATCGTGTTTCTGGACAAGGGAGGCATAAGTGCGCTGCGCTCCTAAGCTATCTCCCTGCGAGACACACTGCCAAAGCTTTTCGCTATGATGCAGTCTAGTGCAGACGCACACTACGGCTCTCGGCTGCTGTCCGAAGCCAAGCGCCGGTGGCCGGCGTCTTTCGGCTGAAGCAGCGCTTCGGAGCGTACGGCTGTTGTGTGCGCGAAGCAGCCGCTTCTCCTGCTCCGGGAGCCGGACAGAGCGGTAGCTTGTACGAGGGCGAAGAACGAAGCCGCAGAGCACCGGGCTTCTGCGCGCACCCTAAGGACTGCTAGAGGACCGTGGTGGCCGCTCGCCTGCCCCTTCAATTCCATTCTAGCATCCTTATGGAAGGTGTTCCAGGACAATTTTCCTGAGTTTTGAATTCGTCCTGATGCAGCCGCTCCTGGGAAACTCGTGCTCGTCCTCTGAGTCTCCGAGTGCAGAGACCTCGATGGCAACTGCAGAAATGAAGGGCTGCGTTGAGTTGTCGAGAAGCAAGAACATAGACAGCGCCTTGTGTTTGGGAGTCAGCAGCTGCTGGACTTTTGCGATTGCTTTCACTGTGCACTGAATACCAGGACGGCATGTGCACGTTAAAACAACGAGCTGGGCAAGAGTAATCGAAAGATCACGGCCGTCAGAAAGCAGCTTATATATTGCCCTGGAAAGGACAGTGTTTTTGGAGTGTGCAGTAAAATCGTGTTTCTGGACAAGGGCGGCATAAGTGCGCTACGCTCCTAAGCTATCTCCCTGCGAGACACACTGCCAAAGCTTTTCGCTATGATGCAGTCTAGTGCAGACGCACACTACGGCTCTCCGGAGCTGTCCGGAGCCAAGCGCCGGTGGCCGGCGTCTTTCGGCTGAAGCAGCGCTTCGGAGTGTACGGCTGTTGTGTGCGCGAAGCAGCCGCTTCTCCTGCTCCGGGAGCCGGACAGAGCGGTAGCTTGTACGAGGGCGAAGAACGAAGCCGCAGAGCACCGGGCTTCTGCGCGCACCCTAAGGACTGCTAGAGGACCGTGGTGGCCGCTCGCCTGCCCCTTCAATTCCATTCTAGCATCCTTATGGAAGGTGTTCCAGGACAATTTTCCTGAGTTTTGAATTCGTCCTGATGCAGCCCCTCCTGGGAAACTCGTGCTCGTCCTCTGAGGCTCCGAGTGCAGAGACCTCGATGGCAACTGCAGAAATAAAGGGCTGTGTTGAGTTGTCGAGAAGTGAGAACATAGCCAGCGCCTTGTGTTTGGGAGTCAGCAGCTGCTGGACTTTTGCGATTGCTTTCACTGTGCACTGAATACCAGGACGGCATGTGCACGTTAAAACAACGAGCTGGGCAAGAGCAGGAAGCGAACACGGGCATCAGAGAGCATCTGGCATTTTGCCCTGGAAAGGACAGTGTTTTTGGAGTGTGCAGTAAAATCGTGTTTCTGGACAAGGGAGGCATAAGTGCGCTGCGCTCCTAAGCTATCTCCCTGCGAGACACACTGCCAAAGCTTTTCGCTATGATGCAGTCTAGTGCAGACGCACACTACGGCTCTCCGGAGCTGTCCGAAGCCAAGCGCCGGTGGCCGGCATCTTTCGGCTGAAGCAGCGCTTCGGAGCGTACGGCTGTTGTTTGCGCGAAGCAGCCGCTTCTCCTGCTCCGGGAGCCGGACAGAGCGGTAGCTTGTACGAGGGCGAAGAACGAAGCCGCAGAGCACCGGGCTTCTGCGCGCACCCTAAGGACTGCTAGAGGACCGTGGTGGCCGCTCGCCTGCCCCTTCAATTCCATTCTAGCATCCTTATGGAAGGTGTTCCAGGACAATTTTCCTGAGTTTTGAATTCGTCCTGATGCAGCCCCTCCTGGGAAACTCGTGCTCGTCCTCTGAGGCTCCGAGTGCAGAGACCTCGATGGCAACTGCAGAAATGAAGGGCTGCGTTGAGTTGTCGAGAAGCAAGAACATAGCCAGCGCCTTGTGTTTGGGAGTCAGCAGCTGCTGGACTTTTGCGATTGCTTTCACTGTGCACTGAATACCAGGACGGCATGTGCACGTTAAAACAACGAGCTGGGAAAGAGTAATCGAAAGATCACGGCCGTCAGAAAGCAGCTTATATATTGCCCTGGAAAGGACAGTGTTTTTGGAGTGTGCAGTAAAATCGTGTTTCTGGACAAGGGCGGCATAAGTGCGCTACGCTCCTAAGCTATCTCCCTGCGAGACACACTGCCAAAGCTTTTCGCTATGATGCAGTCTAGTGCAGACGCACACTACGGCTCTCCGGAGCTGTCCGAAGCCAAGCGCCGGTGGCCGGCGTCTTTCGGCTGAAGCAGCGCTTCGGAGCGTACGGCTGTTGTGTGCGCGAAGCAGCCGCTTCTCCTGCTCCGGGAGCCGGACAGAGTGGTAGCTTGTACGAGGGCGAAGAACGAAGCCGCAGAGCACCGGGCTTCTGCGCGCACCCTAAGGACTGCTAGAGGACCGTGGAGGCCGGTCGCCTGCCTCTTTAATTCCTTTCTAGCATGCTTTATTGAAGGTGTTCCAGGACAATTTTCCTGAGTTTTGTATACGTCCTGATGCAGCCCCTCCTGGGAAACTCCTGCTCCTCCTCTGAGTCTCCCACATGCAGACACCTCGACGGCAACTGCAGAAAAGAAGGGCTGCGTTGAGTTGTCGAGAAGCAAGAACATAGCCAGCGCCTTGTGTTTGGGAGTCAGCAACTGCTGGACTTTTGCGATTGCTTTCACTGTGCACTGAATGCCAGGACAACATGTGCGCGTTAAAACAACGAGCTGGGCATGAGCAGGAAGGGAGCACGGCCATCAAAGAGCATCTGTCATCTGGCCCTGAAAAAGGCAGTGTTTTTGGAGTGTGCAGTAAAATCGTGTTTCTGGACAAGGGAGGCATAAGTGCGCTGCGCTCCTAAGCTATCTCCCTGCGAGACACACTGCCAAAGCTTTTCGCTATGATGCAGTCTAGTGCAGACGCACACTACGGCTCTCGGCTGCTGTCCGAAGCCAAGCGCTGGTGGCCGGCGTCTTTCGGCTGAAGCAGCGCTTCGGAGCGTACGGCTGTTGTGTGCGCGAAGCAGCCGCTTCTCCTGCTCCGGGAGCCGGACAGAGCGGTAGCTTGTACGAGGGCGAAGAACGAAGCCGCAGAGCACCGGGCTTCTGCGCGCACCCTAAGGACTGCTAGAGGACCGTGGTGGCCGCTCGCCTGCCCCTTCAATTCCATTCTAGCATCCTTATGGAAGGTGTTCCAGGACAATTTTCCTGAGTTTTGAATTCGTCCTGATGCAGCCCCTCCTGGGAAACTCGTGCTCGTCCTCTGAGGCTCCGAGTGCAGAGACCTCGATGGCAACTGCAGAAATGAAGGGCTGCGTTGAGTTGTCGAGAAGCAAGAACATAGCCAGCGCCTTGTGTTTGGGAGTCAGCAGCTGCTGGACTTTTGCGATTGTCTTCACGGTGCACTGAATGCCAGGACGGCATGTGCACGTTAAAACAACGAGCTGGGCAAGAGCAGGAAGGGAGCACGGGCATCAGAGAGCATCTGGCATCTTGCCCTGGAAAGGACAGTGTTTTTGGAGTGTGCATTAAAATCGTGTTCCTGGACAAGGGAGGCATAAGTGCACTGCGCTCCTAAGCTATCTCCCTGCGAGACACACTGCCAAAGCTTTTCGCTATGATGCAGTCTAGTGCAGACGCACACTACGGCTCTCCGGAGCTGTCCGAAGCCAAGCGCCGGTGGCCGGCGTCTTTCGGCTGAAGCAGCGCTTCGGAGCGTACGGCTGTTGTGTGCGCGAAGCAGCCGCTTCTCCTGCTCCGGGAGCCGGACAGAGCGCTAGCTTGTACGAGGGCGAAGAACGAAGCCGCAGGGAGACGACATTGTGTGCACAGCCTTGGCACTGCTAGAGGACGGTGACTAAAGCTCCCTGCCTGTTCAATGCACTGCTGGCATGCTTTCTCGAAGGTGTTCCGAGACAACTTTCCTGGGTTTTGACTTCGTTCTGATGCAGCCCCTCTTGGGAAATCTGTGCTCGTCCCCGGAAGATCGAGATGCAGATAACGCGATGGCAGGTGCCGAAATGAAGGACTCTGTTGAAGTGTCGAGAAGAAAGAACTTAGACAAGCGTGTTGTGTTTGGGAGTCAGCAGCTGCTGGACTTTTGCGATTGCTTTCACTGTGCACTGAATGCCAAGAAGGCATGTGCACGTTAAAACAACGAGCTGGGCATGAGCAGGAAGCGAACACGGGCATCAGAGAGCATCTGGCATCTTGCCCTGGAAAGAGCACTGCTTTTGGAGTGTGCAGTAAAATCGTGTTTCTGGACAAGGGAGGCATAAGTGCGCTGCGCTCCTAAGCTATCTCCCTGCGAGACACACTGCCAAAGCTTTTCGCTATGATGCAGTCTAGTGCAGACGCACACTACGGCTCTCGGCTGCTGTCCGAAGCCAAGCGCCGGTGGCCGGCGTCTTTCGGCTGAAGCAGCGCTTCGGAGCGTACGGCTGTTGTGTGCGCGAAGCAGCCGCTTCTCCTGCTCCGGGAGCCGGACAGAGCGGTAGCTTGTACGAGGGCGAAGAACGAAGCCGCAGAGCACCGGGCTTCTGCGCGCACCCTAAGGACTGCTAGAGGACCGTGGTGGCCGCTCGCCTGCCCCTTCAATTCCATTCTAGCATCCTTATGGAAGGTGTTCCAGGACAATTTTCCTGAGTTTTGAATTCGTCCTGATGCAGCCCCTCCTGGGAAACTCGTGCTCGTCCTCTGAGTCTCCGAGTGCAGAGACCTCGATGGCAACTGCAGAAATGAAGGGCTGCGTTGAGTTGTCGAGAAGCAAGAACATAGACAGCGCCTTGTGTTTGGGAGTCAGCAGCTGCTGGACTTTTGCGATTGCTTTCACTGTGCACTGAATACCAGGACGGCATGTGCACGTTAAAACAACGAGCTGGGCAAGAGTAATCGAAAGATCACGGCCGTCAGAAAGCAGCTTATATATTGCCCTGGAAAGAGCACTGCTTTTGGAGTGTGCAGTAAAATCGTGTTTCTGGACAAAGGCGGCATAAGTGCGCTGCGCTCCTAAGCTATCTCCCTGCGAGACACACTGCCAAAGCTTTTCGCTATGATGCAGTCTAGTGCAGACGCACACTACGGCTCTCGGCTGCTATCCTAAGCGAAGCGCTGGTCGCCGGCGTCTTTCGGCTGAAGTAGCGCTTCGGAGCGTACGGCTGCCGTTCCGCTGTTGTGTGCGCGAAGCAGCCGCTTCTCCTGCTCCGGGAGCCGGACAGAGCGCTAGCTTGTACGAGGGCGAAGAACGAAGCCGCAGAGCACCGGGCTTCTGCGCGCACCCTAAGGACTGCTAGAGGACCGTGGTGGCCGCTCACCTGCCTCTTCAATTCCCTTCTAGCATACTTATGGAAGATGTTCCAGGACAATTTTCCTGAGTTTTGAATTCGTCCTGATGCAGCCCCTCCTGGGAAACTCGTGCTCGTCCTCTGAGGCTCCGAGTGCAGAGACCTCGATGGCAACTGCAGAAATGAAGGGCTGCGTTGAGTTGTCGAGAAGCAAGAACATAGCCAGCGCCTTGTGTTTGGGAGTCAGCAGTTGCAGGACTTTTGCGATTGCTTTCACGGTGCACTGAATACCAGGACGGCATGTGCACGTTAAAACAACGAGCTGGGCAAGAGCAGGAAGGGAGCACGGGCATCAGAGAGCATCTGGCATCTTGCCCTGGAAAGAGCACTGCTTTTGGAGTGTGCAGTAAAATCGTGTTCCTGGACAAGGGAGGCATAAGTGCGCTGCGCTCCTAAGCTATCTCCCTGCGAGACACACTGCCAAAGCTTTTCGCTATGATGCAGTCTAGTGCAGACGCACACTACGGCTCTCGGCTGCTGTCCGAAGCCAAGCGCCGGTGGCCGGCGTCTTTCGGCTGAAGCAGCGCTTCGGAGCGTACGGCTGTTGTGTGCGCGAAGCAGCCGCTTCTCCTGCTCCGGGAGCCGGACAGAGCGCTAGCTTGTACGAGGGCGAAGAACGAAGCCGCAGAGCACCGGGCTTCTGCGCGCACCCTAAGGACTGCTAGAGGACCGTGGTGGCCGCTCGCCTGCCCCTTCAATTCCATTCTAGCATCCTTATGGAAGGTGTTCCAGGACAATTTTCCTGAGTTTTGAATTCGTCCTGATGCAGCCCCTCCTGGGAAACTCGTGCTCGTCCTCTGAGGCTCCGAGTGCAGAGACCTCGATGGCAACTGCAGAAATGAAGGGCTGCGTTGAGTTGTCGAGAAGCAAGAACATAGCCAGCGCCTTGTGTTTGGGAGTCAGCAGCTGCTGGACTTTTGCGATTGCTTTCACTGTGCACTGAATACCAGGACGGCATGTGCACGTTAAAACAACGAGCTGGGCAAGAGTAATCGAAAGATCACGGCCGTCAGAAAGCAGCTTATATATTGCCCTAAAAAGAGCATTGCTTTTGGAGTGTGCAGTAAAATCGTGTTTCTGGACAAAGGCGGCATAAGTGCGCTGCGCTCCTAAGCTATCTCCCTGCGAGACACACTGCCAAAGCTTTTCGCTATGATGCAGTCTAGTGCAGACGCACACTACGGCACTCCGGAGCTGTCCGAAGCCAAGCGCCGGTGGCCGGCGTCTTTCGGCTGAAGCAGCGCTTCGGAGCGTACGGCTGTTGTGTGCGCGAAGCAGCCGCTTCTCCTGCTCCGGGAGCCGGACAGAGCGCTAGCTTGTACGAGGGCGAAGAACGAAGCCGCAGGGAGACGACATTGTGTGCACAGCCTTGGCACTGCTAGAGGACGGTGACTAAAGCTCCCTGCCTGTTCAATGCACTGCTGGCATGTTTTCTTGAAGGTGTTCGGAGACAACTTTCCTGGGTTTTGACTTCGTTCTGATGCAGCCCCTCTTGGGAAATCTGTGCTCGTCCCCGGAAGATCGAGATGCAGATAACGCGATGGCAGGTGCCGAAATGAAGGACTCTGTTGAAGTGTCGAGAAGAAAGAACTTAGACAAGCGTGTTGTGTTTGGGAGTCAGCAGCTGCTGGACTTTTGCGATTGCTTTCTTTGTGCACTGAATGCCAAGAAGGCATGAGCACGTTAAAACAACGAGCTGGGCATGAGCAGGAAGGGAGCACGGGCATCAGAGTGCATCTGGCATCTTGCCCTGGAAAGAGCACTGCTTTTGGAGTGTGCAGTAAAATCGTGTTCCTGGACAAGGGAGGCATAAGTGCGCTGCGCTCCTAAGCTATCTCCCTGCGAGACACACTGCCAAAGCTTTTCGCTATGATGCAGTCTAGTGCAGACGCACACTACGGCTCTCCGGAGCTGTCCGAAGCCAAGCGCCGGTGGCCGGCGTCTTTCGGCTGAAGCAGCGCTTCGGAGCGTACGGCTGTTGTGTGCGCGAAGCAGCCGCTTCTCCTGCTCCGGGAGCCAGACAGAGCGCTAGCTTGTACGAGGGCGAAGAACGAAGCCGCAGAGCACCGGGCTTCTGCGCGCACCCTAAGGACTGCTAGAGGACCGTGGTGGCCGCTCGCCTGCCCCTTCAATTCCATTCTAGCATCCTTATGGAAGGTGTTCCAGGACAATTTTCCTGAGTTTTGAATTCGTCCTGATGCAGCCCCTCCTGGGAAACTCGTGCTCGTCCTCTGAGGCTCCGAGTGCAGAGACCTCGATGGCAACTGCAGAAATGAAGGGCTGCGTTGAGTTGTCGAGAAGCAAGAACATAGCCAGCGCCTTGTGTTTGGGAGTCAGCAGTTGCAGGACTTTTGCGATTGCTTTCACGGTGCACTGAATACCAGGACGGCATGTGCACGTTAAAACAACGAGCTGGGCAAGAGCAGGAAGGGAGCACGGCCATCAAAGAGCATCTGGCATCTTGCCCTGGAAAGAGCACTGCTTTTGGAGTGTGCAGTAAAATCGTGTTCCTGGACAAGGGAGGCATAAGTGCGCTGCGCTCCTAAGCTATCTCCCTGCGAGACACACTGCCAAAGCTTTTCGCTATGATGCAGTCTAGTGCAGACACACACTACGGCTCTCCGGAGCTGTCCGAAGCCAAGCGCCGGTGGCCGGCGTCTTTCGGCTGAAGCAGCGCTTCGGAGCGTACGGCTGTTGTGTGCGCGAAGCAGCCGCTTCTCCTGCTCCGGGAGCCGGACAGAGCGGTAGCTTGTACGAGGGCGAAGAACGAAGCCGCAGAGCACCGGGCTTCTGCGCGCACCCTAAGGACTGCTAGAGGACCGTGGTGGCCGCTCGCCTGCCCCTTCAATTCCATTCTAGCATCCTTATGGAAGGTGTTCCAGGACAATTTTCCTGAGTTTTGAATTCGCCCTGATGCAGCCCCTCCTGGGAAACTCGTGCTCGTCCTCTGAGGCTCCGAGTGCAGAGACCTCGATGGCAACTGCAGAAATGAAGGGCTGCGTTGAGTTGTCGAGAAGCAAGAACATAGACAGCGCCTTGTGTTTGGGAGTCAGCAGCTGCTGGACTTTTGCGATTGCTTTCACTGTGCACAGAATACCAGGACGGCATGTGCACGTAAAAACAACGAGCTGGGCAAGAGTAATCGAAAGATCACGGCCGTCAGAAAGCAGCTTATATATTGCCCTAAAAAGAGCACTGCTTTTGGAGTGTGCAGTAAAATCGTGTTTCTGGACAAGGGCGGCATAAGTGCGCTGCGCTCCTAAGCTATCTCCCTGCGAGACACACTGCCAAAGCTTTTCGCTATGATGCAGTCTAGTGCAGACGCACACTACGGCTCTCCGGAGCTGTCCGAAGCCAAGCGCCGGTGGCCGGCGTCTTTCGGCTGAAGCAGCGCTTCGGAGCGTACGGCTGTTGTGTGCGCGAAGCAGCCGCTTCTCCTGCTCCGGGAGCCGGACAGAGCGCTAGCTTGTACGAGGGCGAAGAACGAAGCCGCAGAGCACCGGGCTTCTGCGCGCACCCTAAGGACTGCTAGAGGACCGTGGTGGCCGCTCGCCTGCCCCTTCAATTCCATTCTAGCATCCTTATGGAAGGTGTTCCAGGACAATTTTCCTGAGTTTTGAATTCGTCCTGATGCAGCCCCTCCTGGGAAACTCGTGCTCCTCCTCTGAGGCTCCGAGTGCAGAGACCTCGATGGCAACTGCAGAAATGAAGGGCTGCGTTGAGTTGTCGAGAAGCAAGAACATAGACAGCGCCTTGTGTTTGGGAGTCAGCAGCTGCTAGACTTTTGCGATTGCTTTCACTGTGCACTGAATACCAGGACGGCATGTGCACGTAAAAACAACGAGCTGGGCAAGAGTAATCGAAAGATCACGGCCGTCAGAAAGCAGCTTATATATTGCCCAGGAAAGAGCACTGCTTTTGGAGTGTGCAGTAAAATCGTATTCCTGGACAAAGGCGGCATAAATGCGCTGAGCTCCTAAGCTATCTCCCTGCGAGACACACTGCCAAAGCTTTTCGCTATGATGCAGTCTAGTGCAGACGCACACTACGGCTCTCGGCTGCTATCCTAAGCGAAGCGCTGGTCGCCGGCGTCTTTCGGCTGAAGTAGCGCTTCGGAGCGTACGGCTGCCGTTCCGCTGTTGTGTGCGCGAAGCAGCCGCTTCTCCTGCTCCGGGAGCCGGACAGAGCGCTAGCTTGTACGAGGGCGAAGAACGAAGCCGCAGAGCACCGGGCTTCTGCGCGCACCCTAAGGACTGCTAGAGGACCGTGGTGGCCGCTCGCCTGCCCCTTCAATTCCATTCTAGCATCCTTATGGAAGGTGTTCCAGGACAATTTTCCTGAGTTTTGAATTCGTCCTGATGCAGCCCCTCCTGGGAAACTCGTGCTCGTCCTCTGAGGCTCCGAGTGCAGAGACCTCGATGGCAACTGCAGAAATGAAGGGCTGCGTTGAGTTGTCGAGAAGCAAGAACATAGCCAGCGCCTTGTGTTTGGGAGTCAGCAGCTGCTGGACTTTTGCGATTGCTTTCACTGTGCACTGAATACCAGGACGGCATGTGCACGTTAAAACAACGAGCTGGGCAAGAGTAATCGAAAGATCACGGCCGTCAGAAAGCAGCTTATATATTGCCCTGGAAAGAGCACTGCTTTTGGAGTGTGCAGTAAAATCGTGTTTCTGGACAAAGGCGGCATAAGTGCGCTGCGCTCCTAAGCTATCTCCCTGCGAGACACACTGCCAAAGCTTTTCGCTATGATGCAGTCTAGTGCAGACGCACACTAGGGCTCTCCGGAGCTGTCCGAAGCCAAGCGCCGGTGGCCGGCGTCTTTCGGCTGAAGCAGCGCTTCGGAGCGTACGGCTGTTGTGTGCGCGAAGCAGCCGCTTCTCCTGCTCCGGGAGCCGGACAGAGCGGTAGCTTGTACGAGGGCGAAGAACGAAGCCGCAGAGCACCGGGCTTCTGCGCGCACCCTAAGGACTGCTAGAGGACCGTGGTGGCCGCTTGCCTGCCCCTTCAATTCCATTCTAGCATCCTTATGGAAGGTGTTCCAGGACAATTTTCCTGAGTTTTGAATTCGTCCTGATGCAGCCCCTCCTGGGAAACTCGTGCTCGTCCTCTGAGGCTCCGAGTGCAGAGACCTCGATGGCAACTGCAGAAATGAAGGGCTGCGTTGAGTTGTCGAGAAGCAAGAACATAGACAGCGCCTTGTGTTTGGGAGTCAGCAGCTGCTAGACTTTTGCGATTGCTTTCACTGTGCACAGAATACCAGGACGGCATGTGCACGTAAAAACAACGAGCTGGGCAAGAGTAATCGAAAGATCACGGCCGTCAGAAAGCAGCTTATATATTGCCCTAAAAAGAGCACTGCTTTTGGAGTGTGCAGTAAAATCGTGTTTCTGGACAAAGGCGGCATAAGTGCGCTGAGCTCCTAAGCTATCTCCCTGCGAGACACACTGCCAAAGCTTTTCGCTATGATGCAGTCTAGTGCAGACGCACACTACGGCTCTTGGCTGCTATCCTAAGCGAAGCGCTGGTCGCCGGCGTCTTTCGGCTGAAGTAGCGCTTCGGAGCGTACGGCTGCCGTTCCGCTGTTGTGTGCGCGAAGCAGCCGCTTCTCCTGCTCCGGGAGCCGGACAGAGCGGTAGCTTGTACGAGGGCGAAGAACGAAGCCGCAGAGCACCGGGCTTCTGCGCGCACCCTAAGGACTGCTAGAGGACCGTGGTGGCCGCTCACCTGCCTCTTCAATTCCATTCTAGCATACTTATGGAAGATATTCCAGGACAATTTTCCTGAGTTTTGAATTCGTCCTGATGCAGCCCCTCCTGGGAAACTCGTGCTCCTCCTCTGAGGCTCCGAGTGCAGAGACCTCGATGGCAACTGCAGAAATGAAGGGCTGCGTTGAGTTGTCGAGAAGCAAGAACATAGCCAGCGCCTTGTGTTTGGGAGTCAGCAGTTGCAGGACTTTTGCGATTGCTTTCACGGTGCACTGAATACCAGGACGGCATGTGCACGTTAAAACAACGAGCTGGGCAAGAGCAGGAAGGGAGCACGGCCATCAAAGAGCATCTGGCATCTTGCCCTGGAAAGAGCACTGCTTTTGGAGTGTGCAGTAAAATCGTGTTCCTGGACAAGGGAGGCATAAGTGCGCTGCGCTCCTAAGCTATCTCCCTGCGAGACACACTGCCAAAGCTTTTCGCTATGATGCAGTCTAGTGCAGACGCACACTACGGCTCTCCGGAGCTGTCCGAAGCCAAACGCCGGTGGCCGGCGTCTTTCGGCTGAAGCAGCGCTTCGGAGCGTACGGCTGTTGTGTGCGCGAAGCAGCCGCTTCTCCTGCTCCGGGAGCCGGACAGAGCGGTAGCTTGTACGAGGGCGAAGAACGAAGCCGCAGAGCACCGGGCTTCTGCGCGCACCCTAAGGACTGCTAGAGGACCGTGGTGGCCGCTCGCCTGCCCCTTCAATTCCATTCTAGCATCCTTATGGAAGGTGTTCCAGGACAATTTTCCTGAGTTTTGAATTCGTCCTGATGCAGCCCCTCCTGGGAAACTCGTGCTCGTCCTCTGAGGCTCCGAGTGCAGAGACCTCGATGGCAACTGCAGAAATGAAGGGCTGCGTTGAGTTGTCGAGAAGCAAGAACATAGCCAGCGCCTTGTGTTTGGGAGTCAGCAGTTGCAGGACTTTTGCGATTGCTTTCACGGTGCACTGAATACCAGGACGGCATGTGCACGTTAAAACAACGAGCTGGGCAAGAGCAGGAAGGGAGCACGGCCATCAAAGAGCATCTGGCATCTTGCCCTGGAAAGAGCACTGCTTTTGGAGTGTGCAGTAAAATCGTGTTCCTGGACAAGGGAGGCATAAGTGCGCTGCGCTCCTAAGCTATCTCCCTGCGAGACACACTGCCAAAGCTTTTCGCTATGATGCAGTCTAGTGCAGACACACACTACGGCTCTCCGGAGCTGTCCGAAGCCAAGCGCCGGTGGCCGGCGTCTTTCGGCTGAAGCAGCGCTTCGGAGCGTACGGCTGTTGTGTGCGCGAAGCAGCCGCTTCTCCTGCTCCGGGAGCCGGACAGAGCGCTAGCTTGTACGAGGGCGAAGAACGAAGCCGCAGAGCACCGGGCTTCTGCGCGCACCCTAAGGACTGCTAGAGGACCGTGGTGGCCGCTCGCCTGCCCCTTCAATTCCATTCTAGCATCCTTATGGAAGGTGTTCCAGGACAATTTTCCTGAGTTTTGAATTCGCCCTGATGCAGCCCCTCCTGGGAAACTCGTGCTCGTCCTCTGAGGCTCCGAGTGCAGAGACCTCGATGGCAACTGCAGAAATGAAGGGCTGCGTTGAGTTGTCGAGAAGCAAGAACATAGACAGCGCCTTGTGTTTGGGAGTCAGCAGCTGCTGGACTTTTGCGATTGCTTTCACTGTGCACAGAATACCAGGACGGCATGTGCACGTAAAAACAACGAGCTGGGCAAGAGTAATCGAAAGATCACGGCCGTCAGAAAGCAGCTTATATATTGCCCTAAAAAGAGCACTGCTTTTGGAGTGTGCAGTAAAATCGTGTTTCTGGACAAGGGCGGCATAAGTGCGCTGCGCTCCTAAGCTATCTCCCTGCGAGACACACTGCCAAAGCTTTTCGCTATGATGCAGTCTAGTGCAGACGCACACTACGGCTCTCCGGAGCTGTCCGAAGCCAAGCGCCGGTGGCCGGCGTCTTTCGGCTGAAGCAGCGCTTCGGAGCGTACGGCTGTTGTGTGCGCGAAGCAGCCGCTTCTCCTGCTCCGGGAGCCGGACAGAGCGCTAGCTTGTACGAGGGCGAAGAACGAAGCCGCAGAGCACCGGGCTTCTGCGCGCACCCTAAGGACTGCTAGAGGACCGTGGTGGCCGCTCGCCTGCCCCTTCAATTCCATTCTAGCATCCTTATGGAAGGTGTTCCAGGACAATTTTCCTGAGTTTTGAATTCGTCCTGATGCAGCCCCTCCTGGGAAACTCGTGCTCCTCCTCTGAGGCTCCGAGTGCAGAGACCTCGATGGCAACTGCAGAAATGAAGGGCTGCGTTGAGTTGTCGAGAAGCAAGAACATAGACAGCGCCTTGTGTTTGGGAGTCAGCAGCTGCTAGACTTTTGCGATTGCTTTCACTGTGCACTGAATACCAGGACGGCATGTGCACGTAAAAACAACGAGCTGGGCAAGAGTAATCGAAAGATCACGGCCGTCAGAAAGCAGCTTATATATTGCCCAGGAAAGAGCACTGCTTTTGGAGTGTGCAGTAAAATCGTATTCCTGGACAAAGGCGGCATAAATGCGCTGAGCTCCTAAGCTATCTCCCTGCGAGACACACTGCCAAAGCTTTTCGCTATGATGCAGTCTAGTGCAGACGCACACTACGGCTCTCGGCTGCTATCCTAAGCGAAGCGCTGGTCGCCGGCGTCTTTCGGCTGAAGTAGCGCTTCGGAGCGTACGGCTGCCGTTCCGCTGTTGTGTGCGCGAAGCAGCCGCTTCTCCTGCTCCGGGAGCCGGACAGAGCGCTAGCTTGTACGAGGGCGAAGAACGAAGCCGCAGAGCACCGGGCTTCTGCGCGCACCCTAAGGACTGCTAGAGGACCGTGGTGGCCGCTCGCCTGCCCCTTCAATTCCATTCTAGCATCCTTATGGAAGGTGTTCCAGGACAATTTTCCTGAGTTTTGAATTCGTCCTGATGCAGCCCCTCCTGGGAAACTCGTGCTCGTCCTCTGAGGCTCCGAGTGCAGAGACCTCGATGGCAACTGCAGAAATGAAGGGCTGCGTTGAGTTGTCGAGAAGCAAGAACATAGCCAGCGCCTTGTGTTTGGGAGTCAGCAGCTGCTGGACTTTTGCGATTGCTTTCACTGTGCACTGAATACCAGGACGGCATGTGCACGTTAAAACAACGAGCTGGGCAAGAGTAATCGAAAGATCACGGCCGTCAGAAAGCAGCTTATATATTGCCCTGGAAAGAGCACTGCTTTTGGAGTGTGCAGTAAAATCGTGTTTCTGGACAAAGGCGGCATAAGTGCGCTGCGCTCCTAAGCTATCTCCCTGCGAGACACACTGCCAAAGCTTTTCGCTATGATGCAGTCTAGTGCAGACGCACACTAGGGCTCTCCGGAGCTGTCCGAAGCCAAGCGCCGGTGGCCGGCGTCTTTCGGCTGAAGCAGCGCTTCGGAGCGTACGGCTGTTGTGTGCGCGAAGCAGCCGCTTCTCCTGCTCCGGGAGCCGGACAGAGCGGTAGCTTGTACGAGGGCGAAGAACGAAGCCGCAGAGCACCGGGCTTCTGCGCGCACCCTAAGGACTGCTAGAGGACCGTGGTGGCCGCTTGCCTGCCCCTTCAATTCCATTCTAGCATCCTTATGGAAGGTGTTCCAGGACAATTTTCCTGAGTTTTGAATTCGTCCTGATGCAGCCCCTCCTGGGAAACTCGTGCTCGTCCTCTGAGGCTCCGAGTGCAGAGACCTCGATGGCAACTGCAGAAATGAAGGGCTGCGTTGAGTTGTCGAGAAGCAAGAACATAGACAGCGCCTTGTGTTTGGGAGTCAGCAGCTGCTAGACTTTTGCGATTGCTTTCACTGTGCACAGAATACCAGGACGGCATGTGCACGTAAAAACAACGAGCTGGGCAAGAGTAATCGAAAGATCACGGCCGTCAGAAAGCAGCTTATATATTGCCCTAAAAAGAGCACTGCTTTTGGAGTGTGCAGTAAAATCGTGTTTCTGGACAAAGGCGGCATAAGTGCGCTGAGCTCCTAAGCTATCTCCCTGCGAGACACACTGCCAAAGCTTTTCGCTATGATGCAGTCTAGTGCAGACGCACACTACGGCTCTTGGCTGCTATCCTAAGCGAAGCGCTGGTCGCCGGCGTCTTTCGGCTGAAGTAGCGCTTCGGAGCGTACGGCTGCCGTTCCGCTGTTGTGTGCGCGAAGCAGCCGCTTCTCCTGCTCCGGGAGCCGGACAGAGCGGTAGCTTGTACGAGGGCGAAGAACGAAGCCGCAGAGCACCGGGCTTCTGCGCGCACCCTAAGGACTGCTAGAGGACCGTGGTGGCCGCTCACCTGCCTCTTCAATTCCATTCTAGCATACTTATGGAAGATATTCCAGGACAATTTTCCTGAGTTTTGAATTCGTCCTGATGCAGCCCCTCCTGGGAAACTCGTGCTCCTCCTCTGAGGCTCCGAGTGCAGAGACCTCGATGGCAACTGCAGAAATGAAGGGCTGCGTTGAGTTGTCGAGAAGCAAGAACATAGCCAGCGCCTTGTGTTTGGGAGTCAGCAGTTGCAGGACTTTTGCGATTGCTTTCACGGTGCACTGAATACCAGGACGGCATGTGCACGTTAAAACAACGAGCTGGGCAAGAGCAGGAAGGGAGCACGGCCATCAAAGAGCATCTGGCATCTTGCCCTGGAAAGAGCACTGCTTTTGGAGTGTGCAGTAAAATCGTGTTCCTGGACAAGGGAGGCATAAGTGCGCTGCGCTCCTAAGCTATCTCCCTGCGAGACACACTGCCAAAGCTTTTCGCTATGATGCAGTCTAGTGCAGACGCACACTACGGCTCTCCGGAGCTGTCCGAAGCCAAACGCCGGTGGCCGGCGTCTTTCGGCTGAAGCAGCGCTTCGGAGCGTACGGCTGTTGTGTGCGCGAAGCAGCCGCTTCTCCTGCTCCGGGAGCCGGACAGAGCGGTAGCTTGTACGAGGGCGAAGAACGAAGCCGCAGAGCACCGGGCTTCTGCGCGCACCCTAAGGACTGCTAGAGGACCGTGGTGGCCGCTCGCCTGCCCCTTCAATTCCATTCTAGCATCCTTATGGAAGGTGTTCCAGGACAATTTTCCTGAGTTTTGAATTCGTCCTGATGCAGCCCCTCCTGGGAAACTCGTGCTCCTCCTCTGAGGCTCCGAGTGCAGAGACCTCGATGGCAACTGCAGAAATGAAGGGCTGCGTTGAGTTGTCGAGAAGCAAGAACATAGACAGCGCCTTGTGTTTGGGAGTCAGCAGCTGCTGGACTTTTGCGATTGCTTTCACTGTGCACTGAATACCAGGACGGCATGTGCACGTTAAAACAACGAGCTGGGCAAGAGTAATCGAAAGATCACGGCCGTCAGAAAGCAGCTTATATATTGCCCTGGAAAGAGCACTGCTTTTGGAGTGTGCAGTAAAATCGTGTTTCTGGACAAAGGCGGCATAAGTGCGCTGCGCTCCTAAGCTATCTCCCTGCGAGACACACTGCCAAAGCTTTTCGCTATGATGCAGTCTAGTGCAGACGCACACTAGGGCTCTCCGGAGCTGTCCGAAGCCAAGCGCCGGTGGCCGGCGTCTTTCGGCTGAAGCAGCGCTTCGGAGCGTACGGCTGTTGTGTGCGCGAAGCAGCCGCTTCTCCTGCTCCGGGAGCCGGACAGAGCGGTAGCTTGTACGAGGGCGAAGAACGAAGCCGCAGAGCACCGGGCTTCTGCGCGCACCCTAAGGACTGCTAGAGGACCGTGGTGGCCGCTCGCCTGCCCCTTCAATTCCATTCTAGCATCCTTATGGAAGGTGTTCCAGGACAATTTTCCTGAGTTTTGAATTCGTCCTGATGCAGCCCCTCCTGGGAAACTCGTGCTCGTCCTCTGAGTCTCCGAGTGCAGAGACCTCGATGGCAACTGCAGAAATGAAGGGCTGCGTTGAGTTGTCGAGAAGCAAGAACATAGACAGCGCCTTGTGTTTGGGAGTCAGCAGCTGCTAGACTTTTGCGATTGCTTTCACTGTGCACTGAATACCAGGACGGCATGTGCACGTAAAAACAACGAGCTGGGCAAGAGTAATCGAAAGATCACGGCCGTCAGAAAGCAGCTTATATATTGCCTTGGAAAGAGCACTGTTTTTGGAGTGTGCAGTAAAATCGTGTTTCTGGACAAAGGCGGCATAAGTGCGCTGAGCTCCTAAGCTATCTCCCTGCGAGACACACTGCCAAAGCTTTTCGCTATGATGCAGTCTAGTGCAGACGCACACTACGGCTCTCGGCTGCTATCCTAAGCGAAGCGCTGGTCGCCGGCGTCTTTCGGCTGAAGTAGCGCTTCGGAGCGTACGGCTGCCGTTCCGCTGTTGTGTGCGCGAAGCAGCCGCTTCTCCTGCTCCGGGAGCCGGACAGAGCGCTAGCTTGTACGAGGGCGAAGAACGAAGCCGCAGAGCACCGGGCTTCTGCGCGCACCCTAAGGACTGCTAGAGGACCGTGGTGGCTGCTCACCTGCCTCTTCAATTCCCTTCTAGCATCCTTATGGAAGATATTCCAGGACAATTTTCCTGAGTTTTGAATTCGTCCTGATGCAGCCCCTCCTGGGAAACTCGTGCTCCTCCTCTGAGGCTCCGAGTGCAGAGACCTCGATGGCAACTGCAGAAATGAAGGGCTGCGTTGAGTTGTCGAGAAGCAAGAACATAGCCAGCGCCTTGTGTTTGGGAGTCAGCAGTTGCAGGACTTTTGCGATTGCTTTCACGGTGCACTGAATACCAGGACGGCATGTGCACGTTAAAACAACGAGCTGGGCAAGAGCAGGAAGGGAGCACGGCCATCAAAGAGCATCTGGCATCTTGCCCTGGAAAGAGCACTGCTTTTGGAGTGTGCAGTAAAATCGTGTTCCTGGACAAGGGAGGCATAAGTGCGCTGCGCTCCTAAGCTATCTCCCTGCGAGACACACTGCCAAAGCTTTTCGCTATGATGCAGTCTAGTGCAGACGCACACTAGGGCTCTCCGGAGCTGTCCGAAGCCAAGCGCCGGTGGCCGGCGTCTTTCGGCTGAAGCAGCGCTTCGGAGCGTACGGCTGTTGTGTGCGCGAAGCAGCCGCTTCTCCTGCTCCGGGAGCCGGACAGAGCGGTAGCTTGTACGAGGGCGAAGAACGAAGCCGCAGAGCACCGGGCTTCTGCGCGCACCCTAAGGACTGCTAGAGGACCGTGGTGGCCGCTCGCCTGCCCCTTCAATTCCATTCTAGCATCCTTATGGAAGGTGTTCCAGGACAATTTTCCTGAGTTTTGAATTCGTCCTGATGCAGCCCCTCCTGGGAAACTCGTGCTCGTCCTCTGAGGCTCCGAGTGCAGAGACCTCGATGGCAACTGCAGAAATGAAGGGCTGCGTTGAGTTGTCGAGAAGCAAGAACATAGCCAGCGCCTTGTGTTTGGGAGTCAGCAGCTGCTGGACTTTTGCGATTGCTTTCACTGTGCACTGAATACCAGGACGGCATGTGCACGTTAAAACAACGAGCTGGGCAAGAGTAATCGAAAGATCACGGCCGTCAGAAAGCAGCTTATATATTGCCCTGGAAAGAGCACTGCTTTTGGAGTGTGCAGTAAAATCGTGTTTCTGGACAAAGGCGGCATAAGTGCGCTGCGCTCCTAAGCTATCTCCCTGCGAGACACACTGCCAAAGCTTTTCGCTATGATGCAGTCTAGTGCAGACGCACACTAGGGCTCTCCGGAGCTGTCCGAAGCCAAGCGCCGGTGGCCGGCGTCTTTCGGCTGAAGCAGCGCTTCGGAGCGTACGGCTGTTGTGTGCGCGAAGCAGCCGCTTCTCCTGCTCCGGGAGCCGGACAGAGCGCTAGCTTGTACGAGGGCGAAGAACGAAGCCGCAGGGAGACGACATTGTGTGCACAGCCTTGGCACTGCTAGAGGACGGTGACTAAAGCTCCCTGCCTGTTCAATGCACTGCTGGCATGTTTTCTTGAAGGTGTTCGGAGACAACTTTCCTGGGTTTTGACTTCGTTCTGATGCAGCCCCTCTTGGGAAATCTGTGCTCGTCCCCGGAAGATCGAGATGCAGATAACGCGATGGCAGGTGCCGAAATGAAGGACTCTGTTGAAGTGTCGAGAAGAAAGAACTTAGACAAGCGTGTTGTGTTTGGGAGTCAGCAGCTGCTGGACTTTTGCGATTGCTTTCTTTGTGCACTGAATGCCAAGAAGGCATGTGCACGTTAAAACAACGAGCTGGGCATGAGCAGGAAGGGAGCACGGGCATCAGAGTGCATCTGGCATCTTGCCCTGGAAAGAGCACTGCTTTTGGAGTGTGCAGTAAAATCGTGTTCCTGGACAAGGGAGGCATAAGTGCGCTGCGCTCCTAAGCTATCTCCCTGCGAGACACACTGCCAAAGCTTTTCGCTATGATGCAGTCTAGTGCAGACGCACACTACGGCTCTCCGGAGCTGTCCAAAGCCAAGCGCCGGTGGCCGGCGTCTTTCGGCTGAAGCAGCGCTTCGGAGCGTACGGCTGTTGTGTGCGCGAAGCAGCCGCTTCTCCTGCTCCGGGAGCCGGACAGAGCGCTAGCTTGTACGAGGGCGAAGAACGAAGCCGCAGAGCACCGGGCTTCTGCGCGCACCCTAAGGACTGCTAGAGGACCGTGGTGGCCGCTCGCCTGCCCCTTCAATTCCATTCTAGCATCCTTATGGAAGGTGTTCCAGGACAATTTTCCTGAGTTTTGAATTCGTCCTGATGCAGCCCCTCCTGGGAAACTCGTGCTCGTCCTCTGAGGCTCCGAGTGCAGAGACCTCGATGGCAACTGCAGAAATGAAGGGCTGCGTTGAGTTGTCGAGAAGCAAGAACATAGCCAGCGCCTTGTGTTTGGGAGTCAGCAGTTGCAGGACTTTTGCGATTGCTTTCACGGTGCACTGAATACCAGGACGGCATGTGCACGTTAAAACAACGAGCTGGGCAAGAGCAGGAAGGGAGCACGGCCATCAAAGAGCATCTGGCATCTTGCCCTGGAAAGAGCACTGCTTTTGGAGTGTGCAGTAAAATCGTGTTCCTGGACAAGGGAGGCATAAGTGCGCTGCGCTCCTAAGCTATCTCCCTGCGAGACACACTGCCAAAGCTTTTCGCTATGATGCAGTCTAGTGCAGACGCACACTACGGCTCTCCGGAGCTGTCTGAAGCCAAGCGCCGGTGGCCGGCGTCTTTCGGCTGAAGCAGCGCTTCGGAGCGTACGGCTGTTGTGTGCGCGAAGCAGCCGCTTCTCCTGCTCCGGGAGCCGGACAGAGCGGTAGCTTGTACGAGGGCGAAGAACGAAGCCGCAGAGCACCGGGCTTCTGCGCGCACCCTAAGGACTGCTAGAGGACCGTGGTGGCCGCTCGCCTGCCCCTTCAATTCCATTCTAGCATCCTTATGGAAGGTGTTCCAGGACAATTTTCCTGAGTTTTGAATTCGTCCTGATGCAGCCCCTCCTGGGAAACTCGTGCTCATCCTCTGAGGCTCCGAGTGCAGAGACCTCGATGGCAACTGCAGAAATGAAGGGCTGCGTTGAGTTGTCGAGAAGCAAGAACATAGACAGCGCCTTGTGTTTGGGAGTCAGCAGCTGCTAGACTTTTGCGATTGCTTTCACTGTGCACTGAATACCAGGACGGCATGTGCACGTAAAAACAACGAGCTGGGCAAGAGTAATCGAAAGATCACGGCCGTCAGAAAGCAGCTTATATATTGCCCTGGAAAGAGCACTGTTTTTGGAGTGTGCAGTAAAATCGTGTTTCTGGACAAAGGCGGCATAAGTGCGCTGAGCTCCTAAGCTATCTCCCTGCGAGACACACTGCCAAAGCTTTTCGCTATGATGCAGTCTAGTGCAGACGCACACTACGGCTCTCGGCTGCTATCCTAAGCGAAGCGCTGGTCGCCGGCGTCTTTCGGCTGAAGTAGCGCTTCGGAGCGTACGGCTGCCGTTCCGCTGTTGTGTGCGCGAAGCAGCCGCTTCTCCTGCTCCGGGAGCCGGACAGAGCGCTAGCTTGTACGAGGGCGAAGAACGAAGCCGCAGAGCACCGGGCTTCTGCGCGCACCCTAAGGACTGCTAGAGGACCGTGGTGGCTGCTCACCTGCCTCTTCAATTCCCTTCTAGCATCCTTATGGAAGATATTCCAGGACAATTTTCCTGAGTTTTGAATTCGTCCTGATGCAGCCCCTCCTGGGAAACTCGTGCTCCTCCTCTGAGGCTCCGAGTGCAGAGACCTCGATGGCAACTGCAGAAATGAAGGGCTGCGTTGAGTTGTCGAGAAGCAAGAACATAGCCAGCGCCTTGTGTTTGGGAGTCAGCAGTTGCAGGACTTTTGCGATTGCTTTCACTGTGCACTGAATACCAGGACGGCATGTGCACGTTAAAACAACGAGCTGGGCAAGAGCAGGAAGGGAGCACGGCCATCAAAGAGCATCTGGCATCTTGCCCTGGAAAGAGCACTGCTTTTGGAGTGTGCAGTAAAATCGTGTTTCTGGACAAAGGCGGCATAAGTGCGCTGCGCTCCTAAGCTATCTCCCTGCGAGACACACTGCCAAAGCTTTTCGCTATGATGCAGTCTAGTGCAGACGCACACTAGGGCTCTCCGGAGCTGTCCGAAGCCAAGCGCCGGTGGCCGGCGTCTTTCGGCTGAAGCAGCGCTTCGGAGCGTACGGCTGTTGTGTGCGCGAAGCAGCCGCTTCTCCTGCTCCGGGAGCCGGACAGAGCGCTAGCTTGTACGAGGGCGAAGAACGAAGCCGCAGAGCACCGGGCTTCTGCGCGCACCCTAAGGACTGCTAGAGGACCGTGGTGGCCGCTCGCCTGCCCCTTCAATTCCATTCTAGCATCCTTATGGAAGGTGTTCCAGGACAATTTTCCTGAGTTTTGAATTCGTCCTGATGCAGCCCCTCCTGGGAAACTCGTGCTCGTCCTCTGAGGCTCCGAGTGCAGAGACCTCGATGGCAACTGCAGAAATGAAGGGCTGCGTTGAGTTGTCGAGAAGCAAGAACATAGCCAGCGCCTTGTGTTTGGGAGTCAGCAGCTGCTGGACTTTTGCGATTGCTTTCACTGTGCACTGAATACCAGGACGGCATGTGCACGTAAAAACAACGAGCTGGGCAAGAGTAATCGAAAGATCACGGCCGTCAGAAAGCAGCTTATATATTGCCCTAAAAAGAGCACTGCTTTTGGAGTGTGCAGTAAAATCGTGTTTCTGGACAAAGGCGGCATAAGTGCGCTGAGCTCCTAAGCTATCTCCCTGCGAGACACACTGCCAAAGCTTTTCGCTATGATGCAGTCTAGTGCAGACGCACACTACGGCTCTCGGCTGCTATCCTAAGCGAAGCGCTGGTCGCCGGCGTCTTTCGGCTGAAGTAGCGCTTCGGAGCGTACGGCTGCCGCTCCGCTGTTGTGTGCGCGAAGCAGCCGCTTCTCCTGCTCCGGGAGCCGGACAGAGCGGTAGCTTGTACGAGGGCGAAGAACGAAGCCGCAGAGCACCGGGCTTCTGCGCGCACCCTAAGGACTGCTAGAGGACCGTGGTGGCCGCTCACCTGCCTCTTCAATTCCTTCTAGCATCCTTATGGAAGATGTTCCAGGACAATTTTCCTGAGTTTTGAATTCGTCCTGATGCAGCCCCTCCTGGGAAACTCGTGCTCGTCCTCTGAGTCTCCGAGTGCAGAGACCTCGATGGCAACTGCAGAAATGAAGGGCTGCGTTGAGTTGTCGAGAAGCAAGAACATAGACAGCGCCTTGTGTTTGGGAGTCAGCAGCTGCTAGACTTTTGCGATTGCTTTCACTGTGCACTGAATACCAGGACGGCATGTGCACGTAAAAACAACGAGCTGGGCAAGAGTAATCGAAAGATCACGGCCGTCAGAAAGCAGCTTATATATTGCCCTGGAAAGAGCACTGTTTTTGGAGTGTGCAGTAAAATCGTGTTTCTGGACAAAGGCGGCATAAGTGCGCTGAGCTCCTAAGCTATCTCCCTGCGAGACACACTGCCAAAGCTTTTCGCTATGATGCAGTCTAGTGCAGACGCACACTACGGCTCTCGGCTGCTATCCTAAGCGAAGCGCTGGTCGCCGGCGTCTTTCGGCTGAAGTAGCGCTTCGGAGCGTACGGCTGCCATTCCGCTGTTGTGTGCGCGAAGCAGCCGCTTCTCCTGCTCCGGGAGCCGGACAGAGCGCTAGCTTGTACGAGGGCGAAGAACGAAGCCGCAGAGCACCGGGCTTCTGCGCGCACCCTAAGGACTGCTAGAGGACCGTGGTGGCTGCTCACCTGCCTCTTCAATTCCCTTCTAGCATCCTTATGGAAGATATTCCAGGACAATTTTCCTGAGTTTTGAATTCGTCCTGATGCAGCCCCTCCTGGGAAACTCGTGCTCGTCCTCTGAGGCTCCGAGTGCAGAGACCTCGATGGCAACTGCAGAAATGAAGGGCTGCGTTGAGTTGTCGAGAAGCAAGAACATAGCCAGCGCCTTGTGTTTGGGAGTCAGCAGTTGCAGGACTTTTGCGATTGCTTTCACGGTGCACTGAATACCAGGACGGCATGTGCACGTTAAAACAACGAGCTGGGCAAGAGCAGGAAGGGAGCACGGCCATCAAAGAGCATCTGGCATCTTGCCCTGGAAAGAGCACTGCTTTTGGAGTGTGCAGTAAAATCGTGTTCCTGGACAAGGGAGGCATAAGTGCGCTGCGCTCCTAAGCTATCTCCCTGCGAGACACACTGCCAAAGCTTTTCGCTATGATGCAGTCTAGTGCAGACGCACACTAGGGCTCTCCGGAGCTGTCCGAAGCCAAGCGCCGGTGGCCGGCGTCTTTCGGCTGAAGCAGCGCTTCGGAGCGTACGGCTGTTGTGTGCGCGAAGCAGCCGCTTCTCCTGCTCCGGGAGCCGGACAGAGCGGTAGCTTGTACGAGGGCGAAGAACGAAGCCGCAGAGCACCGGGCTTCTGCGCGCACCCTAAGGACTGCTAGAGGACCGTGGTGGCCGCTCGCCTGCCCCTTCAATTCCATTCTAGCATCCTTATGGAAGGTGTTCCAGGACAATTTTCCTGAGTTTTGAATTCGTCCTGATGCAGCCCCTCCTGGGAAACTCGTGCTCGTCCTCTGAGGCTCCGAGTGCAGAGACCTCGATGGCAACTGCAGAAATGAAGGGCTGCGTTGAGTTGTCGAGAAGCAAGAACATAGACAGCGCCTTGTGTTTGGGAGTCAGCAGCTGCTGGACTTTTGCGATTGCTTTCACTGTGCACTGAATACCAGGACGGCATGTGCACGTTAAAACAACGAGCTGGGCAAGAGTAATCGAAAGATCACGGCCGTCAGAAAGCAGCTTATATATTGCCCTGGAAAGTGCACTGCTTTTGGAGTGTGCAGTAAAATCGTGTTTCTGGACAAAGGCGGCATAAGTGCGCTGCGCTCCTAAGCTATCTCCCTGCGAGACACACTGCCAAAGCTTTTCGCTATGATGCAGTCTAGTGCAGACGCACACTAGGGCTCTCCGGAGCTGTCCGAAGCCAAGCGCCGGTGGCCGGCGTCTTTCGGCTGAAGCAGCGCTTCGGAGCGTACGGCTGTTGTGTGCGCGAAGCAGCCGCTTCTCCTGCTCCGGGAGCCGGACAGAGCGGTAGCTTGTACGAGGGCGAAGAACGAAGCCGCAGAGCACCGGGCTTCTGCGCGCACCCTAAGGACTGCTAGAGGACCGTGGTGGCCGCTCGCCTGCCCCTTCAATTCCATTCTAGCATCCTTATGGAAGGTGTTCCAGGACAATTTTCCTGAGTTTTGAATTCGTCCTGATGCAGCCCCTCCTGGGAAACTCGTGCTCGTCCTCTGAGGCTCCGAGTGCAGAGACCTCGATGGCAACTGCAGAAATGAAGGGCTGCGTTGAGTTGTCGAGAAGCAAGAACATAGCCAGCGCCTTGTGTTTGGGAGTCAGCAGCTGCTAGACTTTTGCGATTGCTTTCACTGTGCACTGAATACCAGGACGGCATGTGCACGTAAAAACAACGAGCTGGGCAAGAGTAATCGAAAGATCACGGCCGTCAGAAAGCAGCTTATATATTGCCCTAAAAAGAGCACTGCTTTTGGAGTGTGCAGTAAAATCGTGTTTCTGGACAAAGGCGGCATAAGTGCGCTGAGCTCCTAAGCTATCTCCCTGCGAGACACACTGCCAAAGCTTTTCGCTATGATGCAGTCTAGTGCAGACGCACACTACGGCTCTCGGCTGCTATCCTAAGCGAAGCGCTGGTCGCCGGCGTCTTTCGGCTGAAGTAGCGCTTCGGAGCGTACGGCTGCCGTTCCGCTGTTGTGTGCGCGAAGCAGCCGCTTCTCCTGCTCCGGGAGCCGGACAGAGCGCTAGCTTGTACGAGGGCGAAGAACGAAGCCGCAGAGCACCGGGCTTCTGCGCGCACCCTAAGGACTGCTAGAGGACCGTGGTGGCCGCTCGCCTGCCCCTTCAATTCCATTCTAGCATCCTTATGGAAGGTGTTCCAGGACAATTTTCCTGAGTTTTGAATTCGTCCTGATGCAGCCCCTCCTGGGAAATTCGTGCTCGTCCTCTGAGGCTCCGAGTGCAGAGACCTCGATGGCAACTGCAGAAATGAAGGGCTGCGTTGAGTTGTCGAGAAGCAAGAACATAGCCAGCGCCTTGTGTTTGGGAGTCAGCAGTTGCAGGACTTTTGCGATTGCTTTCACTGTGCACTGAATACCAGGACGGCATGTGCACGTAAAAACAACGAGCTGGGCAAGAGCAGGAAGGGAGCACGGCCATCAAAGAGCATCTGGCATCTTGCCCTGGAAAGAGCACTGCTTTTGGAGTGTGCAGTAAAATCGTGTTCCTGGACAAGGGAGGCATAAGTGCGCTGCGCTCCTAAGCTATCTCCCTGCGAGACACACTGCCAAAGCTTTTCGCTATGATGCAGTCTAGTGCAGACGCACACTACGGCTCTCCGGAGCTGTCCGAAGCCAAGCGCCGGTGGCCGGCGTCTTTCGGCTGAAGCAGCGCTTCGGAGCGTACGGCTGTTGTGTGCGCGAAGCAGCCGCTTCTCCTGCTCCGGGAGCCGGACAGAGCGGTAGCTTGTACGAGGGCGAAGAACGAAGCCGCAGAGCACCGGGCTTCTGCGCGCACCCTAAGGACTGCTAGAGGACCGTGGTGGCCGCTCGCCTGCCCCTTCAATTCCATTCTAGCATCCTTATGGAAGGTGTTCCAGGACAATTTTCCTGAGTTTTGAATTCGTCCTGATGCAGCCCCTCCTGGGAAACTCGTGCTCGTCCTCTGAGGCTCCGAGTGCAGAGACCTCGATGGCAACTGCAGAAATGAAGGGCTGCGTTGAGTTGTCGAGAAGCAAGAACATAGCCAGAGCCTTGTGTTTGGGAGTCAGCAGCTGCTGGACTTTTGCGATTGCTTTCACTGTGCACTGAATACCAGGACGGCATGTGCACGTTAAAACAACGAGCTGGGCAAGAGCAGGAAGCGAGCACGGGCATCAGAGAGCATCTGGCATCTTGCCCAGGAAAGGACAGTGTTTTTGGAGTGTGAGTAAAATCGTGTTCCTGGACAAGGGAGGCATAAGTGCACTGCGCTCCTAAGCTATCTCCCTGCGAGACACACTGCCAAAGCTTTTCGCTATGATGCAGTCTAGTGCAGACGCACACTACGGCTCTCCGGAGCTGTCCGAAGCCAAGCGCCGGTGGCCGGCGTCTTTCGGCTGAAGCAGCGCTTCGGAGCGTACGGCTGTTGTGTGCGCGAAGCAGCCGCTTCTCCTGCTCCGGGAGCCGGACAGAGCGCTAGCTTGTACGAGGGCGAAGAACGAAGCCGCAGAGCACCGGGCTTCTGCGCGCACCCTAAGGACTGCTAGAGGACCGTGGTGGCCGCTCGCCTGCCCCTTCAATTCCATTCTAGCATCCTTATGGAAGGTGTTCCAGGACAATTTTCCTGAGTTTTGAATTCGTCCTGATGCAGCCCCTCCTGGGAAACTCGTGCTCGTCCTCTGAGTCTCTGAGTGCAGAGACCTCGATGGCAACTGCAGAAATGAAGGGCTGCGTTGAGTTGTCGAGAAGCAAGAACATAGACAGCGCCTTGTGTTTGGGAGTCAGCAGCTGCTGGACTTTTGCGATTGCTTTCACTGTGCACTGAATACCAGGACGGCATGTGCACGTTAAAACAACGAGCTGGGCAAGAGTAATCGAAAGATCACGGCCGTCAGAAAGCAGCTTATATATTGCCCTAAAAAGAGCATTGCTTTTGGAGTGTGCAGTAAAATCGTGTTTCTGGACAAAGGCGGCATAAGTGCGCTGCGCTCCTAAGCTATCTCCCTGCGAGACACACTGCCAAAGCTTTTCGCTATGATGCAGTCTAGTGCAGACGCACACTACGGCACTCCGGAGCTGTCCGAAGCCAAGCGCCGGTGGCCGGCGTCTTTCGGCTGAAGCAGCGCTTCGGAGCGTACGGCTGTTGTGTGCGCGAAGCAGCCGCTTCTCCTGCTCCGGGAGCCGGACAGAGCGCTAGCTTGTACGAGGGCGAAGAACGAAGCCGCAGGGAGACGACATTGTGTGCACAGCCTTGGCACTGCTAGAGGACGGTGACTAAAGCTCCCTGCCTGTTCAATGCACTGCTGGCATGTTTTCTTGAAGGTGTTCGGAGACAACTTTCCTGGGTTTTGACTTCGTTCTGATGCAGCCCCTCTTGGGAAATCTGTGCTCGTCCCCGGAAGATCGAGATGCAGATAACGCGATGGCAGGTGCCGAAATGAAGGACTCTGTTGAAGTGTCGAGAAGAAAGAACTTAGACAAGCGTGTTGTGTTTGGGAGTCAGCAGCTGCTGGACTTTTGCGATTGCTTTCTTTGTGCACTGAATGCCAAGAAGGCATGTGCACGTTAAAACAACGAGCTGGGCATGAGCAGGAAGGGAGCACGGGCATCAGAGTGCATCTGGCATCTTGCCCTGGAAAGAGCACTGCTTTTGGAGTGTGCAGTAAAATCGTGTTCCTGGACAAGGGAGGCATAAGTGCGCTGCGCTCCTAAGCTATCTCCCTGCGAGACACACTGCCAAAGCTTTTCGCTATGATGCAGTCTAGTGCAGACGCACACTACGGCTCTCCGGAGCTGTCCGAAGCCAAGTGCCGGTGGCCGGCGTCTTTCGGCTGAAGCAGCGCTTCGGAGCGTACGGCTGTTGTGTGCGCGAAGCAGCCGCTTCTCCTGCTCCGGGAGCCGGACAGAGCGCTAGCTTGTACGAGGGCGAAGAACGAAGCCGCAGAGCACCGGGCTTCTGCGCGCACCCTAAGGACTGCTAGAGGACCGTGGTGGCCGCTCGCCTGCCCCTTCAATTCCATTCTAGCATCCTTATGGAAGGTGTTCCAGGACAATTTTCCTGAGTTTTGAATTCGTCCTGATGCAGCCCCTCCTGGGAAACTCGTGCTCGTCCTCTGAGGCTCCGAGTGCAGAGACCTCGATGGCAACTGCAGAAATGAAGGGCTGCGTTGAGTTGTCGAGAAGCAAGAACATAGCCAGCGCCTTGTGTTTGGGAGTCAGCAGTTGCAGGACTTTTGCGATTGCTTTCACGGTGCACTGAATACCAGGACGGCATGTGCACGTTAAAACAACGAGCTGGGCAAGAGCAGGAAGGGAGCACGGCCATCAAAGAGCATCTGGCATCTTGCCCTGGAAAGAGCACTGCTTTTGGAGTGTGCAGTAAAATCGTGTTCCTGGACAAGGGAGGCATAAGTGCGCTGCGCTCCTAAGCTATCTCCCTGCGAGACACACTGCCAAAGCTTTTCGCTATGATGCAGTCTAGTGCAGACGCACACTAGGGCTCTCCGGAGCTGTCCGAAGCCAAGCGCCGGTGGCCGGCGTCTTTCGGCTGAAGCAGCGCTTCGGAGCGTACGGCTGTTGTGTGCGCGAAGCAGCCGCTTCTCCTGCTCCGGGAGCCGGACAGAGCGGTAGCTTGTACGAGGGCGAAGAACGAAGCCGCAGAGCACCGGGCTTCTGCGCGCACCCTAAGGACTGCTAGAGGACCGTGGTGGCCGCTCGCCTGCCCCTTCAATTCCATTCTAGCATCCTTATGGAAGGTGTTCCAGGACAATTTTCCTGAGTTTTGAATTCGCCCTGATGCAGCCCCTCCTGGGAAACTCGTGCTCGTCCTCTGAGGCTCCGAGTGCAGAGACCTCGATGGCAACTGCAGAAATGAAGGGCTGCGTTGAGTTGTCGAGAAGCAAGAACATAGACAGCGCCTTGTGTTTGGGAGTCAGCAGCTGCTGGACTTTTGCGATTGCTTTCACTGTGCACAGAATACCAGGACGGCATGTGCACGTAAAAACAACGAGCTGGGCAAGAGTAATCGAAAGATCACGGCCGTCAGAAAGCAGCTTATATATTGCCCTAAAAAGAGCACTGCTTTTGGAGTGTGCAGTAAAATCGTGTTTCTGGACAAGGGCGGCATAAGTGCGCTGCGCTCCTAAGCTATCTCCCTGCGAGACACACTGCCAAAGCTTTTCGCTATGATGCAGTCTAGTGCAGACGCACACTACGGCTCTCCGGGGCTGTCCGAAGCCAAGCGCCGGTGGCCGGCGTCTTTCGGCTGAAGCAGCGCTTCGGAGCGTACGGCTGTTGTGTGCGCGAAGCAGCCGCTTCTCCTGCTCCGGGAGCCGGACAGAGCGCTAGCTTGTACGAGGGCGAAGAACGAAGCCGCAGAGCACCGGGCTTCTGCGCGCACCCTAAGGACTGCTAGAGGACCGTGGTGGCCGCTCGCCTGCCCCTTCAATTCCATTCTAGCATCCTTATGGAAGGTGTTCCAGGACAATTTTCCTGAGTTTTGAATTCGTCCTGATGCAGCCCCTCCTGGGAAACTCGTGCTCGTCCTCTGAGGCTCCGAGTGCAGAGACCTCGATGGCAACTGCAGAAATGAAGGGCTGCGTTGAGTTGTCGAGAAGCAAGAACATAGACAGCGCCTTGTGTTTGGGAGTCAGCAGCTGCTAGACTTTTGCGATTGCTTTCACTGTGCACTGAATACCAGGACGGCATGTGCACGTAAAAACAACGAGCTGGGCAAGAGTAATCGAAAGATCACGGCCGTCAGAAAGCAGCTTATATATTGCCCTAAAAAGAGCACTGCTTTTGTAGTGTGCAGTAAAATCGTATTCCTGGACAAAGGCGGCATAAATGCGCTGAGCTCCTAAGATATCTCCCTGCGAGACACACTGCCAAAGCTTTTCGCTATGATGCAGTCTAGTGCAGACGCACACTACGGCTCTCGGCTGCTATCCTAAGCGAAGCGCTGGTCGCCGGCGTCTTTCGGCTGAAGTAGCGCTTCGGAGCGTACGGCTGCCGTTCCGCTGTTGTGTGCGCGAAGCAGCCGCTTCTCCTGCTCCGGGAGCCGGACAGAGCGCTAGCTTGTACGAGGGCGAAGAACGAAGCCGCAGAGCACCGGGCTTCTGCGCGCACCCTAAGGACTGCTAGAGGACCGTGGTGGCCGCTCGCCTGCCCCTTCAATTCCATTCTAGCATCCTTATGGAAGGTGTTCCAGGACAATTTTCCTGAGTTTTGAATTCGTCCTGATGCAGCCCCTCCTGGGAAACTCGTGCTCGTCCTCTGAGGCTCCGAGTGCAGAGACCTCGATGGCAACTGCAGAAATGAAGGGCTGCGTTGAGTTGTCGAGAAGCAAGAACATAGCCAGCGCCTTGTGTTTGGGAGTCAGCAGCTGCTGGACTTTTGCGATTGCTTTCACTGTGCACTGAATACCAGGACGGCATGTGCACGTTAAAACAACGAGCTGGGCAAGAGTAATCGAAAGATCACGGCCGTCAGAAAGCAGCTTATATATTGCCCTGGAAAGAGCACTGCTTTTGGAGTGTGCAGTAAAATCGTGTTTCTGGACAAAGGCGGCATAAGTGCGCTGCGCTCCTAAGCTATCTCCCTGCGAGACACACTGCCAAAGCTTTTCGCTATGATGCAGTCTAGTGCAGACGCACACTACGGCTCTTGGCTGCTATCCTAAGCGAAGCGCTGGTCGCCGGCGTCTTTCGGCTGAAGTAGCGCTTCGGAGCGTACGGCTGCCGTTCCGCTGTTGTGTGCGCGAAGCAGCCGCTTCTCCTGCTCCGGGAGCCGGACAGAGCGGTAGCTTGTACGAGGGCGAAGAACGAAGCCGCAGAGCACCGGGCTTCTGCGCGCACCCTAAGGACTGCTAGAGGACCGTGCTGGCCGCTCACCTGCCTCTTCAATTCCCTTCTAGCATACTTATGGAAGATATTCCAGGACAATTTTCCTGAGTTTTGAATTCGTCCTGATGCAGCCCCTCCTGGGAAACTCGTGCTCGTCCTCTGAGGCTCCGAGTGCAGAGACCTCGATGGCAACTGCAGAAATGAAGGGCTGCGTTGAGTTGTCGAGAAGCAAGAACATAGCCAGCGCCTTGTGTTTGGGAGTCAGCAGTTGCAGGACTTTTGCGATTGCTTTCACGGTGCACTGAATACCAGGACGGCATGTGCACGTTAAAACAACGAGCTGGGCAAGAGCAGGAAGGGAGCACGGCCATCAAAGAGCATCTGGCATCTTGCCCTGGAAAGAGCACTGCTTTTGGAGTGTGCAGTAAAATCGTGTTCCTGGACAAGGGAGGCATAAGTGCGCTGCGCTCCTAAGCTATCTCCCTGCGAGACACACTGCCAAAGCTTTTCGCTATGATGCAGTCTAGTGCAGACGCACACTACGGCTCTCCGGAGCTGTCCGAAGCCAAACGCCGGTGGCCGGCGTCTTTCGGCTGAAGCAGCGCTTCGGAGCGTACGGCTGTTGTGTGCGCGAAGCAGCCGCTTCTCCTGCTCCGGGAGCCGGACAGAGCGGTAGCTTGTACGAGGGCGAAGAACGAAGCCGCAGAGCACCGGGCTTCTGCGCGCACCCTAAGGACTGCTAGAGGACCGTGGTGGCCGCTCGCCTGCCCCTTCAATTCCATTCTAGCATCCTTATGGAAGGTGTTCCAGGACAATTTTCCTGAGTTTTGAATTCGTCCTGATGCAGCCCCTCCTGGGAAACTCGTGCTCGTCCTCTGAGGCTCCGAGTGCAGAGACCTCGATGGCAACTGCAGAAATGAAGGGCTGCGTTGAGTTGTCGAGAAGCAAGAACATAGCCAGCGCCTTGTGTTTGGGAGTCAGCAGCTGCTGGACTTTTGCGATTGCTTTCACTGTGCACTGAATACCAGGACGGCATGTGCACGTAAAAACAACGAGCTGGGCAAGAGTAATCGAAAGACCACGGCCGTCAGAAAGCAGCTTATATATTGCCCTGGAAAGAGCACTGCTTTTGGAGTGTGCAGTAAAATCGTGTTTCTGGACAAAGGCGGCATAAGTGCGCTGCGCTCCTAAGCTATCTCCCTGCGAGACACACTGCCAAAGCTTTTCGCTATGATGCAGTCTAGTGCAGCCGCACACTACGGCTCTCGGCTGCTATCCTAAGCGAAGCGCTGGTCGCCGGCGTCTTTCGGCTGAAGTAGCGCTTCGGAGCGTACAGCTGCCGCTCCGCTGTTGTGTGCGCGAAGCAGCCGCTTCTCCTGCTCCGGGAGCCGGACAGAGCGCTAGCTTGTACGAGGGCGAAGAACGAAGCCGCAGAGCACCGGGCTTCTGCGCGCACCCTAAGGACTGCTAGAGGACCGTGGTGGCCGCTCGCCTGCCCCTTCAATTCCATTCTAGCATCCTTATGGAAGGTGTTCCAGGACAATTTTCCTGAGTTTTGAATTCGTCCTGATGCAGCCCCTCCTGGGAAACTCGTGCTCGTCCTCTGAGGCTCCGAGTGCAGAGACCTCGATGGCAACTGCAGAAATGAAGGGCTGCGTTGAGTTGTCGAGAAGCAAGAACATAGCCAGCGCCTTGTGTTTGGGAGTCAGCAGTTGCAGGACTTTTGCGATTGCTTTCACGGTGCACTGAATACCAGGACGGCATGTGCACGTTAAAACAACGAGCTGGGCAAGAGCAGGAAGGGAGCACGGCCATCAAAGAGCATCTGGCATCTTGCCCTGGAAAGAGCACTGCTTTTGGAGTGTGCAGTAAAATCGTGTTCCTGGACAAGGGAGGCATAAGTGCGCTGCGCTCCTAAGCTATCTCCCTGCGAGACACACTGCCAAAGCTTTTCGCTATGATGCAGTCTAGTGCAGACGCACACTACGGCTCTCCGGAGCTGTCCGAAGCCAAGCGCCGGTGGCCGGCGTCTTTCGGCTGAAGCAGCGCTTCGGAGCGTACGGCTGTTGTGTGCGCGAAGCAGCCGCTTCTCCTGCTCCGGGAGCCGGACAGAGCGGTAGCTTGTACGAGGGCGAAGAACGAAGCCGCAGAGCACCGGGCTTCTGCGCGCACCCTAAGGACTGCTAGAGGACCGTGGTGGCCGCTCGCCTGCCCCTTCAATTCCATTCTAGCATCCTTATGGAAGGTGTTCCAGGACAATTTCCCTGAGTTTTGAATTCGCCCTGATGCAGCCCCTCCTGGGAAACTCGTGCTCGTCCTCTGAGGCTCCGAGTGCAGAGACCTCGATGGCAACTGCAGAAATGAAGGGCTGCGTTGAGTTGTCGAGAAGCAAGAACATAGACAGCGCCTTGTGTTTGGGAGTCAGCAGCTGCTGGACTTTTGCGATTGCTTTCACTGTGCACAGAATACCAGGACGGCATGTGCACGTAAAAACAACGAGCTGGGCAAGAGTAATCGAAAGATCACGGCCGTCAGAAAGCAGCTTATATATTGCCCTAAAAAGAGCACTGCTTTTGGAGTGTGCAGTAAAATCGTGTTTCTGGACAAGGGCGGCATAAGTGCGCTGCGCTCCTAAGCTATCTCCCTGCGAGACACACTGCCAAAGCTTTTCGCTATGATGCAGTCTAGTGCAGACGCACACTACGGCTCTCCGGGGCTGTCCGAAGCCAAGCGCCGGTGGCCGGCGTCTTTCGGCTGAAGCAGCGCTTCGGAGCGTACGGCTGTTGTGTGCGCGAAGCAGCCGCTTCTCCTGCTCCGGGAGCCGGACAGAGCGCTAGCTTGTACGAGGGCGAAGAACGAAGCCGCAGAGCACCGGGCTTCTGCGCGCACCCTAAGGACTGCTAGAGGACCGTGGTGGCCGCTCGCCTGCCCCTTCAATTCCATTCTAGCATCCTTATGGAAGGTGTTCCAGGACAATTTTCCTGAGTTTTGAATTCGTCCTGATGCAGCCCCTCCTGGGAAACTCGTGCTCGTCCTCTGAGGCTCCGAGTGCAGAGACCTCGATGGCAACTGCAGAAATGAAGGGCTGCGTTGAGTTGTCGAGAAGCAAGAACATAGACAGCGCCTTGTGTTTGGGGGTCAGCAGCTGCTAGACTTTTGCGATTGCTTTCACTGTGCACTGAATACCAGGACGGCATGTGCACGTAAAAACAACGAGCTGGGCAAGAGTAATCGAAAGATCACGGCCGTCAGAAAGCAGCTTATATATTGCCCTAAAAAGAGCACTGCTTTTGGAGTGTGCAGTAAAATCGTATTCCTGGACAAAGGCGGCATAAATGCGCTGAGCTCCTAAGATATCTCCCTGCGAGACACACTGCCAAAGCTTTTCGCTATGATGCAGTCTAGTGCAGACGCACACTACGGCTCTCGGCTGCTATCCTAAGCGAAGCGCTGGTCGCCGGCGTCTTTCGGCTGAAGTAGCGCTTCGGAGCGTACGGCTGCCGTTCCGCTGTTGTGTGCGCGAAGCAGCCGCTTCTCCTGCTCCGGGAGCCGGACAGAGCGCTAGCTTGTACGAGGGCGAAGAACGAAGCCGCAGAGCACCGGGCTTCTGCGCGCACCCTAAGGACTGCTAGAGGACCGTGGTGGCCGCTCGCCTGCCCCTTCAATTCCATTCTAGCATCCTTATGGAAGGTGTTCCAGGACAATTTTCCTGAGTTTTGAATTCGTCCTGATGCAGCCCCTCCTGGGAAACTCGTGCTCGTCCTCTGAGGCTCCGAGTGCAGAGACCTCGATGGCAACTGCAGAAATGAAGGGCTGCGTTGAGTTGTCGAGAAGCAAGAACATAGCCAGCGCCTTGTGTTTGGGAGTCAGCAGCTGCTGGACTTTTGCGATTGCTTTCACTGTGCACTGAATACCAGGACGGCATGTGCACGTTAAAACAACGAGCTGGGCAAGAGTAATCGAAAGATCACGGCCGTCAGAAAGCAGCTTATATATTGCCCTGGAAAGAGCACTGCTTTTGGAGTGTGCAGTAAAATCGTGTTTCTGGACAAAGGCGGCATAAGTGCGCTGCGCTCCTAAGCTATCTCCCTGCGAGACACACTGCCAAAGCTTTTCGCTATGATGCAGTCTAGTGCAGACGCACACTACGGCTCTTGGCTGCTATCCTAAGCGAAGCGCTGGTCGCCGGCGTCTTTCGGCTGAAGTAGCGCTTCGGAGCGTACGGCTGCCGTTCCGCTGTTGTGTGCGCGAAGCAGCCGCTTCTCCTGCTCCGGGAGCCGGACAGAGCGGTAGCTTGTACGAGGGCGAAGAACGAAGCCGCAGAGCACCGGGCTTCTGCGCGCACCCTAAGGACTGCTAGAGGACCGTGCTGGCCGCTCACCTGCCTCTTCAATTCCCTTCTAGCATACTTATGGAAGATATTCCAGGACAATTTTCCTGAGTTTTGAATTCGTCCTGATGCAGCCCCTCCTTGGAAACTCGTGCTCGTCCTCTGAGGCTCCGAGTGCAGAGACCTCGATGGCAACTGCAGAAATGAAGGGCTGCGTTGAGTTGTCGAGAAGCAAGAACATAGCCAGCGCCTTGTGTTTGGGAGTCAGCAGTTGCAGGACTTTTGCGATTGCTTTCACGGTGCACTGAATACCAGGACGGCATGTGCACGTTAAAACAACGAGCTGGGCAAGAGCAGGAAGGGAGCACGGCCATCAAAGAGCATCTGGCATCTTGCCCTGGAAAGAGCACTGCTTTTGGAGTGTGCAGTAAAATCGTGTTCCTGGACAAGGGAGGCATAAGTGCGCTGCGCTCCTAAGCTATCTCCCTGCGAGACACACTGCCAAAGCTTTTCGCTATGATGCAGTCTAGTGCAGACGCACACTACGGCTCTCCGGAGCTGTCCGAAGCCAAACGCCGGTGGCCGGCGTCTTTCGGCTGAAGCAGCGCTTCGGAGCGTACGGCTGTTGTGTGCGCGAAGCAGCCGCTTCTCCTGCTCCGGGAGCCGGACAGAGCGGTAGCTTGTACGAGGGCGAAGAACGAAGCCGCAGAGCACCGGGCTTCTGCGCGCACCCTAAGGACTGCTAGAGGACCGTGGTGGCCGCTCGCCTGCCCCTTCAATTCCATTCTAGCATCCTTATGGAAGGTGTTCCAGGACAATTTTCCTGAGTTTTGAATTCGTCCTGATGCAGCCCCTCCTGGGAAACTCGTGCTCGTCCTCTGAGGCTCCGAGTGCAGAGACCTCGATGGCAACTGCAGAAATGAAGGGCTGCGTTGAGTTGTCGAGAAGCAAGAACATAGCCAGCGCCTTGTGTTTGGGAGTCAGCAGCTGCTGGACTTTTGCGATTGCTTTCACTGTGCACTGAATACCAGGACGGCATGTGCACGTAAAAACAACGAGCTGGGCAAGAGTAATCGAAAGACCACGGCCGTCAGAAAGCAGCTTATATATTGCCCTGGAAAGAGCACTGCTTTTGGAGTGTGCAGTAAAATCGTGTTTCTGGACAAAGGCGGCATAAGTGCGCTGCGCTCCTAAGCTATCTCCCTGCGAGACACACTGCCAAAGCTTTTCGCTATGATGCAGTCTAGTGCAGCCGCACACTACGGCTCTCGGCTGCTATCCTAAGCGAAGCGCTGGTCGCCGGCGTCTTTCGGCTGAAGTAGCGCTTCGGAGCGTACAGCTGCCGCTCCGCTGTTGTGTGCGCGAAGCAGCCGCTTCTCCTGCTCCGGGAGCCGGACAGAGCGCTAGCTTGTACGAGGGCGAAGAACGAAGCCGCAGAGCACCGGGCTTCTGCGCGCACCCTAAGGACTGCTAGAGGACCGTGGTGGCCGCTCGCCTGCCCCTTCAATTCCATTCTAGCATCCTTATGGAAGGTGTTCCAGGACAATTTTCCTGAGTTTTGAATTCGTCCTGATGCAGCCCCTCCTGGGAAACTCGTGCTCGTCCTCTGAGGCTCCGAGTGCAGAGACCTCGATGGCAACTGCAGAAATGAAGGGCTGCGTTGAGTTGTCGAGAAGCAAGAACATAGCCAGCGCCTTGTGTTTGGGAGTCAGCAGTTGCAGGACTTTTGCGATTGCTTTCACGGTGCACTGAATACCAGGACGGCATGTGCACGTTAAAACAACGAGCTGGGCAAGAGCAGGAAGGGAGCACGGCCATCAAAGAGCATCTGGCATCTTGCCCTGGAAAGAGCACTGCTTTTGGAGTGTGCAGTAAAATCGTGTTCCTGGACAAGGGAGGCATAAGTGCGCTGCGCTCCTAAGCTATCTCCCTGCGAGACACACTGCCAAAGCTTTTCGCTATGATGCAGTCTAGTGCAGACGCACACTACGGCTCTCCGGAGCTGTCCGAAGCCAAACGCCGGTGGCCGGCGTCTTTCGGCTGAAGCAGCGCTTCGGAGCGTACGGCTGTTGTGTGCGCGAAGCAGCCGCTTCTCCTGCTCCGGGAGCCGGACAGAGCGGTAGCTTGTACGAGGGCGAAGAACGAAGCCGCAGAGCACCGGGCTTCAGCGCGCACCCTAAGGACTGCTAGAGGACCGTGGTGGCCGCTCGCCTGCCCCTTCAATTCCATTCTAGCATCCTTATGGAAGGTGTTCCAGGACAATTTTCCTGAGTTTTGAATTCGTCCTGATGCAGCCCCTCCTGGGAAACTCGTGCTCGTCCTCTGAGGCTCCGAGTGCAGAGACCTCGATGGCAACTGCAGAAATGAAGGGCTGCGTTGAGTTGTCGAGAAGCAAGAACATAGCCAGCGCCTTGTGTTTGGGAGTCAGCAGCTGCTGGACTTTTGCGATTGCTTTCACTGTGCACTGAATACCAGGACGGCATGTGCACGTTAAAACAACGAGCTGGGCAAGAGCAGGAAGGGAGCACGGGCATCAGAGAGCATCTGGCATCTTGCCCTGGAAAGGACAGTGTTTTTGGAGTGTGAGTAAAATCGTGTTCCTGGACAAGGGAGGCATAAGTGCACTGCGCTCCTAAGCTATCTCCCTGCGAGACACACTGCCAAAGCTTTTCGCTATGATGCAGTCTAGTGCAGACGCACACTACGGCTCTCCGGAGCTGTCCGAAGCCAAGCGCCGGTGGCCGGCGTCTTTCGGCTGAAGCAGCGCTTCGGAGCGTACGGCTGTTGTGTGCGCGAAGCAGCCGCTTCTCCTGCTCCGGGAGCCGGACAGAGCGCTAGCTTGTACGAGGGCGAAGAACGAAGCCGCAGAGCACCGGGCTTCTGCGCGCACCCTAAGGACTGCTAGAGGACCGTGGTGGCCGCTCGCCTGCCCCTTCAATTCCATTCTAGCATCCTTATGGAAGGTGTTCCAGGACAATTTTCCTGAGTTTTGAATTCGTCCTGATGCAGCCCCTCCTGGGAAACTCGTGCTCGTCCTCTGAGTCTCCGAGTGCAGAGACCTCGATGGCAACTGCAGAAATGAAGGGCTGCGTTGAGTTGTCGAGAAGCAAGAACATAGCCAGCGCCTTGTGTTTGGGAGTCAGCAGCTGCTGGACTTTTGCGATTGCTTTCACTGTGCACTGAATACCAGGACGGCATGTGCACGTTAAAACAACGAGCTGGGCAAGAGTAATCGAAAGATCACGGCCGTCAGAAAGCAGCTTATATATTGCCCTAAAAAGAGCATTGCTTTTGGAGTGTGCAGTAAAATCGTGTTTCTGGACAAAGGCGGCATAAGTGCGCTGCGCTCCTAAGCTATCTCCCTGCGAGACACACTGCCAAAGCTTTTCGCTATGATGCAGTCTAGTGCAGACGCACACTACGGCACTCCGGAGCTGTCCGAAGCCAAGCGCCGGTGGCCGGCGTCTTTCGGCTGAAGCAGCGCTTCGGAGCGTACGGCTGTTGTGTGCGCGAAGCAGCCGCTTCTCCTGCTCCGGGAGCCGGACAGAGCGCTAGCTTGTACGAGGGCGAAGAACGAAGCCGCAGGGAGACGACATTGTGTGCACAGCCTTGGCACTGCTAGAGGACGGTGACTAAAGCTCCCTGCCTGTTCAATGCACTGCTGGCATGTTTTCTTGAAGGTGTTCGGAGACAACTTTCCTGGGTTTTGACTTCGTTCTGATGCAGCCCCTCTTGGGAAATCTGTGCTCGTCCCCGGAAGATCGAGATGCAGATAACGCGATGGCAACTGCAGAAATGAAGGACTCTGTTGAAGTGTCGAGAAGAAAGAACTTAGACAAGCGTGTTGTGTTTGGGAGTCAGCAGCTGCTGGACTTTTGCGATTGCTTTCTTTGTGCACTGAATGCCAAGAAGGCATGTGCACGTTAAAACAACGAGCTGGGCATGAGCAGGAAGGGAGCACGGGCATCAGAGTGCATCTGGCATCTTGCCCTGGAAAGAGCACTGCTTTTGGAGTGTGCAGTAAAATCGTGTTCCTGGACAAGGGAGGCATAAGTGCGCTGCGCTCCTAAGCTATCTCCCTGCGAGACACACTGCCAAAGCTTTTCGCTATGATGCAGTCTAGTGCAGACGCACACTACGGCTCTCCGGAGCTGTCCGAAGCCAAGCGCCGGTGGCCGGCGTCTTTCGGCTGAAGCAGCGCTTCGGAGCGTACGGCTGTTGTGTGCGCGAAGCAGCCGCTTCTCCTGCTCCGGGAGCCGGACAGAGCGGTAGCTTGTACGAGGGCGAAGAACGAAGCCGCAGAGCACCGGGCTTCTGCGCGCACCCTAAGGACTGCTAGAGGACCGTGGTGGCCGCTCGCCTGCCCCTTCAATTCCATTCTAGCATCCTTATGGAAGGTGTTCCAGGACAATTTTCCTGAGTTTTGAATTCGTCCTGATGCAGCCCCTCCTGGGAAACTCGTGCTCGTCCTCTGAGGCTCCGAGTGCAGAGACCTCGATGGCAACTGCAGAAATGAAGGGCTGCGTTGAGTTGTCGAGAAGCAAGAACATAGCCAGCGCCTTGTGTTTGGGGGTCAGCAGCTGCTGGACTTTTGCGATTGCTTTCACTGTGCACTGAATACCAGGACGGCATGTGCACGTAAAAACAACGAGCTGGGCAAGAGTAATCGAAAGATCACGGCCGTCAGAAAGCAGCTTATATATTGCCCTGGAAAGAGCACTGCTTTTGGAGTGTGCAGTAAAATCGTGTTTCTGGACAAAGGCGGCATAAGTGCGCTGCGCTCCTAAGCTATCTCCCTGCGAGACACACTGCCAAAGCTTTTCGCTATGATGCAGTCTAGTGCAGACGCACACTAGGGCTCTCCGGAGCTGTCCGAAGCCAAGCGCCGGTGGCCGGCGTCTTTCGGCTGAAGCAGCGCTTCGGAGCGTACGGCTGTTGTGTGCGCGAAGCAGCCGCTTCTCCTGCTCCGGGAGCCGGACAGAGCGGTAGCTTGTACGAGGGCGAAGAACGAAGCCGCAGAGCACCGGGCTTCTGCGCGCACCCTAAGGACTGCTAGAGGACCGTGGTGGCCGCTCGCCTGCCCCTTCAATTCCATTCTAGCATCCTTATGGAAGGTGTTCCAGGACAATTTTCCTGAGTTTTGAATTCGTCCTGATGCAGCCCCTCCTGGGAAACTTGTGCTCGTCCTCTGAGTCTCCGAGTGCAGAGACCTCGATGGCAACTGCAGAAATGAAGGGCTGCGTTGAGTTGTCGAGAAGCAAGAACATAGACAGCGCCTTGTGTTTGGGAGTCAGCAGCTGCTAGACTTTTGCGATTGCTTTCACTGTGCACTGAATACCAGGACGGCATGTGCACGTAAAAACAACGAGCTGGGCAAGAGTAATCGAAAGATCACGGCCGTCAGAAAGCAGCTTATATATTGCCCTAAAAAGAGCACTGCTTTTGGAGTGTGCAGTAAAATCGTATTCCTGGACAAAGGCGGCATAAGTGCGCTGAGCTCCTAAGCTATCTCCCTGCGAGACACACTGCCAAAGCTTTTCGCTATGATGCAGTCTAGTGCAGACGCACACTACGGCTCTCGGCTGCTATCCTAAGCGAAGCGCTGGTCGCCGGCGTCTTTCGGCTGAAGTAGCGCTTCGGAGCGTACGGCTGCCGCTCCGCTGTTGTGTGCGCGAAGCAGCCGCTTCTCCTGCTCCGGGAGCCGGACAGAGCGGTAGCTTGTACGAGGGCGAAGAACGAAGCCGCAGAGCACCGGGCTTCTGCGCGCACCCTAAGGACTGCTAGAGGACCGTGGTGGCCGCTCACCTGCCTCTTCAATTCCCTTCTAGCATACTTATGGAAGATGTTCCAGGACAATTTTCCTGAGTTTTGAATTCGTCCTGATGCAGCCCCTCCTGGGAAACTCGTGCTCGTCCTCTGAGGCTCCGAGTGCAGAGACCTCGATGGCAACTGCAGAAATGAAGGGCTGCGTTGAGTTGTCGAGAAGCAAGAACATAGCCAGCGCCTTGTGTTTGGGAGTCAGCAGTTGCAGGACTTTTGCGATTGCTTTCACGGTGCACTGAATACCAGGACGGCATGTGCACGTTAAAACAACGAGCTGGGCAAGAGCAGGAAGGGAGCACGGCCATCAAAGAGCATCTGGCATCTTGCCCTGGAAAAGAGCACTGCTTTTGGAGTGTGCAGTAAAATCGTGTTTCTGGACAAGGGAGGCATAAGTGCGCTGCGCTCCTAAGCTATCTCCCTGCGAGACACACTGCCAAAGCTTTTCGCTATGATGCAGTCTAGTGCAGACGCACACTACGGCTCTCCGGAGCTGTCCGAAGCCAAGCGCCGGTGGCCGGCGTCTTTCGGCTGAAGCAGCGCTTCGGAGCGTATGGCTGTTGTGTGCGCGAAGCAGCCGCTTCTCCTGCTCCGGGAGCCGGACAGAGCGGTAGCTTGTACGAGGGCGAAGAACGAAGCCGCAGAGCACCGGGCTTCTGCGCGCACCCTAAGGACTGCTAGAGGACCGTGGTGGCCGCTCGCCTGCCCCTTCAATTCCATTCTAGCATCCTTATGGAAGGTGTTCCAGGACAATTTTCCTGAGTTTTGAATTCGTCCTGATGCAGCCCCTCCTGGGAAACTCGTGCTCGTCCTCTGAGGCTCCGAGTGCAGAGACCTCGATGGCAACTGCAGAAATGAAGGGCTGCGTTGAGTTGTCGAGAAGCAAGAACATAGCCAGCGCCTTGTGTTTGGGAGTCAGCAGCTGCTGGACTTTTGCGATTGCTTTCACGGTGCACTGAATACCAGGACGGCATGTGCACGTTAAAACAACGAGCTGGGCAAGAGCAGGAAGGGAGCACGGCCATCAAAGAGCATCTGGCATCTTGCCCTGGAAAGAGCACTGCTTTTGGAGTGTGCAGTAAAATCGTGTTCCTGGACAAGGGAGGCATAAGTGCGCTGCGCTCCTAAGCTATCTCCCTGCGAGACACACTGCCAAAGCTTTTCGCTATGATGCAGTCTAGTGCAGACGCACACTACGGCTCTCCGGAGCTGTACGAAGCCAAACGCCGGTGGCCGGCGTCTTTCGGCTGAAGCAGCGCTTCGGAGCGTACGGCTGTTGTGTGCGCGAAGCAGCCGCTTCTCCTGCTCCGGGAGCCGGACAGAGCGGTAGCTTGTACGAGGGCGAAGAACGAAGCCGCAGAGCACCGGGCTTCTGCGCGCACCCTAAGGACTGCTAGAGGACCGTGGTGGCCGCTCGCCTGCCCCTTCAATTCCATTCTAGCATCCTTATGGAAGGTGTTCCAGGACAATTTTCCTGAGTTTTGAATTCGTCCTGATGCAGCCCCTCCTGGGAAACTCGTGCTCGTCCTCTGAGGCTCCGAGTGCAGAGACCTCGATGGCAACTGCAGAAATGAAGGGCTGCGTTGAGTTGTCGAGAAGCAAGAACATAGCCAGCGCCTTGTGTTTGGGAGTCAGCAGCTGCTGGACTTTTGCGATTGCTTTCACTGTGCACTGAATACCAGGACGGCATGTGCACGTTAAAACAACGAGCTGGGCAAGAGCAGGAAGCGAGCACGAGCATCAGAGAGCATCTGGCATCTTGCCCTGGAAAGGACAGTGTTTTTGGAGTGTGAGTAAAATCGTGTTCCTGGACAAGGGAGGCATAAGTGCACTGCGCTCCTAAGCTATCTCCCTGCGAGACACACTGCCAAAGCTTTTCGCTATGATGCAGTCTAGTGCAGACGCACACTAGGGCTCTCCGGAGCTGTCCGAAGCCAAGCGCCGGTGGCCGGCGTCTTTCGGCTGAAGCAGCGCTTCGGAGCGTACGGCTGTTGTGTGCGCGAAGCAGCCGCTTCTCCTGCTCCGGGAGCCGGACAGAGCGGTAGCTTGTACGAGGGCGAAGAACGAAGCCGCAGAGCACCGGGCTTCTGCGCGCACCCTAAGGACTGCTAGAGGACCGTGGTGGCCGCTCGCCTGCCTCTTCAATTCCCTTCTAGCATACTTATGGAAGGTGTTCCAGGACAATTTTCCTGAGTTTTGAATTCGTCCTGATGCAGCCCCTCCTGGGAAACTCGTGCTCGTCCTCTGAGGCTCCGAGTGCAGAGACCTCGATGGCAACTGCAGAAATGAAGGGCTGCGTTGAGTTGTCGAGAAGCAAGAACATAGCCAGCGCCTTGTGTTTGGGAGTCAGCAGCTGCTAGACTTTTGCGATTGCTTTCACTGTGCACTGAATACCAGGACGGCATGTGCACGTAAAAACAACGAGCTGGGCAAGAGTAATCGAAAGATCACGGCCGTCAGAAAGCAGCTTATATATTGCCCTAAAAAGAGCACTGTTTTTGGAGTGTGCAGTAAAATCGTGTTTCTGGACAAAGGCGGCATAAGTGCGCTGAGCTCCTAAGCTATCTCCCTGCGAGACACACTGCCAAAGCTTTTCGCTATGATGCAGTCTAGTGCAGACGCACACTACGGCTCTCGGCTGCTATCCTATACGAAGCGCTGGTCGCCGGCGTCTTTCGGCTGAAGTAGCGCTTCGGAGCGTACAGCTGCCGCTCCGCTGTTGTGTGCGCGAAGCAGCCGCTTCTCCTGCTCCGGGAGCCGGACAGAGCGCTAGCTTGTACGAGGGCGAAGAACGAAGCCGCAGAGCACCGGGCTTCTGCGCGCACCCTAAGGACTGCTAGAGGACCGTGGTGGCCGCTCGCCTGCCTCTTCAATTCCATTCTAGCATCCTTATGGAAGGTGTTCCAGGACAATTTTCCTGAGTTTTGAATTCGTCCTGATGCAGCCCCTCCTGGGAAACTCGTGCTCGTCCTCTGAGGCTCCGAGTGCAGAGACCTCGATGGCAACTGCAGAAATGAAGGGCTGCGTTGAGTTGTCGAGAAGCAAGAACATAGCCAGCGCCTTGTGTTTGGGAGTCAGCAGTTGCAGGACTTTTGCGATTGCTTTCACGGTGCACTGAATACCAGGACGGCATGTGCACGTTAAAACAACGAGCTGGGCAAGAGCAGGAAGGGAGCACGGCCATCAAAGAGCATCTGGCATCTTGCCCTGGAAAGAGCACTGCTTTTGGAGTGTGCAGTAAAATCGTGTTCCTGGACAAGGGAGGCATAAGTGCGCTGCGCTCCTAAGCTATCTCCCTGCGAGACACACTGCCAAAGCTTTTCGCTATGATGCAGTCTAGTGCAGACGCACACTACGGCTCTCCGGAGCTGTCCGAAGCCAAACGCCGGTGGCCGGCGTCTTTCGGCTGAAGCAGCGCTTCGGAGCGTACGGCTGTTGTGTGCGCGAAGCAGCCACTTCTCCTGCTCCGGGAGCCGGACAGAGCGCTAGCTTGTACGAGGGCGAAGAACGAAGCCGCAGAGCACCGAGCTTCAGCGCGCACCCTAAGGACTGCTAGAGGACCGTGGTGGCTGCTCGCCTGCCCCTTCAATTCCATTCTAGCATCCTTATGGAAGGTGTTCCAGGACAATTTTCCTGAGTTTTGAATTCGTCCTGATGCAGCCCCTCCTGGGAAACTCGTGCTCGTCCTCTGAGGCTCCGAGTGCAGAGACCTCGATGGCAACTGCAGAAATGAAGGGCTGCGTTGAGTTGTCGAGAAGCAAGAACATAGCCAGCGCCTTGTGTTTGGGAGTCAGCAGTTGCAGGACTTTTGCGATTGCTTTCACGGTGCACTGAATACCAGGACGGCATGTGCACGTTAAAACAACGAGCTGGGCAAGAGCAGGAAGCGAGCACGGGCATCAGAGAGCATCTGGCATCTTGCCCAGGAAAGGACAGTGTTTTTGGAGTGTGAGTAAAATCGTGTTCCTGGACAAGGGAGGCATAAGTGCACTGCGCTCCTAAGCTATCTCCCTGCGAGACACACTGCCAAAGCTTTTCGCTATGATGCAGTCTAGTGCAGACGCACACTACGGCTCTCCGGAGCTGTCCGAAGCCAAGCGCCGGTGGCCGGCGTCTTTCGGCTGAAGCAGCGCTTCGGAGCGTACGGCTGTTGTGTGCGCGAAGCAGCCGCTTCTCCTGCTCCGGGAGCCGGACAGAGCGGTAGCTTGTACGAGGGCGAAGAACGAAGCCGCAGAGCACCGGGCTTCTGCGCGCACCCTAAGGACTGCTAGAGGACCGTGGTGGCCGCTCGCCTGCCCCTTCAATTCCATTCTAGCATCCTTATGGAAGGTGTTCCAGGACAATTTTCCTGAGTTTTGAATTCGTCCTGATGCAGCCCCTCCTGGGAAACTCGTGCTCGTCCTCTGAGGCTCCGAGTGCAGAGACCTCGATGGCAACTGCAGAAATGAAGGGCTGCGTTGAGTTGTCGAGAAGCAAGAACATAGCCAGCGCCTTGTGTTTGGGAGTCAGCAGCTGCTGGACTTTTGCGATTGCTTTCACTGTGCACTGAATACCAGGACGGCATGTGCACGTAAAAACAACGAGCTGGGCAAGAGTAATCGAAAGATCACGGCCGTCAGAAAGCAGCTTATATATTGCCCTAAAAAGAGCATTGCTTTTGGAGTGTGCAGTAAAATCGTGTTTCTGGACAAAGGCGGCATAAGTGCGCTGCGCTCCTAAGCTATCTCCCTGCGAGACACACTGCCAAAGCTTTTCGCTATGATGCAGTCTAGTGCAGACGCACACTACGGCACTCCGGAGCTGTCCGAAGCCAAGCGCCGGTGGCCGGCGTCTTTCGGCTGAAGCAGCGCTTCGGAGCGTACGGCTGTTGTGTGCGCGAAGCAGCCGCTTCTCCTGCTCCGGGAGCCGGACAGAGCGCTAGCTTGTACGAGGGCGAAGAACGAAGCCGCAGGGAGACGACATTGTGTGCACAGCCTTGGCACTGCTAGAGGACGGTGACTAAAGCTCCCTGCCTGTTCAATGCACTGCTGGCATGTTTTCTTGAAGGTGTTCGGAGACAACTTTCCTGGGTTTTGACTTCGTTCTGATGCAGCCCCTCTTGGGAAATCTGTGCTCGTCCCCGGAAGATCGAGATGCAGATAACGCGATGGCAGGTGCCGAAATGAAGGACTCTGTTGAAGTGTCGAGAAGAAAGAACTTAGACAAGCGTGTTGTGTTTGGGAGTCAGCAGCTGCTGGACTTTTGCGATTGCTTTCTTTGTGCACTGAATGCCAAGAAGGCATGTGCACGTTAAAACAACGAGCTGGGCATGAGCAGGAAGGGAGCACGGGCATCAGAGTGCATCTGGCATCTTGCCCTGGAAAGAGCACTGCTTTTGGAGTGTGCAGTAAAATCGTGTTCCTGGACAAGGGAGGCATAAGTGCGCTGCGCTCCTAAGCTATCTCCCTGCGAGACACACTGCCAAAGCTTTTCGCTATGATGCAGTCTAGTGCAGACGCACACTACGGCTCTCCGGAGCTGTCCGAAGCCAAGCGCCGGTGGCCGGCGTCTTTCGGCTGAAGCAGCGCTTCGGAGCGTACGGCTGTTGTGTGCGCGAAGCAGCCGCTTCTCCTGCTCCGGGAGCCGGACAGAGCGGTAGCTTGTACGAGGGCGAAGAACGAAGCCGCAGAGCACCGGGCTTCTGCGCGCACCCTAAGGACTGCTAGAGGACCGTGGTGGCCGCTCGCCTGCCCCTTCAATTCCATTCTAGCATCCTTATGGAAGGTGTTCCAGGACAATTTTCCTGAGTTTTGAATTCGTCCTGATGCAGCCCCTCCTGGGAAACTCGTGCTCGTCCTCTGAGGCTCCGAGTGCAGAGACCTCGATGGCAACTGCAGAAATGAAGGGCTGCGTTGAGTTGTCGAGAAGCAAGAACATAGACAGCGCCTTGTGTTTGGGGGTCAGCAGCTGCTGGACTTTTGCGATTGCTTTCACTGTGCACTGAATACCAGGACGGCATGTGCACGTAAAAACAACGAGCTGGGCAAGAGTAATCGAAAGATCACGGCCGTCAGAAAGCAGCTTATATATTGCCCTGGAAAGAGCACTGCTTTTGGAGTGTGCAGTAAAATCGTGTTTCTGGACAAAGGCGGCATAAGTGCGCTGCGCTCCTAAGCTATCTCCCTGCGAGACACACTGCCAAAGCTTTTCGCTATGATGCAGTCTAGTGCAGACGCACACTAGGGCTCTCCGGAGCTGTCCGAAGCCAAGCGCCGGTGGCCGGCGTCTTTCGGCTGAAGCAGCGCTTCGGAGCGTACGGCTGTTGTGTGCGCGAAGCAGCCGCTTCTCCTGCTCCGGGAGCCGGACAGAGCGGTAGCTTGTACGAGGGCGAAGAACGAAGCCGCAGAGCACCGGGCTTCTGCGCGCACCCTAAGGACTGCTAGAGGACCGTGGTGGCCGCTCGCCTGCCCCTTCAATTCCATTCTAGCATCCTTATGGAAGGTGTTCCAGGACAATTTTCCTGAGTTTTGAATTCGTCCTGATGCAGCCCCTCCTGGGAAACTCGTGCTCGTCCTCTGAGGCTCCGAGTGCAGAGACCTCGATGGCAACTGCAGAAATGAAGGGCTGCGTTGAGTTGTCGAGAAGCAAGAACATAGCCAGCGCCTTGTGTTTGGAAGTCAGCAGCTGCTAGACTTTTGCGATTGCTTTCACTGTGCACTGAATACCAGGACGGCATGTGCACGTAAAAACAACGAGCTGGGCAAGAGTGATTACTCTTTCGATTGAAAGATCACGGCCGTCAGAAAGCAGCTTATATATTGCCCTAAAAAGAGCATTGCTTTTGGAGTGTGCAGTAAAATCGTATTCCTGGACAAAGGCGGCATAAGTGCGCTGAGCTCCTAAGCTATCTCCCTGCGAGACACACTGCCAAAGCTTTTCGCTATGATGCAGTCTAGTGCAGACGCACACTACGGCTCTCGGCTGCTATCCTAAGCGAAGCGCTGGTCGCCGGCGTCTTTCGGCTGAAGTAGCGCTTCGGAGCGTACGGCTGCCGCTCCGCTGTTGTGTGCGCGAAGCAGCCGCTTCTCCTGCTCCGGGAGCCGGACAGAGCGGTAGCTTGTACGAGGGCAAAGAACGAAGCCGCAGAGCACCGGGCTTCTGCGCGCACCCTAAGGACTGCTAGAGGACCGTGGTGGCCGCTCACCTGCCTCTTCAATTCCCTTCTAGCATACTTATGGAAGATGTTCCAGGACAATTTTCCTGAGTTTTGAATTCGTCCTGATGCAGCCCCTCCTGGGAAACTCGTGCTCGTCCTCTGAGGCTCCGAGTGCAGAGACCTCGATGGCAACTGCAGAAATGAAGGGCTGCGTTGAGTTGTCGAGAAGCAAGAACATAGCCAGCGCCTTGTGTTTGGGAGTCAGCAGTTGCAGGACTTTTGCGATTGCTTTCACGGTGCACTGAATACCAGGACGGCATGTGCACGTTAAAACAACGAGCTGGGCAAGAGCAGGAAGGGAGCACGGCCATCAAAGAGCATCTGGCATCTTGCCCTGGAAAAGAGCACTGCTTTTGGAGTGTGCAGTAAAATCGTGTTTCTGGACAAGGGAGGCATAAGTGCGCTGCGCTCCTAAGCTATCTCCCTGCGAGACACACTGCCAAAGCTTTTCGCTATGATGCAGTCTAGTGCAGACGCACACTACGGCTCTCCGGAGCTGTCCGAAGCCAAGCGCCGGTGGCCGGCGTCTTTCGGCTGAAGCAGCGCTTCGGAGCGTACGGCTGTTGTGTGCGCGAAGCAGCCGCTTCTCCTGCTCCGGGAGCCGGACAGAGCGGTAGCTTGTACGAGGGCGAAGAACGAAGCCGCAGAGCACCGGGCTTCTGCGCGCACCCTAAGGACTGCTAGAGGACCGTGGTGGCCGCTCGCCTGCCCCTTCAATTCCATTCTAGCATCCTTATGGAAGGTGTTCCAGGACAATTTTCCTGAGTTTTGAATTCGTCCTGATGCAGCCCCTCCTGGGAAACTCGTGCTCGTCCTCTGAGGCTCCGAGTGCAGAGACCTCGATGGCAACTGCAGAAATGAAGGGCTGCGTTGAGTTGTCGAGAAGCAAGAACATAGCCAGCGCCTTGTGTTTGGGAGTCAGCAGCTGCTAGACTTTTGCGATTGCTTTCACTGTGCACTGAATACCAGGACGGCATGTGCACGTAAAAACAACGAGCTGGGCAAGAGTAATCGAAAGATCACGGCCGTCAGAAAGCAGCTTATATATTGCCCTAAAAAGAGCACTGTTTTTGGAGTGTGCAGTAAAATCGTGTTTCTGGACAAAGGCGGCATAAGTGCGCTGAGCTCCTAAGCTATCTCCCTGCGAGACACACTGCCAAAGCTTTTCGCTATGATGCAGTCTAGTGCAGACGCACACTACGGCTCTCGGCTGCTATCCTAAGCGAAGCGCTGGTCGCCGGCGTCTTTCGGCTGAAGTAGCGCTTCGGAGCGTACGGCTGCCGCTCCGCTGTTGTGTGCGCGAAGCAGCCGCTTCTCCTGCTCCGGGAGCCGGACAGAGCGCTAGCTTGTACGAGGGCGAAGAACGAAGCCGCAGAGCACCGGGCTTCTGCGCGCACCCTAAGGACTGCTAGAGGACCGTGGTGGCCGCTCACCTGCCTCTTCAATTCCCTTCTAGCATACTTATGGAAGATGTTCCAGGACAATTTTCCTGAGTTTTGAATTCGTCCTGATGCAGCCCCTCCTGGGAAACTCGTGCTCGTCCTCTGAGGCTCCGAGTGCAGAGACCTCGATGGCAACTGCAGAAATGAAGGGCTGCGTTGAGTTGTCGAGAAGCAAGAACATAGCCAGCGCCTTGTGTTTGGGAGTCAGCAGCTGCTGGACTTTTGCGATTGCTTTCACTGTGCACTGAATGCCAAGAAGGCATGTGCACGTTAAAACAACGAGCTGGGCATGAGCAGGAAGGGAGCACGGGCATCAGAGTGCATCTGGCATCTTGCCCTGGAAAGAGCACTGCTTTTGGAGTGTGCAGTAAAATCGTGTTCCTGGACAAGGGAGGCATAAGTGCGCTGCGCTCCTAAGCTATCTCCCTGCGAGACACACTGCCAAAGCTTTTCGCTATGATGCAGTCTAGTGCAGACGCACACTACGGCTCTCCGGAGCTGTCCGAAGCCAAGCGCCGGTGGCCGGCGTCTTTCGGCTGAAGCAGCGCTTCGGAGCGTACGGCTGTTGTGTGCGCGAAGCAGCCGCTTCTCCTGCTCCGGGAGCCGGACAGAGCGGTAGCTTGTAGGAGGGCGAAGAACGAAGCCGCAGAGCACCGGGCTTCTGCGCGCACCCTAAGGACTGCTAGAGGACCGTGGTGGCCGCTCGCCTGCCCCTTCAATTCCCTTCTAGCATCCTTATGGAAGGTGTTCCAGGACAATTTTCCTGAGTTTTGAATTCGTCCTGATGCAGCCCCTCCTGGGAAACTCGTGCTCGTCCTCTGAGGCTCCGAGTGCAGAGACCTCGATGGCAACTGCAGAAATGAAGGGCTGCGTTGAGTTGTCGAGAAGCAAGAACATAGCCAGCGCCTTGTGTTTGGGGGTCAGCAGCTGCTGGACTTTTGCGATTGCTTTCACTGTGCACTGAATACCAGGACGGCATGTGCACGTAAAAACAACGAGCTGGGCAAGAGTAATCGAAAGATCACGGCCGTCAGAAAGCAGCTTATATATTGCCCTGGAAAGAGCACTGCTTTTGGAGTGTGCAGTAAAATCGTGTTTCTGGACAAAGGCGGCATAAGTGCGCTGCGCTCCTAAGCTATCTCCCTGCGAGACACACTGCCAAAGCTTTTCGCTATGATGCAGTCTAGTGCAGACGCACACTAGGGCTCTCCGGAGCTGTCCGAAGCCAAGCGCCGGTGGCCGGCGTCTTTCGGCTGAAGCAGCGCTTCGGAGCGTACGGCTGTTGTGTGCGCGAAGCAGCCGCTTCTCCTGCTCCGGGAGCCGGACAGAGCGGTAGCTTGTACAAGGGCGAAGAACGAAGCCGCAGAGCACCGGGCTTCTGCGCGCACCCTAAGGACTGCTAGAGGACCGTGGTGGCCGCTCGCCTGCCCCTTCAATTCCATTCTAGCATCCTTATGGAAGGTGTTCCAGGACAATTTTCCTGAGTTTTGAATTCGTCCTGATGCAGCCCCTCCTGGGAAACTCGTGCTCGTCCTCTGAGGCTCCGAGTGCAGAGACCTCGATGGCAACTGCAGAAATGAAGGGCTGCGTTGAGTTGTCGAGAAGCAAGAACATAGACAGCGCCTTGTGTTTGGGAGTCAGCAGCTGCTAGACTTTTGCGATTGCTTTCACTGTGCACTGAATACCAGGACGGCATGTGCACGTAAAAACAACGAGCTGGGCAAGAGTGATTACTCTTTCGATTGAAAGATCACGGCCGTCAGAAAGCAGCTTATATATTGCCCTAAAAAGAGCATTGCTTTTGGAGTGTGCAGTAAAATCGTATTCCTGGACAAAGGCGGCATAAGTGCGCTGAGCTCCTAAGCTATCTCCCTGCGAGACACACTGCCAAAGCTTTTCGCTATGATGCAGTCTAGTGCAGACGCACACTACGGCTCTCGGCTGCTATCCTAAGCGAAGCGCTGGTCGCCGGCGTCTTTCGGCTGAAGTAGCGCTTCGGAGCGTACGGCTGCCGCTCCGCTGTTGTGTGCGCGAAGCAGCCGCTTCTCCTGCTCCGGGAGCCGGACAGAGCGGTAGCTTGTACGAGGGCGAAGAACGAAGCCGCAGAGCACCGGGCTTCTGCGCGCACCCTAAGGACTGCTAGAGGACCGTGGTGGCCGCTCACCTGCCTCTTCAATTCCCTTCTAGCATACTTATGGAAGATGTTCCAGGACAATTTTCCTGAGTTTTGAATTCGTCCTGATGCAGCCCCTCCTGGGAAACTCGTGCTCGTCCTCTGAGGCTCCGAGTGCAGAGACCTCGATGGCAACTGCAGAAATGAAGGGCTGCGTTGAGTTGTCGAGAAGCAAGAACATAGCCAGCGCCTTGTGTTTGGGAGTCAGCAGTTGCAGGACTTTTGCGATTGCTTTCACGGTGCACTGAATACCAGGACGGCATGTGCACGTTAAAACAACGAGCTGGGCAAGAGCAGGAAGGGAGCACGGCCATCAAAGAGCATCTGGCATCTTGCCCTGGAAAAGAGCACTGCTTTTGGAGTGTGCAGTAAAATCGTGTTTCTGGACAAGGGAGGCATAAGTGCGCTGCGCTCCTAAGCTATCTCCCTGCGAGACACACTGCCAAAGCTTTTCGCTATGATGCAGTCTAGTGCAGACGCACACTACGGCTCTCCGGAGCTGTCCGAAGCCAAGCGCCGGTGGCCGGCGTCTTTCGGCTGAAGCAGCGCTTCGGAGCGTACGGCTGTTGTGTGCGCGAAGCAGCCGCTTCTCCTGCTCCGGGAGCCGGACAGAGCGGTAGCTTGTACGAGGGCGAAGAACGAAGCCGCAGAGCACCGGGCTTCTGCGCGCACCCTAAGGACTGCTAGAGGACCGTGGTGGCCGCTCGCCTGCCCCTTCAATTCCATTCTAGCATCCTTATGGAAGGTGTTCCAGGACAATTTTCCTGAGTTTTGAATTCGTCCTGATGCAGCCCCTCCTGGGAAACTCGTGCTCGTCCTCTGAGGCTCCGAGTGCAGAGACCTCGATGGCAACTGCAGAAATGAAGGGCTGCGTTGAGTTGTCGAGAAGCAAGAACATAGCCAGCGCCTTGTGTTTGGGAGTCAGCAGCTGCTAGACTTTTGCGATTGCTTTCACTGTGCACTGAATACCAGGACGGCATGTGCACGTAAAAACAACGAGCTGGGCAAGAGTAATCGAAAGATCACGGCCGTCAGAAAGCAGCTTATATATTGCCCTAAAAAGAGCACTGTTTTTGGAGTGTGCAGTAAAATCGTGTTTCTGGACAAAGGCGGCATAAGTGCGCTGAGCTCCTAAGCTATCTCCCTGCGAGACACACTGCCAAAGCTTTTCGCTATGATGCAGTCTAGTGCAGACGCACACTACGGCTCTCGGCTGCTATCCTAAGCGAAGCGCTGGTCGCCGGCGTCTTTCGGCTGAAGTAGCGCTTTGGAGCGTACGGCTGCCGCTCCGCTGTTGTGTGCGCGAAGCAGCCGCTTCTCCTGCTCCGGGAGCCGGACAGAGCGCTAGCTTGTACGAGGGCGAAGAACGAAGCCGCAGAGCACCGGGCTTCTGCGCGCACCCTAAGGACTGCTAGAGGACCGTGGTGGCCGCTCACCTGCCTCTTCAATTCCCTTCTAGCATACTTATGGAAGATGTTCCAGGACAATTTTCCTGAGTTTTGAATTCGTCCTGATGCAGCCCCTCCTGGGAAACTCGTGCTCGTCCTCTGAGGCTCCGAGTGCAGAGACCTCGATGGCAACTGCAGAAATGAAGGGCTGCGTTGAGTTGTCGAGAAGCAAGAACATAGCCAGCGCCTTGTGTTTGGGAGTCAGCAGCTGCTGGACTTTTGCGATTGCTTTCACTGTGCACTGAATACCAGGACGGCATGTGCACGTTAAAACAACGAGCTGGGCAAGAGCAGGAAGCGAGCACGGGCATCAGAGAGCATCTGGCATCTTGCCCTGGAAAGGACAGTGTTTTTGGAGTGTGAGTAAAATCGTGTTCCTGGACAAGGGAGGCATAAGTGCACTGCGCTCCTAAGCTATCTCCCTGCGAGACACACTGCCAAAGCTTTTCGCTATGATGCAGTCTAGTGCAGACGCACACTAGGGCTCTCCGGAGCTGTCCGAAGCCAAGCGCCGGTGGCCGGCGTCTTTCGGCTGAAGCAGCGCTTCGGAGCGTACGGCTGTTGTGTGCGCGAAGCAGCCGCTTCTCCTGCTCCGGGAGCCGGACAGAGCGGTAGCTTGTACGAGGGCGAAGAACGAAGCCGCAGAGCACCGGGCTTCTGCGCGCACCCTAAGGACTGCTAGAGGACCGTGGTGGCCGCTCGCCTGCCCCTTCAATTCCATTCTAGCATCCTTATGGAAGGTGTTCCAGGACAATTTTCCTGAGTTTTGAATTCGTCCTGATGCAGCCCCTCCTGGGAAACTCGTGCTCGTCCTCTGAGGCTCCGAGTGCAGAGACCTCGATGGCAACTGCAGAAATGAAGGGCTGCGTTGAGTTGTCGAGAAGCAAGAACATAGCCAGCGCCTTGTGTTTGGGAGTCAGCAGCTGCTAGACTTTTGCGATTGCTTTCACTGTGCACTGAATACCAGGACGGCATGTGCACGTAAAAACAACGAGCTGGGCAAGAGTAATCGAAAGATCACGGCCGTCAGAAAGCAGCTTATATATTGCCCTAAAAAGAGCACTGTTTTTGGAGTGTGCAGTAAAATCGTGTTTCTGGACAAAGGCGGCATAAGTGCGCTGAGCTCCTAAGCTATCTCCCTGCGAGACACACTGCCAAAGCTTTTCGCTATGATGCAGTCTAGTGCAGACGCACACTACGGCTCTCGGCTACTATCCTAAGCGAAGCGCTGGTCGCCGGCGTCTTTCGGCTGAAGTAGCGCTTCGGAGCGTACGGCTGCCGCTCCGCTGTTGTGTGCGCGAAGCAGCCGCTTCTCCTGCTCCGGGAGCCGGACAGAGCGGTAGCTTGTACGAGGGCGAAGAACGAAGCCGCAGAGCACCGGGCTTCTGCGCGCACCCTAAGGACTGCTAGAGGACCGTGGTGGCCGCTCACCTGCCTCTTCAATTCCCTTCTAGCATACTTATGGAAGATGTTCCAGGACAATTTTCCTTAGTTTTGAATTCGTCCTGATGCAGCCCCTCCTGGGAAACTCGTGCTCGTCCTCTGAGGCTCCGAGTGCAGAGACCTCGATGGCAACTGCAGAAATGAAGGGCTGCGTTGAGTTGTCGAGAAGCAAGAACATAGCCAGCGCCTTGTGTTTGGGAGTCAGCAGTTGCAGGACTTTTGCGATTGCTTTCACGGTGCACTGAATACCAGGACGGCATGTGCACGTTAAAACAACGAGCTGGGCAAGAGCAGGAAGGGAGCACGGCCATCAAAGAGCATCTGGCATCTTGCCCTGGAAAGAGCACTGCTTTTGGAGTGTGCAGTAAAATCGTGTTCCTGGACAAGGGAGGCATAAGTGCGCTGCGCTCCTAAGCTATCTCCCTGCGAGACACACTGCCAAAGCTTTTCGCTATGATGCAGTCTAGTGCAGACGCACACTACGGCTCTCCGGAGCTGTACGAAGCCAAACGCCGGTGGCCGGCGTCTTTCGGCTGAAGCAGCGCTTCGGAGCGTACGGCTGTTGTGTGCGCGAAGCAGCCGCTTCTCCTGCTCCGGGAGCCGGACAGAGCGGTAGCTTGTACGAGGGCGAAGAACGAAGCCGCAGAGCACCGGGCTTCTGCGCGCACCCTAAGGACTGCTAGAGGACCGTGGTGGCCGCTCGCCTGCCCCTTCAATTCCATTCTAGCATCCTTATGGAAGGTGTTCCAGGACAATTTTCCTGAGTTTTGAATTCGTCCTGATGCAGCCCCTCCTGGGAAACTCGTGCTCGTCCTCTGAGGCTCCGAGTGCAGAGACCTCGATGGCAACTGCAGAAATGAAGGGCTGCGTTGAGTTGTCGAGAAGCAAGAACATAGCCAGCGCCTTGTGTTTGGGAGTCAGCAGCTGCTGGACTTTTGCGATTGCTTTCACTGTGCACTGAATACCAGGACGGCATGTGCACGTAAAAACAACGAGCTGGGCAAGAGTAATCGAAAGATCACGGCCGTCAGAAAGCAGCTTATATATTGCCCTGGAAAGAGCACTGCTTTTGGAGTGTGCAGTAAAATCGTGTTTCTGGACAAAGGCGGCATAAGTGCGCTGCGCTCCTAAGCTATCTCCCTGCGAGACACACTGCCAAAGCTTTTCGCTATGATGCAGTCTAGTGCAGCCGCACACTACGGCTCTCGGCTGCTATCCTAAGCGAAGCGCTGGTCGCCGGCGTCTTTCGGCTGAAGTAGCGCTTCGGAGCGTACAGCTGCCGCTCCGCTGTTGTGTGCGCGAAGCAGCCGCTTCTCCTGCTCCGGGAGCCGGACAGAGCGCTAGCTTGTACGAGGGCGAAGAACGAAGCCGCAGAGCACCGGGCTTCTGCGCGCACCCTAAGGACTGCTAGAGGACCGTGGTGGCCGCTCGCCTGCCCCTTCAATTCCATTCTAGCATCCTTATGGAAGGTGTTCCAGGACAATTTTCCTGAGTTTTGAATTCGTCCTGATGCAGCCCCTCCTGGGAAACTCGTGCTCGTCCTCTGAGGCTCCGAGTGCAGAGACCTCGATGGCAACTGCAGAAATGAAGGGCTGCGTTGAGTTGTCGAGAAGCAAGAACATAGCCAGCGCCTTGTGTTTGGGAGTCAGCAGTTGCAGGACTTTTGCGATTGCTTTCACGGTGCACTGAATACCAGGACGGCATGTGCACGTTAAAACAACGAGCTGGGCAAGAGCAGGAAGGGAGCACGGCCATCAAAGAGCATCTGGCATCTTGCCCTGGAAAGAGCACTGCTTTTGGAGTGTGCAGTAAAATCGTGTTCCTGGACAAGGGAGGCATAAGTGCGCTGCGCTCCTAAGCTATCTCCCTGCGAGACACACTGCCAAAGCTTTTCGCTATGATGCAGTCTAGTGCAGACGCACACTACGGCTCTCCGGAGCTGTACGAAGCCAAACGCCGGTGGCCGGCGTCTTTCGGCTGAAGCAGCGCTTCGGAGCGTACGGCTGTTGTGTGCGCGAAGCAGCCGCTTCTCCTGCTCCGGGAGCCGGACAGAGCGCTAGCTTGTACGAGGGCGAAGAACGAAGCCGCAGAGCACCGGGCTTCAGCGCGCACCCTAAGGACTGCTAGAGGACCGTGGTGGCCGCTCGCCTGCCCCTTCAATTCCATTCTAGCATCCTTATGGAAGGTGTTCCAGGACAATTTTCCTGAGTTTTGAATTCGTCCTGATGCAGCCCCTCCTGGGAAACTCGTGCTCGTCCTCTGAGGCTCCGAGTGCAGAGACCTCGATGGCAACTGCAGAAATGAAGGGCTGCGTTGAGTTGTCGAGAAGCAAGAACATAGCCAGAGCCTTGTGTTTGGGAGTCAGCAGCTGCTGGACTTTTGCGATTGCTTTCACTGTGCACTGAATACCAGGACGGCATGTGCACGTTAAAACAACGAGCTGGGCAAGAGCAGGAAGCGAGCACGGGCATCAGAGAGCATCTGGCATCTTGCCCAGGAAAGGACAGTGTTTTTGGAGTGTGAGTAAAATCGTGTTCCTGGACAAGGGAGGCATAAGTGCACTGCGCTCCTAAGCTATCTCCCTGCGAGACACACTGCCAAAGCTTTTCGCTATGATGCAGTCTAGTGCAGACGCACACTACGGCTCTCCGGAGCTGTCCGAAGCCAAGCGCCGGTGGCCGGCGTCTTTCGGCTGAAGCAGCGCTTCGGAGCGTACGGCTGTTGTGTGCGCGAAGCAGCCGCTTCTCCTGCTCCGGGAGCCGGACAGAGCGGTAGCTTGTACGAGGGCGAAGAACGAAGCCGCAGAGCACCGGGCTTCTGCGCGCACCCTAAGGACTGCTAGAGGACCGTGGTGGCCGCTCGCCTGCCCCTTCAATTCCATTCTAGCATCCTTATGGAAGGTGTTCCAGGACAATTTTCCTGAGTTTTGAATTCGTCCTGATGCAGCCCCTCCTGGGAAACTCGTGCTCGTCCTCTGAGTCTCCGAGTGCAGAGACCTCGATGGCAACTGCAGAAATGAAGGGCTGCGTTGAGTTGTCGAGAAGCAAGAACATAGCCAGCGCCTTGTGTTTGGGAGTCAGCAGCTGCTGGACTTTTGCGATTGCTTTCACTGTGCACTGAATACCAGGACGGCATGTGCACGTTAAAACAACGAGCTGGGCAAGAGTAATCGAAAGATCACGGCCGTCAGAAAGCAGCTTATATATTGCCCTAAAAAGAGCATTGCTTTTGGAGTGTGCAGTAAAATCGTGTTTCTGGACAAAGGCGGCATAAGTGCGCTGCGCTCCTAAGCTATCTCCCTGCGAGACACACTGCCAAAGCTTTTCGCTATGATGCAGTCTAGTGCAGACGCACACTACGGCACTCCGGAGCTGTCCGAAGCCAAGCGCCGGTGGCCGGCGTCTTTCGGCTGAAGCAGCGCTTCGGAGCGTACGGCTGTTGTGTGCGCGAAGCAGCCGCTTCTCCTGCTCCGGGAGCCGGACAGAGCGCTAGCTTGTACGAGGGCGAAGAACGAAGCCGCAGGGAGACGACATTGTGTGCACAGCCTTGGCACTGCTAGAGGACGGTGACTAAAGCTCCCTGCCTGTTCAATGCACTGCTGGCATGTTTTCTTGAAGGTGTTCGGAGACAACTTTCCTGGGTTTTGACTTCGTTCTGATGCAGCCCCTCTTGGGAAATCTGTGCTCGTCCCCGGAAGATCGAGATGCAGATAACGCGATGGCAGGTGCCGAAATGAAGGACTCTGTTGAAGTGTCGAGAAGAAAGAACTTAGACAAGCGTGTTGTGTTTGGGAGTCAGCAGCTGCTGGACTTTTGCGATTGCTTTCTTTGTGCACTGAATGCCAAGAAGGCATGTGCACGTTAAAACAACGAGCTGGGCATGAGCAGGAAGGGAGCACGGGCATCAGAGTGCATCTGGCATCTTGCCCTGGAAAGAGCACTGCTTTTGGAGTGTGCAGTAAAATCGTGTTCCTGGACAAGGGAGGCATAAGTGCGCTGCGCTCCTAAGCTATCTCCCTGCGAGACACACTGCCAAAGCTTTTCGCTATGATGCAGTCTAGTGCAGACGCACACTACGGCTCTCCGGAGCTGTCCGAAGCCAAGCGCCGGTGGCCGGCGTCTTTCGGCTGAAGCAGCGCTTCGGAGCGTACGGCTGTTGTGTGCGCGAAGCAGCCGCTTCTCCTGCTCCGGGAGCCGGACAGAGCGCTAGCTTGTACGAGGGCGAAGAACGAAGCCGCAGAGCACCGGGCTTCTGCGCGCACCCTAAGGACTGCTAGAGGACCGTGGTGGCCGCTCGCCTGCCCCTTCAATTCCATTCTAGCATCCTTATGGAAGGTGTTCCAGGACAATTTTCCTGAGTTTTGAATTCGTCCTGATGCAGCCCCTCCTGGGAAACTCGTGCTCGTCCTCTGAGGCTCCGAGTGCAGAGACCTCGATGGCAACTGCAGAAATGAAGGGCTGCGTTGAGTTGTCGAGAAGCAAGAACATAGACAGCGCCTTGTGTTTGGGGGTCAGCAGCTGCTGGACTTTTGCGATTGCTTTCACTGTGCACTGAATACCAGGACGGCATGTGCACGTTAAAACAACGAGCTGGGCAAGAGTAATCGAAAGATCACGGCCGTCAGAAAGCAGCTTATATATTGCCCTGGAAAGAGCACTGCTTTTGGAGTGTGCAGTAAAATCGTGTTTCTGGACAAAGGCGGCATAAGTGCGCTGCGCTCCTAAGCTATCTCCCTGCGAGACACACTGCCAAAGCTTTTCGCTATGATGCAGTCTAGTGCAGACGCACACTAGGGCTCTCCGGAGCTGTCCGAAGCCAAGCGCCGGTGGCCGGCGTCTTTCGGCTGAAGCAGCGCTTCGGAGCGTACGGCTGTTGTGTGCGCGAAGCAGCCGCTTCTCCTGCTCCGGGAGCCAGACAGAGCGGTAGCTTGTACGAGGGCGAAGAACGAAGCCGCAGAGCACCGGGCTTCTGCGCGCACCCTAAGGACTGCTAGAGGACCGTGGTGGCCGCTCGCCTGCCCCTTCAATTCCATTCTAGCATCCTTATGGAAGGTGTTCCAGGACAATTTTCCTGAGTTTTGAATTCGTCCTGATGCAGCCCCTCCTGGGAAACTCGTGCTCGTCCTCTGAGTCTCCGAGTGCAGAGACCTCGATGGCAACTGCAGAAATGAAGGGCTGCGTTGAGTTGTCGAGAAGCAAGAACATAGACAGCGCCTTGTGTTTGGGAGTCAGCAGCTGCTAGACTTTTGCGATTGCTTTCACTGTGCACTGAATACCAGGACGGCATGTGCACGTAAAAACAACGAGCTGGGCAAGAGTAATCGAAAGATCACGGCCGTCAGAAAGCAGCTTATATATTGCCCTAAAAAGAGCACTGCTTTTGGAGTGTGCAGTAAAATCGTATTCCTGGACAAAGGCGGCATAAGTGCGCTGAGCTCCTAAGCTATCTCCCTGCGAGACACACTGCCAAAGCTTTTCGCTATGATGCAGTCTAGTGCAGACGCACACTACGGCTCTCGGCTGCTATCCTAAGCGAAGCGCTGGTCGCCGGCGTCTTTCGGCTGAAGTAGCGCTTCGGAGCGTACGGCTGCCGCTCCGCTGTTGTGTGCGCGAAGCAGCCGCTTCTCCTGCTCCGGGAGCCGGACAGAGCGCTAGCTTGTACGAGGGCGAAGAACGAAGCCGCAGAGCACCGGGCTTCAGCGCGCACCCTAAGGACTGCTAGAGGACCATGGTGGCCGCTCACCTGCCTCTTCAATTCCCTTCTAGCATACTTATGGAAGATGTTCCAGGACAATTTTCCTGAGTTTTGAATTCGTCCTGATGCAGCCCCTCCTGGGAAACTCGTGCTCGTCCTCTGAGGCTCCGAGTGCAGAGACCTCGATGGCAACTGCAGAAATGAAGGGCTGCGTTGAGTTGTCGAGAAGCAAGAACATAGCCAGCGCCTTGTGTTTGGGAGTCAGCAGTTGCAGGACTTTTGTGATTGCTTTCACGGTGCACTGAATACCAGGACGGCATTTGCACGTTAAAACAACGAGCTGGGCAAGAGCAGGAAGGGAGCACGGCCATCAAAGAGCATCTGGCATCTTGCCCTGGAAAAGAGCACTGCTTTTGGAGTGTGCAGTAAAATCGTGTTTCTGGACAAGGGAGGCATAAGTGCGCTGCGCTCCTAAGCTATCTCCCTGCGAGACACACTGCCAAAGCTTTTCGCTATGATGCAGTCTAGTGCAGACGCACACTACGGCTCTCCGGAGCTGTCCGAAGCCAAGCGCCGGTGGCCGGCGTCTTTCGGCTGAAGCAGCGCTTCGGAGCGTACGGCTGTTGTGTGCGCGAAGCAGCCGCTTCTCCTGCTCCGGGAGCCGGACAGAGCGCTAGCTTGTACGAGGGCGAAGAACGAAGCCGCAGAGCACCGGGCTTCTGCGCGCACCCTAAGGACTGCTAGAGGACCGTGGTGGCCGCTCGCCTGCCCCTTCAATTCCATTCTAGCATCCTTATGGAAGGTGTTCCAGGACAATTTTCCTGAGTTTTGAATTCGTCCTGATGCAGCCCCTCCTGGGAAACTCGTGCTCGTCCTCTGAGGCTCCGAGTGCAGAGACCTCGATGGCAACTGCAGAAATGAAGGGCTGCGTTGAGTTGTCGAGAAGCAAGAACATAGCCAGCGCCTTGTGTTTGGGACTCAGCAGCTGCTGGACTTTTGCGATTGCTTTCACTGTGCACTGAATACCAGGACGGCATGTGCACGTAAAAACAACGAGCTGGGCAAGAGTAATCGAAAGATCACGGCCGTCAGAAAGCAGCTTATATATTGCCCTAAAAAGAGCACTGTTTTTGGAGTGTGCAGTAAAATCGTGTTTCTGGACAAAGGCGGCATAAGTGCGCTGAGCTCCTAAGCTATCTCCCTGCGAGACACACTGCCAAAGCTTTTCGCTATGATGCAGTCTAGTGCAGACGCACACTACGGCTCTCGGCTGCTATCCTAAGCGAAGCGCTGGTCGCCGGCGTCTTTCGGCTGAAGTAGCGCTTCGGAGCGTACGGCTGCCGCTCCGCTGTTGTGTGCGCGAAGCAGCCGCTTCTCCTGCTCCGGGAGCCGGACAGAGCGCTAGCTTGTACGAGGGCGAAGAACGAAGCCGCAGAGCACCGGGCTTCTGCGCGCACCCTAAGGACTGCTAGAGGACCGTGGTGGCCGCTCGCCTGCCCCTTCAATTCCATTCTAGCATCCTTATGGAAGGTGTTCCAGGACAATTTTCCTGAGTTTTGAATTCGTCCTGATGCAGCCCCTCCTGGGAAACTCGTGCTCGTCCTCTGAGGCTCCGAGTGCAGAGACCTCGATGGCAACTGCAGAAATGAAGGGCTGCGTTGAGTTGTCGAGAAGCAAGAACATAGCCAGCGCCTTGTGTTTGGGAGTCAGCAGCTGCTAGACTTTTGCGATTGCTTTCACTGTGCACTGAATACCAGGACGGCATGTGCACGTAAAAACAACGAGCTGGGCAAGAGCAGGAAGGGAGCACGGCCATCAAAGAGCATCTGGCATCTTGCCCTGGAAAGAGCACTGCTTTTGGAGTGTGCAGTAAAATCGTGTTCCTGGACAAGGGAGGCATAAGTGCGCTGCGCTCCTAAGCTATCTCCCTGCGAGACACACTGCCAAAGCTTTTCGCTATGATGCAGTCTAGTGCAGACGCACACTACGGCTCTCCGGAGCTGTACGAAGCCAAACGCCGGTGGCCGGCGTCTTTCGGCTGAAGCAGCGCTTCGGAGCGTACGGCTGTTGTGTGCGCGAAGCAGCCGCTTCTCCTGCTCCGGGAGCCGGACAGAGCGGTAGCTTGTACGAGGGCGAAGAACGAAGCCGCAGAGCACCGGGCTTCTGCGCGCACCCTAAGGACTGCTAGAGGACCGTGGTGGCCGCTCGCCTGCCCCTTCAATTCCATTCTAGCATCCTTATGGAAGGTGTTCCAGGACAATTTTCCTGAGTTTTGAATTCGTCCTGATGCAGCCCCTCCTGGGAAACTCGTGCTCGTCCTCTGAGGCTCCGAGTGCAGAGACCTCGATGGCAACTGCAGAAATGAAGGGCTGCGTTGAGTTGTCGAGAAGCAAGAACATAGCCAGCGCCTTGTGTTTGGGAGTCAGCAGCTGCTGGACTTTTGCGATTGCTTTCACTGTGCACTGAATACCAGGACGGCATGTGCACGTTAAAACAACGAGCTGGGCAAGAGCAGGAAGCGAGCACGGGCATCAGAGAGCATCTGGCATCTTGCCCTGGAAAGGACAGTGTTTTTGGAGTGTGAGTAAAATCGTGTTCCTGGACAAGGGAGGCATAAGTGCACTGCGCTCCTAAGCTATCTCCCTGCGAGACACACTGCCAAAGCTTTTCGCTATGATGCAGTCTAGTGCAGACGCACACTACGGCTCTCCGGAGCTGTCCGAAGCCAAGCGCCGGTGGCCGGCGTCTTTCGGCTGAAGCAGCGCTTCGGAGCGTACGGCTGTTGTGTGCGCGAAGCAGCCGCTTCTCCTGCTCCGGGAGCCGGACAGAGCGGTAGCTTGTACGAGGGCGAAGAACGAAGCCGCAGAGCACCGGGCTTCTGCGCGCACCCTAAGGACTGCTAGAGGACCGTGGTGGCCGCTCGCCTGCCCCTTCAATTCCATTCTAGCATCCTTATGGAAGGTGTTCCAGGACAATTTTCCTGAGTTTTGAATTCGTCCTGATGCAGCCCCTCCTGGGAAACTCGTGCTCGTCCTCTGAGGCTCCGAGTGCAGAGACCTCGATGGCAACTGCAGAAATGAAGGGCTGCGTTGAGTTGTCGAGAAGCAAGAACATAGCCAGCGCCTTGTGTTTGGGAGTCAGCAGCTGCTGGACTTTTGCGATTGCTTTCACTGTGCACTGAATACCAGGACGGCATGTGCACGTAAAAACAACGAGCTGGGCAAGAGCAGGAAGGGAGCACGGCCATCAAAGAGCATCTGGCATCTTGCCCTGGAAAGAGCACTGCTTTTGGAGTGTGCAGTAAAATCGTGTTCCTGGACAAGGGAGGCATAAGTGCGCTGCGCTCCTAAGCTATCTCCCTGCGAGACACACTGCCAAAGCTTTTCGCTATGATGCAGTCTAGTGCAGACGCACACTACGGCTCTCCGGAGCTGTACGAAGCCAAACGCCGGTGGCCGGCGTCTTTCGGCTGAAGCAGCGCTTCGGAGCGTACGGCTGTTGTGTGCGCGAAGCAGCCGCTTCTCCTGCTCCGGGAGCCGGACAGAGCGGTAGCTTGTACGAGGGCGAAGAACGAAGCCGCAGAGCACCGGGCTTCTGCGCGCACCCTAAGGACTGCTAGAGGACCGTGGTGGCCGCTCGCCTGCCCCTTCAATTCCATTCTAGCATCCTTATGGAAGGTGTTCCAGGACAATTTTCCTGAGTTTTGAATTCGTCCTGATGCAGCCCCTCCTGGGAAACTCGTGCTCGTCCTCTGAGGCTCCGAGTGCAGAGACCTCGATGGCAACTGCAGAAATGAAGGGCTGCGTTGAGTTGTCGAGAAGCAAGAACATAGCCAGCGCCTTGTGTTTGGGAGTCAGCAGCTGCTGGACTTTTGCGATTGCTTTCACTGTGCACTGAATACCAGGACGGCATGTGCACGTTAAAACAACGAGCTGGGCAAGAGCAGGAAGCGAGCACGGGCATCAGAGAGCATCTGGCATCTTGCCCTGGAAAGGACAGTGTTTTTGGAGTGTGAGTAAAATCGTGTTCCTGGACAAGGGAGGCATAAGTGCACTGCGCTCCTAAGCTATCTCCCTGCGAGACACACTGCCAAAGCTTTTCGCTATGATGCAGTCTAGTGCAGACGCACACTACGGCTCTCCGGAGCTGTCCGAAGCCAAGCGCCGGTGGCCGGCGTCTTTCGGCTGAAGCAGCGCTTCGGAGCGTACGGCTGTTGTGTGCGCGAAGCAGCCGCTTCTCCTGCTCCGGGAGCCGGACAGAGCGGTAGCTTGTACGAGGGCGAAGAACGAAGCCGCAGAGCACCGGGCTTCTGCGCGCACCCTAAGGACTGCTAGAGGACCGTGGTGGCCGCTCGCCTGCCTCTTCAATTCCCTTCTAGCATACTTATGGAAGGTGTTCCAGGACAATTTTCCTGAGTTTTGAATTCGTCCTGATGCAGCCCCTCCTGGGAAACTCGTGCTCGTCCTCTGAGGCTCCGAGTGCAGAGACCTCGATGGCAACTGCAGAAATGAAGGGCTGCGTTGAGTTGTCGAGAAGCAAGAACATAGCCAGCGCCTTGTGTTTGGGAGTCAGCAGCTGCTAGACTTTTGCGATTGCTTTCACTGTGCACTGAATACCAGGACGGCATGTGCACGTAAAAACAACGAGCTGGGCAAGAGTAATCGAAAGATCACGGCCGTCAGAAAGCAGCTTATATATTGCCCTAAAAAGAGCACTGTTTTTGGAGTGTGCAGTAAAATCGTGTTTCTGGACAAAGGCGGCATAAGTGCGCTGCGCTCCTAAGCTATCTCCCTGCGAGACACACTGCCAAAGCTTTTCGCTATGATGCAGTCTAGTGCAGACGCACACTACGGCTCTCGGCTGCTATCCTAAGCGAAGCGCTGGTCGCCGGCGTCTTTCGGCTGAAGTAGCGCTTCGGAGCGTACAGCTGCCGCTCCGCTGTTGTGTGCGCGAAGCAGCCGCTTCTCCTGCTCCGGGAGCCGGACAGAGCGCTAGCTTGTACGAGGGCGAAGAACGAAGCCGCAGAGCACCGGGCTTCTGCGCGCACCCTAAGGACTGCTAGAGGACCGTGGTGGACGCTCGCCTGCCTCTTCAATTCCATTCTAGCATCCTTATGGAAGGTGTTCCAGGACAATTTTCCTGAGTTTTGAATTCGTCCTGATGCAGCCCCTCCTGGGAAACTCGTGCTCGTCCTCTGAGGCTCCAAGTGCAGAGACCTCGATGGCAACTGCAGAAATGAAGGGCTGCGTTGAGTTGTCGAGAAGCAAGAACATAGCCAGCGCCTTGTGTTTGGGAGTCAGCAGTTGCAGGACTTTTGCGATTGCTTTCACGGTGCACTGAATACCAGGACGGCATGTGCACGTTAAAACAACGAGCTGGGCAAGAGCAGGAAGGGAGCACGGCCATCAAAGAGCATCTGGCATCTTGCCCTGGAAAGAGCACTGCTTTTGGAGTGTGCAGTAAAATCGTGTTCCTGGACAAGGGAGGCATAAGTGCGCTGCGCTCCTAAGCTATCTCCCTGCGAGACACACTGCCAAAGCTTTTCGCTATGATGCAGTCTAGTGCAGACGCACACTACGGCTCTCCGGAGCTGTCCGAAGCCAAACGCCGGTGGCCGGCGTCTTTCGGCTGAAGCAGCGCTTCGGAGCGTACGGCTGTTGTGTGCGCGAAGCAGCCGCTTCTCCTGCTCCGGGAGCCGGACAGAGCGCTAGCTTGTACGAGGGCGAAGAACGAAGCCGCAGAGCACCGGGCTTCAGCGCGCACCCTAAGGACTGCTAGAGGACCGTGGTGGCCGCTCGCCTGCCCCTTCAATTCCATTCTAGCATCCTTATGGAAGGTGTTCCAGGACAATTTTCCTGAGTTTTGAATTCGTCCTGATGCAGCCCCTCCTGGGAAACTCGTGCTCGTCCTCTGAGGCTCCGAGTGCAGAGACCTCGATGGCAACTGCAGAAATGAAGGGCTGCGTTGAGTTGTCGAGAAGCAAGAACATAGCCAGAGCCTTGTGTTTGGGAGTCAGCAGCTGCTGGACTTTTGCGATTGCTTTCACTGTGCACTGAATACCAGGACGGCATGTGCACGTTAAAACAACGAGCTGGGCAAGAGTAATCGAAAGATCACGGCCGTCAGAAAGCAGCTTATATATTGCCCTAAAAAGAGCATTGCTTTTGGAGTGTGCAGTAAAATCGTGTTTCTGGACAAAGGCGGCATAAGTGCGCTGCGCTCCTAAGCTATCTCCCTGCGAGACACACTGCCAAAGCTTTTCGCTATGATGCAGTCTAGTGCAGACGCACACTACGGCACTCCGGAGCTGTCCGAAGCCAAGCGCCGGTGGCCGGCGTCTTTCGGCTGAAGCAGCGCTTCGGAGCGTACGGCTGTTGTGTGCGCGAAGCAGCCGCTTCTCCTGCTCCGGGAGCCGGACAGAGCGCTAGCTTGTACGAGGGCGAAGAACGAAGCCGCAGGGAGACGACATTGTGTGCACAGCCTTGGCACTGCTAGAGGACGGTGACTAAAGCTCCCTGCCTGTTCAATGCACTGCTGGCATGTTTTCTTGAAGGTGTTCGGAGACAACTTTCCTGGGTTTTGACTTCGTTCTGATGCAGCCCCTCTTGGGAAATCTGTGCTCGTCCCCGGAAGATCGAGATGCAGATAACGCGATGGCAGGTGCCGAAATGAAGGACTCTGTTGAAGTGTCGAGAAGAAAGAACTTAGACAAGCGTGTTGTGTTTGGGAGTCAGCAGCTGCTGGACTTTTGCGATTGCTTTCTTTGTGCACTGAATGCCAAGAAGGCATGTGCACGTTAAAACAACGAGCTGGGCATGAGCAGGAAAGGAGCACGGGCATCAGAGTGCATCTGGCATCTTGCCCTGGAAAGAGCACTGCTTTTGGAGTGTGCAGTAAAATCGTGTTCCTGGACAAGGGAGGCATAAGTGCGCTGCGCTCCTAAGCTATCTCCCTGCGAGACACACTGCCAAAGCTTTTCGCTATGATGCAGTCTAGTGCAGACGCACACTACGGCTCTCCGGAGCTGTCCGAAGCCAAGCGCCGGTGGCCGGCGTCTTTCGGCTGAAGCAGCGCTTCGGAGCGTACGGCTGTTGTGTGCGCGAAGCAGCCGCTTCTCCTGCTCCGGGAGCCGGACAGAGCGGTAGCTTGTACGAGGGCGAAGAACGAAGCCGCAGAGCACCGGGCTTCTGCGCGCACCCTAAGGACTGCTAGAGGACCGTGGTGGCCGCTCGCCTGCCCCTTCAATTCCATTCTAGCATCCTTATGGAAGGTGTTCCAGGACAATTTTCCTGAGTTTTGAATTCGTCCTGATGCAGCCCCTCCTGGGAAACTCGTGCTCGTCCTCTGAGGCTCCGAGTGCAGAGACCTCGATGGCAACTGCAGAAATGAAGGGCTGCGTTGAGTTGTCGAGAAGCAAGAACATAGACAGCGCCTTGTGTTTGGGGGTCAGCAGCTGCTGGACTTTTGCGATTGCTTTCACTGTGCACTGAATACCAGGACGGCATGTGCACGTAAAAACAACGAGCTGGGCAAGAGTAATCGAAAGATCACGGCCGTCAGAAAGCAGCTTATATATTGCCCTAAAAAGAGCACTGCTTTTGGAGTGTGCAGTAAAATCGTGTTTCTGGACAAAGGCGGCATAAGTGCGCTGCGCTCCTAAGCTATCTCCCTGCGAGACACACTGCCAAAGCTTTTCGCTATGATGCAGTCTAGTGCAGACGCACACTAGGGCTCTCCGGAGCTGTCCGAAGCCAAGCGCCGGTGGCCGGCGTCTTTCGGCTGAAGCAGCGCTTCGGAGCGTACGGCTGTTGTGTGCGCGAAGCAGCCGCTTCTCCTGCTCCGGGAGCCGGACAGAGCGGTAGCTTGTACGAGGGCGAAGAACGAAGCCGCAGAGCACCGGGCTTCTGCGCGCACCCTAAGGACTGCTAGAGGACCGTGGTGGCCGCTCGCCTGCCCCTTCAATTCCATTCTAGCATCCTTATGGAAGGTGTTCCAGGACAATTTTCCTGAGTTTTGAATTCGTCCTGATGCAGCCCCTCCTGGGAAACTCGTGCTCGTCCTCTGAGGCTCCGAGTGCAGAGACCTCGATGGCAACTGCAGAAATGAAGGGCTGCGTTGAGTTGTCGAGAAGCAAGAACATAGACAGCGCCTTGTGTTTGGGAGTCAGCAGCTGCTAGACTTTTGCGATTGCTTTCACTGTGCACTGAATACCAGGACGGCATGTGCACGTAAAAACAACGAGCTGGGCAAGAGTGATTACTCTTTCGATTGAAAGATCACGGCCGTCAGAAAGCAGCTTATATATTGCCCTAAAAAGAGCATTGCTTTTGGAGTGTGCAGTAAAATCGTATTCCTGGACAAAGGCGGCATAAGTGCGCTGAGCTCCTAAGCTATCTCCCTGCGAGACACACTGCCAAAGCTTTTCGCTATGATGCAGTCTAGTGCAGACGCACACTACGGCTCTCGGCTGCTATCCTAAGCGAAGCGCTGGTCGCCGGCGTCTTTCGGCTGAAGTAGCGCTTCGGAGCGTACGGCTGCCGCTCCGCTGTTGTGTGCGCGAAGCAGCCGCTTCTCCTGCTCCGGGAGCCGGACAGAGCGCTAGCTTGTACGAGGGCGAAGAACGAAGCCGCAGAGCACCGGGCTTCTGCGCGCACCCTAAGGACTGCTAGAGGACCGTGGTGGCCGCTCACCTGCCTCTTCAATTCCCTTCTAGCATACTTATGGAAGATGTTCCAGGACAATTTTCCTGAGTTTTGAATTCGTCCTGATGCAGCCCCTCCTGGGAAACTCGTGCTCGTCCTCTGAGGCTCCGAGTGCAGAGACCTCGATGGCAACTGCAGAAATGAAGGGCTGCGTTGAGTTGTCGAGAAGCAAGAACATAGCCAGCGCCTTGTGTTTGGGAGTCAGCAGTTGCAGGACTTTTGCGATTGCTTTCACGGTGCACTGAATACCAGGACGGCATGTGCACGTTAAAACAACGAGCTGGGCAAGAGCAGGAAGGGAGCACGGCCATCAAAGAGCATCTGGCATCTTGCCCTGGAAAAGAGCACTGTTTTTGGAGTGTGCAGTAAAATCGTGTTTCTGGACAAGGGAGGCATAAGTGCGCTGCGCTCCTAAGCTATCTCCCTGCGAGACACACTGCCAAAGCTTTTCGCTATGATGCAGTCTAGTGCAGACGCACACTACGGCTCTCCGGAGCTGTCCGAAGCCAAGCGCCGGTGGCCGGCGTCTTTCGGCTGAAGCAGCGCTTCGGAGCGTACGGCTGTTGTGTGCGCGAAGCAGCCGCTTCTCCTGCTCCGGGAGCCGGACAGAGCGGTAGCTTGTACGAGGGCGAAGAACGAAGCCGCAGAGCACCGGGCTTCTGCGCGCACCCTAAGGACTGCTAGAGGACCGTGGTGGCCGCTCGCCTGCCCCTTCAATTCCATTCTAGCATCCTTATGGAAGGTGTTCCAGGACAATTTTCCTGAGTTTTGAATTCGTCCTGATGCAGCCCCTCCTGGGAAACTCGTGCTCGTCCTCTGAGGCTCCGAGTGCAGAGACCTCGATGGCAACTGCAGAAATGAAGGGCTGCGTTGAGTTGTCGAGAAGCAAGAACATAGCCAGCGCCTTGTGTTTGGGAGTCAGCAGCTGCTAGACTTTTGCGATTGCTTTCACTGTGCACTGAATACCAGGACGGCATGTGCACGTAAAAACAACGAGCTGGGCAAGAGTAATCGAAAGATCACGGCCGTCAGAAAGCAGCTTATATATTGCCCTAAAAAGAGCACTGTTTTTGGAGTGTGCAGTAAAATCGTGTTTCTGGACAAAGGCGGCATAAGTGCGCTGAGCTCCTAAGATATCTCCCTGCGAGACACACTGCCAAAGCTTTTCGCTATGATGCAGTCTAGTGCAGACGCACACTACGGCTCTCGGCTGCTATCCTAAGCGAAGCGCTGGTCGCCGGCGTCTTTCGGCTGAAGTAGCGCTTCGGAGCGTACGGCTGCCGCTCCGCTGTTTGTGTGCGCGAAGCAGCCGCTTCTCCTGCTCCGGGAGCCGGACAGAGCGCTAGCTTGTACGAGGGCGAAGAACGAAGCCGCAGAGCACCGGGCTTCTGCGCGCACCCTAAGGACTGCTAGAGGACCGTGGTGGCCGCTCACCTGCCTCTTCAATTCCCTTCTAGCATACTTATGGAAGATGTTCCAGGACAATTTTCCTGAGTTTTGAATTCGTCCTGATGCAGCCCCTCCTGGGAAACTCGTGCTCGTCCTCTGAGGCTCCGAGTGCAGAGACCTCGATGGCAACTGCAGAAATGAAGGGCTGCGTTGAGTTGTCGAGAAGCAAGAACATAGCCAGCGCCTTGTGTTTGGGAGTCAGCAGTTGCAGGACTTTTGCGATTGCTTTCACGGTGCACTGAATACCAGGACGGCATGTGCACGTTAAAACAACGAGCTGGGCAAGAGCAGGAAGGGAGCACGGCCATCAAAGAGCATCTGGCATCTTGCCCTGGAAAGAGCACTGCTTTTGGAGTGTGCAGTAAAATCGTGTTCCTGGACAAGGGAGGCATAAGTGCGCTGCGCTCCTAAGCTATCTCCCTGCGAGACACACTGCCAAAGCTTTTCGCTATGATGCAGTCTAGTGCAGACGCACACTACGGCTCTCCGGAGCTGTACGAAGCCAAACGCCGGTGGCCGGCGTCTTTCGGCTGAAGCAGCGCTTCGGAGCGTACGGCTGTTGTGTGCGCGAAGCAGCCGCTTCTCCTGCTCCGGGAGCCGGACAGAGCGGTAGCTTGTACGAGGGCGAAGAACGAAGCCGCAGAGCACCGGGCTTCTGCGCGCACCCTAAGGACTGCTAGAGGACCGTGGTGGCCGCTCGCCTGCCCCTTCAATTCCATTCTAGCATCCTTATGGAAGGTGTTCCAGGACAATTTTCCTGAGTTTTGAATTCGTCCTGATGCAGCCCCTCCTGGGAAACTCGTGCTCGTCCTCTGAGGCTCCGAGTGCAGAGACCTCGATGGCAACTGCAGAAATGAAGGGCTGCGTTGAGTTGTCGAGAAGCAAGAACATAGCCAGCGCCTTGTGTTTGGGAGTCAGCAGTTGCAGGACTTTTGCGATTGCTTTCACGGTGCACTGAATACCAGGACGGCATGTGCACGTTAAAACAACGAGCTGGGCAAGAGCAGGAAGGGAGCACGGCCATCAAAGAGCATCTGGCATCTTGCCCTGGAAAGAGCACTGCTTTTGGAGTGTGCAGTAAAATCGTGTTCCTGGACAAGGGAGGCATAAGTGCGCTGCGCTCCTAAGCTATCTCCCTGCGAGACACACTGCCAAAGCTTTTCGCTATGATGCAGTCTAGTGCAGACGCACACTACGGCTCTCCGGAGCTGTACGAAGCCAAACGCCGGTGGCCGGCGTCTTTCGGCTGAAGCAGCGCTTCGGAGCGTATGGCTGTTGTGTGCGCGAAGCAGCCGCTTCTCCTGCTCCGGGAGCCGGACAGAGCGGTAGCTTGTACGAGGGCGAAGAACGAAGCCGCAGAGCACCGGGCTTCTGCGCGCACCCTAAGGACTGCTAGAGGACCGTGGTGGCCGCTCGCCTGCCCCTTCAATTCCATTCTAGCATCCTTATGGAAGGTGTTCCAGGACAATTTTCCTGAGTTTTGAATTCGTCCTGATGCAGCCCCTCCTGGGAAACTCGTGCTCGTCCTCTGAGGCTCCGAGTGCAGAGACCTCGATGGCAACTGCAGAAATGAAGGGCTGCGTTGAGTTGTCGAGAAGCAAGAACATAGCCAGCGCCTTGTGTTTGGGAGTCAGCAGCTGCTGGACTTTTGCGATTGCTTTCACTGTGCACTGAATACCAGGACGGCATGTGCACGTTAAAACAACGAGCTGGGCAAGAGCAGGAAGCGAGCACGGGCATCAGAGAGCATCTGGCATCTTGCCCTGGAAAGGACAGTGTTTTTGGAGTGTGAGTAAAATCGTGTTCCTGGACAAGGGAGGCATAAGTGCACTGCGCTCCTAAGCTATCTCCCTGCGAGACACACTGCCAAAGCTTTTCGCTATGATGCAGTCTAGTGCAGACGCACACTACGGCTCTCCGGAGCTGTCCGAAGCCAAGCGCCGGTGGCCGGCGTCTTTCGGCTGAAGCAGCGCTTCGGAGCGTACGGCTGTTGTGTGCGCGAAGCAGCCGCTTCTCCTGCTCCGGGAGCCGGACAGAGCGGTAGCTTGTACGAGGGCGAAGAACGAAGCCGCAGAGCACCGGGCTTCTGCGCGCACCCTAAGGACTGCTAGAGGACCGTGGTGGCCGCTCGCCTGCCCCTTCAATTCCATTCTAGCATCCTTATGGAAGGTGTTCCAGGACAATTTTCCTGAGTTTTGAATTCGTCCTGATGCAGCCCCTCCTGGGAAACTCGTGCTCGTCCTCTGAGGCTCCGAGTGCAGAGACCTCGATGGCAACTGCAGAAATGAAGGGCTGCGTTGAGTTGTCGAGAAGCAAGAACATAGCCAGCGCCTTGTGTTTGGGAGTCAGCAGCTGCTAGACTTTTGCGATTGCTTTCACTGTGCACTGAATACCAGGACGGCATGTGCACGTAAAAACAACGAGCTGGGCAAGAGTAATCGAAAGATCACGGCCGTCAGAAAGCAGCTTATATATTGCCCTAAAAAGAGCACTGTTTTTGGAGTGTGCAGTAAAATCGTGTTTCTGGACAAAGGCGGCATAAGTGCGCTGAGCTCCTAAGCTATCTCCCTGCGAGACACACTGCCAAAGCTTTTCGCTATGATGCAGTCTAGTGCAGACGCACACTACGGCTCTCGGCTACTATCCTAAGCGAAGCGCTGGTCGCCGGCGTCTTTCGGCTGAAGTAGCGCTTCGGAGCGTACGGCTGCCGCTCCGCTGTTGTGTGCGCGAAGCAGCCGCTTCTCCTGCTCCGGGAGCCGGACAGAGCGGTAGCTTGTACGAGGGCGAAGAACGAAGCCGCAGAGCACCGGGCTTCTGCGCGCACCCTAAGGACTGCTAGAGGACCGTGGTGGCCGCTCACCTGCCTCTTCAATTCCCTTCTAGCATACTTATGGAAGATGTTCCAGGACAATTTTCCTGAGTTTTGAATTCGTCCTGATGCAGCCCCTCCTGGGAAACTCGTGCTCGTCCTCTGAGGCTCCGAGTGCAGAGACCTCGATGGCAACTGCAGAAATGAAGGGCTGCGTTGAGTTGTCGAGAAGCAAGAACATAGCCAGCGCCTTGTGTTTGGGAGTCAGCAGTTGCAGGACTTTTGCGATTGCTTTCACGGTGCACTGAATACCAGGACGGCATGTGCACGTTAAAACAACGAGCTGGGCAAGAGCAGGAAGGGAGCACGGCCATCAAAGAGCATCTGGCATCTTGCCCTGGAAAGAGCACTGCTTTTGGAGTGTGCAGTAAAATCGTGTTCCTGGACAAGGGAGGCATAAGTGCGCTGCGCTCCTAAGCTATCTCCCTGCGAGACACACTGCCAAAGCTTTTCGCTATGATGCAGTCTAGTGCAGACGCACACTACGGCTCTCCGGAGCTGTACGAAGCCAAACGCCGGTGGCCGGCGTCTTTCGGCTGAAGCAGCGCTTCGGAGCGTACGGCTGTTGTGTGCGCGAAGCAGCCGCTTCTCCTGCTCCGGGAGCCGGACAGAGCGGTAGCTTGTACGAGGGCGAAGAACGAAGCCGCAGAGCACCGGGCTTCTGCGCGCACCCTAAGGACTGCTAGAGGACCGTGGTGGCCGCTCGCCTGCCCCTTCAATTCCATTCTAGCATCCTTATGGAAGGTGTTCCAGGACAATTTTCCTGAGTTTTGAATTCGTCCTGATGCAGCCCCTCCTGGGAAACTCGTGCTCGTCCTCTGAGGCTCCGAGTGCAGAGACCTCGATGGCAACTGCAGAAATGAAGGGCTGCGTTGAGTTGTCGAGAAGCAAGAACATAGCCAGCGCCTTGTGTTTGGGAGTCAGCAGCTGCTGGACTTTTGCGATTGCTTTCACTGTGCACTGAATACCAGGACGGCATGTGCACGTTAAAACAACGAGCTGGGCAAGAGCAGGAAGCGAGCACGGGCATCAGAGAGCATCTGGCATCTTGCCCAGGAAAGGACAGTGTTTTTGGAGTGTGAGTAAAATCGTGTTCCTGGACAAGGGAGGCATAAGTGCACTGCGCTCCTAAGCTATCTCCCTGCGAGACACACTGCCAAAGCTTTTCGCTATGATGCAGTCTAGTGCAGACGCACACTATGGCTCTCGGCTGCTGTCCGAAGCCAAGCGCCGGTGGCCGGCGTCTTTCGGCTGAAGCAGCGCTTCGGAGCGTACGGCTGTTGTGTGCGCGAAGCAGCCGCTTCTCCTGCTCCGGGAGCCGGACAGAGCGGTAGCTTGTACGAGGGCGAAGAACGAAGCCGCAGAGCACCGGGCTTCTGCGCGCACCCTAAGGACTGCTAGAGGACCGTGGTGGCCGCTCGCCTGCCCCTTCAATTCCATTCTAGCATCCTTATGGAAGGTGTTCCAGGACAATTTTCCTGAGTTTTGAATTCGTCCTGATGCAGCCCCTCCTGGGAAACTCGTGCTCGTCCTCTGAGGCTCCGAGTGCAGAGACCTCGATGGCAACTGCAGAAATGAAGGGCTGCGTTGAGTTGTCGAGAAGCAAGAACATAGCCAGCGCCTTGTGTTTGGGAGTCAGCAGTTGCAGGACTTTTGCGATTGCTTTCACGGTGCACTGAATACCAGGACGGCATGTGCACGTTAAAACAACGAGCTGGGCAAGAGCAGGAAGGGAGCACGGCCATCAAAGAGCATCTGGCATCTTGCCCTGGAAAAGAGCACTGCTTTTGGAGTGTGCAGTAAAATCGTGTTTCTGGACAAGGGAGGCATAAGTGCGCTGCGCTCCTAAGCTATCTCCCTGCGAGACACACTGCCAAAGCTTTTCGCTATGATGCAGTCTAGTGCAGACGCACACTACGGCTCTCCGGAGCTGTCCGAAGCCAAGCGCCGGTGGCCGGCGTCTTTCGGCTGAAGCAGCGCTTCGGAGCGTACGGCTGTTGTGTGCGCGAAGCAGCCGCTTCTCCTGCTCCGGGAGCCGGACAGAGCGCTAGCTTGTACGAGGGCGAAGAACGAAGCCGCAGAGCACCGGGCTTCTGCGCGCACCCTAAGGACTGCTAGAGGACCGTGGTGGCCGCTCGCCTGCCCCTTCAATTCCATTCTAGCATCCTTATGGAAGGTGTTCCAGGACAATTTTCCTGAGTTTTGAATTCGTCCTGATGCAGCCCCTCCTGGGAAACTCGTGCTCGTCCTCTGAGGCTCCGAGTGCAGAGACCTCGATGGCAACTGCAGAAATGAAGGGCTGCGTTGAGTTGTCGAGAAGCAAGAACATAGCCAGCGCCTTGTGTTTGGGAGTCAGCAGCTGCTGGACTTTTGCGATTGCTTTCACTGTGCACTGAATACCAGGACGGCATGTGCACGTAAAAACAACGAGCTGGGCAAGAGTAATCGAAAGATCACGGCCGTCAGAAAGCAGCTTATATATTGCCCTAAAAAGAGCACTGTTTTTGGAGTGTGCAGTAAAATCGTGTTTCTGGACAAAGGCGGCATAAGTGCGCTGAGCTCCTAAGCTATCTCCCTGCGAGACACACTGCCAAAGCTTTTCGCTATGATGCAGTCTAGTGCAGACGCACACTACGGCTCTCGGCTGCTATCCTAAGCGAAGCGCTGGTCGCCGGCGTCTTTCGGCTGAAGTAGCGCTTCGGAGCGTACGGCTGCCGCTCCGCTGTTGTGTGCGCGAAGCAGCCGCTTCTCCTGCTCCGGGAGCCGGACAGAGCGCTAGCTTGTACGAGGGCGAAGAACGAAGCCGCAGAGCACCGGGCTTCTGCGCGCACCCTAAGGACTGCTAGAGGACCGTGGTGGCCGCTCGCCTGCCCCTTCAATTCCATTCTAGCATCCTTATGGAAGGTGTTCCAGGACAATTTTCCTGAGTTTTGAATTCGTCCTGATGCAGCCCCTCCTGGGAAACTCGTGCTCGTCCTCTGAGGCTCCGAGTGCAGAGACCTCAATGGCAACTGCAGAAATGAAGGGCTGCGTTGAGTTGTCGAGAAGCAAGAACATAGCCAGCGCCTTGTGTTTGGGAGTCAGCAGCTGCTAGACTTTTGCGATTGCTTTCACTGTGCACTGAATACCAGGACGGCATGTGCACGTAAAAACAACGAGCTGGGCAAGAGCAGGAAGGGAGCACGGCCATCAAAGAGCATCTGGCATCTTGCCCTGGAAAGAGCACTGCTTTTGGAGTGTGCAGTAAAATCGTGTTCCTGGACAAGGGAGGCATAAGTGCGCTGCGCTCCTAAGCTATCTCCCTGCGAGACACACTGCCAAAGCTTTTCGCTATGATGCAGTCTAGTGCAGACGCACACTACGGCTCTCCGGAGCTGTACGAAGCCAAGCGCCGGTGGCCGGCGTCTTTCGGCTGAAGCAGCGCTTCGGAGCGTACGGCTGTTGTGTGCGCGAAGCAGCCGCTTCTCCTGCTCCGGGAGCCGGACAGAGCGCTAGCTTGTACGAGGGCGAAGAACGAAGCCGCAGAGCACCGGGCTTCTGCGCGCACCCTAAGGACTGCTAGAGGACCGTGGTGGCCGCTCGCCTGCCCCTTCAATTCCATTCTAGCATCCTTATGGAAGGTGTTCCAGGACAATTTTCCTGAGTTTTGAATTCGTCCTGATGCAGCCCCTCCTGGGAAACTCGTGCTCGTCCTCTGAGGCTCCGAGTGCAGAGACCTCGATGGCAACTGCAGAAATGAAGGGCTGCGTTGAGTTGTCGAGAAGCAAGAACATAGCCAGCGCCTTGTGTTTGGGAGTCAGCAGCTGCAGGACTTTTGCGATTGCTTTCACGGTGCACTGAATACCAGGACGGCATGTGCACGTTAAAACAACGAGCTGGGCAAGAGCAGGAAGCGAGCACGGGCATCAGAGAGCATCTGGCATCTTGCCCTGGAAAGGACAGTGTTTTTGGAGTGTGAGTAAAATCGTGTTCCTGGACAAGGGAGGCATAAGTGCACTGCGCTCCTAAGCTATCTCCCTGCGAGACACACTGCCAAAGCTTTTCGCTATGATGCAGTCTAGTGCAGACGCACACTACGGCTCTCCGGAGCTGTCCGAAGCCAAGCGCCGGTGGCCGGCGTCTTTCGGCTGAAGCAGCGCTTCGGAGCGTACGGCTGTTGTGTGCGCGAAGCAGCCGCTTCTCCTGCTCCGGGAGCCGGACAGAGCGCTAGCTTGTACGAGGGCGAAGAACGAAGCCGCAGAGCACCGGGCTTCTGCGCGCACCCTAAGGACTGCTAGAGGACCGTGGTGGCCGCTCGCCTGCCTCTTCAATTCCCTTCTAGCATACTTATGGAAGGTGTTCCAGGACAATTTTCCTGAGTTTTGAATTCGTCCTGATGCAGCCCCTCCTGGGAAACTCGTGCTCGTCCTCTGAGGCTCCGAGTGCAGAGACCTCGATGGCAACTGCAGAAATGAAGGGCTGCGTTGAGTTGTCGAGAAGCAAGAACATAGCCAGCGCCTTGTGTTTGGGAGTCAGCAGCTGCTAGACTTTTGCGATTGCTTTCACTGTGCACTGAATACCAGGACGGCATGTGCACGTAAAAACAACGAGCTGGGCAAGAGTAATCGAAAGATCACGGCCGTCAGAAAGCAGCTTATATATTGCCCTAAAAAGAGCACTGTTTTTGGAGTGTGCAGTAAAATCGTGTTTCTGGACAAAGGCGGCATAAGTGCGCTGAGCTCCTAAGCTATCTCCCTGCGAGACACACTGCCAAAGCTTTTCGCTATGATGCAGTCTAGTGCAGACGCACACTACGGCTCTCGGCTGCTATCCTAAGCGAAGCGCTGGTCGCCGGCGTCTTTCGGCTGAAGTAGCGCTTCGGAGCGTACAGCTGCCGCTCCGCTGTTGTGTGCGCGAAGCAGCCGCTTCTCCTGCTCCGGGAGCCGGACAGAGCGCTAGCTTGTACGAGGGCGAAGAACGAAGCCGCAGAGCACCGGGCTTCTGCGCGCACCCTAAGGACTGCTAGAGGACCGTGGTGGCCGCTCGCCTGCCTCTTCAATTCCATTCTAGCATCCTTATGGAAGGTGTTCCAGGACAATTTTCCTGAGTTTTGAATTCGTCCTGATGCAGCCCCTCCTGGGAAACTCGTGCTCGTCCTCTGAGGCTCCGAGTGCAGAGACCTCGATGGCAACTGCAGAAATGAAGGGCTGCGTTGAGTTGTCGAGAAGCAAGAACATAGCCAGCGCCTTGTGTTTGGGAGTCAGCAGTTGCAGGACTTTTGCGATTGCTTTCACGGTGCACTGAATACCAGGACGGCATGTGCACGTTAAAACAACGAGCTGGGCAAGAGCAGGAAGGGAGCACGGCCATCAAAGAGCATCTGGCATCTTGCCCTGGAAAGAGCACTGCTTTTGGAGTGTGCAGTAAAATCGTGTTCCTGGACAAGGGAGGCATAAGTGCGCTGCGCTCCTAAGCTATCTCCCTGCGAGACACACTGCCAAAGCTTTTCGCTATGATGCAGTCTAGTGCAGACGCACACTACGGCTCTCCGGAGCTGTCCGAAGCCAAACGCCGGTGGCCGGCGTCTTTCGGCTGAAGCAGCGCTTCGGAGCGTACGGCTGTTGTGTGCGCGAAGCAGCCGCTTCTCCTGCTCCGGGAGCCGGACAGAGCGGTAGCTTGTACGAGGGCGAAGAACGAAGCCGCAGAGCACCGGGCTTCTGCGCGCACCCTAAGGACTGCTAGAGGACCGTGGTGGCCGCTCGCCTGCCCCTTCAATTCCATTCTAGCATCCTTATGGAAGGTGTTCCAGGACAATTTTCCTGAGTTTTGAATTCGTCCTGATGCAGCCCCTCCTGGGAAACTCGTGCTCGTCCTCTGAGGCTCCGAGTGCAGAGACCTCGATGGCAACTGCAGAAATGAAGGGCTGCGTTGAGTTGTCGAGAAGCAAGAACATAGCCAGCGCCTTGTGTTTGGGAGTCAGCAGCTGCTGGACTTTTGCGATTGCTTTCACTGTGCACTGAATACCAGGACGGCATGTGCACGTTAAAACTACGAGCTGGGCAAGAGCAGGAAGCGAGCACGGGCATCAGAGAGCATCTGGCATCTTGCCCAGGAAAGGACAGTGTTTTTGGAGTGTGAGTAAAATCGTGTTCCTGGACAAGGGAGGCATAAGTGCACTGCGCTCCTAAGCTATCTCCCTGCGAGACACACTGCCAAAGCTTTTCGCTATGATGCAGTCTAGTGCAGACGCACACTACGGCTCTCCGGAGCTGTCCGAAGCCAAGCGCCGGTGGCCGGCGTCTTTCGGCTGAAGCAGCGCTTCGGAGCGTACGGCTGTTGTGTGCGCGAAGCAGCCGCTTCTCCTGCTCCGGGAGCCGGACAGAGCGGTAGCTTGTACGAGGGCGAAGAACGAAGCCGCAGAGCACCGGGCTTCTGCGCGCACCCTAAGGACTGCTAGAGGACCGTGGTGGCCGCTCACCTGCCTCTTCAATTCCCTTCTAGCATACTTATGGAAGATGTTCCAGGACAATTTTCCTGAGTTTTGAATTCGTCCTGATGCAGCCCCTCCTGGGAAACTCGTGCTCGTCCTCTGAGGCTCCGAGTGCAGAGACCTCGATGGCAACTGCAGAAATGAAGGGCTGCGTTGAGTTGTCGAGAAGCAAGAACATAGCCAGCGCCTTGTGTTTGGGAGTCAGCAGTTGCAGGACTTTTGCGATTGCTTTCACGGTGCACTGAATACCAGGACGGCATGTGCACGTTAAAACAACGAGCTGGGCAAGAGCAGGAAGGGAGCACGGCCATCAAAGAGCATCTGGCATCTTGCCCTGGAAAGAGCACTGCTTTTGGAGTGTGCAGTAAAATCGTGTTCCTGGACAAGGGAGGCATAAGTGCGCTGCGCTCCTAAGCTATCTCCCTGCGAGACACACTGCCAAAGCTTTTCGCTATGATGCAGTCTAGTGCAGACGCACACTACGGCTCTCCGGAGCTGTCCGAAGCCAAGCGCCGGTGGCCGGCGTCTTTCGGCTGAAGCAGCGCTTCGGAGCGTACGGCTGTTGTGTGCGCGAAGCAGCCGCTTCTCCTGCTCCGGGAGCCGGACAGAGCGGTAGCTTGTACGAGGGCGAAGAACGAAGCCGCAGAGCACCGGGCTTCTGCGCGCACCCTAAGGACTGCTAGAGGACCGTGGTGGCCGCTCGCCTGCCCCTTCAATTCCATTCTAGCATCCTTATGGAAGGTGTTCCAGGACAATTTTCCTGAGTTTTGAATTCGTCCTGATGCAGCCCCTCCTGGGAAACTCGTGCTCGTCCTCTGAGGCTCCGAGTGCAGAGACCTCGATGGCAACTGCAGAAATGAAGGGCTGCGTTGAGTTGTCGAGAAGCAAGAACATAGCCAGCGCCTTGTGTTTGGGAGTCAGCAGCTGCTGGACTTTTGCGATTGCTTTCACTGTGCACTGAATACCAGGACGGCATGTGCACGTAAAAACAACGAGCTGGGCAAGAGTAATCGAAAGATCACGGCCGTCAGAAAGCAGCTTATATATTGCCCTAAAAAGAGCACTGTTTTTGGAGTGTGCAGTAAAATCGTGTTTCTGGACAAAGGCGGCATAAGTGCGCTGAGCTCCTAAGCTATCTCCCTGCGAGACACACTGCCAAAGCTTTTCGCTATGATGCAGTCTAGTGCAGACGCACACTACGGCTCTCGGCTGCTATCCTAAGCGAAGCGCTGGTCGCCGGCGTCTTTCGGCTGAAGTAGCGCTTCGGAGCGTACGGCTGCCGCTCCGCTGTTGTGTGCGCGAAGCAGCCGCTTCTCCTGCTCCGGGAGCCGGACAGAGCGCTAGCTTGTACGAGGGCGAAGAACGAAGCCGCAGAGCACCGGGCTTCTGCGCGCACCCTAAGGACTGCTAGAGGACCGTGGTGGCCGCTCGCCTGCCCCTTCAATTCCATTCTAGCATCCTTATGGAAGGTGTTCCAGGACAATTTTCCTGAGTTTTGAATTCGTCCTGATGCAGCCCCTCCTGGGAAACTCGTGCTCGTCCTCTGAGGCTCCGAGTGCAGAGACCTCGATGGCAACTGCAGAAATGAAGGGCTGCGTTGAGTTGTCGAGAAGCAAGAACATAGCCAGCGCCTTGTGTTTGGGAGTCAGCAGCTGCTAGACTTTTGCGATTGCTTTCACTGTGCACTGAATACCAGGACGGCATGTGCACGTAAAAACAACGAGCTGGGCAAGAGCAGGAAGGGAGCACGGCCATCAAAGAGCATCTGGCATCTTGCCCTGGAAAGAGCACTGCTTTTGGAGTGTGCAGTAAAATCGTGTTCCTGGACAAGGGAGGCATAAGTGCGCTGCGCTCCTAAGCTATCTCCCTGCGAGACACACTGCCAAAGCTTTTCGCTATGATGCAGTCTAGTGCAGACGCACACTAGGGCTCTCCGGAGCTGTCCGAAGCCAAGCGCCGGTGGCCGGCGTCTTTCGGCTGAAGCAGCGCTTCGGAGCGTACGGCTGTTGTGTGCGCGAAGCAGCCGCTTCTCCTGCTCCGGGAGCCGGACAGAGCGGTAGCTTGTACGAGGGCGAAGAACGAAGCCGCAGAGCACCGGGCTTCTGCGCGCACCCTAAGGACTGCTAGAGGACCGTGGTGGCCGCTCGCCTGCCCCTTCAATTCCATTCTAGCATCCTTATGGAAGGTGTTCCAGGACAATTTTCCTGAGTTTTGAATTCGTCCTGATGCAGCCCCTCCTGGGAAACTCGTGCTCGTCCTCTGAGGCTCCGAGTGCAGAGACCTCGATGGCAACTGCAGAAATGAAGGGCTGCGTTGAGTTGTCGAGAAGCAAGAACATAGCCAGCGCCTTGTGTTTGGGAGTCAGCAGCTGCTGGACTTTTGCGATTGCTTTCACTGTGCACTGAATACCAGGACGGCATGTGCACGTTAAAACAACGAGCTGGGCAAGAGCAGGAAGCGAGCACGGGCATCAGAGAGCATCTGGCATCTTGCCCTGGAAAGGACAGTGTTTTTGGAGTGTGAGTAAAATCGTGTTCCTGGACAAGGGAGGCATAAGTGCACTGCGCTCCTAAGCTATCTCCCTGCGAGACACACTGCCAAAGCTTTTCGCTATGATGCAGTCTAGTGCAGACGCACACTACGGCTCTCCGGAGCTGTCCGAAGCCAAGCGCCGGTGGCCGGCGTCTTTCGGCTGAAGCAGCGCTTCGGAGCGTACGGCTGTTGTGTGCGCGAAGCAGCCGCTTCTCCTGCTCCGGGAGCCGGACAGAGCGGTAGCTTGTACGAGGGCGAAGAACGAAGCCGCAGAGCACCGGGCTTCTGCGCGCACCCTAAGGACTGCTAGAGGACCGTGGTGGCCGCTCGCCTGCCTCTTCAATTCCCTTCTAGCATACTTATGGAAGGTGTTCCAGGACAATTTTCCTGAGTTTTGAATTCGTCCTGATGCAGCCCCTCCTGGGAAACTCGTGCTCGTCCTCTGAGGCTCCGAGTGCAGAGACCTCGATGGCAACTGCAGAAATGAAGGGCTGCGTTGAGTTGTCGAGAAGCAAGAACATAGCCAGCGCCTTGTGTTTGGGAGTCAGCAGCTGCTAGACTTTTGCGATTGCTTTCACTGTGCACTGAATACCAGGACGGCATGTGCACGTAAAAACAACGAGCTGGGCAAGAGTAATCGAAAGATCACGGCCGTCAGAAAGCAGCTTATATATTGCCCTAAAAAGAGCACTGTTTTTGGAGTGTGCAGTAAAATCGTGTTTCTGGACAAAGGCGGCATAAGTGCGCTGAGCTCCTAAGCTATCTCCCTGCGAGACACACTGCCAAAGCTTTTCGCTATGATGCAGTCTAGTGCAGACGCACACTACGGCTCTCGGCTGCTATCCTAAGCGAAGCGCTGGTCGCCGGCGTCTTTCGGCTGAAGTAGCGCTTCGGAGCGTACAGCTGCCGCTCCGCTGTTGTGTGCGCGAAGCAGCCGCTTCTCCTGCTCCGGGAGCCGGACAGAGCGCTAGCTTGTACGAGGGCGAAGAACGAAGCCGCAGAGCACCGGGCTTCTGCGCGCACCCTAAGGACTGCTAGAGGACCGTGGTGGCCGCTCGCCTGCCTCTTCAATTCCATTCTAGCATCCTTATGGAAGGTGTTCCAGGACAATTTTCCTGAGTTTTGAATTCGTCCTGATGCAGCCCCTCCTGGGAAACTCGTGCTCGTCCTCTGAGGCTCCGAGTGCAGAGACCTCGATGGCAACTGCAGAAATGAAGGGCTGCGTTGAGTTGTCGAGAAGCAAGAACATAGCCAGCGCCTTGTGTTTGGGAGTCAGCAGTTGCAGGACTTTTGCGATTGCTTTCACGGTGCACTGAATACCAGGACGGCATGTGCACGTTAAAACAACGAGCTGGGCAAGAGCAGGAAGGGAGCACGGCCATCAAAGAGCATCTGGCATCTTGCCCTGGAAAGAGCACTGCTTTTGGAGTGTGCAGTAAAATCGTGTTCCTGGACAAGGGAGGCATAAGTGCGCTGCGCTCCTAAGCTATCTCCCTGCGAGACACACTGCCAAAGCTTTTCGCTATGATGCAGTCTAGTGCAGACGCACACTACGGCTCTCCGGAGCTGTACGAAGCCAAACGCCGGTGGCCGGCGTCTTTCGGCTGAAGCAGCGCTTCGGAGCGTACGGCTGTTGTGTGCGCGAAGCAGCCGCTTCTCCTGCTCCGGGAGCCGGACAGAGCGCTAGCTTGTACGAGGGCGAAGAACGAAGCCGCAGAGCACCGGGCTTCAGCGCGCACCCTAAGGACTGCTAGAGGACCGTGGTGGCCGCTCGCCTGCCCCTTCAATTCCATTCTAGCATCCTTATGGAAGGTGTTCCAGGACAATTTTCCTGAGTTTTGAATTCGTCCTGATGCAGCCCCTCCTGGGAAACTCGTGCTCGTCCTCTGAGGCTCCGAGTGCAGAGACCTCGATGGCAACTGCAGAAATGAAGGGCTGCGTTGAGTTGTCGAGAAGCAAGAACATAGCCAGAGCCTTGTGTTTGGGAGTCAGCAGCTGCTGGACTTTTGCGATTGCTTTCACTGTGCACTGAATACCAGGACGGCATGTGCACGTTAAAACAACGAGCTGGGCAAGAGCAGGAAGCGAGCACGGGCATCAGAGAGCATCTGGCATCTTGCCCAGGAAAGGACAGTGTTTTTGGAGTGTGAGTAAAATCGTGTTCCTGGACAAGGGAGGCATAAGTGCACTGCGCTCCTAAGCTATCTCCCTGCGAGACACACTGCCAAAGCTTTTCGCTATGATGCAGTCTAGTGCAGACGCACAATACGGCTCTCCGGAGCTGTCCGAAGCCAAGCGCCGGTGGCCGGCGTCTTTCGGCTGAAGCAGCGCTTCGGAGCGTACGGCTGTTGTGTGCGCGAAGCAGCCGCTTCTCCTGCTCCGGGAGCCGGACAGAGCGGTAGCTTGTACGAGGGCGAAGAACGAAGCCGCAGAGCACCGGGCTTCTGCGCGCACCCTAAGGACTGCTAGAGGACCGTGGTGGCCGCTCGCCTGCCCCTTCAATTCCATTCTAGCATCCTTATGGAAGGTGTTCCAGGACAATTTTCCTGAGTTTTGAATTCGTCCTGATGCAGCCCCTCCTGGGAAACTCGTGCTCGTCCTCTGAGGCTCCGAGTGCAGAGACCTCGATGGCAACTGCAGAAATGAAGGGCTGCGTTGAGTTGTCGAGAAGCAAGAACATAGCCAGCGCCTTGTGTTTGGGAGTCAGCAGCTGCTGGACTTTTGCGATTGCTTTCACTGTGCACTGAATACCAGGACGGCATGTGCACGTAAAAACAACGAGCTGGGCAAGAGTAATCGAAAGATCACGGCCGTCAGAAAGCAGCTTATATATTGCCCTAAAAAGAGCACTGTTTTTGGAGTGTGCAGTAAAATCGTGTTTCTGGACAAAGGCGGCATAAGTGCGCTGCGCTCCTAAGCTATCTCCCTGCGAGACACACTGCCAAAGCTTTTCGCTATGATGCAGTCTAGTGCAGACGCACACTACGGCTCTCGGCTGCTATCCTAAGCGAAGCGCTGGTCGCCGGCGTCTTTCGGCTGAAGTAGCGCTTCGGAGCGTACAGCTGCCGCTCCGCTGTTGTGTGCGCGAAGCAGCCGCTTCTCCTGCTCCGGGAGCCGGACAGAGCGCTAGCTTGTACGAGGGCGAAGAACGAAGCCGCAGAGCACCGGGCTTCTGCGCGCACCCTAAGGACTGCTAGAGGACCGTGGTGGCCGCTCGCCTGCCTCTTCAATTCCATTCTAGCATCCTTATGGAAGGTGTTCCAGGACAATTTTCCTGAGTTTTGAATTCGTCCTGATGCAGCCCCTCCTGGGAAACTCGTGCTCGTCCTCTGAGGCTCCGAGTGCAGAGACCTCGATGGCAACTGCAGAAATGAAGGGCTGCGTTGAGTTGTCGAGAAGCAAGAACATAGCCAGCGCCTTGTGTTTGGGAGTCAGCAGTTGCAGGACTTTTGCGATTGCTTTCACGGTGCACTGAATACCAGGACGGCATGTGCACGTTAAAACAACGAGCTGGGCAAGAGCAGGAAGGGAGCACGGCCATCAAAGAGCATCTGGCATCTTGCCCTGGAAAGAGCACTGCTTTTGGAGTGTGCAGTAAAATCGTGTTCCTGGACAAGGGAGGCATAAGTGCGCTGCGCTCCTAAGCTATCTCCCTGCGAGACACACTGCCAAAGCTTTTCGCTATGATGCAGTCTAGTGCAGACGCACACTACGGCTCTCCGGAGCTGTACGAAGCCAAACGCCGGTGGCCGGCGTCTTTCGGCTGAAGCAGCGCTTCGGAGCGTACGGCTGTTGTGTGCGCGAAGCAGCCGCTTCTCCTGCTCCGGGAGCCGGACAGAGCGGTAGCTTATACGAGGGCGAAGAACGAAGCCGCAGAGCACCGGGCTTCTGCGCGCACCCTAAGGACTGCTAGAGGACCGTGGTGGCCGCTCGCCTGCCCCTTCAATTCCATTCTAGCATCCTTATGGAAGGTGTTCCAGGACAATTTTCCTGAGTTTTGAATTCGTCCTGATGCAGCCCCTCCTGGGAAACTCGTGCTCGTCCTCTGAGTCTCCGAGTGCAGAGACCTCGATGGCAACTGCAGAAATGAAGGGCTGCGTTGAGTTGTCGAGAAGCAAGAACATAGCCAGCGCCTTGTGTTTGGGAGTCAGCAGCTGCTGGACTTTTGCGATTGCTTTCACTGTGCACTGAATACCAGGACGGCATGTGCACGTAAAAACAACGAGCTGGGCAAGAGTAATCGAAAGATCACGGCCGTCAGAAAGCAGCTTATATATTGCCCTAAAAAGAGCACTGTTTTTGGAGTGTGCAGTAAAATCGTGTTTCTGGACAAAGGCGGCATAAGTGCGCTGCGCTCCTAAGCTATCTCCCTGCGAGACACACTGCCAAAGCTTTTCGCTATGATGCAGTCTAGTGCAGACGCACACTACGGCTCTCGGCTGCTATCCTAAGCGAAGCGCTGGTCGCCGGCGTCTTTCGGCTGAAGTAGCGCTTCGGAGCGTACAGCTGCCGCTCCGCTGTTGTGTGCGCGAAGCAGCCGCTTCTCCTGCTCCGGGAGCCGGACAGAGCGCTAGCTTGTACGAGGGCGAAGAACGAAGCCGCAGAGCACCGGGCTTCTGCGCGCACCCTAAGGACTGCTAGAGGACCGTGGTGGCCGCTCGCCTGCCTCTTCAATTCCATTCTAGCATCCTTATGGAAGGTGTTCCAGGACAATTTTCCTGAGTTTTGAATTCGTCCTGATGCAGCCCCTCCTGGGAAACTCGTGCTCGTCCTCTGAGGCTCCGAGTGCAGAGACCTCGATGGCAACTGCAGAAATGAAGGGCTGCGTTGAGTTGTCGAGAAGCAAGAACATAGCCAGCGCCTTGTGTTTGGGAGTCAGCAGTTGCAGGACTTTTGCGATTGCTTTCACGGTGCACTGAATACCAGGACGGCATGTGCACGTTAAAACAACGAGCTGGGCAAGAGCAGGAAGGGAGCACGGCCATCAAAGAGCATCTGGCATCTTGCCCTGGAAAAGAGCACTGTTTTTGGAGTGTGCAGTAAAATCGTGTTTCTGGACAAGGGAGGCATAAGTGCGCTGCGCTCCTAAGCTATCTCCCTGCGAGACACACTGCCAAAGCTTTTCGCTATGATGCAGTCTAGTGCAGACGCACACTACGGCTCTCCGGAGCTGTCCGAAGCCAAGCGCCGGTGGCCGGCGTCTTTCGGCTGAAGCAGCGCTTCGGAGCGTACGGCTGTTGTGTGCGCGAAGCAGCCGCTTCTCCTGCTCCGGGAGCCGGACAGAGCGCTAGCTTGTACGAGGGCGAAGAACGAAGCCGCAGAGCACCGGGCTTCTGCGCGCACCCTAAGGACTGCTAGAGGACCGTGGTGGCCGCTCGCCTGCCCCTTCAATTCCATTCTAGCATCCTTATGGAAGGTGTTCCAGGACAATTTTCCTGAGTTTTGAATTCGTCCTGATGCAGCCCCTCCTGGGAAACTCGTGCTCGTCCTCTGAGGCTCCGAGTGCAGAGACCTCGATGGCAACTGCAGAAATGAAGGGCTGCGTTGAGTTGTCGAGAAGCAAGAACATAGCCAGCGCCTTGTGTTTGGGAGTCAGCAGCTGCTAGACTTTTGCGATTGCTTTCACTGTGCACTGAATACCAGGACGGCATGTGCACGTAAAAACAACGAGCTGGGCAAGAGTAATCGAAAGATCACGGCCGTCAGAAAGCAGCTTATATATTGCCCTAAAAAGAGCACTGTTTTTGGAGTGTGCAGTAAAATCGTGTTTCTGGACAAAGGCGGCATAAGTGCGCTGAGCTCCTAAGCTATCTCCCTGCGAGACACACTGCCAAAGCTTTTCGCTATGATGCAGTCTAGTGCAGACGCACACTACGGCTCTCGGCTGCTATCCTAAGCGAAGCGCTGGTCGCCGGCGTCTTTCGGCTGAAGTAGCGCTTCGGAGCGTACGGCTGCCGCTCCGCTGTTGTGTGCGCGAAGCAGCCGCTTCTCCTGCTCCGGGAGCCGGACAGAGCGGTAGCTTGTACGAGGGCGAAGAACGAAGCCGCAGAGCACCGGGCTTCTGCGCGCACCCTAAGGACTGCTAGAGGACCGTGGTGGCCGCTCACCTGCCTCTTCAATTCCCTTCTAGCATACTTATGGAAGATGTTCCAGGACAATTTTCCTGAGTTTTGAATTCGTCCTGATGCAGCCCCTCCTGGGAAACTCGTGCTCGTCCTCTGAGGCTCCGAGTGCAGAGACCTCGATGGCAACTGCAGAAATGAAGGGCTGCGTTGAGTTGTCGAGAAGCAAGAACATAGCCAGCGCCTTGTGTTTGGGAGTCAGCAGTTGCAGGACTTTTGCGATTGCTTTCACGGTGCACTGAATACCAGGACGGCATGTGCACGTTAAAACAACGAGCTGGGCAAGAGCAGGAAGGGAGCACGGCCATCAAAGAGCATCTGGCATCTTGCCCTGGAAAGAGCACTGCTTTTGGAGTGTGCAGTAAAATCGTGTTCCTGGACAAGGGAGGCATAAGTGCGCTGCGCTCCTAAGCTATCTCCCTGCGAGACACACTGCCAAAGCTTTTCGCTATGATGCAGTCTAGTGCAGACGCACACTACGGCTCTCCGGAGCTGTACGAAGCCAAACGCCGGTGGCCGGCGTCTTTCGGCTGAAGCAGCGCTTCGGAGCGTACGGCTGTTGTGTGCGCGAAGCAGCCGCTTCTCCTGCTCCGGGAGCCGGACAGAGCGGTAGCTTGTACGAGGGCGAAGAACGAAGCCGCAGAGCACCGGGCTTCTGCGCGCACCCTAAGGACTGCTAGAGGACCGTGGTGGCCGCTCGCCTGCCCCTTCAATTCCATTCTAGCATCCTTATGGAAGGTGTTCCAGGACAATTTTCCTGAGTTTTGAATTCGTCCTGATGCAGCCCCTCCTGGGAAACTCGTGCTCGTCCTCTGAGGCTCCGAGTGCAGAGACCTCGATGGCAACTGCAGAAATGAAGGGCTGCGTTGAGTTGTCGAGAAGCAAGAACATAGCCAGCGCCTTGTGTTTGGGAGTCAGCAGCTGCTGGACTTTTGCGATTGCTTTCACTGTGCACTGAATACCAGGACGGCATGTGCACGTTAAAACAACGAGCTGGGCAAGAGCAGGAAGCGAGCACGGGCATCAGAGAGCATCTGGCATCTTGCCCTGGAAAGGACAGTGTTTTTGGAGTGTGAGTAAAATCGTGTTCCTGGACAAGGGAGGCATAAGTGCACTGCGCTCCTAAGCTATCTCCCTGCGAGACACACTGCCAAAGCTTTTCGCTATGATGCAGTCTAGTGCAGACGCACACTACGGCTCTCCGGAGCTGTCCGAAGCCAAGCGCCGGTGGCCGGCGTCTTTCGGCTGAAGCAGCGCTTCGGAGCGTACGGCTGTTGTGTGCGCGAAGCAGCCGCTTCTCCTGCTCCGGGAGCCGGACAGAGCGGTAGCTTATACGAGGGCGAAGAACGAAGCCGCAGAGCACCGGGCTTCTGCGCGCAGCCTAAGGACTGCTAGAGGACCGTGGTGGCCGCTCGCCTGCCCCTTCAATTCCATTCTAGCATCCTTATGGAAGGTGTTCCAGGACAATTTTCCTGAGTTTTGAATTCGTCCTGATGCAGCCCCTCCTGGGAAACTCGTGCTCGTCCTCTGAGTCTCCGAGTGCAGAGACCTCGATGGCAACTGCAGAAATGAAGGGCTGCGTTGAGTTGTCGAGAAGCAAGAACATAGCCAGCGCCTTGTGTTTGGGAGTCAGCAGCTGCTGGACTTTTGCGATTGCTTTCACTGTGCACTGAATACCAGGACGGCATGTGCACGTAAAAACAACGAGCTGGGCAAGAGTAATCGAAAGATCACGGCCGTCAGAAAGCAGCTTATATATTGCCCTAAAAAGAGCACTGTTTTTGGAGTGTGCAGTAAAATCGTGTTTCTGGACAAAGGCGGCATAAGTGCGCTGCGCTCCTAAGCTATCTCCCTGCGAGACACACTGCCAAAGCTTTTCGCTATGATGCAGTCTAGTGCAGACGCACACTACGGCTCTCGGCTGCTATCCTAAGCGAAGCGCTGGTCGCCGGCGTCTTTCGGCTGAAGTAGCGCTTCGGAGCGTACAGCTGCCGCTCCGCTGTTGTGTGCGCGAAGCAGCCGCTTCTCCTGCTCCGGGAGCCGGACAGAGCGCTAGCTTGTACGAGGGCGAAGAACGAAGCCGCAGAGCACCGGGCTTCTGCGCGCACCCTAAGGACTGCTAGAGGACCGTGGTGGCCGCTCGCCTGCCTCTTCAATTCCATTCTAGCATCCTTATGGAAGGTGTTCCAGGACAATTTTCCTGAGTTTTGAATTCGTCCTGATGCAGCCCCTCCTGGGAAACTCGTGCTCGTCCTCTGAGGCTCCGAGTGCAGAGACCTCGATGGCAACTGCAGAAATGAAGGGCTGCGTTGAGTTGTCGAGAAGCAAGAACATAGCCAGCGCCTTGTGTTTGGGAGTCAGCAGTTGCAGGACTTTTGCGATTGCTTTCACGGTGCACTGAATACCAGGACGGCATGTGCACGTTAAAACAACGAGCTGGGCAAGAGCAGGAAGGGAGCACGGCCATCAAAGAGCATCTGGCATCTTGCCCTGGAAAAGAGCACTGTTTTTGGAGTGTGCAGTAAAATCGTGTTTCTGGACAAGGGAGGCATAAGTGCGCTGCGCTCCTAAGCTATCTCCCTGCGAGACACACTGCCAAAGCTTTTCGCTATGATGCAGTCTAGTGCAGACGCACACTACGGCTCTCCGGAGCTGTCCGAAGCCAAGCGCCGGTGGCCGGCGTCTTTCGGCTGAAGCAGCGCTTCGGAGCGTACGGCTGTTGTGTGCGCGAAGCAGCCGCTTCTCCTGCTCCGGGAGCCGGACAGAGCGGTAGCTTGTACGAGGGCGAAGAACGAAGCCGCAGAGCACCGGGCTTCTGCGCGCACCCTAAGGACTGCTAGAGGACCGTGGTGGCCGCTCACCTGCCTCTTCAATTCCATTCTAGCATACTTATGGAAGATGTTCCAGGACAATTTTCCTGAGTTTTGAATTCGTCCTGATGCAGCCCCTCCTGGGAAACTCGTGCTCGTCCTCTGAGGCTCCGAGTGCAGAGACCTCGATGGCAACTGCAGAAATGAAGGGCTGCGTTGAGTTGTCGAGAAGCAAGAACATAGCCAGCGCCTTGTGTTTGGGAGTCAGCAGTTGCAGGACTTTTGCGATTGCTTTCACGGTGCACTGAATACCAGGACGGCATGTGCACGTTAAAACAACGAGCTGGGCAAGAGCAGGAAGGGAGCACGGCCATCAAAGAGCATCTGGCATCTTGCCCTGGAAAGAGCACTGCTTTTGGAGTGTGCAGTAAAATCGTGTTCCTGGACAAGGGAGGCATAAGTGCGCTGCGCTCCTAAGCTATCTCCCTGCGAGACACACTGCCAAAGCTTTTCGCTATGATGCAGTCTAGTGCAGACGCACACTACGGCTCTCCGGAGCTGTACGAAGCCAAACGCCGGTGGCCGGCGTCTTTCGGCTGAAGCAGCGCTTCGGAGCGTACGGCTGTTGTGTGCGCGAAGCAGCCGCTTCTCCTGCTCCGGGAGCCGGACAGAGCGGTAGCTTGTACGAGGGCGAAGAACGAAGCCGCAGAGCACCGGGCTTCTGCGCGCACCCTAAGGACTGCTAGAGGACCGTGGTGGCCGCTCGCCTGCCCCTTCAATTCCATTCTAGCATCCTTATGGAAGGTGTTCCAGGACAATTTTCCTGAGTTTTGAATTCGTCCTGATGCAGCCCCTCCTGGGAAACTCGTGCTCGTCCTCTGAGGCTCCGAGTGCAGAGACCTCGATGGCAACTGCAGAAATGAAGGGCTGCGTTGAGTTGTCGAGAAGCAAGAACATAGCCAGCGCCTTGTGTTTGGGAGTCAGCAGCTGCTGGACTTTTGCGATTGCTTTCACTGTGCACTGAATACCAGGACGGCATGTGCACGTTAAAACAACGAGCTGGGCAAGAGCAGGAAGCGAGCACGGGCATCAGAGAGCATCTGGCATCTTGCCCTGGAAAGGACAGTGTTTTTGGAGTGTGAGTAAAATCGTGTTCCTGGACAAGGGAGGCATAAGTGCACTGCGCTCCTAAGCTATCTCCCTGCGAGACACACTGCCAAAGCTTTTCGCTATGATGCAGTCTAGTGCAGACGCACACTACGGCTCTCCGGAGCTGTCCGAAGCCAAGCGCCGGTGGCCGGCGTCTTTCGGCTGAAGCAGCGCTTCGGAGCGTACGGCTGTTGTGTGCGCGAAGCAGCCGCTTCTCCTGCTCCGGGAGCCGGACAGAGCGGTAGCTTATACGAGGGCGAAGAACGAAGCCGCAGAGCACCGGGCTTCTGCGCGCAGCCTAAGGACTGCTAGAGGACCGTGGTGGCCGCTCGCCTGCCCCTTCAATTCCATTCTAGCATCCTTATGGAAGGTGTTCCAGGACAATTTTCCTGAGTTTTGAATTCGTCCTGATGCAGCCCCTCCTGGGAAACTCGTGCTCGTCCTCTGAGTCTCCGAGTGCAGAGACCTCGATGGCAACTGCGGAAATGAAGGGCTGCGTTGAGTTGTCGAGAAGCAAGAACATAGCCAGCGCCTTGTGTTTGGGAGTCAGCAGCTGCTGGACTTTTGCGATTGCTTTCACTGTGCACTGAATACCAGGACGGCATGTGCACGTAAAAACAACGAGCTGGGCAAGAGTAATCGAAAGATCACGGCCGTCAGAAAGCAGCTTATATATTGCCCTAAAAAGAGCACTGTTTTTGGAGTGTGCAGTAAAATCGTGTTTCTGGACAAAGGCGGCATAAGTGCGCTGCGCTCCTAAGCTATCTCCCTGCGAGACACACTGCCAAAGCTTTTCGCTATGATGCAGTCTAGTGCAGACGCACACTACGGCTCTCGGCTGCTATCCTAAGCGAAGCGCTGGTCGCCGGCGTCTTTCGGCTGAAGTAGCGCTTCGGAGCGTACAGCTGCCGCTCCGCTGTTGTGTGCGCGAAGCAGCCGCTTCTCCTGCTCCGGGAGCCGGACAGAGCGGTAGCTTGTACGAGGGCGAAGAACGAAGCCGCAGAGCACCGGGCTTCTGCGCGCACCCTAAGGACTGCTAGAGGACCGTGGTGGCCGCTCGCCTGCCCCTTCAATTCCATTCTAGCATCCTTATGGAAGGTGTTCCAGGACAATTTTCCTGAGTTTTGAATTCGTCCTGATGCAGCCCCTCCTGGGAAACTCGTGCTCGTCCTCTGAGGCTCCGAGTGCAGAGACCTCGATGGCAACTGCAGAAATGAAGGGCTGCGTTGAGTTGTCGAGAAGCAAGAACATAGCCAGCGCCTTGTGTTTGGGAGTCAGCAGCTGCTGGACTTTTGCGATTGCTTTCACTGTGCACTGAATACCAGGACGGCATGTGCACGTTAAAACAACGAGCTGGGCAAGAGCAGGAAGGGAGCACGGGCATCAGAGAGCATCTGGCATCTTGCCTTGGAAAGGACAGTGTTTTTGGAGTGTGAGTAAAATCGTGTTCCTGGACAAGGGAGGCATAAGTGCACTGCGCTCCTAAGCTATCTCCCTGCGAGACACACTGCCAAAGCTTTTCGCTATGATGCAGTCTAGTGCAGACGCACACTACGGCTCTCCGGAGCTGTCCGAAGCCAAGCGCCGGTGGCCGGCGTCTTTCGGCTGAAGCAGCGCTTCGGAGCGTACGGCTGTTGTGTGCACGAAGCAGCCGCTTCTCCTGCTCCGGGAGCCGGACAGAGCGCTAGCTTGTACGAGGGCGAAGAACGAAGCCGCAGAGCACCGGGCTTCTGCGCGCACCCTAAGGACTGCTAGAGGACCGTGGTGGCCGCTCGCCTGCCCCTTCAATTCCATTCTAGCATCCTTATGGAAGGTGTTCCAGGACAATTTTCCTGAGTTTTGAATTCGTCCTGATGCAGCCCCTCCTGGGAAACTCGTGCTCGTCCTCTGAGGCTCCGAGTGCAGAGACCTCGATGGCAACTGCAGAAATGAAGGGCTGCGTTGAGTTGTCGAGAAGCAAGAACATAGCCAGCGCCTTGTGTTTGGGAGTCAGCAGTTGCAGGACTTTTGCGATTGCTTTCACGGTGCACTGAATACCAGGACGGCATGTGCACGTTAAAACAACGAGCTGGGCAAGAGCAGGAAGGGAGCACGGCCATCAAAGAGCATCTGGCATCTTGCCCTGGAAAGAGCACTGCTTTTGGAGTGTGCAGTAAAATCGTGTTCCTGGACAAGGGAGGCATAAGTGCGCTGCGCTCCTAAGCTATCTCCCTGCGAGACACACTGCCAAAGCTTTTCGCTATGATGCAGTCTAGTGCAGACGCACACTACGGCTCTCCGGAGCTGTACGAAGCCAAACGCCGGTGGCCGGCGTCTTTCGGCTGAAGCAGCGCTTCGGAGCGTACGGCTGTTGTGTGCGCGAAGCAGCCGCTTCTCCTGCTCCGGGAGCCGGACAGAGCGGTAGCTTATACGAGGGCGAAGAACGAAGCCGCAGAGCACCGGGCTTCTGCGCGCACCCTAAGGACTGCTAGAGGACCGTGGTGGCCGCTCGCCTGCCCCTTCAATTCCATTCTAGCATCCTTATGGAAGGTGTTCCAGGACAATTTTCCTGAGTTTTGAATTCGTCCTGATGCAGCCCCTCCTGGGAAACTCGTGCTCGTCCTCTGAGGCTCCGAGTGCAGAGACCTCGATGGCAACTGCAGAAATGAAGGGCTGCGTTGAGTTGTCGAGAAGCAAGAACATAGCCAGCGCCTTGTGTTTGGGAGTCAGCAGCTGCTGGACTTTTGCGATTGCTTTCACTGTGCACTGAATACCAGGACGGCATGTGCACGTAAAAACAACGAGCTGGGCAAGAGTAATCGAAAGATCACGGCCGTCAGAAAGCAGCTTATATATTGCCCTAAAAAGAGCACTGTTTTTGGAGTGTGCAGTAAAATCGTGTTTCTGGACAAAGGCGGCATAAGTGCGCTGCGCTCCTAAGCTATCTCCCTGCGAGACACACTGCCAAAGCTTTTCGCTATGATGCAGTCTAGTGCAGACGCACACTACGGCTCTCGGCTGCTATCCTAAGCGAAGCGCTGGTCGCCGGCGTCTTTCGGCTGAAGTAGCGCTTCGGAGCGTACAGCTGCCGCTCCGCTGTTGTGTGCGCGAAGCAGCCGCTTCTCCTGCTCCGGGAGCCGGACAGAGCGCTAGCTTGTACGAGGGCGAAGAACGAAGCCGCAGAGCACCGGGCTTCTGCGCGCACCCTAAGGACTGCTAGAGGACCGTGGTGGCCGCTCGCCTGCCTCTTCAATTCCATTCTAGCATCCTTATGGAAGGTGTTCCAGGACAATTTTCCTGAGTTTTGAATTCGTCCTGATGCAGCCCCTCCTGGGAAACTCGTGCTCGTCCTCTGAGGCTCCGAGTGCAGAGACCTCGATGGCAACTGCAGAAATGAAGGGCTGCGTTGAGTTGTCGAGAAGCAAGAACATAGCCAGCGCCTTGTGTTTGGGAGTCAGCAGTTGCAGGACTTTTGCGATTGCTTTCACGGTGCACTGAATACCAGGACGGCATGTGCACGTTAAAACAACGAGCTGGGCAAGAGCAGGAAGGGAGCACGGCCATCAAAGAGCATCTGGCATCTTGCCCTGGAAAAGAGCACTGTTTTTGGAGTGTGCAGTAAAATCGTGTTTCTGGACAAGGGAGGCATAAGTGCGCTGCGCTCCTAAGCTATCTCCCTGCGAGACACACTGCCAAAGCTTTTCGCTATGATGCAGTCTAGTGCAGACGCACACTACGGCTCTCCGGAGCTGTACGAAGCCAAACGCCGGTGGCCGGCGTCTTTCGGCTGAAGCAGCGCTTCAGAGCGTACGGCTGTTGTGTGCGCGAAGCAGCCGCTTCTCCTGCTCCGGGAGCCGGACAGAGCGGTAGCTTATACGAGGGCGAAGAACGAAGCCGCAGAGCACCGGGCTTCTGCGCGCACCCTAAGGACTGCTAGAGGACCGTGGTGGCCGCTCGCCTGCCCCTTCAATTCCATTCTAGCATCCTTATGGAAGGTGTTCCAGGACAATTTTCCTGAGTTTTGAATTCGTCCTGATGCAGCCCCTCCTGGGAAACTCGTGCTCGTCCTCTGAGTCTCCGAGTGCAGAGACCTCGATGGCAACTGCAGAAATGAAGGGCTGCGTTGAGTTGTCGAGAAGCAAGAACATAGCCAGCGCCTTGTGTTTGGGAGTCAGCAGCTGCTGGACTTTTGCGATTGCTTTCACTGTGCACTGAATACCAGGACGGCATGTGCACGTAAAAACAACGAGCTGGGCAAGAGTAATCGAAAGATCACGGCCGTCAGAAAGCAGCTTATATATTGCCCTAAAAAGAGCACTGTTTTTGGAGTGTGCAGTAAAATCGTGTTTCTGGACAAAGGCGGCATAAGTGCGCTGCGCTCCTAAGCTATCTCCCTGCGAGACACACTGCCAAAGCTTTTCGCTATGATGCAGTCTAGTGCAGACGCACACTACGGCTCTCGGCTGCTATCCTAAGCGAAGCGCTGGTCGCCGGCGTCTTTCGGCTGAAGTAGCGCTTCGGAGCGTACAGCTGCCGCTCCGCTGTTGTGTGCGCGAAGCAGCCGCTTCTCCTGCTCCGGGAGCCGGACAGAGCGCTAGCTTGTACGAGGGCGAAGAACGAAGCCGCAGAGCACCGGGCTTCTGCGCGCACCCTAAGGACTGCTAGAGGACCGTGGTGGCCGCTCGCCTGCCTCTTCAATTCCATTCTAGCATCCTTATGGAAGGTGTTCCAGGACAATTTTCCTGAGTTTTGAATTCGTCCTGATGCAGCCCCTCCTGGGAAACTCGTGCTCGTCCTCTGAGGCTCCGAGTGCAGAGACCTCGATGGCAACTGCAGAAATGAAGGGCTGCGTTGAGTTGTCGAGAAGCAAGAACATAGCCAGCGCCTTGTGTTTGGGAGTCAGCAGTTGCAGGACTTTTGCGATTGCTTTCACGGTGCACTGAATACCAGGACGGCATGTGCACGTTAAAACAACGAGCTGGGCAAGAGCAGGAAGGGAGCACGGCCATCAAAGAGCATCTGGCATCTTGCCCTGGAAAAGAGCACTGTTTTTGGAGTGTGCAGTAAAATCGTGTTTCTGGACAAGGGAGGCATAAGTGCGCTGCGCTCCTAAGCTATCTCCCTGCGAGACACACTGCCAAAGCTTTTCGCTATGATGCAGTCTAGTGCAGACGCACACTACGGCTCTCCGGAGCTGTCCGAAGCCAAGCGCCGGTGGCCGGCGTCTTTCGGCTGAAGCAGCGCTTCGGAGCGTACGGCTGTTGTGTGCGCGAAGCAGCCGCTTCTCCTGCTCCGGGAGCCGGACAGAGCGGTAGCTTGTACGAGGGCGAAGAACGAAGCCGCAGAGCACCGGGCTTCTGCGCGCACCCTAAGGACTGCTAGAGGACCGTGGTGGCCGCTCGCCTGCCCCTTCAATTCCATTCTAGCATCCTTATGGAAGGTGTTCCAGGACAATTTTCCTGAGTTTTGAATTCGTCCTGATGCAGCCCCTCCTGGGAAACTCGTGCTCGTCCTCTGAGGCTCCGAGTGCAGAGACCTCGATGGCAACTGCAGAAATGAAGGGCTGCGTTGAGTTGTCGAGAAGCAAGAACATAGCCAGCGCCTTGTGTTTGGGAGTCAGCAGCTGCTAGACTTTTGCGATTGCTTTCACTGTGCACTGAATACCAGGACGGCATGTGCACGTAAAAACAACGAGCTGGGCAAGAGTAATCGAAAGATCACGGCCGTCAGAAAGCAGCTTATATATTGCCCTAAAAAGAGCACTGTTTTTGGAGTGTGCAGTAAAATCGTGTTTCTGGACAAAGGCGGCATAAGTGCGCTGAGCTCCTAAGCTATCTCCCTGCGAGACACACTGCCAAAGCTTTTCGCTATGATGCAGTCTAGTGCAGACGCACACTACGGCTCTCGGCTGCTATCCTAAGCGAAGCGCTGGTCGCCGGCGTCTTTCGGCTGAAGTAGCGCTTCGGAGCGTACGGCTGCCGCTCCGCTGTTGTGTGCGCGAAGCAGCCGCTTCTCCTGCTCCGGGAGCCGGACAGAGCGCTAGCTTGTACGAGGGCGAAGAACGAAGCCGCAGAGCACCGGGCTTCTGCGCGCACCCTAAGGACTGCTAGAGGACCGTGGTGGCCGCTCACCTGCCTCTTCAATTCTCTTCTAGCATACTTATGGAAGATGTTCCAGGACAATTTTCCTGAGTTTTGAATTCGTCCTGATGCAGCCCCTCCTGGGAAACTCGTGCTCGTCCTCTGAGGCTCCGAGTGCAGAGACCTCGATGGCAACTGCAGAAATGAAGGGCTGCGTTGAGTTGTCGAGAAGCAAGAACATAGCCAGCGCCTTGTGTTTGGGAGTCAGCAGTTGCAGGACTTTTGCGATTGCTTTCACGGTGCACTGAATACCAGGACGGCATGTGCACGTTAAAACAACGAGCTGGGCAAGAGCAGGAAGGGAGCACGGCCATCAAAGAGCATCTGGCATCTTGCCCTGGAAAGAGCACTGCTTTTGGAGTGTGCAGTAAAATCGTGTTCCTGGACAAGGGAGGCATAAGTGCGCTGCGCTCCTAAGCTATCTCCCTGCGAGACACACTGCCAAAGCTTTTCGCTATGATGCAGTCTAGTGCAGACGCACACTACGGCTCTCCGGAGCTGTACGAAGCCAAACGCCGGTGGCCGGCGTCTTTCGGCTGAAGCAGCGCTTCGGAGCGTACGGCTGTTGTGTGCGCGAAGCAGCCGCTTCTCCTGCTCCGGGAGCCGGACAGAGCGGTAGCTTGTACGAGGGCGAAGAACGAAGCCGCAGAGCACCGGGCTTCTGCGCGCACCCTAAGGACTGCTAGAGGACCGTGGTGGCCGCTCGCCTGCCCCTTCAATTCCATTCTAGCATCCTTATGGAAGGTGTTCCAGGACAATTTTCCTGAGTTTTGAATTCGTCCTGATGCAGCCCCTCCTGGGAAACTCGTGCTCGTCCTCTGAGGCTCCGAGTGCAGAGACCTCGATGGCAACTGCAGAAATGAAGGGCTGCGTTGAGTTGTCGAGAAGCAAGAACATAGCCAGCGTCTTGTGTTTGGGAGTCAGCAGCTGCTGGACTTTTGCGATTGCTTTCACTGTGCACTGAATACCAGGACGGCATGTGCACGTTAAAACAACGAGCTGGGCAAGAGCAGGAAGCGAGCACGGGCATCAGAGAGCATCTGGCATCTTGCCCTGGAAAGGACAGTGTTTTTGGAGTGTGAGTAAAATCGTGTTCCTGGACAAGGGAGGCATAAGTGCACTGCGCTCCTAAGCTATCTCCCTGCGAGACACACTGCCAAAGCTTTTCGCTATGATGCAGTCTAGTGCAGACGCACACTACGGCTCTCCGGAGCTGTCCGAAGCCAAGCGCCGGTGGCCGGCGTCTTTCGGCTGAAGCAGCGCTTCGGAGCGTACGGCTGTTGTGTGCGCGAAGCAGCCGCTTCTCCTGCTCCGGGAGCCGGACAGAGCGGTAGCTTGTACGAGGGCGAAGAACGAAGCCGCAGAGCACCGGGCTTCTGCGCGCACCCTAAGGACTGCTAGAGGACCGTGGTGGCCGCTCGCCTGCCCCTTCAATTCCATTCTAGCATCCTTATGGAAGGTGTTCCAGGACAATTTTCCTGAGTTTTGAATTCGTCCTGATGCAGCCCCTCCTGGGAAACTCGTGCTCGTCCTCTGAGGCTCCGAGTGCAGAGACCTCGATGGCAACTGCAGAAATGAAGGGCTGCGTTGAGTTGTCGAGAAGCAAGAACATAGCCAGCGCCTTGTGTTTGGGAGTCAGCAGCTGCTAGACTTTTGCGATTGCTTTCACTGTGCACTGAATACCAGGACGGCATGTGCACGTAAAAACAACGAGCTGGGCAAGAGTAATCGAAAGATCACGGCCGTCAGAAAGCAGCTTATATATTGCCCTAAAAAGAGCACTGTTTTTGGAGTGTGCAGTAAAATCGTGTTTCTGGACAAAGGCGGCATAAGTGCGCTGAGCTCCTAAGCTATCTCCCTGCGAGACACACTGCCAAAGCTTTTCGCTATGATGCAGTCTAGTGCAGACGCACACTACGGCTCTCGGCTACTATCCTAAGCGAAGCGCTGGTCGCCGGCGTCTTTCGGCTGAAGTAGCGCTTCGGAGCGTACGGCTGCCGCTCTGCTGTTGTGTGCGCGAAGCAGCCGCTTCTCCTGCTCCGGGAGCCGGACAGAGCGGTAGCTTGTACGAGGGCGAAGAACGAAGCCGCAGAGCACCGGGCTTCTGCGCGCACCCTAAGGACTGCTAGAGGACCGTGGTGGCCGCTCACCTGCCTCTTCAATTCCCTTCTAGCATACTTATGGAAGATGTTCCAGGACAATTTTCCTGAGTTTTGAATTCGTCCTGATGCAGCCCCTCCTGGGAAACTCGTGCTCGTCCTCTGAGGCTCCGAGTGCAGAGACCTCGATGGCAACTGCAGAAATGAAGGGCTGCGTTGAGTTGTCGAGAAGCAAGAACATAGCCAGCGCCTTGTGTTTGGGAGTCAGCAGTTGCAGGACTTTTGCGATTGCTTTCACGGTGCACTGAATACCAGGACGGCATGTGCACGTTAAAACAACGAGCTGGGCAAGAGCAGGAAGGGAGCACGGCCATCAAAGAGCATCTGGCATCTTGCCCTGGAAAGAGCACTGCTTTTGGAGTGTGCAGTAAAATCGTGTTCCTGGACAAGGGAGGCATAAGTGCGCTGCGCTCCTAAGCTATCTCCCTGCGAGACACACTGCCAAAGCTTTTCGCTATGATGCAGTCTAGTGCAGACGCACACTACGGCTCTCCGGAGCTGTACGAAGCCAAACGCCGGTGGCCGGCGTCTTTCGGCTGAAGCAGCGCTTCGGAGCGTACGGCTGTTGTGTGCGCGAAGCAGCCGCTTCTCCTGCTCCGGGAGCCGGACAGAGCGGTAGCTTGTACGAGGGCGAAGAACGAAGCCGCAGAGCACCGGGCTTCTGCGCGCACCCTAAGGACTGCTAGAGGACCGTGGTGGCCGCTCGCCTGCCCCTTCAATTCCATTCTAGCATCCTTATGGAAGGTGTTCCAGGACAATTTTCCTGAGTTTTGAATTCGTCCTGATGCAGCCCCTCCTGGGAAACTCGTGCTCGTCCTCTGAGTCTCCGAGTGCAGAGACCTCGATGGCAACTGCAGAAATGAAGGGCTGCGTTGAGTTGTCGAGAAGCAAGAACATAGCCAGCGCCTTGTGTTTGGGAGTCAGCAGCTGCTGGACTTTTGCGATTGCTTTCACTGTGCACTGAATACCAGGACGGCATGTGCACGTTAAAACAACAAGCTGGGCAAGAGCAGGAAGCGAGCACGGGCATCAGAGAGCATCTGGCATCTTGCCCTGGAAAGGACAGTGTTTTTGTAGTGTGAGTAAAATCGTGTTCCTGGACAAGGGAGGCATAAGTGCACTGCGCTCCTAAGCTATCTCCCTGCGAGACACACTGCCAAAGCTTTTCGCTATGATGCAGTCTAGTGCAGACGCACACTACGGCTCTCCGGAGCTGTCCGAAGCCACGCGCCGGTGGCCGGCGTCTTTCGGCTGAAGCAGCGCTTCGGAGCGTACGGCTGTTGTGTGCGCGAAGCAGCCGCTTCTCCTGCTCCGGGAGCCGGACAGAGCGGTAGCTTATACGAGGGCGAAGAACGAAGCCGCAGAGCACCGGGCTTCTGCGCGCACCCTAAGGACTGCTAGAGGACCGTGGTGGCCGCTCGCCTGCCCCTTCAATTCCATTCTAGCATCCTTATGGAAGGTGTTCCAGGACAATTTTCCTGAGTTTTGAATTCGTCCTGATGCAGCCCCTCCTGGGAAACTCGTGCTCGTCCTCTGAGTCTCCGAGTGCAGAGACCTCGATGGCAACTGCAGAAATGAAGGGCTGCGTTGAGTTGTCGAGAAGCAAGAACATAGCCAGCGCCTTGTGTTTGGGAGTCAGCAGCTGCTGGACTTTTGCGATTGCTTTCACTGTGCACTGAATACCAGGACGGCATGTGCACGTAAAAACAACGAGCTGGGCAAGAGTAATCGAAAGATCACGGCCGTCAGAAAGCAGCTTATATATTGCCCTAAAAAGAGCACTGTTTTTGGAGTGTGCAGTAAAATCGTGTTTCTGGACAAAGGCGGCATAAGTGCGCTGCGCTCCTAAGCTATCTCCCTGCGAGACACACTGCCAAAGCTTTTCGCTATGATGCAGTCTAGTGCAGACGCACACTACGGCTCTCGGCTGCTATCCTAAGCGAAGCGCTGGTCGCCGGCGTCTTTCGGCTGAAGTAGCGCTTCGGAGCGTACAGCTGCCGCTCCGCTGTTGTGTGCGCGAAGCAGCCGCTTCTCCTGCTCCGGGAGCCGGACAGAGCGCTAGCTTGTACGAGGGCGAAGAACGAAGCCGCAGAGCACCGGGCTTCTGCGCGCACCCTAAGGACTGCTAGAGGACCGTGGTGGCCGCTCGCCTGCCTCTTCAATTCCATTCTAGCATCCTTATGGAAGGTGTTCCAGGACAATTTTCCTGAGTTTTGAATTCGTCCTGATGCAGCCCCTCCTGGGAAACTCGTGCTCGTCCTCTGAGGCTCCGAGTGCAGAGACCTCGATGGCAACTGCAGAAATGAAGGGCTGCGTTGAGTTGTCGAGAAGCAAGAACATAGCCAGCGCCTTGTGTTTGGGAGTCAGCAGTTGCAGGACTTTTGCGATTGCTTTCACGGTGCACTGAATACCAGGACGGCATGTGCACGTTAAAACAACGAGCTGGGCAAGAGCAGGAAGGGAGCACGGCCATCAAAGAGCATCTGGCATCTTGCCCTGGAAAGAGCACTGCTTTTGGAGTGTGCAGTAAAATCGTGTTCCTGGACAAGGGAGGCATAAGTGCGCTGCGCTCCTAAGCTATCTCCCTGCGAGACACACTGCCAAAGCTTTTCGCTATGATGCAGTCTAGTGCAGACGCACACTACGGCTCTCCGGAGCTGTACGAAGCCAAACGCCGGTGGCCGGCGTCTTTCGGCTGAAGCAGCGCTTCGGAGCGTACGGCTGTTGTGTGCGCGAAGCAGCCGCTTCTCCTGCTCCGGGAGCCGGACAGAGCGGTAGCTTATACGAGGGCGAAGAACGAAGCCGCAGAGCACCGGGCTTCTGCGCGCACCCTAAGGACTGCTAGAGGACCGTGGTGGCCGCTCGCCTGCCCCTTCAATTCCATTCTAGCATCCTTATGGAAGGTGTTCCAGGACAATTTTCCTGAGTTTTGAATTCGTCCTGATGCAGCCCCTCCTGGGAAACTCGTGCTCGTCCTCTGAGTCTCCGAGTGCAGAGACCTCGATGGCAACTGCAGAAATGAAGGGCTGCGTTGAGTTGTCGAGAAGCAAGAACATAGCCAGCGCCTTGTGTTTGGGAGTCAGCAGCTGCTGGACTTTTGCGATTGCTTTCACTGTGCACTGAATACCAGGACGGCATGTGCACGTAAAAACAACGAGCTGGGCAAGAGTAATCGAAAGATCACGGCCGTCAGAAAGCAGCTTATATATTGCCCTAAAAAGAGCACTGTTTTTGGAGTGTGCAGTAAAATCGTGTTTCTGGACAAAGGCGGCATAAGTGCGCTGCGCTCCTAAGCTATCTCCCTGCGAGACACACTGCCAAAGCTTTTCGCTATGATGCAGTCTAGTGCAGACGCACACTACGGCTCTCGGCTGCTATCCTAAGCGAAGCGCTGGTCGCCGGCGTCTTTCGGCTGAAGTAGCGCTTCGGAGCGTACAGCTGCCGCTCCGCTGTTGTGTGCGCGAAGCAGCCGCTTCTCCTGCTCCGGGAGCCGGACAGAGCGCTAGCTTGTACGAGGGCGAAGAACGAAGCCGCAGAGCACCGGGCTTCTGCGCGCACCCTAAGGACTGCTAGAGGACCGTGGTGGCCGCTCGCCTGCCTCTTCAATTCCATTCTAGCATCCTTATGGAAGGTGTTCCAGGACAATTTTCCTGAGTTTTGAATTCGTCCTGATGCAGCCCCTCCTGGGAAACTCGTGCTCGTCCTCTGAGGCTCCGAGTGCAGAGACCTCGATGGCAACTGCAGAAATGAAGGGCTGCGTTGAGTTGTCGAGAAGCAAGAACATAGCCAGCGCCTTGTGTTTGGGAGTCAGCAGTTGCAGGACTTTTGCGATTGCTTTCACGGTGCACTGAATACCAGGACGGCATGTGCACGTTAAAACAACGAGCTGGGCAAGAGCAGGAAGGGAGCACGGCCATCAAAGAGCATCTGGCATCTTGCCCTGGAAAAGAGCACTGTTTTTGGAGTGTGCAGTAAAATCGTGTTTCTGGACAAGGGAGGCATAAGTGCGCTGCGCTCCTAAGCTATCTCCCTGCGAGACACACTGCCAAAGCTTTTCGCTATGATGCAGTCTAGTGCAGACGCACACTACGGCTCTCCGGAGCTGTCCGAAGCCAAGCGCCGGTGGCCGGCGTCTTTCGGCTGAAGCAGCGCTTCGGAGCGTACGGCTGTTGTGTGCGCGAAGCAGCCGCTTCTCCTGCTCCGGGAGCCGGACAGAGCGCTAGCTTGTACGAGGGCGAAGAACGAAGCCGCAGAGCACCGGGCTTCTGCGCGCACCCTAAGGACTGCTAGAGGACCGTGGTGGCCGCTCGCCTGCCCCTTCAATTCCATTCTAGCATCCTTATGGAAGGTGTTCCAGGACAATTTTCCTGAGTTTTGAATTCGTCCTGATGCAGCCCCTCCTGGGAAACTCGTGCTCGTCCTCTGAGGCTCCGAGTGCAGAGACCTCGATGGCAACTGCAGAAATGAAGGGCTGCGTTGAGTTGTCGAGAAGCAAGAACATAGCCAGCGCCTTGTGTTTGGGAGTCAGCAGCTGCTAGACTTTTGCGATTGCTTTCACTGTGCACTGAATACCAGGACGGCATGTGCACGTAAAAACAACGAGCTGGGCAAGAGTAATCGAAAGATCACGGCCGTCAGAAAGCAGCTTATATATTGCCCTAAAAAGAGCACTGTTTTTGGAGTGTGCAGTAAAATCGTGTTTCTGGACAAAGGCGGCATAAGTGCGCTGAGCTCCTAAGCTATCTCCCTGCGAGACACACTGCCAAAGCTTTTCGCTATGATGCAGTCTAGTGCAGACGCACACTACGGCTCTCGGCTGCTATCCTAAGCGAAGCGCTGGTCGCCGGCGTCTTTCGGCTGAAGTAGCGCTTCGGAGCGTACGGCTGCCGCTCCGCTGTTGTGTGCGCGAAGCAGCCGCTTCTCCTGCTCCGGGAGCCGGACAGAGCGGTAGCTTGTACGAGGGCGAAGAACGAAGCCGCAGAGCACCGGGCTTCTGCGCGCACCCTAAGGACTGCTAGAGGACCGTGGTGGCCGCTCACCTGCCTCTTCAATTCCCTTCTAGCATACTTATGGAAGATGTTCCAGGACAATTTTCCTGAGTTTTGAATTCGTCCTGATGCAGCCCCTCCTGGGAAACTCGTGCTCGTCCTCTGAGGCTCCGAGTGCAGAGACCTCGATGGCAACTGCAGAAATGAAGGGCTGCGTTGAGTTGTCGAGAAGCAAGAACATAGCCAGCGCCTTGTGTTTGGGAGTCAGCAGTTGCAGGACTTTTGCGATTGCTTTCACGGTGCACTGAATACCAGGACGGCATGTGCACGTTAAAACAACGAGCTGGGCAAGAGCAGGAAGGGAGCACGGCCATCAAAGAGCATCTGGCATCTTGCCCTGGAAAGAGCACTGCTTTTGGAGTGTGCAGTAAAATCGTGTTCCTGGACAAGGGAGGCATAAGTGCGCTGCGCTCCTAAGCTATCTCCCTGCGAGACACACTGCCAAAGCTTTTCGCTATGATGCAGTCTAGTGCAGACGCACACTACGGCTCTCCGGAGCTGTACGAAGCCAAACGCCGGTGGCCGGCGTCTTTCGGCTGAAGCAGCGCTTCGGAGCGTACGGCTGTTGTGTGCGCGAAGCAGCCGCTTCTCCTGCTCCGGGAGCCGGACAGAGCGGTAGCTTGTACGAGGGCGAAGAACGAAGCCGCAGAGCACCGGGCTTCTGCGCGCACCCTAAGGACTGCTAGAGGACCGTGGTGGCCGCTCGCCTGCCCCTTCAATTCCATTCTAGCATCCTTATGGAAGGTGTTCCAGGACAATTTTCCTGAGTTTTGAATTCGTCCTGATGCAGCCCCTCCTGGGAAACTCGTGCTCGTCCTCTGAGGCTCCGAGTGCAGAGACCTCGATGGCAACTGCAGAAATGAAGGGCTGCGTTGAGTTGTCGAGAAGCAAGAACATAGCCAGCGCCTTGTGTTTGGGAGTCAGCAGCTGCTGGACTTTTGCGATTGCTTTCACTGTGCACTGAATACCAGGACGGCATGTGCACGTTAAAACAACGAGCTGGGCAAGAGCAGGAAGCGAGCACGGGCATCAGAGAGCATCTGGCATCTTGCCCTGGAAAGGACAGTGTTTTTGGAGTGTGAGTAAAATCGTGTTCCTGGACAAGGGAGGCATAAGTGCACTGCGCTCCTAAGCTATCTCCCTGCGAGACACACTGCCAAAGCTTTTCGCTATGATGCAGTCTAGTGCAGACGCACACTACGGCTCTCCGGAGCTGTCCGAAGCCAAGCGCCGGTGGCCGGCGTCTTTCGGCTGAAGCAGCGCTTCGGAGCGTACGGCTGTTGTGTGCGCGAAGCAGCCGCTTCTCCTGCTCCGGGAGCCGGACAGAGCGGTAGCTTATACGAGGGCGAAGAACGAAGCCGCAGAGCACCGGGCTTCTGCGCGCAGCCTAAGGACTGCTAGAGGACCGTGGTGGCCGCTCGCCTGCCCCTTCAATTCCATTCTAGCATCCTTATGGAAGGTGTTCCAGGACAATTTTCCTGAGTTTTGAATTCGTCCTGATGCAGCCCCTCCTGGGAAACTCGTGCTCGTCCTCTGAGTCTCCGAGTGCAGAGACCTCGATGGCAGCTGCAGAAATGAAGGGCTGCGTTGAGTTGTCGAGAAGCAAGAACATAGCCAGCGCCTTGTGTTTGGGAGTCAGCAGCTGCTGGACTTTTGCGATTGCTTTCACTGTGCACTGAATACCAGGACGGCATGTGCACGTTAAAACAACGAGCTGGGCAAGAGTAATCGAAAGATCACGGCCGTCAGAAAGCAGCTTATATATTGCCCTAAAAAGAGCACTGTTTTTGGAGTGTGCAGTAAAATCGTGTTTCTGGACAAAGGCGGCATAAGTGCGCTGCGCTCCTAAGCTATCTCCCTGCGAGACACACTGCCAAAGCTTTTCGCTATGATGCAGTCTAGTGCAGACGCACACTACGGCTCTCGGCTGCTATCCTAAGCGAAGCGCTGGTCGCCGGCGTCTTTCGGCTGAAGTAGCGCTTCGGAGCGTACAGCTACCGCTCCGCTGTTGTGTGCGCGAAGCAGCCGCTTCTCCTGCTCCGGGAGCCGGACAGAGCGCTAGCTTGTACGAGGGCGAAGAACGAAGCCGCAGAGCACCGGGCTTCTGCGCGCACCCTAAGGACTGCTAGAGGACCGTGGTGGCCGCTCGCCTGCCTCTTCAATTCCATTCTAGCATCCTTATGGAAGGTGTTCCAGGACAATTTTCCTGAGTTTTGAATTCGTCCTGATGCAGCCCCTCCTGGGAAACTCGTGCTCGTCCTCTGAGGCTCCGAGTGCAGAGACCTCGATGGCAACTGCAGAAATGAAGGGCTGCGTTGAGTTGTCGAGAAGCAAGAACATAGCCAGCGCCTTGTGTTTGGGAGTCAGCAGTTGCAGGACTTTTGCGATTGCTTTCACGGTGCACTGAATACCAGGACGGCATGTGCACGTTAAAACAACGAGCTGGGCAAGAGCAGGAAGGGAGCACGGCCATCAAAGAGCATCTGGCATCTTGCCCTGGAAAAGAGCACTGTTTTTGGAGTGTGCAGTAAAATCGTGTTTCTGGACAAGGGAGGCATAAGTGCGCTGCGCTCCTAAGCTATCTCCCTGCGAGACACACTGCCAAAGCTTTTCGCTATGATGCAGTCTAGTGCAGACGCACACTACGGCTCTCCGGAGCTGTCCGAAGCCAAGCGCCGGTGGCCGGCGTCTTTCGGCTGAAGCAGCGCTTCGGAGCGTACGGCTGTTGTGTGCGCGAAGCAGCCGCTTCTCCTGCTCCGGGAGCCGGACAGAGCGGTAGCTTGTACGAGGGCGAAGAACGAAGCCGCAGAGCACCGGGCTTCTGCGCGCACCCTAAGGACTGCTAGAGGACCGTGGTGGCCGCTCGCCTGCCCCTTCAATTCCATTCTAGCATCCTTATGGAAGGTGTTCCAGGACAATTTTCCTGAGTTTTGAATTCGTCCTGATGCAGCCCCTCCTGGGAAACTCGTGCTCGTCCTCTGAGGCTCCGAGTGCAGAGACCTCGATGGCAACTGCAGAAATGAAGGGCTGCGTTGAGTTGTCGAGAAGCAAGAACATAGCCAGCGCCTTGTGTTTGGGAGTCAGCAGCTGCTAGACTTTTGCGATTGCTTTCACTGTGCACTGAATACCAGGACGGCATGTGCACGTAAAAACAACGAGCTGGGCAAGAGTAATCGAAAGATCACGGCCGTCAGAAAGCAGCTTATATATTGCCCTAAAAAGAGCACTGTTTTTGGAGTGTGCAGTAAAATCGTGTTTCTGGACAAAGGCGGCATAAGTGCGCTGAGCTCCTAAGCTATCTCCCTGCGAGACACACTGCCAAAGCTTTTCGCTATGATGCAGTCTAGTGCAGACGCACACTACGGCTCTCGGCTGCTATCCTAAGCGAAGCGCTGGTCGCCGGCGTCTTTCGGCTGAAGTAGCGCTTCGGAGCGTACGGCTGCCGCTCCGCTGTTGTGTGCGCGAAGCAGCCGCTTCTCCTGCTCCGGGAGCCGGACAGAGCGCTAGCTTGTACGAGGGCGAAGAACGAAGCCGCAGAGCACCGGGCTTCTGCGCGCACCCTAAGGACTGCTAGAGGACCGTGGTGGCCGCTCACCTGCCTCTTCAATTCCCTTCTAGCATACTTATGGAAGATGTTCCAGGACAATTTTCCTGAGTTTTGAATTCGTCCTGATGCAGCCCCTCCTGGGAAACTCGTGCTCGTCCTCTGAGGCTCCGAGTGCAGAGACCTCGATGGCAACTGCAGAAATGAAGGGCTGCGTTGAGTTGTCGAGAAGCAAGAACATAGCCAGCGCCTTGTGTTTGGGAGTCAGCAGTTGCAGGACTTTTGCGATTGCTTTCACGGTGCACTGAATACCAGGACGGCATGTGCACGTTAAAACAACGAGCTGGGCAAGAGCAGGAAGGGAGCACGGCCATCAAAGAGCATCTGGCATCTTGCCCTGGAAAGAGCACTGCTTTTGGAGTGTGCAGTAAAATCGTGTTCCTGGACAAGGGAGGCATAAGTGCGCTGCGCTCCTAAGCTATCTCCCTGCGAGACACACTGCCAAAGCTTTTCGCTATGATGCAGTCTAGTGCAGACGCACACTACGGCTCTCCGGAGCTGTACGAAGCCAAACGCCGGTGGCCGGCGTCTTTCGGCTGAAGCAGCGCTTCGGAGCGTACGGCTGTTGTGTGCGCGAAGCAGCCGCTTCTCCTGCTCCGGGAGCCGGACAGAGCGGTAGCTTGTACGAGGGCGAAGAACGAAGCCGCAGAGCACCGGGCTTCTGCGCGCACCCTAAGGACTGCTAGAGGACCGTGGTGGCCGCTCGCCTGCCCCTTCAATTCCATTCTAGCATCCTTATGGAAGGTGTTCCAGGACAATTTTCCTGAGTTTTGAATTCGTCCTGATGCAGCCCCTCCTGGGAAACTCGTGCTCGTCCTCTGAGGCTCCGAGTGCAGAGACCTCGATGGCAACTGCAGAAATGAAGGGCTGCGTTGAGTTGTCGAGAAGCAAGAACATAGCCAGCGCCTTGTGTTTGGGAGTCAGCAGCTGCTGGACTTTTGCGATTGCTTTCACTGTGCACTGAATACCAGGACGGCATGTGCACGTTAAAACAACGAGCTGGGCAAGAGCAGGAAGCGAGCACGGGCATCAGAGAGCATCTGGCATCTTGCCCTGGAAAGGACAGTGTTTTTGGAGTGTGAGTAAAATCGTGTTCCTGGACAAGGGAGGCATAAGTGCACTGCGCTCCTAAGCTATCTCCCTGCGAGACACACTGCCAAAGCTTTTCGCTATGATGCAGTCTAGTGCAGACGCACACTACGGCTCTCCGGAGCTGTCCGAAGCCAAGCGCCGGTGGCCGGCGTCTTTCGGCTGAAGCAGCGCTTCGGAGCGTACGGCTGTTGTGTGCGCGAAGCAGCCGCTTCTCCTGCTCCGGGAGCCGGACAGAGCGGTAGCTTATACGAGGGCGAAGAACGAAGCCGCAGAGCACCGGGCTTCTGCGCGCAGCCTAAGGACTGCTAGAGGACCGTGGTGGCCGCTCGCCTGCCCCTTCAATTCCATTCTAGCATCCTTATGGAAGGTGTTCCAGGACAATTTTCCTGAGTTTTGAATTCGTCCTGATGCAGCCCCTCCTGGGAAACTCGTGCTCGTCCTCTGAGTCTCCGAGTGCAGAGACCTCGATGGCAACTGCAGAAATGAAGGGCTGCGTTGAGTTGTCGAGAAGCAAGAACATAGCCAGCGCCTTGTGTTTGGGAGTCAGCAGCTGCTGGACTTTTGCGATTGCTTTCACTGTGCACTGAATACCAGGACGGCATGTGCACGTAAAAACAACGAGCTGGGCAAGAGTAATCGAAAGATCACGGCCGTCAGAAAGCAGCTTATATATTGCCCTAAAAAGAGCACTGTTTTTGGAGTGTGCAGTAAAATCGTGTTTCTGGACAAAGGCGGCATAAGTGCGCTGCGCTCCTAAGCTATCTCCCTGCGAGACACACTGCCAAAGCTTTTCGCTATGATGCAGTCTAGTGCAGACGCACACTACGGCTCTCGGCTGCTATCCTAAGCGAAGCGCTGGTCGCCGGCGTCTTTCGGCTGAAGTAGCGCTTCGGAGCGTACAGCTGCCGCTCCGCTGTTGTGTGCGCGAAGCAGCCGCTTCTCCTGCTCCGGGAGCCGGACAGAGCGCTAGCTTGTACGAGGGCGAAGAACGAAGCCGCAGAGCACCGGGCTTCTGCGCGCACCCTAAGGACTGCTAGAGGACCGTGGTGGCCGCTCGCCTGCCTCTTCAATTCCATTCTAGCATCCTTATGGAAGGTGTTCCAGGACAATTTTCCTGAGTTTTGAATTCGTCCTGATGCAGCCCCTCCTGGGAAACTCGTGCTCGTCCTCTGAGGCTCCGAGTGCAGAGACCTCGATGGCAACTGCAGAAATGAAGGGCTGCGTTGAGTTGTCGAGAAGCAAGAACATAGCCAGCGCCTTGTGTTTGGGAGTCAGCAGTTGCAGGACTTTTGCGATTGCTTTCACGGTGCACTGAATACCAGGACGGCATGTGCACGTTAAAACAACGAGCTGGGCAAGAGCAGGAAGGGAGCACGGCCATCAAAGAGCATCTGGCATCTTGCCCTGGAAAGAGCACTGCTTTTGGAGTGTGCAGTAAAATCGTGTTCCTGGACAAGGGAGGCATAAGTGCGCTGCGCTCCTAAGCTATCTCCCTGCGAGACACACTGCCAAAGCTTTTCGCTATGATGCAGTCTAGTGCAGACGCACACTACGGCTCTCCGGAGCTGTACGAAGCCAAACGCCAGTGGCCGGCGTCTTTCGGCTGAAGCAGCGCTTCGGAGCGTACGGCTGTTGTGTGCGCGAAGCAGCCGCTTCTCCTGCTCCGGGAGCCGGACAGAGCGGTAGCTTGTACGAGGGCGAAGAACGAAGCCGCAGAGCACCGGGCTTCTGCGCGCACCCTAAGGACTGCTAGAGGACCGTGGTGGCCGCTCGCCTGCCCCTTCAATTCCATTCTAGCATCCTTATGGAAGGTGTTCCAGGACAATTTTCCTGAGTTTTGAATTCGTCCTGATGCAGCCCCTCCTGGGAAACTCGTGCTCGTCCTCTGAGGCTCCGAGTGCAGAGACCTCGATGGCAACTGCAGAAATGAAGGGCTGCGTTGAGTTGTCGAGAAGCAAGAACATAGCCAGCGCCTTGTGTTTGGGAGTCAGCAGCTGCTGGACTTTTGCGATTGCTTTCACTGTGCACTGAATACCAGGACGGCATGTGCACGTTAAAACAACGAGCTGGGCAAGAGCAGGAAGCGAGCACGGGCATCAGAGAGCATCTGGCATCTTGCCTTGGAAAGGACAGTGTTTTTGGAGTGTGAGTAAAATCGTGTTCCTGGACAAGGGAGGCATAAGTGCACTGCGCTCCTAAGCTATCTCCCTGCGAGACACACTGCCAAAGCTTTTCGCTATGATGCAGTCTAGTGCAGACGCACACTACGGCTCTCCGGAGCTGTCCGAAGCCAAGCGCCGGTGGCCGGCGTCTTTCGGCTGAAGCAGCGCTTCGGAGCGTACGGCTGTTGTGTGCGCGAAGCAGCCGCTTCTCCTGCTCCGGGAGCCGGACAGAGCGCTAGCTTGTACGAGGGCGAAGAACGAAGCCGCAGAGCACCGGGCTTCTGCGCGCACCCTAAGGACTGCTAGAGGACCGTGGTGGCCGCTCGCCTGCCCCTTCAATTCCATTCTAGCATCCTTATGGAAGGTGTTCCAGGACAATTTTCCTGAGTTTTGAATTCGTCCTGATGCAGCCCCTCCTGGGAAACTCGTGCTCGTCCTCTGAGGCTCCGAGTGCAGAGACCTCGATGGCAACTGCAGAAATGAAGGGCTGCGTTGAGTTGTCGAGAAGCAAGAACATAGCCAGCGCCTTGTGTTTGGGAGTCAGCAGTTGCAGGACTTTTGCGATTGCTTTCACGGTGCACTGAATACCAGGACGGCATGTGCACGTTAAAACAACGAGCTGGGCAAGAGCAGGAAGGGAGCACGGCCATCAAAGAGCATCTGGCATCTTGCCCTGGAAAGAGCACTGCTTTTGGAGTGTGCAGTAAAATCGTGTTCCTGGACAAGGGAGGCATAAGTGCGCTGCGCTCCTAAGCTATCTCCCTGCGAGACACACTGCCAAAGCTTTTCGCTATGATGCAGTCTAGTGCAGACGCACACTACGGCTCTCCGGAGCTGTACGAAGCCAAACGCCGGTGGCCGGCGTCTTTCGGCTGAAGCAGCGCTTCGGAGCGTACGGCTGTTGTGTGCGCGAAGCAGCCGCTTCTCCTGCTCCGGGAGCCGGACAGAGCGCTAGCTTATACGAGGGCGAAGAACGAAGCCGCAGAGCACCGGGCTTCTGCGCGCACCCTAAGGACTGCTAGAGGACCGTGGTGGCCGCTCGCCTGCCCCTTCAATTCCATTCTAGCATCCTTATGGAAGGTGTTCCAGGACAATTTTCCTGAGTTTTGAATTCGTCCTGATGCAGCCCCTCCTGGGAAACTCGTGCTCGTCCTCTGAGTCTCCGAGTGCAGAGACCTCGATGGCAACTGCAGAAATGAAGGGCTGCGTTGAGTTGTCGAGAAGCAAGAACATAGCCAGCGCCTTGTGTTTGGGAGTCAGCAGCTGCTGGACTTTTGCGATTGCTTTCACTGTGCACTGAATACCAGGACGGCATGTGCACGTAAAAACAACGAGCTGGGCAAGAGTAATCGAAAGATCACGGCCGTCAGAAAGCAGCTTATATATTGCCCTAAAAAGAGCACTGTTTTTGGAGTGTGCAGTAAAATCGTGTTTCTGGACAAAGGAGGCATAAGTGCGCTGCGCTCCTAAGCTATCTCCCTGCGAGACACACTGCCAAAGCTTTTCGCTATGATGCAGTCTAGTGCAGACGCACACTACGGCTCTCGGCTGCTATCCTAAGCGAAGCGCTGGTCGCCGGCGTCTTTCGGCTGAAGTAGCGCTTCGGAGCGTACAGCTGCCGCTCCGCTGTTGTGTGCGCGAAGCAGCCGCTTCTCCTGCTCCGGGAGCCGGACAGAGCGCTAGCTTGTACGAGGGCGAAGAACGAAGCCGCAGAGCACCGGGCTTCTGCGCGCACCCTAAGGACTGCTAGAGGACCGTGGTGGCCGCTCGCCTGCCCCTTCAATTCCATTCTAGCATCCTTATGGAAGGTGTTCCAGGACAATTTTCCTGAGTTTTGAATTCGTCCTGATGCAGCCCCTCCTGGGAAACTCGTGCTCGTCCTCTGAGGCTCCGAGTGCAGAGACCTCGATGGCAACTGCAGAAATGAAGGGCTGCGTTGAGTTGTCGAGAAGCAAGAACATAGCCAGCGCCTTGTGTTTGGGAGTCAGCAGCTGCTAGACTTTTGCGATTGCTTTCACTGTGCACTGAATACCAGGACGGCATGTGCACGTAAAAACAACGAGCTGGGCAAGAGTAATCGAAAGATCACGGCCGTCAGAAAGCAGCTTATATATTGCCCTAAAAAGAGCACTGTTTTTGGAGTGTGCAGTAAAATCGTGTTTCTGGACAAAGGCGGCATAAGTGCGCTGAGCTCCTAAGCTATCTCCCTGCGAGACACACTGCCAAAGCTTTTCGCTATGATGCAGTCTAGTGCAGACGCACACTACGGCTCTCGGCTGCTATCCTAAGCGAAGCGCTGGTCGCCGGCGTCTTTCGGCTGAAGTAGCGCTTCGGAGCGTACGGCTGCCGCTCCGCTGTTGTGTGCGCGAAGCAGCCGCTTCTCCTGCTCCGGGAGCCGGACAGAGCGGTAGCTTGTACGAGGGCGAAGAACGAAGCCGCAGAGCACCGGGCTTCTGCGCGCACCCTAAGGACTGCTAGAGGACCGTGGTGGCCGCTCACCTGCCTCTTCAATTCCCTTCTAGCATACTTATGGAAGATGTTCCAGGACAATTTTCCTGAGTTTTGAATTCGTCCTGATGCAGCCCCTCCTGGGAAACTCGTGCTCGTCCTCTGAGGCTCCGAGTGCAGAGACCTCGATGGCAACTGCAGAAATGAAGGGCTGCGTTGAGTTGTCGAGAAGCAAGAACATAGCCAGCGCCTTGTGTTTGGGAGTCAGCAGTTGCAGGACTTTTGCGATTGCTTTCACGGTGCACTGAATACCAGGACGGCATGTGCACGTTAAAACAACGAGCTGGGCAAGAGCAGGAAGGGAGCACGGCCATCAAAGAGCATCTGGCATCTTGCCCTGGAAAGAGCACTGCTTTTGGAGTGTGCAGTAAAATCGTGTTCCTGGACAAGGGAGGCATAAGTGCGCTGCGCTCCTAAGCTATCTCCCTGCGAGACACACTGCCAAAGCTTTTCGCTATGATGCAGTCTAGTGCAGACGCACACTACGGCTCTCCGGAGCTGTACGAAGCCAAACGCCGGTGGCCGGCGTCTTTCGGCTGAAGCAGCGCTTCGGAGCGTACGGCTGTTGTGTGCGCGAAGCAGCCGCTTCTCCTGCTCCGGGAGCCGGACAGAGCGGTAGCTTGTACGAGGGCGAAGAACGAAGCCGCAGAGCACCGGGCTTCTGCGCGCACCCTAAGGACTGCTAGAGGACCGTGGTGGCCGCTCGCCTGCCCCTTCAATTCCATTCTAGCATCCTTATGGAAGGTGTTCCAGGACAATTTTCCTGAGTTTTGAATTCGTCCTGATGCAGCCCCTCCTGGGAAACTCGTGCTCGTCCTCTGAGGCTCCGAGTGCAGAGACCTCGATGGCAACTGCAGAAATGAAGGGCTGCGTTGAGTTGTCGAGAAGCAAGAACATAGCCAGCGCCTTGTGTTTGGGAGTCAGCAGCTGCTGGACTTTTGCGATTGCTTTCACTGTGCACTGAATACCAGGACGGCATGTGCACGTTAAAACAACGAGCTGGGCAAGAGCAGGAAGCGAGCACGGGCATCAGAGAGCATCTGGCATCTTGCCCTGGAAAGGACAGTGTTTTTGGAGTGTGAGTAAAATCGTGTTCCTGGACAAGGGAGGCATAAGTGCACTGCGCTCCTAAGCTATCTCCCTGCGAGACACACTGCCAAAGCTTTTCGCTATGATGCAGTCTAGTGCAGACGCACACTACGGCTCTCCGGAGCTGTCCGAAGCCAAGCGCCGGTGGCCGGCGTCTTTCGGCTGAAGCAGCGCTTCGGAGCGTACGGCTGTTGTGTGCGCGAAGCAGCCGCTTCTCCTGCTCCGGGAGCCGGACAGAGCGGTAGCTTATACGAGGGCGAAGAACGAAGCCGCAGAGCACCGGGCTTCTGCGCGCAGCCTAAGGACTGCTAGAGGACCGTGGTGGCCGCTCGCCTGCCCCTTCAATTCCATTCTAGCATCCTTATGGAAGGTGTTCCAGGACAATTTTCCTGAGTTTTGAATTCGTCCTGATGCAGCCCCTCCTGGGAAACTCGTGCTCGTCCTCTGAGTCTCCGAGTGCAGAGACCTCGATGGCAACTGCAGAAATGAAGGGCTGCGTTGAGTTGTCGAGAAGCAAGAACATAGCCAGCGCCTTGTGTTTGGGAGTCAGCAGCTGCTGGACTTTTGCGATTGCTTTCACTGTGCACTGAATACCAGGACGGCATGTGCACGTTAAAACAACGAGCTGGGCAAGAGTAATCGAAAGATCACGGCCGTCAGAAAGCAGCTTATATATTGCCCTAAAAAGAGCACTGTTTTTGGAGTGTGCAGTAAAATCGTGTTTCTGGACAAAGGCGGCATAAGTGCGCTGCGCTCCTAAGCTATCTCCCTGCGAGACACACTGCCAAAGCTTTTCGCTATGATGCAGTCTAGTGCAGACGCACACTACGGCTCTCGGCTGCTATCCTAAGCGAAGCGCTGGTCGCCGGCGTCTTTCGGCTGAAGTAGCGCTTCGGAGCGTACAGCTGCCGCTCCGCTGTTGTGTGCGCGAAGCAGCCGCTTCTCCTGCTCCGGGAGCCGGACAGAGCGCTAGCTTGTACGAGGGCGAAGAATGAAGCCGCAGAGCACCGGGCTTCTGCGCGCACCCTAAGGACTGCTAGAGGACCGTGGTGGCCGCTCGCCTGCCTCTTCAATTCCATTCTAGCATCCTTATGGAAGGTGTTCCAGGACAATTTTCCTGAGTTTTGAATTCGTCCTGATGCAGCCCCTCCTGGGAAACTCGTGCTCGTCCTCTGAGGCTCCGAGTGCAGAGACCTCGATGGCAACTGCAGAAATGAAGGGCTGCGTTGAGTTGTCGAGAAGCAAGAACATAGCCAGCGCCTTGTGTTTGGGAGTCAGCAGTTGCAGGACTTTTGCGATTGCTTTCACGGTGCACTGAATACCAGGACGGCATGTGCACGTTAAAACAACGAGCTGGGCAAGAGCAGGAAGGGAGCACGGCCATCAAAGAGCATCTGGCATCTTGCCCTGGAAAAGAGCACTGTTTTTGGAGTGTGCAGTAAAATCGTGTTTCTGGACAAGGGAGGCATAAGTGCGCTGCGCTCCTAAGCTATCTCCCTGCGAGACACACTGCCAAAGCTTTTCGCTATGATGCAGTCTAGTGCAGACGCACACTACGGCTCTCCGGAGCTGTCCGAAGCCAAGCGCCGGTGGCCGGCGTCTTTCGGCTGAAGCAGCGCTTCGGAGCGTACGGCTGTTGTGTGCGCGAAGCAGCCGCTTCTCCTGCTCCGGGAGCCGGACAGAGCGGTAGCTTGTACGAGGGCGAAGAACGAAGCCGCAGAGCACCGGGCTTCTGCGCGCACCCTAAGGACTGCTAGAGGACCGTGGTGGCCGCTCGCCTGCCCCTTCAATTCCATTCTAGCATCCTTATGGAAGGTGTTCCAGGACAATTTTCCTGAGTTTTGAATTCGTCCTGATGCAGCCCCTCCTGGGAAACTCGTGCTCGTCCTCTGAGGCTCCGAGTGCAGAGACCTCGATGGCAACTGCAGAAATGAAGGGCTGCGTTGAGTTGTCGAGAAGCAAGAACATAGCCAGCGCCTTGTGTTTGGGAGTCAGCAGCTGCTAGACTTTTGCGATTGCTTTCACTGTGCACTGAATACCAGGACGGCATGTGCACGTAAAAACAACGAGCTGGGCAAGAGTAATCGAAAGATCACGGCCGTCAGAAAGCAGCTTATATATTGCCCTAAAAAGAGCACTGTTTTTGGAGTGTGCAGTAAAATCGTGTTTCTGGACAAAGGCGGCATAAGTGCGCTGAGCTCCTAAGCTATCTCCCTGCGAGACACACTGCCAAAGCTTTTCGCTATGATGCAGTCTAGTGCAGACGCACACTACGGCTCTCGGCTGCTATCCTAAGCGAAGCGCTGGTCGCCGGCGTCTTTCGGCTGAAGTAGCGCTTCGGAGCGTACGGCTGCCGCTCCGCTGTTGTGTGCGCGAAGCAGCCGCTTCTCCTGCTCCGGGAGCCGGACAGAGCGCTAGCTTGTACGAGGGCGAAGAACGAAGCCGCAGAGCACCGGGCTTCTGCGCGCACCCTAAGGACTGCTAGAGGACCGTGGTGGCCGCTCACCTGCCTCTTCAATTCCCTTCTAGCATACTTATGGAAGATGTTCCAGGACAATTTTCCTGAGTTTTGAATTCGTCCTGATGCAGCCCCTCCTGGGAAACTCGTGCTCGTCCTCTGAGGCTCCGAGTGCAGAGACCTCGATGGCAACTGCAGAAATGAAGGGCTGCGTTGAGTTGTCGAGAAGCAAGAACATAGCCAGCGCCTTGTGTTTGGGAGTCAGCAGTTGCAGGACTTTTGCGATTGCTTTCACGGTGCACTGAATACCAGGACGGCATGTGCACGTTAAAACAACGAGCTGGGCAAGAGCAGGAAGGGAGCACGGCCATCAAAGAGCATCTGGCATCTTGCCCTGGAAAGAGCACTGCTTTTGGAGTGTGCAGTAAAATCGTGTTCCTGGACAAGGGAGGCATAAGTGCGCTGCGCTCCTAAGCTATCTCCCTGCGAGACACACTGCCAAAGCTTTTCGCTATGATGCAGTCTAGTGCAGACGCACACTACGGCTCTCCGGAGCTGTACGAAGCCAAACGCCGGTGGCCGGCGTCTTTCGGCTGAAGCAGCGCTTCGGAGCGTACGGCTGTTGTGTGCGCGAAGCAGCCGCTTCTCCTGCTCCGGGAGCCGGACAGAGCGGTAGCTTGTACGAGGGCGAAGAACGAAGCCGCAGAGCACCGGGCTTCTGCGCGCACCCTAAGGACTGCTAGAGGACCGTGGTGGCCGCTCGCCTGCCCCTTCAATTCCATTCTAGCATCCTTATGGAAGGTGTTCCAGGACAATTTTCCTGAGTTTTGAATTCGTCCTGATGCAGCCCCTCCTGGGAAACTCGTGCTCGTCCTCTGAGGCTCCGAGTGCAGAGACCTCGATGGCAACTGCAGAAATGAAGGGCTGCGTTGAGTTGTCGAGAAGCAAGAACATAGCCAGCGCCTTGTGTTTGGGAGTCAGCAGCTGCTGGACTTTTGCGATTGCTTTCACTGTGCACTGAATACCAGGACGGCATGTGCACGTTAAAACAACGAGCTGGGCAAGAGCAGGAAGCGAGCACGGGCATCAGAGAGCATCTGGCATCTTGCCCTGGAAAGGACAGTGTTTTTGGAGTGTGAGTAAAATCGTGTTCCTGGACAAGGGAGGCATAAGTGCACTGCGCTCCTAAGCTATCTCCCTGCGAGACACACTGCCAAAGCTTTTCGCTATGATGCAGTCTAGTGCAGACGCACACTACGGCTCTCCGGAGCTGTCCGAAGCCAAGCGCCGGTGGCCGGCGTCTTTCGGCTGAAGCAGCGCTTCGGAGCGTACGGCTGTTGTGTGCGCGAAGCAGCCGCTTCTCCTGCTCCGGGAGCCGGACAGAGCGGTAGCTTATACGAGGGCGAAGAACGAAGCCGCAGAGCACCGGGCTTCTGCGCGCAGCCTAAGGACTGCTAGAGGACCGTGGTGGCCGCTCGCCTGCCCCTTCAATTCCATTCTAGCATCCTTATGGAAGGTGTTCCAGGACAATTTTCCTGAGTTTTGAATTCGTCCTGATGCAGCCCCTCCTGGGAAACTCGTGCTCGTCCTCTGAGTCTCCGAGTGCAGAGACCTCGATGGCAACTGCAGAAATGAAGGGCTGCGTTGAGTTGTCGAGAAGCAAGAACATAGCCAGCGCCTTGTGTTTGGGAGTCAGCAGCTGCTGGACTTTTGCGATTGCTTTCACTGTGCACTGAATACCAGGACGGCATGTGCACGTAAAAACAACGAGCTGGGCAAGAGTAATCGAAAGATCACGGCCGTCAGAAAGCAGCTTATATATTGCCCTAAAAAGAGCACTGTTTTTGGAGTGTGCAGTAAAATCGTGTTTCTGGACAAAGGCGGCATAAGTGCGCTGCGCTCCTAAGCTATCTCCCTGCGAGACACACTGCCAAAGCTTTTCGCTATGATGCAGTCTAGTGCAGACGCACACTACGGCTCTCGGCTGCTATCCTAAGCGAAGCGCTGGTCGCCGGCGTCTTTCGGCTGAAGTAGCGCTTCGGAGCGTACAGCTGCCGCTCCGCTGTTGTGTGCGCGAAGCAGCCGCTTCTCCTGCTCCGGGAGCCGGACAGAGCGCTAGCTTGTACGAGGGCGAAGAACGAAGCCGCAGAGCACCGGGCTTCTGCGCGCACCCTAAGGACTGCTAGAGGACCGTGGTGGCCGCTCGCCTGCCTCTTCAATTCCATTCTAGCATCCTTATGGAAGGTGTTCCAGGACAATTTTCCTGAGTTTTGAATTCGTCCTGATGCAGCCCCTCCTGGGAAACTCGTGCTCGTCCTCTGAGGCTCCGAGTGCAGAGACCTCGATGGCAACTGCAGAAATGAAGGGCTGCGTTGAGTTGTCGAGAAGCAAGAACATAGCCAGCGCCTTGTGTTTGGGAGTCAGCAGTTGCAGGACTTTTGCGATTGCTTTCACGGTGCACTGAATACCAGGACGGCATGTGCACGTTAAAACAACGAGCTGGGCAAGAGCAGGAAGGGAGCACGGCCATCAAAGAGCATCTGGCATCTTGCCCTGGAAAGAGCACTGCTTTTGGAGTGTGCAGTAAAATCGTGTTCCTGGACAAGGGAGGCATAAGTGCGCTGCGCTCCTAAGCTATCTCCCTGCGAGACACACTGCCAAAGCTTTTCGCTATGATGCAGTCTAGTGCAGACGCACACTACGGCTCTCCGGAGCTGTACGAAGCCAAACGCCAGTGGCCGGCGTCTTTCGGCTGAAGCAGCGCTTCGGAGCGTACGGCTGTTGTGTGCGCGAAGCAGCCGCTTCTCCTGCTCCGGGAGCCGGACAGAGCGGTAGCTTGTACGAGGGCGAAGAACGAAGCCGCAGAGCACCGGGCTTCTGCGCGCACCCTAAGGACTGCTAGAGGACCGTGGTGGCCGCTCGCCTGCCCCTTCAATTCCATTCTAGCATCCTTATGGAAGGTGTTCCAGGACAATTTTCCTGAGTTTTGAATTCGTCCTGATGCAGCCCCTCCTGGGAAACTCGTGCTCGTCCTCTGAGGCTCCGAGTGCAGAGACCTCGATGGCAACTGCAGAAATGAAGGGCTGCGTTGAGTTGTCGAGAAGCAAGAACATAGCCAGCGCCTTGTGTTTGGGAGTCAGCAGCTGCTGGACTTTTGCGATTGCTTTCACTGTGCACTGAATACCAGGACGGCATGTGCACGTTAAAACAACGAGCTGGGCAAGAGCAGGAAGCGAGCACGGGCATCAGAGAGCATCTGGCATCTTGCCTTGGAAAGGACAGTGTTTTTGGAGTGTGAGTAAAATCGTGTTCCTGGACAAGGGAGGCATAAGTGCACTGCGCTCCTAAGCTATCTCCCTGCGAGACACACTGCCAAAGCTTTTCGCTATGATGCAGTCTAGTGCAGACGCACACTACGGCTCTCCGGAGCTGTCCGAAGCCAAGCGCCGGTGGCCGGCGTCTTTCGGCTGAAGCAGCGCTTCGGAGCGTACGGCTGTTGTGTGCGCGAAGCAGCCGCTTCTCCTGCTCCGGGAGCCGGACAGAGCGCTAGCTTGTACGAGGGCGAAGAACGAAGCCGCAGAGCACCGGGCTTCTGCGCGCACCCTAAGGACTGCTAGAGGACCGTGGTGGCCGCTCGCCTGCCCCTTCAATTCCATTCTAGCATCCTTATGGAAGGTGTTCCAGGACAATTTTCCTGAGTTTTGAATTCGTCCTGATGCAGCCCCTCCTGGGAAACTCGTGCTCGTCCTCTGAGGCTCCGAGTGCAGAGACCTCGATGGCAACTGCAGAAATGAAGGGCTGCGTTGAGTTGTCGAGAAGCAAGAACATAGCCAGCGCCTTGTGTTTGGGAGTCAGCAGTTGCAGGACTTTTGCGATTGCTTTCACGGTGCACTGAATACCAGGACGGCATGTGCACGTTAAAACAACGAGCTGGGCAAGAGCAGGAAGGGAGCACGGCCATCAAAGAGCATCTGGCATCTTGCCCTGGAAAGAGCACTGCTTTTGGAGTGTGCAGTAAAATCGTGTTCCTGGACAAGGGAGGCATAAGTGCGCTGCGCTCCTAAGCTATCTCCCTGCGAGACACACTGCCAAAGCTTTTCGCTATGATGCAGTCTAGTGCAGACGCACACTACGGCTCTCCGGAGCTGTACGAAGCCAAACGCCGGTGGCCGGCGTCTTTCGGCTGAAGCAGCGCTTCGGAGCGTACGGCTGTTGTGTGCGCGAAGCAGCCGCTTCTCCTGCTCCGGGAGCCGGACAGAGCGCTAGCTTATACGAGGGCGAAGAACGAAGCCGCAGAGCACCGGGCTTCTGCGCGCACCCTAAGGACTGCTAGAGGACCGTGGTGGCCGCTCGCCTGCCCCTTCAATTCCATTCTAGCATCCTTATGGAAGGTGTTCCAGGACAATTTTCCTGAGTTTTGAATTCGTCCTGATGCAGCCCCTCCTGGGAAACTCGTGCTCGTCCTCTGAGTCTCCGAGTGCAGAGACCTCGATGGCAACTGCAGAAATGAAGGGCTGCGTTGAGTTGTCGAGAAGCAAGAACATAGCCAGCGCCTTGTGTTTGGGAGTCAGCAGCTGCTGGACTTTTGCGATTGCTTTCACTGTGCACTGAATACCAGGACGGCATGTGCACGTAAAAACAACGAGCTGGGCAAGAGTAATCGAAAGATCACGGCCGTCAGAAAGCAGCTTATATATTGCCCTAAAAAGAGCACTGTTTTTGGAGTGTGCAGTAAAATCGTGTTTCTGGACAAAGGAGGCATAAGTGCGCTGCGCTCCTAAGCTATCTCCCTGCGAGACACACTGCCAAAGCTTTTCGCTATGATGCAGTCTAGTGCAGACGCACACTACGGCTCTCGGCTGCTATCCTAAGCGAAGCGCTGGTCGCCGGCGTCTTTCGGCTGAAGTAGCGCTTCGGAGCGTACAGCTGCCGCTCCGCTGTTGTGTGCGCGAAGCAGCCGCTTCTCCTGCTCCGGGAGCCGGACAGAGCGCTAGCTTGTACGAGGGCGAAGAACGAAGCCGCAGAGCACCGGGCTTCTGCGCGCACCCTAAGGACTGCTAGAGGACCGTGGTGGCCGCTCGCCTGCCTCTTCAATTCCATTCTAGCATCCTTATGGAAGGTGTTCCAGGACAATTTTCCTGAGTTTTGAATTCGTCCTGATGCAGCCCCTCCTGGGAAACTCGTGCTCGTCCTCTGAGGCTCCGAGTGCAGAGACCTCGATGGCAACTGCAGAAATGAAGGGCTGCGTTGAGTTGTCGAGAAGCAAGAACATAGCCAGCGCCTTGTGTTTGGGAGTCAGCAGTTGCAGGACTTTTGCGATTGCTTTCACGGTGCACTGAATACCAGGACGGCATGTGCACGTTAAAACAACGAGCTGGGCAAGAGCAGGAAGGGAGCACGGCCATCAAAGAGCATCTGGCATCTTGCCCTGGAAAAGAGCACTGTTTTTGGAGTGTGCAGTAAAATCGTGTTTCTGGACAAGGGAGGCATAAGTGCGCTGCGCTCCTAAGCTATCTCCCTGCGAGACACACTGCCAAAGCTTTTCGCTATGATGCAGTCTAGTGCAGACGCACACTACGGCTCTCCGGAGCTGTCCGAAGCCAAGCGCCGGTGGCCGGCGTCTTTCGGCTGAAGCAGCGCTTCGGAGCGTACGGCTGTTGTGTGCGCGAAGCAGCCGCTTCTCCTGCTCCGGGAGCCGGACAGAGCGGTAGCTTGTACGAGGGCGAAGAACGAAGCCGCAGAGCACCGGGCTTCTGCGCGCACCCTAAGGACTGCTAGAGGACCGTGGTGGCCGCTCGCCTGCCCCTTCAATTCCATTCTAGCATCCTTATGGAAGGTGTTCCAGGACAATTTTCCTGAGTTTTGAATTCGTCCTGATGCAGCCCCTCCTGGGAAACTCGTGCTCGTCCTCTGAGGCTCCGAGTGCAGAGACCTCGATGGCAACTGCAGAAATGAAGGGCTGCGTTGAGTTGTCGAGAAGCAAGAACATAGCCAGCGCCTTGTGTTTGGGAGTCAGCAGCTGCTAGACTTTTGCGATTGCTTTCACTGTGCACTGAATACCAGGACGGCATGTGCACGTAAAAACAACGAGCTGGGCAAGAGTAATCGAAAGATCACGGCCGTCAGAAAGCAGCTTATATATTGCCCTAAAAAGAGCACTGTTTTTGGAGTGTGCAGTAAAATCGTGTTTCTGGACAAAGGCGGCATAAGTGCGCTGAGCTCCTAAGCTATCTCCCTGCGAGACACACTGCCAAAGCTTTTCGCTATGATGCAGTCTAGTGCAGACGCACACTACGGCTCTCGGCTGCTATCCTAAGCGAAGCGCTGGTCGCCGGCGTCTTTCGGCTGAAGTAGCGCTTCGGAGCGTACGGCTGCCGCTCCGCTGTTGTGTGCGCGAAGCAGCCGCTTCTCCTGCTCCGGGAGCCGGACAGAGCGCTAGCTTGTACGAGGGCGAAGAACGAAGCCGCAGAGCACCGGGCTTCTGCGCGCACCCTAAGGACTGCTAGAGGACCGTGGTGGCCGCTCACCTGCCTCTTCAATTCCCTTCTAGCATACTTATGGAAGATGTTCCAGGACAATTTTCCTGAGTTTTGAATTCGTCCTGATGCAGCCCCTCCTGGGAAACTCGTGCTCGTCCTCTGAGGCTCCGAGTGCAGAGACCTCGATGGCAACTGCAGAAATGAAGGGCTGCGTTGAGTTGTCGAGAAGCAAGAACATAGCCAGCGCCTTGTGTTTGGGAGTCAGCAGTTGCAGGACTTTTGCGATTGCTTTCACGGTGCACTGAATACCAGGACGGCATGTGCACGTTAAAACAACGAGCTGGGCAAGAGCAGGAAGGGAGCACGGCCATCAAAGAGCATCTGGCATCTTGCCCTGGAAAGAGCACTGCTTTTGGAGTGTGCAGTAAAATCGTGTTCCTGGACAAGGGAGGCATAAGTGCGCTGCGCTCCTAAGCTATCTCCCTGCGAGACACACTGCCAAAGCTTTTCGCTATGATGCAGTCTAGTGCAGACGCACACTACGGCTCTCCGGAGCTGTACGAAGCCAAACGCCGGTGGCCGGCGTCTTTCGGCTGAAGCAGCGCTTCGGAGCGTACGGCTGTTGTGTGCGCGAAGCAGCCGCTTCTCCTGCTCCGGGAGCCGGACAGAGCGCTAGCTTGTACGAGGGCGAAGAACGAAGCCGCAGAGCACCGGGCTTCTGCGCGCACCCTAAGGACTGCTAGAGGACCGTGGTGGCCGCTCGCCTGCCCCTTCAATTCCATTCTAGCATCCTTATGGAAGGTGTTCCAGGACAATTTTCCTGAGTTTTGAATTCGTCCTGATGCAGCCCCTCCTGGGAAACTCGTGCTCGTCCTCTGAGGCTCCGAGTGCAGAGACCTCGATGGCAACTGCAGAAATGAAGGGCTGCGTTGAGTTGTCGAGAAGCAAGAACATAGCCAGCGCCTTGTGTTTGGGAGTCAGCAGCTGCTGGACTTTTGCGATTGCTTTCACTGTGCACTGAATACCAGGACGGCATGTGCACGTTAAAACAACGAGCTGGGCAAGAGCAGGAAGCGAGCACGGGCATCAGAGAGCATCTGGCATCTTGCCCTGGAAAGGACAGTGTTTTTGGAGTGTGAGTAAAATCGTGTTCCTGGACAAGGGAGGCATAAGTGCACTGCGCTCCTAAGCTATCTCCCTGCGAGACACACTGCCAAAGCTTTTCGCTATGATGCAGTCTAGTGCAGACGCACACTACGGCTCTCCGGAGCTGTCCGAAGCCAAGCGCCGGTGGCCGGCGTCTTTCGGCTGAAGCAGCGCTTCGGAGCGTACAGCTGTTGTGTGCGCGAAGCAGCCGCTTCTCCTGCTCCGGGAGCCGGACAGAGCGGTAGCTTATACGAGGGCGAAGAACGAAGCCGCAGAGCACCGGGCTTCTGCGCGCACCCTAAGGACTGCTAGAGGACCGTGGTGGCCGCTCGCCTGCCCCTTCAATTCCATTCTAGCATCCTTATGGAAGGTGTTCCAGGACAATTTTCCTGAGTTTTGAATTCGTCCTGATGCAGCCCCTCCTGGGAAACTCGTGCTCGTCCTCTGAGTCTCCGAGTGCAGAGACCTCGATGGCAACTGCAGAAATGAAGGGCTGCGTTGAGTTGTCGAGAAGCAAGAACATAGCCAGCGCCTTGTGTTTGGGAGTCAGCAGCTGCTGGACTTTTGCGATTGCTTTCACTGTGCACTGAATACCAGGACGGCATGTGCACGTAAAAACAACGAGCTGGGCAAGAGTAATCGAAAGATCACGGCCGTCAGAAAGCAGCTTATATATTGCCCTAAAAAGAGCACTGTTTTTGGAGTGTGCAGTAAAATCGTGTTTCTGGACAAAGGCGGCATAAGTGCGCTGCGCTCCTAAGCTATCTCCCTGCGAGACACACTGCCAAAGCTTTTCGCTATGATGCAGTCTAGTGCAGACGCACACTACGGCTCTCGGCTGCTATCCTAAGCGAAGCGCTGGTCGCCGGCGTCTTTCGGCTGAAGTAGCGCTTCGGAGCGTACAGCTGCCGCTCCGCTGTTGTGTGCGCGAAGCAGCCGCTTCTCCTGCTCCGGGAGCCGGACAGAGCGCTAGCTTGTACGAGGGCGAAGAACGAAGCCGCAGAGCACCGGGCTTCTGCGCGCACCCTAAGGACTGCTAGAGGACCGTGGTGGCCGCTCGCCTGCCTCTTCAATTCCATTCTAGCATCCTTATGGAAGGTGTTCCAGGACAATTTTCCTGAGTTTTGAATTCGTCCTGATGCAGCCCCTCCTGGGAAACTCGTGCTCGTCCTCTGAGGCTCCGAGTGCAGAGACCTCGATGGCAACTGCAGAAATGAAGGGCTGCGTTGAGTTGTCGAGAAGCAAGAACATAGCCAGCGCCTTGTGTTTGGGAGTCAGCAGTTGCAGGACTTTTGCGATTGCTTTCACGGTGCACTGAATACCAGGACGGCATGTGCACGTTAAAACAACGAGCTGGGCAAGAGCAGGAAGGGAGCACGGCCATCAAAGAGCATCTGGCATCTTGCCCTGGAAAGAGCACTGCTTTTGGAGTGTGCAGTAAAATCGTGTTCCTGGACAAGGGAGGCATAAGTGCGCTGCGCTCCTAAGCTATCTCCCTGCGAGACACACTGCCAAAGCTTTTCGCTATGATGCAGTCTAGTGCAGACGCACACTACGGCTCTCCGGAGCTGTCCGAAGCCAAACGCCGGTGGCCGGCGTCTTTCGGCTGAAGCAGCGCTTCGGAGCGTACGGCTGTTGTGTGCGCGAAGCAGCCGCTTCTCCTGCTCCGGGAGCCGGACAGAGCGCTAGCTTGTACGAGGGCGAAGAACGAAGCCGCAGAGCACCGGGCTTCTGCGCGCACCCTAAGGACTGCTAGAGGACCGTGGTGGCCGCTCGCCTGCCCCTTCAATTCCATTCTAGCATCCTTATGGAAGGTGTTCCAGGACAATTTTCCTGAGTTTTGAATTCGTCCTGATGCAGCCCCTCCTGGGAAACTCGTGCTCGTCCTCTGAGGCTCCGAGTGCAGAGACCTCGATGGCAACTGCAGAAATGAAGGGCTGCGTTGAGTTGTCGAGAAGCAAGAACATAGCCAGCGCCTTGTGTTTGGGAGTCAGCAGCTGCTGGACTTTTGCGATTGCTTTCACTGTGCACTGAATACCAGGACGGCATGTGCACGTTAAAACAACGAGCTGGGCAAGAGCAGGAAGCGAGCACGGGCATCAGAGAGCATCTGGCATCTTGCCCTGGAAAGGACAGTGTTTTTGGAGTGTGAGTAAAATCGTGTTCCTGGACAAGGGAGGCATAAGTGCACTGCGCTCCTAAGCTATCTCCCTGCGAGACACACTGCCAAAGCTTTTCGCTATGATGCAGTCTAGTGCAGACGCACACTACGGCTCTCCGGAGCTGTCCGAAGCCAAGCGCCGGTGGCCGGCGTCTTTCGGCTGAAGCAGCGCTTCGGAGCGTACGGCTGTTGTGTGCGCGAAGCAGCCGCTTCTCCTGCTCCGGGAGCCGGACAGAGCGGTAGCTTATACGAGGGCGAAGAACGAAGCCGCAGAGCACCGGGCTTCTGCGCGCACCCTAAGGACTGCTAGAGGACCGTGGTGGCCGCTCGCCTGCCCCTTCAATTCCATTCTAGCATCCTTATGGAAGGTGTTCCAGGACAATTTTCCTGAGTTTTGAATTCGTCCTGATGCAGCCCCTCCTGGGAAACTCGTGCTCGTCCTCTGAGTCTCCGAGTGCAGAGACCTCGATGGCAACTGCAGAAATGAAGGGCTGCGTTGAGTTGTCGAGAAGCAAGAACATAGCCAGCGCCTTGTGTTTGGGAGTCAGCAGCTGCTGGACTTTTGCGATTGCTTTCACTGTGCACTGAATACCAGGACGGCATGTGCACGTAAAAACAACGAGCTGGGCAAGAGTAATCGAAAGATCACGGCCGTCAGAAAGCAGCTTATATATTGCCCTAAAAAGAGCACTGTTTTTGGAGTGTGCAGTAAAATCGTGTTTCTGGACAAAGGCGGCATAAGTGCGCTGCGCTCCTAAGCTATCTCCCTGCGAGACACACTGCCAAAGCTTTTCGCTATGATGCAGTCTAGTGCAGACGCACACTACGGCTCTCGGCTGCTATCCTAAGCGAAGCGCTGGTCGCCGGCATCTTTCGGCTGAAGTAGCGCTTCGGAGCGTACAGCTGCCGCTCCGCTGTTGTGTGCGCGAAGCAGCCGCTTCTCCTGCTCCGGGAGCCGGACAGAGCGCTAGCTTGTACGAGGGCGAAGAACGAAGCCGCAGAGCACCGGGCTTCTGCGCGCACCCTAAGGACTGCTAGAGGACCGTGGTGGCCGCTCGCCTGCCTCTTCAATTCCATTCTAGCATCCTTATGGAAGGTGTTCCAGGACAATTTTCCTGAGTTTTGAATTCGTCCTGATGCAGCCCCTCCTGGGAAACTCGTGCTCGTCCTCTGAGGCTCCGAGTGCAGAGACCTCGATGGCAACTGCAGAAATGAAGGGCTGCGTTGAGTTGTCGAGAAGCAAGAACATAGCCAGCGCCTTGTGTTTGGGAGTCAGCAGTTGCAGGACTTTTGCGATTGCTTTCACGGTGCACTGAATACCAGGACGGCATGTGCACGTTAAAACAACGAGCTGGGCAAGAGCAGGAAGGGAGCACGGCCATCAAAGAGCATCTGGCATCTTGCCCTGGAAAAGAGCACTGTTTTTGGAGTGTGCAGTAAAATCGTGTTTCTGGACAAGGGAGGCATAAGTGCGCTGCGCTCCTAAGCTATCTCCCTGCGAGACACACTGCCAAAGCTTTTCGCTATGATGCAGTCTAGTGCAGACGCACACTACGGCTCTCCGGAGCTGTCCGAAGCCAAGCGCCGGTGGCCGGCGTCTTTCGGCTGAAGCAGCGCTTCGGAGCGTACGGCTGTTGTGTGCGCGAAGCAGCCGCTTCTCCTGCTCCGGGAGCCGGACAGAGCGGTAGCTTGTACGAGGGCGAAGAACGAAGCCGCAGAGCACCGGGCTTCTGCGCGCACCCTAAGGACTGCTAGAGGACCGTGGTGGCCGCTCGCCTGCCCCTTCAATTCCATTCTAGCATCCTTATGGAAGGTGTTCCAGGACAATTTTCCTGAGTTTTGAATTCGTCCTGATGCAGCCCCTCCTGGGAAACTCGTGCTCGTCCTCTGAGGCTCCGAGTGCAGAGACCTCGATGGCAACTGCAGAAATGAAGGGCTGCGTTGAGTTGTCGAGAAGCAAGAACATAGCCAGCGCCTTGTGTTTGGGAGTCAGCAGCTGCTAGACTTTTGCGATTGCTTTCACTGTGCACTGAATACCAGGACGGCATGTGCACGTAAAAACAACGAGCTGGGCAAGAGTAATCGAAAGATCACGGCCGTCAGAAAGCAGCTTATATATTGCCCTAAAAAGAGCACTGTTTTTGGAGTGTGCAGTAAAATCGTGTTTCTGGACAAAGGCGGCATAAGTGCGCTGCGCTCCTAAGCTATCTCCCTGCGAGACACACTGCCAAAGCTTTTCGCTATGATGCAGTCTAGTGCAGACGCACACTACGGCTCTCGGCTGCTATCCTAAGCGAAGCGCTGGTCGCCGGCGTCTTTCGGCTGAAGTAGCGCTTCGGAGCGTACAGCTGCCGCTCCGCTGTTGTGTGCGCGAAGCAGCCGCTTCTCCTGCTCCGGGAGCCGGACAGAGCGCTAGCTTGTACGAGGGCGAAGAACGAAGCCGCAGAGCACCGGGCTTCTGCGCGCACCCTAAGGACTGCTAGAGGACCGTGGTGGCCGCTCGCCTGCCTCTTCAATTCCATTCTAGCATCCTTATGGAAGGTGTTCCAGGACAATTTTCCTGAGTTTTGAATTCGTCCTGATGCAGCCCCTCCTGGGAAACTCGTGCTCGTCCTCTGAGGCTCCGAGTGCAGAGACCTCGATGGCAACTGCAGAAATGAAGGGCTGCGTTGAGTTGTCGAGAAGCAAGAACATAGCCAGCGCCTTGTGTTTGGGAGTCAGCAGTTGCAGGACTTTTGCGATTGCTTTCACGGTGCACTGAATACCAGGACGGCATGTGCACGTTAAAACAACGAGCTGGGCAAGAGCAGGAAGGGAGCACGGCCATCAAAGAGCATCTGGCATCTTGCCCTGGAAAGAGCACTGCTTTTGGAGTGTGCAGTAAAATCGTGTTCCTGGACAAGGGAGGCATAAGTGCGCTGCGCTCCTAAGCTATCTCCCTGCGAGACACACTGCCAAAGCTTTTCGCTATGATGCAGTCTAGTGCAGACGCACACTACGGCTCTCCGGAGCTGTCCGAAGCCAAACGCCGGTGGCCGGCGTCTTTCGGCTGAAGCAGCGCTTCGGAGCGTACGGCTGTTGTGTGCGCGAAGCAGCCGCTTCTCCTGCTCCGGGAGCCGGACAGAGCGGTAGCTTGTACGAGGGCGAAGAACGAAGCCGCAGAGCACCGGGCTTCTGCGCGCACCCTAAGGACTGCTAGAGGACCGTGGTGGCCGCTCGCCTGCCCCTTCAATTCCATTCTAGCATCCTTATGGAAGGTGTTCCAGGACAATTTTCCTGAGTTTTGAATTCGTCCTGATGCAGCCCCTCCTGGGAAACTCGTGCTCGTCCTCTGAGGCTCCGAGTGCAGAGACCTCGATGGCAACTGCAGAAATGAAGGGCTGCGTTGAGTTGTCGAGAAGCAAGAACATAGCCAGCGCCTTGTGTTTGGGAGTCAGCAGCTGCTGGACTTTTGCGATTGCTTTCACTGTGCACTGAATACCAGGACGGCATGTGCACGTTAAAACAACGAGCTGGGCAAGAGCAGGAAGCGAGCACGGGCATCAGAGAGCATCTGGCATCTTGCCCTGGAAAGGACAGTGTTTTTGGAGTGTGAGTAAAATCGTGTTCCTGGACAAGGGAGGCATAAGTGCACTGCGCTCCTAAGCTATCTCCCTGCGAGACACACTGCCAAAGCTTTTCGCTATGATGCAGTCTAGTGCAGACGCACACTACGGCTCTCCGGAGCTGTCCGAAGCCAAGCGCCGGTGGCCGGCGTCTTTCGGCTGAAGCAGCGCTTCGGAGCGTACGGCTGTTGTGTGCGCGAAGCAGCCGCTTCTCCTGCTCCGGGAGCCGGACAGAGCGGTAGCTTATACGAGGGCGAAGAACGAAGCCGCAGAGCACCGGGCTTCTGCGCGCACCCTAAGGACTGCTAGAGGACCGTGGTGGCCGCTCGCCTGCCCCTTCAATTCCATTCTAGCATCCTTATGGAAGGTGTTCCAGGACAATTTTCCTGAGTTTTGAATTCGTCCTGATGCAGCCCCTCCTGGGAAACTCGTGCTCGTCCTCTGAGTCTCCGAGTGCAGAGACCTCGATGGCAACTGCAGAAATGAAGGGCTGCGTTGAGTTGTCGAGAAGCAAGAACATAGCCAGCGCCTTGTGTTTGGGAGTCAGCAGCTGCTGGACTTTTGCGATTGCTTTCACTGTGCACTGAATACCAGGACGGCATGTGCACGTAAAAACAACGAGCTGGGCAAGAGTAATCGAAAGATCACGGCCGTCAGAAAGCAGCTTATATATTGCCCTAAAAAGAGCACTGTTTTTGGAGTGTGCAGTAAAATCGTGTTTCTGGACAAAGGCGGCATAAGTGCGCTGCGCTCCTAAGCTATCTCCCTGCGAGACACACTGCCAAAGCTTTTCGCTATGATGCAGTCTAGTGCAGACGCACACTACGGCTCTCGGCTGCTATCCTAAGCGAAGCGCTGGTCGCCGGCATCTTTCGGCTGAAGTAGCGCTTCGGAGCGTACAGCTGCCGCTCCGCTGTTGTGTGCGCGAAGCAGCCGCTTCTCCTGCTCCGGGAGCCGGACAGAGCGCTAGCTTGTACGAGGGCGAAGAACGAAGCCGCAGAGCACCGGGCTTCTGCGCGCACCCTAAGGACTGCTAGAGGACCGTGGTGGCCGCTCGCCTGCCTCTTCAATTCCATTCTAGCATCCTTATGGAAGGTGTTCCAGGACAATTTTCCTGAGTTTTGAATTCGTCCTGATGCAGCCCCTCCTGGGAAACTCGTGCTCGTCCTCTGAGGCTCCGAGTGCAGAGACCTCGATGGCAACTGCAGAAATGAAGGGCTGCGTTGAGTTGTCGAGAAGCAAGAACATAGCCAGCGCCTTGTGTTTGGGAGTCAGCAGTTGCAGGACTTTTGCGATTGCTTTCACGGTGCACTGAATACCAGGACGGCATGTGCACGTTAAAACAACGAGCTGGGCAAGAGCAGGAAGGGAGCACGGCCATCAAAGAGCATCTGGCATCTTGCCCTGGAAAAGAGCACTGTTTTTGGAGTGTGCAGTAAAATCGTGTTTCTGGACAAGGGAGGCATAAGTGCGCTGCGCTCCTAAGCTATCTCCCTGCGAGACACACTGCCAAAGCTTTTCGCTATGATGCAGTCTAGTGCAGACGCACACTACGGCTCTCCGGAGCTGTCCGAAGCCAAGCGCCGGTGGCCGGCGTCTTTCGGCTGAAGCAGCGCTTCGGAGCGTACGGCTGTTGTGTGCGCGAAGCAGCCGCTTCTCCTGCTCCGGGAGCCGGACAGAGCGGTAGCTTGTACGAGGGCGAAGAACGAAGCCGCAGAGCACCGGGCTTCTGCGCGCACCCTAAGGACTGCTAGAGGACCGTGGTGGCCGCTCGCCTGCCCCTTCAATTCCATTCTAGCATCCTTATGGAAGGTGTTCCAGGACAATTTTCCTGAGTTTTGAATTCGTCCTGATGCAGCCCCTCCTGGGAAACTCGTGCTCGTCCTCTGAGGCTCCGAGTGCAGAGACCTCGATGGCAACTGCAGAAATGAAGGGCTGCGTTGAGTTGTCGAGAAGCAAGAACATAGCCAGCGCCTTGTGTTTGGGAGTCAGCAGCTGCTAGACTTTTGCGATTGCTTTCACTGTGCACTGAATACCAGGACGGCATGTGCACGTAAAAACAACGAGCTGGGCAAGAGTAATCGAAAGATCACGGCCGTCAGAAAGCAGCTTATATATTGCCCTAAAAAGAGCACTGTTTTTGGAGTGTGCAGTAAAATCGTGTTTCTGGACAAAGGCGGCATAAGTGCGCTGAGCTCCTAAGCTATCTCCCTGCGAGACACACTGCCAAAGCTTTTCGCTATGATGCAGTCTAGTGCAGACGCACACTACGGCTCTCGGCTGCTATCCTAAGCGAAGCGCTGGTCGCCGGCGTCTTTCGGCTGAAGTAGCGCTTCGGAGCGTACGGCTGCCGCTCCGCTGTTGTGTGCGCGAAGCAGCCGCTTCTCCTGCTCCGGGAGCCGGACAGAGCGCTAGCTTGTACGAGGGCGAAGAACGAAGCCGCAGAGCACCGGGCTTCTGCGCGCACCCTAAGGACTGCTAGAGGACCGTGGTGGCCGCTCACCTGCCTCTTCAATTCCCTTCTAGCATCCTTATGGAAGATGTTCCAGGACAATTTTCCTGAGTTTTGAATTCGTCCTGATGCAGCCCCTCCTGGGAAACTCGTGCTCGTCCTCTGAGGCTCCGAGTGCAGAGACCTCGATGGCAACTGCAGAAATGAAGGGCTGCGTTGAGTTGTCGAGAAGCAAGAACATAGCCAGCGCCTTGTGTTTGGGAGTCAGCAGTTGCAGGACTTTTGCGATTGCTTTCACGGTGCACTGAATACCAGGACGGCATGTGCACGTTAAAACAACGAGCTGGGCAAGAGCAGGAAGGGAGCACGGCCATCAAAGAGCATCTGGCATCTTGCCCTGGAAAGAGCACTGCTTTTGGAGTGTGCAGTAAAATCGTGTTCCTGGACAAGGGAGGCATAAGTGCGCTGCGCTCCTAAGCTATCTCCCTGCGAGACACACTGCCAAAGCTTTTCGCTATGATGCAGTCTAGTGCAGACGCACACTACGGCTCTCCGGAGCTGTACGAAGCCAAACGCCGGTGGCCGGCGTCTTTCGGCTGAAGCAGCGCTTCGGAGCGTACGGCTGTTGTGTGCGCGAAGCAGCCGCTTCTCCTGCTCCGGGAGCCGGACAGAGCGGTAGCTTGTACGAGGGCGAAGAACGAAGCCACAGAGCACCGGGCTTCTGCGCGCACCCTAAGGACTGCTAGAGGACCGTGGTGGCCGCTCGCCTGCCCCTTCAATTCCATTCTAGCATCCTTATGGAAGGTGTTCCAGGACAATTTTCCTGAGTTTTGAATTCGTCCTGATGCAGCCCCTCCTGGGAAACTCGTGCTCGTCCTCTGAGGCTCCGAGTGCAGAGACCTCGATGGCAACTGCAGAAATGAAGGGCTGCGTTGAGTTGTCGAGAAGCAAGAACATAGCCAGCGCCTTGTGTTTGGGAGTCAGCAGCTGCTGGACTTTTGCGATTGCTTTCACTGTGCACTGAATACCAGGACGGCATGTGCACGTTAAAACAACGAGCTGGGCAAGAGCAGGAAGCGAGCACGGGCATCAGAGAGCATCTGGCATCTTGCCCTGGAAAGGACAGTGTTTTTGGAGTGTGAGTAAAATCGTGTTCCTGGACAAGGGAGGCATAAGTGCACTGCGCTCCTAAGCTATCTCCCTGCGAGACACACTGCCAAAGCTTTTCGCTATGATGCAGTCTAGTGCAGACGCACACTACGGCTCTCCGGAGCTGTCCGAAGCCAAGCGCCGGTGGCCGGCGTCTTTCGGCTGAAGCAGCGCTTCGGAGCGTACGGCTGTTGTGTGCGCGAAGCAGCCGCTTCTCCTGCTCCGGGAGCCGGACAGAGCGGTAGCTTATACGAGGGCGAAGAACGAAGCCGCAGAGCACCGGGCTTCTGCGCACACCCTAAGGACTGCTAGAGGACCGTGGTGGCCGCTCGCCTGCCCCTTCAATTCCATTCTAGCATCCTTATGGAAGGTGTTCCAGGACAATTTTCCTGAGTTTTGAATTCGTCCTGATGCAGCCCCTCCTGGGAAACTCGTGCTCGTCCTCTGAGGCTCCGAGTGCAGAGACCTCGATGGCAACTGCAGAAATGAAGGGCTGCGTTGAGTTGTCGAGAAGCAAGAACATAGCCAGCGCCTTGTGTTTGGGAGTCAGCAGCTGCTGGACTTTTGCGATTGCTTTCACTGTGCACTGAATACCAGGACGGCATGTGCACGTAAAAACAACGAGCTGGGCAAGAGTAATCGAAAGATCACGGCCGTCAGAAAGCAGCTTATATATTGCCCTAAAAAGAGCACTGTTTTTGGAGTGTGCAGTAAAATCGTGTTTCTGGACAAAGGCGGCATAAGTGCGCTGCGCTCCTAAGCTATCTCCCTGCGAGACACACTGCCAAAGCTTTTCGCTATGATGCAGTCTAGTGCAGACGCACACTACGGCTCTCCGGAGCTGTACGAAGCCAAACGCCGGTGGCCGGCGTCTTTCGGCTGAAGCAGCGCTTCGGAGCGTACGGCTGTTGTGTGCGCGAAGCAGCCGCTTCTCCTGCTCCGGGAGCCGGACAGAGCGGTAGCTTGTACGAGGGCGAAGAACGAAGCCGCAGAGCACCGGGCTTCTGCGCGCACCCTAAGGACTGCTAGAGGACCGTGGTGGCCGCTCGCCTGCCCCTTCAATTCCATTCTAGCATCCTTATGGAAGGTGTTCCAGGACAATTTTCCTGAGTTTTGAATTCGTCCTGATGCAGCCCCTCCTGGGAAACTCGTGCTCGTCCTCTGAGGCTCCGAGTGCAGAGACCTCGATGGCAACTGCAGAAATGAAGGGCTGCGTTGAGTTGTCGAGAAGCAAGAACATAGCCAGCGCCTTGTGTTTGGGAGTCAGCAGCTGCTAGACTTTTGCGATTGCTTTCACTGTGCACTGAATACCAGGACGGCATGTGCACGTAAAAACAACGAGCTGGGCAAGAGTAATCGAAAGATCACGGCCGTCAGAAAGCAGCTTATATATTGCCCTAAAAAGAGCACTGTTTTTGGAGTGTGCAGTAAAATCGTGTTTCTGGACAAAGGCGGCATAAGTGCGCTGCGCTCCTAAGCTATCTCCCTGCGAGACACACTGCCAAAGCTTTTCGCTATGATGCAGTCTAGTGCAGACGCACACTACGGCTCTCGGCTGCTATCCTAAGCGAAGCGCTGGTCGCCGGCGTCTTTCGGCTGAAGTAGCGCTTCGGAGCGTACAGCTGCCGCTCCGCTGTTGTGTGCGCGAAGCAGCCGCTTCTCCTGCTCCGGGAGCGGGACAGAGCGCTAGCTTGTACGAGGGCGAAGAACGAAGCCGCAGAGCACCGGGCTTCTGCGCGCACCCTAAGGACTGCTAGAGGACCGTGGTGGCCGCTCGCCTGCCTCTTCAATTCCATTCTAGCATCCTTATGGAAGGTGTTCCAGGACAATTTTCCTGAGTTTTGAATTCGTCCTGATGCAGCCCCTCCTGGGAAACTCGTGCTCGTCCTCTGAGGCTCCGAGTGCAGAGACCTCGATGGCAACTGCAGAAATGAAGGGCTGCGTTGAGTTGTCGAGAAGCAAGAACATAGCCAGCGCCTTGTGTTTGGGAGTCAGCAGTTGCAGGACTTTTGCGATTGCTTTCACGGTGCACTGAATACCAGGACGGCATGTGCACGTTAAAACAACGAGCTGGGCAAGAGCAGGAAGGGAGCACGGCCATCAAAGAGCATCTGGCATCTTGCCCTGGAAAGAGCACTGCTTTTGGAGTGTGCAGTAAAATCGTGTTCCTGGACAAGGGAGGCATAAGTGCGCTGCGCTCCTAAGCTATCTCCCTGCGAGACACACTGCCAAAGCTTTTCGCTATGATGCAGTCTAGTGCAGACGCACACTACGGCTCTCCGGAGCTGTCCGAAGCCAAACGCCGGTGGCCGGCGTCTTTCGGCTGAAGCAGCGCTTCGGAGCGTACGGCTGTTGTGTGCGCGAAGCAGCCGCTTCTCCTGCTCCGGGAGCCGGACAGAGCGGTAGCTTGTACGAGGGCGAAGAACGAAGCCGCAGAGCACCGGGCTTCTGCGCGCACCCTAAGGACTGCTAGAGGACCGTGGTGGCCGCTCGCCTGCCCCTTCAATTCCATTCTAGCATCCTTATGGAAGGTGTTCCAGGACAATTTTCCTGAGTTTTGAATTCGTCCTGATGCAGCCCCTCCTGGGAAACTCGTGCTCGTCCTCTGAGGCTCCGAGTGCAGAGACCTCGATGGCAACTGCAGAAATGAAGGGCTGCGTTGAGTTGTCGAGAAGCAAGAACATAGCCAGCGCCTTGTGTTTGGGAGTCAGCAGCTGCTGGACTTTTGCGATTGCTTTCACTGTGCACTGAATACCAGGACGGCATGTGCACGTTAAAACAACGAGCTGGGCAAGAGCAGGAAGCGAGCACGGGCATCAGAGAGCATCTGGCATCTTGCCCTGGAAAGGACAGTGTTTTTGGAGTGTGAGTAAAATCGTGTTCCTGGACAAGGGAGGCATAAGTGCACTGCGCTCCTAAGCTATCTCCCTGCGAGACACACTGCCAAAGCTTTTCGCTATGATGCAGTCTAGTGCAGACGCACACTACGGCTCTCCGGAGCTGTCCGAAGCCAAGCGCCGGTGGCCGGCGTCTTTCGGCTGAAGCAGCGCTTCGGAGCGTACGGCTGTTGTGTGCGCGAAGCAGCCGCTTCTCCTGCTCCGGGAGCCGGACAGAGCGGTAGCTTATACGAGGGCGAAGAACGAAGCCGCAGAGCACCGGGCTTCTGCGCGCACCCTAAGGACTGCTAGAGGACCGTGGTGGCCGCTCGCCTGCCCCTTCAATTCCATTCTAGCATCCTTATGGAAGGTGTTCCAGGACAATTTTCCTGAGTTTTGAATTCGTCCTGATGCAGCCCCTCCTGGGAAACTCGTGCTCGTCCTCTGAGTCTCCGAGTGCAGAGACCTCGATGGCAACTGCAGAAATGAAGGGCTGCGTTGAGTTGTCGAGAAGCAAGAACATAGCCAGCGCCTTGTGTTTGGGAGTCAGCAGCTGCTGGACTTTTGCGATTGCTTTCACTGTGCACTGAATACCAGGACGGCATGTGCACGTAAAAACAACGAGCTGGGCAAGAGTAATCGAAAGATCACGGCCGTCAGAAAGCAGCTTATATATTGCCCTAAAAAGAGCACTGTTTTTGGAGTGTGCAGTAAAATCGTGTTTCTGGACAAAGGCGGCATAAGTGCGCTGCGCTCCTAAGCTATCTCCCTGCGAGACACACTGCCAAAGCTTTTCGCTATGATGCAGTCTAGTGCAGACGCACACTACGGCTCTCGGCTGCTATCCTAAGCGAAGCGCTGGTCGCCGGCATCTTTCGGCTGAAGTAGCGCTTCGGAGCGTACAGCTGCCGCTCCGCTGTTGTGTGCGCGAAGCAGCCGCTTCTCCTGCTCCGGGAGCCGGACAGAGCGCTAGCTTGTACGAGGGCGAAGAACGAAGCCGCAGAGCACCGGGCTTCTGCGCGCACCCTAAGGACTGCTAGAGGACCGTGGTGGCCGCTCGCCTGCCTCTTCAATTCCATTCTAGCATCCTTATGGAAGGTGTTCCAGGACAATTTTCCTGAGTTTTGAATTCGTCCTGATGCAGCCCCTCCTGGGAAACTCGTGCTCGTCCTCTGAGGCTCCGAGTGCAGAGACCTCGATGGCAACTGCAGAAATGAAGGGCTGCGTTGAGTTGTCGAGAAGCAAGAACATAGCCAGCGCCTTGTGTTTGGGAGTCAGCAGTTGCAGGACTTTTGCGATTGCTTTCACGGTGCACTGAATACCAGGACGGCATGTGCACGTTAAAACAACGAGCTGGGCAAGAGCAGGAAGGGAGCACGGCCATCAAAGAGCATCTGGCATCTTGCCCTGGAAAAGAGCACTGTTTTTGGAGTGTGCAGTAAAATCGTGTTTCTGGACAAGGGAGGCATAAGTGCGCTGCGCTCCTAAGCTATCTCCCTGCGAGACACACTGCCAAAGCTTTTCGCTATGATGCAGTCTAGTGCAGACGCACACTACGGCTCTCCGGAGCTGTCCGAAGCCAAGCGCCGGTGGCCGGCGTCTTTCGGCTGAAGCAGCGCTTCGGAGCGTACGGCTGTTGTGTGCGCGAAGCAGCCGCTTCTCCTGCTCCGGGAGCCGGACAGAGCGGTAGCTTGTACGAGGGCGAAGAACGAAGCCGCAGAGCACCGGGCTTCTGCGCGCACCCTAAGGACTGCTAGAGGACCGTGGTGGCCGCTCGCCTGCCCCTTCAATTCCATTCTAGCATCCTTATGGAAGGTGTTCCAGGACAATTTTCCTGAGTTTTGAATTCGTCCTGATGCAGCCCCTCCTGGGAAACTCGTGCTCGTCCTCTGAGGCTCCGAGTGCAGAGACCTCGATGGCAACTGCAGAAATGAAGGGCTGCGTTGAGTTGTCGAGAAGCAAGAACATAGCCAGCGCCTTGTGTTTGGGAGTCAGCAGCTGCTAGACTTTTGCGATTGCTTTCACTGTGCACTGAATACCAGGACGGCATGTGCACGTAAAAACAACGAGCTGGGCAAGAGTAATCGAAAGATCACGGCCGTCAGAAAGCAGCTTATATATTGCCCTAAAAAGAGCACTGTTTTTGGAGTGTGCAGTAAAATCGTGTTTCTGGACAAAGGCGGCATAAGTGCGCTGCGCTCCTAAGCTATCTCCCTGCGAGACACACTGCCAAAGCTTTTCGCTATGATGCAGTCTAGTGCAGACGCACACTACGGCTCTCGGCTGCTATCCTAAGCGAAGCGCTGGTCGCCGGCGTCTTTCGGCTGAAGTAGCGCTTCGGAGCGTACAGCTGCCGCTCCGCTGTTGTGTGCGCGAAGCAGCCGCTTCTCCTGCTCCGGGAGCCGGACAGAGCGCTAGCTTGTACGAGGGCGAAGAACGAAGCCGCAGAGCACCGGGCTTCTGCGCGCACCCTAAGGACTGCTAGAGGACCGTGGTGGCCGCTCGCCTGCCTCTTCAATTCCATTCTAGCATCCTTATGGAAGGTGTTCCAGGACAATTTTCCTGAGTTTTGAATTCGTCCTGATGCAGCCCCTCCTGGGAAACTCGTGCTCGTCCTCTGAGGCTCCGAGTGCAGAGACCTCGATGGCAACTGCAGAAATGAAGGGCTGCGTTGAGTTGTCGAGAAGCAAGAACATAGCCAGCGCCTTGTGTTTGGGAGTCAGCAGTTGCAGGACTTTTGCGATTGCTTTCACGGTGCACTGAATACCAGGACGGCATGTGCACGTTAAAACAACGAGCTGGGCAAGAGCAGGAAGGGAGCACGGCCATCAAAGAGCATCTGGCATCTTGCCCTGGAAAGAGCACTGCTTTTGGAGTGTGCAGTAAAATCGTGTTCCTGGACAAGGGAGGCATAAGTGCGCTGCGCTCCTAAGCTATCTCCCTGCGAGACACACTGCCAAAGCTTTTCGCTATGATGCAGTCTAGTGCAGACGCACACTACGGCTCTCCGGAGCTGTCCGAAGCCAAACGCCGGTGGCCGGCGTCTTTCGGCTGAAGCAGCGCTTCGGAGCGTACGGCTGTTGTGTGCGCGAAGCAGCCGCTTCTCCTGCTCCGGGAGCCGGACAGAGCGGTAGCTTGTACGAGGGCGAAGAACGAAGCCGCAGAGCACCGGGCTTCTGCGCGCACCCTAAGGACTGCTAGAGGACCGTGGTGGCCGCTCGCCTGCCCCTTCAATTCCATTCTAGCATCCTTATGGAAGGTGTTCCAGGACAATTTTCCTGAGTTTTGAATTCGTCCTGATGCAGCCCCTCCTGGGAAACTCGTGCTCGTCCTCTGAGGCTCCGAGTGCAGAGACCTCGATGGCAACTGCAGAAATGAAGGGCTGCGTTGAGTTGTCGAGAAGCAAGAACATAGCCAGCGCCTTGTGTTTGGGAGTCAGCAGCTGCTGGACTTTTGCGATTGCTTTCACTGTGCACTGAATACCAGGACGGCATGTGCACGTTAAAACAACGAGCTGGGCAAGAGCAGGAAGCGAGCACGGGCATCAGAGAGCATCTGGCATCTTGCCCTGGAAAGGACAGTGTTTTTGGAGTGTGAGTAAAATCGTGTTCCTGGACAAGGGAGGCATAAGTGCACTGCGCTCCTAAGCTATCTCCCTGCGAGACACACTGCCAAAGCTTTTCGCTATGATGCAGTCTAGTGCAGACGCACACTACGGCTCTCCGGAGCTGTCCGAAGCCAAGCGCCGGTGGCCGGCGTCTTTCGGCTGAAGCAGCGCTTCGGAGCGTACGGCTGTTGTGTGCGCGAAGCAGCCGCTTCTCCTGCTCCGGGAGCCGGACAGAGCGGTAGCTTATACGAGGGCGAAGAACGAAGCCGCAGAGCACCGGGCTTCTGCGCGCACCCTAAGGACTGCTAGAGGACCGTGGTGGCCGCTCGCCTGCCCCTTCAATTCCATTCTAGCATCCTTATGGAAGGTGTTCCAGGACAATTTTCCTGAGTTTTGAATTCGTCCTGATGCAGCCCCTCCTGGGAAACTCGTGCTCGTCCTCTGAGTCTCCGAGTGCAGAGACCTCGATGGCAACTGCAGAAATGAAGGGCTGCGTTGAGTTGTCGAGAAGCAAGAACATAGCCAGCGCCTTGTGTTTGGGAGTCAGCAGCTGCTGGACTTTTGCGATTGCTTTCACTGTGCACTGAATACCAGGACGGCATGTGCACGTAAAAACAACGAGCTGGGCAAGAGTAATCGAAAGATCACGGCCGTCAGAAAGCAGCTTATATATTGCCCTAAAAAGAGCACTGTTTTTGGAGTGTGCAGTAAAATCGTGTTTCTGGACAAAGGCGGCATAAGTGCGCTGCGCTCCTAAGCTATCTCCCTGCGAGACACACTGCCAAAGCTTTTCGCTATGATGCAGTCTAGTGCAGACGCACACTACGGCTCTCGGCTGCTATCCTAAGCGAAGCGCTGGTCGCCGGCGTCTTTCGGCTGAAGTAGCGCTTCGGAGCGTACAGCTGCCGCTCCGCTGTTGTGTGCGCGAAGCAGCCGCTTCTCCTGCTCCGGGAGCCGGACAGAGCGCTAGCTTGTACGAGGGCGAAGAACGAAGCCGCAGAGCACCGGGCTTCTGCGCGCACCCTAAGGACTGCTAGAGGACCGTGGTGGCCGCTCGCCTGCCTCTTCAATTCCATTCTAGCATCCTTATGGAAGGTGTTCCAGGACAATTTTCCTGAGTTTTGAATTCGTCCTGATGCAGCCCCTCCTGGGAAACTCGTGCTCGTCCTCTGAGGCTCCGAGTGCAGAGACCTCGATGGCAACTGCAGAAATGAAGGGCTGCGTTGAGTTGTCGAGAAGCAAGAACATAGCCAGCGCCTTGTGTTTGGGAGTCAGCAGTTGCAGGACTTTTGCGATTGCTTTCACGGTGCACTGAATACCAGGACGGCATGTGCACGTTAAAACAACGAGCTGGGCAAGAGCAGGAAGGGAGCACGGCCATCAAAGAGCATCTGGCATCTTGCCCTGGAAAAGAGCACTGTTTTTGGAGTGTGCAGTAAAATCGTGTTTCTGGACAAGGGAGGCATAAGTGCGCTGCGCTCCTAAGCTATCTCCCTGCGAGACACACTGCCAAAGCTTTTCGCTATGATGCAGTCTAGTGCAGACGCACACTACGGCTCTCCGGAGCTGTCCGAAGCCAAGCGCCGGTGGCCGGCGTCTTTCGGCTGAAGCAGCGCTTCGGAGCGTACGGCTGTTGTGTGCGCGAAGCAGCCGCTTCTCCTGCTCCGGGAGCCGGACAGAGCGGTAGCTTGTACGAGGGCGAAGAACGAAGCCGCAGAGCACCGGCCTTCTGCGCGCACCCTAAGGACTGCTAGAGGACCGTGGTGGCCGCTCGCCTGCCCCTTCAATTCCATTCTAGCATCCTTATGGAAGGTGTTCCAGGACAATTTTCCTGAGTTTTGAATTCGTCCTGATGCAGCCCCTCCTGGGAAACTCGTGCTCGTCCTCTGAGGCTCCGAGTGCAGAGACCTCGATGGCAACTGCAGAAATGAAGGGCTGCGTTGAGTTGTCGAGAAGCAAGAACATAGCCAGCGCCTTGTGTTTGGGAGTCAGCAGCTGCTGGACTTTTGCGATTGCTTTCACTGTGCACTGAATACCAGGACGGCATGTGCACGTTAAAACAACGAGCTGGGCAAGAGTAATCGAAAGATCACGGCCGTCAGAAAGCAGCTTATATATTGCCCTAAAAAGAGCACTGTTTTTGGAGTGTGCAGTAAAATCGTGTTTCTGGACAAAGGCGGCATAAGTGCGCTGAGCTCCTAAGCTATCTCCCTGCGAGACACACTGCCAAAGCTTTTCGCTATGATGCAGTCTAGTGCAGACGCACACTACGGCTCTCGGCTGCTATCCTAAGCGAAGCGCTGGTCGCCGGCGTCTTTCGGCTGAAGTAGCGCTTCGGAGCGTACGGCTGCCGCTCCGCTGTTGTGTGCGCGAAGCAGCCGCTTCTCCTGCTCCGGGAGCCGGACAGAGCGCTAGCTTGTACGAGGGCGAAGAACGAAGCCGCAGAGCACCGGGCTTCTGCGCGCACCCTAAGGACTGCTAGAGGACCGTGGTGGCCGCTCACCTGCCTCTTCAATTCCCTTCTAGCATACTTATGGAAGATGTTCCAGGACAATTTTCCTGAGTTTTGAATTCGTCCTGATGCAGCCCCTCCTGGGAAACTCGTGCTCGTCCTCTGAGGCTCCGAGTGCAGAGACCTCGATGGCAACTGCAGAAATGAAGGGCTGCGTTGAGTTGTCGAGAAGCAAGAACATAGCCAGCGCCTTGTGTTTGGGAGTCAGCAGTTGCAGGACTTTTGCGATTGCTTTCACGGTGCACTGAATACCAGGACGGCATGTGCACGTTAAAACAACGAGCTGGGCAAGAGCAGGAAGGGAGCACGGCCATCAAAGAGCATCTGGCATCTTGCCCTGGAAAGAGCACTGCTTTTGGAGTGTGCAGTAAAATCGTGTTCCTGGACAAGGGAGGCATAAGTGCGCTGCGCTCCTAAGCTATCTCCCTGCGAGACACACTGCCAAAGCTTTTCGCTATGATGCAGTCTAGTGCAGACGCACACTACGGCTCTCCGGAGCTGTACGAAGCCAAACGCCGGTGGCCGGCGTCTTTCGGCTGAAGCAGCGCTTCGGAGCGTACGGCTGTTGTGTGCGCGAAGCAGCCGCTTCTCCTGCTCCGGGAGCCGGACAGAGCGCTAGCTTATACGAGGGCGAAGAACGAAGCCGCAGAGCACCGGGCTTCTGCGCGCACCCTAAGGACTGCTAGAGGACCGTGGTGGCCGCTCGCCTGCCCCTTCAATTCCATTCTAGCATCCTTATGGAAGGTGTTCCAGGACAATTTTCCTGAGTTTTGAATTCGTCCTGATGCAGCCCCTCCTGGGAAACTCGTGCTCGTCCTCTGAGTCTCCGAGTGCAGAGACCTCGATGGCAACTGCAGAAATGAAGGGCTGCGTTGAGTTGTCGAGAAGCAAGAACATAGCCAGCGCCTTGTGTTTGGGAGTCAGCAGCTGCTGGACTTTTGCGATTGCTTTCACTGTGCACTGAATACCAGGACGGCATGTGCACGTAAAAACAACGAGCTGGGCAAGAGTAATCGAAAGATCACGGCCGTCAGAAAGCAGCTTATATATTGCCCTAAAAAGAGCACTGTTTTTGGAGTGTGCAGTAAAATCGTGTTTCTGGACAAAGGCGGCATAAGTGCGCTGCGCTCCTAAGCTATCTCCCTGCGAGACACACTGCCAAAGCTTTTCGCTATGATGCAGTCTAGTGCAGACGCACACTACGGCTCTCGGCTGCTATCCTAAGCGAAGCGCTGGTCGCCGGCGTCTTTCGGCTGAAGTAGCGCTTCGGAGCGTACAGCTGCCGCTCCGCTGTTGTGTGCGCGAAGCAGCCGCTTCTCCTGCTCCGGGAGCCGGACAGAGCGCTAGCTTGTACGAGGGCGAAGAACGAAGCCGCAGAGCACCGGGCTTCTGCGCGCACCCTAAGGACTGCTAGAGGACCGTGGTGGCCGCTCGCCTGCCCCTTCAATTCCATTCTAGCATCCTTATGGAAGGTGTTCCAGGACAATTTTCCTGAGTTTTGAATTCGTCCTGATGCAGCCCCTCCTGGGAAACTCGTGCTCGTCCTCTGAGGCTCCGAGTGCAGAGACCTCGATGGCAACTGCAGAAATGAAGGGCTGCGTTGAGTTGTCGAGAAGCAAGAACATAGCCAGCGCCTTGTGTTTGGGAGTCAGCAGTTGCAGGACTTTTGCGATTGCTTTCACGGTGCACTGAATACCAGGACGGCATGTGCACGTTAAAACAACGAGCTGGGCAAGAGCAGGAAGGGAGCACGGCCATCAAAGAGCATCTGGCATCTTGCCCTGGAAAAGAGCACTGTTTTTGGAGTGTGCAGTAAAATCGTGTTTCTGGACAAGGGAGGCATAAGTGCGCTGCGCTCCTAAGCTATCTCCCTGCGAGACACACTGCCAAAGCTTTTCGCTATGATGCAGTCTAGTGCAGACGCACACTACGGCTCTCCGGAGCTGTCCGAAGCCAAGCGCCGGTGGCCGGCGTCTTTCGGCTGAAGCAGCGCTTCGGAGCGTACGGCTGTTGTGTGCGCGAAGCAGCCGCTTCTCCTGCTCCGGGAGCCGGACAGAGCGGTAGCTTGTACGAGGGCGAAGAACGAAGCCGCAGAGCACCGGGCTTCTGCGCGCACCCTAAGGACTGCTAGAGGACCGTGGTGGCCGCTCGCCTGCCCCTTCAATTCCATTCTAGCATCCTTATGGAAGGTGTTCCAGGACAATTTTCCTGAGTTTTGAATTCGTCCTGATGCAGCCCCTCCTGGGAAACTCGTGCTCGTCCTCTGAGGCTCCGAGTGCAGAGACCTCGATGGCAACTGCAGAAATGAAGGGCTGCGTTGAGTTGTCGAGAAGCAAGAACATAGCCAGCGCCTTGTGTTTGGGAGTCAGCAGCTGCTAGACTTTTGCGATTGCTTTCACTGTGCACTGAATACCAGGACGGCATGTGCACGTAAAAACAACGAGCTGGGCAAGAGTAATCGAAAGATCACGGCCGTCAGAAAGCAGCTTATATATTGCCCTAAAAAGAGCACTGTTTTTGGAGTGTGCAGTAAAATCGTGTTTCTGGACAAAGGCGGCATAAGTGCGCTGAGCTCCTAAGCTATCTCCCTGCGAGACACACTGCCAAAGCTTTTCGCTATGATGCAGTCTAGTGCAGACGCACACTACGGCTCTCGGCTGCTATCCTAAGCGAAGCGCTGGTCGCCGGCGTCTTTCGGCTGAAGTAGCGCTTCGGAGCGTACGGCTGCCGCTCCGCTGTTGTGTGCGCGAAGCAGCCGCTTCTCCTGCTCCGGGAGCCGGACAGAGCGCTAGCTTGTACGAGGGCGAAGAACGAAGCCGCAGAGCACCGGGCTTCTGCGCGCACCCTAAGGACTGCTAGAGGACCGTGGTGGCCGCTCACCTGCCTCTTCAATTCCCTTCTAGCATACTTATGGAAGATGTTCCAGGACAATTTTCCTGAGTTTTGAATTCGTCCTGATGCAGCCCCTCCTGGGAAACTCGTGCTCGTCCTCTGAGGCTCCGAGTGCAGAGACCTCGATGGCAACTGCAGAAATGAAGGGCTGCGTTGAGTTGTCGAGAAGCAAGAACATAGCCAGCGCCTTGTGTTTGGGAGTCAGCAGTTGCAGGACTTTTGCGATTGCTTTCACGGTGCACTGAATACCAGGACGGCATGTGCACGTTAAAACAACGAGCTGGGCAAGAGCAGGAAGGGAGCACGGCCATCAAAGAGCATCTGGCATCTTGCCCTGGAAAGAGCACTGCTTTTGGAGTGTGCAGTAAAATCGTGTTCCTGGACAAGGGAGGCATAAGTGCGCTGCGCTCCTAAGCTATCTCCCTGCGAGACACACTGCCAAAGCTTTTCGCTATGATGCAGTCTAGTGCAGACGCACACTACGGCTCTCCGGAGCTGTACGAAGCCAAACGCCGGTGGCCGGCGTCTTTCGGCTGAAGCAGCGCTTCGGAGCGTACGGCTGTTGTGTGCGCGAAGCAGCCGCTTCTCCTGCTCCGGGAGCCGGACAGAGCGGTAGCTTGTATGAGGGCGAAGAACGAAGCCGCAGAGCACCGGGCTTCTGCGCGCACCCTAAGGACTGCTAGAGGACCGTGGTGGCCGCTCGCCTGCCCCTTCAATTCCATTCTAGCATCCTTATGGAAGGTGTTCCAGGACAATTTTCCTGAGTTTTGAATTCGTCCTGATGCAGCCCCTCCTGGGAAACTCGTGCTCGTCCTCTGAGGCTCCGAGTGCAGAGACCTCGATGGCAACTGCAGAAATGAAGGGCTGCGTTGAGTTGTCGAGAAGCAAGAACATAGCCAGCGCCTTGTGTTTGGGAGTCAGCAGCTGCTGGACTTTTGCGATTGCTTTCACTGTGCACTGAATACCAGGACGGCATGTGCACGTTAAAACAACGAGCTGGGCAAGAGCAGGAAGCGAGCACGGGCATCAGAGAGCATCTGGCATCTTGCCCTGGAAAGGACAGTGTTTTTGGAGTGTGAGTAAAATCGTGTTCCTGGACAAGGGAGGCATAAGTGCACTGCGCTCCTAAGCTATCTCCCTGCGAGACACACTGCCAAAGCTTTTCGCTATGATGCAGTCTAGTGCAGACGCACACTACGGCTCTCCGGAGCTGTCCGAAGCCAAGCGCCGGTGGCCGGCGTCTTTCGGCTGAAGCAGCGCTTCGGAGCGTACGGCTGTTGTGTGCGCGAAGCAGCCGCTTCTCCTGCTCCGGGAGCCGGACAGAGCGCTAGCTTGTACGAGGGCGAAGAACGAAGCCGCAGAGCACCGGGCTTCTGCGCGCACACTAGAGGACTGCTAGAGGACCGTGGTGGCCGCTCGCCTGCCCCTTCAATTCCATTCTAGCATCCTTATGGAAGGTGTTCCAGGACAATTTTCCTGAGTTTTGAATTCGTCCTGATGCAGCCCCTCCTGGGAAACTCGTGCTCGTCCTCTGAGGCTCCGAGTGCAGAGACCTCGATGGCAACTGCAGAAATGAAGGGCTGCGTTGAGTTGTCGAGAAGCAAGAACATAGCCAGCGCCTTGTGTTTGGGAGTCAGCAGCTGCTAGACTTTTGCGATTGCTTTCACTGTGCACTGAATACCAGGACGGCATGTGCACGTAAAAACAACGAGCTGGGCAAGAGTAATCGAAAGATCACGGCCGTCAGAAAGCAGCTTATATATTGCCCTAAAAAGAGCACTGTTTTTGGAGTGTGCAGTAAAATCGTGTTTGTGGACAAAGGCGGCATAAGTGCGCTGAGCTCCTAAGCTATCTCCCTGCGAGACACACTGCCAAAGCTTTTCGCTATGATGCAGTCTAGTGCAGACGCACACTACGGCTCTCGGCTACTATCCTAAGCGAAGCGCTGGTCGCCGGCGTCTTTCGGCTGATTTAGCGCTTCGGAGCGTACGGCTGCCGCTCCGCTGTTGTGTGCGCGAAGCAGCCGCTTCTCCTGCTCCGGGAGCCGGACAGAGCGCTAGCTTGTACGAGGGCGAAGAACGAAGCCGCAGAGCACCGGGCTTCTGCGCGCACCCTAAGGACTGCTAGAGGACCGTGGTGGCCGCTCACCTGCCTCTTCAATTCCCTTCTAGCATACTTATGGAAGATGTTCCAGGACAATTTTCCTGAGTTTTGAATTCGTCCTGATGCAGCCCCTCCTGGGAAACTCGTGCTCGTCCTCTGAGGCTCCGAGTGCAGAGACCTCGATGGCAACTGCAGAAATGAAGGGCTGCGTTGAGTTGTCGAGAAGCATGAACATAGCCAGCGCCTTGTGTTTGGGAGTCAGCAGTTGCAGGACTTTTGCGATTGCTTTCACGGTGCACTGAATACCAGGACGGCATGTGCACGTTAAAACAACGAGCTGGGCAAGAGCAGGAAGGGAGCACGGCCATCAAAGAGCATCTGGCATCTTGCCCTGGAAAGAGCACTGCTTTTGGAGTGTGCAGTAAAATCGTGTTCCTGGACAAGGGAGGCATAAGTGCGCTGCGCTCCTAAGCTATCTCCCTGCGAGACACACTGCCAAAGCTTTTCGCTATGATGCAGTCTAGTGCAGACGCACACTACGGCTCTCCGGAGCTGTCCGAAGCCAAGCGCCGGTGGCCGGCGTCTTTCGGCTGAAGCAGCGCTTCGGAGCGTACGGCTGTTGTGTGCGCGAAGCAGCCGCTTCTCCTGCTCCGGGAGCCGGACAGAGCGGTAGCTTGTACGAGGGCGAAGAACGAAGCCGCAGAGCACCGGGCTTCTGCGCGCACACTAGAGGACTGCTAGAGGACCGTGGTGGCCGCTCGCCTGCCCCTTCAATTCCATTCTAGCATCCTTATGGAAGGTGTTCCAGGACAATTTTCCTGAGTTTTGAATTCGTCCTGATGCAGCCCCTCCTGGGAAACTCGTGCTCGTCCTCTGAGGCTCCGAGTGCAGAGACCTCGATGGCAACTGCAGAAATGAAGGGCTGCGTTGAGTTGTCGAGAAGCAAGAACATAGCCAGCGCCTTGTGTTTGGGAGTCAGCAGCTGCTGGACTTTTGCGATTGCTTTCACTGTGCACTGAATACCAGGACGGCATGTGCACGTTAAAACAACGAGCTGGGCAAGAGCAGGAAGCGAGCACGGGCATCAGAGAGCATCTGGCATCTTGCCCTGGAAAGGACAGTGTTTTTGGAGTGTGAGTAAAATCGTGTTCCTGGACAAGGGAGGCATAAGTGCACTGCGCTCCTAAGCTATCTCCCTGCGAGACACACTGCCAAAGCTTTTCGCTATGATGCAGTCTAGTGCAGACGCACACTACGGCTCTCCGGAGCTGTCCGAAGCCAAGCGCCGGTGGCCGGCGTCTTTCGGCTGAAGCAGCGCTTCGGAGCGTACGGCTGTTGTGTGCGCGAAGCAGCCGCTTCTCCTGCTCCGGGAGCCGGACAGAGCGGTAGCTTGTACGAGGGCGAAGAACGAAGCCGCAGAGCACCGGGCTTCTGCGCGCACCCTAAGGACTGCTAGAGGACCGTGGTGGCCGCTCGCCTGCCCCTTCAATTCCATTCTAGCATCCTTATGGAAGGTGTTCCAGGACAATTTTCCTGAGTTTTGAATTCGTCCTGATGCAGCCCCTCCTGGGAAACTCGTGCTCGTCCTCTGAGTCTCCGAGTGCAGAGACCTCGATGGCAACTGCAGAAATGAAGGGCTGCGTTGAGTTGTCGAGAAGCAAGAACATAGCCAGCGCCTTGTGTTTGGGAGTCAGCAGCTGCTGGACTTTTGCGATTGCTTTCACTGTGCACTGAATGCCAGGACGGCATGTGCACGTTAAAACAACGAGCTGGGCAAGAGTAATCGAAAGATCACGGCCGTCAGAAAGCAGCTTATATATTGCCCTAAAAAGAGCACTGTTTTTGGAGTGTGCAGTAAAATCGTGTTTCTGGACAAAGGCGGCATAAGTGCGCTGCGCTCCTAAGCTATCTCCCTGCGAGACACACTGCCAAAGCTTTTCGCTATGATGCAGTCTAGTGCAGACGCACACTAGGGCTCTCCGGAGCTGTCCGAAGCCAAGCGCCGGTGGCCGGCGTCTTTCGGCTGAAGCAGCGCTTCGGAGCGTACGGCTGTTGTGTGCGCGAAGCAGCCGCTTCTCCTGCTCCGGGAGCCGGACAGAGCGCTAGCTTGTACGAGGGCGAAGAACGAAGCCGCAGAGCACCGGGCTTCTGCGCGCACCCTAAGGACTGCTAGAGGACCGTGGTGGCCGCTCGCCTGCCCCTTCAATTCCATTCTAGCATCCTTATGGAAGGTGTTCCAGGACAATTTTCCTGAGTTTTGAATTCGTCCTGATGCAGCCCCTCCTGGGAAACTCGTGCTCGTCCTCTGAGGCTCCGAGTGCAGAGACCTCGATGGCAACTGCAGAAATGAAGGGCTGCGTTGAGTTGTCGAGAAGCAAGAACATAGCCAGCGCCTTGTGTTTGGGAGTCAGCAGCTGCAGGACTTTTGCGATTGCTTTCACGGTGCACTGAATACCAGGACGGCATGTGCACGTTAAAACAACGAGCTGGGCAAGAGCAGGAAGCGAGCACGGGCATCAGAGAGCATCTGGCATCTTGCCCTGGAAAGGACAGTGTTTTTGGAGTGTGAGTAAAATCGTGTTCATGGACAAGGGAGGCATAAGTGCACTGCGCTCCTAAGCTATCTCCCTGCGAGACACACTGCCAAAGCTTTTCGCTATGATGCAGTCTAGTGCAGACGCACACTAGGGCTCTCCGGAGCTGTCCGAAGCCAAGCGCCGGTGGCCGGCGTCTTTCGGCTGAAGCAGCGCTTCGGAGCGTACGGCTGTTGTGTGCGCGAAGCAGCCGCTTCTCCTGCTCCGGGAGCCGGACAGAGCGCTAGCTTGTACGAGGGCGAAGAACGAAGCCGCAGAGCACCGGGCTTCTGCGCGCACCCTAAGGACTGCTAGAGGACCGTGGTGGCCGCTCGCCTGCCCCTTCAATTCCATTCTAGCATCCTTATGGAAGGTGTTCCAGGACAATTTTCCTGAGTTTTGAATTCGTCCTGATGCAGCCCCTCCTGGGAAACTCGTGCTCGTCCTCTGAGGCTCCGAGTGCAGAGACCTCGATGGCAACTGCAGAAATGAAGGGCTGCGTTGAGTTGTCGAGAAGCAAGAACATAGCCAGCGCCTTGTGTTTGGGAGTCAGCAGCTGCTGGACTTTTGCGATTGCTTTCACTGTGCACTGAATACCAGGACGGCATGTGCACGTAAAAACAACGAGCTGGGCAAGAGCAGGAAGCGAGCACGGGCATCAGAGAGCATCTGGCATCTTGCCCTGGAAAGGACAGTGTTTTTGGAGTGTGCAGTAAAATCGTGTTTCTGGACAAAGGCGGCATAAGTGCGCTGCGCTCCTAAGCTATCTCCCTGCGAGACACACTGCCAAAGCTTTTCGCTATGATGCAGTCTAGTGCAGACGCACACTACGGCACTCCGGAGCTGTCCGAAGCCAAGCGCCGGTGGCCGGCGTCTTTCGGCTGAAGCAGCGCTTCAGAGCGTACGGCTGTTGTGTGCGCGAAGCAGCCGCTTCTCCTGCTCCGGGAGCCGGACAGAGCGCTAGCTTGTACGAGGGCGAAGAACGAAGCCGCAGAGCACCGGGCTTCTGCGCGCACCCTAAGGACTGCTAGAGGACCGTGGTGGCCGCTCGCCTGCCCCTTCAATTCCATTCTAGCATCCTTATGGAAGGTGTTCCAGGACAATTTTCCTGAGTTTTGAATTCGTCCTGATGCAGCCCCTCCTGGGAAACTCGTGCTCGTCCTCTGAGTCTCCGAGTGCAGAGACCTCGATGGCAACTGCAGAAATGAAGGGCTGCGTTGAGTTGTCGAGAAGCAAGAACATAGCCAGCGCCTTGTGTTTGGGAGTCAGCAGCTGCTGGACTTTTGCAATTGCTTTCACTGTGCACTGAATACCAGGACGGCATGTGCACGTAAAAACAACGAGCTGGGCAAGAGTAATCGAAAGATCACGGCCGTCAGAAAGCAGCTTATATATTGCCCTAAAAAGAGCACTGTTTTTGGAGTGTGCAGTAAAATCGTGTTTCTGGACAAAGGCGGCATAAGTGCGCTGCGCTCCTAAGCTATCTCCCTGCGAGACACACTGCCAAAGCTTTTCGCTATGATGCAGTCTAGTGCAGACGCACACTACGGCTCTCGGCTGCTATCCTAAGCGAAGCGCTGGTCGCCGGCGTCTTTCGGCTGAAGTAGCGCTTCGGAGCGTACAGCTGCCGCTCCGCTGTTGTGTGCGCGAAGCAGCCGCTTCTCCTGCTCCGGGAGCCGGACAGAGCGGTAGCTTGTACGAGGGCGAAGAACGAAGCCGCAGAGCACCGGGCTTCTGCGCGCACCCTAAGGACTGCTAGAGGACCGTGGTGGCCGCTCGCCTGCCTCTTCAATTCCATTCTAGCATCCTTATGGAAGGTGTTCCAGGACAATTTTCCTGAGTTTTGAATTCGTCCTGATGCAGCCCCTCCTGGGAAACTCGTGCTCGTCCTCTGAGTCTCCGAGTGCAGAGACCTCGATGGCAACTGCAGAAATGAAGGGCTGCGTTGAGTTGTCGAGAAGCAAGAACATAGCCAGCGCCTTGTGTTTGGGAGTCAGCAGTTGCAGGACTTTTGCGATTGCTTTCACGGTGCACTGAATACCAGGACGGCATGTGCACGTTAAAACAACGAGCTGGGCAAGAGCAGGAAGGGAGCACGGCCATCAAAGAGCATCTGGCATCTTGCCCTGGAAAAGAGCACTGTTTTTGGAGTGTGCAGTAAAATCGTGTTTCTGGACAAGGGAGGCATAAGTGCGCTGCGCTCCTAAGCTATCTCCCTGCGAGACACACTGCCAAAGCTTTTCGCTATGATGCAGTCTAGTGCAGACGCACACTACGGCTCTCCGGAGCTGTCCGAAGCCAAGCGCCGGTGGCCGGCGTCTTTCGGCTGAAGCAGCGCTTCGGAGCGTACGGCTGTTGTGTGCGCGAAGCAGCCGCTTCTCCTGCTCCGGGAGCCGGACAGAGCGGTAGCTTGTACGAGGGCGAAGAACGAAGCCGCAGAGCACCGGGCTTCTGCGCGCACCCTAAGGACTGCTAGAGGACCGTGGTGGCCGCTCGCCTGCCCCTTCAATTCCATTCTAGCATCCTTATGGAAGGTGTTCCAGGACAATTTTCCTGAGTTTTGAATTCGTCCTGATGCAGCCCCTCCTGGGAAACTCGTGCTCGTCCTCTGAGTCTCCGAGTGCAGAGACCTCGATGGCAACTGCAGAAATGAAGGGCTGCGTTGAGTTGTCGAGAAGCAAGAACATAGCCAGTGCCTTGTGTTTGGGAGTCAGCAGCTGCTGGACTTTTGCGATTGCTTTCACTGTGCACTGAATACCAGGACGGCATGTGCACGTAAAAACAACGAGCTGGGCAAGAGTAATCGAAAGATCACGGCCGTCAGAAAGCAGCTTATATATTGCCCTAAAAAGAGCACTGTTTTTGGAGTGTGCAGTAAAATCGTGTTTCTGGACAAAGGCGGCATAAGTGCGCTGCGCTCCTAAGCTATCTCCCTGCGAGACACACTGCCAAAGCTTTTCGCTATGATGCAGTCTAGTGCAGACGCACACTACGGCTCTCGGCTGCTATCCTAAGCGAAGCGCTGGTCGCCGGCGTCTTTCAGCTGAAGTAGCGCTTCGGAGCGTACGGCTGCCGCTCCGCTGTTGTGTGCGCGAAGCAGCCGCTTCTCCTGCTCCGGGAGCCGGACAGAGCGCTAGCTTGTACGAGGGCGAAGAACGAAGCCGCAGAGCACCGGGCTTCTGCGCGCACCCTAAGGACTGCTAGAGGACCGTGGTGGCCGCTCACCTGCCTCTTCAATTCCCTTCTAGCATACTTATGGAAGATGTTCCAGGACAATTTTCCTGAGTTTTGAATTCGTCCTGATGCAGCCCCTCCTGGGAAACTCGTGCTCGTCCTCTGAGGCTCCGAGTGCAGAGACCTCGATGGCAACTGCAGAAATGAAGGGCTGCGTTGAGTTGTCGAGAAGCAAGAACATAGCCAGCGCCTTGTGTTTGGGAGTCAGCAGTTGCAGGACTTTTGCGATTGCTTTCACGGTGCACTGAATACCAGGACGGCATGTGCACGTTAAAACAACGAGCTGGGCAAGAGCAGGAAGGGAGCACGGCCATCAAAGAGCATCTGGCATCTTGCCCTGGAAAGAGCACTGCTTTTGGAGTGTGCAGTAAAATCGTGTTCCTGGACAAGGGAGGCATAAGTGCGCTGCGCTCCTAAGCTATCTCCCTGCGAGACACACTGCCAAAGCTTTTCGCTATGATGCAGTCTAGTGCAGACGCACACTACGGCTCTCCGGAGCTGTACGAAGCCAAACGCCGGTGGCCGGCGTCTTTCGGCTGAAGCAGCGCTTCGGAGCGTACGGCTGTTGTGTGCGCGAAGCAGCCGCTTCTCCTGCTCCGGGAGCCGGACAGAGCGCTAGCTTATACGAGGGCGAAGAACGAAGCCGCAGAGCACCGGGCTTCTGCGCGCACCCTAAGGACTGCTAGAGGACCGTGGTGGCCGCTCGCCTGCCCCTTCAATTCCATTCTAGCATCCTTATGGAAGGTGTTCCAGGACAATTTTCCTGAGTTTTGAATTCGTCCTGATGCAGCCCCTCCTGGGAAACTCGTGCTCGTCCTCTGAGTCTCCGAGTGCAGAGACCTCGATGGCAACTGCAGAAATGAAGGGCTGCGTTGAGTTGTCGAGAAGCAAGAACATAGCCAGCGCCTTGTGTTTGGGAGTCAGCAGCTGCTGGACTTTTGCGATTGCTTTCACTGTGCACTGAATACCAGGACGGCATGTGCACGTAAAAACAACGAGCTGGGCAAGAGTAATCGAAAGATCACGGCCGTCAGAAAGCAGCTTATATATTGCCCTAAAAAGAGCACTGTTTTTGGAGTGTGCAGTAAAATCGTGTTTCTGGACAAAGGCGGCATAAGTGCGCTGCGCTCCTAAGCTATCTCCCTGCGAGACACACTGCCAAAGCTTTTCGCTATGATGCAGTCTAGTGCAGACGCACACTACGGCTCTCGGCTGCTATCCTAAGCGAAGCGCTGGTCGCCGGCGTCTTTCGGCTGAAGTAGCGCTTCGGAGCGTACAGCTGCCGCTCCGCTGTTGTGTGCGCGAAGCAGCCGCTTCTCCTGCTCCGGGAGCCGGACAGAGCGCTAGCTTGTACGAGGGCGAAGAACGAAGCCGCAGAGCACCGGGCTTCTGCGCGCACCCTAAGGACTGCTAGAGGACCGTGGTGGCCGCTCGCCTGCCTCTTCAATTCCATTCTAGCATCCTTATGGAAGGTGTTCCAGGACAATTTTCCTGAGTTTTGAATTCGTCCTGATGCAGCCCCTCCTGGGAAACTCGTGCTCGTCCTCTGAGGCTCCGAGTGCAGAGACCTCGATGGCAACTGCAGAAATGAAGGGCTGCGTTGAGTTGTCGAGAAGCAAGAACATAGCCAGCGCCTTGTGTTTGGGAGTCAGCAGTTGCAGGACTTTTGCGATTGCTTTCACGGTGCACTGAATACCAGGACGGCATGTGCACGTTAAAACAACGAGCTGGGCAAGAGCAGGAAGGGAGCACGGCCATCAAAGAGCATCTGGCATCTTGCCCTGGAAAAGAGCACTGTTTTTGGAGTGTGCAGTAAAATCGTGTTTCTGGACAAGGGAGGCATAAGTGCGCTGCGCTCCTAAGCTATCTCCCTGCGAGACACACTGCCAAAGCTTTTCGCTATGATGCAGTCTAGTGCAGACGCACACTACGGCTCTCCGGAGCTGTCCGAAGCCAAGCGCCGGTGGCCGGCGTCTTTCGGCTGAAGCAGCGCTTCGGAGCGTACGGCTGTTGTGTGCGCGAAGCAGCCGCTTCTCCTGCTCCGGGAGCCGGACAGAGCGGTAGCTTGTACGAGGGCGAAGAACGAAGCCGCAGAGCACCGGGCTTCTGCGCGCACCCTAAGGACTGCTAGAGGACCGTGGTGGCCGCTCGCCTGCCCCTTCAATTCCATTCTAGCATCCTTATGGAAGGTGTTCCAGGACAATTTTCCTGAGTTTTGAATTCGTCCTGATGCAGCCCCTCCTGGGAAACTCGTGCTCGTCCTCTGAGGCTCCGAGTGCAGAGACCTCGATGGCAACTGCAGAAATGAAGGGCTGCGTTGAGTTGTCGAGAAGCAAGAACATAGCCAGCGCCTTGTGTTTGGGAGTCAGCAGCTGCTGGACTTTTGCGATTGCTTTCACTGTGCACTGAATACCAGGACGGCATGTGCACGTAAAAACAACGAGCTGGGCAAGAGTAATCGAAAGATCACGGCCGTCAGAAAGCAGCTTATATATTGCCCTAAAAAGAGCACTGTTTTTGGAGTGTGCAGTAAAATCGTGTTTCTGGACAAAGGCGGCATAAGTGCGCTGAGCTCCTAAGCTATCTCCCTGCGAGACACACTGCCAAAGCTTTTCGCTATGATGCAGTCTAGTGCAGACGCACACTACGGCTCTCGGCTGCTATCCTAAGCGAAGCGCTGGTCGCCGGCGTCTTTCGGCTGAAGTAGCGCTTCGGAGCGTACGGCTGCCGCTCCGCTGTTGTGTGCGCGAAGCAGCCGCTTCTCCTGCTCCGGGAGCCGGACAGAGCGGTAGCTTGTACGAGGGCGAAGAACGAAGCCGCAGAGCACCGGGCTTCTGCGCGCACCCTAAGGACTGCTAGAGGACCGTGGTGGCCGCTCACCTGCCTCTTCAATTCCCTTCTAGCATACTTATGGAAGATGTTCCAGGACAATTTTCCTGAGTTTTGAATTCGTCCTGATGCAGCCCCTCCTGGGAAACTCGTGCTCGTCCTCTGAGGCTCCGAGTGCAGAGACCTCGATGGCAACTGCAGAAATGAAGGGCTGCGTTGAGTTGTCGAGAAGCAAGAACATAGCCAGCGCCTTGTGTTTGGGAGTCAGCAGTTGCAGGACTTTTGCGATTGCTTTCACGGTGCACTGAATACCAGGACGGCATGTGCACGTTAAAACAACGAGCTGGGCAAGAGCAGGAAGGGAGCACGGCCATCAAAGAGCATCTGGCATCTTGCCCTGGAAAGAGCACTGCTTTTGGAGTGTGCAGTAAAATCGTGTTCCTGGACAAGGGAGGCATAAGTGCGCTGCGCTCCTAAGCTATCTCCCTGCGAGACACACTGCCAAAGCTTTTCGCTATGATGCAGTCTAGTGCAGACGCACACTACGGCTCTCCGGAGCTGTACGAAGCCAAACGCCGGTGGCCGGCGTCTTTCGGCTGAAGCAGCGCTTCGGAGCGTACGGCTGTTGTGTGCGCGAAGCAGCCGCTTCTCCTGCTCCGGGAGCCGGACAGAGCGCTAGCTTATACGAGGGCGAAGAACGAAGCCGCAGAGCACCGGGCTTCTGCGCGCACCCTAAGGACTGCTAGAGGACCGTGGTGGCCGCTCGCCTGCCCCTTCAATTCCATTCTAGCATCCTTATGGAAGGTGTTCCAGGACAATTTTCCTGAGTTTTGAATTCGTCCTGATGCAGCCCCTCCTGGGAAACTCGTGCTCGTCCTCTGAGGCTCCGAGTGCAGAGACCTCGATGGCAACTGCAGAAATGAAGGGCTGCGTTGAGTTGTCGAGAAGCAAGAACATAGCCAGCGCCTTGTGTTTGGGAGTCAGCAGTTGCAGGACTTTTGCGATTGCTTTCACTGTGCACTGAATACCAGGACGGCATGTGCACGTTAAAACAACGAGCTGGGCAAGAGCAGGAAGCGAGCACGGGCATCAGAGAGCATCTGGCATCTTGCCCTGGAAAGGACAGTGTTTTTGGAGTGTGAGTAAAATCGTGTTCCTGGACAAGGGAGGCATAAGTGCACTGCGCTCCTAAGCTATCTCCCTGCGAGACACACTGCCAAAGCTTTTCGCTATGATGCAGTCTAGTGCAGACGCACACTAGGGCTCTCCGGAGCTGTCCGAAGCCAAGCGCCGGTGGCCGGCGTCTTTCGGCTGAAGCAGCGCTTCGGAGCGTACGGCTGTTGTGTGCGCGAAGCAGCCGCTTCTCCTGCTCCGGGAGCCGGACAGAGCGGTAGCTTGTACGAGGGCGAAGAACGAAGCCGCAGAGCACCGGGCTTCTGCGCGCACCCTAAGGACTGCTAGAGGACCGTGGTGGCCGCTCGCCTGCCCCTTCAATTCCATTCTAGCATCCTTATGGAAGGTGTTCCAGGACAATTTTCCTGAGTTTTGAATTCGTCCTGATGCAGCCCCTCCTGGGAAACTCGTGCTCGTCCTCTGAGGCTCCGAGTGCAGAGACCTCGATGGCAACTGCAGAAATGAAGGGCTGCGTTGAGTTGTCGAGAAGCAAGAACATAGCCAGCGCCTTGTGTTTGGGAGTCAGCAGCTGCTGGACTTTTGCGATTGCTTTCACTGTGCACTGAATACCAGGACGGCATGTGCACGTAAAAACAACGAGCTGGGCAAGAGTAATCGAAAGATCACGGCCGTCAGAAAGCAGCTTATATATTGCCCTAAAAAGAGCATTGCTTTTGGAGTGTGCAGTAAAATCGTGTTTCTGGACAAAGGCGGCATAAGTGCGCTGCGCTCCTAAGCTATCTCCCTGCGAGACACACTGCCAAAGCTTTTCGCTATGATGCAGTCTAGTGCAGACGCACACTACGGCACTCCGGAGCTGTCCGAAGCCAAGCGCCGGTGGCCGGCGTCTTTCGGCTGAAGCAGCGCTTCAGAGCGTACGGCTGTTGTGTGCGCGAAGCAGCCGCTTCTCCTGCTCCGGGAGCCGGACAGAGCGCTAGCTTGTACGAGGGCGAAGAACGAAGCCGCAGGGAGACGACATTGTGTGCACAGCCTTGGCACTGCTAGAGGACGGTGACTAAAGCTCCCTGCCTGTTCAATGCACTGCTGGCATGTTTTCTTGAAGGTGTTCGGAGACAACTTTCCTGGGTTTTGACTTCGTTCTGATGCAGCCCCTCTTGGGAAATCTGTGCTCGTCCCCGGAAGATCGAGATGCAGATAACGCGATGGCAGGTGCCGAAATGAAGGACTCTGTTGAAGTGTCGAGAAGAAAGAACTTAGACAAGCGTGTTGTGTTTGGGAGTCAGCAGCTGCTGGACTTTTGCGATTGCTTTCTTTGTGCACTGAATGCCAAGAAGGCATGTGCACGTTAAAACAACGAGCTGGGCATGAGCAGGAAGGGAGCACGGCCATCAGAGTGCATCTGGCATCTTGCCCTGGAAAGAGCACTGCTTTTGGAGTGTGCAGTAAAATCGTGTTCCTGGACAAGGGAGGCATAAGTGCGCTGCGCTCCTAAGCTATCTCCCTGCGAGACACACTGCCAAAGCTTTTCGCTATGATGCAGTCTAGTGCAGACGCACACTACGGCTCTCCGGAGCTGTCCGAAGCCAAGCGCCGGTGGCCGGCGTCTTTCGGCTGAAGCAGCGCTTCGGAGCGTACGGCTGTTGTGTGCGCGAAGCAGCCGCTTCTCCTGCTCCGGGAGCCGGACAGAGCGCTAGCTTGTACGAGGGCGAAGAACGAAGCCGCAGAGCACCGGGCTTCTGCGCGCACCCTAAGGACTGCTAGAGGACCGTGGTGGCCGCTCGCCTGCCCCTTCAATTCCATTCTAGCATCCTTATGGAAGGTGTTCCAGGACAATTTTCCTGAGTTTTGAATTTGTCCTGATGCAGCCCCTCCTGGGAAACTCGTGCTCGTCCTCTGAGGCTCCGAGTGCAGAGACCTCGATGGCAACTGCAGAAATGAAGGGCTGCGTTGAGTTGTCGAGAAGCAAGAACATAGCCAGCGCCTTGTGTTTGGGAGTCAGCAGTTGCAGGACTTTTGCGATTGCTTTCACGGTGCACTGAATACCAGGACGGCATGTGCACGTTAAAACAACGAGCTGGGCAAGAGCAGGAAGGGAGCACGGCCATCAAAGAGCATCTGGCATCTTGCCCTGGAAAGAGCACTGCTTTTGGAGTGTGCAGTAAAATCGTGTTCCTGGACAAGGGAGGCATAAGTGCGCTGCGCTCCTAAGCTATCTCCCTGCGAGACACACTGCCAAAGCTTTTCGCTATGATGCAGTCTAGTGCAGACGCACACTACGGCTCTCCGGAGCTGTACGAAGCCAAACGCCGGTGGCCGGCGTCTTTCGGCTGAAGCAGCGCTTCGGAGCGTACGGCTGTTGTGTGCGCGAAGCAGCCGCTTCTCCTGCTCCGGGAGCCGGACAGAGCGGTAGCTTGTACGAGGGCGAAGAACGAAGCCGCAGAGCACCGGGCTTCTGCGCGCACCCTAAGGACTGCTAGAGGACCGTGGTGGCCGCTCGCCTGCCCCTTCAATTCCATTCTAGCATCCTTATGGAAGGTGTTCCAGGACAATTTTCCTGAGTTTTGAATTCGTCCTGATGCAGCCCCTCCTGGGAAACTCGTGCTCGTCCTCTGAGGCTCCGAGTGCAGAGACCTCGATGGCAACTGCAGAAATGAAGGGCTGCGTTGAGTTGTCGAGAAGCAAGAACATAGCCAGCGCCTTGTGTTTGGGAGTCAGCAGCTGCTGGACTTTTGCGATTGCTTTCACTGTGCACTGAATACCAGGACGGCATGTGCACGTTAAAACAACGAGCTGGGCAAGAGCAGGAAGCGAGCACGGGCATCAGAGAGCATCTGGCATCTTGCCCTGGAAAGGACAGTGTTTTTGGAGTGTGAGTAAAATCGTGTTCCTGGACAAGGGAGGCATAAGTGCACTGCGCTCCTAAGCTATCTCCCTGCGAGACACACTGCCAAAGCTTTTCGCTATGATGCAGTCTAGTGCAGACGCACACTACGGCTCTCCGGAGCTGTCCGAAGCCAAGCGCCGGTGGCCGGCGTCTTTCGGCTGAAGCAGCGCTTCGGAGCGTACGGCTGTTGTGTGCGCGAAGCAGCCGCTTCTCCTGCTCCGGGAGCCGGACAGAGCGCTAGCTTATACGAGGGCGAAGAACGAAGCCGCAGAGCACCGGGCTTCTGCGCGCACCCTAAGGACTGCTAGAGGACCGTGGTGGCCGCTCGCCTGCCCCTTCAATTCCATTCTAGCATCCTTATGGAAGGTGTTCCAGGACAATTTTCCTGAGTTTTGAATTCGTCCTGATGCAGCCCCTCCTGGGAAACTCGTGCTCGTCCTCTGAGTCTCCGAGTGCAGAGACCTCGATGGCAACTGCAGAAATGAAGGGCTGCGTTGAGTTGTCGAGAAGCAAGAACATAGCCAGCGCCTTGTGTTTGGGAGTCAGCAGCTGCTGGACTTTTGCGATTGCTTTCACTGTGCACTGAATACCAGGACGGCATGTGCACGTAAAAACAACGAGCTGGGCAAGAGTAATCGAAAGATCACGGCCGTCAGAAAGCAGCTTATATATTGCCCTAAAAAGAGCACTGTTTTTGGAGTGTGCAGTAAAATCGTGTTTCTGGACAAAGGCGGCATAAGTGCGCTGCGCTCCTAAGCTATCTCCCTGCGAGACACACTGCCAAAGCTTTTCGCTATGATGCAGTCTAGTGCAGACGCACACTACGGCTCTCGGCTGCTATCCTAAGCGAAGCGCTGGTCGCCGGCGTCTTTCGGCTGAAGTAGCGCTTCGGAGCGTACAGCTGCCGCTCCGCTGTTGTGTGCGCGAAGCAGCCGCTTCTCCTGCTCCGGGAGCCGGACAGAGCGGTAGCTTGTACGAGGGCGAAGAACGAAGCCGCAGAGCACCGGGCTTCTGCGCGCACCCTAAGGACTGCTAGAGGACCGTGGTGGCCGCTCGCCTGCCTCTTCAATTCCATTCTAGCATCCTTATGGAAGGTGTTCCAGGACAATTTTCCTGAGTTTTGAATTCGTCCTGATGCAGCCCCTCCTGGGAAACTCGTGCTCGTCCTCTGAGTCTCCGAGTGCAGAGACCTCGATGGCAACTGCAGAAATGAAGGGCTGCGTTGAGTTGTCGAGAAGCAAGAACATAGCCAGCGCCTTGTGTTTGGGAGTCAGCAGTTGCAGGACTTTTGCGATTGCTTTCACGGTGCACTGAATACCAGGACGGCATGTGCACGTTAAAACAACGAGCTGGGCAAGAGCAGGAAGGGAGCACGGCCATCAAAGAGCATCTGGCATCTTGCCCTGGAAAAGAGCACTGTTTTTGGAGTGTGCAGTAAAATCGTGTTTCTGGACAAGGGAGGCATAAGTGCGCTGCGCTCCTAAGCTATCTCCCTGCGAGACACACTGCCAAAGCTTTTCGCTATGATGCAGTCTAGTGCAGACGCACACTACGGCTCTCCGGAGCTGTCCGAAGCCAAGCGCCGGTGGCCGGCGTCTTTCGGCTGAAGCAGCGCTTCGGAGCGTACGGCTGTTGTGTGCGCGAAGCAGCCGCTTCTCCTGCTCCGGGAGCCGGACAGAGCGGTAGCTTGTACGAGGGCGAAGAACGAAGCCGCAGAGCACCGGGCTTCTGCGCGCACCCTAAGGACTGCTAGAGGACCGTGGTGGCCGCTCGCCTGCCCCTTCAATTCCATTCTAGCATCCTTATGGAAGGTGTTCCAGGACAATTTTCCTGAGTTTTGAATTCGTCCTGATGCAGCCCCTCCTGGGAAACTCGTGCTCGTCCTCTGAGTCTCCGAGTGCAGAGACCTCGATGGCAACTGCAGAAATGAAGGGCTGCGTTGAGTTGTCGAGAAGCAAGAACATAGCCAGCGCCTTGTGTTTGGGAGTCAGCAGCTGCTGGACTTTTGCGATTGCTTTCACTGTGCACTGAATACCAGGACGGCATGTGCACGTAAAAACAACGAGCTGGGCAAGAGTAATCGAAAGATCACGGCCGTCAGAAAGCAGCTTATATATTGCCCTAAAAAGAGCACTGTTTTTGGAGTGTGCAGTAAAATCGTGTTTCTGGACAAAGGCGGCATAAGTGCGCTGCGCTCCTAAGCTATCTCCCTGCGAGACACACTGCCAAAGCTTTTCGCTATGATGCAGTCTAGTGCAGACGCACACTACGGCTCTCGGCTGCTATCCTAAGCGAAGCGCTGGTCGCCGGCGTCTTTCGGCTGAAGTAGCGCTTCGGAGCGTACAGCTGCCGCTCCGCTGTTGTGTGCGCGAAGCAGCCGCTTCTCCTGCTCCGGGAGCCGGACAGAGCGGTAGCTTGTACGAGGGCGAAGAACGAAGCCGCAGAGCACCGGGCTTCTGCGCGCACCCTAAGGACTGCTAGAGGACCGTGGTGGCCGCTCGCCTGCCTCTTCAATTCCATTCTAGCATCCTTATGGAAGGTGTTCCAGGACAATTTTCCTGAGTTTTGAATTCGTCCTGATGCAGCCCCTCCTGGGAAACTCGTGCTCGTCCTCTGAGTCTCCGAGTGCAGAGACCTCGATGGCAACTGCAGAAATGAAGGGCTGCGTTGAGTTGTCGAGAAGCAAGAACATAGCCAGCGCCTTGTGTTTGGGAGTCAGCAGTTGCAGGACTTTTGCGATTGCTTTCACGGTGCACTGAATACCAGGACGGCATGTGCACGTTAAAACAACGAGCTGGGCAAGAGCAGGAAGGGAGCACGGCCATCAAAGAGCATCTGGCATCTTGCCCTGGAAAAGAGCACTGTTTTTGGAGTGTGCAGTAAAATCGTGTTTCTGGACAAGGGAGGCATAAGTGCGCTGCGCTCCTAAGCTATCTCCCTGCGAGACACACTGCCAAAGCTTTTCGCTATGATGCAGTCTAGTGCAGACGCACACTACGGCTCTCCGGAGCTGTCCGAAGCCAAGCGCCGGTGGCCGGCGTCTTTCGGCTGAAGCAGCGCTTCGGAGCGTACGGCTGTTGTGTGCGCGAAGCAGCCGCTTCTCCTGCTCCGGGAGCCGGACAGAGCGGTAGCTTGTACGAGGGCGAAGAACGAAGCCGCAGAGCACCGGGCTTCTGCGCGCACCCTAAGGACTGCTAGAGGACCGTGGTGGCCGCTCGCCTGCCCCTTCAATTCCATTCTAGCATCCTTATGGAAGGTGTTCCAGGACAATTTTCCTGAGTTTTGAATTCGTCCTGATGCAGCCCCTCCTGGGAAACTCGTGCTCGTCCTCTGAGTCTCCGAGTGCAGAGACCTCGATGGCAACTGCAGAAATGAAGGGCTGCGTTGAGTTGTCGAGAAGCAAGAACATAGCCAGCGCCTTGTGTTTGGGAGTCAGCAGCTGCTGGACTTTTGCGATTGCTTTCACTGTGCACTGAATACCAGGACGGCATGTGCACGTAAAAACAACGAGCTGGGCAAGAGTAATCGAAAGATCACGGCCGTCAGAAAGCAGCTTATATATTGCCCTAAAAAGAGCACTGTTTTTGGAGTGTGCAGTAAAATCGTGTTTCTGGACAAAGGCGGCATAAGTGCGCTGCGCTCCTAAGCTATCTCCCTGCGAGACACACTGCCAAAGCTTTTCGCTATGATGCAGTCTAGTGCAGACGCACACTACGGCTCTCGGCTGCTATCTTAAGCGAAGCGCTGGTCGCCGGCGTCTTTCGGCTGAAGTAGCGCTTCGGAGCGTACAGCTGCCGCTCCGCTGTTGTGTGCGCGAAGCAGCCGCTTCTCCTGCTCCGGGAGCCGGACAGAGCGCTAGCTTGTACGAGGGCGAAGAACGAAGCCGCAGAGCACCGGGCTTCTGCGCGCACCCTAAGGACTGCTAGAGGACCGTGGTGGCCGCTCGCCTGCCTCTTCAATTCCATTCTAGCATCCTTATGGAAGGTGTTCCAGGACAATTTTCCTGAGTTTTGAATTCGTCCTGATGCAGCCCCTCCTGGGAAACTCGTGCTCGTCCTCTGAGGCTCCGAGTGCAGAGACCTCGATGGCAACTGCAGAAATGAAGGGCTGCGTTGAGTTGTCGAGAAGCAAGAACATAGCCAGCGCCTTGTGTTTGGGAGTCAGCAGTTGCAGGACTTTTGCGATTGCTTTCACGGTGCACTGAATACCAGGACGGCATGTGCACGTTAAAACAACGAGCTGGGCAAGAGCAGGAAGGGAGCACGGCCATCAAAGAGCATCTGGCATCTTGCCCTGGAAAAGAGCACTGTTTTTGGAGTGTGCAGTAAAATCGTGTTTCTGGACAAGGGAGGCATAAGTGCGCTGCGCTCCTAAGCTATCTCCCTGCGAGACACACTGCCAAAGCTTTTCGCTATGATGCAGTCTAGTGCAGACGCACACTACGGCTCTCCGGAGCTGTCCGAAGCCAAGCGCCGGTGGCCGGCGTCTTTCGGCTGAAGCAGCGCTTCGGAGCGTACGGCTGTTGTGTGCGCGAAGCAGCCGCTTCTCCTGCTCCGGGAGCCGGACAGAGCGGTAGCTTGTACGAGGGCGAAGAACGAAGCCGCAGAGCACCGGGCTTCTGCGCGCACCCTAAGGACTGCTAGAGGACCGTGGTGGCCGCTCGCCTGCCCCTTCAATTCCATTCTAGCATCCTTATGGAAGGTGTTCCAGGACAATTTTCCTGAGTTTTGAATTCGTCCTGATGCAGCCCCTCCTGGGAAACTCGTGCTCGTCCTCTGAGGCTCCGAGTGCAGAGACCTCGATGGCAACTGCAGAAATGAAGGGCTGCGTTGAGTTGTCGAGAAGCAAGAACATAGCCAGCGCCTTGTGTTTGGGAGTCAGCAGCTGCTGGACTTTTGCGATTGCTTTCACTGTGCACTGAATACCAGGACGGCATGTGCACGTAAAAACAACGAGCTGGGCAAGAGTAATCGAAAGATCACGGCCGTCAGAAAGCAGCTTATATATTGCCCTAAAAAGAGCACTGTTTTTGGAGTGTGCAGTAAAATCGTGTTTCTGGACAAAGGCGGCATAAGTGCGCTGAGCTCCTAAGCTATCTCCCTGCGAGACACACTGCCAAAGCTTTTCGCTATGATGCAGTCTAGTGCAGACGCACACTACGGCTCTCGGCTGCTATCCTAAGCGAAGCGCTGGTCGCCGGCGTCTTTCGGCTGAAGTAGCGCTTCGGAGCGTACGGCTGCCGCTCCGCTGTTGTGTGCGCGAAGCAGCCGCTTCTCCTGCTCCGGGAGCCGGACAGAGCGCTAGCTTGTACGAGGGCGAAGAACGAAGCCGCAGAGCACCGGGCTTCTGCGCGCACCCTAAGGACTGCTAGAGGACCGTGGTGGCCGCTCACCTGCCTCTTCAATTCCCTTCTAGCATACTTATGGAAGATGTTCCAGGACAATTTTCCTGAGTTTTGAATTCGTCCTGATGCAGCCCCTCCTGGGAAACTCGTGCTCGTCCTCTGAGGCTCCGAGTGCAGAGACCTCGATGGCAACTGCAGAAATGAAGGGCTGCGTTGAGTTGTCGAGAAGCAAGAACATAGCCAGCGCCTTGTGTTTGGGAGTCAGCAGTTGCAGGACTTTTGCGATTGCTTTCACGGTGCACTGAATACCAGGACGGCATGTGCACGTTAAAACAACGAGCTGGGCAAGAGCAGGAAGGGAGCACGGCCATCAAAGAGCATCTGGCATCTTGCCCTGGAAAGAGCACTGCTTTTGGAGTGTGCAGTAAAATCGTGTTCCTGGACAAGGGAGGCATAAGTGCGCTGCGCTCCTAAGCTATCTCCCTGCGAGACACACTGCCAAAGCTTTTCGCTATGATGCAGTCTAGTGCAGACGCACACTACGGCTCTCCGGAGCTGTACGAAGCCAAACGCCGGTGGCCGGCGTCTTTCGGCTGAAGCAGCGCTTCGGAGCGTACGGCTGTTGTGTGCGCGAAGCAGCCGCTTCTCCTGCTCCGGGAGCCGGACAGAGCGCTAGCTTATACGAGGGCGAAGAACGAAGCCGCAGAGCACCGGGCTTCTGCGCGCACCCTAAGGACTGCTAGAGGACCGTGGTGGCCGCTCGCCTGCCCCTTCAATTCCATTCTAGCATCCTTATGGAAGGTGTTCCAGGACAATTTTCCTGAGTTTTGAATTCGTCCTGATGCAGCCCCTCCTGGGAAACTCGTGCTCGTCCTCTGAGTCTCCGAGTGCAGAGACCTCGATGGCAACTGCAGAAATGAAGGGCTGCGTTGAGTTGTCGAGAAGCAAGAACATAGCCAGCGCCTTGTGTTTGGGAGTCAGCAGCTGCTGGACTTTTGCGATTGCTTTCACTGTGCACTGAATACCAGGACGGCATGTGCACGTAAAAACAACGAGCTGGGCAAGAGTAATCGAAAGATCACGGCCGTCAGAAAGCAGCTTATATATTGCCCTAAAAAGAGCACTGTTTTTGGAGTGTGCAGTAAAATCGTGTTTCTGGACAAAGGCGGCATAAGTGCGCTGCGCTCCTAAGCTATCTCCCTGCGAGACACACTGCCAAAGCTTTTCGCTATGATGCAGTCTAGTGCAGACGCACACTACGGCTCTCGGCTGCTATCCTAAGCGAAGCGCTGGTCGCCGGCGTCTTTCGGCTGAAGTAGCGCTTCGGAGCGTACAGCTGCCGCTCCGCTGTTGTGTGCGCGAAGCAGCCGCTTCTCCTGCTCCGGGAGCCGGACAGAGCGCTAGCTTGTACGAGGGCGAAGAACGAAGCCGCAGAGCACCGGGCTTCTGCGCGCACCCTAAGGACTGCTAGAGGACCGTGGTGGCCGCTCGCCTGCCTCTTCAATTCCATTCTAGCATCCTTATGGAAGGTGTTCCAGGACAATTTTCCTGAGTTTTGAATTCGTCCTGATGCAGCCCCTCCTGGGAAACTCGTGCTCGTCCTCTGAGGCTCCGAGTGCAGAGACCTCGATGGCAACTGCAGAAATGAAGGGCTGCGTTGAGTTGTCGAGAAGCAAGAACATAGCCAGCGCCTTGTGTTTGGGAGTCAGCAGTTGCAGGACTTTTGCGATTGCTTTCACGGTGCACTGAATACCAGGACGGCATGTGCACGTTAAAACAACGAGCTGGGCAAGAGCAGGAAGGGAGCACGGCCATCAAAGAGCATCTGGCATCTTGCCCTGGAAAAGAGCACTGTTTTTGGAGTGTGCAGTAAAATCGTGTTTCTGGACAAGGGAGGCATAAGTGCGCTGCGCTCCTAAGCTATCTCCCTGCGAGACACACTGCCAAAGCTTTTCGCTATGATGCAGTCTAGTGCAGACGCACACTACGGCTCTCCGGAGCTGTCCGAAGCCAAGCGCCGGTGGCCGGCGTCTTTCGGCTGAAGCAGCGCTTCGGAGCGTACGGCTGTTGTGTGCGCGAAGCAGCCGCTTCTCCTGCTCCGGGAGCCGGACAGAGCGGTAGCTTGTACGAGGGCGAAGAACGAAGCCGCAGAGCACCGGGCTTCTGCGCGCACCCTAAGGACTGCTAGAGGACCGTGGTGGCCGCTCGCCTGCCCCTTCAATTCCATTCTAGCATCCTTATGGAAGGTGTTCCAGGACAATTTTCCTGAGTTTTGAATTCGTCCTGATGCAGCCCCTCCTGGGAAACTCGTGCTCGTCCTCTGAGGCTCCGAGTGCAGAGACCTCGATGGCAACTGCAGAAATGAAGGGCTGCGTTGAGTTGTCGAGAAGCAAGAACATAGCCAGCGCCTTGTGTTTGGGAGTCAGCAGCTGCTGGACTTTTGCGATTGCTTTCACTGTGCACTGAATACCAGGACGGCATGTGCACGTAAAAACAACGAGCTGGGCAAGAGTAATCGAAAGATCACGGCCGTCAGAAAGCAGCTTATATATTGCCCTAAAAAGAGCACTGTTTTTGGAGTGTGCAGTAAAATCGTGTTTCTGGACAAAGGCGGCATAAGTGCGCTGAGCTCCTAAGCTATCTCCCTGCGAGACACACTGCCAAAGCTTTTCGCTATGATGCAGTCTAGTGCAGACGCACACTACGGCTCTCGGCTGCTATCCTAAGCGAAGCGCTGGTCGCCGGCGTCTTTCGGCTGAAGTAGCGCTTCGGAGCGTACGGCTGCCGCTCCGCTGTTGTGTGCGCGAAGCAGCCGCTTCTCCTGCTCCGGGAGCCGGACAGAGCGGTAGCTTGTACGAGGGCGAAGAACGAAGCCGCAGAGCACCGGGCTTCTGCGCGCACCCTAAGGACTGCTAGAGGACCGTGGTGGCCGCTCACCTGCCTCTTCAATTCCCTTCTAGCATACTTATGGAAGATGTTCCAGGACAATTTTCCTGAGTTTTGAATTCGTCCTGATGCAGCCCCTCCTGGGAAACTCGTGCTCGTCCTCTGAGGCTCCGAGTGCAGAGACCTCGATGGCAACTGCAGAAATGAAGGGCTGCGTTGAGTTGTCGAGAAGCAAGAACATAGCCAGCGCCTTGTGTTTGGGAGTCAGCAGTTGCAGGACTTTTGCGATTGCTTTCACGGTGCACTGAATACCAGGACGGCATGTGCACGTTAAAACAACGAGCTGGGCAAGAGCAGGAAGGGAGCACGGCCATCAAAGAGCATCTGGCATCTTGCCCTGGAAAGAGCACTGCTTTTGGAGTGTGCAGTAAAATCGTGTTCCTGGACAAGGGAGGCATAAGTGCGCTGCGCTCCTAAGCTATCTCCCTGCGAGACACACTGCCAAAGCTTTTCGCTATGATGCAGTCTAGTGCAGACGCACACTACGGCTCTCCGGAGCTGTACGAAGCCAAACGCCGGTGGCTGGCGTCTTTCGGCTGAAGCAGCGCTTCGGAGCGTACGGCTGTTGTGTGCGCGAAGCAGCCGCTTCTCCTGCTCCGGGAGCCGGACAGAGCGCTAGCTTATACGAGGGCGAAGAACGAAGCCGCAGAGCACCGGGCTTCTGCGCGCACCCTAAGGACTGCTAGAGGACCGTGGTGGCCGCTCGCCTGCCCCTTCAATTCCATTCTAGCATCCTTATGGAAGGTGTTCCAGGACAATTTTCCTGAGTTTTGAATTCGTCCTGATGCAGCCCCTCCTGGGAAACTCGTGCTCGTCCTCTGAGGCTCCGAGTGCAGAGACCTCGATGGCAACTGCAGAAATGAAGGGCTGCGTTGAGTTGTCGAGAAGCAAGAACATAGCCAGCGCCTTGTGTTTGGGAGTCAGCAGTTGCAGGACTTTTGCGATTGCTTTCACTGTGCACTGAATACCAGGACGGCATGTGCACGTTAAAACAACGAGCTGGGCAAGAGCAGGAAGCGAGCACGGGCATCAGAGAGCATCTGGCATCTTGCCCTGGAAAGGACAGTGTTTTTGGAGTGTGAGTAAAATCGTGTTCCTGGACAAGGGAGGCATAAGTGCACTGCGCTCCTAAGCTATCTCCCTGCGAGACACACTGCCAAAGCTTTTCGCTATGATGCAGTCTAGTGCAGACGCACACTACGGCTCTCCGGAGCTGTCCGAAGCCAAGCGCCGGTGGCCGGCGTCTTTCGGCTGAAGCAGCGCTTCGGAGCGTACGGCTGTTGTGTGCGCGAAGCAGCCGCTTCTCCTGCTCCGGGAGCCGGACAGAGCGCTAGCTTGTACGAGGGCGAAGAACGAAGCCGCAGAGCACCGGGCTTCTGCGCGCACCCTAAGGACTGCTAGAGGACCGTGGTGGCCGCTCGCCTGCCCCTTCAATTCCATTCTAGCATCCTTATGGAAGGTGTTCCAGGACAATTTTCCTGAGTTTTGAATTCGTCCTGATGCAGCCCCTCCTTGGAAACTCGTGCTCGTCCTCTGAGGCTCCGAGTGCAGAGACCTCGATGGCAACTGCAGAAATGAAGGGCTGCGTTGAGTTGTCGAGAAGCAAGAACATAGCCAGCGCCTTGTGTTTGGGAGTCAGCAGCTGCTAGACTTTTGCGATTGCTTTCACTGTGCACTGAATACCAGGACGGCATGTGCACGTAAAAACAACGAGCTGGGCAAGAGTAATCGAAAGATCATGGCCGTCAGAAAGCAGCTTATATATTGCCCTAAAAAGAGCACTGTTTTTGGAGTGTGCAGTAAAATCGTGTTTGTGGACAAAGGCGGCATAAGTGCGCTGAGCTCCTAAGCTATCTCCCTGCGAGACACACTGCCAAAGCTTTTCGCTATGATGCAGTCTAGTGCAGACGCACACTACGGCTCTCGGCTACTATCCTAAGCGAAGCGCTGGTCGCCGGCGTCTTTCGGCTGATTTAGCGCTTCGGAGCGTACGGCTGCCGCTCCGCTGTTGTGTGCGCGAAGCAGCCGCTTCTCCTGCTCCGGGAGCCGGACAGAGCGGTAGCTTGTACGAGGGCGAAGAACGAAGCCGCAGAGCACCGGGCTTCTGCGCGCACCCTAAGGACTGCTAGAGGACCGTGGTGGCCGCTCACCTGCCTCTTCAATTCCCTTCTAGCATACTTATGGAAGATGTTCCAGGACAATTTTCCTGAGTTTTGAATTCGTCCTGATGCAGCCCCTCCTGGGAAACTCGTGCTCGTCCTCTGAGGCTCCGAGTGCAGAGACCTCGATGGCAACTGCAGAAATGAAGGGCTGCGTTGAGTTGTCGAGAAGCATGAACATAGCCAGCGCCTTGTGTTTGGGAGTCAGCAGTTGCAGGACTTTTGCGATTGCTTTCACGGTGCACTGAATACCAGGACGGCATGTGCACGTTAAAACAACGAGCTGGGCAAGAGCAGGAAGGGAGCACGGCCATCAAAGAGCATCTGGCATCTTGCCCTGGAAAGAGCACTGCTTTTGGAGTGTGCAGTAAAATCGTGTTCCTGGACAAGGGAGGCATAAGTGCGCTGCGCTCCTAAGCTATCTCCCTGCGAGACACACTGCCAAAGCTTTTCGCTATGATGCAGTCTAGTGCAGACGCACACTACGGCTCTCCGGAGCTGTACGAAGCCAAACGCCGGTGGCCGGCGTCTTTCGGCTGAAGCAACGCTTCGGAGCGTACGGCTGTTGTGTGCGCGAAGCAGCCGCTTCTCCTGCTCCGGGAGCCGGACAGAGCGCTAGCTTGTACGAGGGCGAAGAACGAAGCCGCAGAGCACCGGGCTTCTGCGCGCACCCTAAGGACTGCTAGAGGACCGTGGTGGCCGCTCGCCTGCCCCTTCAATTCCATTCTAGCATCCTTATGGAAGGTGTTCCAGGACAATTTTCCTGAGTTTTGAATTCGTCCTGATGCAGCCCCTCCTGGGAAACTCGTGCTCGTCCTCTGAGGCTCCGAGTGCAGAGACCTCGATGGCAACTGCAGAAATGAAGGGCTGCGTTGAGTTGTCGAGAAGCAAGAACATAGCCAGCGCCTTGTGTTTGGGAGTCAGCAGCTGCTGGACTTTTGCGATTGCTTTCACTGTGCACTGAATACCAGGACGGCATGTGCACGTTAAAACAACGAGCTGGGCAAGAGCAGGAAGCGAGCACGGGCATCAGAGAGCATCTGGCATCTTGCCCTGGAAAGGACAGTGTTTTTGGAGTGTGAGTAAAATCGTGTTCCTGGACAAGGGAGGCATAAGTGCACTGCGCTCCTAAGCTATCTCCCTGCGAGACACACTGCCAAAGCTTTTCACTATGATGCAGTCTAGTGCAGACGCACACTACGGCTCTCCGGAGCTGTCCGAAGCCAAGCGCCGGTGGCCGGCGTCTTTCGGCTGAAGCAGCGCTTCGGAGCGTACGGCTGTTGTGTGCGCGAAGCAGCCGCTTCTCCTGCTCCGGGAGCCGGACAGAGCGGTAGCTTGTACGAGGGCGAAGAACGAAGCCGCAGAGCACCGGCCTTCTGCGCGCACCCTAAGGACTGCTAGAGGACCGTGGTGGCCGCTCGCCTGCCCCTTCAATTCCATTCTAGCATCCTTATGGAAGGTGTTCCAGGACAATTTTCCTGAGTTTTGAATTCGTCCTGATGCAGCCCCTCCTGGGAAACTCGTGCTCGTCCTCTGAGTCTCCGAGTGCAGAGACCTCGATGGCAACTGCAGAAATGAAGGGCTGCGTTGAGTTGTCGAGAAGCAAGAACATAGCCAGCGCCTTGTGTTTGGGATGCAGCAGCTGCTGGACTTTTGCGATTGCTTTCACTGTGCACTGAATACCAGGACGGCATGTGCACGTAAAAACAACGAGCTGGGCAAGAGTAATCGAAAGATCACGGCCGTCAGAAAGCAGCTTATATATTGCCCTAAAAAGAGCACTGTTTTTGGAGTGTGCAGTAAAATCGTGTTTCTGGACAAAGGCGGCATAAGTGCGCTGCGCTCCTAAGCTATCTCCCTGCGAGACACACTGCCAAAGCTTTTCGCTATGATGCAGTCTAGTGCAGACGCACACTACGGCTCTCGGCTGCTATCCTAAGCGAAGCGCTGGTCGCCGGCGTCTTTCGGCTGAAGTAGCGCTTCAGAGCGTACGGCTGCCGCTCCGCTGTTGTGTGCGCGAAGCAGCCGCTTCTCCTGCTCCGGGAGCCGGACAGAGCGCTAGCTTGTACGAGGGCGAAGAACGAAGCCGCAGAGCACCGGGCTTCTGCGCGCACCCTAAGGACTGCTAGAGGACCGTGGTGGCCGCTCGCCTGCCCCTTCAATTCCATTCTAGCATCCTTATGGAAGGTGTTCCAGGACAATTTTCCTGAGTTTTGAATTCGTCCTGATGCAGCCCCTCCTGGGAAACTCGTGCTCGTCCTCTGAGGCTCCGAGTGCAGAGACCTCGATGGCAACTGCAGAAATGAAGGGCTGCGTTGAGTTGTCGAGAAGCAAGAACATAGCCAGCGCCTTGTGTTTGGGAGTCAGCAGTTGCAGGACTTTTGCGATTGGTTTCACGGTGCACTGAATACCAGGACGGCATGTGCACGTTAAAACAACGAGCTGGGCAAGAGCAGGAAGGGAGCACGGCCATCAAAGAGCATCTGGCATCTTGCCCTGGAAAGAGCACTGCTTTTGGAGTGTGCAGTAAAATCGTGTTCCTGGACAAGGGAGGCATAAGTGCGCTGCGCTCCTAAGCTATCTCCCTGCGAGACACACTGCCAAAGCTTTTCGCTATGATGCAGTCTAGTGCAGACGCACACTACGGCTCTCCGGAGCTGTCCGAAGCCAAGCGCCGGTGGCCGGCGTCTTTCGGCTGAAGCAGCGCTTCGGAGCGTACGGCTGTTGTGTGCGCGAAGCAGCCGCTTCTCCTGCTCCGGGAGCCGGACAGAGCGCTAGCTTGTACGAGGGCGAAGAACGAAGCCGCAGAGCACCGGGCTTCTGCGCGCACCCTAAGGACTGCTAGAGGACCGTGGTGGCCGCTCGCCTGCCCCTTCAATTCCATTCTAGCATCCTTATGGAAGGTGTTCCAGGACAATTTTCCTGAGTTTTGAATTCGTCCTGATGCAGCCCCTCCTGGGAAACTCGTGCTCGTCCTCTGAGGCTCCGAGTGCAGAGACCTCGATGGCAACTGCAGAAATGAAGGGCTGCGTTGAGTTGTCGAGAAGCAAGAACATAGCCAGCGCCTTGTGTTTGGGAGTCAGCAGCTGCTGGACTTTTGCGATTGCTTTCACTGTGCACTGAATACCAGGACGGCATGTGCACGTTAAAACAACGAGCTGGGCAAGAGCAGGAAGCGAGCACGGGCATCAGAGAGCATCTGGCATCTTGCCCTGGAAAGGACAGTGTTTTTGGAGTGTGAGTAAAATCGTGTTCATGGACAAGGGAGGCATAAGTGCACTGCGCTCCTAAGCTATCTCCCTGCGAGACACACTGCCAAAGCTTTTCGCTATGATGCAGTCTAGTGCAGACGCACACTAGGGCTCTCCGGAGCTGTCCGAAGCCAAGCGCCGGTGGCCGGCGTCTTTCGGCTGAAGCAGCGCTTCGGAGCGTACGGCTGTTGTGTGCGCGAAGCAGCCGCTTCTCCTGCTCCGGGAGCCGGACAGAGCGCTAGCTTGTACGAGGGCGAAGAACGAAGCCGCAGAGCACCGGGCTTCTGCGCGCACCCTAAGGACTGCTAGAGGACCGTGGTGGCCGCTCGCCTGCCCCTTCAATTCCATTCTAGCATACTTATGGAAGGTGTTCCAGGACAATTTTCCTGAGTTTTGAATTCGTCCTGATGCAGCCCCTCCTGGGAAACTCGTGCTCGTCCTCTGAGGCTCCGAGTGCAGAGACCTCGATGGCAACTGCAGAAATGAAGGGCTGCGTTGAGTTGTCGAGAAGCAAGAACATAGCCAGCGCCTTGTGTTTGGGAGTCAGCAGCTGCTGGACTTTTGCGATTGCTTTCACTGTGCACTGAATACCAGGACGGCATGTGCACGTTAAAACAACGAGCTGGGCAAGAGTAATCGAAAGATCACGGCCGTCAGAAAGCAGCTTATATATTGCCCTAAAAAGAGCATTGCTTTTGGAGTGTGCAGTAAAATCGTGTTTCTGGACAAAGGCGGCATAAGTGCGCTGCGCTCCTAAGCTATCTCCCTGCGAGACACACTGCCAAAGCTTTTCGCTATGATGCAGTCTAGTGCAGACGCACACTACGGCACTCCGGAGCTGTCCGAAGCCAAGCGCCGGTGGCCGGCGTCTTTCGGCTGAAGCAGCGCTTCGGAGCGTACGGCTGTTGTGTGCGCGAAGCAGCCGCTTCTCCTGCTCCGGGAGCCGGACAGAGCGCTAGCTTGTACGAGGGCGAAGAACGAAGCCGCAGGGAGACGACATTGTGTGCACAGCCTTGGCACTGCTAGAGGACGGTGACTAAAGCTCCCTGCCTGTTCAATGCACTGCTGGCATGTTTTCTTGAAGGTGTTCGGAGAAAACTTTCCTGGGTTTTGACTTCGTTCTGATGCAGCCCCTCTTGGGAAATCTGTGCTCGTCCCCGGAAGATCGAGATGCAGATAACGCGATGGCAGGTGCCGAAATGAAGGACTCTGTTGAAGTGTCGAGAAGAAAGAACTTAGACAAGCGTGTTGTGTTTGGGAGTCAGCAGCTGCTGGACTTTTGCGATTGCTTTCTTTGTGCACTGAATGCCAAGAAGGCATGTGCACGTTAAAACAACGAGCTGGGCATGAGCAGGAAGGGAGCACGGGCATCAGAGTGCATCTGGCATCTTGCCCTGGAAAGAGCACTGCTTTTGGAGTGTGCAGTAAAATCGTGTTCCTGGACAAGGGAGGCATAAGTGCGCTGCGCTCCTAAGCTATCTCCCTGCGAGACACACTGCCAAAGCTTTTCGCTATGATGCAGTCTAGTGCAGACGCACACTACGGCTCTCCGGAGCTGTCCGAAGCCAAGCGCCGGTGGCCGGCGTCTTTCGGCTGAAGCAGCGCTTCGGAGCGTACGGCTGTTGTGTGCGCGAAGCAGCCGCTTCTCCTGCTCCGGGAGCCGGACAGAGCGGTAGCTTGTACGAGGGCGAAGAACGAAGCCGCAGAGCACCGGCCTTCTGCGCGCACCCTAAGGACTGCTAGAGGACCGTGGTGGCCGCTCGCCTGCCCCTTCAATTCCATTCTAGCATCCTTATGGAAGGTGTTCCAGGACAATTTTCCTGAGTTTTGAATTCGTCCTGATGCAGCCCCTCCTGGGAAACTCGTGCTCGTCCTCTGAGGCTCCGAGTGCAGAGACCTCGATGGCAACTGCAGAAATGAAGGGCTGCGTTGAGTTGTCGAGAAGCAAGAACATAGCCAGCGCCTTGTGTTTGGGAGTCAGCAGCTGCTGGACTTTTGCGATTGCTTTCACTGTGCACTGAATACCAGGACGGCATGTGCACGTTAAAACAACGAGCTGGGCAAGAGTAATCGAAAGATCACGGCCGTCAGAAAGCAGCTTATATATTGCCCTGGAAAGAGCACTGCTTTTGGAGTGTGCAGTAAAATCGTGTTTCTGGACAAAGGCGGCATAAGTGCGCTGCGCTCCTAAGCTATCTCCCTGCGAGACACACTGCCAAAGCTTTTCGCTATGATGCAGTCTAGTGCAGACGCACACTACGGCTCTCGGCTGCGCTCCTAAGTGAAGCGCTGGTCGCCGGCGTCTTTCGGCTGAAGTAGCGCTTCGGAGCGTACGGCTGCCGCTCCGCTGTTGTGTGCGCGAAGCAGCCGCTTCTCCTGCTCCGGGAGCCGGACAGAGCGGTAGCTTGTACGAGGGCGAAGAACGAAGCCGCAGAGCACCGGGCTTCTGCGCGCACCCTAAGGACTGCTAGAGGACCGTGGTGGCCGCTCACCTGCCTCTTCAATTCCATTCTAGCATACTTATGGAAGATGTTCCAGGACAATTTTCCTGAGTTTTGAATTCGTCCTGATGCAGCCCCTCCTGGGAAACTCGTGCTCGTCCTCTGAGGCTCCGAGTGCAGAGACCTCGATGGCAACTGCAGAAATGAAGGGCTGCGTTGAGTTGTCGAGAAGCAAGAACATAGCCAGCGCCTTGTGTTTGGGAGTCAGCAGTTGCAGGACTTTTGCGATTGCTTTCACGGTGCACTGAATACCAGGACGGCATGTGCACGTTAAAACAACGAGCTGGGCAAGAGCAGGAAGGGAGCACGGCCATCAAAGAGCATCTGGCATCTTGCCCTGGAAAAGAGCACTGCTTTTGGAGTGTGCAGTAAAATCGTGTTTCTGGACAAGGGAGGCATAAGTGCGCTGCGCTCCTAAGCTATCTCCCTGCGAGACACACTGCCAAAGCTTTTCGCTATGATGCAGTCTAGTGCAGACGCACACTAGGGCTCTCCGGAGCTGTCCGAAGCCAAGCGCCGGTGGCCGGCGTCTTTCGGCTGAAGCAGCGCTTCGGAGCGTACGGCTGTTGTGTGCGCGAAGCAGCCGCTTCTCCTGCTCCGGGAGCCGGACAGAGCGGTAGCTTGTACGAGGGCGAAGAACGAAGCCGCAGAGCACCGGGCTTCTGCGCGCACCCTAAGGACTGCTAGAGGACCGTGGTGGCCGCTCGCCTGCCCCTTCAATTCCATTCTAGCATCCTTATGGAAGGTGTTCCAGGACAATTTTCCTGAGTTTTGAATTCGTCCTGATGCAGCCCCTCCTGGGAAACTCGTGCTCGTCCTCTGAGGCTCCGAGTGCAGAGACCTCGATGGCAACTGCAGAAATGAAGGGCTGCGTTGAGTTGTCGAGAAGCAAGAATATAGCCAGCGCCTTGTGTTTGGGAGTCAGCAGCTGCTAGACTTTTGCGATTGCTTTCACTGTGCACTGAATACCAGGACGGCATGTGCACGTAAAAACAACGAGCTGGGCAAGAGTAATCGAAAGATCACGGCCGTCAGAAAGCAGCTTATATATTGCCCTAAAAAGAGCACTGTTTTTGGAGTGTGCAGTAAAATCGTGTTTCTGGACAAAGGCGGCATAAGTGCGCTGAGCTCCTAAGCTATCTCCCTGCGAGACACACTGCCAAAGCTTTTCGCTATGATGCAGTCTAGTGCAGACGCACACTACGGCTCTCGGCTGCTATCCTAAGCGAAGCGCTGGTCACCGGCGTCTTTCGGCTGAAGTAGCGCTTCGGAGCGTACGGCTGCCGCTCCGCTGTTGTGTGCGCGAAGCAGCCGCTTCTCCTGCTCCGGGAGCCGGACAGAGCGGTAGCTTGTACGAGGGCGAAGAACGAAGCCGCAGAGCACCGGGCTTCTGCGCGCACCCTAAGGACTGCTAGAGGACCGTGGTGGCCGCTCACCTGCCTCTTCAATTCCCTTCTAGCATACTTATGGAAGATGTTCCAGGACAATTTTCCTGAGTTTTGAATTCGTCCTGATGCAGCCCCTCCTGGGAAACTCGTGCTCGTCCTCTGAGGCTCCGAGTGCAGAGACCTCGATGGCAACTGCAGAAATGAAGGGCTGCGTTGAGTTGTCGAGAAGCAAGAACATAGCCAGCGCCTTGTGTTTGGGAGTCAGCAGTTGCAGGACTTTTGCGATTGCTTTCACGGTGCACTGAATACCAGGACGGCATGTGCACGTTAAAACAACGAGCTGGGCAAGAGCAGGAAGGGAGCACGGCCATCAAAGAGCATCTGGCATCTTGCCCTGGAAAGAGCACTGCTTTTGGAGTGTGCAGTAAAATCGTGTTCCTGGACAAGGGAGGCATAAGTGCGCTGCGCTCCTAAGCTATCTCCCTGCGAGACACACTGCCAAAGCTTTTCGCTATGATGCAGTCTAGTGCAGACGCACACTAGGGCTCTCCGGAGCTGTCCGAAGCCAAGCGCCGGTGGCCGGCGTCTTTCGGCTGAAGCAGCGCTTCGGAGCGTACGGCTGTTGTGTGCGCGAAGCAGCCGCTTCTCCTGCTCCGGGAGCCGGACAGAGCGCTAGCTTGTACGAGGGCGAAGAACGAAGCCGCAGAGCACCGGGCTTCTGCGCGCACCCTAAGGACTGCTAGAGGACCGTGGTGGCCGCTCGCCTGCCCCTTCAATTCCATTCTAGCATCCTTATGGAAGGTGTTCCAGGACAATTTTCCTGAGTTTTGAATTCGTCCTGATGCAGCCCCTCCTGGGAAACTCGTGCTCGTCCTCTGAGGCTCCGAGTGCAGAGACCTCGATGGCAACTGCAGAAATGAAGGGCTGCGTTGAGTTGTCGAGAAGCAAGAACATAGCCAGCGCCTTGTGTTTGGGAGTCAGCAGCTGCTGGACTTTTGCGATTGCTTTCACTGTGCACTGAATACCAGGACGGCATGTGCACGTTAAAACAACGAGCTGGGCAAGAGCAGGAAGCGAGCACGGGCATCAGAGAGCATCTGGCATCTTGCCCAGGAAAGGACAGTGTTTTTGGAGTGTGAGTAAAATCGTGTTCCTGGACAAGGGAGGCATAAGTGCACTGCGCTCCTAAGCTATCTCCCTGCGAGACACACTGCCAAAGCTTTTCGCTATGATGCAGTCTAGTGCAGACGCACACTAGGGCTCTCCGGAGCTGTCCGAAGCCAAGCGCCGGTGGCCGGCGTCTTTCGGCTGAAGCAGCGCTTCGGAGCGTACGGCTGTTATGTGCGCGAAGCAGCCGCTTCTCCTGCTCCGGGAGCCGGACAGAGCGCTAGCTTGTACGAGGGCGAAGAACGAAGCCGCAGAGCACCGGGCTTCTGCGCGCACCCTAAGGACTGCTAGAGGACCGTGGTGGCCGCTCGCCTGCCCCTTCAATTCCATTCTAGCATCCTTATGGAAGGTGTTCCAGGACAATTTTCCTGAGTTTTGAATTCGTCCTGATGCAGCCCCTCCTGGGAAACTCGTGCTCGTCCTCTGAGGCTCCGAGTGCAGAGACCTCGATGGCAACTGCAGAAATGAAGGGCTGCGTTGAGTTGTCGAGAAGCAAGAACATAGCCAGCGCCTTGTGTTTGGGAGTCAGCAGCTGCTGGACTTTTGCGATTGCTTTCACTGTGCACTGAATACCAGGACGGCATGTGCACGTTAAAACAACGAGCTGGGCAAGAGTAATCGAAAGATCACGGCCGTCAGAAAGCAGCTTATATATTGCCCTAAAAAGAGCATTGCTTTTGGAGTGTGCAGTAAAATCGTGTTTCTGGACAAAGGCGGCATAAGTGCGCTGCGCTCCTAAGCTATCTCCCTGCGAGACACACTGCCAAAGCTTTTCGCTATGATGCAGTCTAGTGCAGACGCACACTACGGCACTCCGGAGCTGTCCGAAGCCAAGCGCCGGTGGCCGGCGTCTTTCGGCTGAAGCAGCGCTTCGGAGCGTACGGCTGTTGTGTGCGCGAAGCAGCCGCTTCTCCTGCTCCGGGAGCCGGACAGAGCGCTAGCTTGTACGAGGGCGAAGAACGTTGCCGCAGGGAGACGACATTGTGTGCACAGCCTTGGCACTGCTAGAGGACGGTGACTAAAGCTCCCTGCCTGTTCAATGCACTGCTGGCATGCTTTCTCGAAGGTGTTCGGAGAAAACTTTCCTGGGTTTTGACTTCGTTCTGATGCAGCCCCTCTTGGGAAATCTGTGCTCGTCCCCGGAAGATCGAGATGCAGATAACGCGATGGCAGGTGCCGAAATGAAGGACTCTGTTGAAGTGTCGAGAAGAAAGAACTTAGACAAGCGTGTTGTGTTTGGGAGTCAGCAGCTGCTGGACTTTTGCTATTGCTTTCTTTGTGCACTGAATGCCAAGAAGGCATGTGCACGTTAAAACAACGAGCTGGGCATGAGCAGGAAGGGAGCACGGGCATCAGAGTGCATCTGGCATCTTGCCCTGGAAAGAGCACTGCTTTTGGAGTGTGCAGTAAAATCGTGTTCCTGGACAAGGGAGGCATAAGTGCGCTGCGCTCCTAAGCTATCTCCCTGCGAGACACACTGCCAAAGCTTTTCGCTATGATGCAGTCTAGTGCAGACGCACACTAGGGCTCTCCGGAGCTGTCCGAAGCCAAGCGCCGGTGGCCGGCGTCTTTCGGCTGAAGCAGCGCTTCGGAGCGTACGGCTGTTGTGTGCGCGAAGCAGCCGCTTCTCCTGCTCCGGGAGCCGGACAGAGCGGTAGCTTGTACGAGGGCGAAGAACGAAGCCGCAGAGCACCGGGCTTCTGCGCGCACCCTAAGGACTGCTAGAGGACCGTGGTGGCCGCTCGCCTGCCCCTTCAATTCCATTCTAGCATCCTTATGGAAGGTGTTCCAGGACAATTTTCCTGAGTTTTGAATTCGTCCTGATGCAGCCCCTCCTGGGAAACTCGTGCTCGTCCTCTGAGGCTCCGAGTGCAGAGACCTCGATGGCAACTGCAGAAATGAAGGGCTGCGTTGAGTTGTCGAGAAGCAAGAACATAGCCAGCGCCTTGTGTTTGGGAGTCAGCAGCTGCTGGACTTTTGCGATTGTTTTCACTGTGCACTGAATACCAGGACGGCATGTGCACGTAAAAACAACGAGCTGGGCAAGAGTAATCGAAAGATCACGGCCGTCAGAAAGCAGCTTATATATTGCCCTAAAAAGAGCACTGTTTTTGGAGTGTGCAGTAAAATCGTGTTTCTGGACAAAGGCGGCATAAGTGCGCTGAGCTCCTAAGCTATCTCCCTGCGAGACACACTGCCAAAGCTTTTCGCTATGATGCAGTCTAGTGCAGACGCACACTACGGCTCTCGGCTGCTATCCTAAGCTTAGCGCTGGTCACCGGCGTCTTTCGGCTGAAGTAGCGCTTCGGAGCGTACGGCTGCCGCTCCGCTGTTGTGTGCGCGAAGCAGCCGCTTCTCCTGCTCCGGGAGCCGGACAGAGCGGTAGCTTGCACGAGGGCGAAGAACGAAGCCGCAGAGCACCGGGCTTCTGCGCGCACCCTAAGGACTGCTAGAGGACCGTGGTGGCCGCTCACCTGCCTCTTCAATTCCCTTCTAGCATACTTATGGAAGATGTTCCAGGACAATTTTCCTGAGTTTTGAATTCGTCCTGATGCAGCCCCTCCTGGGAAACTCGTGCTCGTCCTCTGAGGCTCCGAGTGCAGAGACCTCGATGGCAACTGCAGAAATGAAGGGCTGCGTTGAGTTGTCGAGAAGCAAGAACATAGCCAGCGCCTTGTGTTTGGGAGTCAGCAGTTGCTGGACTTTTGCGATTGCTTTCACGGTGCACTGAATACCAGGACGGCATGTGCACGTTAAAACAACGAGCTGGGCAAGAGCAGGAAGGGAGCACGGCCATCAAAGAGCATCTGGCATCTTGCCCTGGAAAGAGCACTGCTTTTGGAGTGTGAGTAAAATCGTGTTTCTGGACAAGGGAGGCATAAGTGCGCTGCGCTCCTAAGCTATCTCCCTGCGAGACACACTGCCAAAGCTTTTCGCTATGATGCAGTCTAGTGCAGACGCACACTAGGGCTCTCCGGAGCTGTCCGAAGCCAAGCGCCGGTGGCCGGCGTCTTTCGGCTGAAGCAGCGCTTCGGAGCGTACGGCTGTTGTGTGCGCGAAGCAGCCGCTTCTCCTGCTCCGGGAGCCGGACAGAGCGGTAGCTTATACGAGGGCGAAGAACGAAGCCGCAGAGCACCGGGCTTCTGCGCGCACCCTAAGGACTGCTAGAGGACCGTGGTGGCCGCTCGCCTGCCCCTTCAATTCCATTCTAGCATCCTTATGGAAGGTGTTCCAGGACAATTTTCCTGAGTTTTGAATTCGTCCTGATGCAGCCCCTCCTGGGAAACTCGTGCTCGTCCTCTGAGTCTCCGAGTGCAGAGACCTCGATGGCAACTGCAGAAATGAAGGGCTGCGTTGAGTTGTCGAGAAGCAAGAACATAGACAGCGCCTTGTGTTTGGGAGTCAGCAGCTGCTAGACTTTTGCGATTGCTTTCACTGTGCACTGAATACCAGGACGGCATGTGCACGTAAAAACAACGAGCTGGGCAAGAGTAATCGAAAGATCACGGCCGTCAGAAAGCAGCTTATATATTGCCCTAAAAAGAGCACTGTTTTTGGAGTGTGCAGTAAAATCGTGTTTCTGGACAAAGGCGGCATAAGTGCGCTGAGCTCCTAAGCTATCTCCCTGCGAGACACACTGCCAAAGCTTTTCGCTATGATGCAGTCTAGTGCAGACGCACACTACGGCTCTCGGCTGCTATCCTAAGCGAAGCGCTGGTCGCCGGCGTCTTTCGGCTGAAGTAGCGCTTCGGAGCGTACGGCTGCCGCTCCGCTGTTGTGTGCGCGAAGCAGCCGCTTCTCCTGCTCCGGGAGCCGGACAGAGCGGTAGCTTGTACGAGGGCGAAGAACGAAGCCGCAGAGCACCGGGCTTCTGCGCGCACCCTAAGGACTGCTAGAGGACCTTGGTGGCCGCTCGCCTGCCCCTTCAATTCCATTCTAGCATCCTTATGGAAGGTGTTCCAGGACAATTTTCCTGAGTTTTGAATTCGTCCTGATGCAGCCCCTCCTGGGAAACTCGTGCTCGTCCTCTGAGGCTCCGAGTGCAGAGACCTCGATGGCAACTGCAGAAATGAAGGGCTGCGTTGAGTTGTCGAGAAGCAAGAACATAGCCAGCGCCTTGTGTTTGGGAGTCAGCAGCTGCTGGACTTTTGCGATTGCTTTCACTGTGCACTGAATACCAGGACGGCATGTGCACGTAAAAACAACGAGCTGGGCAAGAGTAATCGAAAGATCACGGCCGTCAGAAAGCAGCTTATATATTGCCCTAAAAAGAGCACTGTTTTTGGAGTGTGCAGTAAAATCGTGTTTCTGGACAAAGGCGGCATAAGTGCGCTGAGCTCCTAAGCTATCTCCCTGCGAGACACACTGCCAAAGCTTTTCGCTATGATGCAGTCTAGTGCAGACGCACACTACGGCTCTCGGCTGCTATCCTAAGCGAAGCGCTGGTCGCCGGCGTCTTTCGGCTGAAGTAGCGCTTCGGAGCGTACGGCTGCCGCTCCGCTGTTGTGTGCGCGAAGCAGCCGCTTCTCCTGCTCCGGGAGCCGGACAGAGCGCTAGCTTGTACGAGGGCGAAGAACGAAGCCGCAGAGCACCGGGCTTCTGCGCGCACCCTAAGGACTGCTAGAGGACCGTGGTGGCCGCTCACCTGCCTCTTCAATTCCCTTCTAGCATACTTATGGAAGATGTTCCAGGACAATTTTCCTGAGTTTTGAATTCGTCCTGATGCAGCCCCTCCTGGGAAACTCGTGCTCGTCCTCTGAGGCTCCGAGTGCAGAGACCTCGATGGCAACTGCAGAAATGAAGGGCTGCGTTGAGTTGTCGAGAAGCAAGAACATAGCCAGCGCCTTGTGTTTGGGAGTCAGCAGTTGCTGGACTTTTGCGATTGCTTTCACGGTGCACTGAATACCAGGACGGCATGTGCACGTTAAAACAACGAGCTGGGCAAGAGCAGGAAGGGAGCACGGCCATCAAAGAGCATCTGGCATCTTGCCCTGGAAAGAGCACTGCTTTTGGAGTGTGAGTAAAATCGTGTTTCTGGACAAGGGAGGCATAAGTGCGCTGCGCTCCTAAGCTATCTCCCTGCGAGACACACTGCCAAAGCTTTTCGCTATGATGCAGTCTAGTGCAGACGCACACTACGGCTCTCCGGAGCTGTACGAAGCCAAACGCCGGTGGCCGGCGTCTTTCGGCTGAAGCAGCGCTTCGGAGCGTACGGCTGTTGTGTGCGCGAAGCAGCCGCTTCTCCTGCTCCGGGAGCCGGACAGAGCGCTAGCTTGTACGAGGGCGAAGAACGAAGCCGCAGAGCACCGGGCTTCTGCGCGCACCCTAAGGACTGCTAGAGGACCGTGGTGGCCGCTCGCCTGCCCCTTCAATTCCATTCTAGCATCCTTATGGAAGGTGTTCCAGGACAATTTTCCTGAGTTTTGAATTCGTCCTGATGCAGCCCCTCCTGGGAAACTCGTGCTCGTCCTCTGAGGCTCCGAGTGCAGAGACCTCGATGGCAACTGCAGAAATGAAGGGCTGCGTTGAGTTGTCGAGAAGCAAGAACATAGCCAGCGCCTTGTGTTTGGGAGTCAGCAGCTGCTGGACTTTTGCGATTGTTTTCACTGTGCACTGAATACCAGGACGGCATGTGCACGTAAAAACAACGAGCTGGGCAAGAGTAATCGAAAGATCACGGCCGTCAGAAAGCAGCTTATATATTGCCCTAAAAAGAGCACTGTTTTTGGAGTGTGCAGTAAAATCGTGTTTCTGGACAAAGGCGGCATAAGTGCGCTGAGCTCCTAAGCTATCTCCCTGCGAGACACACTGCCAAAGCTTTTCGCTATGATGCAGTCTAGTGCAGACGCACACTACGGCTCTCGGCTGCTATCCTAAGCGAAGCGCTGGTCGCCGGCGTCTTTCGGCTGAAGTAGCGCTTCGGAGCGTACGGCTGCCGCTCCGCTGTTGTGTGCGCGAAGCAGCCGCTTCTCCTGCTCCGGGAGCCGGACAGAGCGGTAGCTTGCACGAGGGCGAAGAACGAAGCCGCAGAGCACCGGGCTTCTGCGCGCACCCTAAGGACTGCTAGAGGACCGTGGTGGCCGCTCGCCTGCCCCTTCAATTCCATTCTAGCATCCTTATGGAAGGTGTTCCAGGACAATTTTCCTGAGTTTTGAATTCGTCCTGATGCAGCCCCTCCTGGGAAACTCGTGCTCGTCCTCTGAGGCTCCGAGTGCAGAGACCTCGATGGCAACTGCAGAAATGAAGGGCTGCGTTGAGTTGTCGAGAAGCAAGAACATAGCCAGCGCCTTGTGTTTGGGAGTCAGCAGCTGCTGGACTTTTGCGATTGCTTTCACTGTGCACTGAATACCAGGACGGCATGTGCACGTAAAAACAACGAGCTGGGCAAGAGTAATCGAAAGATCACGGCCGTCAGAAAGCAGCTTATATATTGCCCTAAAAAGAGCACTGTTTTTGGAGTGTGCAGTAAAATCGTGTTTCTGGACAAAGGCGGCATAAGTGCGCTGAGCTCCTAAGCTATCTCCCTGCGAGACACACTGCCAAAGCTTTTCGCTATGATGCAGTCTAGTGCAGACGCACACTACGGCTCTCGGCTGCTATCCTAAGCGAAGCGCTGGTCGCCGGCGTCTTTCGGCTGAAGTAGCGCTTCGGAGCGTACGGCTGCCGCTCCGCTGTTGTGTGCGCGAAGCAGCCGCTTCTCCTGCTCCGGGAGCCGGACAGAGCGCTAGCTTGTACGAGGGCGAAGAACGAAGCCGCAGAGCACCGGGCTTCTGCGCGCACCCTAAGGACTGCTAGAGGACCGTGGTGGCCGCTCACCTGCCTCTTCAATTCCATTCTAGCATACTTATGGAAGATGTTCCAGGACAATTTTCCTGAGTTTTGAATTCGTCCTGATGCAGCCCCTCCTGGGAAACTCGTGCTCGTCCTCTGAGGCTCCGAGTGCAGAGACCTCGATGGCAACTGCAGAAATGAAGGGCTGCGTTGAGTTGTCGAGAAGCAAGAACATAGCCAGCGCCTTGTGTTTGGGAGTCAGCAGTTGCAGGACTTTTGCGATTGCTTTCACGGTGCACTGAATACCAGGACGGCATGTGCACGTTAAAACAACGAGCTGGGCAAGAGCAGGAAGGGAGCACGGCCATCAAAGAGCATCTGGCATCTTGCCCTGGAAAGAGCACTGCTTTTGGAGTGTGAGTAAAATCGTGTTTCTGGACAAGGGAGGCATAAGTGCGCTGCGCTCCTAAGCTATCTCCCTGCGAGACACACTGCCAAAGCTTTTCGCTATGATGCAGTCTAGTGCAGACGCACACTACGGCTCTCCGGAGCTGTACGAAGCCAAACGCCGGTGGCCGGCGTCTTTCGGCTGAAGCAGCGCTTCGGAGCGTACGGCTGTTGTGTGCGCGAAGCAGCCGCTTCTCCTGCTCCGGGAGCCGGACAGAGCGGTAGCTTGTACGAGGGCGAAGAACGAAGCCGCAGAGCACCGGGCTTCTGCGCGCACCCTAAGGACTGCTAGAGGACCGTGGTGGCCGCTCGCCTGCCCCTTCAATTCCATTCTAGCATCCTTATGGAAGGTGTTCCAGGACAATTTTCCTGAGTTTTGAATTCGTCCTGATGCAGCCCCTCCTGGGAAACTCGTGCTCGTCCTCTGAGGCTCCGAGTGCAGAGACCTCGATGGCAACTGCAGAAATGAAGGGCTGCGTTGAGTTGTCGAGAAGCAAGAACATAGCCAGCGCCTTGTGTTTGGGAGTCAGCAGCTGCTGGACTTTTGCGATTGTTTTCACTGTGCACTGAATACCAGGACGGCATGTGCACGTAAAAACAACGAGCTGGGCAAGAGTAATCGAAAGATCACGGCCGTCAGAAAGCAGCTTATATATTGCCCTAAAAAGAGCACTGTTTTTGGAGTGTGCAGTAAAATCGTGTTTCTGGACAAAGGCGGCATAAGTGCGCTGAGCTCCTAAGCTATCTCCCTGCGAGACACACTGCCAAAGCTTTTCGCTATGATGCAGTCTAGTGCAGACGCACACTACGGCTCTCGGCTGCTATCCTAAGCGAAGCGCTGGTCGCCGGCGTCTTTCGGCTGAAGTAGCGCTTCGGAGCGTACGGCTGCCGCTCCGCTGTTGTGTGCGCGAAGCAGCCGCTTCTCCTGCTCCGGGAGCCGGACAGAGCGGTAGCTTGCACGAGGGCGAAGAACGAAGCCGCAGAGCACCGGGCTTCTGCGCGCACCCTAAGGACTGCTAGAGGACCGTGGTGGCCGCTCACCTGCCTCTTCAATTCCCTTCTAGCATACTTATGGAAGATGTTCCAGGACAATTTTCCTGAGTTTTGAATTCGTCCTGATGCAGCCCCTCCTGGGAAACTCGTGCTCGTCCTCTGAGGCTCCGAGTGCAGAGACCTCGATGGCAACTGCAGAAATGAAGGGCTGCGTTGAGTTGTCGAGAAGCAAGAACATAGCCAGCGCCTTGTGTTTGGGAGTCAGCAGTTGCTGGACTTTTGCGATTGCTTTCACGGTGCACTGAATACCAGGACGGCATGTGCACGTTAAAACAACGAGCTGGGCAAGAGCAGGAAGGGAGCACGGCCATCAAAGAGCATCTGGCATCTTGCCCTGGAAAGAGCACTGCTTTTGGAGTGTGCAGTAAAATCGTGTTTCTGGACAAGGGAGGCATAAGTGCGCTGCGCTCCTAAGCTATCTCCCTGCGAGACACACTGCCAAAGCTTTTCGCTATGATGCAGTCTAGTGCAGACGCACACTAGGGCTCTCCGGAGCTGTCCGAAGCCAAGCGCCGGTGGCCGGCGTCTTTCGGCTGAAGCAGCGCTTCGGAGCGTACGGCTGTTGTGTGCGCGAAGCAGCCGCTTCTCCTGCTCCGGGAGCCGGACAGAGCGGTAGCTTGTACGAGGGCGAAGAACGAAGCCGCAGAGCACCGGCCTTCTGCGCGCACCCTAAGGACTGCTAGAGGACCGTGGTGGCCGCTCGCCTGCCCCTTCAATTCCATTCTAGCATCCTTATGGAAGGTGTTCCAGGACAATTTTCCTGAGTTTTGAATTCGTCCTGATGCAGCCCCTCCTGGGAAACTCGTGCTCGTCCTCTGAGTCTCCGAGTGCAGAGACCTCGATGGCAACTGCAGAAATGAAGGGCTGCGTTGAGTTGTCGAGAAGCAAGAACATAGACAGCGCCTTGTGTTTGGGAGTCAGCAGCTGCTAGACTTTTGCGATTGCTTTCACTGTGCACTGAATACCAGGACGGCATGTGCACGTAAAAACAACGAGCTGGGCAAGAGTAATCGAAAGATCACGGCCGTCAGAAAGCAGCTTATATATTGCCCTAAAAAGAGCACTGCTTTTGGAGTGTGCAGTAAAATCGTATTCCTGGACAAAGGCGGCATAAGTGCGCTGAGCTCCTAAGCTATCTCCCTGCGAGACACACTGCCAAAGCTTTTCGCTATGATGCAGTCTAGTGCAGACGCACACTACGGCTCTCGGCTGCTATCCTAAGCGAAGCGCTGGTCGCCGGCGTCTTTCGGCTGAAGTAGCGCTTCGGAGCGTACAGCTGCCGCTCCGCTGTTGTGTGCGCGAAGCAGCCGCTTCTCCTGCTCCGGGAGCCGGACAGAGCGGTAGCTTGTACGAGGGCGAAGAACGAAGCCGCAGAGCACCGGGCTTCTGCGCGCACCCTAAGGACTGCTAGAGGACCGTGGTGGCCGCTCGCCTGCCCCTTCAATTCCATTCTAGCATCCTTATGGAAGGTGTTCCAGGACAATTTTCCTGAGTTTTGAATTCGTCCTGATGCAGCCCCTCCTGGGAAACTCGTGCTCGTCCTCTGAGGCTCCGAGTGCAGAGACCTCGATGGCAACTGCAGAAATGAAGGGCTGCGTTGAGTTGTCGAGAAGCAAGAACATAGCCAGCGCCTTGTGTTTGGGAGTCAGCAGCTGCTGGACTTTTGCGATTGCTTTCACTGTGCACTGAATACCAGGACGGCATGTGCACGTAAAAACAACGAGCTGGGCAAGAGTAATCGAAAGATCACGGCCGTCAGAAAGCAGCTTATATATTGCCCTAAAAAGAGCACTGCTTTTGGAGTGTGCAGTAAAATCGTGTTTCTGGACAAAGGCGGCATAAGTGCGCTGAGCTCCTAAGCTATCTCCCTGCGAGACACACTGCCAAAGCTTTTCGCTATGATGCAGTCTAGTGCAGACGCACACTACGGCTCTCGGCTGCTATCCTAAGCGAAGCGCTGGTCGCCGGCGTCTTTCGGCTGAAGTAGCGCTTCGGAGCGTACGGCTGCCGCTCCGCTGTTGTGTGCGCGAAGCAGCCGCTTCTCCTGCTCCGGGAGCCGGACAGAGCGCTAGCTTGTACGAGGGCGAAGAACGAAGCCGCAGAGCACCGGGCTTCTGCGCGCACCCTAAGGACTGCTAGAGGACCGTGGTGGCCGCTCACCTGCCTCTTCAATTCCCTTCTAGCATACTTATGGAAGATGTTCCAGGACAATTTTCCTGAGTTTTGAATTCGTCCTGATGCAGCCCCTCCTGGGAAACTCGTGCTCGTCCTCTGAGGCTCCGAGTGCAGAGACCTCGATGGCAACTGCAGAAATGAAGGGCTGCGTTGAGTTGTCGAGAAGCAAGAACATAGCCAGCGCCTTGTGTTTGGGAGTCAGCAGTTGCTGGACTTTTGCGATTGCTTTCACGGTGCACTGAATACCAGGACGGCATGTGCACGTTAAAACAACGAGCTGGGCAAGAGCAGGAAGGGAGCACGGCCATCAAAGAGCATCTGGCATCTTGCCCTGGAAAGAGCACTGCTTTTGGAGTGTGCAGTAAAATCGTGTTTCTGGACAAGGGAGGCATAAGTGCGCTGAGCTCCTAAGCTATCTCCCTGCGAGACACACTGCCAAAGCTTTTCGCTATGATGCAGTCTAGTGCAGACGCACACTACGGCTCTCCGGAGCTGTCCGAAGCCAAGCGCCGGTGGCCGGCGTCTTTCGGCTGAAGCAGCGCTTCGGAGCGTACGGCTGTTGTGTGCGCGAAGCAGCCGCTTCTCCTGCTCCGGGAGCCGGACAGAGCGCTAGCTTGTACGAGGGCGAAGAACGAAGCCGCAGAGCACCGGGCTTCTGCGCGCACCCTAAGGACTGCTAGAGGACCGTGGTGGCCGCTCACCTGCCTCTTCAATTCCCTTCTAGCATACTTATGGAAGATGTTCCAGGACAATTTTCCTGAGTTTTGAATTCGTCCTGATGCAGCCCCTCCTGGGAAACTCGTGCTCGTCCTCTGAGGCTCCGAGTGCAGAGACCTCGATGGCAACTGCAGAAATGAAGGGCTGCGTTGAGTTGTCGAGAAGCAAGAACATAGCCAGCGCCTTGTGTTTGGGAGTCAGCAGTTGCAGGACTTTTGCGATTGCTTTCACGGTGCACTGAATACCAGGACGGCATGTGCACGTTAAAACAACGAGCTGGGCAAGAGCAGGAAGCGAGCACGGGCATCAGAGAGCATCTGGCATCTTGCCCTGGAAAGGACAGTGTTTTTGGAGTGTGAGTAAAATCGTGTTCCTGGACAAGGGAGGCATAAGTGCACTGCGCTCCTAAGCTATCTCCCTGCGAGACACACTGCCAAAGCTTTTCGCTATGATGCAGTCTAGTGCAGACGCACACTACGGCTCTCCGGAGCTGTCCGAAGCCAAGCGCCGGTGGCCGGCGTCTTTCGGCTGAAGCAGCGCTTCGGAGCGTACGGCTGTTGTGTGCGCGAAGCAGCCGCTTCTCCTGCTCCGGGAGCCGGACAGAGCGGTAGCTTATACGAGGGCGAAGAACGAAGCCGCAGAGCACCGGGCTTCTGCGCGCACCCTAAGGACTGCTAGAGGACCGTGGTGGCCGCTCGCCTGCCCCTTCAATTCCATTCTAGCATCCTTATGGAAGGTGTTCCAGGACAATTTTCCTGAGTTTTGAATTCGTCCTGATGCAGCCCCTCCTGGGAAACTCGTGCTCGTCCTCTGAGTCTCCGAGTGCAGAGACCTCGATGGCAACTGCAGAAATGAAGGGCTGCGTTGAGTTGTCGAGAAGCAAGAACATAGCCAGCGCCTTGTGTTTGGGAGTCAGCAGCTGCTGGACTTTTGCGATTGCTTTCACTGTGCACTGAATACCAGGACGGCATGTGCACGTTAAAACAACGAGCTGGGCAAGAGTAATCGAAAGATCACGGCCGTCAGAAAGCAGCTTATATATTGCCCTCAAAAGAGCATTGCTTTTGGAGTGTGCAGTAAAATCGTTTTTCTGGACGAAGGCGGCATAAGTGCGCTGCGCTCCTAAGCTATCTCCCTGCGAGACACACTGCCGAAGCTTTTCGCTATGATGCAGTCTAGTGCAGACGCACACTACGGCTCTCCGGAGCTGTCCGAAGCCAAGCGCCGGTGGCCGGCGTCTTTCGGCTGAAGCAGCGCTTCGGAGCGTACGGCTGTTGTGTGCGCGAAGCTGCCGCTTCTCCTGCTCCGGGAGCCGGACAGAGTGGTAGCTTATACGAGGGCGAAGAACGAAGCCGCAGGGAGACGACATTGTGTGCACAGCCTTGGCACTGCTAGAGGACGGTGACTAAAGCTCCCTGCCTGTTCAATGCACTGCTGGCATGTTTTCTTGAAGGTGTTCCGAGACAACTTTCCTGGGTTTTGATTTCGTTCTGATGCAGCCCCTCTTGGGAAATCTGTGCTCGTCCCCGGAAGATCGAGATGCAGATAACGCGATGGCAGGTGCCGAAATGAAGGACTCTGTTGAAGTGTCGAGAAGAAAGAACTTAGACAAGCGTGTTGTGTTTGGGAGTCAGCAGCTGCTGGACTTTTGCGATTGCTTTCTTTGTGCACTGAATGCCAAGAAGGCATGTGCACGTTAAAACAACGAGCTGGGCAAGAGCAGGAAGGGAGCACGGGCATCAGAGTGCATCTGGCATCTTGCCCTGGAAAGAGCACTGCTTTTGGAGTGTGCAGTAAAATCGTGTTTCTGGACGAAGGCGGCATAAGTGCGCTGCGCTCCTAAGCTATCTCCCTGCGAGACACACTGCCAAAGCTTTTCGCTATGATGCAGTCTAGTGCAGACGCACACTAGGGCTCTCCGGAGCTGTCCGAAGCCAAGCGCCGGTGGCCGGCGTCTTTCGGCTGAAGCAGCGCTTCGGAGCGTACGGCTGTTGTGTGCGCGAAGCAGCCGCTTCTCCTGCTCCGGGAGCCGGACAGAGCGCTAGCTTGTACGAGGGCGAAGAACGAAGCCGCAGAGCACCGGGCTTCTGCGCGCACCCTAAGGACTGCTAGAGGACCGTGGTGGCCGCTCGCCTGCCCCTTCAATTCCATTCTAGCATCCTTATGGAAGGTGTTCCAGGACAATTTTCCTGAGTTTTGAATTCGTCCTGATGCAGCCCCTCCTGGGAAACTCGTGCTCGTCCTCTGAGGCTCCGAGTGCAGAGACCTCGATGGCAACTGCAGAAATGAAGGGCTGCGTTGAGTTGTCGAGAAGCAAGAACATAGCCAGCGCCTTGTGTTTGGGAGTCAGCAGCTGCTGGACTTTTGCGATTGCTTTCACTGTGCACTGAATACCAGGACGGCATGTGCACGTAAAAACAACGAGCTGGGCAAGAGTAATCGAAAGATCACGGCCGTCAGAAAGCAGCTTATATATTGCCCTAAAAAGAGCACTGTTTTTGGAGTGTGCAGTAAAATCGTGTTTCTGGACAAAGGCGGCATAAGTGCGCTGCGCTCCTAAGCTATATCCCTGCGAGACACACTGCCAAAGCTTTTCGCTATGATGCAGTCTAGTGCAGACGCACACTGCGGCTCTCCGGAGCTGTCCGAAGCCAAGCGCCGGTGGCCGGCGTCTTTCGGCTGAAGCAGCGCTTCGGAGCGTACGGCTGTTGTGTGCGCGAAGCAGCCGCTTCTCCTGCTCCGGGAGCCGGACAGAGCGCTAGCTTGTACGAGGGCGAAGAACGAAGCCGCAGAGCACCGGGCTTCTGCGCGCACCCTAAGGACTGCTAGAGGACCGTGGTGGCCGCTCGCCTGCCTCTTCAATTCCCTTCTAGCATACTTATGGAAGATGTTCCAGGACAATTTTCCTGAGTTTTGAATTCGTCCTGATGCAGCCCCTCCTGGGAAACTCGTGCTCGTCCTCTGAGGCTCCGACATGCAGAGACCTCGATGGCAACTGCAGAAATGAAGGGCTGCGTTGAGTTGTCGAGAAGCAAGAACATAGCCAGCGCCTTGTGTTTGGGAGTCAGCAGTTGCTGGACTTTTGCGATTGCTTTCACGGTGCACTGAATACCAGGACGGCATGTGCACGTTAAAACAACGAGCTGGGCAAGAGCAGGAAGGGAGCACGGCCATCAAAGAGCATCTGGCATCTTGCCCTGGAAAGAGCACTGCTTTTGGAGTGTGCAGTAAAATCGTGTTTCTGGACAAGGGAGGCATAAGTGCGCTGCGCTCCTAAGCTATCTCCCTGCGAGACACACTGCCAAAGCATTTCGCTAGGATGCAGTCTAGTGCAGACGCACACTACGGCTCTCGGCTGCTGTCCTAAGCGAAGCGCTGGTCGCCGGCGTCTTTCGGCTGAAGCAGCGCTTCGGAGCATACGGCTGCCGTTCCGCTGTTGTGTGCGCGAAGCAGCCGCTTCTCCTGCTCCGGGAGACGGACAGAGCGGTAGCTCGTACGAGGGCGAAGAACGAAGCCGCAGAGCACCGGGCTTCTGCGCGCACCCTAAGGACTGCTAGAGGACCGTGGTGGCCGCTCGCCTGCCCCTTCAATTCCATTCTAGCATCCTTATGGAAGATGTTCCAGGACAATTTTCCTGAGTTTTGAATTCGTCCTGATGCAGCCCCTCCTGGGAAACTCGTGCTCGTCCTCTGAGGCTCCGAGTGCAGAGACCTCGATGGCAACTGCAGAAATGAAGGGCTGCGTTGAGTTGTCGAGAAGCAAGAACATAGCCAGCGCCTTGTGTTTGGGAGTCAGCAGTTGCAGGACTTTTGCGATTGCTTTCACGGTGCACTGAATACCAGGACGGCATGTGCACGTTAAAACAACGAGCTGGGCAAGAGCAGGAAAGGAGCACGGCCATCAAAGAGCATCTGGCATCTTGCCCTGGAAAGAGCACTGCTTTTGGAGTGTGCAGTAAAATCGTGTTTCTGGACAAGGGAGGCATAAGTGCGCTGCGCTCCTAAGCTATCTCCCTGCGAGACACACTGCCAAAGCTTTTCGCTATGATGCAGTCTAGTGCAGACGCACACTACGGCTCTCGGCTGCTGTCCTAAGTGAAGCGCTGGTCGCCGGCGTCTTTCGGCTGAAGTAGCGCTTCGGAGCGTACGGCTGCCGCTCCGCTGTTGTGTGCGCGAAGCAGCCGCTTCTCCTGCTCCGGGAGCCGGACAGAGCGCTAGCTTGTACGAGGGCGAAGAACGAAGCCGCAGAGCACCGGGCTTCTGCGCGCACCCTAAGGACTGCTAGAGGACCGTGGTGGCCGCTCACCTGCCCCTTCAATTCCCTTCTAGCATACTTATGGAAGATGTTCCAGGACAATTTTCCTGAGTTTTGAATTCGTCCTGATGCAGCCCCTCCTGGGAAACTCGTGCTCGTCCTCTGAGGCTCCGAGTGCAGAGACCTCGATGGCAACTGCAGAAATGAAGGGCTGCGTTGAGTTGTCGAGAAGCAAGAACATAGCCAGCGCCTTGTGTTTGGGAGTCAGCAGTTGCTGGACTTTTGCGATTGCTTTCACGGTGCACTGAATACCAGGACGGCATGTGCACGTTAAAACAACGAGCTGGGCAAGAGTAATGGAAAGATCACGGCCGTCAGAAAGCAGCTTATATATTGCCCTGGAAAGGACAGTGTTTTTGAAATGTGCAGTAAAATCGTGTTTCTGGACAAGGGCGGCATAAGTGCGCTACGCTCCTAAGCTATCTCCCTGCGAGACACACTGCCAAAGCTTTTCGCTATGATGCAGTCTAGTGCAGACGCACACTACGGCTCTCCGGAGGTGTCCGAAGCCAAGCGCCGGTGGCCGGCGTCTTTCGGCTGAAGCAGCGCTTCGGAGCGTACGGCTGTTGTGTGCGCGAAGCAGCCGCTTCTCCTGCTCCGGGAGCCGGACAGAGCGCTAGCTTGTACGAGGGCGAAGAACGAAGCCGCAGAGCACCGGGCTTCTGCGCGCACCCTAAGGACTGCTAGAGGACCGTGGTGGCTGCTCACCTGCCTCTTCAATTCCCTTCTAGCATCCTTATGGAAGATGTTCCAGGACAATTTTCCTGAGTTTTGAATTCGTCCTGATGCAGCCCCTCCTGGGAAACTCGTGCTCGTCCTCTGAGGCTCCGAGTGCAGAGACCTCGATGGCAACTGCAGAAATGAAGGGCTGCGTTGAGTTGTCGAGAAGCAAGAACATAGCCAGCGCCTTGTGTTTGGGAGTCAGCAGCTGCTGGACTTTTGCGATTGCTTTCACTGTGCACTGAATACCAGGACGGCATGTGCACGTTAAAACAACGAGCTGGGCAAGAGTAATCGAAAGATCACGGCCGTCAGAAAGCAGCTTATATATTGCCCTGGAAAGGACAGTGTTTTTGGAGTGTGCAGTAAAATCGTGTTTCTGGACAAGGGCGGCATAAGTGCGCTGAGCTCCTAAGCTATATCCCTGCGAGACACACTGCCAAAGCTTTTCGCTATGATGCAGTCTAGTGCAGACGCACACTGCGGCTCTCCGGAGCTGTCCGAAGCCAAGCGCCGGTGGCCGGCGTCTTTCGGCTGAAGCAGCGCTTCGGAGCGTACGGCTGTTGTGTGCGCGAAGCAGCCGCTTCTCCTGCTCCGGGAGCCGAACAGAGCGGTAGCTTGTACGAGGGCGAAGAACGAAGCCGCAGAGCACCGGGCTTCTGCGCGCACCCTAAGGACTGCTAGAGGACCGTGGTGGCTGCTCACCTGCCTCTTCAATTCCCTTCTAGCATCCTTATGGAAGATGTTCCAGGACAATTTTCCTGAGTTTTGAATTCGTCCTGATGCAGCCCCTCCTGGGAAACTCGTGCTCGTCCTCTGAGGCTCCGAGTGCAGAGACCTCGATGGCAACTGCAGAAATAAAGGGCTGCGTTGAGTTGTCGAGAAGCAAGAACATAGCCAGCGCCTTGTGTTTGGGAGTCAGCAGCTGCTAGACTTTTGCGATTGCTTTCACTGTGCACTGAATACCAGGACGGCATGTGCACGTTAAAACAACGAGCTGGGCAAGAGTAATCGAAAGATCACGGCCGTCAGAAAGCAGCTTATATATTGCCCTAAAAAGAGCACTGCTTTTGGAGTGTGCAGTAAAATCGTGTTTCTGGACAAGGGAGGCATAAGTGCGCTGCGCTCCTAAGCTATCTCCCTGCGAGACACACTGCCAAAGCTTTTCGCTATGATGCAGTCTAGTGCAGACGCACACTACGGCTCTCGGCTGCTGTCCTAAGCGAAGCGCTGGTCGCCGGCGTCTTTCGGCTGAAGTAGCGCTTCGGAGCGTACGGCTGCCGTTCCGCTGTTGTGTGCGCGAAGCAGCCGCTTCTCCTGCTCCGGGAGACGGACAGAGCGGTAGCTCGTACGAGGGCGAAGAACGAAGCCGCAGAGCACCGGGCTTCTGCGCGCACCCTAAGGACTGCTAGAGGACCGTGGTGGCCGCTCGCCTGCCCCTTCAATTCCATTCTAGCATCCTTATGGAAGGTGTTCCAGGACAATTTTCCTGAGTTTTGAATTCGTCCTGATGCAGCCCCTCCTGGGAAACTCGTGCTCGTCCTCTGAGGCTCCGAGTGCAGAGACCTCGATGGCAACTGCAGAAATGAAGGGCTGCGTTGAGTTGTCGAGAAGCAAGAACATAGCCAGCGCCTTGTGTTTGGGAGTCAGCAGTTGCAGGACTTTTGCGATTGCTTTCACGGTGCACTGAATACCAGGACGGCATGTGCACGTTAAAACAACGAGCTGGGCAAGAGCAGGAAGGGAGCACGGCCATCAAAGAGCATCTGGCATCTTGCCCTGGAAAGAGCACTGCTTTTGGAGTGTGCAGTAAAATCGTGTTTCTGGACAAGGGAGGCATAAGTGCGCTGCGCTCCTAAGCTATCTCCCTGCGAGACACACTGCCAAAGCTTTTCGCTATGATGCAGTCTAGTGCAGACGCACACTACGGCTCTCGGCTGCTGTCCTAAGTGAAGCGCTGGTCGCCGGCGTCTTTCGGCTGAAGTAGCGCTTCGGAGCGTACGGCTGCCGCTCCGCTGTTGTGTGCGCGAAGCAGCCGCTTCTCCTGCTCCGGGAGCCGGACAGAGCGCTAGCTTGTACGAGGGCGAAGAACGAAGCCGCAGAGCACCGGGCTTCTGCGCGCACCCTAAGGACTGCTAGAGGACCGTGGTGGCCGCTCACCTGCCTCTTCAATTCCCTTCTAGCATACTTATGGAAGATATTCCAGGACAATTTTCCTGAGTTTTGAATTCGTCCTGATGCAGCCCCTCCTGGGAAACTTGTGCTCGTCCTCTGAGGCTCCGAGTGCAGAGACCTCGATGGCAACTGCAGAAATGAAGGGCTGCGTTGAGTTGTCGAGAAGCAAGAACATAGCCAGCGCCTTGTGTTTGGGAGTCAGCAGTTGCTGGACTTTTGCGATTGCTTTCACGGTGCACTGAATACCAGGACGGCATGTGCACGTTAAAACAACGAGCTGGGCAAGAGTAATCGAAAGATCACGGCCGTCAGAAAGCAGCTTATATATTGCCCTGGAAAGGACAGTGTTTTTGAAATGTGCAGTAAAATCGTGTTTCTGGACAAGGGCGGCATAAGTGCGCTACGCTCCTAAGCTATCTCCCTGCGAGACACACTGCCAAAGCTTTTCGCTATGATGCAGTCTAGTGCAGACGCACACTACGGCTCTCCGGAGGTGTCCGAAGCCAAGCGCCGGTGGCCGGCGTCTTTCGGCTGAAGCAGCGCTTCGGAGCGTACGGCTGTTGTGTGCGCGAAGCAGCCGCTTCTCCTGCTCCGGGAGACGGACAGAGCGCTAGCTTGTACGAGGGCGAAGAACGAAGCCGCAGAGCACCGGGCTTCTGCGCGCACCCTAAGGACTGCTAGAGGACCGTGATGGCTGCTCACCTGCCTCTTCAATTCCATTCTAGCATCCTTATGGAAGATGTTCCAGGACAATTTTCCTGAGTTTTGAATTCGTCCTGATGCAGCCCCTCCTGGGAAACTCGTGCTCGTCCTCTGAGGCTCCGAGTGCAGAGACCTCGATGGCAACTGCAGAAATGAAGGGCTGCGTTGAGTTGTCGAGAAGCAAGAACATAGCCAGCGCCTTGTGTTTGGGAGTCAGCAGCTGCTGGACTTTTGCGATTGCTTTCACTGTGCACTGAATACCAGGACGGCATGTGCACGTAAAAACAACGAGCTGGGCAAGAGTAATCGAAAGATCACGGCCGTCAGAAAGCAGCTTATATATTGCCCTAAAAAGAGCACTGTTTTTGGAGTGTGCAGTAAAATCGTGTTTCTGGACAAAGGCGGCATAAGTGCGCTGAGCTCCTAAGCTATCTCCCTGCGAGACACACTGCCAAAGCTTTTCGCTATGATGCAGTCTAGTGCAGACGCACACTACGGCTCTCGGCTGCTATCCTAAGCGAAGCGCTGGTCGCCGGCGTCTTTCGGCTGAAGTAGCGCTTCGGAGCGTACGGCTGCCGCTCCGCTGTTGTGTGCGCGAAGCAGCCGCTTCTCCTGCTCCGGGAGCCGGACAGAGCGGTAGCTTGCACGAGGGCGAAGAACGAAGCCGCAGAGCACCGGGCTTCTGCGCGCACCCTAAGGACTGCTAGAGGACCGTGGTGGCCGCTCACCTGCCTCTTCAATTCCCTTCTAGCATACTTATGGAAGATGTTCCAGGACAATTTTCCTGAGTTTTGAATTCGTCCTGATGCAGCCCCTCCTGGGAAACTCGTGCTCGTCCTCTGAGGCTCCGAGTGCAGAGACCTCGATGGCAACTGCAGAAATGAAGGGCTGCGTTGAGTTGTCGAGAAGCAAGAACATAGCCAGCGCCTTGTGTTTGGGAGTCAGCAGTTGCTGGACTTTTGCGATTGCTTTCACGGTGCACTGAATACCAGGACGGCATGTGCACGTTAAAACAACGAGCTGGGCAAGAGCAGGAAGGGAGCACGGCCATCAAAGAGCATCTGGCATCTTGCCCTGGAAAGAGCACTGCTTTTGGAGTGTGCAGTAAAATCGTGTTTCTGGACAAGGGAGGCATAAGTGCGCTGCGCTCCTAAGCTATCTCCCTGCGAGACACACTGCCAAAGCTTTTCGCTATGATGCAGTCTAGTGCAGACGCACACTAGGGCTCTCCGGAGCTGTCCGAAGCCAAGCGCCGGTGGCCGGCGTCTTTCGGCTGAAGCAGCGCTTCGGAGCGTACGGCTGTTGTGTGCGCGAAGCAGCCGCTTCTCCTGCTCCGGGAGCCGGACAGAGCGGTAGCTTGTACGAGGGCGAAGAACGAAGCCGCAGAGCACCGGCCTTCTGCGCGCACCCTAAGGACTGCTAGAGGACCGTGGTGGCCGCTCGCCTGCCCCTTCAATTCCATTCTAGCATCCTTATGGAAGGTGTTCCAGGACAATTTTCCTGAGTTTTGAATTCGTCCTGATGCAGCCCCTCCTGGGAAACTCGTGCTCGTCCTCTGAGTCTCCGAGTGCAGAGACCTCGATGGCAACTGCAGAAATGAAGGGCTGCGTTGAGTTGTCGAGAAGCAAGAACATAGACAGCGCCTTGTGTTTGGGAGTCAGCAGCTGCTAGACTTTTGCGATTGCTTTCACTGTGCACTGAATACCAGGACGGCATGTGCACGTAAAAACAACGAGCTGGGCAAGAGTAATCGAAAGATCACGGCCGTCAGAAAGCAGCTTATATATTGCCCTAAAAAGAGCACTGCTTTTGGAGTGTGCAGTAAAATCGTATTCCTGGACAAAGGCGGCATAAGTGCGCTGAGCTCCTAAGCTATCTCCCTGCGAGACACACTGCCAAAGCTTTTCGCTATGATGCAGTCTAGTGCAGACGCACACTACGGCTCTCGGCTGCTATCCTAAGCGAAGCGCTGGTCGCCGGCGTCTTTCGGCTGAAGTAGCGCTTCGGAGCGTACAGCTGCCGCTCCGCTGTTGTGTGCGCGAAGCAGCCGCTTCTCCTGCTCCGGGAGCCGGACAGAGCGGTAGCTTGTACGAGGGCGAAGAACGAAGCCGCAGAGCACCGGGCTTCTGCGCGCACCCTAAGGACTGCTAGAGGACCGTGGTGGCCGCTCGCCTGCCCCTTCAATTCCATTCTAGCATCCTTATGGAAGGTGTTCCAGGACAATTTTCCTGAGTTTTGAATTCGTCCTGATGCAGCCCCTCCTGGGAAACTCGTGCTCGTCCTCTGAGGCTCCGAGTGCAGAGACCTCGATGGCAACTGCAGAAATGAAGGGCTGCGTTGAGTTGTCGAGAAGCAAGAACATAGCCAGCGCCTTGTGTTTGGGAGTCAGCAGCTGCTGGACTTTTGCGATTGCTTTCACTGTGCACTGAATACCAGGACGGCATGTGCACGTAAAAACAACGAGCTGGGCAAGAGTAATCGAAAGATCACGGCCGTCAGAAAGCAGCTTATATATTGCCCTAAAAAGAGCACTGCTTTTGGAGTGTGCAGTAAAATCGTGTTTCTGGACAAAGGCGGCATAAGTGCGCTGAGCTCCTAAGCTATCTCCCTGCGAGACACACTGCCAAAGCTTTTCGCTATGATGCAGTCTAGTGCAGACGCACACTACGGCTCTCGGCTGCTATCCTAAGCGAAGCGCTGGTCGCCGGCGTCTTTCGGCTGAAGTAGCGCTTCGGAGCGTACGGCTGCCGTTCCGCTGTTGTGTGCGCGAAGCAGCCGCTTCTCCTGCTCCGGGAGCCGGACAGAGCGCTAGCTTGTACGAGGGCGAAGAACGAAGCCGCAGAGCACCGGGCTTCTGCGCGCACCCTAAGGACTGCTAGAGGACCGTGGTGGCCGCTCACCTGCCTCTTCAATTCCCTTCTAGCATACTTATGGAAGATGTTCCAGGACAATTTTCCTGAGTTTTGAATTCGTCCTGATGCAGCCCCTCCTGGGAAACTCGTGCTCGTCCTCTGAGGCTCCGAGTGCAGAGACCTCGATGGCAACTGCAGAAATGAAGGGCTGCGTTGAGTTGTCGAGAAGCAAGAACATAGCCAGCGCCTTGTGTTTGGGAGTCAGCAGTTGCTGGACTTTTGCGATTGCTTTCACGGTGCACTGAATACCAGGACGGCATGTGCACGTTAAAACAACGAGCTGGGCAAGAGCAGGAAGGGAGCACGGCCATCAAAGAGCATCTGGCATCTTGCCCTGGAAAGAGCACTGCTTTTGGAGTGTGCAGTAAAATCGTGTTTCTGGACAAGGGAGGCATAAGTGCGCTGCGCTCCTAAGCTATCTCCCTGCGAGACACACTGCCAAAGCTTTTCGCTATGATGCAGTCTAGTGCAGACGCACACTACGGCTCTCCGGAGCTGTCCGAAGCCAAGCGCCGGTGGCCGGCGTCTTTCGGCTGAAGCAGCGCTTCGGAGCGTACGGCTGTTGTGTGCGCGAAGCAGCCGCTTCTCCTGCTCCGGGAGCCGGACAGAGCGCTAGCTTGTACGAGGGCGAAGAACGAAGCCGCAGAGCACCGGGCTTCTGCGCGCACCCTAAGGACTGCTAGAGGACCGTGGTGGCCGCTCACCTGCCTCTTCAATTCCCTTCTAGCATACTTATGGAAGATGTTCCAGGACAATTTTCCTGAGTTTTGAATTCGTCCTGATGCAGCCCCTCCTGGGAAACTCGTGCTCGTCCTCTGAGGCTCCGAGTGCAGAGACCTCGATGGCAACTGCAGAAATGAAGGGCTGCGTTGAGTTGTCGAGAAGCAAGAACATAGCCAGCGCCTTGTGTTTGGGAGTCAGCAGTTGCAGGACTTTTGCGATTGCTTTCACGGTGCACTGAATACCAGGACGGCATGTGCACGTTAAAACAACGAGCTGGGCAAGAGCAGGAAGCGAGCACGGGCATCAGAGAGCATCTGGCATCTTGCCCTGGAAAGGACAGTGTTTTTGGAGTGTGAGTAAAATCGTGTTCCTGGACAAGGGAGGCATAAGTGCACTGCGCTCCTAAGCTATCTCCCTGCGAGACACACTGCCAAAGCTTTTCGCTATGATGCAGTCTAGTGCAGACGCACACTAGGGCTCTCCGGAGCTGTCCGAAGCCAAGCGCCGGTGGCCGGCGTCTTTCGGCTGAAGCAGCGCTTCGGAGCGTACGGCTGTTGTGTGCGCGAAGCAGCCGCTTCTCCTGCTCCGGGAGCCGGACAGAGCGGTAGCTTATACGAGGGCGAAGAACGAAGCCGCAGAGCACCGGGCTTCTGCGCGCACCCTAAGGACTGCTAGAGGACCGTGGTGGCCGCTCGCCTGCCCCTTCAATTCCATTCTAGCATCCTTATGGAAGGTGTTCCAGGACAATTTTCCTGAGTTTTGAATTCGTCCTGATGCAGCCCCTCCTGGGAAACTCGTGCTCGTCCTCTGAGTCTCCGAGTGCAGAGACCTCGATGGCAACTGCAGAAATGAAGGGCTGCGTTGAGTTGTCGAGAAGCAAGAACATAGCCAGCGCCTTGTGTTTGGGAGTCAGCAGCTGCTGGACTTTTGCGATTGCTTTCACTGTGCACTGAATACCAGGACGGCATGTGCACGTTAAAACAACGAGCTGGGCAAGAGTAATCGAAAGATCACGGCCGTCAGAAAGCAGCTTATATATTGCCCTCAAAAGAGCATTGCTTTTGGAGTGTGCAGTAAAATCGTTTTTCTGGACGAAGGCGGCATAAGTGCGCTGCGCTCCTAAGCTATCTCCCTGCGAGACACACTGCCGAAGCTTTTCGCTATGATGCAGTCTAGTGCAGACGCACACTACGGCTCTCCGGAGCTGTCCGAAGCCAAGCGCCGGTGGCCGGCGTCTTTCGGCTGAAGCAGCGCTTCGGAGCGTACGGCTGTTGTGTGCGCGAAGCAGCCGCTTCTCCTGCTCCGGGAGCCGGACAGAGTGGTAGCTTATACGAGGGCGAAGAACGAAGCCGCAGGGAGACGACATTGTGTGCACAGCCTTGGCACTGCTAGAGGACGGTGACTAAAGCTCCCTGCCTGTTCAATGCACTGCTGGCATGTTTTCTTGAAGGTGTTCCGAGACAACTTTCCTGGGTTTTGATTTCGTTCTGATGCAGCCCCTCTTGGGAAATCTGTGCTCGTCCCCGGAAGATCGAGATGCAGATAACGCGATGGCAGGTGCCGAAATGAAGGACTCTGTTGAAGTGTCGAGAAGAAAGAACTTAGACAAGCGTGTTGTGTTTGGGAGTCAGCAGCTGCTGGACTTTTGCGATTGCTTTCTTTGTGCACTGAATGCCAAGAAGGCATGTGCACGTTAAAACAACGAGCTGGGCAAGAGCAGGAAGGGAGCACGGGCATCAGAGTGCATCTGGCATCTTGCCCTGGAAAGAGCACTGCTTTTGGAGTGTGCAGTAAAATCGTGTTTCTGGACGAAGGCGGCATAAGTGCGCTGCGCTCCTAAGCTATCTCCCTGCGAGACACACTGCCAAAGCTTTTCGCTATGATGCAGTCTAGTGCAGACGCACACTAGGGCTCTCCGGAGCTGTCCGAAGCCAAGCGCCGGTGGCCGGCGTCTTTCGGCTGAAGCAGCGCTTCGGAGCGTACGGCTGTTGTGTGCGCGAAGCAGCCGCTTCTCCTGCTCCGGGAGCCGGACAGAGCGCTAGCTTGTACGAGGGCGAAGAACGAAGCCGCAGAGCACCGGGCTTCTGCGCGCACCCTAAGGACTGCTAGAGGACCGTGGTGGCCGCTCGCCTGCCCCTTCAATTCCATTCTAGCATCCTTATGGAAGGTGTTCCAGGACAATTTTCCTGAGTTTTGAATTCGTCCTGATGCAGCCCCTCCTGGGAAACTCGTGCTCGTCCTCTGAGGCTCCGAGTGCAGAGACCTCGATGGCAACTGCAGAAATGAAGGGCTGCGTTGAGTTGTCGAGAAGCAAGAACATAGACAGCGCCTTGTGTTTGGGAGTCAGCAGCTGCTGGACTTTTGCGATTGCTTTCACGGTGCACTGAATACCAGGACGGCATGTGCACGTTAAAACAACGAGCTGGGCAAGAGTAATCGAAAGATCACGGCCGTCAGAAAGCAGCTTATATATTGCCCTGGAAAGGACAGTGTTTTTGGAGTGTGCAGTAAAATCGTGTTTCTGGACAAGGGCGGTATAAGTGCGCTGCGCTCCTAAGCTATATCCCTGCGAGACACACTGCCAAAGCTTTTCGCTATGATGCAGTCTAGTGCAGACGCACACTGCGGCTCTCCGGAGCTGTCCGAAGCCAAGCGCCGGTGGCCGGCGTCTTTCGGCTGAAGCAGCGCTTCGGAGCGTACGGCTGTTGTGTGCGCGAAGCAGCCGCTTCTCCTGCTCCGGGAGCCGGACAGAGCGCTAGCTTGTACGAGGGCGAAGAACGAAGCCGCAGAGCACCGGGCTTCTGCGCGCACCCTAAGGACTGCTAGAGGACCGTGGTGGCCGCTCGCCTGCCTCTTCAATTCCCTTCTAGCATACTTATGGAAGATGTTCCAGGACAATTTTCCTGAGTTTTGAATTCGTCCTGATGCAGCCCCTCCTGGGAAACTCGTGCTCGTCCTCTGAGGCTCCGACATGCAGAGACCTCGATGGCAACTGCAGAAATGAAGGGCTGCGTTGAGTTGTCGAGAAGCAAGAACATAGCCAGCGCCTTGTGTTTGGGAGTCAGCAGTTGCTGGACTTTTGCGATTGCTTTCACGGTGCACTGAATACCAGGACGGCATGTGCACGTTAAAACAACGAGCTGGGCAAGAGCAGGAAGGGAGCACGGCCATCAAAGAGCATCTGGCATCTTGCCCTGGAAAGAGCACTGCTTTTGGAGTGTGCAGTAAAATCGTGTTTCTGGACAAGGGAGGCATAAGTGCGCTGCGCTCCTAAGCTATCTCCCTGCGAGACACACTGCCAAAGCTTTTCGCTAGGATGCAGTCTAGTGCAGACGCACACTACGGCTCTCGGCTGCTGTCCTAAGCGAAGCGCTGGTCGCCGGCGTCTTTCGGCTGAAGCAGCGCTTCGGAGCGTACGGCTGCCGTTCCGCTGTTGTGTGCGCGAAGCAGCCGCTTCTCCTGCTCCGGGAGACGGACAGAGCGGTAGCTCGTACGAGGGCGAAGAACGAAGCCGCAGAGCACCGGGCTTCTGCGCGCACCCTAAGGACTGCTAGAGGACCGTGGTGGCCGCTCGCCTGCCCCTTCAATTCCATTCTAGCATCCTTATGGAAGATGTTCCAGGACAATTTTCCTGAGTTTTGAATTCGTCCTGATGCAGCCCCTCCTGGGAAACTCGTGCTCGTCCTCTGAGGCTCCGAGTGCAGAGACCTCGATGGCAACTGCAGAAATGAAGGGCTGCGTTGAGTTGTCGAGAAGCAAGAACATAGCCAGCGCCTTGTGTTTGGGAGTCAGCAGTTGCAGGACTTTTGCGATTGCTTTCACGGTGCACTGAATACCAGGACGGCATGTGCACGTTAAAACAACGAGCTGGGCAAGAGCAGGAAAGGAGCACGGCCATCAAAGAGCATCTGGCATCTTGCCCTGGAAAGAGCACTGCTTTTGGAGTGTGCAGTAAAATCGTGTTTCTGGACAAGGGAGGCATAAGTGCGCTGCGCTCCTAAGCTATCTCCCTGCGAGACACACTGCCAAAGCTTTTCGCTATGATGCAGTCTAGTGCAGACGCACACTACGGCTCTCGGCTGCTGTCCTAAGTGAAGCGCTGGTCGCCGGCGTCTTTCGGCTGAAGTAGCGCTTCGGAGCGTACGGCTGCCGCTCCGCTGTTGTGTGCGCGAAGCAGCCGCTTCTCCTGCTCCGGGAGCCGGACAGAGCGCTAGCTTGTACGAGGGCGAAGAACGAAGCCGCAGAGCACCGGGCTTCTGCGCGCACCCTAAGGACTGCTAGAGGACCGTGGTGGCCGCTCACCTGCCCCTTCAATTCCATTCTAGCATCCTTATGGAAGGTGTTCCAGGACAATTTTCCTGAGTTTTGAATTCGTCCTGATGCAGCCCCTCCTGGGAAACTCGTGCTCGTCCTCTGAGGCTCCGAGTGCAGAGACCTCGATGGCAACTGCAGAAATGAAGGGCTGCGTTGAGTTGTCGAGAAGCAAGAACATAGCCAGCGCCTTGTGTTTGGGAGTCAGCAGTTGCTGGACTTTTGCGATTGCTTTCACGGTGCACTGAATACCAGGACGGCATGTGCACGTTAAAACAACGAGCTGGGCAAGAGTAATGGAAAGATCACGGCCGTCAGAAAGCAGCTTATATATTGCCCTGGAAAGGACAGTGTTTTTGAAATGTGCAGTAAAATCGTGTTTCTGGACAAGGGCGGCATAAGTGCGCTACGCTCCTAAGCTATCTCCCTGCGAGACACACTGCCAAAGCTTTTCGCTATGATGCAGTCTAGTGCAGACGCACACTACGGCTCTCCGGAGGTGTCCGAAGCCAAGCGCCGGTGGCCGGCGTCTTTCGGCTGAAGCAGCGCTTCGGAGCGTACGGCTGTTGTGTGCGCGAAGCAGCCGCTTCTCCTGCTCCGGGAGCCGGACAGAGCGCTAGCTTGTACGAGGGCGAAGAACGAAGCCGCAGAGCACCGGGCTTCTGCGCGCACCCTAAGGACTGCTAGAGGACCGTGGTGGCTGCTCACCTGCCTCTTCAATTCCCTTCTAGCATCCTTATGGAAGATGTTCCAGGACAATTTTCCTGAGTTTTGAATTCGTCCTGATGCAGCCCCTCCTGGGAAACTCGTGCTCGTCCTCTGAGGCTCCGAGTGCAGAGACCTCGATGGCAACTGCAGAAATGAAGGGCTGCGTTGAGTTGTCGAGAAGCAAGAACATAGCCAGCGCCTTGTGTTTGGGAGTCAGCAGCTGCTGGACTTTTGCGATTGCTTTCACTGTGCACTGAATACCAGGACGGCATGTGCACGTTAAAACAACGAGCTGGGCAAGAGTAATCGAAAGATCACGGCCGTCAGAAAGCAGCTTATATATTGCCCTGGAAAGGACAGTGTTTTTGGAGTGTGCAGTAAAATCGTGTTTCTGGACAAGGGCGGCATAAGTGCGCTGAGCTCCTAAGCTATATCCCTGCGAGACACACTGCCAAAGCTTTTCGCTATGATGCAGTCTAGTGCAGACGCACACTGCGGCTCTCCGGAGCTGTCCGAAGCCAAGCGCCGGTGGCCGGCGTCTTTCGGCTGAAGCAGCGCTTCGGAGCGTACGGCTGTTGTGTGCGCGAAGCAGCCGCTTCTCCTGCTCCGGGAGCCGAACAGAGCGGTAGCTTGTACGAGGGCGAAGAACGAAGCCGCAGAGCACCGGGCTTCTGCGCGCACCCTAAGGACTGCTAGAGGACCGTGGTGGCTGCTCACCTGCCTCTTCAATTCCCTTCTAGCATCCTTATGGAAGATGTTCCAGGACAATTTTCCTGAGTTTTGAATTCGTCCTGATGCAGCCCCTCCTGGGAAACTCGTGCTCGTCCTCTGAGGCTCCGAGTGCAGAGACCTCGATGGCAACTGCAGAAATAAAGGGCTGCGTTGAGTTGTCGAGAAGCAAGAACATAGCCAGCGCCTTGTGTTTGGGAGTCAGCAGCTGCTAGACTTTTGCGATTGCTTTCACTGTGCACTGAATACCAGGACGGCATGTGCACGTTAAAACAACGAGCTGGGCAAGAGTAATCGAAAGATCACGGCCGTCAGAAAGCAGCTTATATATTGCCCTAAAAAGAGCACTGCTTTTGGAGTGTGCAGTAAAATCGTGTTTCTGGACAAGGGAGGCATAAGTGCGCTGCGCTCCTAAGCTATCTCCCTGCGAGACACACTGCCAAAGCTTTTCGCTATGATGCAGTCTAGTGCAGACGCACACTACGGCTCTCGGCTGCTATCCTAAGCGAAGCGCTGGTCGCCGGCGTCTTTCGGCTGAAGTAGCGCTTCGGAGCGTACGGCTGCCGTTCCGCTGTTGTGTGCGCGAAGCAGCCGCTTCTCCTGCTCCGGGAGACGGACAGAGCGGTAGCTCGTACGAGGGCGAAGAACGAAGCCGCAGAGCACCGGGCTTCTGCGCGCACCCTAAGGACTGCTAGAGGACCGTGGTGGCCGCTCGCCTGCCCCTTCAATTCCATTCTAGCATCCTTATGGAAGGTGTTCCAGGACAATTTTCCTGAGTTTTGAATTCGTCCTGATGCAGCCCCTCCTGGGAAACTCGTGCTCGTCCTCTGAGGCTCCGAGTGCAGAGACCTCGATGGCAACTGCAGAAATGAAGGGCTGCGTTGAGTTGTCGAGAAGCAAGAACATAGCCAGCGCCTTGTGTTTGGGAGTCAGCAGTTGCAGGACTTTTGCGATTGCTTTCACGGTGCACTGAATACCAGGACGGCATGTGCACGTTAAAACAACGAGCTGGGCAAGAGCAGGAAGGGAGCACGGCCATCAAAGAGCATCTGGCATCTTGCCCTGGAAAGAGCACTGCTTTTGGAGTGTGCAGTAAAATCGTGTTTCTGGACAAGGGAGGCATAAGTGCGCTGCGCTCCTAAGCTATCTCCCTGCGAGACACACTGCCAAAGCTTTTCGCTATGATGCAGTCTAGTGCAGACGCACACTACGGCTCTCGGCTGCTGTCCTAAGTGAAGCGCTGGTCGCCGGCGTCTTTCGGCTGAAGTAGCGCTTCGGAGCGTACGGCTGCCGCTCCGCTGTTGTGTGCGCGAAGCAGCCGCTTCTCCTGCTCCGGGAGCCGGACAGAGCGCTAGCTTGTACGAGGGCGAAGAACGAAGCCGCAGAGCACCGGGCTTCTGCGCGCACCCTAAGGACTGCTAGAGGACCGTGGTGGCCGCTCACCTGCCTCTTCAATTCCCTTCTAGCATACTTATGGAAGATATTCCAGGACAATTTTCCTGAGTTTTGAATTCGTCCTGATGCAGCCCCTCCTGGGAAACTCGTGCTCGTCCTCTGAGGCTCCGAGTGCAGAGACCTCGATGGCAACTGCAGAAATGAAGGGCTGCGTTGAGTTGTCGAGAAGCAAGAACATAGCCAGCGCCTTGTGTTTGGGAGTCAGCAGTTGCTGGACTTTTGCGATTGCTTTCACGGTGCACTGAATACCAGGACGGCATGTGCACGTTAAAACAACGAGCTGGGCAAGAGTAATCGAAAGATCACGGCCGTCAGAAAGCAGCTTATATATTGCCCTGGAAAGGACAGTGTTTTTGAAATGTGCAGTAAAATCGTGTTTCTGGACAAGGGCGGCATAAGTGCGCTACGCTCCTAAGCTATCTCCCTGCGAGACACACTGCCAAAGCTTTTCGCTATGATGCAGTCTAGTGCAGACGCACACTACGGCTCTCCGGAGGTGTCCGAAGCCAAGCGCCGGTGGCCGGCGTCTTTCGGCTGAAGCAGCGCTTCGGAGCGTACGGCTGTTGTGTGCGCGAAGCAGCCGCTTCTCCTGCTCCGGGAGACGGACAGAGCGCTAGCTTGTACGAGGGCGAAGAACGAAGCCGCAGAGCACCGGGCTTCTGCGCGCACCCTAAGGACTGCTAGAGGACCGTGGTGGCTGCTCACCTGCCTCTTCAATTCCATTCTAGCATCCTTATGGAAGATGTTCCAGGACAATTTTCCTGAGTTTTGAATTCGTCCTGATGCAGCCCCTCCTGGGAAACTCGTGCTCGTCCTCTGAGGCTCCGAGTGCAGAGACCTCGATGGCAACTGCAGAAATGAAGGGCTGCGTTGAGTTGTCGAGAAGCAAGAACATAGCCAGCGCCTTGTGTTTGGGAGTCAGCAGCTGCTGGACTTTTGCGATTGCTTTCACTGTGCACTGAATACCAGGACGGCATGTGCACGTTAAAACAACGAGCTGGGCAAGAGTAATCGAAAGATCACGGCCGTCAGAAAGCAGCTTATATATTGCCCTGGAAAGGACAGTGTTTTTGGAGTGTGCAGTAAAATCGTGTTTCTGGACAAGGGCGGCATAAGTGCGCTGAGCTCCTAAGCTATATCCCTGCGAGACACACTGCCAAAGCTTTTCGCTATGATGCAGTCTAGTGCAGACGCACACTACGGCTCTCCGGAGCTGTCCGAAGCCAAGCGCCGGTGGCCGGCGTCTTTCGGCTGAAGCAGCGCTTCGGAGCGTACGGCTGTTGTGTGCGCGAAGCAGCCGCTTCTCCTGCTGCGGGAGCCGAACAGAGCGGTAGCTTGTACGAGGGCGAAGAACGAAGCCGCAGAGCACCGGGCTTCTGCGCGCAGCCTAGGGACTGCTAGAGGACCGTGGTGGCTGCTCACCTGCCTCTTCAATTCCCTTCTAGCATACTTATGGAAGATGTTCCAGGACAATTTTCCTGAGTTTTGAATTCGTCCTGATGCAGCCCCTCCTGGGAAACTCGTGCTCGTCCTCTGAGGCTCCGACATGCAGAGACCTCGATGGCAACTGCAGAAATGAAGGGCTGCGTTGAGTTGTCGAGAAGCAAGAACATAGCCAGCGCCTTGTGTTTGGGAGTCAGCAGTTGCTGGACTTTTGCGATTGCTTTCACGGTGCACTGAATACCAGGACGGCATGTGCACGTTAAAACAACGAGCTGGGCAAGAGTAATCGAAAGATCACGGCCGTCAGAAAGCAGCTTATATATTGCCCTGGAAAGGACAGTGTTTTTGAAATGTGCAGTAAAATCGTGTTTCTGGACAAGGGCGGCATAAGTGCGCTACGCTCCTAAGCTATCTCCCTGCGAGACACACTGCCAAAGCTTTTCGCTATGATGCAGTCTAGTGCAGACGCACACTACGGCTCTCCGGAGGTGTCCGAAGCCAAGCGCCGGTGGCCGGCGTCTTTCGGCTGAAGCAGCGCTTCGGAGCGTACGGCTGTTGTGTGCGCGAAGCAGCCGCTTCTCCTGCTCCGGGAGACGGACAGAGCGCTAGCTTGTACGAGGGCGAAGAACGAAGCCGCAGAGCACCGGGCTTCTGCGCGCACCCTAAGGACTGCTAGAGGACCGTGGTGGCTGCTCACCTGCCTCTTCAATTCCATTCTAGCATCCTTATGGAAGATGTTCCAGGACAATTTTCCTGAGTTTTGAATTCGTCCTGATGCAGCCCCTCCTGGGAAACTCGTGCTCGTCCTCTGAGGCTCCGAGTGCAGAGACCTCGATGGCAACTGCAGAAATGAAGGGCTGCGTTGAGTTGTCGAGAAGCAAGAACATAGCCAGCGCCTTGTGTTTGGGAGTCAGCAGCTGCTGGACTTTTGCGATTGCTTTCACTGTGCACTGAATACCAGGACGGCATGTGCACGTTAAAACAACGAGCTGGGCAAGAGTAATCGAAAGATCACGGCCGTCAGAAAGCAGCTTATATATTGCCCTGGAAAGGACAGTGTTTTTGGAGTGTGCAGTAAAATCGTGTTTCTGGACAAGGGCGGCATAAGTGCGCTGAGCTCCTAAGCTATATCCCTGCGAGACACACTGCCAAAGCTTTTCGCTATGATGCAGTCTAGTGCAGACGCACACTACGGCTCTCCGGAGCTGTCCGAAGCCAAGCGCCGGTGGCCGGCGTCTTTCGGCTGAAGCAGCGCTTCGGAGCGTACGGCTGTTGTGTGCGCGAAGCAGCCGCTTCTCCTGCTCCGGGAGCCGAACAGAGCGGTAGCTTGTACGAGGGCGAAGAACGAAGCCGCAGAGCACCGGGCTTCTGCGCGCAGCCTAGGGACTGCTAGAGGACCGTGGTGGCTGCTCACCTGCCTCTTCAATTCCCTTCTAGCATACTTATGGAAGATGTTCCAGGACAATTTTCCTGAGTTTTGAATTCGTCCTGATGCAGCCCCTCCTGGGAAACTCGTGCTCGTCCTCTGAGGCTCCGACATGCAGAGACCTCGATGGCAACTGCAGAAATGAAGGGCTGCGTTGAGTTGTCGAGAAGCAAGAACATAGCCAGCGCCTTGTGTTTGGGAGTCAGCAGTTGCTGGACTTTTGCGATTGCTTTCACGGTGCACTGAATACCAGGACGGCATGTGCACGTTAAAACAACGAGCTGGGCAAGAGCAGGAAGGGAGCACGGCCATCAAAGAGCATCTGGCATCTTGCCCTGGAAAGAGCACTGCTTTTGGAGTGTGCAGTAAAATCGTGTTTCTGGACAAGGGAGGCATAAGTGCGCTGCGCTCCTAAGCTATCTCCCTGCGAGACACACTGCTAAAGCTTTTCGCTATGATGCAGTCTAGTGCAGACGCACACTACGGCTCTCCGGAGCTGTCCGAAGCCAAGCGCCGGTGGCCGGCGTCTTTCGGCTGAAGCAGCGCTTCGGAGCGTACGGCTGTTGTGTGCGCGAAGCAGCCGCTTCTCCTGCTCCGGGAGCCGGACAGAGCGGTAGCTTGTACGAGGGCGAAGAACGAAGCCGCAGAGCACCGGCCTTCTGCGCGCACCCTAAGGACTGCTAGAGGACCGTGGTGGCCGCTCGCCTGCCCCTTCAATTCCATTCTAGCATCCTTATGGAAGGTGTTCCAGGACAATTTTCCTGAGTTTTGAATTCGTCCTGATGCAGCCCCTCCTGGGAAACTCGTGCTCGTCCTCTGAGTCTCCGACATGCAGAGACCTCGATGGCAACTGCAGAAATGAAGGGCTGCGTTGAGTTGTCGAGAAGCAAGAACATAGACAGCGCCTTGTGTTTGGGAGTCAGCAGCTGCTGGACTTTTGCGATTGCTTTCACGGTGCACTGAATACCAGGACGGCATGTGCACGTTAAAACAACGAGCTGGGCAAGAGTAATCGAAAGATCACGGCCGTCAGAAAGCAGCTTATATATTGCCCTGGAAAGGACAGTGTTTTTGAAATGTGCAGTAAAATCGTGTTTCTGGACAAGGGCGGCATAAGTGCGCTACGCTCCTAAGCTATCTCCCTGCGAGACACACTGCCAAAGCTTTTCGCTATGATGCAGTCTAGTGCAGACGCACACTGCGGCTCTCCGGAGCTGTCCGAAGCCAAGCACCGGTGGCCGGCGTCTTTTGGCTGAAGCAGCGCTTCGGAGCGTACGGCTGTTGTGTGCGCGAAGCAGCCGCTTCTCCTGCTCCGGGAGCCGGACAGAGCGGTAGCTTGTACGAGGGCGAAGAACGAAGCCGCAGAGCACCGGGCTTCTGCGCGCACCCTAAGGACTGCTAGAGGACCGTGGTGGCTGCTCACCTGCCTCTTCAATTCCCTTCTAGCATCCTTATGGAAGATGTTCCAGGACAATTTTCCTGAGTTTTGAATTCGTCCTGATGCAGCCCCTCCTGGGAAACTCGTGCTCGTCCTCTGAGGCTCCGAGTGCAGAGACCTCGATGGCAACTGCAGAAATGAAGGGCTGCGTTGAGTTGTCGAGAAGCAAGAACATAGCCAGCGCCTTGTGTTTGGGAGTCAGCAGTTGCTGGACTTTTGCGATTGCTTTCACGGTGCACTGAATACCAGGACGGCATGTGCACGTTAAAACAACGAGCTGGGCATGAGCAGGAAGGGAGCACGGCCATCAAAGAGCATCTGGCATCTTGCCCTGGAAAGAGCACTGTTTTTGGAGTGTGCAGTAAAATCGTGTTTCTGGACAAGGGAGGCATAAGTGCGCTGCGCTCCTAAGCTATCTCCCTGCGAGACACACTGCCAAAGCTTTTCGCTATGATGCAGTCTAGTGCAGACGCACACTACGGCTCTCCGGAGCTGTCCGAAGCCAAGCGCCGGTGGCCGGCGTCTTTCGGCTGAAGCAGCGTTTCGGAGCGTACGGCTGTTGTGTGCGCGAAGCAGCCGCTTCTCCTGCTCCGGGAGCCGGACAGAGCGGTAGCTTGTACGAGGGCGAAGAACGAAGCCGCAGAGCACCGGGCTTCTGCGCGCACCCTAAGGACTGCTAGAGGACCGTGGTGGCCGCTCGCCTGCCCCTTCAATTCCCTTCTAGCATCCTTATGGAAGGTGTTCCAGGACAATATTCCTGAGTTTTTAATTCGTCCTGATGCAGCCCCTCCTGGGAAACTCGTGCTCGTCCTCTGAGGCTCCGAGTGCAGAGACCTCGATGGCAACTGCAGAAATGAAGGGCTGCGTTGAGTTGTCGAGAAGCAAGAACATAGACAGCGCCTTGTGTTTGGGAGTCAGCAGCTGCTAGACTTTTGCGATTGTCTTCACGGTGCACTGAATACCAGGACGGCATGTGCACGTTAAAACAACGGGTTGGTCAAGAGTAATCGAAAGATCACGGCCATCAGAAAGCAGCTTATATATTGCCCTAAAAAGAGTACTGTTTTTGGAGTGTGCAGTAAAATCGTGTTTCTGGACAAGGGAGGCATAAGTGCGCTGCGCTCCTAAGCTATCTCCCTGCGAGACACACTGCCAAAGCTTTTCGCTATGATGCAGTCTAGTGCAGACGCACACTACGGCTCTCCGGAGCTGTCCGAAGCCAAGCGCCGGTGGCCGGCGTCTTTCGGCTGAAGCAGCGCTTCGGAGCGTACGGCTGCCGCTCCGCTGTTGTGTGCGCGAAGCAGCCGCTTCTCCTGCTCCGGGAGCCGGACAGAGCGGTAGCTTGTACGAGGGCGAAGAACGAAGCCGCAGAGCACCGGGCTTCTGCGCGCACCCTAAGGACTGCTAGAGGACCGTGGTGGCCGCTCACCTGCCCCTTCAATTCCCTTCTAGCATCCTTATGGAAGATGTTCCAGGACAATTTTCCTGAGTTTTGAATTCGTCCTGATGCAGCCCCTCCTGGGAAACTCGTGCTCGTCCTCTGAGGCTCCGAGTGCAGAGACCTCGATGGCAACTGCAGAAATAAAGGGCTGCGTTGAGTTGTCGAGAAGCAAGAACATAGCCAGCGCCTTGTGTTTGGGAGTCAGCAGCTGCTAGACTTTTGCGATTGCTTTCACTGTGCACTGAATACCAGGACGGCATGTGCACGTTAAAACAACGAGCTGGGCAAGAGTAATCGAAAGATCACGGCCGTCAGAAAGCAGCTTATATATTGCCCTAAAAAGAGCACTGCTTTTGGAGTGTGCAGTAAAATCGTGTTTCTGGACAAAGGCGGCATAAGTGCGCTGCGCTCCTAAGCTATCTCCCTGCGAGACACACTGCCAAAGCTTTTTGCTATGATGCAGTCTAGTGCAGACGCACACTACGGCTCTCGGCTGCGCTCCTAAGTGAAGCGCTGGTCGCCGGCGTCTTTCGGCTGAAGTAGCGCTTCGGAGCGTACGGCTGCCGTTCCGCTGTTGTGTGCGCGAAGCAGCCGCTTCTCCTGCTCCGGGAGCCGGACAGAGCGCTAGCTTGTACGAGGGCGAAGAACGAAGCCGCAGAGCACCGGGCTTCTGCGCGCACCCTAAGGACTGCTAGAGGACCGTGGTGGCCGCTCACCTGCCTCTTCAATTCCCTTCTAGCATACTTATGGAAGATGTTCCAGGACAATTTTCCTGAGTTTTGAATTCGTCCTGATGCAGCCCCTCCTGGGAAACTTGTGCTCGTCCTCTGAGGCTCCGAGTGCAGAGACCTCGATGGCAACTGCAGAAATGAAGGGCTGCGTTGAGTTGTCGAGAAGCAAGAACATAGCCAGCGCCTTGTGTTTGGGAGTCAGCAGTTGCTGGACTTTTGCGATTGCTTTCACGGTGCACTGAATACCAGGACGGCATGTGCACGTTAAAACAACGAGCTGGGCAAGAGTAATCGAAAGATCACGGCCGTCAGAAAGCAGCTTATATATTGCCCTGGAAAGGACAGTGTTTTTGGAGTGTGCAGTAAAATCGTGTTTCTGGACAAGGGCGGCATAAGTGCGCTGAGCTCCTAAGCTATATCCCTGCGAGACACACTGCCAAAGCTTTTCGCTATGATGCAGTCTAGTGCAGACGCACACTACGGCTCTCCGGAGCTGTCCGAAGCCAAGCGCCGGTGGCCGGCGTCTTTCGGCTGAAGCAGCGCTTCGGAGCGTACGGCTGTTGTGTGCGCGAAGCAGCCGCTTCTCCTGCTGCGGGAGCCGAACAGAGCGGTAGCTTGTACGAGGGCGAAGAACGAAGCCGCAGAGCACCGGGCTTCTGCGCGCAGCCTAGGGACTGCTAGAGGACCGTGGTGGCTGCTCACCTGCCTCTTCAATTCCCTTCTAGCATACTTATGGAAGATGTTCCAGGACAATTTTCCTGAGTTTTGAATTCGTCCTGATGCAGCCCCTCCTGGGAAACTCGTGCTCGTCCTCTGAGGCTCCGACATGCAGAGACCTCGATGGCAACTGCAGAAATGAAGGGCTGCGTTGAGTTGTCGAGAAGCAAGAACATAGCCAGCGCCTTGTGTTTGGGAGTCAGCAGTTGCTGGACTTTTGCGATTGCTTTCACGGTGCACTGAATACCAGGACGGCATGTGCACGTTAAAACAACGAGCTGGGCATGAGCAGGAAGGGAGCACGGGCATCAAAGAGCATCTGGCATCTTGCCCTGGAAAGAGCACTGCTTTTGGAGTGTGCAGTAAAATCGTGTTTCTGGACAAGGGAGGCATAAGTGCGCTGCGCTCCTAAGCTATCTCCCTGCGAGACACACTGCCAAAGCTTTTCGCTATGATGCAGTCTAGTGCAGACGCACACTACGGCTCTCGGCTGCTGTCCTAAGTGAAGCGCTGGTCGCCGGCGTCTTTCGGCTGAAGTAGCGCTTCGGAGCGTACGGCTGCCGCTCCGCTGTTGTGTGCGCGAAGCAGCCGCTTCTCCTGCTCCGGGAGCCGGACAGAGCGCTAGCTTGTACGAGGGCGAAGAACGAAGCCGCAGAGCACCGGGCTTCTGCGCGCACCCTAAGGACTGCTAGAGGACCGTGGTGGCCGCTCACCTGCCTCTTCAATTCCCTTCTAGCATACTTATGGAAGATATTCCAGGACAATTTTCCTGAGTTTTGAATTCGTCCTGATGCAGCCCCTCCTGGGAAACTTGTGCTCGTCCTCTGAGGCTCCGAGTGCAGAGACCTCGATGGCAACTGCAGAAATGAAGGGCTGCGTTGAGTTGTCGAGAAGCAAGAACATAGCCAGCGCCTTGTGTTTGGGAGTCAGCAGTTGCTGGACTTTTGCGATTGCTTTCACGGTGCACTGAATACCAGGACGGCATGTGCACGTTAAAACAACGAGCTGGGCAAGAGTAATCGAAAGATCACGGCCGTCAGAAAGCAGCTTATATATTGCCCTGGAAAGGACAGTGTTTTTGAAATGTGCAGTAAAATCGTGTTTCTGGACAAGGGCGGCATAAGTGCGCTACGCTCCTAAGCTATCTCCCTGCGAGACACACTGCCAAAGCTTTTCGCTATGATGCAGTCTAGTGCAGACGCACACTACGGCTCTCGGCTGCTGTCCTAAGCGAAGCGCTGGTCGCCGGCGTCTTTCGGCTGAAGTAGCGCTTCGGAGCGTACGGCTGCCGTTCCGCTGTTGTGTGCGCGAAGCAGCCGCTTCTCCTGCTCCGGGAGACGGACAGAGCGGTAGCTCGTACGAGGGCGAAGAACGAAGCCGCAGAGCACCGGGCTTCTGCGCGCACCCTAAGGACTGCTAGAGGACCGTGGTGGCCGCTCGCCTGCCCCTTCAATTCCATTCTAGCATCCTTATGGAAGATGTTCCAGGACAATTTTCCTGAGTTTTGAATTCGTCCTGATGCAGCCCCTCCTGGGAAACTCGTGCTCGTCCTCTGAGGCTCCGAGTGCAGAGACCTCGATGGCAACTGCAGAAATGAAGGGCTGCGTTGAGTTGTCGAGAAGCAAGAACATAGCCAGCGCCTTGTGTTTGGGAGTCAGCAGTTGCAGGACTTTTGCGATTGCTTTCACGGTGCACTGAATACCAGGACGGCATGTGCACGTTAAAACAACGAGCTGGGCAAGAGCAGGAAGGGAGCACGGCCATCAAAGAGCATCTGGCATCTTGCCCTGGAAAGAGCACTGCTTTTGGAGTGTGCAGTAAAATCGTGTTTCTGGACAAGGGAGGCATAAGTGCGCTGCGCTCCTAAGCTATCTCCCTGCGAGACACACTGCCAAAGCTTTTCGCTATGATGCAGTCTAGTGCAGACGCACACTACGGCTCTCGGCTGCTGTCCTAAGTGAAGCGCTGGTCGCCGGCGTCTTTCGGCTGAAGTAGCGCTTCGGAGCGTACGGCTGCCGCTCCGCTGTTGTGTGCGCGAAGCAGCCGCTTCTCCTGCTCCGGGAGCCGGACAGAGCGCTAGCTTGTACGAGGGCGAAGAACGAAGCCGCAGAGCACCGGGCTTCTGCGCGCACCCTAAGGACTGCTAGAGGACCGTGGTGGCCGCTCACCTGCCTCTTCAATTCCCTTCTAGCATACTTATGGAAGATATTCCAGGACAATTTTCCTGAGTTTTGAATTCGTCCTGATGCAGCCCCTCCTGGGAAACTTGTGCTCGTCCTCTGAGGCTCCGAGTGCAGAGACCTCGATGGCAACTGCAGAAATGAAGGGCTGCGTTGAGTTGTCGAGAAGCAAGAACATAGCCAGCGCCTTGTGTTTGGGAGTCAGCAGTTGCTGGACTTTTGCGATTGCTTTCACGGTGCACTGAATACCAGGACGGCATGTGCACGTTAAAACAACGAGCTGGGCAAGAGTAATCGAAAGATCACGGCCGTCAGAAAGCAGCTTATATATTGCCCTGGAAAGGACAGTGTTTTTGAAATGTGCAGTAAAATCGTGTTTCTGGACAAGGGCGGCATAAGTGCGCTACGCTCCTAAGCTATCTCCCTGCGAGACACACTGCCAAAGCTTTTCGCTATGATGCAGTCTAGTGCAGACGCACACTACGGCTCTCCGGAGGTGTCCGAAGCCAAGCGCCGGTGGCCGGCGTCTTTCGGCTGAAGCAGCGCTTCGGAGCGTACGGCTGTTGTGTGCGCGAAGCAGCCGCTTCTCCTGCTCCGGGAGACGGACAGAGCGCTAGCTTGTACGAGGGCGAAGAACGAAGCCGCAGAGCACCGGGCTTCTGCGCGCACCCTAAGGACTGCTAGAGGACCGTGGTGGCTGCTCACCTGCCTCTTCAATTCCATTCTAGCATCCTTATGGAAGATGTTCCAGGACAATTTTCCTGAGTTTTGAATTCGTCCTGATGCAGCCCCTCCTGGGAAACTCGTGCTCGTCCTCTGAGGCTCCGAGTGCAGAGACCTCGATGGCAACTGCAGAAATGAAGGGCTGCGTTGAGTTGTCGAGAAGCAAGAACATAGCCAGCGCCTTGTGTTTGGGAGTCAGCAGCTGCTGGACTTTTGCGATTGCTTTCACTGTGCACTGAATACCAGGACGGCATGTGCACGTTAAAACAACGAGCTGGGCAAGAGTAATCGAAAGATCACGGCCGTCAGAAAGCAGCTTATATATTGCCCTGGAAAGGACAGTGTTTTTGGAGTGTGCAGTAAAATCGTGTTTCTGGACAAGGGCGGCATAAGTGCGCTGAGCTCCTAAGCTATATCCCTGCGAGACACACTGCCAAAGCTTTTCGCTATGATGCAGTCTAGTGCAGACGCACACTACGGCTCTCCGGAGCTGTCCGAAGCCAAGCGCCGGTGGCCGGCGTCTTTCGGCTGAAGCAGCGCTTCGGAGCGTACGGCTGTTGTGTGCGCGAAGCAGCCGCTTCTCCTGCTGCGGGAGCCGAACAGAGCGGTAGCTTGTACGAGGGCGAAGAACGAAGCCGCAGAGCACCGGGCTTCTGCGCGCAGCCTAGGGACTGCTAGAGGACCGTGGTGGCTGCTCACCTGCCTCTTCAATTCCCTTCTAGCATACTTATGGAAGATGTTCCAGGACAATTTTCCTGAGTTTTGAATTCGTCCTGATGCAGCCCCTCCTGGGAAACTCGTGCTCGTCCTCTGAGGCTCCGACATGCAGAGACCTCGATGGCAACTGCAGAAATGAAGGGCTGCGTTGAGTTGTCGAGAAGCAAGAACATAGCCAGCGCCTTGTGTTTGGGAGTCAGCAGTTGCTGGACTTTTGCGATTGCTTTCACGGTGCACTGAATACCAGGACGGCATGTGCACGTTAAAACAACGAGCTGGGCAAGAGTAATCGAAAGATCACGGCCGTCAGAAAGCAGCTTATATATTGCCCTGGAAAGGACAGTGTTTTTGAAATGTGCAGTAAAATCGTGTTTCTGGACAAGGGCGGCATAAGTGCGCTACGCTCCTAAGCTATCTCCCTGCGAGACACACTGCCAAAGCTTTTCGCTATGATGCAGTCTAGTGCAGACGCACACTACGGCTCTCCGGAGCTGTCCGAAGCCAAGCGCCGGTGGCCGGCGTCTTTCGGCTGAAGCAGCGCTTCGGAGCGTACGGCTGCCGCTCCGCTGTTGTGTGCGCGAAGCAGCCGCTTCTCCTGCTCCGGGAGCCGGACAGAGCGGTAGCTTGTACGAGGGCGAAGAACGAAGCCGCAGAGCACCGGGCTTCTGCGCGCACCCTAAGGACTGCTAGAGGACCGTGGTGGCCGCTCACCTGCCCCTTCAATTCCCTTCTAGCATCCTTATGGAAGATGTTCCAGGACAATTTTCCTGAGTTTTGAATTCGTCCTGATGCAGCCCCTCCTGGGAAACTCGTGCTCGTCCTCTGAGGCTCCGAGTGCAGAGACCTCGATGGCAACTGCAGAAATAAAGGGCTGCGTTGAGTTGTCGAGAAGCAAGAACATAGCCAGCGCCTTGTGTTTGGGAGTCAGCAGCTGCTAGACTTTTGCGATTGCTTTCACTGTGCACTGAATACCAGGACGGCATGTGCACGTTAAAACAACGAGCTGGGCAAGAGTAATCGAAAGATCACGGCCGTCAGAAAGCAGCTTATATATTGCCCTAAAAAGAGCACTGCTTTTGGAGTGTGCAGTAAAATCGTGTTTCTGGACAAAGGCGGCATAAGTGCGCTGCGCTCCTAAGCTATCTCCCTGCGAGACACACTGCCAAAGCTTTTTGCTATGATGCAGTCTAGTGCAGACGCACACTACGGCTCTCGGCTGCGCTCCTAAGTGAAGCGCTGGTCGCCGGCGTCTTTCGGCTGAAGTAGCGCTTCGGAGCGTACGGCTGCCGTTCCGCTGTTGTGTGCGCGAAGCAGCCGCTTCTCCTGCTCCGGGAGCCGGACAGAGCGCTAGCTTGTACGAGGGCGAAGAACGAAGCCGCAGAGCACCGGGCTTCTGCGCGCACCCTAAGGACTGCTAGAGGACCGTGGTGGCCGCTCACCTGCCTCTTCAATTCCCTTCTAGCATACTTATGGAAGATGTTCCAGGACAATTTTCCTGAGTTTTGAATTCGTCCTGATGCAGCCCCTCCTGGGAAACTTGTGCTCGTCCTCTGAGGCTCCGAGTGCAGAGACCTCGATGGCAACTGCAGAAATGAAGGGCTGCGTTGAGTTGTCGAGAAGCAAGAACATAGCCAGCGCCTTGTGTTTGGGAGTCAGCAGTTGCTGGACTTTTGCGATTGCTTTCACGGTGCACTGAATACCAGGACGGCATGTGCACGTTAAAACAACGAGCTGGGCAAGAGTAATCGAAAGATCACGGCCGTCAGAAAGCAGCTTATATATTGCCCTGGAAAGGACAGTGTTTTTGGAGTGTGCAGTAAAATCGTGTTTCTGGACAAGGGCGGCATAAGTGCGCTGAGCTCCTAAGCTATATCCCTGCGAGACACACTGCCAAAGCTTTTCGCTATGATGCAGTCTAGTGCAGACGCACACTACGGCTCTCCGGAGCTGTCCGAAGCCAAGCGCCGGTGGCCGGCGTCTTTCGGCTGAAGCAGCGCTTCGGAGCGTACGGCTGTTGTGTGCGCGAAGCAGCCGCTTCTCCTGCTGCGGGAGCCGAACAGAGCGGTAGCTTGTACGAGGGCGAAGAACGAAGCCGCAGAGCACCGGGCTTCTGCGCGCAGCCTAGGGACTGCTAGAGGACCGTGGTGGCTGCTCACCTGCCTCTTCAATTCCCTTCTAGCATACTTATGGAAGATGTTCCAGGACAATTTTCCTGAGTTTTGAATTCGTCCTGATGCAGCCCCTCCTGGGAAACTCGTGCTCGTCCTCTGAGGCTCCGACATGCAGAGACCTCGATGGCAACTGCAGAAATGAAGGGCTGCGTTGAGTTGTCGAGAAGCAAGAACATAGCCAGCGCCTTGTGTTTGGGAGTCAGCAGTTGCTGGACTTTTGCGATTGCTTTCACGGTGCACTGAATACCAGGACGGCATGTGCACGTTAAAACAACGAGCTGGGCATGAGCAGGAAGGGAGCACGGGCATCAAAGAGCATCTGGCATCTTGCCCTGGAAAGAGCACTGCTTTTGGAGTGTGCAGTAAAATCGTGTTTCTGGACAAGGGAGGCATAAGTGCGCTGCGCTCCTAAGCTATCTCCCTGCGAGACACACTGCCAAAGCTTTTCGCTATGATGCAGTCTAGTGCAGACGCACACTACGGCTCTCGGCTGCTGTCCTAAGTGAAGCGCTGGTCGCCGGCGTCTTTCGGCTGAAGTAGCGCTTCGGAGCGTACGGCTGCCGCTCCGCTGTTGTGTGCGCGAAGCAGCCGCTTCTCCTGCTCCGGGAGCCGGACAGAGCGCTAGCTTGTACGAGGGCGAAGAACGAAGCCGCAGAGCACCGGGCTTCTGCGCGCACCCTAAGGACTGCTAGAGGACCGTGGTGGCCGCTCACCTGCCTCTTCAATTCCCTTCTAGCATACTTATGGAAGATATTCCAGGACAATTTTCCTGAGTTTTGAATTCGTCCTGATGCAGCCCCTCCTGGGAAACTTGTGCTCGTCCTCTGAGGCTCCGAGTGCAGAGACCTCGATGGCAACTGCAGAAATGAAGGGCTGCGTTGAGTTGTCGAGAAGCAAGAACATAGCCAGCGCCTTGTGTTTGGGAGTCAGCAGTTGCTGGACTTTTGCGATTGCTTTCACGGTGCACTGAATACCAGGACGGCATGTGCACGTTAAAACAACGAGCTGGGCAAGAGTAATCGAAAGATCACGGCCGTCAGAAAGCAGCTTATATATTGCCCTGGAAAGGACAGTGTTTTTGAAATGTGCAGTAAAATCGTGTTTCTGGACAAGGGCGGCATAAGTGCGCTACGCTCCTAAGCTATCTCCCTGCGAGACACACTGCCAAAGCTTTTCGCTATGATGCAGTCTAGTGCAGACGCACACTACGGCTCTCCGGAGGTGTCCGAAGCCAAGCGCCGGTGGCCGGCGTCTTTCGGCTGAAGCAGCGCTTCGGAGCGTACGGCTGTTGTGTGCGCGAAGCAGCCGCTTCTCCTGCTCCGGGAGACGGACAGAGCGCTAGCTTGTACGAGGGCGAAGAACGAAGCCGCAGAGCACCGGGCTTCTGCGCGCACCCTAAGGACTGCTAGAGGACCGTGGTGGCTGCTCACCTGCCTCTTCAATTCCATTCTAGCATCCTTATGGAAGATGTTCCAGGACAATTTTCCTGAGTTTTGAATTCGTCCTGATGCAGCCCCTCCTGGGAAACTCGTGCTCGTCCTCTGAGGCTCCGAGTGCAGAGACCTCGATGGCAACTGCAGAAATGAAGGGCTGCGTTGAGTTGTCGAGAAGCAAGAACATAGCCAGCGCCTTGTGTTTGGGAGTCAGCAGCTGCTGGACTTTTGCGATTGCTTTCACTGTGCACTGAATACCAGGACGGCATGTGCACGTTAAAACAACGAGCTGGGCAAGAGTAATCGAAAGATCACGGCCGTCAGAAAGCAGCTTATATATTGCCCTGGAAAGGACAGTGTTTTTGGAGTGTGCAGTAAAATCGTGTTTCTGGACAAGGGCGGCATAAGTGCGCTGAGCTCCTAAGCTATATCCCTGCGAGACACACTGCCAAAGCTTTTCGCTATGATGCAGTCTAGTGCAGACGCACACTACGGCTCTCCGGAGCTGTCCGAAGCCAAGCGCCGGTGGCCGGCGTCTTTCGGCTGAAGCAGCGCTTCGGAGCGTACGGCTGTTGTGTGCGCGAAGCAGCCGCTTCTCCTGCTGCGGGAGCCGAACAGAGCGGTAGCTTGTACGAGGGCGAAGAACGAAGCCGCAGAGCACCGGGCTTCTGCGCGCAGCCTAGGGACTGCTAGAGGACCGTGGTGGCTGCTCACCTGCCTCTTCAATTCCCTTCTAGCATACTTATGGAAGATGTTCCAGGACAATTTTCCTGAGTTTTGAATTCGTCCTGATGCAGCCCCTCCTGGGAAACTCGTGCTCGTCCTCTGAGGCTCCGACATGCAGAGACCTCGATGGCAACTGCAGAAATGAAGGGCTGCGTTGAGTTGTCGAGAAGCAAGAACATAGCCAGCGCCTTGTGTTTGGGAGTCAGCAGTTGCTGGACTTTTGCGATTGCTTTCACGGTGCACTGAATACCAGGACGGCATGTGCACGTTAAAACAACGAGCTGGGCAAGAGTAATCGAAAGATCACGGCCGTCAGAAAGCAGCTTATATATTGCCCTGGAAAGGACAGTGTTTTTGAAATGTGCAGTAAAATCGTGTTTCTGGACAAGGGCGGCATAAGTGCGCTACGCTCCTAAGCTATCTCCCTGCGAGACACACTGCCAAAGCTTTTCGCTATGATGCAGTCTAGTGCAGACGCACACTACGGCTCTCCGGAGCTGTCCGAAGCCAAGCGCCGGTGGCCGGCGTCTTTCGGCTGAAGCAGCGCTTCGGAGCGTACGGCTGCCGCTCCGCTGTTGTGTGCGCGAAGCAGCCGCTTCTCCTGCTCCGGGAGCCGGACAGAGCGGTAGCTTGTACGAGGGCGAAGAACGAAGCCGCAGAGCACCGGGCTTCTGCGCGCACCCTAAGGACTGCTAGAGGACCGTGGTGGCCGCTCACCTGCCCCTTCAATTCCCTTCTAGCATCCTTATGGAAGATGTTCCAGGACAATTTTCCTGAGTTTTGAATTCGTCCTGATGCAGCCCCTCCTGGGAAACTCGTGCTCGTCCTCTGAGGCTCCGAGTGCAGAGACCTCGATGGCAACTGCAGAAATAAAGGGCTGCGTTGAGTTGTCGAGAAGCAAGAACATAGCCAGCGCCTTGTGTTTGGGAGTCAGCAGCTGCTAGACTTTTGCGATTGCTTTCACTGTGCACTGAATACCAGGACGGCATGTGCACGTTAAAACAACGAGCTGGGCAAGAGTAATCGAAAGATCACGGCCGTCAGAAAGCAGCTTATATATTGCCCTAAAAAGAGCACTGCTTTTGGAGTGTGCAGTAAAATCGTGTTTCTGGACAAAGGCGGCATAAGTGCGCTGCGCTCCTAAGCTATCTCCCTGCGAGACACACTGCCAAAGCTTTTTGCTATGATGCAGTCTAGTGCAGACGCACACTACGGCTCTCGGCTGCGCTCCTAAGTGAAGCGCTGGTCGCCGGCGTCTTTCGGCTGAAGTAGCGCTTCGGAGCGTACGGCTGCCGTTCCGCTGTTGTGTGCGCGAAGCAGCCGCTTCTCCTGCTCCGGGAGCCGGACAGAGCGCTAGCTTGTACGAGGGCGAAGAACGAAGCCGCAGAGCACCGGGCTTCTGCGCGCACCCTAAGGACTGCTAGAGGACCGTGGTGGCCGCTCACCTGCCTCTTCAATTCCCTTCTAGCATACTTATGGAAGATGTTCCAGGACAATTTTCCTGAGTTTTGAATTCGTCCTGATGCAGCCCCTCCTGGGAAACTTGTGCTCGTCCTCTGAGGCTCCGAGTGCAGAGACCTCGATGGCAACTGCAGAAATGAAGGGCTGCGTTGAGTTGTCGAGAAGCAAGAACATAGCCAGCGCCTTGTGTTTGGGAGTCAGCAGTTGCTGGACTTTTGCGATTGCTTTCACGGTGCACTGAATACCAGGACGGCATGTGCACGTTAAAACAACGAGCTGGGCAAGAGTAATCGAAAGATCACGGCCGTCAGAAAGCAGCTTATATATTGCCCTGGAAAGGACAGTGTTTTTGGAGTGTGCAGTAAAATCGTGTTTCTGGACAAGGGCGGCATAAGTGCGCTGAGCTCCTAAGCTATATCCCTGCGAGACACACTGCCAAAGCTTTTCGCTATGATGCAGTCTAGTGCAGACGCACACTACGGCTCTCCGGAGCTGTCCGAAGCCAAGCGCCGGTGGCCGGCGTCTTTCGGCTGAAGCAGCGCTTCGGAGCGTACGGCTGTTGTGTGCGCGAAGCAGCCGCTTCTCCTGCTGCGGGAGCCGAACAGAGCGGTAGCTTGTACGAGGGCGAAGAACGAAGCCGCAGAGCACCGGGCTTCTGCGCGCAGCCTAGGGACTGCTAGAGGACCGTGGTGGCTGCTCACCTGCCTCTTCAATTCCCTTCTAGCATACTTATGGAAGATGTTCCAGGACAATTTTCCTGAGTTTTGAATTCGTCCTGATGCAGCCCCTCCTGGGAAACTCGTGCTCGTCCTCTGAGGCTCCGACATGCAGAGACCTCGATGGCAACTGCAGAAATGAAGGGCTGCGTTGAGTTGTCGAGAAGCAAGAACATAGCCAGCGCCTTGTGTTTGGGAGTCAGCAGTTGCTGGACTTTTGCGATTGCTTTCACGGTGCACTGAATACCAGGACGGCATGTGCACGTTAAAACAACGAGCTGGGCATGAGCAGGAAGGGAGCACGGGCATCAAAGAGCATCTGGCATCTTGCCCTGGAAAGAGCACTGCTTTTGGAGTGTGCAGTAAAATCGTGTTTCTGGACAAGGGAGGCATAAGTGCGCTGCGCTCCTAAGCTATCTCCCTGCGAGACACACTGCCAAAGCTTTTCGCTATGATGCAGTCTAGTGCAGACGCACACTACGGCTCTCGGCTGCTGTCCTAAGTGAAGCGCTGGTCGCCGGCGTCTTTCGGCTGAAGTAGCGCTTCGGAGCGTACGGCTGCCGCTCCGCTGTTGTGTGCGCGAAGCAGCCGCTTCTCCTGCTCCGGGAGCCGGACAGAGCGCTAGCTTGTACGAGGGCGAAGAACGAAGCCGCAGAGCACCGGGCTTCTGCGCGCACCCTAAGGACTGCTAGAGGACCGTGGTGGCCGCTCACCTGCCTCTTCAATTCCCTTCTAGCATACTTATGGAAGATATTCCAGGACAATTTTCCTGAGTTTTGAATTCGTCCTGATGCAGCCCCTCCTGGGAAACTTGTGCTCGTCCTCTGAGGCTCCGAGTGCAGAGACCTCGATGGCAACTGCAGAAATGAAGGGCTGCGTTGAGTTGTCGAGAAGCAAGAACATAGCCAGCGCCTTGTGTTTGGGAGTCAGCAGTTGCTGGACTTTTGCGATTGCTTTCACGGTGCACTGAATACCAGGACGGCATGTGCACGTTAAAACAACGAGCTGGGCAAGAGTAATCGAAAGATCACGGCCGTCAGAAAGCAGCTTATATATTGCCCTGGAAAGGACAGTGTTTTTGAAATGTGCAGTAAAATCGTGTTTCTGGACAAGGGCGGCATAAGTGCGCTACGCTCCTAAGCTATCTCCCTGCGAGACACACTGCCAAAGCTTTTCGCTATGATGCAGTCTAGTGCAGACGCACACTACGGCTCTCCGGAGGTGTCCGAAGCCAAGCGCCGGTGGCCGGCGTCTTTCGGCTGAAGCAGCGCTTCGGAGCGTACGGCTGTTGTGTGCGCGAAGCAGCCGCTTCTCCTGCTCCGGGAGACGGACAGAGCGCTAGCTTGTACGAGGGCGAAGAACGAAGCCGCAGAGCACCGGGCTTCTGCGCGCACCCTAAGGACTGCTAGAGGACCGTGGTGGCTGCTCACCTGCCTCTTCAATTCCATTCTAGCATCCTTATGGAAGATGTTCCAGGACAATTTTCCTGAGTTTTGAATTCGTCCTGATGCAGCCCCTCCTGGGAAACTCGTGCTCGTCCTCTGAGGCTCCGAGTGCAGAGACCTCGATGGCAACTGCAGAAATGAAGGGCTGCGTTGAGTTGTCGAGAAGCAAGAACATAGCCAGCGCCTTGTGTTTGGGAGTCAGCAGCTGCTGGACTTTTGCGATTGCTTTCACTGTGCACTGAATACCAGGACGGCATGTGCACGTTAAAACAACGAGCTGGGCAAGAGTAATCGAAAGATCACGGCCGTCAGAAAGCAGCTTATATATTGCCCTGGAAAGGACAGTGTTTTTGGAGTGTGCAGTAAAATCGTGTTTCTGGACAAGGGCGGCATAAGTGCGCTGAGCTCCTAAGCTATATCCCTGCGAGACACACTGCCAAAGCTTTTCGCTATGATGCAGTCTAGTGCAGACGCACACTACGGCTCTCCGGAGGTGTCCGAAGCCAAGCGCCGGTGGCCGGCGTCTTTCGGCTGAAGCAGCGCTTCGGAGCGTACGGCTGTTGTGTGCGCGAAGCAGCCGCTTCTCCTGCTCCGGGAGCCGGACAGAGCGCTAGCTTGTACGAGGGCGAAGAACGAAGCCGCAGAGCACCGGGCTTCTGCGCGCACCCTAAGGACTGCTAGAGGACCGTGGTGGCCGCTCACCTGCCTCTTCAATTCCCTTCTAGCATACTTATGGAAGATGTTCCAGGACAATTTTCCTGAGTTTTGAATTCGTCCTGATGCAGCCCCTCCTGGGAAACTCGTGCTCGTCCTCTGAGGCTCCGACATGCAGAGACCTCGATGGCAACTGCAGAAATGAAGGGCTGCGTTGAGTTGTCGAGAAGCAAGAACATAGCCAGCGCCTTGTGTTTGGGAGTCAGCAGTTGCTGGACTTTTGCGATTGCTTTCACGGTGCACTGAATACCAGGACGGCATGTGCACGTTAAAACAACGAGCTGGGCAAGAGTAATCGAAAGATCACGGCCGTCAGAAAGCAGCTTATATATTGCCCTGGAAAGGACAGTGTTTTTGAAATGTGCAGTAAAATCGTGTTTCTGGACAAGGGCGGCATAAGTGCGCTACGCTCCTAAGCTATCTCCCTGCGAGACACACTGCCAAAGCTTTTCGCTATGATGCAGTCTAGTGCAGACGCACACTACGGCTCTCGGCTGCTGTCCTAAGCGAAGCGCTGGTCGCCGGCGTCTTTCGGCTGAAGTAGCGCTTCGGAGCGTACGGCTGCCGTTCCGCTGTTGTGTGCGCGAAGCAGCCGCTTCTCCTGCTCCGGGAGACGGACAGAGCGGTAGCTCGTACGAGGGCGAAGAACGAAGCCGCAGAGCACCGGGCTTCTGCGCGCACCCTAAGGACTGCTAGAGGACCGTGGTGGCCGCTCGCCTGCCCCTTCAATTCCATTCTAGCATCCTTATGGAAGATGTTCCAGGACAATTTTCCTGAGTTTTGAATTCGTCCTGATGCAGCCCCTCCTGGGAAACTCGTGCTTGTCCTCTGAGGCTCCGAGTGCAGAGACCTCGATGGCAACTGCAGAAATGAAGGGCTGCGTTGAGTTGTCGAGAAGCAAGAACATAGCCAGCGCCTTGTGTTTGGGAGTCAGCAGTTGCAGGACTTTTGCGATTGCTTTCACGGTGCACTGAATACCAGGACGGCATGTGCACGTTAAAACAACGAGCTGGGCAAGAGCAGGAAGGGAGCACGGCCATCAAAGAGCATCTGGCATCTTGCCCTGGAAAGAGCACTGCTTTTGGAGTGTGCAGTAAAATCGTGTTTCTGGACAAGGGAGGCATAAGTGCGCTGCGCTCCTAAGCTATCTCCCTGCGAGACACACTGCCAAAGCTTTTCGCTATGATGCAGTCTAGTGCAGACGCACACTACGGCTCTCGGCTGCTGTCCTAAGTGAAGCGCTGGTCGCCGGCGTCTTTCGGCTGAAGTAGCGCTTCGGAGCGTACGGCTGCCGCTCCGCTGTTGTGTGCGCGAAGCAGCCGCTTCTCCTGCTCCGGGAGCCGGACAGAGCGCTAGCTTGTACGAGGGCGAAGAACGAAGCCGCAGAGCACCGGGCTTCTGCGCGCACCCTAAGGACTGCTAGAGGACCGTGGTGGCCGCTCACCTGCCTCTTCAATTCCCTTCTAGCATACTTATGGAAGATATTCCAGGACAATTTTCCTGAGTTTTGAATTCGTCCTGATGCAGCCCCTCCTGGGAAACTTGTGCTCGTCCTCTGAGGCTCCGAGTGCAGAGACCTCGATGGCAACTGCAGAAATGAAGGGCTGCGTTGAGTTGTCGAGAAGCAAGAACATAGCCAGCGCCTTGTGTTTGGGAGTCAGCAGTTGCTGGACTTTTGCGATTGCTTTCACGGTGCACTGAATACCAGGACGGCATGTGCACGTTAAAACAACGAGCTGGGCAAGAGTAATCGAAAGATCACGGCCGTCAGAAAGCAGCTTATATATTGCCCTGGAAAGGACAGTGTTTTTGAAATGTGCAGTAAAATCGTGTTTCTGGACAAGGGCGGCATAAGTGCGCTACGCTCCTAAGCTATCTCCCTGCGAGACACACTGCCAAAGCTTTTCGCTATGATGCAGTCTAGTGCAGACGCACACTACGGCTCTCCGGAGGTGTCCGAAGCCAAGCGCCGGTGGCCGGCGTCTTTCGGCTGAAGCAGCGCTTCGGAGCGTACGGCTGTTGTGTGCGCGAAGCAGCCGCTTCTCCTGCTCCGGGAGACGGACAGAGCGCTAGCTTGTACGAGGGCGAAGAACGAAGCCGCAGAGCACCGGGCTTCTGCGCGCACCCTAAGGACTGCTAGAGGACCGTGGTGGCTGCTCACCTGCCTCTTCAATTCCATTCTAGCATCCTTATGGAAGATGTTCCAGGACAATTTTCCTGAGTTTTGAATTCGTCCTGATGCAGCCCCTCCTGGGAAACTCGTGCTCGTCCTCTGAGGCTCCGAGTGCAGAGACCTCGATGGCAACTGCAGAAATGAAGGGCTGCGTTGAGTTGTCGAGAAGCAAGAACATAGCCAGCGCCTTGTGTTTGGGAGTCAGCAGCTGCTGGACTTTTGCGATTGCTTTCACTGTGCACTGAATACCAGGACGGCATGTGCACGTTAAAACAACGAGCTGGGCAAGAGTAATCGAAAGATCACGGCCGTCAGAAAGCAGCTTATATATTGCCCTGGAAAGGACAGTGTTTTTGGAGTGTGCAGTAAAATCGTGTTTCTGGACAAGGGCGGCATAAGTGCGCTGAGCTCCTAAGCTATATCCCTGCGAGACACACTGCCAAAGCTTTTCGCTATGATGCAGTCTAGTGCAGACGCACACTACGGCTCTCCGGAGCTGTCCGAAGCCAAGCGCCGGTGGCCGGCGTCTTTCGGCTGAAGCAGCGCTTCGGAGCGTACGGCTGTTGTGTGCGCGAAGCAGCCGCTTCTCCTGCTGCGGGAGCCGAACAGAGCGGTAGCTTGTACGAGGGCGAAGAACGAAGCCGCAGAGCACCGGGCTTCTGCGCGCACCCTAAGGACTGCTAGAGGACCGTGGTGGCCGCTCACCTGCCCCTTCAATTCCCTTCTAGCATACTTATGGAAGATGTTCCAGGACAATTTTCCTGAGTTTTGAATTCGTCCTGATGCAGCCCCTCCTGGGAAACTCGTGCTCGTCCTCTGAGGCTCCGACATGCAGAGACCTCGATGGCAACTGCAGAAATGAAGGGCTGCGTTGAGTTGTCGAGAAGCAAGAACATAGCCAGCGCCTTGTGTTTGGGAGTCAGCAGTTGCTGGACTTTTGCGATTGCTTTCACGGTGCACTGAATACCAGGACGGCATGTGCACGTTAAAACAACGAGCTGGGCAAGAGTAATCGAAAGATCACGGCCGTCAGAAAGCAGCTTATATATTGCCCTGGAAAGAGCAGTGTTTTAGGAGTGTGCAGTAAAATCGTGTTTCTGGACAAGGGCGGCATAAGTGCGCTACGCTCCTAAGCTATCTCCCTGCGAGACACACTGCCAAAGCTTTTCGCTATGATGCAGTCTAGTGCAGACGCACACTACGGCTCTCCGGAGGTGTCCGAAGCCAAGCGCCGGTGGCCGGCGTCTTTCGGCTGAAGCAGCGCTTCGGAGCGTACGGCTGTTGTGTGCGCGAAGCAGCCGCTTCTCCTGCTCCGGGAGACGGACAGAGCGCTAGCTTGTACGAGGGCGAAGAACGAAGCCGCAGAGCACCGGGCTTCTGCGCGCACCCTAAGGACTGCTAGAGGACCGTGGTGGCTGCTCACCTGCCTCTTCAATTCCATTCTAGCATCCTTATGGAAGATGTTCCAGGACAATTTTCCTGAGTTTTGAATTCGTCCTGATGCAGCCCCTCCTGGGAAACTCGTGCTCGTCCTCTGAGGCTCCGAGTGCAGAGACCTCGATGGCAACTGCAGAAATGAAGGGCTGCGTTGAGTTGTCGAGAAGCAAGAACATAGCCAGCGCCTTGTGTTTGGGAGTCAGCAGCTGCTGGACTTTTGCGATTGCTTTCACTGTGCACTGAATACCAGGACGGCATGTGCACGTTAAAACAACGAGCTGGGCAAGAGTAATCGAAAGATCACGGCCGTCAGAAAGCAGCTTATATATTGCCCTGGAAAGGACAGTGTTTTTGGAGTGTGCAGTAAAATCGTGTTTCTGGACAAGGGCGGCATAAGTGCGCTGAGCTCCTAAGCTATATCCCTGCGAGACACACTGCCAAAGCTTTTCGCTATGATGCAGTCTAGTGCAGACGCACACTACGGCTCTCCGGAGCTGTCCGAAGCCAAGCGCCGGTGGCCGGCGTCTTTCGGCTGAAGCAGCGCTTCGGAGCGTACGGCTGTTGTGTGCGCGAAGCAGCCGCTTCTCCTGCTCCAGGAGCCGAACAGAGCGGTAGCTTGTACGAGGGCGAAGAACGAAGCCGCAGAGCACCGGGCTTCTGCGCGCAGCCTAGGGACTGCTAGAGGACCGTGGTGGCTGCTCACCTGCCTCTTCAATTCCCTTCTAGCATACTTATGGAAGATGTTCCAGGACAATTTTCCTGAGTTTTGAATTCGTCCTGATGCAGCCCCTCCTGGGAAACTCGTGCTCGTCCTCTGAGGCTCCGACATGCAGAGACCTCGATGGCAACTGCAGAAATGAAGGGCTGCGTTGAGTTGTCGAGAAGCAAGAACATAGCCAGCGCCTTGTGTTTGGGAGTCAGCAGTTGCTGGACTTTTGCGATTGCTTTCACGGTGCACTGAATACCAGGACGGCATGTGCACGTTAAAACAACGAGCTGGGCAAGAGCAGGAAGGGAGCACGGCCATCAAAGAGCATCTGGCATCTTGCCCTGGAAAGAGCACTGCTTTTGGAGTGTGCAGTAAAATCGTGTTTCTGGACAAGGGAGGCATAAGTGCGCTGCGCTCCTAAGCTATCTCCCTGCGAGACACACTGCTAAAGCTTTTCGCTATGATGCAGTCTAGTGCAGACGCACACTACGGCTCTCCGGAGCTGTCCGAAGCCAAGCGCCGGTGGCCGGCGTCTTTCGGCTGAAGCAGCGCTTCGGAGCGTACGGCTGTTGTGTGCGCGAAGCAGCCGCTTCTCCTGCTCCGGGAGCCGGACAGAGCGGTAGCTTGTACGAGGGCGAAGAACGAAGCCGCAGAGCACCGGGCTTCTGCGCGCACCCTAAGGACTGCTAGAGGACCGTGGTGGCCGCTCGCCTGCCCCTTCAATTCCATTCTAGCATCCTTATGGAAGGTGTTCCAGGACAATTTTCCTGAGTTTTGAATTCGTCCTGATGCAGCCCCTCCTGGGAAACTCGTGCTCGTCCTCTGAGTCTCCGACATGCAGAGACCTCGATGGCAACTGCAGAAATGAAGGGCTGCGTTGAGTTGTCGAGAAGCAAGAACATAGACAGCGCCTTGTGTTTGGGAGTCAGCAGCTGCTGGACTTTTGCGATTGCTTTCACGGTGCACTGAATACCAGGACGGCATGTGCACGTTAAAACAACGAGCTGGGCAAGAGTAATCGAAAGATCACGGCCGTCAGAAAGCAGCTTATATATTGCCCTGGAAAGGACAGTGTTTTTGAAATGTGCAGTAAAATCGTGTTTCTGGACAAGGGCGGCATAAGTGCGCTACGCTCCTAAGCTATCTCCCTGCGAGACACACTGCCAAAGCTTTTCGCTATGATGCAGTCTAGTGCAGACGCACACTGCGGCTCTCCGGAGCTGTCCGAAGCCAAGCACCGGTGGCCGGCGTCTTTTGGCTGAAGCAGCGCTTCGGAGCGTACGGCTGTTGTGTGCGCGAAGCAGCCGCTTCTCCTGCTCCGGGAGCCGGACAGAGCGCTAGCTTGTACGAGGGCGAAGAACGAAGCCGCAGAGCACCGGGCTTCTGCGCGCACCCTAAGGACTGCTAGAGGACCGTGGTGGCTGCTCACCTGCCTCTTCAATTCCCTTCTAGCATCCTTATGGAAGATGTTCCAGGACAATTTTCCTGAGTTTTGAATTCGTCCTGATGCAGCCCCTCCTGGGAAACTCGTGCTCGTCCTCTGAGGCTCCGAGTGCAGAGACCTCGATGGCAACTGCAGAAATGAAGGGCTGCGTTGAGTTGTCGAGAAGCAAGAACATAGCCAGCGCCTTGTGTTTGGGAGTCAGCAGTTGCTGGACTTTTGCGATTGCTTTCACGGTGCACTGAATACCAGGACGGCATGTGCACGTTAAAACAACGAGCTGGGCATGAGCAGGAAGGGAGCACGGCCATCAAAGAGCATCTGGCATCTTGCCCTGGAAAGAGCACTGTTTTTGGAGTGTGCAGTAAAATCGTGTTTCTGGACAAGGGAGGCATAAGTGCGCTGCGCTCCTAAGCTATCTCCCTGCGAGACACACTGCCAAAGCTTTTCGCTATGATGCAGTCTAGTGCAGACGCACACTACGGCTCTCCGGAGCTGTCCGAAGCCAAGCGCCGGTGGCCGGCGTCTTTCGGCTGAAGCAGCGTTTCGGAGCGTACGGCTGTTGTGTGCGCGAAGCAGCCGCTTCTCCTGCTCCGGGAGCCGGACAGAGCGGTAGCTTGTACGAGGGCGAAGAACGAAGCCGCAGAGCACCGGGCTTCTGCGCGCACCCTAAGGACTGCTAGAGGACCGTGGTGGCCGCTCGCCTGCCCCTTCAATTCCCTTCTAGCATCCTTATGGAAGGTGTTCCAGGACAATATTCCTGAGTTTTTAATTCGTCCTGATGCAGCCCCTCCTGGGAAACTCGTGCTCGTCCTCTGAGGCTCCGAGTGCAGAGACCTCGATGGCAACTGCAGAAATGAAGGGCTGCGTTGAGTTGTCGAGAAGCAAGAACATAGACAGCGCCTTGTGTTTGGGAGTCAGCAGCTGCTAGACTTTTGCGATTGTCTTCACGGTGCACTGAATACCAGGACGGCATGTGCACGTTAAAACAACGGGTTGGTCAAGAGTAATCGAAAGATCACGGCCGTCAGAAAGCAGCTTATATATTGCCCTAAAAAGAGTACTGTTTTTGGAGTGTGCAGTAAAATCGTGTTTCTGGACAAGGGAGGCATAAGTGCGCTGCGCTCCTAAGCTATCTCCCTGCGAGACACACTGCCAAAGCTTTTCGCTATCATGCAGTCTAGTGCAGACGCACACTACGGCTCTCCGGAGCTGTCCGAAGCCAAGCGCCGGTGGCCGGCGTCTTTCGGCTGAAGCAGCGCTTCGGAGCGTACGGCTGCCGCTCCGCTGTTGTGTGCGCGAAGCAGCCGCTTCTCCTGCTCCGGGAGCCGGACAGAGCGGTAGCTTGTACGAGGGCGAAGAACGAAGCCGCAGAGCACCGGGCTTCTGCGCGCACCCTAAGGACTGCTAGAGGACCGTGGTGGCCGCTCACCTGCCCCTTCAATTCCATTCTAGCATCCTTATGGAAGATGTTCCAGGACAATTTTCCTGAGTTTTGAATTCGTCCTGATGCAGCCCCTCCTGGGAAACTCGTGCTCGTCCTCTGAGGCTCCGAGTGCAGAGACCTCGATGGCAACTGCAGAAATAAAGGGCTGCGTTGAGTTGTCGAGAAGCAAGAACATAGCCAGCGCCTTGTGTTTGGGAGTCAGCAGCTGCTAGACTTTTGCGATTGCTTTCACTGTGCACTGAATACCAGGACGGCATGTGCACGTTAAAACAACGAGCTGGGCAAGAGTAATCGAAAGATCACGGCCGTCAGAAAGCAGCTTATATATTGCCCTAAAAAGAGCACTGCTTTTGGAGTGTGCAGTAAAATCGTGTTTCTGGACAAAGGCGGCATAAGTGCGCTGCGCTCCTAAGCTATCTCCCTGCGAGACACACTGCCAAAGCTTTTTGCTATGATGCAGTCTAGTGCAGACGCACACTACGGCTCTCGGCTGCGCTCCTAAGTGAAGCGCTGGTCGCCGGCGTCTTTCGGCTGAAGTAGCGCTTCGGAGCGTACGGCTGCCGCTCCGCTGTTGTGTGCGCGAAGCAGCCGCTTCTCCTGCTCCGGGAGCCGGACAGAGCGCTAGCTTGTACGAGGGCGAAGAACGAAGCCGCAGAGCACCGGGCTTCTGCGCGCACCCTAAGGACTGCTAGAGGACCGTGGTGGCCGCTCACCTGCCTCTTCAATTCCCTTCTAGCATACTTATGGAAGATGTTCCAGGACAATTTTCCTGAGTTTTGAATTCGTCCTGATGCAGCCCCTCCTGGGAAACTTGTGCTCGTCCTCTGAGGCTCCGAGTGCAGAGACCTCGATGGCAACTGCAGAAATGAAGGGCTGCGTTGAGTTGTCGAGAAGCAAGAACATAGCCAGCGCCTTGTGTTTGGGAGTCAGCAGTTGCTGGACTTTTGCGATTGCTTTCACGGTGCACTGAATACCAGGACGGCATGTGCACGTTAAAACAACGAGCTGGGCAAGAGTAATCGAAAGATCACGGCCGTCAGAAAGCAGCTTATATATTGCCCTAAAAAGAGCACTGCTTTTGGAGTGTGCAGTAAAATCGTGTTTCTGGACAAAGGCGGCATAAGTGCGCTGCGCTCCTAAGCTATCTCCCTGCGAGACACACTGCCAAAGCTTTTCGCTATGATGCAGTCTAGTGCAGACGCACACTACGGCTCTCCGGAGCTGTCCGAAGCCAAGCGCCGGTGGCCGGCGTCTTTCGGCTGAAGCAGCGCTTCGGAGCGTACGGCTGTTGTGTGCGCGAAGCAGCCGCTTCTCCTGCTCCGGGAGCCGAACAGAGCGGTAGCTTGTACGAGGGCGAAGAACGAAGCCGCAGAGCACCGGGCTTCTGCGCGCAGCCTAGGGACTGCTAGAGGACCGTGGTGGCTGCTCACCTGCCTCTTCAATTCCCTTCTAGCATACTTATGGAAGATGTTCCAGGACAATTTTCCTGAGTTTTGAATTCGTCCTGATGCAGCCCCTCCTGGGAAACTCGTGCTCGTCCTCTGAGGCTCCGACATGCAGAGACCTCGATGGCAACTGCAGAAATGAAGGGCTGCGTTGAGTTGTCGAGAAGCAAGAACATAGCCAGCGCCTTGTGTTTGGGAGTCAGCAGTTGCTGGACTTTTGCGATTGCTTTCACGGTGCACTGAATACCAGGACGGCATGTGCACGTTAAAACAACGAGCTGGGCAAGAGCAGGAAGGGAGCACGGCCATCAAAGAGCATCTGGCATCTTGCCCTGGAAAGAGCACTGCTTTTGGAGTGTGCAGTAAAATCGTGTTTCTGGACAAGGGAGGCATAAGTGCGCTGCGCTCCTAAGCTATCTCCCTGCGAGACACACTGCTAAAGCTTTTCGCTATGATGCAGTCTAGTGCAGACGCACACTACGGCTCTCCGGAGCTGTCCGAAGCCAAGCGCCGGTGGCCGGCGTCTTTCGGCTGAAGCAGCGCTTCGGAGCGTACGGCTGTTGTGTGCGCGAAGCAGCCGCTTCTCCTGCTCCGGGAGCCGGACAGAGCGGTAGCTTGTACGAGGGCGAAGAACGAAGCCGCAGAGCACCGGGCTTCTGCGCGCACCCTAAGGACTGCTAGAGGACCGTGGTGGCCGCTCGCCTGCCCCTTCAATTCCATTCTAGCATCCTTATGGAAGGTGTTCCAGGACAATTTTCCTGAGTTTTGAATTCGTCCTGATGCAGCCCCTCCTGGGAAACTCGTGCTCGTCCTCTGAGTCTCCGACATGCAGAGACCTCGATGGCAACTGCAGAAATGAAGGGCTGCGTTGAGTTGTCGAGAAGCAAGAACATAGACAGCGCCTTGTGTTTGGGAGTCAGCAGCTGCTGGACTTTTGCGATTGCTTTCACGGTGCACTGAATACCAGGACGGCATGTGCACGTTAAAACAACGAGCTGGGCAAGAGTAATCGAAAGATCACGGCCGTCAGAAAGCAGCTTATATATTGCCCTGGAAAGGACAGTGTTTTTGAAATGTGCAGTAAAATCGTGTTTCTGGACAAGGGCGGCATAAGTGCGCTACGCTCCTAAGCTATCTCCCTGCGAGACACACTGCCAAAGCTTTTCGCTATGATGCAGTCTAGTGCAGACGCACACTGCGGCTCTCCGGAGCTGTCCGAAGCCAAGCACCGGTGGCCGGCGTCTTTTGGCTGAAGCAGCGCTTCGGAGCGTACGGCTGTTGTGTGCGCGAAGCAGCCGCTTCTCCTGCTCCGGGAGCCGGACAGAGCGCTAGCTTGTACGAGGGCGAAGAACGAAGCCGCAGAGCACCGGGCTTCTGCGCGCACCCTAAGGACTGCTAGAGGACCGTGGTGGCTGCTCACCTGCCTCTTCAATTCCCTTCTAGCATCCTTATGGAAGATGTTCCAGGACAATTTTCCTGAGTTTTGAATTCGTCCTGATGCAGCCCCTCCTGGGAAACTCGTGCTCGTCCTCTGAGGCTCCGAGTGCAGAGACCTCGATGGCAACTGCAGAAATGAAGGGCTGCGTTGAGTTGTCGAGAAGCAAGAACATAGCCAGCGCCTTGTGTTTGGGAGTCAGCAGTTGCTGGACTTTTGCGATTGCTTTCACGGTGCACTGAATACCAGGACGGCATGTGCACGTTAAAACAACGAGCTGGGCAAGAGCAGGAAGGGAGCACGGCCATCAAAGAGCATCTGGCATCTTGCCCTGGAAAGAGCACTGTTTTTGGAGTGTGCAGTAAAATCGTGTTTCTGGACAAGGGAGGCATAAGTGCGCTGCGCTCCTAAGCTATCTCCCTGCGAGACACACTGCCAAAGCTTTTCGCTATGATGCAGTCTAGTGCAGACGCACACTACGGCTCTCCGGAGCTGTCCGAAGCCAAGCGCCGGTGGCCGGCGTCTTTCGGCTGAAGCAGCGTTTCGGAGCGTACGGCTGTTGTGTGCGCGAAGCAGCCGCTTCTCCTGCTCCGGGAGCCGGACAGAGCGGTAGCTTGTACGAGGGCGAAGAACGAAGCCGCAGAGCACCGGGCTTCTGCGCGCACCCTAAGGACTGCTAGAGGACCGTGGTGGCCGCTCGCCTGCCCCTTCAATTCCCTTCTAGCATCCTTATGGAAGGTGTTCCAGGACAATATTCCTGAGTTTTGAATTCGTCCTGATGCAGCCCCTCCTGGGAAACTCGTGCTCGTCCTCTGAGGCTCCGAGTGCAGAGACCTCGATGGCAACTGCAGAAATGAAGGGCTGCGTTGAGTTGTCGAGAAGCAAGAACATAGCCAGCGCCTTGTGTTTGGGAGTCAGCAGCTGCTAGACTTTTGCGATTGTCTTCACGGTGCACTGAATACCAGGACGGCATGTGCACGTTAAAACAACGGGTTGGTCAAGAGTAATCGAAAGATCACGGCCGTCAGAAAGCAGCTTATATATTGCCCTAAAAAGAGTACTGTTTTTGGAGTGTGCAGTAAAATCGTGTTTCTGGACAAGGGAGGCATAAGTGCGCTGCGCTCCTAAGCTATCTCCCTGCGAGACACACTGCCAAAGCTTTTCGCTATCATGCAGTCTAGTGCAGACGCACACTACGGCTCTCCGGAGCTGTCCGAAGCCAAGCGCCGGTGGCCGGCGTCTTTCGGCTGAAGCAGCGCTTCGGAGCGTACGGCTGCCGCTCCGCTGTTGTGTGCGCGAAGCAGCCGCTTCTCCTGCTCCGGGAGCCGGACAGAGCGCTAGCTTGTACGAGGGCGAAGAACGAAGCCGCAGAGCACCGGGCTTCTGCGCGCACCCTAAGGACTGCTAGAGGACCGTGGTGGCCGCTCACCTGCCCCTTCAATTCCCTTCTAGCATCCTTATGGAAGATGTTCCAGGACAATTTTCCTGAGTTTTGAATTCGTCCTGATGCAGCCCCTCCTGGGAAACTCGTGCTCGTCCTCTGAGGCTCCGAGTGCAGAGACCTCGATGGCAACTGCAGAAATAAAGGGCTGCGTTGAGTTGTCGAGAAGCAAGAACATAGCCAGCGCCTTGTGTTTGGGAGTCAGCAGCTGCTAGACTTTTGCGATTGCTTTCACTGTGCACTGAATACCAGGACGGCATGTGCACGTTAAAACAACGAGCTGGGCAAGAGTAATCGAAAGATCACGGCCGTCAGAAAGCAGCTTATATATTGCCCTAAAAAGAGCACTGCTTTTGGAGTGTGCAGTAAAATCGTGTTTCTGGACAAAGGCGGCATAAGTGCGCTGCGCTCCTAAGCTATCTCCCTGCGAGACACACTGCCAAAGCTTTTTGCTATGATGCAGTCTAGTGCAGACGCACACTACGGCTCTCGGCTGCTGTCCTAAGTGAAGCGCTGGTCGCCGGCGTCTTTCGGCTGAAGTAGCGCTTCGGAGCGTACGGCTGCCGCTCCGCTGTTGTGTGCGCGAAGCAGCCGCTTCTCCTGCTCCGGGAGCCGGACAGAGCGCTAGCTTGTACGAGGGCGAAGAACGAAGCCGCAGAGCACCGGGCTTCTGCGCGCACCCTAAGGACTGCTAGAGGACCGTGGTGGCCGCTCACCTGCCTCTTCAATTCCCTTCTAGCATACTTATGGAAGATGTTCCAGGACAATTTTCCTGAGTTTTGAATTCGTCCTGATGCAGCCCCTCCTGGGAAACTTGTGCTCGTCCTCTGAGGCTCCGAGTGCAGAGACCTCGATGGCAACTGCAGAAATGAAGGGCTGCGTTGAGTTGTCGAGAAGCAAGAACATAGCCAGCGCCTTGTGTTTGGGAGTCAGCAGTTGCTGGACTTTTGCGATTGCTTTCACGGTGCACTGAATACCAGGACGGCATGTGCACGTTAAAACAACGAGCTGGGCAAGAGTAATCGAAAGATCACGGCCGTCAGAAAGCAGCTTATATATTGCCCTGGAAAGGACAGTGTTTTTGAAATGTGCAGTAAAATCGTGTTTCTGGACAAGGGCGGCATAAGTGCGCTACGCTCCTAAGCTATCTCCCTGCGAGACACACTGCCAAAGCTTTTCGCTATGATGCAGTCTAGTGCAGACGCACACTACGGCTCTCCGGAGCTGTCCGAAGCCAAGCGCCGGTGGCCGGCGTCTTTCGGCTGAAGCAGCGCTTCGGAGCGTACGGCTGTTGTGTGCGCGAAGCAGCCGCTTCTCCTGCTCCGGGAGCCGGACAGAGCGCTAGCTTGTACGAGGGCGAAGAACGAAGCCGCAGAGCACCGGGCTTCTGCGCGCACCCTAAGGACTGCTAGAGGACCGTGGTGGCTGCTCACCTGCCTCTTCAATTCCCTTCTAGCATCCTTATGGAAGATGTTCCAGGACAATTTTCCTGAGTTTTGAATTCGTCCTGATGCAGCCCCTCCTGGGAAACTCGTGCTCGTCCTCTGAGGCTCCGACATGCAGAGACCTCGATGGCAACTGCAGAAACGAAGGGCTGCGTTGAGTTGTCGAGAAGCAAGAACATAGCCAGCGCCTTGTGTTTGGGAGTCAGCAGTTGCTGGACTTTTGCGATTGCTTTCACGGTGCACTGAATACCAGGACGGCATGTGCACGTTAAAACAACGAGCTGGGCATGAGCAGGAAGGGAGCACGGCCATCAAAGAGCATCTGGCATCTTGCCCTGGAAAGAGCACTGCTTTTGGAGTGTGCAGTAAAATCGTGTTTCTGGACAAGGGAGGCATAAGTGCGCTGCGCTCCTAAGCTATCTCCCTGCGAGACACACTGCCAAAGCTTTTCGCTATGATGCAGTCTAGTGCAGACGCACACTACGGCTCTCCGGAGCTGTCCGAAGCCAAGCGCCGGTGGCCGGCGTCTTTCGGCTGAAGCAGCGCTTCGGAGCGTACGGCTGTTGTGTGCGCGAAGCAGCCGCTTCTCCTGCTCCGGGAGCCGGACAGAGCGGTAGCTTGTACGAGGGCGAAGAACGAAGCCGCAGAGCACCGGGCTTCTGCGCGCACCCTAAGGACTGCTAGAGGACCGTGGTGGCCGCTCGCCTGCCCCTTCAATTCCCTTCTAGCATCCTTATGGAAGGTGTTCCAGGACAATTTTCCTGAGTTTTGAATTCGTCCTGATGCAGCCCCTCCTGGGAAACTCGTGCTCGTCCTCTGAGGCTCCGACATGCAGAGACCTCGATGGCAACTGCAGAAATGAAGGGCTGCGTTGAGTTGTCGAGAAGCAAGAACATAGCCAGCGCCTTGTGTTTGGGAGTCAGCAGCTGCTGGACTTTTGCGATTGCTTTCACGGTGCACTGAATACCAGGACGGCATGTGCACGTTAAAACAACGAGCTGGGCAAGAGTAATCGAAAGATCACGGCCGTCAGAAAGCAGCTTATATATTGCCCTGGAAAGGACAGTGTTTTTGAAATGTGCAGTAAAATCGTGTTTCTGGACAAGGGCGGCATAAGTGCGCTACGCTCCTAAGCTATCTCCCTGCGAGACACACTGCCAAAGCTTTTCGCTATGATGCAGTCTAGTGCAGACGCACACTGCGGCTCTCCGGAGCTGTCCGAAGCCAAGCACCGGTGGCCGGCGTCTTTTGGCTGAAGCAGCGCTTCGGAGCGTACGGCTGTTGTGTGCGCGAAGCAGCCGCTTCTCCTGCTCCGGGAGCCGGACAGAGCGGTAGCTTGTACGAGGGCGAAGAACGAAGCCGCAGAGCACCGGGCTTCTGCGCGCACCCTAAGGACTGCTAGAGGACCGTGGTGGCTGCTCACCTGCCTCTTCAATTCCCTTCTAGCATCCTTATGGAAGATGTTCCAGGACAATTTTCCTGAGTTTTGAATTCGTCCTGATGCAGCCCCTCCTGGGAAACTCGTGCTCGTCCTCTGAGGCTCCGAGTGCAGAGACCTCGATGGCAACTGCAGAAATGAAGGGCTGCGTTGAGTTGTCGAGAAGCAAGAACATAGCCAGCGCCTTGTGTTTGGGAGTCAGCAGTTGCTGGACTTTTGCGATTGCTTTCACGGTGCACTGAATACCAGGACGGCATGTGCACGTTAAAACAACGAGCTGGGCAAGAGCAGGAAGGGAGCACGGCCATCAAAGAGCATCTGGCATCTTGCCCTGGAAAGAGCACTGTTTTTGGAGTGTGCAGTAAAATCGTGTTTCTGGACAAGGGAGGCATAAGTGCGCTGCGCTCCTAAGCTATCTCCCTGCGAGACACACTGCCAAAGCTTTTCGCTATGATGCAGTCTAGTGCAGACGCACACTACGGCTCTCCGGAGCTGTCCGAAGCCAAGCGCCGGTGGCCGGCGTCTTTCGGCTGAAGTAGCGCTTCGGAGCGTACGGCTGTTGTGTGCGCGAAGCAGCCGCTTCTCCTGCTCCGGGAGCCGGACAGAGCGGTAGCTTGTACGAGGGCGAAGAACGAAGCCGCAGAGCACCGGGCTTCTGCGCGCACCCTAAGGACTGCTAGAGGACCGTGGTGGCCGCTCGCCTGCCCCTTCAATTCCATTCTAGCATCCTTATGGAAGGTGTTCCAGGACAATTTTCCTGAGTTTTGAATTCGTCCTGATGCAGCCCCTCCTGGGAAACTCGTGCTCGTCCTCTGAGGCTCCGAGTGCAGAGACCTCGATGGCAACTGCAGAAATGAAGGGCTGCGTTGAGTTGTCGAGAAGCAAGAACATAGACAGCGCCTTGTGTTTGGGAGTCAGCAGCTGCTAGACTTTTGCGATTGTCTTCACGGTGCACTGAATACCAGGACGGCATGTGCACGTTAAAACAACGAGCTGGGCAAGAGTAATCGAAAGATCACGGCCGTCAGAAAGCAGCTTATATATTGCCCTAAAAAGAGTACTGTTTTTGGAGTGTGCAGTAAAATCGTGTTTCTGGACAAGGGAGGCATAAGTGCGCTGCGCTCCTAAGCTATCTCCCTGCGAGACACACTGCCAAAGCTTTTCGCTATGATGCAGTCTAGTGCAGACGCACACTACGGCTCTCCGGAGCTGTCCGAAGCCAAGCGCCGGTGGCCGGCGTCTTTCGGCTGAAGCAGCGCTTCGGAGCGTACGGCTGCCGCTCCGCTGTTGTGTGCGCGAAGCAGCCGCTTCTCCTGCTCCGGGAGCCGGACAGAGCGGTAGCTTGTACGAGGGCGAAGAACGAAGCCGCAGAGCACCGGGCTTCTGCGCGCACCCTAAGGACTGCTAGAGGACCGTGGTGGCCGCTCGCCTGCCCCTTCAATTCCATTCTAGCATCCTTATGGAAGGTGTTCCAGGACAATTTTCCTGAGTTTTGAATTCGTCCTGATGCAGCCCCTCCTGGGAAACTCGTGCTCGTCCTCTGAGTCTCCGAGTGCAGAGACCTCGATGGCAACTGCAGAAATGAAGGGCTGCGTTGAGTTGTCGAGAAGCAAGAACATAGACAGCGCCTTGTGTTTGGGAGTCAGCAGCTGGTAGACTTTTGCGATTGTCTTCACTGTGCACTGAATACCAGGACGGCATGTGCACGTTAAAACAACGAGTTGGGCAAGAGTAATCGAAAGATCACGGCCGTCAGAAAGCAGCTTATATATTGCCCTAAAAAGAGTACTGCTTTTGGAGTGTGCAGTAAAATCGTGTTTCTGGACAAGGGAGGCATAAGTGCGCTGCGCTCCTAAGCTATCTCCCTGCGAGACACACTGCCAAAGCTTTTCGCTATGATGCAGTCTAGTGCAGACGCACACTACGGCTCTCCGGAGCTGTCCGAAGCCAAGCGCCGGTGGCCGGCGTCTTTCGGCTGAAGCAGCGCTTCCGAGCGGACGGCTGTTGTGTGCGCGAAGCAGCCGCTTCTCCTGCTCCGGGAGCCGGACAGAGCGGTAGCTTGTACGAGGGCGAAGAACGAAGCCGCAGAGCACCGGGCTTTTGCGCGCACCCTAAGGACTGCTAGAGGACCGTGGTGGCCGCTCGCCTGCCCCTTCAATTCCATTCTAGCATCCTTATGGAAGGTGTTCCAGGACAATTTTCCTGAGTTTTGAATTCGTCCTGATGCAGCCCCTCCTGGGAAACTCGTGCTCGTCCTCTGAGGCTCCGAGTGCAGAGACCTCGATGGCAACTGCAGAAATAAAGGGCTGCGTTGAGTTGTCGAGAAGCAAGAACATAGCCAGCGCCTTGTGTTTGGCAGTCAGCAGCTGCTGGACTTTTGCGATTGCTTTCACTGTGCACTGAATACCAGGACGGCATGTGCACGTTAAAACAACGAGCTGGGCAAGAGTAATCGAAAGATCACGGCCGTCAGAAAGCAGCTTATATATTGCCCTAAAAAGAGCACTGCTTTTGGAGTGTGCAGTAAAATCGTGTTTCTGGACAAGGGAGGCATAAGTGCGCTACGCTCCTAAGCTATCTCCCTGCGAGACACACTGCCAAAGCTTTTCGTTATCATGCAGTCTAGTGCAGACGCACACTACGGCTCTCGGCTGCTATCCTAAGCGAAGCGCTGGTCGCCGGCGTCTTTCGGCTGAAGCAGCGCTTCGGAGCGTACGGCTGCCGTTCCGCTGTTGTGTGCGCGAAGCAGCCGCTTCTCCTGCTCCGGGAGCCGGACAGAGCGGTAGCTTGTACGAGGGCGAAGAACGAAGCCGCAGAGCACCGGGCTTCTGCGCGCACCCTAAGGACTGCTAGAGGACCGTGGTGGCCGCTCACCTGCCTCTTCAATTCCCTTCTAGCATACTTATGGAAGATGTTCCAGGACAATTTTCCTGAGTTTTGAATTCGTCCTGATGCAGCCCCTCCTGGGAAACTCGTGCTCGTCCTCTGAGTCTCCGAGTGCAGAGACCTCGATGGCAACTGCAGAAATGAAGGGCTGCGTTGAGTTGTCGAGAAGCAAGAACATAGCCAGCGCCTTGTGTTTGGGAGTCAGCAGTTGCTGGACTTTTGCGATTGCTTTCACGGTGCACTGAATACCAGGACGGCATGTGCACGTTAAAACAACGAGCTGGGCAAGAGCAGGAAGGGAGCACGGCCATCAAAGAGCATCTGGCATCTTGCCCTGGAAAGAGCACTGCTTTTGGAGTGTGCAGTAAAATCGTGTTTCTGGACAAGGGAGGCATAAGTGCGCTGCGCTCCTAAGCTATCTCCCTGCGAGACACACTGCCAAAGCTTTTCGCTATGATGCAGTCTAGTGCAGACGCACACTACGGCTCTCCGGAGCTGTCCGAAGCCAAGCGCCGGTGGCCGGCGTCTTTCGGCTGAAGCAGCGCTTCGGAGCGTACGGCTGTTGTGTGCGCGAAGCAGCCGCTTCTCCTGCTCCGGGAGCCGGACAGAGCGCTAGCTTGTACGAGGGCGAAGAACGAAGCCGCAGAGCACCGGGCTTCTGCGCGCAGCCTAAGGACTGCTAGAGGACCGTGCTGGCCGCTCGCCTGCCCCTTCAATTCCCTTCTAGCATCCTTATGGAAGGTGTTCCAGGACAATTTTCCTGAGTTTTGAATTCGTCCTGATGCAGCCCCTCCTGGGAAACTCGTGCTCGTCCTCTGAGTCTCCGACATGCAGAGACCTCGATGGCAACTGCAGAGATGAAGGGCTGCGTTGAGTTGTCGAGAAGCAAGAACATAGACAGCGCCTTGTGTTTGGGAGTCAGCAGCTGCTGGACTTTTGCGATTGCTTTCACTGTGCACTGAATACCACGACGGCATGTGCACGTTAAAACAACGAGCTGGGCAAGAGTAATCGAAAGATCACGGCCGTCAGAAAGCAGCTTATATATTGCCCTGGAAAGGACAGTGTTTTTGGAGTGTGCAGTAAAATCGTGTTTCTGGACAAAGGCGGCATAAGTGCGCTGCGCTCCTAAGCTATCTCCCTGCGAGACACACTGCCAAAGCTTTTCGCTATGATGCAGTCTAGTGCAGACGCACACTACGGCTCTCGGCTGCTATCCTAAGCGAAGCGCTGGTCGCCGGCGTCTTTCGGCTGAAGTAGCGCTTCGGAGCGTACGGCTGCCGCTCCGCTGTTGTGTGCGCGAAGCAGCCGCTTCTCCTGCTCCGGGAGCCGGACAGAGCGCTAGCTTGTACGAGGGCGAAGAACGAAGCCGCAGAGCACCGGGCTTCTGCGCGCACCCTAAGGACTGCTAGAGGACCGTGGTGGCTGCTCACCTGCCTCTTCAATTCCCTTCTAGCATACTTATGGAAGATGTTCCAGGACAATTTTCCTGAGTTTTGAATTCGTCCTGATGCAGCCCCTCCTGGGAAACTCGTGCTCGTCCTCTGAGGCTCCGACATGCAGAGACCTCGATGGCAACTGCGGAAATGAAGGGCTGCGTTGAGTTGTCGAGAAGCAAGAACATAGCCAGCGCCTTGTGTTTGGGAGTCAGCAGTTGCAGGACTTTTGCGATTGCTTTCACGGTGCACTGAATACCAGGACGGCATGTGCACGTTAAAACAACGAGCTGGGCAAGAGCAGGAAAGGAGCACGGCCATCAAAGAGCATCTGGCATCTTGCCCTGGAAAGAGCACTGCTTTTGGAGTGTGCAGTAAAATCGTGTTTCTGGACAAGGGAGGCATAAGTGCGCTGCGCTCCTAAGCTATCTCCCTGCGAGACACACTGCCAAAGCTTTTCGCTATGATGCAGTCTAGTGCAGACGCACACTACGGCTCTCGGCTGCTGTCCTAAGCGAAGCGCTGGTCGCCGGCGTTTTTCGGCTGAAGTAGCGCTTCGGAGCGTACGGCTGCCGCTCCGCTGTTGTGTGCGCGAAGCAGCCGCTTCTCCTGCTCCGGGAGCCGGACAGAGCGGTAGCTTGTACGAGGGCGAAGAACGAAGCCGCAGAGCACCGGGCTTCTGCGCGCACCCTAAGGACTGCTAGAGGACCGTGGTGGCCGCTCACCTGCCTCTTCAATTCCCTTCTAGCATACTTATGGAAGATGTTCCAGGACAATTTTCCTGAGTTTTGAATTCGTCCTGATGCAGCCCCTCCTGGGAAACTCGTGCTCGTCCTCTGAGGCTCCGAGTGCAGAGACCTCGATGGCAACTGCAGAAATGAAGGGCTGCGTTGAGTTGTCGAGAAGCAAGAACATAGCCAGCGCCTTGTGTTTGGGAGTCAGCAGTTGCAGGACTTTTGCGATTGCTTTCACGGTGCACTGAATACCAGGACGGCATGTGCACGTTAAAACAACGAGCTGGGCAAGAGCAGGAAGAGAGCACGGGCATCAGAGAGCATCTGGCATCTTGCCTTGGAAAGAGCACTGCTTTTGGAGTGTGCAGTAAAATCGTGTTTCTGGACAAGGGCGGCATAAGTGCGCTGCGCTCCTAAGCTATCTCCCTGCGAGACACACTGCCAAAGCTTTTCGCTATGATGCTGTCTAGTGCAGACGCACACTGCGGCTCTCCGGAGCTGTCCGAAGCCAAGCGCCGGTGGCCGGCGTCTTTCGGCTGAAGCAGCGCTTCGGAGCGTACGGCTGTTGTGTGCGCGAAGCAGCCGCTTCTCCTGCTCCGGGAGCCGAACAGAGCGGTAGCTTGTACGAGGGCGAAGAACGAAGCCGCAGAGCACCGGGCTTCTGCGCGCACCCTAAGGACTGCTAGAGGACCGTGGTGGCCGCTCACCTGCCTCTTCAATTCCCTTCTAGCATACTTATGGAAGATATTCCAGGACAATTTTCCTGAGTTTTGAATTCGTCCTGATGCAGCCCCTCCTGGGAAACTTGTGCTCGTCCTCTGAGGCTCCGAGTGCAGAGACCTCGATGGCAACTGCAGAAATGAAGGGCTGCGTTGAGTTGTCGAGAAGCAAGAACATAGCCAGCGCCTTGTGTTTGGGAGTCAGCAGTTGCTGGACTTTTGCGATTGCTTTCACGGTGCACTGAATACCAGGACGGCATGTGCACGTTAAAACAACGAGCTGGGCAAGAGTAATCGAAAGATCACGGCCGTCAGAAAGCAGCTTATATATTGCCCTGGAAAGGACAGTGTTTTTGAAATGTGCAGTAAAATCGTGTTTCTGGACAAGGGCGGCATAAGTGCGCTACGCTCCTAAGCTATCTCCCTGCGAGACACACTGCCAAAGCTTTTCGCTATGATGCAGTCTAGTGCAGACGCACACTACGGCTCTCCGGAGCTGTCCGAAGCCAAGCGCCGGTGGCCGGCGTCTTTCGGCTGAAGCAGCGCTTCGGAGCGTACGGCTGTTGTGTGCGCGAAGCAGCCGCTTCTCCTGCTCCGGGAGCCGGACAGAGCGCTAGCTTGTACGAGGGCGAAGAACGAAGCCGCAGAGCACCGGGCTTCTGCGCGCACCCTAAGGACTGCTAGAGGACCGTGGTGGCTGCTCACCTGCCTCTTCAATTCCATTCTAGCATCCTTATGGAAGATGTTCCAGGACAATTTTCCTGAGTTTTGAATTCGTCCTGATGCAGCCCCTCCTGGGAAACTCGTGCTCGTCCTCTGAGGCTCCGAGTGCAGAGACCTCGATGGCAACTGCAGAAATGAAGGGCTGCGTTGAGTTGTCGAGAAGCAAGAACATAGCCAGCGCCTTGTGTTTGGGAGTCAGCAGCTGCTGGACTTTTGCGATTGCTTTCACTGTGCACTGAATACCAGGACGGCATGTGCACGTTAAAACAACGAGCTGGGCAAGAGTAATCGAAAGATCACGGCCGTCAGAAAGCAGCTTATATATTGCCCTGGAAAGGACAGTGTTTTTGGAGTGTGCAGTAAAATCGTGTTTCTGGACAAGGGCGGCATAAGTGCGCTGAGCTCCTAAGCTATATCCCTGCGAGACACACTGCCAAAGCTTTTCGCTATGATGCAGTCTAGTGCAGACGCACACTAGGGCTCTCCGGAGCTGTCCGAAGCCAAGCGCCGGTGGCCGGCGTCTTTCGGCTGAAGCAGCGCTTCGGAGCGTACGGCTGTTGTGTGCGCGAAGCAGCCGCTTCTCCTGCTCCGGGAGCCGGACAGAGCGCTAGCTTGTACGAGGGCGAAGAACGAAGCCGCAGAGCACCGGGCTTCTGCGCGCACCCTAAGGACTGCTAGAGGACCGTGGTGGCTGCTCACCTGCCTCTTCAATTCCCTTCTAGCATCCTTATGGAAGATGTTCCAGGACAATTTTCCTGAGTTTTGAATTCGTCCTGATGCAGCCCCTCCTGGGAAACTCGTGCTCGTCCTCTGAGGCTCCGAGTGCAGAGACCTCGATGGCAACTGCAGAAATGAAGGGCTGCGTTGAGTTGTCGAGAAGCAAGAACATAGCCAGCGCCTTGTGTTTGGGAGTCAGCAGTTGCTGGACTTTTGCGATTGCTTTCACGGTGCACTGAATACCAGGACGGCATGTGCACGTTAAAACAACGAGCTGGGCAAGAGCAGGAAGGGAGCACGGCCATCAAAGAGCATCTGACATCTTGCCCTGGAAAGAGCACTGCTTTTGGAGTGTGCAGTAAAATCGTGTTTCTGGACAAGGGAGGCATAAGTGCGCTGCGCTCCTAAGCTATCTCCCTGCGAGACACACTGCCAAAGCTTTTCGCTATGATGCAGTCTAGTGCAGACGCACACTACGGCTCTCCGGAGCTGTCCGAAGCCAAGCGCCGGTGGCCGGCGTCTTTCGGCTGAAGCAGCGCTTCCGAGCGGACGGCTGTTGTGTGCGCGAAGCAGCCGCTTCTCCTGCTCCGGGAGCCGGACAGAGCGGTAGCTTGTACGAGGGCGAAGAACGAAGCCGCAGAGCACCGGGCTTCTGCGCGCACCCTAAGGACTGCTAGAGGACCGTGGTGGCCGCTCGCCTGCCCCTTCAATTCCATTCTAGCATCCTTATGGAAGGTGTTCCAGGACAATTTTCCTGAGTTTTGAATTCGTCCTGATGCAGCCCCTCCTGGGAAACTCGTGCTCGTCCTCTGAGTCTCCGACATGCAGAGACCTCGATGGCAACTGCAGAAATGAAGGGCTGCGTTGAGTTGTCGAGAAGCAAGAACATAGACAGCGCCTTGTGTTTGGGAGTCAGCAGCTGCTGGACTTTTGCGATTGCTTTCACGGTGCACTGAATACCAGGACGGCATGTGCACGTTAAAACAACGAGCTGGGCAAGAGTAATCGAAAGATCACGGCCGTCAGAAAGCAGCTTATATATTGCCCTGGAAAGGACAGTGTTTTTGAAATGTGCAGTAAAATCGTGTTTCTGGACAAGGGCGGCATAAGTGCGCTACGCTCCTAAGCTATCTCCCTGCGAGACACACTGCCAAAGCTTTTCGCTATGATGCAGTCTAGTGCAGACGCACACTGCGGCTCTCCGGAGCTGTCCGAAGCCAAGCACCGGTGGCCGGCGTCTTTTGGCTGAAGCAGCGCTTCGGAGCGTACGGCTGTTGTGTGCGCGAAGCAGCCGCTTCTCCTGCTCCGGGAGCCGGACAGAGCGCTAGCTTGTACGAGGGCGAAGAACGAAGCCGCAGAGCACCGGGCTTCTGCGCGCAGCCTAAGGACTGCTAGAGGACCGTGGTGGCTGCTCACCTGCCTCTTCAATTCCCTTCTAGCATCCTTATGGAAGATGTTCCAGGACAATTTTCCTGAGTTTTGAATTCGTCCTGATGCAGCCCCTCCTGGGAAACTCGTGCTCGTCCTCTGAGGCTCCGAGTGCAGAGACCTCGATGGCAACTGCAGAAATGAAGGGCTGCGTTGAGTTGTCGAGAAGCAAGAACATAGCCAGCGCCTTGTGTTTGGGAGTCAGCAGTTGCAGGACTTTTGCGATTGCTTTCACGGTGCACTGAATACCAGGACGGCATGTGCACGTTAAAACAACGAGCTGGGCAAGAGCAGGAAGGGAGCACGGCCATCAAAGAGCATCTGGCATCTTGCCCTGGAAAGAGCACTGTTTTTGGAGTGTGCAGTAAAATCGTGTTTCTGGACAAGGGAGGCATAAGTGCGCTGCGCTCCTAAGCTATCTCCCTGCGAGACACACTGCCAAAGCTTTTCGCTATGATGCAGTCTAGTGCAGACGCACACTACGGCTCTCCGGAGCTGTCCGAAGCCAAGCGCCGGTGGCCGGCGTCTTTCGGCTGAAGCAGCGCTTCGGAGCGTACGGCTGCCGCTCCGCTGTTGTGTGCGCGAAGCAGCCGCTTCTCCTGCTCCGGGAGCCGGACAGAGCGGTAGCTTGTACGAGGGCGAAGAACGAAGCCGCAGAGCACCGGGCTTCTGCGCGCACCCTAAGGACTGCTAGAGGACCGTGGTGGCCGCTCGCCTGCCCCTTCAATTCCATTCTAGCATCCTTATGGAAGGTGTTCCAGGACAATTTTCCTGAGTTTTGAATTCGTCCTGATGCAGCCCCTCCTGGGAAACTCGTGCTCGTCCTCTGAGGCTCCGAGTGCAGAGACCTCGATGGCAACTGCAGAAATGAAGGGCTGCGTTGAGTTGTCGAGAAGCAAGAACATAGACAGCGCCTTGTGTTTGGGAGTCAGCAGCTGCTAGACTTTTGCGATTGTCTTCACGGTGCACTGAATACCAGGACAGCATGTGCACGTTAAAACAACGAGTTGGGCAAGAGTAATCGAAAGATCACGGCCGTCAGAAAGCAGCTTATATATTGCCCTAAAAAGAGTACTGCTTTTGGAGTGTGCAGTAAAATCGTGTTTCTGGACAAGGGAGGCATAAGTGCGCTGCGCTCCTAAGCTATCTCCCTGCGAGACACACTGCCAAAGCTTTTCGCTATGATGCAGTCTAGTGCAGACGCACACTACGGCTCTCCGGAGCTGTCCGAAGCCAAGCGCCGGTGGCCGGCGTCTTTCGGCTGAAGCAGCGCTTCGGAGCGTACGGCTGTTGTGTGCGCGAAGCAGCCGCTTCTCCTGCTCCGGGAGCCGGACAGAGCGCTAGCTTGTACGAGGGCGAAGAACGAAGCCGCAGAGCACCGGGCTTCTGCGCGCACCCTAAGGACTGCTAGAGGACCGTGGTGGCCGCTCACCTGCCCCTTCAATTCCCTTCTAGCATCCTTATGGAAGATGTTCCAGGACAATTTTCCTGAGTTTTGAATTCGTCCTGATGCAGCCCCTCCTGGGAAACTCGTGCTCGTCCTCTGAGGCTCCGAGTGCAGAGACCTCGATGGCAACTGCAGAAATAAAGGGCTGCGTTGAGTTGTCGAGAAGCAAGAACATAGCCAGCGCCTTGTGTTTGGGAGTCAGCAGCTGCTAGACTTTTGCGATTGCTTTCACTGTGCACTGAATACCAGGACGGCATGTGCACGTTAAAACAACGAGCTGGGCAAGAGTAATCGAAAGATCACGGCCGTCAGAAAGCAGCTTATATATTGCCCTAAAAAGAGCACTGCTTTTGGAGTGTGCAGTAAAATCGTGTTTCTGGACAAGGGAGGCATAAGTGCGCTGCGCTCCTAAGCTATCTCCCTGCGAGACACACTGCCAAAGCTTTTTGCTATGATGCAGTCTAGTGCAGACGCACACTACGGCTCTCGGCTGCTGTCCTAAGTGAAGCGCTGGTCGCCGGCGTCTTTCGGCTGAAGTAGCGCTTCGGAGCGTACGGCTGCCGCTCCGCTGTTGTGTGCGCGAAGCAGCCGCTTCTCCTGCTCCGGGAGCCGGACAGAGCGCTAGCTTGTACGAGGGCGAAGAACGAAGCCGCAGAGCACCGGGCTTCTGCGCGCACCCTAAGGACTGCTAGAGGACCGTGGTGGCCGCTCACCTGCCTCTTCAATTCCCTTCTAGCATACTTATGGAAGATGTTCCAGGACAATTTTCCTGAGTTTTGAATTCGTCCTGATGCAGCCCCTCCTGGGAAACTTGTGCTCGTCCTCTGAGGCTCCGAGTGCAGAGACCTCGATGGCAACTGCAGAAATGAAGGGCTGCGTTGAGTTGTCGAGAAGCAAGAACATAGCCAGCGCCTTGTGTTTGGGAGTCAGCAGTTGCTGGACTTTTGCGATTGCTTTCACGGTGCACTGAATACCAGGACGGCATGTGCACGTTAAAACAACGAGCTGGGCAAGAGTAATCGAAAGATCACGGCCGTCAGAAAGCAGCTTATATATTGCCCTGGAAAGGACAGTGTTTTTGAAATGTGCAGTAAAATCGTGTTTCTGGACAAGGGCGGCATAAGTGCGCTACGCTCCTAAGCTATCTCCCTGCGAGACACACTGCCAAAGCTTTTCGCTATGATGCAGTCTAGTGCAGACGCACACTACGGCTCTCCGGAGCTGTCCGAAGCCAAGCGCCGGTGGCCGGCGTCTTTCGGCTGAAGCAGCGCTTCGGAGCGTACGGCTGTTGTGTGCGCGAAGCAGCCGCTTCTCCTGCTCCGGGAGCCGGACAGAGCGCTAGCTTGTACGAGGGCGAAGAACGAAGCCGCAGAGCACCGGGCTTCTGCGCGCACCCTAAGGACTGCTAGAGGACCGTGGTGGCTGCTCACCTGCCTCTTCAATTCCCTTCTAGCATCCTTATGGAAGATGTTCCAGGACAATTTTCCTGAGTTTTGAATTCGTCCTGATGCAGCCCCTCCTGGGAAACTCGTGCTCGTCCTCTGAGGCTCCGAGTGCAGAGACCTCGATGGCAACTGCAGAAATGAAGGGCTGCGTTGAGTTGTCGAGAAGCAAGAACATAGCCAGCGCCTTGTGTTTGGGAGTCAGCAGCTGCTGGACTTTTGCGATTGCTTTCACTGTGCACTGAATACCAGGACGGCATGTGCACGTTAAAACAACGAGCTGGGCAAGAGTAATCGAAAGATCACGGCCGTCAGAAAGCAGCTTATATATTGCCCTGGAAAGGACAGTGTTTTTGGAGTGTGCAGTAAAATCGTGTTTCTGGACAAGGGCGGCATAAGTGCGCTGCGCTCCTAAGCTATCTCCCTGCGAGACACACTGCCAAAGCTTTTCGCTATGATGCAGTCTAGTGCAGACGCACACTGCGGCTCTCCGGAGCTGTCCGAAGCCAAGCGCCGGTGGCCGGCGTCTTTCGGCTGAAGCAGCGCTTCGGAGCGTACGGCTGTTGTGTGCGCGAAGCAGCCGCTTCTCCTGCTCCGGGAGCCGAACAGAGCGGTAGCTTGTACGAGGGCGAAGAACGAAGCCGCAGAGCACCGGGCTTCTGCGCGCACCCTAAGGACTGCTAGAGGACCGTGGTGGCTGCTCACCTGCCTCTTCAATTCCCTTCTAGCATCCTTATGGAAGATGTTCCAGGACAATTTTCCTGAGTTTTGAATTCGTCCTGATGCAGCCCCTCCTGGGAAACTTGTGCTCGTCCTCTGAGGCTCCGAGTGCAGAGACCTCGATGGCAACTGCAGAAATGAAGGGCTGCGTTGAGTTGTCGAGAAGCAAGAACATAGACAGCGCCTTGTGTTTGGGAGTCAGCAGTTGCTGGACTTTTGCGATTGCTTTCACGGTGCACTGAATACCAGGACGGCATGTGCACGTTAAAACAACGAGCTGGGCAAGAGCAGGAAGGGAGCACGGCCATCAAAGAGCATCTGGCATCTTGCCCTGGAAAGAGCACTGTTTTTGGAGTGTGCAGTAAAATCGTGTTTCTGGACAAGGGAGGCATAAGTGCGCTGCGCTCCTAAGCTATCTCCCTGCGAGACACACTGCCAAAGCTTTTCGCTATGATGCAGTCTAGTGCAGACGCACACTACGGCTCTCCGGAGCTGTCCGAAGCCAAGCGCCGGTGGCCGGCGTCTTTTGGCTGAAGCAGCATTTCGGAGCGTACGGCTGTTGTGTGCGCGAAGCAGCCGCTTCTCCTGCTCCGGGAGCCGGACAGAGCGGTAGCTTGTACGAGGGCGAAGAACGAAGCCGCAGAGCACCGGGCTTCTGCGCGCACCCTAAGGACTGCTAGAGGACCGTGGTGGCCGCTCGCCTGCCCCTTCAATTCCATTCTAGCATCCTTATGGAAGGTGTTCCAGGACAATATTCCTGAGTTTTGAATTCGTCCTGATGCAGCCCCTCCTGGGAAACTCGTGCTCGTCCTCTGAGGCTCCGAGTGCAGAGACCTCGATGGCAACTGCAGAAATGAAGGGCTGCGTTGAGTTGTCGAGAAGCAAGAACATAGACAGCGCCTTGTGTTTGGGAGTCAGCAGCTGCTAGACTTTTGCGATTGTCTTCACGGTGCACTGAATACCAGGACGGCATGTGCACGTTAAAACAACGGGTTGGTCAAGAGTAATCGAAAGATCACGGCCGTCAGAAAGCAGCTTATATATTGCCCTAAAAAGAGTACTGTTTTTGGAGTGTGGAGTAAAATCGTGTTTCTGGACAAGGGAGGCATAAGTGCGCTGCGCTCCTAAGCTATCTCCCTGCGAGACACACTGCCAAAGCTTTTCGCTATGATGCAGTCTAGTGCAGACGCACACTACGGCTCTCCGGAGCTGTCCGAAGCCAAGCGCCGGTGGCCGGCGTCTTTCGGCTGAAGCAGCGCTTCGGAGCGTACGGCTGCCGCTCCGCTGTTGTGTGCGCGAAGCAGCCGCTTCTCCTGCTCCGGGAGCCGGACAGAGCGGTAGCTTGTACGAGGGCGAAGAACGAAGCCGCAGAGCACCGGGCTTCTGCGCGCACCCTAAGGACTGCTAGAGGACCGTGGTGGCCGCTCGCCTGCCCCTTCAATTCCATTCTAGCATCCTTATGGAAGGTGTTCCAGGACAATTTTCCTGAGTTTTGAATTCGTCCTGATGCAGCCCCTCCTGGGAAACTCGTGCTCGTCCTCTGAGGCTCCGAGTGCAGAGACCTCGATGGCAAGTGCAGAAATGAAGGGCTGCGTTGAGTTGTCGAGAAGCAAGAACATAGACAGCGCCTTGTGTTTGGGAGTCAGCAGCTGCTAGACTTTTGCGATTGTCTTCACGGTGCACTGAATACCAGGACGGCATGTGCACGTTAAAACAACGAGTTGGGCAAGAGTAATCGAAAGATCACGGCCGTCAGAAAGCAGCTTATATATTGCCCTAAAAAGAGTACTGCTTTTGGAGTGTGCAGTAAAATCGTGTTTCTGGACAAGGGAGGCATAAGTGCGCTGCGCTCCTAAGCTATCTCCCTGCGAGACACACTGCCAAAGCTTTTCGCTATGATGCAGTCTAGTGCAGACGCACACTAGGGCTCTCCGGAGCTGTCCGAAGCCAAGCGCCGGTGGCCGGCGTCTTTCGGCTGAAGCAGCGCTTCGGAGCGTACGGCTGTTGTGTGCGCGAAGCAGCCGCTTCTCCTGCTCCGGGAGCCGGACAGAGCGGTAGCTTGTACGAGGGCGAAGAACGAAGCCGCAGAGCACCGGGCTTCTGCGCGCACCCTAAGGACTGCTAGAGGACCGTGGTGGCCGCTCACCTGCCCCTTCAATTCCCTTCTAGCATCCTTATGGAAGATGTTCCAGGACAATTTTCCTGAGTTTTGAATTCGTCCTGATGCAGCCCCTCCTGGGAAACTCGTGCTCGTCCTCTGAGGCTCCGAGTGCAGAGACCTCGATGGCAACTGCAGAAATAAAGGGCTGCGTTGAGTTGTCGAGAAGCAAGAACATAGCCAGCGCCTTGTGTTTGGGAGTCAGCAGCTGCTAGACTTTTGCGATTGCTTTCACTGTGCACTGAATACCAGGACGGCATGTGCACGTTAAAACAATGAGCTGGGCAAGAGTAATCGAAAGATCACGGCCGTCAGAAAGCAGCTTATATATTGCCCTAAAAAGAGCACTGCTTTTGGAGTGTGCAGTAAAATCGTGTTTCTGGACAAGGGAGGCATAAGTGCGCTGCGCTCCTAAGCTATCTCCCTGCGAGACACACTGCCAAAGCTTTTTGCTATGATGCAGTCTAGTGCAGACGCACACTACGGCTCTCGGCTGCTGTCCTAAGTGAAGCGCTGGTCGCCGGCGTCTTTCGGCTGAAGTAGCGCTTCGGAGCGTACGGCTGCCGCTCCGCTGTTGTGTGCGCGAAGCAGCCGCTTCTCCTGCTCCGGGAGCCGGACAGAGCGCTAGCTTGTACGAGGGCGAAGAACGAAGCCGCAGAGCACCGGGCTTCTGCGCGCACCCTAAGGACTGCTAGAGGACCGTGGTGGCCGCTCACCTGCCTCTTCAATTCCCTTCTAGCATACTTATGGAAGATGTTCCAGGACAATTTTCCTGAGTTTTGAATTCGTCCTGATGCAGCCCCTCCTGGGAAACTTGTGCTCGTCCTCTGAGGCTCCGAGTGCAGAGACCTCGATGGCAACTGCAGAAATGAAGGGCTGCGTTGAGTTGTCGAGAAGCAAGAACATAGACAGCGCCTTGTGTTTGGGAGTCAGCAGTTGCTGGACTTTTGCGATTGCTTTCACGGTGCACTGAATACCAGGACGGCATGTGCACGTTAAAACAACGAGCTGGGCAAGAGTAATCGAAAGATCACGGCCGTCAGAAAGCAGCTTATATATTGCCCTGGAAAGGACAGTGTTTTTGAAATGTGCAGTAAAATCGTGTTTCTGGACAAGGGCGGCATAAGTGCGCTACGCTCCTAAGCTATCTCCCTGCGAGACACACTGCCAAAGCTTTTCGCTATGATGCAGTCTAGTGCAGACGCACACTACGGCTCTCCGGAGCTGTCCGAAGCCAAGCGCCGGTGGCCGGCGTCTTTCGGCTGAAGCAGCGCTTCGGAGCGTACGGCTGTTGTGTGCGCGAAGCAGCCGCTTCTCCTGCTCCGGGAGCCGGACAGAGCGGTAGCTTGTACGAGGGCGAAGAACGAAGCCGCAGAGCACCGGGCTTCTGCGCGCACCCTAAGGACTGCTAGAGGACCGTGGTGGCTGCTCACCTGCCTCTTCAATTCCCTTCTAGCATCCTTATGGAAGATGTTCCAGGACAATTTTCCTGAGTTTTGAATTCGTCCTGATGCAGCCCCTCCTGGGAAACTCGTGCTCGTCCTCTGAGGCTCCGAGTGCAGAGACCTCGATGGCAACTGCAGAAATGAAGGGCTGCGTTGAGTTGTCGAGAAGCAAGAACATAGCCAGCGCCTTGTGTTTGGGAGTCAGCAGTTGCTGGACTTTTGCGATTGCTTTCACGGTGCACTGAATACCAGGACGGCATGTGCACGTTAAAACAACGAGCTGGGCAAGAGCAGGAAGGGAGCACGGCCATCAAAGAGCATCTGGCATCTTGCCCTGGAAAGAGCACTGCTTTTGGAGTGTGCAGTAAAATCGTGTTTCTGGACAAGGGAGGCATAAGTGCGCTGCGCTCCTAAGCTATCTCCCTGCGAGACACACTGCCAAAGCTTTTCGCTATGATGCAGTCTAGTGCAGACGCACACTGCGGCTCTCCGGAGCTGTCCGAAGCCAAGCGCCGGTGGCCGGCGTCTTTCGGCTGAAGCAGCGCTTCGGAGCGTACGGCTGTTGTGTGCGCGAAGCAGCCGCTTCTCCTGCTCCGGGAGCCGGACAGAGCGGTAGCTTGTACGAGGGCGAAGAACGAAGCCGCAGAGCACCGGGCTTCTGCGCGCAGCCTAAGGACTGCTAGAGGACCGTGGTGGCTGCTCACCTGCCTCTTCAATTCCCTTCTAGCATACTTATGGAAGATGTTCCAGGACAATTTTCCTGAGTTTTGAATTCGTCCTGATGCAGCCCCTCCTGGGAAACTCGTGCTCGTCCTCTGAGGCTCCGAGTGCAGAGACCTCGATGGCAACTGCAGAAATGAAGGGCTGCGTTGAGTTGTCGAGAAGCAAGAACATAGCCAGCGCCTTGTGTTTGGGAGTCAGCAGTTGCTGGACTTTTGCGATTGCTTTCACGGTGCACTGAATACCAGGACGGCATGTGCACGTTAAAACAACGAGCTGGGCAAGAGCAGGAAGGGAGCACGGCCATCAAAGAGCATCTGGCATCTTGCCCTGGAAAGAGCACTGCTTTTGGAGTGTGCAGTAAAATCGTGTTTCTGGACAAGGGAGGCATAAGTGCGCTGCGCTCCTAAGCTATCTCCCTGCGAGACACACTGCCAAAGCTTTTCGCTATGATGCAGTCTAGTGCAGACGCACACTACGGCTCTCGGCTGCTGTCCTAAGTGAAGCGCTGGTCGACGGCGTCTTTCGGCTGAAGTAGCGCTTCGGAGCGTACGGCTGCCGCTCCGCTGTTGTGTGCGCGAAGCAGCCGCTTCTCCTGCTCCGGGAGCCGGACAGAGCGCTAGCTTGTACGAGGGCGAAGAACGAAGCCGCAGAGCACCGGGCTTCTGCGCGCACCCTAAGGACTGCTAGAGGACCGTGGTGGCCGCTCACCTGCCTCTTCAATTCCCTTCTAGCATACTTATGGAAGATATTCCAGGACAATTTTCCTGAGTTTTGAATTCGTCCTGATGCAGCCCCTCCTGGGAAACTTGTGCTCGTCCTCTGAGGCTCCGAGTGCAGAGACCTCGATGGCAACTGCAGAAATGAAGGGCTGCGTTGAGTTGTCGAGAAGCAAGAACATAGACAGCGCCTTGTGTTTGGGAGTCAGCAGTTGCTGGACTTTTGCGATTGCTTTCACGGTGCACTGAATACCAGGACGGCATGTGCACGTTAAAACAACGAGCTGGGCAAGAGTAATCGAAAGATCACGGCCGTCAGAAAGCAGCTTATATATTGCCCTGGAAAGGACAGTGTTTTTGAAATGTGCAGTAAAATCGTGTTTCTGGACAAGGGCGGCATAAGTGCGCTACGCTCCTAAGCTATCTCCCTGCGAGACACACTGCCAAAGCTTTTCGCTATGATGCAGTCTAGTGCAGACGCACACTACGGCTCTCCGGAGCTGTCCGAAGCCAAGCGCCGGTGGCCGGCGTCTTTCGGCTGAAGCAGCGCTTCGGAGCGTACGGCTGTTGTGTGCGCGAAGCAGCCGCTTCTCCTGCTCCGGGAGCCGGACAGAGCGCTAGCTTGTACGAGGGCGAAGAACGAAGCCGCAGAGCACCGGGCTTCTGCGCGCACCCTAAGGACTGCTAGAGGACCGTGGTGGCTGCTCACCTGCCTCTTCAATTCCATTCTAGCATCCTTATGGAAGATGTTCCAGGACAATTTTCCTGAGTTTTGAATTCGTCCTGATGCAGCCCCTCCTGGGAAACTCGTGCTCGTCCTCTGAGGCTCCGAGTGCAGAGACCTCGATGGCAACTGCAGAAATGAAGGGCTGCGTTGAGTTGTCGAGAAGCAAGAACATAGACAGCGCCTTGTGTTTGGGAGTCAGCAGCTGCTGGACTTTTGCGATTGCTTTCACTGTGCACTGAATACCAGGACGGCATGTGCACGTTAAAACAACGAGCTGGGCAAGAGTAATCGAAAGATCACGGCCGTCAGAAAGCAGCTTATATATTGCCCTGGAAAGGACAGTGTTTTTGGAGTGTGCAGTAAAATCGTGTTTCTGGACAAGGGCGGCATAAGTGCGCTGAGCTCCTAAGCTATATCCCTGCGAGACACACTGCCAAAGCTTTTCGCTATGATGCAGTCTAGTGCAGACGCACACTAGGGCTCTCCGGAGCTGTCCGAAGCCAAGCGCCGGTGGCCGGCGTCTTTCGGCTGAAGCAGCGCTTCGGAGCGTACGGCTGTTGTGTGCGCGAAGCAGCCGCTTCTCCTGCTCCGGGAGCCGGACAGAGCGCTAGCTTGTACGAGGGCGAAGAACGAAGCCGCAGAGCACCGGGCTTCTGCGCGCAGCCTAAGGACTGCTAGAGGACCGTGGTGGCTGCTCACCTGCCTCTTCAATTCCCTTCTAGCATACTTATGGAAGATGTTCCAGGACAATTTTCCTGAGTTTTGAATTCGTCCTGATGCAGCCCCTCCTGGGAAACTCGTGCTCGTCCTCTGAGGCTCCGACATGCAGAGACCTCGATGGCAACTGCAGAAATGAAGGGCTGCGTTGAGTTGTCGAGAAGCAAGAACATAGCCAGCGCCTTGTGTTTGGGAGTCAGCAGTTGCTGGACTTTTGCGATTGCTTTCACGGTGCACTGAATACCAGGACGGCATGTGCACGTTAAAACAACGAGCTGGGCAAGAGTAATCGAAAGATCACGGCCGTCAGAAAGCAGCTTATATATTGCCCTGGAAAGGACAGTGTTTTTGAAATGTGCAGTAAAATCGTGTTTCTGGACAAGGGCGGCATAAGTGCGCTACGCTCCTAAGCTATCTCCCTGCGAGACACACTGCCAAAGCTTTTCGCTATGATGCAGTCTAGTGCAGACGCACACTGCGGCTCTCCGGAGCTGTCCGAAGCCAAGCACCGGTGGCCGGCGTCTTTTGGCTGAAGCAGCGCTTCGGAGCGTACGGCTGTTGTGTGCGCGAAGCAGCCGCTTCTCCTGCTCCGGGAGCCGGACAGAGCGCTAGCTTGTACGAGGGCGAAGAACGAAGCCGCAGAGCACCGGGCTTCTGCGCGCACCCTAAGGACTGCTAGAGGACCGTGGTGGCTGCTCACCTGCCTCTTCAATTCCCTTCTAGCATCCTTATGGAAGATGTTCCAGGACAATTTTCCTGAGTTTTGAATTCGTCCTGATGCAGCCCCTCCTGGGAAACTCGTGCTCGTCCTCTGAGGCTCCGAGTGCAGAGACCTCGATGGCAACTGCAGAAATGAAGGGCTGCGTTGAGTTGTCGAGAAGCAAGAACATAGCCAGCGCCTTGTGTTTGGGAGTCAGCAGTTGCTGGACTTTTGCGATTGCTTTCACGGTGCACTGAATACCAGGACGGCATGTGCACGTTAAAACAACGAGCTGGGCAAGAGCAGGAAGGGAGCACGGCCATCAAAGAGCATCTGGCATCTTGCCCTGGAAAGAGCACTGTTTTTGGAGTGTGCAGTAAAATCGTGTTTCTGGACAAGGGAGGCATAAGTGCGCTGCGCTCCTAAGCTATCTCCCTGCGAGACACACTGCCAAAGCTTTTCGCTATGATGCAGTCTAGTGCAGACGCACACTACGGCTCTCCGGAGCTGTCCGAAGCCAAGCGCCGGTGGCCGGCGTCTTTCGGCTGAAGCAGCGTTTCGGAGCGTACGGCTGTTGTGTGCGCGAAGCAGCCGCTTCTCCTGCTCCGGGAGCCGGACAGAGCGGTAGCTTGTACGAGGGCGAAGAACGAAGCCGCAGAGCACCGGGCTTCTGCGCGCACCCTAAGGACTGCTAGAGGACCGTGGTGGCCGCTCGCCTGCCCCTTCAATTCCATTCTAGCATCCTTATGGAAGGTGTTCCAGGACAATATTCCTGAGTTTTGAATTCGTCCTGATGCAGCCCCTCCTGGGAAACTCGTGCTCGTCCTCTGAGGCTCCGAGTGCAGAGACCTCGATGGCAACTGCAGAAATGAAGGGCTGCGTTGAGTTGTCGAGAAGCAAGAACATAGCCAGCGCCTTGTGTTTGGGAGTCAGCAGCTGCTAGACTTTTGCGATTGTCTTCACGGTGCACTGAATACCAGGACGGCATGTGCACGTTAAAACAACGGGTTGGTCAAGAGTAATCGAAAGATCACGGCCGTCAGAAAGCAGCTTATATATTGCCCTAAAAAGAGTACTGTTTTTGGAGTGTGCAGTAAAATCGTGTTTCTGGACAAGGGAGGCATAAGTGCGCTGCGCTCCTAAGCTATCTCCCTGCGAGACACACTGCCAAAGCTTTTCGCTATGATGCAGTCTAGTGCAGACGCACACTACGGCTCTCCGGAGCTGTCCGAAGCCAAGCGCCGGTGGCCGGCGTCTTTCGGCTGAAGCAGCGCTTCGGAGCGTACGGCTGCCGCTCCGCTGTTGTGTGCGCGAAGCAGCCGCTTCTCCTGCTCCGGGAGCCGGACAGAGCGCTAGCTTGTACGAGGGCGAAGAACGAAGCCGCAGAGCACCGGGCTTCTGCGCGCACCCTAAGGACTGCTAGAGGACCGTGGTGGCCGCTCGCCTGCCCCTTCAATTCCATTCTAGCATCCTTATGGAAGGTGTTCCAGGACAATTTTCCTGAGTTTTGAATTCGTCCTGATGCAGCCCCTCCTGGGAAACTCGTGCTCGTCCTCTGAGGCTCCGAGTGCAGAGACCTCGATGGCAACTGCAGAAATGAAGGGCTGCGTTGAGTTGTCGAGAAGCAAGAACATAGACAGCGCCTTGTGTTTGGGAGTCAGCAGCTGCTAGACTTTTGCGATTGTCTTCACGGTGCACTGAATACCAGGACGGCATGTGCACGTTAAAACAACGAGTTGGGCAAGAGTAATCGAAAGATCACGGCCGTCAGAAAGCAGCTTATATATTGCCCTAAAAAGAGTACTGCTTTTGGAGTGTGCAGTAAAATCGTGTTTCTGGACAAGGGAGGCATAAGTGCGCTGCGCTCCTAAGCTATATCCCTGCGAGACACACTGCCAAAGCTTTTCGCTATGATGCAGTCTAGTGCAGACGCACACTACGGCTCTCCGGAGCTGTCCGAAGCCAAGCGCCGGTGGCCGGCGTCTTTCGGCTGAAGCAGCGTTTCGGAGCGTACGGCTGTTGTGTGCGCGAAGCAGCCGCTTCTCCTGCTCCGGGAGCCGGACAGAGCGGTAGCTTGTACGAGGGCGAAGAACGAAGCCGCAGAGCACCGGGCTTCTGCGCGCACCCTAAGGACTGCTAGAGGACCGTGGTGGCCGCTCGCCTGCCCCTTCAATTCCATTCTAGCATCCTTATGGAAGGTGTTCCAGGACAATATTCCTGAGTTTTGAATTCGTCCTGATGCAGCCCCTCGTTGGAAACTCGTGCTCGTCCTCTGAGGCTCCGAGTGCAGAGACCTCGATGGCAACTGCAGAAATGAAGGGCTGCGTTGAGTTGTCGAGAAGCAAGAACATAGACAGCGCCTTGTGTTTGGGAGTCAGCAGCTGCTAGACTTTTGCGATTGTCTTCACGGTGCACTGAATACCAGGACGGCATGTGCACGTTAAAACAACGGGTTGGTCAAGAGTAATCGAAAGATCACGGCCGTCAGAAAGCAGCTTATATATTGCCCTAAAAAGAGTACTGTTTTTGGAGTGTGCAGTAAAATCGTGTTTCTGGACAAGGGAGGCATAAGTGCGCTGCGCTCCTAAGCTATCTCCCTGCGAGACACACTGCCAAAGCTTTTCGCTATGATGCAGTCTAGTGCAGACGCACACTACGGCTCTCCGGAGCTGTCCGAAGCCAAGCGCCGGTGGCCGGCGTCTTTCGGCTGAAGCAGCGCTTCGGAGCGTACGGCTGCCGCTCCGCTGTTGTGTGCGCGAAGCAGCCGCTTCTCCTGCTCCGGGAGCCGGACAGAGCGGTAGCTTGTACGAGGGCGAAGAACGAAGCCGCAGAGCACCGGGCTTCTGCGCGCACCCTAAGGACTGCTAGAGGACCGTGGTGGCCGCTCGCCTGCCCCTTCAATTCCATTCTAGCATCCTTATGGAAGGTGTTCCAGGACAATTTTCCTGAGTTTTGAATTCGTCCTGATGCAGCCCCTCCTGGGAAACTCGTGCTCGTCCTCTGAGGCTCCGAGTGCAGAGACCTCGATGGCAACTGCAGAAATGAAGGGCTGCGTTGAGTTGTCGAGAAGCAAGAACATAGACAGCGCCTTGTGTTTGGGAGTCAGCAGCTGCTAGACTTTTGCGATTGTCTTCACGGTGCACTGAATACCAGGACGGCATGTGCACGTTAAAACAACGAGTTGGGCAAGAGTAATCGAAAGATCACGGCCGTCAGAAAGCAGCTTATATATTGCCCTAAAAAGAGTACTGCTTTTGGAGTGTGCAGTAAAATCGTGTTTCTGGACAAGGGAGGCATAAGTGCGCTGCGCTCCTAAGCTATCTCCCTGCGAGACACACTGCCAAAGCTTTTCGCTATGATGCAGTCTAGTGCAGACGCACACTAGGGCTCTCCGGAGCTGTCCGAAGCCAAGCGCCGGTGGCCGGCGTCTTTCGGCTGAAGCAGCGCTTCGGAGCGGACGGCTGTTGTGTGCGCGAAGCAGCCGCTTCTCCTGCTCCGGGAGCCGGACAGAGCGGTAGCTTGTACGAGGGCGAAGAACGAAGCCGCAGAGCACCGGGCTTCTGCGCGCACCCTAAGGACTGCTAGAGGACCGTGGTGGCCGCTCACCTGCCCCTTCAATTCCCTTCAAGCATCCTTATGGAAGATGTTCCAGGACAATTTTCCTGAGTTTTGAATTCGTCCTGATGCAGCCCCTCCTGGGAAACTCGTGCTCGTCCTCTGAGGCTCCGAGTGCAGAGACCTCGATGGCAACTGCAGAAATGAAGGGCTGCGTTGAGTTGTCGAGAAGCAAGAACATAGCCAGCGCCTTGTGTTTGGGAGTCAGCAGCTGCTAGACTTTTGCGATTGCTTTCACTGTGCACTGAATACCAGGACGGCATGTGCACGTTAAAACAACGAGCTGGGCAAGAGTAATCGAAAGATCACGGCCGTCAGAAAGCAGCTTATATATTGCCCTAAAAAGAGCACTGCTTTTGGAGTGTGCAGTAAAATCGTGTTTCTGGACAAGGGAGGCATAAGTGCGCTGCGCTCCTAAGCTATCGCCCTGCGAGACACACTGCCAAAGCTTTTTGCTATGATGCAGTCTAGTGCAGACGCACACTACGGCTCTCGGCTGCTGTCCTAAGTGAAGCGCTGGTCGCCGGCGTCTTTCGGCTGAAGTAGCGCTTCGGAGCGTACGGCTGCCGCTCCGCTGTTGTGTGCGCGAAGCAGCCGCTTCTCCTGCTCCGGGAGCCGGACAGAGCGCTAGCTTGTACGAGGGCGAAGAACGAAGCCGCAGAGCACCGGGCTTCTGCGCGCACCCTAAGGACTGCTAGAGGACCGTGGTGGCCGCTCACCTGCCTCTTCAATTCCCTTCTAGCATACTTATGGAAGGTGTTCCAGGACAATTTTCCTGAGTTTTGAATTCGTCCTGATGCAGCCCCTCCTGGGAAACTCGTGCTCGTCCTCTGAGGCTCCGAGTGCAGAGACCTCGATGGCAACTGCAGAAATGAAGGGCTGCGTTGAGTTGTCGAGAAGCAAGAACATAGACAGCGCCTTGTGTTTGGGAGTCAGCAGTTGCTGGACTTTTGCGATTGCTTTCACGGTGCACTGAATACCAGGACGGCATGTGCACGTTAAAACAACGAGCTGGGCAAGAGCAGGAAGGGAGCACGGCCATCAAAGAGCATCTGGCATCTTGCCCTGGAAAGAGCACTGTTTTTGGAGTGTGCAGTAAAATCGTGTTTCTGGACAAGGGAGGCATAAGTGCGCTGCGCTCCTAAGCTATATCCCTGCGAGACACACTGCCAAAGCTTTTCGCTATGATGCAGTCTAGTGCAGACGCACACTAGGGCTCTCCGGAGCTGTCCGAAGCCAAGCGCCGGTGGCCGGCGTCTTTCGGCTGAAGCAGCGCTTCGGAGCGTACGGCTGTTGTGTGCGCGAAGCAGCCGCTTCTCCTGCTCCGGGAGCCGGACAGAGCGCTAGCTTGTACGAGGGCGAAGAACGAAGCCGCAGAGCACCGGGCTTCTGCGCGCAGCCTAAGGACTGCTAGAGGACCGTGGTGGCTGCTCACCTGCCTCTTCAATTCCCTTCTAGCATACTTATGGAAGATGTTCCAGGACAATTTTCCTGAGTTTTGAATTCGTCCTGATGCAGCCCCTCCTGGGAAACTCGTGCTCGTCCTCTGAGGCTCCGACATGCAGAGACCTCGATGGCAACTGCAGAAATGAAGGGCTGCGTTGAGTTGTCGAGAAGCAAGAACATAGCCAGCGCCTTGTGTTTGGGAGTCAGCAGTTGCTGGACTTTTGCGATTGCTTTCACGGTGCACTGAATACCAGGACGGCATGTGCACGTTAAAACAACGAGCTGGGCAAGAGTAATCGAAAGATCACGGCCGTCAGAAAGCAGCTTATATATTGCCCTGGAAAGGACAGTGTTTTTGAAATGTGCAGTAAAATCGTGTTTCTGGACAAGGGCGGCATAAGTGCGCTACGCTCCTAAGCTATCTCCCTGCGAGACACACTGCCAAAGCTTTTCGCTATGATGCAGTCTAGTGCAGACGCACACTGCGGCTCTCCGGAGCTGTCCGAAGCCAAGCACCGGTGGCCGGCGTCTTTTGGCTGAAGCAGCGCTTCGGAGCGTACGGCTGTTGTGTGCGCGAAGCAGCCGCTTCTCCTGCTCCGGGAGCCGGACAGAGCGCTAGCTTGTACGAGGGCGAAGAACGAAGCCGCAGAGCACCGGGCTTCTGCGCGCACCCTAAGGACTGCTAGAGGACCGTGGTGGCTGCTCACCTGCCTCTTCAATTCCCTTCTAGCATCCTTATGGAAGATGTTCCAGGACAATTTTCCTGAGTTTTGAATTCGTCCTGATGCAGCCCCTCCTGGGAAACTCGTGCTCGTCCTCTGAGGCTCCGAGTGCAGAGACCTCGATGGCAACTGCAGAAATGAAGGGCTGCGTTGAGTTGTCGAGAAGCAAGAACATAGCCAGCGCCTTGTGTTTGGGAGTCAGCAGTTGCTGGACTTTTGCGATTGCTTTCACGGTGCACTGAATACCAGGACGGCATGTGCACGTTAAAACAACGAGCTGGGCAAGAGCAGGAAGGGAGCACGGCCATCAAAGAGCATCTGGCATCTTGCCCTGGAAAGAGCACTGTTTTTGGAGTGTGCAGTAAAATCGTGTTTCTGGACAAGGGAGGCATAAGTGCGCTGCGCTCCTAAGCTATCTCCCTGCGAGACACACTGCCAAAGCTTTTCGCTATGATGCAGTCTAGTGCAGACGCACACTACGGCTCTCCGGAGCTGTCCGAAGCCAAGCGCCGGTGGCCGGCGTCTTTCGGCTGAAGCAGCGTTTCGGAGCGTACGGCTGTTGTGTGCGCGAAGCAGCCGCTTCTCCTGCTCCGGGAGCCGGACAGAGCGGTAGCTTGTACGAGGGCGAAGAACGAAGCCGCAGAGCACCGGGCTTCTGCGCGCACCCTAAGGACTGCTAGAGGACCGTGGTGGCCGCTCGCCTGCCCCTTCAATTCCATTCTAGCATCCTTATGGAAGGTGTTCCAGGACAATATTCCTGAGTTTTGAATTCGTCCTGATGCAGCCCCTCCTGGGAAACTCGTGCTCGTCCTCTGAGGCTCCGAGTGCAGAGACCTCGATGGCAACTGCAGAAATGAAGGGCTGCGTTGAGTTGTCGAGAAGCAAGAACATAGCCAGCGCCTTGTGTTTGGGAGTCAGCAGCTGCTAGACTTTTGCGATTGTCTTCACGGTGCACTGAATACCAGGACGGCATGTGCACGTTAAAACAACGGGTTGGTCAAGAGTAATCGAAAGATCACGGCCGTCAGAAAGCAGCTTATATATTGCCCTAAAAAGAGTACTGCTTTTGGAGTGTGCAGTAAAATCGTGTTTCTGGACAAGGGAGGCATAAGTGCGCTGCGCTCCTAAGCTATATCCCTGCGAGACACACTGCCAAAGCTTTTCGCTATGATGCAGTCTAGTGCAGACGCACACTACGGCTCTCCGGAGCTGTCCGAAGCCAAGCGCCGGTGGCCGGCGTCTTTCGGCTGAAGCAGCGTTTCGGAGCGTACGGCTGTTGTGTGCGCGAAGCAGCCGCTTCTCCTGCTCCGGGAGCCGGACAGAGCGGTAGCTTGTACGAGGGCGAAGAACGAAGCCGCAGAGCACCGGGCTTCTGCGCGCACCCTAAGGACTGCTAGAGGACCGTGGTGGCCGCTCGCCTGCCCCTTCAATTCCATTCTAGCATCCTTATGGAAGGTGTTCCAGGACAATATTCCTGAGTTTTGAATTCGTCCTGATGCAGCCCCTCGTTGGAAACTCGTGCTCGTCCTCTGAGGCTCCGAGTGCAGAGACCTCGATGGCAACTGCAGAAATGAAGGGCTGCGTTGAGTTGTCGAGAAGCAAGAACATAGACAGCGCCTTGTGTTTGGGAGTCAGCAGCTGCTAGACTTTTGCGATTGTCTTCACGGTGCACTGAATACCAGGACGGCATGTGCACGTTAAAACAACGGGTTGGTCAAGAGTAATCGAAAGATCACGGCCGTCAGAAAGCAGCTTATATATTGCCCTAAAAAGAGTACTGTTTTTGGAGTGTGCAGTAAAATCGTGTTTCTGGACAAGGGAGGCATAAGTGCGCTGCGCTCCTAAGCTATCTCCCTGCGAGACACACTGCCAAAGCTTTTCGCTATGATGCAGTCTAGTGCAGACGCACACTACGGCTCTCCGGAGCTGTCCGAAGCCAAGCGCCGGTGGCCGGCGTCTTTCGGCTGAAGCAGCGCTTCGGAGCGTACGGCTGCCGCTCCGCTGTTGTGTGCGCGAAGCAGCCGCTTCTCCTGCTCCGGGAGCCGGACAGAGCGGTAGCTTGTACGAGGGCGAAGAACGAAGCCGCAGAGCACCGGGCTTCTGCGCGCACCCTAAGGACTGCTAGAGGACCGTGGTGGCCGCTCGCCTGCCCCTTCAATTCCATTCTAGCATCCTTATGGAAGGTGTTCCAGGACAATTTTCCTGAGTTTTGAATTCGTCCTGATGCAGCCCCTCCTGGGAAACTCGTGCTCGTCCTCTGAGGCTCCGAGTGCAGAGACCTCGATGGCAACTGCAGAAATGAAGGGCTGCGTTGAGTTGTCGAGAAGCAAGAACATAGACAGCGCCTTGTGTTTGGGAGTCAGCAGCTGCTAGACTTTTGCGATTGTCTTCACGGTGCACTGAATACCAGGACGGCATGTGCACGTTAAAACAACGAGTTGGGCAAGAGTAATCGAAAGATCACGGCCGTCAGAAAGCAGCTTATATATTGCCCTAAAAAGAGTACTGCTTTTGGAGTGTGCAGTAAAATCGTGTTTCTGGACAAGGGAGGCATAAGTGCGCTGCGCTCCTAAGCTATCTCCCTGCGAGACACACTGCCAAAGCTTTTCGCTATGATGCAGTCTAGTGCAGACGCACACTAGGGCTCTCCGGAGCTGTCCGAAGCCAAGCGCCGGTGGCCGGCGTCTTTCGGCTGAAGCAGCGCTTCGGAGCGGACGGCTGTTGTGTGCGCGAAGCAGCCGCTTCTCCTGCTCCGGGAGCCGGACAGAGCGGTAGCTTGTACGAGGGCGAAGAACGAAGCCGCAGAGCACCGGGCTTCTGCGCGCACCCTAAGGACTGCTAGAGGACCGTGGTGGCCGCTCACCTGCCCCTTCAATTCCCTTCAAGCATCCTTATGGAAGATGTTCCAGGACAATTTTCCTGAGTTTTGAATTCGTCCTGATGCAGCCCCTCCTGGGAAACTCGTGCTCGTCCTCTGAGGCTCCGAGTGCAGAGACCTCGATGGCAACTGCAGAAATGAAGGGCTGCGTTGAGTTGTCGAGAAGCAAGAACATAGCCAGCGCCTTGTGTTTGGGAGTCAGCAGCTGCTAGACTTTTGCGATTGCTTTCACTGTGCACTGAATACCAGGACGGCATGTGCACGTTAAAACAACGAGCTGGGCAAGAGTAATCGAAAGATCACGGCCGTCAGAAAGCAGCTTATATATTGCCCTAAAAAGAGCACTGCTTTTGGAGTGTGCAGTAAAATCGTGTTTCTGGACAAGGGAGGCATAAGTGCGCTGCGCTCCTAAGCTATCGCCCTGCGAGACACACTGCCAAAGCTTTTTGCTATGATGCAGTCTAGTGCAGACGCACACTACGGCTCTCGGCTGCTGTCCTAAGTGAAGCGCTGGTCGCCGGCGTCTTTCGGCTGAAGTAGCGCTTCGGAGCGTACGGCTGCCGCTCCGCTGTTGTGTGCGCGAAGCAGCCGCTTCTCCTGCTCCGGGAGCCGGACAGAGCGCTAGCTTGTACGAGGGCGAAGAACGAAGCCGCAGAGCACCGGGCTTCTGCGCGCACCCTAAGGACTGCTAGAGGACCGTGGTGGCCGCTCACCTGCCTCTTCAATTCCCTTCTAGCATACTTATGGAAGGTGTTCCAGGACAATTTTCCTGAGTTTTGAATTCGTCCTGATGCAGCCCCTCCTGGGAAACTCGTGCTCGTCCTCTGAGGCTCCGAGTGCAGAGACCTCGATGGCAACTGCAGAAATGAAGGGCTGCGTTGAGTTGTCGAGAAGCAAGAACATAGACAGCGCCTTGTGTTTGGGAGTCAGCAGTTGCTGGACTTTTGCGATTGCTTTCACGGTGCACTGAATACCAGGACGGCATGTGCACGTTAAAACAACGAGCTGGGCAAGAGTAATCGAAAGATCACGGCCGTCAGAAAGCAGCTTATATATTGCCCTGGAAAGGACAGTGTTTTTGAAATGTGCAGTAAAATCGTGTTTCTGGACAAGGGCGGCATAAGTGCGCTACGCTCCTAAGCTATCTCCCTGCGAGACACACTGCCAAAGCTTTTCGCTATGATGCAGTCTAGTGCAGACGCACACTACGGCTCTCCGGAGCTGTCCGAAGCCAAGCGCCGGTGGCCGGCGTCTTTCGGCTGAAGCAGCGCTTCGGAGCGTACGGCTGTTGTGTGCGCGAAGCAGCCGCTTCTCCTGCTCCGGGAGCCGGACAGAGCGGTAGCTTGTACGAGGGCGAAGAACGAAGCCGCAGAGCACCGGGCTTCTGCGCGCACCCTAAGGACTGCTAGAGGACCGTGGTGGCTGCTCACCTGCCTCTTCAATTCCCTTCTAGCATCCTTATGGAAGATGTTCCAGGACAATTTTCCTGAGTTTTGAATTCGTCCTGATGCAGCCCCTCCTGGGAAACTCGTGCTCGTCCTCTGAGGCTCCGAGTGCAGAGACCTCGATGGCAACTGCAGAAATGAAGGGCTGCGTTGAGTTGTCGAGAAGCAAGAACATAGCCAGCGCCTTGTGTTTGGGAGTCAGCAGTTGCTGGACTTTTGCGATTGCTTTCACGGTGCACTGAATACCAGGACGGCATGTGCACGTTAAAACAACGAGCTGGGCAAGAGCAGGAAGGGAGCACGGCCATCAAAGAGCATCTGGCATCTTGCCCTGGAAAGAGCACTGCTTTTGGAGTGTGCAGTAAAATCGTGTTTCTGGACAAGGGAGGCATAAGTGCGCTGCGCTCCTAAGCTATCTCCCTGCGAGACACACTGCCAAAGCTTTTCGCTATGATGCAGTCTAGTGCAGACGCACACTACGGCTCTCCGGAGCTGTCCGAAGCCAAGCGCCGGTGGCCGGCGTCTTTCGGCTGAAGCAGCGCTTCGGAGCGTACGGCTGTTGTGTGCGCGAAGCAGCCGCTTCTCCTGCTCCGGGAGCCGGACAGAGCGGTAGCTTGTACGAGGGCGAAGAACGAAGCCGCAGAGCACCGGGCTTCTGCGCGCAGCCTAAGGACTGCTAGAGGACCGTGGTGGCTGCTCACCTGCCTCTTCAATTCCCTTCTAGCATACTTATGGAAGATGTTCCAGGACAATTTTCCTGAGTTTTGAATTCGTCCTGATGCAGCCCCTCCTGGGAAACTCGTGCTCGTCCTCTGAGGCTCCGAGTGCAGAGACCTCGATGGCAACTGCAGAAATGAAGGGCTGCGTTGAGTTGTCGAGAAGCAAGAACATAGCCAGCGCCTTGTGTTTGGGAGTCAGCAGTTGCTGGACTTTTGCGATTGCTTTCACGGTGCACTGAATACCAGGACGGCATGTGCACGTTAAAACAACGAGCTGGGCAAGAGCAGGAAGGGAGCACGGCCATCAAAGAGCATCTGGCATCTTGCCCTGGAAAGAGCACTGCTTTTGGAGTGTGCAGTAAAATCGTGTTTCTGGACAAGGGAGGCATAAGTGCGCTGCGCTCCTAAGCTATCTCCCTGCGAGACACACTGCCAAAGCTTTTCGCTATGATGCAGTCTAGTGCAGACGCACACTACGGCTCTCGGCTGCTGTCCTAAGTGAAGCGCTGGTCGACGGCGTCTTTCGGCTGAAGTAGCGCTTCGGAGCGTACGGCTGCCGCTCCGCTGTTGTGTGCGCGAAGCAGCCGCTTCTCCTGCTCCGGGAGCCGGACAGAGCGCTAGCTTGTACGAGGGCGAAGAACGAAGCCGCAGAGCACCGGGCTTCTGCGCGCACCCTAAGGACTGCTAGAGGACCGTGGTGGCCGCTCACCTGCCTCTTCAATTCCCTTCTAGCATACTTATGGAAGATATTCCAGGACAATTTTCCTGAGTTTTGAATTCGTCCTGATGCAGCCCCTCCTGGGAAACTTGTGCTCGTCCTCTGAGGCTCCGAGTGCAGAGACCTCGATGGCAACTGCAGAAATGAAGGGCTGCGTTGAGTTGTCGAGAAGCAAGAACATAGACAGCGCCTTGTGTTTGGGAGTCAGCAGTTGCTGGACTTTTGCGATTGCTTTCACGGTGCACTGAATACCAGGACGGCATGTGCACGTTAAAACAACGAGCTGGGCAAGAGTAATCGAAAGATCACGGCCGTCAGAAAGCAGCTTATATATTGCCCTGGAAAGGACAGTGTTTTTGAAATGTGCAGTAAAATCGTGTTTCTGGACAAGGGCGGCATAAGTGCGCTACGCTCCTAAGCTATCTCCCTGCGAGACACACTGCCAAAGCTTTTCGCTATGATGCAGTCTAGTGCAGACGCACACTACGGCTCTCCGGAGCTGTCCGAAGCCAAGCGCCGGTGGCCGGCGTCTTTCGGCTGAAGCAGCGCTTCGGAGCGTACGGCTGTTGTGTGCGCGAAGCAGCCGCTTCTCCTGCTCCGGGAGCCGGACAGAGCGCTAGCTTGTACGAGGGCGAAGAACGAAGCCGCAGAGCACCGGGCTTCTGCGCGCACCCTAAGGACTGCTAGAGGACCGTGGTGGCTGCTCACCTGCCTCTTCAATTCCATTCTAGCATCCTTATGGAAGATGTTCCAGGACAATTTTCCTGAGTTTTGAATTCGTCCTGATGCAGCCCCTCCTGGGAAACTCGTGCTCGTCCTCTGAGGCTCCGAGTGCAGAGACCTCGATGGCAACTGCAGAAATGAAGGGCTGCGTTGAGTTGTCGAGAAGCAAGAACATAGACAGCGCCTTGTGTTTGGGAGTCAGCAGCTGCTGGACTTTTGCGATTGCTTTCACTGTGCACTGAATACCAGGACGGCATGTGCACGTTAAAACAACGAGCTGGGCAAGAGTAATCGAAAGATCACGGCCGTCAGAAAGCAGCTTATATATTGCCCTGGAAAGGACAGTGTTTTTGGAGTGTGCAGTAAAATCGTGTTTCTGGACAAGGGCGGCATAAGTGCGCTGAGCTCCTAAGCTATATCCCTGCGAGACACACTGCCAAAGCTTTTCGCTATGATGCAGTCTAGTGCAGACGCACACTAGGGCTCTCCGGAGCTGTCCGAAGCCAAGCGCCGGTGGCCGGCGTCTTTCGGCTGAAGCAGCGCTTCGGAGCGTACGGCTGTTGTGTGCGCGAAGCAGCCGCTTCTCCTGCTCCGGGAGCCGGACAGAGCGCTAGCTTGTACGAGGGCGAAGAACGAAGCCGCAGAGCACCGGGCTTCTGCGCGCAGCCTAAGGACTGCTAGAGGACCGTGGTGGCTGCTCACCTGCCTCTTCAATTCCCTTCTAGCATACTTATGGAAGATGTTCCAGGACAATTTTCCTGAGTTTTGAATTCGTCCTGATGCAGCCCCTCCTGGGAAACTCGTGCTCGTCCTCTGAGGCTCCGACATGCAGAGACCTCGATGGCAACTGCAGAAATGAAGGGCTGCGTTGAGTTGTCGAGAAGCAAGAACATAGCCAGCGCCTTGTGTTTGGGAGTCAGCAGTTGCTGGACTTTTGCGATTGCTTTCACGGTGCACTGAATACCAGGACGGCATGTGCACGTTAAAACAACGAGCTGGGCAAGAGTAATCGAAAGATCACGGCCGTCAGAAAGCAGCTTATATATTGCCCTGGAAAGGACAGTGTTTTTGAAATGTGCAGTAAAATCGTGTTTCTGGACAAGGGCGGCATAAGTGCGCTACGCTCCTAAGCTATCTCCCTGCGAGACACACTGCCAAAGCTTTTCGCTATGATGCAGTCTAGTGCAGACGCACACTGCGGCTCTCCGGAGCTGTCCGAAGCCAAGCACCGGTGGCCGGCGTCTTTTGGCTGAAGCAGCGCTTCGGAGCGTACGGCTGTTGTGTGCGCGAAGCAGCCGCTTCTCCTGCTCCGGGAGCCGGACAGAGCGCTAGCTTGTACGAGGGCGAAGAACGAAGCCGCAGAGCACCGGGCTTCTGCGCGCACCCTAAGGACTGCTAGAGGACCGTGGTGGCTGCTCACCTGCCTCTTCAATTCCCTTCTAGCATCCTTATGGAAGATGTTCCAGGACAATTTTCCTGAGTTTTGAATTCGTCCTGATGCAGCCCCTCCTGGGAAACTCGTGCTCGTCCTCTGAGGCTCCGAGTGCAGAGACCTCGATGGCAACTGCAGAAATGAAGGGCTGCGTTGAGTTGTCGAGAAGCAAGAACATAGCCAGCGCCTTGTGTTTGGGAGTCAGCAGTTGCTGGACTTTTGCGATTGCTTTCACGGTGCACTGAATACCAGGACGGCATGTGCACGTTAAAACAACGAGCTGGGCAAGAGCAGGAAGGGAGCACGGCCATCAAAGAGCATCTGGCATCTTGCCCTGGAAAGAGCACTGTTTTTGGAGTGTGCAGTAAAATCGTGTTTCTGGACAAGGGAGGCATAAGTGCGCTGCGCTCCTAAGCTATCTCCCTGCGAGACACACTGCCAAAGCTTTTCGCTATGATGCAGTCTAGTGCAGACGCACACTACGGCTCTCCGGAGCTGTCCGAAGCCAAGCGCCGGTGGCCGGCGTCTTTCGGCTGAAGCAGCGTTTCGGAGCGTACGGCTGTTGTGTGCGCGAAGCAGCCGCTTCTCCTGCTCCGGGAGCCGGACAGAGCGGTAGCTTGTACGAGGGCGAAGAACGAAGCCGCAGAGCACCGGGCTTCTGCGCGCACCCTAAGGACTGCTAGAGGACCGTGGTGGCCGCTCGCCTGCCCCTTCAATTCCATTCTAGCATCCTTATGGAAGGTGTTCCAGGACAATATTCCTGAGTTTTGAATTCGTCCTGATGCAGCCCCTCCTGGGAAACTCGTGCTCGTCCTCTGAGGCTCCGAGTGCAGAGACCTCGATGGCAACTGCAGAAATGAAGGGCTGCGTTGAGTTGTCGAGAAGCAAGAACATAGCCAGCGCCTTGTGTTTGGGAGTCAGCAGCTGCTAGACTTTTGCGATTGTCTTCACGGTGCACTGAATACCAGGACGGCATGTGCACGTTAAAACAACGGGTTGGTCAAGAGTAATCGAAAGATCACGGCCGTCAGAAAGCAGCTTATATATTGCCCTAAAAAGAGTACTGTTTTTGGAGTGTGCAGTAAAATCGTGTTTCTGGACAAGGGAGGCATAAGTGCGCTGCGCTCCTAAGCTATCTCCCTGCGAGACACACTGCCAAAGCTTTTCGCTATGATGCAGTCTAGTGCAGACGCACACTACGGCTCTCCGGAGCTGTCCGAAGCCAAGCGCCGGTGGCCGGCGTCTTTCGGCTGAAGCAGCGCTTCGGAGCGTACGGCTGCCGCTCCGCTGTTGTGTGCGCGAAGCAGCCGCTTCTCCTGCTCCGGGAGCCGGACAGAGCGCTAGCTTGTACGAGGGCGAAGAACGAAGCCGCAGAGCACCGGGCTTCTGCGCGCACCCTAAGGACTGCTAGAGGACCGTGGTGGCCGCTCGCCTGCCCCTTCAATTCCATTCTAGCATCCTTATGGAAGGTGTTCCAGGACAATTTTCCTGAGTTTTGAATTCGTCCTGATGCAGCCCCTCCTGGGAAACTCGTGCTCGTCCTCTGAGGCTCCGAGTGCAGAGACCTCGATGGCAACTGCAGAAATGAAGGGCTGCGTTGAGTTGTCGAGAAGCAAGAACATAGACAGCGCCTTGTGTTTGGGAGTCAGCAGCTGCTAGACTTTTGCGATTGTCTTCACGGTGCACTGAATACCAGGACGGCATGTGCACGTTAAAACAACGAGTTGGGCAAGAGTAATCGAAAGATCACGGCCGTCAGAAAGCAGCTTATATATTGCCCTAAAAAGAGTACTGCTTTTGGAGTGTGCAGTAAAATCGTGTTTCTGGACAAGGGAGGCATAAGTGCGCTGCGCTCCTAAGCTATATCCCTGCGAGACACACTGCCAAAGCTTTTCGCTATGATGCAGTCTAGTGCAGACGCACACTACGGCTCTCCGGAGCTGTCCGAAGCCAAGCGCCGGTGGCCGGCGTCTTTCGGCTGAAGCAGCGTTTCGGAGCGTACGGCTGTTGTGTGCGCGAAGCAGCCGCTTCTCCTGCTCCGGGAGCCGGACAGAGCGGTAGCTTGTACGAGGGCGAAGAACGAAGCCGCAGAGCACCGGGCTTCTGCGCGCACCCTAAGGACTGCTAGAGGACCGTGGTGGCCGCTCGCCTGCCCCTTCAATTCCATTCTAGCATCCTTATGGAAGGTGTTCCAGGACAATATTCCTGAGTTTTGAATTCGTCCTGATGCAGCCCCTCGTTGGAAACTCGTGCTCGTCCTCTGAGGCTCCGAGTGCAGAGACCTCGATGGCAACTGCAGAAATGAAGGGCTGCGTTGAGTTGTCGAGAAGCAAGAACATAGACAGCGCCTTGTGTTTGGGAGTCAGCAGCTGCTAGACTTTTGCGATTGTCTTCACGGTGCACTGAATACCAGGACGGCATGTGCACGTTAAAACAACGGGTTGGTCAAGAGTAATCGAAAGATCACGGCCGTCAGAAAGCAGCTTATATATTGCCCTAAAAAGAGTACTGTTTTTGGAGTGTGCAGTAAAATCGTGTTTCTGGACAAGGGAGGCATAAGTGCGCTGCGCTCCTAAGCTATCTCCCTGCGAGACACACTGCCAAAGCTTTTCGCTATGATGCAGTCTAGTGCAGACGCACACTACGGCTCTCCGGAGCTGTCCGAAGCCAAGCGCCGGTGGCCGGCGTCTTTCGGCTGAAGCAGCGCTTCGGAGCGTACGGCTGCCGCTCCGCTGTTGTGTGCGCGAAGCAGCCGCTTCTCCTGCTCCGGGAGCCGGACAGAGCGGTAGCTTGTACGAGGGCGAAGAACGAAGCCGCAGAGCACCGGGCTTCTGCGCGCACCCTAAGGACTGCTAGAGGACCGTGGTGGCCGCTCGCCTGCCCCTTCAATTCCATTCTAGCATCCTTATGGAAGGTGTTCCAGGACAATTTTCCTGAGTTTTGAATTCGTCCTGATGCAGCCCCTCCTGGGAAACTCGTGCTCGTCCTCTGAGGCTCCGAGTGCAGAGACCTCGATGGCAACTGCAGAAATGAAGGGCTGCGTTGAGTTGTCGAGAAGCAAGAACATAGACAGCGCCTTGTGTTTGGGAGTCAGCAGCTGCTAGACTTTTGCGATTGTCTTCACGGTGCACTGAATACCAGGACGGCATGTGCACGTTAAAACAACGAGTTGGGCAAGAGTAATCGAAAGATCACGGCCGTCAGAAAGCAGCTTATATATTGCCCTAAAAAGAGTACTGCTTTTGGAGTGTGCAGTAAAATCGTGTTTCTGGACAAGGGAGGCATAAGTGCGCTGCGCTCCTAAGCTATCTCCCTGCGAGACACACTGCCAAAGCTTTTCGCTATGATGCAGTCTAGTGCAGACGCACACTAGGGCTCTCCGGAGCTGTCCGAAGCCAAGCGCCGGTGGCCGGCGTCTTTCGGCTGAAGCAGCGCTTCGGAGCGGACGGCTGTTGTGTGCGCGAAGCAGCCGCTTCTCCTGCTCCGGGAGCCGGACAGAGCGGTAGCTTGTACGAGGGCGAAGAACGAAGCCGCAGAGCACCGGGCTTCTGCGCGCACCCTAAGGACTGCTAGAGGACCGTGGTGGCCGCTCACCTGCCCCTTCAATTCCCTTCAAGCATCCTTATGGAAGATGTTCCAGGACAATTTTCCTGAGTTTTGAATTCGTCCTGATGCAGCCCCTCCTGGGAAACTCGTGCTCGTCCTCTGAGGCTCCGAGTGCAGAGACCTCGATGGCAACTGCAGAAATGAAGGGCTGCGTTGAGTTGTCGAGAAGCAAGAACATAGCCAGCGCCTTGTGTTTGGGAGTCAGCAGCTGCTAGACTTTTGCGATTGCTTTCACTGTGCACTGAATACCAGGACGGCATGTGCACGTTAAAACAACGAGCTGGGCAAGAGTAATCGAAAGATCACGGCCGTCAGAAAGCAGCTTATATATTGCCCTAAAAAGAGCACTGCTTTTGGAGTGTGCAGTAAAATCGTGTTTCTGGACAAGGGAGGCATAAGTGCGCTGCGCTCCTAAGCTATCGCCCTGCGAGACACACTGCCAAAGCTTTTTGCTATGATGCAGTCTAGTGCAGACGCACACTACGGCTCTCGGCTGCTGTCCTAAGTGAAGCGCTGGTCGCCGGCGTCTTTCGGCTGAAGTAGCGCTTCGGAGCGTACGGCTGCCGCTCCGCTGTTGTGTGCGCGAAGCAGCCGCTTCTCCTGCTCCGGGAGCCGGACAGAGCGCTAGCTTGTACGAGGGCGAAGAACGAAGCCGCAGAGCACCGGGCTTCTGCGCGCACCCTAAGGACTGCTAGAGGACCGTGGTGGCCGCTCACCTGCCTCTTCAATTCCCTTCTAGCATACTTATGGAAGGTGTTCCAGGACAATTTTCCTGAGTTTTGAATTCGTCCTGATGCAGCCCCTCCTGGGAAACTCGTGCTCGTCCTCTGAGGCTCCGAGTGCAGAGACCTCGATGGCAACTGCAGAAATGAAGGGCTGCGTTGAGTTGTCGAGAAGCAAGAACATAGACAGCGCCTTGTGTTTGGGAGTCAGCAGTTGCTGGACTTTTGCGATTGCTTTCACGGTGCACTGAATACCAGGACGGCATGTGCACGTTAAAACAACGAGCTGGGCAAGAGCAGGAAGGGAGCACGGCCATCAAAGAGCATCTGGCATCTTGCCCTGGAAAGAGCACTGTTTTTGGAGTGTGCAGTAAAATCGTGTTTCTGGACAAGGGAGGCATAAGTGCGCTGCGCTCCTAAGCTATATCCCTGCGAGACACACTGCCAAAGCTTTTCGCTATGATGCAGTCTAGTGCAGACGCACACTAGGGCTCTCCGGAGCTGTCCGAAGCCAAGCGCCGGTGGCCGGCGTCTTTCGGCTGAAGCAGCGCTTCGGAGCGTACGGCTGTTGTGTGCGCGAAGCAGCCGCTTCTCCTGCTCCGGGAGCCGGACAGAGCGCTAGCTTGTACGAGGGCGAAGAACGAAGCCGCAGAGCACCGGGCTTCTGCGCGCAGCCTAAGGACTGCTAGAGGACCGTGGTGGCTGCTCACCTGCCTCTTCAATTCCCTTCTAGCATACTTATGGAAGATGTTCCAGGACAATTTTCCTGAGTTTTGAATTCGTCCTGATGCAGCCCCTCCTGGGAAACTCGTGCTCGTCCTCTGAGGCTCCGACATGCAGAGACCTCGATGGCAACTGCAGAAATGAAGGGCTGCGTTGAGTTGTCGAGAAGCAAGAACATAGCCAGCGCCTTGTGTTTGGGAGTCAGCAGTTGCTGGACTTTTGCGATTGCTTTCACGGTGCACTGAATACCAGGACGGCATGTGCACGTTAAAACAACGAGCTGGGCAAGAGTAATCGAAAGATCACGGCCGTCAGAAAGCAGCTTATATATTGCCCTGGAAAGGACAGTGTTTTTGAAATGTGCAGTAAAATCGTGTTTCTGGACAAGGGCGGCATAAGTGCGCTACGCTCCTAAGCTATCTCCCTGCGAGACACACTGCCAAAGCTTTTCGCTATGATGCAGTCTAGTGCAGACGCACACTGCGGCTCTCCGGAGCTGTCCGAAGCCAAGCACCGGTGGCCGGCGTCTTTTGGCTGAAGCAGCGTTTCGGAGCGTACGGCTGTTGTGTGCGCGAAGCAGCCGCTTCTCCTGCTCCGGGAGCCGGACAGAGCGCTAGCTTGTACGAGGGCGAAGAACGAAGCCGCAGAGCACCGGGCTTCTGCGCGCACCCTAAGGACTGCTAGAGGACCGTGGTGGCTGCTCACCTGCCTCTTCAATTCCCTTCTAGCATCCTTATGGAAGATGTTCCAGGACAATTTTCCTGAGTTTTGAATTCGTCCTGATGCAGCCCCTCCTGGGAAACTCGTGCTCGTCCTCTGAGGCTCCGAGTGCAGAGACCTCGATGGCAACTGCAGAAATGAAGGGCTGCGTTGAGTTGTCGAGAAGCAAGAACATAGCCAGCGCCTTGTGTTTGGGAGTCAGCAGTTGCTGGACTTTTGCGATTGCTTTCACGGTGCACTGAATACCAGGACGGCATGTGCACGTTAAAACAACGAGCTGGGCAAGAGCAGGAAGGGAGCACGGCCATCAAAGAGCATCTGGCATCTTGCCCTGGAAAGAGCACTGTTTTTGGAGTGTGCAGTAAAATCGTGTTTCTGGACAAGGGAGGCATAAGTGCGCTGCGCTCCTAAGCTATCTCCCTGCGAGACACACTGCCAAAGCTTTTCGCTATGATGCAGTCTAGTGCAGACGCACACTACGGCTCTCCGGAGCTGTCCGAAGCCAAGCGCCGGTGGCCGGCGTCTTTCGGCTGAAGCAGCGTTTCGGAGCGTACGGCTGTTGTGTGCGCGAAGCAGCCGCTTCTCCTGCTCCGGGAGCCGGACAGAGCGGTAGCTTGTACGAGGGCGAAGAACGAAGCCGCAGAGCACCGGGCTTCTGCGCGCACCCTAAGGACTGCTAGAGGACCGTGGTGGCCGCTCGCCTGCCCCTTCAATTCCATTCTAGCATCCTTATGGAAGGTGTTCCAGGACAATATTCCTGAGTTTTGAATTCGTCCTGATGCAGCCCCTCCTGGGAAACTCGTGCTCGTCCTCTGAGGCTCCGAGTGCAGAGACCTCGATGGCAACTGCAGAAATGAAGGGCTGCGTTGAGTTGTCGAGAAGCAAGAACATAGCCAGCGCCTTGTGTTTGGGAGTCAGCAGCTGCTAGACTTTTGCGATTGTCTTCACGGTGCACTGAATACCAGGACGGCATGTGCACGTTAAAACAACGGGTTGGTCAAGAGTAATCGAAAGATCACGGCCGTCAGAAAGCAGCTTATATATTGCCCTAAAAAGAGTACTGCTTTTGGAGTGTGCAGTAAAATCGTGTTTCTGGACAAGGGAGGCATAAGTGCGCTGCGCTCCTAAGCTATATCCCTGCGAGACACACTGCCAAAGCTTTTCGCTATGATGCAGTCTAGTGCAGACGCACACTACGGCTCTCCGGAGCTGTCCGAAGCCAAGCGCCGGTGGCCGGCGTCTTTCGGCTGAAGCAGCGTTTCGGAGCGTACGGCTGTTGTGTGCGCGAAGCAGCCGCTTCTCCTGCTCCGGGAGCCGGACAGAGCGGTAGCTTGTACGAGGGCGAAGAACGAAGCCGCAGAGCACCGGGCTTCTGCGCGCACCCTAAGGACTGCTAGAGGACCGTGGTGGCCGCTCGCCTGCCCCTTCAATTCCATTCTAGCATCCTTATGGAAGGTGTTCCAGGACAATATTCCTGAGTTTTGAATTCGTCCTGATGCAGCCCCTCGTTGGAAACTCGTGCTCGTCCTCTGAGGCTCCGAGTGCAGAGACCTCGATGGCAACTGCAGAAATGAAGGGCTGCGTTGAGTTGTCGAGAAGCAAGAACATAGACAGCGCCTTGTGTTTGGGAGTCAGCAGCTGCTAGACTTTTGCGATTGTCTTCACGGTGCACTGAATACCAGGACGGCATGTGCACGTTAAAACAACGGGTTGGTCAAGAGTAATCGAAAGATCACGGCCGTCAGAAAGCAGCTTATATATTGCCCTAAAAAGAGTACTGTTTTTGGAGTGTGCAGTAAAATCGTGTTTCTGGACAAGGGAGGCATAAGTGCGCTGCGCTCCTAAGCTATCTCCCTGCGAGACACACTGCCAAAGCTTTTCGCTATGATGCAGTCTAGTGCAGACGCACACTACGGCTCTCCGGAGCTGTCCGAAGCCAAGCGCCGGTGGCCGGCGTCTTTCGGCTGAAGCAGCGCTTCGGAGCGTACGGCTGCCGCTCCGCTGTTGTGTGCGCGAAGCAGCCGCTTCTCCTGCTCCGGGAGCCGGACAGAGCGGTAGCTTGTACGAGGGCGAAGAACGAAGCCGCAGAGCACCGGGCTTCTGCGCGCACCCTAAGGACTGCTAGAGGACCGTGGTGGCCGCTCGCCTGCCCCTTCAATTCCATTCTAGCATCCTTATGGAAGGTGTTCCAGGACAATTTTCCTGAGTTTTGAATTCGTCCTGATGCAGCCCCTCCTGGGAAACTCGTGCTCGTCCTCTGAGGCTCCGAGTGCAGAGACCTCGATGGCAACTGCAGAAATGAAGGGCTGCGTTGAGTTGTCGAGAAGCAAGAACATAGACAGCGCCTTGTGTTTGGGAGTCAGCAGCTGCTAGACTTTTGCGATTGTCTTCACGGTGCACTGAATACCAGGACGGCATGTGCACGTTAAAACAACGAGTTGGGCAAGAGTAATCGAAAGATCACGGCCGTCAGAAAGCAGCTTATATATTGCCCTAAAAAGAGTACTGCTTTTGGAGTGTGCAGTAAAATCGTGTTTCTGGACAAGGGAGGCATAAGTGCGCTGCGCTCCTAAGCTATCTCCCTGCGAGACACACTGCCAAAGCTTTTCGCTATGATGCAGTCTAGTGCAGACGCACACTAGGGCTCTCCGGAGCTGTCCGAAGCCAAGCGCCGGTGGCCGGCGTCTTTCGGCTGAAGCAGCGCTTCGGAGCGGACGGCTGTTGTGTGCGCGAAGCAGCCGCTTCTCCTGCTCCGGGAGCCGGACAGAGCGGTAGCTTGTACGAGGGCGAAGAACGAAGCCGCAGAGCACCGGGCTTCTGCGCGCACCCTAAGGACTGCTAGAGGACCGTGGTGGCCGCTCACCTGCCCCTTCAATTCCCTTCAAGCATCCTTATGGAAGATGTTCCAGGACAATTTTCCTGAGTTTTGAATTCGTCCTGATGCAGCCCCTCCTGGGAAACTCGTGCTCGTCCTCTGAGGCTCCGAGTGCAGAGACCTCGATGGCAACTGCAGAAATGAAGGGCTGCGTTGAGTTGTCGAGAAGCAAGAACATAGCCAGCGCCTTGTGTTTGGGAGTCAGCAGCTGCTAGACTTTTGCGATTGCTTTCACTGTGCACTGAATACCAGGACGGCATGTGCACGTTAAAACAACGAGCTGGGCAAGAGTAATCGAAAGATCACGGCCGTCAGAAAGCAGCTTATATATTGCCCTAAAAAGAGCACTGCTTTTGGAGTGTGCAGTAAAATCGTGTTTCTGGACAAGGGAGGCATAAGTGCGCTGCGCTCCTAAGCTATCGCCCTGCGAGACACACTGCCAAAGCTTTTTGCTATGATGCAGTCTAGTGCAGACGCACACTACGGCTCTCGGCTGCTGTCCTAAGTGAAGCGCTGGTCGCCGGCGTCTTTCGGCTGAAGTAGCGCTTCGGAGCGTACGGCTGCCGCTCCGCTGTTGTGTGCGCGAAGCAGCCGCTTCTCCTGCTCCGGGAGCCGGACAGAGCGCTAGCTTGTACGAGGGCGAAGAACGAAGCCGCAGAGCACCGGGCTTCTGCGCGCACCCTAAGGACTGCTAGAGGACCGTGGTGGCCGCTCACCTGCCTCTTCAATTCCCTTCTAGCATACTTATGGAAGGTGTTCCAGGACAATTTTCCTGAGTTTTGAATTCGTCCTGATGCAGCCCCTCCTGGGAAACTCGTGCTCGTCCTCTGAGGCTCCGAGTGCAGAGACCTCGATGGCAACTGCAGAAATGAAGGGCTGCGTTGAGTTGTCGAGAAGCAAGAACATAGACAGCGCCTTGTGTTTGGGAGTCAGCAGTTGCTGGACTTTTGCGATTGCTTTCACGGTGCACTGAATACCAGGACGGCATGTGCACGTTAAAACAACGAGCTGGGCAAGAGCAGGAAGGGAGCACGGCCATCAAAGAGCATCTGGCATCTTGCCCTGGAAAGAGCACTGTTTTTGGAGTGTGCAGTAAAATCGTGTTTCTGGACAAGGGAGGCATAAGTGCGCTGCGCTCCTAAGCTATATCCCTGCGAGACACACTGCCAAAGCTTTTCGCTATGATGCAGTCTAGTGCAGACGCACACTAGGGCTCTCCGGAGCTGTCCGAAGCCAAGCGCCGGTGGCCGGCGTCTTTCGGCTGAAGCAGCGCTTCGGAGCGTACGGCTGTTGTGTGCGCGAAGCAGCCGCTTCTCCTGCTCCGGGAGCCGGACAGAGCGCTAGCTTGTACGAGGGCGAAGAACGAAGCCGCAGAGCACCGGGCTTCTGCGCGCAGCCTAAGGACTGCTAGAGGACCGTGGTGGCTGCTCACCTGCCTCTTCAATTCCCTTCTAGCATACTTATGGAAGATGTTCCAGGACAATTTTCCTGAGTTTTGAATTCGTCCTGATGCAGCCCCTCCTGGGAAACTCGTGCTCGTCCTCTGAGGCTCCGACATGCAGAGACCTCGATGGCAACTGCAGAAATGAAGGGCTGCGTTGAGTTGTCGAGAAGCAAGAACATAGCCAGCGCCTTGTGTTTGGGAGTCAGCAGTTGCTGGACTTTTGCGATTGCTTTCACGGTGCACTGAATACCAGGACGGCATGTGCACGTTAAAACAACGAGCTGGGCAAGAGTAATCGAAAGATCACGGCCGTCAGAAAGCAGCTTATATATTGCCCTGGAAAGGACAGTGTTTTTGAAATGTGCAGTAAAATCGTGTTTCTGGACAAGGGCGGCATAAGTGCGCTACGCTCCTAAGCTATCTCCCTGCGAGACACACTGCCAAAGCTTTTCGCTATGATGCAGTCTAGTGCAGACGCACACTGCGGCTCTCCGGAGCTGTCCGAAGCCAAGCACCGGTGGCCGGCGTCTTTTGGCTGAAGCAGCGCTTCGGAGCGTACGGCTGTTGTGTGCGCGAAGCAGCCGCTTCTCCTGCTCCGGGAGCCGGACAGAGCGCTAGCTTGTACGAGGGCGAAGAACGAAGCCGCAGAGCACCGGGCTTCTGCGCGCACCCTAAGGACTGCTAGAGGACCGTGGTGGCTGCTCACCTGCCTCTTCAATTCCCTTCTAGCATCCTTATGGAAGATGTTCCAGGACAATTTTCCTGAGTTTTGAATTCGTCCTGATGCAGCCCCTCCTGGGAAACTCGTGCTCGTCCTCTGAGGCTCCGAGTGCAGAGACCTCGATGGCAACTGCAGAAATGAAGGGCTGCGTTGAGTTGTCGAGAAGCAAGAACATAGCCAGCGCCTTGTGTTTGGGAGTCAGCAGTTGCTGGACTTTTGCGATTGCTTTCACGGTGCACTGAATACCAGGACGGCATGTGCACGTTAAAACAACGAGCTGGGCAAGAGCAGGAAGGGAGCACGGCCATCAAAGAGCATCTGGCATCTTGCCCTGGAAAGAGCACTGTTTTTGGAGTGTGCAGTAAAATCGTGTTTCTGGACAAGGGAGGCATAAGTGCGCTGCGCTCCTAAGCTATCTCCCTGCGAGACACACTGCCAAAGCTTTTCGCTATGATGCAGTCTAGTGCAGACGCACACTACGGCTCTCCGGAGCTGTCCGAAGCCAAGCGCCGGTGGCCGGCGTCTTTCGGCTGAAGCAGCGTTTCGGAGCGTACGGCTGTTGTGTGCGCGAAGCAGCCGCTTCTCCTGCTCCGGGAGCCGGACAGAGCGGTAGCTTGTACGAGGGCGAAGAACGAAGCCGCAGAGCACCGGGCTTCTGCGCGCACCCTAAGGACTGCTAGAGGACCGTGGTGGCCGCTCGCCTGCCCCTTCAATTCCATTCTAGCATCCTTATGGAAGGTGTTCCAGGACAATATTCCTGAGTTTTGAATTCGTCCTGATGCAGCCCCTCCTGGGAAACTCGTGCTCGTCCTCTGAGGCTCCGAGTGCAGAGACCTCGATGGCAACTGCAGAAATGAAGGGCTGCGTTGAGTTGTCGAGAAGCAAGAACATAGACAGCGCCTTGTGTTTGGGAGTCAGCAGCTGCTAGACTTTTGCGATTGTCTTCACGGTGCACTGAATACCAGGACGGCATGTGCACGTTAAAACAACGAGTTGGGCAAGAGTAATCGAAAGATCACGGCCGTCAGAAAGCAGCTTATATATTGCCCTAAAAAGAGTACTGTTTTTGGAGTGTGCAGTAAAATCGTGTTTCTGGACAAGGGAGGCATAAGTGCGCTGCGCTCCTAAGCTATCTCCCTGCGAGACACACTGCCAAAGCTTTTCGCTATGATGCAGTCTAGTGCAGACGCACACTAGGGCTCTCCGGAGCTGTCCGAAGCCAAGCGCCGGTGGCCGGCGTCTTTCGGCTGAAGCAGCGCTTCGGAGCGTACGGCTGCCGCTCCGCTGTTGTGTGCGCGAAGCAGCCGCTTCTCCTGCTCCGGGAGCCGGACAGAGCGGTAGCTTGTACGAGGGCGAAGAACGAAGCCGCAGAGCACCGGGCTTCTGCGCGCACCCTAAGGACTGCTAGAGGACCGTGGTGGCCGCTCGCCTGCCCCTTCAATTCCATTCTAGCATCCTTATGGAAGGTGTTCCAGGACAATTTTCCTGAGTTTTGAATTCGTCCTGATGCAGCCCCTCCTGGGAAACTCGTGCTCGTCCTCTGAGGCTCCGAGTGCAGAGACCTCGATGGCAACTGCAGAAATGAAGGGCTGCGTTGAGTTGTCGAGAAGCAAGAACATAGACAGCGCCTTGTGTTTGGGAGTCAGCAGCTGCTAGACTTTTGCGATTGTCTTCACGGTGCACTGAATACCAGGACGGCATGTGCACGTTAAAACAACGAGTTGGGCAAGAGTAATCGAAAGATCACGGCCGTCAGAAAGCAGCTTATATATTGCCCTAAAAAGAGTACTGCTTTTGGAGTGTGCAGTAAAATCGTGTTTCTGGACAAGGGAGGCATAAGTGCGCTGCGCTCCTAAGCTATATCCCTGCGAGACACACTGCCAAAGCTTTTCGCTATGATGCAGTCTAGTGCAGACGCACACTACGGCTCTCCGGAGCTGTCCGAAGCCAAGCGCCGGTGGCCGGCGTCTTTCGGCTGAAGCAGCGTTTCGGAGCGTACGGCTGTTGTGTGCGCGAAGCAGCCGCTTCTCCTGCTCCGGGAGCCGGACAGAGCGGTAGCTTGTACGAGGGCGAAGAACGAAGCCGCAGAGCACCGGGCTTCTGCGCGCACCCTAAGGACTGCTAGAGGACCGTGGTGGCCGCTCGCCTGCCCCTTCAATTCCATTCTAGCATCCTTATGGAAGGTGTTCCAGGACAATATTCCTGAGTTTTGAATTCGTCCTGATGCAGCCCCTCGTTGGAAACTCGTGCTCGTCCTCTGAGGCTCCGAGTGCAGAGACCTCGATGGCAACTGCAGAAATGAAGGGCTGCGTTGAGTTGTCGAGAAGCAAGAACATAGACAGCGCCTTGTGTTTGGGAGTCAGCAGCTGCTAGACTTTTGCGATTGTCTTCACGGTGCACTGAATACCAGGACGGCATGTGCACGTTAAAACAACGGGTTGGTCAAGAGTAATCGAAAGATCACGGCCGTCAGAAAGCAGCTGGCATCTTGCCCTAAAAAGAGTACTGTTTTTGGAGTGTGCAGTAAAATCGTGTTTCTGGACAAGGGAGGCATAAGTGCGCTGCGCTCCTAAGCTATCTCCCTGCGAGACACACTGCCAAAGCTTTTCGCTATGATGCAGTCTAGTGCAGACGCACACTACGGCTCTCCGGAGCTGTCCGAAGCCAAGCGCCGGTGGCCGGCGTCTTTCGGCTGAAGCAGCGCTTCGGAGCGTACGGCTGCCGCTCCGCTGTTGTGTGCGCGAAGCAGCCGCTTCTCCTGCTCCGGGAGCCGGACAGAGCGGTAGCTTGTACGAGGGCGAAGAACGAAGCCGCAGAGCACCGGGCTTCTGCGCGCACCCTAAGGACTGCTAGAGGACCGTGGTGGCCGCTCGCCTGCCCCTTCAATTCCATTCTAGCATCCTTATGGAAGGTGTTCCAGGACAATTTTCCTGAGTTTTGAATTCGTCCTGATGCAGCCCCTCCTGGGAAACTCGTGCTCGTCCTCTGAGGCTCCGAGTGCAGAGACCTCGATGGCAACTGCAGAAATGAAGGGCTGCGTTGAGTTGTCGAGAAGCAAGAACATAGACAGCGCCTTGTGTTTGGGAGTCAGCAGCTGCTAGACTTTTGCGATTGTCTTCACGGTGCACTGAATACCAGGACGGCATGTGCACGTTAAAACAACGAGTTGGGCAAGAGTAATCGAAAGATCACGGCCGTCAGAAAGCAGCTTATATATTGCCCTAAAAAGAGTACTGCTTTTGGAGTGTGCAGTAAAATCGTGTTTCTGGACAAGGGAGGCATAAGTGCGCTGCGCTCCTAAGCTATCTCCCTGCGAGACACACTGCCAAAGCTTTTCGCTATGATGCAGTCTAGTGCAGACGCACACTACGGCTCTCCGGAGCTGTCCGAAGCCAAGCGCCGGTGGCCGGCGTCTTTCGGCTGAAGCAGCGCTTCGGAGCGGACGGCTGTTGTGTGCGCGAAGCAGCCGCTTCTCCTGCTCCGGGAGCCGGACAGAGCGGTAGCTTGTACGAGGGCGAAGAACGAAGCCGCAGAGCACCGGGCTTCTGCGCGCACCCTAAGGACTGCTAGAGGACCGTGGTGGCCGCTCACCTGCCCCTTCAATTCCCTTCAAGCATCCTTATGGAAGATGTTCCAGGACAATTTTCCTGAGTTTTGAATTCGTCCTGATGCAGCCCCTCCTGGGAAACTCGTGCTCGTCCTCTGAGGCTCCGAGTGCAGAGACCTCGATGGCAACTGCAGAAATGAAGGGCTGCGTTGAGTTGTCGAGAAGCAAGAACATAGCCAGCGCCTTGTGTTTGGGAGTCAGCAGCTGCTAGACTTTTGCGATTGCTTTCACTGTGCACTGAATACCAGGACGGCATGTGCACGTTAAAACAACGAGCTGGGCAAGAGTAATCGAAAGATCACGGCCGTCAGAAAGCAGCTTATATATTGCCCTAAAAAGAGCACTGCTTTTGGAGTGTGCAGTAAAATCGTGTTTCTGGACAAGGGAGGCATAAGTGCGCTGCGCTCCTAAGCTATCGCCCTGCGAGACACACTGCCAAAGCTTTTTGCTATGATGCAGTCTAGTGCAGACGCACACTACGGCTCTCGGCTGCTGTCCTAAGTGAAGCGCTGGTCGCCGGCGTCTTTCGGCTGAAGTAGCGCTTCGGAGCGTACGGCTGCCGCTCCGCTGTTGTGTGCGCGAAGCAGCCGCTTCTCCTGCTCCGGGAGCCGGACAGAGCGCTAGCTTGTACGAGGGCGAAGAACGAAGCCGCAGAGCACCGGGCTTCTGCGCGCACCCTAAGGACTGCTAGAGGACCGTGGTGGCCGCTCACCTGCCTCTTCAATTCCCTTCTAGCATACTTATGGAAGGTGTTCCAGGACAATTTTCCTGAGTTTTGAATTCGTCCTGATGCAGCCCCTCCTGGGAAACTCGTGCTCGTCCTCTGAGGCTCCGAGTGCAGAGACCTCGATGGCAACTGCAGAAATGAAGGGCTGCGTTGAGTTGTCGAGAAGCAAGAACATAGACAGCGCCTTGTGTTTGGGAGTCAGCAGTTGCTGGACTTTTGCGATTGCTTTCACGGTGCACTGAATACCAGGACGGCATGTGCACGTTAAAACAACGAGCTGGGCAAGAGCAGGAAGGGAGCACGGCCATCAAAGAGCATCTGGCATCTTGCCCTGGAAAGAGCACTGTTTTTGGAGTGTGCAGTAAAATCGTGTTTCTGGACAAGGGAGGCATAAGTGCGCTGCGCTCCTAAGCTATCTCCCTGCGAGACACACTGCCAAAGCTTTTCGCTATGATGCAGTCTAGTGCAGACGCACACTACGGCTCTCCGGAGCTGTCCGAAGCCAAGCGCCGGTGGCCGGCGTCTTTTGGCTGAAGCAGCGTTTCGGAGCGTACGGCTGTTGTGTGCGCGAAGCAGCCGCTTCTCCTGCTCCGGGAGCCGGACAGAGCGGTAGCTTGTACGAGGGCGAAGAACGAAGCCGCAGAGCACCGGGCTTCTGCGCGCACCCTAAGGACTGCTAGAGGACCGTGGTGGCCGCTCGCCTGCCCCTTCAATTCCATTCTAGCATCCTTATGGAAGGTGTTCCAGGACAATTTTCCTGAGTTTTGAATTCGTCCTGATGCAGCCCCTCCTGGGAAACTCGTGCTCGTCCTCTGAGGCTCCGAGTGCAGAGACCTCGATGGCAACTGCAGAAATGAAGGGCTGCGTTGAGTTGTCGAGAAGCAAGAACATAGACAGCGCCTTGTGTTTGGGAGTCAGCAGCTGCTAGACTTTTGCGATTGTCTTCACGGTGCACTGAATACCAGGACGGCATGTGCACGTTAAAACAACGAGTTGGGCAAGAGTAATCGAAAGATCACGGCCGTCAGAAAGCAGCTTATATATTGCCCTAAAAAGAGTACTGCTTTTGGAGTGTGCAGTAAAATCGTGTTTCTGGACAAGGGAGGCATAAGTGCGCTGCGCTCCTAAGCTATCTCCCTGCGAGACACACTGCCAAAGCTTTTCGCTATGATGCAGTCTAGTGCAGACGCACACTAGGGCTCTCCGGAGCTGTCCGAAGCCAAGCGCCGGTGGCCGGCGTCTTTCGGCTGAAGCAGCGCTTCGGAGCGTACGGCTGTTGTGTGCGCGAAGCAGCCGCTTCTCCTGCTCCGGGAGCCGGACAGAGCGGTAGCTTGTACGAGGGCGAAGAACGAAGCCGCAGAGCACCGGGCTTCTGCGCGCACCCTAAGGACTGCTAGAGGACCGTGGTGGCCGCTCACCTGCCCCTTCAATTCCCTTCTAGCATCCTTATGGAAGATGTTCCAGGACAATTTTCCTGAGTTTTGAATTCGTCCTGATGCAGCCCCTCCTGGGAAACTCGTGCTCGTCCTCTGAGGCTCCGAGTGCAGAGACCTCGATGGCAACTGCAGAAATAAAGGGCTGCGTTGAGTTGTCGAGAAGCAAGAACATAGCCAGCGCCTTGTGTTTGGGAGTCAGCAGCTGCTAGACTTTTGCGATTGCTTTCACTGTGCACTGAATACCAGGACGGCATGTGCACGTTAAAACAACGAGCTGGGCAAGAGTAATCGAAAGATCACGGCCGTCAGAAAGCAGCTTATATATTGCCCTAAAAAGAGCACTGCTTTTGGAGTGTGCAGTAAAATCGTGTTTCTGGACAAGGGAGGCATAAGTGCGCTGCGCTCCTAAGCTATCTCCCTGCGAGACACACTGCCAAAGCTTTTTGCTATGATGCAGTCTAGTGCAGACGCACACTACGGCTCTCGGCTGCTGTCCTAAGTGAAGCGCTGGTCGCCGGCGTCTTTCGGCTGAAGTAGCGCTTCGGAGCGTACGGCTGCCGCTCCGCTGTTGTGTGCGCGAAGCAGCCGCTTCTCCTGCTCCGGGAGCCGGACAGAGCGCTAGCTTGTACGAGGGCGAAGAACGAAGCCGCAGAGCACCGGGCTTCTGCGCGCACCCTAAGGACTGCTAGAGGACCGTGGTGGCCGCTCACCTGCCTCTTCAATTCCCTTCTAGCATACTTATGGAAGATGTTCCAGGACAATTTTCCTGAGTTTTGAATTCGTCCTGATGCAGCCCCTCCTGGGAAACTTGTGCTCGTCCTCTGAGGCTCCGAGTGCAGAGACCTCGATGGCAACTGCAGAAATGAAGGGCTGCGTTGAGTTGTCGAGAAGCAAGAACATAGACAGCGCCTTGTGTTTGGGAGTCAGCAGTTGCTGGACTTTTGCGATTGCTTTCACGGTGCACTGAATACCAGGACGGCATGTGCACGTTAAAACAACGAGCTGGGCAAGAGTAATCGAAAGATCACGGCCGTCAGAAAGCAGCTTATATATTGCCCTGGAAAGGACAGTGTTTTTGAAATGTGCAGTAAAATCGTGTTTCTGGACAAGGGCGGCATAAGTGCGCTACGCTCCTAAGCTATCTCCCTGCGAGACACACTGCCAAAGCTTTTCGCTATGATGCAGTCTAGTGCAGACGCACACTACGGCTCTCCGGAGCTGTCCGAAGCCAAGCGCCGGTGGCCGGCGTCTTTCGGCTGAAGCAGCGCTTCGGAGCGTACGGCTGTTGTGTGCGCGAAGCAGCCGCTTCTCCTGCTCCGGGAGCCGGACAGAGCGGTAGCTTGTACGAGGGCGAAGAACGAAGCCGCAGAGCACCGGGCTTCTGCGCGCACCCTAAGGACTGCTAGAGGACCGTGGTGGCTGCTCACCTGCCTCTTCAATTCCCTTCTAGCATCCTTATGGAAGATGTTCCAGGACAATTTTCCTGAGTTTTGAATTCGTCCTGATGCAGCCCCTCCTGGGAAACTCGTGCTCGTCCTCTGAGGCTCCGAGTGCAGAGACCTCGATGGCAACTGCAGAAATGAAGGGCTGCGTTGAGTTGTCGAGAAGCAAGAACATAGCCAGCGCCTTGTGTTTGGGAGTCAGCAGTTGCTGGACTTTTGCGATTGCTTTCACGGTGCACTGAATACCAGGACGGCATGTGCACGTTAAAACAACGAGCTGGGCAAGAGCAGGAAGGGAGCACGGCCATCAAAGAGCATCTGGCATCTTGCCCTGGAAAGAGCACTGCTTTTGGAGTGTGCAGTAAAATCGTGTTTCTGGACAAGGGAGGCATAAGTGCGCTGCGCTCCTAAGCTATCTCCCTGCGAGACACACTGCCAAAGCTTTTCGCTATGATGCAGTCTAGTGCAGACGCACACTACGGCTCTCCGGAGCTGTCCGAAGCCAAGCGCCGGTGGCCGGCGTCTTTCGGCTGAAGCAGCGCTTCGGAGCGTACGGCTGTTGTGTGCGCGAAGCAGCCGCTTCTCCTGCTCCGGGAGCCGGACAGAGCGGTAGCTTGTACGAGGGCGAAGAACGAAGCCGCAGAGCACCGGGCTTCTGCGCGCAGCCTAAGGACTGCTAGAGGACCGTGGTGGCTGCTCACCTGCCTCTTCAATTCCCTTCTAGCATACTTATGGAAGATGTTCCAGGACAATTTTCCTGAGTTTTGAATTCGTCCTGATGCAGCCCCTCCTGGGAAACTCGTGCTCGTCCTCTGAGGCTCCGAGTGCAGAGACCTCGATGGCAACTGCAGAAATGAAGGGCTGCGTTGAGTTGTCGAGAAGCAAGAACATAGCCAGCGCCTTGTGTTTGGGAGTCAGCAGTTGCTGGACTTTTGCGATTGCTTTCACGGTGCACTGAATACCAGGACGGCATGTGCACGTTAAAACAACGAGCTGGGCAAGAGCAGGAAGGGAGCACGGCCATCAAAGAGCATCTGGCATCTTGCCCTGGAAAGAGCACTGCTTTTGGAGTGTGCAGTAAAATCGTGTTTCTGGACAAGGGAGGCATAAGTGCGCTGCGCTCCTAAGCTATCTCCCTGCGAGACACACTGCCAAAGCTTTTCGCTATGATGCAGTCTAGTGCAGACGCACACTACGGCTCTCGGCTGCTGTCCTAAGTGAAGCGCTGGTCGCCGGCGTCTTTCGGCTGAAGTAGCGCTTCGGAGCGTACGGCTGCCGCTCCGCTGTTGTGTGCGCGAAGCAGCCGCTTCTCCTGCTCCGGGAGCCGGACAGAGCGCTAGCTTGTACGAGGGCGAAGAACGAAGCCGCAGAGCACCGGGCTTCTGCGCGCACCCTAAGGACTGCTAGAGGACCGTGGTGGCCGCTCACCTGCCTCTTCAATTCCCTTCTAGCATCCTTATGGAAGATATTCCAGGACAATTTTCCTGAGTTTTGAATTCGTCCTGATGCAGCCCCTCCTGGGAAACTCGTGCTCGTCCTCTGAGGCTCCGAGTGCAGAGACCTCGATGGCAACTGCAGAAATGAAGGGCTGCGTTGAGTTGTCGAGAAGCAAAAACATAGACAGCGCCTTGTGTTTGGGAGTCAGCAGTTGCTGGACTTTTGCGATTGCTTTCACGGTGCACTGAATACCAGGACGGCATGTGCACGTTAAAACAACGAGCTGGGCAAGAGTAATCGAAAGATCACGGCCGTCAGAAAGCAGCTTATATATTGCCCTGGAAAGGACAGTGTTTTTGAAATGTGCAGTAAAATCGTGTTTCTGGACAAGGGCGGCATAAGTGCGCTACGCTCCTAAGCTATCTCCCTGCGAGACACACTGCCAAAGCTTTTCGCTATGATGCAGTCTAGTGCAGACGCACACTACGGCTCTCCGGAGCTGTCCGAAGCCAAGCGCCGGTGGCCGGCGTCTTTCGGCTGAAGCAGCGCTTCGGAGCGTACGGCTGTTGTGTGCGCGAAGCAGCCGCTTCTCCTGCTCCGGGAGCCGGACAGAGCGGTAGCTTGTACGAGGGCGAAGAACGAAGCCGCAGAGCACCGGGCTTCTGCGCGCAGCCTAAGGACTGCTAGAGGACCGTGGTGGCTGCTCACCTGCCTCTTCAATTCCCTTCTAGCATACTTATGGAAGATGTTCCAGGACAATTTTCCTGAGTTTTGAATTCGTCCTGATGCAGCCCCTCCTGGGAAACTCGTGCTCCTCCTCTGAGGCTCCGACATGCAGAGACCTCGATGGCAACTGCAGAAATGAAGGGCTGCGTTGAGTTGTCGAGAAGCAAGAACATAGCCAGCGCCTTGTGTTTGGGAGTCAGCAGTTGCTGGACTTTTGCGATTGCTTTCACGGTGCACTGAATACCAGGACGGCATGTGCACGTTAAAACAACGAGCTGGGCAAGAGTAATCGAAAGATCACGGCCGTCAGAAAGCAGCTTATATATTGCCCTGGAAAGGACAGTGTTTTTGAAATGTGCAGTAAAATCGTGTTTCTGGACAAGGGCGGCATAAGTGCGCTACGCTCCTAAGCTATCTCCCTGCGAGACACACTGCCAAAGCTTTTCGCTATGATGCAGTCTAGTGCAGACGCACACTGCGGCTCTCCGGAGCTGTCCGAAGCCAAGCACCGGTGGCCGGCGTCTTTTGGCTGAAGCAGCGCTTCGGAGCGTACGGCTGTTGTGTGCGCGAAGCAGCCGCTTCTCCTGCTCCGGGAGCCGGACAGAGCGCTAGCTTGTACGAGGGCGAAGAACGAAGCCGCAGAGCACCGGGCTTCTGCGCGCACCCTAAGGACTGCTAGAGGACCGTGGTGGCTGCTCACCTGCCTCTTCAATTCCCTTCTAGCATCCTTATGGAAGATGTTCCAGGACAATTTTCCTGAGTTTTGAATTCGTCCTGATGCAGCCCCTCCTGGGAAACTCGTGCTCGTCCTCTGAGGCTCCGAGTGCAGAGACCTCGATGGCAACTGCAGAAATGAAGGGCTGCGTTGAGTTGTCGAGAAGCAAGAACATAGCCAGCGCCTTGTGTTTGGGAGTCAGCAGTTGCTGGACTTTTGCGATTGCTTTCACGGTGCACTGAATACCAGGACGGCATGTGCACGTTAAAACAACGAGCTGGGCAAGAGCAGGAAGGGAGCACGGCCATCAAAGAGCATCTGGCATCTTGCCCTGGAAAGAGCACTGTTTTTGGAGTGTGCAGTAAAATCGTGTTTCTGGACAAGGGAGGCATAAGTGCGCTGCGCTCCTAAGCTATCTCCCTGCGAGACACACTGCCAAAGCTTTTCGCTATGATGCAGTCTAGTGCAGACGCACACTACGGCTCTCCGGAGCTGTCCGAAGCCAAGCGCCGGTGGCCGGCGTCTTTCGGCTGAAGCAGCGTTTCGGAGCGTACGGCTGTTGTGTGCGCGAAGCAGCCGCTTCTCCTGCTCCGGGAGCCGGACAGAGCGGTAGCTTGTACGAGGGCGAAGAACGAAGCCGCAGAGCACCGGGCTTCTGCGCGCACCCTAAGGACTGCTAGAGGACCGTGGTGGCCGCTCGCCTGCCCCTTCAATTCCATTCTAGCATCCTTATGGAAGGTGTTCCAGGACAATATTCCTGAGTTTTGAATTCGTCCTGATGCAGCCCCTCCTGGGAAACTCGTGCTCGTCCTCTGAGGCTCCGAGTGCAGAGACCTCGATGGCAACTGCAGAAATGAAGGGCTGCGTTGAGTTGTCGAGAAGCAAGAACATAGCCAGCGCCTTGTGTTTGGGAGTCAGCAGCTGCTAGACTTTTGCGATTGTCTTCACGGTGCACTGAATACCAGGACGGCATGTGCACGTTAAAACAACGGGTTGGTCAAGAGTAATCGAAAGATCACGGCCGTCAGAAAGCAGCTTATATATTGCCCTAAAAAGAGTACTGTTTTTGGAGTGTGCAGTAAAATCGTGTTTCTGGACAAGGGAGGCATAAGTGCGCTGCGCTCCTAAGCTATCTCCCTGCGAGACACACTGCCAAAGCTTTTCGCTATGATGCAGTCTAGTGCAGACGCACACTACGGCTCTCCGGAGCTGTCCGAAGCCAAGCGCCGGTGGCCGGCGTCTTTCGGCTGAAGCAGCGCTTCGGAGCGTACGGCTGCCGCTCCGCTGTTGTGTGCGCGAAGCAGCCGCTTCTCCTGCTCCGGGAGCCGGACAGAGCGGTAGCTTGTACGAGGGCGAAGAACGAAGCCGCAGAGCACCGGGCTTCTGCGCGCACCCTAAGGACTGCTAGAGGACCGTGGTGGCCGCTCGCCTGCCCCTTCAATTCCATTCTAGCATCCTTATGGAAGATGTTCCAGGACAATTTTCCTGAGTTTTGAATTCGTCCTGATGCAGCCCCTCCTGGGAAACTCGTGCTCGTCCTCTGAGGCTCCGAGTGCAGAGACCTCGATGGCAACTGCAGAAATGAAGGGCTGCGTTGAGTTGTCGAGAAGCAAGAACATAGACAGCGCCTTGTGTTTGGGAGTCAGCAGCTGCTAGACTTTTGCGATTGTCTTCACGGTGCACTGAATACCAGGACGGCATGTGCACGTTAAAACAACGAGTTGGGCAAGAGTAATCGAAAGATCACGGCCGTCAGAAAGCAGCTTATATATTGCCCTAAAAAGAGTACTGCTTTTGGAGTGTGCAGTAAAATCGTGTTTCTGGACAAGGGAGGCATAAGTGCGCTGCGCTCCTAAGCTATCTCCCTGCGAGACACACTGCCAAAGCTTTTCGCTATGATGCAGTCTAGTGCAGACGCACACTACGGCTCTCCGGAGCTGTCCGAAGCCAAGCGCCGGTGGCCGGCGTCTTTCGGCTGAAGCAGCGTTTCGGAGCGTACGGCTGTTGTGTGCGCGAAGCAGCCGCTTCTCCTGCTCCGGGAGCCGGACAGAGCGGTAGCTTGTACGAGGGCGAAGAACGAAGCCGCAGAGCACCGGGCTTCTGCGCGCACCCTAAGGACTGCTAGAGGACCGTGGTGGCCGCTCGCCTGCCCCTTCAATTCCATTCTAGCATCCTTATGGAAGGTGTTCCAGGACAATATTCCTGAGTTTTGAATTCGTCCTGATGCAGCCCCTCCTGGGAAACTCGTGCTCGTCCTCTGAGGCTCCGAGTGCAGAGACCTCGATGGCAACTGCAGAAATGAAGGGCTGCGTTGAGTTGTCGAGAAGCAAGAACATAGCCAGCGCCTTGTGTTTGGGAGTCAGCAGCTGCTAGACTTTTGCGATTGTCTTCACGGTGCACTGAATACCAGGACGGCATGTGCACGTTAAAACAACGGGTTGGTCAAGAGTAATCGAAAGATCACGGCCGTCAGAAAGCAGCTTATATATTGCCCTAAAAAGAGTACTGTTTTTGGAGTGTGCAGTAAAATCGTGTTTCTGGACAAGGGAGGCATAAGTGCGCTGCGCTCCTAAGCTATCTCCCTGCGAGACACACTGCCAAAGCTTTTCGCTATGATGCAGTCTAGTGCAGACGCACACTACGGCTCTCGGCTGCTGTCCTAAGTGAAGCGCTGGTCGACGGCGTCTTTCGGCTGAAGTAGCGCTTCGGAGCGTACGGCTGCCGCTCCGCTGTTGTGTGCGCGAAGCAGCCGCTTCTCCTGCTCCGGGAGCCGGACAGAGCGCTAGCTTGTACGAGGGCGAAGAACGAAGCCGCAGAGCACCGGGCTTCTGCGCGCACCCTAAGGACTGCTAGAGGACCGTGGTGGCCGCTCACCTGCCTCTTCAATTCCCTTCTAGCATACTTATGGAAGATATTCCAGGACAATTTTCCTGAGTTTTGAATTCGTCCTGATGCAGCCCCTCCTGGGAAACTTGTGCTCGTCCTCTGAGGCTCCGAGTGCAGAGACCTCGATGGCAACTGCAGAAATGAAGGGCTGCGTTGAGTTGTCGAGAAGCAAAAACATAGACAGCGCCTTGTGTTTGGGAGTCAGCAGTTGCTGGACTTTTGCGATTGCTTTCACGGTGCACTGAATACCAGGACGGCATGTGCACGTTAAAACAACGAGCTGGGCAAGAGTAATCGAAAGATCACGGCCGTCAGAAAGCAGCTTATATATTGCCCTGGAAAGGACAGTGTTTTTGAAATGTGCAGTAAAATCGTGTTTCTGGACAAGGGCGGCATAAGTGCGCTACGCTCCTAAGCTATCTCCCTGCGAGACACACTGCCAAAGCTTTTCGCTATGATGCAGTCTAGTGCAGACGCACACTACGGCTCTCCGGAGCTGTCCGAAGCCAAGCGCCGGTGGCCGGCGTCTTTCGGCTGAAGCAGCGCTTCGGAGCGTACGGCTGTTGTGTGCGCGAAGCAGCCGCTTCTCCTGCTCCGGGAGCCGGACAGAGCGGTAGCTTGTACGAGGGCGAAGAACGAAGCCGCAGAGCACCGGGCTTCTGCGCGCACCCTAAGGACTGCTAGAGGACCGTGGTGGCTGCTCACCTGCCTCTTCAATTCCATTCTAGCATCCTTATGGAAGATGTTCCAGGACAATTTTCCTGAGTTTTGAATTCGTCCTGATGCAGCCCCTCCTGGGAAACTCGTGCTCGTCCTCTGAGGCTCCGAGTGCAGAGACCTCGATGGCAACTGCAGAAATGAAGGGCTGCGTTGAGTTGTCGAGAAGCAAGAACATAGACAGCGCCTTGTGTTTGGGAGTCAGCAGCTGCTGGACTTTTGCGATTGCTTTCACTGTGCACTGAATACCAGGACGGCATGTGCACGTTAAAACAACGAGCTGGGCAAGAGTAATCGAAAGATCACGGCCGTCAGAAAGCAGCTTATATATTGCCCTGGAAAGGACAGTGTTTTTGGAGTGTGCAGTAAAATCGTGTTTCTGGACAAGGGCGGCATAAGTGCGCTGAGCTCCTAAGCTATATCCCTGCGAGACACACTGCCAAAGCTTTTCGCTATGATGCAGTCTAGTGCAGACGCACACTAGGGCTCTCCGGAGCTGTCCGAAGCCAAGCGCCGGTGGCCGGCGTCTTTCGGCTGAAGCAGCGCTTCGGAGCGTACGGCTGTTGTGTGCGCGAAGCAGCCGCTTCTCCTGCTCCGGGAGCCGGACAGAGCGGTAGCTTGTACGAGGGCGAAGAACGAAGCCGCAGAGCACCGGGCTTCTGCGCGCAGCCTAAGGACTGCTAGAGGACCGTGGTGGCTGCTCACCTGCCTCTTCAATTCCCTTCTAGCATACTTATGGAAGATGTTCCAGGACAATTTTCCTGAGTTTTGAATTCGTCCTGATGCAGCCCCTCCTGGGAAACTCGTGCTCGTCCTCTGAGGCTCCGACATGCAGAGACCTCGATGGCAACTGCAGAAATGAAGGGCTGCGTTGAGTTGTCGAGAAGCAAGAACATAGCCAGCGCCTTGTGTTTGGGAGTCAGCAGTTGCTGGACTTTTGCGATTGCTTTCACGGTGCACTGAATACCAGGACGGCATGTGCACGTTAAAACAACGAGCTGGGCAAGAGTAATCGAAAGATCACGGCCGTCAGAAAGCAGCTTATATATTGCCCTGGAAAGGACAGTGTTTTTGAAATGTGCAGTAAAATCGTGTTTCTGGACAAGGGCGGCATAAGTGCGCTACGCTCCTAAGCTATCTCCCTGCGAGACACACTGCCAAAGCTTTTCGCTATGATGCAGTCTAGTGCAGACGCACACTGCGGCTCTCCGGAGCTGTCCGAAGCCAAGCACCGGTGGCCGGCGTCTTTTGGCTGAAGCAGCGCTTCGGAGCGTACGGCTGTTGTGTGCGCGAAGCAGCCGCTTCTCCTGCTCCGGGAGCCGGACAGAGCGCTAGCTTGTACGAGGGCGAAGAACGAAGCCGCAGAGCACCGGGCTTCTGCGCGCACCCTAAGGACTGCTAGAGGACCGTGGTGGCTGCTCACCTGCCTCTTCAATTCCCTTCTAGCATCCTTATGGAAGATGTTCCAGGACAATTTTCCTGAGTTTTGAATTCGTCCTGATGCAGCCCCTCCTGGGAAACTCGTGCTCGTCCTCTGAGGCTCCGAGTGCAGAGACCTCGATGGCAACTGCAGAAATGAAGGGCTGCGTTGAGTTGTCGAGAAGCAAGAACATAGCCAGCGCCTTGTGTTTGGGAGTCAGCAGTTGCTGGACTTTTGCGATTGCTTTCACGGTGCACTGAATACCAGGACGGCATGTGCACGTTAAAACAACGAGCTGGGCAAGAGCAGGAAGGGAGCACGGCCATCAAAGAGCATCTGGCATCTTGCCCTGGAAAGAGCACTGTTTTTGGAGTGTGCAGTAAAATCGTGTTTCTGGACAAGGGAGGCATAAGTGCGCTGCGCTCCTAAGCTATCTCCCTGCGAGACACACTGCCAAAGCTTTTCGCTATGATGCAGTCTAGTGCAGACGCACACTACGGCTCTCCGGAGCTGTCCGAAGCCAAGCGCCGGTGGCCGGCGTCTTTCGGCTGAAGCAGCGTTTCGGAGCGTACGGCTGTTGTGTGCGCGAAGCAGCCGCTTCTCCTGCTCCGGGAGCCGGACAGAGCGGTAGCTTGTACGAGGGCGAAGAACGAAGCCGCAGAGCACCGGGCTTCTGCGCGCACCCTAAGGACTGCTAGAGGACCGTGGTGGCCGCTCGCCTGCCCCTTCAATTCCATTCTAGCATCCTTATGGAAGGTGTTCCAGGACAATATTCCTGAGTTTTGAATTCGTCCTGATGCAGCCCCTCCTGGGAAACTCGTGCTCGTCCTCTGAGGCTCCGAGTGCAGAGACCTCGATGGCAACTGCAGAAATGAAGGGCTGCGTTGAGTTGTCGAGAAGCAAGAACATAGCCAGCGCCTTGTGTTTGGGAGTCAGCAGCTGCTAGACTTTTGCGATTGTCTTCACGGTGCACTGAATACCAGGACGGCATGTGCACGTTAAAACAACGGGTTGGTCAAGAGTAATCGAAAGATCACGGCCGTCAGAAAGCAGCTTATATATTGCCCTAAAAAGAGTACTGTTTTTGGAGTGTGCAGTAAAATCGTGTTTCTGGACACGGGAGGCATACGTGCGCTGCGCTCCTAAGCTATCTCCCTGCGAGACACACTGCCAAAGCTTTTCGCTATGATGCAGTCTAGTGCAGACGCACACTACGGCTCTCCGGAGCTGTCCGAAGCCAAGCGCCGGTGGCCGGCGTCTTTCGGCTGAAGCAGCGCTTCGGAGCGTACGGCTGCCGCTCCGCTGTTGTGTGCGCGAAGCAGCCGCTTCTCCTGCTCCGGGAGCCGGACAGAGCGGTAGCTTGTACGAGGGCGAAGAACGAAGCCGCAGAGCACCGGGCTTCTGCGCGCACCCTAAGGACTGCTAGAGGACCGTGGTGGCCGCTCGCCTGCCCCTTCAATTCCATTCTAGCATCCTTATGGAAGGTGTTCCAGGACAATTTTCCTGAGTTTTGAATTCGTCCTGATGCAGCCCCTCCTGGGAAACTCGTGCTCGTCCTCTGAGGCTCCGAGTGCAGAGACCTCGATGGCAACTGCAGAAATGAAGGGCTGCGTTGAGTTGTCGAGAAGCAAGAACATAGACAGCGCCTTGTGTTTGGGAGTCAGCAGCTGCTAGACTTTTGCGATTGTCTTCACGGTGCACTGAATACCAGGACGGCATGTGCACGTTAAAACAACGAGTTGGGCAAGAGTAATCGAAAGATCACGGCCGTCAGAAAGCAGCTTATATATTGCCCTAAAAAGAGTACTGCTTTTGGAGTGTGCAGTAAAATCGTGTTTCTGGACAAGGGAGGCATAAGTGCGCTGCGCTCCTAAGCTATCTCCCTGCGAGACACACTGCCAAAGCTTTTCGCTATGATGCAGTCTAGTGCAGACGCACACTACGGCTCTCCGGAGCTGTCCGAAGCCAAGCGCCGGTGGCCGGCGTCTTTCGGCTGAAGCAGCGTTTCGGAGCGTACGGCTGTTGTGTGCGCGAAGCAGCCGCTTCTCCTGCTCCGGGAGCCGGACAGAGCGCTAGCTTGTACGAGGGCGAAGAACGAAGCCGCAGAGCACCGGGCTTCTGCGCGCACCCTAAGGACTGCTAGAGGACCGTGGTGGCCGCTCGCCTGCCCCTTCAATTCCATTCTAGCATCCTTATGGAAGGTGTTCCAGGACAATATTCCTGAGTTTTGAATTCGTCCTGATGCAGCCCCTCCTGGGAAACTCGTGCTCGTCCTCTGAGGCTCCGAGTGCAGAGACCTCGATGGCAACTGCAGAAATGAAGGGCTGCGTTGAGTTGTCGAGAAGCAAGAACATAGCCAGCGCCTTGTGTTTGGGAGTCAGCAGCTGCTAGACTTTTGCGATTGTCTTCACGGTGCACTGAATACCAGGACGGCATGTGCACGTTAAAACAACGGGTTGGTCAAGAGTAATCGAAAGATCACGGCCGTCAGAAAGCAGCTTATATATTGCCCTAAAAAGAGTACTGTTTTTGGAGTGTGCAGTAAAATCGTGTTTCTGGACAAGGGAGGCATAAGTGCGCTGCGCTCCTAAGCTATCTCCCTGCGAGACACACTGCCAAAGCTTTTCGCTATGATGCAGTCTAGTGCAGACGCACACTACGGCTCTCCGGAGCTGTCCGAAGCCAAGCGCCGGTGGCCGGCGTCTTTCGGCTGAAGCAGCGCTTCGGAGCGTACGGCTGCCGCTCCGCTGTTGTGTGCGCGAAGCAGCCGCTTCTCCTGCTCCGGGAGCCGGACAGAGCGGTAGCTTGTACGAGGGCGAAGAACGAAGCCGCAGAGCACCGGGCTTCTGCGCGCACCCTAAGGACTGCTAGAGGACCGTGGTGGCCGCTCGCCTGCCCCTTCAATTCCATTCTAGCATCCTTATGGAAGGTGTTCCAGGACAATTTTCCTGAGTTTTGAATTCGTCCTGATGCAGCCCCTCCTGGGAAACTCGTGCTCGTCCTCTGAGGCTCCGAGTGCAGAGACCTCGATGGCAACTGCAGAAATGAAGGGCTGCGTTGAGTTGTCGAGAAGCAAGAACATAGCCAGCGCCTTGTGTTTGGGAGTCAGCAGCTGCTAGACTTTTGCGATTGTCTTCACGGTGCACTGAATACCAGGACGGCATGTGCACGTTAAAACAACGAGTTGGGCAAGAGTAATCGAAAGATCACGGCCGTCAGAAAGCAGCTTATATATTGCCCTAAAAAGAGTACTGCTTTTGGAGTGTGCAGTAAAATCGTGTTTCTGGACAAGGGAGGCATAAGTGCGCTGCGCTCCTAAGCTATCTCCCTGCGAGACACACTGCCAAAGCTTTTCGCTATGATGCAGTCTAGTGCAGACGCACACTAGGGCTCTCCGGAGCTGTCCGAAGCCAAGCGCCGGTGGCCGGCGTCTTTCGGCTGAAGCAGCGCTTCGGAGCGGACGGCTGTTGTGTGCGCGAAGCAGCCGCTTCTCCTGCTCCGGGAGCCGGACAGAGCGCTAGCTTGTACGAGGGCGAAGAACGAAGCCGCAGAGCACCGGGCTTCTGCGCGCACCCTAAGGACTGCTAGAGGACCGTGGTGGCCGCTCACCTGCCCCTTCAATTCCCTTCAAGCATCCTTATGGAAGATGTTCCAGGACAATTTTCCTGAGTTTTGAATTCGTCCTGATGCAGCCCCTCCTGGGAAACTCGTGCTCGTCCTCTGAGGCTCCGAGTGCAGAGACCTCGATGGCAACTGCAGAAATGAAGGGCTGCGTTGAGTTGTCGAGAAGCAAGAACATAGCCAGCGCCTTGTGTTTGGGAGTCAGCAGCTGCTAGACTTTTGCGATTGCTTTCACTGTGCACTGAATACCAGGACGGCATGTGCACGTTAAAACAACGAGCTGGGCAAGAGTAATCGAAAGATCACGGCCGTCAGAAAGCAGCTTATATATTGCCCTAAAAAGAGCACTGCTTTTGGAGTGTGCAGTAAAATCGTGTTTCTGGACAAGGGAGGCATAAGTGCGCTGCGCTCCTAAGCTATCTCCCTGCGAGACACACTGCCAAAGCTTTTTGCTATGATGCAGTCTAGTGCAGACGCACACTACGGCTCTCGGCTGCTGTCCTAAGTGAAGCGCTGGTCGCCGGCGTCTTTCGGCTGAAGTAGCGCTTCGGAGCGTACGGCTGCCGCTCCGCTGTTGTGTGCGCGAAGCAGCCGCTTCTCCTGCTCCGGGAGCCGGACAGAGCGCTAGCTTGTACGAGGGCGAAGAACGAAGCCGCAGAGCACCGGGCTTCTGCGCGCACCCTAAGGACTGCTAGAGGACCGTGGTGGCCGCTCACCTGCCTCTTCAATTCCCTTCTAGCATACTTATGGAAGATGTTCCAGGACAATTTTCCTGAGTTTTGAATTCGTCCTGATGCAGCCCCTCCTGGGAAACTTGTGCTCGTCCTCTGAGGCTCCGAGTGCAGAGACCTCGATGGCAACTGCAGAAATGAAGGGCTGCGTTGAGTTGTCGAGAAGCAAGAACATAGCCAGCGCCTTGTGTTTGGGAGTCAGCAGCTGCTGGACTTTTGCGATTGCTTTCACGGTGCACTGAATACCAGGACGGCATGTGCACGTTAAAACAACGAGCTGGGCAAGAGTAATCGAAAGATCACGGCCGTCAGAAAGCAGCTTATATATTGCCCTGGAAAGGACAGTGTTTTTGAAATGTGCAGTAAAATCGTGTTTCTGGACAAGGGCGGCATAAGTGCGCTACGCTCCTAAGCTATCTCCCTGCGAGACACACTGCCAAAGCTTTTCGCTATGATGCAGTCTAGTGCAGACGCACACTACGGCTCTCCGGAGCTGTCCGAAGCCAAGCGCCGGTGGCCGGCGTCTTTCGGCTGAAGCAGCGCTTCGGAGCGTACGGCTGCCGCTCCGCTGTTGTGTGCGCGAAGCAGCCGCTTCTCCTGCTCCGGGAGCCGGACAGAGCGGTAGCTTGTACGAGGGCGAAGAACGAAGCCGCAGAGCACCGGGCTTCTGCGCGCACCCTAAGGACTGCTAGAGGACCGTGGTGGCCGCTCGCCTGCCCCTTCAATTCCATTCTAGCATCCTTATGGAAGGTGTTCCAGGACAATTTTCCTGAGTTTTGAATTCGTCCTGATGCAGCCCCTCCTGGGAAACTCGTGCTCGTCCTCTGAGGCTCCGAGTGCAGAGACCTCGATGGCAACTGCAGAAATGAAGGGCTGCGTTGAGTTGTCGAGAAGCAAGAACATAGCCAGCGCCTTGTGTTTGGGAGTCAGCAGCTGCTGGACTTTTGCGATTGCTTTCACTGTGCACTGAATACCAGGACGGCATGTGCACGTTAAAACAACGAGCTGGGCAAGAGTAATCGAAAGATCACGGCCGTCAGAAAGCAGCTTATATATTGCCCTGGAAAGGACAGTGTTTTTGGAGTGTGCAGTAAAATCGTGTTTCTGGACAAGGGCGGCATAAGTGCGCTGCGCTCCTAAGCTATCTCCCTGCGAGACACACTGCCAAAGCTTTTCGCTATGATGCAGTCTAGTGCAGACGCACACTACGGCTCTCCGGAGCTGTCCGAAGCCAAGCGCCGGTGGCCGGCGTCTTTCGGCTGAAGCAGCGTTTCGGAGCGTACGGCTGTTGTGTGCGCGAAGCAGCCGCTTCTCCTGCTCCGGGAGCCGGACAGAGCGCTAGCTTGTACGAGGGCGAAGAACGAAGCCGCAGAGCACCGGGCTTCTGCGCGCACCCTAAGGACTGCTAGAGGACCGTGGTGGCCGCTCGCCTGCCCCTTCAATTCCATTCTAGCATCCTTATGGAAGGTGTTCCAGGACAATATTCCTGAGTTTTGAATTCGTCCTGATGCAGCCCCTCCTGGGAAACTCGTGCTCGTCCTCTGAGGCTCCGAGTGCAGAGACCTCGATGGCAACTGCAGAAATGAAGGGCTGCGTTGAGTTGTCGAGAAGCAAGAACATAGCCAGCGCCTTGTGTTTGGGAGTCAGCAGCTGCTAGACTTTTGCGATTGCTTTCACGGTGCACTGAATACCAGGACGGCATGTGCACGTTAAAACAACGGGTTGGTCAAGAGTAATCGAAAGATCACGGCCGTCAGAAAGCAGCTTATATATTGCCCTAAAAAGAGTACTGTTTTTGGAGTGTGCAGTAAAATCGTGTTTCTGGACAAGGGAGGCATAAGTGCGCTGCGCTCCTAAGCTATCTCCCTGCGAGACACACTGCCAAAGCTTTTCGCTATGATGCAGTCTAGTGCAGACGCACACTACGGCTCTCCGGAGCTGTCCGAAGCCAAGCGCCGGTGGCCGGCGTCTTTCGGCTGAAGCAGCGCTTCGGAGCGTACGGCTGCCGCTCCGCTGTTGTGTGCGCGAAGCAGCCGCTTCTCCTGCTCCGGGAGCCGGACAGAGCGGTAGCTTGTACGAGGGCGAAGAACGAAGCCGCAGAGCACCGGGCTTCTGCGCGCACCCTAAGGACTGCTAGAGGACCGTGGTGGCCGCTCGCCTGCCCCTTCAATTCCATTCTAGCATCCTTATGGAAGGTGTTCCAGGACAATTTTCCTGAGTTTTGAATTCGTCCTGATGCAGCCCCTCCTGGGAAACTCGTGCTCGTCCTCTGAGGCTCCGAGTGCAGAGACCTCGATGGCAACTGCAGAAATGAAGGGCTGCGTTGAGTTGTCGAGAAGCAAGAACATAGCCAGCGCCTTGTGTTTGGGAGTCAGCAGCTGCTAGACTTTTGCGATTGTCTTCACGGTGCACTGAATACCAGGACGGCATGTGCACGTTAAAACAACGAGTTGGGCAAGAGTAATCGAAAGATCACGGCCGTCAGAAAGCAGCTTATATATTGCCCTAAAAAGAGTACTGCTTTTGGAGTGTGCAGTAAAATCGTGTTTCTGGACAAGGGAGGCATAAGTGCGCTGCGCTCCTAAGCTATCTCCCTGCGAGACACACTGCCAAAGCTTTTCGCTATGATGCAGTCTAGTGCAGACGCACACTAGGGCTCTCCGGAGCTGTCCGAAGCCAAGCGCCGGTGGCCGGCGTCTTTCGGCTGAAGCAGCGCTTCGGAGCGGACGGCTGTTGTGTGCGCGAAGCAGCCGCTTCTCCTGCTCCGGGAGCCGGACAGAGCGCTAGCTTGTACGAGGGCGAAGAACGAAGCCGCAGAGCACCGGGCTTCTGCGCGCACCCTAAGGACTGCTAGAGGACCGTGGTGGCCGCTCACCTGCCCCTTCAATTCCCTTCAAGCATCCTTATGGAAGATGTTCCAGGACAATTTTCCTGAGTTTTGAATTCGTCCTGATGCAGCCCCTCCTGGGAAACTCGTGCTCGTCCTCTGAGGCTCCGAGTGCAGAGACCTCGATGGCAACTGCAGAAATGAAGGGCTGCGTTGAGTTGTCGAGAAGCAAGAACATAGCCAGCGCCTTGTGTTTGGGAGTCAGCAGCTGCTAGACTTTTGCGATTGCTTTCACTGTGCACTGAATACCAGGACGGCATGTGCACGTTAAAACAACGAGCTGGGCAAGAGTAATCGAAAGATCACGGCCGTCAGAAAGCAGCTTATATATTGCCCTAAAAAGAGCACTGCTTTTGGAGTGTGCAGTAAAATCGTGTTTCTGGACAAGGGAGGCATAAGTGCGCTGCGCTCCTAAGCTATCTCCCTGCGAGACACACTGCCAAAGCTTTTTGCTATGATGCAGTCTAGTGCAGACGCACACTACGGCTCTCGGCTGCTGTCCTAAGTGAAGCGCTGGTCGCCGGCGTCTTTCGGCTGAAGTAGCGCTTCGGAGCGTACGGCTGCCGCTCCGCTGTTGTGTGCGCGAAGCAGCCGCTTCTCCTGCTCCGGGAGCCGGACAGAGCGCTAGCTTGTACGAGGGCGAAGAACGAAGCCGCAGAGCACCGGGCTTCTGCGCGCACCCTAAGGACTGCTAGAGGACCGTGGTGGCCGCTCACCTGCCTCTTCAATTCCCTTCTAGCATACTTATGGAAGATGTTCCAGGACAATTTTCCTGAGTTTTGAATTCGTCCTGATGCAGCCCCTCCTGGGAAACTTGTGCTCGTCCTCTGAGGCTCCGAGTGCAGAGACCTCGATGGCAACTGCAGAAATGAAGGGCTGCGTTGAGTTGTCGAGAAGCAAGAACATAGCCAGCGCCTTGTGTTTGGGAGTCAGCAGCTGCTGGACTTTTGCGATTGCTTTCACGGTGCACTGAATACCAGGACGGCATGTGCACGTTAAAACAACGAGCTGGGCAAGAGTAATCGAAAGATCACGGCCGTCAGAAAGCAGCTTATATATTGCCCTGGAAAGGACAGTGTTTTTGAAATGTGCAGTAAAATCGTGTTTCTGGACAAGGGCGGCATAAGTGCGCTACGCTCCTAAGCTATCTCCCTGCGAGACACACTGCCAAAGCTTTTCGCTATGATGCAGTCTAGTGCAGACGCACACTACGGCTCTCCGGAGCTGTCCGAAGCCAAGCGCCGGTGGCCGGCGTCTTTCGGCTGAAGCAGCGCTTCGGAGCGTACGGCTGCCGCTCCGCTGTTGTGTGCGCGAAGCAGCCGCTTCTCCTGCTCCGGGAGCCGGACAGAGCGGTAGCTTGTACGAGGGCGAAGAACGAAGCCGCAGAGCACCGGGCTTCTGCGCGCACCCTAAGGACTGCTAGAGGACCGTGGTGGCCGCTCGCCTGCCCCTTCAATTCCATTCTAGCATCCTTATGGAAGGTGTTCCAGGACAATTTTCCTGAGTTTTGAATTCGTCCTGATGCAGCCCCTCCTGGGAAACTCGTGCTCGTCCTCTGAGGCTCCGAGTGCAGAGACCTCGATGGCAACTGCAGAAATGAAGGGCTGCGTTGAGTTGTCGAGAAGCAAGAACATAGCCAGCGCCTTGTGTTTGGGAGTCAGCAGCTGCTGGACTTTTGCGATTGCTTTCACTGTGCACTGAATACCAGGACGGCATGTGCACGTTAAAACAACGAGCTGGGCAAGAGTAATCGAAAGATCACGGCCGTCAGAAAGCAGCTTATATATTGCCCTGGAAAGGACAGTGTTTTTGGAGTGTGCAGTAAAATCGTGTTTCTGGACAAGGGCGGCATAAGTGCGCTGCGCTCCTAAGCTATCTCCCTGCGAGACACACTGCCAAAGCTTTTCGCTATGATGCAGTCTAGTGCAGACGCACACTGCGGCTCTCCGGAGCTGTCCGAAGCCAAGCGCCGGTGGCCGGCGTCTTTCGGCTGAAGCAGCGCTTCGGAGCGTACGGCTGTTGTGTGCGCGAAGCAGCCGCTTCTCCTGCTCCGGGAGCCGAACAGAGCGGTAGCTTGTACGAGGGCGAAGAACGAAGCCGCAGAGCACCGGGCTTCTGCGCGCACCCTAAGGACTGCTAGAGGACCGTGGTGGCTGCTCACCTGCCTCTTCAATTCCCTTCTAGCATCCTTATGGAAGATGTTCCAGGACAATTTTCCTGAGTTTTGAATTCGTCCTGATGCAGCCCCTCCTGGGAAACTCGTGCTCGTCCTCTGAGGCTCCGAGTGCAGAGACCTCGATGGCAACTGCAGAAATGAAGGGCTGCGTTGAGTTGTCGAGAAGCAAGAACATAGACAGCGCCTTGTGTTTGGGAGTCAGCAGTTGCTGGACTTTTGCGATTGCTTTCACGGTGCACTGAATACCAGGACGGCATGTGCACGTTAAAACAACGAGCTGGGCAAGAGCAGGAAGGGAGCACGGCCATCAAAGAGCATCTGGCATCTTGCCCTGGAAAGAGCACTGTTTTTGGAGTGTGCAGTAAAATCGTGTTTCTGGACAAGGGAGGCATAAGTGCGCTGCGCTCCTAAGCTATCTCCCTGCGAGACACACTGCCAAAGCTTTTCGCTATGATGCAGTCTAGTGCAGACGCACACTACGGCTCTCCGGAGCTGTCCGAAGCCAAGCGCCGGTGGCCGGCGTCTTTCGGCTGAAGCAGCGTTTCGGAGCGTACGGCTGTTGTGTGCGCGAAGCAGCCGCTTCTCCTGCTCCGGGAGCCGGACAGAGCGGTAGCTTGTACGAGGGCGAAGAACGAAGCCGCAGAGCACCGGCCTTCTGCGCGCACCCTAAGGACTGCTAGAGGACCGTGGTGGCCGCTCGCCTGCCCCTTCAATTCCATTCTAGCATCCTTATGGAAGGTGTTCCAGGACAATATTCCTGAGTTTTGAATTCGTCCTGATGCAGCCCCTCCTGGGAAACTCGTGCTCGTCCTCTGAGGCTCCGAGTGCAGAGACCTCGATGGCAACTGCAGAAATGAAGGGCTGCGTTGAGTTGTCGAGAAGCAAGAACATAGACAGCGCCTTGTGTTTGGGAGTCAGCAGCTGCTAGACTTTTGCGATTGTCTTCACGGTGCACTGAATACCAGGACGGCATGTGCACGTTAAAACAACGGGTTGGTCAAGAGTAATCGAAAGATCACGGCCGTCAGAAAGCAGCTTATATATTGCCCTAAAAAGAGTACTGTTTTTGGAGTGTGCAGTAAAATCGTGTTTCTGGACAAGGGAGGCATAAGTGCGCTGCGCTCCTAAGCTATCTCCCTGCGAGACACACTGCCAAAGCTTTTCGCTATGATGCAGTCTAGTGCAGACGCACACTGCGGCTCTCCGGAGCTGTCCGAAGCCAAGCGCCGGTGGCCGGCGTCTTTCGGCTGAAGCAGCGCTTCGGAGCGTACGGCTGCCGCTCCGCTGTTGTGTGCGCGAAGCAGCCGCTTCTCCTGCTCCGGGAGCCGGACAGAGCGGTAGCTTGTACGAGGGCGAAGAACGAAGCCGCAGAGCACCGGGCTTCTGCGCGCACCCTAAGGACTGCTAGAGGACCGTGGTGGCCGCTCGCCTGCCCCTTCAATTCCATTCTAGCATCCTTATGGAAGGTGTTCCAGGACAATTTTCCTGAGTTTTGAATTCGTCCTGATGCAGCCCCTCCTGGGAAACTCGTGCTCGTCCTCTGAGGCTCCGAGTGCAGAGACCTCGATGGCAACTGCAGAAATGAAGGGCTGCGTTGAGTTGTCGAGAAGCAAGAACATAGACAGCGCCTTGTGTTTGGGAGTCAGCAGCTGCTAGACTTTTGCGATTGCTTTCACGGTGCACTGAATACCAGGACGGCATGTGCACGTTAAAACAACGAGTTGGGCAAGAGTAATCGAAAGATCACGGCCGTCAGAAAGCAGCTTATATATTGCCCTAAAAAGAGTACTGCTTTTGGAGTGTGCAGTAAAATCGTGTTTCTGGACAAGGGAGGCATAAGTGCGCTGCGCTCCTAAGCTATCTCCCTGCGAGACACACTGCCAAAGCTTTTCGCTATGATGCAGTCTAGTGCAGACGCACACTACGGCTCTCCGGAGCTGTCCGAAGCCAAGCGCCGGTGGCCGGCGTCTTTCGGCTGAAGCAGCGCTTCGGAGCGTACGGCTGTTGTGTGCGCGAAGCAGCCGCTTCTCCTGCTCCGGGAGCCGGACAGAGCGGTAGCTTGTACGAGGGCGAAGAACGAAGCCGCAGAGCACCGGGCTTCTGCGCGCACCCTAAGGACTGCTAGAGGACCGTGGTGGCCGCTCACCTGCCCCTTCAATTCCCTTCTAGCATCCTTATGGAAGATGTTCCAGGACAATTTTCCTGAGTTTTGAATTCGTCCTGATGCAGCCCCTCCTGGGAAACTCGTGCTCGTCCTCTGAGGCTCCGAGTGCAGAGACCTCGATGGCAACTGCAGAAATAAAGGGCTGCGTTGAGTTGTCGAGAAGCAAGAACATAGCCAGCGCCTTGTGTTTGGGAGTCAGCAGCTGCTAGACTTTTGCGATTGCTTTCACTGTGCACTGAATACCAGGACGGCATGTGCACGTTAAAACAATGAGCTGGGCAAGAGTAATCGAAAGATCACGGCCGTCAGAAAGCAGCTTATATATTGCCCTAAAAAGAGCACTGCTTTTGGAGTGTGCAGTAAAATCGTGTTTCTGGACAAGGGAGGCATAAGTGCGCTGCGCTCCTAAGCTATCTCCCTGCGAGACACACTGCCAAAGCTTTTCGCTATGATGCAGTCTAGTGCAGACGCACACTACGGCTCTCGGCTGCTGTCCTAAGTGAAGCGCTGGTCGCCGGCGTCTTTCGGCTGAAGTAGCGCTTCGGAGCGTACGGCTGCCGCTCCGCTGTTGTGTGCGCGAAGCAGCCGCTTCTCCTGCTCCGGGAGCCGGACAGAGCGCTAGCTTGTACGAGGGCGAAGAACGAAGCCGCAGAGCACCGGGCTTCTGCGCGCACCCTAAGGACTGCTAGAGGACCGTGGTGGCCGCTCACCTGCCTCTTCAATTCCCTTCTAGCATACTTATGGAAGATGTTCCAGGACAATTTTCCTGAGTTTTGAATTCGTCCTGATGCAGCCCCTCCTGGGAAACTTGTGCTCGTCCTCTGAGGCTCCGAGTGCAGAGACCTCGATGGCAACTGCAGAAATGAAGGGCTGCGTTGAGTTGTCGAGAAGCAAGAACATAGCCAGCGCCTTGTGTTTGGGAGTCAGCAGTTGCTGGACTTTTGCGATTGCTTTCACGGTGCACTGAATACCAGGACGGCATGTGCACGTTAAAACAACGAGCTGGGCAAGAGTAATCGAAAGATCACGGCCGTCAGAAAGCAGCTTATATATTGCCCTGGAAAGGACAGTGTTTTTGAAATGTGCAGTAAAATCGTGTTTCTGGACAAGGGCGGCATAAGTGCGCTACGCTCCTAAGCTATCTCCCTGCGAGACACACTGCCAAAGCTTTTCGCTATGATGCAGTCTAGTGCAGACGCACACTACGGCTCTCCGGAGCTGTCCGAAGCCAAGCGCCGGTGGCCGGCGTCTTTCGGCTGAAGCAGCGCTTCGGAGCGTACGGCTGCCGCTCCGCTGTTGTGTGCGCGAAGCAGCCGCTTCTCCTGCTCCGGGAGCCGGACAGAGCGGTAGCTTGTACGAGGGCGAAGAACGAAGCCGCAGAGCACCGGGCTTCTGCGCGCACCCTAAGGACTGCTAGAGGACCGTGGTGGCCGCTCGCCTGCCCCTTCAATTCCATTCTAGCATCCTTATGGAAGGTGTTCCAGGACAATTTTCCTGAGTTTTGAATTCGTCCTGATGCAGCCCCTCCTGGGAAACTCGTGCTCGTCCTCTGAGGCTCCGAGTGCAGAGACCTCGATGGCAACTGCAGAAATGAAGGGCTGCGTTGAGTTGTCGAGAAGCAAGAACATAGCCAGCGCCTTGTGTTTGGGAGTCAGCAGCTGCTGGACTTTTGCGATTGCTTTCACTGTGCACTGAATACCAGGACGGCATGTGCACGTTAAAACAACGAGCTGGGCAAGAGTAATCGAAAGATCACGGCCGTCAGAAAGCAGCTTATATATTGCCCTGGAAAGGACAGTGTTTTTGAAATGTGCAGTAAAATCGTGTTTCTGGACAAGGGCGGCATAAGTGCGCTACGCTCCTAAGCTATCTCCCTGCGAGACACACTGCCAAAGCTTTTCGCTATGATGCAGTCTAGTGCAGACGCACACTACGGCTCTCCGGAGCTGTCCGAAGCCAAGCGCCGGTGGCCGGCGTCTTTCGGCTGAAGCAGCGCTTCGGAGCGTACGGCTGTTGTGTGCGCGAAGCAGCCGCTTCTCCTGCTCCGGGAGCCGGACAGAGCGGTAGCTTGTACGAGGGCGAAGAACGAAGCCGCAGAGCACCGGGCTTCTGCGCGCACCCTAAGGACTGCTAGAGGACCGTGGTGGCTGCTCACCTGCCTCTTCAATTCCATTCTAGCATCCTTATGGAAGATGTTCCAGGACAATTTTCCTGAGTTTTGAATTCGTCCTGATGCAGCCCCTCCTGGGAAACTCGTGCTCGTCCTCTGAGGCTCCGAGTGCAGAGACCTCGATGGCAACTGCAGAAATGAAGGGCTGCGTTGAGTTGTCGAGAAGCAAGAACATAGACAGCGCCTTGTGTTTGGGAGTCAGCAGCTGCTGGACTTTTGCGATTGCTTTCACTGTGCACTGAATACCAGGACGGCATGTGCACGTTAAAACAACGAGCTGGGCAAGAGTAATCGAAAGATCACGGCCGTCAGAAAGCAGCTTATATATTGCCCTGGAAAGGACAGTGTTTTTGGAGTGTGCAGTAAAATCGTGTTTCTGGACAAGGGCGGCATAAGTGCGCTGAGCTCCTAAGCTATCTCCCTGCGAGACACACTGCCAAAGCTTTTCGCTATGATGCAGTCTAGTGCAGACGCACACTAGGGCTCTCCGGAGCTGTCCGAAGCCAAGCGCCGGTGGCCGGCGTCTTTCGGCTGAAGCAGCGCTTCGGAGCGTACGGCTGTTGTGTGCGCGAAGCAGCCGCTTCTCCTGCTCCGGGAGCCGGACAGAGCGGTAGCTTGTACGAGGGCGAAGAACGAAGCCGCAGAGCACCGGGCTTCTGCGCGCAGCCTAAGGACTGCTAGAGGACCGTGGTGGCTGCTCACCTGCCTCTTCAATTCCCTTCTAGCATACTTATGGAAGATGTTCCAGGACAATTTTCCTGAGTTTTGAATTCGTCCTGATGCAGCCCCTCCTGGGAAACTCGTGCTCGTCCTCTGAGGCTCCGACATGCAGAGACCTCGATGGCAACTGCAGAAATGAAGGGCTGCGTTGAGTTGTCGAGAAGCAAGAACATAGCCAGCGCCTTGTGTTTGGGAGTCAGCAGTTGCTGGACTTTTGCGATTGCTTTCACGGTGCACTGAATACCAGGACGGCATGTGCACGTTAAAACAACGAGCTGGGCAAGAGTAATCGAAAGATCACGGCCGTCAGAAAGCAGCTTATATATTGCCCTGGAAAGGACAGTGTTTTTGAAATGTGCAGTAAAATCGTGTTTCTGGACAAGGGCGGCATAAGTGCGCTACGCTCCTAAGCTATCTCCCTGCGAGACACACTGCCAAAGCTTTTCGCTATGATGCAGTCTAGTGCAGACGCACACTGCGGCTCTCCGGAGCTGTCCGAAGCCAAGCACCGGTGGCCGGCGTCTTTTGGCTGAAGCAGCGCTTCGGAGCGTACGGCTGTTGTGTGCGCGAAGCAGCCGCTTCTCCTGCTCCGGGAGCCGGACAGAGCGCTAGCTTGTACGAGGGCGAAGAACGAAGCCGCAGAGCACCGGGCTTCTGCGCGCACCCTAAGGACTGCTAGAGGACCGTGGTGGCTGCTCACCTGCCTCTTCAATTCCCTTCTAGCATCCTTATGGAAGATGTTCCAGGACAATTTTCCTGAGTTTTGAATTCGTCCTGATGCAGCCCCTCCTGGGAAACTCGTGCTCGTCCTCTGAGGCTCCGAGTGCAGAGACCTCGATGGCAACTGCAGAAATGAAGGGCTGCGTTGAGTTGTCGAGAAGCAAGAACATAGCCAGCGCCTTGTGTTTGGGAGTCAGCAGTTGCTGGACTTTTGCGATTGCTTTCACGGTGCACTGAATACCAGGACGGCATGTGCACGTTAAAACAACGAGCTGGGCAAGAGCAGGAAGGGAGCACGGCCATCAAAGAGCATCTGGCATCTTGCCCTGGAAAGAGCACTGTTTTTGGAGTGTGCAGTAAAATCGTGTTTCTGGACAAGGGAGGCATAAGTGCGCTGCGCTCCTAAGCTATCTCCCTGCGAGACACACTGCCAAAGCTTTTCGCTATGATGCAGTCTAGTGCAGACGCACACTACGGCTCTCCGGAGCTGTCCGAAGCCAAGCGCCGGTGGCCGGCGTCTTTCGGCTGAAGCAGCGTTTCGGAGCGTACGGCTGTTGTGTGCGCGAAGCAGCCGCTTCTCCTGCTCCGGGAGCCGGACAGAGCGGTAGCTTGTACGAGGGCGAAGAACGAAGCCGCAGAGCACCGGGCTTCTGCGCGCACCCTAAGGACTGCTAGAGGACCGTGGTGGCCGCTCGCCTGCCCCTTCAATTCCATTCTAGCATCCTTATGGAAGGTGTTCCAGGACAATATTCCTGAGTTTTGAATTCGTCCTGATGCAGCCCCTCCTGGGAAACTCGTGCTCGTCCTCTGAGGCTCCGAGTGCAGAGACCTCGATGGCAACTGCAGAAATGAAGGGCTGCGTTGAGTTGTCGAGAAGCAAGAACATAGCCAGCGCCTTGTGTTTGGGAGTCAGCAGCTGCTAGACTTTTGCGATTGTCTTCACGGTGCACTGAATACCAGGACGGCATGTGCACGTTAAAACAACGGGTTGGTCAAGAGTAATCGAAAGATCACGGCCGTCAGAAAGCAGCTTATATATTGCCCTAAAAAGAGTACTGTTTTTGGAGTGTGCAGTAAAATCGTGTTTCTGGACAAGGGAGGCATAAGTGCGCTGCGCTCCTAAGCTATCTCCCTGCGAGACACACTGCCAAAGCTTTTCGCTATGATGCAGTCTAGTGCAGACGCACACTACGGCTCTCCGGAGCTGTCCGAAGCCAAGCGCCGGTGGCCGGCGTCTTTCGGCTGAAGCAGCGCTTCGGAGCGTACGGCTGCCGCTCCGCTGTTGTGTGCGCGAAGCAGCCGCTTCTCCTGCTCCGGGAGCCGGACAGAGCGGTAGCTTGTACGAGGGCGAAGAACGAAGCCGCAGAGCACCGGGCTTCTGCGCGCACCCTAAGGACTGCTAGAGGACCGTGGTGGCCGCTCGCCTGCCCCTTCAATTCCATTCTAGCATCCTTATGGAAGGTGTTCCAGGACAATTTTCCTGAGTTTTGAATTCGTCCTGATGCAGCCCCTCCTGGGAAACTCGTGCTCGTCCTCTGAGGCTCCGAGTGCAGAGACCTCGATGGCAACTGCAGAAATGAAGGGCTGCGTTGAGTTGTCGAGAAGCAAGAACATAGACAGCGCCTTGTGTTTGGGAGTCAGCAGCTGCTAGACTTTTGCGATTGTCTTCACGGTGCACTGAATACCAGGACGGCATGTGCACGTTAAAACAACGAGTTGGGCAAGAGTAATCGAAAGATCACGGCCGTCAGAAAGCAGCTTATATATTGCCCTAAAAAGAGTACTGCTTTTGGAGTGTGCAGTAAAATCGTGTTTCTGGACAAGGGAGGCATAAGTGCGCTGCGCTCCTAAGCTATCTCCCTGCGAGACACACTGCCAAAGCTTTTCGCTATGATGCAGTCTAGTGCAGACGCACACTACGGCTCTCCGGAGCTGTCCGAAGCCAAGCGCCGGTGGCCGGCGTCTTTCGGCTGAAGCAGCGTTTCGGAGCGTACGGCTGTTGTGTGCGCGAAGCAGCCGCTTCTCCTGCTCCGGGAGCCGGACAGAGCGGTAGCTTGTACGAGGGCGAAGAACGAAGCCGCAGAGCACCGGGCTTCTGCGCGCACCCTAAGGACTGCTAGAGGACCGTGGTGGCCGCTCGCCTGCCCCTTCAATTCCATTCTAGCATCCTTATGGAAGGTGTTCCAGGACAATATTCCTGAGTTTTGAATTCGTCCTGATGCAGCCCCTCCTGGGAAACTCGTGCTCGTCCTCTGAGGCTCCGAGTGCAGAGACCTCGATGGCAACTGCAGAAATGAAGGGCTGCGTTGAGTTGTCGAGAAGCAAGAACATAGCCAGCGCCTTGTGTTTGGGAGTCAGCAGCTGCTAGACTTTTGCGATTGTCTTCACGGTGCACTGAATACCAGGACGGCATGTGCACGTTAAAACAACGGGTTGGTCAAGAGTAATCGAAAGATCACGGCCGTCAGAAAGCAGCTTATATATTGCCCTAAAAAGAGTACTGTTTTTGGAGTGTGCAGTAAAATCGTGTTTCTGGACAAGGGAGGCATAAGTGCGCTGCGCTCCTAAGCTATCTCCCTGCGAGACACACTGCCAAAGCTTTTCGCTATGATGCAGTCTAGTGCAGACGCACACTACGGCTCTCGGCTGCTGTCCTAAGTGAAGCGCTGGTCGCCGGCGTCTTTCGGCTGAAGTAGCGCTTCGGAGCGTACGGCTGCCGCTCCGCTGTTGTGTGCGCGAAGCAGCCGCTTCTCCTGCTCCGGGAGCCGGACAGAGCGCTAGCTTGTACGAGGGCGAAGAACGAAGCCGCAGAGCACCGGGCTTCTGCGCGCACCCTAAGGACTGCTAGAGGACCGTGGTGGCCGCTCACCTGCCTCTTCAATTCCCTTCTAGCATACTTATGGAAGATATTCCAGGACAATTTTCCTGAGTTTTGAATTCGTCCTGATGCAGCCCCTCCTGGGAAACTTGTGCTCGTCCTCTGAGGCTCCGAGTGCAGAGACCTCGATGGCAACTGCAGAAATGAAGGGCTGCGTTGAGTTGTCGAGAAGCAAAAACATAGACAGCGCCTTGTGTTTGGGAGTCAGCAGTTGCTGGACTTTTGCGATTGCTTTCACGGTGCACTGAATACCAGGACGGCATGTGCACGTTAAAACAACGAGCTGGGCAAGAGTAATCGAAAGATCACGGCCGTCAGAAAGCAGCTTATATATTGCCCTGGAAAGGACAGTGTTTTTGAAATGTGCAGTAAAATCGTGTTTCTGGACAAGGGCGGCATAAGTGCGCTACGCTCCTAAGCTATCTCCCTGCGAGACACACTGCCAAAGCTTTTCGCTATGATGCAGTCTAGTGCAGACGCACACTACGGCTCTCCGGAGCTGTCCGAAGCCAAGCGCCGGTGGCCGGCGTCTTTCGGCTGAAGCAGCGCTTCGGAGCGTACGGCTGTTGTGTGCGCGAAGCAGCCGCTTCTCCTGCTCCGGGAGCCGGACAGAGCGGTAGCTTGTACGAGGGCGAAGAACGAAGCCGCAGAGCACCGGGCTTCTGCGCGCACCCTAAGGACTGCTAGAGGACCGTGGTGGCTGCTCACCTGCCTCTTCAATTCCATTCTAGCATCCTTATGGAAGATGTTCCAGGACAATTTTCCTGAGTTTTGAATTCGTCCTGATGCAGCCCCTCCTGGGAAACTCGTGCTCGTCCTCTGAGGCTCCGAGTGCAGAGACCTCGATGGCAACTGCAGAAATGAAGGGCTGCGTTGAGTTGTCGAGAAGCAAGAACATAGACAGCGCCTTGTGTTTGGGAGTCAGCAGCTGCTGGACTTTTGCGATTGCTTTCACTGTGCACTGAATACCAGGACGGCATGTGCACGTTAAAACAACGAGCTGGGCAAGAGTAATCGAAAGATCACGGCCGTCAGAAAGCAGCTTATATATTGCCCTGGAAAGAGCAGTGTTTTTGGAGTGTGCAGTAAAATCGTGTTTCTGGACAAGGGCGGCATAAGTGCGCTGAGCTCCTAAGCTATATCCCTGCGAGACACACTGCCAAAGCTTTTCGCTATGATGCAGTCTAGTGCAGACGCACACTAGGGCTCTCCGGAGCTGTCCGAAGCCAAGCGCCGGTGGCCGGCGTCTTTCGGCTGAAGCAGCGCTTCGGAGCGTACGGCTGTTGTGTGCGCGAAGCAGCCGCTTCTCCTGCTCCGGGAGCCGGACAGAGCGGTAGCTTGTACGAGGGCGAAGAACGAAGCCGCAGAGCACCGGGCTTCTGCGCGCAGCCTAAGGACTGCTAGAGGACCGTGGTGGCTGCTCACCTGCCTCTTCAATTCCCTTCTAGCATACTTATGGAAGATGTTCCAGGACAATTTTCCTGAGTTTTGAATTCGTCCTGATGCAGCCCCTCCTGGGAAACTCGTGCTCGTCCTCTGAGGCTCCGACATGCAGAGACCTCGATGGCAACTGCAGAAATGAAGGGCTGCGTTGAGTTGTCGAGAAGCAAGAACATAGCCAGCGCCTTGTGTTTGGGAGTCAGCAGTTGCTGGACTTTTGCGATTGCTTTCACGGTGCACTGAATACCAGGACGGCATGTGCACGTTAAAACAACGAGCTGGGCAAGAGTAATCGAAAGATCACGGCCGTCAGAAAGCAGCTTATATATTGCCCTGGAAAGGACAGTGTTTTTGAAATGTGCAGTAAAATCGTGTTTCTGGACAAGGGCGGCATAAGTGCGCTACGCTCCTAAGCTATCTCCCTGCGAGACACACTGCCAAAGCTTTTCGCTATGATGCAGTCTAGTGCAGACGCACACTGCGGCTCTCCGGAGCTGTCCGAAGCCAAGCGCCGGTGGCCGGCGTCTTTTGGCTGAAGCAGCGCTTCGGAGCGTACGGCTGTTGTGTGCGCGAAGCAGCCGCTTCTCCTGCTCCGGGAGCCGGACAGAGCGCTAGCTTGTACGAGGGCGAAGAACGAAGCCGCAGAGCACCGGGCTTCTGCGCGCACCCTAAGGACTGCTAGAGGACCGTGGTGGCTGCTCACCTGCCTCTTCAATTCCCTTCTAGCATCCTTATGGAAGATGTTCCAGGACAATTTTCCTGAGTTTTGAATTCGTCCTGATGCAGCCCCTCCTGGGAAACTCGTGCTCGTCCTCTGAGGCTCCGAGTGCAGAGACCTCGATGGCAACTGCAGAAATGAAGGGCTGCGTTGAGTTGTCGAGAAGCAAGAACATAGCCAGCGCCTTGTGTTTGGGAGTCAGCAGTTGCTGGACTTTTGCGATTGCTTTCACGGTGCACTGAATACCAGGACGGCATGTGCACGTTAAAACAACGAGCTGGGCAAGAGCAGGAAGGGAGCACGGCCATCAAAGAGCATCTGGCATCTTGCCCTGGAAAGAGCACTGTTTTTGGAGTGTGCAGTAAAATCGTGTTTCTGGACAAGGGAGGCATAAGTGCGCTGCGCTCCTAAGCTATCTCCCTGCGAGACACACTGCCAAAGCTTTTCGCTATGATGCAGTCTAGTGCAGACGCACACTACGGCTCTCCGGAGCTGTCCGAAGCCAAGCGCCGGTGGCCGGCGTCTTTCGGCTGAAGCAGCGTTTCGGAGCGTACGGCTGTTGTGTGCGCGAAGCAGCCGCTTCTCCTGCTCCGGGAGCCGGACAGAGCGGTAGCTTGTACGAGGGCGAAGAACGAAGCCGCAGAGCACCGGGCTTCTGCGCGCACCCTAAGGACTGCTAGAGGACCGTGGTGGCCGCTCGCCTGCCCCTTCAATTCCATTCTAGCATCCTTATGGAAGGTGTTCCAGGACAATATTCCTGAGTTTTGAATTCGTCCTGATGCAGCCCCTCCTGGGAAACTCGTGCTCGTCCTCTGAGGCTCCGAGTGCAGAGACCTCGATGGCAACTGCAGAAATGAAGGGCTGCGTTGAGTTGTCGAGAAGCAAGAACATAGCCAGCGCCTTGTGTTTGGGAGTCAGCAGCTGCTAGACTTTTGCGATTGTCTTCACGGTGCACTGAATACCAGGACGGCATGTGCACGTTAAAACAACGGGTTGGTCAAGAGTAATCGAAAGATCACGGCCGTCAGAAAGCAGCTTATATATTGCCCTAAAAAGAGTACTGTTTTTGGAGTGTGCAGTAAAATCGTGTTTCTGGACAAGGGAGGCATAAGTGCGCTGCGCTCCTAAGCTATCTCCCTGCGAGACACACTGCCAAAGCTTTTCGCTATGATGCAGTCTAGTGCAGACGCACACTACGGCTCTCCGGAGCTGTCCGAAGCCAAGCGCCGGTGGCCGGCGTCTTTCGGCTGAAGCAGCGCTTCGGAGCGTACGGCTGCCGCTCCGCTGTTGTGTGCGCGAAGCAGCCGCTTCTCCTGCTCCGGGAGCCGGACAGAGCGGTAGCTTGTACGAGGGCGAAGAACGAAGCCGCAGAGCACCGGGCTTCTGCGCGCACCCTAAGGACTGCTAGAGGACCGTGGTGGCCGCTCGCCTGCCCCTTCAATTCCATTCTAGCATCCTTATGGAAGGTGTTCCAGGACAATTTTCCTGAGTTTTGAATTCGTCCTGATGCAGCCCCTCCTGGGAAACTCGTGCTCGTCCTCTGAGGCTCCGAGTGCAGAGACCTCGATGGCAACTGCAGAAATGAAGGGCTGCGTTGAGTTGTCGAGAAGCAAGAACATAGACAGCGCCTTGTGTTTGGGAGTCAGCAGCTGCTAGACTTTTGCGATTGTCTTCACGGTGCACTGAATACCAGGACGGCATGTGCACGTTAAAACAACGAGTTGGGCAAGAGTAATCGAAAGATCACGGCCGTCAGAAAGCAGCTTATATATTGCCCTAAAAAGAGTACTGTTTTTGGAGTGTGCAGTAAAATCGTGTTTCTGGACAAGGGAGGCATAAGTGCGCTGCGCTCCTAAGCTATCTCCCTGCGAGACACACTGCCAAAGCTTTTCGCTATGATGCAGTCTAGTGCAGACGCACACTACGGCTCTCCGGAGCTGTCCGAAGCCAAGCGCCGGTGGCCGGCGTCTTTCGGCTGAAGCAGCGTTTCGGAGCGTACGGCTGTTGTGTGCGCGAAGCAGCCGCTTCTCCTGCTCCGGGAGCCGGACAGAGCGGTAGCTTGTACGAGGGCGAAGAACGAAGCCGCAGAGCACCGGGCTTCTGCGCGCACCCTAAGGACTGCTAGAGGACCGTGGTGGCCGCTCGCCTGCCCCTTCAATTCCATTCTAGCATCCTTATGGAAGGTGTTCCAGGACAATATTCCTGAGTTTTGAATTCGTCCTGATGCAGCCCCTCCTGGGAAACTCGTGCTCGTCCTCTGAGGCTCCGAGTGCAGAGACCTCGATGGCAACTGCAGAAATGAAGGGCTGCGTTGAGTTGTCGAGAAGCAAGAACATAGCCAGCGCCTTGTGTTTGGGAGTCAGCAGCTGCTAGACTTTTGCGATTGTCTTCACGGTGCACTGAATACCAGGACGGCATGTGCACGTTAAAACAACGGGTTGGTCAAGAGTAATCGAAAGATCACGGCCGTCAGAAAGCAGCTTATATATTGCCCTAAAAAGAGTACTGTTTTTGGAGTGTGCAGTAAAATCGTGTTTCTGGACAAGGGCGGCATAAGTGCGCTGCGCTCCTAAGCTATCTCCCTGCGAGACACACTGCCAAAGCTTTTCGCTATGATGCAGTCTAGTGCAGACGCACACTACGGCTCTCCGGAGCTGTCCGAAGCCAAGCGCCGGTGGCCGGCGTCTTTCGGCTGAAGCAGCGCTTCGGAGCGTACGGCTGCCGCTCCGCTGTTGTGTGCGCGAAGCAGCCGCTTCTCCTGCTCCGGGAGCCGGACAGAGCGGTAGCTTGTACGAGGGCGAAGAACGAAGCCGCAGAGCACCGGGCTTCTGCGCGCACCCTAAGGACTGCTAGAGGACCGTGGTGGCCGCTCGCCTGCCCCTTCAATTCCATTCTAGCATCCTTATGGAAGGTGTTCCAGGACAATTTTCCTGAGTTTTGAATTCGTCCTGATGCAGCCCCTCCTGGGAAACTCGTGCTCGTCCTCTGAGGCTCCGAGTGCAGAGACCTCGATGGCAACTGCAGAAATGAAGGGCTGCGTTGAGTTGTCGAGAAGCAAGAACATAGACAGCGCCTTGTGTTTGGGAGTCAGCAGCTGCTAGACTTTTGCGATTGTCTTCACGGTGCACTGAATACCAGGACGGCATGTGCACGTTAAAACAACGAGTTGGGCAAGAGTAATCGAAAGATCACGGCCGTCAGAAAGCAGCTTATATATTGCCCTAAAAAGAGTACTGCTTTTGGAGTGTGCAGTAAAATCGTGTTTCTGGACAAGGGAGGCATAAGTGCGCTGCGCTCCTAAGCTATCTCCCTGCGAGACACACTGCCAAAGCTTTTCGCTATGATGCAGTCTAGTGCAGACGCACACTAGGGCTCTCCGGAGCTGTCCGAAGCCAAGCGCCGGTGGCCGGCGTCTTTCGGCTGAAGCAGCGCTTCGGAGCGGACGGCTGTTGTGTGCGCGAAGCAGCCGCTTCTCCTGCTCCGGGAGCCGGACAGAGCGCTAGCTTGTACGAGGGCGAAGAACGAAGCCGCAGAGCACCGGGCTTCTGCGCGCACCCTAAGGACTGCTAGAGGACCGTGGTGGCCGCTCACCTGCCCCTTCAATTCCCTTCAAGCATCCTTATGGAAGATGTTCCAGGACAATTTTCCTGAGTTTTGAATTCGTCCTGATGCAGCCCCTCCTGGGAAACTCGTGCTCGTCCTCTGAGGCTCCGAGTGCAGAGACCTCGATGGCAACTGCAGAAATGAAGGGCTGCGTTGAGTTGTCGAGAAGCAAGAACATAGCCAGCGCCTTGTGTTTGGGAGTCAGCAGCTGCTAGACTTTTGCGATTGCTTTCACTGTGCACTGAATACCAGGACGGCATGTGCACGTTAAAACAACGAGCTGGGCAAGAGTAATCGAAAGATCACGGCCGTCAGAAAGCAGCTTATATATTGCCCTAAAAAGAGCACTGCTTTTGGAGTGTGCAGTAAAATCGTGTTTCTGGACAAGGGAGGCATAAGTGCGCTGCGCTCCTAAGCTATCTCCCTGCGAGACACACTGCCAAAGCTTTTTGCTATGATGCAGTCTAGTGCAGACGCACACTACGGCTCTCGGCTGCTGTCCTAAGTGAAGCGCTGGTCGCCGGCGTCTTTCGGCTGAAGTAGCGCTTCGGAGCGTACGGCTGCCGCTCCGCTGTTGTGTGCGCGAAGCAGCCGCTTCTCCTGCTCCGGGAGCCGGACAGAGCGCTAGCTTGTACGAGGGCGAAGAACGAAGCCGCAGAGCACCGGGCTTCTGCGCGCACCCTAAGGACTGCTAGAGGACCGTGGTGGCCGCTCACCTGCCTCTTCAATTCCCTTCTAGCATACTTATGGAAGATGTTCCAGGACAATTTTCCTGAGTTTTGAATTCGTCCTGATGCAGCCCCTCCTGGGAAACTTGTGCTCGTCCTCTGAGGCTCCGAGTGCAGAGACCTCGATGGCAACTGCAGAAATGAAGGGCTGCGTTGAGTTGTCGAGAAGCAAGAACATAGCCAGCGCCTTGTGTTTGGGAGTCAGCAGTTGCTGGACTTTTGCGATTGCTTTCACGGTGCACTGAATACCAGGACGGCATGTGCACGTTAAAACAACGAGCTGGGCAAGAGTAATCGAAAGATCACGGCCGTCAGAAAGCAGCTTATATATTGCCCTGGAAAGGACAGTGTTTTTGAAATGTGCAGTAAAATCGTGTTTCTGGACAAGGGCGGCATAAGTGCGCTACGCTCCTAAGCTATCTCCCTGCGAGACACACTGCCAAAGCTTTTCGCTATGATGCAGTCTAGTGCAGACGCACACTACGGCTCTCCGGAGCTGTCCGAAGCCAAGCGCCGGTGGCCGGCGTCTTTCGGCTGAAGCAGCGCTTCGGAGCGTACGGCTGCCGCTCCGCTGTTGTGTGCGCGAAGCAGCCGCTTCTCCTGCTCCGGGAGCCGGACAGAGCGGTAGCTTGTACGAGGGCGAAGAACGAAGCCGCAGAGCACCGGGCTTCTGCGCGCACCCTAAGGACTGCTAGAGGACCGTGGTGGCCGCTCGCCTGCCCCTTCAATTCCATTCTAGCATCCTTATGGAAGGTGTTCCAGGACAATTTTCCTGAGTTTTGAATTCGTCCTGATGCAGCCCCTCCTGGGAAACTCGTGCTCGTCCTCTGAGGCTCCGAGTGCAGAGACCTCGATGGCAACTGCAGAAATGAAGGGCTGCGTTGAGTTGTCGAGAAGCAAGAACATAGCCAGCGCCTTGTGTTTGGGAGTCAGCAGCTGCTGGACTTTTGCGATTGCTTTCACTGTGCACTGAATACCAGGACGGCATGTGCACGTTAAAACAACGAGCTGGGCAAGAGTAATCGAAAGATCACGGCCGTCAGAAAGCAGCTTATATATTGCCCTGGAAAGGACAGTGTTTTTGGAGTGTGCAGTAAAATCGTGTTTCTGGACAAGGGCGGCATAAGTGCGCTGCGCTCCTAAGCTATCTCCCTGCGAGACACACTGCCAAAGCTTTTCGCTATGATGCAGTCTAGTGCAGACGCACACTGCGGCTCTCCGGAGCTGTCCGAAGCCAAGCGCCGGTGGCCGGCGTCTTTCGGCTGAAGCAGCGCTTCGGAGCGTACGGCTGTTGTGTGCGCGAAGCAGCCGCTTCTCCTGCTCCGGGAGCCGAACAGAGCGGTAGCTTGTACGAGGGCGAAGAACGAAGCCGCAGAGCACCGGGCTTCTGCGCGCACCCTAAGGACTGCTAGAGGACCGTGGTGGCTGCTCACCTGCCTCTTCAATTCCCTTCTAGCATCCTTATGGAAGATGTTCCAGGACAATTTTCCTGAGTTTTGAATTCGTCCTGATGCAGCCCCTCCTGGGAAACTCGTGCTCGTCCTCTGAGGCTCCGAGTGCAGAGACCTCGATGGCAACTGCAGAAATGAAGGGCTGCGTTGAGTTGTCGAGAAGCAAGAACATAGACAGCGCCTTGTGTTTGGGAGTCAGCAGTTGCTGGACTTTTGCGATTGCTTTCACGGTGCACTGAATACCAGGACGGCATGTGCACGTTAAAACAACGAGCTGGGCAAGAGCAGGAAGGGAGCACGGCCATCAAAGAGCATCTGGCATCTTGCCCTGGAAAGAGCACTGTTTTTGGAGTGTGCAGTAAAATCGTGTTTCTGGACAAGGGAGGCATAAGTGCGCTGCGCTCCTAAGCTATCTCCCTGCGAGACACACTGCCAAAGCTTTTCGCTATGATGCAGTCTAGTGCAGACGCACACTACGGCTCTCCGGAGCTGTCCGAAGCCAAGCGCCGGTGGCCGGCGTCTTTCGGCTGAAGCAGCGTTTCGGAGCGTACGGCTGTTGTGTGCGCGAAGCAGCCGCTTCTCCTGCTCCGGGAGCCGGACAGAGCGGTAGCTTGTACGAGGGCGAAGAACGAAGCCGCAGAGCACCGGGCTTCTGCGCGCACCCTAAGGACTGCTAGAGGACCGTGGTGGCCGCTCGCCTGCCCCTTCAATTCCATTCTAGCATCCTTATGGAAGGTGTTCCAGGACAATATTCCTGAGTTTTGAATTCGTCCTGATGCAGCCCCTCCTGGGAAACTCGTGCTCGTCCTCTGAGGCTCCGAGTGCAGAGACCTCGATGGCAACTGCAGAAATGAAGGGCTGCGTTGAGTTGTCGAGAAGCAAGAACATAGACAGCGCCTTGTGTTTGGGAGTCAGCAGCTGCTAGACTTTTGCGATTGTCTTCACGGTGCACTGAATACCAGGACGGCATGTGCACGTTAAAACAACGGGTTGGTCAAGAGTAATCGAAAGATCACGGCCGTCAGAAAGCAGCTTATATATTGCCCTAAAAAGAGTACTGTTTTTGGAGTGTGCAGTAAAATCGTGTTTCTGGACAAGGGAGGCATAAGTGCGCTGCGCTCCTAAGCTATCTCCCTGCGAGACACACTGCCAAAGCTTTTCGCTATGATGCAGTCTAGTGCAGACGCACACTGCGGCTCTCCGGAGCTGTCCGAAGCCAAGCGCCGGTGGCCGGCGTCTTTCGGCTGAAGCAGCGCTTCGGAGCGTACGGCTGCCGCTCCGCTGTTGTGTGCGCGAAGCAGCCGCTTCTCCTGCTCCGGGAGCCGGACAGAGCGGTAGCTTGTACGAGGGCGAAGAACGAAGCCGCAGAGCACCGGGCTTCTGCGCGCACCCTAAGGACTGCTAGAGGACCGTGGTGGCCGCTCGCCTGCCCCTTCAATTCCATTCTAGCATCCTTATGGAAGGTGTTCCAGGACAATTTTCCTGAGTTTTGAATTCGTCCTGATGCAGCCCCTCCTGGGAAACTCGTGCTCGTCCTCTGAGGCTCCGAGTGCAGAGACCTCGATGGCAACTGCAGAAATGAAGGGCTGCGTTGAGTTGTCGAGAAGCAAGAACATAGACAGCGCCTTGTGTTTGGGAGTCAGCAGCTGCTAGACTTTTGCGATTGTCTTCACGGTGCACTGAATACCAGGACGGCATGTGCACGTTAAAACAACGAGTTGGGCAAGAGTAATCGAAAGATCACGGCCGTCAGAAAGCAGCTTATATATTGCCCTAAAAAGAGTACTGCTTTTGGAGTGTGCAGTAAAATCGTGTTTCTGGACAAGGGAGGCATAAGTGCGCTGCGCTCCTAAGCTATCTCCCTGCGAGACACACTGCCAAAGCTTTTCGCTATGATGCAGTCTAGTGCAGACGCACACTACGGCTCTCCGGAGCTGTCCGAAGCCAAGCGCCGGTGGCCGGCGTCTTTCGGCTGAAGCAGCGCTTCGGAGCGTACGGCTGTTGTGTGCGCGAAGCAGCCGCTTCTCCTGCTCCGGGAGCCGGAGAGAGCGGTAGCTTGTACGAGGGCGAAGAACGAAGCCGCAGAGCACCGGGCTTCTGCGCGCACCCTAAGGACTGCTAGAGGACCGTGGTGGCCGCTCACCTGCCCCTTCAATTCCCTTCTAGCATCCTTATGGAAGATGTTCCAGGACAATTTTCCTGAGTTTTGAATTCGTCCTGATGCAGCCCCTCCTGGGAAACTCGTGCTCGTCCTCTGAGGCTCCGAGTGCAGAGACCTCGATGGCAACTGCAGAAATAAAGGGCTGCGTTGAGTTGTCGAGAAGCAAGAACATAGCCAGCGCCTTGTGTTTGGGAGTCAGCAGCTGCTAGACTTTTGCGATTGCTTTCACTGTGCACTGAATACCAGGACGGCATGTGCACGTTAAAACAATGAGCTGGGCAAGAGTAATCGAAAGATCACGGCCGTCAGAAAGCAGCTTATATATTGCCCTAAAAAGAGCACTGCTTTTGGAGTGTGCAGTAAAATCGTGTTTCTGGACAAGGGAGGCATAAGTGCGCTGCGCTCCTAAGCTATCTCCCTGCGAGACACACTGCCAAAGCTTTTTGCTATGATGCAGTCTAGTGCAGACGCACACTACGGCTCTCGGCTGCTGTCCTAAGTGAAGCGCTGGTCGCCGGCGTCTTTCGGCTGAAGTAGCGCTTCGGAGCGTACGGCTGCCGCTCCGCTGTTGTGTGCGCGAAGCAGCCGCTTCTCCTGCTCCGGGAGCCGGACAGAGCGCTAGCTTGTACGAGGGCGAAGAACGAAGCCGCAGAGCACCGGGCTTCTGCGCGCACCCTAAGGACTGCTAGAGGACCGTGGTGGCCGCTCACCTGCCTCTTCAATTCCCTTCTAGCATACTTATGGAAGATGTTCCAGGACAATTTTCCTGAGTTTTGAATTCGTCCTGATGCAGCCCCTCCTGGGAAACTTGTGCTCGTCCTCTGAGGCTCCGAGTGCAGAGACCTCGATGGCAACTGCAGAAATGAAGGGCTGCGTTGAGTTGTCGAGAAGCAAGAACATAGCCAGCGCCTTGTGTTTGGGAGTCAGCAGCTGCTAGACTTTTGCGATTGCTTTCACTGTGCACTGAATACCAGGACGGCATGTGCACGTTAAAACAACGAGCTGGGCAAGAGTAATCGAAAGATCACGGCCGTCAGAAAGCAGCTTATATATTGCCCTAAAAAGAGCACTGCTTTTGGAGTGTGCAGTAAAATCGTGTTTCTGGACAAGGGAGGCATAAGTGCGCTGCGCTCCTAAGCTATCTCCCTGCGAGACACACTGCCAAAGCTTTTTGCTATGATGCAGTCTAGTGCAGACGCACACTACGGCTCTCGGCTGCTGTCCTAAGTGAAGCGCTGGTCGCCGGCGTCTTTCGGCTGAAGTAGCGCTTCGGAGCGTACGGCTGCCGCTCCGCTGTTGTGTGCGCGAAGCAGCCGCTTCTCCTGCTCCGGGAGCCGGACAGAGCGCTAGCTTGTACGAGGGCGAAGAACGAAGCCGCAGAGCACCGGGCTTCTGCGCGCACCCTAAGGACTGCTAGAGGACCGTGGTGGCCGCTCACCTGCCTCTTCAATTCCCTTCTAGCATCCTTATGGAAGATGTTCCAGGACAATTTTCCTGAGTTTTGAATTCGTCCTGATGCAGCCCCTCCTGGGAAACTTGTGCTCGTCCTCTGAGGCTCCGAGTGCAGAGACCTCGATGGCAACTGCAGAAATGAAGGGCTGCGTTGAGTTGTCGAGAAGCAAGAACATAGCCAGCGCCTTGTGTTTGGGAGTCAGCAGTTGCTGGACTTTTGCGATTGCTTTCACGGTGCACTGAATACCAGGACGGCATGTGCACGTTAAAACAACGAGCTGGGCAAGAGTAATCGAAAGATCACGGCCGTCAGAAAGCAGCTTATATATTGCCCTGGAAAGGACAGTGTTTTTGAAATGTGCAGTAAAATCGTGTTTCTGGACAAGGGCGGCATAAGTGCGCTACGCTCCTAAGCTATCTCCCTGCGAGACACACTGCCAAAGCTTTTCGCTATGATGCAGTCTAGTGCAGACGCACACTACGGCTCTCCGGAGCTGTCCGAAGCCAAGCGCCGGTGGCCGGCGTCTTTCGGCTGAAGCAGCGCTTCGGAGCGTACGGCTGCCGCTCCGCTGTTGTGTGCGCGAAGCAGCCGCTTCTCCTGCTCCGGGAGCCGGACAGAGCGGTAGCTTGTACGAGGGCGAAGAACGAAGCCGCAGAGCACCGGGCTTCTGCGCGCACCCTAAGGACTGCTAGAGGACCGTGGTGGCCGCTCGCCTGCCCCTTCAATTCCATTCTAGCATCCTTATGGAAGGTGTTCCAGGACAATTTTCCTGAGTTTTGAATTCGTCCTGATGCAGCCCCTCCTGGGAAACTCGTGCTCGTCCTCTGAGGCTCCGAGTGCAGAGACCTCGATGGCAACTGCAGAAATGAAGGGCTGCGTTGAGTTGTCGAGAAGCAAGAACATAGCCAGCGCCTTGTGTTTGGGAGTCAGCAGCTGCTGGACTTTTGCGATTGCTTTCACTGTGCACTGAATACCAGGACGGCATGTGCACGTTAAAACAACGAGCTGGGCAAGAGTAATCGAAAGATCACGGCCGTCAGAAAGCAGCTTATATATTGCCCTGGAAAGGACAGTGTTTTTGGAGTGTGCAGTAAAATCGTGTTTCTGGACAAGGGCGGCATAAGTGCGCTGCGCTCCTAAGCTATCTCCCTGCGAGACACACTGCCAAAGCTTTTCGCTATGATGCAGTCTAGTGCAGACGCACACTGCGGCTCTCCGGAGCTGTCCGAAGCCAAGCGCCGGTGGCCGGCGTCTTTCGGCTGAAGCAGCGCTTCGGAGCGTACGGCTGTTGTGTGCGCGAAGCAGCCGCTTCTCCTGCTCCGGGAGCCGAACAGAGCGGTAGCTTGTACGAGGGCGAAGAACGAAGCCGCAGAGCACCGGGCTTCTGCGCGCACCCTAAGGACTGCTAGAGGACCGTGGTGGCTGCTCACCTGCCTCTTCAATTCCCTTCTAGCATCCTTATGGAAGATGTTCCAGGACAATTTTCCTGAGTTTTGAATTCGTCCTGATGCAGCCCCTCCTGGGAAACTCGTGCTCGTCCTCTGAGGCTCCGAGTGCAGAGACCTCGATGGCAACTGCAGAAATGAAGGGCTGCGTTGAGTTGTCGAGAAGCAAGAACATAGACAGCGCCTTGTGTTTGGGAGTCAGCAGTTGCTGGACTTTTGCGATTGCTTTCACGGTGCACTGAATACCAGGACGGCATGTGCACGTTAAAACAACGAGCTGGGCAAGAGCAGGAAGGGAGCACGGCCATCAAAGAGCATCTGGCATCTTGCCCTGGAAAGAGCACTGTTTTTGGAGTGTGCAGTAAAATCGTGTTTCTGGACAAGGGAGGCATAAGTGCGCTGCGCTCCTAAGCTATCTCCCTGCGAGACACACTGCCAAAGCTTTTCGCTATGATGCAGTCTAGTGCAGACGCACACTACGGCTCTCCGGAGCTGTCCGAAGCCAAGCGCCGGTGGCCGGCGTCTTTCGGCTGAAGCAGCGTTTCGGAGCGTACGGCTGTTGTGTGCGCGAAGCAGCCGCTTCTCCTGCTCCGGGAGCCGGACAGAGCGGTAGCTTGTACGAGGGCGAAGAACGAAGCCGCAGAGCACCGGGCTTCTGCGCGCACCCTAAGGACTGCTAGAGGACCGTGGTGGCCGCTCGCCTGCCCCTTCAATTCCATTCTAGCATCCTTATGGAAGGTGTTCCAGGACAATATTCCTGAGTTTTGAATTCGTCCTGATGCAGCCCCTCCTGGGAAACTCGTGCTCGTCCTCTGAGGCTCCGAGTGCAGAGACCTCGATGGCAACTGCAGAAATGAAGGGCTGCGTTGAGTTGTCGAGAAGCAAGAACATAGACAGCGCCTTGTGTTTGGGAGTCAGCAGCTGCTAGACTTTTGCGATTGTCTTCACGGTGCACTGAATACCAGGACGGCATGTGCACGTTAAAACAACGGGTTGGTCAAGAGTAATCGAAAGATCACGGCCGTCAGAAAGCAGCTTATATATTGCCCTAAAAAGAGTACTGTTTTTGGAGTGTGCAGTAAAATCGTGTTTCTGGACAAGGGAGGCATAAGTGCGCTGCGCTCCTAAGCTATCTCCCTGCGAGACACACTGCCAAAGCTTTTCGCTATGATGCAGTCTAGTGCAGACGCACACTGCGGCTCTCCGGAGCTGTCCGAAGCCAAGCGCCGGTGGCCGGCGTCTTTCGGCTGAAGCAGCGCTTCGGAGCGTACGGCTGTTGTGTGCGCGAAGCAGCCGCTTCTCCTGCTCCGGGAGCCGGACAGAGCGGTAGCTTGTACGAGGGCGAAGAACGAAGCCGCAGAGCACCGGGCTTCTGCGCGCACCCTAAGGACTGCTAGAGGACCGTGGTGGCCGCTCACCTGCCCCTTCAATTCCCTTCTAGCATCCTTATGGAAGATGTTCCAGGACAATTTTCCTGAGTTTTGAATTCGTCCTGATGCAGCCCCTCCTGGGAAACTCGTGCTCGTCCTCTGAGGCTCCGAGTGCAGAGACCTCGATGGCAACTGCAGAAATAAAGGGCTGCGTTGAGTTGTCGAGAAGCAAGAACATAGCCAGCGCCTTGTGTTTGGGAGTCAGCAGCTGCTAGACTTTTGCGATTGCTTTCACTGTGCACTGAATACCAGGACGGCATGTGCACGTTAAAACAATGAGCTGGGCAAGAGTAATCGAAAGATCACGGCCGTCAGAAAGCAGCTTATATATTGCCCTAAAAAGAGCACTGCTTTTGGAGTGTGCAGTAAAATCGTGTTTCTGGACAAGGGAGGCATAAGTGCGCTGCGCTCCTAAGCTATCTCCCTGCGAGACACACTGCCAAAGCTTTTTGCTATGATGCAGTCTAGTGCAGACGCACACTACGGCTCTCGGCTGCTGTCCTAAGTGAAGCGCTGGTCGCCGGCGTCTTTCGGCTGAAGTAGCGCTTCGGAGCGTACGGCTGCCGCTCCGCTGTTGTGTGCGCGAAGCAGCCGCTTCTCCTGCTCCGGGAGCCGGACAGAGCGCTAGCTTGTACGAGGGCGAAGAACGAAGCCGCAGAGCACCGGGCTTCTGCGCGCACCCTAAGGACTGCTAGAGGACCGTGGTGGCCGCTCACCTGCCTCTTCAATTCCCTTCTAGCATACTTATGGAAGATGTTCCAGGACAATTTTCCTGAGTTTTGAATTCGTCCTGATGCAGCCCCTCCTGGGAAACTTGTGCTCGTCCTCTGAGGCTCCGAGTGCAGAGACCTCGATGGCAACTGCAGAAATGAAGGGCTGCGTTGAGTTGTCGAGAAGCAAGAACATAGACAGCGCCTTGTGTTTGGGAGTCAGCAGTTGCTGGACTTTTGCGATTGCTTTCACGGTGCACTGAATACCAGGACGGCATGTGCACGTTAAAACAACGAGCTGGGCAAGAGTAATCGAAAGATCACGGCCGTCAGAAAGCAGCTTATATATTGCCCTGGAAAGGACAGTGTTTTTGAAATGTGCAGTAAAATCGTGTTTCTGGACAAGGGCGGCATAAGTGCGCTACGCTCCTAAGCTATCTCCCTGCGAGACACACTGCCAAAGCTTTTCGCTATGATGCAGTCTAGTGCAGACGCACACTACGGCTCTCCGGAGCTGTCCGAAGCCAAGCGCCGGTGGCCGGCGTCTTTCGGCTGAAGCAGCGCTTCGGAGCGTACGGCTGTTGTGTGCGCGAAGCAGCCGCTTCTCCTGCTCCGGGAGCCGGACAGAGCGGTAGCTTGTACGAGGGCGAAGAACGAAGCCGCAGAGCACCGGGCTTCTGCGCGCACCCTAAGGACTGCTAGAGGACCGTGGTGGCTGCTCACCTGCCTCTTCAATTCCCTTCTAGCATACTTATGGAAGATGTTCCAGGACAATTTTCCTGAGTTTTGAATTCGTCCTGATGCAGCCCCTCCTGGGAAACTCGTGCTCGTCCTCTGAGGCTCCGAGTGCAGAGACCTCGATGGCAACTGCAGAAATGAAGGGCTGCGTTGAGTTGTCGAGAAGCAAGAACATAGCCAGCGCCTTGTGTTTGGGAGTCAGCAGTTGCTGGACTTTTGCGATTGCTTTCACGGTGCACTGAATACCAGGACGGCATGTGCACGTTAAAACAACGAGCTGGGCATGAGCAGGAAGGGAGCACGGCCATCAAAGAGCATCTGGCATCTTGCCCTGGAAAGAGCACTGCTTTTGGAGTGTGCAGTAAAATCGTGTTTCTGGACAAGGGAGGCATAAGTGCGCTGCGCTCCTAAGCTATCTCCCTGCGAGACACACTGCCAAAGCTTTTCGCTATGATGCAGTCTAGTGCAGACGCACACTACGGCTCTCCGGAGCTGTCCGAAGCCAAGCGCCGGTGGCCGGCGTCTTTCGGCTGAAGCAGCGCTTCGGAGCGTACGGCTGTTGTGTGCGCGAAGCAGCCGCTTCTCCTGCTCCGGGAGCCGGACAGAGCGGTAGCTTGTACGAGGGCGAAGAACGAAGCCGCAGAGCACCGGGCTTCTGCGCGCACCCTAAGGACTGCTAGAGGACCGTGGTGGCTGCTCACCTGCCTCTTCAATTCCCTTCTAGCATACTTATGGAAGATGTTCCAGGACAATTTTCCTGAGTTTTGAATTCGTCCTGATGCAGCCCCTCCTGGGAAACTCGTGCTCGTCCTCTGAGGCTCCGAGTGCAGAGACCTCGATGGCAACTGCAGAAATGAAGGGCTGCGTTGAGTTGTCGAGAAGCAAGAACATAGCCAGCGCCTTGTGTTTGGGAGTCAGCAGTTGCTGGACTTTTGCGATTGCTTTCACGGTGCACTGAATACCAGGACGGCATGTGCACGTTAAAACAACGAGCTGGGCAAGAGCAGGAAGGGAGCACGGCCATCAAAGAGCATCTGGCATCTTGCCCTGGAAAGAGCACTGCTTTTGGAGTGTGCAGTAAAATCGTGTTTCTGGACAAGGGAGGCATAAGTGCGCTGCGCTCCTAAGCTATCTCCCTGCGAGACACACTGCCAAAGCTTTTCGCTATGATGCAGTCTAGTGCAGACGCACACTACGGCTCTCGGCTGCTGTCCTAAGTGAAGCGCTGGTCGACGGCGTCTTTCGGCTGAAGTAGCGCTTCGGAGCGTACGGCTGCCGCTCCGCTGTTGTGTGCGCGAAGCAGCCGCTTCTCCTGCTCCGGGAGCCGGACAGAGCGCTAGCTTGTACGAGGGCGAAGAACGAAGCCGCAGAGCACCGGGCTTCTGCGCGCACCCTAAGGACTGCTAGAGGACCGTGGTGGCCGCTCACCTGCCTCTTCAATTCCCTTCTAGCATACTTATGGAAGATATTCCAGGACAATTTTCCTGAGTTTTGAATTCGTCCTGATGCAGCCCCTCCTGGGAAACTTGTGCTCGTCCTCTGAGGCTCCGAGTGCAGAGACCTCGATGGCAACTGCAGAAATGAAGGGCTGCGTTGAGTTGTCGAGAAGCAAGAACATAGACAGCGCCTTGTGTTTGGGAGTCAGCAGTTGCTGGACTTTTGCGATTGCTTTCACGGTGCACTGAATACCAGGACGGCATGTGCACGTTAAAACAACGAGCTGGGCAAGAGTAATCGAAAGATCACGGCCGTCAGAAAGCAGCTTATATATTGCCCTGGAAAGGACAGTGTTTTTGAAATGTGCAGTAAAATCGTGTTTCTGGACAAGGGCGGCATAAGTGCGCTACGCTCCTAAGCTATCTCCCTGCGAGACACACTGCCAAAGCTTTTCGCTATGATGCAGTCTAGTGCAGACGCACACTACGGCTCTCCGGAGCTGTCCGAAGCCAAGCGCCGGTGGCCGGCGTCTTTCGGCTGAAGCAGCGCTTCGGAGCGTACGGCTGTTGTGTGCGCGAAGCAGCCGCTTCTCCTGCTCCGCGAGCCGCACAGAGCGGTAGCTTGTACGAGGGCGAAGAACGAAGCCGCAGAGCACCGGGCTTCTGCGCGCACCCTAAGGACTGCTAGAGGACCGTGGTGGCTGCTCACCTGCCTCTTCAATTCCATTCTAGCATCCTTATGGAAGATGTTCCAGGACAATTTTCCTGAGTTTTGAATTCGTCCTGATGCAGCCCCTCCTGGGAAACTCGTGCTCGTCCTCTGAGGCTCCGAGTGCAGAGACCTCGATGGCAACTGCAGAAATGAAGGGCTGCGTTGAGTTGTCGAGAAGCAAGAACATAGCCAGCGCCTTGTGTTTGGGAGTCAGCAGCTGCTGGACTTTTGCGATTGCTTTCACTGTGCACTGAATACCAGGACGGCATGTGCACGTTAAAACAACGAGCTGGGCAAGAGTAATCGAAAGATCACGGCCGTCAGAAAGCAGCTTATATATTGCCCTGGAAAGGACAGTGTTTTTGGAGTGTGCAGTAAAATCGTGTTTCTGGACAAGGGCGGCATAAGTGCGCTGAGCTCCTAAGCTATATCCCTGCGAGACACACTGCCAAAGCTTTTCGCTATGATGCAGTCTAGTGCAGACGCACACTACGGCTCTCCGGAGCTGTCCGAAGCCAAGCGCCGGTGGCCGGCGTCTTTCGGCTGAAGCAGCGCTTCGGAGCGTACGGCTGTTGTGTGCGCGAAGCAGCCGCTTCTCCTGCTCCGGGAGCCGGACAGAGCGGTAGCTTGTACGAGGGCGAAGAACGAAGCCGCAGAGCACCGGGCTTCTGCGCGCACCCTAAGGACTGCTAGAGGACCGTGGTGGCCGCTCGCCTGCCCCTTCAATTCCATTCTAGCATCCTTATGGAAGGTGTTCCAGGACAATTTTCCTGAGTTTTGAATTCGTCCTGATGCAGCCCCTCCTGGGAAACTCGTGCTCGTCCTCTGAGTCTCCGACATGCAGAGACCTCGATGGCAACTGCAGAAATGAAGGGCTGCGTTGAGTTGTCGAGAAGCAAGAACATAGACAGCGCCTTGTGTTTGGGAGTCAGCAGCTGCTGGACTTTTGCGATTGCTTTCACGGTGCACTGAATACCAGGACGGCATGTGCACGTTAAAACAACGAGCTGGGCAAGAGTAATCGAAAGATCACGGCCGTCAGAAAGCAGCTTATATATTGCCCTGGAAAGGACAGTGTTTTTGAAATGTGCAGTAAAATCGTGTTTCTGGACAAGGGCGGCATAAGTGCGCTACGCTCCTAAGCTATCTCCCTGCGAGACACACTGCCAAAGCTTTTCGCTATGATGCAGTCTAGTGCAGACGCACACTGCGGCTCTCCGGAGCTGTCCGAAGCCAAGCACCGGTGGCCGGCGTCTTTTGGCTGAAGCAGCGCTTCGGAGCGTACGGCTGTTGTGTGCGCGAAGCAGCCGCTTCTCCTGCTCCGGGAGCCGGACAGAGCGGTAGCTTGTACGAGGGCGAAGAACGAAGCCGCAGAGCACCGGGCTTCTGCGCGCACCCTAAGGACTGCTAGAGGACCGTGGTGGCTGCTCACCTGCCTCTTCAATTCCCTTCTAGCATCCTTATGGAAGATGTTCCAGGACAATTTTCCTGAGTTTTGAATTCGTCCTGATGCAGCCCCTCCTGGGAAACTCGTGCTCGTCCTCTGAGGCTCCGAGTGCAGAGACCTCGATGGCAACTGCAGAAATGAAGGGCTGCGTTGAGTTGTCGAGAAGCAAGAACATAGCCAGCGCCTTGTGTTTGGGAGTCAGCAGTTGCAGGACTTTTGCGATTGCTTTCACGGTGCACTGAATACCAGGACGGCATGTGCACGTTAAAACAACGAGCTGGGCAAGAGCAGGAAGGGAGCACGGCCATCAAAGAGCATCTGGCATCTTGCCCTGGAAAGAGCACTGTTTTTGGAGTGTGCAGTAAAATCGTGTTTCTGGACAAGGGCGGCATAAGTGCGCTGCGCTCCTAAGCTATCTCCCTGCGAGACACACTGCCAAAGCTTTTCGCTATGATGCAGTCTAGTGCAGACGCACACTACGGCTCTCCGGAGCTGTCCGAAGCCAAGCGCCGGTGGCCGGCGTCTTTTGGCTGAAGCAGCGTTTCGGAGCGTACGGCTGTTGTGTGCGCGAAGCAGCCGCTTCTCCTGCTCCGGGAGCCGGACAGAGCGGTAGCTTGTACGAGGGCGAAGAACGAAGCCGCAGAGCACCGGGCTTCTGCGCGCACCCTAAGGACTGCTAGAGGACCGTGGTGGCCGCTCGCCTGCCCCTTCAATTCCATTCTAGCATCCTTATGGAAGGTGTTCCAGGACAATATTCCTGAGTTTTGAATTCGTCCTGATGCAGCCCCTCCTGGGAAACTCGTGCTCGTCCTCTGAGGCTCCGAGTGCAGAGACCTCGATGGCAACTGCAGAAATGAAGGGCTGCGTTGAGTTGTCGAGAAGCAAGAACATAGACAGCGCCTTGTGTTTGGGAGTCAGCAGCTGCTAGACTTTTGCGATTGTCTTCACGGTGCACTGAATACCAGGACGGCATGTGCACGTTAAAACAACGGGTTGGTCAAGAGTAATCGAAAGATCACGGCCGTCAGAAAGCAGCTTATATATTGCCCTAAAAAGAGTACTGTTTTTGGAGTGTGGAGTAAAATCGTGTTTCTGGACAAGGGAGGCATAAGTGCGCTGCGCTCCTAAGCTATCTCCCTGCGAGACACACTGCCAAAGCTTTTCGCTATGATGCAGTCTAGTGCAGACGCACACTACGGCTCTCCGGAGCTGTCCGAAGCCAAGCGCCGGTGGCCGGCGTCTTTCGGCTGAAGCAGCGCTTCGGAGCGTACGGCTGCCGCTCCGCTGTTGTGTGCGCGAAGCAGCCGCTTCTCCTGCTCCGGGAGCCGGACAGAGCGGTAGCTTGTACGAGGGCGAAGAACGAAGCCGCAGAGCACCGGGCTTCTGCGCGCACCCTAAGGACTGCTAGAGGACCGTGGTGGCCGCTCGCCTGCCCCTTCAATTCCATTCTAGCATCCTTATGGAAGGTGTTCCAGGACAATTTTCCTGAGTTTTGAATTCGTCCTGATGCAGCCCCTCCTGGGAAACTCGTGCTCGTCCTCTGAGGCTCCGAGTGCAGAGACCTCGATGGCAACTGCAGAAATGAAGGGCTGCGTTGAGTTGTCGAGAAGCAAGAACATAGACAGCGCCTTGTGTTTGGGAGTCAGCAGCTGCTAGACTTTTGCGATTGTCTTCACGGTGCACTGAATACCAGGACAGCATGTGCACGTTAAAACAACGAGTTGGGCAAGAGTAATCGAAAGATCACGGCCGTCAGAAAGCAGCTTATATATTGCCCTAAAAAGAGTACTGCTTTTGGAGTGTGCAGTAAAATCGTGTTTCTGGACAAGGGAGGCATAAGTGCGCTGCGCTCCTAAGCTATCTCCCTGCGAGACACACTGCCAAAGCTTTTCGCTATGATGCAGTCTAGTGCAGACGCACACTACGGCTCTCCGGAGCTGTCCGAAGCCAAGCGCCGGTGGCCGGCGTCTTTCGGCTGAAGCAGCGCTTCGGAGCGTACGGCTGTTGTGTGCGCGAAGCAGCCGCTTCTCCTGCTCCGGGAGCCGGACAGAGCGCTAGCTTGTACGAGGGCGAAGAACGAAGCCGCAGAGCACCGGGCTTCTGCGCGCACCCTAAGGACTGCTAGAGGACCGTGGTGGCCGCTCACCTGCCCCTTCAATTCCCTTCTAGCATCCTTATGGAAGATGTTCCAGGACAATTTTCCTGAGTTTTGAATTCGTCCTGATGCAGCCCCTCCTGGGAAACTCGTGCTCGTCCTCTGAGGCTCCGAGTGCAGAGACCTCGATGGCAACTGCAGAAATAAAGGGCTGCGTTGAGTTGTCGAGAAGCAAGAACATAGCCAGCGCCTTGTGTTTGGGAGTCAGCAGCTGCTAGACTTTTGCGATTGCTTTCACTGTGCACTGAATACCAGGACGGCATGTGCACGTTAAAACAATGAGCTGGGCAAGAGTAATCGAAAGATCACGGCCGTCAGAAAGCAGCTTATATATTGCCCTAAAAAGAGCACTGCTTTTGGAGTGTGCAGTAAAATCGTGTTTCTGGACAAGGGCGGCATAAGTGCGCTGCGCTCCTAAGCTATCTCCCTGCGAGACACACTGCCAAAGCTTTTTGCTATGATGCAGTCTAGTGCAGACGCACACTACGGCTCTCGGCTGCTGTCCTAAGTGAAGCGCTGGTCGACGGCGTCTTTCGGCTGAAGTAGCGCTTCGGAGCGTACGGCTGCCGCTCCGCTGTTGTGTGCGCGAAGCAGCCGCTTCTCCTGCTCCGGGAGCCGGACAGAGCGCTAGCTTGTACGAGGGCGAAGAACGAAGCCGCAGAGCACCGGGCTTCTGCGCGCACCCTAAGGACTGCTAGAGGACCGTGGTGGCCGCTCACCTGCCTCTTCAATTCCCTTCTAGCATACTTATGGAAGATGTTCCAGGACAATTTTCCTGAGTTTTGAATTCGTCCTGATGCAGCCCCTCCTGGGAAACTTGTGCTCGTCCTCTGAGGCTCCGAGTGCAGAGACCTCGATGGCAACTGCAGAAATGAAGGGCTGCGTTGAGTTGTCGAGAAGCAAGAACATAGCCAGCGCCTTGTGTTTGGGAGTCAGCAGTTGCTGGACTTTTGCGATTGCTTTCACGGTGCACTGAATACCAGGACGGCATGTGCACGTTAAAACAACGAGCTGGGCAAGAGTAATCGAAAGATCACGGCCGTCAGAAAGCAGCTTATATATTGCCCTGGAAAGGACAGTGTTTTTGAAATGTGCAGTAAAATCGTGTTTCTGGACAAGGGCGGCATAAGTGCGCTACGCTCCTAAGCTATCTCCCTGCGAGACACACTGCCAAAGCTTTTCGCTATGATGCAGTCTAGTGCAGACGCACACTACGGCTCTCCGGAGCTGTCCGAAGCCAAGCGCCGGTGGCCGGCGTCTTTCGGCTGAAGCAGCGCTTCGGAGCGTACGGCTGTTGTGTGCGCGAAGCAGCCGCTTCTCCTGCTCCGGGAGCCGGACAGAGCGCTAGCTTGTACGAGGGCGAAGAACGAAGCCGCAGAGCACCGGGCTTCTGCGCGCACCCTAAGGACTGCTAGAGGACCGTGGTGGCTGCTCACCTGCCTCTTCAATTCCCTTCTAGCATCCTTATGGAAGATGTTCCAGGACAATTTTCCTGAGTTTTGAATTCGTCCTGATGCAGCCCCTCCTGGGAAACTCGTGCTCGTCCTCTGAGGCTCCGAGTGCAGAGACCTCGATGGCAACTGCAGAAATGAAGGGCTGCGTTGAGTTGTCGAGAAGCAAGAACATAGCCAGCGCCTTGTGTTTGGGAGTCAGCAGCTGCTGGACTTTTGCGATTGCTTTCACTGTGCACTGAATACCAGGACGGCATGTGCACGTTAAAACAACGAGCTGGGCAAGAGTAATCGAAAGATCACGGCCGTCAGAAAGCAGCTTATATATTGCCCTGGAAAGGACAGTGTTTTTGGAGTGTGCAGTAAAATCGTGTTTCTGGACAAGGGCGGCATAAGTGCGCTGCGCTCCTAAGCTATCTCCCTGCGAGACACACTGCCAAAGCTTTTCGCTATGATGCAGTCTAGTGCAGACGCACACTGCGGCTCTCCGGAGCTGTCCGAAGCCAAGCGCCGGTGGCCGGCGTCTTTCGGCTGAAGCAGCGCTTCGGAGCGTACGGCTGTTGTGTGCGCGAAGCAGCCGCTTCTCCTGCTCCGGGAGCCGAACAGAGCGGTAGCTTGTACGAGGGCGAAGAACGAAGCCGCAGAGCACCGGGCTTCTGCGCGCACCCTAAGGACTGCTAGAGGACCGTGGTGGCTGCTCACCTGCCTCTTCAATTCCCTTCTAGCATCCTTATGGAAGATGTTCCAGGACAATTTTCCTGAGTTTTGAATTCGTCCTGATGCAGCCCCTCCTGGGAAACTCGTGCTCGTCCTCTGAGGCTCCGAGTGCAGAGACCTCGATGGCAACTGCAGAAATGAAGGGCTGCGTTGAGTTGTCGAGAAGCAAGAACATAGACAGCGCCTTGTGTTTGGGAGTCAGCAGTTGCTGGACTTTTGCGATTGCTTTCACGGTGCACTGAATACCAGGACGGCATGTGCACGTTAAAACAACGAGCTGGGCAAGAGCAGGAAGGGAGCACGGCCATCAAAGAGCATCTGGCATCTTGCCCTGGAAAGAGCACTGTTTTTGGAGTGTGCAGTAAAATCGTGTTTCTGGACAAGGGAGGCATAAGTGCGCTGCGCTCCTAAGCTATATCCCTGCGAGACACACTGCCAAAGCTTTTCGCTATGATGCAGTCTAGTGCAGACGCACACTAGGGCTCTCCGGAGCTGTCCGAAGCCAAGCGCCGGTGGCCGGCGTCTTTCGGCTGAAGCAGCGCTTCGGAGCGTACGGCTGTTGTGTGCGCGAAGCAGCCGCTTCTCCTGCTCCGGGAGCCGGACAGAGCGGTAGCTTGTACGAGGGCGAAGAACGAAGCCGCAGAGCACCGGGCTTCTGCGCGCACCCTAAGGACTGCTAGAGGACCGTGGTGGCCGCTCGCCTGCCCCTTCAATTCCATTCTAGCATCCTTATGGAAGGTGTTCCAGGACAATATTCCTGAGTTTTGAATTCGTCCTGATGCAGCCCCTCCTGGGAAACTCGTGCTCGTCCTCTGAGGCTCCGAGTGCAGAGACCTCGATGGCAACTGCAGAAATGAAGGGCTGCGTTGAGTTGTCGAGAAGCAAGAACATAGCCAGCGCCTTGTGTTTGGGAGTCAGCAGCTGCTAGACTTTTGCGATTGTCTTCACGGTGCACTGAATACCAGGACGGCATGTGCACGTTAAAACAACGGGTTGGTCAAGAGTAATCGAAAGATCACGGCCGTCAGAAAGCAGCTTATATATTGCCCTAAAAAGAGTACTGTTTTTGGAGTGTGCAGTAAAATCGTGTTTCTGGACAAGGGAGGCATAAGTGCGCTGCGCTCCTAAGCTATCTCCCTGCGAGACACACTGCCAAAGCTTTTCGCTATGATGCAGTCTAGTGCAGACGCACACTACGGCTCTCCGGAGCTGTCCGAAGCCAAGCGCCGGTGGCCGGCGTCTTTCGGCTGAAGCAGCGCTTCGGAGCGTACGGCTGCCGCTCCGCTGTTGTGTGCGCGAAGCAGCCGCTTCTCCTGCTCCGGGAGCCGGACAGAGCGGTAGCTTGTACGAGGGCGAAGAACGAAGCCGCAGAGCACCGGGCTTCTGCGCGCACCCTAAGGACTGCTAGAGGACCGTGGTGGCCGCTCGCCTGCCCCTTCAATTCCATTCTAGCATCCTTATGGAAGGTGTTCCAGGACAATTTTCCTGAGTTTTGAATTCGTCCTGATGCAGCCCCTCCTGGGAAACTCGTGCTCGTCCTCTGAGGCTCCGAGTGCAGAGACCTCGATGGCAACTGCAGAAATGAAGGGCTGCGTTGAGTTGTCGAGAAGCAAGAACATAGACAGCGCCTTGTGTTTGGGAGTCAGCAGCTGCTAGACTTTTGCGATTGTCTTCACGGTGCACTGAATACCAGGACGGCATGTGCACGTTAAAACAACGAGTTGGGCAAGAGTAATCGAAAGATCACGGCCGTCAGAAAGCAGCTTATATATTGCCCTAAAAAGAGTACTGTTTTTGGAGTGTGCAGTAAAATCGTGTTTCTGGACAAGGGAGGCATAAGTGCGCTGCGCTCCTAAGCTATCTCCCTGCGAGACACACTGCCAAAGCTTTTCGCTATGATGCAGTCTAGTGCAGACGCACACTACGGCTCTCCGGAGCTGTCCGAAGCCAAGCGCCGGTGGCCGGCGTCTTTCGGCTGAAGCAGCGTTTCGGAGCGTACGGCTGTTGTGTGCGCGAAGCAGCCGCTTCTCCTGCTCCGGGAGCCGGACAGAGCGGTAGCTTGTACGAGGGCGAAGAACGAAGCCGCAGAGCACCGGGCTTCTGCGCGCACCCTAAGGACTGCTAGAGGACCGTGGTGGCCGCTCGCCTGCCCCTTCAATTCCATTCTAGCATCCTTATGGAAGGTGTTCCAGGACAATATTCCTGAGTTTTGAATTCGTCCTGATGCAGCCCCTCCTGGGAAACTCGTGCTCGTCCTCTGAGGCTCCGAGTGCAGAGACCTCGATGGCAACTGCAGAAATGAAGGGCTGCGTTGAGTTGTCGAGAAGCAAGAACATAGCCAGCGCCTTGTGTTTGGGAGTCAGCAGCTGCTAGACTTTTGCGATTGTCTTCACGGTGCACTGAATACCAGGACGGCATGTGCACGTTAAAACAACGGGTTGGTCAAGAGTAATCGAAAGATCACGGCCGTCAGAAAGCAGCTTATATATTGCCCTAAAAAGAGTACTGTTTTTGGAGTGTGCAGTAAAATCGTGTTTCTGGACAAGGGCGGCATAAGTGCGCTGCGCTCCTAAGCTATCTCCCTGCGAGACACACTGCCAAAGCTTTTCGCTATGATGCAGTCTAGTGCAGACGCACACTACGGCTCTCCGGAGCTGTCCGAAGCCAAGCGCCGGTGGCCGGCGTCTTTCGGCTGAAGCAGCGCTTCGGAGCGTACGGCTGCCGCTCCGCTGTTGTGTGCGCGAAGCAGCCGCTTCTCCTGCTCCGGGAGCCGGACAGAGCGGTAGCTTGTACGAGGGCGAAGAACGAAGCCGCAGAGCACCGGGCTTCTGCGCGCACCCTAAGGACTGCTAGAGGACCGTGGTGGCCGCTCGCCTGCCCCTTCAATTCCATTCTAGCATCCTTATGGAAGGTGTTCCAGGACAATTTTCCTGAGTTTTGAATTCGTCCTGATGCAGCCCCTCCTGGGAAACTCGTGCTCGTCCTCTGAGGCTCCGAGTGCAGAGACCTCGATGGCAACTGCAGAAATGAAGGGCTGCGTTGAGTTGTCGAGAAGCAAGAACATAGACAGCGCCTTGTGTTTGGGAGTCAGCAGCTGCTAGACTTTTGCGATTGTCTTCACGGTGCACTGAATACCAGGACGGCATGTGCACGTTAAAACAACGAGTTGGGCAAGAGTAATCGAAAGATCACGGCCGTCAGAAAGCAGCTTATATATTGCCCTAAAAAGAGTACTGCTTTTGGAGTGTGCAGTAAAATCGTGTTTCTGGACAAGGGAGGCATAAGTGCGCTGCGCTCCTAAGCTATCTCCCTGCGAGACACACTGCCAAAGCTTTTCGCTATGATGCAGTCTAGTGCAGACGCACACTAGGGCTCTCCGGAGCTGTCCGAAGCCAAGCGCCGGTGGCCGGCGTCTTTCGGCTGAAGCAGCGCTTCGGAGCGGACGGCTGTTGTGTGCGCGAAGCAGCCGCTTCTCCTGCTCCGGGAGCCGGACAGAGCGCTAGCTTGTACGAGGGCGAAGAACGAAGCCGCAGAGCACCGGGCTTCTGCGCGCACCCTAAGGACTGCTAGAGGACCGTGGTGGCCGCTCACCTGCCCCTTCAATTCCCTTCAAGCATCCTTATGGAAGATGTTCCAGGACAATTTTCCTGAGTTTTGAATTCGTCCTGATGCAGCCCCTCCTGGGAAACTCGTGCTCGTCCTCTGAGGCTCCGAGTGCAGAGACCTCGATGGCAACTGCAGAAATGAAGGGCTGCGTTGAGTTGTCGAGAAGCAAGAACATAGCCAGCGCCTTGTGTTTGGGAGTCAGCAGCTGCTAGACTTTTGCGATTGCTTTCACTGTGCACTGAATACCAGGACGGCATGTGCACGTTAAAACAACGAGCTGGGCAAGAGTAATCGAAAGATCACGGCCGTCAGAAAGCAGCTTATATATTGCCCTAAAAAGAGCACTGCTTTTGGAGTGTGCAGTAAAATCGTGTTTCTGGACAAGGGAGGCATAAGTGCGCTGCGCTCCTAAGCTATCTCCCTGCGAGACACACTGCCAAAGCTTTTTGCTATGATGCAGTCTAGTGCAGACGCACACTACGGCTCTCGGCTGCTGTCCTAAGTGAAGCGCTGGTCGCCGGCGTCTTTCGGCTGAAGTAGCGCTTCGGAGCGTACGGCTGCCGCTCCGCTGTTGTGTGCGCGAAGCAGCCGCTTCTCCTGCTCCGGGAGCCGGACAGAGCGCTAGCTTGTACGAGGGCGAAGAACGAAGCCGCAGAGCACCGGGCTTCTGCGCGCACCCTAAGGACTGCTAGAGGACCGTGGTGGCCGCTCACCTGCCTCTTCAATTCCCTTCTAGCATACTTATGGAAGATGTTCCAGGACAATTTTCCTGAGTTTTGAATTCGTCCTGATGCAGCCCCTCCTGGGAAACTTGTGCTCGTCCTCTGAGGCTCCGAGTGCAGAGACCTCGATGGCAACTGCAGAAATGAAGGGCTGCGTTGAGTTGTCGAGAAGCAAGAACATAGCCAGCGCCTTGTGTTTGGGAGTCAGCAGTTGCTGGACTTTTGCGATTGCTTTCACGGTGCACTGAATACCAGGACGGCATGTGCACGTTAAAACAACGAGCTGGGCAAGAGTAATCGAAAGATCACGGCCGTCAGAAAGCAGCTTATATATTGCCCTGGAAAGGACAGTGTTTTTGAAATGTGCAGTAAAATCGTGTTTCTGGACAAGGGCGGCATAAGTGCGCTACGCTCCTAAGCTATCTCCCTGCGAGACACACTGCCAAAGCTTTTCGCTATGATGCAGTCTAGTGCAGACGCACACTACGGCTCTCCGGAGCTGTCCGAAGCCAAGCGCCGGTGGCCGGCGTCTTTCGGCTGAAGCAGCGCTTCGGAGCGTACGGCTGCCGCTCCGCTGTTGTGTGCGCGAAGCAGCCGCTTCTCCTGCTCCGGGAGCCGGACAGAGCGGTAGCTTGTACGAGGGCGAAGAACGAAGCCGCAGAGCACCGGGCTTCTGCGCGCACCCTAAGGACTGCTAGAGGACCGTGGTGGCCGCTCGCCTGCCCCTTCAATTCCATTCTAGCATCCTTATGGAAGGTGTTCCAGGACAATTTTCCTGAGTTTTGAATTCGTCCTGATGCAGCCCCTCCTGGGAAACTCGTGCTCGTCCTCTGAGGCTCCGAGTGCAGAGACCTCGATGGCAACTGCAGAAATGAAGGGCTGCGTTGAGTTGTCGAGAAGCAAGAACATAGCCAGCGCCTTGTGTTTGGGAGTCAGCAGCTGCTGGACTTTTGCGATTGCTTTCACTGTGCACTGAATACCAGGACGGCATGTGCACGTTAAAACAACGAGCTGGGCAAGAGTAATCGAAAGATCACGGCCGTCAGAAAGCAGCTTATATATTGCCCTGGAAAGGACAGTGTTTTTGGAGTGTGCAGTAAAATCGTGTTTCTGGACAAGGGCGGCATAAGTGCGCTGCGCTCCTAAGCTATCTCCCTGCGAGACACACTGCCAAAGCTTTTCGCTATGATGCAGTCTAGTGCAGACGCACACTGCGGCTCTCCGGAGCTGTCCGAAGCCAAGCGCCGGTGGCCGGCGTCTTTCGGCTGAAGCAGCGCTTCGGAGCGTACGGCTGTTGTGTGCGCGAAGCAGCCGCTTCTCCTGCTCCGGGAGCCGAACAGAGCGGTAGCTTGTACGAGGGCGAAGAACGAAGCCGCAGAGCACCGGGCTTCTGCGCGCACCCTAAGGACTGCTAGAGGACCGTGGTGGCTGCTCACCTGCCTCTTCAATTCCCTTCTAGCATCCTTATGGAAGATGTTCCAGGACAATTTTCCTGAGTTTTGAATTCGTCCTGATGCAGCCCCTCCTGGGAAACTCGTGCTCGTCCTCTGAGGCTCCGAGTGCAGAGACCTCGATGGCAACTGCAGAAATGAAGGGCTGCGTTGAGTTGTCGAGAAGCAAGAACATAGACAGCGCCTTGTGTTTGGGAGTCAGCAGTTGCTGGACTTTTGCGATTGCTTTCACGGTGCACTGAATACCAGGACGGCATGTGCACGTTAAAACAACGAGCTGGGCAAGAGCAGGAAGGGAGCACGGCCATCAAAGAGCATCTGGCATCTTGCCCTGGAAAGAGCACTGTTTTTGGAGTGTGCAGTAAAATCGTGTTTCTGGACAAGGGAGGCATAAGTGCGCTGCGCTCCTAAGCTATCTCCCTGCGAGACACACTGCCAAAGCTTTTCGCTATGATGCAGTCTAGTGCAGACGCACACTACGGCTCTCCGGAGCTGTCCGAAGCCAAGCGCCGGTGGCCGGCGTCTTTCGGCTGAAGCAGCGTTTCGGAGCGTACGGCTGTTGTGTGCGCGAAGCAGCCGCTTCTCCTGCTCCGGGAGCCGGACAGAGCGGTAGCTTGTACGAGGGCGAAGAACGAAGCCGCAGAGCACCGGGCTTCTGCGCGCACCCTAAGGACTGCTAGAGGACCGTGGTGGCCGCTCGCCTGCCCCTTCAATTCCATTCTAGCATCCTTATGGAAGGTGTTCCAGGACAATATTCCTGAGTTTTGAATTCGTCCTGATGCAGCCCCTCCTGGGAAACTCGTGCTCGTCCTCTGAGGCTCCGAGTGCAGAGACCTCGATGGCAACTGCAGAAATGAAGGGCTGCGTTGAGTTGTCGAGAAGCAAGAACATAGACAGCGCCTTGTGTTTGGGAGTCAGCAGCTGCTAGACTTTTGCGATTGTCTTCACGGTGCACTGAATACCAGGACGGCATGTGCACGTTAAAACAACGGGTTGGTCAAGAGTAATCGAAAGATCACGGCCGTCAGAAAGCAGCTTATATATTGCCCTAAAAAGAGTACTGTTTTTGGAGTGTGCAGTAAAATCGTGTTTCTGGACAAGGGAGGCATAAGTGCGCTGCGCTCCTAAGCTATCTCCCTGCGAGACACACTGCCAAAGCTTTTCGCTATGATGCAGTCTAGTGCAGACGCACACTGCGGCTCTCCGGAGCTGTCCGAAGCCAAGCGCCGGTGGCCGGCGTCTTTCGGCTGAAGCAGCGCTTCGGAGCGTACGGCTGCCGCTCCGCTGTTGTGTGCGCGAAGCAGCCGCTTCTCCTGCTCCGGGAGCCGGACAGAGCGGTAGCTTGTACGAGGGCGAAGAACGAAGCCGCAGAGCACCGGGCTTCTGCGCGCACCCTAAGGACTGCTAGAGGACCGTGGTGGCCGCTCGCCTGCCCCTTCAATTCCATTCTAGCATCCTTATGGAAGGTGTTCCAGGACAATTTTCCTGAGTTTTGAATTCGTCCTGATGCAGCCCCTCCTGGGAAACTCGTGCTCGTCCTCTGAGGCTCCGAGTGCAGAGACCTCGATGGCAACTGCAGAAATGAAGGGCTGCGTTGAGTTGTCGAGAAGCAAGAACATAGACAGCGCCTTGTGTTTGGGAGTCAGCAGCTGCTAGACTTTTGCGATTGTCTTCACGGTGCACTGAATACCAGGACGGCATGTGCACGTTAAAACAACGAGTTGGGCAAGAGTAATCGAAAGATCACGGCCGTCAGAAAGCAGCTTATATATTGCCCTAAAAAGAGTACTGCTTTTGGAGTGTGCAGTAAAATCGTGTTTCTGGACAAGGGAGGCATAAGTGCGCTGCGCTCCTAAGCTATCTCCCTGCGAGACACACTGCCAAAGCTTTTCGCTATGATGCAGTCTAGTGCAGACGCACACTACGGCTCTCCGGAGCTGTCCGAAGCCAAGCGCCGGTGGCCGGCGTCTTTCGGCTGAAGCAGCGCTTCGGAGCGTACGGCTGTTGTGTGCGCGAAGCAGCCGCTTCTCCTGCTCCGGGAGCCGGAGAGAGCGGTAGCTTGTACGAGGGCGAAGAACGAAGCCGCAGAGCACCGGGCTTCTGCGCGCACCCTAAGGACTGCTAGAGGACCGTGGTGGCCGCTCACCTGCCCCTTCAATTCCCTTCTAGCATCCTTATGGAAGATGTTCCAGGACAATTTTCCTGAGTTTTGAATTCGTCCTGATGCAGCCCCTCCTGGGAAACTCGTGCTCGTCCTCTGAGGCTCCGAGTGCAGAGACCTCGATGGCAACTGCAGAAATAAAGGGCTGCGTTGAGTTGTCGAGAAGCAAGAACATAGCCAGCGCCTTGTGTTTGGGAGTCAGCAGCTGCTAGACTTTTGCGATTGCTTTCACTGTGCACTGAATACCAGGACGGCATGTGCACGTTAAAACAATGAGCTGGGCAAGAGTAATCGAAAGATCACGGCCGTCAGAAAGCAGCTTATATATTGCCCTAAAAAGAGCACTGCTTTTGGAGTGTGCAGTAAAATCGTGTTTCTGGACAAGGGAGGCATAAGTGCGCTGCGCTCCTAAGCTATCTCCCTGCGAGACACACTGCCAAAGCTTTTTGCTATGATGCAGTCTAGTGCAGACGCACACTACGGCTCTCGGCTGCTGTCCTAAGTGAAGCGCTGGTCGCCGGCGTCTTTCGGCTGAAGTAGCGCTTCGGAGCGTACGGCTGCCGCTCCGCTGTTGTGTGCGCGAAGCAGCCGCTTCTCCTGCTCCGGGAGCCGGACAGAGCGCTAGCTTGTACGAGGGCGAAGAACGAAGCCGCAGAGCACCGGGCTTCTGCGCGCACCCTAAGGACTGCTAGAGGACCGTGGTGGCCGCTCACCTGCCTCTTCAATTCCCTTCTAGCATACTTATGGAAGATGTTCCAGGACAATTTTCCTGAGTTTTGAATTCGTCCTGATGCAGCCCCTCCTGGGAAACTTGTGCTCGTCCTCTGAGGCTCCGAGTGCAGAGACCTCGATGGCAACTGCAGAAATGAAGGGCTGCGTTGAGTTGTCGAGAAGCAAGAACATAGCCAGCGCCTTGTGTTTGGGAGTCAGCAGCTGCTAGACTTTTGCGATTGCTTTCACTGTGCACTGAATACCAGGACGGCATGTGCACGTTAAAACAACGAGCTGGGCAAGAGTAATCGAAAGATCACGGCCGTCAGAAAGCAGCTTATATATTGCCCTAAAAAGAGCACTGCTTTTGGAGTGTGCAGTAAAATCGTGTTTCTGGACAAGGGAGGCATAAGTGCGCTGCGCTCCTAAGCTATCTCCCTGCGAGACACACTGCCAAAGCTTTTTGCTATGATGCAGTCTAGTGCAGACGCACACTACGGCTCTCGGCTGCTGTCCTAAGTGAAGCGCTGGTCGCCGGCGTCTTTCGGCTGAAGTAGCGCTTCGGAGCGTACGGCTGCCGCTCCGCTGTTGTGTGCGCGAAGCAGCCGCTTCTCCTGCTCCGGGAGCCGGACAGAGCGCTAGCTTGTACGAGGGCGAAGAACGAAGCCGCAGAGCACCGGGCTTCTGCGCGCACCCTAAGGACTGCTAGAGGACCGTGGTGGCCGCTCACCTGCCTCTTCAATTCCCTTCTAGCATCCTTATGGAAGATGTTCCAGGACAATTTTCCTGAGTTTTGAATTCGTCCTGATGCAGCCCCTCCTGGGAAACTTGTGCTCGTCCTCTGAGGCTCCGAGTGCAGAGACCTCGATGGCAACTGCAGAAATGAAGGGCTGCGTTGAGTTGTCGAGAAGCAAGAACATAGCCAGCGCCTTGTGTTTGGGAGTCAGCAGTTGCTGGACTTTTGCGATTGCTTTCACGGTGCACTGAATACCAGGACGGCATGTGCACGTTAAAACAACGAGCTGGGCAAGAGTAATCGAAAGATCACGGCCGTCAGAAAGCAGCTTATATATTGCCCTGGAAAGGACAGTGTTTTTGAAATGTGCAGTAAAATCGTGTTTCTGGACAAGGGCGGCATAAGTGCGCTACGCTCCTAAGCTATCTCCCTGCGAGACACACTGCCAAAGCTTTTCGCTATGATGCAGTCTAGTGCAGACGCACACTACGGCTCTCCGGAGCTGTCCGAAGCCAAGCGCCGGTGGCCGGCGTCTTTCGGCTGAAGCAGCGCTTCGGAGCGTACGGCTGCCGCTCCGCTGTTGTGTGCGCGAAGCAGCCGCTTCTCCTGCTCCGGGAGCCGGACAGAGCGGTAGCTTGTACGAGGGCGAAGAACGAAGCCGCAGAGCACCGGGCTTCTGCGCGCACCCTAAGGACTGCTAGAGGACCGTGGTGGCCGCTCGCCTGCCCCTTCAATTCCATTCTAGCATCCTTATGGAAGGTGTTCCAGGACAATTTTCCTGAGTTTTGAATTCGTCCTGATGCAGCCCCTCCTGGGAAACTCGTGCTCGTCCTCTGAGGCTCCGAGTGCAGAGACCTCGATGGCAACTGCAGAAATGAAGGGCTGCGTTGAGTTGTCGAGAAGCAAGAACATAGCCAGCGCCTTGTGTTTGGGAGTCAGCAGCTGCTGGACTTTTGCGATTGCTTTCACTGTGCACTGAATACCAGGACGGCATGTGCACGTTAAAACAACGAGCTGGGCAAGAGTAATCGAAAGATCACGGCCGTCAGAAAGCAGCTTATATATTGCCCTGGAAAGGACAGTGTTTTTGGAGTGTGCAGTAAAATCGTGTTTCTGGACAAGGGCGGCATAAGTGCGCTGCGCTCCTAAGCTATCTCCCTGCGAGACACACTGCCAAAGCTTTTCGCTATGATGCAGTCTAGTGCAGACGCACACTGCGGCTCTCCGGAGCTGTCCGAAGCCAAGCGCCGGTGGCCGGCGTCTTTCGGCTGAAGCAGCGCTTCGGAGCGTACGGCTGTTGTGTGCGCGAAGCAGCCGCTTCTCCTGCTCCGGGAGCCGAACAGAGCGGTAGCTTGTACGAGGGCGAAGAACGAAGCCGCAGAGCACCGGGCTTCTGCGCGCACCCTAAGGACTGCTAGAGGACCGTGGTGGCTGCTCACCTGCCTCTTCAATTCCCTTCTAGCATCCTTATGGAAGATGTTCCAGGACAATTTTCCTGAGTTTTGAATTCGTCCTGATGCAGCCCCTCCTGGGAAACTCGTGCTCGTCCTCTGAGGCTCCGAGTGCAGAGACCTCGATGGCAACTGCAGAAATGAAGGGCTGCGTTGAGTTGTCGAGAAGCAAGAACATAGACAGCGCCTTGTGTTTGGGAGTCAGCAGTTGCTGGACTTTTGCGATTGCTTTCACGGTGCACTGAATACCAGGACGGCATGTGCACGTTAAAACAACGAGCTGGGCAAGAGCAGGAAGGGAGCACGGCCATCAAAGAGCATCTGGCATCTTGCCCTGGAAAGAGCACTGTTTTTGGAGTGTGCAGTAAAATCGTGTTTCTGGACAAGGGAGGCATAAGTGCGCTGCGCTCCTAAGCTATCTCCCTGCGAGACACACTGCCAAAGCTTTTCGCTATGATGCAGTCTAGTGCAGACGCACACTACGGCTCTCCGGAGCTGTCCGAAGCCAAGCGCCGGTGGCCGGCGTCTTTCGGCTGAAGCAGCGTTTCGGAGCGTACGGCTGTTGTGTGCGCGAAGCAGCCGCTTCTCCTGCTCCGGGAGCCGGACAGAGCGGTAGCTTGTACGAGGGCGAAGAACGAAGCCGCAGAGCACCGGGCTTCTGCGCGCACCCTAAGGACTGCTAGAGGACCGTGGTGGCCGCTCGCCTGCCCCTTCAATTCCATTCTAGCATCCTTATGGAAGGTGTTCCAGGACAATATTCCTGAGTTTTGAATTCGTCCTGATGCAGCCCCTCCTGGGAAACTCGTGCTCGTCCTCTGAGGCTCCGAGTGCAGAGACCTCGATGGCAACTGCAGAAATGAAGGGCTGCGTTGAGTTGTCGAGAAGCAAGAACATAGACAGCGCCTTGTGTTTGGGAGTCAGCAGCTGCTAGACTTTTGCGATTGTCTTCACGGTGCACTGAATACCAGGACGGCATGTGCACGTTAAAACAACGGGTTGGTCAAGAGTAATCGAAAGATCACGGCCGTCAGAAAGCAGCTTATATATTGCCCTAAAAAGAGTACTGTTTTTGGAGTGTGCAGTAAAATCGTGTTTCTGGACAAGGGAGGCATAAGTGCGCTGCGCTCCTAAGCTATCTCCCTGCGAGACACACTGCCAAAGCTTTTCGCTATGATGCAGTCTAGTGCAGACGCACACTGCGGCTCTCCGGAGCTGTCCGAAGCCAAGCGCCGGTGGCCGGCGTCTTTCGGCTGAAGCAGCGCTTCGGAGCGTACGGCTGTTGTGTGCGCGAAGCAGCCGCTTCTCCTGCTCCGGGAGCCGGACAGAGCGGTAGCTTGTACGAGGGCGAAGAACGAAGCCGCAGAGCACCGGGCTTCTGCGCGCACCCTAAGGACTGCTAGAGGACCGTGGTGGCCGCTCACCTGCCCCTTCAATTCCCTTCTAGCATCCTTATGGAAGATGTTCCAGGACAATTTTCCTGAGTTTTGAATTCGTCCTGATGCAGCCCCTCCTGGGAAACTCGTGCTCGTCCTCTGAGGCTCCGAGTGCAGAGACCTCGATGGCAACTGCAGAAATAAAGGGCTGCGTTGAGTTGTCGAGAAGCAAGAACATAGCCAGCGCCTTGTGTTTGGGAGTCAGCAGCTGCTAGACTTTTGCGATTGCTTTCACTGTGCACTGAATACCAGGACGGCATGTGCACGTTAAAACAATGAGCTGGGCAAGAGTAATCGAAAGATCACGGCCGTCAGAAAGCAGCTTATATATTGCCCTAAAAAGAGCACTGCTTTTGGAGTGTGCAGTAAAATCGTGTTTCTGGACAAGGGAGGCATAAGTGCGCTGCGCTCCTAAGCTATCTCCCTGCGAGACACACTGCCAAAGCTTTTTGCTATGATGCAGTCTAGTGCAGACGCACACTACGGCTCTCGGCTGCTGTCCTAAGTGAAGCGCTGGTCGCCGGCGTCTTTCGGCTGAAGTAGCGCTTCGGAGCGTACGGCTGCCGCTCCGCTGTTGTGTGCGCGAAGCAGCCGCTTCTCCTGCTCCGGGAGCCGGACAGAGCGCTAGCTTGTACGAGGGCGAAGAACGAAGCCGCAGAGCACCGGGCTTCTGCGCGCACCCTAAGGACTGCTAGAGGACCGTGGTGGCCGCTCACCTGCCTCTTCAATTCCCTTCTAGCATACTTATGGAAGATGTTCCAGGACAATTTTCCTGAGTTTTGAATTCGTCCTGATGCAGCCCCTCCTGGGAAACTTGTGCTCGTCCTCTGAGGCTCCGAGTGCAGAGACCTCGATGGCAACTGCAGAAATGAAGGGCTGCGTTGAGTTGTCGAGAAGCAAGAACATAGACAGCGCCTTGTGTTTGGGAGTCAGCAGTTGCTGGACTTTTGCGATTGCTTTCACGGTGCACTGAATACCAGGACGGCATGTGCACGTTAAAACAACGAGCTGGGCAAGAGTAATCGAAAGATCACGGCCGTCAGAAAGCAGCTTATATATTGCCCTGGAAAGGACAGTGTTTTTGAAATGTGCAGTAAAATCGTGTTTCTGGACAAGGGCGGCATAAGTGCGCTACGCTCCTAAGCTATCTCCCTGCGAGACACACTGCCAAAGCTTTTCGCTATGATGCAGTCTAGTGCAGACGCACACTACGGCTCTCCGGAGCTGTCCGAAGCCAAGCGCCGGTGGCCGGCGTCTTTCGGCTGAAGCAGCGCTTCGGAGCGTACGGCTGTTGTGTGCGCGAAGCAGCCGCTTCTCCTGCTCCGGGAGCCGGACAGAGCGGTAGCTTGTACGAGGGCGAAGAACGAAGCCGCAGAGCACCGGGCTTCTGCGCGCACCCTAAGGACTGCTAGAGGACCGTGGTGGCTGCTCACCTGCCTCTTCAATTCCCTTCTAGCATACTTATGGAAGATGTTCCAGGACAATTTTCCTGAGTTTTGAATTCGTCCTGATGCAGCCCCTCCTGGGAAACTCGTGCTCGTCCTCTGAGGCTCCGAGTGCAGAGACCTCGATGGCAACTGCAGAAATGAAGGGCTGCGTTGAGTTGTCGAGAAGCAAGAACATAGCCAGCGCCTTGTGTTTGGGAGTCAGCAGTTGCTGGACTTTTGCGATTGCTTTCACGGTGCACTGAATACCAGGACGGCATGTGCACGTTAAAACAACGAGCTGGGCATGAGCAGGAAGGGAGCACGGCCATCAAAGAGCATCTGGCATCTTGCCCTGGAAAGAGCACTGCTTTTGGAGTGTGCAGTAAAATCGTGTTTCTGGACAAGGGAGGCATAAGTGCGCTGCGCTCCTAAGCTATCTCCCTGCGAGACACACTGCCAAAGCTTTTCGCTATGATGCAGTCTAGTGCAGACGCACACTACGGCTCTCCGGAGCTGTCCGAAGCCAAGCGCCGGTGGCCGGCGTCTTTCGGCTGAAGCAGCGCTTCGGAGCGTACGGCTGTTGTGTGCGCGAAGCAGCCGCTTCTCCTGCTCCGGGAGCCGGACAGAGCGGTAGCTTGTACGAGGGCGAAGAACGAAGCCGCAGAGCACCGGGCTTCTGCGCGCACCCTAAGGACTGCTAGAGGACCGTGGTGGCTGCTCACCTGCCTCTTCAATTCCCTTCTAGCATACTTATGGAAGATGTTCCAGGACAATTTTCCTGAGTTTTGAATTCGTCCTGATGCAGCCCCTCCTGGGAAACTCGTGCTCGTCCTCTGAGGCTCCGAGTGCAGAGACCTCGATGGCAACTGCAGAAATGAAGGGCTGCGTTGAGTTGTCGAGAAGCAAGAACATAGCCAGCGCCTTGTGTTTGGGAGTCAGCAGTTGCTGGACTTTTGCGATTGCTTTCACGGTGCACTGAATACCAGGACGGCATGTGCACGTTAAAACAACGAGCTGGGCAAGAGCAGGAAGGGAGCACGGCCATCAAAGAGCATCTGGCATCTTGCCCTGGAAAGAGCACTGCTTTTGGAGTGTGCAGTAAAATCGTGTTTCTGGACAAGGGAGGCATAAGTGCGCTGCGCTCCTAAGCTATCTCCCTGCGAGACACACTGCCAAAGCTTTTCGCTATGATGCAGTCTAGTGCAGACGCACACTACGGCTCTCGGCTGCTGTCCTAAGTGAAGCGCTGGTCGACGGCGTCTTTCGGCTGAAGTAGCGCTTCGGAGCGTACGGCTGCCGCTCCGCTGTTGTGTGCGCGAAGCAGCCGCTTCTCCTGCTCCGGGAGCCGGACAGAGCGCTAGCTTGTACGAGGGCGAAGAACGAAGCCGCAGAGCACCGGGCTTCTGCGCGCACCCTAAGGACTGCTAGAGGACCGTGGTGGCCGCTCACCTGCCTCTTCAATTCCCTTCTAGCATACTTATGGAAGATATTCCAGGACAATTTTCCTGAGTTTTGAATTCGTCCTGATGCAGCCCCTCCTGGGAAACTTGTGCTCGTCCTCTGAGGCTCCGAGTGCAGAGACCTCGATGGCAACTGCAGAAATGAAGGGCTGCGTTGAGTTGTCGAGAAGCAAGAACATAGACAGCGCCTTGTGTTTGGGAGTCAGCAGTTGCTGGACTTTTGCGATTGCTTTCACGGTGCACTGAATACCAGGACGGCATGTGCACGTTAAAACAACGAGCTGGGCAAGAGTAATCGAAAGATCACGGCCGTCAGAAAGCAGCTTATATATTGCCCTGGAAAGGACAGTGTTTTTGGAGTGTGCAGTAAAATCGTGTTTCTGGACAAGGGCGGCATAAGTGCGCTGAGCTCCTAAGCTATATCCCTGCGAGACACACTGCCAAAGCTTTTCGCTATGATGCAGTCTAGTGCAGACGCACACTACGGCTCTCCGGAGCTGTCCGAAGCCAAGCGCCGGTGGCCGGCGTCTTTCGGCTGAAGCAGCGCTTCGGAGCGTACGGCTGTTGTGTGCGCGAAGCAGCCGCTTCTCCTGCTCCGGGAGCCGGACAGAGCGGTAGCTTGTACGAGGGCGAAGAACGAAGCCGCAGAGCACCGGGCTTCTGCGCGCACCCTAAGGACTGCTAGAGGACCGTGGTGGCCGCTCGCCTGCCCCTTCAATTCCATTCTAGCATCCTTATGGAAGGTGTTCCAGGACAATTTTCCTGAGTTTTGAATTCGTCCTGATGCAGCCCCTCCTGGGAAACTCGTGCTCGTCCTCTGAGTCTCCGACATGCAGAGACCTCGATGGCAACTGCAGAAATGAAGGGCTGCGTTGAGTTGTCGAGAAGCAAGAACATAGACAGCGCCTTGTGTTTGGGAGTCAGCAGCTGCTGGACTTTTGCGATTGCTTTCACGGTGCACTGAATACCAGGACGGCATGTGCACGTTAAAACAACGAGCTGGGCAAGAGTAATCGAAAGATCACGGCCGTCAGAAAGCAGCTTATATATTGCCCTGGAAAGGACAGTGTTTTTGAAATGTGCAGTAAAATCGTGTTTCTGGACAAGGGCGGCATAAGTGCGCTACGCTCCTAAGCTATCTCCCTGCGAGACACACTGCCAAAGCTTTTCGCTATGATGCAGTCTAGTGCAGACGCACACTGCGGCTCTCCGGAGCTGTCCGAAGCCAAGCACCGGTGGCCGGCGTCTTTTGGCTGAAGCAGCGCTTCGGAGCGTACGGCTGTTGTGTGCGCGAAGCAGCCGCTTCTCCTGCTCCGGGAGCCGGACAGAGCGGTAGCTTGTACGAGGGCGAAGAACGAAGCCGCAGAGCACCGGGCTTCTGCGCGCACCCTAAGGACTGCTAGAGGACCGTGGTGGCTGCTCACCTGCCTCTTCAATTCCCTTCTAGCATCCTTATGGAAGATGTTCCAGGACAATTTTCCTGAGTTTTGAATTCGTCCTGATGCAGCCCCTCCTGGGAAACTCGTGCTCGTCCTCTGAGGCTCCGAGTGCAGAGACCTCGATGGCAACTGCAGAAATGAAGGGCTGCGTTGAGTTGTCGAGAAGCAAGAACATAGCCAGCGCCTTGTGTTTGGGAGTCAGCAGTTGCAGGACTTTTGCGATTGCTTTCACGGTGCACTGAATACCAGGACGGCATGTGCACGTTAAAACAACGAGCTGGGCAAGAGCAGGAAGGGAGCACGGCCATCAAAGAGCATCTGGCATCTTGCCCTGGAAAGAGCACTGTTTTTGGAGTGTGCAGTAAAATCGTGTTTCTGGACAAGGGCGGCATAAGTGCGCTGCGCTCCTAAGCTATCTCCCTGCGAGACACACTGCCAAAGCTTTTCGCTATGATGCAGTCTAGTGCAGACGCACACTACGGCTCTCCGGAGCTGTCCGAAGCCAAGCGCCGGTGGCCGGCGTCTTTTGGCTGAAGCAGCGTTTCGGAGCGTACGGCTGTTGTGTGCGCGAAGCAGCCGCTTCTCCTGCTCCGGGAGCCGGACAGAGCGGTAGCTTGTACGAGGGCGAAGAACGAAGCCGCAGAGCACCGGGCTTCTGCGCGCACCCTAAGGACTGCTAGAGGACCGTGGTGGCCGCTCGCCTGCCCCTTCAATTCCATTCTAGCATCCTTATGGAAGGTGTTCCAGGACAATATTCCTGAGTTTTGAATTCGTCCTGATGCAGCCCCTCCTGGGAAACTCGTGCTCGTCCTCTGAGGCTCCGAGTGCAGAGACCTCGATGGCAACTGCAGAAATGAAGGGCTGCGTTGAGTTGTCGAGAAGCAAGAACATAGACAGCGCCTTGTGTTTGGGAGTCAGCAGCTGCTAGACTTTTGCGATTGTCTTCACGGTGCACTGAATACCAGGACGGCATGTGCACGTTAAAACAACGGGTTGGTCAAGAGTAATCGAAAGATCACGGCCGTCAGAAAGCAGCTTATATATTGCCCTAAAAAGAGTACTGTTTTTGGAGTGTGGAGTAAAATCGTGTTTCTGGACAAGGGAGGCATAAGTGCGCTGCGCTCCTAAGCTATCTCCCTGCGAGACACACTGCCAAAGCTTTTCGCTATGATGCAGTCTAGTGCAGACGCACACTACGGCTCTCCGGAGCTGTCCGAAGCCAAGCGCCGGTGGCCGGCGTCTTTCGGCTGAAGCAGCGCTTCGGAGCGTACGGCTGCCGCTCCGCTGTTGTGTGCGCGAAGCAGCCGCTTCTCCTGCTCCGGGAGCCGGACAGAGCGGTAGCTTGTACGAGGGCGAAGAACGAAGCCGCAGAGCACCGGGCTTCTGCGCGCACCCTAAGGACTGCTAGAGGACCGTGGTGGCCGCTCGCCTGCCCCTTCAATTCCATTCTAGCATCCTTATGGAAGGTGTTCCAGGACAATTTTCCTGAGTTTTGAATTCGTCCTGATGCAGCCCCTCCTGGGAAACTCGTGCTCGTCCTCTGAGGCTCCGAGTGCAGAGACCTCGATGGCAACTGCAGAAATGAAGGGCTGCGTTGAGTTGTCGAGAAGCAAGAACATAGACAGCGCCTTGTGTTTGGGAGTCAGCAGCTGCTAGACTTTTGCGATTGTCTTCACGGTGCACTGAATACCAGGACAGCATGTGCACGTTAAAACAACGAGTTGGGCAAGAGTAATCGAAAGATCACGGCCGTCAGAAAGCAGCTTATATATTGCCCTAAAAAGAGTACTGCTTTTGGAGTGTGCAGTAAAATCGTGTTTCTGGACAAGGGAGGCATAAGTGCGCTGCGCTCCTAAGCTATCTCCCTGCGAGACACACTGCCAAAGCTTTTCGCTATGATGCAGTCTAGTGCAGACGCACACTACGGCTCTCCGGAGCTGTCCGAAGCCAAGCGCCGGTGGCCGGCGTCTTTCGGCTGAAGCAGCGCTTCGGAGCGTACGGCTGTTGTGTGCGCGAAGCAGCCGCTTCTCCTGCTCCGGGAGCCGGACAGAGCGCTAGCTTGTACGAGGGCGAAGAACGAAGCCGCAGAGCACCGGGCTTCTGCGCGCACCCTAAGGACTGCTAGAGGACCGTGGTGGCCGCTCACCTGCCCCTTCAATTCCCTTCTAGCATCCTTATGGAAGATGTTCCAGGACAATTTTCCTGAGTTTTGAATTCGTCCTGATGCAGCCCCTCCTGGGAAACTCGTGCTCGTCCTCTGAGGCTCCGAGTGCAGAGACCTCGATGGCAACTGCAGAAATAAAGGGCTGCGTTGAGTTGTCGAGAAGCAAGAACATAGCCAGCGCCTTGTGTTTGGGAGTCAGCAGCTGCTAGACTTTTGCGATTGCTTTCACTGTGCACTGAATACCAGGACGGCATGTGCACGTTAAAACAATGAGCTGGGCAAGAGTAATCGAAAGATCACGGCCGTCAGAAAGCAGCTTATATATTGCCCTAAAAAGAGCACTGCTTTTGGAGTGTGCAGTAAAATCGTGTTTCTGGACAAGGGCGGCATAAGTGCGCTGCGCTCCTAAGCTATCTCCCTGCGAGACACACTGCCAAAGCTTTTTGCTATGATGCAGTCTAGTGCAGACGCACACTACGGCTCTCGGCTGCTGTCCTAAGTGAAGCGCTGGTCGACGGCGTCTTTCGGCTGAAGTAGCGCTTCGGAGCGTACGGCTGCCGCTCCGCTGTTGTGTGCGCGAAGCAGCCGCTTCTCCTGCTCCGGGAGCCGGACAGAGCGCTAGCTTGTACGAGGGCGAAGAACGAAGCCGCAGAGCACCGGGCTTCTGCGCGCACCCTAAGGACTGCTAGAGGACCGTGGTGGCCGCTCACCTGCCTCTTCAATTCCCTTCTAGCATACTTATGGAAGATGTTCCAGGACAATTTTCCTGAGTTTTGAATTCGTCCTGATGCAGCCCCTCCTGGGAAACTTGTGCTCGTCCTCTGAGGCTCCGAGTGCAGAGACCTCGATGGCAACTGCAGAAATGAAGGGCTGCGTTGAGTTGTCGAGAAGCAAGAACATAGCCAGCGCCTTGTGTTTGGGAGTCAGCAGTTGCTGGACTTTTGCGATTGCTTTCACGGTGCACTGAATACCAGGACGGCATGTGCACGTTAAAACAACGAGCTGGGCAAGAGTAATCGAAAGATCACGGCCGTCAGAAAGCAGCTTATATATTGCCCTGGAAAGGACAGTGTTTTTGAAATGTGCAGTAAAATCGTGTTTCTGGACAAGGGCGGCATAAGTGCGCTACGCTCCTAAGCTATCTCCCTGCGAGACACACTGCCAAAGCTTTTCGCTATGATGCAGTCTAGTGCAGACGCACACTACGGCTCTCCGGAGCTGTCCGAAGCCAAGCGCCGGTGGCCGGCGTCTTTCGGCTGAAGCAGCGCTTCGGAGCGTACGGCTGTTGTGTGCGCGAAGCAGCCGCTTCTCCTGCTCCGGGAGCCGGACAGAGCGCTAGCTTGTACGAGGGCGAAGAACGAAGCCGCAGAGCACCGGGCTTCTGCGCGCACCCTAAGGACTGCTAGAGGACCGTGGTGGCTGCTCACCTGCCTCTTCAATTCCCTTCTAGCATCCTTATGGAAGATGTTCCAGGACAATTTTCCTGAGTTTTGAATTCGTCCTGATGCAGCCCCTCCTGGGAAACTCGTGCTCGTCCTCTGAGGCTCCGAGTGCAGAGACCTCGATGGCAACTGCAGAAATGAAGGGCTGCGTTGAGTTGTCGAGAAGCAAGAACATAGCCAGCGCCTTGTGTTTGGGAGTCAGCAGCTGCTGGACTTTTGCGATTGCTTTCACTGTGCACTGAATACCAGGACGGCATGTGCACGTTAAAACAACGAGCTGGGCAAGAGTAATCGAAAGATCACGGCCGTCAGAAAGCAGCTTATATATTGCCCTGGAAAGGACAGTGTTTTTGGAGTGTGCAGTAAAATCGTGTTTCTGGACAAGGGCGGCATAAGTGCGCTGCGCTCCTAAGCTATCTCCCTGCGAGACACACTGCCAAAGCTTTTCGCTATGATGCAGTCTAGTGCAGACGCACACTGCGGCTCTCCGGAGCTGTCCGAAGCCAAGCGCCGGTGGCCGGCGTCTTTCGGCTGAAGCAGCGCTTCGGAGCGTACGGCTGTTGTGTGCGCGAAGCAGCCGCTTCTCCTGCTCCGGGAGCCGAACAGAGCGGTAGCTTGTACGAGGGCGAAGAACGAAGCCGCAGAGCACCGGGCTTCTGCGCGCACCCTAAGGACTGCTAGAGGACCGTGGTGGCTGCTCACCTGCCTCTTCAATTCCCTTCTAGCATCCTTATGGAAGATGTTCCAGGACAATTTTCCTGAGTTTTGAATTCGTCCTGATGCAGCCCCTCCTGGGAAACTCGTGCTCGTCCTCTGAGGCTCCGAGTGCAGAGACCTCGATGGCAACTGCAGAAATGAAGGGCTGCGTTGAGTTGTCGAGAAGCAAGAACATAGACAGCGCCTTGTGTTTGGGAGTCAGCAGTTGCTGGACTTTTGCGATTGCTTTCACGGTGCACTGAATACCAGGACGGCATGTGCACGTTAAAACAACGAGCTGGGCAAGAGCAGGAAGGGAGCACGGCCATCAAAGAGCATCTGGCATCTTGCCCTGGAAAGAGCACTGTTTTTGGAGTGTGCAGTAAAATCGTGTTTCTGGACAAGGGAGGCATAAGTGCGCTGCGCTCCTAAGCTATATCCCTGCGAGACACACTGCCAAAGCTTTTCGCTATGATGCAGTCTAGTGCAGACGCACACTAGGGCTCTCCGGAGCTGTCCGAAGCCAAGCGCCGGTGGCCGGCGTCTTTCGGCTGAAGCAGCGCTTCGGAGCGTACGGCTGTTGTGTGCGCGAAGCAGCCGCTTCTCCTGCTCCGGGAGCCGGACAGAGCGGTAGCTTGTACGAGGGCGAAGAACGAAGCCGCAGAGCACCGGGCTTCTGCGCGCACCCTAAGGACTGCTAGAGGACCGTGGTGGCCGCTCGCCTGCCCCTTCAATTCCATTCTAGCATCCTTATGGAAGGTGTTCCAGGACAATATTCCTGAGTTTTGAATTCGTCCTGATGCAGCCCCTCCTGGGAAACTCGTGCTCGTCCTCTGAGGCTCCGAGTGCAGAGACCTCGATGGCAACTGCAGAAATGAAGGGCTGCGTTGAGTTGTCGAGAAGCAAGAACATAGACAGCGCCTTGTGTTTGGGAGTCAGCAGCTGCTAGACTTTTGCGATTGTCTTCACGGTGCACTGAATACCAGGACGGCATGTGCACGTTAAAACAACGGGTTGGTCAAGAGTAATCGAAAGATCACGGCCGTCAGAAAGCAGCTTATATATTGCCCTAAAAAGAGTACTGTTTTTGGAGTGTGCAGTAAAATCGTGTTTCTGGACAAGGGAGGCATAAGTGCGCTGCGCTCCTAAGCTATCTCCCTGCGAGACACACTGCCAAAGCTTTTCGCTATGATGCAGTCTAGTGCAGACGCACACTACGGCTCTCCGGAGCTGTCCGAAGCCAAGCGCCGGTGGCCGGCGTCTTTCGGCTGAAGCAGCGCTTCGGAGCGTACGGCTGTTGTGTGCGCGAAGCAGCCGCTTCTCCTGCTCCGGGAGCCGGACAGAGCGCTAGCTTGTACGAGGGCGAAGAACGAAGCCGCAGAGCACCGGGCTTCTGCGCGCACCCTAAGGACTGCTAGAGGACCGTGGTGGCTGCTCACCTGCCTCTTCAATTCCCTTCTAGCATCCTTATGGAAGATGTTCCAGGACAATTTTCCTGAGTTTTGAATTCGTCCTGATGCAGCCCCTCCTGGGAAACTCGTGCTCGTCCTCTGAGGCTCCGAGTGCAGAGACCTCGATGGCAACTGCAGAAATGAAGGGCTGCGTTGAGTTGTCGAGAAGCAAGAACATAGCCAGCGCCTTGTGTTTGGGAGTCAGCAGCTGCTGGACTTTTGCGATTGCTTTCACTGTGCACTGAATACCAGGACGGCATGTGCACGTTAAAACAACGAGCTGGGCAAGAGTAATCGAAAGATCACGGCCGTCAGAAAGCAGCTTATATATTGCCCTGGAAAGGACAGTGTTTTTGGAGTGTGCAGTAAAATCGTGTTTCTGGACAAGGGCGGCATAAGTGCGCTGCGCTCCTAAGCTATCTCCCTGCGAGACACACTGCCAAAGCTTTTCGCTATGATGCAGTCTAGTGCAGACGCACACTGCGGCTCTCCGGAGCTGTCCGAAGCCAAGCGCCGGTGGCCGGCGTCTTTCGGCTGAAGCAGCGCTTCGGAGCGTACGGCTGTTGTGTGCGCGAAGCAGCCGCTTCTCCTGCTCCGGGAGCCGAACAGAGCGGTAGCTTGTACGAGGGCGAAGAACGAAGCCGCAGAGCACCGGGCTTCTGCGCGCACCCTAAGGACTGCTAGAGGACCGTGGTGGCTGCTCACCTGCCTCTTCAATTCCCTTCTAGCATCCTTATGGAAGATGTTCCAGGACAATTTTCCTGAGTTTTGAATTCGTCCTGATGCAGCCCCTCCTGGGAAACTCGTGCTCGTCCTCTGAGGCTCCGAGTGCAGAGACCTCGATGGCAACTGCAGAAATGAAGGGCTGCGTTGAGTTGTCGAGAAGCAAGAACATAGACAGCGCCTTGTGTTTGGGAGTCAGCAGTTGCTGGACTTTTGCGATTGCTTTCACGGTGCACTGAATACCAGGACGGCATGTGCACGTTAAAACAACGAGCTGGGCAAGAGCAGGAAGGGAGCACGGCCATCAAAGAGCATCTGGCATCTTGCCCTGGAAAGAGCACTGTTTTTGGAGTGTGCAGTAAAATCGTGTTTCTGGACAAGGGAGGCATAAGTGCGCTGCGCTCCTAAGCTATCTCCCTGCGAGACACACTGCCAAAGCTTTTCGCTATGATGCAGTCTAGTGCAGACGCACACTACGGCTCTCCGGAGCTGTCCGAAGCCAAGCGCCGGTGGCCGGCGTCTTTTGGCTGAAGCAGCGTTTCGGAGCGTACGGCTGTTGTGTGCGCGAAGCAGCCGCTTCTCCTGCTCCGGGAGCCGGACAGAGCGGTAGCTTGTACGAGGGCGAAGAACGAAGCCGCAGAGCACCGGGCTTCTGCGCGCACCCTAAGGACTGCTAGAGGACCGTGGTGGCCGCTCGCCTGCCCCTTCAATTCCATTCTAGCATCCTTATGGAAGGTGTTCCAGGACAATATTCCTGAGTTTTGAATTCGTCCTGATGCAGCCCCTCCTGGGAAACTCGTGCTCGTCCTCTGAGGCTCCGAGTGCAGAGACCTCGATGGCAACTGCAGAAATGAAGGGCTGCGTTGAGTTGTCGAGAAGCAAGAACATAGACAGCGCCTTGTGTTTGGGAGTCAGCAGCTGCTAGACTTTTGCGATTGTCTTCACGGTGCACTGAATACCAGGACGGCATGTGCACGTTAAAACAACGGGTTGGTCAAGAGTAATCGAAAGATCACGGCCGTCAGAAAGCAGCTTATATATTGCCCTAAAAAGAGTACTGTTTTTGGAGTGTGCAGTAAAATCGTGTTTCTGGACAAGGGAGGCATAAGTGCGCTGCGCTCCTAAGCTATCTCCCTGCGAGACACACTGCCAAAGCTTTTCGCTATGATGCAGTCTAGTGCAGACGCACACTACGGCTCTCCGGAGCTGTCCGAAGCCAAGCGCCGGTGGCCGGCGTCTTTCGGCTGAAGCAGCGCTTCGGAGCGTACGGCTGCCGCTCCGCTGTTGTGTGCGCGAAGCAGCCGCTTCTCCTGCTCCGGGAGCCGGACAGAGCGGTAGCTTGTACGAGGGCGAAGAACGAAGCCGCAGAGCACCGGGCTTCTGCGCGCACCCTAAGGACTGCTAGAGGACCGTGGTGGCCGCTCGCCTGCCCCTTCAATTCCATTCTAGCATCCTTATGGAAGGTGTTCCAGGACAATATTCCTGAGTTTTGAATTCGTCCTGATGCAGCCCCTCCTGGGAAACTCGTGCTCGTCCTCTGAGGCTCCGAGTGCAGAGACCTCGATGGCAACTGCAGAAATGAAGGGCTGCGTTGAGTTGTCGAGAAGCAAGAACATAGACAGCGCCTTGTGTTTGGGAGTCAGCAGCTGCTAGACTTTTGCGATTGTCTTCACGGTGCACTGAATACCAGGACGGCATGTGCACGTTAAAACAACGAGTTGGGCAAGAGTAATCGAAAGATCACGGCCGTCAGAAAGCAGCTTATATATTGCCCTAAAAAGAGTACTGCTTTTGGAGTGTGCAGTAAAATCGTGTTTCTGGACAAGGGAGGCATATGTGCGCTGCGCTCCTAAGCTATCTCCCTGCGAGACACACTGCCAAAGCTTTTCGCTATGATGCAGTCTAGTGCAGACGCACACTAGGGCTCTCCGGAGCTGTCCGAAGCCAAGCGCCGGTGGCCGGCGTCTTTCGGCTGAAGCAGCGCTTCGGAGCGTACGGCTGTTGTGTGCGCGAAGCAGCCGCTTCTCCTGCTCCGGGAGCCGGACAGAGCGGTAGCTTGTACGAGGGCGAAGAACGAAGCCGCAGAGCACCGGGCTTCTGCGCGCACCCTAAGGACTGCTAGAGGACCGTGGTGGCCGCTCACCTGCCCCTTCAATTCCCTTCTAGCATCCTTATGGAAGATGTTCCAGGACAATTTTCCTGAGTTTTGAATTCGTCCTGATGCAGCCCCTCCTGGGAAACTCGTGCTCGTCCTCTGAGGCTCCGAGTGCAGAGACCTCGATGGCAACTGCAGAAATAAAGGGCTGCGTTGAGTTGTCGAGAAGCAAGAACATAGCCAGCGCCTTGTGTTTGGGAGTCAGCAGCTGCTAGACTTTTGCGATTGCTTTCACTGTGCACTGAATACCAGGACGGCATGGGCACGTTAAAACAATGAGCTGGGCAAGAGTAATCGAAAGATCACGGCCGTCAGAAAGCAGCTTATATATTGCCCTAAAAAGAGCACTGCTTTTGGAGTGTGCAGTAAAATCGTGTTTCTGGACAAGGGAGGCATAAGTGCGCTGCGCTCCTAAGCTATCTCCCTGCGAGACACACTGCCAAAGCTTTTTGCTATGATGCAGTCTAGTGCAGACGCACACTACGGCTCTCGGCTGCTGTCCTAAGTGAAGCGCTGGTCGCCGGCGTCTTTCGGCTGAAGTAGCGCTTCGGAGCGTACGGCTGCCGCTCCGCTGTTGTGTGCGCGAAGCAGCCGCTTCTCCTGCTCCGGGAGCCGGACAGAGCGCTAGCTTGTACGAGGGCGAAGAACGAAGCCGCAGAGCACCGGGCTTCTGCGCGCACCCTAAGGACTGCTAGAGGACCGTGGTGGCCGCTCACCTGCCTCTTCAATTCCCTTCTAGCATACTTATGGAAGATGTTCCAGGACAATTTTCCTGAGTTTTGAATTCGTCCTGATGCAGCCCCTCCTGGGAAACTTGTGCTCGTCCTCTGAGGCTCCGAGTGCAGAGACCTCGATGGCAACTGCAGAAATGAAGGGCTGCGTTGAGTTGTCGAGAAGCAAGAACATAGACAGCGCCTTGTGTTTGGGAGTCAGCAGTTGCTGGACTTTTGCGATTGCTTTCACGGTGCACTGAATACCAGGACGGCATGTGCACGTTAAAACAACGAGCTGGGCAAGAGTAATCGAAAGATCACGGCCGTCAGAAAGCAGCTTATATATTGCCCTGGAAAGGACAGTGTTTTTGAAATGTGCAGTAAAATCGTGTTTCTGGACAAGGGCGGCATAAGTGCGCTACGCTCCTAAGCTATCTCCCTGCGAGACACACTGCCAAAGCTTTTCGCTATGATGCAGTCTAGTGCAGACGCACACTACGGCTCTCCGGAGCTGTCCGAAGCCAAGCGCCGGTGGCCGGCGTCTTTCGGCTGAAGCAGCGCTTCGGAGCGTACGGCTGTTGTGTGCGCGAAGCAGCCGCTTCTCCTGCTCCGGGAGCCGGACAGAGCGGTAGCTTGTACGAGGGCGAAGAACGAAGCCGCAGAGCACCGGGCTTCTGCGCGCACCCTAAGGACTGCTAGAGGACCGTGGTGGCTGCTCACCTGCCTCTTCAATTCCCTTCTAGCATCCTTATGGAAGATGTTCCAGGACAATTTTCCTGAGTTTTGAATTCGTCCTGATGCAGCCCCTCCTGGGAAACTCGTGCTCGTCCTCTGAGGCTCCGAGTGCAGAGACCTCGATGGCAACTGCAGAAATGAAGGGCTGCGTTGAGTTGTCGAGAAGCAAGAACATAGCCAGCGCCTTGTGTTTGGGAGTCAGCAGTTGCTGGACTTTTGCGATTGCTTTCACGGTGCACTGAATACCAGGACGGCATGTGCACGTTAAAACAACGAGCTGGGCAAGAGCAGGAAGGGAGCACGGCCATCAAAGAGCATCTGGCATCTTGCCCTGGAAAGAGCACTGTTTTTGGAGTGTGCAGTAAAATCGTGTTTCTGGACAAGGGAGGCATAAGTGCGCTGCGCTCCTAAGCTATCTCCCTGCGAGACACACTGCCAAAGCTTTTCGCTATGATGCAGTCTAGTGCAGACGCACACTACGGCTCTCCGGAGCTGTCCGAAGCCAAGCGCCGGTGGCCGGCGTCTTTCGGCTGAAGCAGCGCTTCGGAGCGTACGGCTGTTGTGTGCGCGAAGCAGCCGCTTCTCCTGCTCCGGGAGCCGGACAGAGCGGTAGCTTGTACGAGGGCGAAGAACGAAGCCGCAGAGCACCGGGCTTCTGCGCGCAGCCTAAGGACTGCTAGAGGACCGTGGTGGCTGCTCACCTGCCTCTTCAATTCCCTTCTAGCATCCTTATGGAAGATGTTCCAGGACAATTTTCCTGAGTTTTGAATTCGTCCTGATGCAGCCCCTCCTGGGAAACTCGTGCTCGTCCTCTGAGGCTCCGAGTGCAGAGACCTCGATGGCAACTGCAGAAATGAAGGGCTGCGTTGAGTTGTCGAGAAGCAAGAACATAGCCAGCGCCTTGTGTTTGGGAGTCAGCAGTTGCTGGACTTTTGCGATTGCTTTCACGGTGCACTGAATACCAGGACGGCATGTGCACGTTAAAACAACGAGCTGGGCAAGAGCAGGAAGGGAGCACGGCCATCAAAGAGCATCTGGCATCTTGCCCTGGAAAGAGCACTGCTTTTGGAGTGTGCAGTAAAATCGTGTTTCTGGACAAGGGAGGCATAAGTGCGCTGCGCTCCTAAGCTATCTCCCTGCGAGACACACTGCCAAAGCTTTTCGCTATGATGCAGTCTAGTGCAGACGCACACTACGGCTCTCGGCTGCTGTCCTAAGTGAAGCGCTGGTCGACGGCGTCTTTCGGCTGAAGTAGCGCTTCGGAGCGTACGGCTGCCGCTCCGCTGTTGTGTGCGCGAAGCAGCCGCTTCTCCTGCTCCGGGAGCCGGACAGAGCGCTAGCTTGTACGAGGGCGAAGAACGAAGCCGCAGAGCACCGGGCTTCTGCGCGCACCCTAAGGACTGCTAGAGGACCGTGGTGGCCGCTCACCTGCCTCTTCAATTCCCTTCTAGCATACTTATGGAAGATATTCCAGGACAATTTTCCTGAGTTTTGAATTCGTCCTGATGCAGCCCCTCCTGGGAAACTTGTGCTCGTCCTCTGAGGCTCCGAGTGCAGAGACCTCGATGGCAACTGCAGAAATGAAGGGCTGCGTTGAGTTGTCGAGAAGCAAGAACATAGACAGCGCCTTGTGTTTGGGAGTCAGCAGTTGCTGGACTTTTGCGATTGCTTTCACGGTGCACTGAATACCAGGACGGCATGTGCACGTTAAAACAACGAGCTGGGCAAGAGTAATCGAAAGATCACGGCCGTCAGAAAGCAGCTTATATATTGCCCTGGAAAGGACAGTGTTTTTGAAATGTGCAGTAAAATCGTGTTTCTGGACAAGGGCGGCATAAGTGCGCTACGCTCCTAAGCTATCTCCCTGCGAGACACACTGCCAAAGCTTTTCGCTATGATGCAGTCTAGTGCAGACGCACACTACGGCTCTCCGGAGCTGTCCGAAGCCAAGCGCCGGTGGCCGGCGTCTTTCGGCTGAAGCAGCGCTTCGGAGCGTACGGCTGTTGTGTGCGCGAAGCAGCCGCTTCTCCTGCTCCGGGAGCCGGACAGAGCGCTAGCTTGTACGAGGGCGAAGAACGAAGCCGCAGAGCACCGGGCTTCTGCGCGCACCCTAAGGACTGCTAGAGGACCGTGGTGGCTGCTCACCTGCCTCTTCAATTCCATTCTAGCATCCTTATGGAAGATGTTCCAGGACAATTTTCCTGAGTTTTGAATTCGTCCTGATGCAGCCCCTCCTGGGAAACTCGTGCTCGTCCTCTGAGGCTCCGAGTGCAGAGACCTCGATGGCAACTGCAGAAATGAAGGGCTGCGTTGAGTTGTCGAGAAGCAAGAACATAGACAGCGCCTTGTGTTTGGGAGTCAGCAGCTGCTGGACTTTTGCGATTGCTTTCACTGTGCACTGAATACCAGGACGGCATGTGCACGTTAAAACAACGAGCTGGGCAAGAGTAATCGAAAGATCACGGCCGTCAGAAAGCAGCTTATATATTGCCCTGGAAAGGACAGTGTTTTTGGAGTGTGCAGTAAAATCGTGTTTCTGGACAAGGGCGGCAAAAGTGCGCTGAGCTCCTAAGCTATATCCCTGCGAGACACACTGCCAAAGCTTTTCGCTATGATGCAGTCTAGTGCAGACGCACACTAGGGCTCTCCGGAGCTGTCCGAAGCCAAGCGCCGGTGGCCGGCGTCTTTCGGCTGAAGCAGCGCTTCGGAGCGTACGGCTGTTGTGTGCGCGAAGCAGCCGCTTCTCCTGCTCCGGGAGCCGGACAGAGCGGTAGCTTGTACGAGGGCGAAGAACGAAGCCGCAGAGCACCGGGCTTCTGCGCGCAGCCTAAGGACTGCTAGAGGACCGTGGTGGCTGCTCACCTGCCTCTTCAATTCCCTTCTAGCATCCTTATGGAAGATGTTCCAGGACAATTTTCCTGAGTTTTGAATTCGTCCTGATGCAGCCCCTCCTGGGAAACTCGTGCTCGTCCTCTGAGGCTCCGAGTGCAGAGACCTCGATGGCAACTGCAGAAATGAAGGGCTGCGTTGAGTTGTCGAGAAGCAAGAACATAGCCAGCGCCTTGTGTTTGGGAGTCAGCAGTTGCTGGACTTTTGCGATTGCTTTCACGGTGCACTGAATACCAGGACGGCATGTGCACGTTAAAACAACGAGCTGGGCAAGAGCAGGAAGGGAGCACGGCCATCAAAGAGCATCTGGCATCTTGCCCTGGAAAGAGCACTGCTTTTGGAGTGTGCAGTAAAATCGTGTTTCTGGACAAGGGAGGCATAAGTGCGCTGCGCTCCTAAGCTATCTCCCTGCGAGACACACTGCCAAAGCTTTTCGCTATGATGCAGTCTAGTGCAGACGCACACTACGGCTCTCGGCTGCTGTCCTAAGTGAAGCGCTGGTCGACGGCGTCTTTCGGCTGAAGTAGCGCTTCGGAGCGTACGGCTGCCGCTCCGCTGTTGTGTGCGCGAAGCAGCCGCTTCTCCTGCTCCGGGAGCCGGACAGAGCGCTAGCTTGTACGAGGGCGAAGAACGAAGCCGCAGAGCACCGGGCTTCTGCGCGCACCCTAAGGACTGCTAGAGGACCGTGGTGGCCGCTCACCTGCCTCTTCAATTCCCTTCTAGCATACTTATGGAAGATATTCCAGGACAATTTTCCTGAGTTTTGAATTCGTCCTGATGCAGCCCCTCCTGGGAAACTTGTGCTCGTCCTCTGAGGCTCCGAGTGCAGAGACCTCGATGGCAACTGCAGAAATGAAGGGCTGCGTTGAGTTGTCGAGAAGCAAGAACATAGACAGCGCCTTGTGTTTGGGAGTCAGCAGTTGCTGGACTTTTGCGATTGCTTTCACGGTGCACTGAATACCAGGACGGCATGTGCACGTTAAAACAACGAGCTGGGCAAGAGTAATCGAAAGATCACGGCCGTCAGAAAGCAGCTTATATATTGCCCTGGAAAGGACAGTGTTTTTGAAATGTGCAGTAAAATCGTGTTTCTGGACAAGGGCGGCATAAGTGCGCTACGCTCCTAAGCTATCTCCCTGCGAGACACACTGCCAAAGCTTTTCGCTATGATGCAGTCTAGTGCAGACGCACACTACGGCTCTCCGGAGCTGTCCGAAGCCAAGCGCCGGTGGCCGGCGTCTTTCGGCTGAAGCAGCGCTTCGGAGCGTACGGCTGTTGTGTGCGCGAAGCAGCCGCTTCTCCTGCTCCGGGAGCCGGACAGAGCGCTAGCTTGTACGAGGGCGAAGAACGAAGCCGCAGAGCACCGGGCTTCTGCGCGCACCCTAAGGACTGCTAGAGGACCGTGGTGGCTGCTCACCTGCCTCTTCAATTCCATTCTAGCATCCTTATGGAAGGTGTTCCAGGACAATATTCCTGAGTTTTGAATTCGTCCTGATGCAGCCCCTCCTGGGAAACTCGTGCTCGTCCTCTGAGGCTCCGAGTGCAGAGACCTCGATGGCAACTGCAGAAATGAAGGGCTGCGTTGAGTTGTCGAGAAGCAAGAACATAGACAGCGCCTTGTGTTTGGGAGTCAGCAGCTGCTAGACTTTTGCGATTGTCTTCACGGTGCACTGAATACCAGGACGGCATGTGCACGTTAAAACAACGGGTTGGTCAAGAGTAATCGAAAGATCACGGCCGTCAGAAAGCAGCTTATATATTGCCCTAAAAAGAGTACTGTTTTTGGAGTGTGCAGTAAAATCGTGTTTCTGGACAAGGGAGGCATAAGTGCGCTGCGCTCCTAAGCTATCTCCCTGCGAGACACACTGCCAAAGCTTTTCGCTATGATGCAGTCTAGTGCAGACGCACACTACGGCTCTCCGGAGCTGTCCGAAGCCAAGCGCCGGTGGCCGGCGTCTTTCGGCTGAAGCAGCGCTTCGGAGCGTACGGCTGCCGCTCCGCTGTTGTGTGCGCGAAGCAGCCGCTTCTCCTGCTCCGGGAGCCGGACAGAGCGGTAGCTTGTACGAGGGCGAAGAACGAAGCCGCAGAGCACCGGGCTTCTGCGCGCACCCTAAGGACTGCTAGAGGACCGTGGTGGCCGCTCGCCTGCCCCTTCAATTCCATTCTAGCATCCTTATGGAAGGTGTTCCAGGACAATTTTCCTGAGTTTTGAATTCGTCCTGATGCAGCCCCTCCTGGGAAACTCGTGCTCGTCCTCTGAGGCTCCGAGTGCAGAGACCTCGATGGCAACTGCAGAAATGAAGGGCTGCGTTGAGTTGTCGAGAAGCAAGAACATAGACAGCGCCTTGTGTTTGGGAGTCAGCAGCTGCTAGACTTTTGCGATTGTCTTCACGGTGCACTGAATACCAGGACAGCATGTGCACGTTAAAACAACGAGTTGGGCAAGAGTAATCGAAAGATCACGGCCGTCAGAAAGCAGCTTATATATTGCCCTAAAAAGAGTACTGCTTTTGGAGTGTGCAGTAAAATCGTGTTTCTGGACAAGGGAGGCATAAGTGCGCTGCGCTCCTAAGCTATCTCCCTGCGAGACACACTGCCAAAGCTTTTCGCTATGATGCAGTCTAGTGCAGACGCACACTACGGCTCTCCGGAGCTGTCCGAAGCCAAGCGCCGGTGGCCGGCGTCTTTCGGCTGAAGCAGCGCTTCGGAGCGTACGGCTGTTGTGTGCGCGAAGCAGCCGCTTCTCCTGCTCCGGGAGCCGGACAGAGCGGTAGCTTGTACGAGGGCGAAGAACGAAGCCGCAGAGCACCGGGCTTCTGCGCGCACCCTAAGGACTGCTAGAGGACCGTGGTGGCCGCTCACCTGCCCCTTCAATTCCCTTCTAGCATCCTTATGGAAGATGTTCCAGGACAATTTTCCTGAGTTTTGAATTCGTCCTGATGCAGCCCCTCCTGGGAAACTCGTGCTCGTCCTCTGAGGCTCCGAGTGCAGAGACCTCGATGGCAACTGCAGAAATAAAGGGCTGCGTTGAGTTGTCGAGAAGCAAGAACATAGCCAGCGCCTTGTGTTTGGGAGTCAGCAGCTGCTAGACTTTTGCGATTGCTTTCACTGTGCACTGAATACCAGGACGGCATGTGCACGTTAAAACAATGAGCTGGGCAAGAGTAATCGAAAGATCACGGCCGTCAGAAAGCAGCTTATATATTGCCCTAAAAAGAGCACTGCTTTTGGAGTGTGCAGTAAAATCGTGTTTCTGGACAAGGGAGGCATAAGTGCGCTGCGCTCCTAAGCTATCTCCCTGCGAGACACACTGCCAAAGCTTTTTGCTATGATGCAGTCTAGTGCAGACGCACACTACGGCTCTCGGCTGCTGTCCTAAGTGAAGCGCTGGTCGCCGGCGTCTTTCGGCTGAAGTAGCGCTTCGGAGCGTACGGCTGCCGCTCCGCTGTTGTGTGCGCGAAGCAGCCGCTTCTCCTGCTCCGGGAGCCGGACAGAGCGCTAGCTTGTACGAGGGCGAAGAACGAAGCCGCAGAGCACCGGGCTTCTGCGCGCACCCTAAGGACTGCTAGAGGACCGTGGTGGCCGCTCACCTGCCTCTTCAATTCCCTTCTAGCATACTTATGGAAGATGTTCCAGGACAATTTTCCTGAGTTTTGAATTCGTCCTGATGCAGCCCCTCCTGGGAAACTTGTGCTCGTCCTCTGAGGCTCCGAGTGCAGAGACCTCGATGGCAACTGCAGAAATGAAGGGCTGCGTTGAGTTGTCGAGAAGCAAGAACATAGCCAGCGCCTTGTGTTTGGGAGTCAGCAGTTGCTGGACTTTTGCGATTGCTTTCACGGTGCACTGAATACCAGGACGGCATGTGCACGTTAAAACAACGAGCTGGGCAAGAGTAATCGAAAGATCACGGCCGTCAGAAAGCAGCTTATATATTGCCCTGGAAAGGACAGTGTTTTTGAAATGTGCAGTAAAATCGTGTTTCTGGACAAGGGCGGCATAAGTGCGCTACGCTCCTAAGCTATCTCCCTGCGAGACACACTGCCAAAGCTTTTCGCTATGATGCAGTCTAGTGCAGACGCACACTACGGCTCTCCGGAGCTGTCCGAAGCCAAGCGCCGGTGGCCGGCGTCTTTCGGCTGAAGCAGCGCTTCGGAGCGTACGGCTGTTGTGTGCGCGAAGCAGCCGCTTCTCCTGCTCCGGGAGCCGGACAGAGCGCTAGCTTGTACGAGGGCGAAGAACGAAGCCGCAGAGCACCGGGCTTCTGCGCGCACCCTAAGGACTGCTAGAGGACCGTGGTGGCTGCTCACCTGCCTCTTCAATTCCCTTCTAGCATCCTTATGGAAGATGTTCCAGGACAATTTTCCTGAGTTTTGAATTCGTCCTGATGCAGCCCCTCCTGGGAAACTCGTGCTCGTCCTCTGAGGCTCCGAGTGCAGAGACCTCGATGGCAACTGCAGAAATGAAGGGCTGCGTTGAGTTGTCGAGAAGCAAGAACATAGCCAGCGCCTTGTGTTTGGGAGTCAGCAGCTGCTGGACTTTTGCGATTGCTTTCACTGTGCACTGAATACCAGGACGGCATGTGCACGTTAAAACAACGAGCTGGGCAAGAGTAATCGAAAGATCACGGCCGTCAGAAAGCAGCTTATATATTGCCCTGGAAAGGACAGTGTTTTTGGAGTGTGCAATAAAATCGTGTTTCTGGACAAGGGCGGCATAAGTGCGCTGCGCTCCTAAGCTATCTCCCTGCGAGACACACTGCCAAAGCTTTTCGCTATGATGCAGTCTAGTGCAGACGCACACTGCGGCTCTCCGGAGCTGTCCGAAGCCAAGCGCCGGTGGCCGGCGTCTTTCGGCTGAAGCAGCGCTTCGGAGCGTACGGCTGTTGTGTGCGCGAAGCAGCCGCTTCTCCTGCTCCGGGAGCCGAACAGAGCGGTAGCTTGTACGAGGGCGAAGAACGAAGCCGCAGAGCACCGGGCTTCTGCGCGCACCCTAAGGACTGCTAGAGGACCGTGGTGGCTGCTCACCTGCCTCTTCAATTCCCTTCTAGCATCCTTATGGAAGATGTTCCAGGACAATTTTCCTGAGTTTTGAATTCGTCCTGATGCAGCCCCTCCTGGGAAACTCGTGCTCGTCCTCTGAGGCTCCGAGTGCAGAGACCTCGATGGCAACTGCAGAAATGAAGGGCTGCGTTGAGTTGTCGAGAAGCAAGAACATAGACAGCGCCTTGTGTTTGGGAGTCAGCAGTTGCTGGACTTTTGCGATTGCTTTCACGGTGCACTGAATACCAGGACGGCATGTGCACGTTAAAACAACGAGCTGGGCAAGAGCAGGAAGGGAGCACGGGCATCAGAGAGCATCTGGCATCTTGCCCTGGAAAGAGCACTGTTTTTGGAGTGTGCAGTAAAATCGTGTTTCTGGACAAGGGAGGCATAAGTGCGCTGCGCTCCTAAGCTATCTCCCTGCGAGACACACTGCCAAAGCTTTTCGCTATGATGCAGTCTAGTGCAGACGCACACTACGGCTCTCCGGAGCTGTCCGAAGCCAAGCGCCGGTGGCCGGCGTCTTTTGGCTGAAGCAGCGTTTCGGAGCGTACGGCTGTTGTGTGCGCGAAGCAGCCGCTTCTCCTGCTCCGGGAGCCGGACAGAGCGGTAGCTTGTACGAGGGCGAAGAACGAAGCCGCAGAGCACCGGGCTTCTGCGCGCACCCTAAGGACTGCTAGAGGACCGTGGTGGCCGCTCGCCTGCCCCTTCAATTCCATTCTAGCATCCTTATGGAAGGTGTTCCAGGACAATATTCCTGAGTTTTGAATTCGTCCTGATGCAGCCCCTCCTGGGAAACTCGTGCTCGTCCTCTGAGGCTCCGAGTGCAGAGACCTCGATGGCAACTGCAGAAATAAAGGGCTGCGTTGAGTTGTCGAGAAGCAAGAACATAGACAGCGCCTTGTGTTTGGGAGTCAGCAGCTGCTAGACTTTTGCGATTGTCTTCACGGTGCACTGAATACCAGGACGGCATGTGCACGTTAAAACAACGGGTTGGTCAAGAGTAATCGAAAGATCACGGCCGTCAGAAAGCAGCTTATATATTGCCCTAAAAAGAGTACTGTTTTTGGAGTGTGCAGTAAAATCGTGTTTCTGGACAAGGGAGGCATAAGTGCGCTGCGCTCCTAAGCTATCTCCCTGCGAGACACACTGCCAAAGCTTTTCGCTATGATGCAGTCTAGTGCAGACGCACACTACGGCTCTCCGGAGCTGTCCGAAGCCAAGCGCCGGTGGCCGGCGTCTTTCGGCTGAAGCAGCGCTTCGGAGCGTACGGCTGCCGCTCCGCTGTTGTGTGCGCGAAGCAGCCGCTTCTCCTGCTCCGGGAGCCGGACAGAGCGGTAGCTTGTACGAGGGCGAAGAACGAAGCCGCAGAGCACCGGGCTTCTGCGCGCACCCTAAGGACTGCTAGAGGACCGTGGTGGCCGCTCGCCTGCCCCTTCAATTCCATTCTAGCATCCTTATGGAAGGTGTTCCAGGACAATTTTCCTGAGTTTTGAATTCGTCCTGATGCAGCCCCTCCTGGGAAACTCGTGCTCGTCCTCTGAGGCTCCGAGTGCAGAGACCTCGATGGCAACTGCAGAAATGAAGGGCTGCGTTGAGTTGTCGAGAAGCAAGAACATAGACAGCGCCTTGTGTTTGGGAGTCAGCAGCTGCTAGACTTTTGCGATTGTCTTCACGGTGCACTGAATACCAGGACGGCATGTGCACGTTAAAACAACGAGTTGGGCAAGAGTAATCGAAAGATCACGGCCGTCAGAAAGCAGCTTATATATTGCCCTAAAAAGAGTACTGCTTTTGGAGTGTGCAGTAAAATCGTGTTTCTGGACAAGGGAGGCATAAGTGCGCTGCGCTCCTAAGCTATCTCCCTGCGAGACACACTGCCAAAGCTTTTCGCTATGATGCAGTCTAGTGCAGACGCACACTAGGGCTCTCCGGAGCTGTCCGAAGCCAAGCGCCGGTGGCCGGCGTCTTTCGGCTGAAGCAGCGCTTCGGAGCGTACGGCTGTTGTGTGCGCGAAGCAGCCGCTTCTCCTGCTCCGGGAGCCGGACAGAGCGGTAGCTTGTACGAGGGCGAAGAACGAAGCCGCAGAGCACCGGGCTTCTGCGCGCACCCTAAGGACTGCTAGAGGACCGTGGTGGCCGCTCACCTGCCCCTTCAATTCCCTTCTAGCATCCTTATGGAAGATGTTCCAGGACAATTTTCCTGAGTTTTGAATTCGTCCTGATGCAGCCCCTCCTGGGAAACTCGTGCTCGTCCTCTGAGGCTCCGAGTGCAGAGACCTCGATGGCAACTGCAGAAATAAAGGGCTGCGTTGAGTTGTCGAGAAGCAAGAACATAGCCAGCGCCTTGTGTTTGGGAGTCAGCAGCTGCTAGACTTTTGCGATTGCTTTCACTGTGCACTGAATACCAGGACGGCATGTGCACGTTAAAACAATGAGCTGGGCAAGAGTAATCGAAAGATCACGGCCGTCAGAAAGCAGCTTATATATTGCCCTAAAAAGAGTACTGCTTTTGGAGTGTGCAGTAAAATCGTGTTTCTGGACAAGGGAGGCATAAGTGCGCTGCGCTCCTAAGCTATCTCCCTGCGAGACACACTGCCAAAGCTTTTTGCTATGATGCAGTCTAGTGCAGACGCACACTACGGCTCTCGGCTGCTGTCCTAAGTGAAGCGCTGGTCGCCGGCGTCTTTCGGCTGAAGTAGCGCTTCGGAGCGTACGGCTGCCGCTCCGCTGTTGTGTGCGCGAAGCAGCCGCTTCTCCTGCTCCGGGAGCCGGACAGAGCGCTAGCTTGTACGAGGGCGAAGAACGAAGCCGCAGAGCACCGGGCTTCTGCGCGCACCCTAAGGACTGCTAGAGGACCGTGGTGGCCGCTCACCTGCCTCTTCAATTCCCTTCTAGCATACTTATGGAAGATGTTCCAGGACAATTTTCCTGAGTTTTGAATTCGTCCTGATGCAGCCCCTCCTGGGAAACTTGTGCTCGTCCTCTGAGGCTCCGAGTGCAGAGACCTCGATGGCAACTGCAGAAATGAAGGGCTGCGTTGAGTTGTCGAGAAGCAAGAACATAGACAGCGCCTTGTGTTTGGGAGTCAGCAGTTGCTGGACTTTTGCGATTGCTTTCACGGTGCACTGAATACCAGGACGGCATGTGCACGTTAAAACAACGAGCTGGGCAAGAGTAATCGAAAGATCACGGCCGTCAGAAAGCAGCTTATATATTGCCCTGGAAAGGACAGTGTTTTTGAAATGTGCAGTAAAATCGTGTTTCTGGACAAGGGCGGCATAAGTGCGCTACGCTCCTAAGCTATCTCCCTGCGAGACACACTGCCAAAGCTTTTCGCTATGATGCAGTCTAGTGCAGACGCACACTACGGCTCTCCGGAGCTGTCCGAAGCCAAGCGCCGGTGGCCGGCGTCTTTCGGCTGAAGCAGCGCTTCGGAGCGTACGGCTGTTGTGTGCGCGAAGCAGCCGCTTCTCCTGCTCCGGGAGCCGGACAGAGCGCTAGCTTGTACGAGGGCGAAGAACGAAGCCGCAGAGCACCGGGCTTCTGCGCGCACCCTAAGGACTGCTAGAGGACCGTGGTGGCTGCTCACCTGCCTCTTCAATTCCCTTCTAGCATCCTTATGGAAGATGTTCCAGGACAATTTTCCTGAGTTTTGAATTCGTCCTGATGCAGCCCCTCCTGGGAAACTCGTGCTCGTCCTCTGAGGCTCCGAGTGCAGAGACCTCGATGGCAACTGCAGAAATGAAGGGCTGCGTTGAGTTGTCGAGAAGCAAGAACATAGCCAGCGCCTTGTGTTTGGGAGTCAGCAGTTGCTGGACTTTTGCGATTGCTTTCACGGTGCACTGAATACCAGGACGGCATGTGCACGTTAAAACAACGAGCTGGGCAAGAGCAGGAAGGGAGCACGGCCATCAAAGAGCATCTGGCATCTTGCCCTGGAAAGAGCACTGCTTTTGGAGTGTGCAGTAAAATCGTGTTTCTGGACAAGGGAGGCATAAGTGCGCTGCGCTCCTAAGCTATCTCCCTGCGAGACACACTGCCAAAGCTTTTCGCTATGATGCAGTCTAGTGCAGACGCACACTACGGCTCTCCGGAGCTGTCCGAAGCCAAGCGCCGGTGGCCGGCGTCTTTCGGCTGAAGCAGCGCTTCGGAGCGTACGGCTGTTGTGTGCGCGAAGCAGCCGCTTCTCCTGCTCCGGGAGCCGGACAGAGCGGTAGCTTGTACGAGGGCGAAGAACGAAGCCGCAGAGCACCGGGCTTCTGCGCGCAGCCTAAGGACTGCTAGAGGACCGTGGTGGCTGCTCACCTGCCTCTTCAATTCCCTTCTAGCATCCTTATGGAAGATGTTCCAGGACAATTTTCCTGAGTTTTGAATTCGTCCTGATGCAGCCCCTCCTGGGAAACTCGTGCTCGTCCTCTGAGGCTCCGAGTGCAGAGACCTCGATGGCAACTGCAGAAATGAAGGGCTGCGTTGAGTTGTCGAGAAGCAAGAACATAGCCAGCGCCTTGTGTTTGGGAGTCAGCAGTTGCTGGACTTTTGCGATTGCTTTCACGGTGCACTGAATACCAGGACGGCATGTGCACGTTAAAACAACGAGCTGGGCAAGAGCAGGAAGGGAGCACGGCCATCAAAGAGCATCTGGCATCTTGCCCTGGAAAGAGCACTGCTTTTGGAGTGTGCAGTAAAATCGTGTTTCTGGACAAGGGAGGCATAAGTGCGCTGCGCTCCTAAGCTATCTCCCTGCGAGACACACTGCCAAAGCTTTTCGCTATGATGCAGTCTAGTGCAGACGCACACTACGGCTCTCGGCTGCTGTCCTAAGTGAAGCGCTGGTCGACGGCGTCTTTCGGCTGAAGTAGCGCTTCGGAGCGTACGGCTGCCGCTCCGCTGTTGTGTGCGCGAAGCAGCCGCTTCTCCTGCTCCGGGAGCCGGACAGAGCGCTAGCTTGTACGAGGGCGAAGAACGAAGCCGCAGAGCACCGGGCTTCTGCGCGCACCCTAAGGACTGCTAGAGGACCGTGGTGGCCGCTCACCTGCCTCTTCAATTCCCTTCTAGCATACTTATGGAAGATGTTCCAGGACAATTTTCCTGAGTTTTGAATTCGTCCTGATGCAGCCCCTCCTGGGAAACTTGTGCTCGTCCTCTGAGGCTCCGAGTGCAGAGACCTCGATGGCAACTGCAGAAATGAAGGGCTGCGTTGAGTTGTCGAGAAGCAAGAACATAGCCAGCGCCTTGTGTTTGGGAGTCAGCAGTTGCTGGACTTTTGCGATTGCTTTCACGGTGCACTGAATACCAGGACGGCATGTGCACGTTAAAACAACGAGCTGGGCAAGAGTAATCGAAAGATCACGGCCGTCAGAAAGCAGCTTATATATTGCCCTGGAAAGGACAGTGTTTTTGAAATGTGCAGTAAAATCGTGTTTCTGGACAAGGGCGGCATAAGTGCGCTACGCTCCTAAGCTATCTCCCTGCGAGACACACTGCCAAAGCTTTTCGCTATGATGCAGTCTAGTGCAGACGCACACTACGGCTCTCCGGAGCTGTCCGAAGCCAAGCGCCGGTGGCCGGCGTCTTTCGGCTGAAGCAGCGCTTCGGAGCGTACGGCTGTTGTGTGCGCGAAGCAGCCGCTTCTCCTGCTCCGGGAGCCGGACAGAGCGCTAGCTTGTACGAGGGCGAAGAACGAAGCCGCAGAGCACCGGGCTTCTGCGCGCACCCTAAGGACTGCTAAAGGACCGTGGTGGCTGCTCACCTGCCTCTTCAATTCCATTCTAGCATCCTTATGGAAGATGTTCCAGGACAATTTTCCTGAGTTTTGAATTCGTCCTGATGCAGCCCCTCCTGGGAAACTCGTGCTCGTCCTCTGAGGCTCCGAGTGCAGAGACCTCGATGGCAACTGCAGAAATGAAGGGCTGCGTTGAGTTGTCGAGAAGCAAGAACATAGACAGCGCCTTGTGTTTGGGAGTCAGCAGCTGCTGGACTTTTGCGATTGCTTTCACTGTGCACTGAATACCAGGACGGCATGTGCACGTTAAAACAACGAGCTGGGCAAGAGTAATCGAAAGATCACGGCCGTCAGAAAGCAGCTTATATATTGCCCTGGAAAGGACAGTGTTTTTGGAGTGTGCAGTAAAATCGTGTTTCTGGACAAGGGCGGCATAAGTGCGCTGAGCTCCTAAGCTATATCCCTGCGAGACACACTGCCAAAGCTTTTCGCTATGATGCAGTCTAGTGCAGACGCACACTAGGGCTCTCCGGAGCTGTCCGAAGCCAAGCGCCGGTGGCCGGCGTCTTTCGGCTGAAGCAGCGCTTCGGAGCGTACGGCTGTTGTGTGCGCGAAGCAGCCGCTTCTCCTGCTCCGGGAGCCGGACAGAGCGGTAGCTTGTACGAGGGCGAAGAACGAAGCCGCAGAGCACCGGGCTTCTGCGCGCAGCCTAAGGACTGCTAGAGGACCGTGGTGGCTGCTCACCTGCCTCTTCAATTCCCTTCTAGCATCCTTATGGAAGATGTTCCAGGACAATTTTCCTGAGTTTTGAATTCGTCCTGATGCAGCCCCTCCTGGGAAACTCGTGCTCGTCCTCTGAGGCTCCGAGTGCAGAGACCTCGATGGCAACTGCAGAAATGAAGGGCTGCGTTGAGTTGTCGAGAAGCAAGAACATAGCCAGCGCCTTGTGTTTGGGAGTCAGCAGTTGCTGGACTTTTGCGATTGCTTTCACTGTGCACTGAATACCAGGACGGCATGTGCACGTTAAAACAACGAGCTGGGCAAGAGCAGGAAGGGAGCACGGCCATCAAAGAGCATCTGGCATCTTGCCCTGGAAAGAGCACTGCTTTTGGAGTGTGCAGTAAAATCGTGTTTCTGGACAAGGGAGGCATAAGTGCGCTGCGCTCCTAAGCTATCTCCCTGCGAGACACACTGCCAAAGCTTTTCGCTATGATGCAGTCTAGTGCAGACGCACACTACGGCTCTCGGCTGCTGTCCTAAGTGAAGCGCTGGTCGACGGCGTCTTTCGGCTGAAGTAGCGCTTCGGAGCGTACGGCTGCCGCTCCGCTGTTGTGTGCGCGAAGCAGCCGCTTCTCCTGCTCCGGGAGCCGGACAGAGCGCTAGCTTGTACGAGGGCGAAGAACGAAGCCGCAGAGCACCGGGCTTCTGCGCGCACCCTAAGGACTGCTAGAGGACCGTGGTGGCCGCTCACCTGCCTCTTCAATTCCCTTCTAGCATACTTATGGAAGATATTCCAGGACAATTTTCCTGAGTTTTGAATTCGTCCTGATGCAGCCCCTCCTGGGAAACTTGTGCTCGTCCTCTGAGGCTCCGAGTGCAGAGACCTCGATGGCAACTGCAGAAATGAAGGGCTGCGTTGAGTTGTCGAGAAGCAAGAACATAGACAGCGCCTTGTGTTTGGGAGTCAGCAGTTGCTGGACTTTTGCGATTGCTTTCACGGTGCACTGAATACCAGGACGGCATGTGCACGTTAAAACAACGAGCTGGGCAAGAGTAATCGAAAGATCACGGCCGTCAGAAAGCAGCTTATATATTGCCCTGGAAAGGACAGTGTTTTTGAAATGTGCAGTAAAATCGTGTTTCTGGACAAGGGCGGCATAAGTGCGCTACGCTCCTAAGCTATCTCCCTGCGAGACACACTGCCAAAGCTTTTCGCTATGATGCAGTCTAGTGCAGACGCACACTACGGCTCTCCGGAGCTGTCCGAAGCCAAGCGCCGGTGGCCGGCGTCTTTCGGCTGAAGCAGCGCTTCGGAGCGTACGGCTGTTGTGTGCGCGAAGCAGCCGCTTCTCCTGCTCCGGGAGCCGGACAGAGCGCTAGCTTGTACGAGGGCGAAGAACGAAGCCGCAGAGCACCGGGCTTCTGCGCGCACCCTAAGGACTGCTAGAGGACCGTGGTGGCTGCTCACCTGCCTCTTCAATTCCATTCTAGCATCCTTATGGAAGATGTTCCAGGACAATTTTCCTGAGTTTTGAATTCGTCCTGATGCAGCCCCTCCTGGGAAACTCGTGCTCGTCCTCTGAGGCTCCGAGTGCAGAGACCTCGATGGCAACTGCAGAAATGAAGGGCTGCGTTGAGTTGTCGAGAAGCAAGAACATAGACAGCGCCTTGTGTTTGGGAGTCAGCAGCTGCTGGACTTTTGCGATTGCTTTCACTGTGCACTGAATACCAGGACGGCATGTGCACGTTAAAACAACGAGCTGGGCAAGAGTAATCGAAAGATCACGGCCGTCAGAAAGCAGCTTATATATTGCCCTGGAAAGGACAGTGTTTTTGGAGTGTGCAGTAAAATCGTGTTTCTGGACAAGGGCGGCATAAGTGCGCTGAGCTCCTAAGCTATATCCCTGCGAGACACACTGCCAAAGCTTTTCGCTATGATGCAGTCTAGTGCAGACGCACACTAGGGCTCTCCGGAGCTGTCCGAAGCCAAGCGCCGGTGGCCGGCGTCTTTCGGCTGAAGCAGCGCTTCGGAGCGTACGGCTGTTGTGTGCGCGAAGCAGCCGCTTCTCCTGCTCCGGGAGCCGGACAGAGCGGTAGCTTGTACGAGGGCGAAGAACGAAGCCGCAGAGCACCGGGCTTCTGCGCGCAGCCTAAGGACTGCTAGAGGACCGTGGTGGCTGCTCACCTGCCTCTTCAATTCCCTTCTAGCATCCTTATGGAAGATGTTCCAGGACAATTTTCCTGAGTTTTGAATTCGTCCTGATGCAGCCCCTCCTGGGAAACTCGTGCTCGTCCTCTGAGGCTCCGAGTGCAGAGACCTCGATGGCAACTGCAGAAATGAAGGGCTGCGTTGAGTTGTCGAGAAGCAAGAACATAGCCAGCGCCTTGTGTTTGGGAGTCAGCAGTTGCTGGACTTTTGCGATTGCTTTCACGGTGCACTGAATACCAGGACGGCATGTGCACGTTAAAACAACGAGCTGGGCAAGAGCAGGAAGGGAGCACGGCCATCAAAGAGCATCTGGCATCTTGCCCTGGAAAGAGCACTGCTTTTGGAGTGTGCAGTAAAATCGTGTTTCTGGACAAGGGAGGCATAAGTGCGCTGCGCTCCTAAGCTATCTCCCTGCGAGACACACTGCCAAAGCTTTTCGCTATGATGCAGTCTAGTGCAGACGCACACTACGGCTCTCGGCTGCTGTCCTAAGTGAAGCGCTGGTCGACGGCGTCTTTCGGCTGAAGTAGCGCTTCGGAGCGTACGGCTGCCGCTCCGCTGTTGTGTGCGCGAAGCAGCCGCTTCTCCTGCTCCGGGAGCCGGACAGAGCGCTAGCTTGTACGAGGGCGAAGAACGAAGCCGCAGAGCACCGGGCTTCTGCGCGCACCCTAAGGACTGCTAGAGGACCGTGGTGGCCGCTCACCTGCCTCTTCAATTCCCTTCTAGCATACTTATGGAAGATATTCCAGGACAATTTTCCTGAGTTTTGAATTCGTCCTGATGCAGCCCCTCCTGGGAAACTTGTGCTCGTCCTCTGAGGCTCCGAGTGCAGAGACCTCGATGGCAACTGCAGAAATGAAGGGCTGCGTTGAGTTGTCGAGAAGCAAGAACATAGACAGCGCCTTGTGTTTGGGAGTCAGCAGTTGCTGGACTTTTGCGATTGCTTTCACTGTGCACTGAATACCAGGACGGCATGTGCACGTTAAAACAACGAGCTGGGCAAGAGTAATCGAAAGATCACGGCCGTCAGAAAGCAGCTTATATATTGCCCTGGAAAGGACAGTGTTTTTGAAATGTGCAGTAAAATCGTGTTTCTGGACAAGGGCGGCATAAGTGCGCTGAGCTCCTAAGCTATATCCCTGCGAGACACACTGCCAAAGCTTTTCGCTATGATGCAGTCTAGTGCAGACGCACACTAGGGCTCTCCGGAGCTGTCCGAAGCCAAGCGCCGGTGGCCGGCGTCTTTCGGCTGAAGCAGCGCTTCGGAGCGTACGGCTGTTGTGTGCGCGAAGCAGCCGCTTCTCCTGCTCCGGGAGCCGGACAGAGCGCTAGCTTGTACGAGGGCGAAGAACGAAGCCGCAGAGCACCGGGCTTCTGCGCGCACCCTAAGGACTGCTAGAGGACCGTGGTGGCTGCTCACCTGCCTCTTCAATTCCCTTCTAGCATACTTATGGAAGATGTTCCAGGACAATTTTCCTGAGTTTTGAATTCGTCCTGATGCAGCCCCTCCTGGGAAACTCGTGCTCGTCCTCTGAGGCTCCGACATGCAGAGACCTCGATGGCAACTGCAGAAATGAAGGGCTGCGTTGAGTTGTCGAGAAGCAAGAACATAGCCAGCGCCTTGTGTTTGGGAGTCAGCAGTTGCTGGACTTTTGCGATTGCTTTCACGGTGCACTGAATACCAGGACGGCATGTGCACGTTAAAACAACGAGCTGGGCAAGAGCAGGAAGGGAGCACGGCCATCAAAGAGCATCTGACATCTTGCCCTGGAAAGAGCACTGCTTTTGGAGTGTGCAGTAAAATCGTGTTTCTGGACAAGGGAGGCATAAGTGCGCTGCGCTCCTAAGCTATCTCCCTGCGAGACACACTGCCAAAGCTTTTCGCTATGATGCAGTCTAGTGCAGACGCACACTACGGCTCTCCGGAGCTGTCCGAAGCCAAGCGCCGGTGGCCGGCGTCTTTCGGCTGAAGCAGCGCTTCGGAGCGTACGGCTGTTGTGTGCGCGAAGCAGCCGCTTCTCCTGCTCCGGGAGCCGGACAGAGCGGTAGCTTGTACGAGGGCGAAGAACGAAGCCGCAGAGCACCGGGCTTCTGCGCGCACCCTAAGGACTGCTAGAGGACCGTGGTGGCCGCTCGCCTGCCCCTTCAATTCCATTCTAGCATCCTTATGGAAGGTGTTCCAGGACAATTTTCCTGAGTTTTGAATTCGTCCTGATGCAGCCCCTCCTGGGAAACTCGTGCTCGTCCTCTGAGTCTCCGACATGCAGAGACCTCGATGGCAACTGCAGAAATGAAGGGCTGCGTTGAGTTGTCGAGAAGCAAGAACATAGACAGCGCCTTGTGTTTGGGAGTCAGCAGCTGCTGGACTTTTGCGATTGCTTTCACGGTGCACTGAATACCAGGACGGCATGTGCACGTTAAAACAACGAGCTGGACAAGAGTAATCGAAAGATCACGGCCGTCAGAAAGCAGCTTATATATTGCCCTGGAAAGGACAGTGTTTTTGAAATGTGCAGTAAAATCGTGTTTCTGGACAAGGGCGGCATAAGTGCGCTACGCTCCTAAGCTATCTCCCTGCGAGACACACTGCCAAAGCTTTTCGCTATGATGCAGTCTAGTGCAGACGCACACTGCGGCTCTCCGGAGCTGTCCGAAGCCAAGCACCGGTGGCCGGCGTCTTTTGGCTGAAGCAGCGCTTCGGAGCGTACGGCTGTTGTGTGCGCGAAGCAGCCGCTTCTCCTGCTCCGGGAGCCGGACAGAGCGCTAGCTTGTACGAGGGCGAAGAACGAAGCCGCAGAGCACCGGGCTTCTGCGCGCACCCTAAGGACTGCTAGAGGACCGTGGTGGCTGCTCACCTGCCTCTTCAATTCCCTTCTAGCATCCTTATGGAAGATGTTCCAGGACAATTTTCCTGAGTTTTGAATTCGTCCTGATGCAGCCCCTCCTGGGAAACTCGTGCTCGTCCTCTGAGGCTCCGAGTGCAGAGACCTCGATGGCAACTGCAGAAATGAAGGGCTGCGTTGAGTTGTCGAGAAGCAAGAACATAGCCAGCGCCTTGTGTTTGGGAGTCAGCAGTTGCTGGACTTTTGCGATTGCTTTCACGGTGCACTGAATACCAGGACGGCATGTGCACGTTAAAACAACGAGCTGGGCAAGAGCAGGAAGGGAGCACGGCCATCAAAGAGCATCTGGCATCTTGCCCTGGAAAGAGCACTGTTTTTGGAGTGTGCAGTAAAATCGTGTTTCTGGACAAGGGAGGCATAAGTGCGCTACGCTCCTAAGCTATCTCCCTGCGAGACACACTGCCAAAGCTTTTCGCTATGATGCAGTCTAGTGCAGACGCACACTACGGCTCTCCGGAGCTGTCCGAAGCCAAGCGCCGGTGGCCGGCGTCTTTCGGCTGAAGCAGCGTTTCGGAGCGTACGGCTGTTGTGTGCGCGAAGCAGCCGCTTCTCCTGCTCCGGGAGCCGGACAGAGCGGTAGCTTGTACGAGGGCGAAGAACGAAGCCGCAGAGCACCGGGCTTCTGCGCGCACCCTAAGGACTGCTAGAGGACCGTGGTGGCCGCTCGCCTGCCCCTTCAATTCCATTCTAGCATCCTTATGGAAGGTGTTCCAGGACAATATTCCTGAGTTTTGAATTCGTCCTGATGCAGCCCCTCCTGGGAAACTCGTGCTCGTCCTCTGAGGCTCCGAGTGCAGAGACCTCGATGGCAACTGCAGAAATGAAGGGCTGCGTTGAGTTGTCGAGAAGCAAGAACATAGCCAGCGCCTTGTGTTTGGGAGTCAGCAGCTGCTAGACTTTTGCGATTGTCTTCACGGTGCACTGAATACCAGGACGGCATGTGCACGTTAAAACAACGGGTTGGTCAAGAGTAATCGAAAGATCACGGCCGTCAGAAAGCAGCTTATATATTGCCCTAAAAAGAGTACTGTTTTTGGAGTGTGCAGTAAAATCGTGTTTCTGGACAAGGGAGGCATAAGTGCGCTGCGCTCCTAAGCTATCTCCCTGCGAGACACACTGCCAAAGCTTTTCGCTATGATGCAGTCTAGTGCAGACGCACACTACGGCTCTCCGGAGCTGTCCGAAGCCAAGCGCCGGTGGCCGGCGTCTTTCGGCTGAAGCAGCGCTTCGGAGCGTACGGCTGTTGTGTGCGCGAAGCAGCCGCTTCTCCTGCTCCGGGAGCCGGACAGAGCGGTAGCTTGTACGAGGGCGAAGAACGAAGCCGCAGAGCACCGGGCTTCTGCGCGCACCCTAAGGACTGCTAGAGGACCGTGGTGGCCGCTCGCCTGCCCCTTCAATTCCATTCTAGCATCCTTATGGAAGGTGTTCCAGGACAATATTCCTGAGTTTTGAATTCGTCCTGATGCAGCCCCTCCTGGGAAACTCGTGCTCGTCCTCTGAGGCTCCGAGTGCAGAGACCTCGATGGCAACTGCAGAAATGAAGGGCTGCGTTGAGTTGTCGAGAAGCAAGAACATAGCCAGCGCCTTGTGTTTGGGAGTCAGCAGCTGCTAGACTTTTGCGATTGTCTTCACGGTGCACTGAATACCAGGACGGCATGTGCACGTTAAAACAACGGGTTGGTCAAGAGTAATCGAAAGATCACGGCCGTCAGAAAGCAGCTTATATATTGCCCTAAAAAGAGTACTGTTTTTGGAGTGTGCAGTAAAATCGTGTTTCTGGACAAGGGAGGCATAAGTGCGCTGCGCTCCTAAGCTATCTCCCTGCGAGACACACTGCCAAAGCTTTTCGCTATGATGCAGTCTAGTGCAGACGCACACTACGGCTCTCCGGAGCTGTCCGAAGCCAAGCGCCGGTGGCCGGCGTCTTTCGGCTGAAGCAGCGCTTCGGAGCGTACGGCTGCCGCTCCGCTGTTGTGTGCGCGAAGCAGCCGCTTCTCCTGCTCCGGGAGCCGGACAGAGCGGTAGCTTGTACGAGGGCGAAGAACGAAGCCGCAGAGCACCGGGCTTCTGCGCGCACCCTAAGGACTGCTAGAGGACCGTGGTGGCCGCTCGCCTGCCCCTTCAATTCCATTCTAGCATCCTTATGGAAGGTGTTCCAGGACAATTTTCCTGAGTTTTGAATTCGTCCTGATGCAGCCCCTCCTGGGAAACTCGTGCTCGTCCTCTGAGGCTCCGAGTGCAGAGACCTCGATGGCAACTGCAGAAATGAAGGGCTGCGTTGAGTTGTCGAGAAGCAAGAACATAGACAGCGCCTTGTGTTTGGGAGTCAGCAGCTGCTAGACTTTTGCGATTGTCTTCACGGTGCACTGAATACCAGGACGGCATGTGCACGTTAAAACAACGAGTTGGGCAAGAGTAATCGAAAGATCACGGCCGTCAGAAAGCAGCTTATATATTGCCCTAAAAAGAGTACTGCTTTTGGAGTGTGCAGTAAAATCGTGTTTCTGGACAAGGGAGGCATAAGTGCGCTGCGCTCCTAAGCTATCTCCCTGCGAGACACACTGCCAAAGCTTTTCGCTATGATGCAGTCTAGTGCAGACGCACACTAGGGCTCTCCGGAGCTGTCCGAAGCCAAGCGCCGGTGGCCGGCGTCTTTCGGCTGAAGCAGCGCTTCGGAGCGGACGGCTGTTGTGTGCGCGAAGCAGCCGCTTCTCCTGCTCCGGGAGCCGGACAGAGCGGTAGCTTGTACGAGGGCGAAGAACGAAGCCGCAGAGCACCGGGCTTCTGCGCGCACCCTAAGGACTGCTAGAGGACCGTGGTGGCCGCTCACCTGCCCCTTCAATTCCCTTCAAGCATCCTTATGGAAGATGTTCCAGGACAATTTTCCTGAGTTTTGAATTCGTCCTGATGCAGCCCCTCCTGGGAAACTCGTGCTCGTCCTCTGAGGCTCCGAGTGCAGAGACCTCGATGGCAACTGCAGAAATGAAGGGCTGCGTTGAGTTGTCGAGAAGCAAGAACATAGACAGCGCCTTGTGTTTGGGAGTCAGCAGCTGCTAGACTTTTGCGATTGCTTTCACTGTGCACTGAATACCAGGACGGCATGTGCACGTTAAAACAACGAGCTGGGCAAGAGTAATCGAAAGATCACGGCCGTCAGAAAGCAGCTTATATATTGCCCTAAAAAGAGCACTGCTTTTGGAGTGTGCAGTAAAATCGTGTTTCTGGACAAGGGAGGCATAAGTGCGCTGCGCTCCTAAGCTATCTCCCTGCGAGACACACTGCCAAAGCTTTTTGCTATGATGCAGTCTAGTGCAGACGCACACTACGGCTCTCGGCTGCTGTCCTAAGTGAAGCGCTGGTCGCCGACGTCTTTCGGCTGAAGTAGCGCTTCGGAGCGTACGGCTGCCGCTCCGCTGTTGTGTGCGCGAAGCAGCCGCTTCTCCTGCTCCGGGAGCCGGACAGAGCGCTAGCTTGTACGAGGGCGAAGAACGAAGCCGCAGAGCACCGGGCTTCTGCGCGCACCCTAAGGACTGCTAGAGGACCGTGGTGGCCGCTCACCTGCCTCTTCAATTCCCTTCTAGCATACTTATGGAAGATGTTCCAGGACAATTTTCCTGAGTTTTGAATTCGTCCTGATGCAGCCCCTCCTGGGAAACTCGTGCTCGTCCTCTGAGGCTCCGAGTGCAGAGACCTCGATGGCAACTGCAGAAATGAAGGGCTGCGTTGAGTTGTCGAGAAGCAAGAACATAGCCAGCGCCTTGTGTTTGGGAGTCAGCAGTTGCTGGACTTTTGCGATTGCTTTCACGGTGCACTGAATACCAGGACGGCATGTGCACGTTAAAACAACGAGCTGGGCAAGAGTAATCGAAAGATCACGGCCGTCAGAAAGCAGCTTATATATTGCCCTGGAAAGGACAGTGTTTTTGAAATGTGCAGTAAAATCGTGTTTCTGGACAAGGGCGGCATAAGTGCGCTACGCTCCTAAGCTATCTCCCTGCGAGACACACTGCCAAAGCTTTTCGCTATGATGCAGTCTAGTGCAGACGCACACTACGGCTCTCCGGAGCTGTCCGAAGCCAAGCGCCGGTGGCCGGCGTCTTTCGGCTGAAGCAGCGCTTCGGAGCGTACGGCTGCCGCTCCGCTGTTGTGTGCGCGAAGCAGCCGCTTCTCCTGCTCCGGGAGCCGGACAGAGCGGTAGCTTGTACGAGGGCGAAGAACGAAGCCGCAGAGCACCGGGCTTCTGCGCGCACCCTAAGGACTGCTAGAGGACCGTGGTGGCCGCTCGCCTGCCCCTTCAATTCCATTCTAGCATCCTTATGGAAGGTGTTCCAGGACAATTTTCCTGAGTTTTGAATTCGTCCTGATGCAGCCCCTCCTGGGAAACTCGTGCTCGTCCTCTGAGGCTCCGAGTGCAGAGACCTCGATGGCAACTGCAGAAATGAAGGGCTGCGTTGAGTTGTCGAGAAGCAAGAACATAGCCAGCGCCTTGTGTTTGGGAGTCAGCAGCTGCTGGACTTTTGCGATTGCTTTCACTGTGCACTGAATACCAGGACGGCATGTGCACGTTAAAACAACGAGCTGGGCAAGAGTAATCGAAAGATCACGGCCGTCAGAAAGCAGCTTATATATTGCCCTGGAAAGGACAGTGTTTTTGGAGTGTGCAGTAAAATCGTGTTTCTGGACAAGGGCGGCATAAGTGCGCTGCGCTCCTAAGCTATCTCCCTGCGAGACACACTGCCAAAGCTTTTCGCTATGATGCAGTCTAGTGCAGACGCACACTGCGGCTCTCCGGAGCTGTCCGAAGCCAAGCGCCGGTGGCCGGCGTCTTTCGGCTGAAGCAGCGCTTCGGAGCGTACGGCTGTTGTGTGCGCGAAGCAGCCGCTTCTCCTGCTCCGGGAGCCGAACAGAGCGGTAGCTTGTACGAGGGCGAAGAACGAAGCCGCAGAGCACCGGGCTTCTGCGCGCAGCCTAAGGACTGCTAGAGGACCGTGGTGGCTGCTCACCTGCCTCTTCAATTCCCTTCTAGCATCCTTATGGAAGATGTTCCAGGACAATTTTCCTGAGTTTTGAATTCGTCCTGATGCAGCCCCTCCTGGGAAACTCGTGCTCGTCCTCTGAGGCTCCGAGTGCAGAGACCTCGATGGCAACTGCAGAAATGAAGGGCTGCGTTGAGTTGTCGAGAAGCAAGAACATAGCCAGCGCCTTGTGTTTGGGAGTCAGCAGTTGCTGGACTTTTGCGATTGCTTTCACGGTGCACTGAATACCAGGACGGCATGTGCACGTTAAAACAACGAGCTGGGCAAGAGCAGGAAGGGAGCACGGCCATCAAAGAGCATCTGGCATCTTGCCCTGGAAAGAGTACTGTTTTTGGAGTGTGCAGTAAAATCGTGTTTCTGGACAAGGGAGGCATAAGTGCGCTGCGCTCCTAAGCTATCTCCCTGCGAGACACACTGCCAAAGCTTTTCGCTATGATGCAGTCTAGTGCAGACGCACACTAGGGCTCTCCGGAGCTGTCCGAAGCCAAGCGCCGGTGGCCGGCGTCTTTCGGCTGAAGCAGCGTTTCGGAGCGTACGGCTGTTGTGTGCGCGAAGCAGCCGCTTCTCCTGCTCCGGGAGCCGGACAGAGCGGTAGCTTGTACGAGGGCGAAGAACGAAGCCGCAGAGCACCGGGCTTCTGCGCGCACCCTAAGGACTGCTAGAGGACCGTGGTGGCCGCTCGCCTGCCCCTTCAATTCCATTCTAGCATCCTTATGGAAGGTGTTCCAGGACAATATTCCTGAGTTTTGAATTCGTCCTGATGCAGCCCCTCCTGGGAAACTCGTGCTCGTCCTCTGAGGCTCCGAGTGCAGAGACCTCGATGGCAACTGCAGAAATGAAGGGCTGCGTTGAGTTGTCGAGAAGCAAGAACATAGCCAGCGCCTTGTGTTTGGGAGTCAGCAGCTGCTAGACTTTTGCGATTGTCTTCACGGTGCACTGAATACCAGGACGGCATGTGCACGTTAAAACAACGGGTTGGTCAAGAGTAATCGAAAGATCACGGCCGTCAGAAAGCAGCTTATATATTGCCCTAAAAAGAGTACTGTTTTTGGAGTGTGCAGTAAAATCGTGTTTCTGGACAAGGGAGGCATAAGTGCGCTGCGCTCCTAAGCTATCTCCCTGCGAGACACACTGCCAAAGCTTTTCGCTATGATGCAGTCTAGTGCAGACGCACACTACGGCTCTCCGGAGCTGTCCGAAGCCAAGCGCCGGTGGCCGGCGTCTTTCGGCTGAAGCAGCGCTTCGGAGCGTACGGCTGCCGCTCCGCTGTTGTGTGCGCGAAGCAGCCGCTTCTCCTGCTCCGGGAGCCGGACAGAGCGGTAGCTTGTACGAGGGCGAAGAACGAAGCCGCAGAGCACCGGGCTTCTGCGCGCACCCTAAGGACTGCTAGAGGACCGTGGTGGCCGCTCGCCTGCCCCTTCAATTCCATTCTAGCATCCTTATGGAAGGTGTTCCAGGACAATTTTCCTGAGTTTTGAATTCGTCCTGATGCAGCCCCTCCTGGGAAACTCGTGCTCGTCCTCTGAGGCTCCGAGTGCAGAGACCTCGATGGCAACTGCAGAAATGAAGGGCTGCGTTGAGTTGTCGAGAAGCAAGAACATAGACAGCGCCTTGTGTTTGGGAGTCAGCAGCTGCTAGACTTTTGCGATTGTCTTCACGGTGCACTGAATACCAGGACGGCATGTGCACGTTAAAACAACGAGTTGGGCAAGAGTAATCGAAAGATCACGGCCGTCAGAAAGCAGCTTATATATTGCCCTAAAAAGAGTACTGCTTTTGGAGTGTGCAGTAAAATCGTGTTTCTGGACAAGGGAGGCATAAGTGCGCTGCGCTCCTAAGCTATCTCCCTGCGAGACACACTGCCAAAGCTTTTCGCTATGATGCAGTCTAGTGCAGACGCACACTAGGGCTCTCCGGAGCTGTCCGAAGCCAAGCGCCGGTGGCCGGCGTCTTTCGGCTGAAGCAGCGCTTCGGAGCGTACGGCTGTTGTGTGCGCGAAGCAGCCGCTTCTCCTGCTCCGGGAGCCGAACAGAGCGGTAGCTTGTACGAGGGCGAAGAACGAAGCCGCAGAGCACCGGGCTTCTGCGCGCACCCTAAGGACTGCTAGAGGACCGTGGTGGCCGCTCACCTGCCCCTTCAATTCCCTTCTAGCATCCTTATGGAAGATGTTCCAGGACAATTTTCCTGAGTTTTGAATTCGTCCTGATGCAGCCCCTCCTGGGAAACTCGTGCTCGTCCTCTGAGGCTCCGAGTGCAGAGACCTCGATGGCAACTGCAGAAATAAAGGGCTGCGTTGAGTTGTCGAGAAGCAAGAACATAGCCAGCGCCTTGTGTTTGGGAGTCAGCAGCTGCTAGACTTTTGCGATTGCTTTCACTGTGCACTGAATACCAGGACGGCATGTGCACGTTAAAACAATGAGCTGGGCAAGAGTAATCGAAAGATCACGGCCGTCAGAAAGCAGCTTATATATTGCCCTAAAAAGAGCACTGCTTTTGGAGTGTGCAGTAAAATCGTGTTTCTGGACAAGGGAGGCATAAGTGCGCTGCGCTCCTAAGCTATCTCCCTGCGAGACACACTGCCAAAGCTTTTTGCTATGATGCAGTCTAGTGCAGACGCACACTACGGCTCTCCGGAGCTGTCCGAAGCCAAGCGCCGGTGGCCGGCGTCTTTCGGCTGAAGCAGCGCTTCGGAGCGTACGGCTGTTGTGTGCGCGAAGCAGCCGCTTCTCCTGCTCCGGGAGCCGGACAGAGCGCTAGCTTGTACGAGGGCGAAGAACGAAGCCGCAGAGCACCGGGCTTCTGCGCGCACCCTAAGGACTGCTAGAGGACCGTGCTGGCCGCTCGCCTGCCTCTTCAATTCCATTCTAGCATCCTTATGGAAGATGTTCCAGGACAATTTTCCTGAGTTTTGAATTCGTCCTGATGCAGCCCCTCCTGGGAAACTCGTGCTCGTCCTCTGAGGCTCCGAGTGCAGAGACCTCGATGGCAACTGCAGAAATGAAGGGCTGCGTTGAGTTGTCGAGAAGCAAGAACATAGACAGCGCCTTGTGTTTGGGAGTCAGCAGCTGCTGGACTTTTGCGATTGCTTTCACTGTGCACTGAATACCAGGACGGCATGTGCACGTTAAAACAACGAGCTGGGCAAGAGTAATCGAAAGATCACGGCCGTCAGAAAGCAGCTTATATATTGCCCTGGAAAGGACAGTGTTTTTGGAGTGTGCAGTAAAATCGTGTTTCTGGACAAGGGCGGCATAAGTGCGCTGAGCTCCTAAGCTATATCCCTGCGAGACACACTGCCAAAGCTTTTCGCTATGATGCAGTCTAGTGCAGACGCACACTAGGGCTCTCCGGAGCTGTCCGAAGCCAAGCGCCGGTGGCCGGCGTCTTTCGGCTGAAGCAGCGCTTCGGAGCGTACGGCTGTTGTGTGCGCGAAGCAGCCGCTTCTCCTGCTCCGGGAGCCGGACAGAGCGGTAGCTTGTACGAGGGCGAAGAACGAAGCCGCAGAGCACCGGGCTTCTGCGCGCACCCTAAGGACTGCTAGAGGACCGTGGTGGCTGCTCACCTGCCTCTTCAATTCCCTTCTAGCATACTTATGGAAGATGTTCCAGGACAATTTTCCTGAGTTTTGAATTCGTCCTGATGCAGCCCCTCCTGGGAAACTCGTGCTCGTCCTCTGAGGCTCCGACATGCAGAGACCTCGATGGCAACTGCAGAAATGAAGGGCTGCGTTGAGTTGTCGAGAAGCAAGAACATAGCCAGCGCCTTGTGTTTGGGAGTCAGCAGTTGCTGGACTTTTGCGATTGCTTTCACGGTGCACTGAATACCAGGACGGCATGTGCACGTTAAAACAACGAGCTGGGCAAGAGCAGGAAGGGAGCACGGCCATCAAAGAGCATCTGACATCTTGCCCTGGAAAGAGCACTGCTTTTGGAGTGTGCAGTAAAATCGTGTTTCTGGACAAGGGAGGCATAAGTGCGCTGCGCTCCTAAGCTATCTCCCTGCGAGACACACTGCCAAAGCTTTTCGCTATGATGCAGTCTAGTGCAGACGCACACTACGGCTCTCCGGAGCTGTCCGAAGCCAAGCGCCGGTGGCCGGCGTCTTTCGGCTGAAGCAGCGCTTCGGAGCGTACGGCTGTTGTGTGCGCGAAGCAGCCGCTTCTCCTGCTCCGGGAGCCGGACAGAGCGGTAGCTTGTACGAGGGCGAAGAACGAAGCCGCAGAGCACCGGGCTTCTGCGCGCACCCTAAGGACTGCTAGAGGACCGTGGTGGCCGCTCGCCTGCCCCTTCAATTCCATTCTAGCATCCTTATGGAAGGTGTTCCAGGACAATTTTCCTGAGTTTTGAATTCGTCCTGATGCAGCCCCTCCTGGGAAACTCGTGCTCGTCCTCTGAGTCTCCGACATGCAGAGACCTCGATGGCAACTGCAGAAATGAAGGGCTGCGTTGAGTTGTCGAGAAGCAAGAACATAGACAGCGCCTTGTGTTTGGGAGTCAGCAGCTGCTGGACTTTTGCGATTGCTTTCACGGTGCACTGAATACCAGGACGGCATGTGCACGTTAAAACAACGAGCTGGGCAAGAGTAATCGAAAGATCACGGCCGTCAGAAAGCAGCTTATATATTGCCCTGGAAAGGACAGTGTTTTTGAAATGTGCAGTAAAATCGTGTTTCTGGACAAGGGCGGCATAAGTGCGCTACGCTCCTAAGCTATCTCCCTGCGAGACACACTGCCAAAGCTTTTCGCTATGATGCAGTCTAGTGCAGACGCACACTACGGCTCTCCGGAGCTGTCCGAAGCCAAGCGCCGGTGGCCGGCGTCTTTCGGCTGAAGCAGCGCTTCGGAGCGTACGGCTGTTGTGTGCGCGAAGCAGCCGCTTCTCCTGCTCCGGGAGCCGGACAGAGCGGTAGCTTGTACGAGGGCGAAGAACGAAGCCGCAGAGCACCGGGCTTCTGCGCGCACCCTAAGGACTGCTAGAGGACCGTGGTGGCCGCTCGCCTGCCCCTTCAATTCCATTCTAGCATCCTTATGGAAGGTGTTCCAGGACAATTTTCCTGAGTTTTGAATTCGTCCTGATGCAGCCCCTCCTGGGAAACTCGTGCTCGTCCTCTGAGGCTCCGAGTGCAGAGACCTCGATGGCAACTGCAGAAATGAAGGGCTGCGTTGAGTTGTCGAGAAGCAAGAACATAGACAGCGCCTTGTGTTTGGGAGTCAGCAGCTGCTAGACTTTTGCGATTGTCTTCACGGTGCACTGAATACCAGGACGGCATGTGCACGTTAAAACAACGAGTTGGGCAAGAGTAATCGAAAGATCACGGCCGTCAGAAAGCAGCTTATATATTGCCCTAAAAAGAGTACTGCTTTTGGAGTGTGCAGTAAAATCGTGTTTCTGGACAAGGGAGGCATAAGTGCGCTGCGCTCCTAAGCTATCTCCCTGCGAGACACACTGCCAAAGCTTTTCGCTATGATGCAGTCTAGTGCAGACGCACACTAGGGCTCTCCGGAGCTGTCCGAAGCCAAGCGCCGGTGGCCGGCGTCTTTCGGCTGAAGCAGCGCTTCGGAGCGTACGGCTGTTGTGTGCGCGAAGCAGCCGCTTCTCCTGCTCCGGGAGCCGAACAGAGCGGTAGCTTGTACGAGGGCGAAGAACGAAGCCGCAGAGCACCGGGCTTCTGCGCGCACCCTAAGGACTGCTAGAGGACCGTGGTGGCCGCTCACCTGCCCCTTCAATTCCCTTCTAGCATCCTTATGGAAGATGTTCCAGGACAATTTTCCTGAGTTTTGAATTCGTCCTGATGCAGCCCCTCCTGGGAAACTCGTGCTCGTCCTCTGAGGCTCCGAGTGCAGAGACCTCGATGGCAACTGCAGAAATAAAGGGCTGCGTTGAGTTGTCGAGAAGCAAGAACATAGCCAGCGCCTTGTGTTTGGGAGTCAGCAGCTGCTAGACTTTTGCGATTGCTTTCACTGTGCACTGAATACCAGGACGGCATGTGCACGTTAAAACAATGAGCTGGGCAAGAGTAATCGAAAGATCACGGCCGTCAGAAAGCAGCTTATATATTGCCCTAAAAAGAGCACTGCTTTTGGAGTGTGCAGTAAAATCGTGTTTCTGGACAAGGGAGGCATAAGTGCGCTGCGCTCCTAAGCTATCTCCCTGCGAGACACACTGCCAAAGCTTTTTGCTATGATGCAGTCTAGTGCAGACGCACACTACGGCTCTCGGCTGCTGTCCTAAGTGAAGCGCTGGTCGCCGGCGTCTTTCGGCTGAAGTAGCGCTTCGGAGCGTACGGCTGCCGCTCCGCTGTTGTGTGCGCGAAGCAGCCGCTTCTCCTGCTCCGGGAGCCGGACAGAGCGCTAGCTTGTACGAGGGCGAAGAACGAAGCCGCAGAGCACCGGGCTTCTGCGCGCACCCTAAGGACTGCTAGAGGACCGTGGTGGCCGCTCACCTGCCTCTTCAATTCCCTTCTAGCATACTTATGGAAGATGTTCCAGGACAATTTTCCTGAGTTTTGAATTCGTCCTGATGCAGCCCCTCCTGGGAAACTTGTGCTCGTCCTCTGAGGCTCCGAGTGCAGAGACCTCGATGGCAACTGCAGAAATGAAGGGCTGCGTTGAGTTGTCGAGAAGCAAGAACATAGACAGCGCCTTGTGTTTGGGAGTCAGCAGTTGCTGGACTTTTGCGATTGCTTTCACGGTGCACTGAATACCAGGACGGCATGTGCACGTTAAAACAACGAGCTGGGCAAGAGTAATCGAAAGATCACGGCCGTCAGAAAGCAGCTTATATATTGCCCTGGAAAGGACAGTGTTTTTGAAATGTGCAGTAAAATCGTGTTTCTGGACAAGGGCGGCATAAGTGCGCTACGCTCCTAAGCTATCTCCCTGCGAGACACACTGCCAAAGCTTTTCGCTATGATGCAGTCTAGTGCAGACGCACACTACGGCTCTCCGGAGCTGTCCGAAGCCAAGCGCCGGTGGCCGGCGTCTTTCGGCTGAAGCAGCGCTTCGGAGCGTACGGCTGTTGTGTGCGCGAAGCAGCCGCTTCTCCTGCTCCGGGAGCCGGACAGAGCGGTAGCTTGTACGAGGGCGAAGAACGAAGCCGCAGAGCACCGGGCTTCTGCGCGCACCCTAAGGACTGCTAGAGGACCGTGGTGGCTGCTCACCTGCCTCTTCAATTCCCTTCTAGCATCCTTATGGAAGATGTTCCAGGACAATTTTCCTGAGTTTTGAATTCGTCCTGATGCAGCCCCTCCTGGGAAACTCGTGCTCGTCCTCTGAGGCTCCGAGTGCAGAGACCTCGATGGCAACTGCAGAAATGAAGGGCTGCGTTGAGTTGTCGAGAAGCAAGAACATAGCCAGCGCCTTGTGTTTGGGAGTCAGCAGTTGCTGGACTTTTGCGATTGCTTTCACGGTGCACTGAATACCAGGACGGCATGTGCACGTTAAAACAACGAGCTGGGCAAGAGCAGGAAGGGAGCACGGCCATCAAAGAGCATCTGGCATCTTGCCCTGGAAAGAGCACTGCTTTTGGAGTGTGCAGTAAAATCGTGTTTCTGGACAAGGGAGGCATAAGTGCGCTGCGCTCCTAAGCTATCTCCCTGCGAGACACACTGCCAAAGCTTTTCGCTATGATGCAGTCTAGTGCAGACGCACACTACGGCTCTCCGGAGCTGTCCGAAGCCAAGCGCCGGTGGCCGGCGTCTTTCGGCTGAAGCAGCGCTTCGGAGCGTACGGCTGTTGTGTGCGCGAAGCAGCCGCTTCTCCTGCTCCGGGAGCCGGACAGAGCGGTAGCTTGTACGAGGGCGAAGAACGAAGCCGCAGAGCACCGGGCTTCTGCGCGCACCCTAAGGACTGCTAGAGGACCGTGGTGGCTGCTCACCTGCCTCTTCAATTCCCTTCTAGCATACTTATGGAAGATGTTCCAGGACAATTTTCCTGAGTTTTGAATTCGTCCTGATGCAGCCCCTCCTGGGAAACTCGTGCTCGTCCTCTGAGGCTCCGAGTGCAGAGACCTCGATGGCAACTGCAGAAATGAAGGGCTGCGTTGAGTTGTCGAGAAGCAAGAACATAGCCAGCGCCTTGTGTTTGGGAGTCAGCAGTTGCTGGACTTTTGCGATTGCTTTCACGGTGCACTGAATACCAGGACGGCATGTGCACGTTAAAACAACGAGCTGGGCAAGAGTAATCGAAAGATCACGGCCGTCAGAAAGCAGCTTATATATTGCCCTGGAAAGGACAGTGTTTTTGAAATGTGCAGTAAAATCGTGTTTCTGGACAAGGGCGGCATAAGTGCGCTACGCTCCTAAGCTATCTCCCTGCGAGACACACTGCCAAAGCTTTTCGCTATGATGCAGTCTAGTGCAGACGCACACTACGGCTCTCCGGAGCTGTCCGAAGCCAAGCGCCGGTGGCCGGCGTCTTTCGGCTGAAGCAGCGCTTCGGAGCGTACGGCTGTTGTGTGCGCGAAGCAGCCGCTTCTCCTGCTCCGGGAGCCGGACAGAGCGCTAGCTTGTACGAGGGCGAAGAACGAAGCCGCAGAGCACCGGGCTTCTGCGCGCACCCTAAGGACTGCTAGAGGACCGTGGTGGCTGCTCACCTGCCTCTTCAATTCCATTCTAGCATCCTTATGGAAGATGTTCCAGGACAATTTTCCTGAGTTTTGAATTCGTCCTGATGCAGCCCCTCCTGGGAAACTCGTGCTCGTCCTCTGAGGCTCCGAGTGCAGAGACCTCGATGGCAACTGCAGAAATGAAGGGCTGCGTTGAGTTGTCGAGAAGCAAGAACATAGACAGCGCCTTGTGTTTGGGAGTCAGCAGCTGCTGGACTTTTGCGATTGCTTTCACTGTGCACTGAATACCAGGACGGCATGTGCACGTTAAAACAACGAGCTGGGCAAGAGTAATCGAAAGATCACGGCCGTCAGAAAGCAGCTTATATATTGCCCTGGAAAGGACAGTGTTTTTGGAGTGTGCAGTAAAATCGTGTTTCTGGACAAGGGCGGCATAAGTGCGCTGAGCTCCTAAGCTATATCCCTGCGAGACACACTGCCAAAGCTTTTCGCTATGATGCAGTCTAGTGCAGACGCACACTAGGGCTCTCCGGAGCTGTCCGAAGCCAAGCGCCGGTGGCCGGCGTCTTTCGGCTGAAGCAGCGCTTCGGAGCGTACGGCTGTTGTGTGCGCGAAGCAGCCGCTTCTCCTGCTCCGGGAGCCGGACAGAGCGGTAGCTTGTACGAGGGCGAAGAACGAAGCCGCAGAGCACCGGGCTTCTGCGCGCACCCTAAGGACTGCTAGAGGACCGTGGTGGCTGCTCACCTGCCTCTTCAATTCCCTTCTAGCATACTTATGGAAGATGTTCCAGGACAATTTTCCTGAGTTTTGAATTCGTCCTGATGCAGCCCCTCCTGGGAAACTCGTGCTCGTCCTCTGAGGCTCCGACATGCAGAGACCTCGATGGCAACTGCAGAAATGAAGGGCTGCGTTGAGTTGTCGAGAAGCAAGAACATAGCCAGCGCCTTGTGTTTGGGAGTCAGCAGTTGCTGGACTTTTGCGATTGCTTTCACGGTGCACTGAATACCAGGACGGCATGTGCACGTTAAAACAACGAGCTGGGCAAGAGCAGGAAGGGAGCACGGCCATCAAAGAGCATCTGACATCTTGCCCTGGAAAGAGCACTGCTTTTGGAGTGTGCAGTAAAATCGTGTTTCTGGACAAGGGAGGCATAAGTGCGCTGCGCTCCTAAGCTATCTCCCTGCGAGACACACTGCCAAAGCTTTTCGCTATGATGCAGTCTAGTGCAGACGCACACTACGGCTCTCCGGAGCTGTCCGAAGCCAAGCGCCGGTGGCCGGCGTCTTTCGGCTGAAGCAGCGCTTCGGAGCGTACGGCTGTTGTGTGCGCGAAGCAGCCGCTTCTCCTGCTCCGGGAGCCGGACAGAGCGGTAGCTTGTACGAGGGCGAAGAACGAAGCCGCAGAGCACCGGGCTTCTGCGCGCACCCTAAGGACTGCTAGAGGACCGTGGTGGCCGCTCGCCTGCCCCTTCAATTCCATTCTAGCATCCTTATGGAAGGTGTTCCAGGACAATTTTCCTGAGTTTTGAATTCGTCCTGATGCAGCCCCTCCTGGGAAACTCGTGCTCGTCCTCTGAGTCTCCGACATGCAGAGACCTCGATGGCAACTGCAGAAATGAAGGGCTGCGTTGAGTTGTCGAGAAGCAAGAACATAGACAGCGCCTTGTGTTTGGGAGTCAGCAGCTGCTGGACTTTTGCGATTGCTTTCACGGTGCACTGAATACCAGGACGGCATGTGCACGTTAAAACAACGAGCTGGGCAAGAGTAATCGAAAGATCACGGCCGTCAGAAAGCAGCTTATATATTGCCCTGGAAAGGACAGTGTTTTTGAAATGTGCAGTAAAATCGTGTTTCTGGACAAGGGCGGCATAAGTGCGCTACGCTCCTAAGCTATCTCCCTGCGAGACACACTGCCAAAGCTTTTCGCTATGATGCAGTCTAGTGCAGACGCACACTGCGGCTCTCCGGAGCTGTCCGAAGCCAAGCACCGGTGGCCGGCGTCTTTTGGCTGAAGTAGCGCTTCGGAGCGTACGGCTGTTGTGTGCGCGAAGCAGCCGCTTCTCCTGCTCCGGGAGCCGGACAGAGCGCTAGCTTGTACGAGGGCGAAGAACGAAGCCGCAGAGCACCGGGCTTCTGCGCGCACCCTAAGGACTGCTAGAGGACCGTGGTGGCTGCTCACCTGCCTCTTCAATTCCCTTCTAGCATCCTTATGGAAGATGTTCCAGGACAATTTTCCTGAGTTTTGAATTCGTCCTGATGCAGCCCCTCCTGGGAAACTCGTGCTCGTCCTCTGAGGCTCCGAGTGCAGAGACCTCGATGGCAACTGCAGAAATGAAGGGCTGCGTTGAGTTGTCGAGAAGCAAGAACATAGCCAGCGCCTTGTGTTTGGGAGTCAGCAGTTGCTGGACTTTTGCGATTGCTTTCACGGTGCACTGAATACCAGGACGGCATGTGCACGTTAAAACAACGAGCTGGGCATGAGCAGGAAGGGAGCACGGGCATCAGAGTGCATCTGGCATCTTGCCCTGGAAAGAGCACTGTTTTTGGAGTGTGCAGTAAAATCGTGTTTCTGGACAAGGGAGGCATAAGTGCGCTGCGCTCCTAAGCTATCTCCCTGCGAGACACACTGCCAAAGCTTTTCGCTATGATGCAGTCTAGTGCAGACGCACACTAGGGCTCTCCGGAGCTGTCCGAAGCCAAGCGCCGGTGGCCGGCGTCTTTCGGCTGAAGTAGCGCTTCGGAGCGTACGGCTGCCGCTCCGCTGTTGTGTGCGCGAAGCAGCCGCTTCTCCTGCTCCGGGAGCCGGACAGAGCGGTAGCTTGTACGAGGGCGAAGAACGAAGCCGCAGAGCACCGGGCTTCTGCGCGCACCCTAAGGACTGCTAGAGGACCGTGGTGGCCGCTCGCCTGCCCCTTCAATTCCATTCTAGCATCCTTATGGAAGGTGTTCCAGGACAATTTTCCTGAGTTTTGAATTCGTCCTGATGCAGCCCCTCCTGGGAAACTCGTGCTCGTCCTCTGAGGCTCCGAGTGCAGAGACCTCGATGGCAACTGCAGAAATGAAGGGCTGCGTTGAGTTGTCGAGAAGCAAGAACATAGACAGCGCCTTGTGTTTGGGAGTCAGCAGCTGCTAGACTTTTGCGATTGTCTTCACGGTGCACTGAATACCAGGACGGCATGTGCACGTTAAAACAACGAGTTGGGCAAGAGTAATCGAAAGATCACGGCCGTCAGAAAGCAGCTTATATATTGCCCTAAAAAGAGTACTGCTTTTGGAGTGTGCAGTAAAATCGTGTTTCTGGACAAGGGAGGCATAAGTGCGCTGCGCTCCTAAGCTATCTCCCTGCGAGACACACTGCCAAAGCTTTTCGCTATGATGCAGTCTAGTGCAGACGCACACTACGGCTCTCCGGAGCTGTCCGAAGCCAAGCGCCGGTGGCCGGCGTCTTTCGGCTGAAGCAGCGCTTCGGAGCGTACGGCTGTTGTGTGCGCGAAGCAGCCGCTTCTCCTGCTCCGGGAGCCGGACAGAGCGGTAGCTTGTACGAGGGCGAAGAACGAAGCCGCAGAGCACCGGGCTTCTGCGCGCACCCTAAGGACTGCTAGAGGACCGTGGTGGCCGCTCGCCTGCCCCTTCAATTCCATTCTAGCATCCTTATGGAAGGTGTTCCAGGACAATATTCCTGAGTTTTGAATTCGTCCTGATGCAGCCCCTCCTGGGAAACTCGTGCTCGTCCTCTGAGGCTCCGAGTGCAGAGACCTCGATGGCAACTGCAGAAATGAAGGGCTGCGTTGAGTTGTCGAGAAGCAAGAACATAGCCAGCGCCTTGTGTTTGGGAGTCAGCAGCTGCTAGACTTTTGCGATTGTCTTCACGGTGCACTGAATACCAGGACGGCATGTGCACGTTAAAACAACGGGTTGGTCAAGAGTAATCGAAAGATCACGGCCGTCAGAAAGCAGCTTATATATTGCCCTAAAAAGAGTACTGTTTTTGGAGTGTGCAGTAAAATCGTGTTTCTGGACAAGGGAGGCATAAGTGCGCTGCGCTCCTAAGCTATCTCCCTGCGAGACACACTGCCAAAGCTTTTCGCTATGATGCAGTCTAGTGCAGACGCACACTACGGCTCTCCGGAGCTGTCCGAAGCCAAGCGCCGGTGGCCGGCGTCTTTCGGCTGAAGCAGCGCTTCGGAGCGTACGGCTGCCGCTCCGCTGTTGTGTGCGCGAAGCAGCCGCTTCTCCTGCTCCGGGAGCCGGACAGAGCGGTAGCTTGTACGAGGGCGAAGAACGAAGCCGCAGAGCACCGGGCTTCTGCGCGCACCCTAAGGACTGCTAGAGGACCGTGGTGGCCGCTCGCCTGCCCCTTCAATTCCATTCTAGCATCCTTATGGAAGGTGTTCCAGGACAATTTTCCTGAGTTTTGAATTCGTCCTGATGCAGCCCCTCCTGGGAAACTCGTGCTCGTCCTCTGAGGCTCCGAGTGCAGAGACCTCGATGGCAACTGCAGAAATGAAGGGCTGCGTTGAGTTGTCGAGAAGCAAGAACATAGACAGCGCCTTGTGTTTGGGAGTCAGCAGCTGCTAGACTTTTGCGATTGTCTTCACGGTGCACTGAATACCAGGACGGCATGTGCACGTTAAAACAACGAGTTGGGCAAGAGTAATCGAAAGATCACGGCCGTCAGAAAGCAGCTTATATATTGCCCTAAAAAGAGTACTGCTTTTGGAGTGTGCAGTAAAATCGTGTTTCTGGACAAGGGAGGCATAAGTGCGCTGCGCTCCTAAGCTATCTCCCTGCGAGACACACTGCCAAAGCTTTTCGCTATGATGCAGTCTAGTGCAGACGCACACTAGGGCTCTCCGGAGCTGTCCGAAGCCAAGCGCCGGTGGCCGGCGTCTTTCGGCTGAAGCAGCGCTTCGGAGCGGACGGCTGTTGTGTGCGCGAAGCAGCCGCTTCTCCTGCTCCGGGAGCCGGACAGAGCGGTAGCTTGTACGAGGGCGAAGAACGAAGCCGCAGAGCACCGGGCTTCTGCGCGCACCCTAAGGACTGCTAGAGGACCGTGGTGGCCGCTCACCTGCCCCTTCAATTCCCTTCAAGCATCCTTATGGAAGATGTTCCAGGACAATTTTCCTGAGTTTTGAATTCGTCCTGATGCAGCCCCTCCTGGGAAACTCGTGCTCGTCCTCTGAGGCTCCGAGTGCAGAGACCTCGATGGCAACTGCAGAAATGAAGGGCTGCGTTGAGTTGTCGAGAAGCAAGAACATAGACAGCGCCTTGTGTTTGGGAGTCAGCAGCTGCTAGACTTTTGCGATTGCTTTCACTGTGCACTGAATACCAGGACGGCATGTGCACGTTAAAACAACGAGCTGGGCAAGAGTAATCGAAAGATCACGGCCGTCAGAAAGCAGCTTATATATTGCCCTAAAAAGAGCACTGCTTTTGGAGTGTGCAGTAAAATCGTGTTTCTGGACAAGGGAGGCATAAGTGCGCTGCGCTCCTAAGCTATCTCCCTGCGAGACACACTGCCAAAGCTTTTTGCTATGATGCAGTCTAGTGCAGACGCACACTACGGCTCTCGGCTGCTGTCCTAAGTGAAGCGCTGGTCGCCGACGTCTTTCGGCTGAAGTAGCGCTTCGGAGCGTACGGCTGCCGCTCCGCTGTTGTGTGCGCGAAGCAGCCGCTTCTCCTGCTCCGGGAGCCGGACAGAGCGCTAGCTTGTACGAGGGCGAAGAACGAAGCCGCAGAGCACCGGGCTTCTGCGCGCACCCTAAGGACTGCTAGAGGACCGTGGTGGCCGCTCACCTGCCTCTTCAATTCCCTTCTAGCATACTTATGGAAGATGTTCCAGGACAATTTTCCTGAGTTTTGAATTCGTCCTGATGCAGCCCCTCCTGGGAAACTCGTGCTCGTCCTCTGAGGCTCCGAGTGCAGAGACCTCGATGGCAACTGCAGAAATGAAGGGCTGCGTTGAGTTGTCGAGAAGCAAGAACATAGCCAGCGCCTTGTGTTTGGGAGTCAGCAGTTGCTGGACTTTTGCGATTGCTTTCACGGTGCACTGAATACCAGGACGGCATGTGCACGTTAAAACAACGAGCTGGGCAAGAGTAATCGAAAGATCACGGCCGTCAGAAAGCAGCTTATATATTGCCCTGGAAAGGACAGTGTTTTTGAAATGTGCAGTAAAATCGTGTTTCTGGACAAGGGCGGCATAAGTGCGCTACGCTCCTAAGCTATCTCCCTGCGAGACACACTGCCAAAGCTTTTCGCTATGATGCAGTCTAGTGCAGACGCACACTACGGCTCTCCGGAGCTGTCCGAAGCCAAGCGCCGGTGGCCGGCGTCTTTCGGCTGAAGCAGCGCTTCGGAGCGTACGGCTGCCGCTCCGCTGTTGTGTGCGCGAAGCAGCCGCTTCTCCTGCTCCGGGAGCCGGACAGAGCGGTAGCTTGTACGAGGGCGAAGAACGAAGCCGCAGAGCACCGGGCTTCTGCGCGCACCCTAAGGACTGCTAGAGGACCGTGGTGGCCGCTCGCCTGCCCCTTCAATTCCATTCTAGCATCCTTATGGAAGGTGTTCCAGGACAATTTTCCTGAGTTTTGAATTCGTCCTGATGCAGCCCCTCCTGGGAAACTCGTGCTCGTCCTCTGAGGCTCCGAGTGCAGAGACCTCGATGGCAACTGCAGAAATGAAGGGCTGCGTTGAGTTGTCGAGAAGCAAGAACATAGCCAGCGCCTTGTGTTTGGGAGTCAGCAGCTGCTGGACTTTTGCGATTGCTTTCACTGTGCACTGAATACCAGGACGGCATGTGCACGTTAAAACAACGAGCTGGGCAAGAGTAATCGAAAGATCACGGCCGTCAGAAAGCAGCTTATATATTGCCCTGGAAAGGACAGTGTTTTTGGAGTGTGCAGTAAAATCGTGTTTCTGGACAAGGGCGGCATAAGTGCGCTGCGCTCCTAAGCTATCTCCCTGCGAGACACACTGCCAAAGCTTTTCGCTATGATGCAGTCTAGTGCAGACGCACACTGCGGCTCTCCGGAGCTGTCCGAAGCCAAGCGCCGGTGGCCGGCGTCTTTCGGCTGAAGCAGCGCTTCGGAGCGTACGGCTGTTGTGTGCGCGAAGCAGCCGCTTCTCCTGCTCCGGGAGCCGAACAGAGCGGTAGCTTGTACGAGGGCGAAGAACGAAGCCGCAGAGCACCGGGCTTCTGCGCGCAGCCTAAGGACTGCTAGAGGACCGTGGTGGCTGCTCACCTGCCTCTTCAATTCCCTTCTAGCATCCTTATGGAAGATGTTCCAGGACAATTTTCCTGAGTTTTGAATTCGTCCTGATGCAGCCCCTCCTGGGAAACTCGTGCTCGTCCTCTGAGGCTCCGAGTGCAGAGACCTCGATGGCAACTGCAGAAATGAAGGGCTGCGTTGAGTTGTCGAGAAGCAAGAACATAGCCAGCGCCTTGTGTTTGGGAGTCAGCAGTTGCTGGACTTTTGCGATTGCTTTCACGGTGCACTGAATACCAGGACGGCATGTGCACGTTAAAACAACGAGCTGGGCAAGAGCAGGAAGGGAGCACGGCCATCAAAGAGCATCTGGCATCTTGCCCTGGAAAGAGTACTGTTTTTGGAGTGTGCAGTAAAATCGTGTTTCTGGACAAGGGAGGCATAAGTGCGCTGCGCTCCTAAGCTATCTCCCTGCGAGACACACTGCCAAAGCTTTTCGCTATGATGCAGTCTAGTGCAGACGCACACTAGGGCTCTCCGGAGCTGTCCGAAGCCAAGCGCCGGTGGCCGGCGTCTTTCGGCTGAAGCAGCGTTTCGGAGCGTACGGCTGTTGTGTGCGCGAAGCAGCCGCTTCTCCTGCTCCGGGAGCCGGACAGAGCGGTAGCTTGTACGAGGGCGAAGAACGAAGCCGCAGAGCACCGGGCTTCTGCGCGCACCCTAAGGACTGCTAGAGGACCGTGGTGGCCGCTCGCCTGCCCCTTCAATTCCATTCTAGCATCCTTATGGAAGGTGTTCCAGGACAATATTCCTGAGTTTTGAATTCGTCCTGATGCAGCCCCTCCTGGGAAACTCGTGCTCGTCCTCTGAGGCTCCGAGTGCAGAGACCTCGATGGCAACTGCAGAAATGAAGGGCTGCGTTGAGTTGTCGAGAAGCAAGAACATAGCCAGCGCCTTGTGTTTGGGAGTCAGCAGCTGCTAGACTTTTGCGATTGTCTTCACGGTGCACTGAATACCAGGACGGCATGTGCACGTTAAAACAACGGGTTGGTCAAGAGTAATCGAAAGATCACGGCCGTCAGAAAGCAGCTTATATATTGCCCTAAAAAGAGTACTGTTTTTGGAGTGTGCAGTAAAATCGTGTTTCTGGACAAGGGAGGCATAAGTGCGCTGCGCTCCTAAGCTATCTCCCTGCGAGACACACTGCCAAAGCTTTTCGCTATGATGCAGTCTAGTGCAGACGCACACTACGGCTCTCCGGAGCTGTCCGAAGCCAAGCGCCGGTGGCCGGCGTCTTTCGGCTGAAGCAGCGCTTCGGAGCGTACGGCTGCCGCTCCGCTGTTGTGTGCGCGAAGCAGCCGCTTCTCCTGCTCCGGGAGCCGGACAGAGCGGTAGCTTGTACGAGGGCGAAGAACGAAGCCGCAGAGCACCGGGCTTCTGCGCGCACCCTAAGGACTGCTAGAGGACCGTGGTGGCCGCTCGCCTGCCCCTTCAATTCCATTCTAGCATCCTTATGGAAGGTGTTCCAGGACAATTTTCCTGAGTTTTGAATTCGTCCTGATGCAGCCCCTCCTGGGAAACTCGTGCTCGTCCTCTGAGGCTCCGAGTGCAGAGACCTCGATGGCAACTGCAGAAATGAAGGGCTGCGTTGAGTTGTCGAGAAGCAAGAACATAGACAGCGCCTTGTGTTTGGGAGTCAGCAGCTGCTAGACTTTTGCGATTGTCTTCACGGTGCACTGAATACCAGGACGGCATGTGCACGTTAAAACAACGAGTTGGGCAAGAGTAATCGAAAGATCACGGCCGTCAGAAAGCAGCTTATATATTGCCCTAAAAAGAGTACTGCTTTTGGAGTGTGCAGTAAAATCGTGTTTCTGGACAAGGGAGGCATAAGTGCGCTGCGCTCCTAAGCTATCTCCCTGCGAGACACACTGCCAAAGCTTTTCGCTATGATGCAGTCTAGTGCAGACGCACACTAGGGCTCTCCGGAGCTGTCCGAAGCCAAGCGCCGGTGGCCGGCGTCTTTCGGCTGAAGCAGCGCTTCGGAGCGTACGGCTGTTGTGTGCGCGAAGCAGCCGCTTCTCCTGCTCCGGGAGCCGAACAGAGCGGTAGCTTGTACGAGGGCGAAGAACGAAGCCGCAGAGCACCGGGCTTCTGCGCGCACCCTAAGGACTGCTAGAGGACCGTGGTGGCCGCTCACCTGCCCCTTCAATTCCCTTCTAGCATCCTTATGGAAGATGTTCCAGGACAATTTTCCTGAGTTTTGAATTCGTCCTGATGCAGCCCCTCCTGGGAAACTCGTGCTCGTCCTCTGAGGCTCCGAGTGCAGAGACCTCGATGGCAACTGCAGAAATAAAGGGCTGCGTTGAGTTGTCGAGAAGCAAGAACATAGCCAGCGCCTTGTGTTTGGGAGTCAGCAGCTGCTAGACTTTTGCGATTGCTTTCACTGTGCACTGAATACCAGGACGGCATGTGCACGTTAAAACAATGAGCTGGGCAAGAGTAATCGAAAGATCACGGCCGTCAGAAAGCAGCTTATATATTGCCCTAAAAAGAGCACTGCTTTTGGAGTGTGCAGTAAAATCGTGTTTCTGGACAAGGGAGGCATAAGTGCGCTGCGCTCCTAAGCTATCTCCCTGCGAGACACACTGCCAAAGCTTTTTGCTATGATGCAGTCTAGTGCAGACGCACACTACGGCTCTCCGGAGCTGTCCGAAGCCAAGCGCCGGTGGCCGGCGTCTTTCGGCTGAAGCAGCGCTTCGGAGCGTACGGCTGTTGTGTGCGCGAAGCAGCCGCTTCTCCTGCTCCGGGAGCCGGACAGAGCGCTAGCTTGTACGAGGGCGAAGAACGAAGCCGCAGAGCACCGGGCTTCTGCGCGCACCCTAAGGACTGCTAGAGGACCGTGCTGGCCGCTCGCCTGCCTCTTCAATTCCATTCTAGCATCCTTATGGAAGATGTTCCAGGACAATTTTCCTGAGTTTTGAATTCGTCCTGATGCAGCCCCTCCTGGGAAACTCGTGCTCGTCCTCTGAGGCTCCGAGTGCAGAGACCTCGATGGCAACTGCAGAAATGAAGGGCTGCGTTGAGTTGTCGAGAAGCAAGAACATAGACAGCGCCTTGTGTTTGGGAGTCAGCAGCTGCTGGACTTTTGCGATTGCTTTCACTGTGCACTGAATACCAGGACGGCATGTGCACGTTAAAACAACGAGCTGGGCAAGAGTAATCGAAAGATCACGGCCGTCAGAAAGCAGCTTATATATTGCCCTGGAAAGGACAGTGTTTTTGGAGTGTGCAGTAAAATCGTGTTTCTGGACAAGGGCGGCATAAGTGCGCTGAGCTCCTAAGCTATATCCCTGCGAGACACACTGCCAAAGCTTTTCGCTATGATGCAGTCTAGTGCAGACGCACACTAGGGCTCTCCGGAGCTGTCCGAAGCCAAGCGCCGGTGGCCGGCGTCTTTCGGCTGAAGCAGCGCTTCGGAGCGTACGGCTGTTGTGTGCGCGAAGCAGCCGCTTCTCCTGCTCCGGGAGCCGGACAGAGCGGTAGCTTGTACGAGGGCGAAGAACGAAGCCGCAGAGCACCGGGCTTCTGCGCGCACCCTAAGGACTGCTAGAGGACCGTGGTGGCTGCTCACCTGCCTCTTCAATTCCCTTCTAGCATACTTATGGAAGATGTTCCAGGACAATTTTCCTGAGTTTTGAATTCGTCCTGATGCAGCCCCTCCTGGGAAACTCGTGCTCGTCCTCTGAGGCTCCGACATGCAGAGACCTCGATGGCAACTGCAGAAATGAAGGGCTGCGTTGAGTTGTCGAGAAGCAAGAACATAGCCAGCGCCTTGTGTTTGGGAGTCAGCAGTTGCTGGACTTTTGCGATTGCTTTCACGGTGCACTGAATACCAGGACGGCATGTGCACGTTAAAACAACGAGCTGGGCAAGAGCAGGAAGGGAGCACGGCCATCAAAGAGCATCTGACATCTTGCCCTGGAAAGAGCACTGCTTTTGGAGTGTGCAGTAAAATCGTGTTTCTGGACAAGGGAGGCATAAGTGCGCTGCGCTCCTAAGCTATCTCCCTGCGAGACACACTGCCAAAGCTTTTCGCTATGATGCAGTCTAGTGCAGACGCACACTACGGCTCTCCGGAGCTGTCCGAAGCCAAGCGCCGGTGGCCGGCGTCTTTCGGCTGAAGCAGCGCTTCGGAGCGTACGGCTGTTGTGTGCGCGAAGCAGCCGCTTCTCCTGCTCCGGGAGCCGGACAGAGCGGTAGCTTGTACGAGGGCGAAGAACGAAGCCGCAGAGCACCGGGCTTCTGCGCGCACCCTAAGGACTGCTAGAGGACCGTGGTGGCCGCTCGCCTGCCCCTTCAATTCCATTCTAGCATCCTTATGGAAGGTGTTCCAGGACAATTTTCCTGAGTTTTGAATTCGTCCTGATGCAGCCCCTCCTGGGAAACTCGTGCTCGTCCTCTGAGTCTCCGACATGCAGAGACCTCGATGGCAACTGCAGAAATGAAGGGCTGCGTTGAGTTGTCGAGAAGCAAGAACATAGACAGCGCCTTGTGTTTGGGAGTCAGCAGCTGCTGGACTTTTGCGATTGCTTTCACGGTGCACTGAATACCAGGACGGCATGTGCACGTTAAAACAACGAGCTGGGCAAGAGTAATCGAAAGATCACGGCCGTCAGAAAGCAGCTTATATATTGCCCTGGAAAGGACAGTGTTTTTGAAATGTGCAGTAAAATCGTGTTTCTGGACAAGGGCGGCATAAGTGCGCTACGCTCCTAAGCTATCTCCCTGCGAGACACACTGCCAAAGCTTTTCGCTATGATGCAGTCTAGTGCAGACGCACACTACGGCTCTCCGGAGCTGTCCGAAGCCAAGCGCCGGTGGCCGGCGTCTTTCGGCTGAAGCAGCGCTTCGGAGCGTACGGCTGTTGTGTGCGCGAAGCAGCCGCTTCTCCTGCTCCGGGAGCCGGACAGAGCGGTAGCTTGTACGAGGGCGAAGAACGAAGCCGCAGAGCACCGGGCTTCTGCGCGCACCCTAAGGACTGCTAGAGGACCGTGGTGGCCGCTCGCCTGCCCCTTCAATTCCATTCTAGCATCCTTATGGAAGGTGTTCCAGGACAATTTTCCTGAGTTTTGAATTCGTCCTGATGCAGCCCCTCCTGGGAAACTCGTGCTCGTCCTCTGAGGCTCCGAGTGCAGAGACCTCGATGGCAACTGCAGAAATGAAGGGCTGCGTTGAGTTGTCGAGAAGCAAGAACATAGACAGCGCCTTGTGTTTGGGAGTCAGCAGCTGCTAGACTTTTGCGATTGTCTTCACGGTGCACTGAATACCAGGACGGCATGTGCACGTTAAAACAACGAGTTGGGCAAGAGTAATCGAAAGATCACGGCCGTCAGAAAGCAGCTTATATATTGCCCTAAAAAGAGTACTGCTTTTGGAGTGTGCAGTAAAATCGTGTTTCTGGACAAGGGAGGCATAAGTGCGCTGCGCTCCTAAGCTATCTCCCTGCGAGACACACTGCCAAAGCTTTTCGCTATGATGCAGTCTAGTGCAGACGCACACTAGGGCTCTCCGGAGCTGTCCGAAGCCAAGCGCCGGTGGCCGGCGTCTTTCGGCTGAAGCAGCGCTTCGGAGCGTACGGCTGTTGTGTGCGCGAAGCAGCCGCTTCTCCTGCTCCGGGAGCCGAACAGAGCGGTAGCTTGTACGAGGGCGAAGAACGAAGCCGCAGAGCACCGGGCTTCTGCGCGCACCCTAAGGACTGCTAGAGGACCGTGGTGGCCGCTCACCTGCCCCTTCAATTCCCTTCTAGCATCCTTATGGAAGATGTTCCAGGACAATTTTCCTGAGTTTTGAATTCGTCCTGATGCAGCCCCTCCTGGGAAACTCGTGCTCGTCCTCTGAGGCTCCGAGTGCAGAGACCTCGATGGCAACTGCAGAAATAAAGGGCTGCGTTGAGTTGTCGAGAAGCAAGAACATAGCCAGCGCCTTGTGTTTGGGAGTCAGCAGCTGCTAGACTTTTGCGATTGCTTTCACTGTGCACTGAATACCAGGACGGCATGTGCACGTTAAAACAATGAGCTGGGCAAGAGTAATCGAAAGATCACGGCCGTCAGAAAGCAGCTTATATATTGCCCTAAAAAGAGCACTGCTTTTGGAGTGTGCAGTAAAATCGTGTTTCTGGACAAGGGAGGCATAAGTGCGCTGCGCTCCTAAGCTATCTCCCTGCGAGACACACTGCCAAAGCTTTTTGCTATGATGCAGTCTAGTGCAGACGCACACTACGGCTCTCGGCTGCTGTCCTAAGTGAAGCGCTGGTCGCCGGCGTCTTTCGGCTGAAGTAGCGCTTCGGAGCGTACGGCTGCCGCTCCGCTGTTGTGTGCGCGAAGCAGCCGCTTCTCCTGCTCCGGGAGCCGGACAGAGCGCTAGCTTGTACGAGGGCGAAGAACGAAGCCGCAGAGCACCGGGCTTCTGCGCGCACCCTAAGGACTGCTAGAGGACCGTGGTGGCCGCTCACCTGCCTCTTCAATTCCCTTCTAGCATACTTATGGAAGATGTTCCAGGACAATTTTCCTGAGTTTTGAATTCGTCCTGATGCAGCCCCTCCTGGGAAACTTGTGCTCGTCCTCTGAGGCTCCGAGTGCAGAGACCTCGATGGCAACTGCAGAAATGAAGGGCTGCGTTGAGTTGTCGAGAAGCAAGAACATAGACAGCGCCTTGTGTTTGGGAGTCAGCAGTTGCTGGACTTTTGCGATTGCTTTCACGGTGCACTGAATACCAGGACGGCATGTGCACGTTAAAACAACGAGCTGGGCAAGAGTAATCGAAAGATCACGGCCGTCAGAAAGCAGCTTATATATTGCCCTGGAAAGGACAGTGTTTTTGAAATGTGCAGTAAAATCGTGTTTCTGGACAAGGGCGGCATAAGTGCGCTACGCTCCTAAGCTATCTCCCTGCGAGACACACTGCCAAAGCTTTTCGCTATGATGCAGTCTAGTGCAGACGCACACTACGGCTCTCCGGAGCTGTCCGAAGCCAAGCGCCGGTGGCCGGCGTCTTTCGGCTGAAGCAGCGCTTCGGAGCGTACGGCTGTTGTGTGCGCGAAGCAGCCGCTTCTCCTGCTCCGGGAGCCGGACAGAGCGGTAGCTTGTACGAGGGCGAAGAACGAAGCCGCAGAGCACCGGGCTTCTGCGCGCACCCTAAGGACTGCTAGAGGACCGTGGTGGCTGCTCACCTGCCTCTTCAATTCCCTTCTAGCATCCTTATGGAAGATGTTCCAGGACAATTTTCCTGAGTTTTGAATTCGTCCTGATGCAGCCCCTCCTGGGAAACTCGTGCTCGTCCTCTGAGGCTCCGAGTGCAGAGACCTCGATGGCAACTGCAGAAATGAAGGGCTGCGTTGAGTTGTCGAGAAGCAAGAACATAGCCAGCGCCTTGTGTTTGGGAGTCAGCAGTTGCTGGACTTTTGCGATTGCTTTCACGGTGCACTGAATACCAGGACGGCATGTGCACGTTAAAACAACGAGCTGGGCAAGAGCAGGAAGGGAGCACGGCCATCAAAGAGCATCTGGCATCTTGCCCTGGAAAGAGCACTGCTTTTGGAGTGTGCAGTAAAATCGTGTTTCTGGACAAGGGAGGCATAAGTGCGCTGCGCTCCTAAGCTATCTCCCTGCGAGACACACTGCCAAAGCTTTTCGCTATGATGCAGTCTAGTGCAGACGCACACTACGGCTCTCCGGAGCTGTCCGAAGCCAAGCGCCGGTGGCCGGCGTCTTTCGGCTGAAGCAGCGCTTCGGAGCGTACGGCTGTTGTGTGCGCGAAGCAGCCGCTTCTCCTGCTCCGGGAGCCGGACAGAGCGGTAGCTTGTACGAGGGCGAAGAACGAAGCCGCAGAGCACCGGGCTTCTGCGCGCACCCTAAGGACTGCTAGAGGACCGTGGTGGCTGCTCACCTGCCTCTTCAATTCCCTTCTAGCATACTTATGGAAGATGTTCCAGGACAATTTTCCTGAGTTTTGAATTCGTCCTGATGCAGCCCCTCCTGGGAAACTCGTGCTCGTCCTCTGAGGCTCCGAGTGCAGAGACCTCGATGGCAACTGCAGAAATGAAGGGCTGCGTTGAGTTGTCGAGAAGCAAGAACATAGCCAGCGCCTTGTGTTTGGGAGTCAGCAGTTGCTGGACTTTTGCGATTGCTTTCACGGTGCACTGAATACCAGGACGGCATGTGCACGTTAAAACAACGAGCTGGGCAAGAGTAATCGAAAGATCACGGCCGTCAGAAAGCAGCTTATATATTGCCCTGGAAAGGACAGTGTTTTTGAAATGTGCAGTAAAATCGTGTTTCTGGACAAGGGCGGCATAAGTGCGCTACGCTCCTAAGCTATCTCCCTGCGAGACACACTGCCAAAGCTTTTCGCTATGATGCAGTCTAGTGCAGACGCACACTACGGCTCTCCGGAGCTGTCCGAAGCCAAGCGCCGGTGGCCGGCGTCTTTCGGCTGAAGCAGCGCTTCGGAGCGTACGGCTGTTGTGTGCGCGAAGCAGCCGCTTCTCCTGCTCCGGGAGCCGGACAGAGCGCTAGCTTGTACGAGGGCGAAGAACGAAGCCGCAGAGCACCGGGCTTCTGCGCGCACCCTAAGGACTGCTAGAGGACCGTGGTGGCTGCTCACCTGCCTCTTCAATTCCATTCTAGCATCCTTATGGAAGATGTTCCAGGACAATTTTCCTGAGTTTTGAATTCGTCCTGATGCAGCCCCTCCTGGGAAACTCGTGCTCGTCCTCTGAGGCTCCGAGTGCAGAGACCTCGATGGCAACTGCAGAAATGAAGGGCTGCGTTGAGTTGTCGAGAAGCAAGAACATAGACAGCGCCTTGTGTTTGGGAGTCAGCAGCTGCTGGACTTTTGCGATTGCTTTCACTGTGCACTGAATACCAGGACGGCATGTGCACGTTAAAACAACGAGCTGGGCAAGAGTAATCGAAAGATCACGGCCGTCAGAAAGCAGCTTATATATTGCCCTGGAAAGGACAGTGTTTTTGGAGTGTGCAGTAAAATCGTGTTTCTGGACAAGGGCGGCATAAGTGCGCTGAGCTCCTAAGCTATATCCCTGCGAGACACACTGCCAAAGCTTTTCGCTATGATGCAGTCTAGTGCAGACGCACACTAGGGCTCTCCGGAGCTGTCCGAAGCCAAGCGCCGGTGGCCGGCGTCTTTCGGCTGAAGCAGCGCTTCGGAGCGTACGGCTGTTGTGTGCGCGAAGCAGCCGCTTCTCCTGCTCCGGGAGCCGGACAGAGCGGTAGCTTGTACGAGGGCGAAGAACGAAGCCGCAGAGCACCGGGCTTCTGCGCGCACCCTAAGGACTGCTAGAGGACCGTGGTGGCTGCTCACCTGCCTCTTCAATTCCCTTCTAGCATACTTATGGAAGATGTTCCAGGACAATTTTCCTGAGTTTTGAATTCGTCCTGATGCAGCCCCTCCTGGGAAACTCGTGCTCGTCCTCTGAGGCTCCGACATGCAGAGACCTCGATGGCAACTGCAGAAATGAAGGGCTGCGTTGAGTTGTCGAGAAGCAAGAACATAGCCAGCGCCTTGTGTTTGGGAGTCAGCAGTTGCTGGACTTTTGCGATTGCTTTCACGGTGCACTGAATACCAGGACGGCATGTGCACGTTAAAACAACGAGCTGGGCAAGAGCAGGAAGGGAGCACGGCCATCAAAGAGCATCTGACATCTTGCCCTGGAAAGAGCACTGCTTTTGGAGTGTGCAGTAAAATCGTGTTTCTGGACAAGGGAGGCATAAGTGCGCTGCGCTCCTAAGCTATCTCCCTGCGAGACACACTGCCAAAGCTTTTCGCTATGATGCAGTCTAGTGCAGACGCACACTACGGCTCTCCGGAGCTGTCCGAAGCCAAGCGCCGGTGGCCGGCGTCTTTCGGCTGAAGCAGCGCTTCGGAGCGTACGGCTGTTGTGTGCGCGAAGCAGCCGCTTCTCCTGCTCCGGGAGCCGGACAGAGCGGTAGCTTGTACGAGGGCGAAGAACGAAGCCGCAGAGCACCGGGCTTCTGCGCGCACCCTAAGGACTGCTAGAGGACCGTGGTGGCCGCTCGCCTGCCCCTTCAATTCCATTCTAGCATCCTTATGGAAGGTGTTCCAGGACAATTTTCCTGAGTTTTGAATTCGTCCTGATGCAGCCCCTCCTGGGAAACTCGTGCTCGTCCTCTGAGTCTCCGACATGCAGAGACCTCGATGGCAACTGCAGAAATGAAGGGCTGCGTTGAGTTGTCGAGAAGCAAGAACATAGACAGCGCCTTGTGTTTGGGAGTCAGCAGCTGCTGGACTTTTGCGATTGCTTTCACGGTGCACTGAATACCAGGACGGCATGTGCACGTTAAAACAACGAGCTGGGCAAGAGTAATCGAAAGATCACGGCCGTCAGAAAGCAGCTTATATATTGCCCTGGAAAGGACAGTGTTTTTGAAATGTGCAGTAAAATCGTGTTTCTGGACAAGGGCGGCATAAGTGCGCTACGCTCCTAAGCTATCTCCCTGCGAGACACACTGCCAAAGCTTTTCGCTATGATGCAGTCTAGTGCAGACGCACACTGCGGCTCTCCGGAGCTGTCCGAAGCCAAGCACCGGTGGCCGGCGTCTTTTGGCTGAAGTAGCGCTTCGGAGCGTACGGCTGTTGTGTGCGCGAAGCAGCCGCTTCTCCTGCTCCGGGAGCCGGACAGAGCGCTAGCTTGTACGAGGGCGAAGAACGAAGCCGCAGAGCACCGGGCTTCTGCGCGCACCCTAAGGACTGCTAGAGGACCGTGGTGGCTGCTCACCTGCCTCTTCAATTCCCTTCTAGCATCCTTATGGAAGATGTTCCAGGACAATTTTCCTGAGTTTTGAATTCGTCCTGATGCAGCCCCTCCTGGGAAACTCGTGCTCGTCCTCTGAGGCTCCGAGTGCAGAGACCTCGATGGCAACTGCAGAAATGAAGGGCTGCGTTGAGTTGTCGAGAAGCAAGAACATAGCCAGCGCCTTGTGTTTGGGAGTCAGCAGTTGCTGGACTTTTGCGATTGCTTTCACGGTGCACTGAATACCAGGACGGCATGTGCACGTTAAAACAACGAGCTGGGCATGAGCAGGAAGGGAGCACGGGCATCAGAGTGCATCTGGCATCTTGCCCTGGAAAGAGCACTGTTTTTGGAGTGTGCAGTAAAATCGTGTTTCTGGACAAGGGAGGCATAAGTGCGCTGCGCTCCTAAGCTATCTCCCTGCGAGACACACTGCCAAAGCTTTTCGCTATGATGCAGTCTAGTGCAGACGCACACTAGGGCTCTCCGGAGCTGTCCGAAGCCAAGCGCCGGTGGCCGGCGTCTTTCGGCTGAAGTAGCGCTTCGGAGCGTACGGCTGCCGCTCCGCTGTTGTGTGCGCGAAGCAGCCGCTTCTCCTGCTCCGGGAGCCGGACAGAGCGGTAGCTTGTACGAGGGCGAAGAACGAAGCCGCAGAGCACCGGGCTTCTGCGCGCACCCTAAGGACTGCTAGAGGACCGTGGTGGCCGCTCGCCTGCCCCTTCAATTCCATTCTAGCATCCTTATGGAAGGTGTTCCAGGACAATTTTCCTGAGTTTTGAATTCGTCCTGATGCAGCCCCTCCTGGGAAACTCGTGCTCGTCCTCTGAGGCTCCGAGTGCAGAGACCTCGATGGCAACTGCAGAAATGAAGGGCTGCGTTGAGTTGTCGAGAAGCAAGAACATAGACAGCGCCTTGTGTTTGGGAGTCAGCAGCTGCTAGACTTTTGCGATTGTCTTCACGGTGCACTGAATACCAGGACGGCATGTGCACGTTAAAACAACGAGTTGGGCAAGAGTAATCGAAAGATCACGGCCGTCAGAAAGCAGCTTATATATTGCCCTAAAAAGAGTACTGCTTTTGGAGTGTGCAGTAAAATCGTGTTTCTGGACAAGGGAGGCATAAGTGCGCTGCGCTCCTAAGCTATCTCCCTGCGAGACACACTGCCAAAGCTTTTCGCTATGATGCAGTCTAGTGCAGACGCACACTACGGCTCTCGGCTGCTGTCCTAAGTGAAGCGCTGGTCGACGGCGTCTTTCGGCTGAAGTAGCGCTTCGGAGCGTACGGCTGCCGCTCCGCTGTTGTGTGCGCGAAGCAGCCGCTTCTCCTGCTCCGGGAGCCGGACAGAGCGCTAGCTTGTACGAGGGCGAAGAACGAAGCCGCAGAGCACCGGGCTTCTGCGCGCACCCTAAGGACTGCTAGAGGACCGTGGTGGCCGCTCACCTGCCTCTTCAATTCCCTTCTAGCATACTTATGGAAGATGTTCCAGGACAATTTTCCTGAGTTTTGAATTCGTCCTGATGCAGCCCCTCCTGGGAAACTTGTGCTCGTCCTCTGAGGCTCCGAGTGCAGAGACCTCGATGGCAACTGCAGAAATGAAGGGCTGCGTTGAGTTGTCGAGAAGCAAGAACATAGCCAGCGCCTTGTGTTTGGGAGTCAGCAGTTGCTGGACTTTTGCGATTGCTTTCACGGTGCACTGAATACCAGGACGGCATGTGCACGTTAAAACAACGAGCTGGGCAAGAGTAATCGAAAGATCACGGCCGTCAGAAAGCAGCTTATATATTGCCCTGGAAAGGACAGTGTTTTTGAAATGTGCAGTAAAATCGTGTTTCTGGACAAGGGCGGCATAAGTGCGCTACGCTCCTAAGCTATCTCCCTGCGAGACACACTGCCAAAGCTTTTCGCTATGATGCAGTCTAGTGCAGACGCACACTACGGCTCTCCGGAGCTGTCCGAAGCCAAGCGCCGGTGGCCGGCGTCTTTCGGCTGAAGCAGCGCTTCGGAGCGTACGGCTGCCGCTCCGCTGTTGTGTGCGCGAAGCAGCCGCTTCTCCTGCTCCGGGAGCCGGACAGAGCGGTAGCTTGTACGAGGGCGAAGAACGAAGCCGCAGAGCACCGGGCTTCTGCGCGCACCCTAAGGACTGCTAGAGGACCGTGGTGGCCGCTCGCCTGCCCCTTCAATTCCATTCTAGCATCCTTATGGAAGGTGTTCCAGGACAATTTTCCTGAGTTTTGAATTCGTCCTGATGCAGCCCCTCCTGGGAAACTCGTGCTCGTCCTCTGAGGCTCCGAGTGCAGAGACCTCGATGGCAACTGCAGAAATGAAGGGCTGCGTTGAGTTGTCGAGAAGCAAGAACATAGACAGCGCCTTGTGTTTGGGAGTCAGCAGCTGCTAGACTTTTGCGATTGTCTTCACGGTGCACTGAATACCAGGACGGCATGTGCACGTTAAAACAACGAGTTGGGCAAGAGTAATCGAAAGATCACGGCCGTCAGAAAGCAGCTTATATATTGCCCTAAAAAGAGTACTGCTTTTGGAGTGTGCAGTAAAATCGTGTTTCTGGACAAGGGAGGCATAAGTGCGCTGCGCTCCTAAGCTATCTCCCTGCGAGACACACTGCCAAAGCTTTTCGCTATGATGCAGTCTAGTGCAGACGCACACTACGGCTCTCCGGAGCTGTCCGAAGCCAAGCGCCGGTGGCCGGCGTCTTTCGGCTGAAGCAGCGTTTCGGAGCGTACGGCTGTTGTGTGCGCGAAGCAGCCGCTTCTCCTGCTCCGGGAGCCGGACAGAGCGGTAGCTTGTACGAGGGCGAAGAACGAAGCCGCAGAGCACCGGGCTTCTGCGCGCACCCTAAGGACTGCTAGAGGACCGTGGTGGCCGCTCGCCTGCCCCTTCAATTCCATTCTAGCATCCTTATGGAAGGTGTTCCAGGACAATATTCCTGAGTTTTGAATTCGTCCTGATGCAGCCCCTCCTGGGAAACTCGTGCTCGTCCTCTGAGGCTCCGAGTGCAGAGACCTCGATGGCAACTGCAGAAATGAAGGGCTGCGTTGAGTTGTCGAGAAGCAAGAACATAGCCAGCGCCTTGTGTTTGGGAGTCAGCAGCTGCTAGACTTTTGCGATTGTCTTCACGGTGCACTGAATACCAGGACGGCATGTGCACGTTAAAACAACGGGTTGGTCAAGAGTAATCGAAAGATCACGGCCGTCAGAAAGCAGCTTATATATTGCCCTAAAAAGAGTACTGTTTTTGGAGTGTGCAGTAAAATCGTGTTTCTGGACAAGGGAGGCATAAGTGCGCTGCGCTCCTAAGCTATCTCCCTGCGAGACACACTGCCAAAGCTTTTCGCTATCATGCAGTCTAGTGCAGACGCACACTACGGCTCTCCGGAGCTGTCCGAAGCCAAGCGCCGGTGGCCGGCGTCTTTCGGCTGAAGCAGCGCTTCGGAGCGTACGGCTGCCGCTCCGCTGTTGTGTGCGCGAAGCAGCCGCTTCTCCTGCTCCGGGAGCCGGACAGAGCGGTAGCTTGTACGAGGGCGAAGAACGAAGCCGCAGAGCACCGGGCTTCTGCGCGCACCCTAAGGACTGCTAGAGGACCGTGGTGGCCGCTCGCCTGCCCCTTCAATTCCATTCTAGCATCCTTATGGAAGGTGTTCCAGGACAATTTTCCTGAGTTTTGAATTCGTCCTGATGCAGCCCCTCCTGGGAAACTCGTGCTCGTCCTCTGAGGCTCCGAGTGCAGAGACCTCGATGGCAACTGCAGAAATGAAGGGCTGCGTTGAGTTGTCGAGAAGCAAGAACATAGACAGCGCCTTGTGTTTGGGAGTCAGCAGCTGCTAGACTTTTGCGATTGTCTTCACGGTGCACTGAATACCAGGACGGCATGTGCACGTTAAAACAACGAGTTGGGCAAGAGTAATCGAAAGATCACGGCCGTCAGAAAGCAGCTTATATATTGCCCTAAAAAGAGTACTGCTTTTGGAGTGTGCAGTAAAATCGTGTTTCTGGACAAGGGAGGCATAAGTGCGCTGCGCTCCTAAGCTATCTCCCTGCGAGACACACTGCCAAAGCTTTTCGCTATCATGCAGTCCAGTGCAGACGCACACTACGGCTCTCCGGAGCTGTCCGAAGCCAAGCGCCGGTGGCCGGCGTCTTTCGGCTGAAGCAGCGCTTCGGAGCGGACGGCTGTTGTGTGCGCGAAGCAGCCGCTTCTCCTGCTCCGGGAGCCGGACAGAGCGGTAGCTTGTACGAGGGCGAAGAACGAAGCCGCAGAGCACCGGGCTTCTGCGCGCACCCTAAGGACTGCTAGAGGACCGTGGTGGCTGCTCACCTGCCTCTTCAATTCCCTTCTAGCATCCTTATGGAAGATGTTCCAGGACAATTTTCCTGAGTTTTGAATTCGTCCTGATGCAGCCCCTCCTGGGAAACTCGTGCTCGTCCTCTGAGGCTCCGAGTGCAGAGACCTCGATGGCAACTGCAGAAATGAAGGGCTGCGTTGAGTTGTCGAGAAGCAAGAACATAGCCAGCGCCTTGTGTTTGGGAGTCAGCAGTTGCTGGACTTTTGCGATTGCTTTCACGGTGCACTGAATACCAGGACGGCATGTGCACGTTAAAACAACGAGCTGGGCAAGAGCAGGAAGGGAGCACGGCCATCAAAGAGCATCTGGCATCTTGCCCTGGAAAGAGCACTGCTTTTGGAGTGTGCAGTAAAATCGTGTTTCTGGACAAGGGAGGCATAAGTGCGCTGCGCTCCTAAGCTATCTCCCTGCGAGACACACTGCCAAAGCTTTTCGCTATGATGCAGTCTAGTGCAGACGCACACTACGGCTCTCCGGAGCTGTCCGAAGCCAAGCGCCGGTGGCCGGCGTCTTTCGGCTGAAGCAGCGCTTCGGAGCGTACGGCTGTTGTGTGCGCGAAGCAGCCGCTTCTCCTGCTCCGGGAGCCGGACAGAGCGGTAGCTTGTACGAGGGCGAAGAACGAAGCCGCAGAGCACCGGGCTTCTGCGCGCACCCTAAGGACTGCTAGAGGACCGTGGTGGCTGCTCACCTGCCTCTTCAATTCCCTTCTAGCATACTTATGGAAGATGTTCCAGGACAATTTTCCTGAGTTTTGAATTCGTCCTGATGCAGCCCCTCCTGGGAAACTCGTGCTCGTCCTCTGAGTCTCCGACATGCAGAGACCTCGATGGCAACTGCAGAAATGAAGGGCTGCGTTGAGTTGTCGAGAAGCAAGAACATAGACAGCGCCTTGTGTTTGGGAGTCAGCAGTTGCTGGACTTTTGCGATTGCTTTCACGGTGCACTGAATACCAGGACGGCATGTGCACGTTAAAACAACGAGCTGGGCAAGAGCAGGAAGGGAGCACGGCCATCAAAGAGCATCTGGCATCTTGCCCTGGAAAGAGCACTGCTTTTGGAGTGTGCAGTAAAATCGTGTTTCTGGACAAGGGAGGCATAAGTGCGCTGCGCTCCTAAGCTATCTCCCTGCGAGACACACTGCCAAAGCTTTTCGCTATGATGCAGTCTAGTGCAGACGCACACTACGGCTCTCGGCTGCTGTCCTAAGCGAAGCGCTGGTCGCCGGCGTCTTTCGGCTGAAGTAGCGCTTCGGAGCGTACGGCTGCCGTTCCGCTGTTGTGTGCGCGAAGCAGCCGCTTCTCCTGCTCCGGGAGACGGACAGAGCGGTAGCTTGTACGAGGGCGAAGAACGAAGCCGCAGAGCACCGGGCTTCTGCGCGCACCCTAAGGACTGCTAGAGGACCGTGGTGGCCGCTCACCTGCCCCTTCAATTCCCTTCAAGCATCCTTATGGAAGATGTTCCAGGACAATTTTCCTGAGTTTTGAATTCGTCCTGATGCAGCCCCTCCTGGGAAACTCGTGCTCGTCCTCTGAGGCTCCGAGTGCAGAGACCTCGATGGCAACTGCAGAAATGAAGGGCTGCGTTGAGTTGTCGAGAAGCAAGAACATAGCCAGCGCCTTGTGTTTGGGAGTCAGCAGCTGCTAGACTTTTGCGATTGCTTTCACTGTGCACTGAATACCAGGACGGCATGTGCACGTTAAAACAACGAGCTGGGCAAGAGTAATCGAAAGATCACGGCCGTCAGAAAGCAGCTTATATATTGCCCTAAAAAGAGCACTGCTTTTGGAGTGTGCAGTAAAATCGTGTTTCTGGACAAGGGAGGCATAAGTGCGCTGCGCTCCTAAGCTATCTCCCTGCGAGACACACTGCCAAAGCTTTTTGCTATGATGCAGTCTAGTGCAGACGCACACTACGGCTCTCGGCTGCTGTCCTAAGTGAAGCGCTGGTCGACGGCGTCTTTCGGCTGAAGTAGCGCTTCGGAGCGTACGGCTGCCGCTCCGCTGTTGTGTGCGCGAAGCAGCCGCTTCTCCTGCTCCGGGAGCCGGACAGAGCGCTAGCTTGTACGAGGGCGAAGAACGAAGCCGCAGAGCACCGGGCTTCTGCGCGCACCCTAAGGACTGCTAGAGGACCGTGGTGGCCGCTCACCTGCCTCTTCAATTCCCTTCTAGCATACTTATGGAAGATGTTCCAGGACAATTTTCCTGAGTTTTGAATTCGTCCTGATGCAGCCCCTCCTGGGAAACTTGTGCTCGTCCTCTGAGGCTCCGAGTGCAGAGACCTCGATGGCAACTGCAGAAATGAAGGGCTGCGTTGAGTTGTCGAGAAGCAAGAACATAGCCAGCGCCTTGTGTTTGGGAGTCAGCAGTTGCTGGACTTTTGCGATTGCTTTCACGGTGCACTGAATACCAGGACGGCATGTGCACGTTAAAACAACGAGCTGGGCAAGAGCAGGAAGGGAGCACGGCCATCAAAGAGCATCTGGCATCTTGCCCTGGAAAGAGCACTGCTTTTGGAGTGTGCAGTAAAATCGTGTTTCTGGACAAGGGAGGCATAAGTGCGCTGCGCTCCTAAGCTATCTCCCTGCGAGACACACTGCCAAAGCTTTTCGCTATGATGCAGTCTAGTGCAGACGCACACTAGGGCTCTCCGGAGCTGTCCGAAGCCAAGCGCCGGTGGCCGGCGTCTTTCGGCTGAAGCAGCGCTTCGGAGCGTACGGCTGTTGTGTGCGCGAAGCAGCCGCTTCTCCTGCTCCGGGAGCCGGACAGAGCGCTAGCTTGTACGAGGGCGAAGAACGAAGCCGCAGAGCACCGGGCTTCTGCGCGCACCCTAAGGACTGCTAGAGGACCGTGGTGGCCGCTCGCCTGCCCCTTCAATTCCCTTCTAGCATCCTTATGGAAGGTGTTCCAGGACAATTTTCCTGAGTTTTGAATTCGTCCTGATGCAGCCCCTCCTGGGAAACTCGTGCTCGTCCTCTGAGTGTCCGACATGCAGAGACCTCGATGGCAACTGCAGAAATGAAGGGCTGCGTTGAGTTGTCGAGAAGCAAGAACATAGCCAGCGCCTTGTGTTTGGGAGTCAGCAGTTGCTGGACTTTTGCGATTGCTTTCACGGTGCACTGAATACCAGGACGGCATGTGCACGTTAAAACAACGAGCTGGGCAAGAGTAATCGAAAGATCACGGCCGTCAGAAAGCAGCTTATATATTGCCCTGGAAAGGACAGTGTTTTTGAAATGTGCAGTAAAATCGTGTTTCTGGACAAGGGCGGCATAAGTGCGCTACGCTCCTAAGCTATCTCCCTGCGAGACACACTGCCAAAGCTTTTCGCTATGATGCAGTCTAGTGCAGACGCACACTGCGGCTCTCCGGAGCTGTCCGAAGCCAAGCACCGGTGGCCGGCGTCTTTTGGCTGAAGCAGCGCTTCGGAGCGTACGGCTGTTGTGTGCGCGAAGCAGCCGCTTCTCCTGCTCCGGGAGCCGGACAGAGCGGTAGCTTGTACGAGGGCGAAGAACGAAGCCGCAGAGCACCGGGCTTCTGCGCGCACCCTAAGGACTGCTAGAGGACCGTGGTGGCTGCTCACCTGCCTCTTCAATTCCCTTCTAGCATCCTTATGGAAGATGTTCCAGGACAATTTTCCTGAGTTTTGAATTCGTCCTGATGCAGCCCCTCCTGGGAAACTCGTGCTCGTCCTCTGAGGCTCCGAGTGCAGAGACCTCGATGGCAACTGCAGAAATGAAGGGCTGCGTTGAGTTGTCGAGAAGCAAGAACATAGCCAGCGCCTTGTGTTTGGGAGTCAGCAGTTGCTGGACTTTTGCGATTGCTTTCACGGTGCACTGAATACCAGGACGGCATGTGCACGTTAAAACAACGAGCTGGGCAAGAGCAGGAAGGGAGCACGGCCATCAAAGAGCATCTGGCATCTTGCCCTGGAAAGAGCACTGCTTTTGGAGTGTGCAGTAAAATCGTGTTTCTGGACAAGGGAGGCATAAGTGCGCTGCGCTCCTAAGCTATCTCCCTGCGAGACACACTGCCAAAGCTTTTCGCTATGATGCAGTCTAGTGCAGACGCACACTACGGCTCTCCGGAGCTGTCCGAAGCCAAGCGCCGGTGGCCGGCGTCTTTCGGCTGAAGCAGCGCTTCGGAGCGTACGGCTGTTGTGTGCGCGAAGCAGCCGCTTCTCCTGCTCCGGGAGCCGGACAGAGCGGTAGCTTGTACGAGGGCGAAGAACGAAGCCGCAGAGCACCGGGCTTCTGCGCGCACCCTAAGGACTGCTAGAGGACCGTGGTGGCTGCTCACCTGCCTCTTCAATTCCCTTCTAGCATACTTATGGAAGATGTTCCAGGACAATTTTCCTGAGTTTTGAATTCGTCCTGATGCAGCCCCTCCTGGGAAACTCGTGCTCGTCCTCTGAGTGTCCGACATGCAGAGACCTCGATGGCAACTGCAGAAATGAAGGGCTGCGTTGAGTTGTCGAGAAGCAAGAACATAGCCAGCGCCTTGTGTTTGGGAGTCAGCAGTTGCTGGACTTTTGCGATTGCTTTCACGGTGCACTGAATACCAGGACGGCATGTGCACGTTAAAACAACGAGCTGGGCAAGAGCAGGAAGGGAGCACGGCCATCAAAGAGCATCTGGCATCTTGCCCTGGAAAGAGCACTGCTTTTGGAGTGTGCAGTAAAATCGTGTTTCTGGACAAGGGAGGCATAAGTGCGCTGCGCTCCTAAGCTATCTCCCTGCGAGACACACTGCCAAAGCTTTTCGCTATGATGCAGTCTAGTGCAGACGCACACTACGGCTCTCGGCTGCTGTCCTAAGCGAAGCGCTGGTCGCCGGCGTCTTTCGGCTGAAGTAGCGCTTCGGAGCGTACGGCTGCCGTTCCGCTGTTGTGTGCGCGAAGCAGCCGCTTCTCCTGCTCCGGGAGACGGACAGAGCGCTAGCTCGTACGAGGGCGAAGAACGAAGCCGCAGAGCACCGGGCTTCTGCGCGCACCCTAAGGACTGCTAGAGGACCGTGGTGGCCGCTCGCCTGCCCCTTCAATTCCATTCTAGCATCCTTATGGAAGATGTTCCAGGACAATTTTCCTGAGTTTTGAATTCGTCCTGATGCAGCCCCTCCTGGGAAACTCGTGCTCGTCCTCTGAGGCTCCGAGTGCAGAGACCTCGATGGCAACTGCAGAAATGAAGGGCTGCGTTGAGTTGTCGAGAAGCAAGAACATAGCCAGCGCCTTGTGTTTGGGAGTCAGCAGTTGCAGGACTTTTGCGATTGCTTTCACGGTGCACTGAATACCAGGACGGCATGTGCACGTTAAAACAACGAGCTGGGCAAGAGCAGGAAGGGAGCACGGCCATCAAAGAGCATCTGGCATCTTGCCCTGGAAAGAGCACTGCTTTTGGAGTGTGCAGTAAAATCGTGTTTCTGGACAAGGGAGGCATAAGTGCGCTGCGCTCCTAAGCTATCTCCCTGCGAGACACACTGCCAAAGCTTTTCGCTATGATGCAGTCTAGTGCAGACGCACACTACGGCTCTCCGGAGCTGTCCGAAGCCAAGCGCCGGTGGCCGGCGTCTTTCGGCTGAAGCAGCGCTTCGGAGCGTACGGCTGTTGTGTGCGCGAAGCAGCCGCTTCTCCTGCTCCGGGAGCCGGACAGAGCGGTAGCTTGTACGAGGGCGAAGAACGAAGCCGCAGAGCACCGGGCTTCTGCGCGCACCCTAAGGACTGCTAGAGGACCGTGGTGGCTGCTCACCTGCCTCTTCAATTCCCTTCTAGCATACTTATGGAAGATGTTCCAGGACAATTTTCCTGAGTTTTGAATTCGTCCTGATGCAGCCCCTCCTGGGAAACTCGTGCTCGTCCTCTGAGTGTCCGACATGCAGAGACCTCGATGGCAACTGCAGAAATGAAGGGCTGCGTTGAGTTGTCGAGAAGCAAGAACATAGCCAGCGCCTTGTGTTTGGGAGTCAGCAGTTGCTGGACTTTTGCGATTGCTTTCACGGTGCACTGAATACCAGGACGGCATGTGCACGTTAAAACAACGAGCTGGGCAAGAGCAGGAAGGGAGCACGGCCATCAAAGAGCATCTGGCATCTTGCCCTGGAAAGAGCACTGCTTTTGGAGTGTGCAGTAAAATCGTGTTTCTGGACAAGGGAGGCATAAGTGCGCTGCGCTCCTAAGCTATCTCCCTGCGAGACACACTGCCAAAGCTTTTCGCTATGATGCAGTCTAGTGCAGACGCACACTACGGCTCTCGGCTGCTGTCCTAAGCGAAGCGCTGGTCGCCGGCGTCTTTCGGCTGAAGTAGCGCTTCGGAGCGTACGGCTGCCGTTCCGCTGTTGTGTGCGCGAAGCAGCCGCTTCTCCTGCTCCGGGAGACGGACAGAGCGGTAGCTTGTACGAGGGCGAAGAACGAAGCCGCAGAGCACCGGGCTTCTGCGCGCACCCTAAGGACTGCTAGAGGACCGTGGTGGCCGCTCACCTGCCCCTTCAATTCCCTTCAAGCATCCTTATGGAAGATGTTCCAGGACAATTTTCCTGAGTTTTGAATTCGTCCTGATGCAGCCCCTCCTGGGAAACTCGTGCTCGTCCTCTGAGGCTCCGAGTGCAGAGACCTCGATGGCAACTGCAGAAATGAAGGGCTGCGTTGAGTTGTCGAGAAGCAAGAACATAGCCAGCGCCTTGTGTTTGGGAGTCAGCAGCTGCTAGACTTTTGCGATTGCTTTCACTGTGCACTGAATACCAGGACGGCATGTGCACGTTAAAACAACGAGCTGGGCAAGAGTAATCGAAAGATCACGGCCGTCAGAAAGCAGCTTATATATTGCCCTAAAAAGAGCACTGCTTTTGGAGTGTGCAGTAAAATCGTGTTTCTGGACAAGGGAGGCATAAGTGCGCTGCGCTCCTAAGCTATCTCCCTGCGAGACACACTGCCAAAGCTTTTTGCTATGATGCAGTCTAGTGCAGACGCACACTACGGCTCTCGGCTGCTGTCCTAAGTGAAGCGCTGGTCGACGGCGTCTTTCGGCTGAAGTAGCGCTTCGGAGCGTACGGCTGCCGCTCCGCTGTTGTGTGCGCGAAGCAGCCGCTTCTCCTGCTCCGGGAGCCGGACAGAGCGCTAGCTTGTACGAGGGCGAAGAACGAAGCCGCAGAGCACCGGGCTTCTGCGCGCACCCTAAGGACTGCTAGAGGACCGTGGTGGCCGCTCACCTGCCTCTTCAATTCCCTTCTAGCATACTTATGGAAGATGTTCCAGGACAATTTTCCTGAGTTTTGAATTCGTCCTGATGCAGCCCCTCCTGGGAAACTTGTGCTCGTCCTCTGAGGCTCCGAGTGCAGAGACCTCGATGGCAACTGCAGAAATGAAGGGCTGCGTTGAGTTGTCGAGAAGCAAGAACATAGCCAGCGCCTTGTGTTTGGGAGTCAGCAGTTGCTGGACTTTTGCGATTGCTTTCACGGTGCACTGAATACCAGGACGGCATGTGCACGTTAAAACAACGAGCTGGGCAAGAGCAGGAAGGGAGCACGGCCATCAAAGAGCATCTGGCATCTTGCCCTGGAAAGAGCACTGCTTTTGGAGTGTGCAGTAAAATCGTGTTTCTGGACAAGGGAGGCATAAGTGCGCTGCGCTCCTAAGCTATCTCCCTGCGAGACACACTGCCAAAGCTTTTCGCTATGATGCAGTCTAGTGCAGACGCACACTAGGGCTCTCCGGAGCTGTCCGAAGCCAAGCGCCGGTGGCCGGCGTCTTTCGGCTGAAGCAGCGCTTCGGAGCGTACGGCTGTTGTGTGCGCGAAGCAGCCGCTTCTCCTGCTCCGGGAGCCGGACAGAGCGCTAGCTTGTACGAGGGCGAAGAACGAAGCCGCAGAGCACCGGGCTTCTGCGCGCACCCTAAGGACTGCTAGAGGACCGTGGTGGCCGCTCGCCTGCCCCTTCAATTCCCTTCTAGCATCCTTATGGAAGGTGTTCCAGGACAATTTTCCTGAGTTTTGAATTCGTCCTGATGCAGCCCCTCCTGGGAAACTCGTGCTCGTCCTCTGAGTGTCCGACATGCAGAGACCTCGATGGCAACTGCAGAAATGAAGGGCTGCGTTGAGTTGTCGAGAAGCAAGAACATAGCCAGCGCCTTGTGTTTGGGAGTCAGCAGTTGCTGGACTTTTGCGATTGCTTTCACGGTGCACTGAATACCAGGACGGCATGTGCACGTTAAAACAACGAGCTGGGCAAGAGTAATCGAAAGATCACGGCCGTCAGAAAGCAGCTTATATATTGCCCTGGAAAGGACAGTGTTTTTGAAATGTGCAGTAAAATCGTGTTTCTGGACAAGGGCGGCATAAGTGCGCTACGCTCCTAAGCTATCTCCCTGCGAGACACACTGCCAAAGCTTTTCGCTATGATGCAGTCTAGTGCAGACGCACACTGCGGCTCTCCGGAGCTGTCCGAAGCCAAGCACCGGTGGCCGGCGTCTTTTGGCTGAAGCAGCGCTTCGGAGCGTACGGCTGTTGTGTGCGCGAAGCAGCCGCTTCTCCTGCTCCGGGAGCCGGACAGAGCGGTAGCTTGTACGAGGGCGAAGAACGAAGCCGCAGAGCACCGGGCTTCTGCGCGCACCCTAAGGACTGCTAGAGGACCGTGGTGGCTGCTCACCTGCCTCTTCAATTCCCTTCTAGCATCCTTATGGAAGATGTTCCAGGACAATTTTCCTGAGTTTTGAATTCGTCCTGATGCAGCCCCTCCTGGGAAACTCGTGCTCGTCCTCTGAGGCTCCGAGTGCAGAGACCTCGATGGCAACTGCAGAAATGAAGGGCTGCGTTGAGTTGTCGAGAAGCAAGAACATAGCCAGCGCCTTGTGTTTGGGAGTCAGCAGTTGCTGGACTTTTGCGATTGCTTTCACGGTGCACTGAATACCAGGACGGCATGTGCACGTTAAAACAACGAGCTGGGCAAGAGCAGGAAGGGAGCACGGCCATCAAAGAGCATCTGGCATCTTGCCCTGGAAAGAGCACTGCTTTTGGAGTGTGCAGTAAAATCGTGTTTCTGGACAAGGGAGGCATAAGTGCGCTGCGCTCCTAAGCTATCTCCCTGCGAGACACACTGCCAAAGCTTTTCGCTATGATGCAGTCTAGTGCAGACGCACACTACGGCTCTCCGGAGCTGTCCGAAGCCAAGCGCCGGTGGCCGGCGTCTTTCGGCTGAAGCAGCGCTTCGGAGCGTACGGCTGTTGTGTGCGCGAAGCAGCCGCTTCTCCTGCTCCGGGAGCCGGACAGAGCGGTAGCTTGTACGAGGGCGAAGAACGAAGCCGCAGAGCACCGGGCTTCTGCGCGCACCCTAAGGACTGCTAGAGGACCGTGGTGGCTGCTCACCTGCCTCTTCAATTCCCTTCTAGCATACTTATGGAAGATGTTCCAGGACAATTTTCCTGAGTTTTGAATTCGTCCTGATGCAGCCCCTCCTGGGAAACTCGTGCTCGTCCTCTGAGTGTCCGACATGCAGAGACCTCGATGGCAACTGCAGAAATGAAGGGCTGCGTTGAGTTGTCGAGAAGCAAGAACATAGCCAGCGCCTTGTGTTTGGGAGTCAGCAGTTGCTGGACTTTTGCGATTGCTTTCACGGTGCACTGAATACCAGGACGGCATGTGCACGTTAAAACAACGAGCTGGGCAAGAGCAGGAAGGGAGCACGGCCATCAAAGAGCATCTGGCATCTTGCCCTGGAAAGAGCACTGCTTTTGGAGTGTGCAGTAAAATCGTGTTTCTGGACAAGGGAGGCATAAGTGCGCTGCGCTCCTAAGCTATCTCCCTGCGAGACACACTGCCAAAGCTTTTCGCTATGATGCAGTCTAGTGCAGACGCACACTACGGCTCTCGGCTGCTGTCCTAAGCGAAGCGCTGGTCGCCGGCGTCTTTCGGCTGAAGTAGCGCTTCGGAGCGTACGGCTGCCGTTCCGCTGTTGTGTGCGCGAAGCAGCCGCTTCTCCTGCTCCGGGAGACGGACAGAGCGCTAGCTCGTACGAGGGCGAAGAACGAAGCCGCAGAGCACCGGGCTTCTGCGCGCACCCTAAGGACTGCTAGAGGACCGTGGTGGCCGCTCGCCTGCCCCTTCAATTCCATTCTAGCATCCTTATGGAAGATGTTCCAGGACAATTTTCCTGAGTTTTGAATTCGTCCTGATGCAGCCCCTCCTGGGAAACTCGTGCTCGTCCTCTGAGGCTCCGAGTGCAGAGACCTCGATGGCAACTGCAGAAATGAAGGGCTGCGTTGAGTTGTCGAGAAGCAAGAACATAGCCAGCGCCTTGTGTTTGGGAGTCAGCAGTTGCAGGACTTTTGCGATTGCTTTCACGGTGCACTGAATACCAGGACGGCATGTGCACGTTAAAACAACGAGCTGGGCAAGAGCAGGAAGGGAGCACGGCCATCAAAGAGCATCTGGCATCTTGCCCTGGAAAGAGCACTGCTTTTGGAGTGTGCAGTAAAATCGTGTTTCTGGACAAGGGAGGCATAAGTGCGCTGCGCTCCTAAGCTATCTCCCTGCGAGACACACTGCCAAAGCTTTTCGCTATGATGCAGTCTAGTGCAGACGCACACTACGGCTCTCCGGAGCTGTCCGAAGCCAAGCGCCGGTGGCCGGCGTCTTTCGGCTGAAGCAGCGCTTCGGAGCGTACGGCTGTTGTGTGCGCGAAGCAGCCGCTTCTCCTGCTCCGGGAGCCGGACAGAGCGGTAGCTTGTACGAGGGCGAAGAACGAAGCCGCAGAGCACCGGGCTTCTGCGCGCACCCTAAGGACTGCTAGAGGACCGTGGTGGCCGCTCGCCTGCCCCTTCAATTCCATTCTAGCATCCTTATGGAAGGTGTTCCAGGACAATTTTCCTGAGTTTTGAATTCGTCCTGATGCAGCCCCTCCTGGGAAACTCGTGCTCGTCCTCTGAGTGTCCGACATGCAGAGACCTCGATGGCAACTGCAGAAATGAAGGGCTGCGTTGAGTTGTCGAGAAGCAAGAACATAGACAGCGCCTTGTGTTTGGGAGTCAGCAGCTGCTGGACTTTTGCGATTGCTTTCACGGTGCACTGAATACCAGGACGGCATGTGCACGTTAAAACAACGAGCTGGGCAAGAGTAATCGAAAGATCACGGCCGTCAGAAAGCAGCTTATATATTGCCCTGGAAAGGACAGTGTTTTTGAAATGTGCAGTAAAATCGTGTTTCTGGACAAGGGCGGCATAAGTGCGCTACGCTCCTAAGCTATCTCCCTGCGAGACACACTGCCAAAGCTTTTCGCTATGATGCAGTCTAGTGCAGACGCACACTGCGGCTCTCCGGAGCTGTCCGAAGCCAAGCACCGGTGGCCGGCGTCTTTTGGCTGAAGCAGCGCTTCGGAGCGTACGGCTGTTGTGTGCGCGAAGCAGCCGCTTCTCCTGCTCCGGGAGCCGGACAGAGCGGTAGCTTGTACGAGGGCGAAGAACGAAGCCGCAGAGCACCGGGCTTCTGCGCGCAGCCTAAGGACTGCTAGAGGACCGTGGTGGCTGCTCACCTGCCTCTTCAATTCCCTTCTAGCATCCTTATGGAAGATGTTCCAGGACAATTTTCCTGAGTTTTGAATTCGTCCTGATGCAGCCCCTCCTGGGAAACTCGTGCTCGTCCTCTGAGGCTCCGAGTGCAGAGACCTCGATGGCAACTGCAGAAATGAAGGGCTGCGTTGAGTTGTCGAGAAGCAAGAACATAGCCAGCGCCTTGTGTTTGGGAGTCAGCAGTTGCTGGACTTTTGCGATTGCTTTCACGGTGCACTGAATACCAGGACGGCATGTGCACGTTAAAACAACGAGCTGGGCAAGAGCAGGAAGGGAGCACGGCCATCAAAGAGCATCTGGCATCTTGCCCTGGAAAGAGCACTGCTTTTGGAGTGTGCAGTAAAATCGTGTTTCTGGACAAGGGAGGCATAAGTGCGCTGCGCTCCTAAGCTATCTCCCTGCGAGACACACTGCCAAAGCTTTTCGCTATGATGCAGTCTAGTGCAGACGCACACTACGGCTCTCCGGAGCTGTCCGAAGCCAAGCGCCGGTGGCCGGCGTCTTTCGGCTGAAGCAGCGCTTCGGAGCGTACGGCTGTTGTGTGCGCGAAGCAGCCGCTTCTCCTGCTCCGGGAGCCGGACAGAGCGGTAGCTTGTACGAGGGCGAAGAACGAAGCCGCAGAGCACCGGGCTTCTGCGCGCACCCTAAGGACTGCTAGAGGACCGTGGTGGCTGCTCACCTGCCTCTTCAATTCCCTTCTAGCATACTTATGGAAGATGTTCCAGGACAATTTTCCTGAGTTTTGAATTCGTCCTGATGCAGCCCCTCCTGGGAAACTCGTGCTCGTCCTCTGAGGCTCCGAGTGCAGAGACCTCGATGGCAACTGCAGAAATGAAGGGCTGCGTTGAGTTGTCGAGAAGCAAGAACATAGCCAGCGCCTTGTGTTTGGGAGTCAGCAGTTGCTGGACTTTTGCGATTGCTTTCACGGTGCACTGAATACCAGGACGGCATGTGCACGTTAAAACAACGAGCTGGGCAAGAGCAGGAAGGGAGCACGGCCATCAAAGAGCATCTGGCATCTTGCCCTGGAAAGAGCACTGCTTTTGGAGTGTGCAGTAAAATCGTGTTTCTGGACAAGGGAGGCATAAGTGCGCTGCGCTCCTAAGTTATCTCCCTGCGAGACACACTGCCAAAGCTTTTCGCTATGATGCAGTCTAGTGCAGACGCACACTACGGCTCTCGGCTGCTGTCCTAAGCGAAGCGCTGGTCGCCGGCGTCTTTCGGCTGAAGTAGCGCTTCGGAGCGTACGGCTGCCGTTCCGCTGTTGTGTGCGCGAAGCAGCCGCTTCTCCTGCTCCGGGAGACGGACAGAGCGCTAGCTCGTACGAGGGCGAAGAACGAAGCCGCAGAGCACCGGGCTTCTGCGCGCACCCTAAGGACTGCTAGAGGACCGTGGTGGCCGCTCGCCTGCCCCTTCAATTCCATTCTAGCATCCTTATGGAAGATGTTCCAGGACAATTTTCCTGAGTTTTGAATTCGTCCTGATGCAGCCCCTCCTGGGAAACTCGTGCTCGTCCTCTGAGGCTCCGAGTGCAGAGACCTCGATGGCAACTGCAGAAATGAAGGGCTGCGTTGAGTTGTCGAGAAGCAAGAACATAGCCAGCGCCTTGTGTTTGGGAGTCAGCAGTTGCTGGACTTTTGCGATTGCTTTCACGGTGCACTGAATACCAGGACGGCATGTGCACGTTAAAACAACGAGCTGGGCAAGAGCAGGAAGGGAGCACGGCCATCAAAGAGCATCTGGCATCTTGCCCTGGAAAGAGCACTGCTTTTGGAGTGTGCAGTAAAATCGTGTTTCTGGACAAGGGAGGCATAAGTGCGCTGCGCTCCTAAGCTATCTCCCTGCGAGACACACTGCCAAAGCTTTTCGCTATGATGCAGTCTAGTGCAGACGCACACTACGGCTCTCGGCTGCTGTCCTAAGTGAAGCGCTGGTCGCCGGCGTCTTTCGGCTGAAGTAGCGCTTCGGAGCGTACGGCTGCCGCTCCGCTGTTGTGTGCGCGAAGCAGCCGCTTCTCCTGCTCCGGGAGCCGGACAGAGCGCTAGCTTGTACGAGGGCGAAGAACGAAGCCGCAGAGCACCGGGCTTCTGCGCGCACCCTAAGGACTGCTAGAGGACCGTGGTGGCCGCTCACCTGCCTCTTCAATTCCGTTCTAGCATACTTATGGAAGATATTCCAGGACAATTTTCCTGAGTTTTGAATTCGTCCTGATGCAGCCCCTCCTGGGAAACTTGTGCTCGTCCTCTGAGGCTCCGAGTGCAGAGACCTCGATGGCAACTGCAGAAATGAAGGGCTGCGTTGAGTTGTCGAGAAGCAAGAACATAGCCAGCGCCTTGTGTTTGGGAGTCAGCAGTTGCTGGACTTTTGCGATTGCTTTCACGGTGCACTGAATACCAGGACGGCATGTGCACGTTAAAACAACGAGCTGGGCAAGAGTAATCGAAAGATCACGGCCGTCAGAAAGCAGCTTATATATTGCCCTGGAAAGGACAGTGTTTTTGAAATGTGCAGTAAAATCGTGTTTCTGGACAAGGGCGGCATAAGTGCGCTACGCTCCTAAGCTATCTCCCTGCGAGACACACTGCCAAAGCTTTTCGCTATGATGCAGTCTAGTGCAGACGCACACTACGGCTCTCCGGAGCTGTCCGAAGCCAAGCGCCGGTGGCCGGCGTCTTTCGGCTGAAGCAGCGCTTCGGAGCGTACGGCTGTTGTGTGCGCGAAGCAGCCGCTTCTCCTGCTCCGGGAGCCGGACAGAGCGCTAGCTTATACGAGGGCGAAGAACGAAGCCGCAGAGCACCGGGCTTCTGCGCGCACCCTAAGGACTGCTAGAGGACCGTGGTGGCTGCTCACCTGCCTCTTCAATTCCATTCTAGCATCCTTATGGAAGATGTTCCAGGACAATTTTCCTGAGTTTTGAATTCGTCCTGATGCAGCCCCTCCTGGGAAACTCGTGCTCGTCCTCTGAGGCTCCGAGTGCAGAGACCTCGATGGCAACTGCAGAAATGAAGGGCTGCGTTGAGTTGTCGAGAAGCAAGAACATAGCCAGCGCCTTGTGTTTGGGAGTCAGCAGCTGCTGGACTTTTGCGATTGCTTTCACTGTGCACTGAATACCAGGACGGCATGTGCACGTTAAAACAACGAGCTGGGCAAGAGTAATCGAAAGATCACGGCCGTCAGAAAGCAGCTTATATATTGCCCTGGAAAGGACAGTGTTTTTGGAGTGTGCAGTAAAATCGTGTTTCTGGACAAGGGCGGCATAAGTGCGCTGAGCTCCTAAGCTATATCCCTGCGAGACACACTGCCAAAGCTTTTCGCTATGATGCAGTCTAGTGCAGACGCACACTAGGGCTCTCCGGAGCTGTCCGAAGCCAAGCGCCGGTGGCCGGCGTCTTTCGGCTGAAGCAGCGCTTCGGAGCGTACGGCTGTTGTGTGCGCGAAGCAGCCGCTTCTCCTGCTCCGGGAGCCGGACAGAGCGGTAGCTTGTACGAGGGCGAAGAACGAAGCCGCAGAGCACCGGGCTTCTGCGCGCAGCCTAAGGACTGCTAGAGGACCGTGGTGGCTGCTCACCTGCCTCTTCAATTCCCTTCTAGCATCCTTATGGAAGATGTTCCAGGACAATTTTCCTGAGTTTTGAATTCGTCCTGATGCAGCCCCTCCTGGGAAACTCGTGCTCGTCCTCTGAGGCTCCGAGTGCAGAGACCTCGATGGCAACTGCAGAAATGAAGGGCTGCGTTGAGTTGTCGAGAAGCAAGAACATAGCCAGCGCCTTGTGTTTGGGAGTCAGCAGTTGCTGGACTTTTGCGATTGCTTTCACGGTGCACTGAATACCAGGACGGCATGTGCACGTTAAAACAACGAGCTGGGCAAGAGCAGGAAGGGAGCACGGCCATCAAAGAGCATCTGGCATCTTGCCCTGGAAAGAGCACTGCTTTTGGAGTGTGCAGTAAAATCGTGTTTCTGGACAAGGGAGGCATAAGTGCGCTGCGCTCCTAAGCTATCTCCCTGCGAGACACACTGCCAAAGCTTTTCGCTATGATGCAGTCTAGTGCAGACGCACACTACGGCTCTCGGCTGCTGTCCTAAGTGAAGCGCTGGTCGACGGCGTCTTTCGGCTGAAGTAGCGCTTCGGAGCGTACGGCTGCCGCTCCGCTGTTGTGTGCGCGAAGCAGCCGCTTCTCCTGCTCCGGGAGCCGGACAGAGCGCTAGCTTGTACGAGGGCGAAGAACGAAGCCGCAGAGCACCGGGCTTCTGCGCGCACCCTAAGGACTGCTAGAGGACCGTGGTGGCCGCTCACCTGCCTCTTCAATTCCCTTCTAGCATACTTATGGAAGATATTCCAGGACAATTTTCCTGAGTTTTGAATTCGTCCTGATGCAGCCCCTCCTGGGAAACTTGTGCTCGTCCTCTGAGGCTCCGAGTGCAGAGACCTCGATGGCAACTGCAGAAATGAAGGGCTGCGTTGAGTTGTCGAGAAGCAAGAACATAGACAGCGCCTTGTGTTTGGGAGTCAGCAGTTGCTGGACTTTTGCGATTGCTTTCACGGTGCACTGAATACCAGGACGGCATGTGCACGTTAAAACAACGAGCTGGGCAAGAGTAATCGAAAGATCACGGCCGTCAGAAAGCAGCTTATATATTGCCCTGGAAAGGACAGTGTTTTTGAAATGTGCAGTAAAATCGTGTTTCTGGACAAGGGCGGCATAAGTGCGCTACGCTCCTAAGCTATCTCCCTGCGAGACACACTGCCAAAGCTTTTCGCTATGATGCAGTCTAGTGCAGACGCACACTACGGCTCTCCGGAGCTGTCCGAAGCCAAGCGCCGGTGGCCGGCGTCTTTCGGCTGAAGCAGCGCTTCGGAGCGTACGGCTGTTGTGTGCGCGAAGCAGCCGCTTCTCCTGCTCCGGGAGCCGGACAGAGCGCTAGCTTGTACGAGGGCGAAGAACGAAGCCGCAGAGCACCGGGCTTCTGCGCGCACCCTAAGGACTGCTAGAGGACCGTGGTGGCTGCTCACCTGCCTCTTCAATTCCATTCTAGCATCCTTATGGAAGATGTTCCAGGACAATTTTCCTGAGTTTTGAATTCGTCCTGATGCAGCCCCTCCTGGGAAACTCGTGCTCGTCCTCTGAGGCTCCGAGTGCAGAGACCTCGATGGCAACTGCAGAAATGAAGGGCTGCGTTGAGTTGTCGAGAAGCAAGAACATAGACAGCGCCTTGTGTTTGGGAGTCAGCAGCTGCTGGACTTTTGCGATTGCTTTCACTGTGCACTGAATACCAGGACGGCATGTGCACGTTAAAACAACGAGCTGGGCAAGAGTAATCGAAAGATCACGGCCGTCAGAAAGCAGCTTATATATTGCCCTGGAAAGGACAGTGTTTTTGGAGTGTGCAGTAAAATCGTGTTTCTGGACAAGGGCGGCATAAGTGCGCTGAGCTCCTAAGCTATATCCCTGCGAGACACACTGCCAAAGCTTTTCGCTATGATGCAGTCTAGTGCAGACGCACACTAGGGCTCTCCGGAGCTGTCCGAAGCCAAGCGCCGGTGGCCGGCGTCTTTCGGCTGAAGCAGCGCTTCGGAGCGTACGGCTGTTGTGTGCGCGAAGCAGCCGCTTCTCCTGCTCCGGGAGCCGGACAGAGCGGTAGCTTGTACGAGGGCGAAGAACGAAGCCGCAGAGCACCGGGCTTCTGCGCGCAGCCTAAGGACTGCTAGAGGACCGTGGTGGCTGCTCACCTGCCTCTTCAATTCCCTTCTAGCATCCTTATGGAAGATGTTCCAGGACAATTTTCCTGAGTTTTGAATTCGTCCTGATGCAGCCCCTCCTGGGAAACTCGTGCTCGTCCTCTGAGGCTCCGAGTGCAGAGACCTCGATGGCAACTGCAGAAATGAAGGGCTGCGTTGAGTTGTCGAGAAGCAAGAACATAGCCAGCGCCTTGTGTTTGGGAGTCAGCAGTTGCTGGACTTTTGCGATTGCTTTCACGGTGCACTGAATACCAGGACGGCATGTGCACGTTAAAACAACGAGCTGGGCAAGAGCAGGAAGGGAGCACGGCCATCAAAGAGCATCTGGCATCTTGCCCTGGAAAGAGCACTGCTTTTGGAGTGTGCAGTAAAATCGTGTTTCTGGACAAGGGAGGCATAAGTGCGCTGCGCTCCTAAGCTATCTCCCTGCGAGACACACTGCCAAAGCTTTTCGCTATGATGCAGTCTAGTGCAGACGCACACTACGGCTCTCGGCTGCTGTCCTAAGTGAAGCGCTGGTCGACGGCGTCTTTCGGCTGAAGTAGCGCTTCGGAGCGTACGGCTGCCGCTCCGCTGTTGTGTGCGCGAAGCAGCCGCTTCTCCTGCTCCGGGAGCCGGACAGAGCGCTAGCTTGTACGAGGGCGAAGAACGAAGCCGCAGAGCACCGGGCTTCTGCGCGCACCCTAAGGACTGCTAGAGGACCGTGGTGGCCGCTCACCTGCCTCTTCAATTCCCTTCTAGCATACTTATGGAAGATATTCCAGGACAATTTTCCTGAGTTTTGAATTCGTCCTGATGCAGCCCCTCCTGGGAAACTTGTGCTCGTCCTCTGAGGCTCCGAGTGCAGAGACCTCGATGGCAACTGCAGAAATGAAGGGCTGCGTTGAGTTGTCGAGAAGCAAGAACATAGACAGCGCCTTGTGTTTGGGAGTCAGCAGTTGCTGGACTTTTGCGATTGCTTTCACGGTGCACTGAATACCAGGACGGCATGTGCACGTTAAAACAACGAGCTGGGCAAGAGTAATCGAAAGATCACGGCCGTCAGAAAGCAGCTTATATATTGCCCTGGAAAGGACAGTGTTTTTGAAATGTGCAGTAAAATCGTGTTTCTGGACAAGGGCGGCATAAGTGCGCTACGCTCCTAAGCTATCTCCCTGCGAGACACACTGCCAAAGCTTTTCGCTATGATGCAGTCTAGTGCAGACGCACACTACGGCTCTCCGGAGCTGTCCGAAGCCAAGCGCCGGTGGCCGGCGTCTTTCGGCTGAAGCAGCGCTTCGGAGCGTACGGCTGTTGTGTGCGCGAAGCAGCCGCTTCTCCTGCTCCGGGAGCCGGACAGAGCGCTAGCTTATACGAGGGCGAAGAACGAAGCCGCAGAGCACCGGGCTTCTGCGCGCACCCTAAGGACTGCTAGAGGACCGTGGTGGCTGCTCACCTGCCTCTTCAATTCCCTTCTAGCATACTTATGGAAGATGTTCCAGGACAATTTTCCTGAGTTTTGAATTCGTCCTGATGCAGCCCCTCCTGGGAAACTCGTGCTCGTCCTCTGAGGCTCCGAGTGCAGAGACCTCGATGGCAACTGCAGAAATGAAGGGCTGCGTTGAGTTGTCGAGAAGCAAGAACATAGACAGCGCCTTGTGTTTGGGAGTCAGCAGCTGCTGGACTTTTGCGATTGCTTTCACTGTGCACTGAATACCAGGACGGCATGTGCACGTTAAAACAACGAGCTGGGCAAGAGTAATCGAAAGATCACGGCCGTCAGAAAGCAGCTTATATATTGCCCTGGAAAGGACAGTGTTTTTGGAGTGTGCAGTAAAATCGTGTTTCTGGACAAGGGCGGCATAAGTGCGCTGAGCTCCTAAGCTATATCCCTGCGAGACACACTGCCAAAGCTTTTCGCTATGATGCAGTCTAGTGCAGACGCACACTAGGGCTCTCCGGAGCTGTCCGAAGCCAAGCGCCGGTGGCCGGCGTCTTTCGGCTGAAGCAGCGCTTCGGAGCGTACGGCTGTTGTGTGCGCGAAGCAGCCGCTTCTCCTGCTCCGGGAGCCGGACAGAGCGGTAGCTTGTACGAGGGCGAAGAACGAAGCCGCAGAGCACCGGGCTTCTGCGCGCACCCTAAGGACTGCTAGAGGACCGTGGTGGCTGCTCACCTGCCTCTTCAATTCCCTTCTAGCATACTTATGGAAGATGTTCCAGGACAATTTTCCTGAGTTTTGAATTCGTCCTGATGCAGCCCCTCCTGGGAAACTCGTGCTCGTCCTCTGAGGCTCCGACATGCAGAGACCTCGATGGCAACTGCAGAAATGAAGGGCTGCGTTGAGTTGTCGAGAAGCAAGAACATAGCCAGCGCCTTGTGTTTGGGAGTCAGCAGTTGCTGGACTTTTGCGATTGCTTTCACGGTGCACTGAATACCAGGACGGCATGTGCACGTTAAAACAACGAGCTGGGCAAGAGCAGGAAGGGAGCACGGCCATCAAAGAGCATCTGACATCTTGCCCTGGAAAGAGCACTGCTTTTGGAGTGTGCAGTAAAATCGTGTTTCTGGACAAGGGAGGCATAAGTGCGCTGCGCTCCTAAGCTATCTCCCTGCGAGACACACTGCCAAAGCTTTTCGCTATGATGCAGTCTAGTGCAGACGCACACTACGGCTCTCCGGAGCTGTCCGAAGCCAAGCGCCGGTGGCCGGCGTCTTTCGGCTGAAGCAGCGCTTCGGAGCGTACGGCTGTTGTGTGCGCGAAGCAGCCGCTTCTCCTGCTCCGGGAGCCGGACAGAGCGGTAGCTTGTACGAGGGCGAAGAACGAAGCCGCAGAGCACCGGGCTTCTGCGCGCACCCTAAGGACTGCTAGAGGACCGTGGTGGCCGCTCGCCTGCCCCTTCAATTCCATTCTAGCATCCTTATGGAAGGTGTTCCAGGACAATTTTCCTGAGTTTTGAATTCGTCCTGATGCAGCCCCTCCTGGGAAACTCGTGCTCGTCCTCTGAGTCTCCGACATGCAGAGACCTCGATGGCAACTGCAGAAATGAAGGGCTGCGTTGAGTTGTCGAGAAGCAAGAACATAGACAGCGCCTTGTGTTTGGGAGTCAGCAGCTGCTGGACTTTTGCGATTGCTTTCACGGTGCACTGAATACCAGGACGGCATGTGCACGTTAAAACAACGAGCTGGACAAGAGTAATCGAAAGATCACGGCCGTCAGAAAGCAGCTTATATATTGCCCTGGAAAGGACAGTGTTTTTGAAATGTGCAGTAAAATCGTGTTTCTGGACAAGGGCGGCATAAGTGCGCTACGCTCCTAAGCTATCTCCCTGCGAGACACACTGCCAAAGCTTTTCGCTATGATGCAGTCTAGTGCAGACGCACACTGCGGCTCTCCGGAGCTGTCCGAAGCCAAGCACCGGTGGCCGGCGTCTTTTGGCTGAAGCAGCGCTTCGGAGCGTACGGCTGTTGTGTGCGCGAAGCAGCCGCTTCTCCTGCTCCGGGAGCCGGACAGAGCGCTAGCTTGTACGAGGGCGAAGAACGAAGCCGCAGAGCACCGGGCTTCTGCGCGCACCCTAAGGAGTGCTAGAGGACCGTGGTGGCTGCTCACCTGCCTCTTCAATTCCCTTCTAGCATCCTTATGGAAGATGTTCCAGGACAATTTTCCTGAGTTTTGAATTCGTCCTGATGCAGCCCCTCCTGGGAAACTCGTGCTCGTCCTCTGAGGCTCCGAGTGCAGAGACCTCGATGGCAACTGCAGAAATGAAGGGCTGCGTTGAGTTGTCGAGAAGCAAGAACATAGCCAGCGCCTTGTGTTTGGGAGTCAGCAGTTGCTGGACTTTTGCGATTGCTTTCACGGTGCACTGAATACCAGGACGGCATGTGCACGTTAAAACAACGAGCTGGGCAAGAGCAGGAAGGGAGCACGGCCATCAAAGAGCATCTGGCATCTTGCCCTGGAAAGAGCACTGTTTTTGGAGTGTGCAGTAAAATCGTGTTTCTGGACAAGGGAGGCATAAGTGCGCTACGCTCCTAAGCTATCTCCCTGCGAGACACACTGCCAAAGCTTTTCGCTATGATGCAGTCTAGTGCAGACGCACACTACGGCTCTCCGGAGCTGTCCGAAGCCAAGCGCCGGTGGCCGGCGTCTTTCGGCTGAAGCAGCGTTTCGGAGCGTACGGCTGTTGTGTGCGCGAAGCAGCCGCTTCTCCTGCTCCGGGAGCCGGACAGAGCGGTAGCTTGTACGAGGGCGAAGAACGAAGCCGCAGAGCACCGGGCTTCTGCGCGCACCCTAAGGACTGCTAGAGGACCGTGGTGGCCGCTCGCCTGCCTCTTCAATTCCATTCTAGCATCCTTATGGAAGGTGTTCCAGGACAATATTCCTGAGTTTTGAATTCGTCCTGATGCAGCCCCTCCTGGGAAACTCGTGCTCGTCCTCTGAGGCTCCGAGTGCAGAGACCTCGATGGCAACTGCAGAAATGAAGGGCTGCGTTGAGTTGTCGAGAAGCAAGAACATAGCCAGCGCCTTGTGTTTGGGAGTCAGCAGCTGCTAGACTTTTGCGATTGTCTTCACGGTGCACTGAATACCAGGACGGCATGTGCACGTTAAAACAACGGGTTGGTCAAGAGTAATCGAAAGATCACGGCCGTCAGAAAGCAGCTTATATATTGCCCTAAAAAGAGTACTGTTTTTGGAGTGTGCAGTAAAATCGTGTTTCTGGACAAGGGAGGCATAAGTGCGCTGCGCTCCTAAGCTATCTCCCTGCGAGACACACTGCCAAAGCTTTTCGCTATGATGCAGTCTAGTGCAGACGCACACTACGGCTCTCCGGAGCTGTCCGAAGCCAAGCGCCGGTGGCCGGCGTCTTTCGGCTGAAGCAGCGCTTCGGAGCGTACGGCTGTTGTGTGCGCGAAGCAGCCGCTTCTCCTGCTCCGGGAGCCGGACAGAGCGGTAGCTTGTACGAGGGCGAAGAACGAAGCCGCAGAGCACCGGGCTTCTGCGCGCACCCTAAGGACTGCTAGAGGACCGTGGTGGCCGCTCGCCTGCCCCTTCAATTCCATTCTAGCATCCTTATGGAAGGTGTTCCAGGACAATATTCCTGAGTTTTGAATTCGTCCTGATGCAGCCCCTCCTGGGAAACTCGTGCTCGTCCTCTGAGGCTCCGAGTGCAGAGACCTCGATGGCAACTGCAGAAATGAAGGGCTGCGTTGAGTTGTCGAGAAGCAAGAACATAGCCAGCGCCTTGTGTTTGGGAGTCAGCAGCTGCTAGACTTTTGCGATTGTCTTCACGGTGCACTGAATACCAGGACGGCATGTGCACGTTAAAACAACGGGTTGGTCAAGAGTAATCGAAAGATCACGGCCGTCAGAAAGCAGCTTATATATTGCCCTAAAAAGAGTACTGTTTTTGGAGTGTGCAGTAAAATCGTGTTTCTGGACAAGGGAGGCATAAGTGCGCTGCGCTCCTAAGCTATCTCCCTGCGAGACACACTGCCAAAGCTTTTCGCTATGATGCAGTCTAGTGCAGACGCACACTAGGGCTCTCCGGAGCTGTCCGAAGCCAAGCGCCGGTGGCCGGCGTCTTTCGGCTGAAGCAGCGCTTCGGAGCGTACGGCTGCCGCTCCGCTGTTGTGTGCGCGAAGCAGCCGCTTCTCCTGCTCCGGGAGCCGGACAGAGCGGTAGCTTGTACGAGGGCGAAGAACGAAGCCGCAGAGCACCGGGCTTCTGCGCGCACCCTAAGGACTGCTAGAGGACCGTGGTGGCCGCTCGCCTGCCCCTTCAATTCCATTCTAGCATCCTTATGGAAGGTGTTCCAGGACAATTTTCCTGAGTTTTGAATTCGTCCTGATGCAGCCCCTCCTGGGAAACTCGTGCTCGTCCTCTGAGGCTCCGAGTGCAGAGACCTCGATGGCAACTGCAGAAATGAAGGGCTGCGTTGAGTTGTCGAGAAGCAAGAACATAGACAGCGCCTTGTGTTTGGGAGTCAGCAGCTGCTAGACTTTTGCGATTGTCTTCACGGTGCACTGAATACCAGGACGGCATGTGCACGTTAAAACAACGAGTTGGGCAAGAGTAATCGAAAGATCACGGCCGTCAGAAAGCAGCTTATATATTGCCCTAAAAAGAGTACTGCTTTTGGAGTGTGCAGTAAAATCGTGTTTCTGGACAAGGGAGGCATAAGTGCGCTGCGCTCCTAAGCTATCTCCCTGCGAGACACACTGCCAAAGCTTTTCGCTATGATGCAGTCTAGTGCAGACGCACACTACGGCTCTCCGGAGCTGTCCGAAGCCAAGCGCCGGTGGCCGGCGTCTTTCGGCTGAAGCAGCGCTTCGGAGCGTACGGCTGTTGTGTGCGCGAAGCAGCCGCTTCTCCTGCTCCGGGAGCCGGACAGAGCGCTAGCTTGTACGAGGGCGAAGAACGAAGCCGCAGAGCACCGGGCTTCTGCGCGCACCCTAAGGACTGCTAGAGGACCGTGGTGGCCGCTCACCTGCCCCTTCAATTCCCTTCAAGCATCCTTATGGAAGATGTTCCAGGACAATTTTCCTGAGTTTTGAATTCGTCCTGATGCAGCCCCTCCTGGGAAACTCGTGCTCGTCCTCTGAGGCTCCGAGTGCAGAGACCTCGATGGCAACTGCAGAAATGAAGGGCTGCGTTGAGTTGTCGAGAAGCAAGAACATAGCCAGCGCCTTGTGTTTGGGAGTCAGCAGCTGCTAGACTTTTGCGATTGCTTTCACTGTGCACTGAATACCAGGACGGCATGTGCACGTTAAAACAACGAGCTGGGCAAGAGTAATCGAAAGATCACGGCCGTCAGAAAGCAGCTTATATATTGCCCTAAAAAGAGCACTGCTTTTGGAGTGTGCAGTAAAATCGTGTTTCTGGACAAGGGAGGCATAAGTGCGCTGCGCTCCTAAGCTATCTCCCTGCGAGACACACTGCCAAAGCTTTTTGCTATGATGCAGTCTAGTGCAGACGCACACTACGGCTCTCGGCTGCTGTCCTAAGTGAAGCGCTGGTCGCCGACGTCTTTCGGCTGAAGTAGCGCTTCGGAGCGTACGGCTGCCGCTCCGCTGTTGTGTGCGCGAAGCAGCCGCTTCTCCTGCTCCGGGAGCCGGACAGAGCGCTAGCTTGTACGAGGGCGAAGAACGAAGCCGCAGAGCACCGGGCTTCTGCGCGCACCCTAAGGACTGCTAGAGGACCGTGGTGGCCGCTCACCTGCCTCTTCAATTCCCTTCTAGCATACTTATGGAAGATGTTCCAGGACAATTTTCCTGAGTTTTGAATTCGTCCTGATGCAGCCCCTCCTGGGAAACTCGTGCTCGTCCTCTGAGGCTCCGAGTGCAGAGACCTCGATGGCAACTGCAGAAATGAAGGGCTGCGTTGAGTTGTCGAGAAGCAAGAACATAGCCAGCGCCTTGTGTTTGGGAGTCAGCAGTTGCTGGACTTTTGCGATTGCTTTCACGGTGCACTGAATACCAGGACGGCATGTGCACGTTAAAACAACGAGCTGGGCAAGAGTAATCGAAAGATCACGGCCGTCAGAAAGCAGCTTATATATTGCCCTGGAAAGGACAGTGTTTTTGAAATGTGCAGTAAAATCGTGTTTCTGGACAAGGGCGGCATAAGTGCGCTACGCTCCTAAGCTATCTCCCTGCGAGACACACTGCCAAAGCTTTTCGCTATGATGCAGTCTAGTGCAGACGCACACTACGGCTCTCCGGAGCTGTCCGAAGCCAAGCGCCGGTGGCCGGCGTCTTTCGGCTGAAGCAGCGCTTCGGAGCGTACGGCTGCCGCTCCGCTGTTGTGTGCGCGAAGCAGCCGCTTCTCCTGCTCCGGGAGCCGGACAGAGCGGTAGCTTGTACGAGGGCGAAGAACGAAGCCGCAGAGCACCGGGCTTCTGCGCGCACCCTAAGGACTGCTAGAGGACCGTGGTGGCCGCTCGCCTGCCCCTTCAATTCCATTCTAGCATCCTTATGGAAGGTGTTCCAGGACAATTTTCCTGAGTTTTGAATTCGTCCTGATGCAGCCCCTCCTGGGAAACTCGTGCTCGTCCTCTGAGGCTCCGAGTGCAGAGACCTCGATGGCAACTGCAGAAATGAAGGGCTGCGTTGAGTTGTCGAGAAGCAAGAACATAGCCAGCGCCTTGTGTTTGGGAGTCAGCAGCTGCTGGACTTTTGCGATTGCTTTCACTGTGCACTGAATACCAGGACGGCATGTGCACGTTAAAACAACGAGCTGGGCAAGAGTAATCGAAAGATCACGGCCGTCAGAAAGCAGCTTATATATTGCCCTGGAAAGGACAGTGTTTTTGGAGTGTGCAGTAAAATCGTGTTTCTGGACAAGGGCGGCATAAGTGCGCTGCGCTCCTAAGCTATCTCCCTGCGAGACACACTGCCAAAGCTTTTCGCTATGATGCAGTCTAGTGCAGACGCACACTGCGGCTCTCCGGAGCTGTCCGAAGCCAAGCGCCGGTGGCCGGCGTCTTTCGGCTGAAGCAGCGCTTCGGAGCGTACGGCTGTTGTGTGCGCGAAGCAGCCGCTTCTCCTGCTCCGGGAGCCGAACAGAGCGGTAGCTTGTACGAGGGCGAAGAACGAAGCCGCAGAGCACCGGGCTTCTGCGCGCAGCCTAAGGACTGCTAGAGGACCGTGGTGGCTGCTCACCTGCCTCTTCAATTCCCTTCTAGCATCCTTATGGAAGATGTTCCAGGACAATTTTCCTGAGTTTTGAATTCGTCCTGATGCAGCCCCTCCTGGGAAACTCGTGCTCGTCCTCTGAGGCTCCGAGTGCAGAGACCTCGATGGCAACTGCAGAAATGAAGGGCTGCGTTGAGTTGTCGAGAAGCAAGAACATAGCCAGCGCCTTGTGTTTGGGAGTCAGCAGTTGCTGGACTTTTGCGATTGCTTTCACGGTGCACTGAATACCAGGACGGCATGTGCACGTTAAAACAACGAGCTGGGCAAGAGCAGGAAGGGAGCACGGCCATCAAAGAGCATCTGGCATCTTGCCCTGGAAAGAGTACTGTTTTTGGAGTGTGCAGTAAAATCGTGTTTCTGGACAAGGGAGGCATAAGTGCGCTGCGCTCCTAAGCTATCTCCCTGCGAGACACACTGCCAAAGCTTTTCGCTATGATGCAGTCTAGTGCAGACGCACACTACGGCTCTCCGGAGCTGTCCGAAGCCAAGCGCCGGTGGCCGGCGTCTTTCGGCTGAAGCAGCGTTTCGGAGCGTACGGCTGTTGTGTGCGCGAAGCAGCCGCTTCTCCTGCTCCGGGAGCCGGACAGAGCGGTAGCTTGTACGAGGGCGAAGAACGAAGCCGCAGAGCACCGGGCTTCTGCGCGCACCCTAAGGACTGCTAGAGGACCGTGGTGGCCGCTCGCCTGCCCCTTCAATTCCATTCTAGCATCCTTATGGAAGGTGTTCCAGGACAATATTCCTGAGTTTTGAATTCGTCCTGATGCAGCCCCTCCTGGGAAACTCGTGCTCGTCCTCTGAGGCTCCGAGTGCAGAGACCTCGATGGCAACTGCAGAAATGAAGGGCTGCGTTGAGTTGTCGAGAAGCAAGAACATAGCCAGCGCCTTGTGTTTGGGAGTCAGCAGCTGCTAGACTTTTGCGATTGTCTTCACGGTGCACTGAATACCAGGACGGCATGTGCACGTTAAAACAACGGGTTGGTCAAGAGTAATCGAAAGATCACGGCCGTCAGAAAGCAGCTTATATATTGCCCTAAAAAGAGTACTGTTTTTGGAGTGTGCAGTAAAATCGTGTTTCTGGACAAGGGAGGCATAAGTGCGCTGCGCTCCTAAGCTATCTCCCTGCGAGACACACTGCCAAAGCTTTTCGCTATGATGCAGTCTAGTGCAGACGCACACTAGGGCTCTCCGGAGCTGTCCGAAGCCAAGCGCCGGTGGCCGGCGTCTTTCGGCTGAAGCAGCGCTTCGGAGCGTACGGCTGTTGTGTGCGCGAAGCAGCCGCTTCTCCTGCTCCGGGAGCCGAACAGAGCGGTAGCTTGTACGAGGGCGAAGAACGAAGCCGCAGAGCACCGGGCTTCTGCGCGCACCCTAAGGACTGCTAGAGGACCGTGGTGGCCGCTCACCTGCCCCTTCAATTCCCTTCTAGCATCCTTATGGAAGATGTTCCAGGACAATTTTCCTGAGTTTTGAATTCGTCCTGATGCAGCCCCTCCTGGGAAACTCGTGCTCGTCCTCTGAGGCTCCGAGTGCAGAGACCTCGATGGCAACTGCAGAAATAAAGGGCTGCGTTGAGTTGTCGAGAAGCAAGAACATAGCCAGCGCCTTGTGTTTGGGAGTCAGCAGCTGCTAGACTTTTGCGATTGCTTTCACTGTGCACTGAATACCAGGACGGCATGTGCACGTTAAAACAATGAGCTGGGCAAGAGTAATCGAAAGATCACGGCCGTCAGAAAGCAGCTTATATATTGCCCTAAAAAGAGCACTGCTTTTGGAGTGTGCAGTAAAATCGTGTTTCTGGACAAGGGAGGCATAAGTGCGCTGCGCTCCTAAGCTATCTCCCTGCGAGACACACTGCCAAAGCTTTTTGCTATGATGCAGTCTAGTGCAGACGCACACTACGGCTCTCGGCTGCTGTCCTAAGTGAAGCGCTGGTCGCCGGCGTCTTTCGGCTGAAGTAGCGCTTCGGAGCGTACGGCTGCCGCTCCGCTGTTGTGTGCGCGAAGCAGCCGCTTCTCCTGCTCCGGGAGCCGGACAGAGCGCTAGCTTGTACGAGGGCGAAGAACGAAGCCGCAGAGCACCGGGCTTCTGCGCGCACCCTAAGGACTGCTAGAGGACCGTGGTGGCCGCTCACCTGCCTCTTCAATTCCCTTCTAGCATACTTATGGAAGATGTTCCAGGACAATTTTCCTGAGTTTTGAATTCGTCCTGATGCAGCCCCTCCTGGGAAACTTGTGCTCGTCCTCTGAGGCTCCGAGTGCAGAGACCTCGATGGCAACTGCAGAAATGAAGGGCTGCGTTGAGTTGTCGAGAAGCAAGAACATAGACAGCGCCTTGTGTTTGGGAGTCAGCAGTTGCTGGACTTTTGCGATTGCTTTCACGGTGCACTGAATACCAGGACGGCATGTGCACGTTAAAACAACGAGCTGGGCAAGAGTAATCGAAAGATCACGGCCGTCAGAAAGCAGCTTATATATTGCCCTGGAAAGAGCACTGCTTTTGGAGTGTGCAGTAAAATCGTGTTTCTGGACAAGGGCGGCATAAGTGCGCTACGCTCCTAAGCTATCTCCCTGCGAGACACACTGCCAAAGCTTTTCGCTATGATGCAGTCTAGTGCAGACGCACACTACGGCTCTCCGGAGCTGTCCGAAGCCAAGCGCCGGTGGCCGGCGTCTTTCGGCTGAAGCAGCGCTTCGGAGCGTACGGCTGTTGTGTGCGCGAAGCAGCCGCTTCTCCTGCTCCGGGAGCCGGACAGAGCGGTAGCTTGTACGAGGGCGAAGAACGAAGCCGCAGAGCACCGGGCTTCTGCGCGCACCCTAAGGAGTGCTAGAGGACCGTGGTGGCTGCTCACCTGCCTCTTCAATTCCCTTCTAGCATCCTTATGGAAGATGTTCCAGGACAATTTTCCTGAGTTTTGAATTCGTCCTGATGCAGCCCCTCCTGGGAAACTCGTGCTCGTCCTCTGAGGCTCCGAGTGCAGAGACCTCGATGGCAACTGCAGAAATGAAGGGCTGCGTTGAGTTGTCGAGAAGCAAGAACATAGCCAGCGCCTTGTGTTTGGGAGTCAGCAGTTGCTGGACTTTTGCGATTGCTTTCACGGTGCACTGAATACCAGGACGGCATGTGCACGTTAAAACAACGAGCTGGGCAAGAGCAGGAAGGGAGCACGGCCATCAAAGAGCATCTGGCATCTTGCCCTGGAAAGAGCACTGCTTTTGGAGTGTGCAGTAAAATCGTGTTTCTGGACAAGGGAGGCATAAGTGCGCTGCGCTCCTAAGCTATCTCCCTGCGAGACACACTGCCAAAGCTTTTCGCTATGATGCAGTCTAGTGCAGACGCACACTAGGGCTCTCCGGAGCTGTCCGAAGCCAAGCGCCGGTGGCCGGCGTCTTTCGGCTGAAGCAGCGCTTCGGAGCGTACGGCTGTTGTGTGCGCGAAGCAGCCGCTTCTCCTGCTCCGGGAGCCGGACAGAGCGGTAGCTTGTACGAGGGCGAAGAACGAAGCCGCAGAGCACCGGGCTTCTGCGCGCACCCTAAGGACTGCTAGAGGACCGTGGTGGCTGCTCACCTGCCTCTTCAATTCCCTTCTAGCATACTTATGGAAGATGTTCCAGGACAATTTTCCTGAGTTTTGAATTCGTCCTGATGCAGCCCCTCCTGGGAAACTCGTGCTCGTCCTCTGAGGCTCCGAGTGCAGAGACCTCGATGGCAACTGCAGAAATGAAGGGCTGCGTTGAGTTGTCGAGAAGCAAGAACATAGCCAGCGCCTTGTGTTTGGGAGTCAGCAGTTGCTGGACTTTTGCGATTGCTTTCACGGTGCACTGAATACCAGGACGGCATGTGCACGTTAAAACAACGAGCTGGGCAAGAGTAATCGAAAGATCACGGCCGTCAGAAAGCAGCTTATATATTGCCCTGGAAAGGACAGTGTTTTTGAAATGTGCAGTAAAATCGTGTTTCTGGACAAGGGCGGCATAAGTGCGCTACGCTCCTAAGCTATCTCCCTGCGAGACACACTGCCAAAGCTTTTCGCTATGATGCAGTCTAGTGCAGACGCACACTACGGCTCTCCGGAGCTGTCCGAAGCCAAGCGCCGGTGGCCGGCGTCTTTCGGCTGAAGCAGCGCTTCGGAGCGTACGGCTGTTGTGTGCGCGAAGCAGCCGCTTCTCCTGCTCCGGGAGCCGGACAGAGCGCTAGCTTGTACGAGGGCGAAGAACGAAGCCGCAGAGCACCGGGCTTCTGCGCGCACCCTAAGGACTGCTAGAGGACCGTGGTGGCTGCTCACCTGCCTCTTCAATTCCATTCTAGCATCCTTATGGAAGATGTTCCAGGACAATTTTCCTGAGTTTTGAATTCGTCCTGATGCAGCCCCTCCTGGGAAACTCGTGCTCGTCCTCTGAGGCTCCGAGTGCAGAGACCTCGATGGCAACTGCAGAAATGAAGGGCTGCGTTGAGTTGTCGAGAAGCAAGAACATAGACAGCGCCTTGTGTTTGGGAGTCAGCAGCTGCTGGACTTTTGCGATTGCTTTCACTGTGCACTGAATACCAGGACGGCATGTGCACGTTAAAACAACGAGCTGGGCAAGAGTAATCGAAAGATCACGGCCGTCAGAAAGCAGCTTATATATTGCCCTGGAAAGGACAGTGTTTTTGGAGTGTGCAGTAAAATCGTGTTTCTGGACAAGGGCGGCATAAGTGCGCTGAGCTCCTAAGCTATATCCCTGCGAGACACACTGCCAAAGCTTTTCGCTATGATGCAGTCTAGTGCAGACGCACACTAGGGCTCTCCGGAGCTGTCCGAAGCCAAGCGCCGGTGGCCGGCGTCTTTCGGCTGAAGCAGCGCTTCGGAGCGTACGGCTGTTGTGTGCGCGAAGCAGCCGCTTCTCCTGCTCCGGGAGCCGGACAGAGCGGTAGCTTGTACGAGGGCGAAGAACGAAGCCGCAGAGCACCGGGCTTCTGCGCGCACCCTAAGGACTGCTAGAGGACCGTGGTGGCTGCTCACCTGCCTCTTCAATTCCCTTCTAGCATACTTATGGAAGATGTTCCAGGACAATTTTCCTGAGTTTTGAATTCGTCCTGATGCAGCCCCTCCTGGGAAACTCGTGCTCGTCCTCTGAGGCTCCGACATGCAGAGACCTCGATGGCAACTGCAGAAATGAAGGGCTGCGTTGAGTTGTCGAGAAGCAAGAACATAGCCAGCGCCTTGTGTTTGGGAGTCAGCAGTTGCTGGACTTTTGCGATTGCTTTCACGGTGCACTGAATACCAGGACGGCATGTGCACGTTAAAACAACGAGCTGGGCAAGAGCAGGAAGGGAGCACGGCCATCAAAGAGCATCTGACATCTTGCCCTGGAAAGAGCACTGCTTTTGGAGTGTGCAGTAAAATCGTGTTTCTGGACAAGGGAGGCATAAGTGCGCTGCGCTCCTAAGCTATCTCCCTGCGAGACACACTGCCAAAGCTTTTCGCTATGATGCAGTCTAGTGCAGACGCACACTACGGCTCTCCGGAGCTGTCCGAAGCCAAGCGCCGGTGGCCGGCGTCTTTCGGCTGAAGCAGCGCTTCGGAGCGTACGGCTGTTGTGTGCGCGAAGCAGCCGCTTCTCCTGCTCCGGGAGCCGGACAGAGCGGTAGCTTGTACGAGGGCGAAGAACGAAGCCGCAGAGCACCGGGCTTCTGCGCGCACCCTAAGGACTGCTAGAGGACCGTGGTGGCCGCTCGCCTGCCCCTTCAATTCCATTCTAGCATCCTTATGGAAGGTGTTCCAGGACAATTTTCCTGAGTTTTGAATTCGTCCTGATGCAGCCCCTCCTGGGAAACTCGTGCTCGTCCTCTGAGTCTCCGACATGCAGAGACCTCGATGGCAACTGCAGAAATGAAGGGCTGCGTTGAGTTGTCGAGAAGCAAGAACATAGACAGCGCCTTGTGTTTGGGAGTCAGCAGCTGCTGGACTTTTGCGATTGCTTTCACGGTGCACTGAATACCAGGACGGCATGTGCACGTTAAAACAACGAGCTGGGCAAGAGTAATCGAAAGATCACGGCCGTCAGAAAGCAGCTTATATATTGCCCTGGAAAGGACAGTGTTTTTGAAATGTGCAGTAAAATCGTGTTTCTGGACAAGGGCGGCATAAGTGCGCTACGCTCCTAAGCTATCTCCCTGCGAGACACACTGCCAAAGCTTTTCGCTATGATGCAGTCTAGTGCAGACGCACACTACGGCTCTCCGGAGCTGTCCGAAGCCAAGCGCCGGTGGCCGGCGTCTTTCGGCTGAAGCAGCGCTTCGGAGCGTACGGCTGTTGTGTGCGCGAAGCAGCCGCTTCTCCTGCTCCGGGAGCCGGACAGAGCGGTAGCTTGTACGAGGGCGAAGAACGAAGCCGCAGAGCACCGGGCTTCTGCGCGCACCCTAAGGACTGCTAGAGGACCGTGGTGGCCGCTCGCCTGCCCCTTCAATTCCATTCTAGCATCCTTATGGAAGGTGTTCCAGGACAATTTTCCTGAGTTTTGAATTCGTCCTGATGCAGCCCCTCCTGGGAAACTCGTGCTCGTCCTCTGAGGCTCCGAGTGCAGAGACCTCGATGGCAACTGCAGAAATGAAGGGCTGCGTTGAGTTGTCGAGAAGCAAGAACATAGACAGCGCCTTGTGTTTGGGAGTCAGCAGCTGCTAGACTTTTGCGATTGTCTTCACGGTGCACTGAATACCAGGACGGCATGTGCACGTTAAAACAACGAGTTGGGCAAGAGTAATCGAAAGATCACGGCCGTCAGAAAGCAGCTTATATATTGCCCTAAAAAGAGTACTGCTTTTGGAGTGTGCAGTAAAATCGTGTTTCTGGACAAGGGAGGCATAAGTGCGCTGCGCTCCTAAGCTATCTCCCTGCGAGACACACTGCCAAAGCTTTTCGCTATGATGCAGTCTAGTGCAGACGCACACTAGGGCTCTCCGGAGCTGTCCGAAGCCAAGCGCCGGTGGCCGGCGTCTTTCGGCTGAAGCAGCGCTTCGGAGCGTACGGCTGTTGTGTGCGCGAAGCAGCCGCTTCTCCTGCTCCGGGAGCCGAACAGAGCGGTAGCTTGTACGAGGGCGAAGAACGAAGCCGCAGAGCACCGGGCTTCTGCGCGCACCCTAAGGACTGCTAGAGGACCGTGGTGGCCGCTCACCTGCCCCTTCAATTCCCTTCTAGCATCCTTATGGAAGATGTTCCAGGACAATTTTCCTGAGTTTTGAATTCGTCCTGATGCAGCCCCTCCTGGGAAACTCGTGCTCGTCCTCTGAGGCTCCGAGTGCAGAGACCTCGATGGCAACTGCAGAAATAAAGGGCTGCGTTGAGTTGTCGAGAAGCAAGAACATAGCCAGCGCCTTGTGTTTGGGAGTCAGCAGCTGCTAGACTTTTGCGATTGCTTTCACTGTGCACTGAATACCAGGACGGCATGTGCACGTTAAAACAATGAGCTGGGCAAGAGTAATCGAAAGATCACGGCCGTCAGAAAGCAGCTTATATATTGCCCTAAAAAGAGCACTGCTTTTGGAGTGTGCAGTAAAATCGTGTTTCTGGACAAGGGAGGCATAAGTGCGCTGCGCTCCTAAGCTATCTCCCTGCGAGACACACTGCCAAAGCTTTTTGCTATGATGCAGTCTAGTGCAGACGCACACTACGGCTCTCGGCTGCTGTCCTAAGTGAAGCGCTGGTCGCCGGCGTCTTTCGGCTGAAGTAGCGCTTCGGAGCGTACGGCTGCCGCTCCGCTGTTGTGTGCGCGAAGCAGCCGCTTCTCCTGCTCCGGGAGCCGGACAGAGCGCTAGCTTGTACGAGGGCGAAGAACGAAGCCGCAGAGCACCGGGCTTCTGCGCGCACCCTAAGGACTGCTAGAGGACCGTGGTGGCTGCTCACCTGCCTCTTCAATTCCCTTCTAGCATACTTATGGAAGATGTTCCAGGACAATTTTCCTGAGTTTTGAATTCGTCCTGATGCAGCCCCTCCTGGGAAACTCGTGCTCGTCCTCTGAGGCTCCGAGTGCAGAGACCTCGATGGCAACTGCAGAAATGAAGGGCTGCGTTGAGTTGTCGAGAAGCAAGAACATAGCCAGCGCCTTGTGTTTGGGAGTCAGCAGTTGCTGGACTTTTGCGATTGCTTTCACGGTGCACTGAATACCAGGACGGCATGTGCACGTTAAAACAACGAGCTGGGCAAGAGTAATCGAAAGATCACGGCCGTCAGAAAGCAGCTTATATATTGCCCTGGAAAGGACAGTGTTTTTGAAATGTGCAGTAAAATCGTGTTTCTGGACAAGGGCGGCATAAGTGCGCTACGCTCCTAAGCTATCTCCCTGCGAGACACACTGCCAAAGCTTTTCGCTATGATGCAGTCTAGTGCAGACGCACACTACGGCTCTCCGGAGCTGTCCGAAGCCAAGCGCCGGTGGCCGGCGTCTTTCGGCTGAAGCAGCGCTTCGGAGCGTACGGCTGTTGTGTGCGCGAAGCAGCCGCTTCTCCTGCTCCGGGAGCCGGACAGAGCGCTAGCTTGTACGAGGGCGAAGAACGAAGCCGCAGAGCACCGGGCTTCTGCGCGCACCCTAAGGACTGCTAGAGGACCGTGGTGGCTGCTCACCTGCCTCTTCAATTCCATTCTAGCATCCTTATGGAAGATGTTCCAGGACAATTTTCCTGAGTTTTGAATTCGTCCTGATGCAGCCCCTCCTGGGAAACTCGTGCTCGTCCTCTGAGGCTCCGAGTGCAGAGACCTCGATGGCAACTGCAGAAATGAAGGGCTGCGTTGAGTTGTCGAGAAGCAAGAACATAGACAGCGCCTTGTGTTTGGGAGTCAGCAGCTGCTGGACTTTTGCGATTGCTTTCACTGTGCACTGAATACCAGGACGGCATGTGCACGTTAAAACAACGAGCTGGGCAAGAGTAATCGAAAGATCACGGCCGTCAGAAAGCAGCTTATATATTGCCCTGGAAAGGACAGTGTTTTTGGAGTGTGCAGTAAAATCGTGTTTCTGGACAAGGGCGGCATAAGTGCGCTGAGCTCCTAAGCTATATCCCTGCGAGACACACTGCCAAAGCTTTTCGCTATGATGCAGTCTAGTGCAGACGCACACTAGGGCTCTCCGGAGCTGTCCGAAGCCAAGCGCCGGTGGCCGGCGTCTTTCGGCTGAAGCAGCGCTTCGGAGCGTACGGCTGTTGTGTGCGCGAAGCAGCCGCTTCTCCTGCTCCGGGAGCCGGACAGAGCGGTAGCTTGTACGAGGGCGAAGAACGAAGCCGCAGAGCACCGGGCTTCTGCGCGCAGCCTAAGGACTGCTAGAGGACCGTGGTGGCTGCTCACCTGCCTCTTCAATTCCCTTCTAGCATACTTATGGAAGATGTTCCAGGACAATTTTCCTGAGTTTTGAATTCGTCCTGATGCAGCCCCTCCTGGGAAACTCGTGCTCGTCCTCTGAGGCTCCGACATGCAGAGACCTCGATGGCAACTGCAGAAATGAAGGGCTGCGTTGAGTTGTCGAGAAGCAAGAACATAGCCAGCGCCTTGTGTTTGGGAGTCAGCAGTTGCTGGACTTTTGCGATTGCTTTCACGGTGCACTGAATACCAGGACGGCATGTGCACGTTAAAACAACGAGCTGGGCAAGAGCAGGAAGGGAGCACGGCCATCAAAGAGCATCTGACATCTTGCCCTGGAAAGAGCACTGCTTTTGGAGTGTGCAGTAAAATCGTGTTTCTGGACAAGGGAGGCATAAGTGCGCTGCGCTCCTAAGCTATCTCCCTGCGAGACACACTGCCAAAGCTTTTCGCTATGATGCAGTCTAGTGCAGACGCACACTACGGCTCTCCGGAGCTGTCCGAAGCCAAGCGCCGGTGGCCGGCGTCTTTCGGCTGAAGCAGCGCTTCGGAGCGTACGGCTGTTGTGTGCGCGAAGCAGCCGCTTCTCCTGCTCCGGGAGCCGGACAGAGCGCTAGCTTGTACGAGGGCGAAGAACGAAGCCGCAGAGCACCGGGCTTCTGCGCGCACCCTAAGGACTGCTAGAGGACCGTGGTGGCCGCTCGCCTGCCCCTTCAATTCCATTCTAGCATCCTTATGGAAGGTGTTCCAGGACAATTTTCCTGAGTTTTGAATTCGTCCTGATGCAGCCCCTCCTGGGAAACTCGTGCTCGTCCTCTGAGTCTCCGACATGCAGAGACCTCGATGGCAACTGCAGAAATGAAGGGCTGCGTTGAGTTGTCGAGAAGCAAGAACATAGACAGCGCCTTGTGTTTGGGAGTCAGCAGCTGCTGGACTTTTGCGATTGCTTTCACGGTGCACTGAATACCAGGACGGCATGTGCACGTTAAAACAACGAGCTGGGCAAGAGTAATCGAAAGATCACGGCCGTCAGAAAGCAGCTTATATATTGCCCTGGAAAGGACAGTGTTTTTGAAATGTGCAGTAAAATCGTGTTTCTGGACAAGGGCGGCATAAGTGCGCTACGCTCCTAAGCTATCTCCCTGCGAGACACACTGCCAAAGCTTTTCGCTATGATGCAGTCTAGTGCAGACGCACACTGCGGCTCTCCGGAGCTGTCCGAAGCCAAGCACCGGTGGCCGGCGTCTTTTGGCTGAAGTAGCGCTTCGGAGCGTACGGCTGTTGTGTGCGCGAAGCAGCCGCTTCTCCTGCTCCGGGAGCCGGACAGAGCGCTAGCTTGTACGAGGGCGAAGAACGAAGCCGCAGAGCACCGGGCTTCTGCGCGCACCCTAAGGACTGCTAGAGGACCGTGGTGGCTGCTCACCTGCCTCTTCAATTCCCTTCTAGCATCCTTATGGAAGATGTTCCAGGACAATTTTCCTGAGTTTTGAATTCGTCCTGATGCAGCCCCTCCTGGGAAACTCGTGCTCGTCCTCTGAGGCTCCGAGTGCAGAGACCTCGATGGCAACTGCAGAAATGAAGGGCTGCGTTGAGTTGTCGAGAAGCAAGAACATAGCCAGCGCCTTGTGTTTGGGAGTCAGCAGTTGCTGGACTTTTGCGATTGCTTTCACGGTGCACTGAATACCAGGACGGCATGTGCACGTTAAAACAACGAGCTGGGCATGAGCAGGAAGGGAGCACGGGCATCAGAGTGCATCTGGCATCTTGCCCTGGAAAGAGCACTGTTTTTGGAGTGTGCAGTAAAATCGTGTTTCTGGACAAGGGAGGCATAAGTGCGCTGCGCTCCTAAGCTATCTCCCTGCGAGACACACTGCCAAAGCTTTTCGCTATGATGCAGTCTAGTGCAGACGCACACTACGGCTCTCCGGAGCTGTCCGAAGCCAAGCGCCGGTGGCCGGCGTCTTTCGGCTGAAGTAGCGCTTCGGAGCGTACGGCTGCCGCTCCGCTGTTGTGTGCGCGAAGCAGCCGCTTCTCCTGCTCCGGGAGCCGGACAGAGCGGTAGCTTGTACGAGGGCGAAGAACGAAGCCGCAGAGCACCGGGCTTCTGCGCGCACCCTAAGGACTGCTAGAGGACCGTGGTGGCCGCTCGCCTGCCCCTTCAATTCCATTCTAGCATCCTTATGGAAGGTGTTCCAGGACAATTTTCCTGAGTTTTGAATTCGTCCTGATGCAGCCCCTCCTGGGAAACTCGTGCTCGTCCTCTGAGGCTCCGAGTGCAGAGACCTCGATGGCAACTGCAGAAATGAAGGGCTGCGTTGAGTTGTCGAGAAGCAAGAACATAGACAGCGCCTTGTGTTTGGGAGTCAGCAGCTGCTAGACTTTTGCGATTGTCTTCACGGTGCACTGAATACCAGGACGGCATGTGCACGTTAAAACAACGAGTTGGGCAAGAGTAATCGAAAGATCACGGCCGTCAGAAAGCAGCTTATATATTGCCCTAAAAAGAGTACTGCTTTTGGAGTGTGCAGTAAAATCGTGTTTCTGGACAAGGGAGGCATAAGTGCGCTGCGCTCCTAAGCTATCTCCCTGCGAGACACACTGCCAAAGCTTTTCGCTATGATGCAGTCTAGTGCAGACGCACACTACGGCTCTCGGCTGCTGTCCTAAGTGAAGCGCTGGTCGACGGCGTCTTTCGGCTGAAGTAGCGCTTCGGAGCGTACGGCTGCCGCTCCGCTGTTGTGTGCGCGAAGCAGCCGCTTCTCCTGCTCCGGGAGCCGGACAGAGCGCTAGCTTGTACGAGGGCGAAGAACGAAGCCGCAGAGCACCGGGCTTCTGCGCGCACCCTAAGGACTGCTAGAGGACCGTGGTGGCCGCTCACCTGCCTCTTCAATTCCCTTCTAGCATACTTATGGAAGATGTTCCAGGACAATTTTCCTGAGTTTTGAATTCGTCCTGATGCAGCCCCTCCTGGGAAACTTGTGCTCGTCCTCTGAGGCTCCGAGTGCAGAGACCTCGATGGCAACTGCAGAAATGAAGGGCTGCGTTGAGTTGTCGAGAAGCAAGAACATAGCCAGCGCCTTGTGTTTGGGAGTCAGCAGTTGCTGGACTTTTGCGATTGCTTTCACGGTGCACTGAATACCAGGACGGCATGTGCACGTTAAAACAACGAGCTGGGCAAGAGTAATCGAAAGATCACGGCCGTCAGAAAGCAGCTTATATATTGCCCTGGAAAGGACAGTGTTTTTGAAATGTGCAGTAAAATCGTGTTTCTGGACAAGGGCGGCATAAGTGCGCTACGCTCCTAAGCTATCTCCCTGCGAGACACACTGCCAAAGCTTTTCGCTATGATGCAGTCTAGTGCAGACGCACACTACGGCTCTCCGGAGCTGTCCGAAGCCAAGCGCCGGTGGCCGGCGTCTTTCGGCTGAAGCAGCGCTTCGGAGCGTACGGCTGCCGCTCCGCTGTTGTGTGCGCGAAGCAGCCGCTTCTCCTGCTCCGGGAGCCGGACAGAGCGGTAGCTTGTACGAGGGCGAAGAACGAAGCCGCAGAGCACCGGGCTTCTGCGCGCACCCTAAGGACTGCTAGAGGACCGTGGTGGCCGCTCGCCTGCCCCTTCAATTCCATTCTAGCATCCTTATGGAAGGTGTTCCAGGACAATTTTCCTGAGTTTTGAATTCGTCCTGATGCAGCCCCTCCTGGGAAACTCGTGCTCGTCCTCTGAGGCTCCGAGTGCAGAGACCTCGATGGCAACTGCAGAAATGAAGGGCTGCGTTGAGTTGTCGAGAAGCAAGAACATAGACAGCGCCTTGTGTTTGGGAGTCAGCAGCTGCTAGACTTTTGCGATTGTCTTCACGGTGCACTGAATACCAGGACGGCATGTGCACGTTAAAACAACGAGTTGGGCAAGAGTAATCGAAAGATCACGGCCGTCAGAAAGCAGCTTATATATTGCCCTAAAAAGAGTACTGCTTTTGGAGTGTGCAGTAAAATCGTGTTTCTGGACAAGGGAGGCATAAGTGCGCTGCGCTCCTAAGCTATCTCCCTGCGAGACACACTGCCAAAGCTTTTCGCTATGATGCAGTCTAGTGCAGACGCACACTACGGCTCTCCGGAGCTGTCCGAAGCCAAGCGCCGGTGGCCGGCGTCTTTCGGCTGAAGCAGCGTTTCGGAGCGTACGGCTGTTGTGTGCGCGAAGCAGCCGCTTCTCCTGCTCCGGGAGCCGGACAGAGCGGTAGCTTGTACGAGGGCGAAGAACGAAGCCGCAGAGCACCGGGCTTCTGCGCGCACCCTAAGGACTGCTAGAGGACCGTGGTGGCCGCTCGCCTGCCCCTTCAATTCCATTCTAGCATCCTTATGGAAGGTGTTCCAGGACAATATTCCTGAGTTTTGAATTCGTCCTGATGCAGCCCCTCCTGGGAAACTCGTGCTCGTCCTCTGAGGCTCCGAGTGCAGAGACCTCGATGGCAACTGCAGAAATGAAGGGCTGCGTTGAGTTGTCGAGAAGCAAGAACATAGCCAGCGCCTTGTGTTTGGGAGTCAGCAGCTGCTAGACTTTTGCGATTGTCTTCACGGTGCACTGAATACCAGGACGGCATGTGCACGTTAAAACAACGGGTTGGTCAAGAGTAATCGAAAGATCACGGCCGTCAGAAAGCAGCTTATATATTGCCCTAAAAAGAGTACTGTTTTTGGAGTGTGCAGTAAAATCGTGTTTCTGGACAAGGGAGGCATAAGTGCGCTGCGCTCCTAAGCTATCTCCCTGCGAGACACACTGCCAAAGCTTTTCGCTATGATGCAGTCTAGTGCAGACGCACACTACGGCTCTCCGGAGCTGTCCGAAGCCAAGCGCCGGTGGCCGGCGTCTTTCGGCTGAAGCAGCGCTTCGGAGCGTACGGCTGCCGCTCCGCTGTTGTGTGCGCGAAGCAGCCGCTTCTCCTGCTCCGGGAGCCGGACAGAGCGGTAGCTTGTACGAGGGCGAAGAACGAAGCCGCAGAGCACCGGGCTTCTGCGCGCACCCTAAGGACTGCTAGAGGACCGTGGTGGCCGCTCGCCTGCCCCTTCAATTCCATTCTAGCATCCTTATGGAAGGTGTTCCAGGACAATTTTCCTGAGTTTTGAATTCGTCCTGATGCAGCCCCTCCTGGGAAACTCGTGCTCGTCCTCTGAGGCTCCGAGTGCAGAGACCTCGATGGCAACTGCAGAAATGAAGGGCTGCGTTGAGTTGTCGAGAAGCAAGAACATAGACAGCGCCTTGTGTTTGGGAGTCAGCAGCTGCTAGACTTTTGCGATTGTCTTCACGGTGCACTGAATACCAGGACGGCATGTGCACGTTAAAACAACGAGTTGGGCAAGAGTAATCGAAAGATCACGGCCGTCAGAAAGCAGCTTATATATTGCCCTAAAAAGAGTACTGCTTTTGGAGTGTGCAGTAAAATCGTGTTTCTGGACAAGGGAGGCATAAGTGCGCTGCGCTCCTAAGCTATCTCCCTGCGAGACACACTGCCAAAGCTTTTCGCTATCATGCAGTCCAGTGCAGACGCACACTACGGCTCTCCGGAGCTGTCCGAAGCCAAGCGCCGGTGGCCGGCGTCTTTCGGCTGAAGCAGCGCTTCGGAGCGGACGGCTGTTGTGTGCGCGAAGCAGCCGCTTCTCCTGCTCCGGGAGCCGGACAGAGCGGTAGCTTGTACGAGGGCGAAGAACGAAGCCGCAGAGCACCGGGCTTCTGCGCGCACCCTAAGGACTGCTAGAGGACCGTGGTGGCCGCTCACCTGCCCCTTCAATTCCCTTCTAGCATCCTTATGGAAGATGTTCCAGGACAATTTTCCTGAGTTTTGAATTCGTCCTGATGCAGCCCCTCCTGGGAAACTCGTGCTCGTCCTCTGAGGCTCCGAGTGCAGAGACCTCGATGGCAACTGCAGAAATGAAGGGCTGCGTTGAGTTGTCGAGAAGCAAGAACATAGCCAGCGCCTTGTGTTTGGGAGTCAGCAGCTGCTAGACTTTTGCGATTGCTTTCACTGTGCACTGAATACCAGGACGGCATGTGCACGTTAAAACAACGAGCTGGGCAAGAGTAATCGAAAGATCACGGCCGTCAGAAAGCAGCTTATATATTGCCCTAAAAAGAGCACTGCTTTTGGAGTGTGCAGTAAAATCGTGTTTCTGGACAAGGGAGGCATAAGTGCGCTGCGCTCCTAAGCTATCTCCCTGCGAGACACACTGCCAAAGCTTTTTGCTATGATGCAGTCTAGTGCAGACGCACACTACGGCTCTCGGCTGCTGTCCTAAGTGAAGCGCTGGTCGCCGGCGTCTTTCGGCTGAAGTAGCGCTTCGGAGCGTACGGCTGCCGCTCCGCTGTTGTGTGCGCGAAGCAGCCGCTTCTCCTGCTCCGGGAGCCGGACAGAGCGCTAGCTTGTACGAGGGCGAAGAACGAAGCCGCAGAGCACCGGGCTTCTGCGCGCACCCTAAGGACTGCTAGAGGACCGTGGTGGCCGCTCACCTGCCTCTTCAATTCCCTTCTAGCATACTTATGGAAGGTGTTCCAGGACAATTTTCCTGAGTTTTGAATTCGTCCTGATGCAGCCCCTCCTGGGAAACTCGTGCTCGTCCTCTGAGTGTCCGACATGCAGAGACCTCGATGGCAACTGCAGAAATGAAGGGCTGCGTTGAGTTGTCGAGAAGCAAGAACATAGCCAGCGCCTTGTGTTTGGGAGTCAGCAGTTGCTGGACTTTTGCGATTGCTTTCACGGTGCACTGAATACCAGGACGGCATGTGCACGTTAAAACAACGAGCTGGGCAAGAGCAGGAAGGGAGCACGGCCATCAAAGAGCATCTGGCATCTTGCCCTGGAAAGAGCACTGCTTTTGGAGTGTGCAGTAAAATCGTGTTTCTGGACAAGGGAGGCATAAGTGCGCTGCGCTCCTAAGCTATCTCCCTGCGAGACACACTGCCAAAGCTTTTCGCTATGATGCAGTCTAGTGCAGACGCACACTAGGGCTCTCCGGAGCTGTCCGAAGCCAAGCGCCGGTGGCCGGCGTCTTTCGGCTGAAGCAGCGCTTCGGAGCGTACGGCTGTTGTGTGCGCGAAGCAGCCGCTTCTCCTGCTCCGGGAGCCGGACAGAGCGCTAGCTTGTACGAGGGCGAAGAACGAAGCCGCAGAGCACCGGGCTTCTGCGCGCACCCTAAGGACTGCTAGAGGACCGTGGTGGCCGCTCGCCTGCCCCTTCAATTCCCTTCTAGCATCCTTATGGAAGGTGTTCCAGGACAATTTTCCTGAGTTTTGAATTCGTCCTGATGCAGCCCCTCCTGGGAAACTCGTGCTCGTCCTCTGAGTGTCCGACATGCAGAGACCTCGATGGCAACTGCAGAAATGAAGGGCTGCGTTGAGTTGTCGAGAAGCAAGAACATAGACAGCGCCTTGTGTTTGGGAGTCAGCAGCTGCTGGACTTTTGCGATTGCTTTCACGGTGCACTGAATACCAGGACGGCATGTGCACGTTAAAACAACGAGCTGGGCAAGAGTAATCGAAAGATCACGGCCGTCAGAAAGCAGCTTATATATTGCCCTGGAAAGGACAGTGTTTTTGAAATGTGCAGTAAAATCGTGTTTCTGGACAAGGGCGGCATAAGTGCGCTACGCTCCTAAGCTATCTCCCTGCGAGACACACTGCCAAAGCTTTTCGCTATGATGCAGTCTAGTGCAGACGCACACTGCGGCTCTCCGGAGCTGTCCGAAGCCAAGCACCGGTGGCCGGCGTCTTTTGGCTGAAGCAGCGCTTCGGAGCGTACGGCTGTTGTGTGCGCGAAGCAGCCGCTTCTCCTGCTCCGGGAGCCGGACAGAGCGGTAGCTTGTACGAGGGCGAAGAACGAAGCCGCAGAGCACCGGGCTTCTGCGCGCACCCTAAGGACTGCTAGAGGACCGTGGTGGCTGCTCACCTGCCTCTTCAATTCCCTTCTAGCATCCTTATGGAAGATGTTCCAGGACAATTTTCCTGAGTTTTGAATTCGTCCTGATGCAGCCCCTCCTGGGAAACTCGTGCTCGTCCTCTGAGGCTCCGAGTGCAGAGACCTCGATGGCAACTGCAGAAATGAAGGGCTGCGTTGAGTTGTCGAGAAGCAAGAACATAGCCAGCGCCTTGTGTTTGGGAGTCAGCAGTTGCTGGACTTTTGCGATTGCTTTCACGGTGCACTGAATACCAGGACGGCATGTGCACGTTAAAACAACGAGCTGGGCAAGAGCAGGAAGGGAGCACGGCCATCAAAGAGCATCTGGCATCTTGCCCTGGAAAGAGCACTGCTTTTGGAGTGTGCAGTAAAATCGTGTTTCTGGACAAGGGAGGCATAAGTGCGCTGCGCTCCTAAGCTATCTCCCTGCGAGACACACTGCCAAAGCTTTTCGCTATGATGCAGTCTAGTGCAGACGCACACTACGGCTCTCCGGAGCTGTCCGAAGCCAAGCGCCGGTGGCCGGCGTCTTTCGGCTGAAGCAGCGCTTCGGAGCGTACGGCTGTTGTGTGCGCGAAGCAGCCGCTTCTCCTGCTCCGGGAGCCGGACAGAGCGGTAGCTTGTACGAGGGCGAAGAACGAAGCCGCAGAGCACCGGGCTTCTGCGCGCACCCTAAGGACTGCTAGAGGACCGTGGTGGCTGCTCACCTGCCTCTTCAATTCCCTTCTAGCATACTTATGGAAGATGTTCCAGGACAATTTTCCTGAGTTTTGAATTCGTCCTGATGCAGCCCCTCCTGGGAAACTCGTGCTCGTCCTCTGAGGCTCCGAGTGCAGAGACCTCGATGGCAACTGCAGAAATGAAGGGCTGCGTTGAGTTGTCGAGAAGCAAGAACATAGCCAGCGCCTTGTGTTTGGGAGTCAGCAGTTGCTGGACTTTTGCGATTGCTTTCACGGTGCACTGAATACCAGGACGGCATGTGCACGTTAAAACAACGAGCTGGGCAAGAGCAGGAAGGGAGCACGGCCATCAAAGAGCATCTGGCATCTTGCCCTGGAAAGAGCACTGCTTTTGGAGTGTGCAGTAAAATCGTGTTTCTGGACAAGGGAGGCATAAGTGCGCTGCGCTCCTAAGCTATCTCCCTGCGAGACACACTGCCAAAGCTTTTCGCTATGATGCAGTCTAGTGCAGACGCACACTACGGCTCTCGGCTGCTGTCCTAAGCGAAGCGCTGGTCGCCGGCGTCTTTCGGCTGAAGTAGCGCTTCGGAGCGTACGGCTGCCGTTCCGCTGTTGTGTGCGCGAAGCAGCCGCTTCTCCTGCTCCGGGAGACGGACAGAGCGCTAGCTCGTACGAGGGCGAAGAACGAAGCCGCAGAGCACCGGGCTTCTGCGCGCACCCTAAGGACTGCTAGAGGACCGTGGTGGCCGCTCGCCTGCCCCTTCAATTCCATTCTAGCATCCTTATGGAAGATGTTCCAGGACAATTTTCCTGAGTTTTGAATTCGTCCTGATGCAGCCCCTCCTGGGAAACTCGTGCTCGTCCTCTGAGGCTCCGAGTGCAGAGACCTCGATGGCAACTGCAGAAATGAAGGGCTGCGTTGAGTTGTCGAGAAGCAAGAACATAGCCAGCGCCTTGTGTTTGGGAGTCAGCAGTTGCAGGACTTTTGCGATTGCTTTCACGGTGCACTGAATACCAGGACGGCATGTGCACGTTAAAACAACGAGCTGGGCAAGAGCAGGAAGGGAGCACGGCCATCAAAGAGCATCTGGCATCTTGCCCTGGAAAGAGCACTGCTTTTGGAGTGTGCAGTAAAATCGTGTTTCTGGACAAGGGAGGCATAAGTGCGCTGCGCTCCTAAGCTATCTCCCTGCGAGACACACTGCCAAAGCTTTTCGCTATGATGCAGTCTAGTGCAGACGCACACTACGGCTCTCCGGAGCTGTCCGAAGCCAAGCGCCGGTGGCCGGCGTCTTTCGGCTGAAGCAGCGCTTCGGAGCGTACGGCTGTTGTGTGCGCGAAGCAGCCGCTTCTCCTGCTCCGGGAGCCGGACAGAGCGGTAGCTTGTACGAGGGCGAAGAACGAAGCCGCAGAGCACCGGGCTTCTGCGCGCACCCTAAGGACTGCTAGAGGACCGTGGTGGCCGCTCGCCTGCCCCTTCAATTCCATTCTAGCATCCTTATGGAAGGTGTTCCAGGACAATTTTCCTGAGTTTTGAATTCGTCCTGATGCAGCCCCTCCTGGGAAACTCGTGCTCGTCCTCTGAGTGTCCGACATGCAGAGACCTCGATGGCAACTGCAGAAATGAAGGGCTGCGTTGAGTTGTCGAGAAGCAAGAACATAGACAGCGCCTTGTGTTTGGGAGTCAGCAGCTGCTGGACTTTTGCGATTGCTTTCACGGTGCACTGAATACCAGGACGGCATGTGCACGTTAAAACAACGAGCTGGGCAAGAGTAATCGAAAGATCACGGCCGTCAGAAAGCAGCTTATATATTGCCCTGGAAAGGACAGTGTTTTTGAAATGTGCAGTAAAATCGTGTTTCTGGACAAGGGCGGCATAAGTGCGCTACGCTCCTAAGCTATCTCCCTGCGAGACACACTGCCAAAGCTTTTCGCTATGATGCAGTCTAGTGCAGACGCACACTGCGGCTCTCCGGAGCTGTCCGAAGCCAAGCGCCGGTGGCCGGCGTCTTTCGGCTGAAGCAGCGCTTCGGAGCGGACGGCTGTTGTGTGCGCGAAGCAGCCGCTTCTCCTGCTCCGGGAGCCGGACAGAGCGGTAGCTTGTACGAGGGCGAAGAACGAAGCCGCAGAGCACCGGGCTTCTGCGCGCACCCTAAGGACTGCTAGAGGACCGTGGTGGCTGCTCACCTGCCTCTTCAATTCCCTTCTAGCATCCTTATGGAAGATGTTCCAGGACAATTTTCCTGAGTTTTGAATTCGTCCTGATGCAGCCCCTCCTGGGAAACTCGTGCTCGTCCTCTGAGGCTCCGAGTGCAGAGACCTCGATGGCAACTGCAGAAATGAAGGGCTGCGTTGAGTTGTCGAGAAGCAAGAACATAGCCAGCGCCTTGTGTTTGGGAGTCAGCAGTTGCTGGACTTTTGCGATTGCTTTCACGGTGCACTGAATACCAGGACGGCATGTGCACGTTAAAACAACGAGCTGGGCAAGAGCAGGAAGGGAGCACGGCCATCAAAGAGCATCTGGCATCTTGCCCTGGAAAGAGCACTGCTTTTGGAGTGTGCAGTAAAATCGTGTTTCTGGACAAGGGAGGCATAAGTGCGCTGCGCTCCTAAGCTATCTCCCTGCGAGACACACTGCCAAAGCTTTTCGCTATGATGCAGTCTAGTGCAGACGCACACTACGGCTCTCCGGAGCTGTCCGAAGCCAAGCGCCGGTGGCCGGCGTCTTTCGGCTGAAGCAGCGCTTCGGAGCGTACGGCTGTTGTGTGCGCGAAGCAGCCGCTTCTCCTGCTCCGGGAGCCGGACAGAGCGGTAGCTTGTACGAGGGCGAAGAACGAAGCCGCAGAGCACCGGGCTTCTGCGCGCACCCTAAGGACTGCTAGAGGACCGTGGTGGCTGCTCACCTGCCTCTTCAATTCCCTTCTAGCATACTTATGGAAGATGTTCCAGGACAATTTTCCTGAGTTTTGAATTCGTCCTGATGCAGCCCCTCCTGGGAAACTCGTGCTCGTCCTCTGAGGCTCCGAGTGCAGAGACCTCGATGGCAACTGCAGAAATGAAGGGCTGCGTTGAGTTGTCGAGAAGCAAGAACATAGCCAGCGCCTTGTGTTTGGGAGTCAGCAGTTGCTGGACTTTTGCGATTGCTTTCACGGTGCACTGAATACCAGGACGGCATGTGCACGTTAAAACAACGAGCTGGGCAAGAGTAATCGAAAGATCACGGCCGTCAGAAAGCAGCTTATATATTGCCCTGGAAAGGACAGTGTTTTTGAAATGTGCAGTAAAATCGTGTTTCTGGACAAGGGCGGCATAAGTGCGCTACGCTCCTAAGCTATCTCCCTGCGAGACACACTGCCAAAGCTTTTCGCTATGATGCAGTCTAGTGCAGACGCACACTACGGCTCTCCGGAGCTGTCCGAAGCCAAGCGCCGGTGGCCGGCGTCTTTCGGCTGAAGCAGCGCTTCGGAGCGTACGGCTGTTGTGTGCGCGAAGCAGCCGCTTCTCCTGCTCCGGGAGCCGGACAGAGCGCTAGCTTGTACGAGGGCGAAGAACGAAGCCGCAGAGCACCGGGCTTCTGCGCGCACCCTAAGGACTGCTAGAGGACCGTGGTGGCTGCTCACCTGCCTCTTCAATTCCCTTCTAGCATACTTATGGAAGATGTTCCAGGACAATTTTCCTGAGTTTTGAATTCGTCCTGATGCAGCCCCTCCTGGGAAACTCGTGCTCGTCCTCTGAGGCTCCGAGTGCAGAGACCTCGATGGCAACTGCAGAAATGAAGGGCTGCGTTGAGTTGTCGAGAAGCAAGAACATAGACAGCGCCTTGTGTTTGGGAGTCAGCAGCTGCTGGACTTTTGCGATTGCTTTCACTGTGCACTGAATACCAGGACGGCATGTGCACGTTAAAACAACGAGCTGGGCAAGAGTAATCGAAAGATCACGGCCGTCAGAAAGCAGCTTATATATTGCCCTGGAAAGGACAGTGTTTTTGGAGTGTGCAGTAAAATCGTGTTTCTGGACAAGGGCGGCATAAGTGCGCTGAGCTCCTAAGCTATATCCCTGCGAGACACACTGCCAAAGCTTTTCGCTATGATGCAGTCTAGTGCAGACGCACACTAGGGCTCTCCGGAGCTGTCCGAAGCCAAGCGCCGGTGGCCGGCGTCTTTCGGCTGAAGCAGCGCTTCGGAGCGTACGGCTGTTGTGTGCGCGAAGCAGCCGCTTCTCCTGCTCCGGGAGCCGGACAGAGCGGTAGCTTGTACGAGGGCGAAGAACGAAGCCGCAGAGCACCGGGCTTCTGCGCGCACCCTAAGGACTGCTAGAGGACCGTGGTGGCTGCTCACCTGCCTCTTCAATTCCCTTCTAGCATACTTATGGAAGATGTTCCAGGACAATTTTCCTGAGTTTTGAATTCGTCCTGATGCAGCCCCTCCTGGGAAACTCGTGCTCGTCCTCTGAGGCTCCGACATGCAGAGACCTCGATGGCAACTGCAGAAATGAAGGGCTGCGTTGAGTTGTCGAGAAGCAAGAACATAGCCAGCGCCTTGTGTTTGGGAGTCAGCAGTTGCTGGACTTTTGCGATTGCTTTCACGGTGCACTGAATACCAGGACGGCATGTGCACGTTAAAACAACGAGCTGGGCAAGAGTAATCGAAAGATCACGGCCGTCAGAAAGCAGCTTATATATTGCCCTGGAAAGGACAGTGTTTTTGAAATGTGCAGTAAAATCGTGTTTCTGGACAAGGGCGGCATAAGTGCGCTACGCTCCTAAGCTATCTCCCTGCGAGACACACTGCCAAAGCTTTTCGCTATGATGCAGTCTAGTGCAGACGCACACTACGGCTCTCCGGAGCTGTCCGAAGCCAAGCGCCGGTGGCCGGCGTCTTTCGGCTGAAGCAGCGTTTCGGAGCGTACGGCTGTTGTGTGCGCGAAGCAGCCGCTTCTCCTGCTCCGGGAGCCGGACAGAGCGGTAGCTTGTACGAGGGCGAAGAACGAAGCCGCAGAGCACCGGGCTTCTGCGCGCACCCTAAGGACTGCTAGAGGACCGTGGTGGCCGCTCGCCTGCCCCTTCAATTCCATTCTAGCATCCTTATGGAAGGTGTTCCAGGACAATATTCCTGAGTTTTGAATTCGTCCTGATGCAGCCCCTCCTGGGAAACTCGTGCTCGTCCTCTGAGGCTCCGAGTGCAGAGACCTCGATGGCAACTGCAGAAATGAAGGGCTGCGTTGAGTTGTCGAGAAGCAAGAACATAGCCAGCGCCTTGTGTTTGGGAGTCAGCAGCTGCTAGACTTTTGCGATTGTCTTCACGGTGCACTGAATACCAGGACGGCATGTGCACGTTAAAACAACGGGTTGGTCAAGAGTAATCGAAAGATCACGGCCGTCAGAAAGCAGCTTATATATTGCCCTAAAAAGAGTACTGTTTTTGGAGTGTGCAGTAAAATCGTGTTTCTGGACAAGGGAGGCATAAGTGCGCTGCGCTCCTAAGCTATCTCCCTGCGAGACACACTGCCAAAGCTTTTCGCTATGATGCAGTCTAGTGCAGACGCACACTACGGCTCTCCGGAGCTGTCCGAAGCCAAGCGCCGGTGGCCGGCGTCTTTCGGCTGAAGCAGCGCTTCGGAGCGTACGGCTGCCGCTCCGCTGTTGTGTGCGCGAAGCAGCCGCTTCTCCTGCTCCGGGAGCCGGACAGAGCGGTAGCTTGTACGAGGGCGAAGAACGAAGCCGCAGAGCACCGGGCTTCTGCGCGCACCCTAAGGACTGCTAGAGGACCGTGGTGGCCGCTCGCCTGCCCCTTCAATTCCATTCTAGCATCCTTATGGAAGGTGTTCCAGGACAATTTTCCTGAGTTTTGAATTCGTCCTGATGCAGCCCCTCCTGGGAAACTCGTGCTCGTCCTCTGAGGCTCCGAGTGCAGAGACCTCGATGGCAACTGCAGAAATGAAGGGCTGCGTTGAGTTGTCGAGAAGCAAGAACATAGACAGCGCCTTGTGTTTGGGAGTCAGCAGCTGCTAGACTTTTGCGATTGTCTTCACGGTGCACTGAATACCAGGACGGCATGTGCACGTTAAAACAACGAGTTGGGCAAGAGTAATCGAAAGATCACGGCCGTCAGAAAGCAGCTTATATATTGCCCTAAAAAGAGTACTGCTTTTGGAGTGTGCAGTAAAATCGTGTTTCTGGACAAGGGAGGCATAAGTGCGCTGCGCTCCTAAGCTATCTCCCTGCGAGACACACTGCCAAAGCTTTTCGCTATCATGCAGTCCAGTGCAGACGCACACTACGGCTCTCCGGAGCTGTCCGAAGCCAAGCGCCGGTGGCCGGCGTCTTTCGGCTGAAGTAGCGCTTCGGAGCGGACGGCTGTTGTGTGCGCGAAGCAGCCGCTTCTCCTGCTCCGGGAGCCGGACAGAGCGGTAGCTTGTACGAGGGCGAAGAACGAAGCCGCAGAGCACCGGGCTTCTGCGCGCACCCTAAGGACTGCTAGAGGACCGTGGTGGCCGCTCACCTGCCCCTTCAATTCCCTTCAAGCATCCTTATGGAAGATGTTCCAGGACAATTTTCCTGAGTTTTGAATTCGTCCTGATGCAGCCCCTCCTGGGAAACTCGTGCTCGTCCTCTGAGGCTCCGAGTGCAGAGACCTCGATGGCAACTGCAGAAATGAAGGGCTGCGTTGAGTTGTCGAGAAGCAAGAACATAGCCAGCGCCTTGTGTTTGGGAGTCAGCAGCTGCTAGACTTTTGCGATTGCTTTCACTGTGCACTGAATACCAGGACGGCATGTGCACGTTAAAACAACGAGCTGGGCAAGAGTAATCGAAAGATCACGGCCGTCAGAAAGCAGCTTATATATTGCCCTAAAAAGAGCACTGCTTTTGGAGTGTGCAGTAAAATCGTGTTTCTGGACAAGGGAGGCATAAGTGCGCTGCGCTCCTAAGCTATCTCCCTGCGAGACACACTGCCAAAGCTTTTTGCTATGATGCAGTCTAGTGCAGACGCACACTACGGCTCTCGGCTGCTGTCCTAAGTGAAGCGCTGGTCGCCGGCGTCTTTCGGCTGAAGTAGCGCTTCGGAGCGTACGGCTGCCGCTCCGCTGTTGTGTGCGCGAAGCAGCCGCTTCTCCTGCTCCGGGAGCCGGACAGAGCGCTAGCTTGTACGAGGGCGAAGAACGAAGCCGCAGAGCACCGGGCTTCTGCGCGCACCCTAAGGACTGCTAGAGGACCGTGGTGGCCGCTCACCTGCCTCTTCAATTCCCTTCTAGCATACTTATGGAAGGTGTTCCAGGACAATTTTCCTGAGTTTTGAATTCGTCCTGATGCAGCCCCTCCTGGGAAACTCGTGCTCGTCCTCTGAGTGTCCGACATGCAGAGACCTCGATGGCAACTGCAGAAATGAAGGGCTGCGTTGAGTTGTCGAGAAGCAAGAACATAGCCAGCGCCTTGTGTTTGGGAGTCAGCAGTTGCTGGACTTTTGCGATTGCTTTCACGGTGCACTGAATACCAGGACGGCATGTGCACGTTAAAACAACGAGCTGGGCAAGAGCAGGAAGGGAGCACGGCCATCAAAGAGCATCTGGCATCTTGCCCTGGAAAGAGCACTGCTTTTGGAGTGTGCAGTAAAATCGTGTTTCTGGACAAGGGAGGCATAAGTGCGCTGCGCTCCTAAGCTATCTCCCTGCGAGACACACTGCCAAAGCTTTTCGCTATGATGCAGTCTAGTGCAGACGCACACTAGGGCTCTCCGGAGCTGTCCGAAGCCAAGCGCCGGTGGCCGGCGTCTTTCGGCTGAAGCAGCGCTTCGGAGCGTACGGCTGTTGTGTGCGCGAAGCAGCCGCTTCTCCTGCTCCGGGAGCCGGACAGAGCGCTAGCTTGTACGAGGGCGAAGAACGAAGCCGCAGAGCACCGGGCTTCTGCGCGCACCCTAAGGACTGCTAGAGGACCGTGGTGGCCGCTCGCCTGCCCCTTCAATTCCCTTCTAGCATCCTTATGGAAGGTGTTCCAGGACAATTTTCCTGAGTTTTGAATTCGTCCTGATGCAGCCCCTCCTGGGAAACTCGTGCTCGTCCTCTGAGTGTCCGACATGCAGAGACCTCGATGGCAACTGCAGAAATGAAGGGCTGCGTTGAGTTGTCGAGAAGCAAGAACATAGACAGCGCCTTGTGTTTGGGAGTCAGCAGCTGCTGGACTTTTGCGATTGCTTTCACGGTGCACTGAATACCAGGACGGCATGTGCACGTTAAAACAACGAGCTGGGCAAGAGTAATCGAAAGATCACGGCCGTCAGAAAGCAGCTTATATATTGCCCTGGAAAGGACAGTGTTTTTGAAATGTGCAGTAAAATCGTGTTTCTGGACAAGGGCGGCATAAGTGCGCTACGCTCCTAAGCTATCTCCCTGCGAGACACACTGCCAAAGCTTTTCGCTATGATGCAGTCTAGTGCAGACGCACACTGCGGCTCTCCGGAGCTGTCCGAAGCCAAGCACCGGTGGCCGGCGTCTTTTGGCTGAAGCAGCGCTTCGGAGCGTACGGCTGTTGTGTGCGCGAAGCAGCCGCTTCTCCTGCTCCGGGAGCCGGACAGAGCGGTAGCTTGTACGAGGGCGAAGAACGAAGCCGCAGAGCACCGGGCTTCTGCGCGCACCCTAAGGACTGCTAGAGGACCGTGGTGGCTGCTCACCTGCCTCTTCAATTCCCTTCTAGCATCCTTATGGAAGATGTTCCAGGACAATTTTCCTGAGTTTTGAATTCGTCCTGATGCAGCCCCTCCTGGGAAACTCGTGCTCGTCCTCTGAGGCTCCGAGTGCAGAGACCTCGATGGCAACTGCAGAAATGAAGGGCTGCGTTGAGTTGTCGAGAAGCAAGAACATAGCCAGCGCCTTGTGTTTGGGAGTCAGCAGTTGCTGGACTTTTGCGATTGCTTTCACGGTGCACTGAATACCAGGACGGCATGTGCACGTTAAAACAACGAGCTGGGCAAGAGCAGGAAGGGAGCACGGCCATCAAAGAGCATCTGGCATCTTGCCCTGGAAAGAGCACTGCTTTTGGAGTGTGCAGTAAAATCGTGTTTCTGGACAAGGGAGGCATAAGTGCGCTGCGCTCCTAAGCTATCTCCCTGCGAGACACACTGCCAAAGCTTTTCGCTATGATGCAGTCTAGTGCAGACGCACACTACGGCTCTCCGGAGCTGTCCGAAGCCAAGCGCCGGTGGCCGGCGTCTTTCGGCTGAAGCAGCGCTTCGGAGCGTACGGCTGTTGTGTGCGCGAAGCAGCCGCTTCTCCTGCTCCGGGAGCCGGACAGAGCGGTAGCTTGTACGAGGGCGAAGAACGAAGCCGCAGAGCACCGGGCTTCTGCGCGCACCCTAAGGACTGCTAGAGGACCGTGGTGGCTGCTCACCTGCCTCTTCAATTCCCTTCTAGCATACTTATGGAAGATGTTCCAGGACAATTTTCCTGAGTTTTGAATTCGTCCTGATGCAGCCCCTCCTGGGAAACTCGTGCTCGTCCTCTGAGGCTCCGAGTGCAGAGACCTCGATGGCAACTGCAGAAATGAAGGGCTGCGTTGAGTTGTCGAGAAGCAAGAACATAGCCAGCGCCTTGTGTTTGGGAGTCAGCAGTTGCTGGACTTTTGCGATTGCTTTCACGGTGCACTGAATACCAGGACGGCATGTGCACGTTAAAACAACGAGCTGGGCAAGAGCAGGAAGGGAGCACGGCCATCAAAGAGCATCTGGCATCTTGCCCTGGAAAGAGCACTGCTTTTGGAGTGTGCAGTAAAATCGTGTTTCTGGACAAGGGAGGCATAAGTGCGCTGCGCTCCTAAGCTATCTCCCTGCGAGACACACTGCCAAAGCTTTTCGCTATGATGCAGTCTAGTGCAGACGCACACTAGGGCTCTCCGGAGCTGTCCGAAGCCAAGCGCCGGTGGCCGGCGTCTTTCGGCTGAAGCAGCGCTTCGGAGCGTACGGCTGTTGTGTGCGCGAAGCAGCCGCTTCTCCTGCTCCGGGAGCCGGACAGAGCGCTAGCTTGTACGAGGGCGAAGAACGAAGCCGCAGAGCACCGGGCTTCTGCGCGCACCCTAAGGACTGCTAGAGGACCGTGGTGGCCGCTCGCCTGCCCCTTCAATTCCCTTCTAGCATCCTTATGGAAGGTGTTCCAGGACAATTTTCCTGAGTTTTGAATTCGTCCTGATGCAGCCCCTCCTGGGAAACTCGTGCTCGTCCTCTGAGTGTCCGACATGCAGAGACCTCGATGGCAACTGCAGAAATGAAGGGCTGCGTTGAGTTGTCGAGAAGCAAGAACATAGACAGCGCCTTGTGTTTGGGAGTCAGCAGCTGCTGGACTTTTGCGATTGCTTTCACGGTGCACTGAATACCAGGACGGCATGTGCACGTTAAAACAACGAGCTGGGCAAGAGTAATCGAAAGATCACGGCCGTCAGAAAGCAGCTTATATATTGCCCTGGAAAGGACAGTGTTTTTGAAATGTGCAGTAAAATCGTGTTTCTGGACAAGGGCGGCATAAGTGCGCTACGCTCCTAAGCTATCTCCCTGCGAGACACACTGCCAAAGCTTTTCGCTATGATGCAGTCTAGTGCAGACGCACACTGCGGCTCTCCGGAGCTGTCCGAAGCCAAGCACCGGTGGCCGGCGTCTTTTGGCTGAAGCAGCGCTTCGGAGCGTACGGCTGTTGTGTGCGCGAAGCAGCCGCTTCTCCTGCTCCGGGAGCCGGACAGAGCGGTAGCTTGTACGAGGGCGAAGAACGAAGCCGCAGAGCACCGGGCTTCTGCGCGCACCCTAAGGACTGCTAGAGGACCGTGGTGGCTGCTCACCTGCCTCTTCAATTCCCTTCTAGCATCCTTATGGAAGATGTTCCAGGACAATTTTCCTGAGTTTTGAATTCGTCCTGATGCAGCCCCTCCTGGGAAACTCGTGCTCGTCCTCTGAGGCTCCGAGTGCAGAGACCTCGATGGCAACTGCAGAAATGAAGGGCTGCGTTGAGTTGTCGAGAAGCAAGAACATAGCCAGCGCCTTGTGTTTGGGAGTCAGCAGTTGCTGGACTTTTGCGATTGCTTTCACGGTGCACTGAATACCAGGACGGCATGTGCACGTTAAAACAACGAGCTGGGCAAGAGCAGGAAGGGAGCACGGCCATCAAAGAGCATCTGGCATCTTGCCCTGGAAAGAGCACTGCTTTTGGAGTGTGCAGTAAAATCGTGTTTCTGGACAAGGGAGGCATAAGTGCGCTGCGCTCCTAAGCTATCTCCCTGCGAGACACACTGCCAAAGCTTTTCGCTATGATGCAGTCTAGTGCAGACGCACACTACGGCTCTCCGGAGCTGTCCGAAGCCAAGCGCCGGTGGCCGGCGTCTTTCGGCTGAAGCAGCGCTTCGGAGCGTACGGCTGTTGTGTGCGCGAAGCAGCCGCTTCTCCTGCTCCGGGAGCCGGACAGAGCGGTAGCTTGTACGAGGGCGAAGAACGAAGCCGCAGAGCACCGGGCTTCTGCGCGCACCCTAAGGACTGCTAGAGGACCGTGGTGGCTGCTCACCTGCCTCTTCAATTCCCTTCTAGCATACTTATGGAAGATGTTCCAGGACAATTTTCCTGAGTTTTGAATTCGTCCTGATGCAGCCCCTCCTGGGAAACTCGTGCTCGTCCTCTGAGGCTCCGAGTGCAGAGACCTCGATGGCAACTGCAGAAATGAAGGGCTGCGTTGAGTTGTCGAGAAGCAAGAACATAGCCAGCGCCTTGTGTTTGGGAGTCAGCAGTTGCTGGACTTTTGCGATTGCTTTCACGGTGCACTGAATACCAGGACGGCATGTGCACGTTAAAACAACGAGCTGGGCAAGAGCAGGAAGGGAGCACGGCCATCAAAGAGCATCTGGCATCTTGCCCTGGAAAGAGCACTGCTTTTGGAGTGTGCAGTAAAATCGTGTTTCTGGACAAGGGAGGCATAAGTGCGCTGCGCTCCTAAGCTATCTCCCTGCGAGACACACTGCCAAAGCTTTTCGCTATGATGCAGTCTAGTGCAGACGCACACTACGGCTCTCGGCTGCTGTCCTAAGCGAAGCGCTGGTCGCCGGCGTCTTTCGGCTGAAGTAGCGCTTCGGAGCGTACGGCTGCCGTTCCGCTGTTGTGTGCGCGAAGCAGCCGCTTCTCCTGCTCCGGGAGACGGACAGAGCGCTAGCTCGTACGAGGGCGAAGAACGAAGCCGCAGAGCACCGGGCTTCTGCGCGCACCCTAAGGACTGCTAGAGGACCGTGGTGGCCGCTCGCCTGCCCCTTCAATTCCATTCTAGCATCCTTATGGAAGATGTTCCAGGACAATTTTCCTGAGTTTTGAATTCGTCCTGATGCAGCCCCTCCTGGGAAACTCGTGCTCGTCCTCTGAGGCTCCGAGTGCAGAGACCTCGATGGCAACTGCAGAAATGAAGGGCTGCGTTGAGTTGTCGAGAAGCAAGAACATAGCCAGCGCCTTGTGTTTGGGAGTCAGCAGTTGCAGGACTTTTGCGATTGCTTTCACGGTGCACTGAATACCAGGACGGCATGTGCACGTTAAAACAACGAGCTGGGCAAGAGCAGGAAGGGAGCACGGCCATCAAAGAGCATCTGGCATCTTGCCCTGGAAAGAGCACTGCTTTTGGAGTGTGCAGTAAAATCGTGTTTCTGGACAAGGGAGGCATAAGTGCGCTGCGCTCCTAAGCTATCTCCCTGCGAGACACACTGCCAAAGCTTTTCGCTATGATGCAGTCTAGTGCAGACGCACACTACGGCTCTCCGGAGCTGTCCGAAGCCAAGCGCCGGTGGCCGGCGTCTTTCGGCTGAAGCAGCGCTTCGGAGCGTACGGCTGTTGTGTGCGCGAAGCAGCCGCTTCTCCTGCTCCGGGAGCCGGACAGAGCGGTAGCTTGTACGAGGGCGAAGAACGAAGCCGCAGAGCACCGGGCTTCTGCGCGCACCCTAAGGACTGCTAGAGGACCGTGGTGGCCGCTCGCCTGCCCCTTCAATTCCATTCTAGCATCCTTATGGAAGGTGTTCCAGGACAATTTTCCTGAGTTTTGAATTCGTCCTGATGCAGCCCCTCCTGGGAAACTCGTGCTCGTCCTCTGAGTGTCCGACATGCAGAGACCTCGATGGCAACTGCAGAAATGAAGGGCTGCGTTGAGTTGTCGAGAAGCAAGAACATAGACAGCGCCTTGTGTTTGGGAGTCAGCAGCTGCTGGACTTTTGCGATTGCTTTCACGGTGCACTGAATACCAGGACGGCATGTGCACGTTAAAACAACGAGCTGGGCAAGAGTAATCGAAAGATCACGGCCGTCAGAAAGCAGCTTATATATTGCCCTGGAAAGGACAGTGTTTTTGAAATGTGCAGTAAAATCGTGTTTCTGGACAAGGGCGGCATAAGTGCGCTACGCTCCTAAGCTATCTCCCTGCGAGACACACTGCCAAAGCTTTTCGCTATGATGCAGTCTAGTGCAGACGCACACTGCGGCTCTCCGGAGCTGTCCGAAGCCAAGCGCCGGTGGCCGGCGTCTTTCGGCTGAAGCAGCGCTTCGGAGCGGACGGCTGTTGTGTGCGCGAAGCAGCCGCTTCTCCTGCTCCGGGAGCCGGACAGAGCGGTAGCTTGTACGAGGGCGAAGAACGAAGCCGCAGAGCACCGGGCTTCTGCGCGCACCCTAAGGACTGCTAGAGGACCGTGGTGGCTGCTCACCTGCCTCTTCAATTCCCTTCTAGCATCCTTATGGAAGATGTTCCAGGACAATTTTCCTGAGTTTTGAATTCGTCCTGATGCAGCCCCTCCTGGGAAACTCGTGCTCGTCCTCTGAGGCTCCGAGTGCAGAGACCTCGATGGCAACTGCAGAAATGAAGGGCTGCGTTGAGTTGTCGAGAAGCAAGAACATAGCCAGCGCCTTGTGTTTGGGAGTCAGCAGTTGCTGGACTTTTGCGATTGCTTTCACGGTGCACTGAATACCAGGACGGCATGTGCACGTTAAAACAACGAGCTGGGCAAGAGCAGGAAGGGAGCACGGCCATCAAAGAGCATCTGGCATCTTGCCCTGGAAAGAGCACTGCTTTTGGAGTGTGCAGTAAAATCGTGTTTCTGGACAAGGGAGGCATAAGTGCGCTGCGCTCCTAAGCTATCTCCCTGCGAGACACACTGCCAAAGCTTTTCGCTATGATGCAGTCTAGTGCAGACGCACACTACGGCTCTCCGGAGCTGTCCGAAGCCAAGCGCCGGTGGCCGGCGTCTTTCGGCTGAAGCAGCGCTTCGGAGCGTACGGCTGTTGTGTGCGCGAAGCAGCCGCTTCTCCTGCTCCGGGAGCCGGACAGAGCGGTAGCTTGTACGAGGGCGAAGAACGAAGCCGCAGAGCACCGGGCTTCTGCGCGCACCCTAAGGACTGCTAGAGGACCGTGGTGGCTGCTCACCTGCCTCTTCAATTCCCTTCTAGCATACTTATGGAAGATGTTCCAGGACAATTTTCCTGAGTTTTGAATTCGTCCTGATGCAGCCCCTCCTGGGAAACTCGTGCTCGTCCTCTGAGGCTCCGAGTGCAGAGACCTCGATGGCAACTGCAGAAATGAAGGGCTGCGTTGAGTTGTCGAGAAGCAAGAACATAGCCAGCGCCTTGTGTTTGGGAGTCAGCAGTTGCTGGACTTTTGCGATTGCTTTCACGGTGCACTGAATACCAGGACGGCATGTGCACGTTAAAACAACGAGCTGGGCAAGAGTAATCGAAAGATCACGGCCGTCAGAAAGCAGCTTATATATTGCCCTGGAAAGGACAGTGTTTTTGAAATGTGCAGTAAAATCGTGTTTCTGGACAAGGGCGGCATAAGTGCGCTACGCTCCTAAGCTATCTCCCTGCGAGACACACTGCCAAAGCTTTTCGCTATGATGCAGTCTAGTGCAGACGCACACTACGGCTCTCCGGAGCTGTCCGAAGCCAAGCGCCGGTGGCCGGCGTCTTTCGGCTGAAGCAGCGCTTCGGAGCGTACGGCTGTTGTGTGCGCGAAGCAGCCGCTTCTCCTGCTCCGGGAGCCGGACAGAGCGCTAGCTTGTACGAGGGCGAAGAACGAAGCCGCAGAGCACCGGGCTTCTGCGCGCACCCTAAGGACTGCTAGAGGACCGTGGTGGCTGCTCACCTGCCTCTTCAATTCCCTTCTAGCATACTTATGGAAGATGTTCCAGGACAATTTTCCTGAGTTTTGAATTCGTCCTGATGCAGCCCCTCCTGGGAAACTCGTGCTCGTCCTCTGAGGCTCCGAGTGCAGAGACCTCGATGGCAACTGCAGAAATGAAGGGCTGCGTTGAGTTGTCGAGAAGCAAGAACATAGACAGCGCCTTGTGTTTGGGAGTCAGCAGCTGCTGGACTTTTGCGATTGCTTTCACTGTGCACTGAATACCAGGACGGCATGTGCACGTTAAAACAACGAGCTGGGCAAGAGTAATCGAAAGATCACGGCCGTCAGAAAGCAGCTTATATATTGCCCTGGAAAGGACAGTGTTTTTGGAGTGTGCAGTAAAATCGTGTTTCTGGACAAGGGCGGCATAAGTGCGCTGAGCTCCTAAGCTATATCCCTGCGAGACACACTGCCAAAGCTTTTCGCTATGATGCAGTCTAGTGCAGACGCACACTAGGGCTCTCCGGAGCTGTCCGAAGCCAAGCGCCGGTGGCCGGCGTCTTTCGGCTGAAGCAGCGCTTCGGAGCGTACGGCTGTTGTGTGCGCGAAGCAGCCGCTTCTCCTGCTCCGGGAGCCGGACAGAGCGGTAGCTTGTACGAGGGCGAAGAACGAAGCCGCAGAGCACCGGGCTTCTGCGCGCACCCTAAGGACTGCTAGAGGACCGTGGTGGCTGCTCACCTGCCTCTTCAATTCCCTTCTAGCATACTTATGGAAGATGTTCCAGGACAATTTTCCTGAGTTTTGAATTCGTCCTGATGCAGCCCCTCCTGGGAAACTCGTGCTCGTCCTCTGAGGCTCCGACATGCAGAGACCTCGATGGCAACTGCAGAAATGAAGGGCTGCGTTGAGTTGTCGAGAAGCAAGAACATAGCCAGCGCCTTGTGTTTGGGAGTCAGCAGTTGCTGGACTTTTGCGATTGCTTTCACGGTGCACTGAATACCAGGACGGCATGTGCACGTTAAAACAACGAGCTGGGCAAGAGCAGGAAGGGAGCACGGCCATCAAAGAGCATCTGACATCTTGCCCTGGAAAGAGCACTGCTTTTGGAGTGTGCAGTAAAATCGTGTTTCTGGACAAGGGAGGCATAAGTGCGCTGCGCTCCTAAGCTATCTCCCTGCGAGACACACTGCCAAAGCTTTTCGCTATGATGCAGTCTAGTGCAGACGCACACTACGGCTCTCCGGAGCTGTCCGAAGCCAAGCGCCGGTGGCCGGCGTCTTTCGGCTGAAGCAGCGCTTCGGAGCGTACGGCTGTTGTGTGCGCGAAGCAGCCGCTTCTCCTGCTCCGGGAGCCGGACAGAGCGGTAGCTTGTACGAGGGCGAAGAACGAAGCCGCAGAGCACCGGGCTTCTGCGCGCACCCTAAGGACTGCTAGAGGACCGTGGTGGCCGCTCGCCTGCCCCTTCAATTCCATTCTAGCATCCTTATGGAAGGTGTTCCAGGACAATTTTCCTGAGTTTTGAATTCGTCCTGATGCAGCCCCTCCTGGGAAACTCGTGCTCGTCCTCTGAGTCTCCGACATGCAGAGACCTCGATGGCAACTGCAGAAATGAAGGGCTGCGTTGAGTTGTCGAGAAGCAAGAACATAGACAGCGCCTTGTGTTTGGGAGTCAGCAGCTGCTGGACTTTTGCGATTGCTTTCACGGTGCACTGAATACCAGGACGGCATGTGCACGTTAAAACAACGAGCTGGACAAGAGTAATCGAAAGATCACGGCCGTCAGAAAGCAGCTTATATATTGCCCTGGAAAGGACAGTGTTTTTGAAATGTGCAGTAAAATCGTGTTTCTGGACAAGGGCGGCATAAGTGCGCTACGCTCCTAAGCTATCTCCCTGCGAGACACACTGCCAAAGCTTTTCGCTATGATGCAGTCTAGTGCAGACGCACACTGCGGCTCTCCGGAGCTGTCCGAAGCCAAGCACCGGTGGCCGGCGTCTTTTGGCTGAAGCAGCGCTTCGGAGCGTACGGCTGTTGTGTGCGCGAAGCAGCCGCTTCTCCTGCTCCGGGAGCCGGACAGAGCGCTAGCTTGTACGAGGGCGAAGAACGAAGCCGCAGAGCACCGGGCTTCTGCGCGCACCCTAAGGAGTGCTAGAGGACCGTGGTGGCTGCTCACCTGCCTCTTCAATTCCCTTCTAGCATCCTTATGGAAGATGTTCCAGGACAATTTTCCTGAGTTTTGAATTCGTCCTGATGCAGCCCCTCCTGGGAAACTCGTGCTCGTCCTCTGAGGCTCCGAGTGCAGAGACCTCGATGGCAACTGCAGAAATGAAGGGCTGCGTTGAGTTGTCGAGAAGCAAGAACATAGCCAGCGCCTTGTGTTTGGGAGTCAGCAGTTGCTGGACTTTTGCGATTGCTTTCACGGTGCACTGAATACCAGGACGGCATGTGCACGTTAAAACAACGAGCTGGGCAAGAGCAGGAAGGGAGCACGGCCATCAAAGAGCATCTGGCATCTTGCCCTGGAAAGAGCACTGTTTTTGGAGTGTGCAGTAAAATCGTGTTTCTGGACAAGGGAGGCATAAGTGCGCTACGCTCCTAAGCTATCTCCCTGCGAGACACACTGCCAAAGCTTTTCGCTATGATGCAGTCTAGTGCAGACGCACACTACGGCTCTCCGGAGCTGTCCGAAGCCAAGCGCCGGTGGCCGGCGTCTTTCGGCTGAAGCAGCGTTTCGGAGCGTACGGCTGTTGTGTGCGCGAAGCAGCCGCTTCTCCTGCTCCGGGAGCCGGACAGAGCGGTAGCTTGTACGAGGGCGAAGAACGAAGCCGCAGAGCACCGGGCTTCTGCGCGCACCCTAAGGACTGCTAGAGGACCGTGGTGGCCGCTCGCCTGCCCCTTCAATTCCATTCTAGCATCCTTATGGAAGGTGTTCCAGGACAATATTCCTGAGTTTTGAATTCGTCCTGATGCAGCCCCTCCTGGGAAACTCGTGCTCGTCCTCTGAGGCTCCGAGTGCAGAGACCTCGATGGCAACTGCAGAAATGAAGGGCTGCGTTGAGTTGTCGAGAAGCAAGAACATAGCCAGCGCCTTGTGTTTGGGAGTCAGCAGCTGCTAGACTTTTGCGATTGTCTTCACGGTGCACTGAATACCAGGACGGCATGTGCACGTTAAAACAACGGGTTGGTCAAGAGTAATCGAAAGATCACGGCCGTCAGAAAGCAGCTTATATATTGCCCTAAAAAGAGTACTGTTTTTGGAGTGTGCAGTAAAATCGTGTTTCTGGACAAGGGAGGCATAAGTGCGCTGCGCTCCTAAGCTATCTCCCTGCGAGACACACTGCCAAAGCTTTTCGCTATGATGCAGTCTAGTGCAGACGCACACTACGGCTCTCCGGAGCTGTCCGAAGCCAAGCGCCGGTGGCCGGCGTCTTTCGGCTGAAGCAGCGCTTCGGAGCGTACGGCTGTTGTGTGCGCGAAGCAGCCGCTTCTCCTGCTCCGGGAGCCGGACAGAGCGGTAGCTTGTACGAGGGCGAAGAACGAAGCCGCAGAGCACCGGGCTTCTGCGCGCACCCTAAGGACTGCTAGAGGACCGTGGTGGCCGCTCGCCTGCCCCTTCAATTCCATTCTAGCATCCTTATGGAAGGTGTTCCAGGACAATATTCCTGAGTTTTGAATTCGTCCTGATGCAGCCCCTCCTGGGAAACTCGTGCTCGTCCTCTGAGGCTCCGAGTGCAGAGACCTCGATGGCAACTGCAGAAATGAAGGGCTGCGTTGAGTTGTCGAGAAGCAAGAACATAGCCAGCGCCTTGTGTTTGGGAGTCAGCAGCTGCTAGACTTTTGCGATTGTCTTCACGGTGCACTGAATACCAGGACGGCATGTGCACGTTAAAACAACGGGTTGGTCAAGAGTAATCGAAAGATCACGGCCGTCAGAAAGCAGCTTATATATTGCCCTAAAAAGAGTACTGTTTTTGGAGTGTGCAGTAAAATCGTGTTTCTGGACAAGGGAGGCATAAGTGCGCTGCGCTCCTAAGCTATCTCCCTGCGAGACACACTGCCAAAGCTTTTCGCTATGATGCAGTCTAGTGCAGACGCACACTACGGCTCTCCGGAGCTGTCCGAAGCCAAGCGCCGGTGGCCGGCGTCTTTCGGCTGAAGCAGCGCTTCGGAGCGTACGGCTGCCGCTCCGCTGTTGTGTGCGCGAAGCAGCCGCTTCTCCTGCTCCGGGAGCCGGACAGAGCGGTAGCTTGTACGAGGGCGAAGAACGAAGCCGCAGAGCACCGGGCTTCTGCGCGCACCCTAAGGACTGCTAGAGGACCGTGGTGGCCGCTCGCCTGCCCCTTCAATTCCATTCTAGCATCCTTATGGAAGGTGTTCCAGGACAATTTTCCTGAGTTTTGAATTCGTCCTGATGCAGCCCCTCCTGGGAAACTCGTGCTCGTCCTCTGAGGCTCCGAGTGCAGAGACCTCGATGGCAACTGCAGAAATGAAGGGCTGCGTTGAGTTGTCGAGAAGCAAGAACATAGACAGCGCCTTGTGTTTGGGAGTCAGCAGCTGCTAGACTTTTGCGATTGTCTTCACGGTGCACTGAATACCAGGACGGCATGTGCACGTTAAAACAACGAGTTGGGCAAGAGTAATCGAAAGATCACGGCCGTCAGAAAGCAGCTTATATATTGCCCTAAAAAGAGTACTGCTTTTGGAGTGTGCAGTAAAATCGTGTTTCTGGACAAGGGAGGCATAAGTGCGCTGCGCTCCTAAGCTATCTCCCTGCGAGACACACTGCCAAAGCTTTTCGCTATGATGCAGTCTAGTGCAGACGCACACTACGGCTCTCCGGAGCTGTCCGAAGCCAAGCGCCGGTGGCCGGCGTCTTTCGGCTGAAGCAGCGCTTCGGAGCGTACGGCTGTTGTGTGCGCGAAGCAGCCGCTTCTCCTGCTCCGGGAGCCGGACAGAGCGCTAGCTTGTACGAGGGCGAAGAACGAAGCCGCAGAGCACCGGGCTTCTGCGCGCACCCTAAGGACTGCTAGAGGACCGTGGTGGCCGCTCACCTGCCCCTTCAATTCCCTTCAAGCATCCTTATGGAAGATGTTCCAGGACAATTTTCCTGAGTTTTGAATTCGTCCTGATGCAGCCCCTCCTGGGAAACTCGTGCTCGTCCTCTGAGGCTCCGAGTGCAGAGACCTCGATGGCAACTGCAGAAATGAAGGGCTGCGTTGAGTTGTCGAGAAGCAAGAACATAGCCAGCGCCTTGTGTTTGGGAGTCAGCAGCTGCTAGACTTTTGCGATTGCTTTCACTGTGCACTGAATACCAGGACGGCATGTGCACGTTAAAACAACGAGCTGGGCAAGAGTAATCGAAAGATCACGGCCGTCAGAAAGCAGCTTATATATTGCCCTAAAAAGAGCACTGCTTTTGGAGTGTGCAGTAAAATCGTGTTTCTGGACAAGGGAGGCATAAGTGCGCTGCGCTCCTAAGCTATCTCCCTGCGAGACACACTGCCAAAGCTTTTTGCTATGATGCAGTCTAGTGCAGACGCACACTACGGCTCTCGGCTGCTGTCCTAAGTGAAGCGCTGGTCGCCGACGTCTTTCGGCTGAAGTAGCGCTTCGGAGCGTACGGCTGCCGCTCCGCTGTTGTGTGCGCGAAGCAGCCGCTTCTCCTGCTCCGGGAGCCGGACAGAGCGCTAGCTTGTACGAGGGCGAAGAACGAAGCCGCAGAGCACCGGGCTTCTGCGCGCACCCTAAGGACTGCTAGAGGACCGTGGTGGCCGCTCACCTGCCTCTTCAATTCCCTTCTAGCATACTTATGGAAGATGTTCCAGGACAATTTTCCTGAGTTTTGAATTCGTCCTGATGCAGCCCCTCCTGGGAAACTCGTGCTCGTCCTCTGAGGCTCCGAGTGCAGAGACCTCGATGGCAACTGCAGAAATGAAGGGCTGCGTTGAGTTGTCGAGAAGCAAGAACATAGCCAGCGCCTTGTGTTTGGGAGTCAGCAGTTGCTGGACTTTTGCGATTGCTTTCACGGTGCACTGAATACCAGGACGGCATGTGCACGTTAAAACAACGAGCTGGGCAAGAGTAATCGAAAGATCACGGCCGTCAGAAAGCAGCTTATATATTGCCCTGGAAAGGACAGTGTTTTTGAAATGTGCAGTAAAATCGTGTTTCTGGACAAGGGCGGCATAAGTGCGCTACGCTCCTAAGCTATCTCCCTGCGAGACACACTGCCAAAGCTTTTCGCTATGATGCAGTCTAGTGCAGACGCACACTACGGCTCTCCGGAGCTGTCCGAAGCCAAGCGCCGGTGGCCGGCGTCTTTCGGCTGAAGCAGCGCTTCGGAGCGTACGGCTGCCGCTCCGCTGTTGTGTGCGCGAAGCAGCCGCTTCTCCTGCTCCGGGAGCCGGACAGAGCGGTAGCTTGTACGAGGGCGAAGAACGAAGCCGCAGAGCACCGGGCTTCTGCGCGCACCCTAAGGACTGCTAGAGGACCGTGGTGGCCGCTCGCCTGCCCCTTCAATTCCATTCTAGCATCCTTATGGAAGGTGTTCCAGGACAATTTTCCTGAGTTTTGAATTCGTCCTGATGCAGCCCCTCCTGGGAAACTCGTGCTCGTCCTCTGAGGCTCCGAGTGCAGAGACCTCGATGGCAACTGCAGAAATGAAGGGCTGCGTTGAGTTGTCGAGAAGCAAGAACATAGCCAGCGCCTTGTGTTTGGGAGTCAGCAGCTGCTGGACTTTTGCGATTGCTTTCACTGTGCACTGAATACCAGGACGGCATGTGCACGTTAAAACAACGAGCTGGGCAAGAGTAATCGAAAGATCACGGCCGTCAGAAAGCAGCTTATATATTGCCCTGGAAAGGACAGTGTTTTTGGAGTGTGCAGTAAAATCGTGTTTCTGGACAAGGGCGGCATAAGTGCGCTGCGCTCCTAAGCTATCTCCCTGCGAGACACACTGCCAAAGCTTTTCGCTATGATGCAGTCTAGTGCAGACGCACACTGCGGCTCTCCGGAGCTGTCCGAAGCCAAGCGCCGGTGGCCGGCGTCTTTCGGCTGAAGCAGCGCTTCGGAGCGTACGGCTGTTGTGTGCGCGAAGCAGCCGCTTCTCCTGCTCCGGGAGCCGAACAGAGCGGTAGCTTGTACGAGGGCGAAGAACGAAGCCGCAGAGCACCGGGCTTCTGCGCGCAGCCTAAGGACTGCTAGAGGACCGTGGTGGCTGCTCACCTGCCTCTTCAATTCCCTTCTAGCATCCTTATGGAAGATGTTCCAGGACAATTTTCCTGAGTTTTGAATTCGTCCTGATGCAGCCCCTCCTGGGAAACTCGTGCTCGTCCTCTGAGGCTCCGAGTGCAGAGACCTCGATGGCAACTGCAGAAATGAAGGGCTGCGTTGAGTTGTCGAGAAGCAAGAACATAGCCAGCGCCTTGTGTTTGGGAGTCAGCAGTTGCTGGACTTTTGCGATTGCTTTCACGGTGCACTGAATACCAGGACGGCATGTGCACGTTAAAACAACGAGCTGGGCAAGAGCAGGAAGGGAGCACGGCCATCAAAGAGCATCTGGCATCTTGCCCTGGAAAGAGTACTGTTTTTGGAGTGTGCAGTAAAATCGTGTTTCTGGACAAGGGAGGCATAAGTGCGCTGCGCTCCTAAGCTATCTCCCTGCGAGACACACTGCCAAAGCTTTTCGCTATGATGCAGTCTAGTGCAGACGCACACTACGGCTCTCCGGAGCTGTCCGAAGCCAAGCGCCGGTGGCCGGCGTCTTTCGGCTGAAGCAGCGTTTCGGAGCGTACGGCTGTTGTGTGCGCGAAGCAGCCGCTTCTCCTGCTCCGGGAGCCGGACAGAGCGGTAGCTTGTACGAGGGCGAAGAACGAAGCCGCAGAGCACCGGGCTTCTGCGCGCACCCTAAGGACTGCTAGAGGACCGTGGTGGCCGCTCGCCTGCCCCTTCAATTCCATTCTAGCATCCTTATGGAAGGTGTTCCAGGACAATATTCCTGAGTTTTGAATTCGTCCTGATGCAGCCCCTCCTGGGAAACTCGTGCTCGTCCTCTGAGGCTCCGAGTGCAGAGACCTCGATGGCAACTGCAGAAATGAAGGGCTGCGTTGAGTTGTCGAGAAGCAAGAACATAGCCAGCGCCTTGTGTTTGGGAGTCAGCAGCTGCTAGACTTTTGCGATTGTCTTCACGGTGCACTGAATACCAGGACGGCATGTGCACGTTAAAACAACGGGTTGGTCAAGAGTAATCGAAAGATCACGGCCGTCAGAAAGCAGCTTATATATTGCCCTAAAAAGAGTACTGTTTTTGGAGTGTGCAGTAAAATCGTGTTTCTGGACAAGGGAGGCATAAGTGCGCTGCGCTCCTAAGCTATCTCCCTGCGAGACACACTGCCAAAGCTTTTCGCTATGATGCAGTCTAGTGCAGACGCACACTAGGGCTCTCCGGAGCTGTCCGAAGCCAAGCGCCGGTGGCCGGCGTCTTTCGGCTGAAGCAGCGCTTCGGAGCGTACGGCTGTTGTGTGCGCGAAGCAGCCGCTTCTCCTGCTCCGGGAGCCGAACAGAGCGGTAGCTTGTACGAGGGCGAAGAACGAAGCCGCAGAGCACCGGGCTTCTGCGCGCACCCTAAGGACTGCTAGAGGACCGTGGTGGCCGCTCACCTGCCCCTTCAATTCCCTTCTAGCATCCTTATGGAAGATGTTCCAGGACAATTTTCCTGAGTTTTGAATTCGTCCTGATGCAGCCCCTCCTGGGAAACTCGTGCTCGTCCTCTGAGGCTCCGAGTGCAGAGACCTCGATGGCAACTGCAGAAATAAAGGGCTGCGTTGAGTTGTCGAGAAGCAAGAACATAGCCAGCGCCTTGTGTTTGGGAGTCAGCAGCTGCTAGACTTTTGCGATTGCTTTCACTGTGCACTGAATACCAGGACGGCATGTGCACGTTAAAACAATGAGCTGGGCAAGAGTAATCGAAAGATCACGGCCGTCAGAAAGCAGCTTATATATTGCCCTAAAAAGAGCACTGCTTTTGGAGTGTGCAGTAAAATCGTGTTTCTGGACAAGGGAGGCATAAGTGCGCTGCGCTCCTAAGCTATCTCCCTGCGAGACACACTGCCAAAGCTTTTTGCTATGATGCAGTCTAGTGCAGACGCACACTACGGCTCTCGGCTGCTGTCCTAAGTGAAGCGCTGGTCGCCGGCGTCTTTCGGCTGAAGTAGCGCTTCGGAGCGTACGGCTGCCGCTCCGCTGTTGTGTGCGCGAAGCAGCCGCTTCTCCTGCTCCGGGAGCCGGACAGAGCGCTAGCTTGTACGAGGGCGAAGAACGAAGCCGCAGAGCACCGGGCTTCTGCGCGCACCCTAAGGACTGCTAGAGGACCGTGGTGGCCGCTCACCTGCCTCTTCAATTCCCTTCTAGCATACTTATGGAAGATGTTCCAGGACAATTTTCCTGAGTTTTGAATTCGTCCTGATGCAGCCCCTCCTGGGAAACTTGTGCTCGTCCTCTGAGGCTCCGAGTGCAGAGACCTCGATGGCAACTGCAGAAATGAAGGGCTGCGTTGAGTTGTCGAGAAGCAAGAACATAGACAGCGCCTTGTGTTTGGGAGTCAGCAGTTGCTGGACTTTTGCGATTGCTTTCACGGTGCACTGAATACCAGGACGGCATGTGCACGTTAAAACAACGAGCTGGGCAAGAGTAATCGAAAGATCACGGCCGTCAGAAAGCAGCTTATATATTGCCCTGGAAAGAGCACTGCTTTTGGAGTGTGCAGTAAAATCGTGTTTCTGGACAAGGGCGGCATAAGTGCGCTACGCTCCTAAGCTATCTCCCTGCGAGACACACTGCCAAAGCTTTTCGCTATGATGCAGTCTAGTGCAGACGCACACTACGGCTCTCCGGAGCTGTCCGAAGCCAAGCGCCGGTGGCCGGCGTCTTTCGGCTGAAGCAGCGCTTCGGAGCGTACGGCTGTTGTGTGCGCGAAGCAGCCGCTTCTCCTGCTCCGGGAGCCGGACAGAGCGGTAGCTTGTACGAGGGCGAAGAACGAAGCCGCAGAGCACCGGGCTTCTGCGCGCACCCTAAGGAGTGCTAGAGGACCGTGGTGGCTGCTCACCTGCCTCTTCAATTCCCTTCTAGCATCCTTATGGAAGATGTTCCAGGACAATTTTCCTGAGTTTTGAATTCGTCCTGATGCAGCCCCTCCTGGGAAACTCGTGCTCGTCCTCTGAGGCTCCGAGTGCAGAGACCTCGATGGCAACTGCAGAAATGAAGGGCTGCGTTGAGTTGTCGAGAAGCAAGAACATAGCCAGCGCCTTGTGTTTGGGAGTCAGCAGTTGCTGGACTTTTGCGATTGCTTTCACGGTGCACTGAATACCAGGACGGCATGTGCACGTTAAAACAACGAGCTGGGCAAGAGCAGGAAGGGAGCACGGCCATCAAAGAGCATCTGGCATCTTGCCCTGGAAAGAGCACTGCTTTTGGAGTGTGCAGTAAAATCGTGTTTCTGGACAAGGGAGGCATAAGTGCGCTGCGCTCCTAAGCTATCTCCCTGCGAGACACACTGCCAAAGCTTTTCGCTATGATGCAGTCTAGTGCAGACGCACACTACGGCTCTCCGGAGCTGTCCGAAGCCAAGCGCCGGTGGCCGGCGTCTTTCGGCTGAAGCAGCGCTTCGGAGCGTACGGCTGTTGTGTGCGCGAAGCAGCCGCTTCTCCTGCTCCGGGAGCCGGACAGAGCGGTAGCTTGTACGAGGGCGAAGAACGAAGCCGCAGAGCACCGGGCTTCTGCGCGCACCCTAAGGACTGCTAGAGGACCGTGGTGGCTGCTCACCTGCCTCTTCAATTCCCTTCTAGCATACTTATGGAAGATGTTCCAGGACAATTTTCCTGAGTTTTGAATTCGTCCTGATGCAGCCCCTCCTGGGAAACTCGTGCTCGTCCTCTGAGGCTCCGAGTGCAGAGACCTCGATGGCAACTGCAGAAATGAAGGGCTGCGTTGAGTTGTCGAGAAGCAAGAACATAGCCAGCGCCTTGTGTTTGGGAGTCAGCAGTTGCTGGACTTTTGCGATTGCTTTCACGGTGCACTGAATACCAGGACGGCATGTGCACGTTAAAACAACGAGCTGGGCAAGAGTAATCGAAAGATCACGGCCGTCAGAAAGCAGCTTATATATTGCCCTGGAAAGGACAGTGTTTTTGAAATGTGCAGTAAAATCGTGTTTCTGGACAAGGGCGGCATAAGTGCGCTACGCTCCTAAGCTATCTCCCTGCGAGACACACTGCCAAAGCTTTTCGCTATGATGCAGTCTAGTGCAGACGCACACTACGGCTCTCCGGAGCTGTCCGAAGCCAAGCGCCGGTGGCCGGCGTCTTTCGGCTGAAGCAGCGCTTCGGAGCGTACGGCTGTTGTGTGCGCGAAGCAGCCGCTTCTCCTGCTCCGGGAGCCGGACAGAGCGCTAGCTTGTACGAGGGCGAAGAACGAAGCCGCAGAGCACCGGGCTTCTGCGCGCACCCTAAGGACTGCTAGAGGACCGTGGTGGCTGCTCACCTGCCTCTTCAATTCCATTCTAGCATCCTTATGGAAGATGTTCCAGGACAATTTTCCTGAGTTTTGAATTCGTCCTGATGCAGCCCCTCCTGGGAAACTCGTGCTCGTCCTCTGAGGCTCCGAGTGCAGAGACCTCGATGGCAACTGCAGAAATGAAGGGCTGCGTTGAGTTGTCGAGAAGCAAGAACATAGACAGCGCCTTGTGTTTGGGAGTCAGCAGCTGCTGGACTTTTGCGATTGCTTTCACTGTGCACTGAATACCAGGACGGCATGTGCACGTTAAAACAACGAGCTGGGCAAGAGTAATCGAAAGATCACGGCCGTCAGAAAGCAGCTTATATATTGCCCTGGAAAGAGCAGTGTTTTTGGAGTGTGCAGTAAAATCGTGTTTCTGGACAAGGGCGGCATAAGTGCGCTGAGCTCCTAAGCTATATCCCTGCGAGACACACTGCCAAAGCTTTTCGCTATGATGCAGTCTAGTGCAGACGCACACTAGGGCTCTCCGGAGCTGTCCGAAGCCAAGCGCCGGTGGCCGGCGTCTTTCGGCTGAAGCAGCGCTTCGGAGCGTACGGCTGTTGTGTGCGCGAAGCAGCCGCTTCTCCTGCTCCGGGAGCCGGACAGAGCGGTAGCTTGTACGAGGGCGAAGAACGAAGCCGCAGAGCACCGGGCTTCTGCGCGCACCCTAAGGACTGCTAGAGGACCGTGGTGGCTGCTCACCTGCCTCTTCAATTCCCTTCTAGCATACTTATGGAAGATGTTCCAGGACAATTTTCCTGAGTTTTGAATTCGTCCTGATGCAGCCCCTCCTGGGAAACTCGTGCTCGTCCTCTGAGGCTCCGACATGCAGAGACCTCGATGGCAACTGCAGAAATGAAGGGCTGCGTTGAGTTGTCGAGAAGCAAGAACATAGCCAGCGCCTTGTGTTTGGGAGTCAGCAGTTGCTGGACTTTTGCGATTGCTTTCACGGTGCACTGAATACCAGGACGGCATGTGCACGTTAAAACAACGAGCTGGGCAAGAGCAGGAAGGGAGCACGGCCATCAAAGAGCATCTGACATCTTGCCCTGGAAAGAGCACTGCTTTTGGAGTGTGCAGTAAAATCGTGTTTCTGGACAAGGGAGGCATAAGTGCGCTGCGCTCCTAAGCTATCTCCCTGCGAGACACACTGCCAAAGCTTTTCGCTATGATGCAGTCTAGTGCAGACGCACACTACGGCTCTCCGGAGCTGTCCGAAGCCAAGCGCCGGTGGCCGGCGTCTTTCGGCTGAAGCAGCGCTTCGGAGCGTACGGCTGTTGTGTGCGCGAAGCAGCCGCTTCTCCTGCTCCGGGAGCCGGACAGAGCGGTAGCTTGTACGAGGGCGAAGAACGAAGCCGCAGAGCACCGGGCTTCTGCGCGCACCCTAAGGACTGCTAGAGGACCGTGGTGGCCGCTCGCCTGCCCCTTCAATTCCATTCTAGCATCCTTATGGAAGGTGTTCCAGGACAATTTTCCTGAGTTTTGAATTCGTCCTGATGCAGCCCCTCCTGGGAAACTCGTGCTCGTCCTCTGAGTCTCCGACATGCAGAGACCTCGATGGCAACTGCAGAAATGAAGGGCTGCGTTGAGTTGTCGAGAAGCAAGAACATAGACAGCGCCTTGTGTTTGGGAGTCAGCAGCTGCTGGACTTTTGCGATTGCTTTCACGGTGCACTGAATACCAGGACGGCATGTGCACGTTAAAACAACGAGCTGGGCAAGAGTAATCGAAAGATCACGGCCGTCAGAAAGCAGCTTATATATTGCCCTGGAAAGGACAGTGTTTTTGAAATGTGCAGTAAAATCGTGTTTCTGGACAAGGGCGGCATAAGTGCGCTACGCTCCTAAGCTATCTCCCTGCGAGACACACTGCCAAAGCTTTTCGCTATGATGCAGTCTAGTGCAGACGCACACTACGGCTCTCCGGAGCTGTCCGAAGCCAAGCGCCGGTGGCCGGCGTCTTTCGGCTGAAGCAGCGCTTCGGAGCGTACGGCTGTTGTGTGCGCGAAGCAGCCGCTTCTCCTGCTCCGGGAGCCGGACAGAGCGGTAGCTTGTACGAGGGCGAAGAACGAAGCCGCAGAGCACCGGGCTTCTGCGCGCACCCTAAGGACTGCTAGAGGACCGTGGTGGCCGCTCGCCTGCCCCTTCAATTCCATTCTAGCATCCTTATGGAAGGTGTTCCAGGACAATTTTCCTGAGTTTTGAATTCGTCCTGATGCAGCCCCTCCTGGGAAACTCGTGCTCGTCCTCTGAGGCTCCGAGTGCAGAGACCTCGATGGCAACTGCAGAAATGAAGGGCTGCGTTGAGTTGTCGAGAAGCAAGAACATAGACAGCGCCTTGTGTTTGGGAGTCAGCAGCTGCTAGACTTTTGCGATTGTCTTCACGGTGCACTGAATACCAGGACGGCATGTGCACGTTAAAACAACGAGTTGGGCAAGAGTAATCGAAAGATCACGGCCGTCAGAAAGCAGCTTATATATTGCCCTAAAAAGAGTACTGCTTTTGGAGTGTGCAGTAAAATCGTGTTTCTGGACAAGGGAGGCATAAGTGCGCTGCGCTCCTAAGCTATCTCCCTGCGAGACACACTGCCAAAGCTTTTCGCTATGATGCAGTCTAGTGCAGACGCACACTAGGGCTCTCCGGAGCTGTCCGAAGCCAAGCGCCGGTGGCCGGCGTCTTTCGGCTGAAGCAGCGCTTCGGAGCGTACGGCTGTTGTGTGCGCGAAGCAGCCGCTTCTCCTGCTCCGGGAGCCGAACAGAGCGGTAGCTTGTACGAGGGCGAAGAACGAAGCCGCAGAGCACCGGGCTTCTGCGCGCACCCTAAGGACTGCTAGAGGACCGTGGTGGCCGCTCACCTGCCCCTTCAATTCCCTTCTAGCATCCTTATGGAAGATGTTCCAGGACAATTTTCCTGAGTTTTGAATTCGTCCTGATGCAGCCCCTCCTGGGAAACTCGTGCTCGTCCTCTGAGGCTCCGAGTGCAGAGACCTCGATGGCAACTGCAGAAATAAAGGGCTGCGTTGAGTTGTCGAGAAGCAAGAACATAGCCAGCGCCTTGTGTTTGGGAGTCAGCAGCTGCTAGACTTTTGCGATTGCTTTCACTGTGCACTGAATACCAGGACGGCATGTGCACGTTAAAACAATGAGCTGGGCAAGAGTAATCGAAAGATCACGGCCGTCAGAAAGCAGCTTATATATTGCCCTAAAAAGAGCACTGCTTTTGGAGTGTGCAGTAAAATCGTGTTTCTGGACAAGGGAGGCATAAGTGCGCTGCGCTCCTAAGCTATCTCCCTGCGAGACACACTGCCAAAGCTTTTTGCTATGATGCAGTCTAGTGCAGACGCACACTACGGCTCTCGGCTGCTGTCCTAAGTGAAGCGCTGGTCGCCGGCGTCTTTCGGCTGAAGTAGCGCTTCGGAGCGTACGGCTGCCGCTCCGCTGTTGTGTGCGCGAAGCAGCCGCTTCTCCTGCTCCGGGAGCCGGACAGAGCGCTAGCTTGTACGAGGGCGAAGAACGAAGCCGCAGAGCACCGGGCTTCTGCGCGCACCCTAAGGACTGCTAGAGGACCGTGGTGGCTGCTCACCTGCCTCTTCAATTCCCTTCTAGCATACTTATGGAAGATGTTCCAGGACAATTTTCCTGAGTTTTGAATTCGTCCTGATGCAGCCCCTCCTGGGAAACTCGTGCTCGTCCTCTGAGGCTCCGAGTGCAGAGACCTCGATGGCAACTGCAGAAATGAAGGGCTGCGTTGAGTTGTCGAGAAGCAAGAACATAGCCAGCGCCTTGTGTTTGGGAGTCAGCAGTTGCTGGACTTTTGCGATTGCTTTCACGGTGCACTGAATACCAGGACGGCATGTGCACGTTAAAACAACGAGCTGGGCAAGAGTAATCGAAAGATCACGGCCGTCAGAAAGCAGCTTATATATTGCCCTGGAAAGGACAGTGTTTTTGAAATGTGCAGTAAAATCGTGTTTCTGGACAAGGGCGGCATAAGTGCGCTACGCTCCTAAGCTATCTCCCTGCGAGACACACTGCCAAAGCTTTTCGCTATGATGCAGTCTAGTGCAGACGCACACTACGGCTCTCCGGAGCTGTCCGAAGCCAAGCGCCGGTGGCCGGCGTCTTTCGGCTGAAGCAGCGCTTCGGAGCGTACGGCTGTTGTGTGCGCGAAGCAGCCGCTTCTCCTGCTCCGGGAGCCGGACAGAGCGCTAGCTTGTACGAGGGCGAAGAACGAAGCCGCAGAGCACCGGGCTTCTGCGCGCACCCTAAGGACTGCTAGAGGACCGTGGTGGCTGCTCACCTGCCTCTTCAATTCCATTCTAGCATCCTTATGGAAGATGTTCCAGGACAATTTTCCTGAGTTTTGAATTCGTCCTGATGCAGCCCCTCCTGGGAAACTCGTGCTCGTCCTCTGAGGCTCCGAGTGCAGAGACCTCGATGGCAACTGCAGAAATGAAGGGCTGCGTTGAGTTGTCGAGAAGCAAGAACATAGACAGCGCCTTGTGTTTGGGAGTCAGCAGCTGCTGGACTTTTGCGATTGCTTTCACTGTGCACTGAATACCAGGACGGCATGTGCACGTTAAAACAACGAGCTGGGCAAGAGTAATCGAAAGATCACGGCCGTCAGAAAGCAGCTTATATATTGCCCTGGAAAGGACAGTGTTTTTGGAGTGTGCAGTAAAATCGTGTTTCTGGACAAGGGCGGCATAAGTGCGCTGAGCTCCTAAGCTATATCCCTGCGAGACACACTGCCAAAGCTTTTCGCTATGATGCAGTCTAGTGCAGACGCACACTAGGGCTCTCCGGAGCTGTCCGAAGCCAAGCGCCGGTGGCCGGCGTCTTTCGGCTGAAGCAGCGCTTCGGAGCGTACGGCTGTTGTGTGCGCGAAGCAGCCGCTTCTCCTGCTCCGGGAGCCGGACAGAGCGGTAGCTTGTACGAGGGCGAAGAACGAAGCCGCAGAGCACCGGGCTTCTGCGCGCAGCCTAAGGACTGCTAGAGGACCGTGGTGGCTGCTCACCTGCCTCTTCAATTCCCTTCTAGCATACTTATGGAAGATGTTCCAGGACAATTTTCCTGAGTTTTGAATTCGTCCTGATGCAGCCCCTCCTGGGAAACTCGTGCTCGTCCTCTGAGGCTCCGACATGCAGAGACCTCGATGGCAACTGCAGAAATGAAGGGCTGCGTTGAGTTGTCGAGAAGCAAGAACATAGCCAGCGCCTTGTGTTTGGGAGTCAGCAGTTGCTGGACTTTTGCGATTGCTTTCACGGTGCACTGAATACCAGGACGGCATGTGCACGTTAAAACAACGAGCTGGGCAAGAGCAGGAAGGGAGCACGGCCATCAAAGAGCATCTGACATCTTGCCCTGGAAAGAGCACTGCTTTTGGAGTGTGCAGTAAAATCGTGTTTCTGGACAAGGGAGGCATAAGTGCGCTGCGCTCCTAAGCTATCTCCCTGCGAGACACACTGCCAAAGCTTTTCGCTATGATGCAGTCTAGTGCAGACGCACACTACGGCTCTCCGGAGCTGTCCGAAGCCAAGCGCCGGTGGCCGGCGTCTTTCGGCTGAAGCAGCGCTTCGGAGCGTACGGCTGTTGTGTGCGCGAAGCAGCCGCTTCTCCTGCTCCGGGAGCCGGACAGAGCGGTAGCTTGTACGAGGGCGAAGAACGAAGCCGCAGAGCACCGGGCTTCTGCGCGCACCCTAAGGACTGCTAGAGGACCGTGGTGGCCGCTCGCCTGCCCCTTCAATTCCATTCTAGCATCCTTATGGAAGGTGTTCCAGGACAATTTTCCTGAGTTTTGAATTCGTCCTGATGCAGCCCCTCCTGGGAAACTCGTGCTCGTCCTCTGAGTCTCCGACATGCAGAGACCTCGATGGCAACTGCAGAAATGAAGGGCTGCGTTGAGTTGTCGAGAAGCAAGAACATAGACAGCGCCTTGTGTTTGGGAGTCAGCAGCTGCTGGACTTTTGCGATTGCTTTCACGGTGCACTGAATACCAGGACGGCATGTGCACGTTAAAACAACGAGCTGGGCAAGAGTAATCGAAAGATCACGGCCGTCAGAAAGCAGCTTATATATTGCCCTGGAAAGGACAGTGTTTTTGAAATGTGCAGTAAAATCGTGTTTCTGGACAAGGGCGGCATAAGTGCGCTACGCTCCTAAGCTATCTCCCTGCGAGACACACTGCCAAAGCTTTTCGCTATGATGCAGTCTAGTGCAGACGCACACTGCGGCTCTCCGGAGCTGTCCGAAGCCAAGCACCGGTGGCCGGCGTCTTTTGGCTGAAGTAGCGCTTCGGAGCGTACGGCTGTTGTGTGCGCGAAGCAGCCGCTTCTCCTGCTCCGGGAGCCGGACAGAGCGCTAGCTTGTACGAGGGCGAAGAACGAAGCCGCAGAGCACCGGGCTTCTGCGCGCACCCTAAGGACTGCTAGAGGACCGTGGTGGCTGCTCACCTGCCTCTTCAATTCCCTTCTAGCATCCTTATGGAAGATGTTCCAGGACAATTTTCCTGAGTTTTGAATTCGTCCTGATGCAGCCCCTCCTGGGAAACTCGTGCTCGTCCTCTGAGGCTCCGAGTGCAGAGACCTCGATGGCAACTGCAGAAATGAAGGGCTGCGTTGAGTTGTCGAGAAGCAAGAACATAGCCAGCGCCTTGTGTTTGGGAGTCAGCAGTTGCTGGACTTTTGCGATTGCTTTCACGGTGCACTGAATACCAGGACGGCATGTGCACGTTAAAACAACGAGCTGGGCATGAGCAGGAAGGGAGCACGGGCATCAGAGTGCATCTGGCATCTTGCCCTGGAAAGAGCACTGTTTTTGGAGTGTGCAGTAAAATCGTGTTTCTGGACAAGGGAGGCATAAGTGCGCTGCGCTCCTAAGCTATCTCCCTGCGAGACACACTGCCAAAGCTTTTCGCTATGATGCAGTCTAGTGCAGACGCACACTACGGCTCTCCGGAGCTGTCCGAAGCCAAGCGCCGGTGGCCGGCGTCTTTCGGCTGAAGTAGCGCTTCGGAGCGTACGGCTGCCGCTCCGCTGTTGTGTGCGCGAAGCAGCCGCTTCTCCTGCTCCGGGAGCCGGACAGAGCGGTAGCTTGTACGAGGGCGAAGAACGAAGCCGCAGAGCACCGGGCTTCTGCGCGCACCCTAAGGACTGCTAGAGGACCGTGGTGGCCGCTCGCCTGCCCCTTCAATTCCATTCTAGCATCCTTATGGAAGGTGTTCCAGGACAATTTTCCTGAGTTTTGAATTCGTCCTGATGCAGCCCCTCCTGGGAAACTCGTGCTCGTCCTCTGAGGCTCCGAGTGCAGAGACCTCGATGGCAACTGCAGAAATGAAGGGCTGCGTTGAGTTGTCGAGAAGCAAGAACATAGACAGCGCCTTGTGTTTGGGAGTCAGCAGCTGCTAGACTTTTGCGATTGTCTTCACGGTGCACTGAATACCAGGACGGCATGTGCACGTTAAAACAACGAGTTGGGCAAGAGTAATCGAAAGATCACGGCCGTCAGAAAGCAGCTTATATATTGCCCTAAAAAGAGTACTGCTTTTGGAGTGTGCAGTAAAATCGTGTTTCTGGACAAGGGAGGCATAAGTGCGCTGCGCTCCTAAGCTATCTCCCTGCGAGACACACTGCCAAAGCTTTTCGCTATGATGCAGTCTAGTGCAGACGCACACTACGGCTCTCGGCTGCTGTCCTAAGTGAAGCGCTGGTCGACGGCGTCTTTCGGCTGAAGTAGCGCTTCGGAGCGTACGGCTGCCGCTCCGCTGTTGTGTGCGCGAAGCAGCCGCTTCTCCTGCTCCGGGAGCCGGACAGAGCGCTAGCTTGTACGAGGGCGAAGAACGAAGCCGCAGAGCACCGGGCTTCTGCGCGCACCCTAAGGACTGCTAGAGGACCGTGGTGGCCGCTCACCTGCCTCTTCAATTCCCTTCTAGCATACTTATGGAAGATGTTCCAGGACAATTTTCCTGAGTTTTGAATTCGTCCTGATGCAGCCCCTCCTGGGAAACTTGTGCTCGTCCTCTGAGGCTCCGAGTGCAGAGACCTCGATGGCAACTGCAGAAATGAAGGGCTGCGTTGAGTTGTCGAGAAGCAAGAACATAGCCAGCGCCTTGTGTTTGGGAGTCAGCAGTTGCAGGACTTTTGCGATTGCTTTCACGGTGCACTGAATACCAGGACGGCATGTGCACGTTAAAACAACGAGCTGGGCAAGAGTAATCGAAAGATCACGGCCGTCAGAAAGCAGCTTATATATTGCCCTGGAAAGGACAGTGTTTTTGAAATGTGCAGTAAAATCGTGTTTCTGGACAAGGGCGGCATAAGTGCGCTACGCTCCTAAGCTATCTCCCTGCGAGACACACTGCCAAAGCTTTTCGCTATGATGCAGTCTAGTGCAGACGCACACTACGGCTCTCCGGAGCTGTCCGAAGCCAAGCGCCGGTGGCCGGCGTCTTTCGGCTGAAGCAGCGCTTCGGAGCGTACGGCTGCCGCTCCGCTGTTGTGTGCGCGAAGCAGCCGCTTCTCCTGCTCCGGGAGCCGGACAGAGCGGTAGCTTGTACGAGGGCGAAGAACGAAGCCGCAGAGCACCGGGCTTCTGCGCGCACCCTAAGGACTGCTAGAGGACCGTGGTGGCCGCTCGCCTGCCCCTTCAATTCCATTCTAGCATCCTTATGGAAGGTGTTCCAGGACAATTTTCCTGAGTTTTGAATTCGTCCTGATGCAGCCCCTCCTGGGAAACTCGTGCTCGTCCTCTGAGGCTCCGAGTGCAGAGACCTCGATGGCAACTGCAGAAATGAAGGGCTGCGTTGAGTTGTCGAGAAGCAAGAACATAGACAGCGCCTTGTGTTTGGGAGTCAGCAGCTGCTAGACTTTTGCGATTGTCTTCACGGTGCACTGAATACCAGGACGGCATGTGCACGTTAAAACAACGAGTTGGGCAAGAGTAATCGAAAGATCACGGCCGTCAGAAAGCAGCTTATATATTGCCCTAAAAAGAGTACTGCTTTTGGAGTGTGCAGTAAAATCGTGTTTCTGGACAAGGGAGGCATAAGTGCGCTGCGCTCCTAAGCTATCTCCCTGCGAGACACACTGCCAAAGCTTTTCGCTATGATGCAGTCTAGTGCAGACGCACACTACGGCTCTCCGGAGCTGTCCGAAGCCAAGCGCCGGTGGCCGGCGTCTTTCGGCTGAAGCAGCGTTTCGGAGCGTACGGCTGTTGTGTGCGCGAAGCAGCCGCTTCTCCTGCTCCGGGAGCCGGACAGAGCGGTAGCTTGTACGAGGGCGAAGAACGAAGCCGCAGAGCACCGGGCTTCTGCGCGCACCCTAAGGACTGCTAGAGGACCGTGGTGGCCGCTCGCCTGCCCCTTCAATTCCATTCTAGCATCCTTATGGAAGGTGTTCCAGGACAATATTCCTGAGTTTTGAATTCGTCCTGATGCAGCCCCTCCTGGGAAACTCGTGCTCGTCCTCTGAGGCTCCGAGTGCAGAGACCTCGATGGCAACTGCAGAAATGAAGGGCTGCGTTGAGTTGTCGAGAAGCAAGAACATAGCCAGCGCCTTGTGTTTGGGAGTCAGCAGCTGCTAGACTTTTGCGATTGTCTTCACGGTGCACTGAATACCAGGACGGCATGTGCACGTTAAAACAACGGGTTGGTCAAGAGTAATCGAAAGATCACGGCCGTCAGAAAGCAGCTTATATATTGCCCTAAAAAGAGTACTGTTTTTGGAGTGTGCAGTAAAATCGTGTTTCTGGACAAGGGAGGCATAAGTGCGCTGCGCTCCTAAGCTATCTCCCTGCGAGACACACTGCCAAAGCTTTTCGCTATGATGCAGTCTAGTGCAGACGCACACTACGGCTCTCCGGAGCTGTCCGAAGCCAAGCGCCGGTGGCCGGCGTCTTTCGGCTGAAGCAGCGCTTCGGAGCGTACGGCTGCCGCTCCGCTGTTGTGTGCGCGAAGCAGCCGCTTCTCCTGCTCCGGGAGCCGGACAGAGCGGTAGCTTGTACGAGGGCGAAGAACGAAGCCGCAGAGCACCGGGCTTCTGCGCGCACCCTAAGGACTGCTAGAGGACCGTGGTGGCCGCTCGCCTGCCCCTTCAATTCCATTCTAGCATCCTTATGGAAGGTGTTCCAGGACAATTTTCCTGAGTTTTGAATTCGTCCTGATGCAGCCCCTCCTGGGAAACTCGTGCTCGTCCTCTGAGGCTCCGAGTGCAGAGACCTCGATGGCAACTGCAGAAATGAAGGGCTGCGTTGAGTTGTCGAGAAGCAAGAACATAGACAGCGCCTTGTGTTTGGGAGTCAGCAGCTGCTAGACTTTTGCGATTGTCTTCACGGTGCACTGAATACCAGGACGGCATGTGCACGTTAAAACAACGAGTTGGGCAAGAGTAATCGAAAGATCACGGCCGTCAGAAAGCAGCTTATATATTGCCCTAAAAAGAGTACTGCTTTTGGAGTGTGCAGTAAAATCGTGTTTCTGGACAAGGGAGGCATAAGTGCGCTGCGCTCCTAAGCTATCTCCCTGCGAGACACACTGCCAAAGCTTTTCGCTATCATGCAGTCCAGTGCAGACGCACACTACGGCTCTCCGGAGCTGTCCGAAGCCAAGCGCCGGTGGCCGGCGTCTTTCGGCTGAAGCAGCGCTTCGGAGCGGACGGCTGTTGTGTGCGCGAAGCAGCCGCTTCTCCTGCTCCGGGAGCCGGACAGAGCGGTAGCTTGTACGAGGGCGAAGAACGAAGCCGCAGAGCACCGGGCTTCTGCGCGCACCCTAAGGACTGCTAGAGGACCGTGGTGGCCGCTCACCTGCCCCTTCAATTCCCTTCAAGCATCCTTATGGAAGATGTTCCAGGACAATTTTCCTGAGTTTTGAATTCGTCCTGATGCAGCCCCTCCTGGGAAACTCGTGCTCGTCCTCTGAGGCTCCGAGTGCAGAGACCTCGATGGCAACTGCAGAAATGAAGGGCTGCGTTGAGTTGTCGAGAAGCAAGAACATAGCCAGCGCCTTGTGTTTGGGAGTCAGCAGCTGCTAGACTTTTGCGATTGCTTTCACTGTGCACTGAATACCAGGACGGCATGTGCACGTTAAAACAACGAGCTGGGCAAGAGTAATCGAAAGATCACGGCCGTCAGAAAGCAGCTTATATATTGCCCTAAAAAGAGCACTGCTTTTGGAGTGTGCAGTAAAATCGTGTTTCTGGACAAGGGAGGCATAAGTGCGCTGCGCTCCTAAGCTATCTCCCTGCGAGACACACTGCCAAAGCTTTTTGCTATGATGCAGTCTAGTGCAGACGCACACTACGGCTCTCGGCTGCTGTCCTAAGTGAAGCGCTGGTCGCCGGCGTCTTTCGGCTGAAGTAGCGCTTCGGAGCGTACGGCTGCCGCTCCGCTGTTGTGTGCGCGAAGCAGCCGCTTCTCCTGCTCCGGGAGCCGGACAGAGCGCTAGCTTGTACGAGGGCGAAGAACGAAGCCGCAGAGCACCGGGCTTCTGCGCGCACCCTAAGGACTGCTAGAGGACCGTGGTGGCCGCTCACCTGCCTCTTCAATTCCCTTCTAGCATACTTATGGAAGGTGTTCCAGGACAATTTTCCTGAGTTTTGAATTCGTCCTGATGCAGCCCCTCCTGGGAAACTCGTGCTCGTCCTCTGAGTGTCCGACATGCAGAGACCTCGATGGCAACTGCAGAAATGAAGGGCTGCGTTGAGTTGTCGAGAAGCAAGAACATAGCCAGCGCCTTGTGTTTGGGAGTCAGCAGTTGCTGGACTTTTGCGATTGCTTTCACGGTGCACTGAATACCAGGACGGCATGTGCACGTTAAAACAACGAGCTGGGCAAGAGCAGGAAGGGAGCACGGCCATCAAAGAGCATCTGGCATCTTGCCCTGGAAAGAGCACTGCTTTTGGAGTGTGCAGTAAAATCGTGTTTCTGGACAAGGGAGGCATAAGTGCGCTGCGCTCCTAAGCTATCTCCCTGCGAGACACACTGCCAAAGCTTTTCGCTATGATGCAGTCTAGTGCAGACGCACACTAGGGCTCTCCGGAGCTGTCCGAAGCCAAGCGCCGGTGGCCGGCGTCTTTCGGCTGAAGCAGCGCTTCGGAGCGTACGGCTGTTGTGTGCGCGAAGCAGCCGCTTCTCCTGCTCCGGGAGCCGGACAGAGCGCTAGCTTGTACGAGGGCGAAGAACGAAGCCGCAGAGCACCGGGCTTCTGCGCGCACCCTAAGGACTGCTAGAGGACCGTGGTGGCCGCTCGCCTGCCCCTTCAATTCCCTTCTAGCATCCTTATGGAAGGTGTTCCAGGACAATTTTCCTGAGTTTTGAATTCGTCCTGATGCAGCCCCTCCTGGGAAACTCGTGCTCGTCCTCTGAGTGTCCGACATGCAGAGACCTCGATGGCAACTGCAGAAATGAAGGGCTGCGTTGAGTTGTCGAGAAGCAAGAACATAGACAGCGCCTTGTGTTTGGGAGTCAGCAGCTGCTGGACTTTTGCGATTGCTTTCACGGTGCACTGAATACCAGGACGGCATGTGCACGTTAAAACAACGAGCTGGGCAAGAGTAATCGAAAGATCACGGCCGTCAGAAAGCAGCTTATATATTGCCCTGGAAAGGACAGTGTTTTTGAAATGTGCAGTAAAATCGTGTTTCTGGACAAGGGCGGCATAAGTGCGCTACGCTCCTAAGCTATCTCCCTGCGAGACACACTGCCAAAGCTTTTCGCTATGATGCAGTCTAGTGCAGACGCACACTGCGGCTCTCCGGAGCTGTCCGAAGCCAAGCACCGGTGGCCGGCGTCTTTTGGCTGAAGCAGCGCTTCGGAGCGTACGGCTGTTGTGTGCGCGAAGCAGCCGCTTCTCCTGCTCCGGGAGCCGGACAGAGCGGTAGCTTGTACGAGGGCGAAGAACGAAGCCGCAGAGCACCGGGCTTCTGCGCGCACCCTAAGGACTGCTAGAGGACCGTGGTGGCTGCTCACCTGCCTCTTCAATTCCCTTCTAGCATCCTTATGGAAGATGTTCCAGGACAATTTTCCTGAGTTTTGAATTCGTCCTGATGCAGCCCCTCCTGGGAAACTCGTGCTCGTCCTCTGAGGCTCCGAGTGCAGAGACCTCGATGGCAACTGCAGAAATGAAGGGCTGCGTTGAGTTGTCGAGAAGCAAGAACATAGCCAGCGCCTTGTGTTTGGGAGTCAGCAGTTGCTGGACTTTTGCGATTGCTTTCACGGTGCACTGAATACCAGGACGGCATGTGCACGTTAAAACAACGAGCTGGGCAAGAGCAGGAAGGGAGCACGGCCATCAAAGAGCATCTGGCATCTTGCCCTGGAAAGAGCACTGCTTTTGGAGTGTGCAGTAAAATCGTGTTTCTGGACAAGGGAGGCATAAGTGCGCTGCGCTCCTAAGCTATCTCCCTGCGAGACACACTGCCAAAGCTTTTCGCTATGATGCAGTCTAGTGCAGACGCACACTACGGCTCTCCGGAGCTGTCCGAAGCCAAGCGCCGGTGGCCGGCGTCTTTCGGCTGAAGCAGCGCTTCGGAGCGTACGGCTGTTGTGTGCGCGAAGCAGCCGCTTCTCCTGCTCCGGGAGCCGGACAGAGCGGTAGCTTGTACGAGGGCGAAGAACGAAGCCGCAGAGCACCGGGCTTCTGCGCGCACCCTAAGGACTGCTAGAGGACCGTGGTGGCTGCTCACCTGCCTCTTCAATTCCCTTCTAGCATACTTATGGAAGATGTTCCAGGACAATTTTCCTGAGTTTTGAATTCGTCCTGATGCAGCCCCTCCTGGGAAACTCGTGCTCGTCCTCTGAGGCTCCGAGTGCAGAGACCTCGATGGCAACTGCAGAAATGAAGGGCTGCGTTGAGTTGTCGAGAAGCAAGAACATAGCCAGCGCCTTGTGTTTGGGAGTCAGCAGTTGCTGGACTTTTGCGATTGCTTTCACGGTGCACTGAATACCAGGACGGCATGTGCACGTTAAAACAACGAGCTGGGCAAGAGCAGGAAGGGAGCACGGCCATCAAAGAGCATCTGGCATCTTGCCCTGGAAAGAGCACTGCTTTTGGAGTGTGCAGTAAAATCGTGTTTCTGGACAAGGGAGGCATAAGTGCGCTGCGCTCCTAAGCTATCTCCCTGCGAGACACACTGCCAAAGCTTTTCGCTATGATGCAGTCTAGTGCAGACGCACACTACGGCTCTCGGCTGCTGTCCTAAGCGAAGCGCTGGTCGCCGGCGTCTTTCGGCTGAAGTAGCGCTTCGGAGCGTACGGCTGCCGTTCCGCTGTTGTGTGCGCGAAGCAGCCGCTTCTCCTGCTCCGGGAGACGGACAGAGCGCTAGCTCGTACGAGGGCGAAGAACGAAGCCGCAGAGCACCGGGCTTCTGCGCGCACCCTAAGGACTGCTAGAGGACCGTGGTGGCCGCTCGCCTGCCCCTTCAATTCCATTCTAGCATCCTTATGGAAGATGTTCCAGGACAATTTTCCTGAGTTTTGAATTCGTCCTGATGCAGCCCCTCCTGGGAAACTCGTGCTCGTCCTCTGAGGCTCCGAGTGCAGAGACCTCGATGGCAACTGCAGAAATGAAGGGCTGCGTTGAGTTGTCGAGAAGCAAGAACATAGCCAGCGCCTTGTGTTTGGGAGTCAGCAGTTGCAGGACTTTTGCGATTGCTTTCACGGTGCACTGAATACCAGGACGGCATGTGCACGTTAAAACAACGAGCTGGGCAAGAGCAGGAAGGGAGCACGGCCATCAAAGAGCATCTGGCATCTTGCCCTGGAAAGAGCACTGCTTTTGGAGTGTGCAGTAAAATCGTGTTTCTGGACAAGGGAGGCATAAGTGCGCTGCGCTCCTAAGCTATCTCCCTGCGAGACACACTGCCAAAGCTTTTCGCTATGATGCAGTCTAGTGCAGACGCACACTACGGCTCTCCGGAGCTGTCCGAAGCCAAGCGCCGGTGGCCGGCGTCTTTCGGCTGAAGCAGCGCTTCGGAGCGTACGGCTGTTGTGTGCGCGAAGCAGCCGCTTCTCCTGCTCCGGGAGCCGGACAGAGCGGTAGCTTGTACGAGGGCGAAGAACGAAGCCGCAGAGCACCGGGCTTCTGCGCGCACCCTAAGGACTGCTAGAGGACCGTGGTGGCCGCTCGCCTGCCCCTTCAATTCCATTCTAGCATCCTTATGGAAGGTGTTCCAGGACAATTTTCCTGAGTTTTGAATTCGTCCTGATGCAGCCCCTCCTGGGAAACTCGTGCTCGTCCTCTGAGTGTCCGACATGCAGAGACCTCGATGGCAACTGCAGAAATGAAGGGCTGCGTTGAGTTGTCGAGAAGCAAGAACATAGACAGCGCCTTGTGTTTGGGAGTCAGCAGCTGCTGGACTTTTGCGATTGCTTTCACGGTGCACTGAATACCAGGACGGCATGTGCACGTTAAAACAACGAGCTGGGCAAGAGTAATCGAAAGATCACGGCCGTCAGAAAGCAGCTTATATATTGCCCTGGAAAGGACAGTGTTTTTGAAATGTGCAGTAAAATCGTGTTTCTGGACAAGGGCGGCATAAGTGCGCTACGCTGCTAAGCTATCTCCCTGCGAGACACACTGCCAAAGCTTTTCGCTATGATGCAGTCTAGTGCAGACGCACACTGCGGCTCTCCGGAGCTGTCCGAAGCCAAGCGCCGGTGGCCGGCGTCTTTCGGCTGAAGCAGCGCTTCGGAGCGGACGGCTGTTGTGTGCGCGAAGCAGCCGCTTCTCCTGCTCCGGGAGCCGGACAGAGCGGTAGCTTGTACGAGGGCGAAGAACGAAGCCGCAGAGCACCGGGCTTCTGCGCGCACCCTAAGGACTGCTAGAGGACCGTGGTGGCTGCTCACCTGCCTCTTCAATTCCCTTCTAGCATCCTTATGGAAGATGTTCCAGGACAATTTTCCTGAGTTTTGAATTCGTCCTGATGCAGCCCCTCCTGGGAAACTCGTGCTCGTCCTCTGAGGCTCCGAGTGCAGAGACCTCGATGGCAACTGCAGAAATGAAGGGCTGCGTTGAGTTGTCGAGAAGCAAGAACATAGCCAGCGCCTTGTGTTTGGGAGTCAGCAGTTGCTGGACTTTTGCGATTGCTTTCACGGTGCACTGAATACCAGGACGGCATGTGCACGTTAAAACAACGAGCTGGGCAAGAGCAGGAAGGGAGCACGGCCATCAAAGAGCATCTGGCATCTTGCCCTGGAAAGAGCACTGCTTTTGGAGTGTGCAGTAAAATCGTGTTTCTGGACAAGGGAGGCATAAGTGCGCTGCGCTCCTAAGCTATCTCCCTGCGAGACACACTGCCAAAGCTTTTCGCTATGATGCAGTCTAGTGCAGACGCACACTACGGCTCTCCGGAGCTGTCCGAAGCCAAGCGCCGGTGGCCGGCGTCTTTCGGCTGAAGCAGCGCTTCGGAGCGTACGGCTGTTGTGTGCGCGAAGCAGCCGCTTCTCCTGCTCCGGGAGCCGGACAGAGCGGTAGCTTGTACGAGGGCGAAGAACGAAGCCGCAGAGCACCGGGCTTCTGCGCGCACCCTAAGGACTGCTAGAGGACCGTGGTGGCTGCTCACCTGCCTCTTCAATTCCCTTCTAGCATACTTATGGAAGATGTTCCAGGACAATTTTCCTGAGTTTTGAATTCGTCCTGATGCAGCCCCTCCTGGGAAACTCGTGCTCGTCCTCTGAGGCTCCGAGTGCAGAGACCTCGATGGCAACTGCAGAAATGAAGGGCTGCGTTGAGTTGTCGAGAAGCAAGAACATAGCCAGCGCCTTGTGTTTGGGAGTCAGCAGTTGCTGGACTTTTGCGATTGCTTTCACGGTGCACTGAATACCAGGACGGCATGTGCACGTTAAAACAACGAGCTGGGCAAGAGCAGGAAGGGAGCACGGCCATCAAAGAGCATCTGGCATCTTGCCCTGGAAAGAGCACTGCTTTTGGAGTGTGCAGTAAAATCGTGTTTCTGGACAAGGGAGGCATAAGTGCGCTGCGCTCCTAAGTTATCTCCCTGCGAGACACACTGCCAAAGCTTTTCGCTATGATGCAGTCTAGTGCAGACGCACACTACGGCTCTCGGCTGCTGTCCTAAGCGAAGCGCTGGTCGCCGGCGTCTTTCGGCTGAAGTAGCGCTTCGGAGCGTACGGCTGCCGTTCCGCTGTTGTGTGCGCGAAGCAGCCGCTTCTCCTGCTCCGGGAGACGGACAGAGCGCTAGCTCGTACGAGGGCGAAGAACGAAGCCGCAGAGCACCGGGCTTCTGCGCGCACCCTAAGGACTGCTAGAGGACCGTGGTGGCCGCTCGCCTGCCCCTTCAATTCCATTCTAGCATCCTTATGGAAGATGTTCCAGGACAATTTTCCTGAGTTTTGAATTCGTCCTGATGCAGCCCCTCCTGGGAAACTCGTGCTCGTCCTCTGAGGCTCCGAGTGCAGAGACCTCGATGGCAACTGCAGAAATGAAGGGCTGCGTTGAGTTGTCGAGAAGCAAGAACATAGCCAGCGCCTTGTGTTTGGGAGTCAGCAGTTGCAGGACTTTTGCGATTGCTTTCACGGTGCACTGAATACCAGGACGGCATGTGCACGTTAAAACAACGAGCTGGGCAAGAGCAGGAAGGGAGCACGGCCATCAAAGAGCATCTGGCATCTTGCCCTGGAAAGAGCACTGCTTTTGGAGTGTGCAGTAAAATCGTGTTTCTGGACAAGGGAGGCATAAGTGCGCTGCGCTCCTAAGCTATCTCCCTGCGAGACACACTGCCAAAGCTTTTCGCTATGATGCAGTCTAGTGCAGACGCACACTACGGCTCTCGGCTGCTGTCCTAAGTGAAGCGCTGGTCGCCGGCGTCTTTCGGCTGAAGTAGCGCTTCGGAGCGTACGGCTGCCGCTCCGCTGTTGTGTGCGCGAAGCAGCCGCTTCTCCTGCTCCGGGAGCCGGACAGAGCGCTAGCTTGTACGAGGGCGAAGAACGAAGCCGCAGAGCACCGGGCTTCTGCGCGCACCCTAAGGACTGCTAGAGGACCGTGGTGGCCGCTCACCTGCCTCTTCAATTCCGTTCTAGCATACTTATGGAAGATATTCCAGGACAATTTTCCTGAGTTTTGAATTCGTCCTGATGCAGCCCCTCCTGGGAAACTTGTGCTCGTCCTCTGAGGCTCCGAGTGCAGAGACCTCGATGGCAACTGCAGAAATGAAGGGCTGCGTTGAGTTGTCGAGAAGCAAGAACATAGCCAGCGCCTTGTGTTTGGGAGTCAGCAGTTGCTGGACTTTTGCGATTGCTTTCACGGTGCACTGAATACCAGGACGGCATGTGCACGTTAAAACAACGAGCTGGGCAAGAGTAATCGAAAGATCACGGCCGTCAGAAAGCAGCTTATATATTGCCCTGGAAAGGACAGTGTTTTTGAAATGTGCAGTAAAATCGTGTTTCTGGACAAGGGCGGCATAAGTGCGCTACGCTCCTAAGCTATCTCCCTGCGAGACACACTGCCAAAGCTTTTCGCTATGATGCAGTCTAGTGCAGACGCACACTACGGCTCTCCGGAGCTGTCCGAAGCCAAGCGCCGGTGGCCGGCGTCTTTCGGCTGAAGCAGCGCTTCGGAGCGTACGGCTGTTGTGTGCGCGAAGCAGCCGCTTCTCCTGCTCCGGGAGCCGGACAGAGCGCTAGCTTGTACGAGGGCGAAGAACGAAGCCGCAGAGCACCGGGCTTCTGCGCGCACCCTAAGGACTGCTAGAGGACCGTGGTGGCTGCTCACCTGCCTCTTCAATTCCATTCTAGCATCCTTATGGAAGATGTTCCAGGACAATTTTCCTGAGTTTTGAATTCGTCCTGATGCAGCCCCTCCTGGGAAACTCGTGCTCGTCCTCTGAGGCTCCGAGTGCAGAGACCTCGATGGCAACTGCAGAAATGAAGGGCTGCGTTGAGTTGTCGAGAAGCAAGAACATAGCCAGCGCCTTGTGTTTGGGAGTCAGCAGCTGCTGGACTTTTGCGATTGCTTTCACTGTGCACTGAATACCAGGACGGCATGTGCACGTTAAAACAACGAGCTGGGCAAGAGTAATCGAAAGATCACGGCCGTCAGAAAGCAGCTTATATATTGCCCTGGAAAGGACAGTGTTTTTGGAGTGTGCAGTAAAATCGTGTTTCTGGACAAGGGCGGCATAAGTGCGCTGAGCTCCTAAGCTATATCCCTGCGAGACACACTGCCAAAGCTTTTCGCTATGATGCAGTCTAGTGCAGACGCACACTACGGCTCTCCGGAGCTGTCCGAAGCCAAGCGCCGGTGGCCGGCGTCTTTCGGCTGAAGCAGCGCTTCGGAGCGGACGGCTGTTGTGTGCGCGAAGCAGCCGCTTCTCCTGCTCCGGGAGCCGGACAGAGCGGTAGCTTGTACGAGGGCGAAGAACGAAGCCGCAGAGCACCGGGCTTCTGCGCGCAGCCTAAGGACTGCTAGAGGACCGTGGTGGCTGCTCACCTGCCTCTTCAATTCCCTTCTAGCATCCTTATGGAAGATGTTCCAGGACAATTTTCCTGAGTTTTGAATTCGTCCTGATGCAGCCCCTCCTGGGAAACTCGTGCTCGTCCTCTGAGTCTCCGACATGCAGAGACCTCGATGGCAACTGCAGAAATGAAGGGCTGCGTTGAGTTGTCGAGAAGCAAGAACATAGCCAGCGCCTTGTGTTTGGGAGTCAGCAGTTGCTGGACTTTTGCGATTGCTTTCACGGTGCACTGAATACCAGGACGGCATGTGCACGTTAAAACAACGAGCTGGGCAAGAGCAGGAAGGGAGCACGGCCATCAAAGAGCATCTGACATCTTGCCCTGGAAAGAGCACTGCTTTTGGAGTGTGCAGTAAAATCGTGTTTCTGGACAAGGGAGGCATAAGTGCGCTGCGCTCCTAAGCTATCTCCCTGCGAGACACACTGCCAAAGCTTTTCGCTATGATGCAGTCTAGTGCAGACGCACACTACGGCTCTCCGGAGCTGTCCGAAGCCAAGCGCCGGTGGCCGGCGTCTTTCGGCTGAAGCAGCGCTTCGGAGCGTACGGCTGTTGTGTGCGCGAAGCAGCCGCTTCTCCTGCTCCGGGAGCCGGACAGAGCGGTAGCTTGTACGAGGGCGAAGAACGAAGCCGCAGAGCACCGGGCTTCTGCGCGCACCCTAAGGACTGCTAGAGGACCGTGGTGGCCGCTCGCCTGCCCCTTCAATTCCATTCTAGCATCCTTATGGAAGGTGTTCCAGGACAATTTTCCTGAGTTTTGAATTCGTCCTGATGCAGCCCCTCCTGGGAAACTCGTGCTCGTCCTCTGAGGCTCCGACATGCAGAGACCTCGATGGCAACTGCAGAAATGAAGGGCTGCGTTGAGTTGTCGAGAAGCAAGAACATAGCCAGCGCCTTGTGTTTGGGAGTCAGCAGTTGCTGGACTTTTGCGATTGCTTTCACGGTGCACTGAATACCAGGACGGCATGTGCACGTTAAAACAACGGGTTGGTCAAGAGTAATCGAAAGATCACGGCCGTCAGAAAGCAGCTTATATATTGCCCTAAAAAGAGTACTGTTTTTGGAGTGTGCAGTAAAATCGTGTTTCTGGACAAGGGAGGCATAAGTGCGCTGCGCTCCTAAGCTATCTCCCTGCGAGACACACTGCCAAAGCTTTTCGCTATGATGCAGTCTAGTGCAGACGCACACTACGGCTCTCCGGAGCTGTCCGAAGCCAAGCGCCGGTGGCCGGCGTCTTTCGGCTGAAGCAGCGCTTCGGAGCGTACGGCTGCCGCTCCGCTGTTGTGTGCGCGAAGCAGCCGCTTCTCCTGCTCCGGGAGCCGGACAGAGCGGTAGCTTGTACGAGGGCGAAGAACGAAGCCGCAGAGCACCGGGCTTCTGCGCGCACCCTAAGGACTGCTAGAGGACCGTGGTGGCCGCTCGCCTGCCCCTTCAATTCCATTCTAGCATCCTTATGGAAGGTGTTCCAGGACAATTTTCCTGAGTTTTGAATTCGTCCTGATGCAGCCCCTCCTGGGAAACTCGTGCTCGTCCTCTGAGGCTCCGAGTGCAGAGACCTCGATGGCAACTGCAGAAATGAAGGGCTGCGTTGAGTTGTCGAGAAGCAAGAACATAGACAGCGCCTTGTGTTTGGGAGTCAGCAGCTGCTAGACTTTTGCGATTGTCTTCACGGTGCACTGAATACCAGGACGGCATGTGCACGTTAAAACAACGAGTTGGGCAAGAGTAATCGAAAGATCACGGCCGTCAGAAAGCAGCTTATATATTGCCCTAAAAAGAGTACTGCTTTTGGAGTGTGCAGTAAAATCGTGTTTCTGGACAAGGGAGGCATAAGTGCGCTGCGCTCCTAAGCTATCTCCCTGCGAGACACACTGCCAAAGCTTTTCGCTATGATGCAGTCTAGTGCAGACGCACACTACGGCTCTCCGGAGCTGTCCGAAGCCAAGCGCCGGTGGCCGGCGTCTTTCGGCTGAAGCAGCGTTTCGGAGCGTACGGCTGTTGTGTGCGCGAAGCAGCCGCTTCTCCTGCTCCGGGAGCCGGACAGAGCGGTAGCTTGTACGAGGGCGAAGAACGAAGCCGCAGAGCACCGGGCTTCTGCGCGCACCCTAAGGACTGCTAGAGGACCGTGGTGGCCGCTCGCCTGCCCCTTCAATTCCATTCTAGCATCCTTATGGAAGGTGTTCCAGGACAATTTTCCTGAGTTTTGAATTCGTCCTGATGCAGCCCCTCCTGGGAAACTCGTGCTCGTCCTCTGAGGCTCCGACATGCAGAGACCTCGATGGCAACTGCAGAAATGAAGGGCTGCGTTGAGTTGTCGAGAAGCAAGAACATAGACAGCGCCTTGTGTTTGGGAGTCAGCAGCTGCTAGACTTTTGCGATTGTCTTCACGGTGCACTGAATACCAGGACGGCATGTGCACGTTAAAACAACGAGTTGGGCAAGAGTAATCGAAAGATCACGGCCGTCAGAAAGCAGCTTATATATTGCCCTAAAAAGAGTACTGCTTTTGGAGTGTGCAGTAAAATCGTGTTTCTGGACAAGGGAGGCATAAGTGCGCTGCGCTCCTAAGCTATCTCCCTGCGAGACACACTGCCAAAGCTTTTCGCTATGATGCAGTCTAGTGCAGACGCACACTAGGGCTCTCCGGAGCTGTCCGAAGCCAAGCGCCGGTGGCCGGCGTCTTTCGGCTGAAGCAGCGCTTCGGAGCGGACGGCTGTTGTGTGCGCGAAGCAGCCGCTTCTCCTGCTCCGGGAGCCGGACAGAGCGGTAGCTTGTACGAGGGCGAAGAACGAAGCCGCAGAGCACCGGGCTTCTGCGCGCACCCTAAGGACTGCTAGAGGACCGTGGTGGCCGCTCACCTGCCTCTTCAATTCCCTTCTAGCATACTTATGGAAGATGTTCCAGGACAATTTTCCTGAGTTTTGAATTCGTCCTGATGCAGCCCCTCCTGGGAAACTCGTGCTCGTCCTCTGAGGCTCCGAGTGCAGAGACCTCGATGGCAACTGCAGAAATGAAGGGCTGCGTTGAGTTGTCGAGAAGCAAGAACATAGCCAGCGCCTTGTGTTTGGGAGTCAGCAGTTGCTGGACTTTTGCGATTGCTTTCACGGTGCACTGAATACCAGGACGGCATGTGCACGTTAAAACAACGAGCTGGGCAAGAGTAATCGAAAGATCACGGCCGTCAGAAAGCAGCTTATATATTGCCCTGGAAAGGACAGTGTTTTTGAAATGTGCAGTAAAATCGTGTTTCTGGACAAGGGCGGCATAAGTGCGCTACGCTCCTAAGCTATCTCCCTGCGAGACACACTGCCAAAGCTTTTCGCTATGATGCAGTCTAGTGCAGACGCACACTAGGGCTCTCCGGAGCTGTCCGAAGCCAATCGCCGGTGGCCGGCGTCTTTCGGCTGAAGCAGCGCTTCGGAGCGTACGGCTGTTGTGTGCGCGAAGCAGCCGCTTCTCCTGCTCCGGGAGCCGGACAGAGCGCTAGCTTGTACGAGGGCGAAGAACGAAGCCGCAGAGCACCGGGCTTCTGCGCGCACCCTAAGGACTGCTAGAGGACCGTGGTGGCCGCTCGCCTGCCCCTTCAATTCCCTTCTAGCATCCTTATGGAAGGTGTTCCAGGACAATTTTCCTGAGTTTTGAATTCGTCCTGATGCAGCCCCTCCTGGGAAACTCGTGCTCGTCCTCTGAGTGTCCGACATGCAGAGACCTCGATGGCAACTGCAGAAATGAAGGGCTGCGTTGAGTTGTCGAGAAGCAAGAACATAGACAGCGCCTTGTGTTTGGGAGTCAGCAGTTGCTGGACTTTTGCGATTGCTTTCACGGTGCACTGAATACCAGGACGGCATGTGCACGTTAAAACAACGAGCTGGGCAAGAGCAGGAAGGGAGCACGGCCATCAAAGAGCATCTGGCATCTTGCCCTGGAAAGAGCACTGCTTTTGGAGTGTGCAGTAAAATCGTGTTTCTGGACAAGGGAGGCATAAGTGCGCTGCGCTCCTAAGCTATCTCCCTGCGAGACACACTGCCAAAGCTTTTCGCTATGATGCAGTCTAGTGCAGACGCACACTACGGCTCTCCGGAGCTGTCCGAAGCCAAGCGCCGGTGGCCGGCGTCTTTCGGCTGAAGCAGCGCTTCGGAGCGTACGGCTGTTGTGTGCGCGAAGCAGCCGCTTCTCCTGCTCCGGGAGCCGGACAGAGCGCTAGCTTGTACGAGGGCGAAGAACGAAGCCGCAGAGCACCGGGCTTCTGCGCGCACCCTAAGGACTGCTAGAGGACCGTGGTGGCCGCTCGCCTGCCCCTTCAATTCCCTTCTAGCATCCTTATGGAAGGTGTTCCAGGACAATTTTCCTGAGTTTTGAATTCGTCCTGATGCAGCCCCTCCTGGGAAACTCGTGCTCGTCCTCTGAGTGTCCGACATGCAGAGACCTCGATGGCAACTGCAGAAATGAAGGGCTGCGTTGAGTTGTCGAGAAGCAAGAACATAGACAGCGCCTTGTGTTTGGGAGTCAGCAGTTGCTGGACTTTTGCGATTGCTTTCACGGTGCACTGAATACCAGGACGGCATGTGCACGTTAAAACAACGAGCTGGGCAAGAGTAATCGAAAGATCACGGCCGTCAGAAAGCAGCTTATATATTGCCCTGGAAAGGACAGTGTTTTTGAAATGTGCAGTAAAATCGTGTTTCTGGACAAGGGCGGCATAAGTGCGCTACGCTCCTAAGCTATCTCCCTGCGAGACACACTGCCAAAGCTTTTCGCTATGATGCAGTCTAGTGCAGACGCACACTGCGGCTCTCCGGAGCTGTCCGAAGCCAAGCACCGGTGGCCGGCGTCTTTTGGCTGAAGCAGCGCTTCGGAGCGTACGGCTGTTGTGTGCGCGAAGCAGCCGCTTCTCCTGCTCCGGGAGCCGGACAGAGCGGTAGCTTGTACGAGGGCGAAGAACGAAGCCGCAGAGCACCGGGCTTCTGCGCGCAGCCTAAGGACTGCTAGAGGACCGTGGTGGCTGCTCACCTGCCTCTTCAATTCCCTTCTAGCATCCTTATGGAAGATGTTCCAGGACAATTTTCCTGAGTTTTGAATTCGTCCTGATGCCGCCCCTCCTGGGAAACTCGTGCTCGTCCTCTGAGGCTCCGAGTGCAGAGACCTCGATGGCAACTGCAGAAATGAAGGGCTGCGTTGAGTTGTCGAGAAGCAAGAACATAGCCAGCGCCTTGTGTTTGGGAGTCAGCAGTTGCTGGACTTTTGCGATTGCTTTCACGGTGCACTGAATACCAGGACGGCATGTGCACGTTAAAACAACGAGCTGGGCAAGAGCAGGAAGGGAGCACGGCCATCAAAGAGCATCTGGCATCTTGCCCTGGAAAGAGCACTGTTTTTGGAGTGTGCAGTAAAATCGTGTTTCTGGACAAGGGAGGCATAAGTGCGCTGCGCTCCTAAGCTATCTCCCTGCGAGACACACTGCCAAAGCTTTTCGCTATGATGCAGTCTAGTGCAGACGCACACTACGGCTCTCCGGAACTGTCCGAAGCCAAACGCCGGTGGCCGGCGTCTTTCGGCTGAAGCAGCGCTTCGGAGCGTACGGCTGTTGTGTGCGCGAAGCAGCCGCTTCTCCTGCTCCGGGAGCCGGACAGAGCGGTAGCTTGTACGAGGGCGAAGAACGAAGCCGCAGAGCACCGGGCTTCTGCGCGCACCCTAAGGACTGCTAGAGGACCGTGGTGGCCGCTCGCCTGCCCCTTCAATTCCATTCTAGCATCCTTATGGAAGGTGTTCCAGGACAATTTTCCTGAGTTTTGAATTCGTCCTGATGCAGCCCCTCCTGGGAAACTCGTGCTCGTCCTCTGAGGCTCCGAGTGCAGAGACCTCGATGGCAACTGCAGAAATGAAGGGCTGCGTTGAGTTGTCGAGAAGCAAGAACATAGACAGCGCCTTGTGTTTGGGAGTCAGCAGCTGCTAGACTTTTGCGATTGTCTTCACGGTGCACTGAATACCAGGACGGCATGTGCACGTTAAAACAACGGGTTGGTCAAGAGTAATCGAAAGATCACGGCCGTCAGAAAGCAGCTTATATATTGCCCTAAAAAGAGTACTGCTTTTGGAGTGTGCAGTAAAATCGTGTTTCTGGACAAGGGAGGCATAAGTGCGCTGCGCTCCTAAGCTATCTCCCTGCGAGACACACTGCCAAAGCTTTTCGCTATGATGCAGTCTAGTGCAGACGCACACTACGGCTCTCGGCTGCTATCCTAAGCGAAGCGCTGGTCGCCGGCGTCTTTCGGCTGAAGCAGCGCTTCGGAGCGTACGGCTGCCGCTCCGCTGTTGTGTGCGCGAAGCAGCCGCTTCTCCTGCTCCGGGAGCCGGACAGAGCGGTAGCTTGTACGAGGGCGAAGAACGAAGCCGCAGAGCACCGGGCTTCTGCGCGCACCCTAAGGACTGCTAGAGGACCGTGGTGGCCGCTCGCCTGCCCCTTCAATTCCATTCTAGCATCCTTATGGAAGGTGTTCCAGGACAATTTTCCTGAGTTTTGAATTCGTCCTGATGCAGCCCCTCCTGGGAAACTCGTGCTCGTCCTCTGAGTCTCCGAGTGCAGAGACCTCGATGGCAACTGCAGAAATGAAGGGCTGCGTTGAGTTGTCGAGAAGCAAGAACATAGACAGCGCCTTGTGTTTGGGAGTCAGCAGCTGCTAGACTTTTGCGATTGTCTTCACGGTGCACTGAATACCAGGACGGCATGTGCACGTTAAAACAACGAGTTGGGCAAGAGTAATCGAAAGATCACGGCCGTCAGAAAGCAGCTTATATATTGCCCTAAAAAGAGTACTGCTTTTGGAGTGTGCAGTAAAATCGTGTTTCTGGACAAGGGAGGCATAAGTGCGCTGCGCTCCTAAGCTATCTCCCTGCGAGACACACTGCCAAAGCTTTTCGCTATGATGCAGTCTAGTGCAGACGCACACTAGGGCTCTCCGGAGCTGTCCGAAGCCAAGCGCCGGTGGCCGGCGTCTTTCGGCTGAAGCAGCGCTTCGGAGCGGACGGCTGTTGTGTGCGCGAAGCAGCCGCTTCTCCTGCTCCGGGAGCCGGACAGAGCGGTAGCTTGTACGAGGGCGAAGAACGAAGCCGCAGAGCACCGGGCTTTTGCGCGCACCCTAAGGACTGCTAGAGGACCGTGGTGGCCGCTCGCCTGCCCCTTCAATTCCATTCTAGCATCCTTATGGAAGGTGTTCCAGGACAATTTTCCTGAGTTTTGAATTCGTCCTGATGCAGCCCCTCCTGGGAAACTCGTGCTCGTCCTCTGAGGCTCCGAGTGCAGAGACCTCGATGGCAACTGCAGAAATAAAGGGCTGCGTTGAGTTGTCGAGAAGCAAGAACATAGCCAGCGCCTTGTGTTTGGGAGTCAGCAGCTGCTGGACTTTTGCGATTGCTTTCACTGTGCACTGAATACCAGGACGGCATGTGCACGTTAAAACAACGAGCTGGGCAAGAGTAATCGAAAGATCACGGCCGTCAGAAAGCAGCTTATATATTGCCCTAAAAAGAGCACTGCTTTTGGAGTGTGCAGTAAAATCGTGTTTCTGGACAAGGGAGGCATAAGTGCGCTACGCTCCTAAGCTATCTCCCTGCGAGACACACTGCCAAAGCTTTTCGCTATGATGCAGTCTAGTGCAGACGCACACTACGGCTCTCGGCTGCTATCCTAAGCGAAGCGCTGGTCGCCGGCGTCTTTCGGCTGAAGTAGCGCTTCGGAGCGTACGGCTGCCGTTCCGCTGTTGTGTGCGCGAAGCAGCCGCTTCTCCTGCTCCGGGAGCCGGACAGAGCGGTAGCTTGTACGAGGGCGAAGAACGAAGCCGCAGAGCACCGGGCTTCTGCGCGCACCCTAAGGACTGCTAGAGGACCGTGGTGGCCGCTCACCTGCCTCTTCAATTCCCTTCTAGCATACTTATGGAAGATGTTCCAGGACAATTTTCCTGAGTTTTGAATTCGTCCTGATGCAGCCCCTCCTGGGAAACTCGTGCTCGTCCTCTGAGTCTCCGAGTGCAGAGACCTCGATGGCAACTGCAGAAATGAAGGGCTGCGTTGAGTTGTCGAGAAGCAAGAACATAGCCAGCGCCTTGTGTTTGGGAGTCAGCAGTTGCTGGACTTTTGCGATTGCTTTCACGGTGCACTGAATACCAGGACGGCATGTGCACGTTAAAACAACGAGCTGGGCAAGAGCAGGAAGGGAGCACGGCCATCAAAGAGCATCTGGCATCTTGCCCTGGAAAGAGCACTGCTTTTGGAGTGTGCAGTAAAATCGTGTTTCTGGACAAGGGAGGCATAAGTGCGCTGCGCTCCTAAGCTATCTCCCTGCGAGACACACTGCCAAAGCTTTTCGCTATGATGCAGTCTAGTGCAGACGCACACTACGGCTCTCCGGAGCTGTCCGAAGCCAAGCGCCGGTGGCCGGCGTCTTTCGGCTGAAGCAGCGCTTCGGAGCGTACGGCTGTTGTGTGCGCGAAGCAGCCGCTTCTCCTGCTCCGGGAGCCGGACAGAGCGGTAGCTTGTACGAGGGCGAAGAACGAAGCCGCAGAGCACCGGGCTTCTGCGCGCACCCTAAGGACTGCTAGAGGACCGTGGTGGCCGCTCGCCTGCCCCTTCAATTCCCTTCTAGCATCCTTATGGAAGGTGTTCCAGGACAATTTTCCTGAGTTTTGAATTCGTCCTGATGCAGCCCCTCCTGGGAAACTCGTGCTCGTCCTCTGAGGCTCCGAGTGCAGAGACCTCGATGGCAACTGCAGAGATGAAGGGCTGCGTTGAGTTGTCGAGAAGCAAGAACATAGACAGCGCCTTGTGTTTGGGAGTCAGCAGCTGCTGGACTTTTGCGATTGCTTTCACTGTGCACTGAATACCAGGACGGCATGTGCACGTTAAAACAACGAGCTGGGCAAGAGTAATCGAAAGATCACGGCCGTCAGAAAGCAGCTTATATATTGCCCTGGAAAGGACAGTGTTTTTGGAGTGTGCAGTAAAATCGTGTTTCTGGACAAAGGCGGCATAAGTGCGCTGCGCTCCTAAGCTATCTCCCTGCGAGACACACTGCCAAAGCTTTTCGCTATGATGCAGTCTAGTGCAGACGCACACTACGGCTCTCGGCTGCTATCCTAAGCGAAGCGCTGGTCGCCGGCGTCTTTCGGCTGAAGTAGCGCTTCGGAGCGTACGGCTGCCGCTCCGCTGTTGTGTGCGCGAAGCAGCCGCTTCTCCTGCTCCGGGAGCCGGACAGAGCGCTAGCTTGTACGAGGGCGAAGAACGAAGCCGCAGAGCACCGGGCTTCTGCGCGCACCCTAAGGACTGCTAGAGGACCGTGGTGGCCGCTCGCCTGCCCCTTCAATTCCATTCTAGCATACTTATGGAAGATGTTCCAGGACAATTTTCCTGAGTTTTGAATTCGTCTTGATGCAGCCCCTCCTGGGAAACTTGTGCTCGTCCTCTGAGGCTCCGAGTGCAGAGACCTCGATGGCAACTGCAGAAATGAAGGGCTGCGTTGAGTTGTCGAGAAGCAAGAACATAGCCAGCGCCTTGTGTTTGGGAGTCAGCAGTTGCAGGACTTTTGCGATTGCTTTCACTGTGCACTGAATACCAGGACGGCATGTGCACGTTAAAACAACGAGCTGGGCAAGAGCAGGAAGGGAGCACGGGCATCAGAGAGCATCTGGCATCTTGCCCAGGAAAGAGCACTGCTTTTGGAGTGTGCAGTAAAATCGTGTTCCTGGACAAGGGAGGCATAAGTGCGCTGCGCTCCTAAGCTATCTCCCTGCGAGACACACTGCCAAAGCTTTTCGCTATGATGCAGTCTAGTGCAGACGCACACTACGGCTCTCCGGAGCTGTCCGAAGCCAAACGCCGGTGGCCGGCGTCTTTCGGCTGAAGCAGCGCTTCGGAGCGTACGGCTGTTGTGTGCGCGAAGCAGCCGCTTCTCCTGCTCCGGGAGCCGGACAGAGCGCTAGCTTGTACGAGGGCGAAGAACGAAGCCGCAGAGCACCGGGCTTCTGCGCGCACCCTAAGGACTGCTAGAGGACCGTGGTGGCCGCTCGCCTGCCCCTTCAATTCCCTTCTAGCATCCTTATGGAAGGTGTTCCAGGACAATTTTCCTGAGTTTTGAATTCGTCCTGATGCAGCCCCTCCTGGGAAACTCGTGCTCGTCCTCTGAGTCTCCGACATGCAGAGACCTCGATGGCAACTGCAGAAATGAAGGGCTGCGTTGAGTTGTCGAGAAGCAAGAACATAGACAGCGCCTTGTGTTTGGGAGTCAGCAGCTGCTGGACTTTTGCGATTGCTTTCACGGTGCACTGAATACCAGGACGGCATGTGCACGTTAAAACAACGAGCTGGGCAAGAGTAATCGAAAGATCACGGCCGTCAGAAAGCAGCTTATATATTGCCCTGGAAAGGACAGTGTTTTTGGAGTGTGCAGTAAAATCGTGTTTCTGGACAAGGGAGGCATAAGTGCGCTGAGCTCCTAAGCTATCTCCCTGCGAGACACACTGCCAAAGCTTTTCGCTATGATGCAGTCTAGTGCAGACGCACACTAGGGCTCTCCGGAGCTGTCCGAAGCCAAGCGCCGGTGGCCGGCGTCTTTCGGCTGAAGCAGCGCTTCGGAGCGTACGGCTGTTGTGTGCGCGAAGCAGCCGCTTCTCCTGCTCCGGGAGCCGGACAGAGCGGTAGCTTGTACGAGGGCGAAGAACGAAGCCGCAGAGCACCGGGCTTCTGCGCGCACCCTAAGGACTGCTAGAGGACCGTGGTGGCCGCTCACCTGCCCCTTCAATTCCCTTCTAGCATCCTTATGGAAGGTGTTCCAGGACAATTTTCCTGAGTTTTGAATTCGTCCTGATGCAGCCCCTCCTGGGAAACTCGTGCTCGTCCTCTGAGGCTCCGAGTGCAGAGACCTCGATGGCAACTGCAGAAATAAAGGGCTGCGTTGAGTTGTCGAGAAGCAAGAACATAGACAGCGCCTTGTGTTTGGGAGTCAGCAGTTGCTGGACTTTTGCGATTGCTTTCACGGTGCACTGAATACCAGGACGGCATGTGCACGTTAAAACAACGAGCTGGGCAAGAGCAGGAAGGGAGCACGGCCATCAAAGAGCATCTGGCATCTTGCCCTGGAAAGAGCACTGCTTTTGGAGTGTGCAGTAAAATCGTGTTTCTGGACAAGGGAGGCATAAGTGCGCTGCGCTCCTAAGCTATCTCCCTGCGAGACACACTGCCAAAGCTTTTCGCTATGATGCAGTCTAGTGCAGACGCACACTAGGGCTCTCCGGAGCTGTCCGAAGCCAAGCACCGGTGGCCGGCGTCTTTCGGCTGAAGCAGCGCTTCGGAGCGTACGGCTGTTGTGTGCGCGAAGCAGCCGCTTCTCCTGCTCCGGGAGCCGGACAGAGCGGTAGCTTGTACGAGGGCGAAGAACGAAGCCGCAGAGCACCGGGCTTCTGCGCGCACCCTAAGGACTGCTAGAGGACCGTGGTGGCCGCTCGCCTGCCCCTTCAATTCCATTCTAGCATCCTTATGGAAGGTGTTCCAGGACAATTTTCCTGAGTTTTGAATTCGTCCTGATGCAGCCCCTCCTGGGAAACTCGTGCTCGTCCTCTGAGGCTCCGAGTGCAGAGACCTCGATGGCAACTGCAGAAATGAAGGGCTGCGTTGAGTTGTCGAGAAGCAAGAACATAGACAGCGCCTTGTGTTTGGGAGTCAGCAGCTGCTAGACTTTTGCGATTGTCTTCACGGTGCACTGAATACCAGGACGGCATGTGCACGTTAAAACAACGAGTTGGGCAAGAGTAATCGAAAGATCACGGCCGTCAGAAAGCAGCTTATATATTGCCCTAAAAAGAGTACTGCTTTTGGAGTGTGCAGTAAAATCGTGTTTCTGGACAAGGGAGGCATAAGTGCGCTGCGCTCCTAAGCTATCTCCCTGCGAGACACACTGCCAAAGCTTTTCGCTATGATGCAGTCTAGTGCAGACGCACACTAGGGCTCTCCGGAGCTGTCCGAAGCCAAACGCCGGTGGCCGGCGTCTTTCGGCTGAAGCAGCGCTTCGGAGCGTACGGCTGTTGTGTGCGCGAAGCAGCCGCTTCTCCTGCTCCGGGAGCCGGACAGAGCGGTAGCTTGTACGAGGGCGAAGAACGAAGCCGCAGAGCACCGGGCTTCTGCGCGCACCCTAAGGACTGCTAGAGGACCGTGGTGGCCGCTCGCCTGCCCCTTCAATTCCCTTCTAGCATCCTTATGGAAGGTGTTCCAGGACAATTTTCCTGAGTTTTGAATTCGTCCTGATGCAGCCCCTCCTGGGAAACTCGTGCTCGTCCTCTGAGGCTCCGAGTGCAGAGACCTCGATGGCAACTGCAGAAATGAAGGGCTGCGTTGAGTTGTCGAGAAGCAAGAACATAGCCAGCGCCTTGTGTTTGGGAGTCAGCAGCTGCTGGACTTTTGCGATTGCTTTCACGGTGCACTGAATACCAGGACGGCATGTGCACGTTAAAACAACGAGCTGGGCAAGAGCAGGAAGGGAGCACGGCCATCAAAGAGCATCTGGCATCTTGCCCTGGAAAGAGCACTGTTTTTGGAGTGTGCAGTAAAATCGTGTTTCTGGACAAGGGAGGCATAAGTGCGCTGCGCTCCTAAGCTATCTCCCTGCGAGACACACTGCCAAAGCTTTTCGCTATGATGCAGTCTAGTGCAGACGCACACTAGGGCTCTCCGGAGCTGTCCGAAGCCAAGCGCCGGTGGCCGGCGTCTTTCGGCTGAAGCAGCGCTTCGGAGCGTACGGCTGTTGTGTGCGCGAAGCAGCCGCTTCTCCTGCTCCGGGAGACGGACAGAGCGCTAGCTTGTACGAGGGCGAAGAACGAAGCCGCAGAGCACCGGGCTTCTGCGCGCAGCCTAAGGACTGCTAGAGGACCGTGGTGGCCGCTCACCTGCCCCTTCAATTCCATTCTAGCATCCTTATGGAAGGTGTTCCAGGACAATTTTCCTGAGTTTTGAATTCGTCCTGATGCAGCCCCTCCTGGGAAACTCGTGCTCGTCCTCTGAGGCTCCGAGTGCAGAGACCTCGATGGCAACTGCAGAAATAAAGGGCTGCGTTGAGTTGTCGAGAAGCAAGAACATAGCCAGCGCCTTGTGTTTGGGAGTCAGCAGCTGCTGGACTTTTGCGATTGCTTTCACTGTGCACTGAATACCAGGACGGCATGTGCACGTTAAAACAACGAGCTGGGCAAGAGTAATCGAAAGATCACGGCCGTCAGAAAGCAGCTTATATATTGCCCTAAAAAGAGTACTGCTTTTGGAGTGTGCAGTAAAATCGTGTTTCTGGACAAGGGAGGCATAAGTGCGCTGAGCTCCTAAGCTATCTCCCTGCGAGACACACTGCCAAAGCTTTTCGCTATGATGCAGTCTAGTGCAGACGCACACTAGGGCTCTCCGGAGCTGTCCGAAGCCAAACGCCGGTGGCCGGCGTCTTTCGGCTGAAGCAGCGCTTCGGAGCGTACGGCTGTTGTGTGCGCGAAGCAGCCGCTTCTCCTGCTCCGGGAGCCGGACAGAGCGGTAGCTTGTACGAGGGCGAAGAACGAAGCCGCAGAGCACCGGGCTTCTGCGCGCACCCTAAGGACTGCTAGAGGACCGTGGTGGCCGCTCACCTGCCCCTTCAATTCCCTTCTAGCATCCTTATGGAAGGTGTTCCAGGACAATTTTCCTGAGTTTTGAATTCGTCCTGATGCAGCCCCTCCTGGGAAACTCGTGCTCGTCCTCTGAGGCTCCGAGTGCAGAGACCTCGATGGCAACTGCAGAAATGAAGGGCTGCGTTGAGTTGTCGAGAAGCAAGAACATAGCCAGCGCCTTGTGTTTGGGAGTCAGCAGTTGCTGGACTTTTGCGATTGCTTTCACGGTGCACTGAATACCAGGACGGCATGTGCACGTTAAAACAACGAGCTGGGCAAGAGCAGGAAGGGAGCACGGCCATCAAAGAGCATCTGGCATCTTGCCCTGGAAAGAGCACTGTTTTTGGAGTGTGCAGTAAAATCGTGTTTCTGGACAAGGGAGGCATAAGTGCGCTGCGCTCCTAAGCTATCTCCCTGCGAGACACACTGCCAAAGCTTTTCGCTATGATGCAGTCTAGTGCAGACGCACACTAGGGCTCTCCGGAGCTGTCCGAAGCCAAGCACCGGTGGCCGGCGTCTTTCGGCTGAAGCAGCGCTTCGGAGCGTACGGCTGTTGTGTGCGCGAAGCAGCCGCTTCTCCTGCTCCGGGAGCCGGACAGAGCGGTAGCTTGTACGAGGGCGAAGAACGAAGCCGCAGAGCACCGGGCTTCTGCGCGCACCCTAAGGACTGCTAGAGGACCGTGGTGGCCGCTCACCTGCCCCTTCAATTCCCTTCTAGCATCCTTATGGAAGGTGTTCCAGGACAATTTTCCTGAGTTTTGAATTCGTCCTGATGCAGCCCCTCCTGGGAAACTCGTGCTCGTCCTCTGAGGCTCCGAGTGCAGAGACCTCGATGGCAACTGCAGAAATGAAGGGCTGCGTTGAGTTGTCGAGAAGCAAGAACATAGCCAGCGCCTTGTGTTTGGGAGTCAGCAGTTGCTGGACTTTTGCGATTGCTTTCACGGTGCACTGAATACCAGGACGGCATGTGCACGTTAAAACAACGAGCTGGGCAAGAGCAGGAAGGGAGCACGGCCATCAAAGAGCATCTGGCATCTTGCCCTGGAAAGAGCACTGTTTTTGGAGTGTGCAGTAAAATCGTGTTTCTGGACAAGGGAGGCATAAGTGCGCTGCGCTCCTAAGCTATCTCCCTGCGAGACACACTGCCAAAGCTTTTCGCTATGATGCAGTCTAGTGCAGACGCACACTAGGGCTCTCCGGAGCTGTCCGAAGCCAAGCACCGGTGGCCGGCGTCTTTCGGCTGAAGCAGCGCTTCGGAGCGTACGGCTGTTGTGTGCGCGAAGCAGCCGCTTCTCCTGCTCCGGGAGCCGGACAGAGCGGTAGCTTGTACGAGGGCGAAGAACGAAGCCGCAGAGCACCGGGCTTCTGCGCGCACCCTAAGGACTGCTAGAGGACCGTGGTGGCCGCTCGCCTGCCCCTTCAATTCCATTCTAGCATCCTTATGGAAGGTGTTCCAGGACAATTTTCCTGAGTTTTGAATTCGTCCTGATGCAGCCCCTCCTGGGAAACTCGTGCTCGTCCTCTGAGTCTCCGAGTGCAGAGACCTCGATGGCAACTGCAGAAATGAAGGGCTGCGTTGAGTTGTCGAGAAGCAAGAACATAGACAGCGCCTTGTGTTTGGGAGTCAGCAGCTGCTAGACTTTTGCGATTGTCTTCACGGTGCACTGAATACCAGGACGGCATGTGCACGTTAAAACAACGAGTTGGGCAAGAGTAATCGAAAGATCACGGCCGTCAGAAAGCAGCTTATATATTGCCCTAAAAAGAGTACTGCTTTTGGAGTGTGCAGTAAAATCGTGTTTCTGGACAAGGGAGGCATAAGTGCGCTGCGCTCCTAAGCTATCTCCCTGCGAGACACACTGCCAAAGCTTTTCGCTATGATGCAGTCTAGTGCAGACGCACACTAGGGCTCTCCGGAGCTGTCCGAAGCCAAACGCCGGTGGCCGGCGTCTTTCGGCTGAAGCAGCGCTTCGGAGCGTACGGCTGTTGTGTGCGCGAAGCAGCCGCTTCTCCTGCTCCGGGAGCCGGACAGAGCGGTAGCTTGTACGAGGGCGAAGAACGAAGCCGCAGAGCACCGGGCTTCTGCGCGCACCCTAAGGACTGCTAGAGGACCGTGGTGGCCGCTCGCCTGCCCCTTCAATTCCCTTCTAGCATCCTTATGGAAGGTGTTCCAGGACAATTTTCCTGAGTTTTGAATTCGTCCTGATGCAGCCCCTCCTGGGAAACTCGTGCTCGTCCTCTGAGGCTCCGAGTGCAGAGACCTCGATGGCAACTGCAGAAATGAAGGGCTGCGTTGAGTTGTCGAGAAGCAAGAACATAGCCAGCGCCTTGTGTTTGGGAGTCAGCAGCTGCTGGACTTTTGCGATTGCTTTCACGGTGCACTGAATACCAGGACGGCATGTGCACGTTAAAACAACGAGCTGGGCAAGAGCAGGAAGGGAGCACGGCCATCAAAGAGCATCTGGCATCTTGCCCTGGAAAGAGCACTGTTTTTGAGTGTGCAGTAAAATCGTGTTTCTGGACAAGGGAGGCATAAGTGCGCTGCGCTCCTAAGCTATCTCCCTGCGAGACACACTGCCAAAGCTTTTCGCTATGATGCAGTCTAGTGCAGACGCACACTAGGGCTCTCCGGAGCTGTCCGAAGCCAAGCGCCGGTGGCCGGCGTCTTTCGGCTGAAGCAGCGCTTCGGAGCGGACGGCTGTTGTGTGCGCGAAGCAGCCGCTTCTCCTGCTCCGGGAGACGGACAGAGCGGTAGCTTGTACGAGGGCGAAGAACGAAGCCGCAGAGCACCGGGCTTCTGCGCGCAGCCTAAGGACTGCTAGAGGACCGTGGTGGCCGCTCACCTGCCCCTTCAATTCCCTTCTAGCATCCTTATGGAAGGTGTTCCAGGACAATTTTCCTGAGTTTTGAATTCGTCCTGATGCAGCCCCTCCTGGGAAACTCGTGCTCGTCCTCTGAGGCTCCGAGTGCAGAGACCTCGATGGCAACTGCAGAAATAAAGGGCTGCGTTGAGTTGTCGAGAAGCAAGAACATAGCCAGCGCCTTGTGTTTGGGAGTCAGCAGTTGCTGGACTTTTGCGATTGCTTTCACGGTGCACTGAATACCAGGACGGCATGTGCACGTTAAAACAACGAGCTGGGCAAGAGCAGGAAGGGAGCACGGCCATCAAAGAGCATCTGGCATCTTGCCCTGGAAAGAGCACTGTTTTTGGAGTGTGCAGTAAAATCGTGTTTCTGGACAAGGGAGGCATAAGTGCGCTGCGCTCCTAAGCTATCTCCCTGCGAGACACACTGCCAAAGCTTTTCGCTATGATGCAGTCTAGTGCAGACGCACACTAGGGCTCTCCGGAGCTGTCCGAAGCCAAGCGCCGGTGGCCGGCGTCTTTCGGCTGAAGCAGCGCTTCGGAGCGTACGGCTGTTGTGTGCGCGAAGCAGCCGCTTCTCCTGCTCCGGGAGACGGACAGAGCGCTAGCTTGTACGAGGGCGAAGAACGAAGCCGCAGAGCACCGGGCTTCTGCGCGCAGCCTAAGGACTGCTAGAGGACCGTGGTGGCCGCTCACCTGCCCCTTCAATTCCCTTCTAGCATCCTTATGGAAGGTGTTCCAGGACAATTTTCCTGAGTTTTGAATTCGTCCTGATGCAGCCCCTCCTGGGAAACTCGTGCTCGTCCTCTGAGGCTCCGAGTGCAGAGACCTCGATGGCAACTGCAGAAATAAAGGGCTGCGTTGAGTTGTCGAGAAGCAAGAACATAGCCAGCGCCTTGTGTTTGGGAGTCAGCAGCTGCTGGACTTTTGCGATTGCTTTCACTGTGCACTGAATACCAGGACGGCATGTGCACGTTAAAACAACGAGCTGGGCAAGAGTAATCGAAAGATCACGGCCGTCAGAAAGCAGCTTATATATTGCCCTAAAAAGAGTACTGCTTTTGGAGTGTGCAGTAAAATCGTGTTTCTGGACAAGGGCGGCATAAGTGCGCTGCGCTCCTAAGCTATCTCCCTGCGAGACACACTGCCAAAGCTTTTCGCTATGATGCAGTCTAGTGCAGACGCACACTAGGGCTCTCCGGAGCTGTCCGAAGCCAAGCGCCGGTGGCCGGCGTCTTTCGGCTGAAGCAGCGCTTCGGAGCGGACGGCTGTTGTGTGCGCGAAGCAGCCGCTTCTCCTGCTCCGGGAGACGGACAGAGCGGTAGCTTGTACGAGGGCGAAGAACGAAGCCGCAGAGCACCGGGCTTCTGCGCGCAGCCTAAGGACTGCTAGAGGACCGTGGTGGCCGCTCACCTGCCCCTTCAATTCCCTTCTAGCATCCTTATGGAAGGTGTTCCAGGACAATTTTCCTGAGTTTTGAATTCGTCCTGATGCAGCCCCTCCTGGGAAACTCGTGCTCGTCCTCTGAGGCTCCGAGTGCAGAGACCTCGATGGCAACTGCAGAAATGAAGGGCTGCGTTGAGTTGTCGAGAAGCAAGAACATAGCCAGCGCCTTGTGTTTGGGAGTCAGCAGTTGCTGGACTTTTGCGATTGCTTTCACGGTGCACTGAATACCAGGACGGCATGTGCACGTTAAAACAACGAGCTGGGCAAGAGCAGGAAGGGAGCACGGCCATCAAAGAGCATCTGGCATCTTGCCCTGGAAAGAGCACTGTTTTTGGAGTGTGCAGTAAAATCGTGTTTCTGGACAAGGGAGGCATAAGTGCGCTGCGCTCCTAAGCTATCTCCCTGCGAGACACACTGCCAAAGCTTTTCGCTATTATGCAGTCTAGTGCAGACGCACACTACGGCTCTCCGGAGCTGTCCGAAGCCAAGCGCCGGTGGCCGGCGTCTTTCGGCTGAAGCAGCGCTTCGGAGCGTACGGCTGTTGTGTGCGCGAAGCAGCCGCTTCTCCTGCTCCGGGAGACGGACAGAGCGCTAGCTTGTACGAGGGCGAAGAACGAAGCCGCAGAGCACCGGGCTTCTGCGCGCAGCCTAAGGACTGCTAGAGGACCGTGGTGGCCGCTCACCTGCCCCTTCAATTCCATTCTAGCATCCTTATGGAAGGTGTTCCAGGACAATTTTCCTGAGTTTTGAATTCGTCCTGATGCAGCCCCTCCTGGGAAACTCGTGCTCGTCCTCTGAGGCTCCGAGTGCAGAGACCTCGATGGCAACTGCAGAAATAAAGGGCTGCGTTGAGTTGTCGAGAAGCAAGAACATAGCCAGCGCCTTGTGTTTGGGAGTCAGCAGCTGCTGGACTTTTGCGATTGCTTTCACTGTGCACTGAATACCAGGACGGCATCTGCACGTTAAAACAACGAGCTGGGCAAGAGTAATCGAAAGATCACGGCCGTCAGAAAGCAGCTTATATATTGCCCTAAAAAGAGCACTACTTTTGGAGTGTGCAGTAAAATCGTGTTTCTGGACAAAGGCGGCATAAGTGCGCTGCGCTCCTAAGCTATCTCCCTGCGAGATACACTGCCAAAGCTTTTCGCTATGATGCAGTCTAGTGCAGACGCACACTACGGCTCTCGGCTGCTGTCCTAAGCGAAGCGCTGGTCGCCGGCGCCTTTCGGCTGAAGTAGCGCTTCGGAGCGTACGGCTGCCGTTCCGCTGTTGTGTGCGCGAAGCAGCCGCTTCTCCTGCTCCGGGAGACGGACAGAGCGGTAGCTCGTACGAGGGCGAAGAACGAAGCCGCAGAGCACCGGGCTTCTGCGCGCACCCTAAGGACTGCTAGAGGACCGTGGTGGCCGCTCACCTGCCTCTTCAATTCCCTTCTAGCATACTTATGGAAGATGTTCCAGGACAATTTTCCTGAGTTTTGAATTCGTCCTGATGCAGCCCCTCCTGGGAAACTCGTGCTCGTCCTCTGAGGCTCCGAGTGCAGAGACCTCGATGGCAACTGCAGAAATGAAGGGCTGCGTTGAGTTGTCGAGAAGCAAGAACATAGCCAGCGCCTTGTGTTTGGGAGTCAGCAGTTGCTGGACTTTTGCGATTGCTTTCACGGTGCACTGAATACCAGGACGGCATGTGCACGTTAAAACAACGAGCTGGGCAAGAGCAGGAAGAGAGCACGGCCATCAAAGAGCATCTGGCATCTTGCCCTGGAAAGAGCACTGCTTTTGGAGTGTGCAGTAAAATCGTGTTTCTGGACAAGGGAGGCATAAGTGCGCTGCGCTCCTAAGCTATCTCCCTGCGAGACACACTGCCAAAGCTTTTCGCTATGATGCAGTCTAGTGCAGACGCACACTAGGGCTCTCCGGAGCTGTCCGAAGCCAAGCGCCGGTGGCCGGCGTCTTTCGGCTGAAGCAGCGCTTCGGAGCGTACGGCTGTTGTGTGCGCGAAGCAGCCGCTTCTCCTGCTCCGGGAGCCGGACAGAGCGGTAGCTTGTACGAGGGCGAAGAACGAAGCCGCAGAGCACCGGGCTTCTGCGCGCACCCTAAGGACTGCTAGAGGACCGTGGTGGCCGCTCGCCTGCCCCTTCAATTCCCTTCTAGCATCCTTATGGAAGGTGTTCCAGGACAATTTTCCTGAGTTTTGAATTCGTCCTGATGCAGCCCCTCCTGGGAAACTCGTGCTCGTTTTCTGAGGCTCCGAGTGCAGAGACCTCGATGGCAACTGCAGAGATGAAGGGCTGCGTTGAGTTGTCGAGAAGCAAGAACATAGACAGCGCCTTGTGTTTGGGAGTCAGCAGCTGCTGGACTTTTGCGATTGCTTTCACTGTGCACTGAATACCAGGACGGCATGTGCACGTTAAAACAACGAGCTGGGCAAGAGTAATCGAAAGATCACGGCCGTCAGAAAGCAGCTTATATATTGCCCTAAAAAGAGCACTGCTTTTGGAGTGTGCAGTAAAATCGTGTTTCTGGACAAAGGCGGCATAAGTGCGCTGCGCTCCTAAGCTATCTCCCTGCGAGACACACTGCCAAAGCTTTTCGCTATGATGCAGTCTAGTGCAGACGCACACTACGGCTCTCGGCTGCTATCCTAAGCGAAGCGCTGGTCGCCGGCGTCTTTCGGCTGAAGTAGCGCTTCGGAGCGTACGGCTTCCGCTCCGCTGTTGTGTGCGCGAAGCAGCCGCTTCTCCTGCTCCAGGAGCCGGACAGAGCGCTAGCTTGTACGAGGGCGAAGAACGAAGCCGCAGAGCACCGGGCTTCTGCGCGCACCCTAAGGACTGCTAGAGGACCGTGGTGGCCGCTCACCTGCCTCTTCAATTCCCTTCTAGCATACTTATGGAAGATGTTCCAGGACAATTTTCCTGAGTTTTGAATTCGTCCTGATGCAGCCCCTCCTGGGAAACTTGTGCTCGTCCTCTGAGGCTCCGAGTGCAGAGACCTCGATGGCAACTGCAGAAATGAAGGGCTGCGTTGAGTTGTCGAGAAGCAAGAACATAGCCAGCGCCTTGTGTTTGGGAGTCAGCAGTTGCTGGACTTTTGCGATTGCTTTCACGGTGCACTGAATACCAGGACGGCATGTGCACGTTAAAACAACGAGCTGGGCAAGAGCAGGAAGAGAGCACGGGCATCAGAGAGCATCTGGCATCTTGCCCAGGAAAGAGCACTGCTTTTGGAGTGTGCAGTAAAATCGTGTTCCTGGACAAGGGAGGCATAAGTGCGCTGCGCTCCTAAGCTATCTCCCTGCGAGACACACTGCCAAAGCTTTTCGCTATGATGCAGTCTAGTGCAGACGCACACTAGGGCTCTCCGGAGCTGTCCGAAGCCAAGCGCCGGTGGCCGGCGTCTTTCGGCTGAAGCAGCGCTTCGGAGCGTACGGCTGTTGTGTGCGCGAAGCAGCCGCTTCTCCTGCTCCGGGAGCCGGACAGAGCGCTAGCTTGTACGAGGGCGAAGAACGAAGCCGCAGAGCACCGGGCTTCTGCGCGCACCCTAAGGACTGCTAGAGGACCGTGGTGGCCGCTCGCCTGCCTCTTCAATTCCCTTCTAGCATACTTATGGAAGATGTTCCAGGACAATTTTCCTGAGTTTTGAATTCGTCCTGATGCAGCCCCTCCTGGGAAACTCGTGCTCGTCCTCTGAGGCTCCGAGTGCAGAGACCTCGATGGCAACTGCAGAAATGAAGGGCTGCGTTGAGTTGTCGAGAAGCAAGAACATAGCCAGCGCCTTGTGTTTGGGAGTCAGCAGCTGCTGGACTTTTGCGATTGCTTTCACGGTGCACTGAATACCAGGACGGCATGTGCACGTTAAAACAACGAGCTGGGCAAGAGCAGGAAGGGAGCACGGCCATCAAAGAGCATCTGGCATCTTGCCCTGGAAAGAGCACTGCTTTTGGAGTGTGCAGTAAAATCGTGTTTCTGGACAAGGGAGGCATAAGTGCGCTGCGCTCCTAAGCTATCTCCCTGCGAGACACACTGCCAAAGCTTTTCGCTATGATGCAGTCTAGTGCAGACGCACACTACGGCTCTCCGGAGCTGTCCGAAGCAAAGCGCCGGTGGCCGGCGTCTTTCGGCTGAAGCAGCGCTTCGGAGCGTACGGCTGTTGTGTGCGCGAAGCAGCCGCTTCTCCTGCTCCGGGAGCCGGACAGAGCGGTAGCTTGTACGAGGGCGAAGAACGAAGCCGCAGAGCACCGGGCTTCTGCGCGCACCCTAAGGACTGCTAGAGGACCGTGGTGGCCGCTCGCCTGCCCCTTCAATTCCCTTCTAGCATCCTTATGGAAGGTGTTCCAGGACAATTTTCCTGAGTTTTGAATTCGTCCTGATGCAGCCCCTCCTGGGAAACTCGTGCTCGTCCTCTGAGGCTCCGAGTGCAGAGACCTCGATGGCAACTGCAGAGATGAAGGGCTGCGTTGAGTTGTCGAGAAGCAAGAACATAGACAGCGCCTTGTGTTTGGGAGTCAGCAGCTGCTGGACTTTTGCGATTGCTTTCACTGTGCACTGAATACCAGGACGGCATGTGCACGTTAAAACAACGAGCTGGGCAAGAGTAATCGAAAGATCACGGCCGTCAGAAAGCAGCTTATATATTGCCCTGGAAAGGACAGTGTTTTTGGAGTGTGCAGTAAAATCGTGTTTCTGGACAAAGGCGGCATAAGTGCGCTGCGCTCCTAAGCTATCTCCCTGCGAGACACACTGCCAAAGCTTTTCGCTATGATGCAGTCTAGTGCAGACGCACACTACGGCTCTCGGCTGCTATCCTAAGCGAAGCGCTGGTCGCCGGCGTCTTTCGGCTGAAGTAGCGCTTCGGAGCGTACGGCTGCCGCTCCGCTGTTGTGTACGCGAAGCAGCCGCTTCTCCTGCTCCGGGAGCCGGACAGAGCGCTAGCTTGTACGAGGGCGAAGAACGAAGCCGCAGAGCACCGGGCTTCTGCGCGCACCCTAAGGACTGCTAGAGGACCGTGGTGGCCGCTCACCTGCCTCTTCAATTCCCTTCTAGCATACTTAGGGAAGATGTTCCAGGACAATTTTCCTGAGTTTTGAATTCGTCCTGATGCAGCCCCTCCTGGGAAACTTGTGCTCGTCCTCTGAGGCTCCGAGTGCAGAGACCTCGATGGCAACTGCAGAAATGAAGGGCTGCGTTGAGTTGTCGAGAAGCAAGAACATAGCCAGCGCCTTGTGTTTGGGAGTCAGCAGTTGCAGGACTTTTGCGATTGCTTTCACGGTGCACTGAATACCAGGACGGCATGTGCACGTTAAAACAACGAGCTGGGCAAGAGCAGGAAGAGAGCACGGGCATCAGAGAGCATCTGGCATCTTGCCCAGGAAAGAGCACTGCTTTTGGAGTGTGCAGTAAAATCGTGTTTCTGGACAAGGGAGGCATAAGTGCGCTGCGCTCCTAAGCTATCTCCCTGCGAGACACACTGCCAAAGCTTTTCGTTATCATGCAGTCTAGTGCAGACGCACACTACGGCTCTCCGGAGCTGTCCGAAGCCAAACGCCGGTGGCCGGCGTCTTTCGGCTGAAGCAGCGCTTCGGAGCGTACGGCTGTTGTGTGCGCGAAGCAGCCGCTTCTCCTGCTCCGGGAGCCGGACAGAGCGGTAGCTTGTACGAGGGCGAAGAACGAAGCCGCAGAGCACCGGGCTTCTGCGCGCACCCTAAGGACTGCTAGAGGACCGTGGTGGCCGCTCGCCTGCCCCTTCAATTCCATTCTAGCATCCTTATGGAAGGTGTTCCAGGACAATTTTCCTGAGTTTTGAATTCGTCCTGATGCAGCCCCTCCTGGGAAACTCGTGCTCGTCCTCTGAGGCTCCGAGTGCAGAGACCTCGATGGCAACTGCAGAAATGAAGGGCTGCGTTGAGTTGTCGAGAAGCAAGAACATAGACAGCGCCTTGTGTTTGGGAGTCAGCAGCTGCTGGACTTTTGCGATTGCTTTCACTGTGCACTGAATACCAGGACGGCATGTGCACGTTAAAACAACGAGCTGGGCAAGAGTAATCGAAAGATCACGGCCGTCAGAAAGCAGCTTATATATTGCCCTGGAAAGGACAGTGTTTTTGGAGTGTGCAGTAAAATCGTGTTTCTGGACAAGGGCGGCATAAGTGCGCTACGCTCCTAAGCTATATCCCTGCGAGACACACTGCCAAAGCTTTTCGCTATGATGCAGTCTAGTGCAGACGCACACTGCGGCTCTCCGGAGCTGTCCGAAGCCAAGCGCCGGTGGCCGGCGTCTTTCGGCTGAAGCAGCGCTTCGGAGCGTACGGCTGTTGTGTGCGCGAAGCAGCCGCTTCTCCTGCTCCGGGAGCCGGACAGAGCGGTAGCTTGTACGAGGGCGAAGAACGAAGCCGCAGAGCACCGGGCTTCTGCGCGCACCCTAAGGACTGCTAGAGGACCGTGGTGGCTGCTCACCTGCCTCTTCAATTCCCTTCTAGCATACTTATGGAAGATGTTCCAGGACAATTTTCCTGAGTTTTGAATTCGTCCTGATGCAGCCCCTCCTGGGAAACTCGTGCTCGTCCTCTGAGGCTCCGACATGCAGAGACCTCGATGGCAACTGCAGAAATGAAGGGCTGCGTTGAGTTGTCGAGAAGCAAGAACATAGACAGCGCCTTGTGTTTGGGAGTCAGCAGCTGCTGGACTTTTGCGATTGCTTTCACGGTGCACTGAATACCAGGACGGCATGTGCACGTTAAAACAACGAGCTGGGCAAGAGTAATCGAAAGATCACGGCCGTCAGAAAGCAGCTTATATATTGCCCTGGAAAGGACAGTGTTTTTGGAGTGTGCAGTAAAATCGTGTTTCTGGACAAGGGCGGCATAAGTGCGCTACGCTCCTAAGCTATCTCCCTGCGAGACACACTGCCAAAGCTTTTCGCTATGATGCAGTCTAGTGCAGACGCACACTAGGGCTCTCCGGAGCTGTCCGAAGCCAAGCGCCGGTGGCCGGCGTCTTTCGGCTGAAGCAGCGCTTCGGAGCGTACGGCTGTTGTGTGCGCGAAGCAGCCGCTTCTCCTGCTCCGGGAGCCGGACAGAGCGGTAGCTTGTACGAGGGCGAAGAACGAAGCCGCAGAGCACCGGGCTTCTGCGCGCACCCTAAGGACTGCTAGAGGACCGTGGTGGCTGCTCACCTGCCTCTTCAATTCCCTTCTAGCATCCTTATGGAAGATGTTCCAGGACAATTTTCCTGAGTTTTGAATTCGTCCTGATGCAGCCCCTCCTGGGAAACTCGTGCTCGTCCTCTGAGGCTCCGAGTGCAGAGACCTCGATGGCAAGTGCAGAAATGAAGGGCTGCGTTGAGTTGTCGAGAAGCAAGAACATAGCCAGCGCCTTGTGTTTGGGAGTCAGCAGCTGCTGGACTTTTGCGATTGCTTTCACGGTGCACTGAATACCAGGACGGCATGTGCACGTTAAAACAACGAGCTGGGCAAGAGCAGGAAGGGAGCACGGCCATCAAAGAGCATCTGGCATCTTGCCCTGGAAAGAGCACTGCTTTTGGAGTGTGCAGTAAAATCGTGTTTCTGGACAAGGGAGGCATAAGTGCGCTGCGCTCCTAAGCTATCTCCCTGCGAGACACACTGCCAAAGCTTTTCGCTATGATGCAGTCTAGTGCAGACGCACACTACGGCTCTCCGGAGCTGTCCGAAGCCAAGCGCCGGTGGCCGGCGTCTTTCGGCTGAAGCAGCGCTTCGGAGCGGACGGCTGTTGTGTGCGCGAAGCAGCCGCTTCTCCTGCTCCGGGAGCCGAACAGAGCAGTAGCTTGTACGAGGGCGAAGAACGAAGCCGCAGAGCACCGGGCTTCTGCGCGCAGCCTAAGGACTGCTAGAGGACCGTGGTGGCTGCTCACCTGCCTCTTCAATTCCCTTCTAGCATACTTATGGAAGATGTTCCATGACAATTTTCCTGAGTTTTGAATTCGTCCTGATGCAGCCCCTCCTGGGAAACTCGTGCTCGTCCTCTGAGTCTCCGACATGCAGAGACCTCGATGGCAACTGCAGAAATGAAGGGCTGCGTTGAGTTGTCGAGAAGCAAGAACATAGCCAGCGCCTTGTGTTTGGGAGTCAGCAGCTGCTGGACTTTTGCGATTATCTTCACGGTGCACTGAATACCAGGACGGCATGTGCACGTTAAAACAACGAGCTGGGCAAGAGTAATCGAAAGATCACGGCCGTCAGAAAGCAGCTTATATATTGCCCTGGAAAGGACAGTGTTTTTGGAGTGTGCAGTAAAATCGTGTTTCTGGACAAAGGCGGCATAAGTGCGCTGCGCTCCTAAGCTATCTCCCTGCGAGACACACTGCCAAAGCTTTTCGCTATGATGCAGTCTAGTGCAGACGCACACTACGGCTCTCGGCTGCTGTCCTAAGCGAAGCGCTGGTCGCCGGCGTCTTTCGGCTGAAGTAGCGCTTCGGAGCGTACGGCTGCCGTTCCGCTGTTGTGTGCGCGAAGCAGCCGCTTCTCCTGCTCCGGGAGCCGGACAGAGCGGTAGCTTGTACGAGGGCGAAGAACGAAGCCGCAGAGCACCGGGCTTCTGCGCGCACCCTAAGGACTGCTAGAGGACCGTGGTGGCCGCTCGCCTGCCCCTTCAATTCCCTTCTAGCATCCTTATGGAAGGTGTTCCAGGACAATTTTCCTGAGTTTTGAATTCGTCCTGATGCAGCCCCTCCTGGGAAACTCGTGCTCGTCCTCTGAGTCTCCGAGTGCAGAGACCTCGATGGCAACTGCAGAAATAAAGGGCTGCGTTGAGTTGTCGAGAAGTGAGAACATAGCCAGCGCCTTGTGTTTGGGAGTCAGCAGCTGCTGGACTTTTGCGATTGCTTTCACTGTGCACTGAATACCAGGACGGCATGTGCACGTTAAAACAACGAGCTGGGCAAGAGCAGGAAGGGAGCACGGGCATCAGAGAGCATCTGGCATCTTGCCCAGGAAAGGACAGTGTTTTTGGAGTGTGAGTAAAATCGTGTTTCTGGACAAGGGAGGCATAAGTGCGCCACGCTCCTAAGCTATCTCCCTGCGAGACACACTGCCAAAGCTTTTCGCTATGATGCAGTCTAGTGCAGACGCACACTAGGGCTCTCCGGAGCTGTCCGAAGCCAAGCGCCGGTGGCCGGCGTCTTTCGGCTGAAGCAGCGCTTCGGAGCGTACGGCTGTTGTGTGCGCGAAGCAGCCGCTTCTCCTGCTCCGGGAGACGGACAGAGCGCTAGCTTGTACGAGGGCGAAGAACGAAGCCGCAGAGCACCGGGCTTCTGCGCGCAGCCTAAGGACTGCTAGAGGACCGTGGTGGCCGCTCACCTGCCCCTTCAATTCCATTCTAGCATCCTTATGGAAGGTGTTCCAGGACAATTTTCCTGAGTTTTGAATTCGTCCTGATGCAGCCCCTCCTGGGAAACTCGTGCTCGTCCTCTGAGGCTCCGAGTGCAGAGACCTCGATGGCAACTGCAGAAATGAAGGGCTGCGTTGAGTTGTCGAGAAGCAAGAACATAGCCAGCGCCTTGTGTTTGGGAGTCAGCAGCTGCTGGACTTTTGCGATTGCTTTCACTGTGCACTGAATACCAGGACGGCATGTGCACGTTAAAACAACGAGCTGGGCAAGAGTAATCGAAAGATCACGGCCGTCAGAAAGCAGCTTATATATTGCCCTAAAAAGAGCACTACTTTTGGAGTGTGCAGTAAAATCGTGTTTCTGGACAAAGGCGGCATAAGTGCGCTGCGCTCCTAAGCTATCTCCCTGCGAGATACACTGCCAAAGCTTTTCGCTATGATGCAGTCTAGTGCAGACGCACACTACGGCTCTCGGCTGCTGTCCTAAGCGAAGCGCTGGTCGCCGGCGCCTTTCGGCTGAAGTAGCGCTTCGGAGCGTACGGCTGCCGTTCCGCTGTTGTGTGCGCGAAGCAGCCGCTTCTCCTGCTCCGGGAGACGGACAGAGCGCTAGCTCGTACGAGGGCGAAGAACGAAGCCGCAGAGCACCGGGCTTCTGCGCGCACCCTAAGGACTGCTAGAGGACCGTGGTGGCCGCTCACCTGCCTCTTCAATTCCATTCTAGCATCCTTATGGAAGATGTTCCAGGACAATTTTCCTGAGTTTTGAATTCGTCCTGATGCAGCCCCTCCTGGGAAACTCGTGCTCGTCCTCTGAGGCTCCGAGTGCAGAGACCTCGATGGCAACTGCAGAAATGAAGGGCTGCGTTGAGTTGTCGAGAAGCAAGAACATAGCCAGCGCCTTGTGTTTGGGAGTCAGCAGTTGCTGGACTTTTGCGATTGCTTTCACGGTGCACTGAATACCAGGACGGCATGTGCACGTTAAAACAACGAGCTGGGCAAGAGCAGGAAGAGAGCACGGGCATCAGAGAGCATCTGGCATCTTGCCCAGGAAAGAGCACTGCTTTTGGAGTGTGCAGTAAAATCGTGTTCCTGGACAAGGGAGGCATAAGTGCGCTGCGCTCCTAAGCTATCTCCCTGCGAGACACACTGCCAAAGCTTTTCGCTATGATGCAGTCTAGTGCAGACGCACACTAGGGCTCTCCGGAGCTGTCCGAAGCCAAGCGCCGGTGGCCGGCGTCTTTCGGCTGAAGCAGCGCTTCGGAGCGTACGGCTGTTGTGTGCGCGAAGCAGCCGCTTCTCCTGCTCCGGGAGCCGGACAGAGCGCTAGCTTGTACGAGGGCGAAGAACGAAGCCGCAGAGCACCGGGCTTCTGCGCGCACCCTAAGGACTGCTAGAGGACCGTGGTGGCTGCTCACCTGCCTCTTCAATTCCCTTCTAGCATACTTATGGAAGATGTTCCAGGACAATTTTCCTGAGTTTTGAATTCGTCCTGATGCAGCCCCTCCTGGGAAACTCGTGCTCGTCCTCTGAGGCTCCGAGTGCAGAGACCTCGATGGCAACTGCAGAAATGAAGGGCTGCGTTGAGTTGTCGAGAAGCAAGAACATAGCCAGCGCCTTGTGTTTGGGGGTCAGCAGTTGCTGGACTTTTGCGATTGCTTTCACGGTGCACTGAATACCAGGACGGCATGTGCACGTTAAAACAACGAGCTGGGCAAGAGCAGGAAGGGAGCACGGGCATCAAAGAGCATCTGGCATCTTGCCCTGGAAAGAGCACTGTTTTTGGAGTGTGCAGTAAAATCGTGTTTCTGGACAAGGGAGGCATAAGTGCGCTGCGCTCCTAAGCTATCTCCCTGCGAGACACACTGCCAAAGCTTTTCGCTATGATGCAGTCTAGTGCAGACGCACACTACGGCTCTCCGGAGCTGTCCGAAGCCAAACGCCGGTGGCCGGCGTCTTTCGGCTGAAGCAGCGCTTCGGAGCGTACGGCTGTTGTGTGCGCGAAGCAGCCGCTTCTCCTGCTCCGGGAGACGGACAGAGCGCTAGCTTGTACGAGGGCGAAGAACGAAGCCGCAGAGCACCGGGCTTCTGCGCGCAGCCTAAGGACTGCTAGAGGACCGTGGTGGCCGCTCACCTGCCCCTTCAATTCCCTTCTAGCATCCTTATGGAAGGTGTTCCAGGACAATTTTCCTGAGTTTTGAATTCGTCCTGATGCAGCCCCTCCTGGGAAACTCGTGCTCGTCCTCTGAGGCTCCGAGTGCAGAGACCTCGATGGCAACTGCAGAAATGAAGGGCTGCGTTGAGTTGTCGAGAAGCAAGAACATAGCCAGCGCCTTGTGTTTGGGAGTCAGCAGCTGCTGGACTTTTGCGATTGCTTTCACTGTGCACTGAATACCAGGACGGCATCTGCACGTTAAAACAACGAGCTGGGCAAGAGTAATCGAAAGATCACGGCCGTCAGAAAGCAGCTTATATATTGCCCTAAAAAGAGCACTACTTTTGGAGTGTGCAGTAAAATCGTGTTTCTGGACAAAGGCGGCATAAGTGCGCTGCGCTCCTAAGCTATCTCCCTGCGAGACACACTGCCAAAGCTTTTCGCTATGATGCAGTCTAGTGCAGACGCACACTACGGCTCTCCGGAGCTGTCCTAAGCGAAGCGCTGGTCGCCGGCGCCTTTCGGCTGAAGTAGCGCTTCGGAGCGTACGGCTGCCGTTCCGCTGTTGTGTGCGCGAAGCAGCCGCTTCTCCTGCTCCGGGAGACGGACAGAGCGCTAGCTCGTACGAGGGCGAAGAACGAAGCCGCAGAGCACCGGGCTTCTGCGCGCACCCTAAGGACTGCTAGAGGACCGTGGTGGCCGCTCGCCTGCCTCTTCAATTCCCTTCTAGCATACTTATGGAAGATGTTCCAGGACAATTTTCCTGAGTTTTGAATTCGTCCTGATGCAGCCCCTCCTGGGAAACTCGTGCTCGTCCTCTGAGGCTCCGAGTGCAGAGACCTCGATGGCAACTGCAGAAATGAAGGGCTGCGTTGAGTTGTCGAGAAGCAAGAACATAGCCAGCGCCTTGTGTTTGGGAGTCAGCAGTTGCTGGACTTTTGCGATTGCTTTCACGGTGCACTGAATACCAGGACGGCATGTGCACGTTAAAACAACGAGCTGGGCAAGAGCAGGAAGGGAGCACGGCCATCAAAGAGCATCTGGCATCTTGCCCTGGAAAGAGCACTGCTTTTGGAGTGTGCAGTAAAATCGTGTTTCTGGACAAGGGAGGCATAAGTGCGCTGCGCTCCTAAGCTATCTCCCTGCGAGACACACTGCCAAAGCTTTTCGCTATGATGCAGTCTAGTGCAGACGCACACTAGGGCTCTCCGGAGCTGTCCGAAGCCAAGCGCCGGTGGCCGGCGTCTTTCGGCTGAAGCAGCGCTTCGGAGCGTACGGCTGTTGTGTGCGCGAAGCAGCCGCTTCTCCTGCTCCGGGAGCCGGACAGAGCGGTAGCTTGTACGAGGGCGAAGAACGAAGCCGCAGAGCACCGGGCTTCTGCGCGCACCCTAAGGACTGCTAGAGGACCGTGGTGGCCGCTCGCCTGCCCCTTCAATTCCCTTCTAGCATCCTTATGGAAGGTGTTCCAGGACAATTTTCCTGAGTTTTGAATTCGTCCTGATGCAGCCCCTCCTGGGAAACTCGTGCTCGTCCTCTGAGGCTCCGAGTGCAGAGACCTCGATGGCAACTGCAGAGATGAAGGGCTGCGTTGAGTTGTCGAGAAGCAAGAACATAGACAGCGCCTTGTGTTTGGGAGTCAGCAGCTGCTGGACTTTTGCGATTGCTTTCACTGTGCACTGAATACCAGGACGGCATGTGCACGTTAAAACAACGAGCTGGGCAAGAGTAATCGAAAGATCACGGCCGTCAGAAAGCAGCTTATATATTGCCCTGGAAAGGACAGTGTTTTTGGAGTGTGCAGTAAAATCGTGTTTCTGGACAAAGGCGGCATAAGTGCGCTGCGCTCCTAAGCTATCTCCCTGCGAGACACACTGCCAAAGCTTTTCGCTATGATGCAGTCTAGTGCAGACGCACACTACGGCTCTCGGCTGCTATCCTAAGCGAAGCGCTGGTCGCCGGCGTCTTTCGGCTGAAGTAGCGCTTCGGAGCGTACGGCTGCCGCTCCGCTGTTGTGTGCGCGAAGCAGCCGCTTCTCCTGCTCCGGGAGCCGGACAGAGCGCTAGCTTGTACGAGGGCGAAGAACGAAGCCGCAGAGCACCGGGCTTCTGCGCGCACCCTAAGGACTGCTAGAGGACCGTGGTGGCCGCTCACCTGCCTCTTCAATTCCCTTCTAGCATACTTATGGAAGATGTTCCAGGACAATTTTCCTGAGTTTTGAATTCGTCCTGATGCAGCCCCTCCTGGGAAACTTGTGCTCGTCCTCTGAGGCTCCGAGTGCAGAGACCTCGATGGCAACTGCAGAAATGAAGGGCTGCGTTGAGTTGTCGAGAAGCAAGAACATAGCCAGCGCCTTGTGTTTGGGAGTCAGCAGTTGCAGGACTTTTGCGATTGCTTTCACGGTGCACTGAATACCAGGACGGCATGTGCACGTTAAAACAACGAGCTGGGCAAGAGCAGGAAGAGAGCACGGGCATCAGAGAGCATCTGGCATCTTGCCCAGGAAAGAGCACTGCTTTTGGAGTGTGCAGTAAAATCGTGTTTCTGGACAAGGGAGGCATAAGTGCGCTGCGCTCCTAAGCTATCTCCCTGCGAGACACACTGCCAAAGCTTTTCGTTATCATGCAGTCTAGTGCAGACGCACACTACGGCTCTCCGGAGCTGTCCGAAGCCAAACGCCGGTGGCCGGCGTCTTTCGGCTGAAGCAGCGCTTCGGAGCGTACGGCTGTTGTGTGCGCGAAGCAGCCGCTTCTCCTGCTCCGGGAGCCGGACAGAGCGGTAGCTTGTACGAGGGCGAAGAACGAAGCCGCAGAGCACCGGGCTTCTGCGCGCACCCTAAGGACTGCTAGAGGACCGTGGTGGCCGCTCGCCTGCCCCTTCAATTCCATTCTAGCATCCTTATGGAAGGTGTTCCAGGACAATTTTCCTGAGTTTTGAATTCGTCCTGATGCAGCCCCTCCTGGGAAACTCGTGCTCGTCCTCTGAGGCTCCGAGTGCAGAGACCTCGATGGCAACTGCAGAAATGAAGGGCTGCGTTGAGTTGTCGAGAAGCAAGAACATAGACAGCGCCTTGTGTTTGGGAGTCAGCAGCTGCTGGACTTTTGCGATTGCTTTCACTGTGCACTGAATACCAGGACGGCATGTGCACGTTAAAACAACGAGCTGGGAAAGAGTAATCGAAAGATCACGGCCGTCAGAAAGCAGCTTATATATTGCCCTGGAAAGGACAGTGTTTTTGGAGTGTGCAGTAAAATCGTGTTTCTGGACAAGGGCGGCATAAGTGCGCTACGCTCCTAAGCTATATCCCTGCGAGACACACTGCCAAAGCTTTTCGCTATGATGCAGTCTAGTGCAGACGCACACTGCGGCTCTCCGGAGCTGTCCGAAGCCAAGCGCCGGTGGCCGGCGTCTTTCGGCTGAAGCAGCGCTTCGGAGCGTACGGCTGTTGTGTGCGCGAAGCAGCCGCTTCTCCTGCTCCGGGAGCCGGACAGAGCGGTAGCTTGTACGAGGGCGAAGAACGAAGCCGCAGAGCACCGGGCTTCTGCGCGCACCCTAAGGACTGCTAGAGGACCGTGGTGGCTGCTCACCTGCCTCTTCAATTCCCTTCTAGCATACTTATGGAAGATGTTCCAGGACAATTTTCCTGAGTTTTGAATTCGTCCTGATGCAGCCCCTCCTGGGAAACTCGTGCTCGTCCTCTGAGGCTCCGACATGCAGAGACCTCGATGGCAACTGCAGAAATGAAGGGCTGCGTTGAGTTGTCGAGAAGCAAGAACATAGCCAGCGCCTTGTGTTTGGGAGTCAGCAGTTGTTGGACTTTTGCTATTGCTTTCACGGTGCACTGAATACCAGGACGGCATGTGCACGTTAAAATAACGAGCTGGGCAAGAGCAGGAAGGGAGCACGGCCATCAAAGAGCATCTGGCATCTTGCCCTGGAAAGAGCACTGCTTTTGGAGTGTGCAGTAAAATCGTGTTTCTGGACAAGGGAGGCATAAGTGCGCTGCGCTCCTAAGCTATCTCCCTGCGAGACACACTGCCAAAGCTTTTCGCTATGATGCAGTCTAGTGCAGACGCACACTAGGGCTCTCCGGAGCTGTCCGAAGCCAAGCGCCGGTGGCCGGCGTCTTTCGGCTGAAGCAGCGCTTCGGAGCGTACGGCTGTTGTGTGCGCGAAGCAGCCGCTTCTCCTGCTCCGGGAGCCGGACAGAGCGGTAGCTTGTACGAGGGCGAAGAACGAAGCCGCAGAGCACCGGGCTTCTGCGCGCACCCTAAGGACTGCTAGAGGACCGTGGTGGCCGCTCGCCTGCCCCTTCAATTCCATTCTAGCATCCTTATGGAAGGTGTTCCAGGACAATTTTCCTGAGTTTTGAATTCGTCCTGATGCAGCCCCTCCTGGGAAACTCGTGCTCGTCCTCTGAGTCTCCGACATGCAGAGACCTCGATGGCAACTGCAGAAATGAAGGGCTGCGTTGAGTTGTCGAGAAGCAAGAACATAGACAGCGCCTTGTGTTTGGGAGTCAGCAGCTGCTGGACTTTTGCGATTGTCTTCACGGTGCACTGAATACCAGGACGGCATGTGCACGTTAAAACAACGAGCTGGGCAAGAGTAATCGAAAGATCACGGCCGTCAGAAAGCAGCTTATATATTGCCCTGGAAAGGACAGTGTTTTTGGAGTGTGCAGTAAAATCGTGTTTCTGGACAAGGGCGGCATAAGTGCGCTACGCTCCTAAGCTATCTCCCTGCGAGACACACTGCCAAAGCTTTTCGCTATGATGCAGTCTAGTGCAGACGCACACTAGGGCTCTCCGGAGCTGTCCGAAGCCAAGCGCCGGTGGCCGGCGTCTTTCGGCTGAAGCAGCGCTTCGGAGCGTACGGCTGTTGTGTGCGCGAAGCAGCCGCTTCTCCTGCTCCGGGAGCCGGACAGAGCGGTAGCTTGTACGAGGGCGAAGAACGAAGCCGCAGAGCACCGGGCTTCTGCGCGCACCCTAAGGACTGCTAGAGGACCGTGGTGGCTGCTCACCTGCCTCTTCAATTCCCTTCTAGCATCCTTATGGAAGATGTTCCAGGACAATTTTCCTGAGTTTTGAATTCGTCCTGATGCAGCCCCTCCTGGGAAACTCGTGCTCGTCCTCTGAGGCTCCGAGTGCAGAGACCTCGATGGCAAGTGCAGAAATGAAGGGCTGCGTTGAGTTGTCGAGAAGCAAGAACATAGCCAGCGCCTTGTGTTTGGGAGTCAGCAGCTGCTGGACTTTTGCGATTGCTTTCACGGTGCACTGAATACCAGGACGGCATGTGCACGTTAAAACAACGAGCTGGGCAAGAGCAGGAAGGGAGCACGGCCATCAAAGAGCATCTGGCATCTTGCCCTGGAAAGAGCACTGTTTTTGGAGTGTGCAGTAAAATCGTGTTTCTGGACAAGGGAGGCATAAGTGCGCTGCGCTCCTAAGCTATCTCCCTGCGAGACACACTGCCAAAGCTTTTCGCTATGATGCAGTCTAGTGCAGACGCACACTACGGCTCTCCGGAGCTGTCCGAAGCCAAGCGCCGGTGGCCGGCGTCTTTCGGCTGAAGCAGCGCTTCGGAGCGTACGGCTGTTGTGTGCGCGAAGCAGCCGCTTCTCCTGCTCCGGGAGCCGGACAGAGCGGTAGCTTGTACGAGGGCGAAGAACGAAGCTGCAGAGCACCGGGCTTCTGCGCGCACCCTAAGGACTGCTAGAGGACCGTGGTGGCCGCTCGCCTGCCCCTTCAATTCCATTCTAGCATCCTTATGGAAGGTGTTCCAGGACAATTTTCCTGAGTTTTGAATTCGTCCTGATGCAGCCCCTCCTGGGAAACTCGTGCTCGTCCTCTGAGGCTCCGAGTGCAGAGACCTCGATGGCAACTGCAGAAATGAAGGGCTGCGTTGAGTTGTCGAGAAGCAAGAACATAGACAGCGCCTTGTGTTTGGGAGTCAGCAGCTGCTGGACTTTTGCGATTGCTTTCACTGTGCACTGAATACCAGGACGGCATGTGCACGTTAAAACAACGAGCTGGGCAAGAGTAATCGAAAGATCACGGCCGTCAGAAAGCAGCTTATATATTGCCCTGGAAAGGACAGTGTTTTTGGAGTGTGCAGTAAAATCGTGTTTCTGGACAAGGGCGGCATAAGTGCGCTACGCTCCTAAGCTATATCCCTGCGAGACACACTGCCAAAGCTTTTCGCTATGATGCAGTCTAGTGCAGACGCACACTGCGGCTCTCCGGAGCTGTCCGAAGCCAAGCGCCGGTGGCCGGCGTCTTTCGGCTGAAGCAGCGCTTCGGAGCGTACGGCTGTTGTGTGCGCGAAGCAGCCGCTTCTCCTGCTCCGGGAGCCGAACAGAGCAGTAGCTTGTACGAGGGCGAAGAACGAAGCCGCAGAGCACCGGGCTTCTGCGCGCAGCCTAAGGACTGCTAGAGGACCGTGGTGGCTGCTCACCTGCCTCTTCAATTCCCTTCTAGCATACTTATGGAAGATGTTCCATGACAATTTTCCTGAGTTTTGAATTCGTCCTGATGCAGCCCCTCCTGGGAAACTCGTGCTCGTCCTCTGAGTCTCCGACATGCAGAGACCTCGATGGCAACTGCAGAAATGAAGGGCTGCGTTGAGTTGTCGAGAAGCAAGAACATAGCCAGCGCCTTGTGTTTGGGAGTCAGCAGCTGCTGGACTTTTGCGATTATCTTCACGGTGCACTGAATACCAGGACGGCATGTGCACGTTAAAACAACGAGCTGGGCAAGAGTAATCGAAAGATCACGGCCGTCAGAAAGCAGCTTATATATTGCCCTGGAAAGGACAGTGTTTTTGGAGTGTGCAGTAAAATCGTGTTTCTGGACAAAGGCGGCATAAGTGCGCTGCGCTCCTAAGCTATCTCCCTGCGAGACACACTGCCAAAGCTTTTCGCTATGATGCAGTCTAGTGCAGACGCACACTACGGCTCTCGGCTGCTGTCCTAAGCGAAGCGCTGGTCGCCGGCGTCTTTCGGCTGAAGTAGCGCTTCGGAGCGTACGGCTGCCGTTCCGCTGTTGTGTGCGCGAAGCAGCCGCTTCTCCTGCTCCGGGAGCCGGACAGAGCGGTAGCTTGTACGAGGGCGAAGAACGAAGCCGCAGAGCACCGGGCTTCTGCGCGCACCCTAAGGACTGCTAGAGGACCGTGGTGGCCGCTCGCCTGCCCCTTCAATTCCCTTCTAGCATCCTTATGGAAGGTGTTCCAGGACAATTTTCCTGAGTTTTGAATTCGTCCTGATGCAGCCCCTCCTGGGAAACTCGTGCTCGTCCTCTGAGTCTCCGAGTGCAGAGACCTCGATGGCAACTGCAGAAATAAAGGGCTGCGTTGAGTTGTCGAGAAGTGAGAACATAGCCAGCGCCTTGTGTTTGGGAGTCAGCAGCTGCTGGACTTTTGCGATTGCTTTCACTGTGCACTGAATACCAGGACGGCATGTGCACGTTAAAACAACGAGCTGGGCAAGAGCAGGAAGGGAGCACGGGCATCAGAGAGCATCTGGCATCTTGCCCAGGAAAGGACAGTGTTTTTGGAGTGTGAGTAAAATCGTGTTTCTGGACAAGGGAGGCATAAGTGCGCCACGCTCCTAAGCTATCTCCCTGCGAGACACACTGCCAAAGCTTTTCGCTATGATGCAGTCTAGTGCAGACGCACACTAGGGCTCTCCGGAGCTGTCCGAAGCCAAGCGCCGGTGGCCGGCGTCTTTCGGCTGAAGCAGCGCTTCGGAGCGTACGGCTGTTGTGTGCGCGAAGCAGCCGCTTCTCCTGCTCCGGGAGCCGGACAGAGCGCTAGCTTGTACGAGGGCGAAGAACGAAGCCGCAGAGCACCGGGCTTCTGCGCGCACCCTAAGGACTGCTAGAGGACCGTGGTGGCCGCTCGCCTGCCCCTTCAATTCCATTCTAGCATCCTTATGGAAGGTGTTCCAGGACAATTTTCCTGAGTTTTGAATTCATCCTGATGCAGCCCCTCCTGGGAAACTCGTGCTCGTCCTCTGAGTCTCCGAGTGCAGAGACCTCGATGGCAACTGCAGAAATGAAGGGCTGCGTTGAGTTGTCGAGAAGCAAGAACATAGCCAGCGCCTTGTGTTTGGGAGTCAGCAGCTGCTGGACTTTTGCGATTGCTTTCACGGTGCACTGAATACCAGGACGGCATGTGCACGTTAAAACAACGAGCTGGGCAAGAGCAGGAAGGGAGCACGGCCATCAAAGAGCATCTGGCATCTTGCCCTGGAAAGAGCACTGCTTTTGGAGTGTGCAGTAAAATCGTGTTTCTGGACAAGGGAGGCATAAGTGCACTGCGCTCCTAAGCTATCTCCCTGCGAGACACACTGCCAAAGCTTTTCGCTATGATGCAGTCTAGTGCAGACGCACACTAGGGCTCTCCGGAGCTGTCCGAAGCCAAGCGCCGGTGGCCGGCGTCTTTCGGCTGAAGCAGCGCTTCGGAGCGTACGGCTGTTGTGTGCGCGAAGCAGCCGCTTCTCCTGCTCCGGGAGCCGGACAGAGCGGTAGCTTGTACGAGGGCGAAGAACGAAGCCGCAGAGCACCGGGCTTCTGCGCGCACCCTAAGGACTGCTAGAGGACCGTGGTGGCCGCTCGCCTGCCCCTTCAATTCCATTCTAGCATCCTTATGGAAGGTGTTCCAGGACAATTTTCCTGAGTTTTGAATTCGTCCTGATGCAGCCCCTCCTGGGAAACTCGTGCTCGTCCTCTGAGTCTCCGAGTGCAGAGACCTCGATGGCAAGTGCAGAAATAAAGGGCTGCGTTGAGTTGTCGAGAAGCAAGAACATAGACAGCGCCTTGTGTTTGGGAGTCAGCAGCTGCTGGACTTTTGCGATTGTCTTCACGGTGCACTGAATACCAGGACGGCATGTGCACGTTAAAACAACTGATTGGTCAAGAGTAATCGAAAGATCACGGCCGTCAGAAAGCAGCTTATATATTGCCCTAAAAAGAGTACTGCTTTTGGAGTGTGCAGTAAAATCGTGTTTCTGGACAAGGGAGGCATAAGTGCGCTGCGCTCCTAAGCTATCTCCCTGCGAGACACACTGCCAAAGCTTTTCGCTATGATGCAGTCTAGTGCAGACGCACACTAGGGCTCTCCGGAGCTGTCCGAAGCCAAGCGCCGGTGGCCGGCGTCTTTCGGCTGAAGCAGCGCTTCGGAGCGTACGGCTGTTGTGTGCGCGAAGCAGCCGCTTCTCCTGCTCCGGGAGCCGGACAGAGCGCTAGCTTGTACGAGGGCGAAGAACGAAGCCGCAGAGCACCGGGCTTCTGCGCGCACCCTAAGGACTGCTAGAGGACCGTGGTGGCCGCTCGCCTGCCCCTTCAATTCCATTCTAGCATCCTTATGGAAGGTGTTCCAGGACAATTTTCCTGAGTTTTGAATTCGTCCTGATGCAGCCCCTCCTGGGAAACTCGTGCTCGTCCTCTGAGGCTCCGAGTGCAGAGACCTCGATGGCAACTGCAGAAATGAAGGGCTGCGTTGAGTTGTCGAGAAGCAAGAACATAGACAGCGCCTTGTGTTTGGGAGTCAGCAGCTGCTGGACTTTTGCGATTGCTTTCACTGTGCACTGAATACCAGGACGGCATGTGCACGTTAAAACAACGAGCTGGGCAAGAGTAATGGAAAGATCACGGCCGTCAGAAAGCAGCTTATATATTGCCCTGGAAAGGACAGTGTTTTTGGAGTGTGCAGTAAAATCGTGTTTCTGGACAAAGGCGGCATAAGTGAGCTGCGCTCCTATCTCCCTGCGAGACACACTGCCAAAGCTTTTCGCTATGATGCAGTCTAGTGCAGACGCACACTACGGCTCTCGGCTGCTATCCTAAGCGAAGCGCTGGTCGCCGGCGTCTTTCGGCTGAAGTAGCGCTTCGGAGCGTACGGCTGCCGCTCCGCTGTTGTGTGCGCGAAGCAGCCGCTTCTCCTGCTCCGGGAGCCGGACAGAGCGCTAGCTTGTACGAGGGCGAAGAACGAAGCCGCAGAGCACCGGGCTTCTGCGCGCACCCTAAGGACTGCTAGAGGACCGTGGTGGTCGCCCACCTGCCTCTTCAATTCCCTTCTAGCATCCTTATGGAAGATGTTCCAGGACAATTTTCCTGAGTTTTGAATTCGTCCTGATGCAGGCCCTCCTGGGAAACTCGTGCTCGTCCTCTGAGTCTCCGAGTGCAGAGACCTCGATGGCAACTGCAGAAATGAAGGGCTGCGTTGAGTTGTCGAGAAGCAAGAACATAGCCAGCGCCTTGTGTTTGGGAGTCAGCAGTTGCAGGACTTTTGCGATTGCTTTCACAGTGCACTGAATACCAGGACGGCATGTGCACGTTAAAACAACGAGCTGGGCAAGAGCAGGAAGCGAGCACGGGCATCAGAGAGCATCTGGCATCTTGCCCAGGAAAGAGCACTGCTTTTGGAGTGTGCAGTAAAATCGTGTTCCTGGACAAGGGAGGCATAAGTGCGCTGCGCTCCTAAGCTATCTCCCTGCGAGACACACTGCCAAAGCTTTTCGTTATCATGCAGTCTAGTGCAGACGCACACTACGGCTCTCCGGAGCTGTCCGAAGCCAAACGCCGGTGGCCGGCGTCTTTCGGCTGAAGCAGCGCTTCGGAGCGTACGGCTGTTGTGTGCGCGAAGCAGCCGCTTCTCCTGCTCCGGGAGCCGGACAGAGCGCTAGCTTGTACGAGGGCGAAGAACGAAGCCGCAGAGCACCGGGCTTCTGCGCGCACCCTAAGGACTGCTAGAGGACCGTGGTGGCCGCTCGCCTGCCCCTTCAATTCCATTCTAGCATCCTTATGGAAGGTGTTCCAGGACAATTTTCCTGAGTTTTGAATTCGTCCTGATGCAGCCCCTCCTGGGAAACTCGTGCTCGTCCTCTGAGTCTCCGAGTGCAGAGACCTCGATGGCAACTGCAGAAATGAAGGGCTGCGTTGAGTTGTCGAGAAGCAAGAACATAGCCAGCGCCTTGTGTTTGGGAGTCAGCAGCTGCTGGACTTTTGCGATTGTCTTCACGGTGCACTGAATGCCAGGACGGCATGTGCACGTTAAAACAACGAGTTGGTCAAGAGTAATCGAAAGATCACGGCCGTCAGAAAGCAGCTTATATATTGCCCTGGAAAGAGCACTGCTTTTGGAGTGTGCAGTAAAATCGTGTTTCTGGACAAGGGAGGCATAAGTGCGCTGCGCTCCTAAGCTATCTCCCTGCGAGACACACTGCCAAAGCTTTTCGCTATGATGCAGTCTAGTGCAGACGCACACTAGGGCTCTCCGGAGCTGTCCGAAGCCAAGCGCCGGTGGCCGGCGTCTTTCGGCTGAAGCAGCGCTTCGGAGCGTACGGCTGTTGTGTGCGCGAAGCAGCCGCTTCTCCTGCTCCGGGAGCCGGACAGAGCGCTAGCTTGTACGAGGGCGAAGAACGAAGCCGCAGAGCACCGGGCTTCTGCGCGCACCCTAAGGACTGCTAGAGGACCGTGGTGGCCGCTCGCCTGCCCCTTCAATTCCATTCTAGCATCCTTATGGAAGGTGTTCCAGGACAATTTTCCTGAGTTTTGAATTCGTCCTGATGCAGCCCCTCCTGGGAAACTCGTGCTCGTCCTCTGAGTCTCCGAGTGCAGAGACCTCGATGGCAACTGCAGAAATGAAGGGCTGCGTTGAGTTGTCGAGAAGCAAGAACATAGACAGCGCCTTGTGTTTGGGAGTCAGCAGCTGCTGGACTTTTGTGATTGTCTTCACGGTGCACTGAATGCCAGGACGGCATGTGCACGTTAAAACAACGAGTTGGTCAAGAGTAATCGAAAGATCACGGCCGTCAGAAAGCAGCTTATATATTGCCCTGGAAAGAGCACTGCTTTTGGAGTGTGCAGTAAAATCGTGTTTCTGGACAAGGGAGGCATAAGTGCGCTGCGCTCCTAAGCTATCTCCCTGCGAGACACACTGCCAAAGCTTTTCGCTATGATGCAGTCTAGTGCAGACGCACACTAGGGCTCTCCGGAGCTGTCCGAAGCCAAGCGCCGGTGGCCGGCGTCTTTCGGCTGAAGCAGCGCTTCGGAGCGTACGGCTGTTGTGTGCGCGAAGCAGCCGCTTCTCCTGCTCCGGGAGCCGGACAGAGCGCTAGCTTGTACGAGGGCGAAGAACGAAGCCGCAGAGCACCGGGCTTCTGCGCGCACCCTAAGGACTGCTAGAGGACCGTGGTGGCCGCTCGCCTGCCCCTTCAATTCCATTCTAGCATCCTTATGGAAGGTGTTCCAGGACAATTTTCCTGAGTTTTGAATTCGTCCTGATGCAGCCCCTCCTGGGAAACTCGTGCTCGTCCTCTGAGTCTCCGAGTGCAGAGACCTCGATGGCAACTGCAGAAATGAAGGGCTGCGTTGAGTTGTCGAGAAGCAAGAACATAGACAGCGCCTTGTGTTTGGGAGTCAGCAGCTGCTGGACTTTTGTGATTGTCTTCACGGTGCACTGAATGCCAGGACGGCATGTGCACGTTAAAACAACGAGTTGGTCAAGAGTAATCGAAAGATCACGGCCATCAGAAAGCAGCTTATATATTGCCCTGGAAAGAGCACTGCTTTTGGAGTGTGCAGTAAAATCGTGTTTCTGGACAAGGGAGGCATAAGTGCGCTGCGCTCCTAAGCTATCTCCCTGCGAGACACACTGCCAAAGCTTTTCGCTATGATGCAGTCTAGTGCAGACGCACACTAGGGCTCTCCGGAGCTGTCCGAAGCCAAGCGCCGGTGGCCGGCGTCTTTCGGCTGAAGCAGCGCTTCGGAGCGTACGGCTGTTGTGTGCGCGAAGCAGCCGCTTCTCCTGCTCCGGGAGCCGGACAGAGCGCTAGCTTGTACGAGGGCGAAGAACGAAGCCGCAGAGCACCGGGCTTCTGCGCGCACCCTAAGGACTGCTAGAGGACCGTGGTGGCCGCTCGCCTGCCCCTTCAATTGCATTCTAGCATCCTTATGGAAGGTGTTCTAGGACAATTTTCCTGAGTTTTGAATTCGTCCTGATGCAGGCCCTTCTGGGAAATTCGTTCTCAGTCTGGCTGCTCCCTCTGAGCACAGATAAAGCCCCTGGAAAATAGAAAGGTATCTGCTATCAGCAGTAGACAGACATGGCAAGCTCATGAAGTAAAATTCATATATTAACAGGGAAATGTCCTCAAAACAGGAAAAGATGGAGTCACGATTTTGGGTTTGATCACAGAGTGGCCCACTGGAGAGACTGGCCTGCTTGCAAAAGTTGGATGAGTAGTCAGATTGCAGCTTTGAACACTCAAAAGATACTCAGAAATGGGCAGTGGATTCAGATACAGCATCAAATGGGTTTATGTTTTTCTACCAGTACTGTGTGCAGAATAAATGTGAAATAAATTCAGATCACCCCCATTACAGAGGAGAAAATAAATTAGTTTCCCCCACTGTGCATCTCATATCAAGATCACTTTGAGAACTGATAACTTCAAAGCTGAGAATGCAGCTGTTTGTAAACAGTTTCAGGCCCAGTTTGCTCAGTGTGTATTTCACATCATCTCAGTTTTTCACACAACATACACGTTCATACTACTTTAGGTAAATACTCCATCCAATCCCCTCCTGAAATTTTGTAACTCTTTTGGTTCCCTCATAAATTACACAGAAAATAACAGAAATTAAAAAAAAAAAAATCTGTTGTAAGTATTTGGCTATTGAAACACAGAGCAACCAGAAGATTTACACAATCCTCCAGATGTAATCTTGGTATGAAGATCATGGTAGTTTTATCCATGACAGAGCAGAATACAAAGAAATTGTGTCATGTGTAAGAGAAACCCATAAGCATTTAAACTGGTCATTGCCTAGCTTACTTCTTCTCCCATTACAGAGAAGGCTTTTCGCGGCTAAAATAGTATCTCCAAATAATCCAGATTCTTTCAGAGCATTTCTGCATCAGTTTACTGGTCCTCTTGTGATGATTCCACTCCTCCCATGTTGAGGGTTGGGACTGGATGATCTTTAAGGTCCCTTCCAACACATAACATTCTATTATTCTGGGATTCCATGTTGCTGAACTGTGGAGCTCTCCACAGTCATGGTTTCCTTTAGGATGGAAACTGAAGAGTGATGGAGTGGACAGGAAAAAGGAAACAATACCCCTCAGAAGGAAGGACAGGAAATCTGAAGTTGGTTTTGGAAGAGAAAATATAAAAAATCTGAGAATCTAAACACTATATTTTGACAGTATCAAATGAAAATTATCTTGACTGCAGACTCAGAGATCTTTGGCTCTGTCTACATTCTTAAACTTCTACATACATTTGAAGTCTAAAAAGAATGAATCCTGCAAGACTGAGTTTTCAAATTGCAAGAGGGAGCCTTGAAGCTGTCCAGATTCTGAAAAAGAATTGCTCGAGACCTTACTTGCTGCACCTTTAACATTGTCATCCCCAGAGCTATTCAGATAGTGTTCCAAAGCTGTGACTCAGAAAATGAGGCCTCCAGGGAGTTTTTCTCACCTAGTAAAAGCAGCCAAAATCCAGGTTTAGCACCAGAGCAGGCTTCTATTATAAGAGTGTTAGTGTAATGATGGATCCCTCTGAGACACTCTAGGATGACATCTGTGATGATAAGAGCTCTCCCCAGTCAGTTTTCCTCTGTCTCTGTTCAGTGACCCTCAGAAAAACAACATGGAATCTGACAAACACATTCCAGGAACATTACTTATGGTACATTTTAGTGACTTCAGCTACAAATATTTCCTCCTGTTTTTCTCATTGTTGTAATCGTTGCATGACAAAATAGCTCTCAGTATTCACTATCACAATTGATTTAACCTATCTGTTTTATACAAGTCAACCTATCTGCTTCTAATTTCATTTTGCTTTCAAAACAAGTTTATAGAATAGGCTAAGATGTTTTTTTTGTAATTTATAACAACTCCAGACAACCCATCTAGACTTCTATGTGTGGGAATCCAGAGCTTCCCTCTGGCTGCCCTGGAAGGTCTGGGACCCTGGCAGGGGGTCAGGAATCCCTCTGTACAGAGCCCCCAGAGACACTGTCTGTGATCTCTGTCCATGGAAAAGAGTTTTCAATCTTACAGGATGAATTACAAGCTCTGAGTGTTTGATGTAAGTAATAATTAAGTGTGGCATGGGTGCAAAAGTAAAGTTTTAGGATTCTAGATTAGGGGTCAAAGGGGACAAGATGGAGGAAATTGGGTGTGTCTTGTCCTTTTTCTTCTTCTTCATGCCCTCCATGTTTCACTGTAGTGTTGGCATTTTTCTATTGGTTTAGGCTGGGGACACGCTGTTCAACGTAGGTGACAGATATTGGCACGTTATTGTAAATATAGCGCAGGTAGTTTCTGGTATATAATGTTTGTAACATTCCACTGAGGGCAGAGCTCCACACGCTGCCCTGCAGGACAGACCTGCGGCAGGGCAGCAGAACATGTTAGAGATAAGCAAGAATAAACAATCTTGAAAACAGCACAGACAAATGATTGCTTCTTCTTTGGCAACGGGGCAGAAAGACAGAGACTTTCTACAATCTCGGATTCTTCAATACCACAGATTCTGACACGATGGATCTCAATCACTTGTAGCTATAATAAGATAAAATCTCTGAAGGAACCTTTGTCATGAGAGCATTGTGGCAGGCCAAACTGCATAGATGGAGGGGCTTCAGAGCAATACTTGGCAGAAAAAAAATCAGTGTATTGGAGACTTACTACTGTTCAGTTCAGTATAATAGGACTGAGTCCAAAAGAAAAAGGGGGTGCATTAATGATTTTGGAATTGGAAGGGGGGGGTCTGATTTCAGCTCATTTAATTTGTCAGGATTTCTGATTCTTTAATGGCAAGCTTTTCAGAATGGCAGATATAGCTTTTAAATGCATTTAAAAGCATTAAAATGCAGTGGAATGGAAGCACATTTTCTGAAGGGTACAATTTCTGCCAAAAGCAGAGAGAAGAAGCTATGTCATTTTTACCAGATGATAGCTTTCTAAAGCTACCAAATTATCTTTGCAGCTACAAAAGTAACTCTATTCTCTTCCCTTCAGGGATTTGAAATATTAAGAGCCAGTTTAGTTGTCTTTTATTCCCCTGATTCTGTCTTTTCTAGCTTTTGTACTTTCCTTATTACTCTGCATGTCTCTGAGCACACTTTTTTCTGTACCATTTTCCCAGCTACTGAATGAAAAACTTTGTAAGAAATCCCTAAAACTTTTATCCTGGGTAAACTAAATTACAGATTTAAGAGCAAAACAAAACCATATCTCAAGAGTTCTTTATCTTTACCAGAAGCATTTCAGGACAGCGTCCAAAATTCATAATGCAATTAAGATACTGTCTTCCGGCATTGGTGCAGTTGAGACTAATCCTCTTCAATGCTTTGACTCAATGATCAATATTTCTAATGGCTATCTTTATTGAAAACTTGGGGCTCCTTCTATCTGGACATGGATTCCTATCAGACAGTTTAAAGCCTTGGATTAACCTTCAAGCAATCAAAGCATTAACTCTTTTTGATTGTGAAAAGCTAACTTCCCCAGACATGAGTAAGTATATGGCTCTTGGAAGAGAGAAAAGTTTGGGCAAGGTTCACAATCAGTAACAAGCTGCAGTGATCGTAACTCCAGGAGAGCCTTGCTCCCCATTCACATACTTCCTTTGGCCTGGCCAGACTGAAGCTGTTTGCATGTTCTTGTTTTGGTCTGAAACAAAAAGACATGAAGAGACCAACTGTGGAGAGCAAGAGCTTGTAGGAAATTGCATGTTTTAATTTCCTGTACCAGTATTCTGCAATTCAAAATGTTGATCGTTTATGTGCCTACATTTTCAAACGTAAATTAAATACATCAGTTGTGCCTGGAACTAGCTGACACAACTGAGACGTACCATTTATTTTCCTTAAATAAACCAAGCTTATTTTCCTCATTTTTTCTTTAAGTTTTTATATGGTCCTATATTGTATATTGTAAAAAAATGACATGATAAATGGATGCCTCTCCAGGGTGTTCCACTGCAAAGAATGCATCTGCCATTTGGTCATGAAAGAAGAAACAGCTTTTTGTTTCTTCACAAGCCAGATGCAAAAACATTGGATATTGAAACTGCAAATAGAGTAGGGACAAATGGTAGATATTTAGAGGTTGTGCTTTTCTCCTTTGAGGGAAGATTTTTTATTAAATTCTGAAATTTAAACTGAACATAAAAGTCTTTGAAGTACAGACACTGAGGCTGTCATTAAGTGAATCTCATTAGAGTTAAGGAGAGATTCCCTGCAATGCAAGCCCTTGGAATAACATTTTACCACTTCAGTCTGAAGCACAGACCTGTTTACATAAGCGAGTTGATCAGAAATAGTTTCTGACCAAACAAATGTTCAAGAAGATTAATGGTGAACACATGTTGTATTTTGTTATCTAAAACAACACCCAAATTCTCAACTGAAATCTAGGTTATGTGATGACATAGAGTGTTGGTTAAGGGTATTTCCTGCTTTTGGAGTGCTAACTCTGTCCATTTTTATTGCCTTTTGGAGAATGCAGTTGGGCTCTTTGTAGAAGAATTTCACTCAATTACTATGGAAGGGATGAATTTTCTTTCCTGCTGTAGGGTAAAGACGTGTAGGCCTGAGAGGTGCCCCAAGTATGTACGTAGAGATCACAGAATTCTTTTATCCACAAGGACAACAATCAGATTACTAGCAAAAGCAGCTCCTCCCTCAATTCAAGCTATTCTATAGTGTTAGGATACCAGCGGAGCTTATGGCACAGCAAGAGGTTTGGTATTACCCTGGTTCACCAGAAATCACAGTTATGTGCTGCTGGTTCTAGGCGGTTGACTCCATTCTGCTGAATTGGTCTACAGCCTGGAGGCCTTATTAGAGCTCCCAGTGTTACTGAATAATTAAATAGAACTGATGTAGAAACAGTCCATGATGTACAACAGACCAGGCATGTTTACCTTTGTATTAAAGAGAAACTCAAGCCATTAAATCAATGAAGCTAAAGGAAGTTGAAACTAGCCATTAATATGGAACTGGACATCAGATGGATATCCTGGTAGACAACAAGTTGAACATATAGAGATGTGCTTTTGCAGCAAAGGTGGCTGCTGCTGCTGTGTAAGGGAAGGGCATGGCCAGTAACTTAAAGGAGGTGGTTCCTCACTCAGCCTGGTGAGGCCACCTGGAGTGCTGGGCCCAGTGCTGGGCTCCTCACTACAGGAGGGATGTGAGCATGTGAGTATACCTCAGCCAGTCCAGGGAAGCAGCACAAAAATCACAAATGGATTGGAGCATCTGACATAGTAGGAAAGGCTGAGGGCTGGGATTGTTTGACTTTGGTAAGAGTAGGAGTAGAGGGAATTCTTAATAGCATGGATGGAGACCTGATATAGTGGGTGTAAAGAAAATAGAGCCAGACTCTTCTCAGTGGTATCCAGTGGAAGGACAAGAGGCAATGAGCACAAACTGAAATGCAAGAGATTTTGTTTGAACACCAGAAAGCTATTTTTTTTTTAACTGAAGAATGATTCAGGATTTTCATAGGTTGCCCTGTGAGGTTGTGTGTTGCAGAGGATAGATAGATACGATTGTTATTTTAGCTAGCCGGATGTCACTTCTACCCTTGGATGAATCATGGAGTGAAATGGACTCTTCCATCCCACCCCGCAAGAGATTGTGGTTCATCCCGCACCTCTGTACCTGCCCCTAAAACAGAGTCTGTAACCCCATTGGCCCATGCCTTGTCCCAGCCCACCTAGGAACCCCTGAAAAGGGGGCTCCGAGCGGCCATCCGGCCTCTTGGATTTCCTCCCTCTCTTGGCCCTCTCCTCTCTTGGCCCTCTCCTCCCCTCTTGGACTTCCTCCCTCTCTGGGGCTTCCCCTCTCCTAAACCCTCTGTTTCTCTCTCCCCTCCCCCGTCCTCCTAAGCCCAGCCACGTGCTACGCCTGAGAGCACGAGGCCTGGGCATCCCTGAATTCTCCAATAAACCTCTTCCCCCAAGAGCAAGCTTCAGAGATCTCTGCCTCCCTACACCCCCAACCGTGCAAGAGGAGCCTACTCTTCCCACAACTGGCGCCCAACGTGAAAGAAAAAGGAACCCACGAATCTCGACACCTCCATGCACGGTAATTACCTGTGATAGCCTCCTCTTCGCTCTGAGCACAGGCTGTCGTTGCTAAGCAACGTAGAAGCCTTATCTCTTTAAAGTTTGCCGAGGCATTTTACCCTCGAGCACCATCCGGCTTTTGGAGCTCTTGGGACTGCCCGACAAGGAGCTGTGAGCTGGTGGCACGTGGCCACGTTAAGAGAGCGCACCGAGCACTGCCCAGCACTGCCTGCGCTGGAAGCCCCGAGGGGGGAGGTCTGAAGGTCCCGAGCACGGAAAAGCCGTCCGGAGAGACGCCCGGAGCTCTGAGGGGACCTGTGCAGAGTCCTGAGGAGAGGATCTCTGCTTTTGCGAATTTGAGGTGAGCTACACAGGTCTAAAATATGGGACAATCCCACTCTACCCAAGATAGAGATCTCTACAAACAATTGAACCATCTTTTACGTAGTTATAACAGTAGTTTGCCTAAGAAAGAGTTAAAATCCCTTTTGGAATGGGTCCTGCCCCACTTCCCTCATGCGGATCGATCAGCCGCTTTTACCAAAGACTTCTGGGACTCAGTAGGTGATAGGCTTTTTATTGAGATTTCCAGGAGAGACGCCGTTGCTTGCAGGTTACTCCCAGCTTTTAGAGCTGTGGCCGAACTGTTCGTTCCGCGAAAGCCGGTCCCGGCCATGTGGCCGGCCCGCGCGGCTGCTGACGGCGGCGCCGCGATCCCCTTCCGCCCCGCCCCTCCCCCTCCCGCCGCGGCCCCGGCTGCAGCCGCCCCCCTGAGTGACGCGGTTCCCACCGCCCCCGCCCTGGCCCCTGCGACCCCCCACCCAACCCCCGCGCCGCGCCGCCGGGCGCCGGCCCCCGCGGCCGCTTCCACCCCTGCCGCTTCCGCCGCGACCGCGACCCCACCCCCAACCGCCGCGGCTGCGCCGGCCCCCGCGACCACCCCCCGCACCCCCCCGATCCCCGCGCCGCGCTGCCTGCCGCCGGGCTCGGCGGCCCCCGCCGCGGCCGCTCCCGCCCCTCCCACCTCCGCCGCGACCTCACCCCCCACCGCCGCGATCAGCCCCGGCCCCGCCCCACCCCCCGCGGCCGCCGCTCCTGTCCCGGCCCCCGCTGCCACCCCGCCCCCCCTACTGGCCGCGGGGCTCGTGCCTGCCCCGGCTCCCCCCGAAACCCCCCTAGCAGCGGCTGTTGCTACTTTAGCTGGCTCCTTACAAAGCGCCTTCGCCGCGCTTCTACAAACGCTCAATCCAGCGCTCGCCGCCGCCGCTGCCTTGCCGCCGTCGCCCGCGCGGGGAGAGCGCTTGGCCACGCCCCCAATCCCGGACGTGCGACAGGAAGCACCGGGAAGCCCGGTGCGCCCACCCCAGCCCGAGCCCCGGCCGTGGGGGGACACCCCGGGTCCCCGCGCCGCGACCCCGCCACCCCCCGCCCCCCGCAAACCCCCCCGCGGAACGTCCCCATCGTCAGCATGCTCCGGCGGGGCGGCAGACGCGGCCGCCATCTTGGTTCGGCCGGCGGACCACGTGGTGCGCCCCGCGCATGCGCAGTTCGCAGTGCCCCCGGTCCGGCCGGTCCCCGTCGCCTCTGCCGCGCCGCCTGCCACTCCCGCCGCGCCCCGTGCCGAGACCCCACCACCCCCCGCCTCCCGGCAACCCCCCCGCGGTGCAGGCCCAACCCCAGAGAGCTCCGGCGGGGCGGCAGACGCGGCCGCCATCTTGGTTCGGCCGGCGGACCACGTGACGCCCTCCCCGCATGCGCGGTTCGCGGTGCCCCCGGTCCGGCCAGTTCCTGCCGCCTCTGCCCCGCCGCCGATGGAGCCTGCTGATCCCCACGCCGCCCGTGCCGCGATGTGCGATCAACCAGAACCCCCGAGCTCAGCGGCGGCGCCGGCAGAACCCCCGGAGCCGCCAGAAGGAGCCCCACCGCCGACGCCGGGGAATTTCGAGTCGCTTCCGGGTTTGCCTCTAAAGCCCTCCGTGCCGGGTGCCCGCCCAGAACTCCGGCCAGCCGTGCAACAAGTAGTTCTCATCACCCCACCGCCGCCCCTGCAGCCCCTGAATGCCCCCACTTCCTCTCCTAGGCTGCATCCACATTCCACAGCTGCAGCCTCAGCTTGGAGAGAGCCCTCCACATCCTCAGGTTTCTCCCATGAGCCTTTGCTGACAGTCTCCACTCCTGCCCCTCTGCCCCAGCTGTTGGCAGCTGCTGCATCTAATTCACAGCTTAGCATGCAGCCAGGGAAAGAGGAACAGCACCTGGCAGCTGCTTTGACGAGTACAGGATCCACGGAGAACTGTGCTAGCCCTACCAGTACCACCCCTGCTGCCTCAGTTTCCCAGGATGCTCAGGGGATCATCGATGGCCTCCAACTGATGGACAGGCATATATCCAAGCCTCATAGTCCCAGAGAGTGGACAGCTGTCCCATCTCTGGACAAGAGAGAATTCCTAGTAGCGGCAGGAGATAGTTGCTTCCCTTTCTCCTATGGTTACCAGCTGTTGGGGGGTACCATAGAAAAGACATCTAAAGCCCTAGAAAGCAGCTTATTAAAACAGAAAAGGGGAATATATAAGGCCACACCCCAAAATAGCTTCAACAAAGCCCCATATGCATACAATCTTTCAAATTGCTGTATAGGACAGCCTGACATGCCCATTTACAGACACTTTCTGAACAACAAAAAAGTAAAAATAAAAGTCTTGATCAAGACCTCAGTCACAGGACAAATAGAAAGCCCATGCAACCTCGTAACATGGGAGAGAGGGTTTGCTTGTGTCTCTACAGGCGAAGGACTCAGATGGACCCCGGCAAAGAATGTAAGGCCATACACCGAAATCTGGCAGTGCCCTCACCAGTGGCAGTGACTTTGCAGGTGCAAACCAAGAAGCAAGTGCTCAGATTTGAACTGTGCTAAGACGAGATGAAAACTACCTGCCAGAAACAATTCAAGACTATGGACATTTATTTTCACATACATGTTAATTTTGTACCCTTGTTACATTTGTTCTCTTATTTCAAATTTTTGTATTGAAGTTTCACCTATAGGTTAACCAAAGACAAATGCCTGGGTAACTCTGGCCAAGACTGCAAGCTCTGATACCATATCTCTAACTGATACAAAGCTCTAATAGACTTTTTCAGCCTAGTCAATTATAGAACCTTCCTCAAAAGATTTTAATAACACTACCTCAGTTAAATTCTTCCATTAGACTAAAGCAGTCAAAAGGTTAAAATGCTCAATCAGTAAAGAAATAAATGCCACCTCAATTTCAATTAATAATCTAGCTAAACAGTTTATCTGGAGGTTTGAGCTCTGCATCTTGGCTGAAGGAACTCTGTAGAGTAAGCTTGATTGTTTTAAGAGTAATAAGTATAGTTTCAGTACCAATATGTTATATACCCCAAGTTGTGCAAAAATAGTAATTAAGTCTGTATTTACCTTTTCAAAAGTTTAACGAAAAGGGGCAATTGTTGCAGAGGATAGATAGATACGATTGTTATTTTAGCTAGCCGGATGTCACTTCTACCCTTGGATGAATCATGGAGTGAAATGGACTCTTCCATCCCACCCCGCAAGAGATTGTGGTTCATCCCGCACCTCTGTACCTGCCCCTAAAACAGAGTCTGTAACCCCATTGGCCCATGCCTTGTCCCAGCCCACCTAGGAACCCCTGAAAAGGGGGCTCCGAGCGGCCATCCGGCCTCTTGGATTTCCTCCCTCTCTTGGCCCTCTCCTCTCTTGGCCCTCTCCTCCCCTCTTGGACTTCCTCCCTCTCTGGGGCTTCCCCTCTCCTAAACCCTCTGTTTCTCTCTCCCCTCCCCCGTCCTCCTAAGCCCAGCCACGTGCTACGCCTGAGAGCACGAGGCCTGGGCATCCCTGAATTCTCCAATAAACCTCTTCCCCCAAGAGCAAGCTTCAGAGATCTCTGCCTCCCTACACCCCCAACCGTGCAAGAGGAGCCTACTCTTCCCACAGTTGTGAGTCTCTGTCCTTGAAGATATTCAAACCCAGTTGAGTATTGTCCTGAGCAACCTGTTGCAGTTGAGCCTGCTTTGACCAGGGGGGTTAGATTACATAAACTCTAGAGATTTCTTTTCATCCTAACCATTCTGTAATTCTGCAATTACAGACTTAGCCATGCAAGTGAGTGTGATACACTGGGGATTCATTGTCCACGTCTCAGCTGCACTCAATACAGACAGCTGAGCATTCCAACTCCTATGCGAGTGAATATCACCTACAAATTTACTCCTCAGTGTGTCTCTGGCAGCTGCTTTCTACCTTACAGTTCTGTGTCCTATCTGTCAGAAGGAGAATCATGAAAATGCAAAAGCAAGAGCTAGAAGAGTGCTGGAACTCAAAATGTCTCTCAGACATTTTTAGAGGTTCCAGGCCTTGGTCAGGAGTATTTTAGGCCTTGGTCAGGAGTATTTTAGACCTTGGCAGGCAGCTGGAAACAGCTGTGATTTTGAGTTTGAGCCATGGAATGAGTTACCAACTTTGAAGGTGGAACAAGCAGTCACAAAGGGTTAGATAGTACAGTAAAAGTAGTTACAAAACAGAGGGAAAATTTTTTTAGTATTGTACAGGGGGGTTTTAGCACCTGTACAAGGGGGTTTTTATTTTGCACATGGTTCTAAGTTCCAAGAAGTTCTAAGATGGAGGAAAGTGGGCTGATCCTGTTCTTCTTCCTTCTTCTTCCTTGCCTCCATGTTCTTGGTGATGTTGGCACTCACAGATTGGTTTAGAGTAGAAAAGCACTTTGTAATATAGGTAGTAGGTATTGGGGGAAAAGTATAAACATGTAATACATAATGTATCATATAAAAGATAGCAGCAGCCCTGGGCTGGGGGAGAGAAGAAGAAGACAGCAGACAGAGAGGATGTCAGGGTGTGTGTGTCTCTCTGCCTGGGCTGCTGACCAAACAGCCGCAACCCGAGAAGACAATCTTTTAGATAACTCACAAGAAACTGCCTTGAGGCCGAACAACAAGAGGCTGCGGGGCTTTTCTTTGGAAGCACGGGTTGGAGGAGAGACTTTACCGGCACACGAGACCCCAGACCAAACCTGGGGTTCCCACAGAAGAGGTTCTAGGATATGTACCCACATAACACAGACTGCAGCAGATTGTCCTACCTGGCATAAGAATGACCAAATACATCATTGTTGCTGGATCTATGGACCAAAGTCACATTTTCAATTCAGCACGTCAAAAACTCTGCCTGCACTGGTTCTGTCCATGACTGCATTACCTATTTCAGGTTACAGAGCTGCCAGCATTAGTGTTGCCTTTCTATTATGTATTGTTTCTCTTCAATGAAAACTGAAGAAATACTAGCCTTTGGCCCACACCAGCAACTTCAAACAACCTTGTCACACACCAGTTGGTGGCCATCTCCCTTTTTTAGAGGGTAAACCAAAGTCAAAATATAATCCATGGCCTCCAGCTCATGGCTATGGGAGTTTCAAGGAGTGACAGCTGAATGTCACTCCCACAGGTTGCAGCTCTGTGCAAAAAAAGCCAACAGTGGGAATTGGGATGACAAAGGCTAAACCTGCTTTTGTCAGAGCAGCATAGGAAATGTATGGTATAGTGGAAAAAGAACCCAGGGGTGCCTGTTGCTGTATCTGATCTCCACTTTACATTTTGTTCAACAAGATGTCCATCCCTTGCCAACTAAGTTCTAAATGATTCATTTTGTTGCTGGATAGTCATATTTTGTGGGTAGCCACTAGTCAGTTTGAGTTATTCACTTCTACAAAATACTTCCTCTAGAAGGCACTGTAAACAGAATTAATTTTTAAATAGTTTGAGTTTTTTGAAAGCCATGAGCAATGGTTATTAATATTGGCACAGAACAAGTCACATACTGATGATTCAAGGGATAGAAACTGGAACATTTTGGACAGAACGGATGTTTTTATATTCACTTGCCTTATATCCAGACACTCTGGTGGTATAAGTGTTAATTATACCCAAGACAGCAAAGTGAGGAAGTCAGGTTCTAATACGTGTGGTAAAATAAATCTTTAGATGAAGCAAACCTTGTATATTCAAATAATTTCGTTTCCATTTCTCAGTTACAACATGCAATTTTGTCATGCATCTCTTCTGCATGACAGAGGAGGAGGAAGGAGTTTGTCTCATTGAAGGCAGTGGAAAGTGTGCTTGATATAGCATGCACAAATATGGACATGAAGTTGTGAGGCTGCACTGCTCACTGCCCTTACAGATGCAAAGAAGCATGCACTCAGATTCCCGAACAACCTACAGTGATGTTTTCACTTGAAATTTTTTTGCATTGAAGCTCATTCTTGTGATAAAAAATGGTCACTCCCCAGCCAGTTAGCTAAACAAGCCAAGAAAACTGGCCACTTGGTGATTGCAGCCTAGTTACTGCGAGCACAACTGCGCATTGTTCCGCTTCCCTAAAAAAATAAATTAAAAAATCTCCAAGGCTTGCCACTGTTTGGAAAGAATCTATAATTTTTTTGCACATATCTAGACTGGTTTACTGCTTTTCAGTGTGACTTCTTGTTATGGTATCAGCCAGCTGGTAACAGCCAGTATGTACTTTTTGACTGCTGCTGACCAAGGCAGACTCTGAGAAATCTTCAAAAGCCAAAGAATTTGCCAGTAACTGAGTCACTTTAAGCAGCCTACCATGAATTTGTAGCATGCCATACAATCAATTTTTGAGTCACCATCTGAAAACAGCCTTGATGAATAAGTACTTGACAAGAAAATGGATCTGAAATTTCCAGCTGGTCTTATGCCAGGATTCTGCCATGCTCCCTTTGTCTCCAAAGTCAAGACACTTGAAGGGATCTCAGTATAAATGACTATTAAATATATCCTAATATCGCGTTCAATAAGAGGCTGCACAAGGGCTTTGACAATGCCACCTTCTGTGGAGACACACAGAATCTGATGCAACAAGACACACAAACACACACACACACACACACAGACACACACACACACACACACACACACACACACACACACACACACACATTGCCAGGGACTGCATAGAAATGAGGAATTGCTTGGGTGTCCGGAGCCATGAGGGTAATACCCACCTCTCTCTTGTTGCAGTCTGACCAAGGACAACATGCCTAAAACACTCGCAGATCTTAAGGGAAAGAGAAATTATTGGTGTTTAATTCACCACTAGGTGTCACGACGTCTTCATTTTTAACCAGACTACTGAGTTTTTCTATGCCTACCAGAAAGAAAAAAGCTTAAGATGAAGGCAGGAAGCCAGTGTATTAGCCAGATACCTAGGCCCGCTCCAATCTAAATTCTTTTAGTAAAGTCAGGTTAGTAGATAGCACATTCAAAAGAAATAAAAATAGAGAAATCAGCCCCATCCCTTTTGCAGATTACTTCTATAATTACTTCTATACTTCACTACACCATAGTGAAACACCAAGAATGTTATGAATACAGATGATTGTAAAGTTCAGCATGCTTAATACATCACGGGATTCCTTTTTATATTTGTTTGTATTACCCTGCCAGGAATGAGCCCCAGATGCAGTAGAATGACAGGTAGATGAAAGTGAAAAAGGTTTTCCCACACTTACAATATGATTCTTAGAAGAGCTGATTATTTGAAAGTCCATCTGTGTTGTTACTGACAAATACTGTAATTTTTTGTGGCTTTGTTGACCAATAAATATACAGACACAAATCTATGTACATATTTTAATATACATTCATGGGAAAAACATGGGTCAGGAAGAGTTAATGCAACTACCCCTCCCATTGCCACGTACATTTCCTATGCTGCCATGCTCTCCAGGGATGTTTCACCACTTCCTGATCTGCTGGCTTTTCTATTGAAAAAGCTAGTTTCATGTTCTCCATTGAGCTGAGACTTTTATCTCCTTCCTTGCAAGTAGACAAATTCTCTTCAGGGTAAGGTTGGAACATATTGGATTTTCAAGTGTGTGTACTTGAGGCAGCCAGGAAAGGGGTGAGGAGCTCTCTCTCTCTCTCTCTCTCTCTCTCTCCCTCTCTCTCCACAGTTTCCACAATACCCTTCTAAACGGGATAAAAAAGAGTTGTGGCCTTGTCAGGAGAAGGACAAACAAATGGTTCATGAGTGCTTTGCCCCTTCTCTCTACATATTACATATCACATTTAATGCACAAGGGTCTGGGGTAGACATGAACCCACCAGCCCAGGAAGAGGCAGGAGACCTGATCCATCAGCCTAGATGCTTCTGGGCACTTTTAGGAATTTGGCAAGAAGAGTGGACTGAAGCAGCTGCCCAGTATGGGCAGATGTTTTTTCCTCTGACCCCTTGTAGAGTACACATTTACTGGATGATGTACAGCTTGTTCTCTGAGCCAAAGGAAAAATCCAAACATTGCTGGCTGCAGTCAGATTTTTTTTGACCTCTTAAGTAGCTTAACATGGTACTGGCCTTCTTTCCCATTTTAGGTCTTTCCCTTCCTAAACAGCAGAAGGGATTTAATGATACAGCTTCTCAGGTACCTACATAATGCCCTGAGCTGGATTTGTGATAATTGTCTTTATATTTTGTTCACTTTTTGAGACATCCTAGAGAAACAGGGAAATACAGAAGGGAACCTCACAAGTGACTTTTTCTCTTCTAGGTGCAAAGGGTGTTTTTATTGCAATGTGCTATGAGTTTCCATCTTCCTGTTCTTTAAGTTAGGAAATTGAGAATCAGCATTTGCACGAGAACTTAAGACTTTACAGTTTCCTGCATCCTTCAAAGTAAAGTCGCTGGGTGGTCTTGGCACTGAGCTCTCATATGGAGCCAGTAAAGGTGACTTTTAGAAGTGCAGAAACCAAGAGATCTGATTCACATTAAAAATATGTAATTAATCTACTCCATAAATTAAGATTGATTCATATTCCATATTTTGTGTGGAAGCAACACGAAAGACTTCACCACTTAGGATTCAGTGGGCATTTTGGATATTTGTTTAAAAGGGAGGCTGTTCCACTTTTTACTTTTCTTTTCATAGTTGTCTCTTAATTTAATAACATTGCCTTAATATTTCCTTTGCTATTACAGAAATTCATATAAAATTTTCTTACTATTTTTCCAGTTCATTTGCCTTGGGCTTTTGACAATATCTTCTGTCTGTCTGCTTCACTTTTGTAAAATTGGAAAGTGTTATAGTAAAATCACAGAAAAGCAGGGGAATTCAACAGCAGGTGCTGGGACTAAGAATATTTTCCACCCATTCTCTAAATTAATGGAGTGTATTTCAAACTGCCATAGTCTTTAATCTATAGATTTAGTTCATTAATCACCATTCTTAACAAATACAGGGCAAACTGAATGTCATTATTAATTAATTAATTTATTTATTGCACCTGATAGGAAATGGGAATATAATGCCTCAATTTATTTTCTGACCCCTCATTTTCAGGTCCTGAAACAAAGCCCATGCCTCCTAGACTGAAGAACCTGCCATTTCTGCTCTTTTTCCCGTTTCCCGGAATAGGAAGAAGTTTCCCATCCACATCTGTCTGTGAGTGACACTCACTTGCGAGATGTTTCCCTCTCCTGCACCAAGGGCAAAGGTCTGGTGGCTTGTTGGGCTTTGAAAGTTGTGGGCAGTTCCTTTTAATATGTCCTTGTGCCCCACACCCAAAGCACCGTCTCTCTGCATTAGGGTTGCTCTTTGTATAATTTGCAAGAGCTTCCCTAATACGTTTTTCAATTTGATCCCCCAAGTGTTCCTCCATGATGGAAGAAACATGTTGTGGTGTCCCCACCTTGCTGCACACCTCGATCATGTCTGCCAAAGTGGCCTGGTGCGGCATCATGCTGATGATCCGTCTGCACTCCGGATTGGCATTGGAGAACGCGAGGCTTTTGATCAGGTGTGGTTTTGCTCCCTCCTCGCTCACCTGCCGCTCCACCACCTGAGAAAGACGATCCACGAATGAAGAAAACGGCTCTGCAGGACCTTGTTTGATCTCGGTGTAGATTGTGTCCTGGACCCCCGCTGGAGCAATTTGAAGAATCGCCCTCCGTGCTGCCTCTTTGATGTCGCTGAGCACGTGACGCGGGAGCCTCACCGCTTGTTGAGTTGGATCGTCCTCAGGAGGATCACCAGCAAGCTGCGCCATGGTGAGGTTCGCATTCGGCCCGCCCTGGTATCTGGCTCTCAGCTCCTCCAGGGATCTCCTCCATGCCTTCTGCCACACGAGAGCTTGGGTGTCTGTAAGAACTGATGTCGCAAGATATTTAAGATCATACGGTGTTAAATCATACATTCCAAAAATACTTTTTAACATTTGCTTGAAATATGGTGATGACAACCCATTGTCCCGAATGGCCTTAGCTAAATCTTTGATTGCTCCACGGTCCAGGCGTTCCCATCTCGGGTTTTGGCCCTGAGCGTCATAGTTCACTGGCATCATTATATTTCCCGAGCCCTGCAATAAACCTTTCTCTTTCTCCAACTCTGCTCGAATGTCCTGCCAGTCCACTTTTGCGCTCTGCAAAGCTGTAAATTCAGTGGGTACTTGCCTGTAGAGTGGAGTCATCTGTTGTGGCTGCAGTTCTGGTGCAGCAGCACTCACCGATACCAATGGCGTCTGCAGCATCTGCGAAGATGAAGGCTGGAAGCCTCTGGAGAAAAGTGAAGCATCTGCTGTGGAGGAGAACACACAACTGCCTTGCATTATTTGGAAAATTTTTGGAAGATGAACCAACAGTTCTGGCTGTGACTCCAAGGCTGTGCTTAAATATCGTAAAAGAAATTCAACAACCCCCTTTGATATTAAAATTGACTCTCCCTGCCCCGAAAGTTTGGCAGACCTTGATTTTGGAATTGTCCAAGCTGGGACACCCTCCGAAGCGGTGATGCGTATCGTTTCCTCCCGTTGCTGCGCCTCAGCAGAAGTGTCCTGAGTCCCGCACTGTTCCGGTGTCAGTGGAGGTTCCTGCTGCCGTGCAGATGTGACTTTTTTCACCCTGGATTTTTTTCTTATAAGAAACTGGAAAAAAGTCCTGCAATGTTACAGTCCCACCACTGGGTGGCGCAGTGCCTCGACCGGACAAGTTCTGCGAAGCCTGTTGCAATGTTGTGGTTCCGCCGCTAGATGGCGCTGCCGCCTGACCAGCTGAGGTCGGAACCGCACTCTGCTCTTCAATCTGCACTTCTGACAAACATTTTAACACCTCTTCTGTCAACTGATTTACATTTGCAAATCCCGCACTAATTCCCGATAAACCTTTGAGCATTTCTCCTAACAACTGATTCACGTTTGCAATCCCTGCAGTTGATGAAACTGACTCTTGTTGTAACAACTGTTCTAATTCGGTCATGTCAGAAGCAGACAGGGATTGGCCGTGGGCTTGGGCCGTCTGTTGCCATGGGAACGATGATGGAACCGTGCCCTGAGGAATGTTTACCTCCTGGCCACGCCCCATCCCTGCCTGCGTCATCTCAGGGGAGTGAACGCTCCTGCTCCGACCCTGGCTATGCTTTGGCCTCGCTCCGCCCCGCACCGCCTCCGAATCAGAGCCACTGCCGTCCCCCCCAAGGCTGACGCAATCACCTTCCTGTTCCCATTCCAACCCTGATGTTTCCGTCTCACTTTGCCCGTCTCCTGGCTCCATGCCAGCACCCACAGCCTGCGCGCGCCGCCTCCGCCCCCTGTGTGCCCGTCCCGCGCGTTCGAAATGTGTGAGAAATCCCCTCCACCCGTGGCTGTCGGGTTTTGCTCGACCTTCGCGCGCATGCCCGCCGCCTGAGCTGCAGCGAGGAACGCCTCCCGCTGTCCCTCTGCCGCTTCCTCAGCAGCCCTGGCTGCCGCGGTCAGGGAGCTAAGTTCCCACGCCCTTTGGGCGGCCGCTTCTGCGGCCTCACGGATTCTCGACATTGAACGCGTCACCGGGCGCTCCGAGCGTACCACCGTCGCACTCGCACCCCCCGCTTTCGCCCCGATCCGTCCCGCCCCCGCCGCTCTCCCCGGCCTCGCCTTCTGCGCGGGCTGTTTTGAACTCCCAGCCTGCGCAGATGTGGAGGCGCTTTCCTCTCCCTCCTCCCCCTGCTCTGCACTCACGTTCGCACCTTCCCCCACCGGAGCTGCTGCCGCCGCCGCCGCCCCCCCCCCCCCACCGTGGGTTTGGACTTGGGCAATGCCTTCCTCCCACTGAGGGTCGCGGCTGTGCCTGGCTCGCCCGCCTCCGTCTGGGGAATTTCTGCGTCGGAGGAGCTTAGGGACTCTTGGGAAACTGAGGAACAGTGAGAACCCGGGGACACGGGACGCGATGGGGTATCATCTCCCTGATTTTCCACAGAAAGCAATCCTGCCTTTCCTGTGTCTGTGGTGAGAGGATCTGTCCCAAGCTGCTGGCCGGACTGTCCTCCCTCCTGTTTGTCACCAGGAGCCGTAGCTGCCTGGCTTGAGCTGCCGCGTTGTGAGAGTGACTCTAAAACTGTTCTTGCTGAAGATAAAAGTTTTGCGGCAAGCTTATTATTTTTTATAGCCTGATAATATAATTGCTTGTTAATTTCCTGCCAAAAATTTGGCTCATACAATAAATCTGGATCTGAGTGTGGGAAGTTACACCGCACCCATAATAATAAATCTTTCAACTCCTTTTGAGCAATCTCTACCGGATGGGCAGAGATGATGCCCTGGAAAGCAGATACTATTTCTTTTTCCTCTTGGGAGAATTCCCCCCCCCATGTTCTTAATTTTGACCGTTCTCACCAAAAGCTGTGTCGGCTCGAGGTCAGTCCGGAGATGGCACTGATCACCGTCCAGCAGGTCACAGGTGAGAGATCCCAGGCGCGCTTCTGGGTCGTCTCCTCCCTGGAAAGTCCCCGAGACGAGTTGTTTCGGTGAAGGTCAGGTTCTTATCTCGAGCTGTCCGCTCCCTCTCGTCTTGGAATTTGCGGCGAGTGTGTGCTCTGCTCTTCTCTCTTTTTTTTTTTTTTTTTTTTTCTCCGCTGATGCAGGTTGGAGGTTGTTTGATGTTTCTTTTTGGTCTTCTTGCTGGTGCCCACCCACAGGGACGCCAGTTGTGAGAACCCCGGGTTTGGCTGGGGTTCTCGTGTGGTGGTAGAGCTTCTCCTCCAACCCGTGTTCCCAAAGGAAAACTCCGCAGTCTCTTCTTGTTCGGTCTCAAGATGTTTTATTGCTAGTTATCTAACAGATTAAGTTCTCGGGCTGCGGCCCTTTGGTCAGCGGCCCAGGCAGAGAGGCACACACTCCTGACACCCTGACTGTCCGGTGTCTTCTTCTCCTCTCTCCCCGCCCAGGGCTGCTGCTATCTTTTATAAGATATATTACATATAACATGTTTACAATTATTCCCCAATACCTATTACCTACGTTACCAAGTGTTTTTCTATTCTAAACCAATCTGTGAGTGCCAACATCACCAAGAACATGGAGGTAAGGAAGAAGAAAGAAGAAGGGTGGGTTCAGCCCACTTTTCTCCATCTTAGAACTTCTGACCCCCATGTACAAAGTAAAAACCCCCCTGTACATGCACTAAAACCCCCCTGTACACTACCAAAAGATATTTCCCTCTACTTTGTGACTACATTTACTATACTATCTAGCACTTTGTGACTGCTTGTTCCACCTTCAAAGTTGGTAATTCATTCCATGGTTCAAACTCGAAATCACAGCTAAATCCAGCTGCCTGCTGGGGTCCAGACTGCGTCTGACCACGGCCTGGAACCTCTAAAAATGTTTGAGAAACATTCTGAGTTCCCACAATTTCTATAGCTGTATGCTCCTTCTCTTCCAAATCTCTTCTAGCTATGTCTTCTCTTGTGCGGATGGGTTGTTTCTGGTTCAGTAAATACTTGTTGACTTGCATAAGGACAAATTATTTTGGAGCATTTTTGCCCTACAGGAAGTAATGCCTATCTAGTGAGAATAGAATGGAAACACCCTCAGGATATCCAGATGCTTTGCTTTAGCCAATTATATGTGAACATCAAGTGTCATCTGAACAAAAGAGGTACATAATTTTTTCAAGAATTTCACATAAACTAGATTACACACTGAGGAGGAAATGTTAGAAATTTCCTAATGTTCCTACAGAAACATTATTAACACTACCAATTGTTTTGATCTCCAATACAAAATCCTACCAATGCCAGTTTGCAAATTGTACTCAAACTGTAGTAGAAGGCTGTCATGGGAATTACCAGAGACCTCAGATTAAACTCTTGAACAGCAGATCTAGGAGTTGATGAATCTTGCCAAATCAGAAGCTCTTCTGAGCATATGCAGAAACTTGGGTTTGGTGCCCAGGAGATCCCCTCTTGTCAAGGCTAGAGGATGTGAGTGCTTAACAGAGTCAGTTTTCCACACCTGGACTTGGCATCTAAACTCTATTTAAATCCCACTTCAGAACTAAGAAAGGACATTATATACTTGGTCTGCACTCTTCTCTTTTTTGCTGTTGGAAAACAGGGAAACTGTTTCACAGTGCTCCTCGAGATATACTGCTAGTACCCGCTTTAGGAAAGGTAGGGATTGTTACCTGTGAGCAGAGATCACACATCAGTGAAGGAAGGGGAGCTGTTCTAGGGACTATGAAGTACTTGTACACTGTGACAAAGGGGACAATGACAAGGACCTCAGACTTACATGGATCTGCTCTTATCTTCTTCTCACACATAACAACCTGAACTTGAGGAGTTGAACTTGAAGAGGAGTAGAAAAACACCTAGAGGGCAAATAGAAGGTTTCCTTGTATCCTTAAAGATAGACCAGTGATGATTCTGAATGAGAATTTTGACTGCTTAGGAGCAAATTTGCTTTAAAGTAGGAGGTACACAAACATAGAAAGACCATTTTATAGACAGAAGTCCTTGAAAAGCTATACCTTAAAACAACAGACTGTAGGAGATGAGAAGCTGTAGTATTTTCATTAGACACAGAGGGATCTGAAATACTGTGAGATCAAATGACAAAGAGAGAAACATAAGAACATGGCATGGATAAACTGAGTGGAACAGCAGTCCCTGGAGACTTTGAGTAGGCAGCTGGACTGCTCTTATCTTGCAAACTTATTCAAGTGCTGATTGGAGATGTGTGCATCTCTTCATGAGATGCCTGCAAACTAGGACATCACTCTGGCTTGTAGAAATTTAATGAACAATATTCTCTTGTTGTTGTGTAATGGTTTTTGGCAGATGAACCAACATATAACCCATGGATATGGTTAATTACAATGACTCTGAAAAAATGAAAACTAGTCAGGATTGAATTGCTAGAACACTGCAATCTGTAACATGGTGAAATCAGAAAATGTCTTTAGGAAGCAAAAAAATGTTGCTAAGAGTTAACACCATCAGAAGGGATGTATTTCAGGGAGCTAAAATAAACCCACTGAAGTAGTTTGGTGATCCCAGCAGAAGGCAGTCGGGGCTATGTCTTGGTGGACCCACTTAACTGTGGAACATGTCACTCCATCAGCACAAGCATCTGTTTCAAAAGTGTATGTCATCAAAGAGGCTGCTGAGATGAAATTGCAACGATTAGCCAAACACATACGCCATAAAATATACATTCAGAGCACAGAACTCAAACTGAAAAAAACCCCAAGTTGTCACTATTGCTCTATAATGTTCCTTAAATAGCAGCTGGGAAAATCAGTTGCATGCAAATCTTAATGAATGAAATCTAAACTTGCTATCTCCAAGTTTTTGAGTGAATGCCACTGATGGGTCATTTACCAATGATACTGTTCAGTTTATTGGCCTTTTTATTCCAGACTTGTATGTGTAAAGCAGTCATTTGTTGTTGGAGGGATGCCGCGGGAGACAAGACTCATGATATCATGATCATCAAGTCTCAGTTTATTGTAACAGATTACACAGTTTATATACGTTCGTTAATTAGCTCATACATATTGCAAAAGCCGAGCTCATGATTGGTTGCTATGTGACTTGTACTATTATCTTAAAAGTATCTTTGTGAATGATACTTGCCTGTCCAGCTGGCCTTGCAGTTTGAACAGCTTAGCACTTCTTTGTTCTTCTGTATCTATTTCTACATACCAAGCAGTTTCAATATCCTGCTTTCTGCACACCATCTGCTCTTCAGGGCCATGCGAACTTTGCAGCAGTCACGTAGCCCTCCCTATTTGGATTAATTTTACAGTATCATGTCCCTTGTTGTTCAACCATTCCTCTGTCAGGCTCTCTTCAATTTATGACAATGGCCTCATTTTCACAGCAAGTGTTTCCATATGCTTCTGCTGAAATGGTAGTTTTCAGAGTCTCTAAAACAAGCCTGATTTTCTGAGTGGTTAAAGATGGTTTTTAGTTGTGTAACTTTCAGGCATCCCATATCAGAGAGTTTAGGCTAAGTGGAGAAAGTTAGAGAAGATCTCAGGCAGTTACTAAGTCCTGCCAAACCCCAGGGGACAGCTTATTCATCACATTTTATATACTGAAAACTTTGTGTCTTTGCTATCTGGGAGTCACACAGCCAGTCACAAATCTTGTCAGGAATGAACACTGCAAGCAGCACAAAAAACAATGTGGGGGTTTTCTGTTTGGTTGGTTTGGGTTTTTTTAAGTCTCCAATCAGCTGGACTAAACATCCTGGGCAGCCCTAATGGGGACTGGTCTCCCTGATAACCACAGAAACTGCTGATACTCAAGCAGAGCACTGAGAAATAACCTGCTGAATGATAAATTGCTGACCAATGCAATCACTGAGCAACTGGTTCTTAATTAATATTTTGCCAGTCAATGTTAATTGATCAAGTTTTAGTACTACTTCACTTTGGACAGTCTTTTCTTGCTTTGATTTTATCTTTTGGCTTTGTAGAGCTGTCTTGTCATATTAATGAAAAGCTATTCAGGGCATTCAGGTGGTATTCACATTATTTGAGATTTCTATGGTAAGTGGCATAAATTTCAACCTGCTTCTTTTGTCCTTAACCAGGAATTTTTCTTTGCACTTTATCTTCCTTCTTTTGTCAAGGAGGGCAAGACAGATGTGCTGGTACCTGAGTTTTAGAAACAGTCATTTGACTGGCCTGACTAAGATCAACCTGTCACAGGCTAATGGACATCCATTTGGGAGTAGGTAGTGAAGATGAGATTTACTGTTTTCAGACTTTTTTGGGTAGCATGTTTTTGCCAGGTTGTCAAAGTTTTTGCATGCTGAGCTTACTGTAAAGGGACTAACTCCTATATAGCCTGAGAGCAATCACATTTTTAAAGTAACATCTCTGATTTATTGGGCATACATGTAGAGATGTCACTTTGGAGCTGGTGTCACAGTTCTGGGATATGAGCTCCTATTACTGCCAATTTGCTTCTAATTGGATAAACACCTTACTTACCTTACCTTCTCACACTGTTCTGTCACAGTCTGTAATGGTGAGTGCCTATCCATGGATACTCCTGGGCTGAGCAATAACAGCTCCAATAGGCCACCAAAATCCTGTACACACTATCCCAAATTTAATGGAACACGAGCTGAAACCTGGCAAGCTCTGTTTGATGTATTTGACAGATATCATGTGTTCTGTCCCTTAAAATGCATTGAATTGTACAATTCAATATATGGCTCTGATGCCATTGGGGGAAGCCAAAGGGAAAGGAAGTTACTCTTTTCACAGGAACACAAAGACTTTGTGATTTCACTCCCTTATGAAAATGAGGTCAAAGAGATAGTGTCAGTGAAGAAAGTGCAGAAGCTGTCTTGAATCCACTGGGTGAGCACCCACTGACAGCGATGATTCAAATCCCAAACATTTCACTATTTTCAGCAGACTGGGGTTCCTATAATCCCCTGACAATACTGTAATGGATGAATGCCCAGTTTTAAAATCCAGAGAACAACAGTATACAAGAAATGGGATGTATGGGAAGTACTACATGCCTTCCTTACAATTTACCTGCACTATCTTTATGATGATTAGGCAACATTTCCCTGAGGGCCAACTGGGTTGTATGAGGTAAATAATGTATTGAGCAGGGTGTTTTGGTTTTTTTTTTTTTTCACCAGACATTGGCAGCAATAATTGAATCTGACATGTTTTACTAGACATTAGTCTCTGGTTCTCTGGCTCTGGCTCACAAATGTGTCGCCAAGAAGCTTTGCCATTCCTTTATAACTAATATTATTCAGAGTTATAATTTATTGGAGCTTCTGTGCTCTTCTTGTCTTGACTAGAATGAAATAAAATCCAGAAATGTCCATTTCTGTTTATTACCAAGAAAAATATTGTAATGTAGAGAGGTAGAGAGGACAAAATACCTAGAAATAACAGGAGGAAGTTTTAGGAAATTAAATTTATTTGAATAGCTTACACAGGAGTCTTTTTGAAAAGGTCATTTTAAAAAGAGGGGTCTCATATGCTTGAAAGGGCAGGACAAAGTGATGTTAATAATAATGAAACAGATTTGATTTTTGAATCTGTGCTTGAATGTATTTTGTGAGCAGTTAATTCCATTGACGGAGTGTGTCCACAGATTGAAAGGTGAGGGTTTATTGGAAACCTGTGTTTCTACAAAAATTGGTTCAACACTGATTAAAAAAATTATCTATGTACCCTGTCCTTTACCTTTACTTTCTCAGTGGAAATAGATTTAAAATTGAAAAAACTTGTCTTTTATCTAGTTTGCTATTAGTGTACTACTCTCATTTTTCTTTTGGTGGTAACATTAAAAAAATTTGTCATACCTTCTTAATCAATATTCCTAGTTGTAGGACTGCTTCTGAGCGCACTCTCTGGTAATCAGGTGCATGATTCTAAAGCAGTTTTCAGTACAAGTTGTGCACATTGCTGTTCACATGATTCTGTCTATCCTTAATAAAACCTCCTTGTAGTCAATCTGGAATTGTTAACTTTTCCACATTGTGTAGAGGACTGACTAAAAGCATGGCACAAACAAGAGTTTTACTTCTATTTGTTCCAGGTCTTTTCAAGTATCATCAGAGACAGTCACTAAAAGGCAGTTCTTTGAATCCAGGTTTGTCAGCATTTCAGTCAAAATGCTTTGATTATTGCAAACCCTTTGTCAGTCTCTCAATAAATGTTTTGAAGGCACACTCTTCAAAAAGCAAGAAGCTTTTTGCAAAGGGATGTGTATGTTTTTCTCCACATGTTCTCCAGTGCACTGCAGCCGGAAAAAAATACAGAGATTCAGGAAAAACATCAGAAAACATTTCAAAGCATCAAGTCATTTCAGCCTGGGATAAATGGCAAGTAAAAGCAGCAGAGTTTCTATGGCACATGTCTAGTATCAAGCTGGATTTTTTTTCCATCAGCCACAGCTAGAAGAATTACAGTACAGTGTAGTTCATCCTGTACATGATAATGGGTAGGCTAAGCAACCTTCTACAGTCCCTTTCTATTTCTGTGAGTGTGCAATTGCAAGGACCAAGAATGTCTACACATTACAATTCAATCTTTTAAATTCAGCACTAGATTTGAAAATATTGCCATGTGACTCTAGGAAGTGGGGATCACTCAATCTCATAGACATTTCTATGTGTATTCAATGATTCCTCAACCAAACACTATGTATTGAAAAGAATTCTGTTAGCTCAGACAAAATATGATAGACATTGATCAGCCATTGTTATTATTCCAAAGACTTTGGATTAGACTCCTGGTCAATACTCAAACCAAATGTTATATACATAACTGTAAATTATAGAATAATTTTGCACACAAACAACACACCCAGCATACCATTAAAACCAGTTTTTGATAGGCCTAATTATGGAAAATTAGCAGAACATCTGTGAAGTCATATATCAGGACAAGAATTATGCTCAATAAAAGACTGCAGAGTAACATCTATAAATCTCCACCTAATATACTTTACATGAGCAAATATGAGGAGGGGAAACAAGGAACATACAGCTCTTCACCAGTGTTCTTGGTATTTTTAGTGGGTACCATGGTTAATACATGCCCTATCTGTTCTACAGCTTCTGAGGAAGAGATTAGCAAAAAGTTTGTGTCATACCTCAATACAATTCTAGAGAAAACTTACTGATGTTAATTGTGTGTGATGGACTAAATTTGGTGCAAAATCAAACTTTGGCTCTGTATCTGCACTAAAAATATAGCTGTAGAGGGAAAATAGGACATTTTTAACAACTTAGCATTTATTGGACTGAAGAGAGCTTGACAGAGGAATGGTTGTACAACAGGGGACATGATACTGTAAAATTAATCCAAATAGGGAGGGCTACGTGACTGCTGCAAAGTTCGCATGACCCTGAAGAGTAGATGGTGTGCAGAAAGCAGGATATTGAAACTGCTTGGTATGTAGAAATAGATAGAGAACAAAGAAGTGCTAAGCTGTTCAAACTGCAAGGCCAGCTGGACAGGCAAGTATCATTCACAAAGATACTTTTAAGATAATAGTACAAGTCCCATAGCAACCAATCATGAGCTTGGCTTTTGCAATATGTATGAGCTAATTAACAAACATATATAAACTGTGTAATCTGTCACAATAAACTGAGACTTGATGATCATGATATCATGAGTCTTGTCTCCTGCGGCATCCCTCTAACATTGGACAAGGAAAGGTCTAAATAGTGCAGAATGGAAAAATGGTAAACATCTTTCACAAAAATAAGAATTACCCCTCCTTCATAGACCCAGATAGCTTGCATGTGTGTTACAAAAATGTGTAATGGAAACCTGGGAAACAAAAGTCTTTTCAGGCTGAGGATTCCAGCTGTTCGCAGACTGTGGAAGAGAAAACAGAGTTTATTCAATGTCTTCAAATGTTTCCAAACTTTCATAGTTCTAAAATTTAAAATCAGTTACCTAATCAATATTAAAGATCTGAGGGAAAATATGTTGACTATTGGATACAATTTAGATGGTGAGGAATACAAAGGATTCAAACATTCTCAGGCAGAAAGATCTGGTGGCTTAGAGGCAGCAGCAGTTGAAAACAATGCTGGGAGACAGCTCATGTTGGAATGATACATGAATGTTCATTTCTCAGCTGCCCTGATGCAACCTCGTTGGCTTTACTTGGAATGTGGTGTAACGCAAGTGTAGTTTACCTACTAGGCCTGATCATCTGGAAATGAGGACAAATTCCAACTTCAGTGGTGCTAAGATGTAATTCTGTGTCTACAGGATTCACAGCTGACAAAATACCATCAACAATGTGTTTTACAAATTTGGCAACAAAATCATGTGCAGCCTGAGATTAAAACATATGGATTTTATGCTGTCCACTCAAACAGGCATTACGTTTGACATTTTACAGGCAGTAACTTGACATTTTCATATTACATCAGTAATACAAACTTGTTTTACTGAAAAAGCACACATGGAAGCAGTGAGGCCTCTTTTCATCTGACAAGTAAAGGTATTTTTGCCTGGTGTGCACAACATCCCATTGCCACATATCTGACTTAGATTTTCTGCCATGTCTGTGCTGAATATTGTTATCACTGTTCATCCCTCAAACATTTGGTTTTTGAAACACTCCATTTTATAGAAACAATTAAAGCAAATCCCTTTGCTAAATTATTCCCAAGTGCAGATGGTGGTCCATTAATAAAAGGGGCCTAAATATATCTCACATCAACCCCAACACACTAGGCTGCATTACAGGATAGAAAAAATTCTTTCCTCTCTGCCAGCTCATATGAACAGTCTCTGTTCTGATAAACAAAAGATGGTAACTGGTGCCCTTAGCAATTTCTGAGATTTTTGGTTGATAGTATCATGGAAACTAAAGAAACTTCAGCTTCATTGGTTCTGAAAAGGACCAAGTACTACATGAGTTAAAGCCTCTGGATAAGAGCAGTGCAGCTAAGTAGATGTTCTTTGGAAAGCCAAATTCATATGAGAATGAATCCAGAAGTTTTAACATAATCTAGATGAAGTGGTTCAGTAAAACACTACAGGCTCACTTGGTCTATTGTCAGTTTATTGTCAGTTTAAACATTTTTAATTTTCTTCACGTGTAAGAAAAATTAGTTCAAATCACCCATATCTGGATTCAGTATTCAAATCAATACTATATTGCTGAAGATCAGAATTTTAAAAATATTTGTTATAAAATAACAGAAAAAAAATGACAATGCAGAAGTATAATGCTGGGGATTCAGGGGAGATTAAACGAGGAGAGAAATCAGAGTGTGCTGTTCTGTACATGGATAGGCAGATAGTTTTACATGCCTGGCTTTTAATGATGGTGTGAAGCATCTTTCTGCCACATCACTATGTAAGAAGGGAGGGAGGTAGGGGAAATTTACTTTATACTCTGTCCAAGATTGATTTAGCAAACACTAGCTGCTAAGCCTGTGAGGAACAGACTTCAGCTTGTCTGACTTCAAATGTGTTAAAACAAGTTCTGTATTATAACTGGACAAACCCCAAAGCTGTAGTGCTTTTTGGAGAAGGAAATTTTTCTTCTCTGTGTTTGTATAAAACCTAGTGTGCCCAGAAGTAGCACTTCCTTCTAATAATGAACATGGAAACATGTAACCAGTCTTAAACCAAATCCTGAATTACGCGACCTCAGTCCAAGACCTCTTCCTGCAGTCTTCCCTGTGTCCATGTATGTATTACTCTCTAAAAGTTGCACTCAAAATTGTACTTTTTTAGAGCAATCAATAAGAAAGCCACCACAACAAAATCCTTGTCCTGCAGAGGTCATTGATGGCTTTGTACGGCATGTGACCTTTTGACGGAATAACCTCTGTCCAGCTGCCAAAAGTATCTGATGAGTGAATTTCTTTTGTTTCTAGAGGGCTCCTTATGGATGAAGGTAGCTGGGAACTGAAAATCCTGCCGTGGTTAAGATAGCAACATACTTTACTTATTGTATCTTCCCAGATCTTAGAAACATGTTGATTTGCTTCTCACATCAGATGGCTTGTCTTACATCTCATCTTCTGACAAATTCTCCAATTCCTAGGCATTTTTGGGCCATTGTTTAATATATTTTTATAGTGTGACTAGCTCAAGACCTTCCCCTCCTCCCAAATCTAAATTTTCTTACTGCTTCACAGTCCAGGGTTGGCACAATTATTTCAAATGATCTGTTTTTCAGATGATTCCCACATCATTCCCAGACTGTGAGACAGCCTGTTTATATGATGGAAGATACCAGAGGGAACCTTATACTGATAGGCTAATTGTTTACATGAATGAAAAAAAAAAAAAAAAATCAAAGTAATTTGACTTTCATACTTTGTATGTTCCCATGCTTCTGTCTGATTGTATCATCCTTGGTTTCCTGTGCTGAGCATCTCTCTGTCAAGTTCACTTCTTCCCCTTCACCTCTTCACTGTGGCCTATACTCCCTGTACAGGACCACCTTAGTTTCTGGAAGATCTCTTGCTTTCTAAGACTTACTATCTCAGTATTCTTGTGGGCAAGACAGGATAACCATAAGGAAGTAGCAGAGTGATGACTCTGAATGGAGAACGGATGATGCAAGCAAAAAAAAAAAAAAAAATTACTGAACCATGTTAGGAAGCTAAAGGATAGTGCATTTATGCAGCTAGAAACAAGAAGCCATTGTTAGCCAGCCAGCCTAAAAGTCAGGTACCTGTATGTGCCCCAGTTCCTTTATTGGATATCATGGATTTCTCTGCCTCATCCTTTGTTTTTTCAGACTGTTAAGTTCCATGTGAGAGGGATAATTCCTCTGCTTGTGAAAAGCACCTTTTTACACTGCTGTGATATTCTGCCCAGGATATTGGGCTCTGAAACTATTACAGTTTAAGCAAACTGGGAATCTCCCACTCGTGTTGCTTGAAGTTTGTGTCACAGAGTGTCTGAAGGAAAAAATTCCCAGTCTTCCTTTGTAGTCTGGCACATACGTTTCACTCTTCACTTGGAACTGTTCCTTTCTTATTTACCTACTTCCTTCATTCTCAGAGCTAAATTTAGTTTATCCAGATGTTTCTTTTCTGAGACTACTAGCCTATCTCTACTTAATCTGTCACTCATTGCTTATGGAGTTGGCAAGGAACATCTAGAAAGTGAGGTACTGCTGAAGAGGATAAGAAAGATAAAGCTAGACAATAAAAATAGCAGAAACCTGTCCTGCAGTGGAACAAAATGAGTATCAGTTTAAGTTCTATATTAAATATATGTTTCTGTGAATGTTTAAAAACAAAAATGCAATTGATAGTACATTAATTCTTTTATTTTATAGAATTTCAGGACATTTTGAGAAAACGTGCCCAAAAAATACTGTTGACACTCACCTTATATGTTTCTCTGTGTGGACTCAGCTGTTGGTAATCTTTGTTTGGTTTACATGTTTGTTCTTATTTTTTCAGCACTTACATAATTTTAGACTAAGCTTTATAAATTACATGAGTGCTGAAAAGGTAGAGGAAACAAAGTTGTCTTGGTATGGGGGGAAGAACCATTTCAAAAGTTCTAGTCCAGCTGGCTTCAGCCCTGCAGTGCCTTTTGCATTAATCAGCTTCTCTGTGGTAAGGGGAGAGAGAAAAGCAAAGGAGAGAACAAACATATTTCAGCTGAATTAGTCACAACAGCTGAATATGCACCCGGTTCAGTGAAACTTAAATTGCGTGATTCCATTCCATGTACGACTGGAATCCTCAAAAATGCTCAACCTCCCAAAGCTTGCATAAACTTCTACTGTTCAGGTGCTAATAAACAGAATTGCACCTTGTTGACATACACTTTCACGGGAAAAATTTTAGCAAAATGGGTTTCATTGATCAGTTTTAATGCCCCTTGGTGAGGTTGGATTTTTGTCCCATGCCTGGAGCACAAAGCAATATGTAGCAGCAATGCTGTAGTGGCACAGCAATTACTTTCTGGGGTTCCTCTTGCTCTTTATAAGTAATAACCACAAGTTGCCCCACTGATTCAGTAAGCACTGTCATATTAAAAAGAAACAAAAGGAAAAAAACTGGCCAATGAAATTGTCTGACTTTCTAAGTTTCACAAGTAAAGAGTATTTTCAGTTGCCAGGAGGGCATTAGTCTTCCTGAGCTCTAGCAGCAAGAAGTCTCTAAGTTCTCCATATGGAGCCACACAGCCAGGCAGGCTGGAATGGTTCCTGTGGCAGGGCAAGTAACATCTTCTATAGTAGACAAATGGATCTTAGAGAAGACCCTTTTGTATCATTCCTAGCAATTATTGCTTTCTGAGTCTCTGCAAAATGCACACTTACATGACTTTGGAAAATATTCTTTAAAGTTATTATTTCTTCACATATTCCTGATGCCAAGTCTTTGGTCCAATGACTTGTCACATGTCTGTCTGCTTAGACTTTCATTACTCATGACTGTTCATTTTAGCATTTGTGTAATTCTAATTGCTGGTACTATGTAAGCAGTGAGGCACACTGACAAATCAGCCCAATGGAGCGTGTAAAAGAAACTTAAACCATGATGGAGTATCAGCAGGATTTATTATCCAAAATCACAATAAATTTACATGCTGATAATCAGAGACATAACTTCTCTACTGTAACTAGAATTCCACTATTCTCTCAACATTAAGCCTGTAATACATACCACTCCTGTGGATGTAAGCTGAATGAGGATTTTCTTCCAAGGAATGCTACTAGTCTAAAGAGATTTTTTTGGATATGAGACCCACTACCATTAGACTTTTATATAGCACATCATTAACCTTAACATGCTGTCCCAATTTTAGTGGATTAGCTGTTCAGCAACTCAGAGAAGCTGTTGCAGGTCTTTTCATGAAGAAGAAGAATGAGGAGTCCTATAGTATTACAAATTATAGGACATAATTGGCAAAATATTCAAGTGTCCTCCTGAAAAAAATCTGTGTTCAGCTAAGAACTTACAATAAAGGAAAATGTTTGTTTTCCATTTGGATTTGTTTCTTGTTCGTATTTGTTGTTTTCAATCATTTTTAGATAATGACTTAAACATTGAGCATACAGCATTTGATCCTGGTGTCTTTTGGAAGCATGGCTAATAGGTAGATGTGGCAAAATGGAAAATACTTCTGAGTTAGGTGACACCAGAGCATACATGCTATTCTCTACTCTGGCCAACTAGCAGGAATAGGCACTGTTGCTTCTCTTTCGACCGCCACTTTGCTCTCGGGGGTTTCTCGCCGCTGTCCCCCGCCCCTCCCCGGCCCCCCGGGACCCTCCGGCTAGCTGTCCCCTCTCGGGGCCGGGGTTTTCCGCGGTCCCGCTGCCCTGGGCTCACCAGGCAGCGTGTGGGTTAGCACGGTCCGAGCTGCGGCGCTGCCTCAGCCACCGCTAGGATTCCAGATAAAGAGACCAAGAGAGACCAATGGTATGCTTGTCCAGATAGATTGTATTGCCTGAAGCGTTGCAGGGACCAAAGGCCCTGGGCTGTTGCCCAGATACAGTTTTATACAGCAAAATTAAGAGATAAGGTCTTAAACAATAGAGACAGTGTTCAGCTAAGGCACATCAGAACCACCCCAGGGGCCAGGTCCAATGGGAACTGCTCAGGGGTGGGGAGAAGGGGGTCTACAGAGGAATGCTGAAGCGGGACTTTCCCAAAACAGTGGAGCATACATAAATGTATCTTTTACCTCAGTTTGCCATTCCCAAGGCCTTTCTAATACAATGGGGCATACATGAATGTATCCTTTTCCTCAGTTTACCATTCCCAAGGCCTTTCTAAAACCTTCCTCCATGCTACCATGCCAGCATGACAGCAACAGGCACTTTGCAAAGTAACTCACAAAATTATATGAACTGTAGAATGAACTGCAGAATGAATTAAACAGAAAGCAATATTGCATCCAAGGAAATGAATGTACCTGTAATGTATTTGCACTAGACAGAGGTTCAGCGACTCCTTATATTCTCTTTTTCCTGACAGAACTTAAACACAGTATCATCTCTGCTTCAGATAGTCTTGGAATTGCAGATAGATGATGACATGTATTAATCGGAAGTTGCCCTCTTCTGATGTTCTTATCCAGACATCTCTTTCTAGTAACTTTTTGGTTGTAAGATCCTGGATCAGCTAGAGTTCAACTCAATTTGATATGATACTGCCATTTACTTTTCCATAGATAATTAGTCCCAAAATGCAAAATATCAAGATAGAGGTAAATTAAAAATTACCTCCTTCAAGACAGAAAAGAAGGCTGCAGCTGTTCAAATTACAGTGAATAAAAATGACACAGTTTGTTATAGTAACAATTATTTTGCCTTGAATGCCTCACTTATCCCTATCTTTAAAGGATGCATTGGGGTCAACTTCTTTTTAGAAGTGAAAAAAGGATGTTTTGTGCACTGTCAGTAAGAGTTGTTTAAGGTCTTCACAGGTCTTTCTCTCTTAAGCATTTTGAAACCTTCTGTTGATACTTCACTGAGCCTCCAGGCTTTCCATATTAGTGAAGATTCTGTCTACTTTGCAACCAGGAGAAAAAACCCAAGGCACTCTGAAATTAACCATCTGCCTTCTTGGAAGCAGGTTAACAACTAAAGAGACAAGTCTTGACTGACTATTTACACAAGAAGATTATGGCTCTGTAAGTAAGCCATAATGCTGGTATAACAGGTTTGGTATATTATCTCTAAGTGTGGAGAGCCTAACAGCCTGCAGAACACCTACTTCATCACAAACTGGAGTTTACAAGAGGTTTTCAGCTGCAGAGATGTAACCGTGTGGGACTTGCTCATGGCGAGTAACACAGGTTCCCTAATAACAGATGCTGCTACAAAGATGATGTCCTAAGGTCAGCGTTTCTTTAAAAATTCATAATCTAGAACTTTGCTCCCTCTGACTACAGTAGCAGAACTGTGGCTGACTGGAGGGAGACCAGAGTGCTTCCCCAGAATGCACCCCAAAGAAATTGCCCAGGTTGTTTGGCACTCTCAGACAATGGTGTCAGCGCCCTTGCAGGGCCAGCCTGGCTTTCTGCTCTGTGCAAAGGCTTGAGCCCACAAAGTCTCAAATCCTGGTCCCAGCTCTGCTGATAAAATTTGAGGCAATCCTTTGCTGGCAGTTTACAATCAGTATCTCAGTTATTCCATCTGCAAAATGGAGATGAAGACTTCATCTGTGGAACACTCTGAGACCAACTGAAAAAATTGCCAAATAAGAACTAGATTTTATTACTGTAAATAATAGTATCTCCAGGTCTACAGGGATGCCATATTACAGAGCCTCTTTCTTTCCAGAATTATATAACTTTATTAGTTCTTTCACTGTTTTCTTTAAGGATACTTTTGGCAAGCCTCTCAGGAATTAAAAAGTTCCAGGTCCCATGCCATATTGATAACACAATGCAAAAGCCTGAACAAATACTTTTCTTTCTATTCCCTCTCCACCCTCCTGTTGCTGAAACAATATGAGGTTGTGTGATAAAAGAAGATCATATTTGCTGTTCCAGAAAGACAGAGTTTTGTCCCTGCGCTACAGCTAGACTGTACATAAAAGGTCATTTCCAGGCAAAAGACACAATTTTAAACTAATTGAGTTCACACTGGAAAAGTCTTCAACATGGAGAAGTTAGATAATGCAATTTGAGAAAGACCAAGCTCATTTCTAAGGACAGAAAAGAGGCTGACTGAGACAGCACAGTTTGGTTTCTGTTTTATTTTAGGGCCTGATCTCTGTTTAAGTATTTGAGGCAATTGTAATGGTCCATGTTCGACACAGCAAAGAGCCAGGTGCTGCAGCAAGCACTAAATTGTTAAAGTCACGAATGATCAATATAGTTTTAAGTTCAATATCTGTCTGTGAAATTCCCATTCCATGGTTATATGCATTGATGGGTGCACTAAGGAATTATGAAGAGCAAGGTAGGACTTCTTAGCTTCAAAAAGTCCAGATGAATGTCATTTTTAAAACCCTTTACACTGCTTACATTTATGTCCCTTATATTACTTATGTACGTCTGTAGGGAGCGCTGTGCTCCTGGACGGTTTAGGTGAATGGAGACGAGTGATCTCTGAAGGCTGCTCTTAGGATATAAGATTTATTAGGGATGGAGAAAGGTCTTGCTTGGAGCTGCCAGACGCAGCACGTGGCAAGGCTTAAGGGGATGGGGGAGGGGAAAGACAAGAGGATGCTCTAGGAGATGGTGGAGGTCCTAAGAAGGGGGAAGATCCAAGAGGGGGGGAAGTTCCAAGAGAGGGGAAGTTCCAAGAGGGGGGAAGTTCCAAGAGAGGAGAGGGGAAGTTCCAAGATGGGGGAAGTTCCAAGAGAGGGGAAGATCCAAGAGGGCATCTGGCCCCTCGGAGACCCCTTATCAGGGGGCTTCAAGGTGGGCTGGAGCAAGACTTGGGCCAGTGGGGTCACAGACACTTGATGTTTCAGGGGAGGATTACAGGTGTAGGATGAACCATACATTTTAGGGATTGAGATGGAACAGTCCATTTGACTTTTGGACTTATCTGTAGGTAAGGGTATTGTCCAGCCAGTATGGAGGATTGTTTTCATCCTGGCTGTATTATTATGAATAATTATATTTATCCATCCTTCACAACATATGTCCTTATGTCAATAATAGAAAATTGAATCTCTAATACTGATCATACTGGTTTTTATCCAGAAAAAGCTCTAATTGGGATTTCAGTTCAGAGACAGAGGAGAAAAGGGGCCGCTGTAAAGAATTATGCTAAGATTGTTAAACTTCAGTGAATTAGCATCTTAATAGCTTCTGTATGGTCAGTTTTGAACAATCTCTATGCTTTAGGCCTGACCACATTCCTCAGCCTCTTTCCTCCTCTCCCTCTGATCCCTCAGACACCTTTTCTTTAAAAGAGTTATGGCCTATGCAGCATTAGCTGTTCTTAGGACTGCAGAATAGTCCCTGCATATCTCTTGGTACTGCTTGGAGAAGCACTGTAGGCAACTGGAAGAGTCTTTCACTTGAATTTTGTCATGCCTTGAAAAAACATGAAGGTGGCTACCAAGTCTTAGACATTACCAAACAGTCTCACTAGAAACAGACATTGTTGTGGTTACTGAAAGCACTACTTTCAAATATTTCTTTTAAAAAAACTCAACCATGTAAATACAAAGGACAAAATGAATAAAAAATAAACCAGCACACATCCTACAGGAAAATCCTGACATAGTAATATTTTTGACTCCAGATAACTTGCATTTTGCAAAAAAAACAAAAAAACAAAAAACAAAAAAAAAACCAAACAAAAAAAACCTCAAGGAAACAAAAATAACTACTCAATAAGAATTGAATGAGTATTTTCATATTATAATTTCACAAATAAAATAGATGTAAATTACTACAGGATGCTTATGCCTGCCTCACAGAGGTATTAGATGGAAAGGAGGGAAGTGTCTTTTTAGGATCTTTTTAAAACAGCAGCAACTTTTCACTTGATGTTTAGCTCTTAGAAATTACAGAAATTACACAGCTAAGAAAAGTTGTTAGAACAAAATGGCAAAATCAAACAGGTATAGAGAAAAGAAAGAGATAAAAAAAAAAGGCTGTCCAAAAAACAGGTTTGAATGGAATTGTCTACTTTGATGTTCTTTTAAAGGGAACCCCTTTTCAGAAGTTGTATTTCCTGAAAATCAGGTTAATTTATGGTATCTAATGATATTATCCTTCCTCTCAAACTGAGAGATTCAGCATCAGCAGAGGTTTAGATTTCTGATACATCCCTATGACATATGGTCATCCCTATGGTTTAGCCTTTATTTTTGTGGGGTTTTATTTTGTGAACACATGCCAGACAGAACAAATAACCCCATAAACCTTTTGTCCACTGAGAGGAAGCCATTTTCCTATCAGTCAGCACAAAGAACAAGCAGAGAAGCCAGTGCAAATAAGGCAGGACAGAGCCTACAGGCAGGCTAAACCGAAAATTTGTGTTGTTCCTAATATATGTATAAATAAAAAAAATAAAATCATTATTTCTTCAACTTTGGGGATGAAAACGGTAATATATTTGAAACACTGACCAAGTCATGAGCATTGCTTTTCTAATAACTGTGAGATGAAAAAAACCAACCAACTCTATAAAATTATTAAGATCATTCCTTGCTGGAATAGCAAAGGCCAAAGAAAAACAGTCAGAAAGGTTGACTTCCAGAAAGACTAGCAAAAAGATATAATTTAGAATCTGGTCTCTGTTAAAAAGCTGGAAATAAAAATGCTGTTTTGAACTGAGTACAACTTTTCCCAAGCTTTTAACAGACACGACTGGCTTGTTACTGTAGCATAGCTATTATTTAGAGGCTTGTCAAAGGCTGTTTTATCTAGTAGGTTCTACAGACGAGTTTTGTGATAAACAGGAGGAGGCATAGAAGCAGCTCTGACTGATGGACACTGAGTTCAGTGTCTCGCAGGTCTGACTGTGTGGTGACATCCCCTGGGAAATGCTCATCTGTTTGCAAATCTGCCTGCATGCCTGCCTGCCTGCAGACAACAGAGATGTGGATGGAAATTACTGCCAGAGACTGATGAATTCCCAGTTAACACAGGGCCCTTGATTTTTCTTGACATAGTGAAGGGACGGCTCTGCTGGCATGCTGACCTCCCTCTCTGGTGATTCAGACTCATATATTCATAATGATGGGCAAACCTCCCATGCTTCTGTTTTGAGCTTAGAGACACATCAGACTACTTTGAATTGGTGAACTTTTTCTTCCTGATTTAAACATGTTTGTTTGCTTTTCCCTGAAGGGAGGTTCAATGTCAAATAGAACATGTTCTTTTTCTAGCTAATCAGAAACATATTCCTGGTGGTGTTGAATGAAGAACATACCCAAAAGGTAAGCAGGTACAAGTGGTCCTTTTGTGCACAGACACAGAGATGCACTCTCAGCAGGCTTCCTCTGGTCTGGAGTCAGATGGAGTGGAGATTAGCAGGAGGAAAGAAATGAGACTTTGGATAACTCTCAGTTTATCATGTGGACTCTGAGTAGGAGAGCTATATAGGGTAAATACCCTACATTTACATTGGGGAATTACCGTTTCCTTGTCATCTCCCTCCTCTTTCTCCTCCCCACACTGAGTTTGATTCTCTTCTCCCTTTCTCTACTTGTTTGCTTCATTCACATGCTTGAAGTATTTCTTGTTTGGTCCCATGTCCATCAGGTGACCTTTACAACACACAATGTGAGTTAAGAGCTGCGTGAAAATCTCTGCATGGTCGTTGCTTTCATACAGTTGCATAGCATGTAGGTAGCATCTCTTAGTATTTTAAACATGCTGAAAGGATTATGCTGGCTTCATTGCACACAGAGCATTTCACTACATTTGTCCTCTGTTTTTCCAATAAGAGATATGAATCCAGTGATTTCAAAAACCTGTCTTAAAGGAACATTTCTTAGACCCCAGAGTTCACTTACTCAGTGGGGCTGTTTCCCAGAGAGGCACTAATCCTGAAAGAACCCTGATGGGAACAGTGGATGATAAATTTCTACAGCTGTACTGTAATATAAATTCAGGACAAGAAAGTTAAATGCACTTCTGTCCTGTTTTTGCAGAGGTACCTCATCACAGAGCAAGGAAAAAATAGCCCAAATTCTTCTTGGCTCCCATACATGTGGGCTTTGAAGGCAATTCTTAGTTCCACATGCCCAGTGATCAAAAAGATGGCAAGACTTCAGAGAAGCAAAAAATGGCTGGGAAGAGCAACACCCAGAGGAAAATGAAGGTGATAACATATAAACTGGTAAAAGAATGAGAAATGTTCAAACACAAAGAGTAAGATGGGTAATATTAATATAATACGCAAGATAGAATAGAATCACCAGGAAAAAAAAAAAAAAAAGACAAGAAAAAGGTTGGTATTAGGGAAAACTTCATTAAACCGAGCTCTGTTTGTTGTTTAATAAGTAGATGGGCAAATGCAGTAGTGGAAACCCTGGGAGATTTAAAATGAGACAAGGAGAAGTACCATCAGCATGCAGAAGGGAAGATTATTCTACTGCTGGGAGGTGGAATGAACCATTCATTAGAACATTCATCTGTAATATCTTAATTGGCAAAGTGACAGCAAAAAAAAAGAAGTGGGAGGTAGAGGCTGATGCTTTATTTTAATTGAAAAGAAAAAGGAGTTACACCAATTAGCTAGGAAAAGACAATGGGGACCTCCCTGATACTAATTCTAATGAATTCAGTCTATGACAACTCAATGAAATATCTTCTGTCATTGTGTTATTCAGAGAGAATATTTGCTATTAAAATTTTATTGCTATCCTTTAAAATTTTAGATTTTATTCTTAGTATGCTAGAACTTTCTTCACAAAATATTGACAAAAGAGCAGAATTTTCTGAGAATCTGAGAATTATTTAAGTTGAAAAGAACCTCTGAAGGCCATCTAATACAAGTCCCTGCTAAACGCAGATCCTTCTTTGAAGCTAGAGCAGGTTGCTCAGGGTAGTACACAGCCAAATCTAGAAATATTTCCAAAAATTAAAATGGTAATATTTCCTTGAGCCTCCTGCTTCAGTGTTTGATCTCCTTTGCTGTGAATTTCTTTTTCTGGAATCAAATCAGATTTTCACTTGCTATGTCTCTTCTCTTGTGCCATTAAATTGTCCCTTAAAATGACACCGTAACTATAAGATATATAAAATGAAAGTTAAAAAACAATAAGGACAGATTAAGGCATATTTTAAGATTAGGAAGTCTTTACAAGAATTTGAATTCTTCAGAAATCTCTCAGCCATTCTAGAAACACTTTTCTAGAATGAAAATTTCTTTCTGTCTGCCTGTAGTTCTGTAATAATTTGTGAAAAATTTCTTTTAGTGGCTTTCTCTGACCCCAAGCTCATAGTAGTAAATTAAAACCCCAAGTAAAATACCAGTAAACAGATCCTTGAATAACACTGATCAAGTAATGCATGTCTAAACATTAACTGAAAATAAATTAAGAAAAAAAATGGTGTATTTAAGATTACTAAGAGGGTAGCACAGTGTGGCATGGTGACATACAGGTAGTAAACCTAATCAATTTGTAAGTCAAGTTGATTTACAAAAAAATATAATGAGACTGAAAGCAGGCAGTGAACAGTGGTAATAATTATGAAATTCCCTATTGAGACAAGTCCTATTTCTTGGCACACTGGTCTTGGTTAAATTGGTCCATGGACAACCTAAACAAGAATCACCAGACAAATGTCAATATTTGAAGTGAGAGAACAACAGGCATTTTGGATAGCAAGCACATTTTCTTTGGGTCACCCACCTTTACAGCTCCATGTTGTTCAAATATCAACAATATATATTTTAAGAGAATATGTATGTGTCAGACTAGGAGCACAGGTCTGTCAGAAGGATCATCCAGCAGTTTAGAAGAAGTTGCGAGTCTTTTCTCCAGCCTAAAAACTGAGGCATCCTAAAACCAGATTCTTTCTTTTTTTGTTTCTTTCTTTATTTTTTTTTTTTTTCAACTGTACTGAAATACTGTGTTTGTTCTTTCTAAACTACCTTATGACATTTCTATATGAGCTATAATACAATAGGTTTTGGACACATTGATGTAAGCTTACTCTGGTTAAGAATATATCAAATTCTACATTTGCCTCCACTATTCATGTCTGTGCCTCAGAATTTTTCAGGGGCTTCACTCATATGTTACTGATAATTTTCTCCACTTTCGTTTGCAGGGAGACAGCCCAAGGAGCTTGGCCAGATAAGTGTCTCAGGGATATTTACAGGGGTGCTCACAGGGAAGAGACACGGGGTAAATGTATGGAGATGGTACTGAAAACATCTTTGTCATTTTAATAAGGAATAAAGGAGTGCTCATGCTCATCTCTCACTGACTTTCCCCACATTCAGTGACTGAATTCAGATTTTGTTCGTATCAGTCTGGGGATTTAATAATCTGTCACTGTCTAATGGCTCTGCATGCAATCAAACACAGATATTGTGCTATATAGAATTCACCATAAAATTTTATGCTGGTTATTGTTACCACTGTGTCTGTCAGCTTGAACACCTGCTGTTTGGGGAAGCAACTGCCAGTTCTGACATCTGAATGCAATCCGCAAAATTATAACCATGCATCACTCAAAACATCCATTTCCAAGACACAGTCCAAGCATCATCATTTCCTTGGTTGGTTGCCTGTTAGTATCATTTGTACTAAGATCTTGGGGATAAGTAGAAAAAGTTTCCAGATCTACAAGGCATATACCCTAACTCTCAGACCACAAGAAAAAACATTACAAGTGAGGGGGTGAGGGGGGGAAATTACATTTTTTAAGCTATGAAATGATTCTAAAGGTAGGAAAAACAAAGCCTTAGTTTTAGGGAGTTTGTCCATATGTTGGGTAGAACAAAGCAGAGAACTATCTTGATTATCTTTTTGTTAAGCAGCCAGCTAAAATTTTGCATGAAAAATCATAAAGCCAATTTTGCAATATTTTCTCAGTTTTGTGTGAGGGGAAAAAAAGAAAATTCTCATTTAAAAAAACCAACAAATCTTAGATTTGTTAAAAAGTTTTCTTTCTCTTTTAAGGACACATGAACAACACACTACTTTGAATAGACCTTCAAAGCAATACCTAAATAAGAACATTTAAGTGATTTTGAGAGTAAAAGTGAGCCCCATGGATTTACTTGGGGAAGGTAACAAGAAAGGATTTAGCACCCATTTGAAATGTGGACAATCCTCCATCATGTGACATGGCAACAGAGGAAAATAACTTTCAACCCAAAAGAGACGTATTTGGCCTGTGAAGTTTCCTACCTTGTCTAAAAGCAGCCCTTGTCCTAAAGCCACCCCTGTGTATCTGCTAATACAAATAATGGAGATAGCTTTGTACAGAAAAGAGGTTTAGAGGGTTAAAGGTTTTGAGCAACAAGGAAGAGCCTTCTTATTTGTAATCATAAAAGTAAAAATCTCATGTTCTTAATCCTGCTTTGGTTGAAGCTTTAAAATACTTTCATGCTGGTTTTAAGGCTTCATTGCTACAACTTATTGTTGCAGTTCTGCCCAACCTGTTAAATACAGGCTTAACTGCAGCTGCTAAAATATTTGTAAAGTCTTACCTCACAGCAAAATGGACTTGCACAGATGAAGACCAGGAGGAAGGCTATTAGTGATTCAAATTACAGGTCTCCAGTCCCAAATTCACTAGTGAATAAACAATTTGGTAAACATCACAACTACATAGGCTGCTGAAAATCCTCTCTTTTTACTAGCACTAGGATGAATGAAGGTTTGTTAACTGCACCCTTGGTATGGATCTGGGTACTCCAATTACTCTGGCATTGAGTTAAATTACCTTAAGTGAATTGAATCTGCTAAGTAGAAACTCAGCATCTTAGCTTGGGTGACTAATCTAGTCTTCTGCTCTCTGGACAAACTGAACATTGATGTCATTCTTCTGAAATTAATGGCCTCAATTATTTGGGGTGGCTGCTGGGCCAGTGATTCAGCTGGACTTCATCTGAAATGTCTGTGAAAATGAAGTTTTCAAAAAGCATTTATTTTAAGATAGACATCATTATGTCACCTAGTAAAACTAAAAAAAAGCACCCACACATCTCTGCAAGAATTAACAATGAGATCGTCCTCTCAAGCCATCACATTGTAAGAAAAACTTCCTGCCAGGAAAGTCAGGAAACATTTGGCCAGAAAGACATATCTTATGCTGAAGTCTGGGAGCTTCTTTCCAAGTGGAATTAATTCCACTACTCAAACCTTTCAGCTACTCAAGAGTGAATATGTAAGCTAAATCATCATCATCATGTTTCCCAGCTGCCCAATACATTGAAATCTCTCCAGCATTTCATGGAAGAATGTTTTCTCTTGTCCATACTGAATAAAGTTCTCAATAGTTAAAAAAAAATCCCTTTCTGAAAATATTCTGCCTGAATAATTTTAAAAGCTTTTTTACACAAGTTATGGGTTTCACCAGAAAGCCCACAGCAATAATTTTTCACTACTTCAACACAGAGAATTTCAAATGTTTTGTTCTTTCACTGAGACTAGGAGGACACAGGTTCAGAAAATTGATTTCATTATGTTTTTCAGCCATTGCAACAAAAATGGTTAAAAATCCAGAACAGGTTAAATGTTCATTCTCAAATAAATGAGAAACAAGATAATAAAATACCTCAGACTAAACATTTACACGTTGTCTGCTTGGGCTGGAGTGCACGGACATTTGAGTTCTTTGGATTTCTGGTGGAGTCTTATGCTACAGCAAAGCATTTGGCTGAACTGCCAATGGCACCAGTTTACTCAGGAGGTTGCAGGCATCATTCCATCATTTCAAGATTCACATTGTCTGAACAAACATAAAAAATGTGGAAAAGAAGCTGAAGAATGTCAATGCAGCAGAGAATGAAACTGGACTTTGTGCTAGCTGGATGCCAATGCAGCATATTTCCCATCACACCCACACCTACTACTCAGATTGCGCAACATGCATTTTCTAGGAAGTGCATGTTCATCTGCTGAACAATTCAGCCTGAAGCATTTGGATTAGGAGGTTATAATGCCTATCAAAAAGGTTGAACTGCTTCCTCACATTTTAGCTGGACTAACAGCAAAATAATTTTAATATCAGGGAATATTCATCTGAATTGCAGGCTACAAACTAAGTCAGCTTTTTTTTCCTGAGAAGTAAACAACATCAGAGACTTAAAAAGTCATAAAGCTCAGTGCTACTGATAGTTCCAGACTTCCTAGCAACATATGAAAAAATCCAATTCTGTTGTACTAATGATGGAGGAGACAAAGAAAGGTAAAAATCTTTTTTCTGTCTGCAGGTTGGATGTAGCAAAATTAAATTCTGCATAAACAGTAGAGCTGCTCCCTTCTTCCTCTCTGTCCCCTGGTCAGGTCTTGAGCCCTTCCTCCAGCTTTCAGAGACAATGCCAGCCCAGGAGACAGGAGAAGGAGAGAAACTTGCTGTAAGAATTGGTGATATTCCCCCTATAACAGGGTGCCTACCAGGATCCCCCTCAAAAAAGAGGCAGGTGGGAACTGGACATTACTGGGAAGCAGATCTTCCTGAGGCTGTGACTTCATTTTGGCTTAGTGCCCTGAGCATCTCAGTGAAAAGTGCTTGGTATATTGATCTGTTTCTAATGCTGAACCAGACCTAGGCTGAGATGGGTGTGCAGCCCTGGGGTGTCTTATCTCAACGCAACGTCTAGACTTTGCTGTTCATGTCGTCATTTAGCTGCCATTACCATCTTCCTTGACCAGCGTGGGACATTTATTGTGTCCATTGGAATTGACCAACTGGCCAAAAGGGCCTGTAAGCTGGATGTTTGTACAGGGACTGTCTCCATGGGCCACTGTACCAGGGGCTGCTGTGTGTTACCTCAAAAATGCAAAAAGTGAATAAAGAAAAATTGCCAAGAAAAGGTTAGTAACACAACTGGGTCTACATTGTCCAAAGCCCAATATTACCTTGCTGTAAGAAATTGAAACCAATGCGCTTCTATGAGGCAGTTGAGCAAATGGGAGTTTTCATAGGCTGGATAGAGACTTCTTGATGCTGCTCAAGAGGAATTGCAGGAAAATCCCAAGTGGATATAAGAAAATATAGACAAGGCAGAATTTACTGAGAGACACCTTAGCTCCAGGACCTCTTCCAATGATACCCACAAATTAAACTATGGGTGATTGGATATCTCATTTTCCTTGTAGAATCCTGAGGGATAATACACAAAGCCATCAAAATACTTTATGCCCTGGTGTCAATAAGTGACACATCCCTCTGTGGATAAGGTGTGATGGAGTAGAAGTGCCAGAACACAGAGAGATCCTTGGCTTAAACACAGTGGATCCTCCCCACATCTATTTCTCTTCCTGGGTAGCTAATTATTTTGACTAGAATAGCTCTCACTAGTAACAATAGTTATATTTCCTACTAATATTTGTAGTGTGAAACAAAAATGGTCAAACATTTCAATTGCTTTTATCACACAATCAGCATGCTTGGCAACAAGCTGCATGTAGATTCATAAGAGCATTCAGCTACTAACCCTCCTCTGAAATACTTATTTTTAGTGTTAGTTTTAAATGCAGTATGTACTGACCAAATTCTTGTTTTGTATTTTTGCATTCCCTCTGAATTTTCTCTTGCATATATTGTTACTCCTTCTGTTCTCTCCTAACCTATTTTGAAATGTTATTGTTTGTCATTTTATAGCTGCTGTATTTCACCTCAAAATTGGCTGCATTTCAGTTGTGGTCACTCATTACATCTAGTTTATCAGTCTCTGAAAGACTATGGGGGAAAAAGTGTTGAAAAGGAATAAAAATCACTATTATTATTTTGGATGAATAGATCTTTCACTATAACGACATGCCATAAAGAAGACTAGGATAATTAAGTTTAATGAAGACTATTCACCATTTCTACCCACACTGAAAATAATAGAAACATTTATTTTCTGAGAATGTGAGAATGTTTGCTGTCTCTGGACATTAGGCCCAAGAGATGCATGGCTGCAGCTAAGAAAAGTGCTGGTTAATAACTTGAGTCTTGAAAACATGATGTGCCTGATTAATAAGCCATGAGATTTTTGCTGTGACTGTTTGAATCTTCAGCAACTCACATATTTGCTACACACAGCCCCCAAAGAAGAGTGTTAGAGGCTAAAACATAGAAAAATCAGTCAAATTTAGTGCAGAAAAGCCAAGAAGATCTGGCAAGAGATCCCACACTTCTCACATCCCTCTGCTGCTAAAACATTCAGCCTATGTTCTACTTCCTGCAGCTTCCTTCAGGCTGCAGAAAGGACCATTTTTTAAGTGCTGAAAATGTAGGTCCCTGAAGAAAATTTAGATGCCAACGAGTTAGCAAATTTGTTGAAAAATCCCAAAATGGGATTGGACAGCTGATCACGAACAGCAGGAATAACAATGCTCTTTGCCTCAATTAATTTAAACAACTAATTTAAACTCCTGTCTGCTTTGGATCATATTTTTTGTTCAGAATGAACCCATGGTCTATGAATGTATCCTTTTCTATCCTATTCTGCCAATAATTTGTTGACTGCCCCTCCTGGGGGCAGGGGACAGTTGCATCTCATTTCCTTGGCCAGGGAATTTCCTCTTTTCCAGCAGTGCATCTGCCAGCAGCCATCACATGAGTATTTCAGTAGTCTGAAAGATTGCATGTCACAAGAGTTAGCTGGCCTGGATTTATCACCCATCAAAATCCTTATTAATTATTATGTAAGCCTGAACTAACATGAATACTGGCCTCCATTATGCATTACATATGGATAAAACCCATTAGAAATAATCCTAACAGTTCTCAGGTAATCAAATTTTAAGGATGATCTCATTACCAACACACAGACTGTTTCATCACTTATTAGTGATTTTGTTTTAGACAGTGTTTGGGGAGAGTGTTTTGGGGATCCATTTGGGCTATGGAATTCTTTACGGGGGAGCAAACCAAGTTTTAAGATCATGTAGGTCAAAGGAATAAAAAGGCCACTTCTTCAGCCGAGTTATCTTCAAAACCAAACCAAACGAAAAGCAAAAGAAAGCAAAACAAAACTGTCCTTTTGCCTCCCATATATTAACAATGACCATTTCACCTATCCACAGGGGAAAACAGATACTGCTTATTAGTACTTTACGTATGTCCTAACACCTGCTGAATACACTGGCATACATTTACAGTGAATCACAGACACTTTCTTTATCATTTTTGCAAACCAGATTATTTTCTTTGATGCTATCAGCAGCTTTGTCATAATATAATACTTCTCTATTCTCATTTTTCAACATACTAAAAATAAACACGCAAGCCAGAACTAATAAAAAATCCAATAGAAGTATAAATAGGAATACATTTTTCAGAAACTTCTTCCATTCTTTATAGAAAATAATTCTGTATGCATCTGGTCAGAGAAAGAGCATGTTGGTGGTCTTGGACTCCCCCATTGCCTACCTCAAAGTACAAATAACAAGAGAAACTTGATAAGCACCTATTCACAAAGAAATGGCTCAAATCGAAACAGAGTTGTGGCAGATGGCTTGCACATTTCAGAGGAAGCACAATGAATGATTTCAGTTTGGAAATTCTGCATGGGACTGGATGTGTGCTGATATGTACAAAGCGGTGAGAGGAAGGGATTCAGACAAAGTCCCTGTATCTCTGACTTCTCTGGTGGTTGGTAATGTGTGTGGTATTCAGTAGAACATCAGCAATCATTCCAGGCTACAATGCTTTCTGGTGCCCCCAAGCAGTGCTTTGTAAACCCTGGGAAGATTTCCTCATACATCTGTTCATGGTTGTCACACGAATGAGCTATTTTTGTCATACCTGTGGACAGTAGTTATTTTCATTCTAGTTTATTTACTGTGTAAGTGGAAAAGGAATCCTTTTTTAGTCACTATTCAGAGCAACATTCTAAATTTTTTTCCACACAAGCCCTCTGCCTATCTTGGTATCTGGACATTTTAGTTCTCTTTTAGGTTAAAGGCAATTACATTGCTCATAACTTCAGCATCACTACCATACATACCATGCCATACATAGATCTTCATAAGCAGAAAAAAGAACTTATTTTCAAAGGTGAAGAGCTACAATGCAGACCCCACAACACACTCACACATGCACACGCGCATACACACACTTGCCTTTAAATAGAAGGCTTAAAATATTTTTCATGAAGCATTATTGGGATTTGGAACTTCAAGCAAACGTTTCTGAAGACAGGCCAGCTTTTAGAATTCTTATTAGATATTCCTCATCAAAATCTAGGAAATCTGCTTCTATTGTCTTTGCTGCTTTTTCTTCCTCAACTTTAATCTAGTCTCTCCCACTTTTACATCTCGTGAACTGTGGAACAGACCTTCCTAAGTCATGGGATTCATGATATAGGAGAGCCAATATAACTGAAACATGCTGGGATTTCTCCTGTTTTGCAGGCTTTGTAACAGTCTGCAAATTCAGCTATAGTTTCAAGCTGACTTTATTTCCTTACTCCTCCTGCCAAGTGTCTCCTGTGAGACAGCACACTGTCTTTCATAATAATGGTATGTTTTCCCCAGTGAGCATCTTATAATATGCTGGAAGCTGTATATCACGTTCCGAAGTGCTGACAATTAGTTTGTGTGAAGGAGAGCACCATGCAGAGAAAATCAGGAGGCAGTAGTCCTGTGAACAACCACTCTTTCACAGAGATTTTCTTTTCATTTTTGGAAGAAAACAAGTTCTGAAGCAGAATTCATTGTCTCCTATCACAAATTGGATTCAGAATTCCAGGGTGATGTGAGGTGAAGTATAAAAGCTTTGCCATTTTTAGGCTATAGGAAGCATTTACACATCAGAATTAGGCAACTGGCATACGCATGTAAGCAGAAGCACACCTTGCATGCTTTCTTCCAGATTTATTTAAACATGTCACCATGCAGAAAAGCTGCAGCCTTTCTTGACCACATTAGAGTTTTACAGTGTCTGTGGTCAGAAGATAAATGGGCAGAAGACCGTGTCCTTAGTTTGATTTACAGGGACATTTTACACTATTCCCTTACCAAAGCAGGGTTTAAAAGGGGTCTATATCTGCTTTAAGACCAGACAAATGCACTGCCAACTTTAAACGCTTATGAAAATCAGGGCATTCACATTTGTGTCTCCAATTTCTCTAGCAGATATAAAATATTCTTTCCTTTAATACCTTTATCTCTTATCTTTCTACAAGTGAAACTATGCTTCATTACATGGTTTGAATTACTGAATGCAGGAAAATCACCATCTTAGCTTCATGTGTGAGATGGTGTGACAACAAGAACACAAAACTGCAAAAGACCTTTGTACAGACCCTACTTAGATTCAGTGTTTCTACTGCCCTTCCAGTCTGACTTAATAATGTATATGAACAGTTTAAGATCATAAGCAGCTCCTGAGAATATTTTTGTAAGGTGTGTTCTGAATCATGCCTGTATACCAGCCAGCAGTGCTGACTCTCTGCTGCTGCAAGTTGCCTCCCTTTCTCTGCATCTCCTCAGGACTGACAGAGTGTGGGAGGAGAGTTTGAGGCCAGAACCTCCCTGCCCTCTTGCCTCCTCCTTTAGGGGCTGGAGGTGGGAAAGCCCTTCTCTGGCTTCACTGGAGGAGCATGGGGAAGAATTGGCCTTGAATCTACACCTGTGTATCTCCTGTAAGATGTCTGATGTAGGAAGCTGTCGCTGTGGGACATGTGAAAGCACAATGCAGACCACCTGCTGCTTGCAAGGTAAAAAAGGGACGTTTATTATCTGACTCTGTCTTTTATACCTTCCCAAGGGTGACATTGGATTGGAGAGTGAATGGGCCACCTCTCCAAAGACATTGGACAAACCACCAGTACATCAAGTGGTCTCCACCCCCATAAAAGAATGTAAACGATATGTTGTTTACAGAAATTGTGTGGGAAAGTTCTCCAAAGGAATGTCAACTCAGAAGGCTTTAGGAAGTCTTAAGAATCAGGGTGACAGGAAGCAAAGCTTCCCATCTCAAAGGAGGCTGTTAAAAGGAGTCTGGATCTCAAGGACAAAGAGTAGTATCCCTTTGGGAGAAGGCACAGTGGATACTAATAAGTATTTAAGCAAAGTTCAGGGAAAAGGAGCTAGCAGGTAAAGGGAAGAGCAAAGGTGGAATATTAAGCTGCACAGTGGCAGTCTCAATCACCTTGTGAATTATTATCAGAATCAGAAATCAGTGAGTATTGTAAGTCATGTGCTATTAAAGAAAGGCAAAGTTCATTCTTCGTTATGGCCCCGTGTTGAACCAGCAGTGGTTCCATGCATAGTTCTCAAGTATACCTGGAAAATATATTGTACATTCCATAGGGAAAAAAAAAAAAAAAAAAAAAAAAGGAAAAATAAAATAAAATGGATACAATAAATTACCCACCAAACCATGTGCACAAAGAAAATAAAAAGACTGTTTGAACAGCTGGAATTTAAAACTTGTTATATCCCTGAATTATTTATATTAATAAAGGAACAGCTACAATTAAGGTTAAAATTATCATACACACAGGAAGAGAAACAGTCCTGTTATTATGGCTACCAAGAACTCATACCCTGCGACTGTGCTGGCAAAGGGCTCTGTGTTATTGGTGGTAACTTTAGATAGACATAAAAGTGTTTTTAACCACAACCACTTGAAGCACATGAACCGCTGTCCCAGCCCGTGGGGATCAAGAGAGTGCAGGGCTGAGGCTGACGCATTTCTGCTTTCATATTCAGTCCCTTAATACTTTTCTGAAGCTTCAGTATTGAAACCAGACTAATGACATTCTCTGTAGCAGCCGCAAAAGTGGCTAGAAACAACCTAACCAAAGTGTACATAGAGGGGTTTTTTATGTTGCCTCTGCAGTTGTTTCTGGACAGAACTTTACTTAAACCTAAGGGAGAAAATGTAGCCTTAAGTCTCTTGGGTTTTTTAAATAATAATTGTCTATTAGGAGAAGTATCCAGGTTTTCACTCCCAGTCCTAAAGGAGAAAAAGCAGGTCACAAGGCAGCTTAAACCTTTTAAAATGTCATGAAATCTTTCCAATCTGCAGTTGGAAACCCTGACTGTGAGGAGCAGAGATTGTGGATGTGGATCATTGTAGCTGCACAGAGCCCTTGGAGAAGGTAGTAGAAATTCCTTAGGCAGAATCAAGCACAGAGAAAAAACCCTGAGTATCTGCAAGATCTTGATAAGAGAGATGCAGGAATTCAGCAGAACTGCTTGAAGTAAATACATTTGATCTAATGCTGTCTGAATTCTGATTCCACATTGCCAGTGGAGTCGGTATGTAGCAAGCGCAGGGAAGCTCCTCACTTTGGATGAAATGCTCTGGAGGTAGTAAACACTTTTATGTGGACCTCATCCAAGAATGACTGAAGTTAGTGAGGGCAGGATTTCAACCTCAAAGTAATTTATAAAGGTCAGTGAAGTAAAAAGAAAGACTGTTACTGATTTTTATGGGCTTTGAATGCACTTGTTTTTCACCTTTGGGAATTTCAGTCAGATCAGAACTTTGTAAGTCTGATCTGAGCAACAAGAAGTTGTCCTTTTGTTAGGTATTTTCCCACACCCAAAACCACTAAAAACTCTCCCACATTTCAGTATGATTAGCTGTTGCTGTTCAGGTCTGTGGAGAAGGTCCAACCAGAATAAATAAAACCAGGAGAGAAAGCTATACATTTTGGAATCATATTTCATCACTTATGCCACAATATGCATTTTTTTCCAAATGACATTTAATTGCTTTCTTCTGAGGAGCTCCGTTTAAAGCAAGGTTTTCCTAAATAAATCCAGAAGTTTCTACATCTCAGACAAATGACACATCCTGCATTTAATCTGATTTCAAATAATTCCACTTGAAAACATGTTTTCTAATTTTTTTAGGTGAGTAAAATTAAGATCATCAGAGTTGAGAAAAAGGATTATTGTTTCCCAGTTCTTTCAGTCAAATTGCATGTTTGCTTTTTTGATTCTCTATGGGGTTTTTTTTAATGGTCTGTAAATGAAGCACAAAACTCATATATTAGGGCAAGAAATGAAGGAGATACATCTTGTGCATATGCTTAATAAGGGCTCAGGAAAGTAGTAGATATTCTGGAAAACCCTGTCTTTCCTATCCCCTTTCTGCTTTCCACACACATGGAGCAAACTCTTCAAATGAGAGAGAATGGATATGCCAAGTCTAGGAAACACCTCCTATTTCCCACAGAAGGGTAGCTGAAGAACGTTATGCAATTTTACATGCTGCACCTGAAAGTTAAGAACTGAAGAAACATTCATGGTACAGCATTCAATGACAACTGCAGATTCACTTGTTTCAGCTCGAGTAGCCAGTTGTATGGACTGTGGTCTGTCCTCCTTCAGACAGGCAGTGGTCCCAGAGAGCTTGGCCAGGCACCACAGAATTTTCCTGTGGAACAGACTTTCCCATAAGTGCTGCTGTATTTCTTATGCAAAACATTCACTATTGCCTTAAGTCCAAGGCTGCCTTCTTGTGGAGTCCATTATTGTCCTCCTGTGCTTCCATTCCCTGCATGCAATTCAAGGTCATTGACTTTGGTGGATGGGCAGTTGTTGGATCAGAGCTGCTGAGGCTCTCAGCTGTGATGCAGAGCTTTGGTTAAGCTCCTCTGTGGAGCCTGTGTGGAAAGCAGGAGCTGCCTGCCCCTGCACTAAGACTTGAGAAGTTTCAGAGAAGCTGCTTGGATCCTTTGGGTCATGGAGCAGGCTCCTGTATGCAGGAGTGCTGCAGCTTTGCTCAAAGGTAACTGGGGTCTAGACCAAGAGGGAGCAATTATCAACTGCTGCAGGGAATCTGCATTACCAGAGCACATAGTACCTGTATAAGCATTTATTTTGAATAGAGTTAGGCACTTATTTTCCTCTTCTTTTTCCTTTTTTTTTTTTTTTTTTTTTTTTTTAAAGTGAGCAGTAGATGTGGTAAAAGAAATGGAGCTCTGGAGGCAATGAAATAGACAAAAATTTGTTCCAAGATCAACTGAAAGAATTTTGAAGGCTAAAAGGCAATTTTCCTCATTCTCCTTGTATGAAACATTTGTCTACGGAGACAAATGTGCCAGAGTAGTCTGCTGTCGTGGTTTGACACGGAAAAAGAAATTTTCTTAGAAGGAAGAGGTCAGTTTGGATATTGACCAATTGAAGGTGGACACGCCTCTGAGAACACAGAGGGGTTAAAAGCAAAATTCTCAGGAGAACTCGATCTCTTTAGTTTCAATCAGCGTGCAGTGCAGACTCTCCCCTGCCCGGCGACGAGCTGGATGGGGGAGGGGAAAAGCCATGTGGCCTTGGGAGGTAGGCCCAAGGGTGCAGGGACTGGGACCAGGCTGGCCCCCTGCAGATGGAAGGGTGGAGAAAACTGAGATGTCTCCATTCCCCCCGCACCCCGTCAGAGTCTCTCTCTCTCTCTCAAGAGAAAGAGACAGAGGCAGTTTTGTCAGCAGTACGCTGCAGGGAAGGAGAAGAGTGGGGGGGGCCTCAAGCTGCCCAGCTGCCTGTGGAAACCAGAGCCTGGGCAGTGAGCCATCCTTGGGAGTTGGGACTTTTAACCCTTCCTTGAGAAATGAAAGCTTTGTGAAATTTTTCTCCTCCTTGACTTGAAAGAGAGGAAGAGAGACAGCTTAAACCCTAGGATGTCAGAAAGAGAAATTCTAGGTGGGAGGAGATGATGGAGTAGCTTTTGGCTAGACTTTTTCTTGGTAGTCACAGACTAAACCAATCTTCTCCTCCAAGAGAGACTGTATTTTAAGAGGATGCTGGTGGGCCAAAGAGACCTGCTTCAGCTGAGAAAAGACAGAAGTAGAGCGAACAGAGAAAAGTTAGGGAGGTTTGTGGTGGTACCCCCTGTCTTCAGAGAAGAAGAAGAGAAGATCTCTGTTCTTAGACCCTCGGCCCAGGGGAAAATGGGGGGGACTGTAGTCCCAAAAATGAAAAAGTGAACTGCTGTTTTTTCCCCTCTTGGCAGGGCATCCTTGAAAGGAAAAATCCTAAAAGCAGTCTGTCTATCCATGCATTGGTAGTGAGAGCACTGTGCATGGGAAAGGAAAAGGGTCACCATGGAAAACTTTTTCTCCAGGCGGTGCCATGTGTGACATGGAAACACATGATGTGGCATCTGTGTTTCTTGGGGGGTCTGTGGCACAAGAGAGGCTCCTCTCTTCCTCGATGGACTGAGTATCGATTGTCTGGAGGGTGGAAACCTGATTGGGGTCCAGATTGTGTCTCGCTGTGGTTTGTTGGAGTTAGGTAGTGGAAGGAGGAATGCTTTGCAGAGTTTTCATTTTAATCTCTGTGTGGGGGTTTTTTTCTTCCTTTTTTACTTTTATAGTAGTAGCTTAATAAAGTTTTTTTCCTTGTTATTAAGCTTGTGCCTGCTTTGTTCTGTTCTCGATTTCGTTTCACAGCATTCAATTGAGAGATTGCATTTTCATGGGGGCACTGGCATTGTGCCAGTGTCAAACCATGACATCTGCTTTGACATTTTTACTTCTGGTCCTTTTTCATTAGCATACCTTATAAATAAGGAAGCACAAAAAGCCTCTTTTAAAAGCAATGATGACAAAAGGGTGGATTAAAATGCTTTGTTTCAGAGTAAATTAAATATCTGGAGTTGTCCAAAAATACCTGTTTGTTGTTTCTATTCTGACCTCTCCAAATGGAATCTAAATAATATTTCTCCAACTTTTTCCACTCACACACCAAGAAAAAAAGCCTTTATTCTTCCTACTGTCTTCAGAAGTTGTCAACCATACATCAATTATGTGAGCTATCTTGAGGTACAGTTATGTGACCTAAAATCTATAACTTACCAGGCCAAATACCAAGCATTCTGTATGCTTGAACAAAGATTATTTTGCATTTTAATGAAAAATATACTGCAAGTAAGCTGAGGATTTAGAATTTTCTTATTCTCCTACCTAGAGATACTGTGAACATCAAACACAGATAGAAGTTGCAGTTAATAAAGTTTAGAAACTTAAAAAAAAAAGAGTAATTGCTTTTTTAAAAAAGAAAATTATTTTTTTAAAATGGCATTCTTTTAATTCTTAGAGATTTCTGAGCCTATTAAATATTTCACAGGGCACTGGGGAGCTCCCATGTCTAGTTCTGGTGAGACAGTGGATCTGAAACCTGACATCGGTTCAGACTGGTTTATTGCAGGTGCCACTTGGGTATTTATAAATCAATGGGACCAGATGGGATCCACCCTAGGGTGATGAGGGAGCTGGCAGATGTGCTTGCGAAGCTGCTCTCCATCATTTATCAGGAGTCGTGGCTCACTGGTGAGGTCCCGGACAATTGGAAACTGGCCAATGTGACACCCATTTGCAAAAAAGGTAGGAAGGAGGATCCTAGTAATTACAGGCCAGTTAGCCTGACCTCAGTACCAGGTAAGATAATGGAACAGTTCATACTTAGTGCTATCACACAGCACTTACAAGATGGCCAGGCTATCAGACCCAGTCAGCATGGGTTTACAAAGGGTAGGTCATGTCTGACCAACCTGGTCTCCTTCTATGACCAGGTGACTCGTCTGGTAGATGCAGGAAGGGCTGTGGATGTTGTCTATTTAGACTTCAGCAAGGCCTTTGATACTGTTCCCCATAGCATACTCCTGGAAAAGCTGGCAGCCCATGGCTTGGATGGGAGCACCCTTCGTTGGGCTAGGAACTGGCTGGATGGCTGGGCCCAGAGAGTGGTGGTGAACAGTGCTGCATCCAGCTGGGGCCAGTCACTAGTAGTGTCCCTCAGGGCTCTGTGCTGGGACCATCTCTCTTTCATATTTTTATAGATGACATGGATGAGGGCATTGAGTCCTTCATGAGTAAATTTGCAGGTGACACTAAGCTGGGAGCTTGTGTTGATCTGTTGGAAGGAAGAAGGGCTCTGCAAAGGGATTTGGATCAATTGGACAGATGGGCAGAGTCCAACAGCATGAAGTTTAATAAGTCCAAGTGCCGAGTTCTGCATTTTGGACACAAAAATCCCCTACAGTGTGACAGGTTTGGGACAGTATGGCTGGACAGTGTCCAGACAGAAAGGGACCTGAGGGTGTTGGTCGACAGCCGGTTGGATATGAGCCATCAGTGTGCCCTCGTGGCCAAGAAGGCCAATGGCATCCTGGCCTGCATTAGGAATTGTGTGACCAGCAGGAGTAGGGAGGTTATTCTTCCCCTATACTTGGTGCTGGTGAGACCACATCTTGAGTGCTGTGTCCAGTTCTGGGCCATTCAGTTCAGGAAGGACATAGAGATACTTGAGAGCGTCCAGAGGAGGACAACAAGGCTGGTGAGGGGCTTGGAACACAAGCCCTACGAGGAATGTTTGAGGGAGTGTGGGTTGTTTAGCCTGGAGAAGAGGAGGCTTCTTAGAGGTGACCTCATCGCCCTCTACAACTTCCTGAAGGGAGGCTGCAGACAGGTGGGGGTTGATCTCTTCCACTGGGCAGCAACTGGCAGAACAAGAGGACACAGTCTCAAGCTACATCAGGGAAGACTTAGGTTGGATATTAGGAAAAAAAATTTCACTGAAAGAATAATAAAATACTGGAATTGTCTTCTTAGGAGGTGGTGGAATCACCATCTCTGGATATGTTTAGAAAAAGACTGGATTTGGTACTTGGTGCTATAGTCTAATTGTGGTGTTAGGGCACAGGTTGGACTTGATGATTTTAGACGTCTCTTCCAACCTCATTATTCTGTGATTCTGTGATTCTGTGATTCTGTGATTCTGTGATTCTGTGATTGCCTGCCTTACACCTTGGGTCAATGCAATTAAAGCAAAAGAACACAAGAAAAGTATCATAGTTTGGTACAACTGAAAGAAAAGGTCTATGATAAGGGGATAATTTGCAAAGTTTTTCAGGTTTTGGAAGTTAGATGTGGTCCTTGTAGGAGACTGGGAGGACCAGGGACAGTCAAAATATGAATGACATTTACCTTCAGTACATCAACATTATTTTTCATCATGCAAAGTGTTTGTTATTTTAGTGCCCTTTAAAGAGCACTGCTCTTCAGAAGCCACAATCTGCATGAATCAGGCCCCAGAAGTTATGAGAACCTCTACTCTGTGACCTCTACCAAAAGCACAGTGCGCAGGGCATACAGGCGTTTTGTGTGCACAGCCCAGCAGGCAAAGGGCTGCTCACAGTGGTGTGCCATATCCATACACCATTCATGTCTGCAGTATTTAAGATGCATTCAGACACTGGCATCCTAAAGATAGAAGGTCAGATATTCCCCAGACACATTCTCTGTGCCACAGGGATACTTCAACAGTAACAAAGTGCTACTACAGCTGTCAATGAAAAAGACAACTACAACTGCATCCCTTCTTCTCATCCCTTAAAAAAGGCAGCAGAGACAATGCAGGTATTTTGACATGCGAACCCAACTACTAAGAAAAGCAGGGTGTTAATACGTGTATACACTCAGTATGTGTATTTGTGTGTGTGCGGCTGGCATGAATGCTCACAGCAGTCAATTACCTGTATCAGGTGTGTTCCATGGGACTCTTCACAGTCCTGGCACCTTGACTGCTCAGCCTGGTGACCTGGCTCTGATCCCCCTGAACCTGCATTCTATACAAGGAGTTGTGACAGTGTGTATCTCTGAGAGTCAGGATGCAGCCAGAGTAGGTACACAGAGCATACAGCTGAGAAGTTATCCTAGATCTGACTGATGAGAAAACACCTACACAAACAGCCAGCAATGTTAAACCTTGTAGTAAAAACTTATTTTCTCAATTTTCCATTGATACTTTTCACTGAGGTCGTGGCACTCATGATCCTAATTCCACAGACCAGAAAGCCATCTGAGCAAGTGAGAGGCGAGCAACACTGCTGCTGTCCTCCAGCAACAGTGATGGAAAGGAATCTCATATCTTTTTAGTTCCTAGTCCACTGGCAGCCTTATTGTTGCACAGATTGAGAGCTCTACTCCAGGTCGCTGAGGTATCATGAAGTGTGTTGTACATTAATTACACAAAGAGACAGGAGAGCCGTTGCATCCAGAAGTATGTAATGTAACACATATTAAATTCAAATATATAATATTGGAAGCACACATACAATTGAAAATGCATAAATTGATATGGAGACAAAAATTTTATATTAATTTAAGTGATTTTTCAGTTACTTAGACCCCCTGAAAAAGGGGATATAAAGTCACCCGGTTCCATGCACATGAAGTAGCAGACCAAAGACCTCCCTAGGTCCTCCCTCTGATGAGAACAGACAGTGAAGCTCTTCCAGGAGCAATTCAGTGTCAGTGCTCTGGGTCAATTCCTCTGGGAGCCTTTCTCTGAATACTGTCAGGATGTATTGGTGAAATTAAGGAAGCAGTGAGTTAACCTAGATGATAAAAGATAACTGGTAAAGGTAACATCTTAATACATCCATGGCTTTTACTCAACACTAGCTACTAAATTTTTTGCTTTATTTTCTCTGTTACTTTAATGTTTAGGATATACTGACCTCTCAGTCAGAGGTACAGATAAAAAAAACAGAATACATTAAATTGCATGGTCACGATACCATTGTGTCACTTCTAATACTTCCCCTGCCATTAGGTAAGATTGTCTACAGGCATATTGTATAACTTTTTCTGTCAATACTGGACATGTTAAACTGAGTAATGTAATGTTACTCTTAGTATCTATCTTCTGACTTCAAATACAGAGCCATTGAGCTGCTTCTCTGGAGTCTGTGAAAGGTGAAAAGGAAACACAGACAGTGTAAACTACCACAATCTCCATATGAGAAGAGAAGAAAAATCAGTGTTGAAAATAATTGCTCAAAATGAATAAATGGTCTCAGATCACAAAAACTAAATATCCACCCTTACTGTGATGTTTTGCAAGAAGCCTCTTCACGCAACACAAAATTAAGCGTTTTTATTTTTACTGAGCTATAAGAATACTAACATTTTATTTTGAAAATAAAATCATGCCTTATTATCCTAAAATTGATACTCTTGGTTTCACTGTTTTAAAAACTATGAACTAGATTAAATGCAATTTGCATTTAGTTTTGCAGAATATTGTATCTTTGCAAAATTAACTCATTTCTAACATACCAAGATGTTTCTCCTGGATATGCTGCTTAAAGTTTCCATTTTTCTTGGGTTTTGAGAGAATATTAAAATTTGCAAATATGAAACACAAATGCGAAGTAGATAGTTTTTACGGTTTAGAGGAAACACATAACAAAGAATCTGAAAAAAACCCCAAACCCAAGACCTGAATCCTTGCCAGCTTTGTTGCAAGATTTAAATTTTTGAATAATTAAGTTAAATTTCCAGATAAGTTGAAACTTAGAGTTAAAACAACATTAAAATGCTATTTCAAAATTATTCTCTTATTCTACCATATAGGACAGTCTGATTAATCTGGATGGCCTTAATTAGATTTTTTTTTTAATATAAATATATATTTGTAAGGAATATCCCGAGCCCTTTTAAAATCCACCTCGACTTCTGTGTCTTTGAAATTGCATGTAATAACAAACAAACAAACAAACAAACAAACAAACATTTAGGTGTGTTCTGCACAGCTGGTGTAAAGAGACTCTATATGAAAGTTATGCCATTGATAGCACAGTTCCTCAGATTATATATACAGAAGACATTAACAAGAGAGCAGTTGCCAGTGATTCTCACTCTAGTATAGATCTCTGTACTGTTCTGAGAACAGCTGGTGCAGACTCAAAATTAAAAAATTCTTAACTTAGCTAGTGTAAACAAAGAAAAGCTCTGGACTGTGATTTTTTTTTTTTAATGCTTCACTCCATTACTGAACCTGCTCTGTCACCCCAGGACAACAAGAAATCAAGAGAAAGAAGCTGAAAGAAGCCTGAAATCATCCATACAACCTGACCAAACCTGGGCTAGGATGCCAATTTTGTTTTGCTTGAAGAAGAGAACAGAGTTCTGATGATGAGTGCTGTGTATTTTTGCAGTCTATTCGGTGAACAGAACATGTGCTTAGTGGACATCACTGGGGGCCACAAGGTGTGGCCTCTGCTGTCTTAGAGCATCTCTCTGACCTGTGTGTGTACTGCAGATCAGTAAATTTAGTAGGCTGACTCCTCAGACAGCCAGTGGAGCTCTTCAGCAATATGGTAAACTTGTACATCAAATCACAGGAACTCCCTTACCTGGCTTGGGGCAAACACCTTACAGGAAGGAGGTATGTTTGCAAAGGACAAAGGAAGATTCTCATGGTCAGTTTTCTCTTAAATGTGTGGCCTCACTGTGCAACTAAACCTAGAGAGTTCAGAAACTTCATAGCAAAAGTACCTTCCATATTCTTTGGTGTAAGACAGGACTTTTGCAACATTGCAGGAAGAATTGCAGGCTGATGTTCTTGAACAAGCTGCACACACAATATGAAATCTGTGTATGCCCATTTGCTGCTCACATGCAACACTACTATCACATTTAGCCAGAGCAAATTGGAAAAGGCATTAGGCTTTCAAAAAGTGACTACTCTTTGAAATAGAGCTTCACAAGTTCCTAAAAAAGCACATACAATTATCAGGTTGTAAAAGAGGCTGAAATGCAATTGGTGTTGATATTTCTTCTGAGACGGTCGATTTATAGAAGTACTTAAATATGTGTTTGCTGGACAGATCCCAAGAAGAGATGCCAGTGGAACAGAAGTCTCTCTTCTTTCCAATTTTTTTCTTATACTCCTCTACCTCCTCAAGAATACTTACTGCCCAACTTCTAGACCAGATGTGTACCTTTTCATTGTAAATATTAAAAACTTGCTAAGAAGAAAATGCAAGTTCTTTACTATACACAAACTGAATTTCCATTATAAAACTGATTAATGTATTAGCCAAGCTTCTTGGCAGATAAATATAATAGGATTACATACAGAGAGGTCTTCAATGTTCCCAGTTTAATGAATGGCATCAGGTCATTCAGAGATATTAGTTTTTTTACTTCATTTAGCAATTCTGATACATAAATCTCCACTGTATCCCCTTCTGTGAATATGTGGATATAAAAAGTGAATTAGGAGCTCCTCTTTTCAGCTATAGCTTTGTGCCTTCCAGAATATTACTTAAAATAGTTCAAAATTTGTATCCTGTGCTCTGACCTTTCCAGTTGCCAATGGAAATACATATTGCTGTTTCCAATAGAATAATAGATTCCTAGAATATTCTGAGTTGGAAGGGACCCACAAGGATCACCAAAGTCTAGCCCTTGGTCCTGCACAGGACACCCCAAAAGTCACACTATGTGCCTGAGGGCATTGCTTAAACACTTCTTGCGCTCTGTCAGCTTTGGTGCCATGACCATTTCCCCGGGGAGCCTGCCTGGTCCAGTGCCAAACACTCTCTGGTTTAAGCACAGCTTCATATCATTTCCTCATGTCCTGTCACTAGTCACCAGAGAGAAGAGATCAGTTCTTGCTCCTGCACTTCCCTCATGAGGAAGCTGTAGACCACAAGGAGATCTCCCCTCGATCTTTTCCAGGCTGAAAAAACCAAGTGACCTCAGCCACTCTGCAAATGACTTCCCCTCATCCCATCAGCATGGATGGCCCAGATTAGAAAGGTGTGAAGGTGACAAACTGCAGCTAGGATGTGATCTCCTTGTCATGACTCTGAGCCCCAGTGTCCCTGGGACTGGGAGCTTTCTGGCTCTCTGAGCTCTACACCTAATGGAATCTTGGGGCAGCAGGTAAGGTCTCTTTCACCGTGCTTTTCCTGGATTAGAAAAGCATGGAGGCATAAATGTGGGTGTCCTGCCGTGATTCCCTAGCAGGCCTTTTCCAGTCTCAAGTGTCCCCTGGCTGAATCCTTGCTAGTAGATATACACAACTTTAAATCAAACATAGGGAAAAAATAAGGAAAAATATCAGAAATGCAGAGTGCTTAAGGTTTCAGATTTTGGTCTTGCCATCTGAACCCCAGTTGAAACCATAAAGATATTGGCCTCTGCACTCCAATTCACTGCACGTCTGAAGATGGTTGAAGCCAGCAGCTGGTTTTGTTTTGGGTTTGTTTGCGATTTTTTGAGATTGGTTTTTAAAACAGAAATTTCTGTTCCACTTCAGCATACTACCTTGCATCCATTTTGTTCAGAATTCCCAAACTAGAAATAAAAAGGGTGCAGAAACAGCATATATTTTTATGGTTGATACAACATAAGATGTGAGGGCAGAATGATGTGCCCAAGCATTCAAAGAGAACGGCAGAGCTGGACATTGAATATGTCTTTCAGTATAATATTCCTACACTTATACAAGTACCTGTCTTTCTGCTTTCTCAAAGGCTGACACTGTTACACTTAACACCTTCAGGTCTCTTTCTATATGCCTAACATTGGTATTCCAAGAATCAGTCTCTCTGCATGTCCTACACACCTCTAACCATGCCCACCATGGCATACTCATACACATACATAAGAACAATTCATACATAAACTAGTGTCATGGTTATGTATGAACTGTCCTTATGTATCCCCTTTCCATGGCTGTGCCCTTTCCCCAGAAGGACAACTACAGAACTGCTTTCCAAAAACTGTAACAGTGTACAAACAAAATCTCCATAGCACAAGGTGTACTTCCTACACCCTCATTTCAGGTCTGGCTCTTTTGGGCTGACAACCATGAACATCGATTGGCCACCCAAATCCATTTTGTTTTGTCTGGTGCATTTCTCTAACACCACCACTTTGTGAAACAACACACTTTAAAACTCAAACATATATATATATTTCTGGCTTTTTTTCTGACACAGTGGACCCTTCCACTGTCACTAGTCAACAGAAAGATATGATATTTCTTAAAAGACTTTTCTTTTATACAAGACTTTTCTCAAAAAAATTGTTTGAATTCATGTTCTATCTCTTTTTTCTGAAACTTTTCTCTGGGCCACCCACTGCCCTCTAGGCAGTGGCACCTATCCAATAACATGCTGAAAAAGCTTGACGAGCTCTGGCTTTTCCTCATCTATAGCCTCCCAGATCCTATTCTTTCACCCACTAAAACCTTTGGCAAAACTCCATATCACTTCAATGGAAGCAGAATCAGGTTGCTGATGGATAAATGCACTTCTTCCATCAGATCCCCATAACAGATATAGAGTTGGTAACCGTATGGGCCTTTTATTTTTCTCTATTGTATTATAAGAATACTGAAAAGTATCATAAATGTATAATGCTGTACGTGCCTCTAACACCATTTTCTGAATCTTACACAAAGTACTTGGCTTCTTCCATTTTACTTCTTTCGATTTCAGGTTCACATTCCAACAACCACTTGCAGAATTAAAAAGGACTGACTATCTTGGCCAAATGAAAAAGTACATTCCTGATAGGGCATCCAGCTGAGAATTTGAATAGGAAGCAATATACTCAAAAGGCATTCTGTGTCTTCCTCCAACCCATCATCCCACCAATTTTCTGTTCTCTCAACACTCTCCGACTAAGCAGTTCCTTTACAAGATTAGCTTACTCCAAGATATTTTATTACCTTAACCATTTGTTTGTAATGGTGGTTGCTGAATGCAACCTTACGAAGGCATGGATGAAAAGAAAGGAAAAGGTTTGAATGCAATAAGCTGGCCTGAACGTCAGCCTAGAATGTGTGGTGAACTGTTCTACGAACTACAGATTTATGAAGTGTCTCTACATCCTTCTCTCTCAGTGCATTGCTTGGTTACTTTTGAACACCTAGTTCTGCGTGGTTAATGTCAGAATTAGCCTGCTGTAGCAGGGCCTCTCCAGATGTCCTAGTTTAGGGCAAATTTGGGGAAAAGCCTCTTGGAGGGAGCCCCCAGAAAACAAATCCTCACGGCCCCTCCCCACCCACCTGGTTCAGGAAAAAAATTTCACAGAGAGAAGTGGAAAAGAGCCTGTTTATTTAACAAACAAAGCACTCCCCAGCACTAAAAAAAATAACACCACATGACAAAAAAAACCTCTTTCACCACTCTGAAGAGATGAACAAATCCAGAGAGTCTTTCCTGGGCGTGGTTGCCCAGGTCTGGACGCTGGGGATTGCTCTCCAGCAAAAAGCGCAGGCTTTGGGTATTACTTGGTGTTTCCCAGGTCCCAGTCCGGAGCAGGTTGGGTGGCATTCAGGAAAAGGAAAGGAAAAAAAAAACAGTCCAGGGAAAGAATTGGATTGCTTAGCTAAACTAACTAGAAAGCAAAGACAAAAGCAGAAGCAAGCAAAGCAAAGCAAGTGAAAGCCAGCAAGTAAGCAAAAGCAAGCTAGCCAGCACTAGCCTCTTCTAGACAGCAGACCATGCAGGGAGGTGAACCGGCTGATAACAAGGCAAAACAAACCTTCACTTTCAGAGTCAGTTCTGAAAGTACAGAACATAATATCAAACATAAACAGAACACACAACTGGGGATACAAACACCATAACGTCACCCTACGACACCAGTACACAGCCCTTTTCTGCAATTTCTCCCTCATACTGCTGCCACAGCAGATATTCCTGATGAGACCAAACATAGCACTCCTTGCAGGAAAGACATTTATTTTGTTATGACTGGCAAACTCTGCTGAAAAGGGTAATAAAACAAGTCATATAGACTTAACACTGGATATAAGCAAAATGGCCATCAAAGTGAACATAAGCCATGATAATTAAGACTTGTGCTGTGAGCGTCCACCAGAGAGACTTGGGATCTGGGAGCTCTCTCTCCTCTCCTGTTATGGAGCTAGCCAGATAAACAGGGGAAGCTTGACTGCTGTGGTATGCCTTTAATCATACCAAAGTGCATTTATTATGGAGACAAAAATCAAGTTTGCTTGCCAGAATGTCATTATGAAAAACCTAAAATATGATGGAAGGTGGACTGACGTTGTAGGCTTACTTAATAATATATAATTGCTTTATTTATCAGTGAATTCCAATGAATGTGCTATGATGTCAAATGTGCCCAAGATTTTATAACCAATATTTATGAATTTGCAGTGCTGAGTAATTCTCACTGTTGGTTTTTATTAGCAACAGATCAGTCTGTGCTCTACTCATTTTCATCTTGGGCCAAAACTGTTTTCATTTATTGCATGTCCAAAGGAAGTGACATCTTCATTTAGTCAGTCAAACAAGATATCATTACCATTCCCTGCACATCTGCAACACTCAAGTATAGCTACATAAAGAAGAATGTGCTGTTTTATCTATTGTCATAAGTCAAAGAGAAATAAAAGTACTTGTGTTTTATTACCTTTAATATAATGATTATCTTAGAAGGCTTATATCTTGCAAAATAATCTCTATAAGGCATTTGTTTGGATTTTGGAAATAAGACCTGCAAACCTGACCTGGAGCATAAAGCCCAGAACTAAAAAGCTGCCAAATTAAAACAAGAAAACAAACAAATAAACTTCAAGATTTTTCAAAAGTACTTCTTCAAAAGGTTTTACAAAAATTCCGGTTGTGGTAGACATTTTGTTTCTGGCATCCATTTTGGTACAATACCCCATGGGAATGCTAGCAAACAGAATTAGGGCCTTAGATGTGGGAATCCAGGTCTTCCCTCTGGTAGTGCCGGAAGGTCTGGGACCCTGACAAGGGGTCAGGAATCCCTCTGTACAGAGCCCCCAGAGACACTGTCTGTGATCTCTGTCCATGGAAAAGAGTTTTCAATCTTACAGGATGAATTACAAGCTCTGAGTGTTTGATATAAGTAATAATTAAGTGTGGCATGGGTGCAAAAGTAAAATTTTAGGATTCTAGATTAGGGGTTCAAAGGGGACAAGATAGAGGAAATTGGGTGTGTCTTGTCCTTTTTCTTCTTCTTCATGCCCTCCATGTTTCACTGTAGTGTTGGCATTTTTCTATTGGTTTAGGCTGGGGACACACTGTTCAATGTAGGTGACAGATATTGGCACATTATTGTAAATACAGCGCAGGTAGTTTCTGGTATATAATGTTTGTAACATCCCACTGAGGGCAGAGCCCCACACGCTGCCCTGCAGGACAGACCTGCGGCAGGGCAGCAGAACATGTTAGAGATAAGCAAGAATAAACAACCTTGGAAAGAGCACAGATGAATTATGACTTCTTTTGCAACGGCGCAGAAAGACAGAGACATTCTACAATCTCGCAATCATCAATACCTCAGATTCTGACACTTAGAGCTTTTATACACAAGAGCTCAGTAGTGGCTAACAAAGAATCCAAGAAAACACGTGTCTTTGTTACCCAGGTTAGTTTCACAGATAGCAAACTTAGCATCTCCAACAACTACGCTTACCAAAACTTATGCTGGGATAACTCCCAGAGACATACCATTGCATCACAAGAGTTGTAAAACCATACACGTGTCTCTGGCAGTCCCACAATCTCTCTACAACACTGTGCAGATCTCAGACCTGAATTTATTTTCTTGTTAATGCATGCACAAACTGCCTCGGGTTTACCAATACCTCCTACACATTTTGCACTCCTACACATTAACAGAGCAAGGTCTTTTAAGAAAAAAAAAATGTCACCATAATTCTTCTTTGCTTTTTCCATTGCACTATCCTAGTCCAACCGGAGACCCAGAAAGAATCTTACCCTACAATCATAACAGGAACAAACAAAATTCCTATAACGGCAGATCTTCTTTCATATGTTCTTTGACATCCAAGCAAAATTTCTAGCTGCTTTAGGCAGCCCAGGACCTCACCCTTGTTTTTGGAAAGAGTACCAGTGCTGCTGAGAGCCTACAAAGAAGATCTAAACAACAAATACAAAAGAATGAGAGAGAAAGAGTAGCTTGAGAAAACGTGTTACAGCATTTGAAACCAGAAGTATTTTCTCATGACAGAAGGGCACCAGCACACTGTGGCACTCAAACAAAATCAACACCAGTGCCAAAGGATATGGGATAATGGAGAACGGGAATTTGGGACCTGGATTCCCACATCTAAGGCCCTAATTCTGTTTGCTAGCTCCGGTGTAGTGTGCGCAAAGCAGCCGCTTCTCCTGCTCCGGGAGCCTGACAGAGCGGTAGCTTGTACGAGGGTGAAGAACGAAGCCGCAGACCACCGGACTTGTGTGCACAGCCTATGGGCTGCTAGAGGAAGGTGGCTGCAGCTCCCTAACCCATCAATTCACAGCTGGCATGCTCTATGGAGCTGTTCCAGGACAACTTTCATTGCTTATTGGTTCGTCCTGATACAGCCCCTCCTGGGAAATTCATGCTCGTCCCCTGAGGCTCCGAGATGCAGAAACATCGATGGCAGCTGCAGAAAAGAAGGGCTGCGTTGAGATGTCGAGAAGCAAGAACATAGCCAGCGCCTTGTGTTTGGGAGTCAGCAGCTGCTGGACTTTTGCGATTGCCTTCACTGTGCACTGAATGCCGAGACATGTGCACGCTAAAAAAACAAGGTGGGCAAGAGGAGGAAGAGAGCACGGGCATCAGAGAGCATCTGGCATCTTGCCCTGGAAAGGGCAGTGTTTTTGGAGTGTGCAGCAAATCCGTGTTTCTGGACAAGGGAGGCATAAGTGCGCTGCGCTCCTAAGCTATCTCCCTGCGAGACACACTGCCAAAGCTTTTCGCTATGATGCAGTCTAGTGCAGACGCACACTAGGGCTCTCCGGAGCTGTCCGAAGCCAAGCGCCGGTGGCCGGCGTCTTTCGGCTGAAGCAGCGCTTCGGAGCGTACGGCTGTTGTGTGCGCGAAGCAGCCGCTTCTCCTGCTCCGGGAGCCGGACAGAGCGGTAGCTTGTACGAGGGCGAAGAACGAAGCCGCAGAGCACCGGGCTTCTGCGCGCACCCTAAGGACTGCTAGAGGACCGTGGTGGCCGCTCGCCTGACTCTTCAATTCCATTCTAGCATACTTATGGAAGATGTTCCAGGACAATTTTCCTGAGTTTTGAATTCGTCCTGATGCAGCCCCTCCTGGGAAACTCGTGCTCGTCCTCTGAGTCTCCGAGTGCAGAGCCCTCGATGGCAACTGCAGAAATGAAGGGCTGCGTTGAGTTGTCGAGAAGCAAGAACATAGCCAGCGCCTTGTGTTTGGGAGTCAGCAGCTGCTGGACTTTTGCGATTGCCTTCACGGTGCACTGAATACCAGGACGGCATGTGCACGTTAAAACAACGAGCTGGGCAAGAGTAATCGAAAGATCACGGCCGTCAGAAAGCAGCTTATATATTGCCCTGGAAAGAGCACTGTTTTTGGAGTGTGCAGCAAATTCGTGTTTGTGGACAAGGGAGGCATAAGTGCTCTGCGCTCCTAAGCTATCTCCCTGCGAGACATACTGCCAAAGCTTTTCGCTATGATGCAGTCTAGTGCAGACGCACACTAGGGCTCTCCGGAGCTGTCCGAAGGCAAGCGCCGGTGGCCGGCGTCTTTCGGCTGAAGCAGCGCTTCGGAGCGTACGGCTGCCGCTGTGCTGTTGTGTGCGCGAAGCAGCCGCTTTTCCTGCTCCGGGAGACGGACAGAGTGCTAGCTTGTACGAGGGCGAAGAACGAAGCCGCAGAGCACCGGGCTTCTGTGCGCACCCTAAGGACTGCTAGAGGACCGTGGTGGCCGCTCGCCTGCCCCTTCAATTCCATTCTAGCATCCTTATGGAAGGTGTTCCAGGACAATTTTCCTGAGTTTTGAATTCGTCCTGATGCAGCCCCTCCTGGGAAACTCGTGCTCGTCCTCTGAGTCTCCGCGTGCAGAGACCTCGATTGCAACTGCAGAAATGAAGGGCTGCGTTGAGTTGTCGAGAAGCAAGAACATAGCCAGCGCCTTGTGTTTGGGAGTCAGCAGCTGCTGGACTTTTGCGATTGCTTTCACTGTGCACTGAATGCCAGGACGGCATGTGCACGTTAAAACAACGAGCTGGGCAAGAGTAATCGAAAGATCACGGCCGTTAGAAAGCATCTTATATATTGCCCTGGAAAGAGCACTGTTTTTGGAGTGTGCAGCAAATTCGTGTTTGTGGACAAGGGAGGCATAAGTGCGCTGCGCTCCTAAGCTATCTCCCTGCGAGACACACTGCCAAAGCTTTTCGCTATGATGCAGTCTAGTGCAGACGCACACTAGGGCTCTCCGGAGCTGTCCGAAGCCAAGCGCCGGTCGCCGGCGTCTTTCGGCTGAAGCAGCGCTTCGGAGCGTACGGCTGTTGTGTGCGCGAAGCAGCCGCTTCTCCTGCTCCGGGAGCCGGACAGAGCGGTAGCTTGTACGAGGGCGAAGAACGTTGCCACAGGGAGACGACATTGTGTGCACAGCCTTAGCACTGCTAGAGGACGGTGACTAAAGCTCCCTGCCTCTTCAATGCACTGCTGGCATGCTTTCTTGAAGGTGTTCCGAGACAACTTTCCTGGGTTTTGACTTCGTTCTGATGAAGCCCCTCTTGGGAAATTTGTGCTCGTCCCCGGAGGATCGAGATGCAGAGAACGCGATGGCAGCTGCCGAAATGAAGGACTCTGTTGAAGTGTCGAGAAGAAAGAACTTAGACAAGCGTCTTGTGTTTGGGAGTCAGCAGCTGCTGGACTTTTGCGATTGCCTTCACTGTGCACTGAATGCCAGGACGGCATGTGCACGTTAAAACAACGAGCTGGGCAAGAGTGGGCAGAAGAGAACAGGCGTCAGACAGCAGCCTACATAGTACCATGGAAAGGGCAGTGTTTTTGGAGTGTGCAGCAAATTCGTGTTTGTGGACAAGGGAGGCATAAGTGCGCTGCGCTCCTAAGATATCTCCCTGCGAGACACACTGCCAAAGCTTTTCGCTATGATGCAGTCTAGTGCAGACGCACACTAGGGCTCTCCGGAGCTGTCCGAAGCCAAGCGCCGGTGGCCGGCGTCTTTCGGCTGAAGCAGCGCTTCGGAGCGTACGGCTGCCGCTCCGCTGTTGTGTGCGCGAAGCAGCCGCTTCTCCTGCTCCGGGAGCCGGACAGAGCGGTAGCTTGTACGAGGGCGAAGAACGAAGCCGCAGAGCACCGGGATTCTGCGCGCACCCTAAGGACTGCTAGAGGACCGTGGTGGCCGCTCGCCTGCCTCTTCAATTCCCTTCTAGCATACTTACGGAAGGTGTTCCAGGACAATTTTCCTGAGTTTTGAATTCGTCCTGATGCAGCCCCTCCTGGGAAACTCCTGCTCGTCCTCTGAGGCTCCGAGTGCAGAGACCTCGATGGCAACTGCAGAAATGAAGGGCTGCGTTGAGTTGTCGAGAAGCAAGAACATAGCCAGCGCCTTGTGTTTGGGAGTCAGCAGCTGCTGGACTTTTGCGATTGCCTTCACAGTGCACTGAATACCAGGACGGCATGTGCACGTTAAAACAACGAGCTGGGCAAGAGTAATCGAAAGATCACGGCCGTCAGAAAGCAGCTTATATATTGCCTTAGAAAGAGCACTGTTTTTGGAGTGAGCAGTAAAATCGTGTTTCTGGACAAGGGAGGCATAAGTGCGCTGCGCTCCTAAGCTATCTCCCTGCGAGACACAGTGCCAAAGCTTTTCGTTATGATGCAGTCTAGTGCAGACGCACACTAGGGCTCTCCGGAGCTGTCCGAAGGCAAGCGCCGGTGGCCGGCGTCTTTCGGCTGAAGCAGCGCTTCGGAGCGTACGGCTGCCGCTCCGCTGTTGTGTGCGCGAAGCAGCCGCTTCTCCTGCTCCGGGAGCCGGACAGAGCAGTAGCTTGTACGAGGGCGAAGAACGTTGCCGCAGGGAGACGACATTGTGTGCACAGCCTTGGCACTGCTAGAGGACGGTGACTAAAGCTCCCTGCCTCTTCAGTGCACTGCTGGCATGCTTTCTTGAAGGTGTTCCGAGACAACTTTCCTGGGTTTTGACTTCGTTCTGATACAGCCCCTCTTGGGAAATTTGTGCTCATCCCCGGAGGATCGAGATGCAGAGAACGCGATGGCAGCTGCCGAAATGAAGGACTCTGTTGAAGTGTCGAGAAGAAAGAACTTAGACAAGCGTCTTTTGTTTGGGAGTCAGCAGCTGCTGGACTTTTGCGATTGCCTTAACGGTGCACTGAATACCAGGACGGCATGTGCACGTTAAAACAACGAGCTGGGCAAGAGCAGGAAGGGAGCACGGCCATCAGAGAGCATCTGGCATCTTGCCCTGGAAAGAGCACTGTTTTTGGAGTGTGCAGTAAAATCGTGTTTCTGGACAAGGACGGCATAAGTGCGCTGCGCTCCTAAGCTATCTCCCTGCGAGACACACTGCCAAAGCTTTTCGCTATGATGCAGTCTAGTGCAGACGCACACTAGGGCTCTCCGGAGCTGTCCGAAGCCAAGCGCCGGTGGCCGGCGTCTTTCGGCTGAAGCAGCGCTTCGGAGCGTACGGCTGTTGTGTGCGCGAAGCAGCCGCTTCTCCGGCTCCGGGAGCCGGACAGAGCAGTAGCTTGTACGAGGGCGAAGAACGTTGCCGCAGGGAGACGACATTGTGTGCACAGCCTTAGCACTGCTAGAGGACGGTGACTAAAGCTCCCTGCCTCTTCAATGCACTGCTGGCATGCTTTCTTGAAGGTGTTCCGAGACAACTTTCCTGGGTTTTGACTTCGTTCTGATGAAGCCCCTCTTGGGAAATTTGTGCTCGTCCCCGGAGGATCGAGATGCAGAGAACGCGATGGCAGCTGCAGAAATGAAGGACTCTGTTGAAGTGTCGAGAAGAAAAAACTTAGACAAGCGTCTTGTGTTTGGGAGTCAGCAGCTGCTGGACTTTTGCGATTGCTTTCACTGTGCACTGAATGCCAGGACGGCATGTGCACGTTAAAACAACGAGCTGGGCAAGAGTGGGCAGAAGAGAACAAGCGTCAGACAGCAGCCTACATAGTACCATGGAAAGGGCAGTGTTTTTGGAGTGTGCAGCAAATTCGTGTTTGTGGACAAGGGAGGCATAAGTGCGCTGCGCTCATAAGCTATCTCCATGCGAGACACACTGCCAAAGCTTTTCGTTATCATGCAGTCTAGTGCAGACGCACACTAGGGCTCTCCGGAGCTGTCCGAAGACAAGCGCCGGTGGCCGGCGTCTTTCGGCTGAAGCAGCGCTTTGGAGCGTACGGCTGCCGCTGTGCTGTTGTGTGCGCGAAGCAGCCGCTTCTCCTGCTCCGGGAGCCGGACAGAGCGAAGAACGAAGCCGCAGAGCACTGGGCTTCTGCGCGCACCCTAAGGACTGCTAGAGGACCGTGGTGGCCGCTCGCCTGCCCCTTCAATTCCATTCTAGCATACTTATGGAAGGTGTTCCAGGACAATTTTCCTGAGTTTTGAATTCGTCCTGATGCAGCCCCTCCTGGGAAACTCCTGCTCCTCCTCTGAGGCTCCGACATGCAGAGACCTCGATGGCAACTGCAGAAATGAAGGGCTGCGATGAGTTGTCGAGAAGCAAGAACATAGCCAGCGCCTTGTGTTTGGGAGTCAGCAGCTGCTGGACTTTTGCGATTGCTTTCACTGTGCACTGAATGCCAGGACGGCATGTGCACGTTAAAACAACGAGCTGGGCAAGAGTAATCGAAAGATCATGGCCGTCAGAAAGCAGCTTATATATTGCCCTGGAAAGAGCACTGTTTTTGGAGTGTGCAGCAAATTCGTGTTTCTGGACAAGGGAGGCATAAGTGCGCTGCGCTCCTAAGCTATCTCCCTGCGAGACATACTGCCAAAGCTTTTCGCTATGATGCAGTCTAGTGCAGACGCACACTAGGGCTCTCCGGAGCTGTCCGAAGGCAAGCGCCGGTGGCCGGCGTCTTTCGGCTGAAGCAGCGCTTCGGAGCGTACGGCTGCCGCTGTGCTGTTGTGTGCGCGAAGCAGCCGCTTCTCCTGCTCCGGGAGACGGACAGAGCGCTAGCTTGTACGAGGGCGAAGAACGAAGCCGCAGAGCACCGGGCTTCTGTGCGCACCCTAAGGACTGCTAGAGGACCGTGGTGGCCGCTCGCCTGCCCCTTCAATTCCATTCTAGCATCCTTATGGAAGGTGTTCCAGGACAATTTTCCTGAGTTTTGAATTCGTCCTGATGCAGCCCCTCCTGGGAAACTCGTGCTCGTCCTCTGAGTCTCCGCGTGCAGAGACCTCGATTGCAACTGCAGAAATGAAGGGCTGCGTTGAGTTGTAGAGAAGCAAGAACATAGCCAGCGCCTTGTGTTTGGGAGTCAGCAGCTGCTGGACTTTTGCGATTGCCTTCACGGTGTACTGAATACCAGGACGGCATGTGCACGTTAAAACAACGAGCTGGGCAAGAGCAGGAAGGGAGCACGGCCATCAGAGAGCATCTGGCATCTTGGCCTGGAAAGGGCACTGTTTTTGGAGTGTGCAGTAAAATCGTGTTTCTGGACAAGGGAGGCATAAGTGCGCTGCGCTCCTAAGCTATCTCCCTGCGAGACACACTGCCAAAGCTTTTCGCTATGATGCAGTCTAGTGCAGACGCACACTAGGGCTCTCCGGAGCTGTCCGAAGCCAAGCGCCGGTGGCCGGCGTCTTTCGGCTGAAGCAGCGCTTCGGAGCGTACGGCTGCCGCTCCCCTGTTGTGTGCGCGAAGCAGCCGCTTCTCCTGCTCCCGGAGCCGGACAGAGCGGTAGCTTGTACGAGGGCGAAGAACGAAGCCGCAGAGCACCGGGCTTCTGCGCGCACCCTAAGGACTGCTAGAGGACCGTGGTGGCCGCTCGCCTGCCCCTTCAATTCCATTCTAGCATACTTATGGAAGATGTTCCAGGACAATTTTCCTGAGTTTTGAATTCGTCCTGATGCAGCACCTCCTGGGAAACTCGTGCTCGTCCTCTGAGGCTCCGACATGCAGAGACCTCGATGGCAACTGCAGAAATGAAGGGCTGCGTTGAGTTGTCGAGAAGCAAGAACATAGCCAGCGCCTTGTGTTTGGGAGTCAGCAGCTGCTGGACTTTTGCGATTGCTTTCACTGTGCACTGAATGCCAGGACGGCATGTGCACGTTAAAACAACGAGCTGGGCAAGAGTAATCGAAAGATCACGGCCGTCAGAAAGCATCTTATATATTGCCCTGGAAAGAGCACTGTTTTTGGAGTGTGCAGTAAAATCGTGTTTGTGGACAAGGGAGGCATAAGTGCGCTGCGCTCCTAAGCTATCTCCCTGCGAGACACACTGCCAAAGCTTTTCGCTATGATGCAGTCTAGTGCAGACGCACACTAGGGCTCTCCGGAGCTGTCCGAAGCCAAGCGCCGGTGGCCGGCGTCTTTCGGCTGAAGCAGCGCTTCGGAGCGTACGGCTGTTGTGTGCGCGAAGCAGCCGCTTCTCCTGCTCCGGGAGCCGGACAGAGCGGTAGCTTGTACGAGGGCGAAGAACGAAGCCGCAGAGCACCGGGCTTCTGCGCGCACCCCAAGGACTGCTAGAGGACCGTGGTGGCCGCTCGCCTGCCTCTTCAATTCCCTTCTAGCATACTTATGGAAGGTGTTCCAGAACAATTTTCCTGAGTTTTGAATTCGCCTCGATGTAGCCCCTCCTGGGAAACACGTGCTCGTCCTCTGAGGATCCGAGTGCAGAGACCTCGATGGCAGCTGCCGAAATGAAGGGCTGCGTTGAGTTGTCGAGAAGCAAGAACATAGCCAGCGCCTTGTGTTTGGGAGTCAGCAGCTGCTGGACTTTTGCGATTGCTTTCACTGTGCACTGAATACCAGGACGGCATGTGCACGTTAAAACAACGAGCTGGGCAAGAGCAGGAAGGGAGCACGGCCATCAGAGAGCGTCTGGCATCTTGCCCTGGAAAGAGCACTGTTTTTGGAGTTTGCAGTAAAATCGTGTTTCTGGACAAGGGAGGCATAAGTGCGCTGCGCTCCTAAGCTATCTCCCTGCGAGACACACTGCCAAAGCTTTTCGCTATGATGCAGTCTAGTGCAGACGCACACTAGGGCTCTCCGGAGCTGTCCGAAGCCAAGCGCCGGTGGCCGGCGTCTTTCGGCTGAAGCAGCACTTCGGAGCGTACGGCTGTTGTGTGCGCGAAGCCGCCGCTTCTCCTGCTCCGGGAGCCGGACAGAGCGGTAGCTTGTACGAGGGCGAAGAACGTTGCCGCAGGGAGACGACATTGTGTGCACAGCCTTGGCACTGCTAGAGGACGGTGACTAAAGCTCCCTGCCTCTTCAATGCACTGCTGGCATGCTTTCTTGAAGGTGTTCCGAGACAACTTTCCTGGGTTTTGACTTCGTTCTGATACAGCCCCTCTTGGGAAATTTGTGCTCGTCCCCGGAGGATCGAGATGCAGAGAACGCGATGGCAGCTGCCGAAATGAAGGACTCTGTTGAAGTGTCGAGAAGAAAGAACTTAGACAAGCGTCTTGTGTTTGGGAGTCAGCAGCTGCTGGACTTTTGCGATTGCCTTAACGGTGCACTGAATACCAGGACGGCATGTGCACGTTAAAACAACGAGCTGGGCAAGAGCAGGAAGGGAGCACGGCCATCAGAGAGCATCTGGCATCTTGCCCTGGAAAGAGCACTGTTTTTGGAGTGTGCAGTAAAATCGTGTTTCTGGACAAGGACGGCATAAGTGCGCTGCGCTCCTAAGCTATCTCCCTGCGAGACACACTGCCAAAGCTTTTCGTTATGATGCAGTCTAGTGCAGACGCACACTAGGGCTCTCCGGAGCTGTCCGAAGCCAAGCGCCGGTGGCCGGTGTCTTTCGGCTGAAGCAGCGCTTCGGAGCGTACGGCTGTTGTGTGCGCGAAGCAGCCGCTTCTCCGGCTCCGGGAGCCGGACAGAGCGGTAGCTTGTACGAGGGCGAAGAACGTTGCCGCAGGGAGACGACATTGTGTGCACAGCCTTGGCACTGCTAGAGGACGGTGACTAAAGCTCCCTGCCTCTTCAATGCACTGCTGGCATGCTTTCTTGAAGGTGTTCCGAGACAACTTTCCTGGGTTTTGACTTCGTTCTGATGCAGCCCCTCTTGGGAAATTTGTGTTCGTCCCCGGAGGATCGAGATGCAGAGAACGCGATGGCAGCTGCAGAAATGAAGGACTCTGTTGAAGTGTCGAGAAGAAAGAACTTAGACAAGCGTCTTGTGTTTGGGAGTCAGCAGCTGCTGGACTTTTGCGATTGCTTTCACTGTGCACTGAATGCCAGGACGGCATGTGCACGTTAAAACAACGAGCTGGGCAAGAGTGGGCAGAAGAGAACAAGCGTCAGACAGCAGCCTACATAGTACCATGGAAAGGGCAGTGTTTTTGGAGTGTGCAGCAAATTCGTGTTTGTGGACAAGGGAGGCATAAGTGCGCTGCGCTCATAAGCTATCTCCATGCGAGACACACTGCCAAAGCTTTTCGTTATCATGCAGTCTAGTGCAGACGCACACTAGGGCTCTCCGGAGCTGTCCGAAGACAAGCGCCGGTGGCCGGCGTCTTTCGGCTGAAGCAGCGCTTTGGAGCGTACGGCTGCCGCTGTGCTGTTGTGTGCGCGAAGCAGCCGCTTCTCCTGCTCCGGGAGCCGGACAGAGCGAAGAACGAAGCCGCAGAGCACTGGGCTTCTGCGCGCACCCTAAGGACTGCTAGAGGACCGTGGTGGCCGCTCGCCTGCCCCTTCAATTCCATTCTAGCATACTTATGGAAGGTGTTCCAGGACAATTTTCCTGAGTTTTGAATTCGTCCTGATGCAGCCCTTCCTGGGAAACTCCTGCTCCTCCTCTGAGGCTCCGACATGCAGAGACCTCGATGGCAACTGCAGAAATGAAGGGCTGCGTTGAGTTGTCGAGAAGCAAGAACATAGCCAGCGCCTTGTGTTTGGGAGTCAGCAGCTGCTGGACTTTTGCGATTGCTTTCACTGTGCACTGAATGCCAGGACGGCATGTGCACGTTAAAACAACGAGCTGGGCAAGAGTAATCGAAAGATCATGGCCGTCAGAAAGCAGCTTATATATTGCCCTGGAAAGAGCACTGTTTTTGGAGTGTGCAGCAAATTCGTGTTTCTGGACAAGGGAGGCATAAGTGCGCTGCGCTCCTAAGCTATCTCCCTGCGAGACATACTGCCAAAGCTTTTCGCTATGATGCAGTCTAGTGCAGACGCACACTAGGGCTCTCCGGAGCTGTCCGAAGCCAAGCGCCGGTGGCCGGCGTCTTTCGGCTGAAGCAGCGCTTTGGAGCGTACGGCTGCCGCTGTGCTGTTGTGTGCGCGAAGCAGCCGCTTCTCCTGCTCCGGGAGACGGACAGAGCGCTAGCTTGTACGAGGGCGAAGAACGAAGCCGCAGAGCACCGGGCTTTTGTGCGCACCCTAAGGACTGCTAGAGGACCGTGGTGGCCGCTCGCCTGCCCCTTCAATTCCATTCTAGCATCCTTATGGAAGGTGTTCCAGGACAATTTTCCTGAGTTTTGAATTCGTCCTGATGCAGCCCCTCCTGGGAAACTCGTGCTCGTCCTCTGAGTCTCCGCGTGCAGAGACCTCGATTGCAACTGCAGAAATGAAGGGCTGCGTTGAGTTGTCGAGAAGCAAGAACATAGCCAGCGCCTTGTGTTTGGGAGTCAGCAGCTGCTGGACTTTTGCGATTGCCTTCACGGTGCACTGAATACCAGGACGGCATGTGCACGTTAAAACAACGAGCTGGGCAAGAGCAGGAAGGGAGCACGGCCATCAGAGAGCATCTGGCATCTTGCCCTTTAAAGGGCACTGTTTTTGGAGTGTGCAGTAAAATCGTGTTTCTGGACAAGGGAGGCATAAGTGCGCTGCGCTCCTAAGCTATCTCCCTGCGAGACACACTGCCAAAGCTTTTCGCTATGATGCAGTCTAGTGCAGACGCACACTAGGGCTCTCCGGAGCTGTCCGAAGCCAAGCGCCGGTGGCCGGCGTCTTTCGGCTGAAGCAGCGCTTCGGAGCGTACTGCTGTTGTGTGCGTGAAGCAGCCGCTTCTCCTGCTCCGGGAGCCGGACAGAGCGGTAGCTTGTACGAGGGCGAAGAACGTTGCCGCAGGGAGACGACATTGTGTGCACAGCCTTAGCACTGCTAGAGGACGGTGACTAAAGCTCCCTGCCTCTTCAATGCACTGCTGGCATGCTTTCTTGAAGGTGTTCCGAGACAACTTTCCTGGGTTTTGACTTCGTTCTGATGCAGCCCCTCTTGGGAAATTTGTGCTCGTCCCCGGAGGATCGAGATGCAGAGAACGCGATGGCAGCTGCCGAAATGAAGGACTCTGTTGAAGTGTCGAGAAGAAAGAACTTAGACAAGCGTCTTGTGTTTGGGAGTCAGCAGCTGCTGGACTTTTGCGATTGCCTTCACTGTTTACTGAATGCTAGGACGGCATGTGCACGTTAAAACAACGAGCTGGGCAAGAGTGGGCAGAAGAGAACAGGCGTCAGACAGCAGCCTACATAGTACCATGGAAAGGGCAGTGTTTTTGGAGTGTGCAGCAAATTCGTGTTTGTGGACAAGGGAGGCATAAGTGCGCTGCGCTCCTAAGCTATCTCCCTGCGAGACACAGTGCCAAAGCTTTTCGCTATGATGCAGTCTAGTGCAGACGCACACTAGGGCTCTCCGGAGCTGTCCGAAGCCAAGCGCCGGTGGCCGGCGTCTTTCGGCTGAAGCAGCGCTTCGGAGCGTACGGCTGTTGTGTGCGCGAAGCAGCCGCTTCTCCTGCTCCGGGAGACGGACAGAGCGCTAGCTTGTACGAGGGCGAAGAACGAAGCCGCAGAGCACCGGGCTTCTGCGCGCACCCTAAGGACTGCTAGAGGACCGTGGTGGCCGCTGGCCTACCTCTTCAATTCCCTTCTAGCATACTTATGGAAGGTGTTCCAGGACAATTTTCCTGAGTTTTGAATTCGTCCTGATGCAGCCCATTCTGGGAAACTCCTGCTTCTCCTCTGAGGCTCAGACATGCAGAGACCTCGATGGCAACTGCAGAAATGAAGGGCTGCGTTGAGTTGTCGAGAAGCAAGAACATAGCCAATGCCTTGTGTTTGGGAGTCAGCAGCTGCTGGACTTTTGCGATTGCCTTCACGGTGCATTGAATACCAGGACGGCATGTGCACGTTAAAACAACGAGCTGGGCAAGAGTAATCGAAAGATCACGGCCGTCAGAAAGCAGCTTATATATTGCCCTGGAAAGAGCACTGTTTTTGGAGTGTGCAGTAAAATCGTGTTTCTGGACAAGGACGGCATAAGTGCACTGCGCTCCTAAGCTATCTCCCTGCGAGACACAGTGCCAAAGCTTTTCGCTATGATGCAGTCTAGTGCAGACGCACACTAGGGCTCTCCGGAGCTGTCCGAAGCCAAGCGCCGATCGCCGGCGTCTTTCGGCTGAAGCAGCGCTTCGGAGCGTACGGCTGCCGCTCCGCTGTTGTGTGCGCGAAGCCGCCGCTTCTCCTGCTCCGGGAGCCGGACAGAGCGGTAGCTTGTACGAGGACGAAGAACGAAGCCGCAGAGCACCGGGCTTCTGCGCGCACCCTAAGGACTGCTAGAGGACCGTGGTGGCCGCTCGCCTGCCTCTTCAATTCCATTCTAGCATACTTATGGAAGGTGTTCCAGGACAATTTTCCTGAGTTTTGAATTCGTCCTGATGCAGCCCCTCCTGGGAAACTCCTGCTCCTCCTCTGAGTCTCCGAGTGCAGAGACCTCGATGGCAACTGCAGAAATGAAGGGCTGCGTTGAGTTGTCGAGAAGCAAGAACATAGCCAGCGCCTTGTGTTTGGGAGTCAGCAGCTGCTGGACTTTTGCGATTGCCTTCACGGTGCACTGAATACCAGGACGGCATGTGCACGTTAAAACAACGAGCTGGGCAAGAGTAATCGAAAGATCACGGCCGTCAGAAAGCAGCTTATATATTGCCCTGGAAAGAGCACTGTTTTTGGAGTGTGCAGTAAAATCGTGTTTCTGGACAAGGGAGGCATAAGTGCGCTGCGCTCCTAAGCTATCTCCCTGCGAGACACACTGCCAAAGCTTTTCGTTATGATGCAGTCTAGTGCAGACGCACACTAGGGCTCTCCGAAGCTGTCCGAAGCCAAGCGCCGGTCGCCGGCGTCTTTCGGCTGAAGCAGCGCTTCGGAGCGTACAGTTGCCGCTCCGCTGTTGTGTGCGCGAAGCAGCTGCTTCTCCTGCTCCGGGAGCCGGACAGAGCGGTAGCTTGTACGAGGGCGAAGAACGTTGCCGCAGGGAGACGACATTGTGTGCACAGCCTTAGCACTGCTAGAGGACGGTGACTAAAGCTCCCTGCCTCTTCAATGCACTGCTGGCATGCTTTTTTGAAGGTGTTCCGAGACAACTTTCCTGGGTTTTGACTTCGTTCTGGTGCAGCCCATCCTGGGAAACTCCTGCTTCTCCTCTGAGGCTCAGACATGCAGAGACCTCGATGGCAACTGCAGAAATGAAGGGCTGCGTTGAGTTGTCGAGAAGCAAGAACATAGCCAGTGCCTTGTGTTTGGGAGTCAGCAGCTGCTGGACTTTTGCGATTGCCTTCACGGTGCACTGAATACCAGGACGGCATGTGCACGTTAAAACAACGAGCTGGGCAAGAGTAATCGAAAGATCACGACCGTCAGAAAGCAGCTTATATATTGCCCTGGAAAGAGCACTGTTTTTGGAGTGTGCAGTAAAATCGTGTTTCTGGACAAGGACGGCATAAGTGCGCTGCGCTCCTAAGCTATCTCCCTGCGAGACACACTGCCAAAACTTTTCGTTATGATGCAGTCTAGTGCAGACGCACACTAGGGCTCTCCGGAGCTGTCCGAAGCCAAGCGCCGGTGGCCGGCGTCTTTCGGCTGAAGCAGCGCTTCGGAGCGTACGGCTGTTGTGTGCGCGAAGCAGCCGCTTCTCCTGCTCCGGGAGCCGGACAGAGCGGTAGCTTGTACGAGGGCGAAGAACGAAGCCGCAGAGCACCGGGCTTCTGCGCGCACCCTAAGGACTGCTAGAGGACCGTGGTGGCCGCTCGCCTGCCCCTTCAATTCCCTTCTAGCATACTTATGGAAGGTGTTCCAGAACAATTTTCCTGAGTTTTGAATTCGTCCTGATGCAGCCCCTCCTGGGAAACTCCTGCTCCTCCTCTGAGGCTCCGACATGCAGAGACCTCGATGGCAACTGCAGAAATGAAGGGCTGCGTTGAGTTGTCGAGAAGCAAGAACATAGCCAGCGCCTTGTGTTTGGGAGTCAGCAGCTGCTGGACTTTTGCGATTGCTTTCACTGTGCACTGAATGCGAGGACGGCATGTGCACGTTAAAACAACGAGCTGGGCAAGAGTAATCGAAAGATCACGGCCGTCAGAAAGCAGCTTATATATTGCCCTGGAAAGAGCACTGTTTTTGGAGTGTGCAGGAAATCCGTGTTTCTGGACAAGGGCGGCATAAGTGCGCTGCGCTCTTCAGCTATCTCCCTGCGAGACATACTGGCAAAGCTTTTCGTTATCATGCAGTCTAGTGCAGACGCAAACTACGGCTCTCCGCTGCTGTTTCGGGGGAAGTGCCGCTCCCTGGCGTTTTTCGCTCGAAGCCCCGCTGTTGTGTGCGCGAAGCAGCCGTTTCTCTTGCTCCGGGAGCCGGAGAGAGCGGTGTCGTGTACGAGGGCGAGGAACGAAGCCGCAGAGCACCGGACTTGTGTGCACAGCCTACGGGCTGCTAGAGGATGGTGGCTGCAGCTCCCTAACCATCAATTCACAGCTGGTGTGCTCTATGGAAGGTGTTCCAGGACAATTTTCCTGGGTTTTGAATTCGTGCTGATGCAGGCCCTTCTGGGAAATTCGTTCTCAGTCTGGCTGCTCCCTCTGAGCACATATAAAGCTCCTGGAAAATAGAAAGGTATCTGCTATCAGCAGTAGACAGACATGGCAAGCTCATGAAGTAAAATTCATATATTAACAGGGAAATGTCCTCAAAACAGGAAAAGATGGAGTCACGATTTTGGGTTTGATCACAGAGTGGCCCACTGGAGAGACTGGCCTGCTTGCAAAAGTTGGATGAATAGTCAGATTGCAGCTTTGAACACTCAAAAGATACTCAGAAATGGGCAGTGGATTCAGATACAGCATCAAATGGGTTTATGTTTTTCTACCAGTACTGTGTGCAGAATAAATGTGAAATAAATTCAGATCACCCCCATTACAGAGGAGAAAATAAATTAGTTTCCCCCACTGTGCATCTCATATCAAGATCACTTTGAGAACTGATAACTTCAAAGCTGAGAATGCAGCTGTTTGTAAACAGTTTCAGGCCCAGTTTGCTCAGTCTGTATTTCACATCATCTCAGTTTTTCACACAACATACACGTTCATACTACTTTAGGTAAATACTCCATCCAATCCCCTCCTGAAATTTTGTAACTCTTTTGGTTCCCTCATAAATTACACAGAAAATAACAGAAATTAAAAAAAAAAAAAAAATCTGTTGTAAGTATTTGGCTATTGAAACACAGAGCAACCAGAAGATTTACACAATCCTCCAGATGTAATCTTGGTATGAAGATCATGGTAGTTTTATCCATGACAGAGCAGAATACAAAGAAATTGTGTCATGTGTAAGAGAAACCCATAAGCATTTAAACTGGTCATTGCCTAGCTTACTTCTTCTCCCATTACAGAGAAGGCTTTTCGCGGCTAAAATAGTATCTCCAAATAATCCAGATTCTTTCAGAGCATTTCTGCATCAGTTTACTGGTCCTCTTGTGATGATTCCACTCCTCCCATGTTGAGGGTTGGGACTGGATGATCTTTAAGGTCCCTTCCAACACATAACATTCTATTATTCTGGGATTCCATGTTGCTGAACTGTGGAGCTCTCCACAGTCATGGTTTCCTTTAGGATGGAAACTGAAGAGTGATGGAGTGGACAGGAAAAAGGAAACAATACCCCTCAGAAGGAAGGACAGGAAATCTGAAGTTGGTTTTGGAAGAGAAAATATAAAAAATCTGAGAATCTAAACACTATATTTTGACAGTATCAAATGAAAATTATCTTGACTGCAGACTCAGAGATCTTTGGCTCTGTCTACATTCTTAAACTTCTACATACATTTGAAGTCTAAAAAGAATGAATCCTGCAAGACTGAGTTTTCAAATTGCAAGAGGGAGCCTTGAAGCTGTCCAGATTCTGAAAAAGAATTGCTCGAGACCTTACTTGCTGCACCTTTAACATTGTCATTCCCAGAGCTATTCAGATAGTGTTCCAAAGCTGTGACTCAGAAAATGAGGCCTCCAGGGAGTTTTTCTCACCTAGTAAAAGCAGCCAAAATCCAGGTTTAGCACCAGAGCAGGCTTCTATTATAAGAGTGTTAGTGTAATGATGGATCCCTCTGAGACACTCTAGGATGACATCTGTGATGATAAGAGCTCTCCCCAGTCAGTTTTCCTCTGTCTCTGTTCAGTGACCCTCAGAGAAACAACATGAAATCTGACAAACACATTCCAGGAACATTACTTATGGTACATTTTAGTGACTTCAGCTACAAATATTTCCTCCTGTTTTTCTCATTGTTGTAATCGTTGCATGACAAAATAGCTCTCAGTATTCACTATCACAATTGATTTAACCTATCTGTTTTATACAAGTCAACCTATCTGCTTCTAATTTCATTTTGCTTTCAAAACAAGTTTATAGAATAGGCTAAGATGTTTTTTTTGTAATTTATAACAACTCCAGACAACCCATCTAGACTTCTATGTGTGGGAATCCAGAGCTTCCCTCTGGCTGCCCTGGAAGGTCTGGGACCCTGGCAGGGGGTCAGGAATCCCTCTGTACAGAGCCCCCAGAGACACTGTCTGTGATCTCTGTCCATGGAAAAGAGTTTTCAATCTTACAGGATGAATTACAAGCTCTGAGTGTTTGATGTAAGTAATAATTAAGTGTGGCATGGGTGCAAAAGTAAAATTTTAGGATTCTAGATTAGGGGTCAAAGGGGACAAGATGGAGGAAATTGGGTGTGTCTAGTCCTTTTTCTTCTTCTTCATGCCCTCCATGTTTCACTGTAGTGTTGGCATTTTTCTATTGGTTTAGGCTGGGGACACGCTGTTCAACGTAGGTGACAGATATTGGCACATTATTGTAAATACAGCGCAGGTAGTTTCTGGTATATAATGTTTGTAACATCCCACTGAGGGCAGAGCTCCACACGCTGCCCTGCAGGACAGGCCTGCGGCAGGGCAGCAGAACATGTTAGAGATAAGCAAGAATGAACAATCTTGAAAACAGCACAGACAAATGATTGCTTCTTCTTTGGCAACGGGGCAGAAAGACAGAGACTTTCTACAATCTCGGATTCATCAATACCACAGATTCTGACACGATGGATCTCAATCACTTGTAGCTATAATAAGATAAAATCTCTGAAGGAACCTTTGTCATGAGAGCATTGTGGCAGGCCAAACTGCATAGATGGAGGGGCTTCAGAGCAATACTTGGCAGAAAAAAAATCAGTGTATTGGAGACTTACAACTGTTCAGTTCAGTATAATAGGACTGAGTCCAAAAGAAAAAGGGGGTGCATTAATGATTTTGGAATTGGAAGGGGGGGGTCTGATTTCAGCTCATTTAATTTGTCAGGATTTCTGATTCTTTAATGGCAAGCTTTTCAGAATGGCAGATATAGCTTTTAAATGCATTTAAAAGCATTAAAATGCAGTGGAATGGAAGCACATTTTCTGAAGGGTACAATTTCTGCCAAAAGCAGAGAGAAGAAGCTATGTCATTTTTACCAGATGATAGCTTTCTAAAGCTACCAAATTATCTTTGCAGCTACAAAAGTAACTCTATTCTCTTCCCTTCAGGGATTTGAAATATTAAGAGCCAGTTTAGTTGTCTTTTATTCCCCTGATTCTGTCTTTTCTAGCTTTTGTACTTTCCTTATTACTCTGCATGTCTCTGAGCACACTTTTTTCTGTACCATTTTCCCAGCTACTGAATGCAAAACTTTGTAAGAAATCCCTAAAACTTTTATCCTGGGTAAACTAAATTACAGATTTAAGAGCAAAACAAAACCATATCTCAAGAGTTCTTTATCTTTACCAGAAGCATTTCAGGACAGCGTCCAAAATTCATAATGCAATTAAGATACTGTCTTCCGGCATTGGTGCAGTTGAGACTAATCCTCTTCAATGCTTTGACTCAATGATCAATATTTCTAATGGCTATCTTTATTGAAAACTTGGGGCTCCTTCTATCTGGACATGGATTCCTATCAGACAGTTTAAAGCCTTGGATTAACCTTCAAGCAATCAAAGCATTAACTCTTTTTGATTGTGAAAAGCTAACTTCCCCAGACATGAGTAAGTATATGGCTCTTGGAAGAGAGAAAAGTTTGGGCAAGGTTCACAATCAGTAACAAGCTGCAGTGATCGTAACTCCAGGAGAGCCTTGCTCCCCATTCACATACTGCCTTTGGCCTGGCCAGACTGAAGCTGTTTGCATGTTCTTGTTTTGGTCTGAAACAAAAAGACATGAAGAGACCAACTGTGGAGAGCAAGAGCTTGTAGGAAATTGCATGTTTTAATTTCCTGTACCAGTATTCTGCAATTCAAAATGTTGATCGTTTATGTGCCTACATTTTCAAACGTAAATTAAATACATCAGTTGTGCCTGGAACTAGCTGACACAACTGAGACGTACCATTTATTTTCCTTAAATAAACCAAGCTTATTTTCCTCATTTTTTCTTTAAGTTTTTATATGGTCCTATATTGTATATTGTAAAAAAATGACATGATAAATGGATGCCTCTCCAGGGTGTTCCACTGCAAAGAATGCATCTGCCATTTGGTCATGAAAGAAGAAACAGCTTTTTGTTTCTTCACAAGCCAGATGCAAAAACATTGGATATTGAAACTGCAAATAGAGTAGGGACAAATGGTAGATATTTAGAGGTTGTGCTTTTCTCCTTTGAGGGAAGATTTTTTATTAAATTCTGAAATTTAAACTGAACATAAAAGTCTTTGAAGTACAGACACTGAGGCTGTCATTAAGTGAATCTCATTAGAGTTAAGGAGAGATTCCCTGCAATGCAAGCCCTTGGAATAACATTTTACCACTTCAGTCTGAAGCACAGACCTGTTTACATAAGCGAGTTGATCAGAAATAGTTTCTGGCCAAACAAATGTTCAAGAAGATTAATGGTGAACACATGTTGTATTTTGTTATCTAAAACAACACCCAAATTCTCAACTGAAATCTAGGTTATGTGATGACATAGAGTGTTGGTTAAGGGTATTTCCTGCTTTTGGAGTGCTAACTCTGTCCATTTTTATTGCCTTTTGGAGAATGCAGTTGGGCTCTTTGTAGAAGAATTTCACTCAATTACTATGGAAGGGATGAATTTTCTTTCCTGCTGTAGGGTAAAGACGTGTAGGCCTGAGAGGTGCCCCAAGTATGTACGTAGAGATCACAGAATTCTTTTATCCACAAGGACAACAATGAGATTACTAGCAAAAGCAGCTCCTCCCTCAATTCAAGCTATTCTATAGTGTTAGGATACCAGCGGAGCTTATGGCACAGCAAGAGGTTTGGTATTACCCTGGTTCACCAGAAATCACAGTTATGTGCTGCTGGTTCTAGGCGGTTGACTCCATTCTGCTGAATTGGTCTACAGCCTGGAGGCCTTATTAGAGCTCCCAGTGTTACTGAATAATTAAATAGAACTGATGTAGAAACAGTCCATGATGTACAACAGACCAGGCATGTTTACCTTTGTATTAAAGAGAAACTCAAGCCATTAAATCAATGAAGCTAAAGGAAGTTGAAACTAGCCATTAATATGGAACTGGACATCAGATGGATATCCTGGTAGACAACAAGTTGAACATATAGAGATGTGCTTTTGCAGCAAAGGTGGCTGCTGCTGCTGTGTAAGGGAAGGGCATGGCCAGTAACTTAAAGGAGGTGGTTCCTCACTCAGCCTGGTGAGGCCACCTGGAGTGCTGGGCCCAGTGCTGGGCTCCTCACTACAGGAGGGATGTGAGCATGTGAGTATACCTCAGCCAGTCCAGGGAAGCAGCACAAAAATCACAAATGGATTGGAGCATCTGACATAGTAGGAAAGGCTGAGGGCTGGGATTGTTTGACTTTGGTAAGAGTAGGAGTAGAGGGAATTCTTAATAGCATGGATGGAGACCTGATATAGTGGGTGTAAAGAAAATAGAGCCAGACTCTTCTCAGTGGTATCCAGTGGAAGGACAAGAGGCAATGAGCACAAACTGAAATGCAAGAGATTTTGTTTGAACACCAGAAAGCTATTTTTTTTTTAACTGAAGAATGATTCAGGATTTTCATAGGTTGCCCTGTGAGGTTGTGAGTCTCTGTCCTTGAAGATATTCAAACCCAGTTGAGTATTGTCCTGAGCAACCTGTTGCAGTTGAGCCTGCTTTGACCAGGGGGGTTAGATTACATAAACTCTAGAGATTTCTTTTCATCCTAACCATTCTGTAATTCTGCAATTACAGACTTAGCCATGCAAGTGAGTGTGATACACTGGGGATTCATTGTCCACGTCTCAGCTGCACTCAATACAGACAGCTGAGCATTCCAACTCCTATGCGAGTGAATATCACCTACAAATTTACTCCTCAGTGTGTCTCTGGCAGCTGCTTTCTACCTTACAGTTCTGTGTCCTATCTGTCAGAAGGAGAATCATGAAAATGCAAAAGCAAGAGCTAGAAGAGTGCTGGAACTCAAAATGTCTCTCAGACATTTTTAGAGGTTCCAGGCCTTGGTCAGGAGTATTTTAGGCCTTGGTCAGGAGTATTTTAGACCTTGGCAGGCAGCTGGAAACAGCTGTGATTTTGAGTTTGAGCCATGGAATGAGTTACCAACTTTGAAGGTGGAACAAGCAGTCACAAAGGGTTAGATAGTACAGTAAAAGTAGTTACAAAACAGAGGGAAAATTTTTTTAGTATTGTACAGGGGGGTTTTAGCACCTGTACAAGGGGGTTTTTATTTTGCACATGGTTCTAAGTTCCAAGAAGTTCTAAGATGGAGGAAAGTGGGCTGATCCTGTTCTTCTTCCTTCTTCTTCCTTGCCTCCATGTTCTTGGTGATGTTGGCACTCACAGATTGGTTTAGAGTAGAAAAGCACTTTGTAATATAGGTAGTAGGTATTGGGGGAAAAGTATAAACATGTAATACATAATGTATCATATAAAAGATAGCAGCAGCCCTGGGCTGGGGGAGAGAAGAAGAAGACAGCAGACAGAGAGGATGTCAGGGTGTGTGTGTCTCTCTGCCTGGGCTGCTGACCAAACAGCCGCAACCCGAGAAGACAATCTTTTAGATAACTCACAAGAAACTGCCTTGAGGCCGAACAACAAGAGGCTGCGGGGCTTTTCTTTGGAAGCACGGGTTGGAGGAGAGACTTTACCGGCACACGAGACCCCAGACCAAACCTGGGGTTCCCACAGAAGAGGTTCTAGGATATGTACCCACATAACACAGACTGCAGCAGATTGTCCTACCTGGCATAAGAATGACCAAATACATCATTGTTGCTGGATCTATGGACCAAAGTCACATTTTCAATTCAGCAAGTCAAAAACTCTGCCTGCACTGGTTCTGTCCATGACTGCATTACCTATTTCAGGTTACAGAGCTGCCAGCATTAGTGTTGCCTTTCTATTATGTATTGTTTCTCTTCAATGAAAACTGAAGAAATACTAGCCTTTGGCCCACACCAGCAACTTCAAACAACCTTGTCACACACCAGTTGGTGGCCATCTCCCTTTTTTAGAGGGTAAACCAAAGTCAAAATATAATCCATGGCCTCCAGCTCATGGCTATGGGAGTTTCAAGGAGTGACAGCTGAATGTCACTCCCACAGGTTGCAGCTCTGTGCAAAAAAAAGCCAACAGTGGGAATTGGGATGACAAAGGCTAAACCTGCTTTTGTCAGAGCAGCATAGGAAATGTATGGTATAGTGGAAAAAGAACCCAGGGGTGCCTGTTGCTGTATCTGATCTCCACTTTACATTTTGTTCAACAAGATGTCCATCCCTTGCCAACTAAGTTCTAAATGATTCATTTTGTTGCTGGATAGTCATATTTTGTGGGTAGCCACTAGTCAGTTTGAGTTATTCACTTCTACAAAATACTTCCTCTAGAAGGCACTGTAAACAGAATTAATTTTTAAATAGTTTGAGTTTTTTGAAAGCCATGAGCAATGGTTATTAATATTGGCACAGAACAAGTCACATACTGATGATTCAAGGGATAGAAACTGGAACATTTTGGACAGAACGGATGTTTTTATATTCACTTGCCTTATATCCAGACACTCTGGTGGTATAAGTGTTAATTATACCCAAGACAGCAAAGTGAGGAAGTCAGGTTCTAATACGTGTGGTAAAATAAATCTTTAGATGAAGCAAACCTTGTATATTCAAATAATTTCGTTTCCATTTCTCAGTTACAACATGCAATTTTGTCATGCATCTCTTCTGCATGACAGAGGAGGAGGAAGGAGTTTGTCTCATTGAAGGCAGTGGAAAGTGTGCTTGATATAGCATGCACAAATATGGACATGAAGTTGTGAGGCTGCACTGCTCACTGCCCTTACAGATGCAAAGAAGCATGCACTCAGATTCCTGAACAACCTACAGTGATGTTTTCACTTGAAATTTTTTTGCATTGAAGCTCATTCTTGTGATAAAAAATGGTCACTCCCCAGCCAGTTAGCTAAACAAGCCAAGAAAACTGGCCACTTGGTGATTGCAGCCTAGTTACTGCGAGCACAACTGCGCATTGTTCCGCTTCCCTAAAAAAATAAATTAAAAAATCTCCAAGGCTTGCCACTGTTTGGAAAGAATCTATAATTTTTTTGCACATATCTAGACTGGTTTACTGCTTTTCAGTGTGACTTCTTGTTATGGTATCAGCCAGCTGGTAACAGCCAGTATGTACTTTTTGACTGCTGCTGACCAAGGCAGACTCTGAGAAATCTTCAAAAGCCAAAGAATTTGCCAGTAACTGAGTCACTTTAAGCAGCCTACCATGAATTTGTAGCATGCCATACAATCAATTTATGAGTCACCATCTGAAAACAGCCTTGATGAATAAGTACTTGACAAGAAAATGGATCTGAAATTTCCAGCTGGTCTTATGCCAGGATTCTGCCATGCTCCCTTTGTCTCCAAAGTCAAGACACTTGAAGGGATCTCAGTATAAATGACTATTAAATATATCCTAATATCGCGTTCAATAAGGGGCTGCACAAGGGCTTTGACAATGCCACCTTCTGTGGAGACACACAGAATCTGATGCAACAAGACACACAAACACACACACACAGAGACGCACACACACACACAGACACACACAGACACACACACACACACACACACACACACACACACACACATTGCCAGGGACTGCATAGAAATGAGGAGTTGCTTGGGTGTCCGGAGCCATGAGGGTAATACCCACCTCTCTCTTGTTGCAGTCTGACCAAGGACAACATGCCTAAAACACTCGCAGATCTTAAGGGAAAGAGAAATTATTGGTGTTTAATTCACCACTAGGTGTCACGACGTCTTCATTTTTAACCAGACTACTGAGTTTTTCTATGCCTACCAGAAAGAAAAAAGCTTAAGATGAAGGCAGGAAGCCAGTGTATTAGCCAGATACCTAGGCCCGCTCCAATCTAAATTCTTTTAGTAAAGTCAGGTTAGTAGATAGCACATTCAAAAGAAATAAAAATAGAGAAATCAGCCCCATCCCTTTTGCAGATTACTTCTATAATTACTTCTATACTTCACTACACCATAGTGAAACACCAAGAATGTTATGAATACAGATGATTGTAAAGTTCAGCATGCTTAATACATCACGGGATTCCTTTTTATATTTGTTTGTATTACCCTGCCAGGAATGAGCCCCAGATGCAGTAGAATGACAGGTAGATGAAAGTGAAAAAGGTTTTCCCACACTTACAATATGATTCTTAGAAGAGCTGATTATTTGAAAGTCCATCTGTGTTGTTACTGACAAATACTGTAATTTTTTGTGGCTTTGTTGACCAATAAATATACAGACACAAATCTATGTACATATTTTAATATACATTCATGGGAAAAACATGGGTCAGGAAGAGTTAATGCAACTACCCCTCCCATTGCCACGTACATTTCCTATGCTGCCATGCTCTCCAGGGATGTTTCACCACTTCCTGATCTGCTGGCTTTTCTATTGAAAAAGCTAGTTTCATGTTCTCCATTGAGCTGAGACTTTTATCTCCTTCCTTGCAAGTAGACAAATTCTCTTCAGGGTAAGGTTGGAACATATTGGATTTTCAAGTGTGTGTACTTGAGGCAGCCAGGAAAGGGGTGAGGAGCTCTCTCTCTCTCTCTCTCTCTCTCTCCCTCTCTCTCCACAGTTTCCACAATACCCTTCTAAACGGGATAAAAAAGAGTTGTGGCCTTGTCAGGAGAAGGACAAACAAATGGTTCATGAGTGCTTTGCCCCTTCTCTCTACATATTACATATCACATTTAATGCACAAGGGTCTGGGGTAGACATGAACCCACCAGCCCAGGAAGAGGCAGGAGACCTGATCCATCAGCCTAGATGCTTCTGGGCACTTTTAGGAATTTGGCAAGAAGAGTGGACTGAAGCAGCTGCCCAGTATGGGCAGATGTTTTTTCCTCTGACCCCTTGTAGAGTACACATTTACTGGATGATGTACAGCTTGTTCTCTGAGCCAAAGGAAAAATCCAAACATTGCTGGCTGCAGTCAGATTTTTTTTGACCTCTTAAGTAGCTTAACATGGTACTGGCCTTCTTTCCCATTTTAGGTCTTTCCCTTCCTAAACAGCAGAAGGGATTTAATGATACAGCTTCTCAGGTACCTACATAATGCCCTGAGCTGGATTTGTGATAATTGTCTTTATATTTTGTTCACTTTTTGAGACATCCTAGAGAAACAGGGAAATACAGAAGGGAACCTCACAAGTGACTTTTTCTCTTCTAGGTGCAAAGGGTGTTTTTATTGCAATGTGCTATGAGTTTCCATCTTCCTGTTCTTTAAGTTAGGAAATTGAGAATCAGCATTTGCACGAGAATTTAAGACTTTACAGTTTCCTGCATCCTTCAAAGTAAAGTCACTGGGTGGTCTTGGCACTGAGCTCTCATATGGAGCCAGTAAAGGTGACTTTTAGAAGTGCAGAAACCAAGAGATCTGATTCACATTAAAAATATGTAATTAATCTACTCCATAAATTAAGATTGATTCATATTCCATATTTTGTGTGGAAGCAACACGAAAGACTTCACCACTTAGTATTCAGTGGGTATTTTGGATATTTGTTTAAAAGGGAGGCTGTTCCACTTTTTACTTTTCTTTTCATAGTTGTCTCTTAATTTAATAACATTGCCTTAATATTTCCTTTGCTATTACAGAAATTCATATAAAATTTTCTTACTATTTTTCCAGTTCATTTGCCTTGGGCTTTTGACAATATCTTCTGTCTGTCTGCTTCACTTTTGTAAAATTGGAAAGTGTTATAGTAAAATCACAGAAAAGCAAGGGGAATTCAACAGCAGGTGCTGGGACTAAGAATATTTTCCACCCATTCTCTAAATTAATGGAGTGTATTTCAAACTGCCATAGTCTTTAATCTATAGATTTAGTTCATTAATCACCATTCTTAACAAATACAGGGCAAACTGAATGTCATTATTAATTAATTAATTTATTTATTGCACCTGATAGGAAATGGGAATATAATGCCTCAATTTATTTTCTGACCCCTCATTTTCAGGTCCTGAAACAAAGCCCATGCCTCCTAGATTGAAGAACCTGCCATTTCTGCTCTTTTTCCCGTTTCCCGGAATAGGAAGAAGTTTCCCATCCACATCTGTCTGTGAGTGACACTCACTTGCGAGATGTTTCCCTCTCCTGCACCAAGGGCAAAGGTCTGGTGGCTTGTTGGGCTTTGAAAGTTGTGGGCAGTTCCTTTTAATATGTCCTTGTGCCCCACACCCAAAGCACCGTCTCTCTGCATTAGGGTTGCTCTTTGTATAATTTGCAAGAGCTTCCCTAATACGTTTTTCAATTTGATCCCCCAAGTGTTCCTCCATGATGGAAGCAACATGTTGTGGTGTCCCCACCTTGCTGCACGCCTCGATCATGTCTGCCAAAGTGGCCTGGTGCGGCATCATGCTGATGATCCGTCTGCACTCCGGATTGGCATTGGAGAACGCGAGGCTTTTGATCAGGTGCGGTTTTGTTCCCTCCTCGCTCACCTGCCGCTCCACCACCTGAGAAAGATGATCCACGAATGAAGAAAACGGCTCTGCAGGACCTTGTTTGATCTCGGTGTAGATTGTGTCCTGGACCCCCGCTGGAGCAATTTGAAGAATCGCCCTCCGTGCTGCCTCTTTGATGTCGCTGAGCACGTGACGCGGGAGCCTCACCGCTTGTTGAGTTGGATCGTCCTCAGGAGGATCACCAGCAAGCTGCGCCATGGTGAGGTTCGCATTCGGCCCGCCCTGGTATCTGGCTCTCAGCTCCTCCAGGGATCTCCTCCATGCCTTCTGCCACACGAGAGCTTGGGTGTCTGTAAGAACTGATGTCGCAAGATATTTAAGATCATACGGTGTTAAATCATACATTCCAAAAATACTTTTTAACATTTGCTTGAAATATGGTGATGACAACCCATTGTCCCGAATGGCCTTAGCTAAATCTTTGATTGCTCCACGGTCCAGGCGTTCCCATCTCGGGTTTTGGCCCTGAGCGTCATAGTTCACTGGCATCATTATATTTCCCGAGCCCTGCAATAAACCTTTCTCTTTCTCCAACTCTGCTCGAATGTCCTGCCAGTCCACTTTTGCGCTCTGCAAAGCTGTAAATTCAGTGGGTACTTGCCTGTAGAGTGGAGTCATCTGTTGTGGCTGCAGTTCTGGTGCAGCAGCACTCACCGATACCAATGGCATCTGCAGCATCTGCGAAGATGAAGGCTGGAAGCCTCTGGAGAAAAGTGAAGCATCTGCTGTGGAGGAGAACACACAACTGCCTTGCATTATTTGGAAAATTTTTGGAAGATGAACCAACAGTTCTGGCTGTGACTCCAAGGCTGTGCTTAAATATCGTAAAAGAAATTCAACAACCCCCTTTGATATTAAAATTGACTCTCCCTGCCCCGAAAGTTTGGCAGACCTTGATTTTGGAATTGTCCAAGCTGGGACACCCTCCGAAGCGGTGATGCGTATCGTTTCCTCCCGTTGCTGCGCCTCAGCAGAAGTGTCCTGAGTCCCGCACTGTTCCGGTGTCAGTGGAGGTTCCTGCTGCCGTGCAGATGTGACTTTTTTCACCCTGGATTTTTTTCTTATAAGAAACTGGAAAAAAGTCCTGCAATGTTACAGTCCCACCACTGGGTGGCGCAGTGCCTCGACCGGACAAGTTCTGCGAAGCCTGTTGCAATGTTGTGGTTCCGCCGCTAGATGGCGCTGCCGCCTAACCACCTGAGGTCGGAACCGCACTCTGCTCTTCAATCTGCACTTCTGACAAACATTTTAACACCTCTTCTGTCAACTGATTTACATTTGCAAATCCCGCACTAATTCCCGATAAACCTTTGAGCATTTCTCCTAACAACTGATTCACGTTTGCAATCCCTGCAGTTGATGAAACTGACTCTTGTTGTAACAACTGTTCTAATTCGGTCATGTCAGAAGCAGACAGGGATTGGCCGTGGGCTTGGGCCGTCTGTTGCCATGGGAACGATGATGGAACCGTGCCCTGAGGAATGTTTACCTCCTGGCCACGCCCCATCCCTGCCTGCGTCATCTCAGGGGAGTGAACGCTCCTGCTCCGACCCTGGCTATGCTTTGGCCTCGCTCCGCCCCGCACCGCCTCCGAATCAGAGCCACTGCCGTCCCCCCCAAGGCTGACGCAATCACCTTCCTGTTCCCATTCCAACCCTGATGTTTCCGTCTCACTTTGCCCGTCTCCTGGCTCCATGCCAGCACCCACAGCCTGCGCGCGCCGCCTCCGCCCCCTGTGTGCCCGTCCCGCGCGTTCGAAATGTGTGAGAAATCCCCTCCACCCGTGGCTGTCGGGTTTTGCTCGACCTTCGCGCGCATGCCCGCCGCCTGAGCTGCAGCGAGGAACGCCTCCCGCTGTCCCTCTGCCGCTTCCTCAGCAGCCCTGGCTGCCGCGGTCAGGGAGCTAAGTTCCCACGCCCTTTGGGCGGCCGCTTCTGCGGCCTCACGGATTCTCGACATTGAACGCGTCACCGGGCGCTCCGAGCGTACCACCGTCGCACTCGCACCCCCCGCTTTCGCCCCGATCCGTCCCGCCCCCGCCGCTCTCCCCGGCCTCGCCTTCTGCGCGGGCTGTTTTGAACTCCCAGCCTGCGCAGATGTGGAGGCGCTTTCCTCTCCCTCCTCCCCCTGCTCTGCACTCACGTTCGCACCTTCCCCCACCGGAGCTGCTGCCGCCGCCGCCGCCGCCCCCCCCCCACCGTGGGTTTGGACTTGGGCAATGCCTTCCTCCCACTGAGGGTCGCGGCTGTGCCTGGCTCGCCCGCCTCCGTCTGGGGAATTTCTGCGTCGGAGGAGCTTAGGGACTCTTGGGAAACTGAGGAACAGTGAGAACCCGGGGACACGGGACGCGATGGGGTATCATCTCCCTGATTTTCCACAGAAAGCAATCCTGCCTTTCCTGTGTCTGTGGTGAGAGGATCTGTCCCAAGCTGCTGGCCGGACTGTCCCCCCTCCTGTTTGTCACCAGGAGCCGTAGCTGCCTGGCTTGAGCTGCCGCGTTGTGAGAATGACTCTAAAACTGTTCTTGCTGAAGATAAAAGTTTTGCGGCAAGCTTATTATTTTTTATAGCCTGATAATATAATTGCTTGTTAATTTCCTGCCAAAAATTTGGCTCATACAATAAATCTGGATCTGAGTGTGGGAAGTTACACCGCACCCATAATAATAAATCTTTCAACTCCTTTTGAGCAATCTCTACCGGATGGGCAGAGATGATGCCCTGGAAAGCAGATACTATTTCTTTTTCCTCTTGGGAGAATTCCCCCCCCCATGTTCTTAATTTTGACCGTTCTCACCAAAAGCTGTGTCGGCTCGAGGTCAGTCTGGAGATGGCACTGATCACCGTCCAGCAGGTCACAGGTGAGAGATCCCAGGCGCGCTTCTGGGTCGTCTCCTCCCTGGAAAGTCCCCGAGACGAGTTGTTTCGGTGAAGGTCAGGTTCTTATCTCGAGCTGTCCGCTCCCTCTCGTCTTGGAATTTGCGGCGAGTGTGTGCTCTGCTCTTCTCTCTTTTTTTTTTTTTTTTTTTCTCCGCTGATGCAGGTTGGAGGTTGTTTGATGTTTCTTTTTGGTCTTCTTGCTGGTGCCCACCCACAGGGACGCCAGTTGTGAGAACCCCGGGTTTGGCTGGGGTTCTCGTGTGGTGGTAGAGCTTCTCCTCCAACCCGTGTTCCCAAAGGAAAACTCCGCAGTCTCTTCTTGTTCGGTCTCAAGATGTTTTATTGCTAGTTATCTAACAGATTAAGTTCTCGGGCTGCGGCCCTTTGGTCAGCGGCCCAGGCAGAGAGGCACACACTCCTGACACCCTGACTGTCCGGTGTCTTCTTCTCCTCTCTCCCCGCCTAGGGCTGCTGCTATCTTTTATAAGATATATTATGTATAACATGTTTACAATTATTCCCCAATACCTATTACCTACGTTACCAAGTGTTTTTCTATTCTAAACCAATCTGTGAGTGCCAACATCACCAAGAACATGGAGGTAAGGAAGAAGAAAGAAGAAGGGTGGGTTCAGCCCACTTTCCTCCATCTTAGAACTTCTGACCCCCATGTACAAAGTAAAAACCCCCCTGTACATGCACTAAAACCCCCCTGTACACTACCAAAAGATATTTCCCTCTACTTTGTGACTACATTTACTATACTATCTAGCACTTTGTGACTGCTTGTTCCACCTTCAAAGTTGGTAATTCATTCCATGGTTCAAACTCGAAATCACAGCTAAATCCAGCTGCCTGCTGGGGTCCAGACTGCGTCTGACCACGGCCTGGAACCTCTAAAAATGTTTGAGAAACATTCTGAGTTCCCACAATTTCTATAGCTGTATGCTCCTTCTCTTCCAAATCTCTTCTAGCTATGTCTTCTCTTGTGCGGATGGGTTGTTTCTGGTTCAGTAAATACTTGTTGACTTGCATAAGGACAAATTATTTTGGAGCATTTTTGCCCTACAGGAAGTAATGCCTATCTAGTGAGAATAGAATGGAAACACCCTCAGGATATCCAGATGCTTTGCTTTAGCCAATTATATGTGAACATCAAGTGTCATCTGAACAAAAGAGGTACATAATTTTTTCAAGAATTTCACATAAACTAGATTACACACTGAGGAGGAAATGTTAGAAATTTCCTAATGTTCCTACAGAAACATTATTAACACTACCAATTGTTTTGATCTCCAATACAAAATCCTACCAATGCCAGTTTGCAAATTGTACTCAAACTGTAGTAGAAGGCTGTCATGGGAATTACCAGAGACCTCAGATTAAACTCTTGAACAGCAGATCTAGGAGTTGATGAATCTTGCCAAATCAGAAGCTCTTCTGAGCATATGCAGAAACTTGGGTTTGGTGCCCAGGAGATCCCTTCTTGTCAAGGCTAGAGGATGTGAGTGCTTAACAGAGTCAGTTTTCCACACCTGGACTTGGCATCTAAACTCTATTTAAATCCCACTTCAGAACTAAGAAAGGACATTATATACTTGGTCTGCACTCTTCTCTTTTTTGCTGTTGGAAAACAGGGAAACTGTTTCACAGTGCTCCTCGAGATATACTGCTAGTACCCGCTTTAGGAAAGGTAGGGATTGTTACCTGTGAGCAGAGATCACACATCAGTGAAGGAAGGGGAGCTGTTCTAGGGACTATGAAGTACTTGTACACTGTGACAAAGGGGACAATGACAAGGACCTCAGACTTACATGGATTCTGCTCTTATCTTCTTCTCACACATAACAACCTGAACTTGAGGAGTTGAACTTGAAGAGGAGTAGACAAACACCTAGAGGGCAAATAGAAGGTTTCCTTGTATCCTTAAAGATAGACCAGTGATGATTCTGAATGAGAATTTTGACTGCTTAGGAGCAAATTTGCTTTAAAGTAGGAGGTACACAAACATAGAAAGACCATTTTATAGACAGAAGTCCTTGAAAAGCTATACCTTAAAACAACAGACTGTAGGAGATGAGAAGCTGTAGTATTTTCATTAGACACAGAGGGATCTGAAATACTGTGAGATCAAATGACAAAGAGAGAAACATAAGAACATGGCATGGATAAACTGAGTGGAACAGCAGTCCCTGGAGACTTTGAGTAGGCAGCTGGACTGCTCTTATCTTGCAAACTTATTCAAGTGCTGATTGGAGATGTGTGCATCTCTTCATGAGATGCCTGCAAACTAGGACATCACTCTGGCTTGTAGAAATTTAATGAACAATATTCTCTTGTTGTTGTGTAATGGTTTTTGGCAGATGAACCAACATATAACCCATGGATATGGTTAATTACAATGACTCTGAAAAAATGAAAACTAGTCAGGATTGAATTGCTAGAACACTGCAATCTGTAACATGGTGAAATCAGAAAATGTCTTTAGGAAGCAAAAAAATGTTGCTAAGAGTTAACACCATCAGAAGGGATGTATTTCAGGGAGCTAAAATAAACCCACTGAAGTAGTTTGGTGACCCCAGCAGAAGGCAGTCGGGGCTATGTCTTGGTGGACCCACTTAACTGTGGAACATGTCACTCCATCAGCACAAGCATCTGTTTCAAAAGTGTATGTCATCAAAGAGGCTGCTGAGATGAAATTGCAACGATTAGCCAAACACATACGCCATAAAATATGCATTCAGAGCACAGAACTCAAACTGAAAAAAAACCCAAGTTGTCACTATTGCTCTATAATGTTCCTTAAATAGCAGCTGGGAAAATCAGTTGCATGCAAATCTTAATGAATGAAATCTAAACTTGCTATCTCCAAGTTTTTGAGTGAATGCCACTGATGGGTCATTTACCAATGATACTGTTCAGTTTATTGGCCTTTTTATTCCAGACTTGTGTGTATAAAGCAGTCATTTGTTGTTGGAGGGATGCCGCGGGAGACAGGACTCATGATATCATGATCATCAAGTCTCAGTTTATTGTAACAGATTACACAGTTTATATACGTTCGTTAATTAGCTCATACATATTGCAAAAGCCAAGCTCATGATTGGTTGCTATGTGACTTGTACTATTATCTTAAAAGTATCTTTGTGAATGATACTTGCCTGTCCAGCTGGCCTTGCAGTTTGAACAGCTTAGCACTTCTTTGTTCTTCTCTATCTATTTCTACATACCAAGCAGTTTCAATATCCTGCTTTCTGCACACCATCTACTCTTCAGGGCCATGCGAACTTTGCAGCAGTCACGTAGCCCTCCCTATTTGGATTAATTTTACAGTATCATGTCCCTTGTTGTTCAACCATTCCTCTGTCAGGCTCTCTTCAATTTATGACAATGGCCTCATTTTCACAGCAAGTGTTCCCATATGCTTCTGCTGAAATGGTAGTTTTCAGAGTCTCTAAAACAAGCCTGATTTTCTGAGTGGTTAAAGATGGTTTTTAGTTGTGTAACTTTCAGGCATCCCATATCAGAGAGTTTAGGCTAAGTGGAGAAAGTTAGAGAAGATCTCAGGCAGTTACTAAGTCCTGCCAAACCCCGGGGACAGCTTATTCATCACATTTTATATACTGAAAACTTTGTGTCTTTGCTATCTGGGAGTCACACAGCCAGTCACAAATCTTGTCAGGAATGAACACTGCAAGCAGCACAAAAAACAATGTGGGGGTTTTCTGTTTGGTTGGTTTGGGTTTTTTTAAGTCTCCAATCAGCTGGACTAAACATCCTGGGCAGCCCTAATGGGGACTGGTCTCCCTGATAACCACAGAAACTGCTGATACTCAAGCAGAGCACTGAGAAATAACCTGCTGAATGATAAATTGCTGACCAATGCAATCACTGAGCAACTGGTTCTTAATTAATATTTTGCCAGTCAATGTTAATTGATCAAGTTTTAGTACTACTTGACTTTGGACAGTCTTTTCTTGCTTTGATTTTATCTTTTTGGCTTTGTAGAGCTGTCTTGTCATATTAATGAAAAGCTATTCAGGGCATTCAGGTGGTATTCACATTATTTGAGATTTCTATGGTAAGTGGCATAAATTTCAACCTGCTTCTTTTGTCCTTAACCAGGAATTTTTCTTTGCACTTTATCTTCCTTGTTTTGTCAAGGAGGGCAAGACAGATGTGCTGGTACCTGAGTTTTAGAAACAGTCATTTGACTGACCTGACTAAGATCAACCTGTCACAGGCTAATGGACATCCATTTGGGAGTAGGTAGTTTCAGCAACGTGGCTTACAGAACATATATGAGTTTAGGCAGCTTAAAACTCCTTTAACATCTCCAGCAAAGTTTTGGGTAAAAAAGTGGGTTTGTTTCTGTCTTATTGTGCTGCAGGAGTTTATTGACAACCAGGATAATGAGCAAAGGAAGCTTTCTAATAGGGAATTAGGTGCTTTTATACTGGGTATGATTTAATTCTTAATTTCTATGCTAATTTATTTAATTTGTGTCAACAGAAAATTAACAATGACTTGTTTTTCACTGGATAAATCTTTGGTCTCATGAAAAAGAGACATTTGCTAAGATGTCTTTAGAAATTAGGTCAAAATTATTATTAACTGCAGGAGATATAAATTAGCAGATGATTTCTAAAATAGAAGATAATAAAAATTTTGTTCTGCAGAAAGTTTTAAAGAGAAATTTCAACTTATTATGTGCATTTCTTTGTTTTATTGATGATATGCTAAAGGGGATAAGTTTTGTAGTCAAGTTAATATAAAAGTTACCACTTTTCTCATCCTCAAGGTAAAACCTTACATGTAGGAAAATTTATTTTTCAACTTTGTTTTTCCTTTAGTCAGGGATAAATTTTAGAACTGGGAATTGCTCATGATTAGAAAACAGGTTTCACCTTAAGAAAACTACTGACACATCTGAAAAACCTCTCATAAAGGCACTGGAGAAGAAGTTCCTATTTACATTAGGAGAAACCACACATTAAAGTCTCATATGGATAAAAGCCATTAATCACAGCCCCTCAGAGAGCAAAGCAGGAAAAGGTTGGGAGATGCTACGACTAGTACATAGGCAGAAGACTAAATATTGAAAATTTATATTACTCAAGTGTCTGAATTAATTATATCAGTTATTCTAATATTTTTGGTTACTTAAAAGAAATTTCCATCTGAATTTCACTCTTTCTAAATGCTTTTGGTGCATATGGTTTTACCAAAACATTTTGAGCTGGAAAATTAGAACATATTGCTTATAAAAGGTCAAAATTTTCTGGCAACTTGAAATATAAGCTGAATATCAAAATTAACTTTTCTGCACATTTCTGTTTTACCTAATTGGTATTTTCTCCAGTCAAAAGCTATTTCATCAAAATATATAAGATAAATTTAAGGAATCTGAGTATGAGCAATGTTTGTCCAGCAGATGACATTCCTGTAGTGGATAACAGAGAAAAACTAAATCCCAATCTGATGCTGCCAAATGTCTTAATAATGTAGAAAATGCATCTGGATGGGCGGTACAGGCCACCAGTTCTTCTGGCACTTTCCCAGGGGACGCTTTCTGGAGAAGGTGACAGGGGTTCCCCAGGCATCCCGTGACATCCCATTTGCACCGACCTTATCCTGGTGTGGTGAGCTGTACCTGTGCCAGGTAAAACCAGTGAAATCATGTTTCAAGTGTCTCAGGTCATCAGGCCTGACAGCAGAGTGCAGCCCCTGCCAGGTGCACATCTCTCCCTGGGTAGGGGGAAAATCAGGCTTCTGACTCTCACCCCTGTGTGGGCTTGGGTGAATTGCCAGCCAGCTCATGACTGGACTACAGGACTGTCTTGTCACCAAATGGGCATATTTCACAAAGACTTCTATTGATTTATGTTATCTGTCTTTTCATCCTTTTAAAAAAAGGTGCCACAGAATAGTAGTAAAAAGCTAATGCCCTTTGCTGTTTGTCACATGTGGTATAACCAAGCATGCCTGTTCAGTGTGCTTATCATCACTGCAAAATTGTAAAATTGGCTTTCTCCAGGATGTAGTACATCTTTGAAAACAGCCAGCCCTGCAGATCTAGACAGAGATTAGGTGCATGACTTTAGTCCATTGAAGAAAAAAAATTGACCCTGCAGTGCCTGTATACATGTGTAGATAATGTGTTCCTAATTACTTTTCGCATTTATATGTATTTTATACACAAAACCCCACAAGTCTGAAAGAAATGAAACCTGAAAAAAAACACTAGGGGTCCCTCTTGGCAACGAAGCATTCAGCAGTGTTGAAAAGAACAGAGCCAGTTCCTGAGACAAATTTAGCTTTTACTGGAAATGCCTTCTCTTGAGAAGGGGGAAAGAATGGAAAAATAAGGAAAATTAATTTATGGCTTTCTGTTCAAAACCTTCCTGGACCAAATTCACTTTTGCACTTTTTGTCACCTTCCAGCTCTGAAATGGAGACTGGCCTAAGTAGTGTAAGGGCTCATCTATCCTCTCTTGAACTTCCCTGCTGAATTTGAAGGCATCAGCACAAAAGAACCCAAATATGGCTTTAACCTGGACCTCGGAGGGGGATGGGAACCTGCCAAGACTGAACCCAGTGCTCAAGCTTCAATAACCCTGTACGAATGCGGTTGAGAAAGGGAAAGGAGATTCATTTCTAATGAATGCAGCTTGAAATATATATTTCAAGACTTAAATGAATAGGTTTTTAGTTACAGTGTGGTGCAGAGAAGAGTAGATGTGGAACAACTGCTTACACAGACACAAAACAGCCTCTCATTCTCTCACACTCCCTGGGTCCCTTAGGATGCGATTGGACAGATGGATGCAAAAAATGCCTAGGAAGACAGACAGAGAAAAAAATCTTATGTAACATAAATGTAATTAAATCCTCTGGCAATGAAGCCAAGAGCTTGTAATTGCATATTTGCTGGACATGCTATATACACCAATTGCAGGTTTCCTGCTTTGAAAATATATCAAGGACATCTTTCTAGCTTTATTCTTACAGGGGCTAGTATTAACATCATTTTTATAAAAAAACAAGCTGGGAGAAAAATTGTCAAGTTTTAAAATTCATTTTAAATGCAGTAAACCTCATTGTTTGCAGCAGATTGTTTTCAATGAAAACATTTGGCAGCTCATACTGTTGTGACAATTTTTTCCAGTACCCTTACTATTGCACTGTATCTGTTGTATCTTATGTTTCCCATATTTTTTTGTAACAAAGGAAACAACAAATAGCTCAGAAATCCAATAGTGGATAAGTTTCACAGTCTCTACTTGTACCTGTGCAGTGAAATCATAGAGTGTTTGCAAACATGACATGTATAGAAGACTATACAAAGTTACAAAGACAGAATTTCCAAGAGTTCTTCATAGAATCACAGAATGGTTTGAGTTAGAAGAGAGCTTAAAGGCCCTCTAGTTCCAGCCCTCCTGCCATGGGCAGGGACACCTTCCACTAAACAGGGTTCCTCTAAGAACCATCCAGCATGGCCTGGAGTGCCTCCAGGGATGTGGCAGCCTCAGCTTCTTTAGGAAACCTGTTCCAGTTCTTCACCACTCTCACAGATAAGAATTTCTTCCTAACATCTAATCTAAACTTTTCCTCTTGTTCTATCACTTGAGGTAAATTAGATGCTTGTCATTTACCATTGGATTTCAATGAGAAATTGCAGACCTGGTTCTTTTCAGTATTTTAGGCAATCTCATTTTAGAGATAAGTTATGAGTTCCATTGCTGTTACACTGTATCTAATTAGGTTTCCTAATGAGCACAAGCTCAGTAAAGTACCATGTGTCTTGATTAAGGTCTCTGAAATTTCCTAAATCCCAACTAAAAGTCCCAGACTGCAAACTGTCAGGATTATGTCAAATCTCCTGACCAATCCAGTATCTTTCTTTTCTGCAGCTGACACAGTCACAGATTGAGTGAAGCAAAGACACCTGAACTCACTATGTGGCAGTAACAAAGGCTTGCAGTTAGCATGGGTCTACCTAGAAAAGCTCCTCGTGGAGCTGAAATTGATAAATTTGGCCTTCCACCTGGGAGTAGCAAACATCCAGCTGCCCAGCCTATAACACTCATGCAGAGAACCTGCTTGTAGGACATCTCAAACCAGTCCCAGTTGTGCTCTGTGTGGACACATCTTACTACACACATGCTGCTTATGTAAGGAATTTGTACCCTATGCATCTGCTCAGTGGATGCACACAGGCTTTGTTCCTCATTGGTACATCTCAGGTATCATCAGGAGGCATGCAGACTAATTCATGGCTGGTCCCCTGAAATGGGCCTGGGAGTTGTTGGGAGAGTGTTAATTCCACTGAGTCAAACCCATAACAAGGATTATTCTAATAATTTGCCAGTAGATAAGAATGAACTCCCACGTCCTTATCTATTTATTGACCCTATTCTATTTATTCAATTATGGTGCAGACTAAATGCACCTACTTCTGTCCTGGAAATATCTGGAAATAATTTGACAACAAAGATTAATTAACAGCAATAGTAAACCCAAATGATCTCTAATGTCACAAGGTATGGCAGCAGCTAAACTTAGAAATACCAGCTGCAGAAATAAGATCCCAGTCTCCTTTTTAAATAAGCAGGTCACACAACCCTTTACCTTTCCCTGTTTTCTTGGGTGAATCCATCCCTTGTTATTCAAAGGTACAGTAACTAAGAAGGGGACCAGATAATCCTGTGCAATATTTGCCTGAACCTAGTTTCTTAAATGCCTTTCACATTAAAAAAAAAAAAAAAAGAAAAAGAAAAAAAAGGTGCATATTCAAAAAAAGTGTTTATTGGTGTCCTTCCATTCAGCTTCAAAATGGTTCCAGTGGGCTACAACATAGGGAATCATTAAACACATTAAACACATTATTTTGGTAAATAAAACTAAGCCACTAAATTTGTCCTTCTGAAAGTAGCTCTTGGAACCAGAAGTACAGGTAGATGAATGTCTAATAACTGAAGTGTGGATTTGCTTCCACTTCAAGTAAAAACCGCTGAAAACATCCTACAAGTGGATCTTGTGAAGTCAGGTGTACACAGATAAACTGCTACCAAGTACAAGAAACGTTGTGAAGTATAGAGGTTCTTATAAAACTGGAATTCTCTCTGGTCCATTGGAATTGTTTACAAACAGCCTTAAAATTGGTAACATCTACACTGAAAATCCACTTGTTTATTAATTTTTATTTAATTAAGATGAGGATTATTCACTGCCCTTACTTGGCAAATTTTTATGTTAGTAGGCCTGAGTGAACACACTTGGATGCAGGAGCTGACTCATCAATGAAGATAAAAGGTGTGACCAAAATATGGAGATGGCCAGCTGGATATCAGCTACTGCATGGTCTTCCTTGGGTTTGCACTAAACAGTGTTATGGCTGGTGGGAGAAATTTGGGATTAACGCTTTTGGAGCACTTTAAAGGACTCAGGCCCATATAAAATCAGATTTTATTAGCCCTGTTATTCACAGAGCAACATCTCAAGTATGATTTTTTTTTTCCTACAGGTAATTTCCAAGCACCTCACAGGCCACACAACTTACTGAACACCATTAGCTGATACCCAGACTGCAAGTTCATGAGACACAATAGGTCTGTGGCCTGAGGCAGCAACTGAGTTGGTGTGTGGGTCACAGCCTGACAGAAATGGATGCAATCTGCCTCACTCAGGGAAGGAGCTGAACTTTGGCACAACTGCTTTGATGACAGAGTCTATACCCTGGCTTTTACTTGGAGAACAATGTCAGGGCCTGGAAGGGAGAAAAGCTGTGCCAGTATTTGTCTCTGGAGACTGAACCTTGAACAACATGCTGCACTCAAGCCCACCCTTTGTCTTGCCCAAGAAGATCATTTTCGGTTTTCTCCTATTCAGCGCAGAGCAGAACCTCACAGCATGGGACATAACTTTATCTGGAAGTTTTTGAGGCTGCAATCATGATCATGAGGTACCATTTATCAAATGAGTCAACATCCGGAGTTATCACTTGGGCTCTGAGAAAACTTCAGCATTAAAAAGATTTATGCCAGAGAACATATGATTTGGTTTACCATATGCTGTTTTATCTGATAAAGATAAGTGCAGAGCATTTGCCAAAAGAAGAAAAGCAAAGAGGAAAAACAATGCAACAAAACTGTGTTCATTTAGTTCACCTTTAATAAGCTGGCTAAATATCTAGAAGGAATTCCCAGATATATTTATCCCAAGCCCATAAATCCTTTCTCATCACTACAGAGCCTTTGCAGGATTTGCCCAGGGTTCTTAGAGTTCCTTTCCTCCACATACATGTCAACATTTCAAGTACTAAATAGTTTCAAATTCTAAACAATTAACTGAATAATGAAGTAGTCTCCAATCTCATTTGTTCAAGACCTAACTCAGACAAAAAAAAAAAAAAAAAAAGAGTAAAATACAGTGAGACTTATAAACCAAGTGCTATGGGATATCACAGAGAAGATTTCAGAAGATTTGGGAAGAAAAAGGTTAAAAATCAGATTTAGTTCAAGAGAACTTTCTAGAAAGATATAAGTTACGAAACAAACATATATTGCAACTTCATCTAATGAAAAATTATGCCTGTATTACGTGTGTTCTGGTGAAACACAACTGATAGGAGAAGCAAAGCTGTCTTAGGAGAGAAAACATATCCCAGTTTCAGCAGAGTGTTTCCAAACTAAGAACAGCTGAACTGAGACTGCCTGTACAAAGCCAGGACTGTAGCAATTAGTGAGCACTACAGATCATGTCAACATCTAGCAGTAATAATGCTATTCAAAGGTCTTATTTACAATCCCTGCATCCAATATGGTCCAGAGTTCCCTCAACAATGAGAAGAGGTTTTCAAGCAGCCACACTGAAAAGTAAAGTTCTATTGTCATGGATTATTTTCCTTGCTTTTTTGTTTCTAGTCCATTTTCTAGAGTTTTATTTCATTTGATCTCACAGAATATGTCCTTCTAACAAGAATGAGAAATTTTACTTGCTGTCAGTGGCACGCCTACAGTTTACAAGGACATGTGAAAGTCTGACTCTTGAATGTGTTCTGCCAACAAAAAATTAAGGCACTGACATAGATATAATCTGTATGGCATTCCTAAAATTTTCTGTGTGAAATGGTTTTCCCCATTTGCACATCACACAGTATGTGAGACCTAAATTTGTGGTTGTTTTTTCCTAGGAATGCATTCTTTTATAGGGTTTGAACTGATTAACATGTGAAACATATCCACTGACTGATGTTAGCTTTAAGATAATTTGGTAGAATTACTTATTACTGAAATCTTACATTACAATTAGAGATCACAAGATCTCATATAATAAAAAAGGAAAGTACAATGATCCAGTCCTGGTTTATCTCAATGAAGTCAATGAAGTTCAGATTTACTCTGGGTCTAAATTGCCACAATTACTAGGTTTCCAATACTGGGTAACAATTTGAGCTTTTCCATTTTTCTACATTATAATTTACCATCAGAAACTTTTCTGTTACATTTTCTAAGGGATTAGAAGCCATAACATCTCATTAACCTGTATTACTGTTATAATATGAAAATTTGTTTCAATAAATAACTGAATCATCTGTTTTAAAAAGCAAGTAATGGTAATAGAATATCAGAAAAGTGTCCAGGGAGCTATTGCAATGAGTGCAAAGAGAGACAAGAGATATATAAATGTGACTGCCTGAAAAATGGGCAGCAATGAGACAAAGGAATGACACTAAAATACTTCAGAATTCTACAGAAGACAAACTTTATGGTGAATATTTGTAGTAGATAGGGACAGGCGAACGGAAGATTTCGGGATGTGACGGAAAGAAAGACCCCTTCCCCCTCTCACCCTCCAACATGTTATCCATTTACCCCAAAGAATGTAACCACACCTAACCCAGTAGTTTTCCACTCCTGACTAACCCTAGAGACCCTACCAACCCCCCCCTGACGTAGCAGAATCCCCCAAGACTATTTAAACCCATGAGATAAGATAATAAAGGCTTTCGACCGTCCACCACACTGGTGCCTGCGTGTGTCGTTGGCCCGAGTGGCCCAGGGGAGACTGGGCTGCCGTGCTGTTCCTTGAAACCAGGTCGCCTTGCCTTCCCCTGAAGGCAACAATATTCCATTTTTTTAACCCCAGAATTGACTATGAAATTTGGAAAATAGAACAGATGATGAAATTGTGCACAATTGACAACAAAGCAAAAAATTTTACATTTGTCCAAGCAATTTATCAAATTAACAAGTGATCATGTTTTTATACAGATTTGTTTTTCTTCTCACATATTTTTAAATTAGTAATTAGTAATGATGTCTGTGGTGGTTTTAACATAAGCAGGAAATTAAACTCCAAACAAGCCACACCCCTTCCCTGCCCCGCCCAATAGAGGAGGGACAAAAAAGTAGAGACCTGGTCAAAAGAGGAGAGACCATGGGTTGAGGTAACAATTTACTAAAAGCAGAGAGCTGTGGAACAATGCATGCACAATACAAGAGCAGTATAATAGCAAATGTATTTAAAAAAAAAAAAAAAAAGAGAGAAGGTGTTTTACCCACAAAAAGGTATTCAGCACTAGGAACTAAAGCAATCTGGCAGACATTCCCTGCAGGTTGTGCCTGTGTGGTTTTCCCAGACAAAGGCAATATGGTAACCATTCCCTCACCACAACATGGTATTCAGGAAAGAAGGCAATATGCTGTGTCTCATATTTCCCACACCCAGCCCAAAATAATGAAAAGCAGTGATAAACAAACGCCCCAGAAGCTGCATCATCCAAGCAAGGGCTGTAGCACCGCTCTGCCGAACTCAGTCCTGCACAGGTGCTCCTGCTGCTGCTGTGAACTTCCCACACTGCTTCTCTCCAGAACACTCCTGCTCCACTCAGCTGGGCTCTGCTTGGCTCAGCTGGACCCAACTGCACTGGGCTTGTCCCCACCACTACCAGCAGCTTCCCTGCTGGGGCTGTCATTTCAGCACTACATTTGATCATGTTTTGGCCTTTTCAGCACTAAAGGTTTGCAGTCACACTCCAGACAGAACGCGATTGGGGGACCAGCAGGATAGCAGAGCAATCACATCTGCAGGGGCTGATGCTGACACCTTCCCAGAGTGAGGCAAAATGGCCAACTTCCAGTAAAAGTCATCAGGCTTTAGAAAACCACGCTCCCAGAGATAATGTAGGTGGTATGGAATAACAACATGGTCACAGCCATACAGCACTAAACTCTGCCCCTCTCTGTGACCAGGAAAGTATCTCACCTGCATGATAATCAAAAAAAAAAGGAATAATTAAAGCAGCTTGATTCTATAGGATTGTATTTGTTTCTAAATAATATTAATAAAGCCCTCTTCCCATTTTTTGCTTCATGCCCTCTATTGCAGTTGAAGTTTTTCTCTGGGGTTAACTGGTTCCTTCATACACCCAACAGATTTCAAATCAATCAATTCAAGAGATTTCAATGAATCAATCCTTCATACATTCAGATGTAAAATGAATGAAATGACAGTAGCCTAAAGTGCATTGTCCCTGGCACTGCTAGGGACCAAGTAAAATATGTACAGACTTTGTGAAAAAGAAAGTCCCTTTAATCATGTCTCTAAAGTCCCTTTAATCCACTCTCCAATAATCCCTCTGACCATTCTTCTCCTTCCTCAATTGCATTATTAGTAGAAAGTTAGTTAAGAAGAGGGGTCTAGCTCAGCTTCTATACAAAGATATATACGTACAAACATGTCTATCCTTTTGTCCTTTGTTCACTTTTATATAATCCCTGTAAATCCACAAAGGATTAAGGAATTTTCTGTGACCTTTATATCAGCTGTCACTAATTTAACACTAATATAATCCCAAAGCACTAGGAAAAGATTTTTTTTATGGAGGAACTGGATGTGCTTGCCTGGAAGTGGCTCAATGTTGCCACTATTAAGGAGTAATAAGGCTACTGCAATAAAGTTCATGATCACCAGGAAAAGTAAACATATTTTCCTGGAGCAGTAGAATGTATTCATAGTCCAATTTAAGTTACAAACATTTTTTATAACTTCTGAAAATTAATTCCCTGTTAACTTCCCTCTGTGTTGTATTTGTTAGACTAAGGATTTCAGAAACTATAATACCATTAACATCTGAAACGTAGCTGTACATTTACTTTTGACTGTATCATACTCACAATTCACCACAGACAGAGGTTCCCTCAATTTAATCCTGCATTGGATCTGTCTGGGATGGCGTTAATTTTCTCTGTAGCAACCTGTAATGTGCCGTGCTTTGAATTTGTGACTAAAATAGAGATGATATAAGAGGAACATTTGCTGAACAGTTCTTGCAGAACATTAAAGAGTTAGTCTTTCTAACTCTTCACCTCAGTGAGTAAATTTGGGATGCACAAGAAGCTGAGAGGTGATGAAGCTGGAAGAGATGATACTAACTGATGGAAGGGATATTCCATGCCATATAGCATCATGCTCATTAATAAAACAAAGCGGGGGGACTTTGGTATAGTAGCCATTTCTTGTAGACTGGCTGGGCATCAGCCTACTTGGGGAAGGTGATGAATGATTTGCCAATTTGTTTTGTTTTCTTTCTTCTTCCTCTTTCCTTTGCTTATTTAACTACCTATCTCTATATTGTCATGATCTTTCTTAGTTTTGCTCTTCCTAAATTTCTCCTGTCCCACTGGGGAAGGACAGAGGGAGTAAGTATGTGAACTGTGCTTAGTTGTCTAGTTATAGTTAATCTATAGCAGATCATTAAAATGTTCATCCCCTCTGTCTTCAGCTACCAAGAGCTGTGGCTCAGATACCAAAACTCACTCCCTCTGTATTCTATTGTGAGGTACGGGTAAGGACAGCCAAGAGCTGATTTGCTTTTTTTCAGTCTCTCTTCTCCCATTGACTGAAGAAGGAACTTGAAATGTACCTCAGGTGCTGACAATAGTGAAACCAGAGGACAAGTCTTAACTTGGCATGGGCAAACTGTTAGGTATCTACTTCACTACCTGGGCAGGTTTTGGATACCTAGCTTTGGATTGCCTACGCAGAAATCTGCACACAGTAATGCCTTATATGTCTTGATATATGATCTATGTTTCTTGGACAAGAATATGAGTCCAAAGCTCCATGTGTCCCACCTTTCTTGCAGGGTTCATGTAACAAAACTGCCAGGTGAGATCAGGTTAAAATCAAATGCTTGGGGAAAAAAAAAGCCCTTTTCTAACCTAGCATATCTTCTCACCACAAATCCTTCTCTTCAGCTTTGCTCTTCAGTCCAGGACTTTGCATAGCCACAGCCTTTGCAGAAGTTCCCTGAGGCTCTGGGTGGGACCCCTGATGCAGACTGGCCATGCAGATGCCCCAAGTCACCTTGTGAGCTGGCTTCCTGAACTGCGTGCTGTGCCAAGCGCTGGCAGCTAGGACTCCATGTGTCCTCCCTCAGCTCTGTCTTTGCTGTCAGAAAAGAGGCCCATTTGTCCAGTGAATTGTGCCTGAGCTTCTGTCTTCTATGCTAGTCCAAGGCCATGTCATTTTAGGGAAGTACATTATCCTGTACACAGTATGATGTGCGTGAACAAAGGGAACAGCCCATCCATGAGAATCAGACCTGCTCTGCATTTTTTTCTGAGCACAAGTAATAAATTTGACATGTGCGGGAGGCGTTTAACTTCCTCTGCATGTGCAGCCCACATGAGATGGAGACGTTCAAGGGGCTCAGCCAGCACTTCCAGGACCTGTGCAGCTGCACAGTGCTGGGCTGGCTGCACATGGCAATCCACCGCAGCGTGCAGGAATGGCGCTTCCAAACAAGGCATGCAGCAGTCTGGAAACTTGGGACATATCACAGAGAGAATGCCTATTGTCTGCAGATGAAAAGACTGAAAAAACAGTCTGCCCTTCTAAAAAAGATTCAAGGTGAAAAAAAATATGCCCAGGAAATCCTGGATGCTTGGTAGGCATTCCCAAGCTGGCATCTGCGGTAGCACAACTGTCTTGCCTGCACTGCACTGTTGAAATCTTAGAGAAGTTTGTCTACATGAGGCTCAAACACAGGAGTGACTGCAGTGCAAACAGTAATTTGATAAATGTTATGACAGGAACAATAGAAAGAGGTGTCTTGCCAAGCACAGTTCTGAGTTGCAAAGGGAAGTAATGGAAACATGAGGTAAAGTATTATTTTTGGATATTGGAGAGTGCATAGTATGGAATATTTTGGAATTAATTTCTATTTGTTTGGCGGCTTGTTTGATTGGGACAGATAGTATTTGGATTTTGTTTTGTGTTTTTTCTTCTTACCACATTTTTTGTCTTTTTGACATGAAACGTGATGAAAGGAAAATTAGTAGGAAAAATTATTTCCATACTCTCAGAGCTGTGCTTTGCCTCTTACTGTCCCTTTCTTTTGTCTTAAAGCTTTGTGACACACCTGTGTTAAAAACTCAGTGCTGAACATGGTAGATAAAACAGCCTCCTCTGACTGCACAAGAATGTCTCTTAGATATCACTGCTGACTCTTTGGACTGGAAGTGTGCGAATAACAAGAAAATAGGGGACATACTGAACTTAATGGAAAAAAACCTTGGACTACATTGTCTGATAAGTAAAAAAGAAATTATTTTCCCTGGAGGTTGTTGCTGTGCTTCTGATGCTCATCAGTAATGTTTCAGAGGTATAATCTTAAAACTATTCCTATGAGGGGCCCAAATGCAGCTGTAAAGTGAGTTAATAGTGCAGCAGTAAAGATTAATTAGTAATGATAGCTGCAGATCAGTTGCTAAACTTTGAACTCAGGTTCTAAAATGGATCATCATCAAAAGAATTATCTTCCCTGCAAAATAAAAATTGTTGGTAAAGGTAGCTAACATTACACGAACATATCATGCACTTCTAGCCCACTTTTCTCTTTGAAATACCCAGGAAAGTGATACCAATAGCAGCTGTCTGCTTTTTTTTCATATACAGAATATAGTTGAGCCTTTCAGATATTCTTCTTACCAGAGATAATGCTAGTGAATTAAAAAAAAAAAAAATCCCCTCAGAATTACTATATCTGGCACTGTAGAAGAATTTGTTTTTCACTTAGAACATAGATTGTGACCATATGCAGTGCTGTTCTTTTAACTGTTCCTGCTGTTTTCTTTCCTTTAGACAGTTCCCATAGTGGAGAGCTCCTGGAAATAATTTTGGTGTCAGAAATTCTTTCTGTGTAAAAAATTTGAGACTTCCTGCAGCTGTGGGATATAAGCCAGCAGACAGGAGATTTGGACTTGCTTTCCACCTTTTGCACAGTGCATGGCAGAAGAAAGATCCATAATATCATCAAAGTTTGCTGTGGAGGTTTTCCACAAGAGAAACAAGTCAACAATGAGTGCTAAACACTCGAACAGAAAGAGAAATAAAAGTATCATCTGGTTGTTTGGGACAGGTATGTACGTAGCTTTTTCACACTGATTTTAATGAAGAGGAAATTGTATCAGATGTGGCACCTGGCCCACTTACTCCTCTTTCTGTCATGTCTTTACCCCTTATCCAATACATAGCCTGGACATGTACCACACAAAAGGGCTTCACCAGATTGATAGTAGCACATGAGCATCCCAAGTCCTCATTCCAGAGAGAAGGGAAAACAGTTCCCAGAATGGCTCCTCCCAGAACAAACTCAGGGGAGCCTGTTCTGCTCTGGAGATGGGAAAACATGCCAGTGGAGTCATAATGGGTTATCACTTTTTTTAGCAAGATAGGAAAAAAATATACTAGTTATGAGTGAAATTTGAGCTTTAAGGAAAGTCAAGAAGAGGTTGATGTTAGTTCCAGTGGCAACAGGATTTAGCTCTGTGTCCTTATTGCCAAATTTAAAAAATTTTTTTGGGGAGATTTACTAAAAGTATTACAAACACAGTTGAAGCACTTCAATCAAAATAATCTCTCGTAGGGGTTTCGCAAGTTTCTAAACTATCACTTTAATGGGTGAGAAACTTTTATACCTTTTGGAAAACCCCCATTAGATGCCAAGCAGAAACTGGCAAATCAGCACCATGCTATTCATTTTCATCCGGAAATCTTAGCTGAGGTTGTTAGTAGCTCAGGAGTCCTGTTGCTATGTCCTGAGTCCTATGTCCTGTTGCTTTGCCCATTATAGGTTTCCCTAAGACATATTTTAAGTATCATTTAAAATGCAAATACAAACTGGACAAGACAAGGCCAAAGGTAGTAGTATCCAAGCTGGGAATGTATGGCAAGCAAGTGTATGAGGAGGAGAGATTTTATGATTAAGAGGTGCAAAAGTACACAGGCAAAAGGAAATCAAATCGTTGTTGCCTTTGGCAGGCATTGCAGGTCCATAATGGACTTTTGACTATGTACCTCAGATGTAGGGTTGTGGTTAGGTAAATAAAGACCAAACTTCAGTAGCTGGCTTGATAGGACAGGCAGCTGGACCTTTCCTTTCCTTCAATGAGACCCGCTCCAGCCATACTGTACCACAGTTCATTCTTGCTGCTGCTGTGTCCCATGTCATCTGCCAAATGCTAGGACAAGAAGATGCAAACATAAATATTTTGCCTTTGTCTCCTAACAAATTTACAGTGTTTGGTAAAGGTTAAAATGACTAGCCATATTCTTGTTCTATGTTTCTTGTTGTAGCTTTGTTTTGTGCTAAGAAATATTTTTATCTAGCTTGAAATCAACAAGTGGATTTAAGGGAAGGGAGGAGACAATGACCTAATGTGCCTCATAAGGGACAAACTTCCCATTTCCTCAGGAAGAAGAAAACACAGTGAAAATTAAAAAAAAAAAAAAAACAAACCTTTCATTAAAGCACAGATGCTTATCCATTCAGGAGAGAGGCTGCTGGGCCTCAGGAGCACGAGTGAATCACAGTGTTTAATATTTAGCCCTACCCTAATCACTTTCCTAATGCATGCTGTCAGTGCAATGCTTTCTGAATTGAGGTAGTGGCAATCAGACCATTCAGCATCCAAGCACAGAGTACCAGATTGTTCCAGCTGGTAGCTGTCTAACAGCTGCTGCACTTACTCAAAAGCATGTTCTGCTCCTTGCTGGAGCTTAGGTAGTACAGTCAGTAGTGATTTAGTCTGTATAACCAAGAAGGCTTTATTCTGCTGCCCCCATACAGGCTTCTTCATTGGAGATGTGCTGAGGGAGTCATTGGAGATGTGGATCCAAGGGACCCATACAGATCTGGTAAATATGTTACAGAACCTGCAGAGGATTAATGCCTTCCTGGTGAATAGGAGGGGTGCCCTGGGGTATTAAATCCCCACATACAAGCAGCTGTGCGGATGTTGATGAAGTCTAGAAAATTATTCTATTAACTATTGTCAAGTATCTGCCATAGGGTTATGTTAATTATTCAATGTGGGTTCCATTAATTTTAGTGACTGGCCTGTCAGTGAGTGCTCAGACTTTAGTTCATTTACAGAAGCCTGAATAAAGCCAGAACTGAATCCCACCCTCACTGAGCATAGTCCAGAATGGTTTACTCAGCTATTTCTTGATCTTAATCCTGCTGCATTGCAATGGGGACATGTATCTTCTTTCCTTTTTACAGCAAGATCTCAGTTTTACAGTTCTGTACTTTTAATCACTTAGGTATTGATTATTTGTTATAGGTACTGTGTTGGGAAGGATGAATAAATATAATTGCCTGGCAGAAGATTCACAATAGTACAGCCAGGATGAAAACAATCCCCCCTACTGGCTGGACAATACCCTTACCTACAGATAGGTCCAAAAGTCAAATGGACTGTTCTATTTCAACCCCCAAAATATATGGTTCATCCCACACCTGTAACCCTACCCTGAAGCATCAGGTGTCTGTGACCCCATTGGCCCAAGCCTTGTTCCAGCCCACCTTGAAGCCTCCTGATAAGTGGTCTCCAAGGGTCCAGATGCCCTCTTGGAACTTCCCCTCTTTTGGAACTTCCCCGTTCTTGGAACTTCCACCCCCTTGGAACTTCCACCCTCTCCTGGAGCATCCTCTCTACCCCATGTCTCTCCCCTCCCCCATCCCCTCAAGCTTTGCCACGTGCTGCATCTGGCAGCTCCAAGCAAGACCTTTCACCATCCATAATAATCTTGATATCCTAAGAGCAGCCTGAAGAGATCTCTCGTCTCCATTCATCAAAGCCGTCCTGGAGCCCAGCGTTCCCTGCAGTATTGAATATTTGTTTTCACCCTATAATGTCTAAAATCAGAGCTAGCCTTAATTCCAAATGCCATATTCAACCTCTCTATTTGGGAGAAAATTCTACTTGGGAATTTTCATATCTCTAAACAGCCACATCTGCTCTGAGCCTGCGTTCACAGACGGGTTCCAGCCTCCATGCCGGCATGCCACAGGCTGGATTCCTCTGGCCAGGACGTGTACCCAGGCTGTGCGTGCAAGCTCAGCACTTCCCAGCTGAGAGACCGCTGGCTGCCATGACCAAAGCTCTGCTCCATTCCCTCTTGCTGTCTGTGCTATATCCTGACATTTCCTTGTATGTAATTAACTGTCTCAGCTACAGTGCTATCCAGCTGCAGGATTTTTCCTCCATGAGTCATTTACCCCCCTGCCAAAAAGGCTTTCTTTTTCCTTCTTTGTTTGTTTAGCTTTGCTTTGTTTCTGTGTAACAGACAGCCAAACACGTTAGCCTTTCTTTAGGGATTCCCATATTCTGGGCAGCTGTACCATATGCAAATCTTTCTTACAAGGAATTCTCAGGACAAAGCAATCTCGTTTACACACGTTTTTACTTACTGGCTATGAAAGACCAACTTCCCAGCTTCTAGTAGTCTTGATAAGGCCATTGATCATACAACTCGTTTAGAGAGCCTTGCACTCCTCTGCCACAGGCAATTTCTGCACCATTGTTTAAAAATCTCCCTAGCATAGACATTGATAATGCAAACAGTTGGAAATCAAACGCACAGCTTTAGAGAGAAGCATTCAAATGGATGATTCTATTGGCAAAGGTGTGTTAGCAGTCTTGTTTTATTTAGATTTCAGGCTTTGGTTGCCTGGGAGGAACTAATTGTTTCTAAATCCCTGAAAGTGACATGTGTGCATGAACAAAGCAGCCTAAAGTACTTCATTTTATTTTAGGTCTTTGAATGCTAGTAAACACAAGTGAGCAGGCAGACAGGCAGTGACTTGAAGCTTGTGGTGAAAGCAGATCTGAATGATGAGGGATCCATGCCCGTTGCCTCCTCCATGGCATCTTTCACACAGTGCAAAACCCACAGACAAAATTTGTCCCAAATTTGTCCTCTTATTCCAAACTTACAAAATGCACAATTACCTGAAGTAGAATATAGTTCAGGGCAATATATGTGTAGGTGTTGCACTTTACTATGCAAACACTTGGTATAAACCTACACATTACAAGTAACATTTAAAATCAACAGTGGCTTTAGCCATTGTCAGGGATTGGAACACAATTGCAATCCAAGACAAATAGGGAGATTGGAAAAAAAATTACAGTGGACATGACCAAATTTTTGCAGCATTGAGAGGATAGAACTTCAATTGCAAATAGCATTTTTTTTAACCTACAAGCCCAAACATTTTAAAAAGCCACATTGTGTGTCCTTGAATGCCTCTTGCATAGGAATTGGAAACAGCAAAAGGAACTACACAGCAAAATATGGTACAAATCTGAATGTGGAAAAATGCTCTTGTGAATCAGAAATGGGGTAGGTTCAGACACAGACTTCCTTAGTTCTTTCACATGGCTGGAAGTCATGAAACTGTTTTCATGGCCAGTCATTAAGCCTTTCTCTGTGGCTGAAATAATTAAAAGTTTTTAGCTCTGAGCACTTCATATACATAAGAAAACAATATTTTTCAGAGTTGGGATAGGAGTCAATTTTTTTAGGGCCTGATGCAGAGATTCTGAAATCAACAGATACAGTCCCACTTTGAAAGATTAAGCACAATTTATTCCTTGAAGCCAGATTTATTTCCCCCTACAAAACAAAAGATGACATAACAAAGCAGGGAACACAGAGGCTCAATTAGATGATGTAATGCAGCACATAAATAAGCGTATAGCTGGGCATAGTAGCACATTTTATGTTTAAGCAGACTTGACTAGGAAAATATTTAAAATTTTTCTCTGAATTAATATTTTACTATGAAGTACAGATATGCAAAATTGATACATTTCTAATCAAGGTACCTGCTCTTTCCCTGTATCAACATCTGATCTTCTAAATTCAGTGCTTAAAAAATAGTTTCTCTTCTCTATTGCAGGCCACAGTGTACAATCTTTTTGGAAGTATTTTACATGAATTGTGATCTCAGAATCTTTATTGCTAACCCTGGAGCCAGAAAGAGCCCAGAGAGACTTTTGGATTTTGAGATTAATTTTTCAAAGTTTTTAGTCAATTAAGAGACAAACTTCTAGTTGAAATTTGAGCAGATTTTTCATGGAACTTCTTAAAGACAATATATATATCCACAATTAAAGACACTTTTAGACAGAATATTCAAACTGTTCTAAATTCCTGTTTAATAATAACATTATTAAGCTTTCTGAAAGGACTGTTCTGGTCTTTCACCTTTAATATCCATGCAGAAATTTTGTCAATACTTAAATTACAATATTTTTTTGTCAAATGCATATAAAATAGGCTGAAACCTGAAATGCACTTATCCTCCTCTTAATGACACTTTGCTATGTTAGGAAACTACAGAGCAGATTGTAATATTCATAGAACTGTCTCACTAATGTTAGCAGCAGTCCAGAGAGACAGAAAATGGCAAAATGCTCTTATTTGGAATATTGTTAGTATCTTTACAAACCTGGTCATCCAGATTATAGTTATTAGAGCTAAGGTAGTATATGTAAATATTTCCAAAATGGCTAGTAAGTCTCTATTAAGACCTCCCCAGGCTTTTCTTTCAACAAGTTCTAATGTTCAAGTCCAAAATATTTTTTTAAATATTCAAATGCTCTCAGTGAAATCTGTTTTTTTTTCATTCCTTACAAGGCCTCATTTACATGGCTTCTCTGCCACAATTGATAATTCTCCATCTTAAAAAATTGCAGAAGTGCTTCTTACTGAGAAAATATTCTGGTGATAGATCTCTTCCTGATTCTTTATTTTTTATTTAAACAACAATAAAGAAAAGGCAGATCACTTTATTTTTTTCCCTGAGCAGATCACTTCTTAATATTCCTAAGGTGAAATCAGTCCTGGTAGGATGGGATATACATCAGGTCTCTACACTTCTTAGTCATGTTTAAGTACTTAGGAACATAAGTGACTCTAAGTTTTTGCACATGCCTTGTGCAGCCCACCAGAATTAAGCAATGGTTAGGGATTGTAGATAATGATCCATATCCTAATTCAGGCAAAAATTCCCAAAGTACATACTTAGGGATTTTTCCATCTCCTGAAATTCATGGTTCCTCTTTAAGTCTGACCCAAGTACATCCCAGTATTTCACACTTCAGACAAGCTCTTTCTTCCACCTGGCTTACAGATTGGCCTGACTCCATCTAAATGTAGTAGGGCATTCACTGCTAGTAAAATTCATTTGGCTAATATCAACCTTGAAAGCTGAAAACCTACTTTAACATGAATAGAATTGAAATTCCTCACAGCTGATCTAATCACTCAGCTTAGCAGCACAGACTCTATAACCAATGTAGAATATATCACTGGAGAATTTCCACTGGGTTGCCCACTTTTCAAATCACCTTTTGTGTGGTCCAGTAAAGGTGTCAATTCTGACCAAGTTTTAAAAAGTGAAAATGAACTAATATGGGCTTGACCTAAGCATAAACAGAAATACTTCTAACAAACAAACTTCAGGAGTGCACCAAAAATATATCATGGGGATAAGCTTCAGTGGAAAACCAGAGCATAAACATACACACTAGAGAAAGAAAAGAGTTTAAAAAAATTAAATATGTTGAATACTTACCAGCTGAGCCCTGCTACAGGAGTAAAGGCCAAATGCTTTTGGAGCAATAGGCTAAGGCTAAAATCCATTTTGTTGTTCCTACTGTTATAGTCATGATTGATTAGGGGTTTTTTTTTTTACCAAATCTCCTTACACACATAAAAGAAATTGTTTGACTCCTTTATTAAATTGCATATTTATAGTGAAATAGATTGATCTACAGACTCATACAGATGCAGAGATGATGAACCATACATTTTTGTTTGCTTGTTTTTCAAGTTTTTCAAAACTTGCCTGGATTGTTTTGTTGTTGCCTTTTATGACTGAGTGAGATTGTATTTTTCCAATTAGTTAATAAGTTTTACTGTAAAAGAGAAAGACAGTGTCATTGCAGTAATCAAGACAGGAGGACAAAAACTGTAAAATCTTGTTTCTATATAACTCAAATAGAGAGGAACATTTTTTAGTCATGTCAGCTTAAATTTCATGTCAGCTTGTATTTTTAACTATATTCCAATGATAACTTAATCACTATTTGAAGTTTATTTAAGCTGTTTTGTTTTGGTTTTCAGCTTCACCATGCAGCTAAAGCAGAAGGATATTGAGGGCACTATTTTATTGCCTCTGCCCTCTTCTATACTTTTAAGTTCACTGCCTTTAAGTATCAAGCAGTAATATTGTCTTGGTGTGAGGTATGCAAACATATTAGCCAGTAGTAATTACGAGTAGCAATGGACTCATCTGGGCATTTGTGACCACCTGACTCAAAGCTAGAGGTTCCCTGGAGTTAGCTCACAGCATGAAACCAAAGCAAGATGTGAGTTCAACCCCAGTGGGCCTTCAGAGAAATAACACCTCTGTTTGAAAGGTAAAGACAAACAAAAACATGGAAGAAGGACCAACAGATCTGCCATTTTGGGGCAGGACACATTGCTGCATCTGTTCCAAGGATGGCAGACAGGAGGCTCTGGTTCTTGGATGTCCTGTAGTCTGAAATCTCATTGGCAGCAGCAGGTCATGGGGAGAACCAGTTCATTGCTTCTGGAGCACATCTGCTGGTTTCACTTGATTCATAGGCACCAGGTTCACACACTCCAGGATGACTCTGCCGCAAGAACCACTACATGGATAATGAGAGAGATCAGGAGATTCCCATGAAAAGAACACACAGCTGAGATCACCTCAGGCACTAAAGCCAGTCTGAGTTCATTTGCTAGGACTTTCATTTACACATTGGAAACTCCAGTAGATATAATCAGCAGGGAATAAAGTGATTTTATAAAACAATAGTCCCACTCTTCTTCACTCACTGAAGGTGTACAGACAAGGATAACAACAGAACTAGGCATTCTTCTAATCTTGCCCTATAGGGACTTATATGGTAGAGAGAAGAGCTGGACTGAGGTTTGGTTCCAGCACTAAACATTTTCTGAGGTATCTTCAGGAATTGATACAGTTCTGAAAAGATACTCTCTACCTAGTTAATGTTTCCTTCTGTTCCTTAACAAGCTTAACTATCTGGCCAGAGAACATCCATTCACCATCATCACCCACCCAACTTTCACCTGATTCTGCCTTTGCTTTATTTAGTTTTTTTTCTTTTATACCCACCATTGCTCTAGCTGACATTTGATATACTAAGATACAGTAAATAAACTCTAGTCCAGTCCTCCAGGGGATAAAAACTGGAATGACTAAACAAAAAATAATTTTGAAACAACAGATTTGTAAATCATCATGTGGGTTATGCATTTCTACCCTTTCCTGAGCCTGCTGTTTCCATTACAGGACCTTTCCAAAGAAGATTATTTCTTACCTTCTCCTGACAGAATGGGACTTGATGGCCACTGGAACCTCCAAGGACCACTGCATGGCAAAAAAAAAAAAAAAAAAAAAAAAAAAAAAAAAGCAAAACAATCATGAACAAAAGAGAAGAAAGTGTCTATCAGACAGAAGAATTCAGTTATTTTATCACTATTGCATAAATTTAATCACATTCAACCAAATTTTCTCATTTGAGTTTTCCTTGCCAAGGAAGCTTTTGTAGATCATATTGACCCAGACAAAACAATTACAGAATTGTCTGAACTATAAATATTCCTCTCTCTTTCTTTAACCTTGGCTACATTTCTTTTTCCTTGACTTAAGTAAAACTATTTCATTCTGAAAGGTTCAAGGGGAGTGAATCAAAAAATTAGTAAATAAAACAAATATAAGATAGATAAATAACAGAACCCCACTGTGGTTTATCTAACTCTCACTAGCCATGAGAAAAGAGTTCTGGGGTCTCACAAAGGTTATAGCACTCATATAGATTTCCAAAGATTATGACATTTGAGACTACAGACTTAAGATGAATTAATAAATAGCATTGTACAATCCCCTCACAGTATGATAGTTTTGTGTGTTTATGAAGCAACTTGGGAGGTTAATGAGTTGAAGTGCATACTGCAGATTCTCCACATATTTTATTCTGCTTGAGACATTATGACAATGAAAAAAAAACTCTTATCATGTCCTGATAAATAGTAGCAGAGAGTTTTAAAGGAAGAAAATGCATTGCTCCAATATCCCTCAGAAATCCAGACATGCCACTCTTTTTTACCCAGTGCTGAAGACTGTTTAAGTTAAAAGACATACCTTCAGATGGTAGCTATTCCTCCTCTTTCCACAGAGTTTTTGAAACAATTATGCACTGCTTGCTCCAGCTGTCAGTTGTCAGGATGTCTTTTTGCCAAAAACTCTCAATCTATCTAGCTATACAAATCTCACTGTTCTTGGAAGTAAGTCTGATATTATGATCAAGCTCTCCAAGAGCTGACTTTTGCACTAGTGCACAAGAGGATAGCTCAGGTCACACACACTGGAGTCAGCAAGGTAATTTTTCATAAACAAAGGAGACTTAGACTAAAGAGTGTGGTAAATCAGACTAAGGAACTCTGGCAAAGAGAAACATTTTCCTGTCTGCATAGTAGAGAGTGTAGCTGAAACTTGGTTTGTGACCTCAAAAGTCACAAAAGAAAATTTTTTTCTACCATATGTGTTGCTGATGCCTTTTTAAAAACCAAATTAACCCATGTAGAATGTAGAACAATTTCAATAGTTGCATACTAATTTCAATAGTTACATATCACAGAATAGGCTACTCTAAAAAAAAAAAAAAAAGAAACTGGATTTATCAGAACAAGAAATAGGTAGTGTCTGAAAGAAATAATCAAGCTGAAATATACAAGATGGAGAGCAACTACTAAAGAATGTGTTATGGGACTAACAGTAACCAGCTGAATGTTTTTTATACAGATGCAAAAAAACACCAGACAAACAAACCCAAACAAAGCATGTCTGCATATTCAAATAAGAATCTAGCCTGCAAAATAAATGAAGTTGTCCTGCTTTCTGCTGCACTGTGCAGACACTGCTTAATGGAGGGCTATGTAAAGGGTAGGGCTCTGTATTTCAAGAAAGATAAGAACTAACTGGAGACAGTTGAAACACTGATCAACTGTCTGGAAAATTTGAGTTAAAAGGAAAGATTAAACAAACTAAGATTGGCAGAAAACAGGGGAAGACATAAAAGTTCTAAATTGCTACTCAGAGTTTATTTTAGAAAAAGTCTTTTACCTAATGGTAAATATCTATGAGACAATCAGAGTTAGTTTTGTCTTGTATATGACAACACCTATTTTCCTACTCAAACATGGATTACAAATGACCACTTAATTCTTGTCCATTACTCAAGTATGATTTATATGCCTATACAATAATGAGAAAATCTATTTAATGTTTCATCTTAATTGTAATTTCTTCTGTCCCTTTGTTTCTTTCCCAATGTCTGAACTTCAATCCCTATTATATTCATTTCAATAATATAAAATTGCACTAATTATATTTGCCATTTTCTATGATAATATGGACACATCCTGTCATGTCAAGTTCGTGAATGTGTGAAACACCTGCAAAGTCATCCATTGACCAGGAAAAGACAATCATGTATGGTCATGCATCAATGTATTTTGCAAACATGCAAAGTTAATTCTACATTCAATTCAAACTAGTTCTACTTAAAAGAAAACAAAAATCAATGCACCACATTTGGTTTTGGGTATTTAATAAAATACAATGTTTCCTGGTTACTATTATCCACTTATATTTAAATATCAAATAACAGGTATTCAATGACACTTTTCACACGAGTTTCCCTGTTACCCAATTCTTTAGTTCCTACAACCCCAATCCCACCTCCGCCTCCAGAGCTTTTTGGTTACAGGGTCATAATCTGAGGCCAGCCTATTTATCAGCTGGTCCTCATATTAAGCACTTTTCTTGCCACATAGAAACTATAAATGTTGCTGAAACACCTTCTTATACCATAAGTATTACTGATAGGCAGGACCATCTCATTGAAATTAGGCATGGCAGAACTGTCCCGAGCCACAAGTTTATAGAATCATATATTTAATGTGTATTGCTTTAATTGTATAAAAACCTATGTCTACAAAGTTAACTTTTTGCACTCATCTGAACACAGTGAAACCACTGATCTGCACCTGCTCCTGGTTGCTGTGGAATCCTTAGTTCATAAACAAACTTTTCACAACCCTTTCAACAGGTGTGATAGAATACAGAATGGTTCCTCCTTCCATGCAAACAGAACAGCAGGGCTGAGGTTCAATTTCTGAGAGTGTACCAGTAAGAGTAGAGGTGACTATCATGAAAATGGGGAAATTAATTTTATTTAAAAAAACAAAAAACCAAACCAACAACTTATGTTTCTCCATTACAGAATTCTTGAAATAAAAAGATTAAGCCTCCACCAGCACAGCCTGGGTCAATATCATAAGTTCTCTGAGAAAACCAAAGGTCATTTCCAGTGGGATGCCAGCAAAGATGAAGCTACATTGCAACACAGCATGTCCTATTTAATTCCCTAGTGAAGAAGCAGCAGAAATTAATGCAGTGGGATGGCTGTTGTCCTGCTGGAAGTCAAAACTATGTATTGAAAGAACACAGCAGAGAAAAGAGCTCTTATGAACAGATACAAACTCTGGCTCCAATTCCTGTGTGGGATTACACATTTGATTTTCTGATTTCTGAAAAAGTGAGCATGAATGCAACTGTAACTTGTCTGTATAGCTGGCAAAAACCTTTCACACAGTCTTTGCATCTCTGAACCACCTGCTATGGCAGGCCTGCCCCTAAGCTTCACTAAAACACCACCAAACCTGGTATGAACCACAAATAACCTCAAGTTTTACAAAAGAGTCAGCCCTGCCAAGTGTTTCAGACCAGAGAAGTTCAGAATAACATTTGAGTTCATCTGAATAATAATTTTCTAGGGCCCTGTGTGACCTACCTCCTTCCCTCCCTTGTTTCTTCCTCGGGGTTTAGCTGGAGGGAGGCTGGGCTGTTGCACCCTTTAAAATCACCACACTGTCAGAAAGACAGTAGTCAAAGATTTGGACCACAAGCATTAGGAATACAAGCTAATAATGAATTTAGTAGTATGGGACTCAGCTTTTAAAGTCTCATTTTTCTGAATAAATCTAGCCTAACAGATTTTGAGGAGAGTAGCATTAAAAAAACCTATCATTTCTATCTACCAGTAAAAATGAAAATAATATACTGTACACACAGTCATTTGTTATGGGATTTAAAACACTGATAGTAGTCCCATTATCATAGTCCTGGCATCAGTAAACATTTGTTTTGTATTAGAAAGAATCCAAAGAAGCTAATGCCAATATACATTCAGAAAGAACAACCACCTCAAAGAATTCTTGTAGGCAAAATTGCTCTTTTTTTTTTTACAAGCTTCAGGATTAGAATATCTGAATATCTGTAGCTCTTTTAGAATATCTGTAGAATATCTGTAGCTCTGCCTTGTGAGTGAGAACACATGCCATCCTTCCCGCAGAGCTTCTCTGTTTTTCAAGAACTCATCACTTTATGCTTGTACAGAACAGAGCTGTTTAACTGTGGCAATAGGTGGTCTAATGAAATATTACCGAACCGTTTCTCCAAGGGCTCCTTTGTTCTCAGGATCACAGTGTTTACTTTGGACCTTTTTTCTGGAATTGCTCCTTGGTGCCTGATTGATTTGATGAATCACTGGGCCGCCACCGCCCCTTGACCCTGCTCAAGAACAGGAATGTTTCTCCAAGGCTGGCAGCTCGTGCTCACTCCAGGCGCTGCTCCAGGTCTCCGAGGAGGAGCAACTCTTTCACCACACATAGTCTCCTTGGAAGAGTCCTGTTGACATCACCAGAATTGGCTTCCCTTGCACACTGGTGGTAGGAGATACAATTCAAGGAGATGTGAAAGGCACAGGAGGATGGGGGAAAGAATGGCCTTCTTCCAGTCACAGGTCAAATGTATTTTTTCTTCACCAGAGCCAGAAACAGATCACTTCAAAGTGACACTAGGGATTTGAGGCTGTTGGCCTGAGTGCAGCTGGGATTCCAGCTGAGCTGCTGTTGTTTGTTTAGGAACAATTGTTCTCAGTCAGGAACTTCAGAAAACAGCATATGTTTGGAGAGGCAGGAAGATGCTACCACTGCTGTGAAGTACCGAGTGTCCTCATGTCCCCACTCTGACTGCAGTGAGAGCTGAGAGCTCTCAGCACTTTGTTGACAGTGGTCATCACCTCATGATTAGGTCCATGGACAATTAAGGCTTTCAGATATTCCCACACAGAAGTGATGAAGAGTTGCAAACATGAGTTTCTGATTCTCACTACTGTTATGAAGTGTGACTACTGAAACTTTTATTTCCACTTTGAGTTTTTGTCCATATGTGTACTCCTCTACTGGTATGCACGCAAAATATGGGGTTGCAATTTGAAATTGTTGGCCTGCAGGATCTTCTGGGGACATTCCTTCTTCTTCTTTGTCCACCTGCTGTGATGCCAAGCTGTAAGGGGTAGGGTAGTTCATGTATAATAGCACAGTTTCTTCTCAGCAATCATGTTCTCCCAGGATAATCATTGGTATTATAGTCAATAGATGCAATAGTAAAAGTGTTAGCATTTTTAGTAACAATGCTAATAAGTTATTTGTTCCCTGAAAGTTCTTTAATCAGATTTAGTTTGTAGACAGAAATCAAATGAGATTCCTTCTTTGGGATAAGCTGTTCCACACTGGGATTGCTCGATTGAAACAATTTTAAGACAAAATTAATTCTTGCTTAATAAAAGCACCTTTTTACTAAGAAAGACTTCAGAAACTGCAAGAACTCTTTAAGGAGATCTAGTCATCATCTGTACTCATGTCCTTATCTAATTATCCATGTGGAGACTAGAATAACTGCTAAGATTTTTTTACAGAGACCAGAGGCTTTGTTAAGTTCAGTAATAGAAAGGAAATCAACATTATGTACTTTTGCTTCTTTACCTTATGTCTGTGCTGGTTCAGAAAAAAACTCAGAGAATTGAGTAGAATCACAGCAGCAAAGGACATCCAGATCTTGAATGATGCAATCCTTCTGTTCTGCTTCTGATCAGATTTGGGGCATTTTTTAACAAGCATGTTAAAAACCAGGACACTTGAAAATACTACAGTGGAAAACAAGAAAGGTGGTTTTGGCCTATAAACTGTTACTTATGAGATTAAATTGATACTGGATTGCATGGGAGGACGTGATATAGGAAAAAAATAGGTCTTCAAATATGTAAAAGGTTGCCACAGAGTTTGGCAGTGAAGTATTGCTTGTGTTCACTGTGGATAGGACAAGAAGTAATTGATTCAAAGAGCAGCTAGAAATACTTCATGAATTAGGGAAATTCTTCTGTCTGTAGCTGTGGTTAAGCGTAATATTTAGGGCTGTTGTGAAATTCCTTCTCTGAAGAACAGACCAAGAAAATTATCTGTCAGGAATGGGTTAGATAGAGGCTGCCCTGTCTTGAGGAAGAAGCATGGATCTGGCCCATGGATCTTTCCTATTCTACAGCAATGATTCGATATAATATAAAATTATTTTTCATTGAACTAGAAAAAGCAGACCCTTGAATGACATGATTTTTTTCTCCCTAAATATTTTCCTACCTTTTCCCCTGAATGTATACCTTTTTCTTTTATCCATATTACCATAGACAATGTCAGTGTCCAATGCCATGAATGAAGATAATTAGTCTAAAAGATCTTACCTGCTAGAGGACAAACTATACTCATTCCTCTCAGCTTTTCAAATACTGCCTAAGACTTCCCATTAGATACTAATGTGAAAGAGTAAAATCTGACATTTTGGAAAATTCTGTTCCTCCATGACCTTCTGTGGCAATCTGGGGAAACTCCTTTGACCTGCCTCTTACACAATTCTCCATCTGCCCTTCTCTCCTCTCATGGCTTCCACACAGGCTTCAACATGTGTACCTTTAGTCTATCTTGGGCACTTAACAGATGTTCCAGGACAGCAAAATGCATCTCAAACTGTGCTTGTGCAGTACCTAGCAAGGCTTGACTAGTGCTAATACAAAACAAAGAAATTAAAACTTGGTTTTGTTTCTTTGCTTTAGTTCCACATGAATAGACCACTCATGAGGGTTCTGAGGTATTTCCAGGGACACATGCAACTCCATAGGCACTGGAATTCATGACTGGCTTCCAATCACTCTTTTAGCTGAATATTCATTCCTCAGGAGCTTTATAAGACATCAAAGAGAAAGAGATTAGAGATCTGCTAATTATGAGGAAAGATTTCAGTCTTTTTGTAACTTACTAGTAAAAAAGAGAGAATCCACATGGAAGAGAAATCTTAATCAATCCTATTGGCACAAAAATCATATGTACTTTATAATCTTCAAAATGTCTGTCAAATTCAGCTCTGTCAAGTCAATTAAAAAACTTTCCAATGAGCTTAAAATTTCTGCTAGTAAGTCTTTTACTAGCAGATGATAGACAGATGGAGAGCATAGTTGTGCCAGCTTCATTTCTTTGGGAAACTAGGATTTGTAAGAACCCTACTCCAGTTGCCAGTTAATTTTTCACAGCAAGATCGATACAAAGCACGTTCTGTATCCTTAATAGTTTACTTCTTTTGCATGTGTTTATTTTGTTTCTGTTTTAAACTTTTCTTATTTCAACTACTCTCAAAACAAATTATTTTCAGTCAGAAAAATAAAGAGATGGAAGTCCTTGCAAAGATGCATCATCACAATTCTCTCTGAGTGTCTAATTTTCGGATGGAAAGCAGGTATCTTGGGACCACTCAGGTAGTTCTGTTAGTGGTTAAAGCCAGTTCCATTTCTAGACATCTACTGGTCTAAGCAGGATTGTACTGACTTCCTGCATCTGTCTAATAGAGTAGTCAGGACCCTGTCTTCTTCCAAGATCTGTGTGATTTGATAGTCTGCATGTGGTACTAAATACAGGTTAAATAGAAGATAACTGTACAGCCTTACACATATCACTGTCTTAAACTCAGATTTAAGTTCACCACTGATTACAGATTTTCCTGCTCAGTCTAATTTGCTGTTGAAGCTTTGCCATTAACAATGAAGTGCCTGAATCTAGTGCTTCTAGCAGTCTGTGTGCAAGCTCCTTTATTTTTCCATAATTTTCTATAGGGTCATTGAGTGGCTGAAGTGGGAATGGACTGCTGGAAAATGTCTAGCCCAACCCCCCTGCTCCAAGCAGAGCCAGCTGGAACAGTTACTCAAAACTGATTTTTGGTTTAGTGATGAGATTTCTTATATCCAAGCAATGGCCTATATATCCCAGCAGCATTACTAAATTTTTAGGAAATTACTTGTATCTATTTCAATATTGTTAATAACGCTAAAATTAGCAATGTCAGGTGAATGCAGCTGCTAGGATCCAGAATCACAAGCATTTGTGTTTTTTCCTATCTGATCAGAGATTTTTGCTTAAGTTCAGAAATAAGTCATTAATGAGTTATTCTATTCAAATACCTTAATGCAGGGATGTGAGTCAAACACAAGGTCAACTTGGATGAAGTCACTCCATTGAACACAGGCAGTGAATCCTCCTGAATCTATATAGTCAAACAAACACTTGCTCTTGTCTGCCTGGATAAAATTAAGTGCACCTTGAAAAGAATGATTTTATTTATATCCCACTAGGAGTTTGTAAGATAAATTTTCTCACTTAAAGGCTGTATCAGAAAAATATGGAATAATTATGATTTTATATTCACTTTTGAGTAGATCACAACTGGAATGGTGTTTTCTCTCTGCATCCAAAAGAATTGTTTTTTTAAGTCTTCTTTTGGCTTGGACTTGAGCTTTTCAGCTTTACTTCTGCTATCTTATACATCTAAATTAAAAAACAAAAAAAATCATTCCAAGAAAAGACTGTTTTCCTATGCTAACTGAAAAGAATTAAAAGACTGTATAAAAAAATAAGCTGGGTGTAAATATCTACTCAGATGGTTAAATGCCATTTCTGGCTGGGTTTGGTAGTTAGTTTTCTTGCCTTTCCCCCTTTCCTCCCACTCTCCTCACTCCCCACTTCCCCGCCCTTTATTTACCATAAAATCTTTTGTGTCAAACATCTGGAAATAAATTTTTACTTACAGCTATATCTGCAAATGGGGCATTGTGCTACACAGACGAAATGGAATGGCCAATCCCTTATGACCAGCATTCCTTTGGGAAACTTGATTTAACAGTTGCCCTCAGCTCAATGTTAACAATCTCAAATAATTGCTGTTTTCATCTTTAAGAGCCCTCAGCATTTCCTAGCTATGAAGATGGATCAGTCACCTTCATATGCTTCTGATAGTATTAAGAAAACAGAAAAAGAGAAAAATCTCCTTAGCAAAAGGAATATAAGTGAAGATTGCCATCTCTCTGAACTCACTCGGAGGAAGATAACGTCTATTTTTTATGCATACATCAAACTCTTCATCCTGCTTTTGCACAAGTGAAGCAAGAATTTGGCTTTCTGATTTTATAGTTATTTTATAAAAATTGCACAGCAACAAAGAAAGCCTAGCAGCTGCCTGCTGATGCACACAGCACTGCAGCTCCCAGGGTATCCTGCCAGGCATCTTAGGTGGTTCAGATACTGGCTGATAGTCTCTGAAGACTACACCATACATTTCTGCAAGTACTGAGTATGACCTGGGCAGAGTATTTTTATTCCTCTGCCCACCTCTTTTGTGTGGTTTGTCAGTTGCTATAAAATTTTATGCAATTTTATTGCTGCTGGTTTTCCTGTACTCAATTCCTCTAAGCCACATCTGGAATGTTACATGTCTGCATCTGACAGATTTCTGCTGGCTTTTCAACAGCTTCAGCAAAGTGACATTGGCATAAATACTGTAAAAACGTGGAAGTCCCTTTGCAGAACAAATCATCACAATATGTCTCTATCTGCCACTGAGTCTGAAATGTTAGTACTGATATTTTTTGTCTATGACTATTTTGAGTCAGGAGCTATGCTGTTGTTAACAGGAATTGTGCAATAAGTACATTTTTCATTGTAAATTGCATGCTAAGCCCTGTGCACATGAGCATTTACTTTGAATGTGTTTAAATACAGTTTTGTCTATTTGCACAGACATAGTGACAAGTGCTTTTTGACTGACTCACAGGGTGAGTAAAGTGAATAAAGGTAGTATCCTTGACTCAGTAATCAACAGAAAACCTATATTAATAGACTTTATTAATTGAGCTTCCTAAGGTTTTGTGTCTCACAGTTAAACCACACAAATTCAGATGCACTCCCCCTACTCCTCACCATGCATAGTCTTAGTCTCACCAGAAGGGTTGGACTTTTCCCTTCCTCCATGGCAGCATCTCTGGCACTCATCAAGGTCCGTAACACTTTCTGAAAACATCTCTCTCTGACAGTTAAACAATTCTCTTTATAGTACACAAAATGTGTTTCATTTAGTAGGAAAATAAGGAAAATTATTTTTTTGCAATGTATGCCCTGAAGTGAAATATCATCAATAGAAATAGAATGAAAAAGAACTTTAGGTAGATAAGGTAGCAAATATATTTGCATTCACAGTTCTGTATTAGACAAATTTTACAAAAAATCCCCTTGGCTTAATATACTTCAGGAAATTAAACTGAATAAAATTTAGAAATCCCTAAAAGCTCCTATCAGGAGCTGCTGTTTGATGCTGTTGGATCTGGCAAGTAGCAGTAGCAATTCCTACCATCAGCCTTTTTGTCTTAATTTTTCTTTTTTCCCCTTCTCAGGACCTGACAGCCTGTAATGCTGACTGACTCCCACCACCTTGGCACTGCTATGCACTTCTGAAATTTGTGGCAGGTAAAAATGGGAGGATTTTCTATCTTTCCTATTGGTTACCCTAAGAGAAATGGTACAACTTCTCATGCAATAGTGATGTCACAGACATAAATCTGTGTCACAGCCCCAGATGATGAGATAGAAAATTATGGTTATGGCAGGAAATTAAAATGCTCTGAGATTGTTTCCTTTTGAATTAATAACTTTTCACAGTTTCAGTTTTATTTTACATTTCAAAGGCGAAACTTGTTTAACATAAGTGTCAAACTTTTTGCTAAAAAAATATATATGTATCTCAAAATTTTGAACATGTCAGTGGAAAACTGGCAATCATGATAAGGCAAATTGCCAACATTGGCTCATCCAACAAGGACACATCTATGCAGATTATTGAATGAACAGTAGAAGAGGTAAAGATACTTCCATTTATTACCTTATTAATCACAGTGAAATGTTTGCAGTTTCTTGCAAAAAATTAATCTTTCTTCTTGAGAAACACCAGTTCTGTGTCTTGAATTTTTAGATGTCACAGCCCAAAGGTTTTTCCAAGCCATTCCTCAGTGTTAAAACTTTACTAGAATGTTGCAGCAAGGGGCGCAAAAATGTGCATTGATAATATCTTTTCCATATCCATATGGAAATGCAGCATAAAAATTGGACAGAAAAGTGAACTTCCTCTTTATAAGAAGGCCATATGTGCCAACATACACATTCATTTCTTTTGAGACTACAGAAATTAATGCAAGCATTTTACCAATAATCTTTTATTTCTGAAAGTACTACAAAAACTACAGTGGCTCCACTCTGTTTTGGGAATTGTGCATGACCTAAGATGTTGATATGAAGTAACAGCTGATATTAAATAGGTTGTGATTTACCAACCACATTGGGAAATCACAATATTTAATGCTCTGTCAGGAGAAACATGAGAGGGAAGAAAGCATGTATATAATTAGGGAGCTAAACAATGCACACTTTTTGAGAAATAGGACCTACCACATTATGAACTTATCCTGGACAGGAATGAAAATGCACAAGCAAAGATCCTTCCAGTATTATAACACTACAGTGGTTTGCACTGGAGTTTCTCTAAGAACTCTTTCAAATCATTCCATGCTCTGGGACATACAGGAACACTATAAGACCCTAGGTCATAGAAGGAAAAAAAGCAGCACTGGCACAAATGTTCCAGAAATAAGCAAGTAAGACTGTTTCATTTTAGTCTGTATGCAACATTAAGAAAATAAATAAATCTTAAGTGCAGTATTCAGGTGCTAAATCTGGAACTAGATTGTACACAGATGCATTGGCCTAAGGCTAGGGGAACATATTTTTAGTACAAGCAACACAGAAGCCATGGAGCTAATCTGCAGACCTCAATGGGTGAAGCAACTATCCATGGCTTTGGTACATATTCCCCCCTTCTCTGTAGAAGACTGTGTCCAGGACAGATGTAAGCAGGACTTCTTACCTTGGCTATTTCTTTGGCTGTCATGACAGGGCAAGTGGATTCGTGCCACAGATGCCAGGTTCTGATTTCAGTAACTCAGTTGTATGGTATCTCTCATCAGAAGGCTGTTGATGCTTTTGGAAGAGAACTGGAACAGTTCTTCCCTACACAGAAGAGTCAAATGGTTCTGGATAGCACATTCCTGCCCAGGGCATGTGATTTCAGTAAAAACCAGATTTCATATCTTCCATGCAGTTAAGAATGGTTGCTAATAACAAAAATCATCTCCTCATTTTTATGTTACTGTAGATGGAAACAGAAAAAAAACCAACCCTAAGAACTGAAAAGATTACATGAAAGATCCATCAATCACTGCAAAAAAGTGGATATTATCCACGCATCTTCAAATACAATATAGTAAATATTTCACTCCCACCTTGAAAATATTCCATAGATATTATTTATCTTAATAATAAACTCAGATAATATATTGAATACAAGGGTCATTTTTTAAAATTAGGCATTAGCTCCAAAACATTTTTCTGTACTCAAAACTGCAGATATGTTTGAAAGTCTGGACCTTACCACTGTAACCTGCCAGTGTAACAGTCTCAACCTGCTGAATATAACAAGTTAGCAGGAAAGAGTTCTTTTCATCTCTGCCTCCAGCATAGTGACCCATGGTTGAATGAATAACTAGAAGGTAAACAAGAGAATATGGAAGCATTCAGTTAAGATTGCCTATCTTAATTTCTCTTAAAAGGAGGTAAATTCATTTTTAGAGGAACTTCTGAACAGGAAATAGCAGGAGCTGGTTGGTTTTTTTTTCATATTGTTGTCATAATGACTTGTGCCTTCTTGTTTTAAAACAGATGGTGTTGTGATAAAGTCATTGCCCTAGTGTTCAGAATCTCTCTGCTTCATTTTTGCTCAGCTACAGCTTCCCTTTTCCTTATGTTTAGGAGCAGGAGGATATTATCTTCTCACACCACAGGGATGGCTGATGCTAGGCATGAAGAACAGGTTTCTTGATTGTCCAGTGATGGACAATCAAGAATACAGCTTCTATGCAGAGTTGAGAAATCTTCCTATCTATAACCATGAATGGCTTATTTAATTCCATTTAATGAATAATACTGATATAAGGTGTATTTCAAGTTTGGACAACAGTCTTTGGTGAAGACATCAAATAAGCTGACCCAAAAAGATAATTTATCATTGTTGACCTTTGTAGTATTGTTAAACAAACAAAGATAATTTTAAAGTCTTCAATAAGAAATAATTAATTAAATCATATGGAGGGATTTGGAGCTGCAGAAAAAAAAATAGTCTCAGTGTTCTCTGTATAAAATTGAGTTCGCTTCCTTCTCAAATAAGTGGGAGCTTTACATTGATACATAACAAATCTGAAAGCAAAGTGACTCTTTATTTCTGTCTTTTAAAAAAATTTCTTAAAATGCAGACTTTCCAAGAAGAAAAAAAAACCCAAAAAATAATGTGGTGTATTGCCATTTTACTGCCTGCATATGCTCCATTTCTCTGAAAAGTGTGCAGATCTTAATCTGAGCATTTAACAATGTTCTGGTTTCCTTCCCTCTCCTTTACAAGCATTGGAAATTTTTAAATGGAGGACTGTTGTTCTCTAGAACAGTGACTGACAATATCTTTGGAACTCAATCTTACTTGAGAAGGCAATTGATCTTCCAGTTGTCACTAGTTTCAGCTCAAAACACTGTCCTTTTTTCTTCAGCATCCAGGGTGAGCTACTGCATATACTTAAACCCACTGGATTACATCCACATCCAGATGGGTGGTCCTTTGCTTCTGGCTGCAAAAACCTAGACACTGAGCGGAATCTTTAAAAACCAGGACAGATTAATTTGCTTGGGCTGCAGCTCTAAAATACTTTAAACTCAAAAATACTCCAGTCTCACTAGCTAGGAGTGCCTTAAGGATTTCTTTCTAGCAGAGGTTATTGCTATTTGCAAGAAGGCAGAAGCAGCAACTCCAGGAAGTACACTGGATTGAATGATCAGTTGAAGACTGCCTTGCATGAAACCAAAACCATTAGGTTTCTTTTTCTTCACACATATGGAAAAAAAAAAAGCATTGATCAAAAATTATCCTTTTCAGTTGCTAACAGTGCCTGCAGCTTGCTGTCCTTTCCTTTGTTTTCTTTTCCATCAACATTATTTAAAGAGAAAAAATCAGCTCATAAGGAGAGTGTCAAGCCATTACTGAATGACTGACTGAAAGATGTTACTGACTGCGAGGAGTTACTGAATGACTATGTAATCTCAATGACTAAAATAATGTTCTAAATTACCAGTTACTTTATTACAGCTGTTGCTAAGATTTCAAGTGTGATTTGTAATGCAGCCCTCCAGCTTCCAGAAGCTGGTGCATTTCGCAGTGCTGAAAAGAGTTTAGAACTGACAGCAGGGGTCTGAAAAGAAATTTACTTGCTTCTAAAAGAGAAACACCAAACACTTCTGGCTTTAAAAATATCAAGAAGAACAGGTAATGATCAGTGATAATTGACAAGAGGAAAGGTTTTAAAAAATCTGTCCAATTCATCAGCCTGATTCCAACTGTGGCCAGTAGCAGCTGGCTAGGGAAGGCATAAAGAACAAGCCAAGTGCAGAATGATACTGAACCTTTGCAAAATATGTAGATTTTTCTCTCTGTGTGTGCATGTGCATATATGTAACATATCTGCACAAGAGCTAAAATGATAGATTTGAAGAAGGCCATAAACATGGGGAGCATCCTGTATCTACAACAAAATATCAACACAACAGCTGATCTTTTCAGCAAGCAGAGAATATTCTTCTACCTTTGATGTACCCCATGAATCCATTACAGACACTTGCACAAAGCAGTAAAAGCAAAGTAGGATATTGTTTCTCTAACACACAGATGTATAGACGTATCATGAAATATATACTAATAATTCCTTTCCAAAGTCTGTGAGAAATCAAGCCTGTCAATGAAATTAAACAGCAACAGACCTGAAATTGTTAAAAAGGAAATTTATACTGCACAGAGTGTATAATCAATCTCCAGAGCTCTCAATAGGAGGAAAATTTGGATTAAAAATCTGGGATATTTATATGAATAACAATAATATTTGCAGTTATGTTAGGGCAAAATAAACCATGCAGGCACAAAGGCAGACCCACCCATTTACTGCCAGGGGCTAAGAATAATGTTTTCCTTCTAGGAGTGCTAATGTATGGTTTTTAATGATGAATACTTGACACCTTCCTCTAGTGAATTTGATACAGGCACCTTTCAAGAAGTAGGATAATAGATTAGAAGAACTTCTGGTTTAATCAGCACCAGGTTTCTTTTCCTTCAAAGTCCCCCTTCCTGATCTACAAGGGCGGTCTTCTCCACAATGGAAACAATGCTGTGCCAAGTCATTACATAGTTATATTTTTTTTTCAAACGGCATTAGAGAGCAGATGTTCCATGCAAGCATTCGAGCTCTTGCTCTGCGGATGTCTGCAGCACAAACTGAACACTGACTATCATCCAGCTATCACTCAAGCAAAACTCCCACTGAGCTGACCAAGATGAGGGCTTGGCCCACTGACCGTGATAGTCTGTGCAGCTCCTGTCCCATCGTGTAGATAGCAGGGAGTACACACGTATGTTAGTATTCATGATGTATTATTTGGTCTGCCTGATGTGCAAAATCACAGGCATAATCCTTGGGTTGAATTACTGCCTTTCTTTCTGGAAGAAAACATGACAAATCTGCTTCTCTTATAATGCTGTGCGCTCATCTTAACTTTTCAGAATTCAGTGACTTATCTAAGTTTACCCAAAACCCTCACATTTTAGAAGACGTCAAGAAGTCTCATCAGAACTTAATTTTAGGAAGGTTCCAGGATTTCCTGATTTTCTGGCCCAAAACCAGTCAGATACACACAAGATATAGCAAGTATTTTAAAGGTGATTAAATTTTACTAGGTGGGAACATGATGCCCAGGGAAATGAAAAAAATTCTGCCTAGTATTACTCATATATTAGTGGTAGAATCCTCACCTGCTCTATTCAGCTTCCCCTTGTGAGAAAAAACAGCTTCTCCACAGGACTTTCAGACCTTCTTCCATACCCATATCTTTTTGGGAGCCGTATGTGTAGACTCTGTATAATTTTTAAATATGTATTTTTACCAGCTTACGCAAATACTTTTGAGTATATTCAAAAGTCTTAAAAAAGATAGAGCAATGGACACAGGTCAGAGGATGCCACTGCTTTAGGTGAACCTGTTCATTCGCAGCAATTCTACTTGTTTTGGTCCTTCCCTTCTGTTTTTCTCAGAGACCCTGTATTAGTGCTGAAGTGCTGCTGTTATGTTTTCACACATTTCCAGTAATTTTATTTTCCTGTCTTTAGTTTTGTGGGAGGTTGTTTGGTGCCATGAAGAGATTTTTTTCCCCATAGAACCATAAATAAGTGCTCATGTTCAAAACTCTCATGAAGATCCATACCAAAGAGTTTACAAAACTCTTGAGAAAGTGGACAATAAGTTCTTGACCACACTCCATTAGCTGAATAAGGTCAGTCATTGATGTCCTTGCAGCTGTCTACAAGACTGAACATTTGTATTGTTTAAAGGACTCACCAATAAATGTTCTGAAAGCTACATGGCTTTCTTGTGTAGTGTTTCAAGTACACTCATGGGAATAAAAAGCCTAGGAAACCAAATAGCTGGGGTATTTGTAAGGCCAAGAAAAGTTAGACCTTGTGTCCACAGCTCAAAACTGGCATTTTGACATGCTTGGCATGATTTTTCCTAATGCAATTCAAATTCCCCTCCCTGTGAGTTGTTTATATTCATAGGAAAGATATCTCATGCTAAGAATTATTTTATTGTATTTTATTCTCTTTGGTTTGTGATGATTCACTGGTTCCTGAAATTCTCCAGCAGGCAGGCAATCCCGACTCACACCAGTGAATCCCAATGACTCAGATGGGACTCAGAAGCAGCAGTTGCAAAATAAGATATATTTGTTCAAACACATGGGCCAAATACAGAGAAGCAGGACAGAAATTTCTCATTCACAACGCTATAAATAAAATTTGTGATTGTTTGCCAGATAAAGACTTCATGGGGAACGATGTCTTGTCAGAGATACTAGGAAACCTGCTGTTTACAAACTTAGAAGACAGTCAGTGATGTTTTAACAAAGCAACAGATTTCTTGGTTTGCTTGAAATAACCTGGTTTACAGCAAGACAATAGGCTTAGCTAAGGGCTTAGCAAAATGGAATATTTTCTTTAAAGAAAAACTGTAACTATAAAAAAGGTAAACAGATTTTGGATTATAAAACCTTTTTACAGTTTATTTCCTATTATTAATTTCTAAATATATATATATATATATATATATATATAAATGAGGATCTGACTAAATGAATCAGGACAACAACTGATAAATGTCTGTCCTTGTAAACAAATAAATAATTATTTACAATCTTTGGCAAAACAAAATGAAATTTCATTAGTCTCACTCTCTCACACACACTTGCAAGGAAAAAAAAAGAAAATGAAATTTAAAAACCCATCATAAATAATTTACATAGAATAGGAAAATTATGATACAGTCCAAATATTAACATCTTCATCCCTAAACTGATGTTTCTGTCTGACAAAACAAAAAACCCTACACAGCCATTACTCATTATATTTCATGAAGTCATCCTCCCTTCCACTTGGAAATTGGGGATGCCACTTGAAACATGAAAAGAAACTGAAATATTTAAAAACCTCATGAAGAGGACTTGTGAAAACAACAAAATAATCCAAAACAAAAGAAAAACCAGCAACAAAACAAGCTAAAAATTTTTTAAAAATTGATAATATGAATACTATAAAATGTGCAATAAAGCCAGCAACTGTTGATTCCTTTCTAATGAATACAGCCACAAAATCTATTTCAAAGGAGAAAAAGTTGATTGGACATTTAGCTCACTGTGCCCTAGAAGAAGGCAGAGGTACTGTATTCTTCCATCAGGTATCCCATCTATGAATAAAATTACACCAGCCTGTGTTATTTTTATGAACAACGCTCATAAATCTTAAACAAAACAAAAATGTTAAACATGTCTATATGATTGTTTATCTGAGTAACTGTTGTATCTGTTTAGAATAAACACTGGTACCCCTTCAGCATTATTTAAGAAGTTCTATATACAGCAGACATAGGTAACAATACAAAAATATTAAAATAAGGGTAACTGGATATATATATTAAGGTTCCATTTGTAAATTCCTTATTATTATTCATTTAATTTTAAAGTATACATGACTATAACCCATGGAACTATACTTAAGTGTAGGCCATGCTTTGACAATATCTACATATTGTGATCTGCTTTCAAAAATTGGTTTAAAATACCATTATTTGTGAATTTATTGATGGATCATTATTATTATTTGTGTATTGATGGATTATATGCTTTAAAATCAATTATCAGAGAAGGTAGCTTGGCATTATAATCACAATAAATACTAACAAAATATTTATAAATGGAACCTTAAATTCATATGTTACCAAATTAAGTAATGGCAAGCATTGCCGCCTTTTCAAAAACCCACATCAGGTTTCAGGATGTCAAAGTGCTTTTTGCAGCAGAGGTGGAAAAGTGGTTCAGGTTCATTTTGCTCCACATAGTCATGGTATATTCTTTATTACAAGGCAATGCAGAATATGATGAAAACACGGCAACTGGACATAATTTTTTGAAAGTCAGACAATAGTGATAGCTTCAGATGTTTAAATAAATCACTCTTCCCTTTCACATGAGAGTTTCTAGTTCAATTCTGTTTGGCCTAAATAAAGCCCCTACTAAAGAATGTTTTAGGTTGCAAATTTGACAGTTCTACCAGTAATAATTTTAAAGAGTATTACTAAGAGCATCCTTAACAACTAAGCACCTTTTTGAATCAAGAAATGTTTATAACTGATCTTTAATATCCAAAGTAATTTTTACTGTTGGTGTGACCCTCCATTACTTTGCTAAAATTAGACCCAGAAGCTCTGTGTTACAAGTCCAGTCTTGATCAGAGCTAGGAAGTGTCAACCGTACACCCAAAAAAATTAAGAGATATTTTTCCTCACTTAAACATAACAACTGATAATCATCATCCCCCCTCTTTTTCTCCATATATATAAATACATTAAGTAATTACATTTTTTTATATGTAAACGTCATTCTTTAAAAAAGACAAGTAAACAAACACATTTTGCTAAGTTTTCACTCTACAAAAATGTTCTAACGTATCAATCTGCTTTTGCTTCAGTGGTGGGTCCGACATTCACGTTTAGGTTTCGTTAGTCCTGGCTGTGAGAAGGCACTTGGGTGGAAGGGTGGCTGAAACACTCCTGGCAGCTGGGAGGATCCTGGAGAGTGGAGCATGAGGAAATAGGACAGGAGGTACACAAAAATAGAAACTGGGAGTACCAGGGTACACTGAGGTGTCTGGGTTGCATAGCATCTACAGTACTTTGCTGGTAATGCAGCAACCACTGCTCAAGCATCTGAAAGAAAAGGGAAAAGTATATTAATTGTGATTGGGTTTTTTTTGTTTAGGAAGTCAATCAAACAAGAACTCCACCATGATACACTTAGGAGATGTAGCACAACACCTTCTGTTCTTCATTTTTCTACAAACAGGAGGACATACTGAAATAGCCTACAGAGGACAGTGGATATACAGAGAGAATTCTAAGCAAGTCTCTCTCAGAAATTTCTACCTTATTTTTTCCAGGTGGATAGTATTAAACATCTGGGGTTTATTATTCAAATTGAGATTATTCTAGGGGCAAGCATTTCACCAAAGGTTTATGCCATGCTATGATACTACAGATTGCTTTTCATTTAGAGGATACTTTACATTTAGACACTTTGTGCTTGTTCCACAAGTTATGAAAGGCTTAAGCATCTTCCAAACATTTTTTTGTAACTAACCTCTGCATTCATATTTGAGGTCAGAGAAATAGACCATCTCTTGAGAGAAGACAAAAAGACCTAATCGTCCACCAGCAAAAGTTGTATCATAGATTGGTCCAGAATCCACCATGACTTGTTTCCCTTCATAAACCAACACTCTGTAAAGAAGAACATAAATTAAACAAGGAGGATAATACAGCATCCAGTGTAAGAGCTGGTAACAGTCTCTAAAAACTGGAACAGAATTAATTTTAACAAGGCACCAGAAAACCCAACCTCATTGCAGGGATCACTTCTCATCTCTATCTCACACCCATGTGGCTGGCAGCCATAACACATTAATCAAAAGCAGTAGGGCTGCTCCTTTAGTGTTTTCATGCACACCATCTGCAAAAGATTTCCCAGTTCTTTATTTAGAACAGTCATGTCTCCTGGAATGAACTATGTCATGTACTAGCATTCACTGATAAGCCCTTGTCCCAGTGAACTCAGGGGTTAGCACACAACCTTGTCACATCACTGAACAAAGCTGTCTTTGCAGCTGTGTGAACAGCTGATTTACTTATCTTTAGGTGCAAGGGCCAACATCAGAAATTGTAAGAACCATCGCTTTAGTCAAACAAAGCATTAATTGGAGACATGCTGAATCTCAATTTCAGACATTTTAAGAGCTTAGTGAAAGCTGGAAGGATTTGGACACAAAGAGCTAGACTAATAATATATTGGAAAAGGAGAACTTGGTTTCTTTGGTTCTTGGGGGTCTTTTTTAGTATTGCAGGTATCAACCCTGGAGACAAAAGACCTCTAAAGTCAGCACTTCATTTTCTTTCTTTATCAGAGAGACTACATTTCCACAAACTTGGATCCTCTGCTTCTCCTGGGAGACTTTGAGATTGTTAGGCTCTCAGTCTCCTTGGCCAAATGAGAAATTACTCTATAGTTGGTTAATTAGACTAGTCTTTGGAGTCAGGGATTATTGTCCTGCTTCAATTGACAATGCATTAGTTATACACAGCAAGATGGCTTCACATGAGGATCACAACCCCTGAGCAGCTTCTAGAACTCAGTGGTTAGGTAGGGGCAGACTTCTGTTTAGACAGAAATGCATGTCCAGCACTTGTAATAAAGTGTTCTGTTTCCTGAAAAGTGCACAAAGATAAGTATGAAACAGCTCCCTCAGATCAGTATTTTATGGACAATGAAAAGAAGAGTAAAAAAATTATAGATTTTCATGTTAATGTAATCCTATTTAATAGAATTCTCAAAATATCAAGAACCCGAAACATATGGGAAAGAGTTTAATAATTCATTGAACCCACCAGAAAAATTACATAGCTCTTATGTTCATATGGAATTGATATTTCTGTACAAATAAGTTGTTTCATGACTTCATTAGTGAAAAAAATAATTAATTCATTTTCTATCAGAACACCCTTAAGTATGGAGAAATTTAGTGCCCCAAACCACAGAATTTGCTATGTTAGATTAATCTAATGTGATACCGGTGGTAACATCTTTTGTTTGACACTATGTAGATTGTATAAAGGACTTTACAGGTAAACAGCAACATGAATGAAAAAAAAAAGTTTCTTTTTGACCTATATCAGTCAATTATTTGCACTGCAATACACTGAAGGAAAAATAAACTTCTTTCTTTACAAAACCACGTAACTTAGTCTATCCTAATTTGTCTACACTTTGTCTTTCACAGACAAATGAAAACCTCCTTCATGTAAGCACAAGCAAGACCTTTGGCGGTAAGGCTTGACTCTACCCCATGAAAAATATCCTTTACAGTTCCAGTAGTTAGTAGAAGATAAAACTGACATGAGCAGTTAATGCTCAGTCTTTGAAACATCAGCTAAAAACAGCTGGGCTCTACAGAAAGTCATTTGCCACAGCTCCTTGTGTGCCTTACAGATGTGCTCATGGCCACTTCTGCACTGTCTTGTATAAGACACTACAGGAGACAGGATGCTGAAGGAGACAAGCCCTTGGCCTACTTCCCTGAGGCAATGCTCATGTTTATAATTATTTTCATTCACTGAAATCCCTCATGCTGGGGAGCAATCTCATGTTCTAATCTTGCTTTGAGTTTTGCTCACGAATTTTTGGTCTCCTTACAGAAAAGCTACTGAGAAAGAGGCCAATTTTTTTTAAGGGTATTTATCTGATATAAATATTGAACCATCCAGATTAAATTACATATATCTGAAAAGGAAAATAAATTATTCTGAAGATTATAAAGTGTTCCCAAAATGTTGGACAGTCACAGAAGTAACATATTTATCAGAAACAACTATGAAACTGGTAACAGCTTTTAAATCAATAGAGACAAAGCATTGCTACTAGAAAATGTAGAAGTACAGAAATATTTCTTACTTTATCAATCCTGTTTTAGGCCTATGAATCAAGTGCCACCTGTAAGCAGTATAATCTTTCCAGCCAATGTTCTTGGGATCATGCCACAAAGTACGCACCTGCAGTAGGAATACAAATGCCTTATTAGAAACACACCATGCCCCAGTAACTCTACATCCACCACAGCAACTGCCAAAGCTTACTTTCTGAGGAGTATGAAACTGAAAATAGCTTAACATTTGACTGTATCATCAAAATACTACTTTTATGGGGTGAAAGTAATGGAAATTTCTGCCTTAAACTGTCGATCAATTATTCTCCTGCTGTTTCATAGCTAGAGTCACTGAAGACTGTTAAAGCATTGAACCTTGACTTCCCTTATGACATCAAAGAATCAGCTGAATTGGAAGAGACCCACAAGGATCATCAAATCCAACTCCTGGCCATGCAAAGGACCATCCCCAGGGGTCACATGTGTCCAAGAGTATTGTCCAAATGCTTCTGGAACTCTTCAGGTTTGCACATACACACAACCAGGCTGACAGAGTTGATGCTGAATGAGTGCCTCCAGTGAGGGAGAGGAACTGCAGCTTGCACAGATGTTACTGCCTGTGGCTGCTCCTTAAAAATTCCCATTCAGTAACAGTCCTGTGAATTCATATCCACATGTGAAGCCCTACTAACCTAATTTCCAAAATGAACAAGTTTTTTCCATGGTTCAACCCTATCTGGAACAGCAGCAGTTTTTCTCTCTTTTTTCAATGTCTTTTCTCTTTTTCTGTCACTGTACTCTAAACCACGTGCAATTCAAACAAGCTGGAACACCAAAGAAGCAAGTGCCAATACAGAAGCAACAAAGGATTTGTGCATAACTGAGACATCGCTCTCATGTTCCTTTTGATCACACCTCATCTTCCCTTTTATGTGACTGTCTTTGAAATACAATGAATGTTTTACTATTGACACTACTAATAAGGGAATTAAAAAACACTGATAAACATCTGCAAAAATTGAGGTGTGAAAGGAAATTTTTTAAACATGTCCCTTATCTTTAAAATATTGTTTGCCTAAAAGTGCATCTCTCACCTGTCCAGGGGTGTTTCCTGTGTGCCAGAGAGCATTTCGTAAGTGCTCACCAGTACCAGTTGTTGAATTCACTACTTTGAGCGACACACCAGAATAGCCATAAGCCCTGGTGGGTTTGTCCTCCCAGTAGGTCTGAGTGACCTGCTTCCACATCAGAACGTAAAACCGACTGCTGGACTGGTAGCCAAAGACAAAGCCAGCGTAGTCATCATCACGGTCTGTGTTAACATAGAATGTCCCGCTGAAGTCAACAGAGCTGAACTCATCGTAGCCTGGAAGAAGACAAGAGAGACAAATCACTGCATTACAATGCTGGATCCAGTTACACACACCCAAGAGTCCCAGCTACATCCTGAATTTTGGTAGGAGACATAAGTGGTATTTCTCAGTTCCCCCACCTGTAGAAGTGGAGGTAATTACACTTGCCTGCATGAAGACTTCTGGAGAGAAATAAGTGGCTTACAAGGGGCATTGAAGACAGCAGACACTATACTTACAAAATTTTTTCAATTGTATATTTTATGTATGTTACAGTCACTGATGAGATGAATGGACAAAAAATGCAGGCAGCATTGCGCTGTTTATACTTCGGGCATATACACTGCCTCCATTGTAAGTCCAACATTTGCAGCACTAAAAACATGCATTTGTGTACCTTTTTTCCTACCTTTTCTACCATTTTATCAACCTTTTTTTCCCTTTCCTTATCACAGAATCACTTGCTACTTTTCCAGAGGTGACAAAATGATACTCACCTACAGCTATTCCAGGATCAGAGTTAGCAGTCTGTACCAGTTCCTTGCCTTGGTGGCGAATAACCCAGTTGGGATCAATCTGAGCCGTTCCCTTGGGGTCCAGAGGGACCATCTGGAACTTTCTGAAATCAGTTTCACTAATGGCATTGTTTTCAGGGCACACATCATAGATATCTGGAACATTGTCATTGTCAAAGTCATCTTTGCAAATATCACCTCTCCCATCACCTGTAAGCAATGTGAATAAGCAGAGGCAATTGTTAGCAATTTATCCAGCCCCACTTTATACATCACTTTGGAATCAGGGTGGGAAAAGTTGGAAGTTTGCTGTGTCGATGTAATTCACTAATGCTTGCATTACATTTTCAGTTTAATTTGTTCCAGATGTGGATATAACACCACATTTAAATATGTGATGCGCAAATCAATTCAAAGAATAGCATTAAAATCTTAATCTTCCACACATTACATTACTAAATATTTATATACTGTTGATAATATTAAACTATTTTTCAGACTCTTATCACTGTCTTAATATTCTTTCTGCAACAATCCATCTAAGATGTTCCAGATTGCAGATGCGTCACCTCTATGTCAAAAGAAAGCAGGGAGAATACATGCTTAGCCACTCTTCCACTTGTAGGTAGAACAATATGACTTATAAATAACATAGTGCTTCAAAAAAATGTATGAGAAAAGAAGGCAGCACTTCATTCAACAGGGTTAGCCTCAGAAGAATGAAAAAATTAAGTTTTGTTATATGGATTGCAGGAAGTTTTTAGAGAACAAAATGTACAGCTCATCTATAGTTATGCTTCTGCTCAACACTTTTACTACATGAAATACTTTAGAAAAACTAAAAATTATTTCCTTTCTTAGTTTACCTATAATATTAATGGACACAAGGAGACATGACTTGCCTCAACGAGCAAGAAGTGAAAGGAGGCATTTATAAAAAAAGCTCATTGCCAATGACTATTATTCTATGCCATACAATAGCACAAAGACCTGAAAATATTGTAGAAAAGCTTGGCTAGACAAGCATAGAAACAAATTCCCAAATGGCTCCAATTTTTACAACAGAAACCACTGGATATTACATTGGGTACTAATGCAAACCCAGTGCTGCCGACTAATTTGTTTCTATCCTCACATAGCAGAGCATCTGATTTTTGGGCTTTTTTCCCCAGTGTTTATGACTGCCCTAAGAACATGGGAATTAACACAGTGGGAAACAGCAATGACCCAACTCAGTCAATACTGACCTACTACTAGATACTTCACAGAAAAACGGAAAGCAACGTTACCATGACTAACCAACGCAGCATTACCCAAGTATGGAGCTTTCAGACAAAAAAGCAGAACAAGTTTTAGGCAATAGCCAAAAATGAAAAGAGTAATTAGAGAAAATTGAAACATCTAGTATCTCAGGGCTCTGTGCAGCTCAAATATGTGGTGAAATGCTCCCATTTTCCATGCTGGCTATCTGCCATAGACAACTCCAAATCCTGACCAGCTGTCTGTTCCTCCACCTGTTTGTCTTAGCACTCATTGGAGAAAAGGGAATTAATTTCCCATTTTGTTTCCTTTGCCAAATCAAAGAGATAATTCACAGAAGAATCTAATTATTCATTAAAAGTCCAGCTGATGCTCATTTGGTAGTGAGTTGCTGCTGACAACATTCATTCCCTGTCAAGGAAAGTTAGAAAGTGTTTGTTTATCCAGTCACATCCAACAGCTCTCTCCAGGGCCTCATCTTTATATGCTAAAACTAACATCTTCAAGAGCATGGGAACAATTTTTTGCTCTATCTACCCTTTTTCCAAGATTTCTGTTGGACCTGCTGCTAATGACAGTGATGAGCTGGCTAAACTGATTAAATATCTGCTTTTTCTGAATCGATAATCCATACATCAATGTAGTTTCCTTTACAAAAACCAGGTGATAGATGACAAGCTATATCAGCTTGTGGTCACCCTTATTCTGGATTTATGAAATTAAGGGGCTATTCCAGGGACTGGAAAATACAAAGATATTCTGGAAACATACAGGACTGAAAGGTTATTAAAATTAAGAGCTACTACTGACTACCAACCAGAAACTTCCTACTGACAGCAGTTGTCTTAGCAGGCAATCAGACAAGGCTCAGCATTTTATCTTTCTAAATGTACATAAAAACATATTGTGTAGGTAATAAATTCTGCTTTCAATTTCTACAGCACAGCCATGGAACGGCTCCATCAAGCTGTATAACTTGGAACAGAAACTGCTTACCTGCATTTGTTGCGAGGGTCATTATTGCAAACATATTTGGTGATTTTTAAAGGGTCATAAACATTTTCAAAATTAAAATTGCAAAACTATTGCTATTTAATTATTTAAATAATACCAAGCACAGAGAAGTACTGTCTGAGGTGACCAACAACATTTTACAAAAAAAAAAGGAAAAAAGGGCAATTACATATCCATTTTTTTAAACTGTGACATGTATATCATCAAGACATATTTAAAGCAGTCTGTAAAGACAATTTGAGAAAAGTTGCTCAGGAGTCAATTAAACAAAAAGATAGACTTAAAATATCCTGAAGAAATAGTCTATTTTTCAAAATAAAATACAGTAGTAAACCATTTTTTTTCCATTTTAATTTTCAGATGGAAAATGAAACAGCTCACTTTTCATTTTTTAAAGTATTTGTAATTCAAGATATTTTAAATACTTTCTGACGCTTTTAATATTTCAATTAAATGTGAAAATAAGAATCTTAACAAAAACATGGATTTTTCTGTTTAAAAAAAAAACTGTTAAAGATTTTCTCCTATAATTAAGTATGTGCATGTTTGAGCTCCTGTCAAAGATGTTTCCTAATGCTCTAACCCTTGATCAAACTGACCAGTTTAGTTCCATTGAATTCCATGGTGTCTCAAATGTCAAAAGAAGCTTGGTTTGATGCGAAGTCTCTCTTCACCAAATGTTAATACTACAAAATCAAAATCAGATACTAAGAAGTAGATGAAATTCATATGACCTTGCTCTTACCATCTGAGTCTTCCTGCTCAGGGTTGTATCTGAGGCGGCAGTTGTCCCTGTCATCTGGGACACCATCATTGTCATCATCAGAATCACAGGCATCTCCTTTACCATCCTGATCATGGTCAGCCTGGTTAGCGTTGGGGATGTAAGGGCAGTTATCCTGGTTGTTCTGGTGGCCATCTTCATCTATGTCCTCATTATTGTCACACTGGTCACCAACAAGGTCATTATCTGCATCAGTCTACCCCAAAAAAGAATTGTACAGAATAATTTTATTATTTTTACTCAATACAAAAGTACAGCATGGTACTTAATTGTTCAACACTTCTCTTCAAGGGCTTCTGTAGTGACAAATATCACAATGACAACAGTGCTAAAAGTACAAGCATAACTTCAAGCTAGTATGGCAACTTATTCTTCTATCAGTGGGTAAGATCTGGTCCCCAGAATACTTGCAGGACATGGCTTTACTTGCAGATGGATTAAAGCAATCATCACTGTACTTCCCTTTCATCTGATACAAAGGAATCTCACAATATGAGATGTGAAAGTGAGCAATATAGATTCACCTTTTCAGCTGTTCAGTACAGGGACTGATAGCAATTCCTATCCTATTCCTGTGGTCTTTTCTCTGCCCTTGTTTTGATGTTACCATTAAGGAGACTATATTCGTCATTTACCTGGTCTGGATTATGCATCAATGGACAATTATCACACTGATCACCAACTCCATCACCATCTGTATCGCTCTGGTCTGTGTTGTAGACATAAGGGCAATTATCCCGTTCATTAAAAATGTCTAGGGGAAAAAAACCCAACAAAACATTAAAAAAAAAAATCAAAATAATACAACATACAACACAGACAGCCACAGACTGCAGGAATCACCAGTGAAGAAGCAAGGGGCTCAATCTTTCTGATTACAACATTGCTACAAATAGTTAAAACTAATATTAGAAAAAAAATTATGGTATCAATTTTTCTTATTATGACAAAGTTTTCTGTATGTATTTTCCTATGGAAGAATAAGGCTTGATTATGTCTTAGAATGTAGTCCTTTTCATTGTATAACAGATAAAGGGGTGGGGAATTTTTTTAAATAATTTGTTTTGGATTTTAGTCCCCCACTCTAAGAAATGGCATGGAATGCACAGCTATATCAGGTTCAAACTTCTGAACTTTTATATAGAAACAACTGTATTAATATTCAGCTGCCTCAGCATTAAATAATTTTACCAGAACATGTTCATCATTAGTTGTATAGTATGCCAAATTTTCAAAAGAAACTGCTCCTCCTCAGGAAACTTCATTATAAAACCAACAGTCTACTTCAAAATTGTAAGATGAAAAGAAACAAACACATGTTGGTATATCTGTCTGGGAAAGATAAAAGGACCCTTCCCTGTATTACGTTGTCCCTGTAGATTTGCATAATCTTTCAGCCAATAACATATGATTGAATTTTTCTTCAAATGCAGAACTACCACGAGTACTAGTATGAACCTGATGATCAGAAGGAGGATGAGAGAACTTCCAAATGTTCAGAAGCTAAAGTCAAAAACATCCAAATGTTTAAAATCCAAAGCTACATTTCTTCAACTTTTAGTATTTCTGTATCCTCATACATTTGAAATGACAAAGGGATATGATTTTTAAACAATATTTAAGTGTTTTTCTCCCATCTTAATTCTGATCAAATGGGGATTATAAAGGAATGTACTGGTGGAGGAAATAAGCACTTTCTAACAATATTTTAAGACATGCAAAAAATGCATATTTAGATTACTGTGAGTTTTGCATACTTATACATTCATAGAAAAGCAGATCATATTACTATGGATATTGTCTTTACTATGTGAATATTTTGATGTTCTTTTCCCTCCCTAAAAGGAAAAGGAAAAGTCAACAAGTGTTATATTAGACCCTGATTACTTTGGAACACAGATGAAAGAAAGTTGTTTTTGTTTTTTTTTTTTAAAGATTACACTGATAAAGACTCACTGATTTATTCTTTAGTAATATTAATTGTAGTCATTTAGGGACTGTATGGACAACCACACTACACAGGGCAAATAAAATTCAGCCTTCTGTCTTCTGTATTTTTGAACTGCTAGACCAAATTTTATTCCACGTATAAAACCAAGTAGCCCGTCTTACTGGACATAAACCAAAGTGCACTTGTGGAACAGCACCTAATTCTCAAAATTGGTAAATCATACCATCTCCATCAATGTCCACAGCACAGGAGTCACCCTCCCCATTGTTGTCTGTGTCAATCTGAGCAGGGTTGTGCACATAGGGGCAATTGTCACAGCGGTCACCAACTTCATCTTTGTCATAATCAAACTGGCGAGGGTTGAACAGAAGAGGGCAATTGTCCTAGTAAGAAAAAAAAAAAAGATTTCACAATATAAATCACAATTCATGAGAGCATATTATGAAGTGGTAACTCCTGTTCAGCTTGGACAGAATTCAAAAATCAAATATTGATCCATTATTTTTCAGTGGACAAGCTGTACGTATACTGAAGGTCATGGTAGTAACAGGATGGCATCTGGACAGCCTGGCTCACTCATACAATTAGAGGCAAGTAAAAATCTTATGCTGTTCGTAAAACAATTTCTAGCTACAATTTAAAAAATACACCTACTAAATGATATTTCTTTATCAAATTATTATTTGGGTTGTTTTTTTTTTTTAAGTTTTCCAAATAGAGACCAAATGAACACAGCTCTTACCCAACTTTAACCATCTGAAGCTCTAGAGCATCTAGGTTGCCTCTGAAGGGAACAAAGAGGAACAGTAAAATTCTAATACCAGTTCCCTTATCCTAAATATGTTCTAAAAAGCCAGGGTAAGGCAAACTCTCAAAGTGCCTCTTTCTGTTGATTGTACAAGGCAACGGTTTTAGACTACATGGCTATCTTTTAGGCTCTGCAGGTAAATTAATTTGTCTTCTGGGCAGATCTAAAGGATCTTGTTTTGGAACTTGTTTTGGAAACAAGTTTTGGAACTTGTTTTGGAAACAAGTTACCATGAATAAAAATAACATCATATATATATAATATTTACCAGCTTTTCAAACACAGTAGACTTGCCATTCTTCCATTACAATATAAAAAAATCCATTACCACTTTCCATTAAACTGTTTTAATGTACATAACTGAACTCAAAACCGATACAGAGAACATAATTCCAGGGGCTCCCCAGTCTGCTTTGCTCTGCACAGTACTACTCTCCTTTGACTGAATACAGCTTTACTCTGCACTACACATCATTCAGGGAAGGAAGTGCAGAATAACTCAATTGAAGATCTGAATAATAAAGTTCACATCTATTGTAATGGTTTTCCTTAAAATCAGATTATTAGGTCAAACATACGGCAGAGAGATACACATCTTACTTTGTCATCTTCAACACCATCATTGTCATCATCCTCATCACAGGCATCTCCTTTGCCATCTTTGTCAAAGTCTTCTTGGCCAGAGTTAGGCAGAAGGGGACAGTTATCCTGGCCAAAAGAAATAATCAATACATTATGTTTACATTATGTCAGGATAACTTGCCTGTGCAGAAGAGTAGATATGGTACACCAGAGACTATAAAACAAGAGCAATCAGCAAAGTACTTTTTAAAGTGCCTGTTTTTTTGTTGGCAAAGGTAGTATTCATTTGCTGCTTTCATATTGTAAAGTAAGAGAAATGCAGCTGCAAATGACTCTGTTTCCCAGTTGCTATTAGTGTGACATTTCTAGTAAATTTTAGAGGGAACTAGCAAAGAACAAACACACCACACGCACAGACACGCACTCTTACAATAACTTTTTGTAGACAATTCATGAGATATATTTGAAGATCACATAAAAAAATCACCAGGTTTTGTTGCCAGAAAAATAAAAAACCAAGCCAAGAGAAGGTCTTCAGAAACAGCTGTTCATATGGAAACTTACTACACAGCAATGGAAAGTACTACACATCAATGAAGGGGAACATTCTAAGAAAGGATTTTGAAAAAAGTGTCTTATACTGTTCTGCAAAAGAGTACCTTTGCACTCATGTGGCTTTAAAAATAGGAGTCAAACAGACCTCTTTGTTTTGCACCACAACTTTGTAAAGAATTATTTTGTATAAACACATCTTAAGTTACACTGAAAAATAAGTAAAATAGCTTGCCAACCTTTTAATATCCCCCTTTTTTAAATACTAAAATCAGCTAAAATTGATTGCAACTCTACCACTTGCTATGAATAAGTACATCTATGAAAACACACTTATTCTCATTTTCACTCACATTCCAGATCTACCTCACACAAAACTGAATCTGACAAAAGAGTGCACAAATACCTCTTTTGTAACACATACTCTAAAAAATTAGAATTATAGTCAGATGTTTTCAATCTCAGTTCTAATAGTACAGACAATTTAAGAAAAAGAGTACTGGAAATATTGTGATAAATATCAAATCCCCAACATTTTTATCAAATACCTGTGAAGAGTCTTGACTGTCCACCTTAACACTGCTTTCCAGTAATACAAAAAATGTTTTGAAATAATGAAAGAAAATAGTCACAAGAGTAAGTTAATGTTCAATCATTATCAGCTCAAGGAAAGAAGTTTTTTTTAAATCAAATTACTCAGCTAGGAGATTTTATAAAGAATACAAGGGCCTGCAAATTTGTGGTATTTTTAAGGGTTCTTTTTTGGCAGGTGGAGTGTACTTAAATGAAGTACTTGTGTCTATTAGATCAACACATATTACACAAAATATTAAACAAACTTTGGAAACAGTTTTTTCTGAATGGGTTCAGCATGTTGTATCTAACCAAAACAAATGCTTTGTGTTACATCAAGAGTGAACACGTGCAAATTCTGATGACAGGAACTGAAAGAAATATATATGAAGTGCAACAGCTAAGTTGGCTGAATCTACAATGAACAAACATCAATTACAGTGAGGAAGACCAACATTTGAGGCGCAAATTTCCATTCATATCTGAAATTCCCATTCATATCTGGGCTGACAGAGCCCAGATGCACACAAGTGACTTAGTCTCTCAAAAAGCCTGATTTCAAACTTTCCTAGCCTCTTGGTCTGTGTTTTAACCACTATAGTAGTCTAGAGATCAGTCATTTTTTTATTTCTTTCTTCTTTTTTCTTTTTAAGCAGAATTTTTTTGCTAGAACTTCTAGAAGATTTATAGGCATATCACTTTAACATGGAGCAGCAAAAATGTTTCAGATCTGGGAAAAGAAACCCTCAAAGACCTCAGAAGAGAAAATCTTGCCCTTAGAGCCATTACTGATTAGCAAAATACTTGAGTGTCTTCTTAGTGAACATACACAGGTAATCCAGTTCTGTCAGTGGCCCCACAGGTAGGTGTTTAAAACTGAACACCTGCACATGCCTTCTACTCTGACAAAACTCCTCCATCCCAGTTGCTTAACTTGTTGCTGCAATCAGTGTATGCCCCTCTGTATTGTGCCTGTAATTCAGCCATCAGCAAGGCTACCACTCAGAACTAGGATCCAGGGGATTGCCTGTCAGGGGTGCCCTTGCTCCTTTAGCTATTTAAGCCATTGTTAAACTGGCAGAGCAACTTTCAGCCTGGTTTCGTACAGCATCAGGGTAAGACCTACAAGGAAGCTCACCATTTTTGAGTAATTCCCACTGGAAGGAAGCTCAGGCCATGAAATCAAGACTTACTGTGCCCTTCAGATGAGCACAGAACCAGGTCTCAGGGAATATACCACATGGACATACCCTATTAAACTGACATGCCACCATTTTTAGGAATCCTGATGCTAATTTTTCTTATGGGTGTAGTAATGTTTCATTGTTCACTACAACAGCACAGCTGCACAGCAAGATTGGATAGGTCCCATTTGCCACATGCAGAGCCAATGTTGGCAGGCAGTTCAGGTGACTCCCCTTGCGAGGGTGAGAGCTGGGATTTCACATCTCTGAAGGGTGAGAGAGGCTGAATCTCTCATCCTGGTCCTGTGAGCCTTTGCAATAAGGAGTACATTAATTAGTCATATTCATTAGGCTCCTACTGTTAAAAATTATCTTGGGCTCTGAATCCAGTTGTCACAGAGTGTGGTCTGCTTAACTCTTTAAAAACAAGGGTAGTTCAAGACAGCATTTTGAACTCTAGCCCTTATATGGCTGTCAGAGTCTTTTTACAAGCCCTGTACATAGGATTTCACACTCTCCTGGGCCCTGAGATCCCTGCTTGGTTCTCACTAGCTCTGTGCTTCACACCCATGCTTTAGGCAACTCCTGCTCAGTGTCCTAACTCCATTTACAAGCATCCCAATTGGCCATGTGTTCTGAGTAGGAAAAAATCCAAAGCAGAGGACTCTGTATTTAATTTGGAGAATCCCTTATTGTATCCTACCAGATTAAGTGAATACACATTTCATGGCATCTCCTAGAAAATGAGCATGTTGTAACAGTCAAAACTTACTGAAAGAAACCACCAGCTTCATGAATTAAAAGGGTTAATCACAACTTCTTAGGAAAAAGTGAAAATGTTGTTAACACATAGCATTTTATCAACCTTTTTTTACCTACCTTCACACAGTGGTATGTTGCATTAGCAGCACAGACCAAGTTATTATTAGGCCAACCATCCAAATCTGAATCCTCGCCACAAATGCGTCCATCACCAGCATAACCTGTTCTACATTCACATTTGTACATTGGATCACTGAAATGGCCCAGATAGATGCACTCTGCAGACTTGTGGCAGCTGTGTGTCTTGTCCTTGCACGGATTCTCAGGTTCACAGACCTAGAAATGATGGAGCATATTCACTGAAACCTGATAATCACAGCCAGCTGTGTGTGCCTCAGCTTCTTCAAAATCAGACCAGTTAGAGGTCTGAAGACAGGAACTTTGTTTTGAGATTGTGGTTAATAAATTATACTGCTCTCTCAGTTCACAACTCCAACAAATATGTACAATAAAAATAATTAAAACAAACCACAGAAAAAATTGGACATTATTTAAAAAGCAATTAAAGTGGTTAGCAATTTCAAACTGTATCTAGCATGCTTCCAGATGTCATTAAACCCCAGAAATTCATTGCAACAGAAAGGCGATTGTACTCGCCTCTTTTCTTTAGTGCTTTGCTTGACAGTATAAAAGGACAATTTTCTTAAATCAAAGAGACCCTAAGGAATTCTTGTATTCACCTCACAAACGGTTTTGTTACCTCTTCCTTATCACTATATTTGTCATTGACAGTATTTGAGAATCTTACACAGATGATTGACACGTAGAGTTCACAAGCTGAGCTAACCACAGATTGAATCAACAGCAACAAAGAGAAGAAGGCCAACCATGACTTCCAATTTAACATTTTTGTCTTTTCTAGGAAAGACTAGTCTTCAACCTCACTTCTACTTCCTGCTGTCCTTCACCACTGATAAGCTTTGGCCCAGTGGAATTTAGGGAGTGAGAACTTCAGACATGTGTCTGATACCACTGCTATTAACAGAATCATATTTATGAAAAAAAAAAAAATCCTAATTCTTCAGTTTCCACTCTCCATAACAGGTATGTTAACCTCAGAGAAAGGAATGCAAAGCAGGGAAATGTTTGCTCCTGGAATTTTAGGCTCATTTGATACAACTGTGAAGACACCTAAAAAAATCAAACCCTTAGAAAACCCAATCCCAAATTCAGTATTTTGTTACTGAAACCAAAAATACACTGAAACAACAGTTATTTCAAGCTATTTTTGTTTGGTACCCAAGTTTATCTTATGCCATCATTCAAAGATATTTCAGATGAGAATTACTCAAAGCCATCAAATTCCCTTTGATATCACTTACTTGCTTCTCTGTCTTGGCAACTTCAAGCCCTACTCCATAGGGCTGACTTCCTTTATAGCGTGGAGGACACGGCAAGCAGTGGAAACCCGGATTTGTGTTCACACAGCGATGGACCTGATTCACTTTAAAGCAAACATCTGACACAGCTATACACTGCAGGTTAAGAAAGAAAAAAAAAAGGAGCAATCAATTAGATGGCTCTGTAATTCCCAAATAATGAATTTGTCATGGTGATTTCCTGATGTTAATGGAAACAAAGCCAATACCTCATCAAGATCCTCGCAGAAGGTACCATTGCCAAGGTATCCTGCTGGACATGCCCCACAGGACCAAGACCCATCTGGGTAACTGTTGCATTCTGCTCCAGGAAAGCAAGGATTTGACAAACACCCATCTGGCAAAGACACACAAAACTGAAAATTAAATAAGGAGCATAAAAGGCATGTAAAACTTCATTTAAGAAACAGGTATTCTCTGGTCAGTAGCTTAAATCACACTTGCTGCAATGGACTCTTATGAAACCCCTGAAGTTAGGGTTAAGTGCATTTAAGAAAAATTACTATTGATTTGATATGAAAAAATTAGATTGCTACACCCAGTTGAATACATTAGAGCATATTCAATCCCTATTTAAGAAAGGCATACTTCTTCAAGAAAGTTGGTATTGCAAATATATAAAAAACCCCACTAAATAGCACTCAAAATAGTTAAATGTCCTCTACTGAAACAAAGGTATAATTAGCAGATTCCTGTAGTGTGACTTGATAATGACCCATTAAAGAGATAACAGCAATAATAGTGACTCAGACTGAGTAAAGAATGAACACCAACCAATTGGGCAATCCTTCTTATTGCACATATCATGTTGCTTGGTATCTCCCACACATGGCTTTCCTCCATACTGTGGCTCTGGACTGTTACAGAGCCGAGACCTCTCACGAATTCCTCCTCCACAGGTGACAGTGCAGGCAGACCACGGAGACCAAGGACCCCACTGGCCATTCACTAAGATATGTAAAAGAACAGAGAATCACAGGCAATAAAGTGGGGATATCTGGTGCCAATGACAACCCTTCATCAGATCGCTGACTAGAGACAGTTCCTCACTATGTATGTGGAAAGATGATAGCAGACGTTTGCACTGAGATAGCAATATTTCAGAAACTAATGAAAAATACCCAACTGTTTCCTAGGCATTTTTTGGCCAATAATTCAGAAGACCAAGCCATGCCCATTAGATATGCAAAGAGAAAAAAAGGAGGAAAAATTATATAAAAGGAAAGTGAAAGTGTATGGAATGAAAGGTCTAAAAAAGGTTTAAAAGTGTAGACAAATAAGAAAGAATTATAACAGCAATTGTGTTGAATGTGTAAAAAATGTGTGCACAAATATCAAAGAAATCTGGCTATTGGGGGATTGTATATCTATTCCTAACAAGTACAGAGAGCTTCCTTTTAGAAAGGAAGTGTTTATTTTTGATATGCAGAGACACATCACTAAAATGGAAATTTCTCAAACTCTTAATATTTAAAGCCAAATTATAATTTGCAAGGTTTACAAAACCTCTGACTGCATTCTTGTCTTCATTGTCAAAACACCTTTGTGTGTTATTTCACTCATAAGATAAAATTTTGTTTTCCATCATTGAAATTCACTGTCATTTAGATCTGAATAAAGAGAAGAAATCCAGCTGGAATATTGTATTACTTTTGATTCAAGACCACAGACATACCTGGACATGGAACCTTCTCACACTTCTCCGTTTCACGCCCATTTCCCACACAGTTTTTCCCACCCATCTGGGGAATAGGAGAATTGCAGAGGCGGATGCGGGTGATATTTCCCACTCCACAGGTAACTGAACAGGAAGACCAGGGAGACCAGTGACTCCAGCCACCATCTTGACGTACTGCCAGAGAAAAGAGGACACATCAAGCAAACAGCCCACCTGCAGCAGTAACACAAACTCACTTATGAGGTTAGCCTTCTAATGAGCCTCTCACTGCATCTGATTAACATCCCATCTCTTTCCCACCATTTCACTTACAAAGCCCAGCATGCCAGCTCAGGTACTCAAGAACAGCTTTCTTAGGAATTTCAGTAACCAATATAAGACTAACAATTATGTCAGATATTTTACTTAAAAATAAATTTTTCCAATGAAACAAATACTTGTTCAAAACGTACATTTGGACATCTAGCAGCCTCAGCTGCTAGATATTGCCTTAGGTATTATATCAGCCTGGATATCACAGGTACTTCCAATAGCATTAACTACTGTATTTCTGGAATATCATCCTTGTAAGTGCCTTAAATAATAAAGTAGTTTGATATTTATCAGAAATCTTCAATTATTACTGTATTCCTGAGCACAGCTAAGTTAATGGAATGGCCCAACAATGATTGAATGGCAGACGTAAACACAGCCTTGAATATCATGTTTACAAACTAAGTGTAATATCCAAACAGAGTTCAAACAAAATACTCCAGTCATAATGTTAAAGAAAGGATCACCCATCTTTTTTTTTAACATAGCTAAGCCCAGAATGTACATACCTATTAAATTGTCAGGAAAGGGAGAAACATTTGAAAGGGGAAAATTGGCAAAGAATCTAATGACAGCTACTTTAATTGTGCATATAGGATTTCTCAGGTGCATACTGTCCTGACTAAACTTGGTTTTGCTTTGAGATGTCAAAAGAAGCTTTTAAAAAGGAAGAAATACATTACTTACTGCGATGATCACATTTCTTAAAGCTGCACATCCTTGTTTGGATGTGGGGGCCTGTACAAGCACTCCTGGTGACATCACATGACCTTCCTCGCATCTGTGTCCCAGAGCCACAGGTAACTGAGCACTTTGTCCAGTCGGACCATGGTGACCAGCCCTCCTCACTGTCATCAGCTGCAGAGCAAGAGGTAAGAAAAAGTGCTTAGCTTTGAAAGTTGCTCTACTATCCTACTTAGAAGATATTACCTTTTCTTTTTCTGCAGAATATGTACTTTAACATGGAGAACTCTCCTTTTCTAATTTTGCTTTACCAAGCTGCCACTGATGGTGCAGAACTATGGTGTAATATAATGAGGGGTTACTTGAGATAAGAATCCTGGATCTTCATGAATTTGTGTGCAGTGTGTTTGCACACTGATCTTTGAAGCAAGAAGCACTGATCTTTGAAGGAAAAACATCTTGTCTCTAGAATGAACTGAGCCAAACTCTGAGTCCAAACTGCCTTTGGTTTCAGAATAGAGGTCAGTGTGATATGTGGCCCCACCTTTGAAAGCTGCATAATGGTGAACATGATCAAGAGTACATTATAAGAATTATACCCTATGCTCTGAATGACTAAAAAAATGTGAAACGTGACTGGGGAGAAACATGCATTTAATATTTTATGCCCAAGATAGCTAAGCAGTTTATCACCTTAATTCTAAGTAACCAATATAATCAATGAAGACAGACCAGATCCTTCAGAGGGTAACTTCAAGCACCCAAGTTATTTTGTATGATCTTTGTATACATACAGTTCTATATTTGATCTTACCTGCCTTGACATCTTAGTCTTTGGCATTATTCAAAGTCATCTTTCTCCTCAGCTAAATACTCACAATGAGAGCAGACTGGACAGCATTCACCTTCAACAAAAACTGGATCGGCACAGGAAACTGCTGGGCAGGTGATTTGATTGCATACAATTTTGGAATCCTAAAGGCAAAGAAATCAATTTACTAATTTATGCTCACAGAGAGGTAAATGAAGGTAGGCATCTGGGGAAGGTTTTTGTTGAAATGCTTTGATTTGTTCTATCATGGACATAGGGACTTCCTTTTTATAAATGTCATTAAGTCCAGCCACACTATAAGTAAATATGACCTGATGTGGACAGTTGAACTGTAACTTCATTTCTGCAGAGAAGAGTACTTCCAAAACCTTACCTGGCAAATGCACTTGGTGCAGCTATCCACAATCCAGCTTTCATTATCTGCAAAGACACGGCCATCCTGCCAGCAAACCGGTTGGTTCTTCATTGTTTTGTTAGGCCCAATCAGTTCCCACATAATTTGGTTCTCTTCAGACTAAAAGATGAATTTAATGAAAACAAACTGTGTATTTCATAAGCAAACTGTTTTAAATAGACAAAACCGAGCTACAACCTGACAAAATTCTTCCATCAAAAATTTTATTTTTTTGTTCATAAGGAATCTTAAGTATTGCAGTCCTGCATAGCAATTCTAGCAATGGTACAAACACAATGACAATACTAAGGAAAATCTGCTCTTAGTCTTTTTGCTTTCCTCTGCTACAGCTTCACTTCAGGTGAGAAGACTTTAGTCCTGACACATATGGCATACGAAGAAAATGCTTTTAGAAATAATTAGCTGATTCGGAATAAGAAGAGGGCCAGACTTCAGCAAAACATTACCATCATACTTCAACTATAAAAATCCCATACATTTACTTGCAGTTTAGGTACCCCATGTAGACACTTATTGAGGTATTCATAAATGGTGTAAACATAGTAAAAAGCCCATACTTTAACAGCATGCAAGCAAGGTTGAGATTGCTAGCTTTCAATTTCCAAGCCTTCAGAAGGATTTCCCCTGTGTATGAATGCATATGTCTGTGTGTTTTTTTAAACCAAGCCTTGACTAAAGTGTTGTACTCAAGAACTACCAAACTAGTGTCAATGAAAAGAGGACATCTTTACATTATGTAGATACACTAACAGGTGTTCATATGCAATACAGAAATCTGTTAAATACCCCAGCATAAAATAAGGAAGGAAAGAGCACTGCACAGCAGACCCCTGTCAGTTCTCCAGACTTGCAGGTACCTACCACTTTTTGGAGGTTGTCAGCCAGGTTGTTCACCACGATGCGCAGGCCAGTGAGCTCTGTGAACATCGATCCCAGCTCTTCACAGGAGCGGTCACAGAACTCGGCCTTCTCCGGTTTCTCACCCACGTACTCGGTTGTGACTGCGGGGCTCAAGTGAAGGATTTCAGTGCTCTCATTGATGGTGTTCACTTCAGCTGGTAGCAAGAGAATGAAAGAGAAGAGCAGCATATACAAAGCTCTTCCACAGATTACAGATTCTGCTGAAATCACAGACTGGCACCCATAGGTAGGGTTTAAACACATCTATTTTGGCACAGCTTCATGCTTATTATACCCATGAATAAAAAAGGGGTTAGATGTCAGCTGGTTCCAGTTATAGGCTTTCCCTTTTCAAAATTAAGATCCAAGCTGTGTCTGACGGCCCTCACTTTAAAATTGCTGGCACTGCAACACATTCATTTATGAAGAAGGCTAACAAAAGGACACAGTATCAAAAAAGCAAACCTATTTTATCCACTCAGACATAAAAGGTTTCAGATTTTTTTATGACCTATCACATTTCCTCTAGGCAGAGAAAAAGGCAGGAGAAAGTTTCCTTGCAGAAAGTAACTGTCCTTGCTCTTCCATAAATGCCATGGTTGGGTCAAATTTGGACCATTATTCAACGTATACCAGATTGGGCTGCTCTGTATTGCACTGCCAGTGTTAAGCTCAGAAGAGCTGTTATAAAAACAGTTTCATTCTGAAATGAAATGGAGGTCAAGTGAAGATCAGACAGATTATTTATATATCACTCCAAACATGCCTCCAAAAGGCAGATTGTAATTAAAATAGAACTTTGTATGCATTAGACAAAGAGAACTGGACATGTTTTAATATAATTTTAAAAGACATCCCTGTCTACAGTAAATTCCTGAAAAATAACAGAATGCATGATTTTAATTAATAAAAAACTACATAGATAAACAAATAAAACAGTCTGTGTTCTGTTAAGCATTTGAATCTCCATCAGGTAAATGTCTTATGGATTCCATGGACACTTTCTCTAATGACTCCATGAGAAACTCAAAGTTGGTAACAGCTATACAGCAATCCACACTTCCCTCTCTTAATAAAGACTCCTTTAACAGATTTTGTGATGTTAGAATAGCTCAAGGTTACCTAAGAGAGAAGACAAGCAAAGGATATAGCAATATAAAAGAAGAAATCAGCACAGGAACATGTGCGATAAAACATTTATGTTAAAACCCCAATATCACTCAATTTCGACAAATCACCAAAGGTGGCAAATCTTCAGAAAATTTAAGGGCTTGATTTGATGCTTTACTATACTGAAGTGTTACATATAAATAAAAAAGGAAATGAAAACAGGAGCAAAGTATTCTTTATTCATTTGGAAGGCTAAAAACAGAAGAACAAAGAACCAACCCACAGTATGACATTAAGTGACTACTTCTTAACCAAACTTAAAATTATTGGCTTGATGTGCTTTTAAATTAGCTATGAAACATCTGCCACTAGCCAAGGTCTACAAAAAATTGTTCTCAGTTTTCCAAAGTTGAAGCAATTGTCCAGTTTCATTTACAGTATGGACAAAAACCACATAGCAAATCAGAACTCTGTGTCATAACAATTTATTTCAGCTGCTTTTTGATTCCCTGGAAAGAATGCAATTTTCCTACCACATTGGAACACTAGATTTCTCAGATCCCCCCACAGCACTTCTCAGATCATTAACTTCATATTTTTCAAGCCAACATGGAGTGTGCCTTGACTGGAACATTCTGAGGACATTAATAAAGTTGCAATCTCAGCAGGAAACGTAAACCAAAACTATGTTAGAAGACCTAAATCCTCACTTCCTACTGGTACTTGGCAGTGACTGAAAAAAGATGCCTGGGGATCACTGGGAAATCAGTTCTCTGCTGCTGGCTTCCTGCTAATTTCCTAAGGACCAGATGATTAAAATGAGAAACCAGAAGAGCAAAATGTGCATCCTCTCACATATGCAAATATAATTCTGTTGATATAACTCAAGAAGGGATTTTATTGATGTTCCTATTTAGGTGTGTTTTTGTCATCTTTCCTATCCAGTGCAGTATATAAATCCCGCCTAAAGGATTAGCAGCCATCAAACTACAGACATACTTTCCTACTCTCAACCAAACAGCAATCCCCAGCCACCATTTCACCATATGTCACATTCCCATATTAGGCTTAAAAATACATTGGAAAAATATAGTCCTGTCTCTTTTTGTGTCCTTAGGGCTGAAGGAACTTCACTGGTAACATCAGCTTTGCTGTCATGGGACATCAACACATAAAGATGTCATTTCAGTGCCTGTACTTCAGCTCAACGAGTCTGCCATCAAAACGGGACAATATCTTCTGGACCATAGCATCATTCATGGCTTTTCAACTGTGGTAATTGCCATTAGCAGCATCACCCAAGTTTCAATACTGGGCCCAGTATTGTTTATACCGTCCATCAGTGACTTGGATAGACAGGCAGACGCCTCCTCAGCAAGTTCACAGATGAGACAAAGCTGGGAGGAATGACCAATACCCCAGAGGGCTGTGCAGACCTTCAGAAGGACCTTAGCAGGCTGGAGAAATGGGCAGAGATGAACCATTCCACCCCTCTCCTCATCCTCAGCCATATCTAGGGTGCTGTGTCCAATTCTAGGCTCCTCAGTACAAGAAAGATCTGGAGCTCCTGGACTAGCCTCAACCATAGACCACAAAGTTAAGGGACTGGAGCCTCCCTCTTATGAGGAAAGGTGGAGCTGGGCCTGTTCAGCCTCAAGGAGAGACAACTGAAAGGGGACCTCATCAAGGTGTATAAATACCTAAAGAGGAGGGAGCCAGGCTCTGTTCAGTGGTGCCAAGCAATAGGACAAGAGGCAATGAGCAGATACTGATGCACAGGAAGTTCCACCTGGATATGAGGAAGAACTTCTTTACTGTGTGGGAGACCAAGCACTGGAACAGATTGTCCAGAGAGGTTGTGGAGTCTCCCTCACTGGACAGTTTCAAGAATCATCTGGACACAACCCTGTGCCACATGCTCTTGGATGACCCTCCTTGAGCAGGGAGGTTACACTGATGACGCCCTGTGGTCCTTTTCAACCTGACTCATTCCATGAGCATGTAATAAATCTGGATAGGCAATGTCAGACTCTGACATGCACATAAAAACCTCTCAAGTAATTTTGATGGCCTCACTGTGCTATTAGTTCTTTTCTGTTACTGCACAAGAAATTTCCATCTTGTAGTGTTCTCTTGGTGTTGTAAAGTAAAAGCAGAAATACTGTGAATTGAATTATTTGCTGAAAAATTCCCAGTAAGGATAAATCAAAAACCCCAAAACTGTATAATTTATAGAACTGAAAATTTGGCAATATTTGGCAATTGACAGATGTGATAAAAATACATTAAGAAAATATTATCTGTTGGTTATCAGCAGCTTACAGCTGTACAAGAATTCCTCCTAAGGTATGTATTAGCATGAAGAATTAAATTATTCCTGTAGGCTGCCATTTGTTTCCTCTTCACAGTAGAGGTACAGTAACATTCCATTTCTACTTGGTGATATTTCAAAACATTTGAAGAAGTCAAGATGTGCTATTGTTTAATTTCTGGGTTTTGCATAAACAAGGAAAAAATTGAGTTCAATCTGCTTAACTGATTTTCTATATACCACATATTTTAGCAAAGTTATGGAAATAATGGCATTTCAGGTGACAGAAGTTTCAAACAAAACCCTGAAGTCCTGTCTTGTGCACCTACAACATTGCTCTGACAGATTGAGCTGGTTTTGACTCTTGTCTGAGCTCTTGTCATCTACAAGCACTGGGAAGTAAAACAGTCAGCACCTCCTATAAGCTTGAGTACAAAACCTTAGCACATATTTGACAAATAATCCTAATTCTTTTATGGGGAAACCACTTCACACAGAGTGCTTCCCTCCTGGCAGGGTAAGCACTAACTGGAATAACAAGAACACGTCAGCTCATAACATACATGCTTTCCATGTATCTTCCTTTGATTTCTTACTTTCCCGAGGCTGTTTTGATTAACATTACTTTGGGAGTCAAACCAAAAGCCACTTTCAGTCAAAGGTACTGCCAAGGAAGGAATTCAGTGTCATTAAGAATTGTAGACTAATTTGTGGGCCCATTGACAGTTAGCAGCAGAATTCAGAAGCAACACTACTTGCCTTGTGTGCAAAGAATTGCAGAAAACTCATGTAAGAAAATATGCATTTTCCTACCTATGCTTTTTCCCCTTTAATTTCTACTAATTTATTGCACTTTTTTCCCCAACTTAAAAACAGGTTCAGAATTTTAAACCTAAATAACTGAACTAAAATAATAGGATAGAGAATAGAAATGACATCATAAAAACATAAAAGTTCCCACTACCACCAAAAAGCAACTTATGCTCCTTTTCATTTCAAAGGGATCTGTTGCCTGGTTTTAGGATAATATTTCACAACTGATATTTCTAATTTTCAGATTCAACTGAACAGTATTAACAAGATAACAAAAACCTTACTTGACTGGCTTCTCTGGCATCCTTTCTTACGCAGAACATCCTCTATTGAAGTATCAAAGATTAACTGAATATTTTGCAAAAGACCCTGTAATAATAATTTTAAAAAGCAATTAAAAGCAGTAAGATCAAATTTTGAGTAACTAATAACTGATCTGTCTCAATTCCATGCTACTGGCTGGATTCAGACATAAGCAAATACATAAAAAACAACCTACAAGGCATTAAACCTGACACAAAAATAAAAAAAAGTGGTTATAGCTTTGTTATATACAATTTTAGTATTATAAGCTGCAAAACTAGGTATGTTCTGAAACATGTAATAATAAAAGATATTAATCTGCTACAAGCTGAAATCTCCATTTTCATAGTGAATTTTATATTTGTCATAGAGTCAAAGGCAACTTCTCTGCCCCATCACACTTCCATCCTTGGCCAGTCATTCCCATGCACCATAGTTCACAGCCTCCTCAATTGTACTGACCCTACTCTGAGACAACCTCTATAACCAGACTGGCATCTATTTAATTTGGGAAAAAAAACTCTCCAAGAAAATAATAAATTAAAAATTAGATTGTTTCAGTGAGCCACTTAACAGTACAGCTTCAGAACCAGTTGTATGAGCACTCCTGATGGAATAACAATCATAATCCTGGAGGCAGGAATAGAGGAGGCTGTAGGCAAGAACTTCTCAAGTCCCTGCCAAAACTGGTCATCCCATGGAGCCAAACTCCAGCATGTCAGGCTCTGGCTGAAAACTAGATGGTACAACATGATGAGAAAGAAAGGGCTTTTTGAAATTTTTGGAGCCATGAGTTCAAGTTTGTCTTCAGCTGTGATTGAAAAGAAGCCAGCCTTAAAGCAGTTGGGCCAGATAATTTCACTAAATTATGAGGTGGAAGGTCGCTTTCATTTGATAGAAAAACCAAAAAGCTTATAATTGCTTCATCTCAAATGTTTTTCACAAAAATAAAAATAATCTCATTTACAGGACTGATCAAAACTTTTTGTTGCATTTCTTTTCTCAATTTTTTTCCTTTTAAAATATAAACTGAAAAGAAACATTCAAAATGGCAAAACAGGATGTTCTGTTACAGGATGGCCCAACACCACATGCTTCAGCTCCATTAAGAATTCTTTTTCTTCTTTTTTCAAATAGAAAAATAAAAATATTGACATGTTTTCATGATTTCAATAGACTAATTCATTGTAAAAACAGTACTTCAGAAAATTTGCAAAAAATTCTACAAATCACCACAAAAACCCAACATCTCTAGAAGTCTTACATCTGGAAGAGAAAAGGGATGGTTGCACAGGAAAGCAAAAAATTGGTTTTGCACACTTTTTCTGGATTTTGCTTTGCCCTTGCTTTCAGGAACCCCAAAATCACACAACACAGATCCAGCAATTAATAAAAGCACACTCTGAAGAAAGTCTGCTTGAGAACACCTGTGACCCCATCAAATCCCAGAGGCACTTGGACAACGAAACTGTGTCTACTGCACCTTCCCAAACTACTTGCAGTTACCTTCTTACCACACCAGAGATCCAAGCTTCTGCAGGTCACCTACCCTGAAATGATTCTCCCGAGTAGACCCTTTTGCCACGTACAGCCTGCTGCTCTCTGCCTTCAGCTGCTCATAGAAAGGCTCCTCCAGGATGAAGCTGTCAATAAGGTCACAGCCAACATAGAGGTTGTAGTTCTCCCCTGTTATCTGCACGGTGAGGTTCTTCCACTGGGAGTCAGCAAGGTCCACATCTTCCAGGGAAATCACGTTCTGGAAGCCATCCACCCAATAGATAAGGTCCAGGGTGTTGGCCCGGCCATTGGAAATGATCTCAAACTGCCTCTCACTGATGCCGGGACCCTCTAAAGCAAGGATTGTGCCTCTAGATTGCCTGTCTTGCCTCAGGGTGGCTGAGAGGATAAAGCCCTCATTCTGTCGGATTAGTTTTAGGATCTTTTTTAGTTTCTCCGGTTTACATGGAGGTATATGGTCAAACCGAATGAAACGATATGCTGGCATAGTGGGGTCTGGGCCCCGGAACACCTTTGCTCCAATTGTCTTTCGGTTTATATTACTGACTTGAAGTAAATCAAAGGTAGTCTCTTCTTCCTTGTTACCATCTGAAAAAGTTAACAGCGTGTGACAATGTGTCTACAAAAAGTCTCACAAGAAACAGCACTGTACAGCACACTTAGTAACTGCAATTGTGTGACAGACATTAGGGACCAGCAGAGTAAACCCAGTGCTTTCAGACCTGCACAAATGGAACTGTTATTACAAGAAGAAGAGTGAATCTTATTTTCTACCTGACATTTTAATATACATAACAATTCTCTCCTTCTCTGCACAAATACTTTTCATTATACGTTTATACGTATGGCTTCATATTTTACAGCACTATATAGTACATACTTTTGCATATATGTGTATTCTGCAGGCCACATATATGCCTACGCATGTATGCATGTAGCAATTTATTCATTAAATATTTTTTATAAGTGAATGGATAAGGAATTTGAGGCAACTTCTATATTTTGATTACCAGATAACGGAAAATCAAATTATGAGAATCCATGAGCTTACACAATGACCAAATAAAAAGATAATTGCTTTTTAAAGACTGTAACCAAGAAATCTAATGTAAATGAGGGTCTGGCACTGTGCCAATTTGTATTCTAGTTATATTTGGTCTGTAGATGTCTATTTCTCTACCTCTGTATTTTAATGTTCATCTCACCCAGTGATTCTGTTTATGTTACTTTCACCATACATTTCCACCACATAGAAAAGTATAACATGAGAAATCATCATTTAGCAGTGGCAAGGTATATCGACCAAAAATACCCCAGGCACTTCTGAAACAATTCTTTATAATTACTTTGCCCACTGCAGTTCAGGTAAGCCAACACTACAACATTTAACTTTGGCAGTTAGTCTATATTCAGTTAAGAAGTGTCTGAACTTACCCTGAGCATTTGAGAAAACCCACAGGGTTATTAAGACAGTAAGCCACAACAACCCTCTCCTCTTCAGCATAACTCCTATGAATAAACCAAAAAGTAGTAAGTTTTAGGGAAATCATATTTCTATAATAACTTTCTATAACTATAAAGAGTGCAATTTTCTTCATGAAATGCCATAAACAGCAACTATATATATAAAATCAGAATTTTAATTTTGACTTATTCTTGTAACGCTTATTCTGGGTCTATTCTTGATGGCAGAAGTAAAATGTGACATCAGGTGAAGGGAAGAGGAATTATGAAAATGCAAATGTCCTTAATAAAAAGGAAATGCATACAGAAAATATACATTATTATTTTCTTAATGAAATTTCAGTAGCTGGCCATATGACAGTACAGGATATACAGCATATTGCTAGCATATCTTTACTTTGGAGCATAATATTCAGACAAAAATCCTTGTAGGATAATGGGATCTAAACTGGATGATTCTGAGTAATAGGGGCACTTTTCAGTACCACTGTAAGAACACTCTCTTTCATAGATATATATATAAATATACACAATCGTCTGTACCAAACCAAAACTGGATAAAGTGACTCTTAACGTGATGCCGGGTTTGCCCTGTAGCACTGTGCACTTATAAACCACATAATTGCATCTCCATATGTGTCTCAGCTCACAATGAATGGAGCAGAAGCATTCCCCGGAATGCGTAGCAATCCAGTTCTCTGGATACAGCCAAATAACTTCAGCACTGCCAACTCCACACATTATTGCAAGGATTCAGGGATGCCGCCAGCGCTTCCTGTCTACATTTTCTTTATTCTACACGGAATTCCTATTACCTGGCATCCCCAGGGTACCACCGCGACGGCCAACTACCGGCAGCAGCCAGGATGCCTCTCTCACCTCTGGAACCCAGCGGCTCCCAGCGGGACAGAGCCTGCCTGGTGCCCCAGACCCGCCCGCCCCGCGGCTGCTCCCCTCACCCCGAGATCCCGCGGGGTGGGCAGCGGGGCGACTGCCCAGGGCGAGCTCCGAGCGGGCTGACAGCCCCCTCCGCCCAGAGCGGGCTTGGCGGGCACGGCACCGCCCGCCTGGCGCCTCACCTAGCATCGGGGAGCCGACGGCGCGCTGGGGCTCTGCGGGGCTCTGCGGGTCGGGAGGGAGCGTGGCGAGCCGCGCTGCTGCCGACGCCGTCTCAAGTGCCTCCGCGGCCCCGCGCCCCGCGCCTTTATGGGCTGCGGGCCGGGCCCCGCTGTCAATCAACGGCGCCGGGGTGCGCCCCCGGCTCGCCCCTCCGCGGCGCTGACACAAGCCCCGCCGCCCCCTCCCCACCTCGCCTACCTGCGGGTCCACCGCCGGCCCGGCCCGCCCCCGGCGGGCGGTGCAGGGGCGGAGCGGGGGCCGGGCAGGACGGCGGCGGCCGCCCCCGGGGAGGGACCGGCGCGGCGGGGCCGAGCGCGGCGGAGCCCCCGGGAGGCGGCGCCAGGGCCCGCGGCGGGGCGCGGCGGGGCCGGGACCCGCCGGCGGGCGAGCCGAGCCCGGTTCCGCGGCGGGATGTGCGTCCTCGGTCCCTCCGGCAGGCCCGGCTCTCCCGGCGGCACTTGCCGCTTGAGTGCTCCGTGCTCCTGCCGCCACCGCGGCAAAATCCGGCCTTCTCGAGGGCTCATTTTTATCCTTTTTACTTTTAAATCGTAAAACAGCCCAAAGCCGAGACTTGCCCCGTCCCCCGGTCAGCTGGCAGAGTGCTCGCTGGATGTCAGCCAGCTGCTCCTCAAGTGAGCCCAAGCGCCTCGGTGTCGCTCTTCTGCGCGAGAAGCGCCGTGCCCTTTTCATTCCATGGAAGGCGTTGAGGGCTTACTGAGGGGTGCTCCTTGAGGAAAGAGCCTTGGCCCGGGGCTGGTGAAAGAAACCTCACTCTTAGGCTGATCCTAGACACGTTAGGAAAACTGGGAACTAGCTCCACAAGCAAAGACTTCGGTCACAACCATTGAATTTTAAAGGTCAACATGCTGAGGAGCAGCCAGCGCAGCTTCTGGCATCACACTCCACAGGAGGATGGATCCCTGTAGTAGGTCTACACACAGAACCTGCCATGACATTTCAGACATCAAATGAGAAGACCATGATCTGCAACCATGGGGTTATAAAATATCTCTGAAATAGTCCTGCAGCTGGTGTGAAGAGGCATGAATTTGGCTCAGTTGCCCACAGAATCCAAGAAATGTAGCCCTGTTAAATGGTAGACAAACTTCATGAATCTTAACACAAAAAAAAGCTAAAAATCCCCAAACAAAACCAAAAGAAATCCCTCCTTCCCGCCTCAAAAAACAAAACAAAACAGCAGCACAGGAAGTCATTAACTTTGCCCATGACAATTTGAAATTCCAGTAGAAAAAGGTGCTGATATTTCAGAGCTCAGAAGACTTCAAAAGGCTCAATCTGTCACTACAGCAGAAAAATGCCAATGCAAGCACTGCTCCCTTTCCTTTTGCCATGGAAACTCCTTCCAATTTGGCTGGCCTTGGCCTTGCAGGGTAGCAGAAGCCAAGGAGCCTTCCCCTTTCTCACAGGATCCAGGGGACTGAGCCAAGATAGGAGGGAGAGGGCTTTTTTGTCTTCCTAGGACATTTGGTTTTTAGTTTTGCAAAACCTCAAGAATTTAAAAAAATAGCTAATGATGTTCACAAAACCTCAAATTCTAGTGGGTTTACTCATTCCCCTGCTATATTAAGACTTAGTCTTTATATCTATATATGTAGCTGTGTGGTGTGTTTTTCACTAGATCGAACTGTACTGGGATAATTCTCATCAGGAAGCTGGTCTGAGATTACAGCTGGAGAAGAGAATGCAGCAAAGTGTTTAAGAGACCAAGAAGAAACCATCTTTGAGATAGTTTCATGAGTTATTTGTACATTTATATGGAAAGCCTTTTTACAACAGAAATTTTTAAGTCAATAAAGTAACAATAAATTAGAGACAAATTTTGTGTCAGCTTTTAACCAGCTGCCTCAAAACAAACCTTTCCACCTCTGTGAGTGTTATAGGAATGAAGGATCGATAGCATATTGTTTCGAGCTGAGTGGTTTATATATAGGATGATGACCTTTGAGAAGACAGTTTTGATTGTAGTCTTTCCACAATCATGAAAATGTTTACTTGCTCACTTTTTCCCCTGGCCACCTTGGAAGAGGTAAACATCTTCTTTCCAAGATTCCTGATAGAAAGTGTCAAAGAAACAAATACACACTCTGCTTTGCACAGTGAGCCAATGTACACATGCAAACATTGGAATGACATTCACGTTTCTCAATTTACCTGATTTTTTGCTACAAAGGATAAGTGAACAATGGTAATTAGAGAGATTGTGAAGTCATATTTGCTAACATATAGGAACACAACTGAAGTACCACTAGATCTCATACTACTGATGGTTTTCTGTACTATTTCACCTTTCACTGCTTCAGATCAGCACATCAGACATGAGCACAGGTCCTTAACTTCTCATCTCTTTATGCACTTCCCTTTGCCTTTTTCTGTCTACTGTTTTCCTTCTGTACCAGCCCTATGGACTTTCCATTTTGGATATGTAAACATCTCACAAGATAACATACATTACTGAAAATCACTGGTGAATGTCAGGATTCTGGTACAGCATTGTCTCAGAAAGAACAGTGATTTGATGGATCTCCACCAAATCTTCCATGGTTTTGCCTAGGACTTTATCACAGACATTCTGACTTAGCTTGACTTTGGGGAAGACTGGAACTCTCCTACATTAGAAGAAATCCCAATAAAGTGGAATATGCTATATATATATTTTTTTACTTCTTTTCTGATAAAATTGAAACTTTGTGGTTTTGACATGATCCAAAAGACAAATTCTGTGACTTTTCCTGGGTGAAATTCTGATCCTTTTTTTTCTCTTCTGACAAAATCATCCCCACTAGTTGCAATAGATCTAGTTGCATGAGCATGATAAGTTCCTTCAGGTTTTATCCTGCAGTCCTGGATATCACCTGATGCTGACAAACATTCTTACAGAAAAGCTGTCAAAAAGCCATGAAGGATTTTTCTTTTTTTTTTTTATTCCTATGGTAGAATTTGATTCTCATAATTCACTATATTGAGGTTCCAAAACTGAAACAGGTAAATTCAGATTAGCATGTGACTCAGACTTTGAGTTTTTTCAATGAGCTAGTCGGCAGAGGGAGGGACACCTGAGTGCTTCCTCTGACAACATGTTGTAAGTACTCCAGCTAAATGCAGATTTTTAGTCCTGGGATAGAATACAGAAGGGAGAGTGAATTCATCTATGATGAGGGAATGAGGTAGTTTTGACAAAGTTTTATGTATGCTTTAGTTTAAGTTCTGATGCCAGATGAAAACAGGTATCATAATCAGGTACTTAATCTTCTGCTCTTTGTTTCAGAGGAAGAAGTGTTTTGGGCTTGTTTTAAACCTTCCCTAAGTAATTTCCAGGTATAAATTATATCCAGATACAAATGATAATGCATTCTGTCAGAGGAAATGGCCATAGACTACACAAGCACCAATTGGTATGCCTTTACAATAAACTTGTCAAAGAGGGAAATACTGCTACCATCTGTTTGCAAACTTCATCTATACTTAAAAAAGGGCTGTACACAAAAACTTGTGCTTTCAGCAGGAAGACTTTGAGTTTAAAGCTAAGTCCATGTTTAAGTGTTTTGCTTCATTGGTTCCTACATGATTTTACTGGTGTCACACAGTAAGTTATGGAAAGAGCCATACATAAGTGGAATCCAAGACTCTTAACTCATGGTCAGAAACTTGGATCTGGAAACCCTTTTTATTCCCTGTTCTTGCAGTACATATGACAAAACAAATATCCATCTACAAACAGTAAACTGTGTCCTTAACCATTTTACAGAATTTTTGTATTCTATCCCCACATGAGCTGCTGAACATATTAAGATGGCCAAGTATTTTCAACCTCCAAAAAGGAAGATTCCCCCTACCAAGTGCAGTGCAAATGAGCACTGAAAATGGTCTGTAAATCCCATGTTGCTACTCTGGGTTAAAAAAAACCCAAACTTGTTGCCAGATTAGAACAGATTTATTACCAAAGACGTGCTTTTATCAACTTCATTACATAGTTTCTTTCCTATTCTATCACAGAAGTATTGATGTTTTCATACTAAAGCACTGACCTTTAAACAACTAAGATTATCCTTACAGGGGGTAATATTATAATTTTTATTGTATTTCCAATACCATGCTTTCTGAATGGGATTTGGTCTGATGTATCTACATATGTTCAAAGCCAACTCAGTCTCAAAGCTTTTAAACGATTTGGATTAAATCCGTATTCAGAAGTAAAACATTCTGAAGTTGACAGTAGCTTTAGCTGAGGGGTAAGTGAATACAACTAAAATTATGACTTCAAGGGTCCAGTTGGATTTTAAAAGTTGTTTGGGGGAACAGATGCCATTCATTTTAGGAGGATGTAGTGCCAAACTATTTTTGAAGGCTTGGACCTAGTTTCTTTTCATTTAGTTTGGTGAAACAAAATGCCAAATGCTTACTGAGAGCTCAATAATCTATAGCAAATGTTTGAATGATCTTAGTTTAAAAAGAATTTTTTATTGAAGTGAGACCCACACTTTTGTTTCACCAGAATTATGATGGGTCCTTGCCTTACCTACATGACTGCACTGTGAAATGTGGATTATTCCCACTGCTGCATGTGTTGACTGTTGGGGGACCCATCCTGAAGGGTCTTTAGGTGCAAACACAGGAGAGGACCCCTTTTCTTGGCAGACATGCAGTCCCATCACCAAGGGTGCTGCCTGTGCTATGCTTTCTCTCTCCTTCCAGAAAGGGACTCTTCTTCTTGGCCCCCATTTTTCTATAAGTACAGCAGGTTGGCTGGCTGACAGCAAAATATGGCCTTACCAGGTAAAGTGTGTCCCTGAAACATGGAATTCACAGAATCTGGAGAGATTGGGAGGCACAACTGGGCAGAGAAAGTGAATAGAAGAAAGCTCCAACAGGCCAAGAAAAAAAAAAAAAATAAACAACCATACCGAAAAGGGTTTAAATTGATTGCAAAAATTTTGAAAGGCCACAGAGAAGAGTCTAGAGATTTGATATCTCTCCATATGTTCAAAACTCCCACAGATGGAGTCATGAGTCCCACAGGATGAAGTGAAGAGATGAAAGAAGGCAAGTCATGAAACTACTACTGCTGGCTGTGTCTCTAACTGAGAGAATGAACGTCATTAAGCTGTAGCCTGATAATGATTATGAAGATTAAAGCTGAACAAATAATTCCCATATTTTTTTTTACTCTAATATGTTTTTGCCTCTTTTTCCGCTCATAAGAACATTCACACTTAAACCACATTTTCCCCCAGCACATTAATTATCTGGATGTGCTCATATAGCCATTACTTACATTGTTGATAAATACTTAAAATCCAACTCATCTTGCTTAGCAGTAAACAATTAGAGGAGTCAGATGGAAGGGTTCATGCTCCCCAGTTAGCACACCATCACTTCCCAAACAAATACTTGGTTATACATGTTAAAAGTGGGACCTTTTGCAGTACTTATGCTTACAAACATCCATTTTGCTCTGAAATATCTCTGAAAGCCATCATCCACATAGAATTAAATAAATTCAACCCTCCTCTGAAAGAGTTTGAAGGTGAAGAAAGTAAATTTTGCTGTTAAAGTCCATGTTCCACTGTGGTTGTCTCTGGTACTCTTAAAAAGGGAACAGGGAGAAATTTACTCTGACAATTACCATAGACTACTCAATCTGGTTTAGTCATATAATGGAATGCTGAAAAAATATTCCTTACAGCGTACACCAGGAACAAAGCCATGTATCTTCACACACATTCATTGCTGACCTGCGATTTCTTGCAAGTTACTAGCCTTTTATTTATTTATTTGTTGTGATTACTTTGGGTTTCTCTCTATACAAGGACTAACTGCCTTCACATCAGTGATAGACTACAAGGAAGCTGCAATTTGTTCCACTTGCTATGAAACATTCTCTTGCTATTTCTACACTTGTTCTCTGACAATAAGAAAATTATAAGCTAAACAACTGTGATGCAATTCAACCTACACATGGTTTACTGATATTAATATTTTTACTTGTTTACTTACCTTACAGAAATTAACTGTATTTTTCCCAAGTGATACTGCTTTCTTAGCATTGCTTCACTTTCCTTTCTATGAATGCTTACAATGAGGTGTTGGAAATGGGGGCACAGCAATAGAATGGTACTTGGTCAGATGAAGAGGCACATTAATATTTATTATTCTCTTGCATTTATTTAGTTAGTTATTTTATGTTTCTTAAGGTTTGCTTCTATGAAGCCCCATGAAAAAAAGCTGGCTCTACTTCAAGAAAAGTTCTGGTTAGCAAAAGGTTTCTCATTTTTCTCTCAGCTAACCACATAATGCATCTTAAATTTGCATGGCAATTTGCATGGTTCACAGCAATAAGGGGAAGAAGTAGAGCTGATGACTGTGGCACTTTTGCAATTGCATGAATGATTTGCAGATGTTGGGGTGATCCTGTGTCACATGTCACTGGTGGTGGAATCCTTCATGTTGTTGAGGTTTGTGTGGAGTTCTGTTAATACATTTGTGTGAGCACAAGTGTATAACTGTTCAAAGGTATGTCCTTCATTGCATTAACGTGTAAACTTCCTGTGTTACCCTGTGTTGAAGACACTGAATTTCAGACTCAACTTGGGTGTAAATATGTAGCTTTGCTTCTTTTTGTTTTGGTTAAATATATACTACATGTTAATTCTTTCATTAGATGCCCCTTGTTCAAATACCACAGAATGCCTTTCATATGCTTTTTATTTCAATTTAATAATTTTTTTCTCAAAAATGAAATAGCAAACAAGTAATTATTCACTTAATTTTAATGGTTCTTACTGTTATTCCTCATTCTTCTGTGACCACTTAAAGGCCTATCCTTTATATGTTTATAAAACTCTACCCAAAAACTATCAGCTCAATAACAGCCATCAGAAAAAGTTATGCCTGAGGCAGTTTCTTACCTACTTATCTGCCAGCCTAGATGACTCTTCATTTAAAATTCCAGCTTTTGTAGCAGTCTTGATTTCCTGCAATTTAACTGATAATTCTTTATTTGCCACTGGGCCTTAATATATTGCTAACAACTGCAGAATTAGATATTTTGCATTTTCCTTCTCGACAAGGTCTAGCTTAGCATAAAAGCCACCATGAACATCCTTTAGACAGATCTTTCTTTTATGCAGTTTTTCCCCTATCTTCATTTGCTCCTGGTTTCAGTATTTTAAAAGTCATTATGCTTTACTGAGACCTGATTTGCTCTCCTCCTTTATTTTTTAATTTTACCCAAGTCCTGTGAGACTGTCCCAGATAAGACTGATTCAAATTACTTCTGAGTTTGGAACCACTGGTGCCAGTTCCTTCAAAGTCTTGATGCAGAAATTGTTTGATGATGTAAATTTTGGGAATGTCTGACTCTGGGAGTTTGGCCTTTTCTTCCACCTCAAATGTTATATTTTTTTTCATTACCCTTTATTAATTTAATTTTTTCCCTTTTTTTTCCTTTTCTTTTCCCTCCTTGTATTCAAAATCCATATATATATTTGAAATATGAACACCAGAAGCAGATATAGCCTTCCTGTGATATATGTGATAAAAATATTTTCCCTGTTCTACTTAGTATTTGTGTGCGTATGTGTGTCTATGATGTGAATGTTTTTTCATAATCCTGTTGTAGAGCTTGATGGATTGTTCAATTAATTATTGCATTATATCCCTTTACAAAGATTAGAGTCGCTGCTTCCTATGTTCTCATATTTCATTGAATTAAATTGTGTTCTTAAGGGACATCACGTCAAATATATATGTAATCTGAAGACCTCAGCAGTTTTGGCATTTTGTTTCAGCTATATGCAACTAGTGAACGTGGCTGCAATGGGAAGAGCCCCTTGTAGGACCTCTCTGCAGTACTCTCTTCAGCCACCCACAGTGAAATCTTTCACTTGCAACTATTACTGCAATCAAAAGAGTTACTATGCTCTATTTACTACTGCTTTTAATTTATGATGGATTTGTGGTGAAAAGATTCTTGAGACAATAACTGACAAACTCTTAATATAAATGTCAGCAGAAGAATTTAAATTTTGCTCAGAAAAGCCTTTAATTATTTTCTTAATCCTGCTCTCAAGGAAAACTAAATTCCTGTCTTGAGAACATATTTTTGTACCAGCTTTCCTACTAAATTTCTTAATAAATGCTGTCTTAGAACTGAGATAGAAAAAGTCAAGCATATTTTTCTTCCAAAGTAAATAATGTAATTTTGATCATTTTGTTAAATTATGCAAATGAGCTATCCTTCCTTTGGGCCCCAGAATTACTGTGGCACTTTAATGTACTCAAGGGTGGCAGAAGGAGGTACCCAACTATCACCCTCTGCCTCCTAGAAGTATTGAAGTGCTTTTTACATAAAGCTGGTTGTGTATCTTTATTTATTGTTTCAGACACTCAAAATCATACTAAAATGCCTTTGGCTCCCACATTCAAATAAACAAGTAACTGAGCCTCTGTTTTTTAAGCAACTCAACACAGCTTCAGAGTGACTAGTTTCTGTAGTGTAAGTCTTTGGAAATGTAATTCTATAATTCATTAGAAATAGGCTTTTATGAGGGGTTGTTTTTCAACTTTTTTATAAAAGTTTGCAGAGAAAGTGATATTCTTTCCACTGAATTGTGGATACTAAGTGAAAAACAACATGGCTGTTTGGAGTACCTCCTGTTAAGGACTTTTAGACTTCGCTTAACATTTCAGTTTTCTCTATGGCTTGCAACATATGACTTGTGCTAAGAAGATGTTACTAGATAGTCTATAGTCCTGTTCAGGTTTGGTCTTGAAGAAACATTCCTGGACAACTGTTATGCATTTCTCTTCAGGCATAAAGTGTGCACTAAGGCATATTCCGGGCATCAAACTTTTTCACTAAGAACTGCAGCTACAATTTTCAATAACTAATATTGTCCCCTTGAGGCCATATTCTTATGTGTAAAGAGGAATAATTTTCAATGCAATAAAGTTTATGATTTCAAATTCAGTTGAAGATTATGAGATATTTAAAAGTTTGGGTTTTTTCACCATCAGAGATGATTAACTAAGTCCTATTTGGTGTCCTTAATTTCTCAGTACTCTTGTGATTTTGTTGTATTAATTTCCAGTGTAAGTAAGTTAGTGGAATACTAGTTGTGTCATTTTTTGATCCAAAATTAGATTAAGTTTCTTTGTTTGTTGTAAATCAAGTTGTTAGTAATTAATAAAAATCTAGCTGCCTTACCTTTGTTTAGAATTAGTAATTTAGCCTCCAAAACTAGACACCACCTCTAAAAGAATGCATTTCACTCTGTAAACGGAAGTAGTGCAATCTCTTTATCCAGCCTTATATGGAGTAGGTTTGTTATATGGAGTAGGATATATTCAGCCAAATACTGCTTCCAGTCTCTTAAACCATCTTCTGAAGAGAGCTGATGGATGACACATAACCAGAGGATGAGGTTATTTGCACCACATGTCCTAAGTGGCTTTCACAGGGCTGCTTTTTTATGCTGAAGTGTAAATTTGTCTTTCTACTCTCCTTTGTCCTCAGGCAGCACTCCAGTGTAAATAGGATGCAAGTTTGAGTTATGTCTCTATTGTTATGTGTTGCTTAAGACTGCCATTATACTATCAGTACATTGATTGCTTCAACGCATCACAGAGAGACAGTAACAGTTAAATTCAGATTTTTAGTTCAAACAAGCTTGAAAGACATCTGGCTAATTGTGAGTGGTGTAGCCATAGGTGTACAAGTTGCTCATTGACCATTGCTACTATATCAGTTAATAGGGTGTCCATTATCTTTCAAGCATACAATTGTGATTTCTTGTCCTGGTAGGGCAGAGTCTGACTTTGTCTTATAAATCTGTAATAATTAGTTTGAACAGAAAAATCAGTATCTTCCAACTGCCTTATATATATGGTCTCCAAAAGTCAAATCTATGGAAGAACGCAAAAGAAAATTATCTGAAATTATTGTTGAAAAAAAGACAATGAAAGCAGTTTTCTGAGGTTTGGCAGGTTAGAATGCTGATTTTCTTAGAAATTCAATCCCAGATATAATTAAAATGTCATCAGACTTTTGCATCACTGAGGTCTGCGTTAGGTTGAACACGCAGCCAAAAGGAAATGTGTTTTAGAACTTTCATAACAGAAGGCTAGCCTGAGATCTTCTTTGATCTTTACTGGATTGCTTTATAGGCAACCTATTTCACAACTGCATTTAGTCATCTGTCTTCATGATAGAAAGCACATTTGGTGTACGTCTGTGCATTGTAAAAGTGGTAAGCAGGTCATGGCACAGCACCATGGAAGGAGGATTTTAAAACTAATTGGACTATGCTTGCTGAGAAAGAAAAAATGTCAAATAGGAAACTGAGATTTTGGAAAATTCCAATTGTGATGTATTGAGAGCTGCCCTAACTATATATATTTTTTTTCCTCAGTTAACTCAGAAGCTGATTATACAACTCTTAGCTATACAACTTGTAGTCTTTTTGTGGTCAACAGAGAGAGACAGGCATTTCCAGAGGATGACTCTCTCCCTCTTAAAAGCTAGTCTGAAATGAACAAGATTCAAAATGCTTACCAAAGACCAAAAAATTAACAAAATATGACTTTAATAGTTGCAGTGATGGTAAATGACTGAATTGTCAGAGTTCACACATTGTTCTGATAAACCTGAACACAATTTTTATTTAGTGTTGACATGTATCCAACATTTGAAGGCCCTTTGGGCCTTTCCTGCTTAATCTCTGACTTAATAATTTGTTCTTTGACTACCAAGTTGTTACGTCCTCTCACAATTCAACATATGGCCAAAAGAACAAATGTGAAAAATGCAGATAATGAAAACTAACAATGAAGAACAAAGAAGCAATGTCTAAAGTACCCAAGTGAATGAATAAGGACACTAAGTCCATAACACAGAAGCACAGGGTGTGCTAAATTCAGGTAGAGATTTGGATGTTTAAGTCAATGCTGCAGTCAGATTCTGAAGGATGGTTAATTTCCCATTGACCTTCTAAGCTCTCCTTAGAGAGCAAGATATAGCAAGATAAACCAAGACAGTCAGGCCAGAAGGGTAAAAAGTGAAAATTATTCCAGCTCTTGTACCACACCTCACTATTTAGAAGTTCTAAAAATTATACAAGACCCAATGAAAACACACAGGAATTCCTTCATTTCAAACACTTGCCCACAGGTTAGATGATCAATACAGACTTCTGACAAAAACTGCAGATACTAAAGAGTGGGAAAAGCAGTGGCTGAGTAATGATGTAAGCTTTGGACAAGGATGATCCTAGCCTTTCCTGCAGGTTTCACACAAATATCTCTTGGGAGTCATGAACTCAAACTCCTAAAATTTCAATTCTGTAGTGAGAGTGCTAAAACTATCTATAAGAATTTTCTATCAAGTCAGTGTCTCTCTTGGATGCCATTTGTTATTCTCTTGCTACTATACTCCAATGTATTTCTCTTAAAGAAGTGCCATTATCTGTCCCCCATGAGTGACATCAATCGCATGATGTCCTTCCTGCCTTCATCTTTCTTTTCTAGTCCAAATGTCCTCCTATCTCCTGACCAGCACTACTTCTACTGACTCCTGACTCCCTATATCTGATCCCAAAGTAACTCCCAAACTATTTTCTCAGCATTTCCAAGGAAAACTTCTTGCTCTTGTAATTGAATTTTGATATTTTATTCCAAAAATGGGGATGCAAAGCTGCTTCTAAATGATGGTTTTTGTAAGAGTTGAAGATATCAGGTGTAAGATGTGCTCATTCCAACTTTATAAACAACCTTCCCAAGCTTTTTTTCCAGAACATTTCTGAAACAGTATCTTTGGGACAGCCTCAAAACCAGAAAATTTTAATTGAGAGTATTAGCATAGGAAAAAACTTAAAAGCTAACAAAAAGGGAATCAATTAGCCTTAATGTTGAAATGTTGACATCTACACTGCCTGTGACATTTCTATCATGTATATAGCAGTACTTACTGGATCCTTAGGATAATCCACAAGTATCAGATTATCTACACAATCAAATATTAAGCAAACAGAAGAGATTTATGTCAGTAGGAAATAGAAGTTGACCCTCACTGTGTAGGAATGTTCCTCAGAAGGGAGGATCAAGGAATTTTTCCTAGCAGACCATGATCTGTTGAGTGAATATTCTAATAAGAAATTTATCTCTAAATCTTTGCCTAGTCCAAAAGGTTGAAGTTAAGAATGGCTGGAGGGAAAAAAAAACCTGACAAAACCAACCCAAAAACTGACAAGAACATCCTTGAATTGTGATAAAAAATTAATTTGGACTTATTTTAGACATAGACTGGACTGGCATCAATACAAACCTTAAAACATGAAAGAAAATCCACAGTAAATATACAATTCATATTTAAAGCAGGCATTTCTCTTTTCATGAAGAGAAAATATGATACTCACTGTACAAACCTCCAGAAGTAGAAGGAGTCTTGCAGGAAAACTTACATATCCCAGAAAAGTGGCATGCACATCTCACAGAGCTGTTAAAATCTGCCCATAAAGTGAAGCTGATCCTTTATATTTTTCAGGAAAATTTTTCGTGCCTGACATTTTTTTATTGTCAGTTCTATGTATTCAGTTTACATAAAAATGCTTGGCTAAAAGTAAAATCTGCAGATGTTGGTGTGTGGTGTCTGTGGTGCAAGGTCTGATGTTTCTTGCACCACAGACATAGAAGATTTCATTTTGTTGGTTCTTTCACCCATGAGACTTTGGAAGTCTCAAATGGTTACTACTAAATTGCATCCTAGAGACCGACATGAAAAAAACTTCTCAACTTAAATGGGCAGCCATAAGTAACTCCTCATTACAGCTGAATTTGGCAGGGAATGGGAGGAGGTCACTAAGCTATACATTAAACTGGGAAGTCGTGCCAGGAAAACATACATTTCTGTAGTTGACACAGCAGTGTGCAGTGTCTCAGCATTATGGTGTATGGAGCAAATTCTGATGTCCCTACTCAGTTTTAATCATTCTTTAGTCAAAAATGTCACAGAATGAAACAGGAACAGTGCCAGAATAAAGACTGAGTTACAGTTGGGATTGACAGTGGTTTACTGTTTCAAAGATGACTATTCCAATGTACTCCAAAATTCACATATAAGCCTGCTGTTTGAAAAATTGTTGGACTCCTGAGGCTGAAGGTAGGGTTTGTGTCCCAGGTCCAAGGTTATTTAAGCAATTGATTCCAAAGTGCCCCCTTCTGTACCCATGGAACAGCACACACTTGATCCTTCATTTTCTATGTACAACTAAGCCTCAAACCTTGGCTCAGCCTTTCTCAAAAATGAACCAAGACCTTCTGGATATATGACAAGCACATAATAACCATGGCCTTTTAGGCAAAGAGGTAGTGAAAAGGGGTTCACATAAAAACTTTCTCAAGGTTTAAGCTGTATCTTCAAAGCCAGCCAGGAAAATGAGCTGAAAGAAGCAATACATTCATGTTGAGGCTTTGTTTGTCTTGAGTAGCAAAGGAGCTCTACACATGGACTGACTCTGTGTCTATGAGACTCAGAGACAGGTAACCTGAACTTCAGGTTTGGTGCCTCTAGAGAACCTGCAGGATTCTTGCCACCTGCCAATAGGTGTGTTCTGGGAAGTTTCCCATGGTCACGTACAACTGTACAGAATGTGCATCTGTACATCTTTGTACTGAGCCATGGGTTGTCCAGTGTAGGCAATGACAGAAATGGGTTATGCCTACTTTCTGGCCTGCAGGCTGGATTTCTTTTCCAAGAAAATGAAAAAAATGAGAATACATGAGGTCATAAGGAAGGGCCTAGAATTTGTAAGGATGTCATTCTGCTGCTGTTTGAAACATGAATTATATAGAATCGTATCATATTTTGAATTTGAAGGGACCCACTCAGATCATCAAAGTTTAACTCCTGGCTTTGCACAGGACAGCCCCAAGAATCACTCCATGTCCTTGAGAGCACTGCCCAAACAATTCTTGAGCTCTGTCAAGCTGGTGTTGTGACCACTTCCCTGGGGAGGTGTTCCAGTGCCCAGCCAACCTCTGAGTGAAGAACGTTTTCCTAATATCCAACCTAAACCTTCCCTGAAATAACTTCAGGCCATTCCTTTGGGTTCTGTCACTTGTCACCACAGAGAAGAGATCGGTGTCTGCTCCTCCTCTTCCTCTCACGATGAAGTTCTGCAATGAGGTCTCCCCTCAGTCTCCTCTTCTCCATGCTGAACAGACCAAGTGATGTCAGCCACTCCTCATACAGCTGCTCCTCAAGGCCCTTCACCATCTTCATTGCCCTCTTTGAGACACTGTAATAGTTAAATGTCTTTCTTATATTGTGGTGCCCAAAACTGCATGAAATATTCAAGGTGCAGCTGCCCCAGCTCCCTTGCCTGGCTGGTGATGCTGTGCCTGATGCCTCCCAGACAGGGTTGGCCCTCCTGGCTGCCAGGGCACTGCTGGCTCATGCTCAACTTGCCATTGACCAGGACCCCCAGGGTCTGCAAGGTACCCTTCAGGATTCTGCAGGGTTGCTCTCCAACCTCTCATTCCCCAGTCTGCACATAGAGCCAGGATTGCCCATTCCAGATGCAGAATCATCACTTCCTCTGTTAAAATGTATACATCTGGTATGTGCATGCAGAGCTGAAAGGTCGGAGCATACAAAGATGTCATAATGTAGCTATAACCCAATGCATATAAAATCAGTTTTGCATTTCCGGGCACAAAAGACTTTTTCAATGTGTTTGAAGATCTCTATATAGATTCTAGTTTTAGAATTGCTTTCCAAGGAAATTAACACTGGTGTACTAGCTAGGATTATCCTGGCATACTTCCTGACAAGCAGAGCTGAATATAAACAAGGCACAAGTCACTAGGTTGTGTGGTCAAGGGATCCATCATACAGATCCTGCAGAAAAAGCTCTTCATAACTCTTCCAAATGCTCCTCAGATGTTTTCTTGGGATGTACAGTGAAAAAGGGTGCTACAGCAAAAGAAGAGAAGAGAGTAGGTACATTAATTTCATTTATTTGTTTTCAAAAGTTGAAGTTCATATTACATTGAGTAGCAGCTTTTGCATCCTAAGCTCTGTAATAACAAAGTTTAGATAATTTTTATTTAAATATAGTTAAGACCATCAAATGTTGACATTCTGTCTGTTCCAAGTGTTTTTAGAAGTATCTTGAAGGAGATTTGATATTCTAAGAATACATGTCATTTGTCTCTCAGTTCTAACCAGTCAGACAGCCACTGAGGAACTCCCATGGTTCTTTCCAGTCCATGTAATTTAAAAATTACAAACCATGGAAAGTCAAAAGTCTGCAAATAGTGTGAGTACATTAGTCCCCGGTTTTTATGTAATGCACATTTTAATTGAGAAAAAATGATACTGATTTTTATCATAACTAACTGTATGTTTATACATTGTGGTTAGCCAACTGTGAAAAATATCTCCATCAGCTATTTCCTTTCTCTGTCATGGTGTGCAAAAAGTCTTCTGGAATATTTTAGACAAGAAATATGAAATTACTTTTTTGAATATCCCATTAGGACTATTTCATCAGTCCAAGAAAGTGATGGAGAATACGTTGAGCAGGGAGTAGACTCATCTAGTCAAATGTTCATTTGCTTGTGTCAGAAATCTTGGACAAAATCTCGACAGTTCTGCAGAAAAAAATACAGATGCATATCTGAAAAAAATCAACTGAGGAAGGAATTAAAGGTGTGAAGCATTCTCCATTGTATATAGGGGTTCTTTGGCTGATGTAACATTACAAGCAACTTTTTGTCATTGACTAGCTTTTTGGATTTGGCACAAAGAAGTCTTTACTGACATGCAGTGATTGATGCTGTACATGACAACAGTAAAATCCCTTCACTTTCTCTTCTCTGGCTGCATGAGTGATGACTGTAATGGCCCTCTCTGTTCTTTTGTTCCCTCCTTGAATTGTTCCTTGCTGTTGCCAAGTTGCTTTGTACCTGATTTGTCAAAAGAAAATCTTCCCTTTAGCACTCAAAACTAGCAAAAGAATTCATCTGAGGTTGGTTTATTGGTTTCCAGAACAAACCAGTCTTCACATGCTGTTTGTTGTATTCTCTAACTTGTTACCATCTTTTTGATTACTTCTGATTCCTTTTTCTTCTCTCAGCTCTATATGTCATGGTGCTAGATCTAATAAAATTTTTGAAAATAAATAAAATAATGCTTTTGGACCTGCACCGCATTTTCTTCTCATTAAAAACCTCTGAGAAGAGTCTGAATTGTTTAATGCTAAGAGGAATTCCCTGCTGGGAAAATGACAATATGCAGAAATGACACTTGCAGCTTTTTAGTTCTCCCCAGATGAGATCCTTCTCACAGTAACATGAGGGGCACGGTTTCCAGATATCATGTCTCCAAGGGAAATGAGAACTTCTGTTTACATGACCCATAAAATATATTTCACTTCAGTGCACACTACTATGCCAGGAGTTCAGTACAGCATCAGTTCTGTATCCCATATCCTTAAGGGATAACAAAATATAGAGCTACAAAGGAAAATTTCTAATGGGTGAAGTACAGTTCAATGGTTCAATTAATGTTAAGTTGAATCTCAACATTTGAAATCAATTGAGGAGGAACTGATTATATTTAAACCCTGGATGCCCTTTCCCAGAAGAAAACAAAAAAGAAAAAAAAAAGGCCAAACTAACACCTGTGCTCTCTGAATCTAGCAAATAAATAAGTGGTCCTCGATATCCTTGATACAGCCAATGAAAGATATATGAGTACCATCAACTAGATGACCTGAAGGCTGTAAGTAAAAAGCTCCACTTGTGTTCTGGATAAGCTCAGCTGAAGCTGTATACACTAATTTACATGTCAAGTGAGGCAAATGCATATTCAAGTGCCATATTCTGCTGAAAAAGTTATTGTAAACACAAACCAGCACTTTTTGTTCTAGTCACTAAATTTGCAAAGAGGAGAAGAATTTTCCCAAATAAAACCTTCACTACAACTTAATTTGGCTTTTTTCTAGTGACTGTGTCAATGCTGGGTCAGTTTACTGCAATTGAGGAATGAACCTGATGTGCATTACAGGAAAAAGTACAGAAAGATTTTTCTTACAAAGCAGTGCACATTTTCATTTGACACCATTGGATCTTCATATTCCACTTAGAATGACATATTTGTTCATCACATCCCTTTGAGCCCATTTTGAGAGTTAGCCCACAAACATGGTCTTTAGAGGGCAGATTTTCTTTGCTTCCTGCCCAGATTCAGGAGTAGTTTGGTCACTTAAGAAAAGGCTTCCTGACTTTTGAAAAGTCTGGGGGTTTAGATGTGTCCAAAACTCATTTTGCTTTTTGGTTCAGACACTGAAATGAGATCGAAACCATGATGTTGGCATGCACTTGCATAGTAAATCTTGAGACCCCTCAGCGACCCCTCAGGAACCAGCAGTTATTGATATATGAACCAGCATGCTGTAGGTGCAGGGCCTGGGGCAACTGTAGTGCTTTCTGTGATACCGGATACAATTACCTCTGTATTTCCAGCTGTTTGTCCAAGTTTTATGCACAGAATAATTTTAAAGTCTATATTGAGCTGTGGAAAGTACATTAAGAAAGTAGTAACTCCTTAAGTACCTTCCCTGCCTATGCACTAATAAAAATTGAAATGCTTTCCTCCATTTCCCTTCCTTCATTTGCTCTTAGTTCTTCCATCTGTAGTTGCCACATTGCCCTGCACATGATTAACAACCAAATTCTATTTTTTCTAAACATAACAAAAAAAAAAATGTTATGGGTTGGGGCTGTTATTTGAATAGGAATTAAATAAGCACTCTGAGAATTGCATCAGTTTTCAGAAACTTGGAAAGGGGAGGAATATGCAGGAGAGATGCAAGGAACGAAGTTATGAGTAGACCAAACGTGAGAAAGGTAGAGTCTTGGTCATTCTTCACTAACAACAGAAATTTCTCTTTCTTTCCTGAAGAAGCTGTTCTGTTTACTGCAGTCCTAAGATTCAGCTATTCAGCTGTTTGTGAGCTAGGATCCTTTGCATCCAGTTGGAAAGGCTCACACTGGTATCCCTCAATAGCAATGATGATGACTGAAAGGAGAGGTAAGTTACAAACTTCTCTTTTTATAATTGTAAAATTTGCAGCACAAAAGCCATCAGGTCATCTCTTCAGATTGAATTCAGCACAAAGACTATGTGCTGTTTCCTTAAAGTGATGATCTACATAAGAAATAAAATAGAATATAGGCAGAAAATGAAAGGTTGAGAAGCTGGAGAGAGAAAATTGCATAGAGAAGAAAAAAAAAGTAAGCCACTAGAAGCGGGGAAATAACCCATTAATAAAATAGGTGCTATAAAGAGATTTCTTTTGCTGTGCATTATTCAGGAAATATTTCTCTGGCCTCCTGGAAAAGCAGTGTCATTTTTGGATGGCAGTGATGTTCTACCTCAGTCAACCTGGTATGTACCATAACCCCATTTTTTGAGAAATGTCATGTCAGGAAGTAAAGATTTCATTTATGTAGACATGGAAAGGAAATAATAAACCCCATTCTTTCCACTCATATTTTTGCTGAGTGGAATAAGGCTCCCTGTATCTTACCATCTCAGCCAGATAAACTTTCAGCTGAAATCATGTTATTTCACAGACCTGAGCAGAACCAATCTCCTCATGGACCATTTGCCATACTGCCTGAACATACAATCCAAATAAGCCACAAATACCAAACACTGATAAAACAGAGAAAAGGATTCAGTGGAAGTGAGTGAAATAAGTAACTGTATTATATTGTGAGGAATTATCAGAGTTTCCAATTACATAGTCTCTCAGCATGGTGCTAGTGATGTTATTATGCTACAAAAGATACATTCTACCAGTTGAAGAACCTGGCTGCTGTTTAAATAATTATATGGTAGCAGCATTTTCTATAAATTTCAGTGGAATGACAAAGGAAAAATGTAAATCAATCTTTCCCCTTAGAACTAGAAAGGTGGACTTACAGAGGTTTTCTACTTTGAGGTATGAAAACAGATAGACATAGTCTTTACTGTCATAATAGCAAATGTGACTAGGACTAAAAAAGTTTTTTAAGTAGTCCTTATATGCCACCTTAAATTTCCCCACAGATAAAAGTAACATACTAGTTTGGTTTTTCCAGCCAAAAGCAGTTCTGTTTCTGAGGCTCTGGGGAAGAGGGAAGAGAGACTCTTGTTTCTTCTTTTCCTTCTGTTCTTCAATGGTTTTTGAAGGAGCAGAAAATAGCATCATCAATGGGAAGAAGGGAGTAGTAGTTCTCTCTGAGAATATTTCCATACTTTACATTGTCAATGAATGAAGCAACTCAATAGAATAAATCAAACTGCTTTAAAGAGATGCAGGACTCTCCCCCTCAACTACTCAAAATTATACTGAGTAGCAGTTATACAGAGGGTAAATACTTAGTCTTCTATAAAATATTTTTTCTTAAAAATGTTAGCCCAGCCTGAAAATGAGACGGAGCTTGAGGGATAGAGTTTTTGTGTATGTATGCATGCATGTAAATAGAATGAAAAATAAAATAAAATAAATAAAAATTAATTGAGACCTAATTGTGGAATTTGTTATTGGTTAAAAAAAAAATAGTAGTAAAAAGCGTATTCCCTATGTTTGAGGGAAAAAATAATTTAATGCACCTTTTCACAGCAATAGCCACACAGATCAAATACCCACATGGATCAGGGGCACTGCACATTGTTAAAATGTCTGAAGTACCATGCCTGTGGCTTCCCTCATATGTCTACCAAAACCAGCAGAAACATGAATGGTGTCATGAGGTGTGTAGAGTGAAGAAATAAAAAGCAAATATTTTCACTTTGAAAATTAAATTTTGGAAAAAAAAAAAGAAGATTTCTTGCACAACTTTAATATGTCTTGAGGAAAAAATTCTCTTGAAACCACAGGGTTTTTTCCTCTCAGAAACCTTTTACTAAAAGTAATAATAATGAAAAAAAGAACATTCCTAAGTCTGGAAAAAAAACATTTAACCTTTCTAAACATAAATCATCCTCTCTCCCCACTTTGTTTCTCTAGCACAGAGCACCTGCTTTTGCTTCATCCGGCTCTGGCTGCATATTAAATCTCCTGACTTTTCCTAGAGAAGGAATGTGTCTTCTCTGCAAACTGCCCTGCAGTCAGCACTTGGTTTGCAAGAGAAACCTAATCTCTGAGAACCTCCAGAGAGCAAACCAAATTCTTAAACCACATAGGTTTAAGTAGTGGAATTGCTTTAAAATCCAAGTTGGATTTTCTGTTTGATTGAGTTCGGTTTTTGCTCTAAGTTGCATTGAGGAACCTCCTTTTTGAGTTTGCTTTTAAATAAATTGCAAAATGGGAACATGCCGCTGTTATCAATAATATATTTGTGTTGCCCATAAGTTTGATGAATCTTGTTATTCCTATAGCTCTACATCATCTATAAAATCTGTCTGCATGCAGGTTAAAGGTGTTTTTTTATTTTGGTTTTTTTTTTGTTTTTTTTTTTTTAGTTACTCTTCCAGAATAGCTGTTGTTCTGGAACATCACAACTATTCTCACCTTCCATACATGGCAGACAAGCTTCAGATCCCACACCTTTCCAATCCATATGTTTTCCAGAGATGAAGATATGGCAACAAGCACAGGGCCTGGGAAGTAGAATTTGCTCCTTTTTTTCTTGTTGTTTGTGAAAATATGCTCATACATTTCTCCAGTATTTTTTTTAAGTATTTAATTACAGAAAGGAGGTACACACCAGCTGTATTTGTGTACCCTTATGTATACACAATTTCATTATTAAAAGCAAAAGCAGAGAACACAACTGTCTCCCTCCTCCTTCAGTTTTGTAATGGACATTTTTCTTTTGTTCTCTCCACTTCTTGAGCCACTCTTCAATACGACTACAGTGCTCCACCCTAGAGTTGCATGCTAGCAATACATGGAGTGCAGATGCCCCACTAAGAACAGTATTTTATGATCTTGGCTTTAAAGTTAGTATTAATGGCACAGTAGACTGCAATAACTTTGAGTGATGTTTCTGTATGTTTAATTCTACTACATCTCTATCTTTTTCCCCTTTTTTCTCACCCTATATTCCATTTCAGGAAAGCATATAAGCCAATAAATTACAAACTTAATAGATTTGTTATTTTCAACAAGTTTACCCATATGCATTAAATTTAACATGTACCCAAGCACTTAGGTAAAGCTGCCTTAATGTCAAAATCATAATTACTGTCAAAAGCCCTGTGTTTCACTTAAAGGGTGTAATTTTAACTGTGATTCTTTTACTTGAGGATTAGCATTTTACAAGGAAGAGGGCAAATGTCTGCGTAATCTCTAAACACATTTCATGTCTGCCTATCAATAAAAACGAAGAATTTCATTGGAGAAAATTATGTGAAGTGTGTTTTTCTTTGCTTCTGAGCTCTCAAATTGATTCTATACAAGGTAGGAAAGCCCTGACAGCTCAGCACATCTATATATTGGTGTATATAAATACCAAGAACAGGACATGCCCTGGCTTGTCTGGTCCCTGCTGCTGAACCAAATGGTGGCAGCTGTGGTGTTTCACCCCGGAGACACCTTTGGCTAACTGGATGTTGCAGCTGGGCACATGGGGACAAGTCCAGGCAAGCTGAAGCTCAGGTGGCGGCGGGATGGAGCTTCCTCTCGCAGAGGGTTCCCACTGCTGGAGAAGCTTTTAAGGCTATGATGAAGGAAAGGAGTCTGTTCTGATGGAGGGTTCAATCCAGAGCTTTTATTCTGGCCCGCAGGCCTCTGAATCGAGTCACAGCTCCATGCAGAAACCTGAATCCTGTCACTGCTCCATCATAACTCTGAATCCTGTCACTGCTCCATCAGAACTCCCTGACCGTGTGATTCCCCTCTCTTTTACCTGGGGGAGGGGAAGGGCAGGAAGAGATAGGGAGCCACCAAGCAGGTAGGAGAGAGGAGGTCTCAGGGGACAATGGGCACCTGGATGGCCCAATGCACCCTGGGGGTGGAGGGCATCTTTTTAACCTGCCCAATCACTCGATGCACTTCTGGAGTGCCAGGAGTGACAGACAGTGCTCAGTAGGGGTCAGGGTGGGGAAAGGAGGAGTGATTGCCACACACCTGGGAGGACAACTTCAGGGGATAAAACCAGGATTGTGGGCAAACCATGAAATCACACCGCAACACACATCCATCCATCAACAATTCATTAAGATGTGTTGTCCCATCAGATGTGCATCTGCTGAGTCAGATACAGCATGGCAATGATCACTGATACTGAGGTCAGGGGGAGGTCTGTAGAAAATGCATATTGATGAAAAATACCAAGAACATATAGTGACTGATATCTTTGAGCAGATACAGGAGTGACCTACATTCCTTAGGTCACTGCTGTTTACGAGAAATTAAAGTTCCAAGAAAGTCTCTTGTTCTATATGTCATTTAGTCTGAGACACTATTCAGTGTGTTGGTCCTCAAGTTTCCTTATGTGTATAAAAAGGGGAGAAACTGGCCCAGCTAAAGTTAATAAAACTGCCAAGCTGCCATGCATTTTAGTACAGCAAGGAATTCAAACAATGTTCATAATGTGAATGCAAAATAACTTCTAAAGTTGATAGTGCACTTCTAATGTTCCAAGTTAAAAGGCATAAGCCAAATCATGTGTTCTTTGCTGCTTTTAATCAGTAGTGTAAAAAAAGAAATGGCTAAAACCAAAAAGAAGATGAAAGGCATCTGACTGAACACTTTTGCCATTTGCTTTCTATAATGTGTATGCTTTATCAAGCCTCAGGGTCAAGTGTGTTAATTTAGATCATACTGTAGATTGTGTTAAATACTGCCTGAACTTCAGTTCTCATTTTCTGCTAACTAATAGCAATGATGTTATTACACATTTTCTTGTGCTTTTATATGCAGATTGCATAAAAATTTCTGATATATTCCTGAACTGAAATATATTCTGATATATTTCAGTTGGTGACATAATAATTTAATCCCAGTCACTTTATAGACCTAGTAATCAAAATAGCAGATTAAGATTTTTCATACTGTAAGGTTTTTTCAGTCTTATTTACCATGAGCATTTATAAAGAAATGAAAGCTCCTGTTTGATCTTGTCCCCAGACATATTTTTTTCCCAAATGGGCTTGAAATGTTTTATGACTATTGTGTCAGCCCATCACTTTGCTTTGTGGGTAATTAAGTCATTACAATGACACGTTATTTTACTGTACAACAGGCAAAAATTCCTGCCTTCTGTCAGGAAACTGTAAAAGGCCAGATGTTTCTGAGACTTCAAGCAGAATCACAGAGTAATCACTAATCACAGGGCTTCTTTGTATAAAAGAAAGTGAACCCATGAAGTCAATGTTAAACTTACTATACAGTTAACCTAAATCTATAAACTAAACTACAGTTTATCTTTTGAACTTAAAGTGTTAGAACTTAAAGCTAGCCAGAGATCAGAAGTATGTGTGGCTTTCACATCACTCACACCAGATCTGCGTACTGCTAGTTCCTTGAAACATATATCTCCAATGAAAAATCAATTCTGGCTACACAATTTCAGCACAAGTATTCAGGACACAGGATACAGATTGCATGCAAGCTTTATGCTTTTAAGCCAACAGTGTGCCAGCTATGGGAGACAGATGATATTTGTGTTGGCATAAAGCTTGAATGATTTAGACAGGAAACAGTTGATTCAATGTTAAACTTGGAAGGACAAAATTAACAGACTGGAAGTTTTTTGATTAATTTGAATCAGAAAAATGAACACATACCAGGTTATTGCTTTGTGTCCTGTGGTCTCAGCACTTATTAATTAGAAACCCTAGAAGCAGCTTATTGCTGGCCAGAAAGCTTGTGAATTCTAAAGGAAGCAAGGAACATCTGAGCTTTGGAGCAGTGATTGCTTACCACCTAGGATTCCAACACTGATCTACCCTTTGTGCTCCTATTTAATTAATTTTTATTTTAAATGGTTCATTATGATGTTGGACAAAGAGGATCAAGGATGTATCATAGTGAAATATCATAAAAAGGATTAGTTTCTACCTCGTTGTTAACAGACATATGTGTTTACACTAGGAAAACAACTAACTCTTGGTCTTCAAGTGGTTCAATTTAAGTTCTGCAGAACTTATAAAGCAAACTACAAACTACATTGTGATAACCAAATATTTTCAATATACATACTTATCAGGAGAAGAGGAGAGAAGGGATGCTTTAAAAACAACTGCTTCTCAAAAAGGTGCAAGGCCCCAAGCCAGAGCTCCAACATAGTTGCTCAGAAGCCATTTCTCTTCAAACATGTTTATGTAGTTACAAATGTACAGTATTTCCATATGATCAAAAAACATTTATTGCTTTGTTTTATGCTGTAAATACTTCCATGTGACCAAAATATTAAATTTCCAAACATTCAGTTGAGTCAATCAGCTGTAAGTAATTAAAAATGCAGGATGTTAAGGTTATTTTTCTCAATTGTGTTGTTTCTGTTACTTAGCAGAAGGAAGAGATATTTTGCTTTCACTTGAGTAATGTGAAAATTACAGTGACATCTGGATTGCAGTAACTTCTCCAATTTATGGTTGAATAGTGTTTTTCAGTATATCAATTGCTGGTCTTAGTTGCAAAATAAGATTTGTTGGTAGGCAAGAGCTCTTGAATGACAGCTGCCTTTGGGTATGAATGCAGCAAGAAGAGGTAGTCAGTGCTACCCATAGGCAAACTGTCTTTTCCCTAGCAGCTGGATTACTGTTTCTGATTTCTGACCAAATCATAGACTCTTGTAATCTAGCAGTAGGTGCCCTTGGGGGAGCTCAGGTTTTGTCTTCTTATGTGGTAGGATGTGCCACTTTGACAGACATTAGATAGGATCAGGAGCTGTGAATTCTGAGTGCTCCTAGGGAGCAAAGAAACATATCTTCACTTCTTTCCTTTTACATGTTATACACTGGACACAGCAGCAAGGCAGGAAATTTTGCATTCTACACAGATGATTTCACTGGTGACATGTCCCTCTAGTTTCTTCTTCATCTGCATTTTCATCTCCTCCTTAGCATCAGAAACCTTGTCCCAGTGGGTTGCTGATTCTGCAAGGCTTTTAGCAATGGCTGGAGCAAGAAGCTGAGGACAAAGCACTGCACAGGGGCCAGAAGCTTTGGGCAGCACTTAGGAAACTGGAAGGTGCATGAGTTTGTTACCTCCAGGCTCCTCTGTCCCTCAGAATGAGATGCCAGTTTTCCTTCATGCCTGGCTGAAGATGATGTCTTAACAGTAGAAAGACAAAGTCAGCAAATCAGTATCAGATTTAGATGAGCCAAGAGCACAGGAACTTTATGTGGCTGGTGACCTTTTCCCCTCCATGCCCACTTGGTGGCAACTTGGCAAGACCTTGCAGATGGAACTTGGCCACAGACCACTGCCAAGAAAATGCCTCACGTGTCTATGGCATTCTAGAAGCAGTAATACCATACATGTTGATAGAGACACTGCTAGTCGCTGTTCAAGGAGTCCTTCTCAGGATTTGTCCTGAGTACACCCCTACCCTTTGTTCTGCTGCAAAGGAAGAGCTGGAAAACAGGGCTTGGCCCCCTTTCCTAGGGGCTGCCTCAGATGTGGCTCCCATCCTCATGCTGAGTTTTCCAGCAGCCTGCAGTCTGTCTCTCTTTTCCTTCACTGAACCCAATCCCAGTCATCACCCGCAGGCCCTGCCCTGGCCCATCCTCAGCCCATCAGCATTCCCAGGGAGCCACCAATGCCCTGGCTGTCCTGCTCCTGGCTGGGGGATAGGATGGGCTCTGGCTGCTAAGCCTGGCCCCAGAGGTTCTCATCATGGGGAGCCCCCACCTTCCCTGGGAAGTCTCTGGCCCTGATTGTCCTCTCGTACTCAGCTGTGCTTCTGCTTTGGCTCCAGCACTTGCCCAGTCCCTTCCTAGCGGTTTTCAGACCATTTTTCCTTGCAAGCATTACCATTCTGCTATGCAGTATCAAATAGTACATTACCATTGTTCTAAAGAAAGCAACAGCATTATGTATTCATCTTTATATAGATATATCTGTAAGCAAAGATACACAACCCAAAAGTTATCACAGACTACAGTGCCACAGATAATGCTGTGTTTGCCAAAGAATACTTTGGAGATTTGATTTGCAAAACAGAGACAGCCAGCAGAAATCAAGAAGAGGAATGCCATGTTTCTCAGCAGGTGAATGACAAGTAGATATTGACTGGGCTCAGAAGAGTGCTGACTGCTTACAAAGCACACTTCATTCACTGTGACTGATTGTACTGGGTCATCGTTCAAATTAGGTAAGCAGGAATGCAAGACTAGCCTAAAAGCTTTTTAGTCATATTGGAAAAAATGCACATAATGATGAATATTAACCACACATATCTGGAAAGTTTTTTCAGCATCTGCAAATTACATGAATTGCAGGCTTTTGAGCAACTTGTGGTCCTCCCATGATTCTTCCAAAACATTCCAGGCAATGTTTGTGTTTATGATTTATTGTTAGATATAAAAGCAGTTACAGATTCAGGTCAACTATCTTGGAATCCTATAACAGGACAGAAGAAGGAATTAGGAAAGCATAATTGATGTCACAGGTCTCTGCAAACACCATCAGTATCACAAGTTTCAATGTTGTTCAGGGATTTTGCAGGCCAGACATGGGTTATAAATCCAAGATTGTATACCTGAAAGTCTTTGCTCCTGCTGCACAAACTACAGGGGCTGACTCTCTCTCTATAACTCTAGGTATGCCACCTGAGGAGGTGTGGGAGACCGTCAAGGTACATCAGTGCCTAAATCACTGTGACCATAATTAAAGTAAAAGATGTTTCTTTGTCTAAAAATATTAAGAACCTTAAAAACCATAGAGGCTCAACTCCATTGCACACATCACAAGTACCTGGAAGCCACTTGCAATAGCCACAACTGTGACTGCTATTTTCTTTTTAAACCAATCTCTTTTATATAATGCCATGGGTATTAAAAAAAGGCAAACAAATGAAAAACATTTAAAAAGCCAAGGCATAGTATGTAGGTGTGGTTTTACTCTCTTCCAATATATATAAGGATGAAAATCCTACACCAAGCAATGTTTGGCACTGTTATTTTTTGTGTTAAAAAAAATGAAAATAATGTTAAATAACAGAAAGCAGAGGGAAGAAAGCAAGGGAGCTTTATGTCCTATCTCACAGAACATATCACAAAAACAGGTGTAATGTCTCGTGCAGCATGTAACAGGGAATTGTATTTCAGTGTTCAAGGAAAAATGGGCGATAGTTTTCTTTGTATAAGATTCTTTCAAAGAATGTATGTGAATAAAAAAAAATATAAAATTGAATTCTTATCCTACTTGCTCAACTGATCTGAAGATACTGTTGAAGTTCTTTCTAATTAAGCTTGTGACTTCATTAGAAAGCTGAGTAATTTCCCAGCATTCCTTTTTATTGCTGCTAATAAGCTATTCACCAAATAAAAGTTAAAATACATTCTATTTTCTCTGTGACCATAACAAATTCTCAACAGGTATTGACAACCACACAAATCTTTCACTTAGGTATTTTAATGTCAGTTAATGTAGACTGAGAAAGTGAAATTTATCTCCTGACTTAACTGTAAAAGTGAGTGCTTATACTACTTATATTCAGGAGATAAAGAGTGACACCTCCAAATGATAACTGATCTCACGTATTTTAGGCATCAAAATCAGAACAGCATGAATCATACGCTGGAGTTACTTGTCAGCTGCACTGACAGTATGGGCAGCCTATACAAGTAGCTTGGGGTAGATTTTTTTTTCAAATGGCTAACATTACATTCAACTAATCCCATCCCAAATCAATCCTATCATTTGGCATCAATTAGGATCATGCAAGTGTATCCATAAAAACAGGATCTATATAAAGTTTCAATATACTTAGTTCACACACATTTTTTTCTTTATCAAAACTGAAGTGAAATACTTCTCAAAGTAATTTCAGAGGTCTTTGCCTATCTCAGATCAATTTCTTTCAAATGTTACCTCAGGCTTTTAATGCTGTTCTTATTTTTCCCCCTGTAATTTTTTGTCTTAACTTCTTCTACCCTCTCTGAGTACCTTAATTTCATATGTTCCATTCTGAACTGTCCTTTCTTGTTGAATCATGTTTGAATGTTTTCCCCCTTTTCAGCTACTCCTCTCTTCAAGGATCTTAAATCATAGTTAAAGTCAGTCCATTAGCTTCTAACCCAATAACTCTGAGTCCTATGTATGTCCCCTATTATATTTGCTTACTTTACTGAAAAATACATGTTTTACCACTCTGGGAATGATTACTGAAAGATTTTATAAGTCTATAAGAGTATTGAACCAATTTTCCAGTAGCAATCCATGGAGTTTCAATAAAAGAGAGTATGAAAGGTGTTCTTTTAAATATTTTTTTCTTTAGGAACTATGAAATAAAAATTAAAATAAGCCAAACATGAATTAAAAAAAATAACATAGAAATTTGAAATGCATTTTTTCTCTTAGGTCTAGCTGAGGAAAAGGAACATACCAGGGTTCTTCAATATTGTACATACATCTTCTCTTATTCAGACATCGGCATGAATTTGAATGTCTTTAGGAATATGCAAACCCTCCTTGAGATCAATAAACAATTCATGTCCCTGCATTTACATACTGCATGTCCCTGCATGTCCATACATTTACTGTGGAGTGGATGCTTTTGTCTGTTTTTTTGTTAATGCTAAGTACAAGTTGCTCTAACCTCTTCAGGGATTGCCATGTAATTAAGATAATTAATGTATCATTCAATTATTTTTTGGTTAGAAGGGAAAGAAATTTTGTTCCACAATTACTGGTTGATAGATTTGATTTGTATATTTGACTTGTGGTCATTTTAGAAAACATTACAGATATATGAAGGCTCCTGGTAGTTTCTAGTTAGCTGGAAAGCCTTAGACACAAGTGAGCGGGTGTCACAAAAAACTGAAAAGACATCTCAAATGGTACTAGGTACAGATAACCAAATTTGTTTCTTGTAATTTTTCAATCCACTAATCTGTGACAGATGTCAGCTACACTGCTTCATTTTGCTGTCAGCCAAGATAAATATTTTTGGGATGAGTTTCACAGAAAAGGGTAATGGAAAATTGTTTGGAGATATTATGAAACTAAAGAATAAGAGATGATTAAACAAATCTCAGGCCTTTGTAATGTGTTCAAGGATAAGATCCAAAAAAAAAAAAGTAAGCATACAAATTATCATTGATGTTCTTAACTCCAAGATAAAGAAACAAACACCCTCTCTAGCTTCCTGAGGTGCCTAAAGGCCACAAATGCCTACGTTTTTTCGCAGATCTTCCTTAAGTACCTCAATTAGTGCTGCTTTCCCTGTGCAAAAGTGATGCCTTCTTTGCCTGGGCTGAGCATGGACGCAGCTGTCCCATGGCAGGACGTATGGCACACTGGCAAAGTGACCTTGTGCACCCAATATGCAAGGACCCAAAGAAATCTAGAGAAACAGATGGGGGACTGGGAGCAAGGAGCTGTAGCCATGGACATTTTGATCAAAAAAACACGACTGCACTTAGTCCAGGTGATCATTTTTAAAGAGGAACAGCAAAACCAAGTAAAATTAATGTAATCATAAAGTAACATCTCATGACTGAGAGTGAAAAATGAGAGGAAGCTGATAGTGTGTGGATCTACTTTTAATATGCGTAGTGATGCAAAGAAAATACTTACTTGACATGTTACTAATAATGAATGCATTTTGCAGTACTGATCTGGCTTTGAAGAATTTTTCCTGAATATATTTTGGCCTAAGAGTATCAGCTGATATTTATTTTCTTTGGCTCTCTAATGATGCTATCAATTACATCATGGTGGAACTTGGACTACATTATGCTTATGAAGTTGAATAGTAGGGCACTCAGGTGCATTGCTTAGTATTTGATCTGCCCACACCCTCTGCTCTTTGGGAAATGGTTATGAGGCATGACAGAAGTGCCAGCAGTAAATAAAAACAATGGTGATTTATCTGGCTCCTTCAGTGCTAAGGAAATTGAAAAATTAAAACCATATAATTAAAATGAAGGCATTCTCACACCTGCATAGAACTATTTTTTTTTTTTTTTGCTTTGATTATTAGTTTTTTGCGTGTTTCCTGCTTCCATTTGATAGGATGTGGCACTATTTGTACTTGCAAATGGAAATAATTTAAATCATAGTTTCACAAATCTTCCTTTTCAAATCTGAAAAGGAGATATTTATGGTGATATCCTCAGAACTGAAATTTTCTAATGCTCTGTTCAAAATGAAACTTCCAAGTATTGTAGAAATGCTGATAATTCTTATGTGAAAAAAGAATGTGTTTCATTATTTAATTACTTTTGGTTTTTAATTTTATTGCTTATTTCTTTCTACTTTTAACATTCTAGTCTTGATCATAGCCAGTTAACCAGGAATAGAATAAGAAAAATGCTATGCCAAAGAAAGATATTTAATAATATTTAACATTGCAAAGACAGCTGAATTAGATATAAGAGAGCTTAAGAGAACAAAATTACATTAATCACCCTGTTGACTGAGGAGGTGTCAGATTTTCTGCAGGTATTAGCACAGAGGAGAATCCCAAGTAGAAACTTACAGGAAAGCAGTGATTTGACTTCTAGGGAGGTCCTTCCATAGAAAAGCAGTAACATGAAAAAACAGGAAGAATTAACATACTGTTGGAAATAACAGGTGACATGGCCAAGACTCGTTAGAAGCTGGAATAGAACATTCCAGCAATGAATCAAAAATGACAAGAGGTTATTTTGACAGTGTCAAAAATTACATCCAAAATGGAGATTGGCTGTGAAGGGCCTGAAAACGGAATATGCTTAAGCTACAGAAACAGAAACCAGTAAAGGGATTCAAACAGAGAGAGAACTTTCAGTGGTTTAAGAAAATGTGGATTTGCAATAATTGCCCTGGAGCAGCATTAATAATTAAAAATTCTAACTGTCTAGATGGGCAAAAAAAAGATGATGTATTAATTTAGGTGGGAAATGAAGTTTAAATTTGAGGGCAGGAAAGATAATAAAAGAGTCATATCTTTGAAAAGCAGAAAGAAACTGCAAGATTTAGATGCAGTGTGGGTACAAGGAACCAAGAAACAGCAATAGCACACTCTCTGCATATCCCAGCAACCAGCAGTTTCCCCATGGTGTCCACAGGCTGTGCAAGAGCCAGAGGGAGAGGTTGGATTGTCTGACTGGCTCCCTGCTTCTTTAACACTTTTATTCCCATCCACTCTTTTAAGAACTAAACAGAATTTATTAGATTAAAATCTGATGTTTGGGAGACAGCAAGGAAGTTATAGCTTTTATAAGAATTATATCAGTTAAATGGTTTTACTTCTATTTTCTGAAAACCCAAGGTATATGTTTCATGAAAGTTAGAAAATATATTACCCTGGAAATACTTTTATACTAAAACAATAAATGGCAAGGAGATAGAGGAGTGATTTTATGGCAATATTCATCAAAATAAAATGTTACATAACTTTGGTTTTATTGTCTGATCATTCCAAACCCATTAATCTCCTGTTCTGCTGCTAAACACAATTACTGACTAGAAGTAATTTGAACAAAATGTTCTGATAGATGTCTACTAATCATGTCCAGAAATCCCACAATGTTCCAAAGAGTTGTTTTCATAATGTAGGTGAAAATGTCATATGTTCTTCAGTGTTCTCATCATCTTGTCTCACACAGTCACCTCCTCCAGATGTGGCCTGCAGGAGAACTCTTCTGTGCCATATCTTACCTGCTTTCCTCTACAGGTGTTTTTTAACCTAGTAAGCCCATTGCCAGTGTTTGGATCATGAACATGAAGTGCTATATTTAAACCTTAAACTTTGTCTTGTGATACAGGGCATTTCAGAACATGTGTTAAACCTAATTATAAAGCCAAATTCCCAAACTCTTCCAAAGGCTTTTGAGATTAATTCCAGTATTTTGCCTCACTTTCTAAATCAGTGTAAGCAAAATATCACACATTATTTCTTTCCTCTTTCAGTAGCATCTTTTGAATAATTTATCGAGGTACAACATAATAGACTGATTATTTTGAAAATTATTTTCCCCAGAGCTTTTTTGAAGTGCCAGAAAGCTGCAACCTTGAAGATATATCCTAGCCCCAAATGTTTCCCATGAAGAAGAAAAAACTGGCCTCCTGAATTAGCCTAAGCCTGAAAAAAAATTTATGCCAGGACAATCAACATAATATGTTTTACAATGCTTAGACTCAGTATTTTGAATACCATCTGCCATGTTTCTATCACTATATTAAAAAAAAAAATTAAAAACGTAGAAAGGACACATCAGGGAAACCCTCTAATTCAGACATGGAATATTCAAAGGCATCCATGTGTCTTCTATGTCCAAACTGCAACTGTACATAAGTATGAGGAATGCCCCTGGATAACTTAAAACTTAAGAAATCAATCCACATTTTTTTCTTATACTGAATTGTGAATTTACTTGTGAATAAACTATTCTGAGACTTCTCTTACTTTAGAAGGAATCTAGCAAAAATTCATGTGGTTTCTATTACTTAAGAGTGATACTGAGTGACAGATTCTAAAGCTAAGGACAAAAATTAGTTAGAGTTATTATGAGTTCTACACATATTAAGTGTTTTTGACTTAAATATGTATTATATACAGAATTTTGGGTGTATTTATGCCCTTAAGTACTAAAGTCTACTATGGATTCCCATTTCAATTAGCCAAGAGGTAGTGAATCTAAAGACTAACACATATTTGGGTGGCTAATGGCAGCCATAATAAGAGAAGGTAATTTTGCCAAGAAGGGATAAAAATCAAGGACTCCTTACTCTTGGTCCAAAACAATGCCACAATGACAGTTTTGCTTTAAACCAAGGGTAGTTCAGCCCACAGTCCTTTCTCCAACAATGGCCATCAGCAAGAAAGCAAGAGTATACAAACCAACCATATTTGCCAGCTCCCTCTAATATTTTCCAGGCCACCAGTGAGGGTCAGATCATTGGCTTCTTTAACCAAATGTAATTATGTATATTTAGAACTGTCAATGGATATATCTCCCAAATATGTCTTCTGTGTCCCCTTGATCTGAGGTCACTTTTTCACAATCACTGTGTGATTTAGCAGAGTTAACAGGTCTGTTGTCTGCTCTGTGAAGAAAACCTGTCCCATCCTCTTCATTTTAGATGGGCAGCATGCCCTTAGTTTCAGATCTCCCCCCTTTAGAATGGAAAAGGGAAACAGTTGTCTGTCCTACAGACGGACTACTCTCTATAAAACTATTCATGGTTTTTAAAATCACAGTGTCTCCCAAATGTGCCAGAGTTGAAGAGACTAATCTTAACTTTTTGTCCTCATACAGATGCTATCCCTTACCTTTCATCATAATTCAAGCATAATTCAAGTTGCAGATGACTTTTAGATGTCTTTCAGTCCAAAATCCTGCTCAAGTGTCACCTTCAGTGTTAGGTTCAAGTTGTCACTTTAGTACCTCCAGCAGTGGAGTTTCCACAGTTTCTCTGTGCAACCTTTTGACCCTATTACAACATTCCCCATTCTATCATACCCACTTTGAGGAGGGCACCGAAACCTCACACCAAGTTCAGGATGCACTGTAACCTTACAGGAGCATGATGACATTCTTTACCTTGCTCTCTTTTCCACTGCTGAGTACTCACAACAGCTGATGCACTTCTCTCTTTGTTTCTCTGCTACTCCAGAGAGCTGTTTTGGCATTTCCATAAGACTATATTCTGAAGAAGGAAGTTCAAATGTTCAAGTCACCAATAGTCAGAGCCTACTTGTGGCTGCTGCAAGGGGCAACTTCTGACCAGATACTTAACATGTGGGATCAACCTAAACAGCCTTGTCTGCCCAAAGTTGTGGTGACTTGTCAGAGGTAGTTCTCAAGTATTACCCTGCAGTCAGGAGAGAGATTAACTCCTCTGGAAGTAATTTTTTCTACCAGCATCATTGACAGATCTCTTGTCACACATGTGTGTGCCTCCCTGTTCATTTCTAGGAGATACTAGTCAGACCATTAAAAAAAAATAGGTGGGGGAAAAAAACCCACAAACAAACCAAAAAGAATTCCTAAACTAGGAACACCTATTTAATTGTGGAGAAATCAGGGGCTGTGTACAACTACTGAAAAATCCACAGCAATCTCTTACTCAGAAACTTTACTTTCACCATGTTGAATGGACCCACTAACAAGTATGTACATGCACTGTGAAAGGAAGCTTTGAAAAAAATGTATAATGATGTATGTCTAGGTATGTCTAACATGAGGGAGGGAAAAATATGGCATAGAAAAGTTATAGAAGCCATGGTCTCCAAGCATCTAGCCAGTTTGCTATTCTGCATTCCCTAAGAATGAGCTGAGTATTTGCCATTTTTAAAATGTTAAGTCTACAAGTTAATTGAGTAAGTTACTTTCAAGTACCATAAAACAAAATTAATAATTCTGCTTTCATGTTCCAACTCACAGTAGAGATCAGGGTGTTAAATATCCATGTAAGCTGAAGGTGTCATTCAGCTTCTAGAAGTTTCAACCAACTTATTTCCATGTACTTCACAAAAATTTACAGTTAATAATAACATGGCATGTAGATTTATGATGTGATAATTTACCTAGGTCTCAACTCCAAAATAATTAGAAGCTATCATGAGCTGTGCACAAAGGAAAATGCTTCATATGAGTATTTTTAATGCAATTTCACAGACTGAATCATCTGTTTTACAACCACAGCTTTCTATAGCTACAAGTCTGTTGTACAATCATTTTTTCCTTATTATTCTGTTGTTTAAAGTGCTGAATCTTGTATAATTGCATATGTGGATGCCTAGTAGGAAAACAGTGACAAGTTCTCAATTTGATCTCAGTCTTGACTCATTAAGGTTGTTCCAGCTCTTAACATCATTTTGTTCACATTGGAGACACAAGCTGAGTCTGGTAGACCAAGTCTTTGCACAACAGTACTTTTTAACTAGAATGCATTTAGATGCTTCACCAACCAAACAGAGCATATCTTGCAAACCCCACTGTGGAGATTTATTAGGGGATTGACTTAATTCACTAATAATTTTCTGCTATAAAGTAACTTTGTGTCTGCCCTAATGACTGCTTTCAACAAACTGCTGTTTTAGCAAAGCAGTGACAGAATTAAAAGTTCTGAATTTCTGTGTTAACAGTAGGAAAGAAGAGGAATTGACTCATTTTACTGAAAGCAATGAGCTGGAGGCTCTGGGAAGGAATGCTGGAAGCATGTTTACTGTGCTGCATTAATTATTGAAAATTCTTAGTTAAGAATTTCAAGCCTTGGTTAGAAATTGGTTATTTCTTGTTTGCAAGTCTTTTGAGATGCCAATTTTCAGAGGTACTTTCATTAAATAGCTCTAGACCCTATGATATGTTTTCAGGGTTTTTTTTTAATTTGTTTGTTATGGGAATATTTTGGGAATAGTTACTTAATGTTTTGTGGATAAAGATTGGTGAGTTGTAGTAGTGCTACCTATAGAAAATCAGGAAAATACCAGAAGAAAGCTATAGTGATTAACCTCAGGCATGTCCATTGAGAACAATGGCATTTTAATCACCTTGAGAGACAGTATTTAGATTTGTGTAAAAAAAAAAACAACAAAACTCTACTCTCTTCCAGTGGAGGGGAAAAAAGAGGGGAGAATAGAATCAAAAAGATTCAAAGCTATGTATAGCTATAATAATGATATTCATCTGAGTTGTGAAAAAAAAAAAGACCAAACTGCACTCAACCAGTATTGTGTAGAGACTGTGATTTTGAGAATGACACTTGGATACAGTCCCTGCACTTCAGTGACTTGATTGGGCAGGCCTGTGCATTTGTGTAGAGAGCACACAAATTTCCTTCATTGCTTCAAAATAAAAGAGCTTCCTCCAAAGGTATTTTTATTTTGTCCAGTTAATTACAATTAACTAGGAAAAACACTCCTTCATCAAGCTAGCAGAATGAAGAGTGCTGCAAATGAGTGGTGTTAGGTTATATTCACATGAGGCACATGGGAAATCAAACAGACAGAAATGAGCATCAACTCTCATAGCATTAAGATCTGTTTTTTGTTTTTAAAAACAGAGCTCAACTAATAGATACCATAGGAAGTTGTTTTCTTTACAGCCACTAACTACATATTGGGAACTGATCTTCATCTTTTAGAGAAGACAGCATTGCTTTGAAAAAAGAAGAAGGAACACCTAATCCTTAGTGGTCTAGACAACAGCATCTTTACACATATGCTGTGTTTTATTTGCAGCATTCTCTGGTATTCTTCCAAGAAATGTAATTTCATGAAGATTCATCTCAGAAGACTAGCTATTCCTTCCTCCCTATGCTTTCCATATGGCATTTTCAGTGCTGCCTGGGATTTATTAGTGCAAACAAAGTACAAATATAAACCTCTGTGTGGGCTCTACCAGCATTTTTCTTCACTCCTAGTTGAAAGAGCTCACAGGTCCAGCTAGCTGAAATAATTATCTTACAAGATCAATTTTTACTTTGGTGAAATGACAGTGATACTTAGCTATGTTTTGTGGGCAAAAAACCACACCTGTAGGATCAAAGTTTTCACTGTAGGCTGAATTTTAAAGTGCTCATGGATTTCTAACAAATTTGAGGTCAATAAAAGTCACAAGGTAAATATATTATCTGAATCTTGAAGATATATTGTCTCTGACAGGGCAATTAATAATTTTTTCTTTACCATATTAGTACAGGGAAGTAGAATTTATTGCTTCATTTACATAAATGGTGGAGAAAATAATCCAAAATTACAAAGCAGCTACAGAGAATCCCTTCCTCGATCCCCAGGTAAAGTTAACAAACAGTTTTCTTATTGCATTTTAGTTCATTTGAATTTATGTGGAGTAAGGAAACTATTTTAGCAATTTTTCTAACCTCAATAAATTTATCTCCAAAAACAATGTTCATTTGGGGATATTTTTAGGTAATTTTTAGGGATATTTTTAGCTAGAGTTTCATAGTCCTAGAAGCATGTGGAAGTCAAGGCACACAGTGTACTCCTTCAAGAAATTTCTTACCTAAGAAGACATTTTATTATTAACAAAATGTATTTGATGTATGGACCTTAAGCAGATGCACACTTTTCAAAACTTAATGAATCATATAGGCTCTGTATTCTTTAAAATGCTGTTCCACCCACTGTCATGTTCAGAGACGACTGCAACAAATGACATACCTTCCCTTTAAGGTTCCCTGATTCATTGTCTGTCAAAACAAAGGCTAAAACATTCCACAGCTGATGATCTTCTTTTTTTTGAGACTGCTCAAGTCCCGCTGATTTTCCTTGAGAAGACAAAATGTAGCAATGCAGGAAAAAAAGAAATGCACATTCAGCAAGAGGTAGGTTCTATAGGCAAACATCAACTACTTGATTTGGATGCAGAAATGAAGGAAACAGCATACAAGGCAATTGACTAAAAATTAACCAAAATATTATTGGAAGATCTTATTCTTTAGAGAATATGAAAGCATTGAACATTTTCCTCCTAAAATGACAAGGTGATGCCTTTGCTTTAGCAAAGACGCTATTTGTAGGCATGAAACTATGGCAGAGACATAGGGCATAAAATATTTTCTAGGACTAGTCATACACATATCCTGTACCATGGGCAATTAGTGCAATAAATTTTAACCAAATATTAATTAACAGCTAGTTGGCATATGACTATGACTGACAGGTGCACTCAGTTGGGTTAAAAACTGGCTGGATGGCTGGGCCCAGAGAGTTGGTGGCCAGTCTCTAGCAGGGTTAGGCAGGGCTCAGTATTGAGCCAGTCCTGTTTAGTATATTTATTGATGACCTGGATGAGGACATCAAGTGCACCCCAGTAACTTTGCAGACAACACTAAATTAGGTGGGAGTGTTGATCTGCAGGAGAATAGGAAGGCTCTGCAGAGGAATTTGGGATTGATGGGCTGAGGACAATTGTATGAGGTTCAACAAGGTGAGGTGTTGAGTCCTACACTTTGGCCACAACAACCCCAGGCAGTGCTACAGGCTTGGGACAGAATGGCTAAAAAGCTGTCTGGTGGAAAAGGACCTGATGGTTGACAGCAGATGAGCATGAGCATGTGCCCAGATGTCTAAGAAAGCCATTGGTATCCTGGCTTCTATCAAAAATAGAGAGTCCAGCAGGACCAGGTCAATGATTGCTCCCTGTACTCAGCACTGGTGTGCTCGAAGAATACACTTTGAGTATTCTGTGTCCAGCTTTGGGCCCCTCAGTTCAGGAATTGAGGTGCTAGAGTGTGTCCAGAGAAGGGCAATGGAGCTGCTGAAACATTTAAAGAGGGAGTCATCTGAGGAGCGGCTGCGGGGGCTGGGGGTGCTTAGAGCCTGAAGGGGGCCCAGGGAAGACATTGTCACTCTCTGCAACAGCCTGAAAGGTAGTGGGGGGTTGCCCTTATCTTCCAGGCATCAAGAGGTAGGACAAGCTCAGTCTCAAGTTGAGCCAGGGAAGGTTCAAGCTGAGAAGGAATTCAGGAAGAATTTCTTCATGAAAATGGTGAAGTCCATTTTAAGCAATGGAACAGGCTGCCCAATGAGACGGTGGAGTCATCAACTCTAGACGTGTCCAGAAACAATTGGACATGGCACGGTAGTTTAGTTGACAAGGTGGTGATCGGTCAAATGATGGACTTGATGCCTCTTTTCTAACTGAAATGACTATGGTTCAAATGTTTCACCACAGTTTGGAGCATCTTAGACTGAAGACAACTGAATGATTAGAGAAGGGTTCACCTGAGAGCTAAAGAAGGCTGTTAAAAGTCTTCAAAGCAAATAGCTTCAGTTTATGATTCATCTGTATCACTTGGTGGGGAAAATACTGCTGCTGCCTGTCCTGAGCATCACTCCCAGCTACATCCTTCCCTGACTCATTTTTGGGTCTTTGATCCAGCATTTCTAGATGCATTAGAAGAAAAAAGTATTACTGCTGACTATGAACCCTGAATTTTCCAGGGCCTCTGCTTCACAGTCATTTAAGAATGTTAACTGGCAATCAAGGAAAAAAAAAAATCAATGTAACAGAATCTTCCTCAGCCTTAGTAAATCACCCTAATATGTGGAGCAATATATGTCATTTTGGATTGCTATAATTTAACTCACACCAGAATGTGGCACATAATATGAAGACTTAAACCAATCCAAACCAAGACACCTTTAAACAGTCACAGAATCACAGAATCAACGATATAGGAAAAGACCTTTGAGATCATTGAGTCTAACCTGTGACCTACCATTACCTTATCAGCTAAACCATGGCACTGAGCAGCTCACCAAGTCTTTTTTTAAACACCTCTAGGGACAATGACTCAACTACCTCTCTGGACAGCCAATTCCAATGCTGGACCACTCTTTCTATGTAGCCTAACCTTGCCTGGTGCAGCTTGAGACTGTGTCCTGTCCTGCCTCTGGTCACCTGGGAGAAGACACCAAACCCCACTTGACTACAACCACATTTCAGGCAATTGTAGAGAGTGATAAGGTCACCCCTGAGTCTCCTTTTCTCCAGGCTAAACAATCCCAGCTCCCTCACTCCCAGCCTCATTTGCTCCTCATAGGCCTTGCCTGTAAATACCAAAAAATGGTAAGTTTTTGGTGAAAAATAGTTCATAACTCACTTCAAGTGTAATTCTTTGCAGAAAATATTACTGGGAGAGGCCAAGACCAGGAGATCTGTACCCAGTGCACAGTCCTGGGCTATCCTAATATAAGCACAGAGAGCAGAGGGGGTGTCACTCTCTGTAATACCCCCAAAAGTAAGTGTCCTTTGAACAGCTCAGCCTTATCATGAACCTAAATGTGTTTAAAGCATAAGAGCCTAGCAAAGCAGGTAATGAACAAGAGACTAGTGCAGGAACAGGTAAGGGCTGTTATCACAGGGAGCGAGTCTCTAGGAAGTGAGATTCGTTCAGCAAAAAGTATTCTGCTTGAATCCATTTCAATAGAGGACATTGTTCAAGTACCAAAGGTTCTCAATATGCAGGACTTGTTTTTACTAGGATCAGGGTCTCTGTACTATTCCAATTTGGCTGCCTCAACACTGCCTTTGATTTTGTCTCAGAAAAGCAGTTTCCCTCCAAATATTTTTTTCTGCAGCTGCAAGCTAAGGCTGCTGATTTAATTTTTCCAGAGGTGGCATATCTTCTTAGTCAATCATATGAACTGCTATTTCAACAGATATTTTTGAGGACAAAATGCACCCTGTACTACCTTTCTGTAGGAAAATATCAAAATATAATGGAAAAAATAAAATAAAATCATAGAGCTTATAAAATCAAAGACTTATAAGGGGAAGGGGGTGGAGGGGGGAAGAGAAGGGAGAGACAGGGGAGTAGAGGAGTGAATTCACAGAATTTTTGCATCTGCTCAGCTACAAAAGCAGAAAACAGGAAAAGGATCTTTATCATGCTGTACAAAATGGACAGTTCTTAAAGCAGTGTAAGATGAGAGCAAAGGTAGCAACAGCCTCATGGCCCAACACTTCAGACAGAAGTGCATTGAAGTTTGGCAGGAAACTGAGGCACTTTCCACTTAATGCCCAACAGAAGTGATCTCTGACTGCTTCCAGAAAGCTTTCTGAGGGACTCTCAGTAGCTTCGTGAAATGCATCAACAGCTTTCAATGTTGGACTGCATTGCAAGTCCAATTTATTTTTAGCTAGTAGTTACTTCTTTGCCTTACATTCTTTTTATAAAAGAAGTTATATTGAGGTGCAGTCACTGATACTCTTTTTAGTGTTAGTATTACTACAAAAAATAGGGTATGTATTTCTAATCATATAACTGCTTTAATTAAATGGAAGTGTACTTGGCATTTTTTAACACCAGACTTCCATAATATCTAAAAAAAATTTATAGTAATGAACAAAAGAAAAACAGAATTAAAAAAATCCATTATTTAATGTTTCATTTTTAATCTTATTATAAGAATGAAACCAGAAAAAATCTAATTTGCACCCCATGAAGAAATTATCTAGATGTATTATTGCACAGGCAGGTATAGACACAGCTGTGCAATTCTTGTCTATAAACTTCTCCTTTGCAAACATGTGCAACTGCTAATGTGCCTATAAGCAAGTGACTGCACATTTCTCCATCTGTTTCCCAGCAAAATGAATTTCTGCTAATAGTACATGCTGTGCTAGTTTTGTAATCTCTATACAATTTTAATTTCCCTCACTTACACACAGTAAACACAATTACTGTCAACACATGTGAATTTGCCAGTATATGTTATGCATCTACCTTTAAATTCTCAGAAGAAAATTTTTCCTATAAATGTCTTTAATCTAAAAGCAAAAACTAATAAAATCTGAATACAAAAATAATGTTAAAAAAAGTTGTTGCTGTTAAATAAGCAAATCTAACCAGTAAACTTTTAAAATATAAGAACAATCCTGTGATACCAAAATAGCATGTGTTTAATCTGTTAGACACTGATGGAGACTGTTGGCATGATATTTAGAGTATGGCTATGGACATTTTCTTCTTCCTTTCCTGTAGACTATGCAGTTATGAAGATATTAAATTTCAAAGAAATTTGCTGCCATGAGAATGTCTCTCTCCCACTGTTCCTTTGGCAAACCAGAAGTGGCAGAAAGAAAATAGCTTGCTGGCAGTATAAATGCAATCTTCACTTATAGAAGAATAATATGGAACATTTGCTGCATGTAAAATACAGCACTTAAAGGCAAATCAATGACGAGCTGAATTATGTTCTTAATTGGACTGATTTAAACCAGCAGAATTTCTGTTTGCTGTAATGAAGCTACTCCCTCTTCACACCAGTATGGTTGATTGCTGCAGTGGGTATTTAGGGTGCAAAATGTAGATAAAGTAGCAGTCAGTAGTCTCTGCATCAGCCCAACATTTCTCTTTGGGATAGGGCACATGGAAAGCTGGCTAGTTTTGATTATAAGACTTCATTTCCTAAGTCATGGCAAAGGATTAGAACATGGCTGCACTGCCTGGCAGCAGAGGGAAAAAAGAAAAAAAAGAGTAATCATGCCAAAGTAAAGAGTAATTACTCACGACTTTTTAGTTTCTAATGCAAGGCTCGGCTTCTGCAGCTGTCTCTTAAGCAGCCCTCTCTATTGTCAGAAAACCTGAATAAGCAACTGAGAGGAGCAGATTTTATCAGTTTCTACCATTTTACTGAGGATATGTTAAAAACCCAAATATACAATTAAAATGCCTCCAGAGGATATATTCATCCAAATGTTAATCTTAACTGTTATAGTGAAGAAACGGATGAAATCTAGATAAATAATGAAAGGACAGATAATTCCAGTACAATAACTTTTCTGATTCAAGAAGAATTTTCTTGTATTTTCTTTAGCCAGAAAAGTCGACATTTGAAAATTTATAATCTTCTTTCTCTCTTCCTTTCAGTCCATTCACTGCATGTGGCCAATCTCTTATTCCTCAGAAAATCCAACAGACTGCAGGAGTGCCAACACTTGGCCAGTACTTACAGAGAGGCAAAAACATGATCAGCTAGTGTGACAACAATCATAGACACAAAAATGATGGAAGAATTTTGTAAAACACAATGAAAAGGATCTCAGGCTTTCTATTACCCTGCCTTGAGGCAAGATTAACAATTTAGCAATCAGGCTACTTAGTGTAGTACCAACTTTCATGCACAAGGCTTAATGCATCAAAAGTGTGTATAAAGGTCTGGGCTTTTGCTGAAATTTTTCAAGTTTAAGGCTAGGAAACCAAGTGAGCAGTTTTAAAAAGGTGTTTGATGGCAATACAATCCCAAAAGACCCAAAGGACGGGAATTGAATCAATACTGTGGTCAAAGCTGAAAAGAGGCAGTTCAGTTAAAAGTCACAGGAAAAGGTTAAGGGATAAAGGAACTGATTGTGAGAGATGAGAAGCATTCAATAATTTTGTCTTGCAGAAGGAAACTTGACAGATGCCTTGTTTGTAGCAGGTATAGAGTCCTGTATGTGGAGAGCATATGAAGCAGAAGAAGATAGTGTAGGAGAGAAGGCAATGACAGAAAAACAATGTCTGGTGACTGAGGTCAGCCAAGTGCAATTGAGAAAGAAGCTGCAGTAGCTCTGGTTTTAGCAACTGAATCAAAGACCAAGGAATTCTCAACTGTTCTTGCTTTCAGATTCAAACTTTCCATCTTTCACCAAACATTAGATTCAGCTCAAGGGCAGCAGAAAGTGATACAATGAAATTTGATATACTGTGATTTTATGCTTAAGACCTAACTGCTCAATTTCCCTTGAATTCTGTGGCTCTCAAACTATAAGGAATGGATAGGGTTTAGATTGAGTGTCTGCAAAGGAAACTAGATGCCATAGACAATGTTGCTGATAATGCTTGCTAGTGCTAAAACAACTCCTACTGCACACCCTGCTCTCCTGGGATGTGCTATCCCTCAGAACAGAATTTTATAAAATAGAAATTTGATCTATGTTGTATCTGACATTATTCCAATTACCTTGCCAAATTCCAAGCGTGAGTAAACACAGTGTTGACCTTTACCCTCACAGCTTCTGCTGGAATAGATTACTTCTTGTCCTACGAAGTATTTTATGAGGAAATGCATATTGAAAACAGTAGAAATTATAAGTTTTATATAGTATATATTAATAGCAGGAGAGATATAATTCTGACCTTAAAGTATTTTTTGAATACAAATATTCCCTCTAAATAGATAGTCAGACATTAAATTAAAAGCACTATAAAAATTTCAACTGAGCACAGGATCAAATTGAAATACTGGCCATATAGCAAATAACGTGGTGAACATGCTATGTACTCACTACTTAAGTTTTATTTGGATTTTAGTTTTCTATTTAACTATTATCTGGAGATTTCCTCCACAACTGAGTCGCACTGATAAAAAGCTGTCTACTGGATTTAAGGACAGTCATCCATTGCTGTTTATGCACAGTGCTTTAATTTTATGTGGATGTTTTATGGATTACAGAAACACAAATAACACTTGATTAAACAAATTCAAATAATATGGAGGGCCAATGGATAAAGAGAGAGTTGAAATCAAATTCAACCTCAGCTTAATAAGGATATGACAGTGGAATCAGAAAGAGTTACTGCAATGTCTATAATGTAAGGATCAACTTTGAGACCACTTGGGTACAGATTTGTTTTCCACGTCACACCAGTGAAATATTCCCTGGGAGGATGGAGTGGGAGAGGAGTGGAGGGAGAAGCTAATATGTCAGCATTTCAGTTCACTCAGTTTCAAGCACTACCACCACTGCCATACCAATATGCTACATTCCAAAATTAGAGTGACTTTTGCTACTCTGTAGTGGTAAACTACTGAGAGAAATGGGGTCCCAGTGAGCACTGTGAAATTTGTCACATCTCCCAGGTCTCACACAGTAGTGTGTTAATAGTGTTCTTGATTGTTACTAACCCCCTCTACAAACTTAAAACTCCCTTATCCTACCCTACTGCCACTATCAATATGAACATATTAAGGAAGCTGCATGGACATAGGAAAGGTTAAAGCTGAAAGTACAGACAAGTGAGAGTAGTCAGTGCCTTTGGGAAAAGAAGTGGAAATGGTCTAACTTTTGGTCACTTAAAAATTCAAGCACTGTAATGCTAAATGCAGGATAGCTCTGGTGTCCTCAACATAAGAAGGGTATGGAACTGTTGGAACAACTCCGGAGGAGACCATGAAGTTGGTAAGAGGATGAAGCACCTCCCCTACAAAGAGTCTGAGTAAGTGGGGTCTGTACAGCCTGGAGAAGAGAAGGTTGTGTGGAGACCTCACTGCAGCCTTCCAGAATCTGATAGGGGATGTAGGGAAGTTGGAGAGGGACTCTTCATCACATCAAACTAGAGAGACAAGGTGTAATGAGTATAGGCTGAGTGAGGGGAAATTTAGGCACCAGAACAGGATGCCCAGGGAAATTGAGGATGCTCCAACCCTGGCAGTGTTGGAGGCAAGGTTGGGTAAGGCCTTGAGCAACCTGGTCTAATGGGAGGTGTCCCTGCCCATCGCAGGAGGGTTTGGGACTAAGTGATCTTTATGGTCCATTCCTACCTCTGAGCATTCTATGATTCTACAAGAAAATGTGGTGATTTCCTACTCACATAGAGTTGTAATACGTGAGAAACATTTTTCTCCACACTGACACTAAGAGTTGTGCTGGCTGTGAGGCTCCAGAGGCAGGAGTAACTCTGATCACTGATGTAGTTATAGCCAAGTGCCACAGACATGCCCCCAACGAGATGCTTACTTGGGTTTGAATTTTTGGGATTCTTTTTTGTTAATATATATATACAGTCTCCTACCCTGAGCCTCATCCCAGAGAGGAAATAATTGACATTCTCTTGCCAATGGTAGCCAATTTTCAAAAGTTTGAGTGAGGGAGAGAGAGGGTTTTGAAGCTGTCTTCAATTGTGGTGCTTGATCCAGTTGCTTCTGTTCAAAGAACTATAAAAAGAATAACCTAAGATGTTCCAGAATTTTTCCAGGCTAGACATTGCAATAAAAGGCAATTTCACAGGTAATAGAAATATCAGCCAGGGGATTTCAGAGCTATAGTATACATATTTCCTTCCCTCTCTATTTAGCTGCATAGAATAAACCTTTTGTCTCTTGAAACTCAGGGAGAAAGTATGAAATGTTCATAACCACTGGTAACAGTGGTTTAGAGAGCTGCTTACATAAAAAAATAAATAAAGGGGCAAATTATTAATCAAATCCTTTGGGGCAGCCTTGAATATTGCCTTCTTCAGATTTCAGGGCTGGTTGAACTTAAGAGCCGTTCTTTCCTTCGAACAGTGCTAGTGAAACTGCCTAAGGGTAGGGAAAAGGTTTTCACTTATTTTTACAATAGGGATTTAGAGGTGTTCCTGATGTGATGAAACTGCCAATTTTAGACAGAAGTGCCCTTAATCTGGCAAGAATTGTGCAAAATTTCTCTGCATGTAGCAGAAACCTAACACCTCTGTCCTGACCTCTTCAACACCCCTCTGACCCTGTTCTCAAGGCGTTCCTGAGGAGACAGCCAGCCATGATGTATTATGTGCATTTGCAAAGGACCGGATTGATGTGACCACCAAAGGAATGTTTCCTTTGCTGGAAGAACTGTGTTTCACAAGAGATTTTGTGTTCTTTTTCAAGTCATTTTTCAGGCATTATTATCATCATTAGTATTTAATGAATGTTCTACATGTTCAAATATGCACCATATTTATAACTTTCTGGCTGAGGTTATTTTGAATTCTTTGAATTTCCTGTAATATTTCATCTATTCATTACAAAAAGGCAGATGCAGGTTCCTTATGTCTAATATGTACAGGAAAATCCTTAAGTTTTTTCCCCAGAGCAAAAGATTCTTCATTCAGGAGATAAAACACAGGTAGAAAAGTCTGTTTGTTCAGTCTGTCAAAAACTTGTAAAATATGCTAGAAACTATATTACTCTTACATTATGATATATGCCACTGCCATTACTCTGGAGAAGCCGACTCATGAGACTCACTCTGTTCCATTCTTCCACATAAACATCTGGAAATTTAAGTAACTAAACTTTTTCAAATGAATTCTTAAACAGAAGTTTTCAGGGTTTCTTTATGCAAAACAAAGTACCAAAAAAAGAGCACAAACTCAATTTTCATCTGTGTGTACATTAAGGATTAGCACATGGCATACTCCACCCTCATCTGGCTGACACACCAGTGCTTTGATTCTCAGTTTACATTAGATATAGCTAGAATTGAAGGTGGGGCTGCAAATCTGACCCCAGGAGCACAGATCTTTTTTCTTGTGCTTTTCTAGCATTGAAATTTGAGCAACTCTATATATTTTTCCTTTAATTTTACATACACAAAATTTTGTGCTTAAAGGAATAAAAGAAGCTTGTGCAATTAAGGTGTGTATGAGGGGATACTTTCCATCAGTACTAAAGATCAGGCTCATAAATATCATGGCAAAGATGGCATCCTTCAGCCAATTTGTAAGTCATTGCAGATGGTTTGATTTAGAGTCCTCCAGAGGAAGACTTTAAAGACTTACAGGGAGATTCTGGCTCCTTGTAAAAAGGGCATGTGAACAAACTGAAGGAAGTGGAATACACTGACCTCCACAAATATCCATTCCTATTCAAGAACAACAAAAAAAGGAATTATGACAACCATTCTCTGAAGATACCAGCTGAGCATTAAGAAGAATTAATGCCTGACTTTATTTTTTTGACAACGAATCTATAAATCTCAAAGAGGAAAGGAAACCCATAAGTACAAAAAAAAGATGTCAGCAGAGTAATATTCCCAAAATTGCCCTGTTGCTGGAATGTGGTCTGTCAGGTGGAATACTGCATGTTAGCATTATATTTTTGTGCACTAAGTAAGATTTCTAGGTGCCATATAGAAAAAAACAGGCACAAAGCCTTTCAATTTCCTCTGTTGCAGCTTTTTCCCCAGCTCAACCAGATAAATGACCATAAGTAGAAATGGTCATAAACTGGAAGTGATGGCATATGAATATTTCAGTGAGAGCTGATTGGAAGAGGACGTTTTCCTTCTAAAAATGCTCATACCTCTAGGTCAATTTGGAACAACACTTTTTTTTTTTTTTTTTTTTTTTTTGCATACCACATTAGACATTGTGGTTTTCATTATATTTTTCACTGAAACTGGAAACAGCTGCTGTCTGATGTCAGCTGGTATATGTGGTAGTAGTGTGGGTGGAGAAAGAGATTTCTTTTCCCTCACAAGAAAGACACAACTATGGAAAGTATGAGGTTATGGAAAAGTGTTAGCAGGTGATATAAAACGTTTACATAAAGAACATAGATCCAAAATGCCTCTGAATGATTGCAGTTGTCGCATCTTTAAAGTACAAGGGTTAGATAACCACAACAGTGATTAGCAGAGCCAAAGAATCTATTTTCTTTGAAATTATAATCCCCAGGGAAGGATGCTTGGCAAACATTCTTTTGGGCTGTGACAACCAACACTTGCCCCTCTGATATATTCCAAAGCCACTGTGTAGAATAGGAGAATAAAAGCAGCAAGGGCCTAGCTGTCCATTACTCCCTTGTAATTATACCTTTGGCTTTTTCATTTCTCTTCTCAAACCAGGAATATTTTTAGAAGTGACGTTTAGTTACTTTGAAGTATTTTTGAGCACAGCACCACAACACAAGATTTTCTTGAGTTAGTTAATCCTATATAATGTTTATTCAGAAGCTTCCTGAAATTCATAAGTGGAAGTTCACCAATCTAAGCAGAAGCAGACAACTATGCCTTCCAAACATCTAATCCTACTCCACATGTGCAAGTACACTGCTCACCCTTGCTCCAACTACAAGGAGCTCTAAGTGACAGTGCAGTAAGAGCAAAGAAAGGGTGGCGTTTTTTCACATAATGTTTAATGATTCTGTGGAACTGTTGCAAAGGTCATATGAGTTCAAAGTTGACCAAACTAATGAAAGAAAAATATGTCAAAAATCATCAATACAAAGGCTCCATCTACAAGGAGAAGGTTTGGAAGCCACAAGCTGTTGGGGCCTATAAGAGGGACTTGGGGAATACAAAGGAAAGGTATGACTACATTTATTTTTATACTCTTCACTGCACATTCCTCCTTATGGTCTTATGTTATTTAACATAGACACAGCTTCTGAAATAGTCTGTATAGACCAGCATAGGAACAGGCAGCTGGACAACTGCTCTAACAAGGTCTAAGAATCCAAATTTGTAACCACTCTTTTTAAAGAAGGGTGTATGTTCGAGATGAGAGAGCTCTTGGATACTCTCTCTCTTTCTCTCTTTGACTTTGGAAGGATAGGCTGCTTTGTCACTTCTCCATGGGCCTTGGCAGGCAGACTCAGTCTTATTTTGCAAGGCAACTTTGCAGGACAGACTAGTCTGTGGCTTTCTTTATGCTAATTGGAATCAAATGTTACATGGATGGAGACACAGGAAATTTACAGATCATCTATGGAAGTGTCAGCATAGTTTTCTTGACATTGTTCTTTTGCTGAGCCTGCCCAAGGATTGAGGCAGACTGGCTCTAGCTCCCAGTCTTAGAGCACCTGGTTTCAGAGCACTGCAAGCTGGTCCAAAGAGGTTTCCTTCTGTGACTCCTGGATATGTTACAAGACACAAGAGTGCTGCTCTCTGGCCTGGATATGAGGACACATTCTTCTCATGAGAAAATAAAGAAAACAAGTTGCTATTTCTCTGTTTTGAACAGCAGTAGAAGCCCAGCTCCTGCTGGGACCAGAGCTGTGCATTGCAGGCTGTTACACATCCCTCTATGATCATCAATTCCTCTTAAGTACTTAGCCCTTAGGTACTTGCACTATGGTCCCACAGATATCCACAAGAGCCTTGAAATGAAATAGCATTATACCCCATGGGGATAGCTGGGTTCAACCAGGATCACCCCAGGCTTGTGGCCTCTCTCTGAGAGAGAAATTTGTTGTTACAGTGCCAGGAGACAATGTAAGGACGCCAGGGACACAGCGCTCACTCCCAGCCTGCAGATAGGCATGCACCACAAGGTGGGCTGTGAAATACAGATTGTAGCCCAGATTGGCATTGGAGAAACAGCATGAAGGACTGCAGAAACCCAGCCCCTGGGCAACCTTCCCTCCTGTATTTTGCCAAGAGCTGTGGAAATCATAAAGTGGGACATTCACTTTGTGTAGAGCTACCCAACACGGCTATGAGGTCTGTGGGAAAAAAGCATATGGCATCTCCATGAGCCCTTTAGAAAATCTAGGTGATTGTACAACCTCAGTTCAACAGTTGTATATCTCACAAACTTTTGTATATTCATTCTAGTCCACTTTCCATTAAGGAAAAGCAACCTTCCTTTAATATGTAGCCTATAATTTCTATTGCTGAGCTCTCTTGAAGTGAACATACAGCTGCATGCCAGTGACTAAAGACTAAGTAGAAACTAATTTCAGGGTTTGGCTCATGATGATTTTAAGAAGTCACACCTGGAGTGGAACTTCAGGTGCCAAAATTTTATCCTAGAGAAAATTTTTACAGCCAAGTATGAAACCCCTGAAAATGAGAAGAGAGGGGAATGTTATAATGGAAATGCTGGCATAACTTCAACTACTGTGGAGCAGCCCAAGAAACTGATGAAGCCGAGAGTTAAAAGCAAATCAGCCAACTTTCACTCTGCTCAAATAAGGCAAGTCATGCTAAAACGTTTGACTGCTTCAAAAAAAGAAAAAAAGAAGTCACCTTCACCTCTTCAGAAAACTATCAGCTACGAAAAACCAATCAAAAATAATGCAAATACACTTCCAATTAAACTCTGCTTTGTTTTCTCTGCACCACATGATTTTTCTGTTTGGTAAAATGGAATGTGGGAAACTACCTTAAAAATGAATTTGACTAATCCTGGCTTGAAATCTGGCCTCTACCTATCCAGAAACAGGCAGTACAGTCTGGACCATTCCCCAACAATAGAGTGGCGACAGGCTAAATATAACCACACTTAGAGCCCCAGAACTGGCATCTAACACCAGGGGCTTACAATAACACTGAAGCTGCTGCTGCTCCAGCAACAGCCGAGGCAAGGGCAGGGAAAGCTCTGTTTGTTTTTCAGCCGGGACTTCATTCTTCACTCAGCTGTTTGCTATTAGGACTGGAGCAGTAGCAGTGAGAAATTCATTGCTGCTTGCTTTCTGAATCCCGACACAGTAACAGCACAGATCCAACTAGCCAAATCCACAAATGATCAAGGGAAGGGGAAAAAGAGAGCAACAAACTATTGTGTGCTTGTCGTTGCACTTTTACAGCACCTTTCATCCCTAAGGAACCCATTTATTGAGGGCCAGACTCTGCCCCATTCCTGCAGAGATCGGTATTAGTGAGTGCTGGAAGTTGGACAAGGAATTTCCTCTCACTCTTCTCTCCACCCTGCTGGTGGAACTGATGTGACAGAGAGGTATTCCCACCATCACGAGAGCTACTTTGTCCCTGCAGCTGTTACCTGTCCTCTGCCTCTTGCCTGATCCTCTCCTCTGCCTATCTGGAGATAAATGGTGGGGAAACAAAGATGTTACTGGCATGGTGTTGCACCTCTCCACTCCTTAGAAGGCCACAAAATCAAGCACTAGCTTGGTTAAATGAATCCTGATGCTCTGGGTTCTATCAGACAAATTTCTGCTTGTACTGAGAGAGGTGTAAATTGAGGTGAATATCACTGTAGACATTTTTGATACTTTGTTTTGGAGGAATAGAAGAAATTTGAATTCATCTTACCAGCACATCTCTATTTAGATCAGTGCAGTGATTAACACTGTTCCCCACTGCTGTGTGTGGAGACTCTGCTTTGCTGGTATTTAGTGGAGAACATAGATTTCAAAAGGGTTACACAGGCTGGGTGAACAAAAGAGACTCCTTTCCAACACAGCTTCTCCAGAGCATTTGCTACTTGGGAAAACTGCAACTGCTCTCTGGGACTCTGCTTTGGTGCAGTAGGTGAGAGCTACCAAAGTGAATTGCTGCTTTTCAGAGCCGGCTTTCTGGCAGCGGCAGAGAGAAAAGCTCTCAGTTTCCACAGAGAGTTCTGGAGGAGGAGCCCTGTCTTGGGGTCCCTGGGTACAAAGGGTGATTTCTGCTAGTCCTGCTGCAAAGCACTGCAGCTGAACGACGGCTGCTGGATGCAGACAGCGTGGGTAAGAGTTCATGCCTAGAAGCTGGTCACAGCAGTGGAGCTGATTGCTTTCATTCTTTTGCAGTCTATTTATGTTTGAAAATAAAAATGGTTTGTAAGAACACAGGCTCTTTTCTGCCAGTATAGCTGCTTCCCCTTCTGGGGATTCCATGAGGTCTGGCTTGTGAGCTAAGTGATAAGATTTCCAGTACTGGGAATTTTGTTTTGCATTTCATTACCTCCTTGTCCTGTTGATAATTATCTCATATGCAACAACAAATCACTCCCTGACCTCAGCATAACAAATTAAATACAGGACTTGAGACATGGGTTCTGAGACTGTTTGCCTGCTTTCTCCTGCTGCTCTGAAGTAAAAGAGTGTTTCCTGTGCAGCCTGCAAACCCTAATATCTATTGCCAATTGTCACCTGCGAGCCCATCCCTCCCAGCCATGCTTTCTGATTGCAGGGTAAGTCAAGCATGACCCCATGGACTGACAAACTAGACATGAAGGAATTCTTGAGTACCTTAAAAAAAAAAAAAAAGCCACAAAACCCCAAACAGGCAGTAAATTATTGCCTCTATAAACAGAAAATCTGTATTGCTCACTAAGAAAAAAGTCATCACTAGATCTATGTCAGTATACATAACCAGGGCTTACTGTAAAAAGCACACATGCAGTTTGAGCAGTATAGACAAAATACTGATATTGATATTCAATACACATGGGAGAGAACTCCATGTGCTCTGCCACATTACCTTAAAACAGGTCTTATGCTTACACTGAAATCTGAACTCCCTACAAAATCAAGCTGTGCATACTACATGTTGGCTTGAATCCTAGGCCAGCTCTGGATGGATCTAGATGTCTTAGCTGGTGAGGAGAATCAGGTGGGGACCAACTTCAGCTTGAGCCTTTCCCTAACAGGCAAGAGGGTTTTTTCAGTGATACAAAAGGAGGCAGGGAAAAAAATTATACACAGCTGTGAAAGCATGAGTCAGGCATCTCTCAGGAGGTAGGGTGCTCCTCTTTGTTTCTAACCCTTGGAACACCATGTTTACTTCTTCTTCTTCTTCCTCTTCCGCTTCTTCTTTGTAAATATCTGCCAACCATGTAGCTGTTCAGGGCTGGCTGTTCTCAGAAGCACACCTAGGAAAAATTGAAACCATTTGCAAGGACTATGTGGAAATTAATTGAGAAATGCATGGCTGATCACAGGCTGACACTACACTGCATTAGCAGACAGGGACTCTACTTTCACCTGAGAACTCCAGTAGCACATCTGCTGAAGGGCCAGGGCTGCACTCCTGACCTGCAGACAAACAAGCCATGAGCTGTGTCTGAGCCCTGAAGCTCCTTGGTGGAAAGGACTTGTGTCAGCCTGGGTTATGGCACCCTTATTCCCTGCAATGAAGAAGGGGAACAGAAGAGAGCCCACACCCTGTGTCACGCTCCATATATAGCATTACTACAATAATATAGTGAACAAAAGCTCTTAAGTAATTGTTTTTTCCATCACTATCAGAAGCAGTTCCATTTTAATTTCTGCTGACAAGCCCACTGTGCATCTGCCAGTTTTGTGGAGTTCAGATCATCTGACATTCCTTTTAATGCTAACACCTGCCCCACATCTTGTGTAATTTTTTGGCAAGAAACCATGAAATCTCACAATGGATGATGGCCAGATGTCCCATAATTTTCTTCATGTGGAGTTACCTTTATTTTGCCCTGAACACCTGAATTTCTCAGTACTGAATTAGCCTTTCAGTAGACTTTTATTCTCTTTTATTCCAAAAGTATCCATTTCACCCCTGAGAAATAACTGTAGGTTACTGTGCTAAGAAGGCACAGCAGGTATGAACCTCATTAATCTCGAGGCAGTGTGGTACATGCCTAGCACAATTTTGGCACTGTGAAAGGAGGAAATAAATTCCTTTCTTCAGAAGCTGTGAACACCTGCTCCTCCTTACAGGTTTCTATAGAAGCACAGCCCACCTTAGCTGTACAGTTACAGACAGAGCGACATGTGAGTCATCTTGACTTTCTGCAGGGAATAAAAAGAAAATATTGATCGATCTGCTGGCTGATATGTCTTCCCTGGTCCTCAGTTGGTTCTATATGACACCTGAAAGTGCACTGTCTTCTATGAAGGTTTTGCCTAGGTTAAAAATTACTTACCCCATGAAATGAGCTGCAAACTAAAGACAGAGCTATGCTTTGGCATTCAGGTTCTTGTTCAACCCCCCGAGCTATGGAGGTTTATCTGCTTACTCTCCCACTGTGCCTTTTCAAGAACAGGAGCACACAGTGCAAATAATGCTGCCTATAGCAGTCAAAATGCTGCTAGACTGGTTTAGCCCTCAAGGGAAAATCAAGCAGCACCCCCTCCAGAGTGTGCTACTATGTTGTACAGACAACATTACCTCAAATAATGTTAGAATATTTATGGCCCGTGGGGAAATAAAAAGTAAAGCTGATAAATTAATTATTAAATTAATATTAATTAATTAATATTTTGAACTAAGGCAATGAATTTCAACAAAACAAAAAGGAACAACTCCAGAGCAGCCTTATCTGCATCACTCTGAGACTCTTTCAATTGTTCCAGACCTCAGGCACGTACTCTCTGGCCACACTACAAAGGGTCAGCAATGTTTTGTCTCCCACAACAAACCAGCTGATGTATCCATAGCATAGAATGATGTCTCAGCATTGGGAATGCTTAGTTTGAGTTTGCTGGGCACCAGGATCTGTGCTTCTGAAAGAAAACAGCCAAACAGCCACATGTCACTTTTGCTGTGGTAGCTCTGCCAGATCATAACCTTTTATTCTGAGACAAGGAACTTTCATGTCACAAATGTTGGTGCTTATTTCAAGCCTTACAGACACAGGGTGTGAATTTATTTTTACCACAAAGTTTTTCACCCTAAGAGTTGCTTTTAGAGAAAAGATGAAGAATTTGATGTAGTTAAAACTTAAATTTCAAAAGAAGAAAGGGCAGTAAAGCAAACCCAAGGGAGTTTATTTGAAGTCCAAGTTTTTTAGGCCAGTGATGTCATTTTGGGGAAGCTTAACTTGAACCAGGAAAGGGCAGGACATGTGTGCATGTCTGGGATTGGAGGTCATGAAGCAACAATCTACAGCAGAACATCTCAGGATGCCCCTCCCTCCTGCCAGGGACTCCCATGGCAGCACACCGACCACACACAGCCCAGGCAAGGCTTGTCAGGCCAGCCAACAGCCTCCTGCTGCTAGACCAGAGACAGAGAAGCAAGAAGGAACCACTTCCCACTGCCACCTCCCCCTGAAGGAGGCAGCTGCAATGCCTACAGAGATGTGAACAAGGTTTGGGGAATGAGTGCTCACTCCCCAGGTTAGGTACACTTCCAGGAAAAGCTGCACCTGGGAAAGTCTTTACTAACACAGTGTGTTTGTTCACAGCATTATTAAGACTGAAGGCCAGATGAAGTCTCTAGCCCTGGGAGCTTTAGCATGACTACAGTTAAGGGAAAAAATCTGTCCTTTCCATTCTGAAAAGAAGCTGATTCTAGCTTTACTGTAGAACTAAGCAAAGTTAATTCATTGTGCTCTTCCCTGCATGGCACTGTTGGCAAGAGAGGGCATCTTAGAAGGTCCCTAAGCAAAGCTGCTACATGAGGAATCCCAACCAGCAGAAGAAAAACCTGCCACAGATAGTGTTTTATTCCAGGGTGGCACCCACCCAGTTCATACTGCTGGTGAAGCCATCTCCTCTGCCTGAAACCAGCCAACTCACAGGCTGTGTTGAATGCAGGTCATTTCAAATATTGTCAGGCCATGATATCATCTCCCCCACATTGCCACTAAATATGGGTCACTTTATGTAGTGCTCTGTGTGTTTGGACTGAGAATGGCAGTGGATTCACAGCCATGGAGCCAAAATATGAGCCTGACTGTGGAAGAAGAAATGCATTTTTTTGTAGCAGTTTTGCAGCACACTGATAGACGAGCAAGATGATCAGGCCACCAAGGAGGGAGTTGATGCTCATTCCTGAATTTCCAACAAAGGATCAATAAGAAAATAAAAAAAATTACCTCTCTCCATTGTCTCCTTTGTTTGTTCCCCTTTGTGGGAACAACATGTGGGATCCTGTGAAGACGCACAGGTTTTCTCACCTGTTAAGGACTCAGATACTGTGCCTTGAGTTATGTGTTTGGAGTGTTTGGAAGGGGAAATACTTTGTGCTCCCTTTCAGTCCCTGGGGACAGATGTTTCCTATTTGATGGCTCGGTTTCAGTCTACACATATGTAATCTCTCCAGCTCTCTCTCTTCTAAGTTGAATTCATTCTCAGTTCCACAAAAAAATATCTGGGAGAGGTCTTTGGCTCACTGATCTCTCAACAGGAGAATGTGGGATACAAGACATGTAATAAGTGCTTGTAAGAGCCTATAATGCATTATTTCCTGTGGTCAGAATGTGAAGATCATTATCAGGGTTCTCCGCACCTTTCTTGGCCACAAACACCCTCAGATGCTTGTTTGTCCTCTTTTAGGGTTGTCATATTTTTAAGTTGGAAAACCTTTTGTAAATTTCTCTTTCGAATTTCAGTTTGGGACGATAGAAACCTTCTCCCTGCTCCTAGACACGCCTCCACCCGTGCAGCAGTTTAAGCCAGGCCCTTCTGTGTGGATCCAACTGTGTGCTGCCCCACCACAGGCAGAGCCTTCCTGGAGCCTCTCGCTATCAAAGCCCCCGGAGCCGCTGCCAGGCTATTCTGCAGTGCCATCTAGTGAGGCAGGCACAGCTCCACACAGCTCCCTGCTGAGCCCTGGCACATCAGCCATTCCTGTGCTTTTTCATTTTTCACTAAGGATCCTCACCAGGCCGTGATACAAGCTGAGGTTGCAAAGAGGATGGATCTGAGGAGCAAGAGGACTGGAGGTGTGGGAGAAAAGGACATGGAAACACAGCTAAGAGCGGCATGAGGATCATGTTATGGGTGTGTGCTCTGGGAGGGAGGATGAAGAGAAAGGAATTAAATTAACAGAAGAGCTGAATGAAGGAATGAATGAAAGTAAAACTGAAAATGGTGGTGATAGATGATACAGTGAGGCAATAGGATATGAAAACAGTTGAAACACTTATATCCGCTGTGGCTGTCCTGGGAAGTTAAGATGGGGAAATGGGAATAACCAGGCCTGAACAGCAGTACCAAGAAGCTGGGAGAAGCTAGTGTCAGACTGGGACAAGAGGAGATTCGTGGAGATTTACAGAGGATGGAGCCTGTGGCAAGTGACAATGGTAAGTGCTGAATGATGACTGTGCATGTGTCCATGTTCTGGTTTTCAATTTGATTAAAGATTAAATAAACTGAATGTATACATGCAAAGTGCATCCAGTACTTACATTACTTTATTAATATATAATCTAAACCCTATCTTATACTGTAGATCCAGCGCTGTGCTCTCCAAAATTGGTAAGAGTTGGAGAGGTTATCTATGCCTCCTAATTCACAACATGCCTTTAAATGAACAGATATTCTCCCTTGAGAGAAGTCAAGAGGGTGTGGGAGGGGAATTGTCTGTAGGGGACCGTGCTTGCCCCTTTTTTATAGTCAGGAGATGTAAGGAGACAGTGAGCTGATGGCTAAGGCCGACGAATGGTGCCACAGAGCCAGACTCTATCTCTTCCTTTCCCCAGTGTGCCTGGGGGACACATCTAGACTTTTTGGTCAGACATTTCTCAGGTGGTGCTTAATGTGTGATCTTTGCTTTGGGGTTCCAGACTGGAGATCTACGGATGTGACTTGTTGAAAGGCAGAGACATAAAGCTATAAAAAAAATAATGAAGAATTCCCACACTGAATCACTGCTCAAGACTATACCATAAAACCATCCTGTCTGGAGGGCACCTATATGCCAAGAAAACCATCAGCTTGCACAATGGCAGTTTCTGGTTTTCTTATGTGTTGCCAAAAAATTTCCACATACCCAAGCACAGCTCTACTTTTTCAGAAGGTAGATGTGCCTGTGGTCTGACTGCCATGGTTTTTCATGTAGTTTTATGGGGCTAGGAGTCAAAGTTCTAATAAATGTAGCAGCATGTAAACTGATCTTTTAATAAAACTGCAGTTTTTGGGAGGGAAAAATCTTTTTCAGATTTTGGAATAGTCTGTGTTGCATTTTCCATTTTGTTTGGACAGAAATGTGAAGTGGTGGCTGCACTGAGGAAGAAGAAAACAGCCCCTTACAGCCCTTAACTATATCTCCAAACACCTGAAAGAATACCACAATCACTCTCTGTTTTCAGTTCAGTAAGGAAAGGAGCTACATGTACTTCTAAGTAGCAAAAGGAAAAACAAATATTAAAGGGAGAAAAGCCACAATAAACTCATGGGGTATTTTCCATCCTGTGGGGCTGGCTTTTCAGTATTTACATTACATAATATACAGCTACTAGAATTACTGTGTCCTAATCCAGAGAAGCTTCCGGAAACCAAATTATTTAGTGGCTCGGCATGCATTCTGACCCTATAATTTGAAACACAAGCTAATAATATAGAAGTTTATTCTACCCAAGGGTATGTACATCCATCCTACTTGAAATTTATTTTTCTGTGTGATAGATTCATCTTGATGGACATGTTTAGAGAGTCTTTCTTTCTAGGATAATTGTACAATTTTGGTTTGGGGGAATAGAGACATTTGAAAAGAATCCTAACATAGTGTAAAAAAACTCCAAAGATCTGGCTACAAAGAGCTGAAGCCTGAGAAAATGAGCAAGACAGAAAGAAGAGATGAAATCATCAGTCTGCAGTGAGTAAGGGGCCAGCTTTCCTAGGCTGTGGTTGTCACTGAGAGAGCCATGGTCAACATAGCTGCCCCTTGCTGCCTACAACATACAGGGCTCAAGACCACTGGTCATTTGCAATGCTTGAGGTAACCACACTTACTTTCTGGTTTCCCAAGGAACTCTTGCCATGGAGCAGTGAAGACCTGCGCATGAAACCTCTAGGGCTTGCAATGCCTTTACAGCTGACAGGGAATCCAGCAGCCTGAAGCATGGCGTGAAATCCATGGCCAGTAGATTTTGCTATTGCAACTTAGCATTTAACTCCTCAGAACATCACTCACCACTCACGCCTGAGGCCAAGCAGGACAGCGAGGGCAGCCAGGGCAGCCAGGTTTACACAACAGTGGAGATTCCCTGCTGCCTGCACATTCCTCTCTCCTGACTGCCTGTAATGACGGTCCAAGGCGATATATTTACCAGTTCCCAAATATCACAGCAATTTTTCCACAATTTATGGCAATGAAAAGATGCATTCATTTACCTTATTTGGGCATACAAATATACTTTTTTTTTTTCTCAGAAATATCTTGAGGGCTTCTGCTCACAAACTACTCATAAACTGTTATGTACTACTGGCCAAAACCTGAGGCATTATGTGGACAAATTTTACCAGAAATTCAGGTGTCAGCTTGGACTACATCATCAAGCTCCTACTTTGTTGTAAAAAACATTTTTTAAAAAGTCCATTTTCAGAAATCCGTCTTCAGAAGAGGAGAGGAGTCCCAGATTGTAAGAGTTTCCTTTTATGCTCAATCTGATTCAGACTGACTCTTTATGGCAGCACAGGGAATGTCAGAATGCCTATTCACATACATCTCCCACTGATCCATAAAGCATCAAGTCCCTATATCACAGTAATGAGAGCCAAATCATAAGAAAAAAAAGCATCATCACAATGTGGGGAGACAGAGAGGAAGCAGGGACAGGCAATGAGCAGCTCAAGGTGGACTGTATGGAGGGTCAATTCCTCCTTGATTTGTATAAACAATGCAGGAAGGAAGCTGGAGAGGGCTATCAGAGCTCTTTCTGTGCCAAAGTGACAAGCTTCCTCACCCTGGTAGAAGGTTCTGCAATAACAGTGATTTCCAGCTATTGATGTGTTATGGCTTTGGGGATCTGAAACTAAAACCAATTTTTTTCTTGGTGTAAAAACTATCAGTGGCTCTCTGCTTTTTCCTGAAAAGTTCAAAGTAAAATCCCTGTTTGCTAGATTTAAAATAAACAGTCTTTACCCAGACATCTGTTTCTACTTACGACAAAATGACATCAAGGGAAAGGATACTTTCTTTGCACATTCTTCAAATCTTACCCCCATTCCTCCTACCCCAAAGCTCACTTGGGCTGGTTTCAGCCTTGCAAAGAGATTTTCTGACTGTCTCAGGAGCTGACAGCTAGTACAGAGTGACTAATAAAGTGTGTAGCCAGTCAGGGTCAAGTTTGGGAATTTCAGGTTCATGGTGCCAGCAGCCCAAAACTGGGTCACCTAGTCTCTATGTATCCAATGCCCTTCTTGAGGTCTTTGTTTATCAGGCAGAAACATGACCTGGCCACTGATTTATCTTTCTAGAGCATCACAGTTAGGCTCAGAAGCCAGCAGAATTGCAATAGGATGGCATTCAAACTTTTATTCACCACAAACTGCCCACAAAGTTAGAAACCATCAAGTGTCAAAACCTACAGCTGAAGAGTAACTTAGTTCTCTTAGTTGAGTAACTTAGTTGTATTCAAAGATTCCCACTTAGTTCTCTTAGTTGAGTAACTTAGTTGTATTCAAAGATTCCCAGAACAAGTTTAGCACCAAGAATAAAAATAGAGGTTTTAAATTAAATAAAAAAGAAAATCTGATCACAAAGTGAGATTTTATCAAGCAAATCTCATATGAATAAAAAGCTTTTTGCTAAGATCACCTGTCATACGAGGACTCAAATGCCTCAAAGTCTAAGAAGAGAACATTAGCTGACAAAAGCAGCATCAGTGCTAGAATTTCATCAAGTACATTGAAAAGAAAATTTGAGACAGACAGTTTTATTACATGATGATTTGTATCTTAACATCACGTTACTATTTTCTGGATGATTTATGCTGTCCTAGGAAAACTCTGGTGTGCAAAATGTTCAATCAAAAGATACGAGTTCAGTCATTTCTCTGAGCCTGGCATAAACAGAGGTGTTCTGTGCCAAATGGACATAACCAGGCAAGATCTTTGACATTCCTACTGCAACAAGTAATTATTATTTCAGTTTTATATATAACAATAGCTGTCTTGTCTCCTTACAGAAGAAAGGGCCATCATTTACTTTGTTAAGTATGGAAGGGAGCACTTTGTCCTTCAGAGAAGAACAACTTATTAGAGCTGGTTTTAGCACACATGCCCCAGAGTTTGGTCAGCACAAGAGTATGTTCATGTTTAACCCCATTATGAGAATGCATCCTCAACTCGATAAATTTGTTTTAAAGCAAAATTTTCTACTTACTGAAGCCTCACTATGGGCTCCTACTCTCAGAGAAGTAAGGGGGAATTTACCCTAATATCCTTGGAGCAGGAAAGCTCTGTTTCTGTCCAAAAACCACTATATGTTTTCTGGTGATAGAAAAATTTACCACAGTTTGTATTTTGCCTGATCTACAATCAAACATTTAGATGAGTCTGGAGAATTAATTCAAGTTTCTAGGACAGATAAAAGGAAAAAGTTAAAACGTGTTTTAGGTCTTAGCAAGCTTTTAACTGCTTTCTAAGACACCAGTCTTCCCCAAAGTTATTTATGCCCTCTCTGGAGAACTTGTTGCTAGCCATGAACTGAAAATACATGGAGGGTCACATGGATTTGGGATGTAGTTCAATTGGGCGACATTCACATTTCATTAGAAATGTCACTAGTTTACTCAGCAGGTATTTGTTAATCAAAGAAAGGAGATTGCCCCCTAAAAGAAATACTGCAATCTCCATTTTCTTACACCCATTTTTAACATTCCCCAGCTTAGGAAGCAGACTACACAACAATGCTGTTATTAAAAGAAGAAACATCAGGTCACTAAGTTATCTAATAATCAGAGACACTGATAACTGTTTTTTGCTGAGAGACTGCATATCTGACTAACTGGTGCTCTGATCCCAGCTTCAAAAGTATCAATTGACAACAGCAGATTCTTCACCCATCCCACCTCTATGCAATGAAGAAGTTTGACACCCAGCAAAGTAAAAAAAGAAGCTAGTCTACCAAAAAAGTAATATGAAAAATAGATAATAATTATTGGGAATAAAATGTTTACTTTCAACAGATGTGGGCAAACCTGTCCAAGCATGTTTTACTGAAAAGACAGAGTTTGGAGCAGCCCAATGGCAGCCCAATGGTAGTCTGTAATTTGTCAAACAACCACATGCCAGATATTACACATATCTTGCAAACTCACACTTTTCTTTCAGGAGAAAAAAAGAAAAAACAAAAACAGAATCACAGACCCAAAATGAAAATATGGCTGAAAGCAGCAGCCATGTGTATAATGAAGAAGATCACCCCCTTCAAAGTGAGGCATCAGCACATGCTGCTCTGGCCACTTTGACAGCTCACCTGCAGGGCTCATCCATGTTCCTCTTCCCTCCCAGCCACCAGAGCATGGCCTTGACCTCCCTGGCCTCTCACAAGAAAAACAGCTAAGGAGAAGAGCAAAAGGGGAGGAGGCTGTTCCTTTGTTGAGGGCAGAGAGATTTGTATGACAGCACTGCAGCCCAGCAGGCTCTATGGGCCTGCAGGAAGCTCCCACAAGTAGCTCATGGTCTTGCATGCCCAGGGAGGTTCAGGACAGCCTGTGTCCTCCTGCCAGGCAGAGAAGCAACAACCTCATTTTATGAATGCCACCACTGCTCTGAAGACAGGGTCTGCTTCTGAAGTGCAGATTTATTCCTGCCTGTAAAGTTGCATGGCATAATTACAATCTCTAGACTAGTTGTGAATTTAAATATTTACCTATTACTACAGTAAAACTATCACTCTGGAGGATCTTCTTCACTTTTTCTCACATGTATGATCACTTGTCACAAATGTGAATGTGAATGTGTCAGAGGGACTTGAGCATGGAGAAGAAATTCAAAGCTAGAATACTTTGCATCCATACACATCTTTCTCTAGCAAAATACAAACCCTAGTGAATACACAGCTCCAAGTCCCTCATACTTAGTCCTGCATTGTTACACTCCAAAAAAACCACACCTCAGTGGGTGCTCTGCAAATGTCACCTGTGAAGGGAACACCACAAGTCAGCCTGCAGAATTATGCAGGCTTTTTGCTATTTACCTCCTACAACTCACTATTCTGTGCCATCTGCCTGAGGTTTAGACTCAGGCATCTGCCCTGTGTTTCCATGGTAAGGACTGAGTTTGATCTCTCTTGTACAGCGATGTGGTGTGCAAAGGAGCCACTGCCTCGTTGTTTGGTATTAATTTTTCATGAGATCGGCAATGCAGCGTTGTGTGTGTGTGTGTGTCTGTTTCTGTTTGAATCCTTTCAACTGGTGTTTCTTACATCACCCCCTTGGGATGACAGCAAACATTCTTCTCACATGACTGGTGCGTTGTACTTTCTGCAGCTCTCTGGTGCCGTATTTTTTTTAGGACTTTAGCCCTTCCCCATCCTTTTCCATCCCATTACAAAGGAGAGTAAAGGTTCACTGGCTGGATTTCCAAAAGGGCGGACAAATTTATTACTGCTAATAATATTTCAGCTACAAAATTAAATCAGCTGAGCAGCCAAAGCTTCTGACTGAGGTAGGAGGATCCTACATTTGGGACTATGCTTTTGCTCTGTGTAACACATCAGCAGTCCCCAGTCAGAACTCAGTCTCCTCCAGCCAAGAGCTCAAGAGGAGGAGCATGCAGATGGCTCTGCAGCCTGGCTCCTTGCAGGCATTTAGGGCTCCCCTGACACCTGAGAGCCTAGAAGGGACAAGGAGGGCAAGGCAAGAGGGATAGAACAGTGTGGGAGAAACAAATCTCAGTTCCCTTGACACAATGAGCAACAAGGATGGGGGAAAGTTAGATTCTCTGAAAGAACGACCAGCTGCGTTGGCTCAGGGTGCAAACAGGCTGACACTTGTGGCAGAAATGGTTTCCAGAGTGACACGTGGCTGTGGTGTCACAGCATGCTGCTGCTCTGGTTTGTTCATCATGTCTTTCTTTGCTTCCCCTGCAACACTGAGTACTGGCAGCTGCTGACAGATGAGGAAGGTTTCCTACAATGGCAAAAATGTCTTATGTTTCTCTTCCACTCTCCCTCATCCATCACACCCACTTTTCCTCAGGTTGCAGCTCACCAACACTCAAGTTTTCCTGATCTTCATCTGCTCCCAAAAAAGTTTCCTTTTTTGGGAGCAAGTCAGTGGTCACAACCAGAGGGACATCCCACAGACTGCTCCAGCTATGAAATTGTGGCATAGGAGTGATGGGGTAGTGCCTAGAGATCATCTTATGTTGTCTGTATATCAGAGGGAAATTTAACACATGACAACACCTGAGGTGTGAATTTTTGGTGAAGCATGCCTTGTCTTGCCACACCGCTGGCTCTCGCAGAATTTTAGCCTTATGGAAAATGTTTTAATAGATGTCATTAATGGGATTTTAAAAAAATTATTTTTTTTTAATTTTGCTTCTTCTATTATTGGGCACACAAAAGGTTTAAATAAAACTTCTGCAATGTTAGGCAGCACCTTACTGGTCCATTACAGAATGTGGGGTATTGTTGCTTTCTGCTAATGAAATGTACCCTGCAATGGTTCATCACTTAGGTGAAAAAGAAGATTGAAGCCAAAGCACATTCACTGTGAGATTCAGGGTTATTTTCATTTCTTTTTTGCCAGATTTTGAAAGTATTTAAAACCAGCTATAGATCAAGTTTTTTAATGGTATAATTTTTTTAATGCTCCTGGCAGAAGATAGGAGTCATGCTAAATCCAGAGTATCTATACCAATTAATTCCAACGTCTGCACATCTTGAGAGTATATCTATTAGAGATGAGTAACATTCATAGTTTAATTGTAGACATTTGCTATTAATATTTGTCTGTTTTTGCTTATGACTCAGGGTAGTTTGCTGCCAGAACACAGTTAAAAACCCCAAAAGGCAGTGACAATGAGTGCATTTATTACATTGAGAAAGCAAGGAAGGGGAAGGAAATGGTAAACTCATTTTGTGAAGTTATGGCTATTTATTATGAGTCATTTTATTGTTTGTCTCACTGCATTACCTTGCTGGAATCTCTGCTGAGCTTCATGCTGAGAGATAGCCCATGACCTTGGGAGCCTTCCACCCCAGTCAGGCACAGAGCATCTCTGGGGGAGACATGAAAACCCTGGGAAGGACTGCTCCTGTGGGGCTCAGCCAGAGCAGTGGGGTCTAGGCAGGAGCTCCAGCTCACTCCAAGAGCACACAGACACTGCTCACAGTGATGAATCTGTGTGATGTCCCACAAGCTTCTGCAAAGGGGAAAGTGGCCCAGGGAGGAAGAGGAGCTCTTCCCACCCAGGCTGGTGCCTCTCAGAAGCAAAAGAAGGGAAAAAGAATGGCACCTCCTACTCCTGCTATAAGCCTAATCACTCTCCCTAAAAGACTATTCCCTCATTTACCTGTAAGGGACAATTCAGATCTGTGTCTGCAGTTAAGCATTAATGGAAAATGAAAATAAAACTGTTGGACATCAACAAGTAATGCCTCTTTTTCTGACCACACCTCATTTCAAGGAGTGGTATCTCTCTAGCAAGCTGCAAAACATTACAGACATCAGAAGAAGCAAAGGAAACTCATTTCTACCTTTTAGCATCAGTGAGGATTGCCTGACACTCTGTTCCCCATTCTTCTGAGGTGGGATTTTTTTTATTCACCCCAAAGGCAAGGACACAGCACAGCCATGCACAGCAAGAGAGCTATTGGATGTCCAGGTCTAGCCGGATTTCTGTAGTGTCTACAGTCTGTTTTTCCCATCACAGACAGTCATTTCTTCCTTCATGTCCTGAAATAAAAAATCTGCCCCCAAACCTACACAGCAAAAGCTGCCTTCTGTGCCTTCTGTCTCATTTGCTTTCCACACTGGCCTTTATAGACTTGAAACCTTGATCTCTCCTTCAAGTCTCATGAAATGCCAGGTAGTAACTCAGAGGAATTTTTTTTAGCTCAAGTAATTCTAATCTTTATATATATATATATATATGCAAGGAAGAAAAACAAATAGGTCCAAAGAAATGTCGAAGTGCCGCACACAATCATTCTGATATTAGTGAATATAAGGAAAGAAAGCAAGTAAATGTGTCCAGTTGACTGGAATGACTTGTGGGTTACACAACCTCCGACTGGGCTGAGGATTTCAGTGTGTTTTGTTTCACTGAGTCATGAGTGTATCAGGCTCCCTGGGAAAGGCCAGCCAAAGGAGATCGCTTCTGTCTTTTCTTCTCCTTCATTCCATTGATCATAAACAATTCCCGTACATGTTCTTAAACGGTACAAAACAACAGGAATTGGATCAGGTTCACAGGGAGAGCACCAACATCCCATAATTCTCACTGCTGTCTTTCCTGTCAAGTTCATTATCTCAGCATAGCTGTTCTGTTGTCTTCTGTTTCTATTTATATGTTTGTTTGTTTTTTTTTTTTTTTGCCTAAATCACTTCTTGCATTGATCCAGAGATTTGGTAACCATAAATGAGATGCCTCCGAGACACAAAGAGACACAAAATATATATATATATATATATATATATATATATATATATATATATATTTTTTTTTTTTTTTTTTTTTTTTTTGCAGAGCATTAAAAAAAAAAGACAACACAAAAACAAAACAAAACAAGACAAAATTTTAAAAAAGCTCCTCTTCAAAAGAGTGTTAAATTTGCAAATACATCCTGTCCCCATCTTTTATGTGACTGATTAGGGTTCTCAGAGTGTACTGGGAAAGGCAAGGCTGGGTACTGTGACACTGTCATCCTTGAAGTTAGGCTTTGCACATGTCAGACCCTTATGGTTGCTGGGACAGAGGTCACCTTGCAACCAAACTGCAGCTCATGGTTCAATATGCCTTCACCAAAATCTTGCTGAAAATTATTTGATCACATAGATAATCTGAACATCTCTTTACTTCCAACTTCTAGATCTCACTGAGATAAATAGCATTATTTATTAAATGCTGATGTTATACTGATTATCTATAACACCTGTTCATTGAGGTTTTAATTAAAAACAATAAAAACATTCACATTGCAATCTGTCTGCAGTTCAAAATTTAGGCCTGCAAGTGTATAATCAAAACATGTGAGCATGAAAACACAATGTTTGGGCACATTTATAGGTAAAGAACTAAAGGCTGACAGAAGAACAGAAATAAGCAGTTGAGAACATCCTCTGCACATGTTTTTCAATATATCTGACAACGGTTCATAGGCTGTAAATTTCTTAATGCTACAAAATGCACATGATTTATTTGCTTTATGATCAGCATTGTTTTTAATTGGAAATTACAGTATGACGTTAGAGTGAATAAAAAGATATCATGGCAATTTTTGTGATGGACTCAGTCTTTCCTGATTAAAAGTTTTTCTACTGAAACTTCATTAACTGGTCTCAGTCTCTGACCCAACTTGGTCTTAACTCTCTGTCTGATGTGCCTTAAATTTTGGAAGAGGCTGAAAAGTAGTCAATATAAAGAATAAGAAGTCAAGTGTTTTCTCCATTTCTATTCTGAAGGAAAATAAATAGCATGCAATGTGTTTATACCTTATGATGCCAACAAAATGCTGCCCTTGTTAGCTCCTCTCAGAAGAACACAGCCAGCCCCATTTTGTGCCAAGGCTGTCAGCAGCAGCGTGGTGTCAGGCTGTGCCTGTGCCTCCCACAAGGCTCATGGCAAGGCTCACCTGTTGTCTCCACCCTCTCACATGCTGGAATTCCCACCTGGACAGTGGTTTTCCTGCAGATAATGAAATCGGTGTTTCCCAAACGTCTTACTGCAAAGTAAACAGGACAAGACTGAACACTCAGCCCAGCCTTGGTAATGTAAGTCCTTTTGTTTTCAGTCCCAGTGCCAAGGTAAGGTAGGAGGTGATATGACTGACTATATCCCCCCATTGTAAAACAGATGACACCTCCCACTTTTAGGATGTGAGGCTGAAATTTTGAGGGCAATTGCATCTGTTACACACCATCATTGCAGGCATTGCATGGCTGAGGTGTTTGTGCCTCTTGTGATTCAGTGGGAGAGTTTCTTAAGCCACTGCTGAGAGTGGAGATTGTTCACTGTGTCTCTGTACAGCAAGCAATGTGGGTTGTCCAAGGTAACAGCACTGTTCAGTGTTCTAAAGATTTCTCTATGCTATTTTGTTTCAACTCTCCTTGAGCTGCAGCAACTGCAATTGCCTCATTACAACATACTTTTTAACTTCCTGCGGTGAATCCTAAAATCTGCAGGTTCAGGGTACAGACCATAAAGACATACACATACATCTGCCCTGCATAAGTAATTCCTAATTCAGATACAACTCCTAACTCTCAGAGTTCAGTTCTATTTCCACTTGCACAGAGCATTTCCTGATGGAAAAAAGTAATCACCACTGGGTTTATTTTTATTGCAAGTTATACAGAGCCACATATCTGTCAGGTATCCCTCTTCTGAGGGGCGAATAGAGATGGCACAAGCCCATAGTTTAGCAGCAGACCCTATGTGCACAAGATCTGGACTAGAAATAAGTCTTGCTTTCTAGCAAGAGTTCCAGAGACAGGCTTGCAAGCTGAATGATCAGTTTCTACTTTTCTGGTTATCTCCACAGCAAAAGAGAAAAGTAGAAATCTTCATTGCACACATGCAAAGCTCTGGCACTTGATATGTTTTCAGAACTGAAGAAGCAGTCTCTCAGGACCCCTTCTACTTGGCAGACAATATCTTTTTCCTGCATGAAATTAAACTAGATACAAACATGGGACTTGTGGTTGCTGCAAAGGAGAAACCGTGTACCACATATTTCATTATTTGAGGTTGATCAAGATCTACTCACCTGGGGTTCTGACGAATCTTCAAATGGGTTTTCCCCATCTTGACTGGGAAAATGAAACATCAGAAATCACTCCTGAAATGGTCTTCTCACAAGATTTCTGACCTATTCCTGCAAACTCCAGAAATATGGATGGTTCAAATAAAGGTAAGCTGAGCATTCAACTTTGTACCTTCCAATCATGGAATCTTGCCTCTCCACACTGTCACCCAGCACTGACCATCGTATGGTTGCATTAAATTAATTACACTGTAGTGGTGATATTTGCAGGTTGAGCAGTAAAAATCAGGTTTTCAGTGGAAAACAATAGCAAATTTTCCTCCAACAGTATCCACATAAAACCTGATTATTTTGTACAAATTCTCTTGCAGAATTTTTACAAGTGTTTTTCCACTTTTTATTTTAGAAAATGTGTCTTCTACACAAAAAAAAAAAAAAAAAAAAAGTTATAATTATTTTTCTGTAAGCTCTGGATTCAAATATATTAGAATGGAATTAGGCAGTATGAAAGAAATCTGTATTGTGCTCATTTCAGAAAATGATAAAAAGGGCAATATTTTTAAAGGCAAAAATGGTAAAAATGGGCAATATTTTTAATGTGGAGCATTTGGACAAAAGGAAGCACTACACTACTGCATTTGACAGACGTCACTAAACTTCTGTACAACTTCTAGGTCTTCAAATGCTTTTTTTAGTTGCAGAACAGCCTCTGAATATAGATTAAAAATGTTCATCCCAAATTAACCAAGAAGGAAAAGATGAATAATATATTCCTCCTGAGACTGCCCTAAATTACTCAGCAATTTGTAGCACAGAAAGAACACCATGCTGGTCTCTGAGCCTTTGGCATGTTCCCTACAGAGAGCCTCTGTACCAGCTGCAGTCACATTGCCCAAGGCAGAAGAGTTTCAAGGTGCAGAAACTTCCAGCTTTACTGTTTTCCTGGAAAACACATAACTACTATTTATATTTTTACCAAAGATGAACAAACACAAGAAGTTACATCCCACATTGAACGAAAACCAACCCATGGTTTCTTCCTGAATTTTTTCAGCTGAATCTGATTTGTGTCCTGATAATGTTATGAAGTCTTTTTGATTTTAGATGTCCAGGATGTCTTTCATCCCATAACCTGTGGTTGTGTCCTGTGAAGGATCAGCCAACAGCAATAGCCATAATGTCTCACTCTTCAAGGAACAGCACAAACATGCCCAAACCCCCTCCCCCCAAACTCTCCTTGCAGAAGATGCAGCTGGGCATTCCTGATGCATATGATTTGTCAGGAAGACTGAGGTATCTAGAAAAATAATCCAAAGCTTGGATATTTCACAAATATTTTAGAAAAAAAAATCTTTTGACATTATTTTGACATATTTCATTATGTTTTGCAAATGGGAGATTTGAGGATGAAGGAAATTAAAATTTGCCTTTTATTCTTCCTGCTCTTACAAAACCAAAGCAAACAAATATAGGAAGAGCTCTGTGACCCAGGAAGGGTTAGGATGTAAATATCCACAGGTTCTGTACTGTGAAGTATATTCTAGCTTGCTCATGGCCTGGAAAATAAACACACTTGACCACAGTAGTACTCAGGAGCTGGTTGTTGGATTAAAGCTGCACAGCTGAAACCCCACAGTGAAAAAAGTGTTATCTGTAACATGGTGGTAAACAGAAGGATTTGCTATAAATTTCTGAGTAGCTGAAAGGTCAAGGAGGAAATACAGGAACAATGGGAGACAATAAAAATGTTAACTTGGTTATTTACTTTGTTAAGTCAGCTAGGAAGGTTTGAACTAGGCATTTTGGTTATTTCTCATGATAAAGCATGTCCAAGTGTGTTAAGGAGTTCTCAGCTTTAAAAGCACAATATGCATGAGAAAAATGCTTTCTTAGATACTGAGAAAAGCAGAACTTTTCTAGAGAGATTTCCTCCTGAGGAATCCTCTAGAACTGGTAATCATGTCCAGTGCATTTGTGTCTGCTTGGGGTTGGGTTCAGCCTGCAGAGCGTTGCACCTCATAACCATAGACATCCAAGCTAAGCTATTTAGTTATCAATACAACTCCCACAGGCAATGGAGACTGCTAGACCTCTTCCCAGAATTTCACTGGTTTTGGCCATCTCTGTCCAAAAAGCTCACAAGATGATTTTGAAAGCCATCAGTATAATCAGGTGCTCAACACCTATTTTGGGGCACAGAATTGTTAAATATTCTCTAGACCCAGACTGGATGCCCCACACACTCTTTTTGAGCAGGGTGGAGGGAAATAGCAGAAGGCTTGTTGCAGAGTGAACATGAAGTCTAAGAAAACTAATATAACAGACTAATATGAGTTTTGCAGAGGTTTTCCTGTAAGCTTAAATAGCATTTCTTATACAAAATAATCTCATGGCAATCTACACAAACTGATCATGTTGTTTTTGTTGTCCCCATAAGAGAGCCAAAACCACTGACTGTCTCTCTAGCAGCAAAAAAAAAAAAAAAACCAGAAAAATCATAGCATTTTTTTATTATTATCTGATTTGCTGATTTGTTTGGCTATTTCAAATTAAAAGATCATGAAAATACACTACAAGAAAACTGCGCAAGAATTAACAGATCAACATCATGGATACTTGTAAAAGTGAATGCACATTATATACCTGCAGATTTTTAAAGCTCAGTCAGTGGTATTTCAGTAGGTGAAATGTAGAGGCATCCAGTACACTATATTCAGCTTAATTCACTTATGGAAAAATCCTTTGGAATGTAATGAGTGAAGCCCAAAAAGTGCAATAGAAATATATTATCCAACATCCCTCCTATACAATTATACAAATTGACTTTTGAATTCTGTAGGAAGACTATCACTCTATTAAAATCTATCATATTTTTTTCCATAAGGACCATGTGCCAAAGTCCTTATAGCTATTCCTGCCTTCTCCTCCAGAAAAAAAACACAAAGCCTCTCCAGCAAAACCTGTGACCTTCTATATATCCATTTTCTTATAACTGATTGATACTAGAAAAGACAGAGCTTTCCTTTTCTTTGGACTTAAGGGTATTTGGAAAGAGACCCCCTGCACTCCATCCAAGAGGGCTCAGTGATGTGAGAAAGGAGACCGCCAACACATGAGTGCTCTGCAATATTGGAAGGGAGACCCCCTTTTGCACTGAATTAACGCCTGGAAAATCTGCTCCCCTTATGCTTTTTCCATGTGATTTGCTGGAGCTCATTCTTGCTCTGTTGCTGTGAAGGCCAGGACATATCCCCTGGCAGTTTTTAAAACTTTTATAAACTGGAAAGTATTTTGCTGGCTTGAACTTAGCTTGCCTACAATCTGTGAAAGATGCTGCTGTTATTGTTGGGGTTTTAGTTGAGTTTGGCTATGTTATTCATTCCTGTTAAATGGGCTGATTGGGCTTCTTTTAAAGCTTCACTGTTTACCTCAGCATGTCAATTAATTTCCCAATTGCTTACTTTTACTTCATCCCTTTGCTTCATTCCTGTGTGTTCAGAAACTTTCTATGGGGAAAAGGGGAAAAATTGATTGTTCCAGCTTGGTTTCCAATTTGTTATTTTAGTCGAGGTGAGAAGGCAAATCTACAGTGTTTCAAATGCCTGCAAGGTGAGAGGGAGATGGGTGTTCTGGTGCCAAGAGAACAAGGCTGTTTGCTGAGGAGAGTCTAGTGTGTCTTAACAGCAGCTGCATTTTCAGTATCCTTGAAATCTCAGGAAGCCATGAAGGGGGATCCACAATGTCTCAGGTGGAAAATAGAACCCGTCGGTTTGTGATTAGAATTTGCATGTCTTAAATATTAGTCCAGTGGCACATCACAGTGTTTTTTCTTAAGATGAAAAGCTGTACCTCCCTGAAGTTTCACTGGCTGAAACATTGACTTAAAATCCTGGAAATGTGTGTGTGTGTGTGTGTGTGTGTGTCTGTCTGTGTCTGTACAGAGAGCACAAGTGAAAATGCAATATTCTAAACAATCTTTCCATTTTGCATAAAAACCATGTTAAGATCTAAAAATGGGAATAAAATTGAGATCATTTGACATTCAGTGCGGTCCAAAATTTGCTAGAAATTCATTCACTTACTTGGCTCCTTGCCTACAAAATTCACTGTGGAATGATTTAAACGAAGAAGTTCATGGAAATGGGAGACCTAGTCAAGGCTATATTTCTGTGCTGCTGAGGAAATATATCTTGAGTAAAGTGAACATAATATTTAGTGTGTCTGGAATGGAGTTTTAAGCTATAGTTTTAAAATGGTGATTTGTGTACTTTGAACTATACACTGGAATTAATACCAACTGCTGGTTTGGGTAAGATCAAATCCTGGGATGGCTTTTGTCTCAATGGTTTGTTCGCATAATAAGGGGAAAATTATCAAGTCTGAAGGCAATCACAGTGGAAAACCGTTTGGGGATCATAAGTAAGTCTCCTTAAACCAAACCCAAAATTTACTGAAAGCCATAAAAGATTAGGAAAACCTCTGCCTGGGTATTTGTATGCATCTGTCTGCTTATATTGTTATCATAAATGTACAATTTCAATGTAGATACACAGAATGTGTTGTGAAATACCATGGCTAGACCCTCTCATCAGCATTAATAAAAACTTGATTGTATGAAAAAAGTGAACAAACAAGTAACACACAATATGTAAATATTATCAGTGCTGAATTAACTTTACATCAGCTAAGGAAGGGTCACTGGGATCTCATGAGGTCTTTATGCAGCAGAGCAAACAGAGGGGTGCAGTCCTCATCCCAGGGCACCCTTGGTCCCTGTCAGAGTGGAAATACCACTGCTCATGAGCAACCCCAATCTGATTGTCAGCTACCCCATGGTCTTCTGCTGGCCTTTCAAAGCATCCAGAAAGTGTTCCAAGGCTCCATATTGATGATCAAGTGCTCTCCCACTGTCCTCCATCACCTGTTGTCCAGCACAAGGGTGCAATACATGCATGGTATCAGCAGAGGACCTTGGGAATGATGCATGTAGGAAGAAGTTTTGGGAAGGTCGTTTTAGTCTGTGTCAAAATAGAGGGTTTGAAAGAGCCACAGCTTGGACAAAAAGAGATTTCAACCATACTCTTCAAATGTGGCATTTCAAACAATCCTAGAGCCAAGTTCCATGATTCTGATCTCTGGTCACATAAAAACTCAGAAAAGGTAGTGTGAATCATGGTGAAATATTTTCAGGCCTGGTCTGAAATAGCCCATACGATTCCAGTGTAGCTGGAATGCATCTCAACAGGTTTTTTTTTTCCTCCTCAAATAAGCATATGTTCTCAGCTCTGTATACAGCACACAGATGGTAAACCCACAAGGCATGGTCAGATAGGCAAGAATACTGGGGTATCTGTGAGGAGAGAAGGGATTCATTGAATTAGCTGAATTTCTGTATGTGTAAACAGACCTTGCCAAGCAATATAAAGTAACTAATGAGCCATAGTTCAGTGAGAATTTATGGCAAAATGGCATTACCTCTGGCTTCATTTTTTGTTATGAAATTACAGAAAGTAAATGAATTTGTGTATTTCAATTTCAGTACCTTTGCTATGGGCAGAAATTAACTCTTCCTCTGCTGTATGGACTTTGCTTCCTCTTGATAGTGCAATTCTCACTCATTTTTCATCCTGTCTATAACTGATATTAACTAACACAGTGCTCCTGGACAACTGTCTCACCACATTGAAAAGAGAGCAGAAATTCAGGTGGATATGGAGAACAGAGTTCAGTATTGACACCAAAATATGTTGCAGGGTTAGTGCAGTAGTTGATTTTTGGCACATGGTGCAGTATAGATGGTTAGTCTTGACCTGTTCTTTTCATCAGGAATCACCGTGTGAATTGCAGGTACTGCACATGGTGTGTGCATCTTATTGCCAATAAAATAATCTGTGCTTCACAGTAAGTGTATTTATTTATTGCATGGAAAAGTGCAGCCATGTGCAGCATTCCATAATGCTGGCGCACAGGCTCTGGCAGACCACTCACGTTCTCTCTGTGCTATGTCATCCACAGGACAGAAGAGAAGCCCTGCTGAGATCTGAGGTTATTGATACACATCTCAGAGATAATTTCGTGGAGAATGACTAGATTCTCAGCCAGAAAAAGGGTGAATCATGTCTTTGCTAACGTAATTCTGAGTAACAGAGCAAATTCCTCAAGGACAAGCTTCATTTTTCACAGAAACAACTAAAACTAGCAGCATGTACCTGGTATTTAACAGTTTCTTAAAATAACCCTGCCATCAGGAGGTGGGAAATATAGTCTAGTTCTCAGTTTAATTCCCAGTTCTGATGAAAAATGCCTCTGTAGGCATCCTGCACAGAGACCAAAACCCTTGAAGTGCCAGTAAATTCTTATAACTGGGGAAAAAGTGGCAGCTAACACTAAGGTTTTATTTTAAATAACAGCACTTCAAAAAAATATGTTTAAAGTGGCTTTAAAACCTCTGATCCTTTTTTGTTGCCAAGAAAGATGTAAAATTTACTTTTCAGGCACCCAACATAAAAGAATAAAGCAGATGGCTTTAGTGACTCACCCGTGCTAGAAAAGAAAAAGGAGCAGACTCCATGAACAGAGTAACCCAATTAAATCCCTGTATGAGGATTATTCAAAAATTTACTATCATCCTATGATGGGCTCTGTTCAAAAGAGGACCACAAAACAGATATGCATCTCACCATATAATGTTCCCATGACATCATGGATTGCAGCACCAACTTTAAGTTTGCATTTCCTCAACACCAGAGGGATATGTTGCACAGCAACTCCAAAACACACACTTGAATATTCAAAGGTGCTTTGCACCAAGACAAAACTATCCCAGACCCAGGGCTTCACAGCAGGTCTGCAGCCTTCCAGGCTCTCAGCACACTCCCCTTCGAATCTGTGCACAACCTCCTCTAAAGGCCTTGAAACACTGGCCATTCCAAATACACATATTTTCTAGCTTCCCCTTCGTTCTGAATCCCTTTCTTATAAAATCACTCCTCCATGTGACCACAACTTTAGTGATGAGAATGGACTCCTATTAGCATTCATCTCCCAAATCCAATTAGCATTGCTTGCCCAGGTGAAAACCCCAGACCTACAATTTCCCCATTAGTCTAAATTGGCTGTCAGACACAACTTTGGCAGCTGCCTCTCTGTTTAAAAGAAAATAATAACATTTATTCATCAATTACCCAACACTCAATAAATATTCTACTGCTTGATTTATTTTTTATAATAAATTGAGGGGAGTTATGAGGCATTTGACTGCCAACAGCAAAATACCCATCCCAAGGGCAACTCCTTAGTTTGAAACACTAGCTAACACTCAATTCAAGCAAAATATTTTTATATTTCTGAGCTTCAGATTCCCGCAACTCTGTCACTTTAAGAAATAATCACTTCTGCACCTAAATCAACATTTTTAGACACACCAGTCAAGATGGCAATGTTGAATCAGAGCAAGGAAGGACCATCTAGAGCTTTTTCTGGTCTCATGCAGAGTTGCAGAAGATGCTGTTGGCCTTGTAAATCCTTCTAGATGACAAAAAGATTAGAGTAGATGCAGATGGCTCACAATTCCATTGTTTTATCCATTGTGCTGGATTATTCTGCAGATGTGGAATTAAGTGTTGGGGTGGATGTCACCAGCACCCAGATCCTTCTCTTCTCAATATAACTGCATTCTGTTAATGAAAACCAACAGCTGGAGAGCCAAGGATGGGGAGCAGATATAAAGTTTCTTGCTTGAAACTTTGTTGCTAATCTACCACTTTTACTATAATTTACAGACAAATTAAGAACAACTTTGAGATCATTGTTTAAGGTTTTTCTGGGGTTCACTTCCTAGAAAGGATGTGAGCAAAGCAATATGGCCAAACACCTTTCCAGTTAACACTGGCTGGGTTGGATTTAAAGGCATTCAGGTCCCATGGCTGTGTTCTGGAGAAGCTCCTTTTTCCCCATTCTTGTCACTTCATTCATTTTCACTGCTCTCAAAGGCACCCTGTGACTGCATAAGACAAAGAACTCACCACTTCCCTTGGTAGTTTTTCTTGAGCACCGATAAAAACATATGATTACAGATTCTTGCTATCTTTTCTTGTATAGATTAAATAAAAATGTAGTATTTGCTTTGGCCCAGACATGAAGGTATTTAAATTATGCTTCCAAGACCCATCTTTTTGATAATCTAAACAGCTGAAGCAGTTTAAATGATGCCATGTAAATAATTTCTCTATCTCTTCAATTGTTTCTAGTATTCTGTTTTACCTGCGCTCTCTAATGTTTTTTCATCTTTTTCTGGTTGACAGCAGCATTGAATCTTCAGTGTCTGACAAGTTCAAAGCAAAATCACTGTGCTACACTTCTAGGTCTCCCCATCTGCGTTCCAGTTTCATGTTGCAAGTTAAACATTAGCTGTAAACCTGCTGTGTGTTCTCCAGCTGCCATGTTCTCATTTTTGCACAAAACCACCAGTTTTGATCCACTGGCATACTTTATCCATTTTATATTTTCTCCTCCATGTTATGGATACACTGAAGATTGTCAGCCAAACAATGGCTTAATACAGTATGCCTTCTTAAATAATTAATTTGATAATAATTCTCCAGGGATGATTACTTTTTCAATGAGTTTTAATAGATTCATCTCACACACAGTCATGAATCTATTTAAAACACATTTCATTTTTGCAGTGCTAACTTCAAATACCTTGCCATACTCAGCAAATTGCTTTACAAAGTCTAAATACACTCCATCATGCAAATCTTTTGCTTTGGTCATTAGAAACTGTATCAAAGATGTATGTAACTTCTGTTTAACAATAACATTCCCTGCATTCAGAATCATGCCATCAGAATTTATAGCTTGTATTTTTAACCATCATTTGTTACCTCTATCAATTTCACTATTATTTTACCCAAGACTTAATTTAGATCAAGTATTTTGTTTGTCTGAACACAGTGTAGCACTTTTCTTAAATATTGGCAGAACATTAGCACACTTCAGCTTTCTGAAATGTTCTCAAAGATTTATTTAAAATTAGTATCAGAAGGACAAATATTTCAGGACAGAAGTCAGCTGTGTCTGGTGGTATAAGAATGCAATGAAAACATCTTGAATTCTTTCTATTTTCTGCTCTTGCAATTCCTGATTATTCATATTTTTCCTATTTAATTCCTACCAAGGGTTTGATCCTTTTTCTGATAGGGCAAGAAACTCATGTAGTTGACACACATCTCTTTTGGGACTACATCTCATTTCTAAAAGTACCCTCCTGCTCAGCAACATTGAGTTCATCCCCTAGGGGAGATACCTACAGGAGAATGTTCCATTGTTTTCAAGATGTTTAGGGTATATTTACCTGTTCAAAGTTAAGGGCTTTGGAATGGAAAAGTTTCATTTTTACTTCTTGCTCTGTTAACATTGAAGCTCTTTGTACATAACTGTTAATACAAGTCTTCATCATGGCCCAGATGAGACACATGTTTAATATTAATTGTTCACCCACTGCAGCTCTTGTATTTGCCTGGTTGACCTATTTTTGTTGAGGGCTGTATTGAAAAGAGGATTTCTTTCTGAAATTCTTAGTATAATATTAATAGGAAAGAATGGCACTGAGGATCGGAATCATAGCCTACTTATTTTAGTTATGTTTTCTCCTTTATTGTTTTAATGCAACATAAGATTTTAAGGAACGTCAGTCTGGCTTTTAAGCCTAATTTTAAGCCTAAATCACTGGTTTATATAGTATGGTCATCCAAGATCATCCATTAAATAGAACTTGATTCATAACTCAGACTTCTAAAAATCATCATTTTTATCTGTATTATTTTGTTAACTTAAAAGGTGCTGCTCCACACAGGACTCAGCTTGTGAGATCTGCATATCCCTTCAGTCACTAAAGAAAAACAATAAAACCCAACATCCTCCTGAAAGCAAACATGCATTTTCAACTGACTGTCAACACAGGGAGAAAGAGCAAAGATGTTTCAGAATGGAAAGAAAATTTCCAAAGAGGAAGGAATTCTCTCAGATGTCTGTTCTAGAGAAATCCACTAACCAGCACCAACTGTGTCCCTGTAAGGAAACAGCCAGGAGTACAAAAACATGTGAGACAAGGGTGCTGGGCAACCAACTTGTCTGGAAGCACTTAAAGAAAATGCAGGGAGGAAATCAATAGAGACAAAATAATAATCATGATGAAAAAGTGATAAAAGATGGGAGGAAATTATTCACACTGTAAACTGCTGTAATTCAAAACAGTATTTGCAAAGCCAAATGGTGAGATTGGTTTAAAGGACCTGTCTTGTACTGACTGGATCCCTGCTGCCCTTTCCTTTGAGTGTCTCCATTTGGCCATGGAATGGTCCCACTCAGCTATGAATAAAACTGATGCCATCTTCTTTTAGCCCCAAAATAAGTTGTCCTTAATGCAAATGCATATCCTTACAGGAAATCTGGGTGTGAGCAATGACCTAAAAAATTCAACCTCTGAATTAAGCAGCCAGTTAGTGCAGGTCTGCCTAAATACAGTGGCCAAATGAAGCCCAAAGCATGCCTTCACAGATCTCATTTAGCTCCCTTGGAAGTCATTTGGCCCCACAAGCCCTCCTCCACCTACAGCTACCTGTCCTATGATTTGAAAAAGTGTTTCTCTGTCTCTCTTGGCACTTCTGCCCCTCTTTGGGTCCCCTTGGATTCCTGCTCTCAATTCCCACTCTTGTTCTTGCATGTCCCAAGCAGAATTGGCCTTTCTTCTAAGAAAGCAGCACCTGGAGACTAGTGGGGATGACACCTTCACCCCTACATCACCTCTGGTACCACTGCATGCCAGTGGCCCCTTCCCTTCTCTTAGGTTTGCTCTGGCTCTGAGCCTGTGCCAGGAGTGTGGCTCTGGGAAGGATCTGGTAGGCACAGAGAGCAGCTTGACAGGGTGAAGTCAGTCACCTCTAGCTTTTGGCTGTAGATGCTCTGCATGAGCAAAGACAGAGTTTCTTTGTTTCAGGAGCTAAGGACTTGGCAGACAAGATAAAACATCTCAGATAAAGAACTTATGTCAGTCTCCATTTGGCTGTTTATGATACTTCTGAATGTTTTGGCAAACGTAAGTCCTCTCCTCAGGACCTGGAAAGCAACTCCTTTACTTTGTAGTACAACCTGCTTTGTTTCCACAGGTTGCCAGTGACCTAATCAGGGTGCAGGCTAGTATAAATCTCTGACCTGGCCAGCACATCACTGCAGCCTGCCAGTTAGATGTCTTCACTTCACACACAGCTCTCTATCTTAGCAGTAGAACAGTTTACCCTAAATGAGATTTTACCCGGTGAGCTGGAAAGTTCTGGGTAAATTGATCTGCTGCTTCACCTGCAGCCTTTCTTTTACTGTCAGAGCCAAAACTCTGAGCTGGATTTCTGTCTATATGATAGCTCTTAATTCAGATGATAGCCCAGAAGACATATTGCAATGCTCTGGTGGGTCAGCATGACTGATTTCAGCTGAGAACAAAGCATACCTTTCCGTACTTTCTAGACGATCAAATGTTTACATTTACTCAGTTTGATTAACAGCTGTAGCCACACTCAGCCAAGCTCAGCTTAGAAAAATTCCTGTTTACAGCTTTAGCTGAACAGAGGCAGGGAAGATAAAAGATTTCATTTATGAACTACTGATATGTTGCCTAAATCTGGCTCAGGAAGCAAAATATCAACAGCTGTGGAGCATGGGATTTTTAATTCCTGGACAAACCATCATGGTTGTTTTCCCAGTGACATGGCCAACACACAGCCCTGCAGCTGAGATAGCTCTGAAGTGAGGCAGCTCGTGACTCGTGACTCGCGAGTGGGGTGGAGGGAGAATAATTAATCCAAGATTCTCCCCCAGCCTCTACTACAGGTTTGTTATGTAAATCTACAGCTCTACACCTCCACTTACACCTCTGTGGACTAAGGCAACTGCTAGAGTAAGGGAAAGTAAAGGACTTAATTAATTCTCCAGAGCATTAGAAAGCATCAGATTAACAGGAAAATACTTAGAGCATAAGAACAGCATTCAAAAAAAAAAAAAAAAACTTAATCAGAAACTGTTGAGCATGAAAATAATGTTTTTGTAAATTCTGGGATTTTGAACGTTGATGTTTCTTCTTGTAGAGTTTGCAACAGACTAACATAGAAGCAGAATTTCATCTAGTACTTATTTATTCCTGCTAAAATCCATATGTAAATCAGAGAGGAAGACCTCTAAGACAGAGCAATTATCTGCTAAAAGAGTTAAATTTATTGAAATTTAATTTTACATCCAATCTAAGGACTAGGTTTTATGAAATAACTGCAGGTGGCTCAGTTTATAAGTCATCTGTACCTTTCACATATTCAAACATACTGTTTATTTACACACGTAAGTAGTGTAAAATATTAAATAACAAACCCTATTACAAGGCCTATATTTAGATAGAAACACTTCAGAATGAACAATTAACAAAACAGAGACAAGACTGGTATACAAATTATTGTGCAAATCCTGCTAATCCAACTTTGATTTGAAAAACTGCAATGATGTTTTCACACTGTGCTTCAGGTGTTAAATATGCATAGAGAGATGGCAATCTGCAGTGGAAAGGAGAAAGGTGACTCCAGGTATTGGGTACAGTGTCCTGCAGCCAGGACTCTGGTATAGCCACCCAGGCAGTGACTCCTGCCCAAAGGAGGAGCCTTGCATGCTGCTCCCTCTTGGTAGGAGATTTCAGTACCTCTGTGCACTTACTAATATCATATTTGCTAGACCCTGGCTGCCATCACTCCCATCCAGGAGAGATACTGCTCCTTCTCTGTCCCCAAGGACCTCAGAGGACCTGCCTGGACTCCTGTACCAACCATATCCCTTCCCTCCTGCCTCTGTGCACCTCTACTCTGGTGGAAAACAGCAGAGCCCACACATCTGCGCCAGGGGCAAGACCCCTAAAGAGCTGCCAAAGGAAGAGGAAGCATGGAAGGAGAACTGTGGGGACCATCAACAGCCTTCCTTAGCTCAGCAAATCAAAGGTTTCCAGGTTGCCAAGCAGGTCTAATAGGAATTATAAAAAAGATGTGTGTGACATACAACAAAGGTAGCAAGAGGAGAAGAGAATCCAAGAAAAGTGAAATAAAAAAGTCCTTGAGAAGAAGCCAAAACAGTAAGAGGATTGAGGTTCAAAAAGTCTGTGTCTAACACCAACAGTATTTCTGAGGATCTGCACAAATCAAGGCAAGCTATTCTTGCCCCATCTTTTATTTATTATCTTATGAAGGAATTAAATATCAGAAGAAAAGCATCATGCAGAACAGGATGAAAAAAAATTAATTTTCAACATTGCTGCAATACGTCATTATTTCATCCTTCTATCTGGCTTCTTAGATCATCAGCGCAATCCAGAGTTCAAAGTTACCAATATGTGTAATTTTGCTATTAAAAATCCTAAACACAGCTGGCAGTAATGCCTTAAGATGAAGGTGGAAAAAAAACCCATTAGAGTCCTCATACTTATGTATGTGTCTCTGTTCTTGAAGAGATGTTGCCAGAGAACGCAACCAGGGCATCGTGAGTCAATAACCTTTTATATTCACATGATGTCCTTTGGGGCTGTGTACATTCTAGTACAAAGCCATATGTTATGTGATCCTGGAGAATAAGCATTTAATCGTTAGTATTATATATGGCCATGATTTTTGTTTTGATAGATCAACTGAGCATTGTTTGCATAGCAAGCACCGTGGAGTCTACATTTCAAGCCAAGTGGCTAAACAGAGCAGTACTGTTTCCCATATGTTCCATGAACTTCATTATCACCCTCCACATTTGAAGCTGGAAGTTACATTCTTTTTTTTGCATGCATTGTTTTTTTGGCATTTCATATTTAAATCTTCACAAAGAACGTCATGGCAAAAAAATTTAGGAGGGTGTCTTCTCATCAGCCTTTGAGGACAGAGTCTTGAGAAACAAGATATTCTCCCAAGCAGAGGGAGCAGAGCCCCACTGTTCCAGCAAGGAACAACACAAGAATTTCCAGACAGCAACACAAATCCATTGTGCTTACTGTAGGACAAATCTCACATGATTTATCAGGACTTCCTGATAAGGGACATCCAACAGACATCCCACAAATCTGTCATAGCCTTATCCCAAGTAACATTGCAGGCAGAGACCCTGCAGACCACTGGGGCAATGTGTCAGTGCTGTGGCTGGCGTGTCCCAAAGACTGGCTCTCTGTTGCATGTAGCATGGCAATGGGCTGAGTAAGCCCTGTGAATCCCCTGTGGTCTGTAATCTCTGGGGAGAAAATAGGGAGAGGATTCCAAAATAACATAAGAGACAGGTTTTGAATTGCAAGCAGTTGACTTTAAAACTGCAGTTGGGCTCAGGGAAAGCCTCTCTGACTTCCTGCTTTGTTCAGTGAAACCAAGTCAATACAATTGGAAGCTGTGGTTCTGCTATTGAATTTAAGCCACTGGAATACAAATTGATCTGCCAGGTCTAGCAGCTGTGCAGGGGGTTTCACTGAGAAATTATGCTTCTCATAGCCTGGCAATCCCATGCAGTTGCTGTGCATTCTGATGCATCTTGAATTTACTACTTTCATAGGGATTTTGCCAGTCAGTCTAGTCATATTCTAGTCATGTTCTAATTGAAAACTTCATCAAAATGATAAATGGCTTAACAGAAAATGATTTATGGTACAAAAATATAAAAACCAAAATCTCTTGTTCTTCTGCAAACACACATTGAAAGTGAGTGAGAATGAACTGATGAGTGTAGTCTATTCTCAGCCTAGACATTCAGGATTTCAGACCATCTGAGAGAATACTAGTAGATAGAAAAGCAATTAAGTGTTTTTTAAACTGCATAAGGGCCAACAGATTTTTTTATTCTCTGAAAGAGTGGAGTAGCAAGATATTTTCTAGGCTGGATTTGTAAACACATCCTGTCAGAGCAAATGAGCACTCTAGTTCTTAGCACCTTCAAATCCTGTACATTTCTGGAGTTTGCTGATACAGGATGGTTGACTAGCTCTGGTGGAAATTTTTCATGGAGATGATAATCTCCCATGAGAAAAGGCTGCTGTTTTTTCATTTCAGCCCATCTATACATTGGGCTCCTAGTTTCTCTGTATGTGTCCTGGCAAAGGATGTGTTTGAGGTCTTCACGTCTCTTTTTTTGCTCAGGCTCTCCCAGTATATGCGAGGGATCTGAAGGCCTTTGAATTTTGTGGGTGGTAGAGGCTACTCCAAGGTGAGTAAGCAGCCTTACCAGGTCTCCAAGCTTTTCTCCCTGACCATAAGGGCCAGCCCCATGGCCAAGCAGTGGGCTTCTTGCCCATCCAATAATTTTGATTTTCAGACTTCTAGGCCCTCCTGTTCCTTGCACTGCTTGGGAATAAGAATAGCTATTCACTATCTCTTGGGCCTCACCTGGGACTTTGGGGATCCCCTTCCCAGGTATCCGTCTTGTCAACAAGCCATCTTCCTATGATCCCTCCTATTATGAACAGCAAGGATATGGAGGCAGGCAGCCTGTCTGCCTACCAACCAGACAGGAGGAGTAAGGAGAGCAGAACTTCATTTTTTCTTTCATGAAGCAGAATTTCCTGGAAATCAGCCCATGTTTGGAAATAAACCCCAAAGTCTGCTCTTTGACCTTTTGTCCCCATTTAGAACAAAGCCCTTTTAACAATACAGCTTTTCCTGGGAAGAGATTCTCATTTTGTCAGCACCACGGATGGGGCTATTTGTTAATTCAGTTTCAGATGGGAGCCAGAGACATACTCACTCTCCCTCTGAAGCATGCACACAAAGGAAGGGCAAGGGAAACAGGAGCTAATTGTGACTGGAGCTTTGAATTTCTGCAGAGCTCTTTCCCTTAAGGAAAAAATTCCAAGGATAAGTTTTGAAGCCTCAAGCATTTCATTTGAGTCTTTTTTTACTCAAAGTAAAGGACTCTAGAAGAGTCCTTTTTTTGCAGTGAATGGCAAATTGCAAAAGCAGAGGCAGACAAGCATCTAGCTTAAGGGTCAAGAGACCCAGGAATAGCTCAGAATGTCTTTTTCTGACATTGCATTTTAATCCCAACTTCTATATTAGAAAGTTTTTCCAACTGAGTATCAGTGAAGGAGTTAGGATAGGGAGGAAGTGGCTGTAACAACTATTTTCATTTTGTTTATAATTTTTATAGTAATATGTGTTTTCTATTACACTGAAGTTCAGTTTTATGGGGAAAACTCTTCAGTGGGTTACCTGATGCCAGGGTCCCATGAGCCTGGATTCAGTATTATCAAAAAAAATCCTTTCTGGTTTGGCTATAGCTTTTGCTATCACATTTAGTCTTGATAACATGTGGTCTTGATAAAATTAGTCACTTAACAGATTTATTTTCTGAATATCATTTATTCTGCTAATTTAGAGAAAATACAGGCAGTTTATATTCATAGGGAATCTTTTAGAAGGTTGGGATTTGAATCTCTGGTATCTTTCACATAATTTGCAACCTACTGGTAAAAGGAACTTGGAAAAAGCACTACAGGAGGAAACCTCACCCTTCTTACAGGTTTTCATTTGGGAGAAAGTTATTTCCCTTCCTAATTATATTTTATATGTGTCTTCTTAAGTAATGTATTACCTACACAATAAATATGAAATTCATAGGGATATTGCTAGGTGTTAGTTACCATTGTCATTTATTAACTTTAAAACGTTTTTCCAGTCTGTCTGCCAAAAGACTTTGAGGGATGATGATGGTGTGTGTATATTATGACATATATAATGGGTGTGCAACTTCATTATCCTTAGTGGATGTCCATACTTGGAAGAAAAATGTCAAACCTCCAGTTTCCTCCACCCAAACTATGTTTCTTTCACATCATCCTTACAATTTTTATTTTAATCATTGGATATTAGATTATTCTGCCTTTTCTTAGCATACAAACCATTTTAATAGGTGCTTAAGAGTGAGATTATAAAGATTAGTTGTATTAAGGTATCAGCTGGCAATCTGAAAAGTACAAATACAAAAATATTTCTAAAACATAATAAAATAACTTATCTCTTGAATTAAACATGAAATTACTTTTTTACCACTGTCTTATTACATAATTTTGTTTCCTTTCAGTGCAGTTTACTATCCTGAGATTAAAAAGCAAACAATCAAACAAAAAATGCAGTGAGTGACAAAACCTTTGGATGAGTGAACTAAAAAGATAATTTTCATTTACTGAATACCATTGGTATACATCATGCTTCACTTGACTATATTCACTGTTATGATTTCATGAGTGGGAGCAAAAAGGAATAATGGGTAAAATTAAATGTTCCACTATGTCAGACCACTGATCACAATGGTTTCAACTAGAGAAGGGGAAAAAGCTCCTTGTAACTGTGTTTTTCACAGCACAGGATCACACAGGGTGGAAGACATTTCATTCATTTTTTTCAGCTATTATTTTCTTTTCTCAAGATATCTTTAGCTCAGTGGTCGCGGAGAGTGTGTTTTATACTCATTAAGTCAAGTTCGCCTCTGGTGCAACCCTAGCCGAGTGCATGGCATTGGGCCAGGAACAATTTCAGCCTCTGGTCTCCTTTTTTGGGGGATTGCTACTACCTGAAACTAGCATCCTCCCCCAAGGCCTGGCTTTGGGATTGGTTAGTCAGTGTGCACAGACGTGAGGCAATGCTTCCTACCCAGGGACTGGCAGCTGCCTGTGAGCCCCATATGCAAGTGGGTAAAACTAGACACTTCTGGGCGTTGAGGGAGAGTAAACGACACACAGGCATCTCTCTCTGCCTAAAGGAGAGATTAAATGGTAAATTTAGGGGCAGGTGTTGCCCTGGGAAAGTAAAAAGCTGTTCATCCAGGCATTTTGGCAGATCTCTAAGCAACAGCATGGAAGCAGAACCACAACTACATTACTCTGTGTAGTTAGTTTTCACAGCTCACATTGCAAGATGGCTCTAGGATAAATTTGCCCTTACAGACCCCACAGACAAATGGGAAGTACTCAAACAATATTCCAGTGAACCCTTAATTTGAGCCTGTATTTAAGAGATAGCTGCCTTTTCTTATTTACTGTTTCCCTGTGGCTCAAAACAACAGAATGTATCAGGAAGATCTGGTGTGCCTAAGCTTACTCCCTGCAATTGCCACAAGCAGAAAGATACTGGGTGATACCGGTAGATGACTAGAAGTCTTCTTTCATGTAAAGACTTAAAAAATGTTGGATTAAGACTTTAAGCCTAATGAGACTCAGACCTTTGAACTCCTGCCCTGCTTTTAAATTAAAACAAGGGTCATAAAAATCAGGTTAACTTTTATTCTTTGCTTTTATTCTTATTAATTGTCACAGGAAGAATCTGATGGAGAAATAGCTTACCTTACATAGCTTTCTTTTTTCCTCTGGCTTCAAGAAAATTGCAGAATTCTATTCTTCTTCTTATTCAACTGCTCAGAGACATATTATGCAATAATATCCAAGCTCCTTATCCTTGACACAGCTAATGATAGAAGCAGCAGCCAGGAACCTCCAGTAGGTCCAGTAGGCTCCTGCAGTGGCACAATGTAGCCTTTACATGGAAGCTGCATAAAACATCAGAAAATGCCATCTTGAAGATGAGAATAGTAATAGTTTGGGGTTTTTTTGCTGTCTCTTCTAAAAGATGATAATTTCCTGAGGCTGAATCAACACAGCCAAACAGAAGCATTTATTGCTACCTCACTACAATGACTTTGGCGGGAAGTAAAGTCAGACATTTAACTCGCCTTAATTCTATCAGTGCAAATGAGGAACCACTCTTCGAAAATTACTGGAGAGATTCAGTATAAAACAATCATGAAGTCATTTTGGCCAACATAGCTGGTCCAAGCACCTATTGCCTTTCTCATGGTAGGAATGCTGTAACTGGTTGTCCAGAGAGCTGATAAATGCCCCAACCCTGGAAACACCCAAAACAAGGCTGTGTGGGGCTCTGAGAAATCTAATACAGCCGAAGATGTTCTTGCTCGTGGTAGAAGAGCTGGTCAAAGTGCCCTTTAAAGGTTCCCTTCAACACAAACTATTCTATGATTTGTATGAACCTCCTTGAACCTAAAAGGAGAGTGAGACCAACAGTGTTTCAAAGCCCATGCCTTCAGATAAAACTAAAATGTCTGCATATAAATTGTTATTTGCAGCAGAGGACTAATGCCTCTACACAAAGTCTGGATGAGTGAAGGAAGAGAAAATTTGCACCATGAAATAATAAAGTAACAATGACACATGTTGTTGTCCTCAGCAACATCAGTAAAAGCTGAAGTGCCCTGCCTTCACTGGGAACAGTAATTTCAGGTAATTATCCACTAAAAATCTTCTCTCATGAGCATGTCCATGTAGAGCAATAGAAACAAAAGAATACCTTTTTTGATAGTGAATATATAACCTAGGAGCCAAATCAGCAGGCAATCCACTTTCTCTACTCTCTGGCATCATTACTGATCTGATTAACAGAAAACAATAAAAATAAAAACTGAAGGGCTGGAGGCAGTTTGGAGCACAAGATCAGAATGCAATATGATGGTGGCCAGCTGGAAAAATTAGCTGAAATGAAGGATCCAGCAAACCTAGGGGATGGACATGAGTCAGTATTGCCACATATCTGTGGACAAAAGAGCACAGTGGAATGCCAGATTATGAGTTCCATATTTAAGAGGCACCAAGCCATGCCTTCACCCCAACTGCACTAGCACAGCACATACTGATCTAAACTTTTGAGAGCACTGCACTGCCAGAAAGAGGAACATGGGACTATAGAAAGTTCAGAGAAAGCAAAAATTAACAGAGGTCTAGAAAACAGGACCTTTGAAGATAGACTGAATGACCGGTTTTGTCTAAAGTAGAAAAGAGAAGTCTCAGGGGGAGACATGATAACAAATGTCAAGTATGTAGAGAGTTGCTAAAACAAGAAGATAATGAATTATCCTCTCTACTTAATGGATTAAGACAGAGAATAATGGGTTTAAATTGCACCAAGGGGATTTCCCCCCTAGGAAAGCTGTGGAACCTCTGTCACCAGAGGTTTTGAGGAGCAGTTTAGACAAACATCTTTTATGAATGATTTAGAAGTAAATGCTTTGGGTTGTTGGGCTGGTCTTTGGAATGACTTCCCAGGGGGTCTTCTGGGACCGGATGGTAGAGGCAAGCTAATTGTAACATTATTTTACAATACCTTTGTACTTTGGAACATATTTTCATCCAGCAAAACTAAACCAAAGAAGTAAAAATCTCTCTCTTGTTTGGACAGAAGGGAAGGTATGAGTTTCATTGTATACATTACCTAAGTCAGTGGAAATGTTTAATTGTGGTTCATTTCATTTCAGACACAACATAAAACTAATTTGGAAGGTCCTAATCTGATGGATTGCACACTAATCTAATGGAGTGCACATTGCTTTGCTAAAACAAATTCATCATAGCAATAAATATAATTTATGCCACATCATTTACTCTGTTTGGTCTAGTATCTCCCTTTAACAACGTGCAGTTTTCATGAAAACATATATATGAAAGACGTTCAGTTTAACACTAATTTTTGAATGAACATTAGTTTTTAGTTAAAGACACTATATTCACACCAAACATAAAGATTTAACATAAACCAGTTAGCACAGACATCAGCGACTTCTGTAGCCCTTCACAGGTGTATTCAATTTTTAGACTCTATACCATTTTGTCAACAAAAATTTGTTATTAACACAAGTATACTGTTTCCCCTTCAAAGTTATTAAAATACCTGAGACGGAGTTCACTAACAGCTGTACCTTTTTCATAAAAATATGCAGAATTACTCTGGTTTTAATAAAGTGCAGAATTCTGAAGAGCAGAATTTGGCTTAAATGATCATGAGAATGCTGGTGGGTTCAGTGTAGACAATAGGATAAAAAAGCAGCATCTCCCAGAACAGCATCTTACATTGTCCTTAAAAGAGGACAATTCAGCTGAGGCTGAATCAACATAGCCTAGTAGAAGCATTTAGTGCTACCTCACTGCATTGCCTTTGGAGGGAAGTAAAGTTAGAGATTTAACTCACCTTAATTTAACTTCACTTTCAAACCTGCAAGGATTTCAGGGAAGATCATATTTTAGTCTTTAGTTTATGTTGCTCCATGTTTTTGGACTGCCACTCATGCATTGAAGCAAGGCATGTTAAATTAGATTTTAACAGGAATTCCCTACTACTTAATTTTTACTTATTAGGCATGCACCAATTTTTTTTTTCAAGTTTTATATATTTTTATTGATATTTTCTCTTTCTGCAGTAAAATGACATGAGACAAATAGCTCTATTCATTTTTTAAAAGGGAAAATAAAAGCTACAACACAGTTCTGAAAAGAGAATTTGGTATGATTTAATGAAAAATTAATGGAAAAAAGAAAATAAGTGCTGCTGACTACCTCCATATATTCCAGAGTTATATAACTTTGTATCTAAATGCAATCATAATGTATAATGGAAAGCAATATAGTCTTGGAGAATACATCCAAAAAGCACTTCATTCATGGTGAATTAATGAGATAGAAAAGGCCAAGAGAAAGCAGAGTTCATGGGCTTCCTCTTCCCCTCCTCCTGATGGTACAATCCAAGCTTGCCTGTATATTTGATTCTATACAGAATACTGGGGACCTGATATTTTGCAAATTTATATACCTGACATTTTGCAAATTGCTTAATTCCAAACAGTTTCTAACAGCATCTGCTTCACAACAGTGCTGGCCACCCTGCTGTGCTTTCTGACCTTTACCACACCAGAAAAGAAGTGGTGTGCATTTTAAGAATTCTGTGGCATTTGGTAGATGTTCAGCTGAGAAAGTCCCCCACATAACAGCACACAGAAAGTCACGACACCACCACTCCTTTCCCCAGCATATAGGACACTCAAGGACAGATGACATAGCAGATACTTAATAAAACTAGACTATTCTTCTGTCAGCTGTTTTCCTCACATATTGCTACATATTCCTTAAAGCAAGACTTTCAATTTTCTTAAGCTATTTGGGAGTTATATTGTAATCACTTTTTTCCCTAAAAGAAGTCTGAAAATATACTCAAAATTCCTTTAAATGGCATGTTAATTATTTACACTTGCAGCTGTGTCACTGTTTTTAGATGGAGCATGCTATCCACCTTAGCTAACCAGGAATCTTTCCTATCTGTTTTTGGGATTTTCTAATTTCAAATAGCTATGTCTTTAGAACAGAAACTGAACATATAGACTGTCAGGTTTGCCTGTTAAAAACACAAAGGTATAGATGCTGCTTCTCTGTATACACCCTCATGACTTTAACTAGCAATTAAGTACACTCTCCTGTGTCCTTCTATTAAAGAGATCTCAGAAGGATTATGATTATGAAAATTCTAGCAATTATGAAAGTTCTAAATATAATATTATAAGATGGTAACACCATCCACAACAGTTTTTTCCTCCTATTTGCCATTAGAAAAATATTCTTTCAAGCACTTAACTTTGCCAAACTTGAAGTGTGTCAGCTAAAGTTTTCCATTCTCAAAACCACAAGCATTCAAGCATTTATGAGGAGTCCAGGGGGGGATTTTTTTTCTTTCTTAAGATGGAAAAAATTTACAGTGAATTTCCATTTGAAAAGTTCTAGTGCCTGTGTGGTAGGGCAGATTCTCTGTCTCCCCTGAGGGAAAAAGGGGTTAACAAATTTCTGGGCTGTGGAAGAGCTGCACATCTGCAAGGGCTGAACAGATGAATGTCCCTATTCAGCATGGAGTGATGATGCTGTGGTCACAGTCAAAATGCCCCAAAGAGTTTTCTATCCTGAAAAAGGCCTTTATAAAATTACCAGAAAGCAGCATACAGCTGAGTCTCACTTTAAGGAAAGAGAGATAATACATTATATTTGGAAGAAAAGTTCAGAAATTAAACTAGCTCAAGATTAGAAGGATACACACTGTTTGACTGGTAATAACAGCAGGTAGTTCTAGAAGGTAAGAGATCTAAAAAATGGAATAATTCCCTTTTATTTCAGTCCAATGGGGATTGTGACAAACTCCATGCTTGCAGCAAGAATTCATAGTTTTTCTAAGTGTCTTCTGCCTTAAGCCTGAGGATATTATTCTTCTGTCAAAAAAATGTGGTGCTTCTTTAAAAAAGTCGTAATTATAGTTCATAGCTCTTTAGCAGATATTTCAACCTGCCTGAAGAGTCAGTCACTACTAAGTTGCAACCCACGGCTCAGAAACACTTTACTTGGAAATACAGCTATGGACTATCTTCTGTATTAGATAGTGACTCTTGGTGTGGAATTCAGAGCATGCAGATGAGAAAATTAGCTAAATTAAGTTTGAATAAGACCATCCTGAAGACCCCTGTGGTGGAAATTAAAATTTAAATCTTGCCGATCATTTGTAAATGTGGCATACCAGCATTTAGCTGCAACATAGAGGATGATTTCTTGGTTAATCTGATTTTGAACTGAAAGAGTATTTAAAAGTATTGAAATGGGTTATTTCACATTTTCTTTGATCACACAAAACCTTATTCTGATATTCAGAGTTCTGCTGAGTATGATCTGGCTGCACTACTATAGTCATTGATTATATCACTGTGTTCTAGAGAACATGAGAATACAGTGTATCCCACCAGTGTATGATTTTGCTCATCAAAAAACTTCTAAATCCTTTACAAAAGAATTTTTAATGGAAACTAAACAATTTATAGAAATAACTTGATCTACTTAATATTATATACAAAAATCAAGGACAGCTATTAAATAAAACATTCTTTACAGTACTGAAAATGATCTGGATTTACTGATTGGTGTTAAAGTAGGGGTAGTAACTCAAATTTTTCATCTTTTTATTTTTTTACATAATCTGATTAATAAATTATGTTGTGGGAATTTTAACTTTGAAAAGGCAGCACAATTTTGCAAGGAAAAGAAAAACTCCATCTCCTTTTGCCAGTCATATATCTGCTCTCTACTCTTAGCTAAAGTCAATGAAGAATGAGAATGTATAGCCAAAACAAAAAAGGTTGTCTAAAAACTCTTTTCTAAGAGCAAGACTAGTAACCTAGGAATAATACAAGAAATTAACATTTTTTTTCTGATAACTTTATTTTCATATTATTTTAGCATTTTTGAAAATATTTAACAGTTATTTAAAAGACAGAAATAGATTCTTTTAAAGAGAGGACATTTGTCACATGTTCACTAAGAAATTTACAAAACCGTATAAATAGTAAACCAGCAAAATTCTAATGTCAAACAAAATCCATGCTGATTCCAGTAACCCCAAAGTATAGCAGAAGGACTTTCATGGCATTTCAGAAAGACATACAATCCTTCTTTCTTTCAGACTAATTTAAAAATTTGTCACAAACTGATCTAGCTTTAAAGATGGAACACTTGTTATTTTACTTGAATTTTCTAGATTAAAGTGGTGCCCATCTAGCAAAGCACTACACAATGCACCTAACCATAAAAACGCAAGAAGACCTTTGAAAGCCACTTCTGTGGTGATTTGCTAGAACAAAGTCAGAATGAGTAGTCTCCTCCTTTTTGTGATCTTTCATCCTTGTTTTTCCAATAAAGGTAACGGGTTTTACAGCAGAAAAATTTTGAGAACAGCTTGAGGAACTTCCTGAAAATAATATAAGAAGAAAACTGTAGTTTAAAAGGGAATATTATGCTACTTGCTTCTGGCCAGTTACCAGTCTCCTTTCTCTCATCAAGTCATTATTCTCAGAGTACCATGGCCAAAGCTCCACAGGTTGGCGAGTATCAGGGTAGAAACAATCGAAGTTTGCCATCCAAGGTGGCTGTGGTGAGCTGCAGTTCAAAAGAAAAGAACATATGTCTTTAATGAAGATCTTTCCAGTAAGCAGTTTTCTTTAGAGCAACAAACCAAATGAAGATCATTAAGATTATATTTAAATTACTTCTATGTTAAGAGGTCCAGGATTCATTAAAAAAAAACCAAAACATAGACTTTTCTCAACCAAGCTAATCTGAAAATTCCATTTCACTTAGATTTTTCTTTTCCAACTATTTTCAAATTTGTGTCAACATCCGCTAACACATCAACAGTCTGTAAAACTGAAGCATATGTTAAAACCACATAGAAAGTCAAACAGACTTCACTGTGTATGACTCAAGAAGAGAATATGGAAGAAATAAGAAAACGAGCTGGAATAAATGAAGATGGAAAATACTGTGAATTAAATCAAGCATACCAACAAATACAGTTTTCTGATTTTTATTGGTGTTAAGTGTAGAGTAAGAATTTCCTTTGTATGAAAGTGTGTTGAAAAATTTTATGCAGAGGCAAGTCTTGAAGACATGCATAAAGAACCTTCAGCTTTCTTTCACCAGATTGAGAAGATCTTAATTATGAAATTAGAGGCAACACTATTTTCTGCACTTGCTCCTACAAACAAGCACTTGAAAACCTGCTGTATTTCAGAAAGGAAGGGACGATCTACAAATGATACCACTTATTAGTCATTAAAAATTCAAGGTGTTTATGCTTTGCATATTAGGATTTACACTTATTTCTCACCAGTGATAAAAAATCTGTAGGACTGGAACCAAACAGGCCTCTCATGCTCTGACCAGTTCATTTGGTTAACTTTTTGCATCTTCATTTTTCTGCATCTGTTCTTTCTTTGATACATTGACCCATTTGTTTATTCCTCTGGATAAAGGAACTCTGTGGTCAATAAATTATCTTCTTGGGTTTGTAGTCCCTGCTTCAATATCTCCAATGATTAATTTTTCTAATCTCTCATAAGTGTTATCTCCCAAGACAGTGACTTATATTCCATTATTTTCTTTTTTCTTAAGTAACCTGAAAGTATAGACTATCCAGAACCATCCAATCTAATTTCTCTAACTCTACTTTTTACAGCTATCCAAGATAATAACATATTTCCAAAGACTTCTAATATGTCTGTATCTACCTCTGCAACTTACTATTGTGTTTTTATTTAACTCCAGACAGCAACTAAGTACCACACAGCCAATTGCTTACACATTTGCTCCGCTCCAAGGAGGGATGGGGCAGAGAATCAGAAGAATAAAAGTGAGAAAGTTTGTGGGTTGAAATAAAGACAGTTTAATGGGACACAAAAGGAAGAAAATAACAATAATGTTAATGATAACAATAATGATGAAATAATTATAATATACAAAACAAGTGATCACAACGCTCACCACTCACTGACACTTCACAAGCAGATGCACCAGATGCACAAGCCAGCTTTTCCCTCAGTTTATATACACTGAGCATGACATCATATGGTATAGAATTTGGCCAGTTTGAGTCATCTGTCCTGGATGTGTCACTCACAACTTCTTCTCTCCATCCAGCCTTCTTGCTGGCAGAGCAGGAGAAACTGAAAAATCCTTGACTTGGTATAACTACTACTTGGCAACAACTAAAACATCAGTGTGTTTTCAACATTATTGTCATACTAAATCCAAATCACATCACCTATTAGGAAGAAAATTAACTCTGTCCCTGCAAAAACCAGGACATACTGGAAAGATGACGTAAATGTAAAATACCTAAGTAATAGTCCTTTCTAAATTTTTGTAGCCATTTATTGTGTGCACAAAAACAAAAAGAAAATGCTTTTGTTATTTCATGCTATCAAAAGAAAACTAATGTAACTTGAAAAATCAGGGATTAATTCTATTCTATAACAGGAGATAATATAAAAAACCTGTTTATTTCTATTTAAAATAAAATAATTTTAAATTAAATGAAGTTTTACAAGACTAAGGAGATAATCTTGACCATCTTCCTGGCTCTAACTGTAACTACAGAAAACATTAGATGAGCTTAGCTATGTCTTTGTCTGGCTAAATCTTGAAAAATTTTAATGAAATGTCACAACTCATTCCAGTGTTTAAGTGCCTTCTTAGTTGTCTTTCAAATTTTTTCTCTAATGTCCAACCAGAACATCAAAAACTGCAATGCGTGATCAATCCTCATGTGATATCCCCAAAAGTCATACAACGTGTCCAAGAGCATTGTCCAAATGCGTCTTGAGCTCCATTACATTTGTGTTCAGGCAATATAGAAATTTGAGTTAATAGCGTAATAGCAATATAATAACAGGAGAAAGCTAATTGCAATTTGTATTAACACAGATAATAAAGAGTTTACTAAAAATCTAGCCTGTAGGACCCTTGAAATTCTTTATTTATCACACTTAAGAGCTATTAAAATTAATTGTGTTTGCAACTGTATTTAGAATCCATAGAAATCTCAATAAGATTTTTTTTAATGCTTAACTTATGCCAACATTACATTTTCAAATAATGCAAGCATGTTACTTCATTCAAACCTCTCAGCTCCCAAACATGCTACTCCAAAACTGTTTTACATTATACTTGAAATCTCTATAGTAGTTAAGTCAATATACTACCCACCATTAAAAAGTAAAAACACAAAACAAAACAAAAATAAAAAAAAAATCACCCAAACTAATTATGTCTTACTATTACATATTCAAATCTTGGCATCAGTCCTTTGAATAATTTGACACATATTTAAAGGGTTCCTATGGAACAACCACTAGAACATTATGGAATATTATGAAAGTGTTGACTATTTTCTATATTGATAGATATATGAGGGAAGAAAATACCTTCAAGTAGGACTGAGGATAAAATTGAAGTTCTGAGCATTTTAGAGATTTAACAAAAAATTCAAGCTTTTTAAAAAAATGCAAGTTTTTAAACCTATGACATTTGGCACCAGGATGTGGAGGAGAACAAGTTCTTGAACACAGCTCTCTTTTAGTTCATGGTCTATACAAAATATAAAAGTTTATTGGATTTTATTGGATCTTTAAGCTAAACAAGTACATGCAATGTTGGAAGGATGTCAGTTAACAATATGAATTTCAAGACATTACCTACTGCATTACCTTTGATATCAACATAATATCTTATTTTTCTAGAATTACCTTTGGTTGGAGGTAAATTTGTTTCTGCAGTAATATCACACCAAAAATAAACCCAAAAAACATGCTGCAAATTAGAGACCTGGAATATTCTTAAGCCACAAACACAAACAGTTGAATTTGTATAGAAATGTATCAAATGAATATTCTGTTTTAATATTTCACACAACACACATATACATATGTATATGTATACATATACAGGCCAGGCTTCAAAACGTCCTGTACTTTAGGGAATAACAAGAATTAAAGCAATTTCAGCTGGTTTCACATCACAGGTACATAACATTCTTTTGTTTTCTTTCAGTCAGTATAAATATGCATAATATGCAAGTAGAGACAAAAATTTTTAAGCTCAGTAGCTGCACAGCAAAAAGTATAATCTGGCCAAAAGTCCAGTATCTAAGCAGAACAGATGGGAATATTGTTTATAGGGGGTTAGTATTTTCAGCTTTCATTATTCAAACTATTTTATGAAAATAAGAGGCCACAAGTGGAACCAGTGCTCTTGAATTTTGCATTTGTTTCACAACTACCAACAAGCAAGAGCAACAGGAAAAGGAGACATTATGAAATTGGATTTTACTATATTTTTCCTGTTCAGAAAGTGGAGTCTAAAGCAATGTAGAATTCATCACCTTTAGTCCTGAAGATCTATAGTGCATGAAAGCTTTGCAACTCTGATTTTGTAGTTTAAGCCAAGAATAGAAGACATGTAAGTAGCACTTTGGAAAGATTTGTTTTCTTGAAAGATGAGTGTTTAATTTGACAGCTGCTCTCTTAAGCATTCAATCAGTTAGATCAAAGCCACATTTTTTTGCAGACAGAAGACAGAAACTTTTATTCTTAAGATAGCTCTCCTATTGCAGAAATGAGAATTGAGAAGAAAATACAAAAAACAGGTTAAGAGCTTTTAATCATACATACATACATAACCATAATGATACACTTGAGGTTTATCACACAGTCATAACCATACAGGGGTAAGTACAGGTAGTGTCACTCAAGCTGAGAACTTCAGTTTTTATAGCAACTGTAGATGACATGCTCACATTTTTCCTCCCATTATGCTCAGTGCATGGGTAGGGTTGATCAATAGCGTCTCTAGTTCCTGTATTTGATATGCTTTGCATATCAGAGGTGGCTTGCCTATCCAGAGGGACTCAAGATCAGAGGCCACCATGAATAAGACATTAAACAGCCATTAAAGGAACCACTGATGATGTTTATATAGAAATGCTCTAGGTACGCTTTTTGCCTTAAAGAGGAGGAAGTATTTTCTAGAGTTGATAGGAAGGATAACTGTACGGAAAGCCAAACTATTCAACAGATTAAAGTTGTAAGAGGAAAACAATGTCTCAAAGTTAGTATGCTGGGACTGTAGAGAGGCCAAGGAATAACAACATTTTTCTAGACAACTTATATTTGCAGAACCCCATCAAAAGAATGATGCAAATGTAACTGATCCACCATATCCTGTATTGTCACTAGTCACACAAACAAATTAACAGATACATTTAAAGATAACTAGGTATAAAAATATTCTATTCTTTCCATATAGGACTGGAATTTCTGCCTCTTCAGGACTCATTATTGTTGAGGTTTATGAATTTGACTCTCTTCTATGCTGTCTTTAATGTAAAGCATAACTCCACTGCCAGCAAGGTGTAGTCTGTGCTCCCTGTACACTTTGTAAGCATGCACTGCAGTTCCTCTACCCTTCTTCCACTAAGTTTATGTTAAGCCTAACAGGTCACCTAGGGCCACCTTCACTCAGTGCTGTCCACCCTGTTTGCCCATCTTATTTCTTTAGTTTTAAAACCTTTTGTCTTCCCTTATGACTCAGATTAAGTTCATCTCTTCTGGACAGATGTTCCTGGAGCCTCCTGTGAAGTTTCTCTAATGCATAATAATAACTTTAAATGTATTAGCTACTTCAGCACCTGCATTTCTTTGCTGTCAGCCATTAATAAATATTATTTATGTGCTCAATAAAAGCAAAATTCTCATCTATTTCATTTAACATGACATTTTTATAGGCAAATAAAACCAGTAACTCCCAATAATTCTTTCATCTTTTAAAATTACTTGATCAACATGTTCTTGGACTCTTCACTACAGTTATGTAAGATCTATTTCAAATTATGTTCACAAATCTAGGAATACCAAGTTTGGTTGTGGAGGGTTTTTTTGGGGTCTTTTGGGTTTCTTTTGGTTTTGTTTTTGGTTTTTTGTTGCTGCTGTTTGCTTGCTTGCTTTTATCTTCTATCAATCTCTAAACACTCTAGATTTCCTCCATACTATCATATAATTTTTTTCTCAACCTAAATAACTAGGAAAAATATTACCAGTAAATTATTTTTTCTTTCTAGTAGATAAACTGAGTTACTTGCTGAACATTTGTTCAAAAGGCAGTAAATGTCTTACTGCATATTTCAAGTCTAAAATTCAGAAACTACAGACATAAAAGTTCATAAGGAAGAACTGTAACTGGAAAGATCAAAACCCAGTGAGATGGAATAATTTATTTCATCTTTTCCTAGGCTAAGGAATAAAGAGGAATAAAACACACCAATATTTATAAAAGTATTCAAGTAAAAAAAAAAACAGGAGAAGAAAATTCAAAACAAGACTGAGCCATTTATGTCTAATTCCTGCTCCCATCTGAGGTTCAGGCAACCTCTTTTTATACATAAAAGCATTCAGCTTTATTTAAATTAATAAACAGGCCCCATATCTAAGGTAGGAGATTTTCCCTTGGCAAAACTCGAATTGACTTCTTGGGGGCCAGGATTGTAATTAAGAACTTCAATTTACAGTATGCATATGTAAGCCACTTCATCAGTTATTCTGACTTCTCTTAACAGATTACAGATGCACAGAAAGATGACCCTTACTTCAGATTACTTAATTATACTTCCCCTAAAATAATTAACAAATTTCCTACCAAGAGTTTTGAGGTATTTTGACTTGTTTGAAAAAAAGAGTTGATGTGGGTTCAGAACACAAAGGAAACCTCAGACACCAAATTCTTAAAGCAAGAACATTTCTAGTTTCTGTAGGCTTCAATATTCCATTCCAGAATTCTACACAGCCCCCACACCCTGAGGATGCACACCATCCTCAGTGAGAGGGTGGGAGACCTCCTATGTCCAGTCCCAAATTACACCATAATCCACACTGCTTCTTACATCAGAAGTCAAATTTCAATGTGCCTGATGTAGCACAGCAATACTTCCTGCTCTGGGAATCCACACAGAGCACAGCTAATTTACAGACAAGGGAAAAACTTAGTCTGAGCAAGGGCTTCTGAAGGGCCACAGGGAAAGCAGCACAGTACTTACCAATGCTTGAGACACAGCTGCTGCAGACACCATAAGAAGGATCAAAATTGTTTCACTCATCATGTAAGAACTGATGAGTGATTTTGAGTTTTTGCTCATCCATGATGCAATTTGTGACATACTATTCTTCATGTATTATTACTCAAATTGGCAATATGGTTCTTGGCTGCCTTGTACATAGGAGTTTGGCTTTCTGAGTCAATAATAGGTACCATTTCTTGAGGCCAGTAAAGCATTTATTGAAATGAAATGTCCAAAACTTGCTACAGTGTGCCACACAGCGATTCAGCACCAGTGATGTTGATTGAATAAGCTACAAAAATATGTTTATGTCTGATACTCATATGTTGCCATCCCCCATTTAATGCACTTAGTGCAAAACTTGGCAACCAATAGTATGACTTCATGTGCCAATTATGCCTGTATTCAAAGAAACAGGTTTCTAATTTACCTTAATTAGAGGTACCATGCTAATCACCTCAAGCTATTTCAATCTTATTTCTGTCACAGATAAAATAATTTCTATTCCTATATCTCATTACCCCTGCTAATTCTTCTTTGGCGTCCATTTTCTTTCCTTTACATCAATAAGAAATTAAAAACATGCCATAAACATTTCCTCTGCTTTTAGGTAAAATCATGCCATAAATTACCAATGCACATATATATGGGCATTTCTACATGAATTCATATCCATACACATACATACAGTTTATTGTTACTTTCCTCAAACTTTAAAAGTTGGTTATGTATTGGTTGTGCTTCAGATAAAAAGTACTTCAGTCTTTCTTACTGAACCCAAAAGGTTCAGAAATATGCATTTAAATAAGAGTGCTATGTTAACATTATTATCTCTTTATAAATACACATCAATTTACATATAAAAATACACAACACCATTTAAAATACAGCTGGCTTGCCTCAGGATATTACACTGAGGAAGCTTATAATGTCTTACTTCACTTGTTCACATACATAAAAACTGTAGAAGAAATAAACTTGTTCATTGTTAGACTAATCCAACCTAAATTTTTACAATTTGTTATAAATTTAGAATATCTAAACAGCCTGTAAGCATTCGTATCTGGAATTTATTTCTTTTGAGAGTTCATACTCAGTCAGCACTTTGTTTTCTGATAAAAAAGCTGAACAGCTTCAATGTTCCTGGATGAAGCCATGCTCCAACTGGAATTGAAAGGAAAGTCACCAGCAACTACAAAGAGATGGAAAGGATTTCTAGGGTTTTGTGGTTTATACCACCAACAAAGATTATGACTCCTGCTTTAGGTATTCATCTTGACTGCTTCATCTGTTTTGTAGCCATAAAAAGAGACTCATGGAGCGTTAAAATCCTGTGGAGATTGAGATTTGAAATAGGAATGCCACAAAAATATTTTCAATTGTAAGAATAAAAAAAGACTAAGGAGCAGATTCTCATTCCTAACCAGATTTAAAACTGGATAATTCTACTGGTTTCCATGTTGTAACTCCACTTTTTCATTGCTTTGACTAATGTCATAGTGAGTTACATCTCAGCTGTAAATGGTCCTTCTACCAAAAAATTTCACTATGGAATTAATTCTTTAGATCTTCACCTCAGCTGTCCATAAAACAGCATTAGAAAAGTATGCACCTCAAAAAGGAATTCAGATCAGCACACAGAGTAGGAAGGCATTGCCAACAGAGACAACTGAGGAACAATGAAATCTCAGGAATGTCTTAACTTCCATCCTTTCCCAGGGTTTGGCTCTTTATGCAGGATAAGGCAGTGGGAAGATCACTTCACTCAGGATTCATGGTCTAGAACACATTCCTGAAAATTGTTTTTATGGTCTGCATTGCTGTATTACTGCAATTCATATGGGATTTTTTTTCCTTTTCACTTCTGAATGTTTTATTTAATATCCACTTCACAGTTACACATATTTGTGTGTGTCTGTGTATGTTTATACATTTCAAACAGCTGCCACTTTTAGACCAGGACATGCATGTTTTTGGGTACTACCAAAGAACTTATGCTGCATGAGAGGACCTGACACTAGGAAGGGAAGCTCCAGTTTAGGTTATGGCATGTGGCTGCAGTTATATGCAGGAGTTGGCAGTGTCATTCATCTCCAGATGAACTAAACAATAACTTGCACTGAAATTCACCACAACATAAGCACAGGATATGGAATGAAAAGAGTATTCTAGATCAAGAAACATTTATCTGTTTCATATATGATCAAGATCCATTCTACGATCAAAAGTCTTTCTATCTCTAAACTTCCAACTAGAAGTCTGTTCCAGGTCCTCACTCATTGATTACTAGGCAGGAAACTAGGAAAGATATTTTAAGTTTTTCCATGGTTGTTGTTTCTCAGGAATACTTTTTGAAAGTTTCATGCATGGACTATTGAATTCTACTGAGAATTCCATATTATTTCAGGATTTTGGGCAATTCTCTCTTCGCCATAGTTCTCTATCTCAAGTTCTGTGCAGCAGACACAAATTTGCACAATCAGGAGACATTTGCTAATCTGGCTGCTTATTTTTTCAGCCACATACACACTTTTAATGTGGGTCATTGTAATAAAATGGTTGTCATAATTACAGCTTATTGAAGGCCGTCTTGCAGTCAGATTGCTGTCCATTGGCCTTGAGAGATTCCACTGGAAGATATCCACTGGATATCTTCCACTCTGGAAGATATCCACTGGATATCTTCCACTCTGGAAGATATCCAAAAGCTGACTGGACATGGGTCTGAACAACCTGCTGCAGGTGGCCCAGCTTGAGCAGAGGGATTGGACTGGATGACCTCCAGCAGTCTCTTTCAATTTCAATCTTTCTGTGATTTTGTGATATTAGACTGGTGAAGCAGGGATCTGAAGATACTGCATGATGAAAAACAACAAAGAGCACTGTGCAGTTATTTGGTTCTCATTATATGAGAAAAAAAAGTGGCAGGACTAGCCAAACTTACGTAGATTAAAGCAAAATCCAATTAATTAAAAATATGTATAATTAGTGGTACTTTTAATACATTTTTAATGTAGAAAACACTTGTACTCTATGCTTACAATAGCAACTTTTGAAAGTCTGAAAAGACGCTTGGAACTCACATGGCTGGATAAATGATCAGGAATGTTTTCCAGATCATTTGTTTTAATGATGGGTTTGAAACAAATGCTATCTCAGACATTCTTCAAAAGCCTGCCATAATCTCTGAGGCTACTAATGTTTGCATGCCATCGACATTAAATTACAATCATGTCTCTTCACTCAGTAACTAAAAAAACTGAGGAAAACATGAAAAAGCGTTTTTACTAGCATCCCACTCAGGTGTATAATTACAAATTCCACTTAAAAATCTGGACATTAGCTCACAGGAAAATGCACTAAAATCCAAATTTCTTTCACGCAAACCTAGCCACACAAGCATAATCAGGCTTTCCTCTTCAACGAAGTGGTTTTACACCCCTAATTATCCTTGGATTTTTCTTTTTAAAACTGAATTTTGTATCAGAATTTAACAGCCTCACATTTCTTCTTTTATTATTCCACACTCTATTGTGTGTGCTCAGAGTGTACTCTGAGGTTTTTTTACCAAAATCCAGATATTCCCATGGAATTTCCATATTTAAAATAGTCACTTCATTTGGAAATGATCAAAAGACAAACAATTATAAAAAGAGTAAGCCTTTTGTATGGAAGTATTTCTATTATTTCTTACATTCAACATTTTCAAAACAAAATGGAAAAGTAAAAGGAAATTCTCAATATGATTCATCCTGAACAGTGTTGTTTCTATCCCCCCAAGATATTGACAAAATATCTCCAAGTGGCATAAATTGTGTTACAAAAGTTTTGAGAAAGAACAACTTGTTTTTTTTGTTTTTTAAATTAGGTGTTAAGTACTGATCACAGAGGTCCGAAGCAGCATAATGAAGTCATTTGTACCTGGAAGATCTAGATCCAGTTTAAAGTAACTGCTGGTGGATGTATTTCTTCAGACTACCTACATATACAGTTTAAATTATCACCATAGTTTAAAATATTTTGAAATAAAATGTATCAGATTAGTTGCTAAAAGAAAAAGGTATAAAACCAGACATAGCATTAAAACATTTAGCTAAATTACCACAGTGGCTGGTGGTATCCTAATTTTTGCTTGACTTTAGTTTACTTCTGGGTTAAAAATTTAAATAAAGAAAATAAAAAAATTATTAGTTACAAATCCTATTATATGCTTATAAAAAATTACTACTGAGATGTAGTGAGTTTATTTAAACGCCACCAATGTAATTTTTAAAGATCATTAAATTAATGGAAATGCTAAAAACCCTCTGTTCTGCCCTACCCTAAAAATTATAGTATGATCTTTTTATGTAAGGTAAATTCTCTAAAGCCTCTTAATATTTACCAATGATATCTGGGACATGTATTCTGAAACTTATTAAAGCAAAAATATGGTGATTAAATAAAAATAATTCAAGATGTCTATTAATCTTGTCTAAAATAGTAGAAAGATTAAATTTGTCTTTGCATCTTCTATAAACATATGTATGAAAAAAAGTTTAACCTAAGATTAAAATTCAACCTTATACATGAACTGCAGAATTGTACCCTCCTAATCACAGTAATAGAAATGCAATATCACAAAAGATCATTGCACTAGTATTATATTATCAATTTCCCAATGAAACAGATTCCACTTTGTCAAAAATACTTCTGGAAGCAACTATTGAAAGTAATTCTTAAGAACTTTGAAGACGAGAAGCCAAATGTGTTTTCCATATATAATGAAGTAGAGTTGCTGGCAGACAAAAACCATAAAACATAATGAGATGTCACCACCAGAAGAAAGTACCTTCCCACTCCTCAGTGACACATTACAACTGTCTGTACATGCAAGAGACCGTGAGACTCATTAGCAGCAGTGTGAGGGCGCCTTTACAGCCACCACAGGCTCTATTCTGAGAGTCATGGTCTATTGTCACTTGGAATCTAACACATTAAAAAGCACTGGTAAATCCTAAATCTGAGTGCCTTCCTGCCCTAAAACGGGGAAAGCCCTCTTGTCAAATAGTGGAAGATGATTTGCTACAGTGCAGACAGCTAAAAGGCATTTAAACGTCTCTACAGCAGGATCAACTGCATGACATGCATTTTCCATTCATGATGGAAAATCATTTTGAGGAGAAGGCAATAATGCATTTCACTTTTGCCATTCAGCAGATGGTTATTCTAAAATTTTTCAAATAGCCTTAATATTTTGAGATCATAATTGTTGACATTAGTAATTACAAGAAGTAGACCAAGAGGCAAAGTTTTAATGGCAAAAAAGGACTCAACTGTGGACATATAAATGTAGATGACTCTTGCTAAATGGAACTTCTCAGAGAGAATGAAAGACCTGGTATACCACTCAGGATATCACAATAGAGAAAGAGGGAGTATTTACATGTGTTATATAGGTAAGATATTTCTGAAAGTATTGTTTTCTTGAACTTATAACTATATTCCAAGATACATAATATAATACAGAATATGAAAAAAATCTCTAGTCCTGTTGCAATCATATTTAATTTTATAAAGAAATTTTTAAGATTATTGAAATCTTGTGCAGATTCACTTTTAAATATTTTAAGTCCATATTTTAAGTCTTCATGACTAAGACTTAAATATGCCTCTTCAATAGTTTCCTATTCCTGGGAAAAATATTTGATGATAGTGTACGTATTTCTTTACCTTGCACTTTTATAAAGAGTATGTCATCGCATCTGGAATACTCTTCACTTCTCCACCAACAGATGCAAGCAACAATAGAGAGAAAATGTGAACTGATTTCACTTTGCACTTTCCATATTAACTTTATTAAATTAGAAGGTTTACTCTTTCTGGTAGCTAAAATAAACTTGTCAAAGGTGCAATTTTAAGATTCCTCACCACTGCAATTTTATAATGCAACAGTAGGCTCTACATGTGGAATTATTTCTTTCATAATACAAAGATTATTTATAAACAATTATTTAGTGTTGCTTGCTGCCATTTCGGAAATGAGAATTCTATCTTAAGTTCCTACAAATGATAAAATTTGCTTTTCATCAGTTCCTCATTAACCTGGTATCTTTTGGACAGCACATATATCAAAATGAAAAGTTGAAATGAAAAAATTTTTGTAAAAATGAAAAACATTATTTTTTAGTATGTCATTGGCAAGTATGCAGATTCCTATTTATATTTTTTACTATAATCCTATAAAATATGAAAGGTTTTAAATATGCACCTTTATAAATATTCCCTTTAGTAGCAAGTCACACAGAGAACACATTTTCAACCATCTAATTTCCAGAGCACTGAATATTTACCAATTTCTGTTAAATATTAAAAATTGCAAATATGGAAAAATATTCTGCAGGAAAAAATGCAACACCAAAATGCAATTTGGAACAAAATAAATTACTAAAGTAACATACACTCACAAAACACTCAGAACAGTAACAGAAGACTAACCAGAATTAGTTTCCCGAAACTTTTTGAGCTCACAAAGGAAAAGCAGTAGAGAAACTAGTTTAATAGCTTTCTTAAAACGTGTTTTTCCTAAGTACCTGATTTATGCAGCCAAATAAGAACTTTAAATGTAGCAAGTCAAGCAAAAACCTCATTTAGCGTTCTCTACCTCAAATATACATTTGCATTAAGTAACCCAGGGGGTGGTTAGACTGTATACATTAAATTTAACCAATTTTTTAAAACAACTGTAAATATTTTAAGGAGAAGTCTGCTATTTATATCATCATAGAAACAAAAATTAAGAACTTGAAGGTATGAAATTTAGGGTTATCCTTCAGTCAACAGAGAAACAAGGCAGGTTCATAGAGTTTAGCATAGAGCCACACAGTCTTACTTATGTGAGCTCATAAGCAATGTAGCCATGTTAGTTTGGTGTGACCTTCCAGGGAGTTAGTAAAGTTGACAAGAGGCATTAGCTCATCTACAGAATAAAAGTTTAACTGCCCCACCCAGACCACAAGCTGGCTTGTTAGAACTCCACAGATGAGTCTAAGCCTATTGTGACTAGAGCAAGGCTGGATCCTTTGTGCACACCTACATAAATATCACAGAGCCATACAATCACAGAATGGGTCAGGCTGGAAGGGATCACAGGGGGTCCAAGCTCCCTGCTTAAGCAGGGTCATCCTGGAGCACATGGCACAGGATTGTGTCCAGATGGTTCTTGAACAACTCAAGTGAGGGAGACTCCACAACCTCTCTGCACAATCTGCTCCAGTGCTTGGTCACTTGCACGGTGAAGAAGTTCTTCCTCATATTCAGGTGGAATTTCCTGTGTATTAGTTTCTGACCATTGCCTCTTTATTGTTGGTTGGCACCAGAAGCAGAGCCTAGTTCCATCCTTTTGGCACCCTCCCTTCAGATACTTACTGCTGATGAGGTCCCCTCTCAGTCGTGTCTTCTCAAGGCTGAACAGGCCCAGGTCCCTCAGCCTTTCCTCATAAGTGGATGCTCCAATCCTTTATCATCTCCGTAGTCCTCTGCTGCATCTGCTCCAGGAGCTCCATGTCTCTCCTGCCCTGAGGAGCCCAGAACAGGACACAGCACTCCAGACGCAGCCTCTCCAGGGCTGAGTAGAGGGGCAGGATCGACCTGCTGGCAATGCTCTTCCTAATGCACCCCAGGACAGCACTGGCCTTCTTGGCCACACGGCACTGCTGGCTCGGGGACAGCCTGTTTGCACCAGAAGCCCCAGGCCCTTCCCCACAGAGCTGCTTCCCCGCCGGCTGGCCCAGCCTGTGCTGGCGCCCGTGGTTACGCCTCTCCAGGTGCAGCACCCTGCCCTTGCCTTTGTTTAATTTCTGAAGGTTCGTCTCTGCCCATCCTTCCAGCCTGTTGAGGTCCTTTTGAAGGTCTACACAGCCCTTTGGGGTATTGGTCACTCCTCCCAACTTTGTGTCATCAGCAAACCTGATGAGGAGGCATCTGCCCCTCCATCCAAGTCATTAATCCAAGACTGGGCCCAGTATTGAATCTTGGAGGACACCAAGTGACAGGCCTTCAGCTACAGCCTGTGCTGGTGATAATGATACTCTGGGATTTGCCATTCAGCCAGTTCTCAATCCACCTCATCTAGGCCACAATTTCCGAGTTTGCTTACAAGGATGTTGTTAGACACGTATCAAAAACCTTGCTGAAGTCAAGGCAGACAATATCTACCACCGTTCTCCACTCATACATCCAGGTAGGTGTTTAATCACAGAATCAGATGTAGGTCAAGCATGATCTAGCTTTAACAAATCCATGCTGACTGCTTGTCATTCATGTGAGCAGAGATGGCCTCCAGAATGAGACATTTCATCACCTTTTCAGGGATTGAGCTGAGGTTGACTGGCTGGTACTTCCCTGGGTTCTCCTTTTTCCTGTTTTTGAAGACTTAGGTGATGCTTTCTTCCACTCCTCAGGCAGCTCTCCTGATCTCCATGACCTTTCAAAGATTCTTGTTGAGTAGCCTTGCTATGGTGTTCACCTGCTCCCTCAGCACTTGTGGATGCATCCTGCCAGGCCTGTGGACTTGAGGATGTTAAGTTTACCTAGGTGTTCTCTAATCCAATCCTCCTCGATCAAGAAGTCTTCCAACATTCCTTTACCCTGAACTCCTGAGTCAGGAGGGATGGGATTGGGGTGTCTCACCCTACTCTAGTATTGAGGATTAAGGGAAGTCATATATCAGAAATTTTAAAGTGGAGTAGTCTGCACACATGTGTCATCAAGCATCAAAGACTAGAGATATCCATGAGGTTTCCCTGTGCCACTATCTGAACCTAAAAGAAAAGAGGAAGAGAGGGACCCACCTTCTTGGTTACAAACCAGACTTTTCCCTTTGAACAAGGGCCAAAGAGAAGGAATGCAGCTATGAATACAGATAACAATTTCCTAAGAATTTCCCTCCCACCATCCCTCTGGTTTTTGAGGAAATAGTCTTTTAAACCAGGAGATTATCACTGCATACTCATCCTCTGGATGGCCTCAGGCCTTATCATTCCTAGCCTATTCAATTAGACAAATACAGTGATATTAGAACATATTCACTTTAGTAGTTGCATAATTTTCTATAAAAGCACCTATCTTCAGACTGTATATACACACATCACTAGCTTAGACACACTTCCAGAATTTACTTAGGAGTCCCTTTGGATTGAGCTGGCATCTTGCTGCTGAAAATTCTCTCCAGCACCTTCACAGAAGATATGCACAAAGCTGGCCCTACTTTGGAGAGGAATATAGTGACAGCCTCAAGATTAATCATATCAGGAAAAGCAAATAACATGCAGCAGATCTTTTTAAAAAACCTGAATCTATGTCTTTTTCCAGGGAAGACAGTGATTACCAAAAGGTCATTTTTATTAAAAGAAGTTACTAGACTATAGACATAGAAGGTTCATAGCAAGTTGATACTCCTTTCTGTGATATAGTCTTTAGAGAGAGAAAGTAGCAATTGCTCAAAGTTACAGATGTCAGTGTATGAAAAAATTCATTAATCTTCCACAAGAGCACTGAGCAGACACTGATGCCAAGTGCATCTTCACACAGTTTACAGAATTCCTCATGCCAAATGGGGAACAAATGGGTCTTCTGGGATTGAAATGCATCTGATTACATTCAGCATTGGAATGCCAGTCCTCTTCACTATGTATTTGCAGTTTCCTTTACATTATTAATTATGTGCCAAGTAAACTTGCTTTAACCCTAAGAGTCATACAATATTTCCTGGAGCAGATTTACAAAGTTTGCACTGAAGATTCATTCCAATCTATTAAACAGGTCTGGACTGGTAAGCAGCCCTGAAATCATGACATTGCTACCATGCAGGTGAGGTCATATTCTTGAAAAACTGATGCTTTGCTTTCCTCTATATTTACTGAGGGAAAAAAATCTTGACAAAGCAGAAACAAAAGGACTATATTAGAGCTTCAGATAAAGACAAAAGATAGAGCCAACAAGGAATCCTAAACTGCTCCTGGAGAAGAAAAATTGGCATCTTCCTATAAGTGGTCCTATTAGCAGAAGAAATAACAATAGAGGAAAAAATGGAAAAAAGGTTGATTATGATTGATACCATTGCTACCAGCAGAAGCTCCTGGCATCAGATGTTTCAGGGGAAGTAGAGGTCTACTTTTTCTTTCCTTTATACTACTCTGAATGGTTGACATGTAATATACAGAAGCACTGGGGTTCGATCCAAGTTATTAAGAACTTCCTCAGCAGCCACGCAGAAGGCGAGAATGCCTGGACCAACTAATCTAAAACCAAATTACTAAATACTAAAAGCACACAAATTTTTCGAGTAACTAAATAAGAATCCAAAAAATGAACATACATGGGCTCCTAAAGAGACAAACAGAGAGAATGTCAGTTTTTCCTGATACTTCTGCCTGATTCAGGGTTTGAATAGAGAGGTGGTACATCTCTAAGAGTTTCAAAAAGTAAACAATGGAAAATTAGGAACATGTCCTGTGGTGTTGCAGATTATAAAAGCCTGAGGTCTTGTTTGCTGCCAATGTTAGCAGGTCAGTTTTTAATTTTATACTTACACATCTAAGCCTATCAAGTTAATTGGGAGATACAGAAATGTACATGAAAACTTATAAAAATCAGTTCCACTCACCTATGTGAAATATTTATACAGAAAATAACTACAAAACATCTTTCTCCATACTTTCAAGATGTTAACATTTTCTTGAACAGGTTCTGAGAAAAACCCTATTGTATATGTACCTTTCCACAAGAAGCTGTTAGTGTATTTGTGTTACCCATTTATATTTTCTTATATAACATCCTGACTGTGGCTTTAGGTACTACTCCAGTAGTTTTGCTACTATTTGTTATCATTTCATGACAGCCTCCAGACACGACACTGCTCCAAATAAAACAGATGGCTGTTTCCACTAATGTCAGTCAGAGCAAGGTCTGTTGTTTCAATCCCGCACTTTGATCACACAAAACACAAAAACCACACTTGTTTGTATTTTACAATCACTGTCAAATTAAGTACAACTACGACTAACTTTTATACAGAGTTCTGTATTTAGAAGTAGATCCTATCTCCAGATATCAAGATTTTTTACCATACTACATAATATCCTAGTTAGGCCAATCAAACCCCAAGTTCTTGGCCTAAAAAGCAGACTCTATAGCCAAATAAAATAGCACTCGGGATCTGTTACAAACATTTAATGAAAAACTGTCAAACCCAACATTTTCAGTCCTGTGACTATATTTTATATCATAAAGGACTGATTTTTTTTTTTTTTATAATTAATTAAGCTATTTTCCAGTTTTTCCTCTAAATTTTAACAAGTATTTGAAAATGGCTCTGGTATAAATTATTAATATGCTATATCTTTTAAAAATAAAATACTTACTAAAACAATTTCCTTCCCAGAACACTAGGATTTAAAAATATATTTTTGTAAGTATAAGCCTGGAAAACTGCATCCACTCACAAAAGTATGTGTGACACTACAATCGCTGTTAGTCCATCCTTACATGAAGTGATCAAGAAAATCCTTTGTATCTTACATGCAAAAAACAACAGGAGAATCCACTGATACATAACAGAAATTTTCTCCTACACAGCTATCAGAGCATTTTTCTGTTTAATTTATTATGCTATTTCTTATTTTATATCATTATTGCACTCAAGTAGGTATTAATTATTTAATCAATTATTAATTCTTATTCTAGTTTAAATGCATTACATTTCTAATGTCATTGTCTTGCAAATACAAGGCATATCTCTTTTTATTCACCTTGTATTTACTGACATTTTTAAAATATTTTTTCATTACCCATTCTTGTGTTAAGAATTTTTCATCTTATAAAAGTAAATGTTCATTCTACCTTTTCCTACAACTTTAAGGCTTTGCACTAGCATCGTGTGTAAATATACAATTTTTCCTTGTTTTTTTCTTTCTTTCTGGATTCTGTTCAACTTCCTTTTTGTTATGTTTTGTGACTTTAATTGTATATAACTATTTTACATAATGGCTTAGTAGTCTGGTGGGATAAATTTCTATTACTACTTTTGAAAATAAATTTTTACTCATGTCACTGTCCAGTATAAAAGTTTGTGATCTTGGTATTTTTTTCTCTGCAGTTTTGCCTGAGTAAGATTTCTCCTTTAGGTCATAGACTGATCAAAACCAGAGATAAACCTTAGTATATTTTCACCTAGTAGATATATTTCCTACAGGTCAAAAAGAATTTTCAAATGGAATAAAATAATCTCTTCTTTTTTTCAAGTGCCAGTACAAAGTCAAGACCATGAAACTGTCAAGGTCTGACAGGCATGCCCAGTGCTAATGTGTCACCTTCCAGAGGTACCTTTTGAATAAACATATGCAATCAGATTACTAATATGTTCCATATATAAACATAGGGTAGGATGGTGCAATTAGCCTTCTGAAAATCTACTATTCCATATGGGAGAATATAAAGTATAACTATTTTGGCATGTAAAAATCTAAACACTAATGGCATAAGCACAAACTAGTAAGAAATGTATACATAATGCAAATCCTTTGATTTGGTTCTTATTTAATTTGAAAAGTCAGAACTTTAAGTAGTTGTAAGACTGATGGGTCACTTTGAAACAGCATATCCTTGGGCTGCTATAATTCCTATAAAATTTAGTCCATAAGGAACATTATATTGCCCTACACAGCTAATAAAGAACATATTTTGAGAGACTCAGACTGATATATGTTAAAACTGAGAGGAAAGCATTCTAAAGACTTTCAAAGAAGACAACTCTCCTCCATCCACATCCCCAAAAGTATGAGTTTCACAGCACTTTGCAAGAAGATATGCAATACCCAAAAAGATTAAATACAAAAACATTTGCAAAGATCTATTGCATTTTTCATGAAAGGTTATCTTTTACACATTTATGAGTACGGATCTCAGAGACAAGTTCTACAGAAGATAAAATATAGACTAAGAGAAATTGAAGTACCCTTGCCCTAATGGCTGAGTAGGTTTATTTATTATATATGTAGATGAAGGAGTGATCTAGCTAACTGTGCTGCTTCAGCTGAGCAGATTAATTGAAATGGTTTACCTATAGGAATGGTTAGCAAGCACTTAAATAAAGAATCTGAGAATTTTTTCCTGCTTCTGGTGAGGTTACTACACCTTGGCTAAATAATTCTTCTTTTCTAGCATGAAATTTCATGTTTCTAATGCCTACAGTTTGTTTCCTAATCACGCCTATTTCTCCACAGTATTTTCTACTTTTCTTTTACTTTTCTTTTCCTCTACTGCAGTGCTTCCATTGTAGTTGAGATGTTCCTCTTCTGTGCTCCTTCCCTTGCCTCGGAGGCCCAGTCTCCCACATTAACATACTTCCTTTATTCTCTCCATTATTTATTAACGTATCAATGTCAGCTGACTCTTTCTCCTTCCAATGTAAACACTCCTTAGTTTCTATGTCCCTGAAAGTCCTGCTGTTCTCCACTTTTGTTTCTCCAGTTACAGAGTCTCTCTCATTTACCTAATAACAAAGTATGAACTGTTTAGAGTCAGGTTTGATGACAGTTTTTTGCAGTCCTCTTGTCTAGCATACCTTTTGCTCTTGAATTCAACTGAAATAATTCCTGATATTCTTTCCAATGATCTGTTCCTAGACATAATTGACAATAAATGTGCCATCTGTACTTGCTTCCGTCTATCAAGCTGCCTTCAGTACAGCTGATAATGCTTTTCCTGGACTTTAGATCTCTCTTGGATTCCATATTTCTTCTCTGTCATTATTATCTTTTATCAGTCCCTAGGGAGAGCATTCTCATCTCCCAGTAAGGTCCCCAACAACATTTCACAGGAGTCTTATGTTTCTCTTTCCCCCACTCACATATTAACTTTAAATAATGTCAAGCCGCTATTTCTCTAAGCACAACTCAGAGTTAAACCTCTCTTCCAGAGTAATCACCATGCCAGTCTGAATAATGATTCACCATTATTTCAACTCCAACAAGATTAGAACAAGGATCCTTATTTCTCTTTCACTGCAATTTTTGCTCAAACCTTCTCCATCATTATAGACAGTAACTTGTCACCGGGACAGTTAAATTGGAGATGATCTGCAATTTACATTTCCTTCTATATTGTCACCTCTAGGTTATGTGCTAGTCTTACAATATTTTTTTCTCTATAGGATCTCAAGGATATGGTCTTCCGCGTTCTTTTAAAAGGCTAAAACGTTTATCTAGCTCAAGGACTCATTGCAACCATGTCCTTTTACCTCATCTGGATGGTTTTATCTTTCCTTTTTTTCACCATTGTCACCCCTTGATTCAATGAAACTGTGACTATGCACCACCTTCCCTTCCTTTTTTTCACTGCAAACTAAGAATTTTTACTACCAAATTTTCAAAGTCTGTTCCTGCATCAAGGTTTGAGCATCTTGCTTAAGGAGCACAACTCATCTGTGTCAGACATAAATGAAACAATTTCTTAGTCTGCCATTACATTTAAAACTATCAAACAGGTGCAGAATGCTGAGAAGTGTTAATTAGTACTACATCAATGTATTTTTACTTGCATGGATAGATAGCTGAAATTCAAAACTAAATTAATAGGCATCATGGGAAAACCAAAACAATGATGCTTGAGTGCCAAAGAAAATTTCTTCCAAAAAGTTTATAAATGTAATGGTCTTTGGGGTTACCGGTCAGGGTAGTATAAAGTAAGAGAATGTAAGGTATACTGTTAGTCTTTGAAAGCATTAAATCTTGAAGGTTATCTTGAAGAGAAAATGTCCATGCTTGATAAAGTTTTCACAGAATGACCAAAGCCTCCATACAGACTTAAAGACAGAGAAATTCTTACATGTTTACTCTGAGCAACATAAAGAGGAATCGATTAGAGGCAATTGGAGGAAAAATAACTGTGATTTAAAAATTTAAAGAGACAAATATTATTCTTTCATAATAATACAATTATTAAAATTGAAAATATTTACTATTTTCAAAACATTTCATATCTAGTTATATATAACCCATAGTCTTTATATAAACACGCAGTTAAAGAAAAATACCATATTACATCAGCAATAAAAATATTATTTGCATACGCTCAAAAAACAGCCCAAAATGGGCCTTCAATAGCAATTTGGCTAATGCCAAACGCAGATTAAGGTTCTTTGGAATAGAACGATTTAACTTTGGGCATGCTGAGTGTGGGACAAATGTGAAATTGCAATACTCTCAATTGCCCACACACTGACCATAGAATTACTCCATAGCAGGAGACCATCTATGACAAGTGAAGGTAAGCAATCTGAGTGCTGTGACAAGCAAATGCACAATGTTCATGAAGTAATTTTTTTAAAATGTATGTATTCTTATCTTGTTGCAAACTCTCTAGCTCATCTGCTGGAGGTTTAGAAAATTTCCTAGTGCTTGTCCAAAAGAAATACATCCTTTAAAAATGTCTAGAATTCTGTGAAAAGAGATATTTCTGTCCACTTGATTTTCCCTGGGGGTTCATGTGGAACTTTTTTTCCCTTGCTACATCTTTCTTACCTACATTTAATTCACTGTCATTCTTCCTTCCCACTTCCATCCCGTTCCAGTTTTGACTGCACCATGCAGTTTCCAAAGCAGTTTTGCAGTTTCCTTACAGAACTAAAGCTATGCAGAAGCCTAGATGCTGGCTGTATTTCTGGCAACATCAGTGCTCTGTCAATAATTTTGACAAGCATGCAACACTTGACAAATAATTTCTTAAGAAAGTTGGCAACTCAAAAGCTTCCAATTATCATAATTTCTGCATAAAAAATAATTTTTAAAAAACCCAGCAAAGATAGCAGTAGCAGTTTGGTTTTCCTGCAAATGCTTTTATGATTGATCTTGTTCTGTTACTTACTGTAAGGCAAGGAACAAAATTAGAGAGTGCTGATATAACATCAGGCTACCACTCATTATTCAACCTCAGCATCCACAGTCCATTAATATGAGACAGAGACACATGAGCTATTCTGCAAATATTTCACTTTCTGAAATATTTATTTGCATAAGATCTTTTAAAAAACTACTACTGAGCTGGAAAATGTCATCAACAATCCTTCAAAGTGTTACAATACTGCACCTTTGTATTACTGGCAAGTGATTTTCAATATGGACAGTTATAAGCAGGAGCTGTATTTTTAACTGAACCAATATATACTTTCTTTTCAAACTGCATTTGGAAGCATTTGCATTAACTTACAAAGGTAAACCAAAATTGACATTTTATCATTGCTGACTTTCCAAAGCAAAGTAGTATTACATACTGTCCAGCTGAGCCACTTACTAATAAGAAACTCCTTGAAATTACAATGGGGCAGCTTGGATAAGGACACATGGAAATCTAAAAGGGCTGTCAACAGTTCCACAAGATTTAATTATCCACACATGGTATCAGATCTAGCGGTACAAAAAATATTTTTTCAGCTGTACTGAGAGGAAAAGATTGCTGCCTAATTTGACTCTCATTTAGAAATATTCAAACATGTGAAAGCAGAAAAATATAATTGAATTGCTTTCATTGACTTCAATTCCACAAAAGACTTCTTTGCCATTATCCATCAGAAAAAAAAAGTGGTTTATTTTGCTGGAAAAATTAACTATTATAAAATATCAGCATTTCTTTAACAGCATTAGGGAATAAATTTCTTCAATGACAAGTGACAATGTTTATAGCATCACAATTACAAGCAGACTATAATGGCAGGCACAAATGGTTCAAGGTTCCGAATACTAGTTAGACCTGAAGCTTTCTTCTGAATAAAGTGGCAAATTACAGATTTTATGATGATCTCTGCAAGTGTGTGTACATATAGAAAGTCTTATTTATTCATGTACCACACAACAGTGACGTAAATTCAAAATCAAAAAGGGATCATTTACTCTTTCATCAACACTAATATACCATCCAAGAAATCAATTGTGAAATCAACCTGTTGTGAGGTAACAGTTGGTTTCAGATTCACATATGAATTTTGGAAATAAATTAAACCAAGAGCTGATTTTTCTGAATTCTTTATCAAGCAAACTTGCAATAAAATGAAATATGCTTTCAAACTTTATCTTGCAAATTCAATGATCAATGAAACAACCTCAGTTGCTTTCTAGCAGTTTTCTAGCCTCATCAACTACAGTTTTCTGAACAGCAAATGAGGAAACAAAAACAATAACAACAAAAGAAAAAGAACCCTAATTGCAGCTAAAAGACAGATTTCACTAGCCTGTCTCTATTCTCATATTGTTAGGAAAGTAGGGGTATAAGAAAAAATGGAGGCATGTTACAGATTTCAATAACTAAATAGGCTGGTTTATATCCTTATATAACTAAAAATATAAACTTAAAAATTACCGATAGCTCACTCCTAACTGCCCTTAATGCCACTTCATGTGTCAGAATTAATCAATACTAATGCAGTGTACTTTCTTGTTTCTTTGTGATCCCTTTTTTCACCCCCCAAAAAATTGAGCAGTGTAGACTCTTGTCAGGTTTACTGAAAATATACAGCATAATGCAGTAGAGAACTGCAACAGTGTCTTCTCATAAAATAATGAAAGATACTTAATGAAAACACTAGATCCTTGCTATGATTGTAACAGATATTTTCATTTTACTGAAATAAGATATTTACTGAAACAGATATTTCATTTTACTTTTTCAAGACAGACAAGAGCAAGTACACAAAAAGTTCAAAGAATGTCTTTTTGCTCATTTTTTACTTTAAAAATAATTAAAAAAAAAAAAAAAACCATTTTTCCTGAGAGCTGAGGAAACATGTGTTAATAATTTGCCCAGAAAGAAAAAAAGTCAGAAATTAGTAAACATATGACACTCTGAAATTAAAACATCCACAAAGCTCTAGTATGATTCAGCCCTAATAGCTGCTTATGGCAACATGTTTTTCTGGTTTTTCTTCATTTGTTTCCACTTAAAAGAATTTTTTTTGCTGTAGCAGGATTTGCATTTTATAAAAAGAAATACATTAGACTGCATTTATTGAAGAATAAACATATAGTACCCAGACTAATGAAAAGAAAAAATATTACTTTACTGGTTTGTAATGGCTAGATTTCAATTTGCCATGTCTGACGTAAATATATTAACATAAACCACTAAGAACTGATAAGTGCACTGGCATATGAGGAATACATGGAAGGCATTGAAATCATGAGCAATAGAAGATATTTTTAAACAAAGGTGCTGTATTACTGGAAGTGCCATTCTAAGAAAGGGTCAACAAAAAGAAACTCTCCTCTAATAAGAAGGTAACTGAAACAATTCACATCCATACTAGAAAAATATAATTCAAATCAACATTTCCCCACAGCATTTTGGCATGCAAATTTCTTTCAACTTCAAAGTTTGGAAAAATTCTGTGGTTTGGCAATAGATCAGCACAAGTGTAAAACTGTATACAGTATTGCGAAGTAAAACTACGTTCTTTCAGAAGAATGCAACTATACCAATTGATGTAATGAGTTTGGTTTTTTTTTAAGATATTGCAAGGTGTGTAATCAAATATTCTAATCTTTAAATACTTTATCAGAATCCAGGAGCCATACATATAATACTCCATAATTATAAACTAAGTTGTAAATTCTGATTTTCTTCACTGAAATATAAAAACCAGTTTACCAAAGTATGCCTAAAAATGACACTACAACCTGTTGGACTGTTTCATGTGGAGTTATTATGCATGCAGTATCTTCTTTTTCTATAATGTCTCCTTCCCAAATGAGTGGCTGTCACAAGGTTAGCCACGCTTAGCAGAGTTAAACAAAGAACACCTATAAACAGAGCATTACACTCATTCAAGGCATGATGTCTTCCTGAAACTGTCCCTCCCAGGAAACTCTCCGACCACCCACGATACATCCTATTTAGGAACTATTTGTTATTGATTGACTCTCCCAGACTGCCAGTGTATTATGACCACCCACTGTTGGTTTGCTTGAGGAATGCAACTCAAGCCATTCAACAACAACAATAAGAGTCGCCATAAGTTGACTTAAAGGACTAAAACCTCAAATACTGAATAAAAGATCTAACAAATGAATAAATGTTAATAACTGACTTAAGTGCAGCTTCCAATTCCATCTTCAGAAAAGATCTGTAAGCTAGAAGCCTAAATCACTTGAGTGTTTTTATATCCTGCTATTTAGTCCATAAGCCAACATCCATCACAGATACCTTACACTCTATCTATGAAAGCCTGGAAAAGTACAAAAACTTCTGATTCATTAATAGGGCTGCATGTTTTTGCAATCTACTTACATTTCCAGAATCCAATATCACTATTAATAAAAAGCCACCATTGTCTTTGGAGCATCTGTCATGGGCATTGCTGTATGGTCCAGCTACACACCAACAGAATATTGTTCCCACCAAGTACTGTGTAACTCTCAGTCACTTTGCTGTTCTCTTAGTTTTAACTGTAGTAGAATTTATTTTTACTTGCAGATCTTTCCAGTTCTTAAATCTAGAAATTTGTAACTTAGAACCATGGTGGAAAAGAAAATGAAAGGATGCACATTGGACATGGTTTGAATATTGTCCATTAATGACCTGCAATTTAAATTTAGCTCTTTGGAAGCCCTTCATTCTACATCTTGACTATAACTGAAGGACCCTCTCATTTGTTCTCCTTTTAAACTGTAAGGCCATACTTTGTGTCCATCAAGCACAAAGTAGAAAACATTTAACAAATCAAATCATGTCAGAAATAAAGGCATACATGGATAAGTTGAAAGGCACTTTGTCATCTAATATATAATTCCCTACTAAATTAAGTGATTTTCAATATTGTTTTTTAGACTCCAATTATTGGCACAACTTCTTTCAAGCCATTGCATGTTAAACTCCCAGAATAACTCAAACAGGACATGTTTATAGAAGTGGGACCTTTGAAACTATGACATTTTTTCACTTCAGCTGTAAGCACTATGGCAGGCTGGCCAGCTGTACTGATGTCAATCAAATGGACTTCAGATCTGATATCAGATAATTTGTTTGCAAAACTTTTCATTGAAATAAATAAAAATCTCTGCCTTCTTTAAAGTTTCCCGCATAGCATAATAAGCTAACAAAAAAACACTTCCTCTTCTAGCATAAGCCTTAACTATGTAATTTAACAAATATATTAAAATTTGTTTTCTTTAACTTGCTCCTGGAGAACAGTCTCTTTTCCTTCAGACTCCACCATATTCTCTTTTGTTTGCATTTCCTTCTTAAAGAGGCCAGAAATGCTAGCTCTAGCTAATTCTATTACCTCTCCTGATATGCAAACAGGAGATATGGGAGATAATATGACTCATTTCACTGTACAAAACTCCATCATATTAGTCACTTTTAATATATTGGTTTACATCTTAAGCATATTTTCCTTGAAGTTTAATAAATAAGTTTTTAAAATAACATGTGTAAGATTTTAGCCATTCTAATACACACCACAGTTCCATAATACGCAACCTGATTTCGACAACAAGGACTTTTATTAATCCAGCATTGCTTCCTTTTCATAAAGGTTTTATTTTCCTCTGGATGGTACTCACCCTCTGTGGCTGAGAGATTTACAATGTCTATATGCACCTGGATAATACAGGCCAGGACTCAAAATGTATTTTGTTAATTAATTATTCCACCCTATATCTATATGTCTACAGAAAGAAAGTTTATTTTATTGCTGAGTAATCCACCTTTTTTTTCAAAAATATTTGTCAGATAGCAAATTCAAAAGACAAACCATGTTCTTACATGACATATTGCATATTTAAATATTTTCAAGAGAAAAGGAGATTCTGTTTAAAAATAATAAAGGCATATAACTCGCACTCTAAGAAAAAGTGGAATCATGTTTATTTTATACAGACCTTTCTTGAAGTATTTTACTTCTAGGATGGACCTTATAATTTACAAGATGTTTTAAAACTCTGTGTCCATATTTAAAGTAAAAGTAACAGGAGCTGTTCATGTTCATGTTATGCAAGCATGGGATAGCAATGCTTGCATAACACTTGGTAAGTCAGCGGGAAAACTAGCTAAGCATGCCAGGCTAGCAGCTTCCCAATGGAGAGTGTATCATATTCTGCAGTGCAAACAAAACATTTTGAAGTTGAATCATTCATGGACAGAATTTGTTCCAACCTTCAAATATAGAGTAAGTCTGATGTTTGGAAAGAGAAAACAATTGAAGGGAAAAACACTTCTTTCAGTAAGTGTCATAGCTGCTTACATAAATTATTGATGGAAAAACCTTGATTTCAGAGGAGATACCAACATCTCAGGTGCTAGCTGGAACCCATTCAAGACTTTCAGATCACATCTAGATTACAAGCAAAATTAAAAGATAGTCCATGTTCTTATTTCACACTAAAAATTAGTATTCTGCAAGAGAAAGGCATTTCAGAAATCCTTATGAATTCTGTAATTAACTACAGCTTGGGTGCCCCTCATTAGGTACTTTTTTTTTATCCTTAAGATGAGTATTAAAGGTATTTCTCCAAAACCACCCTATGAAAAATTATTTTTCAACATTTTCTAACTATTATTTTTTGGCATGACAGGAATTTATAGGACTCTATTGTTATAATTGACATATTCCTATAGACTTTTGGACTGCTTCTTAAAACAAAATATTTCCCAATTTTGTATCAAACTTCATATTAAAGCAGTCATGAAAATAGAATTGAAGGAATTCAGCTTCTAGTTAGAATCATGGGAGAAAAAATGTAACGTGCTCCAGATATAATAAAATGCTGCCATGTATAGTGCAAATTTTAGTTTACAGTACATCTTCTTGGAAGTTCTCAAGATTTGCCTGATGGTTCTGTGTATTACTCCTAAGGAATTCTATCTCTAATTCTAACTCCTAAGGAATTTCTAATTCTAAGAATTATGTATGCTTGAAAGGGTAGCATTTATGTCATACTCTTTTCATAAACTGTAATCTTGCTCTATGCTTTTTCTTAGAATGATAGCTCTATAATTTCTGGGGTTTTTATTATTATACTATTTATTATACTTGGCATCATACACTTATTTGCAAAATTCTTTAATATAGAAAGGTTAGCTAAAATCTCATAACTGGAATCAGATGTTGTTTTTAACTACTAAAGACTTCTCACCCTCAGTGTTCTGTCTAAAGTCAAAGTGGGCAATTAAATTTCAATTACTTTGTTCTACAAAGGCTCCTATCCTACACTCATCATGCTATCTCAAACCTAGAATTTCAGTTGTAAAAGGCATCATCTTATCTTGCTATGGCATGTGTTATATTTCAGTGTGATTTATTTTTAAAACAGTGGTGACCAACTGGTGCCTTTGCAGGCTTACTGCCTTCAGTAAGCCAGACTGTACAGGGCTAGGGGGAAAAGGGTATGGAAAGGCTGGCCTTCAAAACTTTTGAACTGCCATAGATATTCAGGAATTATTTTCCCTGTGGAGTCCATTGCTCATCCTGGGAAATATGCTACCAGCATATCAATAATTTTTCTTTTAACATTTTTACCAGTGAGGAACATTTTTCATAATGATAGATCTACTAATTTTCACCTTATCTATGCAGTTTCTGAACACTAAAATATCTCCAGCAAATTTCAACATTCTGAAAGATCCAGCTTTTTTTTTTTCCAAATGCTTAAAATGAGAAAAAACCCAAAACACAAAAACACTTAAAGTTTAGTGAAAACAGAACTGCATAATAGAAGATAGAGAAGAAGGAAGTTCCTTAAATCTTTAGATGATCCATAGAGATTATATGTGAGAAAGTCATACGTGACAGACGTGTTACAACTCAGGAAGCTTCCTATCCCCTAATTACAATGCAAGGTCTAGTCCTAAGAAATACTGTTGGATTTATGGCCATGAGTTTTGAATATATACTGTGAGACCATAGAGGATTCTGTCTTGACTGTAAACAAGAGGGGGGAAAAAAAAATTATTTCTGCTGAATATACAAATTTATAATTTGAGATTTAAAACTATGAGCACTCTATCTGCTTTTGGCTACACTAATAAAAAGTCTTTGCCAGAAATTTATCTTGGCATAACAATGAGAAACAAGATTCATATGTCACTTGTCAGTTTTTAAGATGTGTGTTAGTAAATGTTGCACAACAAAGTAATTTCATTTTTCCACTTGTTTCAAAATTTCATATTTAATTAAATTGCTAAATTTGAAAGTAAACAACATATTATAAATTCATTAATAAAACTGTTTTCTGTAATCTGGGTCAAATATCTGTAGAAGCAAAAAAGGCAACTTTTTAAAAAAAAATTTCCCAGCACTATTAATTCAATGTAGAATTTCACAGATTTCACACTTTATCACAAACGTGCTTCTTTCATTAATTTTAAGTGCATTTTTAATGTGTCTAGATATAATGGATATGGTATACATAGATGATAAATGTATACACCCTATGGGTAGAGCACAATTCCAGATATTTCTTTAGGATTTACCTATCCTTATTTCTCAAAGTCTCTTCAACAGAGCTATTGCATTTCCCTTGATCAAGTTAATTAATTTTCTAAATGAATGCTTGAGTTTCCACTTGTTAATAAGCAAAAGGCATCACTTTGTCCAAAAAATTCTAGATAAAAAGATCGGCCAATCTTTAAGCATTTTTGATACAAAAATAATTCCTTCATTTTAACAAGACACAAGATAGAGACTTCATGAGAGCAAAGTCTATAGAGTCATGCCAAGAGAAAAACTGGCTTGTAAAATAATTTTTATCTTATATAAAAGTTGTACTCAGTAATCCATAATAATGAATAAATAGATTTTAACACATCATTGGAATTTAGAAAAGACCACTAAATGATAAGATGTGACATGTCTGCATTAGCTGTAAGAAACCTTGAATAATCTGAATACTGTGAGACAGTTTTAATTCTTGTGAGCATTGGCTCTGAAACATATTCAGAAAAACAAAAGAAAATAAATAAAAATCTTGTTTCCACTTGTAATCTTTGTGACATGTCCTTGAAAGTGGTTTTTGAGCTGAAAACCCCAGGCATTTCAGGCAAATGATAGTCTCATCTTTATTCAACTCATGGTGAGTACAGGAAATAGAATAAAATTGAATAATTATGTTATGTTTTGCCTGGAGTTTTGCCTAAGAAGCTCTGACCCAGTCTGAGGCATCCATAGAGCAGCTATCTGCAGTGCCAGGCCCATCAAGGAAACAAGGTCACAAGTGGACACACCTGCAGCATCACTCAGACATGACTGCAGGGCCCAGGATGAGCTGAGGAACATCTCCTGGGTCCTTGGCAGGACACTGTGTGGTCAGAGGCTCCAGAGAATGCCAGTCCCAGCTGTAGGAGGCCTCAGCTCTCTGGATCCTGGCAGGAGGCAGCCCTGCCCAGCTCATAAGCTTGCCTTTAGACAATGATGGCTGACCACATTGAGGAAGAGCATTGGGCCAATGGACCTTTGCTCTAATGAGATGTGCTGCTCTCAAGATCTTTTTTTAGCTATTGTCCCACAGAAAACAGGACAGGCATTTCTAAAACTGATTACAGGGAGAAAAAAAATCCACAGAGAAATGAAAAAGTATTGGTATTGCTCGCCTCAAAAACATTTGCAATCATTTAGTTCAGGAGCCCACCCTGCTTCAGACTAAGCACTTTGTCTTTGAGCCTTACAAGTGTCAGAGATGCAGGGGTTTGACATCCCATGGAAACCCAGCTGAACTTGATGAACACAAACTAAAAAACCATGCTTCCCAGATGCTTTCTGCAAATTTGTCCAGTCCATCAAATCATCATAAGATGATCTACAGCTCTCACACCCATCAGAAGGTTCATGCCTTCTTCCCACAAAGGGACACAGCCGATATATGTAGGCTGGAACATGATTAGCCATTCAGTCCCTTCTACTAATCCAGGGCTGGGAAGAAATACGAGTGATTTCCTCAGCCTGTACTGTTAGGGAAAGGAGGAGATAGAAACAATACAATTCAAATTTAAATTTGAATTAGAAATTGAATTAGAATTAAAAAGAACTGAACAGAATTAGAATGGAAGAAACCTACAAGGATCGTCCTGATCATTTTAGGACTGACCAAAAATTAAAGCATAGATTAATCAGTCCCTTCAGGTGACAAAATAATATTTTAATGCTTGTATTACCATAATGTTTAAATATTTCAAACACCACTCTTCAGGAGCACGGCAGCTAGGAACAGTGGTGATTGCAGATGGTAAATATTTCTATAAGAGGGCAGAGGACCCCCTTATCAATATGTACTTTTCCCTGCCTAACCCACCACACAGCACAGCCCTAAAAGCAAGAAGACAAAGCAAAAGTCCCCCCAGTTGCCAGATCAGCTCACAGGGAAAACTTGTTAGGGAGTGCAGAATCAAGCACTTCAAGAAGTGGACTGGAAGAAGAGGGACACGAAAGACAGCTTTAAAGAATTTCTGCTTCGCGCCTTTCTCCCTTTATGCTGAACACAGCTCAGATACAGCCAGGAGCTGGGCCAAGATATTTGATGTGACTATATCATAATCCATCAGTCAGCTGGAATCATTTTATGTTGCTATTTTAATTTAAGACAGAAGTTGAGTCTGTTTTTCTTTTCATATTGAATCTGTTAGCTAAGATTTAGCTTTCCCTTTTCCAAAAGCTCATTTAGAATGCAGCTTATTCCACACTTCATTTTGGTTGTACTTCACCTAAATATATTTTAATGGCTAAACTCTGATTTGTTATACATCCACTATACGTCTGTATCATGACTGCCTATTAATTTGGCTTTAAATTTCTCAAAGACTATGCAAGAAGGGAGAATCTTCTTGGAATGGAAATGCCTGAATTTTAATTGAAATGGAGGAAGAAGCTTTGTACCTGTTCTAAATGAAAAACCCAGAAACTTTAGAACTGAAACTTCCCACAAAATAATTTCTAGTATCAGCAAATGTTCAACTCCATTCTATGAATACTATCTGTTGAGTGAGTTAAATGAAACACTCTCCAAAAAAGAAACAAGATACCTTGACAGCTTCCTAAAGTGCTACATAAGATAATTAAATTGTAAATTCTATTTCTCTATTAAAAAATGTAGCTGAACAAACTCCTAAGCATTAGTCCTTTAGTTCTTCCTGTCTGGCAAATCTTCACTTCACCTCCTCCTGGGTGGAGGAGGAGACTGTATTCAAAGAACACTTCACAAAATACTTTTCTACATGCCCCTTCATGAAGCATGAAAAGCAGATGCTCACTTGCTTATACCTTTCAATACTGTATTATTGGCTCTTACAAGACAGTTATGTAGTGCGTGAAGGGAACAAGTGAGGTTTATCTCAATTGGAAGCTTCCCTTTACTTCCTTCAAAAAGATGGGATTTTTTCTGAGACACTGAACTCACCAATTTTCAGAACTTTTAAGAGCAACCTCTGGTTCTCAGCAGTTCCGAAACACAGGTCACTTTTCCTATCTCTTTCAGAAACAAGGCTTAACTAGAAGTTCAGAAACTATAATTCTTAACCTTGCAGCTTTCATCTCCTACTTAGGGCTTTCATTCCATCCCTCTAGGCACTCTGTTCATCTCTCCAACATCATCACTTCACTCCATACATATGTTCTTTTCCTCCAGTGCTTAGTCTCTACCATTCTCTCTTCACTCTGACAGTTTCCAAGAAGATGCCTGCTCTCCAGATTATCCCTATGACTACAGTTAGTGCCTCTCCTTCCCACTCCCAGCCATTTTTCTCTTTCCAGTCCACAGGGAAGCCTGTCTAGATAATTCGTAAACCAAACTCACACTGAACAGCAGAGTAACCAATTGTTCCCTACCAGCTCTTTCAGCCTAGCAGTGCCATTCAATAAAGTATCTACCCTTGTAAGAAGTACCATAAAGATTTTATGACAAATATATGAATTCAGATGCTTGCCTATGAAAGCATATTTATCTAACATCATGTGGTGTACAGCTGGTTTTTGCTGGCAACACATTTAAAATGCATGGAGTATTCAATGATTAAACTGAATTATATTGTTCTTTCTAGCTTATAGAAGGCTCTTTCGCTTTTAAAATCTGCCATCCTGCTTCATGTGTTTTTCACATTTACTTGCAAGGATTTTTTCTTATAATTTTTGCACTACACAACATCAACTCATATTTTAATATACTGATACAACATTATAGGAGTTTGTTAGAAACTGAAAACGAAATTATCTTTCTGCTTTAAACAATAACATACATGTTCAGTAATTACCTCTGTTTTGAATTCTCAGGGATTGAAATAAATTCAGTAGTACTATCTGCTGCATGACACTAGTAGCCTAGTTATCCACAGGTTCCACCCTTGAAGCAGGAGAGTGGAACAGCCCAAAACTATGTTCTTTTCTGTCAAAGCAGTTTTTAAAATGGCAAGGGCCAAGATCTGCAAACATAACTACTGGTTTAAAGGCAGCAGCCAAAGAAGATACTGTAGGAAACTAAGCACACTTTGAGAATCTCCCAAAGGTGGGTAGAGCTGAAGATCTTTCCCCCCAAAGATACTTAGAATGACACTTCTCTGCTTTGACTCATTTTTTAAATCCATTTAACTGTTGAAAGTTTGAAAGTTGAACAGTTATGTGTTTCTACAAACCTGAAGACTATCTCAAGATTTTTAACATGTGGTAGGCTTGTATACTACACAGTTGTATCAGTCAATGACTGCTAATATTTTTTTAAAAAACACCATCTTACATAAAAAACCCCAAAGTTTAATTCATGTCACAATAATTTGGTTGCTCAACAATAACAGGTGCTGCTGTTACCTTTTGAAGAGGTCTTTTTACCCCAATTTCTACCTCTCATAAGTCTTATAGTCTTACAGAATAAGAAAGGGCACATGCGGCTGGCCTTGAACTGCTTTACATGAGTATCTTGGTACCATTTACAAGTTGATCTGTAACCATGAAAGATTAGGACAAATTGCATTAACTGCTGTCCCTTCTTTTTTTTTTAATAATACCATCATAATAAATTTGTATATTTGAGGATGAAAAAGAGAAGGATATTGATCATGATGGGGAATAAAAATAAAATATTGATAAAATTTAATCAGACTGATTAAATTCAAACAGTAGTTTGAATAGAAAATTAAACCAGTATGTTCATTAAATTTAGGAAATTTCCACTCCATATCTTCATTCACTTCACTGAGATTAACCAAATGTGAGTACACAGATTTGGCTAATAGTTCAAGACAAGGACAAATACATTCATCCTCAGAAAAGGTCAGCAGGAGGCTCTATTTTTTTTTTTTTTAAGGCAACTGTCTCCTTTGGCTGGATGTTGATAAAGGAAATATCTTCTTACCAGACATAAACTGCAGTACAGTCTTTGGCAAAGACAGTCTTCCTGCAAAGACTGCATTTCTCCTAAACTGCATAAGGAACATTTAACAAAAAAATGAAATAAGCAGAGACTTTAAGAATTGATATCAAGACACATGAGAACATACTGACTTCTCTTTAAACAGGAAGAACATTAAATAGTCTCTCTCTTTCTTGGTCATCTCTGATTTGTCCCCCAATTTTAATAATACTCTGCATTAGAAGGTTCTCAGCCAGGCCAGTTGACCGACAGCAAGTGCAGGCTCACCTCTCCAAAAGCATGAAACTACATGTCACCCTATCAATAGGGTGCTAGCAATGCACACTGATTTCAAAGTCATGATTCTGTCATAAAATAATAACTTCTATCACAGCATATGCCAATATTCAACTTCACACAACCAGCAGATGAGAATTGTGTCCTCATTTGCTTTTATCCTGCTTCAAAAACAGAGATTACTTATTGTTTCTCTATTTGGAAGATAAGACTTGCCCCTTTTTTAACTTAGACTGACTCAAATGTGTTATAGTTAATAACTACAGTTATAGTTAAATGTTGCAATAGCCCTTAATGTATATTCTCTAAAATAGATTGAAATGGTAGTAATCGTTTTGGTAAAATAAACACTCTTCCCTACTTAAGCTTTGAATAATGAGTGAAGGCCAGGACAATAAGGACAATAAGGAGTTAAAACAGAAATCATCTTGAAAATTAAAATAAATGCAAATTTTCTAACTTATTCCTCTTCTCCAGCTTTCATAGCAATCATTTCATAAATTATTGCAGAATACCACACAATGAAAGCAAAAATGCCCCCTACAATTATATCATATCCATCCAGGGTTTTCCCCTCTTTTCTGGAAGAACACTTATGCAAGTGAGAGTTATAAGAATGGCTGGAATAAGCCAGGTGCTCTGCAAGCAAAAATTGAACTGGAGCACTGAAAGAACACCACACTTTTGGCTGGATGTCTCCACAGCAAAAAACTTAGTTATAATGTCTGAATTTCACTCATCAGCCACTTTGTTTTTTCACCAATTTCTCTTTCTCCTGCCAATGTTTCCCTTTGAATGCAATGGGGCTTTATGCAGTGGCTGTTCAGAACCCAATATAAATCTTAATTGTATTAATTCAAAGATTGGATGACACAAGAATAGAGTCAATTTTAAATCCCTAACCAGTAGTAGAAATGGTACAAAAATCTTCCAGTATTGGAAACTCTGCCTAATACAAAGTCTTTCGTTCAAGGTATGGGATTATTCTTTTCTGATTAATTCATGGTTTTCTTCTTTTCTACTTTACAAGCTTATCATTGCATTGCTTAACAGCTTATCCTGGTTCCTTGGAATATAATTGCATGCTATATTCTATGTTGACAAGCCCAGGTAGGTTTTTGGGTTATTTTTTGTTTGGTTTTTGTTTCTGTAACTCCCCCAAAAATAATTACTTAGAAAGCATTTTGGAGTGCGTATCACGCAGAATTATTTGGTTAATCAAATTTACATTTTATCTGTAAATTTGCAGCAGTTTTACACATACCTTGCTTTTTAGTAATGTGTTTCTGATAAAACCATATTTGAAATCTTTCCCCCAACAGTACGTATGGGGAGAGTCATCAGCTGGTTCAAGACCACAGGCCTTTTTTCTCAGGAAAGAGCTCTCCAAGAAAAGGCTTTGTGGCTCTTGAACTTCAGATTTCGCTCTACCTATAGTACTTAATTGACTGTGTGATGTTTGATAAAATTCAGTATTAAAGAGTTTGTGCCCCAAGGCACACTCTCATACCAGTCTGGCTTGGAGGCACAGCCAAAGTTTATTTTACACCATTTGTAGATTTTGCCCCCTTGGTTAACAACTGATTTTCCTGAACTTAATTATTTCCAAGTCTTGATTCATACTACTACTGAAATTGAGCCTTTAGACTTTTGGCAATTGAACTTTAATGAGATGTTTTCCACCAAAACTCATTCCAGCAGCTGGACCACAGATCAGAACTCTGCAAGACTACAGTCAGTTCTATTCTTATAGTATATATTTTTTGCAAAAGTATATTCAGTGCTAAACCTTCCACTACACTTAATTTGGGTGCAAAATTTAAAAAACCATACCATTTGACTGAATATAACATTGCAGAATCCAAAGACCAGAAATACATGTTCACCATAAGACAGCAATCAATTTCTCAGTTCAAACAATACATACATATGGAATAAAGCTTCCAGAAATTCTAAAATCACAGAAGTGCTAGCATCTATATTTACAAATGTAAGGAGATATATAAATGTCATAATACTCCTACAAGTAAATGAATTTTATTTACTCCTTAAGTATCTTTAATAGCAGCAAGTATAGTCAGTGGTGATGAGGCAGTGAAGTAAACAGAAGATACTGTCCACTCTTACATAAATATATATAGTGACCATTGTTGTGCCTTTAAAGTAAGGGAAAAAAAAAGTAGAAAGTATGACACTTCAATGCAAATTCAATACATGAAAACAAAGAAGGTAAAGCCATAAGATTAAAAACAGCAAAGAATTCACTTGATCAACTAGTCACAGGGAAGCTTGGGTATCAAAATACAACTTAGAAAACATTCTTTATATATATTGCTGCACTACAATTAAACCATTACACTGAGATGTGATGCTGTTAGCCTAGTACAATGATCACTAAACAAACAGAAGTTCTTAGTGCATAATGCCTAACATCTTTGAAGTACTTTTCACCTATTGCTATCTAAAAGGCTCAAACCACAACAGTTACAGTTTGTCAAAATATTGTGATAAAGTTATTTCAATAGCTATTCTGACACAGCATACTTAAAATAATGTTGCTTTTAAAATCTTTCAGGCCTTTGAGTTATTTTACATGCTTTCATTACAAAGAGGAAAAATAGCCATGGCTTACCTGTGGAGATGAGGGATTAAAACTGACATTGATTACAGATTCTGTGTGTCTCCCCAGTTTATGTAAAAAAGTGCTTGAACGCATTTCATATATGTAAGCCTGAAAAAAATGAGTTGATATTTTCAGTATTAAAAAACCCACATTCTTGAAGCATTAAGTTATAGTGTAGGAACACTTAATATATAGCCTACAAAGAAGTTAGACAATTTTAATCATTGCAGTTATCTAACTTAGAAAGGTATTAGAGTCCACTTACAAGAAAGGATTTAAATTCCAAAGAATATAATTTAAAATATATTTTAAAGGGTAATTTTTTTACCTGCTTCTTGAAGTACACCTAAAGTTTAGTTATTTATTGAAGAAAGAGTGCATTATTCTAAATCCTTCTTGGTTTTTTTAATTTGAGTTAATTTAAGCATTTGCTAAATTATCCCAAATTACATAAATCAATCCTAAGATATTGATGACTTTCATATCTGTTTATCTCTTGTACTGCCTAGGGTGTATCCTTGGAAAATACCTACTTTATTCCTTTAACTCTGTCTAACCTCTGTTCCAGGTCAGCCTCTTTAGGCTTCAATTCCCTTTAATGGAAGGAGGAAGAAAGAGGCGGCAAAGTCAATGACAAGAAGAATCAAGAGTACAAAATGCTCGGATTCACAAAGAAACATGCTCCATCTTTTAACCAAGAGAACATATCACAGACAGGCATGGTTAGTGAAGTTGAAGTTTTTCCCATCATAATCTATTGGTTTACACAACTTTGCCAGAATTTCCCAGTAAAAATTAGTTTTCCATTCCAGGTCTCAGTTTAATTTGCAAAGGACCAGGTTCATTTTTGGCTTAATCTTTATGTCCCTGTTCCACTCTGTAAAATAGATGTCATAATATTTGGTTATTTTTTGAAAAAACCTTCAAAGTTTGTTAAACCCAGGTATTCTGATAATTTATTCCCTTCCACACAGTTTCTAAATCAACCACTTGGCTCATACCTTCCTTTCAAAAATGCTGTGAAGCAGTCATGCAACTTTAATTATAATCTAGCAAGAGTGTATTTGGTGCTGTAGTCACACTTCTCAGCTTAAAAAACATTCAAACCCTTACCTTCCACCTTCCAAGAGATGATTCTTAGCCCTGAGCTAGAGATTAGGCTGGGATGCAGCACTTTTCTAAATTGTCTCATTGTTGCCGATTCATTGGATCAGAGGAAAGTCAAGACAAACAGCTACCGGTAGAAGCCCACCTGTATCTAACTACTCAAGCATTGGAGGACATGGGAAAGACCAGATATGGGAAAGCCCTTTCCTCTGACCTTTACCACAAAGACTCTATGCTCATATTGAATAGCTGCTAGGCAAAACACACAGAACATGTCAGGGAACACAAACCTGCCCATTGCACATCACTCTTACAAACCTATCCTAAGGGAACTACTAATAAATGTCTTTCCAATACTCTATTCCTAGCCCCATAAATCCTAAATATTTAGGTGTTATGGTTCAACAGAAAAAGGGGAAGAGTATCTAGCTGCATGCAAGGATAGTTAATTGTGTTGTGGCAGCTATCATCTCTTCCAATAACTGAAAGGAAAAGTAATTTTGACATGCAGGACAATAAAATCTGATTAAAAGAAAAACATCCTCATAAACAAGTGGATAAACCCAGCTTCTGTCTAAGTAGCTTTAACCATAGATATTTAAACTAGCCTGTGACAGTCTAAATTCTGAGAATAATAGTTAATATGGTTAAAGTTTGAAAGTACATTTATTTTTAACTTCAAAAGTTTAAAAACAACACAAAATATAACCTCCAAAGATAATTGTATTTTAACAGAACACTCATAAGGAGAGGGAATACTCCAGTATAAATATTCTTCTGCTATAGTCAGTCACCATTTTAGTTTTGCTATATTTTCTGATGTCATCCAAATGGTTTTTCTATTCTATACTTACTAGGTTATTTTAGCATAGTCTTCTCTACAGAAAAAAAGAAAATAAACTGAATTATAAATGATACCATTAACACTAGCTACAGAAGAATTAAAAAAAGCTTGAAAATATGAAATCAATGACAGAGGAAGAGCAGATTTTCATCAAACCAAATGTAAAGAAAACAAAACAGTCTAGGAAGCACTCAGCCATACCCAAAATGCATTTGTGCATATAATGTTTTAGACTTTAGCCAAAGTCAACCACCTTTTTTTATATTAAAATGAATTTTGTCTAATAAAAATACTGATTCAGTAGATATTGGTATTTCCTTTCCAATTCTTGCTGAGGGTCAGCCAAAAGTAAAAAATAATTTACCTGTACCAATAGCTTCCAAAGAATTTTCCTGGACTCATAACCACATACTTACTTGTATTTCCTTTTTCTAGACATTTGAAGAACATTTGAAGTAGTCAGTTTTCAGTAACCCAGAGTGTGACAGGGTATTTAGTACCTAACAAGCATACACAAGCTTCTGCTTTCTTCCCTAGACTTGTATCAAGAGACAGAGAAGAAGGGCAAAGGCCTTTGAGTGAAGGAATTTGTATCCAAATGGAAAATTACTTAATTCTACTGCATTGGTAGTAGAATGTGCAAGATAAATTGACACTTTATCTACAGAGTTTCACTGTAAGTTCTTTCTTCTGTTTTCTCACTCTCTCAACTTCAAAGAAAACTTGTTCCCATCTGTTCCCATTGCCCCCTAGTCCAACCCATGACCATATACATTTGTGTCAAACTACTTATACTCCTACAGCCTCCTGGGATAGGAAAGAGAAGGAATCAAATAATAAACACGTAACTAATAAAAGAATAATTCTTCTTGTTATCAGCTTTTGTACAGGGATCAGAAAAACAACACCAGTTTCAAGGAAAACCCTTTGCTGCTGCTGTTGCTTTAAGCTGAAGCACATATTTTACAAACAGATCACAGGAAAAGAACACAACTAAGAAGCAAACAAAGACATTGGTATCCAAGATACCTAATTTGGCCTTAAACAAAAAGATGTTTTCCTCACATCTTTTACATTACATTATCATCACTTTTCATTGACTATTTTTCCTAATATTTCAAATGAGCTACAGAAAACATAAATGTTAGAGGGGTAGAGTCCCTTGGTAATCTAACAAGTTTTTATAAAATATATCTGCAGTTATTAATAAGATATTATTGGCCATTTACTTCCATCAGTGCCATCAAACTTGATGCAGAATCCTGCAGTACATGATATAAGTGTTTGACTTGCACTGCATCACTCCCTATTTATACTGGGGCACATATTCCACTGAACCATGTATTTTTCCTCAATTTCAAGCTAAAAAATCTCCTGAACTACTTGCACTAAAGAAAAATAATAATTAACCTGAAGCAGACACCAGCAGTATGGAAAATTTCAGCCCAAAATGTTCTTACTTATAAGCAACCGAAAACAGAATTATAGTGGAAAGCATTAGACTACCTTAACTATAGGCATTGGTGCCAAATCCACACATAAAACAGATTTCACAAGTATTCTAAGCATTGATTAATGCTTTTCAGTCCCCAGATATCTTATACACTTACAATGGTAGCATGGAAAGTCTAATCAAGCCTAGCACCAAAATGTTGAGTACAGTACACCCTTCTCAGAGTCCCTTTCCCTTTTAATGACACTTCTAGAGGCTGTCTTTCTGGTAGTTACAGGAAACTTCCCACTACCTTAAGATCCCAGTTTCCACATGATTTCCTTTGACATAACTAAAAAATGAGTGACAGTGAACATTATTAATGCTCTTTATTATTAAAATAGTTAATATTATACATATCAGTCATCTTTCAAGAGGCAAGGGGATATTTTTCAATCTTCTGGCAGTTATAGCTAATACATTTGAATTTTCCTCACTACAAAAAATTACATAAACCATATCTGACTTCCCTCTCTAAGCCACCCTTCTATGAAACTTCCAAATTGAAATTTTTGCCAATTCAATTTCTATTTAATCTGCTAATTTTAAGGCCTAATGAATGTGATTGGTTTTATTTGTTTTAATACCAAATTTATGCAGCACTGAATTTAGGTTGCCTTTACTTTTACAACACACATAGTGCTGTCAGAGTACAGAATTAAAAGTTGAAAACTTTATCCCAAGAATTCATGTCTGATTATGAAGCAGCATGGTTGCATCACACCCACTTTGGCTCTCTTCTGACTGCTACTAGGATTCTCCTCTGTATCAACAATATCAATAATTACATTTCCTGTTTGTGTGTTGTAAAGGACCTTCAACCAGATTTTTGTACCAGATGTACCAATCATACCCAAAATTCAGCTACTGTCAGGAATTGAGACCAAGAGGTACACATAGAGAAAATAAAAACCCTGGGGATATAAAACTATATATATTCACTTTTAGCACCTCACTGCTGCATGAATTCCAAAATAATATTGGGTATTCATATCTACTTAAGCTTCCTGTTTTGTCTATGTTGAACATGGAGTATCTTTTTTTAAATTAATTTTCTTAACCAAAAAGGCTAACTTCTCACACTTCCTCCTATCTCTCAAAAATATCAGCAAAATTCAATGTTAACACAGTAACAAATTAGAGACTCAAAATTCAGTTTGAAAAAAAAATGTTGTTCAGTATGAGTTAAATAACATCTATAGCCATCAGAAAATCTTCCACCTCTCTCAGCTGCTAATCTAGTTTTGTGGTGGTCAGGTCTGAGGCATAGTAGTCTAGATAAGCAATAGCCTGAACTGATCAAAAAGCACAAAAAAACCCCATTAATTTGCTTATACTCGCATAACTATGGTTCATAAAATAACCTACAAAGGCCAAGATTTTCAGTCATCTTCAAAGGTATACCCAAAGAGACATAAGTAACAGCATACCCAAATTCATGACTGTTTGATCAAGAAATCAATATTTCTCTGTCCACTTCTAGGAAAATGGGCCTAAAAGCCAACCACACTACTAAGGAATCAAAAAACCTCGGGCTCAAGACTAAAACAAAACTATAGTTTCTCTTTGGAAAGGGGTAGATTTTCTCCATCAACAGCTGGCAGAAAGGCTGTCACAGTCTGTCATTCATTCTCTGCTATGGATTTTGTTCTGCCAAGCAATGTCAGTGCTGCCTTCTCCACAGTAAACATTACTAGTGCTGTTTTCTCCAGATGTTTCCTGTTAAAGCCTATCTTGATTAAACAGTATAGACACATAAAATAAAACTGGAGTAATATATTACTGGAATACCAATCACACTAAAAACCAAAACACTTCAGATAGTTACTACCACTGCTTCATCTAATACATTCTGTTCTGCAAGCCCTGTAGTACGACGTATAGACCAAGACAACAAATACAATACAGTACCAACATCACACATTTCTAAAAGTAATTTTCCAGTAAAGAAAATATCCTTCTCTTTTCTCCACATAAATTATTAAAGCATACTTTATCATATATAAAATATACCTAATTTAAACCTCAGTGATGCCTCCAAGATACCCTACCAAGAGATATGGAACAAAGCATTCTAGACTATTAACTAGTCCTATCTCTTCCATTTACATACAACTATATCAGAATATCTTTGCCAATTCCCATATTTGTAGTCTTTTACTTAACATTACTAGTACCTAAAACCTTCTAATGAAGTGGGCTATTAAAGGGAGAAAATTGACCACACAACTTTATCATTCACATATGGGGTTTCCTGAGGTGTTTCTTCTTTGGTATCATTTTATGCCATTTTTAACCAAATCAGATGCAGCTTTTAAGTTTATCACACCACAGACACAAGGATGGAAGTATTTCACATAAAGAAGATCAGAGCAGCTGTCACAAGAGTAACAAACAGAGACAGGCCTCATCTAAACTCTTAGACAAGAGGAGAGAAGAAAGATACCATTGCCAATCTCCACTTTATAAATCAGAATAGAGCCACAGAAAGACCAAGTGAATAATAATATATTTATGGGGGCTGAGAAATACAATCTTCCTGGCAATGATTACATTAGGAAGTAGTGCACTGCAAGGTAGATGTACAGAACAAAAGAATGCTGGCAGCCCAACTCCCAAATGTATTTTTCTGTTAGTAAAACATTACAGTATATTCCTCAGCAGCACACAGATATTTTATTTGTAATATCAATCTCTGTAGCTACTTAAACTAAGGTGTCATCTACAAACAATTTCTACAGTTTGTGTTATGTCTGATGCAGAATCTTGAATCTGAAAATCACTCAGCCTGCAAAAAATATCAGGTCTGGGTTTGCATCCAGCCACCACTCACAGGTTTGCAAAATTCTTTGGATTTGCCCCCAGACCAGTATCACTTGCAAAATGAGAACATATTCTAAAACCAATTTTGTATGAAGGTTAATATTCAGAGGCTCACAAGTGGTTATTAGACTGATGCTATGTATAAGAATCAAATTGTTTTATCCTGTGTCTCCTGATACTCCTTTTAATGATACTGCCCTATGAGCTACTGCTTCAAGCTTTGTTGCCTTCACAGTAGGAAGGCATAAATTTAATCTTGGATTTAAAATGTTTCGAAGACAGTGTTGTAAGCAAAATCCTAGACTTTGTTGAAAAGTGTAAAAAAGAAGGGAAGAGAATGTCATCCATTACCCATGTATTTTTGTTAATCATGCAGCAACCTGCTATGAGAAAAACTTCTGAGTTTGTGATATGGGTCAATCTGTGTGAACACAGGCTTTGAGATTTGGCATGGACAGAGTTTTATATTAGAAAATTCAATTTCAGCACTAGGGTCAAAATGTGGCTCTTCGAGTGTACATTTCAAAGAGAGGTAGCAAGAATGAGTACAAAAGCAATTAAAGAGTCAAATATTTATTTCTTCATTCCCTACTTCATTTCTGGAAACTTGGAATTTAGTCAGAGAGCCCTAAGGTCTTCAAAGACAAATATTAAGTGGCTAACTATATAGAAAGTAAAACAGCTAACTAGAACTACATAGCACAGAAAGAAAATTAGCTCTTTTTATTATAAAAAGTAGCATCTCACATTGTCCAGATATTTCTTGTCTTTTTACACTAAAATTGCTTTAGTCAACAAATTTTTAGGTAAACAGTTTGGTACAGACTCCAGCAAAATTAAAATCTAAACCAAATTAAGGTATATTAAGGTCCAATGTCCTTGATAATATTGATAGTAAGAAATCTGAGACTGTCCACTTGTAAAGTGGTTAGAAATTACAATATTATGTGTATTCAGTTAAACGAAAGTTTGACATTAGAAGTGTTACCATTTTATATTTTCTAGTACAACTAATTACAGAAAGGACAATCACAGTCCAAAACCAGCATTCTGGTTACTTGCTTTTCAGACTGTCAGGTCCTACACAGGTCTTGTTAAAGGTTTTCTTACGGAAGTTGGAGTAATCAGGAAACACTTTCGACCCCAATTTACAGTATGTACAAATCTCACACTAACACACACCAGAGCAACTAAAATAAAACCACGTGGCAACTTCAGCCAAACAAATTACATCAAGCTCCTATATAGAATAAGTCATACACCCTCCAAAGTAGGTAGACAGAAAAGGCAGGCAGAATTTTTATCTCTTTTTTTACAGTAACATTTTGGTTTGCTGTTTCCATGTCCTGTAGGAATGTGATTTTGCTATTAATGTGTAGACAACATATTCTTCTCTGTCAAATACTTCAGATATTGTGAAATACAAAAGGCAGCTTAGGGTCAACATCTCTCAATTATATTCCAATTATGCCTCTTTTGGGTTTAAAATCAACCACATTTGTTAACTACAGCACTTGATAAAGTAAACTCCAAGATGAATGAAAATGCAGTTGCTTCTCAGTGGAAAGGTACATAACCTGTTTCCAGAATGCTCTCTTTAGAGATAACTGTATCCACACTGCCAACTTTTTTATACAATTTATTCCAGCAGACATTCATTCATATAATCTTCAGAAATATGAGACTTCTTGATACTATTAAAACTGTCCCAGTTGCACATTAAGCCATCTGTCAGGATGCTATTAGTTGAGAAATAAGAATGGACTATTTGAAACAGAAATTTGAATGCTGCACTGAAAGGACACACAAAAGTATATCCAGCCTCAATACTTTAAAGGGAAGCCTCCTAGAAAATGCCCCAAAACTGCATTTTGTCCTAAAAGAACAGTATAAGCAAGAGTCCAAAACTTGACTCAGTTTTCCTGAGGGGACAAGAAGAACAGTGGAAGTTCTCTATAGACATAGGATGCAAATTATGCAAAATTCCAACCCTGGAGCCACACTAAAAAGTATTGAATGGCACTGTGCCCACCAGGGACCACATGCCAATGGCAGCAGGATGTTTGCCAGCTATTCAGCTTCCTTTGATGACCCACCATGTGCCAAGAATTTGGAGGAAGGATAAAATCATGCTGTCTTTTTCTTGAATCAGCACTAATTCCAAACAAATATCTTAGTGTAAAAGATAAGACAAAAAGGTCTTGTGACTGCACCTATTTTTATACAATTCAAAAGATTAATTAGTAACCTCAAATAAATATTTTAGTACATTATATATATCATGACCTGAGATGAATATTATATGCATTTCTTCCAAGACATAGCAAAAAGCCCTTCTTTTCTATTGTAAGCTACATTATGAAATGCTATTTACCAAAAACTTGAAAAATATATTTTATCATGAAAATGTCAAGAACACAACACCAATTGCCAAACTGTAATCTGCCAATAAAATCTCTGAACTTCACACATTATTTGAGCCAGTACTTCAAAACTTGCCAGAAGATTCCTCTTATTCTGAATTTGAGGTTGACCAGGAACTCGGTGTCACGTTCCGATGATTAAACTAGAAATACCTAAAACAAATTTCAACAGCATTCCTACCCAGCTGTTTTTTAAAAGGATGTGTTTGCAATGAACCCAACCTCAGACCAGTTTCAAAGGCATATAGTACAAGTCAGCAATCTTCCATCTCTTCACAAACAGCAAGACAAATATTCTGCCAACAATGCAGGCATTACTGAGTTAAAAACTCAAAAAGGTAGCGATACATGTGTACTCGGGATTCATTTCTAAATAATTTAAATATTGACATTGATTCAGAAGAGAACCTGTCTGGAGAGAAAACATACACACAAAGGGTCCAAAAATTTCTAATTCCAGTTGAATGACTTCTCATGTTTTATTCAGCTGATTGGTTCATAAGAAAGCCATACTAGAAGATTCATCACCCTGTATTTGGGAGCTTAAGTAAATTAATTTGTATTTGCTACAGAGTTCCTACTGGACAGATATCTATATGACACGTAAAACTGTGCTAGAGGGAACACCATTCTCCTCACCTTTGATGGCACATGACAATTCAGAGTCAAATATTATGGAAACCTACTATTACAGAAAAAATCTCCTAACAGGTATTTTGAGTGCTAAGATTTAGCTGCTCTAGGATTTTTCAGACAAAATAATTATGAATCATATGCAACTGCTACATGTGAAAGAACTATATGGAAGTACCATAGATTCCAGTAATGCACATTAAGATGAATCCTAGAACGCTCTGAAAACGTTCTTTTAAGATACAATATGAGTAGTTCCTGTAGTTTAGGAGGAAAATAAGCAAAAACTACTTACATATTTGTCATCTGATCCACTGGCTATAAAGCGTCCACAGGGAGACACCGCAATTCCACATGGATAGCAGCGGCTACTGTGCCCTTCAAAACGACGTTCACACCTACAGAGAAGTTTCTGTGTTATTAATACCAACTAAAAATAACGTCTTTTACTGCCATTTTCATGAAATCCTCCTGGTATCATGTTTTTCTTAGTCTACCAATTCACTAAGGCAAATCCACAAATCAAGTTTTAAATATATCAGCAGTAGAATTTTGTCAGAACAGGAAGACAAAGAATGTTAATGACTAAAAATAAAATGAACAGAAAAAATTGCCTCAGGACAATGACCAAACCCATGCTTTGGCCTAGTTTAGATTACAGGGATAGAAACATCATTAATAATTAGAAAGGAGGAGCTCTGATGCCTATCAGTTAGCTAAGGGGAAGGTGTTGTGAAAATCTGCTCCATGAAGATTTATAAATCTCCCTCAAGTTATTCATATCAAATGAAGATGCAGTATGTGGAATCATGACAAAAATCGCTTGCTTTTCTCACACCCAAATCTGAATATTTAACCTTTGTTGTCTATTTATATTTCTACTCCATACATTCATTTAATGTGTATGGTAAGTCAAGAAAGATAATATCCAAACATTCCAAAGTGAAAAATCTCTCTCTCTGTTATATAATAGTATGTAACTTATCTGTGTTAAAACAGTCTAAAGGAAGGAATAGATTTTAAATTAATGCAATAAATTAATTTATTACTTTTCATGTAGAATAAGTTTTAAATAGTTGAGCACAATTGGGCCATTTAAAAAATTTTAATGAGTTGAAGATTATTATCCACCTAAAAAGCACCACATGGTTGTAAAGAACTGATAGCTTCGCAGTCAGCACAAAACTAATGTTAAAACAAATTATTTCACGTTTTCCTCAATATTAAGACATTTTAATACAAGTTTCAACACCATTCAGAGCTGTCATTTACATATGTATACCTCATTTCAGAAGTCTGTTTTTATACCTTTGAAGTATTTTTTTTAAATAGACTTATAATAACCTATATTCTTCTTTTGTCTTTATTATGAATGCTGTCAACCTACCCTTCTTACAAAACAAATTCACATACTTCACCATAGTGAAGATGTCATATATATATTTTTTTTAATGCATGCTAGATCCAGGAACAAATTTGAAATAGTAAAATCTCCTGCCAACTCCTGTGTTATACATGTTTTCCTGGCCAGTGAAATCACAGAAGCTATGTAAATTCAATCAACTGAACCGATAGCTCTAAATTTTTATACCATATTGCTCTGTTGTAGACACACATGGATGCATAAGAATGCACTAAATGCCAAGCTGGTTTCATTCACCCGGGTGAAACAAATACATTCTTTGTAACTGATCTAATTGCTATCTCTTCTCAAAGCATAAAAGAGACACTTTTGAATGCATGAAAAGACATCACTTTATAGAGCCTAACTCTGAACTTTACTATATTCTGTATAACAAAACTACTGATATTAACAGACTTTTTGAGCATACAGTAACCAGACACTTCACCTCAGACAAGTTCTATCCTGAAACTGCTAAAATAACCCAACTTATGGGAACACTACAGTTCAAGAGAAGCAACTTATGAAGAGAGCCAATTACTGTGACTTTGTAAAAACATTTTTCAACTTCATTTTTTTCACAAGAATATTCAGAGACTTTCAGTAACCAATGGCCACATTTAGTCTATTGAATAATCTGCCTCTGTTCAAGCCTCCTATTTACAGCAAAGGAGAATACTATCTACCTCAGTCTCCTCAGCATTTTCCTCCTCAGTGAGGCTTCCACACAACATTATATATTGTGTAAACTTCTACAACTTAGCCTTGAGTCCCAGTTGCACTGTTTGCAAATTTCAGGGAGACTTTTTTTTCTGAGTGACTTCTTATAGAGAATTTAAGGAAAAAATTCTCTTTAATCTTGTAAGATACATCAGTATCATGTGAAAGAAACTTCTTCATGAGAAAAATAAGCAAAATTCATATCCACTGTCCCTCCCAAAGCTGTTTTCAGGTTCACCATTCTTCCTTAAGTAGAGCACTGGTCATCAGGACTACTTCTAAGTGTTTAAGACCTCATTGTCAGGGCCTGTAAAATATAACTTCCTCAATGGGGTCTTCTTCACAGAAGAGCCTTCTAATTAAATGCTGCAAAAAACTTCCTTTCAAAAGAAACATCTCTGTATTTGTGACCAATAACTCAAAAGTTTCACCTATAAACAGATATGTAAGAACTAACAGGATTCCAAGGTTTTCACCGATCTTTTCTCTGCTATACCACAGCAATATAACGCGATGTCTCAGTCATAGAGTAGTGCCCTTTTTCTTGTGCTAGTGCAGCCACAGTAATAACCAATACCCTGGATTCTATTTTCTTGTTTTCTTGTTCAACTTTTCCATTATATCAGGATATACGTTCCACTACAAGTTCAGCTACTTCCCCAACCCCTCAAAATCCTACTTAAAAAGACATTAAAAAAAACTGATTCCAATTAAACTTTCCACAGAATTAAGTAGAAATTTTGTTACTCAATCTATTAACTCAAGATATTTAGAGGTATCACAGCAATGGGAAAGAAAAAGTGGACAAAAAAAAATCATAGTATTATTAGATAGATACTATGTGTATGATTTTAGCTTATTTTAGGCATTATCTTCTTTCAGGCATTTTTTTAAGTAGCAACAGGTGGTGATCCAAATTATTTTGGATATTGCAGGCTTTACATGGCCAGCTGGCATGCTCTCCAGCCTCCTAAGAATGCTTTTCTGGTCAGAGCTTTTCAGGGGTTACCATGACAAACATCTGGTAATTGCATGGGACAGCAAAGAGCCAAGTTTTCCCTATGTTCTTCATTGTACATCTTTTAGTCTACATTCCAAAATATGTATCTTTTTATGTTGCAAAAAACTTGAACACTATTAGGAAAAAAATACAATTTTCTTCTGTCTTTGGAAGAGAAAGAATGTGTATCTCTTTATAAATAAAAGAATACTCTCACAAAGAATTCCATCTCATTCTACTTGATGCATTAAAAAAAACAAAACTGCAAACAAAAGTTGTTGTTTTGTTTTTTTTTTTAAACCACTTTCATTTGTATTCTGTTACTTTGTGCCAGAGCTCTGGTATTTGTTCACAGCCCCTTCAGTACCAGCAGATCTACTGAGGCTCTGCAAAATGTGAGTGAGTATAACTTGACAGCAGTAGTAGCTACCTTAGATGTACTGAACACATGGGTTTCATTTAATTGAAACACCAAACCCTTCACATAGGAGTTCCCAATGTTTTTACCATAGCATCCAGCAGGGACCACATCCCTGCGTTCCCCATCCTCTCTACTTTCATGCATCTCCAGCCCCAAACTTGGAGGAGCTCCAGACACTTTTATCCCTCAGAATCTGGATAGCTAGACTCAAAAGCTCCAAGGGGAAAAAAAAAAAAAAAAGAAAAAAAAAAGAAAAAAAAAGAAAAAAAAAAAAGGCAAACCATAGGCAAACCTTTATCTCTGAAGAATCCAAGAAGTAACCAAATTCTGAGTATGTGTATATTTGTATCTTGCTTAGGATGATGTCAAGCAGCTAGTTCACAGTGAAGATGCAAATTGAAAAATCTCAAAATTCTAACTGTATGTCTGACTCTAAGGTCTCAAAGTGCAAATGTGAGAAACAGTATGAGTTCCCTGTGGCTGCAAGAATTCTGCTAAAATATGGTGCCAGAGGAGCTTATGATCTAGTGGCACAGCATCCTAACACTATTTGGAGATTTTGCCTTAATGTCTAATACTACCTTCATACAATTGGCAGATTTGTTCAGAGGCTGAAGGAAGGTGAAACTCAGAGTGTGAGTCAGAGGCAGGCAGTTCCTACCACCATAGGTGTTAGTGGATTGGGTGTTGGGAGCTCTTCCTAACACTTCATCCCTGCTATTCTTATTACCTGTGACAGTCATCTAGCACCTACTACATCTACCTCCTCACACTACATATCAGCATCCCAGACCTCCAGGGTTAGAACAGACCCTTCCCTGCTCTCTCCATTTCTGGGTAGGTAATAAGCACAGCACATCTGACAGCATAGCACAACTGTCTATTTCTGCCTTCCAAATTAATTTTCAATTTCAGCTGTTATTATACACCTTGCTCTCTTACTCAATATCACATCAGCTCCCCCAGAAAGCTTCTAACACCCTACCATTTCTGTGGAAAGTAAAAAAACCAAAATGCTATTTTCATAGAATCAAAAAGTGACATAATGGCTGAGGTTGTTAGGCAACTTTGGAGGTCATCTTATCTAACCTCACTGCTCACATAGAACCAGTGTGGCTTCACCAATGCTAAACAGAGCAGAGGTATCACCACCCACAACCTGTTGGCAGCACTCTTCCTGATACAGCCCAGGATAAGCCTTCTTTGCCTCAAGGGCACATTTCTGGCTCACATTCATCTTCGTCTCCTTTTTTGCAAAGCTGGTTTCCATCTAATTGCCCACTCATCATATATTGGTGCCTGGGGGTTGCATTTGGTGCCAAGAGGACTTTGCACTTCCCCTTGCTGAACTTCATAAGTCTTCTACCAGCTCATTTCTACAGACTTCTACAGACTGAAGCAGGAGCAGAGTTCATGGGTGGGATTCCAAGGCTGGTCAGGGCAATTAAGCCCCAGTCATGCAGTAAGGATACTCACACTGCATCTTGTAACTTGAGTAAATATGCACCTGAAAATCTGATGTCAAGCCACGTCACATAATTACTGACACAAAAAGGATGAAGCTTTATGGCATGATGCCTTTAGCCATAATTTATTGATGAGCAAGGAAGGTCCACATTGGTGCCTAAAAGCTTTATAGGGGATCTGAAATCTGCCTTGAAGAAGAAAATTTTACACTACTTCACATTCTAAAACCTCTCTTGAGGGAGAGGACTACTTGAAATGGCTCATGCAAGAGCCAGAAAATGGGACACACAATTTTTCTCATCATCCAGTCATGAAACTATCTGTATTCATGTAACTTTGCTAGTGAGCTGGTGCTACTAAGAGTTTAGTGAATATTCTAAATGCATTTAATGAAGTGAAGGGTGCAACCCTATAAATTTATGGTTTCCTCCTAACAGAATTAATGAAATGTCCTTTCTTCTGGACATTTAAAGCACAGAATTATCTAATCTAAAAGTGGGAGGAAATGAGAAATAGAAAGGATTCAGACTAGTAAAGCAGAATTTAAGACTGTCATATGAAATTTAAGTGATATATGAACATATTAAAACAACTGGTATTTAGTCTAGCCTGATACTTCCTGTTATGAGTTTACTGCATAAGGGAATTGAATGTTCATTAATTCCTAAGTTTCTACATTCTCTCTATGCATTGGTTTTACAGCACTAGGATGCCAAAGTACATCTCATTGCCATGCATGTTCATGTGCATAACCACTAAACACAGGTGGGACTGGCAGACAAGGAGGCTCAGTGCATTGGAATTTTCTGATCTATCTGGTCTCTGTGGCTTAAAGGACTCAGCAACTTGTGTCATTCCAATCCAGACTTTTCTGAGATATTAAATTTAATTGGTGGAGTGTTGCCTTCAGGGGAAGGCAAGGCGACCTGGTTTCAAGGAACAGCACGGCAGCCCAGTCTCCCCTGGGCCACTCGGGCCAACGACACACGCAGGCACCAGTGTGGTGGACGGTCGAAAGCATTTATTATCTTATCTCATGGGTTTAAATAGTCTTGGGGGACTGTGCTACGTCAGGGGGGGTTGGTAGGGTCTCTAGGGTTAGTCAGGAGTGGAAAACTACTGGGTTAGGTGTGGTTACATTCTTTGGGGTAAATGGATAACATGTTGCAGGGTGAGAGGGGGAAGGGGTCTTTCTTTCCGTCACATCCCGAAATCTTCCGTTCGCCTGTCCCTATCTACTACATCTCCCCCCTCCTTTTCATAAGTAACATGAGGTAGTCGTAGATATAGGCACTGGAGTGAGGTACAAACTTGTAACTTGGTAAGGAAAAAAGGGTTTTTGGTAAACCTGAGTAAATCTCGCAAGGTGAGTTTCGAAGGCTTTTTGCAGCTGACTGTGTTTGCACTTTTTGGTTTACAGCATTTGTTGCTGGCCTACAAACAGAATGTTCGCCCGTTCTAGACGGGCCTGAACAAATGAGACTAACTTGTTCAGCAGGCATGGTCCTATGGTAACAGCTAAAAGCAGTATTGCCAGTGGACCTACCAGGGCAGAAATTAAAGTGGTGAGCCAAGGTGATTGATTGAACCAGGATTCGAACCAGCTCTGCTGGGTTTCCTTGTCTCTCTTTCTTTGAGCCAGTCTATCTCGGAGTTCTGCCATGGAGTCTTTAACGACTCTTGTATGATCTGCATAAAAGCAGCATTCTTCTTTCAAAGCTGCACACAGTTCTCCTTGTTGCATGAACAAGAGGTCCAGTCCTCGCCTATTCTGTAAAACTACTTCTGAAAGCGAAGAGACTGATTTCTCTAGATAGGAGATGGATTTCTCGATCTTCTGCAGGTCTTCATCGATGGTTATTTGCAGCTGAGAGAGTCCGTGCTGTTGGGTTGCAATGGCTGAGACACCTGTGGCTGTACCAGCTGCTCCCAGGCCGAGCAGCATTGCGATAGTTATACCTGTGATTATTTCTCTTTTGTGCAGTCTGTCAGGTTCTTCGAAAAGGTGGTACACTTCTTCATTTGAGTGGTATAGGACCCTAGGAACAATCAGAACTTGGACACAGAAGTTAATAGAGTCATTAAATTTGGCAAGGAACACACAAGGACTCACTCCGGATCGCTGGTAAACCCACATCTCAGATGCGGATGGGACCACCCACTTACTGATCTTTCTGTTGGGCTTGACAACTTTAGTGCAGAAGTTGCTTTTCTGTTTTGCTAAAGTTGCATTACCAAAACATTTGCCTTGTCTTGTGATTTGACTCAGGGTGATTTTTCTGCGGGGAGTGTCCCATCTGCACTGCTGGGGGGCACTGGCTGTGGAGTAACTGAAGGGGGTGTCTAAAGCGATGCCTTCGTAGAAAGGGGGTTTAACATCATAACAAAGCCAACAGGAGTTAGTCAGGTTCGGTTTGGTTTCGTTTAGGGTTAGAAAGGTAGCTTCTAGTATATAAACACAGGGGTGTTCCACGGGCTGGTGGAGGGTTCTATGTGACCCTTTTGCAGCTTGAGGTCGACCAGTTCCAGCAAGGCTGCCATTCGAGGCTTTGACAGGGGCCACTGCTCGATCCATACGGGGTCTGGTGATTTCTAAGTCAGTTTGATTGGCAGCAGTGGGTGTACGGCAGTGGCCCTTATTATAAATTTGTAATCTTGACTCTTAACATAGCAAGGATGTCTCTTCCTATCAGGGGTGGAGAGTTTTGCAAAATGTAGGGGTGGATTGCTACTGTTTGTTCTGGTCCCTTTTTTGTATGAAGCGTTATGGCTACTAATTGGGTGCTTTTCCAAGCTCGGGACGGCCCTCCTACTCCGTTCACTGGGGGGACTTCTTTGCACTGCCAGTGTCGGGGCCACAGTGCTTGGGGAAAAATCGAGCAGTCTGCTCCTGTGTCTGCTCAAAACTGAAGCCCTATGACATGGGGGTCCTGACTGCCATAAAGGCGGCACGTCCCCCACACCTTCGGTGGCTCCTTCCCTATTTTCATGGCCAGGGCCACCCAGGGGTCCCGTTCTGGGGCGTCTCCTGCTGACCCTGCGGCACAGGCGCTGTTTGCGGCGGTAGTGGGTACGAAGGTACCGCAGGCTGTGTTGCGAAATTCGCTGGCGAGGGTACGAAGCTGGCTGCCTCCCGTGGGGGTATGGGGTATAAGGGCGCCCCGTCCCACTGGGGGTTGGCATAGATGGGCTGCCTTGCATTTGCAGCGGGAGGAGGCTGGGTGCAGCCCGCACGCCCCCTCCCTCTCCCGTTTCCCTGGGGCCGGGACCTGCATTCCTTGGCCAGATGCCCCTTCCTCCCGCAGCCCCAAACAGGCTCCTCTCGGGCGTGCTTGGGGTGGAGGCGCCGCGGCGGGCTGCCATGCCAGCTGGGGACAGCTCAGCGCAGGCTATTTTTATTTCTCCCCAGTCGGTAAACTGGGCTGGTTTGTATTGTGGCTGCTTTTCGGTGCGGCTTAAAGCTTTACTTGGTTTTGTTTTAAATTGCATTGGCTCTATTCTCTTCGTCTCAGAGTCCCAGCCGGCTCCCGGCAGCTCTTCCGAGCTGCCGGAGCTGCTGCCGGACTCAGAGTCGGAAGTCGAATGCCAGCGCACTTCCGGGGCTCGGTGCCGTTTTGTGCGGCTCCGACCCCGCTCCTCCCCCCGGGGGTGGCGCCGCTGCCGCCCCCCGGGCTCGCCCTGCCTCCTGCAGGGGGGTGTTTCTCCCTTATATGGTGGCAGCGTCAGGCGCGGCTGCCGATTGGCTCCGAGCCCTCTGCTGCTCTCCTCCTCTTTCTCCCGCACACGCGCATTAGCGAAACTCTGCGCCTCTGGGCTCTTTGCGCCGAGACTGCCCGCGCCCCGCCCCTCCCCTTGGCTGCCGGCGCCATTTTCAAAGGCGTATGGAGGCGGCGTGGGCAAGATCTCCTCCCGAGCCGCGGCTCCCGCGGCTCTGGCTTCCCCCGCCAGTCCCTGCCAAAAGAACTCTGCGCGCTGCTGCACCTCCGGTACCGGGTCATCGACCGGCGGTGGCGGGGCGGATGGGGAAGCCGCGGATTTTTGGGAGGTTTCCGCGGGGGGTCCCGGGCCCCCGCCCGGGGAGGGGGGCGACGCGCCGGGCCCCCCCGGATCCCCGCTCCCGGGCGGATCGCCCTCAGGGGTAGTTTGCGTTGCCGCTCCTACCCCTAGCTTGGGTGTAACCAATAAACACGTACGCGCTGCGCTCCATGTCTCTTGCTCTTCTATTGCTCTGCGCAGGGCTTTCTCTACTTTTCCCCACGCCTTAAGGTATTTGCCGCTGCCTGAGGATTTCGTGTCCTCGGCCAGCGCGGCTGTGCATTTTTCCCATATCTCCGGATGCAAAACATCCACAGGGCGTTCAATTGCCCCAAGCTCAAGCAGCCTTGCTATAGCAAGATAAAAGTCTTTGAGCTTACACTCAATTCCCCATTGCTTATGAACCTCACTTACGACCCTGGCGATGGCATCCATGATGATCGCGGGTCCTGGGACGTCTCCCTTGCCGAGAACACGGTTCCACCGGTCCGGCCGCTGCTCTTGTCCAGGCGACACCCGCTACCCGAGCGAATTATTCCCGGGCTTCGGCACCAGTTATGTTGCCTTCAGGGGAAGGCAAGGCGACCTGGTTTCAAGGAACAGCACGGCAGCCCAGTCTCCCCTGGGCCACTCGGGCCAACGACACACGCAGGCACCAGTGTGGTGGACGGTCGAAAGCATTTATTATCTTATCTCATGGGTTTAAATAGTCTTGGGGGACTGTGCTACGTCAGGGGGGGTTGGTAGGGTCTCTAGGGTTAGTCAGGAGTGGAAAACTACTGGGTTAGGTGTGGTTACATTCTTTGGGGTAAATGGATAACATGTTGCAGGGTGAGAGGGGGAAGGGGTCTTTCTTTCCGTCACATCCCGAAATCTTCCGTTCGCCTGTCCCTATCTACTGTGGAGACAACAGGTATGGCTGAGTATAAATCAATGCTAGATTCCTGACTTCAGAAAGAGCAGCAATGTCTCCAAAATACACTTTATACACACAGCAGTGTGAGAAAGGATAGTAAAGTTCCTTGTGTCTTACAGATGAGCGAGTCTACAAGTTTTCATCACAAAGACACTTCAACTCCTTCAAAAATGCAAGAATGTATTAACTTTTTGTATCTCCTGATCATTAAATGCCTAAGAGTCTTTTATGGGAATCCTGAACCTGATGATTATAATGTCATTCAGATTTCCACAGCATCTCAGCCTAACTCTTGTGTTCATTGCTTTCACCTTGGACACAAGAGAAAGTAATTTTACTTGTTCTCCAAGTAGTCATTCTTTTAGACAATAAATGGCCTTCATAATATCTTGGAAGTTGGTCAAAGGTCATTATATTACTCTAAAGCATAATGTCTCATAGTTCATTATCCTAACCTGAAGAAGAGTAGCCATAGTTTTCTTCTTCCAAGAAAAACTATATTCCTTGCTTGTTTATTCCCAAGTCTGTTTTGTAGATAATCTGGAGCTTTTCTTAGCTTTAGTCATAAATGAGGAGAATACAGGAGAACTCTAATAAAGATTCAGAGCCTTCCGATGAAGCTTTACAAATCCATGCATTTCAAAGCAAATGGAGCAGGAGTCTGAGTAAATTCAAAATCCACTAGCAGTGTCCAAGATTCCCTCATTTATTGGCAAGATGACCTGGCTGTATGAGGTTGGCTGACATCAGAAAGTAAACATGTCTTTTCTTGTACCACCTTCAGAGGAACCCATGAGATGTTTTGGCACTCTCTGAAGGAATCTTGGAATGCTTCCAGATCATCAATAGTGAAAGAGGAGACAGACAAATTCACAGCTTTATCCAGAAAAGACAATGAAAATTGAAGTTGCAAAATAACTTCAAACTCAAGAACATAAGAAAAGTTAAATGAATTTTCCCTGGGGGGAAAAAAAAAAATGTAGTTTGATAACACAGGTTGGGTTTGGTTGGTTGCAAAATTTTGGTAGACCTCAAAGCAAAAATATCACTATATTCAAAGCTTATAAAGCTATAGGCCAGGTCAACCTGTTTGAAGATTTAATCTATGAAGATCAAAAAAGAAACCAGAACATCCTGCTATGATTCTTTAGTCAACTGTGAGAAAAGAAATGTATGTCATATGAAGAGGAACTATCAAAGAAACTGAATAAAAAAGCCCCCTAAGAGTCCAAGGAAAATGTGCAGTTATTCTGCAAATTATTTTCCAAGCTTTCAACAGCAGCATTGAAGAGCACTGCACTGAAGGGATTTTTTCCCCCTTATTTAATCAAAATTTTGTACTTTACAGAATTTTTATAAAGTAACAATGGATAGATTCTCAAGTGCAACAAACAGATTAAAGAAAAGCAAAACAATTTTCACTGTGGACATCTAGGGAAGACATTTAGAACAAAAATCAACAAACAAAGTGGAGATCTTGGAGTTAGTGTTACTATCCACAGCACTGCAAACAGTATAAATGAGAAGGTGGACTTACCTTTGCTATATTGCAAGAATACTGGACAAAGATTTCACTAAACAAACTCTATTCTGGCAAACCCAAAGCAGAAACAAAGAGATCATTCCAGAGGAACTGGAAATAGTTGTTGATGCACCAACTTTACAAATCAACATCATCAAGAGATTAAAGGTACTGGCCCACCATAAGGTTGTTTAGGAGCTAATCTCTCCTGTAAGTATTCAACAGTGCAAGGGATGGACTGGATTTGATTGGACAAAACCTATGAACAAAAAAATAAGTGTTCAGTCTGTGTAACTATAGTAGACGTAACACTTCAGCAGATACTTGTTCCAAGTTCAGACATTTCCAAATTTAGACATTTAAAATTTATGTGAAAAACACCTGGTGAACACATAGGAAAAATTGAACCTTTTTACTCCTTTTGAGAATTTAGGAACAGATTTTAAATTATAGAAGACTCAGTCTCTATAAGACTCAGTCTGAGCAATGGCAGAAAATTTCATTTTTAAAAGTGTGGTTTGTTTTTATTTTTTTCCTTGAAAATTGCTAACAAGTGAAAAACAAGGTTTATTTCTATTGCTTCTCCACAAAAGTTAATACTGCTGATCACTGTAATGTGTAACAAACACACATATACATAGCACCTCACAAGCATCCTTAAAATATCTGTCATTAAGGACTTGAACTACGTTTTGAAGCTTGGCTAATAGAACACAGCAGACACTAGAATACACTAACCTAGCCAAATGAAACATACAGCAAGAACATACATAAATTTGTTCCTTCTTCTCAAGACATATTCATTTAATTGATTGCCCAGATTTTACACTTTAACTATTTTACCATTCACTGACTTTACTTATATTAGTACTTAGAAACAAAGAGACAGATAAGTGATCTGTGAAAAGCTTTCTACTTTTTCATTACTCTTCAGCAACACCGTTTGAGCAGCTTATTAGAAAAACATAAGAAGGTAACATATTCCAACCCCAGTAGTCTCTAGTTTCATTACTTTCTGGCATTGAGCGAAGGTAATACAGCAATGATTTTGAAAAGAACACATATGCCCCCTATAGACTTAATGTATTCTTACCACATAAAGATGGAAGTAAATGAAAGGCTCATTAAGCCCAAATAGAAAATTCAGTACTAGAAAAAGATATATGACATCTTTCCATAGATATGTTTACATACAGAAGAAAGCAAATAGGAAATTATACTTTAAAGCTTAAACATACTCCCCTTTTCTTTTAAACATAATTCTTTTGTCCTCCACAACAGAGCTTGCCCCAGGTATTACTTTTCCTGAGCAATGTTCCCTCCTTGATCTATTCATTTGTCCCAAGGCTTTCCCAAAATTGAAAGGTGTTTAGAAACTGTGTAGCATTTAATTCTGAGCTTATGGTAATGTATCATGCAAACTTATAGCACTACATACATGGTTCATAAAAGTGTTGTTGCAACTGGCTTGTATTTTAAAGGATAGATTTTTACTTCTTTTAGCAGTAATGGCATGCTGCTTTGGAAATATCATTAACATTCAGTTCAGTGCACCATCATTTATACATATACAATTAGATGTACAAATGTGGGTAAACATAGGTGATCAATTCTAAATGTTTAATGGCTTCCACATACCTATAATTGAGGAATAAGCACTATGTTTGGTCTCTAGAAACTAGCAAACTTCAATTAAACTGTAGTTCAGATTCCACATCTAAATTTCTACTGGTATATGACAGCAAGTATGAATTCTGAATAACAATAAAACATAGGTTTTTATTCCAAGATACCTAACTCAGTCTTACCTCAGTGTTCTTAAATCCCACAGTTTGATGCCATCACCTACAGCTGTGGTCAGGAAAAGGTTGTAAGCTTCAGGTTGCTGGGTGGTGAAGGATGATCCCTGTAAAACAATAAACCCGTTTCAGGTAACTATTCTCATGGCATTAATTATTCATAGAATATCTTGAGATGGAAGAGATCCATAGGAATCATCGAGTCCAACTCCCTGCTCCATGCAGAATTATGCCATATGATTAGGAGCATTGTCCAGATGCTCCCTGAACTCTGACAAGCTTGGTGCTTGGACCACTTCCCTGGGGAATCCAGTCCAGTGACCAACCACTGTCCCAGTGGAGAATTTAGTCCATCTAAGAAATAAGCAGTAAATATTTGTTAGATTATGTGAAAAAAATCTTGTCTGCACACACACAAAAGAGAGGAAAAGCATGCAAAGAGCATGTAGAGGAAGTCCCATAACCCAGTCAGAGAAATGGAGCACAGCCTTGGCTCCTCTCAGTGCTGTCCCAGGACAGCAATGAGCCCTTTGGTCCAGGGGTGACCCCCACCAGGACAGTCAGTGAGACAGGCCATCTGGGGCATCTCACTGACTGACAGGGATTACAAAAATCAGGGTGTGGGATCCACCACATGAAGCAGGGGAAGATCATCATGTGATTGCACAAGACATTACAGGATGTTTAGGAAAGAAAATAAGGGCAGTGAAAGGGAGGGAGCAAAGGTTACTTCAACAATTGATTATAAGACATTGTTAGCCCTGGGCTGAGTGTCCAATTTCCATTGACTTCAGTAGCAATTGCATTCATTCATCACAAGACTAATTTTGGCTTCATACTTTTAAATAATTAAATCCAGTTTAAACCGCTGATATTTTAACATCCACATTGGCAAATCCCAGCCTTTTTGCTGGCTACAAACTTCTTTCTCCAGGGAACCAAATTGAAACAGTTAAAAACACTTTCTTTTCTTTCCTTACCATTCACTTTCTTGATTTGGCTGAATGCAGCACAGATACCGCAAGGTAACTCCCTGCAATCGGTATTTGACTGCCAGGAATCTTCTATTCATTATGAAAGCTGGTGCATACTAAGAGATGAATTAAAATGTACTGTGCAACCTATTTCCCAACAAAGACTACACATTCTCACATCAGCTCTGTATAACAATAAGAAAGAGTAATGCAAAAGATAAAGACAGTAATAGTCCAAAGGACAGTATTCATTAAAAGTTACTGAGCACCCATTTCTGTGCTTTTGAAATATTTGCTTGCCATCCCTCACTTCAGCCAGCACTGGTCACAAGAGCCCAAAACAAAAAGTTCTACAGACACATACACACTTTTTGCATTATTCCTTTACTAGAGAATACAGGAAAAAACTAAAGGTAAGAAGTGCAACCCATTTTTTCCTTCTCTGCTCTGAAACTTTGTCAGTAATATACTTTATTAATACATATACTTGTATCTTCAAACTCCATTTGCTACTGAATATTGATATACGAGGACAAGAAAAAATACTGGTTGGGATAATATGCAAGGTGAATTGCTGAATTTTATCACTATTTGTCACTGAATTGTGTTTTTATAGTCCATCAATTTATGATACCTATTATTTATGAGAAACTGATGCAAAAGGTAGCAAAATCCCAAACACTTGAAACTATTCTTTCATTCTGAAAGACAAATCCCTTTCTTCTACCCCATCAGCATCCTCATCCACCACTGTAATCCCTTCTCAGTTTCTCTCTAGATTAACTACACTGTAACCTTCACACAAAATTTGGCCTCAAGAAGGATATGGTTCTACAGAATCTTGCTTTCCTTCACTAATTCCTTATGAGCACCATTTATGTCATCCAAGTGCAACTAGTCTACACTAAAGGCATCTATCAATAGACATCAGAAAGTACTCCATGCCTTCTGGTGATCTCATACTTTTCCCAACATTGTAACTTCAGTTAGGAAAAAGTTAACTGACTGAAACTTTAGAGTTACCCATTGGATTTTTCAGTCTTCACATCAAGTAGACTTCCTAATGGATCAATGAATTTTGAAACAAAAGGGTCTGAACAGAAAATTGAAAATTTTGCTGTTTCTGTGAAAATGAATACTCTTCAACTGTGCTAGCAGAACATAATACCATCCAAATACTTGTGGCTCACAATGACAGTTTTCTGTTCAAAGAATACATTTTTCACCTTTACAAATGCATTATTTACACTAAAGCTCTGAATCTTTGTGATCCAATCTCAAATTACCATCTACTTTGGTATCTCAGATGTTCCTAAACTCTGAGACAGGAAGAGAATTTTGATATGTCAATCAATTCATTTTACTATGTCTCTTAAAATTCAGTATAAAAAGCAATGGACTGTTATAATAAGCTTAATCAAAACACTGAAGACTGAGATGAATGTCACACACACTGGCAATTGCAAACAATCTCTAGAACAGATCAAAAGAAAAATTTTAAATCAAAGTCATTACATGGCAAGTTATATATACTTGCTTCAGCTTGTTTTGTCTAAAATCAAAAATAAGAGAATGTCACACTGATCATCTAGGTTTCCAGGATATCCTGCATATTTTCTAATTGGCTAACAGTTTTTTCCAGCATTTAATTGGAACATACTTTCCCTAACATTTCCCATGACCCTCAAAATAAATTTGCTTTTTTATTCATTTAAAGAGTAAATTTTATGATTATGCCCGCTTGATTATCCAAGTGGAATCACAAAACTGCCTTGGAACATGAGAACTAATTTGCATGAATCTAAACTAGAAAATGCACTTCAAGAATATACATACTGCAATCAGAAGTGAGTATTTAGTCCACACAATGAGACTAAGAATAGTCCAAAGGAAAGCCTTCATAAATTTTGGGGTGTAGGCATCTTCAGCATGAGCTCTCTTTCCACAGGTTTGTTTCCATTGAATCATGTCTCATCACTGGAGAACCTTAGATTCCAGTGTGCTTCATACTTTAAACAGAATGTAGTTTGCACACAGCATTTGACACATTTTTATAAGTCTAATTTTCTCTAATAATTTTAAACTATCCAGTGTAATAAAATATTTGATGTGTAATTTTCCTATTGACTTATCTAAAGCATTAGTCTTACATAACTGAAAAAATAGAAAACTTTTATGTATAATTGTCCCACAAAATGGTTAGTTTTCTTTGCTATACCACATATATCTAGGGTTTTTTTCCCAAGTGAGCAGTTGCCTACAGCTTTAATGTTTTTCTTGATTAAATAACCTGAAGGCACTAAGCTGACCCAGCAAAAAGAAAAGCCAGAACTTTAAGCATGTGTTACAAAGAGTACTGAAATAGTTAGCACAATTTAAAGTGTTTTACCAGATCACATCTATAAGGAAAACCCACAAAGAGTTCTACAACCGTAATAACAAGGACTGTTTTAAACCCACAGAAGCAAGGACTTTCCAACTGAGAATGAAGCACCACATTCAACCAGACCTAACACAGCAGGCATTCCAGAATATATGCTACCATAAGAACTACAAACATGCAAATCAGTCTTCAAGGAAAAAAAGAAGAGCAAGGATGAGGGATTTTAAGACATCTATTCTATTGTAGTACTGAGATTTTTTTTTTTTGCTGCTGTTTCCAAAGTTTCAGAATAAATCAGTGTCAGATTGATCTTCAGAAGAGAACACTTACATAAGGAAACATTCCTGTTGACCTACAGTATTACAATCTAGCACAAGGCAAAAGACAAACAATTCTCTAACAGCAAGATCATTCAATCAGTCTCACTGCTCCCTCTTTTACACTAGAGAACAAATTAAATCTGTATGGACTTATCACAGACTTGTGTTCTTGCTCATCCTCCCCAACATATAAAAACGTACTGATTACTATCAATTCTAGTTTTAGCCTCCGATTTCTTTGTTGATGATGTTGTAGTGATACTACAAATAAAATTAAATAAAGCATAATATACCTTATTTTGACAGATCTGATGGACTGATCGACCATGAGCTTCCTGTATCACTGCTGTGCTGCAGCCTGCATTGAGGTCAAAAACTTCCAATGCTCGATTGCTGCCAGCTGTAAGTACAATATCTGTACAGTTCTTTGTGTTAAAGTTAAACTTGCCTAAAGGAACAAAAGCATATAGACAGAAAAATACAGATAAACATATATATAAACTCTGTTGCATTTATTGCTCTATGAGCAACACCAAAAATCTTACAGCACTAAAAATTTATGTCTAAGGATGAAGACAACATCATAAAAAATTACAAGTTTTTTACTCTAATAGAAAAGGAGTAGTAAATCATCAAATGCTACTTAATTTAGCTGATGCCCATATCATTAAATCCAAAGAACTACAAAGAAAAGAAATACAAAGGATACAAGAATAGAACTCATTTACTGCTGAAAGGCTGGTAATCTCCATTGCTGAAGTCATGGGAAATTTCTGTACCAATTTGCAAACACTCCTCTGTTTGTACCTACAAAGAATAACATCAAATGAATGCTAGTGTTAATGAAATTAGTTATGATTTGTAAACTCCCACTGCAACCACAAATAAAAATGCTTTCTTTCACTAATAAAAACTAAAGCAACAGGAACTTTTCCCTTATTGTTGAGCTCTGTTAAAAACTTGGTAACCAAACTCATTTGGATAAAAAAAAAAAAAATGATATTCATATACAGAAGACTGATTTTCCATCAAATGAGACACTAAAATAATCCTGTATATACACTGAAAATGCTAAAGAGATTAAAGTCTGTCAAGTACCTATGTTCAGAAAGCAGATATACCTCTAGTTTCAGTGTAGCATTTAATGCTCTGATGATAGGGCAATCGGGAAGAAAATGAGAAAACAGTGAGAAAATAATGAAAACAGTGAGGAAAGAATAATTTCCACGTAGACAGGAGGAGAATGAGGGACTGTTCACACACTATCAGAGAAATTTTGCTTTCCAACATACACAAAACTCTTTAGGGTCTTGCGGGTTACCTGCCAGCTCCATGAAGAGGTAGCAAACATGTGAAAACCTCTAAAATGGCTTCAGACTTTTTTTATTAGACAACACAAAACTGTGTCATTATTCAATATAATTAGAACTTTGTTTACTGAAATATATCCACATAGGCAACATGGAACTATTCTTGTAGTAAACAGAAAACATAAGTCCATGGATATGGATATGTGGGGCAAGAAGAGTGTGATTTTCATAGAAGTAATCTTAGGAATACAGAGTTAATAACAACTGTATTGGGTCTGGTTGAAGTGGAGTTAGTTTTCTTCATAGTGGCTTGTATGGTGCTGTGTTTTAGACTCAAGATCAAAACAGCACTGATAACACACAAGGGTTTTAGTCATTGCTGGATACTGTCTGCACAGCGTTAAAATAATTCCTGCATGACAGTTAATATTACACTTGCATTTTAGCACATCTGTCTAATGAAAGTGCAAAAGTACATGCATGACATGGTGTAAGAATCATTACTGTTTCTTTTCAACAATGCTAAAAGTTTGCAAAACTGAGATCATTTGACAAAAGCAATATGGTTGTCAGCCAGATCTGTTCAAAAGAAAAATGCTTAGTGATTTGGTTTTTGCCTTTCTTTGTTATTCTCTAACAACGATGTGCTGGTCTCTTTAGATGGGCATCAGAACTACTTTAGCAGTGATAGGAAGCAGAATATATTATACTGTGTTTTTCAATTTAATCCAGGAACCTTTTGTAGTTTCCACAAGTACTTTATTCAAATAAACTAAAAAATAAACTGGACTAGACTTCAAGAGCAAATTACTTATTTCTATTTTGGGGTAAATCTATCTAAGCTAACTTTAAATAAGCTGAGTGATAAAATAGGTACAATCTAATGAAGGCAGTATGAAGTTTCCTCTGGTCCAATTTACCCTGCTGAAAGAGGCCGATTAAAACAGTTTTTTCCCAAATGCATGAACAATTGTTTGAATGGGCTGAAGTACCTTGCTTCTACACTGCAGACTGTTACACAGCTAAATACCTCACAAGGCATGGTACAGGTGGAATTTCACATAGAAAGCAAATCAATGAACAGTAAACTGAGATTCATCGAATACAAGTTATGAGAAAACTGAACCAAAGTAATAGAGCGGGGGAAAAAAGAAGGGTGCCCATTATTAAAAAAAAAAAAAAAAAAAAAGAGGAGTTTTGTCACATTTAGCAATTTTTTTTACAGAATGTATTTTCTACATGTCTTCAATCTACAGTGCAACTCATTGAAAAGTCAGGCAGGTATTGTGGACACACTGAACTGGACACTGTACATTCATTCTTGTCTCTTAGAAATTGAAGTTTATGTAGCAACATGGGTTACCTTTTTATTATTAGTATCTCCATTAACTAAGAATTAACAAGTAAAATTAGGTAGGCAGATTATGGAAGAAAACTATCCCATAATTCTGTATGACCATATACCATTTCAGTGAAGTTCCGCATAGCAGCTTCATGCCTCAATCCAGGAAAGCACTCCTACTCCTAAACATATTTAAACTTGCACTTAGTATGTTTCTCTGTGCAGCAGCAAAACTACCAAGGAAATAGACCAGCTTTTCCCATCTAAGGATGCAGTCCAATACTGTCTAATATCATCAACAGACAGGACATACCTTTCACAATATCAACTAAGATTTCAGTGTTGTAGGCCTAATTCTTTTTCTTCTTCCATTCAAATCAAAGGTATTTTGGAAGTAACTTTTACCATTTGTTCAGTTTTTTATCTTCTGTAATATTTTGCCCCCTCAGATCACCTCATCCCACACACAGTCTCAGATCAAACTGTATGACTACTTTCACTGGTCTGTTAATGGAAGATGAACTCACCGTTTTAGGTCATCCTTGGTTGTGTCTAGATGGAAACTTAATAGATGAAATTCAGCTCCACAACACAGCAATATAAATGTATCTATAAAATAAAACTGTGCAAAGCGTGCAGTCTTATGGAACTTCTCTTTACCCTGAAACAAAGGAATTTATCAAGAATGGATTCAAACAAATATTTTCTGTCTGAGATTCCTTGTGTTGAGACAGAGCCTTCCTGATCATAGGCCAGGAGGTTGAACTGCTACATAGTGGCCCTGCTTATTTTTGACATCTATTACTCTCAAAAAAAAAAAAAAAAAAGATTCATTCTGCTTAAATTAGCTGGCAGTATATCTTTAGTCAATTGAATCTAATACACTCTAGCTTAATACTCTGAACTTTTTTGAACTAGGGAGTGGACTAAAGGCAAGCAGAGCTGAACCAATGAAAATACAAAATGCAGAGCTGAACCAATGAAAACACAAAATGCAGACCAGACAATAAAACCAAAACTTCCAGACATGCCCACTAGGGTTTTTTTTTAACAAGGTTGATTTTTCTTTTCCTAAATGATCATGAGAAAAACCTAATTTGAAGTCAATGAAGATCACTCATTACATCAGTGGGAGTCACCACTCAGTAGCTCTAGAAATAGGTTTGTTCTACAAAGCTTTTAAAACAGAAGTAGATGAAAATGCAAAACAGTGTTCTCTGTGTCCAAATCAATGGAAGTTTCCAATTACCAGAATTAGGGCAGGTTCCTTATTGTAGACTGACCAGACTCTTAAAGTTCTGTCTTCTGATGCAGAAACTAACCACTTCCTGTCATGACTCCAGCCAACAGAGTTAACTGCACCATCATGACCTAATAAAAATAATAATGGAAATATTATAAAGCTCATTTCTTGCATTAATAAATTTCTCTAGAATTACTTGCAATGTTTTAATATAATTATGCGCAACATTAAAATATATTCTAAGTACAGGTTTCAAGTGGTTGGGTTAAAACTGGTAACAATAAATCAGCTATTAAAATTTTCTCCCACCAAAAACCCAGGAAAATGTCTCAATAAACAAAGATAATTCCAACTGTAATTTTTAAAAGTCAGTGGGAGAGCACTCTCAAGAAACACCCTTGAAATTAAATATAAGCAAATATTCAGTATCGGAAAAAAATCTGAGTATTATATTATAATGAAATGTTATATTAATCATGGTCTGGAAGCCTCTTAAGACATGAAAAAATAGTTGAAATACTGTTTTCTTTATTAACCTTTTCTTTCTGAGATAACTGTTTCGGTCAAAATAAAATGAGCATGCCACTTCAATGGCTTGCTAAAAACAATATTGTAGTCTTACAAAGAAAGAACTTTAAAAGCCAGAAACAAAAATCAAAAGCTAAAATTATTAATGTTATTTAGCATTATGTTGAAGCTGACAAAAAAGATCAAAAAAGAACATGCCAATCAAATTTTAGACTTTGATGCATTTTATTGTAATTTGTCAGATGAAGTCTGATGAATTTCATCTAGCCTTAAAACATTCAAAGTTCTTATGCTGCCCTCTTGTGCACATTTTCTCTTTACTCAACAAATTTTATATAAAAAAATAGTTTGCTTTAAGTTACAGGAAGGCTATTAAGTATATTGGAGCAATTGAGATATTTAATTTTGCAGACATATGTCTACAAAACGTCTTATGAGATATTTTAATTCCCAGTTACCGAACAGCTGTAGAATGTTCCCCAGAAAACTGCACAGGTACTGCACAAATACACATGTAAGTATTATACTGATTTTATTCATGACAAAGATTTCTTTTAAAGGCTTCAATTTTCTAAAAACATTTGGAAGCCTTAAATAATCTGCATAAAAGAAAAAAGATCAACACACAAAATCAATCAAACAAAAAAAGAAAGCCACAACAGAACATACAAAGCAGTTTTCCAAAGTATTAGGGAACCTGAGAAACTTTAGGAAAATCTGAGGTTTGGAAAATTGGAAGAGCCACAGAAAAAGCTTAAGAATCTCTGCTCTCCAGGCCCCACAGTCCCAAAGCACAGTGAAGGAGATGCCAGCTGGCTTGAAAGAGCCCAGTAAAATTCAAAACAGGCATTACTCAGGGTTCCCCAGCCCTGGAGCACATTGAGAAGAAAGGCAGCTGGTTTTGTAAAGAAGCTTCTTCAGAAAGGCCATGCTGGCTCTAACCCTTTACAGCTGTTCAGCATTACCTGCACCTCACTGCAGGACACAGACACCTGAAGAGTCACTGCTGAAGAAGAATGCAGAACTACTTAAGTCTGTAACTCAACCCTTCAGGGAACAAGACTGCATAAATTAGGCTAACAGCAAAACTGCTGTTATACCATTCCTCTGATACTGCCTTATGACTTTTGATAAGCAGCAATATTCAGATGTTAATGCTGCCTTGAAACTGAAATTTTTTAGCAGGATGCAATTTCCATTTCTTGAATCAAAAATTTTACATTGCCATTGATTGCAACTCTATGAATAATGCATCATGGTTTTTCATGAAAACACATATGACACTTATAAAACGAGCATCAAAAGTAGAAAGTAAACAGGTGATTGCATGGTAGTCTGAACAACATAGAACAATGTGAATGAAGCAAGCAGGCAACTAATGGTTTGTGGTTCCTAATCCCATGCATTACTTTACCTGGCACTTCAACATTTATGTTGCTTTTGGAAAGAACTACATAAATGTTAGAATGTGGTTTACATTGTTTTTCAGACTTGTGCATTATTAAAAAAAAGACACAAATTAAAAGCATCAATGAAGTAAGTCAGTGAAAAACTTAAGAACTTGCTATTTTAGAAAAAAAGGCCTCATTCTGTCTGCAAGGCATATTTTCATTAATTTCCTCTCAAAAGAAGGATAATATCAGTAATGTTGCCTCCTTTATGTCACTTCTTGCACTAAATAGAATGAAAATTACTCAAAATTAAAAGCTGTTTTCACAAATCAGTTTTCAGAGTTATTTACTTAGAAATAATTCCCTAAAATATCTTATAAATAATTCCCTAAAATATCTTTAAGTAGTCTGGCTTTAATACTTATTAGGGTCAGATAGTAAAAAACATTTATTTTCCATTATGAGTTTTCACAGAAAATGCATACAGCAGGATTGATTTAAAGTCATAAGATTTACACTTATTAAAAATTTAACAGATTGTTCCTGTAGAAATTTAGACATAATCTGGTGTTTAAGACTCTTTTAAAAACATTCATGTTTACACATGAATACACTTTTGTAGTTTTGGATTTCTTCTGAGGAATAGTCCCTCTTTGTTTAATGGTTATTCTCAAGAAGTCTGGAGTTGCAAAGCAAACACATCTTTTGCCAAGTTGTCACAGTCAATTTTTGGCTAATAAACTATCAGAATGTACTGCTACAATATATACATGCATTATTATTGAAATAGATTGCCTTTTTCTCTTTAATTATTGTAATATATATTATATATACATCATGGTGAAGATTTCTGTATACATCATCATAGATTGCTTCTTACCCCACAAAAAAAAAATTGAGAAATGGGAACACCTGGTAGTCAGTTTCATTCTAGGACAAAATTAAGCAATCAGAAATTTTACATCTCAAATATCAATACTCCCTCTTTCTTGTTATCAGGGTGATGTAAGTGGAATCCATGCTATTTTAGAGCAAACTCAACCATATATATTTTTATAATATCATTCATAATTTACCTGAAAAAACATCATGCACATCAGTGAGATTGGAATTGAATACCAGCACAGTTTTGTCAGCCAGGCCACAAGCCAGCAGCTCTCCATCCCCTATAAAGGAGATCATTTAATGATTTACATCTGAAAGCAAAAAGGAGCCAATATGGTGCTTCTTTTAATAATAAAAAAATCATGTAGGCCACTACAACAAAACAAAACACAGATATTAATTTCATACATTTAACATTTTTTATGGATATTACAAATCAGTGTTGCAGAATTTGGTAGGATTTTGTAGGCAAAATCATTTCTTGTCCTGACATTCTCTAAATAACAAATTTTTAACTCAAAAAAAAATCTGAAGTTTTTGCTTAACTGGGCTTATTTAAGCCTGTGTGTACATGCATGGATGTGGCAGAGACAAAAAGAAAAAGAAAGATGTTTCTTCCTCAAACTAAAAGATTTATACTTAAAACATACTAGTAAAACTCTCTAGAGAACAGAGATGTTTGGAATATATTTTAGCAAAGTGACTGATCACATCTAATTACTTTTATTTATTGAGGATGAAAGTTTCTTGTCCTCAAAACACAAATTTTTAAGTTTTTAAATATTTTGAAATATTTTGTCTTGCAGGGTGTACATTGGCATAGTTATATACATGGTAGAATGCTTGATTGCTAATCTAGGAAGTGCTTTCTGCTTAATCAGATTTACATTGGAACTGACTAGACCTATTGCAAGAGTCATTTATCCAAAGCAGTTAAGAAAAATGCCTCTTTTGGATCACATAGAAGAATTCTTTTTTTAATATTTCAATTTACAATAATTGAATATATAATAAATATGAGTATTTTTTAAACACAAATTTCAGTATTTAATAAACCCTAATGAAACTAAGGGTGTTAGAAAAATTCTTTAGTGAAAGAACTTAGTTTTCAAGTAGTAGTGAGAAAGTCAAAGAATAAATTCAAAAGGAAACAAGACATAAAATCAGAAATAGAAGCCTGTTTCATATGTAGTAACAGTTTGCATAGTTTTGCATGATAAAAAATTATGATCATTCAGTATGTGGTATTGCCAGAGTTCTCTTTTATCCACACTAAATCCCCATCTTTAGAAACTATGCTACACAAATTTTGGATTTCTTTCTGCACACTGACACAACTGCACTTGTTATAAAGCATGTACTTACCAGAATATTGAACACAAAAAATTGGGGTTGGTTTACAAGTAACAGATATCTCTTTCTCATATTTGATTGGAGGATAACTTTCCAATGGATATTCTTTATTTTTGCTTCAAAGAAGGAAAAAAGAAAGAAACTAGTACATCTTCATTTCAGTTACGAAATAAATGTACTTTGGGAATTATTCCAAACATCTTTATAGAAATATTTGCTGGAGAAAATACGTAAAATCCAATGTAAGAGCCAAATTCATTTTAAATTATTATACTTGAACTACTCCTGCCAGTAAGAATTGTGAATTCACAAGATCAAGAATTAAATTTTTTTTGGCAGAAAATGTAAGTCACAAAAGCTCTTAAAGAATCTAAACTCTACCTTGTTTACAAAGACCTTGTGCCAAAATGCAATATTAACTTAAAAAAAGCAATTTAAATAAAAACCCACACAAAACTTAAAACACTATGTAGCTTAACCTATAAAAAACAGTGCCAAAACCAAAGTTAAAATTATCTCAAGTACTCATATAAAGTCTTCCTATGTGTGCAAGGTACACAAAAACTTAGTCTTGACCTATTATAAATGGGTTTCTTAACACTAACAGCTCTTTTTAAATGAGAAAAATTATGGCACCAATCATTCTTTACTGTCACGCTTGTATTACATAAAGCAAAGACTATGTAATAGCAAAGAGAAATGTGTGCAATATCCCCATTTAACATTCCATATACATTAACATGAAAATGCCAACTTTAGAAAAGCTTTTGTTCTTTGTGACCAGTGATAAAAAGTCCACTGGTCAGTTTGCACTATTAAACATACTCTGTTTGAACTCAGAGTAAGTTTGCATTAAATTTAGATAACAAGATTTTAGGGGTGTACAAGGGACATGATCTGAAATCACTTCTCCCAGTGCCATATTCAGTTATTTTTTGGACTAGAACTGCAGGGACTTAGCTTCCAACCATATTTGGCACCCATTCTTCCTACCAACGAAAATCTAAGAAAATAGATATGCATATTTTCCTTTATATGAAGCACTCAAATTTAATTCACAGTCTGATAAACCAAATCACTTGCTGCAGCAATACATTTTATCTCAAATTTACCAAGCCTTAGTTCTAGTGGCAACCTTTACTAAAAAGTTCCAACAACAGAAACATTTTTAATTTAATTTGTTCCTCCTCTAACAGAGCCATTAGATGACTTACCATTTACAACTGGTCTTCCACTTTGATGCCTCTTTTTTTTTCAGGTTAGTATTTGGAGAAAACATGGTCATGCTACACAAGAAAACATACACTCTTACATGAAATATTAAATTTTGCATGGGAGAAACAGCTTATTTCAAACAAAAGCAATCTATTTCTATCTGTGGGTAATGTTAATAGATAAGAGAGCGTACACTTTGATGAAAATATAAATATCTAATATTCTAATGCCTGAGTTTAGACCTTGATTTCTGCGAGTTATTTGTTGAATAGCACATTCTGAAGGTCAAAATCCATGCAAAAAAAAGTTTTCAGACAATACTTTCTGCAAGCTGAAAAAACAAGAGTCTACTTAGATGAAAGAACCTGGCCACTAAATAGGGATTTCAAAAAAGTTGGCCAATGACTAGAAGCTGTGAACATTTTGGTTTACAATGTGTTTTTAAAATTATTTCCTTTGATAATATCATTACTACTTTTCACAGGTGATTAGTTTCACAGTCATGAGCCTACATAACTATGTGAAAAAATATCACACACCAATTAGGCAGGGAAAATAGTAATATTTCGACTCACTGTGGTGCTGCTGTATATCCCGATGACTTAATTTTATTATGGAAAACCAATGGTTTATCCTTCACTGTGTTCTTTACTCCTGTAAGGAAATAATTAAATTTACTTAAAATGTTTTTATAACATTGTATTTTTACTTTTAAAGTAGATATCAAGTATTTATATTGTGCAAAACTATTTCCTTATGTTACAAAACACAAACAACCAATCACCTTAAAATAATGATGACTGAGAAAAGGGAAGATATATGAACTGTTACATGGTACAACATTCCTCCTACTACTTATATGAATAAGTAGAAACCTTTTTAAACTTTGAAGTAGCAAGAATACTGTTCTGAATCACTTTTTTCACCATTCATTTCAGTTAGAAAAGTATTTTCTACCTGCCTCTGCTTAGACTTTGTATGCATTAGCTATAATGTATTCACAGCCTATATCTGGACTAAGGAATGGATCTAAAGATCATGAACAAGCTGCCTGGTGGGTACCTAAAAGTATTTGTGCTCCTGGATGGCTCAGACCATGGCTAATATCAGCATGCCCAGTGCTGTACTAGGAAGCCCAGTGGGCACCCCTCAGCTCCAAAATGAATATTTCATATCAGCAGAAACAAACTAAACAAGTAAACCTTGTAAAGGGGGAAATTTTGTTGATATTCCAAGGGAAAAAACCCAGATACATTGGGACACATTTAATTATGTTGAGGGTAGAAGTCCCATCAAATACCACTAACTATCCTCTGTCTTTATGCAGTAATGTGGCACAAAAAGGCCCTTCCTGAGAAGCTCCCAGTAACACATGCCTGAAGAGACCAAAGGATTTAATTACAGTATTTATCCATCTGGTCATGGGATGTCAACAAAGGCAGCACACTAGTCAGTGCTAGTTGTCCAAGGCAGCCTGGAATTCTAGATAAAACTCTGTAGATGTATTCTGAAAATACCATAAAACCTTAGAGATATAACCTTTAACAATCTAATGGGCACAATACATTCAAATGGTAAGGATTGTTGCTCATCAAAAAAAGCTACAAGTGCTTCAATGGTAACTGGACATCAGATCTCTTCTTTTAAGCAGTAGAATATTGAGACAAAAATTAACTTCCTAAACATCTAGTACTGGCAGAAGATTATTTAGAACAACAAAATACACCAAAACATCTGTTTGGTATATTTCATAATCAAAGGTAAGAAAGAAATGACAAATAACACACAAAAGTTTACTGCATGCTATGGAAAAAGACTGACTTACAAAAATTTAAAACTTCTACACTCTAACACTTAAAATTAACATAAAATTCTCAGACAATAGTTTTTGAAAAAAGAAAAATACTTATAACCATAATTTTTAACTACAATTACATATGTATTATATGAAACATTAACAGAAGTCTAAAATTCATCCTACTGAAGTGAAAATATAATGCAATATATATTTAAAACAAAAATTAACTTACTGATTGTATTAGGCACAAGCCAGCTGGATTTCAGCTACTGTTATTAAAATATGTTTATTAACTAATTTCAGGATTGGTTTATGCTTACCAAGTGTTTTACTAGAAGGTCCTTTCATGTTTTTCTTTAAACTTTTACACAATGGAGAATTCACCAATAAAGTACCCCTAAGTTATAAAATGAAGCACAAAAAATTGATCAGTGCAATGAACAAAAACTTCAGATTAGAAAAAGGTGCTAAAACTAGTTTTTAATTATTTATCTACATGTGCATGTACACATGCAATAGCAATGAAATTTTAAAGAAAACAAGTTAGGCATAGCAAATCAGTTATCTCAGATATTCAGCAGCACAGAAAAGCCTTGGCCCTGACTCAATTCACAGACCATTGCTTTTACATGCCGGATTCCAGTTTTGTGACTATTAACTGATTATTTTATTTTAAGCACTGTACTCTGCATTTTAGTGTATATTGCAGGGGTTTTTTCCATCTTCAAAATGTCAGCATTTTCTCATAAATTATTTCTAGGGACATAAAGGACAAGAAAGTAACAACCAGCAGGGATGCACCAAGGGGAAGTCATGCTTGATCAGTTTGATAAACTACTGTGATAAAACAAGTGGCTTGGCACATGAGGCAAGAGCTGTGGATATTGTCAACTTTGACTGCAGTAAGACTTTCCACACTGTCTCCCATAAGAGCCTCACAGAGAAGCTGATCAGCTGTGGTCTGGATGAGCACACATTAAGCTGGATTGGAAATCAGATGAGCAACCAGGCCCAGACTGTGATGATCAAAATCTAGTTGAAAAGCAGGAACTAGTGGAATAACCTAGAGGTTATAACTCCATTCTATAGGATTCCATGGATATAATAATTCCATTCAACATCTGCACTAATAATTTGGATAAGGGAGCAGGGTGACTCTCACCATGTTTATTGATGACTCAAAGCTGAGAGGAGTGTCTTAAAGAGAAGCAGGTTGTGTTGTCATCCAAGGAAACATTTATTGTCTGCATAAATGGGCCAACAGCAACCTTTTGAAGCTCAACAAGGTGAAATGCTAAGTCCTTCAGCAGAGGAGGAACAAGCCCATGCAGCAGTACAGGCTGTAAAGCAAACTCCAGAGCCAGGCTCTGTGCCCTAAAGCCAGCAGCAGGACAAGAGGCAATACACAAATTTTTAAACACAGGAGGTTCTCTCTCAACACCAGGAAACACTTATTTACTGTGAAGGTGACTGAGCACTGGCACAGGCTACCCAGAGAGGTTGGGACATCTCTCTTCATTGACATATTCTAAAGTTGTTTGGACATTGTGATAAGTAAATGACTCCAAGTGTCTCTACTTGAGCAGAGTGGTTGGACAAGATGACCTGAAGAGGTGCCTTCCAAACTCAACCATTCTGCGATTTCCCCCTCACAATACAACTAAAGCATGATAAGACAAGATGTAAAATCAAACCATGTCAACAAGCAGCACTGTAGAAAGCCGTATGACACACTGTAGTGTCAGATAAAAAAAATCTATCATCCAACATGGAGAGAAAACATTTAATAATTCTGTACCTGGCAATGACTGATAGACTTCTCTCATTCCCACGTGGGAGAAAATCACTGTGCTGAGTTCTTACTAATGCTGGAAGCTTAACTTCCAACACAGCAATCATATCTTCAAACATCGAGGCAATCAAGCATAAAACCTGCAGCAAGCACCATAAGTTAACATTCCATTTACTTAATATAATTTAAGCTCAAAACATAATGCATTTATAATGAAAAGTAAAATCAATTTCTGAAATTTATAAAAATTAATCAAAAATATCCATTTTGTGATTAATCATTAAGAGGATTAAGTGGAAGAGTGTTTAAAGCTACCCTTCAAAAATATGCCAATGTTGCTTAAATGTGTTTTTAACAAACTTACACACATAACAGTGACAGAAATTCCAGCACCACCTACACTAGAGACAATCCTGCAATAAGAGTTATGAGAAAAAAAGCACACATGGAAGAAAGACTGCCCTCAGCAACATGATGAGAACATGCTAAGAGCTGAATTTAAACAAAATCCTCCTCTAAAGCAAAAGACGTCTATGTTATATATGTAGCCTAGATTGAGCTTACATCTGTAGGAAAACTGCAAAATCAAAAATAGAGTACACAGATAAAAATACCTTCCATTTCCTTAAATTCACTTTTGGTGGCTTTCAACATAAATTTTCTCACTACCTGTTGGGATCCATCCCCATACAGGCCACCACCAATTGTTGGCATCAGTGCTTGGCACTAATCAACAGTGGATGGGAACTAACTATCACCATTCATTTATTATCTTGCTGTAAGACTTTCATACCTTCTCTCTGTGAATTCCCACAGGCAGCTCCTCACAGCACTGGCTCCTTTTCTTTCTTCCACACAGCTGCCTAACTTCTCTCCATCTCTATCACAACCAACTGACCCTTTCTGTCCCTAGCAGCACATACAAACCCTTACTGTCCCTAACATGAACACCTGACCCTTTCTGTCCCTAGCAGCACATACAAACCCTTAGTGTCCCTACCATGAACACCTGACCCTTTCTGTCCCTAGCAGCACATACAAACCCTTACTGTCCCTAACATGAACACCTGACCTTTACTGTCTCTTAACACAACCACATGACCCTTGCCCCTCACAGCAGCACAGGCAACAGACTCCAACTCTCTTCTCAACCAGCTGACCCACTCTTTTATAACACCCATCCTTACTGGACCATCCTTATTGTACACAGCTGTGACCTGTTAAAGACAAGGCTGTTCCTTCTCTTTGGTAATTTGTACAGTTGCAACTCCTCAGGGGTAAGTGCCTTCAGCACTGTCTCTATTCTCCTACAATCCATCCTCCCACAACAACCCAAATAGCTTTGACAGATCCTTTAGAAGGATTTAGAAGTAGCACATCCTAACTTTTATTTGAGAAACATATATTTTTTTTCCTCTTAAAAGATTTGCTCTGCTTCTTCAGTGGTCATTCTTGACATTCAAGGTACATCCTGAACACTGTAACAATTCACCTTTTCCTTATTAATCACTTTGGACTGTATATAACCTGTGAGAGCTTCAAACTAGCAGATTCCATAATGAAGAATCAACCCTCTTCAAAGAAATTACTATGCAAGTCACATTAAATAATACAAATCTGCACTAATCTGTTAGCAAAATGTGCAAATATTGATTGAAAATAACTGTAACTGTTAACATTTATTAAAGCAATTTTTACTGTATACTTACCTTTCCATTAGCTGCCTTCCTTGTTAATGCACATAATCTGGCTATCCGAATGCTGAGGTCACTGTAATCTTTACCAAAGAAGAACAAAATAATACCTGCATTTCACAAGGAAAAAACCTAACTCTAAGACAACACAAAAAAATCACTCATACTAATTTAACATGACCCTAATCCACTGTTTTCAGAGTATATAATTCTATTTTACCCTCAAATTTTAATGAAGCAGAATAAGATTTCTTTTGTTTAACACTTATGAACTGCAAAATTGAATAAAAATTCACTGCTAGCCACTACACAGATCTAGCACCAATGTGTCTTCTGAGAAAAGTCACCAGGGCCAGGAAAATATACACAAGCTATTAGGAAAAAAAAAATTTTAAAAACATTTGGTTTCTATTATATTCTGCTATTTCACAACCTAATTCTTACATTATTTATGTCAGACAACAAAAGCAATCACAATATAATAATATAGCTTTTAAGCATACCTCTGTAAGATAAAACAGCTTCTAATTCAAAGTTTGCCAAATTAATTATTAACAAGCCAGTGGAGGTTCCTATCCAAAAATAGCTAGTATTCTGGGAAGAATATCTATTAAAACAAGGAGAAAAATATCTCTGAGTAGGATAAAGAAGCTTTTCTTACTACCATACAACAAACAGAAATCGAGTTTTTTAATGCTTATTGCTCAGTCCCAGTACAACAATAATAAAGCACACACAGAAAAAATACATTAAATTTAAAGCTTTTTTTCCCAAATCTGTAGCTCAAAGTTTCAAGCAAAATTGGTGAAGTTCTGAAAAGTAAGAGCAGAACACAATCCTTGACTTCATGTAAGTGCTTCATGGCACATCTAAAACTGCACAGGAAATACTTTTCTTCAAAAAATTACTGTGGTTTTTAAGAGTTGGGAGATGATAAAAGTATCATATACACAAAAAGAAAATTCAAACCAAGCGGTAAGTCTACTCATAGTTTACTCTAACCACTCTTATATGAAAACCCAAAACACAGGGAAATTCAATGTATGTTTTTACACAATTAAATTACAAGAGAAAAGTCAGTACAAACTGAAGGGAAAAAACCCCAGGCAAGTCTGGAATGTCTGGCTCAGCCTGTGCTTAGTGACAGCACTATTGCAGTTGGGTAATGAAATCCAGCTGCTGCAAACACTACAGAGTAAAGTAATGGGTTTGTTAATTTCAGTTAACAGCCTCACAGGAGAAATATATTATCAAGCATAAGATAATTGTAACAGAATAGCAAGCAGTTGTCATTCTCAAAAGAATTAAAAAAATTTTGATGCCCCAATAAATAAAAATTGGCATCATTTTACTAAATTTTCTAAATAGGAGTCAGTAGGCTTATTAGTTTGATTTAAAATCAGACCACAGAGTTGAAGGATATGAAAAATATGATGCTGTAACTTGGTATGAAAAAACTCCCCATAGTGGCTTAGTACTAATTTTATGCCCCCAACAAACAAACAAACAAACAAACAAACAAAACCCCCAAACCCTAAATGTATACAGTCAAATATGTTAAGAAGCAGACTGGAAAAGACAGTTTCATTTCTGGTTTGCGATACTTTTAACATGATGTGAATAATTTTATTTGTGGTTTGCACTACTTTCATTACAGCAGTAACAGACTGATTTAATTTGCAAATTCTTTGAATTATGTATAAAGAAGTGTCACTATCAAGTTATTACAAACACCATAAAGTGATATATCCAGGAAGTTTAACTCACTCCAAATTTACAATAATAAAATCCATTGTGATGAGATTGCTCAATGTCAAAAAGCTTAGGAAAGTGGGAGATGCCTAATTTTGGACATCAGTGTTCCAAAATTGTTTCATTGTTGCTTTTCATTGCAGACAGGAAAAGCAGTGTATCAGGGTTTGCTCAATTCTTCAGACAAATCTGAAGCACTTGCTAAAACCGATACACGGTCTTTAAAAAGTAAATAGAAAAAAATTTTTATAAACACAAAATTCTCAACACAAAATATAATAGAACTGAATTAATAGCAGAATTTAATGGCCATGGTTGTTTATAAGCAGAACAAAACCTTCAGCTGCAATGTGATAGCTGATATAATAGACCTTAGATGTACTCTGTGAAGCAGTAAGAGGTGGGTATGGAAAAGTGATTTTATCTCAAATCAGAAAATTATTTCAAATTATCCATTACTGTGTATCTATTTCAGGCAACCATGTCCCAAAAGGTGATTAAAAAATAAATGAGACTGAGTTTCAGATATTTTCAAAATAAAATATTAAAATGTTACACAAACCATGCCTTCTACAAGGTACAAACTATTTTATCCAGAACTGCAGAAGTAACTTGTTCATGAGCTGTAATTTGCTGTCCCAAGAGGGAACACCATAGTGGCTGGCACTGGACTAACAGAGTAAAAAACATATGAAAAGCCTGCATATGAAAAAAGAGTAATTCAGGCTAAAGGTAAAATTGAACAACCTCACTAGGGATATGATGGGTTCTTTATTGCCATAAAATTTGTCATCTTCAAAGATTTGCTGCTGTTCAAATCAAACTTAGAGTTGTGATGAAGGCAAAGCTTTGATACTTTGAGAGTGGTATTACACAAGCAATAAGACAGACAGTGGTAATTCATCATATGACCTTCAAGTACTGTCACTGCATTAAAATATATCTGAGATGTGCATCTTAAAAATCACCACTTCCTTCCTCTCAATGGTGGTACTTCTAAATATGCAGGCATCATGAAAATAACCATGAATAATTACTTAAGATAAAGACAACCAAAATTGTCCAGGACTGCTGGATATTTTTCTTCTTTGTTTATCAAAAGTTATTTATATATCTAACAAGATTAATCAGTTCCATCTGAATAACCCACAACAGAGCAAAGGTTAGGACAAGAGTTTTCTAAAATATGGTGGGGCTGAGAAATTTACACAAGTGACAATCATAAATTACAACACAAACAAGTTGTTATTTGAGACAGTTCTTGTGGGAGTGTCCTGAACAGATCTCCAGGTGCCTGATAATAAACTTTTCTTCAGGAAAGAAATGCAATGCAAGGATTAATTCTGCTGGCTAACCAATTACATGGGAATGAGTAAAAGCATCATATTCTGAAACATCTGTCCCTCTGACAGACGTTTGACTGGAGCAGGTTATGTAGTTCAAAAATTATTTAAATTTGGAAGACAAACTGATACAGTCGCACAGTGGCTGCATCACATATTGCTTTAGGAAAGCAAACTCAAAATAAATTTGATTTATCAATTACTTTTTAACTCCTCTGATTAGCTGGTATCAATAAATGTTACAATAGATATTCTCAATTACATTTTTATAGAATTATTTTTCAGAATAAAACCCAGTTTTAATTTTGTATCAGCTTGTGTACATTATCTTCCTAAGAGTAGGCCACTAAAACTTGCTGATCTCTAAAAGCATTATTTGATTTTCCTATTGCGTTTTTTAAAAAATACAAGCTTTCAGTGAAAATAATCCAAGCATAAATAGGAACGCCATGAAATACATTTGACTCAAATACTAAGTTATATTTTAAAGGACTTACGTGTTTTCCTCATTATGGAAACATACAAAAAAGTCACAATGCTCAATTAAGAGGATAGGCAATGATGTTTCCACTGATCCTTCTGGTCTCATATCTGTTTTGCAAAGCTTGGAATTATTTTGCCCTTTACCTAAGAAAGTCAACAATATCAGCTATCAAAATACTATGAAATAAGGGAAACATACAGGATTCAAGAGAGAATTTGTAGTAGTCATGAAAAACTAAGACCACACTCAAGAAACTTCTATTTTGAAAGATGGATATTTCCTAGGAGCCAGTTTTGCTCATTATTATGTGGGGTTTTCCCACATATCTAAAGACAAAATCCAAAGACCCTACTTATGAACTGAAAACAAGTTTGCAGATTTTAGGTGTTTTCATATCAAGAAATGACCCTGAAAGTCGTATTCCAAGAATCCTTAAATATGCTGAGTATCTCTCCATTTAGCCTGAAAATTCTCTTGGCACTAAAGCTACAACATAATCCAAAAGCAAGATGAAAATCCACCTCAGTTCCCTGTTCCCAAGGAGTCTCCAATCCATTCTGCTTGTGTAATTCACACTTGGGTGCTACTAGCATCAAATTCAGCATTAGACACAGACATTACATCATTCTCAAACATGAAAGTCAGATCCATAGGTTTTAAATGATAACAAGAAATGCAGGAGTCTTTCTCCTTAGGTTAGGACTTCAGGATTATGGAAGCTGGACCACTAGGCTGGTAAGAATACAACAGTCATTGATCCAGAAAAAGAGCAAGCATGGGAAACCAGATTTCCTTTTCCCTAGGAAAGCCACAGCAGTGCTGAGGGGACATGGGTCTGTACCTCACCAGGGAGAGGGTGACCTCCCATTGTACCCAGGCTGTCACCTGCTCACGGCCATCCCAAGGCACAACAAGGGAATGACTAAACCAGTCTGATACCAGGGAATCACTGCTGGGTTACCAGGGCAGCCTATAAAGACTTATGTGTACTCTGTGTTATACCATTAGAAATATCACAGCTAGAGAAATATCATATTATGAAGGCACTGGTATAGATTAAAAAAAAAAAAAAAAAAAAAGAGAATCATAGGAACTTCAAAGGTAACTGAGAAATAGTACTCCATTTTGACAAGGGATTAATTTTTAGGCACTAGTTCTGTTCTCACTGAGGCCTTGGACAATGAATTCAATAAAAGCAAATACTTAATAGTGTACATAATGCAATATTTCATTAACAAATGCACTGGCCAAGAATTTATTACATACATACATGCATAATTCCTTCCAGATACACCAATACCCAACTACATATCATCTTAAATAAGAATTCCATGCCACAGTCTAAGACTCATAAGTCTGTCACGATAAATTATCATGGTAAAAAAAGCACACACTCAGTAGCCAGTAACAACTAGGCTATACCATAAACAGCATTCTAGGAGCATTGTGCTACCTATCTCTTTGCCAGATTTCCACACTTTATTACAGAATTTCTCTTGCTCTTTCTTTAAGTCGATATGTGCTACGCAATGGTAATTATGTTCACTGATTACACTGAAGATCCAAAGCTGCAAGAAAAAGAAAAAGCTATTGCAATAACCTTTTGACACTAAAGATAAAGCTTACATGAATACAAACTAAAGATCCAACATTTAAAACCATAGATATAATTAGTGACCTTTTGTATATGGCATCTCACCTTGGACAAGAACTCCAATTACATGTTGTTAGAGATGCTAAGACTGTTAAAGATAATCAAAGCAGCAATGATCAGTTTGAGCTGTACATCTAATTCTCACATGTTTATGTGTTTTGAAAAAAAGCTTCTTATAGTCTATTTCTCACAATTAAAAATCACAGGTGACATGCATGGAATTGCTCACTAGGTCATGTGCATGAATTTCATTTATACCTTTCTTGGTTTAGATACCACTACAGTTAAAGCTTTCATTTTCTTCAAAATTACTGAACAGTAACATTGAAGAAAAACATCTGGAAATTATCACGTAAATATATTCTTACCATTAAAGAGGTGGTGAAATGGATATTCACATTTACCACATTTTTATTAGAATTCCCACATGCTGAAATCATAACCTCTTCCATTTAATTGTCATGCATTTCTTTTTTTGGCCAAAATAGGAGAATCCTATTTTTCACCTTTTTTCTTTTAAAACAGATATATTTATAGCCTCTCAGTGTGCTCTTCTTACATAATCATTGATTGTGCTCTTTAAAGTTTTCCTGGTTTTCAGGAAAAAGTTTCTGTATAAACCATTTATGGTTTATGCTAAAAGCACTGAATTATGCCTATTAAAATAACTCTTTTAACAATTCAAAAAAATTAGGCAGTTTGTGAACCTTTTTTATAGACAGAAGCATCAATAATAGTTGACTCTTGACACAGAGACTGAGTTTAATGAACAATTCTTACCTGTCCCTCAGTACATCCAGTGATAACCTGTTTGTTTTCTTCATCAATTAGCAGACTTAGCAAAGGAAATGCTGCTCACAAAAGAAAGATAAAAGCATTTCTAGAGTAGACACAAATCTGATATTTAATTTAAATACATGATTCAAATTTGAATTTTCTTATTTATAAAGAGAGGGGGGAAAAGCCCTTACTGCAGTTCTGTTTGCAGCTCTCTGGATTGCCCATCACCTAAACTGCCATGGCAGTGGTTTCCTGCACCTGTCACCCAAGCTGCTGTGACGTGGTTTGCAGACTTGTTTATGAGAGTACACTAAAACTATACATTGGGAAGCAGACATTAAAGGAAAAGCTATTTACGGTTGGCTTTAAAGGATAGTATGTTTACTGCTACCTTGCCTACAAGTATTATTTTCACTAAATCAACCCAAAACTTCTATAATAATAAGAGATTATTATTTAGAGATAGGAAGTTTTTGCTATACAAAAATACATTTAAAAATAGAAAAATTACCTGTTATTATTCCTGACTGATATATTAACTGACTTGTAGAATAGTCCCACACCTTATGATAAAAAAAAATTAAAAAGATATAAAGATAGGTATCTACTTAAAAAAACACAATTTTAACAGCCATCACATAGTGAAAACAGAACAAAACAGTAATTTAAAGTTATATTCTTAAGAACAATTTTTTTTTCAGCACCTATTTCCATTTATGAAGGATTTTGTCCAACTGATAATCATCCCCGGTGGAAAAACGCAAACTCACATGATATGGATACATAAAGTATAAATTTTTCTTAGGTTGATCTTTCAGTGATTTTAGCTAAATTTAGAAAAAGGCATATATGAAAAAGGAAAGGGAAAAGAAAGGTAAAAGAAAAGGAAGGGGAAGGAGAAGGGGAAGGAGAAGGGGAAGGGGAAGGGGAAGGGGAAGGGGAAGGGGAAGGGGAAGGGGAAGGGAAGGGGATTGCATACAGTCCAATAATCCCAAAAAGGAAAATTCAAATTTATTTCAGCAGACTCAAAGGGCAATGTTTTCCTTCAGCTTAGCATACCTGAAACACTTCAGTTACAGCCAAGTTGATCAAAATATATTATTTCTATTTGCCAGATGATAATAATAATTAAGTTAATACTTAAATGTCAAAAGTTTTGAATATACAAAACCTGAATTTTTCTTTTAAAAAAGAGCAATTAATTTTTGTTATAATTTCCCAAGCAATTTGAAGAACAATGTCCTTATCTGCATGAAGTCCAAGATATTTTTTACTTAATCTTCAGAGCATATTTCAAGGGGAATAAATAAGAATAGTTCACATATTTACTAAATTTTTTTTTGAAGTTCATCTTTACAATTTCCTTGCCTTAAAGGTTCTGTCTTCTGACACTGATATGAGCATACTTTTCTCCCATGTGCAAAACTCAGCAGCAGTCACCGGAGCCAGGTGTCCATGCAATTCAGCTAGTATAGCTTCATTCTGTGATTAATCAAGTCAAAAATAAAAACAAAATAGATTTCAACATAAAATTGATGATTAAGTGTTTTAATAATTAATAACTCTTGCTAAGCATTGTCAGATTTGTTTTCAAAGTATAAGTCAGTAAGATTTTTACTGAAACTGAAGTTCTGTATAACATCCTGCTGGCAAAACCACTACACATTACTTTTGCTTCATCAGACTGAATGATACAGGAAGAGTTTTTCATAAGACTAAGAATATTTTCCACTTTTAAGTTATTGAGATACTGTTTCATTTCAACTCTTTAAACATAGTCTTCTATCTGATATATGATGTATTATCAAGTGCCAGTTCCTACTTATTTTGTGACACAAAATGAATGTTTTTGCTTAATTTTACTAACATTTCTCTATCATTATTTTATTTGAAAGTGATTAAGTAAAAGAAATACCAGTACCATGGCTACAAACAATACTATCTCACCTTTGCACTTAACATGTAGATCTGATTTCCAGCACATACTGCCACTTGTTCATCATCTGGACTAAATCTTACATGAAGCACCATTCCCAAAAGAGTTCCTATAACAATTCCTCGAGGTGCAAACCCTGCAGCAATTGTATTGTTAGTGAGACTCAATGAAATATAAAAATCTAGTGCAGTGAGATCCTTAGAAAATTTGCATAGCAATTACTAACCACAAAGCTGTCCCAGTTTCTGTCAGGAATATGTACAGAAAAACACACTGTTTAAATACACCAGGGTATTGGAAAGAAAAGCATAGAACTATGGGCCACCAGAATTCCTCCATCTGCCCTGTTTCCTAGATATGATCTATCACTCCTTATGATAATAATAAATCCCATCAAATCATGCTTTCTTGCTTCCATTGAAGATTGCAAGGGAAAGGATTGTTGGAGTAGGATGATGTGCCCATGGAACCCACTACTGCCACGTTCATTATGGAGTAAGAAATCCTAACTGAAGCCCAGCAAAACACAACTTTGATAAATACTTCTGGAAGAATATGGCAGTCGCTCAGCCAAAAAGTAGAGGATTTTCCTTTTCTGGTTTTAATTTTTCTGTGTGAAAAGGCTGAAAGAGAAAGTACACCACTAAATACCATTATACACTCAGATAAGACTAAATCTGAAAACAGGACATATTTCTATCATGTCTTCATTATTTCATTCTGGTCATCTCACTGGTTCAAGTAGATTGGTTTCTGCTGATCCCTATTTTATAATGCTGCCCTTAATGATGTGAGAATGGTTTGGATATGTCACTAAATGTTAGGATTTCATAGGAACAAATTATCTAGAATACAAGCATAACTACAGATGTCCTTTCAGGCTTTCATATTTGATGCTGAGGAGTTTTTTTACAATTGATTAACAGGGCAAGATCACACAAAGAATTTCTTAACTACTTTGACAAAGTTTGTAAGAAATAATATGAGAAAACATGCCAAGAATGTGCAGAGGACAGTCTGTGGAGACAAAGTCTCTATAGCATCTGCTGAAGATTCCATAGATGGAGACAAAATGAAAAAATCAAGCAGTAGACAATCTGGATGCCAAATGCCTTTGTATCAAAACTACACATACTCTTTATCTCTCTACTGCTTTCTATACCTATCTTCCAGTTTTATTTCCTCCAAATTCACAGTCCCATTTTATTTCCAGTTCCTCAAATACCCTTTGGTTCTCTATGTTGCTCTTACATGGTTTAAAATTTAATACTTAACTTTTTTTTATAAAAAACATTGATATTGTTAAACTTTTCTTTACAACATTGGTTTCATATTATATAGATTTACAAATTCAAAAGAGAGCAGAGTACAAGAGAACTCACTCACATTAAATCATTGACAAATCTCTAATTACAGGTAACAAGGAGGAAACTTTTAATAGTGTGGGACAATGCCATGCAACTTTAAATATTGTTACTAAAAGGGGACAGACTACCACTGGGAATCCAGTGAATTATGACTCTGGGGATCTTGCTATTTTTCTTTTCCTTTTTTGTTTTGTTATTCTTCTACTTTCCAATGAATTTAAGCTTGCAGAGAGGTTAGCACTGCTCCCTAGAATCTAATGCCATTGGTTGAGGCTCCAAACCAAGATGGTGGTCAGGACACTAAAATTCCTACTCTCTGTGTGCTATGTCACCACAACGCTTATTCACACATGCACTCTTCTCCCAGATCAGATACTTGCATTGATCTCTCTTGCACACACACATGAAAACAATGTTCCAGAAGCAGAGGGAGAGGCAAAGCAGAATACGAAACCCTAGTTCCACAAGTATTCCAGAAAAGAAAGCACTTTGACGTTACATGTGTAATTATGCAGTACTGCTATGATTAATTTTTCTTCTGTCCATTTTACTCCACAGTGGCAGAGCGTCACTACCCCTGCAGTGCTTTCTCTGTGTTTGCCCCGAGGTGGCCGGCCGGCGCCGGTTCCCCCACAGCACCTCGGCCAGCTCCCACCCCAGCTCAGTGTGACAATGACAGGAGTGGCTGTGCTGCCGGCCTGGTTCCACTCGGCAGTGCCGGAGAAGAGCAAGAGAGAAACACAGCATTAATATGGCTGTTCACGCTGCTGAATCTGAGTGGCTGAGGCGTGCTTCTCAGAAATAAAACAATCTCGCTTTAGAAGGAGCAGTGGGAGAAAAGGAGGTGTTGGGGTGGCCTTCCAAGTTGTTGTTACTCAGAAACTGGCTGAGCACTGGTCTGAGTGATTGGTGGTGAATGGCTGCCTTTGCATCGCTTCTTTGCTTATATATATGACACATATATATTACATAAAAAATACTGTACCTTCTTGCACTTTCTGTGTACATTCATCAAGATTCCACACTATCACACGTTCATGAGAAGCAGAGCAGACAAGGAGTGGATTGATTTTACTTCCAAATGACAGTGCAGAAACTGAGTAATGATGCCCTGACAAATATAATGGCTGACAAATGTAGATAAAGAAGAGTTAAAGAAACAAACAAAGATTATGAATAATATAAAACTACAAATGGAACAATAACTTATTTTTATTTACAACTTCCAAATCACCTAAACTACAATGTAGCTGTACTGGTTTGGCTGGGATGGAGTTAACTTTTTTCATAGCAGCCTGTGTGGCACAATGCTTTGGATTTTGTGACAAAAACAGCGATGATAACACAGCAATGTTTTGGCTGTTGCCAAATACTTTTTGCACAGGATTGAGGCCTTCTCTTTTTTCCCACTTTTTCCCAGTTTCCCCATCCCAATCATAAGCTGAAGATGCATAAGAGCTTGGTAGGGGACACAGCTGGAACAAATATTTCAGTTTTCTGAACTGGCAAAGGGATATTCCCTACCATATGATGTCATGCTCAGCAATAGAACTGGGATATTGCATGCAAGAAGGTGTTGAGGCCTGGGACATTGACTGTTGCTCAAAGCCTGTACTGAGATTTCTCTGGTTGTCGAGGGTGGTGATTGCTTTGGTATAGCTTTTTTTCTTTCTCTTCCCTTCACTCATTAAACTACCTTTGTCTCTACCTGTGACTTCTCACTTTTTCTCATCCTATGCTCTCCCCTATCCTGCTGGGAAGGAGTCAGCAGGAGACTGGGTTTAGCTGCCAGCTAAGGCCAGCCCACCACAAGAGCTTATTTTATTCTTATCACAGTAAAATATTCATAACAAATGTTCATTTCCAGCACTTAAGTGAAACCTGACGCTTCCACATTACGCTCAAGTATTTTATTTATAAATTAGTTTAAAGTAGCAGCCTACGAAGGGCTCTATTCTACCTTTACCTGAGCAGCGGCTGCGTTCCAGACGCACAACTCATTGCGACTCACAGGGAAAGCACAGTGGCCGTGACTGCATGCCAGCTGAAAGAGCGGCTCCGGCAGCTTGCCTTTAAACACGCGTTTCTCGCAGACCACGTCAGCGCCGCGGCTTCCTCCAGCGCCGCAGCGGGCCCCGGCGCCCTCCATCCTGCGAGCCGGCTGCGTCCTGACCGCGGGGCCCACGGGTCGCGGCCCCGCCCGGGGCAGCGGAGAGCCCGGCCCCGGCCCTGGCCCCGGCCCCGGCCCCGGCCCGTCGCCGGGGCAGCGCCGCCGCTGACGGGAGGCCGGGCGGGACCGACCTCGGTCACCCGCAGAGCGCGGCCGGCCCGCGGCGGCAGCGCTGTCCCCTCAGCTGGGCAATGGGCCCTGCCACCGGCTGCCTGCTGGCTCTCCACAGCCATGTCCTGGGCTGCACAGAAAGCAGCCTGCCCAGAAGGTTCAGGAGTGCCCCACTCGTGTCCCACTCGTGTGACACCAGCTGGAGCACTGCACTCAGTGCTGGGGACCCCAGGACAACACAGACATTGGAGCGGGACCTTAAGGAAGGGGTGAACATCTCTCCTGTAAAGACAATAAGAGATCTGGGTTCTTCACAGAATCACAGTCAGAATGGGTCAGATTGGAAGAGACCATGGTGCATCATCTGGGTCAGCCTCCCTGCTCAAGCAGACTCATTCTAAAGCACATGGCACAGGATTGCATCCAGACAATTCTTGAATATTTCCATATCCGTATCTTGAGAGAAACTCCACAACCTCTCTGGGTAATCTGTTCCAGTGGATGGTCACCTGCATGACTCTTCCTCATATTCAGGTGGAACTTTTTCAGCCTGGAAAAAAGGCTCTAGGGACACCTTATAGTACCCTGTGAATATATAAAATAAGCATATAAGAAAGACAGAGAAAAACTTTTTACCAAGACCTTTAGTGTCAGGATAAGGGGCAAAACCATTAAACTAAGAGGAGGTGGATTTGGATTGGACAGAGGGAGCATATTTTTTACAATGCAGGTGGTGAGGCACCAAGAAGAAAAACAAACCTATTTTCCCCAAGTTTGTGGGTGATGCCAAATTGGAGGGAGCAGTCAGAAACAGGCTGATGACAATTTTGTGGAGTCCAACAAGAGTAAGTGGGAATCCCACATCTGGCACATAGTAACTCCATGCAAGATGAAGGATGGTTCACTGGGAAGGGGCGCCTCAGAAAAGGATCCAGACATCCTGCTGAACAAGCTGAATATGAGCCACCACAGTGCCCTTGCAGCAGAGCAGCTAACTGCATCCTGGGCTGTGTTAGTAATAGAGAGTAGACAGCAAGTTGTGGGAATGATCCTTCCCCTCTATTTGGCTGCTGTAAGGCCACACCTGCAGTGCTGCATCCAGTTTTGGGGGTTCTGGTACAAGAAGGATCCTGACATACTGGAGCAATTCTAGTGTAGAGCAAAAAGACGGTCAGGGAGCTGGAGAAAATTATGTACACAGAGAGGCTGAGAGAGCTGAGTCTCTTCAGACTGGAGAAAAGACAGCTGAGACTTTATTGTTGCCTACAACAACATAACTGGAGGATACAGGAAAGACAGAGAGACTTTTCTCAGAGGCACTCAGTGATCACTTGGATCCTGGGAAAATCCAATTAGGGTCACACCAAATCAGTATTTAATTTTTAAAAATATCATGACAGTGGTTGAATATCAGAACAAGTTTCTGAAGAGGTATTGTGGATGTCTATATCTGGTGTTTACCAGGAGTCCAATGGACATGGCCCTGAGGAACCTGATTTCATTAGAACTGTTTTGAACAGGAAGGTGGACAGAAGTCCCTTTCAGCCTGAGTTATGATTTTTTAACCAAGTTTTTGATCTGCACCAACTTAAACCATTTTGATGCAGATCAGTCAATATCAACCTCAACTGCTTTTCAAACATATATTTTCTACAGGAATGTCTTAATTGTGTCTGTCTGTAATTAACACTACAAGCATTTTTGCCCTATATAAGCATCTGATATATATTATCACTCACAACGTAGTCTCCCTGTGCTTGTTAGTTTTGCCTGGAGAAAGTACCAGTCAAAACTCCCTTTAATGTGTCCATGTGAATTTGAATAAAGCCACTGTATTGAGAACCAGCTGCACAGAGGCAACTCAGTGCACTGCACATGGCACTATTTTTCTGAACTGTGACTCATGGCTGGGAATACTAGAGAAAATTTTATTGTTAATATACTGGTGACAATTTTGATGAGCGATACAGTCATGAATATGTTACAACAGTTTAGTCATTGGTAAAGAAAAATAAATGCTGACACAGCAAAAAAGGTGCTGTTCTGACATGTGAACAACCCCTGGGAATCTTAAAGAACTTGTTCTGAAACATGTGTCTCTGTAACTGCTTCTAGGCAGTTAAGTACTCTTTTTTACAATTTTCACCTGACTTTATTGTCGCCTTTCAATGTTTGTACCTACTATATATCCAACAATCTACTGTCCATAACAACTGGTAGCAATCCAAAGAAGTATCAGAGATCTTGGACTGATTTCTTGAGTGATCATTATTGACATGTAAATGTGCAAGAAGAATTTTATAGCTCACCACACCCCCATTAAACACCTCTGACAATGTCCTGTTTCTATGCAATGCAATGCTAAAAGACCTTGGCTCCACGTATTCCCACACCTTGGGTACCCACCTATCTCAAATCACAGAATCACAGAACCAGTTAGGTTGGAAAAGACTTCAGAAATTACTGAGTCCAACCTATGATTGAACACCACTGTATCAACTAGACCATGGCACTAAATGCCATATCCACCCTTTCATTATACAGTAAATACATTTTTTTTTTCCCCAAGAGACTCCAGCAACTCCCTGGGCAGCCCATTCCAGTGTCTGATCACCCTTTCTGTGAAGAATTTTTCCTAGTGTCCAGCCTATACCTCCCATAGCAAATCTTGAGGCCATTTCCTCTTGTCCAGCCATTTGTTGCCTCGGAGAAAAGATCAACCCCAACCTGGCTACAGCCTCCTTCCACATGGTTGTGGAGATTGATAAGGTCTCCCCTGAGCCTCCTCTTCTCCAGGACAAAGAACTCCAGTTCCCTCAGCTGCTCCCTACAGGACATGTGCTCCAGACCCTTCACCAGCCCCATTGCCCTTCTCTGGACTCATTCCAGCAACTCCAGTTGAAATTGATATCTACGTGGAAAATGAAAGACTGCTGGAAATAACAGTTCCTTATATCATACTTTTGTGTCCAACAGTATATTTGTAGTGGTCTCAATACACAATCATAAGAAGAACTTTAAAAATTAGCTCTAGCAACTATATTTTAATGTTTTAAGCAGAATAAAAATCTTTATATGAACAAAACTGATTTCAAAAAAGCTAAAATTTATCACAATCTGCATTCAGCAGTCTTATGCAGCCAGCTTGTTTAAGCTAGGAATGAAGAGAACAAGTTACATGGATTTATGAAAATAGAGGGCTTTGAAGATAGAACATTAACTCAGCACAGGGCCCTTGGACAGGCTCTCTTGAAACTCTTAGTACACAAGGCACTCCATGCAGATTTTTTTTTCACTTTCAAACTTTCACTTTTGCTTATGATTTTAAGCAGCTCAGCCAAGTTAACTGCTGAAATCAGTGAGTATTCAAAAACAGTGTTGGGTTTATTTACTCTCTGTTGTACTGCTTTTCTGTTCTCTGACCTTACGTCAGCTTTATGGCAACAGTCAAACAAACTGTCACTAACCCACGGAGGGACGCCTGTCCTCCAGCAAACATCTCACATCCATCCTCAGTGCAGCTGAAGGGCGGCTTCTCTAATTTCAGGCTTTCGCGGTGAGAAGCGCTCCTCACGGTGCAGGGAGCCCTCCCCGTTCCGCGCTCGGCTTCCCTCCGTGCCCGGCCAGGCCCGCCCCTCCGCTCGCCCGCCCCTCCGCTCGCCCGCCCCTCCGCTCGCCCGCCCCTCCGCTCGCCCGCCGCGCTCTCGCGATACCGGGGGCGCGGCCGTGCCCGGGGCGGGGCGGGAGCACCCGGCGGTAGCGGCGGCGTTCGGGGGCGCCGTGGCGGCTCCGCCCGCGCCCCGCGACTCCCCCGCGCCGCCGCGGGCCGGGCCGGGCCGGGCCGGGCGCACCGAGCGGTTCCCGGGGGAGTGGCGTTCCGCCCCGCGGGCCGGCTGCTCGGCGCCGGCTCCCTCGGCCGCCGCGCTGCCCCGGTCCCGCCCCGGGGAGGGGCTTTGCCGCGGCGCCCCGGCCGCGCTGCGCTGCCGCACGTCCGCGGAGTCCCCGCTGCTCTTCCTCTCCGTGGCTGCGGCCTTGCCGGAGCCGGAGCCCCGCGGCAGGTCGGAGGTGAGCCGTGCCCCAGCCCCCGGCCGGCGGGGCGACGCTGGGCCCGGCCCGGCCGCCCGGCGGGAGCGGCGCGGAGTCGCCCGCTTGCCCCGGGGCCGCCGCCGCCGCCCCGGCGGGGGTCCCGCCTGCGGGGAGGCGGGGGCGAGCCGTGGCGGGCAGAGCTGCTCGTTCGTGGCTCTGTCCAAGGTCTCTTGGAATCGCTTCTCCTCCCGAGCGCTGTGCCAGCGCCACGACGCTTTCGTTCTTCCCTAGGTAACTTTAATTATTTGACGGTCAGATATGGAGCTCCTCCTGTGGCTCTGCTCGGCTTTTTCATCACTACTTCGATGTACAAGCGACAGAGTCAGCTCCCTCCTACGGTCGAGACAAAAGACTGTTTTTTCCTGTGGCTGTTGAGGGAGTTCTGTCAGTCTGGCAGGTTCAGCGAATGCTGCACCTCGTTCTTTTATGCTGTCATTGCAGAATTGTGACCTTGCATTAGAGAAGGCTCTGGGGCAGAAAACGTCGAACTACAGAAACAGTTGGGCATTTTTTTTCTCATTTTTAATTCCCTGGATCTGTTCAATTGTAGAACTTCTAACATTTAACTGCCATCTCAGTGGAGGTAATGCAGTTCGTTTTGATGCTAGCAGGGTACAAAACGAGTTACAGGCAGCTTTCTGGTTTCAGATAATTGCAGTGTCTTTATGGAAGGAATGAGGGTTTGAGAATCTTCCTCTTAAACATGAAGGTGTTCAGGCTTGTGGCTCCTGTGATTTGCATGTCAAACTCGGTCAGCTGTATACTTTGGAAGCCTTCAGCAATGTTTGGAAGTTGCTGCTTTGCACTGTGCGGCTGTTCAGAAGGCTGGAGTGTGGCAGGCATGCTCAGGTTGCCCGACTGGGAGTGTGCAGCAAAAAGGGAATAGGCTGTAAGAGCCTTGATCTTGCAGCAGTCCTTTCCATCTTCCCCTTGTCTCAGTACGTTTAGCCTTATCTTTTGTATGCAAGTGCTGTAAAGAGCTGTGTTTGTACTGTAACAAAATCTTCTGGAAAGTAAATGCATTTTTTTCAGGGCAAATGTGCCAAATTTGGTCCTAGAAACAAGCCATACATCAGGATCATAAATTAACGTATTACCTCATTAGATAATTTGGGTTTTTTTCTAACTCCTTCCCAATGCAAGCTGGAATGCCTACTGCTTCAAGTACACATCCAGATTTGCATCTTCACTGTCTTTTTGAGAGGATGAGGATGGGAGAACAAATAGGACACTCTACGCACCTCATATAAAATTAAGCATCTTCAAGCATGCAAAAGTCTTCCTTTCCTTACTATTTTTTGGAGTTTTTTTAAGTGAAGCCAGAATCGTTATTGGGTTTCATCCCTTCTGGGTATCTGTCAAGTTTTGCATGCATGCATGCATGCAGGTAGAAACTAAAGTCTCTATGTCAGTTCTGTTGAAAGAATACACTACCTCAATTTCTGTTTAACTTTTGGAAGTTTTACTCTGACAAAGTTCTGAATCTTAGCACTGGTTTCTGTGACAATTAAAAAATACATATTAATGAACACGAAGTTAAATTTGTATGGACTAGAGAAGATTTATAAGAATTATCAAATTAAAAAAAATAGATTACTTCCAAGATACTAAAATTTTAATTTTGTTTTATATTCATAAGGTAGCACACGGATACAGGAAGAATCCAAATACAACTGAAGACCATGGCAACACACTGGAGAAGAATCCTGACAGTATTTGTGACAGCTCAAGTACTATTTGTGGTAAATGCCTTTGAGGAGGAGGACATACCGGAGGAATGGATTCTTCTTCATGTTGTCCAAGGTCAGATTGGAGCAGGAAACTACAGCTATTTGAGACTAAATCATGAAGGAAAGATCGTTCTTCAGATGCGGAGTTTAAAAGGTGATGCAGACTTGTACGTGTCTGATGTGACACTTCACCCCAGCTTTGATGAGTACGAGCTACAGTCTGTGACTTGTGGCCAGGACATCGTCCACGTGCCTGCACACTTCCGCCGCCCTGTGGGAATAGGGATTTATGGCCACCCCTCTCACCTGGAAAGCGAGTTTGAAATGAAGGTGTACTATGATCGAACAGTTGTACAGTACCCATTTGGTGAGGCTTCTTATAACCCTGAGGAGATGGAGGCAAACCAGAAATACTCACAGTCTACAGAAGATGAATCTCAGGATGAGGAGTCTGTTTTCTGGACTATACTTATTGGAATCTTGAAATTAATACTTGAAATCCTTTTTTAAATTGATACACACTGGACTTAAGTCACACTTCATCCTGTGAAATTGGTATGAATGACTTGCTCTAATAATTAATACTATGTTTCCTGAAGAGATATTCAGGTTACATTTTCTAAACCAGAAAGGAAGTGGGGAGAAAAAGCCATATTTAATTTTATATTGTAAATCCTCCCCAATATGTAAAATGAGCAGCCAGCACAGTATTTGCAGTGCTTTTCAGAGATCAGGGCTTAAAAATGAATGTATAGTTGGGATCTTGTTAAATTCACTTAAAATAGGTGCTTAGGAAAATCAATTCCAATTCAGTATTTTCTATTGTTTTTATAAAGAAAAATGAATAAACTACTGCACTTCAGTCCCCCTCTCAATTTAGAGCATATTTAAAAATAAAACCTGCTTCTTTTCTGAGCAAGCCTATCCAGTAAACTGATCAGCAACGTGGTTTGTGTATTCATGAAGTTGAGTAGCGTAGGGTGAAGGAAGGAGAAATCAATCACCTAAGGGTGATGGTGTGTATTTTGACTGTGTGTGCACTACATCACATCAGCCATCTGTCAAACAGAGGCTGGTCCAGTCACTCATCACCACTACTAATCCATGACCTGAATCAAGTGCATGTTGCTTCATTGCTATTACTGCAGGGAGAGGGAGCCTTCAGCTGTTGTTACTTGTCAGTATGACATTTTCATCTCATAAAAACCAACACAGCATATAGGTATCTCAAACTTGAGAGGTGCTTTCTTACACTTCTCTTGATAGCTTTTTGTGATTGATTTTGTTCTTCAAGCACATATTTATGAATAACTCATTAGCTTGCACAGAAAATTTCTGCTGAAAGGGATTTTCAGTGTACTGTTAGGTCATCTCATGCCCACTCTTCCTTAGAAGTTACTTTTACCAGGAATACTTTTTGCTTTGGTTGAGTATTTCAGAATAACCAGCTGCTATGCAAATAAAGTACAGTACATTGCTCTGTAATTTTCTTTTCACAGAGCTTACTGATATGTACACTGAGATAAAGAAGTATGTGGCTATAATTTTATACAAATGCATGTATAATTTAAATTTGATTACTGAAAGACTTCTCTTTTTCAAGTGGGAATTTGGCTTGCCTCTCTCAACACCTGACAGGACATTAGTAACTTGTATCACAAAGAAATCACTATATAGACAAAGTTTATTCAGCAAAAAGAAAAAAAAAAGTGGTATTGCTCCTCTTATAGAGTGGTTGATTAAATAGCACCAGAGTATCACTTTAATTTGTGCAGTTAAGTTTTGGACAGCAAGTTTTTAGGACTTTCTTAGCCCTCCTTGCTGTTTTTCCCCCTTCTTCCTCCTCTTCTGGGTACAGGAGGGTCTTTCTGACAACAATCACAAATCCAGCGACCTAAGAAAAGAAAGTTATCAATTATTGGGAAACTGAGTTGGTTACTCTCTTATCTATTTAGGCAGCCCTTCACCTGTCTGGTAGGTGCTTATCTATTTGCAGTATTTCCTTTAATGCGAACAACCAATGCTTTTAAAATTGAGCATCTTTTCTATAAAGCAGCATACACAATTCACACTCATTATGCGTAACCACTAGCTACACCAATCTTCATGGACCTCAAGAATGCCAGCACTACAAGGAGGTGGTTATTAGGTAAGAGCTTTACAAACAATACTCAAGTTTGCCAGTCATATTTTCAGATGAAAAACTACAGTTCAAGGTCATGAAGTTACACAGAGCAGAAATGAATGGCAGTTGGGGAAGCATTTAACTTTTTATTACAACAGCTGGAATCAAAGGCTGTTTTGGTAATTTTGTAGTTTTGTAGATGTATAATCTATTTTGAGTGTTTTCTTAGGTCAGCCTTAAAGTGAAATCAGTCACAGAACCTGTGCAAAAGTGACACTAGCTCCAGTGCTTCCCAAAATGGGGCAGTAGAGTGCCCCAGGGCACTTAAGTACTGTCCAGGGAATACTGCCACTGAATACCTATTCATGAACTTACCATGGACTTAGAAATACATGCAAAGCAACAGTACCACCTGTTATTTTCTTTCTACTGCCCTGAGTTGATGACATGAGTGACTAGCAATTTAAAGCTACTGGCTTGCCTGCCTACGTATGGAGGTACTTCTGTTGCAGTTTTGATGTTTAAGAATAAAAAAGGGAATGAAAGGGTTTAAAGAGATATTTACAAATATTAAATTGAGACAACTATTTCATTTAAAAGCTAAACCAGCACAATTAATGGGAAAGCTACACTCTAGCAATATGCAGCAATACAGTTTCTTTTACAGTTTTCTTCAATGAAAAGGGGTAATTATTGTCAGTATTCAGTGGATATGGAAGAAACATAGTTCTGAGTGAGCCTGACTGGATTATGCTGTAAAAGCCAATTATATTTCCTACAGAGGAATTGCAGGGTTTAACTGTGCACAACCAAATATATAGAAATAAAGCTGAGTAAAAAAATCAGGTCCTATAGTGTGAATGCTTTCCCATAGTGTTTCTTACTCTTACCCTTCACACTTGTTTTAAACTATTCTTTCAAAAGAGTATGTATTCATTCATTAGTTCACATATTAATTCTGAGAGTGAACCCAGGACTCAAAGGAAGTGGGAACAAGTAACTCTTACTTTATTACCTGAAGGGATAGCATCGAGCCCCACACAAAAAGTGTGATAACCACGGTCACATACATCACAGAACATCATTTCTTCTTCATGGTGAGGCTGCCCACATATAATGCACGTTTTACACTCCATACATTGCCATGGGTAAGTCTTAATCATAGCAACAAGCTCCGGGGTCATGTCAAGGCAAGAAGGGTGGCCTAGATTAAAACCAGTATTATTACTTTAATGCCTGAAATGAAATTTAAAATTAGTTAGACTGTGTGCTTTTACCAAACATGAAGCGTAGCTCACCTTCTGGTGAGATCCCAGAGCGTGAGCACAGAACACAAAAGAGAGATGGGGTTGTAACAAAGGACAATAAAGGCAACTGAATTCTTGCTACACATGGAGTACACTAAATATGTCCACAAACAGATCTGGATCCTTAGGAATCCACTTAGTGGATGCAGATACTCACCACTGTTGTCACACTGGGAGCAATGTATAAGAGCTTCAGGTTTTCCTTTCTTGTTGGACTCCTTACCCTTCAGACAAATTCCACATATAGCATTTGGAATGACCTTTGGCTGGAAGGGTAGAAGAGGGCTATAAATTCATTCCAGAAGAATTTACAGATTCAACAGGAAATGTCATCTATATCCTTAACTATTAAAATCAATGAACTATCTGTCAGGATGTGTGAACCCTGAAACACGTGACAATCACTGACAAGCAGCAGCACTGTAAAAAAATCACAGATTTAACTACATAAAATTTTGCATTTGTCATACATAGTAAGTTATATGTAAATCCAATTGGAGCAAAAGCACGTACTTGCCTCTTCCTATTTATTCATCAGCTAACATTCTCCTCATGGTAAACTAAATGTGACATAGGGTGAAAAACTTCAGGAAGTTTCTTCCAATAATATTTATGAACTTCTGTGTGGATTTCCTGTTTATAAAGGAATTTTTTTTTGCATTACATTTGTCCCTACATACAGAAAATTAATTATAAAAGCAATAAACTGGAGATTTACATTTTTATTTTTTTAAGTGAGCAACTAGAGTGTGTCCAGGTCCATGAGATCCATTTAAAGGGTAAGAGAAATAGCAGGCTGTTACAATGTGGAACATCTGCCTAGGTATTCTGTATGTCAACTCCACAATAACAGCTTCATCCTGATGAAGCCTGAGGAAGAAGTAAAACATTCCTACTTTCAGAAACATGGAAGTAGTTACATTGTTGAGCTTTTACTGCTACATAATGAAATTAATGAGAAATGCAGTCAAGAAATGTAGTACTCACTGATGTTAAACTGACTAGTGCCAGTTTCAAAAAACAATGTTGCTGCAAAGACGCAGCTAGCAGAGTGAGCTGAAGTCTCTAAACAGCTTTTCAGTAAGAATACCAGTAAGTCAACTACCAACCACTCACAGAGAGAAGAATGAGGTTTAATTCTAAAACAAATTTAAAAAGTGAAAACACAAATAAAAATAAATACAATTACAAAGATCTTTTGCAATACAACTTATCTTTAAGTGTGTTCATTTCCCCAGCCAGTTTTTGATAGCACCTAGCAAGGTAATTAGTATCCTGACTAGTTTTTAAAGTATCAGGATGCATTGTTTTAAGTTTTCTGAAGTTTTCAATGTACTTTTTATGTCAAAGCATTGCTACAGCCTGCTTCAAAATTGTTCAGTCTATGGAGTTTTATTCAAGAAGGCAAAACACCACACCATATATTTGTAGGTAACTTCCTTTAAAAGATGACAGAGGCATTCATAGACATTTTTTTGCTTATTTATTTTAAAAAAGCGAAGTCAACCTGGTTTATACATAAATATAATAAAACAGTAAAAGAAGTCTAACACACAAACATCTCTACAAAATAATAAATATAATGGAAGCAAAACCACACATAACCTCTTTTACTGTTAACTATACTACGTGTCCTACATGTATACCTTTATACCCTGCTCCTCCCAACAAAAGTGGCACATGCTTAAACCTTGTCAGTGTGGCAGCATTTACCCTTCCATTGTTTAGGCAATTTTTTTATTTTTAAATTGTATTATAATCTAAGAAACCAAGCCTTTCTAGAATAGCAAGCAAACTTTTCTAATTGGACTTCTGGCTTGTTACATATTTGTATTTTAATATACAACAGCACACTCCCCAGTACTCCAGCCAAAGTAAGCTGCTTTTTGGACACATATAAGTGTTACAGGTGTGTGCAGTTCACATTCTGATACACATAACTCTCCAGGTAGGCATTGCTACAGATGCATTTATTAACAATGCTTCAATCTATTCTTAGTTCACTAACCTGTATTCATTAGAAACTGTGCATATTATGGGAGGGTGAGAATCACAGCCTTTTAAGAATTAAGTTCCAACAGTATGGAAGTATTTTTACAGAAACAAAAAAAAAATTTAAAAATCCAGACTATTCACATTTAATCCAGTTCCATTCTACCACCATAAATAGCTTTTAGAAATGCTATTAAAAAATCTGTCAATTCCAAATGGGAAGTCACAATACCCCACCTCATTAGGAGTAAAATTTTGCGTTCTATATCCCCATCTCATTGGGATAAGGTATGAGAGAAAATGAATGCAGGGTCAAAATGATGACTGTGCTGTGTAGGTTTTCACTTCCATGCTGCTGTGCTGCAACTCTCAAAGTAAGCTTTCCAACTACACCATTTTTATAACATCCTATTCTGAATGCAAAGCATTACATTTTCATATACAGTGACCCAAAACAGAAGTGTTGCAAAATAAAGATACTCAACACATGTCAGTTTTATGTGCAAAAAAATCTCCTGTACTTTTAACAGTACCCTGTGTGTGCAATTGTAGCAGGCATACCTGCAGCAACAGACTCATTACTTGTAACATGACAAAATGTAAAACATACGGTAATCGTTCTTTGTTAAAGAACTGACAATAAAAAAGACTCCATATAAAATACAGTTTTTTTTACTTGAAAATAACTCAGTGGAAATGTATGGAATCCTATAATACTCATAACATGGCTATACATATATATGCTGATGCCATAGCAATTATCCCTCAAGTTTAACTACATGTAACCAGAAGATTAGTGTCCTACAAAAATAGTCCAATATTGGAGAAAATATAGAACAAAAGTATTATAAAGATTTCACAGAGAAAATGTTTTGAATCAGTTAAGCCTTCGGCTCAAAGTGCCGTAACATGCAGGCACATATGGTAAGTATATTGTTATCTGGTGTTTTCATAGACTCACAAACAAGAATCATTCTGTCTTGCTAGTTAAAACAGCTCACGTAATTTGTCTTATTGCAGTATTTCAAACGTTCCCACAAACAAGAAAGCCAATCCTCTCACCCTCCTAACACATCATCACCACCCCGACTTAACAACAGCTGGATGGTTGATGCAGGCAATGTATGCTGATATTGTAAAGATGTGGCACTGTAAATTATAGTAAGACCTTGTTACTGATAGAATCGGTGATTTTGACCCAATAAGTAATTGCTGTGAGAATCCAATTTCAAAATGCAGTGCTGTATACTACTACCACTCTTCTACAATTTTAAGGTCAAACCAAAGTTCTGCTTCACCAGTTCTCTCTCTGTGCATTCATAAGGCCATTAGATAGATTCAACTAAAAAAACACTTGGGCATCTCACAGCTAAGTGAAGCTTCTGTAAACTAGTGGCACACAATTTCTAACGTCAAGTTAAACAAAGCTAAAGCAAAATTTCAGCCTTCATCTTTGTATTTCATGTTCATGGGAATACTGAAATGCATTCTATGTCTACAACTTCTTGCAAAATTACATATAAAAAAATATATATATATATGTGGTAACCACATTCTAAATCTACACAGTTCACACATTTCTTAATAAGTTCCTGAAAACAGAAAATGCAACTGGAGCTTGCTGTCTGTTATGAACTTGTACAGATACTGTATGTAGAGGAAATTTACCAAAGCTGTCCAATTGTTGCTAGAAATTAGCTTCTTATTGTAAGTTATATTTTATTTACTATTAACTTGGTAAACACAGATAGTAAATATTTATAAACATAACATGCAAGCCATCAACAGCTCACTTTAGCTGAGACAGATTCTCTGTATGTACAAACTTGTCACTGACAAAAATGTTCCCTGTCCCATAACTGTCAATAAGCATTCCTGACTGGCAAACACTCAACCCTACCTTAACTTAGTGTTTTCCCTCTTTATGGATCTATTCCTGCTCCCATCTAAGTCAATGGAAAATTCTCATTCCTCTCAGTGGAACAGGACTAGACAATTGCCTGCTTTAAATGTGTTACAGTTTATTCAGATCCTCTCTTAGTATGCAAAACAGTAGCATATAAACAATGCATGTCAAGTCCCACTTCCTCTGAAAAGTATTTTTATCATAATTATTGAAATTATTATATAGAAATACTGAAGACTGGGGTCTTAAGTTCGGCAGTCACTGCGTTATAGCTGAAATGTCTTCACATCCTCACCAAGTTTCTAGTTTAGATAAAAGCATATTGCCCACAAACATTACTACACAGTATGAACAACATAAAAAGCTATTTTCCAAATACTACTACAGGGGTTACATAGTGTTGCCTATACAGGTGTAGTAAGCTTTTTGTCTTCCATCCTATATATCATAACATTGCAGGATAAAAGGCTATATTTAAAATTAACGTTGTAACAATATGCTCAGCCATACAGCTGCACTTTATAGGACTGAGCTCTTGGTATGCTGCCATATAAAATAAAAAAAACGAGTAACAGAAGTGAATGCTAGCTTCAAACTGGGACATATTTCTGACTGCAATGTTAAAGCAGACAGAAAGATGCTGAGTTCCAATGATAAATCCACAGTGGATTTTTCTAGTGTTACTGCCTATGAATCTAAGAAGTTAACCCAATAGGAGGCCACTGTACAGCTAGGGTAAAGAAAAGCCCCACACGAAATATAAGCAAAAAGGAAATAAGGAAGCAAACAGATGGAGCACACAATAGGAGAACAGCTAGTGAAGTACAGCAAGCAGAAGTTCCACATTATCGAAAAAACCAAATACTTCAGAAAGAAGCTGGTGAGTAAAATTCAGTCAGGGGCTTTTTTCTTCTACCTTGTACCCAGGAACTGATTTGGGTAATACAGAACGTTTGGAACCATCTTTTCTTGGAGTAGCACTTTTGTCTCTTGTTTTTTGTCTTCCCTGAAAAGAATCCTCCTGGTTGTCTGTGGCGCAATCACCTTCAGATACATTGCCAGACGAATTGTCCTATAATAAAAATACCATAGCTATATTTTTTTTTTTTTTGGATAGACAGACAAGTCTTTCCTATGCCCCTCAGAGTCAACTAAAGTAAGAGAAGGATATGTCATTCCTTCTGCAAAAGCATGGGGTTTATCACAATCTAGAACACCTTTGCTCACAACATTAATCATCTGGTTTTTTCTGGTTTAAGAGACTGGCATCAGCAGCCATTTTTTTGCAGTTGGTCTTGGTACCAGAGCAGGGAGCACAACAGTGTAATTCTCTGAAGGGTTTACACTAGAAGTCAGCAAGAAATCAACTAAATGCAATACGCTGTTTACAACTTAAAGGGCCAGCAAAAAAAGTTAAGTGTCCTTGTCGTGCATTTAAAGGATACAAGGACTGCCATTAATTAAACAAGTGAAGGTTTTTTTTCTGCCACCCTCATCTACTGTTTTTGCCAGGAGCAATCTCAGTACTTAATTCGGACTGCAGCAGAAGAATGCCATCAACGGCAGAACACACTTCCATATTTAATACAGAACCAAACAACAGAATTTATTTTGCAGTAAAAGCTTTCTTTCTTTTTTTTCTTTTTGGAGGAATAAGGAGGCAAGAAAGAGGGGAAGAGGTTCAAAGATGGTGAGAGATCAATGTAGGCATAATTAAGAGCAGCAGCACAAGAATTTTCTCAGAAGAGTGTTAATAAAGGCTTCCAAAAAGCTCCAGAAGGAAGCAGTGTGATTACTCACATTTATTACAATAAAACCCAAGAGACCAAACAACAATGGTGCCCTACATTAAAACACACTCTGTAAAAACACAATAGTAATCAGCCTGTGCCTCAGGACCCAAAATAAAAACAGACAAAGGAGACACAAAGCAAATGGCAGAGTGTAACACAAAAACAGACTGAACTATGTGGCAACAAGAAATGGTATGTTTCACCAATATTTTAGGGGAAGGTTATTTAGCTCAGACCCACTGAAACACTACAGAAAATAAAACTGCTCCCAAGTCCAACAATGGAGCAGGGGGAGGTGTGAAAAAGCAGAAGTTATAAAACATATTGAGGGACTCACCAGGGAGATCTGACAAATGGTAGGTAGTCCAAATCAGACAGTGTTCCATCTCTGTGTTTTTTCTGAACTATATGCCCCCCTCAATGACTAACTTGCTAAGAACCCCTGCTCCCATAGCCAAAACTGCTTCACAGGAATCTGATTATAAATCTTCCGTGCTTCTCTACACTATGCAAACTTAGGAACATTTTTCCTTCTGCATTCTGTCACAAAATAAGATTTCTGAGCCTCTGTGAAAAATCAAAAGGATAGTCTGCTTGATCCAGTTACTTTACTTTACCATCAATGAGAACAGAAATCAGTGGAAAAAGAAACTGGGAAAAAAATGGTTAAAGACCAACTGACCAACTGTAAAAATGCTGAAGTGTGATTAAACCAAAAATTTGAGTTGAGATTTAGCATGCTATGTTCATATGATTTCTTCTTCTCAAAAAAAAAAAAAAATGCAAGCAGAAACAGTGTATTAAACACCTCTCTCTCCTTTTGTTAATCTACAAGTTGACCTCATTTTTCCTTCAATTATAAGTATCTTACAAAATTCAAAGATAAATATTTACATGACAAAATTTAGAACTGTACATTCCCACTGTCAAACATCAATCACACTAGAAATTGCTAAATGCACTGTGACACTCCACTGTTGTTAAAATTAGGGTTAAACTTCTGGAAAGAGATTGTCACCAACATACAAACTGCACCAATAGACCATTGGTTCAGTTGTACTCAGCTAATTTAAATCTCAGCTGGCTCTTGAGCATTTAAAGTACTATCAAGGGACATAAGTGAAAGTTTCCCTTTAAGTTTCAGCTAGCAGTTAATTTTACATTTGCATAAGTGGAGAGAAAATAAATATATTTTAAAAGATGTATTGTAAAGTAAAAATACACAGTGCTTTTTACTTTCTGTTTAAATTGGAATGAAGCTACTGTTTCTATACTGAATACTTGCTGCTTCCACATCACAAAAAAAAAAAAAAAGTTATGAGGTTATCAACACCTTTACTTTGGTGACAGATTCTGTGGGACTTCAAACAGCAAAATATACTGTGACCTGAACTACGATATTCATATTCCTCAGAAATGCCAGCAATTTCCCCTTGGGAAAAAGGCTATAATGAAGAGTTGCATTGGGAAGTTTCTTCAAAATTTCTTTAAACATAACAAAACAAAACAAACACAATAAAATTTTAAAAAGTGGAAGAAAAGGCCTGAAATGTCAAATATTTGTTCAATTTACTCTGAAAACAGACCAAAACCAGAAAGTAATGGAGAGCAATGTTATGAAATAAACAAAAGTACTAAAAAAACTCTTCCCTTCATTTTGCAAATGTTAAATAATTCTAAGAAACTCATTAAACTAACAAAAGTCAAGAAAAAGGATTTTTTTGTTCAAGAATACTTTCAGTTTGTCTCACCGAATTGCCTTTGGTTTTCCTTTTTTCATCACCTCGCCCTTCCTCTGCATCATCTGAATCTCCATCACTGTCCAGTGTAAGCAGCTCCGGATCCAAAGGGGGTTCATAAAGAGCTGTGTTTAATGGCAAGTAACGCAGCTCATCTGGAGAGTATCTGAAGTTAAATAAATAAAACCCATTCATTCATGTGTACTTTATGTGTACGTATTAAGTCACACAGTACAAAGGGACTTTAGAGAAACAGTCTCCTTTTTTCAGGCACATAAAAACATGCAGTTCTGAAAACAAAGGAAACCTACTAATTTCTCCTCCCAAATGTAATGCCATGCATAGCACCTGTCTTCTTGGTAGAGCAGATATTCATGGAACACAGGTGTATTTGCAAAGTTTTAACCAATCCATGTTACTATGCCCAAAAGACCATACACTTTGCTTATGAATGTACAGTGACCCATAATATGTGTACAATTCTAACCCAGGGCACACAGACATGTCCAAAGCAAAGTAAACAATACAGCTGTACAGCTGATTATTGAAAATGAAAAAATGCAAGAAAACAAGAATATGTAATTTTGTATGAATGTAAAGATGTAATCTCACTGCTTATAGCCAGGTACCCATAATGTACCCTTTCTCTTTTCACCCTTAAAGACTAAGAAAAAAGTGGAAGTCCTCTTATTGCTGAGGACAACCACTGTAAGGAACAGGATACCATTTTGCTGCATATTATCAAAGGCCATGTCCTTCACTGAGATGGAAAAGCAGTTTCACTAGCAGCTTATAAGTGCAAAATAAACATAATATGAAGTAATTTTAATTCAACTGATTTAATAAAATTGAAGTGCTTCAGGAACATCCTGTAACATGCAAATTTGGGGTGAGCTGTATAAACACACACTGGAAGGAGCAAGGCACATACAGACAAAGTTTCCCTACAAAAAACTAAGCACATGTAGCATGAATATCATCTCTATTGTACAATAGTAAGACTTCAGGAAATCTTCAAATCTGTATGGCTTTTTAAACGGTAGCACACTGCTAGTAAAATCTTTAAATTTATGTCAACAGTCAAGTAATACATGTTTCATTAAATACAAAAGTCCATATTGCAATGCCTTTCTCTCTCACAAATCTAACACCAAAGTTACACCACAAGAGCAAACTTTTAAAAAGAGTTTCTAAAAATTCAAAGTAGAACAGCAAGACTGTCATACAGAAGACACATGATCACAAGCAAGGATAACAACAGTTTGATACAAAAGCATTAATTTTAGCATATGTGCAGAGGCAGATGGTAAGTAAACAGGAGGGTGGCAGGAGTGAAATCAATGTCCCTTTTTACTATGGTAAATATCTGAGCAGGCCAAATCTCAGGCAGTGCAATACATCAGCAGAAACAGTGCTCTTGCAGTCAGTACTGTTTTCTTGACACAAGCTGTCACACTGCGCATCTCTGAAGACTACTGAGTGTCTTAAATTAAAATTAATTTGAAACCTTAAAGCAAAGACAATGAAATGCTTTCCACCTGCTAGATGTAGACAAAAGAGATCAGTGCAACAGAATTGGCAGTTGGAATGCTTTTAAAATACCTTTTGTAGTACTCCTGGAACTGGCCGGGTATGAGAGCCACTGGATAAGGACTAACCTTTGTTCTCTCTGTAGGCAAGACTTTGTATTTTCCTTGAGGCACCTGGATAATCTGCATTGTTTAATATAAAACAATTACATTTTTGTTTCACATACAAACAGTTGAGCCTTCCTCACCAAATACTCCTCCAAGTATTTTTTTAACTTGCCAGTTTTACAGAATTTGAACAGCTACCTGAGTTCTCCCACGAGAATGCACTAAAATTCTAAGAGATCCAAAAACAGTATCATGGATTAAATCCAATCCCTAAGTATCTAGAGGACTGAACAAAGATTAGGTAAATCCCCTTTAAATAGTACACTATGAAAAATAATATTGAAATTAGAATCTGGCAATTGACACAGTAAACATTAACCTTTGTGACTGACTTTAGAGTAGTAAGAACATGTCCATCTAATTCTGAAATCAGACTGTACTATTAAAAAAAAATCCATTAATAATATAAATACAGAATACAATGCAAAGAAGAAGCTTACATAAGCCTTCCTTCTCTTAGAAGGAAATAGAATTATCCACCATCTTGTCTCTAACATGGTCAATACCAGGAAAATGAGAACTTTCCATAATTGTTTGCCATGTAACAATTTGCAAAGAAAATTTTTGCTTTACAGCCTGTATAGAAGCAGAACAGCACTGCTTCAAAATGCCAGATAATATTTTTTTAATCAAGCACAGAGGCATGTAACATATGCAATAAAAATATAATAAAACACCTAACAAAAAACAAGGGCATAATATTGACAGGCAGCACACTTTTAGATGTAAAATAGTTTTCTTTTTTACTTCAGGTATTGTCAGGCAAAATTTTGGAGGTATTCATAAGAAGAATTAGCCATTTATATGAATAAACAACAGTCTTAGTTTTATGCTACTATTACCAAATAAAGATATGATAACAAAATTAAACTGAGATTTTTAGAGCTTCCTGAGATAAGTATTTTAAAGTTTAAAAAGTCTGCAGGTAAAATATATTTGAGATTATTATTTTTAGCAGTATTACCCATTAATCACCCCCCCCCCCGAAAATAGTTAAAATGGTAACAAAACCAACTTCACTAAAACAAGCAAGAAGCTTCTTCCTCACAACTAGTAAGAAATTTAAATCTGCCTACATGTGTCTGTAAATCAAAATAGGCTCTTCTTTCTTCCATCCGCTCTCGGTTTAAATTGCTGTTGAATTCTGCAGCTTTCTTGGCAGCTTTTTTAATATATTCTGGAACTTTACTGGCTTCTACTTTCTGTGTGTTCTGCTGCTGCATTTGCTGGAATAAAAACAATTATTTTGATTCACATACATTTCAGTATCAGTTCAGTAAAAACCTGTTCTCACACTCCTACTGCATGTTCACTTAAATGGTAATTACTTACAGAATACTCTTTGTAATGATCTGTTATTCGCTGCCGTTCTTTCTCTTGCAGGATAACAGAATACTCAGCATGTTTGGCAGGGTATTCTTTAATCATAAGATCAATTACTTCATCACTGCGCAAAGCTGTTAGACCTAAAATAAATAAAGTAATAATGATGCTATCTAGAAAAAGTAACTGCAGGTTATTTATATCTCACAATGACCAACTCAAAGTTTTTGAGTAGCTAAAGAAAACAACCTGCTGTGCACAATGCTTTTCCTTCTCAAGTAGCAGTGAACTCGTGCCATTTAGCTTTCAAGGCTGACTAGGAGTTTGCTTGTACCAAAGGCTCCTGACATTACTTACAGCTTCAGACCCCTTCACATTGACTCAATCACCTACTTAAACTCAATGGTGAGGCAGAACTTCTGTTCTAGATGGGACCTCCTGTACTGTTAGTTTCAGTTTCCATTGCTGGTCAAGTTTCATTCCCCTGCAGAACCTTTATTGAAATTAAGAGGTTTACATAAAGTCTCTATACAAATCAGGGAAGAATCATTAGAAGAGCAGTTCAGAGCAGCAAACTGCATAGAGACTCCTGACTCCCAATTAAAGCATTTCAAGTTCAGAAGCCAGAATGCCTCAGTTTGCAGCTACAGTGCAGATATCCTCCCCTGAAGCAGACAGTAGCATGGAATGATTTATGTCACTACCTGACATAACTACCCATTACTGACTTTAACTATAATTTTAAAAACTGGGATAGTTAGCAGACATCTCTGTTGGATATATGAGGCAGAATGTAACATTTTACCTCTACATACAAGAATTAGATACAGTTCTCTCATTAGACAGCTCATAGGTGAGAAATAAAGGTGCTTTACTAAAGATTGTTAGCACATAAAATAACATTACATTTTTATAGACCCATGATACACAGAAAAAAAAACATGGCAAGCATAATTTAAACTCTAACATGTCCAAATTACATCTATCAGAACAGTAAAAAATAAAGCCCTTTCAATATAATATAAGAAATTACATCAATCCATTTCAAGTATATTCAAGTGTCTTAAAATACACTCTTCTAATTTCTAACATAGAAGCTGAACTATTTAATATGCACTGATGTTTGCTGGCCTCCAATGCAATGCAGAAAAATAAGTTAATGCATATGAAGACACCCTGTACGTATATACCACTATGCACATACGTACATGTAATGTATTTATATGAGACCACACAATTATGGTGGTCTCTTTTCTAAGAGAAAAAGATTCTAAAAGTTAATTTAGAATATAGCAAAATCCCCCCTAAGTAATTAGAATAGATCCAAAATATGTATGTTAATAACAAATCTGGAATATTGATACGTCATGGCAAATTTACGAAGCCAATAATAAACCAGTTTTAATTTCAGGATTTATGTTTCCAGTTGAAAGGGATGCAATTCTTCTCTACCAAACTGAAACCCCATTTTCAGAGTGCCATACTTTTTATAGTAGATTAAGAAATATAACAGTTTGTTTTCTTACCTAGTGTGCATTGAGTCTCTGTGATAACATTTAGTTCTCTAAGGTAGAGTTTCTCCTTGTGAGATAAATCTCGCCTTTCTAAATCTCAAATAAAAACCAAAAATAAAAATGTGTGCAGTAACTGAAACTCCCCTATAAACACTGTTGAAGTATTTCAACAGTTTTGTTTCCAGGCAGCTAGAGCCTATATTATACTGCTATTCCAAGAAATATGACAACTTTATAAATTAATTTTAAATTTAACAAACAATGTAGGGACATGGTAAATTTTCTTGCTCTACAGTAGGTCAAGTTATGATTTATAGAAAAACTAAAGAAACCTGATGTATAAGTTCAGATGAAGAAAATATTACCAGGCACTGTAAGTGCAATATTTTTAATTTTACCACGACTTTTAAAATTAATTTCTCCAACAAATGAGCCAGATTTGACAATTCTGAATAATGGAGGCTTAAATACTAGAACCTCCACAAATATCTTTAATATTTTTCCAAAGTGTAGGAATGTTGCCACAATTCAGGAAACAGAATACAAAGACCCAGTTATATAGTAAGAAACCATCAACAAATCACTAAAAATAAAATTGACATCAGTTTTCAACTGATGATCTAACCCCCAACAGTATTTAGTATTTACTGATCTAACCCTCAAATCAGACTTTTTTGCAAAGTTTGCAAATTTTCAGTGGCAACACCACAAAGTCTTATATTATTCTTAAAACCAGTGGATACATTATATTTCCAGTAATGAAAATATGAAGTACAAGTATAACCCAGTTCTGCTTTTCCTGGTTCTTTTTTTTAACAGCTAGCTCATCCTATAACCAAAGAAGTACAGACTACATCCAAACTGTTTAGGAACACAAGCTTTTAGAAGAAAAACCTTAAAAATAAATACCTGGATATTTTCTTTTAAAGGAAGTCACACCTAAATATTCACTGACTTGCTCCTGAAGCATATAGTATTCTCCAGTTTCATCAGGTGGCCATTTGTATTCTATCAAATTTTCAGCAGGAAAGTAACTATACCTAAACATAAGAACAATGTTACAACAAATCAAAACAATCCTTAATAATACTACTCACATCTCTTGACATTCAGTAATTCCTATTTATATGTCAATGAACGGTAACTACAAAGTTGGACAAGCACTTCAAAACACTGCATCCTGTTAACATTTTAAAAGCCACTTTTTTATACCCAACCTCACACATCTTTTTCTAAAGCATCATTTATCAACATGCTAAGGGACAGAATCCAAAGAAACTGACAGCCATCGTAAAGGAGATGACACCAGGAAAAGCAACTACTACAAAGTCAAAACTCATTCAAGTATGTAATGTCATAAAAACATGTAAACTGTGCTTCTGATTGTAAATCAGATGCAACACTTTTTTGGCACTCTAAAATAAAATGCCTTAAAATATGCTGGGAGCAATAGACATCTAGCTATTTATAGGACATCACCTCAACTTGTAAAGAGGTATGAAGAATACACAATTAATGAATAAAGAGCTAATAATTAAGCATGCTGAACAATAAAGTCAGACTTGCAATAAAAAGTGGGAATTGTGAAAAACAGCATTACCCAAGGTCTTGACTGGAAGTTTCACAGCTCCGAGAACTGTCCCCTGAGCCCATACGCCGTCTTTTGGATGGCTGGCTCCCATCATTGGAATTTTCTTCTGTGTCATCCTGAAAGGACAATAAATATTAAAAAAATTAGACTACTCCAAAGATAATGTAAAACAACATAAACATTGTCAGGCAATCTAGAATTTAAATATACTTGAACTGCTAAGCCATTTTATGACAGTCTGAAACAACTCAGTCCACATAAATTATTCTTTGTTATAAACTATCTGCATGACATATGGTAGCCCAGTAGAACTGGGCAGCTTCTCACCTGTGGCATAGGCAGAGTTCTGAATAGATAGAGCTGTAGCTCTGACCACCAAGTTCATAATTCCTGATGTAAACATCTTCTTACACTTGATCAGACTAGCACTCTACACCAAAATAAAGTGCAAAACAAAAACGCCAATTCCTTGCTCAGAGCTGATGCTTACAAAATCAGGGAAAATATTACTGAAAGCAACACAGGAGTTTATAAGTATACAGTTAAAATAAAAGGAATGGTATACAGTTTACAAAAAATATTATTACAAACAAGTAGCAAAGATTTGTGTCTTGAGATGAAAAAATATATGGAAGAAAAAACCCAACTTGGTATTACAACAGATACAGAAGAGAACAAGGCTCTTACAAGGAAACATTCAGACAGGTGTCACTATTCAGTTTTCATGTGATCAATATAATGAAAGGGAATAAAGAACGAAGAGGAGAAAAAAAAGACCAAAGCAAAACAAAGAGTTCTGTAAAATCTAGAAGACAGTGACTCAGTTGATGCTGAGTTTTTCACTGCTTTGTTGTCGCAGAATGCTGTACAGCCTCTACCTGCAATGATCAACAATCTCAAAGCATTTATTGACCAACCGTGTCTGATAATAATTGAAATACAGAAAGCAGAAATCTTTGTGAATTGCCCACCGTGATCAGTAGTTGAGTCAATAACAAAACAGTTCTTTAAGTAATTGAACTTCTAAAGTGGAGCAGAGTGAGAGAATCAATTTCATAACTTCTGTGAAAAGTAAGAAAGAGGAATTAACCTGTCAGAAATAAATGGATCAAGACTAACTATACTTACTTATTTTAAAATGACAACAGTGATTATTAGGTCTACCTTTGCTAATGTCTTTCATTCTAGTATGTTTTACTTAACATATGACTTGAAGTATCAATTTAAAAATATTCCAGTAAACAAGAATACATTACTTTTAAGTAATGTAAGCAACATTTCACAATGTTATGATCAAGACAGGCCACAGACAAAAACCTATTGTCTCCTGTATTTTTGGCTTTTTTTTTTTTTTGTTTTTCTGCAATTTTTTACAAATAGTTTTCTTCCTCTTTAAGGAGCAAGAACATCTTTCACACAGTAATAAAAACTGAAAAGCAAAATTTAATGACACTGTTTTGTTAGTGCAGCCATCCTTAAAAAAAAGCAGCATGCAGCATCTCCACTCACACTACCAGTTATGTCACTTTGTAGTATTGCTGAAAATACCCTGTGTGAACTTAGAAGAAGCAGCAGCCCCCAGTCAAAACAATATTGCATTAGAGTGTTTTGTGACATAGCTGTCTAGTCAGTAGTTCATTCCTACTTCCCACAAGAATACTAGTGCACTCCAAATATTTTTAACTGCTAGACAAACACCTGAACAGGGCAAAAGCAACCCTTTGGTATATCAAAACTTCCAAGGGACTTCAAAACATCATTAAAAGATCTCAACCTGACAGTTTGGTGGAAGTGTCTGATATTAGTTTCTTCTTTCACTTTGTAATTTTCATACTCAGTACTGTTACAAAGTATGAGTCTCCATAATACAGAGAGATCAGTGCTCTCCATTTCCACATTTGCTTCCCTCAGTGCTTAAAATTTCACGAAATTCAATCACACAAGTTCAGTTTGTTGGAGACAACTTAGTATATGAAGTGAAAACATCTGCAATCTAAAGGCACAATGCTGCTCAACCACCTTTACTGTTCAAAAACAGAAAAAAGGGATAGCTCCGTGGCTCTCTTTACATGAAAAGTCAAACACTGTCCAAAAAAGCCCCTTGAAAACGCATGTTTCTGTAAAAAGCTTGTTAGTCCTTTCAAAACATGGTGACGTTACAAACTTCTGGTACGCCTGTCACTGTAAGATCGACGTAGCGCTGCTTTATTAAGCGATAGAGAAGCCTGAACTAGCACAGACGCGTTTCACAGGGCGACTGCCAATCTGCGCCAGGAGTCTTTGGCGCCACAAGTGCCCGCGGTGCCCGGGATGCGCGGGAGCAGCCGGCCGGGCCAACGCGGAACTGCCCGCGGCCAGACCCAAACTTTCCCTGCTGCGGCGCTGCTGCGGTGAGGACTCAGCCGCCCCCGGGAGGACGCCGAGGGACTTTTGGGAAGGAGGACGGCCCGGACCAGCCGGCCGCAGACCAGCGCTCAAAGTTCTGCGCAGGGCGCGGGAGGCCGCCCGCCGCCGCCCGGCTCCCGCAGCGGGCGGGAGGTGAGCCCGGGGCGGCCGGGTCGGGTGAGGGGCGCGGGTCAGGGCGCGGGGGCCGCGCGAGGCCTCCCGCCGAGGCGGCTGTCGCGCCGCAGCTCGCGGCCGCCGCCAACCGCTCTCACCTTGAGGGACTGCGCGCCGGGCGTGGCCGGGTCGCTGTCGCAGAGGCGCGGGGACAGCACGGCCGCCATGGCCGCCGCCGGCTGGGCCAACAGGAGCGACGCCGCCGCTGCCGCGCGACCGGGCCTCGCGCCGCGCCCGCCGGCCCCGCCCCCCCGCGCCCTGCGGGGAGCGGCAGCGGCCCCTACCGGCCAGCGCCCGCACGGGCGCGGCGGCTCCTGCTCCGCCCCCCTCCGGGCAGCCCGCGGCGACCCCGGCCCGCGCCGCCGGACCGGCACCCGCACCGACCCGGCGCCGCCCCGCGGGACAGGCGCGGGGGATCCGTCGCCGCCGGTGCTGCCGCCGCCGCCGCGCCCTTCTCCTCCTCCTGCCGCCGCCGCTCGGGCGGCCGCGCGGCCCGGCCGCGAGCGCGGAGCCGAGCCGCCGCGGTAGCGCTTGGGCAGCAGCGCGGCACGGAGGGGCAGCATCCCCCCGGCGGCGTGGTCAGCGCCGAGCGCGGGAGCTGGCGCCCAGCAGGGCCGGGCTGCTCCGCTCCGCCGGCAGGCTCCCGTCTCCGGGAACGTCAGCCGGGGACGAGCTACGTTTGTGAACCATCAGCCCCCGCAGGAGGGGGGTTCGGGGGGCGGGGGGCGCACTCGGAGGAGCCGCCACGAGCGCGCTCGCCCCTGCGACGGAGGGAGGGCGTGTGCGGCCGCTCCCCGCCGCTGCGCGGTCGCGCCGAGCCCGCCGCGCGCCGGGCCGCGCCGCCCCCCGGTGCCGGTGCCGCCGGTACGCGCGGGCGGAGCTGAAGCGCGGCCCTCCCTGCCCGCCACGGGAACGACCCTCGTCCCGGGGACCGCGGCGGCGCGCGCGCCCGCCCGCAGCCGGGCCCCGCGGGCGCGCGCGGCCCCGCGCCGGCGAACAAAGCGCACGGCCGCGCCCCAGCCCCGGCACCGCCCCCGGCCGGGGCGCCCCTGGCCCCGCGTGTGCGCCCACCCGCGGCCCGGGCTGCTCACCGCCCCTCGGGGTTTGCCCGGCCGCGGCTCCAAAGCGCTCAGACCCAAGCTGGCCACGGGCCGGTGGGAAGCACCGCCGCCCCGTCCGCGTTTGTTTTCAGCTCCCAACAATAGAACGGATGTGGCAAAGACACCAGCGCTGGATCTCCATGCACGGCTTATTCAAAAGGTGATGTCTACACACTTCACAGATCTGCGAGTCTCATTTAAAAAATACAATCGGTGCTGCCCTTGCTAGATATGGACCAATTCTCAATAGCCTTGTGATTGATCCCATCATCCTCCTACAACTGTCACCAGAAACCCCTAGACCAAAGTGACCCAACTCGCTCAATTCAGTACTTGTCCACCAACCAGACCCTAGGCAATACTTAACCAAAGGTTAAGACCCAGGGAACCTAATAACTGATCTTAACTTCATTCAAGGCAAACGGCTAGAAATTTGCACAAGTTTCTAGGACTGCAAAACACCGCTTCCCTCCAGCCACGTTTCTAGGCAGACTAGCATTTTATCAGATACCAGCTATGAAAATGAAAAATGAACACTGCTTTTTCTTACAAAAAGCATGCTTTTAAGAAAACTGATACGTGCAACCGCATATAAGCATTGGTGAACAGTCCTAGGCACTCAACAGACAAGCAACATTCAAAATTTTGCAATGTTTGGCCTTACACCAGCTGCTCCCACTTCCACAGCAGAGCATTACAACAGATGAAGCCCATATGTACTCAACCATAAACATTTCCAAAGCAGTTTTGTTTGGTTTTTTTTTTAAACAGAGCAAAATCAAGCAAAATTATCTCAACTATATGTCAGTTTGAATGTGCCAACAGCAATAGGACAAAAAGGAATAACATAATTATGATGTTTTTAAATTTTTCTAATATACCATGTCTTGTGATGCACAAATGCAGCTGTGACTTTCAGTTTTAGTCGTAATAACAAGCCATTACCAAAGCCAGTGCAATAAATGTATCAGTTTCACATTTAGCTGAAACCCAAGTATCTCTCTCAGCATCCCAGAGGCATCTGCTGGCAACCTAAAGAGATAAAAGAGAAAAAGTTACAAGTGAACCTATATTCAGCAGTTTTACTATTTATTTTTAAAGAACACCTAGCATCTACATGCTAATTAATCGTATTAAGAGAATTACAACTATTAACAACAATGCAAAAGTTGAATAAAATTAACAATTCCTATTCAATGTTAAATACATGTTCTTGCTTCGCAGTGAAGTTCCCACACAGATAGATTCAAAAATCTCAGTACCAAACCCCCAATTCTGTCTTGTGTTCACGTGTTACAATTTAACATACAGTAAGAGCACCCCTTCAAAAGCAATTGTATGTCAGTGTGAATAGACTTCAGTTTTGGGAACACATACAACCAAAGTCACATCCCCCACTCCTCCACCTCCAGCTTACTCCAGCCTACTTGTAAATTTATTGGGCTCTCAGCCTTTTTGATAAAATTGTTTTCAAAGCTGAACTGTGTGAATTGATGGATGGAATAAACACATTCCTTGGGAGAAAAAGTTAACTTGGACAACTTCACTAATCTGTTTGTACCTACAGCTCCTTAGTCAAAGCACCCCTTAAGAGGCAGAGTACTGTGAGATGCTACCAGAAAAGCAGGTAGATGCAGGCAACTCACAAACTGGATTTGGTACTGAAGCTGAACCCTTCAAACATTGTTTCATGTAACTCACTAAACACAGGTTGGTTTCAATCAGGTTTTAAGAACTGATAATGAACACTCTAAAGCAGAAGTGTTCTTTGACACTCTACTAGACAGATAAAACATTCTGAATGCCAGTGGGAGCTCCAAGCTAATTGGAATACTAAATTTATACACCAACACAGCAAAATCTAGCATCCTTTTATTTTAGGTGTTCCAAGTTCAGATGACTGGTGTTAATTTAAAGTCCCAGGACAATGTCTGGTGGCAGCTGCACTTACCAGCCCTTTCCTTGCCACCCTTCTGTTCCATGACACCCAACACTACAAATGCATAGCATTTTTTGTGGAATGTGAGAACCCAAATGTCCAAGTACACTGGACAAAGAAAAACAAAATTCGCTGAACTCATGGAATTGTATGGCACAGCAGGCAGTGGAAACAAGTGGATGACAGGAAAGTGCAGTTGGGGCTGTTTGCCACTTACTGAACACATGAACACAACTTTCAGAGTGTAGGCAGAATCACAGCAGCACCTTGAATTGTCACCTGGGATACTATTACCCATAAAGGAGGTAAAAGGTTCAGGACCACCTCAAACAAGTTTAGCTGCTGAAAGTGAAAGAACACCTAGGAGATAACACACAATTCTAAAAGGTGTAACAAATAATATGTTTGCTTACAATCATTGCCTGATTCGCCTTTTCCACAATTAGCACTGTCACCACATACTTATAACGGTCATAGTCCAATTCCTTCACAGCATTTAATATTTCTTCTGATATTGAAGCACACAAGAAGGGACTAGAAGCTCCATCATATGTGGCTTCTTGTAGTTTCTTCTATGAAAAACAATTTAGAAAGATCTTAGTTTTCATCCTAGTAGTCTTTTGCAAAAAACACCCTTTACAGTCATTTTCATTACAAGAACATGAGAAGAACTAATGAATTGAATAGTCAGTACAGACGATGGTCTCAAACAGCAAAGGATGAACTGCTTTTACTCCAAAATGTTTTATCTGTTTTTTTAAAGGTGACACACATGCCCAGCCAATCTCTATTTAACAATCAGGAGTGTATTCTTCTCCATTATTCGAGCTCAGTTCACTGGAAAACAGTGCTACAAATATCTGTTCCAAATACCCAAGATATGTCTTCCAGACAGCAGAATTAAAAAAATCTGGTGATAACTGTTCAAATACCACTAACAGCTTTGGATTACCTCAAAAAATTGTTTCATTTCATTTTGGCTTAATTTGTGTATGTACCAGTCTGACTGTCAAGGATACCAAGTAATTTTATGCAGGTCCTGTGATATTAGCAGAATTAATAGAAATCCACAAATTTGATGTCATGATCTTTTGCTAACTGAACATTTTGTGGATTATGGTACTTTGAAATGTGCTGCAGCACAATTTGACTTAAAAAATGCAGGAGTTTATGAAGCTTGACTTCCACCCAAACAGCACATGCTCAGCAGTGACTTTGCAGAGGCCCTTCTGCACTTTGCAAAACTGAGTACGTTCACATTACATTCATGTGCGAAAACTCAAAAGACTGCAGAGATTTATGTGTGTTTAAGTTTATGCAATATTCACTGTTCCGTAAATACTTCTGCAAGACAGGCTGCTTTTGCAATGAGCAAATTAATTTAAATACTATACCGTTAGTATTGCTTCAGCTTTGTCTCTGACTAAAGCATCCCGAACTTTAGTACGTGGCTCCAGTCTGTATGTGTTACAGCTTTTTGGCTTTGCCTTTCCTTCTGTTGGAGCTGTGCCTGAAGCATCCTGAGGTGGTTTTTTTCCTTTTGACTGTACAAAATAATAAGAAAAAATCCACATCACATGTCAATATTTTAGAATTTAAAGACACTAAATAATACTTTATGGTGTACAGCTAAGAGAAAAAAACCCCAACAATTAGTTTAGGAATATGTTAAGAAAAACCACAGAAAGCTAGAAACTGGTTATCATCTTCTGGCTGTTTTAACACTACTGTTTTGCCTGAAATAGGAGAAGTGGTTGACTTCCACTCAACTTTAAATTTTTTTTCAGCAAAATCCAACTGAACTTTAAACTTGTCAATCAGATACACCATATTACCACCCTTAATCCACTCCCTTTTCCAAGGAAAAATACAGAGATATTAACATACCCAACCAGGACTGTTAGCCACAAGTTCAAGTTTCTCATTCAAATAGCCTATACAATATCCAAAATACAGATTTGGTTCATTTGTTCATTTACTACTTCATTTTGCTTGTCCTTATTCCTTGTTACTAAAATAGTAGCTTATGTAATGATGATTTAATTTGCTCATTACAAAAAAAAAAAAAAAAAAGAAGAAGAAGAAGAAGGAAAAAAAGTAAGCCCCAGTGTGCAAAGCTTTGTAATTTTGCTTGGAACTTAAACCCAGATCTCTGATGATCACATTTTCTCCCCATCCAGCTATGTACTCTCTCTCTGCAACAAATATAACAAAACTTGTGCTGCTATGAATGCAAGAAACAAGTCTGATGTTGCAAAAAATTATGTCACCTGCTGTCCACCAAGGTGGCTTAAAATAGAACTGTAAAATAGTAACAGAGACAGAAAAGCACAAGGAACCAATGACATCCTAACAATTGCCACAGGCAATGGTCTTCCATACCAGCTACTTCGTAACAAACCACTTCCAAGTTTCACCGACTCTTCAGTCTCAGCTCCACTTCCTGACTACTGCTACAACCTAACATTGAGAGACAATGATCAGTTCCTTTCCAGGACAGCAGAAAAGAACTCAAAGGTGAAATAACATCACAATGTGAGGTTTATGCTAAGAAGTACAGAATAAAAGTCACTTAAGGATAATATAAAAGTCTAATAAGAATTATTTTAGAAGACATGCTACTCAGGGGCTCACAGCTCTTTCCATCTGAGGAGTTTAAAGAATCAGGGAAGAAATGCAGTTTCTTCTCCACGAAATCACTTGCACATTCGTTCTGTCAAAAGCTGTGGACATTACCTAAAAGTGTCCTTTAGTTCCTTAAAAGCAGTGATGTTGGCAGCCTTAGTGCAAATGGCCTGCTGGTGTTTGTTGAACTCTGAATAACACTTACTCTAAATCACAAGGACCAAACACATTTGCAGTTAGCCTGTGGACACTCGTTATCTACTAACTGCAAACTCAGATCTCAAAAGACTACCACCCTGACATACTCATCACACGTCACCTAACAGAAGAAAAAACACCTCAAGTATTGCAGCTGAGGTCTTCAAATGAGCATCCCCATCCATGTGAGTAGCAATGAACTTGTGAAAAAAGGTGCTGTCTAAACAGTGATTCTTTGCTGACATGGTTCAGCTTGAGCCACACTACCTTCAACCTCTTACATCAATGATGGAAAAAAATTCATGTCTATAGCATACAACTTCTAACAATGGCCATACTTAAAAGTTTACCTGCTATTATTAGTGACAGGAGTTTTCATAATTACTTGCAAGAAGTCATTGCATTTACTAATGAGGCAACCAAAAACCTCAATTTCACTATAGATGTTGCTAGTAAATAAACCTACTTCTGTATATCACTGTATAGAATCCACAGTAAACCCCTAAGTTTTAGCACAATGTTGCAATTATGTTTCTGTAAAATATTTGCACCTTCTGTGAATAAAACTCTCAGATGTTCAAGAACTGACTGCATTTGAGCACTTGACCAAAAAACGCTTGTTCTTAGGCTACTCAACTCGAGTACATTGGCTTAACTTTGGACATATGGAAGGAAGTATGTCAAGAGGAAAAAAAAAAAAAGCTTTTGCTATTGAAATAAAATTCTGTTTGTTAGTAAGTCCATTTTAACAACCAATAGGTTTTAATTGTTAAAACAAACAAAAAAGAGTTCTTGTGTATTCCTTCAGAAGAGGGCACGGCTTCTAGTTTGGAGCAGCACCCCAGGTTGGAGAGGCTGCCCCACCAAAGGCAGGACGCCCCTTCTCGTTGCCATCACAGCAGCCAGCTGCAGGGCGCGAGCGGGCGTCGCACCTGACCGGGCAGAAGGAGCACGCGCTATGCCAAACCGGCCGCTAACCAACACCAAGTATTCCTGATGCCAATTTTCACAAAATCACACGCACCCTTTAACCCACCTTCTCCGCGCCCCATCCATCCCTCCCAACTGAAGCGCGGCAGGCCCGGACCAGCACACCTCCCCCCAAGTCGGGCATCACACCCTCCCGCGCCGGGGCCACTGTCCCCGCTCCCGGCGGGCGGTGCCCCAGCCCCGGCCGGCTCAGCCCCGGCGGCGCTCACCGTGTCTTTATCCTGGCGCTTTTTGCCTCCCTCCATGGCCGTGGCGGCAGCCCCGCGGCGCGGCGGGCGGCGGCCCGGGCCCTGCCCGCGAGCCGGCCGTGACGTGGCGCGCGGGCGGCGGTAACGGAGACGGCGGCGGCCATGGCGGCACCGGCGGCGCCGGGCCCCGGGAAAGGGCCGGGCCCCGGGAAAGGGCCGGCGCTGCGGGCGGGGAGAGCCCGGCCCTGCTTCTGCCAGAGCCAGCCCGGGGCTTGCTGACCTGCCCTCCCTGCAAAAGTCACCGCCCTGCCCCGTGCCCGGCCCGCTTTACATAAACGATCGTGGTAAAGGGGGGCAGCGGGCGTGCGGGGCTTGCCTGGCCTTCTGTCCTTGAGAGTGAAACGGCGAACGCGAAGGGGAACAGACACAAATTAAGATGGACTGAAGCATATATCCTAAGATATGGTCTTAGGAACATTGTAGATGTTTAAATTCGTTTTTCTTTATAGCAGGTAGGTACTCCAGATGGCAGCTAATAGCGGTTTCCAATGGGAACTGTTACCCTTGCTTAGTCCTGATAGCTATATAAATATTTCTTCTCTCCTTGAAGCCATGAATTCAGAAATTACATATGTGAGGGCTAATTCTGCCACCCAATTAGAGAGGAAAAATGTTTTTAATTTAACTTTAATGGCATATTTTTAGTTATTATTAGTTGTGGTACTTCATTATATGTTTCTTGTCTATCTAATGAGTGAAGAAGTGTGATTCTTTTAACTAAATCAGAAGCATTTTCCTGCTTGTTAACATGGGCATTTTTTTCTGTGCAATTTTTAAAATTTAAATGTGTGCTTTTATATCAGTTGATTTTTCTCTTTAGACTAATGTGAAAATAGCATGGATGCTTAACAGAATTCATGTATTCTTCCCCTGCCTCTCTCCAAGGATCTTGCTGGTTGTAAGGACTGATACTCTTGTTTTACTTGAAGTAGCATGAGTTTCTCTGCAAGCTCAGAAATTAGACAGAACATTTCTATATAAACTGGGATATTTTACTTCAGTCTACCTTGTCATGAAATACACCATCCTGACCTTGTGAAAACAGAGCAATGCTTTCCCTCAGTTTTATGAAGGTGGTTCTGGTTGAGAGTTCTCCTTTCATCATGTATGAGAATGAAACTTGCATTGCAAACCCAAACAGATTGTTTACAGACACCATATAACTGTGTTTCTGTGCTGATGGGTATGTTTTAATAATTTTTTTTGTTCTCATGTCCTTTCTTGTTACAAGGATTCTTTCTCTGTGTGCGTGTGTGTTTGTTCTAGATGGTGTTGCCAGACTCGGTCACTACTTGCCTTTCTCAGCCTGTGCATTATGCAATTTGCAAACTTGGATTTGAGAAGAAAGACACCCATGATATTGATAACATTTTATCTGAAAATGGGGAAGTATGTTGGCAAGCTGTTACAGAGCACGTGTGTTACCTTGAATCAGGTTGGTGTTTACCTGCTGTAGCAGTGATGCATGTAAGACTGATGCAGAATTTCAGTACAGCTCATAGCAATCCTAGCTGAGTTGTGACAGTTTGTTACAGTACACTACTAGCTCTGCTGCATATTAGAGTATGTAGAGTTCATACCTACAAAGAGCTTTAAATTTTCCATCTGCATTTGGTATTTGGCTTTTGCTGGCTCCTAAGGTTCATGTAATTTGTTCTACCTAAGTAGCTCCTACTTTGCCTTCATCTTGGTTCCCAGCTAAATGTGCCTGTTATATAAGGGGTTCAGTTCTGTTTCTCTCCAACTGCATAATTGTCTTGTTCTGTCTTCTTTATAGTCCTTTTGCACTAAATTTAAAAGCCTGGGACCATCAATATTGGTACTGTTTCTTCTGTTTGTGTTTCCCAACTTCAGGTTGTACAGAAGTATGGTCTTGTTTCCCTTCTATGTGGAATAGTTTGTAGTTGTTTTTTTAACCAAAACAAAGTATTTATGTCCTGATGAATTAATAGAACTTTAATTTGTAAATTGCATCATGCAAGCTATGTTATATATTTCCAGAGGTGGTAGAAATATCTTTCAGTAAACCAGAAGAACTTATTTTCCTAGAAAAAGTGTCTCATGAAAAAGAGGCAATGATACCACTCTGTAAGGTACCACATCCATCTGCCTTCTTTAAAGGCCATAAGTGGTGCAGTTTGACTCTCACTGAGCCTGCACTAGCATCCGGCTTGATATATGGGATTTCTATAGAAATTCTAGAAGGTTCTATATATTTCAACAAAAGCAGAACATAATGATCCTATTTACTTCCATATTTACTTGTGTTAAGTTTCTGTTGGGGTACTATTTTTGTGGGGTTTTTTAGTTCTGTTTGGAGAAGGTGCTTGATATTACCTGATTTTGCATTGCAGTTTTACTTTTCAATACCTTTTCTGTGTGGTGTTTTGGTGTAAATTGTCTTGTATTGGTTGTACTAAAATAGTCGGGATAAAACTGTCTGTGCTAAATATGTACACAAACTGTAGCAGGTTTTATCCCTAGTGAGTTTTAAAATATTAGACTTTCAGGAAGGTTGGTATCCTAATCACCTTAATCACCTTCAATTTTTCAATTTAAGATCAAAGTGTGGATTATATCAAAAGCATACGATCATTAGGACCTGTCTGTGAATCTGTTAATTCATACTTCAAATCTCTGACCAAGGATCAGTTTGTAATACAGTATGCATCATGGTTCCACTGGACAAACTGCACAGAGGTATGGAAATTTCTGTTAAGTTTGTATTTTGTCACCTGAACTCTTTGTGGAAGTTTAATGTAAGAACACAGAAGAGATATCCATGAAGCAAAATGCTTAGAATCTGTAACTGCATTTTCATTTCTTTGTCATGATTTTCTTTCTACATTTGCATAGCAACTGTCATGGAGGAATATTTAAATTTCTCTGTGCTATTGGCTATGTGATCTTTCATTTTAAATATTGAGCACAACATTCATTTCTCCCCCATTATGCAGGTATTTCTGAAAGTGTTTGATGTTTTGCAGTCTGCACAAGCTACAGACATTGCTCTTGGCTTAATGAAACTAACATCATGCTTGGAGCGAGCCTTGGGTGACGTAAGTGCCAGCATGAGGGGTCTATTGCAGATTTGGCTTTATAAGATGGGAATGAGCTCTTGGATTTAATTGTACGTTGAAAAAGTTATATTACTCTGTTCTGTAGTAATACACTAAGAGTCCACATGCATTTTGAGTTGGACAGAGGTTCTTTCCTGGATCCAATTGTGCTGATGGAAACATATGTAGAGCTCCTTCACCAGTGCTTGTTCAGTTGTTTGTGCGAGTGCTGTTACTAACTACATTAATTAGGAAAGAGAAACATTTGATTGATCAGTGTACAGAGTAGGTCTTTATTAGTTTCTTTTATTTAACTGAAGTGGATATCATAGCTTCCACAGAAGATCTGGTGGTGTATTAACTTCTGTGAGGGGTAGCATGCAGCTTCTTGCCCAGGGAGAAGGGAGAAACAGCTGCTTAAACAGCTTTTGCTGCTGGACTGTTTTACAGCCAGATAAGTTAAAATGGCTAGTTGTTCAATATCTGTAAGGAGCTCTGGAGAAGGAAATGACAGAGAAAGAGCAATGGGCTAACTCACAAACCAATTTGCCCAACTGTGGGGCATGGTAAATTTTTCAGTATAACAAATCACCAAAGATTGGAAAAAAATGTCAGGGAGAGTACCAAGAATGGAAGGTGTGATAGCAGTTGAAGCTTGAGATGCTAATATTGTCCAACAAGGATAAAATCTAGTTTGAAGAACAGTCTGAGTCAGAAAACAAACCACAGGTCTCCTCCCTTTCACAATGATAGATCCTATAAATTTCTATTGTAAAAACAAAATATGCTATCCTTGATAGAGCTTAGGTATTCTTAATAAGGTTGTGCCCTACTAGGGTTGTGCCTTATTGGTTTTTGTGGGATTTTTTGCAGGAAAAAGACAGTATAAGTACAGACTCTGTGAAAAGCCTAATTATGGTCACATTAAGCAAAATATCCACTCTTTCCTGATGCGTTGTCTAGATTTTTAATTTGTTGTACAATTGCAGAATTTAAAGCCTTCTTAAGGATTTAGTGGGTTTTGTTTGATTAGTGTTTTTACAATAACGAAAATTGTTATTGTGTAAAATAGTCAAGGTATATGTTTGAAATACAAAGTATACTAAATTATTTATTATCTGTTCTGCCCTTTTTTTCTTAATAGGTGTATTTACTTAAGGGCAATGATTGTCCTTTCCTTCTAAGAGACTTGCTTGCATCTGAGCAGCTTGCAGATGTCTTTGGACAAGCTGTAGTAAGTACATAGTTGTTTTGAAATAAGGAATAAAATAACTACGGAGTTGGTTTTCTTCCTACCAAATGTACCTTGTGTTAATTTGCATTAAATTACACTAGATTTATACTACAAGAACTAAGAGATAAACTTGATCTCATTAGTTTGCCTGTCATAACTGTTTGGGATATTTAATAACTTGATTGGTTCTTCCCATATTATATTCTATATCTTGTACAAATCAGCTGAAAGTTTCTCCTTCAGAGAACAGTGAGAATTGCAATTAATGAGTTTCTGTTACTGTGATAAGTGGTGGCCAGTCATCTTGACAGTAGACATTGTAGTTTCTTAATGATTTCTGAACTTTTCTGCCAGGGAAAGGTAATAAAAGTAAGAAGGTTAAGAAAGGAAAACAATAATAGATTTCTTCATGCAGTAATTGCTTTTTTTATTAATTAGATGAATGTACTGAGGGTATTCATTGGATCTCCACATGGTCTGAACCTTCGTAATGTTTTGTGGCATGGGTTTGCATCACCACAAGAAATTCCTGCCAAGTAAGTTACCAGGAAAAAAACACTCATTTTCTTACCAGTCAGACTTGTGAGTTCTTGGCAAGTGGTTAGTAACCACTTCTCTTATGGGAAAGAAAATTAATTTCCCTTGCAGCTTCTGCTTCTTTTGGAAATGGATTTCCATAGAATACTTCAGCCATTACAAAGGTGGCCAGTATTAGGTCCAGCAGGCTTTGTACTATTAGGGGAAACAAGAAAGTTTAACTTTTTTTTAAGTCAGGGCAGTGAGGAGTAACTTGGAACAAAAGACAGAGGAATGGGGTAGAAGGAGGAGCAACAGCAGCCAATGTAGAATACAGTGATGCTTTTTATCTGATTCTACCCTTTTTATCATGCTTATGAATGCAATTAATTATTAAGTGCTCCTACTCAGGTGGGGAGTGTACATTCTGGGTGTTTTTCAAAAAAGTGAAAAAAACCCTTTGTTCCTAACTCAAAAATGTTGGTTCTTTGCAAAAAAAAAATTCTTTGTATAAGCTTTTCTAATATATTGTGGTATTCTCCCTAGATACTGTGCTATGCTGCTCTTTTTAACCGCAGGATTGGGTCAGTTGTTACAGACCTATCTTCTGCAAACTAAAGGTGTTTTAGTACATCGACCTTATGTGATCTTCATTAGCTTAGAGGAGCTTGATGCATTTCCAGGCAAGTATTTAACCACTACCAAATTTTTTATTATCCTGTATTTGCTATTGTTTCCTTGTCCAAAAGTGCTGCTGAAAATAATGCATTTCCCAGAGTTCCAAGATTTAATCTTAACTAAGATACCTGTATACACCGTCATTAGGTGAACCAATCATGCTTGTAGGACATCTTAATATGTTGATAGTTCACTGACTATTGAGCAAAAAACTTCTGCATTCTAAAATAATTGCAACACATTGAAACATTAAATATGGCTACTTCTAAAATACTTCAACTGTATGTTACATTTTTTTGATTATGAGAATTAATTTCATATAACATTCATCTAGTTTGCCTTTATGAAATCTAACTTTTTTCAGAATCAATGGGTTCCAGCTGCTAGAGTCCCAGCAGGAGTGCCCTGAGTCTTACAGAGAATGTAGTGTTGAAACAGAATAAAAGATGGTGACACATTTTCACTACATTAATGCGTTTCTCAGGGAAGGATTTGAAGTGTCAGATAAAAATCTTCTCCCTGTCCACAGACCTTATTTGGTTTATTCCTACTTTTTAAAGGCAATAATAGCATATAGGGGATCTTGGTGTCAATGGTGAGCATGATCAATTTGTGCTATATAATCAGTGGAACATCTGTCTAGAAATTGAGACAGAGTTTTTGGGAACCAAATCAAGCTGATAAGATTCCAATAATTATGTACTGTAAATCCTATGGCTGTTGATTGGCTTTGAGAAAACACCTACTGCAATCAAGTTACACTTATCATTTTAAGCTTTCTCTTGGATGAAGCATTAATAATATGAATTTATAAGTGTGGGCTTCATTACATGGTAGCATTGAATTATGAAGTGTTAGCTTATTATGCTGTATTCTCAACACAGAAAATTGATAAAATAGGAACAACGTACTCATGTTCAAATGTTCCTACTACTCTACTGATTCTGGCTGAATAGAAATTATTCATTAATATTATATTTTTTTTAAGTATCTGAAGTAGGTAGAGAAGAACTCGACAGAAGCTGGGTCCAGTTGCTATGTAGTCTTTCAATAAAAAGCAAACATGACTTTTTAAAATGGTTTTACTCTATAATTTTATATTATCACCACATATGCAATCTTACATATTTAAATTCTGATCTTAAATGTGGCTACTGTTGTAATTGCATAGTTAAAATAAATTTGATAACTTTTAAATTTCCTTTTACAAATGTTGAAATAATATAATTCTTTCAGTGAAATATTTAAAATTCATTACAAAGTGTAGATTGTATGTAATTTTTCAATGTTATTTTTTTAACTTGCAGATCTTAATAGTGAAATACTTTCCATAGCTGAAGAACTTGTAAAACTGTCCAGTTTTGTATTAAAAGTTATGTTACCATTTTGGATTGCTGCTTTAACAGCTTTCAAGCAAAACAGGTAAGATCTTGTAATTTTTTTAAAATAGAATCTAAAAAGAATATATTCTATATTTTTATAACTGCATTTGTAGATTCTAAGGCTTTATACTAAATTACTTCAAAGCATATTGTTATGCTTTGTTATGGTGATCTCTTGGAAAGTTTGTTGAGTTATAACTTTGTTTTGTACCAGTTAAGACTGTAAACTATATTTTGAAGCCCAAAAAGAGCTTTTGGAGATGTAGCAAAAAAAGGGAGGTTTACAAAGCAAGCGGAAATAAATCTTCATATGTTGAATCACACATATCTTTAATTTTCAAAAAAAGTGTATTGTTTTGTTTTTCTCTCACATGCTCCATCTTTTTGAGAGTTATTCTCATCTCTGAGCTTGAATTCAGTGGTCAGTTTCTGTTTGGCACAGGTAGTCATTTATTGTTTGTTTACAAAGTGCATTACAAAGGAATTTTGGCAGGGTTGTTTGGCCCAAGACTGTAACTCTGAAATAGTTTATATTTATAAGGAAGAAAAACACCCTTTGGATATCTCTGTTACTTTTTCAGGTATGCTGACAGTGTGATTCTTTTAATTCCTCAGCTGGAAGTTGGACTTAGAGTGCTTTTCACTACAACTAATAAATGTCCAAATCGATTGCTAACAGCAGAGGTAAACTTTTGTCTAAAGTCAAATATGATTTAGTGCTTACAATATTTGCAAAAGAGTTATTCTAGAAATGTAGTGTCTATAGCCATTAACAGATTTACCCCACAAAATTTCAATCAATTTTGTAATATTATTTACACATCTCCATTTGAGATTCATTAATGCCTTTAATATTTTTTGTGCTTCTAAAAAGGACTGAAAAATTAGTGGAAGATTAAAATTCAGAAACAGTATTTAGGGTGAAAAGCAGGACATGATATATTTGTTTTAAAAAACTCAGGACAAAATCCCAAAGTGCCTTTTTTCATTCATAAAGGGACTTCTTTGCTATTTGTGCACCTCTGATATCTCATGCAAATGAATAAACTAAAGTTTTATATATATGACTAGTTAATTGATTTTGTCTGAAAACCAAATAATATTATTTGTGTTTTGTTCTAGTCTTCTGCTCTCTACACCACTTTTGATGAGGTACTGTGATTTTTTTCTAAATATATCAGTGTCAGAATATAAACCATGTATGTTTCCCATTACTAGAGTTAAGAATGCACTTTCTTTTGTTGAATATGTCATTATTTCTAACTTTTTTTCCCAAATAAAAGATGGTGGACAGTAAACACTTTAAATTTGGAATGCTTCAGCAAATATCAATATTAATACAAATTGTAATGAACAGACTATCTTTTTCCTAAATGTTTTTATCTTGAAATTCAGCACTCCACAGAAACAAACATTCTGCTATTTTTTATAGATTCAGTTAGTCAAAATAAATACAAATAAATAATGCCAGCACAAATCCTCAGTTTTACAAATTGTTTGAATTATTTCAAGTTGTTTGTCAGTATTAATTAGGAATCTTGATTCTAGAGTAGCAGAAGTAATCACATCAGATTAGGAAAACTATTTTAGTTGGTGTTTCTTCTTTGATTATATGGTCTTCAATAATTCAATAAGTTTCTGTTCAATTATTTTTTTTTTCCTAGATGCTAGCAAAGCATTTGGATAATGAAGAAGTCAACCAGCTACCTGTAGTTCTTGAGGAGCCTGCCATGGGAAGTGTTTTGAAAGTGTCTTTTGTTTGTTTGTTTCACTTAGTAATAATCTTTATGATATACCTAATAACTCAATTATTTCATATAGCTTATGTCTAGCAGTTTAGAACCTTAGAAGATTGTTAGCCTTTTTTATTGTGGAGGTTATGAAGTCATACCTGACAAGCTATATTTCATTAGAATATGAGGCTATCTTTCTTTCTGAAATATAAGTGTTTCAGAGATATTTGTCTTTAGACTCCTGAAGTTAAGCTGAATGGAGCAGGAGAAGAACTGATGCTCATACAGGGAAATTTCAAAACTTATTTCTGACTGCTTGTGAGACATGCCTTAGATTGTCTGGGCAGATAGCACAGAAATATAATTCAAACCTATCTGAGCACATTCTGCATCTTACTACCCAAACAGATTGTGAACAGAAAAACCAGGGCTTCTGAGTTTATTAGAGGTCTTTTGAGAGTATAGGGGAGATCTGAGGTTACTGTCCTGTCACCAGAGGCAGTAGGGCTATGAAGGGCCTGGGACACTGAGTTGATGGAAATCTGGTGTTAACTGTCACAATATAGAATGTATTTTACAAATTTAGTTTGCACTGTTTTGTTTTGTTGTGTTTTTTTTTTTCTGAGTATCTGAACACCCCTATAATATAGACATAGTCACATACTTGTCTTTCAGAGATATTCTATACACTGAATATGTTCAGTTCTGTATGAGTATACATAGAATGGAATTCTGTATAGTTGGTGTGTGTTTCCACAGGACTTCCTTTGGGATTTCTTGAACCACCAGGAGGGCCCACGTATAAGAGATCGTTTAAGCCATGGAGAGATCAATCTAGAAACATTTCCTAGAGAAATAGCTAACCAGATAATTGGATTTGCTATTACTATTCTCTGCAGATTCTCAGATGAGAGTATGTTTTCTCTTAAGGTAGGGACCAGTATTTTGTTCTCATTTTGTTTTTTGTTATTTTGGATACCAAATATGATTTTAGAGTTTTATGATTGAATCTTTCCTTGTTGCTGTGGGACACGTGAAAGCACAACGCGGACTACTTGTTGCTTGCAAGGTAAAAAAGGAACGTTTATTATTTGACTCTGTCTTTTATACCTTCCCAAGGGTGACATTGGATTGGAGAGTGAACGGGCTACCTCTCCAAAGACATTGGACAAACTACTAGTACATCAAGTGCTCTCTACCCCCATAAAAGAATGTAAACAATACGTTGTTTACAGAAATTGTGTGGGAAAGTTCTCCAAAGGAATGTAAACTCAGAAGGCTTTAGGAAGTCTTAAGAATCAGGGTGACATTTCCTGACAGCTACTTTTTGTGCAGATGAAATATTCCTCCAAGTAAAAAATTATGAAAGTATGTTTTTGCCTAGTTCTGTAGCTAAATAAGTACAGAAAGTTTTCCAATATGTTACCTTTTCTTACTCTACCATTTGTTGGCTTAACCAGTCCTTATTCAAAAAGCTGATCCATAAATTATAATGATTCCACTTAATTTTGTCCAACTGTATTGATGAACTAGCCTATTTATCTGCAGAATTATCTGAAAGGTATGTAGAATATCTGTGTGTCGTTATTGAGATTTTCTTTTCCAGAGGCACTGTAAATAAGAGCATCTTGCTAATGGAAGTGTTATTTGTATCTATACTTACACTATGAATTTGTAAACACTTTTTGCCTAGCACTATGTTTCTCAACATCAGCAATTATTGTGTTTGCTCTCCCCCAGTTTCCTGTTTATGTTTGAGATTACTTCTTTCAATATCATGCAGGAACCTATGAGATAAATCTTCCATTTATTAGTGGCAGCTCTTAGTTTCTCAAGATGTGCTGTGAACTGCTGCATTAAGAGTGTACTTGGTTGCTTTTCTGTCAGCTGCTGTCAGGCTTCATAGTTAAAATATGTGAAATTAAGCTTCAACCACTCACTGTGCTGATTACTTCTTTCAGCCCTTACACATTTGGAAATGTTTGCTGACACCAGTGCTATAGGTGGCATGCATAAAATGACATATAAGTCTGAATCTGCATATGATTAGGACAGCTTAGAGAAACTGTTGTGTATTGTCTGTGATCTTGTAAATCAGGAACACATGGTCATAAAACCACTGATGAACTGTGCAAGTTGCTACCAATCTCGATTTCATCCAATTTCCCGACTCAAGAAACAGGTAGGTACTTCCATCTGTGACAGCATTGTGACCCTTAAAATTGTGAATCCTCAAAATTATCTAATTCTTTTCTTCATGCTTTGATTGTGTCCTAAAAAAAGTTCAAACCTTACTTTCTTTTTTTTTTGCTTTATTTTTCAAAACGTAAAGGAAATCACAGTTGCTAAAATGAAACATAATTCTGCACACTCCTGTTAATGCAATTAATACCATATTTGTGTTCTAGATCATGAAATAACTTTATTCTTACCTGAGTGTTTGCTTTTCTGTAGTTTTCTTAATCTCCATATGCTTTTTTTTATGTCAGGACCACTGCTGGGTCCTGTCTCCAGGATTAGGCTATTACTAAGTTTTTTATACTGTATGAAGGCCAGTTGATTAAGATTCTGTTATGGTAGCAAAATCTGCTTTCCAATGTCATAGTAGTTCTCTGCCAATCAGTTTAATGAACAGCTTGAGGATGTTTCTCTTTTGATTTGAGATTGAAGTAGACATACCTAGTTCTTTTACTTTTCATCAGCATGCAAAGAGTGTGTTACAAAAGTCATGTTAGTTAATTTTTTATATTTAAATAAAAAAGAATACTAAATTAGTTTGTTCAGATATTGTTTTAGTATGGAAGTGTGCATCTACTTTTTGTCCTAAACTAAACCTTAGCAAATGAAGTTGGCTTACACCGTTATGACTAGGGAACAAATAACTTACTGCCTGTTGCAGTTTTTTTCTAAATGGGCCACTAAGAAAAGCATGTCAAAGTCTATACTTTACAAAACATTTTTCACTATATGTTTTTGAGGTTCTGGAATGTATGAAGAGTATCCACTTATGGCCTGAATTAGCAATAGTGCCTGAAGAACAAGTACAAAAGATTAAAGGGTATGTATGTGCTGTATAAGATCCCCAGATACAAAAAAAACCAAATAATTCCATACTCTGAAAAGGACTTGGTAACCAGTAGGAAACTGTATAGAAGATATTAATTAGAAAGAGAATGTAGCATTCTATTGTTATTTGAAAAGGAGGAAGTCATTAATAGTATCACTGGAGGATATTGTACTTGTTTAGAGCTGAGAGAAAAAAATTTAATCTATCATATACATATAATCAGTATACTGTAGGCTATTTACGAATGGAGAATTAAGAGGGGTTCTGAAGATTGCTAACAATGAGAAAATGTTGCTTTAGTTGGAGAAAGAAAATCATGCTTGTAAGGTAGAGGGAAAAGAAATTATATGAGAATGTAAGAGTGGACACTGAATACGCTGCTATCCAAAGAAATCTGCATCTTGATCTATGCCATTTAAGAAATAATGAGTACTAAACTATTTTATAGCCTCAATTTTTTTTCTCTTGTTTTTAAGGTTGGAAGGAAATGCTGAAGGTAATACTTTGATTTTGATCATATCTGAAATTATATCTCAGTTGCAGCATTATATGCCCCAGAATTGCTGCAGTTCAGATGATCCTATAAATGGTGTCCTAACAGAGAGGTGAGTTTGATGCCCTCCCAGTTCCTGATGTCAGCTTCTACTTGCAGCCCAATGTAAGAACTCTCAAACCTAAATTATCCTGTCCCTGTCTGCAGAGAAATGCTTGAATTACTGAATGCATTTTTCTAGTGTTACTGCTGATTTAATCTGAAAATTGTAGGATTGAGCTGAACATCATCTTCAAAATCAGGATGAGACATTGTACATTTTAGAATTACAATAGAGATTTTACTTAGAAATTAGCCTGAAGAAATAACCTTTTTTTTTTTCCAGACCATGAAAGCGAAATATTTTAAATATTTGTGTACTTACTAGATTAGGTTGGTTTTAGCCTGGTTTGTGCTAAAAACTGCATCAGAAAATCGTTTTAATGTGCTTGGTGTCACAGCTGTGTGTGGCATTCAAAATGGCAATATGCTGCTATGTAATTTTATTCTTCATGCTTTAATATCAAGATTCAGAAAAAGAAAATATCTTGTTATATATATATATATATATATATATATATATATATATATATATATATATATATAGGTATCAGACTTTTAGGTATGTTATTTCCAATTATATCTGATTTGGAATAATAAAATAATTTGTCTTTTAATTGCCACTCTTAAAGCAGTCTTAAGAGCCCCATGACGAATGAATATGTTGAAACAAAACACTCCTAATGAAACCCATCAGGCATGGATGGCATAGAGCAAAGATGATTCTGCCTGTTGTTTTACTTACATAACATGTGGGTCTTCTGCTTCTACCCACCAATCTGCAAATTTATTACTTGGAGCAAAGAAGCCTAATTATTGATGTGTTAGACCTTTTCTTAGAGTTTTCTGCCTTTATCACTTCAAGTCATTAATGTTTTGCTATCTCAGGGATCAACTGAGCATGAGGGAGGTTAAGAAACACTTGCATAAGAACAGAGTATTTAAAGCGATGTGTGACACATTAGTGTAGCAAATATGACAGCGGGAAGATATTTGTGAGCTTTAACAAAGCATGCTCTGGTGTGGTGTTGATTAAAAAAATGGCCTCACCACCTGCATTATACGCAATGTTAAGTCTGCTTCTTGTTCTGCCCAGAAGACCACACACTAATGGGAATACTAATTAATAGCATTTGTTTCATGAGTTTTATTAGGTGGAGGTTAATTCATTGTGAGTTGAGCTATGGTGGGAGGCTTCAACCACAGCCCTGCTGTGATTTGATGTGTTCAGTGTATCATTTCAGCCAGGCAGTTTTATTTATTGTGGATGTGTTTCTTTGATCTGAAATGGGAACCATATTCATCATAATCAGTTTTGCATTTATATTCAATAAAGTGATAGAAAACAAAATCACTACTCCTACTACCCAGATTCTTGCCTTTTTTCAGTCATGAGATAAGGGCAATTTGTTTCCAAGTTTTCTGAATTAAAACATTATGAGTCAAACCGCACTTAATATGAAATGTATCTGATGTTAAATCCAGCTAACAAAGGATTGACGTTAAAAAATCCCTTCCTGTTTTGGAGGCTGCTGGTGGAACTTCGTGATACACGCATTTGCACGCTGTATTCCCCACGACCTGTCCTGGAAGTAGTGGTGGTACTCCGCAAAATAAGCTCGCAGTGCCATCAAGTGTCCCAGCAGGTTATTGCCGGCGCTGGGCTGAGACACACGCAGTGGCTTAACAAGACTCTGCGTTCTCGCCAGAGGCTCAACTATCGGCGGATGCTGAACAGGTTGGCTGCTGGTTTTGCTTTACTCAGTGGTTAGGGTTTATGAGAGAATGGCTGCACGCTGCTGTTGTTGCCTTTCAGTGGATTCACTTGGAAGTTTAAAGTCAACAGTGTTTGCATTTTCTTGTTAACCATTTCAGAATCAAGTGTCAACCAGGTTTCTATTAAGTAGCAATATTGAAATAACAAGAAAATCTCAAATTGGAGAGTAATTTGGGGAGCGTTGCTAGATTATGTCACTGTAAATTACAACCTTTCAAATCAAGTATTGCTTGAATGTTAGATAGTATCTTTTAAATTTCTGGCTTTTCCTATTGTCATGGTTCCACACTGGCACAATGCCAGTGCCCCCATGAAAATTCAATCTCCCAGCCGAATGCTGTGAAATGCGATCGAGAACAGAGCAAAGCAGGCCCAAGCCTAATAACAAGAAAAAAACTTTATTAAGCTACTACTACTATGCTACTATAAAAGAAAAAAGAAAGAAAGAAAGACACACAAAATTCAAAATGAAAACCTTCCAAAGCATTCCTCCTCTCACCACCCAAATCCAACAAACCACAGTGAGACACAATCTGGACCCCAATCAAGTTTCCACCCTCCAGACAATCGATACTCAGTCCATCCACTCCTGTGCCACAGACCCCCCAAGAAACACAGCTGCCAGATCCTGTGCTTCCATGTCACACATGGCACCGCCCAGAGGAAAAAGTTTGCCAATGGTGACCCTCTCCTTTCCATGCACAGTGCTCTCACCACCAATGCATGGATGGACAGACTGCTTTTAGGATTTTTCCTTTCAAGGATGCCCTGCCAAGAGGGGAAAAAATAACAGGTCAGGTTTTCATTTTTGGGACCACAGTCCCCCCCCATTTTCCCCTGGGGCCGAGGGTCCAAGAACAGAGATCTTCTTTTCTTCTTCTTTGAGGACAGGGGGCACCAACACAAACCCCCTAACTTTTCTCTGTTCGCTCCACTTCTGTGTTTTCCCAGCTGAAGCAGGTCTCTTGGCTCACTGGCATCCTCCTAAAATACAGTCTTTCTTGGAGGAGAAGATTGGTTCAGTCTGTGGCTACCAAGGAAAAAGTCCAGCCAAAAGCCACTCCATCATCTCCTTCCGCCTAGAATTTCTCCTTCTAACATCCCAGGGTCCAAGCTGTTTCTCTCCTCTCTTTCAAACCAAGGAGGAGAAAAATTTCACACAGCTTTCATTTCTCAGGAAGGGTTAAAAGTCCCGACTCCCAGGATGGCTCGATGCCCAGACTCCAGCTCCCACAGGCAGCTGGGCACCTTGCGGCCCCCCGCTCTTCTCCTTCCCTGCAGTGAACTGCTGACAAAACCGCCGCTGTCTCTTGAGAGAGAGAGAGAGAGAGAGAGAGACAGAGAGACTCTGGGGGGGAACGGAGACATCCCAGATTTCTTCACCCTTCCATCTGCAGGGGCCAGCCCGGTTCCAGCCCCTCCACCCTTGGGCCCACCTCAGTCAGGCCATGGGCCGTCCCCTCCCCACCCAGCCACGGCCGGGCAGGGGAGAGGCTGCACTGCGCCCTGACCGGAACCAAAGAGAGCGAGTTCTCCTGGGAATTCTGCTTTTAACCCCTCTGTGTTCTCAGAGGCGTGTCCACCTTCAATTGGTCAATATCCAAATTGACCTCTTCCTTCTGAGAAAATTATTTTTCCATGTCAAACCACGACACTTATTTAGGTATATAAATGCCGTTCAAGTTTTATCTGACTGCGATAGGTTTAACTGATTTGAAGATTTTATCTACTTTATTTTACTGCTTTTTTTCTTTACACTTGAATCAGTTCCTTTATAGATAGAAGAGGTTTTAATATTCCATTTTTTTTTTCCTAATCATAGCAGCTTTCCAGAGTTTTATAAGTATTGTGTTACTGGAAAGGTTATGTTCCTAAAAATGTTAACCATGTTGCTTAAGAAACATAGCTTAAACTGACAACTCATGATACACATTTGTGATTCAGTTGAACTGTAGTTTATTATCTATGGATTAATGGGAGCTTGCAAATTTTTCTTTGGAATCTTAGATATTTGCCTTCTTTTCCCCCCTCATTTTCAGTTTATGAGTCTCTGTTTACTTTTGTGGGATTTGTGCTGCTTTTTGCTGAAGGACATTTCATAATCTTTCTTTTCCCCCGACTCTGCAATATCCAGCAATTTAGATTGGGTGCAGAAGTCTTAATATTTGCTTAATATTAATTATTTATTTTTAATTTGGTTTTAGTTTGTTTATTTAAGTATTTTTATTTTATTTCTAGCATTAAATTTTTGTCTCCAGTGTTGCGACTCATCTTACTGTTGATTACTCAGGAACTAGTCAGTGTTCATTTCGTTTGTAAGAAGAATCCTTTTGATTATCAGCAGTATCTAAAGTGAGTATATAAATTTACTTTATGGAAATAGGAATTGCCCTAGAATTCCATTTTGATCTGTACTATAGAGATTTTTCATCATTATAGTCATAACTTTACCTTGGACAGTGAGGAGCTAAAATAACTTTCTTGAAGCGTAGATAGGGACTATTAATACATAAAAGTGGCATTCAGTATGTTGCTGACTTTACTCCATTTGTGTTAATTAACAGCTGGTTGGATATCACATACATTGTGAAACATTTGATTAAGAAAGCAAAGGAAGCCATTGGGGAAAACTGTCACACATTTGGTCACTGTATTCTTTCTATGGTGGTGTTAATTGCAGTTCTGAAGATCTTCCCATCTTGGTGTGAGAGGGAGGGAGTGGTTCCCCAAAAGTAGAGCAAACCATAATGTATTGATCATCCAATCCTGAGGGAGATTTGGAAACTTAAAGATATTTGCAACTTTAAGTCAGGCACTGCAGTATTCTTCTCTTCTCTTCTCTTTTTTTTTTTTTTTTTCATAATCTTAAAAAGCGTTTTTTTTCTCTAATGTTATTTCTCATAGGTTTTTGAAGTCAGTCTTGCAGTACACTGAGAACTTGGTGACGTACACAAGCCTTGAGAAAAACAAGTGGGATGAAACCATAGAACTTACAAAGAACACTTTGATAAAAATAAGGAAAATCTGTGACAGAAAGCTAATGTTAATGCATCTAGCTATGTGAATGAAATGGGCTTACGAATGTCTGGATGTTGTTATATCTAAACAGTTACAGAGACCTCATATTTGATAAATCTTATTCAAAGACGAATTTCATAAGTCATTTTCAAATTTTGGATGCAAAATTTACTCTTTTTGTCAGAAGGTAGCTGCTGATACTGCAGATGAATGATCAAGGTTTCATAGAATGGGTTGTTTATCAAATCCACTGGAAAATATTTACTGTGAAGTAAATCAGGATGATACAAGTTCTACTGTAAATATAGCTTGTATTTTTTACATTGGTTTTTTTTGGTTTTTTTAGGGTTTGTTTTTTTTTTTTTTTTTTTTTTTTTGTTTCCTACTGTACTGAGAAATACCTAAGAAAAAAGTGTGAATAAAAGCTCTGGAACTTTTTAAATCTGAAAAGTAATTTTTTACTTTGGAATATATCAGATATTATGTCAGAGACTGTGATCAACAGGGTAAGAAATTACAAACTTTCATCATAAAATAGTGCTTATTGGTATCTGTGGTTGTTATTAGTTGCAAACAGTCTGATCTTGCTCTGAACTCTGTGGCAGGGCTGGTAACACAATAACCAGTTGTTTATAGAGGAGGATTCAAAGGAACAGAATGGATAGTTCTGCAGAAGGAAACTTCTGCAGGGTACGTGTTTGTTTTGTTAAATTTCATCTTCTCGTTCCAAAACATATTTAGTCCATTAATTTCATGCAGAATGAACATACACATGCTCACAGACACATATTCACTGTGGTTTAACAAGTTATCCTCTTATTGCACACAATATTAATTTGAATATTTTAGTTTTTCAAAATAAATTCTTCCCCCTTTTCATCATCAAAGAGTAGAACTTCAAAGGAACGCATAGGTTGAAGAACAGATTCACAGAAGACCACCAGTGTCTCTCCATTTGCTTTCTCCTATGGAGAGTAAAATCAGAGGGTAATGTCTGGAGAATGTTTGGCTCTACAAAGGATTGAAGATTCAAGTTACATTTTAATAAGCTTCTTTGCAGTGTTTCTTGACTGGAAATCACAGCTAGAGAATTACTAGTTTGGTTTATTCATTGTGGGGGATAGATATAAACTAAGATCATATTGCTTCCTTTGTGTTATTCTTGAAATATATTGTGTGTGTTAGAAATTTAGCTCTGTCACTTCCCAAAAAATCTTTTGTTGCCATGAAAATAAACTATGTGAAGAAGTTTGAACTAGATAAAATAGATTAAATCTAGAAATAGAGAATAATTAGTCTAATGTAGTGTATAAGCCACAGTCTAAAAGTTCAGCTTTTTTTAAAACCTGAGTCAGCAGATCCTAATTATATTTTTGGAGGCTTATTTTGTACCCACTGACTTTTCTCAGATATACTAACTTCTGCTAAGTGTGTCTTGGTAGTGATATTTATGATGACATTTGCTTTGATGGTGATAAGTATTCTGAGACAAAAATCATTTAAGTTTTATATATTCATTGTAGGAACAAGATCAAGAAATTACCACACAGTCATGTTTTGAAAGTACATAAATGGATGGCACATTTTCTCCTTTTGAAAGTGCATTCTTGTACTAAAAGGCACCTAATAGACTGCAGAAGTGTATTTTCCACAGCATAAGTTCTCCTTTTGTTGGTATATTTAAACTTTGGTAAAATGATCTTGCATTCAGTTTGCTTCATTTGCTTTACCTAAGATGGAGCACATTGACAGTTTCTTCTTTCCTAATTAGTGCCACAGATGTGATTTGCTTCTCTAAGTTTGTGGTAAGAAGCATGAAGGATTTCTGGCAATTCTGTCAAAAATGCTTTATCAGTTTGTTTTCCTATCTCTGAAGTTCTCTGATGGGAACACTGCTACCATCTATTGTTAAACAAATCTGGAACAGGCTGGGACAATCCAGTTAGTTATTCTTACTCAATGCTGTCATTTACCAGAAGGGCTTATGCATGCAGGGCTTATGGCTTATGACAGCCCTGCATGTCATTTGCATGCCGGGCTTACGGATTTTTCCCGCTGTTAAAAGACTAAAGGAATAGGGCAGTAGAATAAGTGTATATTCTACAATGCACATTGAAGAACAAATGGCAAGAGATGTGGTAGAGGTCATTTGGTTTGTCCTTTATCAGTTACTTACTTTTCCACTTCAGTTACTTATCTTTGCTATCTCTTTAGAATCACTTTTAAGATAAGAGAATCTAAACTCCAAACCTTTAGCATTCCTGAGAGCAAAAGAAGCTTGGAATAACTATGTATCTAGATAGATCTAGAATTGTACCAAAAAATGTTTTCTTCCAAGCGTGGTATTTCAAGTATTACTTGGATCTGATCTAACTGCTGGCCTGGATTCCCAGGGTCTGTGTTTTCCTTGAGGTATTCACACAGTAAATCTATATAGACACAGATTTTGAAGCTGCAGCACCCCATGAGGAAAAGTGTTGAATTACTTTGTTTACCTAGATAATCCTAAGGAGGGAGTGATGATTTTTAAGTCAGTTAGTCCAAATTCAATTAGTCACTTTATCAGAGAGTCACAGAATACGCCAAGTTGAAAGGGACTCACAGGGAAAATTGAGTCTGTCTCCTGGCCTTGCACAGAACAATCTCCAAGAGCCACACCCTGTGCCTGAGAGCATTGTCCAAAAGCTTCTTGAACTCTGTCAGGCTTGTGCTGTTGCCACTTCCCTGGGGAGCCTGTTCCAATACCCAAAAACCTTCTGGATGGAGAACATTTTTCTAATATCCAGCCTAAACCTCTCCTGACATAGCTTCAACCCATTTCAACATTTGTGATTTTTCATTCATTCTAGGGAGCATCAGGATGAACTACAAGTTCGCTGAGGTGGGCATTGCAGAAGTACCATGAAATATCTTTTATGGTTAGGCATCTCTGTGTGAAAAGAAAGATTGTTTTTTATGTTCTTTGAGTCATTCCCCAGTTTGTGCTCTTCTCAGTGGTGGTAGGAAGGGTTAGAAACAAAACCACGTGTTCTTATTCAAACATAACACCAGCAACTAAAAGTAATTAAAACCTTTTCAGGGTTTTCATCACTACTGCATTATACAGAAACGTTTACGCAAGAGATAGAGCAACAAATTTTATTTACTTCATCTTTTAATGCATCCCATCTAGCGGTTTTCAAGCAGCCTGATGGCCTTTGAAGTGAGCACATGGTGGCAGTGTTTTGTAATTCAAAATAGCACTCCATGCTGACATTTACTTTCTTCTCTTTTCTTAGGCTGTGTATAAAAAAAATCAAGTTTTCTTCTGATTTCACCAGTTTTGTATATTTGTTCTTTAATTGTGTCTTCTGTAGAAATTTGTTTTCTCATTTGTTTCAGATAACTTTCGGAAAAAGTTGATTGAACACATCTGAAAAAAAATTTTTTTGCAAACATTTTCATAGTTAAATAGAGGTTCATCACATTTTCCACACTATTTGCTAAGGACTTTTGGAATTTTTCAGAAGTCCATCAGCTTCCCCTCTCCACATGTACTTTAAAAGTATGAGTTATTCAAATGTAATAAATAATTTAGCAAAATATTGTTTTTTAAAAAACATAAGTATTGATATTCCTAAAAGAAAAAATTTCAGATTGTTATTTATTAATTGCTATGAGAGCACCAAAAATGGTCTTTTCTCAAAAGTAATGTATACCTTTCGAATAAAAATCATTATTTTCAAGAAATATGTTTATTGGGAAAATTTCACTAAGGTCTGAGCCTTATTGCTGTGGTAATGATCTTTCAGTCTGTTGTAGCTGAAATGTGCTACTCACATGCTGCTCTGTGAAGAAGAGCTAGTTAGGCATTGCTTGTTGGGTGGCCTTTGAAAACCTTGTCCATGGTAGCAACTTCAAACCGTGCAGACAGGTTGCAGTTAGAAAAGATTTTCATTCACATGATGTGATTTTTGTACACTGGGAAATCTCGTGTAGAAACATTGGAACATCCTCAGCAGAACTCTTTTTTCCTACACTACATGAGTGCATCTGGTCCATGTGTGGTGTATAACCTTTTTTTCATAAAGTGGTCTGCAGATGCAGAGCAGATTCCTGGCTGGTGTGAATTATTCCTTTTCAGTCTTTGGGACAGATCCTTTACTCTGGTAAGGATCCTCCCCACACTGTTTCAGTTTCCCTTGAAGGGGATTGGTTTCTAGCTGTACAGCTTTTTCAGCCTTGTGTGTTTTCAGGGTACTGGAAGAAAGAGTCACATAGTTCAGATAAATTTGCTGTATAGCAAAACCTCATTAATTTAGAAGCATACATTGCAGAGAAGTAAGTATCATGTGTGGGACTTTACAGCTACAAAGCAACTACCTAGATTCTTAAATATCTTTGTGTTTCTGAAAGAACTTCACCTAGAGTAGAAATGAGTTTTCTTTTTGAGGCTTTTTCAGGGCAGCACTGTAAGTTAGAGCACCTGATATTTGCTTTTTAAAAATTTTCAAGGATCAATGGAGATCTCTTATTTAAAAAGTCTTTTAAGCCATATAGATTTTCAGATAGAAATTGAAAGGAAAATGCCTGTTGTTTGTCTTCCCTGGGCCTCAGGCAATAGGATGTAAATATGAGTAGTGAATACTTTGTGAGATCAAACTGGCATTTTTTCTAAAGGTGAGAATCCAAGACAATATATACAATTAAAGCCAACAGCCTTGCCTACCAAAAGGAGTCCATGCCTTCTGGCATTCTCCACTGAATACCTCCTCTGTTCCTCTCCTATGTATATGCATCTCACAGTTTCTCAAAAAAAAAAAAAAAAAAAAAAAAAAAAAAAAAAATAGTAGAACCAGCCAGCGCCAGTTTGTTTTCTATGTTTTCTTTTCTCTGTAAGGGATTAGCTGTAGTAACAGATTTCATGTGCCAGAAAGTGGGTGAACATTAACTATTTTGTCATGCACTGATCCTTCCCACAGCTCTGCAAAATTTGAAATGCAGGAATGGTTATTCATTAACATTTCTTTGTGTCTACAGGAAGTACATTTACTATGTAAACATGTTTTATATAGAACATACAGCTGTTTTGAACGAGCACTCAATGAAACATAAGAGTACAGTGCCTACACTGCCACTTCAGAAACTCTGAGATACCACGGCATTGTGTTTTGGAAGAGTGAACACAAAAAAAGACTTGGTGGAAGTTTCTTAAAAAGCCAAAAATCTTTGATTTGCTTGATAGTTTTGTGTGTAAAATGCACCTGCACACTGAACTATTAATGTGCAATTTTTAGAAGTGAGGTGGCGGGAATGTGTTTCTTTGTGCTGATTTTAGTGGAGATCCCATTAAAGAAAGAATAGTCCAGCACCATCAGATAGTCCATCTTTCATAGACTGTGAGAATACTGCCACCAGAAAAAAACAAACTTACAGCATGCAGAAAATGTGCCCAGAATGTCTAGAAGAATCACAGGCTGTTTGTTCTGAGAATGTCAGTCGTAAATCTGTGAGGAACTTCACTAGTAAAGATACATCCTTGGGTAATAGGTGGAATTGTCCCAGATATACCTCTCTGTAAGTAACTCCCCTGGCTAAACTTCACTTAAAGAGCATTTTATGGAATTGGGATGTTTTCTGAAATTGTGAGGAATTATTCTGTTTACCAGAAACAGCAGTCAGAGTGTTCTGGCTGTGCTGTTGCCTCTAGCTGGCTGAAGCTGTTTTGCCCCTTCAGAGCTGCAGGATGGTGCATTGACTGAGGTACTTCTCAAACTGTACATTGTAATCATGGGCTGTAAACATTGGCCCTCCCACATCAAGGTTACCATTCCTAGAGGACTCTAGGGCTGAGAAGCATAGGTGTGCTTAGGAGAGGGGATGTGAACAGCAGGCCAAGCCCTTGGACAGCTCTCCCCTGCACAGAGGGCAGATGTTGAGGTGCCAAGTTAGCCAATATTCAGACTGTGGGATGCTATGCTGTGGTTTTGTGCTTGGATTTTAGGTGTGAGAATCACTGAGGCTGGAAAAGACCTCTATGATCATTGAGTCAAACACTACCTTGTTCAACACTAAACTATATCTTCAAGTGCCACATCCAGATGCTTTATTTTAACAACTCCAGGGATGGTGATTTTATCACTTTCCTGGACAGCCTGTTACAATGCCTGATCACTATTTGGTGAGCAAATATTTCCTAATATCCAGCCTAAACCTTCCCTGGTGCATCTTCAGGCCAATTTCTTGTCTCATTGCTTGTTACTTGGGAGAGAAGACCAAGTCCCACCTGGTTAAAATCTCCTTTCAAGTAGTTGTGGAGAGCAATAAGGTTCCTCCTAATAATCCTTGCTCAGAAAAGCACAAGATGGAAAAATGGAGTCCTGGTTGTCTAGCCAGTTCTATGTGCACCTTTTACTAAATGTTAAGGAAGGGGAGGGTTTCTAGTATTAATGGGAAAATAATACTACCCTTTACTGGCAGGATAGTACAGTGATAGGAGAAGACAATTAGATGAACTCATAAATTTTGCACTAATGGCACCTGTGCAAAAGCAGAAGGTTAATTCTTCGCAGTTGATAAAAAAGAAGTGCTAAAAAAAAAAAAAGGCAAAAAGCTGCAGTTGACCCTTCAGGATATAATGCACTTGTGTCAACATGGACTCTGCCCAAACATTGTTCTGCTGTGGAAGCAGCTGGATGCCCTGCCCTCTCGTTAATATAGTGCCAAAGGGAAGGGGTAGGGAGAGATGATGTGAGGGAAGAGGGAGGAGAAAAAGAGGCAGGAGGGAACACCATGCTCTGAACTGAAAATGTTCTCCAGCTGACCCTCACAGCCCTCATTTCTTGATATTTAGGAACATGCATCAGCAGAGAAAGAGTGTCTGCCTCAAAGTCACAGATGCTGTGACAAGCTGCTCCTTTTACAAGTACTTTTCTCTGGGAGGGTAGGCAGTGATGGAAAAAGGAGCAGGGGAGAGAGTAATGGCTATTCCTGCCTGGCCTCTAATATTCAAGGTCTAATTTATAGTATTCCATGTAGCATGATGCTGACATTTTAATGGTGTATTAACACTGAAGTCTGGAATATTTATGTGGTTGAAAATGGATCTGATACTAAATATACCTCTGGGGACATGGCTGTGCAATGATTACAGAACTGATAGCCATCAAATTGATAGCATTTCCCTGCCCTCCTGAGTCTTCTGCTGTAAAAGTGGGGCAGGGTTTTTTCTGGTTAGGAATAATGATCTCTGTGCTACCCTTGGGGGCAGATGTGTCCCAGCACCTGCACTCTGGATCCAGGATACAGAGCTTCCACACAATTATCTTCCAGTTTGCTGTTAATTTCTATTCAAATTAATCAGTAGTTACTTGGTGTGAGGATCACATTATGAGCTTTAAAGCTTTATCACACACCATTGTTGTTTATTTATTTATAGTCTATTATTCATGCTAGAAATACTGAGCAATTTAACCTGATTTGTAATGTTTCTTTTTTTGTTTGGTTTGTTTTTTTTTTTTTTTTTTATTCTCCTATGTGATTTGCATACATATAATGAAGCAGGGTGGGGAGGAGAAGGGAGGTTACTGTGGGACTGGATTTTTTTTGTTGTTGTTCATTATCTATACCAGCTAATATGAGATAGTGCCCAGCAGAGTTTCTTAGCATCCCTTACTTTCAAGGATGTGAACGTACTGAAGCAAGATGGACACTGATCTCAGAAAAAAGCAACCACATATGCAAATACTTGTACTTGATTCATGGAGTTTAACATGAACTGTGTCAAATCTATGCTGTGGATATTTTGAGAGTTTGTTTTCATTAACATTCAAGCAAGGTGCTGTCCTGTCTGTGGGAAAGACAGGATGTGTGATGGAGGAAGCCCTGCAGCCTGGCATCTGCAGCCTGGTGATCTATAGCTGTGGCTTTTGCAGGCTCAGAGCAAAAAGGATGTGAGCGTGAGTGCCCCAGCCACGTATGTCAGTGGGTCGGTGACCATGGGGATTCTCTTGCCAACAGCCTTGCTGGATGGCAGGGATTGCAGCTGATAGCAATCAAGAGGAAGCTTTCATTTCCTTTTGACTTTTACAAACTGGCCTAATATAAGTTCTATTTATTCAGGTGTTTTTATACAAATTTTCCAAAGATATCAAGTTTGACCTTTGTGTATGTAGTTTCCCCTCCAGTTAGTGAAAACCATTTAGAAATGTCAAGGAGGGGACTAGAAGGAACCTCCTAGGTGCTGTCTGCTGCTAGTTCAGTCAACCAGATTGCACACAATCTTTTTCAGCTCTGTCAAATACCAGAAATAATCTGTCTCTCCTACTCATCTGTTTGCTGTACTGCTGTACCAGAGCCTTGTCCATGTTGCTTAGAAACCCTCTTCTAGTATCCACATTTCTTTTCACAGCCCATTCATATGAATTTTTTCTTGTGCCAATATTGTCCCCTAGTTGGGTGGCTTTGCTCTCTATCTAATGTTTGCATATCACTTCAATGTATTTATAATAAGGAACCATATCCTTTCTCAGACTTCATTTTTTTTAATGTTAAACAAGCACAGCTTTTTTAGTGTCCACTTATAAAATATGTTTGTTATTTCATGGATATGCCCAGTAACATTTCCCTGCACCTGCTCTTGTTTTAGTTCCTCATCTATAGAACCAGTCTTGTTTAAGATTGAGGTCAGACTAACTGAAATAATTCCCACTTTGGTGGCACACGCTCTCAACTCTAACATGACTTTTTCAGATCCTAATTTCAATTTCTATTATTTACATGATCTTTTCTTAACTCAATACACTTTTTGACATGATCATTCATCCACATGGGTTTGATGCCACCCTCATAGAGTTGTCCCTTTGGCCAGAGGTTTGACATTTCATGTTTCTTTTATCTTGAAAGACATTACAGGTTTCATCTGAAATCCCAGCTAATGAGATTTTGAACCCAGTTCACTAAACTACCACAACCCAATGAAACTCTCAAATTTCATCACATTACCAAATTTAATTCCCGTCTCTTTATTCCATAAGCAGAAGCACAAAACGAGGAGTTTGTGTTGCTTCTGTAAATGCCTGTAGAGTGTTTTTATCTCTGCCCGGCACCCTTGTCGTGGGTGATGGAGCCTCTGTGCTGCTGCCATGGGCCAGTGCCCCAGGGCAGGTGTTCCCTGAGACCTGAGACAGATGTGCAGATGCAGAGACGAGAGCTCGCTCCAGGGGAGATGGACACCCACCCTAGGCTCCATCCCACTTCTCCAGCGGCATGTTTGAACAAGAAGAAAGAATACGGTTGGCAATGGAATGGGTAAAGTTTTACAAGGAGAGCAGGTGTGCCTGCTTGAAAGATAAACTCTTCCCCCATGTGATGATAAGATAAATGATCCAAACTTGTGATTTAGTTAATGTTTCTGTCTTTAGCCTGCTGTGTACACAGTGCCCTGCTGGATAAGCTGCCCAGAACTGCATGCCTCTGTATGCACAGAGCTATAATAGTCAGCAATATCATTCTTTTACCCTGTGTCCCTAACTAAACAGCCTTTTAATCATTATACATTGTTATTATATGTTCCCTATTATACAATGCAGCAGCTACCTTGCATTAAAAAAAGCCAGTGCCTACAATAAATATCATTATTGGCTGTGTCCTGAGGATCTTGTTTCACTGCTATTTCAGGCTGTCACGGTTCTCCAGAGCAGTATTTAAACTATGTCTGAATTTAGGCAAATGTTTTTTGTTCATGTGCCTTGAGAATTAGAGTTAATCCATCTTTCCATCAAGGGAAAATTCCTCCAGAGGCATCTTGCTCTTGTTTCACTGCTTATTGATTATCACTCCCAGTTTGCACGTTACTGGCTGTGGTGTTCCAGCTGCATTTGAATGAGCAAAAGAAAAGCCAGCTGGTGCTCTGTTGTTCTGATTTTTATATCAGCATTTTGGTTTCAAAGACATTTATCTAATCTTATTAACTGGCTTTACCAAGAGGATTTCCTCACAGACTTAACTGGGAGAAAACAAATAGGCAGTGAGGAGGGGGTGGTGAACGATGTCTTCTGTTATTCTGTACAGAAGCACATTCTTACCTACTGGGAGAAAAAATAAATCAGGTTTGCCATTGACTCAAATGCTGACATGTTCTGACTAAGGCAAATCTCTTTATTTCCCTTATGTGAATGGCCTGTAAGAAGACAAGGCGATGGGCATTTTCTTTCCATGCAAGTGTAGATAGGCCAGAAGACACAACCTGCTCTAGGAAAAAAGGCAGGCAATGAGCCCATGCTGCCGCTCAGAGGAATGAGGCCAGGGGACTGGGGACTGGGGACTGGCCATGTCCCCAGCATCTATCTGTTCTCCCTTTCAAGTGAGAGATCACTTATTTTGTATGGAGCTTTCTTTCATGAAAAGCATGACTAAAAGCCATGTGTGCAGAGTGCAAAAATGGAACAGATTTGGGGAAATTACTTCTATGCATTTGGAATCTCTAAGTTTGAGGATAGCAAGCATGCTACAGGTCCAAATTCCAAGTGAGGCACAGGACAAGTAAATAATAAATTCAAAAATCATAATTCATAAATTCAGAGTAATATTCAACATAAGGTGAAATACTGTGAATGTATAAGCTTTACAAGAGTGTGTAGTGACAGGACAAGAAGGAATGGCTATCAGCTGAAACAGAGTAGATTTAGAATACAAAAATAAAGAATATGTGAGGGAGAGAGAGCTCCACTTTCTCATTAATAAAATGCAAACAATTGTACCTGTCCTTATATTTTATAATCAGTATAGTCACAGCTCCCGGCGTTGGCCATGGGTTTACTTGCTTTCCTTCCTTTCTTCTTTTCCTTATCACTCCCTCTTTTGCTGTGTACAGAGACCATGTTTACAGGGAAGACTTATGTTGATTCCTAAGGAATCTTTTTAGATTTACATGTGTTATCTTTTAACTTAAAAGCTCTGTTTGGGTTAGCACTGGTGGAGAATAAAGGATGGTCCTGGGGTCGATGGCTTTTTTTCCTGGGAACAAAAGGGAGTTATTGCCCTAAAGTCCCATGCAGAGCAAGATTGGCAAGGGCTACTAGCTTTCCCTAGCTCTCCTACATGCTGGGAATTGTCCACAAAGGAGACTGTATTATCCTGTCTAGAGGGAAAGCTATGCAATGATGCATTCACATCCCATGCCCATCATAGCTATTGCCATCCATGAGCAGGCACAAAAGTCTATCCAGTCAGTTCAGAAGTGTTTGAAATCACCTGAAGATCAAGCCCATTCACTTATCCTCACTGCTTAGAGTCTCTGCCAAGCTCACCTTTAGGCATGGCTGGGTAAATCTTATTGCAGCTTCCAGTCTGCTCCAGCCACCTTCAGCTTCCAGCTACCAAGGCTGTGAGGTAGTGGATTGCACAGGCATAAGCTGGGAGTTCTTGAGTTACACACTGTAGCCTCTCTGGGAGGTGAAGGGTGGCATGCTGGAAGGCACCCACCTCCTACCAGTCTGCAAAGCCATCCTGCCCTGATTGTCACTGTAAGCTTGCCCTGCCTCTTGCTCAAGTGCTTTGTAAAATAACATAGGAGTTCTGTCTGAGGGCACATCGGTTAAAATGTCCTCAATAATGGAGCATAATAGCGGGCATCAGTGCATCTGCCATAATGAAAAGCTACATGTTTTTGCCCAGTGAACATATTTCCAATAGCACCTACATTTCTTTAGGCTCAGCATCTGTCCCCCTAAGGAAGCAAAATAAGTGAGTGTGTGCAAGGGGGTGAATTTAAAACAATGCTCTGAATCATCTCCTTAAACAGATGCCTTTGCTTGTCACAAAACAAGAGCTATTGGTTGCTCCACTTAACTCACCTCCAGAACCAGCTAAATGCAGGCAGTACTTTGTAGAAAGTAAATCCATGCTGGAAGTTAACACAGTAGCTATTCTGGATTATGTCCCTATTGCAGCTATGTTCTGAGATGAGAACAGCTTATTGGTACTCCAGATCTTGCTTTGTGCATACCAAGTGGAGGATTTTATTTATTATGTGAACAGATTTTTTTCCTTCTCTACTCTATTTTAAAACACATTTAATCAAATAGGGACCCTTAGAAAATCTGGATGCTCAGTGTACTGATGACTTAATTTTAAGATGTGAGTCATTGTCCCCATGGTCTGAACCCAGACTATCAGAAAGAGCCTACCTAGCTGAATAAGCAGCCAGTGGTCTTCTTTTCCCAACAAAATTGAGTTCCCTGTGCCAATAACAAAGCTTTATTGTTCAGTAAGTGAAGCTTTGTTGGGGAATCCTCCATGGATGTGATAAAGTCCATGTCAAGTTTTTTGTTCACCACCAAGTAAGCAATGGTTCCCATCTGTGAGAAATGTTTTTGTGTTTGTTCAGTGCCAGTTAAAAGTGAGCTAAAATTGTCTTTAACCAGAATCTTTTTTTCATGGGATCTCTCACAGCCCAGTGTGGGGTCTCAGGAAAGGGTCTTGGCTTTGTGCTGTGAGCTGTGGACTCCCACTGCTGCACATCCAGCCCTTTCCAAAACTGTGTCCTCTGGGGTTCTCTGGAACTGCAGACCCAGTACAAGCATACAAAGGCACAGGCAAGCTTTGTGCCAGGCTAACATAGTATTACAAACTGCTTAGAAGAACATGAGAGAAAGATCTGAAGAAATAATAAGCAGGCATAAACACATACACACACATATATATATATATCTTAATTTTATTTCTTATCCTTCAGAAGAGTTGGGAAGGGGTACAAGTCTCTAAGTTTTTCAACTTCTTTTCCATTTGGTAGCCTTCATTCAGGATCATGGCTAGGTAAATTTGTTCTTTCTGTCCCTAGAGAGTCCCCTGATTCAACTGAAAGTTCTGCAACGTGTCCCTCCAATTTCCTCTTTTTCACCTGAAGCTTATTATTTAGTCCCTCTTAAAGCAGTTTTGCATCTTCCTTTCTTACTGACTGTAGCACTGCTGGTAATTTGCCTCTCTATAGCTGTTGACCTGTTTCCTCATCTAAGCAATCTCTAAATATTCACACTTTTGGATCAGTGCATATTTAGTAAGTGACTGACAACAGCAGAGAAATGCTTCCATTTCCACAAGAAAAGAGGGATTTCATTCCATCACAATATTTTATTGAAAGGACCATATGAACTGCCTAACTCCTACCATAATTCTTGAATTGCACATAGATAAATAGAAATGTTAGCATGTGCCACCTGCAATGCTAAAACAGTTTTCCCCCACTGATAAAAATAAATAAAAATATATGTTATATATATAAAAGTCACACCCACTTAGTGGAGATTGAAGCCCACTTCAAACTGCACTTTGAGAAATATCAGTTAATTTTTAATCATTAAAAAATCTTAAAATCAAAGATTTTTTTTGTCTTGTAGTGTCCTAGTTTCTTAATTAATTGCCATATGGTACCAGGTGAAATGCTTCGTGGAAGAAACCTAAGTCTCCTGTGTCATTATTTTGCCCTTATTAATCAAATGTATGGCCCAACAGCTGTTGAGCATCCTGTGTGCAATACTTCTACATTTCATCATGGCAAAGTACCCACCTCCAGGCTTGAAACAGCTACAGGAGTCAGAGCTTAGAAGGCATTTTCTAGGTTTGCACACAGGAGTTTTTCTGTTCTGACTTTTTGTGCATATGTAATCAATTTTGTGCAAGTATCCAAGCAAGGTGACTGTAGTATATTTGTAAAGAATTAATTCAAAGTTTTCCAGACACTTAGGGAACAGTGACAAGATGACTTTGCTATGAAAGTTTACAGAGATCTATCTGTATAGTAGTTTGGAAGAAACACATCATAATGACTATTCTTTTTTTTTTTTTTGCCACGAAATATTGTACAGAATGATGACTTGATATAGATGAATGCTTATGCTCCACAGGCGGAATGTGACTGACTTAATGAAGTGCTTTAATTAGTTCAGGCTCTGTGGACTTGACTGTATATCTAGACCACATATACCATCTCATCTAGCAAATAAGTAATGCCAGAATTCAGGTCCAGTTTCACTCATGAGTAAATCTACCTTTGGTTCCAACTTAAATATCAAGTGTTGACTCCCCCCTGAAGTTGGCTATTCCTGTGAGTTTCTGCCTAGGCTGTGAATATTTGTAGTGCCTTTCCTTTTCTGGAATACTTGTGTGTTAAAGAGACCCAAAGACACCCTAGTTTCCCCCGTTTGTATTCCCTTCCTTTTTCTTCCCCTTGTTCCCTATTCCAAACCCTCCTGTCAGCAGGAGCATGGGCTGTGTTCTCCACCAGAGGAAGCTGTAGAATGAACTGGCTCCCACCCTGCAGAGCCATTGTCCTTCCCCTGGGACTGGATCAGTGGAACAAGCCCTTCACCCTACCACCCATGCTTCCTTTGGTTATTGAATTTGTGGGGAAGACAACACCTGAAAAGAACAAGAACAAAGAACATACATTGCCCAAAGAACATACATTGTTGGATCAAAGATTTATGAATAAGAACAGTAAATCTTGCAAGAATTTTTCTTGGCTGTATCTCTCAATGCTTCTCTTCTCTGTATATCTCTAGAGATTTTCTTCACCCTTTAACCTCTTTTTTGATGCCAAGTAAATCATTGTTCCACCTCCTTCAGTTACTCCTTTGAAATGCCATGTCTTGGGTTGGAAGTGCAAGATGTGGCTTGGGGTGTGTATTCTGTTGCCACCAGTTAGAGGTAGGGCAGTTATCTTCTGTTTATTTGGCCACCTGTTAAAACCAGGTAGGGCAGTTTTCTTTATCTCTTTCACAACCAATCCTCCCTCCAGAAAATATCTTAATAACATAAGATATGGACCATTGGGTGTCACTGCATGACTGATAAAATTACACTATTCCATTGTGCAATGGTCTGCCCAGAGGGAGGAGCCAAGCATTTCTACCTGGATATAATCTGAGATTTGGAACACCAGAGACAGCCTTTTCCCACTGGATTCCTAGAGGAAGACCAGGCCCATCCACACTACCACTGTACATTCAGAGGAAAACTACACCCTTCTACAGGATCACTGCTTGAATAGAACCACACCTGTCACTCCAGGAGGACAGCAGCCACCATTAAATCAGACTGCTACCAACACCCTGACCAACAGGGTATCAGGCTGTATTCTGACTCTGTCAGAGTTTTTTGTATTACTGCATTTTTATTGCATTTTTATTTTTTCCCGAATAAAAAATTGTCATTCCTACTCCCATATCTTTGCCTGAGGGCCCCTTAATTTCAAAATTATAACAATTCAGAGGGAAGGTGTTTACATTCTCCATTTCAAGGGAGGCTCCTACCTTCCTTAGCAGACACTTGCCTTTTCAAACTAAGACATGCCATCGTTTTGGGAGAGTCTGAGGACAGCCATTTGCCATAAGGTCGGACAATGACCATCACATGTGGATGAGTTAAGAGGAACTCAAATCAAAACCTACCCTTGAGATACTACCAGTCATCTCAGGTTACAGCACCCCTCAGCTGTAATGCAGAAGCTCTAAGGTGTTTGTTGGAGCCAGTTTACCCAGATGCCCATGGGTGATGTTTTATACTCAAAGAGAAGTGGCTGTTACTTCTCTAGGCAGCACTTGTCCATCATCAATGTGTTATCCAAGCATGGCTACCACCCTGTATGAGCATTGAGAAATTTGAGCCTATTTTAGTGAAGTATTTTCCTTCTGCTCTGTATTTCCCAGGAGGTGGGAAACTAAAGATAGAGCTTTCTTGAAGAAAACATTCAGGAACAAGCAGCTGTTTTGCATAAGGATCCATCATTTCTGCAAATGACTGGTCACCTGAACTTGGTTTTACAGGTCACTAAAAGATGATACAAGGTTTATGTGCAAGGATGCACCTGGAATAAAAGTGATTTTGAGTATGTTAGTGGATTTATGGCCTTCTGTGAAGAAAAAGATTAAACTGCATCTATTTATATATAAGCACTCATAATCTGTATGAACCCAGATGTTAAAATACTTGCATGTCCCTGCATAAAAAAAATAGCAAATAAGGACAAGATTTCTGAATTTAGGATGCCTTTTTAGTGCATGTTCTTGAAGGATTTTTCTTTTCTGAGTATAAAGGACAATTTTCTTTGAAAAAAAAGAAAATCAACATGCACCATAAATGACAACTTGTTATGGATGTAAATATTAATTATACATTGAAATTCTGGAACTGTTTTTACTAGAAGCTTGTTAGCTTGTTAATTATCATAATTATCATACAAGGGGAAAGGGAAGATAGAGAGAGACTGATTAGTGTTGGTAATTTGCCTCATCCTTTCTGTGCTGTTGCCTTTTTTTTCTTTTTTTTTTCATTTTGGGAAAATTAATTCTGTGAAATTATCACTAGGGTGCTGTGTGCTCCAGGATACGTCTGCATGATGTAGCATTGTTCTGGCAGAATGCAGACTTAATTCCTGTTTGGCACCTTTCCTGTCCCTCTTTTCCATGCCACGTTGGAGTCTGCCAATCTTGGGCAACGCCATATCATGCACTGCTTTACCCTCAAAATAAAACTGAAATAAAAACAGGGACAGACACACAGTGCTCCTGAAACTTCAGACAAATACATGCTGACACAGAAATAAAGGAAAATTGTGGTGTTTTAGTTACAATATAATAGAGGAACATTACTCCTGATAGGCACAAATCTGTTAGTGGACACCAGTGCGTGCCATAGCCATCCTCAGTCTTTTGGAGTGGTCTTGGGTAAAATTTCTTCCCTTGCTGACTTTTAACTGACTCTTTGTTTTTCTTCTTGCACCTATATGGGTGGGAATAGCCCTGGATACTGAGATGACCATGAAAAAAGGAGAGAAAAAAAAATCCCACGTAATGTTTCCTCATGTAAGAGTTTGATTTAACTCTGTGGCAGGGAAAAAAAGAAATAGATTTAAATATATGTTTCATCATTGAAAAAATTTGCCTTGCAGGTTTTTTAAGGATCTATATGGCCTCCTGGTTTGCCCAGGCTACTCAGGAAAGATCTGGAAAAAAAGTGGTTGTAAATCCACCAAATCTGCAAAGGATAAATAATTACTCAAATTCTGAAACGCCTGTGAGCAACTTCAGAGGCACCTTATCTAACTAGATGAATCGGTGGCATGGTGTCATACAAGGTTCAGCTCTGTTCAGACAAAGTGTTGCACACTGAAGGGGAGAAAAAAAATGGATGTGCTCATATGCCTTACAGGGCTCTCAATTACCTGCAGTGGCTTGGGAAAAGCAGCTGAGTGTCACGGTGGACGTCTCAGTGATCATTTGGATGCAGAGCACAGCTCTAATTTATTGGTCAGGCAAGATGTTAGACTGCAAAAAGAGCAGGATAGAGAATAACGTGGAAAATGCAAGCAATTAATTATGTACATCGATAATGCATTCACATTTGGAATAAAATATGCAGGACTGGACACCCAATACTCCCAAGTTTCACAAGAAGCCTGCATGAGAGCAAGACAGAGTTCAGAGAAAGGTGACAGGAATGGAAAAGGGCGTGTGAAATTTCCCATCTGAGAAAAGACTGAAAAGACTGGACAGTTTACATTTTTTAAAAGGTGAAAAAGTGCTGATGTTGTATAAATACCATAAAACATGGTTGTGATATACTGCTAGCAAACAGAAAACCTATTTGACCTGTGTTACAATCCAGACACAAGAGAGAAGTGAGCGAATTGGAAGAATAGTAATTTCAGAGCTAATTAAGAACAGACATTTTTAGCACATTTATAATTTGCCTCTGTGCCAACCAGACATCAGTTGCTAATCCTTGAGCAGCGAGTGGTTTGTCAGGGTAGGAGTGGGCTTGTGGAGTGAATGGCAGGTGCTGGGGACACACCACCCATGCCATGTGCCCTTGGGACTGTTACATCTGCTCTGATCCCACAGAACAGACATTCAGTGGCAGCAGCCCATCCATTGCACTGCCGGCATGTGCATGTGGTTTATATTCATCCACTGGAAAGGCAATAGGTAGAAATGATCACCCTGTCAAGCAAAGTGTGGTCCATGAGGACCACAGCGAGAAACTATTAAAAATTACATCTCGGATTCCAATTCAAATGGCAATGCACATGCATCTTCTGAGCCCAAGATCATACTGAGACTCAAAGTAAGGCTTGACATTTATACAATAAAGAGAATGTCAGAATTATACTAAAGAAACTCGGAAGCTGACAGTTTTTATTTTATTTTATTTTTATGCCTTTTTTTTTCACTGAGTGACAATGAGGATGCAACATTTTGGATTAAGGGCCTAGGAAAACACCTATGACAGAAGTCTCTGTGGTGTTTTCATAGTGAGGCAATTACAACTTGAAATTAAATATTCAAGTGGGTTTAATACAAACTATTATAAATTTTGTGCAAGCTTGACATGCATGTCTTACATAAAGGTCGAGGTTGTTTTCTGTGCTGTGGTTTCCTTCTTGCTCTTGCCCACTGTGCAGATTCTAGAGTAGTCTTTGAAGTGAAAGCAGTCAAATATCACACCAAATCAAATAGATTAATTTAAAAAAAAAATATTTGCTGTTTTCGGGTTGTCAGAGAGATTCACAACTTTCAGAGAACAGCCAGATCCAGGCTGAAGAGACCGTACAGAAGCTGCAGGCAATATGAACACATGGGGTTTGAGATGACTGCTGTCACCTGATCTAGTCCATCAGGACACACCCATAAGCGTCACTCAGGAGATGTGGGTTGACCCTGGCTCAGTGCCAGGCGTCCACCAAAGCCACTCCTCCCTACTAAGCCAGGCAGGGGGCAGAAAATATAACAAAAGTCTTGTGGGTCAAGGTAAGGGTGGGGAGAGATCACTCACTGATTACTGTCAGGGGCAAAACAGACTCCACTTGGGGAAATTAATTTATTACCAAACAAATTAGAGTAGGATAAAGAGAAATAAAACAAAATCTTAAAACCTTTCCTCCTGCCCCTCACTTCATCCCAGTCTAAACTTCACTCTTGCTTTTTCTCTACCTCCTCCACCCCAGTGGTGAAGCAGGAGGGGAATGGGGGCTCTGTTACCAGTACAACAAAAAGCAACTCAGCCCAGTTAGCTGTGAGTTCAGGGAGGACAAGTGAAGACCACTGGAGTGTTTGGTCCCTGATGGGTCTCAGCAGCTCCCCTGCAGCCCCTTCCTGCAGCCAGCACATCCCAACAAAAATTCTTGGGAAATTGCCCTGTGGAGACCGCAGTGTGACATCTGGAAGATGCACCTATCTCTGGAGGAGAGGAGCTCTGCCATAATTATTCAGGTCTGATAATTAACTGGGATGTAATTAGATATAATCACCCTGACAACAGTGTGCACCTTTTTCAACAGACAAGGAGGAGGCCTTGTTGTCCACCTGTGTCTGATCAAAAGGGATAATAGAGGAGCAAACCATTAGTATGCACGTGGTAAGGGAACTGGGCCAGTGCTCCCATTGAAGGCCTGATAAGTGATACGGCCATGCATGGGAGAAAATAATTAATTCATGATATTTTTTTAAACTGTCTTTGCCATCATGATCTCAGTTATCAGTAGCCAACCTGTTTGAATAATACCACATTAAAGAAAAAAAAAAAAAAAAGCCAGGGCAGCTAAAAGAGAAGAGAAACATTTTCTGCACTATCAGCAGGGTTCAGTGAAATTATTGTGTCCTTTTGTTGAAGCAAACAACACGGGAACAGCTGAAATGCTCTGTATCCATCTGCACATGGCATCTACCCAAAACCTGCTTAACACAAATGTGCCAAGGCCCATGACAAGGACCCTGTCCTCTGCTCATCCAGAACAGCCAGGGTTGTGCATGGAAATCCCCTATCCATAGAAGAAATGCTTAAAACTGCAAGCTGGGAGAGTCTGGTGCTTGCCTGAGCCTTGCTCTGAGGGTGGTGAAGGTACCAGGGGAGCTGAACATAGGGAAGAGCAGCAGCAGGACCTTGGAGCTGCATTGGGGATGCCTCCACACCCTGAGCAGCTTTAGATGAATTACCAAACACAGATGTTTTCTGGAGCATCACCACCAGCAGCTTTCTGCCCTCACCCACTATTACAGCTGTGCCACCCCTGTCAAGGCAGAAACAAGCAGCTTTCTCCCTTCCCATGGAATGGTGTCTCCAGGCCCTGCTGGAGAGCAAAATGGGCACCTGCAGATACATGCATGGGGATGCCCTGACACCCACATGTTGATTTACAGGGCTCCTCTCAGGAGGTGCTGCTGTCAGTCTGCTTGCTGAGGCTCATTCCACCCATCCACAGGGACCTGGAAAGAAAACATTTCCCAGAAGGAGACAGGCACACACCTTTGGTGTACTGGACACACACGCAAAAATTATATCAAAATGGAACCTTTCTTTTGCAGGAGAGGAACCAGATCCAACAACCAAATATTTCTGAAGTAAGATGAAGTTCATGCTTGGTTCCCAGATCTGAAGGCTGAGGTGAATTCTGTAAACCCAGCATTTCTGGCCTTCTGATTTGCATCTGTGCACAGCAGAGGTTTTTCCCTTAGTGCCTTTAAATGATCTTTCAGGATGACAAAATATCACTAGACTGTACTTGAACTGCAAGTCAAGGCTTTCTAAAGAACAACAGCACCTCAAGGTCTCTTAAAGCAGAAATTTTTGCTATGCTTTATATCAGAAATAATTAGAAATTTATACATTGCTGTAGAGAATGCTGTTAACTGGCTTTGCGATGTGCACATACAAAAAAGCCATGCTGGGGTCAGAGCCAGAGCCCTGATAACATCAATTTCTGGGGCCAAAGAAGTCTAGCCAGAAGTTAGCTTCTGTTTAAACCACCCAGCCGCTGCACTACAAGGATTTTTTTTCCTCCTCCAAGGGTTGAACATGTGGGTCTTTGGCTCAGTGATGTTTTCTGCCCATGCTTGATTCTCTCTTACAGGGTAAGTTCTGGATAACCACCAGCTTTCCCCATCTGTGCAGAGTGGCAGAGAGACAAAGTGTCTACGGTCATCTGACTTTAAACTAACTAGCTTGATGTATTTGGTGTTCCCCCATGTGGGAGGGGACTTGGGAAACTGTCCCCCCGAATTACCCTGGGAGGTGACAGGTGTGTAGTTCCCCGCCTCCCCTGTTATCAATCAGTATGTCTGTCATCCCTTGGTGCTAGAAAATTCTTTGTTCTTTATACCCCCATTGGCTCCTTCCCTGAAGCCGCTCTTTCCCCTTACCCTCATTGGTTATAACCCTGCCACTCGACCCTGACTCTGCCCCCGAAGCCTTCCTTCACTGAACGCTTCATGCCTGGACCCTCCCTCTCTTGTCCCAGTTATAATCCCGATTCCGCCCCCTGTTCGGGGCTCTCAGAGCGAGCTCCCTCCCGGAGAGGTTGTTTTCCCTTCGCTCCCTGAATTGCTGTTCCTCAATAAACCCTCCTGGAATTAAAGCCGCCTGTGAGTCGTCCCGCCTTCATAGAGGAAGATTTCATTACGCTATCCGGCTTCTGAGGACTCGGCTCTCTGACAAGCAGAGTGGTCAGAGACCAAGAAGCCTCAACTGGCGCCCGAACAGACTGGCCCCTCTCAGGAGTCAGCCGCAGAGCGTCTCCTCGGCTCCCTCGGCTCTGTGATCCGGCTGCCCGAGGACTAAAAGCGCCGTTCGCCGCCAGTTCCACGAGCGGCTGCTCTTCGTTGAAGAAGATCGCCTACCTCGCGGGCTGCAGACACCTCGTCCTGGTTCGACTTCGAGTTTGGGAGCAGACTCCGAACGGGACGAGATCTGCAGCGCTTCCTCTCCCCTCAGAGGCTTTTTCGTTTTGACAGCGGTCTTCTTTGTGGTGAGTTCCTGGTGCCCTGTCTGGCACCTGACCCTGTCTCTTTTCCTTTTCGTTTCTCTCTTTGTCTCTTTGGGGATTTCCTTTTTTCTGCAGTGAGAATGGGCAATCGCCTGTCTCCTGCCCGGCGGGATTTTTACCTCCACGTTAAATCCTCCCTTGTTTTGGGGAACATTTCTTTTAAAAAGAGGGACCTTAAGGCTTTTGTTAATCTTATTTTCGATAACTTCCCTGACACCTCCAGGGATGATTTTTCTTCTCTTATTTTCTGGGGAAATGTTGGGAAACTGTTATACGCATTACAAGTAAAGGGGAATTTTTCTGTGGGGCATTTTTTTCCACTTTTTCATTCTATTTACACTTTATTTAAACAAAAGGGTGAGAGTTGGGTCCCCGGTTCTCCTAACCTTCATTCCGCCCCCCCCACTCCTAACCCGGTTTCCCCTAAGGGTGGGTCGGGCAGCAGACCCTGCCATAACCAGGCACAGGGCTGCCACCGTCTCCCTGCTGCTCCCCGCCCCACTCTGTCCTCTCCTCGTCCTGGGACTGGCCATCCCAGTGCGAGTCTTTCCTCTCCCCAAAGCCCTCAAACCCCTGTACCCAGTTTAAAACCATGTTATTCGATTTCTGATCTCTGTCACCACACCTCACAAAATGGCGCCGGCCACATGGCCGAGCAGCCCGCCACCGAGGGACAAAATGGCGCCTCCTCTCCACCTCCTCACTCCCTTCGGGCCCCTGCCAGTCCCCCTCAGGCTCCACCTCCGTCGAGTGCCGCCCCTGCGTCGGGTCCCGCCCCTACCACCGCGTCGATTGTTACGTCGTCGGGACCCGCCCCTCCAGCCCCCATGGCCACACCCCTGGGTGGGCCCCCGGTGGGAGGGACCGGCCTGCAGGAAGGCCACGCCCCTGTGGGAGGGAACCCCCTGCCGGAAGGCCACACCCCGGTGGGTGAGCCTGGCCACGCCTCCCCTCAGGCCTCTTCTGGTTCCCACGCCACCGGAACCGGAAGTCGGCCTGGCCGGAAGCAGGCCATCTTGGCCTGCCGGGCTTCATGCCACCGAAGCCCACCGGCCAAGGGGAAGGTCCGAGCCCTTGCTCGTCCTGCCTCATCCTCCGATGAGGATGAGGACAGCGACAGCCCCCGGCCCACACCTAGGCCGGGAGGTGGGTGGGCCCGGATCAGGGCAGAGGCAATTAAGGATGGGGATTTGGAATTCGCAAGAGATCTGGGGCCGTTCGCAGCACCTGTGGTGAGGACCAGGGGGCAGCGGCCACACTGGGAGCAACTCCCATATGTGGAGATTAAAGAACTGAGGAAGGCTGCCAAAGACTATGGTCGAGACTCTCCTTTCTTTAAGAATGTATTGGACCTCGCTTTCTCGGGCCATACATTGGTCCAGCATGACGTTAAATATATTGCCAAGTCCCTGCTCACTCCCACCGAGCTTTTATTGTGGGACATTCAATGGAGAAAGCTCCTCAAGCCTCTTCTGAAAAAACACAATTTAGCAGAGGCAATTGGAGAGGGAGAGGAAGCCATAGAAGCCCTGGCAGGGGAAGGGGAGTTCAGCCAGCCAGAGGACCAAATACTGTTACCCACGGAGGTCCTAGATGACATCAAGGAGGCTGGCCGAGCGGCACTGTTAAAAATCCCCGATGGGAAAACCCCCCTCCAGAACTTTTCAGCTATTACCCAGGGCCCAGAGGAATCTTTCATAAAATTCGTGGACCGGCTGAGGGAGGCCATCGACCGGCAGATAGACCATCCTGCAGCGAGGGAAGAGCTCCTGAGAAAGATGGCCATGACCAACGCGACAGCCGAAACAAAGAAGATATTAAGGACTTTACCTCAGGACCCCGAACCCACCATCGCACAGATGGTGGAGGCCTGCACGAAAGCCGCCTCCACCAAGACCACTGTCGCCCTTGCAGTAAGTAAGGGGATTGGGGAGGCGATGTTGACGATGAACACCATCCGGTGCTTCGGGTGTGGCCAGATGGGCCACATACAAGCCAACTGCCCATACTGGCCCCCGGAGCAACCACACTACTCGTACACACCCTCCCCAAGACCAATACCCAGGAACCTGATGCCCTACCATCAGCAGGCGGGAAACGGGTCACGGAGTGCGGGGAGGGGCCACGCAAGGACAACAAGTGGCCCCTCACAGCGCCCAGGCCTCCCCACCATCCGGGAGGACCGGTGGCCCAGCGGACAGTTCCGGAGGGTTGGCGGAGCCACGACGACGGGCTCCGCCTCTTCCGTAGAATCCGCAACTTAGATTCAGACACTCACCGGGTCCTCAAAAGCTCCATCACTGTGACTCTCCAGGATGAGGACCTAGTGAGAGTTCCCGCTGGGTTCCTGGAACCCCCTTACCGCAATTGTGAGGTGACAGTGTTAATACTGGGAGATTGCAGGCTCACACCAGACCGTGTTACCGTCGTTCCTGAAGTGGTGTGTTTTCAGCCGGAGTCCGAGGTCACCGTCTCGGTCGTCTGCCATCAACCACCTTGCACCATCACCAAGGGACTCCCCTTCGCTGCCATGTACCTCCTCGACGTGGCCGACCTCACCGATCCACCAGTACAGGACTATTTCGCTGGACATGACTCCGGGGAAGACAATTTTGTCTTCCTCACACAAAATGTTTGCAAACCCAGACCAATGATTGAGACTGTTTTATCGCTTCAGGGAAAGTCCATCAAACTGGACCTGATGGCAGACACCGGGGCAGACGTCACCATCATTCCCCGGTCAAAGTGGCCCCGCGACTGGGAGTTGGTGCCCCCTTGTGGCACAATCTCCGGAGTGGGAGGAGCTGTCAACTCCATGCGCAGCAAACACCTGGTAAGTGTGGAGGGCCCTGAGGGACAGATTGCCACCATTCGGCCTTTTGTTGTTTCATCTAACATCATGTTATTAGGCAGGGACGTTTTGTCCCAATGGGGTGCCCGCCTCGATATCCCTAGCCCTGCATGGGATTTTTAGTATGGGCCACTGCGGAGCGCACCTCCCCACCGCTGAATTGGAAGACCGATGTTCCAGTGTGGGTGGACCAGTGGCCCCTTGTGGAGGAGAAATTAAAAGCGCTCCATGAATTAGTAGAAGAGCAGGTCCGCCTGGGGCATTTAATACCCTCCACCAGCCCCTGGAACACTCCTGTCTTTGTTATTAAAAAACCTGGCAAAGACAAATGGCGCCTGCTCCAAGACCTGCGCAGGGTCAATGAGGTAATCGAGGACATGGGCCCCCTGCAGCCTGGCCTTCCCTCACCCTCCATGCTTCCCCGGGATTGGCAGCTCGCAGTCATTGACATCAAAGACTGCTTTTTCAACATCCCATTGTATCCCGGAGATGCCCCCAGATTCGCGTTCTCCGTCCCTTCCATCAATAGGGCGGAGCCTTATAAGAGGTACCAATGGACCACTTTGCCCCAGGGAATAAAAAATTCTCCAGTGCTCTGCCAAACTTTTGTGGCCCAGGTGCTTTCGCCGATCAGGAAGCTGTTCCCTGAAGCGATCATCCTGCATTATATGGATGATGTCTTGATCTGCGCTGAAACACAAGCTTATCTGCAGATCACACTTTCCAAGACTGTTAAGGCCATTAAAGCTGCAGGGTTTGAAATTGCTGAAGAAAAGATCCAGCTGTCAGCGCCATGGAAGTATTTGGGCTTTCACATTACGGGAAGGACTGTCGCGCCCCAATCTGTCACCGTCAAAGACGACCCACGGACCCTGCGGGATCTCCAGCAGATCTGCGGTACCATCACGTGGATCCGACCTCTCCTGGGACTCACCACGGAGGAGCTGGCGCCGCTCTTCAACCTGCTACGAGGAGATGGCGACCTAGCTTCCCCTCGCGAGCTAACACCTGCCGCCAAAGGAGCCCTGGAGAGAGTCGCTGAGGCCATACGATCCCGTCAGGCCCACCGTGTAGATCGGCTCCTTCCCGTCACCCTTGCCATACTGGGTAAGTGCCCAAACTTCCATGGTCTGCTTTTTCAATGGGACGCTGGGCGGAAGGACCCACTCCTTATCATTGAGTGGCTGTTTCTCCCGCACCAGCCAGCGAAAACTATTTCAACTCCTGCAGAGTTGATGGCTAGGATAATAATAAAAGCCAGACAACGCCTCCGGACCCTCGCAGGGTGTGACCCGGCGTGCATTTACCTACCTCTTAATTTGGAACAATTGGAATCCCTGCTTCAGACAAACGAAAGTTTGCAAATTGCTTTAGACAGTTACCCTGGACAGATTTCCATTCATTACCCTAAACATAAGATATTCAAAGACACGTTATATTTGGCCCAAAAGTCATTCAAAAATAAAACACCTATTAAAGGTGCTCTCACGGTGTTCACCGATGGGTCGGGAAAATCCCACAAATCGGTGATCACTTGGAAGGACCCGGAGAGTCAGAAGTGGGAGTCTGACATCCAACTGGTTGAGGGTTCCCCCCAGATTGCAGAACTTGCTGCGGTCGTGAGAGCATTCAAAAAATTTCAGCAACCTTTCAATCTGGTAACAGATTCGGCTTATGTTGCCGGGGTAGCAGAACGGGCAGAACACGCCCTGCTCAAAGAAGTTCAAAACAAACAGTTATTCGATTTGCTCACGGAATTAATCTGGCTGATCTCCCACCGAGAGCAACTCTATTATATTATGCACGTCCGGGCTCACACAGACCTGCCAAGAGCTATTGCAGAGGGGAACCGGATGGCCGACCTCCTTGCAATGACATCTCATTACTCTGCACCTGCACTTTCATTAACCTTACCAGACATCTTTGCACAGGCAAGGCTCAGCCATGCGTTTTTCCATCAAAATGCACCTGCCCTTGCCCGACAATTTAAAATATCAAAAGAACAAGCCAAAGCCATACTAGCCACATGCCCAAGTTGTCAGTCCTTCGCCCTTCCACCGCTGCCAACGGGGATAAACCCCCGAGGGTTGGCAGCATTGGAGCTGTGGCAAACAGACATCACTCACTATAATCCTTTTGGCCGCCTGAAATACCTGCATGTGTCCATAGACACATTTTCTGGGGCCGTGTTCGCGTCACTCCACACTGGTGAGAAAACAAAAAATATCATCAAACATCTATTCATGGCATTTGCCACATTAGGAGTCCCAAAAGCCATCAAAACGGACAATGGGCCTGGATTCACCTCGACAAGATTCGCACAATTTCTACAACAATGGGGAATTGCCCATTCCACCGGCATTCCCCATAACCCCACAGGACAGGCAATAGTGGAACGCTCCCACAAAGAGTTAAAAAGGCTGCTAGAACAACAACACGATTCGGCTCTGGCCATGACACCAGTTGAAAGATTATGCAAGGCACTTTATGTTCTTAATTTCTTAAATTGTTCTGACCGGGAGCCGAATCCCCCTGCACTCAGACACTTTTGCAATAACACCAGGGCAGTTTTGAAAGAGCGTCCGCCAGTCCTCATCAGAGACCCAGAATCAAAAATCATCTCAGGGCCGTACCCTCTGATAACGTGGGGGAGAGGGTACGCTTGTGTTTCCACAGCCCAGGGTCCCAAATGGATTCCTGGAAAATACGTCAAACCGTACCTGGAGAGCACTACCACGGACCCCCCAGCGAGAAGCAACCCAGCGACCCCATCACGATCGCCACCAGATAATGCAGTGGCGTGGCGACGGAGAAAAAAGAAGAGGACCGGAAGACCACCCAACATCGTCTCCCGGGTCCTCATCACAAGGACATACCTACCTCTGCAGGACTTAACAACTTCCGCCACCCCATCCCCTCCTGTGCCGTTCCCTCTACCCTCATACCTAACCCGTCATCCCTTTACCCCTCCGTCCTGAAATTTATTTTTATTTTAACCCAAAAGGGGGAGCTGGGGGAGGGGAGGGAACCAAATGTATGTTGGTAATATTGTTTTGTTTAATTTTAGTACTAGGATGGCTGCCAGAACATCATTCACCCAAAAGGAACAACAGAAGATGTCCCACTGCGCCCAGCTGGTTGCAGCCACGCTTTCCATCCTCCTGTGGCTGCATGTAGCAGATGGCTGGGTGGTACCACAGCCGAAAGAAAACGTCTGGATCACGCTGGCAAAGTCCTTGCAGCAGGATAACCTATGTCTGGCCATGGGCAACGTGGACAATCCCCTGTCCACTTGCCTGGTGGGGGTCCCCTTGGTAGCTGATGATTGGCCGGTATCCAATTCCGACCTGCTCTGAACCACGGGTAGGAGGCCTAACCCGGTCGATACTTGGGATGAGTGGACCAAAATTTTGCCCAACAGCAAAGAGGAACCCCAAGAATTGGACTTACTGGGGTCCTCCACAGCTAGATATTGTGTCAAATTCTATTATAGGAGGCCAAGTCAAAATTGGCACGGAATTGACTTGGCCAAAGACACATACCGGAAAGATGTAACACCTATCAGTAAAAAATATAACAGCCAAACCTGGTGCAATTATACTAGCCAGGTGATTTCGGTTTCATCCACTCGTCCCAAGACATTGCCCAGGGGGATGTTTCTTATCTGTGGGGACAGAGTATGGTCGGGAATTCCATCTCGGCTCCAGGGAGGCCCATGCAGCCTTGGCAAGCTTGCTACCCTCACTCCAAACAGAACTCAAATTCTAGATTGGAAAAAAGAAAGACAATTGACACGCACCAAAAGATCATATGCTCAATTCGACGAAAATTGTGACTCCGAAATTTACGATTGGGGAAAAACAAAGAGGGTCGCTGTATCCATCTTTTTACCATGGTATGCAGCAGCTAAGGCCCTCGGTGAGCTTTCTCACCTGGAGTGTTGGATAAGCAAGCATGCCAACGCCTCGTCTGCCGCCCTCTCCGATCTTCTGGCAGACCAGCAAACCACCAGGCAAGCCACATTACAAAACAGAGCGGCTATTGATTTCCTGCTGCTCGCCCATGGCCACAGCTGCGAGGACTTCGAAGGATTGTGTTGCTTCAATTTAACATCACGGAGCACTTCCATCCAAGCCAACATCCAGCGGATCCGGACCGAAGTACAGGACATCAAAACGGAAACTTCGGCTGTGGACCCCGTCCACAAACTATTGATGCAGTGGGGCATTCCCGGGTGGGCAGCCTCCATTTTAAAAGGACTCTTTTGGATTTTCATGATTGTCCTTCTCATTTCAGTTGCCTTAACCATCTTCAAAAAGACGCTTACCAAGACTTTGGCAAATATTTATTTAATTAACAAGAACGGGGGAGATGTGGGAGGGGACTTGGGAAACTGTCCCCCCGAATTACCCTGGGAGGTGACAGGTGTGTAGTTCCCCGCCTCCCCTGTTATCAATCAGTATGTCTGTCATCCCTTGGTGCTAGAAAATTCTTTGTTCTTTATACCCCCATTGGCTCCTTCCCTGAAGCCGCTCTTTCCCCTTACCCTCATTGGTTATAACCCTGCCACTCGACCCTGACTCTGCCCCCGAAGCCTTCCTTCACTGAACGCTTCATGCCTGGACCCTCCCTCTCTTGTCCCAGTTATAATCCCGATTCCGCCCCCTGTTCGGGGCTCTCAGAGCGAGCTCCCTCCCGGAGAGGTTGTTTTCCCTTCGCTCCCTGAATTGCTGTTCCTCAATAAACCCTCCTGGAATTAAAGCCGCCTGTGAGTCGTCCCGCCTTCATAGAGGAAGATTTCATTACGCTATCCGGCTTCTGAGGACTCGGCTCTCTGACAAGCAGAGTGGTCAGAGACCAAGAAGCCCTCACCCCCATTCCCCCTTGACACAAATTTTATTTCTTTTTCTTATTTATTTCTTTTATTTTTTAATTTTCCTGTTACCTCTGGATTGTTGTGTTTTCCTCCGAGGCAGATGAGGGCAAATTGCATTTTCATAAATTCAAAGACAGTTGTGTATTTTTGTTGTTGATATCTTGAAAACATTTGATGAGACTATAAGCTAGTTTTTGTTACTTAGAACTGAAGTTCCCTTACCTCTTTTTGTTCCCAGATTCACCTGCTTCTTTCTGTGTTTCTACTTGGCCTTTTTTGTCTAACTGTGGACACTCACATGTACCACTGTGAAAATACTGCATACCATTGGGGACACTCCTCACCATATAAAGCAGAAATGTCTCTATGGGCACAATCAAAGTCTAAAATCTTGTTTTTTCTAGATATTTTCTACTACATTTTGGCAATCAGTGCTACATTCATAGAAAGCAGGTACTGGAGCAACATGAATACCATTGATGTCTAGATGGTTTAAAATACCATAGAGAATTCTTCTGGAAGTTTCCTGAGTTGCTCGGGTTTTTTTTTTAATGTCAATATTTAGGAGTTTGGTTTAAGGCTTTCTGATACTGCTGGGGAGGAAGCTTTGTGTGGTGGGAATAGGGAATACTGCTGGAGGGGAAAGCTGAGCTGTGCATATTTGGCACACTGCAGCAGCCACCCTGCCCTGCTGTGATCCCTTGCTCCTTGCCCCCACTTGCCACTCCCCTGCTGCTGCCTGCGCTCTTCCTGGCTCTTTGGAGCAGGGATTGTCTCCATGCTGACTCCACACTGTCACAGCTCAAAATGGAGCAGCACCAAGGGGACCAAGTAGGAGCTATTTTAACACAAACATCAGTTTCTTTACTTTCAGTAGCACCGAGTCAATCAGCCAAGCCTCATTTGGTAGATCTGTGCTCACCAGAGAGTCTCCAGGTATAGTGCTTCCCCAGGATCAGGTGCCTGTACCATTTTGTATTTGTCCCCACCAAAAAAATCTCCCAGCTATCGCTGTTTTGTGGCACTTTGGTCAGAATGCTGGAGGGGAGAGTAATTTCCACCACTACCTCAAACATGATACAGATGCCTGATGAAGCAGGGAAGAAAGCAGGGCTAATGATAGCCAGCCCAATTAGCGCAGCACCCTGGGCAGGGCATTTCATCTGGGCTCTCCGCACCGCCTGCCGGGACGGGTGCAGATGTGTGAGCGGTGAGTGACAGGCAGAGGAGCTGGGACATGACTACATTGAAAATCCTTCCCTGAGATTTTCCTGCTTCCTTTTTCTCTTTCTCCCCTTTCACCACGTGAAACGCGCAGTGGGCTGTATATGCAAACACTGACAGATGGTGACACTCGGCTCCAGCTCAGGCAGATTAGAAAGGGAACTCAGTGTTCAAGGGACCAATTACCACTCTGTCCCCTCGGGGAAGAGCATATCAGATGTTTACTGGGGGTTAATAATAAATGAATTGAAAAAAAAATTGCTCTTCGAACACCATATTCTGTGTATTCATGTCAGCAGGTTGTAATTAGCTAATTAAATGCTTGGACTGACAGAACGGCCCCAGTGGGGGTTGCAACATCGCAGACCGCTCCTGAAATATGAGCAGGAAACATCTTGGAATATGTAGGCAGGAGAACAGTTAACACCTCACATTTAATGGGAAACTTCTTCCTGCAAAGGCTACTAGGAGAGCTGGGAGGAGGACTTGGACAGGACTGTATCTGCAGAGCTTGCTGCCAAACAAGCCAGGGACAGCATGCAAGTGAGGGGGGCACGCTAGATAAGGAAACAAGTAATCATGGGCTCGAGGCAAGCCAAACATGGAGAAAAAAGGATGAAGCATTTGAAATCAGTATCAAATTCAATATTAATTTCAACTATCTGATAACTCCCAGCTCCTCCTTAAAAGGGTAGAAAGCTCCACGGTGGTGGGAGAGCTACCAGGAGGCACAATCTACTATAAATATAGGTGTCCAACTGTGTGTGATTAGTTTGAGTCATCAAAACCAAAGCTACACTTAAGGAACATGAAAGGCCCACCTTTAACCTCCTGAAGCAGAGGAAATGAGAAGCCACATTCAACCTCTTGGCTGCCGTTCGGGTATTAGCTCGTGCCTTACACGCCTGCCCTCACTGCTGGCCTCCAGAGATGAGAGAGCTTTGTACCACTGGCATGTCACCACTGCCTGTTTGCTTTCCTGGCTCCTTAGTAGCAGTGGGGTTGGGTTCACAAACAGCAAGGCACCTGGCACACTATACAAATAGGGGAGCACATTCCATGCCAAATTACAGCACAAATAATGCATCTGTCTGGAACGTATCAAAGGAGGCATTTGCAGCACTGGCAGTGAAAATGATAGTGTCTCAGGATTTTTCAGGCCCCAGGCTTCTTTGGTCTCACTTTCTAGACACAGTGCTTTGGAGGCAAAAAAATGCTTGCAAGGGATCAACTTGGAAGTATTCAAGCCTACCCCATAAGAATTCACACTCACTCTAAGCAGCTACATTTTGATTGTGCAAGATGACGCACAACATTGTGTGCCTGAACCTGCAGCCTGTCAGCATTTTGTAGATACACAGAAGAGGATTCATCTGCCCCTGGGGTACTACCTCCTTGATGCTACAGGAATTTATTTCAGATGAAAGGCTGTGTCGGTGAAAGAGGTGAGAAACATGCTAAAGATGCCTTCAAAATTTAAACCATGAGTTATCTACAGAACCTGAAAAATCAAGGGCAAACATGGCACTTTGCACCCTTCATTCATTACTGCATCAGAAGTTGGGGGTATACAAGGCATCTTGTTTGAAAAGTTTTTTGAGAGATGCATTAGACCATCTACACAGAAGAGCCAGCAGATCAGGGCTGCATGCTTGGCGGTGCTGGTGTACGCAGGACACAGGGAGGACCACACTCTGCTATACTCTGTGTGCAAGAGCTTGCCTGCTGCAGATAGGTGTCATCTGCCTCCCAAAATCAGAAATGCTCTGATGAACTCAGGAGGTCTAACCAAACTTTTCTTTACTGCAGCTGTGATGCTTTCCTCATGCCCCTGCTAGTGCTCTGTGTTCTGTGCTGTAAACATGCCCACCCAAAGAGCCTGAGAGAGGATGGCTGTGATACATTGCTGCCAGACCGGGATGTATGTTTGCACTACAGAAGCTTGTTGATCTTCCCTTTCCTCTCTACCCTAGTGCTTATTATGATTGCAGAGTAAAATCACTGCTCTGCCATGTATGCCAACCTGAAATGTCCCTGCCTCATGCTCTCCCACTCTCCCAGGGTGTCATCTAACCTTGGGGGTCAGTCTGAGGGGACAGCTGCAGGAATAACCAGTGTTCCTTGTCTCCTGCCCCTTCTTGTGGGGGAATCAGGCAGGCTACTTTGCCCATGATTAATTTTTAAAGACTTTTCTATAATGAGCCAGCCTCACAAAACTGCAGTTGTTTAAACTCTTCTAAGGGGTTTTAGCACTTACTTGTCAGGCAAATTACTGAAATAGCCTTTTTAGTAGTATTTTGGTTATCTGGGACAAATTCATCCCTCCTTTCTAAGCCAGTAAGCTCATGGGTGACAGAACATGTATAATTTAATCAGGTGGAGGCAGTCTTGGTTACTTGAAGGCTGTATACAGCCTTCTATCGTCCATGAGCAGCTTCTGCAGCACATTGATGCTCGGAGTCAGTGGAGTCTGAGTAAGACACTCCTTCATGGAGGTGCCTGTCCTGATGCCTGTCCTGATGGCTCCAGATGTGAATTTGGAGTAGTTTTCCCATGCTGCTACTCAAAACCTGGGGAAAAGCATGTGTCCTGCCCTGCCCTGCCCTGAGTGAGCTCTGCACCTCTCCAACTGTGCAGGCTTGGCAGGATGCTCTGGTTCCCAGTGAAGCCAATAGACCTGAAACTTGTGACATCAGGGCAGACCCAGCTGGTGACTGCTTTGCAAAGTGCTCATGAGAATGCCCTTACCTGAATAACAGACTTGTCTTTTGGGTTTCAGCTCCCATGTAGTCACAGTCAGAATAACCCTTGGCACTTTCCAATATGGGAGTTTAGGTTGAATTTTTAAAAAACCTCCAGGAGCTACACCACAAAGGCAAGAAATGAGCAGGGGGTGATAACATCAGCAGGCTGGCTCCTGAGCACAGGGAGCAGCCATCCTGCTGCCTGCCTCCTCCCTATTGCCAGTTGCCATACTCATCCTGCTGAGGTACCTTGTGATTATATTATATGGTCTTCACTTCCTCAAGTTCCCTAGGTTCATTCCCTGAATAATAGCACCATCTTTACATACCTATGTAAGGGTTCAGGACCATAATTTGGGCTTTGCAAAGTGTTTCTGGACTCTCAGACTATTCCACAAACACCTACTCTACTTCTATACCCATTCCAGTGGAGCAAGTGATGCTTATAATTCATCATGCTTCTAAGAGCTTTCCCAGGTCCTGGCCACATAGCTTGACTCTTTGCAGAAATTATTTCTACAGGTATGTGTTGGCACTGTTACAGGCAGGAAGATATTTTCTGCACAAATGTGCATCAGAGAATGTGCTCTTTATCACATCCACTGAGCTGCCAGAGAGAATAGAAAGTGTTGTGAAAGAAAGCAAGCAGCACCCTCCAGGGGGAAGGAAGGCCTGGTCAATCTGCCAGCTCCTTGCTACCAAGCTGTGACTAGCTGGTGCAAGCCTACCCAGCATAATATTTCAGAACTGAGTCATCCAACAACATCAGCTACACTTGTAATTGCCATCTCAAATAACCACATATATTTATTATTTGCCAACACATGCTTTATTGGTGCTCATTACAAGCCATTAATGAGGTGTCTGTTTTAATGGTAGTTGTGGAGCTAATAAGCAGGAGGTGGAAGAAGCCCGCCCTTTGCCAATACATATTTCTTTACTGGCTTTTGGGCTGCTATATATCCCACCAATAAATGACAAATGTAGGATTGTGGGGTCTGCCTCAAACACACCTGCTGTCGTCTCATTTTTGCAGGGTGTGGGGAAATAGGAGGTTGTGTGGGGCTGAGGAGGAGGTAAAGAGAGGAAAGGTTTGACCCATAGAGACCAAAAGCAGTGAGGGGAGTGATGCTCACCCAGCAGGTGCCCCAGCCTGTGCAGGCACCGTGTGCCCCCCCAGGAATGCACGTGGCACGTTGCCCCTGCGCTGGCAGCCGTGGAGTTGTGTGCGGTGCAGCCAGCTGCTGGCAACATGGCCGCCCCACATGGGCAGCACTCAGCTGTTTCACATTTTGCAGCGTTTTAGGAGGAACACGTGTCTTCCCCATGGGCCCCATCCCACACAGGCACAACCACATGGGGTGTGGGACCCAGCTGCCTAGTGAAGGGCTGCTGCTGAGGACCCCTCTCCCCTTGTCACCATGTCTGCCCACGGATCAGGGGTGCCTTGAGGGCATCACTCATTGTCATGATGCTTTTCCATCTCAAACTATAGGCTTGAAACAAATAAAGAGAAATCCTTGGCCTTTAAATTTCCAGGTGAACCCAGAGGCACAAGTTGCAGAGGCTGAGCCCGTGCTGTGTGTGCAGCCCTGCACACACCCTTGCAACCTGTGCCAGCAGTGCAGCTCCTCTTCCTGCCCACACACCCCACCCATGGGGAAAGGCATGTGGGGTACCTTCTGTGTCTCTCAGCTCCCATGCCTCAACCCCAAAGGGGGAAAGAAGGCATCCCAGCAATGCCCCTTCATTGCCCTCCTGTCCAGGTTTGCCTCCCCGGGACAGGAGGAGGCGGCAGGGCTGGCAAGGGGTGATGGCAGGATGAGACCGTGCGTGGCGCAGGCTCCGGGTGGTGCAGCCGCTCTGCCACGCTCACTCAAGGAGAAAGGAGAGAGAGCAACAGATGCAGGGCAGGCACGAAGAGTGGAGGTTCCCATTATTTTGGCCTTGGGCACTTTTGGAGCTTGGCGGTCTTGAGAGTCACCCAGCGTTTGGCCAGATCCCCAGTGGCTTTGCACATTCCTTTTCTTTCCATGAATGAATGGTCTAATCTGGCTGGAGGGCATTGCAAGACCCAATAGCCAGTTTGCTGCACCTGCTCATCAGGGATTGAAACACCTGCCGTGGCCGGGGCTTAGCATTTAAGTGCTGCTATTTGAAGACAAATCTCGTCTTTTGTCTCTGCCTGAGCCTTCTCACAGCTTCCCCCTCCCCTTAATAGAAAACAAAGGAAAAAAAAAAAAAAAGGAAAAAAAAAAAAAAAGGCCATGATGGGTGTTTTTTTTGGACAAGGCCTATTTTTCCATCAATTTCCTAGAGAAGCCACCCTTGCTTTCCACATTGCTGGGAAATGTTATTCACACAGGGAAAGAGCACTTTTCTTTTGCTCACAGCTGTTTAGAAGGCCTGTGCTGATGTTAGAATGTGGGAACCTTGGGTGGTTTCACTCTTTAGCACTACTGTATAGTCCTGGTACTGGCAATTAATGCTATGCAATAAACTGATGCTTTTAGTGAGAGCAGATGTTCTTCCACACAGCCTCCTACCTACATTAAACCTTCTTTTTTAGTTCCTTTCTTGTGACAACAAACAAATAATGTTGAATCAATAGCTAATGTAAAATTTACTTAATGGGGAATTAGAAGGCAGTTGTATGGTTTCTGTTCTGCCAGCAATTTAGGATGTAAGGAAATAGATTTTATCCAAACAATGTGATTTCTCTCTTCTTTGTAGTGAATTTATGTATTTGGGTGACTGAAAACTTGAAAACTTGGACTGTGTATAGAAGCATTGGTCCTGCAAGATTTGTTAATGAAGAGGCTAGAAAAATATAAAATACACTAGATGGATTGGACAGAAACCAGCTGATGCATATCTAAAGTTAACAGAAAGCAGAAAATATCGTTCTAGTGACTCTCAACTGATGTCTTCTTGAACCAAGTTCACTAACACTTTTATCAGTGATCTGGAAGAAAAATAAAAGCCGTGTTATATACAAAGATTGTCAGAAAGCAAAGTCTGCAATGGAGAGCAGGCTTCAGGGCAGGGAGCTGGACAGAGCTAAAGTCTTGAGGGAAAAATAAGGAAATGTCTCCTTACTCCTTGCTCCTGCCCTGCCCAAGCACCTTCCCTGGGAAAGGAAATGTGGCAATGCAGCAGCCTCAGTCTGCCAGAGGACAACAAAACCTAGAGCAAGGAATTGAAATTAGGCAGATGCAAACTAAAGGGCAGATTTGCAACAGAGGATAATGAACCACTGAAATTACTTACTGAGAGATGTGATGGATTCTCCATTACCCGAGACTCTCAAAGCACATACTTTTCTCATCTCTTCTCCAAAAAAAAAGAAGAAAAAAAGATAATTTACTTGATTCAGAGGACTTTTAGGTACTGTGTTACAGGGAAGATCCAGCAGGATGACCACAGTAGTGTTTGCCTTATAATCTGATATAATATAATCTAATCTATTTGATCATAAAAAAAAATTAAGAGATGACACACTCCTAAAAATCTTAAGCTTATTTCATTTTGATTTATCATAAAATAATTAATGAATAACTAAAAACTATGGAGGGAAAACTAATTCACTCCTTTTAGATATATTTCTTGGGCAATCATAACATCATATTAAATAAATGAAGATAAAAATTAGGCCAAATTTAAGAAGAGGCTCATTAATACACTGATGGTCAAGCTGCAAAATTCTCTACATTGTGGGCAAAACAAGCAAATAGAGAGTTAACTTTTTGGGAATAGATCCTAATAAAAGAAGAGTAGATGATCCTGTGTTCATCTGCACAATAAACTGAACTTGCCTTAGGGCAGAGATCAATTGCTAGGAGGTTTAAAAGAAATTTTTCCCGTAGGTATCTTAGGAAGAGTGATGTGTTCTCCATTAATTCCTTGAGAAGTAGGAGAAGCCCAGTTTAGGTCACTGGGAGCTTAGCCAATGTCTGCTTTTTGAAAGACATCAAGAGTTTTGTTAAGAATTTCAATCAGCTGAGTACTCATACAGTTTTATATAGTGGTGCCCTTGATTTCTTTGTGATCCTAGTATTTTTGCAGCTAAAGGACGAAGGACTGCCCACAGGGAGCAAGGTTTGGTTTGGCACTTTCTGTTGTTGTCTTTGCCCGGAGCATCCGGTGGGAGGCCGCTGCTGGAGGTACGATGTCAGCTGTGATGTGATCTGGCACAGGTTTCACTACTATGAATTCCCTTGGCTGTTGCCTCTCAGAGGCTATACCAGAAAAAAAAAAAGGGAAAAAAAAAAAAACCCAAAAAAAACCCCACAAAGTAAAGATCAGAGACAACTCTACTTACATGTTCTTAGCAGTACAGAGAGAATATCTTAATTATCTTTTGCCTGTGAGATTAATCATACAGGACTGTTCTCCTTTCCAATTGTCCGTGAATTTAAAAACTGCTGTCTCCTAGAAAATATTTCAAAGGAAAATAAATTTCACATTACTCTATCTAGATGTGCCTGTATCTTTGTCCTCCATGTGGCATCACTCCTTCTTTTGCAGCAACGTGGCAGTAGAGTGGGTTGTGTTCTAGACGCAGTTCACAAAACAGCCCACAATGCCAGAAGGACACAAGCACGAATTTTCCAGTGTGGCTCAGGTGTGAATTCAAGTTACAATGTGTTTTTAAATTGTGAGTCTCACACTAATTTCTCAATGAACAGCTAAAAGACATCAAGAAAAAGTGCCAGTGGCTTTAAAGCAGATTATTCTCTTGTAACATATCACTGAGAGCTACTGGTTCCAGTGAGGTGGGTGGAAGTAAAGCCACTGCAGGTGTGTTCCCAGTGAGACCAGAATCAGACAGGTGGAGGTAAATAGAGGAGAGAGGGCTGTCCTGTCTTTGGGAGAGATAAGGATTCTGTGCTGGGGAAGGCAGTGCTGCAGCTGAAAATAAGACATGCCTGCTTTCATCTGCGACATTATCTTCATGCAATCAGCAGAACGAGGTTCTTGGCTTCAGTAATAAGGAAAGAAGTATCTGTGTGCTTGAGGACTACACCACATAGTGAAGATTTAGGGAGGGTAGAGGCTGTAGGACTAGAGTTTGCAAGCTTGCCAAGGAATAGAAATTAGTTATTTGCAGGGATCTTGGGGAAAAAAAAAAAAGAGTCTTAAAAGTAGAATTTGTTGGAGTTTTGGAAGGTATCTGTGGGGTTTGCAGCACAAGCTGTCTTGACAGAGAGATCTCTGAGCCAAATTAATTAGTGTTTCTCCCCTGAAATAAAAAAGTGTATAAGATAAAAGAAACAGTGGAAAAGAGGGTGTGCTTTGAAAATGGGAAAATAGAGAACAGAAAGGGACCTACTTCCTGAAACTTTCAAATAATGTGTTCTCCCTTCTCTGTAGCCAGTAAAGAGCCTGTTTAGCTCTTTAGTTCTTAGTGTTTTCCCACTGCTTAGGGGTGAGAGCTATTGCAAGATAAAATGAGTTGGGCGTGCTGTAATGCAGTCTATTTCTCTGGGTGCTCCAGGAGAGAGACCCATATAAACACTACCCAGTATAAAGCTTTTCTGTGTTGCCCATTGAAACAATCCCTTCCCCAACCGTTCTTCCTTGTTAGAAGTTTCACTGTGTTGGCTTTTTTCTATATTAAGAAGCAATTTGTAATTAGCTTTTCTCTACTGCTCTCCCTCTCTGCCAAAACAAACTTGTCAATAAAAGCCTGATGTTTAGATGCAAAAAAGATGTACATTTAATTAAATGCAAAGTTGTTTTGTGAGAATGGAACATGTGAAGAAGCCACTAAAGAGCATCACACAGAGTGCAGAGTTGGAAGCAAATGTTAGAAGTAAGGGAGCAGTGTGGATATTATGATTTCAAGCCACAAACATTGTAGCAGTGAAGAAAATTGTAAAGCAAGCAATTTCTGGATAGTTAAAAGAAAAATAGTTGCTAGTTGCATCAAATTAAGCCCTGAGAAAAATTTTCATAAAACTTGAGAGTGCTGAGCTTGAGATGTATGTAGAGTGAAGCAAACCCGGGTGTGAGGTCCTGGGGGACTCCATGTGTGATGTGTGTTATGAGCAAGCTCGATTTCCAAGTCTTCATTAACTTTGCTAAACAAACACACATTCTTGTTAAACATTTCTCCTGAGATGACAAGTATTGACAATACATCTTCCTGAAGCATATGACAGTTATCAAACAAATGGTTGACACTTTGCAAAGTTTCCATTATTCTCTGGTTGCTGAAAAAGTGGAGAATAGAGCAGGACACTTGGCATTGGGAGCACTTTAGCAGTTAATGTTTTGCATGAAATTTAAGTATAGAAGCTGCACTCAAATGTCTAAAGTGCTGATTCTGTGAAAACATCAGTTTGAGGCCTGCTGTTGAAGTCTGGGGAGATACATGCTCTCTGGGAAAGCCATGCACATCAGCAGCAATTCAGTGCCATAAAAGCTAATGTTAGGAGTCATGTTCATTTAAGCTTGTTGGGTCTTTCATGAGCTTTTCATCTCATGGTTCTAAAGGCAGACAGTGCAGACTGCGGAGGGGGAAATAAGATTGCTCATTTCTGTACCATCCTCAAATGTACAAACAAGAGGCTCCATGTGGAGCTCTGTACAGAGAGGATGCTGTTGTGAAACTTGCATGTGGTCTGAGCCTAGCTCTGACATGGTGGCTCATTAACCTGAAATCAGCACAGCATGGGCACAACAGTGAGAACAATAAAGCTGATTTTCTTACTTTGAGACAATCATATAAAACATCTCAAAATTAAAGAAGCTTAAAATCCTCCTCAAAAATGTGAGAAAACATAAAACAGTCAACAACAAAAACAAGTTGTTAAGAGATGTTACTTGCAAACCACCCCCCCAAAACAAACTCCAAACCAACTAACAGCCATTATATTCGGGTGGAGCACCTTAGCAAAACCATATTTGACTATGTTGCTGTGTGCGAATACATGTCCCTACTGTTGGAGAAAACTTGTTTTCCAAGGAAGGCAGAATGAGCAGAGAAGCACTGGAACAATTTCTCTTTGGTCATATCAGCTAAAAATGTTCTTTATGGAGCAGAGAAACATGCTGAATAATTTACTTAACTTACAATCTTTTATACTCAATTGTCTAAGCTGATATAAAGCCATAGGAAGTCTTCCTTTCTGCTTCTTTTTAGGCTGCAAATCAGAGCTGGAGATAAACAGCCTTCAAATTGCCTCTTGCTAAACACAAGCAATTACAGTAATATAGACAAATAACAGTGTATGTATGAAAGTAGTTTAATTTAAAACATTATGGTATACACAATCTATCAAAGATGGCTGTCTCAACACCATATTCCATGACCAAAAAAAAAAAAACCTGAAAATATTGTTGGTTCATTGCTATTTTTCATGGGTACTGTTGAAATATTGGCTGGAAGGCCCTCCAGAACCCCTGGAGGTCCCCTGAGGCTGTGGGTTCCCCTGACCCTGTGCTTAAATATTAGTGGGTGGGATGTTGGTCTCACAAACTACCCTGATCCAACAATGTATGCAATGACTGTACCAAACAAGTCTATAATATCTTTTTTGTTATTATGTTTTTCTCTCTGCATTGCTTTTATCTCCTTTGCTGCCTCATAATGCAGTTAATCTTGTCACAGTGCCAGAGGTGATGAAGAATGCCTGATCTTACTTGTTAAAACAACAATCCCTTTATATAAAGGGATGTTCTCCTTGTAGCACTTTTTATTCTCCCTCCTCCCTGTGAAGGCAAACCTATTTCTGTCAATCACTCCTTGAAGCCTTTCGTGGTGCCTTAACTTTGTAATTTTGGCCTGCCTTCTAGTATCAGAGCCCATAGCCAGGCTCACTGCCCCAGCTGAGACATCAGAAGTGTTTGAAATAAACATTTTCAATGGCCGTCATAGGACAAAAATATTGTCCAATCAGGTTGTGTTTTCTCCCTTTTTGAAAAAAATTGTGAAAGGTGACATGGTGCTGCTTGCTCACTTTGAGGTGTGCTGTGATTACCAGGTATTTTCAGCTACTGCTTACCCAGTCTGCACATTTGACTCATTTTCTTCCCTGTTTCCAACAGACAACATGACAAGACTGTCATGGGAGGAGCTGGCACGTGGCTCATGTGAGCTGAAGTGACCTGGCTCTCACCTCCTCTTAATCTCTGCATTTTGCATTCTGGTGTCCCATGACACCAGCAGCAATGAGGCAGTGCAGCAGCTCTGGTGTCACTGTGAAATCAGGGCTGCCACAAAGGCAGGGCTGTGCAGGTTGCCTGGCCTGTGGGGGTTTCCAGCTCCTGCTGACACTCAGTACAGCAGGAGCCAAAAGATGCAGAAAGCCTCAGGTGTCCTGTAGCCCTGGAGCAGGGTGTTGGTCCCCTGCTTCTCCCTGCCCCCAGATCCTGTCCAGGAGCCCAAAGGCTGTGTGGGCACTGTGTGCAGTGGGTTCTTGGCTGTACTGGCCCAGTAATGCTTGGCTTTCTCCTCCTTGTGTTGCTGTGTGCTGTTTGCCTCCATTCTGAGATGCTGCCAAGGACATCACGGCTCTGTTTCTACACTGGTGGCTGCATCAACACGTGCAGGAAAGCCACATTTCTCTCTCATTCTGCACCACAGACATGACAAAATGTGTTAAAAGGCAGATATAACCACAAGTGAAATTTTTTTCTGTGGTCCAGAGATTAAACCACAGCTGCTAGTGGTTTTGCTGCAAGTACAGTAACTGCCAGGCAGGAGGTTATGCCACAATATTGGGCTTGCACTCTGGCCTCCTCACTCAAGTTTTCTAGGAACATATTGCCAAGATTCCTTTAGTGTGGCTCCCTCCCCAGTTCTGGACACCCTTGTGCCACGTCTGTCACCACTGCAGAAGTTTCAGAGCCGGCCCTGTCCCAGCCAGTCAGTCCTGATGTAGCAATGGCTCAGAGTTTCAGGGCTGGAAGAAAGCTCTGCCTGCAGTTTCAGCCTGGCCAGGAACCCCAGAGGCCCTTGTCAAGTGCACCATCAGACATAGCTGGTTGCTGCTGAGGAACCTCTACCCTGTACACAGGGGCGTGGAGTTATAGCCTGGCTTGGGTTGGAAGGGACCCTGTAAACCACCTATCTCCAAATCCCTTGCCATGGGCAGGAACACCTTCCAGGACACGAGGTTGCTCAACACCTCATCCAGCCTGGTTTTCAACAATTCCAGGGATGGAGTAAGCACAGTTTCTCTGGGCAACTTGTTCCAGTGCCATAGTAAAGAATTTCTTTCTAATATCTAATCTAAACTCGTTCCCTTTCAGTTTAAAGCTACTTCCTCTTGTCCTATCTCTTCATGCTCCTGAAAAAAACTCCCTCTCCTGCTTTCTTGTAGACTTTTTCAGATACTAGAAGACTGCTGTAAGGTCTCCTGGGAAGCTTCGCTTCTTAAGGTTGAAAAATCCCAGCTCTCTCAGCCTGTCTTCATAAGAGATGTGCTCCAACCCTCTGATCATCTTCGTGGACCTCCTCTGGACTTGCTTCAGCAGTTCTGTGCCCTTCTTACATTGGGGAACCCAGAGCTGGACACAGTACTCAAGGTAAATATGGTATCCATACTCAGGGAAATGGAGTAGAGGGGTAGAACCACCTCTTTCTACCTGCTGGTCACACCTCTTTTGATGCAGCCCATGACAGCACTGACTCTCTGGGTGCATTCTGCAGCTTCTCTTGACTCTCACCCTCATCCAATTCCAGGACTTAATGTGTGTGGCCAGAGCAAATCAGGCTGGGCTCTTGGGCTCTTGCAGCATGTGTTTTAGCTTAGTTCTGCACAGAAAATATCCAGTTTGTGATCTTTGGAACTGCTCTCTGGTGCAAGCTGAAGCACAGTAAGCAAGGACTAGGACAAAATTCAGAATTTCACTGCAGAATGGAAACACAAATGAGAACACTGTAGATTGGCTCTTTTATATATTCTCTTTGCCCAGGAGAAGCTGAGGCTCAGACAGAAGCTGGGACACCTGACTCATTACAGTTACCTTAGAAAGGTGTTAGGAGTGTGCTTCAACACTGCCTGTTAGCAAATGCTCTTCAAGAAACACAAACAATGGCCAAAGAAACAGAAAGTGATGTGGAGTACAAGGTTTTGGAGAAGACCAGTGGAGAACCAAGCATCCTATCTGTGGGATAAGGGAGACATAGAAATGCCAATATCTCTGTCATTTTCAGTCGGAAACTAACTACAGGTACGATCACATGTCCTACAAAATTTGTGATTTTTCACAACTGCTGATATTTTCCTGAAAAATGAATCCTAAAATGCATAATCTTTCTTGGAGTGTCAACATCAATCACTAGTTTTGTGTTCACCCAAGCACCAGTTTTGGACTCACCACTTCTTTCAGGAGACTTATCAGAAGCTTGTGCTCTTTTTAGGAGATGTTTATTTCCAGAAATAGTGCAAACATTTTATATGCTTTTGTTCAGGGGTCAGCATTAATGTAGACCCTGAAAACCTGTCAGTAATTAAAAGCTTCTAGCTCAGTTCCTTGGGAAATGTCAATGGCAAATCTAAGATGTGGTGTTTATCCTCTCACAGATGGACTTGCAGTCAGGCAGCTAAGCAGACAGTGCTTTCAAGTGGCTAAGTATTTTCAGCTATAATCAAATTATTTTAAAAGAGACAGCATTTCCACTGTCTGTCAAGATAAAGCAGGTTAGATTTGTTTTATGTCATATGCTACCAAAGCTGCTACTTCTGATCTTACTGCAATAGAAACAGAGAGAAATTTTGCATTCTGAACAACCAAACATTAAATTAGATTTCTTATTTCAAAGACTTTTTTCCAGAAATTTCAGACATGCTGCCTTCTCCATCCCTCCATCCCCTTTTCATTCCTGCCTAAGCCAGTACAAGACATATTGCTCAACTCAAAGCAACCAGCCCAGAACCCCCACAGGCAGGACTGGCAGCAGAGGCCTGATGGCATCCAGGGCAGGATGCAGAGGGCATAGCCAGCCTTTTCATTTGCCCATTGCTGAGGTGGTACCCAAGCCCTTCCCTGTCCTCTGTGACCCTGAGCCAAGCCCTGAGCAGCTAGAAGATGCTGATGCTTTGTCAGCTTAGGGTCTTTGATGCTCAAACAATCTGCCATCTATTAGCACAAATGGGGAAATAACAAAGAAGGGTTCTGCTCCTGCTCTTCTCTCAGGAAAGCACAGTAGATGAATGTGCCAGGTAGCATGAAGGGCTGTCTCTGTACTCACAAATTTATCCTGGGAAGCTCATCCTCAGGTCTCTGCAGCACCCACCTTTTAAATACACATCCCCTGTGTACCAGGTATGCACTCCACAAAAATCCTTGCCCACTGTTGTGGGGACTGTTGCCCCTCATTCTTTTTGAATGTCACTGATTCCACGACCTGAAAAACCACAAAGTCTAAGTACAAAGCAGTGTGGCACTGTGCCATGGGCTGGACCAACAAGGACAAAAAGGCCACCTCTACCCCCAGAAAATTCAAACTCCAACAGGAAGTAGCAAAAAAGGGACAGATACAGAGGCACTAAATGTGAGCCATGTCCCCCGCTCTGTCTTCCCCTCTTCTGTCCCCATCAAAACTAGCTGAATAATATTCCAGTGAGAGTTTAGGGACCAGGGAAGGAATAGTTCCTCAGGGTCCTCAGCATGTCTCTGCATGGCAACTTTTATAAAGAAATGTTTTAATGCTAAAAAAGCAAACAAAGAAGCCAAAAATGTGTCTCATTTTCAGTATTTCATTACTGAAATCTTAAACATTATGAGCATGAGATTTGCCAAACACAGGTTGAGTAGATTTTTTCCTGTTATACAAAGAAAAATATCTGGAATCTGGTAATCTTGCATTGAGCTAATTTAAAAAAACATATTTGCAAATTTTTTCAAATCCTTTTGTGCTATTTAAGTTTATGAAATATAGTGATGTTTTAAACAGAAAATTAATTAAAAAATAAGGAGGAGATTTAGTCTGATTGCTGTGCATGTTTAAAAGAAAATGCTCTGCCTGTTTAAAGGAAAAACACACTTAGGCACTGTGACATTCAGTTTTTAAGAAACCCAGTTTAATTATATTTTCCCTAATTAAGGATTTCATTATAGGGGATCACATGATTTAATTATATCAATACCCCAAAGACCTGATTGTGAACATAAAATGTGGATTAAAAGGATGCCTCATCACTTAATTACCTGCTAGATTGGAACAGATCCATGTTGTAGGTCAAAAGGGACATAAAATGCAGGCTTCTGCCTCCCTCTTTGTTGTATGTGAAGCGCTCTGTGTATGGGGAGGGTAGGAGGGGGGAGCACTCATATCTGTACTGGGAGTGATAATTATCTGTGAGCAGTTTTCCAAGCATATATTGGGATAGATAGATTAGATAGATAGATAGATAGATAGATAGATAGATAGATAGATAGATAGATTTTAAATTATTGATATCTTTTAAATTTTCAGCAAGTCTGTAATGAAGGTGAGCTGTATATTTCAGCTTACAGTCTAAGGGAAACCTGTGTATTTCTCCTCAAAATATAAGATCTTGTCTTTCAGAAGTAAAATGTCAAGCCATTGGAAATCTTAGGCTGTGTTTTAGACTGTCCCAAAGTGAACAGATGGATAGCCAGTGCTGTAGCAGGGACTGGGGCTGTCTCTCCCTGTGTCCAGTCAGCATGGGGCCCCCGGAGTGGTTGCACTTCTGGAGGTTCCCCACCACTGATTAATGGGGCTGATTTGGGGATGGAGGGGATTAAATCTTTTGGGACATCAGTATAAAGCCGAGGGACAAATGTTAACCTGCCCAAGCCTTGCCTAACACACACCTCTCTTCACCACCCTCTGACCGGCTCCCAGTCACTGCTCCCAGGAAGAGGTTTTGGCAGGGAGCACTGAGCACAGGAAAGTGGAAAACCTGCACCAGTCTCCATGGTATAGCATTTCTTCTGTCATTCAAAATGCCTTCTCACTTCCCACAACCCTTACAAGCTCCTACCTAGCAAAGCTAGGGACCTGGCCCTTATACCCAGTGCTCCCAAAACACAGAGAAAATTCTGTCAGCAAGAAAAGGTCCCATGGCAGCACTGCATGCTGTTTCAAACCCCTTACAACATAGCTCACCACAGCTTTCTAAGGGTGTTGAAGGGTTGCTGGATATTCACATAAGGTTAGGGGTTTCTCCTCCAACATGGCACAAAATGGAGATTTCCCTGCAGTCCTGCACCAGGAGGTATTCTGCTTTTTCCCAGTACCCTCAGGGCCAGCAGACTCTGGTAGGTACAAATGGAGCAGCAGATCCATGGTTACATTGCTGCTTCAAACACTGTAGTGTTCCAAAAGCCAGCTTTGCCTGTATCCTATCCCCACTCTGATGGGGAGAATGACTCTGGAGATAAATACTTCAAGGCCACCAGGAGGGCTGGTCTGGAAACAGAGGGCAGAGTGCTCCTTTTCCTAGGAAAGGTTTCTTCAGGCACATGGGAGCGGGAGATCCCTTAAGCAAGGGGACGACCTTCAAAGTGTCCCTTTGCTCGCTGGGGGCAGCCTGGTGGCTGAAGCGCATTCTCAGATGATGTCCTGCCACTGCTGGTCTTACTGCCTGGTACAAGATGAGAAACCAAATCCTGGGCCAAGTTTGGCTAGGTAAGGAAAAGGTCTGTTGAAACTGCTGTTAACAGCTGATGCTGATACATACCAAGTCCTTTCTACAGCTTTTCCAAAGGCATCAGAGGGGATACAGATCTGGATGATCCAGCTGTTCAGGGCTATTCCAAACCAAGCAACTCTGACACTTCATCACAGGAATGACAAAAATCTGCACCCCACAGCAAGGCCAGCAGCCTGGATACTGCCACTCCACAGACAGTGCCAGTGTGTCCTGCCACTGCTGGGCTCAGCCACCCTGCTCCGCCTGCTCCCTGGGCACAGCCCCTCTGGACACGGCTACCCTGATGTGCCTGCCTCTGCACAGATCCTGGAGGAGGCTTTGTGCACACACAAGCACATCCAACTGTTAAATTATCATCTGCAAGTGGTACAGTGCTAAGGGATGAAGACCCATTTCTTTTACTTTGATTTGATCTCATTTTCCTAGGCAGGGAAATGCCCCAGTGACAGTATCACTGCAGATGGCATCACAAAGCCCCGGCTGGCACCAACTGAGTTGGCACAGTCAGATAATCATGTTTGAGTTTGTGTCTGTCTTTTCTTTTTACCCTGCTTTGCTGTGCTAATAGCATTTCTATTACCATATAGGCTTCAGTCAGCTCCTTCAAAAGGACAGAGACCAACATAAAAAGTAAATTTCATTATCACTGGCAAAAAGGATGGGTCACAGAAAAAGCTAAATGATGCTAGTCTATCATTCTTTTTTTCCTCCCTCCTTTCCTCCCTCCTTCCCTTTCTCTCTCTCTCTCTCTCTCTCTCTCTCTCTCTCTCTCTCTCTCATCTAGGCTTAAAGGGAGACTGGAATTGAACTTGCAGGGTCTCCAGGGCAGTATTGCAGAGAAGTGCTGCTTAATGGGGCAGCTGGTAGAAAGAGCTGAGCACGTTTCCTTTGCAGTTTTCATCTTCATACTTCACAGGACCTAGGGACTGATTGATGGAATTCTTTTTTTTTTTTTTTTTTTTTAAACATAGCTTTCTTGAGGCCTAGAGGCTGCCACACTGAACATATGTCCGCATATTCCCTTGGGCAGTATTTAAATGTGTGCATCCATGTGACTGTATTTGTTTAGTGTGTGCTCCCACTGATCTAATGGGACCTTTCCCATGACCCATTGCTTCCCTAAGTTTGCCACTTGCTGCTGTCAGGCGAGAGAGGCTTTAACTTGGATGGCTGTAGCTGTAAATGAATGGGACTTTTTTTTCCCTTTCAGTCCTTTCGACTGAACCCTCTTGCTGATAGATCATCTAATGCAGTTTAGTTGAGAACCCTTCCTCGTGCTGTTAAGAAAAAAGCCAAATCTAAACAGACCCCATCTGTTGCAATCCTATGTGTATTTATGTGAATGCAAAATTTGTCGGGCTGCTTTCTGCTTGTTAATAAGCCATCCTCTGAGTACAAAATCCATCCTTGGAAAACTCCCAGTAAGATGTGCATTGCTTGCTACACTGGATACTTCTAATGCTAAAATTTCTTGGGAACAAAAAAAGCAGTGGTTGCTCACCACACTCATTTTCCATTGAGGAAAATACATAATTCTGCGTTGTAATTAGTGTCCCCCAGGTAGGCAGCTCAGTGAGACACAAATTGGAATAAAACTATCTTTAAGACATTTCCAGCATACACAACCTGCTTGAGCAACACCCAACACTGCTCAGAGAAGGAAACTAGAAGCTAATTATTTCCCTCTGTTTCCCTCTGTTACCCTTTGTGCAAAAGCCTGATTATATCCTACCTTTGGTCTGTCTTTCTTTTTCAGCAAAAAGCCTGCAAACCCCACAGAATGACACAAGTACAGGAGGTGTTCAAATGGGTTCAAGAACTGTGGCTGACTAACAGAGTTTAAAATTATATAAATATTCTACAAGCAGCATTTGCACATATTTAAGGCAATGTTAGGAAATACTGTAATGTATGCAAAATATATAGAGAATGCAAATCAAAAACAGGTGAATTATATTGCCTGATAATGCTCTTGTTCAAGAGTGGAGCTTTCCTGCCCAGCACCATCCCTGCCCTAAAGAGCATAAGGGAAATATTGGAGGACAGAGAGCTGCGAGGGACTTCCTTCAGCTCCCTGCCAAGCTGCACATGGAATAACCCTTCTCCAGTCTTCTGGCAAATGCCCACAGTGTCACACCACAATAAATCCTGCTCAAGGTGGGGCTGAGGGCAAACCCTCCATCTCTTGTGCCATAGGCATGGCATGGACATGGGCTGGGCTACATTTTCCAGCACATTCCACAGGGGCCATACAAGGAAACAAGTACAGCATAAGGGAATTCACACACGCTGGATTTTCAAATGTCACTTTTGAATCTAAACTCAGCTATCTCTTTTGGCGTGATGTAGGTTGGGGGGAAAAGCCAGCTGAAGAATAGTAGTAAATATACAAAATGCAGTGTTTGTTAAACATTGTATTTTCTATTAAATAAGGAATAGTTTTACCAACCAGCAATATCAGTGGGAAATGTATCATGGACTGAGAAACAACACCAGAGAACTCAGTCATCCTAAGCCTAAACTGACTTTCTATAGAAAAATTATTTACTAATCAAAAGTGCCGCCTTCAGGTAATCTCAGGGGCTGACAAATGACTACTTGCTATTATATGTATGGCAAGTGCTACTGTAAGAGATTCTGTCATGTGAACTTGTGCTCAGTTATTAATCACTGCTGGTTTTGTCACTTTCAAAAGAAAGTGTGAGATGATGGATTAGCTTATTTACCCCTTCCAAGAAAATATTTATTTTCAAGTTGATTTTTAGCCTTGCTTTCCTTAATCTCCTGAGCCATGCTTCTGCTGGAAAACACTTTGGAAATGGGTGGCTAGCTTAGCATCCTGGTTTTGCTAACATTTTATGGTTTGTTTTGGTATTTTTAATTCTTTGTTTCTAGGATACTGGCCCCAGGAGTTTAGCAGGAACTGTTGTATGCACAGGGTACATGTCACCACCTTCCCACATTGCTGTCTTCAAGGAGTCAGGGCTGGTTGGAGATGCCAGTGGTGTGTGTACTTTGGAAGCTTTTACCCAGAAAACCTCAAAGGTACATTCCAAATAGAGCTATAATGTTATCATGAGGCAGGAAGAAAAGTTTGAGCATCTATACCCCGGCTGGATTTTCCAGTCTATAACTCAGCCAAAGAAACAAAGCAAGGCCTCCTGCTGGCTGTAAAATAAGATGAGTTGGTAGCATGAAAAAGGAAACAGACTTAAACCCTTCAGTATGTTCTGCAGTGATTTTTTCAGTCAAAATGACACCATAAAATAAGGAAATGAATTACTAATTTCATCAACACTTTAGCCCTTGTTGTTAAATCTGGATGGCTGCTTAAAAAGTTGGCTACCTAAACTTTGATGTCTAAAAGTTGATTAGTTAATTAAAACCTCCTATATGTTGATTGTGTTAATGACATAATGAAGTTTCAACTCTTGCTTGCATCTCATATGGACCATTCCATTATCTGGCATCAGGTTATCCAATTTAGATTTTTTTTAATGTAGAAATAATGAAGAATAATGAAGAAATTAATAATTTAATGAAATTATTTCCCAATTCATCAGAGCATCACCTGTGCATCAAGATTATTTTATAAAAATCATGGTGAATGAAGTGATCTTGGGTCACTCCTCTGACAACACTTGAATCTATCTGGGCTTCTTACTGTAGTATCTATTGCTGAATAGATTTCATAATCACCTTTGAAACAGAAAACAATTCTGGTTTAGAAATTCATATATCATCTGACTTTTTGATGAAGTAATACACTTTTCATTCATACAAAACAATGAAAAATGTTGCAATTATGGTTCTAAATTTTTACAAGGGACCTTCTCAATTGCTTGGATTGTGAAGGAGAAAATACATTTTCAGCAGCTAGAGAAGCAGCTACCTTTTTAATTTTAAATAATATTCACTTCCTCATCTTTGCACCAAAATATTTATGGTGTTTTTTCTTTTGTAAAACAAATATCACTTTCCAAATGAAGCAACACCATATATACTGGGTGTGGAGAAGTGCTGGGGATGATGTGGAAGATGATTCTGAGATAAGGAACTGACCCACTTGTGAATACCTATACCCTACACCCTGAGCCCCCACTGCTACTCACCAGGGACAGTCCAGGTCTTATGGCCCCCATGTTAGCTTTGCTTTTCAAGTGTATTTTTTTCACTGTCTCAAGGTAACAATCAGTTTCATTCACCTTTTCTGATCCATTAAAAAATGTGTTTCCATCCCACTTTCTTTGACTGTACCTACATGCATTTCACTAATTTTAAATTATTTTGTTAACCTAAAATCTATTCTGTAGAATTGAACACAACTGGGATGTGGGAGCACAAGGATCCACCAGTGCTGCTGGAGTCTATGTCAGTCTCTGATGGGGTCTTCCTGTAATTCTGCCATATTTATTTTGTGTGATGACATCTGAGCAATGCAAGGTCAGCTAGATCAGAAATAACCCTTTCTTAGGTATTTGTTTTGATGCCAAGGGAAATTTACCTTTCCTCAAGTCCATTTATTTTGGGTCCATTTCAGAAACTGGGTGTCCTTGGCTGTTAGCTGCTATGACCCCACTGTTCACTGCCCACAGTGATCTCCTTCCTCTCTGCTGAACTTGCCAGTCATTGTGGTAGCCTTGATTTTACATTCCAGACCTATCATTGGTGCCACTATCTAAACTGAGGGGGGATTCATAAACACTGCCTTGGTCACTGTGGAGCAGGATATGACCCATCTGCCAAACTTAAATCCCAGTTTCATCAGAAAGTGGCTTGCTAAGAGTTGTGAAGTGCTCAGAACTATGAAGTAAGCCACAGCAGAGCACTACAATTTAGTTCAGATGCAACTGGGGTGATCTTCCTTTGGCTTTCTGTGAGGAAATGGTCATTTCTGACACAGAGAAAGTCTGCTTTCCCCTCGGTAGTGAATAACATTGCTCTGTTTTTGTAAAGTGAGATACAAAGTATAATGGGAGTGCTGATCATCATAAGGCAGGAAAAGTAACTCCTCTGTGCTGAAGGTCTCAGCTGGAGTACTGTATCCAGGCCGAGGCACCACACTTCAAGAGGAATGTGGACCAACTGGAATCAACCCAGGAACAGTGATGAGAGAGCTTTAAAACATAACCTATAAAAAGAGGCTGAGAGAACTGAGGCTGTTTAGAATAAAGAGCTGACTAAGAGGAGATGCACTAACATAAATGCAGTTATGTAAGTGATTGCTGCAAAGTGGGAAATAAACTCTTCTCTCTTCTCTCAACTGTGGACTGGAAAAGAAAAAGGGGCTGTAGTGGGGAACTGTAGCTGCATATAAACTTGACTTTATGGTGGAGCATTGGGTTGAATTTGTAGGAGACTGTCTGAGCAGTAGGGAAAGGGGGAAATCCATGTCTCGGGTTGTCCCTCACCAGTGTAGTCCACACCTGTAAATGTAACATGTTTGACTGAGAGCAGAGAAGGAGCCTGAGGCTGGAAGGAATGATGACAATCAGGCCAGCTGTGGGGAGAAACAAAATGTTTGTTTGGACAATTTGCATCTGTTGCTTTTTTTAACCGGATAAGAGAGTACACTATGTAATATACACACACCAGCCTCACTTACCGACAGAGACTTAAAATATTTATATCACGGACAAACAATGCCAAGGAACTCCCCTACAAATGCAGTGATTTAATAAACACAGTACTGTAATGTAGCATTTATCTTTATTATATATAATCAGCTGTTGCTTTTACTTGAGTAGAAATAACGTCAAACTGAGTCAAGGTAAGATGGGAAGGTTGGAAGGTTCCCACTTCCCCAGTCCCAGACATACACACCTTTTTGGGTTTTGCAACTACAAATGGGCTGTAAGACTGTGTGAGGCACAGTAAAGAACTTCCTACTGTGGCTCCACAAAGGATTGTGCATCTCACAGACCTCTTGAGGTCTCACATAGCAGATAGCTCCTCTCTTCTGTCTCCATCAATCTCATGGAATACATATCTTGCATAACACCATTGAATAAACACGTATGTATGTATCTAGGCAAAAGATGTGCATTGCTTCCCAAGCAAAGGTCAGCAAGATATCTATCTGACAACACAGATTACATTCTACATAAAGATTTTTATACTGGGACAACAGGTATCAGATCCTCAGACAAACTCAACCAAGTGCTCAGGATTCCCTGCCATGCCCGATAAAACATTAAAAAAAAAGTGAAGGTGATACGCTGTGACTTTATTAACAGTTCCTGATTACATGGTAATCCTAATCCCATTATAATATTATGTAAATAATTGAAGAAATTATTGGCTGAGTGAACTGTCTATCGCAGGTGCTTTTTCTCCCTGAGCAATGTGCTACTAGTACATGCACACAAGGGAGAGATGTTCATTTTTCAAGGGCATTAACATTCTCCTTAATGGAGGCATTTTTTCATTGGCTCATGAATGTGATCGAGTCTAAAACTTTATCTTTTTTTCTGTAGCAATATTTCTGTGTTCTTCCAACCTTCATGTAAAATAGTGAATTACCCTAAAGAGCATTTAGTCAAGAAACCACAGTTTTAAATGAAGCTTTGCTTCTGAAGAAAGAACTTCACAAATTTCTCGAAGGTCAGAGTAGGAATTGGCCCATACCTTGCAGACTTGTGAGAACCCGATGCCAGCAGGCTCTGAGAGCAGTATGAACAGCGGTTGCGCAGTTTGGAAATACAAATGGATGTAAACACAAATTTACACATATGGGAAAATTTTTCCTTGGGCAACATGACAGGGTCATTACTTGGGGTCATTAGCAGGTGTTGTTCCCTATGACTTTATCCCAGCTCACAGTCACCACAGTGAGGCCCGATCACCGAATCCCTGTCACCTCCACACACAACTGAAACCCCTACTAATACACCCAAATTAGACTGCCCTGAATGATCTTTAGTTCTTTAAAAGACAGGGTTGGGTTTTTCACTTCCATTCTCAGTGAGTGTTCACCTAGACAGCAACTATTTTCATCTCAAAGCAAAGATACAGTTGCCAAAATGGACATCACCAGGGATGGCATCTGCTAAATAAGACTGAATGCTTCACAAGCATAGGCGCGAGTGTAATTTCATCACAAATTTTCTTAATTGAAAGCTGAATAGCCTCGTCCTAAAGAGTCAGTTACTTGCTCTTACCTGATCTGTTGGGAAAGTACCTGGTTGTGGTGTCTCCCAGTGTTGGGACAATGAGATCTCTGGAGAGAAGGAAGGGATATTTTGGGCAGTACATGGGTTATCTGAATTTACAAACCATTCAGAAATAAGTGAGCTTCTTGAGGAGAGCACTAACAAGCACTGTCAAGGTTCCCAGACAAAGGTCATAAGTGGTCTTTCCACCAGTCTCTGCTGAGTTCCCATAAGAGTGTCTGTCTGCCACCTGGGTATGGAAGACATACGACCATGAGGTATGAAATATGTCCTAAGTAACACCTCTGGAGAAGTGTTGGAGTGGCTTTTCCAGGCTGTGCTGACAAGGTGGGACTGATGGCTTTTCGGAGCGTAGTACAGGAGTGGTCCCTCAGATGTCAGGCAGGGGGGAGCATAGACCTAGGCTTCCTTCCAAAGTAGATAAGGACATGCAAGGTTAGGGATGAGAGAATGCTGCATGTGGCACCCCGAGGGAAGGACTGCAAAGTAACCTGCGCCCTCTGCAGACACAGGTCTCCACTGTTCAGGACACATCCACAATGCTCCTCGGTGACCTTTTGGCAGCAATGTCAAAGTCTTATCAGGGAGCTTAAGGAAAATAGCGTAGTGTCAATACTACAGGGCCAAGCCTTCTGCAAAGCCCAGGTGTTGTTCAGCAATGGAGGAGCTAAAAGACAGCCTCTTTAAGGATTTATTTTCTTCTTTCCCGATGTCCTGGATACCTGAGAAATCCCTCCTGACCCCTGGCTTTTCTTGGAGGAGCCTTGGAATATCCCACATGGCAACAGGGAAACCAACAAGAAGTGCCTTTGTCTACAGAGTCTGAGACCAGAGCTGGACACCTTACTCACAGCAAAACAAGGGCCACTGAACCAGAGGAAACTCATCTTGGTTCACCAGAGAGATGGTCATTTCCATAACCATTATCCTTAATCACAGGCAGGACAGATAGAGTTGGAAGAGCAACTGTGGGGAAAGTTCTTGCTGGAACAGGGCATTTGATCCCCATTGACAGCTATGAGTAAATATTTGGTTCCTCAGATATGCTGAGAAGAGGCACAGCCACTGCTTAACGGAGCAGTAACTCCATATAAGGGGCATCTTGGAGGCCAGGACAGTGTGCAGGTGCTCTTGAGTGCTGAGTAGTTCCCAAAGACTAATGAATTAGTCATCTTCTGTTCTGCTTTGTGCCTGCATACATTAAAGTGATAGTGCTGCAGTGGGATTGTAGCTCCTTAAACCTGTGTTGTGATCATAGGTGTCAATGAAAGTTTTAGAATGGAGAGGAGAGTACTGTCAAGGAACTGCATGACAGAGGATAAGGATGTGGAGGCAGTCAGGAGTGCAGCAGGAGCAGAGACAGCTGTCCAAAAGCTTGGAGCCCCCAAGGCATATTCACACAGTGGCAGAGCACAGGCAAGCAATTATACTCCCCCCAAAAAACCTTAATCTGCTGTTTGGTGTTTTTACTAGAAGTCCATTGTCACATCTCAGCAAATCGTGGGCTGTGCCTCATCAAGGCAAAAATGTGTTTCTTCCTTCTTTCTTATTTTGATGTATTTCACTTCCATAAAATGTCCAGAGGGATAATTTAGCATGTTCAAATGCCTTATTGAGGAAGGACTGCATTGTTCTTCCAGCCCTTGCATCGCATCGGAATGTGCCTCTTCCTGAGTGCTCCTGCGCGTGGCCGGCCCATGATAAAGCTGAGGCTGCTTTTCTCTCATTGTTTCTCCTTGCCTTTGCCTTTCTCTTCCCAGCTTCATTTGTCCGAATACTAACTTGTGTTTATAACAAGAAGGGGTTCCCGCATCTCCCCTTTGTTGCTTAATTGAAGGGAAACTGAGCAACAGGTGGATCTCAGGAAATATCATTAGTCTCTTTCAATTGTTTTTGGCACTTCTTTGAAAGAAAAGTTCAGCTCAATGCAATTGGCTGTTTGCTGTTTCCAGGCTAATTACTGCAGGGCCCACATGAGGAACATATTTGAACAAGTCTAATTTAAAGAAGGTGAGCTGCTCATCCAGCTTGGTATTATTTACAGGCTTAGAGTTGCACAAGTTAAGGACTTCGATGAAGTTGTGTCTTATAACCAAACCTCTAAAGGAAAATAAATCCCTTGAGTATTGCATAGCATAGAAGTACCATTGGTGCACAGAAACACAGCCAGTTACAACCCAGTGTGTTCATGTTTATGTAAGTGCTTCCTTTTAACCTATTCTTTTGTTCACAGAGAATAGAAACAGTGTCTAAGGACAAAAGTATTGTTGTATGTTTGATTTTGAGAGGTGCTTGTCAGTGGAGCCTGTAACTGGAAAAGAAAAGCTAGCCAGGGAGACTTCTTCCTCACCTCCTTGGCTCACAAATCTGAAAAGTCGCAGACAAGGGGGAAGGATGCTAAAGAAAACAAGCAGCATGATCATTTTAGCCCAGCAATTCCCAGTAGGACAAAAGAGGCAAGATCTCACAGTGTGCTCCTTCTATCCCTTTGTAGACAGAGCTCCGATTTCTGCTATTTTTAAAACCAGAACCCATGGGGAATATTTCACCATTGAAAATCAGCCAAATGCATTAACAAAGTGCTCCACCTGTTACAAGAATGCAGGCAAAGGGCTGGATCATGGCAGCTCTCACTTGATGGTCAGCAATCAGGATATTATTCCTTGCATGTGATATACCATGATTTTTGACCAGCTGAAAATCTTGCCATCTGCTTTGTATTTTGAGGCTTGAACAACTAAGCAAGTCAGAGGAAAAGAAGAGAGATGATAACATATTCTTTAATTTCAAGGGTAGTTAAAGATGGTAGGTACACAGAACCTAAGCATGCAAAAAGTAATTTAAACGTAACTGGCTTCATGATACTGAGCTCTCACCATCGTCTGAAATGTAGCTGTTTCATGTTTCCTTCCACTGAGAAGCTGGGAAGCTCAGCATAGAAATCTTTTGACATGCAATGTGTCATAGGCTGTTTGGAGCAGGAGTACTCAGTGGGTGTTGACAGCAGTAGGGCAAGAAGTGATACAGCAAAAACACACACACACTCAACTACAAAAGCTGGGAAAGCCAAGGACAGTGAAATAATGATTAAACAAGCATTTCTCCCCCTGACATGGGAACAAGGATGCAAGTAGAAAAGCCCTGGCTTTTCAAGCAATGCCTCTATGGATTTATAACTGTAAATACCCCCTTTTATATAGGATGTATTTAGGAAGCAAACTGGTTCCCTTTTCCTGAATGATCTATTTTACAGGGCTTAAAAATATGTCAAGGTTTGCTGCAGTAAATCCTCCTTATGCTGTAACTGAGTAATGTAAGCAACTTGGGTTGCCTTTTAAACAATTCCCAGTGTGTGGCATGGCCAGTGCAGTTTGAAATGCCTCTGCCTATCTAAACAGAAACAGATGTTTGAACAGCAGAGCTGTGCAGAAGTAATTCTTCAAACAGTAGATTAAAACATCTGTCAGGACCATTGGATGGGACCAGACAAGCAGCAGCAGCGTCAGCTGGGACTGCCAGTCACTTCTACCTTCCCCTGGAGGTGGAAAGCAAAGGATGGGGGAATTCTGTCTGGTCTTTGCATGTGACACCCTCTTATTTTGCCATGTTTCTCCAGCGATTCAGAAGATTACAGGCCCGGCTGTGCAGAAAAACTCACAACCTATCTCAGCATTGCCTACTAACAGAGGTCTTCTAGGTTTTCATTTTTCCTGTTAATGTCTTTTTCTGCCACTGCTGGCAGTCAGTATGAAAGCTGTGAAGTGTTGGTGACATGCCAGGTTACAGCATTTTACAGTTATTTCCATCTGTCCTTCATGTTTCAGCATTTGACCTGCTTAGTGCCATTGCAAGCAAATTCTTCAGGCCTCATTGGGTCAAATAGATGACAGCCGACTAATCTCCTGCAACTTGCCCGCACGAGCCGTGCCACAGGCAGTGTATTCATTTCCAGCTGCGCAAGAGGCCAAACCAAACCCTTGGATTAACACCTCTTTTGCACTCACCCCCACCCCAAAATCAGAGCCAAGAAAGTGATACAGAGTCAAGAAATTGTTCCAAAGTTTTTGGTGAATCAAGTCAAAGCTCTGAATCCTAACAGCCCCTGAAGGATACCATTTTTACAGTCTGGATATGAAATCTTAGTCTTGAATCCACCCTCTGTTTCCAGCCTGGATTTTTTCTTACTTCTTGTTTTAACATCCAGAGGAACAAGCAGGGACAGCCCTACCCTCTGGACTGCTCATTTTGGGGTAGAACTGCTATGAACCCTCCTCTTTCAAGCAGGCTCCTGTTGTGCACGCCTGAATTGAGGTTGGGACCAGGTCTGCCACCCTGGCTCCTCGGGGGCTTCCTGGCAAGTCCCTCACCACCATGAGGTGCTAGTGCTGGGACAGGCAGCATGGGTTCCCCTGTGAAACTGATGGAGTTCTCCCTTCCCCACACGCAAGTTGCTCTCCTATCTTGTTTGTCCCCAGCAGCCATTAATTGTGGGCTATAGCGGCAGCAGATTACCTCACGACAGCCTGGCAGATGTGCTCTTGCTGAATAAATAAACTCATTTATACGGCTGTAATGACTGTTGCTTCTGTGCTCTCATCATGAAAACTCCAGCCTATCTACAGCAGTTTATAAACAAAGCTGCTTTGCCTTTATGGAAAAGCAATTTGTGGCTGAGGAGCCTCAGCAGTGACTCGTGCCAAAGAGAGCTGAGGCCATTTCTCAGGGAACAGGTGTCCGCATCATTAAAGCCACCACCCCCCCCGGCATTAATTGCCATCCCTGTTGGCACACTGAGAAAAGAAATTGGGGTTTGTCTGTGCCATGAAGATCAGCTTCCCGACTCTCTCCTTCAAGGTAGCTACTCTGCCTGCGGCACTGCTGAGGCAGGGAGAAAGCTCAAGTGCTGCGTGGTGGATGGACTCCCTCTCTGGTGGTGGGGGCAGGGAGCACCAGGAAACTGGCACAGACTGGTGAAACAAAAGCATTCATGGGGAGAGAGAAGGAAACTGTTTATTAGATGGAGCAAGTTCATTAACTTCCCCCTTCCCCTCTCTATTTATTTTAACTCTCTCCTTGCTTCGTCTCTTCTCCTGTGTTTCTTCCCTTTTTCCTTCCATGCTGCATTATTATTGCAGAAAGTAAAATAAGCCTCACCCTGTAGTTTCTTAGGCTACTTGCAACTTTAGAGCAATAAACTGCAACTAAAAAACACACCATGCCCCAAAACACAGCGAAGCACAGGCATGCACCCTGCAGAAATAGAGGGCTGCTGAGCAAAGTTCTCAGTTAGGTGGGATTGACTCTTATCCACCTGAATCACTGGAGACGACCCCATCTGTCCTGCTTGTGCCCCCACCTGGGTACTTTCCCCCTCCTCTGTGGTCCCAGTAGCCATGTGAGCCATGAGCACAGACAGAAGAGGGAAACTTGAATGAATGGCACATCTTCCCTGCAGATGGCCATGGTTAGCACCACACACATGGTGCCCGGGCAGGAGAGCCATGCCGCAGAACCACCGTGTGGTTGCAGTGACTTCACCCTGCTAATTATGACAAGGCAGGAACATGCTGGCAGCATTTTGGGGTTTAGGTTATAACCACACCACAAAGTAAACATGTTTTGAGTGATGTTTTAGTCTATAACCAAAGACAGGATGACTGTCTTAGTTAAATTCACTGGTAGCCTTGAGTTAGAGGATTTTGGGCATGGATGGGAGCTGGGTTAAAGTAAGTCAGAGTTTGTCCCGAAATACAGATCTCCAAGAGGAGGCACTGCTCTCTGAGCAAGATTATTTTAAAATCTCCATTAAGCCACAAAAACATAAGCAATCAGGACATTGCTGCTCCAACAAACTTAGCCATGAGCATAAGGCCTGGGAAACGTGACTGTAAAGATAAGGGAGCAGCAAGAAACATTTCCAGGGCTGGAGTTAAGAGAGCCATCCTCAGCAGCTGCTACCCATCCGTCTGCCTTACATTGCCCATGTCCCTGCAGTCCCTGTGGGTCATGAGCAGAGCACTGCTGTTTGTCAGCCCAGCTCTCTGCAGTGGCTGCTCAGAGGAAGAGCAGCTCTGCTCACACACACCAGTGTGGGGCTGGGGCTTGCTGCCTCCTCCCTGCTCTCACCTGCAGCCATGGCTGGCACCTGCCATGCCTATGGTGGGTATTTGTGCAGCTGCCTAACGCATCGGGGATACTTGCCTCCCTCTCTTCATGGATTATCTTTAGCACTGGGCAGCAGTGACAGGGCGAACATTGCCATGGGCTTGCAGCAAGCCCAACAGAACCAACGTGCACGCCACCCAGGACAAGGCTGCCGCAAGCCTCGTTTCCAGCCCTTTGACATTGCTGAGAAAAAAGAGTTAGGGACTGGAACAGCTTTCAGGGACAAACTCAGCAAGCAGCATTTTGCCTTCCATTAACTCTGCTGGTTTTACTCTCTGCAGAGTTAATTACAAATCATTTTAATTGTTCTCTCGCTTGATAACTTTTTAATCTCTCAGAGACTTGCTGCACAGCAGGCTGTAAGGTTATATTTTATCACTTCTCTTTCCATTAACCCCACTGTGTTAGTCTGTGGTCCGCTTCCTCCCTCTCTCCCCAGAACATTAACAATTAAGTTGATTAAAACCAACTTCAGCAATGGCTCTGTCGAGAGCCTTCCCTCTGCTCCTCGCCAGCCACAATGGCTGTCACACTGTCGGGTCACAAGCAGCGACTTCTCTGCTGCCCCTACATTCCCTCCCCATTACACCACCAAGCAAGGCAGGAAAATCGTGCAGTGATGCGTGACTGTGCAGAGAAGTAAGGGATAGGAATGAAAAAATCACTCTGAGGAATGTGAATTTAAAAAAAAATAAATAAGAAAGGAAACAAACCCTGGCAACCTGCAAGTCAATTATAAAAACACCCCAAGTCTGCTAGGAATTCAGTCTTGGATGCCTTCATACAGTCAGCACTGACCAGCATTTTCCCATCACCTCTCCCTTTCTGATCAGACCACTCAGTATTAACAGCAGCTGCCTCTTTTGCTGCTGTTACATCTCTGGATGCTGGATGCAACACAGAGGTGGGAGGGAAAGTAGTTTGATCATTTTTTTTTCTTTCCTGGGTTGCAACATGCAGTAGCATGCAGGTCACACATTAAGGATATAGAGGATCTGGGAGCTCTGCAAATGCTCCCAGGTATAGTTTGTTCTACCTCTGACAACAAACGCTATTGGCTTGATGTAAGAAAGATTAATGTTTCTTTACAAAAGCAAATAATGCCAAGTTCTCCCACAATACCCTCAAACAGGAGAAATCCTGAAATACCCGAGAAATCAGGTACACTAAAAGTACAATGTTTCAGAAATTTTCTTGTTCAACTGTTTGAACGGAATATTTTCCTGGCTTATGCTTTTGTCTCTGATAGGATGTGTTCTATATTCACTAGATATGTTTTGTTTTATTTGCTTCACTGAGTATATCCATTTCTTACTGATATTAGTTGAATTTTTGCAGTCAGGGACATCCTAGAGTTAAGAATTTTCTCACAAGAATGCTTCAAAGAACTCATGGTTTATATGTGTAATGTAACACTTGTCTGACATCAAGTTCAGAAGAAATCTTGTCACTGCAGTGAGCTTTGGATTACTGTCTCAAGAGAGGACAAGGAGAGTTTGTTTTAAGACCATCAAGGCATTTCCAGACAAGAGCAACATCCAGAAACCCCTTGACCAGATGATCTTGTAGGAGGCCCAACCACCACCAACCTTCCTCTGACCAACCAGCCTAACCCAGGCTGGCTGAGCAGCTCCAGAATGGGAAATGCTGTATTGTCACCTGGTCTGAGCTGCTCTGTCAGATGAGATCAATGGCTCCATTTATTAGCATTCCATAACATTAGTTCATACTAGACATGAATTTGTTTGTCTTTTACCCTCAGTAATTCACAGAAGCAGACTGCTGTGTGCTGCAGACATGGGATGGGAAGGCAGACGCTGGTGCATGGCATGTGGAATGTGAGTGCAGGCAGTGCAAAGCAGAGAACCACAAAACCCTTGTCCACAAGGTCCTTGTAATGGCCATAAAATCACTTAATGGCACACAGGTATCAGGAAACACATGTACAACAGAAGCTGTGTGTCCAATGCAATATTGTGAAAACTTTTGTCCCTGGAGAGTTCTCTAAAATTTCTTACTAAATGATCATATGAAACTTTTCAGACTGCCTTGTCAGGGAGTCTGAAAACATTTTGCTGGTTGGCAATTGCTTATGTATGTAGGCTGCAGTAGCTTGCCAATGCCTTTTTCTTCAAAAGCTAGTATATTATTTTAATCCATGCTTTTCAGTCAAGTCAGTTATTTACATGGGCACTTGACCCTAGAATATGCCAAATCAGAACTGTCACATGCTTTTGGGAAATCAGGAAACAGATCCCAACCTCATAAGATATCACAATAATTGTAAGGGATAAAAACCAGACCACCAGTGACTTAATCACTCCTGAATTTTGCAACTATGTTTGGATCTGAACTCTCACTGAGATTTTCAGCAGCATTAGATGGCTTGTTTTCCAAAGATGCATTTCTCAGCATTTCTGTAAATCAGGCTTGAAATCAGACACTAATTTAACACACAGACACAATTCACCCCAAACCACCCATACTTTTTGAAAACATAAATTTCTACTTCATTATCAAAGCATCAAAAAAGCATTTGCCAGTCTCCTCAGAAACAGTACATTTCATAATAGCAAAAATTTCTTTCTTATATATTAATTGTATTTTTAGAGTGATACTTTTCATTTTTTTAGTACTTCAAAGCTTTGGAGAAAATGCCTACATGATTAGTAAATCATGAAGGCATTCAAAATCTGTGGAAGTCATTGAATTAACTTGAAAATCTTTTCTTCTGTCAAAAAATAGTGCAATAGGATTGGTTACTTATCAGCTTGCACTTAACTGCCATATCACATCAAGTAGTGTATAGATTATGTCCTAGACAACATCTGTGTTTTCATACCTGAGGGACAGTCTCCCAGCCTCAGTGCAGCACTAAGCCCACTCAAAGACTCTTTCCTGGTTGAGATTTGGGCACTAGCTGTCCTCCTCTGACAGGTTTTTTGCCACTGCATCCCTTGCACAGCTGGAGATGGCCAAGACACTAGGGCATGTAGTGCTGCATGTAGAGCAGTAGATCTGAGTGGGACAATATAGATAAGTTCATTGTAAGTTACTCATATGTCTAGTCAATCTGATGGATCTCGTGGGCTTGTTCGCAAAGTGGTTTGGGGGATTTTTTTTGACTGAAAAATACTGAATTTTTGATTGGTCTCTGGCCAATTCACAGCTTCAGTGGCTATGAAAATGAAAACATTAAGTTGAATTTCTTGCAACCGTTCCAGACCAAACCATGCTGTATGCCAATATCAGCAAAGTAATCCTGGGAGCAGTCTGAGCCATATTCTATCTCTCTGAACTCAGCATCACTTCACCTTGTAAACCACAACTTCTTAGAGAAAATGAACCACAAAATGTCCAAAGTGACATTTGGAGTATCAGTTACCATTTGTGCACAATTAAAGTGTAGTAACACATTTACTTGCTAAAAGCTGTGTCTCTTTATTTCATGTTTAAAACTGCAGTTTCCATTGTAGCTTAAGGACCAGTCTTCATATCTCTGCTCTGACTGTAACGGATTGTGTTATTCTTAAAATAATCTTATTACTATTTAATGAATGGTGATGTGTAAAAAATCAAAATCCAGAGGAACTTCTGCTGTGAAGGACATGGAAGTTAGGTGAAGAATGGCTGGAAAGGGAAGGTAAGAATGCAGACAATTGCAGGTACCTGGGAAGCTGACCATCAACACCACTTCTTATGAAGTTTGGACTAAGAGATAATTACATTTGTACTGCATCCCAGAAGAGTACATTCATCATCTGCATATGGCAGCACACAGCTGAAACTGCTGTCTGACATCCTGAACATTCAACTGTTAAAATTTTATGCATCACCTATGTGCCATCCTGTGATTAAATAATAGAGATTTCAGCATGGCATTAGCAGCCATGGCAGCCACCTTCAGCCTTGGCAGGAATACTTACAGGAAAGAATCTGGAAAAAATGTCCCTAAAAATGTACCTTCATGGAATTGTTTTCTGAGAAAATATATTTTGAGCTGACTGGCCAATTCAAATGTCAAGGAGTAAATATTTCTCATGGTTTATATCTAGACAGGAGTATTTTTGTACTTTAATTATTTTTCTTTTTTTTTTCTGTCCACCTCTATTAAAATATAATGGTATAAGTCCAGAATTAATCCATGGGTGTCTACTGAGCTATACTGATTTAAAAGTAGTAGAAATGGCATTGTCCTGAGCAGCACAACCCTGAGGTAGTGAGATTTTGTCTCAGCCACCAGAGAAAAAAATCTTCATTCACACATGCAGTGACTTTCCATTTCTATGAAATGAAAAGTCACTGTTGGTGTAAACAAGGCATTTCCATGCCTCCCATGTCTGTGGAGGACAAAGTCAGGCATGGCATCTGCTTTCACAACCTATATCATGGCAAGACCTGAGAGAAACTCTTGAGTTAATGAAAAGCTGTTCTTCAAATCCCTCCTTGGCTGGTTACAGAGTGTTTAACTCTGCTCCCACAGCTTTGCTGTGCCATGTCCTGGTGTTTCCATCCAGAGGCATCCCTGTTTAAGTGACTGTCAAAATGATCCTCATCTACATTTTTTAGGCAGAGGCTTTATATTTGAGGGCAGAGGCTTTACATTAGCAACAGAGGATAAGCTCAATCAGTACCTCTTTATTTTCCTCAGTTGTCACTGGGGAGGGAGAGGACAAGACAGAAAATTGTTGCCTTCCCTTGTCATTTGTCATGTCAAGTTTTACTTGTCTCTGAGGATTATGAATTGAGGATTGCCTCCTCTCATTGTCCTTCACATGTGCCTGCTCTTACACACGTCAGGTTGTGAGTTCATTCCTTTGTAAGTACTCTGTGACGCACAAAAGCCAAAAGGAGAAAAAAATCCCCACCCACTCTGAGACAGTCTATTGAACTTTGTTTTCCAATTACCTAACAAATTGCTGACTAAGGACAGGATAGGGCGGTGGAAATATAAGACCTAAAGGCACTGTACATTCCTCATCTGTAATGACCAGAAAAAGTGGGTGTTTGTTGGTGGGTTTAGCCAATTTGCAATTTATCTTGGTTTTAGCCCAAGCAGGCTTGAAACCAAGACAAACATTCTTTGATGTAATCTAATTGTGACTAAGACCGTTTGCATAAAGGTTTCACAGCTAGGATAGGAAGAGGAAAAAGACCTTGAAAGCATTCCAGTGGAAAAGTCATGTGCACCAGGCTTTCAGCTGCACCAATGGCGCCCTACAGCCCATTGTTTTAGTTGTGGCTTAAATTAATACCTGACAGCAAATGAATTAAGGTCCTGCTGAAGTCATGTATTCATTTATTCTTGTTTTGTTTCCAACCATGTTTGCACAATGATAGTTTCAGGTGAAGAAGTAATGGGGAAAATGCTCTTCCCCTGTTCCTATTCCCACTCTATTGCAAAAAATTTATTTAATAATCTAACTTAAATTATCTCCAAATATATTAGCCTGACCAGGCTAGCCTCACAAATTAATGAAACTTCACATTGTTGGTAAGGCTGGGAAGAGTTTGGAGAGGTCCTGAAGTTCTGCACTGCATTAAAAACAGTGCCTAGTTTTTCTCATTACACAAATCTGTGGATCTCACTCTCCTGAGGTTATCCCAAAGGGAGGATCAATGATCCCAGCTGAATTTACCAGCAAGTTGTGCATTTTAAAGAAAATGGAGGTTCTTCTTTACCAGTTGCCCTTGGCCTAGTGTGTGGAGAGACCAGGTTCTAAGTTCAGTGCGGAAGAGCAAGCCTATGAAATTATTATATTCTGCTCAGGAGAATACTGAAGACACAGCAAGTCATTACTCAAGCATAAGCAGGAAATACACAGGAGATGGAAGCAGTCAGACCACTTAGAATGAATATAGAGAGGTTGTCAGGGTAGAGTAGAAATGTTCTTTCTCAGTGTTAATACCAGCAGTTGTTACCTATTACCAACAACTTTTGGCTGTTTTTACCAACAGTCCTTGGTTGACTTCACAGCAATCTGACTCTCAGTGTTGGCTACATACACAAAAAGACACATTATCTTCGGGGCTTCTGCAGAGGAAAAGCTGAGACAGTTGGCCCCGTTCAGCCTTGAGAAGAGATAACTGAGAGGGAACCTCATAAATGTGACTATTTAAAGGGTGGGTGTGAAGAGGATTCATCTGGGCTCATCTTGGTGGTGCCAAGCAATAGGATGAGAGGCAATGGGCAGATACCGATGCACAGGAAGTTTCGCCTGGATATGAGGAAGAAACTCTTCACTGTCCACGTGATGAAGCACTGGAGCAGGTTGTGAAGAGAGGTTGTGGAGTCTCCCTCACTGGAGATGTTAAAGAATCATATGGACACAATCCTGTGCCAGGTGCTCTGGGATGGCCCTGCTTGAGCAGGGAGCTCAGACCAGATGACCCTCTGTGGTCCCTTCCAGCCTGACCCATTCTGTGATTCTGTGAAAGGCATGTGTGCATCTATGCGATTCATAGACTACTTCCACAAGTGTCCATGTATGCAGCAGGAAGGTCAGGTTTAATTTTGATTCTTCTTTCCCATAAAACCTGTCATCTCTTAATTACAGCAGCATAATTAAGAAAAAAATGTCAGAGCAAAGGATTTTATTTTTTTGTGTCACAGGCTTGAGGACATGGTAGCAGATTACAGTTGTGCTTGTTGCTCAAACATATTTGCTGTTAGTAATTCATTATGGTTTATTTCCCAGTCTCTAAACACAGACACCTTCAAATTTTCACTAGGGACTGTGGCTACTATGGTTCAATAAGCACTTTCTCAATTAGGTGTTGTAATTCAGCTTTCAAATTGGCCTGAAAATTTGCTAATCCAGGTATAAAATATACTCTTCTGAGCTTTATGTTTAATGATAATAAAAAAAAAAGTCCAGTAATATTTTATACTCCTCTCAAAATACTCTTTCCTTCAAGTCTGTTTGAGTCATAATTTGCAAGACAGCAGCTATAATTTCCCTAGGAAAACATCTATCTGTACCTATTACTGCATAATGCTTGGAAAAAAAAAAATTAAAGCCAAAATATTAAGAGTTGACATATTCACACTATTTAGATATTTAGAGGTGGACAGCTCTGTAGTGAACAGGTAGAATTTGCCTACAGGACAGAAATGTGTCTTAACTAAGCTGCTAATTTTTTCATTTCAATCTACAGCAAATTTGAGTCTTGATAGTGCCTTCTCTTTTTTTATGTTATTTCTTCCATGTCCTAGCTAGCAATTTGCTTTTGAATTTCATTCAGAAATTCATTCTCTTTGCCTTCTTTATGAAGACCTACAGATAGATGAATTATTTCCCTGGCAGTGGCTTGTTAACCAGATGGTAACGCAAGGAGGGTGTGTAACAGGATATCAAGATCTCATCATTCTCAGTTCTTAAGTCATTGTGAGATAAGCCCATAACAGGCTCAGTGATTAGTTCAGGAGAATTCCTCTGGGGACCAGGAGATCGATCCTATAGACACCGTGTCCTCTTGACCAATCAAAGTGACGACTGAGAGACAGCATCTTAACAGCACTGAACATTACAACCCCAAAGAAATGCAACACTAATTAAATGCAAGGGATTTTCTATGTGTTACTGTTCTCGTAACATTCTCAGCAAATTCTGAAAAGCTGCTAGTTTTTGGAATAATGCCTTTATAGATTAATGCTGCTGATTAATAAGAGCTGTTATTTATGGTGAAAATCGCACAACTGCTGGGTCTAAAGGCTTTTGGGGCTGAAAGCTTTCTGTACAGAAATTTGTTGTTGGGAAACAAGGGACTGGTGTGTTACTGTAAAGGATAGGTTGTAAAAGGGATGCTTTAAAGGGGCCCAATATGGTTTGGATCACAGCCAAGGTCTTGCATAACAGGATGCCTCATAAAAGAAAGGCTTAGAGGGGTATGGTTAAAAGACAGACGTTTCTTTTGAGCAGAGATGTGCCAACGGGAGGATCACTAACAAATCTTTGTTCACTACTTTGTGTGCATATAATTAAAAAATGTTGGGGTTTGCAGCCATTCCCAGATGATGTTGACTGGTTTAGAGATTCACTATTTGAAAAAATTAAAAATAGACGAGGACACAACAAATGCAGCTCAGCCAGGGGTATCTTTTGTGGCTAAACAGGCCAGATTTAATACCCCTCAAGGAACAGAAGCAGGAATGCCCCCAAACCTTGTGACCAGGTGTGCAGCATTTATAGCTAGACAAGACTGCAAATCTGGGTCAGCTGTCTTGCAAAGGCACGTGGCAGCATGATCCCCAGCATGGGCAGTAGACAGGGGTTCAGGAGCAGCCATTTGCATCTAACAGGCAAGCCAGGAAGCTGCTAGGTAGGTAACAGAGGCTTTATTGAAAAATAGAGAAAATTATTTTTGCAATGACAGCAGGAGGAAGCTTTTAAATCCAACCAAATTTCCTGGCAAGTATTTGCATTTTCCTGCAGATTTAGAGTCCACTGGTAGTGCCTTAGAGCAAGGCCTAATACCACGTATGGTGCCTTTCTGTTTCTAGAGGAAATACTTGATGTTGTGCTCTTGTTCTCACCCAACACAACCATGACACTAGTCCTAGCACCAGGACTCAAGAGCTGAGGGAAGGCTGCATCAGAGGAAAAGTTAACACATTCTTTTTATGATTTCTTCCCACAACCATTATAATACTTTGCCTTGAATGTACTGCTGGTTTTAGTGGAATATATTCAGTCTTAGGGAAAGCTGTCCTGCCCATGACAGAGTATTTAGAATGAGATTATCTTAGGGGTCCTTTCCAACCCAAGCCAGTATATAACTCTGATTCTGTGTACAGAGCAAATGTTTGGTCTTCAGCACCACCCAGCTGTGTCTGAGGGTGCACTTGATGAAGTGCCTCTGGGGTTCCTGACCCAGCTGACTCTGCCTTCAGCCTCAGTCTGGGATGTCTCATGACTTGTATCTTCCATGCCAGAGGAGCCTGCTGAGCAAAGCAGGCAATGGCATTGACAAGTTCCATTGCATTTCTGGCCTAATACAGGAGGTGGGATAAATGACTGGGTATGTGCCTCACAGGTGGACTATTCCTTTCTTCCACTGGCCAGGTCAGAGCTCAAGGGAAGCTCCATTGAAGAATCTGAGGAAGAGCAACATCTGCAGCAGATATACCCATGGTCAGCTCCTGTGCTCCCACTGCTGCGAATCATAGAATCAGAATCAAAGAATGATTTTGTTTAGGAGGGACCTTAAAGATCACCTAGTTCTGCAGTGGGCAGGGACACCTTTCACTAGACCAGGTTGCTCAGAGCCCCATCCAACCTGGCCTTCAACACTTCCAGGGATGGGTCATCCATTCTTAGGGCAACCCTCTCTTTCCTAAAAACTATTGAGAATGCTTTGACATTTCCCTGAGACAAGCAAGTTATAACCTCATCAACATTGTGTTTACTTTTACTGCCTGACAATAAATCAGTTGAGAACCTAACAAGAAGAAATTATCATCCACATTCTAGGTTCATACTCAGCAGTGTTCTTCTGTGTGTTAGTATGACGTGGAATGAGCACAAGACCGTCTCCAGGACAATTCCTCTCCTGATTTTAGTATTGTAAATATAAACCCAAAGTAGATGTCCTTCCTACATCCTGTTCCGCATTAACACTATCAAGAATGAGGCAATGAGGTGGTCATGTGCAGACATGTCATCAGTTACCCAGTGTATTGTAATGAAATAAAAAATGTAATTGCAGTTTTACAGTATTTTACAGTTTTTCCTCTATGTGTGCCACTGGGTGCATCAAAGGAGATGAAAAGCCAGGATTCCAGGTTTAGACTGAGAGGAGGTTTGCTGAACTATTACAGAGAAGCAGGTGGGTTATTGACCTTTCATGTTCTTGTTTTGGTTCTGAAAGCAGCAAAGGTTCTTCTGTGCTGCAGGAAGCAGTGTCAATCCTTTGTGAATCGATACTTAATAAGTAAAAAAACATCATTGCCATATGCTGAGAATAGCACGAACCAAATTCTTTAAAGAGCTTTCCTGCTTAATAACAGCTTTTTTTATTTAACTATGGAAATGCTTATATCTAAGCAATTATACCACAGAAAGCAAAACATACTTTTTCTACACAATATTAATCTAAAATAGTGTGCTCCCATGCTGTAGCTTCTGGGGTGATGCTTTTAACTGTAGAGCACACCCAGTGTTAAAGTGCTTGATGAAAATACAATGTGTGATGGACATAAAGGGTTTATTGGACACTGCAGTAGGAAGAAGAAAGCACATCTGAGTAGTCAGACCTGATAGAAAGATTGGAAGACAAACAGACACCAATAAACATTTTCAGACCTAGCAACGAGTCCTTTCCAGTTAGACATCTAAACACCAATCTAAATGAGGCCAGGATACCCACATTGTAATTCCCCACCTTATGTAAAGTAATTGCACACTGCAGTTGCCCCACCTTTAATATATTGGGGCCTGAAGCTAATCTAACTGATGTGTCATTTCATTGAATGCAATAGGTTCAAATTCCAGATTAAAACAAAGCAAAACAAAACAAAAAACAATCCAACAAAACAAAAAGTAAAAGTGGAACTTGTAAAGAGTATCAAGAGGAGAAGGAGATCCACTCTGGAGTTTATGTCAGTGGAATTAGAGACCAAAATGTTATCACTCAATATATTTGCCAATGTTTTGATGTAGGCATGCTATTGTATACCACCAGTTTCATTCCACCAGAGAGATTAAAAGTAAAATAAACTCAAAACTTGCCCCAACACAAAATGTAACTAAAATTCTGGCATCACCATATGCTTCATTTTTGTTTTTTCATGTATATATTTGTGTATTGTTTGGAAAGTAACCATAGCATATTCTAGCAGGAGTCAGACAGGTCAATCTCTGTGAATTCAAGATAAAGCTGCATGCCTTGAAAAAAAAGTCAGGTCTGGAGACCAGGCTTGAGATAAACAGCCATCTGAAAGATAATAGATTTGCCTGACATTGTTGTATCCAGTAAATCATAACAAAACTTTAGAATACTGGAGAAAGGCCAGGAATCGGTGACTTACATTATTGTTTTTTTATCACATTTTGGAAAGGTAAAACTAATAGCACTGTTTACTTTAACTAATATTAGCTAATTCTTAACTCATGGCTGCCCAAAAGCATCCTGCTTGAGACCACAATCTACTCACTTTTCAGCTGTGCTAAGAAAACAACCTTCCAGCTATGTCAAAAGAGAAGGGAATGGGAAAGAAGTGAAACAGCATTTTGGAGGGCAACATGCACCTGCTTGGGCTGTGTTTCAATCTCACTCTTCTTTGTCTTTTTCCTGTAGTGGAGTGATTCCTGTAGAAGTTTGCTGCCATGTTAAAAATAAATATAAGTGATGCCGGAAGGAAAGTAAAAGGCAACTGTTTTTATAGCTGCATTTCAGACCCTTTCTAATGACATAAAGATGTATTTCCCAGAGGCTGTTCCCAGGATGTGCCTGGTGAACACACACAGAATCAGCAGTGGTTAATGTGAAGAAGTGAGTGCCTGTGCAGGAGTGAAGTACAAGCTGTGACACACGGCACTTCTTTCTGGGGCAGAGGCAGACAGAGCCTACCTGTGGGTTCTGTTTTGCTTGCTTGGTTTCTCTGAAGATATTGAGCAGCCTGGAGAGCAGGAAGCTGACAGCATTTGATGCATACACAGATGACATGGAAAACAGAGCCTAGAAAAATGCAGGTGCCCATGCAGAAGGCCTCTGACTCTTAAACCATTCTCAATATAACCATCTTTGAAAAGTAAACCCATAAAAAGGGGACCAAGGCAACTTACTAAGGGGTGTGGATGTTCTGCCACAGCCAGACACTTGGAAGGATTCAGATTGTTCACATAACACTGCCTTGGATGCTAGTGAGGTGGCACCTCCTTAGTGGGAACTCTGCATCTCTGGCCAAGCTGTCCCGTGGTTAAATACACTTTCCTCACACCAAACATCACAGAAGAAAACTCTTCATTGCATAATGGAATAGGAAGAGTGACTAATTCTTGAGTGCTCATATTAGTGTGTATCTAAACTCCTAACCAGCAAACTGTAAATTGTTCTAGTAGGTTTGTGTCTAAACTTCTAATGAGCAGACTGCAAATATTTACTCAGAGTTTCTTGTTTTTCAGGGGTAGACAAAACTCTCTGCCAACCACATAGTCTTTAACCACACTTTTATTCTGGTATCTTGTTTTAAAACTTCTTCATCAAGGAGATACTGAAAGGGTTGGAAGCAAGCTGCTGTGCTAGTTCACAGGGTCGAATTCAGAGGTGAGCTGTGAGTTAACTCTTTGAAGCTCAGACCTCACAGATTTCTTAACAGCTGCTCTCCCCATGCAGAATGAGATTCCCTGTACAGGACCTCTGTAAAGAAGCAGGACTGAGCCCTGCACACCATCCCCACTGGTGGGATATGGACCAGCATGGACAGAGACCCAGACAGAACAGGATTCTGAGAAAAACAAGCTAGTTCTGCCCATTTCATCAGCAAACTCATACCAAACCATGCCTTTTAGAAAATTCCCATTTGATTCCCATTTTGCTGGAATTCTCCCTCTCATTTTGAGCCCTCTGTGTTTCTACTTTTCACATGAAGCAAGAGCACCAAAATTCCAGGGGAAAAGGCTATTCTCACAAAATTCCAAACCTAAGAGCAGTGGTATGAAAATCTTACTGGATAATATTCTTGTGAAACACCTGGCTGGCAAAATTAGAGGAGCTCACAATTTATGCTAATGCAATGAAATAAATGTGGTTTTGTCAGCCTCGTCCTTTAAAAGCAAAAAAGAAGGCAGTGTGTGTTGGATTTTAAGGGTCTTTTCAATCCTAAATGATTCTATTATTTTAAGTGTTTCTTCTCATAAAAATTTAGAGTGATATTACTTGGCTTTGCAATGGGCAATGACTCGGTTCTCAGTTTCTCACTTCTTTAGAAGCTTGACCCTTTTGGAGGCAACTCCTTTCCCTGCAGCTCTTCATTAAGGGTAGACTTGACCTCTAAGAGCTGCAGAAATCTCTGACCACAAGTGTGGTGAACTTGTCTATCTGCAAACTGTTGACAGCCCCAGACTTCACAATCAAACCACTTGCCTTGCTCACAACAATTACAGCAACCAAGTGCAGACATGAATGCTGCCCAGCTTAGGGGATCACAGAACCCAGAGTCTGAGCACAGCACTTCAGAGTCACTTCTGCATGCCCCTTGAACATCCCTGCAAGAAAGATCAGGACAAGCTTTTCAGCAGATTGTTGCAATGGAGCATGGGGTAGTGGTTTCAAACTAAAGGAGGGCAGATTTAGATTAGATAGAAGGAAGAAATTTTTGGTAATGTGGTTGGTGAAACACTGGAACAGGTAGCCCAGAGAGGTGGTGGATACCTCATCCCTTTAGTTAATCAGTACGACCAATGACTCAAAGGGAGCTAAAATTATCTACAAAGCATTCACAACAGGCTTTACTGCAGTTTTCCTGAAACAGTGATGGATTAGTGGTAAGTCAGACACACATACAGTTATTTGCATTGCTAATGGCAATCAAAACTGTTGATTTAGTCTTCTATCTGTCTGTATAAAAAAAGATCCCTGTGTAGCCCAGCACTACTCCTTGAGCAGGTTCTCACTGAAGTGAATGATTTTCTAACTTCTAAAGAGAAATCAAGATTTTATCAAGGAGAGAGACACAGGGTAGGTGGTGTATTGAAATCCTACTTTACGACTTTGGATAAATAGGGAAGCTGGGCTACACAGACAGTCCAACAAGTTAATTTTTCAGAGATTTCACGTAGTGTGGCTTGGCAGATTTTCACTCTTCACCCCAAAATGTTCTTGTGGTTTTGTCAGGAGTCAAACAATCATCACTCTTAAGAGACCCAGCCTTTTCAATTTACAAATGCGGTGTTGCTCGCAATAGGTAGTTATTTACAAGATGTGTGTTCTCTACAGCTCCATTTCCATGAGCTGAAAGTGAGATTTCCACCCTCTTTGACTTGGCAGTGAAGGACAGAGGGCAAGTGGTTTTCAGGACAGTGTGTCTCAGGTTTGTCCTGTTTCTAGAGGTGAGCTGGTGTCAGGAGTGGCCTGTGATGGGAGGTCAGACATTGTCCTGGCCCTTCCTTTGTACTCCAAACTCCTCAGGCCTCTGGCTACCATCAGGATTCTATGCTGAGAAAAGAAACTTTCTTGGTACCAAGGATAAGCTCTCTTAGGTATCCACACCTGGGAATTTTTAAGGCAAAATGCAGAAGATTTTTCTAAAATTCTCACTGTATTTCCTGCTCCTCACAGTGTGTATGTGGGTGCACACCTATGTACTTGTGTGTGCCTGTACACACAACTCTTTATAGATCATGGTTGATGATATTCACATGGTGAAATTATTGATATCATCTGACCTGATCTAACAATCTGTCCCTCAGCACATATCTGCCCCAGTACGAGTAAGAATGGCTATTTCTTGACATGTTATTTGTAGATTAAAGTAAAACTGGAAAAGGAGTACATTCTAAGCAAATATTCAACGTCTGGCATCCGGGCATTTCAGATGTCATCTTACAGATGGAGACTGAATTGTGTAACCTGATGCAAATCAAAATTGTACAAATGAAACTTCAAGACTTATTACAAGGAATCCTTTACAATACAGTGATGAAATCTCAGTGTTTATTACTGAAAGGTTCATAGCAGTAATGGTATGGCAAAAGTGAAGCTGTGACACAAGCACTAGCCCAAAGAATCCTCTAAACATTTCACTGAGAACGAAACTTTTTGGTAAACACCACACACAAAAAAATAGACACTACTGAGGCTCCCTGTTGTCTTTTTAAACTGTGAATTTTCTTCCATGTGCTTGGCTGACCACAAGATTTTCTTATATATAGAAATATGTATATATTCTTTATTTCTAGAAATAAAGGCAGAAATGTATTCAATTTAGAAAATAAGCTACTCTAATATGCTGATGCAGTAACCTTTTGTTGGTAAGAAATAACAGGCACATGAGTACAGTAAGGAAAGCAACTGTATAGCTTCTGCTTTCCTTTCTGTTATGCTTTGTGATGGGGGATAAATGGTTGGGATTTACAACATCAGTCAGATAGGTTAAAGGGTGTTTAGGTGTCACGGTATTCAGAAATGAGATGCAGGTATAGTCTAATGTCAAGGCCAGCACACCTCACTGGGCAACATTTTGGAGCACACCCTTTTACAAAATCTCTAACTGCTCCAGGAGAAGACTCCTGCATGTTGGAAAAGCAGCACATCAAAGGCAAGATCTTCCTTGCAGAACTGAGAGAAGAGTTTTAGTTCAAGGGATTTGCCTTCAAAGAAGGGAGTTACTGAAAGAAAAAGTTTCTAGTGAAGTTTAAAAGATTCACCTGCTTAACAACACAGTAGAACTTGATGACCTTAATCAAAACTGGAAAGGCAATTGAAGACAGCTTGGCCTCATTTAGTACTTCCATGCAAATATTGTCATTAAATTAACTAGAAGACTAACATAAAGCAACAGCAGGAGGGAAAAGGTCCCTTTTCAGATGAAGCTTAGAAAAAGATAAGAAGTCAGCATGATCATGCAAAGGATACAAGGTATGGCCCAATGCTAAGTTTCACTATCAGCTGCATGATTGTATGAGGATACATGGTGGGACAGGCTGAGCAGGAAGGCAAGGATTTCTCTGCAGCCTCCAACATCAGACCATAAGAACAACCATGCCAGGTATGGTCAGAGGTCTATTTTTACAGCCTCTACCAATCCACACCTTAGAGATTTACAGATGTAGAAACACTGTTTTTGTCTAAGGCTCCAGGTATGACTATATTCTTACAAGAAGGAGTCTTTCAAAAGTATCTGACAGAGTTAGGATGAATTTGGCCAGTCCGTGGTCCTAAACTGACAGATCGTGCTCTAACCTTTGCTGCCTCCTCAGCTCCCAATGGGAGACAAAAGATCTGCACAAACTCTACACCTTTTTGTTGCCAGAGATGGTGAGGGTCCATTGAATAGGGTACGTCAGCAATTGACTCTGCTGCACACACTGTTTTTTGTTGTTGATGTAATTCACAGTGACACAGTTTTTGGTGTGAAAGTGATTACTGAGGGCAGAACATTCCCTTTCTGGGCATTCCTATTATTGCCAGGCAATGCTGGATTTGAGAAAAAATTAGTCATGGAATCTGTCCTGGTTTACAGTTATATTCAGTGACTAACTGTGTATGCTTTGGTCATCCTTCCTCTTCATTATTGTGTTCCTGATAATTAAAGACTCTGAGAAGATCTCTTTGAGCCTATTATATGGAGGCAGGTGGGAAGGAAGGTGCTTGTGCTGAAGTGAAGGTAGAGGGAGTTAAGGGAGTTTGTAGCATAGCTAATTTTTACCATTTGCTTAATCTGTTACTAAGGGTCATTTGTCAAACTGTGGCTGCTGTTCCTGCCCCTCCTTCCCTTGTTCACAGTAATCAACAGCCTGGGAAAAATTATCCCCTTTCCAAAGGATCAGCAAAGAGGAAGAGTTGATGATAATGGTCCTGAGAAGTGAGGCAATTGTGCATGGATCACTTCCCAGGACACAAAGGCTGTCTGCACACTCAGCACCCAGGAAATGAGGTTAATCAACACCTGCTCACAAGGACAGTGAAAAGATCTTCCTCATGATGATGGTGAGACCAGGATCTTTGATACTTGTTTTCTGAGGAAAGTGGCTGGGCAATACTGAGCAATATGTTGAGTGACTGTCTCCATTTCATCAGAAATTGGTGGGAGAGTTGCTCCTCCAAGGAATGAAGACTTGGGCCTTGTACTATTCCATACAAAACTGGCATGTCTGTCAGCCAAGATGAAAAGGCAAACAAAGTGGCAGCATCTCATATAACATTCTCAAGGTGGAATCTTCAAGTGATGGGCAGCATGGTTTGTGGGACCTCTTGGTGAGAAAATTAATAAGCTGTCCAGCTAGAAGATTGATGGTTAAGTAAATGGTAGCGTATGAGATATTTGAGACTTAGCAATCTGTCTTGGGTTTTGGGAAAAGCTAGAAAATAGCTTTGTATATTCAGTTTGATCTTCACATTTTAGATCTAATTATTTTATCAGTACAAGCAGGTGGGCCCATCATTTTGGAAAGAATAGGGGGACATTGTTGCAGCTGAATAAGGGATGTGTCACATTAAATATCAATAGTCAAACTCTATTTTTAAGAAGATTTTTGATTTTTGCCTGGTACATTTTCACTTGACACAATAGAAGCTGTTGATGTCTTCTTTACATGTAACAAAAGAGTATTTGGTGATTAAAGAGCCGTGACAGTGACAGAGTAAAAGTCAAGTCAGGAAACAGAACAAACACTTCAGCAATATTATGGAATATGTTAAAGGGAAGTACTCTTCAAAGATGGAAAGTTAAGTTAGCACTCTAATCAAAGGATCAGTGGTTCTACAGACACTTGTAAGGCTTGCAGACAGGTGTTCAGTTTAATAATCAACACTAGTTTAACTAAAGATTAGTTATTTAGGTGTGGGAATGATCATCTCTTTCCCAGAGTGTCTGGCTCTGTGTGCTTAGGAAATCTCACCTTTTTTCATATATGAAGAGTGGGTTTTTTTCCTTTACATATCTTTTAAATATAGAAAATAGGAAGGTATTAACTGGTAAAAACAAATAGCTGCCTCCTGATGTGAATCTTGGACATTACTCCAGTCTTGTAGCATCTCAAGAGGGACCTGAATGAGGGTTCACTCTGTATCATTCACCAAATTCTCAGCTTTTTGTATTTTCAGGAAACGACCTGACTGAGTCATGTTATGGCACCTCTTTGCTTTGCTTTCCACTACTGGACCTGCAGTCTTTGTTGGTGTTAAATAGGCTGCAAGGAGATGGGGGGAAAGAGATTATTCACTCAAATACCCTCCTGACATGGAAGTGATCTCAGGCCCTTCTGCTTAGCCATAGCAACAAGCTGAATCTCCTTATTCTCTTTCAGGAACTAGTTAAACTAAGTCCTAAAAATACTTCACTATTGTGCTTGCATTTCTTCTTTTGGAAAGGTCTTTCCTCATTGTTTGGATCATTGGCAACCTGCTTCTACTTTAGCTAATTTTATTCATGGCCACTTAGCATTTGTTTGTTCATGTGCCAAGTTACTTTTTAGCTTAAATAGCTTTTTTCACCTCCCTCAGGTTTACTGCTCCTTGATGTATTTGCACTCAGCAGTCACATCCCTTCTCAGCCATTGTTTTGCCAAGTAAAAGTAGCTAGTTTCTTCAATTCTCTTGGAAAATCAAATTTTTTGTAAGAATATTTTTTGTAAGGACACTAAGTTGCAAAGCAACAGTCATAGATAATTGCAGTCAGAGCTAATGACAGAATCTCCCTGTGCTAAAAAAAAAAAGTAGGTATAACACAATTTGGCTCATGGCCAAGGTCAGCATTTTGAAACACAGACACTAAAATCTTTATCTGTTGTGTGGCATGTCAGTAAATGCTTTCTTACACCAATGTGATGAGAACTTCATTTGTTCATTGACTTCAGTGTCTAAATAAATTTCTATTTAAGTAATGTCATTAAATTCTAAGAATCAGCACCAGTGTTTCTCCCATTATTTGTGTTTTCTATTCTGTTTCATTATGTCCACACACTCTGTTCAGAAGCACACACATTTCACAGGAGTTACGGGTCCTGACACCTCTCTGGGGCAAGGAAATGTTATTTCTCTCCCCATATACATTAACTGAAATCAAAGAAGCCTTAGAGTATCCTGTAATAAACCAGAAAAGGGTAGAGGGGCATTAAGAAGAGTTAAAAAATTAGCAAATTAATAACAAAATTTTACAGAGGTAAGTGCAAGTCTGCTAATTATCTTTATGCTCTCAGGCAATATGCCAGTGGCCAAGGTAAAATCCTAGTAGGTAATCCTAAAAATATGGCCATTAGTACATGACACAGTCATGCCTTCTCCCATGAGCCAACTTAAATAATACATATTTAATGTGATGACATGTCCACTGGCATGGGGACCTAAAGAGAAAAGAGAAGCCCAGAGCATCACACTGTCTGGGGAGACATTCAGATTTTATTTCAGTCATTAGCAACACTTCAAGTGACTGGCTTGTGATGAAAGAAAAAATTAACCCTGCCTTACACAGTGGGTTATTGCAGCACTGGTGGAAAAGATTTCCACTTTTATAGTTTTAGACATTAGTGACAAAAAATATTTCTGCTTGCTGCCTGAAGGGTCTAAACTACATTTTACCCTTAAAGCCTGCTTGGAGTTGAATAATTGTTCTAGTTCTGCTTTAATTTTTTTTGCCTAAATGGCATGTATATGTGTGAATGCAGTTCTGTCTTCCCCTGCTCTGACTGCTACAAACACAGCCCAGGCATCCAGCACCACATTCTCATTTAAACCCTGACTCCAGTCACTTGTGCAAAGAGACCAAAGAGCTGGGGAAGATCAGTTGTCTTTTAACCAGTTCTTAATGAATCAGGTAATTGGTAAAGACTTGTCTGTGTCCAAGAGACCTTATGAGAGTCTAAACCTGTTTTATCTCCAGTACCAGGGGAGATCTTTTGGAGTAGGAAAGATTAAAAAAAAATTTCTGTAGGCTTCTCTAGATAAGACATAAGTTATTAATAGATTCAACCTAAATTGAAATAGGGAAAAAAATCTAATTCTTTAATGTATATTTATGCCTATATCTATACCTGAACATTTTAAATGCCACCAAAATAGACAGATTGAAGATGCTGAAGTGTTTGCAGAGATCTTCCCAACTGGCTTTTCTACTCTGCCATGAAGCAGTGAATACAGCTTTGAGCAGTTAAGATCTTTATTTGAATTAGAACAACTATAACAACAGGATTTAAGCAGTGGAGGATGGACACAAGATCTTGCATTGTTCATGATGTCATATTATCCTCCAACAGCCACCTTCCTGAAGGACATCAGTACTGCAGAAAGTAAAGGCTGGGATGTCTAAGTGACTGGGATGGATAAATGACACAAGTACATGATGCTGAGAAAGCATGGCATGGCTCTACCTCTCCTCTGACCACTAATTTCTGACTTTGTGTTGAGGATGCCACAGGAGCACATGAATTTTGCTGGACAAATTTCTGCTGCTGCTGTTTGTTGTCAGGCACGTCTTATTTTGCAATGGTGGTGATGAAAATACATTTATTTGCTTTCATACATTTTACTGGGCAAGGATGGAGACTCGCTTACTTGATCCAAAATGCAACAGCTGACTAAAGCATGTGTAACAAAACATATATGTGATCTCTTTGGTGCTCTTTGTTTGCTCTTTAATCACCAAAGAAGTGCTTAAAGTTCATTTTAAATTCAGAGGTGAATGGCCCAGCATGTTTTGAATCATGAGCATGTGGCTCAGTTTCTGTGTAATATCATCAACTTTGCTGCCTACTGCTGCATGATCAGCTTAAAAATTAAACCTCAGGCTACATTTCCCAATGAAGACGGGTTTAATTTTGCTAATATCAGATAACAATATAAACTGTAAACTTGGGACAGGTTCGTTACATATTTCAGAAGTTTATTAACCCAGTTTGATCTGGGGTGAAAGTCTATAACAAACAAAACTCTTTCCTTGTAGTAAAATTCTGCCCTGTTTGCTGCAAGAAACTAAAATCTAATTTTAGGAGAAGAAATTATCTTCAAGTAATAGTTTTTAGAAGCCTTTATGAAAGGCTTTTAAATACTCATGCATTTGTGAACTTTTACAAGTTTGATCTCCTATAATTTTATAAATATGCTTTCACTTCAGGGGTAGTTATATATGTGAAGGAATTTAAACTTGACTTACTTGATAGAAGTTTAAGCCACAATAAGACGCCTTTGCATGAGACAGGAGGATGTCCACAACCAGTCCAAAAGTGCACAGTACATTTGAGGGTGCTCTGTCAGAGAGTTTTGTGTTTTGAGGCCAGAAATTTTGCCAACTTCAGTTGTTCTGGAGTCTTATACAAATTCTAGACTAAGAAACCTAAACACAAATGTTCTCTGAGAGATTTCTGTCTAGTCTTTCAGAGAACCTCTTTGCCTTTTACAGGGCAGTGGAAAGAATTAAAGGAGGATTAATATTTGAGAAATTCATTATAAGAAAGAAATTAGGTGTCCATAAGGTGTCTGTGGCACACCAGACTGGCAGGGATTTTGGGAAAATTTGTTTAGAAATATGTCTGCTGCTAGTTTATCAGCCTAAACTCTTTCCCCATGTCCTACTTTTTGGAGACTCGTGAGCATTAACTTGTTCAGAAGAGGAGGCACAGCTGTACACAGTTTTCAATCAGATTTTAATGTTTCATGTGCCGCCCTGGAGTCTACTTTTAAAAGTATTTTGTCCCCATTTCTTTGCCCTCTGACCCACAGAGAGGCCTGGCTCATGAACTCTTGCTCCCTACAGAGCATTTCCCAGCAGAAGAAACAGAGTCACAGGTCCTACGAGCCTGGCATTGCTCTGTTCAAATAAAACAAAAATCCAGCCATGAGATACATAGGAAGCAGGTCAAGCTTTTAATCTTACCAGAGAGCAGGAGGCTGAGCAGAGCATATATAAGTCATTAAATCTTCAATTTTCTGCCTTTCCTTGAGGCTTCCCCTCATTCCCCTTGGGACTGTCAGGGAAATCAGACTCACCTCACCTTCATATGCTCAGAGCAGGAAAACTGCAGCAGGAAGGGCAGCACAACCCTGGAATAAGTCCTCCTCTCAGATAGATAGGCAAAACTTGCTGAGAGTTGTATGTCCTACAGCAAGCTGGCTTCTTGCCATGAAGAAGAGCAAGCCAAATCTACCTGATGTGCCAATGACACAGCTGTGGTGGCCCAAGGTGCCAACACCTCCTGCAACAAAACACTGCTTTTCCCTGGGATGTCTGCCCATCACCTATGTGGTGCTGCTAGCTGCCAAAGACATTTCCTGGCAAACTTTAATCCCCTTGAGCACTGCAGGGAAGCCACACCAGGAGGCAACTCCTCACCACTAAACTCCCCATCCACTGATGCTTGTTTGCAGCCTGCACTAGAACCTCTCCCACCCCTGCTTTATCTTGTTGGGCAGGACAAACAAGAAGACAGTCACACATGAAGAGTAACCCACCTGAAACCTGGTCTTTGAGACTGCTGCTCTGCCCTGCCTGGTCAGGCCAAGCAATTTTTCACTCTCAGACAGCTTCTGCTGCTGCTCCTCAGCAGTCCTGTGGGGTCCAGTTCAGATAGGAGGAAAAGGAGCCGAGACACCAGAGAAGGGAGAAGTGTGAAGAGTGAAATAAGCCCAAATGATAAAATAGCTGCAAACAAGGCTGCTGGCATTGCAGGACTGGTGAGGGTGAGCTCACTGAAACAAAACACTAACTCCTTCTGCTGTATCTACCCTAACTCCTTCTGCTGTATCTACCCTAACTGGGAATGAGCTGTAGCTGGTAGATCCTAATCAGAGAGGGTCCAGGCTGGGTCTCTTTACTTGATACTTGGTTAGACATACACAAGTGGCTTACCATGGGCAGACAGATTCAAAAGCTAAAAGCTATCACACACATATCACAGAATATTGGAGCTGGAAGAAACCCACAATGATCATTGATGAAGCTGGATAAAGCTCTGCTGTTTCTTAAGAGTGTCACATAATCTGAAGTATTACTGTGTTTTCTCAGTGTCTGCTTGGGCCACCTTTTCTTTTTTTTCTACCTGCCATGCTGTGATATCTGAGACTCCTTGTAAATATAACTGTCCTGCTAACAGAGGCCCTGCTCTTCCAGACAGGGATCAGGCACCCTCTTACCTGCCTTTTCACACCCCACAGAGAAGCTGCAGTTTCCTCACATCGTGAAATTGAGCTGTGCCAACCAGTTGTTCTCAACTGAGTCCCAGACCAGAATTCTTCCATCAATTTTGGCTTCTTTTTTTTCCCTGCAGTTAATGCTGGGACAGCACACCAAGTGTCTGTCCTTGAAACCAAACACCCTGGGTTTATAGACTGTACATAGTGAGGGGAGACTTCTCTGGTATTGTGCAACAGTTATGCCTGAAAGAAAGACATTTTTTTGCCATTAATCTCAGTATTTCATTTCTAGACACTAGGGTTTCACCTCCTGATCTATTTACATTCTCTGGGATAACATCCTTTTACCTGCTTCTTGATTGGCACCATCTTTGCATCTGCTTTTTTGTGTTTATTTTCAACTTAGCTTGTAATCCTATTTTATTTCCCTACCTTCCATAAAGCACAACCCTTTGGTGTCCAACTTACTTCCCTATCAGGGTTTCTCTATCTGTACTGAGCTCAACATTTCTGGCTGCTCCTTTGCCTCTCATCTGAGCTGTGTGGAGCCAGAATGACAGGCACTGGGTGCTCCCCACTGTAGTGCTCCACTTGCCTCTCTCACTGATGTTTAACTTCCCTGTCACTTCCTTTTGCATCTCCACTGTCAGATGTTATTCCTCTCTCTCCTCCCTTTTCATCACCCTGACTTGCTACTGGAAACTGCTGGGTATTTTCTTCCTTTCCAACTCTTTATTTGTCTTCCTTCCTGTGCTTATTGTGATGTACCTTGCTCAGAAATCCATTAACTCTTGCTTTTCTCTTCACCATTTTTTCCTACCAGCATTGGAAGTACTTCACACAGATTGTCTCTACCAGCACCATCTTTTCCTCAGATATCACTCCCCATGTGAATCTCCCAGACTCCCACTGGCACCATGGGGCTAGGTTGAGTTTCTTTTGTCTTTCTCCTTAAGCTCCACGTAGCATCCATCCAGGCAACTTCCTTGTTTTTCTTCATCTCATTCCTTGTCCATTTTGAAAACCTCAGGATTTCTCATGGCTGTCCGCATACACTCTTCTATACTTGATATACTTAAAGAACCTTCCAGATTCATGTATTCAAATTTCTTTTTGGTCTTACAGCTTGGAAGCTTACCTTCAAGAAGAAGTCTGGTGTCTCTGCTTCAGGAAAGTCATGTTTAAGGAAAATGAATCTTTTAGAAAAATACATGAATGATATGGTATGACTTTCACTGTAAATGCCAAACATTCAAAACTACAGCACTGCTGTATTGAAGGTCCACACTGGTTTGGTTTGGTCTCAGACACTGAGTAAACACATGGTTCAATCTCCATTGTAACCCCACTTGGTGCTGCTAATAATTCATAAAAGAAAGATAGCTGTGCCTGCCATCCCTTCACTCCAGATGCTAGCCCAGTCATATCCATTGCTCTCCCAGGGTGAGGGGCCCCATTCTCCTACAGCTAACAATTACTGTTTATTACTGGCAAATACCATTCAGCTAAACAGGAGCCTGAGGAAAAGCAATTTTAGGTTCACTTCCTAGATAAGAAAGAAAATGCCTTCCTGTTACTGATTCCATAAAAGAGAAGGAGGTAACCTGCAGAGTCTGATAAAGTCAGCTCTGTATTTCAGCTCTGGCTGTGGGCTATGTTAGCACAGAAGACAGGCAACTCAGGAAAGTTTAATGCAAGAGACACAGAAGAAAGAAAATTATTTGGCTCTCCCACACCCCTGAGGGGAATTGTCTTTGTTTTCCAGACCTGACCCTGCAGTGATATCCCTGACGATCTCCCTACAGTGGTTGTAACTTGTAACTTGCTGGTTAAGTCATTTGGGAGAAAAGTGTTTAAGATTTCAGATTCTCCTGGCCAGATCTTTCTTGTTCCTCACCAGAGTTTCCACAACCATAGGTGTTTGCTCAGGGAAGGAGGCAAAGACCCTGTTTGGCCCCACAAGGTGCTCCTTCAGGGACAGGCTTACAAGCCAGGGTGGCTCTTGGCTCTTTGACTGCCCAGCTGTGCTGGTATGCACAGGTTGAAGGTTTGGGTGCATGTTCCATCTGACAGCATAAATAAATACAATATTAACTCATTTGCATGCAAGGACATGGACAGAAATGCTACCCTCTAAGAATCATCCTGGAACCCTACGGGTCTCACATCATAAATCTCTTGGGAAAGCATGTACTCTGCTTCCTTGCTGATGCTTGTATCATTGTTTGTTTTACTTTGCTTTGAGCTTAATAATTGGTGAATCCTGGAGAGGCAGCTGGGCCGACTTGCTGTGCACCCAGGCAGTGAGGGGCACACTGCTGAAGAGAGATACATTTCTGTCAGGGTGATGGCTTGCTTGAGAGGCAGTGACAAGTGGTACAAAAGTGGGAAATGTGTTTTCCAGATACCCAGATTTAACCACTTTCCCTCCTTTCTTTTTCAGGTTTTCCTTCCATCTGGCTCATAGGTGGAGCCGTGTACACCAATGCACACACGAATACAGCAAGTGTGTTTGTTTACCAACCCTTGCACAGGCAAACCTTCAGACCATTTGTTTTAAATTTTTTTTCTTTGTTCACAAAGATGAAGGTAAAATGTTCCCACGTGTGGATTTTGCAGGAAATGGGAAGTGGGTGACAGTGACCGGGGCTGTGACCTGGCAGACCTCACAGTCTAATGTAACACAATCTCATGGTGCTTGGGAGAAAAAAGGGAAGAGAAGTCTGGCCCTGGGACTGCAAATCACAGGCCGTGATGACAAGAGGGGGCCTAATAAAACTCAGCACCCTTCACTTTTAAATGAAATGAGTGGGGAGGGGGAGTGGGGAGAGGATAATTTATTGCCTAGAGATACCCCAGGATATTGCATTCCTAGAAATGCTTTTCACTGCCCCAAAGCATCTGTGATGGAAAATGTGAATACAGCTTTGAGCAGTTAAGGTCTTTATTTGAATTAATTAGAACAACTATAACAACAGGATTTAAGCAGTGGAGGATGGACACAAGAAGGTCTTGCGTTGTTCATGATGTCATATTATCCTCCAACAGCCACCTTCCTGAAGGACATCAGTACTGCAGAAAGTAAAGGCTGGGATGGATAAATGACACAAGTACATGATGCTGAGAAAGCATGGCATGGCTCTACCTCTCCTCTGACCACTAATTTCTGACTTTGTGTTGAGGATGCCACAGGAGCACATGAATTTTGCTGGACAAATTTCTGCTGCTGCTGTTTGTTGTCAGGCACGTCTTATTTTGCAATGGTGGTGATGAAAATACATTTGCTTTCATACATTTTACTGGGCAAGGATGGAGACTCTCTAAACAAACTCACTGGACAGGAATGGGTGAACAGTTTAACAACAGCTTGGCATGCCAGGACATGCTAGGACTTAGGGGTCTCCTGCATCCCTTTTTGGAGGAATGGCTCTGCCACTTCTGCTTTCATTGTTTAATTTTATTGGGTTTTGGGGGGTTTTAAACAAAAACAAACCCACGGGAATAGACAAACTTTGGAAGCTTCAGAAATTCTACTGATTCAAGCACTTGTGGTTCCAAGACACTGACACCTCTCTGTAACTGCAAAAACAGGTTGCAAGTGACAGAAACATGAGTCCCCACAGAAGTCTGCAAAGTTCTCTCTAGCTGAGTTGGAAATGCACATTTTTTCCAAAGGATTTGTTCTGAAGGCTCTGCTTCTGGGCCTAGAATATTTTAATTAAATTAAATAAAAGACAGAAAGGAAAATTAATTAAAAGGCTTTTTTGTTTGTTTGATCTTAGTAGATGGTTAAGCTCAATTTTTATTGAAACTTCAGGCAGAAGCTCTTGTTTGTTTAATCTATCTTTCTGATTATTATTATATTTCTGGTAGGGTCAACACCAAAGAATAAATTAAAGGCAATGAAATAAACAGAGCCAAGTGTGGCTGTGCCCTAGAGCCATCCCCTCTCAATATATGAGCATGTGTTTCATCTCTCCAAAGCAGAGATTTCAGGACTCAGCTGGCACCAATAAAGAGGTATCACACTGGGAGAGAGAGCTGTCACTCCCCTGGGCTCCTGTCTGCCCCCAGCCCCCTGTGCAGGGCTGAGGCAGGAGCTGCATCTCCATGGAGCACTCACCTCCTGGACACGTTCAATGTACACCCACTCACCCCATCCTGTTTTGTTGAAGCTGCAGAGCTCTTTGCATGTCTCAGGCACAAAAGATGTGCAGTTTCAGGGCTGTGCTTGGTACAGCAGGCAGAGCATCTACTGAAAGCACAACTGGTTTCTGAATCACCTGTTACAATCGGCCCTCAGCAGGGCTGCCACCACTGCAGCTCCCCCTCCCGCTTGGTCACAGGTTTCATTCATCTCTTTGCTCCCCTTAGCAATCCCCCACGAGCCACCATGGCAGTAAATATCTATCTATATATACATCTGTCACTCACGGGAAGTGGGAAAGTTGCTCTTCTCCTCCTCCATCTTATTGTGCCAAAGACTTGGTCAGGTTGCTTCTGCTTTCTACACTTGAGAAAGTCCAGGTGTCCCAAGTAAGGAGGGAATATAGAGATTCATATTCTCAGAGGATGAGTACCCAGGTGCAGTGGACTAAACATTACTGAATTATTCAACCAGAAATTGGATACTTAAATCTGTGAGACTGCACCAGAAATCACAGCAGTCAACTTTATGATCTTGTACATCTTGCATGAGCTCAGGACTTAAAAAATACCTGGAGAACAGCCTCTCACACAAGCTTATTTGGTTTCCACTACTGTCTGTAATCCAGGTTAGTAGCTCCTGTGTGGTTGGACACTAAAAATACTGAAGCAGAAGTCCCTGTCAGGTTGGGTTGATTCTGACCTGGGCTTGGTGCTGACCAGCTGGGCTGGTGCTGTTGGTGAGCAGGGCAGTATTTCTGAAAAAGAAGCTTCTATTGTAATCTATATTGGTGGGAAACTTATTTGAAAACTAGCAAGATTCTTCCTGCAGGGGATACTATTACATTTTTAGTGTTGAATTTAATCTTTTGTTTTGAAAGTGCACTTTGGTGTTTTTATTATATTTTTTAAGCACTTAATCCTGTGCCTTGCACAGGTGAATGCATTCCCTTTTCTTCCTGGATGTTCATGCATTACTGTGGGAATACAAAAGCTGTTCAGGCATTCTGTGCACTTGCACATCTGTTCAAGAGGTATATCTAAGTGCTGCCAGGGTGGAGTTAACATCTGGTTAAATGTTAACATGGGGCTTGGTTCCATCATTTTACAATGTGTAATCTGGGGCAAGTAAATGATAAACTGTTCTGGGTGCAGCCCTGGTTGCCAAGTACTTATATTTCACATTGTGACTCCCCAGAGGAAAAGCAAATAACTGTCATTTGGGAGCAGGTAGGCAGAGAAGATGCTGCATATTGATTTCTTACTCTCCTGAAAGAGGCACAAAGGTAACAGTTGCACTGGGAAATATATTGCCCAGTTTATTATTTTATATATATTTTTAAGACAACAACACAAGGTGCTGAACCAGAAACATGAGAAAGCTACCTGGCACTGTAGGGCGGAGCTTATAAGGCACTGCTTCTTATTTCATGAATCATACTGATGAATCACACCACCTTCTCCTATTCTCTGTTTGCTCCTCAATCAATACAACGTGTTAAAAAATTGATCACTGAGACTAGAGCTGCCCACAGCTTGGGCTGGGTGACCCAAAGTGCCAAGCTCCCAACACAGCCAGCCCTCTCTCCTGCCCACGTTGAAGCCAGGCACTCCAGGTGCAACTGGCACTGCACTTGGGGTCCACTGCCCTTGGACACAATTGACATGTGTCTTTGGGCAGTGGCCCATCAATCGTCCTCTGGTGCAATGCACTGTGGTAACTCTGACACCCTACATCATTGCTGAGACCCTGACTTGGTGGAGGGATCTTCTGTTTGTTCTCATGAGATAATAATTGTGATGAGATTCAGGAAAAGGTTAAATATCCATGCAGTAAAAAGGAACTTTCCAGTTATGCTGACTGGGACAGATATGTCAGCAGCCATTAACCTCCATGTTCCAGGCTGGAAGCTCATCATGGGCTGAAGTCACTGTCTACCCCCGCTTCCCCCGAGTAGGATTGTGCAATCATCATCCGTGTTCATCACCCGAGGTGAGAGGGGAGGGCGTCACCTTCCTCTGGAGCATCCGGCAGCGCTCCGGTCACTGGCAGGATGCTGCCTGAGGTGGAAATGGCTGTGCTCCAGTATGGCAAGAGTTACTCACCCTCCTCCGAGTTACAACAGCCGATGCAGCCAGGTATCACCTCTGGCCAGGCTTACCCCTTCCTCTTGCACATGTGCCAGGCTTATAAGTACATATCACCTTCCCCAGCCCTTGAGGAGTCAAATCTTAAGGTAATTTCTTCCCAGTGTGATGCCCTGCTTCTTAGCGGTATTGGATGAAGTTGTTGCTATCACATCCCAAGAGTTTGTGATCCTCAGTATTGAGACTTCATGACACAAGTACTCACTGACAGGCAAGAGGATGTGGCTGCAAAGCTGCATAAAATAATACACACTTTAGCACTGCTGACAGGTGCTTGCTTTCTGACCTAAATTTGAAATTACTTCATCCCTCTTTAATATGATGTCTTATGCACTTCATTATCAGGGCTCTTCTTTTTTCTCCTATTTGTGTGTGTGTGTGCACACACTTCTCTTGTCCTCTCACTCCTGTTTCTCCCTCCACCTCACATCAGTGTACACTGCAGATTTCCTCTCTCCCTTTTATAAGCTGCCAGAAGTGAAGTGACCTGGTTACACATCCAGCTCTGAAAGCTGCCTCAGCAATGTTTTTCCTCCCTTTCTGCAGCAGCCCTGGGCAAGAACACTGTCCTCTGCCTGTCAGTGCATTTGAAGCCAGGGGCGTTATGGTCTGCACCACAGTTTACCACCACAACTTGCAGAGCTGACATCTGCAGTCACTGACTTGTGACAACTTTCTTAGGAAGACTGTGGTCACTGACTTCAGGCAGAAGCCATAGAAAAAGGCAATGATATTATTGTTGTTGTTGTTAATATTATTATTACAGTAATCAGTGTGAGCTGCTGACAGAATGTGCCTCTCCGGAAATAACTCATTAATTCTGAGAGCTGCCAACGGGAGGAGCAGCCCAGAGTCCTGATCCAGTAGCACTTACGCAGCAGGATGCCCATGTTATCTGTGAGGAAATCCACAGCTTGACTCTACGTATGCAAGTGTCCTCACTAGTTCCTGAAGGCAACAAAAAGAGAAAGTCCTACCCATCCTCATTCAATGCTCATTCCTGTTTGTTTCTGCCATTCTAAATAGTGAGGGAGTCAATTTGCCCTCTCTGATAATCAAAGTGACACTCCAGCAGTCCATCATAAAACCATATTTCCTTTATTTTGTCTCTTTTTTTCTTCTAGATTTGTTTCTTTTATATACCAATGTCTTGGGTGTAATACCTATAATAAACTATACTCCCGATCCTTGTGGTTGCACATGAAACCCGAGACTTTATTATAACAGTTTACATTCTAAGACATTTCGCGACACCAGACTATTATCATGAATGTTAGGAAACTAAAAGTTTATCATCCAATCAGTTCCTTTGGCTGGAGTACATTTATATTTCCACACTACTCTAGGTCCATCTGGAAGTTAGTAAGAATATAAATTGGTAGAACTGTCCGATAAAGTAAAGATGAAACAGTTGTTCTTTCTGGATTTGTACTATATTTTTCCACTGTTTAATTTCATTTCCATGACTTCCAGTATTTTTTCAGATTTCCAGATTTATAGCACAGAGCTAGGCAAGGAGATATCCAACTTGAGAATGCAGAGATAAAATAGAGAAAGCTTTATCATCACCCTATTTTTATGAAGTTCCTTGTTCCATGTCAGAAGAAAGGCAGTTCCAAAAATGTTTGCTGGTTTATGAGATGTTTGCAGACTCACTTTCAGCCACTAAAAAGGGTAAAATAGCTCCAAAGTGCTCCCAAATCCAGCAGGCTTTTAGGACTGCATCCCAGCTGGGAGTCATCAGCATTGTACCACCAGTGGACACAAAGAAACTTCATGTGGCCTCAGGATTCTGCTCTTCACTGAAGAGGCATATGAAGCTCAACAGAGATGGCAAAGTATAAAGTAACCTCTTTTCCTTAGAGAAATGCCAATGAAAATTATCTGCTGTGACAAGGAATTAGTTAAGAAAGAGGACTCTTTTCTGGACATAAATTAAATATTCCACTCTCAAGTGCAGGAATATGAGCTGACATGTATGAAATCAAGTCTAGAAGTTTTATGTCAAGGACATAGAAAAAAACTCCAAGGACTCAAGATAGAACCCAAACTTGAATGTAGTCAGATGGGAACATTTTGGCTTAATAGGCTCTGCAGGCAATTTCTGGAAAGGGAATACTGGATGACCACAGTTTTCCCTGAACACTGGTGTGGCTTTGTGGGCTCACTTCTGTCTGTCCATGCACACCCAGAGATGCCCTCACATATGGGCAGAATGTTCCATGCCAGCCCCAGGTTCTGCTGAGATAAAACCTTGCCTTCCCTCTCCCAAGTGTGAGGTCTGAACCAAAAATTGCAATAAAAATCACAAAATCATAGATTTGTTAAGGTTGAAAAAGACCTCTAGGATCATTGAGTTCAAACATTAAATAAACCTGGCTAGTAAAAGCACCAAAAGATCTATTACATTTCCAGGTTATTTTCACCCCAGAACACAACACCTCTATATTCCATACTACGGTGTGGCCAAACATTTGCATTGTTGTTTTTAAATTTGCTTGTCTCCTATATATAGTGTCATTTTGTTCCTTTCTGCCCATAGTTTCAGCTTTCTGAATTCTTGTAATTCCCTGATGTTATCAGGAATTTATATATTGTCCAGTTGGGCATCACCTGTACATTTGGTAACATGCAATTAATTCCACGAGTCATCAATACATGTTTTGAATAAAGATCAGAAGTTCACACAAACTAAAGTCAAGTCTCTGACTGATTTTTGTGTATTCCAGATCTAACCTCAAAACTTGCCCTCACATGTGTCTCTTCAATTACAGTATCCTGACAGATACCTCCCTGCAGCTGGCTATACTGGAACTGTACCATTCATGGAAGTTGTTCTTAATCCCAGTTGGCAATATGTAGTCACTCACTTCTGTCTGTGCAAAGCCTATCTGGACTGCGCTTTATGTAAAGTGTTGCATGATGAGACAGTGGCATCTAAGGACTTAGTAAATCCGAATCTATTGCGTGCCCTGTATTTGTCTGCTGTGACTTGTTCTTTTGACTGTGTGTTTACAGAATGACTTTGAAAAATGTAAGACCTTTCTCTTTCCCTGGCAGGAGCAAAACAGAGAACTGCCCACCTGCTGCTCTGCCTCTACCAGCTTTGAAGTTGAAAGCAGGAGAAAGAGCATGGAGACCATCAAGGCCAGGCACCAGGGCTGGAAGTGCCCCTCTTGGGCTGCAGGGCTGGTCACAGCACACAGCAGCCACCCCTGTCTGTGACCTCCCACCCCTCCTACCAGTCCAGAACCCTTTACCTTGTCCCACAAAATTGCTCTGCCCCAGCTTATTTACAGTCCTTGAGGACAGAAGCTTTGTCCTGTGGACTGTAATAAAGCCGGGTTTATTGTTTGTCTCAACACTGAATTACAATTTTCTCAGAGCCCTTGGCAGCCGTACTCAATTCCCTAGAGGTCTTTGTACATTATATTGGAAGTATACAAGACAGCATAATTTCTTTTCTTTTAACCAAAGTAGATGCAATCTACTAACTCCAGTGTGTGCTGTATTCCTCAGTAAATACCACCAAGCCATTATTTCCAGCAGTATTGCACACCTAGCTAATCCACACTGGTACTGATTTTTCAGTGTAAAGATTTTCTTACACAGTAAATGTCATAAATGTTATTGCCTTTGATGATTAAATCCACATACTGTTCAACTCAGCTCTTTCTTTCAGAGGTCTGATTTTCCATGGCCAGATTTCCCATTTTTTGGCATTTACATTCTACCACTGATTGAGCTCAGTGGGAATGGAAGGTGCTAGCTGACCTGCAGAGCAAAGTCCTCACTTAAGGTTGCAAGTTGTTTCTCATTACTAAAATTACTATAGCTGTCCTTTCTAAATTTCTCAGTTCACTATGCTCTGTGATTTCTTTGACTTGAACATGCAGAGTATATGATCCCTCAAACTAAAAAATGGACAAGATGTATATTTTTATTCACATTATACCCTTTAATTCACATAGACTATTTCAGGATAAGAAATAAGGAATCTGACAAGCAAACAGAATTTTTGAGATTCTGAAGACCATTATTCAGGTACTTGACTTTATCCCAGCAGGATTCTTTCAGATTGGATGTAGAAACACTACAGAGAACCTACCTTTGCTGTGACACATACTGGTTTCCTTTGGAAGACAGGGAGAAGAGCAGACTGCAGAATATGACTTGCTTTTATTCTCCTGCAGGCTGGGGCCAAAGTCAGGAACAGAAGAGGATGTGAGATCCTGGGTCTGTCTGGCAGCAGGATTTTTGGGGAACAAAGAGGCTTTTGGGGAACAAGAGATTGGTGTTGATAAGTCTTTGTAGACTTTTATGAATCTTGTTAACTCTTAAGTTTTTAGAAGTCTTTTAGGAGTTTCTTTATTTCTTCCAATGCTCTTTAAGAAGTTGAAGATGGCTGGTCCATATGTTCTTTTCTCTCCTATTTTTCCCAATTTTTTGATATCTCACCTATTTTTTTCAGGTGCTCACAAATCACAAGTGGCTCTCAGTTTAATACAGAAAATATTTCAAAGGTTTTAGGATAAAGCACAGCAGCCTTAGCCAGCTAGAAAGCCAAAGTAATTTACCAAAGTATTATCTCATCCATCCCTTCTCCAGTTCAAGCTTGTAGTTGTGTTTACTACATGGAAGTAAATTTCTCTTTGTTAGTGTATATAAAAGACACCTTAATGCACCAGCTTTCTTGACACTATTTTCCAGTAAATAATCATTCTACAGAATAATTTAGCTGGTCTCCCTTTTATAATTAATGTGGTGCTTATTAATCTCTATTCACTAAATCTAGAATATGTTCCATATGTTCCCTGTTCTGTTTGTCACAACTTTCTGAATAAGAAATGGCCACCAACAACTTCCAAAAGCTTTTAGGCTGCCCCAGATCAATTCTCAAGAAAATTCTAAAAAAGTAAAATCTCCCACAACAGCAATGTCTGGTATTACGGATAATTTTGTCAGTTCCTAGTAAGTCCATCTACATGATTTTCCTTGCTTGGCAGCAATGTTAGCCTTCTACATGCTTTTTCACCAAACTTTGATCAAATGTTTCACCATCAATGGCTGGTAAGATCCTTCCCTCCCTGAGCTGAGCATGCAGCTCCACAGACAATGCTGCAAATGAAGCCAGGTTTTACAGGGCCACAGAGTGATTTAGGTGAGGAGAGACTTTTGGAGGTCTCTCTGCAACACCTAGGGCCAAGTAGGACTTGAAGGGTAGACCAAGCCCTCATGTCCTGAGGTCTGAAGTCCTCTGTGGATGGAAAATACATAGCATCTATGCTTGCTTGTTCCCTCCATGAAAATGTTTCCTACAGATCTATTTCTCACAGTTGTTTAAAACTGGTGAATATGAATATATCAGCTAGAAACAAAGCTTTCCTGGCATCTGGAAAAAAAAAAGGATAAGGCCTTCCTCCCACTCCCTCACATGACTTCTATGACATCTGCTTGGAGCTGAGCTCATGCTATGGCTTTTCTCTCCATCAAATCCTTTATGGGCTTTTTATATTGGGTCTCCCTTGGACTGCACAAAGTCGTCCTGCAATGCAGAAAAAAATTATCATCACAGTCTCTGCAAAATTTTGTTCCAATACAGCAACAGCGTCACAGATTACCAAGGGACATGCATGCATCTGTACACACACCAAAACACAGCCACAAACATCTATGTGCATAGAAATATCTGCAGCAAACAACCGGGTTTTTGTTTTCATACAATTTCTGGCTAAAAATCAGAAACAATATACAATTTTTAAGCACACTCGTGCTTATTTATTAGCTACTTGTGTTAATTATGTTTGCTTTATTATGCCTCATTATTTTTAACTTGGAGACAGTATGATCCCTGGCAGGCAGAAGATTGCTGGTGAGACATGGACAGACCCACTTGCAGCAGCATAGTCCTGTCACCAGGAGAGCTCATTTCAGCCAGAGCAGTGCCCTGTGGAGATGGTTCAATGCCTGAAGGCACAGGCAGGAGCCAGTGACAATCATAAGTCCAGGAGGAGCCAGGCAGGAGACACCCCTTGGGGCACTGCCTGGCCCCTGCTGAGGCCAGCAGCAGCATTATTTTTCTGCAGCTCCTAGATTGACCCTAAAATTGAGAAGAGCAAAACAGCACCTTTACCCTCACTTTTCTCACCTGTACAGGGAAAACACCTGGGTGGAGGTATCTGCCCTCCTCAACAAACCCAAAATAACATATAGGCTGAGCATTTCTGAGAAAAGGAGAATTATTTTCCTGCTCAGCAGAGCAAAAGCAGGGCACAAACTAGCTCTCTACAAGCAGAGACAGGCGCTGAATTCATTGGATAATCTACTGCAAATTATTTGCCCAGCTCTATTAATTAATGCTGTGAAGTACTTGGAGGGTTAAATGCCCTTGAGCTACCGTTCACCTAAGCTTTGCCCCTGAACTGACATCAATGAAAAATCCTTAATGGTGGTGGTAGCAGCAGCAGCAGCAGAAGGACTGCATTTTCAAACCCTCCTGAGGCAAGAAAACATGATTTTTCCCTTCATTTTATGGTCTGCTGAATCTTCTGGTTTTCTTGTTATATAGCAGGAATAATGTTCATGGCTTTGGAGTATTCTTGTGGTTTTCCAAATGCCTCAGACTTAATTTGGCATCTTCCACACGCACAAAAATTTACTGCCTCATATACTCTTTCACTGCGAATAGTGTCCCTTCCCCAGTTCTGTGGAGGGGTCCTGGAGACAAACAATGATCCTGTGGAGCTGTTTCTCAGCTGGTGAGAAGCCCTGCCTGGTGCCTCAGCAGACAGTGATCACACAAGAAGACAGCTCCTGATGGGGAGGAGAGGTCAGCCGAGACCTTTAGCATTGAGCCTCAAACCCTCATCTCAGAAAATAAATAAGAAAACATAATAAGATGCACACACAGGCCCTTTTGTTACCAAGTCCAAACCCCAACAAGCAAGAATAAGCTTTGTGAGCAAGACGGTCTCCACAGTGAAAGGCGCCCAAGGGTAGGTGGCGGGATGGGAATTTTCTGGCTGGTGGTGCCTACCCTCTGTCTGAGCCTCAGCAGGATGGCCTGGGGTCAGGTCTTCGTGTCTGAACCTCTCTAAGGGCTGGTGTTTGGTTTACCAGTTCTCCAGAAAGAACGTGCTTCTATTGCAAAGAAAAGAAATGCACCCAGGACACTCCAGATGTGGGGGCTCCTGCCTGTGACCCTCATGGACCAAGATTCAGATCCAGATGTGAGGACTCCTGCCTGTTACACAAATAGATCAAGATTCAGACTCCTGAGTTCAATTTTCCTCTTTAGAATTTACATATGATCAGAGAAGCGCATGAACTGCAGCTTCAGGGTGCTCTGAAGCCAAAAGGGAAAATAGGGCAGAGCTCTGGCAGTCCTTTTCTCCTTTGCACAGCTGCTGCAAAAGGACTGTGGATCATCCTACTGCCATTGCTATTTCTTGCACAGAAGTATGTGAAGGCTGTGGCTGTTTGGCTACCATACATCAATGCCAGTGCTTCCAACTTGGAATCCAAATACTTCAAACAAACAATGAGTGAAAAGAACATCTGTGGAACAAAGGAGGACCCATCCAGGGCACTGCCATGGGGTGGCAGAAAATCTGCTGCCTTGAAAACCCAGGCCATGTTCACAGGAACATCTTGAAGGTCCATAGTCCCAATGGACCCCATGACATTCTTCTGTGCACGAAGACCATGTTTCAAAGCCCTTTTGGATGCTCCAAGATCCATAGGGTTGTCCATAGCATCATACAATTCTTCATGGAAGGTCATTGCCCAGGCTGCATTGACACATTTCAGAGAAGATCTGGTCTGCAGCATCTTCAAGGCAGTGAAGTTATGACCCTGAGCTAAATAGTAGATTGAGTCAAAGTCCAAATCTGTAAGCAGACTGTGATGAGCTGCCAGCAGCTTTCTGCCACAGGCCAGAACTCTGTGTGTGTTACAGGTTCCTGACATAGCTATATCAGATCAGATGCATACCTAAAAACCTCCTTTTTGTATATATTTTTAGCTTCTTGTTTTTCTTATTAAGCATCTGAAATTAAGGGAGATCCACAACTCCGCTAGTGCTTTGCATTAGACCAATCCCACTTGGGCAGATTGCATAGAGGAATAAACCAGATGATTCAATTTCCAGATTGCAATCAGGTCAGATAACTATCACCTCCCTTCCTTTGCCTGACCTCCCCTAACTCTCAGCTCCACCGTCAGCTCCTGCAGTGACAGGCAGTGTCCTTCACATGTTGCTGAGACATGTGAAACGGCAGGGGAAAAGCTTCCTGCAATGGCCTCAATTCCCATTTCCAGGTGCAGTGCCCAGTGAGGATGTAGGAAGGCACATCGTGCCTCGCCTTTCCTAAGCTCCCCACCCAAGGTCGCTGCTGCCAAACCCTGCACTCTCATCGGATGGGTGGGGGGAAAACTGGCCTCTCCCCGACCTTCAGCCACGTGCAAAGTAACTGAGGCAGTCTGGGGGTATACCTGCAGGAGCAACTGTGCATCCCACAAGGAAGCAAAGCCCTGCACTGGTGCTGACCACTGCTGGCACCAGGCTGGGACCAAAGGGGACTATCAGGTTTGCCAGGGGAGCACAGAGAAGTACAAAATTATGTGTGCAGTGCCTGTGGATGCAATCACCCTGGATTCACTGAGAAATTGAGGGCACAAAGAGGCTGTGGGAAGGATAAAGGATGCCTGCAGGGGCCATCCATCTCAGTGAATCAGGCCATCTCCTGCTACTCATGTTCACACCTCAGTGGGGTGAAGAGCACAGGGTGCACCTGGGTGGCAGCCACGTTAATCAAGAGGTTCTGTCTTGGAGCCAAATCACCTGTGTGGAGGTAGGGAAAAGACAACAGTGGCTGTGGATGGTGCTAAAAGTCAGCAATCCCTCCAGGAGTCCCCACATGGTGCATCATCATTGTTCTCACTGAAATGAAGGGGAGAGGGAGAGGAGAGGAGAGGAGAGGAGAGGAGAGGAGAGGAGAGGAGAGGAGAGGAGAGGAGAGGAGAGGAGAGGAGAGGAGAGGAGAGGAGAGGAGAGGAGAGGAGAGGAGAGGAGAGGAGAGGAGAGGAGAGGAGAGGAGAGGAGAGGAGAGGAGAGGAGAGGAGAGGAGAGGAGAGGAGAGGAGAGGAGAGGAGAGGAGAGGAGAGGAGAGGAGAGGAGAGGAGAGGAGAGGAGAGGAGAGGAGAGGAGAGGAGAGGATGGATGGAAATGAAAAAAGTGAGAAAGTAAGAAAGAAAAATACACGTAAATTTTTGTGACAAAAAACAAAAGCAGCTCTCACTGATGCATGTCACCTAAACATGTAAAATATGCAGCATCTCCAAGGCCAACAAATATTAAGTATGCTATACCTGACAACATGGATGGGCAAACAGGAATATTTTTCTCTCTGGAGAGATCTGGACTAAGTTCATGTGCTGGTGGAAAACTGCAGTAGGCTTTTCTTTCTCTGTGCAGAACCTATGCTTTACATTTGAGCCCTTTCCTGCCTCAAGGACACCAAGTCCATCCTGGCATCAGGGGCTGCTGTGAGCCAGGGCCCATGTCTGAGCCAGGAGGTGCAGGGACTCGTGCAATGGTGTGTCCACGTTTGCTGGATGTCCTGACTCAGGGCCTTTAGCAGAAGCAGCTGTTGCCAGGTGGCTCATGCTGTCACTCTATATCACTGCAGAGAGTGATTTACTCTCCGTACAAGTGTCCACAGCTAACACCCATTCTGGGCATGGGCCTCTCCAGCATGCACAGGCTGCCAGGGTGTCCTCACAGACCTCTGATAGGGGGGTCAGTGAGGACACACCAGAAACAGCATCTCAGAAGTTGATGTAACCACGCTGCTTCGTGGATCTTCATTTCTGTTGCATGAAAAGTGCCCCTCCCACTAACCAGCACTTACGGAGGTTCCTCTCCAGTCTCCTCTTTATTTTGCAGCCTTCTGTGCTTTCCCAACACTCCTTGCCTTTTTCCTTTGCTCTGCAAGCCAGCATGGCCAGTGTTGAGTGCTATGCAGAGGTGAAAGGTGGCTGCAGGGTCTGCAGGGGCTTGGCCCGAGCTCTCTTGGTCTCAGCAGCAGCAGCACCAGAGCTGCAGCCCCGCTCTCACCTGGGCACCACGAGCCCTCACAGCCTGGCCAGCAGCTCCAGCACAACTAGGAGAGAAGGACAGCCTCTGAGTCTCCTCAAGCTGCTCTCACTTGCACACAAGGCTGGTGAGTATGTGTGTGTTCATCCTAGGAGGGAACCGATTAATTAGGTGATGATGGGAGCAAGAAAGCTCTCATGGCTCTGGGTCTGCCCCCTACCAGATTTTACTGGCATTTTCTGAACACTTCTTTTAGCTCAGTGGGCACAGCTTATATGCAAACAAATACAGTAAGGCTTATTTATTGTTTGGTGTGATGGGAGCCTGGGATTGTGGGATTTTTTTGGTTTTGCTTTTGTTTTCTTAAAAGTATTGTTTCTATTTGTCATTAAGGCTCACTTTCTAATTTATCTTTGCAGGAGTTTATTCTTTTTTTACATCTGCCAATTGCATGTAGCCAGAGATCTCTTCTCTGGCCTGAAAAGGCATCTAAGGCCAACTGGGTTTTTTTCGCGTGTTCTTTCTTGTTTTTCTTTTTCTTTTCAGAGAAGACAACCAGAAAAGATGGGAGGGGAAGAAGGGGGGGATTGCTTGTAAAGAAAGACAAACATATAATTAGCAAAAATAAATACATCATTATTTGGTGGTTTTCATGCATGCCACTGTTTCGACTTCTCATGAATTGGTTCATCCAGATTGTAAAATATTCATATTTATCTGTTACTCTGAAAGAGATGTGATGCCCTGGAGAGGCTAATTCTTGGTTTGCAGATTGTTTACAAGCTGTCAATTGCAATTTGAATATATTTGCAATTCAAAGGGTTGATAAATAACGTAAGTCACATGGCATAGTTTCTGCTTCTGAGCTGCAGTACATCCGTGTGTAAGTAACACTAAGGTAGGCGAGCATTTGTCTCCCCATCTGCCTCTCAAATCACACATTTAATGGAGCAAGCAAACATAATACCCCAGAGTACCTCTGGGACCTCATAATAGTATTCTGTCCTGCCCTGGAAAGCTCTGATCCCATGGCACTGTGTGTGGCCACCTTTCGCTGTGCCCTGTCTCAGTGACAACTCCCACACGATCAGGACGAGAATTCTGTGTTTGCTCTCTCAGGAGCCCAGCACTCCGTGGGACAGCCAGCCAGAAAGGGGTGAAAGGAAAACTATGCCACAGTGACTGCCAGCTTTGTGTGGAACGGGGTGACTGAGAACCTGGCAGTTCTGCTTCATTATTCCAGACTTGTGGGAGTGACTCTCTTCTTTGAGGGATGAATAATCCAATTATCAACACAATACTATTTTCAAATTGCATTTTATAATAAAAATATCAAATACAGCATTCTGTCTCCCATCTTTTCCTCTATATTTGAAGTGAATTTTTTAAGGGCTTCATAAATGAAGAGACAATTTTTGACTATTCCTAGGTAGTGAGATCATTATTTCAAGAAGTAAGACTGCTTTTCATTTGTTTCTTCTTTTTACCAATTTTGTTTCTTGGAATAGATCCCTTTACTCAGAAAGAATTATACTAGAAAATCTTTTCACTTTATCTCCTGGTATAAACAAAAACCTGTCTCTTGTTCTTTTCCTAAAATCATGGTACTAAATTGCATTGTGTATGTCTTGCATGTACATAAATATGCATAGGCACTCTGAGTGTCATAAATCAATAGTTTCAATTAGATATATTGTTCTGCCTTTGCAACAGCTTGTGGCGATTCTCTGTCCTTACATTTGAAGTCTTTTTCTGAATACAAATCTCTTTTCTGTAATGTACCCTCATTATTTCTTATCCTCTGTATTGCAAAATACACATTATTTCCTCTGTGTCAGCCTTTTGTATATTTGTGTCTTCTCAACTTTTATATATTTGTGTTTTCTGAGTCTCATCTCATTTTTGACTGATCTTTTCTGCTAGACAATACTGCACACCAATACTCTCCTTGGGTTTTTTTTGGACTATTTTTAGATGGTTGACATCTTTCTTGAAGTCTGGTCTCCAAGACACAACACTGTATAAGTCAGGACTGTGTACCGTCTTTTACTGTAGAGATGTTTTCCTTTCAGCTTGTATTTGTACAGAAAGTTCCTTTAAAATAACAATTACTTTCCTTTGTCACTACTGATCTGCAACTATTTTTCTTCAGATGATTTAGCCAATTTCTTATGTCTAGTTTTAGGAGGAACTGATAGTTTTTCAGGGTACCTGTCTGGATCACACAGTTTTTGTCATGAATCTTCTCTGGCTGGACTCTCTGGTCTCTATGTGGTTTCGGGCATCAATCAGGTTACAACAAGCTGGGAGGGATCATGATCTTGGGGTACCCTGAGGACACCACCCTGTGTCAAAAGAGTGGGATGGCACACAGCAAAACCAGCTGAGGCTCTCTGGGTCTTGAGGGGGAGGGTGGGATTCTAATAGAAAAAAAGACTACCAAAATCCCAAAGCTGACCAGCTGTCTAAAACTGGAGCTATTCCCACCATAGGGAGAATTACTACAGTTTGTGGTGCCAAAGCACTTATTTCAATAACAAGTGTTCTGTGCGGACACAGAACATTTTCAAGAAAAGTAACCAGTTTGATACAATATCTCTGTGTAGACCATGCCCAAGTCTTTCCCACTCATTTTATGAAGCTCTTTGAACTGTGTCAACCCACTATTAGTGTTTGCCATGTGCACAGAGTCAATTGTTACCCTGAGGAATGGGACAGATGATGACATGCTCAGATAGTAATGCTTTAAATTAAGATTCCTGAATATGCCTCTGATGTATAGAGGTTAATTAAGAAACTATTGTGAGCTGAATTAATACCATTTGCTTATTGAAAACATAAGTCATGAGCATTAACAACAAAGTCATAAATATGTTTCCCTAAGGGCCAGATCCCTCAGCTCTTACTTATTTGAGCAGTCCTTACTGATGTGAGTAGACCCATTGAATTAATTGAGCCTACATGTATGAGATAATTTATCTATATGACAAAGAAGTTGTATTGTTGGGTCCCACACAAGCATTAATCTGAAATGAATATGTTTTTAATGATAAATTGGTATTTAGATGGACTATAATGATTGTTTACATCCAAGCCTTGTCTTAATAAGACTGGTGTAGCTTGCCAAGTAAATAAATCCAGCCTTTTCTTAATAATCAAGTGACAGAGATCAAACAATTACCAATTAAAAGCAGAATTCTGACGTAGACAAAAAGCAAGTGTGAGGTTTCATTAGGTCCATTAGCAATGTATACATTTTTACAGATAGCAGAATGAAAAGCTGGCACATCTTCACCACCAAATTCATGATCCCTGAGCCATTTCTGAGTGAGTTTGCTCCAGAACCAAAAGCAGGGTGAGAGGGAAGGATGCTCAGTTGGGTGGGCAACAACCCAGTACATCCTGCTGTCGCAACCCAAGATGGTCACGCTCTGTGGTATTGCACTCTGTGTGTGCATGTAAAAATACCATATCCCACCCTGCTACATCAGGGGTCTGCTCCTGCCTACTAGCACACCTAGGCAAGCTAAGAGTCACTGAACTCCCACCTCTTAAGCCAAGAGATGAAATCTTCCTGTGGTACTGTGAACAGGAAGAGGTTGCTCCACTGTGCTTGGTTTATCCTGAGTCTGCTGATCAGCATTGAATAATCCAATGGTGGTGGTGCCAGAGGGCACAGAAGACTCCATCTTCTGAAAGATCATCTTGGACTAACCTGCTTCTATCTGTTCCACTGATAAAAAGCCTCTGAGGGAACGCTTCAGTGTTCACAGAGAGTAAATGATGCAAAGAGAGATGCTGTTCCCTTCCCTGTGGTCATGTGTGTGATGCAATCACCATCCACAGTGAGTGACCACGGCTGAGTGACTCCTAAGCAGAGTACTTCTGGCATCAACTGATCCTTAAAAGTCCCATGAAATTTCCCTTTCTATCTTTCTGGGACCAGACACAGCAGCAGCTTCCTTTATCCCTCCAGCTGCACTTGAGTGTTGTGTCAGTGGAGAACTTTTTGGTAAGAAAAATAGTGAGACTTTCCTCTTCCATGCTTTAGCTCAGTCAGTTTGGAGGAGTGGGAGGAAAAAAAAAACCCAACCCTGCTGGATGTCGACAGAAACAGTTCAAATGGCTGTCAACAGCTATAATATTTTCCTTTATTTTTCTCCTCCCTGACTCTATGCATTTTCCCAAAGTTCATCTTGAAATCCTTTTACACTGCAGCCCTTGCTCCCCTTTTCAGTTCTAACAAGTGCCTGAGGATGCAGACGGAAAGGTCTCCTCCAAACTAGAAGAAAGTACCACAGAGCATTTCTAGAGGCTGTCTCTCTTTCAAGACTTCCAGCCCAGGGTCAGATTTCTTGGAAGAAGTTGTAGGAAGTCATAATAAGGCCTTGTTTAAAGACCAAAATAATCCAAAGCTAATTTACCTCAAACCTTTAGCAAAATAACCACTGGAATTGAATATCAACACACACTTTAACATTTTATTTTCTGCATTGGGAAAATAAATAGAATTTATTGCTTCACACTTTGATTTTCTGACATCCTTTAAATCCCTCAAATCCATGTCACTCACCTAAGGGAAACAAATGCAGCAAGAAAAAGCTAAGCAATTCCTACCTGATTTAAAAGCATCTGTGATAAAAGGTAGGGCTGTGATTTGGAGGAGAGACTGCTTTGTGGCATCTATTTACTAACCCCCAAAACTTATTTGCATTGCAAACACTTTCTTTTCCCACCCCACATCAGGGGTATGTAATAAAAATAACAAATTAATGCAGCAAATTAAGTAATAGGAACAAAAGCTTCCTACATGGCCTGGGAAGCTCTAGTATGTTCTAGGATTTTGTAGTTATATCAAAGAACCTAATTTTTATTCTTTTATTCTCTCTCACTCTTTTTTTTTTTTTTTTTTTTTGATTGTCAGCTGTCACATCTGTACCTATGTAGAATGTGTCCTGCCTGGTCCCTCTGTACAGCTGTAAAGCTCCAGACCCATTTTGGTGGCTCCCAGAACAGTCACCTCCTTCTGGGAGCTGCTGAGGTAGAAGCTAATGACAGCAGATATCGTGTTGGATCATCAGGTCACGCTGCCTTTGCTCCTGCTTCAAGCTCCTTCAGAGCAAGTAAACAGAGCGGGCTGTAGACTGGAAATGTGTCCTCTGGTACTTCTGCAACACAAACAGTGTGGGAATGGAAAAAGAGTCTGTTTATCCTCAGAGTGTTTGCAGATGGCAGCTCCTTCCTGCTCCTGCCCTCTGCTGCGAGCCAAACTCCCCAGTGCATCCCCCCAAGGCCACTGCTGGAGACTCCTCTGAGGGGCTCGTGCACTGGCTGCGAGGGAAAGGGCACACAGGGGTTAATTGTAGATGCACCACTCTAGGTAGGATATTGCACAGATGCACCTTGCTGCTACAGAACAGGACACTGGACTTTCCTTAGATCATTTCTGTCCTGTCCCAGGTGACACCAAACACTTTCCTGCCCACTCAGAAGCTGTTTCTGAGAGGAGAGAGACAAGAGAAGAGGTGGACATGACCTTCCCTACACCCCTCTGCTGCATCTCTGGAGCCCACAGGTTCACGGCCTCTTCCCAACCCAGCTAAGCAAGATGGAAACTCCTCTGGGGACACTTGCTGCCTCTCTCTTGTCAGGGACTACTGCCACCCTCAGATCTCTCAGCTAGGCTGTTTGTGGGAACAATTTTCCACTCAGTTCCTTCAGTGATTTGTTACACTTCAAATTTTCCACCAGGCTTAGATACACAGTCAAGCCATGGGAATTTCTGATTTTACCTGTGGATTCCCAGTGTCCTGTGTTGTAAAGGTGGGGATGGAGGAGTGCACAAGTTAGGGCCCCCTAATAAGGTAAAGAGAGAACAACAAAAGAGAAGATTGCTGCGCTGCTGAGAGCCTTGACACCTAAATATTCACGGGGACCACTGTCTTCTTCTTGTTCTCTGACAGACACCTGAGCAGGAGTTCAGGGAGGGCATGGCTGGATGAGAACTGCAGTCTGCACTTGCAAAGTACCATGCTGTGCTCTGATCTCACAAGAGGGAGATGCCATCTCACTCCAAACAGCCCATCTTCCTCCAAGAGCAGTCACTCTTTTTACTGCCAAAGGATGGAAACATGCTTTTATACAGAGTTACTCATCTCACATACCTTAGATACTCCTCTAGGAAGAGGTGAGTTGCTGCAAACCTCTTGCAGAATCCTAGCTAGAAAACTAAGTGCCAGGTTGAAACTAATGCCAAGCCCACCTATGTGGTTTACCTAATCCTGACAAGCCATAACAGAATTTGGAGGCTGCATCTTACTCAAGAGGAAGTGATGGCTACTGAAAACCATTTATGTTTCTTCAGAAGGCTTATTTGCTTTTCAGTGTCAAAGTCACAATTACTCACCCAAACACACCCAGACTACAGCAGTGTGTCACCCCTCAATAATGCACTTCCTCTTAGACACTTGGGGGGCATCCTGCCCTGTCCTAGCTCCCTGCAGCACACCTGACTGTGCCACAACCAGTCTGTGGCTGTTCTCTGTCTCAACACCCTGTCAAAGGGGAGCAGCATAAAATCCCTCACAGGCATATTTTAGATGTGTAATCTGATATGCTTCATAAAACATATCAACACATTTAAAAAGCTATTTCTAAAACTGAAGACCATGAGTCAAAAAATACCAGGGAGTGGAAAGTGTCCCACATGCCAAACAAGAACCAGCACAAATATGAAAGCCAGGGCAGCAGCCAGTGACACAGCAGGAGCTGGTTTTCCCCTGTCCTCTCTTGTATTCCAATGCTTGTAAAATTCTAAACTCCAGTGGGAAACAGAAGAGAAAATGCATGTCAGTATACAATGGAAGGGGGATGTGTGTGCATGATTTTCACAGCATTTAAATTCATTCTTAACTTTTCATGAAGCTTTGGCACTAGCCTGACTTGAACCTGACTCTATTTATAGTAGAGCTGAAACTCCCTTCGAGGTCTTTCCAATCATAACTCCTGGAGTGTTTCTGAGAATTTAAAAAGATCAAAACCTACCCTCCCTCCATCCTGATGCCAATCACCTTTCTAACTGCACATGACAGAGTCTGGCTGTCCTGTTCACAGCTATGGTCTCTAACATTACTTACTAAGCAGAGTGCAAGAGGAGGGTCACAAAGGACTTCTGAAGTTTTCTGGACCTGGGAGGGATGGCTGTGAGGCCAAGGCAGGTCTCAGCTTGCTATGCACAAGCTCACAGCTGCAGACCAGTGGTATTTACCCCACTTTACCACAGCAAGGCTCTCACTCAGAAGCTGCTGAACCCAGATGTCAGTGTTCTCCTTAACTGCAAACTTCTCACAAATGCCAGCTGCACCACCTCCAAGTCAGCAGTTTCAGTGTCAGCCTTCATCAGCTCTTCAGCTTGTCTGTCACAGTATGGTGCAGCTGAAGCATCGACCTCACCACTGGTACTAACTGGGTCATTTATTCCACTACATCAGTTTGCTCAGCTGAGTATAGGAAACAGTGCACTAAAGGTAGAGGATGCTGTGTTTCTTTGCTAACCTTCCAAGGCCATATCAAAACACCAGAGGAGATAGAGAGCAGAAGCAGCAGCAAATGCCTCAAGGTGTCTCCTGGGGCAGCAAAGACATATATTTATATAAGAAACACAATTCAAATCAATCAAAGTGCTTGCATAAGTTGGGTTGTGATTTTTGCAAATATGAGAATTACAAGAGAAACTAGAATTAGGTCAGCAGTAAAGGTTTTGTTTTGTTTTGTTTTTTAGTTTTGCCTGAGAAAATACAGAGGAATCTCTTTCCTTTAAGGCCACAAAGGGTGAGAAACTTACTGGAATCAAGAATTCATTGGTTACCAAAGTTCAGCAGACATTCACATTTAACACTGGGAAGATTTGAGGCTAAGACAAAATCAAAGTAGAGTACAAGTAGCCATAATAGATACAGAGGTGCTTCCGAAGTAAAGATATAACCTTTGTTACTTTGCAATAGTTCAGGTGAATGAATCCTACAAATGCATTTCACAGAAAAGCATAGAATAGCTGAAAGTGAGAAGGGACTCATGGAGACTGCCTAATCCAACCCTCTGCTTGAATAAGCCCAGATAGAGCAGGTTATGAGGACTGAATCCTGTCACATTTTTCATATGTCCAAGAATGCAGACTGCAAAACTGCCCTGGTCAACCTGTGACATGGTTTGACTATACTAACTATGAAAACTTTTTCTTACATTTAAATGAAATTTCCCTGATGTCAGTTTGTCCATTACCTCTTGTGCCATCACTGGACACCACTGAGAAATCTGGCTGCTAATTTACTCCTCCCCTCAGATATCTATGCACATTGATAGGATCACCCCTCTGAGCCTTTTCTTCTCCAGGCTGAACAGCCCGAGAGGTCCTAGGGTCACTCTGTATTTACACCACTGATGTATGGCCTCCAGTAGTACTTCATGCCACTGATAACAGCCTGCTGAGCCAAGCAATTCAGCCACTTCTCAATTCACCTCACTCTCCATTTATCTAGCCCATATTTCATCAGTTTTTTTCTGAGGGTTTTTCAGCCAAGTGTTGAAAACCTTACTGTGGTCAAGATAAACAACTTTGACCACTCTTACCTCACCCACCAAGCTAGTCCTCTCATCAGAGAAGACTATTAGATTGGCCAAACACAGTTTCCCTGTTCCAAATTTGTGTTAACCACTCTTAGTCACCTACTTGTCCTTAATATTTGAAAATTACTTCCAAGAATATTCACTTCATCAACTTCTCAGGGATCAAGGTAAGATTGACCATCCATTAGTGTCTGGGTCCTTCTCCTTACCCTTCTTTGAGTGACATTTGGCTTCTTCCCATCATTAGGAACCTCCCCAGCCACCCAGGGAAGTTCAAAGGCAGTCAAGACTGGCTTTATGATATTGGCCTTTTCCTTTTGTGGACAATGTATCTACAGAAGCTTGTCTTTTATTGTTTCATGTACCTCACCACATTCAATTCCACATGGTCTTGGCTGTTCTAATCCAACTCCTACTTGCACAGCCTCCCTGTATTCCTGTGGGATCACCTGATCCTGCTTCTACATCTTGTGCAGTTCCTTTTTGTGTCTCAGTTTTTGTCAGGAGTGTCTTGGCCATCCATGCAGATCTCCTGCCATATTTGTCTGATTTTCTGACACTACTGTGGACCTGAGTTCATGAGTCTTGAGGAGATCATGCTTGAAAATCAGATCCTTGGGACTTCTCTCCAGTGCTCTCTCCCATGGGCTTTCTCCAAGCAGATCCCTGAAGAGGCCAAAATGTCTTCTCTTAAAGCCAAGGGCGATGATCCTGCTGCTCTTTTGATTCTGCTGCCTCTTCTCAGAATCCTGAACCTCACCATCACATGATCACTGCAGTCAAGCCTGTCCCAAACCTTCACATCCTTCATAAAGGTTTCTAGGTACAAGCCCACCTCCCCTTGTCCCCTTGTGATTGCTCCTCAATCACATGTGTCACAAATTTATCATCACTGCACTCAGAAAACTGCTGGATTCTTATGTACTGTTGTGTTTTCACCCCAGCAGATTTCGGGTAAGCAATTACCTATAAAACTGCGGAGAAAAAACAATTGTAGGAGTATCATGAAAAATTATAGATCCACAGATCAGTGAGCTAAGATGAAACATTTGCAAAGTTTTAGGGAATATGATGAACTTACACTGAACCTTGAGAAAGTATGTACACAGATTCAAAGAGGCCTTGAGCAACCAATATAAATTGAAATGAGAGTCAGGATTACTTTTAAGGAAAAAGTAAAGTAGTGAGGCTGGAGATGTTCCTCAAAGTTTAGTTTAATTTTCACTAATCACAGTAGGTTTATGATGAGAATGCTGGGAGGACCAGGGTCTGAAACCTTCAGCACTAATGAAGACTGAAATTTAAGCGTGAATGTATTCATTCGATTAAGGCCTTTGACTCCAAGAGAAGCTGAGGAATTAAAATAACAGGTTACATATTTCTTGAGTGTTAATCATCTCCTAGCACCTTTAAGAAACAAGTAAACACAGTACACAGTTCTTATTTTACAGTTTAATTCCTCTTTCTTCATATTTAGGGGAAGAGAGGTAGGGAGATTGAGTAACTTGCAAGAACAGGTATTAGCATGTAAGAGTTACTGGCACTTCATTCAAAGCTCATTTCAGATCACACTCCTCTCTGACTATGTTTCCAGAAATCCAATTATAGCTGGCATCAACACCGATAGTTTTTAAAATCTAATTACAATGGAAGGAATGTGGTAGAGTAAATACCTTCTTGTCAGTGTTTGATACCTTGCCCCACAAAATTATCCTGCAGAAGTGAAATTGAAATTCTAGCTTGGATAAAAACACCAAAATCTAGGAATTGTCTGGATGTTGCAAACAGCAGGTAACCAGAAACATCAATGTCCTGAGCTGGGTGTGGGTCCAGCGGGGAGCCACCAGGACCGGGTGAGATAAACCATACATTGCATCTGCAGGTTACAGCCAATTTTTTTCACAAGCACCAGTGAAGGAACAAGAAAAAGCTTCAAAGGCAACTTGGAAGGGTCTAAAGTGTGTGTAGTGCATAAGGAAAAGGAACTGAGATTGCACTAAAGGCACATTTCATATTTAGAAGAATATTTATTGGGAAAAAAAAAAAAAAAAAAAAAAAAAAAAAAAAAGCAGAAATATCCACAGGACCCACCAAGCATTTACTACCAATATCAGATAGTAACAGCAGTGTGTTTTGGTACCACAAGAGAATGATAAACAAAACCTACATTTTATGATGGTTTGTATGTGAAAGTCCCATGCTAGGCAAAGGGGAAAATGAGAATCCTTTCATGTGCAGTGAGCAGAGACTGCTTATATGCATCTTTGAATCATAATTTTAAAAGAGAGAGGAATAAATGAGACTGCCAGGGGAAGGATTAAAGAATGATATAAAAATGAGTGAAATAAAGTATCTGTGATGAAAATCCATCAAAATGTCCTAATATTGGATCCTTTGACACTGCTAAAATTTTTTCATGGGCTTACTGGAAACATTCAGAGAGACAGAAAAAAGCATTTTTCTACAGGAAAGACACTTGAGGAGGTATGGTTAAATACACATTATTCATTTCTTTGCCATAGCCTGGATTTGAAGATGGATGGATGGATGGATGGATGGATGGATGGATGGATGGATGCTGCAGAAAAGATAGGATTTTAATGCTACCTAGACAGAGGCCAGCCAACATGTCCCAAGCAGGGAGGAAAGAGAGCAGCCCTGGGGGTCAGTGTTAGGTGCTCCTTTCCCAAGCACCCCCAGCATGAGTTCCTTGGAATGGGAGAGCTCATCCTCCCTGTGCTGACTTCACTCAAAGAGGGCTATTGGGACTGGGGAGAGCTGTGGGAACACCCTCAGGCAGCAGCAGTGGTGGCTGGGGGTTCTGCCCAGGACTGGGGGGGAGGCAGGGTCACATCAAAGCCTCCATCACTGGGAGCATCGCAGGCCCTGGAGCCAAAGTGCAGACCAGTGGAGGGAACCTGTCTAACCATTTGTGGATCACACCTGAGAGATGGACAGCAAACTAATATTGAATGTACACAAGAAGCAGCCATAAACCAGCATTATAACAGTTTTGGACCTACAGTCTATCTAATTTTTCCCACCCCACATTCCCAAACAGCTTTCTTCTTCCCAGTGCCTTTCTGAAATGAACAGTGCTCCGAGTGCTAGTTGTGTTGTTGGCATTTATGTGATTTCCAGCCAGGTGACTTTCACAGACAAATGGCAAAACGCAGAAGATCACTAACCCAAGATGACTAGCAGAAATATTTTTTTTATTGTAAATTTTCTGATTGAAGGAAAGAACAGTAAATTTCACACACTTCACACTAGCAGAAAGGAATGTCTCTTTATCACTTCATTTCCTTGCTGCCATCAGACATACTGTAACTGTCAAAAAGAATCAAAGAGTAATGGCTTGCAGCAACAATGCAAACCCCAGAAAATAGCTGAAATCTTTGGAATAACAGACTGGTGAATTTTTGGATTTACTGAGGCAGGGGTTTTATTAATAATGTGTCTGAGAAGAAAAGATAAATTTTATTCCAAGACACTGCTGGAGGCTCTGAAGGATCTATCCTGCCATGAAATTCTGTTAGGTACTTATAAACCTCTTGTGCTTTTCATTTATCCACTCCAGACATAAAATCTTGAAGAGCTGGTATCAGACCAGCTCCCAAGCTGAAACAGGAAGAAATGTGCCCAAGAGAGACCTGAAAAGTGTCAGAGGGCAGGACTTGGGATTTCAGTGACATAAAACATTTCACACTGTTATTTTGTCTGTCTCTACCAGATGGCAATCTCACTTGATCCATACACAGATCTCTGTACCAGAGGACTCAGACTGGAGTCATTAACCAGCTCTCAAGCTCGCTCCAGCTCTAATTTGCTGATTCTTAAACTATATGCAGTGTATGTCTTCCCCCTACAAACCTATGTGGAAAATACTTAGATCCCCCTTTTGTATGCAACCTGGCTGGGTTTTCAAATTTTCAAATTCTCTCCACCCTCCATCTCAGCTTTACTTAAACTTTTCCAAAGTAAAAACATATTTGTGCAAGGGCTTAATCTGGTGGCAAAGGATTTTTGCTGATTTTTGTCCCAGATTTTCTTGTCCCAGACAGCACTGTAAAAAATGTTCTTGGACATTGATTTTGAAGGGTTTTGATTATTGTGGACATTTTATTTTGCTTCAAATTGTTAGAATCAGGCTGTTTCAGTGATGGTTTTTGCCCATTTCAGCTGGATGAGTAACAATGGAGTAGCCAAGGTGTTTACTTTCCTTGCTTGCTGTGTATGAGGGCTGGGTGAGAGAAGATGGATTCCAGGCTTGTGGAAGGCAGAGGAGGGCTGGCACAGAGCATCCCACTTGCCTACAATTAAGAAGGGACCAGCTTTTATTTCTTTGATTTGTTATACCAGTAACAAGAAGGGTAAATCAATTAATCTAGACTTAGCAGTGTCACATTAAACAATATAACCATTAATTAAACCTCATTTTTCAGTGTAGATTTTAGCCTGAAGTAACAATCTGGTAACAAAAAACTCACCACAAAGCAGGGAGCAAAAATGGGTTTTCTTTTGGCATGTCTTATTTTGGGAAGACTGAACAAAATTACACATCTGAAATGAAAATTGCGAGTATAGATTTGTATGTGAGGCTTTGCCTGTTAAAACATGCTTTTCGCCTGGTCCTCTGCTTTTTGCTTCTGCATCATGTTAGACAAGATGTAAGAAAGGAAATGTCTGGAAAGAGACATTGACTAATACATAAGCAACATATTTTCTTGCTAAAGCTCAGTGAATTGTGACTCCAGCCACTAAACAGCCATTGTGTAGTGTTCTTTTTCCCCAACACAGGCTTTAACCAAGCTTCCTTGAAGTGGAACCTTGGGGGAACTCAAAGGAGGTGTTTGCCAACCTGCATTCCAATCTGTTATTGTAGGTGGTGGGAAGTCCGAAGGATTCCAAAAGGAACATTTCATACCTGTGAGACAGAGTTTGGAAGAGACATGGGCTCCCTGCTGTTAGGGGCAAACATCATTTTTCATCATTTTCGTCCTTATCCAACGAAGATAACAAATATGGGAAGAAGTCCCTCAAAATAGTTAGAAATCCCACTGGATTTGCAGTGAAATTTCTGCTGCTTCTCTGAACAGCCTGGGCTGAGGAAGACAACAAACTAGAACAATAAAGCATGATTTTGTGAGTGTTTACAGACCCTGAAACTGAGCTAATTCTTCTAAACAATTTTTTTCCCTAATCCCCCATTTCTTTTGAGGTGGAGTTTTATGCATCACATTCCAAACAGTCACATTAAGTTGCTTCTTTAAAATAAAGAATCCCAAATTTTGCAAAATTTTATAGAGAAATTATTTCAGCTGTAATCCAAACATGTATTAAAGAGTTGTGGCAATGATTATTTTTAAATTTAATGTTTTGGTGTCTAAAGATGCTTTTTATTTCTTAAGTTCATCATAAGCTAAATGCTTATAGCAATATTTGAAAAGGTGTCCACAGACAACTAGAAGCAGAGGCAGGGCAGACAGTGATCATGATCAAAGCCTGATTTTACATACTCTTTCTGTATTTTCAGTGGGTGGTGTATATCTCTGTAAGGACTACAATTCTGAACTTAAACAGAAAAACAAGATACAGTCTCTAAGGAAAAGGATAAACAACACATTTATTTTGCATGGATGAGAAAAATCAGTAACATTTAGTGTAAAATTTGCTTGATCTCATGTAGAATTTGCCATTTACATTAGGTGGACTACTAAAAAAATCCTGAATAACAATTTCAATATGTCTGATAATAAGAATCTCCATAAAACCTTTTTAGGTTTCAAGAAAGATGGAAATAAATAAAAGCCCATGCAGAAGCTGCAAAAGCCAAGACATACAAACATATATCACTTCTGGTTTATGCATCTTTCATACAGATCCTTGACCGTGACAGGTATTAAATGTTGCTTTCCAAGATTCACCCACAGTTAAATGACACATCTTGGAAGAAACAGATCTTGCCAAAATTATATTAGTTCTTTTTTCACTGAGAAAACAATTATAGACTTGACTAAAAGAATATAGTTTATCCTTCTGTTGCTACTATTGTCATATACAAATTTTGCTTGATGTTTGTTATGCACAACTGAAATAAAATATTGCATTAACTCCTTATTTCCTAGCAGAACAAGCTACCTTAGAAATTTCTGAAAGTATGAAACAAGAAGATTGTACTTTGGCATAATTTTGACATCAGTATCCTCAGCTAAGAAGCTGATGTTGACTTCAAGGTACACACCAAGTTAATAGTAACAAAATGGTGGAAATTTGTTTTCAAAAAGAAGCATAAATATTTTCCTAAAGCTAGTCACTCACTTGTAGCTGAAAGAATACAACAAAACATGAGAAGATAACTTATTACTTGATCTTTATGGCCATTAGCCAATACTCTGGGTTTCTTCCTCCACCAGAAAAAAATCACAACTATATCAACATTTCATTTCATCAGTCTTAAATTTATGCAAATTCTGAGTACCTTGTGTCCCCGGTGCTTATTCATGTAGTGAAAGAATCTTAAAATATTGTTGAACTATTAAAATATATTTTTCATCAGTGGACTCTCCACCTGGAAATTTTAATCTCTGTAAGGGTAATGTATAATGAAAATCAAAAAGAATGACCAGATTATCTGCAGAGGTCTTCTACATTATAGTAAAGGGTTTTTTTTAATAAATTCTTTTATTAGAACAAAGAGCTGCTTATAGTATAACACGTTCATCCATAGACAAGTAAGCATTGCTGACATTGAATGTGGTCATTAAAGTAACTCCCTTCTGTAAACATGAAATGCCAAAACAGAAGAACAGGAAAGGAATTTTGCTTCATAGGTCATTTGAACTTTCAAATTCTCAAGACAAAATTGTCTTTCCTTCATTCAGATTTCTTTTGTTGAAAGAATGCCAGCTTTTTGGACAACTTTAAATATTACTGGAGAGATGAGAAATAAAGAATGTAGCGAGGCTTATTTGAATCTGAAGAAAGATCAGATTATGAGGTACTTACGAGGATGTTTGTGCACAGTTCAGAGGACAAATATTAGAAAATGATCCAATAATTTCTCTTCAGATTATCATTATGTCAGCTTCTTTAAACTGGTGTATTTATTGTGTTTATTCTTACCTTAAAGCACTAATGAAGAAATATATCCCTTGAGTAAACAAGGTTCAAATACTTGAAAATAAAATGGAAAATATTGAGATTTCAGAGCTTTGTCTTTATATTGAAGTTAACTAAACTAGGGACAGTAAGTGTTTTATAAACTGATGTAAAACTCAAAAATATCTTTTAACACAAGTAACTTTATGATAATTACCACTTTAAATAGTAAATATGTGCTCATATTTTAAGTTAAACAGCTATAAAAACATACTTTCAAAAGACAATTGCATGCCACATTGAGAGGAATAGCCTTTCTTAAAATGTCCCTGAAAATATTATCTTTGGGGTTTTTTGAGGATATCTCTTAATTTTATGTATGAAAGATGGTGCTCACAACTGTTTCCACTTCATAAGAAAGGCAGTTCTTGGTTCTGCCCCTGGTTCTTCCCCTTGGTTCTTCCCACAAAATATTGTGTTCTATTAACAGTAATAACACAGTCAACAATTCCTTACTTAGTGTCATGTAATACTGCTTTCCAACCCAGCATCATAACATAGAAGAAACTTACACTGAAGCAATTTAATATTAAATTACAATTTAATATTAAATTTTTTCTAGAACACCTCCAGATGTCCTGTGGGGTCTCAAGACAGAAGGACACAGCTACAGTGGTGACAGCCTGAAGAGCTGTGCCATATCTTGGGCTGGTTGTGACTACATGAAAAGCACGTTCAATGTACATGAAAGTACATTCAGATAAGGGAATGGAATTTCTCCTTGAATAATCTTCCATGGTCTATCTGGGATGTGAGAGTCAGTCCTGATTTGCGCCACACCCCTGCTTCACAAATCCTTTAAAAGTAAGGAAACCACTTCTTTGCTTTTAACAGTTTGTTACATTTGCAAGCTGTGGCTCCATCAAAGGATGCAACAGTGAGAAACAAAAGGTGGTGAATATTTTATTCTACTTGCAGTCTCAGCTGGAGGAACCTCCCCATCCATTGCAGCACTCTTGGACTCATTTATACTCCAAAAGTGACTTACCCCAGAACAACCAACACATGGTCCATAATTACTTCTAGCACCTTTTTTCCTCCCAACAACCTGTAGCTCAAGATCTCAGTGTTGAAAAATCCAGGTTTTTAATAATTTTAAAGCCAGTTATCTCTAACTGGACTTCCTAATATCAGGTCCTCAACAGCCAGCAGATGTTGCTACTGAGCAGCAGAAAGGCCAACACACCCCTTTCCTCCAAGGCTCTGAGTAAGTTGGAGCTTGGTCTGTGTCCACAAGCCCAACCCCAAAGGTTGACCTTGAGTCATTTGTGGTTAGACTTGCATGAAGGAAGCAGGGAATTCTGAACCCATTGAGACATGGGGAAGCTCAATGAACAACAAAGTAGACCTTGGAACAGAAAATTCTCTTCAGTATTAGGAATTTTCAGATAGTTTGTGGCTTTCAAATTTGTAACACCACATTAGTGCTAGACCACCGATTTCAGCTAACACTCATCAGCTTTATTCTAGTGTCCAATCAGTACATTTAAGTCTGTCAGACATTCAAAGACAAATGCTCTTTTAAGCTCTTTTTCAAGTAATGCCCTACAGCAGTGCATGGAGGTCCATCTGTAAATTGTGCCACTCAGATTGGGAACTACATGAAGAAATTACAGTTCCTCTAGAGATCATCTTTTCTCATAGAATATGTTGTAAAAAACACTCAAGGAAGGAAATTCAAGGGGATTTTCTTATCTGTTAGTTTTCTGGACTCTTTATCTTGTCTTTGTTAGCAGTGAGAATGATGGTTTGCATAACAAAGTCATCCTGTCTCCAGCTGAGATCACTGCAGTTCAGGGGCTGTGCAGGTAGCTGCACTGAGGGAATTTCCATCTGCTGTGGAAGGGGTCAATACCATAAGATGACATCTTCATAATGGGAAGTGATTGTGCAAACTCAATGGCTTCAATGTGAACGTTGACCTATTTTGCAAACACAGTGTCAGCGGTGGGGAGGGGAGGAGAGGTGAAGTTTCCTAGGGAAATTTTTGTTCATTTTCTATTGCTTATTTCTGCTAAAAAGCCATTGATCTGGCATCTTTTGAGAAGGAACAGGAAACTGACTCTGCAATGCAAAAAAATATTCCTGGAAAACTGAAACTTCAAAATGCAGCTCTGCCTTTTTTGCTCACATTAGTTCATTCAAAAACTCCCCTGAGTTATCCCTGGGGAAATGAAAACACTGAAGGGAAAAAAATCTCACTATCTAACTCAATTGCTACTGAAACACTTGTCAGCTCTCTGGATTGTGTTTATGGTTCTGTATTAGTCCTGTCACTGATGTATATTTTCAGAGGAGAAAGTACATAATTTAACAAGGAATTCTGAGTAACTTTAAGCTAGGAAGCTCATCTGCCTTCACATTAATGCATGGACAGAAATCACTGGGTAGTACTTGCTCTGTCCCCCTTCAAAGCTGCACCTTGAGAAAACCATGCTTCAGACATGCAATATAAATCCAATTGAAAATCTTAGTCCTCCCCATAAATCACAGAATCTGTGATTTATATTACTAGGTTGGAAAAGACCTTTCAAAACATTGATTCCAACCATTAGCCAAGCACTGCCAAGTTCACCACTAAACCAATCCCCTTGTCCAGATCACCAGTGAAGGGATCAAACAGAACTGGCCCTAGTACTGAGCCTAGAGGGACACCACCAGCGCCTAGACTCCAGATGGATTTAACCCCTTTCACCACCATTCTCTGGGACCAACTCTCTGTCCAGTTTTTAACCCAGAAAACAATGCACCTGTCCAAGCCATGAACAGCCAGTTTCTCCAGGATAATGCTGCTGGAAATGGTGTCAAAGCCTTTACCAAAACCTGAGTAAACAGCATCCCCAGCTTCTCCCTCATCCATCAGGCAGATCACCTTGTCACAGAAGGACATCAGGTTGGTCAAGCAGCACCCACCTTTCAGAAACTCATGCTGGCTGGGCCCGATTCCCTGGTTGTCCTGAACATGCCACATGATGGCCCTTAAGAGATCTGCTCCATGAGCTTCCTGGGCACCAACGTCAAGCTGACAGGGTTGTAGTTCCCCAGATCCTCTGGGGGATCCTCCTTCTGGTCCTTCTTGTAGATGAGCATAACATTTGCTGACTTCCAGTCAACTGGGACGTCCCTGGTGAGTGAGGGCTGCTGGCAAATCATGGAAAGTAGCTCGGTGGGCAACTTGGTCATCTTCCTCAGAATCTTTGGGTGGATCCCTTCTGGCCCCATAGACCCCTGTGTGCCTAAGTGGTGTAGCAGGTTGCTGATCATTTTCCACCAGAATATGGTGGCTTCATTCTGCTGCCCATCTCTGTCTTCGAGCTTAGGGGGCAGAATACCTGGAGAACAACTGGTCCTAGTATTATACATGGAGGTAAAGAAGACATTAAGTACCTCAGGCTTTTCCCCATCCTTTGTCACTATGTTCCCTTTCACATCCAATAAAAGATGGAGATTCCTTAAGCCCTTCTTTTGTTGTTAATATATTTATAGAAACATTTTTAATTGTCTCATAAAGCTCCCTTTTGGAGCTCAGAGGGAAAATCTTAGCAGAGTTGGTTTTAAGTTGCCTTTTTCCATCAGGAAATGTCGAAGTCTGAAGTTTTCCTGCAGAAATAACCCTTTACTTACCCTCCTGAAACAAAATAGCACTGTAGGACTGACTGAACACAGGATGCAAGAAATATGCAAGAGTAATGGGATGTATCTCATGTGGTATGTGCAGCAAGTTTTACAGAAGTGTAATTTCCAGCCAAAGGTAGAATAGAGACATTGTTTTGTCCATTTTGTATATAAATGGCCTTTATTATCTTTCTAAATATTGAAGCATGTTTTGAAGAGAGGCCAAACAAGAAAAAGAAATAAATAGATTACAGAATTTCTAAAAGGTTCATCTATCTTCTTCACTGTTTAGACATATATAGATTACTATCTCTCTAACCAGCTTATTTGCTAAGTAAGGGTATTGATATCCTGCTTGAATCAGAGGATAAACTAAAACCCAACAGACACATGTATTCAGCAAAAAAAGTAAGATGTTGCATGGTGAAATATTACAACACTTACAGCACTATTACCAACAACTTTAAGAGTATAACATTTACATTCAATATCTCATTATTTTTTTCTAATTTAGTCAAAGCCTGAGACAAGGGCCTAGTGAAATCCTACAGAAAAAGAACAAGGATTGCTGATGCAATGTCTCCATGGTAGCACAGCTAATTTGGCAGGACAGCCCAGTGCACAGAAAGAAAAAGAGGTTATTTACAAAGATATCTTTGATAAAAAGGGCTTTGGGGACAGGAAAGTGGTCTAGGGGGTGGGGAAGGGGGGAAGTCACAAAACATTTCAAACCTTTAAAACAAATTCTTTAAATGAGTAGGACAAAATAAATTAAAGAAAAAATTTCTTGAGTCAGTAAGCACAGTGAGTTTCATCTTTGTTTGCTGCTGTACAATGCTATAAACCACACTGAATGGCCCAGAATAACATTAGTGGTTCTGTGTATTGTAACCACTTCAATCAAGGCCTTTTGTTTTGAATCACCTGCCCTGCCTGCATTGGAGACCCTTTTATAGCCCAGTTGCAGCACAGAGATCTAATTTAGTTTCCCATACAAAAAGAAGCAAGGAAGAAAATATACCCATCTCCTTGCTTGAATCTACAAGAGAACAAATGGTACAACAAATGAACCAAAATGGCTAAGAGAATATGTTAAAATTTCCTCAGCTTATGACCCACAAGCAATTTGTAAATGATATTGTTACAGCATTCCTGAAGGATGCAGTTGTCCAGCTGGGCACACATGAAGGTTGCCTCGGTAGTGGGCATGCCTTCCACTCCTGTGAAGAGCAGAGGGGGTTAAGGAGGGCTCACCCTGAAGCCCAGAGAGCCATGGGCACAAGGCTGTTGTTAGCTCCTGTGGAGACAGGAAGAGCAGAAGCGCCTCAGAGGATTCAACATGGTTGTTATTCTCTAGCAGAGAGCTCTCTTGATGTTGATCAGGCAATGTACTGAGACCCTGCCTTTGGCCTTGCCACAAGTCTTTTGCAGTCCCCTTCCACATTTTGCCTGTAGAAAGAGCTCAGTGTATAGGCCCATAGGGGTTAGTAAAGCAACAGAGGAGCATTTCTGTTTAAAAATAAACTCTGGCAGACACTGAAGTGCTGGTTTCATGTTATGAGACAACTCAGACCAAGGAATCCATCATATCTATCACTGTGCGCATGATCACCTTTCTTCTAGCTGTAAAAGGATGACATTTACCCCATCAATTCTCTGGCATGGAGTGGGGCTCAGACAGAGGCCAAGTACCTTGAGGTTCTGTGAAATGGCTCATTTGCCGAGACATAAAGGTTTCATGTGGGAGCAAAATGCCCCAGGCTGGCCATGCTCCCTTACAGTGCCATGAACCAGAGTCTGCAACATCCAACCACGCAGGTGTCTTTCCAGCATGAGGTCATGTCCAGCATGTGATGGGGTCACGCCTCTCAGCACCGTGGGTACAGTTCATGCTCTTTTGTGTTCTGGATGCTACAGCAGTAAATTTGACATTGCTCTAAAGGCAGCATTGTCGCGCATAGTCTGCAGATGCGCATATAAATGCGTGGTTGATGCTAGTGAAAACGCCATACAAAGTAAGTGTGTGTGCGTGTGAAATATGTAGGTTCAGTGTGTGAATTAGCAAAACACAACCACAGACTTCAGAATACACATTCATGAAACATAAGCATGAGGTCTCCTTCATGGGGCACATTCAGAGCATCCTTGTCTTGACTGACCCTTTCTTCTGGAGGAAATTAATTTCCATTTATAAACAAAAGGAAATAAAATATTTTTCAAGTCACCTATCTGGATCTCCTCATTAATTTCAAGTGTGATGTTACCACTTACTAAAGAAACAATCCCACTGGTTTTCCGTCTGCTTGCTACTTTCTACTACGAACGATTAATGTATTAGAAAATTAACTTGCAGATGAAAGAAAAGAACAGCCTGTGGAAGTTGAATAATGACCTTACTTTAAGATTTTCCCTTGAGTAACCCCCACTGTTGCCTCTTACAAATGCAGGAAAAATTATACGTGCACATCTTTAATGTCTTTTTTGAATGCTGATGAAATGATTAGTGCTTTGGGAAAGTCTGTGCAGATGAAACAACAGCAGGAGTAACAGTCAGTGATATTGAGACAGCAGTCTGGGAACTGCTGTTCTGCAGTTCTGAAAGAAAAATTAGCATGCTAGATTATAATTAATAGACTAGAAACAAATTAAGATAATATGGTGTGGGGTTTGGAAATCAACGAGCTTAACAAATTTACAGAATGCAGCTTTCTTCACAAGTTAGAAACAATAACTCATTGCATGTTTGGACATTATGCACTTATCCTGCAAACACGTGACAATGTGCAATACCTGGTTGCGGAGGGGACCAGAGATCTTATCATTGCACTTCACAAGGGGGAGCCTTTCTGCTTTGGTAAATTAATTCCCTGGGTCCTCTCTCACTCCTCTAGCACCTGGTGGACCTATTCTTGCTCTTGGACTTTGCTGGACACTTTTTAGCACTGTCTACAAAAGCCTTCTCTGCTGACACAGAAAGCCATTTGAAGGCAACTCTTTCTCTGTTGGGGTGCATATGCCAGGCACAGTCTGGGCCAACCAACACTGCCTGCTTCAAAGAAGTATTTCATATATGCCCTTGGACAAGTCTTGTCATTTGCTTTGGACAAGAGTACAGAACCCTCTTGCACTGCTGTTCAGAAATTGTATAAATACCACAGAACCTATGTTTAATGCAATGTAATAGATGTTTTCTCTTAGTAGTAAAGAGTTCTTTCCATTTCTTATGTAGAATGCAGATTTCATGGACCAGAAGGCTTGAAAAGTCACACAGCTGTAAATGGCACATCACTATTCTTCCAGGAAACAGACAAGAGTCTTCATTCAGTGATCCTTGCACACACATGGGAATAGGGGAAGAGAATAATCTTATTCTGCCCCCCTTTATATCTTAACCAAAGACGAGTCACATCCCATGTACACGGGAAATAAAGGATTACTCCCTCTAGGAAACACCTCAAAACCACCACAGTTACTTTGCCATATTTTTCTGAGGTTGCCTTGCTGTGTCAAAGGAGGCAAGAAGGATACATGGCTCTTTCCAAGGGCAGCATTTCCTGGTGTGCCCTGCATGATAGCAAACCTGCTGATGGCATTGTTGCCTTCTAGAATCAGACTGCCTTGAATTTCTGAATTACTGTGACCTTCCCTCAGGATGGACAAAAATTTAATTCCCAGCCTGGCCTGGCACCAAGAAAGATCCTATAGGACTTTCTTAAGGAGAATGATGTTTGAATTTTCTCTTTCAGATAATTCCTCCCTTAATAACTGCAAATGAAAATTGGAGGCTAAAGACTTCAGTCTGTATCTGGTCCTTGTTTGGCTTCACTCTTCAACCCTCTTGATGGTGGGATTAGGAGGAATGCCTTTCAAGTTTGTTCAAGAGGCCATGCGAAAACCAAACACAATCTTAGCTACATGGCTGAGAGACAAACTTACAGTTCACAGACAAATAATTTCAAACTGGATTTTTAAACTGTAGCTTCAGATGGTCTGTAAATACATGACAAGTTGTTATATCCAAGTTGAGGACCAAAGAGAGGATGCATGGATGAATGAAATCAGATGTCAATGAACACATTCCCTTCTCATGCCATCTTACTCCATTAAGGTCTCTTAAGTTTTCCTAAAATGGTAAAAATAGCTACCAAATTAAACAACTTGTTGATCCTATAGCCTCCTTTTACTGGGGTATCTCTTTTCATAATACTGATCATGTCCAATTGACATCCTCAGCTACTGACCACATCCAACTGACATTCTCAGCAGGATTTGTTTCTAAACACTAATGTAGCACAGAAAGGATATAAAAAGTTAATGAATGAGAGAGAAGGAATGATGTATGGGGCTCCAGAGGAAGACTCAGTAGATATAGGTTAGATTTCAGGCTTTTTCATGGGCTTCCCACAAAATGTTTGTCAAAAATCAATTCATTAAAATGATAATTCAAACAAGGCCAGGGCAAGGACCCAAGTACTGGCTCACAATTGTCTACAGTGTTTAATTGTTAACACACTCTTTCACATGGCTTTGGCCCATGCTGACTTGATTTCCCCAGACAATGTCAATGCTCAGTTCAGAAGACAGCATGAAGCAGAGACTGCCCCAGTGGGCAGTTTGGACAGAAGAGTTCTCCCTTCTCCAGTCACCATGGGGGAATGCTTAGTCATGTGGCCACAAAACATACCATCACTGGCCTGAAGGGCTAGAGAATAGGCCCTTCCTACTTTATTTTCTTATGTAGATATAGTAACTTCATCTTTCCTGCCTTGCTTTGGCTGCCTTATTTAGACTGTAAATTCTTTGGAATGAAGCAACCTTTTAATATGTATTTTAATGATGCCTGACACAATGAGATGCCAGTCTTTGCTGGGGGTTGTCTTTGCTACTGAAAGGACTATTAAAGAAAAAAATAAAATAAAGAAAAAATAAGGAACATTATTCAGCTCTCAAAACAGCTCTCAGTTATTCTTCTTTTAAATCCACCCATGTCAACAACATATTTTCATCCTACAGTGGGACTTTGCAGCTGTCAGAATTTGCAGTCTCAGGACTGCAGCACACGTTAACTTTGAATACACAGCAACAGGGACTGAGAAGTCAAGCAAACTGTACCCAGTGATCTCTCACCACCACCAAAATCATTCCTGTGGCTCAGTCCCTCAACTGTCCTACATCATGTAGCTCTCACAGGGCTCTTGGTGGTGGCCTCATGCCACCAGCAGCCTGAAAGGACCCACATGCAGAGAAAAGCCTAAAAGCCTTTGTTTGGGACCAGACTGTTCCTGTTGCTGACCTCAGGTCAGGACAGCAGCACGGTTAGTGTCCTGGTAAAAAAGGCAGCATTAAAAACAAGCATTTGCTACTTGCCTTGAATTGTCTTGTTTCTTCCAAGCCAACCTTACAAACAGTTCATCAAGACACCCACCTGGAGAGATAGAAAAATTTAAAATATAGATAAAAAGGCTTTGTCAAAAGCATATTGGAACTGGCCTCTTCCAATTCTGTTCTTAACCAGACTAATTTTCAGCATCACTCTTACTGACAGTCTCCCCTCCAACTGTCCTGCCTCAAGAGCACTTAGACTCCATCTTACTCCAGAGCAACATGTTAACATGATAGAGAGGCAAAGAGCAGGAAATTCTTCATCATTGCCTGCTCCTCATAACTCTGGCTCTTCCAAACATACATTTCTAGCTGTGGGCTCTCTAGAAGTGTCAGGGGTTTTCTGCCTTCCCTGGGACCTTATATGTACCCTCAGAAATGAACTCATTGCGCAGTGCAGGTAAGGCTTTTGAGAACCTTAAAGTTGTTTGTGTTTATAGCTATACCTGACAATCCACCTGGATATTACTCATCAACAGCAGAGCTCCAGATCAGAGAGTTTTTTGGCACTGACTATTACATCACTATTCCATTGTCATTAATGACATTAAAATGCCAAACTTGCCCCGTTTGCAAACTCTCTGTTGCACAAGTCTGTTTATCTGTGCAGGATCTCCCCACAGCCACTTATTAGCAAGGCAAATGCAAAGAGATTGTACTTTTTTACCTCAAATGCTGCTCTTCCACAGTTGAACTCAGCTGAATAAATCCTGATTTGCCCCAGGAGAGTTTGAAAGGAGTTTTTAAGAGTTGTGTATAACTCCTGATGTTCAGATTGATTTGATATGTTTTCCAAATAAAATAATTTTCTCAAAGAGAGTTAGTTCTGCCCAGTGTGTGCCAGCCACTCTTAAGTAATGTAGCACTATTGCCTTCTAAAGGCTATAATACAACCAATGTTCTATAGATGAACTTGTTTAGGAGCTCTGGGATCAATCATGCAAAATGCTTATCCCTCTAAATTCCCATGAGAAGCTCCCAGCTTTGCAATAGCAGATCCTAAGAACAATCCTAGCATGCTAAGTTATGCTTTGACCAAGTCAAATATGTAACTCCAACACAGCAGCAATACAGTGAGAGCCAGTGCTCATGAAAGAACTACATTTTCTTGCTGAGAAATGCTGTGTTGGAGCACACTGGGAGATCAGTGAATTGTGGCACTGAGCCATATTAACCTTTCCCTTTAAAAATTTTGCAGAAGGGAAACTCCATCTTTGTATTGTCATGTCAAAACCCATGATGGTTTTGATTTTTCAAAAAAAACCCATGTCACCACTAATCATAAAAGGGATTAAAAAGAAAATTTCTCGCAGCTAGGGATGATCAGCTAGGGAGAAATAACCACTGGATTTCCTCCTGCCAAGGTGGTGCAGCTCTTCCTCCCCATTCTACTCTATGCTATAGCTCCACAGACCATACCTGCTTCTCATTACTTCAAAAGATCCAGTGTGTTAGACTCTCACTCCATTTTTTTAACTGTTGCTCTCAGTGTCTAAGCAATAGCATCATAGAAGAATAGAATGGTTTGGGTTGGAAGGGACCAAAGCCTCCTGACACAGGCAGAGATGCCACCTATTAAATCAGGTTGCTCAGGGGCCCGTCCAACCTGGCCTTGACTTCTTCCAGGGATGAGGCATCCACAATGTCTTTTGAGCAAGTTGTCATTTATTCTGCAGTTGTCATTTATCTGCAGTTGTCATTTATCTGCAGCTCCTCTCTATGCTGATTGCTTCCTCCTACTCTGTGCCTCACTATTCCCTGAGTGTTATGCCTTTTCCTTTATACCTGTTATTTGCAGTCTTGTAAGGTCTCCCTGGGAAAGAAGATTGCAGGCAAAACAGCAAAGCTGTTTTCTCAGGGACAGTGTTTGCTTTCTGAGAGCCAAGAATGCCCCATGATGCCCCCAGGTCCTGGATGACCTGGCTATGGAGCTTATAAAAGTGATAAGAACAGGGAAATTCTGGGGCTTTCAAGGTGTTACTAGAGGGTGGCTCAAGAATGAGACAGCTCTTTGTCTGATGGGTTTAGATAATTTCACAAACCTGCCAGCAACACAGAGTCCATGCTACAGCTGTGAGAGCTCAGACTCCTTTCCTCTCACTCCCTCTAGTCCCTGCCTTCCCTAGAAAGCACAACCATTATCCACAGCATATCTACAAACACAAAGCATGTGGATAGAAAGAAGCAACTATGGCCCTAAAAACAGAATCATTGGCATTTGCATTCCACAATTCTCTGTGTTCTTGTTTGAAGCTGGCAGCCAGACACTGTAAAAGTATAAAATCCACAGATAAAGAGTAAACCCACAGATTAATGCTGAATAAAATATTTTCTTTCCTTCCTCTAATTTTTCCCCTAAGAAAAATTGCCTGAGTTACATTCTTGATATCACCTCTTTGAAATAATTCCTTCGAAGATGTTACCATAGCCAACTTTTCTGAGTACATTACAATGCTTAAGGAACAAACAAACACAGGGCATATTTCATATCTGTTTGCCTATCTTTCTTTACTCCATGCAGGCAATATTTTTCAAATAAATCACTCTGTGAACTTCTGTGCTGGCTCATAAATCAGCAGCCAGGATAAAATATATGGCTAGAAGTGCTTTGTCTTGTAGTTCTGGATATAGTTCAAGAGGATGAGATCATTTCACCATTTTCATCATCCCACACACATTATACGTACTGGGGATGACTTGAGCACATGTAGTCCCACTGGCCTCATGCTGAGCTGCTAAACTCTTCCCACTGTGGTACCAATGTGTTGAATGGCTCCAACTACAACTGAATCCTAAGCTATACTCCAGCCTGCTGGTGGAATAGTAACATCCTCAGGCTGGGACATAGGCCAGGGCATTCTTGTTCTTTGTGCACTTGAGGTGCAGATGCCAGACAGAGAATATTTATGCCTTGGTCTCTACAGCTGCAGGTCTGAGGCATGAGGGTGATGTGCCATGGTCAAGGACAGCCTCTTGCCAGAGTGTACATGCTGTTGCCTCTGCTACAATATTTGCCTGATTCTCATACCATATCAACCTTGCACCACCTCCTGGGTTTGGAGGTTGTTAGCTTATTTGGGGAAGTACAGTGGCTTTGGAGGCTTGGGGCCTCCTGGTTGTCTGATGTGTTTCCACAGCTAAGTGTCAGCACTTGCTGAAGAGCAAGTAATTCTTAGCTATTTTATACCCAGAAAAACAAGCAGCTCTTAACAGTGTAGGATGAACTTGGCACTCCTATATCTTGCCTAGCTATGCATTACTCTCATAGTCTCTACTCACAGCACAGTTTAATGTTACAATTCTTCTCTACCTTTGACATCAAATCTTTCATCTGCCTGATCTTAACTTTGCCTAGCTTTAGTAATCTGGGATAAACATTTTGTGTGTTCTGTGTGTTTGGCTTATCTTGGAGACAATATCTGCTTTTAAGTTCAAGACATTTTAGAACAACTGACTAGTTTCTGAGAAGGAATTTAGAAAAATTGTTTTGTCCATGTTAGGGAAAAAGAATCAAACAAATAAAATCTTCCATTTGAAAAGCTTAACTACCCCTGCATTGGATCAGAGACTTTGCATCTGGAGGCAGGATATGGAGAAGTACTTTGTCAGTTATTCCCATAAAAGTGCTGTCCAAAGTTGGTTGCCTCTTAGCAAAGTAGCAATTTAATTCTTAGCAGAGATTTCTGCAGTCTTAGCATTTTCATTCCCCAAAGACCTGCTGACTGCTCCAGCTCAAGCCAGGGAAGCTCATCTGGAGGCAGAAAAAGACCTTTCCCAGTGCTCCAGCTTCAGCTTTTGAAATAAGAATGAAGAAAACTTCTCCCATCTCTGCTCCAAACATCATAACTGCCAGGCCCAATCTGCCTAGAAAAGAGCAGTTTGTAGTCAAACAGAATAAAAATTAGTTCTGTTGGCATAAATTGAGCCAGGAACTGTAGGAAGGGGTGTGGATACTAAAATGGCCAGAGGCTGGTAAGGACAGGTAAGGAGAGGGTGCAGATACTAGCTGGGATGAGGATCCATGGCTAGGTGAGAGATTAGTGCTGCAGGAGGGAAAGGACTGAGGTCTTGTCTTCCCAGATATACTTATTTCCCTCTGCCAAACTCCTCTTGGGTTAAGAGCTTCTCCTTGGGTGCCTGGGAAACAGGGTGTATCACTGCTAAATGATGAGAAATCCTTCCAACTGCCCTTAGCCCCTGCCGGGACCTCTCCCTCCAGGGCTCTGTGGAATGCTGCCAGATCAAAAGCTGATGGACGACAGCCAGAAGCCAGGGCTACCTGGAGTTTGTGATCCCTGGCATGTGTCAGCCTACCTACAAGCAGGAAACAGCTCCCTAAGCCAGCCAGGAGCCATCTGAAAATTGCTGCAATTGCAGGTGTTCCAAAGTAATCTCCGCTATAATTTTCACATCTACACAATAAATTGAAATATCCTACTTTTATTTCTTTTGTGTTCCTCATAAGTAATTTTCTTGCAGGTTTGGATAGGGATTTGACCAAATAGTTACTCCAGACAGTTAAAAATGTGTATTCGTGAGTATTTAAATGCATTGAAATAACCTGTTTTTTCCATGACTCCAGTGTTGATTCAGGAGGTACAGACTTGAGAGACTTCAATTCACTTTTTAGGGACCAGGCTTTTCAGTGTAAAGTCCCAGTAAGAGGGTACTGTGGTTTCAGAGAAGCTGGTTGCAAAGGACAAAATATTCCATATTTCTCCTGTACAGTAGCACAAGACAGACATAAGGCAATAATTAAAGTAATGCAGGAGTGACTACAGACGTTAACTTAGATACAATTTCTTGATGTTTGGTAATTTCAGATCAAAATGTGTAAAAAGATCTTCTGGATGAGTCAGATGGAGGTAAAAGATGCTGATCTTACCTCAATGTCTTTTATGCATTCTGGTTAAAAACCCCTTCCCAGTAACACCTCTATAAAATCCACTACAGGATGAACTTCAGAGCCTTCCTTCAAGCTGCAAGGATGTTTAACTATATGATTATCAAACTGAGTCTATTAAAAATGTCTTTTATTATTTCTGTTAAGTAGGACACCTGTTCTCCTATAAATAGGAAAATATTCCTCATAAACATCGGATTTTACAGCCATGTGAAACCTCAGTTAAATTCAGCATGGATGCTCTGATGCTAGAAAATGTCACTTCCCTGAAAGAGATTGTGTTGGGAAGGGACCTCTGGAGATCATCTGATCCAATTCCCATGCTCATGCAGGACTCTGTCCACTCATGTTCTAAATATCCCCAAATCTGCAGATTCTACAACTTCTCTGGGAAACCTGTTCCAGGACCCAGTCATCCTCTTACTATAAAGTGTTCACTTATGTTGAGACAGGACCTGCTGTGATTCAGTTTGTGCCCATTGCCTCTGGTCAGGTCACTGAACACAGTGAGAAAAGCCTGGCTTCACCTTCTTTACTATTCCCTCAGATATTTATCTATATTGATGAGATACCCCTGAGCCTTCTGTCCAAGCTGAATGGTCACAGCTCTCTCAGCCCCTCCTCATCTATTCGATGTTCCACATCCATAACCACATTAGTGAGTCTTCACCAGTCTCCCTCCAGTATATTCACGTCTCTCTTGTACTGGACAGCTCCAATCTGATGCCCACATTCCAGACACGGCATCGCCAGCGCTTCAGAGAGGGAGACAATCACATCCCTTGACCTGCTGGTAATGTTCCTCCCCTTCCACTGTCACAAAAGACAAAGATGGACAGCTGTCACTATTGCTATAACTGATCACATGGTAGCCAGCATGGTGTCCTGCCCTGCAGGCTGGCAGGCCACATCTGACCATTGGGGCACCCCACGTGCCAGAGGAGAATGTGTGTAATAGCTACATCCAGCAGCCTCCGTTTCAATGGACTTGCCAAATACACCCCACCATGGCAAAGTGCAGTGACATCACCAGCACAAGTCATGATCAGCTGGAGCAACTGAAAATACAAAAGGCTTTTGGAATAGAGTTCTTAGATTCCCTCCTTGCTTTTAACTGGACAGATTTTTTTTTCCAACTTGCTGAGGTCTCTGCCAGCCTGTAGCTATGACAAACAATATTCTTCTTCTCCTCTTTGAATGACCCAAGTGAGGGATGCTGTCAGCAAAAGTTGATGGATTGAAGCTGATGTGAGCTGTGAAGAAAGATCTCTAATTATAGAAAAAAAAAACTTTTCTGTAATGAGGAAATTATACCCTTTACATTAATATCTACATAAAGGATTTTGTTTATTGCCCACTTAAGCCAGCATGATAACATCCTTATATTCTGGGCTGCTTTTTCAGGTGATGAAGTGATGGTATTTGGAAAATTCATTAGAAAAAGAATTTTAAAATTTTATAACATTAAATATTATAATAAATATATTAAAAACATTACATTTCCCCTCCTCCCAGCCACTTCCTATCTTCCTGTGCTTCCCTTGTTTTAGGAGGCAGACCTGTCTGAGGAAGCTTCTCCACTTTGCATTTACCCATGGAGAAAGAAGACTGACAGAGCAGGACTCATGCTCCTGTCTAACCTATTGGAAGTGATCCCTTTAGCAAAGGGATTTCCTTCTCTCTTCAGGCCAGCTCAGTCCTTGCTGTTGGGGTGCCCTCAATACAGCCTGCGTGGTAAACTAGTTCTTGACATTAATGTAAATGCCCTCCAATGGAGACTGATGCAATACCACACCCACACAATGCTGTAGTGCAGATGGGGTTCTATTTTTCCTCCATAGGACTAGATCTAGTCTTTTGTCCTGGTAATATCTGTATTATTTCCTACAGTAGCCAAAAAAGCAGGACCTGTTGTGTCTGTGATTCTGGAGTCCAGCCACTTCATTTAAATCTGCAAGGAGGAAGGTTTTTGATAAGGAGGACCCTAAGACCTCTGGTTTTTGCCACTTTAAATAAAGGGGTTGCTTCCCCATATCATACCATGAGCTCATGAATGCCTTCCTCATGCTGAACAGGAGAGCCATCAATGAAGGCTGGGTAAGAATGGGCACCTTCACTTTTCATGGTTGTCAGAGCTGAAATTTTGGTGTGACAGAGCCCTACCTCAGATGGAAATCACCTGAAATACTGAATTATGTGTGGAGGCAGCAAACCTGTCCCCTGTCACCAAACAAATGAAATGACTCACTATCTGGGTGTTACACAGCTGGCTTCTCAGAGGGCTGCTGTTGGTGCACGAGTCACATTGTAAGACACTGAGATCACAGGATCAGACTCTGAGGTCTATCACAAGAAGTCTCCTATACTAAACCATGAGGTTGTGTAAGTCCAGGGCGCTCCACTGCAGGAAATTAAATCTCTGCCTAGAACCATCTCAGAATCTGAGAGGACAGCTCTGCAGCACACAGCACATAATAGTTTAGGTGTAGGATGTATAACACAACAGTACACCTGGCTATAAAGCTGCAGTCATTTTGTTGCTTGATTGCTTCTTGACATATGCCCAGAAACAATGCTGATTGCCCCTGAGCTGGGCCAGCCATGCTTCTTCCTGCTCCTGGAGGCAGGCAATGCACAGCAGCATCCCAGACAGCTGGAGGCAGCTCTCACAGGTGCCTTGTGACAGCCACATGCACCCAGCCATGTCCCAGGGAGGCAATAGGGGTGCACTGCGCACCACCAGCCCCACCCCAGCCCTTGCATTGCTGCACACACAAACCTGCACACACAAGGAGGGCAGCAGTATTTCTGTAAAACCTGCCCCAACAGTTCAGCATCACTCAGGAATACCTATCACCATTAAATGCAGCGAATGCCATCAGATGCCAAGGCATTCTTTTTGATAGGGATGATTTTCATCAGTGAGGAAAACAGATCTCTTCTGGAAAAACCTTTTCCTTGTCACCTTGCCTGCAGCTCGTTTGGGCAATGGCACTCTCCATGAGAGAGAGAAATGTGTAATTTCTCAGGGAGTACGTCCAGGCCTATGGGCATAGAGCACATGCTGAAAGCAGCAACCTTCCCAGCCCTTCAGCTCCAAGAAGCATTTCTCTGTGTCATGCTCCCTGGACTTACAGATCACCTCTGGTCCCTAAACTCTCCCTGCTGTCTTCACTGGGAGAACAAAAAGAAAAGACTCTGGGGACCAGCACACTTCAAAAATAGAAGTGCCCAAAAAAAGGCTACTCAGACAATAATCACTGTGCAGATCTTTGAAATTATACCCTGGCCTTACATGCACCATGAGAGCAGAGGAAGGATGATCTTTCCTGAATTTGGCTTTTTTTGTGAATAGGGGATTTCTTCCACCCTCAGGAGACAGGGGAAAGGTGATTGCTGAATCTACAACCACGGCAGTGTAAAATAGGTCAGAGACTGTCCTCCAGTCCTGAGGTATGTCTTCATGACTGAATTGCTGAAATTTCTGGCCCTGCTTCCACTCCCCACTTTGTAAGATGTCCACATCCAAACTGCTCCATGGGAAGAGCCCGTTAGATACAATCCTGGGAGACAGATGGAAGGAAGTGTGTGGGCAGACATGGAGTCAGAGGTTTGACATGTGCCCTGCCCTTGCCTCCTGCAGAAGACATGGCTGTGGCTCTCTGCTCTCCCAGCCTTGGGACTAGCAGAGACACTGTGTGCTTTATTCAGCCACTCTACTCTGAATTCTCCAGCAGATTTGGATACCTGGTGCAGTCATCCCAAGCCCAAAAGACCAATGCATTGGTTGTTTATCCATATGAAGATTACCCCATCATTTTTCTCCATGATCCACAGAGGATTGGGGTAGAAGTTTAACTCACGTGGGTGGACCACCTGTGATCTTGCGGCCCTCTTACAGGGGCTTTAGGTCCTGATGTATTTTTATGAAATAAGGAATAAAAAATTAATTAAAAAGAAAAATTCTCATCCTTGTCATCCCATTCAAAACTCCCAATAAATATTTTCACTGAATCTAAAGAAAAAATAAAGTGTAAAAAATTATAAACCTTAAAATCTGAGTTTGGACTGTAAGGAGGCCAAAAGCTAGCCAGACTGGAATAGTTGGGAAGCCCTACAACCCACAGAGAAAAGAGCACAAAGCTCCCATTCCCTCTACTGTACCAGAGCTGCCTTCTGACACTGTTTTCGGGAACTTGCCAGCTCATTTTCTAACTTGTTTGTGAGACATCAACAGCCTCAAATTACAGCAGTCTGAACAGCCCAGTAAATATTTACACAAACCTGCTGGTGATGGTTTGAGCTGACATGCGTTACCTTTTGTGTTGGGGGGAGGCTATATTTACAGCCAACCAGCTAATGAACATGATCCCAGCCATGGTTTAATACAGATGGCTCTTTCAGCATTTGCGGCTTTCAAGTTACAGAGAGCACAAACTTCAATAGCCTTCGTTAGAAGGCTCAGTCTCAGCTCTCCCCGTTTTGTTTACAACCAGTCTCTCTTTGTGCAGTCAAGGGTTGACTAATGTTCAGCTGTTTGCAGCCAGCAATGCAGTTGTGTAGGACAGGGCTTGTTTCTTGTCTTTTTTCCTTTTTCTTTTTTTTTTTTTTTTCCTTTTGACACTGATGGCTTTTATTTTAAACTTACAATGAATGCAATTTCTGCAACGTAAATTCATTTTTGCTCGAATGGCATTTCTCCAGGCTGCCTCACAGAGCTGGAGCCTGGTGTGGAGGGAGTGTGGAAGGGGAGAGAAAGCCATGCCCAGACCTGCACTCTGGCTGTGGGGTTTGATAGAGGGCTGGAAGCTATCCCTTTCCAGTGTCACCCCTTAGAGACACATTTTATCAACACCCAGGTCTCACTGGCCGCTCTGGTTGGATTCCAGACTGCTCTAAGGAAGATGACTAAGAAATTTGTAGTTTATGCAATCAGTATTTATTGTAACAGCTGACTTTTTATGTCTTCTTTTTTAGCCATAATCTAAACCATTGGCTGAAAATATCTCAGTTTTTTGCAGCGCTACATCAAAGAAATATTTTAGATAAATGAGATAGGAAAATAGGACAGTGAGAAAACTAATAAAGGAAATTTAGACTTGTTCTGACAATTATTTCACATTGATTGGTTACAGTAGAAGCACAGATAATCTTTTTCTTTACTGTCATCACACTTAAAAACCCCAGACTCTAAGAAAAGGACTGATTCAAGACTATTTGTACTTAGTGAGTCAATACTCCCCAGTAGTCTTCTACTGTCTGACAAATGCTCTGTGGTTGAGATGAACTAATTTTAGACTGCATAATGCCACAGTTTTAAACCTACACTACTCTAAAACTAAATGCAGGTGAGGAATTCTGAATGATGAAGCATAGCTGGTTTTAGAAAAATGTATTGTATTGTGCAAGCATCTTATGGGCTGGTAGAATCTAATGTGTCTGACAAAATCTCACCAAACCAAGTTTTCAAGTCCAGTTTTCAAGTCACTGCATTCACATGGAGATCTATCCTGACAGCAGGTCTGACAAAGCACAGAAAATCTGTTTGGTTAAATGTCTCTCCTGAGAAAGAACAAAAGTACCAGCCTTCTGAAAATATCTGACCTTTGCAAGCTTGGCCTTGGAAGTTCCCTCACAAATCTGGTGACAACACAATAAAAAGATAGCTCAGAGAGATTTATGGCTGCATATAGCTGATCTGAAATCATTAATGGAAAAGAAGGTCTTTTCAGGAGAAGAAATGACCAATTCTCAAATGATGGGCTGGTCTGTACCTCTAAAATGAAGCTCTTCCTGTCACAATTTCACTGCTATCATTGAATGAAAACACCTGATATTCCCTGGTGGAGCAGGATCCCATGGTATTGGCAACTGCCCTCGAGTTTTGAAGTACAGACAGGTGAAAAGGCAGGTGGTAATGGCTGGAGCAGGAACTGGATCTCAATCTTCCCTTTTGATAAAGGTCAGGCCTGCTCTTTTAAGCTCCATGCTGGACCAGACTCCACTATTTATACTGAACATTATGTTCCATCAAATCTATTCCTGGAGTGGTTACACAGAATAAGTATTGCACCTCATGGAAGCAGCATCATTTAGTTAAATGCTTCCAGAGAAGAAAAGCCTTGGAAACAACAGAGTTCTTAGTAGTACTTTGACAAAACATTTGTTACCAGAACACAGTCTGTTAAGAGCTGTCCACATAATAACAGAGTTGCTGCCAAATAACCTAAACCAAAACTTCTAGGGGGAATTTTTGTTTTTAAATAAACATATTTTGAGTGAGATTTGGAGTTTCAGATTCTGGTAAAAAGGAAAAAAGGCTGATTAAAATAAAATATTACTAAATGTTATAAGAAAATTATTTGTTTCAAATAGACCTGGTTGTTTTTTTCCTATCTTTTCTTGCTTATAACTGTTCAGCTTCATGTTTTCATTTACCTCGGTTAGGAAACATCAGGTCTTGAGATTTGTCCCAGAATAAGAAGCGTGTTTTTGGGCTAGGCCTCCTGCAGCTATGTGTGTCTATGTAGGGACTGCCTGCTTCACATTTCCCCCTGTCTGTTTTGTGTTGTTTGTCTACTTCAATTATAAATACTCCAGGACAGGCAACTTATTGCTATGTACATCCGTTACACTCTTCCTTGCCTCTGGATGTTCTACCACAACAATAATTATTCAATGATACATGATGAAGTACCTCTGAAAGGAAAGTATGTGGTCCTAGGAGACCTAAGCATAGGTCTGTTTGCCAAAAGGAATTGGTTCCTGTTGTTGCAGGCCCCCAGCTGGGCAATAATTGGCATTGACTCTATGATTGTAGAAGATTGATCAATTGTTTTATTGCATCATTTTGTATTATATTATACTATGCTTATTAAGAAACTCAGTAACCTTTATAGTTAGTCCAATACAACTTCGACTTAATTGGTCAATTAATCTAAACAATATCTAGTGTCCAATTAAGAAATCACTCTTTGGTAAATGAATCTCCATGACACACTCCACATGTGCATAACAGCAGGTGCAACAAGTGGAGATAAGAATTGTTTCTCATTCTTTCTTCTGATCTTCTCACAGCCTTCCCCAGGAAAATGCCTGAGAAATTTGTGCCTGCTCTCTGTGGCCAGAGAGCAGCTGCCACATGTTCCTGAGTAGAGGAAATTGTAATTGTGGCTGCTTATCCAAATTTGGGATGGATGCAGGAATATCCTGTGACAAGTCTTCAAAATGGTTTTGAATGATTGCAACCAATTAGTGTAGATGGTGCTAGGGAGAGAAGAACAGGACTGTGGTGAGGAGGCAAGACTGCACTAGAAGATGCTCTTTCAGCCTTTTTCTCATTCCACTGATATTTTCCCTCTTTGGGTGGTGGCATAGCTGATTGAGAACTTCCCACTTTGATTTTCTGCAGAAATATCCAATTTTGTGAAATCTCTAATTTGCTGACTCTCTCCCATACTAGGGGTTTCTACCAGAGTGTCTGTGGTCACTTCTTATGAGATAACATCACTCCCTGAACTCTTCCTGACACAGGCTGCTTGTTCACCACCCAGGCAGGCTACAACATGCATGGGAATTTTGTACCTGAGTGTTTATCTGGGCTGTACTCAGACATGACACTCAGATGTATTGATTTTAGAATTACTGAAAAAACTGCTTGTGATCTGGAAAGTCCCCTCTCAGTCTTTGCGAAGAGCCCTTCCCAAGCAGTTCCTGGCATGAAACCAAATAGAAATTTCCTGGGTTTGGACTATTCTAATGCCTCATTCTAATGACAGTGCGTTAGTTCTTCGTGTCTCTGGAAGCAGTCAAAGGTCATAAAGGGGAAAACAGATCTCCTCCAAGGACATGTGCAAGGTCCAACCTCAACCAGCATAAGTTTGCTGTGAAGATGTAAGCCCCTTCTGCTGCCATTCAATTGTTGCTCCAGAGGGACTGCGACCCAAACTTGTTACACTGAGGCTATTCTGTTAACCAGGTCTGGAAAAGGAAAAGGAAATGGGGAAGAAATCAGAGCCTAAAACAGTCCTAAGAGCACTACTGAACCAGGTGAAAGACCAGCGTGTACCACACAAAAGAAATCAGGCAGAAGGAACCTGGAAACTGAGTATCACACTTTTTCTATAAACAGAATTAAAAGTTTATGCAGGGATATCATTAATACTACTTATGGTTACAGTGGTTCAGCATATTATAAAAACTTGTGGAGTAATCTAGGATGGAAGAATTCTGTTCATAGTGTAAAGCAAAAAATAACTCATATAAAAAAATGCATTGACACAAAGTTAAAACTCGTGCAAGGATAGAGTGGGCTGTTGATACATGTTTCTTTACAAATAGAGCTGCATCACTTAAAATTCAGGGATATTTTTGACATTTGATTTTATTCTTTCACATAATCTCCATCTACAAAATTTGGACAGAACTGCTCCAAATTTTTTATCAACTCTTTAATCCATCTTCATGACCATGTACAGAATAAGCCACTGAAGAGGGAATGTACTGAACCTCAGGGATGACAATTCTGCTTGGCTGAGCTGAAATGGACAACATGCGTGTCCCAGATGGCTTCAAAAAGAATACATTCTGATTAAGGAGCAGTGGGAACATTTTCCAAGTACATTTGGGTGTCTCTTATAAATTTACAAGGCAGATGCTTCTCCTTAAAATCATCTGCCTCACAGACCCTTTTTTCCCCCCTCTACTCAGATGTACATGTATATATTCCCCTCTACTCTGTGAAATGGTGAGTCCATTGCAGTTTCATGTACATGCTAAGCCCAGTTTTGCCACCTTCACAATGAATGATACCCTTGCTGAGGAGCTTAAAGAGGACGGGGTTGGGTCCTCACCTCACAGCAGATCTGAGAATGGAAGATGCCAGAAAAGAGTGAGATATGATGGGAAGGACTCTCCTGTATTCACACACAGTACCTAGAATCCAACTATGAGCAGAAGAGGGACTGTTCAAAATCCTCCACCATTGTTGCAGGATTGCTGTTTTGCATTTTTTGAGGTCCATTATCTTCTTCTGTATTTGAGCAGGCTGTGTTCTTCTCTGAGATTAAGCAACCAACCACCTAAGCAGCTAAGTAGCTTGTGAAATCTGTGGGCCTCTAGCACTACTGCAGAGTGTCTAGAGAAAGGTCTGCTGTGCAGCCACAAGTGCCCTGTTGAGATCAATTCCAGCACACAGACCGCAGGACTGGAGCAGTTCCTCAGGGCCTTTTTGGTACACTGGCCCTGAGGGAACCTCTTAAGTAGTGATAGAAAACCAAGGCAGTTGTATGAAAATACTTAACTCATCCACAGCACAGTGCATTTATAGCTGCTCAAAGCACATAAATGTTGCTGTCTCTGTTTTCCTTGGACATATCAACCTTTTATTGTCTAGGGATTTACACTGCAATGTAATGCAATGCCTTGTGAGCCCTGCACTATCAGGGTGTAGTGCAGGAGGTCAGAGGGAATAAGCTTGTAGCAATAACCATGGGATAAGCAACGCTGCAGCTCCCCATTTTACAGTCCAAAGCAGCACACACAGCTCTTACTGGAGATAGAAAAAAAGCGATGTTTGGTCCTCCTTTGGGTGCCAGAGCAGTTCTGTTGGGGAAGAACATGCTAAGTGAGGAAACTTCTCATCCCTGAGGATCCTATCTACAGCCACCCTCACTGGGGTGGCCAAGGGACTGGCAAGCAGTGTGAGAGCATCACAGGAGTCAGCATCACAGCACACGTAACTTAACCCAAGGTGTTAGAAACAAAATCACCAAGAGTGCAGGGTCACAGAGCACATCAGTTTGGAAGATGGGTTAAAGATGTCCTGTTCTGCCTAACAAGGCACATTACCTTGCCATTTGTGCTTCAACTGAGTAGAGACAGCTCACAGGGCCCATCACTAGCAGTGCAGTGTGCAGCAGCCTTTCATCTGAAGAATGTGGCTCTGCTTGCTGAGACTACTGAGGTCTCATTAGTCTGGGATTCAAGAGTCAGTGACAGCAGCTTCCCGCAGACACCTGTCAGGCACAGGCACATTTCTGTGTATTTATGGACATTTAGTGTGGGAAGGACCCTGAGGTGCTGTGGCAGAGACACTAAGTGCTTGGCAGAGTGCACTAAAGAGAGGGAAATAGTGTTTGTCAGTGCCCAGCTTTGCCCTGGCTGCAGCAATTTAGCAAACATTTCTGTTTTGAATATCAGGCACGCTCACAGAGACTCTTGTACTCTTAGATTTCAAATATACTGGGAGCATCAACTGTCTCAAAAGAAGAAATTGCTGTAAATATAACAGTCTTTCTGCTCTAAAAGTCACACAGAAAACCATGCAAGCGTCTGTATTTAATCTGCACATCAGTCTGACAGACTGATTCAAATAACCCAAACAAAAAATGAATAACATTGCTTTGCCTGAAGAATATTCATGTGATCAAAGAGCGGATTTTAAAGTCAAGTGCAGGGATCAAATGGTACCAAATTCCTGAGTATAACTTGTAGATTGGTGATCCAATTTTACTTCTTCAAGTCCTTTTCCAAGTCCTACTATCCACCTAGCAAAAAAAGATGTGCTGTTCCTCTCAGTGTTTTTTTTTACTCATAAGAAAGCAAATTCAGTAATCTGATCCTGACTCAGAGCTACTGGGATCATTCCCATTTCTGCAGAGACCTCCCCTGTGAGTTTACATGTTCCAGTTGGGCTCTGCAGCTGCTGGAGACGGTGCCCCACCACAGTGCCATGCCGTACTTTGGAAAGTCTGTGTCTTGTTAGGAAGCAGTGGGGCTCATGGATGCTGGTGTAATATTCCCTGTGCCCCTGTGCTCCTGTCTCCAGTTTCTCTGTGCTATAGACATGACCCAAGTCAGAGGGTGTTCCTCAGAGCAAGGTACTACTACACAGGAGAGCAAATTCATGACTGCACTCTCAAGAGTACTGTTTCTTACATCTAAAAAAGAGATGTATTTATTCTTCTGTGTCCCAAGGTGGCTCCGGGACTTTTCCTGAGGTGGTTGTTGGCTCTGAATGAACTGTTCCTGAATGGTCCATTAAAAACGGACACATGTACCTGTGGAAGCTCCCACTATTAATGTTCTCTAGCCAAGGCTAATAGTCACTTGTGATGGCTGCCTACAGGATATGGCAAAACTCTTCACAGAAAAATATTCCTTGCCTTTCCCAGCCTTTTATCCATGCCTTACCACTAACTCTTACACATGCATGAATTCCAGTTAGAGGTGAGCATTCACCTTTCAAGCTAAGAGGAAATACTACTACTACCTGTAAAACCTGCTGCCTTAAAGATGGCAGTGTGTGCTGTTGGTAGGGCATCCTGCAGCTGTCTGTGGTGGTGTTTGGTAGATGCAGAAAGCCTGGGGGCACATTCAGCCTGCTGTGACAGCTGGAAGTTACTTTTGTTGTCCTGGACAGGGCAAATGTGGTTTTTCTTTTAGTTTTTTATTTTTTAGAGTGGGGAGGAGGTGGAGGTGCCTCCTGAAGTTTTTCCAGATAGTTGAATTTTCCACACTTGAAGCAAGAAAGTCTGTTTATGTTGCAGTTTCTCTTCTTACAGCCCTATCCCAGACTTACTCCTCTTGCCTCTCCAATTGCTGTTGTTTTATTGGCCCCCTCCAAGTTAAGACAACCTCTGAGGAACTGACCCCAACAAGTGATTGCAAGAAGGTCACTACTTTTCTCTGCTACTTTCAGTCTCACCTCTCCATAAAATACAACCTCTGATGTTTTCTTCATCAAAAAAGCAAACTCCTTAGGGCAAGAACAAACTCCTGTTCTTTGCACCGCATTGGGCAACATGAGACCAGGGTCACCTGGGACAGCTGTCTGCAGCACAGCACAAATAATGGAGGCTTCACTACCAGGGCAAGAGGACAGAGTTTTCCTCTGAGCATTCAGGATCTCTGTTGCAGCACCCAGCAAGCAGCTCAAAGCTGTGCACACTGTGATTAATCTAATTCCCTCTGAGGACAAGACTGCTGCCATGGATGATGGGAGCAGGAATTTGAACTTGCTGAGTTCAGGGGATTCCCTTCCCTTCTTAGATCTCCTTTGTCTAGGTGGCAGCAGCAAATTTTTATGAATTGGAAAAGTCCCAGGGCAGGCCAGTTTCCAGCTCCTGCCTTCCCTGAGGCTCAGTGGATAAGGAAGAGGTCACAGAGGGGAGGGTGCCATGGGCTGTTGACACACAAAACGCTGCAAATTTCCACCCGCCTGGGGCTCGCCAAAAGGAACTGCTTGAATCAGGAAGTTGGGCAATGCATGGAAACACACTTCCCTTCACTCCACATTTCTGAATAGAGTTGTCACAACTCTTTGTTTTTAAATTCCTTTGCTTTCTCCCTGCTCTGTCCAAGGCATCTCTTCGTTTACAGAAAAGAAATAGCAATGCATATGGGAACTCCACAACCTTGAAGCCACCAGAACTGGCTGAATTCAGGAGAGTCAGTAAATTATCTCCTGCAGCATGCTGAGAACTGAGAACTGAGTCCTCAAGTACTGCTCAGGGGCCTTCCCACAATAGAGGTGCTGCTCCTAACACATATAAGAGCTACTCACCAGGTACAGTCAAGCCCCTGGTCATTAATAACAAGAGTGAGCTGTTTCATGCCAACTTCAAACATTTGTCCTCCATCTGATCTAGAACTAAAGCAGTATCTTTCCCAAGTGTCTGAAAGAGCTGGTATAAGGAAGGGTTTGGTCAAAGCTGAAAAACCCCACATTCAAATTTCTGTGCTGCTGGCTCTGGGGCAAAGTTTCTTTCCCTTAAATTACTCCTGACTGAAGAAATCAAGGATTTCTACCTAGACTTCCCACTACTACCATCAGCATCATAACCAACCACAAGCAAGCAAAGTGAGAGGCTTCCTCTTCCTCCCCATCACAACAGTCATGGCACCTCATAGCTAGAAGGATGGGGAAATTCTCATTTGAAAGTATTCTACAGATTAGGAAAGACAAGAGGTTGAAAAGTGAAAGCTGAACCTGAGCCTGCTTGGTTTGTTGTGCCATACTGGATGTCTCTTCATGGAGAAGTGGAGGACAACATGCTTCCATTCCTGGGAGAAAATACGGAATAAAAAAACAGCATTATTGATTATTTTCAAGAGCATCAGCTGGCTAGGCTTGAAAGTGAACAGAGATCTTGTCTCTATCCAAACTTTGAATCTCTCCTACCCCTCTTTCTCTCCAGACCTCAGTCCCTGCCCTCCAGAACATCCTAAGCAAACAACTGAGATTTCCTGTGCAGTGAGTCATGGGATGGAGCACAACAGGGAATACAAAGCAATGGATGAGGAAATGCTTCATGTAAGATGGGGGAAAGAGAGAAGCAGGGCAAAGGTGAATGGAAGGTAGAAAGAAAAGCATCAAGTAATATAGAGAAAGAGAAACTCTGACTCAACTGGAGATTGAACAGAAGAGCCTGCAAAGAAATAATAACTGAAAGAATATAAATGCAGCAGGAAGTGTTGAAGGGCTACAACGTAGTGAAAGAGGACATTGGGAGAGCAGCTATACAATGCTGTGAGGTCATTGCAGGCACAGGATGAAGTCACTCAGGGCAGATACAGGGTGAGGCAGGACTGTGCAGATGAGCAATGGCCAGGGTAGTAGGGCAGCCAGCAGGCAGGCAGGCAGATCTGCTCATTGGATGCAGTGAAGGATCAGACAGCTTCCTTGATAGGGAGTTGGCTGAGCACTCACCTTAACGAGGATGAATATTTTTTTCTGAATGCTTTCAAAAGTAGTGATTCCACTTCAGACAATGATGGGTGTTGTCAGAGAAAGGTATCAGAACCCAGAGAAACAGAGCTGTATCCACAAAGAAGTCAAAGCATGTGAAGATAGCTCTCCTTTGCCATACCTGTTACACAGTTATTTACACCTGTTCAAAGGGGCAGCAAATATTACTAAAATCAAACAGCACTTTGGACTGGTAGCATTTTATGTACATCCCACTTTTATGTACATCCCCAGGGGTTGTACAACAGAGGATTAAAAGACCCCTGCTGGTTCCCAAAGCTGAGTCTCCCCAAGCCAAGGGCCCTCCTGATACACCTGCACATGAGATAGGGACATTTTGTGTAGCCAGGAAAAGCAATGACCCGTTTAACACCACTTGGTGCTGGCCGAGGAGCAGTGAGCTGGACAGTGTGCTGTTCTGCCCACCACTGCTGCCTCACCCTCCCAGCCCACAGCTGCCCCATGGTGAGTTATCTGTGTGCTTTATCTGCCACATGCCTGGGTGCCAACAGCCAGACCTTCAGCCACAGCAAATCAGCTCTGCTTTGCTGAAATCCACCAGCCTAGGGAGCTATTCCAGCTCACCCAGGATGAGGCCTCTGGAGCACTGAGAGGAAAGGCTGTCTTTGTTCCCTGTGTCCTGATTAGTACACTCTGACCTGACCCCTGACTTGGTCTCGAAACACAGATGAAGTACAAATAATAGAGTTGCTGGATTGGTTATCAGAAGCTCACTCAGGGATGCACAAAAGTCTTTTGCCCTTGTGCTTTAAACCAAATATGTGTCAAGAAGGGATCACCCTGGGATAACTCCAGTGTTGCTGTTACTGTACAGTGCTGCAATACACAGCTAATGTCCAGTGCTGCAATACAGTCACTGCAGCCCCATCATCACAAAAAAAAAAAACAACTCCACACAATTTCAATCCCACCATGGGAATAAATGACAGAATAAACCCAAGGAAAAGAACATCTTGTAGAATCTAAAAGCAAAAGTAATTAAAGTCCATAACATCAAACTTTCTCAATTATCTCTTTCTCATTTATCTTTCTACAAAAACACAAATACAAAACTACAATTTGTTGAATTTTGGCAAATTACTGTATTTGTGGATTTGGACTTTTAAACCCAGATTTTCTGCACTTTTTTTATACCTAGTTTGTACCAAGATAAGTCCATTGACACACAGGGACCTGCTGTCAGGACACCTGAAGTAGTTATCACATCCTTCTGGATGACCCAAGGTGATGCTCACTTTTGTATCCAGACAGTGGCACAGCAGGAATCAGAAAGTGTGTAAACCTAGAGCAGCACCAATGAAGCTGGCAGTAAGAGGCAAACAACCTCAACTCACCCACCTTTGCCTTTTTTCCACTGGGACTGTCCAGTCATTGCCCCCAGGGCAATGAGCTATTCCTCAGCAAGCCTCCACTCAGGCCCCACAGAGACTTTGCGACCTTCTGTGCAGAGACCTGATCCCCTCACTTCTGTAAGGAGCACAAGGGCTTTCCAAAAGGCCAAAACAGAGAAAAAAGGGCAGAAGAGCCCAAGCAGAACTGTGTTTAAATTATAAATCTGACTCCATATTACTCCAAGTGAAGGTATTTGGAGCCAGGAGTTGTGGTTCAAGACCATCTCTAATTCCTCTAAAAATACGTGACACAATCCTATGAGTCTTTCATGCTAAACACCACTCTGAGAGCTTTCATTTAATGGCTTTTCTTTCCTGGTCACAACTCCCTCTCATCCCTGCAGCTTTTCACTGTGCAGTGCCAGAGCCATAAAGATCGTACTATAAAGGCCCCCCAGCCTTTATCTTGCATATCACGACATCGTGATTCAAATGTTACAGAGCTGCAACACAAATGTAACATCAATGTACATCCCATAACAGGCCCTAATCCATCCCAGATTTGGTTCAGGGCTCACTTGCTCAGATCTCCTTGGACCACACATTGTGTGCCACTGTTTGTGTTCAGCATAAACAAAGCATCAGTGTGGAAATCTCATCAGCGCAACAACTGTATGGTCAGATCAAGAGCTAGCAGGAAGCCACTCTGTATCTTTCCAGAAGACTTGCCAACGAGAGTGTTTTATGCTCATGGTGCCCTCCTCAGAGGCACGGGACCTCCAGTTTGCAAAGGCACTGGCTGCACCCGTCCAGGGCAGCCCAAGCACACAGCACAGCAGGAGTTGTATTCCCAGACACCGCCGAGGGACGCCTGGTCTTGCATGGAGTGGCAAGATCATGGGAGAGCTGACAGGGTGGGCCTGAGCTGATCCTACTGCTGCTTCAGCCACCGGAGAGCCCAGAGCTGGAGTTATCCCTGGAGAGCAGCAGTAGGAGCCTAAGGGCCCAGCACTGCCTTCCTGGGAATGTGGCAGGCACCCTCCACTCATCTGCCACCTATGCCCCTTTTCCAGTTTGTTGCTAAACTGTCCTTTTGACAGGAGAGAGTTGTGAGCCATTGCCAGGTGAACTCTTTCTTCTCCTTACCTCCTTGGTTGATTGTAGGGAAACCAATAACAGTCAGCACATCCTCTCCTGCGTTCTCAGGCATTGTTCATTTTATTGGGATAAAAATTCTTTCTGTGCAAAATATTGCAAAGACAAGATGAACATCAGGTCTGTATTAATATTTACATCAATGAATATTACAGAGCAAGGAAACAAAATAAAAAAACAAAAAAACAAACCCTCCATCTTGATCACAGCTGCTGTGAAAGCCACTTAGCAGTGCTGGAAAGCTTCCTCCCATCCAAGTATTGATTGCTGGAAACATTCTCTGCTTATGACATTCATTAAAAGGGCAAATGCTTTGAAAATACAATCGAGTGAACAATTTTTCTTTCTTTCCTTCATCCTCCTTTTGGACTAAATGGAGTTTGACAGATTTTTTTAAATTAAACAACATCAAGTCCACAGTATAGCTATATGTTGCAATATATGCTTATATGTTTGTCCTGCCCTGCAGATTTAGTGCTCAGGCAATACTCAATATCACTAAAATTAATCCAGAGCAGCCACATCATTCTGCCGTGGCTTTGAGTTGACCCTGTATGTGGCTTGACCATCTAACAAGAGAAGCAAAACGTGTGTGAGCAAAAAAATGCTGAATCAGGTAATAGGAATGTTATTGTTAGGAATACAAAATTGTGTTGTGGAAATACAGCCTGGAGGCCCTCATTCCTTCTTGGTAGTTCCTATCCTATGCACTTGCATAACTTTTTGTCTCAAAACATTGTGTGATTCCAAAGACTCCAGAAACTTTGGGACAAACATGGACTTGCTAGTGTTGATTTTGCAAACATCATGCACAGCCAGCTGGTTTTCACACAAAACTGGATAAAACAAGCAATGTTTACCTGATGTCAGATATTCTCAGAATAACATCATTTTGTTCAAAGTGTAGTTGTTCATGTGGTAAATTGACTGTCTGTGTTTAAACATGAGGTTCACTTGCAAATAATGCAGAGTGAGATCCCCAAAGTGAATGATCACACATGTTGGTGGACAACACTTTGGGCATGGGATGCCCAAGTGGGAGAACTCTGTTCTTATGGACAAAAAGCCATGAAACCCCTCAATGTATCCATCAGGTACCATTGCCTTGGATGCTATACAAGGGGAACTGCCTGCTGCATTGGCAGTAAGAGCTGAAGAGCGCATTCCTGGCCCACCAGGAACATCTGGTGTGTCAATAAGCATCAGCATTTGGGCTTGCCAAATATTACTGCATGTATGCAAATGCCTGTGGAGGAAGAAGAAAGCCAAATGTTCACGGCTAATTCCACCTGCTGGAATTACCTTTCACGCTGTCATTTCTTTCACATTTGTTACCTCTTTTGCAGCTTTAGGTTCTCTTGCTTATGACTCAGTTTCCTAGAGAAATTTAAATTCCTAGCCTCTTTGGAACAGAAATTTTGGGGTTTGGGGATTCATCAAGACACTGTATCTTGCTAATGGAGGTTAATCTGACCAATTTGACTATCCAGATGCAGAAATTTCAGCTCCTTTGCCCGCTGTCCCACACATGTAGAAGAGCAGGAGATGTGAAGACAGGTTAGTTGGCTCAAGTGAGGGCCAAGGCTACCAGCTCCAGGTAAAGTGTAACCTTTGGTGTGGTCCATGCAATCAGAGCCCTTCTCCAGGGCATGCCTCAGTCCAAGAGATGGCAGTTCCTGGTCAAGAAACACTGAAGCTTCCTTCACTGCTGTTCTCCAAAAGGAAGTGCCTCTGCTTATTCTTTCAGATACAGGGTTTTGATATACCCCAATGTAGATAAGAAGCATGTATAGGAAATTAGATATATGATATCCTTTTAATATTTTAAAGTCTCCTGCCTATTTTAGGTTCTACTGTCCTCCTTTTCCCTCTAGCAGGAGGATTAAATCTTTCTTCCTGCAGCCCTGTGAGGACCAGCACTCATTTTCCAAAACTATACCTCAGCCCCAGCTGGGCATTAACAGCTACTTAAGTAATTGGGACACCAGTTTGCTAGCTCAAAAATAATTATTTTGTGCTGTACAAAAATTAAAAGTTTCCATTTTCTGAGAAAATTAAAGAAAATAGACAAAGCTGTCTTTAGGCTATGGGCAATGGGATAGCCTATTGAATATTATGGAAACTCTTTAAAGAAAAGCATTGTTTCCAAGTGAAAACTCAAATGTTTCAAATCCTCAAAACTCAAATCCTTTCAAAAAAGATCACAGAGAATTTTCTTCTCTAAAAGCTAGATTCTTCTCTGAAAAACTGATGCAGATTAATTGAATTCAAGTTCAGAAATAGTTCCAGACCCCACCTCCCAGCACAACTGCCTCTATGGCTATTTTCTTGCCATATGAAATCTTCTGCCACCTCCAGCTCTAGGTTATACAATCCCCACCCTGAGAATGCATTTGAGGGAGTTGCATTATCAGGGTGGAGATACACGTGTTTTGCTGTAAGTTGCTCCCCAGCTCTGTGATTTGCTTCTTGTATCCACACCCCAGCTCCCTTCAAGGACTCCCAACTTGATCCTGCTATTGTGAACTGGGGAACTCCTGGTCTCCTCTGTGCCACCATTTTTTTTACCATCCCATTCATTCATTGGGGTGAGGCTGCAGGAGCCAGACACAGGGAGCAGAAATGGAGCAGGTATGGAGCAGGTACAGAGCAGGTACAAGTTCTGTAATCTAGTGAATCCTGGTCTGTCTTGCCTTTCTCAAGCCCTCATGCCAGAGAAAAGGGCCATCTGTGAATTTTGGCACATATTGAGTTCAGGCCTTGATTACTTTCTACATGGAGGTTTTTATCTAACCCAGAGCAATAAATAACTGTCAGATTAAGCACAGCCATGCAAATGTTACTGTACTCAAATTGTAAAAGCTCCTTTTATGTGGGTGCCCTCTGAAACAAGGCAACCCTTCCCAGCCCTCAGTTATGCTCAGCCCTTCTCTAATCACCCTGTTTCGGATGTGCAGCTTGCTGTGAAAGACAAATGATGGGAGCTATTAAACTCTGTCTTGTTGTGAACGTGCCCAGCTGTAATATTGCAATTACAGACAGGACAGCAGTTTGCTGGGGACTGAGGGCTGGGCAAGGATGGCTGGTCTCTGGTAGCACCTGCAGATCAGCCCAGACCACCTTCCAAATGGGTCTGCCATGGCTGTGCAGATGTACAAGCCAGGGCTCCACAGTACTAATGCCATGCCAGGATGGAGGAGAGCCCTGCGAAGAGCCAGGAGGCCCCCACAACTGGAGGACATCTTCATTCATGGAGCTTAGTCGTGGTGTAGCTGATGGGCAGAGGTGGGGAGGGTCCACAATGCACCTTGCTCCCTGCAGCTCCCTCACTGCCCTGGGAGGGCTTGGGCATGACCTGCATCCTGCAAAGCCAGGACGAGTTAGGCAGGCAGGAGACATAGAGGAGCAGTTCAGTGACATCTGAAAGTTTTGTGAGATGGCCACTGCCCTGTGAGGGCAGCTTGCACTGTGACTGTACCATTCTGCACTCCCTGCAGCATGAAGCAAGTGCCTGGACAGTCACCCGGCGTACTCAGGGGCACCCAGTCTCATCCAGGCTGTGTGGCAAAACTGCCAAAGGTATCAGGATGCCTGGTCTCCATTAGAACTCTTTCAGTCATTTCTGGAAAGGTCTGCCTTTCTGAAAAGGCAGCTTTCTGTAATGGCAAGGTGTTAGCAGAGTTTCTTGAGTGAGAAAAAATAAATGCTGCCAGGAATTGTAAATTAAAAGTGATAATTGGAAGAGCTATATTGGAGCATATTTGCCACATACCCACTTGCTCACCTGCTCTTCATTAACACTGTTCAACATCCCAGATTCAATTACAAAAAAAAAAAAAAAAATAAAATGCTTTTTAATCCCCACTCTCAGCCACCTACTTGGATGCTAATCAGGATAAAGCCAGAATAAACCAAGGGCAGCCACTGTGGCAGGCAGATGCCTCACTCGTGGGCACACTGAAACACATGCTCTCACTGAACCACAGCCCACCAAGCACTGAGAGCACCCTAAGCACACCTGAGCCCCTTCTGCTGCCTCTGCCAGTGCTCAGTGTCTGCGGGGGCTGCAGCAGCTGCATGCAGCACACAGGGCGCATTCATCTTGCGCTCACCACAGGGACTCGTATTTAATCTGAGGCAGTCCTTGGCCTCTGGCAGTCAGCAGTGTCAAGGTTGCTGCTGCCACAGAGATGGATGCAGGTCAGCAATCTGCGTGATAGGGCTGAATAAATAAATTAATGGGAATCTAGTATACATAAAATAAAGGGAAATAAAATATAGGTTCGCTTCTACAAAGGTCACAGTTTTGCAAGAAGGCGTTCTCCAGAACAGCTGCATGGAACTTAGCAAGCACTCAATTGGGTTTGGAAAATAAATTAATTTAATGATTTCTTGCCCACTGTAAGTTGAATTGCTAAAAATCTGGATGTGGCAAATCTTTCCATGATACAGAGCTATTGCACTGTAATTCATAGGGTTGCATAGGCATTGACCACTAGCAGATTTCATTTATAAACTACCAGAAGGCAGAATTTAACAACTACATTTATTTATTTATACACCAAATGAGAATTGCCTTTTGCCTGGCTTTTCTGCAGGAAATAATTTGATATTAGGGGGAAAAAGCAATACGTCTCATTTCTTTAGAAAGGGGACTGTTTATATACATAATGAAAAAGAAAATGCAAATGCTTAGAAAAACAGATGGGTAGATATCAGCAAAAGATCATAGCAGGGATTAAAGACGAAAACTATGAAAAATATTAATTAGATAATTTCCTCAACAAAAGACATCAAACTGTACCAATATGGGGAGTGTATGGTCGTAATGATTTGCATTGTGATAGGATCACAGTGTTCCAGGAAGGGATTAGGGCTTTGCTGTGTCAGTGCTGCAAAAGCCTATCTTTGTGAGGCAGCTTCAGATCTCCTAATGAAAGGAGATATGCAGTGATAAATGGCATTATGTGCTTGCAAGGTTATTGTTACCTCAAGGTCACTGTTGTCACTTCCCTCCCCCTATCATCATGAAAGCCAGTGCTATTAAAACTCAATCACAGTAATAGGGAGGGAGCTTGCTAACACACAAAATGCATGTTAGAGACCCTTTGCTGGTGTAAAGCCAGCATTAAGATTTTAACTTTACAATATGTTGTGTGGCAATGACACGCCCAGAGCTTCCCTTTAAAATTTGCCACTGGCTGGATGCACATTTCACACCTGTGGCAGAGTATTTTGAAGACTTTTTCCCCCAGAGATGCTGTGCCAGCCATGCTGACGTCCATCTGCTCTCACTCTCTAGCCAGCAGGTGATGGATGGGGGCTTTGTGCTGTCCCCAGCCCCATGAGCCACCCAGGGGTAAGCACACCTTCAGGGTACCTGTCCTGTCGGTATGAGTCCCTGGCACCTTATCAGGTGCACAGGAATGCTCAATGGCTCAGTCAGTCCAGTGCTAAAGCCCAGGTGGATTCGACAGACACGCTCCTATTAGAAGTCTCCTCACTGTGCTGCCAGTATGTTCCCCTGGTTCTCCTTTTCTGTTGAGAACATTTCATTTCCTATTTTCATGGGTAATCCTATCCACATTTAACAATTTCCTGGGATATATGGGTCAGATCCTGCTACAGTTACACCTGGCTGGTGGGTAGTGCTGGAACAAACAGGGTATAGAGGGAATCCTGCAGCTCAAGGCTGGAGGAGGACTGAGTTCTGTCTGGAATAAAAGCATTGAGAGCTTTAAAAAAATTGCAACTAATTAAAATTTAAAATTAGTTGACAATTTGACAGATACTGACACATGGATCTCAAAGCAGGAAGTTATTTTCAGTCATTTGTGTGTCTGAATGCAGGGGCTGCTTCTCCATGTTATGTACTGACTAGAAAATCTGATTAATTGAATGATGGTAATTGAGTCCAGAAAATGAAGGCATTTATCAAAAAATCTCAAGTATTTATTGTTTCACAAAGACAAAGGCAATACAAAGACTGCTATATATTGCTGATCAATATTCTAGCCATGCTTTTTTTCTGAGATGAAGGACAAAATGCTTTTTGTCATAACCTGCTTATGCTATCACAAAAAGCAGTTTGGATCAGTGAGATGTTTTGCTGGAATTAACCAGTTATAAAATTGACTAATATAAATATCAGAGGCTGTGAACCAAATTTTCATTCAGAACAATGTTAGCTGCTGACTGAAATCAGGTGAGAATTTGGTCCACTAGAACCAGTTGGACAGAGGAGAAATTGCTGCCCAGGATTTGCTCTGCAAGTGAGTATTAACAACCTGGATACATCTCAAATCCTTGCCGTGTGGTAGCCCTTTCTTGTGCAAAGCGAGCCTCTATTGTAACTCTTACTGGTTTTAGGAAGTTGAGCTATCTCAGATGAACACAGCTCTGGACTCCTCCATGCCACCAATTATTTTTGTGACTCTGCAATTTTGAAGGGAGAAGAACTCCAGGTGCCTAGATGCTCCCAAGTGATCCAGCACAACCTTTCCAGAGCAAAGGATGCTTACAAACTTGGAACAAACCAAAGCACACACAGATAAGGGAATGAGAGCTGAAGTGTTTTGCCAAGATCAGCTCCAAGTCTAGTGACCCTTGGCTTCCCATCACAAGTCATGAAGGCAATAAGACAGAATCTCAAATCCTGTGTCTGATGTCACTCCCTTTGCTCTGCTTCCAGCTATGGCTGTTCAGAACCTGAAAGGATTGTGGTGTTTTTTTCAGAAAAGAAAGCAAACAGTAGTCTTCATCTGTCCCTATGTCAGAAAAAGCAAAAAGTTATTTTAATGACCATTGATAGCTTAAAATCTTGAGGTAGTCTTTGTGCCATTAAAAAATAGATGCAGTCATAAGCAGAAGACATTGCAGAAAAAACACGTCACCTGCAACTCTCCTTCTGAGATGCACGCTATCAATACCCAAGTATTACAGAGTTCACAAAGAGAAGGTTGTATTTATCATATTAAATACATTGCAGCAAATGGGTAGAGCAGGGAAGAAAAGGAAAGACAGATCTGTAGCTGTGCTTGTGGCCAGATTTTTAATAATCTCTGCATGCAAGGTTTCATCAAGAAACTTTTTTCAAGACAACATCTCTTCTGCGTACATAAGAGAGAAAAAGTGTTTTTAAAAAATGAAAATCAACTGTACTGGAGACCACTGGACCTTTAGGCGAACACATAATATATATCAGGACATTGCTACTTAATATTTAAAACTATTTGCATCATAATAGCAAAATTTATGAGTGATACATTCAGCTGTCAATGTGCATAAACCTGTATTGATTAAAATAATATCTAAAATTCATTAAAGAGGTGCAGTCTTACCCCTGGGGATTAATAACCATTTGAGACCTGTGGATGGCTCAAGGTGCAGTCAAGGACCATTAACCCCACTTTGTCATTAATACCCAGAAAATTATCTGTATCAAGGTCCTTATTGCTGTTATAAACACTAAATGAAAAATAACATAGCTGTATGGATTTTTTTATATAGCTGATGCAGACTTAATTGGTGTGTACAAAGCATGACTCAAGAATTAAGACTATTTAGGAGTCTCCCAGGCTTGTCTGAACCATTTCTCAACATTTTGCTTTGCCTTTAATTAACTGCACTCTTCAGCCTTGTTTCTCTATTTGTGTCATGCCCAAAGTGGAAAGAGCATTTCTTAATAGTAACTAACATCCAAAATAATTTCTTAGAACTTTGAAGGTGAGATGCATTTCCAATATTCTTTTGAAAGAAAACTCCATTGAGAATTCCTTAGTTTATCCCTTTTCAGATGCCCAGGTCTCAATTTAGAAGCTCTTCTGTTTGCCTCACATCACAGAGAGGTGCATATTTTGCTAGCAGGAAGGATAGGGTAGTCACAGCCTGTTAGTAAAATATACACCTCTATAACAGGGAAGGCTAAATTTAAGAAATAACGGATGTTTTTTTACAAGGCAGGATATAAGCAAACAAACACAAAAATGGTTCAAAAACACATACAAATATTAAAGAGGATGTAGCAGATTCCACAGCATTCTTGGCAGATTATCCCAGGAGAAAATATGAAGTTTATATATATAGAGAGCTGTGTGCATGTCTGTGTTAGTAGTTAAATTTAATGTGGAGGAGATTCAGTGTATGTATAAGAATAATATTCTATGAAAGTGATCTTAGTAACTGCATAGCTGGAGCTTGCTTCAGATTTTAGACTAATCAGCATTCAAATACCTCTATCAGAGAAGCAAAGAAATACTGATGGTGTCAAAAAAACCCCACCATTTATTGCTGAATTAAATTTGGTGCTCTTCAAGATATTACATAATCTATGTATTAACCTCTAATTAAAGTTTTTTCATCAAAGGACTTTACTTGATTTTAAAGATGCATGTGTCTAATATTTACATGCAATATTTCATGTTTAGTTTACCACAAGAGAGGAACTGAATCCTTTACTTGGGACTGTGTGCACATATCAGAGGGCTGCTCCATGATGTTTGCAGTGGGAGAGAGGCAGGCATTTATCATAAATGTCTGCCGGTCCTACTTGCCCAGCCATTTACACTTGCATTATTGTGAGCAGCTGGAAAAGACTGCTGCTCTCCAGAATCAAGTGCCTGACTTCCCTTGGTGCTTCACTGCTCAGAGGAATATTATTAACAGTCCTTTGTCAAATCAGAAGGGAACACCAAGGGAGAAAAGAGAACAACTATTCAAGGGGCTGCTCTGGGATGCCATCAATTCCTTCAGAGAGTGAGATATGAGATATGGAATACACTTCAAGATTTTCAATAACCACAGATCTGGGAGGGCCTTCAATGTGTTGCAGGATTAAAATTTGAATTAAAAGAAAGGGAAAGGGAAAGAAGGGAAAGGGAAAGGGAAAGGGAAAGGGAAAGGGAAAGGGAAAGGGAAAGGGAAAGGGAAAGGGAAAGGGAAAGGGAAAGGGAAAGGGAAAGGGAAAGGGAAAGGGAAAGGGAAAGGGAAAGGGAAAGGGAAAGGGAAAGGGAAAGGGAAAGGGAAAGGGAAAGGCAGAGTGGGCTCCAAGGTCAAATCCAAGTGCCACCCTGATGGGGGAAATGGAGTCTCAAGCTGCCCAGCAGCAGCTCTGGCGAAGGCAGCTGGGGGCAGCTGGCCACCCACAAGCTAAGCATGAGCTGAGAGGAGGATGGTACCACAAGTATTGTTCTTGTGTCTATGACACAGTGTACGATTGTTGTCACCTTCCACCTGGCACGGTGCAGGCCACAGATGGAGGAACGACACTTTGCAGAAGGTGAAGGCAAAATGGAAGGAATGCAGAGGAACAGCAAGGTAGGAAGGTAAAAATTTGGCAAGCACAACCTCTTGAATAACAAAAGAATTTAGCCTGTTTGTCCAAATCACCATCTTCTGGTATGCAGAAGGTTGTTTACAGCAGAGAGTGGTATGTTGTTCTCCTGCTCCAGTGAGGCAGCACTGGCTCAGTTTGCAACCCAGGCTCAGATTTAGGAAAACTTTTTCATTATATTTCTATACAAGGCTACTTGGACTTTTAACCTTCTGCACTGGCATCTTTTCCAAAAAAATAAGAGATCACCGCCTGTCAAGACCATCTTTCCTTTGGAGTGTACCCTGAGCAGGAAGGCGGACTCCAGAACTTCTCTGTGTTCTCTCAGTCCTGCTTCCCCTCAGCTCCCTGACTCCATGACAGCAAACCCAAAAGCTCCTTTTCAAGAGAGACAGTGCCAGACTGGTGGCTGTATCAAGGTGAGTCTGCTAGATGCAAGCTATAAACAAAGGTAGGAAGGAGAATCAGCCACTGTCATATGCTGTCAAAAAAATGTTCTAAGATTTAAAAGACCTGCCTGAGTCATAAAGGAAAGATAATGTCCTTCCATCTAAACTGGACCTCAGTTTGAATGGCTACATGAATTACTGTAGATCAAGTGGTTGCAAATCCATTTTGGCATCAGTAAAGGACATGCTACATATCAGCCACATTCACTCAATTTCTCTCTGCTGACACTGAGGTAAAAAAAAACTCGTGTCTGGTTTGTACCTCATTGTCTGACACAGAGAGGAACTGTTTCTTGAAGATAAGTTTCAGTACTAATGTGATTCAACATGAGTTTGTAATTGCCAAAATGGTTTTCTTCTTGGTCTTCATATTTGTAGGCCTAGAAGTTTGGGTTTTTTCTAGGAAATTCCCATTTTGTGCCACTTTTCTTTTGCCTTAAATACTGTGTTTGATATGGTAGCTGAATTTCAGATTGGTTGATGATGGTGTAGCTGAAACTTACACAATTAATATTGCAGTGAATAAATAAGTAATTAATCTACAGTAGTTGTCAGTTTTATTTACACAAGTGTTGCTTTCATGGAATTGTGACAAATATGCATGTTGTGTGGTCCACCTATCATGTGTCTGCTTCATTTTCAGTATTCCATATTCGAGAGGTGGGGCTAACATACCTTGGTGTCTGCCAGCAAATTGTCCTCTTCTTGTTAAATACCACAAGATTCTTTGGCATCCAAGAGGGCAGCCTTGTCAACAGGCTTTAGATGAGGGCTGTCTTTCAAAAAAAATAATCTAGCCTTCCAAAAGCAAAGAGAAATGTTGGTATCCAAGAAACATAGAATGTGGATATGCAATTAATTTAACACGTATCATAAGCACATGTCATGGGAATAATCCATCATTTTTAATGGTCAATCTGTTGTCCTCCATGATTAGTATTCAGTTACTTTCTGTACCTAAGACCTTGTGGCATTAAAAACATTCTACACTCTGCCTCAAATGTGTGCAGTTTTTATTCTTATTTGTATTAACTTATATTTCCTTGGGAAATACAGTATTGAGATGAAGTTCTTGTTAACCAGCACACGAAGGGGATAGAAACAGAAATAGAACCACAAATATCACAAGGATTTTGGGTAGTGTCTATGGTTATCTGCTGAAGGAAGAGAAAGTGGACCTGAAGATCCTGGCAGCATAATTGTTACCTTACCTTAGATATCCCCCTGTGCAACAGCCTGATGGTCAGGTGAAAAGCAGAAATATTTAGGTGACAAAAATGTTCCACATTCAAGCCCTACCTGAAAGCAACACAGCAAAGCCCTTCTGTAGCTAAGACATAACAGTTCATAGAGGAAAAATAAATGCCTTACTCACCCTGCCAGCCTTTGAGCCAGGTAAGAACAGAGTTATGAGATCCCATGCCATTTACTTAAGTGCTTCTGTCACCATTTTTGCCTTGCTGCAGCTGGGAGCAGCCACGCAAGCCTGACAATGAGCCACATTGCTCCTGCCTTACAGACCCCGTGGCAGGGTGAGGCAGGCAGCCTCACACGCACACCCCTGGCTGTGGGATCAGTCAGAGACCCAGAGGAGACATCAGGAGCATCCTGTCTGACTTTCAGGATGCAGTCTGGGCTGCATGAACCAAAATAAAAACCATAAAATAAAACAGCTGGTGCCCCTAGCTGAAGGTAGTCCCTGAGCAGAGCTCTGCAGCTCTGGCCCTGGGAAAGCACCAGCACTGAACACTCCCAGATGACTGTACCCCTTCAATTCAAATACCAGGTTTTCATTCAGCAAAGTTCTCATACAGTTGGACCTTGAGCTATTTGGTTGGGTTATTTGCCTGAAAGGAATAATCTTGCATCTTCTAACAGTTGTGATTTCTCTGCTTCATTGATTAAAACACCTCTTTTCCACTATTTTCTCTCCAGCCATACACCCCACCCCCACTAATTAAATAGCTCCAACTCTCACAGCCGTGAGACTTCAATGGCTCAATAACATCCCGAGTCAATGTGTTGCAAAGCTGCTTTTTAATTCATTCTTCATGCAAATGATATACAATTAGACCTGGGTAATCTGCATTCCTTCTGCAAATGCTATTGTTAATAGGATTTAAGAAAAAAAACCTTCATCTTAACAAATCAATGGCACATACAGGCTATCAGATCAGTTACTCCTTAAACCTTTTGGATGGCCAGACATATGGGGCAAGCAAGCAATGATTATAACAAGGCCTTGCAAGGGTACTTTGTGGTGCTTGGGATGTCTGACTTCAGAAGCTTTCCACTCTATTTTTTCTCCCAGCACTGCTTGCCTACTCAGATCAGGAAAGGGGAAGGAGGATCCCAGAGGAAAAGGTCAGACCTTTAGGACATTCATTAGGGATTGCCAAGGGCTGGGGTTTCCTCAAAGCTTTCTTTCTAAATTGAGCTGGATTTTTCAACAAGAGCCCAGCCCTTAGGACAGGTTTTTACCTGTTAACAAAGAAACAGAGGGAAGACAGAGGAGGGGAAAAAAGCATCCCCTGTTCAGGCATGCCAGGCTGTTGTGGACAGCTGCTGTGTTCTGCCTTATGAGGAAAATTCTGGATATGCTATCAGATGTTTCCAAGTTTCACTTCCACTTCAAGTATCTCAATAAGTCACTCAAAAGGAAAAATATTTTTCTTCTAAACCTTAATCCAAGGTAAAAATAACAGTGTCCAGGACCCACAGGAATAGTCTCTGCCTTCCTCAACAGGTGGTGCAGGACTGCATGGTCTTTCCCTGCAGTTAAGGTACATGGGGAAGAGCTATGGCCTGTTACCTGCGAGAAAAGATGGTCCCAGTGGTCTCACAGCCCTTCAGTAGCCTGCAAAGAAGCAGAGTTGGGCAAAGACTGCCAAAGTGGGAAGCGTCTTGGGACTGGAGTGAGTTCACTCTCACATAAATATTCTTACCTTTCACTTCAACATTGGAGTGCCCATTGTTTGTGCAATGTGACACATCAATAAAGCTGAGGAATTAAAGTTCTCCATCCACAGGGCATGAGCAAAGCAAGGTACACAGACCTTCTTCATGATGAATCTCTCCTTTCATTCAGCTTTGGTCCCCCAGTCAATAAGGGCACCAACTGTGATGAGGGCCCCAGTCCATCTGGAACTATTAATTTGGGTCACCAGATGATATGGACTTTCAATCCCTGCCAAACTTGTCCTGATTTGCACAAGAGACCAGATGCAAAAAGACTCTGTATCCCAAGACAAATCCTCTCTTGTCACATCCACACCAGATACACTCACAGGCACTTCACACTGGGGTATCACAACCTTCTGCAGCCAGAAAATATTATCCTTCATTATGCATATACCTTCCAGTACAAACACAACAATGACTGATGTGCCTTGACAGCTCTCCTCTCTTTCCTTCTCCCCTGATGCATTGCTGAGCAATGAGAAGCAGGCTCTTGGGCAAAAGTTTGCATGAAAAGTGATAACATGAGAATATGTCAGCATTCCTGGAAAGCAATCGGGCAGCGTCAGTCAACAGAACTGCCTGCAGGCTTAAAAAAAGCATGGAGCTCTTCTTAGCCCTCACAGCCTGGCAACTGCATCTCAATTGCACCGAGACTCTTCGGCCTCCCAGGAATCAGCTCTTTTTCTTTTTCCAGCCAGGAGGTATGCAGGACAGCAGGAGTAATAGGGTACCATTTTTCATTAGTTGAATAGAAAAACGCATGGCACATTTTTTAAAAGTTTTCTGTCAGCCTTCAGTGCAGAGGAGAACCTTGTCCCACTAGCACCACAGGCAGGCCCCACACATTCACTCTTACCCAGAGCCCAAAAAGTTGCTCTTAGTCCTCTCCACCTGGAAAATGTATAAACTAAATGAACAGGACAAAAGAACAGGCAGAAGACATACAGTGGTGGGTTTAGGAGCAGCTCTAGTGAGAGCTTCCTCATTTTAACCACACCGCATTACTTCTCAGTAGACTTCAAGGCTTCCTCTCTATTCCCTGCCATCCCTTTGTCCAATCTCCCTTTTCCTTTCACTGTCCATATTTGCAATAAATGCATGGCACATCGCCATGGAGTGGCTGCAGTGTCCTGGCAGCTGTTTTAAAGTGAGTAGTGGAGGATCCATGATGCCCTCAGGCACAGCATCTGGCATTATATCCAGATAGTGCAACTCACCCGGAGCCTTGTCCCACTGCGTTATAAAGAAGAAATCATAGTCAAATCATGATAAGCAGGATCTGTGAGCCCAACAGTGTCCTGTGTGTATGTGGCCCTGCACTCTCCTTTGGAGTCACAAGAATGCTAATTACAGCTGTACTGAAGCAGATCTCTATAATGACTCATTGTCTCCTGATGCAGAGGGCCTGTTCTACTTACAAATATTAAATGTAAACCCCAAGCAATTCCTCTAAAACCAACTGGATAACCCCAACTCTCCCTGGTGAAAATGGCTTCAAGTTTTGGCCCCAAGGTCCTTTTTTGCTCTTCCTGTTGCAGCCAGAAAGCAGATCCTCCGGAACTTAGAACATTGAAACAAAATAATGATGTCTAAGATATATTAAAATGGCCAAACTCAGTGAGCTACCCCTGGGTCTATGCAGCCCAGAGGTACCCAGGTTATGTAGGTGGGGAAGGGGAAGGGGAAGGGGAAGGGGAAGGGGAAGGGGAAGGGGAAGGGGAAGGGGAAGGGGAAGGGGAAGGGGAAGGGGAAGGGGAAGGGGAAGGGGAAGGGGAAGGGGAAGGGGAAGGGGAAGGGGAAGGGGAAGGGGAAGGAAAGGAAAGGAAAGGAAAGGAAAGGAAAGGAAAGGAAAGGAAAGGAAAGGAAAGGAAAGGAAAGGAAAGGAAAGGAAAGGAAAGGAAAGGAAAGGAAAGGAAAGGAAAGGAAAGGAAAGGAAAGGAAAGGAAAGGAAAGGAAAGGAAAGGAAAGGAAAGGAAAGGAAAGGAAAGGAAAGGAAAGGAAAGGAAAGGAAAGGAAAGGAAAGGAAAGGAAAGGAAAGGAAAGGAAAGGAAAGGAAAGGAAAGGAAAGGAAAGGAAAGGAAAGGAAAGGAAAGGAAAGGAAAGGAAAGGAAAGGAAAGGAAAGGAAAGGAAAGGAAAGGAAAGGAAAGGAAAGGAAAGGAAAGGAAAGGAAAGGAAAGGAAAAAGAAGAAAGAAAGAGTTCTCCAAAGGTCTTTCTCTCTAGATGTTACATGATTTGTTGCAGGCTGTTCCATCTAGGCTTCGCTACCTTTAGAATTTACTAATATTACATCTATGCACTTTCAACCTGATTGTTAGAGAGGATGCTTCTCTCTCTCAATGGATAGTGTCAAATAACCATTTCAATTATGATCATGCAAATGAGTTAAATCAGCAAAGCACAAGAGAAAAAACATATACAACAATCAATCCGGTTATCTGATCATCAAAAATTGTTCAGACACACCTTTGAAATAAAAGGCCTCGATTTCACAAAGTGTTCTAATCTTCCCAGGTCCTTATACTAGGCTTCAGTATCTCACAAATATTTTTTCTTCTAGATTTGGCTATTTATGCAATGAATATATTTGAGGTCCTTTTCCTCTTTTGCATCCTCCTGCACTCATCTTCCCTGGCTTGTGCCCATTTTTATTTCTTCTTTTTTTCCTTATGATCATGTTTCTTCCAAACATCTCCATCCTATTGTAGTTAAGGCAACTGCTCTTGTAAATAGCATCACCAAGTGTGGGTGTTGCACTGAAAGTCTGACAATGTATTTCAACAATTCTAGCCAGTTATACATGTGTTTTCAGTAGGACGAGACCTCTTTATTTTCATCACATAAGATAATGAATAAATACCAAAAAAAATCAGAAACTGACCTACCTTGTGAACATTATGCTCTTTAACTCTGGTTCTATGCAGGATTCTTCAAAACAAAAAAACTTAAAACCCCAACCAAGTAAAACATTTTGCCATCTTGAAGAGGCTGGCATTTGTTTTTTATGTCTCAGTTTGCTTACCCTTCTTTTTGCATTATTTTTCTGAGGCTGGGCTGCCTGATGTGGCAAAGGTGACATTTATGGCATCACAGGGTGGTTCAGTGATCCACTGTGATAACCCTGGTCCTGCTGCAAGTTCTGGGCAGTTCCAAGCTCTGCTCTTCATTCATCCATGACCTGCAGCCCTCATGTTCACAAAACTTATTGATCTCCATGGGATTATTTTCTTCTGCTGGAAGATCTGGCACCAGTTGTGACAAAATAGATTACAAGCTAAAGGATGGGAGGCCTAGAAATAGATCATTAGAGGAAACCAATCTTGGAGCCAAAAGTGGCCTGAAATCACTCTTGCATGGGAATGTCTCCCCCAGCCCATCTCCTGCAATGTGTCCTCCATGCATGTCATCAGCTCTGTCACTTTCCTGCAGGGAATTACTAATGGGTTGGGATCTCTTCTTCTCCCCCCTCTGCCCTTTCAAACTGGTCATGGCCATCCTCATAAATCTGCCAGGATGCTGACAGCCAGACTGCAGCTCACAGGGGCTCAGGGGACTTTGAGTGATATTCCTTCTGTTCCAGCTCTTTCCAAGACAGCCACTGATTTAGGAGGATGTCTCCTTTTACATGTTTGAACAAAATAACAATAACAATAACAATAACAATAACAATAACAATAACAATAACAATAATAATAACAATAATAATAATAATAATAATGAAAAAGCAACATGGGGAGGAAAAAAAGGAATAGGAAAGATAGCGTCACCATGATCTTTTGTATTGAAGTGACTGCAAAGTGCAGGATGTGTCCCTGGAGAAACAGACTTTCCAGGCAATGAGAGAAAAAAAAAGCAGAAAAAAATGGACCATGGAACTCGACTATTTGCCAGTGCATTTGATATAGTGCCACACATGCTTTATCTCTACCCAATGTCTTGTTAGTGAAAAGCCATTTATTTATTTTAGAACATGTTGATAATGAATGCTCCTAGCAGATAACATAGTCTCATACCAAAACAAGGTTTTCTGTTGACTCTAATCCCCTTGATTTTATTTCAGCTAAGACTATCTGTAGTATTCTTTTACTTTCTTTACCAGTGAGCTGCTGCCAACCCTAATCACTCTGGCTCACACCAGACATAATTTCTATTATCTGGCTCATTCTAAATGACCCTGTCTTCAGGATTGAAAGGCATCTTGATGTTATCTGGGGGACCATGGAAAACCTACACGTGTAAAGGCAGGCTGAGCAAAAGCCCTGTGTGCCACTAAAGGCTCAGTCATCACATGAAAGCAGCCTGAAAATCAGTTTATAGATCTCTGGCTCTGAAGGGAGTGTAGGAGATCATTGCTTCATCACTCACAGTAAATGCTGTGATGGATGAACCTCCAAAGGCTGGGAGGTTTCATGTGAGTGAATTCTCACATGCTGGCCTCTATCCAAGTGTCTCCTGAGGATGCAGAACTGGAATAATAACCTTGTGGAAATACACACTTTAACAGTACATGGGTGCTTTAGGGATTGTCCACAATCTACAACAGGAGTTGTAGTAAGAAGGTGAATTCAAATTGATTCTTTCTGGGCATAAAAAGAGTTGGTAGCATTGAAAATAAAGGGGAAGAGTCATATTAAAAATATTCATATCAGGTATTACAACTTCTTTAGAAAGGCTCAAATAGACAAAACAAAAATGGGAAAAGAATCCCGTATTCAATAAAACGTAATTTGACATGCCAATAAGCCAATAGTATTAAATTAGATAAAGCAATAGAGTGGAGCTCTTGATAGATCATCAGTTTTAACAAGTAATGGGAAAATCAGGTTTGTAAGTACCTGTCTGTAACATGTGAACATACAGGACAATCTGAGTGTAACAGCATAAAGTTTTCCAGACAGTGATTCTCAAATAGCCTTTGCATTTTAAGGGGAAATTTTCTGACTCAAATAGTAACTAATTTAACACTGGGAAATTTGTTTCTGGAGCTCCTCTTTATAGACAGAGGAGAGATGGGAACTGGAAAGATTGTTTAGACAAAAGCAACAGTGATTTAGTTGCCCTTGTTTTAGGCAAATAACATGAAGTACAACAAAAAATACCAATACTTGATACTTTAAAGGGAGCATCTCTCAACATTGCTCAACATCTCAATGGTTATAAGCCCAGATCACTGGGAGGAAGAATTGAAACAGAAAATTGCTAAAATAATCAGGAACCACAGAAACTGTAGTAAGCATAGAAGACTCTACTGCTTAAAAAACCCCAATGTTTCAGAAGGGAAGTGAAAGCAGATAGGCTTTTATGTAAACTAGCAATACATAAACTAAAGGCTAAAAATGGCTAAAAATTATTAAGTAGCACACTAAGTCTATCACATTTGAGGGTATTGAGAAGAAGCAAAGACAATATTTAAAACATTTAAAAGCTGGGACCCTCAAACCAGAGAAGAAATAACTCCATGAAAGACTTGAATAATGAGCTCTGTAACCAACTGTCTGTTCCCATTGCAGGACTGAGGAAAGAGCAGCAAAGGTGGCTTTTAGATATTTAATGATATGAGGGTGAAAGTGCTACATATTTGTCATTGTTTCCACTTCTGATGTCCTCATTTCAGTGACAGATAAACTGAATGACTTGACAAAAATCCTGAGTAGTTAGAAATTTGGGAAACATGTTATAATGTGGAGGACTAAGGAGTTATTTAACCATTTCAACTAGCCATTTAGACAGAAAGGGAGATGACAATGAATTTCATTGTTTTATTAGCAGTTACAAATACTCACAATAGGAAAATCCAGAGTGACAATCACAACCATTTTGACATAATCTTGGATCCGGTGGCTTCAATATGAACTTGTGGTGCAACTGCAAACAAGTGGATTTTCTTCACTGGATGTTTATTAATCAAAACTGGCCATTTTTCCCAAGGTCTGAGTAGAGAGGTCACTTCTGTACCCAAGGCACTGGACTGCATTTCTGAACAGATGGAACTTTACATATGGGAGTGAATCACAAACACCACATCTCTTCAGTTTTAATGTGATAGCCTGAGAACCAACTGTTTTTCCAAATGGACCACAAGGTCTTTTAGGCAGGTCCCATCTTTGTCTATGTGCAGAAAATACTTCAGTGAGGGCAAGACTCCTTGCACTTCACTGAGGTTTCTCAAGGCTACTGTAACGTAAGTAGAAGCAACATGTGAAACAAACCTTCCATTTGTGCACTCACCACTTCAGAGGTGGGAAAAGCCACTTCTGAAGTTCCAGTAATCTCTGCACAGGCTTAGGAGTGTGATTTCTGAGAAAACCAGCTTCCTTCTGCAAAAAGTCTTGCATAGCACAAAAGCAGACAGGTAACAACTCCTGCTGCTTCAAGAGGCCATGTGCTAAATGTCAATGAGTGTAAACTCCCTTTTCCACATGGATATGCATATACACACATATGCACACACTGAACATTTTCCAAAGTTCTGCTAAGAGATGGAAATGCAAGTTGAATCTGTCATATTTTTCAGTGTGCTGTCTGCTCTGTAATGGTTTTGCTCAGCTTACACCACAGAAACACAGAGGGAGGGAAGAGGGATGTTGGGCTGGGGACGGCTGCTGGGGCCAGACAGCCCCATGGTTAAAGTTCAGCACGAGTATGGCATAGAAAGGATGAGGCTGAAGGCAGGCCAGCTGCAGCACAATCCCAAGCACAAGCTGTTTATTAGGGTGAGCGTAAAGCACTCCAGAAGGGCAAGACTCAGTGTTCTTCCTTTTGATCCTATTATCCTATGACAACATGATTAAAGGCAGGGTAAAGGCAAGGCCCTCATGGAAGAAGCACAGGGGTGTCAAACCACTAATGGAAACTGTCACGGAGGAGACAGAAAGTTTAAAGAAAACATGGCCCTCTCTCCCCCCAGGGCAGGGAGTGAGGGGGATCCCAGTGCCAGCAGAGGCTGCACACAAAGGCAGAGTAATAAAAACAAGAACATAGGACAGAACTTAGAAAAGTAAATGTGGTGTCAGCTCCTCCTTTGTCATCTGTGTGTCCTGGGAAACCAGATGACAGCAAAGATTGGCAGCATAGCCCTTCTGGACACAGCTCTTGCACACAGGCAAGAGCTAAACTCAGTTTGCTTTTTAAACATTCAAGCCCACACCTCAACCTAAGCTCCTCAACCTCTCTGCATAGTGGCCATGCACAGGAATGCCTGATTCAAGTAGGACACCGGGCGCCAGAATTCAATCCCAAGACAGTGAGGAGACCCTAATCCAGACCCTAATAAACATGTTTCTCCCCACACCAACTGGTTTGGGGCCACTCATTGCGTGGCAGGTGATATTCTCTGATGCAGGGCTCCTAGTGCAATGCCTCTCAGCAGCTGGCATGGGGCTGCACTCTTAGGGCACTGCACGGTGTGGGTTTCAAGCTGCAGTCACTTCTCCCTTCCTCTCTACACCAGTCCTGTGACAGAGTTACTCACCTCCCACACTACCTGTCCCCTCCTATATGCCTATGAACACCCCAGATCACTAACTAGTTGTGTCTCATCCCCTCCAGTGGCAAGCACGTGGCCGTGCAACACTCAACTTCATCCAGGGGCAGGTGTGCTGAGCAAAGGTGTGGGTTCCAGGCCCTTGCTGAGCATAGGGAAGATGGACTGAGGGTCATTGCTCAGCACGTATGGGCTGCCAGCTCTGCATCAGGGTGGGAGGAGAGGCAATGGCAGGTCAGTGCTAAGATAAGGCACTTAAAATCCAAAAACCAGTGAGCACAGAATGTTGGAAGAAGCACTAGAGGGAAAACATTACCATAAAAACATGGAAATGTATTACTTAGTAAAGGACAGTGCCCATCCTTCTCTCTGTGTAACTTCTCAGTCACACTTCTCCGTTTTTCCATCTCCCATTTCCTCTGCTTACTTTCTTTGGCTCCCCAACACATCATTTTCTTCCCTTCCTTTCCTTTTGTGTGCAAATCCCTTCCCTCTATCTCCTCATCTTCTTTGCCTTTTCTGCCTCACCTCCAGTTTCATCCTTTGTCTAAAACACTAGATAGGTTTTGTAACTTTCTGATGTTGCCAATTGGTAGCCCTGAAGCAGCAAAGGCTTGGTTAAGTTATTCTTCCTGGCTACATCTTCAGACAACTGAAGTATAGAAAGTCCCTTGGAGTTACAGGGGAAAAAACATGACAATGTAGGGTAATCTGAACCATGTTTCTGCTTCCTAAGACCTCAAGGATGCCAGATCTCTGCAACGCAGCTACCAGGACTATATCCAAGAACTCAGTTCTTACCTTGCCTCTCCAGTCACAATGAGTTAAATACATCTAAGTTCAGGAGGGTTTTGGCACTTACAATGCCTTCCTCTTGGGAGCTGGATGCGCACCTCTGTGACAAATACAGCATCACTATAAACTGATGTTCCTTTCCATGAATGGAACAATCAATAAGAGAAGTTTGTTACAACAATCTTGAACAACCAATGGAAGCATCAGCATCAACATGGGATAAAAAAACAACACTGGAAAGCTGTCAAAAATGGAATATTTTTAACATAAGATATTAAATCAATATTTATTTTAACAAGTTTAATAGGATTCTTCACAATTAGATCCCAAGAGTTCTCTATCAGATGAGCCCTCTGGAGATACTTGGAACATCTGGATACTTATTTCTCACTTATTTCCCACTGGAGTCTTAAAAAATCAATTTTGTTGAATGTCAAGGCATGACTTCTTCCCTTCAGTGTTCAGGAATATTAATTTCATTTTTTCTTCTTCTGTCTGTTGCACTTTCCAAAAGGTGGTTGGTTACCAATGTCACCAGTATCTCAGATACATGGAAAATATTTGCCACAAGACCAAACACCAATGGGACACAGAATGGCTATGACACAGACACTGGCAGGTCCATGTGTACAAGCAGAGAGGTAGCCAGTCACTCAGGATGAAATAACTTTGCAGTGGAGTACTCCAGGAGCATCGTTCAGGATGGATTGGCTTCACAGGAACAAGAAGACTACTGTGTCTCCTCAGGGAGGGAGGGAGGGAAGGAGGGAAGGAAGGAGGGAGGGAGGGAATGAAAAGAGATATGGAGGTAAGGATGGATGAGGATGCACTATTGCTTCAATTAAGCTACATTTCAATTGTTCTTTCATTTATCTGCGTCCCATTATTAAAGATGTGTCTTCCAACTTTTTATCTCTTTGGATGGAAAGCCTGCTGCAGATACAGAAAAAGCAGCCTGCACCCATTGTCTTTCATTTTCCAGAACTTCCAGGTGTTGAGCTCCAATGAAGATTTTGTTCAGGCTTACATCTGATGCCACTTAAAGAAGAACAGATTTTCTATGCAGCAATGCACTTTGAGCAAAGCTATCAGATCTGCCTGTCAGATTCATACAAGAGTTCCTTAAATCTATTTGCCAAATAGATATAAATAGTACTTAGGAAACATATCTCACTTTGAAAAGACTTCGTAATAACAGAAGTACATGCTAAGAAAACAGGTACTTCAGGAAAATCTGGTTCCCAAGGCCCCACTGTGTCCCCAGATGAAATCAACAATATATCTCAGATTGAATATCCTGTAAGCAGTAAAGCTTAAAGTTGTAAATGTATAGATGTCATTTTTTTGGTGTTGCTTCCTTTGACAAAATGCTGCAAACAGGAGTTTTTAGTTTCTGACACACCGTGTAGTTCTGGCAGAGGAATCTGGCATCATGACAGAGCATAACAAATGTTACTGCCTCATTAATACCTTTTTTGCAGTGGTATTTTTATGATTTTCTACATTCTTCTTCAGTGGGATCTTGGCATCTGGGACACCTCTAATATGGTATAATATAACCACTGATAGCTAGTGAAAGCCTCCATTGAAGGCGTGAAACTCCGGGTTGCTCCAGCATGTTCCTCAGCAACATGGGGAAGGCTGCGGCTGACTTGATGACAAAACGGCGGGAGTGGTGGCTGATTGCACAAAGCCTGGGGAGCAAATTTGGCTTTGCTTGGCAATCTGCTCGCGGCTCCTTGGGCACTCAGCACTGTGCGCTCGGAGGGAAGAATCAGTGCAAGGGCATTAGGGTAACCCTTCACGTGCTACTTGCAGGATTAGAGGAGAGATGTGATGACAGCTAGAGCTGTGATGGATATTTTTAGCAAGCTATATAGTCAACACATTTCACTTCTAGCCTTACTCACAAATTGTTTGTGAGGATTTTTTGGTTTTTATGATTGTGCCTGTTACCAAAGTCATCCAGTTGCTGCTCCAAGTGCATTCTGGTCAATACGTGACTAGAAACTATAGTCTGAGCATGTACAGGCTGTTTGTTTCTCACAACTGGTGGGGAGGCTGGTTACCACAGCCACATTATATTGTTCCCAGACTAGAAGACTTTAGTCCAGTGGGGTGCACATCGGTCAAAGATGGGATGTAAGAATAAGCTCTGATGCTAAGAGGAATTAGCCACTCACACCCTGAAAAACTAAGCAATTGCCTTAAAGCCTGATTTGAAATTAACCTTCTGTCTTCACATCTGTGCTCAGAGTTTCTGCTTGTGCTGTCCCAACTGCAAAATATTCCACCTCATCTTGCGCACCGCCACCAACTGCCTCCATATGTCCTTACCAAGCATTCTGTGTCACAGCCTGGCAAGGGAGCCCCAAGAAGCAAACTGGTTCCTCTCCCCTCTGAGGATGGGTGAAGACTCCAAACCCAGAAAAAAGACCATTTGCTGCTTCAAGTGAGCAGATATCTACTGCTGCCCTAAACCATTGCTCCTCATGCCTACAGTTATCAGGCTTTTCCTAACCTAGATCTCTCTTAACGCACAATAAATCAATATCCCTCCTCTATTAACCTTACATATCTGAGGGCTTCTATCACGATTTCCCTTCAGACTTGCCTTTTCCAAACCAATTCCATTTCCTTCAGCCTGTCCTCGTAGGTTGTATTTGCTTGCCCTTATCATTCCTGCTGCTCTACTAAGGACTTCTACTTTGGGTATGCATTTTTTTCCAAGCAGAGTTTTATGGTCTCTCTCATTCTCTTCTTCAAAAAACCAGTTCTGTCCTCCCATGACCCCGATCACAACAGCCACAGCACAAGGTGTTAGTAGAAAGAGAGGAGAGGCTACAACCTGCTACAATAAGTCTTTTGTATTTTGTTTTTCTGGATATGTTATGCCCCTAAGCAGCTTCTCATTTATTCCTGTGTGTGATAAATATAACCCAAAACAATTTTTAATACATAGATATAAAACACTGAAAATCAGTTAGCAGAACTACACACCTGAAGTCTGGCTTTTAAAGGGATACATTTTCCTTTTCAATAAGCATGCTTGCATATTTTTGCATCTCTGATTATTGTGGACAACTGGCATTGAATTCATAGATCTGATGTAGAAAAAACTTCCGTAAAAAATCACAACTTTTTTATGCTGTGTTTGCCCCTGCAAAAAAAAAGGCTTGATACAAAAATCTTAAAATACCAATTATTGCAAAATTCTACCTACAAAAAAAAAGGGCAGAAACAGGCTGTTGCTCATTCATTGTTTTCATTCTTCCCTCTGCCCTCCTCTTGAACTTTATATGACTTTTTCTTCCCCTCCAGTTCTGTCAGCGATGGGAAATTTCTAATCCAACATACATTCGTCCCTATTTGAAAATGAAAAGGAAACACATTTGCACTGAGAGACACTGAGGGGCATTTGTAAAAGCCAAGGCAGAGTGGCAAAGTTCATCTCCCAGCAGCAAAACTTGTGGTGAGAGGTAACTGCATTTGTCCCTTTTCTCCCAACAACTCATTACAGCTGAGCAGGTCAGATCTGTCAAACATTGCCACATTCGATGGTGCTAGAAACAAAAAAGAAGAAAAAAACACCCTATACTTGGATGCAAGGGCTGTGCATCCCTTGTGCTTTGTCTGACGCAACCCTTTCACAGAAGCAGAGACATTGTGAAATGTGGGGTCAGGAAGGTAGCAAGCCAGCTGCCTGACATCCTCTCGATCGACTCCCATGACCGAGGAAAGAGCAGTGGCTTCAAGAACCTTGCAGATACAAGATGAGTGCCTGTCCCTGCAAAATCCAAGCACAAGTCTGATTTTGGTCTTGCTGCAGGTTGGGGGTTAGAGTGTGTGTTTATTTCAGTGGCACCCTGTGGTTTCAGCGGGCCCACTGCTGTTTTCATGCAGGATGAAGGACAGTAAATCAAGCCCTCTCCCCTCCTTCAGAGCCAGCAAGCCTGAGCCTCAGCTGATATTCATGAGCGCAGTGCCACTGATCCGGCGGCACAGCACGGCGCGGCACATGGCCTCCCCCCAGCTGGCTGTCTGGGCCAAACTTTGCCTTCAGCCCAGGGTAACTCCACCAGAGTTGGGAGCTTTATGCTGGTCTAACAAAGAAAGGAGACAGGCTAGCCAGGCCTTAATGAGCTGATGCTGATCATGTAACTGTCTTATTGAATTTGCATTTCATTAGGAGACTTCATTTGAACCACAGCTGTGAATATTTGAGGGCCTGATTGTGTCTATGGATACTAATTTGTTCAAAGACAAGGAGGATACTGAGCTGCAACCCTGACCCTTTTCATATCGATCAGACAAGATAGATCCTCCTTAAAACTAATGTCAGAGTTTTACCAAAAACGTGCCCAGGTCCACATACCCTGGTTGCTGTTAAGCTGCCTGAATGCCTTTTCCAGAAACTTACCCCTAGGAAATGGACAGGAAAGCTGGATCCCAGCACACACTTGAGCCTTTCCCTGATAAAATTTCATTTTCCTGTACTGTAGCTTAATGAAGATGGTGAAACCCATGGGATGGGAATACACCATCAAGGGAAAACATCCCACCACCAGAAGGACATGCCATCATTCTAATACTGACTTGGTATTTCAGGCTTCATGATTATCCCTGTAAATCAGATTACCATACCATAATGTTCTGATGGAATACCACAGCACCTAATGATGGAAAGACTGCAGACAACAGGAATGAAACAGTTAAAAAGCCAAGACTAGTGATAAGCAGATGGCAATTATTGCTGCTTACTGGTAAAACCTGTTTGTATTAAAAATATCTTAATGTTTCCATTGGATCCTGCCAATTAAGAGATTAAACTGTGTTTTATTCACATACAAGTGACTGTGAGCTCACACACACACACCTGGCACTCCCAGCTCCAAATTCTACATAGAGGCTGGCTGAAAATATACCCACTGGTCATCTTATTTTTCATGCCTGTTTATTGAGTGGGGTTTGGATTATCTCATGAGCTGTCAGGAGTAAGATATTTTCACCTTGTTATCAGGAGAAACAGGAAGCTGCTGGTAAATACAGCTATTTTCCAGAGAATTATCTACCTGGGTAGTAGATCTTCATTGATGAAGCTACCTGAAGCCCAGCCAAGCCTGAAAGGTGGATGATACATCGCCAAGATTTTATTCTCAAGATAGCCTAAGCAAGATGATTTGTCTGGGAATTGCCCTATGTAAACATGCCAGTAGGATGGAAAAAGTTAGCCCCTTTGCCTTCTTAGCCAGCCAGCCATTTCCCCTCTGCTGAGGGGAGTGACTGCTGGCACTCAAGGGCTTCCTGCATGTAACTGGTCAGTCTTTTACTGCAGTCCCAGGAGCCTTTTTCTGTTAACAGGGAAGCCAAATTTCCTTCACGGATGCTGCTTTACTCAAAGCATTGCCTCTGTCACTCAGGGGTGGTAAGTGGATCTGGACAACTCCCCAGAGGACTCCAACGTTTATAAACTAATAAAGGATCTGATGTTGCCAGTCTGAAAGCCAGACATGGCTGTTGCTGATATAGGAGGGTTTTCTGTCCCTTCTAACTTTTCATACCTTGACACCCAGAAGGATTCAGGAAACAGCCTGGTATTTACGCTCTTTACATGCCATTTGTGACCATTTCAAAGGATGGAGTAATGCATGCCAAGCTCTGATTATATATGACAAGCTGTGACTGTAAGTAGGACTTATATGAAGAAATTATGCCCCTTGAATTGTCATCAAGCACAGGGTAACTACTCAGGTGAGTGCTGCTACCTAGCAAAGGAAAAGCATTGGCTGCAAGTAGTTCAGCTGACCAAGTGTCACAGCTCTAAACATGTCTGCACATCCTCAATCTGAAAGCTCTTGCATAATGTACTTTCCAAAGATATTTCCAGTCCTACCTGGTACTGCCAAAATCAGTGATGGTGCAAGGACAACATTTGATTTAGCTTCTTAGTGCTTCCATCTCTGCTTCCTTAGTGGAAATCAGAAAATGCAGGGACACATTTAAACAAGCAAAAAAGACAAACAAAACAAAACAAACAAACAAAAAATTAAAACCCCTAACCAATCAACCAAACAAACAAATAAATGTGTTCCAGCAGTGCTAAAAAGTTCAGTTCAGGCCTGATCAGGGACTCGGCAGAAGCTTGGGAATAGCTTTTGCTTTGTTTGAACCAATCCCAAAATCCACTACTTAGTGTTGCTTCCTGGTGTCTGCACATTCTCTGAGATGGGGAGACAGGGAGGCAGAGATGTCTCAGTATGTTTTCCACCCATCCTATTGCTTCTCACAGGGAATTTTAAACTTTCTCCATTTGCTATTGGCAGGATGGGGCAGGGAGTCTCCCAGAAGAGCTCCTCTGAGACTCCCTGGGACAATGCTGGTGCCGTTCTCCACTGGGATCTGCAGGGGAGGCTAAAGTAGCACGACTGGCTGCAGAGGTGCACTGGCCTAGAAAGTTCCCCAGATCCCCCATCACAGCCCAACCAGCCAAATAAATAAATAAACGGTGGCACACACCCGTTCCCTGTCCCTTCCTCGCCCAGGGCAGAAAGATGTCAGCCTTGCTCAGGCCTGCTGCCACCAGCGGCTTGCAGAGCAGGCTGCTCTCTGCTCCCCCTGTGCCAGTGCCACCTCCAGGGGCCCCGCTGGCACTGGCCTTGTTCCTCTCTTTGCAGTCTACACCCATCCCTGCCAAAAACCGCTCCTGGCACCTGCCCCGTGGCCAGGCTCATCCTCAGCATTTTTTGGAGGAACATCTGGATTTCTGGAGGAGCAAAGGTGCTGCCCCAACTTCCAGAGGAGCAGAGAGCTGGCTGGCCAGCCCTGCGGACACTGCCCTGCGCAGCCCCTCTGCACCGCTGCACCCAGTGAAACCCCTGGGCTCCCCAGGGCTTCCCTGGCGCCCTCAGAGCAGACAGCCAGCAGCTCCCAAGGGGATTTTTAACTCCTTCTGCCGTGTTTACAGTCACTTACTCAGCCCTGCGCAAACATGTTTTTCTTTGGCATGGCAGGAGGGTTTTGTTGTGTGTTTCTGTTTTTATTTTCTTCCCCTCCTGCCCTTTCCGGAGGCAATGAGGTGCACAAACAAGCTGCCCATAGGTGACTGAGAGCAGAACTCGAGCCGCGCTTAAATAATAAAATAAAATTTAAAAAAGAAGGGGAAAGAAAACCCACCCCGTGCTACCAGGGGCCCCGTTGGTTAAAGGCTACGGCACAGTCACTCTGAAGTGAGGGTTTAATGAAGTAGCCTGTGAGAGAATGGAGGGGATGGTCCCCGCTGCACAGATGGCTCTTTGTCACCGCTGACACCTGCCATCTGCTTGTTTGTCTAAATGATGTCGGAGGGGCATCGCGAGCCTCCAATCTGCTGCGCCGCCTCCACCAGCCCGGGCTGACCCGCTGACCCCGTGTCAGACGGGGCCGCGCGGTTTGTTCTCTCCGCTCCGCGGCCCGGCCCGGCGCTGCCCGCCCGCGGCCCGCAGCTGCCCCCGGCCGCGCGCTGCCGTCGGCCCCGCGCCCGCCCGGCCCGCCCCGCCGCCCGCCCCGCCGCCCGCCAGCCCCTCAATCTCCTCTTCCTCATGCATATGAAAGGCCAGGACATGGAGAGATTAACCTCCCAGGGCATGAAAGGGGTACAAAAGTTTACACCGCCGGGCAGCCATTTAGACCTTTTTGCGGGGGGATGCACTCGCACTCCTGGGCTTTTTACCGTCATCTCCGCTCGATGCTCAGACTCTTTCTGAGGCAATTAAGAGGCCAAATTACCCCACATGTAACACCACTGATATCAGGAGAGGCAATTAAAATATTTAGAGAATACAATTTCTATTTCTCTGCCATGAAGGCAGACTAGTGCCTTAACATCAGCTATAAAATTCAGAGGTCTCCAAAGACATCGGGTTTGAAGGCAGGAAAAGGAGGTAGGATCCGCTTTCCTGACAGTGGTCACCCACGGACTTTTGAAATCACAAATCACGCTTGGAAAAAGGATCTATTACTGCAAATACATTCAGGTAGCTTTTTTTTTTTTCCCTCAACTTCTCACTGTAGAAAAAGAATATCTTCTTAATACATGGAAAAGGGTTTCACAGTGTATGAAAAGTGACTGACGGCTGCCAAGAGGGTCATAGCTTTGAAATAAACTTGTTGGAACAATAAGTGTGTCCCAAGAATGTAACATTTAATTTAAAAACAACATTAAAGTCTAAATCAGCCTTAAAAATCTTGACTGGTTGGAAACCCACTTCCTTTTTTTTTTTTTATTTCCCCACTCTAAGCCCACAGAAACTCTATACTCTTGATATGATTTCAGGTCGCTTCAAAATACTCAGGGTGAGTGCCTAAAAGGAACCTCTTTCCTGGTACAACCAATAAGCCCATCTATCTCTAGGATGCCTCAAAAGAGACTGAAGCTTGCTGTTCGTAGCAGCACATAAATTGTGCTTGATATTATCAGTGATGTCAGTGTACATGGAAGGTGTATAATGGATATTAATTATGACTGTTATCACTTATGACTTGTGTAGTGCAGCCAGGTATGTCTGAATACTTGCAAACACAGCGGCTTTTACACGTGGCAACTCATGAAATGGAAAATGGTCACTCTGCACAGCTCTAATGAGGGCAAGGGTGATTTAAGCTAGCAGAAAGAATCATAATTACTGTAGGTTCAAAGTGATCTTGAAGGAGAGGAAGTTAAAATGGGGTTGAGATTGATCTACTTTCATGCTTTATTCGGTCCATTGTTTTTAATGCCTCATTTTGAACTATAAACAAATGGCTTCAGGTGATTTGCACAGTTTTCTGCAGATAATTCCTGAATTTGTTCTGGGCAATGGTGGAAAGTGTGCACTGTGCAAGAATAAATAGCCGGGGAAACTGTGACAACAGCTCCAACCCTCTTTAGTCTGTCCAAAAAAAATTCCAAATTAAATCCTGGATTCAAAAGCATGTCAGAGCACAGATGAGAGGAAAGGGCTCCAAGGTTTGAAGAGGACCACATGCTTACAGGGAAGCTGGTGCCGATGCCCAGCCCCAGCAAGGCAGCCTGGTTGCTGGAGGCCTTCCCTCCTGGGGAAGGGCTGGCTCTGGGCTCCTGTCCTGGATCACAGGCAGAGGGGACCACCAACCTTCCCACTCCTACAGGTCTCTGCCAGCAGGGCTGCCTTGGCCCCAGCTTACATGGTCTGTTCTCCACCGCAGCCCCTTGGCCACCAGCACCTGGGCTGAGACCAAGCACAGCAGGAGTAAAAGAAAGGCAAAACACAGCGACTCTTGGAGAGACACAGAAAGGCCTACAGGCTATGTCCTCAGCCTGGGAAGCCTCTTTTCTTCCCTCTCCTTCATGACAGTGCAGTTTCTGAGCCCACAACAAAGGACCAAATATTAATATTTCTGACAGAAAGAGAGGAAATCAGAGGCAGCCATATCCCCGTGCATCTATCCAGGAAAAAATTCACTACCTCAGATCCCTCTTTTTTTTATAATATTGGAAGATAATTTGGGGTGATATAGAGAAAAAATAAAGGGAAACAAAACAGTCCCACAAAACCACCCAGACTTTTCCAAAATCTAACACAGAGTTAAAGGGTGAAATCCTAGCCTTGCTGATTTCTGTGTGTTGTGCTTATTAGTTTTGCATGGAAAGGCTTTTAACCCCTTGCATCATTATAAAAGGGATTTTTTTTTTTTTTTACCTGAGGTGCTTTGGTTAATTGGTGTGTGTAAAAATGTCTCATTGTGGAAGCCATTCCTGACCCAGGTGTTAAGTGTCTAAGATCTACCCAGCTGCCTCATGGTGGGTACTTTTCTTCCTTCAAACATCGTGCTAACTCCCTGACCCTCAGCCAACACCATGCTCAGCAACAGAGCCAACACATCATGTTTGTCTTGGCAAAATGAGCCAGTCTGCATTAAAATGAGGGTCAATGGAAAACAAAATGAATCAACAAAAGTCCCTTCCTTTATTTTTGTCTGAAAAGATAAAATCTGCATGTTTTGATGCTTTCTGCCAGCCCACCAACTCCAGAAAGCACTCAGACATCCCCAAAACAGGGTGGTGAGATGCTTCAGGAACATTTCCTTCAGAAGCTATGACAATAGTAAGCTTTCTGTACCCAACAATTTCAACACGATCCTATTTTGATGAGGTGAATGACAGTCAATTCCCATTAATTCCCCCTACCAGAAGCTAAATTTCTTCTGAAAATGTTTTTATATTCTTCCTTGACTGAGTCTGGCAGAGCTGGATGCGGAATTGTACGTGCTCAGTTTCTTTCTTCTAGACTGGAAATGGGAATTTTTCACTGTTTCCTTTCCTTCCGGATCTCAGTCATTAAGTATCAATCCCAAATTGCATCTCTTGACCATGGTCAGCTCAGTCAGACCTGCAAACAAACTCATCAACTCTCTATAGGAAAACAAAATATTGTCACAAGCCTGTGTTTCTGTCAGGGCTGCCATGGGTGAATAGGTATTGTGGCACTTGATCACTCTGTGTTTCAGCATGAAAGAAACCAAAACACAAATATTTTAATAGGGTGAGGAGACTATTCTGCATGCATTTCTGAATCAATGCAAATGCCTAATCAATTAAGCAAGCTTGCACAGTGCTGTGGACATCACCTCAAAATCTAGTCCTGCAGGCAGCCATACTACTGTACCCTTTTGCTTATGTGAAGCAACACTCTCTCTGGCAAGACAGAAAGCTTCCCTCTGGCAAATTTCTTCATGTGACAGAGGCCAGAGATTTTATGTATTTTCAGAAAGCAGCTATGACAAACAGTCAATTCAGCTAAACAGACTTGGCCACAGTACATCTGTGCTTAGTTTTGGCTTAGCAGAGCAGAATAACACATGTACTTCTCTCTCTGTCCCACTCCTTTCTTAAGATGGTGAAAAAAATAGCTGAATTACAGAAGTACCTTCTATACAGAAGTGTCCTGTGACAGTGCAAAAACTGCATGACTGAGTATTCTAGCCAAAATGAACTCACAGACCCACATGATTTCCTCATGAGATGATTTTGTGGGGATGGTTTTTCAGCTTAGTTCTTGTTGCTGTTGTTTTGTTGGCTCCTCAGATCAATACATTTACTGATCTCACTTCAGACATTTTTATAATCAAAAATATGAGAATAAACAGAAGTGAGAAAATTTCATGGAGGTCTCTGCCATATTTATAATCAGGGTTTCCTCCTCTGATCCTTCTTGTCCTGTTTCTGGAAGAGTCACCAGCACCCTCTGAAACAGCAGCGCCACGCAGCCACTGCCACCACTGCTGACAGCAGTAATGGGGACATTTCTTCAGGTGTCTCAATGCCTTAAGAGCTCAGACTGTGATTTCCAATGGAATTTAAAAGTCATCAGCATGGCTTTTTGTAGGCATATATCACTTGCTCTATAGTGCACCATGATCAAGAACTGCATGCCTGTATTAGCTTTAACCAGGTTAGGCAGCCCAGGTCCCTAAGCCAGGGTCTGCAGCTCCTTAGCAAAGCCACACATAATGCCACAGAGATGTGCCCAGCAGACTCTGTACACCTCTGCAAGGTGGTGACTTGCCAAGAAGAGCAGAACAGCAATGCCCAAGGCAGCATGGCCAGTCAGGGCCTCAAGGCACAGCAGAAACACTGGGCACTCTGCCCCAGCTGCTGAGCCTTGTCACACAGGAGCCAGCACCCGTGAAGCCATCCCTGATGTCTGCAGCACTGCAAAGCCATGAAGAAGGCTACACGTTCTCAGAGAGTTCACAAAATGCCCACAGTGTCTTTCAATACTTCAAATGCCTCCTTTGACATCAGTTGCACCAAATTTGCCAAATTTGCCATCCCTGACTGTATAGACCATAGTAGAGAAACACTGATTAGCTTGCACTGTATTCTTCATTTAATTCAAACAATGAATGCACCTCTCCATCACTTCCTCTCCTGTTTTATAAGCTTCTGTTAATAACATTTAGCCTCTTAGCAAAATTAGTAATTTTTCACAAAAACATTTTAGTTTTAGAAACTAAATTTTGATGGAAGCTCCTCATTCAATAGACTATTTAAGTCTTAGTCTCCAATTAATATTTTCCAGCATTTGTTTTTACTCTGGATTTAATGGACTGTTTTTTCCTGCACTTACATTGATTGGTTTGTCTTTGCCACTCCAGACAGCTTGTTAGAATTAAATATTTCTGACACTAAAATGGTTTCCTTTCCAAGAGTGAAAAGGGTTCAGAAACAAATTCAAGCAGAAAATTTAATTTTGTCACCAAGAGGAAAGAATTTGCAAAGGCTTAGGCAATTCTAACCACCATTTACTGGACCAGAAGCGGCTAAGAGATGATCATATTTGACCCCAGAATTTACATCTGCACCCTGGATTTGGAAGAAAAGTTTGCTTCAATTTCCTACACTGACATAGACTTTCAGCATGGCTGTGGGTGAAGTCCTGAAAAGCATTTAAGGTATTTGGCTTTACAAAACAAAGACCCAATCAACATTGTGTATCCAAATTTCCAAATACCACCAATACAGTGAAGATATTTGAAGTTAAAGGGATAATCAGCCCAAACAAATCTCAGGTTGCCTAAACATGCAGCAGTGCTTGGCAAGCCCATCTGGTTGCCATGATAAACCACATCCACACACCAGCATGGTGGGAGAGAGCCAGATCGTCTTCATCCCAGACCCACCTACTGCCATGGGCCAGCTCTGAAGTACCCAAAAGCAGCTGCTCCCTGACTGTCAACCTGCTCAAGCTCCTGAGCATCTGCAAATTTACATTCCAGCAAATATTAGCAAATAATCCAGATTTATTGTTCATTTGTTAATCTGACAAAGTGGAACTGGATGGATTTTCTTTTTCCTGTCTTTAGCCATCAATTTTTACAGTCCTATTTACATTTCTCAGCTAATCTTAGAGCCAGTGACATAATATCACTGAATTTTTAATATTTCAAGCACATTTGTTTGGTTTGCACAGAGCTCAGTGAGAGGATAAATCTATGTTGTTCTATGTTGTTCTAACTTTCTTAAAATACGCCTTTGTAGCTTAAAAAAAAACTATTTCAAGAAATTCTTTCCTGGTTTATGCTTGCATCCCCAAAAGCCAGTGCTCTTCCCCAGTTTCCCAGTACAGAATGTGACCAGAGCAGATAGGAAATCAGAGGCCGTGCATCACTGCTCCCCAGGTGCTGCAGCTCTCCTCCAGCTCCCTGTGACCTCAGCACATGCTGGAGGAAGCAAGGCTTGGAGAGGGTGCACAGGTGAGGTGCCTGCTGCCCTTCCCACACAGTCCTCTCCCAGCAGGGCTGGGCACCATGGGCTCCACTCTTCAGTAGCACTCGAGGCTTAGTCTGCACTGCAGGTCATCCTGCTTCTGCAGTGGGGACAGCCAACAGACCTTCAGCTGGTGCTCACCTTGAAGGGGGCCTTCCCACCCCAGTGCCCACCACGCAGCTCTGACCTTCCCATTGCCCGTGAGCAGTGCAGCCAGCTTCCCTCTCCCACGCGAGGCCGGTGTCCCTCATCCCGTTAATTGGCTGGGATGAGCGTCATGCGGCCGGGCGCGCACATGTGTCCCATAACCTAAACCATCTGCGAGCGCTTTAATTAACCGATCCTCTGCACTGCCATTGAAAAGATCCCGCCCTGGCCCCAGCCGAGCCTCCCCCATGCAGCCCTGCAGCTCCCCTCCCCACCCAAGAATTCACAACCACAACTGTACAACGTGGGCCCCCCGGCCCTCCGCGGCCGCGCGGGAGCAGCCCTCAGCTTTCAGTGAGGAGAAGATGAAAAGGGTTCCCTCCATATGTGGCTGCCGATGCGGACCTACAGGGTAGACTCCACGCACAATAGATAACAGGAGGCTCCTTCTCACAGCTGTTCGGCTGTAGGGCCTTCCACGTCACATCATACGTGCAGGCGTCAGACACCCCTTACATAAAAAAGTGACTGGAGAAAAAAATCCCCTTCTGTGAAGCCACATGGATGCACATCAACACAGAATTCGGCCTACTGCTGCTGAAAATTGCTGGAAAAATGTATCCATGTCAGGCCCCATGTTCTCATTACTCTCCAGGGATGTGACTTTACTGTCTGACTTGTTTTATATTGCAATGAAGTGAAGTTTTCAGTGGAAGCACTCAAATTCAATGGTGTTGCTCTGGAGGCTGAAGAGAGATCCAAACTCACCAAGACCTAACCAAGATCAGAATCTAGATGAAGGGATTAAGGCACTGTAAATGCAACAAGGCTCACAAGCAATATTGTTAGCAAAACAGGAAAATTCCACTGGCATGCTAAGTTTGCAGCTGGTCTAAATGAGACCAGGAAGAATTAAGGAAGAATTTGATGTTGCCCATCCAGAGGCAGGACACCCTCACTGGAGGGTCTGTTCCTCTGGAAGTCATCATGATCATGGTATTTATAAATTTAGCAGGGGTGTTAGTGCAAAGTAACCCAAGAAAGCAAAACCTTCTAAGTTTACTTGGAAGTGTTCACTTTCACCAACTATTGCAAACTAGCATTAATTACATGAAACTCCTGCCATCAAGCACTGTGCTTTCTTCAGTTGTCTGGGGGTTAATTCTGGGCAACTTTTCTATTGCACCTTCCACTGAGCTCTCTCAGGATAGATTTATGTATGAGATCAGCAGTTTCACCATTTCATAGGCAGATAAATTGCACTGAGCAGTGAAAATGCCCTTGCTTAGAATGGAATATTGACAGACATGTACTTGTTGTGTACAGTTCATCACAGTCCCAGCCTAAGACTTGCAAAAAAAAAAAAATTGCTTAGACCTTTTTGTTCAAAAGTAGGACTTTCCTACAGGTTTCATAGGATGGAAATAGAACAATCTCTCTCACTGACACCAAAGATCACTGATACACACATACCAAGGGGAATTTTCTAATAAACAAAGCTGGCATATCAGTTTGTCTGGATTTCATTTGAAGTCCAGTCGTCCAACTATGATTCAGCAGTATCCATATGACTGTGGTGCATCAGGGCTTGAGATACTTAATGAGTGCCAAACATGGGTCTGTGCTGCAAAGTTCACTGAACTCCTGTGCTATTTCATCTCTCCCTGCCTGCAGTGAAGCAGGATCGGACCATAAGGGACAGACTCCCTACCCCATTACCATCCCCCAAACTGTACATAAGAGCAGCACTGGGGCCAAGAAAGTGCTCCTGATGGGCTCAACAGTAGAAGTAAAATCACAATTCCATTCACTCATTCACTGAAAGCCTCTTACGACAGAAATGCCTGTATTTTCCACTGTATGGAGAGCAAACAGCTCACCTGTGGGTAAGTGCAGAAGATTGTCCCTACTAAAAAAAGTGGCTGTGATCCCTGAACAGAACCTTAGACTGCTGAGGGCAGGCTAGGTAGGACAGTTCGTTCCTCAATGTGCTCAGCCTCCTCTGAATCACTCTACAGCTCATCTTGCAGTCCAGCTGGTCCTTTGATCCAAAGATTTCCTCATAAGACATGTTGCAACATCTCTCCCCCAAATCAGTGACAACAGCACACTGGTCTCATGCTGAATAAGGTATAAACATAGCCCTCAAGGAATCAAGTCCTTAGGTTCCTGTCTGATAAACACAAGATACGTTTTTAAGATCAACATTCCCAGTCATCCAGCAGCTGAGTTTTTTGAGCCTCTCATTTCTCTACAGTGAGATTTTCAGAGTGACGCAGAAGCTTTGATTGGAGCTGGATGGTTTTGGAAAACAAACTCATTTTTGTGCTGCCACCTCGCTCACTTTGGCTTTCTGAGTTGTGAATGCAGAAATTGTGCTGTGCTGTCAAAAATGCTTGATTCATAACCTCTGACAAAAGCACGAGTAGAGCAGCATCATGAAGTGCACAGCTCATTGGCCACTGGGTTCATTGGCCTGCTAATATGAACTGTCTGATCCTAAACTTCCACTTCCTATTGCATTCAAATGCACTGCTAAGTTATTTGACTCCAGCATAGATCCAGGGATGTTTTTCTTGTCTTACAGTTTTGTACTGACTGAGCTAACCCACAAGATAATTATTAAGGCAAAGAACTTAGCGGGATCCTAACAAGGATTAAACATTTCTATGATTCATTAAAATATTCGCAGTGCCACTGGCTGGGATAAAAATGTATAAGAATTGTGTTAAAATTATAACACCAAGCCTCAGCCCAGAAATCTCTATGAAAAGAAACCCTGGAAAATGGTGCTTGAGGATACCAGAGCTCCACTCATGAAGTGCCTGTTTCATTGGAAACCCAACCTGAAGTCCCATTGACTAGAACATCCTTGCAGTCAAGCCCATACAGAAGCAGCTGGTTCTTGGGGCAAGAATGGGAACACCCAGATAACCCACAGAAATATAAGTACAGCTTCAAATAATTGTGCAACAAGCCTGCACCAGCTGAAGATGCAGTGCTTTAAGCAAGACACTTTATTGATGGCATTGCTATGTGGCTGCTGCTCAGTAGTAAAGTAACCAAAACTGAAGATGAAGAAAAGGAGGACAGGGCAAACAATTTGTAAAAAAAAGGAAGAAAGAAGAAAAAAAAAAAATAAGGAAAAGGTAGATATTGTGCCCTTTTACCCAGTGAGATTTGAATACTCAATCAAATGTGGGCAACATCAATGTGGATTGCTCCATCATCTTAAAGGCTACAAATCCACATCCTTTTCCTGCTGGGAGAGGGCACACACTTCCAGGTTGCAGCAGGTTCAAGGGAAAAGGTCTTGTCAGTCCCCTGCTAACTCTGCTTGCTTGCTGTGAATACCTGTTCAGGGCCAAGTTATAAATATTCATCTCTAGGTACATATCATCACTTCTGAACTGGAAGTCCTTCTTGTTTGTCCCATTGCTGGGGAGCATTTCAATGTGCTATGCAGTGTGGGACTGCCCCATATGGGAAAGTCACCTCCAGCTATTCACTATCAGATGGAGTGTCTCTGGAAGACAAACAAAAAGTACAATTATTTACCCAGCCCTACTCTTTGGTGTCACCAGCATGCAGGAAGGGGCAGGGATACTGAGAAACCTCCATAAACACCTCAGCTTGCAGGAGCATGCTCTGCTGAGTAATTACGTATTTTCTCCCACAGCCACATGAACCATGCTGGTGAGGAGAGTGTTGAATGCAGGATCCCACCTCATCATAGCTTGTGAGGTGCATCATGCTCATGATGAGACTCAGGAAAAGTAATCTGTGCTGGGACTACAGTCTGTCAGGTGCCAAGATGTACTGGAGAAAGCATGTGGGTGTAGTGTTCCCATCCTCACCTTGCAAGGCACAGGTAAGATTGACTGGGCCCTGAAGACCATTTTTTTGCTCAGGACATGTCCTCGTATACCAGTATTAGTAATTTTGCACAGAAAATGATGGCACATAAAAAATCCGAAACTGAACATTCAGTAAAAAGGAGCCTTAAGCCAAATGGACAGGTTTTCCCAGAACCAAGCACTCTTTGGGTTTTTCTGCAAGGAAAAGATCATACTTCTCAACATGGCAAAATGATGTAGACTCATCCTGCTGATGCTTGCGGGTATTATGGTTGCAGTTGTCACACAGCAGCATTGGCCAGAGTATCTATCCGTTTGTTTTAGTTCAGATTTCCAAAGAGGTAGTGCTGCAGTATCACTCTCAAGTGTGTGTCTCTTCACCTGTCTATCTGCACTCAGCTGTGCTTCTCCCTCACCAGTAACTTTTGAACCTGTTGACCAATTTCAAACAGATTTGACAGACAATAAGTGGTCTCCAAGGTATTAAATTCCAACACATTTTATGAAAATTGGCAGGTGGCTAGAGGAGTAAAACCCAATTAGTGGCCCTGTGGAGGTGAAGGCTGTGATGTGAATGTGACCCATATTAAGATAGTGAAGATCCTCCTGGGAAAGAGGTATTATGAATGTCCACAGAGGGAAAAACAGATCAGCACTTACATGTTATTAGATACCAGACAATCCAACACAAGCCTCAGTGATGTTCGAGGAAATTGGCAGCTTCAGCTGTGCTGAAGTTGTTCTCAAAGAACAACATGTCTATGACCTCCAGCTGGGGCACTCACAGCCTCCTTACACACAGGTAGAGCTAGAACTGAGGAGGAGGAAAGAATCATAAGGTGTTGGGCTAAGGGAAAGGGAAAAGCCTTCTTCCAACAGCTGCTGAATGCCTCTTCTGACCATCTCTTCCAGCCCTTTTACTGATCCCTCTCAACCCTTCTTTTTCATCTGTCCTGAGCACCCCATGGATCCTTTCATACCTTTCATTTCCCTATCTTTTTGATTTTCCCTAACCTAGACTCCAAATAATCCCCAAACAGCCAAAGGTCTTCACTATTATACCTTAGGTCTCTGCCCTCTCACCTTCTCAGAAATGCCCTTTGCTGCAGCCACAGTCTAAATGCATAATTTTCAGGGCAGTTTGCCCTCATTTTTTAAGCATCAGAATTAGTTTTTCCTGCACTGCTGAGAAACCTTGAGCCAGCTCTAGAGTCATGGCACAATGAAACAGACAAGGACATTGCATTTACAATTTGGGCCTGTCCTCAGGAACAAATTCATCCTTCTTATAACCTCCCTGAAGTCACAATAGAGAAAACATAGCCCTAATTAATCCAGCCTGCTTGCATTACAAGAGATAACATGGCCTAGAGAAAAGCAATCTGACTCAAAGAAGCAGGAGGGTCATGGTCTTACATGACTTTGTAACTGACTCTGACACTGCTGTTGAGCACATTCGTTAGCATTTATAAATTCAAATTGTAGGACTTATGCTTCAGGGTCCAGATTCTCAGCTCAGATGGGCAACCACGTGCAGGCTACACTTTTGCAACTAAAGCTTTGTGAATTCACAGTGGCTTCACTGGTTTGCTGCTGATGAATGGAAAGAACTTAGGTTGAAGGGCACTGAGTGAATTGCAGCCTGACAATAACACAAATCCTTCCAAAGGTCTCCTTGCCTGTCCTTCAGCTCCTATCCTGTGTTCTTCCTTGGGAAAACTGCTTCCTTGTTATAAATCATGCAGATCTCCAGTCCTTCCCTCTATGATCCTGTTCCGGCTTTTCCCCTCTCTTCCCATTCCTCAAACAAAATGTTAGCAGAAACATTAAAAATCACTGAAAAACATATTTTAGCATTTTAAATAAGAGGAATATAATAGAGTTCTGTAAGGACAAGAACAAGGGAAGGCAAGAGAGGAGCCCCATAGGGAATTATTTGGATTCTCCTTCTCCTGATTTCTGCAGAAATATTTAACTGAGTAGCATTTGCAATAAAGATTTATCTTACAGTAAAGTTCTGATAAGTAGCTGGACAGATCCATAGGTAATTGATTTAAGATATGCTTGTATCTACTTAATCGAGTCTGCATCTAGTTAATTAAGGAGTGAAATATTTGAAAACTCTGCAAATTTTCCAACGAATTCACATCTGGCTAACAAAGCAACTCTGATGTGCCACCAATGAGAGCTCTGTTCAGATACTTTTGGGAAATTCACATACTGATGTGTACATAAGCCAGGAGAACCCAATGGCTCATTATAGTTATCAAAGGATTAAACAGCAAGGATCTGAAAGAACCTTTCTCAGAGGGTCCTAGCAACCTCTGGGACACAGTTGCAGTAGTGATGCTTCTGAAGTGAACAGAGAGACTTGTGTAATTCAATTGAGAATGCTCCAAGAAAATTCTGCTGTCACTACACAATTCTCCTATACCTACCAGCTGTCTCCATTTGGAAAAGACAATCTTCGTTTTCTAAAAGCAAAATATTTACAATTGCTCCAGTCTGTCCCTCCAGAATTCTTCCCCCCTTGCATATGGATTTCCCTGAAGTTGCAACACAGGGTTCTGATGATCTCTCCAACTGTCTCCATCACTGGATGTCAGATGTTGGCATTCACAACAGCACAGGCTTCGAGATGTGGACTGACACCAGTACATCAGTTCATTGACTTTAAAGTCAAACACACATAGTTACATACTAAGGATTTGGTGGAGGTGTCTGATACAAATAAGCATCCTGGAAAGGCGCAGATGTCTCCACAGAACTAACCTGGACTGCTTTCTGGCCTCCCAAAAACTGCCAGCAGTTTGGTGGAACTATCATTTGACTGTGCACAAGGTTCTCACAAGTGGCTAATGGTTCAGCACCATCTCCTCAGATGATTGCAAATGCATCCATGCTCCTGTGTGATGCAATAAAAGCACAGACTGGCAGGGAATTATGAGAATCCCTTTTGCTCTGACACCCTGTCATTCACTTTGTACCCCAGGGCTGACTGAGGGAAGTATCTTCGTATCAGCTGCAGAACTAGGAGACCTGCAGCACTGCAAGACCTAGGTGTGTTTGTACCTCATTATGGACCTAAACAGGGAGTAGCCTCATTTCCTATGTTACTGTAACCTAGCAAAAAATATATCTCCAGCAGCTTGCAGTGGTCTCCCCAGACAAGCACCACTGCCAAGGTGCCCCATCGTCACACTGTGTTACTTTGGGAAAGCTGTGTCTGCTGGCCTTGGAAATGCTGATGGGCAGGAAAACCTCCAGTTAAACCTTACTCCAGCATTGCATGCTGTGCTGGTGTCATGGACTCTGTACCAGCTTTCATTGCCAACAAAAATGTGTGATGTGGCTGTGTTCAAACTATGGCTGTAATCAGTGCTGAGAGGACATAAAAGGTGTCCTTTATACCCTCTCAAGACAATATTCCTCAAAATAAATTCCCCCACCATCACTAAATTTCTTGCTTTGTTACCTTCCAAGGAAAACCAAACAATTCTCCCCCCAACCACAATTTTCAAGAGAAATTATTAAAATAATTTTTGTTAGCTCTTTTTATAGGAAGATTATGATTAATTTTTTTTTAATCACAAACTCTCTCCAAAGCTGTTAGTCTTTGGCTGTAATTTTTGGCATAACACATGATATTCTTTAAGATAATGATCTGCAACACCAGTGGGATTGAATTGAAATTTATTACTTTCACAGCCATATATATAACCACCTAGGTTGTGGAATTCTCTATACATGCCTATGCTGAATGATATGTATATACAGCAGCCAGGGACAGGAATTAACAACCTTTCAGAGAGCTGAGAGTAATTTCTATGTATCTCTATGATCTTCTGAAAGGAAGCCCTGGGCAGAGATTTAATCACATGTCATTGTCTGTTATGCATTCATAAAAAGATGAATAATTATGGCAATTCAAGGAAACCTATCATCAACTGAGAGGAAAAGACTATTTTTCTGAAGCATACAAATTCAGTCTTTTATGGCAAAATGACTACTTAAGGCTTAAAACTCTAATCATTACCATTTGCTTCCTAAAATATCCACCTCCTTTTATCTGCACATTGATCTGAAAACATGAATCTCTCAAAATGTCTCTGGTCTCTAAAGGGGTGAACATATTTTTTTCTTTTCCCCAGTCTGCAGCCAGGTAGAGGGGACAGCCTTTCCTCTCTCTTGGTATCAAGCAAGTCACCCTGGGCACAGCACAACCTTGCAGGAGCAGATCAGTTCCTGCCTGGGTTGCTGGCACAGGGGCAACCATGAGGTGTCCGCGCACCCCTTCCTGCAGGGCCATACAAACAAGCCCCCACCACACCCTGTCGTCAGGAAGGTGGTGCTAATGGGAGACGGTTTTGAAGGTTTAATATAACCTCTGCAACACCTTTCAGAAGAGGAAAGGGGTGCCCAGCTTACTACAGCTGAAAAAACAAAGAAAGGAGGGAGGGGAAAAAAAGCTATTTCCTCTAAGATCCTAATTTTTATTGAACTTGCCAGTCACAAGCAAAGGGTGCCCTGTCAGAGAGTGGGAGGGGAGAAGTAATTGAGCTCTGTGCTGCTGGGTCTTGATTCACTAGGGGAAATCAAGGCTCTGAGCTCAGGACCATTTCTACAGTCCTTACTTATGAAAACCACTTTGATAGGAGATAACTAAGCTTGGCAAGGCATCCACGTAGCTTCAGAAGGTAGCTGGCAGGCTGGCAGCCCTGCCTGTGAACTTTGCAGCCTGAGGACAGTGTCACCCTGTCTTTTCCCAGTTTCTTCTGCCTCTTCTTCCATCATGGAGCATAGGGTATCTGCACATCTCTTTTGCCATTGGAGTAGCTGGATCCCTTCAAGACAGGACAGCTAAGGAAGCTGTGAGGATGTGGGTGTAAGTGTCTGTGGCTCTGTGTGGGGTTGTCTGTGTGTTAACACTTTGCTTTTAATCCCTTTCCTGTGGCACAGAGCAGAGCAGTGTCAGAGCATATCCAGATTGCATCCAGCAGCAAGGAGTGGCCAATACCTGTTCCACTGGGGAATCTGCTACCCAGGGATGCATCTTTTGTGCCCAGACAAATTCTCAAGCAGCAGGTTAAATGGGTTTACTGCAGAGCAGAGACCACACAGCAAGGATTTGGGCTCCCCCTCCCCTGTGTCTGATGAAGCCCTGCAGAAGCTCTCAGCTGCACTGGGGAGTGACAGCAAACTGGTGCGCCACACAGCCCATTACACACAATGTACAATGAACATCTTCTTCCTCTGTGGCGTCAAACACAAAAGACCCTCAATTATTATCTGGTTTTGGAGAAAAAATACATTGAAATCATTGTACTGGCAAGCAAAGCTGCATCAGGCAGAATTAAAGCCTTTTTGCTAAGGACCCCCTCACTTGGTGCACAGCAGGCAACCAACACCGCCCCCAGAACCATGGTAAACCTTGGCATGGAGAAATAGCAATGTCAAAGCGAGCGAGCTCCTCTTGTTCAGAGAGCTTTGTTCTGCAGGGAGGTTGCCATTCCCTCTCTGCTCCAGCCATGGCCAAGCAAGCCCAGTTGAGCCTCCCCGGCTGAATTTCTGCTTGAACACTTCCTTCGGGAGTTTGTGCTGTCAGATTGGAAGGGTGGGCTCAGGAGGATATGGGTGGGACGCAGTGGCAGCAAGGAAACCCTTGTTCACAGCTCATTCGGGGAGGAAACGGGCACTGATCCCAAGGAAATTGTTTTGTGTTCCTGAGCAGCCGCGGGGGGGGAAGGTGGCGGTACTGCCGGGCGGCCCTTTCCCTCTGCAGCGAAAGGCCACCGGGCAGCGGTGCTCCAGCCCCTGGGGACACGGACACCGCGGTCCAGCCTTTCGTGCCCGGCTGCTCAGCCTGCGCTGGACAACGTGTCGCCCAGGGACCCGGGGACAGCAGCCCACTCAGGCTCCGTGGTGGCAAGTGTTGGTGCTCGCCCCACCCGAGTTTCAGCACAAGGGGTAACCGCAGGGGTCCCAGCCAGCCCTTCCCTGCTCTCAGCGTCTCCCAGAGGCACTGCCACACACACCAAAGCGGGAAGAACAAAAGGGACCTGCCCTTTGCACAAACTACCCAGCTGGACATGCTGGCTCCATCCCTTCTTCCCCCGCCACTCTGTCCTTGTCCCTCCATGGAGGTGACTTGGCCACACTCTTGGAACTGACCCAGAGATGTCACAGACACTCCACGCGAGCCTGAAGGCACAGCCACCTCTCAGAGTTTCTCCTGAAAATAAGCAGGGACATGTATTGTCACTTGCGGTCTGGACCAGGCTGCAGAGGGGCCCCGTGATTCGCTCCAGGGGGCATTAAACGTAACCTGCAAGCCCACAGTGTGGAGCAGGGAACAGGGCGGGAGCTCTCAAGGAAATATTTTGCTGAAAACAAAACTTTCAAAGCCTTTCAACAGCAGAGCACCGAAAATAGACTTCAGACTCCAAGGGAGGGGGAATTGGAAAAGGTTAGAAGCAGGGGAGAGAGAGAGAGAAAGAGGGAAAGATCAAACGATCAACTACAACCCTGGGGAAAAAGGGGGCGCAGAGGTTGCCAAAGATTTTTTAAGTCCATTTCCTGCAGGAGATGGAGACGAGAAGGGTCAGTTTATTGCAGTTTGGCCTGAGCAGAGAGCTCTGCAAGAGGCTCTTCAGGCTCACTCCAAACACAGCCATTCATTACCCACTGCTGCATCCTTCAAAACAGGAAGCGTTGCCAGAGCATTAATTTATCGCTTAATCGCTGTCCTTTTGTTGCTGTGAAAAATGTTTAGTCATAGATTTAATTCCTCTCACTCCACCCCCCTACATCCCGACCACCTCTGATCACAAACACCATGAAGAAACAGGGCTTGACGGCTTTTCTGATGGTTTTACTACAATTCAACTTTCAGAAGATCAGCTAACTTGCTCATAGATTCTATTGAAGAATCCTGCATAGCAACAAGAGAGCTGCCTCTGGCTCAAAGTGGGAGTGTAGTTCTTTGGGATTTCGCCTTGTCATTATTATTTCTCGCTCTTGTTATTGTCTCCAGTCCATGCTCCCCAGCCCAAATTTACTTTAAACAGATGTCTTATTTGTTCATAGCATGCTGAGGATTTGCCCTGGCAGAGAGATCTTTTTTTTGTATTTTGTTTTGCCTTTTTTTCCCTTAAATCTGTTTTAAATTTTGAGAAGAGCCCATGAAACAATAGCAGATGTGTTGTAGCTACAATTAATTGGATAATTAACTTAATTAATGTATTGCATTTTAGGTTTGTGTTTCTTATGCAAGCGAGTGGGTGTGCTAGAAGCTGGGGTGGGCACAAGCAGCAGGGAGAGAGATGTTTGTTGGGGAGGTGCATCGGGGGCTCCCAGCCATGGGTCCCCCAGCCAAGGGCATGAGCAGTGGGGAGAAGGCAGTGCAAGGAAGGGGCCATACATTTCAGCAGGGGCCAAGTGACTAAAGATGCAGCCAGTGGTGAGCACAGGAGTCTGGGCTGCAACAATTTCCTGGGGTTATGTCCAATCAGGCATGCGCATAGAGGACTGTGGGGTGTGTGGACAAGCTCTGGGAGGCAGGGATTCAGATTCCCTAATCCTCCAAAACACCCCTTGAAGGAAAGCAGAGGGATGCATGGATGACCAGTCCATACCGCCACAGCCATTGGGATATACCCGGAATGGAACCACGCCCACCAGTCCCAGGCTAGCTCAGCATCAGGCTGCCCCATGTTCAGAGTTTGTGTCCCAACCGACCCGAGCCACAGCCAGGGCAGACAGGACCCTTCTGTCTTCTCGTGCCCCACCAAACACCCCACAATCTCCTCTGAAGCCATCTGTCAGTGAATGTCTGCCCTGTGGTGAACAGCCTCAAAACCTCGGTGACCTCTCAGCTGTGTGCTGTCTGCAGAGCCCAGGACGCCAGTGCTGCCACCCAGGCAGGCCAGCCATCCTTAGACGTGATTATTGTTCCCTGGGATGGAGGCCCGCCAGGTGACACAGTTCCGGCTGGGCTGCACGCCTGCCCAGTGGGAGGGTCAGGATCTTGCCCCAAGTGTTAACAGCCCTCCATGTCTCCTACTTAAAGCTTTTTCAAAGTCCTCCCATGGCAATTTCATGTTGGTCCTGGTTGCTGTCATCCTTCATGTGTAAATGCTCCCAGTGTCTTCAGAGGCAGCTGTGTCTACAAGCCACCAGGGTGTATTCTGCAGCCCCAAAAATACCCTTTGTGACTTAGCCTGCACCCACCCTCCAGAGGACTCAAACATTTCACAAATACTAAGCCCTCAAGACAGGTACAATGCCCATAGCCAATTCAGAGCAGACTTTCTGGCTTCAGCTCTGGTAAATTTTCTCCTCTTGGCTTTTGCATGGGGCTTGAGAGGAGAGGCTGCAAAGCGGTGTCAAAGCAACGTGGGACCCAGCTCTAGTTCTGGCTCGGAGCAGCTGAATGACACAAGGAAGAACAAGACTGGTGACTGCAAGGCAAATTTGGACTGGATCCTGCTGCAAGGATACTGCTCCAGGCAGGCAGACAGCATCCACCCAGAGCTCTCCGACTTCCCAAGCCTGCCCATGCTGTGCTCAGAGCAAGACCAAGACTTTGGCTCTTATTTACAAGAGCCTAAGTGAGACTTGAGGTTACTAACTACACTGCAAGCATTTTTGAAAAAGCATTGTCCTTAGGAAACTTCACAGTGTTGGTAGAAGCATCTGTCTTCTATGCACTATGGCTTATAGCTATCAGAAAAACAACTGCAACAACAAAAAGCCATTTTTTATATTAAAATAGATTTTTTTCTATAAAATTTGCAGTAAAAATGCATCCCAACAAGTTGTTCACAAAAGCAGAATAAAAAAGCCCTCAAAGTGCTCAGATGAGAACAAATGATACTGCTAATTGCAGTATACAATGCCAGATATTGGCATTTAACTCTATGCTAAATACAAATGTCAGCTGGAATAACACAGTCCGGCTTCATCACCCAAGGCATAATTTCCAAGCCAGGCTTAGACAGATCCAAATTTCCTACATTTTTTTCTTCTCCTGTGGCAGCAGATGAGTGCAGAGAATGGAACTATTTAGCCTTCAAAAAGGCTGGGAATGGGAACCCACAGAGGTCCTGGTTCATGCTTGACTAACAAATTACGATAAAAACACATCCCTAGCAGGGTTATTGGAGAGAATTATACCCAGAAGAAGTCCTCAGAAGAGGCTAAAAAGAAAATCCTGTTTAAACTAAAAGGGAAAATGTTATCCAGTACAGCATTTTTCTACTTCTTTCCTTCTGGGTTGATTTTTTCCCCCCTACAATATTCAGTTTCTGTTCTCCTTTTCTCTTAATTTGGAGGCTGCAAAGATGCCAATTATTCTTTTATTCCTTTATTTTTTTATACTTCAGAAATATTTGGCACTTTTCTGGGATGCAGAGCACCTGGATCAAAGGAATTGATTAATATTAGCTGAATTCAGAGAGGCAAGACAAAGGCATTTAGCCTTTGTGGTGGAAGACAGAGCTCAAACTTGCCATGCACCTCAGAGAAATAGCTATACCAGTGAACCAAGTAGCCTGTAAGGCTCAAGAGCTAGAAGGAATTAAGAGGAATCCCAATGCTTTAATGCCTTTTTGTTGCACATTATGATTTCTAAGGCAGCTGCAACAGCCAGGGTGGAAGAGAGAGAAGCTGAGCCATGATTTATGGATACTTTGCGTTCATATTACTGTCATTTTTAATCACAATTGATGATAAATTACCTTCTAATTTGTGTGCAAGATGCTAAACTGAAAGTAGAGGAAATACCAGTGTCTCATATAAAGTGCTCTTATAGCTCACCACAAAGTGCTGGGTTTGAACCTTGAACAACCTGGTTGTTCTTCTGACAAACACCAGCCAATGGTGAGGACCATCTAGAAAGTGGCTGTGGTCATAAAGGGGGTCCCAGGACATGAAACCAAGGAAAAGGATGGAGCCAACCACAATTTAGCACTATTGTGGCTAATCAAAAACTCACCTCTGACCCAGGCTGAATCCTGCAATCCAAACAACTGTGTTTGAACTTTTTCCAAACCAGCTTCCTCCAAATCTCTGAAGGACATTCCTTACATTTTAATGAAGGCCACAAGTTTTCATTTCTCAAGTACTCAGACAGAATAAGATGACCACATACGGGAAGGATAAAAAAAAAGGAGTTGCTTAGCTGTGGTGAATTTTTAATGATGAATATAGACAAAATGATAATTTAGTTAATTCACAGATCCTTAATGATAACTAGATATGATAACTCCAAGAGAGGAGCTTGTGATGGTTCTGAGAAAACTTTTCAAAGAACATTTCATTCATAAAGTTAATTTTATATTATTCTAAAATATTTTAGTTGCTCTTCCTGACCTCTAGAAAATCACACTTGGAATAGATAAATTGTCAAGTTTCATAAACAGGAGGAAATAAAATGTTATCAGAACATGTTGATTTCAAATAAAAACAAACTTTCCAATGCATCCTTACATTATCATTTTTCAGTTAATTTTGTTGCCTATGCAGAACACCTGAAACTATGGTTTAAAAATTCCTTGAGCTATAACACTGAGAAAGAAATTGTCCTTTTACCTAAAGTGGTTTCAGACCTTAAGCCTATGGCTAATTCAGGAATGATTTTCATCCATCTTAAAATTCAGACTGAAAAAGTGCTATGTGTAGAAAGAAGCACCTATTCTGACAGGTTGATTTGCAAAAATAATGGTGGCTATTTGAAAATGATCAGACTTTTTGATTGCTGGAAGCAGTCCCATTAGGACTGCATTAGCAGGCAGAGTATAGCTGAGGTGGTCAAAGGTGCATAGTAAATGCAATTTATCTTATCATTATCACTTTAGTGTATATGATGTTTAATGTGGGTTGCCTGAGTATGTGTGTGAGGTGTAGAGAAGCAAGTCCAGCTCTGCTTTGGTTTACTCCTATACAGCTATTAAAATTGCTAGTTCTATAATTGGAATAGTGTAACATGGCTAGTTCACATAACTGGAAGCAGTAGAAGATGTGGCATCTACTTAGAAATGTAAACTTTATTGTGTGACTGCCATAACTTCTGTGGTATAATTTTGTATTTCAACCCCATAGTTTGCAACTTGTTATATATAGAGACAGATGAATAGATAAATCAATCAGTTGATCAAATGATCAATCTTTCTTTCTTTTTAATTGTCCAGGAAGTCTGAATGCTTTTTCTCAAATATTTTCCACTCACTGATGCCCTCCCTCTTGAGTACATGTCAGTGAATTGAGTCTGGTATTTCCTCAATTAAGATATCTAAAGTGAAAGCAGAGACAACCCTGCTCCCACTCCCTAATTTTGACTCTGCCAGCCCAACGTTTTCCCATACACTCTCCCCTGTCTACTGCAGTGGCACCAGAATTTACAGCATGGTGAAGAGGAGAGGAAGCTCTTTGCTGGTCAGCTATCCTACACTCAGGCCTGCAAACAACCAGGTGCCATTGTTTGGGTGTGAAAGCACCTTGCCTTTTTAGGAGAGTAAGGTTGCTCAGACTTTGCCACATCCCCTTCTCTGGTTGCAATGCACCAAGAGTAACACAGCAGTGTAAGGAGGTAAGTCCCTTCCATGAGGGTGGGATTTACCCAGGGACTCTTCTCTAATGCAAAATCTTCATCTGTCATCATTACCAGTTAAATATTCATTCCTGTTTTCCATCAGCAAGTGAGAGCAGCATGAGTTTCCTTTGAGCTCTGGGACAAAAAAGTCATGGAAATTGTCAACACAGGGGAAGAACAGATTTAAAACAGTACAGGTATGAGCAATTTAAAATGCCAGTTTTCTTTTCCCCTTCTCTTCCCTTGCAAACTCTCTGCCATCCCATTTTATCAACCTCATGCAGCCTGGGGCTCTGCTGGCCTTGCTGGGCTCTGCAGGGACAGTTACCACATGCCTAGAAACCCCTTTCCAGGATCCCAGGACATCAGCAGTTTTTTCAAAGGAGCTGTTTTTCATGACTTGAAACTAAATAGACATAATTTCTAATCCCTTGAGCTGCAAAGTTATGGAGAGTTTAAAGCCTGCTGCTCCAATAGCAAGTTTAGCAATCCATTAGAAAAGAAGGGTGTCCCTAGTTATCTGACCTTTCAGGAAATTGAAGCATCTCTTCTGCTGACTCTTTCATTGCCCCCAGAGAGCCACTGATGAGATCCGGACGTGGAGTGAAGAAGAACTGTGATTTACTTTTATTGTTCCAGGGAAAAGAGAGCTGCTGCACCTTGTGTGCAGGACTTGTGTGCCTGCCCATGCATGCTCTGACTGGGCTCCAACACAGGGCAGCAGATTCATTGACACCCATTTGAGATGTCCAGGGACCTGGCTCTCTCCATGGAGCTGTGGTGGGAGGCTGTGACTCAAAGGGAGCAGAGGAGAAAAGAATAAATGTGAGGAATTACTCTTTGAGGGCCACATACTTTTTTCAGGCTGCAACATTTGGGATCTGCAAGGCACAGGTACATTAGTTCTCCATCTGCACCAGCCCTTAAGGCATTTTAACCGGCTGCTGACTTCTGCCTCTTCTGAGGCTCTTCCCCCACAACAGGCTGCCTTGCTGACTAATACCACCTCATAGCTGAACTGTTCCAGCCAGAGGTGAGGGTATTCCCGTCTGTACGCCAGCTAACCTCTGCCAGTATTATGCCCTTCATTGCCCCTTCCCGCTCCTTCTTTTTCCAGGAAGATAGACCATTTTCATCCACACAACAGAACTGAAGATAGTCAGAAGACTGAAGCCAGGAAGACTCTTGCCCCACATTTCTCCTATGCTTGGATATTCAGGGTGAACTATAAATCTTGCCTTCAGAAACCCTTTCTGTAGATTTAAAAGGGCTGCTCCTGCCAGTGGATGTTTTATTTAGGAACAGTCTGGTGCACAATAATTAATGTTAAGAGGCCATGTTTCCCTGCTGAGCAGTAGCTTGTGTCAGGAGCAGTTCCATTTCCTATGCTGGGAAGGCATCGGGATCAAGGCGCTGCCCTCCAGGAGCAGGGAGGCTCAACTCCTGGCCTCGCAAACACCTCTGCCAGGCTGGTAAGGAATTTGCCATGGAGCAGCCTAATTGTATTAAACAAGCACTGGCACCAGGGTGAGAGAGGCACAGAAGAGGACCCCCAGTCACTGAGGGACACTAGTGGGTGCACTTATTAAACCAACATTGATAAAACCTCTGACCCTCTGAATCTCCCATCCTGAATAATGCCTGCTGCGCCGAGCAAGCTTACTTCTTTGTTACTGTATCACTTCCCCATGAACTTCTCTCTTCTTTGTCCTTAGCTAATGTTTGCTTCACCACAGGATTCATATTCCTCCCTGGCTCTGTCTCTCTGGCTTAGGGGATGGAGATAGAATCAGCAAGCTGAGTTTTAACCCTGCCTCCTTTCACATACATTCCCCATCAAACACATCTGAGGGACATGATGTGACACTCTCAGGCCACATTTTAGCTTTGCAGGACACACAAATCCAGTCTGACCCATGGGGTAGTGTCCTTAGAAAGAGAAAACTCTTGTCCAAAAAAGGATTCACCCATCCAAAATCAACATTCCAGTAGTGTGCACACATCCATGCAGGAGTGCACCACAGTGAGCCACCCTCCAATTCCATCCACCTGACCTCTGCACTGACACACCTGGGTGTGCATATGGTCACTTCAGTCCCCTGCCCAACTATTTTTGGAAGGAAAAAGATAAATTTATTCAGAGAATATCATCTAGCCACTCTACAGAGTTGGGGATTTTAGTTTTGGGGTACTGAATGATCTTTAAACACCTACAGTGCCATTTTTAGTGGAATTAGCGCTAGACAAATTCAAGGGAGGGATTTCAGTGCAAGTGGAGTCAAATCAATGTTAAAAGATTATGAAAAGCTTCACCCAATAAGGACAGCATGAGAGGGCCATGATAGTCAGAAGAAAGTATAGCCATTGTACCTGTATTATTTTGCTATAAGTTATATAAACATTTTCCAAGGCCTAGTACCAAGTATATTAAAAATGATGCCATGTTCCCAGGGCCCCTTTTCCTCCCAAAGCCTCCTCCCCCCTCAGCTGGCTCTTTTGGCGATGCTTTCAGCCTGGCTTTTCACAGGCACCAGGAGGAAAAACACCCCCAAACACCCAGAAACTGTCCTACAAGGAGGGACAGGGGGCAGGCAGGGCAGGTTGGTGTTCTTTCAGCTTTATCATGAAACCAGGAGCACTACTCCTGCATTGCACTTGCCCAGAGGAATTGCCCCCTCCTTCTGAGCTAATCTCAGATCCAGCACTGATGGTGTTCAGATCTCTGTCTCTTTTTCTCTTAGATATAAAAGCATGTAGGAGCTTACAGGGAGTCAGAAGTTCACAGACCGTCTGGTACTTGCTTGAATTGATGTGAACCTCTGCTGTGGAAATTTTTCTGGGACATGCTTTCTCATGAGCACACCATACTTTCAGTCTGGGTGAAAATACCACAAGAATAACCTTTCTCCTGGTATTTCAGTATTTATTTTCTGGTTCCTGTCCAACCCTAAATCAGGAAGTGCAGAAGCGTGAGAAAATTTTATAAAAAGAAAAAAAGAAGTTAAATAATGGGTCTTAAGTCTAGAAAAAGTTTCTGTTCTGTTTGAGCCCAAGGCAAAAGTTTGTTCTAGTTTTGTTCCAACAGGTTCATCCATTTTTAGCTGCTGCTGCGAGAGCTGTCACATCACTGTGAGGCCATCAGCAGAGAGGCCAGGGGAAGCCCTGAGCCTTGCTCTTGACTTCTGATGTGTTACACACTCCTTAGCCAAGTCACTTAGGCACTATTTGTTATTATTCACAGCCTCTCTGTGAAGATCACTAATATTTAGCTTGCTTTAAGAAGTGCTTCAAGATTCTTGGGTGAAACCTCCTATGCAAGTTTAAAATTATTTCTAAAAATTAATATCCCTATGTTTTTTTACCCTTTACAACAGTGACTGAGCCTGTATGGTCCCTTTAAGTCTTTAAACAGTGGGATCCTTTCATAGTGACTTAGGATATGATGTAACGTCTATGCATTGTTAACGGGACCAAAGTGTAATAAACATTCATTTTAATGAACAAAGCAAAGAGATGTAACTCAGAAGACCCACGGGGAGATGTGTTGTATAGAGTTGCCATGTTTGCATACATGCTTTTCTGACTGCAGTCAGCTTTAACAAGGGTAAAATATTATTGATGTTAAATCACATGTGGGGTTTTGTTGTTTCAGGGGGTTTTGTTGTTTTGTTTTTTGGTTTGGTTTTTTTTTTTTAAATGAGCCTCAGAATTGCAGGGGTGTTCCTGAAGACATAATGGCTACATCTTCAATAATAAGCTAAATGTGTCCAGGACTGTGCAGTGGCCCCAAGGCCAACTGGCAGGGAAAAACCCACCTCCATGCTATTAAACTCTCCTTGTCTCCAGAACAGCAGGGCTACATCCAACCCACCTCCTGGGAACTGGCTGTGGCTGGCACTGACTCCAGCGCCGTGCCAGGAATTGTTTGGGAGAGCATTAGCTGGCACCAGGCTCGGCCATGCCAGAGACCATTCGAACAATTAACAGCGCAGACATGCAAGTGCCGGGGCCTGGCATCATTCCCTGTCACTGCTCAATTTATTAATATCAAGTAGCCATGTGGCCTGCAGAGCCTTTATTGCTGGTGACAGTACCAGGAAAGGAGAAAGTTGGGGTTACTTTTGCAAGGCTGGCAGATAGAAAAAAAAAGAACAGGCGGCTTGGGTTCTTTTCTTGTAAACTCCACATGCTTTATATGGAAATTATTAAGAGACAATCAATGCGGGAGCCTGCAATGCTGCCTTGGCAAAGCTGCTTTTCAGCCTTGTAGTGTTTTGAAAAAGGCTTCACGCTCAAGAGTGCTCAGTACTAAAGAATACCTGGTCAAACTCATTTTTTCTTATTTTTATTTGAATAAAGCAATGTAACCAGGACAACGTATTGTTCTTACAACTCCACTGTGTCCCACGAAGTCCCTGGAACCTCATGGCACCCTATTAGTTGTAACTAAACAACTAGAATAGCTGATGCTACCAGATAATATTTGTAAAGGATTTATTTGTAAAGGATTTATTTGTAAATCCTTTACAAATAAAATGTCTTGCCTAAACTCTTGTGCTCCACTGTTGTTTGGATGATGTTCAGTTAAAATTAAATGCAGCTCTAAAAATCTACGTTCTTTCTTTCATGCTTTCCTAGAAAAAGTTTGCAAGTACTACATAGAAATCGGGGAATCTATGTGCTCCTATCTAAGTACTAAGTATTTTTTACAGAAATTTCCTAGCATTAGAGAGAAATTATCAGTACCACATGTGTACAGCAGAAGCATCTCTCTTTGATGTATGATTTGCATACCTAGGGAGACCATTAGGTTATCCAATGCTAAACATTTATTTAATACCTTCTAAATAGTTGAATATGAGAAACCTGCTCATCTAACCTAACACTTCACATTATTAGCGTACAGGAATTTCAGCCTTTCCCTTTCTTGCTGGGAAATGAATTCTCAATCACTCAAAAGAGAAACTGCTTAACTTTCTTTTGTTGACACAGCAGTGGATTGACAGGCTAAACAGGCTTCTGAACCCTTCCATAAAAAATAATGTCAAGAAGTGAAAGACCAGGATAGATAGTCATGAAAGCAGTTTCATTTACTTATTTCAATGTATGACCCAACTTAGAGTCCAAGGCCTCACCAAAATAAATGTTTTTTTAATCTACAACAGGCAGTTGCCCTGAGAAGCTCTTGGTGGAGCAGGTGTTGATGCTGGTTTGGGAGACCCAAGTTCTACTACTGTTATTGCTCACTAGTTTATTTCTCTTCCTCCCTGCCTCTAGGCTCAGTTCAGCAAAGCAGCATGTGCTTAACCTCTCTGATTTCAACAACAATTTAGGTACCAAAGCAGGGCTGTAATGCTTTTCTGAGTATGTATGTGCTGTTGGTCAAGCCAGAGGCTGTTTCATACCTGATTTCTGCAAGCAAGAGCTTCTCAGCTGCCTGAACACACACCTAGGCTTGAACATTTAGCCTTCATTTGGAAGGGGAGCCAGGCTTCCAAAAACTGCAGACCATGAGCAGTGTTGTTAGGATTTCTTTCCCTCTGCTTTCAGTCTTACCTCTTTCTGCTTTTCACACTGGGCCCTGGTTCAACCAGATCGAGAAGCCTCATGAGCAGAGCTCACTTCAGCCTCACAACCAGGTTTATATCACTTGAGAGATCCTGGCAGTACTGAAAAGCACCTGGCCTGAACTTGGTGTTGTTTCTAAATGTAAGTCTGAAACTCAGTCTGCTTGAGCTTTAACATTATGGTATTCATGGCATCCTTTTCCTTCTTCATCCAGCACAGGCTGCAGTACTTTAACATCATCAAGCTGATGTCAGTGTGATGTCAGCAGAACATAAAAGAGCATTCCTGGGACTTAGAGCTGATCAGGATGGTCTCCTCTGTCTGGTCCTGAGACCAGGGCAGCCTCTGAAAAGACTTGCTAGATTGCCACAGACTATGCACAGCCAGCTGGTGAGCTTTACCAAAAACTGTGTTAATTCTTGATGATGGCTGCTGCTCTACAACGAAACAAAAGGCTGTTCTGTGCACAAAAGGTTGCCACCTCGCAGCATGTCATGGTGTTTAGCTTTAAATGTGTTTTGCCCCAGCACCTTAGCAAGGTTTTTTGGTGAAATAGGAAGCTTAGAAGCCAGAGGAATTCATAAGGCCAGTCCTTGATTCATCCTGTAACCTAAAAATACAGACCGATTCCTGCAGTGGTTATTTTAGTACCAGACAGCAAACTGCTTCCTTGAGATGAAAAGGCTCAAATACTGGCACCCTCCTCATAAACAGGATCTTGGGATATAGGGAGAGGAGTAAGACAATTTAGACTGCACAAGGCTCACACAAATGCAGACAGAAAAATACACAAACATGCCAGAAAGGGAAGATAAGCAACACAGCTTTTCACAGAAATTCCTGCCTGTCATTCCTTTTGAGGCAAAATAAGTAAATAATAAGAGTAATAGTTTACCCCAAAAAAAAATTTAAAAAGCAATTAAGCTCTGCCTTTTGTTTCTGCTTGGCTCTTCCTGAACATGAGAGTTACCAGTCTAAACATGCTCTCCCAGCCGTTCTACACCTGAAGGAATATGAGTTCATAAAAGACTGCAAAGATCATGTAGTACTTTAATACAGCACCCAGAGTTCTCCTCGCATCTCACCCTGGAGGTTGGACCCAGTTTATATAAGAAGAGATGGGGGAGAAGAAAACTAGAGAGGTGTGTTTTCACAACATGGCATATTTTCTGTCAGATAGACTAAAGACACTCCAAGTGTGCATGTTTGAACTGTAAAGTGTTGACACTTTGCAGCCAACCCTGTTGGCGGAGCTTCAGCAAGAAGGGACACATCTTTGGGGTGTTCTGTCGAGATTTTATGTACAGCCCTTTGACATTGCTCTTGCTGATGTCTTGAATCAATCAGTAGTACACTCCCTTTCTTAAATGCAGAGTCTCCAGAAATATCTGTGAGTACTTCGTGAAAGGAAATTTCACTCTCGTTAGCAAACAAATAGCCAGATTCCAAAAGGACTTTTGTGAAGAAAACTGCTCTCAAAGGTTTGACTCCCTTCTTATTTCCACCACTGGGATTTTAAGGGCAGCCTTTATGTGTAAGGATGTGTAAGGATTCACAATGTGTGTCTGGTGAATCTCCATTCAAAAGAAGGTTTCAAGAGTCCAGCTACTATTTTGAGGTCTGACAGTAATATAGCTGTAATGCATGTTTCTTCAATGTAGAAGAGGGTAGTGAGATTTTCCAGCTGAAAAAGTCCTTTCTCATCACTTTCAATATCATTTTGCTTGTGCTTCACTGAAAATGAGATGCAAATGAGTAAGTGAACTAGGAGGTGTTGAACCTGAAACAATTTTCACAGAGAAGTGAGAGGAGACAGTAAGGTGAATAGTCAAACAGGGAGAACAGGGGTATGATCTCCACTGTAATACCACGGGAGTCACCAGAAGTGCTCCATAGAGGAACTGTAGTGAAATTCTCTATGACAAGGATGTTATTTCAGGTGGGGATAACTACAATTTTGGTGTTGGGCAGAATGATGCTCTTCATTGAGCATGGACTAGCCCCTGTACTCTGGAGTGCAGGAAGAGCAGTACAGTTTGCACAAGCACACACGACTGAGGGACTCTCATACCTCTCAGCCTCCAGTGCTGGGTCAGAAATCTCACAGGCCAGTTTTCATGTGTTTACTCAGCTACATTAACCTTTCCTTCTGAGAAACACTGTGGTGACAACAAGAGAAATTGCCTTTCTTCACACCTTAGAAAGGGTTTGTCACAAGTTTGTTTTCCTTTCATGTTTGGGTTGGGCAGATGCAAAGGTGTTGTTTCTGATTTTATCCCAGCTGGTTTATTCCTGCTTTTGCTTTTGTGTGCCTGTTCTCTTCAGGAGAGCATTCTTTGCAGGAATAAGGTGGCATCTCCCCAGACTGCCTCCAAGCTACTCCTGACATTCATGCTGCAACCCATCCACCATCAGAAGGTGAGCAATCAATTACACATAGTCAATGGCTCCTCAGAGCAGATTTTCTAATAGCCCAAAAAATAAGAAAAGCACTAATAACTATGTCAGGCAACCCCTTCCTTCTTACAGGAAAGAAAGTATATAAAAAGCTTAGTGCCTCAGCAGATAGCTTCTTTCACACAGCAGCCAATAGTCACTTTCCATGTGCCCCCACAGATTGGAGACAGCTCTAGATAGGGAGCAGGAGAGTAAGGGAGACTGTCTTGGTTGTTTTTAAGAATGGATGGTAAAATGAAGCTTTTCCAGTTAAATCCTTTGCTGATATAAGGGACAAGCACAAACACTCTCATGCTGACATCCCACCAAAGTCAGAAGCTGCTTCTTACCACTCTCCTACTCCCCACCCCCATACCTCTGTCAAGCCTCTTCCTAAAATTCAGTGGTGGGAGCAAGGGGGCCACCTGACCTTGTCAGTGGTAGCAGGGCAATGAGCAAGCCTACCCATGAGCACCACATTCATGCACACCATTCAGAGTACACATACAACAGGAGCTGAATTTTATTGGTACAGATTCCCTCTGCTTTGGCTCTTCTCAGCTTGTGAGTACTTTTCCTTTACAATCTGCATAATGCTCAATCTGTGTAATTTTCAGCACATGCACACAGCATTTTCTGTGCCTGCTGCTTCTCAGAACACTTTGAACAAGCTCAATGAAAACACATTTATGCCAATGTTGGCTTCTTTTGTCAGAGCAGAAATAGTCAAGCTCCATCTCACCAATTTCCTCCTGCTCTGCATGTGTTAGAGCCAGTTCAAGTGCCTCTCCTCTGCCCTGCCAACAAGCAGACTCTGCCCTCACACCCTCTTGCTTTCCTTACCACCTCTCTCCATCTTAGGGAATAATTAGAAAAGAAGAATTAATAAAGCAGTATGGAGTGCACTCCTGAGGCTTCTGACAGCTGTTGGCAGCTGCTGTTGTGCTCCTGGTGCTGCTCCACTTCCCTAGAGAACCATGCAAGCCTTCCCTTTCAGGTGCCCCCAACCTCTGCACACCTGGGCTGAGGTCAGAAGAAGAGAAAGACACTGGTGTGATACCAGCCTCTTGCAACACATGGAAATTCCAGGATGGGGACTGTGCATTTCCCTCAGGGCAGAAAAAACAAGCCTTTCTGGAGTCGCAGTGCCCCACTGCATCGCACCCTGCCATAATGAATAGGTAGGCTGTAGGTACAACCTATTAATAGGCCCTAGAAAGTGCTACTAAAGCAGCATACACATCTGTGGTGTTTCTTGCCTCAGCCAAAAGTGTCACAAATTATGAGCACAACAGCACAAAAGGATATCACAGCCTGATGAGCACTTGTGAGTGATTTTGCAGTTTGAGAGATAACGGAGCAACAAATCTGCAGGCTGCAGGGCTCCCTGGCACTGGGACAGGCACCAAGGGGATATCCCTTTACTTCCTACTTCTCAGGAGAGATGGCCAAAGGGGAAGACACATCTCCTTTGCTGTCTCCTCTCAGGCCTCAGCTGCTCTATCAAGAGCCACTACAAAGGTGTCAGTAAACAGGAGTGATGAAATTTCCTCCATAATTGTCCAAGTAAGTGTCAAGTACCCCACCACAGAAGTATGGCCAGGGATCAAAGTGATACATTATTCTTGCACAAGGCCAGACATAAACAAGGACTCCTAATGGGGCTGGGGCAAGGGCTTTGCTGTCCATTAGCTACTTGCTGAGCATAAATATCTTAGCCTGGATGGAGGTACTCACATGGGCATGTTCATATGCTCTTCCTCTAAATAATGAGAATAGACAAAAATATGGACTGCAGTAAAAGCCACGAGAGAGACTTGTAGCTGTAGTCCTGCAAGAAAGAGGATTTCTGCTTCTGGGCAGCTTAGAAGAATGGGAATAGCTGTTCACTATAATTTTGTCTAACATCTGATCTCACCCATGGATGTCTGCACCAGGAGATCAGGACTTTCTGATATTCCAGGAATCTCTGTGCCACCTTGTGCAGTCTGGAACATTTCTTCTACTTTGCCATATACATAACATGACATATGTTCACGGTTTTCACTGATGTCATATGATTGCAATATGCCTTATCTGATTAGCAAGTTCAGGCATGCTTGGCTCATGTTGTATCTTAATTAATTTTACCGACAAACATTGATGTTCTAAATCCTGAAACAATGCCTACATAACTCCCCAGGGCATTGTTTTGATTCCACCCTGGAACAAGGTCACTCTCCTCTTGACGAATGGTTTTCGTTCTTTATCTTTTCCTAACAGCTGTTTCTTAAACAAGATTTTCACTGGGAATAAAAAGAGTAATCTTCACAAACTTTTTCAAAATTTAATGTCTCCTGCCAGCTGTTGTTCAGAAGTTTAAAGTACATATTTTAACTTTACTGCTTGTTGGATCCAATAGCCAAATGACAATTTGATGTCAAAGGCTTCCTCTAACAACCTGAGTACCCTGCAAAACAGAGATGGAGAGGCAGCAAGCACACAGTCTCCAAAGTAAGCCTGATTGCATTTGCAGAATGCCAGATGTACTGACTCGAAATCTTCTGACTGCTGGCAATGCCCAGGCTGCACCTCTCCAGAGCACTGCATTGCTCACCCTACACACTGCTATGGCCAAAGGGCCACACCAGGTACTGGCAGGCATCTCTCACCACGGACAGCTGGAGAGTCTCTTGAGGAAGATACGCTTTCACTATTGCCTAACCTACTTGTTCATGCCTCCCACCTGGATGGGAGGACCACGGATCCTTTCTGGGATGCTTTTTTTTACTCCCTGCCTTATCAGCTCTGCTTGAAGAGAGTTCTGAACTATTCTAGGATCCTGGCATGCTGCCTCACCCATCCTGCCTGCTGCTTGCAGCGCCACCCATCCCACCAATATAGCATCCTCCAGTGACTATTACAAGCCACTTGTCTGGATACCATGATTCTCCAGGCATGTACACTTTTTAAAGCTTTTCTCAGCATCCAGGCCACCCAGGGCATCTGAGAATTTACCCCACATGCTGGGTGGATGGTGGGGGACTGTGGGTCTCTGCCAAGGGGTTTAGCTCCAGTCTTCCCTTCCAGCAAATGACCTGCAAATGAAATGTAGGAAAAGTAGTATCCCCACCATCATCTGGTATAAATCAACAAAGCCCCACTAAAAACATTAAAGCTCTACTGGTTTACACCATCTGGGAATTTGGCTACAGGGGAAGACTTAATGTTTTCAGCCTTTATCACAGATATACATGGGAGAAAGGCTAGTGCCCTATCTGCACTCAGCTAGCATTACCAACCCCTACAGAGATCAATAGGAACTCCCTGCTCACATCAAGAGCGGAATGATGCCCTAAAATTAGCATGTGTTTGAATCAGTGCATTGTATCGTTTGCAGACTAGTAGCACTGAGCAGGTATTGAGAGCATCACAAAGCTAGCCAATTTAAACAAAATAAGAACTGACCTAAATTTCTGCTAAGCCAAAATTGATTTTTTTGGAAGGGAGAGAGAGAAAAAGGTGTCCAGAAATACTTATGTTTTGGTTCATTTCATTAATTCATGCACCTATCTTCAGCAGACAAGAAATATTAAAATTTCATATACTTGGACTTGAACCAGGAAGTGTTGGGCTCCTGTCCTCAGAATGGAAGGCTTCAGTTCTAATTTATAGACCAAACAGATAATGACAAATAAGCTTTGGGTGGTTTATCTAAATCCTACAAAGCTGTGCCCATCAATTAGCTATAAGCTTGGGCAACGACTTGGTTAGTCCAGAGTGTCTTGCAAAGACAAATCGTATTTGCTGTGTAGTGTTTCACATATTTCTGCATGCTGTCTCACAATCATATCAAAATAGCAAAACTGAAGGAAATCTGGAGTGAAATGAAAGTAACATATTTATTCTTTACATTTATGGTGGCAATAAATTTCCATAAGGTGCTGCCTCTTCCATTTAATGCAGTGAGTACCAAATATGGGCTGGGTAATGGATGTTTTATGAATACAGCCTTTCCTTGAGCAATTGATTGCTTAATTGAAAAGATTAAAAATTGAAGCAGGCAAAAATAAGAAAGAAAAAAAAAAAAAAACAAACTACCAGGAACAGGCTATGATTATATATCAATTTCAGCAAGCTAGCAGGTAAATTACCATTATAATAGAAGATTTAATATCATTAAATAATCAATAAGCAGCCTCTTCCTCTAAGAATAGTTTTGTAATATTTTACAACTTCTGTACTTTACTGAAAGAAAAAAGTCCCACAAGATTTTTTTTGTCCTTTTATATTTCTCTTTCTGTGGATAATATTTTCCTGCTGGAAGAATATAGAGGGTGTATGCAGAGCTGTTTCCTCTAGGTCCTAGTGTGTTTCCGCTCTCTGCATCTAAGCCATGAGCCTAAAAAGACCCGAGTGAGTTGCCATTTCACAATGCAGAAGTGTAAGCACTCTTGTTTTCTTTCTGCTGTTTTTTTCATCTAGCAATGCCTTTTTCTTGTTTGTCATAGAGATATATCTTTTTTTTTTTAATCTAGTACAGCCCATAGATGAATGATTAGAGATTCAGTGAAAAGCAAAATTGGTCTGATTATGGATGTGAGGTTTTTGCTAGTGTATTTATCCACTGATTCCACTGTTATGAATAATACACATATTCATCACGCCACTGCTTCAAGGGACAGTATCCTTATCCAGGCCCTCTGTGCATTTTAAGTAGCTGGGGCATCCCCTGAGATCTGCGACTAAAGGACTAAACTTATCTTTGGTGTAAACTCTACAGAAATCAGTGAAACCACTGAGACCTAGGATGAATCTGACCCAGGGAGAGAAACTCTCAAGGGCTCCATTTAATCTCTGTCACAGCATGATTTTCCCCAGGAATCACCATAGCCATCCATCTCTCTAACACCCATAATAAATAATTTACTCACAGATATAAGGAAGCACTTTGCCTCAATCTGCTAATGATTTTAGCTCTGAAAGGGGCTCTGCCATGCTTAAACCCTCTTTACATTGCCTGAGAGACTCAAAGTGCCATTATGGTAGAATGAGATAACACAAAATTAATAGGAGACAGTTCAGTACAGTACAGTACAGTAGTTATCAGCATTTCCACTGCAGTTTTTGGATGGATCTTCAGCTATTTAAATATCCAAGTGAGATTCATCTGAAGTTACTTTAGCTGTCTAGTCAACAGAGACCAACACTTCTGGGTGTGTCTTTTTGTATTACAGATGCGTAAAGGTTTTGACATCTAAAGCCAAGTGAGATGAATCCCATTCTTAAATATCTGTTTGAACTCAGTCCCTTCTCATCAAGCTTGGTGTCCCCCTGACACTTGCCTTGAATACTCTCTTAAGCCACAGTGAAGGGGCAATGGGGATTTGGCTTCAGCCATCTGCAAACACCACAGCTGGAAGCAGGATACAGTTGCAAATGTTGAGATAGCCCTCATCTCCAGAGGCCAGCTTCCAGTCTGGCCTGAGACCTACTAAGCAGTAATCCTCAGAGCTGATATCTTTGTAGCAGAGATATGTACTTGCTGCAATCCTTTCCTCACTTGCAGAGGGTCTGTCCTCTATTTGACTGACCCCCATGTTATGTATATCTGAGGACTCTCCTCTCTAGGACAAAATGACCTGGATTGTGGCTTTTCCTATCAAATGCTGTTCCAGTCTAGAAGCTTCCAATATAAGTCTTTCATTATAGCTTTAATATCTCTGGTTAATTTCCTCCTTGATCTGCCTTTTTTTATTGCCCTAAGTAATTCATTTCCATCCCTGGCACTGCACCTTTTCAGAATTGATTTAAAATTAATACATTAATAAAACAGTATAAATAATGTATGGTTGCTGTATTTAATATTAATAGCCATTAAGTGAGGAAAAAATTGCATACCTGCAGATGATTTGCAAAAGGGTTGTGGGGCCATAATATTACATTTCAAAGAGAGAACTGAGGTTGCCCAGTGCTTCCCATCAAAAAAGATTTTTTTATTTCAGATGCCTACAGATTTGTCAGACTTCTCTCCTGCAGAGATTCTTATGAAAACAGACTTTTGCCTCAGAGTGACGTATTAACTGCTATGCACTTTTTGGAAAACAGCTTCCAAATAGCTCAGACATTTCTGTGAATGAAACAAGGCAGAAAAGTGTGTTGTCTGCTGACATAAGACAAGCTAAGTGCCCAGAGCTAGTAGCCCTGCTGTGGAGCGAGAACCAGGCAGAAATATAGCCAGTCTATCCCTGTGAAAATTCATCTCCTCCCCCAAATTTGGCCTTGTGGAAGTGTTTGAGGCTACCAAGCACTGACTTGCTGGAACACCTCCATTTGCATTTGCTTGCAGAGGGCATGCACCAGCCTGATTCCGAGGAGGCTGTTCTCCTTTCTGTGCAACACAGCGAGCCTGAGCTCCTAAAGCAGTGGTTCTGCCTTTCACCTGAACTCAGTGGGCAAAAGGATCACACCAAGGAGAACCAGGATAGGGGATGAGGACAGGAGACATGGCAGAAAATAAGACTGCAGGCTGGTAGGCAAAGACCAGAAAGGTAAACTAGCAATTACAGCAGAGTCCCAATGTGGTGAGGAGACCAGGATTTGGTAAAACTGGGAATTAAGGAGCAAAATATAGAGAAGAGAACACTGGGAGGGGCAGTGCCATTCACAAAGATGCTGAATTTCCTACCCCTGGGCATTTCAATGTGCCTTTTTGCCTGTGTCCCATGGCTAGTGCACACTACAGTGTACACAGAACTTCTGCAGAGCCATGACCTTCCCCACTGCCCTGCCAGGAGCCCAAGCAAGCAGGAACCTGGAGGTTTTGTTTTGGCTTTCAAGGACACCTCCCTCTTTCATATGCTGTTTCACTCTGGAAGAAGAAGAACAGGAAGGTACCGACATTTAAGAAACAGCTCCCCTCCAGAAGAACTGCCTTCCCTAATCCTGACCATGCCCAGGGATCATACACCACCGGCCTTGCTCACTGTGTGGCTCTGCCATCACACAGGTCAGATGAGCTGAGCTGACTGGGTACTAAAGGGGAGAGAAAAGGCTGAGACCAAGGAGAACAACATCTACAGAATATGTTTGGTTTCCAGTAAGCAAGGAGATAATGCTATTTGGAGCCCTCACACAGGTGTCAGGGGCAGAACTGAAGGCTGTCAAGGAGGGAATACAGGGAACTTTCACTCTTTAGGAAGGAAGACAGAGGGGAGAAAGGATTGTTTTCACTCTTGATGAACATGGGTTTGTCCATCAGTTGAATCAGGGATTTCACCTCATTTTTTAACAAGTCAGTCAAAGGCTTGGTTTTTTCCACACACTTTTCCATGGTGCAGACACAGTCCTGAAAGCTTTTCTTGTAGTGGCCTTTCCTTACCTGCTTGCACAGTTGTCATCCCACCATGACCTCATGACCCCCTTGCCAGGTTCAGTGGGGAGAGAAGGAGCTTTATGTTGTTTTCACATCACAGAGACCCTGATCAAGTTTCAGCTGCCACGGCTGGGATGCTAGAAGCAAAAAAAAGGTTGTTCCAAAGATGGTTTATAATGCCTCTGTTGAGGTTTTGTCAATCTGTTATTAATTTTTTTGTTTGTGTGTGATTATTTGTGAGGCTCAGACAGGAAGGAGCAAGTAGCAAGATGAGGGTGGTAGAGCTCAGAGGATATTCTTCCATGATGAGTCCCTGCAGTGCCTCATCTGTGGGTGATTAGACCTCCTGCACTTTGCCTTGTCTGGAACCCTCGTCTGTTCTGGTCCCAGCTGTTTTCATAGTCTCCCTAAGAAGAGAGGTTGCTTTTTTATTCTTGGATAACCTTCTCAGAAATAGACAGTGAGGACTTCCAAACCTTCCTAGTGATGACAGTAAATTTTCAAACTCACTGGATGTGTTTTGTATACTGTTCACTTGTGATAGTAGCCTGACTTTAGAGGAAAACACCTTCTGTTGTTGAAAAGCAATACTTCATCAAGACATACTTTAGCTATTGAGCTGTCCCATGTCATAACTCAAATCCATCATTCACCGAAGAGGCAGGACTCAACACCCCCAGATGAAGAAGTAACACTCTAGCACCAGGAAATTAATGGCCAGACACACCTGATTTATTTAAAATATTTAAATGTTTAAAATACTTACATAATATTAAATAATAATTGTGCTCAGAGATAATGTCATAGGGCAGAGCAGGTTAAGTTGAGTAGACTTTTTTCAGCCCATGCCTACACTGTATCTGATATCCAAGTCCAAACCCCCGGCAGCCAGGTGGGAACAGGCTTGTCTAGAGCAGCCCGACAGGGATCATGCCCTGCAGAACAGCAGTTCAAATTTGGCAAAAGTTTGCAGTGATTTTTGCTGCCAGAGGAAAACACAGAGTGTTTCTGCACAGAGTGACTGTCCCCAGCTCCACTGCACACCTGCCTGCCTGGGGTGTGAGGAAGGGGGCTGACCCACAAGGGCTGTATGCCCAGAGGCCACTGTGGGGCCATGGGCATGTGTGTCCTGTGTATCCAGAGAGTCGCAAACTGCAGGCAGACAGAGGGGCTGAGAGCCTTCACTCACCCACCCTCCCACAGCACAGCCCTCCCTGTGCAGCAGAGGCTTCAGGGCAGGGGCCGTATATGGAGCAGGGAGCAAACATGGAGACTGTGATTGTTTAAATGCCTGAAGCCTGAATCGCCACCACTTTCTTGGAAGTTACATGCTGCACTTCCCGGGTGAGCAGCACACTGACAAACAGTGTGCTTGTCAGTTCTGAGAAACAAAAGAGAATGAAATCATAAGTTGTTGAGTTGCTCAATCTTTGCTGTGGTTTAGCAACAAAAAAATTTGTAGGAATTTCTTACCACTTACTGCAAAGTGATGGATAAGTCAACTTGAGAGCAAGGTATATTGGGAACACCTTAACATGTGAAGGAAAGGGGGAGTATGGGAGCCAGGTTTTAGCCAGAGGTGAGAAATTATGCACATCCAAAAGATCAAGACAATTTGTAAGGATGGGGACTGCAAGGTCTCAGCTTCCTGACAGCCTCTAAAAGTCACCCTCCTGGTCCTTTTCTGCTCCCGCTGTTTCCCTGACCTCATCTGCCCATCAGTGACGGATCTCTGGTCCTGTCCAATGACCCCCCAGTCTCCTTCAAACCTCAGAAGCTTCATGGAAGCTGCAAGAGTTAGATCTTCCCCACCTCCAGTGAAATGTAAGAAGTCCATGGGGAAGGACCACAGTGCAGAGTCACAGCAGCCAGTGGAGATGGGAGCAGGTGTGTGGCTGAGAGCAGTCATGTCTGCTGGTATTGAGGGAAGCATGGAAGTACAAGACACCCTCTAGTCCTTCCAAACAAGGGAACTTGAAGTGCTCAACAGAGGAAACAACTGAACACATTATCAGTGACAACCAGAGTAAGACAAATGATCACTCCATGCTGGCGTGTAAATGCCAGAGTTGTCTTAGTCTGCACTTTTCATGTCATTGTTTGCCTGAGATCTCTCTCGGAGTCATCTCTACATTCACCAGATTATCTGGATCAGTTAAAGATCTGTCATGCCATAGCTGGAAACTATATTCAGACCCCAAAATGTGAGACTTTAAGACCCGTGCTCTGCTCCAAGTACTAATGTCAAAGCACACACACAGCTGTGGAGACCTTCCTGGGCAGCCAGGCTGCTGGCTCAGGGAGGTTTTCTTCCTCTTGTTGTCACAGGAGCAAAGAGTCTCCTTTCATAGTCCTCTGTGTTCCCTTCCCCAAACAGCTGTCAGTGCCTCATGTTTTAGCCAGCTACTTTACAATAAGAAATACCTTTCCAAACCTACCCTCACTTCATATGTGCAATGCCAGCTGTCAGAGCAAAACAAGTAGTTTATTTCCTGTGCCCTGTGGGCTGTGCATGCTGAGCCTGGTTCTTCCGGCCTTTTCTAGCTCCAAAAGACACAAGCCTTAGCACTGAGGCCCAGAAGCTGTCCTGTTCTAGAGCTGTGGGAGCCTCTGCCTGGATGTGCATAGCTAACAAGTGTGTCCTGTTGAGTGCCTTCTCCAGCAGCCTTGAGGCTATGGTCTTGACTTTGACATGACCTAGTCATGCCTCTTGCCTGACTCCTTCATTGTTTCAAAGGCAGAATCCAAGGATTTGCTGTCACTTTAAAGCATTCGTCATCCTCTACAGCTCAGTCATCCTGCCACGGGGCTCAGGAGCAGCCTGAGCGTGATGCAGCAGTTCAGCTGCCGCAGGGCAGCAGATGCAATCTCTCTCTGGCACGTTCGGGTCTTGTTTGCGGTCAAACCTCTGCTCGTGCTGGATGCAGATTGTGGCATGTGCCCACAGGAATCTGCCTAACAAATACACGCCTTGCCAGCTGAGAAGGAAAGGGATTTTGGGGTGGGAAGGTGCTGAGCAGGAGCCATCAAGCTTCTTACATCCCATTCAGCAAGCTGTCCAGCTCTACAGCCACTCTCAAAGGCTGTGGGCAGAACCAGGCAGACACTGCCTGCAGAAAACAAATCCCACTTCTCCAAACATGGCTGTCGGTGCTTAGCAGAGATGCTGAAATTCACCTGGACCCCAGGTGGCTGCAGACAGCAGGACTGCAAAAGCCCAGATGCAACCTTTCCGGTACTGCCTCCATGCTGGGGCCAGGCTGGCAGAGCTGGCTCTCTGTGCTCGCCATGAAGTGGCCTCACAACCAGTGACCTATCCCTTCCTCCCAGAAGGCTGCTCTGGCTGTTTCTGAACTGCTGCCCGAGCAGCATGAGGCAGAACCGTGGCAGAGAAGGAGGCACAAGGGCCCGATGTTATTGACTCCAGCCAGCGAGCGGGCAGTGTAATCTGTCTGCTTTTGTTCCGTTCGCTTGGTGGTGTGCTCTCATTAGCCCCCCACCAACAGTCAACCTGTCAGCAGGTCTGTGCTCCAACTGCCTGACCTCTGACTTCCACTCATTCTTCCACAAATTAATTTCCCAAATTGACAAATTAAAGTGCACAGTATGCCCAAGGTCACTAAATCACACTGGGTTCTGGTAAATGTCAACTAGCGTCGAGGGGAGAAAAGAAAAAAAAGGAAAAAATAGGGGGAGGGAAGGGATAGATGGTACAAAGGGATAAAGGGAAAAAATACCATATTTGTTTGAAAGAAATGGGCAAAACCTCTGAAAGGTAGTTTCCAATTTGCAGGGGATGATGCTGTGTGAGAGGCTGTCAGCCTCCAAACAAATGGAGGCTGACAGTTCACCCAGAACACAAGAACGGCTGAAACATGGTGGGTCAGATATCTGTGCTCCATCAGGTCACCCTGACAGCTTCCCAAAATGGTATTAGCTGGCCCACAAAAATGGTGAAACCATGAAGCCCAGGCTGGGTCTCATCTCCCTTGCAGTGCCACCATATTCACACATTCCAGTTGAGTTTTTCCTGATTCCTGTCAGACAAATGGGAATGCCAGCCAGAGTCTGAGCACAGATGTTAGGAAAGCCAGTGCACACAGATACCTGAGGAGAGGGCAGAAGGGCAGACTGACCTTGGGAAGCCCCAAGGAGTGAAGAGCATTTGCCATTGCACCAAGCCTCATTGAGCCTCAGATGCCAGCCAGGAAGATGTAGCCACAAGGAACCTGCAGGGACATCAACCCCATAACCCTGCTGCCACTGCTACCACGTAGCACAATCTTCCCCAAAGGCCAAATTAATGCCTTTCTGCCATAGCCTACCGATGAGTGACCATAAACCCTGCAATCCTCAGTCTATCCATGATCAGTTTGTATTTGTTCATTTGCCAGCATTGTCTCTGAACTCATGCTTTCCTCTCCACTGCATTTACCCACTGCTTATTTACAAAAAGCCAGTGTGTCACCTCACAGCTGCCACTCACTGGGTGATGGAGACCAGAGCTGATATGATCCTCTGATGCTCCTAATAGCCTGTCTCTGCACCTGCGCTTCCAGGGCTTCATCTTTCTTTACCACAGCAGACAGCAGTGCTCCAGGGGAGATCTCACTCCTCTCCAGTGGCATTAATACTTCCCTGCCTCTTGGGAAGGCTGTGACTCACATACCTTACACTCACATTTGTCTTTTTCATGGTGGCATGATATCTCTGCTTCTTAGCTATCCCATCAACTAATACACCCAGGTCTTTCTCTTCTATGCTTGTTTTGAGCTGATAAGCTTTCAGCTTATAGTGGAAATTCATGTTATTAGTCCCTAAGTGCATGACCTTGCACTCTGTAATATTAAATTTCATCCCATTTCTATTAGTCCAGCCCTCAAGGTCAGTTAGTGCTTCCTGTATCATACCCTGATCTTGCATAGTAACTATGGACCCAAATTTGCTGTCATCTACAAATTTCATCCACACACTCCTACATTCCATCATGAGGCCATACTGAAAATATTAAGCAGAATCAGACCCAAGATTATCCCTTGAACAACTGCACAAGCAGCTTGATCATTCCCACACCATCATCGCTTGTATTCATCCCTTTCTTAGCCAGACCTCCACACACTGTTCTTATGCTTAACCCCATCATCGCCCATTGAATTAATAATTTCCCATGTGGCATCATATCAAATTCTTTGCTGATAGTGAGATCAGACATGTTTCCTTTACAAGGAAAATCAATTAGCTTTCTTTCATAAGATATCAGATTCTTCTGGCACAATTCACCTTTGACAAAACCAGGCAGCATACAATCTTGCTTTTTATTTGTGTCCTTTTTTCTGTCCTGTACAGACCCCGAAGATGTTTTTCTTGCATAGAGTGCTGATGAAAGCACACTTGCTGTGCAGACACAAGCAGTGATTGTTGTTCCATTAATGGTAGTTTCATCTAGGAGGACACAAGAAAGTGCCACAGTTGCAGTGATCCTTCCTCTGTCCTGCTTTCTGCAGCCCCTTCTACAGTGGGGGTGTAGCAGGCTTTGGCATAACCCCTGTCCAAATCAAGGTATTGTACATAGTGAGGAATTTGCCTACACAACCGAAAACTGGTGTTTATTAAAAACATTAAAGAGCAGGCTAACACTAGACAGTCCTGTTCCATTCTCCCTGCACATGCACTTTTTGGTCCTGCTGAAATCCCTGGGACTGTTCACAGAGTAAACTCTATTACTCTATAAACTGGGTTCAGTGGCTGCCATCTGGAGAAATTTTATGGCTTGCCTGAGTTCTTTCTATGATCACAACGGACAGAGGTCAGCAAATATGAGCACTCAGCCTACGTTTGTTATCTTCATTGTTTTTGTTGCTTATCAGAGCACTCTCCCAAGGAGTTATGCTTTTAATAGGCTCCACTGTAGGGTTGTCCCTTAACAGACATATAGTCAATGCCATCCAACCATTCAGGAAGTCACTGAGAAGTGGGCAACTGAGGTTTTACTCTTGCTGCATCAAGGCAAAACCATCAGCCAGCAATTACTTGAAACAATTTTGTGATTCTGTAGGGCTAAGTTCTGCATAGCCCTGTATTTTCTGTATTGGGAAAGAGGTACAGGACAAGACTTAGGGCACTGACACCATAGGCATAATATGAAACGTAACCCTGGTGAGCACAGGTTATTCCATGGTTGCATTGTGGTTCTATGAAAGGGATCCCTGCATCATTCACTCTGTAAACAAAGGACAGGGAGAAATGACAGCTCTCATCCCCTCCCATCTTCTCCTTCTCAGGCATTCTGACAGCACAAGGGAAAAGTTGGGTCTTCTCCCTCGGAGGTGAAGCAATGCTTCTTGAAGGAAAGCATGGCAATATATTCTCTTAAGTCTTAGAGGGCAGCACTATAGTTTTGAACAGAAATTGCTCTGGGATCCCCCTGCCCACCAAGTCTCTCCTCTAAATTGCAGGAGGGTAGGCATCTACTGCTTCTCTCTGTCATGGGCACTTGGAGCTACATAGGGAGGGACAAAGACTCCACCTGTCAATGCTCAACATTTGCTGTAGCAAAAAACTAATCAGTTCTGTATATTTTTGTGTGTTTGGATAAAAGATGGAGTCTTCCTATTAGATGTCTGAGGGGAATTCTTATGCACCTTGACTTCCTTGCACCGGCATGTAATCTGGGTTAAAAATCAGCAGAATAAACTCTTAGTCCTAACTCATCTGAGCATGGTGGGGTAGGTATGAATCTGTGCATTTCACATGGAAACTCCTTTCTTCTTCCCTAATCCCACATGGTAAAACACAGAGTAAATGGACATCAGCATCTGAGGAATTTTGTTGGTCTTGGGAGGTGAATTTTATAATGGTTTATCTGCTTCCCTATAACAATGACATTGCACCTCTCCAGCTAGGTTCAGCTCATAAAATATGCTCATCTGAGTAAAAAATCTGTGTCACCCAGAAGTTTAAGCATTACATTTAAGACCACTAATTGAATCTGCTGCTCTGAGATCCTCTTGCAAGGGATTCCAGAGCCTAGAAACAGGCAAATACTCTGGCACCAGCTGTCTTAAGCCTAAATCTAGTCTCCACCAAAAGTCTGGCATTAGATGTCTTCTCATTTTACATGTTTGCATTTTTAAAACAACATTCCACAGTTTTGAGGCTACTGTAGGCTGCCTGAAGCATCAATTTGGTGACTTACAATCTGAGTCTTACCCCAGCAGACAAAAGGCAATGACCACAATAGAAAAGAAAGCTGTAAGTTATTCTTTGCATTCAGCTCTGGAGAACATGCACCTCCCTGGACATGGACTAATGTGACCACATCATTTATTCTTCTGGGTCCAGGGACCTGTCTGACATAAGTAAAGAGGGGTGATTTATTTCCATATTGGTTGAAACACATGAAAACTCTACCCTCTCCTTTTAATACTGCATGCTGCTGTACTCATCTTGGTGCTGCTCGTGATAGCAGCGTCCTCCTGCATGCTGCCTTTCCACAAACCATGACACAAGTGGACAAGACTTTTACAGCAGCTACTTAGCCAACACAGCTTGAAGTCCCATGGCACTAACCAGAATCACCTTTCCCATCTTGTAACATGTAGTGATTTTAATTTAAGAGAGATCAAGCCTCACTCCTTAGTCCTCATGTCCCTTTTCACAAAACACAGGAAGTGAAAACCACAAACCACAGAGAATGTAACAAAATTCAACCAGGCTACCAGTTTAAACCTCTAGCTCGGAGCTGGCAAGCACACTCTAGATTTACCCTGCTGCATGTGAAATCAGCATTTCAACCTGTTTCTTTCACAGCTAGCTGTGATTAGAGTTTGCACCTGGGATTTGCTGCTTTCAGTGTTGTAAAATAAAGCACAAAAAATGCAAACACATAAGTGAAACACAGGCAAAAGAAAGGCAAGAGCATTTATTATAACCAAAACTTTGCACTTCATGTCACCAAGTGGACTTGTCAGTCTCATATGCATAGCCAAGGAAATCAACCCTAGACCCCAGAAATTATGCTACATATCATATAACCTGCTGGCATATTAATACCCTTTCCTTTTAAAATCTCTGCTCTCCCTTTGGAGCCTGCCCTCTCACTGGGGATCAGACTGACACATTATAGGCTCAGTTTTCTTTCTGAGCTGACACCTCGTCCAGGAAGAGCTGGCTAGGATGTCAGTCTTTGGAGGGTACATAGAAAATTCCAATGTGCAATTTGCATATCATCACTTTACTGGAAGGTATCGTAAGAAGAAATAAATAGTTCTCTCTTTTAGGTCAATACCTTTAGCTTTTAGCCAGCATATCAAACTTGAATTAAAAAAAAAATGCACTGAATTTCACTAGATGACCATCTTCTCAATAATCTTGAGCTGAGAAAAAGCCCATGCAGAAACAACCACTTTGTGCATCTCCCTTTTCCTTCTCCCCACATCTATTTATGGAAATATGTGGAAATTGAAATAATACAGTCTTTTGTTTTAGGTGACTCCAGTTGTTACCTTTTGAAACCTTCCTGAAAAGCTGCCTATAAAAAAAGAACTCTGTATAAAATGAAGTCTAGAATGATAAAATAGGAAAGAGAAAACCTGAGAAATTGATTAGTTGCTCCCATCATCTTCCCAACACATACACTTTGGTCACAGAAAAACCACTACTGAAAATTATAAATTGTGGGTTTTTCAAACACAGCAGATGATTACACAATTATGGCAATATAATATTACCTCATAGTTATACTAGAGTGACCATCTTGTAAGTATTTTTGCCATGCAACAAAGGCTTCATTTCTCCCATCACATTATGAGTATACACTTTTATGGACAAGGAATTAAATAAACTCAGAGGAAAAGCTACACCTGGACACCAGAAGCCACATACTCATAGCAGTGAGCTTTCAAGGAGCCCCCTTGTAGGAGCTCAGACTGACTGGTGTCTGGGAAACATGTGCCTCTTTTCTCCACAGGTGGATCCTCTGAGCTCAGCAGAGTAAAGTCCACATACAGGTCAGCAGCTACTGGTGTCTAATTTACAGACCAGCCTGGTAATGTCTGTAAGAGAGGGATGAGCCTCAGCTTGCTCCCAGGACCTCAGCAGATCCAGCAGGCAGCCCAGTAGCATGTGGAAATAGGAAAAACACTACCAGCAGCTGCAGAGGGAACATGTGGTGACACAGAAACTTTGACAACCTCTTTTGAGCAGTGTCCACTCCACCTAATTAAAAAAAAAAAAAAAAAAAAAAGTTTATGATTTTCTCATCTTCCACAATTCCCTATCTTATACCACTCTATAAAGACAGATTTCTCTTGCCTGCTCAAGAGATGTGAAAAACTGAGTTAGTTGCACCTTCTCAAACATCACCATGTTCCCCCATAAAGCCTATCAGAATACAGCCCTCAGTGACCTAGAGAAATTTACAAGAAGCAGGCCACAAAAGTTTTTAGAAGTGAAGAATCTGAGAAACCACCTACATTCTGTTTATTCTATGATCTGTTTGTGCATGTTTTGGATTTTCTTGCACAGGAAAGGTATTACCTCACAGAGATTTACCACAGGAAAGCAAGTGTTAAAAATAACTCAAACTTGTATTATCAGGACAGGTGAAGGATCAGAAATGCATGAGGTCTCTTCTCCCAACTTTTGTTGAGCAAATTCTTTTCTCCTTAGAGTTACTTCCAGAAGTGGTACTGGGTTACTGTTTCCAGGGGTCTTTCTATTTTTGCCCATATGACCACAGGGTGCTTAAAAAACCAGCACAACTTCCACCAAGGAGGCACAGCTGTGTGCCCAAGAGGAGTTTCTTGCATTTTGCATCTTAAAAATGGTGTGTGTTCCAAATTAAATCCTTTTGTCTGCACTTTTCTATCCATAAAGCAGAAAGTAACAAGGCTGTGGCTCCCAAAAGTAGTTTTACATATAGAAACAGTCCTCCACATCTGAGACCCTCTGAGACCATCTGCAGCTCTGAATCTGCCTGTCTCAATGCCTTTGTCCCTTCTGATTTTGACAGGTCTTGCTGCAGTCCTTTTGTCACTTTCCTACTGGCCAGGCCTATAAGGGCCTGACTTGTGTCAGACAGAAGCATTTTAAAACCTCATTCCAGATCTCTGCAGCTAACACTGTACATGGCTAGCACAGCTAGATGAACAAGGACACAGCTGCGAGCTGATGATAGAACCCCTCCTCTCACTCACTGAATACCAGAAAAGTCCACGTGTCTTCAGCTAGTTAACTTCTTCTGTAAGAAGACTTTTTTCCTCAATAATTAAATAATAATTAGCCCTATGTCAATAAATTTACTGACTGAAAATAACTGTAGCTTCCTTCCAGTTTCTCTTCTGTAATTATTTGTGGCCAGGAGTGGCCATGCAGATTTAATTATTGGAAATAAAATGTTGTGCGAAGTTCTGTATCCATGACACTGGTGTTGTTTTTCAAGGATTGCTTTCAGAGATTCTCCTAATGCTATGAAGTTGCATCCTTCAGGTTTAGGGGCTGGAATATCAGGACCACAATTTTTCTCTGAGGTACTTCCTTCCTCTGACTTAGGCTGATGTTGAGGTTGACCAAAGTGCATGCAGGGGCCAAGATGCCTAGGCAATGTCGGTCCATATTGCACTATCTGAAAGCACTCCAACAGCAGGATAAGGTCAACTCTCTCAGCACAGTAGTGACTGAAGAGTGGGCCCAGAGGAGTTCTGATGAGCAAGCCATCTATCCTGCTTTTCTTTTTACCAGGAAGCATGAGAAATGCCTGCCCTTTCTTAGGTGCATTTCACTCTCTCTTTGGGGGTTGCTTTATCTCACCACACCTTGCTGATCTGGGGAACCCCAGCACAGCCTGGTGTGCCCCACATCAGAAAGGCAGTGCATGAGCTGCTGATCTGCAGGTGAGAGCCCCCAGGTGTGTGTGCTGGTCAGCCCTACTGCCCAGCAAACTTGATGAGAGTGGGACAGCATTCCTGCTGCACAAGTTCAGTGAGGAGCCACCTTAAACTGAAGGCTATCAGATTGCCACCAGCACACAGTAGCCAGCCTGCATTTTGTGGGTTTATTCTTTCCTAGAGGGCCTGATCTGGTCCATGGCGTTTTCCCTGTACAGTAAGCTCACACCGTCTTTGAGGAAAGATTTCAGTCAGGAAATCTCTGAACATTATCTAAGTACTTTTCAGCATCAGCTATGGTTGGCTGTGTAGTTTCATCCACAGATGAATCACCCACTAGAATAAACACCCTGGGTGGGGCATGGATGGGTCTCCCTCCTCTCCCCCACCCCCAGTGCTTTGAATACTGCAGGGTTTTGATTTTTAAAACATATGTCTAACAAATGTAGCAGTGATAATGAGGAACATGTCTATCTGCCATGTTTCCTGTTCAAATTTCCGTTTTAATTTCTAAAGTTCAAGTACATTCTTGATGCCGACAAGATAAACGTGCAGCAAGCAACTACAACAGAAGTGTGAAGAGGTGAGAGCCCAGAGCTGCAAAGAAAGCCAGAACCACTGCACAACACAGCCAGGCTCTGCTGGGGGATAAGGCTGGCCCAGCAGCCCCATACCACCCTGATGACCCAGTTAGGTTGTAACACCTGATCCCCAGTTTTGGCAGGGCCTGTGCATTGCCCCAATGAGCCTTGTGTGTTCAGTGTCTAATACATTTGCTTTCTGCTGCCAAAGAGATGGTGAAAGTTTCTGTGGTCAAAATCTCCACTTCCCTCTCACACCCCAATTGCATCTAACAATTTTTTTAAACTTACCCGAGCACCAAGGACCAGATAAGCTGACATTCTAAGTGCCTGAACTGCTGCATGCTGTGTCCTTGTTGCCCAGAGTCCTGCCTGCCTCAGCAGCTGATGCTGAGACTTCATAATCAGCACAGGGCACTACCAAACGTAACAGGAGCACACATGTCATCCTTCTATGCAGGTGGGGTGATGTTTCAGGAAAAAGATGACAGACAGTTTACTCTCTTTCAAACACAATATGCATGCAGAAGTTCCTCTATCACCAGCCACACAGCTAAAATTTTACCAACAAGAAAATACTACCCACATCTCTTAGAACACTCTTTAGTCTTTTTAGTAAAAAGAGAACACTTTGACTCATCCTTTCAACCACAGGCCAGTTCCTAGAGTTTGTAAGCCAATTAGATCAGTCCATCCTGACACACTTCTCTATGGTTTTGATTCTGAGAATTTCTTTACTAAGCTTAAGATTAGAAATTATAAGAAATGGAAAAATCTTGGGGGGAAGGGAAAGGAGAGAAGATGGCTATCTAGGTTTATGAGAGGTATATTCAGAGATTTCAGAAGAATGGCAAATGGCTATAAAAAAGTTGACTGGTCTTGACAAAAGCCCTAATGAAAAAATATGGTCTAGATATCATGGAAGTAAAGGCGAGGAGATATGAAATATGAAAATACGAAATTGCTATCAAGAGATGACTTCTGAAATGAAATCTTGTCCTGCTTGCCACAATCATGAGTAGTTAAATTAAGTAGCCAAATTCTGCCTATCACAAATGGGTCAGAATTGATAAGGGCAGTCCACTTAACCTGTTCATCTGTTCATGGCAACCTTTGACACCAGCCAAACTTCTGATAACCAGCATTATCTACCACCACAAGTTCCTCCTTGTCCTTCTCATAATTGTGCATTTTAGGAGGAGGAATGCCATAGTGCCAGTCAGCATCTGGAGTTGTCTCTTTCTTCAAAGTAGACTCAGCCATACTCCTGTTTTGACTATCCTCCCATGTGCATGCAATCAGAGAAGATTTCCACTGTCCTCAGTTGTTCTTATGCAGTCTCATATGGCCAAATAACGAGCCTAAAAAATGGGTTAAACGCATTTGTCTCCAATCCCAGCTTCACCAGTGCTGGGATTTTTTCACATCTCTTAACATTAAGTCAAATACATAGGTGTCCTTTGTCATTTGGGATGTCTCGGCATCCAGCACATCTAGGGAACAGCTGCACCTTTTGGGAGTGGGAGCTGGATGCCAGATGGGTGTGGGGAATTGCACCACACGTCTCTGTGTAGGTACTACATTTATTCATCCTTCTGGGCTGAGCCCAGCCTCTAACTAACCACATTTGCTTCTCCTACTCTAAAAATGCTGATGATGTCTTCTAAAAAACTTCTGTACTTCAGAATTATCTTGTCTTATAGCTTCTGACAAGCCCTGATAAAGCACTTTCTCAGCTGTTTCTGCAGAAAACAGTAAATGTCAATAGAGCAAGTATCAAGACAAAACAGCAGAATCTGGCAATGGAGCACCCAAAATCCCCATCCAGTTAAGACAACAGCCTTTTATTATTAACAATGAGCTTTCCTCTGTCAAGTCTTTAATATTCACAATACTTATAATGATGATAATTATTTATTAGCAATGCACTGGGAACCAGGGATTGATTGTTGCATTATAACTTATCAACAGCTACTTCTGCTAGGAAAAGTAAAGAATTACTTATGGAGCTAGACACTGTTACATTTGGGCTGGCAAGGGACAGCCTGGCTGCCTCTTGCTTAAGGTTGAGCTGACTGATCAAGTGTCACACCCAAGGTGACCCTGCAAACCCATGGCTTAGGAGGGATTATAGCACAGCAAGATCCTTAGCGGCACTCACTCTTGCCCTTTGAACCCTAGACCTTATGGCTCCTCATCAAAATGTGACCTGCTTAGATAAAAATATCAAGTATTTTTTCACTCTGGAGCAACTGGCGTAAAAATTACTAGAGCCTGGTCTTGTTCTGTTTTCAGTGAGCAGCGCAGTTTTTCTGCTCTGCCTACGCTACTTTCAACATGCTGCTACTGTTAAAACTAAATAGCTAATCCAAGATCACTGGAAATGAGAATGTGACCAATCAGCACATATTGACATAAACACACATCATCATATGATCAGCACATTTGGTAAAACCAGACCAGTCAATCCTTTAGGCTGCATCCAGAAAAATCCCCTCTCCCTGAAAGCATAGGAGGAGCAGGCAGCACACCGGGCTCACCAGAGCCAGTGTCTCTCAAAAATACTGCCTGTGCATCACAACCCATGTGCATGTGTGGTAAATAAACCAAGTTTTGTGAGCAAACAGCTCAAGGGTTCAGACACACAGCCTGTGTGCAGGGCTTATGGAGTTGCTATATGTCAGTCAAACCTCTGTAATTGTCCATGTCTGTGTTTTTAATCTGTTTCAGTTTAAGCTCCTTTCAGCAAGTTTTCAGCCAAATGGCATCACCTCACATCTAGGGCAGACCAAAGGCATGCATGGCAGACAGCTACCAAGGCTGCCACAGCTCAGCTGATACATGGCTTGTGTACAAGGGCACTACATAGAGGAGGCTCACACAAACAGCTGAAAATGAAGAATGGTGGGTGAAGACGACCCCAGTCTTTTACCATGTCCTTTCTGAAATCCAGAAGGCTCAGGAGGTTGCATTATTAACCTGATGCCACTGATATATGTTTTCAATATGAAGTCTTTCATTGGAAGTTTTGCTGCCTAGAACTAGAGAAACCTAGGAGCTGAGCATGGAGTAGTGAAGTATTCCCTGCTTCAAAGCAAAGCACTCTTTGCAGAGCCTTTAATGATGTAGCAGTAGGCAATCCTTACAATGAAATCATAGACCTGAAGCCACTGAATGTCGGGGCTGCACAGGATCTGAGTTCTCAAGATGCACCCATGGCTGATTACAAAAAAGAGCTGATGTCATAACATTTCCAAATGTCTCAATAAGATGTTGAATATGCTCAGTTTTGATTAAGGCTGTAATACAGCCTATGCATCAACAGTGACTTCCTGCATGTGAGGAATATTCATGGCAATTGCAAGCTTAAAAAAAAGCCCATCACTCTGCCAAGAGGAATTGCATAGGAAAATGCTGCTGAGGACAGGGGAGCTCAGAGGTCCCATTTAAGCTGAAAGGAGATTGACCATATTTCCACCATGAAATGCCTAGGACACTCAGACTTAGAAGTCTGTTTCAGTTTCATTTCCATCAAGGCTCACTGCAATCACAGCTCCACACCACAACTTCAAGCATTTGATTTTCTTTGTGTATCTTGACATCCTTTCTCTAAAGGAAAGAAGTAACTCTAGAATTCCTCACTGCAGATCTTCTGAGATTTGTTTCATGCTTTCTCAGCAACATAAGGCCCTCAGAAGGAAGGTGAAAAGAAATGCAAGGGAGGGTTATTATTTACAAGTATTGTCCATGGGGTGAGAATATCTATTGCTGCAGGAAAAACATCTCTGCACTTTCCAACTGTTGTTACTTGAACTTGTGACGTAGAGTGGAGCTGCTGGCTTTCTCAGCAATTAAAGCTTAGCTGTTATTGAGGATGTTTCCCAACACATTTCCACAATGGAAAATCAAATACAAATGCACAGTGTCTTACCAGCAGCAGAGGAAGCATTTGCAAGCAAAGCTTAGCACGTCAGGTAGAAAGTCTACTTGAATACACCAATACATAGTGGTGTGATGAAGGCAGTCCCATGATCATTCATTAATTGAAACAAAGGGGGTTTTCCCATCCCATTCAGACCTGCCCATTCCAGTAACAATGACATAATTGGGGGTAAAAAGTGTCATATGTGGGCCTTCATTAGCTTTGGGTTGCTGACAGAACTTCCCTCTTTCACTCTGTCTCATCCCTAAGAGAGCAGTGGGGAACCAGTGCAGACAAAAAGCAATCCTTTATCAGAGCACCTGGTTAGCGGACAGGTGAACCACTTTTATTCCTCAAAAATAGCTCTTGAACACTGACTCAAGTTATCCCAGTGTAGGCTTCTGTCTGTAAATGAGGTCACAGTTTTTTTATATCTCATAAAAAAACTGGCCTCGTGCCACCAACATTGTCAACCACCCCTATCACTTTGACCAGGATGGGCTAAAGTATGCAAGGAACTTCTGTTCAGCTACTCGCTCTGCCTCTCTCTGCAGTGGTCACCCACCTTTTCAAGCATTTCAGGAACACATTAAGTCATTCTAGACAAGCTTTACTATGCAGCTAAACAAATGACCCTTTCTGAGCATCAAGCAAAATAAGAGCTTGGGAACAATTGGAGGAAGTGAACCAAGCAGACGCTCCTGCAGTAATTATCATCATTCACTTAGGAAAGAGGGGGAGCAGGGGAGCACCTAGATGGGACCACCCTCTCCTCTGAGGCTGGGGTCCACTCCCATTGTTCTCACTAGGAGTCATACCACTGCCTCCAGCAGGAGCAGGACCAGGTCTTTTAATCCCCGTTTCCTCTTGGCCGAATGAACCGCAGTGTATACCAGTGACAGCTAAATGAAGGATTCCTTTTTCCAGAGGACCGGCAACAGCTCTTAACTCATAAACTCAAGGTAATTGACATTACAAACAAGCCTTACCCAGAGGGACCCCAAAGCAGTCAACAATTGTGCTTTAATGAGTAGGAAGGGAGAAGGGGGGAAGTCTTTATATGCTGCAGTAGGACATTCTAAGAAAAGCTCTTTCCCTTTTCCAGGCAAGGCAATGATTAAAGTCTGTGCATGAAACCCAACAAGGAGGGAGGCCTTGCTGAAAACGCCTTTCTTCCTGGCTTTCCTGTGGAAAAACAAGGGGCTTGAAAAATGGTTATTGGGACTTGAGAAAGACAACAGCAGCCAGTTAACAAACCTAAACAATAAAAGAGGAAGCTAAGCTCAGATGAAAAAAGATGAAGATCCTAGCACTCTGAAGTTTTTGCACACAAACAGAATTCAAATACTAGTATGAACTGCCATAGAAGGGCAGAGAGTGGGGTGGAAGTAGCTCAGGCTGATGTAAGACAACTACCTTGCTGGCATTTTGCTTTAAATACAGTAAACCTGTGCAAGGCAAATCAGAGACAAATTTACAGCTTACAGACTGTTGTATAAAATTGACCATGAATTGCCCAGACCAGTAATATCATTTTGCTTGAGACCTCAAACTGAACCCAAACCACGTTCCCAACTTTGAAAGGCCAGTGCATTATCTGCTAAGCCATCCATCCTACTGGAAAATCTTCTCCATGTTCATACAAAAGGAAAATAAAACCCAAGCTGCTCTGGGCTCTAAGCCAAGTCTGAACACAACATACACACTCCCCAACAGGCAGGGGAAGTGTTGCAACAGGGTTTGGCAATTATGAACAAGCACCAATGGTTGCAAACTAGGCTTTTCTACAGAAGTCATTATGCCAACTGCTGTGACAGTTGTTTGTAAGTTGCAGGTATATTTCCTTGCTAGTGCTATTACATTCCTCCTGGAAGGGAAGGCAAAGCTGGAATATGCTAACCCTCAGTAGAGAAGAGCTATGTACTAAGAGACTCCTGAAATGCAGGGCACCATCTTGTTTGTTCTTTTCTTCTCTGCCCTTCTGGACTGTAAGCACCTTTGTTTTACCAGGACAGGTGTAGAGGCACTCAGAACAAGATTTTCTCTTATTTTGTTCTTTGCTTTCAAATATTTTGTCACTGCAATCTCCTGTGAAATCTGCATCCTACATTCCATGATGGAAGCTTTCACCTAGCTGACGCGCAGTTATTCTTCAAGAACATACCCCATGTGAGGCTCCATCACAGTATAGGTCTGTTGTAACAACTTATTGTTTTGTTCCATATCAAAGCAAGGCAGCGTTTATTACCCTTTATCTACATGCCAAATTCCCCTTGAGGTGACTGAAAATGTGCTCATATTCAGCTGGTATATTGCAAATAAGCTGCAGCAACAATTATTTGGTTATTGGTTAATAGTGCTTGGCTGGCTCTCATGATTTCCACAAGCACAGTGACAGTTTGCCAGCAGAAGTGACACACTAAAAGCCCATTTCCAGGGGATACTACTGCATATTAATAAGTGATTCCCCTAACTTCTGCTTCAGAAAAACCAGCCCCGTTGCCCTTTCTAGTGTTATGTTCAAAATGTGCAGGATGGCAGGATGCTGCAGTGCATGGCACTAGGCTGAAGGCACAGCTCTGCAAATGAACTTCTCCACTGGCACTAGGGGATACTCTCTTCAAGGGTTCCCCTGCAACTACTTCTGATAGGATATTTTTTATTGTGGAAAGGCTTTTCCGAAAAAGTAAATGAGATGTATATATAGTGCTGGAAGGCACCTAACAGCATTACAAAAGACAGGATAGAGGGGTTACTTTTTAGATATATGAATAAAGACCAACAGCAATATGGAAAGAGCAGGAGATATCCATGTCTTTGAAAAAAGTTTAAGGCTATTTTGAATTATTTGTACTTAAACAGCACAGGCATCCTGTGAGGCTTGAAAATTCATGTACAGCATTGCACATTGAATATCAAGAAAGTTAAGGAGCATGAAGTGCATGCAGCCGACAAGTGTGATTCAGAGAAAAGGAAATTTATTCAGAGTCTTTCTGAGTAAACCCCTAGTTTTATAAGAAACACCATGAACTGCATGGCTTAGCCACTTCTGCATAGCAAATTGCTCAGTTTATCGGTTTTAGAGTCGCTTAAGGCAGTATCAATTTTACCTAGATTTGTATCTACAGTTCCAGAGTACAGAGATAAAATAAACTTATCTTTAGACCACAAAGTCAATACCCCTACTCCCTCAGTAGGGTTCTTTTTATGGATCTTTTACTGTTTATACATTGCATGAAAGAGATAAATGGACACTAGTTCACAGAATCACAGAATGGGTCATGTTGGAAGGCACCACAGGAATTCACCTGGCCCAACCTCCCTGCTCAAGCAGGGTCATCCTAGAGCACATTGCACAGCATTGTGTCCAGGCAGTTCTTGAATATCTCCAGTGAAGGACACTCCACAGCCACAGTGGTTCAGAAACCATTAAAATGCACATTAGTAAGCACTGGTGAGCATTATCACTGAAGCTGTAATTGTGGACTCCTTGGTGATACCTCAGGAGCAATGTGGTGTTTTAAAACCTGCCAGGTTATGTGAGGTTCCTCCCAGCCACTAGTGCTTGGAAGAGAAGTGAGTCTGCATTTGACAGAGTGAAAATTTTCCTAAGCCTTAGCATTTGGAAACACTGACCCTCAACCTTTTTGCCACCCACTGGGAAATTATTCCTAGCCGTGAGAATTGCCTCAAACTACTCCCCTGAAGCTCAGTTACCATTGGGAGTGACTTCAAGTACTACCTTATTTGAATTTCTTGCCTCCTTGGAGACAAAGTCTCCTATGAATGAAACTCACCTGGCCTTCCTCAAGCCACAAAATCTGCTTGGGCTGGGCATGGGTCCAACATGGATGCCCCTGGGGTTTGAAAGCCCTCTGGCCTTGCCAAATCCCCAGTCAGCGCCTCCCTCATCTGGGCCAAGGTGCCATCCTGGACGTGCAGGAAGCAGCAAGTGCCACAAGCCACTATGGCACTTGCATGTGCCTCCAGCCAGGCTTGGAAAAAGTCCCAATCCTACTGTGATGCAACAACAGACTGCTTTAGATGGACATGCCTGCAGGAGAGGGCTCCCTTCCTTCTCCAAAGTATGGCTGGCTCCATGAGACCACAGGCAGGTTCACAAGACCACACATGAGACCACAAAGCAAGCTCCTCATCTTCCTAAGTGATTCTGTGGCTTCATTTTTCCAGACCCACTGAATAGGTCCAGTGTCTGCTCCGAGTAATGGGAGCTGTAGGCGCTCATCATCCAAAACATGCAGATTTAGGAGTCTTTATTCCCCATGAGCAATCATTTTAACCCCTCCATGGTGTTCAGAGACTTAGCTGGAGGGGCATACAGCAGCCAGGGATCAGACTTCTGTGGACTGTAGCCGTGTAAATGTCTCATCAGCAACGCAGCTGTATAAAACTGATCAAGACAAAGAGAGCTGTTTGGAAAAAGCCTCTCCTGCCCGCCTGGCTGGCCCAGCACGGCCCCGGTGCGCAGCCCAGCAGCCACGAGACGCACACGCCGCCCGCAGCAGCAACCGCTATTCACAGAGATGGAAGGAGCCATTTTTTTGTCATTAACAAAAGGCAGTGTCTATTAAAAAAATAAAAGGCGTCACAAAACAAACAAAATGATTCATTGGGATTTTAGAACTCACCTCCAGACACAGCGGGAGGGGAAGAGCTTGCCATTACCCATTCTGCTTACAGAATGGGATCAGCCCAAGAAAAAGCATGTTCCCACAGTAGACAGTTTGAGCTTGTTTTGTCAGACACTGAGGTTCAAATGACCTTTCTTTTTGGCACAAGGATTTTGGCAGCCTGGAGAATGCTGGTGCTAAATAACAGTAACACCAGCTTTTTCCTGGTACCACATAGAGTAAACAATGCAAACAGTGTTTCAGGGACTTGGTGGGGCTGAGCTGCCGATTCGGATGCAGAGACAGATCAAACTTTGGTTAGAGAATGAATGGCTCTTATTTACTTGTAATCTCCACCTTGGTGACAGACACAGACATGCATGTGAGAGAAACTCCTTCTTCAAAAAGATTTTTCACCTTTCTTGTCTTTGTGTTCTGCTTCTTCAAGTATCTTCTTAGATGTCATCTTGTCAGCTAATGTGTCATGCAGAAAAGGTACCCAGTCACAGGAACAGTATTGAGAAGCAATTGTACAGTATTAACAGCTACAGAAAAAGCAAACATAATCCTGCACTGCAAGTTTTCTACCTCAAGTTACCTTTTAATTCAACTAGTTGTGACTTTATGTCTATTTTTTGTTTAAAAATTTTTGAGTTCATGGGAAAATTTAAATTAATTTTGTCAGAGGGTTAGGGATATTTTGTACTTCACTTTTCCCAAGGTTTGTGAAAGGTTTTGTGAAGAAAGAAACCCTCTTAAGTTCTGATACAGAAGGACCCTGCCCTCTGGGGTCCCTCAGTCATTATTAGATATCCAAGAATCCAAGCAGAGGCCAGATTCCTTCTCCAGACCTGTCTGGTCTGCATCTTACTGAACTGCACTTCACTCCAAACTTGAGCATGCAGGTATCTACAGCTCCCTCCAGCTTCCTACCAAGAACAGACTTCTCAGAAGGCCAACAGAAGGCATTTCAATTGAAAAAAAAAAAATAAAAAGGGCAATCCAAAAAGCTAAGTGCCATTATCTTTTGACTAGCTTAGCTTTAGATTCACTTAAGGCAGCAAGGCAGAAGGATTGCTGGAAACTCTCAAAGACACAAGAAATAAATTGCATGACTCAGGACTCAGTATTAGCTGGAAGTGTTTGATTTATTTCCTAAAGACACTGACCCACCTGGATGCTCCAATGGCTTTGGTCTCTGTCTGTCTGTTTTTCCACTGTTCCACTCTTGACCGTCACTGCTAAAAGACGTCTTCCAAATTAAGACGTTTTATACATTATTACAACATTGAAACAAAATCAGGTGATAGTTTTCAAAGGAGCTGAAGGTAGAAAGTCAGCACCTCGCTTCCTTTTAGAACCTTTGACATTCCCATCTTCAATCCCAGCTCCCTGCAGCAGTGGGCACAGCAGTTCAAGCAGTCAGCCACCAGCTCAAAAGAAGGGCTGAGCTGGTGGTCATCAGTCTCAGCTGTGAGAGGAGCGGGAGCAATGTCCTCTGCAGTCACTGGAAAGGATACAGCGGTGCAGATGAAGCTCCCACAAAAACATAAAGCTGTCCAGGTCTCAGGCTGCAGGGAGTGCCAGAGTCTGGCACTGGTACTGGATGACAGCAGAGACAACAGCTGTGTGAAATGCAACCAGGCAGATGATGTGCTCATGGTGATGGCACTAAGAGAGGAGTGGAAAGGTTAAGAAGCATCAGGGAACCTGAGGAAGAGATTGGCTGGTGGAGCCACTCTACACCATCCCTGTGGCAAATGCACCTGCTGGCTGCATCACAAGGAGCAGAGGATCCCCTACCATCTCACCACATCAGGCAGAAGAAGGGAACCTCAGATAGTGGGCAGGGGCGGAATGGAAATAGGTCTTTTCTAGAGGCAGCAGGTGAATCCCCTCCCACAGGGAAATCTGGTGTAAAAGTTCTTTGAAAGTGAAATTGCTTTTTGTATTGACCTGAAATATACTTAAAAACATCAAGAGGTATTTGTCTTCCTGTGGAAACTGATGATACTAGTTTTTTCACTGAAAGAACATAAATGTGATATTGCTTTTGCTCTGTTCAAGTATAACAAATACTGTCCTAACCTCATGGCAACAAAAATGTTAAGACTGAATGAAGAAAACCTTGCACAGAATCAAACCCTACTACATGCCAATTAATATCTACTCCTAAGGAAGGTACTTGCAATATTAAACCATTGCTCCTTTATGTAACAAAAACTTATTTTTCTGAAAATAATGGTTTCCTGGTACTTCTTTCTAATCTGACCATAGATTATTCTTCCAAATATCTTTCTATCTATCCATCTACTTCTGTTCTCCCCACAGAGGTACCTGTAACACTTCTAATGTAAGTAAGTTTAAACTCCTCAGAATGGTGAGAGCAATGCAAGCTTTTGGTAAGGAATAGCACTTTCTCATCAAGGAGGTGAGGTGGAAAACTGAACAGAAGCATCCAGGTGTCCCACTGTCAGTGGAAAACAGAAGAGAGCTACGTTAAAGAAAATAATTTTGTATTTTCATATTTGTCCAAAAGAATGCAGAAAAAGGAAAGGCCAGAGGCTATCTACAGAAGCAGCATGGATCAACATAGCTAACAACAGACATTTGATCATCTTAAGTAGAAATAAGTCATTCATATTTACAAACATAAGCAAAATTATAATCTATTCAGAAAATAGCTTATCTAACTGTGGAGCAGACAGTGTGTCCACATAGATGTCAGTGGCACAAATTCTATTTGCTTCTGTCTGGTCAGATGAGTCAGGAGTATGAACAGTAAATTTTCAGGACCAAAGGTGTCTTGAAGATGGCTTGATCAGCTGCCTAAATATTAAGCCATAGCCTATCCAAATGCCAAGTGAGCTGTTAAATATTTCTTCCATTAAACTCAACAAACATTACCTCTCCTTTCCCCATGGGCAGACGGCAATACTACCCAAACCCATCCTGATCGCTCCTGCAGCCCTTATACCCAGCCCTGACCCCAGATCCCAGGTCTTTCCTTCCCTCCAAAATTATCGAGTTCTGTCTCTCTGCTTCAGCCTCTGCCTGAGGCACACTGCCTGGATGCTGCCAGTGAAGCTCTGAGACTGGAGTGGATGGTGACCAGAGTTCCTTTCTGCTTCTTCACTCCTGGGATGAAATGCCCCATTTTCAGACTCAGACAATGAAGTTCAGCACCCTGACCCTGCAACACATTCCTCAAGTCTCTGTTAAATTAGTAAAACAGGTATTTAGGGACAAGTGCACTCATCTGAATGCTCAGACACAGTAATTTGGCACCTGGTCCTGTTTGAAAACTGGGTCAACTGCTATTTTCCTCTCAAATCTCCTCCTTTCACTGGTGACAGTCAGCCAAAACTACTTTTCTAATCCAAGTCAGTCTTGCAGATTAATATGGCAGAACATCAGCACCTATATCAAAGAATTACTATCTGTGGGGCTGGAAAACTATGTGGTCCATCCTATTGAAAAAGTAGGATCTCAGCAGCCTTTTCAGAATTACATCCTGAAACATATGACAATTCTCCCAGCAAACAGATGTGTCAGAGAGAGTGTAAGAGAGTTTTAATATGTCCCTGAAAAACTTCCATAGATTGATGTTGTGAACATAGTCAACAGGCATAATTTGCAGCATCCCCTGAGCAGATGCTCAGGTAGAAGACTATATGGAGAGCAGCAGGAAAGACTGAAAAGGGGATTGATTGTGAAAAACATATTCTGTAGGCTGAGTGCATCTTGAGTTTATATCAGTTTCACTTTTGGTCACCTGTGTGCTGACATACTAATGAAGGCTTGCTGCCTACTTCTCAGTTTTATTACATTTTGTGTCAATCCTGTACACAGAACTACCCACAACCAGAAAGCCTGGGGTGCTACCCATTTAGATTTAGAAATTGACAAACTGAGAGCAGTTGACCTCAAGCTTTCTGTTCATTAGAACAAAACTAAAAATCTCACTTTGAGCAACTACACAGAAAAACCATGATCAGGCTGGGCTCAGTCTTTTATTAGGCTGTGCCAATCCCAAAGCCCAGCCCACTCCATGGAGCCTGTGAGAAGGGACAACTGAGGCAGGAAAGCAAATCACAGAATCAGAGTCCTGATGCCTTTGCATGGTACCCCCAATCCAGTTTGTCTCTCCTGAAGGTGCCACAGTCCTGGGTGAACATATAAGCACCATCACCAAGCCTAAGTGGGGTCTTCAGCATAGAGGCTACTTGAGAACTCAAGCCTAGTATCCAGTGACATTTTTTTAGCCTGATTCATAAATCACAGCTTCCTATACACAATTGGTGGCAGTGATATAATTGCATCCAGTCCCTCTGGATACAATTACAGGTTGTTGTCTGTAGCCAATCATTCCCTCTGTGTCATCTTGTGTGAACTCCTGCCAGTTAACCTTCATTCCAGCCCAACCTTCTGTAATTATGAGATCATCTTTTCCACCACACCATCGACACCAACTGGGGTGAAAACATCTATGTTTCAGCCCCATGTTGCAAACACCAGTCATGGTGCTTGCTGGTTCACACTCATGGACAGGACATTTGAAGCTTCTGGGATCTCCCCAAGGAAGGTGATGGAGGCGATCACCATTTGATGGTTTGATTGTAGCTTTGGGTGTTGCCATGATCTACTTGCAGTGCCCTTGCCCTGGACTCTGTTATTCTCAGCATGCTGGACACACTTTAATTCAGATTCTCAGCTATACTTGGTGTTTAGTATGATCCTGCAAAATTCCAATTCCTGTTTTGAGCAGCACAGTGCATGTTTATGGTGATAAATCCCAAGATGCTCATCAACAGATGCATGTTACTCAGGCTGACAAATTATGTCTGAGATCATATACTGTGTTTTGGCAATGGGTTTTTTTAAGTCTCAATTCAAGACAATTTTTTGCCAGTTTGAAAGCACAGCTGAACTACCAGAGAGACTCGTGCTTAACTTGGATGTATTTACTATCAAGTGTACTATTACAGCTCTCCTTTTTCTAAATTGATTGACCTTGTGAATCTTCCTTGCAACTATTTTGGAAAGAGATGCTCATGGGAACAGGAGCTCCTCAGTGCTCTAGTGAGACCGATCCATCTCCAAGCCCTATTTAAGAAAAGTTACCCTGAAGACTCTTATGGTATTGGCAGAGGCTGGCTCCAGCAGTGTGTCACCCCAGCCATCCTCTCCCAATGACAGGGCCAAAGCAGGAGCTGTGAGGGCCAGCTGCACGGCCAAGGACCTTCAGCTAGTCACATCAGGATTTCTCCAGCCAACAAAGAACTGGAAAAGTAGCAAAACACTGTGTCAGCACAGAGAATGTTTAGGTCTTTCAGAGAGTTTGTTTAATTTTATGATTCTAATAAAACATGCAGGGTTGACCTATTTCACAGAGTTTCTTCTTTTCCTCACTGCTTCTTCTGTATTTTTCTTATCAGCTGTTCTTCCTATAAATGCTGCTGCTGAAGCAGTGATTTTTTTTCATTAAAAAAAAAAAATTCACTATAATTTCTACAGCCTGACCACACTCCTCTCTTTGTTACACTGTGCCCCACTAGGAACTGGGAGGATGAGCTCCGCAGCAGGACCCCCACTTTCAAAAGTACTGGGATGCGTGTGTGCATGTGTGCAGAAAGGGAACGCGAGAGGGAGAGAATGTGTGTGTCCCCAGTTTAATTAGAAAATTTAATTGGATGGAGTTTGGGTCATTTTTTTCCCCTCCTTTAGAGCTGGCTGCAATAAACAGACTCTTCTCTTTCCCTTTCATCCTTCAGTGGTTTGTAGTTCTGCATCTGCTCTGCTGGCATTGTCTCTGCTAACGGCCATACCGATCAGGAAGCCAGAGCCAGGAGGCAAATGAAGGGACTGCATTGATAAGGCTGATCACTGAGCCCCACATAACTGGCAACTGTTTCTGTCTTCTACCTCTGGAGATGAGTTGAACAGATTGTGTAAAATTTGGTGGCTTCCAAAAAAGAAAGGGGGGGTGGGGGAAGAGGGAGGGACATCTTACTGCCTCGGCCCTCTTGCTACCTGGTACCCAGGGGTCTGTTCAAACAACATCCTCAGCACAGGAAGCAAAAGTGAAAAATTCGTGGAAGTGAGCAAATCCGCTGATTTCAGGGAATGTTTGTACAAAAGAGCAAGAGACTAAACACACTGCTACTTTTTTCTCTAGGGGCGGATGCTACAGGCTTAAGCTCTGCCACAGTACCCTCCAGCTCTCAGCTCTGGCTCTGCTGTGGCAAGAGAGCAGGCAAAGCCTTGCACCACATGCTTGGGAAAGTGCTCAGCTCGGACACAGAGGAACCAGTGCCAGGAACAGTGACTAACATTCAAGAGAGTCTCAGCATGTGGGACACTTCTCACAGATGCTGTTTTCCATTGCTCAGCATCTCATCACACAGGATATGGGCCACAGTCATAAGGTGAGATGGATATTTGTCATCTCTACCCAGAAAAAATGGCCTGGGCAAACCGAGTGGTGGCTTTCTTGTTCTCCTCAGTTTGACTTTCAAACAAGATAGTAAAGATCTTCTCCCTCACCATGTTCTGCCACCTTTCTGCACGTGTTAGCAGCTCTTCTGATGTTCACTCTGTGTTTGAGAATGCAGAGGATTTACATGGAAGATGTTTGCCCATCCTTTTCTAGCACAGAGAAGGATTATGACAAAATGAACCACTTATAGAGGACAAATTTTGATGCAAACAGTTCCTTTCCCTGAATTTTAAGACAAAAGGGACAAGGTGGGCCTCTACCATATCATCCTGCTGGTTCCTCAGGTGGATCAAGTTCAAACACAGCATTATATGGTCCACACGCCCCATAATCTCTCTCTCTTTTTCTTCTTGCTTTCCCTACCCCCCAGTCACATTACACAGTCAGGCTGGGATCAAATTCAGCTTGCTTAAATGTATATCATTTCCAAGTTGAAGTCTAATCTGCAGCCTTGTCCCCAGTGAGATACTCAATTTACCACTCCTGTAACTAAAGCTCATTGTTACGGCTATAATAATCAAATGTATCACTTTCCTAAAGGATACTTCTGGTCAACATTTTGCATTTTTAGAAACTTCTCTAAAAAACTCTTCTCTTTGTTATGTCACATGCAGACTTCCTGCTCCATTCAACCTTTCTTTTTCTTTCTGTGTCCTATTCATTACACTAATCTAGAGGCAAAAAAAAAAAAATTATATTTCCCTTGAAAGAATCAAAACTGTTTGTGTCTATGAAAGAATAATAGCATGACCAGGGGACTACAGATCAATGTTATCCAGATCAGCACTTAAATGGAAATCACTCTGCATGAAAAATTCACGATGCCCTCTATCCTTCACATGAATAATGGGGACATCTGGTTACAGCAGACAGAATCATTTTACGTGTATATATATGTGATATACAGAACTGTGGGCTTTCAGTGTAATCCAGACAATGACTGGCATTGCCAGAATTAGTTATTTTATAACTATTTTGAGGAGACTAATACACCTTCCTCTAATGAAGACAAGTTCCTAATAGTAGCATTATCAAGACAGGACAATGGGCTAGATAAGATCGCTGATGAGATCCTGTGATACCTGCAGGTTTTACCTGCTTCTATTTTTTAACTGAAATTTTTGATACTGATGAAAGGAATGGTGGCCAATCTTCTTGCCCATTTATTTCTCCTTCTTTGGCCTTGGCCCCAGTGAGGTCTCTGCAGCCCTTGGACTCTTGGCAACACCTGCGTTAAGGAGGAAGTGCAGAGCCTCCCCACACCCCAAGCACTTTGCACACTTTTTGCTCACAGGTGTCCAAAGCAGTTTACGCCATGATGGACTAATGGAGCAGCTAGCGAAAAACCATGTCTAAAATCTCTGACCACAATACTGAGGACTGTACAAACACCACTTACCTACCACCCTGACTGCCCTTCTAAAGACTAAAGCCTCAATGCTTTATGTCCCAGGACTGAACAGGACCTTCTCATCCTTTAAACACAGCTGGAGGACAAATGTCAGCAGGTCCTCTGACCTTCTGGTGTGGTGCACTTGGGTTAGGAACACCCCTCAAGAAAGTGGAAAACCTAGCTTGTTCCCTTCTCTGCTCCCACAGGACCTGATCCCATGCTCTCACCAATCCAGGGAGGAAAAGCCTTAAGGGAGAGGCTGAGGTGGAGAGGCAATGCCTCCATCTTTCCTTCCACATGAGGCCACTGCATGAAGACTTTAAGGGCTAGGAGAAACAGAGCCCTGTGCTGCAGTCTTCACATTTAAAGGCATACATGAGTCTCAATTTCTCAGCCTTACCTTTCTGTGGATTTATACTTAACATGATCCGGTCTTTGGACAGAAGTTGCCGTTTTGATTTGTAATGGGGATACCCCTGTCTTTAGTTAGGCTTTTGAAAAGAACATTAGGCCTATATTGTATTTCTTCTCACAGAACTCTCACAGCTGCTTCAGTTTTGCCTGAAAACACATCCAAAGTTTAGAGAAATCAGTGAGCTTCCCTCCTCTTTCTCAGGAAAGTCAAGAGTCAGTGTGCAGTGTTGCATAGAATCCCAGAGCCCAGAGGATGCATCTCATGTCTGTCCCCACCGTCAGCCAAGAACAGAGGACAGGAGGGCAATTCTGGAGTCCAGGAAGGGACACAGCAGTGCCTCATCAGTGTGCAGTAATATGGAGGAATGAAGAGTGGGCAGCAGTGGTGCTTTTAACTGTTGGGCATGAAATGTAAAGGCAGAGGCCAGCATGGAGAGCAGACCAACTCAAATGGCTTCAGGATATGCATATACAAAGTACACATATGTTAGAATTTGAGATTAATACTTGGAGATTAATACCTTGTCTTAAACCTGGAGAAAAGACATGAACAAAAGACATACAAGCTCAGCAATCCAGAGATAGAAATGGTAACAGATAAATCAAGATTATCTCCCACCATAGAAGAAAATCAAATAGCATATTTGTCGTTGAAGTTAATGATATATCAGCATGCGCTTTTATGATCTATATATATTTAGCTGTCTTGGACAATATAATCAGATTAGATCAGCAGAAGAGAATCCCATACTACACACTTATGTCCTAATAAATATGCACGAGAACTACTTCACATGCTGCTCAGGCTAGAAGCTGCTCTCTCCACTGCCATTAATATTGATTGGTGTTTAAGTGGAACTCACTGTCAGTCCATTGCACCAGCTCTAATGTGATAGCCATGGTTAGTGGAATTTCTCTTTCTAACAGAGACCTTAACCTTCCTGCACTTTCTGATTCCCTCAATGCCCGCTGTCTCCTCAGGTGCTGCCTCAATCAAGCAAAGATGTGGTTTACATAGAAGAGAATTTTTCATATATGAAGAGCATAAATTTTTTTCCCTTCACTCACACAATTTTAAACATTCAAATGAGGAAATTACTGTTGAGTGGTACAGACTAGATCTAATCTCATTAATCCAACAATCATTGAAATACAGGACTTCCCCTGAGGCCATGGATTAATGACCAGCTAGGTGGAGCTGCTGACATGAAGCACAGCCAAGTGCCATTAACCCCAGCCAGGCATTATTTAATCCCAGAGGAAATGTCCTGTGCAAAATTTGTTAGCACTTGGGCAAAAGGAAGAGGGAGGAAAAAGGTGCACATGGTCTGGGTGCATGGAGGGCGTCCTTCCGGCTGTTGCAGACGGGGCATCCCTGCAGACTCCCACGTGTCTCCCACGTCTGCCCCAACCCACGCTGACCAGTGGACACGTAATTAAAATGAATTAATGATCTGAAGCAGAAACTGTGTTTAATGAAGCCCCACTCAGACTTGTATGCTAATGCCAGCCCTGTTTGCAGACAAATATTTACTAACCTTCTGTGCATAAAGTGACAGGCCACCTGTTCTCCACTCTCATTATGTCTCCATAAGTCTAAAGGTAACACTGCCTGGTTAGACCTACAACATTCAAACTTCAGAGGCTCATAAACATCTTCAACAAAGCCAGATCTGCCGAGCTCTATTTGTTTCAGTCTCTCTCTTTTTTAACTCCAGCTACTGTACACTCCCTAGATGCAAACTCAACTAAATGCTGTTGCCTCTTCTAGCATAAGAGGTAATTTCCTGTCTAGATTCTCACCAAATAATTTCTGTCTTCTCAACCAGAAATCCTTTAAGGTGCTCCCAGCCTTGACAAAGAGCTCCGAAGAGAAACACAATAGGAAATGCCATATTATTAGTTGCAATAGCACTACTGGCAATACTAATAGTTATAAAAGACATCACATTCATAGCAGTTGCATTTAGCATCATTGTAATGTAATTATAATGAAATTAATAACAGTAATGGTTTAAGAGTCTACTCTTGTTTTCATTGAACTAGATGGGAGTTTTGGGATTTACTTCAGGGAACAGGGTCAGATCCTAAACAAGCAAGGATTATCCTACCAAAAAAAAAAAAAAGGAAGTGGTATAGGATTAAGTCTCCCTCCCCTTTCCACTCCAAGCAAAAGAAAACCAGGAAAGATTAGAAAGCTGTCAGGGAAACAGACAAGCAAGAGACAAGCAGAGGTTAAAAAGCAAACAAAGCTGCATGCATAGCACTGGGTGTTGCCCCTATTCACACCAGCAGGGGAATGTCCACCTGAGCAGTCCCTTACCAAGAGGAATGAGGGACCCCATGCACAGCTCCTCTGGAGGAATTAAAATGTGCCTCACATTTCACCTCTCTGCTCAGTGGTTTACGCTTGCATTCTGCACTGAGGTGTTAGTTGCTCCTATGTGCTTGGGCTGCCCATCCACCCCAACACATGAGTGTGGGAAGTTCTAGGATCCATGGGAGGAGACAATGTTTCCACACATGCAGGTAGCTCTCCTCCTTTGGCACACAGGACAGAGGTTGCTGCACACAGAGAAGCCAACACAATGAGTGACCAACTGCAGCTTGGACACTCAAGTGACACCAAACACGTTTCTTTACAGCAGGCCAAGTCTGAAATCACAAGAGCCAACGCTGAATCAAAATGTACCCTGTCAAAGGCCAAAGGCCAGGAAGAAGAGCCCTATAGGCTCATGCTGCACCAAGTTCAGCACAGGTTTTGGTAAGCTAGACCCAGAGGGGCAGCTCCAACCCTGGAGATAGGCTGAATCATGCACTCCTGGTGGCACAAGGAAGAGTAGTTGTGAGCACAGATGAACTCGACAGTTTTCCACCTCTGCCTCCTCTGATCTCCCATCAGCCACAAAACTTTCTGTTTCACATCTGTATTTTTCTGGGAATGGCATGACACAAAGCAAAGACCCACAGTATTACAAGGTCATGAAAAAAAAGGCAACCCAAAAAAAAAAAAAAAAAGTACTGCCTGCTTGCTTGTTCCTCCATCTCACCACAGCCAAACATTAACAAATGACTGTTCCTTTGTAGATAGTTGACTGTTTCCAGCCCTGACATGTGCAATCACTTTCTGGTGTCCCACCCGACAAAGCACAGTGTGAAAGGATGTACACATGAAAGCTAGGGTAAATTCAAAAACATCAGGCCCAGGCTGCAAGGGAGCTGAATTCAATATCAGCAAAACATACAGGAAAGGACAATGTATAATGGAAGTGGAGGGGAACAGAAGGGAGGGTGCACAGGGGGAGGGGATAACATAAACATTCACGCATGAAAATATCAGATGATTCGTGTTGCACAGTGACTTGAATTCAAAGTATTTATGTGGTCATTTCCATTTCTTTTCCCAAGGGGGTGCTGGGACTGGCATGGCTGTCAGAGTAGTGTGAGAAGATGCCAGCACAGGCAAGCAGTTTCCAAGGCAGAACTACAGCAATGCCTGATATTGTATTAATGTGAGTGCTGGCCATCTGGCCATTAGGAACAAGCTGCTGCCAGGGTGTCTCTCTTTTTCCATCTCATTTCAGAAGCTCTGGAGCCTGGGACTGAGACCCCTAGGGAGATTCTGGCTAAAGATCATTCCAGCATCCACTCAGATGTTGTAGAGAAAGGGCCAGAGAGCTGATAAGGCAGGAGAATGTGCTCACACCCACACAGGGAAAAAAAAACCCAACAGAGAATAACACTGAATGGGGGGGGTTAAAGATAGAAAGAAAATGCGAGCAGATGAACAAGGGAATGGTTTAAACAAATAAGAGGGAGGAAGCAGGAAAAGGAAAAGAAAAATAAGAGGCACAGCACTTACTCAAAGGAGCCTTTAAAGGAGGAGAGAGGAACAGAGAAGAAAAGGAATAGAAAGGGTTCAATAAGGAGAAATGGCTATCATTAAAGGCACAGGGGCTATGAAAGGACTACTAGCACAATGCACCTTTTTGGATTTTAACTACTCAGAACTAAAGTAAGGGCTTTCAGTCTGCCCTCTTGAATAGTACCTTGTCCCAGGAGCCTGCAGCAGCCGGTGCTTGGGTTAACGGATTAGGGAGTGTAGGCAAAGGTGCCAGAACTTTTTCCTGACAAAATAAATGCTCTTCCTTATGCTTGTTTATCTACTTTTTAACCACCATTGGAGATACTTAGATTGCAAATATTTCAGTGTGTAGAAAGACAAGTACAAAGTTGATAGTCACTATTTTATATCAGTATAGTTTTATATCAGTATAGAAGATTGCATTCCTGGAAATGTCAGCAGCTTTACTTGATTGGTGTTAAATCATTCAGAGAGAGAGAAAGAGAGAAAGAAAGAGAGAGAGAGAGAGAGAAAGAGAAAGAGAGAAAGAGAGAGAGAGAGAGAAAGAGTGAAAGAAAGAAAAAGAAAGAAAGAAAAGAAAGAAAGAAAGAAAGAAAGAAAGAAAGAAAGAAAGAAAGAAAGAAAGAAAGAAAGAAAGAAAGAAAGAAAGAAAGAAAGAAAGAAAGAAAGAGAAAGAAAGAGAGAAAGAAAGAAAGAAAGAAAGAAAGAAAGAAAGAAAGAAAGAAAGAAAGAAAGAAAGAAAGAAAGAAAGAAAGAAAGAAAGAAAGAAAGAAAAAGAAAGAAAGAAAGAACATCACCCAGCAGAATAAATCTTGGAAAATGGGCAAGAAACTGTCATGGAAGACCAAGAGCACTAAAATGACAACCTGTGAAACCTCACTTCCTGCAAAAACTGCTCAAGAACCAGCATTACAGTGTAATTTCCTGAGTAAATTACTGAAAAGTAGGCATCATGTGCAGCTCTTACTTCTGTTGCTATCATTACAACACTACTATTATTTTGGTCCAAGTGGACCTGCAGGCGGGACTGAAGTCTGACAAGAGGATCCCTTCTGAGATTTCACATGCTTCTTCATTTTACTTAACATCTGCCTGATCTGTCTCTGGCATTCAAAGGATTGTCTTCAAAAAGATGCTTCTTGCATGAAAACTGTGGTGTTAACTCCACACAGAGGAGCCTAAGTCCATCTGTAGATCATGCCAGCCTTGGAGGAGGGGCAAGCTGAACTCCACTGTGACACAAAGGACATCCAAGTCTCAGCGGTGAGTCTGGTATGGGTCTCACAGTTTGGGGTTATCAGTAGTTCCAGAGGACATGGATTACAAGAGAGGGGAGCTGGGAGGAGAAGGTTTTTCATTGACATGAGGTCTCCCATATCAGGAGAGCCACTGCAGAAGTGGTTCTCTGGGGCCTCTGGATTAATCTGGTTGACAAAGCAACCCAGAGCCCAAGTATCTATTTCCCAGTGGAGTTAAAGATGAAAAAATCAAGGTGTTCTCTGTAGATCACATGGAGAAGTACAATTTTTCCCCACTTCTGAGAAGCCTGCAAACATTACTGATTCCCCAGGGAGGTGACGTGGGGCACAGCCTGTCCTGGACTAGGAGAATAGGGGATCCCTGCATTGTTCAGAGAGGTAACCCTCAGCAGGTTTTCTTGGGGCACCACCTGCACAGGTTCACTCCTGGTACTTCTGCTCTTTTTCAGGGCAGGAGGCAGCCACTACTGCTCTGTGGCAGCAGTCACGCAGCTGGGGCACAGATACAGCTACTGGTTTTGGCAGAAGCACATCATGCTCTTGCAGCTGTGGAGATGTCTCACCTCATCTGCTTGAGATGGTGGAGAGAAGTAGCACAGGAATGAGAAGTGAGATGGAGACAAAACTCTGGAAAATCAGAGCAGGATACCGCCAGCACCGCCAAAACGGGAGTTTGCAATGGCCTTTTCACAGAGGAACCTCAGAAATTATCATAAAACTGTTGTCAGTGTGGTTCTTGGCTGGACAGAGAAGAAATGACATAGAAATAAATTAGAAAGTTTCCCACAGTGTCAGTTAGATGAGGTTCACAGCACAGGAGAAAGCTGAAGATCATTCTGCAGGAAAGAACAAACATTTACATCACAAGTAGTGTTGAGCCCAGCTTTACAATATTTACAACCTATGATTACGATATTCTCTGGTTAGGAGAACAACTAGCAACAGTGGATTACATACATTGTTTGGGATTTGATTTTGAACTGTCCTGTGAAGGCAGAAAAACTATGAAGGACTTAATATTCAGAAATAATATAATTCACACTCCAGAAAGATCAAATCCTAATGCAAACATTTGAAAATAAATATGACTTTTTTCATAATATGCACTTTAACATTGGAACCTAACCTTGGCATGTCCTGAAAGACCAAGTTCTTCCAAAACGAAAGGTTCTTGTTACCTTTCAGGACCAGTCCTCAGTCTCTTCTAAATATGGGACTTTCTTCCCTTTTTAGGCTTATTTTTGTTTTTAACCAAGAGCCAATTAGACAGATTTTGAATAAGGCTGGAGGACTTTTTGTTCAAATGAGAAAATTTTAGTCCCTTGAAGTGTAATGGGTTTTCAATAGAAATCCTCTCCTGCTGTGCATTGATCAGCTATTGATTGGTGAGGGTTTAAACTAAATTATCACTGCCAAATAAAAGACTTTCAGGATGAAGGAATGGAGCTGAGCACAGTATTATATGAAAAGTAAGCCAATCCTTTGTGATGGAATCGAAAGGCCCTGGTCACTCTTGAAGAAAAAAAATGTTAATTGAAAAATTCCTTAAATAGGTAACAGCTCCGAAAGTCTGCTTTACATAAAAGATATGAAATCACAATCAGCCGACAGAGAAAAAAGAATCCTGCAGCTCAAGTGGTTTTTCTCTCTAAATGGTGCTGATTACTTTCCCATTCATGGATGACATGGAGTGATGGAAATTAGTCATTTCATAAGAAAGGACTAATGACAGCTGAACTTGTGGGCACTGGGGGCAGTTTGACGATTGGCTCCTCGAGACAGAAAGTTAAAACAAAAGAACTTCCTATTGGGTGGAAAGATTTATCCCAAAACTGGCAGGAAAACAAATACACAAGCTTGGTCAGGCTTCAGATGATCTGGGTTTTAATTTTGCTTTCACCAGCAATCACAGGAGTTTCAAAGTTTGTGGAAAGAGCAAGGGAAAAGAATTGTGTTGACTACACACAATTGGCTATTAAAAAAAACTTCTCAAACAAGCCATTTTCTTTCAATTTGAAAATTAGAAGAATGGATCTTGCTGATTGTCTGAGACAGGTGTGGGAGGTCAGAGCTTCATCCAGCTGTTAGAACTTCAATCAAAGACGTGATCTATAGAGGCACTAAAAAGCTTTTGGTAACTTCTGTATAAGTTAAAAAGGAAGGTCGGTATTCTTAAAGAAAGGCCAGATCTTTGAGGAGGTAACTCTAGACACCTGTATCTCAACATGGATTGCACTCTGCCAGAGTCACAGAGCATTGCAGTCGCTCCAAAGTCTCCAAAGCTGCATCCCCATACTCTCCATGGAGCATGGACATGTCTTGTCTTGCCCACGTCCTTGGCTACATTAATCTCTGTCTCTATGCTGCAAAACCCAACAGCACCACCCTGAACACGTCTCTGCATTCTCTGCTGGGAAATGTCTTTGTTGCAAGCCCCTAGTATGTCTTTTTTATGGGCCAGGTGGCATGTACATAATACTGAGTATCTTTCTTATCTTGTCAAAAGGTAATGGATCATCTAGCCAACACATTTAAACATGCCATTTTATTACAAGCACAGATACTTCAGGAGAATAAATCTGTAGCCCAATTTATAGAATTTCAGTACCTCGAAGTCTGGGATTCAGGACAATCTTTTTCCCATTTCTGAACAGCTGGCTCCACAACTCAATGTGGATACCAAAACACCATCATTCAAATTCATATTTACAGGGCTCTGTAGTGTCTGGCTTAGGGATTAGGTTAGTATGTTATTCATACCTCTGGAAAAGTCTGGTTTAGACGCCACAAAAATTCACTTTCAGTCTGGCACTTTGTACAACAAAGTTACGTGCATTTCAAAATTTCAAAGGTGTCAGAGCCAAGATGGTTGCTTGGTTCTTTCAGTCAGAGGAACCATATCTACCTAGTGAAAGTTTATTTGATTATGTTGCTCTGTAGACATTTAGCTGCTGGTAGTTGTAAACTCAGTACTTGCCCAGATTGTGATACAAATATTTCCTGCAATAAGATCCAGTAGAAGCTTGCCCTATAGCAGGATATCACAACAGTAACAGAATAAATACTTCTCTTTCATAACTCTTCCAGTATCAGAAATATATTGATCAAAGCCAGAGCCTTCAAAAGAATGATAAAATATGTCATAAACCCCTCAATATTGTAGTGTAGATACTTTGAATGTTAATGTCTCAGAAGAGCCCTATCATTCATAAAAAAAGACTGGAGAGCACTCATGTAGGTAATCTCTTTAACCATAAAGGTCTCTGCTGCTTTTTTATTTATTTTACTCATTAATATCCCAAAACTGTGAATTTCATTGTGCATCAGGAGAGCACAAGCTGTGCTTTAGGAAAGCATGCATTCCACCAGGCTTGAGAGAAAGGTAACTGGAAAAATGTAATCTTTTCTGAAAAACATGAGGTCAAACTAAGTTTTCTAGTTGTCCCATTTGGTCCACAGCTCTGTGAAATGATTTAGCATAAAACAATCATTCCCTTCTGCTAATTTTACACCCTCTGACTTTTAATGGAGACAATTCATTTTCATGTACTCTTTGTGCTAAAGTAGGAAATTACATCTATCTCCAGTGCAATCTCCCATTGAAAACACAGATTTCCCTCATTTTTAGTTAAGCAATTACAACAGAAGAGTATGTTGGATAATGAAAGCTCAGGTTTTTTTACCCTTCCAGTAGTGATGAGTCACCTGGCCTTAGTAGGAGTAGACCCTGAGGTAAATGAATCTGATGATGCTGAAGACAGCACTCTGGGAGAAGGAAAACATATGAAAAGGAGATTGCAAATATTTTCTTTGCCAGCTGGGCACAAAATATCTTCTTAATTCTTGCTCATCTCAGCATAATTATGCAACAGACAAATAAATAAATTAAATAGTACCTCCCTAATCTCCAATCTAACCCCAGTATGGATACAATGAATTTTAGAATTGGAACTAAAAGAAAAACCTCTAATGAGGATGCAGAACTTTATCATCCACATAGCAAATATTGAGCAAATCATGTCAAGATAAATCTGATGGTTTTATTGGGGGACCTGATTTGACCCACAACTCATTGCCAGATACCTTGTTATGTCTCTAGGGAGTCAATACTTTGGCTGGCCAGGAAGGTCCACTGGGCTGGAAAGTCAGGGTGCTGGAGCAATGCTGGGTGTCTTCCCAGAACATTCTACACAAGCCTGGGGCCAGAGTTCAAAAAAAGAAACTCAGTAAAGGGAAGTCAAGTCTCACCTCTCCTGCACCTTGCATTTCAGAACCTACATTTTATGTGTCAAAGTTTCAGATTACACCTCACTGTCAGACTTTGGCAACTGACACAACATGCCTACTGGGCATGTTTTTCAGACTCCAGGAACTCACTGGGCAAATGAAAAATAATTTGTTTAACCATCCACACTACTCCTTTGATGCGGGTATAATGAAAATGTCAATTTCACAACAGAGAAAACTGAGGAATGGAAAAAATATCACCTACCTAAGGTGAGGAAACCAGCATCACAGACAACGCTAGAATGCAGATCCTCTAATTACTGGACTGTGTTCTTCTAATTGCCAAATGAACCCACAACCCTAGCACTGGAATGATTATACCATCATCACCATCCTGTTTACTCAACAATCCAGTATTAGAGCAATGACTGGGAGAAAATACACTTTGGTTTTGTAAAATTATCTCAGAGGTTTGACAAGTCCTCACACAGAGACCTGTAACAAGTTCAAACCACTCTTAAAACTAAAATCTGAAACAAGCTTCTGAAAAAGAATCTGTGTCACTTTCTGAAATGAACTGTTCATTTACATTCCTTTAATGATCTGACTGTAATGAACCCAATGCACTGAGCAACCCATGCAAGAAAGCTCATTTACACTTCCAACTTTGTTTTTCCAAGAGAGCTGTATTATTTACCTCCTCATTTCCTTTGGAGCATTTACGACGGGAGCTATAAGCTAAATGTTTCGAGCAATACATGGAAGATGAAAGGTGACTAAATATATTCAAGCGGGTAATAAACAGAGAGCATTTGTAGGTGAAAACAACCAGCTTGGCATGAGAGAGAGGGAGAGAGGGATAGAGGGAGAGAGGGGGAGGGGGAGAGTGAGTGAGAGAGAGAGAAAGAGAGAGAGAGAGATAATGCAGTGGGTTTAATAGGAGGCTTTTAACGTTTCCTGTTCGGGATTGGCTGGCTTATTAATGATTTAAGCACAAATTGAATTAACCAAATATTGAACATATGTTCTTTTAAACTCTCTTAAATCTACCAGAGCCTTGCACGAGAGAGCTATGCGGCCATGCTGTTCAAGAGGGGGGAGGATGACAAGGGGGTATTGAGGGTGACTGGGTAAGTAAAACATAACCTGAAGGTGGTCAATTTAATGCTGTGTTAGTGGCCTGAACTTTCAGTTCCCAAAGGGAAAGGATGATTAATGCCACTACCAAATGTATACCCATACCTGACCCTGATCTCATCAAATCCTGCTGCCACCATCTGCTGTTTTTAATTCCTCTGCAATATTTGTATTTGCTACCTCCCTCCTACAAAGAGAGGGAGAAAAAAAAATGTTCCCTGCTTATGAATGGTGTGATCTGGTTGTACTGGCTGAACGCTGGCCAGGAGGCATCTGTTGCTTATAGTCCTGACAGCATCTGCTACTATTTCTCACTTTTCCCAGCATGCTGTGAGATATGGTTTCTCCCAAAGGTGGCCTTTGTATGCACCATTGTCAATTCCATCATTGTCTGCCACAGCCTGTTCCCACGATGCAATGGTAGTTATTACCATGCTGCAAAACCTTTTCTTGCAGGCTATCTGTAATCTAAGATATTGTGTGATTGAGTTATGCAGTTAACCTTTTCCTATGCATCAAAACATTAAAATAAAAAGAAACAGGCTGGACCATTTTTGGTAGAAAAAGCTTCAGAGTTTGCAATGGATGGGAAAATTAAGCAGATTTTTTTGTTGTTTTTTTAGGTTGTTTTGGTTTGGGGAATTTTTTTTTTTTTTTTCTGCTTTTAAAATAGTGACAGTTTGGCATTAAGTCAAGGTTTAAAAACAAATAAAGATACAAAAAGCAAAAAAATGTCCCAACTAGCAGTTTTAATTCCTTTAAAAATACTATAAAGGATGCATTGTTTTTTCTCCTGATTCCTGATACGGCTATTAAGCATTGTAACCAAATGTGTGTGAATGCTATTATTTATGTGTCTGATCTTTAAATACCCTCTGCTAGTGGGATACAGGCTGAGGCTTCTGATGGACATAGGCGTCCCAAGCTGTCATCTTGCCTTGTCCTTCTGTCAAACAGTTAGTGTGTCAAGCACTTCTCCTGGGAACTTTTAGAGTACAAGCCTGGAAGCGCAGAACGGTCCCGTCTCCAGAGAGCCACTTTTAACTCACTACAATATCCTTGGTGTCAGCTCAGAATAGCCCACTATGGGGCAAGGAGAAAGAAAGCGCAACAGATGTTACGAGTAAAACCATGTTTACAATTCAGTCAAATTATTGCCCTTATGTACCTTCTGACCAAAACCCACTTAAAAGACAGCCAGGTTCCTAGCGGTTGGATTTTTTAAGTCAGTTCTGTTCATACAAATCTTCACATAGAGAACCGGTGCTATTAAAAGAGACATCACACCTCTCATATGAATGCCCCTCTCCCATTTCCCCCGAATCATCTGTTAACACTGTGGACTTTCAACTAATATAGTTATCACCTACATCTGTATTTTTGGCAATTTCTATATCCACAGAACCTTTGTAAATATCTCTCCCTATAATACATAGATCACAAGTGATATCTCGCCAAATGTATTCAGGCATCTCTTATTGTCTTTTTTTCCTCTTCAACTTTTCATTAATTTGGAGCTACTAACTACACATAAAATCATACTTAATCCCTTTTAAAATTTCTTAGGAGTTAAAGCAACCAAGGTAGCTGACTCTGGAAGTAGTACTGATAACTAGCTGAATTTTTAAAACCATTCTAGTGCTGACTAAAATCCTGGAGAGAGGGAAGGGAAAAAACAACTATGGTATTTGTGAAGAAGACTTTTAAAATCAAGCCCCCCACTCCCCAAATCATCATCCCTCCTTCCACCTAGTCTCAAGGAACTGTCAGGCAGTGCAATACAGCACATGGTGACAAAACAAGTATCACAGAAGCATTTACAAGACTGCATTTGGCTACTGTTTCTCTTAGTCTCATTAGTATTATTTTTTAATCTCTATTGCATTTTTGAGTGGAAAAATACTGAGAAAAGGAAAAAATTGTAGGATTTAATATCTCTGTGATTCCTATTTTAAATGGGGACTTCTGCTATTTTAATAGTGTTTTTATACTGCCAGCACAAGTAAGGCCAAGTGCAGTAACAGCATGGAAGGAAGGTGAACAAGTACGGTACAGACATACTACTCTCTTTAGCACCAGATCACCTTGCCTTCACACATTTGCAAGTTATTTAACATCCATTTTCAGTTTTACCATAAATTTAAATAAGGACTTCTGATTTAAAACTGCTTTGTGTTCTCTCTGAGCATGTAACAAGTTTAGAGAGAATAAGGGCACTTTACAGTTTAAGCCAGGTATGATGTTAGACAACAGATCTGCTGAGTTGTTACTGGTTAAGACCATTTAAAATACATTGCTGAATTCATGATCAAGGTCCTCTCTGCAGTCTGAAACCCTTTTTCCATAGGCAACAGAAAACAGAAAAACGTGTCTGGGTAACTCCCTTGCAGCTTTTCTACCACTAAAATGATATGAGCTTGGGGAAGCACAGACCCCCTAGACTTAGTATCTAGTCTCCATAATGGCTACAAAATCTGAGCAATGGAGAAATTCACTAGTTCTTTTTAAAAATGGAGGATGAAAAAGAGTGTGTGTGAAGGAATTCAGATGTACAAACTGTATATGATCCACTTTTATAAAACTTTATATCCACAGGCTAAAAGCAATAAAATTATCTTAGCAGCCAGAAAATATGCCTTATGACATTGAGCAGGATTATAACATACAAATGCTCCAAACGATAGACTTGAAGCTACAGATTCTTCCCAGGTTGGCTGCGAGGGCTAAGTTGCTGCAAACCTACCATCCACCATTCCCGAGTCTGTAAGTCCCTGAGGCACCACTGCATCCTTTGCTACAGCCATTAAGATACAGGATCCTTTACTGACAACTTTTTTTTGCAGGAGAACCTGTGTGTTTATTATTTCCTGTAACAAGGTGAACCAAGCTAAGACCTGTCATGAAGGGCACCATGACCTTCCCAAGATCTTCAGTAAAACAGCAAATCCCAGATGTGATGTGAGGAGGCATATAAGCGCTTATTTCAACAGAAAGAGATTTGCACCCTGTTGGCATAATATGGCTTCAATAAGACCCACTGGGTATTTTTTCCAGCTTCGGGCCAACCATACGGACTGCGATGCTTTTCATTTTCACCGCTCTCTGCTGGCGGCCTGGCTGGAGCCCGCACGTGGCTCCTGTGAGAGGTGCCAGCCAGGGGCACAAGCCCCACCTGAACCAGCGCCAGTCCGGCTGCCAGCAGCTCCCCCGAGTGAACCGCAGCACTGGCTCCTTTACAGAAAAGCCTGCGCATAAATGTTTTCGCGTGTCAGGAAACACTGCGGCAGTTACTTTTTTTCCCTGTTATTCCAGCAGCAGGAACAAGAATGGACAAAATTCCTCTTAGGATGGGTGCGCAGGGTATTTAGGTGAGGAGCTGTTGCCTCTCCTGCTCCCTGCAGCACTAGTGCCAGCAGCTCCGTTTGCAAACTGGAAAAGGGCCCTGCTGTGTGCGGGCAGGTCTGGATGGCGAGCGAGAGCCGCTGGCCGCCCCTGCTCACCCACCCTGTTTTGGGTGGGTTTAGCCAAGCGGCTCCAGCTCCCGCCCCCCAAAGAGCTGGAAGTACAGCACAGCGGCGGCGGGAGAGGCCTGTCCTGGGTGGGGAAGGGTCAGAAGGGGAGCGGATCTCGGCTGATCGCCCCCCGGCAGCGGCCGCCCGGGCGCTCGCCTCGGCTCTCCGGAGCACAGGCGACCCTCCTTCCCTCCGCCCGTGAGGCGTGAGCCGCCGCTGCAGCAGCAGGGCCGGCCGCGACCCTTCCTCCAGCCTGCTCTGGCCTTTGCCGGCCTTCCTTCCCCGGCCTGCTCTGGCCTTTGCCGGCCTTCCCTGGCCTCTCGCCGGCCTTCCCTGGCCTCTCGCCGGCCTTCCTTCCCCGGCAACAGCGGGCGGCAGCCAATGGGGCCGGGCGGGTCAGGGCGGCGGCGGCGGCGCGGGCCTTTGTGCGGGGTGGCAGGTGACCACGGCGGGGGAACAAAGCGGGGTCAGGGCGGGAGCCGGGTCCCTTTTCTCAGGCCCATGTTCTCCACTCCTCACAATCTGTCTGAATTTAACTTAGCATTGAGGGCCCTGCCTGTAGAAAACAGCTTTATGTCGACTAATCCAGGCAGAAGTAAGGGTAGACACAGAGACAGGTTTGAAGGCGGGGACGTGGCTATTCTGGTGCCTTTTTTTCTTTTTTTTTTTTTTTTTTTAACTCCCCCTCCCTTCTCCACTGCCTCCAGTGAAAAGTTTTCTGAACCAAAAAAAAAAAAAAAAATGGTGACAAGATTAATCAGCCCGTGGAGCTGAAACACATGCTTGACTTAAACAACCTCTTTGCTGTTATTAACAACTGCTCCAGCATTTCTCTTGTTATGCTAATGGTACAGATTAGAGTAAAATCTATTCCTTCTTTGCTGAACAGGCCAATTGATAGAGGCTGATCTATTTTCCTCCCTGTTTAATTCTTTTTTTCGCCAGGCACAAGTGTTTGCAGCAGCAAGAACAACAGAACATGAAAAAAAAATTCTAAAAAGTAAAACTGCACACAAGAGTGACTAGGCCCCACATTCACTAAAATCATTAATAAATACAAATCTATATCTTTCTCCAATATGCCCTGAAAATAATGTCTGAGTGTTGTAAGATACTGACCACAAAAGACAGGAAATTGAACATCATGCCTGATGTCCTGCCTTCACCTCATTCATTTTTTTTAACTTGCAGACAAGGAGTGCCTGCTAAAGGAGATGGCTTTGATTAGTTTCAATACATTCCTTGGATGAAATACGAAGGAGAAGGGATTGTTGCTGGCTAGTCCTGGAGAGGGCAGCTTGACTCAACACCACACCATGTGCTGGGAGACAGTCCTGCTGCCAGCATAGGTAGTAAGGCCATTTGCTCTATGGCATCAAGGAGAGCAGGGAGGGGACTGCGGGTCAGTCTGGCCTTGGTGGTTTGTGCCTCCTGTTAGCTTGGGCCTGACCCTAAGTGCTCTTTAGTTTTGCAGTGTTTTCCCCCACAGCTTTTTTGTAACCAAAGCCTGGGCTCTGCATCACAAGTAACGGCAAACATGACATTGCAATCTATGAGTCTACAGGACAGTAAATATTTAAAAGCCTAGTATGTCTGACATGTCAGAGAGGAGCATTCAGCACATAATAGCTGCTGAATTAGAATGTCTGCACTATCAACTTCCATTAGCAGCATGTGTATGGTATTTATATTAAACCCTTTATCACTTCCTCTGGATTTGAATTGTTCCTATCTAAATAAGTGGAAATATCATCACCCTGGCATAATCCTAAATCAACTTAAATCAGTGAGAATCCTCCCACTGATCTTGCTCATTTTCTAGATTTTGCGTACCACTGTATGCAGTATATCTGTGTACGGTCACTGCCAAAAGGTTAACATCTGCTGCTGCCTACCTCCTTCTTCAACCCAGCCAGACCCAGTCACAGCTGGTAGATACTGTAAACTTGCTCAGTTTCAACATTCCATTGCTTCAATGAGTCCATCCACTTGTGATGCCTAAGGCTGATCTGCCTGGGTCCAAAGACATTGAAGACATTCCTAGGCCAAGCGTAGATTTGGAGGTCTGCATTTGGCTAGCGCTAAATTTGATCCGACAGATTTCATATTTGCACAGAGTCAAAGACCACAGGGATTTTTAGATCATCTGCTCTGACTTTCTGTGTACCATATGCCATCATATTTTTTCCCAGTTATTCCCATATTGAGCCTAATTACCTGTACTTGATTAAAACAGATCACCCATCCTGCTTTAATGAGTAGAAATTAAAAAAAAAAAAAAAAAAAAAAGAAAGAAACTGCTACCTCCTGTGGTAGTTTGTGCCAGTATTTTAATTACTTTAAGTTTGAAAAACATGTACCTAATTTCTTATTTAAGTGTGCCTTGCTTCCATATTCATTTTTGCCTGATTTGGCCTTCCTGAACCTGAGACTTTTTCACCTTGTAAAATTATTTCTTTGCAAACTTGTGCCTATATTTAATTTTTTTTTTACAATATAAACTGGTTGAACCCTTAAGGTGTTCAGTGAAAGCTGTTTCCTTGATCTTTCTTGGCTGTTTAAAGTGAGGATTGACTGCTGTCACTTGCAAATCCTGTGCAGGCACCCAAGGACTCTTTTGACCCCTTTGCCATAGCTCAAGCAGCTTGCCCACTGTAAGTGCCATCCCTTTCCAAAATAGTCATATTTCAGGAGGCAAACCCACTTTTTCCAGGAGTGGCTCACCTATTTTATCCTAAGTATGCACTATTTTGGAGTTTGAAAGATGTTTTGTTTATCTGACATACGATCACATTGCTCCACATGAACTGCTGTGTTCTCAAGCATTCCACTAATCTTTTATGTAAATTTGAATTTAGAAGGGCAGTTTTTTACTCCAAGATAAGCAGGATTAGGCTTGCATCTGGCTGTTGTCAAGCACACTAGGAATAATCTTATTGAAAGATAATTATGCAGGGACACCTTCTTTTCCATACACACACACACCAATGTCTAGCTATTGATCTGTTTATAATATGATCTATTGCAATATTTTAAAGGACTTCAGTCTTATTTTGTGTCCCATAGCATCAGTGCTGTATGAAGTATACTTTATTTCCATAGTTATCTTAAAAAGTTGAACTTCAAATCTCATTGAAGGAGTTGGCAGTTATCTGGCAAGTTCAACTTTCTTTGGTGTCATTAATCTAAAAAATATTTCCATCATCTAATTCCTTATTGATTAAAATCTTTACTAGTCCAAGCATTATTCACCTCAGATAAATGGTAGGTTAATTGGGTCGCTGTTTCTTGAATCATCCTACTTGCTCTCTTTGAATGTTTTGCACTCTTTGCAGCTGGAGTATCTGGCTCTGAGGTGGAATTAAACTGAATGTCAACAAAGTGAGGATTTCATCAGTCAGTGGTTTCTGAATTTCTGTGTGTAAGTTACTGATCCCTAATGTTTCATACATGACTACGGCCGAAAGATGTTGCCTTATTTTTCTTCCAGTAACTCAGTGTCTGAAAGATACTTCTATAAAAAATAGGAGTATATCAAGAAAAGGAAAAAAAAAAGCTGTGAAATATCTATTTTTCCACATCTGAATAATTAATTTTTGTAATTTTCATCTCTTAATATTTATCATATCAATAGGATTTCTTTTGTTCCTACTGTAGTTTAAAAAATTGTGTTCATTGTCTTTAGCAATTCCAGATAGCAATTTACTAAACCTTAGTTTTCCCTTATCAATTTTCTACATTTTGTCCCTTATTTTATCCTTTAGAGGAAGCTATTGAGTTTTAAGAAGTCACTATATTGTTCAGCACTTATGCCTCTTACAGCAAAAAACATAGTATTATAAAAAGGGATGGAGACAACTATTCGTGCAAATCAATGAGGAAAGAGCAAAAGTGGCTATAGTTGTATATGTTAGTTATATAATAATATTTGCTGTTAATTATTATTATACATAATTTTTATTTCTCATGCTTCAGCCAGACACAGTGAACTTCCTGTCATAGCAAGTAGGCAGGAAACAAAACTGCCATTTCCATTTACCAGCCTTCACACAATTTGCTTTGGTCAACATACCATGCAATCCCTGGTTTACCCAAAAATAGCTTGTAGACAGAATCTGTGCCTAAAAATAAGTCAGCAAGGGAACTAAACACAATAATGAAGAGACTTTGGTGCTATGTGTACATTTTCCAAAAACTTGCACAATATCTAGCAATAAACACTTTTTGAAACCTGAACTACTCCATCATTAGTTGTGTATGCACTGCCTCCTGTGTTGTTTATGTTTCTGTAGCATTAGAGTCCTATTTGTGGACCCATTCTATTTAGGCATAGCACTCTGTTGAACAATACCAGATTTTGTGGTCTTGCAAACCAGCTGCTGGTTGGAGAAGAAGTAATGCAGAGTTGGGAGACTTTCTCAGTGTGGAAGTTATCAGGCTTTCTGGATCAGAGACCTGTGACAGCCATTCACATTTCTGTCTGAGATAACCTTAAACATTCATCTTTTAGCTCTGCACTCCAATGGGAATATTGTTTCATAAACTAGCTCCTTGGACAGCTGATGGTGTACCGCACTCAGGCTGGAAAACAACTGATTAGGCAGTATTTCATAAAAGCTCCAGGGGACAGAGTTTTTGAAATGAATCAGAACATAATAAAGAAATGCCTAGACTCTGCATCACTGTCTTAGGGTTTGGCTGCAAAAACCTTTGTAGGCTGATACAAGCTCGCCCTGCCCACACTCCAGGGAAGCACAAACGCTTTCCACCTTAGTCAAAACCAAGGAAACTTTGTTCTAGCAGCCTGTATTAGTGCTGCATGGATCCAAGGTGGTTTCTTCTGCATCTCAACAGGACTTCCTAGCAAAGGCTCAGCATCCTTTTAGCCACAGATTTCAGTTTGGAGCTGCCATGGGCCCAGTTACCTCATTGAACAAGCAGAGTATCACACAGCACCATATGAAAAGGTATTCTGTATAGTCCTGTGTGCACAAGAGATGGGCGAAACCCACTCAAAAGTCCATTGCATAAGACCTCTGCAAAAAATATTGCTGTACTATTGATAAGAAAAAAATCTTTTTTCTAGAACTTGCTGTAGTTAGACAAAACCAGGTCAAAATCTTGTAATCTGGAAGTGACTTCTCCAGGAAAGAGGCAAAAATATCTAGTCTAGCAGTTTTTCAAGGGCAGAATAGTGTTCTTCCCAAGAAAAACAACTGGTAAAGCCACAGGTACCAGCCCCATGCCAGGACTGTGTCAGACTGCAGTTGTTTTACTCTCTGAATGAATGATGCCACTGCTGTATTAATTTGGCTTGTATAAGATGTTCTGTTTATTTTCATAAATACCTGTAATTTTATAGTCTATCTTCTATATTATACATATCCACTGACATTACAGCAGGTATTGTCAGTGTGTGACAGTCCTGAACTTAGCTCACCACTGGTACTCTGTGCAAACTTGAGTCTAGCTGTTGAAGCAAGATATGCAGAAATTGGAGGGACCCCAAAGAAGATGAGAGAAGGCTGAATAATTTCAGCCTGTCACATTCAGAAAAGTCTGATTGGCACTAGGATACAAGTCTTCAATTATGGAAAAGGTCTCCATTAAAGAAGAGAATAACCTGCTCTCCTTATCCACAAGTCAGGAGCTTAGAAATTATAAAACAGACAGACATTAGAAAAACTTTCTGACAGTTGTGACAGTGAAGCACCCTGGATCACTAGGAGTGATTGCAGAATCTGTCACTAAAAGTCTGAAAGACGCAGATTGAAAATATTTCTCAAGAAGGGGGATGAGTCTGCCTTGGTGCTGTGCTGTGGACTTGAAGACCTCCCAGGGTACCTTCCAAGACTATTTTTTTGTGTTTACAGTACTACAGCCTGAATGTAAAGGGCTCACTCTCCATAAAAAAATAAAGAATTCTCCCTCTAAAGACCCAAAGACCAGTGTGTTAGCAAGCTCTAGCTTGTAAGTGCTAAAAGCTTCAGAATAATGGCTACTGCCTGCAGATTTCTGTGGGTTAAATGAAAGTGTCTGGAGAAATTAACTGCTGCCTATTCCAGGTTCTCAACCATCACCCATGTGCTGGAAATGCAACTGCAGACATGACAAAGAAGCAATTATCCTAACAAAATCAGTTATTACCAGTGATTCATATGGTAATGATGGTGGTGAGGATGATGATGGTACTGCTAAACTGTAGCAAGGATGATAATAACCAGTGTTTTATGGGATAGATTACAGGTTTAATCAAAATGAATAGTTTATCACAGATAATTAATTTTACAGGGGAATATGGTCCTAGAAAAATGCCTTGTTCTGAATGCCTGAAAATTACATTGATTTAAGTAGTGGGCTACCATATTTGCACTATTAATTTAGAAGAAGAGAGAATTTAGCATTTTTATGTAGATATTCTTTGCCAGCCTTAAAAAATGGGTATTAATGTCATGATCATGGCAAGGACAACCACTGCAGAGTTCTATATCTTTATTGGCATCACTTGTATAAGCTCTAAAATTTTACTTGAGTTCCATTATTTGTTTTGTACCTGACATCGAAAGAAAAAAAAAATATGCATGTGCTAATATAAAACTAGGATTGGTGAGCATCTTGTGAATTTCATAAGCAACAATTCAGGAGAATATTTGGGCTCCTATTATTACAGTGGGACTTAAGCACAGATGAGGGGGAAGGTGTCTCTAACAAATAATAAATGGAGAAGCTCCCAAACAGGCTATTATCACAAAAAAATTATTAAGCATATTCATTTCCCAGCATATGTTCTTTTTTAACAAAAAAAGGTTAGAAGCTTCATTTGTATGTTTTAGGGGGAGACTAAAGAACAAAAAATGAGAGAGAATGGGGTGATAAGATAAAATTAAAGAGTTGTCCATATTTTAAAAATTGATAGAGACATTTCAGTTCCAAGAGAACACTGCTTTATCCATCAAAAGAAGTAGGTCTGGGCTACTAGCATATGTTCTGTCCCATTCATTTTAATTTTTCCTTGTATAGTTTGCATGTTTAAATCTCTGTAAGACTGATTCTTGTTCATGCTTTTTTGTTGCTGTTGTTGATTTCAACTCATGCTCTGATTTACTTCACCAAGTACCCTCCAAATTCAAACAAGCTGCAGAAATGCTGAAATCAATACATGCCTCTTGAAGGATAGACATTTTTGTAACACAAAGGGGAGAATGACTAATAGATTACTGAAGCCTTAACAAAACCTCAACAGATCCCCATATGGTGCATTGCAATTAAAAGAGTAAAGGATGGATTTCTAATTTTTTGGGTGGAGGGAAAAAAAAAAAAAGAAAAGGAAGCATTTTGGACAAGAAAATGAGTGAGATGGAGACAGAAGTGATGTGTGACCATACACCAGATAGAAACCCTTCTTTGTGAGCCTTTCATCTCTGGGTCACTGGTTCCAATCGAGCCCAGGTCGATAGCGAACAAAAATCATTTTAATCTGATGGCTGTTTGCTGACCTATGTGAAGTGAACTGGTTGTGTCAGTCCACTTCCCAGCTGACAGCTCTCCCCATCATCAAGGCCATTGCTACAGGTGGCAGTAATTGGTACTTTTTTGAGGCCAGCTCAGCTAAAAGGCTGAAGAATTGAAAAATCAGTAGGGCTGAACCACCTCCTTCTCTTGCTCAGCTGCTCCCTCCAGGTGAGTGCTGGGGGAAGCTGGCACTGCTGTTGCCTGCACCACATCTGCTCTTTGAGCCAACAAAAGACTTCAGGGCAAAGGGGAGTCCTCTGAAGTGGTAAAGACCTCTTGTCAACACAGATCTTGGGGCAGCTGAGGGGTTGTAAGGCCCCAGGCCTGCAGTGCCCTGCGGGTGGATACCATTGTTTGTTGGTGGCCCCAGGAGAGGGCTGGTGTGAGCATGGGCCTCTGAAAGGACCCATCAGGCTATCAAGCCCAGTCCGCAGGGCCTAAGGGTCTATAGTTAAAATTCTGTCTGCTAAACAAGACCAAGGCCTAAGCCCAACTTTCACTGATGTGTGTGGAGGGACATTTGGGCTCACATGCAGATATGTCCAAAGAACTTTAATTAGCTTATATGAGAGGGGACCTGGCAAAGTGAGTTCAATCTAAGATTTTAAAATAATATAGGAAGAAATAAAATAGGAACTTTGAGAGCTTAATAAAAAACAATGCCCTAGAGAGGAGAGCTTTAATCTTTGATTTGATCAGTGTTTCTCTGAGCAGCTGATACCTCCCCTGTTGTGAGGAGATAAAGTATTAGGAAGAGGATATTATAAGGTGGACTTTAAAGTACACTGTAAGCCATAGCCACCTACCTTGTGTCCCTCAGATGCCTCCTGGGAATGTTGATTTTGACATGGGACATCAGAGATTCCAGGATGGTCTGGCTAACTGGGCCACCAAGAGGTGCTCCAAAGCCTGCCCACATGGTGCTGGCCAGTGATGTTTTCCACAAGGTAAATCTGTGCCTGCCCCACTGCAGACAAGAAGAAAAGCAGTGAAGGGTGTCAGAACTGCCAGCAATGCTGTCAAACCAAACCTCAAAAAGTGGAAAATGCACCTTGTAAGTATCTGCTTTCCCTTTCAGGGACAAATACAGAAACTTTAGAAGGGTAGTTCCCATCAGGCAATCTCCAAGTAGAAGGATCCATGCTGCTTGTGGATTACCTGACATCTGAATGAGCTACTCCCAACACTGCAGTTCACAAGAAGTTTGTGTGCTAGTACAGCTATGAGACATAGTTGCATGGGATATGGACAAAAAATGAAAGAGGCCTTAAGGAAGAATCTGTCTTTTGCACATTGAGCCTTGTGCAAGTCTTTACCATACGTGCTCCTCTCACATACATACAAATGTCCTTTTCAGCACCTACATCAAGCATCACTGTTCCTTGGCAGACTAGGTACTAAGGAATGTGGTACCTCAATTCTCAAAGTAGATTAAAAAAAAAATACATGGCTGTCCCTCATGTGGTGCCTTCCTGCGCTCTCGCAATTCCCTTTCCATCATCAGATGGACTGTGGCTAGAGGCAATCCATATGGAAGGCTGGAAGTGTTCCTCACAGGCATATATAATCTCTACTGCATTTCTCTAGAGCTGGAGAGATACATCTGCATGAAAGATATTCCTTTTCAGATTTCATTGGTGATCCCCCAGTTTGATTTGTCAAGAAAAGAAAACTCCTGGAAAATTTCAGCAACTTCAGCCTAGACATTAACGAACATGGTCTGCCAGCTAAGTTGTCTGTGCACACTGAATTCCCTTGGTAGCTCACAGTCTGAAGAGTTGGAATTCTTAGTGTTTCCAAAATCTAAAAGAAAGCTGTTGCTTGCCTGCTTGCTAAAAATATTCAGAAGGCCACAAGAGGAGGTAAAGATTGGTCTCACCTGATCCCGAGTCCATCTCTAGGCAGGAGGATGAAGAGCAACCACTTAGAGGACTGCAAGTCAAAGGTATATGTAATGACAACTGAGCTATCTGGGTTTTGGCTGAAGCGTTTACTTTCTAGGATCCTTTCTCAGTTCAAATGAAGTTAAGCTTACTTTACTGAGAGGTTTACCAGCAAGATAGGTGCAAGGTTAATTTTGCTGCCATGGATAGAGAGTTGGGATGAATGTCCTGCCATGGGCAAGGAAGTTAAATGGCAGAGCCACGATGTAGAGTTTGTAGGATGAGCCCATCTCCACAGTATGCTGTGGGATATAAGGTCTGTAATTCACAAAAGGGTGAGGAGTTATATTAAGAAGAATGTCATTCAGATACCATAAATGGATAAGCTAAAACATGCATTGTATGCTATATGTTAATCGTCATCTCCTGGACTACAAACCAGGAAAAAAAATTCAGGGACAGATAGAAACATCATCCAGATGTGAATTGCACCTGTGAGGTTTCTGACCTTCCTCTGAATAATTTGATCTACTCTTAAGTTAGATCAGTACTGGAATAAATAGGCTGCGAATGGCAGAATGCTGTTTCAGTTGGAAACAGAAATTTCCACAGCTGCTCAAACCTCTGGTCCATTTCATCTAGTATCCCAGCGGAGTCACCGGCACATGCTTCTTCAGAAGCTGTTACATGCCAGTAATAGACAGTTCTGTGAAGATACACCTGTTTTGAGCAGTTTATGTCTAAATATTGCAATATTGTCAGCTCTTCAAATTTGGGTGAGCCTCAGTGAATATTCATAACTTGTAAGCTATGGGGTTTAGGGCCCTGGAGTTTTACGGTAATTGGGAATTACATGAGACCGCCTACTTCATTAAAACAAAATAAGAGTCAAAGCCAGGCCTGCAAAGGTAAACAGTGCATGAATTCACTGCCTCCATATTTAAAGCCTTCAAAGCCTTTCAGTTAAAATCCTTTTCCGCTCTGGATCTCAGCATGAGTCTGGCTGCAGGGAGGTTTTGTGTGGTGGCCTGTCAGCTTCCATCTCCAACACAGTGAAATTCAACTAATTGTAAGTGCACATTGCTTCAGGCATACACTGCACACTGCCACTCGGACCATGCACACGCGCCGTGACCCTGTCCACCTACTGCAGAATGTGGTATTCTCTCCCCACACACACACTTTTCTTTTTTGTAACTTGCAATCACTGAAAAGATGACAGGCCAGAGCAAGGAGTAGAAATCCCTGTTGTGTTTCTGTAAAAACCAGTATGGAGGGATTTAGTGCCACAACTACATATGTGCCAAGAATTGCTGCAGTCTTTGGATTGTGCCTCCATTAATGAAAATGTGTTGGCCGGAGAGCACAGTGTGAAGCTGTGCTTGCCTGTGGGCTTTGATCTTACCTGCTGAAGCTGACCTCACTGCCATGTCAGGCTCTGCAATGCAGCTGAGGATCAGAAAGCATCAAGAGAAGAGGAGGAATAGAAAAATCAGAAATGCCTCTGAGTTGAAAACCTTCTGTGACCCAAAATAGCCTCTATTAGTGCTAATTCTGAGTTGATTGTAAAGTTCTGCAAGGTTTATAGGAATAGTGTAGTCACAGATTACTGGCAAACTGTCCCCAGCAGACTTTTTTCAGCACATATTAATTCCTCAGATTTTTCCATCTGAACTTCACAGAAGTTATCTGCATTTGTTTCTATTTCTAGTTTGGATAGACAAGTCTTTAGTTCTGTCAAAGCAGGCTTTCTTCTCTCACTCCTTAAACAAGAATCTGAGGAGTTAATAGAAAGAAACAGAATATGGTGAGGTGTGTGGTGTATGTGTGCATGTATGTCAGATACATGGATACAGTAAAGATACACATGTGTAGAAAAAATATACATAGTCTCTTCCTAACTATTTTCACTAGTTTTATTGCTTTGTTTCTTTCTTTCTAGGTGTTTGATAAATAAAATTAAAAGAAATAAGTAATTCTGAGTACTAGAGTCAAGAATGACTTTTCTTGAATATTTTTATGTTGATATGAAATATACTGGATTTTTCTTATAGAGCAAAGACAGCCTCTGAACATACAGACAGAAGGAATTAGTGTGCCAGTGAATTCTTGTTTTGGGGCCTTAAATGGTAGGGACCTATATAGCTTTTTACTGATATCCTGCAAGACATGAGTTCCATGCACAAGGCTTCACAAGGTAAAAAGTGGCACCACAGCAAACTGGAGATACAAGTATTTCTCTTCTCACTTGGCTTGAAATGTCTCACCCATTTGAATTCATGTTTCCAAGAAGAGCTTGCGATTAGGAAAAAGCAGATTAGATAGAATTGGGTGACTCAGCTGATCTTCACGTGTGTTCTGATAGGTTTTGCGTTGCTGGAAGTAGCTATTCAAGAGTTAGGATTTCTTCCTTTAAAGGAGACTCTAGGTCTATCATACAAAATGGGTCCTCTCAGAGCACCTCACTGACCTTGTGGGCAGAGAGACAGTGTCTAACACCAAAGTGCAGAGCTCAAAAGAATGACAAAGATAAATCATGTGTCCTCACGTGTCCTTCTTTACACAGGTTCTCAAGAAGAGCCAGACCCACCACTTCAACAGATTTCTCAGAGCCCCGAATCGAATCTCCTGTCTTAAAACTGTTTTCTGCAAAAGGCTATTAAATTTTTCCAATCAGGAAACTCTCAAAGGCTATCTTCTGACAACTGAGCCATTGCATTTGCAGTGCAAACAGCTTTCCACACGTTAAATTCAGAGACCATCTGCCTATTGTCAAATCTGGATTTTTCCTTGAGCATTCTGGAACTGAAGGCAAAGCATTTTCTCACAACACGGTAAATTCACTTGCCTTTTCTCCCCTGCAATTGCCCTATGGTTTCTCTGAGAAGCCAGAAATTACTGGTGTTATTGCTAGTATGGCTGATTTTTGCCATGTTAACAGTAAATCATAGTCATTAGCAAGCAAATACTAAATTCCCCCATTGTATCTTTTTCTTGCAGCTAAAGACATTTTTCATTTCTTTCTTGTCATGGTTCTTCTAAGGTATCTGTAGGGTACAAAACTCATGATTAGTCTTCCACTCTGCTAATCTTGATAGGTAATATTTTTGAAGAGTTACTGAGAAGTCAGGAGGAGGGGTTGGTTTGAGGTGCAGCAGAAAATCGTTAACCTTCAGCTAGTTAATAATCCCCAGGAAATGTCCACCCTGCAGATATTACTGCTCTGATGATGAAAAGTGTTATATAAAAACAGACTATAATTATGAGGTGGGAATCAGGAGAAAAAAGTTGTTTTTCTGAGAGTAAGTCCCCTCCAAATTTTATTTGGTTTTGATTTCCTTTTCCTAACAGTATTAAACTCAAGCCAAATGAGCAGTGGGTTGCTTTAAACCATTGCTTCCCTCATATGTAAGCTAGCTTGTACAGACAAAGGGAGGTTTAGGCATTTGTTGGTTTTTGTTTTTTGGGTTTGTTTTTTCTTTTCTTGGGAGTTTGTTGTGGTTTTTTGGATATTTGAGGGGTTTTTTGTTGTTGTGGGGTTTTTGGTTTGGTTTGGGTTTTTTTGAGTTTTTTTTTGTTTCTCTGAATACTGTTTATTTAAGTGATTGTTGGCTCTTTTCCTGTCCTTTGTTGACCCCAGGAAACAACTTTTTTTTATGTGTTTCCATTCTGGGATTTCTATTATCTACTGCCTTGTGCTGGGTGTACCTCAGTGAACAGGCCCAAAAGAGAAGGAGAGAGCTGAAGTTCCTATTGAACTAAGGTTTGAGGCCTAAGAAAACCATCACTTGAATCAAAGCACTTCAGAAGGTAGTTTACAAGTCTACTTCCCAAGAAGAAACCAGGATGCAGTGTTATCACCTTCATGAAATTAAAGGAGGTGGTTTTACAATTTAGTGGAGAGAAGCCATGCTGTTAATTAGTCACATTTATTTGACAAAAAAGTGGGGGAGGGTGAAAAGGGGAAAGGAAGTTGGGAAAGAAAAACAGAACAGAAGGGAAAAAATCTTTATGATGAGGTGCTTGGCAGGATGAAGGAACAAAAGGAAGGTTTTCTGCCTGTCTCCTGATATTTTCCAACTCAGCAAAAAAATCCATTGTGTAGCTTAAGGGGAAAAAAAAAGTTAAAGTTGAAAGCTTAGTGTGTGAAAGCAACTGCTCAACCATTGTGTAATATGGGCTAATGTAATGTCACTGTTTCCCCATGATGTAAGTTGCAATTTTTGTTCCAGTTGCTGTGGTCAATGTTATCGCTTTCAGTTTTCAAAAGAGGGCAAGGAGGTGTGTGGAGATGGTATTTCTCTTTACCCCCACCACCCCTTCCCCACTCCCAAATACTTCTGTTAGGACATATCAGTGCTGACCAGATGTCACTGATTTTTTTTTTTCTTTTTTTGCATGTGTCCCTTAACAGCTGGCAAGAATATCAGCTCAAATTATTCACCACAAGCACACTCTTTCTGTGTGTCCCCACATAAAGGGATTTGAAATCCTGGTTGCAAGAGAGGGATGCTGAAAACTGTGGAATGGATTTCTTTGGGGAGAGGGAATACTTCTTGAAGAACTTTAAACCAGTTGGGAATGGTCATGACTAGGATGCACATCCAAAGACATCCCTTAAGGTTGGTACTTCATGTTTTTGGAAACTGTTCTAAGCCCAGGATGTTTTCTTGGAACCATTGTGAAGTGTTCATAGGAATCAGTAATTCTAAATGTAGAGACTATTTTTGTTTGGTCATGTCAGCTAAAAAAAATCTTAGATGTGGTTACAGGTGAGAAATACAATGGGTGGATGGCAAATAGACAACCACTGTGCAGGATGTTCTAGAAGTGCTTGGGAATTACCCATGTGTCTTTGCTCCATCAGGCTTCAATCTACATTTTGCAAATGGACTGAGGGCAGCACTGGGTTTGCAGAGGGACCACACAAAGCCTTGGTGTCACACACAGCCTTGGTGTCACAGCATCTGGGAGATGGCAGTGGGGACGTAGCAAGTGACATTACACCTGGAACCAACACTCAGTGGGTGCCATGGTGCTCAGTACACAACAAGGGCTGATTTATCCTCATAGATCATGAGCTACTGGCCTTTGTCATCCATGTCATTACCTTCTGCCTAGCCATAGCCTTCTCCTCCTTCCCTCATATTTACAGTTGTATCTGCTTTTCTCTTCAAAACTGTCACAACTAATCAGTGTTGTATAGAGTACTGCAGTGTTCTCCCCAGTTATGGCTCTTTTGCAAAATAAGTGTGTTTTCCTTATGTGAGCAAAGATAATTAAGTGGGTCAGTACATGGAAGTCATGGCTTGACAGTATTTTTAACGTTATCTTCAGACGAGTGATAAAAACAAGATCAGATGAAGATAGCTCAGAGTTTCTGCATGCTCATAGACAGTCGGGATGCAAATCAAAACTTCAGCTCTGTCTCTAAACTGGAAAAAAACTGTGCTTATTTCATACTGCATCTTGTCTTTGGTGATGTTTTTAAATAACTACTTTAAAAGAAAGAGAAAAAGAATTTTAATAAACAGTAAGCACAGAAACTCACCTAGGAAGAGTATGCAACACATTACATGCCTCAGGTATGGTAAAGTTATGCTTCACCTTATTAAGGCTTGTATTCTATTACTTCTTGTCTCTACTCTTGTCGCATGGTTGATCAGAACAAGAATACTTTTCTAAAGCATGCTAAGCTCTTGAAATTGTTCTTATTGTTCATATCTTCATATCTACCTACTCTTCATTGAGGAAACTCTAACATTTTATTATGACATGGAACACTTTCCATATGCCCCACCACCTCCACCAGTTCCTGAAATCCATTCAGTTATGAGGCCACCTGCTTCAAAGTGCAGAGATGGGAATTGACTGTGGATTCTGTCCATTTTAGGATGCAGGGAGATGGGGCTCTAGACAACTGGAAAGGCAGTCTTGAGTGACCTAGATATCTTTAAGAAATTCTATCTCCATCTGAGTCAATACTAGCCTTGCCATTGACTTCACAGGGGTCATGATAGAAGCCCCTGTGCCATTTTTGCTAAAATTAAGGTTTTATGGTACTTGGCATTATTTCTGAAGTGGTTTTACATGCATATAAAATTATTAAATAAGAATTAATTCTAATTATTACTGTATTTTTCCATATTATTTTCCATCAAACTGTTTTGTTTGTTTCCCTGATGGCCTCAAGGCACAGAGCAGATGTTTTCACTGAGCTGTCCTCAGTGACTTTTAAATTGCTTCATCATTGAGAAATGGCAACAGTGGCAGTCTTTCTTGTGACATTCAATCTCATCATCCCTTTTATACTTATTAAAAAACCAACTTCAGGGCCAAATATAACCAGCACTGGAACCACCATCTCCAGATAGTTCAGGTAAAAAGAAAGAGGGGTATGGAGAGGTAAAGGGGAGGAGAGAGAGTGGAACAAAAACAGTGAGAGAAAACAACAAGGAAATTGGCAGAAAAGAAATAAATTAAAGAAAGCAAGTAATTTATGTAATTGAGAAGTATTATTGTGTGAATCCTCCTCAATTATTGATGGCCTGAAATTCAAATATTAATTTAGATTAAATCTTGAATCTGTTTAGCCTTAGAAATAATGGAACACATTATTAGAAAAAGGAAAAAACATTCCTCCAATGTCTTACAATGGAGTATTAATGAAAACTTCTGATTCCCCCAGCAGAAAACCTACTTTTAAAAAGACAAGTCATTAATCAGTAACAGCTGCTGCCAGCACCTGTTATTTATTCCAGTCATTAACACTTCCTTTAGCATTTCTGACAGAAATGGGTATCTTTTCTAACTGATAGAAAAGTGATCTTTGGAACATCCCCAGAACTCAGTGGCTATATTTGATCTACAATGTGTGTCTTATTGCAGCTTTTCTTTTTTGCTTGTGGGCTCCTTTTTTTAAAGCATAGATTCTAAAAGCACGGAGCATTCCATTTCTTCTTGTTGAAGATTTGTGCAGCCTCTAATTTTTGGTGTGCCCTGGTTAGCTGGTCACAGAGGTGAGGGCACACAGTGCCTGGGGGGTGTGTACAGGTGCCAAAGAATTCCCAACCCATGTGGCCCTCCCAGTGCCTAGTTCTCGTTGAGGTTAATGGAAATGCAGAGAGCATAAATCTGGGGTTCCAGTGCTACAGGTGTTGCAACGATTCTGTGTCAGTTTTGCTTTCTGTCACAGCCTCCTTGCCCAGATCAAGCATAGCCAGGGTACCCCACGGAGCTGCAGAGGAGGTTCCTCTCCTGCCTTTCCCCACCCTGACACTCTCTACAGGAGCAGGGTTCTCCAGGCAAAACCTTACCTGCCTTACCTCTTCCTACAACAACCCTTGGCTGCCTTTTGTCCTTTCTCTTCCCAATGCAGGCAGCATCTAAGCCTGGTGAATCAGGAGAAAACAGAAAATCAAACAGCAACAAGTGTAGATCAGAGGCACTTTCCTTCATGTCCATTACCTGTAGACTTCCAGCAGCAAAGCTAGTTTGGCACAGCTGCTTTCCACAATCATCCAAAACTCTCCTGTGCATGTACAGAATTAAGGCCTGAAAGACTAGTCTGGTTTAAAAACCTTATGGTAAACAGTAATATATAGTATAAATTAACATATAAAAGATGTGTAGATGTGGCATTTGAGGACATGGTTTAGTGGTGGATTTGGCAGTTCTGGGTTAACAGCTGGACTTGATATTAAGGATCTTTTCCAACCTAAATGACTCTGATTCTCTATTTCTGTGTGTAGTTAAACACAGCACCAGTGAAGAAATGTAAGCATACAGGTAATACTGCTGCTCTTTGTCATCATTTTCTTTTTCTAGGCCTCTCTTTTTGTTTAATAAATCTGTGAAATCTGTTTCATGCTTATTCACAGTTAAAACGTTGAGGTTTGTAGTAGTTTCCTACCACCTTTAGATAATGGTTTTCATCTGAAAGCCACTGTTTTCATTTAAGACTGTTGACGTTGTGACAACATTTCTGTTAGTCTTGGGGTTTATAATGTTGTTTTAGTAAAACGTATGCATGGGGTTGGATTTAGGAGCACATTGTTTCTTTAATACAGATAGATAAAGAAAGCAGTGTATTGTATTTATCAAAAGGAAATGTCAGCAGAACTTTATAGTCTGGTAATTAGATAACACAGATAAGTCTGCTGAGTTTGTGTGCTCACAACTGCCATTCCAGATAACACTTCCTGAAGTCAATTAGAAGAACTTACACAACACTATATATTTTTCACAATTCCTTTCTTTAAATTGATACAGAAAGAAAGAAAGAAAATTAAGATACAGGTAAATTAAAATACAGGCAAATTAAGATACATGGAAATATATCCATGACAAGCAGGATATGTAGTAGTTCCATGTAAGTTTTTGCTCTGAACAATCAATCCTGCTGGCCTTGAGTGAGAGTAACGGACATCCGACTTTTCCAAAGACTCCCACAGTCACAGGAGCAGCAGCTGTGCCAAACCATCACCGCTGCAGGGCAATGGAGAATTCCATGGGCCCTTTGATTCCCACTAAGGTAAAACTAGACTGAAGTGAGAGGCTTATATTTTTCAGACAGGTGGCCTTGGTAAACACCCCCGTTTGCATGTATGGAAAACCTTGTAAAGGAAAATCTCTTAGTGACTTGAAAAGGAAAGCACACAATACCCAAATTATCTCAGTTGCAGAACTTGGATCATACAGAAGGCCTGGTTCTCCTCCATACAATGTTTATATGAAATGTAGATGAGTGTCGTGGTTTGACATAGCTTGGCTTTTATTTAAGGTATTAGTTAAGGTCTAGTTAAGGTATTTTCATTGAAAACTTCCTGAATTGTTTAGACTAATGGTAAAATATTATGGTAAAGTTCGTACCTTATAACACATTTTGCCTCATGTAATTAGATGTCCTTGAGAATATCAGTTTTTCCTTATCCAGGCTACCATTAAAAGTATTTTCTGATATCTGACCAAAACTGCAGTTTGGTTATACTAAGTACAACCTTCCTCAGGACACTGAAGTGCTACTTAGGGCCAGAAAATGGGATAAGGGGTAGAACTTATCTTTAAAAATGCTTGCATTCTAAAGCAAAATCAAAAGTAAAATATACAACTTTTTAATGAGACAAAATTCCCAGATCAGTTCTATTTTTGGGGAGGAAAAAAAAGAAAAAGGAAGTTTCCAGATAATTTATTGTTTGCTGGGAAACACTTGTCATTTTGATATCTTGCTTCATGAAGAAAATGAAAGTCATAAGAGGTTTGTAAGAGTGTATTTCAGTTTACCATTTCTGAAAAACATTTTCCCCACTGAAAATCTCCTTTTTAAAAGCTTTGACTTCTAAGTGTTATGGAAAAGCATAGTTTTCCGGTACATAAAAATTCTGATTAGAAATGACCATCAGCTGCCTCCAGCATGAACGTCTTGGCCATAGTGGGAGCAGAAATGGCTTTGCAGCAGATACTTGCTGCAATAAGGGCTAGTCAGATTTGTCTGTCTGCTGTCTGCAGAAAAGTGCTGTCCCCACAAAGTTCCACTTTCATGTTATGAAAAAAACCACAGGTCAGCCCAGTTCTGATCCTTTCTCCTGCTCAGCCTCCAGCACGCTGGGAAGTTACCATGTAAAGGTACACTGACTTGCTGTAAGCACTTAAACCTTGTCCAAAGAGCCATGTATTATTTGAATTATACCTGCTTTTTTATAGCTGCACAGCCATGCTCTGGAGAACACAATGGTACAAACGTGCCTTTACTGACATTTTAGATAAATGAACAAGGGAAGGGTAGGTATCTGCACTAATGTACGTGACTTCTTTCAATATAGCTTCATCCACCCTGGCCATTCAGAAGTTTTCGCTGTATACCATTAAAAAAAATTGCCCTGTTCATATGTAACAAATGCACAAGGCAGGCTTTAAAGTAAACAATGCCAGTGTATATAGTTGCCTTAGCAGGTGAAATGGATCTGCACTAACCCTCAGAGTTACTCCCACAGCTGGCATACATCATTCCTCATCTGTGCCAAGGAGTAAGGCATTCCTGAACATGTCAGTAAGATACTCCAGATACACCTGTCCTGGAAAACTAAGCAGCTTATGGTCTCTAAAATACAATCATTTGTAGGGTTACACTGCTATGGTGATCCCTGCCAAGCTTTTGCCCCCAGTTATCAGAGTCCCAGGCTGTTCCTTGGCACAAAGCAGGAGCTACCCCTCACAGGCATGGTGGATGTAAGCAGCTGATTGGTGGAGTAAGGCACTTTAACACTGTGGGTGCAGACTGATCCATACTGACTGGCTACAGTGCCAGAGAGCAGCCCCAGCAGTGTGGAGTTTATTGGTGCAGAAGATGAGGCTGCAGCAGGACAAGAAAAGACTGAGGATGTTTCTTCCTAAGGAAAAAAGCCAACCTGTCATAAGGATGCTGTGACCTCCAGCCCCACCTCCACATGGCCATGGCCCAGGCAGCAAGCCCCACATGGCAGTGGGTCTGTCATCCACCTCTGTTTCACCAAGAGCAGCAGGATCAGCAGTCCAGTTGTCACAGCAGTTTCATCTGAAAATCTGCCTCACAGTACATGTTGGGTCTTTTCTGGCCAGGCTCTTGATTTCTCTGGTTTGCATAGCAGGTAACACAGACACAGGCAGAAAGCCAGGTCTTAACAACCAGGTGAAAAATGTACCTCCCAAGGAGGGAAGGGAACAGAGAGGCTCCTCATTCTTCTGGCACAAGAGGTCAGGTGTCAGAAGAGACTGCTTCTCAGGTTGGGATTTGGCCTAGGAATAGTTCTCAGGTAGTTTTTTTTGGAGTACATGACTTTGGATGTCAGGCTGTAACAATAGGAAAATTTCTCAGAGTCTGTCAGTAAAAATTCCCATCTGTATAATTTCTGTGGCTTTTCTCCTTGACCCTAATAGTTCCAAGCTGAGTTTAATCCATATCTCTAACTGCAAAACTGTTTTTCTGTAAAAGAACCTACCTACAGCAGAGAAAATACAGACCTTGATTGCAGATGCTGATCTGCAAGAGAAGGCTGATGGCACTGTGGCCATCCATGTCAACACTGTGGTGTGTGACACCCTCTCTGGGCCATGGACACACAGCTGTATCACATTCCCCCTGCATACACTCTGCACACACATACCACCACAGCTGCCTCCCTCCCCCGTCCAGTTTGTCTCCTCGCTGCCAGCGCAGGGTTTGCATATCCTCTCTGAGATGATGATGGATGTTTCAATTGTGAGAGAGGGCTCTATTCCATGCAAGCATCTGAAAGTGCTTTGCAAAAATAGCACACACCTCACAGACAAGCAGTCTGATGTACAGAAATAGGAAATAGCCTTACTTGCCTCAAAGAGTGTTTTAACATTCCCCACCACCACGGTATCCTCTCACAAGCACAAATGACCTTCTCCCTATTAGAATAACCAGGAGGCCACCATTTTCCTAAGGTCCTGGAAAGATTAAGTGACACAGGTCCAAGGTTGCACAGGAAGTCTGGAGGGAGTGCTGGAAATAGAAGGGGGCCCTCCTGAATCCCTCTGCAATGCCTTGACCACAAGACCATCCTTCCTCTCCCAAGGTTACGTATCAGGTCTTTGGTGGAGCCAGGAATAGCACCCAAGTTTCCTGACACATAAACTGTTCTTCACTGTGTACAAAAGAAGCACAAATATAAATTTAAATCAATTTATAAAGCTTGTTTGCAATTAAACTTAAGACTGCTGTCTGAACCTAAGTTTTCTATGTATTGAAAGATGTAACACTCTTGAGAAATCTCTGTCTACCATCAGGACAGCTAATACCTCCCAGCAGCTGACCTCTCCTTCAGTGCTTCTTCAGTGCTTCTAATTTCTAGACATGTCCTGTCTGTGCCAACAATGCAAATGCCACTTGCCACAGAGACACAGGCTGGCAGAGGTGTGGGCTGAGGGGTGCCCTCTCTGGCCACCCTATTGAGAACTGGCCCCAGACAAGGAAGCCAAGGGCTCCAGGGCTGCTGCGGGACAGAGAGAAGGAGACATTGCATGTCGAGGTATGCACATGAATTAACAGTGCCACAGTGACAGCCTGAGGAGGGACCCCAGGCCCCCAAAGTCCTGGCTCCAGGGGGATGAGTGTTCAGGGCACAGACCTGGCTGGACCAGCTGCAGGCTTTCATATCCCCCCCCCACCCAGAGGGCCACACGCTGCATCAGTGCGTGTGGCTTCCCTGGGGAGAGACGGAGATGTGCTGTGTCAGGAGGGGCACGGTGCCATGTGTCCCTGCAGTTTGCTGGACCCTTTCCATTAATTTAATGGGCTTTGGATTGGGCCCTGAATTCTCAGCTGTCCCAGCTAAATGGACTCCCCAGGCAGGCTCTCCTCTTGTTTTAGAATGAGGAGGCCATTCAGAGACCCTGCTGACCAGGAGGTTCCTGCTGTTCTTTGGCAGCAGAGCTCCCATCCTGGGGTGAGCAGAGCCCCATCACTGCCCCTTGGCCATAGTGTGCACCACCTGCACACATGGCTCCACACCTGCATCTGCCATCCGCTCTCTCAAGCAAGGCATGCTCCACTTCCACCCCCTGCCCAGATCACCCATTTTTTTGCCCAGTAAGGCCCAAGTACTGTGGATGAGGAGAACAGAACCAGTGCTCCACACTGCGTACCTCAACCCACTCTGGTCGCTGAGAGCCACTGTATTCACACATACTCAGGGCCAGGGGACTTGGTAATCCTGTAGAAGAAATAAATCCTGTGTGTGTCTGTAGCCCTAACCTTGCACAAGACAGAAACAGAAGCCATTGGGCTGATCTGTGTAGCCATCATTTCAGGAGGTGTTTCAGAAAGACAGGACCATGCCCTTCCCTTTGTCTGTAGTCTTCTGTTACTCACCAAACTCAGCACTGCTGATAATTAGCACATTTGACAAACTTATCTTTCCAAAGCTGTTTTATTTTTAAGCAAAGATGGGTAGATGCCAGTGCTGCGCATTTTCACAAGAGAAGGGAGCTGTGTGCTTTTCCAAATCTTTACCTGACAGTAAATTAAAGTAGATCTCGCTGTTGCACGGAAAACCTGATGTTACAGAGGTACTCAACCACTGATGGCCTTCCTTTTGTTACTGCTGTTTCTACAGAAGCAGCATTAAGAAAGCCTAGCCAAGACCATGGCACTGACTGCAAAGTGTAGTACATCATAAGAGACAAGCCTGCTCCATAAAGCTTGGGAAGAAGAGTAAATACAGAGAAATAAAATGCCTTGGCCAAGGTTGAAAAGCAAATGAGCAACAAAAATAGTGACAACACCTTGAAAGGCTCACTTTTCTGTCTAATCTGTGAGATTATGTTGCATTGAGCACTTGCTGCCATACACACCATCATGCCTCATTTAATATATGTTGCATCGACTGATTATTGTCAAGTTCTTATGTCACTGCTTAAATTGAAACCGCTGTTCAGACCATCACTGACAGGCTAGTTTTCAATACCTCACATCACTCTCCTTACGAAAATGTTCCCCAGAAGGACACTTTGGGATAGATGAAGAGGATAACCACGTCAGGACACTTTGTAGGAAGTGAGCCTGTATGCCTTGTCTGAGGTTTCACTCAGCAAAAAGCTAAACTTATAAATAGACAAGCCTCCTCAGTCAGTGTAAGTTTTCCACTGACCTCACACAAAAGTGGAGTTCCAGTGGTTCATGTACTTATGCACACTAAAATAAGGGGAATACATAAAGATCACCAGCTGCAAGAGCCCTTTGACTGTTTCTGAAGAACATGCAGCACAATGTGAAGGCAAGCTTTTTAGGGCAAACTAAATTGGAGAAATTGCCTGAGCATTCAGAGCCAAGCCAGGGGATGGGATCACACTCTGTCCCACTATGAAGGCAGCAGACATCAGGGGCAGAGCAGAAACCAGACACAACTGGTACTTCAGCAGGTGTTGTAGTCAGGGGAGTTGTGGCCACCAGTCAGTTCACTGTTACCGTTTCCTGAAGAGGGAAGTTTGGGGGAGCTCACAGCCCATGGGAGCACCTCAAGGACCTGAGGTAGAGGCCCTACCTTGCTAGTGTGTCCCAAAATCCCCTGGACTGCAGGCAAGTGTTTGAATTTCCAAAAAATGAGGAGTTGAGACATGACAAGCCCCAGGTCTGGATTGCAATGGAGTACAGTCAACTCTTGCGCTTCCTCAGGAAGTGACTCTATATGTGTTTACATAAACATACAGCCCAACATGACTGGGCAAATATTACTCATGATTTTGCCATTTGCCTTTGGAGTAAGACTGAGCACAGCCATGGGGTCAACACGTCAGAAGGTTCGGAGGGGAAGGAGGGAGGGTCTACACACAACAAGTTGTTCCCCAGTCTTTGTAATAAGTCTCAATCCTACCCAATGCCCCCATGAGTCCACACAGGCCTGTCAGATGCCTGGTTGCAAAGTCCAGTCAGTTCATCATCAGATATGGAATAAACATAGCACTCTGGTTATCATTAATAATATTTATTTTGGAAAAATATTTTAAAAATGAATTTCTTCATTAACAAAATGGTAAAAAAAATCAAATAACATTTGCACAATATTCCATAAATACATTTATATACAAAAAATATAGTCACATAGACCCGAAGTGCCTTTGTACATATTTACCAAAAAATTTAAATTATAAAAAAATGAACATCACAAAATACTCAAGCTTTACAATTATCATGAAAATATTTTTACAGATTCAAAAAAATAACACACTTTTTCTCACCTAGTAAAAACACATTTTAGTATCAAAAAAGACAATAAAGGCAGTGTTTGTGTCTCTAATTCAAGAAAAGACTGGCTCATAATAATCCAAAATATACACTTCAGGCAGTGCATGCTTTTTATGTCGTAATTAAGTCCATTCATTTAAATATATATAGAAAAGCAACTGACCATAGTGCAATGATAAAATTCATAAAAGGCAGTGCAACAGTAATCCTTGAACACAGACCCTTGCCTCGTGTCCATCTTGTTTCTTTATTTTGCAGTCACTTTGCTAACTTCAGTAGAGAACCAGCTCAAGCCTGAATTTAGTTTCTCAGCAGCAGTCAGTGAAGGAATCTATCTCCCATTCCTCTTTCAGCAGCATTCATTGGGGCACGTCTCCTCTGAAATTGTTCTGAACAGCCACCTTGCCATATGACCTCTGGTTTACACCTGGAAAGAGAAAACACAAGCAGAGATCAGGAGAGGTTAATCAAACATATGAAGAGGGCTGTAAGGTTGCAGAGGGTCAGGATTCTACATGAAGCACACCAAGGGGTGGGGTCTGCACACCTCAACCACATTACCATTGTACCCTAGTCTACAAAACTTGTCAAACCCACAAAATCCACAGCAGCAAGTCACTGAGCTTGTCTTTACAATGTCCACAGCATCATAAACTCAAGCTGTCTGGATTTCAACAGGTACAAGCCACTGTGGCATTATGGAAAGGAGTTTATCTGCCCCAGCATGTATTGAATGGGAGCTGCAGACCAAGAATTTTCTCTGCTATTCCAACCCTACGAACCTCAGTTGCTATGATGCACTCATCTTTCTCTTCTGATATGACATACACCGACTGGTACTTTGTGTCCTTTGAAGTGGAATATACTGAATCTGGTCGCTTTCTTTCAGAAGTATCACTATTGAAGGCAAAAAGAGAAAGAATAAGTCAGATGGCTGTTGCTTAATGCTACCAATGAGATATACACTCCCCCTTCAAAGCCAAGCCACCCCCTGCACTCAGATGTGAGGTACCTCTTTAGTTGTACTGCACTTTTCTCTTCTGCCTCTGAATCATATGTTTCACACTTGGCTTCACATTTGCTGTGCTCCTCCTTAACTGAGTCCTCATTCTTGAGTTCATGCACCAAATTGTAATCCACTGACGGGTATCTGACTTTGTAGCCATTTTTATCAGAGTTATCGCTGTGAAAGTCTACTTTCTTATTTGTGTTTTTAATCTGAGTGGCACCAATTACACTTATGGAAATGTCCTTCTCACGCTGGCAGTTTGCCAGGTTATTCATAGTCTCAGTCTCACTCCTGCAGGCATCAGGCTGGTGGTGCCTCTTCTGCACCCTGAGCCTGACGCAGACAACCACAGCAGCACACCCCAGCAGCAGCATGAGGACCAGAATAATCCCAGCACAGACGGCGATCCAGGGGAACTGGGAGTTCTGGCCTTCCATGTACTTTTCAGTGAAGTCAACGATGACGGGTCCCTGAGGTGGCTCAGGGAGCAGAAACTGGCAGTTGAGCCCGCCGTAGCCCCGGGCACACTCACAGACATAGCGGTTGTTTCTTTCATGGCAGGTGGCCCCATTGTGGCAAGGGTTGTGTTCGCATCTGCTCACCGGGGTGCTGCAGTTCTTCCCGTTGTATCCTGGGGGGCAGGTGCAGGAATAGTCATTGATGCCATCCTGGCAGGTCCCTCCGTTGACACAGGGGAAGGATGCACAGTCGTCCACGTTGTCATCGCAGTGCTTCCCAGTGAAGCCAGCCTGGCACTGGCAGATATAGGAGTTCCCCAGATCGACACACTGGGCTCCTGCAAGACAGGAAAGGGGGACGAGCTGAGTGGTGGGCAGCCGACAACACAGCCCCCGACTCGCTGTTCTTGGGGCAAAAAGCACAACAAGCAGCTGAGGAGAGCTTTCTTTTTGAGAGGTCAGCTTGACCTTTGACAAGTCTAATCCAACATAAAATGCAATTTTTTTTAAGAAAGATTTTTGTTAAGCAGATTTATTTTTCATTCTCAATCCTATTCATTTTTTAACATTTCACTCAACTCAAACCAGAACACTAACCCAGGTCAGATTAACACCACATCTCATGTTACAGAATTTGACTGGCAATGAATAAGGATGATTACAGTACAGAAAGTCTTCACTAGTTTAATCAAAACAGGAAAATTACTGTAACCAGATTACAAGTAATAATGTTTAGCACTTGTGTGGCATTTCCATGCACAGACCTCTAAGACTCTTCGTAAAGGATTTGAAAGTATAATCTTCCACATTTACGTGCATGAAGCTTCAGACCAAGTTACTTGGCCAGTTGGTCATCAGAAAATGCAATCTGCAGCAATGGCCCAAGCCATGCCATTGCTTTCTTAGTACAGATCCTACTCCACCAAGTCAACTATTGACATGATGCAACTTTTTTACAAGAGGATGCAGGTAGAGCAAGGTAGAATGGCTTTAAACTGAAAGAGAGCAGCTTTAGATAAGATACTATGAAAAAATTATTTACTGTAAGAGAACCAGTTGCCCAGAGAAGTGGTGGATGTTCCATCCCTGGCAGTGTTCAAGGCCAGGTTCCACAGGGCTATGAACAGCCTGGTCTAGTGAAAGGTGTCCTTGCCCATGGCAGGGGCTTGGAACTAGATGACTAAGGTCCCTTCCAACCCAGACCATTCTATGATTCTATGATTGATCAGTGTGACTTGTTAGGAACTCCAGACCAGACACCAAAGTAAGTGTATGCTGTTTGGCCTTACCATTAGCACAAGGGCTGGAACTGCAGTAATCAATTTTCTTTTCACAGTTGAACCCAGAATAACCCAGTGGACAGCGGCAGCTGTAGCCCCCATCAGGGTTGTCGGTGCAGCGCCCACCGTTGAAGCATGGTCCGTCTGCACAAGTCATTGCGCTCAGCTCACAGTTCTTCCCATAGAAGCCTGGGGGGCAGGTACAGGAATAGCTGTTCTCAAGATCCTGGGGGGAAGAAATGAGAAACGATCAAAACATTTGTCTGAACTTGCTCTGAAATCCAAAAAGGAATTTTAAAAATTAGTGAAACTGACATAAACTCCTCACTTGGAGGAGTTTTACAAACAACTTACAGTGCAGCTTCCACCATTCTTGCAAGGGTTGGCATCGCATTCATTGATTTCAATCTCACAGTTGGAGCCTGTATACCCAGGTCGGCATGAACAAGTGTAGCTCCCCTGACCAGTATTAGTGCATGTGGCACCATTCTTGCAGGGCTTGTGGTGGGTGCAGTAGTTCAGGTCTGTAAAATATATATTTTCTTTTTTTAGAGAGAGCCACCACGGTGCTTACTACTTTGCAAGACTACCATACAGTGAGTAAGCTGAAAATAGTTGCCTGCTCTCTGCTTTTTATAACAGATGCTCAGGGTGAGAACTCACCCTGGTTGCAGAAAAGGCCACCCCAGCCTTCCTGGCAGTTGCACTGCCACGGCTGCTGACAGGTACCATGAAGGCATCCTGGGTATCGGATGCACTCATCACAATATCGCCCCTGCCAGCCCACTCTGCATCTGAAAAAAAAAAAGATAACAAAAAAGTCTCATCAGGTTTAGACTTCTCACAGTTGGAAACCCCATCACAAACTCTGCAAGCACACTGGTGCCAGAGATCAAGCTTCCTAAAAGGCCTCGATGATCCTTCAGTGAGAAAGTCACCAAGTCCAACCATAGCATCAGCTTTCATCAATCCTAGCTATTTCTTCCACTTCCTTAGATAGACCCATGGTTCTGATAGTTAATTTGTTTAATATTTAATAACAAAGAGCCCAGCCTTATACACGGCACTGTAAACCCATTAGGTTAATATTAATGGCACTGATGTTTGACTTACGGAATAATACTTTGATCTGGCATCAACCAGATATTTCAAATTTCCATCTAATATGAAGAAAGGCCTTTAAACTAACCCTTCAAATGTCCATTGGCTTATTTTACACCAGAGCATCAACACTGAAAGACAAAGATGGAAGCAGGAAGAGAGTGGAAAACTTACTTGCATTCCCCAGGCTTGTCGCAAAAGCCGTGTTGCTCATCACATCCAGGCAAACAAATTGCTGCAAACAAACCAAGCAGGGAAAGACATCAGCACTGGTGCTAAAACAACTCTCTTTTACAAGTCTGAGTCTGAGAGCACCTTGTGGGTGGGGAGTGAGTCCCTTTTACAAGATTGGGGCAGTTAAGCACAGCTGAATTAATCTCTGGAGTCTGAAGGAGTATTGATCTTGCCCCGTAACTGGGCACTTTACTTATCACCAGGGATGAGCATTCTTCTTAATACAGTTGCACACAGACAAAAGAGGGCTCACAATTGCTCCCTTCCCCACAGCCCCTCACCCCCCTTCCCTTCCCAGTGAGGGTCAGAAGTCCTTTTTTCCAATTCTATGCACACAGCTCCACCTCTTAATATCCCCCGAAAGTGTGTGTGCAGATAAGAGTGGACAGCTGGTGTGCAGGGTGCCAGTGCAAGACAGCTGCTCTATTGTCTATTCTCTCCCAGCAGCTGCCCCACTGCAACAATACCCCGGCCCCGGAGCCAATGGGGCCGGCGGCCGGCGACTGGGCAGCCTATCCCTGCCCACAGCTAATCTATGGCACGCGCGTGATTTCGCTGCAAAAAAACTTTTTTTTTTCTTATTCAAATAAATAAGTCTAAAGTTCTTCCTCCCTCCTTCCCCCCTCCGCCCTGCTCCGAAAAGGGGCGGGCGGGTGGGTGCAGCCCTGGTAAAAGAGGTAAGCGGGCCAGCGGGAGGGAGGGTGAGAGAAGGGAAAAAAGGGACTTCTGCTCATTACTTTGCCTGGTTATGGAACTCATTAAGCAGGCACTGCAAAGTTTTAATTCAACAAAGCCAGCCGGAGACAATGGCATGCGAGGGGAAGGAGGGGGGAAGAAAAAGAAAGAAAGAATCAGTGCTGATAATCAGATCGCCTCCAAGTTGGAAAGAATGGAGCTGGGGGCAAGGCAACGGGAAGCAATCTGCAACTGGCAGCTCCACTCACTAACGGCAAAACATTCTTTTTGCATGCACACATAAACACATCTCCCCTGCCTTGTAGGTTTGTGTCAGTGCTATAAGCTGTTTTTTTTCTGAGAGGGAAAACACAGCAAAGAACGTACATAATGAGTCAAAAAAGATGGACAGCCTTCTGCTTCGCTGTGGGAATAGCAGAGATGTACAGGCATTCAAAAGTGCTGACAGCCCCAAAAGAGCTCACTATCAAAATGTTTCCTTTTTCCCCACCCCTTAACACAACTGGGCTAGGTACTTTTGGTCATAGGAAAGGTTGCAGCTCTTATTTAAAACGCCATCAAAGAAAATGTGAGCCCCTTTGCCTGCTATTCATTGTGCAACATTGTACCATGGACCGCTAAAAGCATCCTAGCAGTCACTAGCAGTGTGAATAATCAATCAGGAATGGTTTGATAGCAGCTCAGCTGAGACCACAGTGTAGGTGGGTTTAAAAAGAAACCAAAACACAACAAGAAGAAAGCTGAGACTGCTTTGCAGCCTGGAACTGTTTTCTTCCTGCCTGCCTGGCCCTTTGATGACTGCAGAGGTGCACTGGCCCAGTACGTCATCTGCCAGCATATTTCAGATCCGTGTATAGACACAGAAAATGCCATCACAGGCTGCAGCAGGGCTCTGTGTGCACATTTGGGTGTACACCGCTATGAATCTACAAAGGGCGGAATCTCATACAACCGGAAAGTATCTGACATCCTGGACTATCCTGTCTGTGATCTGCTTACTGTCCCAGCCTTTCCTGCTGTATCAACACACCACATTCCTCAAAAACTTCAAGCTCTGGGGTATGTTTCATGTCCCTCACTACTTTATTTGTATTAATTATCATGCAATGGGACAGAAGAGAGCTGGGGAATAAGTTGAATGTTCTCGTGGCCCCACGTGCAGAAATTTCTGTTAGCGGCAGCATATGAGTACCCCAAATGAGAAATGTACAGTCTAGAAGCCATAGAGAATGTCTTGGACTTCCTAATATTCTTCTTAATACAAGGCCACAGAGGATCAGACCATAGCAAAGCTATGCACAAGGCTGTTACATGGATGTTGCCAAAGCCTAGCTGCCTCCTCTGAAGCTACATACCCTGTAGGTGACTGTAGCATGGTTGCATGGTTGGAGGGTGGATAGGTATAAAAAGTAGTACTGATACATTTTAATAAATCCTCAAGCAACTGCTGAACATTTTGTTACCAGATTAAATGGTCTAAAGCAAATGAGCAAGAGTGTAGAGTTGGCACTGACATTTTGTTGGCTTGAGAAGGGGCTGTCTGCATTAACTTTCTGTGACAATGCTGAGATCTCCCACCCCTCACGCTGGTAAGGCATGGGCATGGAACCAGACATCCACCCACCATTGCTTGGTTCTCCCTCCCCATGGGGACTGATGTCAGAGAAAGACCCCTCCACCAACCCCAAGAGCTCAGGAGACACTGCTGCAAGGGGCACCCAAGGAGACAAGGAGGTGGATACTTACGCTCAGTGCAGTACTGGCCTTTCCAGCCCGGGTTGCAGACTTTCTCGCCACGCTCTCCACAGGTGAAGTGACCAAAGGCATCGTCCCGGGGGCGGCAGAAGACAGAGCAGCCTTCTCCATAGTAGTGCTCATCACACACGAAGCGATAGGAGTACTTGAGGTCAGTGCGGCCGCTGCTGTGCAGGTCCTGGGACCACTCTTCACCCACTGCCAAGTGTCTCTGGGTAGCCAGGCGGCTGATGAGGCGCTCAGGGTTTTCTGTGTGACAGTGGAGAGGAGAGCAGTTAGAGCCCAAAGCAGGCAGGGTATAGTGGGGTCTGTGGTGGGAGGGGAACTGTAGAGGCAGGATGACATGGCTGCACCAACAGGTTGGCCTCTGTTGCCACAGGTCTACCGTAGAGGAGAATGTGCTACACACTGCAAAGAATGGGGTCAAATAGGTCTGCAGGGCTGTGATTATTACGAGGAAAAGTGTGTTTCAGGACACTTACCAGTGGTGAGGTCATCAGGTGAGTCCGTGTGCAGAGCCTCAATGATGAGCGAGAAGGTGCCCTGTGGAAAGAAGAAGCAGAGACAACCCACCAGGAGAGCATGAGAGCAGGTAGGCTCAAGGGGCAGTGCCGCCAGTCCCCAGGAGTTATCAATGGTTGTCCCCTTCCCATCTTGACACTTCAAGGGGATTGGTGGCCTCTTGGAATGGCACGGGATGGGACGGGATGCATATGTGCCGCGCCCTCCAGCATCGCCCCCCACTTACGGGCCAGGTGAAGCCGAAGGGGAAGCGGATGGGATTGCTGAAGGCGGGGTCGGCACCGCCCGCCCCGTCGGGGACGCTGAAGGAGTTGGCGCCGAGCACGGGGGTGATGGCGCTGCCGTAGGTGCAGGGCGGCTCGGGGGACACGCTGGCCTGGTAGTGCTTGAGGCAGACGCGGAAGAAGGTCTTGCAGTCGCACTGCTGGAGCCCGCCGGCGCCGGGGCCGCCTCCGCGGCAGCAATTGCGGTTGCTGAGCAGCCCCTTCTTATTGACAAATTCCTGCAGCTTCAGCTCGAAGACCCCGGAGGAGCCGACCTGCGGGGAGGGGACAGTGGCCGTCAGCCACCGAGCAGCCCGCTCCACCGGCCCGACCCTGGCCCCGGCCCCGGCCCCGGCCCCGGCCCCGGCCCCGGCCCCGGCCCCGGCCCCGGCCCCGGCCCCGGCCCCGGCCCCGGCGGCTACCCCCTCCCCGCTCCTCACTGCTGCCACCGGCAGCGACAGTGCCCGCATCCCCCGCAGGACTCCCCGGTGCAGGGACCTCCCGGTGCAGGGACCTCCCGGTGCAGGCATTCCTGTCCTGCACCCCGCGGGCACTTACCTGGCAGCGGCTCAGCAGCACCGAGAGGACGGCGAGCGTCAGCAGGAACCGACCTCCCATTTTGGAGGTGCAGCTCTGGTGCCCTCGCTTTCCTCCCCCTTATCTTCTCGTCAGAGGGAAAAGGGGAAAGTGTCTCTCGGGGTAAGGGAAAAAACACAGCGGCCAAAGCCGCTCGTCCCAGCAGAGCTGGAAGAGTTACTGTCAAGGTCTCCTTCTTTCAGGAGTGTCTCTGACTTTTTTTTCCCTTTTGTCGATACCTCTAGATGTAGCCTGTCGGCAACTGACAACTCTTCCGGATGGCAAAAGAAAAAGAGAGGAAAAGAGGACGGGGGAAAAAAATTAATATTTATCTGTTAAACTCTTTTTCTTTCGCAATTCACGATGCTCCTCTTTTTCTCCAGGAAGAAAAAATAAAAATAATAAAATAAAAGCAACTTAATTCCCAACAGAGGCAGAGAAAAGGCTTCCCAAGGAAGATTAAAAATTGGCGATCTGGAAATCCCTGCAGAGGCAGCGGCGGAGGCAGCGGCGATAATTCCCGGGGCGGTGCGATTCGGGAGCGGGTCTGCGCGGCTGCGCTCACCCTGCGCACGTCGGGGCTGGTGGGTGTCAAACAGCAGCGGTGGCGGGCAGGTCACGTCGGAGCCTTGATCCCCTTTTTTCTTTTTCTTTTTTTTTTTTATCTTTTCCTTTTTTTTTTTTTTTTTCAAAGGAAGCGAAGCTCTCTTTCCTTGTTTTGGGTTTACTTTTGTTTTTAGAGGAATCCCAGCCAACAAAAATAAGCTCGTGTCTCAACAGCAGTGAACAGAGCGTGTCCGGGTGTGCTCCTACGGGGGAGGGGGTGACTGCTCTGCTCTGCTCCGCTCCGCTCCGTGCCGCGGCTCGGCTCGGCTCGGCGGCTCTCTCCGAGGGTGAAGCGCTAAGGATCTGCCTCTCCTTGGGCGCCTGCCGCCCTTATATCCCGCCGGCCGACTGCATGCCTAATGAGATGCAAATGAGCAGCCCCCCAATCTGGCTAGAGCTGTCACAAAGGAGCCACTTTTCCAAACCCTCCTCTCAATGGATCGCCAAATGGTCAGTGAGCTGTAAAATGTGCAACCCTCCTCCCCCTCCCCTTCGCGCTCACAAAACGTGTTCATTTACATTCCTGCAAATTTGGTAACCGCAAGAATCCCCCTTCTGCTCCGGCGAGAGGGTAACACCCCCGCTGCACCGGGGAGAGGCAGTGCAACACGCTCCGGACAGAGAGTAGCCCCGGGGACGGCGGGCTGTAATTGCCTCTTGGAACGTGCAGAGGAGCCGCCGTGACCCCAAAAAGTGACTCGGTGATCGTGACTACTGCAAGGGGCTTCTCCGGCGTTAAAGGGAAGAGGGAGGTGGGAGCCATCGAGCCATAACGAGGGGAGTCCCATCCCATGAAATTCACACCGCATTTACCCCGGCATAACCGGGGTAATTGGGGAGGGGGACAACGAACGTGGACGAAGTGACCCGGGGCTCGCTCTTCCTTCGGCTCCGCTCACGGCGCGCATCCCGCCGGCGGAGGCACGGGCGATCCCCGGGGATCCGGAGGCGAGGGAGGACGCGGGCGGGTTCGCGGCGGGGACTTGTGGAGGGGACCCGTTTGCGGGGCTCCGCGGGTCCCGTCCCTGCCACCACCGCTGCTGGAGAGAGCCACTCTCTGCGCCCGGGTCCCGCACCCCTCTATGATTATTATCATCATCACCAGCAACCTCTCTCTCTACGTCTCTCTCTCTCTCCCTCTCTCTTTTTTCGTCCTTCAGCTTAGTAAAAAGTGAGTTTGGTGTGTGTCGTTCGCGTGGCTGTCATTAAGGCCGTTTGTTATTGTGTGAGGGCTGAATCAGTTAGCTCTTTGTGCTCTCAGCTGTATGGTAATGTAGACAGCACCTGCTCCCTGCACAATGCGAGGGAGAGAAAGAGCTCCCCTCGGCGCACGCTACTGCCTCTACAACAATGTCCGCACATTTTTTAAAGAAATCCCTTCCAGCACTTCCCCCCTCCGCAACACACATACACACACACATACACACACATACGCGCACAAAATAAACTAGCCCAAATTTACACCAGTCATCACCTTTACAAATTTTTCAACGTACCCATCAGATAGTACAACTTTTGTTTTGATCTTTAAAACATGGCAAGGAGTTTACTGGTGCGGTGAAAAAGGGATAGAGACTATTACCATTTGAGGAGTTTCTTAATGATGGATGGAAGCAGGGGATAAAAGTTGGAGGGCGACTCTGGCATGTCACTCGAAGCAGGGTTTTCCACTTTGTTTAGGCACTCTGTTTAAACACCTTTGGTAGGCGCAGGCGGATTCATTAGGATGCAAGGTGTAACTGTCTCTGTAAATGTCATTTTAATTGTAACAGATCATTTCAGCACAGATTAAGCTTGTGTGCAAAAGGAGAGGATTTGGCTACAATAACCTCACTGTAGGTATGCCGTGCTAAAAGCCTTATTATGGCGACTTTATTGGGTTGAAACGTGCATTTGCATGGCAAAATGTGGCTTCCATTGAAGCAGATGTCTTGATCACAAATTATCTTACAATGCGCTAGGAAAAAAAAAAAAATCTTAAAGACTTCTTAAAGTAAAAGCATTGAGTAATACCAATTAAAAGAAAATCACTAATGAGTTCATTCAGCCCAGCTCTTCTTGACTGTTCCAGGACTGTAGCTGCCCACATTCATTTACTAGGGGTTTGTGGCATCTACCCCAAACCCAGGCCACCTACTCCAACTCTTGGTACAAGCATCCAGATCTTTGCAACGTTTTGCCACTCAACGTGTGTCCTTTACGTCTAATTGTAGTCAAACGATCCATATACACCCAGGTGCTCTTACTCTCACCTCTCACTGCCCCTCGACGCATAAGCAAAAGTTTAAAATGTACAGGAATGTTTGGATTTGCCTTTTTTCTTTTTTTACCCCGGAATTGTGTCTGGGGAGAGAAGGGACCAGCGATCCCGCAGGCATCCTGCGAGAACGTAAGGAAGACGGCCCAGGAGGGAGCGGAGCGGAGCGGGCGGCGGATCCTCGGAGGCCCGGCCGCCCGCCCCCGCCGTGCCCAGCCTCAGCAGCGGGGAGCGGGGGGCGCATCCCGCAGCAGCGCCGGTTTACACTGCACATTACTTTTGCCACCTAGCGTCAACATCTTTTCAAGTGGCTTGTCGCTGCTTCGCAAACTTTGCTGCGGCGTTATCCCCGGGAAAAAGAGAGAGAGGGGGGAAACATCACTTCGTATGAGATTTACTAAACGAGTGGGGCGGGGGGGCGGGGGGCCCGGGGTGAGCGGCAATATCTGTCTTGAAATTTGGGTGGTGGCCCGTCGGTGGAGGCGAGAAGTGATATATCAACGCGGATCTTTTAATCTACGAGAGATAGAAAATTGGTCCATTAGCATCTCCTTGCTTAAAAAACTGGAAATAAAAAGTTACACGCGCGAGGGCTTTAACCTAGAGATAGAAAAAAAAAAAAAAAAAAAAAAAAAAAAAAAAAAACTGAAAAAACTTGCCCCCAAATCCTGAACAACCCCCCTTCGGTACCGGGTATTTGTTAAATTGACGTGGCACAGATTTCTCGATTACCGCTGCTGAGCGTGACTGAAAGGCGCCGTGAGAGCCGGCAGGATCCTGCCCACGGCGCTTATTCTTCTCTGGCTTAATTTATGCCACGCGATTCTGTATTGGGGAAATCAAGCAGAAAGCTCCTTTTTCTGCTTTTTTCCCCCCTCTCCCTCTCTCTTTCAGATGCTGGACTAACGGGGAGACTGTTTAACTTAAGTGTTTCTATAGGAGGCTGTTGTAGTTTAACTCCTGCCCACCAGTAGCTGAGGCGAACAAAGGAGGGACTCGAGGTCTAACTATTCATCCATTCTCTGCACTTTAATTTTCATTGATTTCGAAGACAAGGGGAGCCCTTAGGGATTCTCGCTGAAGGGGGATGACACGCCTTTAGACGCGATCAGCCCCCCAGCCAGCCATCTGCTCCCAACCAAATGGCGCTTTTTCGCTCCCAACCGCGTGTCTCTGCACCGCGCTCGCCCGCCGCCCCCCGCCGTCCCCCGCCGCCCCCGCGCTGTTCACCGTGCCCGCGCACCGCCGCCGGCCCCCGCTGCCGGGCACGGCCGGCCGGTCCCTTCCCTTCCCTTCCTGTCCCGTCCCGTCCCGTCCCGCCCGACGCCCTGCGCGGCCGCGCCCGCCCCGCCGAGTGAGCCGGCGGCGGGACCCCCGGGGGCGGGCGCGGGGAGTGGGGCCCCGCCAGGGCGCGGTGACCCCGCACGGCCGGGACGTGGCGGGCCCGGCCCCGCCTGCCAGCGGCTCGCTGGGGCTGGTGGGGCATTGTGCTCCCCCTCCCTGCCCCTAATTGATACCCTTCCCGCAACAGCGGCCCCCCTCTTCTGCTCCGGCGAGCACCAGCGCGGCCGAGAGCTCCACATCAGCCGCAGCTTTTATTTCTAAGCGAGCCAGATTATGGGAAAAGTCACTTAAAAAGGGGGGGTGGGTGGGATATGCGCGTGTATTAATTAGGGCGACGCGCTGCCATCGCTGGCGTGCAACACTGATTTTTCCCGGGACGGAGGGCTCCGGGCATATGGCGAACGGTGCGTCGGCGGAGGGACGTGAACGTGTGGAGCTATGTGTAGCCGAGTGTGCATAATATTTTAATTCGATCTATAGTCCCTACGGAGGTATGTGTGCGCGGCTGCCCCATCGCCGCACGGCCCCTTCACCTGTTCTGCCGAGCCGGGCCGGGCAGGAGGGATGGGAAGCGGGGGGAGGGCAGGCAGGGTGCCGCTGGGCTGGGGCTCCGGCTTCCCCGCTGGCCCCAGGCTCGGCGGCGTGACCGGGGGTGCTGGCGGTGCCCCAGGCCCTGCCGCCGGGCGCCCCGACCCGCGGCGGGTGCGTGACGGGCGCGGAGGGGCCGCGGTGCCGGAGGGGCGCTCCGCCGCCCTTGCCGTGTGCGGGGAGGAGGATTAAGAAGTTTAGCGTGTAGGTTAGCCCAAAGTTGCAAAGGCATGTGCTGATTAGAATAAGAAAGGACAGTCGCGTGGCTCAGCTGGCACACAGCGAGGCCAGATGATAGATAAGCAGCTCTGGGTCTTCCCTTCCCCCCAGCCCCCTTTTTGAAATCGCAAATCATCTGCTCCGGCCCTATCCTAGCCCCTCATTTTCATTACAATGGTTGTGTGTTTACCTGTGATCCTAGAACCGGGCATTCCTTTGTCTCCCGAGGAGATTACCGCAGCCAGCTGCTCTCCAACCCTTCCCTGGGCAAATCCCGAAGTGGCCCCTATATGTGTTTTACTGATTGCACACGAGGAGAAAGCCAGATACCCCCTCCCCCCGCCCCGGCCCCGTTTCCCTGCGCTACTTGTTTGTTTGGGTTTTCTCCCTGGCTCGCTTCCGACGGGATTTAGCTTGTGGGAAACTAAGAGGGATAAAATTGATCACTCGTGTGCGTGAGCTGTCATTGCTCCCAGAGTCGGAAGGGTGAAGGGCTGTTTACCTCCGCCTGGGGGGCCAGAACCACGGGATCCCCTAGGGAACGACAGGACAAAAGGGGTTTGGGGAAATAAGGTTTCCCCCTCCTTGCCCTCCCTCAGTCCTAGGGTCCCCCCCCCCTGCCCCCGGTCTCGGGGGGAACTTTTCCCAGAACTTGCCGTGGGTGCTCTGAGCTGGGCAGGTCCCATTCCTTCCCCTGCCCCTGCTCTGGGACACGCAGTTTCAAATGCTCTTTCTGCCCATGCCCACCTTGAGACACCTCTGCCTTGCATTTGGAGTACTGGCATCTTTGGCCACCTTTAAATTCAAGGATACTCAAGATCTTCACCACACCAGAAGCCACAGAACACATTGAACTAGAAAACATTCTGAAGTGCTTTACCACATGAAATGTCCCTTGATCCTGATTTTTTCCTGTGCCCCAGCAGACAGATTGCCCTGTCAAGCAAGCCCAGTGTAACCCCATGCAGTGCTGAGGCCTGGCTTGTCTTGGCAGCAGTGTCATAGAGAGGGAGGGTGAGCGACAGGACTCAGATCATGTACAGGTGATAAAAAATGTGACGGCACTCCTCAAAAAAATGTTCTGCATTGCAGCTATGAGATTTTGCTGGATGGCTGGAAAGATCCCTTTCTGCTACCAACTTCAGTAGCAATATTTGCTCCTCTGCCAGTTCTCTTAGGAAAATTCCCTCTTTCGCCCAGCATTATTAATCATTTTAAGCCAGAACTATAAATAGTAGTTGCAAACCACCACTCCAGCACAGGTTGCTCTCTAGAGCCCTCTGACAGCACAGAGTGCTGCTGTACTGTGTTGCATTTCATGCATGAAGGGTTTTTGTATTCCCCCCACTTTGCACAGTGTGTACATCTTGTGAGCTGTATGCTGGCTGCAGCGCAAAACTTGCTGCTAATAAACTCTGGGGGAGGAGAGGGGGCAGCATTTTGATTACATACTTCCAGAGCTTTCCAAGCCACTTCCAATTTGTGCAGTTTTTATTTCTTTCTGCATCTGTCCACGTTCAGGGTAGGCAGGAGGTGCGAGAAGGTGGGGACAAAAACTACTCTGCAGAAGGTGATTATGAGAAAGAGGATGGGTATGGATGGGGCGGGCCTGAGCTTTTGGAAATGCTCTCCCCTTTTCTGAGAGCATCTGCCCGGAGACGAACAGATGTGGGCACCTGCGGTGACAGGCCACATATGCTCCATCCTATTCACAGGCATTCAGACACAGCCACAATGGTGAGGCTTTGTGCACTCGGAGTCACCAAATATATTAATCTGCACTCCCCAGAGCACCGCTCTCTTTAATTTTTCACCGGCAATAACTTCTGAGCTAATCTTCCCACGCGCTCCCCCGTGTCCCTCTTTCCCCTCCCGGAAAGATGTGAAGTTATTCAGGTCCCCACCTGTTGCCGGCGGGCTGCGAGCGGGTCTCGCTCCCGGCCCGCACCCAGGGCGTTATCCCTTAGGGATAACACATCCCTGGGGATGTGCGGCCCGGGGACAACGGGGGTTCCGCTCCGTGGCAGTCGTCGGGCACGACAAAGCCAACCCGCCCTCCACCAAAGATCGCGCTGCCAGGGGGGACATCAATCTCCCAAGTGCGACTCGGGGGGGCTTGAAGCAATTTCGGTGCGCGACGCTTTCATGTCCCCCGCCCCGTATCTCCCCGTGCCGGCCGGGTTCGTTCGGGGGCACAATGGCTCCTCCGGTCCCATTGTAGCCTCACAAAGCCGAGGGACCGCGGCCCGCGGTGGGGGACAGCCCCGCTGCCGGCGGCCCGGCCCCTCACAGCGGCGCGGCCCGGCCCCTCGCCGGCCCGGCCCCTCGCCGGCCCGGCCCCTCGCCGGCCCGGCCCCTCGCCGGCCCGGCCCCTCGCCGGCCCGGCCCCTCGCCGGCCCGGCCCCTCGCCGGCCCGGCCCCTCGCCGGCCCGGCCCGCCGCCGGGCGCAGGCGCGGCCCCGCCCGCGGGAAGCGGAAGCGGCGCTCGGGTCAGTGCCGGGTGCGGGGCCGCGGCCCGGGGGCTCTCCGGTGGCGGGCCGGGCGGGACGGGTGTGGCGGGGCGAGGCTGCCCGGCCCCGGCCCCGAGCCGAGCGGGCCGAGCGGGCCGGGAGCCGCGCGGAGGCCGGGGCGGGGGGCTCGGCCCTGCCGGGGCTGTGCTCAGCGGCCCCCGCACCCTGCGAGGTTCTGAAAGGCCCCTTCCAAACCGAACTGTGGTTAAAGAGGGTGGTATTCAGAACTGTCTTTAACTGATAGATTTCGGGAGTGCTTTTAAAAGCTGTCTATTCACTATACTTAGTAAACTCACTTTAATTTCTTTACCTTTTGAATACCATAAGCATGTATATTTCTTAATAAAAAATCAAAATCTATCCTCGTTTTTCTTGGGTTGTGTACTTCTCTATACGCTATTAACCTGAAATCTCCCTCACTGGATATGCTCAAGAACCATCCAAACGCAATCCAGTGGTGTGTGCTCTATGTGTCCTCTGTGCTGGACTTGACGTTCCTTCCAGCCTCACTCATTCAATGTGAATGAATGAATGAATGATTTTTTTTTTTTTGGTCGTACTTACGAGAATCTTTCGATACTTACATTTTTCACTGATATAAAAAGCAGAAGTAGAAGGAAAAATGAATGAGCACTTATGTTTGGCTTGCAGAGGGGAAGTAAACTGTTTCAAATTGTTAAAAACTGGAATATGGCAATGAACTGTCAGCAAAAGCAGAAGAATAACAGTTCTGTTTCCAAGCAGCTTTTAAAATTATCATTGTAGAATTTGATTGTTTTCCAGTGTTGCATCTTAGAACGTTGTTTTTATTTTTCTTCTTTCAGACTGCTGTGAGTTTCGGAGATCAGCCATGGGTGTTAGAGGCTTGCAGGGATTTGTGGCAAGGGTTTGCCCTGATGCATGCCAAACGATAGATCTGAGAGAAATGGCAGAGAAGCATCGCGTTGATCATCCTGATTGCCCACCTGTTATCGTAGTAGATGCCATGAGTTGCGTTAGACGCTGGTACACACCAGAATCCTGGGTGTGCGGTGGCCAGTGGCGGGAGTACCTTGCCATTTTAGAGGATTTTATCAATGCTTTTATGGCAGCTGGTATCAAGTTGGTGTTTTACTTCGACGGGGTGGTAGAAGAGAAAAAGAGAGATGAGTGGATCAAACGGAGGATGAAAAATACTGAGGAAATAGCCAGATTATTTCAGTTTATCAAGACTCACAGGAAACAGCCAGGGAGAGAAATGTTTGTTCTTCCTTCAGCTCTGCCTACTTTTACGCGTTATGCCCTGAAATCACTCGGTCAAAAAACAGTCTGCACACTGCAAGAGGCAGACCTTGAGGTGGCTGCATATGGTTTGCAGCACAACTGTATAGGAATTCTGGGGCAAGACAGTGACTACCTCATCTATGACACATGTCCCTACTTTTCCATTGAGAACCTCCGTTTGGACAGACTGGTCACTGTTATGTACTCTCGAGAAGTTCTTTGCCGTGTTCTTGGTATTAGTTTAACACACCTTCCTCTGTTTGCGTGCTTGCTTGGCAATGATATCGTTCCAGAGAGCATGTTGGAAGGCTTTTGGCACAAATGTTTATCCACCAGTCCCCACAGGAATAACAGCTACAACAGGAGAACAAACATACTGCTGTCTGTAGCAAATTACATCTCAAAAATGCCATGCTCGTACAGTAGCCTGAAACACTTGGAAGAGACTCTACCTCTGGGATCAGACAAGACATTGCTTTGCAGAGGAGTGAACTCCTATCTTCTGCCTGGGCAGCAGTCTCCATGGGTTCCTCCCAATGAAACAAATTGTCAAATATTATCCCTTCAACAACAATCACCTCTCTGTCAAGATAAAGAAATCTTTCAGGTAACTTGTTTTTTAAAGCTTAACAATCACATTATTGCCACAACTAGTTAGTGGAAATTACTGAGTACATCAATCCTATTAATTGAAATTTGCTTGTGCAAAAATCTTTTTTCTGTTAAGTAGAGCCCTAGTTAAGACTATTTCATGCATGAGCACAGATGCAGCACGTTTAATAAAATGTAGTTTCTCTCTCTTTGAAATGTCAAGTAGGTCAAATAATGGGGAGCAGCTCCTGTATAGGCCAGTAGCTGGGCACAGAAATGTGCTTCCCATGTATTATATGATTACCCACGTGCTTCCTGTGTATTATATGATTTCCCATGTTTATATGATTTGTGTATTGACTTGGTTATTACTTTGAAAACCCACAGGTCAGCCATAAGCTGGTCAATGATCTGCTTGGCTGTGCCTCGCAGTGGAGGTATCAAAGTAGCTGTGTTAAGAATGCAGAAGTTGAAATTGCTTGTGGTGGAGGCATGGAAACTCCAGAATCATCCCATACAGTCATAGAATTGAGGGTGGGCACCTTAAAGATTACCTAGTTCCAAATCCCTGCCCTGAGCAGGGAGACTCCACTAGACCAGCTTACTCAGAGCCCCATCCAACCTGACCTTGAATACTTCCAGGGATGATCCAACTCCTCTCTTGTCAACCTAGGCCAGTGGCACCACCTTCACAGCAAAGGGCTTCTTCTAATACCTAATCTAAACCTACTTGCTGTCAGCTTAAATCCATTTCCCCTCATCCTGTCACTACACACCCTTGTGAAAAGTCCCTCTCCAGCACTTCTGTAGCCTCCTTTAGGTATTTGAAGGTTGCTCTAAGGTGTCTCCAGAGCCTTCTCTTCTCCAGTTACACAAATCCAGCTCTCACCCTGTTTTCATAGCAGAGGTACTCCAGCCCTCTGATCATCTTTGCAGCCTCTGGACTCACTCCAACAGGTCAAAGTCCTTCCTGTGCTAGGGACATCAGAGCTGGACCCAACACTCCAGGTAGGGTCTCACCAGAGTAAATAAGGAGAATCCCTTTCCTTGCCCTGCTGGTCAAACTACCTTGGATGCAGCCCAAGGTTCAGCTGGCTTTCTGGGCTGTGAGCGCATGTTTCTCCTCAAGTTCACAGGTCAAGCAGCTTATTCAGGAGCACCCTAAAGCCCTTCTTAGAGCTGTTCTCTATCCATTCTCCATCCAGCCTGTATTTGTGGCCAGGATTGCTCCATCCCAAGTGTGGGATCTTTTACTCGGTGCTGTTGAAACTGATGAGATTTGCACAGGCCCACCTGTCCAGATTCCTCTGGACAGATCCTTTCTCTCCTGCGCATCGATGGCACCACATAGCCTGGTGTCACCAGCAGATTTGCCAAGGGACCACTTGTTCCTGCCACAAGCACTTGATCCCACTGTCCATGTTCATGGCAAAGATGTAAAATGTCCTGGTCCCAGTACTGAGCCCTGAGGACACCACCTGTCACTGGCCTCCACTTGTGCATCGAGCCATTGACCACAACTCTTTCTGTGTGACCATCCAGCCAGTTCCTCATCCACCAAGAGGTCCAGCTGTGAAATCCACGCTTCTCCAGTTCAGGGACAAGGATATTGTACAGGACAGTGCCAAATGCAATAAGTCTGTATTTTGTCATTTTTGGTTCAGGTTAAATTACCCTTGTTTTCATTGTCCCTGAATGACCCAAAAGCACTGCAATGGATTTATTAATTCCCAAAGGGCAGGGGTGCAGTAGCAAGTTTTATTTATGGCATCCCATACAAACAGGGATGCACTTGTGTTGGAGTGGGATATGTCAGATCAAGTCACCCTGGGGAATTGGATATATTAGCTTAGGGTGGTGTACCTGGCTAATAGAAAATATGCTACTGTGCATCAGGGTTTATGGTATATTAGTATATCTAGAGTACAATTCTGTCAATTCATGGCAATTAAGATAACATTGAAATTTTTTAAAAAATCTATACAAGGAAGTGTATTTTAGGCCCTATATTAGCCATCTGTTACTCCCTATTTTATTAGGTCCTTATAGACTTCAAACACAGAAGTTTTTTTTCTTTCTCTTGCTTATCTTGAGCATTTTCTTTAAAACAATTTTTCTGTTTCCTCATATTACTCTAAAGTAACAATACAATTTACATTTTGCTTTCTAAAAAGACTATAAAATGTTTCATAACTCCATTGTAACCTATGCAATGCTCATTTCAGCTAAACTGTAGATATATTTGGGCTTTTATATTCACCACACATAGATACAAGATATATCACTTTTGACTCTTGTAGTTAAATAGAAGATATTTTAAAAAAATCAGCAGCCATACATCATAAGAAGGTGTTGAAAAATCTCTTTCCACTTGAAGTGAAAGGAAAAAATAGCCAGAATGCCATTATCTAGGTTGGATTATGACCAGGACAATAGTGGCAATATCCTTATTCCTTAAGAGAATGTACCACCATGTGGTCTTTATGACAAATGGTCATTATTTCTTGGCTTGGTCTTTAATTTGAAGGGTTGAAGTTCTGAAGCATCATGCTGATCTAATAAAATGCTGCTCTAATAAAATAATAATGTTTAGAAATTCCATTGAAGAACGCCTCCCTGTTGCTGCAAGAATCCTACATGAAGCCAGTCCCTGGGCCAAGAAAATTACAGTCAAAATGTTAGACATGTTAACTTCTCTTTTGTTTTTGTTACAAGTGTTCAAATATTTGTATATGTAATGTGTGTGCTTTGCTTCATATTTTGAAACTCATATGTAGTTTTGCTTACCTTGCACACTATCTGAAATTACGCAAATGGCACACAAAGCTCAATTCTCACCATGCTGTTTCTCTCAGAAGAGCATAACTTTCTAGCTGATTGTAGGTATGAATCAGAAATATTTTTCAAGACACAGACATTGAATACAGCAATACTTTTGAAATCAGCTTGTAGTTTTTTTTTTAGTACATAAGATATATAGATTTTTAGCAAATTGGAATAAACTAGCATTGTTGATGGTCTCATCTGTGGCTGGTTTCTGTGCAATAGTTCAGTGCTTCATTAAAATCATGCTTAGAAGCACTTGATGTTCTGTTTTTATTTTATAAAAAAGTATACTTGGGGAGATTATATTGTTTACACATATTAGGAATATTGAATATTTCTTGCAGGGAAACCTTTAATTTATGTATAAGTGCTCTGTTGATTGGCACTGTACACAGAACGCATGACATTTTAGGAGAATTAGTTTCGATCGCTAATTACTAGTGAATGACTGCAGCTTTGACCTGCTGAGTTCCCAGGTTTGCAGATGCTGGAATTCTGCAGAAATGGTGGATTTGTTTCCAGCCAGTGGTCCAGTAACTCCTGGTGAAAGAATCTGTGGTAGCTGCAGAGGGATGACACAGCCCAAATAGTACAGCTAGCACAACATGTGCAGGGAATGCAGAGCAGGGAAATATCAGTGCCTGCTCACCATATGGCACAGGTCCTGGTGAATTTGTTAGTGGTACCCCATGGAAGCATTCACCCCGCTCAGCTGTTGAAACACCCCAAGTTTTGGTCTGGGGTTGTGAAGCAGAAAGTCTGTCTGGCTGTGCACTTGGCCAGTCCAGAGTGCCAGTGTTACTTGTTGGGCCTGAGAGCATTTTTGTTGCTTTCTCACCTAGGCTGTTTCAGACCAGCAGACCTTGCTGGTACTGAGGCTGCTTGTAGCCAGATGTATCTGTATCCAGTGCATAGTTAATGTGCAGCCTGGGTGATGCTCTTAATTCTGCTTTTTAAAACATGCCTTCAAACCTGGTTTTCCTTGCTAGTGTAGATGTCATTTCTTTTCACAGTGTAGAGCTATTGCAAAGAAAAAGTGTGTTGAAGTTAAGTATTCTAATTTTACCAGAATGTAAACTACATCAAGTCAGGTCAGGAAAATATACAGCTGTCTTGTATCGTTCATCTTGCAATAAAATTGGAAGTTTGCATTTTGTCGTTAGTTCACTCACTGTTTAAAGAAAGAAGATACATTTTCAGGTGACCAAAGTAGGGCAGCTATGCTGGAATACAGAATTAATTTTAAGAATTACTTTCTAAAAAAGTAATTCTAAAAAAGGTAATGATAGTTTTCCTGGGGATTCCTGTCCACAGAAAGATGGATGCCTGAAAAGATACTATACTGGTGTTATTTGAAAAAGCATTTGTTTCCTTCCTGGCTATTCCCTCAATTTCTACTGATGGAGAAATATCTATTTACTCAAATAGTGAATACATTTTGGTACTTTTTGACTTTTTTTAATTTTGGAGATAATGCCTTCTTCCTTCTTTGAACAAACAGTTAGCTAAAGAACAGCATATCCAATCTGAAAATTATTCGATCTTCAATATCCTGAGTCATGGAGAGATTGAATGCAGCAACTCCTTGGAAGATGACTATGACACAGAGATTCCTGGACAGGCACTTATCTACCGCCCTGCTCGTCAGCATATTTATTATATCTTGTTGGAATCTGGAAAAGGTAAGGATTAAACTACTTACACCATGATTCAAGTATACCTTCAATTTTGAAATATGGAATCTTGAATTCATCGCTTCAGTGGCTCTATCAGCATTTAGGATAGAAAATGTATTTAGGATAAAAAACTCCGAGCAGCTGAAATGTAATTCTTATGGAAGTAAGAGAAAATGTGAGAGTGAAATTATGGGGCTTTTTGTATATGGTGTTCCATTTCAGTGCTTTTAAAGTGATTTTTAAAAATTGGAGCTTTTTTCCTTGCTAAATGGGAAGTTGTGAAAGTTGTTAATGGTCAAAAGATTGAGCAAAGCAATGGTCTTTACGAGATTTTTGAAAGTTTGAAGGTATATGAAACCTAATGTTGCTTGGATGAGTGTGGCTCTGGATGAATTAGTGAGTAGTAATACACTTTTACAGAACAATAATGCACTGTTAAAGTTTTACCTTCTGTTGATTTTAAGTCTGAAATTTTCAGAGCAGTCAAATACAGTTCCTGTAATAATACAAATGCAAGTAGTCATGCCAGCAATTATTAGTTCTTTCATCCAAGTGCTAGAAAATACAATTTCCTTATCCAGTGGTATAAACAGATTTGGTAGCAGGTACTTGTATCTGTGCTTGCATTGATCTCCTTGAAGACAGAGAGTTATTTATTCACATCCTTGGACCAATTTCATGTTCTTAAGACTTCCATTAGTTAAGTGTTATCTTTACAGTGTCTTTCAGCCAGTGAGTTGAAAATTAAAAGTGTACTGAACCTTATTCTTTTGAATGTGTTGATTTCTCTGTGGTAATTGCTTTACATTTTATTGATGAAAGTGTACCGCCATCAAACCTAATATTCAAACTATTTGCTTAGAAAGGCACAAAAAGGTAATTAAGTACATGACTTCCCTCAGTAGCCAGAGGTTGAAGTTGTGCCATAATAGGAAAAAATGAATCCGAGTTTACATAGCAATTTGGAGAGAATAACAAGAATCTCAGCAGTAATCATGCACATCTGTCATTTTTCATTTTTTGGTGTACTGCCTCCAAATTTTGTAGATAATTATAACTTGGTTGGGTTTTACTTATTCATTTAAACAGCAGGATATTCACTGATGTTTTCAGAAACACCCAGACCAAAATTCTTAATTAAAAATTGTTGCTGCAAGATGGCAGGGTATTAGGCAGGTTAGTATTTGTTTTACTCAAAGAAGTACAGGATTGAAATACAGAAACGTTTATTTAGAGTCATATTGAAAATAAAATTTTATTCTGAAAGTTGTCTTCTTTTATGGAAATAGAATAAAACAACAGATAGGATGTGTTATTTATTCTTAACTCAGGCTTCCAATTCCAGAGATAATTTTCTAAACTAAATCATAGTTTAGAAAATCAATCCTTAACCCTTCCAGAAAGGTAGGTAGATTGTATCTGCATGGCTGCCTCTATTAAATCTGCATTTCCAGTGCATCTATCTACCTCTAACTGCTTTAACCATGTCACTTCCTAGTAGTTCATGAGTTACTTTTTTATTCCAGTGTATAGTTGCTTCTAAGTCAGGAGTGTAGCTCATTAGTCACAGTCTGTATTGGAATGCATAGGTATGTGTAAGCATTATTTTTTATGGATTCACTGCTACACCTACAAAGAAGCTTTGTTCTTTACAAAGTAGAATCCTTTGCCAGTTTCCCTCAGATGTGGTCAAGTTGACTGTTTTTTTGTAATTTGATAAGGGATAGGATGGGAAGAAGTAATCTACACTGTCCATAGGTTGTAGTGTATTGTAGAATGACCTTGGATTAGCATTATAAAAGAGCTTACTGGAACAAGACAAGGAATTAAATTAGTCCATGTGGAGTCTGCCACCATTATGCAGCTGCTGATGTAGCACATTTGAAGCTAACTCGACTAACTCTACACAGTTTGTTCAGTTTGCATTGGTGATACATGTGTTAGTGATCCTCCTTTTCACTCCTTAATATCATCAATTAAAATATGGTGTAAACTGACCTCTTTGCAGATCTGCTTACTTACTGTTAATTGGCAAAACAGCCAAAATTTTGTAAAAGCAGTGCTTACAGTTTTAGTAAGAACAGGTTAAAGCTAATGTAAACTGTTTGCCCTACTGTGAAGCAAGAGACTGTTAGTTTTGAATGTCTAGGTTGTGATTTCCAAGGGTGCCTAAGAGACCCACAAATCCATAGGAGCAGGATGTCATATCCTTTGAAACCATCAGCCCCTACCATGTCACTGCCTGAAGCCATAGTGGGATGTGTTGCTTTTGCTATCAGTGCCACTTTAAATAATTCTCTTGCACAGCCACTCGTTTCAATCCTTGCACATCGTCTCAGTCATGCTGTTGCAGCTGTTTGTGCAGCTATGTGGTGGCCCAGTTTGAGAATCTGAAAATAGCCTCTGTCTCTCTTCCCTGCCTTTCTTGTAGTCAGGTAACTAACCTGGTCTGTTTCCCTATCTGGCTCTGTGTAGCTACAAGCAGCTGTGGTGAAACACCCCGAGGGAATGGCAGGGAGCGGGAATGAGCAAATCAGTGCCTGCCTGTAAAAGATTGCAGAGCTGCTGAAAGAATTGCTTATATAATATTGCCTTTGATATAGTTTGGTGTGTGGTGTGTGTACCTTTACTCATGGAAATGTTGGAGAATCACAGCCTTATTTTTGATCCTACAGAAATCAATAAGGGGCTGATGGTGATTCTGACAATGTGGCATTTGTTGTCTGGGTATTTCAAAAGTGCATTTATAATTAATTGAGCCATTCTGATCAATATGTGAAATATTGCATGAAGTGATAGAAATTGTCAACACTTTAGCATCTTTCTGAGAAAAAGTACTTCTGGAAAAATTCAAGTAGGAGGGGAAAATAACAGTAAATAATATACCCTGATAGGCCAGCCAAGCTTTCTTATATGTGCAAAGAATTCAGAACAAAGCCAGCAGGTTTTGGCACTAGCGCAGTCCATGGAAATACCTGTACCTGCATGTCTGTTGCCAATTAGGAGGTTATGTAATGTAGCCTGAGCCCATGGCCAGCTCCTCGAAGTCCTGGCATCACTCCCAGTTCTAATATTAGCAGGCCAGAGTGGTCGCTGCTTTGACTCTGTCAAAAACAGTCCCTTAGCAGAATTTTTGCCAGTTATCACTCAGGAGAGTTGGTGTTGTTGCAGGGATAGAGGAGCACACATAACAACATTTTCCAACTGTCTTTTGGTTTGCACATAGTTGAAGCTGTCCTTAGGCTGCTTAAGCAGTGCTTTCACAGGTCATTCAGAATCTATTTAAACAAATGAACTGGTTTTTTTTTTGTTTTGTTTTGTTTTTTTCATTTCATTGGTGATATTCTTTATATGCATTGTGGGGAAAAATGCTTGAAAACTTAGTGGCTTTTTTTCCCCAAGACATTTCTATGTGGAGCGGGTTGGCATGTAGAAATCATATCTCCACTTTGTTCTTGGCATGTTAATGGGCTGTCAGTTCGCAGGACCTTGCTTTTAGCTATATATTTGGCTGTTTATGTGAACAGTAATATAAGTTTGCTACTAATGGGCTAAACTAATGAAAAGCATTCAGCTGATATGGTGCTGTGTCCTGTACCTACATTCACAAACATTAAAAGAATGAAATTCTAGACTTTCTATCAACTTCCCTTTTTACTATGCATGAGTTCAATGGTTGATGTCAAAAATAATCTCTCACTGGTATTTAGAATCAAGACACATTTTGATATGTTTTTCTGTGATTTGTGGAACTCATGAAGAGCAATGCTATTCACCAGTAAAGCTTTTCTATTTCCATGCTTTTTTATGTCATCTTAACTTCTTATGTCCTTGATAACTCCCTTCTGCAGTATATGGTGTTCCTAAGCATGTTCCCTATTGCTTCCTGCCCATTCCAAATCCCATCTACCTTTTCTCTCATCTCTGGCTCTTCTGCAGCTATTTGTGTATTGATTAATCATTCAGTCTGTTTGGATACAACAGGTAAGTTGACTTTCCTGCCTTTCTTTCAGTTGGTGCCCTAATAGGATCCCTCTGTCAGCTGAGTATTCAGTTCCAGAAAATGTGTAGGACTTTAATCCATTTGAAATCACTTCTCCTTCAGCAGATTTAGTTGAAGCAGAGCAGTGCATCCATGAATTAATTATAAGACAGATGTCCTAATTGTGTTAGGTTTGCCTACTTAAGAAACCAGGCTAAAATTCAGGAGGCTAAATGAGCTGAATAAATTGAATAAAACAGAGTAATCCACACACTAAATCTTAAACCCAAATGTTAAAACATCAGAATGTTTCTGAAAGTGACTTTGGGTTATTTAATTGAAGGGTTTTGTTCATAAAATAGCGTTGTCATAGACAATGTTTTGCAGTCAAGATGTGAGATTATTCAGCTATTGGAATGTACCCTTTAAGACTTTTTTTCCCCTCTAGTGTAGGCATTTTTAATTTTATTTTTAATGCCATCAGTTTTTGAACAAATAAGCATGGCAAGCCATGTGTAATAATGTCCCTCATACTCTGTGTTGGTTCTTCAATCCCTCACCTTTATTGGTAGTTTATGCTGCAGGTCCTTGGGGAAGGAAGGAAGGAAGAAGCAGGATTGTAAAGCAGATTTTGTAGTGTTTTTTTCCCCTTCTCTTACCCCTGACATTAGAAATTCATCTGAGGAATTTCTGCCCTTGCACCATAGGACACTACTTTTTCATTTATGTCAGCAGATATCTCCAGCATCGAGCTATGAGTGAAATCAGGAAATTGTGAGACAAAATCTTTTTGGATGGACAAGGAAAGGACGGTGTTGGAAAGATTTGTTTGGTTTGTTTTATTCTAGGGGAAGTTTTTGATTAGGGTTCACAATGTGGCATCAAAAATATTTGTGCAGTAAATTTCAGGGAAATTAGAATAGGTGATAAAAGGTAGGAATTTTAAAGAATAGTGGTTTCAGTATTGGTTGAGAGCTGGAGGAAATTAGAGATGCAATCGTGTGAATCTGGAAAGGGACAAGGGAAGGGAAAAAAAGAAAATATTTGAAAACGTTACTCCAAGTGCCCAGGACTAGCTAAACCTCTTTAATTAATACTGTGTACCACACTACTGAGAGGAAATTTAGGCCACTATGACATGGGTACCATAAGGAAAAATCTGGACAGAATACAAAATGCCATTGATAGTAGCACTGTTTCTATGTTTGTTTTATTTTAATGTACACTTGCATTGGAATGATTTTGAGCTGACTACTGTAAATTGGACAGTCTGCATTTCAAAAATTCTTAATGCGTGATTTTTTTTTTTCTGAGGATTGGTTTGTTTGGGTTTTTTTAAGCATCAAGTAGTTAGATGAACAATTCCTGTAGAGAATTTTTTAATTTAAGGGACATCTTTAGCAGGGCTGAGCAGGGTTAAGGTTAGGGACTAGGAAAGCCACTTGAAGTATTATGCATAAACAATTCCTTTATGCTTGATAAAAGGTCTGGAACAATGGGCTGTAAAAGCTCTACATCGGATGTAGGGATGACTCCATTGCTGTCAGCTTTCAAATGGCCATCAAGGCCTCCCTATTAAGATTTTGGCTCAAACCCTGACACAGGAAATGTCAGGGCAAGTTGAGAGGTGAATCATATTCAGCTCTGCCTGGATGTGTGGCAGTGTGACAGTGCTGAGAGACTGAGGTAGCTCATTCAGGTCCCTGAGCTATGCCACATGCCTCCAGAGCTTCCTGAGCTGCCTTGGGGTGGGAAGGCTTAAGCCTTTGAGAATGTTTTCCACAGACTCTTGTATTTACAGTTTTGGTTGTAGTTTCCCAGTCCAAACTCATGTTTACAGTACATAATTGAAACTCTTTATTTGTTCTGATGATTTGTCATAAAGATACTGAAACAATCTTTTCTTGGTTTGTTTCTAAAGCTGAGCAAACAGTCATCAAGAGGTGCCTTCTATTTAGAATCCTGATCACAGCTTATTCCAGCTGTTACAGTAGTGTCAATACTTGCATTTGACTTACTGGTCCAATTGTGTCTTTTTTAGGTGGAACCCGTCCTTTGGTAAAAGAGTGGTTTGTCTATTTTGGAAATCCTCTCAAGCAGCCGGACCTGATACAACCTGTACAACCTCCTGTTACAGGTAGAATAAAAATGTGTATAAATCTAAACTGAAAGAACCACTTCACTAAAATGAGGTTGGTCAATGCATCATGTTTGATACAGAATCCAGGATGACTGTGAAGAACAAGGAGCTGAAGAGCTGCACACTTGTAGTTGCTTTTAATTACCCTTTGTAATTATAATAGGATTCAGCTTTGAGATACATGTTTTTACTGGGGCTATGGTTAAACCCAGTGCTAATTCAAGCATCCATTCAAAAATGCAGACAGTTTCTTAGAAGTTCTAAATACTGCTCTGAGGCCAGGCTAAGCGGTGTGTTGGGCCATATTAAAACTTGTCCATTAAGCTGTTTGACAAATTTTGTTAATGAGAACAGTGGAGAATGGAAAAAGGAGTCATTTTTATATAATCTCTGACAACCCAGAGAGAGATTCCAGCTTTTAATTAAAAAAAAAAAAAAATTGACAGTTTCTGTGAAGCTGTTTCTGCTCTCTTAAGCCTTAAGTATTTTATGTGGTTTTGTCTTCTTCCCTTTGGTAAAAAAAATACATTAATGAGCACTCTTAGTGAAATTGTAGTTATGAAAAATGTGTTACATTTATGAGGATGTATCATACATTTCAGTGAAAAGATTGAGCACTGTATATATGTAATTGTGTGTATATCTATACAATTGTATCATGCAGCATAGGTTTAGGATGGGAAGTAAACAATTTTATTATGTCAGCAGGAAAATTGTTCTAAGTGTTCATTTGTCCACACAGTTGTAGTCATCCTTGATCTCACAGCTCTCAGCCCTTTCTCTCTCTGTCATCTGTTAGCAAATGGATCAGCAACTCAGAGATTTTTCTAGTCTTTCACATGAAATGTGTTTGTTCCACTGATACACAATAGCATCGATATCTTGTTAAGAAAAGTTACTGGCTACTCAGCTTTTGGAGAGTAATTACCAGTGCCTCTTCCCTCAGCATCCAGAGCCTTCTGTAGTAGTTCTTGTGCTGATATGGTCTAAATCCAAATTCAGAAGCTGAAATGCAGGCTCTTCTTTGTAAATTTATAGTAAATTTTCTTTTTCGGTATCCAAAGATTGCATATTTATATTTATATTTGAAACTCATATATTTTATGAGAGCCCTTGAATTCGAAGATGAAGGAAAACCAGTTGCTTTTTAGATATCAGCCTTTTCAAAATCCTTTTTAAAGGACAGTTCAGAAAGAAATAGGTTATATAGATAAAGTACAAAAGAGATTTTATTTACTATACAGTACTTTCACTGTTCAGTACCCCTGAAACAATATTAGGAGAGTGATTATCTAATTGGTTTTATAATAGCATGAAATTGTTGTGAAATTTCCCAACTGTAATATGAATATGCAGAGTGAAAATTGATCAGTTTATCCTGTGCAACTGTTTTATTTCAACATACAGTGCTTTGGGAACATGCTGCAAAACAAGGAAACAAAACTCAACAAAGTACAAACCATACCTATGTAGTTACATTTCAAATTGTCTGGCAAATATACTGTATTTATTGTTGTGATATTTTCCATCCCAGATAGTATACTTCTTTCCTCTCTTTCCAGAGAATCCACTTAATTTCATGTACTCTGGTTCTATAGCTCTGAATACATACAACACATAGAACCCACCTTCATGTTGACAATAAACAGGATTTTAAGTGTGTTTGTTTATAGCAACCACATAAGTGGAGTTTATAAAAACAGGATCTTCTCAGATACAATCTTTACAAACTCAGTAATGAAAGGCTGTTCAACCAGACTATTAAGAAATGGGAGGAGGACTTTTAGTGTTTATTTTTAGTGCTCTGTTGTCATTCCTTCAGCAGATAAATATTTTTCTAAAATTTTTGCAGTCCATATTTGTATGCCTTACATTCACTCATGCATCTTTGATTTTCCACAGCATGACTTTCTAATTCACCAAATAAGGTTCTCAACAGCACATCACATTTTTCAGACAGAGATCATATTTAGAACTAAATTTAAAGTTGTTTTAGGAAGTTAAAATTCAAGGCTGTCAATCAAGATCAGGTTACTCAAAAAGACAAAAGAGAATTTTACCAAAAACCTATTTGAAACATCAAAAGTGCAATTAATTTGGGAAGGCTTTTTATCTTTTTTGAAAAAAACTGATAACCTGATAATCAAAACTACTTTAGAGCTGTGCTGAGATTATATGGAAAATCCTGACTCTCTTCCAGTCTGATTTAGATTAAAAAGTCTAAAGAAACTGTGAATTTTGAACTGTAGTGTACATAATTATAAACACTTTAAATTTTGCATTGATCTTTAAAAAAAAAAAGTAGAATTCCTACTAACTTTGTATGTGTATATAAAACAGCAGTAGTGCCTTGCATCTGGAAAGGCTGCAGGTGATAGATTGAATGTTAGCTTTTTTTAAAAGCGAAATATCGAATCCCAGGTTGGTAAGATTATAACTTAAAATATATTTAAAATATAATATGTATTAACTATATTTTTTATTTTTGAGAGACATCTTCTGAATTAGCATCTGTGCTTGCTTGCATTGTCTGTGTCTTCTTTCTTCTTTTTAGAATGTTTCTTTTCAGTTGAATGAATATGATCATGATTTACACACATTGAGAGCAGCACTTATATTGATAAAAGGTGTCACTGACAAATCAATTTTGTTAGAAGATCTATGATCTAGGAAAATACTGTTTCAGATCCATATCTTCTGAACATAGCAGCTATATTTGATACATTTGCAATTTATGTGGAGCAGAAGAAGTTCTAAAGTCTTTGCTGGAAATGTATAGATTCTGCTGTTAATTGTATTTCTGATAATGCATAGGATATTGTAGCTTCATACCACAGAGTTTGGGTGTACTTTCAGTATTCTAATCATTGCATTCTTCATGAATGTGTCATGAATATGTTTAAGTTCAAAATGCTGTCTCTGTCATTAATGGTCAGATGTAATTGGCATTTGAGCTTTTTGGCCACAGTTGTTGAGAAGCTACTATTGACTGTTCCTAGCAAGTACATTTTTATAAGCTTATTTTTATTGCTCAGTATTTACATGAGCATGTAAAAATGAAGAAATATTACAGTTCTGTTATTGGTGTTATAAAAAAAATTTCAATAGTCATTACTTCATATATACATGAACATTTACTATTATACATCTTTATACACAGTAATGATGTGTTTCAAGTCGCTACAAATGTGAGGATCACCTTAAGTGTTGAGTTAAATGATATAATAGAATTAATGCATTCCGCAACTTTTGCATATATTGCATACTCATAAAAAATAATTGAAATTCAAACAGATGAAATAAATATTTATGTAGTCCCTTGAAGTGCTTTTGCTTCTCATGCTGTTTTCTATATGATAATGGTATTAAATGTGTGAGTATAAAGGAAAAAGGTCAAAAGTGATTTGTCCATGCTTTTTTTTTTTTTTTTTTTTTTAACTTGTGGGTTGTCTATTTTTGTGTTTAGGCAGGTAATATCTCAAATCCATGGAGATCTAATTAAAGCTCCTCTTCTGGGGGCTCCTGAGGACTGCAGTTCACATAGTGCTGAATATGGTTTTTACACAATTTTGTGAGTGTTGGGAGTAATTATGTTTGCATATGTTTGTGGAATTTATGGAAAATTGTGGTTCCTGCTACCTCAACAGATAATTTTGTCATTACTAGTCTTTATAGTAATGATGTTTCAGTTAGGCACATATAAATATGTTTTGGTGTGTTTTCCTTTTCTTACTCAGTTTTGCTTGTTTTTCTGGTTAATTTAGTAAATATATAGACATGTTCAGAAAATAAAATATTTCTTCTGCCTATCCAAGTAGATTTATATTTCAGAAATGTTTTTTAATTACTGTAAATAATGTAGTGAGCATGTACATGAAGCAGAGAGAATTTTGAGGGTCTACTGTAGATGAATCTTATATTGCTGTGGTCTGCATGTATGGTGTGGGACAGTCATTAAACATTAGAATATTTGTTTCTTTGTTTTACTTATATTTAATTTCATTTGATTTAATAGATTAGTCTTTGGTATTACATGGAATTTTATTACTTGAAGAAGAGAACCCTTCAGAAAAAAAGCCCTTTTTGTTGGTGTGTTCCAAAAGGACACAGCATCAAATTTTCTTTCCCAGAGTAAATAACTCACTTTTTTTTTCCCAGCCACAAATAGATGTTTTGGAAAGTGTAAAAAACTGTTTATGGAAGAGATGTCTCGAATTTTTGTTGCATTCGCTCAGTAAAGATCTATAATCTTGAATATTGACAAAGTTTATCAGTTTACTCTGAAGAAAGAAGGATTTCTGGTTTTAGGTATGCCCCTGGATGCAGAAGAGAACTTTTCTTTTAACTGATTTTTGTTGTATCTCTTTGTGTGTGGAAACCATCAAAACTATTTGAGTTTACCCATGTACAGATTGTCTCGCACATCAGGGTTGCTTAGGCTTGGCAGCAAAAGTTGGCACTTTTTTGGTTTTGTGCATGTTATATTTTATTTTCTTCCTGGAAGTCAGTCTCTGCTGTTCTTTTTTTACTTAAGGCAGCAATTTCCATTATCAAAACCAGTAATGTGAGTCTGTACTGTGCTGTCTGTACTACCCCACTCACTGCCACTATTTATGATATCTCTTACCTGCATTTCTACCTCCAATCAAGCAATTGGTTTGTTGTTTTTTTTTTTCTTAATAATGCATTTCCCTTAGAAATAAGGTTAGGAACTTACAGATTATATGATAGTAGTTCTTTTTATGGTTAAAACTTTTGACAGGCAAGTTAGCCTTAAAAATAGTAAAGGAAACATCCATCAGGGAGATAAAAGAAAGAAAATACTAATTTTTCTTCTAGTTTCCCCCTCTCTGAAGAATTAGTACCATTTGGTTAATGGGCTTTCCTGGCTAAATAAACATCATCTATGTAGATTTCAGCACCTTGTCACTTTAACCGTTTATTATCACCAAGTGTTCCTAACTGGTCTGCAGCTGCTGCATGTCACATAAAAAAGGAAGAGGTGTTACCAAATGTAGCTTAATTAGTCCACATTTAAAATTCACACCTCGTTTTTATTTAACTACAGAAGCAGCTGTACTTTATGGTCCGATTCTGTCTTTTATTGAGATTCTCAGGCATAACCAGTTCTCTGTTCTGTTATTTCACGTGCATCAGTGTTTATTTTGATAACAGATTAAATGTAATTTAAATGAGGAGCAAATTTTGCATTAGCCCACACGTGTCACAAGCTGGGCGATGGCAGCATGGGGTAAATATTAAGGATTTAGAGACAAGCATAATGATAGTAGAGAAGGTCTGGAAAGATCCATTATTCATAACTGATGACAGTTCTTTTGTGTGTGTTTGCAACAGTGTTTCATACAGTAGCCTAGGAAGTGAAAAATACCAGATCTCTGATTTTTCCCAAACTGGAACGTGCTGCAGAGGAGCCAAACCTACACAGTGCCTAGTGGAGAGTGCCTGCTCACCACTGAGTGGCATGGGTGTTCATTGAAACAGGTGATCATGAGGGAGACACTGTGGGCATCCTTCAGGGACCCCTGGTATGTTAACTCCAGCAGAGAGAGAGGAAAACAGACCTGGTGGTTCTCTGCTGAATCACTGTTTTACAGTGAAGTGAATCTCATTTAATGCTGTGCATCCCCAAAGGAAAGAACACACTTGGAGGCAGACTTTGCCCTTGCGTAGGTTAAAGGCTTGCTGTCTCAAGATTGTCTGTGTTATTGTAAGGGTTGAATTCAGTCCACTCTGCTTAAACATGCCTGTATTCAATAAATTTGGTTTAAATTACAGGCCATTTTCTTTCATTGATTTTTTTTTTTTTTTTTTTTTTGGTCAAATGCAAGTTTTGTCAAATACATTTTATTTTTGACTCTGTGGTCCTGGCGAGTGCCAAGAGCATTTCATTTCCTTTCCTGCCAGAGCAGTCATTTCCTTTCAGATTGTAATGAGGTAGACATGTTTCATCTTGTTGCTGCTGAAATAAAATAATGGATTTCTTTTGTAGGTGGAACACCTAATTTGAAAACTCTGTGGCTTGCCAAAGGGCCTGACGTGGAGAAGCAACGGTATAGTACATTTCTGGCATGCTTTCACCTTCAAGATGAGATGGAAGAACTCCAGGCTCTGGAAGCACCTGTTGCAGGATTCTGCTGCTTGCTGGCCTATCTTATGATGCAGGTAAGAGGGACAGTTACTTTTTCCTCAACTGTCAGCCCTGGTAAGTGTGAAGGACAAATAAACTGTTTTTTGCTAGGCTGTGCTGGGCACTTCTCTTAATCCTTACTGTAGGCATAGTTGATTAAATATTATAGTACTGCATTACAGTACTTTTAATTACTCCACTTAGCATGCACCATCCTGTTCGAGAAATACTTGGGGTTTTTAGTAGCTAATCATAACTCTCACGTGCCTATGACAAAACCCCTTGGGCAGTCTAGCAGAGTATAAACTGAGGGATTTCCCCTGCTCTTTGGGACCTGTTTGCAAATTAAAGTTGCTCCTTTTGTATTTCCTTTGTGTCATCAAAAGGAGACACCCCCTCAGGTGACTATGCAGACTGTGCAAACAGACAATATAAATATTTAGTCATCTCTACTTTTTCATGCCTTCTTGTCAGTCTACTAATTTTCAAGCCAGAATTGAGGATATGGCTCTTCTCACTAAATTCTGAGTAATAGGGGATCATTAGGTAGCACTTCTGTTATAATTCCAAATACCTGGCATCCTTCAGATTACTTTAATTGTAATAAAAAGGGACACAAGATTAAATACAATATTGCTTCATTATTTACTTTTCTCTTAAGTATTTAATATTTTGTCTGTACTTGCCACATTTCAAATGGTGATCTCACAAGCAGATTTTCCTCTCTGAGGATGAGCAAATTATGCATTTATCTAATCTGATAAGCTCAGCTTCACTTGTACTTAAACTGAACTGCATTTTGTCTTTTGTTTTGCTTTTTTAGACTTCAGATTTGTACAGACATTTTTGTTTTTTAGACTACAGATTTTTAGGTGTGTGATACATGAAAACAAGTTCTCCCTGACTTTTCCTTTCATTTCCCTTCATGTGTTTACTCAAATTTAGATGACATATTGAGGAAGTACATATGGGAATTACACAAATGATCCGTATGGGTAATTTTTTTTTCTTTAATATTTGTATAACAGGATACAAATTGAAAATTTTTTGAAGCTAATACTTATTAAACATAATTTCATGCCTTGTAATTTCAAGTCAGTTGGATATATATCACATACCTACATTTTAACATACTTGAAGTGTTTCTCCTATTAGAATGTGAAAATGCAGTTTCCTTTATCACTATTTCACTTATTTATTGACTTATTCTGTGCACCCTTTCATGAGAAGGGGGATTAAGAAGAGGAGTAACCGGATGAAACACCTACAGAAATGTGGATTTACTGAACATTGATCACAAGCTATTAATAAAATAAAAAAAAAAAAAGCTTGTCAGGAAAATGGTTTTCAGAACTGATTATCCAATGGCCACTATTATAAAGAGAGATGAAATCAGATTTACAGCTCTTGCTTTCAAAAGGAGCAACAGCAGAGAGATCATGCAAAGGGCACAGTTTGATGGAAGATTTTTCATGGCAGTGCCAGTTTCTCAAGAACTGCCCCATTTTCCTGATTCTCTTCTGCCCTTGGAGTTGCACTGATACAGTCTACCCTGGGAGCCAGACTGGGGAATTGATTTGAGTTATTTTAAACTTTGGTTATTTCTCTGATATTGTCTGTTAGTTCCCTTGGATATTTGAGAGGAAAACATGAGGGCAAGAGTGTCAGTGGCCATGCTTTGAGCTGGCCATATTGCTTCCATTTGTTCTATAGCTGAGAAAACAAGGCTTGTCTAGCTGGATTCTGACTCTTGTCTTTACACTTTGGTCTTAAATTTTTATTAGAGAAGGAAAGTGAATTGTCTCCTAAGAAATTATTTAAGTTGAGAAAATTGTAGGTTGCCTTGAAGCAGGCCTGAAGTCTTCCTTCAGCTCATATGAGGGAAAATAAAATTCTTTAAAATTTCATTACTTATAATTGAATCTAAGCTAAAAGTGAGGGTGTTGCAGGAACCAGCATACTAACCAACCCATCTGGCTTCCTTAGAATGTATGTGCAAGTATGTAATGAAAACTTCAGATGCATTTTTTTAAGTAAGAAAAAAAATCCAGTAAACAAAAAATATGTAAAAAAAGTGTTAATATGAAAAATTTTTTTTTTCAAGTCTACCTTTCAAATATTCTCTAAATTAAGAACAAAAATAGCAAAAAAAATTAAAAAGTATTAGGTCTGTCTTTAAAGTTGGCAAAGCAGTGAATGAGTTCAAATCAAACAGTGAAGCCTCCAGACAAAGGGGAATTTTCTCTTTCAATCTCTAACAGTTTTGGATTAAATCTTGACAGTGGAACTGTGATAACTCACCAAGTTTGATTACTGAATAAAATACTTCTCTGAATAAGTGTTTTTATATTCATAAGCATTTTTGGCTGATCTGTTAGGGGCATTTTCTTGCTGTTGTCCTTGCAAGCAATCTTTGATTTCCTTTTCTTAGGACAAATTTGTGCAGGTTTTAAGAATTGTTTGTAGATAAAAATCACTTCTTCTGTTACTTCAGTGTATGAAACGTGCAGGTTTAGTAAACCTCTCTTGTTGCCACCTACACAAAGGTGAATTACAGGGTAAAGTAGGGCCATTATCAGATCTTAGCAGACAGGTGGAGTTAATGAATACCAAGGAGCGTTTTGAAAGCTTAAAATGTTTCTGATATCCTCCACATTCTTGTGCCTTATGCAAGACTTAACAGCATCATAGAGGAGAAAGTATCTTACAGTGGGACAAGCAGTGGTGCTTGATTTACAAAAAAAAAAAAATCTTGAATAGTGGTTGAATGATTTTTTTTCCTATTAAAAGAAAGGCAATGCAGAATTTTTGTCAGTCTCTTAAGTGTTCTGTACTCCCACAATGCACATTTCCACATTTTGCAAGAGAAATCTTTCCTCAAGTTCCAATTGATAAGGAATTGTAATGCTCTGTGGATCTCACTTTGGAGCTCTCTGTATATTCTCAACTGCTATAGCAGATAAGTGGTCTTGGTGCACTTGTGTTTTGTAAGAGGAAGGAGAGGATTAGAACTCTGGTACTGTCATGGAATCATGCCATGCTCTCAAGGTGCTGTGTTTCTTCTGAGCTGATCAGGTGCCTCTGCAACATCTCTAAACACCTTTTCACAGCAGAAAAATTGTCCATTCCCCCTTTACTGATAGAATTGAACTGTTACATCAATTTAGACATGTCATTTCCTTTTCCCCACTTGAACATTTTAGATTTTAGTTTTAAGTTTTTCCCTGCTTCCATATGTAGCCTAAAAACCTGAAAGAAATCAAATATGTTTTGATAAATCCTGAAATTTAGGTTAAAATAGGTAATTGAAATATTTTTCAATATTTTTGAAATTTCTAACAGTTAAATGTGTAAGCATTTTTTAAAAATTCCTAATGATCATCATATCTGGGGCTCATTGAGGTGGTTTTTATCCTATGTCTTGATTATAAAGGAATTTATTTTGGTTTGTTTGTTTGTTTGTTTGTTTGTTTACTGTGTTTGATGTAACAGAGAGGGAGAAATTTCCTGTTATTAAGAAACTCCAAGGGAAGTGAGAAAGGAAAAGTGAAGGGTGGGCATTTTGTTTGATGTGTGGAAATTCATGTGTATGCACTGTACCAAAGATTTGGGGTATGCACTTGCTTCAAGCTGTGAAAGAATGTATTTTGTTCCCTGTGTGTTTTCCTGGATGATGCATTCCTGGTGGTCATCATTACATGAGGTCACTGTTCCAAGTTTGATCTGCTTGTGCAAGAGGATTCAATTTTCAGAAAGGTCCTCATCAGAGCCTTCAATAATGTAGCATTTTTTCATCTGTTTTAGGTCAGTAGCCTCTCTCTGGAGGACTTAAATGCATTTCTGGCACTCATTCTCTGCCTCAAAGGGAAATCAGCAGCTCAACTGACAGGCCTGCAGGTATGGACTGGAATAATTGTAGCATGAAATACTCATGGAAATATTGTGATAAATGTTTTGGGGGTAAATCATTCTACATTAATTTTTTTACAGATACAGGAGCTAAGGGTCAGGGTAAATATATAGGCTTTTCATGTGCTATATTTTATGTGAATACTTATATTTACTAATCACACCAAAAATTAAAATGGAAGGGACATTTTGTAGTGATTGCAATCCTAGAGTGAGCAACTTATTCTCAGAATTCCTCCTTCCTTATCTTCCAAACTTCCATCTGATGAAAAATTGTTAACATGAATCCTGTCATACAACATTTCTTCATTTTTTTTTTACTGAGGAGAACTTTGATTTTAAACATGAGTTGTATAAAAATCTCTAGATTAAATTAAATTTCGGTATTACTGTTTGAAGGAGACTACAAACAGTATAAACCTAACCAGAATAAACTTACTTAATGTGACACACTGCAGTGAAAACTATTTGGATTACACTATTTTGTAAGTATTTTGGATGTTATTTTAAATATTTTATAAATACTCCATGAAAATCTGTTTTTTCCTTTCTTATCTTCTGCCTTTCCACACGTGGATTGAAGGCTCCTAAATGGTTTTGTCAACTGCTATTTTGAGTTGTGGGACTGTTCAAAGAAATGGAATGGTTAGAGCCTTAACACATCTTCATTCTGTAAATCTTGCTTGGATTTCCAAAAAATTCCATTTCTTTGAACAGTCCATAAGAAAATTTTGAAAGTATTTTTTTGTTGATATCAAGGTAACACTCCTGTTACTATCCATGTATTTCTAGTGCACAAGTACCAAAATAACAGAACCAGTGTGATCCCAGTTCCATTATTTGGTTCCTTATAACAGATGAAGTCCAGGCTCCTATAAGTTTCTTCAAAGTCATCACAAATTTGATTTGTAGCTGACTGTGTAACAAAAAGGAAGCAATGAAATGAAGGCAATAGGGAACACAGCAGAAATGTAGGATTTATTTCTGTCAGATACATTACTGCACACAGTGTTGCACTCAGTAGTGGGAGAATCAATAGTTCAAGTCTGCGTGGCAGTCATTCAGCAACAGCATAAAGGAAATCAAGCCCAAACAGGAAGTGTTGAAACAACTTGTTTATAGATGCATTTACAGGGATTGTTCCATAATTTTCTAAAGTGCTTCTAAGTTTATTCTGCTTGAATTAGAGGTCTTTCTTTGATTCATTGTGTTGTGGCTCTTTGAAAATACAAACCTGCATCCAAATGCATAACATTAATCAGTGTATGCTACCTATCAGCATTGTGCTGATTGAAAGTTGTTTACAAGATTTTGTTATTTAGCCACAAAGCTTATGGCAGATCAGCTGTGCACACAGAAGTGCAGGAAGTGTGAAGCTGGTCTTACACTGTGTCATGTATCACTTTATGAAGTGGACAGAATGTTGTTGGAATTTACTTCTGCATGCCATTGGCAATTCCTTTCCAAAGTTATGTCACTCTGCTGCTTATATAAGCACTTCATGTACTGTCCCACAATGCCTTCTGCTGTGCTAGAAACCAGCACAAGATCCATGTAACATAGCTGAAATTTTTTGTATCAGGCCACTTTGTATATCAGCTCCTCATCTTATTACATCAAAATTCATGGTAGTGTCTTTGGTAATTGTTTGAACCAGAATAAATCTTTTTGAAGGGAATAGTAAGGAAAGATTTTGGTCTCTTTCTCTTCTGAGGTTGTGAATATATAAACAATAGTCTCAAAACTTTCCCTCATTGCCTTCAAATTAACCTCTTTTCCTGTGTTTTGATGACCAGACTTTCCCTGTGGAAAAAAGTTGCTGTTTCTTAGTTGTATGTGTATCTGTGTCGTGTCAAGCTGTATCAAGAATAAAGAACTTAATAATGTCCTGGGAATTCTCTCTTGAAAGGGCAGGGGACTAAATAAATAGAATATTTTATAAAAATATTCTAAGAATAATGATCAATAAAGGAAGCTTTCTGAGAATTACTGTTCAAGCATCTAATTGTCAAGATCCCATCTCAGAATAACTTAAACAGTTTTTACTCATTACTGTGTTCATTTTGTCATTTTACAAACTTGAGTTATGCTCAGTAGAATTATTGAGTTATTTTAATAGTGAATAAAGTATCAATAGGTATTTAGTAGCTTATTTTTTCTAGATATTTGTGTTTAAAATCAAAGGATCCAAGTGCAATACACTAACATGCAGTTGATTATTAAATGGAATTTACAGTAAGAAATCAGGAATAGAGTTTATTCTGTTTACCATAGTTTTTGTTCTCCATTGAAAAGTTAAAAGCAATGCCTAGAAAGAGCTAAATCACAGAGCTTCCAAAGAAAATGGTAAAATTAGTCAGCATCTGCAAAATTTTTTGAAGGTATTTTCTCATTTGCCATTTTGGATTTAACATTATAATATTATTTAAATGTAGAAAAAAGTTTATTTATTTTAAATATCTCTTTGAAAAACACTAATTTGATTTTAAAAAGTTATCTCTTTCTGTAAAGAAGCCAATTAGCAAATATGTTTTAGCAGAATACCCAACTTCCACTATGAAATATGGGAGGAAATATAAATAGAGCCCGTTCTGATGGAATGAAGAGAGCATTTCAGCCTTCACTTTCAAATCTACTTTCTAATATGCTGTCCATATTTCATAGTTAATGAGATCCATAAACCCACAAGTCTATGAAACAGAGAAGTCTATGGTTTGAATAAAGTGGGTTAAAGCCATAAAAAATATAGTTTATCTCATGCTGAAAGAAAGTGGGCTGTGAACATGTAACAACACTATACATTAAATATTACTTTCTGAGAATAACATAATGTTTATACATGAAGATTTGATTATTTTTTCAAGATCGATGGTTTCAAAATACCAAAATGTGCACACGATAAAAAAGACATTTTTCTGGTTGGACTTTTTCTTGTTTTCTTATGGTGCCCCCCTTATATGGTAGATTAGCATTCTACTTTGCCCAAGCCTCCCATAGAGCTTATACATAAGGTCAGAATTAAATTTTGGACCCCAGGTTGTCTAGTTCCCTTCTTTCTATTTTAATCTGGTGTGTGGTGTTGGCAAAAAGCCCAGAGAGCCATCAGTCTAACTTTGAGGCCATTGCAGAGAAAAAGACGCACCAGCAGTTGTGCTTCCAGACTCATTTCTTATATTGTGCTGGCCTTGGTTGTTTACAAGTGCAATTACAGTAATGCATGTGAAATACTGCCCAAAGAGGAAAAAGCATAATGAATTATAAATGCAATTACATTTTTTTCTAAGATTACTCTAAATATGTGACAATATGAAAAATTTGCGTTGGAGGTGTAAAACTGTGAACCACAACTTTTCTGAAAGTTGTGACCAAAGATGAAATGGAAAAATTTGGTTAAAAAGGAAATAAAAACTGGAAATTGGTAGATGAATTTTGGGTCCTGATAAATTATTTTAAAAGTTAAATGTATGTCAGAAAATAGGAAATCAAAGTTAATAGCAGATGCATGAGTGGACATACACATCACTGCTGGAATTTAGGGCATTTGCAAACCCTTGATAGCTTTGCTTTAAAATGTCCCATTTTTCCAGAATATCAGCTTAATAATAACATCTTTTGTACCACTTGTAAAAGGAGCAGTTTGGCTGTGTATGAGGTATAAGACAGTCAATTGCTGAAATATATTCCTTCAATTTTTAAAGAGTTTTTTGTTATTCAAAATTGTTACTGATGTGAAATGAACACAATCATTTTAGATGAAATTACAAAATTCAGAGAGTCTCTGCTACTTGATTGCAAATGAACTTTTACACAATCTGCATTAGGTATTAGGTATATTTAATTACCTTTTGGAATAATAATAGTAAGTATAAGAAGAAGTACTTAGCTAGTTAACTAGTTTGAAAGCTGGAAATAGCTTTAGCAAGAGTTTTACTTGCACAGAACTTCTGAGTAGTTTTCATTGTGCAGCACCGTGGAAGCAAAATTACCTTGGTTTTATACCTTGGTTTACCATATTACACAAGGTCTTTTTCTCTGAATATTTTCCTTAGGGATACTTGGCCACATCCATGCAAAACAGTGGTATGTTTTAGAGTCATAAGTAGTAGTGTAGGTGTCTTGGTTGGGATCACTCAGATTCAAAGAAGGATGCTGCTGCATCTATTCTGTTGTTTTTCTTCTGTGCCATCCAGACAGAAAGGCAAAAATAATACCCAGATTCTGAACACTCGATAATTTCAATTTCCTGATGCGTTGGCAAGACAAGCTATGTTTGTCAACACCACTATGTATGATATTTTTCAAACAGGCCCCAAGAGCCTTTATGAGCTATCTGTATTTTTAAAAATATGATTATTGAAAAAAAAGCAGTTTTTCTCCCAGGGAGTGTATATTGTGTCTGTGTGACTCTTTCCTAATTAATATTTGCCTGAAGTCTAATTGGATTGAGTAAAACATAAAATGCAAGTAAGAATATTGTAAAGATCTTAGGGATAAACCCTTCTTATATACAAAGGACCTGCTTCTGTAATGTAAATTAGTATTAACTAAAATGGAATTTGAGTGCATTCCCAGATGCTTTACTGAATCAGGGTTCATATTCCCTTAAAATTTGCGTCTGTCAAAAGTGTTTTAAAAATTCTAGGTGAGATTGTAACTGGCAGATGGTGGAGAGCAGAGGGGATTGAGGTGATTTGCTGATCTTGGCATTGCTCCCCAGCCCATTTTCTCATCTGTGGTCTTCAGGTTTCCTCAGTGTTCTGGGCTAATCTGGAACTAAAGTGCAGCAGTATGGGATGTGTATTTCAAGTTGGTATTGGTTCAGTCCCTGTTCAAAATTAGAAATATTCTTCTCATATACTCAAGATCTTAAATGAACCAGTCCAAATAGAAAGTTCCACTGCACTTACATGGGTCAAGCATTAGTGCAAATACAATTGTTTCAGGAGCTGTAGTTCCTCTCTACTTACAGCACTTTTCAAAGACCCATGTCGAAATTTGTAGCTATTTTCATAACCATCTTTTGAAGTTTGGAAAATAATTTTCTTAGTCCACTGACAACTAGCTCTACCTTTTTTTGCTGCTGTTGGTTCATAGGCATATTAAAAAGAAATCTTGGACTTAACAAACCTATTCAACTTGCAGACAAGATTGTTGTTCTGCCCCACTCTCCCCATTTTCTTCGTGACGAAATTTGGTATATTTATTAGTATTATTAGAGTCTATTTCCCTGAACATTTTTTGTAGATGATGTGAGCCCCAATGCCAGAATTCACATAGCTGTGTAAATTCTATTATATAAAATTGGCACAAATACAAACCACAGCATAACTAGATCACAGAACTGTCAAGCTGGAAGAGGCCTCCAACATCATCTAGTTCAACCATAAGCCCAGCACCACCATAATTACCCCTGAACAACAACCCCAAATGCCACCTTCAGATGCTTCTTGAACCCTTCCAGAGTTGGTGATTTCACCACCTCCCTGGGCAACTTATTCCGGAGCCTAACCACTCTTGCGGTGAAAAAAAATTTCCTATTATCTGGTCTTTATCTCTCCTGGTGCAGGTTAAGGCCATTTTTATCTCATCCTTTCATCTGAAGCATGGCAGAAGTGACCAGCCCTCACCTCACTACAGCCTCCTTTCAGGTGCCATAGAGAGCTGAGTTGTAGGTCATCTCTTCCACTTTGTGAAAAAAATTCATTTGTTTAGATGGATTCAGTTTGCCCAGGGAGAAAATCTTGTGCAAGGCTTTCAGCAAGGGTCTTAAAAAGAGGATTTTCATTCCTTTGTGGAAGATGGTCTTGCATTTTTCTGCATAATTGTGTTAAGTTTGCTGTGCGTTTCTGTGAGTTTTCCCCTTTACTGTCCTGTAGCTCATAATTAGCAAGGTTTCAAGAACATGGAAATAGCAGCAATGTTTCAGTTATAAATTGCTTTTAGACTGTATATAGCTTAAAGAATATTTCAGGATGCTTAAGGTAAAAGACACTCTGGAATTTCAGATAAGAAAATTGCTGTTAATTTTTAATCCATGCCAAATAATATTGCAGGAAGTGAAACATATTTGTTAGTAGTGAGGGTAATAAAGCTCTCCCAAAATATCAAGCAAACTGACAGCTTTGAAAAGTCAGAGATAACTTATAATAGAGAGGGGAAAATAAAGATTTCTGGTATCAACTGGCATTTTCCTGCCAAGTTTGTGTTGGTCAAAGTGTACGTTTACTTCTGAGTTCAATAGCACTCACTTCCTTGCGTACTGTATGCTGGAAGAAGCCAGCAGCCCATGAGGCTCGGAGGTGGTGTTTGCATGGCACAGGTGGAGTTGCTCCCCGCTGCCTTTGAGGGCTGACCTGTGTCCCCCAGGGCAGGTGACATCCAGGGGCTGGAGCAGGGAGGGAAGGGAGCTGTCGGGAAGCGGTGGCACGCGCGCACCTGCCCGGCATCTGCTCGGGGCCGCCTGCACCTGCCCGCGCGCCGCTGTCACACCCGAGCAGGAACGTGAGCTGCACATCTGTCCCTGGAAAAAGATGCAGATGGCTGTGTGCACCTTCAGAGAAGCCAAGTGTTTGCTGAAATGAGCCACTTAGAGGTGGATGCCTTTATAGGCTTATGGTTACAGTACTTTGCTGGACGTACTGGAGGTTTTCAAATTACTATAGTAGAAATGTTTATCTGGAAGATATCAGAAACAGCAAGAACTGATTTGTTCCCTTTCTTTTCAAGTATATTCTTGATTGACATGGCCACGGATAAAAAGTCAAGACAGTGTCCAGTTCATATCTGTTGCTTCTTTAACTTTGGCCAAATTGTTCCATTCTTTCTTGTATTTTAGGTCTTGTTTGTAACAGTAGTCTCAATAATACAAGGTTTTTAGCCAAAAGTGCTGTGTGAAAGTGAACTTTTAACATGTTAACATTAATACTGATATCATACATGTATTCTCCTCCCCTTCATCTTTTTTTGGGGTTATTTAATTTGATGTTTACTGAGAAACAGCTGACATGTGGTTGAAGGTACTTTTTATAAAGAAATGGAGCTGTGTTAAGAGAAAAGTGATGCAGGTATATTAAATATCCCTTACCAGCATTATTTTTTAGCATCCAAAGACATCATCACTTGTTAAGACATTCTAAGCCCAATGATGCACGTGAGGAAAGAACAAACAGGGACAATAAGCACCAAATGTGTAAAGGTAGTTGTGTATTACCTCCAAAGAAAATTTATGATTTTTGGAAAGATTTAGTCAATTGTTTCTAATCTCATCAGCATGTCAGCATGTTTAACTTTCTAGCAAAATCATACAATTTAATGTTGTATTTGTACCCTGAGGCTCCAGTACAATAGAGGAATAGTTCAGGTTAGGAGCAATGGTAAGTAGTATTTTTCAATTACAGGAGGCTGAAAGCATAGTGATGTTGCAGGAAGTTTATTTTGGCACAGCACCTTCTGCATTAAAAAAAAAAAAAAAAAAGGTACTCTTTGTTTTAAAACGGCTGTGGATCAGTTCCTGAGGCTGAAATGTGAAATGTTATCAGCAAAGTGCCTGCAGAGTCCAGTGCTGGCTGAAGGGCTGCAATGCCAAAGTTTGGCTTATTACAGAGCATGCATTTTCTTTAAAACAGCATACTACTCTGTATTCAATAAGTCTTTAAAAATGGCCAAGTTACTCTCACATAAACTCTTTCTCTATTTATTTTTAATTTGCTCTGACATAGTGCTAACACAAGCAAATGTAAAATGCTACCTGTAAATAATTTTATTTTTGTTAAAACTTAAATTTTTAGTCAGTCCTTGAATAGCTCAGAAGACCATCTTTTGCAACAGCTGTGTGCACCAAACCAGGATTCTCTAATTTCTCTGTATGCATTCATCTAAACCACAGCACAGCATTGGCATTCTTGTGCCAAAAGGCAGCAACTTTCAAACTGTGTGGCAGTTTTCCATTTTGAAAGGAATATGTGCTCTGGAAGTGGATTCTCTATTGTAGCTTAGTTTCAAATTAAATCCTGATATCTTGAACATCCCTGATCACAGGTTACAGTTTGTCAGTTCCCTTCACAGGTCATCTGAAATGCTGCTGCATGACTCGTTTGATTTGTCTTGGAGCTGTCATGAAAGCAGACAAGTTCTTCTCTTCCTCCTCAACCTGTGGACTTAACACCTAGAAAATTCCTTAGCCGAACTGTTTACTGTGGACCATATCACTTCAAAGGGTGAACCGCAGTATCAACAATCTTACTGTGCAGCTGCTTTGCAATATAAAGAAACCCAAGAGGGAAAAAAAAAAAAACAAGCTACAAAACCTATATTGCACTGGCAAACAATATTTGCTCTACTGGAATTCTCTACACAATATATCTTGGTTCAATAACAATTTTGTTTGAAGAGCTTATGACATTAATAACAGTTTGATAATGTTTCTGGAAGCTGCAGTGCTTCAGACATGCTAAATTTTGCCAGATCCAATTCTGCTGAAATTTACTGATCTTTCTGTTGGTTGCAGTGCGAAATAAAACAGACCCTTAAGAAATAAAAACTCAAACATCTTAAGAGAGGGGTTGGTCCTACATTAGGACAATTGAATAAATCTTGAATTTCCACTCTGAATCTAGGGAGGAAAGTAAAGAATACTGATTTTTAAGCTTGGTTAATTAAGCCTGGGACAATTGTAGCAGTGAACTGCAGTTGCAGGTCTAAGCAGTTGCAGGTCTAAGCAGCTGTCATTTACCAAGAGAGTCTGAGGCTGTGTAAAGACAGACTGCATTAGCAAAGGCAGCCAAGCACATTCTGCCCAGTAGTTCTGCTGGTGGCAGAATTTTTACACCTAAAACTGTGTTGCATGGACTAGTCCTATGATTAAACAAAGGGGTTGTGATGGATTAAAGTGTGGATAAGGACTTCAGATGCAGAATGAGGCAGCAGCAAATGAAGACCCTCACTTTGAAGATTTTGGTAATGGAGCTAGACAGTGTAGAGTAGAATACAGAAATATAAAGTGAGTTTCAGAAAGTAAAAGAGTGGGAAAAGTTTGGTGTTTGAAGGCTTACAGTGGAAAGTTACTGGGAGAGAAGTGACCTTTTGCATACTTTCTAAATTTTTTCTCTGTGTCCCCTAATAACATTTGAATGTGCTGGCCAATTTCAGCTGCATTTGACAGAAATGTAGGAGTCTGGGAGAGCAATACTTACTGCTGGTTGTTTTAAATAGACAGCAGGGAAGATGGAGAAGGCACTCTAAGTTGCCCAACAGGACGAAACTTTATTGTGGCATCACTTTTATTAGGGCATCCATGTGAGAGGGAGACATCACTACAGGGGGCTACAAGAATTTTCAGAGTCCCAAAAAATTAAAATATGTTTCCCTACCAACTAAGTTCAACATTATCCATGTGATGGCAAGGTGAGGATGTTCAAGGATAAGTACATATCCAAAAACATGAATGAATATTTAAGACACTAAAAGTTAAAATCCATTCACGTTTGTAAAAGGGACATGGTTGCAGGGTGAGCTACAGTCATATCGTTAGCGTGGTGACTATAATTCAAAATTGATGTCAGCATTCTGTAGATGTCATAGGTACTGTGGACTTTCACTAGCACTTTAGATCAGAGATGAACAGTTGTGGCTAAAATAAGGGAAGTAATGTTATTTTAGTCTTTCTGCGGGTGTTAATGTGCTGTCCATTGCAGAGCTGAATAAATAAGCTGAGAGGACTAAACTTTTTAATTGTGAAATTAATTATCACAGAAGTGTCACTTCTGCTGGTGTTTGTTGTGGATATGATAAAGAGTTCTGATAAAAGCAACTGTTTATGAAAATTAAACAAGAAATTATATGTAATCATTTTGGAACTGAAGGAACTTTTTTCTAGTTCCAAATTGGTTAGCAGTAGTACTTTCGTGTTACTATTTTTACTTAATGGTGCTTAATGGTAAAAGCAATTTTTATTTTTTTTTAAAGTTTGCTTCAATGGTGGTTTTGGTTTAATGTAAATACAAGTGTTGTTCCACAGAGAGGTATCATTTTACATCAAATTCCTGATAAAACCCAGTAAATAAACTTTCCTGAACATATAAATACTAAACAATTGGGTTGTTTACAGCTAAATATTTACTTCAAAGTCTTAGAAATGTTTAAAAACTGGTTTTTCTAGTTTCTGTTGCAGCCAATGCCCTCATAGTATCTCTTTTCAATCCTCATTTTCCTTTGCACACATCTTGTTTAAGCAGGAAGAGCTTAATTTAAGATGTAATCTTTCATCAGAATAAACCTTAGACTGTTTTCAAAATACTGGTGCTCCTCTCCCCCTCAGTTTGACAGGGCCCAGCAGCTCATTCCTTACAGCTGACTGATGCCTAGTAAATGCATTGTTTCACCAGCCCACCTCTGCAGGGTGACACTCCTGTAATTTACCAACATCGACACCAGTTTAGGTTATCTTTTTTTCAAGAACAGATAATAGAGTCCAGTGTGCAGGGGCTTTAGCATCCTTTGCCAGCTCCCAGTGGGAATTTATACTAATGGCTGAAGGCAGGACAATCTGGTCTCTGTCTTTGGGTTGAGGTTGTTTAGTGATGCTTTCCATTGCAAAGACTTGTCATCAGCTGAGTATTCATCTCCCTCTATTTAGAACACAGTGTGCCTTAGAGCTCTCGGGCAAAGCTAAGCCTTACTGTTCTAGTGACAAGTTCCTGAGACAGGATCTACCTGCTGCCTTTATTGCTCAAGCACAAATTGCCTATGGTTAAATATTTGATCATTTAAGATACAGGTGGCTGCTAGGGGAGTTAATATAAGAAGCAGCAATACTGATGATATACCGGTGGAGTTCAAATGGATCTAAAGGGAACTGGTTAAACTAGACAAGTACACAGATTTTGATCAATACCACTTGAATTCCAACAGTTTATTGCATAGGACAAATTACATGAATTTGTATCTATTGTTGTTGAATTGATTCATTTTAACTAGAAATCATCAAACCCTAACCTGTTCCTTGAGTGCTATGTTTCCCTTTTTATCAGAAAAACAGGTGTGTTCTTTCGTAGGTCAGTGGGGAAGGTGGGGAAGGGAGGAGTGGAGAAATGCATTATGTATTTTTAAAGCTTTTTCTTTTTAAATATCTGTGTCAAAATGTTAGGCATAATCATGTCTTCTGTATTCAAATTCACCACAGGAAGAAGGCAACAGAACAGGAAAAAAGTAAACTCTAACCTAAGTAACAATTGTTAATACAGATTTTTTACATTGAAAAAGAGCATGCCCAGAATGTTGTTGAAAATCCTACTAAAGGAACACTTTTTAAAATTAAATGTTGCATTTAGTACATTGAGATAGAGAGGATGTGTAAAGCAGCACAAGTAAAGAACTGTTAAATAGTCATCATGTATTTTCTCCTTTATTTCAAGCAATTTAGATGGTGAGATGGCTTTGCTGTGTCTGCTGACATCTGCATGTTCAGATACTCACCCTCACATTTCAACTGTCATAAAACATATTTATTATAATTTTGACAGAATTTGAAGCTTTTAAACTCCAATCTGTTGAGGGGCAAATGGGTTTTTTGTATGCTCCTGGAAATAGTTTGTGCAGCTTTAAAAATGAATAGTACAAGGTTTAGACCTCTATCAAAAAATCTCTTCTGAATCTACAACGAAGAATCAGAGGACTAATAGTATTTCCTTAAAACTTAAAGGTATTTTTACATCCTGATAATTTTTTTAAATTATTATTTCATTAGTTGAAATTTGAACTGGAAATTTTCATTTCATATACAAGACCTATGTATTTTCTCATCCTCTAAGTTAAAAATACTCAGCAGGGATGTGCAGTCTCAGTCTAGACTTGCAAAGTGCTACTGTGAGCAACCACCTTCCACCCTGCCAAGCCTCTTTCTGTCACCAATACACATGCACACAGCCACAGAGATTGGCCTGAACTCAGTAATATAAGTCCATAAATCTTATAGCAAAGAGATTTCTGAAATTGTTAGAAAAAGCTTTATGCGTACTGTTGTGGATGCTGTAGCACTTCTCTTTCTCTTTTCAAGTATCTTACCCAGTTCAGATCAAGCCTCTGATATCAGTAACCTCCGTTGCAATGATGCTAGAGGACTGTGAACTTTTGAGTTCTGAGTCTTTAAACAGGAAAAAGTTATCTTTTTCCCCAAGTGCTGGCAGGGTGGGGAGCTGCCATTGGTAGGCACAGCAGCAGGGCCACAGCAGAGGCAGCTGGTGCAGGAGGAGCAGTTCTCACACATTCCCTGTGTCTCTCACACTAATGTCATCAGCTGGTGGTAGGAAAAGCAGCAGCAAGATCACAGGGCTTCATTTCACGTGGTTCACTGGGGTCCTGAGTTTATAGAAATGGTAAAAAGAGCAGACACAATTTCCAAAAGGAAGTAATCTCTAGGGTGTAATGCCCTGCAAGACAAGACTTCTTTTCTTTTGGAATTTTCCACTTCTCATCACGATGTCTTAACACTGCAGACACCAAGCAGTTGTGAGTATTCCCATGGCAAGGCCACTGTGGTTTGCCATGTGTACAGCCTCATTGTTACAGACTCACTGTGCTTTCATTTTCTTTAGTTTTCATTGCCAGACATGGAAAATAGAAAATATCCTTTAGTGAATGTATTTCCTGTCCTAATAAAGAAATCACTGTTGATAGCTCTTGCATTGGTCCTGCTCATACTAATTTCCATTAAAACACCAAGCCTTACCTGATATCCCTCACACACACACAAATGCTCCACCCCCCAATACTAAAGTGCATTAGGAAAGTCCTGGACTAATATCCCTAGACAATGAAGTCTTCTAGAGCCTGCCACCAGCAACATTATTTTATCTTGTTGGTCAATATGTCTCAAGTTTAACTGAAAAGAGCACAGCTAAGGTTGTAAATGATGTGGACACACTTCCTTAGCAAATCTTCAGGTTTGATCTGGTGATCAGAAACAATCTAGTAAATGCAATGTAAGAATTTCAGCTGCAGCATGATAAGTGACTGTGTGCACTCTAGCAGCTTACTTCAGTACAAATACTGGTTCACTTAAACCACATTCCTCTTTCAAGTACCCTTCAGCATCGTTAAACAGTTTGCAAACCCCTGCTTTACTTGCCAGAGCAAGAGAATTATGAGTGTTCATGTAGTTACTAGTCTCAGCTGGTAAAATGGTAGCTGACATCTGGAGGCAATAACTTTCTGAAACTCAATGGCCTGATCCCCTACTGAAAATACATTTGTTTTAAAGGAAGGGCAGGAGAGAGTCTCCTTACTCTAATATGAAGTGTCACAATCAGAAAAATATGGACCTTTCATTTTCTAAATGATTGCTCAAATTCTAGTGGGAGGTGTCTCTGCCCATGGCAGGAGGCTTCAAGCTAGATGAATGTTAAGGTCCCTTTCAACCCACATCATTGTACAGTTCTGTGAAATTAGCTTGTGTTGGCTGCAGTGGTCTGGATGTCAGTGGTTGTCTCCAGTTATCTGCACTGGATGAATTTCAACTACTGACTGTCATGTTGGGTCAGTGCCCTGATGGCCAGCCTGATACCCTTCCAGGAATCACTAGAGACAGAAGAAGTTCTTCCCAGAGGGCTCTGAACCTCCCTGTCTGGCATGTCCCTGCCTGCATTTTCATATCTGAGTCCTCTTTTGGTTTTGCATTTTACAGAAAACTGCCCATGGAGATGCACCTCGTATCTTCAAGTCAGCTTAACAGAACCCTACTGCCCCTTATCTGTGGTTAGGGAGAACCCCATCACAGAAGTCAGCTTCACCTAGTCAAATTTCGCAACAAAATGCAGCTCATTGCATAATAGTGCAGAAAACCTAATTCCTTCACCAGGGTCTATTCTCCAAGTGATTTATGATTTTCAGTTTTGGAAGAAGCTTTGTAGCTCTTTATTGCTAGCAAAGGTTTCCTGATTTTGTTATGTGGACCTTAGGAAGGAAAAATTTTGATTCATTAGTACAGCATTTCACAGATTTTGCTAGTTCTTGTCATTTTTAAAACATAAGGCACTAATGCTGTATGTTCACGCCTTTAAGTCTTTTGGAGATCTTTCAAGATGTAAGATATAATAATGGCCAGCCCTTTCCATTGCATTTCAGGCAAACAGTTCACAACTCTGCAGGAGCTAGAGCTAAGACAATTGGAGTCACTTTTTGCCCTTTCTGTTCTGGACTATTTTGGATACTATTCCATTTCTGGTATAATTTATACTGTAAGGGTACACCAGCTACAAGGGATTACAGCATTGATGGCCACACTGTTATGAATCTTTCCTGATCCTAAAAGACTGCTGTGGAAGAGACTACAAAAGGCATTGCCTACTGAGAGCTTTATATATTTATACAATATATATATATTGTTTAAATATATATATTTAAACAATACTTAAAATCAGAGTTTTCCCCATACTGGATTCAAGGTTTTTATATTTTGCTGTCCTCTGCCACAACAGGATGTTAAATTCATGCATGGAGTTTATCTTGGCCATGAGTTTTAATTGTCTTGTTGAGTTTCTCATTTTGCATTTTCTAAATGTTCTCACATGATTCCAGTATTTCTTCTGGAGATATCCAGGTTGAAGTGAAATAATTTGACTTTCAGATTACAGTAGAAAGAAATTCTGGAGTGTTTAAAATAAAAGCTAGGATACAATAAACTTTGCTCTGTCAAATGCTGCAACTTAAATGATCTTTAAACACTGTAACATTTCCGGGGTAAACAAATTCTGGAAGGTCAGTGGATCACTGTACACATCAATTTGTACTCCCAGTTCATGTTTTGCATTCCACTTACAGATTTTTTTTTCCCTGCAGAGCTGCTAATACTTGAAAAATGCAATGGAACTATTTCTTTTGCTTTTCCATTTACATTTTGAATGTATTTGTCTTAAAAACTTGAATGAGATGCTGTGTTTATTAAACTTCACTTATTCCACTTCATTGAATAAAACTAGGTACAGAACCCTCAGACGAATTCTGGTGTGGAGTAGAGGACCATCATTGTCACAACATCAGGACAGCTGACAATTTTCTCTGCTGCTTGTGTGTTTATATGTGATGATAAGGTGGCTCATATTTCCTGACTTGTGAGACCTGCCTTTGTGTGTGTGTGTGTGTGTGTTCACAGCTTGCACAAGTGGACTCCAGGGCTGTACATCTGGGCGCTGTCCTTATCCGTGGCCTTACGACTTTGCTGATGGCCAACAGCGCCTGCGGCTTTCCATTCAGGATGGATGATCTGATGCCTTGGGCAGTGTTTGATGGAAAACTTTTTCAAGAAAAATACCAGAAGGCACACCAAGGTTGCTCTGTGGAAGAACTTTTGGAAGGCAATGTAAGTAATCACTTCCTTTTAGTTCTGCATGCTTTGTAAAAATGTACCTGTCCATTTTGTTTGTTGTTTTTGTATTCATGTTTACACTTTTCCTGTTTTTTTATATTTTTCTTATCTTTCTTATTCCTTTTTCATTCTCTCCACAAAAAATAATTTTTAAAAAAAGAGTAGAAATACTGAGCTTATGAAGGAAGCTGTAATTTTACCTTTTTGTTCCCACTACTCAGAAAATAATAGAAGGAAAATAGTTGTCAATTTTGAAAATGAAAATGCCTACAGTAGTTTTCTAGTACTGAGATATGAATGAGATCTTTCTCCCATAAGATTTTAAGGAACATATGAAGAACACCTTTAAAAAAAAACAAATGTTGAAGTGAGATATTTTTAAAGGCATTAAAGAAACTAAATTTTGAGATGAAGGTTTGGCAAATTCAAAGAGGAACTGCAAATAAGAAGAAGGTACATTCTTTTAGAATAGGTAAATATGGGTATTTCTTTTAGACTCTCTCCAAGTACCTTCCTGTAGCTCTAAGTACTTATTTAGTTCTCAGTTACGCTTTATCTTACAAATCTGGGGATTTATCAGATTTGCATGCTGTATTACCAGAAGAGCAGTGTGATTTCAGACATGTCTGGGCAGGGAGGTCCTGCTGAGCATTGCACAGGGGCAGCATGTCCAGGAGAGGTAGGGTCTGCTGGACTCAGTGCTGATGCACTGGTGAAGTCTCAATCCAGACCTGCCTACTGCCCCACCAGCACACAATATGTGGAGAGATCCTTGGGCAAATTTTTACCCATCTGGGAAGGTAGCTCAAAAGAGCTTCAATTAATGTGTCTTTCTCTATTAATGTGTCTGAAAAGACTGTATCATTTAATTACTTTTGAAAATCTTACCTTTACAAAATGCTTTTACCTGCTACTAAATGCATCACTTGAAGTTAAAGTAATTACAGAGAAAACACTTTCAGTTTTGATTTATTTTCATCTTATGCATCAATGCCAGTTGTTTTTGTAAAACTGGTTTTCTTTTGTGATCTTGTGTCCTGCTGCATACCATGATGGTCTGGAGTGAGGAGTGCAGCTCTTTTGGGTGGGTGGAATGAACATGTTTTTAGCATGAAGGAGGAGAATAATCCTTTCCATATGTGTTCAATCATATGATTGGGACCATAACCTCTATCCAAATCCTGTGGTTCATATTAATTGGTCTGTTGATTTCAGTAGATTTTGGATTGGGCTAATGGTTCATCCGGGAATTTCATGCAGGACTTTTACAAAACAATAGAGGGTTTAAAGAATAAATGGGAAAATGTTAAAATATCCAAAATGAAATTGATACTTGTTTTCCTCTTGGGTACAATTCAGGTTAGTGAATAACTTTGACAATAAAAATTTAAATCTGTACAAATTTTATATTAATTGATACAGATATTTTTAAATGTGTTATGTAGTATGTTTTAGCTAACATTTTAAAGTCTTGTGTTAGTGTTGGAGTTCTATTTTATTGTGCTTTATAATGAAGATGAAGAAAGATCTTACTTTCCTAGAACAGAGTTAGAAAAATTCTTGGTCAACTGAAATATCTAGGTTAGGGTTTTTAAAAGCCTGATGCTCTTTTTAAAACAAACCCCAGATAAACTGTTCTGTTGAGAGGAAAAATACTCTTAGCTATGTGTACTTTCAGAGTAGATTAAATACCTTTCTCTTTTTTTGGTACAATTTCATGGTACATATATGGCAGAGATATGTACCCAGACTAATAAAATAGCTTTCCAGCTTATCAGTTTGAGGCAAGAATCTGTTTTGGGGAGAATTGCCAAGAGATACCAGTTTAACTGGGAACACTGGCAAGGCAACATGTGATTGGTTTTCCCTCTTATTATAAGTTCAACTTTAATAAACAAAATGGTATTTAGTTCCTGGCAGAGCTTAATATACTGCTGGAAGCCAAGATCTTTTAGCACTTGTTTATTAACAATCTACCCTTGAGCACCACAAATCTAATCTGGTGATAGTGACAGTATTGTATACAGAAAAGAAGTTATTCTACACGGTATGTTTTGTTACAGAAAAGAAAAATAATAGGAAAAAGTTATTCCTTTGGTTGTTCAGTGCTTGTCTCCTAACTCCTAGGGTCCCTTCTCTGTTATCTGGACTTGAGGCAATCTCAGAATCAGTGTTGTTTTGAATCTGATAGGCTTAAGTACAGTTAATAGGTTTCTGACAATTACAGTGGAAATATAATCCTGGTTAAATATTTACATGCATATCAAAAATTTTGAACATCTTAGGGTTTGCTTCCTACAGGTTCTTATACCAAAGGAAGAAAATGTGTACATTAAATACAGTTGATATTTTTGTGGGCAAGTTTTTGTGTAGCTCAGCTCTTTGTAGCCTAACAACTGTTAAAAGATTAAAAAATGGATAGCTTCTGATAAGAATAAAAATAGAGCCATCTTGTTTTTTTACAAAATGAGGCTAAGCTCATATTATGCTAGTTCTGTTTTTCAAAACTGTAATCATATTAGTTTGTTTATCCACACAGAAAATTGGCTATAATAGACTCATAAAGAAGTGAGGCAATTATATTATCACTTTATTAGCCTTTTTATTGTGCTTCTCACTAATGAGTATGTTCATGGTCAATTTTTTTTAATTAAAACCAAATTACATCATGGGGTCAGCATAATTGATGTGTTTTGTTCTTTTCTGATCTCACTTTTCATCCAACCTCCATACATTCTGAATTTATTCTCCCAGGAATAAAATGAAAGGTTTTTCTCTTTGCTCTTCACAGGCTGGACCCAGTTTGAGTGGTAAAACAAAAATTTTTAAAAATCTGTGGGTTTTAGTTAAGTCTCTCTAAAGATGTTTGTTAACTCAAGAAATGTATTAAGGAAGTTCTCAGCAGGGTTCATACAGGGAGTCAGAATCTACCTATAATTTAAGAAACCTCTCTAGCTACTGCAGTCTTTTGGATTTTTTAACTTGTCCTGTCATATTCAAAAGGAAATGTCATCTTGTAAAAATCACTTCAATTTTATGAAAATAACAAGTTATGCTATTATTCTAAAGTCTCTTTTCCTAATTCTCTTCATTGTGTAGTAAATCTCGCATGCCCTGTATCAATCAGGAAAATAATATATACATTCTAAGATGTGTCACTTTTTCAAAGCTCACAGAAATCAGAGAAAGTTAAAGATGTATCACATCTCTCAATATTGCATCCTAAAATAGCTTCAGCTTGACCTTTTGACAGTAGAATTTTTCATCACACCACAAGGTAAACACTTGAATTTAATTCCCCCATTTCTTTTTAGACTTAGTTAGGTTTTATCAGTCAGGAGTTGGGGCAGATGTATTACTGTTGGGTGAGTTCTGTTTCTAATGTATGAGATTAAGAGGCTGATTCTAACTGGTGTGTTTTCCATGAGTTCATCAGTCCTTATCTGGAGGCTTTAACCATCTCTGCCTGAGGTATTGCAGATGGAAGTCTACTTAAGTGCATCTGCAGGTGCAAGGTCATCGAATAGGACAGCAAGATGCTGTCTCACATCTGCAGATGTGAGCAGAGAAGGAAAAGCTACTTCTCTGAGAAAGGGGAAAGCATTTCTTCTGCAACCCTACTCATCCCTCTGGGTATCCACATTAAATATTAAATGTTCAAACTTTATTTCCTGTAAAAGTGTGAACCAGATCTCCCAGCTTCTTGCATGCCCAAGTGTGTCTAAGACAAGTCTTATAGTTGTTGTGTATGTGTTTAATTTGTGCTACACCTGAAGAAAGAGCAGAAGAGTCATTGATTTTTAATTGTGTTTTCTGCAGGAGTCTTTGTACACACCCTTCCAGAATTTGAAATCTCTCATTTGCAAGGTTTGCATGGCAAAGAACAGAACAATACAGAGCAGACCAAGAGGGAATGGATTTAACACAGGTTGGCATTCTGTGAATTTTCTCAATAAAGTTAATACATAGATGAGCTGAATTATTCTTCAACAGCAGCAGCAATTACCTTGGCAGCCCATCAAGCTAAGTAAATTTTAAGCTCTTTCTCCAAGAACCAATGAATAGATCTAAGACAATATTTACTATTTTTAGCAATTTATGTAAATTTGATTACCGAAGTTTATATAGAATAATATTTCCATCTAGGCACATAGCTAGTGAGATTTATGCAATAAGTATCATTAATTGACAAAAACATCACTATTTATTCAGTGACTAAAGATATTTTTATAGGAGAAATTAAATGGCTCAACTTTTTCTTGCAATCCCTCAGGGGAGCTATTTAACATTGATAGTTGAAGGTCAGAATGAGGCATTGAAGGTGAAATACTTCTTATTGGATTCACTGACATATTTCAAAATAGAAGAGAGCTTTTGGTCAATTTGAAAAACTGTGCTTTCTTGCTTAATATCTTGCTCTTTCCCCCCAGCTTTATGGCTCAGTTTGCTAAAGAACTCAGTCTGAAAAATTGTTTTCCCTACCTGAGCTGCCTGACTTTCAGGGTAAAAAGCATCTAAAAGGTTTTTAAAATCACTCATAGATCAACCTGAATGTTGAGGCTTTGAGACTTCAAAATAATTTACATTGAATCTCAGTGTTTATGCTCACACTATATTTATTACCTGCTTAATACCTGATCAGTTATAATGTCTGTGAGGACAGAAATTACCCGTTCAGAATTCCTTGAGCAAATTACAACAGACAGAATGATTTTCTGCTAGTTCAGTACTTTGCATTATGTGACAGCAATACTTCTTCTGTGGGTCTACAACAAGCTCATGCTGGACATTCAAAATTGAGGATATCTGTTGGTGATTTATAATACCAGACCTTGGTAGCATCTGCTTTTCCTTGAGAGCTATATTTAACCATTTTAATTATGATTTGTGATTCCAATTTGGAGAGAGATTTCTGTTTGTTTTAATGACTACAGTGTCCAAATCTGTGTCATAAAATTTTGATCTGGTTTCTAAATGCACTTGTTAACAGCTTGTAATCATGATGTGCATAGATGGAAATGAGGACAAGAGCCATGCTCTTAGGCTGACTTTAGCTTGGTAAGATCATAATTGTGCATGAGTATTTTGGCACAAAACTAAGAAATACTGTTTCCTGAAAAAGAATACACTGTCTCTCCTTTTCTCCATTTCATCTTACATTTTGTCAGAGCTGCTTAGTGAATACTGTTTTTCAGGAAGAGAACAAAGAGATTTTAATCCCAGGTTCCAACAGCCACACAGAAGTCATTGTGTTTCTCCATATCATAACCAGATGAGGGAGTTCACACAAAGACATCTGCAATCCCAAGGTAAAAAAATGGATACATGTTTGTGGGTTTGGAATTGTCCCTATCACCAGTATGACAGCTCTGTGTCTACCTGCAGTTCATGTTTATGTGTGCAGTAACCCTACAGCAGTCAGCAACAAATCTTGCACTGATGCCTTAAGTTTTAGCTTTTATATTTTTCAGATTCTGGGCTGCTTTAGTGTGTAGTTCTGAGCTTCATCTCTAGGCTTGCTAAGCTCACTTCACAGAGTAGGTAAACAGAGCAAGTCCATTTCTAGCCTGGGACCAAGGACAGCCCATATTAGTTTCGGGCCCAAGAACATAAACAACAATGGACTTAAGAGAGAAAAACAAGAAGAATGGGGCTTCATAACCTAAAGCTGTAATTGGACAATTAACTCCAATATGCAAATGGACCAAAAGTTATAAAAATGTGACACCTCGTGACTGGTTGACCATTTTTGTGACCATTTTGGGTTCATCTTGGGTGTAGCCCTGGCTGGGCTCTTGTACTGCCCAAGGTATATCCTTTAAGGCCTTTTAATAAATACCTACTTCATTCTTTTAACTCTGTCTAGCCTCTGTTCTAGGTCAGCTTTCACAAGGCATCAGCATCAGTTATGCAGTTGTGTATTGCCACTTGCAAAAACTAATTCTGCAGGGTGAGGTGGAGTGTAGCATTGTAATCTGCAGTCATCTTCCACTCAGTGTTCTGGGAAATAAGCTTTCATGTGGTATTTGTAATTTTCATGCTTGGTCTCAGCTGAACTGTGTTTAAAATTGTAACAGTTCTAAAACAAATTGGCACAGCTGCACAGAAATGTGTCTGAAGTCTTTAGCTGCAGATCTTCGTTCATACTTCAACAAAACCCTCAAGCATATGAATAAAGTTACCCACATTCTTAAGTGGCTTTCTAGATCAAGGTCTTTGCTTCCAGGTCACTGCCTAAGTGATACAAATGCAAGTTTTGTCTTGCCTTGGCATTAATCTTAAGTCATTCACCAGTCTCACTTCTTGAAAAGAGCTGACGTTTCAGTGAAACACCACAGTGGATAACACTGTTGAGCTGACTTAATTCAGTTTTACTTCCTCGTTACTGTGAGTTGAAGCACATACATGTAGCTTAAAGAAAATAAGCAAAAGGAAGAGAGGTGTCTAAGAAACATTAATTATTTTATTAAGTCTGCAGAGCCTGAATTTCTTTTATGTTTCCAGGTGAGGTTTTCAAATAAGATTGCTGATGTGATTAGGAAAGATAAATAATAAATAGATACAGTGAAATCTTTAATGTTTAATGTTTCAGCTGCCACTGTTGAATGCTTCAGAGTAAGATAATATAATTTGATTCACAAATAAAATCTTTGATCCTCTATGTAAAATATAAAGCTAAAATATAGAGTATGTATGTTGATCACAAGCAAAACCCAAACTGGTCACTGTTACCAGTTCTTGACCATCTGAAGAAACCTGATATTCAGGGGTCAGATAATCTCTGACCAGTTCCAGAGATCTTATGGCTAGCATAGTCCACAAAGTACATTCCACAGTAGCTGTGCTGCTGTGTTCTAAATGTCTTTCAGTAGCATTATTTAAACAGCTTGGCTTCTTCTACACTATCCCTATTTCTTACCCTCAGGACACTCTTAAAACATGATCCCATAACTGCAGTTAAATTGCCTGTGTTATAAGTAAAACAGGTTTATTGGAAAAATACATCTGTCCTTATAAAAGAGCCCTGCAATATTTTAGAGCTCCTTTTAAAGTGATCTGCCAACATGACTCATTTTGGCAAAATTATTTTCCTAAGTTTGCTAATATTAGCACAGGTATTTGGGTTACTTCTCTATGTAGCTGTTGTCTGTTATATGTGTGTCTCAGCAAAGAGAGAAAGAAAAGAACAAAAAAGTAGCCATATTCTGTTCATGATAGCTTATGTGATAAAACTCCCTAGTAATATATCCCATCCTCTATGTGCCTTTCCATGGTACACTGTTATGGCTCCTGCTGTTGCACATAATACATAAATCATTGGATTAAGTACAGTAGAAAGTAATGGAACAGTAACCATACATATCTTCTGTACATATCTTCTGATACATATCTTCTGTATCAGGAGTGATAAGGCAGCCTTTGCTCTCTCTTATCAGTTAATGTTTAAGAATTCTGTGACAATGTCTCAGCTTCACCAGAGGAGGAAAGAATGCCTCCACCAAAATAGCATCAAGCTGAGAAGCAGTGGTATTTCTCTGAGAGGATGGCTTCAATCCCCTCAGACAGAACAAGAACTGGGCTCAGGCATCCTTCATTATATGGCCAATAGTAGCTACCCAGCTGCTGTAATAAGCAGCTCATCCTCTAGCTGTATTTTGAGTCCAGGGAATTCAGCTGTGGCTTTTTTTGCTTTTTAGGAAGGTTGGGGTTTTTTTTGTTTGATTGTATTAATTTAACTTGCTCTCCATAAATTTCTTGGCTGTGTGTTCCAAATGGGTAAAAGCACACCCCTGTTACTCAGAGCAGGACATCTAAGCCTCAGGAAGGTAGATTTTCCCTTAATATTTCTTGTTTGATAATTTATGGATTTTAGGTTTGTGGCTGCAACACCACACCACAGCCCATACACCCTATTGGCAGACAAACTTCATTAATTAGAAGTTAAGACCACTAATACATTGTTTTACATCACAATGTTAATTCATTCTATAAGAACCTTAAAATAAACTGAGCATTAAGAACTATGGAAACCACTGTTAATTATCCATTTCTTTACAGAATGTAATTGCATCAAAAGGGTACATTCACTTCAGTCTTAGCACACTGTAAAACACATAACTGCTGATAATGCAAGCAGTCTCTCATTTGCAAGATACTTAGTCAAGTCTTCCACACTGGTGTTGCTTTCAATCATGCTTCTGATTAATAGGATTTTGGTAGAACTGTAATGCAGATGGGACCTAGTAGAATGTCTGAGCTGAGAAAAGATTTAATTTACATTGTGAGTACTGCTTTGCTAATAGGGCTCTCTAACTAAAGCAGTATTGTGCACAGGCACACTTAAACCAGTATGAAAATATTTGTAAATATAGCTTATGTCTGGTTCTAAACAGCATATTATCCTTACCTGAATTCACACAGTCATATCTGCTAACCACAGATAAGATTCACTATCCCAACCCATTAACTGGACTAGGTTTCAAAGTTACAGTCACCCAAGAGCTTTTTTAAAAAGAGCCACCATGTACTTTATGCTCCAGGATCTCAGAATACTAGCCATAATTACACACCAGCTGGACAGAGACATTTATTTGTAACTCTTCTTGCCTGCTATCTTAATAAGCCCTTGTTTTATGCTTTAATGCTCATTGAATGTATTTAATTCCTCTCTTACTCTCTCCAGGTAGAGAATCGGGACATCCACACTGGAGGAGACACCACCTTCCTCCTCGGTAAAGAGTTCATGTCTACAAGTGGCAAATGGGATGGTGGAATAGTTGCCACTGGGATTATTTTTGTTTATGAAAGCCTGTTTTTGTGAACTTTGCAGAGTAACTAGAGGTGTGACTGTGGAGGAAATCACACAAAGCTGAGGCTGTTCAGCTTGTTAATCACTTACTGTGTTAGGACTAAGCTTGTTATGAGACCAGAATCACCAAAACTTAAGTTACAGGTACCTGAGGCACAGTAGCTTCCCAGTATAGCTACACTGTTTTGTCCATTTGACAAGGGAAAGTCTGAATTGTTTTTTATAACATTGTGAGCTAAAACTGAGTGTAAATTTCAGACTTAAACTATAATTTTTGCATATTTTTGTAATAGTTGTTTATATTACAATACTTTCCTCACCATTAATAATATGTCATGTCTATGCTGTATTGTGGTTTATGTCTTGAATGTAGATTATATCTGTGTCTTAAGGGTTATACCAGTGTTACTAAAACCCTGAAAAGTTTGAAACATGACATCACTGATGTAAGCATTATTTGCCAGTGAAACAATGTGACCTTCTTGTAAAATGTAACACTTTTTTACAAAGGAAAAAATTTGCTTTACATTTGATACTTCTAGTTAAGCAACTTTTTATAAATTTTTCAACTGAGGAAAGAATCTATCATGCTCTACTTCTATAAACTTCTATCATATTCTATAATAAATAATACATATGAGAATTCAGTATTTCTTTTCTGTCCAGAAGTCTAATTTAAACACTTACCTTCAAAATTATTTCTTTAAAATTGGGATGTTTCACTATGTGATTCAGTTTCAGTAATACATGTATTTGTTTAGTTCTAAAATCAAGGGGGTGTCAAGAGAGGTGCCAGGCTCTTCTCGGTGGTGCCAAGCAATAGGACAAAAGGCAATGGGCAGAAAATGATGCACAGGAAGTTGCACTTGAATGTGAGAAAGAACTTCTTCACTGTGGAGGTGACTGAGCACTGGGACAGATTGTCCAGAGAGGTTGTGGAGTCTCCCTTGCTGGAGATGTTCAAGAACCACCTGGCCTCAATCCTGTGCCATGTGCTCTGGGATGACCATGACTGAACAGAGAGGTTGGGCCAGATGACCCCCTGTGGTCCCTTCCAGCCTGACCCATTCTGTGATTCTGTGATTATTCAGTTAATGTTGTTTCTTAGGCCTTGTGCAGGTGACTCCTTTGAGTCAACTGGCGGTGGAATGTCATTCCTCTTTAGTATCCATATTATGTCAAAGTGAACAGCATTGTCAGACATCCATAACTCCTTACTCAGTTTCCTCCCATGTATTTTTCTGTTTGTAACCCAATAAATATATTTTTCATACTCTGTATATAGCAACAATTCAACTAAATAAATAAGCAATAAGGATTTCTAGTTTTATTGAAAGTGTGAGCAGATACCATTTCACACAGCACGGTGTCTTGATTTGCATTTCAGGAAATGCACTGTCATCATAGGGGTATTCCTGCTTCCTTTTCCAACCGATTTTCCACTGATTGTAATTGTACTATCATTTTTTTTACTATCATTTTTATCCGTCCCCTCCAAACCTTTTGAAATAATGTGGTCTGAATTTTATGGAAACTTCTCTGGTTTCAGGGATCTTATGATGTATAATGGTGTATTTTAAAAGAGTGTGATTATGTGCCAGAATTTGTTGGTGTAATTCCCTCTTCAGGCTTTGATATGAGAAAAGATGTCTGTTGTCCTCAATAAACAAAGTTAAATACAGTCAGAGTGGGAGTTTTGCTGTGCTAGCTGTGGTGTGAATTGTTGGTAATAATTACCCTGATTACTGAAGAATTGATAGTGTCTCTGTGAGGTTATTTTTCTTCCTAATGTTAGACGATAAGCAGAAGCTGCTTATTATTATTATTTCCAAGCCAGAAGATTTTTTTTCCCACCAGGAATAGTAGAGGGAAAGTAGAAGCATGAAGTTGAAACATAGAGGTGCTACTTTCCTGTCTCACTGAACTTTGAATTGTTCACAATACCACAAATCTTATGGAGTCTAGAAAGAAATAATATCAGAGAACATGACTGTAAAGGTTCCAGTTTAATAGGGTTCCTTTATTATGTGGACCTCAGGGTTGTTTTGAATGGTTACAGAACAGAGGACAAACAAACATGGGTTTGAAGTGAAAGAATGTATGTTTGTGAAGAAAAGGATTCTTGTTCAGTTGTACTGTTTAGTCTTCTCTGACCCAAATATTCACTGAAATGGTGGATTGATTTATTAGCTTTATGTGTTCCCCTTCTGGAAGGGATCCAGAGAACATTCTATTACATCAATAACTTAGTCAACAGTGACTCGGCAGAAATGGTGACATGGTCATTGTGAGAGAGTGACTGACAAGAACACATCTATCAGCAAACTGTTTTGCTCTTTTGTGACACCATCACACTGGGAATCTGGACTGAAGAAAACCCTATAACAACAAGTTAACAGCAAGAAGATGCTGTGGCACTGCAAGTATCAAAACATATAGCTTATGCCTCTTTTATAAAACAGGAGACTACAATTTTAATTGCTCTGCTACCTTAGAAAGTGCTGTGCTGAGATGGAGGGGAACAGCCATCCTAAAGCTCTACAGATCTTTTTGTGCCATGCTGTCTGAGAAAAAGTATAAGGATACTCCAACATATGGTATTATATTGCAGAGGTGATCTTTATTTAAATGCTGGGGAGAAAAATAAAAAATTTACATGTCCACATTTAAACACTGACTCCCCATTGGCAGCTAAACTGGACAACAAGGCTAGTATATGCTCCTTCACTTGGAAGTTTGATGGGATAGTCCTCTGTGGTGCAGAGCTTCTTTCTCTTAGAGAGCATCTCTTGGTTCTATGGAAGCATGGTCAGCCCAGTAAATGTCCAGAAACCTTGGTATGTTTCTGCCATAAAGGCACATGAGAGCACAGGAATGCCATGGGGTGGTGTGAGCCTGGTGAGGCTGCCCTCGTGGGTGCAGGCTGATGGCCTGGCAAACTCCTCGGTGCAGGCCATTCAGGATGGCTGACGTTGCTCAGGACGGGGCTCGCAATGGTGGCTATTACAAGTGCCAGTGTTTCCTGATGTCCCTGGTGCAGAGGTGACTGATGGCTCCATGCCTACAGCCTAAAGGCACTGCCAGGCTCTCCTCCAGGTCCTCAAAGGGCTTTGACTGCCTGCAGCTGGATGACCTTGGATCCAGCTGGTTGGTGAGGAAGACTTGTGAGAGAGCTGTGGGAAGCCTCCTGGGAATCCCACAAGACTCTTGACTCAAGAGCAATGTTTAAGCCCAGGTCCTTGCCCTTGGTGCTTGTCTAATCTACTTTGTAGGAACTCAGTCCTGTGCCTGTCTGATTTTGCCTTTGCCTTGATGATTTGACTTCCTTTTGTGACATGGGCATCCCTCATCCCCATGGACTTGTTCTTTGATCACAGGACTGTTGTGTGAAGCTGGTTACCACCATCAGACCTGCTCTGCCGTTCTTTGGGTACTGTGGGACTGCACCCTCAGCAGTGAGGCCACTGTCCTACATTGCCCCTCCACTGCTGCCTTGCCATTCCCTTGTGGGGCAGGCCCCCCTTGCTGCTCCATGACAGCTTTAAGACTGACAGCACAGGGGGTCAGGAAGTTTGGCTGAAAGTACCATAGTACTTGGATAGTGTCAAAACAATAGATATGGCCTGTGGGCTGAAAACAGCTGGGAAAACTGAAAATGGCTACAAACCAGCCAAGTGTCTTTGTGTATCCCTGCAGAATTAGGACCTTGCTTTCATTGCTTTCCCAAACCTTACAGCTCACACCCAGACCTCTCTCACCCATAGCCAGGCTAATGGGTACAGTGTTTCAACTGTGCCCACCACAAATGTGAAGCTGGTTCAGAACACAGAAGCTCATTTGTTAGGGTATGTTCTTGAAACTGATACTCATAGAGCTTTCTGACTTGTACTGGTTTTGGAGCCCCAGGTTGGTGATCAGGCATTAAGTTTAGCCTACAGTTTTTACCTAGAAATATGGCATTGAGGCAAGACATGATGAGTTGAAAAGTTGTCTGTAAAAGGCAGGGGCAGCTGGCAGGGTATTCTGTCTGGGTGTTCATCAGCCTAAATTTATTTAATCTTACTACAAAATTAAGGTCTAACGTCTGGTTTTGCTTGTGCCAACTGGGAAAATACATCTTTATTGTATTAAAACCTCTTGACCTTAGAGTCTGGAATATTTGTTCAGGTAAGGAATCCAGACCAGTTACTGACTGTGATGCTCTACTGGGTGCTGCTCGTTGCCTGGGTAGCAGCTATGGTAGTGCACACCTTAAAACTCACTAACACGTCTGAAATCAGAGTGCAGGCAGGACATCAGCTGTAGCAATTGCAACTGCTGTCTCCTATACCTCTAAAATCTACAAATACAAATATAAAGCACCAAGTCTGGCAGAGTTCAAGGAGGGTTTGGACAATACTCTCAGGCACATGGTGTGACTCCTGGAGATGATGCTGGGCAGGGCTAGGGGTTGGACTCAATAATCCAACTGGGCATATTTTGTGATTCTGTGAAACAGGGACATAGGCATTTCTTCAGGGCAAAGAACTGTTCTGCGTGCAGAATTTTAGTCACACAGTGTTGTATTCTGCACTGGGTGTTCATGTTTGATATCAAAATGTATCTTGCCAATAAGCATCACCAAAAGATTCTCCTCTCTTCAGTGATGACATTTGTAATGACTGTTTACCATTCCTTTGGATATGGGTACATACAGCCCATCAATTTAGTATTCTGAGGCTTTTGTCTTTGCATTAGTTCATATGTTTCCAGTTATACATTAGATCACTTATCCAATGACCTGTTATTAGTAGTGGTCCCATAGATAAATGGACATGTTAATTGTTAATATGGTTAATCTGGGCATTATTTTTTTATATTAATACACTGATATTTCAAATGTATTATCTTCTGTTTTTCCTGCCAGAAGACACAAGAAATACTAGACACAGAAACTAATCCTGAACATAAGCTCTCTGAAAATGCTTGATAGCTGCAGGCTTTTTAATAGAAAATAGTGTGCCCTGTCTCAAAAATTAGATAGCCAAGTCTTCAGCTGTTTTTTGGACTCATATTAAAGAGCAAAACTGTACTGTAAGAGCTGTGCTGATATCAGATTTCAGTTGTGCTGATATCTGATATCAGTGTTTCCTAAATATGCTTTAGGTGGCTTAAAAACTCATTAATCAGTGAAAGCAATCATAGTTTTTAGAAAAGTGATGAGAAACTTGCATGGCATTTATAGCATTTGGAAAATGTAGGTCAAGGTAACCATTCAGGAGTTACCTTCATCACATTCAGCTTTATTTTAGGCAAGAGGTTGTTCATCAATAGCAGAAGACCAGCAGGCTCTGTATCTACTTCCTGATAAAACTTTGATTTTTAACACTTGTGATCATGATACAACTCATCTAAAAGGGATGTAAGTGTATAATATGCTGCCTTTTGGTCATCATTTTTGTCCTCTAGTTTAATTACCCATCAGGTCCTTCAGTCCTTCTGATCTACATTCTGCTGAAGGGTTTTCAATTCCAGTGAAGTTTATGGAGGTCTGAGGCGGGGTGCTGGTGACAAGGCTGAAACTCTTGTTACATAATACAGGTAGGAAAGATCACCACATTTAAATAGGGTGATAAGGCTGCCCCCAAATCTTCACCATCTTTGACAAGGAACTTGCAATACTCCTCTCTTTAACAAAGCCTTCATTTTGTAGGTGTGATTTGATTTCTGCTCCACCTTCCCTGTGCAGAGTGGGGGTTTCACAAAGGAGAAAATAGGAGAGTTTCAACCAAATCCACTACGAAATTGCATTTCCAAACAGAAGAGGGAGAGCAGCTATACAGTTGATATACGGTAGCACAGAGCATTTAGAAGCTGGCCAATGCATCTAGACCAAAACTTCTAGGTTTTAAAAACAAATCGGAAACCTTGAGCACATACTGGTTTGGAATACACTTAATGCAGATTTGTTTGTGGTTTTTATTGACTACCTGCCTATCTAGGCACATCTTGTAACTGTGTGACACCAGTGCAATTATAGGCATTGATTGCGGTTTATGCTTTAAATAAAGATTAGATTTTAATGATTTCCTGAAGTTTTTGAACAAAGAAATACTAACCTGCAAATTCAGCCTTCTTGTATTTTGAGGAGGGAATTCTTTTACTTATTTGTGTTGCTGGTTACTATATTAATTCTTGGCAACAAATAGTGCTGCAAGAAACTTTTGCTCCAAGCAAGTTAAAAAATAACATCAAAGGAAAAATATTAAGTGTTAACAGGAGCCAGTTTGCATGTCTTAACACTTCCTTGTTGGGAGCAGGAAAGAAATCCCAAATTTGTCACTGTGCATTTGTTTACACTAAGGTGTTATTGCTTAATCACTCCACCATCCCTCTCCCTCATAAACACCCCCATCTGCCTGTAGAAAGAATTCAGTTTAACAAGGCTGATCGTGTATGATGTTAGAAATTAGGAAGGAAGGGGGGAGAAGAGAGGGCAACAAGAAAAAAGAGAAATAAAGCTTTTCCTCTGTCCTTATGATCCAGGAGTGCAGTGTTTCAGGGGGTTTTTAACTGCTCTGTGTAATTTTCACTAGGGGCTACAGCTGGTGCCAGCTCAAGCATTTAGATTTTGAGAGGATAAGTGTTCAGCCTGCTGGAGGATAAGATGCGTCTCTGTGTGCTGGATATGATCTATCCTTTGAGGGGAAATAGTTTAAGTCACAAAACAGCTGTGCTTTTAGCTATGTGAGGGTAGCATGCATGAAGTTTCTGTAAGAGACTCGGTAGCATTTTCCTCCCATATGAAAAGTTTTCTTGCTCTTTATATGAGTTCAGTAAAATCCCTGAAGGGCCAGAGGGAGTGTCTTTCTTTTTTTTTTTTTTTTTTTTTTTTTTTTTTTTTTTTTTTTTTTCCTGAATTCTGTTGGTTTCAAGTTGGGACTACCAGAACAGAAGTTTAAAAGTAATTTTATGAAAGAAAATTAAGCTGATATGAGGCCAGGGTTGCTTGAAAAACTAAAAGGCTATGCATCTAAATGAACTGTGTCCTTTCAGATGTGTTAGGCTGATGGTGCTGGGAAATTAGCCCAGGCCTTCTGACTTCTGGTAGCTTCCCTGACTGCTGGACTACAAACTGGCATGACAGATTGCATCCAGCACAGTAGGCTGCAGAAAGTAGTTAATGGGAAATAGACTGCTTTGATGTTCACTTCTGGTGGGCTGATCCTCTGGTTTGAAGGCTAAACATCTATTGTCCCCAGTAGGAGTTTTCTTCATGAAAAAACTTTCACAAAATCTGTAATTTCCATTTTGTTTTCTGAGACTGTGGTTTTCTCTATTTCGACATTCAGTAGCCAGCAAACATTTTCAAGAGTGATTTGTAATTTTTGTGTCTCTAACTTCAGAGGCCACAGACGCAGCCTTATTTCTCAGGTATAAGCTAAGCATCTGTCCTCTTCTGCAAAAGCAGATGTCTCTAAAGTATTTCCATCACAGCACCAGAAATGAAGGCACCTAAACACGCTGCCTACTTTGCTGGAAAATGGGGCTAAGCACTGCAGAGATGCACCTTAGAAAACAGGCTCGGCTAGAATTAAAATGGGGGGCAGGGTGAGGAGACTGAGAGCAAATACAGTAACAGCCTATGATTAGAAATCTTAACAATGACAGTGAGTTCTGTTTAATTCCTAACTGCTTAAAAGCAGGCCTGGGGAAATGCTCTGCTTAGAAATGTCATGGAAAGTGCAGCTGGTCCATAGGCTTTATCTTGAAAAGCAAAGGATCTTTCCCATTTTGCAGTAACACTGCCATTTACTGGGCCATACCACTAGCAATTTGCAACAATGAGAGGGAAAAAAGCTGCCATTTGACCTAGAATGCAATTTTCAACTAATTAATAAAGTGACCATTAGTGCCCGAGGGGATAATAACAGGAATAAGAACAAATTACTGTGGGATGCAAAGGAGGCTTGGGCATTGTATTGCAAATTTCTTATGGTACTATTCTTTTTTTTCCCCCCTCACTAATACTTTTAAAGTGCCCCCACTCAACACTTGCTCCTTGTAGGACCCTTGCAAACCACATAAGAATTAGCCCTTCAAAGATGAATCGGGATCTAATTGTTGTTAACAAAATGCCACCTGGAGAGAAATGTTACAATATACCTTCATTACAAAGCATTCAATCTCTCTCACGCTCACAAGTCCTGGCTACAGTACAGACAAAAAGAAATAGTTGCTAGCATTAAGATCAGGCACCTGCAATTATTTGTAAGACACTGCCAGTCCCTGCACAAATATGCTCCTAACATTGCATGAGCCTTGCTAGAACTGCTCTGTTTCTGCTGCTTCAGAGCAAGTTTTGCTGGGATCTCTCTATTTGCACCTCTAACCTGTCACTGGAGCCATCATATTGGTGGGGACATCAGGAGAAGAAGCTGCACCGTTCACCGTGCTTTCTCAGGATGTGCTCTACCATATGCTCTCACTAAAGACTTCTGTATTTTATGGATTGACAATGCCCTGGTTTCATTTCTCTGCCTGAATGACATTTTACTTGTGGGTGCAGTACACCCACTACAGGTCCTGCCTGCAGTTTCAGTGGTTGGAATTGAAGATAAGACCCACCAGTGTCTGTCATGTTTGTGCTGTGTGTCCACAGAAGTCTAAGTCAGATGACACTACTCTTGTCTGTCCTGGAAATTCCAGTCATCTGTTTTATAGCAAATTGAAAACTACTGTCCACAGGCTCGCTTTGCTCATGCCTTGTGTACAAAGTCAGGCAGTCAGCTTGACTGAGAGCTAACTTCCCTAAGAAACTAACAAACTCTAGTTTTTGATCAATTAATCTGTCTGTTGTGACCAGCACAAAGAAGGGACAGACACTGGTAGCTGGAAGCAGGTGAGAGAGCACAGGACTTTCCCTTCCATTTGGGAAAAGGACTTGCTCCACATTAAGGTGAAACCAGTCTCACTTCCCAAAAGCATTTTGTAAAACTTGTTTGGTGGGTTTTTTTAAGCAGTGGGAGACATAGAATCACAGAACAGCCCAGGTTTGAAGGGGCTTTGTAAAATCACCTGACCCAACCTTCCATGGGAGAAGGAGCCCAGATGAGGTTATTTAGCCTGTCTGATCTCACCTTGAAAACTTCCAGTGATGAGGACCATACCACACCCCTGCAGATGTTGTTCCAGTGAATGACTGTTCTCATGGTAAAGAATTTATTTACTATATTGAAATGAAACCTTTCCTTGTCCCTTGTCTTCTTATTTCAGTCAACATGAATATCCTGCTCATTCTGAGGATCAGAAAGTTGTAAAGTGAAGGAGAGGTGGAAGCAGTCTCCCTTCTTTCTGTTCCTTTCTCAGATTACCCATCTCCTTACCTGTCCATGCTGCTTCAGAAAACTGAGGGACTCATTAGAAGGGAATACTCAGATACCTTGGACAGGTTGATTTCTTAACTGATGGACTAGGAGGCAGGAACTTCTGGAGACCTAAGCAATGTTAACATCCTTTGGCTGCTGGTTTTCCTAGAAAAAAACTACCTCTGTCCAGAAATAGCACACTCAGGGCCTGGTTTTTGGATAAATAATCCCAGTACCCCACTCGCCTCATATTTTGGAACATATGTAGTGCAAATAGAGATAGAGAAATTTTTTTACTCATAAAAAGCGCATTATATGAAACCAAACCAGTCCTTCTGGATCCTGAAAGACTTCAATTGTTAAATGTGATTCCAAATGTTCTTAACTGGCAGAAACTGGCTGTATATGCTCACCCTGCAGCTGTTTTGTAAACAGTCAGTATTATTGCTGCAATTAAAACACATGCTTTGGATTTTTCATTTTGACTTTGGCTATCATTGAGCATCTCCAACTTCCACTTAAGGAGGCTGTTCACCATAAAGGATCTGCGCTGCTTTAACATCAGTGAAGATTTGCCAGAGGACCAAATGGTGATGACTGAAATACAGTCTTTGGTGTAACTGGTAGGCTGAGGCTGCACCAAATTAGTATGTACTAGCTCTGGTTTTACATGCAGTGGAGGAAAGGAACAAAACATCCCCTGTGACTGGAACATCATTCCCCAAACAGCACTAGAATGTGGACTTCTAAGAGCACAGTCCCAGACTTTGATTGCCTTTTTGATACTGAAAGTCATTGATAGCATAAAGCATAACACAGCCCAGAGCATAAAATGAGCATCTTTCAGCAGTCTGGCATCCTTGTGCTTGAAATTTATCAAAAAATGGCTCAGCTACTCAGTCTTCTTAGGTTAAAAGTGTTCTTAAGTGGCTTTGCTAGAGTTGCAGTGCTTGCCTCTGCAGTGAGCAGCAAGAGCTCAGTCCTGGGACCTTGCTCCTTACGCAGTGATGTGCAGGGGTGTGTCTGTCTGTGCACTCATGGCACACATGTTAATTAGGGAGCTCTCACTGAACACGTGTTCAGAGCTGATGAGGATCCAATTTGTTCTGCTGTAAGAAGATTCTGTCTAATCATTAGGATGGGGGTCAGAGTTAGGAAATCTGACTGATTCCCCTGCGCCTTCCTAGATCTGTCATTTACTGGCTCTGTGACCTTGCTCAAGTTATACCAGAATTTTGTGACACTCATTGTCATCAGCTGGAGCACAGATCCATCTTTAGAAGTACCCAGGAAGCTGAGAGACATGGAAAGTGATTGCTGCAGTCTATATTCCACACTAAATGTGTGGAATATTACCCCAATAACTCTGTAGTGCTGAGGCCAGATACTTAGCTGTGCAAAACTAGGAGCCACTTGAAAATATCAGCAGATGACTCTTTGTGCAGCTCTTTGCTAAAAATCTGTATTCACTTCTCAGAATATTCTTTTCTCAGAAAAAAAGACAGGAGATCCTTGTGTGAATTGGGCTATACAACTGCAGAGCATCTGGGTAAAGCTCCTGCGAAGAAACTGTGAATAAACTGGAGGATGTATAGGGGGTTATCCAGGCTGCAAATCTCTGACCAAATTCATGCTCTCCAAAGAAAAGCACAAGGAGCAGAGAGGGAAGCATTTGCCATTTCCAAAACAGCTTGGCAGTCCCCCAGGACTGCAGACAGACTTCACTGGAGGGTCTGTTCTTCTGCTGACACAAGAGATGGATGTACATACGAGTCCCATTAGCATTGAAGGGAGGTGTCTGCTAAACTTTCCCACGAACTAGTGGAGGAAAAGGCTTCTAAAGGTATCTCACAAGGTAACAGAAGGCTGTGGCTGCACATGCTGCCTCTCCTTAATATCTGCCTGTGATACAGCTGTACACTTACATCACTTGGATGTATCTACTTGACATCTTGCTGTCTGTCACAAAGAGGCACTTTGGAGCCATGCAGCATGCTTGCCCATTATCCTCAGTGCAGGTCTAGAAATACCCAACTTACATTTAAACTGTTTGTATAGTGACCCTCAAACACAGATGGTTGATTCCAAGGACCACAGTCTCCTTTGAATCCTATTTTTATTGAATGTTGGAATATGTGTTTTATTATTTTATTTTATTTTATTTTATTTTATTTTATTTTATTTTATTTTATTTTATTATTTCCCTTTCGTGGCTGTTTTTCTGTCTTTTCTAGCAAGCATTAAAGTTTATTTTGGGCTGAGGAAAGCTACGCCCTTTGTGACAATGTATTATGGAGCTTTATTTAATCCTGCGGGGTATTTGGGTGCATTTTGTAGGGGGAGGGATGGAAGGAGTAAAGGAAAAAGCTGTAGAAATAGTGGAACTGGAGATCTAGACTCCTAGAAGGTGGCAATCTGTTAACTAGCGTTCTTGGGAAAACCTTCTGTGATGAAAATAAAACCCCGTCGTTAAAACCCAGCGCATTTCTCTTTTCTGCCCCTGAATGTTGTTAACAATGTTGCACTCTGGTTAAGTAAAAATCTAAAACTGCAGTGAAGTGTTAGTAATCGGTTCCTGAGCAGATTCCCTAATGCTATTCACTTTTCCCTGCTAATCTTCCTGTGTGAGTTATAACAATGCAGCACCAAATGAGAAGGAAATGTCAGGTTATGTTTCAGGGCCAGCCTCCTGCCCACCCTCCATCTGTGCTGATGTCAGTGCTTATTGGAACATATGCTGCCTGTTGCTCACTGACCATCTGTTAGCTGAGCTGATGAAGTGTTCCCGTTGCTGGGACAACCCGGCCCTTGATTGCCAGTGGCACCGCAAACATTTTCTGCTCAGGTTTCACTTTTATCTGTGCTCTGGAATGGCAGCTCCGCCGTGGCAGGGGTTACCCCATCCCTGCGCTTTCCCTCGGCCCGGCTGGGGAGCGCGCTCATCATTCAAGGTGCAGGTTTTGGGGCAAGCTGCTAAAAGGCTGCAGCAGAGCTAATGTGCCTGTGAACGAACTGCTGGCATTACAGCTAGGACACAGGGCCAGGCACGCTTTCCAGGGGGAGCCCAGGGTCGAGGGAGCATGTCTGGAAGTGGTTAGAAAGTTTTTGTGAAGAGGCTGTGGCTGGTCTCATGCAGAAACACCCACAGCCCTGAAGACACGCAAGGCTGCAGAGGGATCTTTGCAGAAAAGCAAAAGGCAAGGGATGGGCTATTTTTCCTTTGGTTAAGTCACTTGTTCTGAGACTTCTGCATGTTGTAGTGGTGCCCGACTGCCACAGATCTTTTGGACATAACTGAATCCAAATGTAACATTTTTTTTTATGGTGTGGGCCTCAGTTTAAGCCATAGCAGTGATAGAACCATTTGCCTGCACACAGCCTTTTAGCAGCTCTGTCTGGTGACCTTCCCCCTCTTTTAAAAATGTCTACAAACATTAATCAATCCCCATGACAAGCCTGTGGGGCTGGCAGGTGGCATTCCCACTTTACAGAGGGAGAAGCAAGTGTGAGAGCTGGCACGAGACAGGCGGCGTGCCCACCTCCCAGCCTGGCCTGCTGAGATCACTAGACCAGATTGCCCTTCATTACTCACTAAGAGCCCCAGCTCTGCCATGCTGCCAAGAGAAGCTGTATTCCAGACACCAGGGCTGAGAAGACTCTGCCCTGTTGTTGCTTCCATCTTATATGTGAAGGGGATAGAGCAGCATCTGATTAACGAATGCTGTTGGTGAAGCTGACCACGATAAATAGGGTAAAATGTGGCAGCTGTTAAGATACAGAAAGTCTGGATGTTTGGGAATGTTAAATGCTCTGAAGCTGTGAAATGTCTTGGTCTTTCTCTGTTGGTATTCCTCAGTGTTTTCCGTACTGACCTTGGGGTTTTGGTTCCTGCATGACCTTGATCTCTCACCCCAACTTTGGAACTGAAGACTATCCCATCATCCTTCCATTTCTCTCACTTCCCCTCAGCCTTGCCTCTTTCAAGTTTTCTGAAAATCTTTTCTCAGATATATTGTCCCTTTGCAGTTCCCTAGCTTGCAAAAACAAACTTTTTAGTCTTTCATCCAGCCTATCCTTTCTGTTTCCTACCTCAATCCAGTTGTTCCTGTAGCCTGGCCAGTCAGCTGTACTCTGGTTGGCCTTTCTGCCACCTTCCCTTACTTCTCATGCTTCTAAAATCCCTTTTTCTTCTGTTCCCAGCATAAAAATCCTCTTCCCATTTCTGTCAGGTATCTATACCTCTTTTCATAAGGCTAAGTTGTAAGTTTTTCAGGAAAAGGCTCTTTATTTTTAATCCTATGCATCAATTCTTGTTTTAATTAAATTACTGAACAATACAATAATGTGTGATCAGAGACTACATGACATGTGGTAGGGCTGGATAAGATATCATCCATTCTGACATAATCCTAGGTGTTAATGTACAATTTCAGCAAATGTTGCTATTTCAGGATGTTCTGGCAGAACAGTCTGGTTTTACTCACCCCAAGGACAAGCACATGAACAAATTACCACAAAGCCAGTAAGGGTGGGGATTCACATTGCCTCATCTGCTTTGTGATGAGTGCCTAATTATTGGGTCTTACTCTGTGGCACACGTGGGGTAGTGCCCTGTGCTTGTGTCGATTTGCATGCCAGGTCTCTTACCTTGCCTTTATTGTAGTTATGATAAAAACATTTATCTGCAGCTTATCACAATTACCACAATGGAGCCTGAGCACCTCTAAATTCAAACTGTCTCTTGTGGTAACTTGTTTCATGCCATTCTGCTTTTAAATCCACTTTGGTGTACTTGTGGAGCAAAGGTGCCAGCATGTAGATGAAAATTAGGCTGATCTTTTCTCCTCTCCAAGAACATCAGAGAGCTTGGTAGTTTTGGTATCTTTACAGACCTAGACAACTCTGCATTTTGAATCAAAACAAAGCAGAATTTAACACTTTGCTTCAAGATTTGTCAGCTTCATTTTCCCTTAGTACAAAAATGTGAAGGAATACTAATACTATAAGCAATTATAAGTCCAGCCCTCAGCAGGATTCGTAGCTCCCAACTGAAAGTGCTATTTTTATCAGGGCAGGACTGCATATTTTGTGTAGATTTTTAGGCCTAGATTAGATGGTGGCACTGCTTTCTACACTGAGAAAATAGATTATGCAATGTCTTAACTGAGTGCTATTTGAACAGTGAGAGTGGGCAATTAGAGAGCTTTGAAGCCTTGAGATATTACCAGCAAGGTGAGATGATGCATATACAGGTAATGTACCAGAAATGTGAAATGTCTGTGCATTTCTAGGGAACTGTAGGGGCCAAGGGTCATCTTGAAACTCCAGATAGTGATTTCCTTGCTGCCACCATGGGCACCTATGGAATGATTGCTGTCCTCCTCTTGAGCAATGCCAGAGGTCCCTGGTGCTGTGCCTGTTTACAGCACTGGAAGGCAAAGTGCAGATGTCTTATTGGAAGCACAGGTACAGGGATCTGAGGTGCACGCACAGCCTCGTCCTGCAGAACGCAGAGGGGTGGTTACAAATTGCCTGTCTGATGTTGGCAGGTGTACCACAGCCAGTTACAGAAGCACTGCTGGTCTGCCTGGGAAGTTCATCAGCTATTGACACCATTAGAGAAATACTGATTTTTGCCAGCCAAGGACCTGATCTCTGCTGTGACTGGAGTGTCAGGCATTCCAAACTCTGCTTAATCACAGCTTTAACACGTTTCCTGAATCTGGATGCCTGGATCCTGTAAGAACAACAAATGCTTGCACTTCTGTGCTCTAAGGTTGGCAACGAGGAGCTGTTGTGTGTGCTTTTGTGAAAAAATCCTGTCCTCACCCCAGTGCTGGGGGCGGGCTGCCACCAACACCTGCCGCGCGAGGATTTGCCCCGCGCTGCCTGGGCTCCGGAGATCACTCTCAGCACAAATTAATTAAAAGATGCCTTAGGTAGGTGTCCAGCCAGCACAGAAGGAGCCCAGCTCCGTTACTAGCCTGCAATCCCCAGTTTTCCAGCTGTCACTATGTAATACGGTCTCCCCCTCACGTAATTCCTTCCTGTAGTCCAATAGAAGTCCTTTAAAGAAGAAAAAAAGAAAGAGAGAGGAACAACAAGCAAGTAATCCTGTCATATGATCTGCCCCAGTAGTTTGGGGCCTGTTTCTCTTTCAGGGGCTGTGAGCGTGCTTTGAGGTGCACAATAGAGATGCCTTCTCCATTGACTGGGGAGCTCAATGAGCCAAACTGGGCAGCGGCCCCGAGAGCAGCAGCAGCAGCAGCAGTGGTGCAGCGCAGCAAAGGGCCCAACTGTTAACTGATTTAACACTCTGCCAGCTGCAGTCCCTGAGCTCTGAGAGCAGTGGCCGGCCTTTGAATATTACCTTTCAGCCAATTAGACATATGTCACTTCATAAAACCTCCCGAGTGCGCTCCCGTCGAGGGAGGAACTGCTGCGGACAAGGAGGGAACCGCGTTACCTGCTGCCCTCCCGCCTGCACCGTCCCTCCCTCCAGGAGGAATTTCTAATGGTTTCTGGAATTATTTTCAGCAGGTGCTGAATGCAGAAGCTTGGCCCAACAATCCATTTCACTGAAAAACAATGCCCATGAAGTTGCTAGCAGTGAGCTGCAGCTCCGGGAGAGCACTGGAAGCTGTGCTTGGCCAAAGGAGGGGCAGCAGCATCCACTGTGCCACCAAGCCAGCCAGCACAGCCAGGGTCTGCAGGGGTGGAATGTACCTGAGAGGGCATCGATGTCATGGATGCTTCTTTCCAGAATCAGTGTGGAAGGAATCTGCTTTTTTTCAGAATCAGTGTTTATCTAGGTCAAAGCAGAGACTTTTTACTCTTTCAGATTGATTGAATATTTTTATTAGAGTAAGGCTGAAATTCCCGTTCCAGTCATGCCAGTTTCTTTATGCTCCTTATATTAAAGCACCCAAAAATGCAATATTAAAAGGCATATTAATTAATGATAAAATATGGCAGATTATGCAAAGTTTTTAAAACAAAATATTTATTAAAATGTGTTTAAAATAAAAGCTAATTTAATACAAAAGCTAATTTAATAACAAGTGAATTGAAGCCAAGAAGTTGTGACAAAATTAATAAAATTAAAAGTATTAGGATTTTCTTTTCATAACAATGTAGGATTCAAACCATCCCGGACATGAGGGCTCCAACAGACTGAAAGACATTTACTTTAGCACCCTGACCTAAAGCTTTCAAGCTGGCAGTTGTTGCTAACGCTGTTAGTGAGCAAAAATGATGAGCCAGAGCTGTGTGAATAATGCTTGTTTTTCCCACTGAAGATGAGAGACCTTCATGGGATTTGCACACTATCAGAGCTCAACAAGAAACTGGCTGTGGCATATAAGAAAAGAGGGAAATAGGGGGATGGTTTTACTTTGGGAGAAAAGTGCTCAAGCTAAATTAGGTTGGTGTCTAAATAAGTGTGAGCAATTTATTCAGCTTTGGCTTTTGGTTTTTGATTTTCTTCCTCAGTCTCTTCATTTTCAGAGTAGGTTGCTCTCTGCTTTAAACTTTCAGTGCTTAGTAATCAGGCAGTAATAATTGTCAAGGGCAATGAGAGGAAGTGGGTTTTGGGGTGATCCAAATGTGCAGGAGAAGTCTTCAGGTATTCAGTCCTTCTCATACATGGAGAAAGCCTTGAGCTCTGTTTTTGAAAAAGAAACTCTCTTTTCTATAAAACTTTCTCCTTGCAGTGTTTTGACCAGCTTCAGGCAGTGATGACAGGATTATGGAGTGGTAATATATAAGCTGGAATGAGAAGCTATTTGGAAGATCTCAGGATTGTAGTCAGACAAATAATTTAAACTGGCATAAGTTGTCAGTATTGATAAAAGTAGTAGATCCACACTTCCTCTGCTTCTGACTGCTTGTTCTCACCCTATGCTATTCTTTTCCTTTCACAGTACTTTTACTAGCTTAATTGCAAACTGGAGCAGATTCCGCTGGAGCTGGGAGAGCACAAAGGTGTACCTGAATCTACTTTGCCCAGTCTAATTCTTTGCACGAATTGCCCATGTTTCAGGAGGCAGGACAAGATACCACCAGGATGGACAGTGAGAACCAGGACACAGAGAGACCAGGGCCACTTTTTCACTGGGTTAGCACTATTTTATTGTCTCTACTGAAATTTATTTAATTTCCATTTAACAATGACAATTTCCCATTCTTAGATCCTTTGAAAGGATCAATCACCTTTCAAAAGAAGAGAGTTGAGGAGATCTCACAATGCACTAGTATCTAGTCCAGCCAGTATCTGGTGAGCCAAAGTCAGGCATTCCTCTTGCTCATGGTTTCTATGGTCAAAATTCTTCAGAAGCTCCTCACAGATGTGAGTACCTCTAGACTTTGTTTAGATGTGCAAGCTTCATCAGTGGGGTAGTTCAGAGCTGCTAAGCATGCTTTTCTTGACAACCTTCACTTTATCAGAGTATATAGCTCTTGGTTAAAAAAAAGGCTTTGAAGTAGGGAACTGGTAGTTTTAAAAATATACCATAATAAACAACATTCTATTTTCCCCCTGTGCAATCATGTCAAATATTTACTTCACAGGTCTTGTATAACAAGATTATTCCCTTTTTAATCTTTCTCTGCCAAATCTTAACTGAAGTGATCTTACAAAATGTTCATTTCAGTTTTTTATTTGGTACAGCTTGAAACTTGCATATCTCTGTGCATTTGAATCCATTACTAATGCATAAGCATTCATCAGTTTGGCAGGAATGGACACTACACATCTGTAATTCATAAGCTTCAAGACAGTTTTTGGTGATGATGATTCAAACATCCACTGAATGTCCAAATTCCCTTTGGCATCAGTTGTCCAGCCATAACTTGCTGGATCCAGCACAGTGGGTTCACATTGCAGGAACCATCTCCAAATGCCTGCTTAATGGTTTGCATGCAGTTCATGCTGGAATAAGCAATCTTTGCATGGGGGAAGCTGGCTGGAGTCGATTTCATCCCTTTTGGCAGAGAAGGATTGATAATGGCATCAGTTGTTGCACTTTTAGGGACAAACAGATGGCATGTGAATTCTTGTAATTTCTGAAAGAAGCCTGATGAAAGCTCCCAGGGTTGTCTAAACACTGAGAAGTTATATTGATAATGACATTTTCTTTGCATGAGTTCTAGGGCTCCCAGTTTTCCTTTGTCTGAAAAAAACACCAACAGCACTGCATCCCCAGAAGACATGCAGACCAATCAGTGCTCTGCATGTGTCTGTCCCGGGGGAGCACGCTATTATATTTCTGTCAGGGAGTGATGCTTTGTGGCTGTTTTCTGACTTTCTCTTGCATTAGCCAAGATCTATAATTCTGCTGGGTTGTGCCCATTGTTTGAGCATGCAGTATAGCACACATCTTCCTTCTCTGAGAAGTCCTGCGTTGTCATGGTGGTCTCTGCCTAGGAAGAAAGAGAGGATCACAGTGGAATTGAGATGTACTTTACTGTTGCCATTTACACCCATACCCCCACACTATCTTTAAAGAAAGAATTTCATGACGTTTGACTTACTAATGGGACAAGAGAAAAATTTGTCTCCAATTTGGATTTCATGTCCTGCAGTTGTGTCCTTTAAATATTTGCTGGTAGAGGACCCTCTTGGATTTCTCAGTACCTTTTGTTGTTATTGTCTGGTAAATGCTTAACGTTTTAACTTTATGACTTTCTGCACCTTCGTATAGCTCAAATGAGCAGAGATGCCTTGTTAACACCGCTCAGCCTTTGGACAAGCTTTTGTTAATAACACAGACAGATGGGATAGTGATGGTTTCAGGGGGGCTTTGGTGGATTGTTTTTTTTTCCCCCATCTGACTAAATAAACTGTCTTAGTAAAAGAGGTTTATCCGTTGCTCTGTTCTTGCTGATGGGCTTAAGTCTTCCTTCTATCCTGTTAGCATTGTATGAGGAATCCATGTGCGTTTGACTTAATTCAGTTCTGAGGACTGAAAAGGCCACAGCTCACTCTCACTGTGTACTTTGATGTCTGCTGTCCTCTGTAAAACTGCTCTACACAGCACCACTCGGATGCCTATTGATTTTTACTTGGTTGCTTTCAGCTCGGTGTTCAGCACTAAATTATCTTTGGCAAGCATATCCATCAACAAGTTGTCTGGATATGTGATTTGTTTTCCCTTTATCACCCTGGCTGATGCATACCTAGTGTCTCCTTCAAACCTGGTCTTTTGGGCTCCAGAGGCTTTTTTTTTTCTCAGCTGAACTATTATTTATTGGGTTTTATTTTTTCTCTTTCAATAGAATCACTCTTGCTTTGAGATAAAAGTTGCTATAATGTCTGTATTGACAAAGACACTTCATGAAAAATGCAGAGATAGCTTGGTATGAAAAAGAGCTTTTCCCTGTGAAATATCCAAAAATTGGATTATCCTTTTGATATTTTTCAGTGCCGTTATTTTGGTTGCCTTTGCTTGAACGTAAAATAGCAACACCACCATAAATTAGTGAACTCTTGCAGCCACAGTTTCTCTATTGGAAATGGCAAGGACCCTGGTTCTTGGCAATGTTCCTTGAGCATCAGCACATGTTGTATTACAGCTTACAGGCAATTGTAACTTCTCTGTCTTCTCAAGTATCATGTGGGGGGAATATTTTCAGGGGCTGAAGGTTTTGAGTTTTGAAGACAAATTCATACTACTTGGATCCTGGTTTTTTTGTTTTTCTGGAAATGTCTCCCTGTGGAGCCATTACTGCTTTAACCCTTTTACCCAATGGCACCCCAGAAGATCTATTTTTGGCCATGGTTATTCATACTTTTCATAATCATGAATATTTGATGCTTCACTTTTGTTCAAGCCTCAGGCAGCATCCTGAAACAGAATCTGGTTGCGGATTTTGGCAGCTTTCAGAAGAGTATTTTCAAATGAACAGTCAAATGTGACTTTAGCTTAAAGCATGGCATTCCAAAATTGTGTGGTGTTTGGACCCTCACACACTTTCTCTGGTGTTTCAAAAACATTGACTCCTCTCTCCACTGCTTACTTTCACTGATGTAATAAATTTGTAATAAAATATGTGTACAGGAGGCAGCAGCAAAGGTCACCATCATGTAAACATAAGCAGAATAAGCACATGTATCATGAAAATTGATATTGTGACATTCAGTTTTCATTTATTTGGTTACCATTTTGGAAAAGCTAAACCAGATTGACAGCAGTAATTTGTCATCAGATTGTTAAAACACATAGATAAGTTCTGTAACAACAGCCAAACCAAAGACATAATGAAAAGTCTGATGAGTCATATAAAAATAAAATATAATAAATCCATCCCAACTTATAATTTGGCCCTTTGAATTATACACTTAATTACCAGTCATTGATTAAGAAGAAAAGTGCTCTATTTCCACCTCAGAGAACACTCAAACAGGAATAGAAAGAGGAATACAGATATTCTTTATACTATCCCTGACTGCCCTTAATCACACAGAGTATGTGAAATTTTAGCAAAAGGCAGAATTTGACGTCAGTAAGTTACAACAGCAAAATAATTCAAAGATGGATTTCCATCAGAGCAAATTGCTTTCATTCAAATTTTTGCTTTATTCAACTAATTTAAATTTCTGATATTGCTATCATTTTTATGTCTCCCCTTTAGAACCAGATAGAGAAGTCCCCTGCTACTGGACTTTCATGTACATAGTCTTGAAAACTGAAACCTTTCCATTCATTCTTTACTGTCTCTGTAATAAGAAGTGACTAGAAGGATCTGGACCAGAAAGTTGTTGAAATGGATATGTTCCTGGAAATAATTTAATATTTAATAAAACAACATGTTTAGCAAAAACTTACATGGCTGCAAATGCCTTTTTTAGGCCCAGAGAGCAGTATTTGGTAGTGCCATAAATTAAATAAATATTACCTTCAGAAAGCAACACCCTGTGCAGAACACTGTTAGTATAGTTCTTCCATTCACCTTTCTTTGATCATCTGCATTTGGATGGACAAACATGCAAGACTAAATAATCTGATTAATAGGGCAAATTGACTGCCTGTGTAAGGCTTTGTATTTATGCTTTGATTTAGATGTTTCAAAAGGCTTATAATGAGCAAGGCAGAGAAAGTTGAGCATCATCCACCTAAGCAAATTAGTTAAATTTTAAGGCAAGAAATTCACAGCAAGAGTAGAGGAACTGGAGGAGCATGATGTTTGCAGAATTTCTACTTTGTGTTTGTATGCTCTGATATTTAATAAAATGTTGGCTTTAGTCGAGATTTTTCCCCATGTCTGAGAAATTTGTCATGTCTGCCATACAGATTCCCTGTACCTAGTAAGCTTTAGCATTTGATAGGGACTTGTCTTCAATGAGACCACAAGCAGAAACATCTTTCTCAGCCCAAGTGTCTATTTACATGAGATTTGTAGGAATTTAATAACTTGTAGTGCAATTTTGACTTCCATCAAAACTGGTGGAGAGTGGCCAGTCAACTTGAAGGATATTAAGAGAGCTGAGTGTACATTAATCTGGGCAAATGTTCAGAAAAATTAATGAACAAACCTCTTTTTTAGTAAACTTGTTTTCAAATGGTTGTTAAACATCAGGCTCTTATCTTTGTTTAATATTCCATTCTCCTACTGCTTTTGTTGCAGTTGTGAATCCATGATGCATTGGGCAATTTCTTATCTACTGATGTGTCCATTTAGGAATGTGATGTGAAGGTCACTTTTCCTAACAGTTTATCTCCTTTGAAAATTTAGGCAGGTATAATGAACACGGACATAGGTCTCCAAATATGAGGTTTTTCCTATTTCAGACATGATCCCCATGCTTCAAACTGTTGGTCATTCTTGCTTTTTTTGTTTTTCCTATTTCAGACATGATCCCCATGCTTCAAACTGTTGGTCATTCTTGCTTTTTTTTTTTTTCCTATGCCTTAGAAAACTTGGGACTCAAACACAGGTAGTATATTTGTCTTAGAGCAGGACAATTAAGGTAATTAGCCAAAGCAACCACTCGGGTCTGTGTAATGCAGAACTGAAGAAAATAGGAGGGATTTCTCACCATGAAAGAAGTAATTGAAGTTACCTCCATACTCTCAGTAACTGCTGTCAACTTGAGAATTTAGCCACATGCAAACCAAAAAGAACAATGCCCAAGCAAAAGGAAAAGGGAAAACAAGGCATTTAAGACTATCCCAGAGGAGATTAGATGAAGATCCCACTATAGGAACTCTTGACACTCCAGCCAAAACCTTAAGAGACTGCTGTGAATTAGAGGTGTCAGAAAGCAGAGCTAACAAAAGCCACTGTGCCCAGCAGGCTGAGCCGTGCTCCTGGGAGGCCTCACTGCCCATCAGAAATTAGTCACTGGGACAGAGAAGGTGAAAGAAAGGGAGCCCTGCAAGTCCAGTGAGCAACACAGGCAGGAGGTGTCCATTGGGATTGCTGCAGCAGTCCCCATTCAGAGCAGGGCTATGGGGTAACTGCTGGCAATAGGGTGTCCAACAATATTTGAGATCTGATCTTCTACAAAAAAAAAAAAAAAAAAAAAAAAACAGATGTTAGTGAAATAAATAATTGGAGGTGCTTCAAGATGATGGAATAAATGTCAAAATTGAATGGCCATAGAGAAGCACTATGGCAGGAGTGAGGAGGAACATTTTGCACTTGTCTTTTTTCAGCCCTTTGTTCCCTCAATATTTCCAATAAGGTGGCATTTGGACCATAGTGAGACATGCTGGTGCACCCATACTCATCCCTTTCATGGCAACCAGTGGCCGGTGAGACATGGGAGTGGTGGTTCTCTTGTCCCACAGCTGCTGCAGCTCAGGAAACACTTGGAGCAGGGTGTGCTGCAAGTCATCGCAAGGCTTGTGGGATGGTGGAGACACTGCTTTGCATTTAGAGTTTAAACTCAGGGCATTCCTGGAGAATTCCTTGCAGACAGTGTGCCATAACACTATCTGTAAACATACTTCCACCTGAGCTCATAAGAAGAAACGAGAAAATTTTTTAGAGATGTGTCTTTTCTAAGAGCTCCAACTCTTAAATCCTGAGGCTGTGTATTGGTGGTACTACCTACATGTTGCTGGTTGATCAGTGTTCAGCTAGGAGATCTGTACAGGGGAGGCTGGGGGAGGGCTCCTGCAAGCAGGGCTTGGTGAAATGTGTGACTCGGCAGGTGAGTGTCCTTCTGTTCAACGGGATTTATCCTGCAGAGTGCTTTGTGTCACTCCTCTCAGAGACACCATGATGCAACACTCAGCAGCAGATACCTCTTGTCATTAACTCCACCAGCTACTGGTTTTCTAACCCTTCCCTTCATCTGAGTGTCAGATTTTTCACTTGCAAATATCTCCAGAGCAAGCTTTCTCATCCAGAGGAAGCATAAGGAAATTGCCCTCTTTAATGGGCATGGGCTAAAAGAAGAGGAATGCTTCCTGTCTTCTATGAACACAGTTGGTCCATCATAGATACTGTTTGATGTGCCTGAACTTCTCCTTCAAACAGACTATAAAGGCTGGGTCCTGACTCATTCTTCTGTTACTTTTCACAGCTGGCAAGTGCCAATTTGCGCATTGCAGCGAAATTCCCGCTAAATTTGGAGTAGCTGAACTTCTCCCTCTTATCCACATGGTTTCAGCTCTCTCTTGCAGGTGCTGCCCTGAACTGTTGGGTACCACTTCATAGGCTAAACAGCTTCATTGTGCCACACTTGTCAGGAGCAACCTCATTTCAGCAAAAAGTTTGTTTCCCATGGTATTACCTACAGGCTGAATCTGATGGGGTCCTTACTCCAGCTGGTGCTTCCCTTGTTTTCTATAGAAATGTTGTGAGGAGAAGGTTAAGGTAAAGACTGCAAAACGCCTCCAGCCCTAGGTCTGAAGTCAAGCAGACTCTAGTGCCAGCGTTGAACTTAGTTCCTTCTCGTCAGCTCTGAGAGGCTGAAAAGGCTGCTCTGTCACCTGTCAAGTGCAGCCATGGGATCTGAGTCTGTATGTCCCTCACATATAACAGCACTGTAGAATTCAGGGTTAAAATAGCCTGTGTCATCATTGTATGATATCTTTAATAGGCTAATAGAATCCTGGTGGGGTTTTTTTTGTTTGGTTTTTTTTTTTGTTTTTTTTTTTGGTTTTTTTTTTTTTTGGTTTTTGGTTTGGTCTAGGCTTTTTGGGTATTGTTTTGTTTTTTATTTGGGGTTTGGGGTTTGGTTTCTTTTGTTGTCGTTGTTTTTTTTTTTGTTTGTTTTTTGTTTTTTTTTTTGTTGGTTGGTTAGTTTGGTTTGGTTTGGTTTAAAAAAAAAAAGTTTGACAGGTTTAAATAAGAGCTCAAAAAGATCCTGGAAACAGAGGTACTTCTGAGAACTCCAAGTGTGAAGCTGTAAAGTCTTCATATGCTAAAAAAGAGGATCTTTAACACTTCAGCATTTGTTCTTTATTCAGCTATCTTGTGTTGTTGCAAATCCAGTAAGAGTTGAGAACAGGCAGCCTCTTCACAGTGCTTTTTTTTTTTTTTGGCTGTTTAATAAACATACACTAGATACAAATTTAGCCAATAAAAGGTTCATGTTGTATGTATGTATGTATAATACATGCACAAAAGGGCTATTCAAAATGCATAGCAACCACTCGGCAGGGTTTAATTTTCCTTAACAGTTTTCCATTTTCCTTTAAATTTGAGATGGGAGTGGGGGGTAGCAATCAAAATCCTCGGCATAAATAGGATAATAATAAGGAAGTTCCTGGTATTGTTGAAGTAACAGTTCTTAGCAAAGGATACAACTGAATTCAGATAAAAGAAAGTTTCTGATTAAAAGGAACTGCATGAATGAAGAATGTGAAAACTTATTGGAAATTCCTCGTAGCTGTAAAACACTGCTCTGTTAATTATATGAGAAATGAAAAACTAGCTGATATTTCTGTAACACATTTCTTAGTTTTGTTGACACTATAAAAATATATTTTAAACACAATTAGCATTCTGCATGATAGTACACATAAATTATGTCAGCCAAAGAGTACAGCAGGTTACATCATTGCCTTCTGTGACATTTATGAAGCCAGCATCTGCTGTGCATGATGGGTTGGCTTTTTCCAAAGCCTATCTAAGGGTTTTACAGCTGGCTTTCCAAATATATGCCCTTCCATGTTCTTAAAGTGACACACACAAAAACACACACGGACCCCGCATCAGTGGCAGGTTTAGATTTTCATCCACTTTTCTTATTCTTATTTAGTGGAACCTGTTGGATTGTCAGGTCTTGTGTGTCCTGGCAGTGAAGACCCACGTGTTAAACAGATGTTTCTGTTACAGTAACACCTGGATGCCCAGAGTGAGGCCCTAAGTCCATTTTCGCACAAGTGAAGAAGTAGAAATTTTTAGTAGATACTTGTAGCACAGTGCAAGGGTTGAGACTTCTGAGTGCTTTAAAACCTGAAGAATAATAAAAAACCCCAGAGGATGGTGTTATTTTTAAGTTTTTGATGCCTAATGATAAAGATAATGACTTTTTTTTTATTTCCAGAAGACTCACTATAACCTGAATGGCCCGAGGGCTGGGCACTTCTCAGGCACCTAAACAATCTAGCTTTGGCATTGTGCTGGGGGAAAGGCTGGGAATGTGCCTGCAGGGTTTTGTGAATGCCAGGAAGATAGGGTTCTAAAGAACCTGGCCTCTGGAAGACACAGAATCGGGGGTGGTGATAAAATAGCATCAGTTCTGGCAGTCTCAACAGGACACTGTGCAAGGCAGGCTGCCTGGTTTATTTGGACCTGTTAAGTTTCTTTTTGTTTGTTTTGCTTTCTGTATTGAACAGCACAAATCTGTCATCTATTAGTGAAATAGGTGGAAGAACATCATCATCTTCTGTTTGCTTCTTTATCTTCCTCTACTACAGAAATAACTTCTTCCTGTCTAGAAGGACAGAATAGTCTTGTGATACCTGGGTGCAGACACATGCGTGCATGCATATGTGCATACATTCCTCTGTGTGTGTGTGTCTGCATAGATGGATATGAAGCTCTCCCCGCAGAAGTCCTGAAATCAAACAAAGCCTGGGGGTGAGCTGTGCACCAAATCCTCCTGCACTTCTGTGTAATGTGGGCAGCACTCCTTCCTCAGAAAGGTTTTCTGTGCCCCGCTGTTTACCTGGTTTTCTGAGAAGCAGGCAGAGGTAAAAATCATGTTACTGAGAGGCATCCCAGCTTTCTCAGCTGACTGAAGGAATCAGCTTCAGATTCCACTGCAAAACCCACCTGCAAACTGCAAAGCTGCTACTTTGCCCTTTTTTGGTTTGTCTTTTTTTTTTTTTTTTTTTTTTTTTTTTGACCCCTAAGGTGTTCAGTGGCTTGAGACACCTTTCTTTGGGGCAGCAGTTCTTGCAAAAATCCAGTCATTTCATCAAAGCCCCAGACTCTGGAGAACATGGGCTGTGCCATCACAGGGCTGCTTTTCAAGGGGGCATCTGTGCTTAGCATATGGCAACTATTTATTATAGCTGTTGCATTGAGAAACAACAATTCCCATGATAATTGTTTCTCGTATATCAAGATGCTTCAATCTCTGTTTCCCACAACATTCTGCTTGTCTGGTATGTGTGTGCCAATGTCACCACAGTCCTAGCAGACAGTTGTCTACGTTTTGTCATTACTGAGGGTAAACAGACATGACTTGAGTGGGAAGGAGAGCGGGGGACGTGGACTGCTAATTTAGTCTGTCTTTAGTACTGCACTGTGAAAGCAGCACTGAATGATTTGCGGGCAATATTTACAAATCTCCCCTCCCTCAATACATCCATCCCTTTTCTTCAAGCATGCATTGTTTAAGGGCATTAATTCTTATTATTTGCCAGCCTGCAGTACAGATGATGCTCGGTTTTGCAAGGGGATGGGGGGACTTTTCCACCCCCGCAACAATCTACTGCTCTCTTCATTATTCCAGAAGAAGCACTCCTGTGTTCCCTTGAAAATGCACAGCATATATGGACATTTACACATGTATGAGTATGTTTCAGCATTCTATACAACATACACCATTTCTCCTTTGACATACAGTGATCACATATGTACCTACCCTTCATCATATGTGGAAGGGAGGAAGGAGGGAAGGAGGGAAGGAGGGAAGGAGGGAAGGAGGGAAGAAAGGAAGGAAGGAAGGAAGGAAGGAAGGAAGGAAGGAAGGAAGGAAGGAAGGAAGGAAGGAAGGAAGGAAGGAAGGAAGGAAGGAAGGAAGGAAGGAAGGAAGGAAGGAAGGAAGGAAGGAAGGAAGGAAGGAAGGAAGGAAGGAAGGAAGTCTCATCACCAGCAAGACCTCAACTCTTGCTGCCTGACCTTGCTGTGATGTTCACTTATGAGCTTTGAATCTTGGAGAACATTACAGCGACATATTTTGAAACTGCAGCAGTTCAGCATCTATTCCCTTTGTTTTCATAAATCAGTGCAATTCCATAGACTCTCAGCATTAGTGTCTTGGCCCATGCCAGGTGAGATTTAGGTCCATGGTATATGATAATGCTTGCTTTTTTTGGTTTGTATGGTAGTTTGGGGAAGACAAGGGAGAGAATGTAACTTTTATAAGTTAGTGAAAGTGTATTATAACTGGAGATGGGTAAGCAAAATCAGCATCTGAGAGTTCTGTGCAACAGATAAGCATTGTGCTCATTTCCTCAGATAGACAGAGACACTCCTGAGAAGCTGTAAGCACTGAAAATCATTATTAAATCATTAGATTAAATCCCAAATTCCATATAAATGGAATTTGGGATTTAAATTATACATAAAGATGTAAGTTTGGTGCAACAATCCAGACTTAGATAGGAAGGGTGTTGACTCTTATAATGTTTAAACATAGGTGAAGCATAACCAAGATTTGATTTTGGATCATTCTGTGAATACATAAGCAAAAAGTATAGTCTATTAATGTTTGAGAAATTAGGGTCTGTCCAAAACACAGCATTACTCCCTTTTGAAGGTCCCAAGCTCTTTGTATCATGTTGAGCAATACTCAGCATTTATGAATCTGACTTTTGTTCTTTTGTGTAGCGCTGGTGTGTTTACATTGACCACAGGACATTCTCATGTACTGTGTCATTTCTAAGTTCCTCCCATTGTAACCAACTTCTGTGCTTTTATGTTAAAACTTGAGCTGAAACAATTTTAATTGTCACATGAGGTGGTGCAGCTCTTTCTGAAGTTATGTGACTGCTGCTTTATACCCTCCTAACTGGGTCCTGTATTTGCATGTAAAAGTCTGAGTTCATAATGCTGCTTTATTTTTGGCTTTGTGCAAGCTGTTTCTAGTTGAATCAATAGTTAAAACTGCTCCTTAAGGCAGATAAATATGCCATTAGTAGAAATAATGGAGCAGTAGTCAGTCAGCTGCAAAACTGATGCTTCATCTAAATGTAAGGCACTTTATTTAGTTGGCATGTTGCTAACATCTATTAAGTAAATTATGAGAAGTGTTCTGAGGCCTTTCACACAGAATGTGAAGCCTTTTATTCCTTATTTACGTGTGAATATATATGCATGGAGATTTCAACCCATGAATTAACTCCAGAGGAAAACAAACCACCAGATAAACACAAAGCCTGGGGTTGTGTTTGGGTTTAGTATTTCTTCCCTTTAGAAAGCAAAGAAGCATCCTTACAGAATTTTCTGATTAATTTATTCAAAGAACTTAATTGATGTATCACAACACAGCGCTATCATTTACATGGCATTAAAAAATGGAATTGCTGAGCTCATCACACTGACAGCAGCCAGATGAGAGACGAGTATGAAGTCAGCCTTTGGCGGTCATTTTTATGAATTTGAAATGTGTGTTTCTATTTAAGTCTGACTGTGCAGTGGTTTATTAATACTAGTTAACACTGGTAGGGATGGATGGATGGACGGATGGACGGACGGATGGATGGATGGATGGATGGATGGATGGATGGATGGATGGATGGATGATAGACAGATAATTCCAGATCCTGTTGGAAGTCACCATACATCTAAGAGTTTTAAATGTAGACACAAACCTCATGCAAAGCAACTTTTGATCTTCCCTACTGGAAGAGATGTTTTTAATTTATCCCACCTGATCCTTCAGGGTCTGGATCTGGGGACCTCAGCACCTCTAGAGGCCACTAAATAGTGTGGAATGGGGCACAGCTGAGGCATGACTGAGACCTAGGAAGTGTCAACTCTCAAACAATTGATGTCTTTGCTCTGCAGCCCAAGGTTCTCTACCAGCAACTCTGCCAGGAACTGCAGGGGAGATGAGGGGTGAGACGAGTACCTGTACCAGGGTGTCTTACCAGTAGCATAAGAATAGCTGGAAAAAAAATTACAGATCTTTGGTTTTTCATCTCCCTACAAGCACCAAGTACCTTGTCACACTGCCTCATAAAGATCTTAAAGATTATTTTAATACTTGAAACTTCCTCTGTCTTCAAAGAACAACAAGACTTTGAGACAGATATGTGGGAATTCACTTAGCCAAGCACTGCAATTTCAGTTTTTGTGCAATGATCTGCAAACCACAGACTCTGAAATGAGCAAGGGGTTATGTGAATGTTCCTTGTAAGTATTTATTTTTATTTTCTCTAGCAGAAGCTGTCAAATAAAGCATGTCCTGCCCTTCAGAGTTTTTGCTGTCTGTGCAGAGCTTCTGTAAGCCAGGCCTTTGCTTAGTACACTTAATTAGAGTTTGCTTATTATAACAGTGGAAAATACAAGCTGGTTGGACTCTGGGAATTAAATTTTGCTGTGTGCTATTCTTGGTTGCCATCAGCTGCTTCCTAGTATTGGCAAAGATGCTCATGAAATCTGGGCATGTCTGGAGCAGAAAAGGTTAGCAGATTTAACAAGGAGGCATTAACAGTTGATTTAATAGAGCAGTAGCTTGGACTTTAGTGTGTAGCATAATTTCAGCATTGCTCCAGGGTAAGTACTCAATTTTGACTATATTTTTTTCTTTCCAGACTAAATGAAACAGATGCCTCTCAATACTTGTCTTTGATAAACATATTCTGAGGATCCTCCATCCAATTGTAAGTGATTACATGGCTAAAAATGCAGTCTGTAACAGAGAAAACAGATGTGGTGATAATTATCCCTGTGCCCTGCATATCAAACATTAACTATTGCTGCTGGAAAAAAAAGGGGTGAAACCAAAATAAAGTGGGATTTGCTACACCAGATCAGATCATCAGTTCACTTTGCCTGAATCTCCAGATATGGGCTGAGCCTGATAATTTATAAGGAAATCAGGAATGCTTCTTTATAACATTGTAAAGAATGTATAATGTTTCTTTGATTCACTATCAGTTGCTTGCACAATTCTACCATGTCAGGCACAAAACTCAGTGTCCTGAGTCTAATTATAATTATTTGAGTGTTTTGAATCTACAGCCTCAATTTTCCATACAGTTTTACTATCCCCAAAAGCAGGTAGCCAGCTGTGCTCTGTCTTCAGTTATATGGGAATTGAAATGCCTTGATAGGAAGTTTGAGGTTGGATCACTGAAAATAACTTATGCCTGTGGCTGTTGTGGAAAATTCCATGTGGATGTGCAAGCTTATCATCTGACCTTCCAAGATGCTGGTGAGATTAGCACTAGGCAGAGTGACCAGGCTATGTGCAAGATCTCAGTCCAGGCTGGAAAGCTTCTTCCTTCAGCAAAAATCACTGCAGCCTTTTCTGGTTGCTCTTGTTTTTCTGTCACATAGCTGAAGACGGTTCAATCTGATGACCTAAGTGTCCAATCAACATGAATTTATCTCTTCTGCTATTTTTTTCTGATTATTTTTAAAAAGGTTTCAGTTCTGAAAATGTGAGGCTCCTCTCTGAGGTTGCCAAAGGCATTTTTTGCCCAGATTCCCATCAACTAACTGGAGGCATCTAACCTATGATACCTAAGGGCACTCATCCAGCACTGGCTGTCTGAAAGCTGCAGATCCAAACTGGTAGTCTGTCTTCACTTGCCAGTCCAGGACATAGCAAGTATTTTCAGAGGGCAGTTGAGGCCCTCCAAAAATAGGTGGGAAAATATTCTGCTACAAGCACTAACTGTGCCTGTTTTGTCTCTGACTGCAAAGGGAGCCTGCAGTGCTGACACAAAGTAGAAGCCTGGAGCTTGGTGGTGGCTTGGCTCTCTGGGGTGTGTTATTCCAGTCAGCCTCATGGTTCCTTTGCTTCTGCTCAAGGTAGGGGAAAGCCAGTCAGTCTCTTGCAGAGGTTATTCAGTTCACTTGAGACCCAAATCTGTTCTTGGGAAGTGCTGCTTTTCCTTTGACTATTAGAAACCAAATTTCTATCCTAAAGTATTATAACAGAGTATAGGGAGAGAGGACTTTTTGCAGAGCCTGGGAGCTCTGTTGGTCCTCTGGAAATCTCTGGGACCTTTTGGTCTCCCAGATAAGGAAGAATAAGAATTACCATATATGGGACAAAAATGCCATACCAAAAGCTTTGGACTTCTTTAAGTGAAAATATATGCTACATTGATTAGAAAATAGTCTGCTGTGACATCTGAGCACAATACATTCATGCCTGTACATTTTATTAAATGGCCTGCTTTTATTTTAAAAGCTAAATATAATGAAAATTAAAACTTGTCAGCACATTGCTCCATAGAAGTGGCCTTGCTCATGTTAGTCCTGGTCACATTAACACAAGTTAGAAGTATGTGCCACTGTCTTCTGATGTATAGATAAATGTGGTAATCTCTTTCAGTTGTCTGGAGTGGTTGATCAATACGATCAAGCTGCTGTGCCAGGCTTACCCCTCAGTTCCTCCTCAGCTGGTCAGTCTTTGGACATGGGATGGACTTGCTGATCAGGAGTAGAGGCATGACCCTGTAACACAAGGCAGCCAGAGGCAGTGGTTAAAAGAGGAAACTAATGCAAACTGCTTATCATTGACAGGCAGGTAAACCTTAGAAATTGGGTGAACTCACCCATGTGAATTGTGTGAGAAATAAGGCCATGCTCTCTGTTAACCTGCTTTAATCTCCTTCAGGGCACTGCAATTTATCATCCTCCCAAAGCCAAAGCCCTTCTCAGTACAGAAGAATGGGCTGAAGTTTCATAGCCAAGGATCCTTGGGACACAAGTGTTCAGGTCAGAAAAATCTCATGAACCTTCTGGGTTTGAAATACTACTGCCTACAGTATGTTCTGATTATATTTTTCTGTTGCTCCACACATGTCAAATATACTTACAGGTTGGTCTCCCAAGGGATGTTGAGGGGGCAGACAAGGCTTGTTTTTTGCAAAACTCTCCTAAAGTTGGGCAAAATGTTTAGCAGTATCGCATATACACACTCATCCAGGAGAAAGGTGTGATATGCTTGTGTCCTGCTCCTGTTATAGGTGGAAAACATGAGAGAACTAACAGAGATGAAGGCAACTCCCAGGACACAGTTGAGAGCCAGCTGGGCTGGTTCAGAACACAAGACCTTTTCTCTGCATCCTCTGGCACTTTGTGCTGAGCAGCAGCAGGAGCGGCCACTGTTTTGGTTCAGCAGCAATCACCATGCTAACCTTTCATTAGTGTCTGACACTAATTAGCATGCCTTGTGCTCTTTTAGGAGCACAAGGTAAGTCTTCACAGCTTATGCTAGGCAGAGGATAACTTTCATTACCTGACCAGATTTGCTGATCTCCTGGTAGGTACCTCACCCCTTGCACAGCTCTGTGGCCAGATTGTATCAGGCTACTGAGGATTTCCAACCACAAGCAAGAATGATCTTGTTTGATTTTGAAAGCCATGACTTGGGCAAAATCCCACTGCTCTTTTCTGATCCATCTTCTGCTGACATCAGCTTTATGCCTGAATTCTTTCCAAGCACAGTCAGAAGAGCAAGCTGCAGGTTTAAGCTCACCGTGGGCAGTGAACTCCCTCTCACATCTTAAAAGCCTTTTTCTTTTCTACAACTCTGTAGCATCTTGTAGGTCTCAGAGGGGGAATTTCAAGTTGTAAATTTCTTTACCAATCCCCCTTTCACACTTCTAAGAGTGAAAAATAAAATGCTGCCAGCATTTTATTTTTGCAGCAGGGCCATCCCTCTGCCTCTGAATAAACATTTGTGTGAGGGCTCTCATTCTTGCCAAAGGTGTTAGGATAACATTCTCATGCTGATTCCCCTGTCCTCCCTCAACACCTCAGTGCTGGAGGTCCATTTCCGAGGCTTTGAAATGGCCATGCTCTCACCTCATCCCATACACATGGAAATGAGATCACCAGAAAGAGGGAGCTAGTAAATCCCATGGGGGAGCCAACAGGGCAGGTTAGGAAATGATGACCTTCAGTGTAGGATGGTTGGGTGAAGAGCTCCGCATGGGCAAAGAGGCTGACACGAAAACAGAGGAGGCAAGTTGCCAAGGGCACAGAGGCACTGCTGAAGGTCTTGGGCATCTTTTCCTTCAAACTCCACGGCCCATTTCACCATTGTCTCAGCAAAAGCCAAAGCTTTTCGCTGTTGGCTTCTTGTTATAAACAAAAGACAGAGGATTTTGTATCATTAGCATCAATTATCATTATCATGTCTGTGTAAGGGTTTGGATATAACATAACCAAAGTTGTGCTGAGAATCAGCAGGGAAAGTCCTGTCATCATGCTCATCTCAACATATGCACACTCTGTAGAAAGACCAGATTCTCAGGCTGCTTTTCATTTGGCTTAAACATCAGGTGTAAATACTTTTGTATACCTTATAAATCCTGGTGAAGATCAGTACTTCTCTCTTTAGTGCAACAGAGGTGTGTTAAAACCCACCAGGATTTACACTCATGTGGGCCTGTCTTAAGAAGCTCAGCTGTAAAAATAATTCTCATCACACATTACAAAGCTGACTGTGGTGTTAAACACAGCAGACATTTGGTGAAGCATACTCCTGGACAGGACCAAGTAGCTTTTAAGCATGCTAAAAAACAGTTCTCTCATTCAAACAGAGGCCACCAAAATGGTTTTTGAGTAAGAACTCGCTGAGTTTTCTTTCCCCTTTCATCTTGTCAGGAAATCTCTGTGAACTTCCCTCCTCTCCATTTGCTTGCCTTCCCCTTTCTCTGCTGTCATTTACCAGCCGGGCTATTTTCTTCAAAGTACCCTCTAAATGTCACAACCACTGAACAGCCACAGCAAATAATGGAAATGCCCTGGTAACCCTTCCCAGAGCACTTATATACCAACACTGAATAATTTGACCTACTCTCATTCTTCTTCCCATTCTTAGGAACATATTTCACAGTAGTGGCAGAGAAAAGAGAGTGGGTTCAAGATGTTGTTCCCTTTTCTTTTGGTTCTCTTTTGGTGTAAGACAAATTCTATGAACATGAACTAGAAAAACTCTACAGCCCAAATCAGACATCCCTCAGAAGGAGTGTGCCAGATAATGCAGTGTGAGGAACATTTCCATTTTGAGTGCTGTTGTGCATGCTTCACCATGTACCTCTAATTATAAGAAAATTACTTAAAAGTCCTCAGGGATCTCTGAAAAGAATAATCCATAACAATAAAGGGCTTGGATATAGCAAAGATGTGCACATGTTTGAACACAGAGTTTCACCCTGGAAGACACAATCTGTGATACAGGATTTCAGGCAGAAATCCAACTCTTACTTAAGTTTTTAAAATCAAGAGTTTTTCAAAGAGCCAATCATTTGCTGATTCTTTCTAATGCATCAAAAGACACTTGCTGGAAAGACACATGCTAATAGGCATTTAATCACAATAAAATATGTTAAGATACCCTATTTGACTGATCTCGGAATTTTTGTATAATTTCATTTAGTGTTGGTAAAAGTTCTCATCTCCCAAATGACTTATTTCTATCTGTTTATTTTATTACTTTGAATTTCACACTATTTTGTATTCAAGGTGAGCCTGGAGCAGTGTCCTTAAACCAGCTCTTACCCAGGATGAGAAAACAAATATTGAAGTCAGGACTTAAGCTTTGAAGATGATCTTATTTTAGCCTCAACCAGATCTCTGGATCTAATCTAGATCAGGGCTTTGGTCACTGCCCCCTTTCTCTTTTACAGGGTTAGGGCAATACTGAATGTATTGTCTTTCTCATTATGGTTTCCCCTCCTTCCCTCCAGGCCTTTCACTGCACATAATTTGTGTTTCCCTAAACAAGCCACAGGGACCTTATCTCCTGTTACCAGAGAGACACTTCAAACCTAATCTGAGTTATTCACTCTGTTTTACAGGTCAGGAGTGAGCAGAGGTGTAGAGGTGTCCCCTTCAGCTCCAAGAGGTGATGGTTCAGCCACACGCTTACCTGTTCACAGGTAACTTCCTCCTAAGCTGCTTCTCATCTGCATCAAACGAAACAGCAGCACTGAGTGCAACCAAGCCAAAGTCTAGGTTCTGAAGCCCTTCATCTTTCACCTCTCAGGTTTGTGGTGAGGATGATCATGGCACATGTGGTACCTGATATGACATGTTTCCAATCAGTCTTGTGGCAGAGTACATTCCTGTTTGGAGCTTGACCTTGGGAATATTGCTTAACCGGTCCTCTGTGTTATTATTTCCCAAATTTAAACTCAAGTTGCTGCCCTGTTTGCTGAATTGCATGAGCAAATTAATCAACCTCTCAGAGAAATTCAGTAACATAAATAGAGCTGGCCAGGAAACTCTTCTCAAACTCTTCAACTTTATTGCACATCAAAATAAAACAATCTTTTAAAGGTTATTTGGTGGATTGGTAATTGAAACAAATGCATACATAGAACAAACATCATTTTGACAGTAAATGTCTTCCTATGGAATGTAGATTCACATTCAGATTGTCATTGACTTCGGAGAAGGTCTTGAACCTCTGGGTTTCCTTTCCTGAAAAACTTCAGAATTACGGTACATAATAAAAGCTGGTTGTGTTAAGGAAAAAAAATCTGACTGGACCGGAACATAGTAAGAATAGGAGGAATGTGATTCATACTTGCAAATTTTAAATGTGGACCAACACTTAGAGAGAAAGTAAAGCACAAGGGAGAAGAAAAAGAAATAAAAAGAAAGAGAACACAACAAGGCCTGCATATCTATCACCAAATGTGTCTTTTCCAAAGCACGTGGGAAAAGAGCATCATGGAGAGTGCAACACAGCAGGCGAGGTGTAGACTGAATGCATAAACCTGTCCTCAAAGCACTGAGTAGTGAGGTGTGAAACAGACAAATATAAAGCAAGGAGAGCTGTGTCAGCAGCAGCAGCAAAATGTAGAGACTAACACAGCCTTGTTTAAGAGAAATTAGAGGCAGGGAGAGAGGGAGGGAGAAAGTGTTGATATACTATAAGATTATCACACATTTCTAAAGAGGTCTGAAAGAAGTGACTTCCTGCTGGGGGGTTTCTCTCATGCTGGTGTGAACAAGCATCACACCATCACCTGCAAAGGCTTTAAGTGCAAGTGGTGACACTTCAGTATTCACAGCCTGCCTTAGAAAATCCAGGGGAAGCAAAAGAAAGATGAAAACCATGCAAGTCAAAAGGGTGTTGCTCCCATTGTTCTCCTTGCTGCTTGGTTAACTGGGAATCCCTTTGAGCAACAGAGGGATCACATCTGTCCAGATGTGCTGTGCCTGCATCGGAGGGCAGAGCGCTGTGGAAACAGCACCACACAAACACCTTTCATGATAATAGTACAATGAAATCACCCTTCTTGGCAGGACCAAGCTCTCACAAAAGCATGTTTTTAGCAGAATATATACCTGCAAGAACAGCACCTGGGGAAGATGATTATTAATTACCCCATGATAGGGCAGCACAGCGCCTTTTACAGAACAGGCAGGACTGAAGCCACTCAGGACTGTCATGGAATTTATGGACTCCTGAGACTGAGCTGCCCCAGATAAGAATGGGTGCATCTAGACCCTCTCCAGTTAGGGCCTTGGCCATGACTGCTGCACCCCTGGCCATGAGCTCCTGCGGTTCCTGCCGCTGGCTTGAGGATTGAATGTGCTGCTAAGTATGTGAAAACCTGAAGGTGGAGGAAGCCGCTTGTGGCTGTGACAGAAGGGACCACGAGCTTCACAGTATAATACCAGTGAAACAGGTTGGGCACCAAAAACAGAGGGGAAAGGAAAATCAGCCTGAGCTCTTGACACCAGGGAAAGTAGTTGATCAGTGGGGTCACTGGAGGACTGTGCTAAACTCGAGAAAAATGTTAGCTATGTCCCTGTGTTTTGCTGCAGGTGTTTCACACCTTGCAGACAGTGCAACACCATGGAGCTCTCCCAAAGAGAGCCTTGCCTTCCAAGGGGCACTCTGCTATCTCCAGTGGGGAGCAATGGGCTGCCAGTCTGGCCTTGCTATTGCACAGCGTAACAAGGATCTGGAACAAGCAGGGCTTGTTCAAATCAAAATCCTTTATTTAGGTGATACGATACAAGTAACAAAGCCTGGCTTATTTTTCAGGAAGGGATTTGTGCGGATTTCTTCTGGGAGGTTGGGGAGTATACTCTCAATGTATGCTTGCCTATTTTTAATACTTATTTCTGGTTTGTATAACTTCATTCATTTGATGTCCAATCCTATAAAAAAGACTCAAGAATGTGAAATAACTTTGTGATGTGCAGCCCTACAATATCCCACAGCCATTTTCTGAAACAAAAAAGCAGTTAATGTTCTTGATTCTTCTTGGGAGACAAGATGTTTTCTATAACCACCACAGAAAAAAAACAATCAAGCAAACTTTAAACTTTTTACTTTTCACTCTTATTAACCCCTCCCCAGTAGTCCATTTCTCTTTTGAAACAGTGATATAATGTGCCTGGCAGACACTCACTAAAGAGCTGTTTGAACTTGCCTACCCTGCATTTCAAAAAAAAAGTTATTTTCCCCCTTTTAATGAAAATTCACTTATTTTGGTCCTCCCTTATTCATTTATTTTTGAGGCCTTCCACCTCTGTTGACTGTGGGAAAGGCTTTGCTTTGCCAGGATACAGCACACATTGTAAAAGTAATTCAATTTTACACCATAGCAATGACATGATCAAGGGAACTTTGAGCAGGCTTTGTGACCAAGAGCATTTAACAAGTATGTGAAAAGCTTCCAAAGAGCCCTCATGAAAGACAGAAAGGTTATAACAATAGGAGAGGCAGTTTGATAGTGGTAAATTAAGAGTTATAGGAGTGACTCTAATCAGGTTAAACTTTAAAGACAGAGAAGCACCTTTATATCTCTTGGGTACAGGCCTGAGTGCATTAAGAACTGTTGAATTTGTGTTGGGAAGTACGCAAATCCCTGTGGCATTCAGCAGTTGCTCCTCCTTGAGCTGAAGAATTCGAACTCTGCAAAGAGAAAGTCTTTCTAGGCAAAATATGTAAAACTGCAGAACTGGACTGAGTACCTTGGAAAAAGACTTGAATTTTTGACGTTTTTTAAGTTACTATCTAGACCTCTTTAGTAGTTCTTATCTTTCATTTTGTTGTCTGTGGAAACCTTCTGGTAGTTCCAGCACAAGCATGGGGACAGTATGTGCATAAAAATAATGATGAACAATCCACACATGTTACTAGTTTTTAGGATCTGTGGAGCCTGAGCCAGATGCTGCCCTGAGTTATACCCCAGTGAAGTGCATCATGTACCACATGCAAGTGGCAAATACTTATATATACCGTGAGTACTCATAGGCACATTGGGTACAATGGTTCTGAGCATGTCATTAAAACTTTGGGTTGGTAAAGAATGTCTATAGAGATGTACACTTTAATGGAGAGTCCAGATATCTAAAAAACAGCTACAGACAGACCATCAAGTTGTGAGAGTTAGTTTTGTTGTTTCTCCCATATGGCTTATGCAACAACTTTTATGTATCTGTTACTGTGAAAAATGCTTAGAATTTATTTTGTCAAGGAAAAAGGTTATAACTTGTCTTTGTTGGGAAAAAAAAAAAACAAACTAAAAAGTTGGGGCTGCCTCAATTTTGCAATCGACAGGGACACCTACAGGAAGACAAAATTAACACATTGGCATATTGGGTGTTTTCGGCTTTATTTGTTCACAGCTTGAGCCTATTACCTAATAGAGACACAAGAAAATGGCCCATCTGTTTGCAGTGGGCAAATGTGTGAGTAGCACTCTCTGGGGCTGCGTGGGAGAAGGGCTGCTTTTCAAGGACGTATTTACTTTATTCTCTGTTTTCTCAACGGTGTATATAACTCAATACTAAAAGGCTAATTTGTTTAAGAAAACCAAACCTGACTTCTTCAGTTAATTGCTTGCAGAAAAGCTGTAGGTATTGCTTGGATTCTGTGTGCTTTGCTGAGTGCACTGGAGTGGCCTCCACTATGTGGCCAGCGAGGATGCCTAAAAGCCACCTCGATGGCAGCAAAGCACTCATTGTTCCTGTCCTGCCTGCTTTGGTGAGGCTGCAGCTCTTGGAAAAGACCGGGAATGTATAAGGAGTGCAAGAGAGATGGAAGTCTGTCTATTAAGGAATGGGGATGAGGCAGCTGGGAGGGAGAGTCTGCTCAGGGGCATGTGGGATTTGGGATATGATTAATGCTTTGGCATAATGTTAATGAGAACAGGATCTGGCAACTGAGAGGAAATGCCTATGTGCTCTCTTGCAACCAGCCTCGAGCCGGAATAGGAGCCTGTGCTTGTGCCAAAGTGAATCCAAGCATTTGCATGTACATGAGTGGAAACAGGCTGTAATAGAAAACATGGAATTTGTAGACCCATCCTGCTGGACCCGTTCCTCCAGTGGGAGCTGGGTCTGCTTTGTGGCTCCTTTTATCAAAGAGAGACAGAAGGGAGTCTTGTTAAATGGCAATGCTCTCTCCAAACAATGTCAGCAGTCACTGCATCCTATCCTCAGCATCCTCACCACCCAAGCTTTAAAAATAATTTTTAAACTCTTCCAGTCAAAACTCCTCCAGTGAAGGCCAGAGGTAGCCTTTACTTCTCTCCAGCCTGCAGGGGCAGAACTGCTTGAAGGTATTAGCTATGCTAAGCTTCTTAAATAACTATTAAACACATAAAACTCTTAAATGCACGCAAATCCTGTGTAGCAAATGGCAAACAATAAGGAAAAGCTGATCAACCATTATACAGCAATTTAATCTATGCAATTTGCATAATTTTGCCCAACAGAAGGAGGCTATGGCAGAGCTGCTTTCTGAAGACAAGCAGAAATGCTGTACTAAACAGATAAACAATCAGGAATGAGGATTTTGCAAGTTCTTGGTAAATTCTTGGCATATGGACAAAGGGAGTGTGATATAATTGCAAGGGATATGATGCGGATGAACCAGAGGAGACAAAAGACAAGCTGAGAGCATGAAAAATAAGTAATTTTGCAATTAAATTAGGGAATTTAGAACAAAGGTTGAATATGTACCTTTAGCTCAGTCCCTCTGAATCATTGCAGTAGACTTAGGTGTTGGCATCCTGTACCTGAACAATAAAACTCTAAACTCCCACAGACAAACTGCAGCTACCTGCAACACTTGTGTGCGTGCAACACCTTTGTGTTTGGAGAGATCAAACACTGGTGACTTCCAAACATTCTGCTTTACTGATGGCCACAAGATAAAGAAGCCATCAGGACCAGGTGCCACCTCACAATATAGCCTATGTCTCCTCTGGGGCTCCTACAGAAACTGATTTCTCTGGCTTACAGTCTTCAAGGTGGGTTTGTATTTCTGGTAATATGCCTAGCACATTGTGGACTCCATAACACTGATCTAAACTCACATGTTTAGTATGCAGATATTTCAGTGACAGGAGCTGTGCAACTTACATATAAGTAAATAACTGGAGGCTGCATGTCACTGCAGAGCCACCTGCTTAGGGTCAGTCCCTGCACCCCATGAATTTACACCAGGAGCTCATTAACAACTTCATGTTGGGCTGCAAAGCAACCTTTTTTTTTTTTTTTTTTTCAGGGAGATCCACTATTATATTCCCAGCAATCTGGTGGCCATCAATGCCTTGCTGATAAACTGGAAATCTTCACCTTCTTCTGTCCTCACCTCTCAAATGACCCATGAAAGAGTCTTGGAGATCAAAGAAATCCTCTTCTATCGTTATCCTTCGGACAGAAAAACTGATGGGATTTAGCACCCATGTGGGAATATGAGCATCGGTAACTGGGGAGTGGTAGGGGTGGAAAATGATTGGGGGAGGTGGTGATGGAAGAGCCCTGAAGATGAATTACCTGGGGAGGAGGTGTATACTGAATTGTGGTCTCCATAGCAAGTGTGAGAGGACAGGAGAGAAATTACTTCCTCTGCTCCAAATAAAGATCAAGGAGTATTTGCATTCCAAGGGGTTGGGTTGTGCACGTACCTCTTTGTCCCCCTTCTTTTAACTGGAAATCCTCACTAATTAATCGCTCTGCAAGTTCTGCTTCTGCACATTATATAACTGAAGGGCTCGCTTGTTCCTCCAGTGCTGACTGCATCTGTTCCTTGCCCTTGCAATTTGCTCTCCAAAGCCAAATTAAAAGTTTAAAGGAATGAGGTGAGAAAATTAGGGGATTCTACAAAATTTTAAAAAGATCCTTCAATTCCAGTATGTTAAAGTATAGGCCTATGTGCTACAGACAACCAAACAAAATGTCCAATAAGAGTTACCTATTCTTATTCCCATTTTTTTCCCAGCAAGTTTAGGTTTTATCTTGAATTCACTTAGTAAACTCAGCAACTTGCGATCTTTTCACAGCACCTTAGGCAGACTAAAGTGGAACAGATGAATAATCAGTGATGCAACAGCTGTTATCCAGAGATAACAGAGGACTTCAGGCTGCAGATGTGCATGGGGTCAAGGGAGACAATGTTGTGCATGAAAAAGTCATACAATGGAGTTCTGTGTATTTTCCTCAGATTTCAAGAACAAAGAAGCAACAACCTTTTGTCTGCTGCTGTCATTCCCTGCTTCACCATTAAGGTAGTTTTCTTTTTTTTTTCTTTTTTTTTCCCTTAATGGGAGGTATTTTGAAATAGACCCCTGTCAATCATGCCCTGAAAAAACTGAGCCCATCCCTGAGCAGAAGCCTTTTAAAAAGTTTTAAAATACCAAATGCAAAAACATGTGGCAGTAAGGTTAACATAGGACTTTGGATACATGTGATGTGAATATATTTATTTCAAAGACAGGTTCTTTTTTAATCACTACGTATGTCAAGTTTTAAAGGAGAAATGAAAAATTGAAGAAAACAAGACTTGTGTTCAGTGAAGATCTTTCCAGACTGCAACAGTGGTCAGGAGAACTGTGTAAGAACAGGGCTAGCAAAAGGAGACAATTCTTCATATGTATCCTCCTGATACCTGGCATTCTGTGATTTGAGAATTTCTGAGTTCATGTTGTATCCATATCTTTGTGTTGAATTGCACTTATAGACCATGTGTATCTAGCTGTGTTTCTTTGTGTTTATAATTGATACTATACAGGAAGAGATAACATTCTCTGTGTGTTTTGACCTTGCTGTTTCATTGTTTCAGGTGAAGTCCATTAGCATTTTTACTGTGAGAAGTGGTGAAAAACTTGTTGCCTATGTTTGTCACAATGTTGCATACCGCTGCTGTGGCTCAGTTAGAGTCTGTGTGCTCAGTCTCCCGTTTCTCAAAGATCACCTCTGCCTTTAAGCATCTTTGTGCAGCTCTTTGTGCAGTTCCCGTGCGGCTGGGCTGGGAAGGGCGGGCAAGTGCCGGGCCGTGCCCTGGTCCTGCGGAACGTGCCGGGCTTGCCCGAGCCACGAGCAGTGCCTGGCAATGCAGAGGGAGCGGAGGGAACGGGCAGCTCCTCCCGGCCTCTCCTGCAGGAGTGAGCGCCAAACGCCTGAAACTCTGCCGTGCCAGGTGGAAGCACGCAAGGACAAATTCGTGTGATGCTGCGCCACGGGGACAGCTTGCCAGGAAAGCCAGCGCACGTCGCCTGAGGCTGGGCATAAACCTCTGCCTTCCTCTTGTCGGGAAGGAGTGCAGCTGTGAGTTCAGGGGCCCCGGGGCAGAGCCCTGTGCCAGCTGTGAGTTCAGGAGCCCCGGAGCGGAGCCCTGTGCCAGCTGTGTGCCAGCTGCGTGCCCGGAGCCGGGCGTGCTGCCGCCTGCGAACACCCCGGCCCAAACCTCTCCCTGGAGCTGGCCCCAGGCTATGCCACGCGTCTGGCTGCCAGTGCCTGCCCCACATCCCCCCCGCCCTGCTGTGCAGCAATTATTTATTTCTCACCTGAGAGCCTTAACGAACTAATTACATTCTAACTGATGGGATGATTTTTTTTTTTTTTTTTTTTAAAGAAGGTGAGTGCGCAAGGATCATCTCCCCAGCTAGGCAGGCGTGCACTCATCCTCTGTGGAGCGTCCAGCATATTGAAGAGTCAGAGTTGTGTTGGGCTTAGCTGAGAAATGTGATTGAAAGCACACAGCAGCTATGTTCCCAGCCCAGTTGATTTTTTATGGTTCCCATCCCCAGCAGAGGACAATAGCTTCTGTTGCTTGTACAATCCATGAGAAGCTGGTGTTTGAGAGTACACTCCCAACACTTCAGTTTTGTTTTTCTGTTTGGGTTTTATTTTACTGTCATTAGGATTTTAGCTCTTTTTTGTTGTTATTTTGCTTTCCTTAATTGCTTTCTCCCCTCCTCCACATTTCATTCTTTTGGTATAGGACTGCCACTCACCAGCTGTTCACAATTCCTTCACCCCGTCTGTTTTTCAGTACCACACCACCACGACATAGACTCAAAGGATATTTCATTCCTTGCAGGAGGTTTTCCACACCCACTGAATGCATTTGATAAAAATACTTTTCTCTCTCTTTCCTACCTTGGAGAAAAGATAATATATCCATACTACTCACAAAATTCTTGAATGGTTTTAGATCCTTGAATGACTTATTTTTCTCTCTTCTTGATGGAACAAGCTTAGCCACAAAGTGAGTACGCACTAAGTACTTTTCAACAAATTTTTGCTAATCCCCTCATAAATCTGATGTCTAATTCCCTGCTCTTTCCATTTTTCTTTGTGTAATAGAATTTTTCCTAGGCTGAAGCATGCCCAAAAATCAGCACATTCACACATATCAGCAAATGGTACCAAAAAGAGGAAACTGGGATGACATTGTGAAGCAATCAGTTACAGCAGAGCTGTCTGCTGAAGGGAGAAGAGGTATCACTGGGCAATGTGCAGAGCATAGTAATTCCCACTGTTGCTAATGGGAGAAGAGGCTGCTGAACTCCTCTCAGGAATGTAGTTTCAATTTCTAATTGAGTTATTTGTTCACTTGTTAAAGAACTCATCTCTTAGGACAGTGACTCTCTAAGACAATAATAGTGGCTGCATGCAGCCACCAGGGAATTCATTGCAGCCACAAGACAAAAACTTGCACTGGTGTTTCTGTTGTTTTTATTTTAGCCGTCAAAACCACCATCAATTTATTGTGATCATATGTCACAGCTGCTTGTCTGAGAGTTGCTGCTTAGTCCCTCTCTCTTTTAGGCTCTTGGAGTGCCCAAGGTGAAGTTTATTGGACCACATGAACTCATCTGCAAAGCCATTCTAACACACTTCACGTGTGTTCTATCCCACATTGGCATTGTGTCTCTCATGCTTGGAGGAGCACAGACAGACTGCAGGGTGCTCTGTGGCTCCAGAGGAAGGGGGGACACATGACACTGACAGCTCATGTTTGCTCTCAGGGCAGGTGTCTGTCAGTCCCTGCTTGCAAGTGACCAGTGCCTTCTTCTCTCTAAGTTCCCTGTCCCTGGTTTGCATGTTCCAGGCACATCCTTTGCCTGTGGAGCAACCTCACAGGTATCAAAACAGCCCCAAAGCCTGTATTTCTAAGGAAACAGCCATGCCAGACTGTGTGTAAAAAAATACGCTAATCCAAGGGTCTCTCACAGCGAGACCAACTCAGGCATAATTCACTTCAAAAAAAGATCCTACTGATGAGATGGCTTTTCTTTTACTGCTGATGGACAACGACACAATTAAACACATGATACAAACATGTTTTCCAAAGGAAAATTTGCAAAATTTCACAAAAAAGAAGCACATTATTATTATTAGTTTTACTATTTTCTTGGTTTTTCCTTTGGTCCTTGGAGAAGCCAGTGCACAAGGACAATCAGGAGCATATTTCTGTGATGGAAACTGAAGGGCAATATCTTCTCTGTTTTATTGCGCAGTGTACTATGCTGTTCCCTTACCATATCTGTTCCTCACATTAAACAGTTTTCTCTCCTTTAAATGTTCGTTTTTGGTTTTTTTGGGGTTTTTTTTAATTATTTACCAGCATAACATCAAACCCTCTGTTTTAACAGCCTCTATCTAAAGCCCAGCTCTAGAGAAAGCATTTGCTTGTATGGCTTAACAAAGGACTTAAATGTGTTTCAAGATCTGTAAAAAATAACTCAAAAGAGCAAAAGTAACTCAAGAACTTTGGCTTTAAGGAAACACATTGACTATGGACAAATATTAGTAATTTCCTAACAGTGAGATAAGAAGGTATTGACTTGCTACTGTATGACAGCAGCTTGCAAAAGGAAAACAGGGAACCTCTGAAATTCCTGAGACATGACCAAGCAGTAAGTTGCAAACACTTCTTACAAAAACTGCAGCCCAGGTGAAGTGAGGCATCCAGGAAAGGCTGCAGCTGAGTTGAATAAATGTTGATGAGGGAAAGTCAACAACAACCTGGGTAGGCCAGAAACAGCAGTGGGAAATGGATACTGCTTCTGGGTTTGGGGTTTTTCACAGGGGGAAGCTGGATGAGACTCCCTGTAGAAGAGGTGAAGGCTCAGAACCAGTGGAGCTTGGATAAGGAGATGTCAAAGGCTGGCATCTGGATTGCTGTGTTTTAGGGGGAGAATTTGATCTTTTGTGCACTGTGAACTCTTTCAGTGTTTGGGCAGATAGTCCAGGTGCATGTGCACGATCCGTGTAGGGTGTTTGCAGGGGGCTGGATGAGCTCTCCCTGCACAAACCTGCAGTGCAGCATGCAAGATGTATCTGTTGCTGCTTGAACCTCAGTTGGTCCTTGCCATGAATGCTGGGGAGTCCCCAGGGTAGATGGGGTGACGATACCCAGGTCTGCAGCATCTGCAGTGGCCAGTAGAGGTTACTGTCTTGCCTGTGGGTTATGAAATGCTCACAGTACACCAGAAGAAGGCTTCTGAGAAAGAGAGGTGCTGCATTTGTGGCAGATATCCTTGTTTGTTGGTGATGAAGGAGCATGCTGCCAGCACCAGGCTGCTGTGCGGGCCTCCAGCTGCTGACAGAGCCCCTATTCCACTGCCTGGTAGGTGGTACATGTCTGCAAAATGCATAAGTGGCTTAAGTCCCTCAAAGTCTCACTTGCTCCTCCTTGATGTGTAGAGGCTGAGTTCAAGAGATCCAGAAAGATACCTGGGGCCAGATGGAACTTTGTGCCCAGACCCTCCCCAGGGATAAGGAAGGCAGGCCTTCCTTCTCCTTTACTCTCTCAAGCAAAACAAAAAACAGGGATTACTCTTTTTTAAGGGTCATGTGTGTTAAGACAGCCAGCCTAGTTGTGTCTGACACTGTAAATAAGGCTAAAGAAATTTAGAACCTTCTAAGATGAGGCAGCAGCTAAGCATATGTTTTATTTTGTTTTGTTTTTTGGTTTTTTTTCTCAAATCATTACTTTGTTTTTATTTTTTTTTTTTTAATAAAGGAGCCAGTTTTCTCCAAATCACAATCTCTTTCAGTTCACATCCTTCCCCCACCGCAAACAGAATGTAATAGAATTAAGCTGGGTCAAAACACCTTTGTGAAGCTTCCAAAAATACCACTGAGAACCCACGTCTTCTAGAGCAAGTCACTTTAAGACTGAGATGTGTATCTGTTTTGTGGGATGATGTGGGCTAGTATTTGATGGTGGATGCATCCCAGACCACAGAACTGCAGATTCAGAATCTCCCACTAAGCAAGTCCACCTTTATCCAGAATAGTTTCTTCTTTCAGCAGTGAAAGCAGCTTACATACTGTGAAACTGCTGAAGGAAACCCAAAATCTTGAAGGTTTTTTTCCCCTACTAATACTTCAGTTCCAAAATGCACCAAGCCAACAGCAGCATAAGGGCACTGAGCAGTACCATGTGGTTGCAATATAGGGCATTTTCAGCTCTGGCATGATCTCCTCTGTTTCAGAAAGGATAAAGTTTTCTGATATTTTAAGCTCAAATCTGATTTTACTAGATCTGTTTATCTTGAATTCACTGTTTAGCACCTATTTCTAGTAGCTGTGCAGGAGAAACCAATGTGCAAAATAATCGTGTATGCTGGCTAACACTGGGCACAAGGGAGAGGCATGGCAGCTTGCTTCTGAGCTTATCCAAATCCTTTTCTCTCCAAGAAGTGCCAGTGGTCAAAGCTGGGCTTCTTCCAGGTGAGGAGGGCACTGGGCTATGGACCAGCTCTGCCAATTCCCCAGGGCTCATCTGCACAAGCAAAAGGGCTGCAGCAAGCATGCCCTTTCACACGAGGGAGGGAGCTGGGGGGTGCAGCCTCAGTGCTTGTCAATCCATAGCCATGCAACAATATTTTATGCTTCTCTGGCAGATTTGATATGATCAGCTTTGTTTTCAAGTACTGCTGTGGAGATTTGTCATCAATTTCTCCATCGCATCCTCACTCTGCCCTCCTCCCCTCCCTGCCCTCTGCCCCCTTATCGGTGCCCCTCCACCTTCCCCCTGCTCAATCGCACTCGACAACACATTCTGAATTTTCCATATCTATTTTTTTTTTCTTTTCCCCCTCTTTTGTCTTCTGGTAACAGCGTTTGGCATTTCCCGGACAGCCCGTACTCCATAAGGCCTCAGTGTCTGAATACGAGGACGGCTTGAACGTTGCCTGCTGAGACTGAAGAAGAACTTGAGTTAAAATAATCCTCTCTTTTGTTCCGCTTGGGTTGCTTTTTGTTTGCCTGACAGATGTTCGGCCCCTGTGCGTGTGCAAGGAGCGGCTCCTTGGCCGGGCCCTCTGATCCGCCAGCTTATTGATTTCTGCCTATCTGTGCGGCTTGTCTCCAGCCCTTACAGATGCGAGGGCTGGGGCGGCAGCCCCTCTCCTTCTCACACAAATAGGGCAATCCTCTATTGTCAGGGGGCCAGCGGAAGAGAGCGAGCCTCACTCCCTCTTGAGCCATTGTGACAAATTCAGGCGGGTTTTGGGGGGCAGAGGGGAGATTAGGCACGAAGCACGGGTGCTGCGTTCTGACAGCTTGTGACGCTACTGCACAGGTGCTTGAGGAAACGGAAGGAAGGAAGCGGCCCGAGGGCATGAAGGCCTCGGAGCTCTGCGCTGTGCCTGTGTGTTATCTCAGTTCATATATCAGTCATTTTGCTGGGGAACGTAAGGATCAAAATTGTGGCTAGGGAACATGTTGGAAACTATAGTTTTGCTCTGCTCCTCCTAAATGGCCTTGCTGTCCACTGCTCCAAGTTTCACTGACTGGACTAACCGTGCACTGCGTGCAAGACTTCCATCTTGCAGTTAATGGCCTTGTAAGCCACATGCAATAGTCTTCTTCTGTCTTGCTTTGCTTGTTTTGTTTTGTTTTTTGACTTGATTTTCTGCCTCCTGAGAAGTGGTGTCAGGGTGCTCTGCAAGAGAAGCACGCTGCAGACCTGCATCCACATTTTGGTATACAGTTGCAGGCTCTCTTTGCTGCTGACAGCAGCTTGGCTTTTGTTTAACCCTTGACATAAGCCTGCCAAGGTCTGACCTGTCACCAGCTCTAGTGCTCTGGATGGAGTGTGGAAAAGGAGGCAGTTGTGTAGCACTCAGCTGTCTCTCCTCGTTAAGCCCATGTCCTGGAAAGCAGTCGTTGTGCATGCTGCCCACCACATCCCTGTGACAGCAGCTCTTCCCTGGTATCTGTGATGCACATGTGTGGAGAATGCACTCACACAGAACACCCCTTTCTCTGGGGTTGTGGCAAAGGCCATAAGAGCAGCTCCAGGGTGTGTATCTCCCACCCTGCCAACCTTTTGCAGCTACAGTGGGCTTGCTGTCTGCAGAGCAGCTATTCTACTCTGTGCCACGTTGCTCTGCCTTGTCTTCCCTCTCTCTGAAGCACATAATTTTTTGCTGTGCATATCAGAATCTCCGGAGCTATGACTCTGTGGTGGCCAGGAATGGCACATCCTTTGGCTTCACTGATGCTACCAGGCACTATGTTGTCATTTACTGCCATGGTAGCTGGGTACCAATTTATTGAAAACTACCTAGCTATGTATTAATGACCGGCTGCTTGGCAGAATATTTTACCTCACAGAAACAAATATAGACACGTTAAGTGTTGCTCTTTGCTCACAAGGGTTGGGGTAGCTCAGTTTGGACTTGTTAAGGCAAAATTTCCACTCTGACATGTTGTGGTCTGTTGGATCTCACTGAGAGGCTGTCAAGAGCTGACAGAGGTACTTCACATGCTGTCAAGTGATTTATACTAACATGAAAAACAGGCAGATAGTTTTGAGCCTGTGATGGCCTGTGCTGCAGCTCCAGCTATGTTATAGTTACCAGATCTGAGACAGAAACCACAGCATGGTGCCTCAGTCCTTGGTGGATGATTCCCACCAACAGCTTACTGGGACAGGGCTCAGTGAGAGCTGATGGCAAAGGAGGTGGCTCTGTGAATAATGACTAGCAGTAGGCTGGGAAGAGAGACTTGGACAGTGTATATGGGGCAGAACAGATGTTCCACACAGTCACATGTGGCCCTGCTGCCCACAGCCCTCTCAGTGTACTACAGCATCACAGGGGTCCCTTTCACTCTCATGAGCAACAAGAACAAAGTGTCCTCTCATCATCGGCTCAGGTCTTGAGATTTACTTTTATGATCTGTGTGTCATGCAGTCCAAGAGGGGTGTGTTTATGGGTCTTTAATTTAGGGAAAATAACTTTGACAAGCCACGGTGAATTCTGGAGCTAGCAACTTTCATTACTCTCTTCGTCTTAGATCCTCATTGACAGATATTTAAAAATAAGGCAAAGTGGCTCATTTGGAAAAAAGAGCTTTGTAAAATGCTCTCTGGTTCGACAAGCAGGACCTTGCCATGCCTGTGGGACCTTCTCTTTGATGTTTCTTTCAGCATCAGCAGAAGAGGATTGTAACCACTGAGAACTGCTCAATGCACACTCTGCAAAGGAAATTTTAACTCGGAAGCATCACCCAAACACTCCATTGATTGGATTGTGTCCTAGTGACATTTAAGGTGTTGGCCTCAACATACTGAAAACAAGTGAGACCTTGCCTGTAGCAAGTTGTGGGGATGGCCAGACTCCTAGTTCAAACCAGGAGGGACAGCATGTGATGTATGAACTGGTACCCAAGGGAAGAGGAAGAGACAAAATTCTAACATCCATATCCCTTGATCCTCTGCAGGGATCACACCTGCAAGTCAGGGTGTCGTGTGTGAAAAATTTCCTCTGGCTTTCAGATAGGAAATGCCTTGTGGGTGAAGGTGGATCAATGAATACAGCCCTGTGTATCAGCTGGTATCTGTAGGACAATGTAATGCACTGCCTGGAACAAGTGATTTTATATATGTCATTTTTGCAAAGGCCATGCTATAACTCTCTGTAGGCTCTGTTGGGCCAATAATACAGTGGGAACTATGTACAGCAATTGTATTTCAGAGATGGTACCTGAAACCCAACCTGTGCCCATACTGAGTGTTAGAATGGGAAAAATCAGTACTTGGATTAATTCCCTTTCACTTGTTTCTACTTTACTCTCACCGCCCTTCCCCTCGCTCCACAGCCTGTGGGTGATATTGTTGTTTGCAGAGCTGTGTGCGAGCTGCATACAGTGACTTTTCTTTAATAGCAGTTCTTTGAAATTCTGCTGCTCTTGCAATGGGCGTTGAGCGCAGTTGCGTCACTGTTGTGATGGTCTGTCAAGCCATCTAATTGGTTTGTCTCATTAAAACTTACAATTGGCATTTACAAGGCAGCAGTCCTGTAGTCCAACACTGTAGCTGGAGCCACACTGGCTGACCAAGTGCTTGCACGTGGGTTTGGGATGTGGATGGAAAACTGTGTTTCTTGTGAATTCATCCCACAGCCCCTAAGATAAATCTTGAATGTATCAGACCACCTCTGATTTCACCTTCTCTGTAGTGAGACTAACTGGAGGAATTCACTTAAAGTCAATAGCTGGCTTTTAATCTCCAGTTCGGTGCCAAGACTGCTGGGATCTCAAACAGGACATTCAAGGACCATCCATGAATTGCTGTTGGATAACTTGGCCTGTTAGATGTTCTTTTGTTGGCAAGTGTTTGAGGAAGAAATGGTGCGAGAAAAGGGCAGATTTGTGTAGCCTCTGATATAAACTAAATTCTTGGAGTAGCTCCAAAATGCATTTTGGCTTTGAATGGAAACATTTCTGAAAACAACCCTCTACCTGTGCAGGTCAAAATATTAGTTAAAACACTGCAAATACATTATCTTATGAGAAGTCTATTTTTTATTTTATTTTTAATCTGAGCCAACTAGTCAAAAGGACCTCACTTACTTCAGAAGTCTGATTCATTGTCCTTTTTTAATTTGAATTGCAATGATGACTTCTGGCAGCATAGTTAAATTTATCTGAGAGCATGAATTAGTGTTCAGAGCTCTAGGTTTGTGCAGAGGATGAATATCAATGTAGCTTTTCTGCTAACACTGGGCTTAAACTAAACCATCAGAACCTCCTGTTAAATGTTTGTCCAGGAGTTTTACAGATTAAATTTAGGCATGTGAATCCAGCACATAGATACTGTTTTGGCCACTGTAACTTCCCAGCTCCTTGGAAAAGAGCATCTTGTCTGCTTGGTGCTTTGCTGTGTTTGATGGAAAGCATCCCTTTGATAGAGAAGCATCTTAACAGAAGTGAAGGACACCACAGCCACTGACTTTAACGGCTGTAGAACCAAACAAAATACATTGAGTGGTTTAGATGTAACAGCCGGCACTGAATCAAGAGTCTCTCTATTCAAGGCTGTAATCTCAACAGCTCTGCACTGAGAGGCTGGAAAAATGAGGAGGAAATGAGGTCCCCCGTTTCCTCTGGAAATGCTTTTGTCTGCAATTGAGCTATGTACCAGCTGAAAACACTTTGCATCGCCCTTTAAAATGTTTTCACTTTAAATTTTGCAGGTTAGCTCAGGGTAAGTACTTCTCATTACTTTTGAGAAAAGCCATAAAAACCTAGACTTTGTGACTTATTTTAAATCAGAGAATGAAAACATATTGCATGGCTCTTCCAAAGACAAATTGTCTTTAATTTTTAAAAATCTATATTTTAAAAGTACGCTGCCTATCTAATAGTCATTAATCAAGCCATCCCCTGTGCTAATAAGATGGAGGCAGGGAATGGAATGCCATTCCAGCTCAGGCAGCTGTTGTGCATGTCAACCAGTTTCAAAACGCTTGGCAAAAGTTGTAAATGCAGTTCTAATGAGATCGGCTTGTCTGCAACTAGCAAACACATACCAGCCGCACCAAAATGTTTGTTTGCCGTGGGACTAAGCGGAGATTGTATTAACTGTTCTGCTTTCAAGGGCACATGTCAAGAAAAGTTCAGATCAAGCACAAGGCAGTGACACTGGAATGCAGCTTTCTCCAGAATGGTCACTTATATAAACCCTGAAAAAAAGCCTCCACCTCAGTTCCTGTGTTTGTCGTGTGTGGGGGGTGTTTTCCCATCACGACTCTTGACTTTCTGGTATCACAGTGCACGAGATTCTCTGCAAAGGCTGCATAAGCAAGCTACAAACAGAAGTGTGTTTCCTACTGGGATGTTTGTGGATGGGCTCCTGGTAGGGGACCAACTTCCAAGGCATTCTACAGCATCTCTCATCTGCCAGGCACCCCCAGCTGCTTATGCCTCCATCAGCTGCCCAGGATGGAGTGGAGATGCTCAGGGGCTGAGCCACCCCAGGGCTCCAGCATAGGAGTGTAGCCTTAAAAGAGCAATGACCAGCTCAACCCTCCACCCAGCCTGACTACCAAGCTCATCACAGCCAGTTCCACAAAGCCTGGTTAAACAGAGGATTGATCCAGAGGGGCTGCAATCCTGTTCAGCTAAGCCACCTCAGTGGGCCAGGCACTGTGGGTGTCACATACCCACATCTGGGTGGGCACCTAGGTGAATCAGCACATTGGTGACTTCTTGTAGAACCATCAAGGAGATCACCAAACCTGTGCAGCTGCACAAAGCTAAGCAACGTATGTTTCAGAGAAGCCAAGTCTCAGGAAAGTCAATAGCACTTTACCTCAACCATCTATGTAACACCGCAAACTTTGACACCTTGTTCCCTTTCCTCAGCACAAAAGGGAATCCTGTTTTTTGACTTTCCTTTTATGGTTCTTTGAGCTAAAGTACAAAGGACTGGTTAAATTTCTGGTACCGTGACTACTCTCTTGCCAGTAGCCCTTTAATCTGTGTCTTGTGCCAAAGAATATTAATTATTGTACGATGCAGTGAAGTCCATCCCTACCCCCACTTGAGCCTCTGAAATGAACAGTGAAGATGAACTTTGCCAGCAACTGTTAGGAAAGGAGCCAAGAACAGCTTAACAGGAAAGATACTCAGGATTTTTTGTTTTTTCTGCTAAACCATGTTTTTGCAATTATGAATACTTTGTTGAAATTGCTTGGAAAAGGAAGTACACAGAAAGTGGTCCATACAATTAAACTAACTACATATTAGTGTTGAAAGAATATAAAACTGGTCTCACTCTGTTGCACTCACACAGACAAAACCCCTTCTCAGAAGGAACTTGGCTTGAGAAGAGAGATTTGGAGACAAATCTTAGTTAACTTCAGGCCCATGTGCCTTATTGTCTGGTTTACGACTGCCCCAAATGGCCTAAAAGCAAAGGACATTCACACTAAACAAAAGCAAGGGCTGAAAGAAAGAGAGGAGAGGAATTTGAAAGCTGTCATTTCCAAATCCCTTCTACTCAAAAGTTGATTCCTGACTTTCCATAAGGAACCCTGAATAAGGCAGCAGTTACTTTATACTCCTAAAAACTATCTTCAACTAGACTGGAGAGAAGGACTACTTTATTCTGCTTGGATTCACGTGAATGCTGCTTTAATCAGACCCCACTTGCTTCTGCCACCTTTCCCCAAGTTTAGATTTATAAAATCCTGAATTTCTAAACATAGAGAAAAACATTGCCAAAACAGCTTTCTAGGATGCATGAGCACAGGGTATCAAAAAAGGTTTATCAAATGTCAAAAATTACAACTTTGTCCCCTTAAGTTAATAAATACTTAAGAATATAAAGGAGTAAGATGCAGTAGGACCACTTCAAACTACTGTACTTCATATAATGTTTTATAATTTCCATTTAAATGTTTTTTTCTAGTCAGCAGCCTGGTCCTGGCTCCCATCACACTAAGGCATACATAGTGTTACAGACATATCACAGTGTAAAAGAAAACACATCACCCTACAATGAGAAAGCTTTGTACTTGGTTTATATAACAACATCTTATGAGTCAACCTCAAGAAAATCTTGTTTTTAGTTAAAATAAAATTAAACTTATTAAGCTTAATAAACTTAAACTGACTGATATAGTGAACTAAGCTTTTAGAAGCACATATGCAATATTTATGTCCTTCAAGCACTTTCACTTTCCATAGTAACAAGCCCCCTCTTTGGTACATAAAATGGATTGAATGTATAAACAATGTTGCTGAAAACACGTCCAAAAATCAGTAAAGAAAACTTTGCTTTACAAATCCATTTTTTTTAAGTCTGTGACTTTGTACAGTCCCTTACACAAGCAAAGGTACACAGCCATTTGGCTGAGATCAAAATAAAGCCTCCCATCTTCTCAACCAACAGTACCCCAAAGCGCATTACAGGGGGACACTGGGAAGTGTGTATGGCTATTTCCACCCGCCCCGCGGGGAATTGTGCCGATTCCTGCGAGAGCAAGTAGCTATTGCCACCTTAGGGCAGCCCTTAGTACTGCTGCAGGTGAAGCAGAGCTGCCTGCTCCTGCTCCTGTTGTACACCCTTACAACTGGAAGTGCTCGCTCCAAGGTTATTCCAATCCTGCAGCGCAACCCTCTCTCAAAAGGTACACACGTTTAAAATCAATAAAAGGTTTTCGAGATGAACATTTTCGCTCTCTCTCCTTTCTCTTACATGAAATTGTATTAAAGATGTCTAATCCCCATCCAAGTTTAGATCTCCACACCCAGCCCTTTGCTTCTAGCACCTCTAAGTGGCGTTGTTACAATTGTTTTGCCTAGCTACACCTCTGTAGCCAGCCTAGACAGTTCTGTAAACACGTAAGGCTCAAAATGCTTCATAAACTGTCAATTTGGGCTGTAGACACAGTGCTAGATGAACACTAAGCTGATTTACACATGTGAAGTACAGGCATGGAACTAAGGAGAGCTGCAGACAGTCAGGGCCTTCCCACCTTTCATCCTGAGGTGATGACAATCTTCACAAACCAAGCTAGGGAATGTGGTGGATCAAAAAAAAAAAAAAAAAAAAAAGCCTTTAATCCATAATATACATCTGACATTCGGGATGTTTTAATATGAATAAGCAAGTAACTTCTAGCTGAGCAGCCTGTGAATGCTTTTGTACTAACACATCTCCTGTCACTCCTGCAACTCCTCACTCAGAGCACAAGCAGTGATGGCATCAGGGTAGGGCATAAGTGCAAAGTTAAAAATGTGGGAAACAAGCCTCCCCATCTCAGTGGTTCCAAACCGATCCACAAAGGGAGTGGACACAGTGCTACATTATTTGATGAAAGAAACTTGGTATTTTCAGTCCAATGGGCCTGTGAAAAAGCTTCCTTTCCTGCTGTTTCTTCAGCTAGATGTAATTGGCAGGGAAATCTGAAAAGGAGACAAAATGGCCATCTCACATCGGTGCAAGTGCAGCAACAGGATGGCACAGAGTCAAAACAGGTACCTGCTCTTATACCTCTTCTGAGACTGCAAATGACACCTGAAAATTCTAATTACCTTGTGCTTCTCCTGAAAGAACTTACAGAGGCAAGCCTAGCCACATCAAATTGAAGACAGGAATTCCTAAAATCTGTCAACACGCATTTATTTTGGATGTAAAATCCACCCTTAAATATAAGAGCAGCCAAATTTATCAAAACTTTTGAGTTAAATTACTGCAACTCTCCTATATGACTAGCATCCTACAAGAACCTTGAATTAGTTAATGTAGAAATTAGATAGCTCCCCTTGTTTGCTGCTCTTCACTGTTTAGACCTTATATATTGCAAACAGACCTGTCCAAAAGGCAGGCATGCAAATTTGTTACCCTCTCCTGCTTTTCTTTGCAACTGAAACACTATTTAGTTTCAGTAGATATCAACCGTTTTCCATAAAACCCCAATAGCCTATTGTAAAATGCTTGAGCAATTCAGCATAAATCTGGTATCAAAGACAGGTGATTTTCAGGTGCTTTAACTTAATTTTACAGATGTAACAGAGCAGGTATTTAATTCGGTATTGCTGATTTGTATTTTAAATAGGCACAAGCTTTCTGTTTCTTAGAATTATTGCATTGTGTGCCATTTGCTCAGTACACAGCATACAGCTACAGTCATTTATACAATCAACCTTGTCCAGCTGAGATGACTTTTGCAAATATTAAAACATTCCCTTAAGACACCTGAACACTCCTGGAAGTTCTGACTTGCGTGGCCAAGTGACTTCAGCCACAGCGTTACTCAGACTGAGGCACTGTGTGCCTTTCTTAAAGCCCAACTACCCAGGAAGGAGCTGCTCCCTCCCTACCCGGCCCAACACTGGCACCCAGTGGTCGCGGGCCTTCACAAACACCTCGGGAGAGCTGGTGCATTTTCTGGACACAGTCTGTTTAAAAGCACTAGTTGTTCCATTACTGATGTTCAAAATGCTACCCACTATCTAAACCATCTACAAAGCCTTAGACTGTCCTCTCTGGTCAAGACCATCCAGAGCTTAAGAATAAAGCACTGCACCCAAAATGCTGCACTGAAATCAGCCAGTCACATCCAAACGAGAGACAATGTTACAGTAGGGTCAAGCAAGTCAGAAAAATTGTTATTTTAAGCAACTAGTATGCCACTTGAAGCAACGAGATATTTTGTATGTCCATTTTTAAAGAGCTACAGACTGAGAAAGGACTCTTGGACAAGAGAAAACTATCTTGCCCTTGATGATGCAGCTCTGTTTTTCTGAAGGTCCCAATACTGAAGCCAGTTTCCAGGACTGTGATACAGCACATCAAACAAACTACACTTGATGCAATTTCCCAAGAATCAAAGGCAGCAGTAGGCCTAACAAAGGACCCAGGCATTAAAAGGCACTCAGGAATCTCCATTCGAAGTTATTTTCCATCAGTAGCCACAAAGGGACAATGCTTCAAATTCAGGGCATTAACCAAACAGAAACATGCAGAGGTGAGCCCAGATGCAGAGTCCAGGACTAAACTTTGAAAGACTCCATTTAACATTCTTCCCTCTAACATAGTGATACTGGTTTCAGATGACCAATAGAGTCTTTGCAAATACGTACACCAAGTCAAATGTCAGGAAAGCCAAGCTATGGAAGTGTAGAGAAGGCAGTATGAACAGAGCAAATGTTTTACTCGCTAAATCAAGACTGAACTGAAAGAATTATCAGAATAGTTTGTGAGCCTAAATTTTAATACTCCCCCATAGTTCAGCATAAGGGATTGTGAGAAGGGGATTATACTTCCATTAGAATTAGCCTTATTGATAGATTAAGATATGATGAAGGAAACTGCCTTGTAACTTTAAGCTGCTTCCTCACCATGAACTGCTCTGGTTTCTAGAAAAAACAACTTCTAGCAAAGACAGAAAACACTCAGCACCACAGTAGCTGAACTTCTTGAAAAAGATTTAATTGGACAAATGTCTTCATTACACAGGTAAATTGTACATCACAGATAAGTTGCTTACACATGAACTGATTTAGTCTTTTCGTAACTGGATAGTTTGCTCTTTAATTCCATCTTTTGTGACAATGCAAATCTTTAGTGCATCCCCAGTGTACACATCTCTCTCGGCAGCAGAAATGAAGACATCCTTAACCAGCTGCAAAGCCTTTTCCAGGGTCAGAGGTACACGCTCCACATTTTGCATGTTCTTGAAGCCAATCTAAGAAAAGATGAAAAAGTATTTTATCCATCTATGAAAACTGATTCAGTCTCTGCACTAGAATAAACAGATTTAGATTAATTTAAAAGAAGAAAAGGCCCATCTATTTTAAAAACGCCAAAGCTGAAAAATCATTCCTCTACATAGTTTACAGTTAAGAGCTTTACCAATACCAATCTCTGAGAAAATTACCTAGAAGCAGATCCAATATACAGCCAGCATAGCTCCTCCTGCTCATTCATCATGGACAAGATCACAATGAACATTTGGATCTCATCTAACTCTTACACACAAGGTTGGCAGTACCAGAACTGCACGAGTGTTTTTTTCTCTGGTCACTTGCAGTTAGGAACATTTCTTAAAAGCAAACATTCCCTGAGATACCTAGACTTCCAAACTAAGTCTGTATTGGAGCATACTTGGTCCTACCAAATAGCATTAAGTTAGCTCATAAATACAGGTGTCAAGCATCAGAACAGGTAAAGGGAGTCCCATGTTTTGCCTGAAACCCATAAGCAGTAAAAAATTACTTATGACAACTTGGTTTTTGCAGAACATATTTCCTTCAGTTTAAGGAAAAAAAAAAAGAAAAACAAGGAAATATTCTATTCCTTTCTCATCTGGTAAGAGTCAAGAATGCTTACCACTTTTCTAAGCACAAATGCTGTGTTGGCATCAGGTTCAAGTGACTAAATACCAGCACCAATAAAAAAAACTTAAAATGAGTAAGATATGCTTTGGTATTTCTCCCATTCCATTATTAACAGCTTCAACTAAATATGAAAATATTCTTCAAGTACTTCAGACAGATTTAACTGAATGAGTTTTCAGCAGTTTTATGAAAGAACACTCTTACTAAAAAATGGTATCTGAGTGGTATAAAACTGAAGACTTAAACAAGGGTATGTTAAATGATAAAATGTATGTATTAATTCTATCTTCTTAATTTGGTATTATTTCATACTAAGTAACAGGCACATTTATGTTATCAGCCAAGAAAAAACTCACAAAACCCAGAAAAAAAACCCATCCAAACAACTTCTAGGATAAACATAACTCCCCAATTAAAACATTTCTGTCTTCCTAACAGGCACTGCAAATACAAATAATGTATTAAAAACCTGAACAGATGTCAAAGCAAAACTGATTTCCCCTGAGAAAGTAAAGCCACATAATTTATAAATGTATGGACTACCAGAGCCTACCTTGGTAATAGATTTAAAACGTCTCTCAAAAGTAATATTCTCCAGAAGTAAAGCTATGTCACAATTGAATGTCAGAAGTCTTTACTGAGATAAGGAAAAAACCAAACCAAAACAAAAGCCAACAATAACCTGGTTATCCAGCAAAGGCTGCAACATTGCACTTGCTGATCCACCTGCTTTGAAACTCTCTCTCTCATAGGAGCCCACTGGATCAAAGCTATAAACTGCTCCTTTCCCTGAAAAAAAAAAAAAAAAAAAAAAGAATTAGTATTTAATCACAATTCAGAAAGCTACCCAATACTGACAAGCATCTTCAACAAAACCATCTCTCTGGATAAGCAGTTATCTGGAACACTTCAGATTCCAGTAAACCTTTTCCAAACACTGAGTATGTTCAGATGATGCTTTTTACAGAAGATTCACTATGGCTGCAGCCTGGTACAATATCCAAAGTTATTGTCTTTATTTAAGCCACAACCATGCTTCAACAGATGTTTCCTACAGTACTTACCACAGAAAAAATGCTGATCAGAGTAATCAAAGCAGAAAAATTAACTAGAGTGTAGTGCTGCACAAACAGCCACAGGGGTTCAAGGCAAACACAAACAAGCAGCTCAGACATCGTTCCTGAATGATACGTTTCTTGAATTACCTCCAGAAAGCATGCCTGGATGCCTCTGCATTGAGCTCCCAGAACCATGGATGATGCTCTGGTCTCTTGCACACTTCCCTCTGAAGCCAGACCAGGTGGTGCAAAGCTTACTGGCTTGCACCAACACCAGAGGTACAGACACTGTAGCTCTGAAGCATCAGGGTTTGACTAGGACATGCCAGTCAGAATGCAGCAGCTGGCCAAGCACAGCCTTTCTGTTCAGACAGGCTGCATCCAATTCAATTAAATGGCCAGTGCCCTTGGCAGCAGAGCACAGGAGCTGAACAGCTCTGAGAAAGCCAGCCATATCAACAATCAATCTTGCTGGACCCTAATTTAGTCCATGCGAGCAAACCTACACCCTGATTCTTATCAGCTACTACAGCACCCTTATAATCTGACATTTACCATTATGCAGGGCAGACTAATCCCCTGCCAGATCCCACAACTCAGAGACATGTCTTAGCAAGACTGTGAAAGCAGTGTAACTTACTGGTAAAAACAAACTGCAAGGAATGGCTAAAATTATCCAAACAGGACCACCTCTGAGCTCCTTCACAAAGCCATACAACACAGTATTTCAGCAACTCAACCAAATCACTGGGCAGGAACCCAGTAAGTTTTGGAAGGGCTGTACATTAAACTGCAGCTTCTGTGTAGAAGTCATTATTTTCATTAGAGATTAGTTAACATTTAGAAATAACTTTGCAGAAACCTGTCTCTGAAGTAAGTCTTCATAGTAAATATTCTTTACCACACTCACAGGTCTGAGTGAAGCATACAATTTTACTGGTGACATCTACTTTAAAGATGTAATTAAAAAATCCAGCAAAACAGTTGTAAAATTTTCCAGTCCAAAGTATGAATTATTTCACTTTAGAGATTTTATTTGTAATAAAATAATTATAACATAGCTTTTAGACTTTCAGACCTTCAGAAATAAAAAATCAAGTGAATAACAAAAACTAGGAAACAAGACAGATACACAGTATGTATTCAATCTAAGTACCATAATGCCTAAAGGCAGATGTTAGGAATAGCAACACAAACTTTGTTATTCAATCAGTACACCTGAGATGTAAAGGAATAGCTATCCACCCACAGAAATGCAGTCTCTCTTTTTCCTTTTTCTTTTTCTGAAGTCTTACCTTCTTCATCAAGTCCACCAATTATATTGTAAACGTAGTAGGGAAAGAAACGTCGGGAGTACAGGATAGTAGACAGCATTGCTGCAATAGCCCCTGTAGTCATGGTCTTGTTGTTGGAATGCTTGTACATCTGCCAGTGGTAGAGCACATCCAAGAAGAAAGTCAAACACTAAAGCTGACATTCAACCAGAATTACATTTCCTGTAAGCTTGCTACAGAAGAATCTGACACTAAGCAAAATTATTAACCAGCACAATTACTGAAAACACGCTGGTCTAAAAGGTAAAGCCTCTTTACAAGCCAAAGATTAACATATCTTCAAATTTTTGTAATTAATAGGTGTTGCCTCATTTACAATATCCTTTCCAGCTCTTCCATTCTATAAATTTGTGGTGTCACACTTAATAAGAACACAGCACCAATTTTCCCTGCCAGATCTTTCACTAGCAAAACAGTTATGATACAAACACTTAGGAAAAAACAGCAGAAAAGTTTTATATAAAACGTATTATAGTATTGGTCTCAAGTATAATATTAAGAATCTAAGTTTCTAAATACAGTAGCATTCGTAGTTACCTTTAATCTGGCTTCAATAATTTTAGTAAGTGTAAGGCAGTCTCCATGGAAACCAGTGCATCCAATGACAGTTCGTTCTGTTCTGAAAAACGTAAAATTTTGTTGCAATATTAGGCTTAGCATGAACTACAGCAATTTCTGATACAGCAGCTTATTATGAAAACACCAAATGTATTTTCAGTTTTTCTAGTGCTGTCAAAAACAGTTGTCTAAAATGTAGTAACAGATCTGTGGTGTATAAAAGGCACCTGCAACCTACATCTTGAAGAGGACTCAATAAATGCAGGACCACGCAGATGTCTTTCTTCAACTACTTCCTTCTTCAGCTCTCAGCAGGACTGACAAAAAGAAATTCTTCATTTCTTTATGCACTCCTGACTCCAGCTGTAGCAATTCAGTCTTACTAGAAGATCTGTTATACACTGGGGAGCCACAGATCCTATCACTCAGTCCAATTTTTACTCCATCAGACCAGAGGGCTGCATTAAGCTTGTACAATGGTTGCATGACATTTATGGTTTTGGTGGCTTCTCACAGCACAAACAGAAGTTACCTGGCTGCAGATGCACTACAGAAGCTTAGCTCTCTGCTCAGTTTTGAAATGTTTTATGAACACTAACCATGGGAACACACACTTGAAATTTTAATTGTAGGAAACAGAAAAGAGTCTAGAAATATTAATACACAGTGACCTACCCAAAGCAGTCATTCAGAAAATATCTTAAAACAAAATCTTCTCTCAGCCTGTCACTAGAATTACATAAAGCCATTGTGAGCAATATGTATACTGTACCAGACTAATCTCCATCTGGACAGTATCAGAGAATCAAATATGTAGTAATAACAAGTTAGCCAGGAGAAGCCAAGTTATTTTGACTTCATGTCATCAATCTAGAAAAATAAACAATAACCCACACAAAAAAAAAAAATATTTATGTAGTTGATGACAGCCTACAAGGCAAGCACCTGCTGCAGTAAAATGAACATAAATAACGTGTAGCTGTAAACCAAGAAGATGCTACCCAGGTGAGTCAAACTAAGCATAAAATGAGACTAGAAAGTTCAATTCTGGAACTACTAATAGGTTTACCTCCCCTAAAACAAACACCTCTCTAAGTGCCAGGTAGAGAGATACAGTACAACTGGCAGCAGTGGGCACACTTACATACCACCACCAGATCTCCTGATGAAGTAGAATGAGTTACCATATAATTAAGTTTTGCTATAGTTAAGTTAGGAATTCTTCTGATTATCCAGCCAAAAAACTCCATGTTTAAGTTTGTTTCATGCGAAAAATGTTCTGTTCTCACTTAGCTTCAAAAGCATGAAACAAGAAATCTGGCTATATTTACAACATCACATCACATCTTGCATTACAGCAAAGGTCACCACAACTCCAAAATCTACGGTGTTACTGTGCTTTTTCTTCTAAGAATTCTGCTTAAAGCAAGAGGCAGATGATATGGTCAGCAAAACAAAAGATTTTTCGTCTTTTTCAATCCTTGCAGATCTGGACTTACAGCTTGTAGCATTTTGGGCTGTCCCGGGAGTGAATTGAATAGCCTTCACTCAGACGCGTGTCAGAGGCAACGATACAAAAGTCTTCTCCAGCAATCGCCAGCACAGTCCTTAAAAAAAGAGTACGGGTAAATCATGGCCTTCAGCACAAGCATCTTCTCAAGTAACACAGAAACAAGCTAGATAGTAATTCTACACCCAGACTCATGTTCTGTCAAGTATCTTATTCTCCTTGCTATGTTTCCCACTATGCACATCCCTACTCAAGCCAAAAAGAAGAAGACACTAGACAGACTGAAGAAAATATATACATGTGGCCCTCTACTCTGATTTAAATTGTAAGGCAACTTGGTAAAACAGAGACTCTACACCAGGCAAGAACCAGACCAAATGGATGAGGTATTTTATATGCCTGATAAAACAAACAAAAATCCTTCTAAAACAAGCAAAGTACTGAGCAACTGTATCACTACACTTAAATAAACGTCACTTTTAAAATCTGGTGTTATTACTTGCCAACAACCAGTACTGTGATCACCACAGGTGTACTACCATTAAGTAACAAATTACTTAATTTAAAAAGCAGTAGTCATTATAAGAAAAAAAGCTTACCTGGCCAGATCATGCCACCAACTCAGGTGTGTTAAAACAGTGTTAAAACATCACTTGCCTTTAACAGTTTACAGCAACGTAGCATTCAACCCAGTAACACGTTTACCAGCAGCATGGTAAAAAGCAAAGGCCATAAACTAAAACACAAGAAATTCCACCTCAACATCAGAAAGAACTTCTTAACGTTGAGGGTGGCAGACCATTGGAATAGGCTGCCCAGGGAAGTCGTGCAGTCTCCCTCTCTGAAGACATTCAAAACCCACCCGGACACGTTCTGGTGTCACCTGCTCGAGGTGACCCTGCCTTATCAGGGGAGTTGGACTGGATGATCTCCAGAGCACCCATCCAGCCCTAACAACTCTGTTACAGGATTCCGTAACAGGACCATTACCTGGCTTTCCTAAGCCACTATAAAGAAACAACCCTGCGGGGAACAAAAGATGCGTACTTTAAGACCAGTCGAAGTTTAGGGAGCCCGAGCGTTCCAAAAGCCACACGGACAGGCAAGAACACCCCGAAAGGCTGCAAGGCCTCAAGGCAAGCCCAAGCCTAGCTCCTCCTTGTGCTGCCGCCCTCTCCCTACGAGGAGGAGACCGTGGGGGGAGGTAAACCCGCACTGGGCACCGAGGAGAAGCGGGAGTAAGGCGAGGCAGCGCCAACCCGGCGCGGCTCTCCGCTGGGCCCATGCCCGGGAGCGTGCCCGTCCCGCCCGCCGCCTCCCGCGCCGCTCACCCTCCGTTGAAGGTGTACGGCGAGAAGCGGTGGTGCTGCACGGGCGCCTCCAGCCCGTAGCCCGCCTCGGGCCGGGAGAGCCCGCGTCCCGCGGTGGGCAGCATCGCGGCCGCCGATCGCTGCTGTCTCACGGCGAAATGGCGGCACCGGAGGCGGAAGCGGAGCCGCCCTGGGCGGGGCGCGCAGCGCCGCCTCCTCTCGGTGCTCTGCCGGCCGGAGGGCGGCGGCGCCGCTGCGGAGCGGAGCCCGGCCCGTGCCGCCTGCGGCGCGGTGTGTGTCTGGGCCGGCAGCGCTTGGACGAGAGCCGTGCCCGCTCCTGGAAACACGCAGGCTGGTCGGGAGCACCAGTCGTGATTGGGCGGGTGGGCAGCAGCGTGGCTCCTGTTCTGTAGGGAGAGCGCCTTTGGAACCACCGTGAAGAGAGTGGGAATCAGAATCATCAGATGGCTGGAGTTGGAAAGGACGTCAAAGATCATCTATCCTGTCATGGGCAGGGACACCTTTCACTAGACCAAGCCGCTCAAAGATCCATCCTGCTTGAACACTTCCAGGGATGGGGCACCCACAACTTTCCTGGGCAACCTATGCCAGTACTGCACCACCCTCACAGCAAAGAACTGCCTCCTAATATGTAATCTAAACTCTCTCTCTTTCAGTTTGAGGCCATTCCCCCCTGTCCTACATGCTCTTGTGAAAAGTTCCTCTCCACCTTTGTAGTAGGTCACCCTGAAGCCTTCTCTTACCCAGGCTGAATAATCAAAATTATCTCAGCCTTTCCCTGTGCTTCATCCCTCTAAGCATCTTGGTGGCCCTCCTCTTGACTTGCTCCAACAGGTCCAGGTCTTTCTTGAGCTGGACACAGGACTCTAGATGGGGTCTCACCAGGTCCTCGAGGTGGGCCATGGGTTGTGGTGCCAGGCACCATGGCGCAACTGGAAACAAGTGGGAAGGGCTGGGATAGAAGCTCGAAGAGGTACTAGGGGAGAAGGACAGGGCGGGGACAGTGAGATGCAGGGGACACATGGTGCTCCTGAGGAAAAGTGTGTTGCCCTGCTCAGGAAGCACAGCTGTGGTGGCTGCAGTCTCCATGGGCACTGTGCAGACACAGCAGCAAGACCCGCAGGTGGCTGCACAGCAGTGTGGAACTCTGTACAGCTCCAGTGTGAGGAACCATAGCTCCTGTGAGGGCCTGGTGCACTGCCAGGGACCCCCACAGATCCACAGAATTTGGAAGGGACCACAAGGGGTCATCTGGAGCAACCTTTTTTGCTCAAGCACCTGACATACGGTTGTGTCCAGATGGTTCTTGAACATCTCCAGTGAGGGAGATTCCACAACCTCTCAGGACAATCTGCTCCAGTGCTTGGTCACCTGCACAGTGAAGAAGTTCTTCTTCATATGCAGGTGGAACTTCCTGTGCATCGGTATCTGCCCATTGCCTCTCGTCCTATTGCTTGGCACCACCAAGATGGGCCCAGATGAATCCTCTTCACACCCACCCTTTAAATATTTATTCACATTTATGAGGTCCCCTCTCAGTCGTGTCTTCTCAAGGCTGAACAGGTCCAGGTTCCTCCGCCTTTCTTCATAAGTGGATGCTCCAATCCTTTATCATCTCCGTAGTCCTCTGCTGCATCTGCTCCAGGAGCTCCATGTCTCTCCTGCCCTGAGGAGCCCAGAACAGGACACAGCACTCCAGACGCAGCCTCTCCAGGGCTGAGTAGAGGGGCAGGATCGACCTGCTGGCAATGCTCTTCCTAATGCACCCCAGGACAGCACTGGCCTTCTTGGCCACACGGCACTGCTGTCTCGGGGACAGCCTGTTTGCACCAGGAGCCCCAGGCCCTTCCCCACAGAGCTGCTTCCCCGCCGGCTGGCCCAGCCTGTGCTGGCGCCCGTGGTTACGCCTCTCCAGGTGCCTCTCCTGCCCTCGCCCTCGATAATTTCCGACGGTTCCTCCCTGCGAAGTCTTGTCCCGCCGGCGGCGGGAAGTGACGCGCCGGGCGCGCCGGTGGAGCGGGAGCGGGGGCGGGGCGCGGCCGGGCGCTGAGCGCGGCGGGAGCGGAGCGAGCCGCAGGTACCGAGTGCCCGCCCGGTACCGAGTGCCCGCCGCTCGCCCCTGCCCGCGGCCGGGCTGGTGGGGCGCGATGGTGTGGGGCAGGCCGGGCCTGGAGGGCGGGGACGATGCGCGGGCCGGGCTCGCTCCGCACCTCCGGGGCGGCCTGAGCCGCGGCCGGGGGAAGCGGAGGGGCTCCCGCGGCGCGGAGGCGGCGGCCGCCTTTCTCTCCCCGGCGCGGCTCGGGAGCGGGAGGCGGCCGAGGCGCCGGCCGCGGGATGGGCGCGGGCAGCGGCGGGGCCGGGGCCGGGGCCGGGTCGGGTGGGGAGCGAGGAGGGCTGGGGCGCGGGCAGGCTGTGGCCGCACGCCGAGCGCTGCTGCGTGGCTGGTGGCGAGCCCGAAAGGGCCCCCGGGGGTGGGTCGGGGCCTCCTCCGGGCTGTCTGCGGCTTCTGGACTCTGTTCCCTCGACCGAAACGTCGCCCGACGTTTGTAGTGGAGATCCGAGCAAGCCGCCTTTAGTGGGTAGAGGAGGGACTTCTGCGTAGACCGTGCCCTGGGTGCAGGTTTTTGTATGCCTGGTATCCAGCCTTTTTACTAAATAGCTGGGCTGTCGAGGAGTTGAGTTTGTTTCTTCCAGGATAATATTTAGGCCTCTAATGTTCCCACGTTGTAAAACCTGGGTGGTCTTCTTGATACCTTTGGTGATATCTTAAGGTCATGGGTGGAAAAAAGCAGACCTTTCTAGCTGCAGTGTAAATATTAATGTAGTTCTGAGTTCTCATATCTTAAAAAAAAGAGAGGCTGCATAGGCTGTCTTTGCATTTTGAGGTGGCCTACGTCTGGCCTGATGTATTTGATGACCTTGAGTATCTCTTAGCAATAGTTAAAAAACTTAAAAATTAATGGGATAATATTTTATATAATTGGTATAATAAAATTTAAATCATCCACTTCTGTTTATTTCCATAACAGAGCAACAGAAGTGTAGTTAGAAATGAAAGAAAACCATTGTATGTCTCACTTGCGTACTTGAAATTTGTTTTCACATATTTCTTTTTTCCTCACAAAATGTATGTCATTACAGTTTGAAATCTGTCAGTGCTTTGTTTTATGGAATTGGATGGAAGAGGTTTTCCTAGCTGTGATTTGAGCTGTGATGCTCTTCTCATAGAAGAAAAAAAGTCATTTTTGAAAGCACAAGCCTTAAAATAGCCAGGAAGAGACTACAAGCAATGTCAATTAGTAGCCAAGGGAATTAAATTCTAAAAAAATCAGTGCTTTTGCAGCTGAAGCGAAGCTTGGAGTAGAATGAGCATCAACAGCTTGAGCTGTTAGTGCAGGAAGGTTTGGTTAGATAGAGGCCTGCTCGTGTGAGTCAAGTGACCTGCCAGGGACTTCAGCAGAATCATACTGCAAAGTTTCTATGGAGTGTGCCTGAAAAAGGTTATTTTTATGGATTGTGCATGTGTGTGTGCGTGCGCGTGAATGTTCTTATATGTATTTGTACGTGGGTGTCTCTTATCTGAGTCAGCAGCTGATAGATTTGCTTTTGGGTTTGTGTTTAGATATTATTCTCAAGATATTACTTTTTTTTTCCAGGCTCAGGACAGTGTTGTAGATCCATATTTCTCTGAAGCTGATGTTTTCCTAATACTTTCAGCTTGGCTTTAAAAGCTACTTCGCTGGAATGTTTTAAACGGTTAAAAAACCTCTAGGATTTGAATTTTATTTAAATTAATTGAAGGAAATACTTCTGGCCTCACCAAAGAAATAACTGGAATCATGGATCAGAACAACAGTTTGCCACCCTACGCTCAAGGCTTAGCCTCCCCTCAGGTAAAAACGAATTATTTAAAATGTAACTGTGATCTGAATTTCCTTTATGAAAGTGCTTTCTCTTTCTTATATCTACCTTCACAATTTTTTTTTTGTTAACAGATCTGAAAAATTCTACTAGGTATCGAATAATACTAGTATAAAGCAGAATTTTGAAACCATTGATGTCTATATTCAGAAGTATAAGAAACACATGGTTTTTTATACACTGACTGTAAGAATATATGTGGGATTTCTTAATGGGGTTCCTCTTAAGTGGAAACATGACTGACAAGTTGGAAAGATTTAATTTAATTTAGGTGGTTGCTGCTTAAACTATGTACATAATGGATTATTGCTGGGCTATGAGTGCAGTGGGTACAGTGAGCACAGTTGGTGTTCAGGCAGTTTCAAGTTAAATTGTGGGTCAAAGTTGAGACACACTTGCAAGGTAGTGTGAGAAGCACATCATGTTCCCTAGATTCCTTTGGGTAGTACTTTATTCTGTAGAACAGCTGCATTTCTGAGGATTTTCTAATTTTAATGATTTACTACTATATGCTTCAGGTTTGATATGAGCAACTTGGCTAACATAGATTTATTTTTGACTCCTCCTGAAAACTTTGTCTCTTAAAAACAAAATGGAGTAATGGATCTGTGGCTTTTGTGTCTTGTTTTCTTCTGCAGGGTGCAATGACTCCAGGAATTCCAATTTTCAGCCCGATGATGCCATATGGCACAGGACTGACACCGCAGCCTGTCCAGAGCACCAACAGTCTGTCCATATTGGAGGAACAGCAGCGGCAGCAGCAGCAGCAGCAAGCAGCACAGCAATCCACGTCACAGCAAGCGACACAGGGAACATCTGGTCAAACCCCCCAGCTCTTCCATTCACAGACTCTTACCACAGCCCCTTTACCAGGAACCACACCTCTGTACTCCTCTCCAATGACTCCAATGACTCCCATAACTCCTGCAACACCAGCATCAGAGAGCTCTGGCATAGTGCCACAACTACAGTGAGTGCCCCATGTGTTAGTGCATCATGTCTTCTCTCAGACAGGCTTTTAAAGACTTAGGACCAAAGTCACATCGGGAATTAGGTACTGCATTTTGGTGGGAAGGGAGGTCCTGAGAACTTATGAGCCTCCTGTAGCAATATGAGTAATTTTTACTTTTATTTTTAGCTTAGCTTCATTACTAAACCACTTAGTAATATAAACAGTTTCTTAGTGATTTGTCAGTGGTCCATCTTTGGAGCATACCAATGGCAGGTTATATATGTCTTCATTTAACACCACTGTAATTTTTAACTTCTTGCACTTCAGGAGTTCAAGATGTTTCCTTTTCCAGTGCATGGCTAACAGTGAGTTTGTGAGAAGGTAGAAATTCCCAGAACTAGTTCTAAGTTCAGGTATGGAAGTATTTGCAGTGAACTTCAGTTTTAAAGAGACTACTTCAGAAATTCATGGAAGGGACGACGAGAAATGGATGATACCAAGAATTAAAAGAGTAGTTTCTCGTATTTTTCTTACTTTTTTTTTTCCCTCATTGAGGACCATTATATTTCAGGTTTTTCCCAGAAAATGAAATCTTTTATCTAGTAACTTTTAAAAACTTTCTGCAGACCTGCTATTCCATCACGTGGCAATGCATTTACCTCCTGGGTCATTCCCACTTAGTTTTGCACCCTCCTCCTTGAAGGGCATAGCAAGGAAAATTTCAGATGGTACTATCTCATTTTCTCCTGTTTCTAGCAGCTTTTGTGATTATGGTGAGGACTCTCAGCATCAGTAATTTTTCCTGCCAAACTGAAATAGAGATTCTTCTCATGGGATGCTTCTCATAATAGCTGACAGATAAGGAGGAATCAGCAATTATGCCTTAGGAGCTTCTGCCCTACAAAAGAGGTTCCTGAGCCAAAACATTGCTCAGTGCTCCTGTTAGTAGGAAAGATGCCATTCAAACTTGATTGGAGAAACAAAATAATAATAAAAAATAAAATTGATTAGGCTTGATTAAAAATGAAGAAGATGCATGAATTCCTCATTTTTTAAAATATATTTCTCTGATCTATCTTTAGGAATATTGTGTCCACAGTGAATCTTGGTTGCAAACTTGATCTAAAAACTATTGCACTTCGTGCCCGAAATGCTGAGTATAATCCCAAGGTAAGAGAAATGTATTAAGAGTTCATCCTATAACAGATGAATTAAAGGCACAGGTTGTGGCTGCAGGCTGCTGCAATAGACTGAAAAACCTACCTGCTATGTATGCAGTTTTATACTGTAGTTAAAAGGGAATTTTAATTAACTTAGGATGTTCAAATTAGTAAAAAGCATTTTTATGCTGAGGTAGCTGTGATGTGCACCAGGTTGTAAGTTGTTAGGTTTAGAAAAAAAGTAACCAACAGTGTAGTGTACTGGCTAAGCTTTTTGTGGTAGAGGTGGCCTCTGCTGCTGTTCATATGGGCATATTTGTTTGTAGTGTTCAGTGAGCTCTTTTTGCTTATTACTGTGAAACATCTGATGATGAAATCTTGTTCCGTATCTCCCAGCAAGGAGAAAGGAAAGAATTAAAATCTTGGTCTCCTGCTAGAGCTGTGGTTTCCTCCACCTAGCTGCCCCTCGAATTCTTACGGTCACAGGGCATTCGCTTATTTCTTTCATAGCCTCGCTTCCCTCTGTTCTCTCATGTTCTCCAGTACTTCTGCCATCTCATTGTTTCTGATGGCTGAGTTTGGTGGAACATTAAAATGAATAAAAACAAAATCAATTAAATTGATTTTTTTGCATACTGACTTCAAAGTTGCCTGCTGCTTCTTAATAGTAGTAGTGTTCTAAATAAGTGGTGTCTTTTTAGCTTGGGAAATCTGAACAACCGCAAAGGATCTGGAGCATTAAATAAAAAAAAAAAATAATGTTGCTTCATGTTTCTTTCGGGTGGCTCCTCTTGAAAATGTTGTCTTTGCAACAACAGTAGCTGGACACTTAATTAAGTTTAGATGTTGCATTGTTGAATTGGCTTGTCTTGGAAGGCTTCAGTTTTCCTGGGGTGTGTGTGTTTTTCTTGTTTTAGCATTTAATATTTTGCTGCAGTTGACCTGAACTCTGCTCTCAAAGGCTAAAGCACACATGCAGGCATATATGATAAATGACTTTTCTGGAAGTTTATACCAGTGATGCTGTTACATAATTGCCAGTAAAATATTAGCACAGCAAAAATTTGAGCATGCCTTGGTAACTCCTAATGTAGGGGGTAGATGGCTGTGTAAAACTTGTAGGCTAGAATAATCAATATGAAACACTTGTTTTCCATGGCAGAGGGATAGAAGGGTTATGTAACACACTCCTGACATTTAGTCAGTAGATACATCTATCAAAGAAAGCAGTTGCTTGGCTATATTATTTAAGTCATATTTTGACAAATGTACTGTTGGGTAGCCCACGCTACCGCCTTGGTTATGTCAGCAGAACAATTGTTGGGACTACAGGGTGAGCTGTTCCAAGTTAAATATAACAAAAAGGGGTTTTTCTGTGTGTGTGTGTGTGCCCACCTCTGTTTCCACTATCTCTTGCTTCAAGGAACTTAAGAATATTTGAAAATGTTTAATGAGAGTAAAAAGCTAGAGCTAATCAGGCTGCTGTGTCCTACAGTGGTAGCTGAGGTACTTCTGTTTACACAGGACTTTGATCTCCAGCTGTTCTGTTTGCTGGAAATGTAACACTGTCCATTTTTTTTTGGATAGTCTTCCATCCTCCATGTTGGAATTTTATAAGAGATAAAATTCCAACATATGGAAGAATTTTTTAAAATTTATTTTTAAAATTGTTTCTATTGCTCTGATGCAAATGTGTTATTTATATGTTGAATGTATAGTAATGAGAGATGAACAGGAACGCAGTGGTAAATACCCTTCCTGCCTGGCTGTACCTCTCAGTGGGTGTGCTCGAAGGTACTTATGGTTTGAGCGTGTCAAGTAAACTTTGAGTGATCTGTGTGTTTGACCTTAGTTTGCCTTGCACTGCAGTGTAACTTAGATGATGCAGGTTTGGTTTTAATGTAATGATGACAGCAGTATGTCACTAACAGTCTCAATGCTCACACTTCAGCGTTTTGCTGCTGTTATTATGAGAATAAGAGAACCACGTACTACTGCACTGATATTCAGCTCTGGAAAAATGGTGTGCACAGGAGCAAAAAGGTATGTTTAGGCATTATGAGGAAACTTATCTCAGGCTGTCTTTTCTCATGTACCATGATGCTTGTTTATATATACATATCAAAGCTATATGGGTACTACTAATCTTGCTTCACAGTAACCTCAGATTATACACAGATTTCTACAGAAAATGCCTGTTTATGATTGAAGGGACTTCCTAACTTAGGGGGAAATGGTAGTTCTATTTCTGAAGTGCTTTCATTCAGTCTGATAAACTGGTTTGCAGAGGTTATGATATTCATTTTTTGGCTTTGCAGTTACCTGCTTTTTCTAATAATTTTAAAAATTCAGCAACTATGCATTGGAACTGCTTGAACTGTAAGGATGGTGACAGAAGGATTTTGTATTTGAATAACCTCATCCATCACAACACGAGAGCTCCAAATCTCTGGTTCCTGTAGTCTGATCATGTAGTGATCATGTAGTTCTTAATGTGACCATTGAAGCACAAGAATTGAAAACTAAACATAAGCTGGTGGGCAGGAGAGAAATTCTGCTCTGAAGAAGTCTGGTAGGAATCCAAAAGGAATAAACTAATAAGCAGAGATGAATGAATAGATCTGTACAGGGAACCACTTTCTCTGCCTGGTGACACTTGAAATTCAAGTTGTCTTACTTTGCATTGGCAACAAACAGATTCTCAGCTGTTTACAAACCTGAAGCAAATGGAATTCTGCAACAGTGGGTAAGACTGTGCAGCTGTAATAAACCCATGTTTGAATGTCTGGGCTGAATCAAGCAGAAGATTTTGCCAGTTGACAGATTTTTATATAAATACGTATTTTCTAGCAATAGTAATTCAAGGTTGTTCTAAGATGAAAACTTAAGTAACAATGTCCCATTAGAGGGACTCCGGTCAATATTTTAAAAATGTAAAATGTATGGATTTATAATTTACAGTTTTATGTCTCATGAACAGTGAGTGCAATACTAATGCTGTCCAGAAGCCTATTACTAAAATTGGCATGAAAACCAGTCAGTGCTAGTTGTTAATTTTGGATGTAAAAGTTTTGCATGTGAACTCCCCTCTCCCTTCACACAGACTTTTTTCCTCAGTTAGGTATTTGTGGTTTAATGCTGTTTGCTTGAAGTAATACTTAACTGAGGCAGTAATATGAATATCTTTTTCTCACTTCAGTGAGGAGCAATCCAGACTGGCTGCAAGGAAGTATGCAAGAGTTGTTCAGAAACTAGGTTTTCCTGCAAAATTTTTGGATTTTAAAATTCAGAATATGGTGGGCAGCTGTGATGTGAAATTTCCCATCAGACTGGAAGGATTGGTACTCACACACCAGCAGTTCAGCAGGTAAAAAAAGGCATGCTTATGTTTCATTCTTGTTGCATACTATCTTAGAAGGTGACATCTGTTTAGATTATTCCCTTGCACCACAGGGAAACCTGCATCTTTGTTCCCATCTCTGCACTGCCTCAGGTGTAACTGAGGCTGCCCAATGTGAACCTGTCAAAATTATGTTCCCTGCTACACTCCCCAAGTTTCAGGAAAGTCTACATCTCTTCTGCCCAGTCCTAGACTGGGCCCAGAAGATAGGGTGGAAGATGGGTCTGCAAGCACATTTAAACACACTCTCTTCTCTTACAGCTACGAGCCGGAATTGTTTCCTGGCTTAATCTACAGAATGATTAAGCCAAGAATCGTTCTGCTTATTTTTGTTTCTGGAAAAGTGGTTTTAACTGGTAAGTGAAGACAGTATCTTACTCCAAGAGGTGAGATTTATACTGTATGACAGAGAACAGACAGGGATACGTAAGCTGCCAGGTACTTTTCCTTTAGAGGTGACAGTACTGAGAAAGGAGATTTAATAGAGTATTCCAGGGATGGCAATGTTAAGGAAACTTTCCTGTGCAGCCTAACAGCCACTCTGGCAGTCAGAGCCACACCAGCTGCAGCAGGACCAAAGCCTGTTTGCAATGGGCAGCTCCAGCAAAGCCAACAGGTGTCCTGCTTGACTCTACACACCTCACTCACACAGTCAGACCAGGTTTTCTTGAGGGCTCAGCACCAGGCTTTGTTATGCAAAGATTCAGCAGTTCAGGCCTTTTGCCTGGGTGTCCTTCACCTAAAGCTCAACCTGCAGCTCAGCACTGCCACTGCATACACAGCTACCTGCACTGTGTTCCTTAACAGATGGGAATGCACAAAGCAACAGCACATTTGGTTAGATCAAAGGAACAACCATAATGAAACACTAGTCAGGTATGCAGGTGCCCAAAAAGCTGTAAGAATGCTGGTGGATTTCTGGCACAATCTGAAAGACTGTTTCTGTGCTGAGCATGTGACTGAGCTAGCTTTTCTTTGGCAGCTTGGTTGCAGGCTGCTGCAATGCTCTATGATACAGCAGCCAAAGAAGGGGAGATAACTGAGCTCTAGGACCTCCTCAATCTTGGGTGCTCAACCTACTCCCTCCATTTTTTCTCATGCTGTGTCTTACTATGAAGAAGAAACCAACAAGACCCACAGACAGAAAAAGGATCATGTCCCTCCAGTGTGGGGAAATGCATTTCTCTGCAGTGGTCTCCATTGCCAGGCCTTCCTCCCCCTGATACTCTCTCAAAAAAAGCTCCACCAGTTAGGCTGTTCTGCACAAACATCCTACAGGCCTGTGCTTTGTTGTTGGGTCTCCTGTGGAAATCATGTATATGAAAATTACATTTGCAACCTAGCGTTGTCACAGAGATGCTAGTGAAAGTTCTAGCAGTTGTCAGATTAAACAGAGAAGGCTGGTAATGTAAGTTGTCTATGAAATGAGTTAAAAAGGATTGTAGAAATAGAGATTTGTGGAAACACATAGGTTTTATATAGAGTTGCATTCAAATACACATTCTAAAAGATAAAATTAAGTATTTGGCAAAAGGTACAAACTAATTTAATCCCTTCTCTTTTCCCAGGTGCTAAAGTACGAGCAGAAATCTATGAAGCATTTGAAAACATTTATCCTATTTTAAAGGGATTCAGAAAGACAACGTAACAGTTTCAACACATTTCAGAGAAATCAGGGGTATATTTTAAAAGGTATTGTGTATGGCACAGCAGTAACAAGAAACAGACTTCAAGTGCAACTGCAACACTAGGACTTGGACTATTTCCCAGTTAGTGCCTACTTCCCTGATGCTCAAGGGGAACTGTTTTCTTGAATATGTCTACTGAGTTACTGTGAGTTGCTTTACTGGGCTGTTCCTGGAGCAGCCCCTCCAACTTTTATTTATATTCTAGCTTTTAAATAGTTTTAATGCCAGTTCTATTAATAGAAAATCTGTAAGTTGGTTTAAAGACAAATGCAACTGTGTCACTCAGTGTATAAACCACTTTAATTGCCATGTATATATGTTTTAAGTTCCTTCCATAAGACCATGGTTTTTATAATTTTCAGAACTTAAGCTTTTAAATTTTTTCAATTTAAATTTCTTTGGTGCCAGACACATTCCCTCTTTCCAGTATTAAATAAGATAGAATAAATTTATTAATTAAAATGGCTCACTGTACATATATATATAATATATACCTTTCTTCTCTTCTTCAACTCCACATGTACAATAAACCCTGTTTATACAAATATGGGAACTGTCTTAATAAATTTTAAAATTACCCAGCTGGTAGGAATGAAATACATTGAATTACTTTTTTTATTTGATAGATTTTTTAATAGCAGATGCACTGCTGTAACTGACACGTTGTTTTGAGAGAATCTTAGCAGTGCTCTGCCTTGCATACCAGCAGTCACATCCTTGGCAATGTCTACCTTGAATATTTCCAATATGTTAAAGCAAAAGAGATGACTGGTTAAAGCAGCTTGTGTTTGAGTATGTGTTGCCTTATGTTCAACAGATGGGATTTAGGCAAGTCTTAAATAGCTGCACTTGAGTGAAACAGATCCCTGCTTAGCTTCTAGAATTTCTTTAAATTACTACCTTTGTATTTTACCAGCTGTGACAGCCTCACTATATTAGTGTTCCTGTAAAATGTCAAAGCCCTTTCAACTGGAGTCAGTATGTACATAATCTTCCTTCTGAACGATGCTTGAAGCCTAATAGGCTCAGAGCTAAAAATAAACTTTTTTTCTTCTTCAGTAAATTTCCAGGAATGATAACCTCTCTATGACTTGCATATTATTTCAAACAGCTTTTATCTGAAACTAACCCAAATGTGAACAATGGTTTCATTACTAAGTTGGTGTTTCATTCCAGACAAAATTAAGTTTTGGCTGGCTTTGATACTGCTCCATTTGCAAGTCCTGAGTGACTTTAATCTTCAGTCTTCTCTCTACACCAGTGTCTCTCCAGGTGTTTTAATTACTGGTTTCATGGATCTTACCAGAAAGATGCTGTTTATTAATGTAGCTGTGCATGATATACTCAAAACACTGTGTTGCCTTCAGTGCTGTGCCACTCTGTGCTGTGAGCTCATGCATGTTCCTGAGAGCTCTTGGCTATAACTGTATGGCTGTCCATGCTTTTGCAGGACCTAACTATTACCAACTTATGTGCAAAAATCTTCAACTCTTCAGAAATCTTGAAGTCTTAAGAAACCACAGGACAGTTTTCAACAAAATCAGTTGAGCTGTACTACAGTGACTTAAGACAGTTTGCTCCTTCACAACACAGACCAGAGCTTCAAACTACCCTGCTAGAAATTGTTCTGTGATAACAAAACCACTTCGAGGTACAGCATTCTCTGCCTGCTTATTTGAGTACTTTCAACATCTAAATGATTTCAAAAACCCCAGAGTCACAGATAAGCAGCCATGAATGGTTGGAGCCAGGTAAGGGAATATGTAACTGAAGTCAATTCCATAGGGAAATGCACAAAAGTCTTTTTTGCAAATACCACGGTAGCCATAGGAGTAGTTAAGCAGCTGTAAAGCTCAGCTTTATGGTTTCACTATTGTTTTGCTTCAGCTATATGGCAGTCATACAGGTGAAGAGTCCCTACAGAGGACACTTATTTTTAAACCTCACCAACCATGGCAGACTTAAAGCACAATTCAGCTGAAAATCTGCTGCTACAGGCACTGTGTTCTGGTAGGGCTGACTTTGTTTAAACTGCCTCTGCACCAGGTAATGGAGTTAAATTACTTCTGTATGGGGCTAATAGTTTTAAAGTCAGATAAAACACTTAATTTTTGTGCATTTTCTCTCAGATAACCACTCAATCAGAGCACATGACAAACTCTCAAGTTAGGTTTAGTGTACCTGTTGAGAAAGGGAAGCAGATTTAAATTCCACAGCAAAAGGCTATGCAGCTTTGTCTTAGCTGTCTCCTGTACAGCTCTTCAACATAAGCACTCAAATGGGTTTACAGTAGTCTGCTTTTCTTTGAACGAATGTTAATTTTTGAGTAGCCCAATGAAAATTCTGACAGACTACAATCTTTTTGAAGTTTTTGGAGTTCCGTTACCAACAAAAGTTGACTTCACCAATCCAAAGGTTTTTAATCTTTATTAAATAAACTTCCAGAAATGAGATTTGAAATTAAGCTTTCTGAACAAATTCATCTGGCTTCATCACCAGGTTGAAGTAAAAGCTCCTCTGGAGCACAAGGGAGGCTGTCAAGGTCTAGTTACAGCAGTTTTATCACTGTTACAAGATGCACAGTTATCAGTGACTTCAGTTCAAGCTACCTGTTTGCATAGTGCAGAGATGCAATGAAACAAATGAAGTATTCCATTTGGATGACACAACTTCACAAAGTACAGCCCATGGAATAGTCTTGTTTCCATATGAATTCTTCCAGGTATTCACTTCCCCCACCGCAGCTCTCGGCACAAGTATACACCACCAGTGTTCCCCAGTCAATGCTCTCTCCAAGGCTGTCAACCTGAAGGTGATTCAGGAGCTGTGGCATAATCTTCAAGGCAAACCAAGAGGTTTAGAAGCAGATTACAGACTTCTCCCCTCTCCCCACTTCTCCTCCTTAAAAACAGTCCTACGTTTGGTGTAAGAATTTATATTCTCTTACATCAACATCCCAGCTGAAGCTACTATGTATAGCTCAAATAAAACAAATTTGGAATTCTAAGTAAGTTTTATTTGGCCTTGTAAGATTTGCCTGATCTGTGAGCCTCCCACCGTTTGAAATTCCATTAGTAACTATGTTTTGCCTTTGCTTGACATTAAGTGTATTCACCATACATACACCTCTAGCATTCAAAGTTCCACAGCTGAATGCTTCCAGCCAAACTTTATTTATAATGCACATAATAAAGTGAAAAAGCACTTATAAGAGTAAATAAAGGTTCTGTACAATCATTTAGCATAATTAGTTCGTTGCAACTTCAACCTTCTTGCTCAAACTACAAAACAACACCCTATACAGTTAGATTTTGAGCTGGAAACACATTACCTGTGTTATTTTTAAATGATCTTACATACCTGGAATTCAAATATCCTTTTGGCACCACATACACAATTTGGGATATCTTTTTCTTCAGGCCTGTTTTCACCTGACACCCAGAGTGGACCTTCTCCTCCTCTGCAGTATCTAATTATCTGAAATACAGCAGAAATTTAAGTTCTCATGACTATCGTTTCATCTTGGTATAAAATAGGTGTTTAGTGACACAGTCAAAGCTGTAGATGGAGCAGAAAAAGGTCAGTTCTTTGAAGTAATAACCATGGCAAAATATTTGCAAATGTACCATTCTAAATAAGATAGGTTGCTTACATGACTTTTCTTAACTATGTGAATCATGCAAGTATTCATACCACATTTTTTCAGTGATCTGCAGTGATTTGTAATTCCCTAACCAAGGGTCCCAGAAAGCCCAGAAACCCAAGGTTGTGTATGCTACAGTCTTGAGACAGAGAAAAAGCACCTGGATAATTAGCACACAGACCTGCACAGAGTCAGGAATGCAATCCAGATCATTCTGTCTGCAGATCTGCATCTAAATACAAGCAGACTATCCTATTGTTCAAGAAGGTATTTTCAGACATATCCTTTGTTTTTCAATTACTAGCAAATCACACATTATCAGCAAAAGGACACTTGGACAGATCAGTCAGTACACAGATGGTCAGAGAGTGAGGCACATTCCTAAGGCAGAGAAGGGAATAGACTCAAAGTCTCCTACTTTCTGAGTGTGTACCTTAACCCCTCAGCTACCAGGCAAAATATGGAGAGAATTTCTTCTTCACCACTTTGATGGATTTAGGCTTGTGTCTTCTCTAAATGAAACCAGGGACCATGGTTTTGTTTGACATTGTAGCTTTTTAGCCTTCTGCAGTAATAAGAAATAGCATGGGGAGAAAATTTCTGTTTTAAATAGTAGAAATTCTAAAGCCATCTTTCAACCTTAAAAAAAGCCAAGCCACCCCCCAGTGACAGTGACAGAGCTCTTCTCTGCAGTTTTTGTTCTGCTGGAAGGAAAGCCAACATGGCCACAGGCTGGGGAACAATGCAGTGGTTCCCCATGTCCTTTGGTTCGAACCACGTTGCAGGATGGTGGCTCTTCCACACTGTGGGGGATTCAGCACCCTTGTGCCACCTCATCCTGACCAGCAGCTGTTTAGGATGGATGAGCAGGTCCTAAACTCTTACTTCAGCATGAATGAAGTTCAGCATGTAAGGAAGATGAGTGTGGGTTAGGTGTGTGGAGGATGAAGAGGCATCCCCATTTTGAACTAGGTACAAAAGGCATTGAAATGCTGCAGGTGCAGCAGGATGCTATGTTCAAAGGCCATCCCATTTCTGACCTGCTCTGGTTCAGCAGCTGTTTGGTTTTTAAACATTCGGAAGATCTTTTCTTCTTCAGTCTCATGTTTTGCCATTGCTTCCAATGTCTTTTCATCTAAGGACTGAAATGCTTCATCTAAGCAAGAAAAAAATAACAGTAAAACTTACAGGCTGATACAAGATACTAAAAATTAAAAACAGTATTAGCATGTGTAAATTTATTTTGCTTCATAAGTCATTCCTGGCATAAATCTAAGATCTTTTTTCTTTTCCTGGCATGTTAAGATTTGGTCACACCCAGGTCCATATACTAGTTTTAGCTGCATTTTAAACACAGATGTCAGTACTGGAATACTGGAAAGGGAAGGAGTCAATCTACCAAAGTTCATGGCTCCCAGCAGGATCACTGAGATTACAGAACTTTCAGGATACGACATTTGAAAAAGGCCCGTGTGCTGCGCATGTGCCAGACTTCAGTTTTTAGCACTGAAGAGTGTATCTGTTACACTCCAACAACCACAACAACCACATCAACTGGGGGCATTAAACACTTGTGAGATAGCTTTGGACCACAGCAAGGGAGCACCAGGAAATCCAGCATCATTCCCTGGCACCACCACAAACTCTACACCCTGGGTGTGCTCAAAGACAGTGTGGTTGCAGCAAATCCATCATGAATTTAGGGGGAGCAGGGAGGAAGGAGCCTGCACTTCAACTGCTTCAAAGTCAGTTAAAATATCCTCAAACCAGTTTTCTGCTACCACAGAGAAGGAAATTTTCTTTTCAATCAAGACAAATTGAACTAAGTCAAGCCAAGACAATCTAACAATCTCCCGATTTCAACAGTATCCAGCAGCAGATGCTCAATCCTATCCTTCTCACTTGATTTGTTCCTTACCTATTGGAAGCAGAAAGGGACACAGTGTAACTCCAAGCTATCTGCAGCAACAGCTGCTTCAACAGCTGGGGGGGGGGGGGGGGCGGCAGGTGTCAGGTCTCTCCCATAAAAGCAACTTATGGGATGTCTGCAACAAACTAGCATTGCAAATGACTGCACATGTAGCTTTTTTTTCACCGGTAGTTTACAAGGAACGCTTAAAAATCACAGTATTTGATATTTTAAAGATGTGATAACAGGCATAACTGGGAAAAATTACAAGGCAGCACTTTATTTCTGACCTGCAGTGCCTGCAGCTCCAAGTTCCTCTTGTTCTTTTGTGTCCTTTGATGTATCTTCAGCTTCTTGTTCATCATCAGTGCTGTCAGCAGGAAATTCTGGTTCCTCAGGTTCTATCAAAATTTCATATTCTGGAAAAAGGAATTCATTATGCTCTGGAATTGCATCTGCCGAGTCATCTAGAAAACAGAAGAGATACCACTTCACAACGTCATCTTGTATTTCACGCCCTTCTCCCCAAAAGCTACACATCAAACTACATAGCAGAAACACTGCATGAGCAAGCTAGATTTACATCACTGCTAGACCTGACCTGAAGGTAAGAAACACTGTTATGTTAAGGACAGTGGAAAACTGCAACAGGAGTCCTGATGCTTTGAACCTCTGTAAATCCAAGTGGCGCAGAGGGCAGACCAAACAGTGCTAGCAGCAGCATTTAAGGACTCAAAAGCTGCGGCTCGGCAGCTCGGCGCAGCATTAACCACAGGCTGGCACGCGTGCCGGGATCGCCCGTTCCAGAGGCCCCCGATGGCCGCGGACCCACCTCCGGCGGCGTGCTGGTCGCAGGAGCGGCGGTGCCCGCGCCGCCAGTCCAGCGCCTGGTGCTCGGGCCCACAGTAGGCGGCGCGGCGGCAGCGCCCGCAGCAGCGCGGCCCCAGGCAGCCGCAGACGCGGCAGAGCGCGGCGCCGCTGCCCAGCCGCCGCGGGGGCGCGGGGGCCGGGCCCGGGGGCGGCTCCTCGGGGGGCGGCTCCTCGGGGTACGTGTCGTTCCGCCGCGGCAGCTGGCTCCGGAACACTGCGGGAGAGACGCGCCGGTCAGCGGGGCGGCGGCCCTCGGCCCGTCCCTCCCCCCGTGCCGCGCCTCACCGCGGAAGGGCCCGCGCGGGCCGGGCGGGCGGTAGCAGGCGGGGCTGCGGCAGGCGAACACGAAGAGGCTGCGGTGGAAGGCGTCGGGGCGGCCGGGCAGCGGCGCGTACAGCTGGAGCAGGAAGGCGCAGGGCTGCTGGCAGCGGCCGCAGCGCAGAGCGGCGGGGCCCGGCAGCCCGGCCTCGCCCAGCCACGCCGGCCGGCCCCCGACCTTGCTGGGGAAGTAGGTGCTGCGCAGCCGCCAGGCAGCGCCCGGGCCCTCCGCCGCCGCCGCGAAACCCAGCTCCACGCCGGGAGCCATGCCGCCTCCGCCGGCCGCCGGGCCCCGAGAGCGGCGGGCGTGCGCCGGCCCCGCCCGGCCTGGCCCCGCTCTCCCCGCCCCACCAGCCCCGTTCCGGGCTCAGCCCCGCCCCGGGCCCGGCTCCGCCTTGTAACGCGCCAGCACCGAGAGCACTGGGAAAAACAAAAATCCTGGAAGACAGGGCAGAACTCCGCCGCCTTACGGGACAGCGCAGTCAGCGGCGAGACGGGGGAGAGACGACAGACACGTAATCGACGGTGCTTTAATTCAGTGTTTAAATATAACATTCATTAAGTAATTAAAATAATGCCAAGCTGCCTTAAAAAAAAATCAACAAAACCAAAACCAACCTAAACACAAAATACCAAAACACAAAACCCGACACGTTTATCAGATCTAGTTATTGCCCAAGGTTTGATTTGTGCTCTTCATTCATGAGGGCCTTGCCTCACATTTAGAAAGCCAGCAACATTTTTTCCTAAATATTAATTTTAATAGCAAGTATTTTAATTCCCTGTTACATTTTCACATCCATGAAATATTTGAAACCAATCACATTCCTTGTTACAAGCCTAGAAAAATGTATTTAGGTAGCCATTGCTGTGCACATCTCTTTCAATCTTTAATAGAAAAAGAGACAATGTTTAATTTGTTTTAAAAAAACAAAACACAGTGAGAATGTACATACACATCTAAGCCCCTCAGCAGCAACTCCTAAGTGGTAATGGAGAGCTGTGCAGCTGAAGAAACACTTCTGTGCCTCCCACACTTGCAGGCTGGCTGGGCAAAGGGGGAACCTTGTCTGTTCCTATCCCTGCTCCAGCAGGGCAGTGGTCCATGTTCTCAGCGGAAGCTTACATCCACTCACAGAATCAGGGACCATTTAGAGTCGTGCAGCCACAGGTTTCTGTACAGGTATCCGAGCATCTAACAAAAGAAACCACATTTCTGATCAATATGTTGTAAACACCACGCTCATAAACTACTTACTTTAGTGCCCTCAGCCACTGGATTGCACAGTATGTGACATAAAGGAGGGAGATTCAAAGCTGCAGCTAATGATACCAGAAAAAGCACTGAAAAAAAATATTACTAAGATTTTTATGCAGTTAAGTCTATGGAATTACTAGTTAAAATGCACTACATCTAACATATAAATTACTTTGGACAATGCACATAACTTGAGAAGCTCTCTTCAAATTAACTAGAGAACACTTACCAAACATGTCCAGGATTTTACTAACAGCCTCTTGATTTACATTGTAAGTGAATCCATTGGGCCTACAATTACAAAAAAGAAGTTTACTCAACAAATATTTCCTATTCCAGTAATTTCTACACAAATAATCATAATTAAGCATTTTCATTATTACATAGTATTTTTCATCCTGCCAGCATACATATCAAACTTAAGGACATGTTAGACTTCTACTCAAGAACAGTCATGGTTTCTTAACCTTTTCTCTTGTTCAGAGTCCCCAAATTCCGTTGCACTCAATTTATTCCTTTTACTTGAAGGGGAATTTAGCTATAGACATTTATCTTAACCTATTCATGAACAGAGGCATAAGGAAATAGCTCAGGTCATCAGCTGCCAACTATGTGTTCTGTTGAGTGTTCTGTGAAACACTCAAGACACTGCAGGGACTTGTTTTACTGGGGACTTCCATGATCATACTTATAAACACAGTAATAAGTATCACCACACTAATTCTTTTGATAACAGAATAATGCACAATACAGCAACAAGTGCATTTTAATCTTAGGCCTGTAAACCATGAACTGTGTAAAAAGACTCGAATGATTAAGCTTTCAGTTAAATTCAGTTAAACTCATCTCAGCTTTGAGATGAGTTCAGTGCTGAATTCCCCAAAACTAGCAGTACTCCTAATTATTGCTTGCATTGCCTGACAAGGCTTACTGTAGCACACAAATAAGCAGTGCTGTTCTTTTCTTATCAGAGCCTTGGGAGGACAGTTGAAAACCAAAAGGTGAAGGGAATCAGAAGCAGCCTAATAGTAAGTTAATGAATTTTGTTGTTAGGTCCCACAGGAGTCTTTCCACTATGAGGCCATACCATTACACTTCCACATCATGTACAGAAAGAATTATTGGGTTTTCCCTATGACTCCAGTAAATCCAGTCAACCTCTGGTGCTCAGGCTGTTGGGGTTCTGCTGTTCTACTAGGAGCTCAGACATTAAGAATTGCCATTAAAATTTCTATACACCAGAAATCTAACGTTACTTACATTTTCTTCTTCTTCACTGCACCCAGTTGCACAAGAGCTGATAAGGCATTTTTCTGCATGTCAGAAGACAGCGCTTCATAACATTGTGTACTCCCTATAGAGAAGGTAGGAACACAATTAAAATTTTTATAATTTTCAATTAACAGGCTACTCTTGTAAAATCATATTGAGTAACAGCTGTACACACCCTTTTCGAGAAGTTGAAAAACAAAGTTGCGAACTCCGGGTATAAACTGCTTCTCAGTAAATGCTTCTTTCATTTCCTTTGAGAGGTATCTGAAAATTAACTAACACGTTCAAGAAGATGAGCATTCCTTTCTTTTAGATTGTCAGTTTGTAACGAGTTATAAACAGATGTGTCATTATACGTAATACTATTCCACTTTGAAAAGCATGGGAGAGGAACTCAAAAGGTATCATTGCATAGGGCATCTGAAAGTTTTATTATTGTTTTACACATAAGAGAATCCCAATATTAAAATAAGACTCCCTATTTCTGTAATAGCTACCTTAGACATTAATTTTACATTCTTGTTCTTACAACCAAAAACAGTTAAACTTTTTTAAAGCAGTACCTGTTTTGAAGATGAGAAAAAATGGACACATCAGTACAGTTCCACCCACCTCACACATTAGATCACTAACTACATTCCTCTATGTTAAACACTTACAGTCTCACCAATCCTATACTGACTTACCTGAGATTTTAGCCCTCTGGGTTTGTATGTATTACTTACTACAGGAATGTAAATGTTTAATCTTATTAAAACCTTGGAAAAACCCGAAGAATTTAAAGAGATATGGATAGAATTAATGACTCCTATAAAAGCTATCAGATAGGAGATGCAAACTCATTTCCACACCTGGCAGGACAACCCACATAAAATGAATTAAGCAAGAGCTCCTCATAAAAAAAAACAATGAACCTGGTACCAGCACACTCCCTCTGAATCTTATAAACCCACAATGAGCCGCCACATTACACAGTGAAGTAAAGTTACTGCCTTAGTAAATTGGACAAGTCTGAGCCAAAACCTAAAACTGGGATCCTTGGGGGAGGGTGGTGTTTAAGATTCATTACTGCTATTTCTTAAGTTTTGCATTTCTCAGCCTATTTACACAGAAGTATTATTTATAGCTCTCTTGCTTTCCCTGTAAAACACAGGAAAAAAAAAGAGATAATTTTCTGAAGGACAACATACCTGATAACCTTCCACAAAAGGTCTGAACATAGCTGACAAGAAAGACACTGTACCACTTCCTTTGTCAGTAGGGTAAATCTCCTGTTGACTTGTTTGAATGGCATCACATTTGGTGAGTAGAAAACATCCTTCCTCAAAATCCTGGGCAAGAAATGCATAACTAAAATTCTAACATTTACAGAAGTGCAGCTACCATTTCCCAGAAAATCAACAACAGAAACCACAATAGGGCACCACTTTCATTTCTGAACTCAGTTGCCAAGAGACTTGAACCAAAATTTTCCTGTGTCCCAGAAATACCCATATAAAAAGGCAGTGGGAACATGTTCCTAAACACAGTAGTTCCTCAATGCACAATAGACCTTGGCACAAAGAACGCGGCTGTAGCTGCTATTGCTACAGCCAGCCTGAGCTCCCTCAGGATTTTGCCAAAACAGGGTCAGGTTGTCCAGTTTGGGATTTTTTCCTGAGGGTGTTTTTTATTTTTATCTCTTTTTTAAACTAAGGGTTTGCCTTTATCTCACGTCCAGTGTTTGTAATAAATGATAATACAGATCACTCACCTGCCCAGAAAACAAATGGCCAAAAAGTTACGAAGTATGGAAATGTCAAGGTCAAAACCATTTAATGCCAATATAGGCAAAAGGGTGGAAGAAAGACATGACAGACAAATTAATGAATAAAGTGGTGAGTGGGTGGCTAAAAGATCCCTTAGCATCACAACAACTATTTCATCTGACTCCAGCAAAGTCAGTCATAGACAGCCCCCTTCCTCCTGCTCCCTGCTACTTTCTGTTATTTCAAGAAAGCTGCAAGAGGCAACAATTGTCAACAAATAAAACTTAAAAGTGCCAGTCAGCCTTTAAAAAATGCCCAATTCTCCTCTATATAAAAATTTATGAGATTTTAATACATTTGCAAGTCTTGAACATTCTTGTGAAAATTATACTTACCTCTTTTTTAATGCAGGAAAGATCATAACTATCACCGTCATATATTTGTCCTCAGCATTGATAAAAATAACATGCAATCAGTTTAAAATCCAATTAAAAACTACACATACCAATTTATATTTGCTGTGAGGCTGAACCAGTTTTTTTTTTTTTTTTTACTGATAAACTTGTTTTCACCTGCATTTCAAGCAGGCTGGACCAGAGCCAGCTCTGACCCAGCAGGTTTGTGTACAAGCTGACAGAGCAAGTCCTGCAGAGAGCCAAGGGCTGCTTGCAGTTTTCCCAGCTTGCCTGTATCCAGCTGTGCTAGGGGTGCACACAGGCACACTGAGCCTTGGAATAAGGCAGTGTGCAGGAACAATACTGGCTTTGTCTGAGTGATGGTAAAATGAAGGGAAAATCTTTTCAAGCAAAAAAGGATGCAAGTAAAGCTTCCAAAGACTCTAAGAGGGAAACTATTATGCCATTAGGAAAGCTCTCACTTCAAAAATCTTCACAGGCTGTATCCCTGACAGCATTTACACTTCATTGAAAAGATTGTTTTAACATGGATTTTCAGATCTGTGCTGGAAGACACTTAGCTTTATGCTAAAAAGCCAAACTTGTGCTACAGTTCATTTTAATAGTTCAGAATTGAACAATTTCATGATTTTTAATATTTTTTACTGGAATGAAGAAAAAAATTGCATTGGCAGCCTTATGGATTCAGACAATATTTTGCAATCAACATAATGACCGCCTTTGAAGCTCTCCCTCCCACTTACAGATCAAGGTGATATCCCTGTAGGTGTTTTTCACAATGCACTTTTTTGGGAGAGCCCTGGAATCATGCTATTTTAATTGGTTGCACTACAAGTATTTTTGTATAAGGGATGTTTTTACCTTCAATGAAATGCCAGGAAAGAAGATGAACTCATCAGAAAAAACATCTCTCAAGAAGTTGAAGCAGCTATAGACTTCCTCTGAAAAAATATTGTAAATGCAAGTGAGGAGCCACTTACTCCTTATTTAAGAGTACCTACTTCAAATAAAATATGGACTTGACATTTGAAGCATACATACAATGACAGAAATCCCAACAGAACAGCAAGTACTCAAAGCACTTGATTCCACTGTTAAGAAAAGAGCAGGGGTTTGCAGCTTCTCAGAACATGCATTAAATGCCACAATCAAATCCTACAAAAGGATCAAAGGGTAAACAAACAAAAAATAGGCAAGCAAAATATCCCCATGCTATCCCAACACATCCACCTTATCCCAAGTATAACAGTCTCAGAGAGCTCCCACTAGCAGTCACAGGAGCTTGATGCTTGTCTCCCAGCTGATGGCACAAGGAGCAAAGCCAGCAGCTTCTCAGAGCCCCAGCATACCTTTTCTGAAGCTGGGTGCCATCTGCAAGGTGACTGCCACCAGGGCCGGGCGCACAAAGACGTTCAGCAGCTGGTTCCTGTACGTGGCACACATGAGCACAGCCAGCGCGTGCCTGAAGACGATTTCCCCTACGGCTCCATCTTCTGCTCCCTTGTCATTCAGGACCACGTGGCCATCGACAAGGCGAGCGATGTTGGAATGCAGGGTGAGGCCAGACAGGACTGCTTTTTTGGCACACAGGTTATCTAGAAGGAAAAAACACCACTTAGGAAGTTGCAAAAGGGAGCATGACTCTATTAAAACAGCCTAAAATGCACCAGTATTTCAGACACTACGCCAAACTTTCAGTTAGAGAGATGTTCCAATATAATCCATACCAGGAATTGGCAAACTAGGCATAGTATGATATGGAGAGAACAAACTTCAGACATTTCTATAATTAAAACACTTTTAATTCTTCCAGTTACTAACAACTGCAAATGGCAATTGTTCCTTTGTCTCTGGAACAAATATTCTGAGCCTCCAAATAGAAAAAGGATATATCTGTTTGATGGAAACATTCATTAGTAAAGAAGTGGAGACTATATTTCTACTTAAGCATTTCCGACACTACAAGTTTTGAATCGGGGGTACAAGTCTTTTTAAACTTTTTCATCAACTCTCATACATAAGGAAGGCTTCATCCCAAATTAAATTTATAAAAATTATTAACATAAATATTGTTACATAACATACCTTCTCAATGAGAAACATTCCCTACATCAAATTGAAATCAATGTGACAAGCAAGCAATAAAAACTTCATACTGAACGCTTCAATACACTTTACATGTTCAGAGAGAGCACCACAGGCATATCAAATCACTATAGCCTCTGACAGAAAAAAACCCTTCATATTCCTTTCCTTTAAGAGAGATTTCATGTAGAGTCTCCTTGCATCTTATTTACTCTTTCAACCTACTTTATTTGAATTTTGCTCAAGCTCCCAAGTTTCTCAGTGCAATAGGAAGCAGAAGTCTGTGCAAGTAATTTTGCAGTTCCTGTTTTGAATATAAAATTTTGCAAATGTTCTGCCTGTAACAACCAACCAGCATGATAAGGGCAGAAATAACCAGCTGTTTGGAGACTGAAAAATGGAGAGCGTACATGCAGTTGCTGGCATCAACAAATTGGCCTTTAAAATTTATTTCTTCTTTCAAATTGACAATCCAAACCAAAACAACAAACCCAGTATGCAACTGATGCCTTGAGCACAGACAGCACACTCCAACAAAATCCACTCAGCTGTTTTCACTCCTCCATTTCATTACCATGCCTATTTGCTGTTCCCTGACTACATCACAACTCTACTAAATCAAATGCTTACTCCTTGTTGCTAAGAAAATAAACAAGCAAACCTCGATGTGGTATGTTTTTCAGTTTACTGTGTAGTAAGATCCTAAATGTTGTTTAAGTATTGCCATGAAATTCTTGCTTTTACCAGTCTGGCAGAAGCAGACCTTGCCTGCATTCCCTGTAGTGCCAATCCCTGAAAGAAGTATTTTTTTTTTCCAAAGGTGACAGAGTTCTTTTGTATCAGTAGCCTGCTCCTATTTCTTTATTGTAGTAGTGAGAGGGATCCTCGATTATACATAGGACTACAAAGCAAAGATCCTTGGTTAAAGTCTAAAGCAGAAAGGTAAATGTACTTGCATTACACAGTACTGTTCTTTGCTAGCTTTACCACTTACATCCTGAGGCTCTAAAATTGCCTGTGTCACTCTGGCTCACAGAAAGAAGTTTCAAACCAAGTTTGAAAGCACAATCAACATTTCACCAGCCAATATATGCACTATACATAAATACATACATACATATATATACACATATATATAAAAGGGGATGCGTATACAAGTACATAAATAAAACCACCAAAGTAGCCTTCCCTTCAAAAGTCAACATTGTTTCTGGAGATAAAGTGAAATTTAAAAATAAATAGACAACTGAGAGTTTTGATTTCCTCCACCCATTTGTTTCTGCTAGTTCTCTGCACCAGTAAAAACTTATACTGTAGTCAGTACCAAGCAGGAAATGTGGTATTACATGGAGTTAAGTGGTGCAGATCAGGCAACTACCTGTGACTTACACACAGTTCAGAAAGACAGATACTACACAAACCATAGTACTCTCATAAAATACCTTCTAATTTCCCCCTCACATGATAATTTCCCTCTCTTTATGATACAACAGTAAAATGTCTGTTCTGTTTCCACCTGTTTTTCAAAGTATTATCTTCAACAAGTTAAGTCAAAACTTGTCAGGTTTCAGCATGATTTTTAGCATATCCTGAAATCCACTTACAACTCTAAGAATTCTGTAAAGCTGTTACCATACATTCCTTCCACAGAAATATAACTTATCTTTCATAAGCAATAAGAGGAACAGAAGTAACACCTTCTCTGCATACCAGGCCATTCAATGAATCCTCCAAAAGTCTGTGTTAAGCCTTTAAGCCACAGAGTCTTTTCTATTAGAAGCTCAAATTCCATGGCTGGCAAATTCTGGAGCAGAACAGCAGCAACTAGCACCCATGGGCTCAAAACCATGTTTTCTATTTGCAGGAGCTCCATTTTATAAGCTACGTCACTGACAAATTCTTGGATATCCTCAGATGGCTTCTGGGGAAGATGCCTGAAAAAAACAACACAATTTAAGGTAAAGAGCTCAAAAAGTCCAATATAAACAACACCCCTCTTTACTTCTTTCGTATTGTTCCCAGATCTGTAACTTTACAGCACCTAACATCTGCAGAATGATTCTATGTGCAATGTCAAACAGAAGTATAGAGTGAAGCATCAGTAGCTGCATGACAGTACCTCAAGCACAGACCTCTGTACCGACACTGTACATATGCTGTCTTCAAACAAATTTCAAAAGCATTATGTGTTATAGAAAAATTGCAAAAGCAACACAATCCAGTCACAGCTACAGCTCTCCCTGATATATGGTCACTTAACAGCTTGCAGGAATAAGGCAAGAAGTGAGAGAAAGGTGAAAATTTTAAGTGGCAAAAGAACCACATTCTCAGAAAACAGAGTTTTGCCTGGTTCATGCATCTCCATTAAATTTTAAAGTGGCGTCTTCTTAACAAAGGTAAAGCCATAAGTAACAATTCATTTCAGAAACACCCAGTCACAAGCACAATAAGCCTCTGCTCAGACCAAATAGGCTCAGCAGTCTGAACAGTCAGATGGAAGGAGGTGAGAGAAAATGAAAACAAAGTACAAGAAACACCTTAGTTCACATAGGTGTAGACTAAACAAATGTTTTTCCTGTGCATACACCATGGAAAAATGTGGTACCTGGGGACCAAATTGTATGGGCACCGACTGATCCTCCCAGATGCCAAGGTTCTAAGGGATACTGGTTGGCCAACGTAGATATGTATGGTACCAAAATTGTCACTGAGGATTCTCCTGGCTTTTAACAGCCCCTGTGAAAACAGGAAGAGGAAAACTTAAATTCTGGTGCTACAGTAGGTGTATATATCCATTTATGTTCTGTTCTTAATGAATTTACATACAGATGTAGATTCTTTGGGCTTTGGGACTCCTAGGAGTTCATATGCATAGAGAGATTCTTCTAATATCCTCTCATAGCTGATGCTGATGGGAACAAGGTATGTGTCAAAGACTTCACGTTTGAAAAAGGGTTCCATCACAATGCTGAGAAGACCTGCCAATTGGGAAGAAAAGCATGAATCATCTGTCTCTTTCAGAGGGAGAAACAACTGCAATTTAACTTTGAAAAGGATATCTCTGCATTTTAGAAACTACTCTGAACAGGCGTGCACTCTGCCTGTTCTCTCTTCAAGCAAGCAAAAGCAAAAGACATTGCCCAAGCCTTAAAACAGAAGGTAAATGGAAGCAACACTCCTGCACAGCTGTTTGTGCTCTTTTCAGCAGCACTGCTCTGTGCTTGCACAGCATCTTCCTTCTAAAGATTCCCTGTTACTTTTACAGTTAGAACTACAATATTTCTCTGCTGGCCAGGGGATGCCCATTGTCTAGGAAGAAAATGGTGAAGAGTTATTGAATTTAATACACAGTGGGGCAAAGGGAGCAAAAGCAGTAGACTGCAAGTGAAAATGTATTGCTGTTCTTTGTATGACCTTGGAACCCAGGCATGGTGTTTTCCATGGTGTTTTCCAGGACAGACTTCCCTGATTTCCCTCTTGATTAACATCCCTTTCTATCCAAAGAACTTACAAAGCACATAGCCACTAATGAAAATGCTAATAATATTAGAAGTTCCAAATATTAAATAAACATACCAAATTTCGGAGTCAGAGTCTTGGCAGTGCGGCTTCTAGTCCCCTCAAGGAAAAATTCAATTGGGGCATAGCCACTCTTCAAAAGTAAAACAAACAAAAAGCTAGTCAGAGAAAACATTATTTATTTATTGCCCACAAACAGTTTTAAGTACTTCAAATGTAAGTTGTTTTTTTTAATGCAAGACAAACATATCTAACTTCAGTAATCTGTAACTTCAGTAATCTACATTCATCCATTGTTTAATTAATGAAAATACTGTGTCTGTCATGAGATATGGGCACACAATCCAAAGCAACTGATGAGCAGTAATTTATCACATAATAATAGAGTGCACACATGGTGCTCAGCTACAGCAAATCTGAGGTAAAAAGCACTTAATCAGATCACCATTTCATTGTGACTTTCAATCACACAGCCAAGACATCCTATATATGTCACAAGAGTTGTTCCAACAGAGTATTACTTAAGTATACACTTTGAGAGCTCAGCAAGTTATTTACCCTTAACATGGTTTTTACATATTCAGCAAACACTGCCCAGTAGAGTCTGTTCCCACCGAAGGAACGTCGCATAAAAAAGGCACCTGCCCTTCGTAGCAGCTCACCAACTATTTTCATTCCTAGGAAATCTGAAAAACAATCAAAGAAAAAACAAAACCATGCACACTAAATTTATTTAGTATATATCAGCCAGCAGAACCAACCACAAAATTTCTAGCAAGCTGACTACCAGAATACAGAAGATCTCTTTCAAGGATTTCTTTGTTGCCAAAACATTTATTTGCTTTCAAATTGTCTAGCAAGACCTATACAGACAAGAATGGCATAGCATAATATGCTTTTCATTTTTTTTAAGCTGCATTCTTAGAGCAGTTTATTTTCATAATTTAGATGGCCAGAGTTCAGCCATAATAAAGACTGAGTTTTTGAAGTACATTGTCTCACTCATCTTTACAAAAAAGTTCCTACTGAACATATTCCTGAAGACACAGAAATTAGGCAGCCAATTAAACTATATTATACCATCTATGATCCTGACTCATCATTTTGGGAGATGTACACCAAATCAGCTAAAATTATTTTATTGTTTTTCAGTTTTAAGCAATGATAGTCAATGCTTAACTTGTCAAAGGCAGGAAAAAACACTTAATGTTAACAAAGTTTTTATGGAAGCATTTAAAACAAATCCACTGGCAACATGCCATTCCAACCTCCTTGCCACCTAAATCCATGAAACACTGGAGAACAGATATTCACTCAAATTCACATTTCTAGTTGCAACACTGACAATGACTGCGCTGAAGATGTCACAGGTGTCAGAAACATCATCCCAACACCAGCTAGATTCCTGCTAACGTATGAGGGTGTACTGGCAGCTGTTTACCTTGCCTTAGCTAATCGCTACAGATCTATCTGTATGCTTGAAGCCAAGAGATAACTAACAAAGCAAAGGCACTTACCACCTATATCAGGATAGTCTCTCCACTCAGCACAAGAGTTAATTTGAGAGTGACTTTGTAAACCACATCTTGTGAACCTCTAACATGATATGCAGTTATGAAATACAGATACAACCATAGAGAACTGTATTTTCTCCAGAAGAATTTAAAATAATACACACTTGCAGGCAGCATCAAGCTAAAAGCCCCTAATTCTTTAGGAGAGCTTTGACCCTGAAGCACACAAAGCATTCAAAAAATGTTAATCATAAAAAAATCCTTGTAAGCTAAACTAATGGTACCTTAAGATACTATTTTGAGGTCCAAAACTCAAAAATACTCTAATCCAAGTCAACAAAGGATTACACCAACAACAACATGTGAGCAGATTCTGAACAATACACACAGGCAAACTGCAACACCTTGATCAAGGCAGCTGTGAAACATGGACATGTGAATGTAACTTGCATCATCCAGATGTAGCAAATGCAAAGACCAGGGAAATCTCATCTTCCATAGCAAGCACATTCTCACAACTTCTATTAGTCTTGCTAACTTTTTGATCGGAAAATCAGACTACAGTAAAGCAGAAGGTTCCAAGATCTCTGCTAGGTTACCTTATCTGTGCATATTACAGTGCTGCACCAGACCTGAGGTGTTTTTCTGCCTGCCTAGAAGACCTGTTTGATACTAGTGACTTCCAAGATCAGGTTTCTAAGTTAAGTGCTGACAGCATCCAGATTATCAAAAAGCACATTAACTTGGAAAACATTTACTGTTCAAGAGCTCAAGAATCATTTCCTACAAATATACTGTGGTATCATCTGCTTTACAACTAAGTATGCCCAAAATCCTGACCTCTGATATGCTATATCACTTCCCTGACAGCTCTGTTCTCAGCATGCCACAAAGTTCTGCCGATACTTCAATGGAATCAGTCACATCAGAAACAAGCATGAGGTGTCTGGTGCTTTGTATCTGGCTGCTGTGACTGCACTTTAAACTTCATGGAGCATCACAAAAAGTTCTGCACCCTCAGTAGCACCTGGCCAAATTTTCTTGCCTGTTACCAGGTTATGAAAGCAAACAGAAGTATTCTTCACAACCCTTATCTTTGCCCCAGCCTCAGGTCTACAGATGAAGTACTTCTGGGTGAACTTGCTTTGAAAAAAATCACCTTTGGCAGGACTCAGCACCAATGAGAAGCTTTCAGACACTGTAAGCACCTTACCCAAGGAGGATTTAAAAGATATATTTGGAGCAGAAGTTAAACACAACTACTTAGAGTTCAGCTACCAGAGAATGCTACCAATTCTCTGAATCCCGAAAACATTGTTAAAAACATACTTGCCTATTCCTGCTGCAATGACAGGCAAGGCCAAGTCATACGTGTATAGCAAATAAGACAGCATCAAAAAGTCTACATAGCTTCGGTGGCTGGGCAGCAGCACCACGGGATGCTCCTGAATGGCATGTTGTAACTGAAAAAGAACAGTGCAAACAATATTGTCCCAATATTTACTGACTGTTGAAATTTGCAAATGTAGACCTGTACAGGGCTTAAGGAAAACACACCCCCATTTGCTTGAGAACTGTTTCTCTATCCACACAATCAATACCTCTTTCAGCACAGAATCCATTGGAAATTTGGAGCTGTTGTTTCCAGAGTAGCAACCTGAGGCTCACAAGCATCACAGGACTCAAAAACTAGGGGCACCCCATCATGGGATACTTTAATTCCAATCCCTTTTGATGGGGATGGGAAACCAAATTGGGGCTGTCAAGGTTGACATTGCTTAATTCCAGGGAAGGCCCTGCACCGTCCAGAACAGCAATATCCTGAAATGAAATAGGGGGACAATGGTTCCCAGAAACTGAGGAAGACCTAACACATCTCCTGCCTCAGAGGTGCAGAGTGTTTCACCACACTTAATATGAGGGTTTTGCTGAGCAGCCAGTCCACTCAGCCATGTAATATTACCCCCAATTCAGCTAAATGCATTATTATTTTATAATATCAGATAGAAAACACTCTCAGTGGCTGATCTAACATAATTACAGGCACATGGTATTCCTTACCATAGGAAGCATTTGGAAAATATAAAAAAAATCCTGATAGCTGTTCGCCTTTAAAACACTTACATATGATCTTTCCTCCCACATTTACTAAGAAATGCACTAATAAACAAAAGTAAGCACAAGTCAGTGCAGTCTTTTTTTTTTTTAAGAGGGTATTTTTCACATTCGTTATTTGTGATCAGAGCTCTTGTCCAAGTGACTGGTGTGAAAACATGAAAACATTTTAACTTTTTCCTCCCAACAGTACTCACTCTCTGCATTCCTTCTTCATTCACACAAACTCTCTGGAAAAGCTGTTTAAATATTTTGCTCAGAGTGAAGGCAAAAAATCTGACAGCTCCTAGTTGCATACGGTGGCCCATCTCATCAAGGATTTCTGTGGCTTCTTCTTGAATAATATCAGGTGATTCTCCCATTTCTTTTGCTAACTAAGAAGAAACAAAACAACAGTGACAAGTTGGTCTCTTTTCTTTGGCCATGCACACTGTTCTAATGTGCCACAGCTACTATGGGAGAACTACTGCAATAGTCCACAAGATTTTGTTTTATGTGGTAGGCATGGATCTAATCAATGTCTGGTGCCAGCCAACATGACAAAGCCAAGTTAAAGCTGCTCAAAAACCAAAATAACCTTAGATGTCAATGGCAGGGGAAGGACGTACAACAATCCTCCCCCCATATGAATGTTTTAACTTGCAACATATTCAGAGGATATTTAAGTTAAAAGAATATTTCCTATATTATCAGTCTGAGGAAGACAATGTGCTTTTTCTTTCAATAGTAAAATGAAGCCTATGTTTGTAGAGACAAAATGTAAATATTTTAAATGCATTTGGATTAGAGTTTACAAAGAACCTCAGCCGTATCACACTTCCATTTCTTTTGATATATTCCTTTGGCAATGGAGAGCTGAACTGCATACAAAGCACTATTTCTACTAACTATGCATATCAATGATTTTTCTTCTATTGCCATGCACATTCCCTTTTGAAGTTCCTCAAAACTGATTTACATAATGGCCATCCCTCCAATTTGGTATTTGAATCTAGAAATATTTAATTGAAAATTAAGCCTTTAACTATTATGGAATAAGGAATATGACTTTTACTCAACACAGAAGAGGAAAGGAAAGGCATGCCAGAAGAAAAAGCCTCCAAAAAAGCACAACTCTGTTTGGAAGCCAGTGCTGCTTACCTATTATTTCCATTTTGTGACATATAAGAAACTCCATCTCCTCCAATCTGTCTTCATATACCTCAATATTACATCTACTTGGTCAAATGTGTTTTCTTAAATGTATTACCAATTATCTTATGTACTTCCACATTAAGTTTAAACTGATTATTTTAGCTGCTTAAAGAAGCCAAAAATTGCTTCAACTGAAGTCTGTAAAAATCAGTCTTGCTTAGGAAGCCAAAGAATTCTTCTTGTTATTCAGCAGGAAGAGACTCTGTTCTCATTCACCAGCAAAAGGCTTACCATACAGTTCACTTGTGTGATTTAAGGGCAAATCCACTATGGAAATAAGAACTTCCCAAAATCAGAAATTAAAAACCCAGACCAGTTACATATAGCAATAGAAAACAAACTAATGACCTTTACTTCTCACGCTGAACTTTAGTAACTGCAACAATTTGGCACAAGAACAAATTCAAGTACGCCTGTGTGAAGCTGTGCAAACCCTCCCTGCCCAGGCGGGAGGGACCCTAATCGTAGAGTGCTGGGCACATTGCCCAGGACACTCTCAGTTTGAAACTTCCAGTAACGTCTCGTGCAAAGCTAGTAACCAGGCTGCAATGGCAGGTCTGCTAACTCTCTTCAACCACTTGATACAGCCAGAAAACAGCCATCAAAATAATCTTCTATCAAAAAAACCTTTCTTTTTCAGAAGAAAACATCACGCAAACATCTTTCTGTCAAATCCTCTGTAAAGTACTTTCTTTCAGTAAATTTTTTAGTGTCTCTAGATTTGAGATTTTTTTGGCTTTCATACTACTTAGCAATCCATAATGGAAACAGAACTACTTTGTGGTGTAGAATGACAGACTTTACTTTGTCACATTATAACACAGATCACAGCCATTAAAAGAAACAAATAGAAAAAATTTACAGTAGTCTGTCAGTCAGAACTAACCAAAACATCTCACATATTTCTACACACTTGCAATTATTTTTTATTGCTATTGAAATTAGTTACCCTGCTAACTAACACACACACACATATTTCAGGCATTTAAATACAGTGCAAAGTATCAGCCAGCCTAACCATAAAATACTTTATTTGTTATAAAGTAATAGGTGCCCTTCATGTTAGAACAAAAAATATGGTTACATCTTAAACGGTGTTTCTAATTCAAAGAATTATCTGTAAAATAGAACTCTCATTTTAGTGAAAGTAGAATTTAGGACTTGTTCATAAATGCATCATTAACCTATAAAATTCCTACAAGACACCCTCAAAGTACAAAAACGTCTGCTAAGAAGGAGAGTGCTAATGTCTTTCACAATGTTGTTCTGTGGTGAGAACAGCAGAGTATGAGGAGAAAGAGAAAAAAAGAAGAAGTCAGGCACACTGCATAAATTAATGAACCTGTCAGTTTTAGTGGCAACTCCAGTATTTTTTTTCCTGCCAAAAGAGTTATTTATTTACTGGACCATCTTCAAAACTACAAATTACCATTTTAACAAGGTCAGCAACAATCTCTTTTTCCCTGCTGCCACATGAAGGTTGGCTGTGTTCAGTCCACCTCATCTTAGAGCTCATTGTCCAGACTCACCTGCTTGATAACATACTGAACTTGCTCTGACCGGAGAACAGCACTTTTGATGGCGTTTGGCTTGCAAGGTGAAAGGCCCTTGTAGATCACCGGGGTGTAACATTTCATGGCATATCTCAAGTCACTGGACAACCGTCTTTCCTCCAAGATATCCTCAAACTCATCTCTTTTCTTCGATGTGAGCTCTTTCTGCTAGGAACATACAAATGAAGAATGAGACACTGTCTTGAGCTATTTGGTGACTGCTTGGCTAGAGCACCACAATAATGATATGTACTACTTCTGCAGCATTTGGGGCTTCTTAGCTTCAATAATGTCTGCATGCCACAGTCTGTGACTGCAGGAACCAATATTACCTGCTTGCAAGAGTGAGCCAGAAAGAAACTAAAAAACAAACTAAAAGGCAAAATAAACACACACACTCTCCCCCCACCAAAAAAAAAACCCTCACCCTAATTCCTTTAAATTGCAAAGATCCCCAAATCACCCTATGCCATATTACTTAATTCTACCTCCCCCCCTAAAATCCCCTCACCCTAATCCCTTCAACTGCAAAGATCTTCCAATTGCCCTATGCCACGTTACTTAATTCCACACAACAGGAAGAAACTGAGAGAAGACATGGGCTTTTAAAGCTAAAGTGCCTTGCCTCCAGCCTCTCCATGATTAATAAGGATTAACTAGAAGACCTTTGATTCCAACTCTCACAGCTTCATTAAGACAATGCCATGATTGACATTATAAAAACCCAGTCATCAACACACAGATAATAATCCTTGCTACTTAAAAGTTGCATCTGGAGCCTTGGTGACTTGTGGCTCTCACAAATCTTGGATGTAAGCTACAGCAAACATTACCAGGGAGGAGGCTGGTCTCACTGTCAGCCACATGATTGCAATATGGTGCACACACAGGTAAAAAGAGAGCACAGCCTCTGAGTAATTTTTCACTGCTAAGCAGGAAAAACACCAGGACATCAAGAACTAATTGCAGATCCATCCTGCTGCAAAAAATTCAGACAAAACTCTTCCCTTTGAGTCAGTAGACCCTTGCACTGGAGAGAGCTATCTCCTATTATCTCCTATATCACTACAGTTTGTATGAATGACCCCTCAGTCTTCCCAAGAGTGAAACTGTATTTCTCCAAGCTTCAAACCAGCAGCAACAGCCACCAGGTAAGACAAATGGAGTAAGCCTCTGTTAAATAAAAAATGTATTAGTTATGACCAAGCATATTTATTAGAAGATCTTAAAAATAAAAATGCTTATGTCTTCCTCCACAGTTCCATTTGAAAGGCAGCACTGGCAATCTTTTTATTCATTCCACCTCCTCTTTCTATATATGACCTCTGCAGAACCAAACTGATAATGAAGGATAAAACTTGCTTCACGAGCTCCTTCAATGACCTTTTCTGGTGCTGAGCAGAAAGCCTGGCCAGCAAACACAGGGGAAACACCAGCAACAGATAAACAAAATCCCCAGCAGTGGCAGCTGGGTTTTTGGGTTTTCAACCTTGGGAGAGGAAGTCGGGTTTCACTGCCAGCCAACCAGAACCACATCAGCAACACTGTCAGAGCAGCTGACATTTAGTAGAGAGTAAACCTTTAGCTCCTGTCCATTCAACACCATAAGAAAATTTGGTGGAACAAAACAAAACAACACAAATCAGGAATATCTCCACTTAAGAATGACAAAAAAATCCTTCAAAGCCTCATCTGTATCAAAAGTCAAATTTGTTTTATTGGAGGACGCAAATCCCACTATAACATTTGACCTTCTCAAGTTCTTTTGCCCAAAACGACAGGCAAATTTTGAGATCATCCCTCTACTATAATCGCATTTAGTAATTTTATAACTTTTCTTTCCACAGCTGCAGTTCAACGAATTACCTCACAGTAACTGCAGAATAAAGCAGAAACTTTCAAAACTATTCCATACAGGTATTAAACCCAGACCTCTATTAATATAAAACTTTTAGGGGTTTTTGTCTTGTATGATTTAGCATTACAGCTTTCAACCTCTCTTCTTTCACAGCTTTCAATTGGTTAGTATTTTGCAAGAGCTGAGTAAGCTCTGTTAAGATGACTGAAAATAGTTTTTATCAGCCATCTGTTGCTGTTAGCACCTTATATCAAACTCCTTGATTAAAATAAAACAGAAATAAATCTCTTATGTTGTATAATGGCAAAAAATATAGCTCAGAGTAGTAGCAGAAAATATTACTTATCTCTAAGTATCACCAACTCAGATCAATATGTGACAAGTCATTGCTCACAAAATCTAAGCAACGTTTGTGTCAGTTACAAAAGTTCAAATCCTGCAATCTGCAACTACATGAAATCCAGACAAAGAAAGCCAGCACTCAGCACAGGCATTACCAGCCACATCAGCAGTCACCACACTGCTGCAGCTGTTCCCCAGTGCAACTCTGGTGATCAGTCTTGCAAGGGCCATGGCCCATTGAAAAATCACCTTTCTGCCTCTGCTCTTTGTCTGAGGTTTTCAGACTTGATGTGCAACTTATTTCTCTCCATGGAAATAGTTATTGTCACGCCTTGTTCTGAAGGAGCACTGAGGGAGCCTAACCACACACCTTACCAGACACTAAAGATTTGCAACTGTGCTGTTACACCTCACAGCCAACTTACTCTTCCAGCTTCATTTGCCAGCTGGTAGAGAATACACTTAGAAAACACACTGCTGGAAACCTGGACATCAGAAAATTCAGTGACATGTACTGGTACTGTGACAGTGGTGAAGCATGGAATTTTAACAGCTGGAGTCCGGAACTCCTCTGCTTCCATAAAAGTAGGATATGCAATGAAACACGGGGCTGGCTCCCTCTCTCCCTAATCCCCTCCTCCAAATGCTTGCAGAGAGGTGGGGTTTAGCACCCCACACCCAAACCTCCTTGTCTGAGACTGCCAAAGGAGCTGCAGGAAACGAACAAGGTCAATAAAGTAATTTTCACTATGTAACACGGGAAAACCCGCTTCGGCCACTCCATCCCCACGACAACCTCCCAGCGCTGAGCTCCCCGTGGCTGGCAGGAGCGGCTGCTGCGGGGCTGAAGCCGCGCGGAGCGCCCGGTGCCCGGACAGGTGCCACGGCAGGGAGCCGCCCCGGGACACTGCCTCCGTAAGGAAGAGACACTTCCACCTCCCCTACCCGCCGGGCCTGCCGCAGCGCTCCGAGGGGAGCCCGGCGCCCGCGCCGGGAGCTCTGCCTGTCGCGACCGACACGACAGACTGCGGGAGCAGCCGAGGCGGGAAGGGGAACCGGTGACGGGAAACGGCCCGGTCCCGCGGGGCCCGGGAAAGGCCGCGCCCCTCCCTCCGGAGCGCGGTTCCCTTTCGCCGGGGACACAAAGCGGGGCTAAGGGATGGAGGGGCAGACTGCGCCAAGCGCCGTCATTCCCCTCAGAGAGAGCGGCACCGCCGCGGCGCGGGCGAGGCGAGCACCCCCTTCCCGCGGCACCGCTCCCGCCGCCGCCTACCGAGTACATGGGCGACCCTCGCCGCGCCCGCCCGGCCGCCGCCGCCGCCGCCGTCGCCATGGTCCTGCGAGCTCCGCCGCGCCGCCCCGCGCCCCGCTCGCCCGCCCTACCCCGTCGCGCTGCCCGGCCGCCCGCCGCCGCCTCCCGCGGCGCCCATGGCCCCGCGCCGCCCCGGCCCGGCTGCCTGGTGCGGCGCGGCGGCGGAAGGCGGGGGCACCGCGCCGTGGGCGGCGCCATGCCGGGTGCGACGGGAGCCGCCGGGGGTCACACGTCGGCCCGCCCGCCCGCCGCGGCAGCCATGGGACCGCGGGAGCCGCGCCGCCGGCTGGAGGCGGTGCTCGGCGCCCTCTACGACCTGGGTGGGTGCGCGGGGCCGGGACGAGCGCTGCGCCGGCACCGCGGTCCTCCCCGGGGGCCGGGGAGGGAGGGGAATGGAGGGGAATGGAGGGGAATGGAGGGGAGGGGGCCGGGCGTGGGCGCTCTGGAGCGGAGCTGACCCGGCTTGTGCTTGGCACAGGTGAGGAGCCCGGCGGTGCGCGGCGCGCTGCACAGGACGGCGAAGCGAGAGCAGCGCCGCCGCCCGCGCACGACCGGGAGGAGGAAGAGGGGACACGGGAGCCGCAGCCGGCGGCGGGCGGGCGGCGCGGGGCCCGCGGCTTCTTCGGGGAGCTGCGGGCCGAGCTGAGCGCCGCCCCGCCGCCGCCCGCCGCCCCGCCCGCCGTGGAGGTCGTGGTGTTCCGCGGGAGGAGGCAGGAGCGGCGCGGCCCCTCGGCGGCGCCCGCCGGCGGAGCGCAGGTAGGGCCGGGACCACCGCCCCTTGCCGAGGGTGCGCGCCTGGGGCGGGAGCGCTCCCTGGCCGCGGCCGGCCCCCCAGTGTGTCCCTGTGCTGACACCACTGCCTGGAAACCCGGATGCTTTGGCGATCCGCGTGTTCACCTCGATGGCATCTGGTCCTGCTGATTCCCTGTGGGGCTGCTGGAAACGGGCAGGATGAAGCAGGGGAGGGGGCAGGACTTAAGACCAATTTTTTCAATTTCAGATCTCTGGATAAGAATTCTATGTTTGAAATAGGCGCATTTCAGCAAAATAAATTGATTTGCTGACATGCCTGATGTTACCGCAAGAAGTGAAAGAGATGGAAGGCCCAGGATTTTTGTGTGCTGCTCTGTTCCTGTCAGTAGCTGTGGATGTGTGGTGCCAAAACTTGCTTCTCTGGCATCGCAACAGCACTGGGCCGTTGACAAGCAGCATTTGTTCTTGGAGGATCGGTGTTGGGTAGTCAGTGGGAGAAGGCATGACAGCATTACACCTCAGTCTTCTAGTTTGGTTTGTTGCTGCTGAACTGCTTTGCACTACCAAAAACTGTAGCTGAGTTCCTTCAGCAGAGAGGTCTGGATAGGTTTGACTGGAAGCTGAGCAGAGCGGTTGATTGGTTTCCAAATTTTATAGCTTCACTGGTTGTTTTCAGTTGCCTTTGTGGCCATAGCATCCAAAGCCCATTCTAAACTAAGCTCTGATGGGCCGACATATGGCTGTCTTGAATTCAGAGAGACTTACTGATATTGGGGGGTTGATTGCTTGGAATTGGGGACTTAAGAGACTCAAGCAGTTGTTTGAATCCATAAACTTTTGTGCTTTTTCCAGCATGTTTTCTTCTACAATTGTTCTTAAGTTTTTTATAGCTGGAGTTTTTTACCTGAAAATACTGGTGCTATGCTTGTTAGCAAAATGTTCTAAAGATAACTGGCTTTATTTTGTGGTTGAAATTGCAATTCTCTGTAGAAGCCTTTGCAGAGCTGGGAGGAGTTTGGCTGTGGTGGATGCAGAGGGAAGCCCTGGTGTAACCCTTGGGCCTGAACCTGTGATTCACTGTGCCCTGAGGTCCTGGAGAGTGAAACAAAAATGCATGAAATCTATTTTAGTTCAGCTTTAACACTTATGTAGTACTCCTGTTTCTCTGAGTGAATTGTATCTTTGGGAGCAAATGGGGAAGGTGAACAGGGTAATCTCTTGAACAGATGGCCATTTGCCTGCCTGCATCAGCGTGCTTGGGAGTGGGCAGAGCGTCCACTCAGAGAGGTGGCTCAGCACATCTTCCCTGAAATCAGAAAGCAGACAGTCTAAAATAACCCTGGGAGATTTGTAACTGCTCCACAGTGTCCCATACGGGACACTCCTGTAGCAAGCAAGCATGGAACTCTCTCCCTGGGAATTTTGTGCTTCTTTTTCACTCTAGGATACAGTGTGTTTCCCCTGGAGAGTGCCTCTCCAAACTGAGAACTGCTGATGGAAGGTGTCTGTGTAAATCATGGAGTAGGGAAGATACAGTTTTCACTGAGCTCATTTTGAGCAAGTCCTTTCTTCAGCCTGCGCTAAGTGGGTTCTGCTGTTCACTGGCAGTGCACCCTTTGGAGCTGTTTCTCTGGCATTAGTGAAGCTGGATATAGACACTAATATATGTCCATGCAGTTATGAGGAATTAAGCTTATTTTACATATTGCCCCAGCTGTGAGTACATGCACTATTACCACTGCACTGTCTCAAACAAAATGACTTAAAATTTGTGAGCTATCCTACATTAACTGTTTTGTATGGAAGTACAAATATGAGTGATACATAGCTCACATGTGGCAGTTTTTCTCTTACTTACCTAGAAAAATGCCACTGAAACTATCTCTTTTAACAGCTCCTGGTAATAAAGCTAGAAAAAGATGCTGCTGGAAACCTGTGTATTACTCCATACAACTGACTTTGCATTTCACTGCTTTTCAAAAAGCTATTCCAGTCAGCATTTAAACTAGTGTTACTTGTCATATTAATTTGAAATGTTTTGTTTTGTTTATAGACCCAAATAGTGAATGAAGAGAAAAATGCAGTCAGACAAGAATTTAACTTCGAAAAGGTAAGTCAGTGGGATCAGACTAATGTCACTAGTTTAGTGTACAGTTATGTGTACATGTATGCTTCAGAAAGTTATGGTGGGACTGATGGGAAACCCTTCCAGAAATGCTTAAGTGAGGATTGTAGGTGAGGATTTCCTAACAGGAAATCTTTCTTGTAGCTGAGGATTTCCTAATAGGTAATTCTGGCTACATGCCACACCAAAGGAGGAATAGGCTGGCAGCAATCAGCTGCTCCATATGGAGAGAGGTGTGTTACAATTTCATGGCTTTCTTTCTGATCTTGCAATTTGAGGAGGATGCCTAAAGGTGCTTGAATTTCCATAATGTTTAGCATAGTTCTTTCAGCTCTATAGCGTTAAATCTCTGACATCTCATGTGGGAAGGAAAAAAAAAGTGTATTGGCATCTGTTCTTGAAACAACAAATGACTTTTTGCATTTGTCTTTTTATTTTCATCTGTTCTTATATGAGCATAACTAGGATTGGCCACCTTAGCTACTAATTTGTTTATGGATCTATGCAATTTATTTTATGTGCCTAATTGCTGCTCAGGGATGTGTTATGATCCAGTGGAATCTCTCTCTGGAGATTCAGCATGGAGCTGTCTACTGCTAAGAAGGGTGGGGATTTAATCACTGAATTGAAAAAGATTATGGATTCATTAGTGGTTTTGCCAAGGTACGCTCGTATAGTGTTAACCCTACCTATGTGTGTAGTCCAACCACCATCTGCTCATCCATGCTTCTCAGTGGTTAAGTGCTCATTTTCTACATGGAGGAAATCTGTTCCACATGTTACTTTATGTGAAATGAGGAGAATTGAAAGTTGTCACCCTGACAGCCCTCACCATCCAGAGATTTAGTTGGACAGTGGTTAACTGCTCTGCAGTATAGCTCTGAACTCAGTTTTATTTCATAGCACGCCAATTTCCAGTATTAGCCAGGATTTCCTCAGGTGTATGACTTTGTTGCACTCTGTCAGGCATTGCTTTACAACAGGTTGGACATTATGAAATGCCTGCAATTCTCTGCAATGTTCTAGGCTCGCCTGGAAGTGCACAAGTTTGGAATCACTGGCTACAAGAAGCAGGAGCAACGTGTTTGGGAACAGGAGCGTGCTATCATGCTGGGAGCCAAGGTAATTGTCCCTTGATTTGTGCTGGAGGTCACCCAGCCCTTACAGTGCAGAAAAGCAATAAACAATGTAAGGGACTTTGGTATTACCCTTCTAAAACACAAAATCCCCTGCCTTGACCCTTCTTCTACTTTATCCTTACTTTTACATCATCTGTTCTGTCTTATCTATTTTCTATAGCTGATTGGAAAATTGGTATGGTTGTGTTATAAGGAAAGTATTATAGATGAAATATGACTGATCAGGCTGAAAAACAACTAATTTTAAACAACAATTTACTAATTTTTAATCAGGCCATTCAAAAATAAATAATTGGAGAGTGGGGCTCACTTTTTAAATCTTCATTCTCATAGTGAGATAAAGATGGAGAAAAGTTTTTAGTTCATTATAACTAGTATAAAAGAAAAAAATGTTTTTGGTGTTTTTTAGGAAGTGGCTTGGGTTTTTTTGCTCAGAGTGTGTATGTAGACCTTATAGAACTGATAACATTATTCTCTCTCTCTGCTGTTCTCACTAAGAAAGAAACAATTTGTGACAACCTGATGTCTCTTAAGTCCATTCCTCTCACCCAAAAGGAAATTAGGATTTCTAATGTTCTGCCATAACCACGTGAAAAATGTTGTCTGTGCAAGTGTGTGAATAATTTTTTGACCTATTTGAAAATTTAATCAGCAGTATCCCTCCCAATCTTTTTTGCAGCCCCCCAAAAAGACGCATGTGAACTACAGGACTTACCAAGAGAAGCTGAAAGAGAAAAAAGCAGCGACAGATGCTGATAAGGAAAAGGTTTGTATGAAATTTTCTATAGAAAAAGGCAGTGTGTAGGAGCCAGCCCAAGAGCCTGACAGATAACGCCTCAGGTGCAAAGGAGTGCCCAGGCTTGACACCTGCTGCTCCCTGTGGATTGGCTTCCTGGCTCCTACAAGATTAATCTCATTGGTAAAAGCTGGTTGTGTGCAGTATGAAGGTGCAGAGTTAGACTTGTGTTGTGGTTGGTTTCACTGCCTCACCCTTCCAGGCTGATAGACTAATGACACAAAATCAGCAGTGTTTTTTTTTTTTATCCTTTCCTCTTAAGAGAAAACAGAATGGTCCCCAATTAAAGTTTGTTGCATGTTGTCTAACCACAGAGAGCCAGATCTTCAACTGCTTTTTTATCAGCACAATTCCATCTAGGATTCTACTCATTATTTAAAACAAGGGTGAGGCTTCTGTTGCATCCGTCCTCTAGCACAGCCCATTTGGCTCTAAGCCTACTCTCTGCCTCCCTATGGAGCCTTCCCATGTAGGTGGGAGCAGGCTGGTAGGGTTGATAATTGCTCTTTCTGTCAGTTTCCTGCCACCCTCTTTCCCAAGGACCTACTTCTCCTCCTCTGTCATGTGGCTCAAAGTGCATGACCAGTCACAGCTGAACCCTGTTATTTGACAGCTGCCCTCAGCTGGGTGACAGGATGCACCTGCCTGGTAGCAAGTCCATCTTCTGACCCTGGGATCTGTCACATACCCGAGAAGGAAGCCTCTCCTTTTGCACGTGGCAAGGACAGCACATTGGTTGTGAGTGGGCTGTACTTTCCATAAGGCATTAGGAAGGGCTCTTGGCGCTCCTGGCAGTGGCTCCATAATGTGTTGCATTACTTGTTCTGTCAGAAGGTCTCCCAGCTTGCTTTAAGTACCTGCTGCTCTGTGAAGCAAAAGCTATTTACTGAATGTTCTTTGTGCAGGTGGTTGTTTAACCAACGTGCTCTGTTCCTTTTTCATTAAAATATGCATCTTTAAAAACAGGAACATAAAGGTGATTCTATTAAGAAGAAGAGGAAGCAGAAAGAACAGGAGAGGTGAGGTGTTTTTACCATAGTCTCCCTAGTTTATCTCCCCTGTGTAACTGCACAGTCTTACTCCAGAAATCATGCACATCACAGCACAACAAAATTCTCCAGGTGCTGAGCTCCTCAACAAAAGGTGACACTGCTCTGTGCCTAGCAGTTCCAGAGGCTTCAGTTCCACAGCTTTACTTGAAAGTATGTCAGTTCTGCCCCAGTACGTCTCAAGGCTGCAGCTGGAGGTCAGAGGGATGAAAATCCCTGTGTGCAGACTCATGAGACACCACTTGCTCAGAGCATTTTCCCTAAGAAATCATTTCTGCAAAGCACAGGCTACAGTATACAGAGGCTTGAAAGTGAGCTGACATTTCCTAATCGTAGTGCAGCAGGTTCCCTCTGTACTCTGTCTTCCTTCTCTATCCAAAAATCTTCATGTTTCTAAACAGTTAAAAATGTAAAGCATGCTGTAATGTGCTGTTAGTGCTGCATGTCTATGAAGGAAAAATGGTCTGAAGTCTTTGCATGCTATGGTTTGATATTTCATAATACCAAACCCTGCATAGATAGGTGACTTTGTCACCATATTAAGTGTTTACATGTATTTCTGCTTTTTCTTTTAAGTTTTGTTTTTCCTCTTCCTGTTTCAGGAAGGCCAAAAGGAAGAAATCAGTGCCTAGCATTTGGCCTGCAGGACAAGTTGGAAAATTCAGAAATGGGACCTTGATTTTGCAAAGCCGTGACATAAAGAAAATTAAATCATCTAAAGTTAGCAAATGAACTTCATGGTACAGAGTGAAATGGACAATATGCATAAGAGAATTCACATTGCTACGAACACAGACTTCTGAGGCCTGTTGCCTATCCACTGTATCCTATTTTTTTAATATTATTTGTTATTATGGGATTTTTATGTACCATTCTGCCTTGGGATGGATATTAGAATTTACCTTTTTATAAATAAAGATTCGAGTTCTTACTAAGAAGATTATACAGGCTATTTTTATTAGTCAATATGTGCTAAAGAAAACATTTATTTTTGTAGAATTGGCTTATTGGCTGTAAGTAAAATACTCATTTAATCCATAAATTAATGGATTAATACATATATCTTTCATTCAGAAGGAATTTGGAAAAAGCAGTATCTTACACTCTGAACTGGAAGTAGGTGTTCTCCACACATTTATTGGACATCTGTTTTTTTATCCTTATGGATTATTGGTGGATAGTGGAACTGCACAATAATTTTTCTGTCCTGCAAAACCTCTTAATGTTTCAAAATTACCTGCTTTGGAGTGAAAATAATACTTTTCTGAAGTTTTGTCCCAGGCAAGCATTACACATTCATATGTCTCTGTAGACATCTCCAAATAAGCACTTTGGAATAGTGGTTTGGTGGCTTGGTTGTTTGGTTTTTAAAAACAAAACCATGTAGGACTGAGCCAAATGAGTATGGACACTCAAAAGCTACTGGTTGTTCTGGTTAATCCATGTTTGTTTTGATTCCATGCTTCTTAAGGCTTTTCTATGAAATCTTTACCAAAACTGCTTTTTAGTGCTATTTGGATTTCAGCAGTCTGGTGTTTCTGGAACAACATTGATTGTCTTCTGTAGCTAAATATTTTATTTTGTTGCTTTTAAGGTCCATCCATAAGAAATGGCAATTGTTAGTAACACATCCAAAATGAAAGTTCAGTATTTTAGGGGGAGACAAAGATAAGGATAACTTAAATGACAGAATTTTTTCTGTGTTGTAAGGAGATGTGGAGCTTGTTGGAACAGCTCTGGCAGTGAAGGATGTGTACATGGTAAGGAAAACAGCCCTTACAGCAGAAACTTGTTTTAGGTGTACTGGTACCCTTGTGGGCTGGGAGCCTGAGCAAGGTGATCTGTGACCCCGCGGTCTGCCAAGCTTGCAGCACCATTGGGAGCTGCCCCCCTCCCAGGATGGGAAAGTGTTCTGGGATAGGGAGAACCACACTGTGGACAGGGATGCGTTCTGGCACGCTACTTCCCCCATACCTTACCTTACTTGCATGTCCTGGAGACATGTGTCTGCCAGCACAAAGAGGACCAAGAGGAAGGAGAGGGTTTGGAGGGATCAAGTGCTAGATAACAAGCAGAAGGGAGTGTTTCTGGAGCCATGTAGAATCAGAAGGGGTATGCAGAGTTTGGTTGCTAAATGCTATTATCACATTTCATAATTGCATAATTTGATTTCTTACTCAGTATTGATTGCAGATTCAGCCTGGAATTAAGATTCCTGTCTGGTTACAGACTTAATGACTTAACTTGACATTAGAGAAATGTCAAGTCAGGATGGCGTGTGAAGGTGTAGCCACTAAGAATTTAGCACAGAGCATTGGGACTTGTTGAGGCAACAGATGGGCTTTGGATGTTGTAAGAGAACCTGTATTTTACAATTCCTGATTAATCCTTGAGTTTAGTTTTTACTACTCACTTCTTGATAAAGTTTTGTTTGTCTCACTTGGCATATAATGTGGGACTTCATGTTCTACATCAGCTTTGGTAAGTTAAAATGTTCACTTTCCACCTCCACAGCTCCCAAAAGCTATTTGGGAGTGAAACTTAGAATGGAGTGTAACTTCTGCAGTCGAGCTTGTAAAATCTGTAAAAAGTTGAAAAAAAAATTAGTTCTTAAACTAAAATGCTGAAAACTGAAATGCCAAGTTGACAATGGAATGAGAAAGTTTTTGGGGGAAGGAAACGAAAAGTTTATTCAAAGTTTTGCATTTTCACACTTGTTTAATGTTTGTATGCACTATGAAAGGCTTCTGTTAATGGAGATAGGTTTGCTTTTTCAAATCATGTCTCCAAGGTGTTTTGAGCTGGGCATGCTACATTTCTTTTGGAATGCTATGCTTAGGTAAGCATGGTACTTTCAGTTCTGTTTTGTTACTAGATGCATCAACAACATTGGCAAACGAGTGTTGAGAACCCGTTGCACCTAGTGGTTCTGGGCTGACGTGTGTTGGTGATGAACAGAGTGCACAAGTGTACCAACAGCAAGCTGTGTTGGTTTTGGAGCACACATTGATATATGAAAGCCACTGTTGACTGAATAACATTGATTATGGGAAGAAGACAGCAGGGCACATCTTATTTTGCCCTTTGCCGTTGCATAGAGGAATGAGGTGTAAAGGAAGAACTCAAGGATGTCTCCCTGTCTGCTCTCTTTCTCATGCCTTTTGCTATTGCAGTTACCTTTATTCCCTGTTTCCCTGTGTGTTATTCCCTGTTTCCCTGTGTGTTAAGCCACATGTGATTATCTTATTTCCCAGTCAAACCCTTTGCCATAAAGGAGTTGATGACAAGATGTATTTTTTGCAGGAGGAAAAAAGAAAGGCTGTGATTGATGGTGTCTCCACACTGTTGTCTGTACTTTCTCCTGATTGTTTTGGCTGGGTTCCTGTTTCTTAACCCCGGCACTGCTGTCACTGTGTCAGAATGCTTTATTCTGCCTTACTGACAGATGTCTGTGAAGGTTGTGTAGCACTGTGAGTGCCTTTTTGCAGGGGCTGGGTGTGCAGCCTCTGAAGTGCTCTTGAGTCCCTCACAGGCCATCTGCTTGATAGAGGTGTGCAGCTCCAAGACTGTCGGTCATTTCAAACCATCTCACAAAGTCTATGTCGTCCCTGCCCTGACAAGCTTTCTGCTGCCCAGTCTTGTGCCCTTACCCAAAGGGCTTACCAGTGAGAACTTACTGATGCTATGGTTCTTTCCAGCCTCTGCTTATTCCAGTGTTAGAACCTTCTAGGGACTGGGTGATTTCCCAAAGTGTCTAAGGTGGGTTGAAGCTTTCCCAGGTGTTCTATAACCAACATGAGTCAGAGCTAGCAGAATGCTGCCGACAAAGAGAGGTGTTCCATGCCGCTGAATCAGGACATGGCTGAAATTGAGGCACAAATGGTAGCTCTAAGGAAGGACACTCTTGGCTTTCTCCATTTACTGGAGTATTGACTGTGAAGTAACAAAGCAGTATCAACAGTAGGAGATAGGCATGCAAACTGTATGAATGCCTCATCTAAGTAATCATAATTTGTAATAATAAATAGGGTATTGTAATAAATAGGGTGATACTGGATTTGTTGGCAATGTTATAAGAATTTATTTATAAACTGTAAACAGCATAAACTTATATGTCAGGTTTTCCAAAAGGGTAATAATAGTAATAATACACAAAGTTTTAGTTGGACCAAAAGACAAAAAGCAGTTTGTTTCTAATTCAAAAAATACAAACATTTGCTACAGGTACAAAATTATAAAAAGTTTGTATTTTCCTCTTGATCTGGTGAGAGACACATATAGCAGAGATGTGTATTTCACCAGCTGCAAATTCATATAAGCTATGGGAAACGATAGTAAATAAAAAAAATGTTGTAGTTAAGAGAACATAGAAACAACTTCTTGTCTTCCATTTGACCAGAATTGAACACCATTTTCTTATTCCTTTGCAGTATTTTAGTTGCCAACATTTAAATTAGTGTTACTCATGCTTCATATAACAATCAGAAAGAACAGCAGGTTTACCTCATGCATTTATTTTTAATATTCATCACATAATGTCTTCTCACCATGCTACCTAGGAAAGGTTAGTGTTTTTATTGACAACATTTAAGGGAGGTGGAGGATAAGGAATGCAATCAGGATCAAGGAATATTTCTATCTACTGCTTCACAAGATAATGTTAAAAATTCTCCAATTAGCATAAAAATATTTTTTTCATTAATTCTGCTTGGAACTGTTTGCAATAACAAATGTAACAAAAAGGTTTTTAACAGAGGGGAAGATGCTGCTGAGTGACTCTGTCAGTGAAACACACGTCTGTCTCCTGTATTGTGCAAAGATGCAGGAGCCCCACACATCTCTGAGGTTTGCATATGGGCTTCTTTCTGCACCTGAGAAGACCCAAGTGTGTCTTAATAATGATGGATTTGTGCTTCAGGCTGCTGCTCCACCTGGCTGTGTGTGTGCAGCATTCAGTGAGCTGGGCAGAGGAACCACCAGAAATGTTGTCATTAAAAACTAGAAGGAGCTCACTTTTTTTTTTCCTAAAAAAAATTAAAAGGACTCTCCATCTTTGCCTGGTAATTTCCAGTGACAAGTCCCCTTTACATTTGCAATGTGGTTGATCTGTAACTGTAATCTCACTTCCAAAGTTGATCTAGCCAAGATGTTTGGTGTTTTCATATTACCTTGCCTAGTTCAAAATTGAATTCTTGGTTTTGCTATTTAAAGCAGAATGCTGCAAAGCTGGTAAGGCCTAAGGTAAGGTCTAACAACTCTCCTTTCCTCATCTTTCTGTTTGTGACCAAAGGACGTACTAGATGGCACCAGAAAGTTGCTGTTCCCAGGTTGTGGAATTCTGCGTCCCTTCTCACAGGGATGGGTGGTCTGAATTGTGGTCCAGAAATGCACTACCTCTTCTTGGCAGTTGCAAACACAGTGTTTTTCATACACTGTGATGGTAGTGGTGGCAGCTTAGCCTTAATCTCATATCTCTTACCTTAAGAAGTATTATCATGTAAGGGAAAAAAAAAAAAGCCGCATCTCACATTTCTTCTTGCTCTAGAACAACTGGGAAACCAGAGTGTGGGGTGGTCTCTGCCATCTTTACTAGCTATGCTTTGAGGGGAAAAAAAAAAACAACTTACACAGCACTACCACAGAACTCTATCACCAGTCAAGAACAAACTACAGCAATACACTATCATGGTGTTATTTACAACATGATGGAATGTTATGCATATAATAAATTACATTTAATACTTTTTCCTCTTAAACTCTGATAAATGTAAGCTCATGCTTATTTTATTTATTTTGTTCAGTCCAATATATTTTTCTCTATCTTAAGTGCATAGGCAAGTATAGGAGGTGACAGTGCTGTTTGCCCATCTTTTCTATGTTTTTAGAAGTCAAATTGCTTTCCAAATTTGTAATACATCACAGTATGTTACTGTCCTCACTGAGATTTATTTTATAGCACATACCTTTCCACAGCAGAAGGAGCAAGGGATTGTCAGCTACATGTGTGCTTATATTGACATAAAGTCTTACTAAGAGATCTTGTGAGCTCTTTTCAAGTTGATGAGGGAAAAGGAGGAAGTGGAATTTGTATAGCATTGCATGCCTTGGGAAATCTGACAGTGCTCCTGAACTTAATGGAAATTTGCAGAGGAAAGAGCCAGGAAGAAGGTTTACAAAAGGCTAAGGCTGGGGCTGCCAGGGGTAGGTGAAAACTGAGAGTCCTTTTTTGCTCTGCAGGACAGAAATTTCGACTGCTGTATTTATTTTGCAGCTGTTCAGAGGTTCCATACTGGTGTGTGCAGAAGTCAAGCTTTATTTGTTAATAAGGGGAGGTCCTGCTTGTGTTTTGGTGGGTTTTTTAAAATGTTAAGTCAATTTACAGCTACCTTATGTGGGCTCTTTAACATAGTGGATGGGATTTATCCCAGTGCAAGAGGCTTTGCTCTCCTGCTTATAAGAAGCAACCTGGCCTCTAGGAGCTGAAGAGTCTCATGACGGCAGCTTTGGGTGGGCCCAGGTGCCAAAGGAGCTTGGAGCCCCAGAGAGCTGCAGAAATACTCTGAGGGAACAAAAGGAAGAAGAGCACACTGGTCCCCTTGGGTATCTGTGCCACTCTTCTGTGCTCTGGGTTCTCCCTGAACAGTCAGCAGCACAGTTTCTGCAGGGACTAAGGGCTGACTCCCTCCTAAAGAAAGGATTTGGAGGAAATAAAAACTGGCATAAGAGATACTATAGATGAAGAATGTGCAAACTGCTGGGTTTATAATGAGATGGACCTTGGGGAAGTTGCCTGCAGACAAGGAAACTATCTCCAGCCTGACCAGAGCAGTGGGAGTGCCCCACCTCTCCCCACCTAATGCTGTTCCGCAAGGGGAGAATTCTGCTCTGCTTGTGTTCAGATTGCACCTGCATGCTCTGCTTAAATATTCATGTGTGGAGTTGTTAGTTTCCTAGAGTAATTTTAACTACTTAAGCATTATTTTTGTTAATCAAGCTATGAAGATGTATCCAGCTGAAGTCACAAGAGTGCACTCTATGAGGATAGTGGGTTTATTGCTACAGGCCATGCCAAATGTAAGTCCTTGATTGTGTACACAACCAGCACATGCAAACATTTTGTTTAGTTTTTTACCTAGGGTAAAGTAGTCTTACTAATGCAGGTAGCCTACTTCTAACTGTATTCCTTTTAATCAACTTGCATTTCTGCTAGGTTAAAAGACTATAATGGTAGCTACTCTACTTTTGTGAACGTTGGAATGCGTAGAGGGTAAAAACTGAGCTCTTTTACTCACTGTTCCTACCTACTCTCCATATATTCATTAGAAATCAATAACATGTCACTCAATGTGCTCTCCCAAAGATATAATACACCAGGAACCGACACCAAAGCAACTATGAAAATGAAAACTGAGTACTTCAAACACGTCTAAAACCCATTCAGAATTAATTTTAAACATCTGGCAATGGTTGAAGATTGGAAAGATGTAAATTCACTTGAGTTTCCTTTACAGAAGTTGGGAATAAAGACAAAGGTTCTGTCCCAAAAGAAACAGAAACAATGCTCTGTCTTTTTTAATACAAGTGAAAGTGGAGTGCCTTCCATAGTAAAATTATACTGGATGTTTCCCCATATAAAAAACTATGTGCAATTTATGTACAATATTTTCATACACTACTCTGACTGGCAATACTCAAAGCCAATGCTATGATTGCAACTGTTAGGTTCATAGAAGAGCACACAAGAAGAGGAAATTTGGGGTCTGGTAGCGTTCTAGCTGAGGTAGGTTAAGACAGACCTGCTAGTTAGATAATCTTGCATGAGTTCATATGGTATTGAATGAAACCGAAGTTTTTAACACAGTTGGTCTCTGATAGTCTTTACAAAACCAAGATAAGCATAGCACAGTTATTCCATTGTCTACAAGTTTACTAATACAATCCATCCCAGACTCTAAAGGAAGTGCTGTTGCTTCCTCACTTAATAGCATATGTTATTTTTTTTTCCATCATTGATTTTATTTCCTGTTTCAGTCTTGATGTTGCTGAAGGTGCATTGCTGTCCTGCCGGAGAGGTGGGCTAAAGGATGCTTGGTTACAGGCAGCAGGATGGCAGACTGCTTTGTGTCTGTGCAATAGCCCAGTTCTGTTCTGGGCTGCCTTTCCCTTCCCACAATGGCTGTGAGGTGGGATGACCCATGGGAGAATTCTGGCTGTTTGCCACAGGGAAGCCTTGCCATCACTCAACACTACTTGAGTGATGTGCTCCAGACAGAGACCACAAGTGGGCCTGCAGCAGGATATTTGGGGGCTGGCAGGCTGCCTGAAGGCAGCCTGGGCTGTTTGTCCTGTGGCTGTGCTTTAATGCAAAGCAGTAAGCTGGATTTTGATTGTAATATTTGTTTTCAGGTTTAATAATTACATGCCTGATAAGAATATGCATGTGCGTATACGTATGCTTGAAGAGGAAAGTTTGTATAAGCAGCAGGATTTTAAAAAAGAAAACAGCACATTGATAGGATTTGAAAGTTTATGCTTTTCTTGTTTGATAGCACCACACTTCTGTAGGGTTAGAGTGACAAGAGTCCAAGAGGCCATGGGCTCACCAAGCCTGCTGCATCTCATCCTCACGCATTGCCACTATACACACACACACGCTCGCACACATTAACCAGGTTCAGAGGGAGTGAAGCACACAGGCAAAACAGTGTTTCATTTTCTGACAACTGCATGCAGGTGACAGTGCCATGGCTGTGAGAAAAGATCACTGTCAGTCAGATGCCAGTTGTCATGGCCAGCACCTGAAATGGCTGCTCATTTATGTGGGAGATGCCAGGCACAGGTCAAGTCTTGCAAAAGATTTATGTCCCAATCCAGAAAAATTCTTAGGGATGGGCTTTGCATTACTGCTATTAATCTCTTACAAGTGTTTCATTAGGATCAAGACACAGCTCACAGTAATCTAATAGAAAATTAAGGCTTCAGATCTCAAAGCTACATTGGAACTACAGCTGCACAGGTTTTATTAGGCTCAAGGCTGGAAATCAGCATTTCTCAATGTGGGAGACTTTCCATGTGCCATATTTAAATAAATCTCATATAATTTCTGACCAAAGTAATCTCCCATGCACTGTTTTTCAAGAGTTGTGCTGATAACCACAATCAGATCCTCTGTAGGATCTGCAGTGTCTCCGCAGTCCTGCCTAAATAACAAACACTAAATGCATCAAGGATGTTTTTCTTTCTACTTTCTGTACCTGAATTCTGCATATATCATGGTGTTAGCTAAAATGAGCCTAGCTATTTCATGGCAGCTGATCTTGTTCTCATTGCATATAATAAATTCTGCCACTGAATTCTAAGGGAACATTATCTTATATCTTACTGTAGTCTAGAGCTAGAAGGAATAATCCATGGTCATTTGAGCCCCTGCATGTAATTGGCAACCAGGAATTCTTGAGCATATAACTCCCGCTTCAGTTGTCAAAACATATGCCTTCTTTATTTAAGGACTTCAGGTGGCAAGGGAATCCAATTCATTTACTGCTCCAACATCCATTGTCCTAGAGTCTCACCCATTTTCCAGCATATTTAAGCACAAATCCAACCATGAGAGAGAAAATACACTCATTTAACCTTTTGCTTTACAGATGTGTTTGTGTGTGTGCACATGAGTGTACCTATGTATGCAATGCAGAGTAGATATGTTCAGGTACCCATCTGCAGTCGAGTGCCAGTCCAGTGGATGTGCTTGCTATGGCTGTTAAATTGAAAATGGAGTGTCCTAGCTCTAACCAGCTGATTATTCGGTGAGCAGCATGCTGCACAGTGTTTGAAGTCAAGGAAGAGGATGCTTTTTTACTGACTTACTGAGAAGTGCCAAAACACACTGAGAAAGCTTACAGAATCCAGCACAGTGTCAGATGGGGGCTTCATTAGTTGTTGGGCAACTTGGGCTGTTTTACAGATTGTGGCACCTCCAGTCCTGTGTGCAGGGTCACCTGCATGAAGAAGAAATAATGTTAGATTCAAAACTGAGACATCCTCAGCAAAGAGCATTTGTGAAGGCAAGTGCAGGCAAATGACATGGAAAGGGCTTCAGGACTGCAGGTCCAAGTTTAGATCTAGACTATTAATGGAGATGATATCTAGCCTTTGAAACAAACAAGTCTCCTTCCCCCTTCCCTCCTGAATGCTTTGGGACTGAGAAGCCAGGTGTCTGCGTCTTTTCCCAAATCTATCCACCAGTTGTAGGTATCCAGAAGTGCTGCTTGCTAGATACAAGGTGGATGGGATGTCTGCATGAGGGACCCCAAGTGCTTCAAGACAGAGGTCACATAGTGGAGCCCGTGTATGATGTTACACCCTAGCTGTCCTGGTCCTGCCTGACTTAACCTGACCTCCTTCAGTCCTCAGGCTCCTGGGTATTTCCACAGGTTCTCTCTACCACACCTAGTTTCTAGTCATAAGCAGTGGTCTTGAAGTAAAAATGCATTATATTTAAAGACAGTTCCTCCAAGAGGAAAACCTCTTGTACACAGAGCACAAGAATGATGAGCTGACTGTGCTCTGTTGTGCCAATTCTCTGACCTATGTTGCCTTTTCTCTTTTTACCACTGTGTTGCTCATACTTCAGCCATTTGCCAATGTTAATTATCTCCAAACATGAGATCTAGGAGGAATTAAGATGGTTTTTAGTCAAACTAGCAGGGGAGAATCTTAAGAGACACTTCTTTCTAAGTGGAGCATCACAGGGAAATCAGAGCAGGAATTAGTGCATGCAGGTACTTTCACTTGTTTTACAGCATTACTCTTCACATTGGTTAGGCAAGGCAGAAGGTCAAATGTAGTCCAAGTAGTGTGAGTAGCCTACACGTAAGCCTGAGAAGGAAAAGAGCCCCTCTCTGTACTGACTACCCATAGATGATGCTATCAGCTCCTTTAGTTGGAAAGGGTAAGTGGGGCTGGACTGCGGGAGATTTACCTGGACATTTCGATTGAGGCTCAATGCAGGCATGAAGATGCCCTCGATGTTTTCAAATGCTGGAGGCCCCTGCTGCTGCCCGTTTATGTAAAAGGTCAGGTTGTGCTTGTTCAGATCCAGGAGCACACCAACAGTGGCGCCCTTAGAAACTCCTCCTTCAGTCCTAAGGTACAAAGGGCACATTGTTGGTGAAGGCAGAGCACACTGTGCTGCTCTCTCTAGGACAAGCCAGCCTTACTAAGCAAAGAGAGCATGGAGCAGCACAGAGAAATTATTATCCCTGAGCCATTTGGTGATGACTGAGCCACACCTGTATCTGAAGCATACATACCACATCCTTGGGGGCTTAATGAAAGGATCCTAAACAGAAATTAGATCCACCTCTCCTGCAACTGCAATTTAAGAGGTGAAAATGGGGTCCAGAGCTAACAGCTAATGACAGACTGGGAGGTGAGCCAGTGGCGTCCTGGAGACATGGCACCTCTGAGTATCACTGTTACAGTGAAGTGATGCATGGCAGGAAAAGAAAAAGCAGGAAGCTGTTCTGCTAGGCATTCATTTCTGATCTATATGCCTGCTAACGACTCCAGAGAGAGACTTCCAGCTCAACTACTCCTCTTGGCATGCTCTAAGGGGACCCAGATTTCCAGAGCCCAGGGAACCAGCACAGGTAGAACAGACAGTGGTTTTGGGAAGGGAAGTTGGGACCAGTTAGGCCTAAGCGTAGCTTCTGATTGACAAGGTGCTCAGCTATAGGACCGGGAGCTGTCTCGAGTGTGCAGGCACAGTTATTAATACCAGGGATAATTGGTTGTGTCAGGAGCAGCTGCTGAGAGCGACTGCAGTGTCAGGGCTTGCCAGGACAGACTCAGCCAGCCATTACACGCTTGAGCGATTTAACATTAATGCACTTTGACTTGGGGGTTAGTCAAACTCAGTATTACTTTAAAGGACACTGAGCAAAAATACCCACTACATATGCAGATTGGCCACAGGCACTGCTACTCCACTGATATCATGGGGCTCTACGATGGATTTACAGCCTGACACAATTTGTTCAGGGTAAATCAGATTTCAAATAATTTGCAGTAGGAAAGGAAGCAGCTGTCTTTTGTCCCAGGTACTCGCCTCAGGCACACAGCATTCACAAGATTAATGGTATTTTATCATCAAATTTATCACAATAGGTAGGCAAAACGTAAAAAATAAAAAAGGAGAGGGGGACTGGAATATGATTAGGAAAAATACTTAGTGCAGGGTAAGAAATTTTCTTCTTGTCCACTAGGTGTCACAAACTCTTTTCCTTTAGAATAAATGTGGCACGTGGCACTTCAACTGAAGGTAGATTTAATGCTCTTCAAACAACAATAGTATAGCTAAGAATCATGGATTGACTCCGAGAGGTGTTAGATGTGAAAAATCGCTGTTCTCAGATGCTTTTTATTTGATTTCTGGTTCTGTAAGCATTAACAGGTTTCTCTCTGACCTCTTCTCCAAAACCACAAAATAAATAATTTTCTATCAAAACTTAAGATGCTTACCTGAGTATCTCACTATATAGACTGTTTTTATTGAAAGCCTTCAATCATAAAACTCACTATGAGATTGTGGGAAGCAACAATATTATGATTTGGAGCTATTTACAAGTAGATTAGGGTTTTTTCTCTGTTTAGGAACAGTTTTGCGTGTAGGACACCACATTTTAGATCCTGCTTAAAATGGATTCTATTACATCCTTTTAAATGGCATCCATTCTCTTAGGGAAACAGAAACAACAATATCACATTTTTGAGATGATGATGTTCTTTCCTATATGACAAGCGAATTTGTTTCTTGTGAGCTAATTAGCTGTGTGCTGCACAGTGACATGAGTGACTCCTCTGCAGCACCCAGGGACAGCCCCAGTGAAGAAGAGATAGATTCTGCCTGCAGATTCCATCCAGGCAAGGGCAGGACCCAGCTGAGGCCCCTACATGAACCCCAGGGGTGTGGGGGCAGAGCAGAAGGATAGGGACCTTTTCTCTTTGCTCCTGCCCCAAGTTCTGCAGGAATTCAGCAGGTAGATTGCCCCACTCCTACTCTGCCATCTCCCCACAGTGAGAAACTGGCTCTGGCAGGATTTAGGGAGGACAGAAGCAGGCAGGAGCTCTTCACCACACTGCTACAAGGGAGGCTAGACTTCTCGGGCTGAACAGTTGCTCTTACTCAGCATCCCATGCTTCCTTGGGAACAGTACTTTGAGGACTCCAGCACTTTTTGGACTATTTTCCTGGTTGCTTTCTCTAGGAGGAGAGCTGGGAGAGTCTGTTTTATGAGAAAACTTATGCAATACATTTCCTCACTCTTATGGACACCATTTAGACATCATTACAGGATAATTTTTCTAATAAATGCTTTTGTTGTGGTAAAAAAGCCAGATAGCTCAAGAGACTCAAAGTGATGTTGCTCCCTCCTGGAACACATCTGTGGCACCGCATAAAAACCTGCTCCTTTGCTGTAATGCATTTTTAAGCTACTTAATGACACTTATACCACACAACCCAAGTAATCTTTCATGTAAAAGGAAAATTACAACTTTTTTGTTGCAATGTTCCTTTAATAAATACTTAGTATTTAAAGGACAATCCAATTCATGATATAGGCAACACTGTTTCATTTTTTCAAGCAAATAATTTGAACATTTTGATTTCTGCATGCAACACTAATTCCTGAGCGCAGAAGTGCTGTGCAGAAGCCTGGAAGGTCAGAGTATAGAAAGGGGAATTTGGCTACCACGAAAAATGCAGTTGCCTGTGGCAGTAGAGGCTGTTATTCCAAGATGCTGTCAGTAATAGCTTGGACAATGTGCAGAATATGATTGCATGAACTGGCTTGAGGAATTAAGAAAAATAGTTTCACTATTATTTAAAAATAAATATTAACAATTTATAAACAATTTAATAAATGGAATAATTAATTCAACTCTCCATTACAATACTTTGTGTTAGCTTTACAGCATCTTAAAAACTTTATGATATCTATTGCCAATGACAGCATTTTTCATCCAGTTGTAGCATTTTTGTATGATGAAAAAACCTGCTCTTGAGATATCTGAAGTCAACAGAGACTCTCCTGATTGCAAGGGACTTTTAAGACTAAAATACAAATACTCTAGATTTCAACTTTCTGTTATTTTTCTGTATAAAATATTTTGATATAAAATATTTAAAGGAGATCTACATCTCTTTTTTTCCATAGACATGTAGTGGCTGTATTGCCTGTAGCACCTGGTAGTCCTACTCTTGGGAACTCTGCCAAGGAATAGATCTATTGCATTGAATGTCAGTGCCTCTTGTTAATGGGCACTCAGCACCTCTCAGAATAGTTTAGATTAGAAGGGACCTTTAAAGGTCATCCAGTCCAACACCCATGCAAAAAGCAGGGACATCTTCAACTAGGTCAAGCTGCTCAGAAGCCCATCTAATCTGACCTTTAATGTTTCTAGAGATGGGGCATCCATCACCTCTCTGAGCAACCTGTTCCAGTGTTTCACCATCCTCATTGTAAAAAAAAATGCCTTCCTTATTTTTTACAATGAATTTATCCCCTTTCAGTTCAAAACTACCTCCCCTTGTCCTAGCACAATAAGCCCTGCTAAAAAGGCTATCCCCATCTTTCTTATAAACCTCCTCTAAGTACTGGAAGACCATGGTCAGATCCCCCTGGAGCTTTCTCTTCTCCAGGCTGAGCGTCTCCATCTCTCTCAGCCTTCCTTCAAAAGGAGCGATGTTCCATTCCTCTGACAACTTTTGCCCAGGATACAGTTGTCCTTTTGGGTTGCAAGTGCCCACTGACAGACCATGATCTGCCTCTCAGGCACCAATATCCCCAAGTTCTTCTTGGCAGGGGTGCTGTCAATCCCTTCACCCTCCATCCTGCCCTGACCCAGATGCAGGACTGTGTGCTTTGCTTTGTTGAAGCCCATGAGGTTCCCATGGCCCCACTTCTTGAACTTGTCCAGGTCTCCCTAGGTGGCATCTTGTCCCTCAGGTTTGTCAACCACACCACGCATCTTGGTGTTATCTGTGACCTTGCTGTAGGTGCAATTGATGCCATTCTCTATGACATTGATGAAGACAATAAATAGAACTGGCCCTGCTATGGACCCCTGAGGGACAGAACTTGTCACCAGCCTCCATCTGAACACGTAGCTGTTGACCACTACCCTCTGAATGAGACTATCCAACCAATTCCGTATCCATCAGACATCCAGCAAATCCACGTCTCCAATTTGGAGAGGATTTTGTGGGGGACCATATCAAGGGCCTTACAGAAGTGCAGATGGATGTTGCCCATAGCTCTTCTCTTGTCCACTGCTGTAGTCATTCCATCACAGAAGGACTTGCCCTTGGTAAAGCCGTGCTCACTGTCTTCAATTACCTCCCTGTCCTCCATGTGCTTTAGCATAGGATCTGTTCTATAATTTTCCCAGGCTCAGATTTTTGGGAACAACAAGACTTAAAGGTGCCTCCTAAACCTATATCTCTGCCCTAAAGTATTTTCTTAACCAGTTTCCTCAGCCTGTTCTCAAAAGGATCCCTATGTTTCTGGATGCATTGGAGTCACCTGTTCATGCCCCTTCCAGCATTACAGAAGTCATGCTCGATCAAATTTCGCATGCTGTGAGTGAAAGGAACAGAAAAGTCCTCTAAATGTGACAGGTCACACAAATTAGTCTTTCAAACTCTGTCTCAGGTTATCCTTGAAACTAGTCATTTATTAATAACTCTAATTTATTTTCATGAAGATTAGGAAGAAGGAAACTATTACTATGGTGTAACTTTCATCACAACAACATCCCAGAGGCTAAAAGTTGACAATGAATTTGCTTTGGATTGTGACCCTGTGCTGTCATGCACTTGTGTCCAGTGGGGGAAAACAAATAAGCAGCAATAACTGTTTCAACAAGAGTATTACAGCTAATGAGTTAAAAAACTGACCTAGTTGACTGTCACAGTTAAAAATATAATGCCTAGACCTAATTTCATTGAAGCGCATGTGATTTCATAAGACTACATGCCCTTTGCGAGTGTACTTCCCTTGAACAGATATTCCATGGATCTATCCATGCCTTGCACATGCCTTTGTGTTTTATCAGGTAAAAACTGGGAAACTATCATCAACAGAAAGCACTTTGTTCTCTTGATTAAGCAGGATGATTAGAAATCCTAAGTGTTTCCATTGCTTGTGTTTCCCAGAAAAAAGCTTTTGCTTAGCTTGTGTGTTGCTTGCCGGGAGGAGCATGCCGAGGACCAAATCCATAAAATAGGTTTCTGGGACAGTGGTGCACAGAATGGTTGCCAGCTTTTTTCCAGAAAACATAAGCTGTTCCACAGAGCATTAAAATTAATACAGCTTAACATTACTTCCGCCCTGAATCGGATCAAGATGTTAAAGGGACAGAGAATTTTTTGGTATATTTGTTATATTGATGTTATTTTACTCTATATTGTCTTAGGACATGATCTAAGGTCTTTGGACACATAGAAAACAGTCCAAGCAACTTCAGATAGCTTTTGATCCAGCTACGAGGTCTTTCCACCTGTCTGTAATGAACTGCAAAATCAAACCATGTTTCAAACAAAAATACCCAGCAATTGCAGTGTAGTTAAAGCATAGGTGTGCTGTAGAGTATAAGTGAATATTCAGTAGGAGACATTACAACCTTAGGATACAGTGCATGTTGACACAACATTATGACTTTAAGGAGAACTTGCATTTTGGTGTTTTAAAAATCACTATAAAACTTTGTTTAGATAGTTTGGTATAAGAGAATGAACACCTGAGAGTGGAAGACCTGCTGGGACAGAAAACTAAACAGAAGCTGATTAAAGCTCTGTCACAGACCTGCTACATATCCTTAGTCAGTCACTTTACTCATACATCAATCTCCCATTCTGATAGAACAAATATATGAATAGACCATTTTCCAAAATAAGCAAAGGACTTCAGATCCTTTTCAGAGGAGATCTTCTCAAGGGTCTCAGTACCCAGTTGACCTTCAGCTAAGGCTGATTCTCATGGGACACAGAAAGAGAGCAGTGCAGTTCTGCTCTGATACCTTCAAGCAAAGGTAACCATGTGTCCCCTGCACAGTCTGGCATCACTTCAATGAAACAGAAGCCAGCACTAGGCAGAGGTAACTATCCTGAGCACCGAAAGTCATGCAACCAGGTCAGCACAACACAGGATCTGTGCTGACAGTTGTTCTCTCTGTGTGATCCATCCCTGGAGGTACCTGTAGCTAGAACATGTCTCTCCACTGCTCAGTAGCATTCAGAACACAGAGCCTCTGAGCAGTGGGAGAGAAAGGCTGGGTAACAGTGGCTCGGGGCATTCTGAAATCCTCCTCTGTCTAAGCTGGCTGTACTAGTTGAGGTGCTTTTCAAATCTCTTCAGTACAATGGCGCAGTAGAATGAAAGTTGTCACTAAGTCCACACTGCCAAACAGTCCCTTGTATCAAGATCTGCCTCAGTGTGACCTACAGCAAAACTCTTAATAGCTGTCAGAACTGGAAACAAACACCTGCAGCCTAATTATTGTACTATCTGCAGCCAAGATTCCTGCTAATGAAGAGAATCAACCACCTTTCTCCCTCCAGCAATGCGAGAACTCCTGCATCTCATTGTGCTGTGCCCCTGTCTGCTGACGTGGGTGGGACATGCAATAATGGGTTTAAATCACAGCAGGGGGGATTTAGGCAAGAATTAAGGGAAAAGCTGATAACCATGAGGATAACAAACACCAACACAGACTGTTAAAAGAAGGAATATAGTAAGTACACTGAGCTGTGAGCTGGACTAGATGGCTTGCTGAGACACCTGCTTCTGATACAGGGCAGAAGAAATGTCTGTGAGGAGCAAAGCCCCAGGCAGCACTCACCGATTGGTGTGGGAATTGCAGTGCATGAACCAGCTGCGGTTGTTGTCCACGTACATGGCCCACGCCTTGTCGTCCTTGCCCAGCATCATGTCCTTGACCACGTTAATCCTGGCAATGCCAAAGGCCGGGTCCGGGTGGTTGTCGTAGCGGTCCACGTGCAGCTCCCAGTAATGCACGCCCTTGGAGAAGGCGGCGGTGCCCAGAACCACCCGGTCGTCATAGCTGTTGCAGGTGGCAGTCTGGTTGTCATTCGACAACACTATGTCTCTGTGAGCTGAGGAGGGGTCAAAGGTGAACCATGCCACTGGGAAATGGGAAAAGGAAAGGCAGGATTAGATCAGGAGGGGCTGTGCCCAAGAGTTGTCTGCTTTCCTTCAGAAAGAAGGATAGAATTCTGCCTTCGTAATAACTCCATTTATGAGTTTGTGGGCCCCAAGTTGGGTAACTCCTTGGGGGCTTCCCTGGCAGGGGAGACCCTCTTGGAGTAGTTCTGTGTCAGGAACAAGACATGCATTGGATTTTTTCATCTTCAGCTTCTGTTTATTGTTATCAAAACTTCAGCATGCTGTCTGTGCCCAGACATTGCATGTGTGAAAACAGCACAAAAATGGCGAACAACCTTGTGCTGTAAGGTCTTTTTAAGTCTAATCAAAAACTAAACTACCCAGTTAAGAAGTGACACCAAGATTATTTTCCTTTCTAACCCAACAACTGACCTCTAAAGACCCGCAATGCAGATTTTTCTACCCAATTACAAGATACCACCTAAACCCAAGAAGAAAGAGGAAGAAGAGCAGTGGAGAAAGGAATTCAAGACAACACCCTATATCCTCCATCTTGAACCCACCTATAACATACTAAAAATCCTAAAACCTAAATTTCTCACCCATGTGACATACTACACTACTATCTACAACCTCTACAATCTATTTCACACTTTTGTGGTTTCTAGTTTACTTTGAGGCTTTGGAAGTCTTCTCTATGAATGAGGGTCAAAGTCAGTGTTTTCCTGGGAGTCAGAGCACCTCAGGGCAGACGGGGATATTCCCCTTGCCCTGGGTTCCCACACCCATTGTACTCTGAGGTAATAAAGACCGTCTTTCCTTGTTACAGTAGGCAGCTACACAAGATTAATCTGAGCTGGTACCCTGCTGTTCTTCAGCTCAGAAGTGCTTTACATAATTTGCACTTGCTCCTCTGAAATTTAGCTGCTAAGGGTAGTGACATTCTGTCCACACACAGTAACAAGAGAGTGACAGAGGAGACAAAAGATGCTCCATGACATGGAGACTGCAGATGTAGGTGAATTGGTTCAGGACCACCTTTAATGGAAATGGAGATTTGTTGTGTCTATACTGGTTACGATTGACTTCACTAGTTTATCAAAGTGAAGGAGTTTTTATAAAAAAGGAAATAAAGGCCCCAAAAGCTCTTAAAGTATAAATATTTTATACTGGCCTATTTTGGCAACACAGCATAAAAGTGGAAGTGATAATAGCACGCACTTCTCAATTCATTACAATATCATTAATGAAGATGAACTTCCTGTAATGTCCATGTGGATGTCAAGTATAATTACAGAGGAACAAGCATGAGTTCCCATTTCTGTATTATCAAACCTTGCAGGGAAATTGAAGCAGCAGTGAAAAAAAAAGGCAAATCCCAAAGATATATGTAGAAAGGGAGACAGAGCAGAACAAAAAATGCCCCACAAGTTGCGTAACTGTATCTGTATGATAAAGAAAGTATCTTAGTTAGTTCCTAGACTTTTACAGCCGACTAAAATCACACAACTTGAAGCCTGAAGTGTTACTAATAATGGAAAATGCCAGTAGGTGTCAAATACATTAATGGGTGTAAAGGGATGAAAGTGTCCTGCCACTGAGACCTGCAGCTTTTCATTTAGAAAGTGGCAAACCCCAGCTCACCGTCCGACGTCTGTAGAATGACTGTCTTGCTGTAAGGACCGATGCCTGCGGAGTTGAAAGCTTTGACTCTGGCATTGTAAGTGCTGTTGAAATGAAGGCCGTCAATGGTGCAGAGGGTCTCCTTGCCAACATATACTTCCTAAACATTCCAAAAAAAATGAGAAAGAGAGAGAGAATGAGTGACATAATTTAACACAGTTAAGACTTCTAAATATAAGCCAAAAGTGAACAGCTTCTCTTTGCTTCCCAGGATGAATGAGTTATGCTTTTATAATAGGCAGCCACAGCATGGGAGACATCAAGGATGACTAGCACTGGACAAATTAAGGTGAAGTTGAAGCTAGAAGGGTAACGCAATAAAGGGTAACACAAAAAGATCTTCATGTTCCTCTTATCCTAAATATCTACTCCAAACCACTTTTTTTGGACAGTAGTTCCATTATCTGACATACTATGGCCACTATTTTATGTAAGACAAAAAAAGTGGGCATATAAGAATAAATAAAATCAAGAGCATTTTTGTTCTATTGGAAAGGTTCTCTCATGCCTAGGTTAAACTGTAATTTTGAAACATGAAAACACAAATCCAGCAGAAAATTAACCCCTAAAATTAGGATTGCATGCACCACATGATGAAACAGTATCTAGACTACAGAGACATCAAAAAGGTCTTCAAATATTTATCATAAAGCAAGTACTTCTGTAATGTGAAATATTTCAGAGGGAGGAACATCTAGGCAGAACAATGAAGAGGATCAGATTATGCAAGCTACAATGACCTGAAAGAAGCCTAGAAAATCCTGTCTTGGCAGCAGGTTGAAAGATAATTCCTTTCCACTTCTGATTCTGTAAAATCTGTAGGTTTATGGTAGGAAAGGCACCAAAGTGTTTAAACCTGTCACTAAGCAAACCACTCAGATCCCAGTTCAGTTAAGACTTTAGTAATGTCTAGGAATAGTTCTGATGGTTAAGGTTCTTTCATATTAAAAAAAAAGGATGTGATGAGTAAGAAAGGAATTGATTAAGTTTATAGCAGGACATGTGTTTGTCCTCTTTGCTACTTTGGTGGCTGCTACAAACAACAAAATCTATTGGGCCCTGAGTTAGCTGATGATTGTTCATGGAAATAAAGTTTTAACAGAATAACTTCATTTACCTCCATGTCATAAGAGATGCTGACTGTGAAAAGCTTTTTATTTGTTTCAAAACTCTTGCATTTTCTGATCCACTTCATGTTTACCACGGTTCACTGCTTTGGTTTATGCAAGTTGATGCTCCCTGCTTCTACAAAGATGTTCTTTAAATCCACCCATCAAATACTGATGAATTGCACTCAACGTCTTTGCTTTCAGTTATAGAATTCTCCGTTTAAAAGGTCAGCAAACTCTTATTGAAATGGCACTGCTGAGAATGAGTAAAACCCAGGATGTTTCTACCACAGCAAGCAGAACATTCCCTATAGAAGTTATCACCTAATATTTTTAAGGATTGAGATGGTTTTGTATCTTTTTCAATCCAAAACCTTAACATGGCACTGCTGGCAGTCCTAAAAACCTTTGTTAGTACCAAAACTCACCCACACAAATGAGCTTGGATACACACCAGCCTGAAATCTTGTTATTCACATGTCATGAATACCACTTTAAAAGGTTTATCCTGGATAAACTGGATAAAAGATACTGGAATTCTAACAACTTATTCTAACTCTTCATTCATCACACACTGATAAGCCTCTTACCTACTAACATTGACTATATTGGCAGCTCTCAGCAGCCATTCACAAAAGTATCTTTTCACAATTTCAGTAGCGGAAACCAGGCTCTTCAAATCTTTGTGAAATATTACTGGGACAAAGGAACTAAGGAGACCTTCCAAAAACCACAATGCCCTCTTCAAGATGCCCTGCCAATACTGCTGCCTCTTCTAATGAGGAGTGTCCACCAGGTACCTTTGCTGGCTATGGATGTAGTGGTTTGGCGGTTCCTTAGGTGGATCCATGCCAGGACATTTTTAGCTTGAGAAATCTTTAGGTTTCCAGGGAGGAGCCAATTTGCAGCTCCCGAAGAAATGCCATCACATGTTTTTGGCAAAATTCCCCATTTGTGAAGAGAGCAGCTATACTACACAATGATGTCCAGATGCTTTAGAGGCACCAGCCCCTAGGGAAAGCACTGGGCTGGCTTGGTCCTGAGCAACAGGAGCACGAAGCCTGCCTGAGGTGGAAGCCACAGCTTCTAGGAGGACATGGCTGGAAGAAAGCTGATTGAATATTTCTCTAATTTGTTAATCAGAATGTGTTGAAAAAGTATGGGAGCCCATAAGCACCCTGCACCTTCAACCAGGAGCATCACATTGTGGCATCACCCAGAGGATCTGGAAGGACAGCGCTTGGGAAGCCTTTCCATATTTATCAGTTCCATCACAGCGTGACAGTGGAAAAAGCTTCCACCAACCTAGTCTCATCCACTCCCAGGGGAAAGATTTAGAAATCCTGTATTCTTATGCAGGATCATATTTTTACTCAGAAAATCGGGAAAGACTGAGTTGCATTTCTGGGCCAAGAATGTCAGCTGTTGAAACAGGGTGAAATGCACAAATAAGAGTAGGGGCATCAAAGAAATTTCTGGTTTGTGCAATGAACTACTTCCAGCTTCTCGTATTCAGCAGGCTCATATGTGATTTTCTACTCTGGAACGCACTGGGCATATCTCAAGGCCCTCTTACCAAGAGCCCTGAGAATAACTTCAAACAAATTTCCTACCTAGGCCAGTGGTCCTTCTATTAAGCAGCATCTGTACTGCTTTCTCCACCAGCACAATCAAATTAGGGATGTTTTGACAACCTACATCTTCCCTACCCCTCTCCCCACCCTCAGACAGAAACAAATCCGTATCTGGAGGAAACTCACATACAAAGAAACACAAATAAATGCTGAATGAAATTCTCACTCGGAATTGGCCACCATCTCCATCATCAAGTTCCAAGATATAACCCTCCACTGGGTTATGGCTCAAAGGTGGCATCCTCCAGGCCAATGTCACACTGTTATTCCTGGTGCAACACTTCTCCAGCTGCAGTAATGGGACGGGTGGCACTGAAACAGGAACTGGGTACAGGTTAGTGTAGCTCTGCCCTACCCAATTAGTCTGTGTTGTGAGCAGTATGGCAACTGCTCACCTCCTTCCCCTTGCAGGGGAGACAGTGTTTGTTAGGAAGAGAGTCCCTTCTCTTCCTTGAAACAAAATGCAGTAAAATTACATAACAAAATGTGGTTGCCCAGTCAGACAAATAATTTCACTGAAATATGTAGACAGAAACATATCTGGACTTGATTGTCATGTCTCATAAGAACTAGAGTCTGGGGAATCCATGTGTGGTTTCCTTCCCAAGAGTCACTGTCTGGAAGACTTCTTTTTCACACCAGAGCACACACTGTCCCCAAAAGGAGGGGCAGGGGGTGTCTCAGGCCATAGGGTGGCATGGCAGAGGCAATACTGCCCAGAGTATTAACAAAGAACTTGGTTGTTAACAAGCAGAGCAGCCACTCCTCCCAACAGCCTGAACTCCAACAGCAGGAAAACAATTCTTCACTACAGTTGGGGGTTGCAGGGGGGGTGTTAAAAATCTAATTCACCCCTTCTTTTCCCCCTAGTTTTTCATCAAAAACACCTTGGATATGTAATCTTTATGTCAACCACACTTAAACTGTTCAAGTAAATTGCTCTGTTTGCAGACTTTATCTAAATCCCATGCTTCAGGTAGCAAAATGAACTTCTGCAACACAGGAGACTCCTCATGGAAATTACAAATGCAAATTTTTCTACAACATGCCTTTTCAGTGACTTGCTCAGAAGAAACACCGAGAGACTGTTTACCAGACCAGCATCTTAAAAATAAAAAGAAATAGAATAAAATATTCAGCTGCGTCTCTGTGGGAAAGAGACCTCTATCCAACCTCTTCTAAACAAAACTAAGCTCTCAGATTGCCACTCTTTGCTGGCAATTATAATTTTAACCTTTTCAACCTCTGAAAATTTAGTCTTCTGGATAGAGCTGGCATGCATCTTATGCACTGTTGAAACCATGCAGGTTAAGTAGGATGCAAGTTATGCACAAAGCCTGCCTGGTCTTCTGCCCAAGGCTAAATTTTACCATTCAATATCTCAATATAATTTCTCCTGAGCTCAATCGTGCCTTAGAAGAAATTGAGTGCTCTGAGAATTCATTGGCTTAATAATATCAGTTTGCTCTTCTTTTATGTACTCTGCTTTGACCCTCTAGTTTATTTTCCTCCTTCTGTCTCCGTGAGAGCTAAGCCCTTGAGCTGTTCCTTTCATCCTATTTTATGTTTCTGGATAAAAGAGGACTGTTCATGTTCTGTGTACCAAGCAGACAGTGGGAAAATGGATGCTACTGTGTGACAGGACTGAGGCTTCACCCCCACTTTGGAAGTGACTTGAAAGTCAACATCACACTTGTGATAAACAGCACAGAAGCTACCACAGCTTTCCGCTGGCATTATCCATCACCACAGTGAACGCAGATGGTTGGTAGCCCAGAAGAATGAAACAAAAGAGCTTTATAAATTAGCTCTTGAAGGTTTTTCTGTGAAAAGGAAGCCTTGTTCCTATTCCTTGATATTTAAGGATGATTCAGAGGGCGTCATAAATAAAAACCTGCTTGTTTTCTCACATGGAAAGTTCAGACTTTTCTCTAGGAGACACTGTGTTTGGAGAAGTCACAGAAATGTGACAAGAGTCAAAAACCTGAAAATGAGGAATTCAGAGGTAATGTCATTTCTTAGGTGAACCATTTTAAGTTTAGTTTTGTCTGTGTTTGTTAACCTATGTATTCCTGACTGATGAGCCTGGGAGAAGATAAGGCTCTATCTGCCATCCACACTCCTGACACTTTTGCTAGCTGGTTAGCCCTCTCAGGAGGCACTTGTTGGCCCTCTCCATTTCTGAGACTCCTCGTAGCAAGACTGGATGAAAACCTAATACCTGAAGTTTATAGCATGCAAAATAGACAATGCCCATTCACTTCTGAATAAAAACTAGCCTTTTCAACCTCAAAAAACAAACCTCCTAACTCCTAGGAACACTCATAGAAGGCTTTCAGGAACTGTTCATGTTCAGCACAATGCTGAAAAAAAGAGCAGAATTTTTTGGGGAGGGTATGTCTTTTACAATTCCCTATTAACTATGTAAACAGGAATGCTGTCTAGGAATAAAATATGTTTTCATGCAGTAGAGTGCTGTTGTTCCCACTTCCCAGTGGAAGAGTGAATTTTGGCCCAATGTGTGAGAGTCTCACATATTATGGGGAATTGCCTTGGCTCCTTTAATGTGCTGCTGGATATTCAGGGCTTTGTGAGTAATCCATATCAGCCTCCTGCTCTCTTTGATCCACCCTGTGGCTTGAACTGCATGACTCTCCTGAAGGAGAGGCAAGAAACTTCTGCCAAGCAGCTGTGCAGCTTTGCTGCATGATGCTCTCTGTGCCTAGCCTGCTGCTTTCTCCACTGGATGTGGATGGGCAGAGTTTGCCTTGATCTCAAATTCCCTGTAGGAGGAGAAAAGATGAATGCTTGTAAAAATCATAGGAAAGTGCAAAGTGAGTTGAATAGTCGGGACACTGATATATACTTCACAGCAACAAGCAATGGAATAGCACTAAGGAAAGAAAAAATACCAGGAAATAAAAGACTCAGATGTTAAATTGCAGTTCTGTCCCATTTCCTGACCAATTTAAAGCTCTCAAGAGATTTTTTGGAAGGAAAACATTAAAAACATAAGGGGAGAAATGATACTGCATTGACACAGCAGGACTTACTAATGAGTCTGAATGATGTCCTGCTCTTTTAAAAGTGCTTTGTGCAGGTCACTCTTTGATAAGAAATGTGACACTAACTAATGTCTCTAGTCACCTGAGCAGTCTCCAAAACACACTGCTCAATGCATCTCATGGCTGATCAGGGTAGTCCCTTCACAGGGTACAGCAGGACTTCCCTAAGATACTGTCTTTTGTCCTCTTGACAAGCAAATGGGGCAACGATATCATCCACCTTCCCAGACTAGTTTTTAAATGACTAAATGCACCAAAATAATAGGACTCCCCAGAAACAGGAAATCTTGGACTTTCTCCAAAACTGCAGTACAGCCCTGGAATAGCTTGAGTCACTGCTGTAGCAAGTGCCTTACAGTGTTAAGAGAGGAGAGACCACAAGGAGCTGAGTCCATGACATAGAGCAGAAAAAAAACAGAGGTAAAGCTTAAGATGAAAGAGTTGTCCTTTAATTATCAGGGCATACAGCTCATGCCTGGAGAAGCAGAGAAGATTTGTGGCAGACATTACTGGGGAATCTTCATGATTTGCAGACGAGGGAAGGAGTCATCAGGACAAGGAGAAGGGGTATATGAATGAATGTTCAGAGATGGTACAGAAAAGTAGAGTAGCTATATATTTTTCTATTTTGTATCTAGTCCTGTTTTTCAGCTAATGAAGACTGCATGCCAATTACAGCTGTGTGAACAAAACAAACCCGGAATGTGCATTTGCCTGTGCCAATAACTTCAGCTGAGAATATGTGAAGTACACATTAAGCCAGGCATCAGAGGACAGGAATTTTGTGACAAGGCATTCAGTAAAAGCAACAGAGAGAAGAAAACATGGACAGTGAAAATTATCTGGGAAAGCTCAAAATGCTGGCAACTACTAGAGCTGTGTGAGTGTCTCACAGGTCAGCTGGCCCAGGGAGCATGGGACTCAGTGAGACCCTTTGATCAACACAACAGCCTAAGCATTACTTCTGCACCTATCACATCTCTGCACATTTAATTTGTTCTCAGATTGCTTCTTCTTTTTGTAAAAAATAACCCTATGATCTTTATTTTTTGAGATCTGTGCTTATAGAGAGTGCATCAGTAATGTAAATGAACATGTCATCAAAGCAAATGCAATGTGATTTGTTCTCATTTTCATTCTTTGTCTAACACAGTGAATCAATGTTTACTTACAAGCGTACTTTCACTCTAAATGACCCATGCAAGTTCAATGAGGTTGAATGAGGCCAGAGTTTGAAAAAAAAAAAAGAAATTCAGTCATGTACTAAATGTACTAAGCACTGATAATAAAAATACAGATATTACATTGCAAAGCTTTTGGGAAAAAAAACAACTTATAGTTGGAAAAGTCATGCTTGCCCTGTTCTCCTAGATCTCCCTCAAACTGCCTTTACAGATCACTGATATCATTAAAGCATCTGCTCTTGTCAGATCAACCAGTAAAACTATTTAATAACACTCACCTCAACACCAGCATTTGGCAAAGACTGATGGCTTGTTGGTGTGCTGGCGTAGGTTGGATTGAAGAAAGAGGAGCAGATGTGAAGAGACATATACATTTTTTCTTTGTGAAACTGGATGCTCAGAAATATGGAAATCACAAAATCACAGAACAGGTCATTTTGGAAGGGACCATGGGGGGTCATTTGGTCCAACCTACTTGCTCAAGCAGGGACTTCCTAGAGCATGTGGCACAGGATTGTGTCCCTACAGTTCCTGAACATCTCCAGTGAGGGAGATGCCACAACCTCTCTGGGCAATCTGTTCCAGTGCTCATGGTGATAAATAGCAAAACATCACCATGCAACTGCAGCTTCTCCTTACAGTCAGCAAAGTGGTGTTCCAAATTAGTTTGGGTGCTTGCTCCTCAAATGCTGAGTTTATTACTTTGTAATACCTGTATTTCTAGATGCAAGACCACTCTGTATGAGAAAACACAAACAGTGCATCTGAAGAAGGGAAAATCATGCCTGGCAAATTTGGTGGCCCTGAATGACAGAATAACAGCAGTGGCAGATGAAGGGAAAGGATCTGGTGTCACCCACCTGGGACTTGTGCAAAGCATTTGACACTGTCCCACATGACATCCCTGTCTCTAAAATGGAGAGACAAGAATTTTAATGGATGGACCTCTCAGCTGATAAGGAATTAACTGGGAGACTTATGGTCAATGGCTCCATGTACCATGTCCATCTCCAGGGCACCAACATAGGAAGGACATGGAACTGTTGGAGTAGGTCTGGAAGAGGGCCACAAAGGTGATCTGAGGGCTGGAGCACATCTCCAGTGAACACAGGCTGAGAGAGCTGGGGTTACTCAGCCTGAAAAAGACTCCAGGGAGATCATATTGTGGCCTTCCAGTACCTAAAGGGGGCCTACTAGAGAGCTAGAGACGAGTTTTCACGAGGGCATGCAGAAATGGAACAAGGGAGGATGGCTTCAAACTGCAAGAGAGACAGTTTAGATTAGATATTAGGAGGAAAGCCTTTACTGTGAGGGTGGTGAAGCACTGGAACAGGGTGCCCAGGGAAGCCTTGGATGCCCCATTCCTGGAAGTGTTCAAGGCCAGGCAGGATGGGTCTCTGAGCAACCTGATCTAGTGAAAAGCGTTCCTTCCCGTGACAGGGGGTTGGAACTAGATGATCCTTAAGGTTCCCTTCCAACCCAGACCACTTTAAGATGCTTAAATAATGCAGAGTTGGTTGAGAATAAAGTTTCAGGAAAAGAAAAAGGCCAAAGTGTCAGACGGAGAAATTCAAATGGAAATAGGCTTGGTGTCATAAATGGAGAAAGAAAAATACATGTCTGTATACTAAACACTCCCCAATACCTATGAATGCTAGCTTGGAACTGGTCAGTGGCTTGTTCTGCCTGGGCACACAGAGGTGAGAAGGGGAACAATGCCATCCCTGATGCACCTTAAGGAATGGTGGCCCTTTCCACTATTCTTTGTGTGGTGTGTGCATGGTCACACTGGTTGTGCTGACCAGCCTGATGGGACATGCAACAGATAATCCCTGGTCAGAACCAAGACAGCTCAAGCAAAAGCCCTTCCTGAGGGCTAACCCTGCCTCTGGGGAGCAAAGCCCAAGGGTGTTTGGAAGCTCTGCACAGGTTTGGGCTGCAAAATCCTGTCTTCTTCTCTGCCCCTCAGATTGTGTTGAACCAGAGCTTCCCTGCCATCTTATGAAAAATGAGAGCTTAGCAGGAAACACTATAATTCAAAAAGCACAAGTGAATCTGGCTCCATTAAAGTTTTGTAAGTCTTCAAGCTTAAAGCCAGATGAATGTCCACAAGCCACAAGTACTTAAGCTGCTCTCACCTCAGGTAACCTGTGGTTAACTAGCAATCTATGTGACTAGTTTAACTAAATTTTTCCTATGTTTGTAAAGGAGAGTGGTGGTAGATTAGTATTAAATATATTTCACAATAAATATGGCTAGCATTAAATATAAACTGATTTTTAAAAGACAAGTGTAGGCAGCATTCAGAGGAGTCTTATCTGTGATATTGACTCCACTTGCCTGTCTGATAACATTTCAAAGGAGCAGCTCACAAATATTTACTGAATAACTTAAACACAGCCTGTTTATGCCAAGATGCAAAGCATTATTGGTGAGCAGACTCCGGCCTTTAACTGTACATTGTTTCTTCACATATCTACCAAATTATCTACCCTAATTACTTCATCCTGGGTGTCTTAGACGCAGAATTAGGCCCAGAGAGAAAACACATAAGAGGAACAAAGTTCTTTATGCTTGCTCAAATCAAAAGAAACAAAGTTCATCTGACATCACTACACGAATATCTTTAACTCATTCTCTGACTTCTGGCAGCCTCTATCCTGTCACCCACATGTATAATTAAGGCTTGAATCACCACTGAGAGAAGCTAATGACATCATTCCCAGGGACCACAACAGCTTTCAAACCCAACTGTTCTATGGATCTGTCTAATTCTGATGCAGTTCTCATCCTGCTCCATATAAACTAACCCCATTACAAGCTCATTATGTTTCTTTTTTTTTAATGTCAGTGATATGTCCTGTTCATCAGCTTCTTCTTTCAGATACATTTTTTAATGTCAGTTCCTTCTAGCTTGTCCATCAGAATTATCCAGATACCTGGAACCATGGAATGATACAGCCATTGTGTGGTACAGCCATGGAGGTACTTTCCCCTTGTGAATTTTTTCCTCATGATTTTTTTTATTAAGATGGGCAATGTTTGCAGCACAGTCCAGATACAAGTCAAAGGTCAAAAGCTAGGGTTTTTTTCCCTATTCAAGCATAAGTTTGTGTGTAATATTTATTTTCTACTTCAGCTGTTTCTGACAAGATAGGGGCAACTGGTATTTTGAATTAACCATGTCAAACCTAGGAATGCTACAAAATGGCATAAAGTTTCATGCAGCTCATGTCTTATTAATCTTCAAAGCCCTTCTTGAAGAAGTTATCTTTACAACCTTTAAGTGCATCTGGTATTTCTATCTGAGCATGTTCAGCTCAAATTCATGCACTTAAAGATTATATATGAGAGGGGAGCACACCTTTCCAGCAAACACCCAGTAGCCTGAAATTTGCCTGAAAACCTTTTCAAACAATCCAGCCAATTCAAGTCATTCCTCCTTCTTCCTTTGGTGTCCTCACACTTCCCAGAACTGTTTCAACATAGGCATGAAAAACAGGAAAAGGAAAATCATAAAAGCTCACCCCTACATTTCATCTGAATAAAATCCAGCTGGTGAATTGACTGCAGTAAAGGTTCACTATCCAGAGTCAAGTCAAACTCAGCAGATACTTTTGGCTCCAAGGCTCCTTTGACCCACTGTTCCTGAGATACCTGAACTCGCTTGATTAAAGCATCTGAAATCTGAAAGAGAGAATCAGGTTTATAATGACATGGAAGATGCACACAGAAATGACAGAATGCTTGTGAGATACAGCACAAAGGAAACAGGATTAAGACAGCAAAACAGATGAGATAGAATCTGGTCATTTTGGGGTGAGGTCCATTTATGTTTGATCCTTTCATCTTGTCTTTTCAAAATAAATCTCATATGAGGCTAGGAAAGTAAAAACTGCATTTATAAAGCCTGTTAAGATTATGTTGTGCGTCATGCCTTTGAATGCCACATATAATTCTGTACTCTGCTCTCTGATCTGCATGGTCTACTTCTGCTCTCCTATTTAAACAGAAGATGCACAAAGAGAGGCTTAAATGTTTGAGTCTCTCCATTCAGCAGAGACGATTCAGTGGATGAAAGCTGAAGGATTAAAAAAAAATCAAATGGTAAGGAAGGTGTGTATTACAGTGAGGGTGATAAATTGTCAGGTAGATTTTCACATATATGATGGATTTTCTACCATTACATCAAAACTGAACTTAATTTTTTAAAGATTTGCTCTATCTAAGCCCACAGAAAATCAGACCAAAAGTCAAACTAAAATGATCACAACAGACACTTCAGGAAGTTAAATCCTGGCTCTGTGGAAATCAATGAACTCAATTGTCCTTGAGTTCAGTGAAGCTGCCATTTGGATATCTGGAGTCCCTGACAGTGAACTTCCCGTAAGTCACAGGGAGTATAATTTTTTCTGGGTATAACAGAGAGAGTTTTCCTTTGTTGCAGGAATTTGGATACTTTTCCTCATTACTTTTACTGAGGACACTCCAGTCTGAGCCTCTGCACCAACAGCTCCTAATCAGTCTGTGCAGTAGGTGGAGGAGCATCCCACAGCCTCCTGCAACCTTGGAGTCACTTACTGGGATGCTGGACGGATCCCTTGGCCATGTCTCAATATCCTGGCTGCAGGAGTAGTTGCTCAAAGTGTTGCAGTGCCTGAGTGTCTGCTGGCTGTCTTGAAAGCATCATTAGATTAACCAGGAGAAAGTAAAAGCAAAAAATGGTTTCTTTTTTTTTTTTTTTTTTTCTAAATAAAGGAGGCTGAAGAAACTGAAGCCACAGAAGTTACAGGGAAAGTAAGCTGAAAATAAAGTAAAGCAGATATCTAAATAGCATGTAGGTAAGACCTAAAGGTTTTGTTTGTCCTATAGTGCCCAACCAACAGCCTGTTAAAATCTGTCCAACCTTGAGATTAATCTACACCATGCATTCCCCTCTCTTGCTTGAGACCAGACATGACAGTAACAATCAGTCTGGAGTGTTAATAGGTTTAGGTTGGCTAATTCTCATCCTGTTTTTTAGGGATGCTCTGACAAACTCCTGACACTTATGCATTCATGTGTGCAGGTCATTTTGTTTGATGTACCCTTCTTTTTAGGCAATAAATAAGGTGACAAAACTACTAGGGCAAAATAAAATTATTAATAAATATATAAGAATAAATTAAGCAAAACAATTTATGGGGAAAAAACACAGTTATGTTTTGTCTCATCAATAGACATTTTCACTGTTTGCACCTAAGAAATAATATCCTACAACTCAAGGCAATTATTGGCTAGGCCATATTTTGCAAAGAAAAGGTACCTGAAGCTGCCACAGGTCGTGATGCAATGATCTCAGTGGAGCAAACCTGCATGCAGCCCCTTCAGACTAGATTTCCTTACAGGGGAGGTGCTGAAAGGACTCTTTTACACAGGAAAGCAAAGGGGAGAAGCACAAGGGGGAAAAATACTACTCTGCTGAGTCACTGACCTCTCCAAATTAATCAGAGCATTCCGTGGGGCCCTGTGTTGGGTTTCTCAGATGAGAATAAAATAATATTCTGCAAAAAGCTATCATTAGCTGCATAGCATCTTTTTCTCAGCCCAGAAGGAAGGGCTGGCAAGAGGAAAGACATCAGGAGTTCCGGGAGTTGTGTGACCACTGACTCTTCACCTCAGACAGGGTGCAGCTGTTAAAGCCATTACTTTGCTGGGACACTCATGCAGTCACCAGGCTCTCTGAGTCTTTAGACAGTACGTACAGGAGTCAAGGTGAACCTGCCTTGGAGGTGGAAGGGGCTAAATAACAAAACCACACATTTTTAGACTTAGCTTTAATGTATTTTGTTTGGGTTTTTGTTTTTTTCCCCAGAACGTTAGGAAGAAAAATACCTGTAAAAACCCAGAGGGATCATTTTCTTTGATAACTTCTAGGCAGTATTCCATAAGCCCTGTTGACTGGCGTAGCTTCAGTGTACAGTGATTTATCTGGTCCCAAACAACCTGGAAAGCAAACATCAGTACTGTTCTATGACTGTCTCAGCTTGCAGTCAATTGTATAATTATTTCAGTAGAGACAGGGAATGGGAGAGTGTGTTAAAGCTGTGCTTAATTTAGCTGCCATATGGCTATTGCCATATCTCCATCAGCTTCACTCACTTTCTCTGTATTGTAAATAGCGATAATTAGCTTGGCAAAATGTTGTGCACAGGGAATCTCAATTTTCAGAGCAGATTAATTTCTCAAAGATTAGGCTTGCTTGGGGCAGAGAGGGCACAGAACATGTCTGCATTTGCAGTGCTCACATTTTCAGTCACACTTTTCACTAACATCTGAGTTTTTAAAACGTCCTTCACTTTAGAGGCAAACTGCTGAAGTAGCTTCTCACAGATAGTACCCTAATATTCTCTTCACACTTTATCATTGAACTTGCTCTGCTTAAGAACACATTGCTGGAATTAAGAAATAAAATAGCTGCATTCAATTTTTCCAGATTTTGGCCTTGATTCTGCTGCCACGTGTCTGTGAACTAGGTCTAGTAGCACTGTGTTCTGTAGGACAATTTGTGACAACAACAAACTGCAGAGTTTGCTGTCCTGTCAGCAGTATGTCCTGAGTGCTGGCTCTTGTTAAGCAAGCTGAATGCTGATCTCAGGTGGATTTTGTTAACTAATATGTTAGAGAATCCATTTCAGTTTGTCCTTCTGTTTTAGATACTTCTAATGTGAATGGCACCATAGTACCTCAAAATCACATAAAGATCAGCATTTTAAGAAATGTGTCTATTTAAATATTTCTTGACTGCTGCTTCATTCAAACAGTTTAGATTTCTTCTTGCCATCTCCTTTTACTGCATTTCTTTAATATATTTTGAGTAGCTCATGTATTTCTGGAGGTAGCTTATCTGAATTTAAAGTTTTGAGGAGATATCAAAATCATAACTGTTTACTTGGGCATAAGGTGCCAAAATCCACACCACACACAGGTTTTGATGATAAGCACATCTCAATAGATAGCCCCAAACCATCAGATAAATAAAGATTGATGGCCTGATTCAACAAACTGCTGAAGTATATCCATAATTTAATGTGCATAGACACAGTTCCATGAAACTGCTGAACTGGAACTGGCTAAAGGAACATTAGAATTTGGTCACCAGGAGATTTCATGGTGTAAAGGGTTGGGCAACTTGACAGACCACGCCAGGTACCTATCAGCAGCTGTGCTGAGCTGATGAGAGGAGTGCTCACCTTCAGCTTGTGCTCGCGTTCCTTGGTGACCTTTGTGAGCAGTTTTGCCTTTTGCCGTGTTAATGCGTCCACCAAGGCATCGCACTGAGCCACGAGACAGGCTTCGTAATCCAGCCCGTTCTCCTACAACAACGACACAGTCATACCCATCAAAGAAAGCACAGTTTGCAGCTTAAGCTACTGCTCATACCTGCTTTTCTGTTCAGAAAAGATTACCTTTCAAGACCCTCAGCATTTTTGTTGCCTTTCTGATTTCATTACAGCTGTACCACTAATAGCTTCATGCTGCAAAATGAAACAGTAACATGCCATGCCACAAATGATCTTATTCAAAACCATGATTTACTGGCACTTTCCTGACGACAGATGTAGTACAACATAACATAAATGCTAAGTGTAACATACAGAGTGCATACATACATAAGAGGATTCTGCTCCAATCTGTTTTAATTATCCCACTGTAGCAACTTTGAAATCACTGGCTCTGTACCACAGCAATTAGAACAGAATTATGGACCAGAATCTGGTCTACTGGCTTATTACAAGGAAATTAATGAGGTACAAAGCCCTAAGGTTTGCTTCGAGTACTTTTTTAAAATAGCTAGCACTTGGCAGTGGAGCTATGTACTTGATTAGCTTTTAAAAAAAGAGACAACTTTCTATTCACATTATGGTAAAATTCTTTGCTAGGCAGAAACCAGCATGAGGTATACAACACTGAGCCTTTAGTAGGCTCTGGGAAAAATTTAGCATTAATAAATCCCTGGAACTGCTTCTGTAGTACCCGTTCAAAGGAAGACTCTCCCTCACCTCCTCTGCTCATGAGACTAGAAGGAGAAAATTTTCAAGATCCTCTTCCAAGGAGATGTTTAGGTGTGTTATGAGCTTTCCTACCAGATACCCCAATTTAAAAAAGAAAAAAACATCCTAAATGTGAGAAAATTTTAAACATGTACTGAAGGAGAAGCACTTCTTTGCTAAGACATTGTACTCCCCTAACTCATTACTATCTCTTAGCTCTTTTGCTTCCTACTCATTTGCTTTGTCTTCCTTATTTTGAGTTCAAATTTTCCAGCACTGTACTCCCTTCCCTCACTGTGTCCCGTGCATCCCGTTCTCCAGCTGATGAATGCAGGGTCAGTGTTCCCTGAGAAGCCCCCACTGCAGTCCCAGACCTGCTGGTGAGATGTGGGTGGGGGTTTATCTGGGGGTGGGGAGACACCAGACGGCTCAGCTCCTGCTCACAGGTTTGTCTTGGACTCTTCCTGTCTGCATCTCTCCCTCCTGGGCTGGGTATCACACCAGCTCCCCCTTAAGCCCATTTCCATCCCATTACAGCTGAAGTGCTGGTTTGTGCACAGAGCCTGAATCAGTCGGTGGCTGTAGTGCATCATTTCTCTCCTCGTTTTCTGCTCACGCATCAAACGGGTGTTTGGCGATATGCCTCCTTCAAGTGAGAAAGTATGAAATTGTTACAGCAGATGGGAAAATGGGAAAATCAGATCATGACAGCAACAAGGAGAAGCAAGGAAGCAACAGGAGCAATGAGTATCTGAAAAGAAAAGACCAAGAGATATAAAAGTGACCTCAGAGAAGAGAAAGGCAGGAAAAAAATGGGGGAAACATCAGATCTGCAAAGCAGGGAAAGGAAAAATAGATTACAAATTTGCAAATTACCCCAGGTAAGATGAAAGCATGGTTCCTGGTAGCTCTGGCAAAATCAGAGAGGAAATAAAGAGTGTGGATGGCTGCCTGGTCCACAGCAAATTGAGACTGGATAATAAATTCTGCATATTTCTTTCTCCTTTGTGTAAAAGTATTACTAAAATACATTTTTGCTGAGGGGTAAATGCCCATATGCGAGTGCAGCAACCATCATAAGATTTCTGCTGTAAATAGCCTGCTCTGAGATATGTGTGTCTGGCGATAAACCCATGCACAAAGGCTACATCTGTTCCCCCACAAAGTAACAGTACAAGAACTGGTTTTTGTCCAAATGTTAAAAGGCACAGACTGGCTCATGACACATCTAAACCCTTTCCCCTTGAAGATTGTGGTTGTACCAAAGCTGACTACCAGGAGCATTCCCTGCTATGTGCTAGCATCAAAGGCAGCTCGAACATCGCATGAGAGGAGTGCAAATTGTCAAGGGAGAAAACCATTCCAGGGAGCTCCTTAAGGGTTAAAGTGTGTGGGTGATCATCTTGGAGCCGTGTTCCAGCCTTGTTTTACTTAGGAATACAATATGCTGCTGATTAGTCCTGCCATTTTGATTTGCTGAAATTTGATGTTTCATTCAGGCCCAGGATGAACACGTGAGGGTCAGATTCAGACTTGTGCCCAGACTTGGCTAAATGTAGAGGATACTGCTGGATGTAGTTTCCTCTTCTGAGCTCTCCTCTAGCATTTTAAGCAATGAGCAGCATCAAATAAATGGCTTGGTCTTTTGATCCAACTGTAGCAGCTCCCTTATGCAGAGCAATTTGGCAGTGATTTTATTGAAACATATTAAAGGATTTTACAGCATACTCATAAATAGTCATAATAGGCCACTTCTAGGTTTCAGGAGGGAAAAATACATTTGTAATGGAGCTAGATGACTCAAAAAAGATTGGTGATAAACTACTGTTTTGGATGGGTTAGCCCATCCTAAAATAGCTGTTCATACCTACAAGAAGAAATGCTCTCTAGAGGTGCCTGTCTTTTCTCCTTGGACAGTGAAAGAAGTCTAAATGAATAGACTACATAACTATGTGAGCTACATAATTGTTAAATGGGTAAGTCAGCTGAGAAAAACATCACACTCTAGCCAAAATACAGCACTTTACAAGTGCCAGTCAGCGACTTGCACTGGTTTCTTTCAATTAAATAACCCTTAATTTTACCAGTTTCTCATTTTGGTGCGCTCCCTTCCCCACATGGCTGTGGGAGACTGTGAAGGTGCATTGTTAGGCTGCCCTGAGGCAGCCCAAGAGCTTGGGCATCTCTTGTACGAATTCATGCTCTGAGGTTTTAAGTGGAATACTTTAATGACTAAATAATAAACTTTTTGAATTTCTGCTTTGGTTTTCTGTTACTAACAAGCACAGGACTTGATGAAAGATGAGAAAGCAGCAGAGTGGGCTACTGAAGAGCAGGTGATGCATATCCCATCGCTGTTGAGCATTGCTGCAGCGGAAAACAAGTGTCCCCTCCTGGACACTGTGCAGCTCAAACTAGAGTGGCACATTTCCAGGTACATTCCACAGGGTGAGAAGGACCTTGAGGATCATCTGACCTCCAGCACTGGTGAGTCTAAATTTGATTGAAATTAAGGCTTGTTTCATTTTGGGTTTGTGCCCTCAATTACTGCACTCACTATGAGCTCTTTTTCTGACTATTAAATCTGGACAATTACAGGCATGAAAATAACTTACCCTCCAATAAATGACACATTTATTTAGCAGTAGTTACTTCTTTTTTTTTTTAGTAGAATATTCCTCTATTTTGGAGTATGTATAGGACATTCTTACAAACACTCTAATAGGCAGGCTGACTGGATTTTTTTTCAGAAATTTTTGCATTTTTAGGAAATGTAAGATGAAAAGCTAGCAGTAAATTTTGAATGTGTTAAAATGAGAATTTATCCTAAATGCCAAATTCAAGCAATTGCAGTCAGGGAAGAGCCTAGAAGCATGACTAATGGATTAAATCAAACACTAATCAATACAGCTCAGATGTACAGTATTGAGTATCAGCTTTTTGCAACAAACAGCAAACAATCTAGAAGCTAAGAGGGGGCTTGTGGGCATTATTTGATGAATAATTTTACCTAGCAAATCCATTAAAGGAAGGTCAGATGATTCCAGGAAAGATGAGAGTAGCATAGGAGACAAAGTCATCAAATAAATTATTCACTCAGTTCTATTGATTACTTATTATCAAAACAGATAATATTTTACAGTTACCTGGATCTGCTGCAATAAATTTTTCAGCTGAACCAAAAATTCTTTAGCTTCCTTTGCTTTATCTGAAACACCATTTAAAGCCTGAGACAGCTGCGCCTGCAAGAGAGAAAAAAGGAGGAGAAAAAAGAAAAAGTGATAAAATGCAAATGTTTTTCTTAGTAATCCTTGGATTTGATGATTAATAATGTGCCAAAAGGTTTGCATGTAGGCTTAATTCCACAAAGTGTTTGTGCTAGAAGAGAATAGTTAAGATTTTTACTGTAATCAGATATAATGAGGGTGAAATATGCATGTGGGGGCAGTCAAGTATTGTGTCTGCACATTCCACTTTATTGCAGTAACTTGGTAAGTCAAACACCTTTTTATAAAACAGCTACCCACATGCATAAGGAGGTAGTAGTCTTACACTTACACAGTAGAATCTGTCATGCTGAAAAATCCCCAAGTGCTTTCCAAAATGACACTTCTTTTTCATCCAAGTCTGAAATCTTTATAAATGTGGTAGATCCTACTAAACCTGAGATACACTAGGACTTTAAAGACAAATCTGTCTTCTCAGACTTCATAGTAATGTCCCTTTGGGGCTCCAGTTTCCTATGCTCCAACTCAACAAATGGGTGAATATTTCTGCAAAAGCTGGGGAAAACCCTTCCTCTAACTTTTGACCAGTAAGGCACATAGAATATATCTTTTTTAAGTCCACCCTCCAGGCCTGAACTTCCCTTTCCTCATCTAACACCTGATATCTCTAAGCAGAACCAGAGGCTTATCAATGAACTTTGAGGACAGGAAGGAAAGAGTGGTTTTGCCCCTGGCAGACCCAGTGATGCATTTTGGGGTCCCAGTGCCCTGAGATGGAGGACTATGACTGTAAGAATGATTAACACCCAGTTAACCCCAAATTTCTGCAAGATATGCTACTGTAGACAGATCCCTGTAAGTCTAGGAGTCCCAACAGAATTCACTAAGTGTACTCAAAGAGCTGGCTGATGTCATTGCAAGGTTCTGCACCTGGGATAGAGCAACCCTGAAAGTATGTAAGACTGGGGGAACAAGAGGCTGGAAGGTGGCCCCTTGAAAGCACATTAGTGCTAAAATCAAAATGAGAATATGCTTTACAAAATTCATTTGTAACAAATGTAAAGGGAAGGCACATTATTATGCCTGTTTCTCAATATTTAAATCTTTGCTATTTTCCTACACAAACCCTTGTTAATGCACGAAAACCTGAAACGATTATGTTTGATATTAACACTACAGGAGGCCACAGAAGCAAACTCCAGGTCCACGAAAAAAATCTCTGTTTTCTGCAAGATCAGGCAATCAAGACTTGAGGTCAGCTCAGCACAGACTGATCATGTTTGCCAAAGTTTGAAGCCCACCTTTTTTGATCACACTTTCTGTCCCACTCACAGGGTACATCTGAGCCTCTGATTTGTCAAGATGACACAGAACAAGTTTAAAGCAGAACACAACAAAGCAGCTGAGGTGTAAGCAAGAAAAAAATAGGTGGCAGAAACACTATATTCTCTGCCATTGACTGTCCTGACCAAATTGTACCAGGGAGTCAAGGGTTCCATTCTTTCAAATCAAAAACAACAGTTGGTCCCGACAAAAGTAAAACCTCCACTTTCCCAACATCTGCCCCAGCCCTCAAAGTGCATTTCACCAGATCAGAAGAGACAAAACCAGTCTGTGGCCATCATAGCAGCTGCAGAAAACCACCACAGGTGAATTGTAAGCAGCATATATACCAATGGCAATGGGCAGTCACTCCTGGCTCCTGGCACACTCCCACCGCAGAGAGCTGCAACAGAATCTCAGCCATGTCACTGTCTAAAGGACTCATAAGCAAATTGATCTGTTCATTAAAACCTGTGGTTGCATTAACTCGACTGCAGCATGAAGCAGAGTAGAAGACCAGATTTCCATTTGTGAAACCCACTTAGAGATAATAGCTTTGTTTTTCCAAACATTTCTAAAAGATACCTTGCAAATCAGAGGAATTTAGTCATGTACCTTTCATTGAAATCAAGTGGAGCTATATGACTAAGCCCTCAGTAAACCAACCAAGCCATAAAAAATGCCCTGTACAGCCAAAGCAATCTTTCATACCGCAGAAATATTTATTTTAAGCCAAACGGAGATGTAACAAGCTCCATTGACTGGGACAATTAATAACTCCTGACAAACGGTATTCCAGCTGGTGTTATCCTTACTTTAATACCTGGTATTGCAACCAATAATCTGAGGGCTGGAGATGGATACCAAGTTTCTATTTCCACCAATTACAGGAACACAGAGATCACAAGGGTAAGTAATTGAACCCAAATGGGCAGGGAAGACCTCTGATTTCAGAAAATGAACCAGATAATGGCCATGTCCTTTTTCAACCAAACAGCTCATGCTCATTTAGCTTGTCTTCCCTCAATCTTTCTTTAGCAGCAGATTAACTATTGATTAGACAAGCTTGTCCTGGTGTTGAATTTGCACAAAGCCCACATGTTTTTGGGAACACAAGTCTTTAGGTCAGGAAATAAAAGCAGGCATGTGGACTCCTACACTTGCCTGACTGCCCTTGGGCAGAACTGAAATGTGCCCCCCATCATTCCTCATATTCATAGGTCAGAAGACCTACCTAAATGTGATTACAATACCACTATACTTGCTAAGAAGACATGAAAGGATTAAACTTCAACAGAAGACTAAGAGTTTTGTTAATAACCTTGAACTGCTGGTCCAGATGCACTTTTTAGGCAAGTGAATATAATGAAGTCCAGCTAAACCAGGGGATTTTCATAGATTTGTGCCATTGAAGACTTGTTCTTATTTTACACCAATTTTACTTTGTCTGTAGGACAAGTTACACACAGCAGTGCAATGGGGAACCTGCACCACTAACAGGGGCCAACCAGTCCAGTACAGCTTTGGGATCAGCAGTGCAGCTGAGGGTGAGTGCACATTTCTTTGCATGGCCTGCAGCACTTCCTGGACAAGATTATACACTCTGTAATTTGCCACTAGTCACTGTAATAAGACCCAGACAAAGGAGGAGGCAAACAAAGGGCTAACACAAGGAAGGCTTCTTGGTCTAAGAACAAACCTTTCAGCTGCCTCTACCAGATATGCCTGGAGCATCTGGAGAGAACACATAAGCCTTAAATTATGTTTGGCATACCAGCCAATGTAAGTAATTTATGGTTTGGCCAAAGTAACTGCAGGTAATAAACTTGTAGAAATTGCTGTATCAAAGAACTATTTCTAAGCAGAAGTATCTAATTCCAAAACAATTTATCTGAATGAATGTGAGATGATAATTTAAGCTGCCTGGCTATACAGTTCCATTATATTTATTTTGTGCCAAGCACATTTTTCTGGAAAATATAATATTTACAGGAGCATAATTTCAGAGTCCCCAAATCATGTAATTTCAGGGTTTCTTTTCGTTAGAATTTTGACATTGATTGAATATGCAAATCAAGAGAAAAATCATGTTCCATGATACCTCAGTCGCAGAAAAAAAATGCAGTAAAAATACAAGCCAAAAGTTTTTGGGTTTTTTTCCACATTTGACAGTAAGAAAGAGAGAAAATAACTGATTCTGAATTTTGATTACACTGGACTTGTCATGTTCCAAAAGACATCAGTTTTAACTCAAGGTAGACCATACTACATCACAAGCTGATCTCTCCCAAACATTGAACTGCAAATTCAGACCCTGCTCATCAGAACAATTCTGCTTAGAAGTGTATTTTGACACTGGGATATATGAACAGCAGCTGCAAATGTTTAATCTGCTGCTTCCCGGCCAAGAGAACTTCTCTGTACAAACACTCATCGTGTTAGAGAGTAATGATGGCTGAGCTGCTGGCAGAACATTTAAACTGAAACACCTCCAGAAGAAGTTTGTCTTTCTTCTTGGATGGATAAACAATGCAGGTCACCCCAAGAGACATCTTTGGATCTTAAAATAGAAAGCAATTTTTTTGTCTTGCCAAATACTTCAGCCAATCTTGTGCTCAATCACTCCATGGGTGAGGGTGATGGCACTAGTTTTGATTTTGACGTTTTCTGAAAGGATCTCTCTGTGCTTTCTTTACTGCTAGCTGCAAGCAGAGAGTAAAAAGAAGGGAATCCTACAGCCAGCAGATCTGGTCAAGTTCTCTTTGCATAGCTGTGGGAGAAATCCTTTAACCGCAATACAGCAGGAAGCTCCAAAGGAATGTCCTCAGCTCTCAGGTATTGAAGTCCCCTCTCTAAGTTCATACATATGAACTAATCATTTTTCCAGGGTCCATCATTCTCAGCAAGAAAGAACTAGCTTCACACATATTTTTTAACTTCTAAGGCTATGTCTTGCTCTTTATTCACATGGTTGCAAAGCCTTATTTTTAGCAAGGAAAGCATGACCAAGTGACCCACCAGCTCCACCAGACCTCACTAAACTCCTGTGTAGCTAAGCAAGTGGCTCTGACCTCTCCACAAAGGAATCCAGGGAGGGGTAAGGAGCATCACTTGCAGGGAAGCATGAATCACACAGTGACAATACATGAATCAGAAAAAACTTTACTTGTCCCTAGTCCCCATCTACAATTCCTTATTTATCTTTGTATCATGAAAGCCCTTCCAAGCCATTACTCCTAGCTTCTTTGGGAACTGAGTGGGAAGAGACCTCTTTAAGACCCAGCAGAACACCCAGTGTCCATGATCATCGGTACCACCCTTTCTTGTCTAAAACATTTGGGTGGGTGTGGGCCACTCTCCCTCATTGACATACAGTTGTAACAGCTTGCAGAGTCCTGGATGAAAGAGAGGTGGTGAAAAGAAGGAACAACCACCCTGTCACCGCACAGGTAGCTGCTGCCACTGTGAGAGCATGGGAAAGCTGAGGACAGGATGGCCAAGGACCCTGTGGAAGGCAAACAAGTTGGTGAGATGGACTTGCTAATTCCAGCTATCTGCCTGAGACCTCACTGGTCTAGGTGAGGCCAACATGAGAGGGAGTCTGGGTTTTCCAACCCTCAGCAGAGGCTGCGGGGTCAGCAGGAAGTCAGGAAGGGCCAAAAACCTATGAGCACCATTCTGAAGGGAGAAAAGTCTGAGAGCATGGTGGACACGAAGGACCTCATGTCCCACAAACTGCACCCACCGTTGGGGCACTGGGATGAACAAACCGCAGTGCTGAGCATCACCCCAGCTCTGGGCATCGCCCCAGCTCCCAGCCGGCTGCCGGGACTCACCTTGTGCTGCTTCCACATGGCTCCCAGGGCCTTTACGTCGTGCTTGCTGTGCTTGCCCTCCTCCAAGCACTGGTAGCAGACAGGGCTGCGGCAGCTCACGCAGTACATGCTGTAGTTCTCCAGGTCGTGCTCGGCGCACGTCGGCAGCTTGCGGCCGCCGCCCGCCCCCTTCCCGCCGCCGCCGTCCCCGCCGCCGCCGGGGGCGCCCAGGTGAGCGGGCGGCGGGGCCAGGCGGTGCTTGGCGAAGGGCCCGCGGGCCGGGTGGCAGCGGAGCTGGCATGCGGCGCAGTACAGCACCTCGCACTGCTCGCACAGCACGGCGGCCGGCTCGGGCGGGCTGCGGTCGCACAGCTGGCACTTGGCGGCGGCGGCGGCGGCGGCGCGGCCCTGCTGGTAGCGCTGCACGATGGCCTCCAGCAGCCGGTTGCGCTGGAAGCCGCGGAGCCCGCGCTGGTCCAGGGACGCGCTCCGGTGGCACTGCGGGCAGGTGAGGGAGGAGCCGGCGGGGCCGGCGCCCCGCGGAGCCGCGGCCGCCCCCGGGGGCGCGGGCACCAGCGGCAGCACCCGCACGCCATTGGGGGACTTGAGGCTGGGCGTGTAGGAGCCGTAGCCGCTGTCGGTCTCGCTGTGCAGGCTCAGCTTGTCCGCGTGGTCCCCGCCGCCGCCGCCCGCCGCGCTCTCCGAGTCCGGGCAGGCGGCGGAGCCCGCGGCCGCTCCCGGCCCCGCTCCCGGCGCGGCGGCGGGCGGCGCGGGGCCCCGAGAGTGGAGCAGGGGCGGCAGGTGCTGCTCGCTCTCCGGGGTCTGCACGGCGATGGTGCGGGCGCAGGGCAGGCAGACATTGTGCGAGCAGGGCAGGATGATGGGCTCCCGGAACAGCGAGCCGCACACCGGGCACTTCAGCTCCTCTTCCATGGCCGCGGCGCGGCTTTGTGCGCGGGCTCCTCAGGCGGGCGGCGCGGGGTCGCCGCCGGCTCCCCCCATCCTCCGCGGCGCCCCCTTCGCCGCCTCCCTCCGCGCCGGGCGCCGGGGCGAGGCCGGGAGGGCTCCGGGCGCCGCCGCCGTCCCGCGCGGTTCAGCACCCGGCGCGCAGACAGCTCCGCACGGCCGCGCCGGCCCGCGCCGCGGGAGCCGCCCGGCGGCCGCGGGCTGCTCGGGCCAGGGAAAGGCTGCCCGCGGGCAGGCAGCGCGCCCGGACTGTTGTAACGCTGGTGTGGCATAGAGTAGTAATATATGGGGAAGGGAGGCGGGGGGCGGAGGCAGGGCAGGAGTAGGAAGGGGCGGGAAGAGCCCTTTCCAGCAAATAAAGTGGTCGCTCTCTCTACGGCTGGAAAAGGCCAAAACATTATTTAAAGGATCTCTACACAGAGATGTCTTCATATGTTTAAATAAAGCCATTGTTTGGGTAGCAGATTGAACGCAGGCGGGGTTTCGTTATCTCTAGTAGCCCTCTCTCCCGTCCCCGAATTAAAGGAAGATGCTCGCCAACAAACTAAGCTAGTGCCTCTCCTTCACACGGCTCTCACCATGCTGGAGCACGACCAAGATACACAAAATGTCAGGCATTGATAGAGGGAGGGATGAGAAAGGGGTTAAAAGGGAAGAACGAACCCCGGCTACGAGGGCTGTGGCTGGCAGGGGCGGCAGAGCGCAGCGAGCAGGGGACGTGCCACATCACCCCAGCTCCCAGCCCTGTGACCCCAACAGGAATCTGCTGCGAAGATAAATCATTAATGACAGCTGAGAGTTTATGAACTGAAAATAACCATCCTTAGAAGAAAGAAACCAGCAGCGGGAAATCCCCCATCTGTTTTGTTTACATATGCTTAGCGTGGATGTAGCACTGGTTTATTTCATAGTGAAGAGATTATATGTAAGAGTGATTTCACTGATTGTTATTATTGTTATTCGTCAATCTTGTTTAACAGCCACTACCATATTAAGCTCAATTCTATAAGTAGATACTAATTTTTTGTTTTGGTTTTTTTTTTTTAAATGCAAACTAGTCTTTTCAGAACAGCTGTTTACAAAATGAGGAACTAAGTGGTATTGAATGAAAAGAAATTTTAAAAAAGAAAATATCAAAAGAGATAACATATTAAAACATCATAACGTTTCTCAGTAAATGACAAGGGGTTTCGTGACACTGGTTAGGAAAGGGTTTTCTAGTTTCAGGGTTTGCTTTTGCCAGACTGTTAAAATGGTTGATGCACAGAAAAGGAGGAATGGGGTCAGAGAGTAGGAATATATTAAAGCTTCAAATTTTTTTCAGTCTTTCCTCTCTGGAGTTCCTTTGTGTATCTTGCCCAGCCACTTTCATGACAAGCTGAAAGGAAAAAATACTCAAGGGCTTTAAAGTTTTGTAGTTCCCCATTTCAGGGTGAAAAGCAGCAAGTTTGGCACATAGCAGAAACAGCCATGACCCACATAAACCTGCCTGTCATCTGGCCAGGTATCTTCTTCTTGTATGTGACCCCTGTGCTGAGATTGAGAGTTTCTAGACTGTGTGTTTGGGCTACCTCCAGCCAGAAACCTCAGTACTGCAAGAAGTGTTCTGAAACACCACTGATTTCACAGCTACCTTATGCTACTACATAGTAAGAAAAACCCGTGGGTGAAATACTGTTATCTTCATAGTGGCTGTTCTCTGCTCTACCATCTGTCAGCAGCAGGAGTGGATGTACTCTAAAGATTTCTTGCAGACCTATAGGGTAATCCAAGTAATAAATTTCAAGTCTATGTTGAAAGCCAAAATCCTAAAGGTAATTATGAATCATGGTAGCTTTTTCATGGACCTTTGACTTCTTTCTCTACCTGTCCTGTGTGGAAGCTGGCAGTGATCGTAACATGCATATAGTAGCATCCAGTCTGAGACATCAGAGAAAAAAAGGACACACAGGAAAATGGTGGAAATGTAAAGGTATGAACACCAAACCTGACCAGCTACATTTTATAGCTGCTTTTTAGCTGCAGATTGCTATTTCCAGAGTTCTAATACACTGAATTTTACATATCTATTTCCAATCCTACTCTAGAGTTTATTTATTGTTGGCACTTGACACAGGAAATGGCAAAAAAGAAACCATCTCAGAAGCACATTCTTTTTCATACACAACTATTCCTCTCTCCCCAAATCTGACTTCACCTGAGTATCACTACAGTAGGTGACATTTGAAATGGAGATTAAAAAGGTGATCTGTTCTTCTCTGTTTCTGTGGTGTGACTTTTACATCATTCTGAGTCTTTTTTAACCTGCTGAGTGAGTCTGAAATGCTAGTGCCCAAGGGAGGTATGGCTTTGAGACCAGGCAGAGCTACACATATTTACCTGTCCTACTGGTCCCAGAGCAGCCCTTGTTGCCAAGGAGTTGTAAAGTTTCAGTGCAGAAACCTTCATCCCTATGGCACCAGAGACTGCTGCTGGAAGTAGCACCTACCTTAGCAATATTTAGTGCTCTGATGAGTTCAGGTCGCACAGGACAGATTCTTCTCCTTATAAAAAGTATTTCTCTATATAACTGTGTTGCTGCTGATGGAAGTGAACAGTTAAAATATCACTGTAACTCATACTATGCCAGGAGTCAGAATGGAAACTGGTTTAAGAGTTGAAAAATGTCACTGAGCTTGAGCAGACTGACCTTGGAAATCCTTACGCTTGGTGAGGAACATATCCCACCAAGATGATTCCACTGATTTTAATCAAATGATTCAGAAAGAACTATTTGGTGTGAGCCTGAAATACTTGAGCCTTTACTATGTTTTGTAATCAAGGCTTTATTATAATGGTTGTGATCCTTATGATTTTTCATCTTTTTATGTTCAAACGAGTCTTTAATCTGTTAGAGCTGTAGCAGTGTATGGATAACCTAGAGACCCTACACTGGCAGTCCTAGCTTTGATCTTAATTTTAATACTTCAGTATTACTAGTATCATCCCCTTAAACTATTAACCTTTGTAAGAACTTATTAGCATCTTTTATATCCCACCAGTGGGGAAAAAAAAAGCCAATGAGGTTTACTTATAGATTTACATTAAAAAAAAACATAAGGCAAGTTGTGGTACAACCCTGCAGAAAGGAAAGATTTGATTAATCTTTCCTCTCTAGCTTTATTTCTTATGCCTTTTCATTCTGCTTGTTGTGACATTTTTGTTGACTTCTCTTTCCTTTTCTTGTATTTTTTTATATTTTATATTGCCCTCACATATTAACCCATTTTCTGATCCTTTTCCTTCTTTCTTTTCTCATTTTTTTTTTCTTTCAACAGCTGTCCACCAAGGTCACTTCACTTTATTCAGTTTTCTTCTTTTACCACTGCTGTTTCTCCATGGGGAATTTTTTGATTCCAGTATTCCAACATCGCTTCCGCTAATGGGCATCACTCCAAGCGCACATCCTCTCATCTGAAGGGCAACAGGGAAGAAAAAGGATCTTATCTCCACAGGTTCTTATTCTATTGAAGAAGGAGAACAGAGAAATATTCACAAGAGCAGAGAAGATGAAATGCGCTTGGGCTAAAGCCAGCAGTTTGTGTGGTAGTGTGAGCTGAAGAGTTCCACTGCCTTGTTAAAAACGCAGGGTGCTCAATTATCAGCAGAGGATGCCCTCAGCAACCACAGTGGACAACACAGCTGCACCTGCTGCCCCTCTCTGAATTTTAGGCTGGATTCTAACCAGTGGCTGCACACCCCACACACCTCAGCATTGCTCCTATGCATAATAAAAAACAGAGCACAATGTAATCTCTCCTGTCTGCTTGTTCTTCATCATGTTCTTTACCTAGACTCATCTTCCCAACATTACCAGCTCCACTTGGGGCTGACACTGCATATTCTGTTTGTGGGGTGATGTGGCAAAGAGGCATAGGAAGGCAGACTGCCACTGTGGCTTAGAGGAAAAGCTGATCTATATGGTCCATGGGTCAGGGAGATTTGGAAATGGCAGCTGTGCTCCTTGGGTTTGTAGATTTGCATTAGGTACATTATGTAGGTGTAAGAGTTTTGAAATTGATTTTGTTTGGTGCTGTTTTGGTTGGGGTTTTTTTGAGCATGTATTTAAGTAGCTATTATATTATTTAGGGTTTTCAAATATTTTCACATTGATCTGCCCATGAAAAGAGGGATGGCAAAGCTTGGCAGCAGCCCAGAACAGTGCCACAGCAGCATGGCCACTGATAAAAAGCTTATCTGTTGGCTAGCAGAAGACTGTATCTGTAATAGAAACGCAGCTACATATTGAATTTTCTCTGTCAGGGGAGTAAATCTGCCATGAAAAATGTAAATCACAGCTGAGGACAACTCCATTCAATGGAATTTTATTCAGAATGTCTGCTAAGTATATGTTTGTTATGATGCTTAAATAGCAAAAAATGGTGCTTCATCCTAAATATTGCTCAACAAATACTCACACTTCTAAATCTGCTTCAGCCATATAAGAATGAAATTCAGTACAAAGAAAAATAGTGCTTTAAACATATATGCCAACAAAAAGTGGTAGGTTGGCACACTCAAATCTCAGTAACAGGCCAGTTTCAATACTTCTTAACAAATTCATATTTAAAAGAAAGCACAAAGAAAGCACAAAAGGCACTAACCTATAATCAGGACTCTTGAAAAACAAGAGCTCATGTTTCTGTGATGCTGTAAAAATACATCAGCCTGCAAGACTTTGGAATTACTCCAGGGACATCTTGGCTTTCCTGCTGTGCCAGGAATCCTCTCTTTCTTGCTGCTTTTGTGCAGTGGAGTGAGATACTTTTCCTTCAATGCTACAGTTCAACTTGCAAGCAGCATCCTCGGGGGTGGTTGCTCTTTTGGGATGTGAGAGGATAAGAGCACCAGACCCTGAGCAGCTGCATGTGAGGGACAGCAGGGAATGGGGCCCTGCTGTGGGCACATTTCAGGTCAACAAAGAGTTAACATCCTCACAGTGTGATTGTTAGAGTTCGTGTTACATTTGCTGCCTTTTTAGAAAGTAACTGTAAACTTCTTCTAGAAATTATTTGGTTTCAATTGTATAACAGCATAGACTGGGTTAATGTTCCTCCTTTGTTCCCTAAGCCAGTTTGAGGAGAGAGGGTTGCAGGAAGCTGATCTGAGCATGGGTTTGCAGCCTGCCTCAACCCTCTGCACCTGTCCTGACATGGTTCCCTGATCCCTCAGCTGTTCCTATGGTCATTCTGTTCATGCCTCTAAAGAAAAGTGTACAAGGCACTTTAAGAAAGTCAAGGATTACATAAAATCCAAACCCGTCCCAATATCCTCTTTTGGCAGGAAGGCTGGAAGCAGGAAGGAAAAAGTAATGGCATCCCAAGCATTGTGGAGTGGGAGGGAGTAGACTAGGGACAAACACCCCCACAAACAAAACAAGGGATAAGTAATTTTAACATTGAAGCACCAGTGTTTCCTAAGAGCAAAGGAAGGGCTGAAGGAAAACATATTTGGAAAAGAATCCAGACTGGGTTAGGCACTTGTATATACAGCTGTAAAGTGGAGGTGAATTGCCACCATGTGGCAATCTCTTCTCATGTAAAGAAAACACACAAAGGGAGTAGGGCAGTTTGGTCCCTGAAAGGGTGGGCAGTGTTCTGTGAACTGGGCTGGGGAACTAAGCCAAGTGTGACTCACTGAGAAAGGCTTCTTCTCAAGAAGGGTGGGCCAAGTAGCTTTTCTCCTTTACTAAATGTAAGAAAAGACAAAAAGCACTATCCTTGTTTAGCAAGAGACTGCTAACAAGGAAATCTCCCTGAGCAATGAACAATCTATAAATACCCTGAGAGATGGGCTTTGCTCTTCTATTCTGCAAGTAGCTCAAGTGAGCCCTGAACATGTATTTGGAAGAACGAGAGACCCGTCAAACCTGCCTTCACTGTAGGTACTCGGACAAAATTTACATGGAGTTCTAGAGGGTTTGACCAATGCCTCCTCTATGTACTGTAATGCCATGCAGGAGCATCAAAAATGGGGAGCCTTGCAAGCTGCATTGAGAAATGAGGGGTAGGAGCCAAGAAAAATGTAGATTATAACTGTGAGTGGGGCCAGATTGACAGTTTGCAGAAACAGAGGCTGCCTTGAGCTTCCCCTTCTCTTTTCAGCTTTGTTTCTGATAAGTAAACAAGAACTCCCACATTGCTAGGCACGAGAGAATCAAAACAGGAGAGGCCTCTAATGTGCACAGGGACATCCAGTTGGGGATGAGATGAGCACTGTAATCCAGCATAAATCTGTGTCACCGCTGTACAGGAAGGTTCTTTCTGACACCACCCCCAGCTGCCCGTTCTCATCACCTCCCCTGCACTTACAGCAGCTTTCAGAGAGCCACAAGCATTAATCCAGACCAGGACAATTAGCTTTCAGCATCAGCATCTTGATTCAGAAGTGCCTGTGCCTCCACAAGGACAGGGGTGAGGAGGAATGGCCCTTGCAGCACCACTGAGAATTTGTACGAGATCCAAAAAGCCATGTCTGTGGTCTGAGACGTCAGCATCAGTCAAGTGGGGAGGCAAGTCCACCAGATGCCAAGCTTTTTTCATCAACACACCTCACCTACACGAGATTTATGCATCCTTCTCTTCAGCAGCCCATTGAGCTGCCCAGTAGGAGGGAGCAAACAGACGTCAGCCAAATCAATCACACTCACACCAGCAATGTATTCTTTAACTTCATTTAGTATTACGTTTCCTGATTTGAAAAACATCTTCATTCTGCTTTTGTTCTCTCTTTCCCTTTGTTACGTTTTCCTTTTATCTATGACAGCATCTTTGAACACTGTTATATAAGCACAGAGATTCTGCTTCCCTCTTCCTTATGTTGCTTTCCCTTGCTACTCTTCACTACTCCTTGATGTAGAGAAACTCCCTTGATCCTTCACCTTCCCCTCCTGACTCCTTTGCAGCCTTTCTGCCTTTCTCCCACTACTTGTCTCACAAACAGAGGCCTCCTCCTTCCAAAGCTCTGCTTGTTCCCCACTTCACACTGAATCCAGCCCTGGCTGGGGGTTAGCCCCATGGACAAGAGGGAAGTAATCTAAGGAACATGAATCCTACAAAGAGGTGGGGTTTATCCCATCACTCCTCTGTACCGGCTATGGCAAGAAACCCTTATTCAAGAGAAGAAAGATGTGTCTGTCTGTCCCTTGGGCACAAAGGATTGTCCTTTTCCTGCCCTCACTGCAGAAGGACCATCCTGATGATTGGGTATGATGCTGACCAGGAGGTTTTCTTTGTCACATTACTGTGATACAAGAGGCAGAGGATCCTCCCTGGGGAGAGCCCCTTACATAAGAGATTTTATTTGTCAGTGTGCATTGCCAAATGCCAGCCCAAAACAGAAGCACAGCAGAGAGGTTTGTGTAAAAATAAAGAAAGCAGCATCACTCAACTCCTGTGCAGCTCCAGCAATCTGGGTCATGGAGGGAAGCTGTCACCATTTCGCCTACCGAGAAATTCTAATGTAGAAGAAATGCAAGGCCATCTCTGGTCTGGAATCAAAAGGTAATCAAAAATCAAAAGAGCACTATGAATCCCACAGACACACCAGGCAGTCTGGTCCATATTCTAAGTCTTATTTACATCAAACTTTGCACCATTGCATCCACTGATTTCAAGTGCTTGAGCTTTTTTTTTTTTTTTTTTTTTTTTTTATCATAGCCTGTACATATCATGAAGCATGCACAGAATCAAGTATAAACACCAGCTAGTTCCTCTATATGCTTCTGCTATTGTCCTGTAGAAATGGCTAATACACTTTCAGGCCTCCTGTTCATTCCTCAAGCTTCATAATTTCCCAGTACACATCACATGGGAAACCAGAATTCATATATTGCACTCCTCAAAAAAAACCCCCAAACCATTACCAAGCTGATTTCAATTTTCTTCTTGTACTTGCTTTGATACCCACTAAGATAAATGAAATGGCAATATTTGTGAAATACCCAATCTACTGCATGTGTATTTAAAATCAAATCTGTCAGCACATTACCCCAGCTGTAGAGATTAGTCAGAATGTCCCTCCTCAACTTTTCCCTCCTAAGTCTCTAGCTGGGCTCTTGCTTCTTATGAGTTGATTCCACTTTTAATTTTATGTTTCCATCAATAGAGAAGAGTAAAACAGCTGGAGGGAACAGATAAGGGACTTAGTCCACTACCACCATCATCCAACTCCAAATTGGATTGACTGGCTGAGTGCCCCCAAATCCTCCATGGATACACAATTTAATAGAAAGAAAAAGACTCCACACACAAAGAAAAATATGCAGAAAATAATAAGACCACTTTATGAAACATAATAGTTTCAGCAATGTGCATATGATTATATCCTTAATTCAAATGAAAAGCAACAGACATCCTTTTATGTTAGCCATGGAAGAAAAAACCACAGCTGATGATTTCATTTGTCCTTTTACTAAATTATTTAATTTTATCAAGCTGTTATCCAAGGAAGAACAATAAAAAGGGCCATATCACATCAGCCTAACAATGAATCTGGTCCACCTTATCTGTGACAGCAGCCAATAAAGGGAACAGGGGGAAGTGCAAAAAAACAGATGGGCAAAAATGCTAAGGAGAATTTGAGGAAGATGAAAAATAGGATAAAGCAGGTGGAGGAACTAAAATAATTCCTTTAGTTAGACTGAGGCTTTACTCCCATGGATGAGCACACATGGATTTCTAGAGAGGCAGCTCCAAGCAGGATCAGTGCTCACAGGGAGCAGTGCTCTGGGCTGTGCATGACTGGTCCCTTACCTGATGGCAGCAGTGGAGATCAGCTGTCCTGCCTGCACAGGCAGAGTCTCAGGGATTTGGCCAAACATTAATTTTTAATTTGTTTTTCCTTTTAACTTGAGATAGTGCCCCTAAGATTCAACCAGTTTTAACTTCAAACTGAAATTATATATCTTCGAAGTATGTGTTGGTGTCTTCTATAATTGCTCAGTTAATGAGAAAATTAGGATTGTAATAGTCCTACCAAACTCCTTTGTCCCAAACAAGGCATATCTCTGCCCTGCTGCTATGTTGTGCTGGGCCCATCTCTCCCTCTCACTAGCCTCCTTTAAATTATTCCATTTGGCTTCATTACTTGCTTTCCCTTTATCTCCTAATAGGATGGTGAGCCCCTGACCTCTTTCCAGGAACTCCGCTTGAAACCCAGCCTTTCCAGACTGCCAAACTTCCATTTGCTCCTCACTTCTTCCTGCTGTGCCATCAGTCTCATCAGCCTCTTTCTAAAAATTGAGATTTTGATTTTCTTTCTTTTTTTTTTTTTTCTGTTAGGAAAACTCAGCTTAGCCTATTCACTGCTCAATCACCACAGTAGTTGCTGAGTAACAAAGAATCAGTGGAACATTACAGCATTTGTAGTGGCTCATTTAACAGCACCACAAATGTTTTGTATAAGGAGAGCACCGTGATTTCTATTTGTTCCTGATATTTGGAATATCTCCAGCTCAAATGCTTCTGCGTTTGGATTTTTTCTTTTTTTTTTTTGGCTGATTTGGTAGAACAGAGTCTCCATTCATGATATGTGCACAACACAGGTTCCCATGCAAGAAATGGAGAGTGGGAATGATTACACGTGGAGACCGTGGCTCATCCCTCCACGGGGCAGGTGCCTTCGGCTGCAGGGATCTGCTGCCCACTGCCCTGCTGTGCCCAAGCTGCCCCAGCAGCTAGCAAGGTTACCCCTGACATCCCCCTTCAGGTGGGTCAAGCTGGCTCCAGGTGGGAAATGCTGCCTGCAGGGACTTGGCTGCCTGAATTACAGCAGCACCTGCAGTGGGGGCTGGAGAGGTACTGCAGATGTGAGCACAGGAGGAGAAGGGGTGCAAGCATCATTCCCTGGGCAAAAGGCCAGGTTGCACAAGAAGTCCCCATCCCCACTCACTGCCCTACCTGATTCTGGGTGTCAGGTTATTCCTGGCCTTGCTGGCAGCCCTCTCAGTTCCTACGATGGCTGTGGGTAGTGATGTTAGCTGACATTCACTTGTAATTGGCCCTCATCCCCAAGGACACAGAGCAGAAATAAGGAAGGCTATACTATAAATGTACTGAAATAGGCCACACACCCTTGTCTGGAGGGCCCTTCATCTCTCCTGACACTGTCTTGCCCAGGGGGACAAATGAGACTGCAGGTTCTCCGTGGTGCCTGTCCCAGGCACATGGCCAGGAGCAGCCTTCCCCTTGCACTGGAGATAGTCCATCACTGGCCTCAACGTGGGCACTGATCTTCTCTATGGCCTCTGGTGCCTTGAGGAACATTCCCCTGGTCCTTCTCATCACCTCAGTAACTCCCTAATACCGGCTGGATCACTTTGGGGATTGTTGTGCAGGGCAGTGGGTTCGACCATTTCTTCAGTGGAAGCCATCATTACCAATATTCTAATCTGAGGTGCAAGGGCCTGTGACAAACACCCCCTGCTCAGGCAGAAGGCTGGACCTTCTAAGCTTAAAACCAGGTGATACACAGGTTGGCTTGTATTACTACCTGTGTGTAGTGGCATCATCAGTGACATCATTATTTGAGACAACAGAGGTCTCAAAAGAGGAGTAGAATGTTTTATCATGCATGTAAATTTCTTGTGTGGGTGTATGTACATAAGATGTACCTGTTGATCATCTCTGAGTAATTACAGGTGGCTTTTCTGTATTTCCATCACAACCCAGATAGGGTGTATGGGAATTAGGGGTGAATGAGGTCTGCAGGAATTCTAGGAGGGGCTTCTGAGGTGACCCCAGTGAGATAAGAAAGACACTCACCTTCTGCCTGCCTCTTCCTCTTTAATATTTAAAATTTCAAACAGTTTTACTTGGCCGATTTTCAGTCCACTAATAATAATTACAATGACAATCGCAACATCACTGTAAGCCATAAACAGTGGGTTTGTGATGTTCTAAGACACTCCATTAGTTGAATGGTATTATAAAAAAAGTTCAAATTTTTTTCTGCATTTTTTTAAATTGTACATGTCTCTGTAAAAAGTAAAGACAGTATGCTTTGACTCTGTAATATAAGAAAAGCAGCTGCCTTGACCTTCCAGCAACACAAATAGAGCACAACAAACTGTATACATATACACACCACCCTCGGTCTGCAAAGCTGTTAAAAAATACCTATTTTACATTTAGTCACTAATTGCTGTTCAAGGTTTCTCTCTAGATGCCCAGGGATGAGCTAAACATCACTTTGATTACAGAGTGGTGCATTCCCCATATCAAAAGCTAGCAAAAGTAGTTCCTTTGATAGCTAAAGAAACAGCCAGTGGTGATTAAAACAAGCAAATGTCCTGGGGAAGTGTTTGAAGTGAACTGCAGGCCCTGATCAAAGCACAGGTACTGTAAGCACACAAGGCTAGCAGGAAGAAATCCTGTTTTATTAGACCAGCACACACTACTGGAGAAAATGGGCAACTTTTCATACAAGAGCCTTTCTTCAGCTCTGTCATTTGGTGTAATAAAAGGTGTTGTGTTTTCCTACCTATGTTGTCTCTCTTCTGTTCGCAGACCACTGCTGAGCCAGTACTCCTGCTGCTATAGCAGAGAATAGTCTTGCTGGCAGACATGATTGATGCCACACAGTCCCACACTTTAGGGGAATACTCTCAGAGTTTAATTATTCCAGTAGAGAAATGCAACGAGAATTTATCTGAATTATTGAAAAAGAGCTCTCTTAGAGAAAAAAAAGAAACAAGCAGCTGAAAGATATATTTTTCAAAACCCAACAATTCCATTGCAACAATAGCAAAAATCTATTTTCAACATGATTCAGGTTTCCACAGAGCAAAGCTGTCTATAGTCTCTGTCTTCTACAATTGCTCTCTGGCTTTGTTCAACTTTATTCCAGTGGCTTCAGATACTTGTTTCTTAATCTGTAGCTATGCACCCCTCTGCCCTACCTGTCTATCTGTTTGCCAAACTGAGGCAATAAGAGCTCTTCTGGCACTTTCTCTCAAGATCTGTGAGATTGACAAGAAGCACATCTGACGGCAAGTAGAAAGCTGAGAGGAGCCCTCTCCAGCTCACATTTGCAAGGGGTTCATTGCTTCTCAGCGTTTCCTCCTCTCTCAGCAGCAGCTTCCTCCATCCTGAGGCCTTGCAATCTCTGCAGGGAAGGAGGCTGAACTGCTGATAAGAGCCTGAGCCATGTGAATGGCAGAGGGACAACAGTGAGATGGGAAGAAGAAGGGAAAAGTGATTAACTAGGGTGAGAATTCCTGCAAATGCAGTGCTTGACATTGAGGTAGGCAACAACTTGAAGAAGAGCAAGCCTCAAGTTCATGTTTTGGCTACAGAAGGACATGAAACAGATTTTGGGATTGGAATTAATTTCTCTTGAGCAGATAGTTGGATGCCCTAGAAGGCCGTGGGATAGGACTGAACAGGGGGAGGCAGGCACTAGTCCTGGGAGGTGTGTGGCTCTTCAGTAAGTAGCTTGTTGAAAACACCTCCCCTTCAGTGGGCTGTGTGAGAGGTTCATCCAGGGGAAAAAGAAGACAAGGCCAAGAAGGACAAAATGTTAATCCAAACCTTTATTTTTTGTGCCACTAAACTAAATTCATTAGTGAAAAATTTTGATTGAAGGTAATGCTGATACATGCTCCAGCTGTAAATCTGCCAGTTTGCTTCCAAGCCGTCTGTGATCAGAGAAACATTTTCCCCATCCAGCTCTGCTGCCAAACAGGCAGGCAAGCAGGAGTGACACAGGGTGGCTGACTAATTTCCAAATGTCAAAGTTTGCCTTTAACTGTGTCCCTCTTCCCCACAATTTTAGAGAGGTAGAACTACCTGTTTGTAATGGCTTGGGCAAAAGAACTGTTATTGCTCTTGGCACACTGGCTACCAGTGCTGACCACTGCTCCTGAAGTCTCATCACACAGTAATCCCTAAGGAATGCATCTTCATCTGTTTCTTCAGGGAATTTTTTTTTCTCAATCTGTGCAATATTTTGTGAGCAAAATACTACTGTGAATTCCTGAGTAAATGTCACTTGCACTTTTCTTGTCAATAAAGAGTGAGTTCTTGCTACAGATCCTGGCTTTGTAACGTTTATTTATGGCTTTGTACATGTTTATTCCTCTTACAGACAGACACAGTACCCTGTGTAAAAGACTCTCTCCAGAGAGCAGGTAAATAGTTTAACAATAACACATCACCAAATGTATTTTGTCTCAGTCCAGAGGCAGAAGAGACAGTATTTCCCCAAATAAACACAAACCTTCCATATTCCATCAGACAAACACCTGGGGAAAGAGATGAAATTGTAACCTTTCCCTGAAAGCCACTGAAAGTCCTTTTCTGTCTAGGACATGGCACAGTCATGCAGACATCTGTGACACATTAGACCTAGACCATGGTCTGTAAATCCCCAAAAGCTCTTAATGAAAGATTGAACTCTGCAGCAGTCAAAAGTCAAATGCTGAGATGTGTGCTGAAGAAAACAAGGAACCTCTCCAACAGCTGACAATCAGAGTGGCAGCAATGTCCATCAGCTAGTGCCCATCATCAGCTCACGCTGCAGACTGTGAGATGCGTGAGATGCAACTGTGTTCTGCTGAGGCTGTAACACCTCTGAAAACTCTCAGAGTGATGTAAAATTGGATAACCCCATCTGTAAATCACATCCCAAGATAAGAAAGATATTAAGCTGCTAGAGAGTGCCCAAGGGAGGGCTACAAAGATGCTGAAGGTCCTTGAGGGGAAGACATATGAGGCGTGGCTGAGGACACTTTGTTCAGCCTGGAGGAAAGGAGGCTGAGGGGAGACCTCACTGCAGCTACAGCTCCCTTGTGAGGGGAAGAGGAGGGACAGGCACTGATCTCTTCTCTGTGGTGACAGTGACAGAACATGAGGGAATGGCCTGAAGTTGTGTCAGGGGAGGTTTAGGTTGGATATTAGGAAAATGTTCTTCACCCAGAGGGTGCTTGGGCACTGGAACAGCTTCCCAGGGAAGTAGTCACAACACCAGGCTGACAGAGTTCAAGAAGCATTTAGACAACACTCTCAGGCACAGGGTGTGACTCTTGGGGTGTCCAGTGCAGGGCTGGGATTTGGACTCAATCATCCTTGTGGATTCCTTCCAACCTGGCATATTTGTGATTCTGTGATATATATCCATAAACATAAAAAAGTTATGTGGAAAGGTGCAAAGAAACATGTGAATGGAAAAATAAGAGCTCTTCACTGCATGAATTAATAGAAGCTTGAGAAAAAAACAGGAAGGAGAGCTCACTCTCCCCTACATGCATTTCAGCATAAATGTTCTTCTTTTTCTCATTTCTCACTTCGTTTGGCTTCTCCTTTCACTATGCTGACAATTTTACTTACTGTTTTAAGGGTGTTATTTTTCTCCACATGGTTTCCAGAAAACATTTATTTCCTTTTTCCACATCTTTCTTTTATTTCGTTATTGTCTCACTGGTTACATGCTTCACCATACCACTGGAGCAGTGTCCTCCAAATACACACTTCAAATTTGCCTATTCATCCTCATTATTTTTGCTCCAGCAAAAGGCCCAATGACTTTAAACTGAGCTCCTCCTTCCCTGCTGAGAACCTGACCTCAAAAGAAGCTTTTCTTGTTTCTTTACTTCTTTCTTATTTCATTGCTTCTTTTTCAATGTCATTGTCTCTCTTTTCCACAACCAAAACAACCTCCTCAAAGCTGCCCCTGTGTTTATCATCTTCCAACATGTCCCTCATTGAATTTCCCATAAGGAGCCCTGCGAAAATCATGAGACCCATAGAAACCCCTGCCACAGTGATGAAAAATGGATTGGCTCTACCTGTGCTGAGAGTGGGAGAATAATTCAGCCTCTCACATCAGTTGTGAACTCTGCTGCTCACGTGGTCTTTTACAAAGACAGTAAACCAAGTACAGACTCCTGTAGAGAAAATAAAAGCTGGAAGGGCTCCCCTGGTGCTTCACACCATACTAAAGCTTCAAAAAGGTAGGAAAAAATACATTCGACCTTTGCAAGACAAGGAAGCACAAGAAAATGTTGCAGAATGACTCATTTAAAAGAGTTTGAGAAATGTGAGGAAATAGACAATGCTGGGTTAAGATGCAAATGTGATACAGAGCAGGGTGGTATAAAACACAGGAAACTTCAAGAAAAAAGAAGGGGACTGGGAGGAATTGAAGCCGGTGAATTCAAAATTAACCCAAATGTTGCATATATGGAAAATCACAACCAAGTTGGATTAGAAAGGCTTAAATCTGTCTCAGCACCTTGCAGCTCCAGGTTCTCTAACAGGGTTTGTCCCTGGACTACAAAGACTTTGACAATTTAAACTCTCTGTAGCTTTATTAGTTCTTTGTCCCATTTTGCTGTCATCCTAAACTAGGTCTAGCACAATTTAAGTTGCAGAGGACGTCATAAGGGAATATTCTTGCACACAGGGCTGTAGTCTTTTGAAAATTGTAAAAGCTTAAAGTAGTTAGCAATTTCCCAACCACTGACATCAATAAATTATATGAGGAAAGAAGGCTGAAGGAACTGAAGTGAACCGAGTCCCTGGATGAAGTACAAGAAAAAGAGGACAGGCACTTCTGTTGGATTATCAGAGCAAGGGCAGGAGAAAATCTGATCTTCTCATGGCTCTTTGGGCAGGTTATGAGGTACAGCCATGGCTTGCTCTGAGGCAAGGGTACTAAACTAAAGATTTGAGCTCTTCCTGCTGCTCGTTCGTGAGGCACCATGAATGAGCAGCAGTTCTGGTTGGATCATGAATGTGTCCCTCTTTCACTGAATAGCTGACCTGGTACATAAAAACCTGTGACACCACCACTGACATTTATGTATGTAATTAATTTCACAATAACAAATTTTCCAGGTGAAGCTTTTGCTCAAAACCAGTGGATTCTGTTACAACTGTCTTAACATGGAGCCTGTTTTCTCTAATGGTTCATTAAAAACAGTCAGTTCTAACTTGATTTTTGCATTGTTTTTATATAACCATTTGCTTCTATACCAGAGAACAGATGATGCCAGCTAAACCCAAATTCATGACCTCAGATTACAGTGAGGTTGAATTAAGTGATGCATTTAGCCTAGCTTGGTAGTATTCTGTTCCTTCCGTTTCAGATAAATTTACCAGTGATGATCATGGAGTATTAATAAACTGATGAGGTTTAATTTCTTCATATAGTTGTGAGCTTCCTACCTGATAAGCGTAAAAAAAGACTTGTTAATGTCATTATTTTTAATCACCTTTTAACCTATGTTGTTCTTGTTTATATCCCACTTATTTAATTTTTTATCGATCTCCTCTCTTTTATGCCTAAATACCAGTAGAAATGAAGCAATGTGTGAAGGCTGAGAAAAATTACCATACAAGCAATATTTAAAAGAGTGTGGTTGTACAGTACTCCCAGTGTAAACTAGGAGGAGAGGAAGAGCCAGGGGGATTAATTGTTTGTACAGGCTGGGCTGCCTCTGTCATTCAAGAGGACAAAATAAAGACAGTAGGGCATTGCCAGGCTGCACTTCCACCTCCATCTGAAAAATGCCCAAGGGGAGTTATGCTGTGCTAGCTCAAGCTATTTTCCTTCCCATCTGCTCAAGCTGATTTAGAGAAGTGCATTACACAACCTAACTGCTATGCTGAGGTTCAAATGAACGTGGCAGTGCACTTAACACTTCTGGGAGATATTTTGAGGAAAAGGAGTGATTTCATAAAACCAGGCCCTTCAGTCTGAGATGGTAAAGGTATTGCTATATGGCTATTAGAAGAAACAAACAAAAACCTAGCAGGAAACCCCCACAAAACAAAGCAGAAAGCAAAAACCAACCCAAAACAAACTCTTAAGAAGATGAAGATCAGAATTGAGAAAGGCCGAACCACACTCAAATGTATCAGCAAGATGGAGCAATAGTGTGAAAACCAGTGAGGATGAGAGTAAAAAGCCCTTGCCTGCACAGCTTGGGCATTTGGTAGCAAAACACATGTTATCTCACAGCAGTAATCCAGGACATGGTCACCTGCTGTTCTTCAGATCGTCTCATATCACTACCAGTATCAAAAGTAGCATTTATAAATCATACATTAAGTTCTTGCCCTCACACTAAAATGAAAAAACCCTACACATTTAGTGTCTGTTTGTGAAATGTGATGGAACTTGGTTATTAATAGTGCTTAATGAAAGCCTTCTTCAAGTTCCCTACATTTTCTCTTATAAAACTGATTGCTTCCTTTACACAGGCTAGTATTACAAATAACACCATCTTTCTTCATCCTTTTTTACGTGACTCTTACGCACCTCCCAGGTTTATTTGGTGAATCAGTATTGCTCTGAAGACTGAGGTCCCCTAAGGAAAAGCTTGACAGCAAGATTGTTTATCAGCTCTCCTCTGAAACATCCAACATGCAGACACCAGAGGCATCCTGCTGTTTCAGACATAGGCTCTAACACAATCCTCTCTACAGCTGAAGCCAGTGGACAGACTGACACTGAATTTCATGGGATTTGGATCAAGCCTCGTGGGGCTTATTCTAGGAATTACAGAGATCTCCAGAACATATTATGAAGCATCTTCCTATAAAATTTTGGAAAGTATCTTTAATTGCACACTTCTCACAGTTTTAGCTAACTGTGGCTTTGTTGATACTTCACTAAATGAATGAGAATTAAAAGTAATTAATTTTCAGAATCAAGTCAAGAGCAGAGACAGCAACATATTTCAGTTCTGAGATTATTAAAAAATCATGGTATTTATGAGTTACTGTTTATCTTCTGATCTATGATAGTTCACCAAAGTGATTTCAAATTATCATTTTACCTCTTTCTCTCTCTACTTCAAAGCAATATCAGAGAAAACCATGACTTGACAAGAATAAAGTTGGTAAATATAAAGGTCTTCATCAAAAGAGTGAGTGCCACAGAATGCAAGTAACCTATTTTCAAAGCACTGACAAAATTATTCTATTCCAGAAGTTTTCATAAGCATTGAAAAATAGAAGAGATGGTTCTTGATTTCTTTTCTTACAGTTGAATTTTGACAATAATGATGAGATATCTAAAAGTTATTCCAGGTCACTGGTTTTCCAAAAAGTTCTGAAGACTCATAATTAAGGAGCAATTGCACTCTGAAAGTGATTTAAAAACAGTAAGTTGAATTCAAAGCGTGCATACCTTGCACTCCACATCTTATTTCTCATAGTATAGGAGTTTGTGGCTTTGTATAAATGACATTTGTTTATGCTGTCACAATTTTAAAATAGGAGCTAAGAGAGAAAGGAGGCTAAGAAGGAAGAAGTTGCTTGTGCCTGTCCAATCTATAAACAAGATCTTCAGAAGGTTTCCACCACTTCTAACCCCTTAGCATTCTTTAGAGGTGCAAGTGGAAATAAAATCATTGATGTGCCTTAAAACTGACTTTTATTTTCATAGCAAGTGTTGGGCTTGATAGCAATCCCATTTTTGATGGTTCTTATTCAGGCAGTCTCTGTAGGCTTCCATCTTCCCTGGACAACTCAACAGAGAAAAGCAAAGAAGCCTTTAGATTATATTTGCCAAATGGAATTACTCTTGTTTTTCCAGACTCACCAAAAATACTTCAGAAATCCTTGTTTTTCCCTCCAACTCATTTGTATACCTGTTCCTGTCAGTGGCTGATTAGGGATCAGCTTGAACTGATCTTATTTCCAGCTCTGATGTTTGGACTCAGCAGCTTCCCCTCTTTGCGGATATTTGCTGTCGCATTTCCCCCTGCAGGGGTTTTAGCCTTTTGTTTTACTTTTAGGTTTTCATTTCCTTTTGCAACCTCAACATTTACTGCAGATTGCTTTTTGGGTGAGGCTCTCTGTGTGCCATGCTCCAGATGGCACCAAGTTGTAAAATGACAAAGAATTGACTGGATTATTATATGGTTTGATCCTGTCACATCTGTGTTGTCTCCAGTGTTGCAGCAGGTGCCTAAGGTGTGTGCAGGAATTGCTGCACTCCAGCACAATTCCCACCTGGCAGTGGCAACTGTTGGCATTACAGTTACTCCTCAACGTCTCTCCCAATGAAGAACAGCTCTTCAAAGCTGGAGGAACTTCAAGTAGGGAAGATGAACTGAACCGTTCGCTCAGTCCACATGTCAGCCTGGGACAATTGTGTCTGTCTGTAATAAATTGAAAAGCATGATTGTGTTGAGAGGTACGTGAGCTCAGCACATGCTGATAAGGATCACCCTTCCTCCTGGCAGGCACATGCAGTTCTTGGGCAGGAGACAGAGAAACAACCACACAGTTTGCACTGCCTGAGAGGGGCTTTTCTAATAGAGAAGGGGAAAAAGAGGGGTGGATTGCTTTCATACTATTTGAAATGTAAACTGCTTTGATACAATTTCTCTGCCAAGTTCACATCAGGTAAAAATCTGGTATCATGTACTTACACCAAGAAGCTATTTTCAAGCATTATGTTTGCTGCATAGAATGTATTTAATTTTAAAATACTGTCAGTATTTAAAAGATATTCCTTTGTCTGTACCATTAAAAAACCAGGTTGCCCATATTAAATAAGGCCCAAACTTGTTGCTGTTTAGGTACTACATACTAAAATGTTGCAAGAAGCAATGATCATAGTTCAGCTAATAGAACATCTGCCTCTGAGTCAGTAATTGCCGAGTGTCCCTGCACTGAATTTAGGGGTCACTGTGGCTGCTGAATGTGCTGTTCTCGTATGAAATATGAAACAAAAATTCTAGTGGCTTGTTGGCCATTACACAACTGATGACAACTTTCATCAAAGACTCATAATAGCTTTGCTCCTCTAACTGTGCCAGGTAATTACATTCTCTCTACCTAAATGAACTTTCAATTACGTAGAGTACCTTTCTCCTCTAAACCATTTAGAAATAATGTTACAGACTGTTAAATTATTTCCCCTGTCCCATCTCAGAGGTGGCTCAATTTCAGCACCAGACCAGGAGATCCAAGTCCACACGAGGATGCTTGCCTCAAGCTCTGGCCTGGCCTCAATTCTGCTGGCTGCTGTGCTCTCAGGTACCACCATAGCCTCATCCATCCTGTGCAACCCCAGCTGTGCAATGAAAAGGCCCCACTGAAATTTGCTCATCACTCTCCCTTCTGAGTGCCTGCAGAGGAGTGCAGCCTCTTTGCAGCACAGGCAGAGCTCCAGGCAGTATGGGACAATGGCATTTGGCACAGCTGAACTGAAGGGTATGAACTGGGGCTTTTTACAGCCTCAGTCTTGAACTGAATTATTCAGCAAGTCGGTTCAGGCACAAATCTGTCTTCTTGCATTGCAGCAGAGGAAAGGTCATGTTACAAGAAACACAGGTACATCTGAATATAAAATTATGCCCCCACAGCCAGCATTATAGCCATTTACAGCTGAAGAGGAATGTTTATCTCCTGAGCAGTGTAATCTACATCTATCTAGTGAAAATGTTATCTAACAGACTTCCATATTCAGCCTGGAAAAAAAATCTCATATACACATTTGCTAAGGGAGAACACAGAAGAAAAAAAGCAAGAAACATTATCTCTTTGCTAACATCCCCTGATATAATAGCACATAGAAACTTTCATGTTTGTTCCAAATTACCGTTTCACAAAGAAATAAAGAATTATTTTTTTTAAATTACCAATGACCATTCCTCACTCAAAAAGGCTTTGAGGCAGATACAAATTGCTGGAGAATCTGCAATATACTGCACTCTGCAAGCAGAAGTCCTTCCCACTTCTGGGCACCTGCAGCCATTCCTGCTCAGCAGCTTGATTCCCGCTGTGCCGTTTTGCCTGCAGATTTACAGCTCCCATCATGTTTACCTCAGGTGACCTCAGCCCAGCTTAGACAGCATCCTCCAGATCTGACCCCAATGCAGATCTCACTAAAGGAAAGGGTCTGCTCAGTGTCACTGGGATAACAAGACAAATACCTTTAAAGCCTGTAGCTCTGATCCCCTGGTGATCTGCTTTCAGTAATCAGATTCTGGAAAGCTGTTACTGCAAGTCAAGTCAAAGTGTTGAGAGTAAGAAGTGAGTTGTTGTGAGGCTAACAAACTGAACTAACCACAAAGACTGGTAATAAATGCCCCATCAAACCATCTTTTGGAAGAGGCAAATGCTTATCAGAACTATAATGAACTAATGGGAAAGAGGAAAAAACTATCCTAAAGCACTTTTAAGTCATTTTTCTTTTTTTTTTTTTTTTTGACACAGCAAAAGGAGATGTAGGGAAGATGTTCAGAGCCACTAAGAGCTTTTGGCATGAGGCTAGTTTATTACACAGTTACCTCACAAAGTCTGTTGGATTCTTTCATGGCTATGAGTCTTCATATAATACTGAAATTATAAATTCCTACAACCTACCATTGTTTCTCATTTGATTTTGGGAGATTTATTTTCACCAGCTGATAAGAAATACTAAAATGGCTTGCTTTCTTAATTACAACAGAAATCCTGAAAAAAAGGATACATTATAGGATTAGGAATTTGGTGTGGTTTAAATGACAACTGTTTTTTCCTAGAGTTCTCATAATGGGGAAGAATGTATGAGGCTGGAGAGGGAGGGAAAAAAAAAGGCTACACCTAATTTAATAAAATGAGAGGACAGAAAAAGGAGATTTTAAAACCAGTGTTGCAGTGATGTACTGTGGAGAAGATTTATAGTTTGATCTAAAGTTGTACAGAGATATTAACAAACCATATTTCAGCATAATCACAAAAAGAAACAGTTGAATACCTCAACTAGAGGTCCTATCAGATCCAGTCCTTATTTTTCCTTAGCATGATCCTTCCTGTGATTCTGAACTGGAATTTTTGATATTAAAGTACATACTTTGAGTCTTTTTTCCCCTTCAGAACACAGGACTTGGAACTGACTGCAGCGTAAAAAAATACAGTGAGAGAGATTAATTAGACCACTCATCACTGCAGAAATGTAACTATTTGCCATGTGCACATGCTCTTCAGATTTCCATACTGCTCCTCACTGTTTAACTGATGGGCATAAATTAGTTCAAAAATCCATACCATCCTCATTGAGAAAAGGAGAGAGGAAAGAGAGCTGTACTCTCTTTGAGTTGCTGCCACTTAAAAAAACAAAAGCAAAGCAAGCAAAGCAACAACCCAACAAAAACAAACAAACAAACAAACAAAAAAACCCAAAAGACAAAAAAAACTAAAACAAAGCTCACAAGAAAAACAAAACCCTGCACATGCATTATTGCCAGCTGGGAACTGCCACCAGTGATGAAACCATTATTAACACAAACACTCTACAGATCACTCTCTGTAACATCTGATTCCTGCTGCATCTGTTGCCCTTGCTTGGCCCAGTCCTAACCACCTTTCTATCACACCTACCCCACTCACCCTAGGTACATTTTCTCTCCTGCTCTCAAAATTTTCTTTTTTTTTTTTTTTATGCATGAAAAAGGAAGAATCAACAGTCTGACTTCACTGCAGCAGGCTAAAGGGTAGCATCAGATATGGCAGAAAAGCTGAGGAAGATAGCAGAAAGAGTGCTGAAGAGTAAAATAAGTTTTCTTGTAGAATATTAGAAATTAATTGTGTAGGCATAAGTTTAACTGTAACTTGCTTCCAGTTTAGCATGGGTGGGTCTGCTCAAAAATTAGCATAGGTGCACTCTAAATGAACTCTGCTTGCTAATATGAATGGCTAAGCAGAGGATAAACAAAGAGTGGTTATCTTCAAATAAGGACTGAGACCCTGGAGGGCTCCAAGGCTGGCCCAAGCTGTAAGATAAGAGCTGCCTACCTGGGCCTGGAGAAAGATTTCAATGAGGTGTTGGTGGACCCCATCAATCACCAATAGACCCAGAGGAGCAGGGCAGGTGAAGATCCGGTGCACAGCTAGTGAGGGTATAAAGGGCCAGGGATTTCTTGGTCCAGGATCCCTCTCCAGAGAAACACAGACTAAGCATCCATGTGCAGCAGCTGAAGCAAGAAAAGGCACAGATAGAAACAATGGCATTGTTTCTATAGCTAGGGAATATTGCTTTGGAACAGGGTCTGTGCCAGGACAAGGACAGGATCTGGTGAAAAACCAACAAGGGTAACAGCAGCAGGCTGAGAGAGCAAGTGGTGTGTACCAGGGTTTATAGCCGCAAGAATACATTTCATCAAGAACTTTAAGCTGGAACCTGGATCCCCAAATCTCCATATTTGTGATTTTAACACCTTGTTCTGAATCCTGCAAAGGCTGAAATGTCTTTCTTGGGTATCTATGAGGTAGCAGACCTGTAAAAATTAAGAGCCCTTTATGGTTCCTGTTTACTCAGGTAGCTTAAATAGGAGAATCTATGATCTAAATCTGGGATACCACTTTGACAGGGGCCTAGCTGGCAGCCTCTGTGATGTGTGTTAGAATATACTTGGGGTTTCATCTTTTAGGCAGAGATACAAAAATATACCTGGGAAAAAAGTGGCAAAATTAGGACCCAACCAGTTTTATTTAAAACAGATGAAAAATGATGCCTAAGAATTGAATGATCTTTTGCTGAAAATCTAGTTTCTGTTTGGGTATACCATTATATGGCATTATATATCAGGTTCCAATTATACCCAGCAAATTCTGAATTCTCCTGCCAAGTGGCTGAGATTCACATCATTCCCAAAGCACAACAGAAGAGTCTGATCTCCGTTCCTCCTTATCAGTCATAAAAGCCATAGGCCTCATGAGAAATAGAGTGTGTTCAGGTACTTTAACTACAGGGGCAAATGGAGGAGTAAAGCATGTGTAAGTAATTATTAGTTTGTCTTGCTTATGCCCAGATTGTGATATCTGGATCCTGACTGGCCTTTGACAAGTAATTGTGACTGCAAGTTAACCCAATGAGAGGCATCTTCCCAAAACAAAAAGGATACTGACAGAGGAGCTCTGGTGCACCTTGTTTCGCAAGTTTTAGGATATCCCTGATGCACAGCTGACAAATGTGACACGTGCTGCATTGCTGCAAACTCTGGACTATAAATTTCTAATGAAGGTTACTTTAAGCAAAGGTGCTGCTCTGCGCAGGGTAGCTTGAAACAGAGGCCCATGTTCTTCTGTCAGTTCTGTTGGGTGGAAAGTCATTCCTAGGAATCGCAAACCAGGCATTTAAAGTCAGTGTTTTTTACCATGACCTACCTTCAGCTCCCTGTGTCCTTGTTCCAATGTGGATAACAATATTACCTTCTAACACAGGGCTGTCATAACGAGGAATTCCATTAACATCTGTGGATAACTCAGTTATTAGAGGGGAAAACATCACACAAAAGGCTGTAGGGAACAGTCTTAATGTATCAACTCAAGGTACGCTGTAATGCATATAGACCACCACATTTGGAGAGAGGGTTGTTAGTAAACAGGGATTTACATTTGAGGGATGTACAAATGATACCCAGGCATTATGTATCCTCCTAATGAATTAGGAAAGGAAAAACATCATATATGAACATGTAAATTAAACCCATGCCGTAATGCATAAGGAGATGTTATGGGACACCACTCTTCTGAAACTTTCGAATTCTCTATGGCACAGCAACATGTATTTTTAATGTGGGGTTTTCTGAGGTAGCGTCCTTAGCAAAGATCATTTTTGACAAGTAACATGTTTCTGTAGTTCAATTCTGGGAACCAAAAAAGACCAAGAGATCTATAAAGCTAACAAAAGCTTGCTTCATAACCAAAAGACATAACTGCAAAAGACTTCAGCTTCCATTATCACCCTGTTATAACTATGTTGGAATAAAAAAAGGAGATTTAGATTTTAAAGGATAATTATGAATTTACCATGAATGAAGGCTAGATAAGGTTGCCAGTTGAGAGAAAGGTTACTGAAAACCCAAAATGTAGGTTTTTTTCCTTTTTCAGATTACAAAGCTGAGCAGTAAAACAACATAAAGATCTGTGCAATGGTAAACATGAAAACAAGGTGCCTAAAGGACACAAGTATGAAGAAAATTCAGTCAGAATTTAATGAAATCAGGCAAACTGGGAAAAAAAAAAAAAAAGACAAGGTTGTCTAGATAAAATAATACAAGTTTTTTCAAATAGCCGTCATCTGGGAGAAAAAAAAAGGGGGTGATGAATGGAGAACAACTAAATGCAGTTGCTAATAAGCAGAAAAATAGTAGAGTGTATACTTTGTTAACAAACCAAAACAAATTTTTGCTGTCAGGCACTCTTGGTTGACACTTTTAATCTACAATAGGATGGTTTAAAATGCCTTTATATTCATAAAAGCTATGAGCACAACTTTATTTTTCACAATCAACTTGGGCAGAAGTAGCACCATGCCTAACAGGGGGAAAAATCTTCTTCATTCCAGGGCAAAAAGCATTAAAAAGCACATCAGGTTGTCTGAAAAATCAATCCCTAAAATGGCATGCAAAGATTGGCAAAAGCTTCCTCAACTGTAAGCAGTTTGAAAACAACTGTCAGAGAGTCCAATGACATTTAAACCATGAAAAAAACCATGCGAGTCTGGGAACAAAACTGAAAGTATGTAGAGGCTTAACTCAAAATCACAATATCTGTGCATTTCTTGAAGAGAAAACCCCACAAACAATGCAGGGTCATGGGAATAGGAATGCACCTCTAAACAATCTGGCTTTGCAATGGCAGCATATTCCCAGAACTCCAATTTAATACCCTGCTTTGGTTTGGATTTTGAATAATCTAAAACTGCCCTATTTTTTTTTTTTTTTAAGAGACTCCAGAGATGTCAAGGAGAAAGGGAGGAAGCATAAAAGGCACAAAATCAGAGTTGGCACATTGAGGTTGTGTTGCTGTGGCCTCACTGGTGGCTTTGGGGGTTCCCGTGCCCCATCCCCGGTCCTGGAGCATGGCTCCCTCTGCACAGCCTTCTCAGGAAAGCACCTGGGTATTTCTGTAAAGCAGAGCAATAATCCGCTCTGAGAATAACGCCGGAAGACAGGGAGCGAGCTAACTCTCAGAGAAATTTGACTCACAAAGCAGATAGACCTAGGTTAGCGTAGCTGCAATGCTTGGAGATAAAACACTTTTGGTATAAAACTTGGCCGTGGGCATGTGAAAGTGTCGTGGATTAAGCCCAGCTGGAAATTAAGCACCACAGCTGCTCGCTCAGCCACCCCGCTCCCCCACCCCCTGCCCTCTCCCCCAGCGGAATGGGAAGGAGAATCGAAGTAAAACACGTAGGTTGAGATAAGAACAGTTTAATAATTGAGAGCAAAGTACAAATAAAAAGGGTGAATATCCTTTTGGCCAGTTTGGATCACCTATCACGGCTATGCTCCCTCTCAGTTTCTTTTGTATACCTTTTCCCCGGCAGAGTATGAGACAGACACATAGAGAAAAACAAAAACAAAACAAAAACCAAAAACAAAACAAAAAAACCCCAACAAAAACAAAACAAAACAAAAACAACAAACAAACAAAAAAAAACACCCCCAAAACCCCACCGCTTAGCAAATATCACAGCATCAGTATATTATCAATATTATTCTCATTCTGAATCAAAATCACGGCACGGTGCAGGCTGCTGAGAAGACATTCACCCCAGCCTAAACCGGGGCAGAAAGAAACAGCTTGATGGAAAGGGTGAGCAGTGTCGCGTTATCCAGGCGACTGATGTAACACCATCGCCAAAGAAGAACCGGTCACCCTCCGCCTGCAGCAGCTAATCTGCTTTCATGCTCGCTTTCACTGCGCTCCATCCCTCCCCCAGCCGCAGAGCCGAGCCCGAGGCTCAGCCCGCTGCCGCGGGGCTTTGCTGTCCCCCCTGCCCGGGGACGGAGCGCTGCCGCGGGGATGTTCCTGCGGGGCTCGGGCTGAGGCCGCGCCCGCGGGCTCAGACAAAGCGGCCGTGACCCGGGGCACCTGCGGCGCGGCTCCCGCGGCTCCCCCGCCTCCCTTCCCTTCCCTCCGCCGCCCTGCTGCCTTCCCTGCCTCCCTTCCCTCCGCCGGCCCCGCACGGCGCCCCCGCCCCCGCCCGGCCCGGAGGCGGGGCGGGCTCCGGGCGGCGCCTCCCGCGGCGGGGCCGAGGCGGCTCCTTCCGTCGGTGCCGCGGCTGCAGCATGAGCGGGCCGGGGCTGCCGGGGCCCGGCGGCGGCGCGGGGCTGCCGCCGCTGCCCAAGAGCCTGAGCGGGCTGCTGAACTCCTCGTCCTCGGGCGGCGGCGGCGGCCAGGGCGGGCGCTGGCGGGACCTGGAGCGGCTCTACGCGCAGAAGTCCCGCATCCAGGACGAGCTGAGCGGCGGCGGCCGGGGCTCGCCGCGCCCGCCCAAGCCTCCCAACCTGGACGCGGCGCTGGCCCTGCTCCGCAAGGAGATGGTGAGCGGGGCGGGCCGGGCTGGCGGGGGCGGCGGACGTGGCGAGCGGCGGCGCCGCCGCCTCCCCGGGGCCAGAGCGGCGCCCGGCTCCGGCCCCGGGTGGGCGCGGGCGGCCCGGGCCGGTGCCGCCCCCGGTACCGGCGGCCGGGAGCGGCGGGGCCGGCGGCGGCGGGGCAGCGCCGGGCGCGGATGGGGAGCCGCTTACCGCGCCCTGCGGTGAGGTCCCTCGGGACCCGGCACCCGCGCTTAAAGGCTGGCGTTAAAAAATACCCCAGTGTCGGCAGTGATTCCTGCAGCCCAAGTGGCTGTGGTTCGACGGAGTTTTCGCCAGGACTCTGTTTTGATCTGTAGCGCGGAGTTATTATAGCGAAATTATTCCGGGCGACCTGGCGCACCTTTTGATTAAACACTAATTGGGTGTTGGTGCAAGATGCAGCTGTAATGACTAATAATAGCCTAAGCCTCGCGCGCTGAGGATCCTGTAGAATCAGTAGAAGGACAAGGAGCTGCTGGAGAGGGTCCAGCAGAGGTCCAGAAAGATAGAGGTCTGGAGCATCTTTTCTACCAAGTGGGACTTCAGGGGATGGGCCTGACTGGTGTAGATAAATGAAGACTGAGAGAGAATCTCGTTAATATATATAAATATCTGAAAGGTGAGTCTCAAGAAGATAGTGCCAGACTCTTTTTGGTGGTGCCCAGCAACGACATGAAGAGCAATGGCCATAAACTTAAACACAAGGAGTTCCACCTCGACATGAGGAATAACTTCTTTACATTGAGGGCAGCAGACCACTGGAACAAGCTGCCCAGGAAGCTCACGGAGTCTGCTGTACAGAGGCATTCAAAACCCACCTGGACACAGTTGTGTGTCATCTGCTCGAGGTGGCCCTGCTTTGGCAGGAGGGTTGGACTGAATGATCTCCAGAGGTGTCTTCCAACTCTAATAGCTCTGTGAAGCATATAAAATATTATATTGCTGAAAATCTGCCAGGACTGGTTTTTTCAAGCTAAAAATGTGCTTGAGGACAAAAAGTTCTTTTGAAAGGTCCTTCTGTGTGTTTAGAAGGACAGTGTAGTGTGCTGAAATCTTAGGCTGCCTCTAGTGTTTCAGTAGTTAGAGATAATTCTTAAAACTGTGTATTAGAATTGCCAGTTTGTATTAAAGCTCAAGGCAGGATGTGTGTCTGTCGACTGCTGGGGCTTTCTTCTGCAGTGCTGTAAAAGGAAACAAGGACATATGGCCTTAGTCATCTTAAGCCTTTCCAAAAAAGCAAAGATAACTCATTAGGCAAGTCTAATCTATCTTTTTCCTAATTGAAAATCAAAATACATAGTTCTTAAAGTAATTTGATTACTAGACTTCCCCTTTAAACTTTAATACTCTGTTGTCCTTGATGATGATTTGATAAAATACTTCTGAAGAAAAAGATACTTCTAAACACATCAAAGACTTTCAAGCAACATGGGCCTTGGTTCCAGATGTACTTGTTTGTGGCCTGTGCAAATTAGAGAGACACTTGTGTACCAACAGGCTGTCTTTCATCAAGAAGATAAAAGCACTTTATTACTGATACTGAACACTCTTGCAGCAGAGATATTTTTATTGAGTAATGGGTTTGCTTTGAATTTTCCAATGTGAGTGAGGAAGAAATGCACAGAGCATCTTTTCCTGCATGATCAAGCAAGGTACTGTGTATGTAAATATTTAAAGCTGAGAAAGTGATGAACTTGGATGCTTTGGAGAGGGAGGGAGGAAAGGAAAGGTCATTTCAGAACTGTGATCGTAAGGAACAGAGTTATCACATGGAATTGTGCACTATAGGTTGGCTTATCAAGAGTCAAACACAGCTTGGCTGGCATTAAGAATTATGCTAATGCTATCAGGGTTGGACATTTCTCCAGGCTTTTCTTGCCTCAGGGATCATACTTGAAAGTTTTGAAGAGGCTGCATTTTTCTCTGTAGACTTCTTGTTTGATTGCTTGATATTAGTGGCAGCAACAACAAAAAAAAAGATATTAAACATAACCATTTGGTTTAAAGACCTATTATGTTAATTTTGCTGAGCAATTTTTCTCCTGAAGTTTGTGCTTGGCAGTCAGTAGTATTGAACTTCACAGAAGGTGCTGAAGTCTTTTATGGAGCTGAAACAGGAGAGCTGCTGGTGGCAATGCTCCCACTTTCCTTGGGAGACAAAGGTCGCCGGTCTCCGGGTTGACATTTTTGATTCACTCCTGATTGCTTTTTGAGCAGCTCTGGACTGCAGTCTTGTCTCTCAGACATTTAGCTCTCATGCAGGTCTGCCAGGTGGATCTCATGCTTGTATGTCAGAGCGTTAAGTCCAACTTCACAACGTTCTTTCTTACCTGAGGTGAGCTGTTTGGGTTATAAAGGAAAATGGGTGAGAAAGGTAGCATAGACCTGAGGTGGTGGAAAGATTTGCTGTAATATCCTGGCAGCTAGCACAGTGTTCCATGTCTTGTCCTAAAGTCTTCACATTTAGCCTGTGCTGGACTTTATCTTTTGGTTTATGATGTGACCAAGTAATTTGTGTTGTTATTGGAAGATGCTGTATCCTGTTTTTCTCAGTGGCATTGTGGCATATGATTTTCTTTTCTCTCCACTTTCAGAAAGAGCTGGTGGTAGTATAGTTCAGCAATGTCAAAGTAAGGTCTTCATGGTAGCTTCTTGTGGTTTTCTTGTGTGCTGTATTGTCCTGAGAATTTAGAAGCATAAGGAGAGGTAAGAGTTCCCATTCTGAGTAAAATCAGCCTGGTGTTCAGGTTGCAGTAAAGGCTGCTAACATTATTTATTTATTTATTTCCTCTTGACATGAGCTGTGGCAAAAACTTTTTATTTGATGAAACTGAGGTTCACTTGGAGCAGTCTGTTGGCTTAACACTTCCTTGAAAAATAAGGCTGAAATAGCTGTTTCTGTAGAATCTGTAATTGGGTAGTGGTTAAAATTTGCTGCAAGACAACACCTAGTTTTAATTTGATCTGACTTGGATAGGTGACAATGTCAAGTGAACTCACCATTTTGTTGCCAGAGAGGGAGACTGAATTGAGTTAAATGAGTAGCTTTATTTCAGTTTGCAGAGCAACATACTGGTTTTGTACCTGATATAAAGATGCAGACTTTATTTTAATGATTCTTCAAATCTTTAATTTGCTCTGGAACTAATATTTGGACGCTTAAGGAACAAAATATTAGTTCCTTAATTATAATCAAGCCTATGCTTGAGTGACACATGAAAATACTCTGAACATTTGCAAGATAAGACGTTTGTCCTTGTGTCACTTCTGCTTTAGTTTTGCTACCAGGAAGTAGTGTGCTGTATTGTGCTAGACATAGGTGGCTTTGTCAGATGCCTATGTATGCCAGTATAGAAAAGAAAATTAGAGCAGAAATAGTTAGCTGGGAAGTGGGAAAACCAGCCAGAGTCCCGTTTATTTCAGGCTGTTTCAGACAAAAGCAGAGCACCTATGATGGTGTGAGAGAAAGATTTGTGAAAGACGCATAGTGTACGGTGTTTCTGGAAGACTGTCTCCTTTGCATAATGAGGAATATAGACTTTATGAATTTATCTGCTATGGCTCTGACAGCAGTGAGCTGCTTATTGGAAGTTAAGCACATCATTGTAATACATTTTGAAGAACACTTTGCATTTGTTCTGTACTATTGTATCGCATCGTTCATTGTTCTTTTGTCCAGTTCATCCCGAAGGGGGAATCTGTCACCTTAGAAAATGAATTTTACTTTCACATTTCATAACTGTTCAAGGTGGAAAGAAGTTTGAACCTCCTGTTTACCAACAAAAGATATACAGCATTACACTGCCACAGAAAGACAATTGTAGTAATGATTGTTTGAATTGTTCTCCCTTCAGGTTGGCCTTCGGCAGCTGGATATGTCATTGCTGTGTCAGCTGTACTCCCTGTATGAATCCATTCAAGAATACAAAGGTGCCTGCCAAGCTGACTCTAATGCAGACTGCTCGTACGCTCTGGAAAACGGATTTTTTGATGAAGAGGAGGAATACTTCTAGAAGCAGAAAGATTCCCCTCAAGGCTGACTAAACTGAAGTTCTTTTGTCCTTCTCTCCCTATAATACACCTCAACAAGAACAACTGGAATTTGCATGGATCGATCTTATTGAGGAGGAACACCCAGCTACCCCGAGTTGTGTTAAATTCTCTTATTTTAACAGGCTGTCAGTACAAGTTACTCATGCAAATACCACTTGAGCAAAGTGCTGTACTTTAATTTTTGAAGAGTCTTCAGACATGCTTGACAAGAGGTTTCAATTTAATTTGGAAGGTGGGTGTTTTCATCTTACAAACATTGGTAGCTTATAACTGGAATTCTAATCATAGTAGACAGCAGCGGCTTCCTGAGTTGTAATAACTTTATAAGAGGGGAGGGAAGCCTCTGCTATGGTGTAAATAGCTCTAGGTGATTTTTGGGGGGGGTCAGTGGCATTGATAAATGCATTTTGAACAGGCATCTGGATGCACGCACATCCTCAGCACTACTAAGCTAGTTCTGCTCTTACCGGCTGCATCCAGTTTTATACTGGGTGAATTGTTTACACAATTATTTTTTTCTTTTCTCCTTAAGCTAATTTATTCCTAGCTTACAAGCTGTACATGTGATGGTGAATGTTATCAGCAGGGTTTTTTTTTCTGTTGATCTAATTCACTTTCTTGGTACTACCGGCATTAACTTTTATACTCTTCTCTGGATTTCTTGCATCAACGTAGCTCTTCGACCTGCTAAAAGCTGCTCTGAAATCGTTTGCTTAGCTTTTACTGCACTGCATAGTAAAAGCACATTTTCAAACATAGTCTGTCTGCCACTATGTGGCATGGAATAACATGAACTCTTGTGCAAGTGTTCTTGATCATATGAAGAATAAGGAAACCTCTCATGTGACACAATGGGATAAATTGCAATATTTTATACTGGGTGAACTTTGTTCCTGTAAGGTAGATGACAGCTCTTTTTAAAAATGCGAAATATGTATTTTGAGCACATACTTTGCATATGTTAAAACTTTTTATACTAACATGTTCTTTGAAATATAACTTATTTTTGTTTTCAGAACTTACTAAAGCACTTGATTGTTTTTATTAATTCGTAGTGTGAAATGCTTAATCAGCTGAGAGTTGCCAACTATCTGAGTTTTCACCCATCTCTATTTTAAGTAAAATCAACTCTCAATGTGATTTTAGTTTCTTAAATTTAATTCTGAAGATTGCTGTAAAGCACAGTGCCTGAATCTTGACACAAGGTAATAATTAAGGGCTTAAACCTCAAAGGGTTTTTGCATGGTTCATGTCTGGCATGCATGCAGTTTGCAGGAAGAATTGGAGAGCACATTAGCTCCTCTATTAGTTTTTAACAAAGGCTAGGATGTTGCAGTGATAAAAGCCAAGACACTTCCAGGGTGTGTTCCCTCTAAAACTGGCTGATTTTAGTGGAGTTCAAAGGCCACAAGAGCTAAGACTGTGCTGTAATTGTGTACGTGTATAAATTCTTAATCTAGTCTGTGGCAGTGGTTGGATATTTTTTTAATGTTAATTCTGGTCTAATTGCTTCACTCACCCAAACTAAACTGAATGATAAGGAAAACACAGATAATTCAGATAGTTATATCTGTACTTAAAAGTTGTGTGCCTATGTGTGTATACATGTATAAATATATATACACACACATATTTACATGCAACTTTATGCTTTGACTTAAGAATGTATAAGCTTTTAGTATAATTTGCTGTGCTTTTAGTATATACATGAGGCTTTTTCTAGTCTGTTGAAGTACTGCTATTTTCTTGCTCTTTCTCCAGAAATAAAAAGCATGATGTTTAGCATAACTTTCTAATGTTGTGTGTATTTTAATTTACCTTTTCAGTGAATACAAACCCTATCCCCCTTCCCAACCCTCCCATAAGAAAACTAGGACTAGTCATCACCGCGGACTGAAGAAAGTAATTTTTGAATTACATTGGAAAAAGTTCCACCTACCATTTGGAATGGAATTTCCTGCTTCTCTGTCTTAATTGGATTTTGTTTGGTTTTGAATTCAGGAGAAAATCCTGTTTCTACTACTGAAACTAATGATTCTGTTTTACAGAACTTTAGACAGTGCCATTCCTTAATAGTCTTGGTGGTGAGAATAGACTTGAGCAAAATTCACAGTGCTTTCTCTTACATAAATTAAAAAGCAAAATTATTTATGTTTCTAATCGTGCTTATGATTTAGGCAACATGGAACGTTTGGCTGGTATTCCCTGTATCAAGGGAAGAATAAAAGTCCTAAAGCATTAGTCCACAAAATTTGGACTGAAGAACAGGATGGATTATAAGGACTTGCTGAGTTTTCAACACCCTGTCCCTTTTAATAACACCATTTTACATGGGAGAGAAGCTATAGTCTGTGTTCCTAAGGAAAACTCAAATGCCACGAGGGCTGGCTAGCCAGATGAAGGTTTTAAAAAGAGGAAATTTGTTATTAAGTCTATAAGCATGCCTGGTGTTGCAGTTTTGAGCAACTCTTTAAAGAGATCTCTTTACCACATTATAACAGCACAAAGCAGGGAAATTGCTCTGAAAGTGAGGTCCTTGGTATGAACGTGTAGCTTAAATACTGATTAGTTGCTACAGGCAGCTTCAGTCTGAGTTTGGTGGATGGAACGGAGTCAAGTTACTACAAAAGCATCTTACCCATGGTCCAGACCATGTCCCAGCACAGCTTTCCCATTTTGACTCCGTAACCCCAGTTCATCTCAACTCCTTAGTTTTTCAGGGTACCTTTTAAGGATACAATGAAAGAAACCCTTGGAAATTTCTCTACTCAGTGAACGCTGCTCAACTTTTCCAGTGCCACATAACACATGCAATAATGAGCAGCACCAGGAAAAGACATGTTTACAAGGAAGTAAGTGCAGTTAGGCTCCTGCTGCCCAGAGGTGGGAAACTCTGAGTCCAGCAGTTCAGAGGGTATTCTACCCTGTGTGACTTCAATGGTCTTTCTCCAAAGGGCCTATAAATGTGGTGAAGCAGTTAGAAATAATTGTTGGTTCTCCATTAGCTGTACTTGAAGTTTTATTTTTACTTCAACAGCATATCACCCTAATTCCATTGCTATGACAACTGCAGAGTCATACTGTCATAATTGCATTACAGTTTAGTTCCCTGGAAATTTCCTTAGTCTACAAAAAGAGAAGAGTCTGGAAGGAATTGCTCTGCTTTGGAGAATGCAGGTGCCAAAATGTAATGGGTGACTGATACTAAGGCTAATATAACAGATGAGCATTTAGGTTCAGCTTCAGATCCTGGTGAAGTCACCGACAGTGCTGTTGACTTTAGTGTGCATTGACTTCAAAGCAGGGATCTTTTCCTAAAATCAGGACTGCTGTTTGTTATTTCCAAGACTGTGGAACAGCTGCATACTAAGATAAAGGAGATATTCAAATACACACTACAAATGTATTACTAAAAGGTACTGCTTTAATGCACTGAAATGCAGTAGGCAATAATTGGAATAATGGGTAATGAATGTTGCTTCAAAGAAAAAGTTTTCCAATAAAGGTGGGGCAAAATTGCACTCAGTTTATGTGTAGTTTAAATACTTGCTAAAGTTGAGGCTTTAGTACAATATTTGGTGTAGTCATGAAATTGGAAGACTAGGAGAGGAATTAGGCAAAGATTATTATAGGATTTGTAATTAATTTAGTTCCTAATCATAGGTAACCAAATCATTTTATGTGGCTTCTAAAATAAGTTGATTTTTTAAAAAATATTTTTACAATTTTTTGTAAAGACAGTTTGCAGATTTTAAATGCAATGAAGAGAGTAGCAAAGCCCCCATAGTGCTTATAATTGATCCACCTAGCACCTATTTACAAGCCTAAGGTTCTGTGTCACATTTAGTCTTCATCCTAAGGAAACAAAGTGTATGTAGTAAATCTGTCCAGGTATTTTTTGTCATTCTGCGTGCTATAAACTAGATCTGATAGGACAGAAGTTGGAAAGTTGCTCTGTTCTCAGAAACCTTGTAATAATTGGAGCTGGAGGAGAGGGAGAGAGAGAGACTTAACTGCTTCTTCCTTGGACAGGATCACAGGTATAACTCCCTTTTGGCTTCTGTTTGGCCACACAGCTGCCAGAAGGCAAAAGCTGGGTGGTCAGGCAGCTCTGCAGTAGCTGGAGCACTGCAGTGCTGGGTGCCAGGGAGCGTGAGGGGAGGGAGGCGAGTCTCAGCACATCTTTTAGAAAGTGAGGATGAAAACTGCATACACATCAAGGGGCTCAGGGAAACCCCCAGGTGCTCAGGACTCAGTGGGATGCTGGAAGAGCAATGGGAAGGAATGTTAGTTTGTGGAGGTGAGAGCTTGGCACAGTTTGGAAGAGATGCTGAGGTCCTGGGACACGACTTCTTTAAAGTCCCATGTTTGATTAGTTATGCTGCTGACACCTTGGGGGATTTTTCATGTCCTTTTTTGACCTGTTTTAGAGACTGGGGTTATGCTACTTGTCATGCATTTTTAACAGGATTTGTTGCAGGTACACACTCTTGCTTAACTGAAAAGAACATGTTTTCTTTGATTTTATTTAGCTGCCTAGCTAAAGGCATCCATTTTCCTTGAACTAGATTGCTCTGAGGGCAAAGGAAACTAATTTCCCCACTCTGCTTTTCAGCTGGCTGCTGGGGAGGAATGTGAAATGGAAGGATTAATCAGGTATGTGCCAAAGGGAACCCTAACAACAGGTCTTTTCTCCAATGTACAGCTCTGTGACCTTCAGCCACTCAGAACGCATTTACTCTGTTTTTGTGATGCCTGCCTGTACAGGATACATTACCACAGCAGTTTGAGGTTCGAATTCTTTTTCATATACACATGCATTTTCTCAGAAAGTAACTTCTCAGAAGTACATTTTTCCATCCAATATCTTTGGTTTATTTGAAGTTACTACATTTAACTCTGGACAACGCTGTATGACCTAAGGAATAACTTGTTTGTTTTTTTAGCAAAGTGCTTAAAATATTTCTCTTATTTGCAAAGTAATCTTCTATTGATTTGAACATTTTCTGTGAGTTTCCAAACTCCCCATGTGGTAAAGCCTCTTAACTGCTTATTCTATGATCCTGGCCACGCCAACTCTGCAGGTAGCTTTACAAACACTCAGGGTCTGCTGTGAGGACTAGGTTCTGCCATGGCTGAAAGAGCCTGGGGGATCTGTGCACAGGAACACACTCTCCTGAGCTGAGGTGGTCTGGAAAAGCCGAGGTGGCTGCAAAGAACCCAGATGTGCTCTACGGATTAAAGCCTAGGTAAGGCTGGGTGTGTGCTGGACTGGCACCTGCAGCTTGTGGGGCAATTGCATCTTGTGAGGAATTAAGAGGATTAGCAGGGGGTTCTCACTGAGATGACTCACTCAGCAGTGAGTTTGACTATTTGGTTTTAAATGACAGAGGAACTTTGGAGGGGATGAATATTCACTGCAAAAGTCTCTTTCCTTTAGGTTTTTGGCCCCTTCTATTTAATCTGTTCTATTCACAAAACTTAATTAAATGAATGTGGAAACAACTAGCCCTAAGTAATGAAGCTCACATATGATTTCAGAGGAATGTGCTTTTAGCAGTAGAATTTACGTTTTTCAGATAACGTTGGTATGCAAGTTAAAAAGACAAAGCCATCTGCTACTGAAATACACAGACTTGTGACTATTTTGGCTCCTCTCTGAAATTTTGCCACAGATTTTAAATGCATTTGTGCTAAGACTTTATTAAGATAATGTCTTCAAGAGAATGTAGTCTTTCAGAATTCCTCAGTTTAATATGAGAGGAAAAATCCCATGCAAATAATGGATTGTTAGAATTTAGTGACTGGAGCAGATTGCTTGGAATTGTTGGTGCATAGAGCATTCAGTTCTATGTCAAACCACTACCTTAAATTCATGTTAGCAGTTCAATCCTCCTTGCAGTGCTAACTACTCACTTTCAGAAGTCACAAGCATTTCTTCCACAGGTCAGAAATGTCCCTGTGATTATCTGGGTAGACACATGAGTAAGAGTTTGTGAGCTCCTTTTGGCTCAAGATACCAGGCGCTGTCACAACCAATAAAGTCGCCTGTCTGAGTCCTACTAGCTCTTGCTTAAACTCTTCTGACTCGTCAAACAGCAGAACCTTTTAAATCATTTACAAGCAGGCAATGTAATAAGGTCATTACTTCAGTTATGAAAGCACCTGGACGACAGGGACAGTATATTTTGTTGTTTTTTTTCTCTCAACTCTTTACAGTATCTCTGGTTACCTGAATCTTGATTTTAACAAAGCACTAATTTGTACTGAAAGGCTTCATGGATAATGGAAAATTCAAACATTGCATGCAGAGGTGAGCTAACAAGCAAAATTTTTAAAAGGTAAAGTAGAAGCTTAAATAGGACCACATTTTAACCTGTTCCATTACTCCTAAACAACATCAAAGGCTTTATTGTGGAATAAAATAATTTCTTACATGCTATGTTGCACTAAAGGTAAACAACTGAAATATTAAAATAGTTTGGTATAGGGAAAGGACATTTTATCAGAATCAGCTGAAAAAATAGTATATAAAATCAGAGAAAATTAATTTTTCATAACATTAGAATATCAAAGCTCTGTTACCATGTGGATTTTGTCCTGTTTGAATAATCTTGTATCTATAAAATAACCTTGCTCTTTCTGATACTTAGTCATAATGCTCAAATTGAAGCATTTCCTTAAATACCTTGCATCGTTCACATAACCTGTAGAGAGCATGGAATATATAGCGCCTATTCAATGTATAATTTGTGTGCATTTTTAGAGGAGGAAAGACATAAACAGAGTTCTAGTGTATTTTTGGAGACCGTCATTGCACAGTTGCTTGCATACAGGATTAACCCTTAAGGACAAATGAGAGAAGTAGAAATTTGCAGTAATCTCTGCGGGGAAGAATGAATTCTGGTTTTTGCATATCTTTTATCCTGTCTCATGCCCTTTCTTATAGGGTTTGCTTGAGGTCTGAGTTCTCATATGTAAATAGGTTTGTCTTGTCTCCAGTGCTTTGTGTGGCTATACAATGGGACTTTTTGCTTATCACTAGCCAGTCATTCAAAAAGTCCTTTCTGTTTCTGTTGCAAATACAGGACCATTTGAAGCTTTCAATGTTCCTTCTTCTCATGGAGAATAATACTCTTTTCTGTGCTTTCGAATGCAGGTGTGTACAGGCAGAATGTATCAATCAGTGTTAGAGAAGCCAAGCATATCTTGTTATTACTGAAGACATTTATTTGTATAAGCATCTGCTAAAATGTGTGCCCACTAATGAAAATTTACACTACAATTTCTTCTGCATTTGTAGGGATGCACTTATTCTCCAGGAACAGAGATCTCAACACACTGTGCCCTTTCTCTCAGTCTTCAGATTATTTTCATTTGTAGGCACTGATTGTATTTTTGTTTCAGTTTAATGATGTGTTACCCAGGGCCCATGTCCTTACAAAAAGTTTGTAGTAGATCCAAAGAGGTGCAGGCTGCCTTGTTCATTTAAAATAAAATCTTCAATGCTTTGTGGTCCTTGCAGCCAAGGAATTTGATGGATTTTCATGTCACTGGTTTAGCAAGTGTAAGCAAGGAGTAGCGGAATAGGAAGCGTGCAACCTGGAGAATAAAATTGAAGGACAGAAACTTTCTAAATGACCAAGCCACCATCTTCACAATGGATTCCTCAAGTAAAATAATATATTTTCACACAATCATATTACTTGAATAAATGGTCATAGCTGAAAAACAATTGGGCATCAAACTGCTGCTACACACAGTGGGGGCTGACAGGTCTCCTAATTTAGGAGAAAGGCAGCTTAGGTTTTTGGTCTCTGAGAGCCAGAATCTCTGCCTGCCAGGGAGAACATCTGTCAGGAGTGCCTATCCATCCCAGTGGCTGGCGGAAGGACCAGATGACCTCTGAGATCACTTCTCGCCCTGCCTGATTCTGTGAAAACAAAACTGTTCCCGAGGGGGTGGCAGAGGCAGCTGCCTGCTCAGGACAAAGAGCTGAGGCTTCAGGAACAGCTGCTGCAAAGAGTTTAGAGGAGACAGCACTTTCCAATACAATGGCATGAAATGACAGATGGCACCTTCCACCCTGCCATTATAGTGAGGAAGGATCTGCACACGAGGGCTTCCTGTTTTGCCATCCTCTATTAGGTCGTGTTAGACAGGATTAAAAACACCTCTCTGAACTTTCAATCAAAATGCTTGTGCAGCTGAATTAGATTAGAATCACCATGCTGGCATTTTGTTACATAAAAGGAGCTGAGTAACACAGAAGGGAGACGTGATAGCTACATACTTCTGATACTGTTTTGTCAGGGACATGACTTTTTTTTTACATTGATACAATCTGTTCTGTTGCACAATACTCAAACTATTGTGGGAGGAAGGTGCTTTTCTTGCTGATGGCCTTTTCTTTCAATGTAGGACCTTTAAAAGACAGAAGCTGCACCATTTCATACACAGATAAGGCAGAAAAAGCACAGTCTGTGGGAACAGGATTGACCTTCCCTCTCCTTCCATCTACACACATGCACACATCATTTACATAAACTGCACAATTCAGTTGAGCAGAAAACTACTTTAGGGGAAAATCCACTTAAAGAAGGGCAGAATACATTTGAAAAAATGAGTTCTTGTACAAACTAAGTCTTGTCATGTGGTTGTGTAGAGAAATGAATACCTGCCATTGTGTTTGTCCACAGCAAAGTTGATTTGCTTCTCTACAGAAAAATGTTCAAATAATGTCCACCATTCCTGAAAAAATTCTTCATGAATCATCAGTGTTTTGTTTTCATTTTGCTCCCTCCCAGGACAAAATGAGTAAGAGGCAGATTGTGCTTTCCTTGCTGTGCAACCCATCTGCCATTTTCACACTACTAAGTAGGGTAAATGTCCTTAGAGGGAAACAGATTCCTGCTTTGGACAAATTTATAAGGCATATGCTCAATGTAATACATTCTCTTTTGGTCCCTATCCTGCAAAATCCAAGACACTTTTTCTGGTGCTGGTATATGGCATGTTATTATGCACTGCGTGTTCTCAATGGGAAATGTTTTCTTCCTAGTTATTATTACACTTCTGTTGGCTTTTGATTTTCAGTGATCAAAAGAACGCTGTAGCCCTACTGAGACAAAGAGAGACTATCTCTACTGTAGCCAAGACATGATACATTTGTGGCTTTGATGGTTAAAACCAAAGCTTTATTCTGGAAGAGAAGTGAGAGACCAAAGAAAGGATCAAAGTTAAGGAGTGATGCATGTATTACAGTATCAGATGGGCTGCAGTTTGCCTGGTAGGGAATCATTATAAAGGTAACACCCACAGATGCTTACAGAGTGAATAAGCCGTTCTGAGAAAGGAGTGCAAGGTGAGTAGAAGTGCTTATATGTTGTTGAGGTCTTGTTTTCTTGTTTAAATCTGTGCAATGTTATTGAATTTGTTTACTGAAAAGATACCAATGGTTTTTAGTCTTTTTAAGAGATATTTTCCTGCAAAATGTACCAGTGCTTTCTGTCTCAAAGTCTCAAACTGTCAAATAAAATACCTTATTTTTTCTTCTAGTTAGCCAAAAGTAAGATCAGCTAATGTGCCAGTTCCCTTTGCTCCAAGTTTTTAAACTGATTTCAGATTTATTTTGGCACACAACAGCTGCAATAACTTCAAAATCATAATAAGGGATCACTGACTTGCTGTATATACTCCTGAAAGTCTTCAGATGTGTATGTTCCAGAACTGCATGCCAGCAAGGGTCAGAATTAAAGCTCCCCTTAGTATAACAAAGACTTTAAACATGTCACCTTTAATATTCACATTCTCTGGCTCCTGGCATGTCTGTTTCATATCTGACATTCATGGTGTTGACTAACTCCTAACAACCTGCAGCTGAAAGGACTTAATGCTTTTCATCTTTCTAAGCAGACATGAACAAATTAATCCTCCCCCAAATCCTGTGATGGTGGAGATACAATCATTTTATGGAACCATATATATGACTTGCTCAAGGTCACAGCACTGGTCAGCCTTAGTGCCAGGATTAGGATTCAGGTATTAATTCAGGTCCCCAGTCCTGTGCTCAGAGAGCCATGGCACGCACTTCTGTGCAGCAAAGCAGTTCTTCTGCCTTAAAAATGTCCTCAGAATTACAGTCAGAGATTGTAAGAAATCAAGGGGATCATCTGGATTTATTTCAGCAGCAGTCAGCACATGTAAAATCTCTTAAGTTCACACTCTTATGCTTCTATGTAAAGGAATTTAAACCACATTTTTACCCAGGGGAAAAAACCCAAACAAACCTAAACAATAGCTATTATTCTAATGAATAGCAATTAAAATACCATTAGCAGTATTCCCAAGTTGCTTTGCAGACCTGTCATTCGTCTACACAGAGCTCAAAAACAGCTTTACAAATTTAGGACAGCAGATCAAGATTTTATGAAGCTCCTTATGTTCATATCTTCTTTCTTGCCACCTCAGTAATATAGTAAGCATTACCAGAAAGACTAAGAAGGTCATAACAGCTAAGGCGTGAGAGAAAATGGGAATCTTGTTATATACAACTTCCTGCAAATTTTAACTGCAGAAACCTGAGTTTCAAATTAATTCATAAACAAAAATCCTACTGATTTTTAGCAGTGGAGGAATGCATTAATTCTCTCTCCTGCCACATGAATTTTTGCAGAGCTCAACAAGATTCAGAACAATCCCACCTTGTGGGACTGTTTAGGTTTTTAAGAGATATCATCCTGAAATAAATTAAATTTTATAGCTTTTGTGGTTGTATCTTAAATTGACCTTGATACCAAGTCACTAAAACAAACATTTTGTGATCTGTTTTTCATCACTAATTTCACTCTCCAAACTGAAGATGGATGTTCATTTTTTACAGCTTGGATTTTAAAAAACAAACATTAATCAAAGTACACATATGTAAGAGTGTCTGTGTATTCCTTCCAGTTTTGAAATCAACAGTGGTTTCCTCATCAACTCCAGATTGGCACTGCAGTGCTTAACACCAGTCGGCTGGGGAGTGCTCAAGGAATGCAAAAGCAGGCGAGCCCCTGAGAAACAAGGGCCTGCTTGTTTTATGAGAAATCAACTAATAGTTTTCCAGTACAGATGTCCTGCTTTACTTTCAGTTTGGTGAAGACTGGGGTAACAAATGGCAGCTTATATGCCTCTGAGAGAGGACTTGTATGGAAGAAAGGGCTCCCTTGTCTGTATGTGCAGGAGGGCACAAGACCTGCCCTTACAACAGCAAAGCCTAATGCAGCACACACTAATGCAGAGTAAAGGGAGAACCTCTGCTGTTGCACAGCTCTTCCTGTTCACTGTAATTCTGTACAGTTGCTAATTCTGTCTTATAAAAGTGTATTTTCAAGGCTGCAGTGCGAACCATTGAGGTAATGAGGTTACTGGTATATTTTCTAGGGAAACCCATAGACTTTACTGCTTGGAAAACATCTTTTGCTATGTTATGCTGTCACTTAGACTATTACAAAAAAGTCTGCAAATAATACTACTCTTTTTTCATGTTCATAATTTGTAAACTTGGTAGTAGAATGTTTTTATATTTGCTTAATGATATAAACATCTATACTGCATATTTTCTTACATATTTTTCTCAAGATGCTATCTCCTTAGTTTTTATTGCCATCTTAATTTTGTAGAAGTCTGCCAGACTCCTACTTTCTCTTTTAACTCTCCTTAGCTTTTACTGTAATTCTCAAATTTTGCATACACTAATTTCTAATTACTTGCTACATGGCCTAAGGACCCACAGGAGTTCCCAGCTCCCACTGTGCAATCACTAAGCCATTGCTCAATCCAAGTCTCAGTAATACCCCTGGTTTTTCTGTGCATTTCATGCAACACAGTTCTGAATTTGCTCCACAGGCCACAATACCCCTTCTGATTCCAAGCAAAACTCAAAAGAGTTTGAGTTTCTATAGGTTCACTCCCAGGCTGCTGTATTTTTAACTCAAATAAATCCTCTCCTATAACTTAATGAAACAGATTATGATACCCAGAAAGAGCTATTTGCCATCCATCTTCCAGCACAGGTAACTGTTTCATTACAAAAAGTTGATGGAAAAAAAGAGACGTTCAAAAGACAATAAAGAGTAAAAGCAAGAGAGATGTGATGGTTTTAAACAGACAGAAGCTTAAAATAGTCTTGGTTCTCTCTGAAGCACCATATGCTTTCAAAAGCATAAAAATTGCACTAATCTGCACCCCCCCCTCCCCAGTGGGTGTCCTTAAGCTCTGCCTAGATTTATGAAATGTTAGTGTATTTGTCATGTTAGTTTCGGTAAAGGAGTAACTTTAACACCAAGCAATGCTGAATGCCCTACATTATTAATGATGCCTCTGAAGACTGAGAACCTGTACCACACCTGCTTTTGTTCCACAGCTCTGTCACTTTTAATTGTCTTCTTTTGCTTCAAAGTTGTGTAAGGGCAGTGGTGACTCCTGGCAGCATTACAAAGTGCATAACTGATATATGTCAGTGTATGTGACACAATAGGTAAACACTGCTTCTTTCAGAATGCGTTCGTGTCCATTCTAGGTGTTCTGAAAAAAAACCTCAGAAAATACCTGAAATCAGTTTTTACAAATTCAAAATAAAGTTTAATTTAAGACTAGCCTCAAATAAAATTTATATACATTGTATTTACAATTTTGCTGCTGACAACATCATGTTTACATATAATAACCTGCATTAGTTACACTGAAATGGGCTCCACTCAGCCTTTAGATTGAAACCACTGCCTGTGCCAGTGTGAATATCAGATGCCCACCAAAGCTGCTCTGTCACTCCCCAGTCAGGCACTAGAGAGAAAACAAAAGGAAAGGCCCACGGGTTGAGATAAGAATGGAGAGAGTTTAGTCACCAGTTACTGTCTTGGACAAAGCAGACTTGACTTGAGGAAATTAATTAATTACCAATCAAATTAAGAGTCTCACGTACATTAAAAAGTTACAATTTTGGGTTTTTTGCTTTCTCTGACATGCTTAGGAAGTTGCAAAATGTAACACAACAAAAGGGCTGTCAGCCTTTGATTTAGTAAAAGAGAATCAGCAACCGTTTGCTTTTCTGATCAAGTAACTTGCATAGCATGGGCAGTTCCATCAGACAAACACATTTGATGTCTTTTGTGTTCATAATCTAGACTTACTCTAAACCTGTTGGGAATTAACTTGAAAATGTTGCAAAATGTTTTTTGATTCATTCTGGAAAACACAGACATGAGACAGCATCTGAGGAAAACAAAGAATGGAAGCAATCCCTATGGACAGTAAGGCCTTCCAGAACTCAATCAGGAGAGTAAAATATTGGATGGAATGAATGGAAACTGGTCTGCACAAAAGTGGGTTTGTGCCCTTTTTACTGTCTTGTGGAGTCTGATTCTGTCAGTTCCTTTGTGGGCTACTTAGCCCTCCTTTTGCCTGCTGAGGAAGAAGGTCCAGAATGTCTACAAATGTTTCTTCATTAATTTAGGCATAAACATTTTTGTTTGTTTGTTAATTTTTAAACTACTACTCTATTGAATAGCCTCATGTTTCAATTTTTGTTTCCATTAAATGAACAGCCAGATGAGGACTGGGTGTGAGGGATGTGACTTAAATGCAGAAGAAGCAGTATCCCTAAGAGCCCTGCATGTTGGGGGTCAGTCCCTTCACTCTCTTCAGCTTTCAGAACAAAGCAGCATTTATGAGATCACACAAAATTTCAAGTATTTATGAGATCGCCTAGAATTTCAAGCCAGTTTAAAATGATCATTGCTAGAGATTACTCTAGAACTAGATACTTTATTAATTTGGATTGTTACACAAACATTCCAGAGAATGCAGCTTGGTATTCCCACTGTAGTTTCACTCTGGAATACTTGCTTTTTCTCTAATAAACTATTTGCAAATATTCACTTTTCTCTTTGAAAATCTGGTTTTGCGGAAATATAAATTTTGGCTTTTACATTTTTCCACTGACTCCCTTCCTCTTAAGGGAACAATTCATCCTCCTCTCTCTGCCAAAATGCACTGATTGGTAGCAGGGCTAGGTTTTTTTAGTGTACCTTTCTTCTTACAGCCACAGCTATGCAGCCAGATTTATAAAACTGTTAGGATAGTGAGACATTCATATTTTTAATGGGAAAATAAACAACCTAAGGCTGAAGTTTTATGGCTCAGCACAGTAAATAGCCAAACCTGCAATGCTTTTTTGTTATCTATCACCTTCTTTATCCCTATGAAAACAGGGCTTTTGTAGCCTGCTGGCAGAGATCATTCTTAGAAAATGATCATCATGTTGTTAGTATTTCTTCACTGGGCTGACATTTCAAACATCCCATCCCATTTTCTGGAACAAGCAGACCACACCATCTTCCAAAATTAATCCAAAGAAGATGGCAAACCAAGGGAGTATTCGGTTCAAGTTCAATGTAACTGCAAAAAAAGCCAGAACAAATTTATCATGTACCATTTAAAATCATAGAAATCATATGAGAATTCATATTAATTTGCGTGTATTAGAAATCACACAAATTTGTTAAACCACTATATTACAAAGACATTAATAAAATTAATATGAAATTTTCATTTTTCAGAAACCCAAAAGAAATCTATTTTTTATGTTTTAATGATCCATGAGTTGCCTCAAATTGTAACAGATGGATCTGGTGGATATAATACCATATATACAAAGAGATAATGGTGAGATAAGAGGTACTTTCTTTCTTCCTTTTAGAATTTTTTTTTTGTTTCAATCACTTTCTATTAAAGTTTAAGGAACACAGTTTTAAACTAGAGCTATTTCATTCATGTATCTGATACAGATTTAAAACATAACAATAATAATTACTTCTGTAACATCAACAGTCTTTCACAAATATTCTATACACATAATGCAGTATATAAAATGCAAAAATGTACCTCTAATTGCCTGAGAGTTTGATATCAAGACAAATACTTTTATAAATGCAAGGCACAAAGGCGTGTAGTCGTGCTCCCAAATAACAGCTGGAATTAGCAGGAGCTTTCCATAGGTGGACAACAGCAGTGCTTTGAGAAGTAAGATGAAGTCAGACTTTGTTTTCAGCATCTCAGGTGTCATCCACCACAAGGTAATAAAAATGCCAATGAAAAATGAAGTTTGCTCTGAAAGGAGATAAGAGGCATTGGAAAGTAAGAACAAAATGCCAAAAATCAAGTCCAGATCTTACTGAATTTAAGTGACATGTTCCAATTACATGTCCCAAATGCAATGGAGTCACATTTTAAAAGCTACAGGCAAATACAAATGTTCTCTATCTCCTGTGTTCATTTTAATATCCAAATATTTCTTAAACCAATTCAGTATCACGACATTCAGAGTAATTCTATCACAGGATTCTATCTAGAGAATTATAATATTTGTGATTTCTGACTCCATATAGCAGAGGAAGTTAAGCACAAGAACCTCTCACTTTCATTTTTTAGCAACAAGAGAGGAGTTTTTTTCAGCTGTCTGTTAGGCTGTAAAACAAAATCAATCCTTCTTTGCAAAAGGTCACCAGAAATGAACCCTTTTCATCCAGCATGAGAAAGAACACCAAGCTACCAGACTTTTTTTGACACCACTCCTGTGATATGCTGGAATTAATGCAAATGTCAAAGAAACTCCCACAATAATTGTAATAGATGAGTCACTACTGAAAAATCAGCTCAATATTTTTACTGACATTATAAAAACCTACTTAAAACAACATTAGACAATAAAGGATTTAAATTAAGCTCTGAATGTGTAAGAAAAATATTGGTTTTAGTCTGCAAGTTTGATTAAAACACTATCACATCTGAAGAAGTATGATAAAAAATGTTTTAACCAGCATAGAACAAAACCACTCCCCTGCCTTCAAGTGCAGTCTTAGAGCACAGAAGTATTTACTCTTTATTGTGGATTACACTGGTCTGTATTTGTTCAAAAAAACCAACCTCAAGCAGATACTAAAGTAAACAATTGGGAATAGCTGTATCACCTTAATGAATAATAAACCTTGAAGTCAACAGAAACATGGAATAAGGCTGAACTCTACACTGATCTTCAAACTATGTCAAGAGATATGAGGCAAAAATTTCTGAATATGGCCGCTTTTCAGTCTCTTCATATCTCATGCTGATCGTATCAGTCTGAACTGTCATTAGGACCAAAACAGGCATTTGCATTAAATGCAGGCAAGTTAGAGAGTATGTGTGTAATTGTGTAACCATACTGGGTTGGACATCACATCCATTCTGTATCAATTTTTGCAGCATGGGCTTGAAGTTCTTCAATGCTTAAAGAATATATAATATAAATCACCAATCTTACCTAAAGAAGCTATGCCAAACATTCTATAAAAATCCCATTCTTTGGCATATCTGATTAAGTCATCAGGATCTGTATTTTGGCTTGAATCCTGTAGTTGCAACCACCTGAGATAAGCTTCACAGAGCAAACAAAATATGCAGAGCTTCCCATGAATCTGGTAAATGAAAGAATAATAAAAGGAGTAGTATTAAATCAGCACAAATTAAAGCCTTAGCAATAAATCAGTATTTAAAATACATCTAAACACCTCTACACAAACACTGCAGGTGTGTTATTTTTCTTTAGTATATAAGCAAAATTACTTCTGTTGAGCCACTAGATTAGCACATCATCCTTTTAACATCTGTTGACATGGTAGTCAAATTACAACACGCACAAAACTGCATGAACAGTTCTGTATAGAAGAGGGTATATAACTGTGGTTAAGGCCTGATCTATACTATTAAAATTGGGAAGGCTATTTGGCTAGGAATGAAAAACCAAAATTGTGCCATTGCCAGCACAGAATTATACTATCTAAAATTTCTGTTCAAGGGCAACTACTCCATTCAGCAAACTGGTTTAAGTGGCTTTGTTTCTCTTTTTCCCTGGGACAATCTCCATTACAAGAAACTGGTAGTGTAGTTATACCAAAATATTTCTTAGCTCATATAAGGGTAAGGCACCAAAAATAAAGGGAGCAATATAACCAAACAAAACTATTTAAAATATCTTCTGAACTGTTGTCAAAATCATGTTGTGAGGGCCAACAGTTAGCATGTTTCCACAATATACAGTCTACAAGGCAGTGCATATATGAGGTGATTTCTGGTCTTATACAGATTTAAACAAGCCATAACAATTTCTGTGCTGGATTCTACTTTTTCCATTGGAGGCAAGTTATGCCAACTGCACATACATGCACAGACTTTGCCAGTTTAAAATTCAACTCAATTTATTTTAATAGATGAACTTTTCACAGACAGTCCTCGCAGAAGCCTCACAGGAAACATCATTACCAATCTCTAGGAGCTAACTTAATTAAAAAACTATTGAAAGATGAAACAAGTGTATTTATTCTACACTGCTTAAAATGAACTGGCGAAGAGGTACCAACATGAACATACATACTTATGTTTAGAGATTTCACTCTAGATCAGCTTCCCTCTCCTGGGAAATCTGTCCTTAGAGTAAAAATATGCAATACTAAAACATTACACTTCTACACTCCAGGCTGGCCAGCCCAACTAAGTAATTCTGCATCAACCACACTTCAAGGGAAAGCCACCATTTTTTGCTCTGGTTTTGAGGGCATGGTTAATTACACAGAAAGAAATTTATGAGAAATTAGTACAGTAAGTTTAACTGGCACAGTATTGTTAATTTGATATGTTATATTCCTACTGTTCATTTGAAAAATAATTGTTTCCAACAGAAATTCAATTTGAAAATTAATCTGCAATTAGGTCTTTCTCCTACAGTGGAATTTAGCACATCGTACTTTTAGCACCAATTAACGTGATAGGCAGGTTAGAGATTAGGTAGAAAACTGCATGAACAGTTCTTTGTAGCTCCTCTTTAACATGTAAGATGACTTTGTATTTGTTGGTACTGCAGCATCACTTCTGTGAAGACAGAAGGTGTCTGAGTAACAGTGGGAGCTTGAGATTCCATGTGTTCTATTCATGATATAACTGGTTCAGCTTGCTGAAATCTGTAGAAGTGCAGGAGATGAACAGTCTTTAAAGTTTTATAACTATTACAACAGACTTACCAAACCAAAATACATTTTTAACAAAAAAACCCTCAAGGTAGGAACATAGCAACTTACATTTATCTTTGTATTGAAAAGAATGTGCCTGTATGCTTGTGCTTTGCATAAAACAGCATTAATCAAGATGATAACAGGATCATACTCAATGTATTTATCCACAGGTTTCTGGCAGGATTTCTGAAAATCACAAAATAAGAACAATTAGGGAAAAAAAAAAAGGAAAGTTTATAAAATTTTTCTCTGATCTTAGTACAACTGGATAAATACAAATTAGCAATTCAATTATTATTAGTTTTTCCCTAATGTCATCTTCATTTTCAATACAGTTTTAATCCACCCAGAAAAATTGCTTCTTCTCCCTTGACACTACACTTGACACACAGAGTTCCCTTATAAAATAGAAAGATTTATTACTGAGTTTTACAGGGTTTGGATTAAGGTCAATAATGAAATATGCAGGAATGGACTTAGTTACCATTTTGTGCTCTACAGATGCAAAAAACTAAGCTACTTTTCTAAGACTCAAGAAACGCACCAGTATTATCCTAAAGGTTAACTGATCATGGCTCATCTACTGCATATTTTATTTGTGTTCTTTTGAGTATATTTTAGAAATAAAATTATTTTATTCTATCACTTTTTTATTTTCAGAGATGCTTTATCCTCCTATCCTACCTTTTTCTTCATTTCAAGGAGACAGTAAATGTTTCTTGCTGTTGCATTATTCTTCCCTACTGTTAAATTGTCTGTCTGTTTCAACCAGTTTTCCATCATTAAGCAAACACCAATACATTCAGAATACTGATAATGTAGTTTTCACACAGATCCACAGCCAAAGAGTCAGTTGCCACTAAACAGTGGTAGGACACTAAAACATCACTTTTCCAACACACCTGCTGGTTCTGCTAGAGAGGCTATTTCACCCAGACCACTGGGAACTGCTGGTCATCAATCTCCTCTAGCTCTATTGATTTACCTGCCTGGCTGATCACTCCTTGATTTGAGTTAGTGCTAATAAAAGGCTGTTGCACTGTGAGCAGGAGGGTTAAGTAATCTCACAAAAGGCTCATCTAGTGGACCTAAGGAGGAAGTAAATTCTAGCAGAGAGCTGAAGAGCAGCAGAGGAGCAGCAGCCACCACTTCAGCCCGAACAAGTGCACTTGCAAAAGGGTGCTCTCCTGCAGGCCAGCTTTCTCCTGCTGCCAGACTAATCCTCCAGTCTGGCTACTTGGTTCCTCCAAGCTGTCCTCAGCTATCTTGGTCCCCTAGGCCTTCACATTAGCTGCCATGCTGAGAACACAACAGTCACAGAAATTGTCTCTATTTCAGTTATAATGAGCGCATGGTGGTGCACTGCCAGAAGAGAAATGTTGGCACACCACTTTCTAAAATGCTGCAACACTCAAAAACGCAGCATCTCGCAGACAACACACACCTACAGACAAACTCCCAGGACAGAACACATGGGTTTCTCAATTTCTTCTGTCATAAAAAGACCAACTAAGTTCCACACTGCTACTCACTCACCCTGCAATAGGATGAGGAGGAGACTCAGAATGTTAAACCCATGGGTGGTGAAAAGAATATTTTCATAATTGAAATAAAGAAAAATGTAATAATAATAGTAATGAAATGGAAGATAATAATAGAGAGATGAAACAAGAGCTGCACAATGTGATTTCTCATCACACGCTGGCCAATGCCCATTCCATCCCTGAGCAGTGATCAGCCCCTCCTAGCCACCTCTCCCAGTTCATTTACTGGGCATGACACTCTATGGGGTATGGAGTATCCCTTTGGCCAGTTTGGGTCAACTCTCCTGGCTGTGCTTCCTCCCAGCTCCTTGTGCTCCTGCTGGCTGGCAGAGCATGGGAAGCTGAAAAGCCCTTGACTTGGGGTGAGCACTAATAGCAGCAACTAAAACATCAGTGTGTTATCAACATTATTCTCATGCTGAATCCAAAACACAGCACTCTACCAGCTACTAGGCATAAAATTAAATCAACCAAAACTAGGACAGTGTCCAAAGTTAACACTCCCTTGGTATTTAACAGAATTATTTTTGTTGAATCTGAGAATGCAGAATTTCACCAGCAAATTGACTCAGAAGTCCAACATCAATGTCAAGAAAAGCATCTGAACAAATACATAAACTGAATACAGGGTCTAGGGAATGCTGCAATCTCTAATCAGGGTTTGGTCCAGCCTAAGGAAAAACTCAACTAATTTCAGTAAGTCAACATGGTGTATGACAGTATACAAGTTAGAGGTAATGAATTAAAAAACTCCCTCAATTAACCAAGAGTTTGATAAATCTAAAAATAAAATGAATTAGATGGAAAAAGGGCATAACACAAGACCACACTTGTAAGATTTAGTAGAGTGAAAAAGAAATTGCTGCTTTAATTAGAGGCAGTGTCTTGCTGAATTTCTTTCTACTTAAAAATCATAAACATATTCTTATAGGTAGTAATTTGCATATGTCAAATCTCTGGGTTGATGTAGCATCAGACAAGTGCAATTTTTTTAGTAGGTTTATTCACACAAGCACTGGACAAAGTAGGATTATTCAACACAATGGGTGTCATAAAGGTCAAACGAAGAGTATCCTACATATACCCAGTTTTATTATGCTCTCAAATTCTTCTACGTCAGAACAGTTTCTGACCAGGACCAAAAATCTTTCTGAGTAAAGAATGGTATTTTCAATCAGAGGATCCCAATCAAATACTGATCAAAAAATTTGCAATTAAGAGGTATTGAAAAATTTTCACTTACAGCTGAAATGATTTTTAGACAATGAGAATTTATCAGACCAACCATCCAGGCAAAACCAACAAATCAGAAATTTACTGCAGAGACTGCTGCAAATGAATATACAAACAGTGGCATCTTCTGCCCCACAGCTTCTGGCAGTCAAATACCAAACCTTCTCTGCAGCTGTGAAAATTATGTTGAATTTAGTATTTTTGTCTTCTAGAGCTAGATGACAGCCCTGTTCTTAATATATTTTATATTCCTAAGATACTTTATTTATGAGTCTCTGTTGCAAGAAGGAAAAATTCCCTGTGCTTACCAAGCAAGTGACCTAGCCAGTGTGAGTTCACCCAGGGATTTGTGAGACCTACAAACCACCTTTGCTGCAAAAGACTTGCGTGTGCACTGCTACAGACTAATTGGCTGATGGTTGCTGTAACATTAGTATACTACAGAACTAATATGCCCTCTAGGAAGAATTTTTTTTCCATACTTGGCTATTTCATTATTTTTTCCAGCTATATTACTAAAACATCTGACACCAACCTCAAATTGGAAGGAAGGAAACCTGTGAGTAAAGCCCGACTTCAGCAAAAACAGTGCAAGCAAGGACTGATGCAGTTTAAGTACAGGTTTCACCAGATAGTTTCAGCTAGTTAAAGGGATGTAACTTTGAGGATCCTGATAATCACTAACACTTGGAGAGAAGATTAGTATGAGCACTCAGCTATGGAGAACTGCTTGCACACTTACTTTTAAGATTTTAGTCAGGCAGTTTAACTACAATCCTGGTGCCCATGTCTAGTTCCCCACTGCTGTTCTGCACAGCTCTAGTCAGTGGCCTGGGTAGAATGCATGAAGAAGGCACATCTTTAACATACCCGAGCTTTTTCATCTTCTTTGGACTTTCTCAAAGATGTGCCTTAGGTATCACAAAAGCAGGAGAAAGAGGTAACTGGATTTCTCTACACTTTCAGCCATTTTTCAACTTGTGCCTTAAATATGTAATTGGCATCAGAAATAAGTAACTGGTCTTTTTTTCTTGAAAAAATAGAGACTAGTTTGATTAAAAGATACTTTCAGATTACGTTGCAAAAGAAAAAAGTCAAGCTTCACACCATAAATTCTATTTACACATCTTCTGATTTGGTAAATTTAAGGAACATTATGAATGTTTGATAGTGACATACGAAAGTCCAACAGATACTGTGCTCCCCTAAAAAAGGATAAGTTAAAAGTATATCAATATTCCAGCAAATTTAAATGGCTATTACTTTAAGAACTCTTTGACTAATCAAATATTTAGGAAGATTTGACTATGCTTGTTGTTTTTTAAAGAAACTCTTCCACTTTCATAACTTAGAAGTTTGCTTAGTTATCTTTAAAAAATTTAAAACCAATTAGCAAAGGCAAATTAAAAAAAAACGAAAACTTCAGAAGTGACCATCTTCTTGATAATGTAGTACATGAGATTCTTCTTGATCAAAGCAATCCAAAACATTCAAGGAAAGTAACATACATTTTAAAGTCTCAGTTGTATTAAATATGACCAAAAAAAAGCACTGATATGTTAATTCAAACTTCACATTTATCAGCCTTTTATAAATCATTACTCAAAAGACATAACTCTTGCTTTGTTCATCAAAGATATTCAACTTGAAACAGTGTTCACAAATGTGTGCTTAATACAATGCAGTATACAATTATTTGAGAAAACACCTTCTGTCCCTGAAGGATAAGGTTTCTAAAGTATATGAACATTACTTTTTTTGATTAATCTCTCTAATTTTAAAACATTATTTATTTTTAAATAAAAATATTTTGGGATGGGGTTTGTGGAAAGTAAAAGAATTCTTGAAGAGGAAGCCATAGGACATGATAGAAAGTAAAAATACACACTGAAGAATAAAGCTTCATCCTGATTTAAAACTACCATGAAAACCACATCAGGAATACATTTGCAAATCTCTGGGCATTAGAAAATTATATATACCTTTCTCCAGGGTTTGGAGTTTGGCAAAATTAAGATACAATTTTTTGCTGGACTACACATACAGCAAATTGTAACAACATTTACATAGCTTCCATGTGAACAGGGGCCCATTTGCATAAGTTCTTAGGAAAATTAAAGGCTCTTGTGAGAGTGCCCTTAATCCCAATTGCACCCTCAAATAATAAAACACATTAGCTGTGCTGCTTTCAGAAATGGATTCTTTATTAGGGATAGAGCCAAGTGTCACAGCAGACTGAAAAACAAAACAGCCCAGTTTCAGATGCATTCAGTTTCAGGAAGCAAATTAAAAATATTGTTTTTCCAGTAGTGAGTTGGCCTGTAAATAGTTACATAAAATTAGCATATGTTATTTTCCAGGATGATCTTTGTACTCTTGACAGATTCTTTTCCATATCACATAAATGATTTGCATTCAAAGCAAGGTCTCTCTGCCTTGTTGCAAAAAAAAAAAAAAAAGCTTTTCAATTATTTTTTAATTGCAGAACAGCTAAATGAAGTGTGCACTGCTCAGGCAATTTGGCTTTCTTATTACAAAACACAAGGGGGATCCTGACTGTGCTCTATATATTGCAATAAGTAATTTCCTTTGTTATAGTCTGGTGGTCTGGAGCATTTTTAACATTTTATTTTTAAACGTAACAACATATATGAAATTGAAAACCAAATTTTAAAAATGTTTGCATGCTTTTCCTTCTACTTCTGAATAAGTAGTTTGCTGATTTCTTTCTGTATTCATTACACTTTGCAGAGTTTATTTCAGGTTAGCCAAACGTGTTCCCACTCCACACCCCAGAATTATTACTGGAGTAGCAGTGTTATTTGAACAGTATTTTTTCCTGACTGTTCTTAATCGTTAGTTTGTAATATATTCAGTAAAGATTTGCTGTATTTTTTAGAGATCAATTAAATTTTAAGGGTCTTAAAATAATTACCAAAAACCTGCTCTAGAAGGAGCCACCTAGGCTTACTTTCATCATCACTTTGTCTCTGGGAATAGGAACACATCAGCACATCCACAGATCAGGACTAAACCCAGACCCAGGAGATGCAAAGTGAGTGCCAAATGTCACCTGCACTGGATGGAATCTTAACATGCCCAAGATTCCACACCCTCCCCTGTTGTTCCTCACTAATCCCACTGAACAAAAACCATATTGAAGAAGTCCAACTTTCTCTTGTAATACAACTTCCACAGCTCAGTATCTGCAGGATGAGAAAATGGTTCATCCACTAAAAGTGAATCTCCAGCAAGAAGGAATGTGCAATGCCAGAGGTCTAGGCTAGGCTTAGGCTGAAAATGGTCTTAATTAAGCAAAACAGATTCAAAAAGAACTTGATGGCACTTAGCCACCTTGCACAGTTATTAAAAAAAGCGTGACCTTTCCAACCCAAGTGTACTGTATGGACTTCTATGTTTTATAGAAGAAAGTTGCTTTAGTTCCTTCAGCATCCATTGCAAATTTATTCCCGGGGTGGATAATAACATTTGTGAGGTCTTTAATGCTTGCCCACATTAAAATTACAATATGGAGTTCAAAGAAACTTTTAATTGTATTAAGAGCAGTAACTAAACTTAAGCAACATTAGGCTGAATTTCCAGAACTCTAATATTGTGGGCTGGAAACGCATGTTCCTTAATGGAAGCTTTTAGTATTTGCCTCTTAAAAAAATTCACTCTCTTCAACAAATTAATAACAGAATACAAAATCATAGTATTTTGCTTATGCATTCAAATTTAAATCTTTCATGTCAAAATCACATCCAGATCAGGTTAAACACATCCTAAAATAAATGCAGGGCTAGACAGAAGTTGCTGCTGGGAGAACTTAGCTTCTTCAACCTTGAGATAATGTTCCAAGAAGTGCTGAATGACAGGGCCGTCCTGAGAATGGCAAAGACCTTTTTGATGCAGATTTCTTAATGTATCAAGGACACCTTTAAAATAGTATTGGGGAAAGTCTGTAGGTCAATATGAAACAGTGATGATCCTGACAATGTTCGGCTTGTTCCCAGTTTTCTGGGACCCTCTATTTTACTTACAATATGTAACAAATGTTGGAGTTGTTGTCTGTTTTTTTTTTTTTCCTTAAGGTGCCAGTATTTCCAGGTACAACTTGAAAATGGGAATGAAACACAAATGCTTCTTAACAAAAAAAAAAAAATCTAGATGATGCCCATTGGCCTCACTTTGAGTATCAATATACAATCTTTCTATTAATTTTTTACTTCTATTTTAATGCTACAGTGGATTACTCAATGCTCTCATTCCACAAAGACAACTGAAAAATGTTCTCAGGCTGAGTGATCACTTTCAAATCTCACCTGACCTTCAATTTTTCTTAAATACCTTCAGCTTTTCTTAAGTTTTCAGAGGACTACACTCTATGTTTTATGCATAACTGATATAAATGATGTTTTACACTGATAAGTGGGGTCTTCATATATTTTTAAGTGAAGACTTCTAAGCTATCATTATTTTCATGTTTGATCTTCAAGAAGTTTCATAACATTGACACACTCCTATCACTACTCATGGAAGTCTGTGAAGGGTATTAAAGGACACTCAGTACTTGACTATTTTTCATTGTCAGCAGCATGATGAACAACTTTCAAGGTCTCTGACCAGAGCACAGCTTTGTGTGCATGGAATAGAACGCCTGTATAGAGTTGGTACAGTGACAAAACTATCCTTGCAAATTAAAAAGTAAACCAAGCATTGCTCTATTGGAAACCATGAGGCCTTGGGAGCTGGAGACATGAGTACGGCTTTCCTGCCGTCCAGAGATAAACCCAAAGTCACATCAGTTCAACTGAAAGAATCTTTTGATCTTGGCAATCTTTCAGCATTCTCATCTCCACTTTATGTGCCATGAACTAACAAGTCTCCAGCTCTCAGCACTGCCTGAGTGGCCAGAAATTGAGGGAAAGTTTTTTGACGATACAACATGTGCCACGTAAGAGCAACTAGAACTGAAACTGAACCATGATGACACAACATAGCCAGAGGAAACAAACTGGCATGAGTCAGTGAAAAATGGTACAGATCTGGGCCTGCATGGAGAAAGGTGGACAGAATTCCAAATTGCTAGGAATGTGTGATTCTTTGCTCTTCCTTTTACTCAGTTCTTTACTCTTTTTATATGAGTTTAGCATTTGTCATGCATACAGCAACTGGGACTTAAGTCTTTGTTCTGTGTGGCATGCCACAATTCCAATAGACCAGGATCTTTGGTCCTCAAATGGTTAAATGCCAAGGGGAATGAGTGATATCTACTGGCTCCAAGGTTGCCTTAAATCTGTTTATCAGCACCAGATTAATAAGCAAGAGGAAGTTGTAGACTTCAATGAGGTCTCCCCTCAGCCTCCCCTTCTCCCAGCTGGATATGCCAAGTGACCTCTGCTGCTCCTCATAGGGCTTCCTCTCTGCACCCTTCACCAACTTTGTCATCCTCCTTCAGATGCTCTCCAATAGCTTTACATCTGTCTTACTCTGCTTTGCCCAAAACTGCCCCCAGCACTCGAGGTGAGGCCACCCCAGCTCAGAGCAGAGCAGGACAATCCCCTCCCTTGCCTGGCTGGTGATGCTGTGCCTGATGCCCCTCAGGCCAGGGTTGGCTCTCCTGGCTACCAGGGCACTGCAGGCTCATGCTCAACTTGCCATTGACCAGGACCCACATCCCTTTAAATAATCATCACTCAGACCCTGACATTTAGGTCCAGTGGCATGGGCGCCGTGTTCAACCATGGAGCCACGTTCAGATCTGCCCTTCAGCAGGAGCCAGGCCGAGCACACACAGCAGCAGACGCACTGCACTGCCCTGCACAGAAGCACACAGGCCACTCACGACAGCTGCACCACACAGGTGCACTCAAGGAACGGGAGGAAATGACACTGGGAAGCACAGCAGACAGAAAACCTGCAGAAACACAGAATGGGTCAGGCTGGAAGGGACCACAGAGGGTCATCTGGTCCAAGCTCCCTGCTCAAGCAGGGCCATCCTAAAGCACGTGGCATAGGATTGAGGCCAGGTGGTTCTTGAACATCTCCAGTGAGGGCGACTCCACAACCTCCCTGGACAATCTCTTCCAGTGCCTGGTCACCTGCACAGTGAAGAGTTTCTTCCTCATATCCAGGTGGAATTTCCTGTGCATCGGTATCTGCCCATTGCATCTCATCCTATTGCTTGGCACCACTGAGAAGAGCCTGGCTCCATCCTCATGACACCCTCCCTTCAGCTATTTGTACACATGGATGAGTCCCCCCTCTTAGCCGTCTCTTCTCGAGGCTGAACAGGCCCAACTCTCTCAGCCTGTCCTCACAGGACACCCGGATTCAGGGAAAGCGGCCACAGCGCGCGGGCCCGGCCCGAGCCCGGCAGCAGGGGGCGCTCCAAGGGGCTCAGAGCCCGCGTGCCACCGGGCCCACTGCCACGTGCGTCAAAGCTTCCCACGTGCATTCCTGGCCTCCCCCTCCCACTGCTCTCCGCCGCGACTCACGCAGATAGAGATACGGAGCACCCCGCGCTGGTAGTCCCGGTACAGCTCCGTCGCCTCCTCGTTGCACTCGATACAGCGATAGGCGCCGAGCGCCGCCATGGCGCGCGGGAGCACGCCCACCCTGTCAGTGCTTCCACACCGCCTCCTCGTTTCCGCGTTCGGGAGCGCCGCTTAGTGGGACCGCGCCGCGCTGCATCCCGGGAGGTGTAGTTTTCCTGGCGCTGCCGTACGCCCGACTGCGCCGGCGGAGAACTCCATGTCCCAGGGGGCAGTGCGAGGGCGGCCCCGTGGGAGGGGCGGCGGGGCACCCCGTGTTCCCGGCTGAGGAGGCGCACATGCGCGCCGTGAAGATGGCACCTGCCGGCGCGCTGGCGCGCGGTCCGTGGGTGCCGCTGGCCGCGCTGGCCCTGCTGGCCCGGGCCGCGCTCGCCCTCACCGAGCGCTACCCGGCGCTGTCCCTGTTCCAGCAGGAGCGGCACCGGCAGCGCCACGGCCCGGCGGGGGAGTGGGCGGAGCAGTACTCAGCCGAGTGCGGTGAGCAGGGGCGTCGCCGCGGTGACCGTCCGCGCCCCGGGGCGGCGGCGCGGGGCCGCTGGAGCGGCGGGCGGGGGCGGCGGTGCCGGCGGCGGGCCCGGGGCGGCGGTGCCGGCGGCCCCTCGTTCGTGCGCGGCAGCGCCGAGCCCGCCGTGCCCTTGTGTGGCGCGGAGCCGCCGAGGCTGTGGCGGCGAGCCGAGGAAAAACTCTCACGCCTGGGACGGGCAAACCTTAGGTGCCACACGGGAGGATCCCTGCTGCCCTGCTCACCGCCCGAGCCCAGCAGCTGGACTCTGCCTGCTTTTTAATTCCTGCGCTCAGTAGGATGGGGATATGCCCACACTCCGTGCTGATATTGCTGAATTTCTCAGTACAAGCAGCTGCTGGAGAGGGTCCAGGGGTCTGGAACGTCTCTCACGAAGAGAGACTGTGGGAGCTGGGCCTGTTTAGCCTATAGAAAATAGGAGTGAGAGGGAATCTCATTAGGGTATATAAATATGTCAAAGGCAGGTGTCAAGAGTGTGGTGCCAGACTTTTTAGTGATGCCCAGAGACAGGATGAGGAGCAATGGCCACAAACTAAAATACGACAAATTCTTTAGCTTGAGGAAGAATCACTTTGTATAAAGGTGTCAGAGCACTTGGAACAGGCTGCCCAGAGAGCTTGTGGATTTTCCCTATCTGGAGACATTCAAAACCCACCTGGATGTGTTTTTGTGTCACCTGCTCGAGGTGACCTTGGAGGAGCGTTGGACTTCATAGGTCTCTTCCAACTCTATCAGTTCCGTGTTTCCGTTTCCGAGATGTGGCTTGATTTAATTTCAGCTACAGTTATATCTGCTTTACTGGTGACCTGGATGCTTCTCTTTATGGTGCCAAGTTTGGGTAGCAAATCTTCTGCTATTTTTCAGGTTAATTGGTGTCTTGTAATACAGGCATAGTTAAAACTATTTTTATCTGCTTGGATACCTTTTGTGTTTGGATTGTGTGGCTTAATATATTATGATTGTTGATCTTGAGCATGGTGTGAATGGGACATACAAAAATGCCAGTCTGAATCACAATGTGAGCATAATACAGATGAAGAAAAAGGTCTGTCAGTTGCTGGGAATGTGATACTAAATTGTGTATAAGAGAATAACCAGTGATGTGTCATGACATCTTAGCTGTCAGCATGGTTTTGTGATTTTTTTCTGCCCTTTATTTCATAAAGCCTGTACTTGTATCAACAATTCCTGTCCTCCCTAACAACTAATATAAAACTAGAATAATCTATTTGAATAATAGATGTTGTGGAAATAACTTCTTACAAGTTTCCTGCACTTGGGTTTTTACTTTCTGCCCTCCCTTGGGTATGTGCTTTTGTCTTCACATTATAAAGTTCTTTGGTTGATTTTTATCACCTTTTTGTGTGTGTGTGTGACCACAGTGGCTGAGAGCCATAGTATGTAAACATGAAATCAGATCGTGAAAGTTATCTCAGGTAACCATTGCTACAAATTATTCAAGCTTAAGCATAAAACGAGGAGACTTTCACCCAGTGCTGAGATAAAAATCTGTATACCCTACAAGTTAATAAATGGCAAAGCGCTTGATTACATCTGTTACTAGACCTGACATGAATGATTGACTCAAGGTACTCCTTCAGAGGTGGAATTGGAAGATTAGATTTTGATTTAATGGCGGATGTTGTTTTAAAGAAACCAGTGTAACTAGGATTGATACAAAGAATTGTGCTTGAATCATCAGGTATCTCAGGTACCTTGCATGCACTGGTAGTAAGATAGGCCTGACTTACAGAACATACTTTCAAATAGCTGTGTAGCAATTCACTCCTTGCTGTTTGTGTTTGGACTAAATGAATTGCCAATTGAAAAATTCCCTTAAGCTATCGGTCTTTGTTTTAGTACAACCTGCACAGAAGCTGAGATTTTTTTTTTTGTCTCAAATAGTCTTCCCTGTAGCCTGCTACAAGGTCCAAAGTACTTTCTCTGGTTGGTGTTTCTGAAAATGAAGAAAACTTCATTTTCATGAAGTTGTTAGTGTGGTTCAATTTTGATTGTGTCTGTCTTGCAGACAAAGGCAGATCTATTTCTCCATGTGAGAAAGCAGTTTGTTGCCCTGAGAACTGCAAGATTTGAGGGGCCTTTCCCTGCTGTAGCTTGTATCAAGCTTGTGGCTTGGCTGTCTTATTCTCTACCACCTTACAAAAAATTCTTTCACTAAATCCTTGCTGTTGTGAAGAAAATTATTCCAGAGGTAGGCCATGCCTGCGCCTCTTTGTTTTGATCTCTGAAGTGACAGTTTCTTGTTGAGTCTGCAGCCAAAACTCTTAAGTCACTGAATCACAAGCACCAACAGAAGGAAGTAACGTGCTAATAACGCTGGTATAGCACAGGAGTATTTGACCAATATGAAGAACAATGGGCAGTGATGAAACCTCATTCTGGCAGCGCTCTTTTTGGAAACTATGAGTGGTTTGCCACTGTTCTGACAGGACTGACTTTAAACTTTGAACTTTTGCTTTTTACCACCCTGGCTTTTGTTGTAAAATTTCTCCCACTGGTTATCATTTATGGCTCAACATAGATAGATCCAAGTTTCTATATTTAGGGAATTATTTTACATGCTGCTTTGAATTCTCTTTAGAAGAAGACTGTTTTTCTTTTTTAGCTCTGTGCTTGAGAGATAGGGAATTAATTAACTGCAATCCTTAAGAAGTCAAAATATAAGAGTGCATCCTGCCCCCATCTTTTCAAACTTACCAGCAAGTTTATATTTACAAACATCAAGGGAGATGATAAAATTTAGAATTTTGACATGGTTTCAAGGAGATAATGCTGTATATTTTTTTTTCTTGTTTATTCTTGAAACATTTAAAGATGATAGAAGTTTTAGGTTCCAAAGATTTGATAGTTAACAATTCTATTGGAATAGCAGTTAAAAGCATCATGTAGGGAAAGTAGTGGTTTCTGTAGTCTATCAATCTGAGAAGGTGTTGTTGCTTATTTAATTATTTATTTGATATTTTAAACTTTTTCTCTGCTATGTCAACAAGCTGTGTTTGACTTTTAGGAGAAATGAATCAGTCTTACGCTTTTTGAAATGACATTCTTAGTAGCTTACCTTTGTATATGTTCAGTCAGTTACAGTTCATTATTCTGGCTCCTTTTTACAGTCTTTATACCTCTGTTTTCTGCAGCTTTTCCCCTACCTCTTTATGGTCCATTCAATTTATTTCCCTCTCTGGGATTGGAATGATAATTTTATATGCTAATTTTTGGGTGAGAGAATGGAACCATAATGCTGAAAGAGGATGTGCCTACCCCAAGCTCTTGATATTTGCTTACAGCTTCCTCCTTTTTCACCTCTGCCCTATTTTTTTAGCACCTCTTTTTATTAATCTATTTCTAACCATAAGCATAAGTAGGGATAAAGCTAATTATATGAAGCTTTCATGTCAGCTGTTGCTTCCCTGGCTCTGTGCATGTAGTGCTATGGGCAGAAAGCACTTAATGAAAGTTCTTCCCCGTGGGATGCCCATTGGGGAAGCTGTTCAGCCAAACATGAGGAAATGTGAGATGTGATAATAGAACATACATGTAACTTTGGGTTCTGAAAGTATTTTCTCTCTCTTCTCGTAGATTCATCATTTTTGCACTTCCATGAATCAGATTGTGACATAGGAGGACCATCATCTTGTGAATCTATACTTTCCTTGAATACAGAAAAAATTCTGGTATGTTATCAAGAGTATAACATTTACTAGATTGTTGAAGTTACAGATAACTTCAGCTGCATAACCAGTTAGAATGAAGTTCAGGGAAATAAATGGAAATAGATCTGTTAATCAGTATGCATAGCTGCCCAGAAGGCTTAAATACAAATAAACTCAAATTGCCATTAGAAGTATTACTTTGTAGTAATCTGTGATGAGTCTTTAGGACTGTCAACTAACTGAATCAGATGAGCTAACCTCAGTTAATCAACCGATTAACTTTTTGTTTTGGGAGTGCAGGAGCTATACCTGAAAAAGATGCAGTAGTTTCTACCCAGATTAACTTCCTTGGGTTTACTGCAAAACGTGTAAAAGTAAGAGTAATGACTTCTAGTCTCTACAGAAGTAATATTGTGCAAAGATAAGAGAGGCTTCAGACTGTGTTTCACTAAATGTGATACTGACCTGGCATGTGAAGAATATTCTAACAAAAGTAGAGTGGTTTTTCGTAGAGAGACATCAAGAGGATTATTTTGGAATTTGGGTTTTCTTGCAGACTACTCTTAGCCTTTTGAGAACAAGGATCTGATGTTGCATCTTCATCCAGTAGAGTACAGGTGTTGAAAATCTTAACATGATTTCCATGTGAATAACCAAAGTAGCTTTGGCAAATTTTTAGAAATTATTGGCTATGAGGGAATGCGTAAGCAATATTATGACTGGAAACAACTTCTCCAAAGTTGGGAATTAAAACTATTTTACTGCAAATCCACTAAGCCAGTTATTTAACTTGAATATTCTCCTTAGACTTCATCATATATGGGTCAGAAAATCTTTCTAGTCTAATCCAATAATACCAGCAATTCTTTCTAACACAGTGAAAAGTATAATTGTTGGTAAGAAATTTCCCTGTTAAAAAAAAACGAGACCAGTTGTTTAAAAGAGAGCAAGAATTAAACCTGTTGGGATGTGGTGCTATGATGAAAATTCTCCTATTTCTTGAAGACAGAGTGACTGACATTTTTTAGTGTGTAGAGTTGCAGGATGTTTAACCTGTACCTGAATTCAGAGTTTGTTGAGGAAGTATGAAAACAATTTTTCTGCCACCCCAACAGGTTCTGTTACTCTGTAATGACAAAAGAGGTGAGACAGTGGTACTTCTCTTGCTGTCACATGCAGCTCAGTAATCCATAGGAAATTATTGTAATGTATTGTGAGATTCTTCTGCTTGGGGCTTATTTTTCAATATCAGTGTGGGATCTTGCTGTATCTTGTCTTTGTCTGCAGACAGAGATGTGTAGATCTGTTTTTGTAAATCCACCAAGAAAGAGGTTGTTCTTCAGTAAAAAAGTTGTGGTGTTTTTCCTAATATTAAAACAATTATAGAAGAATAATGTTTTGCAGAATTAAATGTTAAAGGTGATTACATGAAGGCCATTGGTGATACAAAAATGTTGTTTGTAAATGCATATGGATTGCAATGTACATTTAGCTTTCTACCCTGCTCATTTTTGTGCTGTTTTATTAATGGCTTTTCTCTATAAGGGAAATAACTGCCGCACTCTGTTACTGTAGAGGTGCAGATATAGATGGAGTAACAATTTTCAGTGCTATAGTATAATACAGAGCTCATACATTAACTTTTTATTGCAGTAAAAAATAAAAGGTTTGTAAAATCCATTTGCTAATCATTCATGCTCTCCAAAATACTCAAGCTCTTAGAGCAGGCAAAATTAGACACACAGGGCAATAATTGTGCAATGGAATTTGACAATTTTAAGTTTTGCACTTTGTAGATAAACTAAATGTCTGTGTTATGGACACAATTAATGTGTCTACTCTTGATTGGTCAGGCAAAACAACCTGGCACAGTAGTAGAAATGAGCTGTTTAGTTGAATTGAAAGAAGATAACTGAATGGAGAGATGTTATTTTTCTCCCTTCTTGTTTCCTAAAACAGTTTGAAAGACCTATTGATTTAAATTAACATTTTGTATTTTTCTAACATAAACTACTCTGGTAGGCTTACAGCTGTCTATGGAAAGTACTTGTGGAAGTAATCAGAGCTGAATATTTTTTACATTTCTGAGGGGCTTGTCTTTGACAGTATTGGTTTCTATAGGTGCATTATTTAGGGAACAGACATCCTAGATAAGGCTACAGTTTGAACAAAGTGCATAACTGATAGAATGTCATTGTTGAAAGGACAGACTCTTTAGTATGGCATTGTAAATTTTAGCTTTTCTACATTGATGGAGTGATGCTCTTCTCAGTGTTTATTTTCTGTGTTGTACTCTTCCCTTTGCAGGAGACAAAGGAGTAATTATAGGGTGAACAGCATAAACTTTCATATGAAGTAAGGTGTCTTAAAAAGACCTGAAAACTTTACATTAAGCAAATGCAATACAGAAACATCAGTCACTTGTAAAATGCTGACTGTTCTTGCTGAGGTTTGGTTAACCTTACGTTAGAGCAGAAAACAGTAGCATCTGACTGAAGAGAAGCTTTTCTCCCTGTGGAAGACTAGGAATGAACTTGGTTTGACTTACCTTAGTGAAATCACATTTGTTTTAACTTTATGTTTTAAGGCATTCTCTTAAGGATTTAGGACATGGATTTTCTGTTAAATTCTGTGTTGTTGTTTGCTGAACACTTAAAAATGTGATGTTTTACAGAGTCAAGCAAAGTTGCTTGCTGAGCAAAAACGATTTCCATTTGCTACTGATAATGACAGCACAAATGAAGAATTGGGTAAGATGTTTTATATAAAGTTTGTGAAGGTGATTGATGTGCTAATTATTAACACTGAATGTTTTGAAAATTGATGATTGATGCGATGCATTAATTTCAAATTGATATTAATAAGTCTGGAAATACAGCAAGTTTTCTCTGGTTGTATAAAGCAAAGACTTATCTCAATTGTTAAAAACCTTTCCTACTTTCTTCACTAGAATTCTTCACCATGTCTGCTTAAGCAGATGTTCAAAAAGAATTCTGATGAAGTCCTTTTTAATATGCTTGGCTACTTCCTGTTTCCATTTTTCTGTGATTATTGATGACTAAAACTGTTCAAACATCCAGAAAATGTTACCAATGCAATATGATCTCCATGAAGCATAGATCTTGGATCTGTTTCCTGTCTCCACACTCCTCCCATCAAAACTTATATGCAGCAGGAAGACTTTCTGAATTATGTCCTAGGCTGTTACTTCAAGTTTTTTCAAAGCACACTCAGCACAAAAAAGTGGGGCCATTTCAAATAAATGAACAGGAAATACTTTAATCAAGGGACTCAAAAATGAAGTTATACTGCTTCCTCAAATAGAGGTATTATTACAAGGCAAGCAAAGAGATTGTTGAGAATGTGTGTCAAGGAAGGCAGCAGACCATCTTTTGTATAAGAGCAAAGGAAGATTTTATTCCCCTCTAATGAACTTAAAATAATTGAGAAGGTTTTTTTGGACATAGTTTCTGCCTTCATGAATTTACCCAGGAAAATTTGGGGGCTTAATATTTTTTCATATTCCTAGACTACCTAGCTGTGTTGATAGATCCTGCAAATACCAAACTTCTATTCAGATTAAAATATCTGATACTTTCAGTATATATTCTGTAGACTTGGAATGCTATGCTGGAAGGTCTCTTTCCTCATGTTTGGCATGTAGGCTGGCAGCTATCTACCCACTTTAGTCCCAGGATGATGTGGTGTGAGGAACCTGGTTTCGTCCTTCTTGTTTGTGCATGTTGCTTTTAACTGTTCTGAGGAGAAGTAACACAGAATGTATGAGACCTTCTGAAGGAATGTTGGGACTGAAATACTTTGGATAATGGGCCATTGTTAACCATTAGATTTTTTTAATAATGAAGTACTTGTAGTTTTGTATTATTAAAGATTAAAAAATCAAAAAGATACTATGTAAAAAGAAGCTGGTACTGTATCAGCTACTAGCTGTCAGCCACTTGCCAAAGTTTTACAGACAATTCACAGTTCAGTTTGGCTTTTTGCAAAGTGTCTTGTAGAAATTAAATACAGTCATTAACAGCAAGACAATCAAGTGACAATGTAAATCTTGGTGATCTTGCGCCCTCCACATTTTTCCTTAACACTGGAATGGTTGAGTTGACTTTATTTTATGTTCCATCTTTTCTGTGTTCTGGGATTGGAACCCTAAAGATGATACTAATAACTGTATAGTCTTGAAGAAGAGTGAAATGAGGAAAATTCAAGAGCTCTTCATCCTGTTCTTCCCCTTCCCATTTTTTTCCCTTTTTTGGTAATACTATGTATTTGTGCCAAGTTGCCGCACTCCCGCCCCGGTTCCCTTTGTCTCAGCCCCGGCTAGCTCTCAGTCTGGGGCAAGAGTGGGCGATTGAGGCACCCTCCGCCGCTCCCAGCTGGGGTTTGGAGAGTGCCTTTGTGGGTCCCGGGCAGCGCTAGCAAGCCTCGCGGTGGTAAATGAAGAGCGGATCCTGCTGGGGGCTAAGTCCGAGTTTATTGTAGCCCAACGGGGCCAAATATCCTAGAACGGTGCCAGCCAACAGGAACAAGCACAAGGTGCTTGCACTGGCTTATAAACTGTAAGGGAGGGGTAACCGATGACTGATGGGGATAGGGATAGGGAGTGGCTCCGGGATGGGGGGATATGGTGGAGTCCAATGGGGGAAGGATATGGGGGGAGCCCCAGGTCCTCACGCAATCACCCGGTGCCCTGAGTAGAAGCTTCTGGATGGATGGGAAGGGGCACCGAGTGACAGACAAGGCACCGGGGGGTGGGGGTAAAGGGAAAGACTGCGCCCCTTCCAGGGCGATGGACAGCCACTGGAGAGGCGGGAAGGGAGGACAAGGCGGGAAAACTGGGGACAAACCAAGTTGCACACGGGGGTACAAAGGAATAAACCAATACATAATGTAGGGATAATAAAACATACAAATAACGCAACTCCACACCAAGTGAAGCTTTTTATGTATTGAGGAGAAAGCTTATATTGCACACAAATATTTCCTTCTTCATAATAGAAGTTTTTGAGTATGACACAAGCTCTGGATTAAATGAACTTCTTATTTCTCTTTCATTTAACTAGTTTCCTTTTTTAATGAACTGTGCTTAGCAGCACTGCCAAAACAATGTGGCTTTGCCTGCCTGAAGGATAAGAGTCTGTGTCCTATTACTAATACCTTTGCTTGAAATTGCTTGTCTCTTCTCATGTTTGAATGAATAATTAAGCGAAGAGGTGTCTCTCCCATTGCTAATTTCATTTTAAGTGGGGAAAGGTGAAATCTGCTTGTAGTCCACTGCCAGCTGTTTGAACAAACTGCCTGGGGGAAGTTCTCTCTAACTTTCATAGCTGTGGTCTCGAAAGTTTTTCATAATTATAACATAGGCAAAGACTCAGTTGTTTTTCATTTTCAATTTCATAAATAATGAAATCTGTTTAGTTGAGGTATTTTTAGGTAATTCAAATGAAGGAAAATGTTATTGTGAACTAATACAGTTTAGCAATATGTGCACAAACAAGTGGAAGTTCCTTAATCAAATTGTCAAAAACAGTAATAGCCAGGTCACTTCGAATTGAGAAAGCATCCAGGACTATTTTATTTGGATTATAGTACCTTTTCTGATCCTGTGTATTCGAGAAGCAAACATGGGGCCTTTCCTGAACAACTTGTAAAAAGGAGAGAAAAACCCCACAAGCAGATCAGAAAACCCCAAAACAGCTCTGAAGAGCACAGTATGAATTGAGTAATTAATAACTGCTAGGTAATGGCTGAGGGAATGTCATTTTAGTGGCCATTTAGGAATCCTCTGATTATTTTAATCTTCACTGCCATGTAGGAACTTAAACATTTTACAATTTGTTAGTATTTAATGCTTTTTAAAAAGTCAGATTTTTTTGTTTTATTTACATTTTTAATGTTTTGTTAGCAATTGCTTACGTGTTGATTGGCAACGGCTTGTATGATGAAGCTATACGACATTTTTCAACAATGCTGCAGGTAAGTTTTCTGCTTGGACTTCAGAAAATAACTTTATAAAAATATCCATTGCCACATATGGCTTTTGATAAAGCAAATATTAAATTAAGGATTTTTAAATAAGAGTAATTATTCTACTGTTTATTCATTTTCTTTTCCATCCAAACATAAGCATACTGTTAAAACTGGGTGATCAGTATGTTGGTTATTTGGTGAGTATTTTTCTCATCTGTAGGCATAAAGTTTTATGGCACTTTGACCAAAAAAGCACGTGCTTTCAGAGACCTGACCTCTGCAGAGCTGAAGTTTTTTAGATTGTCTGCTTGTTGTGTAGGATGAGATATTTTAAAGTAGACTTTTTTGGGTGATGGCATGTTGCCAGTAATATGAGAAAAAAAGTCCTGACAGAGATAATTATTGCTAGTGGCGAGTAACACATTGCTTTCACAATGATAAATTATTTTGTATGCTGGCTTTATTCTTTTTCAACTGTAAGAACTGGATTTGTTTGATATATAAATAAAACATAACTAATACTTACATTATGGGTGTTTTTCCTGACCAAAATAAAGAATTCAGAATCTTCTGCAGCTAAGTAGGAGGTAGTCACATTTAAAACAAAATAAGTCCAAACAATTTATAAGCTTCAACTAAAGATGATTTTAAAATACTTCATTTTTATTGCTAAAAACCTGGAACATCTAGAAGCATGGACATACTTTTTCATTTGAACTGTTTAAAGTACACAAATGCAAGCTGAAAGCAATACTACAAATAATAGCATGTATTTTTTTTAAAGTGTCATATGGTTTGTTCTTAAATTGAGTGGAAGTGTGGCAATTTAATGGAATTATTCCAGGGAATTTATCTGAGGACAAGAACATTTGGGGTTTTGTTTGCTTTTATTTTTATTTGGTTGATATATGTTTTTAGTGATATTGACCTTTGATTTGTTTTAATGTGTGAGGATTTTTTTTTTTTATCCTAACGAGAAATCCTGCTTCCAAAACCACTGGATTTACGTATTGTTTCCTGTCTTTATTCAGAAGGAAACTTAATATAGGTGAAGACAAGCAAGATACACCAACTGTAGAAAGATACTGGGAGAAGCGTTTATGTGATAAGAGTACTTCTAAAGTGCCCACATCTCAGTGTAAAGGATGCTTTAATATCATGCTTATGGTATGCCTGAAAGGTTGTAATCATGATTGTTCACTCAGTTTTCCACAAGGCAATTCTAAATACATACAAAGTGAGCTTTAAAACATTTAACTGAATAAAACAGCTTTGCTTAGCCATGATGTTAAAAGTAGGAAGTTACCTACTGTTGATGTAGCCAAGCATAAACTTGGAATCAGCTGGGTCTGGCTAGCTGCCAGCACTGATGTGTCACAAATTGTGTTGTTTTGTCCACAGTAGAGTTTGTTTCTTGGGAAACAGCTTGTTTCTTGGCAGATGTCCCAGTTAAAGAAGACCAGGCCTGTGCTACAGACTTTTGTAGGACAGCTGTGTTCCTTGCAGGTGTGAAGATTGTGATTCCCGGCTGGTTTTCAGGGAAACTTGACTGTATAGGCATTGCTGTGTTGACAAAACAGTTTTGCTGTGTAGATCTTGAAATTTGTATGGGAAACTGTGGTTGGAGTAAATGACATCAAACAAGAAGTAGATTTACTATGTAGGGTGCATCCTCCCTAAGTGCCCAAGTAGGAAAGTCACAAAATTAAATCTAACTCAAGGAAAGTTGGTTTGAATTTTACAGAACTATTTTGGTAGAATACCTGTACCAAAAGAGTTTTAGTTACTGTCTGAATATAGATTCCATTAGAATGTCACAATATCTTGCTCCCAAATTTTAAATCTTGAATTTATATTGCATACAAAATAAGCTTTGAGTGGCCAAATTGTATGTTTCTTATCAGTTCAGTGACATGAGACAGAAGAAATTACATAATTACCAGTAAGGTTGCAGCTAAGGGGTTGGGTAACAGAATATTCTAATAAATACTGTGTATTCTAATGTACACTGGGTAATAGCTTCTGGTAGGTGGTCACTGGCATGATAACTGCTCTCTGTTAAATTGAATTGGAAGTTGTGAGCATACGAAAATATGGACTGTAATACAATAAATTTATTTGCCTGGCAGCTGTGATTGTTCATTGCTTAGTACTTTAGATCAGCTAAAATTAAATATATATTGAAAAAACCAAAAGCCCATGCCACAAATTAATATTTTATTTGTTTAACAGGAAGAACCAGAGCTGGTTAGTGCAATTTATGGACGAGGGATAGCATACGGAAAAAAAGGACTACATGTGAGTAGATAATTTTTTTAGTTAATACTCAACTGAATTATTTGTGTTTGAACTATAAGAAAGGCTGTAACAGGAATAACTTGACTGGTTAGAACATGTTAAGTACGCCCCAAAGCCTTTGTGCTGTTCTGCTTCCATGAGGAGTCTGTCCCTTGGCTGGTGCACTGTATAACATAGAGGGATCTAGCAGATCGTACTGCTCAAGCCATGGATACATTTGCTTCGTGAGACTGTGGAAGTAAAGCTGCACGACGTAAGTGTGCCAAAGGAGAAGGTTTTAGGCACTGTTGTGAGCGGTAGATAGTAAGGCTGTGAGCCACAGCTTCTTGAAAGAGTTGCCTATTAAAATAGCAGGCATTATCTTGCCTCTCAGAGATAGGTTTATGAAGTCCCACTGAATTTATCTCCATATTGCAGCTGTATTTCATTTGGAAATGAAAAAGTCTTGCAGCCTGGGGACATTGTCAACTATTCCAATACAGTGGATTTTGCATTGCTTTTTGAGTGCTTATGCTTGATAGGTATACCACTTTGAATGTGTTAAAAAAAACCCCAAAATTAAATTACTTGCTTGCAATACTTACTGCTCGAGTAACTTCTTGAGCAGAGAGAAATATATGAGTAGACTGTGATCCTTCTAGGACTTTGTGGCCAGTTGAATCGTAGTTGAATGGTTGCTAGAGTTCTAGAAGAATGAACAATTGAATAACTTCCTAAAAGATTTCTTTGTACAGAATGTTTAATTATCTAGGGGTGCTGACAAGAGCTTGAAGTCCCTCATATTTGCTTGTTTTTAGCATTCAGCGTACGTTTGTTTTCTCAGTTTAGCTAGGTGTTGATACAGCTTCAATTTGTAAAAGTTTTTGAGTGACACCTTCAAGACACAAAGGTGATACTAAGCACAAAATTTCTTTGCTTTGAGACAGAAGAAGATCCATGAAATCTAATACAGAATGTGCTGTTTAATTACTTAAATTTTTTTTTCCTAATGAATTAAGTACTTCCATCCTATTAATTAACTACTTCATTGAGGACAGTTTAAAATTTTCAATAGGCAGGATGCTTTTGGTGTCACCCCACTACTTGTCTGAAGTTGCAGACAGTGCTAATGACAACATTGGTGGGTGTGAGTGCGCCTGTGTGTAGAAGTTCATGTGGGAGCTTGAACCACCTTTGCTGCCAAGTAAGGTACCTCTGGAGCTATAAATCTAATATTTATTCACAGAGTTATATCAATAAATTATTAGAGGTACAACACAAAGATGATGTGTACAAAGTTTAGTTTCATTGTTTGTTGCAGGCAGGTGTTTTCACCCAGCTATTTGCAGAATAATGCATCTTGATATTTTTAGCAAAGGTGTGAAGAGCTTTTAATATAAACTGTTAGACTTTCAGACACTTAGCCAATCTAGTTGTCCTTCATCTTGAGAGTATATTAGTCTAAGTATGCACAGTTGTTCACCTTGTTTATTTTTCTCCTTTTCAGGATATGAAAAATGCTGAACTTGCTCTGTTTGAGCTTAGTAGGGTGATTAGTCTAGAACCAGATCATCCTGAAGTATTTGAACAGCGAGCAGAAGTGAGCATTTTTTGTGTCTTCTCAGACTTTTGGAGAACTTGCAATTATACAGTGTTTCTAGTTACATATTAACTGATTCAATGGCTAAAGCTTAATGTTCTATTCGCCTTTCTTTTAAAATATACTAATTTTCTCTCAAACAGTGTAATTTGTGGAATATTTAGTTTTAAAAAAAGACCTAGACTATATAGAGTTACTCCAGCCAATGGAATGGCATGTATTATGTGTAAGTGTTCAGTTTTTGACATACTATATAACAAGATCATTTGTGTTTAAGTTTTTTTTAATAAAATTAATCAAAATATCACTTGAACCTTACTGTTTGCACCTTCTTAGTAAATCTGCTGTGAATGCTAGTTGTTAAAATACCAAATTTTTAAAAAATGAAATGTTTTGGGTTTATATTTGTGCATGTAATTTAAAAATCATTCCAACCCACATATATTTTTATTTTGAAAATCAAGTTTTGTTTTGCTAACTAAATTACAGAAAATGGATGTTAAGAAGCAGCTTTGTAGACAAACCGAAAGTGTAAATATTAAAGTCAGCATGCTGTATAATGCCATAATATTTAGAGTTTTAATGTTTTTCGTGGTCTCTTAGCACATTTGTGAACCTTGATTTAAAAATGTGAAAGGCATTTGAATAATTGGAAATGGACCATTTTCCATTGGGGGAATGTTTTTTCTCAAATAAGGCTTAGGAGAATACTTTAATGACATTTTCATTTGAATATGTTGAAATGGCTTGAAATTGAGTATTTTGTTTTGACCAACTTGTTTTTAGTTTGGAATACAGGGTTTCTGTGAATGTGGTGATGTTCATGTACACTGATAGTTTTGAGAAAAATTCTTTCAGATTTACTCTTTCATAAGGGTTTAAAAGCCATAATTACCAAAATTTATAGTGGAACTTTCCAGCCTATTCTTGCAAGTACAATTACTCTGTTAAAGCTGAACATGGAAAAGAAGAATGTTCATACTTCTAAAACAAGTCTATTCAGTCTGTCTGTTCTAAACTGTGTTTTGGTTTTGTACTCTTAGATATTGTCCCCACTAGGACGAATCAGTGAAGCATTATCAGATCTCACCAAAGCTATTCAGCTACAACCATCAGCAAGACTCTACAGGCACAGAGGTACCCTTTACTTCATATCTGAGGTTAGTGGATTTTGGGGATTCTCTTTGGCTTTGGTTGTTTGGGATGTTGGTCATTACTTTGTTGACTTCTGTGCTATTTGTACTTTTGTTCTAGAACTTAGTCCATATTTCGTTAAAAAACCCAAATCAATATAATAACAAAAGCCCTCATTCTCCTGTAGCTGGCTGACAGTTCAGAGATATTCTCTAAGTATTTCATTTTCAAATCTGTTTAATGCAGAGAATCAGAAGACAAGCACCTTGCATGCACACCTCAGATTCTATTGTGTTTGAGGAGTAGGATGTGGATAAAGACATTAACTTGATTTATAACCTGCAGCTGCATTTAATTAGTATTGATAAACACTGGTCTAGAAAGGAAAATACTTATGGCCAAGGCAGTAAGTCTTCTATATACTTAAGAAAAAACACTTCTCACAGTAAACAAAAAACCCCTTCAAAAATGCTAATAGCAACATTTTGCTGTGTGATCTGTGTTGTTCTTAAAGCTTTAATGTAGAACAAATACCTTTAGCTTCAAAGATTGTGTGAATACTAGATAGCTGATTTCCTACTTGATTCTTCTGATTTTACTGTTTGCTTCCAGCTATTTTTCTATTTACTTTACCATGCTTTATACAACAAATCCTGTACAAGATGGAAGTGTATTGTGCATTTTTTGATGTTCTGATTGGTAGTTGATAATCATTGCTGCTTAGCCCTGAGACTGACTTAATATATTAAACAAAACTCTGAAGTTTATTTTTATGGAAATAAAAGTACATATTCCACTTCATTTGTGTGGTATTTTCTGTGTCATCTGTAATCTTCTTTATTATAGGATTATGCAACAGCCCATGAAGATTTTCAGCGCTCTCTGGAACTGAACAAAAATCAGCCTATAGCTATGCTTTATAAAGGCTTAACCTTCTTTCACAGAGGACTTTTGAAGGTAAAGCTATATTAAACAATAGTTTATATAGAACAATACCCTTTATTTGAAGTTATTTCCATAAAATAGTAGAAATATAATTGGTGTTGATGTATGTATTTTCTCTCACATAAGGAAGATTTTTAAGGTAAAAGAGTGCAAGCAAAATAAAAAGATTCCATTATATAATATGTAAATACTGCAGGTCTTGTTGAATCTTATTAGGTCAGCAATAACAGGTATGTTTAAGGAGTGCTTTGAAATATATTTGTATTTAGCACCTCTGCTAATACTTGTATGATTATATTCAAAAATTTCAAAATGAAATGGAGATTTCCTAGGTTTTGGGAAGTGGAGAGGGATGAAAAAGAAAATAATTTTAAACTCTTCCTTGAACAAGCTAGAGAGTAATCAAGGAAAGAGCCTTGCATTTCTGCATGCTTATTTCATTTATATATTGTTTCTGGAAGGCTGATTCCTAACTCGGGGGAACATACTTGCACCTTCAGTTTCTAAAATCGGCAGGAAAGAAAAATCATCCCATGTCTTTAAGTTTTCACCATGTTTTGACTCAAAGCTTCTCTCTGTTTTAGGTGTAGTAATATTGCCCCTGTCTCTTGTTTGTAAAGTATTCAGAGGTATTGCTGCTATTTTCCACAGTGGAGAGTAATTTTACAAGTATTCTGAAATCCTCAGTTTGAAAAATTAAGATGCAGTGGTGTGATTCCTGGAGTCCAACAAGGGAAGCTGTCTTTTTTTTTTTTTTAACTTCTGATAATAGCTTGGAGTTCATTAAGGGTTGTATGCAGAATCTGGAGGGAACCCAGGACTCCTGAGTTTGAGCCCACTGTCTTTCACAGGCAAGCACTGCTTTTTTGATCTCTAATTTTTTTTTTTGTAGTCCACTTCCTCACCTTTTTAATATCCAAACAGGTATTTTTTTACCACAGTCTCACTGTATACTGTGAGAACATCAGACTGTCATTGAACTTTTATTGTGTGTATCTTCTTCCAGTAAGAAGAGATACTTGCATATAATAGTCTGGATTTCTGATTTTTGTTGTAGGCAACAGAGACCCTAAAAAGTGACTGTGAAAATACAGCTGACAAAAATAAATGCTGTCTCAGTTAGCAGAATAGAAGCAAAGTTTTCTTCTTTCTGATACATTTTCAACACATTTCTGCACTACCACCTCCTTCCTCCCAGTTTCTTTTCTCAAAAGAAGCATCTTCACTCTCTAATACTCATGTTCAGAGAGATTGTCACTGAGTGGTTTTTCATCCCCGGGTACACCTTCGCTTCACTCAGATTCAGGCTGCCTTTTAAAGGAAAACTATGCATGCCATCTGTTAGGTTTTATAAGGCTTGCTGAAAATTGAAGATTTGGGTTGAACATATCCACATGTGTTCATTTTTGAGTGAAAAGAGATTTGTTTGAATCGCTGCTTTTGGGAATAATAATCTTGGTTTTAAAACTTATCTATAGGATATGAACCTACCCATAGTTGTAGGTGATTGTCCTACATTTTTGTTTAATGGGTATTTTTGCATGCATTGTAGTGCTCAGAATAGATTTGATAGGTTTCTCTAAATAATAATTTCTAAATTGACTAAAGATACCAGTAATTATTTCCTTACAGCATCTAATTTATTGCACTGAAGACTTAAAGATACTTTTTGGACATTTCTTAGTAATATAAAGTAGTTGATTATTCCATCCTTAATTCTAAGTCTCAGTATTGAATATTTCAGTTGTGTGGCCACTCTAGTTTGAAAAGCTGAGTTCTTAATCAGATTCTTTGAAGAGGAATATTTCTTTAACCTCATACTTATTTTGTTAGCTTTTGTTTTTATTACACTGTATTCCTTACAACAGCAATAGCCGTAATAGCAACAGTATATGCTATTGTGTGAGGATGATCACTTACTCTGTAATCCCTAAAGAGAATGCTCCCAGCTGAGGAAATAACAAAGAATGCAATAGGACAATTAAAGGCAGAGTGCAGATTTGAAGGAGTCTTTTGGACTCCAAAACTGAAGAGGTGTATTATGAATGAAGAAGGAAGACTATAAGGATAGACAGCTTTGCCTTTGGGACCAGATTGTGCTTTGAAAGCAAATTCTGAAGGGATTTAGTCTCTGAACTCTGTTAAAATACTAAAAGAATTGCTCACTCCCACTGCATATTAGACAGAAGAATTTCAGCTAAATCTGTCAGAACTGTAAAGAATGTTTTGGTATTTCATTTATTATGTAATACGTTTTACTCCATAGATTTTGTAATAAATTCATGCCTTGTTTGCTCCTTCCAAAGCTTTTGATATACAACGGTAAATTCCATAGCTAGTAACTACTGAGGATGCTGGAATTTAATGACTGTAGTAAGTTACAAATTTTTCTGTTGCTCCGTTTCTGTAGGAAGCCATTGAATCCTTCAAAGAAGCTCTGAAGCAGAAGGCAGACTTCATAGATGCATATAAAAGTCTGGGACAAGCCTACAGGTACTCACGTTCAGAAGTAGTTTTAAAGTAATTTTTTCTGGTTGTGTTCTTTAAAATGCACTTTTAAGTTTTACACATTTGTTACCAAGTTGTGCAGAACCAAACGTGGTATTTGGTAGCTCCAGTAGCTGATATAGCTATGTCAGGATATGTTCAATATAAATAATTTGTATGTTTACTTTGTATTTTTAATTTAGTCTCTGGTATCTCTTTGAGTCTGCCAGACTCAATGGTTAGTTAAATGGCAGTTTTTAGTAAGATGTGTTTTAGGTATGCTAAATGATTTTTAAATGATAGAAAGTGTTAATATAGCATGAACTGTATCTGGGTAAATCATGGTTCAAAGGTAGTGGCTTTGTTGTTCAAGCATTTATTTGAAACTAAAGAGCTGTGGTTATCACTATTCTGCTAAAAAATCTTTTTGGCAAATGTATTTAAAACTAGTAAATCTTGGTTTTTTTCTTGAGTTGCTTTTGTTTGAATTACTGAATTTAAAAACTGTGATAAACTAGATTGTATACTATTTCTGTTTTAACTTTCTCATGACAGTTTCTCTGTGACTGTTTTTACTGTCTGCTTACATGTACAGCTGTCCTGCACATGGAGTAATTTCAGTCCATAAAATTTTAGTTAGTTTCAGTTTTCAAGCACCATATGCTTTCGTCTTTCTCAGCATTTAAGCAGTTGGTAAATTTTTAAGAACATGTTTGTACTTAAAAGTTAAAAAGACCTCTCAAAGATATATTTTTCCAAGAATTCTTTATGTGGAAGTTTTATTTACTTTAGTTTCTGAAAAAAATACCTTAGGTGTTTTTACAGTTTTAATGTCTGCTGAGGATTGTGAAGATCTGTGGTCTTGTGGATTGTATTTCAGAGTACATATTTCTGGGAGTAACAAACTCTGTGCAGCTGTTCTGTTACTATCCCAGAATAGTTAAAAATGACTGTTTTTGCTATAGAAATTTTCCTTTAGTACTTTGTTTCTCTTCAATGATCTCTCCTTTGGACATCTTAAAATCACCTTTAACAAGTAATTTTTTTGTCACTCTTGCCATCTGTATTTTTCACTTTACAAATTCTGGAATCACCTAGAGAGCTTGGCAACTTCGATGCTGCAACAGAGAGCTTCCAGAAGGCTTTACTGCTGAATCAAAATCATGTTCAGACATTACAGCTCAAAGGAATGATGCTTTATCATCATGGAAGCTTAGATGAAGCACTAAAGAATTTTAAGGTAAGCAGGCCCTAAATAAACACAAAATTTAAATGTTTTAACAAGGTCTTGTATTCAACAGGTGCAATAAAATGGACATATTTCCAAGTTTTTCATTCTGAGTGTGTGTGCATTTGAACTAGAAGTATTCTTTTCTGAAGTCTGTTTTACAAGATAAAACTTAACAATTTGTAATTAAAAATGTAATTGGGCTAAAATTGAGGTGACTGCTTTAACTGTTTTATGTGTTTGTAAAACCAAGCTCTGTCTGAAGTGTTTTATTTTTCTTTTTAAACTGGTAATTGTGTTCTTGCTAATACTTTGACTTTAAAGTTTTTTCATATTGGATGGAAAGTAAAATGTACTAGTCTGTAATTTTCAGCTGAAAATAAATTATGATGTTTGTCTAATTTTTCTAGACTATTTTCTTAAAAATTCAGCATATGTTGTGATTCATTGTGCTTGCAAAAATTTTTATGTTGCCAAAATCTTGCCTCTGCTGGCATTAAATAATTGCCTTATTTTGGAGACAGAACAAAAAAAGGCAGATGTTATTTGTATGCCCATATTCTTAAAACAAGGAATGAAATAAGATGCTTTTCCAAATGAGTCTGTACTTATCCCAAGGAGAACACTTTATGTGTATTATTACATATTCACCTTCTATAACCAAGTTTGTAGATACTGATGTAGTTGAAAAGGTACTTCAACTTCTGAGATGGAGATGCTCTTCTAAAGACATGTAATTGCTGGAAGAATTGGAGCATTAATTTCTGAATCGTAAACAGGAATTTGCTGTGTGTTTAACCTACAGTAAATAGCTAAATAACATAGAAATGTACTAATGCATGAAATAGTGAAGAGATGAATAGTAGTGAAGACAAAAATATATATATCTATATAATTAACCCAAAATTATTTGTAATATTGTCAGGAGTATATTTTGTCTGATTTCATTCAGCTAACATTAAGCTAATATTTTTTAGAGAAAAGTATGCAAAGACATATTTGCATCAACAAGGTTTGGGTTTTCAGTTTTTTTCCCTTTTGATAAAAAAGAAAATATATTTCCTTACATTTGCTAGTAGTTTAAGTGCTCAGCAGCATTTGAAAGAAAATTATGATGGAAGTGGATTTTAATAATCAGTAAATCTTTTCACATTATTCTGGCCAGACGGGTTGGATTATTTGAGGATATTCTTCCTGTCTCTTGATTTTTGGGTGCTTTGTTCCTTTAATCTCCTAGAGATGTCTACAGCTAGAACCATACAATGAAGTGTGCCAGTACATGAAGGGTCTCAGCCATGTTGCAATGGGACAGTTTTATGAAGGCATAAAAGCTCAGACCAAAGTTATGTTAAATGATCCTTTACCAGGACAGAAGGCCAGTCCAGAATATCTGAAAGTGAAATATCTCAGAGGTAAGTTGGAATTTATTTTTTTTTTAAGAATATTCTTAAATGCTTCAAGGACTCAAGTGTAAGCTTACAGTGATTCTAGAAAAAACTGTAGATTCTCATGAGCACTGTTGACTATGTATGTTAAGAAAGAAGTACACCGATTCTTATTGGTCATAGAGTTAGAAGCTTGGTCCAAAAATGGAACATACATTTCTACACAAATGTAGGTTGTTGTGATACTTAGTTGAAAAAGACTTATTTCTTCTTGGAAATTGGCTAATAGAAAAATTATATTATCTAAAAATAATGACTTAAATAAGTAATGTTATTTAACTGACAAGCATATAACCTGGTTACTGTTTTTGTGTAATGGCATAAGTAAACTGATTATGCAAACAGTATTTAATTTTATTTCTTTCCTCCAGAGTATTCTAGATATTTGCATGCACATTTGGATACCCCTCTTACAGAATATAATACTGATACAGATCTTCCTGGAAATTTCAAGGATCACTGGGCCAAAAATCTTCCTTTTCTTATAGAAAATTATGAAGAGCAGCCAGGGTTACAGCCACATATAAAGTGAGAATTTTTATATTTTTTAAGCCTATTTTAACTGGGGGGATCTGCCACTGAATTCAGTCAGACTGAATTCATTTGAGGTATTGAACATACATACTATGTCTGTTTAGTATACTGGAGGAAGAATGAGTGCTCTTTATCCTGTGTTTAAGTGTTTCTCACACAAATGGTATTAATTTGTAAAACACAGATTTGTTTGGCAAGTGCTTTTTCAGGATTTTTATAGCCAAGCTATGTCTGATGCATGTTTTTCTCCTCTGTAAGAGATGTGTTATTTCAGAATTTTGAAAGCTATAAGCCTGATGTGCAAGAACTCATTTGTGTGGCTGATCATCTGGGTTCCATGATGCAGTATGAGACACCTGGATTTCTTCCAAATAAAAGGATACATAGAGGTATACTAAAAATGTTCTGTAAATTTGAGAGGGGGCGAGGGAGTCAATGTGATAATTGAATGCTCTATGTTTTCTATCTGCAAATTAGTTTTATGCTCTGTTTCTTTCAAAATCAGATAGAAAATTTAAAATAATCATTATGTCAGCATTTTCTTGACCTAGCTGGGCACTGGAAATCAGGATTTCCCAGACTTTTTGATGTTGTCCATTCTTTTCCTATAAATACATTACTTTCTCACTTCAGTTTTCCTGTCTGTGCAGCACTGAGTATTTGGCTCTAATTGTTTTTTCTGTTTCTGTTGTTGGTACCTCTGTCCTCATGCCTCACCTCAGCAATGGGATTGGCCACTCTAGAAGTAATGCAAGCTGTGCAGCGGACTTGGGCAAACTCCAAAGTTCGGATGAATGGGAAGACCAGACTGATGCAGTGGAGAGATATGTTTGATATTGCTGTGAAGTGGCGAAGGTAATGGTCACAGAGGACAGAGAGCAAGCCTGGATTGTTGGTTGTAATGATGAGTGCTGCAGCTGACCAAAGGGCTGCAGTCATGGAGAAGAAAATGAACACTTGCTGCCGTTCTGTAACTAGAAAAGTTCTGATAAAAGAAAAAGATGGTGTAGGTACAAGGAGTGCATTTTTGAAAATACTCTATTTATCTTCTTCCATAGAGGAGAGGAAAAAATCAGAGTAGCATTTTCTAGTTGAAGCAAAGCTGAGTGAGACCATTGCAGCTAAGGCAAGTAAAAACTAACAGTTTCAACTCCAGAAACATCAAATGTTTGAGTTGTATAATTTTTATAAGAAACCCTGGGTTTCAGGAAAAGTTCTTTTCCATAATCTCTGAATTCTAGCTTTTGCCTAAAATTGTTCTGTCTATAAATAAAGCTCTATTAGAAATATTACATGGATTGAAATATGTGCCAGTGTTGATGTCCTTTGTCTTTGTAGGATAGCTGACCCTGACCAGCCTGTGCTTTGGTTGGACCAAATGCCTGCCCGGAGCCTTAGCAGAGGTTTCAATAATCACATTAACTTAATCAGGTATGAGAGTTTTACAAAACAGCATTCCCCCACACAACTAAGGGGTTGTACCAGAAATTACCAGCTCTTTGTGAAACGGCATTTTACAGCATTGAATTTATATGTGCTTATTGTTTTACTTAATATTTATTTTATGATTTCTGATGAAACATTTGGGATTTGTGTACAGTTTTCCCTTCTGAGATTTCCTCTTCTTCCTGAATTTCAATTGTACAACTGAGTTACAGCGGTATCTAACAAGGATCCAGAATATGTATGTTTTTACATGCTGTTTTCATTTCCCAAATAACCTTAAATGTAAAAATTTTACTAAGTTCATCATAGTTGTAGCTTTTGTGAATGCTCTTAAAGGCGTGGCATCAGTTTGAAACAATGCTGTGCTATTAGCTTTAATACTGATTTACAGTGAAGAGGAAAAACAGTTCTTGTAGTTGTTTTCAAGGCAGGCCAAAGTAAAGCAAAAATGACAAAATAAGTAACCTGCGAAAGGTAACAGTTGCATTTCCAAATAAAGGTAAAATTTAAAAGATAAAACCACTGTTGTACGTTCCATCTTCTCCCATGCTGCAAAACTCTGTAGTCATAACAGTGCTACCTCCCTTGAAGTGGTACAAGTGTGATAGACTCGATGTGGCAACATCACTGTCAATCACAGGAGCAGAGTGTGTTTGTGTAAGTAAATATGTAGCCAGGTTTCATCTTAATCCACTCCCTCATAGGAAATACTGAATCTTTGATCTGTCATTCTACTTTTATGTGTCTCTATCTCTTTGTTCTTTGACAAGCTGTACTGTAAAAGGAGAATAAGGGTAGCAAAGACTTCTCAAGAATTCTTTCAGGCAGAGAAAAATAGTGATGTTCTGATTAGCAGAGGCTACTGAGGCTTTGTCCTCACTCTTCCTTCCAGTCTGTGGATTGGGCCCTAGCAGGTCTCCTTTACTTGGAGTGGTTAATGCAGCATTAAACTCCAGTGCAGATATTATACTTTGCAAGATGTGCTGCTTTTTGAACAGCCTTGTGTTCAGGCTTCTCTCTTCATTCAAGCCAAGGGTTACATTTGGGCTCCTAGCTGTTTCCATCTTTGCTGCATTCCTGTCTTGTTGTATGTACAATGCAGCAGAAACCACAGCCATCTGTACTTGGAGACAGAGATGCATTCCATACTTCACCTGTTTCTTCATGGTTTTATTTCTAAATAGGAGAGTAAAAGCCTAACTTCTAGCTGATCTGTGTTGGCAGAACGGCATTCATGTAACAATACTTAATTAACATCCTGAAACTAATACTGAACGTTTAATCTGTGGAAATATGTCCTTGTACAGAGTCTCTGTGTCAGGAGCTCTTGTTTTGCAGTGGCCAAGGTACTTGTTTTCCTTTCATCAGAGAGTGCTGGCAAAATTGATGTACTGTTACAGCTGTTTGGTCATTTCATAGAAGTCTGAAGTAAGCTTCATGAATGTTCAGAACTGTAGGCCCACAGTGAGCCTTGTTCTAACCTTTTTGGTTTCGCTCAGCCTTTTGGGGATCTCATCAGCATTTTGGTTGTGCTTCTTTCATAGCTAACTAGTGGTTCTCTGAAAAATACTGGTTTGCTGCCTTTTATGAAGAAACAATGGATTTGAAGCAGTCTAAATACCAGTGCCTTAGCAGTTGCTTGTGCTTTAGTACCAGATGGTGATTGCATTCTTTTTGACTCTGGAATCCTGTTCTGGTTTGGTCATTCTTCAGCCTTAAGTAATAATCATTTTCTTTGATCAGTTTTCTGTTGTGATTTGTTTCTGCTTTTGGCTCCATCCTGATTATTTCACATGATGTGAGGGATAAAATAAATAACATATTGAGTGGTAATGTATTTTTTTATTATTATTTTAGTTTTGAAGCACATTCTAGTTCACAGATTTCTAAATGACAATTTCTTCTTGGAGAACTATGCACATTTGTATAATTTTCTTTTTCCATTACTCAGCTTGTAAAATGGCTGCTGATTGAAGAGACTAATAGGGCACAGAGCTAATACCCTTTTCTGGATAACTGAGATGGATTTATGGTCTTTTGACTGTCCTTCAGGAAGATATACTTTGTTTTATAGTTAGGTTATGGTTTGAAGGTTATTCTCATACCCATATGACTAAGGTTGAATTCTTTCTAAAATAGCATGGCTACCTGACAGCCAGGTGTAACAATAGATTTAGGCTGAAATAGCAGTTTGCATAGTTATTATGTATATTAAAATAAAAGCTGTTCAGTCAAACAAGAAGTGTAGCAACAGCAGTTGGGTGTTCTTCTAGCATTTGTAAAAGATGCTGAGCTCAAGCTGTTCTCTAGGTTTTATTTCATCTGAATTATACACCAGGAATTTCTGTGGGCAGAAATACTCAGATTACTTGTCTGTTACCACAACCTTTTTCTTTACTTGAATTCTTTCCATTGGAAGTCTAGTATTGTTCAGTGATTCCTGTCAAAGAGGTCTTGTCATGGAGGCATTAGCATTCAGTGTCTGCTGAGTTAATTTTTTTGCTTTTCCAGAATGGCAAAATGTTTGGAGTGTGTCAGAAAACAAAAACCTTTTTTGTTTGTTTTGTGTCAGTTTGGGGTCCTTTTTAAAAAGATACATAAGAAACATCTTGCATTTCACAATTTTTGATAGGATTTCAGGTCTTAATGCTCTCAAGATGCAAGTGTGTCATCTGTCTCTCTGTTGGCCTATAGAAAGGGGTGATTTTGGCTTATCTTGTTTCTGGTTTAAATGATCAAAGCTCCTAAGCTTGATTTAAAGTAGAGAAAATGTTTTGGAAAGCTTTAGTTGTTTTCATAGACAAAGCAAGGATCTGTGATCAGCTAAACATTAATGATATGTTTAATGTCCTTATAAAAAAAAGACACTCTGGAACAGTGCAACTTTTGAATTCTTGGTGGTAGTGTTTACTAAACAAGAAGGAGTGGGAATAAATACAAATCACTTTTGACCACCCACCGAAAGTCTTTCTTGGTGCAACAGTTTCTAGATGGCCTTATAGAAGATAGGTCTGCTTTGGACGTATTTTCCAAGATGACACTAAAGGAGAATACACTTTCTTATGCTGACACACTGCTGCCTGTTGTACAGATATTTTTTTAATACAGATGGGAAAGGATGGGACGTACAACAAGGGCAAATTATGTATATTAGATTTGTCTTCATCCTTCTGCTTTCCCTGCCTCCCTTTCCTATGTGCAGACATGTGTATGTGTTCTAATTCTGTTCAGTTTTTGAGAGCTGATTGATGGTTTTCTGAGACTAGGCTTCCTAAGGTGAGAGACTGTCAAGTGAGACATTAGACAGGGACTTGAGCTGACAAAAATCCCTTAAAGTGGAAAGAAAAAGCTAGGTGTATACAGCTTCCTGTGATTGACAGTGGTTTTGCTTCCTCAGAGAGCGATAACGCTTGCTTTATAAAATCTTGTTTTGTAGACTGGGAGAAGAGGAAGGACTCTTACAAATGCAGTAATGGTATGTAATTTTTCCTCGCAGACTGGTTATAATTGTAACAGGTTTCTACCACATTTTAATTTTTTTTTTACTTTCTAGTCCAAGGGGAAAAACACCTTTTAATGTTTTTGTTTTTCAGTTACTACTCGTAACTCTTGGGATTAAAAGCAAAAATACTTCAGTATAGAAGGACATAGTTGAATAAAGAAAAACACATGTGGACAGTCAGAGCAAATCAACATGTATGTTTACAAATATGTAAACTGGACCATGTTGGTTCTCTAGATGTGCAAACTGAGAATTCTTTTCTAGTTGTGTTGTATCTATGAGTCTAGGGAAGACTATATCTCCTACAAATTGATAATTATCATATATAGATAAGATTTGCTAGAATCAAGCACACTAAAATGCGGAGAAATATGCATGGAATGTAGCTTTATCAGAGAGCAACAATTCTAATGATACGTGAGTTTGAGCAAGTTCACTATGTAATCTATGTTTAAAATGGGAGATTAGCAATTTACCACGTAGATAAATCCTACATGTTCATTCCTTTAATTTACAAAGCAACTGTGAATAAGATTGTCCGATCTTAATAAGTAATATTTGTCCTGGAATGTTGAGTTGAATGTTTTCCCCTTTCTTTTCTTTGTAGGGGACAGGTCATTAATATGAGGTACCTGGAATACTTCGAGAAAATTCTTCATTTTATCAAAGACAGGATCCTTGTTTATCATGGGTAAATTACAGGTTTTTTGCCCCTGCTTTGTTCTCCTGGTAATAGTGATCTGAATTTTGCATAATACTAATTTCACAAAGTCTGAAAGATTTTTTTTTTTCTTAGTTTAGCAAGTTTTGGTTTCTTTAGCATATATAATTGTTTTAATTCTTACTGGAAATGGAAAATTTTATTTATTGCCACAAAAAGAAACTTAATAGGAAAACCTTTCCCTGTGAATTATAGTATATCTAGAAATAAATAACTGTTCTGAATTTGTAGCAGTGGTTCTGTCATGATTGGATCTCTCTTCTGTTTGAGCATATGATTTATTAAAGATGTTGGGTTTCCTCCTGGTAGAATCAAGTACAGTTACTCTGACTATTGATAAAAATTTATTAAGAAGTGAGGAAAAAAAAGAGAAACAAAGATATGGAAGGCAATTTTCATTGAAACAGGTATTTGACAAGGAGTTTTAAATGAGCAGAATTCTTTACTATTTGTTACATAGATGGGTTGGTAGATGCTGTATGAAGAGAGTTGTAGAATCTTGAATGAAATTATATGACTAAAGGTAATGTGAAAATTGATGTTGGCATCTGTACTAAATACTGTGGCTCTGTATTCTGATTACATAAAAAACTAAAAAACTGTTTTAGCTTTAAGCCCTCTAATTTTCCTCTGGCCTGTTAACTTTTATTAAATACTGAGTTCTGTTTTTTGATCTCATCATGCTATGTAAATATCAAAAAATGACAGCACAGAAAATCCTTATAACAGTTGAAAATGTTTGAGTTTTATGATAGTTGCTGAAAATATGTAAGTTCTGTAGTAACTGGTAGTCTGTCCTCTGTTGATAGGAAGTTTGTTCAGAGTAAGCCCAGTAGCATTTGACCTTAAACTAGACCAATTTGTGGTGTGATTTCTAAAATAATTCTATTCTTAAAATCTGGTATAGTGTAATTAATAATTCTTAGACCAGTACTGCAACAGGTTTCTTCATGATCCAGCTGTGGCTGCATTTGAAGTATTTACTTGTCTTTGAGGCTACCCAGATGCATCTATTTTGTGAAGAATATTTCTAATTTTAACTCTCTTCTACTTCCATCTTTCCTTACCTAGAACCCCCTGCCCACACATGCTCATGCAAACACTGACACTTTAAAGTGGCCAATGGCAAGAGTAAGACAGAATAGTTGATTAGAATAAGATAAATCTGAATACTGAAATTGAGATTTGAAGCTGAAAAAAAATAAGCTGAGCTGATACAGCAGAAAATTGCTTTTTGAAATATAGGGGACCATGTGGACAAGTATAAAGAAACTAATTTTCTGAAAATAAATAATTAATTTTCAATAACTTACCTCATTATGGCTGACTAGGTTAAAGGTATGTGAATTTCCAGAAATTCTACATATGTTCAACTGTAGTATTTAATATTTAATATTTTTTCCAGTGCTAATAATCCAAAAGGACTGCTAGAGGTTCGAGAAGCTCTGGAAAAAGTACGTAAAGTAGAAGATCTTCTTCCCATAATGAAGGTAAATTACTTTAATATATGGTAAAAAGTATAAAATGTGTTCTGGGAGATATTCAGTTCCTCAAGATAAAACCATTGTATATAAATTTACAGTGAGTAACTGGAAATACCAGCTCAGGTTAATCCAAATCTGGATATATAGGGTTAGACCTTCCCTTTAATATGTGCAATTGAGTGATGTATATTTGAAATCCTTGGCCTAACTGTGAGCTGGTAACAAAGTAATGGGAAACCAAAATGTTAAATGCAATTCTTTGAAGACAGTCTTCTCAACCCAAGAGGGTTTGTGGTCAGATCTGCCATAGTGGGCTTGCTCTGTGCCTGTATAATAGGATTCAAAATGATTGATGTGCCTGTAAGATTAGGAATATGGAAGGTGTTCTTACTTTTAGGTTCATTGGTGCAGCTCAATATGTGGTGGGGCTGGCACAGGGAAGTGGGGGAATAGTTGCTCTTTGTGACTGATAACTAAAATGAAATTCTGGATAACATTTTTGAGCTTAGGAAGGCTTAGCAAAAAAGGAGTGGGAAACTTAGAGGTTTTGTTCCTGCTGCTGGTCCTTGTAGAAAGGCTTTGGATATATAACCTGCAAAATGATTTGTCTCAACTTGAATACTAAGGCTTGAGCTGGGTTTAAGCAAATGTTGTTCTCCTTTTCCCCCCCATTCCTCCAAATTAATCTAGGGTGAACATTGTGTAAGTATTTGGGGGTTGGGGAAACAAAGATACAAAGTATGCCTTTTTAAAGGATTTTAAGCAGAGCAGAATAAAATTTGGGAAGAAACCATTATGCTAAATAGAGACAAATTCTTTACTTTCTTATCTTATGTGTCCACATTGGAATTTTGTATCTAAGCAAAGCAGCTGGGTTGCCATAGAGCAGAGATCTCTGAAGCTGCCTTGCTGATACTCCTGACAGACTGTCTGGGTTTGGATGTGTTCTTGATACTAATGCTTACTCGTGCACTACAATTATCTTTGTGGTTTAAGCACTACATTTTTCTCTGGGTTTTAAAATGTGTTGTGAATATATGTTCTTTGAAGACACCCTAATTTAAGCGGTCCTTTTTAAATTACTGTCTTGTTCTTGGCTTTGAAAGATGAAGCCAAATGGATACCAACTGAACCTTAACAAAAGCTTTTGCTGAAGAGGTAGTAGGTGTTGGAGTGGATGGAGAGCTAAGTGTACCCTGCTGACACACAAATGTGCAATCTGGTTACTTTTTAATTACTAGGACAGAAAAAATGCTACCAGCGTATTTTAAAAATACAGGTTAGTCAAAGAAAATTATTAAAATATATAAATATAGTGGACTGTACATTATTGTTTCAAAGTAAATGTCTCAACAGGCAGCAAATATTCTTCCCAGTTTCCATACCTGTACTTTTTGGTCTCCTGCATCCCATTCCAAACAGTATCAAAGTGGAATGCTGTCTCATTAGAGACTTTTTGTTCCTTTAAAATAAATGTAGATTCTCTTGAAACATAAGACCCTAGATCACCGGTTTTGGGTTAACTGCATGAGTAAACATTACTGCCTACTAGTCTTTATTAGTGCCTATATAAAATTAGTGTCTGTCTAATAGTGATGTAATATGGTTACTTGGGTAGCTGGTGAATGCTGTATGTGGAAAACTGGGCTTTTGGCTTTACTTAAGTGCAGTTTTGCCTGGTTTATACAACTCTGGCTAGAGTGTTACTCTTAGATACTGTAGCTTTGTAAAATTCTTAAACCTAGATATATTTTCCTTCTGATGAGGATAAACATCAATTGAAACTGGATCACAGTTAAGAAACCCTTGTTTTGGATTGTCTTCTGGAATTCACACTTGGACTAATGCAGCCACTTTGTATGTTTTAGTGTAAACATAAAATGGGGTCTCAAATTCCTGAGACCCCAGGATTTCCATTGTCACACCAAAAGGTTTCCATCAACATGCAACTTGGAGGGGAATCTGTACAACTTGAACTGCTTTGTACAGTGGCTTTTCACAAACAGTGTATTTTATTCACTGTTTAGTTATAAAGTTGAATGCCACTATGCCTCATTCAGTATTTATGGTTTCCATTCAGAAGAAAATAAAGGATTAATGAAATAATGCCACTGACAGTAATTTTGTTCTGTTATGTAAATTTGTCCACATTAATTTCTAGTCCTTGTATTTTATGTGCTCCAAAGCAATAGGTAGACAGTCTGTCTCTGCTACCTCTAATATTACTTTTTCTTTTAAAAGCAGTTTAACAGTAAAACCAGAGATGGGTTCACTGTCAACACAAAAGTCCCCAGCCTGAAGGATCAAGGGAAAGAATATGACGGATTCACAATTACAATAACAGGAGATAAGTATGTTCACTGTTTTCAAGGGTTAGGGTACATTAAGCAATGATGAACTGTTAGCAATTAATTGTCTGAAATGCCATTTCTGTTCATATAAAGTGGGTTTTGTTTTTCACTAGTGGCATTTTTGTAAATAATTGAAGTTTATTCATTTGAGGGCTTGATTCCTGTTGTGTTTTCAACAAGAAGGGAATTTGGATAACATTGATGGAACTGAGTTATTCTCAAACATATAGCACAAAAGTGATAAGAGACCTTGTTTTTCACCTTAGACTATAAAATGCCTAAAGGGGAAAAATATCAAGCACCTCCGTCTTTATACATATCAAAATGTATTTCTTGTGGGACCTTGACTTTTGTGTTGACTGAGAAGTCCTGAATGGACTGGAAATTTCTGTGATCTAAGAATAGAAGACACTCTCTTCTATTTGAGATTTTGACTTTTTTTATGTTTGAGATGCAGACTTTTTATCTGCAAGTGAAAATTTAAATAGTACCTAAATGCATCAGAATACAATCAGGAGGCTTTGGGTCACTCTCTGGGTGAGATAGTAAATGTCCTCGCTTTATGGATTCTGATTCCTTGTCTTTCTGAAAAATGAGCAAATCTGAAGCTCAGAAGCACTGTCAAAGTGCTTCTTTATTACATAAAGACTTTAATTTTAAAAAGTTTAAATTTTATGCATTAGAATTTTTCCCACAATTTGTGTGCTTTTAATGAGTGACATGGAATCCAAACTTCTCTGTTAAAATATAAATGTATCTCTTGTTTTTTTTTATTTTACATTCTAAATCACAGGCTTATATATGATGAAAAGTCATTAAATATATGGCCTCACTATTTTAATGAAAACATTTTAGTGTCAGTAAATAGCCTAACTTTGTTCTGGACAAACTTTGTTCAGTGTCATTCAGTCTGTTTTGATCCATAGTTTGTAACAGCTTAATACCCAAACAATCGGTTTTGGTAGTTTAGAAATGAAGAAAACTACATATAACATTCTATATAAAAATCCTAAATCTGTGAAGATACTTTAAAATTTAATAATTCTTATTTTTTACCCACAATTTAAGTGAAACATGAATCCTTGTCAGGTATCTTTAATGGAAATACTTCATCTGTGATTAGGTGGCAGTCTTTATATATTCTTTCAAACTTAAGATGTGATGCAGCGTTTTTAATTAAATGGGAAGTAATGCACATGATCTCCTGCTTAAGGAAGATGATAGGAAAAAGGTGATGTGTAACTCTAGTAGATTTGTAATTTACCCTGGATATGCATCAAGTTCTGTTCAAAAAATGTCTTACCTCCTTTTCTTTTTCATTTGCTTAACAGAGTAGGGAACATACTATTTTCAGTAGAAACTCAGACGACAGAAGAGAGAACACAGCTGTATCATGCAGAAATAGATGCACTATATAAGGACCTAACAGCTAAAGGAAAAGTTCTAATTCTGTCTGCAGAGCTGGGGGTAAGGCTGTTCAAGGAATTATTAATTCCTCAGAAAAGCCTTTTATGTTTTTATCCTCTCTGTTTAATAGTCTCAGTTCTAATACTTTTTGACAGAGTTCATAGGTGATAAAGTCACTTAAGCCCAATTATGACAAGTACCACAAGAAGTTACTATAATTCTATCTGTTACTTTAAAATTTGCTGGGCTTTGCCTGCAGTACTAGAGAATGTCCAGGCAAGGTCTCAGGATTGCAGGGCGTTCTGTTTTTTTCTGACTTTTCTCATGGATCTGTGTTCACCCTTGTCATCTCCCTGCAAGTACTGTTTAGGGTTTGGCTCATGGTGGTTACATATAAGATGAGTAACACGAATTCCTGAGAAGCGCTAGAATTGTGTTTGTTTTGATATGATGTCTGACTACATTTGAGCTTGTGCTTTTTCTTTACCATCCTTTGATAGGTGCATAGATGAACTGTGTTTCACCTAAATGTTAAAGATACAACAAAGTAGTTTGTTCAGACATCTGTTAGTCAGACTTCTGTTTCATAATTTGACATTTTCACATTTGAAATGGTTCTTAAAAAATACTTGTGGTAGTGTAAGACTTTGCAATGTGTAGCTTTGTAAGTTATTACCTGGCTATTAAATTATCTTTAATTCATGCTTTTTTCTTCTCTTAGGAAGTTGATGCTGTTTGCAACTTGATCCTGTCACTAGTTTATTACTTCTATAATTTAATGCCACTTTCAAGAGGATCTAGGTTAGTGTTGGTATTCATCATGTCTGTTACCTTTAATTCCTGCTGTACAATGTCCATGCCTTGCTGTATCTTAATGTATTTTTTAATGTTAATATTATTTTTAATAGGAACTGTGTGCCCTGCACAGCTTTTCCTTTTCTGGTGCTGTGACAATGGGAACTGACTTGGTACTGTTTGTAATTGCTAATGGTAACTATTCATAGCTGCATGTATATTTAAAGTGATGGGTAGTCTCAGCTCAGTCTTTATCAATAGCAGCTCACACATTGAGAAGTGTTATTTTTAAATTGTAATGCTTGGTTTTCTATTCCATATTTTGTTACACCACTATAATTTCACTTAGGAAGTTTTTCTGAAATGTGTATTTAAGATGAAATATACTTTGTCATAACTTACTTTAATGAAATACACTGAAATATTATTTTAGTAAATTGTTGCAACCATTAGGGTCACCAAATGAAACTCTAGGATAAAGTTCCATATATCACAGAACTCTTCAATTGGAATTCTAGTTTAATGCAAACCTGCTTACATCTAAAACTATTCTGAATCTCTGTTTCGCTTAAGCACTTAATACCTTTAACCTTCTAGATACAGTTCAGCGTGGAAAAAAACCCTGAGATTTTGGGATTTTATAATCAGATTTTGCATTTGTCTTATAGAATGTAAAAATTACGTTAAATAACTGAACAGCTTTACAGTGCCTCTAGCTCTATTGGAGTAGAGTTCATAAATTCTTGTGGGCTACAGCTGATCTTCTTGGGAATGGGAGTCTGCTTTGTTTTCAGCCCTGTGGAGTCTTAAGATCTCCAAAGTCTGAAAATACAGTTCCTACTAATGTAGAAACAGTACTAAAACTCCTTAGGTTCATAACTTCATTCTAGTGATGTTGGATAGTTACAATGATTTCATTTTTTAAGTGTTTTGTGCTTGGGCTTCTTCCCTCTAAAATAACTGGCACAGTAATCTGTATTAGCCTTCTATGAAACAATTCTATGTTCTATTTCTTTTGTAGTCTAAAATAGCATTATGGAAAAACTTCTACTCCATTTGTTGCTTTTAATTTTATTCTTTCAGTGTGATAGCTTATTCAGTGATCATGGGAGCACTAATGGCAAGTGGAAAAGAAGTATCAGGAAAAATCCCTAAAGGAAAGGCAAGTATCAAAGTACATGAGCCCAGTCTTGATGGAGGAAGTAATACTTGTAAATGTGGGGAAAGAGCTGTAAGAACCAACATAAGTTGCATGCTTATTTGCTGGAGATGGGTCAGCTGCATGCTACGATGTCTTGCAGCCTGAGAGAGTATTGAAAATTCCATTGCTGTTCTGACAGTGGGTGAATTTGGAGATGGTATGTGCAATTATTTGGATTAGTCAAATTGTAGCAGTTTGGTCCGACAGGAATTACGTATCTGTTACTGAAGCATTTCCAGTGTGCTGAGCTGTTCTTTTCAGTTTGCTTTGAGAAGGGTTCTGAGAATACTGGGGCAGAATTAGTGATTCTTCTGGTGCACAGAAGAAATTTTCTGTCTGTACTCTCAGCATATTGTAGAGCTTTTAGGGCTTGGTTAGTAGAAATGGAATTGCAACTTCTCTTGATTTCTCCTTCTCCTCTGTATTCTGCTGAATTCAAACTAAGTCCTAGTTGTCCTGGTTTTAAGTGACTCCATTTGAGTATCATACCACCTTGTTTAATAAAGGATTTCCTTTTCTTTGACAGTTGGGGGTATTACCTTTTCAGCATGAAAGGAGTGAGAACACTTCTGTCTCTTTAATATATTGTCAAAAGAATCAGTAAAATTCCAGTAAGAATCCAAGCTGTTGAAGAAAATACCCTGCATGGATAACTGAAGAAAGAGTGATTTTCTCTTTTGTTCTAGAAAGCCCCAAAAACAATGTACTCCTCTGAGTACAATGGACTCTAGTAGCTTTTAAGAGCAAACAGCATTTGCTTAGCAGCAAGAAAGCTTCTTTTCAGTACACCATTAAGCTGGTATCTTCCCCATTCTGTGGGAGTTCAAGCTAAGGTAAAACTCTGTGGGGTTTCTTAAGTATTTTCTTAGGACTTGATAGAGTAATATTTTACTGACTGATTTTGTGCAGACAAGCAGAGTTTCAGGATTACTTCTAAGCAGGATTTCTGACTCACAGGAACACTGGGGACATCTTTACGTTTGAGGGCTTTTCCTGAGACAGAGTGCCTGAATACGAATAAATTTGTTTTTTAGAAAAGCTTTCATGACGTGGAAGAAATTGTGGAATGAAATTGGAGTTTATTTTTTTGCCCGAGTTGTTAGAAGGGCTAAGCTGGTCCCAGACTTATGACAGCATGCATTTTCAGGGTGCTCTGAAGTCAAAGGTGCACAGTAGCCAAGAGTCCTGCTGTTGCCTGGCAAGTCATTCAGTAGCCATGGCCAGTGTAGCTTCCAGTATTGGTTGTGTTGGGGTGTGCAAACCCTACAGGGAATTTTAGTTCCTGGCTTGAATTCTGACTTAAAACAGATGGTGTGAGGGCGCAGACTGGTTTGTAAGCTTACTCCTGTCTTACCAAGAATATAGGTAAAAAAGCCCTCAAAGTCCTTCCTAAAGTTAGAGAACTTTAAAATTCTGTAATTTCTTAATGTCTCTTCTGTTTTCTTGAATTTTCAGCTGGTCGATTTTGAAGCCATGACAGCACCAGGGTCTGAAGCATTTACCAAAATAGCAAGGAGCTGGATGAATCTAAAAAGGTAAATAGTTTTGATGGGGAATGGGGAAATTAAATATAGTCTTTAATATTTTAAATTCAAAGCTATACTAAGAAATGTTACTTAGAAATTACGAGTTTAGTAAAGGATTCAGTGTATTTTTTAACACTGTTTATGAATTGATGAGAAGATTTACATTTACATACACAGTAGTGTATTTCTAGTATAACAGAGTAGTTAGTAGTCAAGACATTCAGTTATTTATTATCCTCTGAGGAAATTATTTGGGTTAATGTTTTCTTCATTTAATCCAGTGGGTCAAATTTGTCTTTTTATATTTTGGCTCATCATTAGTACATCTAGCAATGAGTGAACAAAGCAAGAGGAAATTTTTGACCCTTCTTTAAAATTCGTATGTGTCTCCTCAAACTGTGTAGCCAAAGTAATTTGCTTATTCTTTAGTTCTGTTTTGATTTGGAGAACAAGTATTTTAAAAGTAGGTAGACATTTTAAATACAGAGAATTCCATTACTTAGTATGCGTGCATGACTTCTGTGCAGTGCTTCAAATTTTTGATTTTCATATGAATTTATAATTGTATATAGCATACATTGACAAGGAATTAATATTATAAATAAGGTGCACTTGATTGGTCCCCTAGTTGTTATTCCCCATAAAAAAATCTAAAAATCAGGCCAGACACAACACCAGTTCTAGTATGCTTCAAGTCAGGGTTAAGACACTTAAAGGGTTCCAAGAGAATTGGCCAAGGTCCTTACAGGGCCATCTATAATGTTGGGAACATGGTACACATCAGGGGACCTTCCTGGTTACTGCAGGAAAGGAAATCTTGAGTTCCTCTTCAGGAAGACCAAATGGTAACCCAGAGAACTGTAGGCTGGTCAGCTTAATTTTGATCCCTGTGAAAGTCATGAAGTGAGTCCTCTAGGAAAGCATTTCAGTTGATATGAAGGAAAAAGTCACAGAAAACAATCAACATGAGCTTACCAAACATTCTGTGACCCAATGGTGGTTTTCTAGGGTAAAAAACAACTTTTGGGTATGATGAGAACAATCAACATTTTTTATTTACTTCAGCAAGGGTCCCACAGTACTCTCATATCAAGATAGCACATTGTAGTCTGGACAAAAGGACAACTAGATGGATTAAGATGATGTTTGGATAACCAGATTTAGGGAGTACTCAGCACTTTGGACCACACTTATAAGCATTCAGCTGCAGTGTAAAGACTATAATAAACCAGAACAAATTCAATAGAGAGCCACCAGTATTGCCAATGGTCTGGAGCACAGGCCTTGGGCATGTTCAGCCTGTAGAAGATAAGGCTTTGATTGAAGAGCATCTCTGCAGGACCTGTGAGTGTTTGGTGGGAAGACAAAAAGCAATATGCATGAGTTGAAACAACTTTTAGACTTGGCCTAACCTTTTCACCAGCAGACTGCCCAAAGAGGCCATGCAGTCTCCACCCCTGGAGATTTTCAAGATTTGGCAGGGTAAAGCCCTGACACCCTGATTTGACTTCTCAGTTGGCCTTGCTTTGAACAGGATCTTAGATCTCATCATTCCTGAGGTCTGGTCCAGCTTCCTAGAGACTGTGGAACTCTGCAGCTGCTCTTAGTGCCAAACTCTGATCTCACACTGATTAGTGTTACTTAACTTTATTATCAGGGGTTCTGAGCCTGGTGAATTTCACTAGACTATAAAATCCCTTCCTAAATGAAGAAGGATAATAAGATTCAAGGACATCTTTGTGAAACTTAGACTAAAAATCTACTTGTAAATGAGTAAAATTCAGTATTCATTAAGGAGTGACATTTTTAAACTACAGGTGTAGCAAGTTGTGAATTTTATTAAAAGTAGTCTCTACAAATATTTTGACATGCTTGTCTTGGAAATATGAAATATTTATGGTTCCCACAACTTTTTCTGTAATTCTCTCAATTATATACTCTTCTTTATTAATCCTCTGTTCATGCTGGTTTTGTTTTTGTGGGACTGGATTGTTTTGTTTTTTTTAAGATGTAGCTTTACCAAAGAGAAGCTTCCTTCTTGGGAGTAAAGTCAGCTTAAGATATCCTCTGTTCATGCTGGTTTTGTTTTTGTGGGACTGGATTGTTTTGGTTTAAGATGTAGCTTTACCAAAGAGAAGCTTCCTTCTTGGGAGTAAAGTCAGCTTAAGATACTTCATGTGTTTCTGCTTCCCTCAGCTGAACTGTTGAAACTTATGGGAATCCATGTCAAACCAGATCAGGGAAGTCATTCATGTTAAAAATAACCTTGCCAAACAATTTATTTTCAATCAATACCATTTTGTAGTACAGTAGAATCTAGGGAATCACTGGGTCAACGTAGAGATGTATAATAGGTGGGGAAATGAGCCAGAGTGGAGAAAATGCTAAAGTTGACTTTGCTCAGGGAAAAAAAAAATAAATCTGAAGAACTACAGCCCAAAGGACTTTATATAATAGCATGAAGCTAATTTGCCTGAGTGGCTAATTTGTTTGTGGTAGATAAGTAATAGTGGATATGGTAAATAAGGCTGGAAGACTTAAAGCAATACATTTTTTCTTTAACTTCTGCTGCTTTTGAAAGCTCTTCTTTGTAGACATGGTTTTCATTCTGTATGATGATGGAGTAGTCATGAAAAGCAAGAGCTGTTTGTGAACAACAGATTCTGAGAATCATTGAATCATTAAGGCTGGGAAAAAACTTTAACATCATTGAGTCCAGCTGCTAATCCATCACCACTGTGTTCACCACTAGACCATGTCCACAAGTGCTACATTCACTTGCTTTTGATGACTTCAGGGATGCTGGTTGTACTATTTCCCTGGGCAGCTTATTCCAATGTCTTCACCCTTCCCATGAAGAAATGTTTCCTAATATGCCATCTAAACCTTCTCTGGCACAACTTGAGCCAATTTCCTCTGGTCTTGTCCCTTGTTAACCTGAGAGAAGAGACCAGCCCCCATGTGGCTACACCTTCCTTTCAGGTGGTTGTAGGAGGGCAGTAAGGTCACCCCTGAGTCTCCTTTTCTCCAGGCTAAACCCCATCTCCCACAGCTGCTTCTGCTAAGAATTGTGCTCCAGACCCTTCACAAGCAACCTTGCTCTTCTCTGAACTCATTCTAGCACCTCATTGCCCTTTTTGCAGTGAAGTGTCTAAAACTGGGCACAGGACTTGAGATGTGGCCTCACTACTGCCAAGTACTGGGGGACAACCACTGCCCTGGTCCTGCTGGCCACACTATTGCTGACAGAGGCCAGGATGCCACTGGTCTTCTTGGCTTCACTGCTGGCTCATGTTCAGTTGCTGTCAACCAGCACCCACTCATCCTTCTCTGCCCAGCAGCTTCCAGCCACTCTGCCCTAAGCCTGTTGCATCAAGTTGATTCTAGACACAGGTCCCAAATTTGTTGGAGAAGGTGATGGGGAGAAGTCTGAGTTAAGTAAGTTAATGTGTTAACTTGCAGGGAAATTATGAAACTCATTAAAAATAACTTTTTTTTTTTCTCTTTCAGTATTTCACCTTCTTACAAGAGCCTACCATCAGTATCAGAGACTTTTCCAACCCTGAGAACAATGATTGAAGTACTAAACACAGACTCCTCTCATTGTCTAAAAAAAACTATAGTTGTTGTATAATTTATACAAATAAAAGGCCAAAAGGTACTGCTTTGTAAATTATTTTGAATAGCAAATTATGGACAAAATGGTTTGATTTTATTTTGGTTTTCTTAACAGAACAAACTTACTTACTATTTATCACCAGTAAAAGAAATCTTTCTGTGCCAAATAATATTAAAGAAGAAAAAAGAACAACTGCTTTTTTGTATTAAGACACACTGTAACAGAAATAGTTATTCAGGGGCCCAACTGAAGAGCAGAAAGAAACTTGATCATTTATGAACTGAACATACTACAGGTGAAAATTTATTTAATAAAAAAAACAGAAAAGTAATTTTCTTTGGAAATAACACTATTCTACTTCTCACTGGTTTGTTTTAAAGCCTCTGCACAGAACACTTAAAACTCTACCATGTGTGAGTAACTGGAGAATACACAGGCATTTCATGTGGTGCAGTGCAGTGAAGGAACAGATGTCAGCTTAAAAGAATGGGGCTCAGGGAAACATCATTAGGAAACAAAACCAAACCAATTACTTATTTGGAGTTAGGCTCTTGGTGAGTAAATGTCAGAAACAGAACAATCTCCCTTTCCCAGTACCCACTGGTGGTGGTGGTTGGCAAAAGTTAATAAAAGAGTGACAGGATTTAAATATATTGGGAGCACTAGCTAGTGTTCCTTGAGTTGTTTTTTGTTGGACAGACTTGGCAGCATTCAGGAAAAGCAGGTTTCCCTAACCAAACCATAATTTGACCACCTGTGTGTTTAGTACTAATGAATATGAATTCTGAACTTTCTTGATCGGAATTTCTGTAAAGGGCAAAAGTAGTTTTGTTTTTTTTTTTGTTTTGTTTTTATTTGTTTGGGTTTTTTTTTTTTTTTTTTTTTTGCAAGTAAGGATAAAGGAGGTTTGTACGTTTTCATTGAAAGAATTGGGATGCTGTCCATTTGTGACACAGGTATTTTCAACATTCTGTTCTTAAGTACCTTCTTCTATCCCACTAGAAATAAGCACTGTTTGCTTCTTCTGTTTAAAAGACTAGAAGTTTAAGTTTCATTAAGGAAGAAAGGAATTGTTATTTTCCTGGAAAAACAGCAGCCTGAAAACTATGCCTAACTTTATACCTTGTTTGTGTTCTAATGTGATCTTCTAAGCCTCCTCTAAGTTTTGTTATTCATTGTATTATTCATTGAGAAAGGGGAATCATATTGGCATTTGACCAGACAGGCTTGGGAACTATAAAAAGGAGGGGTTCTGTTTTGAGGTTTAGACCAGAGGTAGTGGAGAAGGGGTGGTGGGGAAGAAAAAAACTGCCTGGACAAACAAACCAACCATGTGCAGTTGTCTGGGTTTCCTTGTCCTCATTTTTTACTCCGGTGACTGACTTCATCCCTATCTCCTGGTGGCAAACAAAAGAGATTAATTAAGGGGAGATCATGGGAGGGTTTGGAGTAATGTGTGTTACACCTCTTATGAGTGTATGTGTGGCTGCAAAAGTGTTTCAAAGGCTTCTTTCTCTGGGCGTGATGCAGATGACTAAGAAAGAGAGTGAGCTCAAGTCAAGTGCTCTCAAACAAGTTTTACAAACAAAACAAGATTATATAACTGGGCTGGTATGTGATGACTTGGGGAACTGTAATTACCTCCTAAGGACCAAGTACGTGGAGAAATCTAATTATCATTTTCCATCCTCTTCTGTGCCATCTTAGACAGCTGGTCTGGTGATACCATTTGAACTCTTAAATGGGAACATTAATGTATTGCAGCCCCAGTCATTTATCTACTAAGAATGATACTAAAGAAAGCAGACTGAGGAAAAAAAATAGGCTAAGCAATGAAAAACCATTAATCTGAACCTCAATATTTGCACTACTTTGTAATATATTTTGAAGATGATAAACATTCCCCCTGCAACTACCTTGGCCAAAAGTCAAAATAGATTTAGTCTTGTATAAATCTTCTGACATATTTGCCTCTCTTAGGTAAGCTTGATTTTTTTTTTTTCTTGTTGTTTTTTTGAGTGTTTTTTTTGTGGAAAGGAAGTATGCTTCCACCACCCCACCCCAGGAGACTGGTCATCTTTTGGGAATTTGTGTGTGGATCCTTGGTGAATCTTTTGCCAAAATAAGGACTTTTTACCAGAACCGAGCATTTGTACAACAAAGGAAGAGACCAGACAACCTAATTATTTAAGCCTTTAGGCATCTATTTTACCAATGTAATGCCTACTGCATTGATTTGTTACGCTTAGGCTGCAACTTTACTATCAAATTCATACAGAGGCTTCGGACCACCTGGCACCCTAACTGGTGCAGTTGGACAAAAGTGCATGTGCCAGACATCCTCTCTCTTCTGACAGCAGCCGGTGTCTTCTATCGTGTTAAGAAACACGTACGACTTCTTTAGGGAGTGAGGAAAGGCAGGTTCTTGGGCACGGTGATCCTCTGCTAGCTGAGGCAAGTCCTTTCGTGGTGCTCCTGGCCCGGCAGCGTGGGAATACTACAGCTTACCTCGTCGGCAAAGCAGGGGAAGGGCTGTAGGAGACGAGAGCTGCGGGCAGGGGCACTCGAGGGCCGCGGGGCCCGCTCAGCCCCACGCTATCGACGGTGCCGAGAGCGGAGCAAGCCCGGGAGGCGGTGTCCCCGCTTCCCTCTGTCGCCGGCCCGAGGCAGCGGGAGCAAGGCCGGCTCCCGGCAGCGGCGCCGCGGGGGAGGCGGGCAGGGGCCGCCGGGCTGGGCGTGCGGGGGGCGGGCAGCGCGGGGCGGCGGCCGCCCGGCTTTATAGCGAGCGAGGGAGGCGGCGTCTGCGGGAGGAGAGCGGAGGGGGCGGTTCTCTTCCCGGTCCCATCCCCAATCCCGCCGTGCGAGTGCGGGGCCGGCGGCGGCGGGGTGGCCATGGCCTCCATGGCGGCGGCGATCGCCGCTTCCCGCACGGCGGTGATGAACGGGAACCGGCCGCTGGACGAGCGGGAGCGCAAGCGGTTCAGCTACTTCTCCTCGCTGAGCCCCATGGCGCGCAAGATCATGGCGGAGAAGGAGCGGATCCGCGAGCGCTACGGGCCCGAGTGGGAGCGGCTGCCGCCCCGCCAGCAGGACGAGATCATCGACAAGTGCCTGGTGGAGCCGCACGTCCAGGCCCGCTACGCCGCGCACCGCGGCACCGCCCGCCCGCCCGCGCCGCCCGCCTCCTACCCCAGCCTGCGCCTCAACACCGGGCAGAAGGTGGTGCGCTTCGGAGACGAGGTACCGGGCTGGGGGAAGGGGAAGGGGCGCCGGCGGGGCCCCGGCACCCCCGCACGGGCGGGGCGCGGCGGCCGCGACCTCCCCGGGCTGCGGCGCCGCCGGCGCTGGGCTGCCCGGGTGGCGGGCGCTCCGTCGGCAGCGGGAGGAGTTGCCCCGGTGATGAGCTTGATTCCTTCCCGCTGCCTGGCTGTGCGGGAGGGCGGGATGCTCACCACGAGAGAGGCGCCGGGTCACACCGTAAAGGCAAGGAAGGCGCCGGCAGCGACAGCGCTGAAGTGGATTTTGCAGAAAGCAGACTCGGAGAGAGGACGGTCTCAGTTCCCCCGACGGCGGGTCATGGCGCTGGACATAGTCTCTTGCTGAAAATGGGCTGTAGGGAATGTTTACACTGAATTAAATATCTTCCTTTTGGTTTCTAGTTTTAGACACGGTTAAAAATACAACACTGAATACATTCTAGCTCTTGGCATGTTTGACACCTTAAAAAAATGCAGCCTGTTCCATGTCACATGCCAGGAAAAACAAGGGTGTGGAAAGATAGATGGCAAAAAGTATAGATTTTGAACCTTCTGAGAACCACCTATCCAATGGTGAAGCGTGGCAGCCCTTCTGGAAATCCACAGTAAAAGAGTACCCGGTCTGGAGCAGTGGGTCGTGTTACCGAGTGTGAGCCCTTGAAGAGGAAGGTCTAACAATGCTTGAAGAGATCTGACAGTACTCTTCAGATACTGTGTCTCTTATTCAGTGTATTGATTCCCTTTGTTTTCTATTCTTTTACATTTCTATTGTATTTTTTTATTCTCATATGATTACAGAGTCGGTTTCTTTCACTATGTCCATATAATAACTTTAAGTGACCTATTAATTAACATAATTCACTTATATGTCTTCTACCAGAAAAAAAAAATCTGCTTCTCCATTTGTAATCATCAATCCAATTTAAGGAGAGCAGTGCTACTTTTAGGCTCCTCTCCAATATCCCTTGCAATGGGATTTCTAAGAAGCCTGTTGGGCACAAATATACTGGGCATCAAGGTTCCCAACTGGCTTTGTGCCAGGAGACTGCTGCCTGTGTTTCCCCTGTCAGGAAGGTGTGCTGCACACACATCATATCTAAAGCTAGAAAGCATAGGATGTAGCTCAGGTTTGTCTAGTTCATGACACCCAATATTCTAGATAAATATTTGACAGGAATGGCCAAAAGGAGGTGTAGAAGGACACAAGACAACAAATTTGGTTATGCAAACAACCTTTAAAAAGAAGCTTAAATCTGAAGTTAATTGTGAAATAATTTAAAGAGTGTGGAAAATAACTATGTTCAGTTTTCCCAGCCTTGGAGAGCTCTGCTGTGCTGTCTGCTTTGAATTATGTGGATCTGGAAGGAAAGCAAGCATGTTTATAGGCTGTTGTGCTGCACTGTATAGAAATAATAATTTCCTAAACATCTAGAGAGTCCATCTGAAACTGGGCAAATAGTTTTCTTTCCCCTCTCTCCCCAAATACAGTTACAATATGCATAATGTTAATGTTTCTGTAGCCATTAACCACAGAAGGCATGGTTTGTCCAAATACTTGATACAAAGTGTTTAATTTTGGAAGTATCTGCCTCAACTGACTTCCTCAATGACTTCTAAGCAGAAGTTAATATAAATTGTTTCTCTGAAGAAAAGAGATTCCACTCATTTTGGCATTCGCCATTTCCATTTTAGTTCTTCCAACTGTACTACTGAGCCTTGGAGCCTTTCCTGGCTCTCCATCTGATAGCTTCCTCTCCCCTGGCGCCCTTGCTGGCATTTGACCTGATTGTTGGACATTTGCCCTGGCTGACAAATTGTTCCTCCTTGTCTGGCTGCGGCAGAGCCGCCGCCGCGCCGCTCCCTCGCCGGTTCGGTCCCGCTTCCCGGGCTCGCAAAGCTTGGCCTGCAGAGCTCTGTCACCTCTGTGCCCTGCTCAGGGAGCTGTGCCCTGCTGCCTGTGTGAGCCTCAGCTGCTGCACGCACTGTGGACACCCAGCCCTCGCTCAGGACCATTGCATTGGTCCTGCCTGCTCTAAGGCAAGGAAACGGAGAGTACCCCGCATGCCTCAGAATCACTTGTGGAAGCTGCAGAGCTTTCAGTGCGAGTGTTTTGGCCTGATGATGTTCTGGCTGATACACTTGGTCCAAAAGTTTCATGTTTCCAGCCACAGCTCATCTTCCCTGTTAACTGATGTTGAAATCTGTAGTGATCTACCTGGGCTTGCTTAAGCATGGAAATGTGATCTCTCTGACCTCATGTTCTTTGGAGGATGTGGTAGAAAGCAAACCAAGAATGAATACTGAGGATACTGATTTGCTGGTCCAGGCCTCTCACTGTTTCAGTCCCATTTTCATGCATATGACCATTATGATGAGGTGTCCAGAGGATATATGTAGTGGACAGTTGCTTCCCTCTTTCTTGCCCCCACCATTTCCTGTATGTCTCTTCTAACACCAAATTTATATCCTGAGCTTGTAGCCCAGGACTGTAAGTTCTCAAACTATAAACAACTCTTAAGTTTTCAAAACACCTTTGAGTGTGTTGGCTGTGTGGGAAGGGTGTTACAGAGAATAGACATGCAGTAACAGGACCGTGGCATCGCGTAGCCATGATCCAGTCATTTTATAATGCTAGAGCACTGCAACACCATGCGTGACTCTTAGCAAATGCCTGGAGTCACTGCTGCTTCTCTTCCATCTTATCCTCATCACCAGTCATGGAGTCGGTAGCAGAAGCCCTGCAGGCACTGTGAACACAGTTTTCAAAAGAGAATTAAGCTAACAGGGTCATTTCACACCCCAGTGAAATAAGTTTTGTCCTGTTTGCTGAAGATTGACTTGCTATCATTGCACATGAGCCAGCTCAGGAGACTGTTTGTTGCCTCACCATAATTTTGTGTGTCTAGACAGCCCAGGCCTCCTGACCAAGGGCTTTTGGATGCTGCAGCAGAGCTTCCTCTTTCCAACAAGTCTCCAATTGCTGGCATTTCTCCATTTATAATTTCTTCATTCTAATGCCCATAGCGGTAGAAATGAAGATTAACTGAGCAGACAGAAATCTGGAAGTGCAAGCTGAGACTGAGCATGAGTGTAATATAGACGGATTATTTTTGAAATACACCATAAACTATGAGTGGAATAGGTGGAAAACCAGCAGTATGTGAGAGGCTACCACCCTTTGCGTGTTGTAATGGCCAGCCTTTGATAATGGAGCTGATTTGATATCAGTTGATGCCACTGGGTTCTCTCTGGTTCAGTGAAAGATAGGTTAGATATTCGGTTTACAGCAGGTTCTCACTGTTCTCTTTATACCACCTTCTGTATCCATAAGCATGTAACATACTCATGGAGTCATGGTCTGATTTCTCCTTTGTTTTTTAGTTCTTTTTTTTTTCTTTGAATCTATATTCAGTATTTGAGCAGTAAGAGTTGGACGTGAAATAACTGAACTTTTTATTGGAAAAAATACCATTTGCTTTAGGAACTGGTAAACATTTTATGTGAAGGAAAGACAGGTAAGAGAGTTTGGTTATCTTCATTGTGTTTTAAGAGGGAAGATTGACTTACCTGCCTTCAGGCAGAGATGCTGTTTGTTTTGCTTAGCCTTAAGAACTTTGGCACCAAACAAAGGATCAACACTTTTACCTTCCTACTTAAAATTGCTTTAAAGCAACAAATGATTGATATAGCAAAAACTTTTTAAGTTGGGCCTTTTAGAGGTTTGTGCTTTTTAAACACCCAAAAATGAAAGACAGCTTTTGAGTGCAGTAAAACTAGCAAGTCCTGTTCTAATAACACTTCTGAGAGGCATTTATTGGTGAGTTTGTGTCTTGCCCAGCTACTGTCAGCTGTGCTGAACAATGCTCATGTCAGATACACAGACACATTTCTACCAGTGTCTTCCATTTGGAAATTCAGATGTTGTTTTGCAGCAAGCTGCCTACATATAGCAAATGTAATTTGTGGTTCTTTTTTATATATTTTTGCAGCTGGTTGTTGAAGCAAAGTGTATGACCAGATTTTTGCCTCTCTTACTTGTCTTTTTCAGCTTTGCAATGTGTTGCATGAGGCCCCATTTCTTACAAACAGGTTCTTTTTTTTTAACTCTGGTGAACAAAAGTTTATTTATTTGCCTTCTTTCTGGAAGAAGGCATTGTTGTGTGCTGAAAACAAAAGCTGATCAGATATGGATTTTTTCTAATCTATGTTGATGATAAATGGCATTGAAGCCTTTTTCTCTAGAATTTCCAGTCATAATTCGCTTTTGTTATTATTTAAATAGTTGACTCTTTTGCTCCCAGTTTCTTCAAGCATGTAAGAACTTGTTTATTCTACAAAAACCCTAAGTTACTTCTCATATTTTGTTGGTGATAAACATGAATCAAGCAGTTTAGATAGGATAACACAGTCCAACAGTATCCTGTCTGGTCCTCTACAAGTTCCCTGTTTGAAGACACATGAGGTGGAGGCCACAAACTTCCTTCCCTTTCCTGACAACAGGCAGAACTGTTTCCTTCATCCTAGCCCCAAGTACACTTCAAATAACCACAGACCTCAATTGCTTGAAGGTTTGTATCCTCCAGCCATGTCTTATCCTATTTTATTCTTTTCTATATGCCATGGGAAATCTTCTGAATGTCAACAGCGCTCCTCAGAGTTACTCACTCTGAGGAGGCCTGGGCTATGCAGCCCAAGAAACAATGAGCCATCCTTTAAAAAAAAAAAAATCCTTTTCTTTTAGAGAGCTGCTGCCTAACAAGGGTATATTACTTCCATTTTACATAATCTGTAAAACTCTTAGACTGTATCTCTGACCAGAACTTTTCACAACTGTTACCAAAATTAATTAATTCCAGGAACTTTTTGCTTGCCTATGCTGGAGGTTGAGGTTACAAATTGCGGTGCCAACAAGGACAATGATGCTTGAGAAGACATTAGCTTCTATGAAGTGGGAGGCTGACTTGCTCTGTCCTGCAGGGAATGATGTATCCTGCTGCATGACAGCCTCACACCTTCACTCTGCCTTCCCCATGCTGCTTTTTCATCCCTCTGTGGTCGGCCTTTTGTCCTCAGGGCTCGCTCACTGTAGCGTGTCATCGCTGAATGGAGGCTGTGCAGGGGTGTTGGGTAGGAGCTGTCCCTGCCAGTGCTGTCTTCTCTTGCCTCAAATACTCAAAATAAAGAACTGGATGTCTTGAATCTGGGACGAGGATGAACTTGGTTTACTGAGAAGTTTAAGACTGGTCCCCAGCTGTTTTGCTCGTCCTGTGAATGGCAAGAAGACAGAGCTTCCTTCAAACTCTTTAGATAAAGGCCATTGGTGCCTGTGACTACACCTCTGGAGCTTTAAGGTGCTATGACTGCATGCAGGAATGTTACACTGTTCTCTGGACTTCAGTTCTGTCCTTTACAGCTGCGGTTAAAGTCTAGCCCTGATTTATCCAGACCTCATGCAGAGAAGTGTTATAGTCCTGCCTTGTGTGTGAGACTCAATCCAAGGTTAGGTTCTCCCATCTCTCTTCCCTTCTGGGCCGTGATTCCTCTCTCATGCGTGCCTCAGAAATGAAGTGCCAACTCCATTTCAGAGGCAAAGGATATTGTCCTAGAAGGAGTTTGAAAAAATTAGACACACCTGCTTTGAGGTGTCACACATTGAGTGATGTGGCATTCCCATGTAGACCACAGCACACCACAATGCCAATGCTGATAAATACTAAAAAGCAGACTTTTGCTTCTTTTGTCCTTTAAATGTTAAAACATCTGAGAATCTGTTTCCTGGATTGAGAGAACCTGAATTACATTTGCGTTCTTGGCAAAAATTTCCTATACCAAATTTCCTTTTGGCCACAATATGTGATTAAGACAAGCCCAGGCCTTTCCTCTTAAATGAGCTCTACCAGGCCAGTTCTTTTTAAGTTCTCATGTATACCACAAATACCTTGCTTCTAGAAACCCTGTGTTTCACAGATGACTAATAGTTGGGGTATGACATGTTTTTATGTTTAGAAGATGGTTTTAGACACTTCTAATCGTGATCTCAAAGCTCTAGGCCATAAAAATCTGCCTACAGTGAAATAAGAGAGGGCAGATGAGGAGAATGATATCAGATGTCTGAGAAACTTATTCCTAGAAAGGCAGAGACCAGAAATAAGAAGTAAAAAGCAGCCACAGTGAAAAGTGTGGTTCCTGTGTTGTACTAAAACATGGTTGAGCTCTGTTATTCTCTGAACAACAGGAGCGTGACAATCCTGCATGGTTACTCCTGGCCTTTCCCTTTCCACACGGTGTTCCCACTCCTGTTCTTTTCCAGGTGTGCTGCCATGTCCACAGGCAGTGACCTGCACAGTATGGAGGGTGCAGCTCTCCACCTCTACCTGTGGGACCATCCAATGTACCAGTGAGTCCCAGCCACGACTAGGAATAGAAATGTAATCATGTTGTTGGAATTCTTCAACAAATACAAACAACAATCGTTTTTCAAATTATTTTCCACCCTTTCTTTTTTCAGTGTGGGCTGCATGTATTTCTGGAGGGCATGCCATGTACATAGAGATTGTTTAAATTTCTCTGTTTGGGATTATTTTCAGAAATGCAGCACCTTCAAATAATGGATTTCAGATTTTGTGCTGTGGATGCCATGTGGCTCCTTCAACACCACTGAACGTGTATTTCAGAGCTGCTGTCACTGCTGTGGTGCAATGATGTGTCCTGTTGGGGCTGGGTCCAGCTGTGCCTTGGCCCAATGGCCACGCAGCTGTCTCACTGCCCCACGACTGCTCGGTTGTGCACGTGCTCTTTGGTCTGCCAAAGGGAGAAAATAGGACTTGATTTCCCTGAGGCCCCTTCTCCTTTTGTTGCTTCTGTCCCGGTGTGTTGCTAGCGGCCACCAAAGAAATGTCTAGTAGAAAACTGGAAATATAATACATTTTAATGCTATTTGTGGAGAAACCATTTCAGGAGATTTAGGCCAGGCTAAATCATCATATATTTTGTAGATTAAATTGGTATAGTATTGATAACCTTCCCCTTAGAGGACCAGCTTTCAGTCAGTCATAAAATGTAATCAGTGCCATCTTTAAGTAGTGCTTTCACTTTTTAGTCAGTTCTGTAGCAGTGGTTGTTATAGTTCCACCATTGTAACATAATGTCATCTGTGTGATGCTTCTGAGAAGATGAAGCTACTCTTCTGATTTTTAGTCATTCTTCAATTTTATTTCAGGACATAACTTGGCAAGATGAACACTCAGCTCCATTCTCCTGGGAAACGAAGGTAATTAAACAACTTTTTTTATTTTTTTAGTGTTGCTTTGTCATTTTATACTGTTCCTTCTGCATTTATTGTCTTAATTTTGTTACTTGATAGATTAATGTCACCTTTATTCCGTGCAAGCGGTATAAAGTGACCATATTGCAAATCAAACAAGACTGATATGCTTTGATTTACATCAGGAGAAACTCAAAATGTACTTAATGAACTAATGTTCTGGGTTTAAGTGCAGATGTAAAACCAATTCATTACCTTTTTATTTTTTGTTGCAAACTTTTTAATTAACTTTCTATGTTTAGTAAGACCCTTGTCTCAGATACTGTATAAACATAGCTGCATTTCACTTTTAGGTCAGGAGTAAAGTAGCTAGAAGACAGTGTGAGAAATGTGCAGGTATCTCATAACTTTGCTGGATTCTTTCTGAAAACTTATCTAGTACTTCATCTTTTTATTATGAACTAAAATGTTGTCTTAGGACAAATGTAGTGAAACTTGTTAACCTAGGGCCATGCTGGAAGCAGTATGTTATTTCCTCTCCAAAGGCTCCTTAAAAGAATAACATATTTTAATGTGGTGAGCTAGTTTGGGGTTTATTTTACACCTCACTTTATCTCTGGTATTTTGTTAAAGCATTATTTATGATGGGATTCTCATATGGCTAACACAGAGCCAGAGTTCTCCGTCTTTCTGAGCCTGCAGTGTGAGGAAACACAGTTGTGCCATATGTGTGGTGGGAAATCAAGTTTAGTTCTTCTTGCTGGGGAAATTCTGGGAGCAAAACCACAGCTCATTGTCTTTCTCAACTGGGTATGATAGGCATGTTAATTTAATCACACATTTCAGACCTTGTGTTTTCTGCCCTTATCTGCCAGAGAAAGCTGCTACTTCCCTGTTCCCTTTTTTTTTTTCCTTGCCCTTGAACTATGTAGATAATCTTGTATGACCTTATGAATATAATCTTAGCCTAATGCAGAGTAATTATTTGGAAATGCCAGTGAATACTAAATTAATCTGGTTGACCTGAGGCTTATCCCTCCCTGCTCAAGGTCACTGCCTGTAGCTGCACCCCATCTGTGCTTTGCAGAAGCTGATTAACCTATAACTTGATGTGACTCCTGGCCCCTGGCAGCCTGCAGTGCTGTGGTTTAAGAGAAGCCAATGCCAGTCTCCACTTGCCTTAAAACTCCCTTAAAAGTTGGGATGGTTCAGGAACCAGTGGAGGATTTTCTGTGTGTCTCTTTCCCCTCTCCTTCTTTGCTGACCAGAAATAAAAGCTGTGCCACAGCTGTGGGCTGAAAAGTTGCATGATCTTTTTTTTTAGCAAAAGTCTAGAGAATCCATTTTGTTTGGATTTATGGGGTATGGTTTGGTCCTTTCCTGTGGATTCTTCCTTTTGGTTTTTCCACGGTGTATCAATCTTTCAACCAAATCCTTCCACTGCTGAGTCTTCCTTTTCAAAAGTGGAGATCTTGCTTTGTGCTTACTCTTTGATCTTCCCTAATTTTTATGAGGCAATACTGGAAGGCAATTTTTAATGAGGTAGCAGCTGAGGAAAAAGTAGCCTTACTCAAGTGGTCCCATGTGAGGAAACCTGAATGAGCTGTTCAAGAAGGTTGGTGTGTTGTAATTCATTGAACAATGACCTGTGAGCCAGACCTGTTCCCACTGTTATTTAAGGCTGTCAGGATCTTTGCATTCCATGCTCTACCCAGGATGGGTTGTTCTTTCCACAGTACTCTTCTCTTTGATCTCCCTTTAATGCAGAGCTTTTTGTTTGGTTTGTGTTTTTTAGCATGTTATTTCCTGAATGTGCAGGAATATGCACTGGCTTACCCAAGGAAGGGAATGAGGCTTTTGTAGAGCAGAAGAAAGTGGAGATGTAAATCAGTAAAACCAATAGGCTTTTTTTTTTTTTTTTTTAACAACAAGAAAGAAAAATAAAGAGGCAAAATGAGTATTTTATTCTCCCAGGTTGAAGGCTCTCAGCTGTAACAGTGATGCCAATGGGGATTCTAGTTCATAAGTTATGGACAAATTTCTCTCACTGTAGCTAGTGCCATGGATTCCCTACTTCCATGGCAGTCAAACTTACCCAAAGAGCAGTGTACTGAATTGCTGTCATTTTGTTCAGAACATTGTTGAAGGGCTTGGTGACTTCACTTGTGTCACAAGTCAACTTTCTGTATTCTCATTTTAAACACAAATGTGGGATAGGGCTGCCATCATTCATATCACAACAAACACTTACATGAATATCACCACTATTTTTAGATTACTATTTCTTGTCTCACCTTTTTATTTTTAAATCCTTAGACAAGGCAAACTAAGTAGAACTGCAATGTAAATTGCCAAGTTAGCTGTTAGACAGCATTTAAAATAATATTTTTAGTAGATAATGATAATACTTCTCAGAAGGAAAATTTGGGAAGCAGTGAATTCTCTTGGTACTGCAAAAGGGCTGACATTTTAAAACTAAATATTGAATTGGAGGGAGTGATTTAGTTCATGGGTGGAGCCCTCATGGACATAACATGTCTTGAAATGTGGGTTATGTTTTTAACTGGAGCTGTACCCAGGTTTATGAATTCAGGGCATTCTATTTATGGCTTCAGGTTTACGTGAGATGAAAGATGACATTTTGGCCGAGTTTAGCCTTTGAGGTTTCTTGGTTTGTTTGAAATAAAAATTCAGTGAACCTCAGAACGGACCTCAAGATATAAATGGAGAACAAGGGTCATGCCTCAACTTGGAAGTAAAATTTCTCTGCAACTCTTCCTGAATTCAGAACTTTATGGGTTTTGTGATTTTGGATTTGGGCAGGGGCAGGGGGGGACTTAATTTAGTAATGGGCAGAAAATGTTTCAGTTTGCCACCTCAGTTAACACATGGAATGCACAGAGCATCATGAGAATAAATTGCAATTTACCTCTAATCCATGCTATTAACAAAAATAGATTTTGTTCCAAATGCTTTAAATTGACACATGCATATCTAAAGATTTCCTTGTCTTGATACAGGTAGAATAGTTGCTGATTCTCTTCTGTTTTCGACAGGCCCTCAGGTATTTGTTGAAAAGAGAAGCCTCTGAGGCATGTTTAAAATAAACAAGCAAAACAAAAAAAGCAAATTGAAGAAGTGACAGGCTTCAATCCCTTCAATAATCTGGTTGTTTCCTCCCTGTCTGAATTCCCTAATTATATTGCTACAGAAGTGATCTAATCCCAGCAATGATTTAGGGAGAAAAAAAAGCTATGTTCCACTTGTAATAAACATGCTTTACCAACTGTTACCTTTATCTAAAATTGAGGCAGTCTTCAGTATCCTTCTTTGTACAAGCCTTAGTTGGTGGTTTTTGTTTTTTTTTTATAGGAACACAGTGGCAGAAGAGAATTTTTTCCTTCCTTCCTTAGCAGCATGATATTATAATTGTTTGTTACAAGCTATAATTTGGTGTGATTATTTTTACCAAGCTGGTATAAATGGCAGCACTTCCTTGGAAGGAGAGTGATCCTTGAGCTTTTGAGATTAGCCTTCCCTTTTTTATTTAGACTACGTATGTTTAAAACACAGTGCTTTAAAACTTCTGTTGACTATTAGTTCTTGAGCAAAATAACACCCCACCAAACTTAACCTGTGGTAATAGAAGCTGTGTTCAAGGTTTATTTTGGTCTGTGTGGCCAAGTGTAAGGATTCAGTTACGTGCATCAATCTTTGTTGGTTTTGAGCATAAAACCAGGCACTGTCAGTACAAGTTTGCTCAAGCTAGCCAGAAACAGTGGCTGACTGGAGTCAGTTCATATCAGCAGGAATTTCCTCCAAAGGTCCATACTATATAACATTGGCATTGTCTTTCTGTATGGACTAAAATTACTTAGATTGGTGCTTTGCTCTATTTTTTTTGCCCTTGCAATTTGCCTCTGCTGACCTAAGGATTTCTTTCTGACTCTGAAAAGATCCTGAAAACACCCATGGTGTGCACAGGAAACAAAGCAAAAACTGCAGCTGCTTTGATCCCTATATTTATTTTGGTTTTGTCCATTCAGCAAAGCAAAGTCATCTTCTAAATCTTTTAAAATTGTCTTTCTTACCTCTGCATTTATCTGGCTGTGCTTAAAACAAGTTGCTTTTGACAGTGTTTCTGTAGTCTTTGTCTCAACAATTTGGATTTTTCAGCCTGCCAAGCAAAACAATTTGTTTTGGCTGTATTTGCGTGACTGCTTAGTAAAATACTACACATTCCTGATGAGTGAATAAGAAGCTTTAAAAGATCCTGGGTTCTTTGTGGTCATCTTGTTTTTAATATGTAGTTATGAACTGAGACCTGATTTCATACAGTGTAATTAAATCATGACATTCTCAGTGCCTCTGGTGCCTCTCTTTCAGCATACATTCTTTCTTTCCCATGAGTATATACAGCCACTGTTAGAATTTAGTGGATTATTGTTGCCTTGAGACTGAAGTTTGGTCTAAATTTTTTAATCCAGTAAACAAAATTCCTAAATATGGTCTTTTTAAGGAAAGATGGTCATGCAACCTCCTAAAACCTGCAATTTATAATATTATTTATATTTATGATACAGAAAAATGATCAAGACAGGACGTCCTGTATTTAAATGCTTGCAGTGGTCTGGGACCAGAAGGATAAGACTGAAAAGCACACAGACTTCTAGGTTTGCTTTACCTCAAATTACTTCTTTGTGCATGCTTTCACATGCACTCTCTACGCCCTCTCTCTTAATGTGTTGAGAAAGACTTGCTCATGTAATATCTTGAAAATACTGCTGCTGTTAATAGGTTTTATTTGAATTCCAATGATTTCTAGAAATTATAGTTGGGACCATACTAGTCTGTCTGTAAACTCTTGAGACTTTCTGTGCTGAACAATTCCCAGAAATACCATTTGGACAGATGGTAGGAAAAAGGAAATATTTTTATTTTATTCCTCAGATGGGGATTTATACATACAGAAACTGCAGCTCATGTAAAGTAATACAAAATCAATGAAAGCAGCGGGGAACTGAAACCCTCTCTCTCTAGAATCCCTAACTGTGCCTGAAAGACAATTCACTTTTGACCATGAAATCACACCCCACTGTTCAGTATTTGCCTCCCCAGGCAGAGTGCCACAAGTGCAGTTCTGCTTCTGAGCACTGCATGGGCAGGTGCAGCTCACACAACTCTGCCCCAGCCTGGGGAAGGCAAACCTTTACAGGTGAGCTGCTACCCTAAGTTTGGCTGGGACCACGAGAGTTGTGCATCAAGATATTCTCATGGCTGGCAAACCTAAAGGAAAAGGACATTTTTTGGGAGGGAGGGGGAGGTTGCTGTCTTTTAAATATAGTTTCCTTCCTTCTCCTTCTGACGCAACCAATTGCCAGTTTGCAATCTGATGTAAGAAATTGAGAGCAGAACTCTAATTAAAATCACATTTGTAGTGTCTAGTGACTCATTAGAGTGTGCAGTACTATTCATTACTTAGATATCAGCTTAGGGTGTTTCACACATGGGCCTCTGTGAAATTATCTTCCTACTTGGGCTGCTGCTCTGTTGTTTGGTTTGTTTTTTCCTTGTGGGGGAGGGTGTTTTTTTTCCAATTTTTTGACTGGAAAGATATTGCCTATTAATCATTTTCTTTCGTCAGCTACATTTCTTAGGGGTTTAGACGTGTTAAATAACCTCAGAAGTCAAATAGAAGCATTATATATTTCAGGGAAAACAGAGTATCTTGTGACTGTGGTCCACAGAAGTTCTTGGCTTCTGGAATTAAATGCTAGAAGTAGAATTATCCCTGTGCCCTCTTGGAGCTGTATTTACATCATGCTGAGACACAGTGCTTTCAGAACCTGTCAGGGTAGTCTTCTCTTCTTTGTCTTCCTTGTGGGAGAACGAAAACTCCTGAAGAAGTATTTTCATTTGGATTATTCCATGTCAGGCTATGAACTCTTTGATCTCCAGAGCATTCTGTGAGACAGATATGCAATCTCAAATGTCAGGTGGTCCTGTCTCCTGCAATGGGTGTACCCCATGGTCTCTGCACCAAAAGGCAAAGAGCACATTCTCTCCACGAGCAGGTTGGAAAGGTACCACTGCCTGAAGTGCTGCTGCAGTGCCACACTCTTCTCTACACTAGGAGCGATGTGCCACTTCCAAACCACAGCTCTGCGTTGATATTTTGCCCCGTAAAAAGAACATAACATATTGCCACAGTCAGTGACTTTAGCTCCACAGCCTAAGAACACTTCAGAAGGCCTGGCTTTGCTTGTCTGTCTAGCTGCTGTTGAAATGCAGAGCTATCTTGTTGGTTTACTTTTTCTAATTCTTGTTTTAATAGACCCATACTTCCCTTCCATTGGTGTTTTTTTCTGGATTTTATTTCTAACACTACCCTGGTGGACCTGGGGGCTATGATGGCTGTTCTGCACTCTGGGCTCTGATCTTCCTTATGCCTTGGGCTGGGGGGTGAAGGAATCATTCCACTGGAAGTGACTGCTGCTGTGATGGCCTTTAGCTACTGTCATCCCCAGTGGGAGCCCCAGGATAGGCTATTCAGAAGACAGCAAACTGCTGCAGGACAAAAAGTAGCACTGTTTTAATTCCTACATGACTTCCAAGTCTTCCAAGATGGATTTTTTTTCTTAAACCTGTCTTTGATTTTTAGAATGTCTTTTGTTTTATCCCTTGGCTACTGGGGAATTACTGGTCTATTTTATATTGTGTTGTGAGTTTTTTTTAAGCTGGGATTTTATCAGTTCTAAAGTCTTAAAGCATCTTAACTTCAGGGTGGTAAATCACTATTCAGTAATACTGCCAAATGAGCTTAGGGAAATAAATCCCTGTATTTTAATATAGGGAATGGCAGTCACTGTAAATAATCCTCAACACCATTGTATCTATGGTTTGTTTTTACAAAATTTATCTGTGAATAAATATCCTGCTCTTAATTTTACGTCATGACTTGTTTAAAAAAAATAAATCAGAGCACTGAAGTTTTTCCTCATATTTTTTTGCAGGCAGGGTGGGGTGTTGAGTTGTTTGGTAAGATTTGTGTGTATCCTTGCACTCATCTCATTCTAGCTGAGCTATAATTAATTGCAGCTTGTTTATGTTCTGCATCTTTTGATAGCACAGTATATTCTTCATGAGAACACAGAGCTTGGTGCTCTCTTGCCTACAGCCTTGGAAAAATGATGCATCTAATTCTTTAGAAAGGTCAGATCTAAGTCCATGAATCAAGTTATGTGTAGTCAGCTGCTGTTTTTAAAAAAATATTTTATAAATAATCAGTTGCTGGCTTAACAGTTGTTCTTTGATGAGAAGTTTCTGAATATTAACTACTAGGCATATGAGTCCTGCTAGATCTAGAGTCCCTTTGAACTTCACATGCACAGTAATGTGGGACTCAAGATCAAACACTTCAGTGAAAATTATATGCAGCTAGGACTTGTTTTAGACTGAAGCCCATTGATGCTATTGCAGTTTCATTTGGGAAAGGCTGGGCAATGAAATAGAATGGTGAAGAAACATCACAAATTTGTAATGAACTTTCAAAGTGTCTTTCAACTATTTGTAGCAAAGGCTACAAGTCCTCTTGAGATTTTTTTCAAACCCGATCAGGCCCATAATGACAACACCACAGCTTAAACAGTATAGGCATTTTATTTTCCTTGCATTATTTGTTCCTTTTTACAAACACGAGTCTGTGTATTAGGTTTTTCTATCCTGGCACAAATACTTACATGTTTCTCAGAAGTTAATAAGGCTTAACTTTTATTAGCCTGAAGAGTGTCTAGCTAGTTGAGAATCATTTTATTGAAGTGGTGGTAAGTAAAACAAACATTTTGAAGTACTGTTCACTTTTCTGTGACTTGTAAGATGATTTTCATGTATTAACTGTGGTCACTTGCTTCCCTGGCCTAGTGTTACCTCTCAGAAATGCATACAGTCATCTCAGCACTGCAAGTGAAAACAAACCAGAGCTCTAGAACAGGTGAAGAACTGGTCCTGCTGGAATTATTTCTCTTCCTTCAGAGGGGCATTAGAGTTATAAAATGATTCACCTATGCATACCCATTACATCTAATCCTTTATCTTGGAAGCAGATGGACCTGTAGCCAACTATTTGAAAGACTATAATGGAAAATTGCCTTTTGAGCTACACTCTGAAGTTTTTTTTTGCATAGATTTTTCATATAAAACATCTCTGACTTTCAAAATGCATCTGCAGCTGTTGTAATGTTTTAGTGCCGCTATTCTAATGTTTCAGTGCTGTTCATGCTGTGCACTGCTGCCTTAGATGGCACTGAGTAACTCCAATACAATTGCTTTCTCTGTCTCCTCTGCAGCAGGTCTGGGACTTTTATGTTTGCTTGCATTTCAGACTTTTAAAAATCATTATTTTATGAAACTACAAAGACATTTATGAGGAATTAAGTTATCTTTGCTGTAGTATCTGTTGTCTGAGAGCTGTCTCGCAATGGGCTGAGGTGTTATCTGTGTGCACCAAGGTCAGAAAGTCAAACTGTATCTGTGTAAAGGGCTTTGAAATGCTGTTTTTCTGTCCCTGAACAGAGTCAGATGGAGTTCAGCGTTGCATCTCTCTCCATACAAGAGCAAGGTGGTGCCCAGCTGCAGAACGAGCAGAGGCAGCCTGTTAAAGCAGTACCTGGTGTCCAAGCCCCTAAATCTTCTCAGGCCAATAAGACCCCTGGCTCTGAGGGGTTGATAGCAGCATCCAGAAAGGAAGAGGAGTCGTCCTTCTGGAAGATAAATGCAGAGCGCTCGAAGTTTGAAGGAGACAAGTCTGAGTTCCAGTCCCTGACCCCCAGCCAGATCAAGTCCATGGAGAAAGGAGAGAAGCCCCTTCCCTCTTTTTACAGACAAGAGTCTGCTCCAAAGGAGATGACCAAAGCTGAGAAGCCCAGCATAACTAAACCAGAGAAGCCTGTTGTCCCCAGCACACCTCCTGTGTGTCTTGAGTGGGAGAAACCTCGACCTACTCAACTCCCTACTAGTTCTCTAGATGACTTCTTTCTTCCTGATCCACCACAGGATCTGGCATCTTCTAGGACAAACAAGGAAGATACTGATGGTACTATACTTACAGACCCACAAATGCCTGGACAGGTGAGTACTGCTATATCCGCTGTCTTTATATTTAAGAACTGTACAGCACATTAAAATCTGGCAGGGCCACTCTAGAAGATTAGGGACTCCAAAAGCCACCAAGCCATAGCTCGGCTTGATGGCTTTTTTGTCTTTCAAATGTGAAAAAATCTATTTAATCTACTATTTAACAGTCTGTTTAACATGTTAACTTCAATTAAGTGCTTTTTAACACATAGGATAAAGGCACAATTTAAATCTAACACCAAAAATGCTGACAAGGCACCAAGTAGCTAATTGACAGCAACCTAGCAAGTTGCTGTATCACATAAAAGAGGTTGTGGGGTTTTGGGGTTTTATTTGAAAAAGCAAAACACTTAATGGGAAGAATAAGCTTTTTAACTTGAAAAGTAGGTGAACTAGGGTCTAGCATACTTTATTGATTCACACAGCATAGTGGTGAATGGTGAACTAGTTCTCAGCTGTTCTAAGCGGTAGCCTGACAGCCACTTCCCAGTACTTTGTCCCAGGCAGCTGTGCTGCTTTCAAATGTGTTTTCTTTTAAAGTCCAAAATAGAAATAGAATGAGCTTCCAGAATTAGCCTTCTCAATGTTTTTTTTTAATGAAAAAACCCAAACAACCCAACAACATAAAATAACCTTAAGAAGCTCAATAGCCAGTTGAAGCTATTTTAAAAAGCAGATGCTGATCTGTGAGAAAAGGAACAGCAGGATATGATACAAGGAGGGGGAAAAAAGAAAGAGATCAAAAGCTTGAAATCTGTGAAGTAGAGGAGTGGTACTTCAAGCAGAGCTGTGCAATTTTGTTTGAAATCTGTGGCATCTCTGGCAGTAGCCTGACACATTACTGTACACCTTCAGCACTTCACACAGCTTTTTCTCTATTTTCCCAACTGTGATTGTTTGAATTCCAAACAAGATGATGTAAAATCAGAAAGATGCAGAGTGAGGTAATAGTTATAAGAGAAGTAAGTGGCAGCACTTAGGAGAGAACAATACTTAAGCCACTCCAGTGTTTGAAGCTCTTTGTTTAGTTAGCATTTTCTGAGGCTGAGGGATAATGCTTCCTGAGCTGCCTAGCTGCAATTTGTGGACATGATAGTCCTTTAATTTCAGTTAAAGGCTTTATAATGTTTTCTTACAAAATAACAGTTTCAATTCCTTTGTGAATGTTTTCAAGATAACTGAAATTGTTTGAAAAGCCTGTTTTTTTCTTTCTGTGGAGAAACCACTCTCCCATGTGAAAATGGGAACAGAGGAGCAGAGAACTTCGTGTAGGATAAGAATTTTCTTCCTTCTTTTCTGGATTATCTTCCCTGTTCTGGGAAGCAATGCTCTAGGAAGAGAATCCAGATTCAGCTGGGCCTTTTGAATACTCTTCCTAAACACCAGAATCATCTTAAATGTCATGCCTAACGCTGCAGGAATGAGTGTGTTCTGGATAACCTACTAAATAACTTGCCATCAAAGTTTAATCTGTGTAGTTTTCTGCAAACAACAGTCTCTAATTGCAACAGACAATCTGTTGAATTAATGAAGTTTGTTTCTGTGTTCGTTTCATTCTCTGCAATTCCCACTGTAGTCTAAAAAATTGATATTCATTAATTCTTTCTATGAAGAAAAAAAAAAACATTATGCCTGCAGACCATAAGAATAATTTTATTTTTATCTGGAATTGCCTTTTTGGGCATTGTGAGTATTTTGCCATGTCATGTCTAGCATTTTATGGTGTAGGTACTTAGGTATCCTAGAGCATGGTGAAGACCTTGAAATATTGTCAGGCAACATTTTAAACTTTAGTTTTTAGATAGGCAGTCAGATATTGAGTTTGTAATGCCATAATTAGCAACTACATCTTATTTACTTTTTTTTTTTTTTTTTTTTTTTTTACCTTGCAGACTAGTACAAGCAATGTTATCTTGAAGACTGGCTTTGATTTTCTAGACAACTGGTAAAAGATACTTCAAAACAGATCAAACCAATTTTGGGGAAGGAGTGGAACACCTTTCTCCTTGTATGTTAATTTACTAGCATTTGTGTCTTTTTCTAGAAGTAACTTTCAAACTCTTAAATGTTGCCTTTGTATAAACTTTTGTAATAATGTATGCGTTTTTGTTTTATAAACAGTGATAGAAGTGTGGTTTCATTTGGATATTTTTTAAATATCTGTTAAAATTTTTAGTAGCTACTGTATTGAGAGGATGGGAGAAGTTACTGTACACATGTTAAAGAAACACAAATGAGAGTCTCTGTATCCTATAAATGGAACCTACAGGACCAGATTGCTGTTTTCAGTGGAAACCTTGCTAGCGTGACTTGTAAAAGAAACAGTATTGCACATGCAGTGGTTCCAACCATACTTCAGCTAGCTAACAAAAAACAGTATGAAAAGCAAGCATCCAGAATTGCATTGATTTGTAGATTTAGTTTCCTTTGAAAGTATCTTTTGTATCACTTACTGAAGACAGTTTTTCTTCTGAAGAAGGCAAAGGCATTGCCAAAATGATGGATGCAAAAAAGCACTGTGTTTGTACCCTACAAATCTGCTAAAATAACTTAAGAGTGATAGAGAAATGACCTGGGGAAATGGTGTTTCTGGTGTTTGGATTGAAGACTTGGGGGTGGGTAGAAGGGAGTGGGACAACACCTAACGAATTGGAGAAATTCTTCAGGGAACACAATTTTACTGCCTCCTTACTAGAGCATAACTCTTCCTAATACTAGTGCTGGCACTACAGCACTGAGAATTTCTGGAGTGTAGATTACCTTTGTGTCAGTAAACCACTATGTTTATGGGAGGTCACAGCAGTGTGAGGCTTTTTTGGTTTTTCAGCAGCTTATCGTCTCAAGGACTCATCAACTTTGGTGCTTTTTCCTCCTTGTGGGTTCATCCTTTTTTGTGTTCAACATCTGGCTTACATTTATTCCTAAGGTGCAGAGAGGCATCTCAAGGTGGTCCTTGGCAGTGTTGCCTCCAGTTCTGCTTTTGAATGATCTTTGGTGTTTAAAATGTAGAGAACAAGAGTAGCTGTTGTTTGGATCTGTTGTCTCTAAAATGCAGCATGATTTACACACTGATTCTCACTGTGTTTACCTCACCTTGAAGCCTTAATTCCCCCACGCACAGCCAGTGACTGGTCTGCTCCAATGCCAAAGGTTTGACTTTTCCCTTTACCTCAGCAATAGTCCCATAGCATTTGTTTGGGGTGGAAGGCAAAACAGGGCTCTTATGGGTCCCAGCCAAGGCTGTAAGAAGGTCACCATCTCCTAAGCCATAGTTGTGCTAGGCTTCTCATGGATTAGCACTTGACATTTGGTTCAGTGCCAGGGGCAGTTCAATGTGCAGAATTGGATGCAGCAGTATTTTTTCTGCTTGTTACAGGAAGAGTTTGCAATGTCCTGGAAGAATCCTTGCCTCTAATTGGTGTGCTGCTTGCTCTGAGCAAGCAGAGTATGCTGATAGAGCATTAAAATTTACTTGTTGGACAAGGAAAATGCTGCAAGCATTCCTTTTCTTGCCCCCACACTCCACCAAAAAAAAACCCCAAAAAACCCCAAAACACCAAGGCCAAAACCTCCACTTGTTCTCGTGTTTTCTTAAAAGGTTCCTTAGCTAAATGCTAAGATCACCACAGAGTAGAAGTCATTGTATAGCATACTCTTATTTATAGGCTTCTGAAAGCTTTTTTACATTCTTCCTGAGATGTGCAAACTCCTGTAGTTCGTGGATGTTATCTCTGCATTCAGCAGTTCAGAAAATACTTGTTGTTACCATCCTGGACTTTTCTGCTGTTTTTTCTTTTGTAGCATTTGCTACAAGCGTCTAGAGTTAATACAGCTTAGAACAACTTTAACACAAATTCTTTAGGTCTATGATTGATATTGACTTGCACCTTCCTTTTAAAGCTAATAAATGTTAATCTTGGGGTTTACAGTTACCTGTGAATCTGATTTTCTGTACATTCAGCTGCTGAAAAGTAGTAAATCAAAAATGAAGATGCACATTCTAATCGTACTCTGATTTGGGGAGATCTGAAAACAGTGTCTCCTACTGTCAAGGATCATTACTTTAAATCTCTGGTAATACCTTAAAGCTTCTTAGGGAAGAACTTGGGCTGCCTGTCTCTTCCATCGGCTAACTCGACCCTAATACACATTGGGACCAGCTGGTAGAACATGCTGCAGAACTTTTTACTTATCCTGGTAGGTTTTTCCTGTGCTTTGACAAGAGTTGATGCTCCTTCTTTCTTGATTATGTTTTTATTAAACATTCTTACAAAAACGAAATTGTATTTGGTCACATTTTATATTAACAATGTTTTAATAAAGTCACTTTAAATAGAGCTGTCAAGGTTTTTGTACTGCTTTGTATGTTGTCCTTGATACTTGCCTTCCTCAGTGCCACTGGAGTAGTTCAGGGCATCTTGAATCTGCCTAAGAGACAACCAAGAATGATTTGATCCAGAATTTAGAAACCAATTTTTTTTTATATCGGGGAAAAAAAAAATCAACACACTTCAGCTGTTTTTTCAAGCCTTTAAATGAATCTGTCTGGGGAGGTATCCTTGCTTTATCATGTAATCTGACAACTGGGGGCAGAATGAGATTTGGGAAGACTAAAATCTATTTGTACTTCACTGTAATAGACTTAACACACACCCTCCCACCAGTATCTCCAGGTAATCCAAAGCAGTATCTGGATAATTATTGTAGAAGCAATTTGAAAACTGCATGTTGTGGTTTAGGCCCAGTTGTCAATGAAACACCACACAGCTTTTCCTTCACTTCACCCAAGCAGGGTGGGGCAGAGAATGGGTTATGGGTGGACTTTAAAAGCATCTCATAAAAAGGAAGGTGCTAACAGAGGCCACTGGGTAGTCTCACTGCCTGCCTTTTGTGATATACAGCAAGTTTGCAAAGTGTAAGAGAATCAAATGTGCAGCCACAAGGATAGTTTTTCTTCTGCATGCTCACATCTACTTCTTCCAGAAATGTGTTTGGAGAAACAATTGGGTTTGTACTTGAGCTGGATTTCCAACAGCTAAAAAGGCATTTGGAGAAGAATTTGGTTTGGAAAGACTCCACAGCCAGCTAAGGGTGGTATTCCAACTATATTTAGGATTTGGCCTACACATAACTTGCTTCAATCTTGTCTAAGCTCCCTCTCAACTTTTAGAAGTTCTCTACTAAAGACAAATCCACAGCATCTGGGCACTGTCTCAGCACATGGAGCCAGCAGGTCTGATGTGTGAGTGAAGACTTGTAAGGGCAGAGTAGAAAAGATGCTGTGGCTGAAGAATGGTGATTGACTGATTGACTGATTGATTCATTCATTCATTCATTGATTTATTAGTGACTTAGGTGGTATTTGCTGAGGTTGGAACAGCCTTTGAGGTCATGGTTGTGGGTGCTGGTGCAGCACCCAGCAGGCAGAGTCGTGCTGATCACTCAGCAACAGCGTCCCTCTAAGAGCTTGCAAGTCATGTCCTTGGGAGACAAACCCAGCTTTGTGGGGGTTATTTACAGACAGACCCCTGGGCTTTGCTGTCCAAGTTTGCCCATCACTCACTTGAATCAGTATGTTACTGCATATTACTCTGAAATCAAAACCATAATGTGGTGCCCAGTGACAGGGCCTGAGGGAATGGCCTGAAGTTGTGTCAGGGGAAGTTTAGGTTGGATATTAGAAAAAAGTTCTTCACTCAAAGGGTAGTTGAGCACATGGCTGTGAAACTTGGACCTTATGCACGATCAAGATATAGTTCTAAATGCCCTTGGCAAGTCAAGATCTGACTGGGATGCCAACAAACCAAAAAACATATAGCTGCCCTGAAAATAGCTTACTGTAGTTTTCCTATAATGCTTCTCTCCAAAATGAACAAGGGAATGAAAAAGAAAGTAAAATGCATGGGGGAAGAAAAGAGTCTTCTGTGCTTTTTGGATGGTTTGACTTCAGTGACCAAAAAAAGAGGTTTACACAAGGGTCTGACCTGAGCCCTAGCATCTCTTCTTACCAAAAGTGTTGAGTGCCAGTGACTCTGAAGTTCAACAGGTCATTTGTCTCCTGAGTTTGTTCTCTAAAGTGCAATAACCAGAGTTGAAGGCAGTGTTTGAAAATCTCCCACTTGCAATAGGTGGAAATTATCTCAGGAGAAATGTTTTTGTTCCTGTGAAGTGCTGGCTGCTATGAAAAGATGCAGTGGCATCCCAGTGGAGATGGGAGAAGAGGAAAAGGTGATGGAAGAAAAAACAAAGTTCAGGGGAGGAGAAAATTCACCACATGGGTCCTCTTCACCCTGACATTTCCAAGCTATGTGAGCTGGAGCACTGGCTCCACTTAGCTTGGTGGCAAAATTTATTTTGACTTGTAGGAAGCCCAGGCTTTATTACAGCTGTTTGTTATTAAAGTTCTAACTGAACATCCTGCTCTCCTTGACACATTTTTCAGACCTTACATCTGCCAAGAAAAAAACTTCTGGTGTGTGCCTATAAGCTTATGTTTAAGAAACCCTGCTCTGGCCTGAGTGCTGTACTTTGCGTTCCACCCGTTTGGCTGCAGCTCAGTTGCTCTAAGGCAAGAATACTGCAAATGTTTGTGGCGAGTAATTAAAAGCTTTTTTTTCATAACTTCTCTGTCCTGGAGAAACTGAGCTGCTGCCAGTGATTCAGAGCACGTAGGAGGGCACCTTTGAGCTCCCACAGGCTGGCAGCAGTGCAGGGACTGAGGTGCTGGGAACTGCTGCCCGGGGCTGTGCCACTGCCTCTGAGCCCTTGGCAGAGCCCATGGCCTGAGTCTGAGACACACTGAGCTCCAGAAAGTCAGTCTGGCCAAAGTCCCTGCGAAAGTACCCACAGATGAGAGGTTCTTGGCCCACTGTGCTGCCAACACAGGAGTACTGCTTCTTGCTTGTCCTGTTTCATCCTCTCTGGCTCCCATCTCACCGGGAGAATGGTTTAGCAGTCACTAAGAGCCATGCAGTGTCTTATTAGTGGGAAGACGTAAAGTTGCAAGACATTTTAATAACACAGCAAGGCATCAGGGACCTGCTTTCACTGGCGCACACCTAGCATGTTAAATTTCATGCAGATCTTAACTGCTTTTCCTCCAGAGACCACTAAAAGGAGTTGAGAAAGGGAAAAAATTCCCAGATAAAATAATTCTGAATGCCCAGTCTTAGGGCAAGTTGTACCAGATCTCTACCACTAGCCTTGACCCAAGCGTTGAGTCAACCAGCTAACTTTGGCATCAAATCATCTGACTGTGGAAATCGCACAGAAGTCCCAGGGAAGCTTCTTATCACTGAGGTTTCACAAGTAGTATTTCAGGAGCACTGGTGACTAGGAACAAGCTTAGCAAAAAGCAAAGTACCCTCCTGGATGCTCTTTTCACCAGCTGGTTCAAAACCAGCCCTGGCTGGGAACAAGCAAATCTTGCTTGTGACTTTGAACGAGCTTCTCCCCTCCAGCCACGTTCAGTTCCTTGTCACTGGTGTGTCCAGCACCTCTCCACCAGGAATGACATTCGCTCCCCCATTGCCAGCATGGCATGAACATGCCAAAGCATGGAGACAGGTCCCTCAGGCCTGTAGCCAGTGATGGAGACCTCTCCCTGCCCCGTCACTGCTCGAGGTCACTCCTGGCAGGCAGCTGTCCCTTTTGGGCTGTCAAGACTCCAGGGCTCAAGGGGTGGGTTGCTGTTGATGGATGGAGCAAGAACCAGGAGTTATCCAGGTGGTCACTTGCTGACGAGCTTGTCAGCCTCCAGTCCAGCCTGCTCCAGCACTGGGCTTGCCCTTTTAAAGGAAGCTGTCACCCCCAGGCTCGCTCCCCAGCAGCAGGGATTGTTGTTGCAGCAGCAGTTTAGCAAAGGGCCCCATGCCAGGATGGGACACTTTCCCTTCGAGGCATTTGGCCACCAGTAGCTCATAAGCCAGGCACCAGAGCCCACCTGCAGCCCATCAGTCCTCATGACCCTCAGCACAGAAAAACCTTTTATCTTGAACTGTTACTCACTCTCCAGTCTTCTGCTATCTTGCCAAAGCCCCCACCCCTGCAGCAGGCACCTCGGTGGAGAGGCCACAGGAAGGCTACAGCAAAGTCTCCTTAAACATTTTGTTTAAAAACCCCTGGGCGAGCTTCTCACACATGCCTGGAAAATCAGACACAGAAGTATTTGCAAAGCACAGCCATTAAGAGACCACTGGATTTTTGTGGGCATTCTTTAAATATGTTATTTTTGTCTCTATCAACATTTTTTTTTTTTTTGTACTAGAGGGTGCAGAACCCTGAGATGTAAAGAGCCAGCCTTAGTCCCTCTGCTGCCATCAGCCCAGCCACCAGGTCACCAGCCTCGCCCCTACTTTTTCCTTACACTGGAACCCAGCTCTTTTCTCTCTTCCAACACCACTCCCTGAAGCCAAATTACTTTCACCAGTGTAGAGCCAGAAGAGCAGATGGAAAAACTGGGTTGGGTAATGGTAATGTCCTGGTAAGGGAAGTTACATGATAATAAAAAACAGAATCAGGGATGGCTTCTGAATCTCGTCTCACAGGTTTTACCAGCACTTAGTGACTCCAGTTATAGAGGATTTTAACTGACATTAAAAAAATCCACTCCTGATTCCTTTTAACTGTACAGTTTCAGTTAAAATCCACAGAAGCAACATCACTGAGTTCTTCTTAGTTAATTTGCAATGAGTCCCCCAGGGTATAACTTTTGCTAGAAATGCCATTAGCATTTACAATTAAGTTCACTGTGAGGCACTTCTGGTTTTAATTATATAGCGTTTATAATGCTTCTTCTGGCACTCTCTTAGCATGGAAAAAATGAACCTAGGATGTAGAAAGATAAAAAAGCTATTAATTCCAGAGCTAGAAATGCCAGATCGGTATAGTTACAAACAGATTGCTCTCTGTAACCCGGCCCCAACAGCTGGCTTTCAGTGTTCAGATAGGAATGCACCAAATATGACAAAAATGTCTTTATCTGGGGAAGCTAATTTTAGACACTTGTATTTTGGCCAGGCAGTAGAAATACTTAGAGAAGAAATCATTAAACTTCCAATGAAAAAGCTGGTTTTGTAGGATACATTGCCCGCAGTGTTTCCACAGCAGCTTCCCTGTGTGTCCATCACAGGGACACTCTGGAGCGGCTGCTCAGCCCAACCTGACCAGCTGAAACACACGGGCTCCAGGGAAGTTGCATTTGCCAGTGGCTCCAGCAGGGCTGAGAGGTGATTGCCAGCACCAGTGGAGTCTCAGCTTCCAGACCAGCACACACCCCACATCCTCACTCACCATGGAGAGACAAAGGTCGGGCACTGCAACCAGTGGGGGAACAAAACAGCTTCTTGCCCCATGAAAGGGGAAAATCCAGCATTTCAGCTTCCCACTGCCTCAAGATAAGGCTAAGGCTCTTCACAGTTTAAATTTTAAACAAAAAGGACCAACAGCCATCCTTCTGGCACACAGGTGATGTGGCTCAGTCTCTTCTCGAGGCTGAGAAACTCCAAACACACCTTGGCAAAGCAATGACCCTCCTGAGATGAGAAGACCAAATGCCAGCTGTCAGACTGGTTCAAAAAGAGCAGGCAAGCCACAAAAGTGTGTGCACCACATACAGCTCTGTAAAGAGAGTGATTATAACCCAGTTGTAGAGAGAGGGAAAGCACGTGGCACATAAACAAGTTGTTACTAGAGAGGTTCACTGAAAGATTTTTAATTGATCCAGAGCTCAGCTATTTAAAAATGCATAGGCTTCATGTTACTCTTACCATGTTTAAAATGAGCTTTTGAGTTTAGCAGCCTCAGCACTTGCAACCAGCTACTTACAAAATGTGGTCAGTTCATGACCTCTTGCAAACAGCTGATCCAGTTTTGTGCAGAAACATGTTCTCTTTCCATGCCCAGTCATTGCAGGAGACTCAAAATCAGTGGTAGTTGTAGGGAAGAGGCATTCACAGTCCTGAAGGACAATGAGTGTCAAAAGGATACAAACAAGGATATACATATATTTTTAAAGTCAAGAAACTGGGGCTTAGAAATGCTCACTCTTTGTAAAAGCAACTGAAACACTGAAAATCTGCCAGCGGTTCTGCTCTCAGCAAAACTCCAAGGATCAGAGTCAGCTCCATCTGTCATGTTGTTTCCAGAGCAGATTGTGGCACAGCCCAGCTCTTTGCTGTCCCTTTTGGCAGCAGTGCTGGGCCTCCACCCCAAGGCGCCTCCTCCTCCTCCGGTGCCGAAGGGATGACCTGGGATGGAAGCCATGGACAGGCAAGCTGCAGTGATGGGGCATTGCTGCAGGACACTGCCACTGAAGTCTTTGCCTGCACACTTGGTGTGCCCTCAGATCCCTTGCTTCACCTAGAGATGCCCTTACAGGCTGTTCTGCAGGGATGCTGGCCATGTGTGTGTGTAAAGCACATCCAAGCCTAAGGACAGTAACACTGACATTTGTTGTCATCTTTTGAGGACTGGCGAGATGAAGGCCATGGAGGCCTGTGGATTAGGTTTCTAAATATAAAAGAGAAAATGAAAATAGAGATAGAAAATGAAAACCTCTTGGCTGGAGCAGTTGCTAATAACCATGGTAAAGATGAGGTGCTCATGGCCCCCCCAGCCTGTCTCAGCCTCAGTGAGACCAGTGATGGATGGCAGTGTTCCCCTTCCGAAATTACTCACAGCCCACAGTTCCTTCTCTGTGAAGAGCCAAGAGGATGCCCCTGCCTCAGCTGACTGCATGAGATGTAGCCCAATGAGTGAACATGCCAATTTTGTTATTACAGAACACAATTTTTTCCAGTGTTGAAGTTATTCCAAAGAACTTTTCTGCACTGAAATCCCTTGGGTATTCTCTTGACGATGCAAAGTACATCAAGATTCCCATTCAGAGACTTCCAGTAAAGCAGCGGGCTCTGATCCTGGCATCACCTCTGGCTGAATGCCAGAACACAGCTCAAAGCATCATTTTAAACTCCTGAAAAGCTGCAAAAAGTATCAGCTGAAGTCACTTGGAAGCAGCCTCATGGTGGGAAGGACAAGCAATAGACCTTTGTAAGATGGTGGCAAAGATGCCTTTCTGGATGCTAGCTGGGACACAGGCTGCTGGTAGAGTAAATGTCCTCACACTGTGATAGTATCCACGCTGGGACTTGCACAGGAATGCTGCTGTGGGATGAAATTGTGGCTGGCCAGTCTACCACAAGCAGCCCCAAATCATGTCCTACTCTGATGTGTCCTGCAGAGGTGGCACCCACTGGTATGCAATAAAGATAAGCTTTTGTTGAAGCAGTAGAGTTTATGGAGAAACTTGAAGTCAAAATACACTTACAAATAGAAAAGGCTGCCAAATGTGCCTGAGAAAGAGCTTTCTATAACCCATGGATGTTTCAGGATGCGCACACAAAGTGGGACAGGACCTGGCACACCCCAGCTGTGTGTAGTTGGTGGCCCTTTCTCAGGGGGTTCCCAGTTCTCAGCAAGGGCTCTCACTCTCACATCTCTGTGTGCTGTGTTTCTGGCAGGCAGCTGTTGCCCTGAAATAGAAATGTTTTCCTGCTTGGAAAACAGGGGCTTATTGTGCCGCCAGGGGAAGCAGACCCGGCGTTTCACCGGCGCTCATGCTGACAGAATGGAGACAGCACCTTCACAACCCCTGCCATGGTGCACATGTGGGGCCAGCCTTGGAGCTGAAGGTGTCTGCCTTTGGGAGTTACCCAGGGCTTCTGAGGCTTGCTGGGACTGTGAACTAAGGCATGAAGAAGAGGCAAAAATGCCTGGGATATTTTTGTGTTGCTTTCTCGTGCAAACATGTCTGAGAAGAAATCTCTGTGTGCAATGTATATGCAGGGTGAAAGCTAGAGGCATGGAAATAAGGGGAAAATACCTGCAGGGTGCAGAATATCCTTCAGGTCTGTGGCTGGATACCAGGGACAGTTGATTCCTTGTTTCAAGGAAACCAATCACATTGTAGAGGCTTCAACAGCCTACACAGCAAAGGGGCCAACTGGGAAAAAAAAGCGTTTTACAGTGAATTCTGCATTCTGTTGCCTGCTTGGCCCTGCTACTTGGAGAATATTTTGAGTTTTGAAGTCTGGCTCCTGTTTAGAGGCAAAACAAGTGAAGCAAGATTGATTGACAGGCCTTTGTCATGACAAGATTTGTTGCACTGGCCACAGGGAGCTCTTCCTCACAGTACCACAGACCAATTCCCACATGATACACATGCATATTCCTATGTCTTTCCCTTCAGAGGTCCATGAAACCTAAGGGAGATTTTCTGGGTTCCACATTAATAAGTGACTGGAGAAACAGAATTTTGCCCTTGGGACAGAGATGAGTCCATGATTATGGGTAGTTTTCTGTGCAGGGTGCAGGGGCTTTGGTACTCTTACCCAGTTAATAGTGAAATTGGATAATCCATGCATGGTGAACCCAAAGTTGGCTGTCAATACTTTCAGGGGACCAGCTGCCTCACTACTGGCAGTTGTGACTGAAGCCTTGTACACAAGCTGTGCTAAATGTACCTAAAACACGTGTATATCTCTATATAAAAATAATCTTTTATATTACATATTTTATATTAAGTATATAAGCCCACTTTAATATACATATTAATATGCTTCTGGAGCAGTAGATTTCCACAGCTCCCTTCCATATCTCCCCATTTGAGAGATGCCTGAGAGCAAAGGGACTCTGGAGAGAAAAAGAATGCTCCTCAGTCAAACGATGCAGCATTAGAAAACTGATGTTAGGGCTTCATAGGTTTAAACCACAAATTTCCACTCTTGGGGTAGTTTGGTGTTAATGCTTTTCAAGAACTGGTTGTTAATGATCAGGAAACTACTAAATTAACTACTCTGGAGAGTTAATTGATTGAACACTTTCAATCATTTATTGGGGAAGGAAATCCTTGCCTGTAAACAAAGCCAGTGTAGGATTATTTCATGTCAGGAGTGGTAACAACACATCAAGACATATACAAACAATGAGTTAAGGCCAGTGAAATCATCCACAGGGTTTAGACATCAAAAATAATAAATTTGGATTAATCTTTATTTGTATTCAGTTTTTTAAGCTTTAAGACTTCCTCTAATGCCATTTTATAGATATTCTCAGTAATCATAAAAGCTGAAACTTCCAGTAAAAATCCTGACAATTCTCACTTTCTGAGAGGCTTCTGGAGTAAATGTAATTCTATGGCACTGACAGTGCAACTGCAAAGGCTGCCAGCAAGGAAGGCGCCTTTCTAATCCAGACTGCAATTCTGAGCAGATTTCCACCCCACATGAAGCAAAGAGCATCTTTTCAGTTAGCCCAAATCATGGGTCGTGTCTTCCTGCCGTAAGCAGGGCAAAGGAACCCTATCTGGTGTCTCTTGGGCCATCTTAGGTCTAGGTGTAGCATGGTAATGGAGAAATTTGCTGTGGTCTGTGGAGGGACACAAGGACAGGGCTGCATTGGCCTTGTGCAGGAGTATTGCCCCCATGCTTTGGGTGTTGTGGGAACATCCCTGCACCCAGCTATTGTAAATGTAGGTGAACTTAATGGGAAGAAATGACAATGTCTGACTCAATTCAGCAGGCTGAATTATTTCCTTATTATAACTATGCTAAAATACATTAATATACTATATAAAAGGAGGATATTAAAACTACATATTATTTTTTCTGACTCTAACGCATCTTGTGACCCTCTCTTGAGAGTCCAGACACAGGTGGATTGGATTGGCCATCAGGCTCAAACAATCCTCACTAGAATCCAATCAAGCACTCACTCCAGGTAAACTATTCTCCAAACGCATTCCACATAGGAAAAACAAGGAGTAGAAATAGAAATTGTTTTCTCTTTCATTTCTCTCTGTGCACTTCTATGAAGAATCTTGAAATGTGCTTGCCACATCCAGCCACAGAGGTGGGCTCCAACTGCTGCCTGCCTGGCCCCTCACACCACCCTCACCATGGTGTCTGGGGTGCTGCATTGCTGCATCCCAGCAGCAAAGCTGCTTTGCGCATGCGGCTTTGGCATTGTGGGAGATTTTTATACTCAAAAATAGGCATCTGTTTTTAGGAAATGCATAAGTTAGGTGGCTGTCCTCGAGGATGTGCCTTGAGGAGCATGAGGGCAGTTTAAATGCAAAATCTGTACACAGCTGGGAAGTTTTCTTTCCAGTGCCATAGGTGTTTGATTAATCAGATTAAATGGTTTTACCAGAGATCTCTAATAGGCTAAAATAATGAAAAAATTGTCCCATCCCCGAAAACTGCATACAGGCAGCCCTCTTCACCAAGAAGGATTAGCTCCATACATCACTCCCCAAAATCAGTGAGCTCTAATAGACACTCAGCCCCCCAATACATGGGTCTTTTCTCCTCAGAACTTTTGGGGTGGTGATGAAGCCTTTGCTTCTGGTTCCCAAGACTTAAACCCATGATAATTGTCGCTGCTTATGTCTTACACTCTTTCATCATCCTGGAAGAAGGGAGCAACACATTTGCTCCCTAGTGGGCCAGGAAAGCTGCAATGCCACCCAGTTAAGCCAGACTTGCTGTGAAATGTTTGCAGACTGCAGTGTGAGCTGCTGAGGGAGCAGTCCCTCTCCTGCTCCTTGCAGATTCCCCATCCCACACTCAACCCAGAGCTCATCTTCTTCCCCTCACACTGAGTTACGTATCTTTTCCCCAGGGGTTGTGCAAACTGCACAGTGACTCTTTTTCAGCCTCCCAGCCAGCCTGTGCACCTGTTTTTGATCAAAATTTTTCTACTGTAGCTCTTGTTGGCTCAGAAAAGTGCTTTGACAAGCTTGAAATTTCCTGCCTCAGGAAGAAATAACATCTCTCTAAAAGAGCGCTGTGGGATCTGTTGGAAAGGTATTACCCACGAGCTGCAGAGAAAGCTGGATTTATTACAAGGATCAGAAACTGAAACAGCCTTTGTCATGGCAGGACTAAAGCTGTCTCAGAGCTCCTGGCTCCAACAACATAACTCACACTTGGCCTGCTGCCCTTGTGACATGGCACATTTATTAAGACACTTCTCAATCTCTGTTTCTTGTGCTCAAAAGTTTTCTTACCCCAGTTCAAGAAAATACATCATATATAATGTCCCTGTAAGGAGTAAAGTCAGACAGTCTCCAGCTGAACCTGGTAGGACAGAAAACCAAGTTGTCGCTGCAGCTGATTGTGACTTATCCAGTCCCCTTTCCCCAGGGACATGAAGAAACCCTCCACGAAATGGCAGAAATATTTATGCAAGCTTCAATGCTGGAGAAGAAATCTATGAGGATGTCAGCATCTGTACAACAGCCCCCTTGAGTTTTATCTTCACTCTCCTTGACCCGTGTCCTGACAGAACTTTCAGTAAGCTATTTATCAGGTAAATAAATAAACCAGCCATCATCATATCAACATATGGTGACAGTGACTGAGAGCTACCCTATTAATTGCTGACCCATTTCTATTTCAGTCACTTGGCATGTCCTCTAGGAAATAAATAGGATCAGTCACGATAAATCCATTTTCTCTGGCACCAGATAATCTGCTTTCAAGCTGGAGCAGATGCTGAGATGCCCATTCTGGCAGCCTGCTGCTGGATGGCCAAGGGGGCTATAGTGCAATGTGATTGCATCCCTGAAGACTTGTGTTGGCCCCCCTTTGCACAATAAATGGTTTTGCTCCACAGTATTGTGTCCTAAAATGGCCTGCTGATATATCAGAGAATGGGTCAGGTTGGAAGGGACCAGAGGGCCTTATCCAGTCCAGCCTCCCTGCTCAAGCAGGGTCATCCTAGAGCACCTGGCACAGGATTGTGTCCAGGCATTTCTTAGACATCTCCAATGAAGAACACTCCACAAATACTTTGAGAAATAAGGTGCCAGAGATTATTTCTTGAATGAATGACAGCCTTGAATTTGGGTGTTAAACAGATGCAGAAAACCGAGTGTCTAACGACTAGAGGAGACTGGAGAGAGGTAATGCTATTTGAATTACTCAAGGGGTTTTGAGCCCAGATCTCCTGTTTCAGCTCTGATCACTGGGATATGAGACACCATACAGTGTGACTGGGACCTCTCAGGTCCCTGTGCCAGAGCTACACTGCTTTGCAGTGAAAAGGGGCAGTTCTTTGAGAGGTCAGGGATGGCGAGAGTGTGCAAGCATTGAAAAGTATGGTTTGCTGGTCAGACAAGGAGAATGCTTGCCATAAAACACTTAATTGTCTAGGGGCACAGCAGCTGCATCCCAGCAGTGGGTGCCCTGAGTGCTGGGCTGAAGGGCTGGACACAGATTTCCTCCCTAGCCCCAGCAGTGCTCCGTGCCCTGCGCAGGCACAGCTGGAGCAGGGGGCTGGAGGAGCCGGGTGTGTGCCTTCCATCAGCCTCCTGCAGGCAGGAGCGGCTCCCGGCCCGCGAGAGGAGAAGCCAGCTCAGCTCGGCCCCTGGCTGCCAGAGCCCCTTCCCAAAGCCTTGCACTTGCCATGCCCCTCCCACAGCCCCAAAAAGCTGGGAGGAGCGCGGAGGCAGCCATGGCTCTGGAGCTGCAGGGGCTGCTCACCCTCGGGACGCTTTGTTTTCGCTTTATTTGTGTCCCTGGGACCCAGCTGCTTAGCAACTGGATAAAATAGTCACAAAATGCTGGCATTGCCCCCCTCACCAGGGCAGGGGCTTGGCTGTGTCCCTGGGGGGCTGTCTGCCAGGCAAGGTGGCCGCGCAGCACTCCTGAGGGACGCCCCATCCTGTCCTTGTTTTCCTGACGGCCTCTCCCAAGGTGTGAGGGAGCTTGGCCCTCATGCACTGCGCTGCACGTAAGGCAAGTAGACAGCTCCATCTGTCCCTGTGGGCAAATGAAACATGGACAATTTTTGGAGCTGTGATAGATGCTTTTTTCTTCTCTGAAGGACCAGGAAAAAATTACACTTCAAGTAGTCTGGATAAAGGAAATTATTCACCATTTCTGCTGTATACTTGGGGGAGATGAATACACCATCTTACTTTGGTTCAGGGCTTTTTATCTAAAAATAAAATTAAAAATTACAATTAAGAGTTACAGTTATACATTCCTTGGGCCAGAAGAGGAACAGGCATGTGTCTAATGCCTGCTGCGAGCTTTGCTCTGAGTCCTCTGCCTCTGCAGATAATACTCAAAGAGGTATCCAGGCTGCCCAGGAGGCCAAATCCTGCTCAGTGGAGCTCACTTCCTTTGAAGAGTCATGCAAAGGACAAAGGATGAAAATAAGAGATTTTAGGAGAGCAATTTATAACACACTTGCCCTTATAAGTGCGTGACATGCAGAAGATAGTTGCTGGCAATTGCTGACATCTTGAGTGTTTACCTCAATCAGCAAGTATTTATAATTAATTTTTAAAACGCTGAAGTTCCAGCCTTGCTGGGAACATTGCAAACTGCCCTCAGCACTCTGATGTTCTTCCAAAACACATGCTGCCACAAGTCAAAAACCACAAAGGCTCACATATTTCAGGGGGGAGGTGGGGGACTTCTGGAGAGATAATGCAGTTCAAAAGAAAATTATTTAGATAACTCATCTCTATCAACAAATTTTTAATTTTCATGACTGGAAGCAACCACAACTGTTATAAATGGGGTGAACTGCCACATCACTTCTATTATTTCTCCTATCTGACACCACAGCCTCCACAATATGGAGGATTTGCCAGCAGTGGGAAATCCTTCTTTTCCCTCACTCCTCCTGCAATGTCTCATTCACCACCTGTGCTGACACATGAGTTTGTAGGCTCCCAAAAGACCTAGTGGGACTTAAAATAGGTCTGTAACAAAAACAAATTAAAAAAAAACACACACACAAAAAACCCCAAAAAAACAACACCTACCAAAAACCCCACAAAACCCCCCCAAAAAAAACCCAAACCAAAAGAAAGATGCAGCACTGCTGAGCTACTCCTTGGGAGCTTTTTGAAGAAGCACAGGAGCTTCTGACCACCTTGTACTCACAATATTTACTGATGGTTTCTGTCTCTGTTTGTATGGAAAAAAGGGAGACCACAATTTCAGTTTTTCAATTTTTTTTTAAGGCAGTTTTTTGATGGCAGTTTTCACTATCTATCTCCCTTCTGGCCTCAGCAACAGGTTGGGAAGAAAACCTACTGCAAGGCAGGGAAATGCCATTGCCAAATCTACCATCACAGTGGTGAGGGTGGTGGAGGTGGTGGAGCTTGGGGCAAACCACAAATGAATACCCTCACCAAAGGTTATGCCTTGAGTTGATGTTGTTCCTTTAAACTCAGAAATGTGCCACATCTCGGTGCACTGCCCAGCATCTTGGGGTGCCAAGGTGGCTGAGAGGACACAAGGGAGCAGAGGAGAGACAATCAACTCTAGGGCAGCAGCCAGCCCCTGCTAACATCTAACCTGAAGCTTTAGCAGCAGGATTAGGGTGAGCTTTCCATTTTGTTAGGTAGTGGGAAAGCACGCTCAGATTGCAGCCCTGTAGCTAAGTGATTCGTGGTTTTTTTCCACTCACATAATTATGAAAAATGACTCTCATGTTCCCCATTAATGCTGCTATTAGCAGACAAGGCAGGCCTTCCCAGCATGAGCCGTTCTTGCTAACAAGGTCTGTGTGCACCACATTAGGGAATGTACCAGTCCCAGTTTTCTGAGCACCATAAGGGATTTGCCATTGCTCCTGTAATGGTACATCAGCTCTGTGGAGAGCAACAGGAAGCTACACTGGTAATGCCAGGTATTGAGACAGCTCTTTTCTTCTGCATAGCATGTGAACTATGGTATATTACAACAAATTTGTATCCACATCTAAGCTTGTACAGTGAACCAAATCTGTGGTTTGGGGATGTTTTTGTTTCAAGTGTGTGGCTGAATGTTCATAGGACTGTCTAAATTTTAATCCAAACTTTCACAAATTTAGACAGCTGTCTCTGGTGCTGTAAAAGAGCATACAACCAGCGCATCTGAAAATCAATACACTTCATGGGGCTCAGTACCTCAGTTAATCAAATACTGTGACCATCAGCTTTTGCTTAGCTTCCAGCTAGCTCCAGAGTATTTTCTGCATAGTTACAACATTGTAACTCCTAGAAAAAAGGAAACTTGGCATTTTAAACACCATGATCTCTATGTTTTTTCACAGTTTGAGCTTCACCTTTACTGCAGCTTGATTTTCTTTCCTGAATTGTTCATTAGGTCTAAATCTAGAGAAAACAAAACCCTGTCTGTCTCAGTGACCCTAGACAGCAGAGAATGCAAGGCTAGCCTAGGGCCATCTGTTACACTGCGAGAAAGGTTTTAGGAAACAAAGCCAGCCAGTTGATTCATTATAAAATAGACATAAGTTATGAAGATTATCATGGAAACAAATCCTGTGAAGACCTCTTAAGTCTCTGGCTGCTGTTACTGTTACTTTTTAAGTCAGCACTGGCTACCCACATCACATGAATAATACTGTGTAAGTCACAAATGCAAAATAGCATCTGCAGAGATCAAGACCTTACTGAGGGGTACATTTAGTTAATCTAAAATTATTACAGTTGTTCTTCTGGAGCATGGCTGGTGTGGGACACAATCTTAGATTGTCTGGAGGAAAAGGGCCCCATGCAAGCGCTCTGTCTCAGAGGTCACGTGTTTCTCTGAAAATGATGACAAACTGTGTGCAACTCTGCAGAGATAAGCCTATGGGATACTCACTGGCTACACAGCAAAATGTGAAGCAGAGGAATTTTGTTGGTAGCAGAGAGAGGAGCAGGGAAATGTGAGATGCAATAATTCTTCCCTAAAGCACACCTGTGATGAATGTCAAGCCTTAGCTTAACCATCCTTATAAGGACCCCTGGACCTGGGACCACAACTATTAAGAAGTGACTTTTCATCCACACAGTCCCTAGTCTTTCTTTGTCCACAGTTCACCAGACTGCAATCCATGTGGCTAGGACAGGGTACTTGCCATGTAGCCGCACATTATGCCCGGAAATAAATTCCAAACAGAACAAGTTTTATGTAACCTTGTATTTTCAAAAGCCCCTTACAGTAATCAGTAGCCAAGCAGCAATAAAGACTTTTAATCACTGTAGTCTGTGCTATGCTGAAAATAAACACAATTCTATTTCATAAGAACCTGTGGTCATTCAGGAACAACAGTTTAAGCCTGCCTGAGAGGCATATGTGCTCCATCCAAATGCTCAGTGCCAAACCCAGTACTAGGCTCTACCAAAAACACATTATCTGACACTTTAACTCATCCACAGGGATGGAGAACAGAAAGGGGGGCAGCATGCATGTTTCTCTGCAGGAAATCTCCTGTTGAAGGTTGCATGGGAAGGAGACTTCAGGTCTTGAGGCAAAAGTCTCAGCAGCGAAGTCGCAAGAAACTCCTGGCATCCAAATCAGATTTCTTCAGATGTTCATTGCCAGGTTGATAAACTAGTATCAGAAAAAGATCAACTTTACAATTAAGTTTTTCAGGCCCTTCTCCCTCGCCATGTCTTTCCCCAAATGAGAGCCATTCCAAAGCAGTGCTTTGCTCTGAATTGACCCCAGGCAGGAAAAAGGACCTATGCTCACTTGGCTTTTACATCCTGTCATTAAGGAGAGACCTCAGCTAGCAGGAAGGAATAAGGCAAAGCACTACATGCTGGAAACAGCAGTTATTTTATTTGCATCCCAGCCGTCCACATTCGTTCCCACATTTCTTTTCCCTGGGAATTCATTGTGCTTCACCCCAGGAAGCTTTGGCTTAGTGTGAAATGAGAGATGGCTCAAAGCAACAGGGAGACAAGGAGAGCACAAGAAAACAAGAAACCTTTGCTGAAGATTTTGAGAAGCAAATGATAGACATGCACAGGCGAGGGTGATCTGAATTCCTGGGGGATTCAGGGGGAGTGAAAGACCCCCGCCCCATTCCCATCTGCTCCTTCCTCTTTCCCCCACTGAAACCTGGCACCCAAGGAAGGAAAAAAAGCAAAGAAACTAGAAAGGGGCATGGGAATCTGTCAATATGCCACAGGGCAAGGAAGGAAATAAGGAAATAGCATGGCGGAGATGTAATCAGTGTGTGGGCTGTAGTGGGCTGTAAAAGTCCAGCTGTGGTGAAACCTATAGCAGATACCCCACTGCATTCTCATGGACACCTGAAGTGTCATGCAGAAATACTCCAGCTCACAGAAGAGGACAAAGCTCTAGAGAAACCCATCACTTTGTCAATGTTTATGAATCTGTGCTCATACCTCGCCTATATTCAGGTTAATGAACTCCTTGTTTTTCACACTCAGTGCTTGGAATACTCCTGAAATAAGAAAGGGACAGCAGTGCTATAAATACACCTCATTTGTATTCACACACGAGCTCTCCCACCCACAACGATGGACGAGTGGCCATGCCAAGGCCTGGTGCAAAGGCAGATTGCTTAGGATTGCTTGGTGGTGGCAGCTCCTCTGACAAAGCAAAGACCTTGCAAGAGGAAATGTCTTGCTGACTTAAGGCCTTTATGCAAGGCTCTCTTCAGGACTTGTCTGGAAAAGATTTCCTGAATCTGCTAAACAGTCAGATTTGGAGTACACTCTGAAATCAAACCAAGCAATTTGCATTTCTTTATATATCTTATTTAACTTCTATCTCTCAGAAATGTAATAATTCTATTGCTACAGTCAAGCCAGAAAGTAAAGAGAAGAACAAAACCAAAAAAAATCAGTGAAAAAAGTTGATTTTTCTTCTCATAGAGTGAGTGGAGTTTTATTTGAATTTGCAGCCACACTAATGATAACTTAATCTAGCCATTTATGCAGCCTTTTAACCTATCTCTACTGCTGCTTTGTAATGAGAGTGACCCTGTGCCAGAAGTGAACTGAGACCTTGGGTGCTTTGATGTACAGGGAACCGCACATGAAGCCAAAATGGAACATGTCGTGTAAAAGGTACAGGAGATACCTGCCCAAGTACATGCCAATTTTCTCTTTCCATGAGGCACAAGTAATATTTGAACCTTGAACTTGTGTGATCCCAAATAAAGCTCCTGGGTAAGCCACAAGAAGGGTTACAACATGGACTTTACCAGCATTCTTCACATGCCTTCAACATTGCTGCAGAGTTTATGTAGCAAGCTCTATTCACATGGGGAAATTTTCCATTGGCAGCAGAACATTTTTCACGTTACAGGAGAAAAGCCATCTTACATGCAAATGCTAAACACAGCTCCTTTCTGTTGGCCTTGTACTCAATCTCAGATATTGTGCAACATGCTCAACAGATGAAAGCAGAACAATTTCTTTTTCAAAGGGGATGAAATTCCAGAGGAAGAAGATACTCACGACTCGCATTCTCCAGGCGTATTAGGCAGTTCAGAAAATCATCAAATTCAATCTGGAACTGCTCATCAGAGTATCGGAGGACAATCAGTTGCAGCAGGTAATTGTTGAGCTGGTATCCTTCCCAAACACACACACAAAAAAAGTGAGCAACCTCACATGTCAGGGGGAATCTACAGATGTCTATTAACTAATCTTGAAAAACACTTAATGGGAGGATACTCGGTGTCACACATCTGTCCAGAAAGAGATCTAACCACAAAGTTCCTTAAATCTGCAATGAATAACAAACTCTGAACAGGAAATTTTTCAGGCACTGCAGATCCTAGTCCATGCACACTATGATGTATGAGAGACCATTCTGTCTTCTTGAATTTGGAGGGGTTTCTGCAAAATTATCTGCTTTAATAAAAATAAGTTGTGATTAAATGCTAATGCAGTGATTTCTCTTCATAGCAGCTTACTCGCTATTCCTTCAACCCTTGAATGCAGATGGACTCTGAATTGGCCTGTTTCAAGGTCTAACCCTACACATGTGCAGTCCTGTTGAATTTAACAGAGCTCAATAAAATATAGAGATTGCTCTGCCTGCCCTTCAATACTGAGGGTAACTGGGGCAAAGTTCCCCTATTCAATGTGCCCAGTTTCTCTCTGGGGTTTAGATCTCCTTCCTGTTCAGGAGTAACTGGACTGTGTACTTGATTGTCCTGTTCACTCACGCTGATCTACCCAACAGGTTTAGCAGATAAAGTGCAGTGCTTGTCTTACCTGCAGCTTTGAGAGCACCACGAAGCTCATAAGAGGACATGCAGCCAGATTTATCAAAGTCAAATTGAAGAAAGATACTCTGTTATGAAAGGAGCACACAGAAAGCTCAGTACTAACATATGAAAGGGAGCACAGATACAGCACAGAAAGGCAAGGTGTTTATTTCCAACTGCATAGCATAAGCACTTAAGAAAGCTGACAAGACTTTGGTCTAGATCCAGTCTGATTTTATAATGGAGAGCAAATCTTGGTCCCAATTCTTTTTATCATATGGACAGGTTGTTCTGACTTAAACAAGTACTGCCAAATCCAAGCATTTTAAAAAAAATGAGTTGCTCTTCATTAAAAATGTCATGATTTTTTAAAAAGTGATTTTAACTAGAAAGATGTATTGTTTTTCTTTTAACTCTTAACTGACACATTCTCTTAATCTTCCTTTATGCTTTTTTCTGTAGTTCTGAACACTAGAGACAAATTTTAACATGATGTCACTTAATAATATCACTTATTCATCTGCGTCTAAGTATAAAAGACCTGAATAGCCACATTCATGGTATAACCAAGAGAACTGGTCAAAACAGTTTGTGGTTTGACCTATATATTAAGCAATTTGCAAGCTGGAGTTAAATTCCATCCTTTTATTGAGATGGCAAATATGACTCTCCTTTGGAATATGAGTTATTTGGAGCTGTCATCACATTCAGCTTAAAATTTTCCAGCAAATATATGTGCAAATCAGAGCACAAGGATTTCTCAAGACCCTTGCTGAAACACAATATATCCTTTGTTAAAAGGGATGTGGCATTAGTACCCAGAAAAAGTGTTGTCCATTTTTGATGGGCTAGACAAGAAGCAAAGAACTGCATATTTTGAATACTTTGGTGAAGCACAAATTCAGAAAAACCTATTAATGGCCATAAGGAAACAATTATAATGTCTTTTATTTGAATATTCAGTCTGTGATTGATTCTGCAAGCCTGCTTACTCTTACTGCCATATACAGTGGCAGGGAAATGTGTTTAAAATTAGAATCGGCACTTTCCCAGACTTCAGTACAGTTGATTCCTGAGAGATCAGTAATGAAAATGTAGGGACTTAGGAAATTATTGTTTCCTACTAGTCATGAATCATCACTTTCTTCTTCTGTACAACAGCAGTTATGGAAACTCCTTAAGTTTCCTTTTGATTGGCTTGCTTATTAGTGTTCATTGCATTCTTTATCCCAAACAGAGTTGATTAGCTTACAAAAATCTCAGTTATTTCCAGAAAACCATTATAGTTTATCATCATGGAAAGCTAAGAATGTCTTTGACTATCCAAAACAAACCCCATGCTTTTAAAACATTTGCTTTGTGTTAAAATTCACGGCTTGAACACACTCCTGTCTCCATTTTTGTCTGCATATGCCTAATAAACTGTTCAGGAAGTAACTAATGAAATGTAGGAAAAATTACAGTGGATAATGTCACCTACTATCCATTTCTTCAGTTTTTCCCAGAAAACTTTGAACTCACTGAATTCCAATTTCCCATTGCCACTGGTCTGGTAATATGAACTAAGGAAAAGGATTGTTACAATGAAAGTCCAAATTCAGTCTGAACTTATCAGAGTAGTTTCCTTAAGCAGAAAATGTTGACTGGAAAGCCTACAGTGCTGCTGAAACTGGCACTGGGATTTCTCAAAAGGTAGAGCTCCAGCAGTTACAGTCATGCCTGTGACTGTGATGCTGGAGGAACATTATGTGATATAAAAACACAGCTGAGCAATTCAGTCACTACACAAGGAAGAAAGATTATTCTAAGGCAAGAACAGTTCTGGATGTAAATGGGATATAAATGACTCAGAGAATTAAATTACCTGATTAAAACAAATTGCTACTGTACCCAAAGGAGTTAGTCAACCGATGTGCTGTTCAGTATTTTTATCTAGATCTGTCTGTTCTGTTGCAATGGCTCAACCAAAAATTCATGGGAGTAGTGGGATAAGACTGGAAAAATCTGGTCCTTATGGTCTGAAATAAATGCCTTTATAGCAGTTCTAGGAGGCAATTATTAGATCTGCCTGGCTTTCCCTCTGTCTGAAGCAAGGGACTTATTTCTCTGAGATATTGATGAACTAAGCACAGTACATTTCCAGGATGAGACACCTGCTCTGAAATGCTAAATAAGGAATAGTCCCATTCCCCTTCCCTTTTCCATCTTGCCAGGACAAAGCCCTTGCTCAGAGGGACACTGGCTCAGTGAGCATTCACAAAGGTCAAAACATGACAAGCGGGGTCTAGCTAACACCCGCTGTTATTTGAGCTGGTGACATTATTGAGGGCACCCACAGATCCCAAGGACAGTCTCTCTTCTGCAAAGGGCTTTTTTACCCAGCCAGGTTCTTCTTCCCAGGGTCATGAAGAACTCTGTCCCTGCTCCTCACCACCCCATGGTGACAGTTGCCAGGGAATTCAGTAGCATGTGACACAGAGGAGACTGTGCCAGCATTGACTTGGGTTTTCATTTTTATGGTTTTTATCCTCCATTGTGCTCCAAATAGCATGTCCAGAGTGGGATGATTGTGTCTGCATTCCTTGTGCTTCCAAAGCAAAGGAAGAGTTGTCTCCCCATTAATTCAAAACTATGCAGAGATTTGCTTGGAAGCATTGCAAATCATGGAAACTATTCAGTTGTATCCTAAATAGTAAACCTGGAACTGCTGCCATTCTCCAGGGTCAAGAGCAGGCCCTGGGTCTGTGTCAATACCATGTAAGGATGAGATGTGAACATGGACCAGCTCCCTACTGAGGCTTGGTTTTTAAGCAAGGAAATTTAGGACTGGTACTATTTCTCATTGCATGTGCAGGGTGACTAATCTGCATTGACTTTTAATATTATAAACTAGCTTTAACAGGATAAAGTTCTGTCTGCTTTTGTTTTCTCTAAATGTTTGAATGGATATTATCTCTGTCATGGACTGGAGCAACAAAGGCAAAAGATAAGAACATCTCAGCTGAACAAGCAAGACATCAACCAAACATTAGATACTTGCCTTGGTAGGACTGTTTTTTCTCATGTGTAACAAAACTGTTTATTGGAAAAACACACTGCAAAAGCAGCCCTACCTGAGGAGAAGCCATCCTAAGCAAACTCAGCAGGAACCAGAACTCTGCAAAGGACAAATCTGGTGGGGAAGCACCAGGGCTGTGATTCACCTCACCCAATGTCTGAGGAGTCGTTTAGCACCCCTCAGTTAGATAATCTAGAACAATTACACCACCCATTTTGCTATCTACAAAGGAAGTCTAGAAAGCTGGCTTAGATGTAGACACCTACACCACAAATGCCTAAATTTGGACAGACAACTCTCACCCACATGTCTGTTTCCTGGAGTCCCAGGAACTAGCTGAAAGACCAGATTTTCCAGTTTTTAAATGGATTGTCAAAAAAGAGCTTTGATGCCAGCAATTTTCACCACTGCTGTTCCTTAATTTCTGACCCATAACTTGCATGCACAACTCTATCTGGTGAATTTAGCCCCCCAGATAACACACTTTTCTTAAGTTTTATAGGTCTCTTTCAAATAAACAACAGCTTGAAAAATGCACTGTTCTCTTCAGAAGTAGCTTGAGATTTACTTCTAAAGGTAGTCAGCATTAAAGCATCTGCCTCTAAGTCTGCAATATAAAACAGTTTGTGCTGAAACTCCTAACCCTAAATTTCTAAAATAAAAATCAGGACAAAACAGTCATGTATTTTTGTTTTCTTTGGGTAGTGATCTGCCATGACATTACCAAATCCATTTCTGACATCCATAATATATAGTGTCATGGACAATTATATTCATTCTTCATTTAGCCTCCTTATTTGAAAGGATACATCCATAAGAGAAATGATATTTCGGCATGAAATGAGACTTAAGTTCTTGAATTTTATGTTCTTTGCTGAAAAAGAACAATACAAAAGAAATCATGGGCAAAGTAGTCTTTTATAAGCAGAAAGGAAAAAATAGGACTAATGAACACAGATAGCTGACTCTCAGTCCTCATTGTGGGAGTGCTGTGAACTGGAAGATGAAGGCAGCTCTCACCACAGAGAAGTCTCAGTCCAGACAGAAGACGCATTTACTGGAGACATGACAGGAAATACTGTCCTTGATTTGTAAATCAGAAGATGAGGTTCAGGGAGTGACAGATTTCCTACTGTACAAAGGGCCTGTAGCAGGATCATGAGCTACATCCGGGTCTTAAAAGTCCCATTCTAGTGCTTCTTTTATCACAGCAGTGTGGCAGTGCAATGGAGAGCTGGCCTTGCTGATCCACTCACATGGACCATGATGGAGGCAGGGCAAGCTTGTGGTTAGATCATGAACCAAGTGCTTTCCTCTGCCCTCACTGGCTCAAGGACACCAAGTTGGGGTTGTAAGAGAGCCTTGAATTTTCTGTATGTTAATTAATTAAATGGCAGATTCTATAAAGTTATATACAACCCTTAACTTACTTTTTTTTAATACAGCATTCAGAACATATTCAAGCTCTTCTGCAGATATCTCCATGTCCTGCAGAAAAAAAAAAAAAGGGAAGCATCTGTTACTTGAATTTTTCTGTAATCAGACATACCAAAAACCTTAGAAAACACAAACATCACTCATCTGTACTTTACTGTAAACCAGCAAAAGAGAACCATACAAAACCCAGAAAAAGCTACAAATTTAGGGGCTGGGAAAATACAGGAGTGCTGCTGTTCATAAGTGTGTCTGAAGGAGATCTCAAGGGAGAGCTATTGATGCAAAGAAAACTCAACTGCAACTGAACATTAAACCAGGCAGGCTCCTTCAGAGCTTGAGTTCAAGCTTAGGTCCTCAAGCTTCGGTCCTCTTGCTTGCTCACCAGGGACTGCATCCTTATCCATCGAGCCACAAGGCATGGTGACATCTGGTGCCCAAACAACACACTACAACTAAGCATATTCCCAAAATATTTTGGGTTTGTTTCATGCATCCATGGCCCTGTATAGGAGTGGAAGCGTTTCCCCTCTTTTTACATCTTGCTCTAACCCAAAGCATTTTGCACTCACCTTTCCTGAAATCTGCTCAAACAATGCCCGGAATTGCTTTTCTTCTTCAGTTTCTTGTGGGCTTGGGGTTGGATGTAGAGGCTGCAACACCAATCACACAAGTCCTTATGAGAATTGTAAAACATGACATTTCTCCTGCAAATAGCCCCTCTGTGCACACCGGACCAGTGTACATCTTAAAATAAGGGTACATATGCTTCTAAACTCCACCAGATCTGAGGCCTCCCAGCTACCTCTATGCCCAAGGGGAGTCTCACTCTCTCATTCCCTTCACCTGAGCAAGTGCATAGTGTGCCATGGCCTTGGTAAAAACCAAGAGCACCCATCCTGGAAAACACCTCTCTCTCCTCTCATCCCACCCTGCACCATTCTGTTTCCCTGGGCCACCAACAACCACAGTGCTGTTGAGTTCTCTCCCATGGCATCATCCTGGGACCTTTTTGAGAGTAGCAGCCAGAGGTGGCTGCACTTCAGCATATTACCCAGCACAGATTTATTTTTCTATAGAACATGGCCCTGAGATCACGGAAATGAAGATGTCATTGTTCACTGGGTCCCTGGAGAAGAGTTTTACTAAAGAGGGACAAATTAGATCTTGGCTTAGCTTGTTTCCATGGAAAGGTACACCACAATTAATGGCTTATTTGCAGGGATACACTTAAACAGGAGCTGACTCAGACCCAGCTGCAATTAGTGCTCAGCAGGCAGGCCAAGCCATTTAAAAGCAAAAAGAATTCAATCATTTCAGTAGGCACGTGCATTTGTAAGCATTCTCTCTCAAGTCCCGCAGATACTGAGAAGTAAAATAAAGATATTTGTATACAAAATTAATGTAGGTCTATTAGACATTCTATTGCCTCTTATTTTTCACAATAAATAAAATTTTTAAATATGTAAACAGCCATGTGGCTCCCCAGTGCTAATGGGTGATGCTTTCACTGCACACGTGGTGGCTGACACCCACCTCTCGTGCTGGCTGGCACTGACTGCCTTCAAGGGAGTGTGAAGCATAATGATTATGATTTTGATTTTTACAGCTCTTTTACTACATTCAGCAGAGCTTAGCATTTCAGTAACATACACAAAGCTGGCAATTGTGTAACATTCCTGTGAAATGAACGTGGTTTTGCCAAAGACAGTAAAAGCAATGTGTGCCAGCTTCTGCTGAGCTATTATCTTGCTACTTTAATTCTGTAGACTTACCTCAGGAAGATCAATGGCAACACTTTCATCTAGATCCCTGGAGAAAACAAAACCTTATTTGGTATCTGAAGGTATTCAACATCTGCTTGGGATGGAAACTTGCTTGTTACCTTTTCCCCAGGTGAATGATAAAACAGGTTTTTTTTTTACTTAACAGGTTATGTTTAGCTAAAATTCATCAAACAATCAGACTTTTGCACTGTTTAAATTTTGGAATAAGCCCTTAGAACAGACATTAGGCAGGACTCAGGGAGGACACAGCTGTGCATGTCATCTGCTTAGGAATTCATCTCATGCTTTATTCATTATTCATTGTGAACACATTGTTTCCTCAGTATGCTTTTTTAACATAAAATTGTCTTTTGGACAAACTTTGTGAGGAAATAAACAGGAAGCAAACACTGCTGTATTCATAGAGACCCAGACAGTGCCAGCTAGCAACCCTTCCCTGTCAAACATCCAGCATATTCATCATGGCACACCCTATTTTCCCACCTTCTCAACTCCTCTCAAAAGTAAGTCATGTTTAGCAAAAATGTAAAAACAAACAAGTACAAATAAAAAAACCAGACATGATCAAGAACTTGCCATGCTGGGTCTCTGCTGCAGAGCTGGGTTCCTGGCAGCCACGCTCTCCCCAGCAGACAACAACTACACGTTCAGGGGAGCACTGGAGGGCCCAAAGCTTGCTCCTGACTTACTCAGTGATGGCCTTCTTCTCAGAGAAGATCCTCAGGCAGAAATCTGCCTCCTGGTGCGGCTCAAATGTGGTCGGAATAAGAATGTAATCGCCCGGTGGCAGCTTGAATCGGTGCGATACTTCCCTTAAATTTATGTAGGTTTTGCTCCTGGCCTTGGAGGGGTGGTACCTGAAGAAGTCTTTGCCCAAGTGTCCATCTCTGCCCGGGCTCTAGGAAGGGAAAAAAAGTCAGTGCTGCACTGGCCAGGGTGTGCTGAAAGCCATTCTCCCCCCTTTCCTAATCACAGAGACAAATCCTGCCTGGCACAAGTGTCACCCCAGGCTGTGATCCTGACTCATTCCCTCTCCCACGTGCTTACAGCAACTGAGCTCCCACCTTATGGCAAGGACCCATGACCACTGTCCTTTCCCACCCAGACGGCAATTTCAGAGTACTCTGGGACATTGTCTTCCTACTTAAACATGCCCTGCCATCAAACACCACCATTCCAGACAGGGTGTCACAGAGCAGTCACTCGAGGACAGGCATCTGTGTGTAATATGCCCCAGGAGGCTCAGAAGAAGCAATATCCCCTCTCCCTAAGCCAGGCAGGGGGTGACAGAATCATGGGGCTGAGGGATCTGTCCTAGGAACCCATGGCACCCTGGGGACTCCTAAATTCTCCTCTGAGAGGACTCCATCCTCCACAGGCCTTGATGTAACCATTAGGTTACTTACTAAAGGTTATTTTAGGTGCAAGGGCCCCAGAAAAGGGGCAGGGATACAAACCCAAAGAAAGTTCCAAACACCTACAATGTAGCTCCTGTGTTCCTGTGCTGTAGAAGCAAAGGAGTACCTCATAAATAGAGTAGCCAATGGTCAGCATTTCAGCTCCGAGCTTCTTGAGTTTACGGCGACCCTTTTGCATCAGTGCTGCTATGAATGTGCAGTCATCTTGTCCATCGTCCTTCTCTGTCAAATGCAGCTTGATTTGTGGATTTGTCCAGAAAGTCTCTGCCAATGTAAGGAACACCAGAGAGTTTCTTGACTGAATAAACCACCACTATTACTACTAAAATACCCCAACCAAACCAAAAAAAGGTAATAAAGATGAGGTTTCACTCAGTTTTTCCATTAATCATTATACTTCTTTCCACTAAGCTTTGCAAAAAATAAGCCAAATCCCAAAGTCCTTCATGGAACTAGGTGTAGAAAAGATTTTAGGCCTTGTGCCTTATTAAGTTACCATGGTTCAAATGAGGTTGTCAGATGAAATTTTGTTAAAATTACATAGCTACCATGATCCCATAGTGCTGGTGCCAGTCTGCACTAACAATTTGGATCCATGACACAGCTTCAGAGGCACATAAACTTGCTGGCTGATCTGGGCTTTTTGTCTCATTTTACACTTGCTGCTGCAGTCTAACTGGCTTATTTGAATCGATTCCTGCTCATGCAAACATCATTAAGAGATAAATCAGATACAATGAGCCTGAGAGCAAAACAACCAAAATCTTTAACCTCAAAGTCTCAAGTGGGGCCATATGACCATTTATCGCTTTGTTCATTGCTGGTTTGTTCATTCAAAAAAAACCAATCACAGAAAAGTCTTATCTTTTAAATACACCACTCTTAAACCACACAGTTGTTTGAGTTTCCTCATTTGTCCCTTTAGCTGGTTCTTGTCAGCTGAACTGTCCTGCATCCACAGCTCTGGCTACAGAGCTCCTCTCTAAAGAGCTATAGCTGAGGGCGGGTAAGATTTCAGTGCCTGCTTCTCATTTTCAAGCTGGTATGTACTTACCTAGAAAATTTCTACATCCTCCTGCGGTGGCCCCCCGGACCCAGCTGCCTTGGTGGATGGTCACTTCCCATTTGTGGGCAGTGCTGTCTTCCAGGGCATCTGGAGTCAGGTTGCAGATCTCAACTTTGTCAAAATGCACTTTGAAGTCTTCAAACTTCATCCTGAGTAAAAAATGTGGTAAGGAACAGGCAACCATTCATTTTTGGAAGGATGCCCAGCAGAAGTATTTATCCCCCCCAGAGCCCCAGAGCCCCAGAGCCAGATCACCAGTTCATGGAGAGTAGTTTTGGTGACCATGGATATATGCCAGTGTACATCAGGAGAGCAACTAGCTTTCACTCACTGTGATGTAAAGCACAGCCATCCTTGTCTGCATCTCATTCTGACACAGCACAGTTGATATGGGGAGGGGATCACGTGCAAGTCAGTCATCTGCTCTGTCTGAGATCATGAATTTGGTATGGAGAACACTTCACACCTCTAAAGCAATTTCCACCTGTTGCCTTCTTTTTTTCTTCTCTTTTCATTTCACTTAATTTCATTTAATTTCTTCAAATTTTCCACAATTTCACACATATCTTGGTGCTCTTTTACTTCATGCAACCAGTAGTATTGCTTCTCAGGACTCATTCTCTCCCAAGTGATGCCCAGTGATACAGTCACCATCATAGGTGATACAGTGCCATACAATGCTCCCTTCTGTATATCCTGCCTTTGTTCATGGGAAGGCTTTAAAGGGTGTTACATTCATGGGAGATGCACAGTATTTGAAATAGCAGTGCCACTAACTAAACTGATTTGAGGGCTTTTGTTATTAAAACAGATAACAAAGGGAGACACATGAAACACAGAAAACAAAGGGACCATTCTACCTGCCCTCTCTTAGGCAGAAACTTAGAATTTAATCACACAAAGGCTTCTTCCTTGTTGCTTGTTCTGGCCACTTGCACCTTGATTTCTGATGAGAGTCCCACACTTTAAGAACCTGTGTCTTACCAGAACTCTCCATCATCCCGTGCTGCCTGAGACAGGCGTCTCTGTTCCGATGGGCTGACTGAGCGCCACTCTGCAGAGCTACAGGAAAACAAAACCAAGCTTTACTACAGGCATGTGGCTCAGAATGACTGGCTTGATGTAACAGCAGGCTGTTCTTCTCTCACATGTGTTTTATTTGTGCAGCTTACACAAACACAATTGCATTTAAGATGTTTCCTGATCCCACTGGCACTCATGGTTGCAGAGACCAAATTAATGCAGCCAAAAAGCAGCACCAGGCCAAAGATCCCAAAGCTGTTCCAGAGTGGTCTTAAAATGCGTTATTGACACTGGGACTGATCTCAGTGTTTGGGTTGGAAATAATAGGGCTATTGGTAAACCTCAAGATGTTGGTAAGTAAACACTCTCCTTGAATCTGTATTCCATCTGTAGCACCATCATCTTTTTCACTCTTGCTAATTTAGGGCCAGATGTTTGTTTCAAAATTGAGTCAATGGGAACTGATTAGGTTCCTTCCCCTGCACAGAGAGAGTCAGTGGAGTAACTGGGGCCCCAGTTAAGTCTTTGCTTCCTTTTCATGCACCCTTTTTGCTCTAGCTGTAGCATATAGAAACCAAACAAACACCTGATAAAGCTTTTCAGGAAACCTGGAAGTGCACTACTGTATTTCCAATTTGACATAATAAACTTAGGGAGTAGAAGGCACCTTGTGTTGTTTTTAATTCCAGCAACCATTGCAAAATGTTAATACAGGCTCCTGTATTGACCTGCAAGCCCCTCTTCATCCTGAGTTACAAAAAGCCTCCCAAGTGCAGAGTCAGAGCTCTGCTTTGCAGAGACAGTCTTTTTGATGAACAGCATAAACTGCCAGATGCCTGTCCTGATCATAACCTCTCCATCTTTTTCAGATTTAAGAACTCATTATACACATCAATTATCCATGTTTTTCTTCAAGATAAAGTATCTGAACTGATGTGGACATATTTAATTTACTTCTGAGCCATGATAAGAACAGGGAAATTTAAAGGAGTCCTACAAATGGTTACATGTCTCAGCAATATTAAAGGGCCAGGCAGGTTATGGTTCCTCTCCTCTGTGTCTATGTGAATGAAAAAAAAAAATCTCAGAAGAAAAAGTGAAACAAAAATGAAACTATGCCTATGTGCAAAAATACACTGAACAGTGCGTGTTGGAGAGGAATGTAGTGTTGCTTTTTTTTACCATGTATTTTTTTCATTTTGTATTGTTTGCACTTTGCTTACCTTTAGTAGTAAAACCTGACTGGTTCTCAGGCCAACTCTGCCTGTGTTTTGGGGTCCTTCCACAACTTTGGCATGGAGAGGGTGTCATTGAATGCCCATTTAATATTATTATGATATTACACCCAATGTGTTTAGAAACTCCAAACAAAGAACCCCCAAAATAAAGAGAGATGCAAGCTATTCAGAGAGGGTAATACATTGTCAGTTTCAGCTTATCTGTAGTAGGATGTTGGATGTTGTGTTACAAGTACTACAGCAACAGGCTTGTAAATATTTAACCAAAAATATCACACCAAATGTGTAACTTTTACAATTGGGAGTGTATTAATATTAACTTATTTATATTTGTACATGATTTCTGCTGATGCTAGGTATTGGGGGCTAAACAACCTCGACAGTGTCCCTGCATTGTGCTGCTTTGACAATGCTGAGGGGGAGATGCTGTAGGGCAGTAACACTGTTAGACACATGCAAACTCTTGGTTTAATTTCCCGTGGAGCAGCTGGGGCTGCAGGAAGCCAGCTATGGAGCAGAAGCTGGGATTTGGCCTTTGCGAGCCCAATGTGTAAGGGACAGTGCACCCACTTGTCACTCCAAGGGCCGTTCCACTCCACCTCTCCCCATGGGTTCCTTATCCTTATGAGCTGCACTTGCCGGCCCCTATAGCTCACCTGGGGGAGAAGAAAATAGAGAAAATATCAAGTGCCAGGATCTAGGTAGCAAGGCTTCTCCAGTGTACAGAAGCTGGTGTTAACATCTGGGCAAAAGGTGCAGAGTGCCACAGGAGATGTGGGAAGGAAAGTTGGATGGGAATTTGGACAACTTCCCCAGGATAACTTCCCCCATCATCTGAGGCTGAGGGGACACTCCCTTATCTTTTCCCCAGGTGTCTCCTTGCCCCGTGCTGCTGGACATACCTCCTCAATGCCAGTCACAGAGTACGCATGGCCTTTTACAAGGCCAAATGGGGTTCGGGCTTCTGACTCGGCAGCACTGCTGGTCTGGAATTGGAGAAAAAAAAATGAATTAACCTTTCTCTTCAGAGTGAGATCACAAGTGGTGCCACATGGTCCCTTCCAGGCTGACTCTTACTACAAGCAAGGAACTTGTCTTTCTGTTCAACCACAGTCCCCTTTTGGGAAAAAATATGGGGGTTGGTTTAAGTGTTGCTCACTCATAGCAAAAATTAGGTGGTTCCGGAGTGGAATTCCTCCTCTGCCCCTGTGATTTTTTTCAGCACCATCTACATTTTCAGGATCTCAATCTTTACTCTCATACTGAGATCACATGTTCACATGGTCTCATTTATTGTAAAAAGGCTTTGATGGACAGTGATGATGTGAAGGGCCCCATCAGCCAGCTGACTATCACACTGCCTAGTTCAATAAAATTTTAACTAGTCTTTGCAAGCAGCAAGCTTCATCAAGAGAAAAAGTGAAACTCAAACCAGAAAACACTGAACCCCAAAATTGAGGGTACCAAGAAATTGAGACCCCATTTCTTACTTACATCAATAGAACAGCCCACCATTGAGCATCTTTTCAGGGCTTTTTCTAGGATTTCATAGAAATTGTCAGGAGCCGCCTTAACATCATACATTTCTCCTATACCCCCAGTGAAATCCTCCATGGCCTCTATTGTACTGCCACCCTTCAGAGACTCGTAGCTGCCATTTAACCTGGAAAACACACACTGACTGTGAGAGTTGCTTTCAAGATATCCACGTTTGAGAGCTTTCTCGCACGTGTGTAGAATTGCAGCAATAGCACTGAAGTCAAAATAAGTACCCCAGAGTGTACCCAAGCAGTAGAATCAGGGTCATTCTGCTTCCCTTTTTAGTTGCATTTTTAATTCATCCATTTCTCCATATCTTTAAAGCCTGGGGGTGTTCTTTCTTAAGTGCCAGTTGTCAGGCTGGCAAGGGCAGTAGCAAAAGCTAGAAGCTGCTCACTAGAATTGTGAATACCATATGAACAAACTGTGAATAATGTATGTACAAGTAGCAAATTATGTATGTGCAGCGGGACTTACTTGGCATAGGCTTTCTCTAGTAAGGCACTCCAAAATTCATTGAGTTCAGCTGAGTGCAGGAAAACCAGGCGGCCCTTGAAGGTGGGTAATCGGTCATCAATCACAACATCCAGCCACTCGTTGTGCTGCCAAAACTGTTTAGAAAGGATGGTGCATGAGTTCACTGACAGCACAGCATTTCCTGAGAGCAGGATTATGGTGTCCCAGCATTTCTAATTGTAAGCTGGTGACAATCATAGGCTCAATTAGAAGACATGTAAATCATCTGTTCCTGCTCTGCCCTGCAAGGCTGCTCTCTAGGAAGGGTGATCTCTCTTGAGAAAACATTAAGACTAAATGTGTAGACTTGTACTGTAGCTCCTTGCCTGGATAATGTCAATCACATACCTACACCAGTGTTCACTGCATAATTCAAAACTCCTTTAGGGCACACGTGTGTTACAGATCCAGTTCCACTCCTTTAAGGACTTATATCCTAAGTAAGGTGTGTGTGTCCAGGAAAATGTGAAATTATTTCTAAAGCTATATATCTGTTTACAAAATAGGAGTGGCTGTGTTTGTGCCTGTATGAGGCTGATGTAGCCTTCTAGTTGTTTCTCAAAACATGAACAACAATGTAAGCTCAGAAATCCTTCTTTTTTCAGTGTCTCCTCTGCAGTACCTGTCAGCCTCACTGCAAAATACACCATGAAATGTAATGACAGAGATGTGTTCATTCTGTGACAGATGTCCACCTTACCCGGAAGTGAAATATTCCAGCATAATCTGGCCCAAAATTTTGATCCAGTGGCACCACTCTTGCTAGTGTTTTTTCATTCAGTGTGAGAGAAGCAATGGCTGCTAATAGCCAGCAGTCACCTGTGGATTGAGAGGGGGGAAAAAGGAGAAAAAGGGGCCAGAGGAGATGTTAGCTGCCACTTCCCCTGAAACCCAAAAGACAGCCTGCATGTCCCCAGAGAGGGTGTCCCTGCCTGGCGAGGGCAGACTGTGTTTCAGTCTGGAGGGGCTGGTACACAAAAGACTCCCTTGGGCTCACAGTACCCTCCAGTGAAGATCCTTCCTTGATCCTGAATCCCACTGCACCAAGATGGTCCCTGGCATGGATGGGTGAGAGCTATCCAGGAAGCAGCAGTGGGCCAGGCGAGCCTGGGCAGGACCTCCAGCTCCACTGCTCCCACCAGCTCAGGAGGGACAGCATCCCCTCCTCTGTGAGGACACTGCTGCTTCTCCCCACAGTGTGGAGACATGAACACATCCACCCAGGAGGAATCACTCACCAAGATCCCCTTGACAAATGTCAGTTCTGGTGGCTCCTCCAAGGATAAACTTAGGGTCTTTGACAATGTCCTGCAACAGTGAGACAGAAAAATTACTTAGAATTTCTAAGGAAAAATAGGAAAATATCATCATCACTCTGAACCAGAGTTGCAGCAGTGCTGACAAACCCTGTGTGCCACAGGGTACACAGAGCTGTATTATCCTGCAGCAGTGTTGCCATCACAAAGAACAAGATGGGGAATCCTTGCTAATTAATTACAGTGTAGAGCAATTAAAGAATCAACTATCCTTATTTTTTTCATAATTAGTTGGCTGCTAATGAAAGGCTGGCATTCTTTATTCATCTGTAGGCAATTGTTAAAATATCATAGCACAAACTCATCCAGAAGATTGATGTCAGGCTGCAGCCCTGATTAACAAGGCTTTTTGTTTTCTTGCTTTCCTCCAATGGCTGAAAAAAAAATAAAATTGGCAATTTACTTTTAACTAAACTAGTTATTTACTTGCATGTAATACCTGAAACATACAGTGTCTGACAACCATGAAACAATTTTGTCCTCAAAAAAACAAACAACAAAGACAGCTTCAGTCCTGCTAATTTTTAGGAGGAGCTAACACTACCCACCCCATGTGGTCAGAGGGAATGGGGCTCATGGTGGCATTACAACAATTCTCAAGCATTCATTAGACTGGTTAATTCAATTACTAGTACCATGGCTGGACAGAAAAATTATAGTGATAAACCAATAAATGTGGCAGGAATTCTTATCTTCTCCATTTCCCCATGAACTGTATTGAATGCAATTGATTGAACTGAATGGAAAAGGGGAGAGGAGAATATCTAATATATTACTGGAGGAATATGCCTGTAGTTAATCAGCCTGCTGTGATACATTATTGCAGACCCTGTGGCAGGAAGCAGATCCTTCTGCCTAAGTGGCAAATGAAATAAATTAATGGGGAGGGCGGGGGGAAATAGAAGAGCACATTCAGTCATTTAATCCTTGCATTTGCCTAGATTAAACTGAGTTGCTTTGCTTTGATATCACTGCTCTCTCACAGACCATAAAGCAGAATACTGATAGCTTTGTCCAGGTTCCTGCGCTCATTGCTGCAGCACCTGCTGCTGGAGCCAGGGCACTGCCCGCAGTGAGCCAGCACTGCTGCTGCGGAGCTCCCCCCGCAGAGGCAGGACCCAGGAGGAAGCTGCTTTGCACATTTCTTGTTTGCCTTTGCTGGGGAGGAGGTGGTGGCCAGGCTGTGCCTCAGGCACAGGTGCCCCGGGGAGGAGGTACCACAGAACACCATGTCCCCAGAGTGTGTGGAGCAAAGGGAAACAAACAGCAGCTCCTCCTTACCTGGCCCGCCTGCTTGTTAAATACACCCGGTCTCGTTGGGACTGGGCATGAGCAATAAAACCACAGCTCATTGCCCTTAGACATTGATACAGCGATGGCTGATAGAGTAGCTGATGTTCAACAGCACACTTTGTTTTAGCACCATTGCTCTCAGGAGATGTAATTCTCATTGCAACTAATGCATTTAGCTGTTACCAAGAAGCCCTGTGTGTTAGCAAGGGACAAGATAAAAAACCTTTCCATGGACATAGGTTTGATTCATGACTCATTGTTTATTACACATCTCTGTAACTCATACATGGGAAAATGTCTTCAACCTCCTGTGTCTAGAGGAATCAAAAATAATTTTAAAAAATCAATTAAAAGGAATTGAAAGGGTGTTGACTGGACTTGTGCCACATTCTCTGCTGAACAAAAGAGAGCACTCTACAGTTTTTGAGTAGGTGTTGCAAAAATAATATTAATTTTAAAAGGACTTTCAGGTGGTATAATAATATATCAGGACTTTCTGCATGCTAAAGGACAAAACCCAGCATTCACACACAGTATGCAGTAATTTAAGGATTCGCCTGCACAAAGATATTGCCTGGAAGTAGGAACATACAGTCTTCAGAGAGATGAAACATAGTGACCCGTGACTGTCCTATGCTGCATTAAAGCTGTGTTTCTTTAAACCCAAAAGAAAATAAATTGCATCCCAATGCCTGTCTTGCACTGGTAAAGGGGGTGCATAGAGACCTAAAGCACACTGGCAGTGAGATTGTTTAGGTGATTTCTGTGGTTACATTTCTCTGCCTGGTTCCAACCTGTCATACTGGTTGTCCATGGCTGTTCATACTAGGAATATTTCTTTCTTACTTCCTCCTGTAGACCATAGACTTATTTGAAATTGGTAAAACCCTTTTGTCTTTCCTTTTTGGGTTGGGTTTATTTCATTCTTCAATTTGTATGTCTACCTTTTCCAGTCACTGGGGGAAGGGAAGGAAAGGGAAAGGGAAAGGGAAAGGGAAAGGGAAAGGGAAAGGGAAAGGGAAAGGGAAAGGGAAAGGGAAAGGGAAAGGGAAAGGGAAAGGGAAAGGGAAAGGGAAAGGGAAAGGGAAAGGGAAAGGGAAAGGAAAGGAAAGGAAAGGAAAGGAAAGGAAAGGAAAGGAAAGGAAAGGAAAGGAAAGGAAAGGAAAGGAAAGGAAAGGAAAGGAAAGTCTTATGTTCTTCAGATTGTCCTAAAATTTTGATGAAGGACAGTTTGAATTTGTAATTAAAAAGGATTTAATAGGATTGCTAAACAAAATCACTAAATGTCTGAATCTTGGAGTACTTCACTTACGTAGAAAGTTAGATATTCATCTGATATATATCCATGTAGCTCACTAATTGCTGTGGGAGATTTACAGATTAGTGCTAGTTGATGGTCTTGCTCATGCTGCTACAAATATGCATATATGCAGATATATGTATGTCAAAGTAAGGAGAAAGCCTTCTCTACTCCCATTACTACAGATTAAATTCTATCAGATTGTAAATCAGAAGATTTGGATTATTTGTCCCTGCAATTACCCTCATGTACTGTGCTACACTTCAACCAAGCTACTGTAAAATACTGGTGGGAGAGGCAGTAAAAACCAGTCACCATGAAAAGAAGATGGAATGTAGATACAGTGCACAGAGGCCATGCTTTTGTATTCACCCTCTCCAGCTGTGGCAACTCACCTAACACATGCTCCAGGCCCATGTTCCCTTTACAAACTAAAGTGTGTTAAATTGAAATTGTTACACCACATCTATTTTGCTGCTGCTCCTGATGGATAATAGAGATGAAACTGATTTAGTTTAAATGCTGAGGAGCCAGAACAGAGCATAACTAATACCCTGTCCTTACACATCCTCTCAGCCTCCCCTGAGTTTTATTTCTCACTGTGCTGCTCACAAAAGTGTGTAGGGGGAATTGGAGTGTAAAGGCAGATGCCTTTTGAGGTAACTTACTCATCCTGGAAATGTTTCAAGTTCAGCACACAAAGATCCTGAAGAAAACAGACCATTCTCCACTGCCCCTGTGGGGCATACACAAGGGCACACAAGCTCTCAACCATCCCTGGTCCCATTTTACACCAAATTTTAACTATTCCAAGCCCAAAGAAGGCAAACTAGCACCTAAGAGCTGAGCAAAGGAAAACTATTCTTTAAGATTTAGTGTCACAGCCATGTGCATTTTTGATGCCTCATAGCACTCTGGAGTCACCACACCCGAAGCATCTCAGCCTCACAGCCCTCTCCTGTGCTGGGAGGGCAGCCCACAGGCCACCTGGCTTTCTGGAGCACAGATAGGCAGCAGTGCCTCTGAGGGCTGCACTTAGCATGTGTTGGGATCTCCAATTTTTTTCACAATTGAAACTTGTCTAGGAGTAACAGCTTTTATTCTGCTCTGTATCAGCACTATGTTAACTACCAGATGGTGAGGCACTGAATGTGTATCACTGGGAATTAAGATAATTTAAACCCTTCTTTAAGCTTACTTTGTTCTTTCTCTCCCTTGGTATCACTATCACCAAAGAAAAGTTTTTTTATAAAGGAAGAAGCTTCCAGACTATGAAGAAAGCCCAGAATAAACATCAGTCCTTAGCAAAGAAATGACATGTTGCCAAATTTTTGCTTTGGTTATTAGTTACTGAGTGAAGGGGGAAGAAGGAACCTGGAGTGATGCTTGATTTGTGATCTGAGAGCATGCGACTGGTGCAGCTTCAGGCTCCCACTGTGTAATTAATGAATGTTATGCAAGATGCACTAAGAGATACTCACTGAGCCCTTGGCTACTGCTGAATGGCTCAGTAACCACGGCATGCAATTGTAATCTCTCAGCGTTCCCTGATGGGAGTGAGCAGGTAAGTGAAAGACTCTAGTACTCTAAAAGTTAAAAGGTTTGAATTTTTGAAGTTGATCTTAATGATGAATTTCCTACATTAACAACACACAATTTTACACAGTTAGAGCATTATCATAATGTATTTTACCCTTAATTCCCTGCGTGCCTTCTTATTTTCATCTTTTGTCTGGCAATAATGTAAGGGAGAAGCTGATTATGAGTTCTTTAAGCATGCACATAAATACACATGCATAAGTGTGTCTGTACAACCAGTCACACTTGAAGCATGGGGTGAAGCCTTCCAGTCCTTTCATCCTGCAGCTTGAGCTATTCGTGGGGGGCATTCCAATCCTGAACCACTGATCCTGAGGTGGGAAGGGTTTCCCCCCACACTTGATCTCCACATCTCCCTGAACATGTACTTGGTGCAACCCCGAAGCACAGCTGCCTGACCTTGGGCAGGACGGGAGGCACAAACGCAACGGCACACTCACCCCAGGCCTCTTCCAGACGAAGGGAATGGGTGGGTTTTCACTGAAGAAGAGAGACGAATTGCAGGCGGGGAAGTCGGAGTCCTCAAAGAGGACGCCCCTGCGCAGGCACTCCTGCTTCAGCTGCTCGTAGTCCTTCTCCGAGCTGTGCGTGCCGCGGGCATCCCCGGGATGCGCAGCCGGCCGCGGCTTCGAGTCTTGGTACAGGTAGGGCATGTCTGCCTCCCTCCTGCCCGGGACAGCCCGGCGAGACAAGGCTGGGGACAGAACAGGTGGGAAAAGAGAGGGGAGCAAGGATACAAGAATGCCTCAGGTGCCTTGTGAAGGACAAGGGTGGAAAGGACTCTGTGGCAGGGAGCCGGCAGTATCCTCCAGCCCTCCTCCGTGCCACCTCCTTGAGCTGCTGCCGAGTGCCGCTGACCTCCCGGCTGCTCTGCACAGCACAGAGACAAACACCCTGAAAGCAAACAGGGAGGGAAGGCGGCCGGTCCCGGACACGCTGGGAGCGGGGCGGGAGCGGCCGGGCTGTCCCGTCCTTCCCCGCCGCTGCCGGACCAGGCGGGGCGTGCGCGGCCCCGCTCCGCTCCCCGCCCGGCACGGCCCGGAATGGCTTCGAGGAATGCAGAACCCGGCCAGGGCCATTCAGCTGAGCCTTGCGAGGGAAGCCGGAGCCCACGGCGGGTGCGGCCGCGCTTCGAGCTTGCAGGGCTCTCCCAGGTGGGAGCGAACCTGGCCTGCCCGCGGCACGCTGCCTTGGCGGGCAGGTGTTGTCCCCGCTGGACGGCATGCAGGAGGGACAGCAGGGCCAAGGGATGGCCGTGACCACGGCCGCTCTGCTGGCAGGGGCCTGGGTGTGCACAGGAGGGGCGTGCAAAGCTAGTGGGGAGGACTCGGAGCAGGACACATCCTGGGCAAACACAGGAAGAGCATTGGAAAATGTTATCCCGAGGAGGGAGTCTGATGGGCCACGCACTGAAGGAGCTCTGCGTGCACTGTATCGTGGGATTTTAAAAACAAATACCTATTGTCTCTGATTTCCAGGCTGCACGATCTTGTTCGTCTGACCACTGGTGAAGGGTTTGGAGCACAAGTCTTATGAGGAGCAGCTGAGGGAGCTGGGGTTGTTTAGCCTGGATAAGAGTAAGCTCAGGAGGCCTTTTTTCTCTCTACAACCATCTGAAAGGAAGGTGTAGCCAGGTGAGGGGTTGGGCTCCTCTCCCGTGTAACGAGCAGTAGAGCAAGAGGAAATAGCCTCAAGCTACACCAGGGGTGGTTTCTATTGGATACTGAGTAAAAATTTCTTCATGGAAAGTGTTGTCAAGCATTGGAACAGGCTGCCCATGGAAGTGTTGGTGTCCCCATCCTCTGAGATATTCAAAAGATGCGTAGATGTGGTTTAGTGGTGGGCTTGGCAGTGCTCGGTCAGTGGTTGGACTCGATGATCTTATTAATCCTTTCTAACTGAAATGATTCTGTGATTTTTCTTCTTACCAGCATTCACCTGCACTATTGTATCTCACAGTGGACAGTAAAACACTGGCTGGAGAGAATGCCAGACAATGCACCATGGATGTACTGAGGAATAACACTCAGAGCCAGACATGAATATTCCTCTCTGCTTGGAAAGGGAGGAGATGCCACCCTCTTGGAACAGTTCCTGTAGTATAAAACACACCCCTGAGTACAAACAGCGCTCAGCCTCCCTTTGCTTTAATTGGCTCTTTGGTGGACCAGTTTAGCCTGCTGCCAAGAGGTGATTTATGGAGAGCAATTAGGTGAAACAGAATTAGTTCCTCTCTGTTCTGCTATTTTTCACAGCAGTGCTGGGAGGAAAGCTTTCTTTTTCAGAACATATATTCCCATGTTTATTCTCCATAATTGCACCCATTGTTGATGTCGGCAGGCTCCCTGCTGAAACCAAGTTCTCATTGTGCAAATGTATGGATACTGTCCAAATCTGTGAGAAGAGGCAGGCCTGGTGCTCCAAACATGGTTGTCATTTGTCCAAAATTTAGGTTTGCAGAATAGAATCCAAGTTACTCACATCAGCTTTTTCAACAGCCAGTGAGAGGACCAAATCCTCCAGAAAGTGACTCACTGTGTCCTCATACTTAAGATCCCTTTGGAGATGACTGTGTCTTTCATTTGCCTCTAGACAGGCCCTCATGGATTATTTTAGGTTAGATGCCCAGATTAAATGAATAGAGTCAAGTGAGAGGAACCCCAGACAAGGGGTTAAAGCAGGTAAAAGGCATTTAAGTGCCAAAACAAGCCCAGGGATGCGAAGAAAATCTCATATTCAACCATCAGCAAACCAGGAACTTTATCCACAACACCTCTGTGTGGGCCAAGGAACATTGTCACCAGAATAACATGTTGACTGGGGAACGAGTCCTTCAGTGCCCTAGACATACAGACTGCACACCTGCTGTGTCCCTAGGAGAGTAACCATGTGTCACTTCAGGAAATTTTTTCCTTCTCAGAGTTCAGTTGCAGATGAAAATGTGTGGGCTGAGATCACAAGATTTAAGCCTTGGTGTCAAGGCACTTAAATTGCACAGCAGAGACAGTGTCTGGGGAGTGTGGATGGAAAAAAGAAGAATGAGCAGAAAACACTTATAAAATGTCTCAGTTCTCCTGAAAATACAATACCTTGCCTGACATGTGTTAAGAATCATAGGCTTTTCTCTTGAAGGGCAGAAACAAACAAATCTATGTATTACCCACATGCTTACCCCACTCCAGAGTTTTACAAGGACTGAGCAGTTTTGCTCTTTTACCATTAAATCCCCTTTTGAAAGCAGTGAAAGAGCATTTTTCCCATTAGATGACTTGTTATACCTGCCACTTGGTGCTCTCTACAGATAATTTAGGATGGGAGGAAAATGCACCATGTCCTGCAATAGTCTCTTATGGACAGACACCAGTAACACAATCCTACTTGCTCAGGAGAGAGGTGAGCAGGATTTGACTAGAATCTGACCTAGAACACCTTTGCACCTTAGGTGTTCTGCCTCAGTGAGTAAAAGCAGAGTGTATTTTAACACTTCCTGGAACAGTAGGTGAACACAGACGACGAGAGGCTGTGACACCAGCCTGTGTACATTGCCATTTGGCACGCTGTTGCAGCAGACATATTGTGACATTTAAGCAGTACAAGGCAGTACTAATACGAAAGTCTTGTCACACTGAGTAATAAAGTCCTTCCTCCAGGATTCCACTGTCTCAGGAACTGTGGGTGTGCAGCCCACTGGGCTCTCCCAGCAGGGGGGATAGTGCAGGTCTGTCTTTGGGCTGTGCAGGCAGTGAGTGAGTTACCGCCAGTGTGTGAAAGTGCTGCTGGCAGAGAGAGAGCTGTCAGGTCGAGTGCAATTAATTCCTAGTGGGACTGCTCTGGACACCATTAGGCTCCTGCAGACTGCAGAGATCTCACTACAAGCCACTTGGCCAGGCAAGATTTCAAAGTGACAGCATGACAGCATGAGTGATGCACAGGCTGGCAACATATGTAAAGCTGGACACCATCTTCTTCCAGGTATTGCCATTAAATGCCTGTTCCTGACATCAGGAGTTTTATCCACTACCTTCAGCCATGGGAACAAGGCAGTCAGGGAGTGTGAACACCACTGCAATTGCAGCTGCCCACAGGCACCACCCTCCTGCTGAGCCCACTGCTCATCCTGGGACACAAAGGGAGGGGCCCAGATGGGCATTGTGCAGAAGAAGCAGTGGTAGAGGGTGAGCATCCTCTGCTGAGAGCAGAGTCTCAGGCACACGTACTGCTAATAGGAACAGGTCTGCTATTAGGTCAGACTTCCTTGGACTTCTTATTTTCTTCATCTGATTTGGTTTTCTGTGGCTTGAGCAGCTTTTACTCTAGAAGACACCCTTATTCACTTTCCAGTGTAATTCATGGGATAGAAGGTGACTTAAAGGCTTGATATAGGAAACTATGGTTTCCATTTCTTGTCTTCCTTGCATAGCATCGTGCTACAGCTCTGGCTTTCATCCTCTGCTGTTCAGCACATTTAGCGTGTGCTTTTTCTGAGTCACACTTGTATAATTCCTTCCCCATTAACATCAGATAGACTCTGGTCATTCAGGACTTAATGCTGGTTATTCAAATGACAGAACTTGACTAAGTCTTTCATAACTCTCTTGTCAATACACCTCCTGCCCTGTCAACAGTTTGACATTGGAGGGTTTATCTGTAGCCTTTGGCCTGACTGACCCCATGTTCCCTGTGCTTGTTGCCTGCTGACTGAGCCCCTTCAGTATCATCTGACATTCTCTAAGGGACTGGTTTAGGCTAGAATATTTCATTTTTGTACTCTTTCTCCAGGAGTTTGAGAGAAATTACTGGTTTTGTCTAGGTCCCTTTATCATTATCCCTTTATTTGCAAAGATTTAAGAGGAGATGTTATGTGGACTGAGGTACCACCTGTGAAACTCAGTAGAACTCTGTCATTCCTACTCCAGATCTGTATGAAGTTACATAAAACATCTTTGTTCTGTCTCTGAGATTAGTCTCATTTCATACTGCTTGGCACCCTCTGATCCTGGCCTTGATTTGAATCCAAATGCCACAGTCACAGTCACATGAAACCACGCTGTTTCTAATACTTTCCATTACTTAGGCTCAATACAGTGCATGGACTTTTGCCCAGTGGCTTGCAGCCTGGCAGGTTTTGCACATGCTTCTGCACACATCTTTACTAACTGGGGACATCTTCTATTGTTCCAACAACAGCTGAGACCAGATAAAATTAAGCCCAGCTTGGGGCTGTTTCTTTAAGGAAATTTGTGTTGTCTCCTGGAAGTAAAGTAATGTTTTCTCTGGAGAAAACATGGCTTGCTACACAGTGGCTAGAGTTATCCTCCTCTCCCTCATTTCCAGGCAGAAGTGAGGCAGAGGAAAGGAAGGTGAGAAAGGACAGCTTTAGGGGTTCTGCAAGACAACCTGAGGACTGGACAGCCCTACAAAATGTTGTGAAAAAGGCCACAAAGCAATGAGAAAAGGGTACAGAAAATCAAAGGGAGGCTTTTAAAGAAGTGCCCTTTAAAAATCTTGCTGATAAAGGGGAAAAAAAAATCCCTTGGAGGAATTGTAGGATATCAAAATCTTATTCAAGAGAGGAGCCTAAAATTACAATGAATGTAAGAAGTCTGGTTGTTTTCACTGTGCTGGGCAAAAGCCATAGGTTCTTCTCCTAAAGAGGCATCGGTCTCAGATGTGGTTTTAGGATTACTGTGTGCTCACACCCCTGTGTGCTGTGTCATTGCCCACTGCTGTGGCTGGCTATGAAATGCTGGTGTGGCCGCGCTGGGGGCTGAGGGCAGGGGGGTGCTGAGCTGCCACCAGGGGTGGCTCCCCCTTGCCCAGCTTACCCTGACAGCACTCCAGTGCCAGGAGGCAGCTCTGCTCTCCCCTTTTTGCTCGGCCTCTCTGATGGGCTACCACCCCTTTTACACACCCAGAAATGTGAAACATCTTTTTGTATGCTTGGGTAAGTAAGGACAACATTATCTGTGCTGGCAGCTGAAATATCATCACTAGGCAGCCATCTAAGTGCTTTACTCAGCCAAACAGCACAGCTTTCTGAGCTGTTGATCCAGGCTTTTGTCAGAGTTAAGCACACAGTGTTGCATTAATTCATCACTTTTGGGGAGTGGCAGCTTTACAAACAAAAGAGGGCTTTTAAGATTATTTTTATTCTTTTTCTTAAGAATGTGAAACACCAAGTGTCAGTATGGGAGAGGAGCCAAGATGCAGTATGTCTTCAGCTCCCTGAGTCAGCGGCAGTCCCTTAGGGAGCTCAGCTTTTCCTGGGACTAATAGAATAGCTCCAAGAGCACTCAGTGATTTCTCTCTTTCTCTCTCTCTCTCTCTCTCTCTCTCTCTCTCTCTCTCTCTCTCTCTCTCTCTCTCTCCCCCCCCCCCCTTTTTTTTTTAATGACAGGAGTTATGGTTTTCAAAAGCTTTCATCAGGGTATGTTGCCAGAAGGCAATCTTAATCCTTTTTTCATCATGAATATTCTGGGCTCAGTAATACTGTTCCTCTGATTTATCCCTCAAGCAGTAAGCTAAATTATAATTTCATGTTTCTACAGTTAAAACAGAAAAGGTAGAAAAAGAAAGGAAAGTAAAAGTAAAAATAAACCCCAAAACTGCAGCATTTAAGCCTTTGCTTTAAAAACAGCCATCAAAAACAAAAGAGCAGGAAGTTCTGATCTGCCTGGTGATTGACTTTTGCAGTTCTATTGAAACCCCAGAAACTTTAAGTTATGAGCTCTTTCATTATTTCCTGTAGGGAAAAAAAAAAAATACTGCATATAAATGGAACTTTCCTCTCCTCTTGCTTCCAGTATTACTGTTTTACCAAAGGGCAGTAAGGTAATAGCATTTCCAAACGTTCGCGGCCGGGCCAGCCCCGGCCACGCCGGGAGCAGCGATGCGGCGGAGCCTCCGCACGGCGGCAGCTTCGGCTAAGGAACAGGGCAGGGAAAGGCTAAAGGATGGGATGTACCGCGGGATCAGCGCCGGGACCCCCGCGCCCAGCGGCGGGATGCACACTGCTCTCCCTTCCCGGCACACTTCAGACCTGCCAACACTTCCACACCGGGGAAGTTGGTTCCCACTTCTCTTTGGCACCCCGAGCACCACGGGAGATGCTGCGCGGCTCCTGCAAACCGGGCAGCCCTGATGCTGCCCGGCTCAGTCTCTGCTTTCCAGCAGGATCCGAAAGCAGGAGAGTCCGGCGTAGCCAAACACTCGTTAGTTGTGCGCCCCTCAAACTAACGCAAATCTGAAAGCCTCGCCCTCATCTCAGGTCGCAAAAGGGTCCGTAGATTGTACTTGGAGCACTGAAAATTGCGGCTGCTGTCCCAAGAGTTGCTGTTTTGCCCCTGTAGCTGGCTGAGTGGGAGCTGCTGCGGCTCCAGAAGATGGAAGAGTCCCCTAATGCCATCAGCGAGGAAGGAGCCAGTCTATTTCTCACTAATGCACTGCACACACTGCACATCACTAAAAACACTCCTCGAGTGAGGCAGGGGACCATCACAGACAGTCTGCTCAGGGGAACACCAGATAGTGCCCAAAAGAGAGGAGTCCTGCTGGTTGCAACTATTTGCCTACCTAGGCAGAGGAGCAGGAGGAGGGGTGGAGGCGTCTTGAGAGAAGCTTGGCAAAAGATAAAGGGGAGCCTGAGTTTATGCTGGCAGTACGGATATCCCATCTTCCACAGGTCTCTCTATGGCTATGCTTTGAATTTCCAGGCTAGGAGACAACAACAATTGTGCATAGTGCCCTGTGGACAATTTGGCTGGGGTACAAAAATTACAACCAGAGTTTCAAAACCTCAGTAGTGACAGAAAAGATCAGCCACTGGAGATACCACTTAGGACATCCCCAGGGAGTAAATCACTGAGCTTATTGCAGCATCCTTGCAATACTGAGGGCAGCCAGATGTTTGGTGGTGAAGGCTTTTGGAGATGAATAAATATATTGTGGCATTTCCCAGATAGTGGCCACCTGGTTGCTTCCCTTGCTCAGTGTGGGTAATAGCTTGAGAACTTCAGTGGCTGACCCAGCTGGCAAATATTGGGATAATGCAAAATCCCTCCCTGACACAACGGTATCTTCCAAAGTTCTGATAACAAAGCTGGAACCAGCTCTTTCAGGCAGGCATTTTGCTGTGCTGGTGCTGCCATTCCTGCTGCTCTGCCTTATCCATGGGACTGTACGAAGATAGAGTGAGCTCTAAAATGGTAAACATATTGGGCTGGGAGTAGAGAAACCTGGGTGTTTGTCTTTGAGATGTTGCCAACCTGTTGCATGACTGAAGGTGATTCATGTCACCTCTTTGTGTCCACTTTCACTCTCAGGACAGGCTGCTCTGTTCTGGCTGCAGCAGTTTGGGATTTTCTCTTGCTCCTCATAGGCACAGCCTGTGCCACAGGAAAGGACCCAAAATTAGTTATATGTTGCTGATGTAACTGTTAGACTGTAAACTATTTAGAGATCCTCAGAGAAGGAGGTTTCCTCTGCCCACACACACAGTGGGCCCACAGTCATGCCTCTGTGTGCATGTGCAGGCTGAGCACAGATAATTCTTAAAATGCTCTTAAAAACTGCATCTTCCACTGAGACAGACAAAAAAAAATAGGGCTACAAAAATTCAAAGCAATCTTTACTCTCAGGGCCTGTAAACACAAGCTCTGACAAACCAAATGTAATTTTAGGCTGATTGTATTAGTGTTAATACAAGCTTCCCTGAGAAGCTGAAAGAGATGGCAAGATGGTGATGCTCCCTCCTCCAGCAGAAATCCAGGAAGGATTTGTGGCACTGCCCGGGCGGCTGGCTCAGCCAGGGCACCTCTCCCATGGCAAGGGAGCACTGTGCCACACCAGCCCTTCCACTTGAGTCAGCTCTCAGCCTGCCCACCCATCATGTGCATTTTGGCATTATCCAGGCAGACACGCTGTTTGCCTCTACCCCAGCACAGGAACGGCACACGTGATCCTTGGGGTTTATGGGAGCCAAATTACCAAGTTTTCCATTGCTCCTTGCTGTGGGAACCCATGGCAGAAGCAGGATAATCCCTCTCTTTCATCATCTGTACTTTGAATGGTATTATTGAAAAGCATTTTTGCAATCCTCTTTACACAAAAAATTGGGCAAGCTGAGTACGTCCCTCATGCTCACCAGAAGCTTTCACAGAAAAGTGGCTCCAGCCAGCATGGGCAGAGGTCAGGCATACAGAGAAAACACAGAAAAAAAATCACATGCAAACTTATTCCTGTTTTATTAAAACAGCTAAAAAAATATTACTTTGCAATGCCTTTCTCTACTAGAGACAGCAAAAATAAACAAATAAACAAAGGTCCATGGCAGCTTGCCACAATTCTCACAGAATGGGAGGAAAATTGGCTTACTAAAGTATAGAAACTTCCCAGAGTGGTACTCCTTTCCTACTTATTCACTCTGGAAAAAGTCACGAAATATTCTGTGCAGCTGAAGTTAGAACAGAGCCCGTAGGTCTGGCAGGAGACAGAGACATGTTTTAGACCCCAGTAACTCTGCCTTAGTTCGTGCATGTACCCGGATTAAAAGAGAAAAAACCTGAAACACAGCTAATTAATATGAAAAGCCTACCCACAGTTTTTGAAAACTCTTCATATTTGCCAGGGTTTATGTTGATTTTGAAGAGATAGCAGCATGTTGCTACATGCTCTGTGCACAGGAACAATGGTGAGGCTGAGGGTCAGGTTTGCTGAATGCGGTGTTTCTTTAGTATAGCACTACTGAAAGAGTATTCTTGGTCTGTGCTGCAAAATGAGCCGGCATAAGCTGGCCTCAGCTCAGACATCTCTATTTCCACAGCAAGTTGAAGACAATCCCTTGGAGAGAAGCATGAGAGATGCTGCAGCAAGCAAAATTCATGACAACTGTCTGGCTGGGGACTTCCCGAGTTAGCAATCACACCTGGAGTGTCATGTTCTGCAGAGGCTAATGGCCACACCCTCTGTTATTTATTTAATTTAATTGCTTTTTGTACCTTTGGTCTCTGCAGCATCCTGTGGCAGATTCTCTGGCAGTTCAAGCATGCAAAATGGTTCTTCCTTTATATTTGTTGACTGATAATTTTACCAGCAATGCACTGATTCTGGCAATATTGTAAAAGAGTGATTCAAGACTTTCTGTTCACCTTCAGTATTTTATGTTTATACTTGCCATACCTGTGGATTCTCTTCCAAATTGAAACGTCTTGGTCTCTGTAGGCACTCTACTGCTCCACAAAGTTTTTCCTGGCTGTCTCACAAACAATCATTCTTTCATTCCATCCCCACGACCAACAGTCATACCTGGGGTGACCTCTGCAGCAGCTGATGAAGCAATAGTCCCCAGTCTTCCTTTTTGTCAGATCCTCCCACACAGGCATTCTCTTTTGCCTTTCCTCCCTGTCCTTTTCCCAGTGCCTGTTTACCCTCTCAGTTTGGAGCCTTGGACTCCAGGCTGTGTTCCCTTACCAAAACAGATGAGAGAGGCAACATTGTGAATGTTGATGGGATGTAGAGGTTCACAATTACCACTGTCAACTCACAGGCTGTATAAACAGTTTGTGGCTCATTTCTCACTCAAGAAACTTTTGGGCTTAATAAGGGAAACCCTCAGATTTAGTAATGAATTATATATGTCATGTACATGCTATTATGTCTAAATTAGTCATACATAATTCATAACCTGTGTATGTCAGACATGCCAACTCAGGTCAGGAAGATGTCATGTGAAGGTCTGTGGGAATCCAGAGCTTCCTTCTGGCTGCCCTGGAAGGCCTGGGACGCTGGCAGGGGGTCAGGAACCCCCCTGGACAGAGCCCCGAGAGACACTGTCTCTGATCTCTGTCCATGGAAAAGAGTTTTCAATCTTACAGGGTGAATTACAAGCTCTGAGTGTTTGATATGAGTAATAATTGTGGCACGGGTGCAAAAGTTAAATTTTAGGATTCTAGATAAGGGGTCCAAAGGGGACAAGATGGAGAAAATTGGGTGTGTCTTGTCTTTTTTCTCCTTCTTCATGCCCTCCATGTTTCACTGTAGTGTTGGCATTTTTCTATTGGTTTAGGCTGGGGACACACTGTTCAACGTAGGGGACAGATATTGGCACATTATTGTAAATATAGCACAGGTAGTTTCTGGTATATAATGTTTGTAACATCCCACTGAGGGCAGAGCCCCACACGCTGCCCTGCAGGACAGACCTGCGGCAGGGCAGCAGAACATGTTAGAGATGAGCAAGAATAAACAACCTTGAAACCAGCACAGACGAATTATGACTTCTTCTTTGGCAATGGGGCAGTAAGACAGAGACTTTCTACAATCTCAGAATCATCAATACCTCAGATTCTGACAAAGGTCTGTGGTCTGAGCCTGTGAGCAGAGTAATTTATTATCCCTCCTCCATGTCTGCTGCCTCACAGGAGGCAAGAGCATCATCACAGGAGTACATCTGGCCCTTTTGTGTTCAAGTCTCGGAGCAAAATTTGGAAACCTGGAAAACAAACAGAACTGAACAGAATAAAATATTTACTATTGTCTCTGCACAAAGTTCTGAATTTTATACAGGTTTTCCCAGAACAATTCAGATCAATGAAATTACTTTTTGCAAAGTGGAGACGCAGTGTTCTTTGGCAAAAAAATAGCTGCCTGGTCAATCAGTTGAAATTCTAGCTTGGACAAAAACATTTTCCCGTTCAAGGCTGAATTATATGCTGCTGTCTGTAGGGTTAAAGTTCCTCTGCCAGGGTTAAAATTTCCGAAGCCTTTTTTGTCAGTATTTGCATGAAGAACTGCTGGAGCACCATCAACGAGAATTTTTCATGGGGCAGGGGAGTGCTTCCACATTAGCACTTCACAACAGTGAGGCTGACCAGGAGAACTGATCCTAGGATGGCTGCATGGAAACCCATAACTGCAGCACCAGTGTTTTTCCACCCCTCTTTGCTCCCCTCTCAGCAGCTACCATGAATAACAAGCAGGAAAAACAGAGGCAGGTTTTGAAGAGAAATGAGGGCAGTGGTGGGGGGGACGGGGGATGGGCCTGGCTTATGCAAGAGTGGGTATAAAAGGGGGAGCTGACTACCCCTCCAAAATTGGAGAGTGGGGCAAAAGGAGAGAACACACCTCACCGCTGAAAACCAGGTTTGAGAGCTCTGTGTTTCTTTGTACCTTTACTGTGGCTGTTGCAGGGAGAGGTTCTTTAGAAAGCGTGTGTGGGCCACAGGCTTGTTTTGGATAGGGGATGTTTGTAGAACAGCCTTGCTTTCACTCTCTTGGGTTCTTTGTTGCCAGAAAGCTTTTTGCCCAAATTTGGCCCAGTGCAAGTTCTCTGGCACAGCTCTCTTTAAGGGGCAAAATCCTTGGACACCAGAGCTGAAGGGTAGGATAGAGAGAGATAGATAGAGTCTGCTTTTTAAAGTCAAAGCTCTATCTTTAAGCACACTCTCATTCCTAAAACCATGGCAACCCAATAAAAAAACCTGACAAGAGTCCACATTTAGTAATTGGAATAATGCTCATGCACTCCTTCTTAAAAATGTCTCAGAAATAAAATTAAAGACTAACTGTTTTTAAGTACTACTAGGATAAAACATGTTGCAGGTGTGGCAAGATATGTTCTTGGAAATCTGAAACCTTCTCCTTTAGAAGAAAGTGTTAAAAGATAAAGGAAAAAGATCTAAGAAGTGTGCTGGTGTGTGATGCATCTTAATAGCGGAATATTAATTGAATGAGCACAAGTGACTGGAGAATGAGGGAGGGAACTGTATCTGAGCTTTGTAGTGGTGTGTGAATATAAGGTGAAATTGAAGGCTCTTCCTCATTACTGAGGCCAGCCAAATTCCCAGTGGCTGAGGAAGGAGGAGGCAAGAGGAGGACTGTGGTGAAAACAGGACATTGAACATTACCTGGTGAAACTTCTTTTTCTAGATAAAGCTAGGTATTTTTATTTGATTACTTTATTGATGTGGAGGCAAGGGTGGGGGGCAAAAGATAGCCTTCTGTGATCCTCAAAGACACTGACCAGTTTTTATCGACAGAAAATCATAGAACTGAGGGCACAAACACCAAAAGACACCCAAGGATCAACTTGGTTGAAAACCCTGAGAATATTCAACTTTCTTTATGAGGCAGAGCCCCCAGACCCACATACTAGATTTGTTGTTCAGGTGACTCCTGCTCCTCCTTTTCTTCAGAGCAGCATCCCCTGCAGCCAGGGCTGCCTGTTTAGGGCTGGTACTTACAGCACAAGGAGACCCACAGCTGCAGCATGGCTTGGTCATGACCTTCAGGGGAGCTGGAAGCAGGAGATACCCAAACAACAGCATTGTCTGAATGCTGCAGAATAAAGGCATAATTATCTAAGGAAAAAAACTACAGTGGGTGAGGGGTTTGTGATTTCCCCTTTCAGTGTTTATTGTCCACAGCAAACATGTAAGTCTTACAGCTGTATTATCTGTTATTAACATCACTTGTAGCTTATTAGCCAAAGCCAGTAATTAATTTAATAAGGATACTTTTCAGAGTTTTGCAGAATACAAGGTGCCTTTCCATGAAACAACTTTCATTTGTGTGTCCTCAATTCAGAGAGTACTGGGATGGGTTTTCTTTTCACCTTTGTTCAAACCTCATCTAGGGGGATGGAGCAGACCAGCTCTAGCTCACAGGCTCGGCATGGTCTGGCCATTCATGTGCACTGCACTGCCTGCCTAGTGCCTCAGATGGACCCATATGGGTGGTGGTGCAGAAGAAACAGATTTGCATGTCCCACCACAGCTCCACTGGCCTCTAAGGGACCAGCTGGCTCCCCAGGTCTGCCTGGGGAAAGGAGTCTCCAGGGTAGAGGGGAAAGAAGGGGGACCTGAAAGGGGGACTTGATCTCTTAGCATTTAGCTGAGCAATATGCATTTTTCATTTTTCATCCTTCTCCCTTTGCCTGTATTCTCTGTTCAGCTAGAAGCATTTTAAGTCTGGGGGTGGTACAAATGCTCAGGGATTGTTCTGTGGGCAGATGCTTCCTCAACTGAGATGCTCAGGCAGCAAGAGGACAAAACACCTTGAAAGTTTCAAGCTGTTTGTTTAAGCCTTCAGTGCATGAGAGCATGGTATACAAGCCTGGGCTCAGAACCACTTTTGGACCTCTTTGTAGTGAAGGTAATCAGATTGTTTAAATGAAAAGCAGGACTGCAGAGACAGAAATTTCTCATCTCTTTGCTGTCAGGCATCTGGCACACAGCCCTTGGGCTGGCAGGACTCAGCTGCCCCTGTCTCCACCTTCATTTCCACCAGCTCCAGCTGCCCAGGCATGCTGAAAACATCCCCCTCTCTCAGCTCTCTCCTTGAACCCAACATGTAGCTGGAGTACAAATCATGCCTGACTGGCCCTCTAAAATCAAAGCACAGATGACAAATCAACCCTACTCCTATTAGAGCCATGGGACTAAGAATAAAGGGTACTGAACAAGACCCAGTCTAACAAATTGCATTTGATTCACTGTTTACATGCTTAAATAGGAAGAAGGGGTACACCAAAATTGAAAGATTGTTTCAAAAGCAGCTCAAAGATCTGCAAATCCCAACCCCTTTTCCCAAACAAGACTTGAGAAGCTGACACTGGGAGGGATGAAGTCTTTGTGATCCAGCTCTGGCAATCTCACCTACCTGGCTTTCATCTTCTCCATTTCAACACATCTTGTTCAAGAGGAGAAAGAACAAAGCCTTGACATTCTGAACAGTTCAAGAGGGAAAGAAGGGGTAAAAATTAAGAGCTTAATCACTTTATTCTGCAGTAGCATACACATCTCACACACTGGTGGGTCCCCAGGCTGCAAGGGAGAGATTAAAGGCAATTTATCCGTGAAGCCAAAAAATCTGATCCAACTGTACAACAAATATAAGTACAAAGGAATCTGCATTCCTTTCAGTCTGTTACAAAATGATGTCTTTCCTATAATCAGTTATTCTACGCAGTAAAACCGCCGGTGTCTGCCTTGGTGAATGTGTAACTGCAGGCTACACAGGTGTGCTGGGGCTGGCTAAAGGTTGTGTATCCATCCCTGGAACTTTCTGCGAAGCCACTGTTGAGCCGGGCTCAGGTCTCATTGGCCTGAGGTAACTTCTGTCAGCCCCAGGCTGTGATGCAAAGCGGTTTTGCGCAATGCCGCAGCCACGCAGGAAGGGCAGAATTGCACCGCGTCCCGCCACCCCGGGACAGGTGTCGTGGGGAGCTCGCCTGAGGGACAGCGGCATCGGAGGGGCAACAAAGGGGTGACACCCCAGCACAGAGGCGAGTACGCGCTCTTCGTGCATTTGCTTTGAGTGCTGCTTTTCCATGCTTTTCCAAAGGGCTTGGGGCTCTCTCCTTTAGCCAAATAAACCACGCTGACTTTCCACAGATGGCGCTTAGGGTAAGTGCTTGGCAGTGAGAACTGCTCCTCTTGCTTCTGGACATGGAACAAATGCTGAACAGAGCTGGGGGCTCTGGCAGCCAGAGAGAAGTGACCGCTGGGTGCCAGCGGTGCCTAATGGCACAGCCTGCCTGGGTGGCATAGGGTCACCCTCCCTGCTGTGCAGAAAAGATTAAGAAATGCCTCAAAATAATTTTGTGATGGAGAAAACAGTGTAGGAAAGGAATTCCTTCTAATTTGTGGCTTTTTGGTTCATTTTCCTGAGCATGCCAATGTGAAAAATGCATTGAGTAGTTTAGAAATCCACTAGCACAGAAGCTGGGCTAACTGTGAAAGTGAAGTTAGGAAGGCACCTCCTAAGATAATTTTTTTAACCAGTCACAAGAAATGAATATGCTCTGTCATGCATGTCACAGGCTACCAGTGTAGTTGGGGAGGTGAAGAGGGGACGGGAGCAGAGCGGACAGCAGCACGACTGTGCTGCCCATACAGTAATTTAGAGGATGAAGTGGGAGTTAATGGGGAAGAACAATCCTTGAGTGAAGACACAAGGACAGGGATCTACAGCAGCTCCTCCCCTGCATGCCTCTGGGGAGCAAATAGTTTCAGGCTTGACCCAAGAGCATACAGTAGGAAGACACTTAGACATCCTAAGGGACCATTACAGCACCATAAATTCCATTTGCAAAACCAGTTACAGCCTGGGAATGCAGATGTCCATGTTAGCAGTCAGATTACCTAGCAAGGTATGTCTAGTTACCAAGCATCTGCACATCTCAGTTTTTGTATGTGCAACAGAGTGGTGGCACTGCAAACTGGGCTATTATTAGGCATTAAATACTTGGGGACCCCTCAGGGGAAAGAATATGGTTATACATTGTAAATTAGGCTGGGAAGGGGCCAGGTCTTGAATAGCTGGATTTATACACAAGTACTTCCACCCTGCGTAAAGTGTTGATGAGACAGACATTGCTCTGTGTGCTCTCAAAAGGCTCAGACTACCAGAAGTACAATACCTGACAGACTGGAGTGACTCAAAAAGCCTTGGAGGAAGAAAGCACAGATCAGGGCTTGGGTACTGGCAAGGCTGATAGCATTTTGCCCATCCAATGAGCTCTGCAGAACTTGAAATGAGTGAAAGAGAGTGAACAAAGCTACAAAAAACAAGGAATTACTAGTAGAATAAAAATACAGCTCTGAATAACAGTATTTTGGCTGATGATATATTTTACAGATGCATAATTTTCAACACATTTCAGTTTGGATTTCAAATACACAGATAAAAAGTATATACTAGAAGTCCAAGAAAGGTACAGCAGAGCTATTAGTTATCAAAAAGCTTGATATTATAAAAGAGAGAATTCTAAAAATATAAAATTTGTCAACAGGTATAATGTGTCTGCGTGTGTGTGTGTGTGTGTCCATGACATTCTAGTCCCAATTTCCATTATATCCTTTGTGCTAAAACACCAGAGACATCCACACACAGTAAAATTCTCTGCTTCTTGTCAGGAAAAACAAGAGCTGCAAGTGGTCTTTTACCTCAGGAGAAGACTGCTTGCACAGCTGAGTAAAACTCAGCCTACTCCTTCTAACTCTGTAGTCAGACACAGAAGATGAAATGAAAAATGATTTCAGTGTGAGCACATTTGTATAAGGGAGCCTGGAGTGTTTGCCTAAGAGCTAGAATGAATGTTTGCACTGGGCTATGAAAACATAACATGCTCTGCTAGTGCCAAGTATTTTGCTGACTAGACATACAAAGCAGGACCGTACTGTGTTTGGACCTTAAGAGAACTGGTTTCCAAACCTACTTCCTGCATATAAGCAGGCACATTGCTTAGCCTATGTGTCAGCAAGGGTCAGTGCAGCAGTTTGCAGAGATGGATGGTTCTGACCAGGTCCCAGGAAAAAATGTTTTTGCATTTGTTGCAAAACAAATGTTTTGCAGAAGTAGCATGATCTAGTTTGCAGGCATAACCAGGATCCACAGCCATTCCCATGAAAAATCCTTAGGGTACTGCAGTGGGTAATGGAGTCAGGTCTGTGCTTGCCATTTCCCACCTGTTACCATTGAAACTGGTGTCTGTCTCATCCTGGGCTTTTTAGGGGCAGAGTCAGACCAAACAGCACTAAATACTGAAATTCTCACTTTTGTAACTCCAACACAGCACTAGTACCTCCCACTGTGATTAAGAGAAACTCTACTTCAAACACCTGACCAGACTCCTTTCCTTCGAATTTTTTCTTTCAGCAGACACAGTGGAGGCAATTTCCCAACATGAATCTGGTAGCAGATCTTCTCTACTTGTCGGCTTGCCTTACCATGGTGACTTGTGACCGGGTCTACGTCCACCCTTTCACTTTGTTTTGTTTCAATGAGAGTGACTGTGACAAGCTGGAAAAATTGGTTCAGGAGGGAAAGACTATTGTCCCTGTGTCCATTGAGTCCCAAACCACACCCGAATATGAAGCTGGCATGAACGAGAACAAGTTGGAAGCCCCAAGCCTCAGCACCTGGGGGAAGGAGGAACGGAGCTACCTGAGTGACTTGGTGTATGTCCTGGTCATGAGGTTTTACAGCGTGCTGCAGAAAGCTCAGAGGGGCCAAAACGTGCTCCTGTCCCCAACCAGCCTCTACAGCTCCTTGGTCTCATTCTACCTGGGGGCCTCAAACCAGACAGCGCTTGATTTGCAGGGTTTGCTGGGATTTGTTCCCCCCTCTGGCAATCCTGACTGCACTTCCACGGCAGTCGGAAGCAATTTCCTTTCCAGCCTGAGGACGATCGAGAGGCTTGTGAAGAGTGGGGACGAGGAGCTGCTCTTTTCCAACACACTGAGCTTGTTCTCTGCCCCTGGCGTACCCCTCTTCCAGCTGTTCATGGAGCACTTGCTCCCCAGCGCTGATGCATTCTATGCCCGAGCTGTTGACTTTGCAAATCCAGACGAGGCAGCAAAACAAATAAATGCCTTTGTGGAGGCCAAAAGCGAGGGCCAGAGCAAAGGCTTACTGGCAGACATCAACCCATCCACCCAGCTGCTGCTGGCAGAGGAAGTCCGCTTGGCAGGTACGAGGCCGCACTGCTCCTTTTGGGAACGGGCTTGGGGAAGGACGGGCAGTAACCCTGCTCCTGGGAAGGAAGCAGGGTCACACCTGCTCAGTGGGGAAAGAGAAGGGCTCAGATGGAAGGCTGGACCTCTGCTCCCCACCACTGTGCCAGGGATCTTGCCTGCACAGTGCCATGAGCCAGCAAGGGAAATGGAGAGTGAGGAGGAGGGAGATAGCCTCCAAGAAATTTTCCTTGTCCAGGAAACTAAGGATTAGGAAAGGAGTGGAAAGGTGTATTAGAAATACTCGTGAAGCATTTCTGGCTGCAAAGGAGCTAAAGGTCATGAGGGGCCTTCAGCAAGATTGATCAGGGTGTAGCTTTAAAGAAAGCCAAAGGAGCTGAGGGTAGCAGGCCAGAGTTACAGATACAAAAAAGGCTAAAAAATACAGTGGACATGACTCCTCTAGTGGTTATTAAACACAGAAGTCTGGAGGCAAAATCTGGCTCAGCAAGCAACTGGACATCATCATTTATGGAATCAGGACATTTACACAAACATAGAATAAGGCAATACCTTAATTGCCTAGGGCCATTCCATGCTGCTGTCCCAGAAATCCCCCTACACTACAACTGAGCCTTCTCTTCTGAGTGTAGCTGCTTTCCTAGATCCTTGTGACTTAATGCAACACCAAAGACTGCACACTTCAGACAGCTTGCCCACTTGGGAATGTATTTCAGAACACTTGCAGTGAGCCCTGAGTTCCTGAGTGGGCCTCTACTGCTAAGGGTGGAGTTGTGGTACTCAGGAAACCTTTTTGTGCCTCCATCTTCCCACTTCAAAACTGGATGCCAGGTTTTCTTTGCCTTTCATGGGTGCTGTCATTCCCTCGGTGAGCTGTGGGCATCAGCTTTCTCTTCATTGTAAGATCTAGTATAAATATGATACTGCAAAAGTAATTGTGTTACAGAATTGGGCATGTCTGTCTTTTGGGCACAAAAGCAGTTTTTCTTTAGCAGAACCTCTTCTTCTCTATTGGAAACTTTTACTTGGTATAGAAACACATGTTCAAGGGTCTGCCTCACTGGGTCAGCTCTACTACCTTCTATGTCAGAAGGTGAATTTGAAATGTTGCAGTCCCCACATGTTGGGGGATAAAATTGGCTCAAGAACAAATGAATTGCACAAGCAATTATATTCTAATAAACACAGAAGATTACTTCAGTATTTGATTTGCCATTTGGTTGTGAAGGGACATCCATGACAGCTGATGTCGTCATGCTCCATGTCTGTCTCCATAGCTGCAGAAAGGAAAAAATACTTTTCTCTGAAACACGCTATATAAGCTCTGAGATGCTATTAACAACCACAGCATTGATAAAGTGACAGAAATCCATACCAAACAACACCTAAATGTTCCAGTAGTGTCAAATGTTGTTCACTTACACAGTTTTATTTACATTTGTAGACTTGCTGCCAAGCAGGGCCTGCCATTTAGAATTCAATGCAGAACATCAGGTGCAAATTTCACTGAGGGCAGTAGTTTCTTTAATGCTGAACAGGATTATCTGCCCAGCTGGGCAGCAGCATTGATCTGTGGCAGTGAGAAGATAACATGTTGAAATGCAAAGCTGTACAGAAGTAGTGCAATATGAGAGCAAGGCCTCTTATAGTTGTGAACTGAGAAAGAAATTTATTTAAGGTCTAGTAAGTGTTTGAGTATGTCCTTTTTAACCTCCTTGGCTCAACCAACACTTCAGTGTTGTGCTTACAACCTTCCCCATTGCTTTGATTTGTAAGATGGTGAAGGGTAAGAAGAGCTCAGGCTGAGTTTATGCTGCCTTCCCTCTCCTGAGCCCACCTGGCTGCCTGAGAGCTCCTGCAGCAAGGGCTGGCCCTGATGGATGTGCTTTCAAACATGCCATCAGTGCACTCGAGGGACAGAGAGGAAACCAAGCAGACTCTCTGCACATGCCTGTGAGCCCCTGGGGACCATGTGGCAGCCTGGGAGGAAGCAGGCAACCAAGCAAGCAGAGACACTTTCCTGTCCCCAGGAAAGGCCACAAAGACAGCAGAAACACAGCAGCTTTAGTCAAGGTCCTGATGGTCATGGGCCCTGTGCTGTGAGCTTGATGCTACCAGAAGGCAGATTAAAAGGGGGAGACATATTATTACAGTAGCTAAATGTGATTTTATACATGCAGTCCTTCTCTAAGGCACAGTGTGTTCTTAAAAAGATCAGCTAAGGGGCAGAGGGGAGGAGGGAAGGAAGAGAAGAATCAATTTCTCCTTTCTTGATCTGTTTTTCAGTGAATGTTAAGCAAGCCTTCCCACTCAAAGAGCCTCAGGAATTCTGTGTGGATTCAAACACAAAGGTCTTGGTTCCTATGTTGTCTATCACGGGGACATTCAAGTACAAAACTGATGCCAGTGGGACTTTTTCCGTGGTGGAAATCCCCATCAGCAAGACAGCGCTGCTGGTGCTGCTGCAGCCCATCAATGGCAGCGACCTGGAGAGCGTGGAGTCCAAGCTGACGTGGCAGTCCTCAGCCTGGCTCCAGTGGCTGTCCCCAAGGTAGGGAAGGGGCATGTGCACCCTCCCAGAGAAGGGATGATGGGATGGGGTGAGCCACACAGGCCTGTCCGCTGACCTGGGGTCAGATCCTGCCACGGAGGCTTTACTGCCATGCACAGCCAGAGGGGTCACTTCAAAGGAGCTCCACTTTGGTGGCATCAGCTTTTTATCTAGGGGTATTTCAAGAAAACGAGCATCCCACCCATGAAGTGGGATGGTTTGGGGTTAAGCAGCAGACTCTGGGTGAAGGCTGGGTGAGTTCACACTTGCGAACAGTTAAGAGGTACCCACTGTGTTTGTGCCCACACACCAAGCACTAGTTGGAGTTGTTTTCATATGCCCATTCCCCAGGACTGTGCAACCACCGTGCCTTCACAGTGAACAAGCACTCACTTGCCTCTCTCTCTCCCTCTCTGCAGAGAAATTAAATTAGTGCTGCCAGCATTAACACTAGAAGACAGCTCTGATCTACAGGAGCTTCTTGCAGATATGGAACTGCCTGAACTGCTGGGGAAGGGAGCAGATTTCAGTAAGATAAGCAATGCCAGTCTAACAGTTGGAAAGGTACAGTACATAACACTGGCATTAAAAAATCATGTTTCCTGCATGGTTTCAGCCTCCTAGACAGAATAAATTTACCTAGAACTAAGCAGTCAGAGCCATGTAGGGGACATGCTTAGTAGGGGACTGAGTATCACATACAGTGTATGTTTTTGATTTAGTAGGAGAATAATTCTGATAACATGAGAGTTTTAGTTGTTGGCAGCTGTGGGAGGAATGAGTGAGCAGCTGTGTGGTACCTAGCTGCTGGCTGGGGTTAAACCATGACACAAGGGTAACAGGATTACAGACCAGCCCAATGTAAAAGCAGTTATACAGCTTTTGCACATTATGGACAAGTACTCCACCATCTTTTTTAAACATCTGTGGAGTACAATGCGTTTTATCACTTACTCAGACTCTCATTTGTCCCATCATGACTGTGCTTTGATGACTCCAGAATTACTCATATGTTTTCCCTTACAGGTAATAAATAAAGCCTTTTTCAAACTGGCTCGTGAAGGAACAGATCAGCCAGAAGACCCTGCAGCACAGAAGGAAGATGGGGCATACCTGGATGTAACACTGAATAAGCCATTCCTTTTTGCTGTTTTTGAAAAGCAGTCAAGGGCAATGCTTTTTTTTGGCAGAGTAGTAAACCCCTCTGCATGAGGATTAAATACAAACATGGAGGATAAGAAAGGAGTGGAATGATGCACATTTCATATCACCTTTTTCTTATTCATCAGATATTTTTGTGATGTTGTTGAATGCTCTACTTAACTCTGAAATGAAGCAGTTAGTGTTCAAAATACAGCTTTCTGAAAGCTAACACCTTGCAACATTGCATCCTTATTCATCTATTTCATGTGAGGTGACTCACATCCTTCCTCCAGCTTCCATTTTACTCTTTGTCTCTCTTTTGCTCCTAGTTCCCTTTTTGGATGCAGTGGGGCAGGGCAGTGTTTCAATGAAAAGCATCAGCCTGAAAAAATAGACAGATAACCAGCTTTTACGATAGTATTTTTATTTACTATAGAAAAGGACTTCTTCATTCTTAAAAAGCTTTTTTAACTGTATTGTCAGTTTTGCAAGAGAGACTCTCTTTTACATTACAGTGAAGATTTTACAATTATCCACAGAGATTTCTAGCCTCATCAGCAACATTTCCCTTTAAAATGCTGCCAACAGCACGGGCAGGCTCTGCTTGTCCCACTCAGACAAGGTTTTTCTGCCTTGGAAGCAAAAACATGCTTAGAGGAAGTTTCTTCTTTATACAGCCCAGATGGATATGTTCACTTCTTAACTCTGTGGAAATACTAAATATAGGGTTTGGTAGTGTTAGTGAACTGTGATGGATAAATTCTCGGAGTCAGACAGAATTATCTCTGATATTTTAGGGAAAAAAATCCCACAAGGTCTACTCTTGCAGCACAATTCAATTTCTTGGACTACTTTATAACCTGTGAGGCATTTCTTACAGCCTTATAGCAAAGGAGGACATTACTGGTTAGAGTCCAATTCTGTAAACTTTACCATATGTTCTTTAAAAATAGCATTAATGGCAATAATGGATGGATAATAACAATAATGGATGGATAATAATAGTGGATGTGGTGCTGCTACTTGTGAATAAAATGATTACAGCAGTCCAGTCCAACTCTTAACAGAGTCATAAAAATTTGAAAAATTAAAGTGGAGTAACAGATTATTAGACTCTTGAATTAGCAAGTGAGGAATTGGGAAATAAACCTTGGTACTGAGGAGAGCCTGGAACAAGGATTTCCACCTGGCATCTCTAGATTTATTGTTAGCACAGATAGCACTTAAAAATAACTGCAAACCTCTTTGGCAGATCATGTGAGACATATCCTACAGTGCACAGCAGCTCATTACCCTCCACAGTGGCCCAAATGTGTATCTAATCTAAATGCACTAATGCCAGCAGCTTGATATCAGTGATGTGGATATGTGACACATCCCTGTAGCTTCATGGAAAATGCTGTAACATCATAAATAAAATATACCTTAAGAATACTAGGACACAGCATCCATGTATTATTTATCCATTTATACTGTATGGACTCCTGATGCTCTAACATATAAATACTGTACGTGTATTATATATAAAAATAATTAAGTATGAACATGCAGAGGTAGAAAGATGCAAATAAACTCACTTCCAAGTTTCTTTGCCACAGTTTAGTCGGGCTTTTGTCCATAAATATGTTCTGGCTTCTGAAATCTGCTCCAAATCAGATTTATGTTTTTAAGACAGGAAGCTGCATATTATCAAGCACTACAGCCAATGGTATAGCTCTAAGCATGAAAGAGCCAGCTTCATACTAATTTAAATGTTATCCCATTTACTTGTTGAAGTCAGAAGGTAGCATCATCTAAAAATAAAATTTCAGACCATGAAATGTTCCATTTTTATAAAGAAGGTGGAAAATAACAGTGGGTACACTGACAAAATTTAGGGGAAAATGCCTTTATTCACAGGTGGGGGCTGCATGCTCTGGAACTCCATATCCCTGTTCAGTGGTTACAGGCAGAAAAACAAAACAAACCAGTCAAACACACATTTCAGAAAATAAATTTTGTGGTGGGGAGCACCTCTCCACTGACACCCTGGAGAAGAAAAGGAAGAAGGAAAGCACAGAGACAGGGAACTAAAAGTAAGCTGCAAAGAGAGAAGTGCTGGAGCAAATGCTACAATACCAACAAGACAAGCTATCTGTACAGCTACCCATTCTCCTGCATATTCAAATGGTAAAAAACAACAAACTAACAAAAAAAAAAAAAAAAGACGACCCATGCCCAATTCCCAACTAAGTCTCTGCTTCCTCAACAATATGTACTCTCCTGAGACTTGTTTCTGACATCAATTTTATGTTTAAAATTTGTATGGCATTTTTTATTCTTTGCTCTCCTTCAATTTTACCAAACTCCTCTGTCAGGCACACCATGATGCAGATTCCAAGAATCCTAGACACCACTCACATACTGAGATCCCAAATGCAATCTACAGCCTAATAATCTAGTGACTGAAGCACCTAAACTCAGGCTTTAAAAGGTGTGAGATTTAGAGAAAGAGAACAAAAGCAAGGATGAGCTTTTTAGGTTTCATCAAACAGCAAAGTTTGTCCCTGAGCACAGCAGACAATTTAGGGACAGCTTAAAAAACTTTTAAGAAATCTATGTAGTTTGCTTCCTCATCCCTCCAGTTTAACCTTGAAAATACAACAGTTGATGGAAAAAAAGAGTAAATATTCCTCAAGTGGTCCAGCCAAATTGCTAGTTATCTTTAAACAATGAGGTTAGAACAGTCTGGTCCACTTCTGGTCTAAACTACCAGGTTGAGAATCCAGTTACCATTTTAGAGGAAGACATGTCACTGCTCTTTCTCTCCTCAATATTGTAAAAAAATCCTCTTCCAGCTAAATTCCTTCCAAGATTAGAAAGGCATAGCAAGTTTTCTAAAGGTCCTAGAATGAAGAAAAAGGCACAAAATCAAAACTGCACTACTGTCATAAGTGCACTTCAAAAATTACCTAAGGAATAGAAGAAGTAGGATTATGAGCAGAAGACATCTCCATTGGAACACTCACATGGTAGATCCTCTCCTCAATGATCCACAGTGTTTGAAAATGCCAAATTCAGTTAACGAAAGACAAAGTTAATTCACACCCTTCTTTCAGTGGGGTATCACACAAATTCTTACCTGATGTTGTATTCTACTGAAAGAAAATGCAATCCTATTCAAGTGAACAAAAATAAAAGATGGGGAACTGACACAGAACCAGTGATACAGACATTTAACGCAATCATAGGACATTCAGGAATTCTGATTTGCTACACAATGTTATTTCCTGCTCTGAAATTAAAGCTGGTTTTCAATGGAAAAGAACATCCTCAGAAAGTTGATGAAGACAAGTAGGAAGCATTGTAATTGCAGAAGATGTGGAAAATCACTTGCAACTCAAGCCAAGTAATCTCTTTGTGCCTTTTTGGTTTGGTACACAAACTACATCCTTTTCCCCAGTTTTGGAGGGAGGGCACTAGTGTGCACTGACCTCAGAATCTGATGCTTTGGTGACAGCTGCTGTAGAAATTTAATTGTATAGAGATGCACACCTGCTGAAGTGAGCAGTTGCACAGTGCATTTACAATCCTACAATCTCAGTTTCAGGATACAACTTAGACATCCATTTTATAATAAGAAAACATTGCTGAAAACAACAGTAGCTAGAGCTAGGAAGATGTTTCTACTCCTGACTCTTAAGAAAATTAAGGTGTGGGGAGACCAAGCTTTCTGTGTTCAGCTATTAGAAGTGTGGAAAAATATAATACATACAAACTTCTTGTTCATAAGCAGTAAGAGTTACATCCACTCAGTAGTGCATGTCTAAGGCTGAGGATTTCCACGTGCCTGAGGAGACAAACAGATCTGTCATCTGACAAGTTGGTTCACTTTGCTGTTCCTTTTTTCAGCAATAAACTTGGATGCTCCTTCAATTGTGCATGTGCCATGAACGGAGCGATGCTAAGCAAATTAGAAAAGCCAAATCCTATTCTCCATTGCTCAAGATTGAATGCAAGCACCACCACATAATTTTAAGCAGCAGGGCTTTCCTCACTGCCTCCCTTCAAAAAATTAGTATTAGTATTAGAAAAGTCGTAACAGCCACCTTTCTTAATTGTTCCACAATCACAAGGTTGTGTCTTCTCAACTAAAATATGATCAGTTCCCAACAACAAGGAATGAAAGCCCCCAAGCTGTGAAAGGCTTGCTCACCACAGCTTCACTTCACACAACAGCCATGTGCTACAAACCTCATCTCTCTAAGTACTTGGAAAATTTGCATAAACTGAGCATTAAGCCCCAAGCTCTCTAAGGGAGAAAGAAATAGGAAGAAATAGGTATTTTTAATTAATAATCAGGAACTAGAATTCCAGTGTTCAATTTTCACAAGGTTAAGAAAAAAAAAGTAAGAAAAAAAATCAGAAAAACAAAACAAACAAAAACGGGGCATTTTTTTACTTTAAAGCCTTAAATTCAACTCCTACTGTGCCCAGACTATGTTGCCTGTCCCTTCACATATGAAAGAGAAGCATCAATAGGCAGGTCCCTCTAGGCTCAAGAAAGCTCTTTGTTACTACTTCTACCATTTTAAACCCTAGTAACACTTTCAAATTTCCTGCTAAATAAAGATGCACCTTGCACTGATGCAACTAGGTTTCAAGTTACGAAAATTCTACATGTAGGCAGGTGAGTTCTAATAGATAATATAATACAAATCAGAAATACACCATCCTTGAATAAATTCTAACTTAGTGAATTAAGTTTTAATTTGAAGGAAAACAGGTAGTCTGAATGTAATAACCTTTAAGTTAGATACTTGTACTAGAAATTACTTTAAAAAAATTAAAGTACTTTATAAGCTTTTGTCACACAACCCTTCACACCACCATGGTCTGTAAAAAAAAAGCACAGTTAAATGAAAACATTCAAAATCCAAACTAGAGACAACCACATCTCATGATAAAGGAGGGCCAGTAAGTGCAAAGCAGTAATGAGAAATAGCAGAACGCTGTTCCTGTGAGTACTTTATCCCAGGAGAGCTGGAATAATGTTTGCAAGTTTTTGACACCCTGTAAAGAGTTAAAGCCTGTTTCAAACACTGTCAAGGCCACAGACAGAACTTGCCATAAGATAAGCCACCACAGCAGGAGATAAGCACAGAAGGGAGGAATTTGTGACAGGAAGGTGCTGATTCCAGACTTGTCAGTGGTGAGATATGGTTAGCACATCCTGGTTAATGCATCCAGACAAAAATTCTCTGGCAAACTGTGGGAAAGAAAGCAAGTGCTCATACTCATATCACTGCTCAAAATCACACTAAGTTATGGGACAGATGGAGCTTGTGACCACCAACAACCCCAATGTGCCCCCAGACTCATTTCTTGGGCTTCCCACCAGAGGACTGCATGTGAGTCACAGTGTTAACACCAGACAACTCCCTGCCAGGGGAGGTACCAGGGCACTCCCACCTGAACCAAAACATGTATAAACCCATGTATGAACACTGTTTCATGGGCTTCCCCCATCCCTGATTGTGACCAACACTTTGACCAACAAACATCTAAAATAGCAACAATCAAGTCTTGTTGTTGGATCCTTAGATGGTGATGTCTTCAATCTCTACTATGTACTCATATATTATCTCTCTTTCTTTACTTATGTATTTTCTTAAGTTATATCTTTATACTGCCATATTGTCCTATTTCTATAAACAATAACCAAAACAGCTACATACCTTTACAGCAAACAGCTGTAAAATAAACCTGAGATATATATATACACATAGATAGATAAATATAGCTATATATATATGTATGTATGTATGTGTATATAGATACAGAAACTCTGGTCACGCATTGTCCTTTCGCTCTAATCAAGGGTTCTCTTACCAAGAACCTCAGTTACTTTGACTCTGGAGTGGGCTGTAACACAGCCATCAATCAATACATTTGATTCAAAAACATATGGGACATCAAAAGTTAGGAAGACAATTTATTACATATTATTTTCAACACAGAACTTTGTTCTTGTACATTTCAAGTTGTACAACAAAAATAAGAAAAACATTTTCTTCTACTTTTATTCTACAGTAGAAAGTTTAGAACTTTCATTGCTTTCCATATAATGGATAACTGATAAAATCTCAGTCTTTTGGTGAAGCAAGTTCATTGAGGCAGAAGATATACTGATTTGCTGCTTGAGATACTTTAGGAAGCACTTCATTGCTATTTATTTGGTAAAACAAAGCTGAGTTAAATTCTCTCTCTTTCTTTTACGGACATTGTCTTCAAACACACGCTTTCAAAAATATCTAGGATGGTTCCGCTGTAGCCTGATCCTTGGCAGTTAGAACCAGCTCTGCAAGGGCTGAAAAGCTTTTTATGTTGCTTGTTTCCAGTCCCATCTTTTGTATCTAAAAAGATACAGAAAATCCATTAATTTTCTTTAAAACATTAAAACCCCACTACCTATTATCCTTAAGAAATTTAGTGAAGCCTATGCTTTGTCCTGCACTGACATGTGGCAAAAAACACAGCTGCATATACTGCAAACGATAAAAATTTGCATCCAACTTTGCTCATTTAAGTCCTTCTGGTTACAGAAGTGTCTTGCAGGGAATTATTTCACCTTCTTCTAGGCAACTTGTAACTAAAGCCAGCTGGAAGTTTCCCAGTAAAGCAATCAGAAAGAGAAACTTGGCTGCAGTTGGTTTTAATGCATTGATTTCAACTGATTCTTTTTTTTCCAACTCCAAATGAAGTTTCTAGGCAATACTTTAAAGATCAACATGAATACATCCAAGAAGAGCCAACAGCATGATGGTGAAAGCATTTCAATAGGCTGCAAGAGTTTATGGTTCTAGCCTTGAACTTCCTGGGAGACAAAAACAACTCTACAGTTACAGAGGTTGCTGAAAGTAATTTCTTAGCCAGGAAATCTCTTGCTCTGACAATAAGAAAAATATGGCCATGAAAATACTAAGAGTGCAGTGAAGCAGAAAAGTCTGGATCTAACTGAAACCATAATGAACTGATTCTGAAAAGGTGTTTGCTGCTGGACCTCTTTGTAATAGTCACATGTACCAAAACAACTCCCAAATGATTATGAATAACCTGTCCCACTTCAGCTTAAATTCACACTGCAGTCATGGAAAAGAAGAACAAAAGCTAAACTACAGGCAAAAACTGACAAATAATAGTTTACATTAGTAAGATTTCCTCAGTTCCACCCAATTGTGATTAGTCTCATATCTAAGAAAAGCATCTGTTCACACACAAGTAGACTTTATCTACCTGATATAATGCATCAACACCACCTACTCATAAACAAGATCAGACAATTCCTTGGCAACTAATGATAGACTCTTAGTTGGAATAGCTAAGACAGAATATCATAGTTGGAATAGGTATGATTTGACTTAGTTGGAATAGATAAGATTTTAGAAATAAAGGAGTACAAAACAGTATGTCTATACAATTTAATGTAGCTACTGCATACATTTCCTGGAATATTTTCCTCAATGTTTTGCTATTTAGAATTTCATATTTGGCACTGAAAAGCACTTACAGTTATGCAACACAACAAATCAGGCTGACATCCTCACAACTCTTGGGAACAGACCCTGACCATGCAGAAAGTCAAGGCTAGAAACACCCCGACAGAAGACAGACAAAAGAAGGGCCATAAAGAAGTTTCTATCAGATCTAAGTCAGGTCCCTGCCTCTCATCTGTAAAGACAATGTTTCTTCTTAATGCTTCCAAGCACTGAGCAGTACTTGAATTTTAAGTAATAAGAAATATAAGCTTTGCATTTGTACAAGAAAGGACAGGAAAGTATGCATTGCTGAAGTGGTATCTATAATCATCAACATCTGAAATTGTCTCCTTTATACAAACATAAAAACACAAAACAAAAACCCAAACCACAAACCCACGCCAACTTTCAAGACCAAAATCAGAGTTAAGGCTCCCTTTCCCCTTCCATCTCCCTTCCAAAACTATTAATAATAAAAAACTTTTTTGTCGTAACTTACTTGTTCTCCAAAATACTCAACATCTAAGGCCAGCTGCAGTCGTATTTTGTTATCATCACTCATGCCCCCATTTGTACCAACAGGGTTTGAAGTTGCAGCTCTTCTGGCTTGCTTCAACCTTTTTAGACTCTCTTCCATTTTCTTAACAGAACTGAGGACATCAGATACAGTTTCATAATACCTGAATTAAGAAAGATGAACAAGAAAGAAAAGATTCCACTTTACAGAAGAGCCTACTTCATACACAGAAGTACATCACTGGCCCTGCTGAACAATGCCAGAAGGAATGGCTTCCCTAGCAAAGAAGCTACTTATTAGCATTATCAATTAATTAGTATTTTCATTATTAGTTCCAAAGGTTAATCTGAAGATTACTATTCAGTCTTGAAGACTTCTTATCACAACGTTTTTGACTTGTTCAAGATGTTTGTACTCAATAGTAGCCAAGGAATGCAACTACTCAATTTTAATCAGTCAAAATCAGCCCCTCTTTACAATCAATAGACTACTGAGTAAAACAAACAGGAATAAAAGCCTGACAGACCAAAACCCATGTATTTTTAGACGAGTATAAGTGAGTATGAGAACACACATGTGCACACCAGTCAGAAATGCCTATTTCTAAAATGAAGAAACATTTAAATGGGAGTCTCAGAAAGCTGGCAGAAAAACACAGAAGAACCCTAACCCTAATTTAGAAATGGCAGAGATAAATAAAACACCACTGCCCAGAGGTTGGGATCCACATTAAAGGAAGTGTAGAATCAAACATCAACTACACAACAAAAGTTCAAAAAGCCTTATGGACTGAAATCCCATGCCTAAGTGGGAAGAGGATATCATACAAATTAACAGATGCCCAGAACAGTGAGTTACCAATAAGAATAGAAAACAGAGCAACAATGGTAAATTAAAAGATCCATGAGAGAAATTACCAGATTGAGCTATGTTCTGTACTTTGCTAAAATACCTAACTTTCAAAGAGCCTCTCTGTGAAAAATATTACTCTAAGAATTAAAGTAGAAACAATCTTCTTGATGATTACTTTTAAACAAGGAGCCAATGAAAAGCAGACAAGCTTTTTAAGTTTAATTAGATAGGGATGGCTAAAGAAAATGTGCTTGCCAGTGCCATGAAGACTTGTTTCACGATGGCATTCTATGAAAATCAAAAGTATTCCAGTAAAAGTCAGTCGTGTCCTCTTTTCATATCTTGGTATTTCCTAGTACCACTTACTTGTGATTAATTCCTACTTCTGTTGTACTCCCAAATCCTTCTGCCATTTAAGCAGAAGCTCACAGTAGTTTTAACTAGTTTATCCTCTTTTCTGGCTTTTTTTTTTTTTTTTCATTTGGATGCAAGAAATTAATTATTTGCATCTGTATTCTCAATAAAGAAACTACAATAATCCTTCATGTAAGAAATTAAGTTTCTTTGACTTCTTACTTGTCAGTGAGGACAAGATATTGTAAAACATAATGATGAAAATAGTAGCAACAAACTATGAAAACAGAATTTGACAGAAAATTCTAAGGAATTAAGAAATGAACGTGCCAGTCTTACTAGTGTTTAACCACTGTCACCATGTTTAACCTGAGTTTTATAAAGTGAAAAACTGCTTTTTGAGGGCAAAAAAGCTCTGGTTGGAGATAAAGAACTATATAATAGTTACTTTGCATGGTGTCACCAGATTTACTGAAGCTTTAAAAGCAAGACTAATCCGGTACAGAGATATAGAGAAATAGACAAGAATTCGCCCTAAGATATTTTAGCTCAATAACCTTGAGTGGCTTGAGATTCCAGGCATCTTTGCAGTTCTTCAGCAATGTTACTTAACAAATAACAATAAGCTTTTTTCTATGCACAAAAAACTGATAAAGAGACACCAAGCTTGAAAGAAGAGGCTTTGTGCAAAATGAAAATGACCAGTGCAGTCAAGATCAACCTAAGCTTAGCCCTGGCCTAAATACTTAAGAAAAACCTTAAGAACGGTTGGTGAAGGTGTAAAATTGTCTTACAATTTTAAGTCTATTCTGAAAGGTACTGGAAGAGTAGGGAAGCATAAGGAGGCAAAGGACAAGGAAAAGCTCGTGTTCTACTATAGTTTAAAACCTCAGTATTACTATGTGTTTAAATCTCAGGGAAAAAAAAAAAAAAAATCTATGCTCAGCAGCAGCCTGAGCACAGACAATATAATATGCAAAGAATTATTGGAAAAAACCATGTAAGGACAGAAAGCACACATTAACCTGCATGGATTCTTCTGATATTATTATCTATGGTCAGAAAGGTCAAAGACAACCAACAAAGCAAAACTATCAAGATGGGAAAAGGGAAAAAAAAAAAAACATCCAAACAGGCTAAGGTGACTCTTTGGTTTTAGGCAAGGTTAGAGATAAAAAAAAAATATAGCTAATATGAAGAGTAAATTGTCCACAACACAAAAAGTAGGGGGCATCCTGTGAAATTTTCTGGCAGAACTTCCAAACAAAAGTAAGTATTGCTGTGTCATGTTACATGCTTTAACTGGCACAACTCACAAAATGCAAAATCCCTGCTCAGTAAGAATTTAAAATACAGGTAGAAAAATGGAAAAAAAAATCCATTAAGAAATCTAATGCATATGACTACTCATGTTCAAAAGCCCTCAAGATGCTAAGAAACAGAAGATCTGCTAAAGAAAGTATTACTTTATGACTGCCTTATTAAAACTGCGAACAATTAGTTCTTCAGCAGTTTAAAAGGCCAAAAGCTTTTTTTTTAAACCACTAAAAAGTTGGATAATCATTGCATACAATTAAAGAAGTCAAAGGACAGTAGAACTGAAGTTCTTGAAAATTCAAGCACTGTTCATTGAAAGTAACAAGGTTAGTAATTTTCATTAAAAGTAATGAGGTTAAGGTCTTGCATCAATTCTGAAATAAAATGAAGATTTTTTAGTTCACTGCTGCACTCCTAGAACCAAGCAATTTTTCAAATGCCCTATCCACCATGTCATGGTTTGCACATATCTGAGCAGGAACCAGGTCTTTGGATTCTCTGTCCAGCTTTTCATCTCCTGAATATACAACATGAGAGTAATTCCACGGAAATATATCCTGCCTAAAGAGTGCTTTTTTTTTGGTTTTCTTTACAGCTGTGTCAGTTCATGGCTTTTTGTTTTTTTTTCTGTGCCCGTTCAACAGACACTGGAGTTTTTAACTAAGGCAAATAATGTTCTGTATGGTTCGCTTACTTCTGTGTGCTTTCAGAGAGAGCACCTTCCAACCACTGATGAATCATGGGCTGCTTCAAGGAATCTCTGTAGTCATTCTGCAGTCGGTAGAAGGGCTTAAGAGCACTGTCAACATAAGGTGAAGCTTTAGTTGGCACCTCCTGGCAGATGACAGGGAAACAAGTTGGGGAAGAAGGAACCAGTCATTTGCGTACTGAAAGTATCAACACCCAATTCTATCCCATGTAAAAAAATGCTAATCTTGTACCTAAGCAAAGAGATACATAAGCCATTTAGGACAAGTTAATGAAGAGATCATCATACACAGGGAAGAAACCATCACAAAATTATTCAGTAGTGTTATACAGCATGATACAATATAGAACATGGTTCAGAATGCCCAAAGGTTTTTCCGAGATGCATGTGCCAGCCATTTCTATTAACAGGGTATAATCCTCAATGCTTTTTCTGCTCATGCTGATTCCAGACAAAGCTGAGCAGACTTAGTGTCCGAAACAGACTATTACACCTTTGTTAAAATACCTGCAGCTTTGCACTATACTTCACTAGGTTGAAGACATTGTCATGAGCTTTGTCAAGCAGATATGGACAGGCTTGAAGAACTCACAACAATCTCAGCACAGCCACTTCTGAGATTTATTTTTTCATTTGTGAGTAGCACTGACCTTGTTGGTTCTCCTATATAATCTTGGAACTTCCAGTGCACTCTTCAGGTAGGCAAAGGAGGACTCACTGAGATCCTGGATAATCCTGTTATTCAAGGTAGGCACACAGGCTGATAGAGAAGTCTTTGAATCTTCCAAGGCTCCTATTAAAGTAAAAATGCTGAAGTTTAAGCTGAACTAACCAGCCCAAACACAACACAAATTATGTGAATCCCCTCAGCCTCCTAATCCCACTCACTATCTGGTGTCAAGTACATGATATGCTTACCAAATAAATACACACCAACCACTTATAAAACACTGCCAGTAACACCAACCATTCCTCAGTCAGAAACACAGTAGAGGCAAGGAAAGAGAAGCAGAGTAAAGTAACATTTTTCAGGTTTGAAGTTTTTCCAGTATTACCAATGAAGCAAGGGCTTGAATCAAAAGGCTCTGACCTTCCAAAGAAACTGTGTGAAATTCTCTCTAAATTCCCTATGGAACGACTGGAACATGTTCAATTCAAAGCTGTGACTGGCAACAGATCATCTACTGAGCAGGGGATGTGCACAAGCTCCTACATCTCTAATAGACTTGGACATCTTACCAGTAGTTCTGATTTAGAGATTTCAGTCGAATTCACGATGCAGAACTCCTGGCTATGCTTGCAGACTTGGACTAGTTCACTCATGCATCTACGTGTCTAGCTTTAATTATTAAATTAAAATCAAACTCCATATTTCACATAAACAATGACCAGATGAAAAAAACAAATGAACCAAACAGACAAACCCAAAAACCCAAAAACCAAACCAACCCAAAACAAAAACTCAGAAAGAAAAAAGGAGACTAAAATACTGAATTGCTTCTACTCTCTGAAGTTAAGGTATTTAACTATGATACTTTGATAACCCTCTGCCTCAAGTGACTCATCGGGCCTGAGAGAGAACAGTCATTTCAGAAAAACATTTTCGTTTCCATTGGATAATGGAAAGCCTCTCCTTATGTCTTCTTCCCCATTCTTTCAAGTTTAACAATATGAATCTTCTAGGATAAAGTCCTCACTTTCTAGAAAAAAATCCTAAATGCACTTTAGACTCACTCAATTTTAATCCTTAAATATTTTCCAGACTCAACAGGTCTGTTCAAGATTGTTTCCATTTAACAATTTAAACAGAAGGCAAGTTCCATTAAATATTTTCATTCTAAATCATGAAACTGTAAAAGTTGATTTCATTTTTTTGGCAGAGAGAATTTGGGAGAAAGGGGAAGGAGCCTCTCAGCTTTACCTGCAATGCAAGATATATTCTTGAAGCCAATCATTTCAAGCTTTGGTTTAATCATGTCTAAGATGTCAGGAATCTGAAAAAAAAAAACAACCCAAAAGCGAGAGAGATACAGTCATATTATAAAAATTTTAATTACTTTACCTACATCCTGTACATTTGAAGTAAATCACAAAACACCCTCAATTTCTATAGTTTTACTTCATTTCTATACACAAGAAGTTTATAATATGCACAGGAATTTAGGCTTACACACTCAATCCTCTACCTTACTACTCTACTCAGAGGAAATAATTTAGAATTAACAAACCTCTCTTGCAATTTACAACTTCACAAATCACAGAAAATTCAGCCTTACTGAAAATAAATACACAGGAATCATTCCTACTGGGAGACAATTAGCACCATACAACTCTCCTCAAGATTCTGGATCATTAATCAAGTGTAATCAGGATCATAAAACCTTTTCCAACCTCAAAGACTCAAAGCAGCAAACACTTAAACACATTAAAGCTGAATGTTGCACCACACTCCGAGCTGCAACACAGACTCCACTAGAAAAAATAAGATGGGTATAGTGACACTTCACACCAAAAAACAGTAGAAAGATATTTCATTAGGAGTTAAATCCAGCAGCTACTGATAAAAACTTAAATACACGAAGTGGTTTGCTCATAATCTGCCATTCCAAATAAGCACAGAGTAGGCCATGTATTTCAAATATCAGACACCCCAAGTTTTAGCATTTAAGATTAAAAAAAAATTATGGCACATTATTTTAAACAATTTTATGCCCTTACAAGATGCCAAAAACATCAATGAAGATTATTCTTAAGTAAAGTCAAAAGCACAAACCCGATCCTGCAGTTTGTCCAGATCAGCAGCAACATATATCAGCTGAGTACTAGATATAGAAGACAATGGCAGGCTTTCTGGAGAAGATCCATTCCCTTGGTCTTCACTGGGATTGAGGCTTAAAGAAGATTCCTTTCTACCAACTGGCACAGGTTTTTTGCTTTCCTTTGTATTCTCACTGGAAATGGGTCTTACAGAAACCTGAAACATCAAATTGAAGTGTGAACCCTAGCAATAGTGAAGGCAGTTAAAGCTAGACAAACTGAAACAGTTTGTTTCAGGACATACCAAGGATTTGTAAGACTTCAGCAGTAGAATGCCACACTTCAAAGGGATATTACCAAATACCATTACTAAAATAAGTATAAAGTAAATATTAAAAAAATTTGAGTGCACTACAAAGTTGGACGATTTAGAACAAATTTGTCTAACTAAGGTTAGTAGAGGGCAGTCCGGTCCTGCTGTCAAACAACTCCTTTCTCCCACCTCCTCACGCTCTCAGCTGACAGGAAAGTGCTTCCTCTGACTACTCTGTTTTAAAACTCTAGTGCTTACCAGTACTTTGCATGAGCTGATTTAGCTGAGAGAACTAAGTGACTGAGTCACAAAAGAAATTATAAATGGAGATCTTACTGCTGTCTTCAACTACCAAAGGGGCATGTACAGAGACGACAGAATCAGATTTTTCCTTGAGGTACAGTGAGAGAGTAAAAGGCAAAGGATATGTAAAGTAGCATGAGAAATTCTGATCAAACAGGAGGAAAAAGCCATCAGTCATTGGACCACAGTTACCACGAAAGAGTGCGATCACCATCTTTGGATATACTCAAAATCCAATTTAAGAGGCTCTGCACAAGCCCAAATGACTTCCAGAAATCTCTTCAAATCCTAGTTATTCTACTGCACTGTCTCTCTATGGCACAAGAAACAGGGGCCCACTTGTATGGCTGGCAGCCAGTACAAGAGCAAAGCACAGTTTCTCTGCTCAGAAGCAGTGACCATTGATGCTGAGTCAGCTGCCCAGGAAACTTTGGTTTTGCATTCTCAATACTGAAGAACCGATTCAGATTATATTAGTGCTTCTTATTTGAAGGTTTTTTTTTACCTGGCTCTGTTTCACAACTTCATTCACTCAATCAACAACACACAACAGAAGAAAACTGAGATTTTGGCTTCTTGTTTCAGTGGCAGAGGCAGAATAAAGCAGCATAAAGTACAGCTTTGGCAACCACCAGACAGCAACACTGCAACAGTACTGATATTTGTGACTGATCACGTATTTTGCAGTGATACTTTTTATAAGCCAAACTCATGAACTGCTTGAAGATTAAAAAGCATTAACTTCACAAAAGAACTCTTGAAAAGAGGTCACATATGTTGCTTCAAAAGTCTCTTTGATGGACATACCCCATCAGCAAGCCCTCTTAAAGCAGGCTGCTGTCTCACCTCGCTGATGAACACAGAGTAGCGTGCCAAGACCTGCAGGCTGAGCTTCCACAGGCGGTGCGCTAGCAGCGGTAAAAAGATCTGATCTGACCAGCACTTCACAAGACTGCTCCAGACCATGTGAGTGGCCAAGAGACAGAAGGAGCTCCCAGCTACAAATGATTAGGCAACAAAGGTCAAGTTCCTAAGCATGTTTTTGAAAGATGCAACATCAGTGTAATTGCATTACCCAAGGTTTACCCAAGATTTTTCCTAAAAGATAAAATCATAGTATTTTAAGGGTTTGTTTCAGGCAATGCTTAATACATTTCTATCCTATCTCCTCAATGCTTTAGACTTCAAATTCCACTAAAGTCTTGCTGTAGCTGTGCAGGTAAAAGCAAGAAACAAGAATTTGCCTACAATAAAGGCAGAAACAGCTTGGCTAAATAATCCACTTCAGGAAATTACATTTCCAAAATAATTTTTGGCAGTCTTTTGAAGAAGTTACATTAGATATCCCTGCCAGCCATAACATAATACTCCCTTAGCACTAAACTATTGCTCTTCTCCCAGTTATTTGAGATATTTGCTATAAATATTCATTTAAAACACTGTGCAAATATCCATATTTAAACAAAGTACTTTTAATGCAGTTTACACAGTTTCACATTTGAAGCAGCTTACAGAGTTCTAATATTTTGGAGAATACAATTAGAAAGATAAGGAATGTGTCTGCAAGTTCCAGGCCTACACCTTGAAGGGGTAAGATCTATATATTTTGTCTCCATTAGGATTTTCTTCTGATTTGCTTCAGAGCATATGTGTGGATACATACATACAGACATTTAGGTGGCTCATAGATACCTTCTTCATAAGTATTCACTCTGTTAGCTGAAATTAGTTCTTCTGATTACAATAAGCTTCTAATGCATGCATCAGGTTATACTCTTCCACTCTGTGCATATCTCCTCATCTCCTCATAAATCAATGTATGATTTTGGAGCAGACACCAACAATATGAATAACAGCAAGCCTAAACGCTCCCAAGAGACAGCCATTTTCACCTCTACACAGTGCTACAACAATTAAGAATATGCTGCAATAACACAGCATAGCCTTTTGGCTGTCACTTAGAAGATGTCAAATGCTATACTCCTTCTTGCACTGAGGGGATGGTTCCATGTCAGTGACAGCTGCTAAAGAGGGGGTTTTTTGTAAGCAAAGTGATCCCTGACCAGAATTCTCACATTGCCACCTCTGTAACAATGTTTTATACTGTTTGAACAGTTAATCAGAAATAAAAAAAGCTCATATGAACCATGGGATGCATGTTACTGAATACTCAAGAGACAGAGTGATCACTGCTATTTATACAACTGATTCCTTTACAATAAATATTTTTTGCAATATAAGTTTACCTGGTGCTTCCTCTAGTGTATCTGAAAGTGCTTCTTCTAAAGCCCCTGCGATTTCTCTGAATCTGTGAGAAAGAAAAAGTTTGAATATCACAATTCAACAGTTACTTAAATTGATGCCTAAACATTTTTCAATGTATAGTATTATTTCTATGTACTATCAATGGACATACACAGACTTTAAATGTGGGGTTATTTTGCCCAACTTAACAACAGCATTCAAACACTTGAAAGAGAATCTTTGACATTTTACAGGCATATATAGAGCTTATACTTTGGGTTATTATTGAATTTATGGTTGCAAACATTATCAAAATAATAGCTCACAGAGTGACAAGTCCTCAGCTTTTCCAGGAGGGAAGTTTCTTGTTTTGTTACTGTTTTTAAGCTATAAGCAATCAAATTGACACATACCTTCTTTAACCTTCAGATATGTCACATGATACTGGGGCTCCAGCTTTCTACATGTTTGTCAGTGAGCAGTAACATAAGGTTCTACAAACAATTATGTACCTAATAAAAATCAATAGTTCCTCAAGGACACCTGTTTTTTTTTTCAATTCCCCTTTTAAAAAATTAACCATTCAAAGCAAGAAAAAAAACCAACCAACAAAAAAAAAAAAAAAACCAAAAAAAACCACCAAAACAAAAAAAAACCAAAATGGTATGTCCAAAATTTTTTAGGTGTAACAGCAAAAGTTATTAAAACCTCTGATACTTTTTCATACTTGCACAATTTTAAGCTTCCCTGTAGAAAGCTCTGTTGTCAGTGGTTTCCTCTTTTTTACTTTTCTGTGTATCATAGTAACTCTTTCTATCAAACTTCGTAATTGCAAACCTGTAGGATTTCTCTTGAAGTCTCTTAACTATCATTTCCAGATCAGGCCAGGAGCCTACCTAACTTATTTTGCTCAAACTTGTAATGGACTAGGATGGATGTTTAGCAACTGAACATGCTTGTGAAATGGCTTCAAAACCTCAGTCCTGCCTATGCACTGCTTCCACTAACAGAGCAGTGTCTTTAAGTCTTATGGTGAAATGGCTACGGAAACAGAATAAGGTTTTTAACAATGATGTAATTTTTGCTGAGTATGTCTTACAGAGGAAATAATTTCCCCAGCGTGGGGTTCACTACAGCTCCACAATCAGCCATATCGACATAACCAAAAGAATGAGACACAGGAAAGAGTTACTGGTGCTGTTTGTGACACCACTGCTACAGAATAAATGCCTGAGCATTTATTTATTATCTTTTCCTCCAAGGATCATTTCTAAAGGCTTTAGTAATGGCAGATTTTTCTGGGGAATTTTTGTAATTGAAAAAAGAAAAAAACAAACAACTGTAAATGCTGAAGCATGAGATAACAGTTCAATCAAAATCTTGTATGACTTAAAGGATATTAACACACATCAAGATAAAGCTTCCCTGATATATATAATTAATATGTTTTATTATTTTCACAATTATGCACTAAAGAATTCATAGGCACTTTCAAAGTTAGACTTTTCCAATATAAAGGAATACTATCGTTGACGATGAATCAGCTGCTGTTATCCAACCATTTCTCAAAATAGTACACTATTCAGACTTCTTAAAAATAGTACACTATTTAAACTTACAGTAATCTTGGATTAAAAGAAAACTATTTCTTAAAAGTTTTTTAATAAATCAGAGCTCAGAATAGGTAATGGAAAACATTTCGAAGAGAAATATGCTGAAGCTCCATTTCAATTTTATGAGTAAGATTATCAAAGTTTGATCAATTGGTCTCCTACTAGACAAGTTGGACTTGAAACAAAAAGGGCAATTAATCATACATATCTGTTAAAAGGTTCATAATGGCTGCAGTTCCACAGACACTTTCAGCCTGTGCACCACTATGTTGTGAATACTCCTTCCCTTGGGCCAGCATGAATATACGAATACAGTTAAGTGGTTTGGGGAAATTGACTGGAGTTGAAAATCAGTCTTTTTTTTTCCCCTGAGTAACAGGTCCTTATCAGTTCACTACACTACTGCAGGAATAGATGTACAAGCAAGAAACCAAATCAGGGTATCAGATTTTGTGACTACAATTTTACAAAACAACATGAACCATCAAAATATTAAGACGCAGCTCCCAGCCCCATATTCTTGTCACTTATATTAACTCTACCACTCTTAAGATTCTTGGATGGAATTTTTCAGCACAAGTGTAGACTCACTCTGGATTAAAGAAACTGCATAAATGTGGTACTGTTATTGCCAACTACAGAGCTGTGCAATAAAAAAGGCCACTAAAGTGATCCAGGTTAAAAATAAACATCAATTTCTCTTCCCCCTCTTTTGGAAATTCTGCTTTTTGTTTGCTTGTTTGTTTTAAGAGGCAATCAGAACACTTTGGACCAAGAGAGATCACACATGGCACAGCTGGGTCATAACAGTCTTCAGTAATGGTTCTGTTCCTTGCCCTGGAGGGCTGCTCTCCAGCCCTACAATCAGACACGTAGTCTACACTTTCTAAAAATACAGTTTTAGATTCTATTTTGTTCATTAAAATTCTAACATTACTAGAATTAAAAAAGAACTTTCTTGGGTCTCACTGTTCTTTTCTAGCTGCAAGGGTTATAAAAGAAAGTATTACAGATACATCAGACCTGCTACTAAAATATCCTACAAGTTATTACTCAGCTCTTCAGGAACAGGGAATAGGAGGACAATCTTTGGGAAGGCAATGCTACAATTTAAGGAGTATATCCTGTGACACAAAAAGAATGTCAGAAACACAGCTAGGTCTGGAAAAGCTGAAAATTCTTAAGTCCTTTAGTTCTATACCTCTAAGAAAAAATACTTCTTCCCTCACAGTAAGTATTCCTCTGGATTTGCATATGTAGCATTCAATGTACAGCTTAGCTTCAGGGACACTGGAGAAAAATAATTTGAAACAAGAATTCAAGACTTATTTAGATCTGTTCCTGAAAGTCTTTGGAGCACCTTATCAAATCTGGTGTAACAACACAGTACATATTGAAGAGTAGTTATGTGATGTTCTGCTAAATTGTTGAAAGATATATAAAAGTTACTTGGCATACTTAAATTCTTAGTTTGATTTCCTCTATGATTTGTTGACAAGTGAGACTTTGAACAATGAGGAGGTGCGACCTGAAGCCAGATAATCTTGCCATGACTACTCAAAACCTCTACTTTTGAAAGAGTGAACAGAAAAAATGCATGCCAACCTTATTTGAAAATATACAGGCAAATTCCATTTGTTGTTAAAGCTGTGGTAAGAGGGATGAGCTCTTAACCGCTTCACACTGGCCTGGGAGCCACACTGCCGTTCAAATTTCCGTACAAAATCCATACTGGTGGTGTATTTCTGCAGGAAGAGAAGAAGTGTTCTGATCACACACAGGCTCCCAGCAAACAAGGAAGGCCACTTCTGCCATTCAGCAGAACGCTTGTACCATGCTACACTAAGCTTGAGGTTCAGGATGGGCAGACACTGCCTCTCATCACCTAATCATACAAGGCTAAAAGCCTGGACTGCAGAGACACAAAAATCAAATTAACTTAAAAGTATTTCTCTATGGTAAGGACAATTCTAAAAAGCATAAAACTGTCCAAGCAGAACTGATGAGAAATTTGTGACTATTTCTGAGCTCAATCACTGGGGTGGTCCTGCACAGTACTAACAGAGTCAGATGCAGCAGATAAAACTACACAACAAGGAGAAATAATTAGGAATGAAACTCAGAAGTACACATAGCCAACTGCACATGAGAATGGAAGCATAATATTTTTGCCTGTTACACAAGACCTGCATTATAAGAATTTCTAGAGCTGTTTCCCTAAAAATGTTTTGCAAATATCAAATATATGCAGAACTTCAAATAATTTGAGTTAAACTAGCTTCATCCAGTGCATACTTCTAATAAGATGTTTATGAATAGTATTAAGTTGGTTGCAAACAAAAAAAAAATTACCCTATTAATTACATTAATCCCCAAACATACTGTGGATTTGGTCTCAACAGAATGAGAACACTGAAAATAATTAAATAATAAATTAAATCATGTACAAAGCAGAAAGTCAAACACTTGATGAAAATCAGAAGTAAAACAGCAAAAAAAGTTACTTCATACAAAATAGACCTCCCTAACAGACCACAAAACTTACATATATAAATTTAAAATCAAAAAACAACTGCAGTTAAAATTACTTCTATGAACTGAAAACTAGTTTGATTTCTGTGCAAGTTTCTTCTATTAAAAAAAATAGGAAACAGACATAAAATCTATCATATATGCTCCTAAATCCACTACTGAATTAATGAAATAAGCCTGACAATCTCTCAGTGCTTCTGACTTCACTGTAGGGTTAGGGTTCAATCCACAAGCCAGAACACTATGGGAGCAATGTGATTTTGCCTCTTGTGAGGCAATAAAACATTATCAGGAGAAGGCCTTTTGTTGCTCAGAGGGCCTCCTCTCAAAAACTCCCCTCTGAACAAAGGACATAAACTGCCACAGGGATGCTTTTGTATTGTGTATCTCAGTAAGTTTGTAACTTACTATTAAAAGGTATAATAGGTATAATTACAGAACACCTTTCTTGTAACATGGTAGTTTCAGTGTCAAGACAGTACTCTGAAAAATGCACACAAAAGCTTTTAAGTAACTACTTTTCTCATAACCTAGCTGTATTTATAACACAATGGACCCATAAAAGGGATGGGAGTTAGACCCAGACTGAATGACAGATTAGCTCTCTTTCAGGCCTCCTTTCTTAGATAGTAAACCCAGCACTGTAAAAAGGCAAATAAGCTGTTAAGGCTCTGCTACCCTAAGTGTAAGCCAGAGATATAAACCAAACACTCTGTAAAGACCTCTCACTTTCAAAATAGAAGGCACCTCAAGAGATATTTATCTCAATACTGAGAACACTATATCCAGGAGTGGGAATTAACTGCAAGATTGGTTCCTATTTCAGCTTATAGGATTGGATTGTTGACTGCACAGTTATTTAAGAGAAGTAAAATCGGGCACCAAAAAGGAGCAATTTTCAAGCAGGGAAATCTAAACTTAATCTCAAATGAATGTTTAGAGATAAAAGAAGTATTATTTTCAAATACCCATGAATCTACACATCTAACTCAAATGAAGGCACATCACAACCAGAAACAAATTTTAAAAAGCCACCTCGCATGAACACTTACTTTAGCATACTTAACATTGCCAGTCTGATTTTTAAATTATTTTAAACAAATGTTTCAATCCCCCTCTCTCCTCTACACCTAAAAACCCCATAATGGAAAACACTGCATACTCAAACTTTTCTCAATGTTTATTTGCATATGTACCTATGTATAGATTTAATGCTGAAAAAAACTGTTCCGCATTTCTATCAACCTAGAAAATGGAGAAGAAAAATTATTGTCTAAAATCTGTATAGCATTACTTGACTCATCATCAGCACAAAAACAATTTTAAAAGGTTTTTCCCTCCCTCTCAATTCAGAACTACTAGTCTTTGGATAGGTGTAATAGCATTTTTACACTAGGCATTTCAACTTTGCAATTGATTTTAAAGTAAAATATTTTAATGATTTTAATGCCTATGAGTCACTTAAGTAGTCAAAAGCAGTCTGGAAAGCACTTTGGACTTACTATGTGATTTACCTTGAAGTCATGGGTGGGTGCTGGGATTTTATGGGGTTTTTTTTGATTGCTGGGTGTTTTTTAAATAAATGCAATGCCTTTGTTGGCCAGTATCAGTGTAACATAAGACAGGCCTTTCAAGCAAATCCAGCTTTTCTGAAGACACAATACACTCTTGTACATAATGCAGCACAGTACAGCAAAAACCCAACAAGGCTCATAATCTGCAGTGCATAGGGCATAAAGTAAAAGCTTGAAGAGAGACTAAAACTTCATGGTAAACTAAGAATTCTAATGAGGGAGGAGGAACACATTACAGTGTCACTTGCATGGCACTACCACAGCTTACTTCAATATCCATGTAATTTACTTCTTATTCAGAGACAGCTCTGCAAACACACTCAGTCGTGCCTACCTACCTTCACTTATTCAATCTATCTGTACAAAAGAGATCTTAAACCCCAAGAAAAATATCTAAGTGTTCAGTAAAAGCAGTTTTCCAGGAACACATGAAGAATCACATGCCTTATAAACCTCCACTGCCAAGCATTTCCTTAATTCATCTGTCCTGATACGCCAACAATGCCTTCAGACAAATTATCCATGCCTCCCATCTCTATCTTGAAAATAAGATGTTTCACACTAATCACAAGTCAAACTGCCAGGGGAAATAAATCCAAATTTGTCAGTAATCATGGTTAAAAACAAGCAGACAGGACACAAGGAAAAGCAGAGTTCATATTTTCTACTTATGACATACTGTAAAACACTGCCAGAGCCAATCTTCATACTAGACCAAGAAATCTATTTCACCATTAGTAAAAGATGATGTTTTCGAGACAGAACAGCACTACCAATTAAGAAAATACAAGAGTACAAGTACTTTAAATTCATTATTTAATGTAAGCTTGTGATACCAGAGAAATATTATCTGTTTTCTAAATCTGATGGTGCTGTCAAATATTTTCGGGTTTTAGCTGACTTGTTTTTATAATCACAACATAATATACAGTACTGCAAGAGATCAAAAGCTAAAACATGCAAGTGAAACAAAGAATTTTTTAAATCTTCTCACAGTAAAAAATAAGTTGTAACCCAGGTATTTATTTAATAGGACAGCTCCTGCTGTACAGAAGTTCTAGACTTGAGTGAACTCTGGAATCATCCACGCCCACCTTCAATAACATTACAATACTACTCCTAAAATAAACACTAATTCATATGACTAAATGGCATCCAGTAACTTTTGTATGAGCTCTCCTAACAAAACTGAGGGGAGAATTAATTCCTATGAAAATTGAACCAAGCGGTTTCAGATAACCTCCTCTTCCAAGCCATGCAACAACATGAATTTAGAGACAAAAGCAGCAGGAGGGAAGAAGCTAGAGAACATGACTCTTTCAATTCTTGTGTCTGTTACAGAAATTAGAAATGGAAAAAATGAAATTACCTCATGAAACACATCTGGGTTTCCAGGGTTAAAAAGTGATGGTAATTTCTCTTCCAAACCACGTACTATTTCTGGCCACACCGAATTCACTAAGAAATCATATCCAGGAACAATATCTGCTTTTTCACTATAAAAAAAAGCAATTATTCCAAGGTTATATTTTACCACCAGACAGGAATCACTAAAAATTAAATGCACTGCACTATACAAAATGCAACAAAATTTATTTTCATATTCATACTGATTCACTAAACTGTTCTTCCTTTGAAGATTCCTTATCTGATTCCACAGTCTCATCAAATCCAAGGTGTTTTTTTGTAACTCTCAAAGTGTTTTAAAAATTTATCAGTTATATATTTTGCAAGTGTGTAATACATATCAGTACATTTCAGCTGAGAAATATTATTATTATTGTTATAATTCAAGTTTTAATAGCTCCAAACTTCCAAAACCTACCAAGCAGGAATAATGTGACTAATGCAATGAAAAGAAGAACTTTTTCCTAATTGATCCAAACTGTATTTATATTGTGTTTGATCCAAAGATTAAAAGCTACCTTGATTATGAAAACTTAAGCACTGAGAACAGAAGAGATAAAAGCATTCTATTCCAATTTAGTACACTGCACTACAAAGTAGACACATTCCATTATTAAGAAGAACAATTAAAACTTGCTGAGGGATTAAAAGAATTAAAATGTTAGTAAAACTTAGGAGTCATAGAAAGCTCAGCAATGGATCACTAATTAGAAAAGTAATTCTGCAGTCCCTAGGGGCTACATCCATAGTTCTGCTAATTACAGCAGTCTGCTATATTAACCATCCTGCAAACAGATGAAGAAATGGATACAATTCAGTAGACCTGAATTATTTAAGCTTGAAAAACAGGCAATTTAATTGCATAAGGAATTAAGCACTTTTTGAGAACACAGTGGAAGCAAAATAAATTAAACCTGTAGTTTCAGTACATGCAATAATCAGTCAAACATCTGAGGACCATCCCCACTTTTCTGACGTGCACTAACAACTCAATAACTTCTGAACTTGTATTTTAATAGCTTTATTATACTCTTCTCCTTGGATGAAGTGTACAATCATGTTTAATGGATACAAAAAAACAAGTTATCTGACACACTGTATTATGCACAGGACTCAGTTCTATTATTGAAATACAGGATTGCCTTTGCTTCCTCTGAAGGTCTGGGCTGCAGAACCAGGAAATTCTGCTCACTGTTTTGTTTTGAAAAACGGAGGCATGAGATACAAATCAAACTTTACTACAAATCTTCAGGAAAGGCCAGAGAAGTCATTAGTGCATAAAAGCTGATAATGCAAAGGATTTCAAAGCATATCATACTTGTAACTTCAGTGCAGCTGAGAAGCCCAAGGTATTTACCTGGAAATTGCTCCCCCTGTAACTTCCCGCAGGAGACGGCAATGATGAGGAACAAATTCCAACAGCCTATTGTACATAGCCTGGAGGCCATTAGGGTGAGATTGCACATACTGCTCCACCATCACCTGCCAGGAACAGTTCAGTGTTAGATGCCAGAAAAGTGAATAAAATATGCTGTAATGCAAGACTCGCAAAACTCTTAACACTATAACCTCAAATACTGGGATAGTCAGTGTATTACTTTTTTTCATTATATTTTCCAAGTATAACTTGCCAGCTTGAATTATTACTTACTTTAAAGCAGGACTCTTAACTGCCAAGACTGGCCCCAAAAACGAGAAGGAGATCCTTTCTTTTAAATGTGAGCCACTGTGTCAGCCTACTGCCACATCACTGTCACCTGATGCAGTCTGTCAAGTTAAACAGGCAACTGTTTAACTGGTTAAAGCTAATCAAACTCAGAATAAAGTAAAAACTCCTTCTAAATGTTGAGGTGGTTGGTCCAATCCGAAATACAGGCAAGACAAAGCAAAGCAACTTCTGTTACATTACTAAGCCTTCAACGCAGCTAGCAAATCAGTTTGTCTGGACGGTGCCTTTTACCCAGTGAAAATGGATAATCTCTGCCATAAAGAGAAGCCAGTAGGAAAAGAACAGCTTGTTTCTTGGTATTCTTCCACATGTCTGAACACACTCACCTCATGTCTGAACAGATTCATCTCTTGCTACATAAACAAGTGGAATGGTGCAGAAGTGGTGAAAGAATAGACCCTGAGAAAACTGAGGGGAGACTGACACGTCCCACACTGTAGCAGCTGTTACAGCACTTAGCAGAAACCCAGTGAAAACCTGTCCTAAACAGGAGAGGTTTGGTTCTTTGATTCTCTAGCCCAACAAAAATGGAGTAAAGAAAAAGAATCCACACTGGATATAACCTGAAATTGGTGACAGGCAGGTAAGAGAATTCCTCCATCCCTTTTTTTCTTAAATAGCAGCAACAACCAAATTGACATTTTGCTGTAGTTCAGTTCTCCTGTTCTCTCCACAAAGGTATTTTTAAACTGCTAAAAAAAGCTGGAGGTTCATAGGAAAAATAAGCATGTTTGGAAAACAAATGGATTTTTTTATGTTATCTTACCTCATCTACATAAGGTTTTACAAGCACTTGACCAACTAATGCCTCTGCATCTCGTGTTTTATCAATTGTTGCATAAGTGCGTAGACAGTGGCGTACTATGTCAACATTTGATGTCTGAAGGCCTTCCAAGAGCAGCCCTTCCAGAGACTGCTGCAACATGGCTGTTATTCCAGCTATACGCTACAAAGAGAAAGAAAATATAGTCATAAAAAGCCAAAATCAAAGCCTGTCATCATTGTTGAAGTAAATTCATCAGATGTACCTAACTTAGCTTTCTAGCCTTACTTGAAAGTACAAGAATTTGATAACTCCCAGGGTTGAATGACCATTAACACAAACTTAATGGGTTCCTGTCTATATAAGACAGGATTTATTATAATAAAGCTACAGGCAATTATTATCTTCTATATGTTGTAAGTTTTATCAGGTCTGCTTTATTCTGAGGAAGTAAGTCAAAAATTGTTCCTTGTTCAACTGAACCAGTATGTGACAATAAACAAACGATTTACAGTAAGTGACCAGGGATAACAATTGTAGCATTTATCCCTCCCTGTCAGAGACTAAACAGACAGCGTGTACCCAGCACTAATTGTTGAACAGCCACAAACCAATGACACTGAGTGACATTAGCAGACACCAGAGAAATTAAGATTCTTTCTGGCTTCTGCCAAACAGCTTCTTCAGTCTACACATATTTTACTTTTTGCAAACCATTTTTCTTGATCTCCCATGACATCTTTTTTACTAGATCTGACTCATTGCTATATACTGCAGGTATACTCCTGGCCCAAGATGCTCCCTATAACTCTGCATTTGAAGGAAGTTCAGCAACACACATTATGGTAGTCAGAGTTGAACTATGAATACAACCAGTAAAATTTCTTCTCTCCCTTTTTACATGCTGTATTGTGTCCATCCATCCTAAAATGATTCATGTACTGAATCTGCAAAGTCAGGAACCCAGTTTCTGACTGGTCATGAAAGCTACATTCTGAGCCTTAGTAACAACAGGTACAGGACAGAAGTCCTGGCAAACACCATTAAGGAAACCACGTGACAAATGTTTTCCCACCACATGCACTACTCTGCTGCTCATGCTCACTGCTACTCTTATCCAAGTTTGATAACTTAGCAGCCAGAGAAGTCTTGTAACTGTCCACATAACATGATTCCATGAATGTCTGGAGCTGAAACAAGTTTATACTGCCAACAGACAGAGACACAAACTGGAACTCTGAACTACCTCAATAGCTTGAAAGCCATTAAGAATGACACCCTCATGCTAATCAGTTTAAAGCATTACCCCATGTCTATATTCACAGCTTTCTTTAAGCACAAATTTTCATTTATTCCCTCTCCCCACCTGAATGAATAGAAGAAAAAAAAAAAAAACCAAAACAAAACATCAATTAATATTTTACAGTAGGTAAAACAGTACACTGGGAGATTAGTAACAGCTAGCATAATTTCATGAGAAGACAAACTCGAATATATTCAATGTGCCCTGTGTAGGCACGTTCCATTTATATTCTGGTCTGTACACTACAGCCAACAAAGCCAACATACATCTCTAGAACGAGACCTCAGTATCAGTAAGCAGATCAACTGCAAAATACATTAGGCTGACAAAAACATCTGTTTTATTTCCTATTCTTATTCTCAGTAATTTATGCTCAAGAAGTAAGCAAATGGCATAAATCTTCAGAAAAAGCAATAGTTCTAGTCAATTGATGAAAATGAAACCCATTTTTCCTCCATAAATTAATTCAATAAACTCTGTGGAAACAGGCATTTGTCTTCCAATTATACTGGTTTTGCTTGACTCTGCAAGTGTTAAGTGTCATGCAATACTTACTGGTCTCACTTTGTCTAAAAGGGGCATTCCTTTGCTTTGTACTGCATGAAATTGTAGTTGATTAAATTCTGTGGCAATTCTCTCTAAAACTTGTCCAGTTAGAAGTGGACTAGAAGAGATGATACAAAATGAGAATACAGTTAGATCCCTTCAAACCAACTCATTCTCACCTGTAACAGATAGACAGAGCTCTCCCTACATTTTTTGTAGTTTTAGTATTTTGAATTCTGATAGGTACTACTATATGATTGCAACCAAGCAATAATTATTTGGAGCACGCTACATGATTAGTGCTGTTTTGCAGCTCTAACATCAAGTGGGTGAAGCAGAAGCTGAGAGGAACATAAGCTCTTGCCTCAGCAGCATAAAGCACTTCCTTCTAGATGGCAGTTTTGTTATCACATGAAAAGTCAGTCTTAAGAGAGCTCAGAAACTGCACCAGGTGACCTTCACCATCCAGATTTGTTTCTTTCTTATGCTGTCATATAGTAAAACTAATGATAGTTATCTCTAGAGAAACACACCTGCCCTTCTCAAGTCCACACAACCCCAGTAATGAGCTGAATTTTCAGTAGTTCAAGTATGATCTTAACTGCAAACTTAATTCTGCAAAGTGCCTCACCTGACTGAAAACATCCGCTTTTGTCCCTCTAGGTATCAACCTTTCTGGTACACCTACACCCCACTACCATGTGATCCAGCACACTGAGCTAAAGAGACAGTCTCACACTGTGTCTTCCCTCCAGCTTAAATTGCACTTGCATCCCAGTCAAGCCTTTCAAGTACATGACTGCTACATCAGTTCCAAAACTGGCTGATCAGCATCCTGCAATCCTCAGCAATGGCAGAGGAAGAGGTTTGACTGGAATTTGTCACAAACCTTCCCTGTACTAAGTTTGCCTTACCTGCCTTCAGCTACTCTTGCAGCAGTCCTTTCACTTACACATAAGCAGGGAAAACAAGAAAAACTATTTTGTTTCACTTACAAATGACATTGGAACAAACTATACAGAGTATTTCAGGCATAATAGGATTAGTGACTTCTAATAAAATAAAGTAAAATAAAATAACTGCACACTAACTTCATAAAGCTTGCTTACTGAAAGTACCACAAGTAACTTGGAACTTTGGAGTCTGTTATACATTCAGTGAATGACTTGTTTGCAGAAGACTAAAACCAAGAAAATACTAAAATTAAAGTAATTTATCCCATCAGAGTTACATTTCTAAAGATAAATCCTACTGCGTGTAAATTCACCTTAAACAATATAATGGAATGAAGTTAGTCCCATCAATTACAAATAAAACTGAACATTGCAATTTTTTTACCTGTTCCCCTCTAATGAGGACAATTCTTTAGTGCCTTGGGAATGTAGAATCTTCTCAATTTTCTCAACAGACTGAATAACATGAATAAGTCTCAGGACACACATCTGTAATTAAAAAAAGATTTTTTGTGTCTAACCCCAATCCCCAATGACATCACGTAAAGAAAATATTTTAGATGGTTACGTAGTTCTTTGGGTTTTTACTGGTTTAAGTTTTCTCCCTTTATCTTAACACTTGAGCCATGTCTCAGTTGAAGTATTGCTCAATAAGTCCATAAAACACCACAAATAAATGTTTGTCACAGATGTAGGGCAGCTGTTCCTATCCCTCATGTTTTTCAAAGTTAAGCACAAAGACAAAAAATAGTGTGTCTACTGCCCATAAAAATTAAACAGCTGTACTTCAATTCCAATCATAATAAGTAAGAATATATGCTACTGCAGTTGGAAACAAGAGCAACTTTAAAAAAAAAAACAACAAAAAAAAAACCCAAACAAAACAACAAAATCAAACATATGTTTTGGACAACAACAGTAAAACAAATTTATGATCATCAAGACACTGAAAAATATGAAGTCTGTCAACCAAAATGTCAATCTATTTTACAAGTACAAAATCCTCCAATGTTCATCTAGACAGCCTAGAACTTTCTAAATTTCATTTTCTCTGGGTTAATGGCAAAATCAAAGTATTCCTAAGGATGATCTTTTAAAGGTGGTAATTTATCTGTTGTACCTTTTTTCTTCTAATGTCTTCTTGTTTAGTCATCCGGTCATCTACTGCTTGAATACCTTCACTGACACATGACTTAAGACTCTGTGAGAGAAAAAGTCAGTATTTGAAGCTTGCTTCCCATTTAAGGGTTGAGAAAAAACCTAAAAAAATAATCTAAACTTAAAATAAAGATTAATAAGATTATGAGACTAGTAAAAGCTACAGTACATCAAGTGAAAAAACCAAAAATACAACTAAATAACTGAAAGCAGAATGTGCTCCCTAAGTATTGCCACTGCAAATATAATTATTTCCACCATTCATTTAGTACCTTAGAGAGAACAAATGACCTTTGCCTAAAAATAGGCAATCAACTCATATGTTTTTATGTCTTGTAACTGAAGTTATAAATCAGTTTTAAATAGTATTTTTCACATAATAAGGATTTCTCTATGCTAGCCAACCCTGTTTTCTGTGAGACACAAAGGATGTGATATTTTGAAGGCACATTTATGCAGCAAGCATCCTTTTGAACTGGCTGCCAAGATGATAAAAAATTGTCTCTTTCTATAAATACCAAGTCAGTGTGGAAGATCCAGAATAAGATCCACCTTCAAGAGGGTGATGTTTCATGGTTAAATCACACACTGAGAAAAGTTAAGTCCATAAAGGGACTGTGCTGTATCTGAACTTTCTACCACCTTTAAGTTATTCAAATATTAAAATAGCTCCAAAATATCTCCATAGACTCGTCTTGTAAGAGTCTATTCTCTTTTAAATTTTCACTGTCAAATTTTAGAAACTCTTTATCTTTTGGTTGAAATGCACTATAGGAAATATAAATTTACTGCAATACAAGAGCCTGAAAACACAATGCTTCTCCTACTAGCAAGGTAAGTCATCAGTGTTCAAAGAGTTTATTTTAACAAATACTAACTTCAGTAGAAGACATTCTGTACATCACATGAGAGCGAGGTGAAGTTTACCAAGCTGTTGACAATGACTGTTTTGAACATACCATCACTTCTTCTCTTAACTGTCCCAAGGGTACTGAAAGCTGATTGAGAGCCTTGTCCATGCCAACCTGAAGAAATCATCATAAACACATTTATTACTTCTTTGATAAGATCATATATGAATTACTGACAAAGCCTATCATTTTACAGCTACTGAAAGAGAACTGAGAAAACATAACTTCCTTTATAATTTCCAGTTTTTAATTCAATGCAAAAATATGTTATCTCAAATACAAGCATAAAGATGTAAGACTCCTTTAACACAAAGCCAAAAGAGAAACAAAATATCCTCCTATGGAAAATTTTCCTCTCAGATATGTTAAGTCTCAGTCTTTGAATCTGTATAATCGAAACAATTACAATTTTCAGACACGAAGTTGGGGTTTTTTCAGGATACTCTGACTATATAAAAAGTTAAAAGATTTCTAAAGGAATCCTTCAGAACAGGCTTACTTTTATCATTGCTATTCTATTCTAATAATTTATTTCCTTCCATTTTAAAAGTGCTGACAGTCTGAAACAAAGTCTGCCCTGAGTCTAACTCCCTAACAAATCAGCTTTTCAAGAGAAAATGCATACATCTAAAACATCTACTACAGGCCAACAGCAATTCTGTAAGTTCTACAGGAATGGTGTCCCAGTGCAAGGATTAGACACCTCAGTTTAAGAGGTCTTAAATCATAAAATACCAAAATAAAAGCCAAATACTTTTCATATGAAAAATAAAAATCCCACTGAACCACATTAAGCCTGAACTACACAATACAACCAGTAACACTTACTAGATTTGTTGAGAGATTAACAAAATCTGCATAGTCCTTATTTATGAGTTCTACCATAGCAGTTTTAAGGAGTTTGTAATAGAGCTCTAGATCCTCTCTGAGCTCTTCCAACTGCACACGTTTCCTGCAGTCTGACACAAAGTGATCAACATCAAAATCCGCCTGAAACAGGAAGGAGAGAAGGATGTAAGTAAACAGTTCACACGAGGAACACACCCAAAATAAAGTACTCCATATGCTTGTGAGTTCACCAAACTAAAGCCCTAGGGGGCAAAAGGCTTCTTAACGCAGTAGTTAAAACTCAGCTCTGTAAAATACAGGAAACTTTAAAAACCAAACAAAGCACGGAACATCAGCCAAGAGTCGAAATTCAGTGCTGACAACTACCCTACGCTGTCCAAGCAGCGAGGCCTCTCGCTGTCAGTCTCAGAGCCCGGCCCGCCCGGGACCGGCCGCCTCCCGCATCCCCCGGCCAGTGTCGGGCGCTTCCCCTCGGCGCTCCCGCAGCCCCCGCCCGGGAAAGGCCGTGGCGGAGCGGTAAATCCCGACCAAGGCTCCGGGCCGCTCTCTGCCGCAGGGGACCCGCCACCCCCATCCTCAGGAGGCCCCTGCACAACCCTCCAGCCCCGGCGGCCCCCGGCGCACCTTCATGAACTCGTCCTTGTCGAAGCAGAGGTTCTCGGGGCCCCGCGGCAGGCTCATCCCGGCCGCCATGCCGGCCCGCCCCGCCCCCGCGCCAGCGCGGCACCGCCGAGCGCGGCACGGCCGCAGCGCCCCCTGGAGGGCTCCGGGCGGCGCTGCAGCGGGCCCCGCCGGGCGGCCGAGGGGCGCGGCCCTTGGGAGCCGGCCGGGGCCGGCTCTGCGGGTGGGGCGGAGGGGCTGGAAAACGCCTCTGGGATCGCCGAGCCCAGCCTGTGACCGAACGCCATGGGGTGCCACGTGCGGCCTTTTCTTAAACACCTCCAGAGATGACGACTCCACCGCTTCCCTAGGCAGCCCAATCCAATGTCCATGCACCCTTCCTGTGAAGAAAATCCTTCTAAATGTCCAGTCTAAACTTTCCCTGGCACAGACTGAGGCCATTTCCTCTCATCCTGTGGCTGGTTGCCTGGAAGAATAGGCTGACCCCCACCTGGCTACAGCCTCCTTTGGAGCAGCTGTACAGAGGAGTAGTGAGATCACCCGAGACTCCTTTTCTCCAGGCTGAGCATTCCCAGTTCCCTCAGCTGCTCCTCACACGACTTAGCTTCAGACCCTTCACCTGTTCCATCACCCTTCTCTGGGCACACTCCAGCACGTCAATGTCCTTGCTGAACAGAGACACCCAGGCTGGTCACAGAACTCAAGGTGCAGCCTCATGAGCGCCAAGTCCAGAGGGGCGCTCACTGCCGCAGTCCTGCTGAACACGCTCTTAGTGATAGAGGCCAGGATGCCATCGGCCTTCTTGGCCACCTGGGCACACACTGGTTCATGTTCTGCTGCTGCCAACCAGCACCACCAGGTCCCGCTCCACTGGGCCTCTTTCCATCCACCTTTCCCCTAGCCTGTAGCACTGCATGGGGTTGTTGTGGCCAAAGTGTAGGACTCAGCACTCAATACTTGCACCCAACTTTGTGTCCTGTGGATTTACAAAGGGTAAACTCAATCCCCTCATCCAGATCATCCAGCAGTACTACCACTCTAACCCCTAAAACACTAAACTGTGTCACCCAGAGCCACATCTAGATGCCTCTTGATTCCACCACTTCCCTGGGCAACCTATTCCAATGCCTGACCACCCTACCAGTAAAATTTTTTTCTAATATCTAACCTGTATCTCTCCTGTCTCAGGTTAAGAACATTTCTCCATGTCCTGTCAGTGCAGGCATAGGAGAAGAGACCAGTCCCCACCTCACTACAACCTCCTTTCAGGCAGAAAGCAATGAGGGCCACCTCTAGAGAAGAGTAAATAAATCCAGCTCTTTCAGCCATTCCTCATAAGACATGTTTCTAGATCCTTCACAAGCCTTGCTGCCCTTCTCTGGACATGCTCCAGCACAGCAATATCCTTGAATGATCTGGGTTGGCAAAGATAATATCCTTGAATGGGTTAGGTTGGAAGGGACCTTAAAGATCATATAGCTTTAACACTTATGCCATAGGCAGAGTCACCTTCCACTAGACCAGGTTGCTCGGAGCCCCATCCAAGATGGCCTTGAACACTTCCAGGGTTGGGACATCCACAGGGACATTCTCTGGGCAATCTGTTGCAGTGCTTCATCACCCTGACAGTAAACGCTTTCTTCCTGATACCTAAATCTAAACCTGTGGTTCTTGCCACCCTGAGATGTCAGGGTAGCTGAGCTTTGCTGCTGGTGTGGGTGCCTGGTGTGTGCCCCACAGTGGGCACCAAGTGCACCAAACTGACCCAGTCATGTAAAGCTGCGGGGCCCAGCCATCAGGGCCCACGGCACAAGCCATGGAGACACAGGGCTGCAGAGAAGGAAAGGGGCTCCAGGGGATGGAAGCTGAGCAGATCTGGTAGCCCACAGCCACATCTCCTCAGGTTTTATGTATTACCGGGGTGGAGGACACCCAGCCTCTATAGGCAAGAAATGCCAGGATCAGACCATTCGCTAAAGCAAAATAAGCTTTTTCTCATGTTTAAATTTATTGTAGTTTGTGTTCATGTGATCCTGAGTAACAGGAACTGAGTCAGAACATAATTTATTTCCCCCATCCTTTTCAGCAGAATCTCTTCTTGGGCTCTTTTTTCCTTCAAAATCTTTTGTTCGAGGTCACTGATGACTTAGTGAAGACAAATTTAGCTCTAGAAAGCCTCCCTGCTGTCACTTATGTTTCTGTTTGCATCTCAGGATGGAAGACAGCAAATGACCTCATTCCTCACATGAGCATTTTGTGGATTTAATTTTGTCTCAGTGAGCTCAAATGAGGAGCTATCCTAGTGACAGCTCCAGAGAGTTATAAAGGTGCATCCTGCACAACTCTTTGCTAGTTGCTCTGTGGATAATGAATAACAAAGAAGACTCCCAAGGCCTGATGAATGCAGACTCAGTGGTATGCTGGGCTCAAAACCCCCAGACCTCTTGGGCAGCCAACATTTTGACAGCTCCAACACATATCTCCCGTCCTAAGTTCTTCAGCACTGCCACAGAGCCTGGCTGGTCTGTAACCAGCAAAGATTCATGCCAGTGATTCAAGTCTGGCACTGAGTTTCTCAGGACATCCCTGAGTTGCTAGGAGTATGAAGGGCCAGGTGGGTCATTGGTGAGCATGGTGGACATGGGTACCTGGCTGGCTCCTTGTGTGCTCATTGCCCCCGCTTGCTTTCACTGTGTCCCTTTGGAAAGCTTTTCAAGACTGACATGATTCAGAGAGTCCAACCCCCTCAGAGATGTCAGAGGTTGGCAGGCGTGATTTATAGCTGTCATGTGTTGTCAGATGGAGAGCAGAAAACAATACACCCCACCTCCCAAATCTACACTGGCATTTTTGTGCGATAACTATGACTGTGCATGTCAGGTTTCTTACAGTGTGATATTGAAATGTCTACATTCTGGTACAGGAACAAAGCTACATTTTAATTTTAGCCATATTTTAATTTAATGAGCTGGATGCTTGAAGTTAAAATTTTAACCAGCAGTTAATGTTAACTTCTTAACAAGTAGTTACACCTACTTCTTCTAAGTGTACTAGATATGACAAATCTTGCACTAAAAATAATTGCTAGTGCCATTTATGGTTTTGTTTACAAAGCTCTAATTATGAATTTCTTTGAGGAAATAAAAAGTATGCTTCTAACTTGGATTTGTTTATTGATGAGCTCTTACACTCTTCATATTTATTGATGCAATTGTAAATTCAAATATGAAGTCTGTGGAACTTAACAATTTGCTAGTGCAGACTGCAGTATGGCACCTCAGTAAGTTAATGCTAAAACAAGAATTAGGAGTTGTAGGTTATTTCCACATGCCCTGTGTCTCTATACAGCCATTTTCACCTGGGGCAGTGGTGCACAAAGTAAGGTTTCTCTGAGAAGAGATAGACAAAGCAGTGAAGGAGCTACCCTAAAAGATTCCTGCAAAGCTCTCTATACTTCCATGACTTTTGTTTACTTAGTTCATTATTTCATCCCTTTCCTTTCCTGATTCTTGTTACTGTCATTCCAATACCTCCTGGCTTAGAAAACACAGTTTTAAACACTTTCTCCCAACAACAAAGACATGGCACCTAAGAATTTCTTGAAAACTTTAAATCACCATTTAATCTGCAGCTTTGAATAGCATATCATTAATGGACCCATTAGATGAATGAAGAGAGAGCACCTGAAAGTCTGTCTTAGTTATTATTGTTATTATCTGAATAAGGATAATGTAGGTACCTGAGAGTAGAAGAGCTACTTTTAGCTGTTGTGTGGCGCTGAATTTTAAAGATTCTAGGACCCTTTCTTATTCTCAAATAAAAAACATTACAAGGGTGGAATAATGAATGATACAACAAATTATGTTTAGGATAATTGTATTATCATTTTACTGAAGGCTGCCAGTTACCAATCCACTATCTTGGAAATACTGGTGGATACCACTTAAATTGGGAAGGATAGCATTTAGTTTTACCTTCTACCACATTCCTGAAAGTCGTCTCTGGTTTTATTATTTACAAGAGTTGAAGAAATCACCTACAATTTATGAAAAATGGGGAAAGTGTGACTGTGTACAACACATAGAGACAGATATACTACAGTTACTATGTGCTACAACACTCCAGGTACTGAGAAGCTTCAAAAATTTAGGTAGTATTAGGCAAACTGAGATGCCAGTGTTAATTATTATTTTGAGTACTTTGCCTTCCTAAGATGACATCTCCATCAATGTATCTTCTGGCCCTCCAGAAAAACTGAGTAAGAACTAGTCTATATTAGCTGCTTTCAGTAGATGTTAAAAACAAAGAGCATCAGTTAATAAACAGAAATTCTGAAGGGAGAAAATGACATTTTTTGAATATTGACATCTTACTGAGTCCCTTTATTTTATTTCCTTTTGGAAATTGAATTAAATACATGAAAAAGTGTAGAAGAGTTTATATACCTGACTCCAGGCCTGAACACTGAAGTCAGTGAGTGAATGCTGCTGATTTCTCTGGTTAACTGTCAGTAACCCAACACCAGAAGTGTTAATAAGCCTACTGAGCTGGTGAGGGTCTAGTCATGCTTAATGTCAATAAGTACATTAAAAAATACTTGGTCCTAAATAAACAAGCAAAAGAAATTTGGAAATTCCTCATGTGATGGAACTTGGAAGACAACTATAATATTGCAGTATGTCAAAATATGAATTTATATGTATGATATAAACATGAATCTTGACATAAAAAAGAAATTTTTAAACAATCATTCTGTTTAGCAATCTCCCCAGGGACTTGGAGAAGTTCCCATGGCTGCATCACTGGAGATTTTCAAGATGCAATTGGATGGGGTGCTAAATAATGACACCTAAGGCTCCCCTTCTCATGAAAGGTTGGACCAAATAATCTCTGGAGGTTTTTTCCAAACTGGCCCATTCTATGTTTCTGTGGCACATACTACAAGATCTGTAGTGAATGTGTGTAAAATGTAGAACTGCAGTATGAAATATGCCAGCTTAAAAGCAGTTTTGAACATATACCATCTTGAATTGTTTCAGAATTGTCCCTTTGCCCTGATGGGATAAGTACAGACTAATACTTTACATCAAAGATATGTTGAATACAGTGACATGAGAAAGGAGAGAGGCAGGAGGGGAGAAAAGGGAAGTGAAGGAGGTTTCAGCTCTCCCATGCTTGAGTTGCCATGCCCAGACAAGGCGTAGTGTAAAGGAGCTGCTTAACTTAAGACATCCTGCCTCAGGTCCCCACACAGCTGAAAAAAAGGCTGTGGTTTTCCAGCTTCAGCTCCTCCTGACATTCTCACAATGACAGTTAGGAAAGCTCTCAAAATGGAATTTAATTATTTTGAGTTAACCTGAAAATTTCTTCTCAGTTGTTGAGGTAGCTGGCTAATTGGAATTCAGTGGCATTACAGAAGTAGCGAGACTAGAGCAGAGATAACTGCCTATACCTGATTCAGCAGACTATTACCCAAATTTCAGGAGTCATCAATTTATTACCATCAGGAGAGGAAACAAATGGCAGAGTTGTTATTAATTTGATGTGCTTACTACAAGAAATTACAAAAGGCAATTTTTAAGACAGAACATTCAAACAACAGCACAATGTTGCATTGGTTTATAGATCCAGATCCCTTTTAGTTAGTGCTTTGCCCAAAAAAATTTGTTAAACATTTGGTCAAGGTTACATTATTCACAAGCAGGGCCATGAAAATGCTCATAGGGCTTGGACACCTCTCTTATGAAGAAAGGCTGAAAGAACTGAGGATTTTCAGTCTGAACAAGAAGACTTATAAGAAGGATAAAGGCTTTTTACCAAGAAAGGCCTGTAGCGTCAGGATATGTAACAATGATTTTAAACTGAAAGAAGGTTTATTTAGGTTGGATATAAGGAAGAAAAGTTTTTACAATGAGGGTGGTGAGGTAGAGGAATAGGTTGTCCAGATAAGCTGGGGATGCCCCAGCACTGGAAATGTTCAAGATCAGGCTGGATGGGGCTTTGAGGAACCTGGGCTAGTGAAAGATGTCCTGGCCTATGGCAGGGAAGTTGAACTAGATGATCTTTAAAGGTCCTTTCCAAACCAAATCATTCTTTAGTTCTGTAGTTCTGCAATGCTGTGACTGTCCAGAAGATCACTGCTGTTCCTTTTCTTTCATTCCATATTGTTTCTTCGGCATGTCTTATTCTGCCACGCACACCCTCCCCGGAACACTACTTAGTGAAACCCTTTCCTGCTTTTGGTTTATATTTCTCAGCATTTTCATGTTTGTTTTGCATTGTGATATGTATCTCTGTTTTGATTGAAAGTGGCATGGTTTCAGCCATTTGATTTCTTAAAGGAGCTCCATGGTTCCTTGGGGGAGCTCTATAGTTTCTTATAGTTATCACAAAGGAAAGATAACAGTTGTATGTTGCAAGTTCAGTGAAATTTAATCAAACTCACAATGTGTTTTGGAAGAGCTGGGCATCAGAATTTTTCACCTTTCTCCTTTTACTAATAGGTAGCTATTAGAGAAAGAGATGAAAATTTAGGTGTCCCTTGACAATAGGAATTATGAATTTTTAGCATTTTAGCCACTGGATGTCACCAATGATTCACAGAAACATAGAAATCTGTGCACTTTTTCCAAAGGGTAAAAAATCATTTAAAGATCACAAGATTTGGAGGAGAAGCATTTCCATCTGAAATGGGAACAAATTTTATTAGCCTGCAGGAAGCAGAGATCTGGTTGCGCTTGCCAAGTTTTGTTTAACTTGATGACTTTTAAGGTGGCAACAAATACTCTAAAATTCTGAGGAACACAACAAAAGGTGTTTAAAAGTTTTTTTGCACATTTCATTTAAGAGGTGTGAGCTAACCAAGCTGGAAGAGAAACTCTGCATGGGAAAATGTATGAGTGAGTTGTGGACCATATACCACGGAAATTGCATGTAATCTTGTACTTACACATGTGAAGCCCTTGTAGCAGCACCACAACAGAGGAAATAATGAAAAAGGCTTAGATGTGCCATTATTGTATAAACCAATTAAGAGGAAAAATACACATCTGAAGATTTTAATAAATGTGTTTTAGGATGGCAAAGCACCTTCTGGCCAACATCCCCATGTAAGTGCCACCACTGCTGTGCCTTTTGCAATGCAAGTCTCAAGAATACCAAATGACTTAATGCTGTCATGAATTTTGCATCAAATTAGCAACCCCTACAATACCTGTTACAGATGTGTGTAGGACTTCTAGACCTCTCTTCAAGAAATCCTAGAGAGCGATTTCTATTTATGCAGTGCGCATGCCAGATACCAGACATACCCCAGCTGCTTCAGATTTGCTGTGCATGTATAGATCAGCTGTGCATCTGCTGTGCAAGGGACTTTGTCTGCTGCAGTCCAGGCAGGGGTTTGGTCAGGTCCACTGGCCTCAGACACATTCCTTTTGACTGGAATGCTACAAATTTCCTGACATACCCAGCCAATCTTCTCAAGCACCATCAGTTGTCTGACAGGGGATGCCTGTTTTCTAGAAAGTGCAGAAAAATAACCAGACTCTGCTTTTTTTCTAGGGCATAAAATGCAGGAAGGAAAAGAAGGCATGCCAATCAGGAAATGAATCTATGAGCAAGAATACAGAGATATTTTACTATGGTTTACATTGGTTTAGGCAACAATACTCTAAATACAGGCTAACCATTCCAGTCTGGGGAGTGGCACACGTTGCCGTTATTAATGAACGTTGTCATTTCAGTCTTCGGGTTTTTTTGCTCTTTCTGTTTTGAATACTATTATTTTTTGGTTTGTCTATAATATTTTCTATTTTAAAGTTTTGTCCTGGTTTCTAAGCTGTAGTCATGTGAATGTTTTTGTGCTTATTAAAGCCCAGGCACAACTGAAAGTGATAGTGGTAGTGTATTCAAGGTGACAATTTTGCAGTATGTGTTATAAAACAAACTCAGGCAGATTTTAACAAGGCTCAATGTATTAACCACCTTGGTACAACTCTTATGACTTCAGATGGATTGTCTGAATTGAATAAAAGTTTAGTTTCTTAGTGTACAAAAGGACATGCTGTGCCATGAGGCACAATCAGTCAATGGATGCTGAACATAAGAGAGACATCTGTGCTTTTAAGGGACTAATCATTCACAGACACCATCCTCATAGCTCTCTTTTATCAGTGCTAGGGGCCAAGGACAGATACTACAAGATATGTTATCAGTTCCTTTGTGGGACTGTATCCTGATTTAAGGCCTTGGGGAGCTGAAACTTAAAATCTCAGCTCTGACATTAAGTTACTTTTTAATCAGAGACAATGTGCTTACTCTTTACATTTTTTAATGTACATTCCTGTTTATTTTAAAACATTATTCTGCACAGATAGAAACTTTAAGCTACATTATTTAAAAAATAGTCCTCAACTGAAAAAAAAAGAAATTAAATTTTAAAAACCCTAAAAATAATACTTCTAAACTTTATTTCAGTTAAGCTTACCCAAAGGCTCATAAAAATCATATTTGATTGGAATTAAGTTTGGCTGTTCTTACCAGGATGCTGTCAGGCTGCATCATTTTTTTCTGAGAAGAATTCTTAATCTTCATGCAGATGGGAAGTAACAATAAACACCATCTGCTGCAAATTAGGTTACTCTCTTAGCAACGAGTGAGATCAAGCTCTGTCTCAGCCTCCCATTTTCTCTGCTGAAGTACACACTGGTACTTCAACCTGTAACAGAGCAAATTATCAGAAACGAAGTGGAAATAAGAAATGAAAAATCTTTCTTACTCCCCTCCTGGCAAGATCCTTCCTGTCCCTGACAACCCCACAGTTTTATTGTTATATGCCAAAGGGGCCAAGATCTGCTCATCGGCCCATCTTCCTCTGGATCCTGCTTCTCCTGTGGGAGTGGGAGCAGCATCATGAAGTGCTGGCAATCTCTCGTGACTGCTAGGTGCTGGGAGCCAGCCCAAGAAGTAAATAGGATCAGCAAGGGAGGGCAATGTTTCAGTTGAGAGTGGATTTAAAGCTGCCTGCTGTTGGCAGAGCTCTCAGGGAAGAGGGCCAGTGAGACACTGCCTGGCTTCCCCTGGCAGAGCCTGTTCCCTGACTCGGCTGCCCCATGGATGCCCTTCTCCTTCTCCCCAGCTCCACCCCAGGACTGCTCCATGATTACAGCGTGGCAACTTGTTAAGGACAGCAGGTGTCAAAGCAGACACTTCTCATTAACTTGGCATGACATCTCTCCAAACAAAGCTCTCCTGCACCAAGACAAGGTGATTTTGAAAGACAATGGTCTGGTTTTTTCCATTGTTTTATACTGTGTCTGATGAGCTTTCTCTATTGGCAATGTTCACAGCGTCTTGACCAGGTTCAGGCAGCTGTTAATTCAAGTGCTGTGCAGATCACTGATTCATATACTCTCTTAGAAGATAAAAATCCATGAACTTTAGAAATCATTTAAAGCATCTTTCTGATGCAACTATATAAGGAAATGTTATATTTGCCCTCAGATCACCAAAAATACACTTGTAGTTAAAGGACTCAAGTCTGACTCATCACCAGGGGAAAGTTCTCTTTGCTCCTTATTCAAGTATTTGTGGAAAAACTTGCACATCTTGACAGTTTCAAGAACTCATAGAAATAATGTTTGTGCCATTCTTTTTTTGTATTTGTCATGCCATGGTTTCCAGTTAATGCACAGGTAGGTGAGTGTCAGCATTAGTCACAGGGAACCAACCTTTTGTAATATGCTCAGAAAATTTTACTGGCTCTCTATTGGATTTGGTAAATTAACACTGGAGATGATCCTAAAGTTTTAAGATCCAGCTAAATACTAAAAGACATATAGAATATTCAGTTCTTCTATGATACATCTCCTGAGCATGTACAGATGTGCTTATCAGCTGGTGCTCCTGAGAAAGGTAGATGTTATGAGCACATGTGCCACACCATCCACATGGCCATGTGCTGGTCCTGCAGGCCAAGCACTACAAATCTAATCTACTGATGCTCTGAGGAAATATCCCTGTGTTCCAGACATACAATAGGCTAGTTTGAGCTAGTGAGAAATAATGCCAGCTGCCCAGAAATCATAGGTAAATGTGAGAGATCCCTTCATTCTACCCAAGAAAAAATTTTGATTGGAAATAGACCATACCTGAGACAGATGGTATCCTGAACTACACATAGGGTTGTGAGTCACTGCCTTTGTCTAATGCTATACAGATAGAGAGGGGGGAAAAAAACCCAAACCACAAGACCATGATTTTCAATCCTCATTCTGTCCTTAGGCTAGTTTTCTCAGACTCTCACTTGGGCTACCAAATAATTTACACACAGCAATAAATGATTGGACATGAGCTTATATTTTCTGTTGATTCCACCATTTTCTGCTTGTCCTCTGCCATCTAATCTTTACAAATGGCTCTTGTCAGGATGCTTGTGCAGCCAAGAGCCTTTGATAAAAAAAAGTTTTCCTCTGGCCTCAGCTGCAATATAGAAAGACATTGCAATTGCAGATGAAATTTTTCAATCAACTAGTTTTATGGAGATTCTGGTTTAGATAAATGACAACATTTTAAAATCCATGCTTGAGGCTTCTTATGAATCAGATCCCCATAAAATGGACAACATTCAGCATCTGAAAAGCAAGACAGGCACAATCGTGAGTCATTTATTTAAAAAGTAGGACATATCTGTGCTTTACCAGTGGTGTAATTATATGCACTGGGTTAAGAAATTTCTTTTTATTAAAAAGAATTTTTACCATGCACCCTCCCGAGATATAAGCATAAAAATTAGCAATAGAAATTACCTGATTGGTCATTAAGTCCATCCCTTCACAGCAGTATAATTGCTGTGCAATAAAGAACACAAATTGCTCCGATAAGCCTAAATTTGTCATGGGGAAGACTAAAGGCATGATATGATTTCTTTATACAGATTAAAAGGACTTGTCCTGATGGAGTGGTCACCATTTGTTATATAAGAAAATAAATCTTTGTGCCAGAAAGGCAATGCCCTTCCTGACTCAGTTCTTCAAATGCAAAAACTGCGTTTTCATCTTTTCCAATGTCTTTGAATATACAGCTCCAGTGAGACATGGAAAAGATGTGCAGTGGAGATTGATTACAAACAGGAGTGTTAAATATCTTTTGCTATGAGGAACAACTACCTCTCCCTTACTTATCAAGGTTACTGGCATTGTCAACTTTCTGACAAAATATGTGTGGTCCTATTCTGCAAATCTGTCATGAGGAGCACTGGATATTTGGAGTTTTTTGCTGGGGCTCCCCAGACCCACACTGAGCAGGATTCTGGGATGCAATATTACCTGTGGCCTTTCTCTAAACTGACAGAGCCAGCTACGCCTGAGTCACCCCACTGTGGGACAGCTGCCAGTGTGAGGGAAGCATTTATATCAACTGTGCTCAGTGCTCCCACACCTGCTCCTTGCTGGTAATTTTCATTAAAAGTCTCACAATGTAGCATTTTTTCCCTTGAGTTCTTCTTTCATTTCTCTTTGTCATAGCCAAGTGGCAGAGAGACAACTGTTTCTCAGTACTTGGGGCCACGTACAGGGGATGAGGTGTATGTATTTGATTGACAATTAGAGAAATTAGGAGAACTTCTCAGACTGAGATCAGAGTTGCACACCTCCCGGATAGAAGGTGCAACCTGCACCCAACCTGCTTGGCTGACAGGTGTTTTTGAGAGTGTTCTCTGGGCTGCTGTCTTTAAAAACTCATGGCATTGAGGAAAGCCACATAACATATTGAATGTTACTTTGCATTTTAGAATACTTGCATCTCAGGTAAGGAGAGCAAGAGAGCAAAGATGTAGGTAGAAAAATAATGAAGGAGCCAGAGTGGTTTGATCTTACTAAATAATCCCATATACAGATGCTGCTAAGATGTCCAAGAGTGCTGTGTGAAGCATTTGAGGGAATGGAATCACAAGAAACAAACCTGGAAGAGTTCAGTACATCTGGAAATTCTGGATTGAACTCAAGGGAAGGAATAGTTCCTGCTTCAATTATGGGAGAAAGTCATGAGGAAAACAATGAGAAATTGGTTTTTTTCAAGGAAAAAAAATGTAATACTTTAAGCCTTTCTGAAGCTCACCTCTAAATTACTGCCTTCAAAATTCTTGGCAGTGCTGCGTCATCTGGTGCTCCGTGATGACAATTTCCCTCGCTGTGCACAGCTTGATTCTGCTTGACCAGGTCCCTTAGATCTACCTCCATTGCTTGATTGGTTTTGCACACCCCTGAAGTCTCATAAGCTGCATTTCACATGGCTGTAGTAAGTGATTCCCAACTGTGTATGTTGTCATCCACAGCAATGACATTGTTTGATAAAGAGAGAAAAGAGCCTGGGAGAATTTTCAAGGTAAAAGTACATTTTGAGTAGACAAAAATAGACTAAAGCCATCATCACACCTGCTTCTCTTCTCTAAAGTCCTGCAGATCACAGGCTCTAAGTGTCACACTCAGCAAGGACAGGAGAATACAGAAGAAAGAAACGAGTGCTATAGGCAGTATAAAAAAATACAAGGTTTAAATTTATTTCTGACTCATGGGCCCTAAACCATGATTATTTTGTACAAGTTGTGAGTTCAGCCGTGAAAGCACCTTGGGTCACCTTGCTACAAATAAAACTCATTGCTATTTTCTCCCATCATCTCATAAAGTATGGCAGGTGAAATTTCAGTTCTGCTCTGCTATTCCAGCTCTCTCATATTCTGCAACATCCATGTCCTAAAATGTTTTCTCTAATCCCCTCTTTAAATTAAAAATGTTTCTATAATTCAGGTTTTGGGTTTTTTTTTAAGATGATAGCAGTTGCTTGAGAAAGTCTGATTGACAGCTCAGCTGGCCCCACATTCTATCTTTGATGGTGTCTAAAAAAATAAGAATATTTATTAAATCCCTGAAAGAGACTCTACTGAAATCTTTCCCTAGATAACACTGGAAGGGACTCAGATGCCTCAAAGCAAATTAGCAGCCATAGATGTCAAAAAAGTATTTTCTTATGCCAAAAATTGATTGCAATATCCTCATTAAGTAAACAAAAGAACAAGACTTAGGCTTCCAGTTAGATCCAGCCTCAGCCAGATCCAGTGGCTATTTTAGCCTTGTGCTTATAAGAACCCTACCACATACCAGACCCTTCATTCTATCAAGCCAGCCCTCTGCAGCAGCCACTACTTGGAGAATTTAACTGAATATAATTGAAGATCCCTTTCCCTTGGAAGGAAAGACAGTTTGATATGCACTGTAGAACAAGTTAGTAGTGATGCTGAAGCAACAGATGTGTTCTTGTGGGATGTGCTGGGTTCACAGCTCCCAGATCTCTTCTGCAGTGCCCCATGCCAACATTGAGCCCATGTTGGGATCAGCACTGCCCTGTAAATATCCTGGTGAGGCTTGGGAAGCAGGTACCATGTGGAGTGGCACATTGGAGGTGAGCGAAGAGAACATGGGGGAGGTGGAATGGAAAGGATGAAAACAGTAATGGGATGGACTCTTTCCATTTGGTAAAGGTAAATGTGTTTATTTTAGGACAACTTAGAGCTCTGAAACCAAGTTTGGCAGATGGCCCAGTTTTATTTCAGGCCAGTCTTTACAGCACACATTCACTCCTCACCAGAGAAGGAGGAGAATTTTCTTCAAAACATCTGAGCTGACAGGGCCAGCTGGAAGCAGATAGTGTGGAAAAGGGAAAGCAGACTTTGAACTGGTCTTCAACCAGCTTGGATGATGGCAATAATGTAATTTGTTCCTTCAACTCAGAGGCTTTGCAGAGAGCAGTGTCTCATCAACATCCCAATTTATCTTTGTGACCCTAGGACAGAAATCTCTGCTTGCATTTTTTGCACTAACATCTCAGATTTTTGTTTGGTTTGTTTTGTTGTTGTTTTTAAAAGAGGGACAAATGCTCTAACAGCATTTGCTGTTTATTATCCTCCATCTCATTCAGATTATGGCTTGCAGCTTTTGCTCACTGGGGAAGTTTGCATAATAGTTTCAGTTCACTTGTTAACAGTAATTATTTTTTTCCAGTCTCTCTTTTGATGCAAGCTGAATAGCTTGGCCTCTAAGAGATGTAATTAGTGATTCCTGCAGTTTGCTGTGGAACGGGGCAATAGCATCATTAAATTCAAGATAAGTCTTAACTCGGTGTTTCAGACACTCACATAATGTGTTATGCAAGAAGGAGATAAAAGCTACACAATCCTGACCTTCAGAACTTTCCCCCAGTTATTTCTCCCCACAGCTTCAATGCAGAGAGGAAACACAGATTTCCCAATGCAGATGGAAGGACATCAGCTGCTCAGATAGCTCAGCTGGCATGTGGCTGGCTTGTGTGACATGGGATGAGGCTGCACAGCTCCCCCTCTCCCCCCACCCTTGGTCCGTGCAGCTAATGGAGTCTGGTATAACTTGTGCAGCAGCAAGGATGAGATGTGATCCTAACACAAGAGAAAGCAAATAAATAGTCCCAGCTTATTTGGATGAATTGTATCTAGAGAAGTCAGGCCATTCATTCAAGAGGTTTATAATTTACATGCATCCTCTCAGCTTGTTGATTGTCTTCTCTGAAAACCCATTTACTGTAACAACAACACTTGAAATTTTTTTAGCATTTACTCTCAGTAGATCTTAAAATTCTTAGTGTTATTTAAGTCTCATCTCACTCCTTTAAAGAAATCATGGTGATATTAATAGAAATAACTATTACTTACCTCATAGGGAAACCAAAGCATAGATATTGTAATGTTGTTTGTGTATGGCTGTGCATGAAGTAAATTATAGACCAAAGAACTGATCTCTGGTACCATGCAACTTTACCAATTCCCTACCTGCCCATTTTATTTCAGTAAAAAAGTAAATCAGTAAAAAATCCAATCACAATGAAAAATAGAATTTTATTTAGTAATATTAAAATCTACTGTTTAAAATATTATTTACTATTTTCATTTTATTCACACCCTTTCTTTGCAGATAACTAGAGATGATTTTAAAGCAACAGTTCCTGAAGTTTCTGTATAATCTCCTTTAAAAATCCTGGGTTTGGGACTGTCCTTTTCTCAAAGTCATATGGCAAACATCTGATTGAAATCCAAACTGCCATGAAGATTGATAGTAAACTACAACATAGGAGACAGGAACACGTTTTTAACAAATTTCAGTCCTATCCAAGACTGTTATGCAGAAGTGCATAACACTCAAGAAAATGGCAAGTACACTAAAACACATCACTGTTTTTTTTTCTTTCTGTCTTCCCTGACCTGAAAGCAATCATATAGCTGGCTGGGCATCTCCAGAGTTTCTTATCAAACCATCAGTTGTTCAAACTGATGCAAAGCCCACACAGTCATTCTTTGACTGTTCCCTCAAGTGAGGACATACAACATGTGTCCATTCTACAACCAGAAGTTTTAATAGGACTAATGCCTTGTCCCTCTGATATTCTCAGAAAGCAGAGAGAGAGGAGAATAGAAATGTTCTCTTCTTTCCTTATGTAGCCTTTTTTCACATATTTTTGTGTGGTGTATCTCTTGGTTACATACATATTGTGAAATGCAGTAACTGTCTCTTCCTGCCTTCCCTTTCATGTGTTTTCCAACAGTTTTTACTTCCTGTTCTTTCTGCTCTTCCATTCCAATTCTTCATTTTAACATTCCTAGGAGTCTATCCTAGATATCCCAATGGATTTTGGGACAGATTTAAAATACATTCTAACCAAGGGAAATCTCTCCATTTCTGCTGTAGATGGAAATAGCATATCAGGGACTGGCAGCTGGCATATCTGGTGTCTTCTTCCACAGCACATATCACACACTGGAATTTGGCAGCTCTGTACCATATGCTGATTTTTATCTTTGCAGAGATACAGTTCATTTGTGGGCCTTGTGCATGTTTCCTATTTTCTGAATTAGCCAGAGCTCTTTTAATTTTAACATCCAGACTGTCTAGTAAACATGTCTTATTACAGCAGTACCAGTATTCCCTTGAAGATAATATCCATTTCAATTTTTGCTTTTTTGGACAAGCTGCATCTTGCCTAAAAACTAAAACCCAGAATCATTTATTTAAAAAGTTCTTTTACATTCAATTGATTTTTCTGTTGTATCTAATGTATGATGCTTTTAGTTCATTATTCTTGCTGTGGCCAGTAGGCAAGAGGAATTCCCCTAAAGCTTATTACCATTGGGATCAAGCCCAGTGTTTTAGGATGATTTATGGAATACGCATGGCTGTACTCAAGTGACTGATCCTCTGTTTCTCTTCCCCACAGCTGCCTGTCCCACTGAAGAATGCACATTACTGGGATCTGTGATGTGAGAAGGACTGTGCAGTGTATCTCTTCCCAGCTTTGTTTTTGCCAAAAAGACAAAAAAGGTGAAAATCTCTGATTAGGTTGGGAGCAGAGACTGTTCTAGTGACATAGGTGAAGAGCAGCTCCACTTGCATTCCCAGGAAGATCAGCTACCAATAGATGTTAATGAGTTCATTAGCATCCCCATTAGTGTCTGACAGCATGTGATTAAGCTGCAGAGAGCACAGTGTAGGAGCCAGCCAACAAGCTAGGAGGAAGCCACCCAAGCCAGTCTGAAGAATTCTGCCAGGAACAGAGCATTGGGAAATACCACTGAGGTGTCAATACAAGTCACAATGAAAGGGATTGGACATCCCACCAGATCTGAGGGAATGTGAAATGGTATTTGCCTTGTTCTCTACTTCCTCAATATCTTCTTTCACCACTTCCCTCAAAACCACAAACTTTTAATTGATTCCCAACATGAAGCAGTTCCATGTAAGAGCTCTGCTCATCTCTGGATGATAAAGGCCATGGTCTTTCATTGTCTCTTCTCCTTAAACCACAGTTTAATGACTAGCAGCTCTGAGCAGCATAGCAAGGCACAAATGCAGATAAAAGTTCAGGAAAGCAGAGCCCAGTATCACAGACAATGTAAGTGTGACTGCCTTGTTGTTTTGGTGGTAGCTTTGGTCCTGTAGATGTTGAAAGCTGTCATACTACCCTGGGATCAGTACCTCACCTGAAACAGGTTTCTGTGTCCTTATAAAGACCTCTGTAAAATAACTGGATAGGGAGTTTTTGAAAGAACAGCTATGGGGATTATTAATCCATTAATTGCTAAGACATTTTCTTACACTTTTACCTTCTATTGTCTTAGCATAATTTTGTTACTACAAGAAAATGCTACCCAGTACTATTTCTTTTATTTTTTGCTCTCTTTCATGTAATAAACTGTGTTGCTGATGAAAAAACCATGTCTTCTTACCTATGATATAGATTCTGTGCATTAACTGTAAATCCTTACAGGTGGTAAGGACAATCTTTGACAACCAGAATAGAAAATGATCTAGACTTCATTCTGTTTCACAGAGAGGGAAAGGTGTATGATTGTTTGCCTTATAGTTCCTCTGTTTTCCAAGACCTAGCAAGGCTTCTCTCTTTGCATGGGAGATGGGTAAGAGCATCACTTTTGTGTGTTTCTGCCTTGAATGGCTACTCCATACCCAGGACTCAGCAGTGAGGAGGTGCAGAGGTTCAGATGCCACCAGCAGCTGCCTGGGCCAAGCTCACTTGCACAGGCACTTCCACCAGCCATGCTCTGCCCCGTCCAGTCGAGTAATCCCTCACAAAGCCACCTGGAAAAAGAGCTGAAGACCTATCAGAGCCCCTATCCTTCTTGTTACAAATTCCCATTCTTCTCAAAGGCAAAGAGCATAACCTTGCAAGCCAGCACACACACAGGCCCAAAAATCCAGAACTGTGGTTTCCCTTTAGGATAATGTAGCTGCTAAAAACACCTCCTCCACAATTGCTAAAGATTGTATTCTATAAGTTATTTTGTGCTCACCTAGGGAAATATCTTCTCCATGCCTTGCCTATTGCAATGACTTTGCAATTTGTGTGAGGCCTAGGCTTTATTGATTTGAAGGATTTCTTACAGTATACTCACCTCTTTATTTTTAATGAAGTGGCCTAAGAAAATTCTGGCAGCTATGTTTTAGCCATTTTCCCCCCAGTGTGGCTTAGGCACTATTTTTCCTGTAGTTACACCTCCTTTATGAGCAGCATATATCATCAGTTGTATAGCACTGTATTGGGGATACAACCTTCAAAAATGTGAGAAAGAAGCCAATTACTGTAGAAAAGATTTTGGATAGCCAAAGAAAACTGCCTTCATATACCAAACTTAGCTGTCTTGACAAGACATTAATATTATGTTGGCAAACCCTTTCTTTTTTCTTTTAATCTGTATTTTTAGTTCAGAGGCTACACTGATTTTACAGAAGACTAATGAACTAATGAACTAATCCAATCCGTGTAAAATTAGGGCACAAAGTTACAAAGAAAAAGTAATGAAAAGGAGAAGAAACATGAAAAAACATATTGTGGCAGGGACTGAGTTCCTATCACTGCCTGTAAGTCTGCCTGACACTTCCCAGATAAGACTGCTTTCTGATGACTGTAATTATATAACTCTTTAGCTGTTTAGGATGAAACATGCCTTGCTGGGTGACTGCCACAAATAGATTTTTTTTTTTAAGCCAGTCAAATACTCAATAACAGAAAAGAAACCCCAGGGAACCTTTCTCTGATGTTCACCATCTGGAACAGCAAATTCCAGAATGGTATCTTACAAACCAGGGCCATCTACAAAAGCCTTCTATGGATTATCATATATGTTGCTATTGACATAAGCAAATAAAAAACCCTGCCTGCTTCTTTAACCTAGTTAGCAGTTGTCTGTCCCTGGAAACCTCAGTCTTATTCAGTGACATATCCATTTTAAAAACCCACCGTTTCTGTGATGGGATGTGACAACTTCTCAGTTTTGCAAGGCAGTGCACTACATCAGATCTAATTTTCTGAAACTGAGGACAGCAAAGGTGACCAGCTTTGCTGGTGATGAAGATACGAGTCTAAACCACTCTATGTATTTTGATCCTTGCAAGAGGGAGCTGTGGTCAATGTTGTGAGCTGCAAATGCAGTGACACATCTTTTGGTGAGGAGGCAGACAGGCTTTGCATGTTAACTTCACAAGGTGACTGTTCCTTTGTGCTTTGAGAGCAGTACTCCAGAAGTGCTTTATGACTCCACCTGTCAATGGCTCAGATCCCAACTCTCCTGTGTAGAATTATGAGTTGTGTAAAAGCTGTCACTTTACCCTGAGCCTCTCTGTCTCTTTCCTCAGCCCTCAGTCAATGTGTGTTTGAGGCTCATTCTTGTCCATCAGTTCAGTCATGTCCACTCTTGGGTTGCTGTGAAGGATGGATGACTCCTCCTTCTGTAAATGCTGCCCAAATCCCTTAGCTTCAGCACCCTTAGCAGAAAGCAAATACCCAAAAATACCTTTCCCTGGGGTCTGTTATCAGTGATCTACTTTGGCTGGGTAACTTCAGGTCTGCAATTTATGACAGACTCAGACCTCATTTCCAGTGAACAGAAAGCGCCTGATGGACCAATCTGAGGCACACAGCCTAGAGAAAAGCCACAACAGTTTTAGGGACTGGTCCTCACTTCTCTGAAGTGTTTATGGGTGTCATGGTTTAACCCCAGCGTGCCACCAAGCCCCACACAGTCAGTCAGTCAGTCAGTCACTCACTCACTCACTCGCTCACACACTCACTCACTCACGCACTCATTCACGCACTCACTCACTTTTTCCCCCACCAGTGGAACTGGGGAGAGAACAGGAAGGGTAAAAGTGAAAAAACTCATGAGTTGAGATGAAGACAGTGTAATAGAAAAAGCAAAAGCCATGAATGCAAGCAAAGCAAAACAAGGAATTAATTCACTGCTTCCCATGGGCAGGCAGGTGTTCAGCCATCTCCTGGATCCCCCTCCTCATTGTTCCCCTACTTTATATACTGAGCATGATGCCATATGGTCTGGAATATCCCTTTGGTCAGTTAGGGTCACCTGTCCTGGCTGTGTCTCCTCTCAATCTCCCTTTCACCCCCAGCCTTCTTGACAGCATGGCAATATAAAAAGCAGAAAAGGCCTTGGCTCTGTGTAAGCCCTGCTCAGCAATAACAAAAACATCTCTCTATTATCAGTCCTGTGTTCTGCACAAATTCAAACACAGCTCTGTACTAGGTGCTGGGAAGAAAATTAACTCTACCACAGTCAAAACCAGATCAATGAATTATATAAGTGAATAAAGGGCACACTGCCTTTGCAAGAGACACATCTCAGTTTTATTAGCAATGGTGGAAAACAGTCATGACATAAACAAACTCACTAAAGCCATACTTTTTCTAAGCATGACTTCTGAAGCTGAAGAGGTGCTGAGCTTTTCTTGCTTTCTTTTTGCATTCTCAAGGCATCCTTCTGCAACAATTGGAAGCCAAAAGACATCAGATTTGTCCTTGTGTGAAACAGAAAATATTCTTGAGTTCTGATATACTGGTCAAAGTCACATTTTTAATATAACTTGCAAAAGGTCATTGGTTGTATATATACCATTGCCAGTTCTACCAAATCAGCTAAACAAAGCTGAAAAATCAGCTGGATTGTTGCTGGATTCAGAATGCTGGTCTATAAATATACCCCAAGCTGAAATTTTTGTTAGCAATAAGATTGGTAAATTGTCAGATTTTGAACAATTTCTGTAGCTCTTGCCTTCAGATCTTTATTTGATACTAAACTTTGGGAAATAAATGATTTTAAATAGATGGATTAAAACCATGAATCTGTTACTTTGATTGTCTGAATTTACCTGTCACATGCTTTTGCATTTTGTCAGATTTATTTATTATTATTATTATTATTATTATTATTATTATTATTATTCACTTGCAGACCTCATCAATTTCCAAGCTTCTGGTAGCATTGCTACCAGAAAAAGTTGTGGTGTGTCCTACCACTTGGGGTGAATAGAACTGAGCTGGATGTTGTTTTCATGAGAGGGTAGTTGATACAATTTCCAGACTGCAGAACTTCAGAGAGATGTTGTTCATTGTGATTCAGTAGTAAAGGGAAAGATTAACATTTCCATCTGACACGACATACACTACCATTCAAAGTCTCATTTCATGAACTTTCACTGCACCCTTTCAAAACACAGTGTACCAGACAATTTTAGAATTTAAAGCCAATGCCTTTACACAGACAGTTCCTCTTGCTGGATTAAAGACATGCATGCCTAATGCTGTGACTAACACTTCCCACCTTATGTCCTGAAATGCAGCATCCTGTTCGGATCATCTTTTGCTTCCTTTTTCTTCTCCATGGAGTTATATAAACAGCTTTTGTCTCTTATGGCAGTTTTGGCTCACTGCATTCAGAGCATGCCTGTGGCAACTACTACATGTAGCTCAGATTTCCTTCTGTTGCCATCTGCTTTCTACACCTGATACAAAGCCTGGCCTTTTAGCAAAATCATCACTGTGTGTGCTCTATTTTTCTCCATGAGAATCTGTTATTGTTCCTCGGAATTGCTAATCCCAATCACATCCATCAAGGACTTGGGGGTGCTGGTGGATGAGAGGCTGGACATGGCCCAGCAGTGTGTGCTTGCAGCCCAGAAAACCCAGCTGTACCCTGGGCTGCATCCAAAGCAGCATGGGCAGCAGGGCCAGGGAGGGGATTCTGCCCCTCTGCTCTGTTCTCATGAGTGCTCACCAGGTCTGGGATCCTCAGTGCAGCAAGAACGTGGGCCTGTTGGAGCAGGTCCCAGAGGGCAACAAAAACAATCCTAGAGATGGAGCATCTCTGCTATGGAGAAGAGCTGAGACAGCTGGGGTTGTTCAGCCTGGTGAAGAGAAGGCTCTGGGGATGCCATATAGCAGCCTGACAGTCCCTAGAGGTGGCCTACAAGAACCGTGGAGAGGGACTTTTCTGCAGGGTCTGTTGTGATAGACCAAGGGGCAAGGGTTTTAAACTTAAAGACGGTCAACTTAAATTAGATATAAGGGAAACTTTTTACGATGTAGGTAGTAAAAGACACACAGATTCCCCAGAGGGCTGGTAGATGCCCCATATCTGGAAGCATTCAAGGTCAGATTGTATGTGGCTCTGAGCAGCCAGATCTAGTTGATGTCCCTGCTCATTGCAGGGGGGTTGGACTAGATGACCTTTAAAGGTCCCTTCAAACCCAAACTGTTCTATGATTCTATGTGACTTGTTTATTTAATGTCCTTCAGTTTATTTATAGCTAATTTGAAATCATGAGCAGCTCCTTCCTCATGCAGCAGAGTATTTGAGCATGGAAGCTGGTTCACAAAATTGCCCTGAGCAGGATGGTTCACAGAGGAGCTTTTCTTGACTCTGCATCCAAATATCTGGGCAACAGAAGATCTAAATAAGATTCCTCCTTCCCTAGACTTTTTTTTTTTTTTTTTTTTTTTTTGGTGGTTCTGCACTAGACATGCAATTTCTGCGCTTAAAAATACCATTGTCTCTTTGGAGGCTACTTTAATTGTATACTGAAAGTACCTGAGCTGGAGATCGTGTTTACTTGTCTCCATTCTTGCATAAAGATGCTTTTTATCAACAGTTTCTGTACAACCTTTTTACTTTAATTACAAGAGGGCTATTGTACTAAGTCAGAATAAAGACAACTCTAACTTGACATCATAGCTCTCATACTGGTCAATACTAGCTACTTAGAAGAAGAAATTGAGAAAAATGGCAAATATGAAAGAATCTTTATTCTATTTATTGATGCATCAGCATCAAGTCCAGGTTTTTGGACTGGGAGGTTTTTTTCACCTTCAAAATTTAACTAGGCTTAAGTTAAATGTCCCATGGCCAAATTCCACATTAATGAATATATCTAGCAAGACTTTTTTTACCCATTCCTGCTTTTGTCTCCCTAACACCTATGCCAAAGAGTTACATGGTTTCACTACCTGCTGTGCAATAAAAAGCACTTATATTTTTATTATTTATATTTGCTACTGGCTATTTTGGCCTTGTACACCTTAATCTTTCATTATAAGAAGCAGTGAAGATCTGTTGTCCTTTTCCAAGCCATTATAATTTCATAAATGTTGATCCTCTTTTCCCTCAGTCATCTCTTTTCCAAGTTAAAATGCTCTGAGCTAGTTCCATAGCTTTGAACAGACTTTCTTTTGTCCACATCTTTTACGGAAAAAAAATATTTTCAGAAAAAGCGTAGGCACACTGTAATAATCCAATTAATGATGGTTTCTACTTGTGATTCCTGTTCTTTTTCCCCCCAATGTCAGTAGCTAAATTAGAGCTCATTCACTTGTATGTATACAGAGAAGTGTTGTTCCTGTATGTGATACACTGGTCTTTATGTTTTACCTGTTATTATATCTCACAGCTATTCAACATTGTGAAATCCCTCAGACACTTTTTGCAGTCAGCCTTAGAACTGATTTTACTAAACTATTTTTAATCATCACAAAAAGTTTTTTCACCTATACATACACTTTCCTTGTCTGTCTGTAACTACTTCCCAAGTCTGAGCACATTATCTTTGGGATTCTTAGTGGTAATTTCCCTTCTCTGTGAAAAGTGACCATTTGTTCATCTCTTCTTTTCCCTATGTCATTAGCAGATTTTAAATGCAAGAATGACTTATCTTCCATGCCATGACAACTATATTTGTCTAAGAGCTTTCCGTGAGAGCTCACTGAAAGCACAAAAAGGAGCAGTGCAGCAGCAGCAGCCTCTGAAAAATGGGGATTCAGATTACAGAAGCAAAGCATCTGGGTCAGCTGGAGGGAGATAGAGCTGCTGAAGGTCACGACAAAACAGATGCAGAAGTATTAAGGAAACCTAAAATGAGGTCTGTCTGAGAGAAAATCAGCTGGAGAGGCTAAATGATCGGCCCATATCAGGTCTTGCTCAGAAAGCTAATTCAGATTAAGCCATGCAATGTGAATGTGAAGAATTATATTAGAATCATGTCACAGAAAAAGAATTGGATTACTTGAGGGACATGCTGTATGTCTCATTCCTATTTGATTGTCATTTTATATCCAGATTAGTGCTGTGCTCTTTAAGACTTACTAGCATCTCATGACCTATCTGAGTACATTATGAACCTCTATTTAGAAGCAGTCATTCAAATAGCAGAACACAGAATTTCCTCTGGGTGACAGCTCCATGCCTAGACCAGTCTTCACGACCAAGCCTGCTAGCGTATATTGATGGTACTTTGTCCCAAAATTGCATATTAAAAACAGTTCCTCTTTCGGTGGCAATTAATTCAGAGGAGGAATAGCACTTGGGTCTGTCCCACAATAAATTTTGAGGAGCCAGAGCATGAAACTGGTTTTGCTTCAGTCTGTTAGTGATGAAAGGTGCCAGCAAAGATGCCAAAGATTGACTGGATAGGAGGGAAAACATCATTCACAGTCCACCAGCAAATGCATTTCCAATGGGCTTGCACTAATGACTGAAGACACATTTTTTTTGCTTAGTGAGATCTTTCACTCAGCCTACTTGATTTTGTCTTTATGCCACTGCTTACCTCTGATCCAGCAGATTTATACATTTCATCATTTTGAGAGAGAGATTGAAAAATTGTTTTGAAAAATATTAGGAGCTGCTTCTTCATTTCCCAGCCCTGGCTTGTTGTATGTGCTGCCTGTTTCCCAGCCTTGGCTTTTTGTATGTGCTGCATGCCCAGTCCATCTTTGTAAAGGTCCATGGAGCTTGTTGCCACCAAGTTGTCCTTCTCAGTAATAGAATTGTGGTATTTTATCAGATGTATTTTTATTCTCCAAACTTACATTTCCAACTGCTCCTTCTGCAGTGTTAACACATATTTTTAAAAAGGCAAGGAAACAAATATACTACATGATCTATTTGCAGCAAAGCAATGTCTGACTGGAAACTTGAGTTTATTAAAAAATGTACATGTTTTAGTTGACTGAGACAGGGCTTTAACCACATATCAGAAAATTCCTTCTGTATGCGTAGTTATGTGACTGACAGAATTACAGCGAAAAAGAGTTGGCATTTCTTTGTAGAGTTTTCTCATGTGTCATCACAGAAATGTACCTGGTTCACCTCTGAAGGAATGTTTTTTCTGTGTAAAAAGACAGTGTTTGTTATGATATGCAGCTGTGCTGTGCTAGTGGAGGCTTTTGTTATGCTGTGCACAGAGCCAGAAACTCTTTCAGTTTGGATGACTTTAATTAAAATTTCAGATAACAAAGGCAGAAAAAAATTCTATGTCTGAGAAAATACAGCATGTGTCCGTGTGTCTTCTTCTCAGACTACTCCCAGAGGGGTATTAGCTTGAATAGTTAGACACTGGAAAGGTTAATTGTATTTCCAATGCAAAACCTTTGCCTTGAGCATCTTTGTCCCCATCTTTCCAATTTAGTAAACAGACATCCAGAAACCTCCTTGCCACGTTCTCTGCCTTTACCCAAACATATTTGCTGATCAGTTTTCATTGGGAATTTGATGACTGGAGTTGAAGATATCCATTCTGGGAATACCCTTTCATTCTCACCCATCACCCATTCATTCACAATTTCCAGACAATATCTTTGTGTTTGGGTGAGTGTGGGAGGGTGTGAATTAGTGAAGTAGGCAGAAGGTGAGAGAGTCAGACTAGCAGAGGGAAAAAGGCTGCTTGAAACAGTGACTATTTAAAGGGGGTAAATAATGTTGAGTTTAAGTGTTTGTTTGAAAAAAGGGGCAGAGAAAAGCAAAAATGCTTGAACTGAGAGAGAAAAGGGCAAAAAGAAAGCAAATGATCAGAGAGAATGAAAGAATAAAGCTGCAGGGGTAAAGTAATAGAAGGGGTGAAAGCCTAGGAAAGTGGTATTTTAAAACCCTCAGTATTTTCATGAGAAAACACTTTGGTTTTATGGCCATGCCTTACTGAATGAAGTTGGCTATGCTGCCAATTAGTTTCTGAGAGTTTACAACTTGTCCTCATTGTTCACTGCACTTTTCCTCTTGTCTCCACTGCAGTTTCATTTCAGGAGCACAGGTGTAAGTCTCTTTTCTCTTGCTGGAGTTCTGGGAACCATGACCTTCCACCAGCATCTCACTGGACAAGCATAAAAAGCTTCAGGGACCATCCAAGGCAGGACAGGCAGCAGCTGTCTTTAGACAGAGCTTCTTCAGCACCCACACATGTTCCTCAGAGTAATAACCCAGCTTATCAGGATCTAGATTCATCTTGGCAACTGCTCACACATTCTCACAATGGCATTGTCGCAGTCTGGGGCTTCAGAAAACATTCATTTCTCTATAGCCCTTTAAAAGGTGGAAATGTATAGTTTTTCAGAGGAGATGGTGTGCTTTCTGTAGCATTTTGAAGTAGTAGGGGGGAAGGCATCATTTTTCCTTGAAAATTATGGGCATTTTAATATTCATTTCAGTTGAACTCCATTTAGACACTTGAGTGTTGTTCCCAAAGACCACTCAGACAAAGATCTTCCCAAGGCCATAGGATGTTGTGCAGGACAACAGGAGCAGCAGTTTTGAAATATTTTTTTTTTGGCATAAGGAATAAAAATAAACTTTTAACCAAAGAAAGGAGAAACCTGAAAATTCTTTCACTTTTCCAGATGAAGAAAGCATAAGAACCCAATTCCAGAGCTCCCTGAAAGAAGTGGTGAGCTTCACATTTATTCTGCATGTTCCACAGTGGTGTCTTAGCTCTGTCTTTAATATGAAAGCAAGGTACCTTATGACTCATTTGTTTAGCATCTAAAAGCTCCTTAATTCCTCACACCCTGTAAAAAATCTGCAGTGAGACAACAGCAAAAAACCCTGTAATTTATATTAAAAAAAGGGGTAACAGTGTAGTAGTTTCCTTAGGCATAAATACTTCAGTAAGAAACTCTGGAGAGCATTTTTATTAACAAGAAGAAAAGTAACAATAATAATGATGGCAAAAATGAAGAAATACATTTTCTTTATACAAAGGAAAATGTATCTAGAAATTTCCTTCCAACAGTGACATTCTTCTAGGGACATGCACTTATTGTGTTACATACGTATCTAATGAAATCTAGGCAACCATGCTCCAGTTTTAGATATCTGATATTTTTAATAAACTGCAAGAATAAAATCCATCTGTCAATAGCATGAAGGTCTTTCAGGGGCAGGTTTATTAATGTTTATTCCTGCCAATGAGCCCTTAGTCACATGAGGAATCCTAGTTAAATGAACCAGAGAATAATGTGAAACTTCTGCACCTCTACAGATAATTATACATAACTTAGTGAAGAAATCTTAGCAATATTTTCTTTGTTCCTTCTGTTATTGAAGGTGTGGCTAAGCAAAACATTTATAAGTCACATATACAGATTTGTAAACAGTGCCTGAAATTAAGGTTTTAAAGTCAATTTCTATTGTTTTTGATCCCATCGTAAACATGAATGTTAATTTAGTCCTTGTGTTGACTCCAGCTACTAAAATAGAATGCAGTCTGCTTATCAATAATGAAATGCTTTCAGTATCAGATTTGCATGGTACAATCCTGAGTCTACATTTTTCCTCTGGCTTTGAGCCCTTTAGAGTTCCCTTCATGATTCTAATGGTCAATATATGTTTTAGATTCTGCAGCCCTTAATCTAATTTTTCTTAATATTACTGTTGTTATTATTGCCAGATATCCTTTCTTCTTCAATGAGTTCCCCCACTGACAGAAAGAATGATGTGTCAGGTTTAAGAGAAAATTTCTGAAGTCCATGCTTATAGAATTATTCACATCTCTCTTCACTCCCTCTCACCCTTTCTTTTCTCAGATACAGGGGAGGTAAATGATTAATCATGAAGTTGATTGCTAAAAACAAAAATAACATCAGAATCCTTTGATTGTTTTTATTGTGCAGTAAATTCTTACATTTTAATGTTTTTTCAGTGCAAATCACATTCTGTTCAAAACTAACTGCCAATTTCTTTCTAGATTGGAACTGTGAGGTATTACACTGGGGATTTATTTTGATTCTGGGGTTTAGATACGTGCTTTTTCCTTCATTGATTTGCCCCTGGCATTTCAGGTACTTATCTCAGCAGAATCATTGACTTAGGCTAAGACAACCACAACAAGCAAATACAAAGATACACACCCACACAGCAATTTCTGCCTGGCATAGTACACGAATGACAAATGTTCTTTTGCCTGTATATTATGCCAATCACCTGTGTTCTACTTATCATAGTTTGAATGCTATAATCATTTTCCCTTTCATCAGGTAACTTTAACAACCTCTCCACTGCTGCAACAACAATTTAAGCATGAATGCTCACCTATCAGTGCTCAGACTCACTCTGAGCGAGCTAGTGCTCAGCAGAAGTGTGAGTGGGTATACAAGCATCAAAGACGATTTTTCTGGTAGCAGTTTTTCTCTGAGTCACATTCTACATGAATGATGAGAACACAGATTGAAAACCCCTCCTCTAACTTGATTCTGTATGTATTCTCTATTTTTCCAGCCTACAGTTGTAGGCAGACATCATTAGTGTCTACAGAGGAGGTCATAGCTCCAAATGATGCGAAATACAGTAGTTGGGAAGAGCATCTGAAGTTGTTTACTGTCTCTAAAGAGAGTATTCAAATGCTGTGACATCCACTCACCAGCACCTACAAAGGAACTAAATGAATATTAGATATTTATCTTGAAAACTAGGTCGAAATTTGTCCCAAATACCAGCTACTTAACCATGCTTGCATGCTTTCTTTTGAAGCATCCCTGGCAAGTAATAGGAAACACGATGAAAAAAAAGAGATTTTGCCTTCTCATGTGCTTAGCCCATTACCTATTTTCAGGTCTGGGGACTATTCATCATCAGAATTTTGTTGCTCAAAGCCATCTTGATTTTGTATTTGAAAAACATTTGCAGATGAAGCAAAGAAGCCTGTTTCCTGCAGTGAACACTCCTCTCTGTGCTACTTTCTTGTTTTCTTCATGGTGATTTTTTTGTTTTTAGGGGGAAAGGCAGCATTTAGTTGAGTATCACTATAATGTTTTCTAAAAGCACTTTCCATGATTGAAGAGACCACTGCTGGATTCCTCACAAGCCAGCTTGGTAGCCTTGCAACAAGCTAAAAAAAAAAAAATAAAAGTAAGGTAATGAGAGAAATCTGCAAACTGAAATAATTCCCCACATTAATAAATATTTCAAGTCATCCCAGTAATGCTACAATTTTCTAAGAATACCCAGAACCTTTCATTAATGACCTCTGCTAATGCCTTTTACTGGCTGGAGTCGTTCCTCTCCGTCGCGCTAATAGCAGCATGACAGACAGGCAATAATGGCATCCTGGGGGCTGCAGCTCAGCCGGGTTCTTGCCGGGGACAGCGGGCTGGAGGAGCTGAGCCCTTCCCTTTGTGAGCGCCTGGCGTGGCTCTCAGCCAAGGATGGCTCTGCAGGGCTGGCCAGTGAAGGACTGGTGCCCACGGGACAATAGGGATGATCCAAAGAAGGGGAAAGCTGAGGCAGCCCAACTGCTGCTATGAATTATGTGGGGGACTGAGCACACCCATGGCAACTTCAGCAGCAGGGAAACAATGGGTAAAGGTTGTGAGAGCCCCTTTCTCCCCACCTCAGCTGCTGCAGTCAGGAATATTGTCCAACATCTATAGCTAGCATTTACCTTTGGTATTAATGTTGGGAGCAACATCTCCTAAGAACACAAGGGGCTAGGAGCAGAAGTTAGCTATGTAAGGTTAAAAACACATCCAGATTTTGGTAATCATGACCCAGTCATCATTTTGGTCCCTATATGCAGACCAAATATTCTGAACACTTCTCATGGAATATTTCTGATGCATTTTTCTGATATCTGTTGAAAATGTAGGTTTGCTCCTGGCCCCACAGAGTCCACTGAGGAGTGGAAACTGTCATCATCTAAGTGGGGAGGAAAAGGCTGCTGCCCTGTTTCATGCTCTGGGATACATTCATTTGAAGCAGATGTGGGGAGGGGAGGGCTGAGAGCTACAACAGCACCCTGAAAGGCCCCTGCCTGTCCCCAGGGCTGGCTGAGAGCCTGTCATCAGGGCCTCTTACACTGTAGGATCTTACTCTAGCACTGGCACAGAACTCACTGCAGGACCCAGCCTTATCTCTGCCCCTGGGAACACAGCTAACTAGTGTCATTTTTCAAAGTGCCTTGCCCAGTTTTCAATAACAACCCTCTGTGGGAGACTTTGGGACCGCCACTGACATTGGGGCTGACAGCTCCACCCAAAAATGCCCATACTGCCAGCCATTCCCAAGGTCAGCCATTCCCAAGCTACTGTTTTCCCAAGGAAACAGGGTCTAGATTAGGTTATGCACTGGATTGCCTGTGCATGGCCATTACAAGAGGGAGGTGATTCTTGGGATCAGGGCTTGAGCTGAACCTGAGCATAAATTGTATTAAGTCGGCAGATTGATGGGGAGCAACAGTGATCTCTGAATTCTTGTTTGAAGCAAAATTGCGTAAGCTCCCTCTGTGTGCCAGAAACAAACCTGACACTGTGATAGATGGGTAATGCAGTTGTTGACTCTCACAATTAAGAGGCAAATATTATGTGTCTATGTTAACAGAAGTTTTATAGATTTATAGTTATGTTTTACCCCCCCTTGCATTGTTATCATGGGGTGGCCTGGGTTCAGGACATTTGGGAGGGTCAGCTTGTTGCTGTGGCAGCACCTGACCTCCAGTCAAGATTTAAGGAAGTAAACTCCACCACTGGACAGTGAAGAAGGAGTCGATGGACAGAACTTTGAGAGGGGCTATGGGGTTAAAAGGCAAAACCACCATTGTGTGGACAAGCACATGGTGGGGAAAATCCTCTGCACCCAGCACTGTAATATTTTCTCTATTCAGTCTTCTGTTGTATTTTTATAAGGTTTTAATAAACCTTTTACAGTTTTTAGAAGTGATTACCATTTCTCACAACACCATTCCTAACATTATCCAGCACTATCTGTGTCATGCAGGAAATTATTGACAAACAACTCCAAGTTATGCAATACAAGTCCACCTGGTGTGCACCTCACACTGTAATACCATTCATCCATTCACAGTATCAGTGTCTTTTCAGATAGATGCCAAATTGTGGTTGCAGGGGTGTTTTTTTTCATAGGCTTCTGGTGTGAACATCTTTTCTTGAAACCTCTCATGAAAAAAATGTAAGTCTATAGCTCAGCATGATCAGTTTTCTTACAGTCCTAAAAATAGCTTAGAAGCAAAAAATTTTTCAGACCTAGTGAACTGAGTTTGTCCTCCATATTATCTTTAAATATACACAATTAAGGGAGAAGCTGAAGAAGCAAATTTAGAAAAATAGGACAGGTTCTCTTAACAGACTCTTAACAGATGCCTGACATCAAACTGAGGTGAAATCAGCTCTGCCTGTGTATTGCATCTTGTAGGGAGGAAGAGATTTCTAAGCTTAAAATGACTGAAGGACATCTTTGCTTACTCTACACTGAATGACTTGGGTCCTTTTTCAAGTGGCAGTGGCCAGCTAAAGTGATAGGTAAGGAGCAATAAAGGTGTGCAATCAGAGATGCAGAGCTCACTCTCCTGGCTAGCACCTGATTCAAAACAAAGGGCCACATCTACAGATGATAAAACTAATTTCACTGTAACCTAAGGGCAACACTGGTCTGTTTGCTTACAGGACGTGGCCAACTGTGTTTCCCACACATTCTTGAGTAATGCACTGCAGGCTATCACAGACTACAACTTCCACTTCAGCTTTGACTTAGCACTTTATAGTATGCCACATCTGTACCTTTCAAAGAGAGGAACAAAAAGTCAATACAGGCAAAGTTCTGCTTAGCGAGTTTCAAATGTTCCACTTTTGGATATATTATCTAGAAAAAATACTACCTGTAAAACCCACTGAAGTGTTAAATTAAAGGATTTTTCTTCTTGATTTTGACTTTTGATAATGATTAATTGTTTTTCTTAAAATACCGCTCTTGATAAAGATTGTTACCATGCAACAACCTTGTCTGTAGTTTTCATAAAACATTGAGCTATAGCAGTCCCTCCACAGGGAAGTTTAAATGTTTAATAAATGCACATAAACTAACCTCACCACTTACCCAAAGAACAGAAGAGTAATTCTGTGTTTCCGGTTTTACGAAAAAGGACAGGATCCTGAATGTGCCAGTCAGTGGAAGGAGCAGCTCTGGTTGTGATTCCTGACTGTGCCCCTTCCTTCTGGAAGATGGGTTCCTTGCTATTTGTCTTCCTACATGCTGCTGTGATCCCAGGGATATTTGTCATCAAAAGAGGGATCGCCTTCATGTCTAGCATTTCACAGAATTGAGTGCCTGATCAGTCCAAATTTGGATTAACTTAAAATCATTAAAAATAGCTTTTTTTCATTTGGAATGTTTCCACTGAAAGCTATTGGCATTTTCTAAAAACTGATCGAAATTCACTTCCAAGTGGAATTGTTGCTTTAGTACTTAAGAGAGATATTTGGACTCAACCAGCTATAAAAAGGCAAGTTGTTCTCTGACCACTGCTGAGTAATTCATGCATCTAATTTCTAAATTGATTTCTCTTAAATTACATACAGCTGAAGAAGTCAGAGAGCCAAAGAAATTCTGTTTTAGTTTAAAATCAGAAAGTCAAATTGGGACGAGACTGAGAAATCAGATTTCAACACATCTCCCCCAACAAATCAGTTGATCTAAACTGTGCTTGCTTGAATTAAGTAAGAAAAATAAATTTCTAACATATAATGGAGTTCCTTAGAAACTTTGTATCAATGAAAATATATACATTTAGGTAAGGGACTTTGTGGAAGTAAGGTCTCCTAAAGAGTTCTCATGTCAAATTTACTCATTATTGAAAATTATAAAACTCTTTTGCATCAAAGGATCATGTTGGATGCCATCTGTGATGCATAATAATCAGCTTTGAATGAAGCTTTGGACAATCAAGGTAATTTTCAGCAAGCTGGTTTCTTAAGGAATAATGAAGATTCGTTCAAGACAAAACTTTTTACAGGAATGTGTCAGTTCTGACATATATTTTTACCCTTAAAGTTTTGAAATTGATAAAAACATTTCATTGAAAGTATTTTTCTAATTACAGCATATTTTTATTATGTTTAGAGAATTTCCCCATGTTGAAACACTTGTTTATTACTCAATGGTTTGAGAAATATAAGTATGAAAATTGTGTGGAAATATTTCAAAGGTTTTGAAAGAAAAAATTGGCAAAAATGAAATGTCTTTCTTCATTTTTTTTCTTTAAAAGCCCAAAGAAGTAAACAAGCAACCTCTAAAGCCCACCAAATTGCAGGATTTAACCTCTTGGTCTATAGATAAAGTAAGTTCTTTTATTTGTTTGCTTTTTCTTAAGAAATCTGAGTCAATATATCTGCATTTAACACAGAAGTTAGTTTCAAAACACTGATTAATATTAGTACTGTTCTTTTTTTTTTTTTTTTTTCCAAAAGACTCTGATTAAGTTGTGAAAGAAACCAATGTTTTAAAGTTCAGCACCAGGAGGAAATTACAGATGGTGCATCAAGCCCATGAGAGCATCTCTAACAGAAGGGAATGGGCTTGTAATTATGAAAACACAATAAAGGTCTAAAAATTCCTGTATGAATTCCATAGGCTGTTCTCAGCCCTCCAGCAAAAATTAGCACCAGGGAAATTTCTGCAGCTGAAAGCCTCAAGCCCAGTCTCAAGTTCTATTCTTAAATGTTAACATCTGTAGTTATATTGTATAGTACTTCCAGAAGATCTCTCACTGAATAAATATGATCCATCAATAACATGTTATTTTTTAGGTTGACCTGCAGCCTCATGTTGATAATTAGAAGATGAGTTTGTGTCATTAAACCATTTTCTTTTCCAAGGTAGCATCAAGTCACGTCCACCCCCTTGTGCACATTGGCGCATTAAATCCCCATGAACTACTTATCATCATTTGCATCTCTCTTCTAGAAACAAAAGGTGGCCTGGGGCATGTTCTTCCATTGTTTTTTATTGGTTTAGCATTCTTGGTCCCAAGAATACTAACTTTTAAAATATAGACACATCAATGGCAAGTATAGATGACAGTGACATATGTGTTCCTGCTATGACCTTCATTTCTCTCAGCTTTAACACTATTTTTAGTCACAACTGAGCAGCTCCACTAGCATTGCAGGGGTAAGAAAGGCATAACTGAGACTGAAACAATCTTCATTTGTAACTGCCCTTCTCACCCTGGCACCTAATGAGAGTGTATTTTGTTTTCTATTTGTATTTGTATTCTCAGCATCTTCAGCAAGCAACACCTGCATGCAACTGTTTGCGTTGTTAGGAAGAGCAAGACGGCAAACACACAACACAGACTGTCCCTGCAGGTGGAAAGGACTTGCCTCTTCCCGAAGGACCTTGATCCAGCTGCAGCATCCTGCTAACTGCATTGATTTTCGAGCTGCCTCCTGGGTTTCAATAGGATCAGATAGGATCCTTCCACACTGCCCTTGTGCTGGGGCTTGATTTGGTTTCCTGAGAGCACAGGTATTCCCCACCTCCCTGGACTGTCCTCAGCAAGACGGATGATCCGTGCCTGCACAATGACAGTGCAGTGACAAAATGGCCTCTCAACTCTCTCACTTTCTTTTGGATAATTTGTTACTTTCCTTGTCTGTTTAGCGATGCATTTTACAGTGGCAGCTGATTCTTTCAAGCTTAATAATGCACCCAAGCTGCTTTCTGACATTATCCCAACATAATCACCATAATTCCTTCTGTTTCCAATATAGGTCAAGTTCTCCCTGATTCAATAAAACACCATTTTAAAGTAAGCATCATTCATCTTAGGGTGCATTAGTCTGTTTCATTTTGGTAATTGGTCTCTAGAATTTTTTGTTTGCTCTTTCACATTTCCGTTCCGCCTTAATTTTCTAATCACCCTACGGATTATTAAAAAACTGAATCCCTGTGGAACATATGAAGAAATTTCTTTGCAGTTTAATTTTAATTCTTTCAGGATTCAGAATTCTTGGAGCTGAGCAAAGAAGTGAGTTCTGATTTTCAATTATAGGCATAGAAAAGAACAGGAAATAAAGGCTCTAGTTGCATTCAAATCTGAAATTGAATAGAAGTGGAACTAATTTTAAAAATAAATGGACTAACAGAGATGGTGTAGGGGGCACAGGGACTGGATAGTTTATCCTATGGCATATGATAACTTTTGGAAGGTGGAAAGCATCAGCAATGTTGGAGAGGGAAACAGACAACTGTAGGTGTAAGGGATTGTACTTTTCTTTATTATTAAATGTGTCTGCGCCCCGTCTCCAAAATGACAGATGTGCAAGTTAAAGTTATTTGCACTGGCACATTAAAAATAAATACTAACCCTTTTTTGTGACTATTAAGTGGCTTTAGCCTAGAAGAGGCCTCTCAGCCACAGCAGATGAGGGTCCTAAATGTAAAGACTTGTTTCTCAAGAAGCAGTTTTTCACAAAGTTCCAAATATTTGCGGAAAGAATGCTTGATAAAAATGGGCCTGATCTTCAGTATATTTTGGTGGGTAGTAAAAAGTTGCAAAAAGAGGTTGTATTTTGTATTAAAAACATAAAATTTGCTTAAAATAATAAAAGCCTAAATTCTGAATTTAAATTAGTTTATATGTTAAATACTTTATTCTGATTCTACTGAAACACTTATAAAGTCTAAACATAAAATATAAATATATTTAGTACCTGTACTGATAAACATAACATTTTATTAATATTTTAATGAGTCAAAATTATGTGAATGAAAACCATGCAACCTAAATTAAATTATCAAAACAAGACAAATGCAAGCTATTTATGTCCATTCCCTATTGAACATGTGAAAAAATTGGCATATTTCTGTGAAATATGGGGAGGGGAAAATCTCATTTTTAGGGAAAATGGGTATATAGATAATTTTGCAGCCACATTTCCAGCAGACATGTTTAAAAACCACTCTGGTTGAAAGTTTAGCTTATACAGTACAAACAGATGATATTGAAGGTAATCACAAGTAATTACTATACATTATTTATTCTTACTTATGTGCCCAGTGCTCTTACAGCTCCATAGACCGAGCAGAAGGAGTGCTACCTTCCCAAGAGAGCAGATGGAAGACTTTGATATGTGACAAGCTTTCTACTCCTTCCAATAAAATAAATATAGAGCAGAGGTCTACCTTCTTATGTTCTGCGAACAACTGCCAAATAAAATTAATACAACCCCTGTCTGATTTGACATTTTTTGCTGGGTTGGCCTAGAAGATACTTTTGCCACACTGAAGAGCAGTTCAGGATGATGTGATTTCTTATACTGGTTAAGTCTTTGACATGACTTCTGGAGGAATCACGTCTTTTGAAGATAACAATTTTATGTAAGTGTGCTGTGATTTCCAAGTGTATCCATGTGGAAAAAAAGGCAAGCTCCTCAGTGTCAGGGACAGCAATTAGGGTTGTGAGTTCCTGGAACAGCAGCCACTAGCTTTTAGTTGACTTAGAAGATGACTGAAATCAGAATACGAGATGAAGATGCTGTGCAAGAGGTGATTTTAAAACTAGTCAAGACATGATTCAAATAACAAGTGAAGTGGAAACACAACTATCTTAAGGAGAAAAAAACGTTGAACTTTAGATTTTCCCTAGCATTTTATTTTATGCACTCCAATTCATGGAGGCCCAAGAGACTTCATAATTTCTTCACAGTCTCTGCCTTTGTAGGGGAGCTTCTGCAAGCATAACGGCTTCTTGATTTGGATCAAAGTCGGACCCCAGGCTAGAGGAGATGTAGGCAGACTTTTTCTGCTATTTTGCTGCCATTTGTAATAGTGTGCATGTGGTTAGTGCTCCAATCTATCAAAAAGTTTGTCTACAACGCCTGTTAAATATGGAAGCTGGCTGGGTTACCAGGTCAGACTCATCCTACACAGATGTATATACACAGGGAGCAGAAATACTCAGGTTTGCTGGATGCTTTAGCCTGCACCAAACATCTCCCTTGGGTGCACAGTGTGGCTGCAGGGCTGGGCACACAGCAGCCCAGTGCAGCTGTCCTGCACGGAGCTCTGCTGAGGCCCAGGCATGTACTGCTGCACCAGTGCACACTGGCGCTTCTCAATGCTTAGGGACAAGATCCACCGAGTTCTCTTTACTGCTCTCACTACAGGGAAAGGGGGCAGATTGCCAGCAAGACACAATAAGTTTCCCTCTTGTAAGATTTTCTGTCTCTGGTGCCCAGAGGACACCATCAGAGGACTGCAAGGGCCATTCATTATCTCTGTGCGAGACCTCCAGTGAAGTAGTGGGACAAATCAGATGCTTTCCAAACCCTGGGGAAACATGCTATAATTCTTCATTTTTCTGGAAAACAGTGTGGTGTTTGCTGTTGTTTGGAAGAAACTACTTTTTTCTACTGTGACCTGTTTATATAAGAGGGCAGAATAAACCAGTTTCCAAAGATGCTGTTATTTTCTTCTGCGCTGGCACCCTTCCCCCATTTAAGTCTGTTTTTAATATGCTTTTTAAGTCTGCTAATGAGTACATTTATCACATTTCCCAAATATTCTTTTGTAATACACTGGTTTGACCATTCTGGAAATTCCTACATTATGCTAAACAATTATTTTAAGGCAAAAATATCTGGGGGGGAAAAAAAGACATTTATTGTAATAAAATTGTTCCTTTTTCTTCAGGCTTTCAAGCTATTTTTTTTCCTTAGATTGCAAAGTAATCAAGAGTAACTAACTGAAACCAAATCAATTATTTAATTAAAAATAATGAATGAGAAAAAATAAGATTTATAACTTGAGGGAGAAACCTTACAAACTTCATTCTGTCAAGTAACAATTTTTACTAAATTAATCAGTTTAAAACAGGTGAATTGAGACATTCTTGAGGTGAACAGGAGAATATAAATATCTCTTTAACCAATGGTCATCTCCTTGTAAGGGACTGAAAGGATTAAACTATTCAGATTGCATAAAGCAAAAGTATGCATCATAATCCCATAAAGGCAAGAAAGACTAATAATGTTTGAAGCACATGAATTTTCACATGAAATATTCTAAGACAGAACTGCTGGAAGCCTCTTAAGTCAACAATGGCTGTAAATTCATATATTACATGTAAATAACCTTGCTATCAACAAACACAGGGAAAATTTAAATCAAAATAATTATTTTCATCTTTTTACAATTTCAAAAATAACAGAAAGGGAACTGGGGACTTATCTTCTAGTTTTGCATTTGTTGTTCATGGTACTGTGTGCTTAATACAGGCAGCAGTGCAATAACCATTTATCCTACCAGCTGCTGACATTTGCTCCTTGCTTCCCTCATCTTCCTAAGCTGCACCTGGTCCCCTCTGATAACTGGTCCCTGGTGTAGTTGCGTGCTGAATAGCTACATCATTTCTTCTCTCACCTTTTTGTCTCCTCCTGTCTCGACTGAAGTGTCACCATTTGCACAATGGTGGCATTTCTATTATTTTCTGTCCTCATCAAGAATTACAATAAATGCTGTTATTCCTCATTGTTAATGTCTACTTCATCCAAACGTGAAAAGAGGAGTTGTATGGTCCACATCTTGGTCATCTCTTACTTCTCACTGCCACTTGGTTCTCTGTAGCTTCCTCTCATACAGCTGCCTGTTCTTTCTGAAGAAAAAGTTCTCATTACATATTTTCCTATGATTGTATGCACCCTTGTTTCCTTTTCCATGCTTTGTCTCTTTTTGCATGAGATTAAAGCACTTCAGTTCTGAAGTTCTCCACTTCATTATGCTTTGATCAGCAGCTATTATCCATTAAAGAGAAACTGCTTACTTTTCTGACTAACTCCAGAAAACAACAGATCACTATTCCAAAAACAAACAAAAAAAAAAGCAGAAGGCAAAAAATTAGTAAGAAAGGAGTAGAAAATAGAAACATCAATAAGTCTTTGCCAAAGTCTGCAATGCACTCACACCTAGAAAACTTAATGGATCTTTGATTAATCAATGTTTAAAAATATATAGTAAAACTAGAACAAATACAAAATAAAATAAAATAACATTTTAAAAATATGTAAATGTATAAATTTATGATTACCACAGAGAAGATGAATGGGAAATAATTATTGACTTTTTCTCACAGTACAATAACTGAGTGACACCAAATGAAATGATCAGGTGACAGGTTAAAAAAAAGGAAATCCTTTGCAAGATGTTCTTAAATTATGGAATTCATTGTCACAGCATGATGCAAATGGCCTTGAGAAAGCTGATAGAATAAGTTTGCTCAAAAAGGAAACAGAAAAGTGATTGGAAATAAAGCCTACCAGGACATTAGACAGAAAGGTATAGTTTCATCTGGTTTTGAAAATTCCTAAACATTTTCATTCTTATTTTGCTTCCTTCCCTCTTGCTGAGACTCCTTTTCTCTTCTTCTTGCCCTCCTGAAGGCCACCATTCCTACTGTAATACTCCCGTGCCCTTCACACCTTTCATAGGAATTCCTGGGTATTGATTTGTCCTATAACCACATCATGATAAGACTTACACTTTTAGTGCATATGTCATAAATTGAACTGAAACATCAACTGGTTTTCCTAAGGTTTCATCCTTTTTTAGCATTTTCACACTGCTGAGAATACCTCCAGGAATGAAGAAATGTGACTATATCTTCCAGCTTCATAATATCATGCCTAATCTCGCAGGCTTTCTTGTGGTAGTAGAGATCAATATGAAAACAAAAATAGGAGAAAGAAATAAGAGCTGGATAGGTGCACTCTACATTCAACATTGATCAAGGGAATGAGTTTTGCTTCTGAGTTAATGCAGAAAAGGTATGACAGTGATGGAGATATCTGAAATCCTGACCAGAAGAGCTTTTATGGGAACAAGACTCCATGCTCATGCCAGAGAGGGATGCTTCTGAGGAAAGGCACAAAAATATGGCCCAACATCTGTCTGGTGACAGGACATCCATGTGCTAACAGCATGGCATCTGGCACTCTCTGTCAAGCAGCCTGACACACCCATCACCCAGTGGCAGCACTGATCTCTCAATTACCATGATGGGTGCACACCCAGACACGCCGAGCAGGCTGCCACTGTTGGAACTGCTCATCCAGTTGGCAGCTGGCTCTCTGCTGTGTCTGAAGTGTCTTTCTGAAAGAATGTGGCAGAGCCTTTGTGAAGGAAAAATGGGCACAGATAAGGTGGATCTTGCTAGTGTCTCATGGGATCCAGGGTGCAAGCCTGCATTTCTGTGCTGCTTCCCATTCTGTGCACAAGGCAGAGGAGAGCACTGACAAATGGAGTTCTCCAACATGCTCAGTATCCATCCTATGGCCAGATAAGGCTAATAGGGCTGATTATTGAATCACTGTTACCGCCCCAGATTATCTGGCCTTATTTATTGATTGATCTCTGTACCTGCTGGAAATACATATCCTCATGAACAAGCAATCATTCACTGATGTGGCAAATTATAAATACATTTATGTGATTAAGAAATAGGCAGATTTTCCTTAATATATGAGTACATTGGTGCTCGTGGAGTCTCCCTCTCTGGAGATATTCCACACTCACCTGGATATGTTCCTGTGTCACCTGCTTGAGGTGATTCTGCCTTGGCACGGGGTTTAGACTGGATGATCTCCAGAGCTCCCTTCCAACCCTAACTATTCTGTGATTCCATTATTTTCCATAATCACAGAAATTCATATATATGCTCTTATTCCTAAAGAAGTGAATATATACAGTCAGTTATTTTGTAAGCAGTTTTTACTTATTATTTTCTCTCAGTGGAATCAATGTCTCTTTACTTAAACCACCAGCGAAAAGGTGTCCAATACTGAATACATCTGTTTAACAAGCTTTGTAAGATAAATCTTGCAGAATATATATTTGGAAGTACATTTCCAAGACAGCTAAATGCTCAAGCTTTTCTTTTAGATTTCAGTGTGCTTTTGTGTATTTCAAGATGAAGGAGATTTAAGGGATTTGAGCTTGCTGAACCAGAAGAAAGGGGAGAGTGTTACAGCCAACAGCTGACAATTTGACCTCTGCTCATCTTTGTAGAGTCTCTGCTTGGAAATAAAAAAAGGAGTTCAAATTAAACAAAGATGGTTTAAAAGTATAAATCCAGATACTTTCATAATATGGTATATTTGGGGCTATGAAATGACTGAACATTCAAAAATAAGCCTAGTAAGTGTCCTTGAAAAAGAATTATATCAAATTATTAATCGACATTAAATAAAGTTGTTTCTGCTGCCTGCAGAAAATACCTACTTTACTAAGAAGATCAAGGCCCCACAGTAAGATAATTTACATATCAGTCTTTAAGTACTGCTAAGACTAATTGAACACACATACTCAGTGTGTTCCTGAGGTATCACCTTGTTAGTAGGTGCTGAAGTAGTTGAAGATATCCAGGATGCAAAAGTGGTTGGGAAGTTTTCCTGGAGAAGACATTTGTCAGACACCTTGCAGCAGTAACTGAGTGTCCTGGTTTGTAAGATTAGCTTGTATTCTATTTGCCATCTGTTGGAGGTTGGGTAGGTTTATTATCTCTTCCAAGAACAATGGTTTGCTCCGAAGAGGTAATCGTTTGTTAATGGGCTATTGACTGACTCACTGCAGGCCTGGTAATATTACACCATCCCATTGTGAGATGCTCCACCCAGAGGGGGAAGCCAAGCACTCTTTTATGGTATAAAGTGGTACCTTTTGGGAGACAGAGCAGCTCTCTCTTTGTGGGACTCCCAGAGAAGTGGCCCCTTCGCTGGATTCCCAGAGGAAGACCGGCCCAACTGCCACCAGATCTTCAGAGAAAACTATACCCTTCTAAAGATCACCACTGCAGCTGCAATTCATCAGCCACTGCAAGAGGAGCAGCTATCATTTCAACCGGACTGCTACCAACACCCCGAATCCTCAGGTTGTGGACTTTATCACTAGTTCTGTTTGTACCAATTGCATTTGCCTTTTTAAATTGTTATTTAGTTTCTCCTAGTAAAGAATTGTTACTCCCATTCCCATATCTTTGCCTGAGAGCCTTTTAATTTAAAAATCCTGGTAATTCGGAGGGAGGGGGCTTACCTTCTCCATTGCACAGGAGGCTTTTGCCCTCCTTCACAGACTCCTGTCTTGTCAAACCAAGACACTGAGGATGGGAAGAAAACATGAACTGGATTCTGCCTTCTTTCTAGAAGGCTAAGACATGGGTTACATAGGAAAATGGAGCCCCAGGAATGACAGGTACAGAGTTACCCAGGGACATTGCTTGGTAATTCAGTGGCTGTTCAGACCATGCCTGTAATTGCAGTACAGCTTGAGAAGGAAGGCTGAGTCGACAGAGCAGTATGATTTCCCTTCTTTAATGGGTAAGGAATCACAGTCAAAAGAGAATGTTCCCTCTGCAATTGTATCAATCAACTAATAAGGATGACCAGAGGAGAAATCCATCCATGCAACATTTTTTTGAGTAATTACTATAAATCCAAAAACCTACAAGATATTTTTTGTGTCATCCAAGTCAGTCAGTTCCTGATTCCTCATTCCTCCACAAGCACACACCAGGGAGTAATATTAATTTGTGATTTTTTTCTTCTATATTTTGAGTATGGCAGGGGGAAGAGGATTTTTAAAAACCCCAACAAAACAAAAGAGAAAGAGTGAGCCACCATGGGAAAGGACTCCTAAAATGAAATATCCTACCAGGGAAACTTTACAAGGAAGATGAAGTGCATGAGCCTATGCTTAGCTGAATCAGTGCGAAAAATCCCCACTGGTCCTGATGAGACAGGTGGGCCAAATGGGAGACAAACTAATTCAAGGCTGTGTGTAAAGGAAATGCAGGGAACCAGTGTGTGTTCTCAGCCTACAGTCAGCAAAGGAAGCTCTCATCTATGAAAGCACATTTGCCAGATAATAGTTGTAAAAAATTGAGAAGATGAAGGGAAATGAAGCTGTTGTATAAATCAGGAGAACAACACCATATTTCCTTAAGTTGCTTATGCAATCTCCTCCAGGGACTTATCTTACATATAAAACATTTTGAAAAGGCAGGTGGACCAAGTGAGGAAAAGTTAAACAGACACTGCAGTGCACAAATGAACAGTTGGACAACAAGCAGCTGCAGTATTTTGTGTAATATCTATCTTAAGCTTCAATAACTCAGGTGGCATTCAAAAGTGTTTCTCTTTCTCTTTTATACTAGACTCCATGTTACAGACTAACTTTGAAAAAGTAATAATTAAGTACCTGACAAATATCAATGTCCCTCTAAAATTTAGTAAACTCTTTACCCACTGTGGTTTTTCATCTACTTCATGAAAATAAGCATACTAGGACATGACACATGAAGCAAATATAAATTTATAGTGTTAGCTGAATTTCCATGTACATTCTGCTGCATTCAGCAGACATAGCTTTGCAGAAAAAAAAAATCTCAGGAAAACTGTGCTCACCTAGCAGGATTTTTTTTTTTTTTTTTTTTTTTTGCATATATATAAAAAAGAATATGAAAACAGTTGTGTTTTCTTTGTCCCTTTTTGGAGAAAGCAGACAATGGGGAAGGGTGATACCCTGATGTCATAGATGCCTATTCCAATCCAGGCCAATGTGTTCTGTCCGACTTTTGTAGATTTCTGATAGTTGGACAATGATCTAATGGAAAAACCATGGTAAATCTCTAGACAAACTACAACTTGAGCGTTTGACAAGTGACAGAATAAGCACAAAGACAGAATTGATCTCTACAAGTAGTCTCTGATGATTTAAGAAGAGCAATCCCCAAGCTGAGCCACTAGGAGACCTTCCAGGGTCTGAGAAATGGACTGCTCTGCCATGAAGCCTCAGTGAGCAGGAAGTAGCCCCCCCAATGTGGCACAAGGAGCTGTGTTAAACTGAGATACAACAAGAAACAGTGACTTTATAACTCTTATATGGGATTTAACCTCTAGGTTGGTACTGTCAGGAAGAAGATAGTGCAGTAGCTGGGGCATTGCCAGCAGCTCTCTGCAATGGTGATCCATTCAGTGATCCACCACGTGGCAATGCCACACCGCACATGGAAGAACAGCCTTCTGGCTCAAGGTTGCTACAGCTGGTCACCAGCACTGCTTTAAATATTCCTCTTGGACCACATCATCTCCCTGCAAAAAAAAAAAAAAAGGCTCAGAATAGGATTCCATCATGTAACTATGTTCTCACATTTGCTTAAGACAGTCGGAACAGGCTTTTTAAATAAAATGTTAAGCTTCATTTGAAATGTAATCAACCCAACACACAACAAGGTCACCGAACGATGAAGAAATATGGGAGTTTGTCGGGGCATGCCCATCTGAATGAAAGTAACAGTCATCAACCAAACCATCTGAGCTACACAAACAACAAAGGGAGAATGTAAATCTGATGTAAAAGCTGATTGGTATTATTTCTTTTGGTTTTGCAAAATTATTTTCAGCATTACTTAGAGGAAACTTCTAAAAATGCATTTCAATTAATAGTTTTTGCCATCTTGCAGTACCAAAAATTCTGATTTTTATCTTGACAGCACTCTTTGGAAATATTCCTCTTTTGAAACCTCACTGCATATTTGGAGAAAAACCAGCATGCAAATAAAGTAATTTCTGACTGAAGTTCACAAACATTTTTTTCCAGATGTATTTTAAATATCCTATTTCTAACAACATTACAGACTATTTAGAGACATCAGCTTCTGGAATTGGTAGCTTTCAGTGGTGCATCTCAGAATAGAAATTCTGAGTGTGATGAGCCAGCAGCCAGTTCCACGCCCTGAAAGGAACACTTGATGGGCCAAATCCTGAGAGCTGGGAAGTGTTTGTACATTTCATTTACTTCTGCAGTTGTTCAATTACTTTCAAGAGCAAAACCTACTTATTTTGTGATGGTTGAACATTCAGCCTTTGCTTGGAAAAAGAAATTATCTCCCATGGTGGGGGTAGATGTTAAACAGAAAGTTTTTTTGAGATTAACAATTATTTTTATTAATGAAAATAATCTGTCACTCTTCTTCCCTGCTCCCTCATGCATTTTCAGTGTTGCCCCCTTTTATGATCAAAGTTTGACTTCTGAAAGTCTTTTGCTACAGCTAATTGAGACCTGATCTATTTCATATTTGCACTGATTGAACAGAGTGGGTAAACTCTCCTAATTTAGTGGTGACTAACAGACATCTGCCACAGTCTATGACTAACATTACTCTGTTTTTGTGGGAAGATGTGATTCCATTTCAGATTCTTACGAGATTCAAATCACCCTATAGAGAAGATATTTTGACTTTTTAGCCTTTTTTTTTCCCCTCTGGAAAGAAACTGAATCCCATAAAAAATGTGATGAAGAGGGCTGCTTTTAAGCAAAACATAAATGAATCTGGTGTCTGATGAAATGTAACGGAGCATGAGTCTAAACTCACTTTGCTAACCTGTACTGCTTTGCAAGGACTAACTATTTCAGTAGGATTAAAATTAAATCTGGCAAGTTACTAGAACAAAAAAAAAAAAATAGGAAAGAAACAATCTCTTCTGAGAAGGTTTAGCACAGGTTATTGATGAGTTGGAGCCTTTTTAGATAAAACTAATCAATGCATCTTGGCAACTGCCAGATGAGGTACTGTATTTCCTGGTGGCTTTAAAGGGTATTTTAGAAAAACATGCTAGAAACCAGAATGCATTTCCCCATAGAAAAATAAAGTGATGGTAGATAATAAAGATAAACATCTCCAGAAACTGGTTTTGGGTACTATGGCTCATCTACCTACTCATGGGTTATGTTTTCTGTCTCCAAGAAGAGGCTTTCATAATATTGCATATTTGGGGCCTCTTTTCAATAACATCATATCCTAATTTTATTATATGATTATTCTAAACATTAATGGTTTCATAATAAAAATATGCATATTGTAATTTTAAATTTATCATTAATTATTAAATATTTATTATAGAAGATGAATGTTTGCACTATTTAATGATTTTACAACTTCTGTGTTGGAAAGGTAAATTAACAAGCTGATACTCGGAAAGAATTAACACATTCTGCAGCTGAAGAACCCTCCAGTATGAGCTGCAATAACAGCATAATCTGTGGAGGAAATACACAGAATACCCATGCACCCAGGCAGGCACCTGACTTGGCAGCTGAGGCATCCTTCAAGAAAAATCTCAAGACAGCAAACTGGGGAATCTGCAGACCAGTGGTGATAAAGCAAGGATGGCCATCGCAAAACAAATACTATGCAAGACAGCAAACTAGGAACCAGTCTGGATAGAATCCCATTTGCTAGTCACTTCCTTCATATTTTTCCACAACATGGCTTTCCCTGAAAATCTTATTATGTTTTAACTGAGCTAATGAACAAATATAGGATAGGATCTGAAATTATAATTTACAGCAAACAGGGTTGTAGATGGTAGATATTCAGGTAGCTTTGCATGTGTGATTTGCATGATAAGGAGTGTTCTCTCAGACCTGACTGTGCGTTGTAGGTCACAAGGAACTAAGTTCCTGTCACTAGCTTTGGGCATCAAGCCCTGCAAACTTCATCATTCTGTAGTGTGCTTTAACAGAATTAACTAGCTAAACAAAGAGCCTCCAGATGGTTCCACACTATCAGTCCCACAGACTTTCTAGGTTTAGCTCCCACGATGATCAAAAGTTAAGCCTGAACTACAGTGCAGGGAACACAGGCTGTTGTAGAGCATTGGTTTATGGACTGCAGCCTTTAACAGTGCTCCCGAGGCTCTGCCTGACTGTGCGTGGGGTCAGCCTTTCTAAAAGTGCATTTCAAAACTGCATGGTTTTCAATGGAAAAGCAAGTGCAGCCCTACAGCGCTCTGATTTTTGAGTGACAGCACTGCTCTGCTCTGGCCAACTGCATTTAGCTTCTTCCACACCCCTACCACAGAGGAAGGAGGGGTTTTTGCAGACCATTGCAGAACACCTTATGGGCCCTCCATACATTATTGATTAAACAGCTGATTTTCCATGCATGATTTCCATGCATTTATCTCTCCCTTTGGAGCTTAGGTGAGTCTTGTTCATAATACAGCTTTTGCTAAAATGTACTGGGCATTGCATAAAATTTGGTTTCCAAACTGAAAATCAAAATTGGTCATCACTGAAGCACTGAAATTTCTCTCCTAAATATTAAATTGTCAGTGCACTTTAGCTCCAGTATTAGAAGAGTCAAAAATTATTTCTCCCTCTCATACAATAAGAAAAAAATTTTTTTCCGTTTCTCTCATGTGAAAACAGCAGCTTGCTTTATTCATTGAGTTCTGGGTTAACATTATACTTGGGAAATATTAAACATCAATCCAAGAAATACAGGGTTCAAACAATACAAAGCAGTTGGAAAACAGAAAGCAAAAAAGAAATACTAGACAAGCATTTTTATTGTATTCAACATGCCATGTGCTGTTGAATACTTGATGAATTTAAAAGAAGACAGCAACATTATCAATGCTACTTCCAACAGGAGACTTGCAGGGTGGATGGGAAAGAGCTCAACAAAATGTGTGGAGCAATGTATTACACAGAGCAGGACAGTGGCAGATCAATCCCTACTGAGCTGCTTTTCCCTGTGCCATGCAGCAAGACGGGGAACAGAAACCTTTGTGGAGGGTGTGCAGAGCCCTGTAACAGGACTGGCTGTGTTCTTACCTGCAAAGTAGGGACACCAAATGGCGATGTACTTGAGAACCAGACTGATGCACGACCTCTGCCAGGGATGGGACAGTCCCTCCCTACCCTCTTCTCAGGGGATTGGGAAGAAACAATCCACTGGCTCCAACTCAATATTGTTTTCAAGTCTTGATGAAGCTTTTCCCCAAATTTTTCTGAGGCCATGAAATAATGGAAGAGGGAACTGAAGCCTAGTGGCCTTACCCTGGATAAGCAACTTGACTCTGACTCTACAGGCTCCTTTTAGTGGGGCGTTGAGATGAAAGACAGTTTGAAATTCAGATTACAGGCTGCACTTTTGGAACAAAGGATTAGAAAATAATAATTTTGTAATCTGATTAAATATTATTCCATCTTGGTGTATTTGTGTTATAAAAGGACCAGGCACATACCACAGCTTGGGTCTACAAACTCTGTGAAATCAATAAGAAGTGAGGAAGCTTAGGTAGGAGACAGAAATGTCAATATTCTGTTGGATCTAGGCCAGAGTTTGACAGTGTAAATACGGTGGAAGATGGCACAAGAACCCTCCTCAAAGAGTTAACTATGAAAAATAAGTTACTGAGAACTGAGAAAGATTTCCCACTATCACAGGCTTAACCATGAAGATTATCAGGGTCAGAAGGAGTGCGCAGAAGGCGTCTTTGCTGTTGCAATAAAAACCAGAAAACTTCAAGGAGAATAACACCAAACATTTTCTCTGTAGACAAATTAAAAGTGGATCCACAGGTTGCCATGGCTACAAAAGTCCATTTACTCCAGTAGTGTTTTCTAGCAGCTAAACTCAAGTTTAAGTGATTCAGGAGAAAACACAGCTATGTTTATAATGTTCCATTAGGTTTATATAATTAGATCTTTCAACTGCAAACCACCCCTGGTGATGGTTTACTTGACTGTTCATAAAAACCCAGTGGACTTATGTAACCACTTTTAGAACCATCCATCATATCTCTGTGCTTCTGCAATCATTTGGGATCAAATGACTACTAGCATGTCATACATGGCAATTTTCATAATCCAGAATACTCATTTTGGATTAGAGTAATCCAATCAACAGCTTCTGTGGATGGTCAGAGGGGTACATATGAAAAGCTAAGTCTTAGACCATAAGGCAAGTCAAAACCTTAGGCATGCAGCCCTGTGTGGGAGCCTCTATACTTCTGCCTGAGAAAAGTAATCTTCCCATGCACGCATGAGAGACTAAAGCTGTTTCTCTGCTTGTGGGACAGGCAGAAGAGGGACTTGTCATTGTATAGACTATAGTGAAAGAGGGGAAATTTCCATCAACAAAACCTGCATGTGTGTGTGTGGCAGCAGACTCTATCATTAAAACATCGTGCTGGATTGGTAGATGAAAGGGTTAGTCCCGCCTCTCTCCATCAGTGCCATGCTCTCCTCCCAGAGCTCTTGTGTGCATCGCTCTCTTTAAAAAATGAAAATTGAAGTTTTGACCATTAGGTGGGAAGGTTCTGGCAGTGTGCATCAGCCAGCTGGGATGGGAGCCTGTTTTTGGCACAAAGCTCACACAAGTTGGGAGACATTGTCTTTGCTGCAACCAGCAGCTGGAGAGGGCTATGTGGGTTTCTTCAGTCTCTGGACAGTTCCCAACAATTCTTTTACTGGGAGCCCATTCTGAAAAACCTTCTCTTTCTGTCTTGGGCTTTGGAGCAGTTCTTCCAGCTGGTGTGTTTCATAGAAGAGAATTGGAAAATTCCAAGATATTTGAGACATGAATGGTGTCAATCCATGGACACTTCCATAGAACCTGGATGCTAAGGTGAATTCTACATCACCTGGATGTGATGAATCACCTCCATTCTTGTAAAAATCAAAAGTTTATTTCAATGTCCCTACTACAAAAAACATGGCAACATATTTAAAGTAGCATTTTTCAGTCTTAAAAACCATTATGTGAGGTCAACAAATCAACCTTTTTTTTTTTTTTTTTTTTGTTTCATGAGAACAGCTATAAAACAGACAACATTTGTGAAGAAGAGTCTGTGGCTTTCTACATGCCAACCAAGCAAAGAGGATTCATGAGGTTCAAACTGATCACTCATCATTACCAGCAAGAAAGGTCCTCATGATATCAATCATGCCTTCCCATCACAATATTCTGAAGACACAGGGAGGCATGGATCAATTAAAAGGATAGCCTGCCCTACAGAGCTATGATTTCTGGTGACCAGTGAGATGAAATGAAGACAGTGCAATGCTCAACTCACAGGTTAAGTTGGCTGAGCTCGCAATTAAAACAAAAAGGTTGTATATAAACTGACAGATTTTTTTTTTAATATAATCAATAAGACAGTTTTGACATTTTTGAATGTAGAAATGAAACTTAAATCTCACCCTCAAAATACACTGGTCTTTCCTGTTTACTTAAGGATGCAGAAAATGGATTATTTTCTCTGGATTTGCCTGTATACATTATATAGAACTTTAAAGTTTTAATGAAGCTATTGCAATTTTAAAATATCTGAATAGAACAGCCCAGCTTTTATAATTTCCCATGTTGTGCTGGAGTCCTTGAGAATCATCAGAAGGTCATTAATCTTCCTTTTCTAAAAACAGAAACATTCAATGTTATAAAATTTGGTAAATCTGCAGCACTATCAGATCTTCAGACCAACCTGCACTGAAAGTTTGCATCAAAAATTGAAAACAATAAGCTGCACACCTCCCCCCCCTCCTCCCCCCCCCCCCCACCCGAATCCAATAACAGTTTATTTTGAAAGCAGTGCTGTGAAAGGGCAGGCTTAGTAGCTGCTATTGCTCTTGACAAGGGAGGGAAGGACTGTCATCCTAATATGTGTTTGTACAGTAACCAGCACAGTGGGATGCCCAATAACAAATAATAAACCTTGATCAGAGATTTCAAACATTCCTGTAACATCAGAGAGACCATTCTGACTGCTGCACAGCCAGGGCCATCAGCTGCTGTATGAAATCCTTAGATTACTCCAGGGATACTTTGGAATCATGTTTAACTAACCCAGTCAGGGCACGGGTGTTTTCACTTCCATCGTTTTTCTTGTGCCATGATATGGTTATTTCACTCTGTACTCACTTGAGAAATCAAAGCACGGGGTGGAGGCGCTGAGCCCCACACCTGCAGAGAGCCGGACAGACAGGAGCATGTGTATGCCCCCTAAGGCCGGTAAAAGTCTCCATGGAGCCCAGACCGGGTGTAGGACCTGCCAGGCGCCAGGTGTCCCACAGCCCTGTGCTCCAGCACCTTCCCCAGTTTCCTTCCAGGGCTGCCCTGGCCCTGGAGCTGTATGTCCTGCTTTGGGGCAGCGACATGACAGCCCCCGCTGCTCACGCTGTCCTGCATGACGAGCAGTGTGGCCCCGGGCACGCTGTCGGGGCTCGGACCCGGCGGGTTAACACCCCGGAGCCTTTCTCCGCAGCCGCGGGAGCCCTTCAGCCCGTCCCCGCCCGGCGGGACCCGCAGGCACCGCGGCCAGCGCTCCTGCCGCCGTCCTGCGCCGCTTCAGCACCGCAGCGGCGAACAGCTCCGGCCGGGGCCGGGACCGGGGGCCGGAATGGGGGCTGGGACCAAGGGCCAGGGCCAGGGCCGGGGCCAGGACGGGGAGCTGGAGCGGCGCTGGGCTTAGAGACCCCCTCCCGGCGTCGGGGCGCAGCGCCGGCCCCGCGGCAGCCGGCGCTGTGGTTTTAAATGGGCGGAGCGGAGGCGGGCGGGGGGCGGGCGGGGGGCGGGCCGCGCCGGCCCGTGGCGCCCATATAACCCCACCTCCCGAGCGCGGAGTGCCGCGGCAATTGGCTGGATGTGGTACTTGGAGATGTTGAGCTGGCTCCTTCCCCCCATGTCCCTGCACACACACAGGGGCGGGTGGTGCGGGCGGGAGCGGGAGGCAGGGCTCAGCCCCGGTGGTGGCGGCGGTGGGGCTTCCCCGACTCGCTGCCTGCCCGCCGCCGTGCCCGAGCCGCTCCTGCTGCTGGGCTGCTGCCTGCGGCCGCAGGACCCGGCCGAGCCGGGCCGAGGGGAGCGCGGGCGGCTGCTGGCGGCGGCCGAGATGATGGCGGAGGGCGGCGGCGGGCCGGCGCGCAGGAAGGCGCTATCGCTGCTGGAGGCGGCCCGATCCCGCTACGAGAGCCTGCAGATCTCCGACGACGTCTTCGGGGAGTCGGGCCAGGACAGCAGCGGGAACCCGTTCTACAGCACCTCGGCCGACTCGCGCTCCGCCGCCTCTTCCCAGGACGAGGACGACGACGAGGAAGAGCAGGGGCGCCTGGCGGTGTCGAGCCCGCGGAGCAGGGCGGCCCGGCGCCGCGCTCCCCGGGCGGCGGCCACCCCGGCGGAGCGGCGGCGGCAGCGGCAGGTCTGCGGCGGCGGCGCCGTCCCGGGCGGCCCCGGCCCCATGGAGGAGGAGGAGGAGGAAGCGGAGAGTGGGGGATGGACCCGGTCGCTGCGAGACGTCCCACCCCCTCATTTCAAGGATGCCAGCGGTACGAGGAGAGCGGGCTGCCGGGGGCGGCGGGCCCGGGCGGCCGTGGGGATGCTGGCGTGGGGTGCCCGGAGCGCGGCCCCCAGGGTCGGGTCTCGGCTCAGCCACGGGAGAGAAACCCGTACACGGCCCCGGCTGCCGCTTGGGCTGCTGCCCGGCGCCGGGCCTCGCGGGGGGACCAGGGCAGGTGCCTCCTGCCCGGGAGCGGCCCCGCTCTCCGGGCGCCGGTGGCGGAGAGCCCGGCCGAGGCGGCGAGCGGGAGAGCGAGGAGAGGCCGCGTGTGCTTAGTCACAGGCGTCCCCTCCCCGGCGGGGCTGTGGCGGTGCCCCGAGCGCCGGCAGCGCAGGTTCCCCGCGGAACGAGGCCGGGCGCTGCCCCGAGCAGGGTGGGTGTCCGCGCCCCCGCCGTGGCTCCGCTCCGGTGTGCCCCGGCTCCTCGTCCCCACTGACAGGCGGGGAAAGCCGCTGGTCTTGGAAAGGGCGCTGCGGGCCACCTGCCCTGCACCGTGCACTAGGGCTCTGGGATTGGAACTGGGATTCCCTCTGGCTGCAGGGTTTTCTATGCAGCCGTCCCTCAACTTAACCCTCCTAGCGTGGCTTTTGGCCAGAGGGAATACCAGGAGAGTGGCGAAATGACACAGCGCGACCTACAGCAGCAGTGCACAGCACGGAGATCTCCGAGGAGTGGCTTGTGTGGCAAGTTACACCGCTGGCTTGCCAAGGGAGCCATTATAACCTATAATAGATCTGCAGGCCTCGACAGCCAAGTTGACCGTGTAGCAGAGCAGCAAGGCATTGCAAGAACAGGTTATGAAAAGCTGGGATGTGAAATTCAACATGTGCATCTCAGCATAGGATCAGATGATTGCTGTCAATTGAGTTGACAGTTTGCCTGTCCTAAGGTTGCTTGTCTTTTCTTTTTTTCAGTAGTGTGTAATTCCTTCATTTGGCTGTTAAAAGTAAATGCTAAAGAGTGCTGCTGCACTCAGTGTAGTGTGCTGAAATTTGTGCTGTGGGGTAGGCAGGAACCTGTCTGAGGAAGCAGCTTTGGATGGTTCGGAAGGAAGGTGGAGCTAGCACTGGAGCCCAGAGAAAGTTCAGTTGTGCTTCTGACAAGTGTGCAAATAGGAGCTATGTTTGCTTCTATAAATAGCTGAACCGTGTAAAATGTTTAAAAATCACTGCTATGTGTCTCTGTAAAAACTTCTGAGTTCTAGTGAAGATTGTTATTCATAAGCATATCTAAGATGATGTTCTGGACTATAAGCTTCATGATGTGATGATATTTCAGCATTTATTATAATTTAGTTTATCTGCCTTTGATGGCTTATTACTTCATATTATTGCTTTATAGTAATATTCTTTTTAGCACAGGCAGAACTGAGATTAGTGCTTTAATACTTTTAATTCCTTTGAAAAGGAATTGAGTTGATGACCTGTTAATTCAGGAATTCATATTTCCTTTGAAACAAAGGAATCAGATTTATGGTTGACAGTGCAGAGGTCTCTTGAGGAAGGTGTATGGATATTGCTGTGAATATTTCCTCCCACTAATAGATGCAGAAGAGGTTACTTCTGCCCTTTAGTTGTGCTGATAATGATGAGAATGATAGATGCTGCGTGCTCTTCATAGAATGGTGATTTGGTTTGGCAGAAGTTCAGGTAGTGTCATGATTCGATATGTGGGAAACATGTACCATCTGTGATATTTTTATTTTTGACTACTCAAATTCCAGGCTGTGGAAACTACTGCATTGTATGTAACTGGGCTCTTATAAATCTAGTTTGTACATTGACTGGCTTTAGGCCTTGGAGATATCATCAGAATCATGCTAAATGTACTCGTGCTGGTACCATTGTTGCTTCATTGGACAGCATTCTGGCACAAAAGTTTGTATCTATACTTGTTGAGGAAAAGGTCTCCACTGAGGTGCCTTGTAGTGACAGCATGTCTTTCAGCCCCTTATGGATTACAAGAAAGAAATACAGGGTAAGATAGAGCACCAAGAAAACTGTATTTTCAGTTCAAGTATGTTGGATGTAAGATCCTTTCTTTCTAGGTTTGGAGATTAAAAGGAATAGGTTTACATGAGACTGAGATAAAAGTTACTTTTGGTTAGCACCAAAACTTTAGAGCATGGCCTTTTGGTCAAAATCTCAATGTTTGCTTAGGGGCAAGTACTTGACATTATCTGATGCCAGGAGACAAATATCTCATGAGACTTCAGCTTCATTGATGCTGGAGATAAATTCTTGAATCTGACTAGGGTCAAACCTGGTGTTAAGCCCTTTGGTTTGGGAGCCTGCCCCTTCATGAAAGGGAGTGTGTGGAGGAGGAGGACAAAGTTTGGGTTAGTTGTTGAGTGAGCTAAAGCTCCCAAGAGAAAAGTGAGCCACATATAAAGCTTGTGGTCTTTTTAACTACAAGTAGAAAACACTATCACTTCCCTTTTTTCTTTTGAATAGATTGCATACTACTGCCTTTGCCTTCCCAGCCTCAATATTAAACTAATGTCTTTAAAAAGCATATCCATCCCTGGAATTAATGTTGAGCACACAGGCTAACTGATAATTCATTGCAGAAATACACTCAAGACCCAAATGTGCTGGGAGCTGCTGGCAGTGTGTCGAGTATGTCCTCAGTATGCAGCATGTATGTGTGGTGATGCTGCCTTGCTTGTGTGCAGGTTTTGGCAAACTGGGAGAGGTCTGGCTTGACTTCTGTGCCAGGAGGTAAGTGACTGGCATAGCTATGCAACACAGTGCTCTTTGTGTCCCAGATTTGGTTTTCTGCCTCTTCTTCAGGAATCTCCACTTTGTGTTGTTCCTGATGCATTTAATAAAAATAGTGAGTGCTTACATTCCCTGGGAAGAATAAAAAAAGCCCTGTAATGTGAATAGCTTTAGGTGACTTCTTTTGTTGAAATCCAAAGTAGCTGTTAACTTTAACACAGAGGTCAGAACAGATGGCTTGCTGCCACTTTGTGTTATTTCCTCTTAAACTATTTTGCAAATCACTCTTTTAGTGGGTGAGAGAATTCTCAACCATATGATTTGATACCCTGATTTTTAAACTGGTAACTTGTGGAACTGTGTAGTTCTAATGAAATCAGATTGAGGAAACAAGTGTCTGTCACAAACATTGAGGCGGTAATATAAGTTCTGAGGTACTGGGATGTGGTTAATGGATATGAGGTCCTGGGGAAGTTGCTGAAATGCTTTTCCTCCACAAAGAGCACCTGGCTACAGCAGGTCCATGGGTAGGTCAACATGTATGTTTAAAAAGATGTCATCCATGATCAAATGCTGGATCCAAGCTTTTTGACCTAGTTGTAGAGTGCAGAAAGAATAAGAGAACAAATTGCTGATAGGATAGGGGAAGCAAAATTGAAAAGGAGAGAGAGAGAGCAAGCAACTACTATTACAAGCCAGTAATTGCCAGTAACTCAACATAAGCCCTTAATTTCTGGTCACTCCTACCTCAGACTTAATTGGTGTGCTCTTCCTTTCTTTAGGAGTGGGGTGGCTCTGAGTGGTTCTTTCCCTTGTTAGCTCAGTAATCTTGCCAGGAACTGTTGTGTAATACATAGAGGTATTGCTTCTGCTCTTGGTTCTTTGGAGGTGTGAATATCCTGGTATTGCTGCAGCTGGATGTTCCTGATTTGGGGTAGCTGGGATTTTCTTCCTAGGATCCAATGTGTCTTATATCCATGTAGTTCAGTAACCAGAAAATTTGACCTCAGATGTAAGAGCACTTCTTACTGTTAGGATGCTATGTTAGACTTGTGTTTTAAGGTGGCAGCAATAGCAGGAAAAATCTAACCAGAAGTTAATGTTTAAATCCTCAAAGATAGAGGCAATTAGTGCTACTATGCCTTCATTTTCTCTGCCCTCCAAACCCTGTTCTTAAGCCTAGACCTAAGGACAAAATAATGTTCCTTGCTGAAAGAGCATAGAAAAGTTGCATTTAGACAGTGAAAATAGCTTTTATGAATTTTCAGAGCGTTTCTCTGAAACAGCATGCCATAAGTTGCCATCTTTGAAGAACATGCTACTGTATAACAGAATGCTCTCAGGAAGAAGCTGCTAAGACCATGTTTAGCAATCTTGTCACCTTGAAGAAGTTTAAGCAAATATTTAATGTAGTTTCTAGTATTTTCTGTTCCCAAGAGTATGGACAGTCAGATGGGAGGGCAGCATTCCAGCTGCAAGGAGCTGCGCCATAAAAGAGGGCCATGTACATGATACCACCTAACAGTGCAGGAGCTCTTGGTTCAAATCATGAATAGCATCTGAAGGCTTTCGTCTTACTACATTGATGTTGATATTTAAAAGTTCTAGAGTAAGAAAAGCATGAAAGCTATATAGTCACTTATGCCAGATTCTGCTTCAGAAATATCTGGCCCAAATTCTCTAAGTGGGTAAAGTGATGCTGATATGCTTTGTTCTTATTTATGTCATCAGAGAACTTAGCTACTTTAGACTTACATAACCATGGAAAATATTGGGAAAGAATGCATATTTATATAATCTGTTCTTGCATTCTATGTAGAAGTTACTTATAATGACAGTATCACAACATTTTCTGGAAGATATGATAAATACATCTCAAAGATGTACATTACTACTTTGCAAAGCCTTTATAGGATGTCTTAGTCTTGAAGTTTTGCTAAATAAGTGAATTGTGCAAAGGCTTAATATCTCATACATCTTACAAAATCAAGATATGCTTTTCAGGAGGTTTTAATGGCTTTAGAACACATTTTCCTGCTTCCATTGTCACTGAAGAGAGCAAAGTGCATATGACAGCCGTATTGATTAAAAAAATTAGTGCAACTTAGCTATCTTGCCATGTTCTTTGCCTCTTTTGCTCATACCTCTGCATTTGGGTAATAACCTGGTATTTAGATATACTTTACAGGAAAAAAGAACTGGCACTGTTTTTTCTCTGCTTTTATAAAGAGAATCTGTTTTAGTCAGTACTTGAGACAGGAAAGTCTGTAAGCACTGCAGATTAAGGTCTTCTCCATAGACACTTGCCTAGCCTTTTACAGAGAAAAAGCATATTTGCTCCTAGACTTTTTACTGCATAAAATGAGTGTTTTCTCCTTGAAGCTACTGATGGGGTCATTTAAAGTAGATCAGTTCCTACAGCTACTAATGTCCTTTAGTCAACATCTCAGAAACAGGACAGCAATACATGTCTGGTATACATGTCAGTATACCTTTAAGCCAGCTTAGAGAGGAAATCAGCCTGTCTGCGTAGTCTAATGAGGATGCTAATGGTGGAGTTGACTCACAAACTCTGCATTGACTGCTAGGTCACAGGAGGCTGTCCTGGATGCCCTAGATTTAAAAGAAACTGGAAGTGTCTCTTACATGTTAGTGTTAATATAAGAGTTTTGCTTCCCTCCTATGCTGAAGCTTCAAAAATTTTGGAGTAGATGGATATAGCAGCTTGGAAATAAAAGGTATTTCTAAAAGGGAAGGTAATCATGGATACAGTTACACATCCTGACTAGAGGTAATAATCACTGAAATACCTCATTCTTTCCAGTACTGCCAAAAATTGGGCATTTTATTAGAAAACAGAACAGATGGACTGAAAAGGAATGCATGGCTAAGACAAATGCATGAGGATACTAGCATGTGGCATCTGAGTTCCTTGTAGCAAGACATTGTTACTGCTACCTTATCCAAGCTCCCCCTTCATATTCTTTCAAGAACAGGATGTTAACCTGTCACTGGCTCTGTGTGAAAATGAATGAACTCATACCTGAGAAGGTAATTTAAAAATTGAGGCAGAATTCCTTGATTGACAGACTGCAGGATAATAGGCTTGGAAAGTTCCACAGCTGATTTTGTCTGTATAAATTACTCTTGGAATATGTCCTTATTTTCTGTGAAAACAACTGGTATTCATGTGACATGGTAGAAAACATGCTTTTGATTCTGCTTTCTTGGATAACATGGGGGATTCACATGACCTGTGTTGACAAGCCATATCTGGTGTTAAGGACAAAGAACAAAACCAAGCAACTTCTATTAAGAAAGCAATACAAAGCTGTAACTATGCACCTGAAAACTGGGCAAGTTGAAATGTAGTCAATGAGGCACACTGTAAAGATGCCAAAATAGTGTTGGAGCGGGATACACAGGAAACATGAAAGAAGAATACTTTGTATGTGTCTCTATGGATGGGGACAATTAGCTGTGTGTTGGACAGGAAGATTATTGGACGGACATAAAAGATACTGTAAACCCATCAGTGGGCACAAATGAAGGTGTTATTTCTAGTGAAAGAAAAGCAGAAAAAGATTTAAAGCAACTGCTGTTATAACTGTGATTCTGATTACATATGGCAGAGAGGTGGGGTGTGTATGAAAGAGTAAAGTCAAGCAAAAAATGATAATATTTTTCTTTTTTAAAATTACTTACAAAATTCGCTGTTGTGGAAAGTCTGCTTTTCCAGTGCATGTAGCCATCTCTGCCTTTTTTGGAAAGGTAGATGGTAGTTAACTTCTGAGTAGGGAGCACTTGTAGGTGTACAGTGCTAGGGGTCAGCATGTAGCTGTGAGCTTGTGACTCTTCCCATTGATGTCATGGTGCTGTCTGCTGCTGGCTGCACCCTATTGACAGAGGGCTTGGACAATGGTAATCTTGTCAGTTCATGTCCAGGAAAACTACGTGCCCTGGAAGAGGCTACATATATTGAAACTTACACATTCAGATTCACAGAATCATTAAGGTTGGAAAAGACCTTTAAGATCATGAAGTCCAACTGTCAACCCAGCACCACCACAATGTTCACGACTAAACCACATTCTCAAGTGCCATATTCATAGGTGTTTTGAATGCTTATAGGATGGTGATTCCACCTCTTCCCTGGGGAAGAGGTGGTCAGCCCTCTCCAGAGGGCAGGGTGGTGTTTCATAAACCATGTGCTGCAGCAGCCAACTGAGCAGCAGAACCTTTGGTTTGGGGCAAGGATGATCTTGAAAAATGTAGGATGCTCTTACATCTGAATTGCTGGATGTGTTGAATTATGGATATAAATACCTACGTGGATATAAATTCTCATTTAGCCTTTCAAAGGGCTTCTAGCCTTCTGGATTCTATTTTTGAAAAGATCACTAGATGAGAAGACCTCCTTAAACTGAAGTCTTTCTCATTTTTTGGCAATTGTAGTTATTCCTTAGCCATAAACATGTCCTTTTATGTAGTTAGTGGTTGTTTTGAGATGAAGAAAAATTAAATCTTTGAAGGTTTATACTTGGAGATCTACATTAGTTCCCTCTTGTCACTGACTGTGAGATTAAAAGAAATTAAGCTCTGAGATTTGGACTGTGTTTGAGTGATCTGTAGCTTTTTCATGGTCCTAACATTGTTTCAAGTAGTTTAATTTTTTTTTTCTTTTAAGGGTTTGTCTTCAAGTGTATCAGAAACCTTCCCCCTTGGAAAAAGAGTGATGGGTTTTAGGGTAGATGACATCTTGGTCTTTCTACTTGATGAGGTTGTAGTTGATGAATAAAGAATAACCTCTCAAAAAAGGCCTTTCTTCATCTGATTCTGTTCTACAGGGTAATGACTCAAACTGACCTCAGAGATGGTCTAAGAGATTGTCCAAATTCTACAGCAGCCCCTTGACACTGTGCCCTGGAGTCTGTCAGAGCCAGGGCCATCCTGCCACCCAGCCAGGACAGCTGCAGCCGAGGGCACTGAGGCGTCCTTGGGCACTGGGGTGGCGGGTGAGGCTGGCTCAGGATGTGGGCCCACGGCAGGGCAGGGCTGTGCCGAGCTGCAGCCTGGCCTAGCTGGGCTGGAGGCTGATGGCCCTGGGCAGGTGTCATGGAGCACTGGGCCAGGAGGGCCAGGCAAGGCCAGTCAGGCATGCTGGTGACCCTGGGGCACTGCCAGCAGCTCCTTGAAACAAGCTCCTTGGCAAAAGCCATGACTTTCTGTATGGTTCTTCCACAAAAAAAGCATTGGGAAGGAATTTGTCAGTCTCAGTTGAGCCATTCATTCCAGCTCACTTCCCAGTGGCTGTGGATTCTCCCTACCCTGTCCCTACAGGCTGTTGGTAGCCAGCCCTCCTGTCAGCCATGGAGAGCCTGGCTGCTGCCACAGTGGAGTGGCACTGGGAGTCACAGCGTGGCTGGGAGATAGTGTGTCTTGCCATTACCTTTTTTTCATGGGTGTCCTGCAAGTTGTTTTGGTTTAGATTACCTTCAGTGCTTTTGTCTTGGGTATGAAACAAACCTGCAGGGTTTTTGGTGCATGGAGCAGTTGTGGAAAGCTAAGAATCAGCTGATCCTTGTGGGGGCCCCCCATGGCCACTGTGTTCCCTGACATTTTACTGCAGTGAACTGGAAGCAAATTATTGGGCTGGGAACCATCTCTGCAGTACTGACTCTGAGTTTCACGTTGTGCTTTGCATTACACTGCATCTGTTGTAACAAACCTTACAGACATTAAAATACATAGTGGCAAAAAGCAGGCAGATGAAGAAATATCTGATTGGATAAATACCATCTAATCCTCATCAGGTATTTTCACTAAAATTGTTATTACTGAAAATGCCTGTTTCTCTCTGTTTGAATTGGATAGGTGTGACCTGGCATCTCCAAAACTGTGTAGCATAAAGATCTGTCAAAAGCTTAAATATTTGGATGGGACATTTTTACTTTATTTAATTTAACTTAATTTTACTTTTTATTTTTAATTAATAGGAACCTGAAAGCGCATTGCCGAAAGGAGCTGGATTTCTTGAATTTGTTTATTAAACCTTTAGATAACATGAAGTTGGGAGTGATTCCATGTACACTGAAGAGCAAGCTGAGAATTTCCAAGGTTGTTGATAGTCTGAAATAGTCTGGTGCAGGAAACAAAATGGCATGGTGCAAGAGGGGAATGCTTAGTGTGAAGGCAGCACTAACAGCAGAAGTGGAAAATGGAGGGGAAGAACTGTCTAGGTAGAAAGGGAACTGGTGGTTGAAACTGAGCACCAGACAAATGTGACTCAATGTCATGCTGTTGTGAAAAGACAAACATTGAAATGGAGTGTACAAGACTTGAAATGAGACTGTTTTGCCACTTAAGAGAGAGCATCTGGGTTGCCAGCCCAGGTGAGAAGCACATAGTTAAATATGAAGAGAAAGGACAGAAGCAGAAAATCTACTAACTGGGCCACCTTTTAGTATTCTGGTTTTAAGCCAAAGGGCCATATGGGTAAGTAAAAGAGCTATTATAGGAAAGGGAATTATCTGCCTTACCTGCTCTGAAAACTAAATATGAGGACTAATGGGTATAAATTGATGGATAATTGAATAAGACTTGATAGAAACTCTCAGACAGTGCAGTGGTGCAGAAGACAAGTGTGTCACTGAAAACCTAAGAACAAGTGTCATTAACCTGTTGTATCTGGTGTAACAGACTGACAGTATGTGTGCTGAATGGAGATAGAGGCCTTGGACTAAAGGACTTCCTAAGGTCCCTTCCAGCACTCTTTTCCTGTGTTTTAGATTGGCTAAGATAAACTAGCAAGCTGCTTAGTGTCAAGTTAAATGCTGGAGTGTTATGCAAAGGTCTTGCTGCTTGCATCTTCCATGTTAACTTTTGGAGTGGGGAGAAGGCTGTGCAGCTTGTGGGGAAGAGCTGTGTGGTTGCAGAAGGCTGCCTGATCTGTTTAGGTGAAACTCCCTCCTTCCCTTTGTCCCAAAAAGTGGCCCAAGCAGATTTGATGGTTACTTAGTGTTGTTTCTGCACTCACCTTCTATGGTAATGAGCTGTGTGTCCATGAATCTTGTATCTCTACTCACATGACTTACATTGAGACTTGTTTATGTTCAAAGCACTAATCTGCTTTTGTTAGGGATGTCTGCTGTGACACTACCCAAAGATTTGTGAGATTAGCAGTGCTGCACTCTGGAGGCAGTCCATCCCCTGTGGTGCCTGAGTTTGTAGTTGCCTCTGTTCATGACAATTCTTGAGGTATAAAGAACTTCCTTGCAACTGAATCCCAAACCAGCCCTCTATGTAGACCATAAGGATAGACACATGGAAGGAAAGTTCAGGTCTGGAAGAGGCTCAGCTAAGTGATGGTGCAGACACCTGCAATAATTGATGATGTAACAAGTGTCCTGGCAAGAAAGAACAACAGAATATCTACTCCTTGTTTTTTTCAGTTCATGAACTGGGCATCAGAAGGTTGTTCCTTCACTTTTTTGTGAGCATTGCAAAATTGTTTCATCTTCAAAGACTACTTTTTGGCACTTACATCTTCTTTTTTTCTGCTATTTACCTCAAGTATATTTAAAGAGATTTGCTGTTGAGCTTTCTTGTGGTTTTTTTTTCTTCTCTAGCTATTTCTTTTTCTCTTTTTTCTTCATTTTTTCTCCCAAGGCTAAAAATAAGAAAGCATCATATTTCTTCACAGCATTGCAAGAATACACCTACTTCTAGTAGTGATTCTCAGCCTTTTCCTGTGTAGGATCAACTCTTTGTTGACAAATTGCACAGGTGTCCAAGTAAGGTCTTACAGTTCCTTGTTCAAAGGTACTAGTATGTCACTATCTCCACTAAAGATAAACAATAAACTACTTTGTGTTATCCAAAAAGTGACTGTTCTAGAAGTCAGTTGTGTATCATTTTTTCTGCAGAATAAGAGATTGTGTCTGATTTCAACAGATAATTAGAGAAGAAAATTTCAATATGGGTATTTAAGATTTATTTTGGCCAATAAATTCAGGTACTATCTAGTAGGATGATCAGCCCAGTATTTTCCGATAGTGTTTTGGGCATAAAAATGGATCTAATTCCATGTCCTGGTAAAAAAAATGAAATAATGCCTTTCCTAAAATCACCTTCCTTCATCCAGAGAGCTTCTTTCTCAGTCAAGAATCTGGGTAAGGAGGACACACTAACACTCTTACTCATCTGTGCTGCTGCCAATTCACAAGTATCTAGCTAGAAACAGAACAGATAAATTCAACTTTCCTGTAAGTAATATCTTAGAAGCTGATGCACTAAAAATGGTTTTAATGTGACCTGTCTATGATACAAATGTCTGCATTTCTCTTCATGTCTTTTATTAGTCTTTCCTTAAAATCTATTCAGTGTTTAAAGTATTGGGGATCAGAGTAACAAGTTACAGTCACCAAGGCTCTTATTTCTTTTAGGAGGTCTTTGTTTTCCCACCTTAACATGTTACCTTGAACTTGGATTCACTTAGGTTCTTCTTATGGGACTCCTCGTATTTGAGGATTAGAAACAAAAATATATACTAAACTGCAAGATTCAAATTTTTTTCTGTCTTTGTTGCAGGTATTTCAGTTTCTGGTGTCCTGTCCTCAGACTCTTGAAACTTACTCTGTTATGAACCTCATTAGTTGCCTTGAGAATGAAGCCAAAATCCTTATCCTAACAGGTCAAACATACCTGGGTTATCATGAATCTCTGTCATGAAAATTGCTGTCTTCACTTTCTCCTTCTTCCCCTTCATCTCCCTTTATTTTATTGAAGAGCATTTTGGATCTTTCTATACAGGGCATGGCTATTTCTGGTTAAGAGGGGTGTGAGTTCAGCCAGCAGTACCAAAACCTGTAATCCCACTAGACTCAGGTAAATTCAAAATGCATTGAACTCTGTTAAGTGCAAATAGTAGTGCAGACACCTAATTGCTTTATGGGGACAGATGGTGGGCATAAAATAGTAAGCTATGGGTATTTTTGAGTTGGTGCTGTCAAAGTGGGTATTGAATATGAAATGGTTCTAGAAATATGAAATGGACGATGCTGTTGATGTGATGCTGTTGTTGAGATTATACTAGTTTTTAACTCTTTTTTTTTGTCTACTAGTTATCTCTCCCTGAATCAATGAAAAGAAACTAGGTGAGCATTAGTTTTTTTCTAAAAGTAGCCACTTGTATCGTATGATGAAGCAGAAATGTTTGAGATCATTTTATGGACATGTATTGCAGGAGAGTGAGTGAGATGTTAAAATAAAAACTGTGCCTTTTCTTCAGGTCTTTCGCTGAAAGGTTGACTCAGAAGGGGTCCGAGTACTGCCCTGGAGCAGCTTGACATGGAGCAGTGCACTGTCAATTGTCCTAACGTCAGCTTTCTTCCTAAGATAAAAGGGTGATGGGGTTCTTTGTCTTAAGCTGAAATGAGTAGCTAAAGGGAGAATCCTTCAGCACAATACTTTAATCGGAAAAAGTGCAAGAAATATGTCTAACAAATGCTGCTCAAAACTTTACTTTTAAGCTTTCTGTTTCTACTGAATCCTTTTAATCTGTACTATAACCTCTTTCTAACCTGCCCTTCTGTGCTGAAGCATTTATATTCTCTAATGTTTAAAATCTCCTGTCATAAAAATTAATGTTTCTCTTATATCTTAACATCGATTCTACCAATACTTCCCATTTTAACATCTTGTTCTTAGTCATTATGAAACTTCCTTTTTTTTATTCTCTGGGCTCTGCTGGATACTATGTCTCCACTGTTCTTGTTAAAATTGCAGGCAGTTAAGGGCAGGAGTTAGTCAGATTTTGCTTCTTAGTAAGCCAGGCTTTGTGCAATTTGCTCTGCCCCATGTCCATTCTTTTGGGACGAGAAGGTAAAGTGAAATATCTTTGAGATATTGAGTTCCTACGTAACTTACAGGAAGATAGCTGATGGGGTGACAGCCTTTTCAATTGCCCTTGCTGAAAGATGGCTCACTTAAGTTCAATCTTTATTAGTCAGCACATTTGTAGTGAGAAGTGCCTGTAGGCTCCAACAGCATCTCCTGTGATGAAAAAGCAGGTTGATGGTGAGATGTGAGGTCATGTGAAACCAGATTCTGCCTGTTCTTGCTTCATAGTGTCGCATAAAGATAATAGCTGGTACTTCTAACATAACAAAATTATGGCCAGGTGCTCTTGACCACATTGCTCACCCAACTTGCTACAGCTGATGCTCCAGATCTGCTTTTGTGGATGATACAATATGTGAACTGTCACACCCACCACAGCATCTAACGTAGCATTAAAAAGCTGTCAGGAATGCAGCATGCAGCTCCAACAAGATCTGAGTTCAGATCTGATAGTTCATATGGATTTAGTTATCCCATGATTATTCAGTTCAGATCTGATAGTTCACATTGGTTTGGTTATCCATGATTATTCAGCCTTTATTTTTGAGTGAAGGTTTCACTTCAGGAGTGTCAGCTGCCCCTGCATGGAGTTGAATTAGCATTTTATTGTGTCTGAGTTGTGAATGCATCTGTGCTCTTGCTGCCTAACAGAAGAGACTAGTGCAGTTTTAGAGGCTAATGCCCTGAGTAATGGGCCCAATTCTTTATAGCAAGCATTTAAGGAATATTCTCCCTTCTTGATCACCTGTATTGGCAGGAGTGGGGATTATGTTTCCTGTGTCTAGTTCTTCACTCACTTTGTGATGTGTACCCTGTAGTCCCTTATTTGCCTGACATTGGTTCTAGAGGCCGGAGGATGTGACCAAAATCAAGTGATAGTTTCTATAAAGAAAGCAAAATGTTACAGTTTCTATAAGCAGTTCTGGTGTAGTTTTCCTTTTCCTCTAAGGCTAGCTGAACTTAGTGGTCTGCATATTGGTGGATCTTGAATGCTTCCTAAAGAAAGGAGACAAAGATTTATTCTAAGTTTTGCTTTCTTTGACTATTGCTGTAGAGAGTCATTGTTAGCCACCTTGTTTGTAATTTAGAAGAGGGAGGAGAATGTAAGCTAATTTTTAAACTCATGTAAAAAGGCTTTTCTAAGCAGAGTTTTAAGCACCTCTTTTGCTGTGTCTTCAAGTACTCCATGCTACACTTGCCAATATTCATTCTTTTGCAGTTATTTCTGTGTTTTATTATGGACTGCATCACTTGACATTATAATATTTATATAGTTAAATAATTTGTTTGGAGCAGTCCTAGGCTAGAAGAAAGATGCTTAATCTCACTTCAAAAATATGCACTTCAGGGTAGTGTTGCACTGATGCATAAGAATAATTTGATCACCATAGTTTAAAGTTAAGTATCTGCCTCAAAATGTTTCTGCTGAGCTGGAGTGAAAAGACCCTAGAAGATGTTACTATTGTTAAACTGTAGCCTCAAAAATTTCTTAAAAGACAACCCTTTTGATGTTTATTGAAAGTATTACCTGTTTGCTTCATATTGTCACAACAGCAGAAAGTTTCGTATCAGATCTGAGTGGTAGGAACTAAAATTAAATCCCTTGATCGAAAGGAAAAATCCATGCTTCCTGAAGAACATGAGTTCCAATTTGCTTGCTAAGGTTTGCAAAGAGTGAGCAAAATCTGGTGGTCATAAGGCCCAGGAGGGAGGACAAAGTGGCTGCAGGATAGACTACAAAAGATTTTCATAGTAAAAAGACATTCCCCTTTTTTCCTGCCGTGACACATATCGCAGCCTCAGTCTTGCTTTTAGGATTAATAATTTGCATGGCTGACTGCAAGATGAGTATCTGCTCTGGAAACCTATTTCCGCTAGAGAAAAACACAAGGCTCTTACACATCCTTTTGATTTGCAAGTGACACAAATTGAAATTCAAAGGGGAGTGTCAAGGGATGTAAATGTAATGCATTATTCTTTGAATCCAGATGTGCATATAAGTATATGCATAGATGGTACTACCTTAGTGATATGTGACATATGACTTGAATGATATGTATTTCTTGAATACATGAGAAGTGTTATACCAATGCAGAAGGACCTCTGACTGATACCACCACTCCCCTGTTCTTACAAGATGGTTTTCTTAAAGGACAAAGGGAAATTACTCCTTTTTATATTGGTATAAAACCTACAAGTAGATCAGCTGAAGCTTATAGGATTTGAGCACACATTCATCTCTCTGCTAAAAAGAGAACTGTATCTGCTAGGCTGCTTTAGTCCTGAATGCAGCTAATGGAGACCTCTAGGGCAGTGTTCCCCAATAATTTTTGATCATCCACCCCTATCAGTGGAAGTTTTTTCAACAGATACCCCAATCTATGTATATTTATTTATTTATAGATTATATACCTGCACTACTGTGCTAATATACTACGTACATTATAAAACATACACAAAACCAGAATTTAAACCAGGATGAGCTAAAAATTAAATTAACACTGTTTAATTTTTTAAATTTTTTATTTGTTAACAACAGAGAAAAATGTTTTCTTCCTGCAGCCCAGTAGATTGTCTTGTGCAGCACCCCATGTTGGAAGGCACTGTGCTAATGCCTATGAAAGGATCTTGATAAAGGTTCATGTATGACCAAGCAGATGGTACCTGGATCTTGGCAAGGAGGACTGTGGTAATTTGTGTCCAGCTCTGCCAAACTGCTTCAGTTCAGGCCCAGAAAGAGAATTTCTGTGAAGTGGTTTGAATCCTGCTGCCAGGGATTCTACCAGACCCAGATGTAGCTGTGATGAAAAGCTGTATGTTCACCTGCTTTCTCTGTCTTCTCTCTTCTCCCCAAATAAATAACATTCTAGCTTGCTTAGTAGGCTTGGAGTTTTCTCAGACAGGGGTATAAAAACTCCAGGCCTGGTTTTGCTACTAATAATCTGAAGACTTTTTTTACCCCCTACTAAAAACATCAATGAGGGTTATAGAATCTAGCCCTTAAAGGAAGCACATAAAAAATTCTTGATGTGGAAGGTAAAATGCTACCTATTCAGGGCTATTCATAGTGAGCAGGAAAGGAGCTGTATCAAAGGTGATGGAAGAAGCTGATGGAGTTTCACAGTAGATCTCTTAATTTTATGAGGCAGTCAACATAAAGAATTAATGGAAATAAATGTTGTTTAAATGAGAGCTTTGTGAATATAGTAATAAATGGCTGAGGAACTGGAAGGGCCATGTAAAGGAACAAATCTGTCTATAATATAAAACCAACTTTAGCAGCTAGGTCCAGAAAGCTTAGGAAGTGGGAGGCTCCCCTTTTATTTTTTTTTTTTTTATTTTTTAATGTGAACACAGCATGGAGGTCTTTGAAAATCTCTGCTGTATGAAATCTCTCTTGCTGCTAGGTCCGAGATGAGAAATACAAGCTACTTTCTCCTTTTACAACCTAAACTATGTTCTTACAGTGATTAATTTTTATGAGATCTTTCAGCTTTTAATTGGTTCATATGAAGAAGTGTGGACAAGCTGACCTGTAAGTGTAGCTGTGATCTGGTGCTCTGGAAGGCTATTAGGATGCAATGCCTGTCTGGTGACCTCCAGTCTTTTCCCTGCCAGGTCTCAGGATATAGCACGCTAAGCCTGTGTTTGAAGAGGTGGACTTTGGCTCCAGAGCAACAAAGCATTTTACCTGAAAGGCTGTGGAGGAAAGTACACAGTGCTTTCCTTTGCAAACCTAGTTCTGTAGCCTGATTCCTGCTGCACTTGTGTCCGCCAGCCGTGCAGCATGGCATGGGCTGCGGTGGGAGCTGCTGGGAGCTGAGCAGCTCTGCAGGCTGCACACAGTAGCTGGGCTGAGGTTGTGGCAGTGGTGCTGTGTTGCTGAGGGGCTGCTGCTCAGAGTGGGCAGTGCTGTGCCACTAAGGATCCCACTCTGACTCTATGTGCTGTTTAGCCCTGAGTTGTGTTTCTGGCTTGCTCTCTGCAGATGCAGCTCCCTGAAAACCTTTCCGGGGGTACAGTGGCTTGTAAACACATTTGTGTCACCCTGAAGTTAACACAGGCAATACAAGTAATAAATCCCCTCTTTTCTACAGGGGAATGCCTTTTTTTTTCACTCTTAATTGCTGAAGAAGTGCACTGACTTCTTAAAACTGGCAAGTTGTGGGTTTATAAGAGTTATTAGGAAGCCTAAGCACTTGGAGTGCTGTGGAATGTGTCATGTATCCTGCATGTGGTAAGAGGATCAGGCATGTTGATGTACATGGTATATAGAAGTAATCTACTGAACTTTTCAGCTGCTTGCCTATTTTGAGTTGAGATGTTGAGACAGTGTTCAGCGCTGGTCACTTCTCAGGGCAGGCAGAGCCTGTAAAGGAGTCCTGACCCTAGCAAGGATTGCAAATATGTGACCTCCACTTTGCATCTTAGGTGTCCTAAGAAAATATTAAGACTTTCATCTGCCTCTAAGCCTAATGCACCAGCAAAGAATATGTGGCTTGTCCCAGTATTTTTGACGGTGCTGGGGAAGAACATGGAGAATATAAAGCAAGGGAATTACAAATTTAAAAGTAGGTGTAAGTGCAGATGCAATATGGAGTGATGAGAGCACCTTTGCCTCTTAATCTGGGGTGATGACAGCAGGGAAGACTTTTCTTACTGGGCAGTTGATAAAACTCACCTAGAAATGCAAGTGCACTCTTTCCTACAGAGAGCAGTAAAATCCAAGGGAGGCTGGTACAACCTAAAAGAAACAGGTTTGTAAAAGCCTGAATATTATCCCCATACTCCTGTCGCGAGCCTCCTTGGCAGATTCCAGATTTTGAGCTCTTCTAGCAGACCTGCAGCATCATCCTGCTGATCACCCTCTCCCAAATAGGTGCTGCAGTAGGTGCTCACATTGGTTTGTGAGAAGTAGCATTGAATACTTTGGGGACTATGTGCTTACTCTAACAAATACTCCTTTTCTTCTCCAGGAAGAGCCTGTTGCTGCAGGGAAGCAATTGCAGAGACCAGTACTGTACCTAAGCTTATGTGAGATGGAGATGAATCATTAGGAGGTTCTGTACTGAAAATAATGTTTGTGCATTATAAGGTTGTTTCCAATCCTTTACTGAACTGTCTGGATTTCTGATTGCTGTATTATTTTATTTTATTTTATTTTTTTTCATAAATAACTAATTGTTGTACAAAACAGAAAGCCATTTCTTTGTGAGCCTTGGTCAAAAACTGGAGTTTCATTTTTCAATGACATATGTGTGTGTTGTATGTAAAAGGCAGGAGTTGATGTGAAGGCTTTCAGCATCTCCTTAGTTGGGTCATTTATATGGACTTATTGACTTATATTTACAAAAGATAAATTAAATATTCCAATGATTTGCTTGGAAAATATATCAGGCTATTTTCCCTCCTTCAAACACAAAAGCCCTTCCTTTCAAGGCAGCATCCTCACATCAAATATTGCTGATGCTTAAGATGGATTTTTATTTTAAATTTCTGGAAAGGAGCAAGTTGCATGGGAGTAATGATATTTGTGACCAGTGTGTACTAGAACAGACCAGGAGCCTGGGAAAGAAAGATGAGATGGTGGGATTGCACCTGCAAGAGTTACCAGAGCAGGAGAGGAGCTCCCCCATGGAACCATCCCAAAGCGGTCTTCTGGGATTTAGCTATCAAGGTCACCCTGCTGGTAATGGGAGTTGTGCTAACATAAAACTATCCATGCTGCTTTGTATAGTTATTTCATAAATGTGCACAGCTGTGCCCACAGACAGATGTGTAGCTGCTACATGACCTTCTAAAAGCTGTATTACAGGTGGTGTATGAAATCAGCACATTGATGGTCATCTCTAATCTGCTAGATGTGCCCAGTGTCAGCTGGGCTGCCAGGAGCAGTGCAGTAAAACATTAATAGAAAACTACAGTGGCAAAAGAGCGCAGTGGACTATCAGCTGTGGAAGCTGCTGGAGCAGGAATTCCCCTGAGGAGGAGCATATGCAGTCCCACAGCTAAGTAATGTGCAAAGAATTATGTAAAGTGATACAATACAGTATTACTTCAGCATTGACTCTGCTGCTTTAGGGTCTTTGGCTTTTGGAAATTATTTTAACCCTAAGACCTTGTTTTGGGAGGTTCTGTTGGATTTTGGGAAAATGGTGATTGGTCGATTGCAAGATCTCACCACAGAAATTAAGTATATAATTAAAGGTATCAACATCAGCTGCAGAGGGCTGTTTATTCTTTGTACTTGTCACAGCTTGAAAGCTTTGTAGCTTTAAAACATTATGGTAGACACAAAGAAATACTCTCTTAATTAAACAGTTTTTTGCCATGGCTTAAATCTCTAGCAAGGCACACTTCCATGGAAGACTGCCACAACATGTCTGGCATGTTCTCATTCTCGGACCAGTGCTGTTGGTGGCACAACATACATTTGATCAATGAAAAAGGTGTAAGACCTGCATGCTTGGTCTCTTGAAAATGTCTCAAAATTTAGTTGTTCTTCAACAGTGTTTTATCACACAAGGTAATCTACTGAGTGATGGCCAAAATTATTTACCCTCGGTATCCCAGTCTTGATGCCCCGTTGAAGTTCTTCATCTTTTGCAGGCTGAGCTGCCAGCACATGGCAGTATGAAGGAGGAATGGGCAGGGTGCCTTCATTATCACTCCAGGCTTTGGGAGGTCACTATCTCATGAGGGGAGGAGACTGTCTTGTGCTTGGTTGAACCTGACCCATGCCAGGTTGGCCTACTACACTTGATGCTCGAAGGTTTTGCTATAATGCTTTAAAAAGCTGAATGACAGTCTGGATTCAGTACACAGCATGGAAACAAGCTGAATTGCAGGAAGTTCCTTAGTTTGGTAAATACTTCATTAATTTTACTGTTTGTTTTTCTAAATAAGCTCTCTATTTCATTTATCACTACTCAGTGCTGCTTGCTGGGGAAGCCAGGGACTCATAGGACCAGAGTCTGCACGGAGCACCTCTGTTCTGGTTTTCAGTCCACTTTCATTTGTCCTTGGATTGCTTCTAGACACAGCTCTTAATGCTCTCTATGGATAAAAGTCAGACTGCAGTCTGTGGATCCCTTTATTGCTGACGCTGTGAAGAAAACAATCCTCTTTAATGCCGGGGAGGGAAGGGAAAGCAGCCTTTCAGAGGAGCTGTTTGGAACAATTTTTTGACTACGGTTATTATGTGCAGACATGGAGGCATTGTCAAAGGCTTACTTATAAGGTTGGAAGAGTGCAAGCAAATCACACTTTACTAAATAGTTTGGAATAGACTTACTGAAACTAAATGTAGAGCAGAAGTGTGGCTACTGAGAGCCCATGCAAGGTGCAAAGTAAGTTTCTGTAAAGGTGACCTTGTAAAAACTTAGCCAGAAGCATGGGCTGCTGAGAGTGAGCCCTTATAGTCTACAAAAAGTACCATCTTTGAAAGGACTATGTCCAGTTTCTTCTTTCTAAGCCAAGAGTGCCTGCCTGGGAGTTGTTGACTTTTTAAATTGCCTCCTCCTAAGTTGGTTCTCATCTCTAAGCAATTCCACAGTATGGATCATATTTTCAAAATTTATATTGAATTCTTGTGCAAGACAGTCCCTAAAGGAAGCTTTGTCTATGAAAATAACAGATGCAGGCATCTACTCGCCCAAAATACTGGTCAGAATCACAGCTGATATAAATTAGGATAATGCCTTTGACTTAGCAAAGTAGGCTTGCCACTGAAGCTTTGGTAGCTTTTTCTAATGAAGATGAACGAAAGCATGCAGCATAATATCCTAAAAACCTGGATACTTGCTGGCCAGTTCCTACAGGACAGCAGTCTCTGAAATAAACTGGAATAAAACTTAGAAAAGAATTACGTGAACTTACTTCAAGCTGTCTTGACAGGCTTGTCATAATGCTGTCAAACCAGCTATGGTTTGAGGATGGTCTGATGTACATTTCCAGGCCATTAAGAATAGAGCTGATATGAAGACTGATGCTCTGGCAAGCCGGATAATCTCCAGTGCTTCTAAAGGTTACATGAGGAAACCTAGTGTGAACAGAAATTCTGAAAAATGTTAACTGGGGAAATACTAAAACACCATTTTTTTGTTTTCTTGCATTTTTTATTTTTTAGCTCTTTATAATGCACCCTACACATTGAAAAAGATGAGAAATTGTTTTAACTGTCATATTTCATTAATTGACACCTTCCATAAAGATGTCATGATTTTTTTGATGGATGAGTATTTTCTGACAAAAGGCTTCTGTCAGCATCTTTTTATGTTCTCTAAATAAGACTCAAAAATCATGTTGTGCACTTTTGCAAAGGTAACTTGTCAGGAATATAAAACAGTCTCTAATTGCTTGGACTTAGGAAAAAGGAATTAATTGACTTTTTAAACCTTGGTTTTTGAAGGCTGTGCCATATGTTGGAGGAGAAAGTACTTCCCAACGGCCAAAAAAAAAAAGTTTCTGGATTGATTTTGCTTAGGTATGTATATTATACACTTAATGTGCTATTCTCATGGGTGGCTATAAATGGTTAGATTTTTCCTCAAAGAAGATAATAAAATTACTTCTAAATTTGTGAACTGATACTTCTGTCACTCCTGTTTCTGATTTGGGAGTACTGGGGTCTGCCAAGCTATTAATGAAGTTGCATTAATTTCAAAGTCAGCTGTGATAGCTCTACACAAGTCTTTTTTACAAACCATGAAATTTGGGTTATTATATGTAGGGTAACACCTGGGCCTGTCAGAATAATGGGATATTTTATTATGGACCTCGATTGTAGTTTGAATGAGAGCAGAATCTTTTGCACAGCAAAGCAAAAGAACTTTATTTTACTGCATTTTCTCCTTACATATCTGATTTATCCTGCCCAAAATAAAAATGCTTTTGGCCTTCTTAAGATTTGTATGCTATGTTGTAAGCACTGATAGGTTTCAGTATGTTTTGAAACTTTTCGTCTTTTGTCCATCCTTTATTCTGAGTCTGTGAACTCTGAGCTACTAAATTACAGGTTGGTACTCAGAACAGAAAAAATGGGAAAGGATACATGAACCTTTTAAAAATGCTCTCAAAATATTAATTCTGCAAACCAGTTAAGTAAGGAAAAAGCATTGCATTCACTTGGGATTCTTATTTTTTTCCTAATGTGTTGCTCAGCGAGGAAGACTAGAAAGTGATATTGAGCAGGGGGAAGAACATGACCAGTGGGGTCCATCCAAGAGAGTAGACCAGAGATTGTAGGACAACATGCAGGGGCTGCCTGAAGTTCCACCTGAACCTTTTCATAAACTGTTCTGGGTGTTCTGCAGTGGGTATGTTTGCTGAGAAGTTGAGTGTGCAGCCTGCTCTCCTGCTAGACATCAGAGGCAGCGAGGCAGCTGCAGTTTGCCCTGAGCCGAGTTGAGCCAAAACGGGCTCTGCAATGCACACGCTCCAAGGCCAAGCTGCCAGCTTTTGCTTCACAGTTGGATCGCCAGTACAGACACACAAATGGCTTTTCATGCTTCGTTTTTTCATTCATTTTGAGACTATTCTTACAAACGGAGATGTCTCTTTGTGGGAGACATTCCTTCTGAGTGCAAAAGAGAAAATGGAACCAACTAGTCAAAATAACAGTAATGACTTGCAAGGTGGTTGCTGTGGATTGCGCAAGCAAGTACTTGCTGGCAGACAGAGTGAGAAGGAAGAAGAGCTTCTGTGTGTAGGTTGTATCATAACAGAAGTTGTTTTTTTTCCACATCCTGCAAGGTCACTTGTAGCAAGCCCAAAGTTCTGGTGCTGGAGTATGTGCTGCCCAATCAGAGGTTACTCAGTAGAGCTCTGTCCCTGTCCTGTCTGTGCATGGAAAACTGGGTCTGGCTGCATGTTCAGACACTCCAAGAATGCTTTTGCACTTTGTCACTGTCATTTGTATTGGAAACCTGACTGGCTTTTAAAGAAACTCTATGAAAGTAAATATATTCTCCATGCAAACACTCTATAGCAGAGGAGAGAGAAAAATCTGAATTTTACAGTCGTAATTGTATAATCATTCTGAGAATGGACAACTAGGCAAAGCCATTCTTTCATTTGTCTGAGTAAAGCTTTGAAAGCTAAACAGTGCATGTATGAAACACTGAACTCTTCATATCAGTATTTTCTAGGTAAGTGCCATTTAAGTCAATGTAAAAATCCTTTAAAAGTACAAATTAGCTATTTAAGTTCCTTATGCAGACAGTTGGCTCTCTCTATGGGATATATTTGTGTATTTAGAAAGTCACATTTAAATATTTTAGACTGGTTATTAACTATGCAAAACTCAATGTTAAAAAATTCACTTATTTTCCTACTGAAATTCAATGTTGCTCTTGTTATATTGCATATCAGTAAATTATGAATCAGTTGTGCTCACTGTGCCAATAAAGGCTGTTTTTAAGACAATGAGATTATACAGGGGCTTTCATAATTTTATTTAATCAACAATTATGTTGATGTTTGACTCAGAAAGTGATTCAGCTTGCTTTTTAAGAGCTGTGTGGGTTCTGCATGACCAATGAGATACAAAGCTTGTATATTTATTTCAGGAAGGAGAGGAGGTAGCAGGTTCTCTGTGTCTGGAGCAGGACTGCTGGGTAAGGAAGGATTATTGTATCCCATATACCTGGCAGGTTTCCATTATCACTTTTCAAGGTAAACTTGTGCAGTTGCTGAAAATTTAATTACACTAAAATCACATTTTTTTTTGCTTCTGACTGCTCTTACCTCTCTGAAGATGGAGTCCAGCATGTACCTATTGTCCATATCCAAGAGTCTCAAAATTAACATATTTCCCTTTGTAAGACTTAATGTTTTATGAATTCTTGTTCGTTGTAGACAAGGTTTATAACATTACCCTTACACCCCGCATCTGCTTCTGAAGCCAGAAAAAAACTATCTAAGCTTTCTTTATGTGCTACCTGGAAGATTTCCTGAGCACTGGAGTTGAGTTCAATAGTTAATCAAGATTTCATACATAACTAGGAATACACTCTGTTCCATGTGTTGGTATCAAAAAACCATACCTACCATAGAATATAAAAACTTGATTAAGTTATGGGGAAGAATGAAGATACAGAATCATGCATAGATCATCTTTGTGAGTTCTAACAGTCAAGCCAGTGCTAGCAGAAAATAAACCTCCTGATCAAAAAAAGAAAACATTTGTTAAGCAGCTTTATTATTGCACTAGCACTTAAGGTGAAGTAAATATATTTATTCTAGCCCCAAAGTTTTCACCCGATAATGAAAATATTTTATCATTTAAACTGAAATTTTCTCTTCTGTCTTTACCAAAACATGGTTTGTGTGATGCTCTTTCTTCTGGTCTTACAATATAGAGGAATGTGCTTTCAGCTGGAAGTTCCTCAATCTCACAAATTAGAATTTGAAACTAATCTTTAAATAGATGGGGTTTTTTTCCCAATGCACTTATTAAAAAATAAGTCCAGTTTTTTTTGGCATTCTTTGCAATCTGAAGGTTTACTGTTTCAAAGTCTTGATGCTATTTTTGCTGTCCTTCTAGTAGCTTGAGTTCACCAGAGTACACCCAAACATTAAGGCTTATTAGTAAGGCCAACCACAGTGTTTGTGTAATCCCTTGTAGTTCTGTTTCATGGAAAAATTCTGCAAGCTGTAATTGTTGCTGTAACTAGGAATGCAAACTGAGATACAATGGTACTGGAGAACGCAACCTGAGCAATGTGCTAGTGGATCATTGCAGAGCCAGGCTGTGGAATGGTCAATCTTATGCTCTGATGCATCTGGGAGAGCTGATGCTGAGATCCAGACAGCCCTGTAGTGCAAGAAAACCTTGCTCTTGTTGGGCAGAACTCCAAATGAGAAGCTGCATGCCTTCTTTTGATTAGGAGGACTGTTTCAGACAATCCCAGGGCTGAAGGCTGCTGAACTAAGGTGCAGTATTTCTTGGATCCAGCTCTTGGTTTGAGATTATACTCGTGACATTGTCTTTATCACAGGGGTGTAGAGCTGCTTTTAAGTGCTCCCTTGTCTGCTGGGTTTGAAGAGGCTGCTCCTCTCAGGGTATTGGTTTTCACTGCTTCTGTAGAACACAGAATGTTCCCCACCCTTACCTGGTAACTAAAACACTACCATGAGATGCAAGCATAAAAACTACTACTTTTAGAATGGAGCTTGGTTAGTTTGCAGGAGGGATTAGAGGGGAGTGGGCTCTAAATACTGGTGTCTGCATCCCTGGTATTGTGGGTTTGATGTTCCTAATTCAGTTTAGTGTAATCTGGTGTCTGACTGGCTGACCTTGTAACACTCATACAGTGCTGCCAGCCCTTAGAGCCTCCTTTTATCACCCTCCTCTTATGGAGTAGTTGAAACTGGCAGAGAAAGGTGCAAGATCAGTGAAATGCTAGAGTAATTGCAGCATGGGGCTGCAAGGCTTATTACATTATGGGAGGAAGAGGAGCAATGCATGCATTACAATGCTAAAAATATTTCCTGTGATGTGGGACAGTGATACTAGCCATATGGTAGCTGTGATTTGTTCTGGTAATGTGTTTTCTTGGGGATATCAGAGTGCAAGATAAAACTCTAATGTGGTGGCAGAGGCACAAAACTCAAAAACACATAGACCTTTATATGACTCCGTGTGGAGCAGGGTCAGATATGAAAGTCATGGAATTATGACAATGCATTAGAGGTGCAGGAGAAAAGGTGGGATCAAGTTATAGAGCTTAGGAATTATGTCATCTGGGATGAGGGCAATGCTGTCTCTGGAGGACTCACATTGTCTTTCTGTGCTGTTTGGAGGAAGGCACTGCTTTGACATGCATATGGACAAATGAAAGACTATCCAGAAAGAGTTCAAAGTTGCTAAGGACAAAAGTTGCAGATATTGTGTAAGTGGAGAAATAAAATGCCTGCTTGTCTCACTGCAAAGGCCTGCATGCTGCAAAGTAATGAGCGCGCAGAGCAGAGGGAGGAACATTTCATAGTGTATAGTATCATACAGGAGGGAGAATATGGGGGAGGGGAAGTTTCTTGATGAAGTCCGTCAGGCAATGGGTACATGCCATCATTCACATGAGAAAAATTAATCATTCTTTTAATTTCTGGTGTTGGACGTGCCTTGTGGTTATCAGGAGTGTGCCTATCTTTCCTTCTTTTATCCTAGGTCCAACACGAAAAATGCCCCTGACTGCCAGTGCCATGGACTTTTTTCAGCTCTTTGTTCCTGACAATGTACTAAAGAATATGGTGGTCCAAACCAATATGTATGCAAAGAAATACCAGGAGAGGTTTGGTAGTGACGACGCCTGGATTGATGTCACCTTGACAGAAATGAAGGCCTTCTTAGGCTACATGATATCAACCAGCATCCACCACTGTGAGTCTGTTCTCAGCATCTGGAGCAGCGGCTTCTACAGCAACAAGAGCATTGCACTTATCATGACACAATCAAGGTTTGAGAAGATTCTGAAGTACTTCCACATTGTGGCCTTCCGCTCGAGCCAGACAACGCATAGCCTCTACAAAATCCAGCCTTTTCTGGACTCTCTGCAGAATGGCTTCGACTCCGCTTTCAGACCTTCGCAAGCCCAGGTAAGAGTTAAGCTGTTGGAGGGAACATCTGCCCTGTGCACTCTGGTTGTCTCACGGGGACAGAAAGTGCACAGCACAGCTGCCTGGGGAAAGCTGGGGCTTCCCAGTGTGCAGCTGTGCTGCAGTGCCTCCATGAAGCAAGAGAGGGAGCAGCACTGTCCTGTGCAAGTGCTCATCAGTGTCAGTGCCAGCATCAAACAGGTTTCAGTGGTGCTCTCTGAGCTGGAGCTGTTTGCTTTAGTGACCTAAACAAGCCTGGGCACTTCTCAGTGAGGCTGGCCACCAGTAGGTTTTGCTGTCCTGAGGATGGGAGGTTGCAGGTTGTGCAAGGGTAGAAAGGGCAGAGCTGGTGCAGCTGGGCTGGAGGGAACCAGGCTGAGTTGGATGGAGGAGTTTGAGAGTGACTGTCCCTGATCTTAGCAGTAGGTGCTTGCTGTATGGTCCAGTAACCCTGCTGCTTCTTCAGGACTGGAAGGAGGGACAGGTGAAAATCTTTTAATATTCATCATAATCTATTTAAACTATGCTCAATACAAATTATCTGCTTTTGAAGCTGTTGCTACTGGTCGTGTTCAGAAATCTGGAAAGAAAAAGGAATATGCATGAAATACGTTACTGCTTGATACAACTTTTCAATCAGTTCTCTATTTCCAGAATATAAATATTTCACTTAGGCATTTGGAAAGGGTGTTGTGTCCATAGTCCTCTTTTTCTTCCTCTTTCCCCTCTGAAGCATCCCATTTTTGCCCACTTCACAAAACTAATAAAGGCATAGATGCTACACATCCATTGAAGTGTGCCTAAAATAAATGGTAGGTGATCACAGTTTATTTTATAGACAATAAAAATCATACCTATATAACCTATATAACAGCTGCCTAAAAAGCTGTTAAGGAGGAGGAGGAGGGAGGAGTGCTCTCACTAAGCTATGCAAGGTATGTTTCCATTAAGACAAAACAGTCAGTGAAAAACATGGAACTGTTAGGACTGAGCTCCCTCAAAGATATGAAATCTAATCCTTATGGCTGCTGACTTCAATGGGCAGAAGATAAAGGCTTCAGAAATTGATCACTGTGTCTAATGCAAATGCTTATAATGATGTGCTGTGGCACATGCTGTGAGTACAAATCCATTAAAGGATAAGATTTTATTTGCATGTATATCTCTTCTCCCATTTCCCATCCTGAGCAAAGCTTGAAAATTGAATTGACAAAATCTAAGCACCCTGTTTGCAGTGGCAAAACATCTAAATCTTCACAAGCAAAATGTATTATTATCCTGAGCTTGGTAAGGAGATGCTACATAGAAAAAAATAAGGGGGAAGAAGTAGAAACAGCCCAGTTTTCTTCCTTCCTCCTCCACTTCTCTGTTCCTTTGTCAGTGTTTACGTCAGAGATTTCTATGCAGCATGTTTCAGTGATACTGAGTGGAACAAAAAGCACTAAAATAAAGCTTCAAAAATAACTCTGTGAGAAAGGATAAGGTTTTGAATCTGTTGTTAAAAATACCCTAGTGTACCTCCAGTTGGCTTCTGGGGGGTGTTCCAGGCTTCCTTCTGAATGGAGCCTTGTGTGTGACATCCTCCTGGGTGCCATCAGTCAGGGCAGCACACTACCTGTCTCAAGAGATGAGGACCCCATCTGCTCAAAACAGTAGGAAAGACGTCTCCCTGCAGATTGTCTTGAATGCAGAATGCAGTAAACATGAAACCCAGAATGCCCAGTGAGAAATACCAGAAATAATTAAAAATAATAAACCAGTTGCACATAAACAAATGGAAAGATGAGCGGAAAGAACCACTTAGATGGGATTTTGGAAGTTCTGCCTCTGAAAGCCAATTGGAGAGGGGGCCCAGGTTTCTGTGATTAGTGATACCTGAAATCCCAAGTTCAGAATGGATTTGTTGCTTAAGGTATCTTAAACATGAAAGTTGTGGTGCCTGTGTGGCTTGTTGCTGACCCACCCACCATCTCTCCTACACACCAGCTTTATGTTACCTTGTAAGTGGCATCAAACAGCTAAATCACAGTTCCTGTTGAATGTAGCAGGGCTGTTTGGGCTTATGGGTAGGCTTGTTACTGATTTTTTCCTCTGGCAGTGTGGACTCACAGAACACAGATTAGGAAGATGCCATGTTTAACTCACCCCTATGGACAGAGCAGGGACAATCTACATCCATCAAGTAGTACAATATCTGCCTTCACAGTTATTTCTTCTACAGAGTTGATATTTTCTTTTTTGAGAGCTAGAAAAGATTCTTCAAGTGTAACTTCAGTCAGAAAATACTTAGGAGTTTTTATCTTGTCTGTGACACCTCCTCCTGCCCAAATGTGCCTGCAAAAATACCACAGTTGCTATGAAAGGAAACAGGGAGAAAAAACTATGCCGGTATACCAAAACAAAGAAAACAATCTAGTGAATTATAATTATTTTGCTAAATATACTGAGCAAACAAAAGGAAATAATTACTCTCCAGCTTATGAAGGAATTGCAAGTCCAGAACATTTTAATTGTGTATCAGCAATGCTAGCTGTAGTTTCTGAAGTCAAAAATACGGTGTTCTGACCTAGATTGGTAAAAAAAAAATGACAGGAATATTCTGTGCATCTTATCCCTCCTTGACATCATCTGTATAAATGAACACTACCTCTACCTGAGCAACAAGAGGTGATTTGGGTGTGTTCTTGTAAGCAGTGTTATTTCTTTGCTACTTAGCTTTGTAGCTGTGCTACTGTCTGCAAGCCTGAAGGAAGGGAGGATGCCCTCCCTGCACTCGGGAGGTACAGAGCAACAAATTCAAGGGTACTTACCTGCCAAGGATATACACTGAATTCCAGAAACCAGAGGAGTTCAGGGAAAATAATATCACTGCTCAAATATCCTTCTGTGCCTGCTGAGTATTTATATGCTCGTCAGCAGGATATGGCTAGACAGTATTGCTGTCTCTGTCTGTCCCTGAGAGAGGTGTGGGAGAGATGAGGAGCATAACTCCAGGTTCTTTCTGCTTCCCTCTCCCTCTAAAGTACCTTCTCTTTGGTGTTTTGGAACCAAACAGTTTTGCATCTACCCAGTGAAATATCAGCTGGTAACAGTCACCTGCTCTCCAGCAGGAATGAATTCCCTGGCAAAAAGAGAGAAATGAGTCCAACCTCTTGCTCCAAGAGCACAGTGCTCAACTTTGACCAGTTACTGGGCAGCTTCTTTGTGTTTCACTATTGGTATCATAGGGTACAGCTAAGGAGTTTCACCATAGCTCTTCCTAACCAGCTCACAGCTTTAGATGACAGCCTCTTTGAAAACACAGAGGGGCAAAACCAGGCTGGTCAACTTGCTTTTCTGTCCTCATGCTTTAATGTTCATTTGATATTGGGTATTTTCAAATCATAAGACTTTGCTTGTGCTGTACCTCTATATTTCAATTTTCCTGTTCTCAAAATGATTCTTTAGGAGTTGAGGGTGCTGATCCCAAATGAGAATCATTCTGTCTTAGCATTTCTGTGAGTGTGACACAAATACATAAATCTGCAAAGAACGCTGGCCAAGTATAAGGCATTGAGCAAGAGAAAGACAGACAGAGGAGCATTAAGAATATTGAGTAGCAAGGTAAATTTCTGATGTCCTGTAGCTCTTGGCCAGTTGATCCTTTCGTGAAGCCAGATTTTAGGGAGAGTTTGGCAACAGAAAATGATGACAATTCATTGCTATTTTTAAATTACCTAATGGTAATGGAGTTCTGTAAGAACTGACTTTTTGTTTTTTAAGAGGATTGATTGATGACTGAACAAATGGGCAGAGGAGTATGGAATCATGGCTCCACTGGGAGTCAGAGTTAACCTTTGAATGATGGCAAAGAGGATCTGTAAAGTTTGAATTTGAAAATGAGAAGAGAAAGAATCTGTCTGATATACGGGAGAAGTACTATGAGAGAGAAATAAAGAAAAATGATGTGGTCAGTGTGATGGATTAGGAAAATGGCTTTCCAGCAGCAGTCTGTAGGAGAAGTAAAACTGTTGCAGGATGGTTGTGGGTTTTTGATGTAAACTTGTCTGGGTGGGTGGGTTGTTACTCTAAAATGAGTGCCATTTTAGAGCTCTTACTCAGAAAGCATGGAAAATACAGGCATTGCCTGGCTGAGGAGATTCTGGAAGTAGGAGGTAAAGACTGACATTCAAATTCACTAGCCAGTGATATCTGTAGTAATACAGGAGGAGTGGGACATCTACAATGACCAAGAAAGGAAATACTGAGGGGTTCTTAAAGGAAGGGAGATGTTCTCAAATGCAGCATAACGGAATCAGAACTGGCAGCTAGATATGCAAGCAGAGATGTCAGACACCAGCAAGAGAATTTAGATTAGACAGGAGGAGCTTTGGAGCAGAGAGGCAGAAGCACGAGCTAGTCTTGCAGGAGGAATGACCGACATGCATCCAGACACAGTTACCAAGGGGCCTCTGCAACTGGATGGTATCCAAAAGCCTGAGACAAGGCAAGGTGAAGCAGCTTCTCCAGGAGACAGGAGAAGAGAGGAGGGTGAAGGCTGAAGAGACAGCCTGTGTTGTGGACAGCCATGGAGCTCAGGGGGAGATGTTTCCTGGATCTGTTGGGTCGATATCTAAGTATATGGAGTCCAGGAGTTCCAAGTACAAAAGACTTAGTGATTCAGGGCTTTGTCTACAAGCCTGTTTGGATTCTGGTGAGAGAGGATGGGTGGAATTTTGGGTGGAATTTTTCCTGGATCTGTTGGGTCGATATCTAAGTATATGGAGTCCAGGAGTTCCAAGTACAAAAGACTTAGTGATTCAGGGCTTTGTCTACAAGCCTGTTTGGATTCTGGTGAGAGAGGATGGGTGGAATTTTGGTGTGGAAAGAGCATTGGAAATGGTCTAAAATGGAGAAGACAGAAACGCGCTCCTGACAGTGGCTGCTCTGTTCTGTGAGTGAAAGATATTGTGAGACAGAGCAATTGATGGAATCCCATCTTGGAATCTTGCCTTTGCAACACTTAGAGTGAAAATACATATTGAGGGGAGAACAAAGAGTGAAAGTATGGCAGGTAGGTCTATCAGGGATAAGGATTACTATAAAGAAGGAAAGGAAAGGGATAGCAGTGGGGGAACAAAGCAACTAGATGATGAGCTTCTGAGATCTGAACAGAACTGGGAATTTGAGAGAAGAAAATTGATATTTCTATGAAGAAATCCACAAACTATCTTACATCATAGGAAGTCAGAACAGGAAGTGGGGAGTACTTGGGGAGTGAGAAAAAGATGGTGAAGAGGCGGCCAGGAATACATGTAGGAGTAATTAAGCCTGAAAGTAGGTTTTTATCAAGGAAGATGAGAAGCAGGAAAGAATATGCCATGGGGGCGGTAAGCTCACTCCTGTAAAAGTGTGTATTGCAGCAGCAGCAAGAATGGGGAATACTGAGGGAGCAAATATACCTTTGCATGAGGATTTGGCAAATAGATGGATTTGAGATTACAGGAAAAGCAGGGAGACTGAGAATACAGGAGGGTGAGCAAACTAATGGATTGGGATGGGCCAGTAGCAACAGGGCTAACTTTCGTCCTAAAACCACTGTGTCAGTGCCAGGGGCAGGCACAGCCCATACAGTGCCTTGCTTGAAAAATTCTTTACAGCTGTTGAAGCAGTGGTTGCATGTGGAGGAGTGAAAACCCCTTGTCCCCTACGCTCTGAAGGAAGCTCTAGGATTTTTAGTTCATTTTCCTTGCCTGTCCACATTTTGTCTCTGCAACGATAGCAAATCTTTCTCTAATCTGTTCACAGTTTTATTCCCTCTTCACAAAAGTTGACTTGGAATTTACAGAGAAATTACTTAAATTCAGTACAGAGGAACGAAGGAGGGAAGGCAGGGCTGAGCATGGGCAGGAAGAAAAGGAAGATGGAGAGAGGTTTTAAATATTCAGATTTTCTTTCTAGATGTATGGCTGACAGGCCTTACTGTGTCATAGAAGGCAGAAGGAGTGTCAAGGGTAAACAGGATGCAGTAGAGCTGCTGCAAGGAGCTGTGGTGCAGAGGGAAAGAAGCTAATGACAGAGGGTAGAAGATGTCCTAAGGTGATGCTTATACAGCCTTTTCTTTCTGCTGCTCTCCATCCTACAGCAGGGAAGATTATAACAGTGGAACCACACCACTCAATGGGATCTAGCTGGTAAGAGAGCCTTTCCAGAAGCTGAGAAATTCTTAGCTATGTATCCAACCCTATCCCAAAGGATGTGCTCCTTCCCTCTGCACTTGAGAAGCAGAAAGGCAAAAGCGAATGAGGACAAGTTTAATATTTGCAAAATGCTGTTCAGAATCCTCTGGGGCAGAAGCAGGAAATGCCCCAGATGGCCTTTAGATAGGAAGGGTTCTGTTCTGAACCTTGAGGGAGGAAGATGTGGCTTCAGTGGGGAAACAGGGCAGCTGCAGCTGGAAGAACAAATAGCTTTGTGTACAGCTCTCCTTGCTCGCATCTGCATTTTGGTGTATAATTTGAACATTTCACAAGAGTGCTTTCAGATGGTCCTGTGAATGTTTCATGAGTCGTTAAGAAGTGGAGTGCGTACAAATGACAGTGTGCAGCCATCACTGCAGGGGGGCGGCACATGTGCCTATTTTGGGCTGCCAGAGTGATGTTCAGCAAGCATCTTGTGTTCAGGAGACCAGCAGCTGCTCATCTCTGGTGCTTAACTGCTCATCCACCACATCTCTCTGACAAGCATCACTCCTAGGTGTAGTGCAGCTTTGTTCTCATTTCTGCCACTGACTTTGCAGATGTGCACAAAAGTACCACACATGCATGTGTGGAAAGGCTTTGGCTGAGGGTGGGAGCCTTTGCATACCTGTATCTGAGCCTGTCTCCTGGAGGGATGGTCACTGGAAAGGAACAGACTCCTTTAAATTATAACCCGTCTGACTCTTTTGCATGTCTTTACAAGGACATGAATTATGGCCTGCTGGGACTGCTTTCCCTGCATATACAAAGAGGGGAGCCTGCAATGACTTGCTCTGATTTCGATGTACATGTCTGAGTTTGGTCAGCATTCATCAGCTGAGACCTTTCAACAGTTTGCAAGTCTGTAATTTCACAAGTGGCTTGCTAGACAATTTGCACATTGTGCAGTCAGGTATGTGTATGTTATGCACAGCTGCCTGTGAGCTGTGGGGAGCTACTAGTGCTTTTCTATAGGTGAGTTCCACAGTGAACTGCTTACATCATCTAGATGCAGAATGCAGAAGCTGCTTCACTATCATAGGTCCTCATTACTTGCTCCAGTCTGCCTTATCTTTACTACTCCTGCCTCTGGTGGTTTATCCTTGTCTCCTTTTGTCAACTTTTCAGCTCCTGAGGCAAGACAGACTTCCCTAAAGCTGCTGCTGCTAGGAAAAATATTTTCTGTCTCTTTACCACCTCCTTAAGTGGCAGCAGAAAGCATCTTTTTCTCCCTTACCTTCTCTCTCTTTATTATGTGTTTTCCTTTGCTATAACCAAGGAATGTACTTTACAATGAATTGTAAGGGATGTTTGGGTGGAAGACATTCTGCCAAACAATATGAAGCTTATGAAGAAGCATGGTAAAATGCTTCTAAAAATCCACGCTCCCTGCCCCATGCCCTGTATCATTTTGGAGGGATGTTGAACTCTAGCGGATAGCAAGAAATGAGAGCTGTGCCTTGCAGTGTTTGCAAATTACGTGTAAAGCAGCTACCCATAATGGAGTGTGATTGGTCAGGCTTTATTTTTTGTTGCATGGTAGCATCAAACAAAAGTGGGTTTGCTTCCTTGGGGTGATGCACATATGCACAGTGCAGGGGTTGTATTTCCTTGAAAGCAATTAAAGCACCTTTTTTTTAGCAAACATGTATTCTGTTTCTTTCCCTGCCTCTTTTCTTGCAGGTGCTACATGAGCCCCTGATAGATGAGGATCCTGTTTTCATTGCGACCTGTACAGAGAGGGAGCTGCGCAAGAGGAAAAAGAGGAAATTCAGTCTTTGGGTTCGGCAGTGCTCATCCACTGGTTTCATCTGCCAGGTGGGTTTTACCTCTTCAAATGTCTTCATTCAGTTCCAGCAGGCCCTTAAATGTACAGTAGGACCAAAGGTAGCAGTCACTTCACTTGGTTACCTAGCCAGGGGCTGCAGTCTGAATGCAGGAGGCCTCTGACTCCGGCGGATACAAAACGTGACGGACAGTGATGACAAGTTCCTCATGCTTTGTTTGCTGTATGGTTTAACTGAGAGCTTCTGTCTCTAATACTGTCCATATGGCTGCCAGCCTTCAGCTAATTACATTGAAATGCAGTTAAAAGGTCTGTCTGTTTGTATATCCTAAGTTTATCTAAATATCTTGGTACTGTGACTTGTCATTTTAAATGAGTCAGATTTTCTCTCTTATAACACTGCACCTGTGATAGCCAGTGGTGTTCAATAGACTAAATCAATATGGTACCAAGATGTCAATTTTTCTGTGAGAAACATATTAGCGGAGGCCCCTATTACACATCTTTTCACACATCTACCTCTCAGTCAAAGAAATAAAATCTGATGTGGCTTCAAGGTGAGATGTCAGCTGGAGTGAGAGACATGTTAAAGGGTTTGTTTGTATTGTTGTAAGGCATTGGGGACATCTTCTCAAATTCTCAGATTCCCCAAATAGCTGATGTATTTTGAGAGCCTTGAAAAATCTGGTCATTTATTTTGATGCTTAGAGGTGAGGGGGCAGATGTTTTCCAGTATTTCTTTCTCCCAAGAGCTCCTGTGAAAGCGTTGCATCCCACATGTTCCAGAGAGGTAGGATGTGCGCCCTGCTTGCTAAGGCTGAATACATGTCAGAACAGGGCCTGTGGATTTGCTGCAGTTGAACATTTTTTCAGAGCAGGATTAGGCTGGTGAATCATCATAACTGTTTGAGCAGCTGTGCAGGAAAAGAGGCTCACTGGGAGCAGGGGTTTGTATTTTCAGCAATGTTGTTCACTCTGAGAAGAAATTTAGGATCCTACCTCTTCCATCTAAGTTTTAAAGAAGCTATTTTTTCTGATACAAAATAGACTCACCTTGTGAAGCATGCTTGGAAGTTTCTGGTCTCAAAGCTCTTGGAAAGTCATTTGCTATACAGAGGCAGTGTCTTTGATCTCCAAGGAGAACTTCACCAGTCCTACATGCAGTTGATTATTGGAGCATATTTAGTACAGCAAGCACAAAGTCTGCTCAGCTCTTGCCACGCTCCCCTCAGCCAACTGCCACAAAACTAAGTCTTCAGACATGCCAGAGGTTTCAGATTCTGAGATATAATTATGTTGCACCTCCTGTCCTGTCCACTGAGAGATGAAATTAATGGAATGTCAAATTAAACAGAATAGATATTCAGCACCACCCTAATCCTCCCACTCCCTTAATGAATTAGATGCTCATGCTTCACTTGCATCCGGATGACGTCCAGGATTATTTTACCAGCTGCTTTCTATTTTCATTCCTTGACTTGGCTGTCATTATCAACATGCTGAAATGACTGGGTGGAAGGGACCTTAGTGAAGAAGAATATACCTTCATGCTAAAATGGAAAAACCTGATTTGGGGAGGATGGGCAACTTCAATTTTGATACGATTGAAATGCTATGTTCACACTTACAAGCCATTTTTCAGAATCCAAAACACCTCTTTGGTGCCTACTTGGTGTATTTAGAGTATTAAATAGGTTTTGATTTCTTTCCTCTGTTAAACAAAGGAAGAGAATTGATCTAAATCAGAAATAAATCCAATGTTTTCTCCTTTGTGTAAACACATCTCTTGTGAAGAAAGGACTTGTTGCTTGATAGTTAAGGACTGACTTGTCTATCACTTGCCAACTGTTGGAAAAAACCTTCAAAATATGCATATTCTCTATAATACTGTCTGAGTGAATTTCCTCCCTCACTGCTTCTACATGATGACATTGTCCTTTTATTCAAGATAAATAGGGCTATCAACACTTCATAAATCAGGATAAATTGGTTTCAAAAATTGGAATACTATGTATCTATAAAAAGCTAGGCCCACACAGAAGAGAGGAGAGACCTAAGTATGACTGGTTTTCAGGGACAGAAGGAACCTCAAGAGGTCTGTGATGCTCCTGGCCATAAACAATGTCCTCCAATCCTGAATTATAAGCCTGGTGTTAAAAAAAAAATCCATCTGAGGAGACATATTAATTTTCCCAGTGTTCTGCTTTTCCTAGGGTCAAAAGGATTGGTTGGATTTTCCTAATGAAAAATGGATATGCCACATGCTGAGTTACTGTGTGAACTCTGGTTGACAGCTCACAAGTGAATTGTTAATGTTAGGAGTTTCAGCTGTTTGTCTCCTCAAATTCCTGTTCCTGCTTGTTCTTGTGAACAAAACTTTGAATCAAATTTTTGGATATGAATAAACACTCTTTTTTGATGGCTCATAATTTACTTTTTTAAGGAAATAGTGTTTCGTTAAAAATCTAGCCCAATAAGCCATTCATGGAACAAAAAATGGCATAAAGCTCAAGTGCTGCTTGTGGACATAAGGTGCATAATCTTATATATTCATAATATAAATAATGTATGAGTATTAGACTACTTTTCTGTTGTCTGTACTCCAGATAACTTCACTGCACCCTGCCAGTTAATTGTTTTAAGATGGATGCACAATTTTAGATTATATCTCTGCTTCAGAAAATCTCAAGCAGAGAATCTTGTTGCAGTGAATAGATTTGTTGGCTGAGCATTTCTTCACAGTCAGCTGGCCAAGTGGGAACATGTAGGAAGGACACATTATTCAAACAATGTAGATATATGTCTGCCGCAGTTGGGAACATGAACAAAACCTCTCGAAGGGCTCCAGGAGAGCTGACTTTGGCAAAGTAGATGGCAAAACTGCCCTGGTACTGTTGCCTTTTTCATCTGCCCTTGACATCAAGGTAGCAACAGCTGCTGTGGGATAGGGCTTGGGCCTTTTCATTTCTTTCTCTCTAGTTCAGGGGGGACAACAAACACAGCTTACAGGATTTCAGGTGTCCCTCTCTGCTCCATCTTCTCTTTGTTTTTCTTGTTTCTTTCCAATCTATTTCCCTGCATACTACTTAGCACTTCTGTTTCCCTACTTACCACAGAGGCATTTTTAAAACCAATATTTTAATGTCTTGATTGCAGTTTAAATTATTGAATTAGCTTAGAAGTCTTTCTTGTAGTATTTGCTTAGAGTATATTTAAATAGTAAGTCATACTATTTAAATCAAAACCCCAGCTGTGTCAGGTTTTTTTTGTGAGTTCTTGTTTCTTTCTTTTTCTCGGAAAATCTGGAACACTTGATTATAAAAATGGTTCATAGATATGATTGGTAGGACTATTTCTCATTTTAGATATAGTAATATTGCTCATCAAAAAATTATGAAAAAGATACCAGGGCTAGGTGGGACATATGCTCTCTCTTTGTACTTCTTGTGTGGCTCAAAAGGAATGAACATGGTTATGAGTAACTGTGACTAAGTGATGCATAGTCCTTGCACAGCTTCTGCAGAAGAAGGTTTTCTGATAATTTTGCAGGAGAAGGAAGCACAGGATGCTGGTGAACCCCAGCACATGGAGAGCTAGCAGAACAAGGTATTCCCATAGTGCTTCATCCTGAAGCACAGACCCATAGCCCAAATGTAACCCTCAGACAGTCCCTGACCCAAAGAGCCATCAATTAACAAGATGAAAGACAGTACATAAATGGTAGAGAGTACTGCAAAGGGACAGTCAGGCAATATTAATCACTCTGATAGGCAGTAATGGAATTAACTCATCAACATTATTTGCTTAAAAGGCTGGTATCGTGGTGAGGAAGAAATTACTTTATGGATGTTTATATCCTTTCCTATTCAGTGAGATGAATTGTATTTTCTGAGGCGATACTGGAGACTTTTCCCTTCCCAAACCTCCTCCCTGCCCCTGAATATATGGGCTCTGCACTTGCTTTTATTCCCTGGCAGAAAATTCTTGCAATAATGCATTTCATTTTCACTAATATCCCTGTGAAATATGTTATTCAGGTTTATGAAGTCCTTTAGGTCCTTGGGCTGGGACTGACTTTGAGTTTCCATCTTCCACTGCTTCCCATGAAGTGATGAGTCAGAATAGAGTAAGGAAAAGTACTGTGTCTCTGCATCTTGAGTCTTTTCATGGTCCTGAAGAAACACTGATTTGCATGACAGCATGTTTAAAGAGTGAAACCTGGATCAGGGTAGCCCCTGCCTGAGAGTGTGAGAAAAGGCCCTCCCGAAAGAGCAGCAGCCTCAGTGAAGGGAGATGTCTGAGGCTGCTCCACAGATCAGTGGTAGAGCTCTCAATGGCAGCAGAAAAACCCCAAACAATGTAAACACCATGCTTCTATAGTATATGCTGTAGTTCATGTCAGACAGGGTAGCTACAGCCAGCTTGAATACTTCATAACCCTATTGATTTTACAGAGTAAGAACTTCCAGAATTTAGAGAAACTGAGATCATGCCCCAAAGAATTTATAATTTCACAACACCACATAAGTGCATTCAGTCAATGGGAAAGGGAGGGGTAAATAAACCTGGAGTCAGTTTTGTTTTCAAGGTCAGAGTTGCAGGAGAGTTAGCCATCTGTGCACTTGTTTGATAAGCTGCTCAGAAATGTTGGTGTTTCAGCCTATTTAAGTTCTGTTTAGAGATTAGTCTGAGCCCTTGCATTTCTTTAAACAGGGCCCTGATAATTCCTTTATTGGTAGAACAGTTGCATCTGGAACACACAGATATAGCGGCTGCTTTGAGGAGATTCTCAAGGTCAGGCTTTGTCTGTGAGGGGATCCCAGGAAATCTGATCACCTTCCTTTGGCAGCCACTGGTGACTGGAAAATCCTATCTACTTTCTTCCTCTGGCTCCCACCCAGCTCTTTCTGTTTAATGCATGTGGTTCTGTAATGTCAGCATGTGAGAATCCCAGATCTCAGTTAAAAGTCAATTATCCTCTTGCTCACCAGTGTTAATGGGAAAGGTATTTTTGCAGATGTGTGATGGGCCAGTTCTATTCATTTTTATGGACTTTGCAATCTTACCTTTTTTCTAAATGAAAAGGAAACCTAAATGTGGTCTAATGCAAAGATCACTCACAGTTTGCATACAGTCTTAGTGTCTATTTTCAAGTGTGCGTGAAAGTTATTTTTTAGTTCCTATCTGAGCTGCTTGGAGTTTATGACAATAAAACTACCTGTACAGTTGTGTCCCTTCTACAGCTGTTCTCTGTGCAACTCTGCTCGGGGAAGGACACTAAAAGCACCAGAGCCTTCTGTTTTGTGCACTTAATAGGTTTGCCATAGGAATACTCCTCATGGATCCCATCCCTTTGTGCTGGGCGCAATAGCAGAACTAAAAAAAATCCCTGCCCTAGAAAGTTTAGGATCTAAATGCAAGAGGCTTAAGCTACCAACAGCAAATCTCTTTAGTTCAGACACATTTTGGCTGCCCAGAGGATTCTGGAAGCAGGCTGAGTGCAGCAGTATTTCTTAGCTAGTGCACATGGCAGAGATCGGGGACTAACACAGTTCTACGTGCCCATATACACCCTACTCCTGGTGAGCCTGCACAGGCAGTCATCAGCCTTGTGGTTCCTCCTTGGAAATGAGCTGGTCCTTGATGTCACTGATTTGTCATCACTTGCTTTTGTCTTAAGATTGTATGCCCTTTTTATGTATTTTCCTCCTTGAGCTGCTCTCAACAGTTACAGCACTTCTGATAGTTTATACTGCTCTTACCTTGCATCACTTATATACCTTCCCACTTACACACCTTCTCACAGCTCAACTGTAATTTTCATAGAAAAAACAAGCCAATATTGTGCAATTGTGTGGCACCAGAGTGAAGCCTCAGTCATGGACTTGAGCTGGGCTGCCAGTTACACAGAGGGAGCCTGGGAAAGTAGCATTAAGAAGAAACAGGACCAATGCATTGATTAGCAATTGCCTTGTGGGAATTGCATCCTTTCTAGGAAAGGTTTTGAAGAGCAAAAGTAAAGAGCTCTGCTGAGATGGTGGTGATTTCCAAACAGGCAGGAGAAGGGCAGCATGGAAAGAGGCAAATGTGGGCTTGTGTGACATTGATTGGGGTGGATGCTTGGCTTCACGGGGCAAGTGTGAACAGGAATCACTATACTGACATAGTAGGAGGAGATCAATAAGGAAGCCTAGATCATAAAGGTCTGTCTTCATTTTCCAGTCCCATTTCCTTTTGATGCTGCAAAGAAGAGGGAACTGGCAGAAGGCTGACGTGGTCAAAGCAAAGGGTTAGGGAAGTGATCTGAGGAGTGAAGCACTGTCTGGATGTCAAGATACATTGCAGCAAGGCCAAAGTAAAGAAGGATTATTGCAGTAATTAGGAGGAAAGCCAGACAGTTCTTAGGTATTTAAAATAATAGGAAAATATTTACATGGAGCTGTTAGAAAAAATAAATCTGCCTGATCTAGATGTGACTGCCTGGGAGAAGGCACAGAGCAAAATCTGCATTTATTGATCCATGAGTTGTTGATCTGCCATGCAGGTAAGATGTTCTAGGGCCCTCAGTGACAAAGAAATAACAAGAAATAATGGAAAGAAAAGCAAAGAAAAGCCATATTGTACAGGCAATGTCAACTCTACCAGCATCTTTTTGCCAGTCTCAAAAATATCTTTTTAGAAACTTTGAAGAACATGTGCAGGCAGAACATGTATTTATCGCTCCACAGCACAAAGATGTTAGCTGCTTCTGTGAGTGTTAATGCAGATTGAAATAATTCTAAATGGAATGCAGAGGGGGAAAAGAAGGGGACCAAGTAAAGAGCTTTGTAAGGAACACCAGAAACTAGCTGGGAAGAGGTTGGGAAAACTGTTATGTTCTTGCATACCCTTTAAAAAATAGCCTTTAGAGTAGCAGGAAGAGAATGAAGAGAGGCTCAAAGAAATGAAAAGATCTGGTCTCAGTCAAAGCACCACTGCTGGTGCCAATATCTGCTAGACAAGAGCTGTCTGGGAAGACATCATTAAAGAAGGAGAGAGTATGAACTGCAGCAGATTTAGGATGGAACTGGAGAGGAGAATCTTCCAGCAGTGTTGGTAATGATGTTAAAGGTGATAATGGTGTTAATGGTCTTAAAGCAGTTAAAGGTGAGTGTTGGTTTTAGGATGAGAGGGGAAGACCAGCTGAGGTGGGATCTAGAAAGTAGTGCTAGGAATGTGCAGTTGTAGGTTAGCTGTAAATCCTGTAGGAAAAACAAACAAGTTATTTTTTCAATAGCTATTGAGGATCAAAAAATCATGACTACTTTGCTATCTTGCTTTTATAACTGCCATCTAAAAACATGTCTTCTGTTTTGTGGTTGTTTAGGATCTGCCCTTTGTGAAATATTTTTGCACAATATATTTTTCAAAATATTCCTTCTGTTGATTACTACCTCTGCCCTTTTTTTTGTTGCTTCCAAATGTAATCTATTTCATTTGAGAGTTGTACCCTGGGGTGCTTCAATTATGTATGAAGATGGAGTATTTGGGATGGGCTATTCACAAGGGCTTTCAATATGCCATCTGAGCTTTAAATATGAGCAGAATTGCCAATATTTCAGTTTCTAGGGCATATTCTCTTAAATGTGCAGTCAAGATGTATCTTTTGTTCCCAAGTGTTCAGTTTTTTACTCAGTTTCTGTGAGACCTTATGAATTTTCCACAAGAAGGTAATGAAAACATACTGGAAAGTGTCTGGTGCAGTAGAGCAACCCCAGATATGATAGGAGGCACAACTGAGCATGTCACTGTTCTGATGAGCTACAAATATTCAACAAATAATTGAGGAATTAATAGAAAAAGCACTGCATGTTAAGTATCTTCAGCCCAAAGTCACCTCCTAAGATGATGTCACATCTATACAGATTATCCCAATTGGTGCTGTAGATCAAATGTATCAGTAGCCATTAGAAAAGATAGACAGCGAAAGAGATCTCTGCAGATATTGCAGAAGTGCTGCTTGGGCTGTCCTGCACAGAAGCAGAGGATGTTTGCTGCCAGCAGCTCCCACCTGTTATCCAGCAACACTTGTTGAGCCTGTACTTCTGATGATATCTTGCTGTTGGTGCACATGGAAAGAACACAAAATTCTAATGTCCCAGGGCAAACCAGAAGGTCTAGTGAATGGTTTAACAAACATTTTGGGGGAGCAGTTTCTGACTGTGCCTATGAATGTCTAGCAGCCAATTTCTGGCAATTGGTGCTTTTTTTGCAGATTGCTGATTATTAAATAACACTTCTAATGCATTACAGAAAGGCAGGGAATGCTGTGGGCTTCAGCTGGTAGGATCTTAATGGATTGAGGTAGAATGAAATCAGCTGGATGAGGGAAAATGAAGGCTATATATGGGATCATAGGCATTTGCAAAGATGTTTGAAGCCATGCCTTTGCCAGTTATCTTTACACAGTCACTGTTCCACAACAGCCTTTATGCCTTCCAACACTGTGCTGCTGTCACCCATCATCCCAATAAAGCTGGGCGTGATAAAGCTTTGAATGATGTTTCTCCAAAATAAGAAATACTGTGCCAAGAAAAAAGGCTGGTTTTGGATAGGTAAGGAAGTGCCCAAGGAGAAAGAATATTTAATATTGGAGGAGGAGGAAAAGTTCAGCAGTGGGTAGACAGACATTTGAGTAACGGCCACTGGGGAGGTGAACAGAGCAAGGGGGCAGCCAGATGCACAGGGAATTGTGCTAACAAAACCTGTGAAGTGTCTAGCATCTTCAAAGTAATGGTACCTCAGTGGCCAGTTGTATGGTGGGCATGCTCTTTGAAGGAGCTGCTTGCAGAGACAAACCAGCCCACAGTGAGGGACCAGCTGGCACACCAGCAGTGCCAGAGGACTGTCCCTTGGAGAGGCAGCAACAAGGAACACGGAGCAAGCATGCAGCAGGAGAGACTCTAGGATTTACTGGATATGGGGAGGTAAGGTGAAAGACACTTTTATAGACTTAGAGATATTCCTGCTTTGTTTTCAGCTCATCTAATCAAGGTCAAAGCTAATCTGTCTGTCTTCTGTCTCCACTGCCCTGTCTTTAGATTTTGAGGGTTTGATGTGTGGTCTCTGTGCTGACATACTAGTAACCTAATCTTAATTTTGTCACCAGTAACCACGAAATACCTTTGCTGTAAATTTGGAACAATCTGTTTTTTGAATGCTTCAAAGCCAGTGGAAACTGGCTCTCTGGAGCCCTGATTAATAACCTAAATGACTTATTGTAATTAGCTAGTCCTCAGTCTTAGACCTGCAGAAAGCACAAATTTGACAGCTATCAAAAACGAGTGGAGCAGCATCAGGGAGTCTGCAAACATTGCTGCCTTGTCCTCATCTGGGAGTTGTTTCTGACAATAAAAGTGGGTTTAATTTTTTTTTTTTTTTTTTTTTTTAGATAAGTGGTGTATTTAAGACTTCCTGTTAATATACACTCTACTTCTTGGAATTAATGTGCATTTGTCCTTGCACCAACTTTGTTGTCAGCATGTCAGTTCCTTCAAAACACAAATTATGTCTAAATTCCCAGAAATTTTATATGTAACACATTCTGTTGAGGTCTATTCCATGATGCATGAATTGCTAGGGAATATTACATAGAATACCAGTGCTGGGAGATGTACCATTTACAGCAGGGAAATGCTATATAATTGAATTTTGTTCTTCTCTAAGATCATTGAGTTACAAATTCCTGGGACCACTAGTGCAAACATGAGCATTTTTGTTCTCTTAGGACTGCTACAAATTTTCATTTGTAACAGTGTCTGTTGGTAAGAGAAATAAGCTATACAGAAAAGTAATGGTGCATGTTTTGCATGGTTGTACTCTCAAACAAATTTAACAAAGTTGTTGTGGATATATCAAAACCATGGCAAAATTACTTTTCCCTGCCTCGAATACTGAATAAGTTTCAGTTTTTTCTTTGACAGGTAAAATTTTCTGTAATTCATAAAAGATTTTAGTATTTTAGAGCCAAAGTCATGAAGGTAGGCCTGGGAAAGTTCTTCTGAAAATTTACATTTGTTTGGGTATTTAAATCTTTGCAAGTTCCATGGTATTACATTAGTATTTGAGTAACAGAGTACAGTGTTCACTTCTTCCTATTTCCCTTTCCAGCATTTTATTTCTGCTAGCTCTTGGAACAAGATGAAGGTTGGATGCCTACTTGGCTATATTAAATGTTGAACTAGGGTGAAAGTTGTGCGTCTAAAACACTGTCAGTGAAATAAAATAGAAGGCTTGCATACAAATGAAGGGTTACACATTTTCTCCCTCTGCATGATTCAAACTGTTTTGGTGGCTTGCTTCCAAATCAGGATCTATATAAAGGATCTAAGTGTGCCTGGGGTGTTTGATCAAGGTGTTCTGGCTGGTTGGGTGTGCATTTTGTTCATTTATGGAGGTGCACACACACCACTGTCACAACCTGACAGTTACTGCAAATGGGAAATAAATCCGAATATTAACGTAGTGAAGGTAGTAGGCCATTTCCTTCTGGTCATCTTACACTGGTTTTTCTTGAAACTGAATTTCCCATGCTCTCCTTTTGCTGGCAGCAATGAAGCCTATGCAGATTCAGTGCATGTAATCCCAGTTATGACTGGAGTCTTCCTGCCAAGCAAACAATCTTCAAACTGCAGAACAGTGACAGGAGCCTCAGAAGTGAAGTGAAGGATGCTATATTTATCAGTAGCTGTGCCGCTAACCTGAATTGGTTTAAAAGCAACAGGCCCTTGAGAGGGACTTTAATTAGCCTTTATAACAAGTGTCTGCTGCCTTCTCTGCTTGTCTCAAGTTGAGCTGTGCAGGTATGTTGGGAATTGCATCTGCTCTCTCTGGATTCCTTATAACCTTCTGACTTTTCTTACCATTTCTCATTTAAGATTTATGTCCATCTCAAAGAAGGGAGTGGTGCTGATGGGTTGGATGCTTTGAAGAACAAACCACAGCTTCACAGCATGGTGGCCAAAAGCCTTTGTCAAAATGCCTCTGGGAAGAACTACATCATCTTCACAGGCCCAAGCATTACCAGCCTGAACCTCTTTGAAGAATTTGAGAAGCAAGGTGTGTATTGGATGACTCATTGGGTTTTAATAGCAACAGACCTAGGGGCCTCATGCTAATGAATTAAATAAAATTCTGAAAGTCTTCACTGATATTTCAATTCCTTGTATAGATAAGTTGTTCATGGCTAAGAAAACTTCTCATTCATGAGATGGTACTATGCAGAAGACTTTATAAGTTGCTTTTTAAATTTTCAAAATTAGGATGTAAAAACAATTTTAATAAGGTTATTTAAAGTGCTTGCTTTTGTTCTTTGACTTAGAAATGTGAGGTCAAATCTCCTATGTGACCTGGGGGACTTTTCAAGGAATTTCCTATCTGCTCGTAATTTTTCTGTTCCTGTTGTGAAAGATGAGGGATGCAATGAATCCTTAGAGATGTGCCTTAGAAGTCTTTTTTGATTTAATATCTGTTAAAGATGTGTTTTCTCTACAGGACATTTTATGCCTTTGCAAAAGCTCTAGAAAAGTTTGGTTTCTTGTGTTTTGAGGGATTTTTGCCAGTATCAACATACCTTGATAGGACAGATTTTAGTTTTGAAAGCATAATAAAACTCTCCATTGGCAAAAACACACATATCAGCAAAATGTCCATTGATACAGCTCTCCCAAGCAAGTCTCTTGCTACTGCAAAGAGCAATCCCAGGTCATCCTTTCTGTCAAATGCCCCCTCACTCTGAGCATGGAAAACCACATGTTGCTTTGCTTTCAGTGAAGCTGAGTACTTGTGACTCCCTCCAGTTACAGGATCCTGCACTCTTGCCATCTGTTCTAAGTAGGTTCATGTCACTGTGGTCTTGTTCTTCAGTCAGCACAGCCTTTCAGAGTGATGTGGTGCATCGAATAGATCCTTCCCAGCAATGAGGCTGGAGCTACCATCATGCATCACAGCTATAAGGCCATTTGCTGACACACCACTGCTGTCCAAGTTGGGGTTTTTTTGTCATTGCAGAAAATTAAACCCACGCAAACCATTATATTAATGAAACATGGCCCAAAGCAGGGGGAGAGTCTGAGAGTTGAGACAATATGTTAATTCTCATTTAAAATGAGAACATCAGTGAGGTGCACCAGTGCTGTAGTTTAGCACTACAGACTGTGCTGGCACTGAGGACTGCATCTCTTATCTCCTACTTTAATTCAGGCAAGCTGGAAGCTCTCTGGCTACAGTGGAATATCTGCATAGCTCATAAAAGAGCCATGGTTTCTCAAATGCTGTGAACAGTCAAACGGGAATGGAGTAGAGCATATTTATAGTGCACTGGAGTTTTTCTGTAAGCAGAGACCTATCTTTGTTAGATGGCTTTTCTCAGCTGATTATAAGCATTACATTTTTAAGGCTACCAAACCAATGATGCAAAATGTGAGTTTAAAAAAAAATGCAGAGCTTAACACAAATGCTCTTTGTACCTGAGATGAAATGTTAAGGTTTCAATGTAAAGACTGATAGCTTGACTGAGTTCATCCTCTGTGCTCAGAGGATAAAGATGATCTGGCATGATCCATTTGCTCAGTAACCCTAGTAAAAAAGATACATGGCTACTAAACCAGCTGAATGTTTATTACTTGCAGATAATTCAAACTGTTCACAGAGTTGAATTATTCATAGGCTTTACACTGCACAGATCATTCAAATTAATGGTTTCTAGCAAGTAAATTCAGTCATGTCTTTTAAAAATATGTAATTTTGACTTAGTATCTGATCAAATATGCTAATGCAACACTGAGATTTCATTCTGGTTCATGATTTGTTATGTAGCTTCATGAGACTTCATAATCTCTGACAGCTGCCTCCAAAATTAAATTTCAGATCTGGTACACACTATCACCTTCCTAGGGGTGAAGGTATTAGGTGGGTAGGGGGTAGACACTAAGAGAGCATGTTTATTGACTTTGCAATATAGCATGGCACTCCTACATAAAAAAGATCATGGGGAGAATAGTTTTTCTGTTTAATAAGGCAATGGGATTGTCTACATTTGCCATGAGCTGCTAGGGACTAGCAAAGACGTTTTGCAAGGCAATGCTGAGCTGGAAGGACTGTGAGACACTGGAAAAGGTGAGATGCTTGAGATGTCAAGCTGTGGTGAAGTCAGTAAGAGCCTTGGAGGAGATGGTGTTTATTGACTCTGCTGCAGAGCAGATTGTGTACTGCCAGCACCTGCTGGGATCCTGCTGCATTAGCAGTACATTTGGGGAGAGGCAAGCAAAGAAGCCTGGACTGGATACAGAGATCTCTCCTGATCTACCACAGTCTCCTTCAGCAATGAAGTCAATGTTGGGGTTTTTTGGTGTGTGACACTTTTTTGGTGTATGATTTCAGCCAAACCTGAACAGAGCAACGCCATGACCAGAAAACATCATGAGAGCTTGTTGAAAAGCATCTATGCTCAGGTGCTCATGACAGATCAAGACCAATTCTTAAATTGATAAATTTACTTTTTTTTGTTCAAGAAGATTCCATTTCTGGGCCTAAAGCAGGAGCAGTGGTAGAAAGATCCTATTGAGAGCCAAAACCAAAAGGAAATTGATATTGATCTTAACTGCTTTATTTTGTTTGAGGGTTTTGTGACTATCGACAGAGAAACAGGGAAAGATTTAAATAAGTTCATGCTTGGAAGCCATAAACTTTTTGGGAACAAGAAAGTTTTAAGGCAGCTGAAGGCAATTCTAGAAAATCTGGAAAGTCACTCACTAAAACTCTATTAGATCCTTTCAAAATTCTTGATGGAAAGGATTGGGATCTTGGTAACCATCATGCTGAACCTGAGTCAACAGCATGCCCTGGCAGCCAAGCTGGTCAACACTGTCCCGGGCTGTGTTAACAGGAGTGTAGCCTGTAGATCACAGGAGGTGATTATTGTCTCGTGGTCTAGACAACACATCCCCAGTACAAGAATACTCTGTATACAAATATACTCTGCTATGGGAAGGGAACTGTTTTTGTTCAGGTTGAGAAGAGGTTTTGGGGGGACACAACAGCAGCCTTATGCTAACCTAAAATGCGAATGGAGCTGACTCTTTACAGTGGTGCATTGTGAAAGGACAAAAAATAACAGATTTAGGCTGAAACAAAAGATGCTCATACTAGATGCAGGATTTTTCCTGAGGGCAGTGAAGGAGGATGCCCAGACAGGTTGTGCAGTATCTGTCCTTGGAAGTTTACAAGCTCAGAGAAGATAAAGCACTGAATGGCACTGTCTGGCCTCAGACCTCACTCATTTCTATCAGGAGGTGGGACTGGAGACCTCCTGAGTTGTTTTTCAGCCTGAACTGTTTTTTAATCCATAGGACCCTGTGATCTTATAAAAAAAAATTTTGTAAAATCTTAACTATCATTCACTTTTCCTCACCCTAGCCCACACATGCATTATTGTTAAAGACAATAATTTTCTCTATTTATTGAGAGCCTGCAGTGTAGCACCTTCACTGTACCACAGTAGACAATAGTGTGCCTTGTAATATAAAGGGATATCAGTGAACATAATTCTAAGACTTATGTGAAGATACCAAGAATGGGGAAAATTTCAGAAAATAAGACAGCACTTTGATAGTTTTCAAAGTCAAAACCCTGAATAGACCTTTTTTTTCAGGGGACATACAAAGAATTTCTTTCACTGGCCTCTGAATAGAACTGGAAACCTGCACTGAAATGCCCCAGATTCTCTGTTCTGTGAGCAGACAGCTGTCACTGCTATTTGCTTTGATATTCATTCATAGTCACATCCCTTGTTAACTCTCTAAGCATTAGTATTGTCCTTTATAGAGGACAAAACTTCCTAAAGCCCTATGTTCTGTGCTTCCCTTAAACATATGATCCCTGAAAGTCTCTTTTGCATGTTCTGAACCAGCAGGAGCAGCTGGCTCTGTTCTGCAGAGGGGCTGGTGCTGGCAAAGCTGCAAGAACTGCCAGCCTGATTGACCAGGCATTCCCACAAGGTTTGCAGGATCCTGCAACTCCAGCACATTGACTAAATCAAGCTCACTTCTGCTCCCCATAGCCACCCCACTGTGGTTTCCTAACTCTAACTTGACCTAGTGTTGCATGCAGAATAAATGATTTCAGAATGTGTATTTTTGCCTGAATTAGCTGGAGCCTGATGGCCTTTGTGAACTGTACTAGTGAAGATGTGGTGAAACAGGCTTCAGCACAAGCTCTCTGGAGGTTGGAGACTCTGGGAATGAGTTTTGGGTGACTGTACCACATTTCTTCTTTGCTAAACTATCTCAGATGTATTCATTTATATTGCACTTACAGTTTAAGAAGACCAGAGAACAGACTGTTTCAACTGACTCCTGTGTGTGCAGAAAACACCTGTTGTAATTCTGATTTAATTACACACAAAAATTTCATTGAGCCATATGGGTGTAATTTTTATTGCTTCTATTGCTATAGTAACTAGGTGGTTTTAAAAACCTCTGCAGCAGATTAAGAGTTTCACCCATGATGACAGATGCTAGTAAATCTGCAGAAGTGCTGCACTTTTCTGGGCTGTACAGCAGGAAGGCTACATGATGTGTAGAGAGAAAATGGTTCCCATTTTTCTACATGAGGAGGGGAACACCTGCTGGAAGATTTCTGCAGGCTTATTGCTACAATAAAAGGAAAGGCTACAACTAATTATTATGGGATCTCAAAGATGGCTGTTGCTGTTTTGAAGTTTTAGCCCAATATTGTAGTTACTAGCTTAGTTTTATTCCATTGCAGCCTCCTGGAAAACATATCACATTTCAATGAATAATAAACTCTGGGCAGTTAACAATATTCTTCTCAGGTTTGCTTGTTATCAAAGCAAATTTGACTAGAAGAAAGCTTTATAAATGTTTGCTATGTTAATGGCATAGTCTTCAGGTAGGTGACCTACACTGTTTGGGTACCTCTTAGCAACAGCAGAAATTTTTTAAAAGAAAAATAAAAAATCAGCTTTCCATTGGAGGTGCAGTTTCCTCTATAATGCTTATAAGCCTGTTGTCATCAGGCTTTTCTCATTTTCTTTTCTGGAAGGAACTTACAGATTTCCAGGGTCTGATTCATTCATTAGAAATAACTTGTGGAGTGCAGGTTTCTCCCTTGAGAATGAAGTTTTCCCATTGCTATGTTGGTTGACCTTCTTCTCTCATCTGTGTCTTAAATTTCTGATGGAAGAGCTGTAGCTTCTTGTCAATCAGCCCACAGCAACTGGACCAATGCATGAATATATGCAATTAATTTATTAGTATTCCTGTAGTGTCTGTGAGCTGTTGAGGGGATGTTCAGCATATCGATCACTATAGGCAAGGACAAAGGCTGCACGTGCGCCCAAGAGCTTAGGTGCTTTCAGAAAGACAGAGACAGAAGAGCCACATAAATGGAAATCCAGGAACAGAGGTAACATGTTTATGGAAACATAAGAACAGAGATACCATGTTTAGGGGAAGCCAGACACTGCATTCTGACTTTGTATTTTCACTGTAAGGATATAATGCAAAATTCAACATGATGAAAAATTTGATCAAGCAAACTTAGCTGACAGATGAGCTTTAAACCACCACAAGATGTGCACAGATGTCACCTGCTTCCATGCCCACTGTTTTTTCCTACTCAAATAGGTTAACACAAAACTGAGGGAGACCATGGAAATTTCCATCCAAGATTTCTTTGAGTCAGTGAACAATTTGATCAAGAAGATCTGCTTCTCTTGGACTAACAGAAACAGGCTGTTAGTATTTCACAGCCTAATGAAAAATTCAAGCATTGTTATTAACGTTGTTTTCAAACCTTTTTTGTGCCTGCCTGGCTGTATTGAGATGCATTTTGTTGTGTTAAATTTTATTCATCGCCTCTCACATATGAAAAGGCCAAGAAGCTGTGAGCAACAGACTGTGTCTCCTGCCTCTAGTGTCTTTGCAGGACAAGATAAGGGCTTACTTTAGTGCCCTAAAATCAGGCAGTTTTCACTGAATTTCAGTTTTCACTGAAATTTCCATCTTCTCCATCCTTCTTGTTTTTCCTTTTTTTTAAATCAACCAGTGGTTTCAGTAGTTTTTAGCTGCTTAATCAGCATTTCCTTAGCAAAGCAGATGATGCAGGTGCAAGGAGTATTGAGCTAAAAATCAAGAACGTGTCAGCACAGTGAAGCAGTAGATTAAACTGTTGTGACTAAAAGCATCATAGGAGTCATGTAGGAGAATTTATTTCAGTTACCATCTGAGATGTTATAACATCTAATAATATAGTATGTTATATTATAACATCTGAGATGCTATAGCTTTCCCTACCTCCCTGCTCCCTCCAAAATTTATTCTTTCAGTTAAGCAGCCAAATCTCTCTCAGATCAGAAATTCTGATTTGTCCCATAATGCATATCATCACTGGGGAATTTTTGAGACCAGTTTTAAACATGTTGTAATGTTAAATGCAGATTGTAGGTGTTAACACTAGGAAAATACCCTGAATTATTTTCCCTGTTGTTTCATCGTGACAATGCAGGAGGTCTCAATATATTTCAGCAAGAGATCAGGCTTTCTTGCACTTGTTTGTAGGACACAAATCTTTGGTATTACAGAAAAAAAAAAAGAACAGATAGCTGACATATCTGTTGAACTAGAACGTTGTAGGGCAAGTTCTTTCAGAGGTCTTTCAGGCTTGCTCTGCTAGTTTTGCTCTCTAGGTCCATGCAATGGCTTGCTAATAGGGAATGTGTTTGTTCACATGCAGAGATTTACTGCTGTGGGTTGCTGAGCACCAGGAAGAGTGACTGCACAGGCCTACCTCCATCCATGCTGAACAATTCTGTAACTCCACAGTCCAGAGGACAGTACAGAATAAGAATGAAGGGAAATATGTCACTGATTTGCTGGTACAATAAAGGGTACTTTCGTTTTCTGACCAATGCCTATTCTCCAGTTCAACAAGGTAAGCAATATTCCTACTTCTCATCTCAAAAGTGCACATGCTTTATGTCACAAGCCAGTCACTGAGATTGATAATAAGCCTGAACAAAGAGTTTGATTATAACTGATCATACAACCTAGATAAACAGTAGCTGTAGTGATAACTTCCCTTTTGTATCTTCATACAGCTATTCTTTCTTTCCCATACAAGGGTTAAAAAGCCTACTGCTAATGCAGCCTCCTTGCCTGAGCTGGTAGAGGCACTATCCTTTCAGGTATAAAGATTATATCTTTGCTGATGGTCAGAGAATGGAAGATAATTACTGCATAAGACAATATTAGCCCCATTTGCAAAGCATCTTGTAGGATTGCTGCAACAGAAAAATTAATAAATGTCGTGATGTACTTTGAACTCCAAGCAGATCCTACAATTAATTTTTCTTATCTAGTAAAAACTTAGTCACAAACAAGTATCTTTTTTGCCAGGACTAGATATGATTAAGGTTTCCTGCTGTATGTTAAATTGATACAGTGGCAATCAATGAAAAGAAACCAAAACAGATAATTTGGATAGTTCAAATAATTACAGAGAGCTTCTTGTTACTGAAGTATTTTCCTTTTTGAAAGTATGAAATGGTTTTAAGAACATTTGGAAACTTCTGTAAAATGCAATGATTAAAACTTCTTGAAATTGGTTTTTCAATGAGAATGTTGTTTCAGTTTCTTAGAATTTTTATAATTCAGATTGATATATACTGCCAGAGACAAATGAGTATAACATAAACAGTTAAATACAAAGCCACCTATTCAAAGGCATCTTCTACACTAATTTTCTGAATCCCAAGCAACTCTCACATGTGTTTACAGATTATAGAAGCAAAGCTAAGGCCTCGAATTACTGTATGGTAAGCTGAGAAAGCTGACTTAGTGTGTTGTTCAGTGCCTTGCCAGAAGGCTCATTGCCTTAGCAAAGCATGGCTGATCCTGAGGAATTTGTGCTGGGCGTCCCAGCAGAGTGAGGACTTGGTGATTCAGATGGACTGATGTTGAGCACAAATGCTGAAAACATTTATGAGAAGTATGACACTCAGACACTCTGCTGAAGCCAGTCTCTGAGGTAATGTAGCTCCCCATGAGGGGCTTTCACCATCAGGATTTGTGCTGTTTTCCTTGTTTTTCTTGCTGGCTTTAGATCATTCAGCAGCACTAACTAGACAATACTTATCACTACAAACTACTACTTGTTTTTTATAGACTAGTATGGAGCATTTGGTTATAATTAATAAATATTAGGAAAATACTCTGTTTGTAAACATCAGTGTTAACTGCCCTTTTAAAAAGAGGAGCAAAAGCAGACTGTGCTGGCAGCATCCTTTAAAAGCAGGACATAGAGGTGTGAGCTGTTGTGCTTGTGATTGACCTTGGGTCTGTTTTGGCATAGCTGGGATTGTAGGTGGTGTGTGTGAGGTATTTATGATTATGACCTTTGTGGGTGATGGACAAGGCTTCCCCAACTCATTGCTTACCAAATGCTGGCTGGGACAGTTGACACAGTTCACTGTGAAACAGAGCAGAAAACAGAGACTGGCTTTTCAAAGAGTGATGCTGGGCAAAGAGTCTCTAGCAGGGACATGGGAACAGATGGAAGCTTGGTGGGAAGGCAAGAGACCAGATTGCTTGCCTCTGATTTGGCATCGCTAAAGTCAGTGCAGCAAAGATAGTTTAAACCAACTCAAGAGAAGCTGGCCCAGCTTAGTTTCCTCTAAGGTATATAGAAGAGAAAGAGGAGAAATCTGTGCTGCTTGAGGCAGGCCTGTAGCACAAATGTGCTCAGCCCATATTACATGGGAGAGGAGGTAGTTAAATGGGGCTAAAACCCACACGGGGTAGTTGAACAGAGACCAGTGCCAGTGGGATTGTCTGGTGATGCACAGTGCGTTTGCACTTGGCTGAGTGTAAGTGTGCGTGGGCTGGATGAGGCCACGAAGATAAAACCTTAAAAACAGTAGGCAAGAGATGGTCAGCAGAGTACTTAGGATGAGAAAAGAGGTGGACATAGCTAATAATTAACTACTTATTGCAATTTAAAGGGCAGTCAAGAAGGTAAATCTTGCCTGTACTTGGAGTGCAAATCCCACCCAAGCCAGAGGCACCAGGAGGGCAGTACACTTGTCAGAGCAGATCTGTGAATACTATTTTTAGATGTAGCAGGTTATTTATTACGGGTGTTTTAAACCAGCATGTCATGACATATTATCTCAGATACTCAAGGATGGATCTAATTCCTTTGGTCTTGAAAACATATTCTGCTTACTCTGCTATCAGGTATGTAGTTTCTGTCTAGAACAAAATCCAGTTGTATTTTTAATTGCTTTTAAGCTTTAATTTTTCTTTGTGCTTGTATTACAGAAGAAGTGAGAATTCAAAAGAGATAGGGACACCCAGAGATTAAAAAGTTAACTTATTCTAAAGCAGGTCATATATGTGCTAGTCCTAATTTCCCCATCTGTGGGACAAGGCTGCATTTTGGTTTTTCACTGTAGGTCTGATGCCCACTTCCTCAGCATCGCCATTATTGTGTTCTAGAAATAATTGCAATCTTTTCTACCTATCATATGTAGCAGGATGGAGCAGGCAGCAACCTCACTTGCTGCCCAGTAGGATGCCCAGAATAACATCTTCAGCAAAAAACTGTTGAACCCAAGATCTTTTTAAGTACCTTCTTTCTGAGAAGAATTTCCACAGGTGCTCTTCACCAACTAGCTCTACTTAAAAGCTAAACAGTCAATAACTAAGCACAGAAAACAGAGCTTGGGCCACATATGCAAGGAATAAGGAATAAAGAGCTACAGATGGCATGTTAGCACCTCAGAAGTGACTTGTGAGAAGATGATGTAGAGCCATCACAATTGTATGAAGCAGTTGTATGAGTCTCTGTGTGGTTCTTTCTCTGGGAGAAGCTGGAGTGACAGGTGACTGATGACAGTCAAGTTTTCTGAAAAAATCAGCTTGTGAGATTGGCCCAGAATTGGAAAATCTGGGGAAAGAGGCATGATGTTAAAAAGCATGTTTCAGAACAGATGAACTTAGGGTTTCAACTTACCATTTCCATGTGAGATTGGGCATGGGGCTGGAGGACCCCAATGAGAAGACCTCGATCATCAGACCTTGTACAACATTGAATGTCGGCAATTCCGATAAAGAGCTGTAAGAAATCGAAGTCCTGATAAAAAGCCAGATAGCACTTGGATCCTGCAATGCACCTTCTTTTATACTGTTATGAAATTTCAGGGTTTGACAAGATGGATGCAAGTGCTAGTATTAGTGGGACTCCCATTTTTAAAAAAGCATTATTCTAGATAGGTGTAGGATAAGTGTTTTCAGGAAACAAACACATGTAAACCTTTGTCTTTTGGCTTGCTTCATTTGAGGTAATATTTCTCAAGCTTTGCTCCACAAGCATACAGCTTAAAAATTTAAATTAAAAAGAAGAAAGGCTTAAAAGACTGCCAAACCCAAGAGGTGATGCCTTTCTATGGTGACAGAATAGAGGCCGGCAGTCAGCACCCGTTCCAGCATGGAAGCAAAGGCAGGCTGTGGCTGCAGTGCAGGTGGTGTGTTCCCTGGAGTGCTGCCAGGAATGGGAACACAGCACTGCTGGGGGAGGACCAGGAGGGGAAATGGCTCATCGGATGTGCCGATGAGTCAGCTGGCTCAGGACCATGTGCCACAGAGACCTGCAGCTAGGAATGACCCAGCTCTGCCAGTTGTCTTCCCTGGGAAGGTGGGCTATGGCTACAAAACAAGCCTAGGAAGGGCTAAAAATAGTATGCCTATACAGTTATTTATAGACTCAAAACAGGGGAAAGTTATGGGGAATAGAAAGTAATAGGGAGTATATGGTTCTGCCACCACAATGCATTCCTTTAAAGATTATGAATACAAAATAAATCACAAAGGAAATACAAATTCTCCAAAGGAAGAGAAGGGGAAGAAAGAGAAGAGAGCAAGAGGAGAAAGAAGGTGATTTTTTTGTTTTGTATAACACTTATATCAGGAACATACTTACCTTTCCCTGACTTGCCCTGATGAGATGGCAAGTGATTCTGCAGCACTAATGCAGCAGGCTGGTGGTGTATCACTTCTTTTTATCTCATGCTGGCCAGATTTGTGTAGGACTCATTAAAAGAATCAAAACCACACTACAGTAATTACATACATGTAATGAAGAATTTTTTTTTTTGTTGTTCTTTTCCCTCCACTCCTTGGGCTACATTTACACCCAGCTTGAGGAGGCAGAGGTGAAAGGAGAGTGTATTGAACAATTCAGAGGTAATATAATTTTAAAAATCAGACTTTAACACCCCAAATAAATTTCTGCATGGCTCAGCTGTAACATGACATTTAGTATGTCACATACTAGCTTCAAAATAGAGCCTGCCAGCTAGGACAGCACAGGGGGCTTGACAGAGATAATGGATGCAATGAGACTTCCAGCTGGAGGAATGAAATGGTGAAGTCTGTAATCAAAACGTGAGTAGCATTTAAGGGCTGATTGTAAAAGAGTTGGCAGAAGGAAGGTGAAGAAAATTTTCCTGAAAGCTTGAGAAATGAGAAAGCCGAGGATTGTTCTCATACTGAAATGATGCTGAGAAAGAATACGACCACGCCTGTGCTTCTCTAGACCTGGAGAAAACAGTGTTGTACCTGAGAGAAAGGAGCCTCGCTGGGCAGTGTGCCGTAGCCATGGAGTAAGTGGTGCTCCATACCCTGGAGAGCCACAATTGAAACCTGTGGGGGCATAAGGTCAAAAGTTAGGGAACAGATTCCTATGCTCTAAGTTTGTTTTACCCACCCTTCCTTCCTACAGGGAGCTTTCTGTGGGAGCAGTACATCAGAAAAGAGCTAGGGGAGTAGAAGGACACTGGACTTACAAATACTGCTGTAGTGTTGGAGAAGGCCAGGTCAAAGATAGACGACATGAAGGAATAGGGCCCATTTCTGGAGTAACCTGGTCTAGCACCTGTATGTGCAAAGACTGGTTGGTAGAAGGCTGCAGGGTGATGCCTGTTGACTTTCCACAGATTTGTGCAGTAGGCAGGATGGCCATCCCCCATGATGAGCTGAATTACCAAGCCAGCTGACCAGGTAGGACAGGAAGCAGCACTTGCAGGCAGAAAAATGTGTGCTCAGCTCCAGTGAGCAACCTATGGGTACTTCTGAGCTCTGGCTCCCCACAGCAGGAACAAGACTGCTTTTATTTCTAAGAGACTGCAGTCACCCACCAGCTTCTCTTCTGTCTGCACTGAGATCAGCCAGTTGGCTCCTTCTTACTGTATTTTCTTCTCTGTGTCAATTGGCACCCAGTGAAGAGAAGGGGATGTTGCTCTTAGCCCCCATGGGTGGAGATAAGCAAAGGATTTAATTTCAAAGGACTAATTTGGGATCTCTAGAATTCAAAGCATATAACAGCAAGTCACTACTCTACAGGTGACCACAACTGGAGAGATTCATACTGTCTGTAGGTGGCTACTGTGGGACTACAGGAATGTGTGGGTTCCTTTGAATGTATTGTAAAGATGTTTGTGTCTAACAGCTTTTCATTTCCAACTGAAAAATGATACCTCTTCTTCCCCTTCCACTAGTTCAATGTAGTAGTTCAATCTTTGGGAAAAGAAATCAAGTTAGCATCTCCATTACAGATCATTTTCCAGCCTTAGGGGGAAAACTGTAAATAATGTTTATTTTATAAGCCAAATATAGAAAACATATTTTTCAATTGCTAGAATTACAATGTCAATTAAAAACTGTTATGTTTCTAATTGATGCAGGAGTTATAATTAAGAGAAAAAGTGGAGAAATTCCATGCCCACTGGCAGTTGAAGCCTTTGCTGCTCACCTTAGCTATATCTGCAAATATGATGATAAATACAGCAAGTAAGTAAGATGTGCATGTTTGTGTGTACTTCTTTCACACCTTCTCTTTTGCTGCAATGTTTGAATTGTTCATGTTGAGCTGCATCTGAGAGCCCAGTGCTGCTTTCACTGAGTTTCTGACAGAACTTCTGTTTAAATCAAAGATCAGATGCTGGCTCTGCACAAAGCAAGGACTGCATTGCTGGTATTGGTTTTGCTCTATCTACCCATCCATCAGACAAAAAAAAAAAAAAAAAAAAGAAATTTTGAGGCACAGGTCCTTTGCATGTTATAAATGACTTTTAAGAAGTGATGGGAAGATGAGCTAGCAGACTGATAGAGAATTCAACAAGGCTCTACCAGACCCAAAAGTCTCACAGTCTAGCTCAGCTCTCCACTTCTAGCAGTAGATGATGTTTAGTTTATAATCTGTCCTGGTGATATTTGCATCACCTGGAGCCATAAGAAAAAAAGACATTCAGTTCTACATGTAAAGCTTATCTACACAATGAGAGAGTAGAATGTAGAACTTCTGGGTCCTGAATTCCAGTTGGTGTCCTCAGTGTTAGCTCTTAATGTAGCAGGGAGGAACAGCAGGGAGTAAGAATAGCACTAGTGAAGCTTGGCTGTGGGAATAGCAATGAGGTACAGAAGATTTCAAGAACTAGAAATTGAGAAGAGTGTAAAAGCAGCACAGATTTTTCAAGCCAGTTCTGGGCAAGGGAGCAAGAATTCAGTAGAATATATAAAAGAGGAGGAGGTGGTCAATGGAAAATGATATTGGGATCTGGTTTGAGGAAATCAATGTGGTTAAAAGCTGGGGTAGTGGATTTAAACAGTTACTAAAAAAAATGGAAGTAGGAAAATAGGAGAATAGGAAATCTTATGACTGAAGAGAGAATATTCTGGCAGTCCTAGAATTAGTCAGAACCTAAATATAAAGATGTCAGTCCTCTCTAGTTCTGCCTTGTGGTCCACCTACCAGCAGTGTACGCTCTCACTCTACCCCCACATCCTCCCACCTTCTGTTGACAGCAGCAGCAATCATCCTTTGCTCACAATAAACCTGAGGAGAAGCATCAGCAAGCTTCCCAAAACTGTAATGTAATGTGACTGAGGCTTTTTTTTTAGTTACAAATTGAAGGGATTCAGACCTACATCTCCTGTCACAAGGATATTTGTCATGGGTGAGCTCAAGGAATGCTTATTGGTACTCTTATTTACATTGAATGATACAGAGGTGAGATTATTGCAGAAGTTTGCTTCTGAGCGCAAGGAGGTCTGCTCTTTTACATACTACCAGAAATGTCCAAAATTGTGCAAATTTGATGTTAACGTCTGTCAAATACATAGTATGAAATTTCTTTAAACAATACTTGAACCAGGCGTTAAGTCCCATATCTGCTTCTCCTTTGGGACTGCAGGATCTTTGTCTGGGGTGATTTCTTGCATCCCAGCTGCAATTGTTTGGCTGAACAGTGTTTTTCCCTCCTTTCTTGACTTTTAGGTATTTCATTTCTCACAAACCAAACAAGACCTGGCAACAAGTGTTCTGGTTTGCCATCAGCATCGCTATAAATAATGCCTACATCCTCTACAAAATGTCAGAGGCCTACCATGTGACAAGGTACAGCCGTGCACAGTTTGGTGAAAGACTTGTAAAGGAGCTTCTGGGCTTGGAGGACACCTCACCCACCCATTGATGCTTTGCTCTTGGTGGCGTAGGCAGGGGCCGGAGGGAAAGCAGAAGATACCACACCTGGAACGACAAAGCAAGGAACTTGTGACACCACCAGTGCTGTCATCCAAAAATGCCAAGTGATGCCACTAGAGAGGTGCAAACTTTGTTCCTAGTATCAGCTGGATGTAAACATCTCATGCAGAAAGTGCCACTGAAAAAGCTGACACAAAATTGCATATGTGAATGCCCTGTGGGAATCCGTATACCGAAAATAGACTTAAACTAGCCATCATCTCAATGCTATTTGTTGAACAGGGTCACCTTGTAAAGTTCCTCTTGGGCCAGGAGCTTGTCAGAAGCTGGCACAGCTCAGCAGTCCTAGATGGGCATTTCAGGAAACTCTACACCTTCCTTGGAGTTACTAAATTCCGGGACAAGCCCCGTGAGGCTGTAGCTGAGCGCGGCTGCCGCCCCACGTTCCGCGAGGCATCGCTGCAGCAGCCCAGCGCAGCAACCCTGCAGCAGGCATCTTGACAAACACCACCCTCGCAGGCAGGCAGCCAGGAACTGAGGACCAGTCATGATTTTTTCCTTCTGTGTTTTTTTTTCCCTTTGTTTTTATTAATGTAACATCAGACAGTTTGATCCCAGTTAGAACACAGGAAAATTAGGAGAAACCAAGTACATTAGTGAATTTAAAATTACAAATATGCTACACTGATTTTCTTTTTTAACCATGATGAAGCATTTTTTTACACAAACAGTGATTAATATTGTAAGTATTAATTACTATTAATTACTGTAATTAACAGTGAGTAAGCCAGTAAGTAATACTGCCTCACGTCTTAACTGCCACGGTCAGTGTACAGGTGAGAGATCAAAATATATCAACTATATTTTTTCTTGATTTCAACTGTATCTTAAATGTTGCTTTAAAAGCTAATATAATGGACTGTTAAAGTTTTAAGAACAATAATTTCTTGCTTTTTCTTTACTAATTGTCAAGACCTTTTTGGTCCACTTTAGAATTTTGTTTGGCACACAGTTGGCAGAAAAAAAAGTCACTAATAGCCAAGTGTTTCCCATTATCACTGTGGGGTGTTCTGTAGGAATTCTTTTTGGTAGAGTTCAGGGCTTGTCACAGTAGTTGTAATTAAGCAGATTACATGTTTAGCAAAGTAACGTAGCATTGTGTCTTAGAAAATGAAAGACGTCCAATTGCAACCAATCTTAAACCTTGCTAAAACAGAGCAGGCCCAAAGAATTCTTCTGGTCTGAGTGACACTGTAGAGGACAAGCATCATTGTGAGCTGGTGGTCCAGGCCATGTTTCGGTGCTGGTGGAATCTGAAAGCCACTGGAGTTTCAGAAAACAATGCCAAGAGAGAGAGGTATGATTGAAATGAGGGAATCAATACTGAGGGGAGCTACTACCCTGCCCTCTACACTTTATTGATTTCAGTCCACAACTCAATAATCAAAAAACTCTATATTCTGAAGGTTAGCAGTGATGGGCACAAACAGAATTGCATTAACTTACAGGGCAGAAAACTATGTTGATTAGAGGATCCCAAGCCTGAAAAGTTTTCTCCCAAAGAATGACTCAAATTTATTCAAGAGGAATGGAGTAAATGATTGATTTATCAGTGTAAATCTTATGAGGTTACATGTATCTGACAAGAGACAGTAGAGGGTAATCAACATAAATGTGGAAACTCCTCAGATTTCATCATTCTGTAACATACAAATGCATAGCATGTAAATAATAGCAGAGGAAGAATCCAGCAGGGGTTAGTAAAGGAATGACTAGCCCATGGAGTATCCTTGCACTGACACCTTTCTATTTCCACCAAAGTCTTACTGTTGGCATAGACCTAGAGGCAAATCTCACCTGGGTGCAGGGAGAGAAGGGGATGGCTGACTCCATGGTGGTTCTGCTTGTGCTACAGCCTGGAGCCTGTCCCACACACCCTGCTCTGGCTGCCAGCTGCACAATGAACAGCAGCAGGATTCCTAAGCATCCTTTTAACTTCTCAGTCCACAAGGTTTCCACCCAGGAAACATGGGAGAAAGGACAAAATTTTGTTTGAGTTTGTACTGCTCTAGCCCTTGACAATGCCAAGCTGCACAGGAACCCAAGAATCAGTTCAAAATTCCTTGACCCTGTAGAGAACTGAGACCACCGCTCTTCAGATTGTGTTTTGATAGCTGGTTCTTGTCAGTCTTCTAAGTATTCAAAGGAAGACAGCAGCTAGCCTGAAGCATGAAAAAATGAATGTTCAGCAATATAAACCTACAGGTCTGGGTTTTTTTCAGGAAATTTCACAGAGTGTTCTTATTGCTCCCTACTTCAGACAATGCCAGTCTATATTGGATCAGGAAGTGTAGCTACTAGCTCATTATATCCCATAAATTTATATGGTAGTTAAAACTGCGGCAGTAAGGAAAAGTTTGGCTGGAACTTTACTGTTGGGATGGCTTAAATGAAAATCCAGCTTCCTTACATTCCCGTGCCATGCTGGGCTATGTGCAGGATACCCATGTTTCCAGCAGACATGGTATGGTTTCCAAGACCACCTTGAAGCCACCAGGCATTTCTGAGGAGTAGGCAGACCACTGTCCAGCTACATTGTAGGCCCCTGGGATAAATCTGGAGCCCTTGGCAAATTGTTACATAACTGTGTGTACTTAAAGACCTGGACCTAGGCCATCCCATACAGAAAATGCCTTTTCTTTTTTTGGATGACTGCAGGCCTGAGGCCTTGAAATATTTAATTTTTCACCAATGTATGCAGTTAATTATGCAGATTACTTGAGCTCAAATCATGAGATCCTAGCTTTTTGCCTCAGGGACTGGGTCCTGAGTAGTTTTCCCTAGAATTGGTGTTGACGGGGGATTACACAGTGGCTGACTATTACAGGGAAGATGCTTTAGTCTCCTTTGTAAAGGAGAAAAATGAAAACAAAGTTATAGCTTTGCAATGAATTTAATTTTCTTAGCCTTAAACATTCCTCATCATTTGGAACTGTTGTTCTTACCATGCACAAACATTCCATAAGTAAGCAAAAATATTTATATATATTTGTATGTACAAAATATCTGAATTTTGGCTCTCGAAGCACCAAAGTGTAGTCTGTATCTACAGATGACTCTTCCCCCTCATCTTTTCCTGTTATTGACTGGAAGTGGATAGGGTTGGGGAAAGTTAAGATTTTTCCTTGTTGAAAAAGCATCTTGCACTTTTTCTGTTACTACAACTGAGGCAAAGTAATTAAGGAAGATATAGGATAATTTTTAAAAAGCTAAAGTTTGTCAACTGCAGCTCAGCCTGTGCAGGATTATTTCCTTTACTGAAAACTGGCTTACTTAGATTTGGTTCCTACCTGCTTGTAACATTAAAGCTTCTCCCTAATTAAAGAGGGGAAAAAAGTCTCAAAGTAGTGCAAGGATGCTCATTATAGTGCGTGTGTGTCTAATTGTGCAATAGCTTGTGAAATTATAGTTTGAGTGGTTTGTAGCCTTAAGACAATCTGGGTAAGAGATCTAAGAACTTAGCAGTAGGTAAAATGCAGTTGAAATGCCAACCAAGTCACAGAGGAATGTCTAAACTTTTTCAGGAAAAAAAGAAGTTTGACACTGAAGTAGTGAAAGGAGCACAGCACAGCTCCTTTCTCTCCTGCTGAATTGAATTTTCACTGACGTGTACTTCTAAAAACTGATAATTACTTGTTCATGGTATGCAAACTTTGTTTCAAAGAACTGAGACCATCAGTAAGACCATCATACCCACAACCTTCTATGCACAGTACTTTCAGGAAATGTCTGTCATGCTATGATCCATTCTTGGAAAACATTTATTCTCCCAGTGTGTGATACCACACTTGCCAGAGCTTAGAAGCCACTGGGAAGTGGTTTCCACTGTTGTCTCCATTGAAAAATGCTTCAAGGGCTTGCAGGAATTCTGCCACGTTTTACTTCAGACCATCTGTACACTTGACAATAGGGCACAATTTAAAAAAATCTCATCTCCATTTTCTGTTTCTATTCTAGAGAAAATTGAATTTAGCAACTCAAAAAACAGCATTCCTGTTCTTTACCTCCAAATGTATTTCTGTGGTCTTTTTTTTTTTTTTCTGAAGATGTTACTTTCCTTCTAACAGTTATTTGGAAGTCTGTCTTGAGCTAGTGAGTAGTGAAAGAAGCCTCCTCTATCTCATTCTTCCATGCCTTACTCCCCTTGTGGTAGAGTTGATTCCACTGACAAGGGGGGATTGGGGGATTATGCTGCTCTGATATTTCTGTGCATTTCTGTTACTTTACAAGCAAGGATTGCAAAGTGCTGGAACAACCTCAGCATTTGTGAGACATTATTAGCTTATCAAAGCTTTTCCTTTCCTACCAGACACCAAGGCACGGCACAGATAACAGGGGTCATGAAACTGTAAAGTGGAGTTTGCACTCCTGCTGATTAAGGCTGTGTTCTATGTTTTCAGTGACTTGGTTCTTGTTCAGAAGCACTTTTCCTAACAAGAAATGAAAGTATGCCAAATATCATTTTCCCCTAAGAAAGGGCTGTAGGACTTAGCACAGGTTCCTTCATGCAGGCTGGCATGAGTTAAAACCAAATTGCACTAAAGGTAAGAGAAAATTTGATAAAACATAGGAGCCCAACAAGACTAGAGGAACTTAAAAGAGATATATGGAAAATCTGAAGCTCTGCAATAGTCTAGTAAACAGTGTGAAATTCAGACAAGTAATTACTGAGTTAAGAAAATGCACTGAGGCTTAGATGGAATATGAAGTCTTCCATCCACCTCTGTTACGGAGTTTGCCATGGCACGTCCTTCACACTTGGATTGATGTAAGATTGGTTGTTTGTAAAACAACCTCATCTCAGTCTGGCTGAGAAGAACATTGAAGTGTCAAAGGCCTGCTCACAGTTTCACAAGGGCAAGGAACTCTAAGCTCAAAACAGGTATGTATTTGGCCTGCTGTTAACTCAGATACTTGCACCAACACATCACATCACATCATCTACTCAAAAGCAAGCCTGCCATCAGTGCTACTTGATATATATTCATTCTTGTTGCAATTATTCCTAAACTTACCTTTGTTAACAAAAGCATCATGAACTCTTAGAAGCACTTCTGTATCATCACCTCACTGTTGGCAAACAGTTGAGAACAGCTGTGCTTTGCAAAAAGGATCTCTTCCTCTGAGTGACAACTTTGTCTCTCTGGAAATCTAGCCCTGGAGAAACTTCCTGCTGCCCCACACTTTCTTTTTCTTCCCTCATTCCTTGCATTTAGAACACATCCAAAGCATTCTGCAGGTTCTTGGTCAGTCTTGAAGAGCTGACAACACAGAGTTGTCCCTTCAGTTTACTTCTGTAGCATTGCTTTGCTGGTCCTTTCTGCTATTTTGCAGATCTCAGATTAAACAGGGTATTGTTTCTGCAGGCTGTTCTGATTGCAATCACTGTGAAGGTGTCGTCTGCTTTGCCCCAGTAGTGCTGTCCCAGCAGGTTTGGATGGACCCCGAAGAGGTTTCAGCAGCACCAAACCCACTGCTCCAGCTGGCATGGCTGTAATATTCCTCAGCTCTGCACTGCTGTCATAGAGAGACCTTTGACAGGATCTGGGGATTTTCTTTGTGTTTTGCTTTGTTTTTGAAGCCCTTTCACTCTGATGGATTTGGTGAACAGCTGTTAGGTATCACTAAAAGGCCTTAAGTGGTAAATCCCTTTTGTATCACTCTTTCCTAGTAATAATTGCTTGTATTGGATGTCAGGGTGGTCCACGTGATGTGTAGTGCAAAAACCTTACCCAGGAAAGCATCATTTGCTGTACCTGAACAACCTTGGATGCCTGGGCACCCTGGGTGAGGAGCCCAGCGGGAGAAGAGTGTCATGCTGTCCTGTAGCACCATGATGTGCAGGACCTGACTGGGAAAAAAGGCTGGGGAGACACAAGATCACAATTTGCAATTGAAGTTCCTTGGACAAGCAGACTTCATAGTCAAGCTGGTCTCAGAAGTTTTTCTAAGAAAGGGAAAATTCTAGGCCTATGCAGTTTGCTCACAGCCCTTGCAACTCTGTTTTTAAAATAAACATTCTGGAAAATGCTTTCACACTTCAGTGTGCTCTGGCCTTCAGAGCGTTTTGACCTATTTCCACTAGTTCCCCCAAAAAGCTTAGAAATTTAAAAGCAAAGCACAGTGCACTAGGTTCAGCTGTCCAGAACCCCCAACCCACTTGTGTCAAAGTAACTTTGTGGTCTTGTTCTCAAATAATCTGTGTCAAGGCATTTGCAAAATGTGACTGCTGAACAATTTGCATGTCTCTGTGAAACATAGTTGCTCATTTGATGGAAAACAGTTTGCAGGTCTCTCTGACTTATTCTGCAATCTGGATTTTTCTTCTAGATATAAACCAAATATTTGCCTGGCATTTCAGTATTGAAATAAAAAAATAGCTTGATCCCATGGTTTGGGGGTGCTATCAGAGATAACAAAACTCAGGTTTATGCCAGCGATTAATCTGATCTTGTGAAGGTGTGGCTAATCAGCATGGTCTGATACAAGGAGGAGCTCAAGGGCAACAGTGTGTGTGAGAAGGCAGAGGAAAGTTCAGAGGATGGGCACACGGAGGGAGAGGAGCCAGGTGTTCCCTTCTAACTCTCATCATTCCAGCATGTATACCCCCCTCTCCTGCTGCCTTTGAATTAAAAGAAAAGGCTGATGTTTAACATAACCAGTCTGCACAGCTGATTGAGTAACACAAACCCTGCTTTAGCTACATCCCTGGCTTCACTCCATGCTTTTCCTTAGGCTATACATGTCCAGTAGTCATCAGCCTTGGAGTCACAGCACTGCTGCATGTCAGCACAGCATGGAAGCTACAGACTGTGGAAGCACCACAGTAGAAACAGGAACAATGGGGATTCCGGAGAAGGAATCTCCCCACTGACATTTTGTTTTCATTTATTTTTCAATGTGTGCAACTTACATTCCATCGAATGCAGTGACAGTTCCAATTGCAAAGATGGGCCTTAGCTGGCTGAGTGCTTTCAAGACCACTGGACTGTGCTCACACCATCAGCAACTGTGGTTCTGTTGCAAAGTTCCATATTCTTTATAATTGTAAAGATTTCTGTTGAAAGCATAAATTACAGAGGTAAAATATACACTGCAAGTTACTTGGTTTTTTTTTTTTTTTTTAAATCTTCTCAGACCAATTTTATAACAGCCAAGTCTTTCAGGAAATGCAGGTGTGTGACCTCTTCACAGCAAGAGACACACAGCTGTGTTTCTGCATGGGACAGGGAACTATTTTTGTGACACCAGTTCTGTTCTACACAAAGGCACGCTTGCAATAAATTTTTACAAATTTTGTACACCATAAGCTGAATTCCAAGTTCCAAAAATGTGAAGTGTGGCAACAATAACAAAATTGATTTATAGTATCACTCTGATATCTTGTCATGTGATTTTATTTCTTCAACAAAGTTTGTTTACAATCAACAACTTTGAAATACAGTCAGATATATTACCCGTTGCTTGTCCTGTCTTGTTCTTTACTGAAATATGTGGAGAAGATGTTTGGTTATGCTCTGGGTGCCTAAGTGAAAGAATGTAGAGAATATACTGCAAGATAAGTTACAGGTTCACACTCTAAGACCATCAGAATCATAAATCCACCATCTCTATCCAGCCACTGGGGACAAAGGCATTTTCTTTAGAAAGAATTGACTTGAAAAAGCCTTTCAGTGTAACCTGCATAAAGGCATAGGAAAGAGCACCACTGTCCCTGCCACCATGCTTTCCTGACCCCAACAAGCAATGCTTCCCAGCCACCTCAGGGCAGAGCAGGGTGGACACAAGGGCAGGGAGATCTGTCCCAGCTCTCAAATATCTCTGCTGAACAGAACCAGAACAGAACCAGCCCTTTGTCCTCGCTGCTCTGGCTCTTCCTGGCAAGCATTGTCTGTACCACCAGTGGTACCCACCAAACCCATGACCTGCATGCCAAATGAGTGGCATTTGCTGGCAAAACCAGACACGTGTGATCTGCAGATGGCTGCTGTTTCACAGCTCCAAGTCAGCAAGTTGCTAGGACCTGATATAAACCTTATTCCACAAGGTAGCAGAAGTCTTGCAGGAGAACACACAGGTGGGGTCACAGTCAGTCTTTGCCAACAGCCACAATAAAGATGTCCCCCATGCCTTGGGCTGTGTCCCTCATTTCCCCGTGGCTGCAGAGGCTCCACTGGGACCAGGCTGCCCAGCATTCCAAGAGTGTGGGTGTGGCTCAGCACTGACCTCTGGCCAGGATCTGTCCAACTGCCATGTCTGATTTGCTCAGGGTGTTTCTTCATAGCACTTTGTGTTTTCTGCATGAAGAAATTCAGTTTGCACAGAGGCTGTGCTAAGAAAAAGCCAGAATTCCAGGGAAAACAAAACATTAACAGAAGCAACAAGCAACAAGGCCCTTGACCTGTTTGATGTCTTTATGGAACCAGCCACTAAGAGACTATTTTTCTGAAGTTGCTTAGCATCACAAAAAGAGGGGCAAGAGATTCTGGCTGTTCAACCCAGCTAGGATCTCAGAAACCTTTTCAAAATGTAAGTAGTTGCATTGGCAGCCTTTAATGCTGGTTTGAAAGACAGTCTGGCCCCAATAAGCAAGACTCCTTTTTTCCTTTGCTGTGTGTTTTTTGCACCATAGAAGTCCCTGCTGAGCAGCAGGGGAGGAACTCAGGAGTTTCTGCTGTGAGATGCCACATCCACGCTGAAGAAGCAATCGAACCACTGTGCATGCCTGCAGCTCGGAGTGGAGGCTGGCCCATCCAAAGGGGTGCAGGGGCTGGAAATGTGTAGGTGCATCATCAGGGTGATGGATCAGCATGACCATGCCCTGGCTCAGGGCAGGGCTCCCCCTGGACAGGAACAGCCATGTACGGGTGCCTCCCTACATCGCTCCCTAGGCACACACAGCAGGAGGGACCTGGGGAGAGGATTACAAGCCCCTGCAGCGAGACAAGAGCAGCTACATGCCAGATGAGATGTGCAGCTGTGCCATACACCAAATGAGGATTTCTCCTTGTTCCCTGTCATGGCTGGAGAGCCGCCCCCAGCAGCACAGCACTTTGTTCCCTGGATGTGCCATGACCAGAGCTAATGCTGTGCCTGATCAGGCCACACCATCAGAGGTACAATAAGCAATGCAAATCATCTTTAACACACTAGTTGAATAAAAGAAGGAATTTAATTTATGAAATTATGAATCCCAGGATCTGATTGACCCAGACACACAAGTTACCTTGGCGCTGTCATTTATAACATTGCCATCCATTCAGATCAGGCCAGGGCTTCCAGTAACTCAATCTCCTGTGAAATTATTCTCAGGAGAATTTACAATTAATTCCAACAACATGGTCTTTATTAATGAAGCCAAACTTAATGTGCCCTTTTGCAGTTTTTTCCAATATCCTATTCCACTTGTCCCTCTGCCTCCAGAGAGGAACAGAGAGAATAAAACTGCCACCTCACAGACACTGCAGAGGACACCCCCAGCTGTCACCAAGTCAAAGCACAGACTCTCCTAAAGCACCCTCACCCGAGATTTGGAAAAGCACTTTACAGGCAGTAATGAATCAGACCCCTGCAAAGCAAAGCCATCTCCTCTCCCTTCAGAGACAGTCTCCTTGCGGCAGTTTCCTTAGATTAAAGCACAGTCAAGAGTTTTGTCTTTGGGAATGCCAGTTTAAGAAATCAGTACACAAAAGGTGATGGGAATTGAGAAGCCAGAAACCTGTCTCACTTCTCTGATATTCCCACTTCCCCAGGTGAAGGCTTGGGCAGGGTTCCTCAGAAACACCTGCACCAGCAATACTGGCATTGGATTCATGTATCTTACCAAAACTTTTTTCAGATTATATTTCCTGTCACAGGTTTTGCCTGGGAATCTGCTGTCTGTCCTTCATCAAAGAAGTGAGAGCAGCAGTAATGGAGGTTCTCAGATTCACATGGAATTGACAATCCACAAACCTGGATGAGAATCAGCTCCCCTGAGCAGACGGACTCACCTCCCACAGTGCAGCCCTGCACTGGCCTGGAGGCAGCTGGTACCAACTGCAGTGTGAACACACTGTGGTGCAACAAGCGAAAATATGCTTCTTTTTCTACTTCTATGGCTTATGACTGGACTGCAACCTTAAAATAAATGTTAGATATTCCTCCTGCCAGATTCAGACTCCCCAGGGGCAACAAGGCAGGATTTAAAATGGAAAGATCATCTCAAACCCTTTGAGGAAACAGCACAGCAAACCTCTTCCATCTCTCCTGGACACACACAAAATTTAGAAATAGTCAGCTAAAATGATGCCAAATAATAATCCCCAAAAACTGGAAAGGTTTGAGGGAAAGCAGGGAGGAGAGAGACATTTATTTGCTGTGAATAAGATTAGCATCTGCAGGCAGCCACGCCAGAATAAACTGCAAATCACTCTCAGGATTTTAACTGGAAAAGTTCATTGCCTATCTGTCTATCAGTATCCCAGCCTTTTCAGATTGAAACTGTTGGAGATAAAGACAAACACATTAATTAATAGCCATAGTTATATCTTGGACATATGCACTGGAAATGTTGGTCTCCAAGCATAAGCAGTTGTATTTGTACCCAGCCACAGAGGAAAGGCCCCATCCAACACTTGCAAAGAAAAATGTAATTCTGTACCTGCTGGTGTTCTTTCAGAGTATGTGCGCTGTTCTTCTCCTGGACATCCCAATTCATCTCTTTTCAGTCCTCTCCATTACTGTGCCCAACAACTCACCACCACCTAAAACCTACAGCTACTTCTGGTACAGGGTGCAAGAGAGGCATCCCAACGAGTAGCTTGGCATAACATCAGCATAGTGTTTCTGAGTTTAGATAATCACTTTTATTTTTCACTCCTGTCCTGTAATGAATATTGAACAGGCAGAGCATTGCTCTGTTCAGTAAAGCAATTTGCAAAATGCCACTGCAGAGTTCCACAGTTTGTCTTTTCAGACAGCAGGTAATGTAAAGTATTTATGAAATTGGTCATGGATGATCACCCACAGTTTCCAGCCAGGCTGAGCAAGTAGTGCTATTAAATACTGCAAGCCAAGTTTAATAAACTTACTCAAATAGAAGAAATACTTGCACATTTAATGAACAAAACCTGTTACTGCAGCCAAGAGCTTGAGGAGACCCTGGAGAATCTGAAAGGTACTTCAGCAGGACTCAGACCAGCTGTTAAACATCTGTGGCCCCTTCTTGGCCAGTGCAACAAGCTGGCCATAGACAGTTCAAGCCAATCACCCATACACAGCAGCATTCTCTTGCCTGAGATGACAGCAGCCAATCTCAATGCATGGTGCACTATACTGATTTTAGAAGCTGCTTTTTTGAACAAAAAAGCTCCCCTGGCCTGGGGCAAGTACACACAAACACAAACCAAGCACAGACATTCAAGTGGGCTCAGTGGCTGCCAGCAACAGCTTTCTGTTGCTCATGTGTGAGAAGTAAAACAAATTCAGGAACATTTTCCCACAGGCCAGCGTATATGATCTGTTTCTCATGACTTTCCCAGTAGCATCACCACCACATTTCAATCTAGAGTGGTGGTTCAGCAGTTCAGTGGTAAATCATGGATCATGAACAGCTTGCAGGCACTGGGAGGGACTCTTCCCTGATTGCTTCCCCAAAGAGCAGCCTGCAGGGCTGATGACCAGACTCCCTCTGAGCAAGGGAGAGCAGGTGTCAAATACAGCCAGGCTGCAAGGGAGCTGGCCTGCCACAGCCCAAACCCCAGGGAGCTGGAAATGCTGTCTTGCATCCCTGTGGGTGGGACCCTGCCTCATGCTTGTGCATCAGGTTTAAGCACCAGACATGCCAGACCCTACTCTTCTCCCCATGTGCTCACCCTACCTGCTGTCTCATTGGTTTTATGGCCCCTGGTCCCAGCCAGCTCTGCTTCTGTGCTGCAAATAACCAAATGGTTTTTTTGCTACCTGAAAGGAGAAAATGCAGAAAGGGAGTGAGAAAGAATTTCCTCTGTTTCTTTCTGAACAATGAGGAGCTATTTATAACACAGTGAGGCTCACTGTTGCACAAAAGCAGTGCCCTTTCCCAGCTGGCAGAGCCTCTCTAGCAAGGACAGCCTTGCAGTAGCCTGCAGGATTTCTTTTTGCCTGAGGTAGCTTAACCCAGTTTTTCATGTGGATAATGAAAATCCACAGTGGACGAGATTTGATGTGGCTGCTGTTCTCTGGGGCTCTACGCAAAGGCTGAAGCACCAGGAATGTATGAGCAGCTCCACCTTCTTAGGGCAGATTTCTGTTAAAATGGGTGGTTGCAGGACTCCCTTCCATCACTGAAAGCAAACACTTTATCTGAAGTCAAGGGAAGTTATACTTGAGGTTCAAAAGTTGCCCTTCTCTCCTGTCAGCACCTCAGGCCTGTGTGATAGAGGCAGTCAGCAGAGCATGAACTGCTCCCTAGGCAGGTGACCTAAATCCTGCTTTGCCTGAGGATGCTGAAGGACACTGACAGGGTTTGTGTGCTGCCTTCCCTCCCCTCCCCACCAGCTTAGGTGCTCCAGGGCATCCATCCCCTCAAGCTGGAGCAGTGCAACTGCTCCACAGTCCCTGGGGCTGACTAGAAATCTCCCCTAGAGAGGGACAGCCTTCAGAGGCTCTGGTGACAGGGCCACTGTCACACACACCAGATCTGTATCCCCATGGGTGCACATCTACACTGGATGGCTGAAGAGCCCAACTCTGCCCTTCCAGCAGGAGCATCTCTGGCCACACAGTGCACGAGTGTCCCAAAGAAGTGGAAAGAACCGCAGAGCTGTCGGACTCTGAGCTGCTCAAAGCAGTGGGGAGAAGATGGAATCAGGAGTGTTTTAGGAAAGAAGCATAAAGGGTCACCACAGGGGGATATTTAGGCACCTTCACACAGGCCTTGACTTTCACAGGAGGTTCCTTGGATGGACCCAAGCCTCCAAGCCAAGCTGTGGCCAAAGAACTTCACTGTAACATTGCAGCAGTGGTTGGGAAAAGGCTCAGGCTGCCAAAAGTTGGCATGGCTGCCAAAAGTTAATTAAAACAACAAAAACAAACTGGGGAAAGGGCTGTGCATATGACAGGGTTCAGCAGTCAAATCAGGTAGAGCTTGTGCTTATTACATGCGTCAGACCAAACTCCCCACAGCGACTCCTCTACCTTTCCACCTCCTCAGGGCTAATTTAAGAGCTGTTCCTCGCAGCCCATAATAATAGCGAGAAAGAAAATCAAATCCTGCTCTGCCAAAAGGAGGAAACTGGAACAAGGGAACTGGCAGTAAACTTGTCCTGCTGCCATCTCTGGCTTTCCTAAGGAAATTCATGCTCCAGGGCACCCAGTCAAAGAAAGCAGAGCTGCCAACAGGATGCACGACTCTGATCCTACCCACAAGGAAAGCCAAGTCCATCTGCTGGGAAAGGGAAGGACATTTCCCACAGATCCAACAGCAGTGGGGTGGGATGCATAGATGGACACAGAAATAGCCATCCTGCACAGACAAGCATTTTCTCTGGGAATACCTTGGGCTCAGACTGCGTCTTTTGTATGCACAATTCCCCCCACCAGAATCTTTCCTGTGAGGAGCAGGTAACCTCCCCTGCTCCACCGGAGAGCACCAGTACAATAGCAGAGCTCTTCACACAACAACAGGAGCAGTAACTCTGTTTGTGACTACCCCTGCTCTGCCTGTGCGGGCACAGGGAGCCAGGCTGACTCAATGCCTCCTCCAATACAAGTACTCAGGCAAAGCCAGAATTGAAGCAAGCAGGCTAAAGGGTCACATAGATTTGGGTTCATCCTTTGTGTCCCCATGAAATTACTTTTTATTTACCCAAATCTATATAAGTTAATGCTTTTCTTTTTCCTTTCTTTTTTTTTTTTTTTTTATTCTTCCTGGAAAGTCATCCAATGGTCATTGCTACAAGGGCATTGCACACTCCTGCCAGGCTCAGCTCTGCTCCACACAGGCTGGGCACATCTTCAGCTTCACTACCAGGAAGCGTTTAATCCATACAAAGGAGCTCACAGAAGTACATTGGTACTGGCACGAGCCAAAACAGCAGCGCTGGTTCCAATTCCATAGTACAGGTGTTCCCAGGGGTAAAAGCCACCTGCCCTTTTTGTCATAATTTCTCTAACAATGGAGCCCAGGGTGCCCCACCTAGAACCAGGACCTCCTTTGTGCCAGGTGAGGATATCCAGAAGCTCTTACAAGCCCAGGCCCTGCTAATGAAGGTCAAAATGTAAATGCAGCACAAAGACTTTTGCATCCAGGCTAATTGTGAATCCCATGGCATGCTTTCAGAACTCCATATAACTTGTTTTCTTCAGAAGCTCTCAAAGACTGTCCTTAGGGACTCATGCAATGAAAACCACCAGAATGTCAAAAATGCCATCCTCTACCTAAGAGACTATTGAAAATGCAAATTCTATGGGCAGACTTCTGTGGCAGTTTTGGATAGGAATAAAATTCTTAAAATGTAGAATTTGGTCCCCAAAGATATTAAACTGCTATTCACAATAAAATACAAAATTAATCTACTAATCCTTTCTAGACTAATTTCTTCCCCATATTTCCTCAGTGTGAAAGTCTGAAATTTAAAAACTGTCTGCAGCCATTTTCCATTGTAATATAAAAATCAGCCAGAAACATATTCACATTTTATGTGAGAGGTTGAGGACACCATTTTGTAAGCAGCAAGAAAAGTAATTTGAGATGAGAGCTGGAGATGGGATTCTCCACCCAGCACATTAAATACCAGCTGCTGGCTCACTCCTTCTAGATGTGCTCACCTGAGCCATCCCAGGTATGTTCCTGGTGCTGCATTGTCTTCTCTTGCCTGCTGTGCTCCAAAGGTGTTCAGTGCATCCATGTGTTTGTCCAGCCTCAGGACACTTCAGGTGGAAAACGTGAGCCAGCATGGGCCAAAGGATTTAAGACCCCAGTAGCCAATTGCCTAAGGGAAGACAAAAGGAATGGAATTAAACCAAATAGTATTACCTCCATATGCCCTTCAAGCTCCCATCAATCTCTGGGGTAGAGACTTCCCAGGGCACATTTATACATGTGCATGTTTTACAGCCCTGTTTCCACTGAAAGGGCTGTCATATTCATGGAGTAATTTTCAACAATATGAAGATCTGTTGTCCTAAACCTGGTACCTAGAAACATCTTTTTTTTCCTTTTTTGTCTTTTCACTCATTACTTGTAAAGAGCAGGCATGAATTAACTCCCTATCCATGTACTCCTTACTCTTCATGATCTAACCTCTTCTTGTACAGGCACCCTGCCTTTCTAGCTCAGAATGGGACAATTCTTGCTCCTTGCTGATAAAGGACTTCAGATTTAGCAGGGAAAGAAGTGGCCCCTGCCATCCACTTTGTGCCACTTGTCTTGTAATTGAGCTATGTCTGTCTTGTCTCACTTATTCCATTTCCCCCTCCTAACATTTAACCAGTATGATGTGCAAATACTTTGATTCATTCCAGCACCTAATACTGCTCTGCAAAATGGAAACCACGGAGATTCCCAGGTGGACAACCAATTTTTGGGATGTTCCCTGAGTGAATTGACAGGCCCTCGAGAGCATCAGTTCTGACCAGCTGCCTGCAAGCACTGCTTGTGGACATCTAGCAGTGTTCTCTTTGCTGATTTCATGCAGAAAAAGAAACAGCTATAGGCCCAACACTGATTTGCCTTGCCACACTGGATTTGCTGGAAGCTGAGGAAGATGTAACAGCCCTCAGGATCATTCAGAGCACTGCCTGGCTGTCCTTCTTACAAAGCCCCAAGAACAATGTGAGTGAGAAACACCAGTGGGAATCTTACACAAGTAACAATCACAGGGGTCCCATCCTATTTTTCTGGAGTTGAGAGGAGAACCTTTACCCCTCACCATCCCTCTTGTCACCCTTGAGGACAGCTCAGGGAAGAGCTGTAGCAATGTGTGAGCTGAAAAACCTGCTTTGCACCTAGTTTAAAGGCTCATTCTATAAGGGCAAAAGTAAAGAAATGACAGAATCATATTCCAGGAGCTCTGATTCTATGGTTTAAGGAGTTAAACATAATCAGCAGAGAAATGGCTGGCAGTTGAAGCTAGACATTCAGCCTGGAAGCAATTATTCATTATAAAAAACTTATTGGAAGAGCTGGCAAAAGGAGAATTAGTTCAGCTGAAGATTTACTAATTCTCAAATTCATCTGTTTCTCAAGATGTTTAAACTTCCTAAATTTTATTTTTAAAACAAAATTGTCCTAAAAACTTCTGAAAATTCAGCCAGCCTTTTACATCTGAGCTCTTGCCAGAGGTCACATCCAGACAGAAGCTGAGCACCTGGAACAGATTCCATTGCTGAAGATGGTACAGCTGATGCTGTAGGATAGCCTGATCACATCTTTCCTTAAACTATGAATTACTGACTTTGAAATACATTCTAAGCTGCAGCTCTGCATCTGCTTCTCCACACCCTCTCACTTTGCACTTCTTTCTCTTCTGCTTCACTTCTTTTTTAGATCTTTTCTACAGAGACACCAAGAAGACAGTGTGTGTGTGTGTTTTCTTTCTTTTTCTTTCAAAGCTCCTCCCATGACAGAAGCTCTGATCCTCACCAACGACCTAAAGATGTCCCCCTCTCCCAAATAACTCATTCAACAGGAAAAGTAAAATGAATGTCTTCATACAATTCTGAAACCAGCTGGGAGAGAGCCTGACACTCATCAGTATGATGAGCTCCAAAGCACAAACTTGCACACAAACCACAACCTACATGCAGGGTGCAGCATTTTCTTTCTCCAGACTGTCTTGGCCAAAGTATTACATCCTTTTCTATAGGAAAATAGGAAAAGCCCTGTCAAACACTGGCTTTATGTTGAAATCAAAACCTTGATGCAAAGCTTAAAATAGTTTTGTCTCTCTCACCCTTGTTCCTCCTCTCTTGATACTACAAGTGCTGCTGGCTTTAGATTCTCGATACTACAGGTGCTGCTGGCTTTAGATATAGCAATAAGGCTGTTTTGGCATAAGTTATTATTATTATTGTTACAATAGGCATCTCAACTGGAAGAAAAACCAGAGCATCCCTCAACCTCAGTCTCTCATACAAAAATATAAGGCTTGATTTTATGGTCTAGTTAAGCCAAGCTCAAAGGGCTTTCAGCTACCAAGAGTGACAACACTTTCTATGTTTGGCTTGTTGGTAATTTTCTTTGTTTGTTTTTGCCAGCCTTCCCTATATTGTCTTATGGAAGGGGCAGAAATGCTATCCCAAGGGAGGAGAGGATCAGAATTCCTTTCCCTGCCAGCAGCAACAAATAGGCTGGTCCAGCTGAGCACAGAGCTGCCACCAGGAATCGACCCCTGATCATTTCAGAAACAACCTGCTGGACAGGGAGAGAGGTGGCATAGAAGTTGAGAAAAGTATTTTACAGGAGTGATGCTGATCACACTACCAGAGCACAACAGACCCTTCATAGTGATTTTCTAACCTTGTTTTCACCAGACTACCAAAGGTGACCTTTAATTAATATAGGTTTGACAGAAAGCTATTTGCTACTCCCGGATCCTTTTTAATTAAAGAATACCTCAAAAAGTCCTTGTATTAAAACATCTTCTGGGTAGAAATAGGAACTTGAAATCAAGCAGAAACCTCTTCCTGCATACAGAGCAGCAATCTGCTGCTGTGCTGCAAGAAATCAAGCCAAATCAAAAGGGTATTTTGCACCCATTCAGACCTCTTGGAGGGCTGTAGAGAGAACATCTGTGGACTGACTTTATTCTCAATTTTTAAGCTTGATTACTAGCAGATCTTAAAATAGCTACTGGAAGCTAAGCTGCAAATAAAATGCGCAGACTAACAAAAGCTGCAACCCTGACATTTGTGCTCATTCTGTAATCATGGCTTATTATCCCAGAGTTTTTTTCAGTGGCTTCATTCACTTGAAATGTTTCTTGAGAGGAACAAGCCTCTTGCTAGAGCAATCTGTAAGAAGCTATTGCTATGAAATTATTTGCTGTGTTTCATGCTTGAAGGAGGATACAGGTGATGCCTGTGTGCCACTCATGGCATGTAAATTCATACAGCATCTACATTTAAAATAAACCTAAGTAAGGCAAAGTGGATGTTGGTATTTGTTTTCAAAAATTAAACATCTTTAAATAAGTAAGGTTATGGCAGTAACACCCCAGAATGGAACCAGACAGTGCTCTACAGACAGTGCTCAAACAAGACAATAGTCTTTACTTCAAGAAGGTTGCAGCCTTTTTATCTCTCCCAAAATGTATCTTCCTTGCAAATACAGAAAGGCATCTTTTTGAAAAATCAGGATTTTAAATGCTTTTGTTAATCCACAAAGAGTAAAGTTTAAACATTCCCTTATAAAACCAGTATAAAGACATCTCCTTTTATGCACAGTGACAAGCAAGCAGAGAAAACCCATGCATAAAAAAATGCTAAAAAGCATGACCTGAATTTCCAGACAATGATTGGGAAACTTTTTTTCAGATCTATGCACTCAGGTAACATGGTAACAAGGGAGTTCTTGGTCAGCAGCAACGCAGAAACTTGCTGGATGTTTCATTCAGTCCTGCTTCTCGCACTAAGAAGTGAACTGAGAACTGTACACACAGGAAACATGGAAGACTCCAGGCAGAGATGTAACAGACTCCTACATTTAACACTAGATTAGATTAAAAGCTTCTATTGCCAGAAGCCCATTGTAATTATATTTAGGTAGCACCTGCCAGCTCCCAGGTGTTAAAGGCCATTTAAGATAAAGAATCCTCATTTGAATTCTCAAATTTAATCTGCAGATGGAAAACTGTTCCTTTTGTTTACTGCAGCTTGACAAGGCCTTTTTGGTTTTTGCCATTAATATTAAAGACTTCTTTCCTTGATTTAATTTAGATTTTGAAAGTCACTGACTTCTACTACACAAGAAAGTCTGTACTCTCGACTTCTTTCCCACAGGCTGTTGGGCAAAACTCTTCCCATCAATACAATTAAAAGAGTGGAAATGTTTCATTGTTTCCTATAGATTCTCCTGCAGGTTCCACAGGCTGATCCTGCCCTTGGGGCTGACTGCAAAGCTGAGTTTCTTAGACCAGGAGCAAAGAACCCAGCCCTGTATGCTATGGAGTGAGAAAGAATGATGTGCCCCAAAAGCTGACCTGTGGCATCTCGAAGGCTGCACAGAAGGTTGCAGATGAGATTTTTGGTCCCATCTCCAGCCCACTTAGCTTGCACCCCAGCTCTGCCAAGGGGATGCCAGGCCATGCCCTGTTGGCATCCCCATTTCCCCTTACGGCAGCAGGAAAACTCTCCTTTCACATCTCCTGAGTGGAATTTGCTCCCTCCCCAGCTGTCCTGATGCAGGTTCATTTGCAAACTCTCTATAAACTGGATGGTGGAGTGTTTGCCCCTTAAAAAACCTTTATCTTTAAAAAAAAGTATTTTTTGGTTTAAATACTTACAATAGGTCATCTGGTGCAGCACAGGCAGCGGAGTGCCCACCCTGCACAAGAGAGCAGGGACACCACAGGAGCCCATGAGCACAGGCACGCCGAGGGGCTGAGAGCTCAGCTGCACCAGCCCCTGGCACAGGGATTGCTGGCAGCAAAGAGGGGCTCAGCAGGAATCTCCAGAAGCTCAGGTCTAGAGGGGCAGGAGGGGGACAACATATATATGCCTTGACAATATATTTTCAGGTGACTATAGAGTCAGCATTAACTCTCTTCTCAGTGTAACACAGCTTCTAAAATAAGACAATTTCCTCAAAATTACAGTATTAAACACAAAATCTTTTCATAAATACAAATATACACCCACATATACACACTTATAGGAACTTTATGAAGCAACCAAGTGAAATGAAGTGTTTGAAAACTACTTCAACCTACAAGCTCCAGGCAGACTTTTACTGGCTTTACTCAGTTCTATTAACCAGCAGACACTTTTCTATAAAGCGTTCTTCTTTATTTAAGTTAAACAAATTTTCAAGGATGGTTTCCATCTATAAAATGAACAAGTACAAGCTCTGTACAGCAGACTTTTCAAACCAACTGAAAAAAACAGTTTCCAAACTATGTTTTGAAAATCTGCAAAATAAACAGTATCATCATTCTTGTTCTGAAGACGGTAAGAAAAGTTCTCAGGAGACTCCATCACAATTTGCTTCAAGGGCTCTTAATTTATCTTTCAAATGGATGAATTTCTTCAGCATTAAAAACCCCTAAAATCACAGTAAGTAACTTTGGCACACTGTCATGTAAACATAACAAAAGGATACCACTTCTTGTCCATTCTCTCGAAGAAAAGCACACGGCTCCTACATTAAAACCCTATGCACAACATCCATGGGGAATTACTGAAAATATATTCCAACTTTATGAATATTGTAGTCATTAATGACTGAAGCAATGGAATATGGACTTTTTTTTTTTCAATTTATTTTTACTAGAAATTCTGATTCAGAGATAAGAGGCAGGTCAATATTCAGAGTTGCAGCTGCTGATTTCAATTAGTACCACCCTCAATTAGATGAAAGCTATGAATGGAAATACCTCCATGGTTGAAGCTAAGTGGTTGGATTTTTTAACTTCCTTTTAAATTCTTTTTTCCAAAGCCCCAAACAACTGGTTTGCTGCTGAGCTCATATTTCAGCCTTTATTTCCCAAAACATGAAGGCATCTATTGCTATGTTTATAAAATATGTTCTTCAAGTTCTCAGCTAGGTTAAAAGGCTACAGGGAGAGACTAAAAGCTGAAAATAGTTTATCCACTGGCCTTTAAAACAGGCAAGTTTTGGAGAAAGTGGATTGTGGATAAGCAGAGAAAAAGTATTAATTATTTATTTAAAAAGTTAGATGATGATGGATGGGTAAAACTGGATTTGAGGGCCCCATCCAAAAGGTAAGGTACCTGCAGATCATAAATTCAGACACACCAGGTATCTGTGGGCACGGTGAAGCCACTTTGCCCATGAGAGTACCATCTCTACACCTGATGTATAGGTACAGCCAAGGGAAAATAAAAAATCAGGAATCTACTTCCAGGACAAAGAAAGAGGGGAACTGTACCAGCATACTACCGTACAGCAGATGTTTTCATCTCCTTATGATCAACCCTTATATTTTCCCAAGATCCATTTTTCCAAAACCACTTCCTGGCATTCCATGTCTGCACTAATTTTTGTCAATGCTGTCTCACTTATTAATACTTTTTTTACCTTCCTTCTCATTTTAAAAGCTCATTGAAGCATTTGCTTTTAATAAAAAAGTATATAGTCTATGCAAACATAAGAAAGGACAGGTCAAAGTTGGGGTTACCTTTGACAGCATTGTTTATAAAAATGACATCAGCTGGACTGAAGCTGCAAAATGCACAAGTTCTATGGTTAAAAACGCATAGGCTATGCAGGTATCCAGGCTGATTCCCAGAGTCAAGCCTGAATACATTCAAAAGCTACATTTAAAGAAACAAAACGGACGAAAATTCCCAGTAGGTTTATAAATTAAGCAAGTGCAATTCAGAGATATTACATAGCCACTCATCCTTGCTAATTAAAATTCAGATCTTATGCTGTTGTCAGTGGTGTTTCAATTCTAACTTATTTCTAAAACTCAAAAGGGGAGTTTGAGACAATTTTTTCCTCATCAGGGCCCAGAATAAAACTCTGCTGAACCAGTATACCTGCACAAAAGCTCTGTGCAGTTTATATAATTTTGTAACAAAGGAAGAAATATTTTAAAGACAAAGTACAGCAGAAATGATCAACACAAATATAAAGCACAGATTTAACATTATCCAGAGCACAGGTGATGAATTCCCGAGCTGGAGTAAACAATCCAAGCAATCATCTGGGCAGACGCATTGACTTCCTCTGCTATTTTTTTTTTTCTCCTCCTGAGTTTCATGATCTCCAGCAAGGGCGAAGTGTTAAGAAGTAGATCCAGTTTGCAAAGCAAAAGCATCCAGTGTTAGCATGGACATCACACCCAGCAGCATAAAATCCTCACCCTCAGAGTTTCTCTCTCCTAACACTCCAATCCAATTTCTGGTTATACATATGTCAATCACTTTGTTGATAATTATAGGATGATGAAAACTGATACAAATCATTGGGAGCTGACAATATATATACTTTCATATATTTATATTTAGAGTCCATCATAGAAAAGTTCATATTCAAATTACCAAGTACACACAGGAGAAAAAAAAAAACTTCAAAATTACACTTCTGGTTCTGGAAATGATAAACCATGACTTCTATTCCAATGGAGTTTTCAAATAACCTTCTCCTAGTAATTTTTCCCACCCTCCCTCCCACACTGTTCCCCACAGATGTTTCTTCAGATCCTTTTGTTTACAATACGTCAGTTGTTCCTAGAGTTAGTTATCTGCTGTGCAAGTAGTAGCTGAAGACAGAAAGGAACAGCTGAAGTCTGCAGCACAATTCCTTTTTCCTGTGAAGTAATGCTCAGTGACATCTTTGCAGAGCTCCGAGTCCCCTGGATCCCTGGTGTCTGCTTCAGCACTCTGCTTTCAGATAAAGGTGGAATACTGAGGTATATAAGTTCCGTGGAAAGTTTTAAGAAATACATCAGTAAGTCAATCAAAACTTTGCCCAATGTTTTTCAGTTGAAACAGCATTTTGCTTTTAAGTCCTTCTACTGCTGCAGATTGAGTGTAAATTTCCACTGCTGTGACAAAGAAGGATTGCAGATCTCAACGGTGAGACCACCATTTTTGGCATTTCGGCTGTCTAGACAGAGGTTGCTGCCAACGTGCCTCAGTTTAGAATTGCTTTCAATTTGTTCCCATTTCTGGAAGAGAAAATACAGTTATCGACCTGGAAAAGCAGGAAAAGGAAGAATTCTACATCATGTCATTTGAAGTCTTCATAAGCTCCCCTGGTTTGTAACCAGAAATGTGTACAAACTGCAATAATAGGAGCAGTTTAGATGATTCTTGAGTATGAGCATGTAAGTTCTGGCAAGCCTTGCCAAGACAGCTGTTTTTTCTGCTAACTCTCTGCAAGACACAGAATACACCAACACATTTCCCTCTAGTTCAGAACTTCTCAAATACACTGTTCCACCCTGTTACCTGTGTGACACCTTCGATCTGAAGACAAAAATGAGAATCAAAACCCATCCACATACCACTACAATACTGAGCATAGAGAAGCAAGAAGTACATTCACTATACACAACTCTACAGAAATCCATAAATTTGTCAGACACCTTTTAATTCTACAGAAGATAAACAACCTGTGCTGTCAAAAGTTCTTTGTCCAAGATGATGTCAAGGACAGAATAAATCCCAAATACAGGATTTAAAAGAAAAAAAAGGGAGGGGGGGGTGGGGTGGTTTCTCTTGTATGTCTACCATATAATGCCTGTAAACCTCATCAAGAAAATCTTGCTTCCTTAGTTTCCCTCTCTGAAGAGTGGCAAGAAAATTCCTTCCTTCATCAATAAACAGTGTTTCAGTTACCTGTCTGCAAAAACAGAGATAGAGAAGCAAGGAATCTGGCAGATGATCAGAACTAATGAATAAGCAGACAGAAATTATTTGTTTTATGACTAGATCAGAAAAATGGCATGACTTTGCAAATGTGATTTTCCTCAGGCATGGGAAATAGTTACAATACCGCATTGATAAAAATGAATTTAAGGATTTCTGGTGCTGGTATAAACAGGCCACAACTGAAAAGGAGAGCCAAACCACATTCTTCTGAGAAACAGAATGCATAATATTCTAACTTCACTGAGTGAGACCTTTCAAAAAGACATTCTGGAACATACAAACTCTTTCAGAAGACACAAGAAGTAGTTAAGCACTGTTACATATCAATGGGTGAAATCTTTACATAAGTCTCTGTTGGGATAAAGCTTACTCTGCCTTTATGACATCATGAATCCTAGCTTCACACACAGACAACAGTAAAAGTCGAGCCTATAGAAGATATGACAGATCACCAGTGCATTGTTTATTCACCGCCCTTGTTTTCCACACTGTTTGCAGAGTGCAATCATGACATACTAACCTGTCTGCTGTCGTTTTCCCTACAGCCCTGAAGTTTTATTAGTGAACCAGGAGCTCTGTCCACAACAGTAAGGCACAAATCCATGTGTTTCACTGACTTGTCCTTTGTTAAGGCCCATTCCTACAAAAAGGAAGAAACAAAAAATGTACAAAATAGTGTATGTTAACAAGTGCTACCTCTGCATATACAGCACAGGTTAAAATCCTGCAAACAGCTGTGTACGAGCATTAGAACAGTTCATAGTTTCCCACAGGGTAGGAGATGAAAAGTCCTTTTCAAACAGTAATTCGAATTGCTTTGGTGTCCCCGCATCAGCTCAGGGCTGAGCTGGCTGTTTGCTCCCTCTGCTGGCTTGGCACAGCTGCTGCGGGCAGTCACACAGGGCCTCGTGCAAGATATTCCTCCAAATGCTTATTTAGTTAGATATTTGTTTTTGTATGTGTGTGTGTATTTAACTTTTCTCTTTCTTCTCTGTGAAAGGATTTTTACATTTGTAAATAGATGTATAAAAAATTATATACATAAAAACCCTAAAAACTTTGTCTGCACACCACTGGCCACTCTGCCCATACACTCAACAAAGCACATGGACCACAGTGAGGAAACCAGCAGTTCTTAATACAATAAAGACCACCAGAAAGCAATACACAAAAGGGATAGAGAGGATGTTCCTTCCCATCCAAGGCATGATGTACAACAATCTCTGTTAAATGTCTTTAAATATGCCACTCTAAAATAGAGAGCAAAGAGAAGCCGTTCTGTATGTACTGCTGCCCAGCTTGTTTGATCTCAGCATCTTTTCACACAGAGCCTGATCTTGCACTGATGTTCACTCTCTCCATATGCCCCTCTCCTTTCAAGTTCAGTCTCCAGGGTCCACACTGGTCTCCATTTGTCTAACTATACTTTGAGGAAAGAAGGCACTTGATTAAAGCCAGGCTAATGATCCAAATCATACTTATAAACTACTTAAAATGGCATTAGCTTCTCTCAAGCAACTAAAAGAGGATTTAGAGTTGTATAATACAAAACCTTAGACATACAGGGCCAAGACTGTATGTTAAGTAACATTTAAATGTTATTTTGCATGTAATTAGTGTTTCAGAAATAAAATAAATGTATAATTACTGTTAAACTCAGCAGATTTAAAAATTATTAAATCTCTTTGGGAAGAGATGTTCAGAACACTATCTGAATTTTCAACCCAAGAGATTACAAGTAATCACAATCATAGAGGTCCCAAGCCACTGGATGAGTACTATATTCTGCAAGTACCAGAACGATGACAACTGTGGAAAACAAAGCAAAGCCAGGACAAATCTGTGAATCCCTTTATTTGTCTTCCAAACTCTTAAGCTGATAACGTCTCCTTTTACTCTCAGTATGTTAAACTAAGATGACAGTGAAATTACTTGTCTTCTCAGTTCTGTCCAGTTTGTAAGATGTCAACAAGAACCGTTAATATATAATAAAATATTAATAGCCACCTTTTTTAGCCACAACTAAAGGAATTAAGGAATTACAAATGGCCCCAAACTCTTCCCTGATAAGATCTATAGTGAAAACTGACAGTTGAAAATGCTACCAGGGATGTAGTGAAACTTGCATCTAAGAACCCTGTAGTCAGAGCCTTGAAATGATTGCTTTTATACATCTTCACCCTTCTTCAAAAGGCTGTATGTGCCCCAGCCTCAACAGAAATTATGCAAGAAGTTAAAATAAGTCACAGTACAGCTGCTTCATAAAAGCTCCAAGCTCTGTTGCTGAAAACATCTACATTATGCTCCTTCACGTTACAAGACAGTGTATAGATACTTTCCTCCACTGATCAGTAACTATTTCTATAATGGAGATAAGATGGAACAAGTTCCACTACACCAGAGGAGAAGAAAAATTGCAAGCAGTGTATATGCTCAGGGCACAGGCTGGAAATTGGATAGCTTTATGCAAAAATCGAAATATCTGAGAAAAATCTGTGTCAAATCAGAAATAAAAAGTTAGTAGATAAACTAACCTGAAACCTTCCCCTTGAACCTAAGTGCATTTGGTTTTATCTTTAGCTCTTTATCACAACCCTGCATATTTGCATATTCTCAAGAACACCACAAGCACACCTCAGCCCTCTGGAGGTGCACAACTATCACTGAGTTCTACCAACCTGGGGGAGGGGAGAGCAGGAAGGGGGCAGAAATCCCATTTTTACTTAGGTTTTGCATTTTATGTTGTGTTGAACACAAGACAGAGTACAATCTTCAAGTTATAGAAAATTTCCACAGACTATAATATCAGAGTGCCTTTAACTCCCAAAAAAAACTCCTGGTAAGAATAAGGTGCAAAACACGAAGGACAGATCTAAAGATTATGGTTTGTTCCTTGTCCTTCTCCTCCCATGCTGTTATTTCTTTTCAACCCTATATGAGTTCTGCTTGGACATAAAACCTGGTTTTGACCCATTCTGCCTCTTAACCTGTCAGAACATCCTCCCAAATGTATTTGTTCAGAGCAAGTGCATAGTGGCTTGTCAAGTCAGTGCCACAGAAAAAACCACATACTTAGAAATAAGAGGGTCAGCTTCAGGGGAGGGGAGTCTGAAAGAGGAAGATAACTGTGTATCTACAAAGAATACACAACATCAGCAGAAAATTCTAAGATTTGTCCTCCAAGGCACTTGTGACACATCCACCCTTTCTCCCAAAAACCCAACTGTGGTTTCTGAAAAGACGAGGGTACTTTCATAAGGTAATTTAACAAGCCTCCACAGATAAACTCTCGTTATTGACAGGAAAAGCAGGCATTTCTCACATCTTGATTTGAATGAATTGTTATCATACATCTTCCAGGAAATTACTTCATTTTAGGCTTTATCTTATTTTAGGTTTTTCCCCTTCTAATTTATATTAGAGCAAACTTCTGACACTCATTTGAGTGTAGTTTTTAACTGGTCAGCTTTCTATTATATCAGCTGTACTTGACACATTAATATTACATTTAATTTAAAGTCAGGTTTAATCTGACAAGGATTTAGTGACAAAGCAGCACACAAAGCAGTGAGAACCTCTGTGTGTATTTCATTAATGATAACTAAGTCACAACTGCATAAATAGATTCTTTGAAATAATTAATGCTCTCATTTAAAGATCTGACACATTTACAATTAGCTTAGGAGTAGGATTAAAAAGGATTTGTTAAAATACTCCCTTTACTGTGAGTGAACGCTTAGGTACTGCTGTTTTCTAGAAGAGCCAAATGGGGATTTATGACAGATTTTTTTTATACTCCACTATTGCAAACTGTAAATGACTAACAGTGCAGCACAGCAAAGCATTCCTTTATTTTGCTGACCTTAGGACATATGCTTAATGCAACACAAATATATTTGTAAGTAAAAATTGCCCCCCAAAAAATAAAACACACCATTTCATTGAAAAAAAAGCTTTCTATGCAAGTACAAAACCCCTGGGAAGGAAGCTATAGCCTCTAGTGCAAAGGCAAATATTAATAGTGACAAAGGAAGGGGATAACATGATGCTCACTGAATGAATTTCTGGGCTCAGATTCTAATCCTGAAAATGCAAAATTATATTTGAGGGAGAAGCTTTTTAGAGCCTATCTGTAACAATAACTGATGTGCTGGTTTAGCTGCATCTTTCCCTTATCAATACACAGTAACTGCTTGAGTTTAAAACTTTAGCCTCACTTTCCTTGGTTTAAGACTTACTATAGAAAACAAAATGAATGGCATACAGACCTGGTTTCCCCCGGCATTATGACATTCATAAACTCCAACAACACCATCTGCAAAATGGCCCAAAGTGTCAAGGCAATTGGTACCCTGCTGCAAAGCCCCAAAGGCTATATCTTGATGATCAGGTACCCTAAAACAAAACCAAAAATATCTGCTTGATTCAGTTCAGGGTTTGTTTGGGAGGTTTTTCTTTTTTTTTTTTAACTCCCCGTTTATAAAAATACTCAGTATTTTTAAGATGAGAGGTTAAGAATGAGTGATGACTCTCATCTGGAAATCTCAATCATCTTTTGAGGGGAGGCAATTATCTAATCATGAACTGATCAAGCATGAGTAAACTTGCAAGCTTACCACACACAGTACCAGAAGACTTGTACCAGAGAAGGAGGATGAACATGCAAACTTGGCACAAAAATCAAAGATTACTTATCATTTAAAGTGACTCAAAGCTTAATGTTATCAATTAGCTCATCAAATCCTTTTGTCTTTTCAGGCAACTTAGCTTGAGGCAGAAATAGGACACACTACATGTTTCTCAGACTGTTTTTACTGAAATGCTAAAAAGGGGTTAGGAATTTGAAAAAAAAAAATCCAAGTTTTTCTGATATCTATTATCTAATGGTTGCACATAAAGTACACTCCTAGCATGGTAACACCTAGGCAAGTCCATTCAGCAAAGTACATTTATGGGTAGAGCCCATGAGTTCATGTTGAACAGTAAAACAAGAGCATATCAGAGCCTTTAAAAACTTCAGACTATGAGTATCATAATTCAACCCAGCAGAATGAACACATGAGGTATGACAGAACAAGACAGCATTACATATAAGTAATGCTTACAGTAGCACACTTTCCAGGCGAGACATTTTTTCTCACAGATTAAACAAAACCAAATATCCCTGTTACTTTTAAGAGAAAATAAAGGAAAAATTACTTCCTCAGTATCATCCTGGTTTATGAGACTCATTAGTAGGTATGGTTTTTCACATGTTGCACTGGGGTTGTAGTAGCTGGTGCTGCTTTTGCATCTCAAGCCTGTATGTCACTAGCAGTTACTTGGCACCACTGACATGAAGTGGCCCCAGCAAAAAAAAACCTCAAGTATTTTTACACCACTAGACCACCAATATTAGGTTAACAGGTTAGTCAGATCTGACCAACATACTTCTTAATGGATTATTTAACCAAAATCTTTCTATCCTTTCAAAAGGTATTTCTTTTTGAGGATTTCTCATTAGCTAGGATGTGTTCACGTTACAAAAACTGTTATCAGTGTCATCCCTTGCTTTCCCCTTCCCAGAAGTCAGTGATTAGTCAGTGACAAGAAAAAAGGAGACAAGAAAGGAGACTCAGTTCCTCAGAGCCTTAGACATCTACCCTTGTCTGCCAAACACACAAGACCCTCTTGTCTTGGCTGAATGTCATCATTTGCACCACAATGAGATTCACTCTCCTCACTTAACTAGGCATGTGCTTAGGTATAGGCGAAAGTTTTAAAGGGATGACAACAGGATACAGAATATGTGCTTTTGAGCAAATGGCTTGTGTAGGAGACTAACTTCAAGCTCACATAAGTTCAGTCCTTTGGACACTGTTCTCTAAAATCCTGCATCTGTAGTTGCTGTAAGTAGAAAAAGCAGCTAAGTAGGCAAAAATTCCTCTTTAGGAACAGAATTAATTAAAAAAGCAAATAAACCTGCATGAGGCATTGAATTCACAGATAAAGTAAAATGCATCCTTTACATCCAAGGATGGAGAAAGAGAAATCAATGATTTCTGGGGAGGGCAAAAAAGAAAACTCCATATGAACTCTGTTTCAGCCAAAACTCACCGTAACTCAGGATAAACATTTTCAAGATACCACTTAAAGGGTTTGCAGCTAAGTCTCTTTCTGAGCTCCATTCGGCTTTGAATACTAGAGGAGAAAAAAAGGAGTTTTCAGAGTCAGGCTGTTGTCTTCATATATTTTATAGAATACACAGAAAACTCAAGAACAGTAGAACTGTAGAAATGTACATTAAAGAGACAACATCAGATTTAGCACTGCTTTCACCTCAGAAGGTGCTATGTCATGAAGAATAAATAATTATAGGGCAAAGAAGCACTTGTGACTTACTTGCCATAAGGTACATTCCTGGCTGAAGGCACTGCTGCGTAATAGAAATTTTTATATTCATCCATCCAGACTTCTGCTGCCCTGCGTGTATTTCTAGGGATAATCACATGAAACACATGGGTTATATTTTCTCTAGGTGCAATTAAGCCATCCAATTTTTCTCAGATTGATTTTAACCCTTCCCAGTATTACACAGTCAGTTGCCTCAAGTCAGGCAGCAGACTCCCTATGAAAGACCCAAGTAGTAGAAAACCATTAGAGTAACATAACAGAAATCAATGCATTTATAATGAAATTTATATCTTTTCCACATTCATCACAATTTATATCTCATCCACATTCTGGTTTACATCCAGAATTTAACATATCTTTCGGTTCTTTCTACAAACTTCATGGAATTTATTAGGCAGATGTTTGGTTGATCTTTTTATAAGAGTAAATTAACAGAAGATAAAGTCAGTGAGTGCTGACCTAGATAAAGCAAGCTAATTGGAAACAAAATCTTAACAACTAGCAATATTTAAAAATGTCTTTTACATTTTTGAGAACAAATATGCTAACACCGACAAGATATTTTCACTCTTCATCCTATTCCTACCAGTAAATCATTCAAAGTTCTGAAAAGACACAAGTTGTTAAAATACTTAAGGCTATGAAACAAACAAGTCTTCTGTAGCAGAGGTAAAAGGAAAGGTTTTAAAATCTGAGAGAGATTGATTATTCTAATAAATGTGTAAAAAACCCTAATCCAAATGTTTTCCTTCTAATCATACATCTCTAACTAAAATTCCTGTATTTATGTAACTGGTGTCTTTAAATTTTTTTTGGACTGCAACAGGGTCCAATGGCTCTTTCCCTCCCCTGGCTTCCATGTAAATCTCATTTACTTCTATTGTTCATCATTTTATGTTTTGAAAAGTAACTCTTATTTCACTTGCAACTGCCATGCTCTGAAGCTTATTTTATATTCGGCAGAAAGTTCACCCAAAGCAACTGGAATGAACTCATTAAGCCAATAACCTCTCTAATATGACTTTCCAATTCAAAAGACAAAGCATAATCAGGATTAAGTCAGGAGGCTTGAAAGACCTGAATAATTTTTTGTTTGAGGACTGATTTTTTTCTTGCAAAGATTCCTTTAATTTTTTTGTAAGCAAATTCCTACTAGATTCATATTAGGAGCTACATGAGTATATCTTCACCTGCAGTCTCTCAGGCCTATATGAATATCAGTCACTCAGTCCCTCCTGTCTGCTCAGCAACCAGCTTGGCTGCCCACAGGCCAAACAGATTTTGGCGGTGAGACAGGAACTACGTGGTTACCAGGGTTTAATGACTCCAAAGGCACTTTAAAAGCCAGAATGCTTGCTTGTATCTGACTGCCTATACTCATGGATGAAGAACAGCTCAGGCTTCGTGTCACACCAATATGGGCACTGTGTAGATGCTGGGAACTGCCTGAATTAGCAAGGCCCCAAAGAACTCAGGGTGCTGGGGAACACAGCATGGGGTGCACTTAATGTCGAGCCAATTATGAAACAGAGCACTGAGAGGTGAGAGGCAGCTTTGCTTGGAGCAGAATGGAGCCTGCAAGGCTCACTGGCTCGCTGGAGTGCTGTGTTACGGCAGCACTGGTCACACAAATCCTGACAGACACAACCTGTCCCTGCCCACAGCACACAGCCAGTGTGATGTGGTCTCCCCTCTCACAAAACAGGACTGCCAGTCTCTCATCCAAAATGACAACCTGTTTGGGCTGCCAAAAGGCAGTGCATACTGACTAGCCAGCTAAAATAGAGGAGTCCAGAACAAGCTGCCTACAGCCAAGAGACAGACTATGGCATAAGCCAACACGTCCCAACTGCACCACCAGCACAGATTCCTTGCACCAAGTTTCTTAGCATCATGGTCCCACACACACGTCTATTATAACACCTGTATTACAAGGATATCCTACTACCTAAGGTTTCTCATTCTCTCATTGTTAAAATTGATTTTAAGGCATCCCATTATAGGCATCCCATTATATTGATTTGACATCCAAGAAAGCTATTTACAGTACAAGAAAAACAGTATCTTGGCAACACCCCAAAGATGGAAAAGCTTCAGGAGCAGGCAAACTGCACAGTATATTCATACATCTATTCACTTTTATTAACCATAGTTCTTGTTATGACACTGTCATTTCAAAACCTCATTAAACTACACCAGTTGCATTCTAAGCTTACATAATGCAGTTTAAAAGGTAAAGCTTTCAATCCTCCTGATGCGTGCTATAAATGTTGGAACAGAGATGTGATGTAGTGAGGACATTTCATTGCCAGCTTTTGTTTTCACATAAGTACTATTATTCATTTTTCACTGCAGCATAAAATATGTATTTCAAAGAATGGGAAAAAAGAGAAAAAATACTGGAGTGCTTACTATACTGAAAAAAAAAAACAGGACAGTGACTTTATTTTAGCAGATAATAAATTCATTAAAGTCACCTTGGTGGCATAACCAGTACGGAAGGGAAGAACTACATCCTAAGGAGATTCCTCAGTTTAAAGTGAATCGCAAGTCCAAAAATATCAGCAGCTTAAAACATTCTTATGAATTTAAGTACATCTGCACTCTGTGTTGCTTCATGTTACAGTTTGGGCTCCACATCCCTCCAAGTGTAAATAAACAATTTTATTTCCAGCCCTTGGCCCACAGAACCTTTCTCCAAGACTTGTACTTCTGAGCACTTGTACTCCAGCCCTCTGAGCACCAAGTTCAAACCTCTAAACCAAAATCTAAAATGAACCTTCAGCTACAACTGATACAGCCTTGCTCAGAATGCCCTCAGTACATTCAGGCAATACTTCCATCCATATTAAGTCAAAAACTACTATGACCATGCTGTCCATAACACTTCATAGAAGAGAAACTGAGGAAAAGCTCAGTATTTCATGGCTACCAACAGAAAAATTAACATGCATATAAATCTAAGCCTCTAAAACTGCAATTTTTTAGGTCTATTGAAAATGTATTTTTAAACATAGCACAGGAAAGGCAAATATTATAGAGGATCAAGTTGCCAACAGACAGGCATAAATACTGAAATCAGTCTCTGTAATCATTTGTGTCTCACATGCTGATCATGTATTAATGAAAAGCAAGCAAAGCATATTTATAACTTAAGTCTATTCTGGCTATTAGTGAACAATGGAACTGTTTATACAAAATAAAGCTTTACAGTTTTGAAAATAAAAGCTTCTTTAAAATCAAAAACACACAATATTGATGAAATGCCAAGCAAAGCATTTCCTTATTTTCCAGATTGTCAGATTCTGTGTCCACCAAAAGTTTCCCCTCTTTCAGCTCTCAGGTTCTTCTCTCAACCTACATAGCTGACTCAAAGTCATTAGTTTGTTCTTAACTAATATTTTACCATGATAGATAATACTGCAATATTTTTTAAAGACAAGATCCCTAAAATGAAATTACTGCCACCTGCTGATCATCTGAGGAAATCCAAACCATTACTATTCAGCACTTACCTTGCAAACACAGTACCACTCCCTCCGGGAAACGTGTAAGGATGTTGTTTACGGAATACATGACCCACTCTGCTGCAAGGGATGATTTCTAGGCTCCCACCACATTGCCAAACTCTGAATGAGATCTCTGAAATAAAAACAGGAATGAAAGACCAACATCATAAAATACTGTTAGCTTGTATTATATTTACAGAGAAGGCTTTTAGTGATTGTTGTTGAGAAGATCAAGCATGACAGTTTTTTAAAATAAATTCTAGGATAAGCAAAGGCATACATCTAAAGCATTTAAGATTCTACAAGCCTAACAGAAATAAACATACTATCTTGGAAGTAAAATGTGTCTCTTATCTGAAGTTACCAGTGTTGCCCAAATCCATAATTCCTCCTGCAATTTGCCAGTGAGTTACGTATATGCGCTTTATCTGAACAGCAAACAATAGTAGGTACATTTAACAAATAAATTAATGACCTAGTTTGTAACAAAAATTTTCAGCTGAAAATAGAATAACTGAAGATAAGTGAAATCAAGGCAAACTAAAATAACCAATAGATTTGAGCTGTTAACTTATTACATCAGATATACAAACACTCCCAAACAGTGGAAGGAGTTATATCAAATCAATGTTGACTTGAGGATAGACCAAATAAAAACATAGCTTCTGTAAATGGAAGGTTATGGACAGTACACCTCTAAGCCAAACTAATGATATGAGCCAGCTAGTGATGAGACAAAGGTCTAAAACTTTTCTCAACTGACTTCTGATGGCAGAAGTCACCTGGAGACATAACTTTTCCACAATAATTCCAAGTCAGTGCAGTGAGAAAGGTGTTTCCAGCAGCACTGTTTGAATTTTGATGATTCCCCCTTTAGTGCAACAGCTGCTACAAAATAGCCTTAGTTTCAAGCCTCTTCATAACCATGTGTCTTCATAACCAGTGTCTTTACATAGGTTTAAAAAAAAAAAAAAGCAGCTCTAAATTAAAGTCAATGTCTATCTTTTATGACAAACTAAGTGGCGTGCCTTCTTCCCTCAGAAGCTGTCCTCCACATACACAGAATACATAGAAGTAATAACAGTAGAATTACTTCAAAAACTAAATATGAAAAACATAGAACAAACATAAAACTCCACAACCACAAGTTAGAGAACATGTTGTCTTGATTGCATGTCCAGCAAAAACTTTAAAAAGTATAGAAGTGTTGCAGAGGATAGATAGATATGATTGTTATCTTAGCTAGCCGAATGTCACTTCTACCCTTGGATGAATCCTGGAGTGAAATGGACTGTTCCATCCCACCCCGCAAAAGATTGTGGTTCATCCCGCACCTCTGTACCTGCCCCTAAAACAGAGTCTGTAACCCCAATGGCCCATGCCTTGTCCCAGCCCACCTGGGAGCCCCTGATAGAGCTATACTTGAGAGTAAAGAGGCCTGACAAGCATGCACATTGAATTTTAAACTGCACATCACAGATTTCCAGTTATCTGGTGCATGTGTCATTTATTGCCAATTAAATCATATTTTTACTCATCTTCAATTAGTCTGACAGCTAGGAAGAAACCATTAGCTGCCTTCTGCCTGTTTTTCAGGCACCCCTAAGTCTCCATCTTCTTCCCAAGGGGAAGGAACTGAATACAGCAGGAACAACACAAACATCTCTTGGCATCCTTGAGAGAGGAGCTGTTGTTTGTGCCCTTTCCTGCTATCAAGGCCTCAATTATCAAAGCATAAAAGTAGTTGCTAAGTGTTCAGAAAAAAACTCAGTAGCTTAAGAACATGCTTGTAACTAATCAAGTATTTAAGCGCTCAAGTGGCAAAAGTGGTTTTCAGAGTGAAAAGAGTATTGCTGCATTAAATTTATCCAATGACTTTCCAGGACATTTAAAAAATGAAAAATTATTATGTTTACATAAATACAATTTAGCAATATACAGTCAAAGAAGCAAGACAACAGACATAGAATGGAACTGCTCAAAATACCCATAGGGTTTCTTTGAGTACTGCACAGGATGGCCAGAGACAGGACTGTAGGAACGCCACTTCCAACTTTTCAGTGTGTTACAGCAGCGTTAAACATTTGCTTACTTTGTCTCCACACAGCAGACATTTCCTTGTAGGCCAAGCATATGCTTAATGCATATGCAGGTTTCAGTAACTCAAAATACTCGTGGGTTTTTACAAGTTCAAGGTATTTCAGGATTTTGCAGCTAGCATGTGCAGTAGAGAAGCTTCTATACTTAGAAGCATAAAACACACTACTTGGAATGTCTGAGATGCATCTCTACCCCGAAAAACTAGACTAATGACAAACTGGAATTCTTGAGGAGGTGTAAAATTCTGTTCTTTTCAAATATTTCTTGTTTTAAAACAAGTATACTGGCCTTAACTAGAGAAAGCCTTTGCATAATGCTGTAATGCAAATAGCCAGAAAAACCTACTAATGACAGATTTAACCACCAGGTCAAAGGAGAATGGCTAAAGCACAAGTTTCTCAGCCCCTTCTCCCTCTTGCCTAAATCCCACTCATGTCAACATCTGAAAATAAGGACTTACAGAAAAATGCCTTCTCAATCATTAATATCTCATAGGGCTAAAGAAGGTATATAAAACTACAAAATTTACTAAGTTTAGATGCCAGGCAGAATACTTCTGGCAAAAGTTGAGAAACACATAATTCTTCAGCCAGCTAAGTTAATTGATTTATTAAGGTGTATGTAATAACATTGAATTCATTCTCCTGCATTCCACTTTTCATGATTAAATTAAGCAACATCTAAAAAACATGCCTTCAACTGTCAACATTTAAACATTATTATATTTAATTGTCTATCTACAGCCTGCAATTTTTTCACCAGCCAACTTCCATTACAAAAAAAGTCACTGCTCAATGAGCCAATACTTTTATTCCCTCATAGTTAGCATATAATTTTTTGTTTGTTATAATTCTTTAATTTAAATATATGTTTTGGATTTTGCCAATAAAGTGTATGAAATTTAAATGCTATTTTTAACCCTCTTTGTACAAAATCAGGAAAACCATGACTCCTTGACAATAAATGAAATTATGAGAACTGCTTTCTTTCAAGGTTGATCAGAAGGTAAATAATACACATACCTAGGTTTTCACCACCCCAAACATCCATCATCATGTCATATTTCCCTAGTTCTTCAAAATAGGATTTGTCCATCACAAATAATCCACCAGCTATCATGGGTGTCCTAAAAAAAACAAGAAAAATTAAATTAGTTACATGAACATGGGGGTAATTATTATTTGTACATCAAGATTAATACTTCTTGAAAAAACTGGCGATGTTTTTGAATGCAACTTATTTTGCATCTATCACTTCAGATGTTGTTTGCACACATTCCTATAGCCATGACCACCTTCTGAGGCAGCTTCCAAATTTCTGTTTGGCTCACAAGTCACATAAAGGGTAGCAATTTGTGCCAGCAATAGAACATTAAAACTGATGATGTATTTTTAGCCCTCAAAACTTACCAACTTTAAACAGAGTGACATCTACTTTTTCTTAAGGATAAGCAATTAACTAGTGTGTTTTAAATGATTTTTTAAATACCATTTACTTCTGAGAATCTCATAATGCTCCATAGATATTAATGAAATTTCCATTTTGATGTAAGATATAGTGAAGATATTCTTTCAGACTCAAGATGATTTCTAACTTTGTTTAGTTGTAAACTACAACCAATTTGAGAAATGGTGGTACAGACATACTTTATGGGAGCAACTGGATTTCCTTGTCGTGCTCTTCTTTGCTCTGGTGTCATGTAATCCCACTTGAATACAAGATTCCAGTCAAAGCCTTCAAGAAGAAAAGTAGGATGTTAAAATTACTGTGGTCATCATTCAAGTTGTAGTAACAATATTTACTAAAAACACCAGGAATTGTAATTAAAATTAAAAACTTAAACTTGTGCACAATTCTGAGTAGAAAGTAAACAAGGAGGAGTCCAGATGAAAGGTAGAGAAAAAAGAGTAAATATCAACCACCAAATAACTTCAGCTCTCATCTTCATCTATTTCATGAAGTCGGAAACCCAAGTGGCTTCCTTACATCAAATAGAAAAGATCATATTATGATCTTCCAGCCATTACAAATGCTCCCAACAATCATTACTGAATAACTACATTTCCACTCTTTAGCAGTGATCTCATATTTACATTTACACAGGCTTTATGCAGTATTCTTGGAGGTACTCTAACAGCAAGAGCTCTCCAACATCAAGGTCACAACAAGTTATGCAGGTTCCACTATTCTTGTAAACATTCATTGAATTTCATACTAGAGCACCAAAATCTTAATTTCCTTATGCATATACATGTGAGTGTGAATACACATTAACAACTGGTCTGGGCCTGTTGTGAGTTAAGCACAGAAGCACAAAGATCACTAGAACAGACAAGATCAATAGGTCACCTATAGCAGCTTTCTACGTTAGAGCCATTAAATTACCTCTTTTAGGCAATGATACAGAGCTGGTAGGACAAACTTCCTATAGGAAACACTTCCATGACAATTTTTGTGCTGGGTTATGCTCACAATCATGAGCATCTATTAAAAAACTGCACAAGACCCATACTGCACCTAGCAAATCAGCCTAGTACACTCTGCCTGCTGCCAAACACATTTAGAGCCTATGAGGTCATGTAATGAATGATTTCCAGATTTCTGGTGCACAGATGTCAACAGTTTTCATTCTCCAGTATAAAGATAAACCGATTACTTTGTAGAGAAGTGGAGAAAAAAGGTAATGTAAACAGACAACAATTACAGCCCTACAAACTGCCTGTCTGCAACCATAAAGGTACATAGCAATGACTGATGTAGGAAGTTAAAAACTCTGCAGTTTTCACTTTAACTCACGAGATACAAATCACACACAATACAGAAATTACCCTGAACAGTCTTTACAGCATGTATGGCAGATCCTTCTCTCCATGTTAGAGTATTTCATGAAGCACTGCACTGTAAAAATGAAAGACTGTCAAACTACTCTAAAACTCCAAGTAGCAAAACTGAAAAATGGCTACAACCCACAGTACTGCAAAGCCTCCAGCATGAAGAGTAAAATGAGTTCCAATAATTCCAAGCAGTTAAAAAGCCACATTTCATCCTAGATAGCCAGCAAAATTACATGCATCTGGGAGAAGTTGAAAAACGCACTGTTCTCCAGCAGCAGCAGCGCGAGAGAGACAGTTACTGTGTACTCCAGTGAACACAAGGGGTCTCTTTCGGAACACAGCACTCTCACAAACTGAACAAGTGTATAAAGTCTCTACCTATTCAAAACTGGTTTTCCGTCTCCATTTTCACAGACTCTGGGAAAAATCTGCACTCAATGAGATAGCATCAGTAACTCTGTTAAAAGGAGTATTTTTAAACACAGAGCATTTCCAGTATGAAACTCTATCCGGTATAAACTGCATCACAGGCATGCTCTAAATTATTAGCTCTCAGTTAACTACAGCTTGTTCCAGTAATTGTGGCGTTTCTCAGGGTGGCATAAACAGTTTTGGAAACCCTCCCTTAAAAAAACAACAACAACAAAAAACAACAACAACAAAAAAAACCCAAACCAACAACAAAACAAAAAAAAAACCAACATAACCAAATAAAGAACCTGTAACATTAAATGCATAGATTTAGTTTTGGCCAGACTTGAGAATTACTTTAGACTCATCCACTTAGGAAAAAAGGGTGTACCATTTGCAAAGTTGCTTGTCTTGGGCAATTAAGTTATTTCAAGACAGACCAGGCACAAATGCTGTGCCAGCTGTTTCAACTCTCCATGCTTCAGCCACACAGACACTGTACCTAAAGTTGAAAGCATAGCTCGCTTTCCATGTTTAGACTTGGCCCCAGTGAAAGTGTCCTGTGGTGCCAAATGCTTTATTGCCTCTAACATGGCAGTCTGCCTTTGGGAACTGACAAGAAATATATTATTTATATTTTAACTAACGCTCAAATAGCTTGGCACATTAATATCTGTAAATTTCTATTAAAGCTAAAAAAAAGACAGTTTCTCAGTCCTCAATCAGAAGCATGCAGGATTTGTGCACCTTAAAAAAATTGAAAAACCTCAATTTCTCATTGTGTACAAAAGGAAAAAATGAGTACTAAAAAGTAATAGATAAATGAATGAATTAGGAAACAGATTCAAAAAAGCATGAAGGGCAGTAGTGAGACTCAATCCTCTCCCACTTCACTTGGGAAGAATTTAGCATGAACCCAGCAGCAACCAATCTAAGGCTTCAAAGAAAGTATTCCTCCTCCTCCTGCAGACAAAAATAAAAACCATATAATGGTATCAGGATTTCTGCAGTTAGTATTTAATGAATAGATTGGGTAAAGGCCTTAAGGTTTAATAATGCTGGCACACACAATAGCGCAGAACTATACATTAGCACACTGTGAATATATGCACCATAGGTGTCATTTCAAAACATTAATTAAAAGGATATAAAATCTCTCACCTCCAGGTTGCTGGTGAACTTGTAGCATATGCAACATTATGCAAATATTGTTTTTATTTTAGTTCACTGCAACAACCTAGGTGACCAGTCAGAGACTAGAATCTAAAAGAATAGATTGGAAACTACTTTTTCCTTCCTCACTCCAGGAAATCCATTCAGAAAAAGACAGGACACTGTGAGAACAGCACTCTAATTTCTATATTGTGGCTCATTTTACATCTTTTATGCAGCCAGTTCGGTTTCCAGGGTTTTGGGAACAATTATTTGCAAATAATACTTTAAAAAAGGGGATAAGTGGGTAGAGAATATCTATTTTAAATATTAGAGTCTTGTTAGCACTGAAAAAAGTTGTAAAAATCTGTAATAAGTAAAGAGTTTAGCATGTATTTTCCCCCTGAGAATAACTGAGAATAAGAATTTTTTAATTTATTCTTATTTAGGGCTTTAAAAGTCTTTTTTTTGCTATTTGCTGTCAATACTATACACTTCCCAGACATATTGAAACTGTAGTACTTCTCAGTTTAACAGGGGATATTTTTAATTGCAAAGTTATAAGCACTACTAATGTTCACAGCCACATGTGTTTTCACAATTACAGATCATGGCTAACAAACACTAAATTTTTTTAAACACATTCCAAAGCCTTCTGCTTATTCAGAAGAGTTTATTTTTTTTAAGGAAACCAGCATCTTGAAAAAAAACTCATAGACACTGCATTGTTGATGGACTTCTAAACTAGTGAGCAATTAAAGCCTGTGTTATCTAAAAAGAGAACCATAAGCTCTAGCTATTAGCTTTTTCTGACATATTTACACAACCCTAAAACCTTGGAGCAAGTCTTGCATATTGGTAAAAGGCAGCATAAACTCATAAGAATTAGTATAATAAAGACGAACTTTTAAAGCAGAGAACAATAAGGGCAATTAAAACCCAAGCCAAGAAGCAAGTGACGTATGGAACTTGAAACTATCTAGGAAAAGGAAGAACAGTATGTTAATTGCCCATTCCACAACTGCAGTGATTATGAGCTTTGATTCTTGATGGGTTTTTTAAAGTCTGAATTCCAGTACAGGTACATACCGCCTTTTAAATCAGCTGACGCCCCCACGTACTGGAAGTTGTCCATATTAATTACATCAATAATAGGAGACACAACTCTGGTCTTGTCCTAAAATAAACGTTAGAAAGTAATATTGAAATAATGAAATCAATATATAAAGGTTCAGGCAGGATGTGATGTTGAACAGTTCAGCAGGATTTCATTAGCATGTCTCCCCAGCTCTCCCCCTACATCCAAAGAGCCCGTGTTGTGAATAGCACTGCTCTGCACTATTTCAGAGAGCAGAAACCTTAGGATATGACTGGAAATCCTCTTTCTATTCTAGACTACTTTCATTCAGTAACCCCTGTCGTCTGACTTGCTCTTGAAGAGGGCAGCAAACTTGTGGTTCTAAAGGCAGTCAAGCAAACAGCCCTTCCATGCTTACTTTTAAACCCAATGCAAAGAAAAGCATCCAGACAATTCATATTTTTCACAGCAAGTCTCCAGCCATGCAGTGGACTACAGCCTTCTTATTGCAACCTTTAAAGGACACTTAGGCTCTTCTGCAATCAGAAAGGTCTTAGGTTAATGCCAATCCATTTCACACCAGAAGAATCACACTTCAATTACTGATACTCAGATAAGAAAGAGAACCTAAAAAACACCTCATGGATACTATTAATCTCCAGCAGTTAAGATACCAGTGGTACAGATAAATACAGTCCTCTATCCAACCATGGTCTCGTATACTATTCTGAGCAATGTTAATTATTTTAGTTGATGTTTTTGCCAAAATAGTTTAAGAACAAAAATCTTTCCAACAACTCTACATGCATTATCCAGCAGAATCACAAGACCTCAGTGTTCTAAAATAAGACTCATCTACTGTTAGAAATGAAGTATGATGGTTAAGCCAGTCTGTCTCCATGACTGATTGCTTGAATTCAAAATAAAAGTTTGGAGCTGCACAATTTAATATCATTCGGAGAACAGATAACTTCAGAACAACATATCATCAAATCTGTGAATATTAAAAAAAAATGTTTTGAACAAACAGGAGATATTTTGGTAACTCCCATTCTAGAGAAACTGTTCTCATGGTTAAAAGAAATACAGCCTAAACATCTGAATTTTAGGAATTTATTTTATAAGTATGTCTTGAAACAACACCACATATATTCTAAACAGTGGTTCAAGCAATGTATCCCCCTTACTAACCTATTATACAGAACAGATTGGAACCAAATTAGTATGAAAATAGCTTGAGGTCATAAGAAGAGACTTAAAAGCAGCTTAGACAAATGCTTTGCTTGGTCCAATAAGAACCTTTAACACCCATTTTCTTTTTATTGAATCTTAACTATTCAATCTCTGCTGATTTTAAATAAGCCCTAATTACATAAATGGCATCTACTACGTCATTCTGCCTGAGTGAGCAAAAGGTCATGAATTTCTGTATCATCCAAAAGGAGAATTCAAGCAAACCCAAGAGAATTCAAGCTGAAGACTAAGTGAAAAGCTGAAGACACACTGCTTTTCCCATTTCCTTTATTATCACTGCAGCTATGCCACGCAGGCCAAAAATCTGCTTTTATGAGAAATGTAATATAACACCTAATCTGGTGTCCTACTAAGAATTCATTTGTTTGGTCTAAAGCAAACTAGAAATATAAACAAAACAAAGGCAAACCTGCCATATTCTCCCTTCAATCACATCTTTAGCTCCTGTTTCTGCTAGTGATAGCCTCAAGCCCATGTTTGCAACAGCAAGCAAGGCACAGTTTTGCTAACTGTGTAGTACTTGGGAGGCAGTTACAATTTACTGCACCTTCACTGCAAAGTCCTGTGTGTGTGTACACCTTCCTACATCACTGAAATGCTTTAGATGTACCCATGCCCTTATTTTAGGCATTCTATATATAGTTATAGAATTAGGAAACTCCCTTAAATAACGACTGATGAGACCAAAGGTAGACCTGTCCAGTTATTCACAGTATACCTATGAGCATAAAATACAAAAATGAAAACAGCCTTCCTTTCTTTCTCATTTATTCCTTAGCTGAAATGGAGACAGCTTATACATCCATGCCCCTCTCTAAAAGTATTTTTGAAGAAGATCTGTTTTTTTCAAATGGCTCTACTTAGCCAGGTTGAACCTAGTAATAAAAGCTGCCCAAGTTATCAGGCACATTAGGCAGAGCTTCATGTAGGCTTCAGTTTATCTCCACCAAGCTGCATAAGCAGGTAGCATGTTGTCTCTATACATCTGGCCTTTTACTGCTGGTCTGATTATTTCTATCAATATCAGTGCAACACCACACTAACACTACTTACTAAAACTAAAATATTTACACAACTTCCAGTTGTTTCTCTGACAGCCAAATACCCAGGCAAAAGGCAATCAGTCCGATATATAACCCTCACACTGTTGGCTTGGAAATGTGCTGCCCTTCTGTGACTTGAAATTACAGGATTTGCTCAACAGCAAAGCAGAAAAAGGCTTTGTACATTCTTGAGGTGATGCTTTGCAGAGCATTAGAAAGTTGTTAATGCACAGACTGCTGAAAGAGAGCTTGTGGGACTCCAAATTACAGAGTTCACTCATTTAAAAGACTAAGAAGCAGCTGGTCCCTTTAATCACACCATGGATAAATAAGTACCTTGCTTTAGAATAATTTAATGTAGAAAATCTTTTGCCTTCTAATGGAAGGCACCACTGGAAAGCCATGTATTTCTTGGTGAAGATAATGAAAAGAAATAGCCTGCAAACACTGCAAGTCTCTAGCACCTGAAAATTTGTAGCAAACCACAATCTTGACAACTTATAAGGAAGTTATGAATACTCTAGAGAGTTAGACTTTATATATTGTTCTCATAAACAATGAAAAATTATCCTCGAGATTCTGTGTTCATTGCTCCCCCCTTCTAAAGTCTCAAGATACTTCAAAGATTCAATTTCACAACACTCTCTTAGGAGAAAATATAAATATTTTCCTTTTAGCATTGTGTCAGTTAAAAGTGGACTCAAAGTAAAAAAAAAAAAAAAATTGAGACAGACATGGAAAAGCAAATCTCACTTAATCTTAGTTATTTCTTCCTTTTAAGATCATCCTTCCTAAAAAAAGTACCTTCCTAAATGTGATAGAGAATTCACTGCAACACTATGAAAACAGATTAGTTCAGTTCTGCACCAGAATCTTTCAATTTATTTTTCTCATACAATTGCTGAATTCTAAGAACAGAATGTCAAAGTGTTAAGAAATTTGAAAAGGAAAAAGCCAAGCAGACGAATGCCTATAAAATTGCTTGTAGTTATAGATGCTTTCAGGACTGTGTGTACTTATTACTATGCTGACATTTTTGAGGAATCAAAGGGTTAACCTCCACTCTCTCATTTAATCACATTCACACACAAAACAAGTCTAGAGGGCATGAAAGGTAGCCTTAAGAATCAAGCAGAAAACCACTCTCCAGGAAGGAGCAAAAGCTAACCAGCTCTAGTATCTATAGGAGTGTATATATACTCATGTAACCAGCTCTAGGTTACATGAGTATCTATACACATTCTGAACTCTAAAGCAGTCACCTTGTGTGTAGGTTGCTTCTGCATTGAGCTTTTGATCAAATTGCTGTAGGAAAGCCCCTAGAAGAATCAGACCCCCTCCAGAAATGCTAAGCAAACATGGCTCCTGAAAAAAGGAAGATATCCTAACCAGGAAACCATCTTATAGAAGAAAACCATGGGATGGATCATGCTTCAGTTCAGGAGCAAAGCTGGGTATCTCAGGTGTCAGAGGCAGAGCTTTCTAAAGTGGCTATAGCCCATCGGATAGAGTACTGCAGAACTGACTTGATTCAGACCATTTCTTGGAAGCTGTAAATTCTTATATTGTAACACACAAAACTAATCTCCTAAAAATCCAAGAGACATAAATACCAAGTGGGCAATTCTGGAACAAAAAGAAAAGAAAAAAGAACAAAACACACTTTCCACCAGATATATAATAGATGCTGCTGCCCATCAGAAAACACAGTATTCATGAACAGGAGCCCAGACCTGAAAAAAGTTACCAGTGAGGCCAGCGCAGAAAAGAGTTCATGTCTATTCAGCTTCTTGTCACTGAGACTATCAAAAAATGCTGCCAATTAACATTAACTAACATATACTGTCTGCCCTGTGAGCTGAATTAATCCATTTAGAATAACAAAAAGCTATCATATACAATATATAAACACTAACCTGGCCTTAATTATTTGGACAACCAGAAAACTTAAAAGCTGCTTTTTCAATACCCATAGCTGTTGGCTGGGAATCTTTGCAGATGAGAGTTAAATGGAATTCTATATTCATTATTTATTTAACAGTACATCAATCTTAAGAATAGAAACATATATTCATACAGCTGAAAACTATTCAGTGGCACACAATTAGTGTGTACTATGGTGACAATTGGAAGCAGCGAGTTTTGAAGGATCTAATAATTCACATGCCACTAAAATGTAGCTGCTGCAAAAAGCAAAATATGCACCAGCTTCTCCAACTTAATACACTCCATGCAATGATGTATCTTCACAAAAGTGCCAGCAATTTAATAAGAGGTTCTACATTCTGTTACAATGAAAAGGGTAACACTTTTTCAAATTCCATATCAGTTTCAGAAAGATAAATGAGTATGCCCAGCAAAGAGTCATGCAGAAGAGAAATGGGAAAATTACCAAGTAACTGTCTTACCAAATGTAGGGTTTTACTGACCAAAATGACCACTTCACTTCTTATTTCTTGAATAAATAGATGCTTCAAATTGTTTACACAAAAGGCCTGAAAACAGTTCCCATGTCCTAGAATTCATTAGTGCTTTAGCTGCAAGCATTCTCCACTTCTTTTAGAGATATATTTTATGCTTTCAAGTTTATTTTCCTAGTTAATAATTACAGAGAAATTTCCCCAACCCTTCTGAAGCTGCAACACTTTAAATGGGTAAATAAAATATAAGGAAGTGCTATGGTACCCGTGCTCAAGGGCTTTGTAGGCTCTAGGTACTTTAACAGTGTCTAGGTTTGAGCTGATTACTTATTTCTACTCCAAAACAGGATTTCAACTGCTGATGTGTCCTGGGCAACTTGCAGCATTTCTGGAACACCCAGTAAATATAACAGGTTATGGCCAATTTTATGAGGTTCAACAAGGCAAAGTGCCATGTTCTGCACTCGGGTCACAATTTCATGCAATACCATGGACTGGGGATGCTGATTGACATCAGCTGAATGTGACCCAGCATGTGCCCAGGAGGCCAAGGTCAATTGCATCCTGGCCTGGATCAGCAACAGTGTGGCCATCAGGACCAGGGAAGTGATCATCCCTTTGTATTTGGCACTGCTGGCCACACCCCGAATCTTGCATCCCATTCTGGGCTCCTCACTCCAAGATGTAGAGGTGCTGGCATGTGTCCAAAGAAGAGTAATGGGGAGCTATGAAGGGGCTGGAACACAAGCCTTCTGAGGAGGAGCTGAGAGTGTTTAGCCTGGAGAGAGGAGGCTCAGGGGAGAGTTTATGAGTCTGTACAATTACCTCACAAAAGGTTGCAGCAAGGTGGGGATCAGTCTCTTCTTAGCATAGGGAAGAGGAAGTAGCCTCAAGTTACATCACAGAGATTTGCATTGGGTATTAGGAAAAATTTATTCACTGAAAGAGTGGTCACGCATGGGAACAGACTATGCAGGGAAGTGGAGTGGTCACAGTCCCTGGAGATATTTATTTAAGAGATGTGTAGATGTGGCACTTCAGGGACATGATTCAATAATGGGCTTGGGTAACAGCTGGACTCAATGATCTTAAATGTCATTTCCAACCTATATGATTTTATGATTCTAAATGCACCATAGAGCCAAACGGAATAAAGAAAATCAGTCATCAATTGATAGCTTCTTCATTGGCATGCTGAGTGTACGGGGTTTACTTCCTCCTCTCTCCCCCTTTTTGGGGAATGCAAAGGAAAGCATAAGGCAGATAAGTGAAGAACTGGACATTAACCAGAGTACCTTAGCAAAACCATTTTGATCAGAAGCATTTTGGAACCAAACCTTTCCTGGAAGACTAGCTTTCCAGAAAGGGAATGCAATTAAGAAAGAATAAAAACCCTGTTGTCTTGAGTGTTTCTCAGTGCTTTTCTGGAATCACACTTCATTTAATTTCCACTTCAACCGAGTTCTTCCAGAGCAAGTTAAGAAGTATAACCAACCCCTGGAGAAAACAGTATAGTTTCACTCTCAATCTTCTCAATTGCTTTTCCAGGACAGAGACTAAGCATCATTTTCATAGATGCTGAGAGCCTCTAGTTCCTGCTAGTTTCCATGAGAATTTTGGTTTCACAAGTCATCTGCTCTCCTATTATCACACTGAATCTTAATGAGGTATAAAGATTCAGATAAACTCAATCACATCAAGATGATACTGGTAGAGGAGAATCATACTCTGCTCTAAAGATTTTCAGCTTACTGAGGCATCCCCAAAGAACTAAGGAAGCACATATTTGAATTACTTGCAAAGATAATAAATACTCACATTTTATGTTCCTGTGTTCACAGATTAAATGAACAAAAATATGTTTTAATCAGAGAACACTCCAATCATCTCCATCATCTTAAATCAGGGAAAAAGCTTCCTTAGGAAAATGAATAAAATTAATCTAGTATAAACCAGATGGCTTTAAAATTTAAAAGCTGCTTCTTCAGGAAATTACTTTACAACTCTTTACTAACCTCAGCTACTCTTTCCAAAAGCGGTTCCAGCCAGTGTTCATTGCACTCACAGTGACTATCCAGGAAGGTCAACACTTTGGCTTGTGCTGCATCTGCCCCTCTGACACGGGAGCGCATGAGGCCTGAGAAGTAAAGATAAACTGTTTTGAGTACTTCCTGGGGAAAACAATCAACAGTAGCGAGAAACTACTGCATTCTAAGTTAGTAATTAGTTAAATTACTCGGACAGAGCAAATATACATGCTCCATTATCCAAATCAGACACTTGTTAAGAATTCAGTGAAACGACTTCACACCAAACAGCCGGCAAGCGCCCAACCTACTGACTCTACAGGTTTCCATCCAATTTAAGCAGAAGAAGCAAAGTGCCTTTTTCAAAACAAGTGATACACAAATACAGATGAGTCTGCATTACTCTAAGTGGTTGACACCAATAAATCTTAGTTAAAATTGGACCTGAAAACATGTCTCCTGAAGTTTTACTATACAACTAAGGAAAGCACCATCGTTAATTAACTTACCCTCCCCACCTTTTTGCCATCCCCCCATCTTAGTACCTACCAGAGTCTGTACACTCTTCTATGAACTTCAAGAAATAACCATGCTTCATTAATTCCCATCTGAGAGCCTTACCCCAACCCACTTCTCTTTCCTCTGTGACTACAGCCATTCTCTTGTTTTGCTGTTTGTTTGGGGTTTGTCTGTTCTGAACAGATATCTTTAGGATGAAACTTCTGACAAAACCAAAAGGTTCTTCTCTTCTCTTCTCTTCTCTTCTCTTCTCTTCTCTTCTCTTCTCTTCTCTTCTCTTCTCTTCTCTTCTCTTCTCTTCTCTTCTCTTCTCTTCTCTTCTCTTCTCTTCTCTTCTCTTCTCTTCGTCTTGATTACATAGATACCCTCACTGATTTACCCTGTTCCTTTCCTTCCTTTTCTTTTACTATTTATTCACTGGATGACCTCAACAACCCTTAGTTCCTTGCTATATGTAAACACATAGCAAGCTTCTTCCCATTCCTTTGCAAATTTTCTCCATACTTTTTTCTACGACTGTTCAAAAATTCATTGATTTCTTTTTGTCATGCAAGACCAAAGCCAAGTCTAGCTTTGTTTTTTTCTTTCTTGATTGTTTCCCACTAAATGTGTTCTGGTTTGTTTGGGCATTTCCCCTCCTCCAACTGAAATACTGTACTCCTCCTTTTACAAAATAAATATGCAAAACATGACTGTGCCAACAGAATACAAGTTGCTTAAGAGGAAAAGCGTTTTTGCTCCAACCAACATTCAATAACAGCCCCATCAAGCTCCTTTTCCTATCTCTTATTTCAAGTGTGAGCACAATTCCAGATACATGTTGTGCAATGGCTCTCCAACATTTTACATTTTATCTGTGGCACACTGTCATCTAACTGTACCTCACTGACTTAGTGCTGGTGTCTTAATTTCAGCCTTTGAATCCATTCTGTTCAGTTTTTTCCACATCAAACCATTCCTCAAGCACTATTGCTATACTTTCTTTTTTTAACTTCTCAAATTCCTCCCCCCAGAGCTTATTATTTCTAAATAATATTGTTGAAGAGCTTACTGTCTTACTCCAATTCTATAGAAAACATACAATAGTGTTTCTAATTTCAGAGTTAAAAAAAAATGTATGTGAGCGCTTTGGTCATTGAGTCCTCCACAATCAAATTCAGGCTTACGACAAATAGAGCTGAAAAGGTTCCACTGAACATTTATTCTGTGGACTACCACACCCTCAAACACATCTGTTCCCATAACAAACTCTGGTACTAGAGATGAGACTAATAGCTACTAATATTTATTTCTGAAAGAAAGGCAGTTAGTGTCCTCTTCACTGACACCATCTCTTCAACTTTTGCTTTAAAACACCTTGCTTTCCTCTATTGTTCATACTACTTAGTATGAACAAGCACCCTACACATTGGTTAATTTCACCAATTCTCTTGCATTTTAATTTGTATGTGTAATATTTAATCTTAATCTCACAAAGATACAAACTAATACTCTGTCTTCTATCTGCAAACAATTGTTCTCTTCTGATATAATAGATTTGTCAAATTATATTTAATTTTCGAAGATACTGATGTACATTCCTAAGCATGTATCTGCATATGCATTGCAAATTAATATTTAAAATTACTAAAAGAAGCAAACATGAAAAATATGTTAATTCATTCTGGTTTTTCCCTCTACTGCTATCTCCATATTCAAGTGATACACTGAAAAATGACATTAACATACTCAGAACCTGGCAACCATGGCAAGTCATAAAAACCCTGCTTTCCTAATAAGCCTTTGTTCACAAGTATATTCCAAACAGAATATTTAAACACTAAGAACCCATCAGTTATTGCACTAACTTTAACTATGGGGCAACACATGTTTTGTGCATGTCGTTTCCAGTTCCTGACAATCTAATGATTCCAGCTCTTCCCCAGGCCAGGCCAGCAGTCTAGAAGATACAGCTTATAAAAATTAACAAGCACATATGTACTAATTCAGTCAGCTATTTCAGCTGTCAAATCTCAGTTATTATTTCAAACAGCTGTAGAATAACAGTTGCCTGTATCTAATACTTTAAACTCCACTGTCAGCAAACTGCTGACTGAAGGGCTCAGTGATGTGAGACCACAATTTACACAGCAACGTAGAATAAAACACATATGTAAGACAGATTTGTTACAGGGCATGTTGGCTTCAGAAAAACCAGCATATTTGGTCTCAGCCCTCCTGGCTGCTCAAACCCTCAAGTCAAAGCAAATTGTTTGTCCTGCTGTCCATCAACTAAATCCATAAAATGATATCGAATAAGGGAACCAGCAAAAAAAGAGGACCATTTTTAAACTGCTTCATTTCATACATTTTACAGTGAGACCTTGTGTACTATGGAAGCAGCTTAACTAAGGATTCAGTGCAGGAAGAGAAAGGAAAGGTTGAAGATTAAATGCAATCCCTGAAAGAAGCTCACACTGTAAAAGCCAACAATGGGCAATTGTACACAGAACAATATGGAAACAATCACAATTACTCTTTTTACTACACAATTACATTTTTTTATTCCTTCTATTAGTAAATTTATAAAGTGAAGATCTCTCTTCCAATAAGGAAAGTAAAGCAGAATGTTCCTTTAAAAGACTTGATGAAAACTAACAGATAAGGCAGCATAGTGGAATTTGTATCTTAGTTCCTTAAAATTAAGCCTACCTTCTCGCCGATCATTTCGAAGAACCCGTACCTTTTCAATTTTTCCCAAGAGAGCCCCATCATCAGCTTTAAAACAAAACAATAATAAGTTTAAGAATTTAAAAAATAAAGAAAAAAAGTCAAGTGATGAGAACCAGTTTTGCATCCAACACTGTATACCAGAAGAGAGGCCATCTTCAAAGAAAGCAAAAGCTTTGTAGGTGAAAATGTTTGTGGTCATAATTAGTTACTCATCAGAAATAAAGAAAAGTCACCAGGCTAAGAAATCACTACCTTCACCATGTTACTTAAAGCTAGCTTAATTTTATGGTCTTGAAATAGTTTTATTTAACTATTTTCTCTTTGCTTACTTTAGACAGTTTCTACATTGCATAGAGAGAAAAAACTTCCATAAGATTAAATAAACTGCTTTGCCTATAAGAAAGCTCACTTTCTAACCAATGACCTAAGCTAGTATTAGTAAAAGTATTAATGCAAATATATACATTAGCTTCTTCTAAGAAATATTACTCTGAGGTCCACTTCCATTGTTTAAACTTCTATCATGATACACTAGTAACTACAAGACATTGACTTATTTTAGATCCAGTAATATTTTTTCTGAGAGACTGACGGAGACAGGCATTCATTTAAAATGACACTACAAAAACATTTGTTGCAAGCACCATGGATTTTATTTTTACTTAAGATAATGTAATATGAAAAGGCTCTTTTTAAAGATACACTCTTATTATTTCCTGTTAGATGAAGGACAAGATACACTGGAAATATTTATAGAGACTTCACATTTCCACAATGACAGATATGAAAGAGTTAAGAACTGGTTTTGGCAGAGCCTCTACAAACTCCTTTCCGTGTGTTCTATTCTCAACTGAGTCACCTATCAGCATCAGGAAATCTTACCAGAATAAGCACAGTACGGTAGGATCCTGTAAAAGTACTTACGATCATTACTGTAGTCATCCACTAGTATGATTTCCTTAATAAGATGTGATGGACTTTTTTTAAGGACACTGAAAGAGATCAAAACAAAAAAGCATTCCAGCAGTGTTAATTTTCCATAATGTCAGAAAAGCAGTTACTTAGTTAAGTTGCAGTAGAACCTAGCCCAGATTGTTACTTTCAATAACAGCTGTTGGCCTGTTCTTACAAAAAGCACGAAGAGGCACATGTATAATTTTGTGTGTTCCTTCTTCCTCACTTCCCTACCTCGCCCACCCCCACTATTCCAGCCCCCAGAAATCAGTGCATTAGACAATGTCCAACATGGAACTCTTGCAGATATCTTTCAGTCAAACATCACCTGGGAATCCATCTACCCTGACTTTTTCTTGGAACAGCCAGCCTTCAATCATCATCTGATAATCAGTCCCATACTTTCATGCATTTTAGTTAAGGTGAGCAATTTTTTTTAACATCACTATTTCAGGATGTAACAACTGAATATCTCCATGAAATTAAAACTTACCACTTCCTCTGCAAATAGTTCAGAATAGTTCAATAATGGGTTGTTACTTGCCTTTCTTATCACAAGCTGACAGAAATGAATGGCCTTAAAGAAAAATTAGGCTCTCTCATGCATACCTGACAACAGTTCGAAGCAAAGCAGATCTTGCTTCATTATGAAAGGTGATCACCACACTAGTGGCTGGCAAGTCTATCCGCCATTGTTTCCTTTGGCACCTGAAAGAAAAAATACCTTGTCATTTCAATGCAACTTTTACATCCCAGGCTTTGTAGATGGCCTTCACTGCAAAGTAATTGTCTATTAAACTTATAGACATGCTGCCTAAGAAGAAAATAGCTTGTTTTCAAGTGAGATTATAATCAACCTGTCTTTTGACACTTTTGGCAGCTGTTTTAGTACACGAAAGACTAAAAAGTCAGTGGCAGATATGGGCAGGTTCAGACAAGTCACCAGACCATCATCATTGCATTATGTCAAATGTCTTTTGTGCAGCTGAGTATGAAACCAGAGCCCTTCTTTTACACTAAAAGCATTCAATACATCCAAGGAAATATACATATTTTCAATGAAAATGCACAGGTTCACAGGCTACCACATGTTTCTTCTTTAGAATGGCATGTGTCCACTTCTCCCTTTATTTTTAAAGCTCCTGTAACATCCTGGCCTTGCTCATAGATAAAACTAGTTTTCTAATCTAATCAGAACTTGTAAGGATCATAACATTCAGAATTTGAAAGACAGAGCTAGCTGTGACAATGCTAAGCCAACTAAACACAGAACCATACCCTTTCAAACAATAAAGACAATAAATATTCCATCTATGTCAACTCATTTTTCATCACTTCTAGAAAATTCAAGTTAATACAATAAGCAAAAATAAGTAAATCCCAAAATGCTTCCTTCAGGACTACATACAGTTAAGCTGTTTAGTCTAATAAAATAAACCTAAAAAATATACTATGCTCATTGCATTAGAAACTAACAGCTCTAGAAAACAACATATATTGAGGTTATGCCAAAAGCATTACAATGTGACAAGTCACCATACTGATTGCCATTTGTACAGTGACACATACCAGAGATGCATTTCTTCCATATCCTTTAATTAAGGGTAGAGTTTTAACAGGCTAGCTGTCTTCAGAAAGAATAAACCCAACTAGCATACACCTGTAGCAAATTCAGTGATTTGTTTCAGTACTTATTTCAGCAATTAAATTTCTGTACTCTGCAGTATTAATCAGACCAGTTTTTAAGAGAAGTCTGCCACCCACACTTCTAAAACTAGGCTTCTGCCTGTAAAAAAGCCCACTCCACACCTGATTAAACATCTGCAACATGCACCATAAACAATGCAACCTCCAACAGTTTGGAATTAGAGAGCAAGCAGTAATCTGCTTCTTCCCCGACCCACCCTATGACAACCCAAAAACCTGTGGTATTTTTGATACAACACAATCATAGTGTCACACACATTACTGCCTGCATGAAACAAAACATTATCATGCTGCAGTGACCTAACTTGGCTCTTAACAAAAACAGAGTCTATGCCAAGCCTGCAACGGCTGTGTCAGATTAGCAGGGCTGTCTCTGGCTTTGTGGTGGGCGTACAAGATGGCTTTGTCACTAGTGCCCAGCGTGGAACGAAGAAATCTCAAATGCCTGTGTTCCTGAAAAATAAAGAGCAGTTTCTCTAGTGTGAGCTTCTGGCAATTCATCTAGACAGCTAAAAGACGTGCAATTATTAAACTCCAAAGTCTGCAGTGTCAAAGAAGATATTCTTTATCCTGCTAGCTTTCAAATTACCCACAGAGGACAGCACTACTGTGCACACAGTTATCGCACAAAGCACTTGCATTAGAATAATTAAAAAGTCACATTAAACTTATATTGATCTTCTTGCAGAAGAGAGTACTTGAGCCAGATCACATATTAGGGGGAATTACTCAAGGCAATGAAGCCTCTCAATTTTAAGAAAACTACTGTGTATTTCTGAAGGAGAAATAAGACTTCTAGACATCCAAATAAAACTGGAGGAATGTTTCACCAAGTATTACTGTTTTCAGCTCTTCATAAATCCCTGCTTTAACTGACTCAGTACCAGTCTTCCTCCTACTATACTGTGTCAACAGGGCCACAGTTAAAATTCAAACCAAAGAAACAATGTCATTATTTTTGGCACAAAGATTAAACTTTGTCTCCTCAAGCTACAGCACTTCAATTTTACATGCAGAGTAAAAAAATACATTTAATTAAGATAGAACTTGAACTGAAAATTTCAATCAAGATCTTAAATGTTTAACATAGGTCAGTAAAATCAGTTAAAACATGAAAAGTACATTTGTTCCCCTAGAGATTTGGACTGGTTCATTTAATTAACAATTTTTCCCAAAACCTCTGTGATTTGTTTGAAATCACTTTTTTACAGAAATATGCATTTTAACCAGTGCAAGGAGAACATTCACTTTAACTGGTACTAAAGATACAAGAAAGTTTGTTTCTTCTCTACTTAAGAATAAAACTTGAGTGTGAGGTCAAAAGCTTCTAATAGGTGCCAAATGACAAAGAAAACATCTTAGTGCAGCTATAGTACTTGACCGTAATTCCTAAAAATCATCACAACACCTCAATTAGAAGATGTGATCAGAAATCACTAGTCCAAAGCATACATGGGAAACACTGGTTCACAAAAACCACAAAGTATTTAATCCTTCATCCCACTTGGGAAAGTATTTTACACTGACAGAAGGACAGCTCTACAAGGTTGCTATTACAACTGTGACACACACTTGTCACTTTCTGGATCTCCAAAATCTCCCATGAAACGAAAGGAAACACAGCAGTTTCTTAAGACACTGTAAGTGGTAGTTGTGAGCATCAGCTGGAGTGAGAATCCATGTTCCTGCTGAGTTCTCTCCACTTCCTTTCTTATGTTGTATCTGCCTGTTTTTCCCTTCTTCCTTTTGTTTAAAACAAAGGCAAGCAGCTAAAACAAGTGAACCAGAAGCGTCTGGTGGTACTGCTGGCAGGCTTTCATAAAAAACATGAGGAAAACTTTCGTCTTCCTGCTTGTAAAAGTTTGTATGATGTAAAAAAAGACTTAACAATATAGTATTAAAAGATGCATAGTTACACTCACATCTACTTATCTAATGCAGAATCCTGATAAACTGCTTCTAAACAGTCTAGAAAATTTCAGCAATTAAAAAATTTTGCTATGTAATTTTTGAGTCAATGAGCCTCTTGGACGCATCAATACAACTAATAACAAGTTACTTAAGAAGAAACAAAGTATTTCCTCACCCAGGCTTCTTTCCTTAAAGAAGATTGCAACAGCTACACAAGAGATCTTAATCTAAACCCAGTTGCCTTCAATTTTATTAGAAACGAACATGCTTCGAAGCATCTCGTGCTCAGATATTCTTCTTCCTACGGCCATTGCTTTTGTTCTTTCCATTGCACACTTCTCAGAAAATATTTCATGCAGCTTTTTCAGCTTTTGCAGTGAAAGTTCTTCCCAAAATAGAATAAAAATTAAATGCAACATGGTAGGGAACTCATTACAAACAGCTTGTAAGAATGATTGCTTCAGTTTGTTGTCTTAAAAGATGACTATCCACTGATAGGCACTTAAATCTGCTCCATGGCACACACTACGTAATAATCCTAGCTCAGATATAGCCTTTCCCCAGTAACATTTCTCTCTGTGATCTTTTTCAGCTCTGTTTAGTGGAAACACTTAAGCAAGTCAGCATATAATAACAAGATTAACAGTTAAAAGAAAACATGGCCATTGCAATATAATTTATCTCTGGACATCTTTCTTATTTAAGTTATTCTCATCGGGCAGCCTTTGTCTTTAGAGATGTGTCCCCTTCCCTCCCCAAGGTTATTAGGTATCTAAAAAATTCCAAATTCAGCATATCTGAATCATAAAAACTTCCAAAATTTGATAGTTGAGTTTGATCTCTTGGAAAAGAATACCTGACTTAAAAAGTTAGACTACATTTCTTGTGGAAAAAAAAGTATACACTATGAAGAAAACTCAGAAGTAATTTTAAACTCCTCAGTACACCACCACTGGCATTGTACTTTTCACTGCCTTCTTGGCAACAAGTGAAACACCAGATTCTTCCTACTTTGGCATGCAATTAACAACAAATTACTTGCTTTACTCCATCTACAAATACTTTGCATAAAGAAACCTAACACTATTATACAGAAAGAAACAAATACTTTGCATAAAGAAACCTGACACTATTATAGAAGAGATTTCAAAAACTACTGAGTTTCTATACAAATCTTCTTCACTAGACCATTTGTGATTAAAGAGCTTTATGGGAGAAAATAGGAACCTTCCTTTTCTCTCCTCTTCTGGTGTCTCTTTCAGCTTCTTCTACTTACAAATATGTGAATGTACATCCATCCTAACTTCAGAATTAGTTAAGCAAATTAACCACACGGTTGGCTGATTTTATGTCTCAAGACTGGATTGCCTAGTTTTTAAAACCAAACCTGGTTTTCTATTTTCAATTTATGAAGTCCTAATGAGCAACCTTTTTTTAAGCAAGACTCATAGGAAGCTATTAAATCATTTTTAAAATGAAGGTCTCCTCTAGCCAGTAGTAAACAATATCTTTCCTTACTGTGAAGTGTACTGTTTCCTGAGACTGCACAAGCAGCCTGAAGTATAATTCCGTCCTATGTTTACCAGGGTGTGAATAAATTGATTTCTTTAGGTTTGGAGTTGACAATCATCACATACAAACAGAATCACAGAGTGACTGAAATCCAAAGTGGCCCTGGAGATCTCTGAGCCTGAATTCCCTCAAAGCAGTGCCTGCTACAGCAGGCTCTGCACTGGGCTTTGAATATCCCTAAGCCTGGAGACTTCATACCCTCTCTGGGCAACCTGCTCCACTGTTTGATCATCCTCAATGTGAAAGAGACTTAAAAATGTAGAAACCAATATAAACAGGAATAAAGAAAGATTGAAATGCAGCACCAGTTTGGATATATAATACACACTGATGGAAGTCCCGGAAACAGAAAAACTGGAATAAGTTTGAATAACTTAACCCACTGTTCAAGGATCAGGGAGTTACTGTAACTGTCCTTTCTACAGCTGAACTGTTTCAGAAAACAGAGCTCAAAAGCAATACATACAGAAAGGCTAATCCAAGCCAGCATGGCTCAGTTTGGTACTTACTGATCATGCCTAGTGTCAGGAATGCTTCGGTCCATCCGCAGTTTGTCACTTTCCACCTGATTGAACTTATTCCGTGCGTAGGGATCCTGGCCGGATCGCACCACAGTAGCACCAACATAGGCATCCTGATCAAAGTCTTGCCACCGAACTTTTCCTACAGCAGAAAAAGGGGAAAATATCCAGTTCAATATTCATGATTTAAGGAACAACATTCAGTAATCCAAACACAATTGATGAAAATTAAGTAATTAAACTTCAACAGTACTGTTAACAGTGTAATATCAAAACTCACTTTTGCATATAAAATTTGTCTAGACTATCCTAAAATTAGTATCAAATTTTTAAAACAATGCAAAGAATCTGCAGAAATATGAATACCAAGCTTCACTGCCACAAGGATTCAGAAGTTTGCCTATATTAACTGAAAATAAACAAAATACTGATTTAAGGGTGCATAGCTCTGTCTGTGACACCTTTGATCTTTGACTCCAGACTCTAATACTACTTTGCAGTAACAATTCTCCTGTCTATTACATCAGGCCATAAGAGACTACTAGTCAACATATGAAATGAAAAAAGTCATAATCCTACTTCTAGTTTCAACCCTTCCAGCTTCTGATAGCTCTTTCTTTCAACCTGTGACACTTTCCACTCCCTTTAATACTCAAACAGGCTACTTAAGGCCACTGGGAAAGTATAAAGTTTGGTCCAGAATACATAAACATTTAAAAAAAGGGAAACAAGAACTGCTGGAAGATGCAAAATTGGCTGATCTAACCCTAGAAACAAAATTTGTAGACACTTCTATTAAGCAGAAAAAAAACCTGAGAAGATCTGGCAGAAACCAAGTTAAATAAGCCAGGCTCTTCAACTTTTGGCAATTTATTTCTCAATATATATACAAAGTAAAGGCTTTGCCAAAAAGGTATACATAGGTAACCAGTCTTGTTTCCCTTCTCCAAACAGAAGCTAAGTTAAGGTAGGCCAAAGGATACAGAAAAAAGGCACCAATAGCAAAGAGCTTATACTGTACCTGGAGAGCCTATGACTGAAAAAGAAAAATCATACTTCACATGTTCCTGGAGATGGAAGCTGCCAGCTGCTTAAAAGAAAGCTTGCCTTGGTTAGTTCTTTCTGCAAGAACTCGTAGTATTTCAGATGTCTGGCCAAGACATATTTATAAGTAAAACACAAAGATTCACAGAAGTGAAGCAAAGCCTGTGATCCTATCTCATCAGTAGTTGTTCCTTGTTACAAGTTAAACTTTTTCAATTGTGTAAAATATTCAAATTCAATTTTTGTTTTTCTGTATGCTTTAGTATGTCAATTGTAGCGATATATGAAATCTCATTGATGAGAAACAGTTAAGCATCAAAAGAAGTTTATGGAAGCATTCACATGAAACGAAGATTCCTTAACACTTTATTTTCCTAACTCATCCTCAAGGCATGAGGATTTCACTCAAACAAAATAAAAATCACATTGCTCTGTTATTTTTCAGCATGTGACAAATACTGAGCAAGCATGAGGAAAAAAATAAAGTACACCAGCAGGACAGTTAGGAAAATCTGCCAAATCAAAAGCTAGGAAAAAACCTAAAAAAGTATGAACCTTGGCTGAATCTTCAGTCAAAATAACAGTCCCAAGGTGGCTTTTCTGCTGCCTGCCAACATCATCCACCAAGAGAAATAAACTACTTTTTCACCAGAGGCTTTTACAGTATCTCAAACCTACTGAAGGACAATACAAACACACTAGCATAGAACCACACTCCCTATTGTTTTATCTCAAAGGAGCAGTGAAGCAGGTAAGATTTAAGGATGCTGAAGCTATAAGAACAGGGAAGTACATGTTGCTAAAATAATCCTAGCACTTTCAAAATACAAAGAATTATTACAATCAGAACAACTGCAGTGTTTTATGGCTTTCACTGATGAATGTTTTATGGCTAGGGATCTTTCATCACAAATCTTACTGCAATACCTGGAGGTAGTGTCTCCATACTTTGTGCCTTGTCCTCCACATCATTGCCACGCACTTCTTTCCTTTTGGGGTCAATATCATTTGGGTCCTCCTGAAAAAAAGTACATAATCTTTAAAATAATCTTAATTTAGTTTTGTGTCTTCTAAGTACACTAGGTTTTCCAGATTTTAAACATAGAGTGGTCCAAGAAAGCAAGGATTTTAAGACAAATATTAATTATTCTATCCATTACTTGGAAAACACAACAAAAATTGAGTCAGACTTTTGAAATTAATTTATGTAAAAATTCTTCTTTGAAAAAAAAAGGAAATTTATTAGGATTATGGAATTCTTTATTCAATCAGTTATGTTCCAAGGAGCTACATGGGCAAAAAGGTTAAGCAACACCTGAAGTAAGCCCTGCTCTAACAAGCAACAGCCTAAACAGAAAGTTATTTGAAAAGAGAAATCAGGTAATCTAGCAATCCATAATGGCAGCCTTACTATTGGAAAAATACTTCCAAAATATTTTCATGTGTTAATTTCACTGGCATTTATTCTGGGCTTCACAGGCAACTGTGCTGGATTTGTGATTGAAAAGATATTGATGATTTAGATGGGTGAGGGGCAAATAGTTTCACCAACGTCCTCCTCCAATTTCCAGCATTTATTCTGAACCTGAAATCTCATTTTCATTTCAACAGGGAAAGAAATAAAACCCCAACCACCACACTTTTTCATTCTCATTACCACAGAAATACAAAATAAGAAGCTTGAATTACCCCATTATGCATTTGGAAGAAGTGGAGAAGAAGCTAACTTTAGAACAAAAAGAAACTAACAACTGCATGGACTGTATGCCAATTTGCACACTACACTTAGCCAACTGATTTAAATGCCATCAGCTTCTGTTGTTCTTGCACACTTGCCAAAAGAAATTCCATTTCCTTTTCTAAATCTGCACCAAAGGAGTTCCATACTGGGACTATCCTGAGAAAGGCAAGACCTTTACTACAAAATACAAGAAGATACAACACTATGCCTATACTAATCACTGAGTGCACTGAAGCCAAGCAGTGCAGAACAGTTCTCATTTCTTACAGAGTCTCCAGAGCAGGGTGATGGTGTATGAAGTGCATACTGGAAAATGTCTCTGCTATCCCAGCTCCTAAGCCACATTTGGGAAATCTTTGATGGAAGAGTAAGTAGTTGGAACAGGCCTAAGTTATGCTGGGGAACATTTCAACCACAAATGATACCATTTCAGCTTGTCCCCAGGCATCTCAGAACTTTCCAATGTAAATTCAGCTTAAGTTTCTTAAGTGCTAAGTTGGCACTAATATTTAGAAATATGTTGAAAAAAGGCAACAGATTTCTAAAATACTGAAATTAATAACTAAATACAGATGCCTTTTTTTTTTTTTTCCTGAGAAATACAGCTAAATCAGTTAAAAACTGAGTACTACTAATGCATGCTTTTCATAGCATCATGAATCAAGGATCCCAGAGAGAAGGAATTTTAACAGGTTCTTATATCATCATGTTGGCACATGCTTTGGGCTACTGGGCCTTGTGGACATTAATTGATACCTCTGCTTAGAGAAAGCTTTAGGACAACAACAAAAAAATAACACAGAAAACCCACAGCAACACAAAAACACACTCCTAAAACCACACAACATACTTCAAGAAAATGTTTATGACTCATACTGATGGGGGAAATCATATGTCACTGTGCACTGAATCCCACCAGCACAGTGAAACAGATACTTTGTGTGTTTTGAGAAACTTGTATTTCACTCATTTGGCTTTGTGCACCATTCTAAAGACACTACAGAAACACTGAAATCCAAGTATCAACTGTATCTGCTTCAATTAAGATCTTTACTATTCCAGATGACTGTAATGAGTCTAAAAAACATGTAAGTTGAAAAATAAATGCAAAACACCTGGTAAACAGTAGTAATAATATAATGTAAGAGTTTCTCCTGTAACTAAACAAACTATTGAGTGCTTCCTCACTGTCCCACTCCCTTTAAATCTTTGGGGTAAAATTCTGCTTTCCCATTAATCCTTCTCAGTAAGGTGCATGTGCCATTGTGAATAATTATTTATCAAATTCTTCCACTTTGGATTCTGTTGCTGTTGTGTTTTGGTTTTTATAAAATAAGCATAAACTACCAAAAGTAAAGTTAGATTCAGAAACCTTATAGTTAAATGCTATTTGAATTCTTATAAATTTGACCTGTTCAGAGAACTGCTTGGTAGAGGCTACAGACATTTCGAGGTGAGCCAAGCTACCAGGATGAAAGTTGCCACTGCATATTGCTTGATGCTCACCTTGCCTCCTATGACTCCTTTACAGAACATATTGTGATGGGAGAGTATGGGGCATTAAGGGATATTTACCTTGAACTTTGTTCCCTAGATTGTGCCCTAGGACTTTGTAGCTCTAAAATCAGCAACTTAATTATAACTGATACTCTGGTGTAAGCACTAACTTCCATCCAATTAAGGCTTTGGAAGATACATGTGGAAACCCCTACCTTCTAGGTGCAAACATGATGTTATACCCTTTAGCGAGAACTTGAGAGCACAAAAAGAGATAAAAGCAGTTATTGAAGCCATAGGCATAAACACAACCAGTTTCTTTATATCATTGATTGCAAAGTGCTTCAGCATGGTAATTTGGTGCTATATAGGAATCAATCATATGGTCAAATGGCATTACCATGTTGCCGTCACCACAGACAGAATTGCTTCTTCAGCTTGCCTTGAGTGAAACAAAATCCCAACTTCTAATGTGATCTTAAAAAGTCACTTGCTTTTGAGGAGCAATCTTCTTGGTAGAAGACAATGCTGGCACTGAAAAAACTCATTCATACTTAAGCTAAGCTTAAGGGAAGATTAAAAGAAACTTAAACTGCTTAAAAGGAGGCACAGATCTTTAATCATGAGAGCACAAGAGGGGATTAAATAAATAAAAATTAAAAAGGTACTGTATTTTTCTACATTAAAATACCACTAATACTTTAAAATAATATTTTTCTGACATTTTTAAAAAGACCTGGCAATTTCAGGTTACAACTCGGTATGAAAGTGCACATGGATAACCACTTCAAAGTTATTGAAAAATAAAAAGGTAGCTGCCAATTAGCAGAGACATTAACCACAAATTAGATGCACACAGTGGTGTTCTCACCACTAGAATAAAACCTCTGTGGCCATTGTTCATGCAGTTATTTTCTTAGGCCAGGACATATATCAACAAGAAAATAAATGCACACCAACTAAAATGCAAGTGTTGCAGGGATTTGGCATATTTTAATTTTATACATCATGTCACTGCTAATTCCCACTAATTTCTGATTCAGCAGTAGAAGATGTGCAAAAAAACAAAACTGCAACCTTTCAAGTCCATTCAGTGGGAAATATTGCAATGGTACTAGGGTAATAGCATAAATGTACATTAAACGTAATTTTTAAATTCAATTCTCTAAATACCTTTGCTATTCTTAAAGCTCTGAAACTGAGGGATGTACATTTACTTACTATTTCGTTAAAATATTCCTTGCAGCAATAACCTTGCACAATTAACTATGGTAAATTGACTAATCTGAAGGTGGAGTGGATGTTTTTTAGGCTGATTAATCACTGAGTTGCTGCAACATTTCTTTCAGGACACTGTAACCTCTGCATGCCTCAGAAAGCCCACATCTACTGACAAACCTTGCTATTACAGCTCACTTTTCTTTTCCTGCTCAACTCACTCACTCCAGTATGACTAGCTGGAAGACTGAACTTGAGATATGCTGAAGATGCAACACCAAGCTTTTTTGAGTCTAGTTTCTGAGAACTAGACTCAAAAAAGCTGTTTCAGGAAATGATTAGTTACACATTTGCAGCTGCTCTGCTGCAGGGGAAGGATGAGGTAGCTCAAATTCAAAGCAGGATACAAACATTTTCCACAGCATTTCTACATATATACAACAAGACATGATTGTATTCCATGAGAAATTTAAGAGTACTCAACTTGAGTTTAGAAAGCTGTAATTATACACAGATGTACATTAGTGGATAATTTCATTACCATTATTTAAATCTTCCAGACCACTTCCCTTGAGTTTTGGTATATTTGTATGCATTGAATATTGTATTCCTTACAAGCATTGCAAAGCAATTTTTCATCAGTTCTTACTTCATTTGGCATTAAAACCAATTTTAAACTGTTCCAAGTCCCTAGGTATTGCTTCTATATAAAAAAATTAAAACCACACTTAAAACTACTACTATTTTTCTTATTTTTGTCTCACAATACTTTTTTTTTTCCTTTTAATTATAGTTTCAAGTATCACGGATTTGACATTTAACTGCTACAAACTAGATCTCATTATAGCAGAGATTTCAACCCCACAGTGGCTTCCTATCAAGAGAACAACTTAACAACATGAAACATCCTTAGATACCTTAAGATATCACACAGACCTTACAAGTAGCAACTCAACACAGATCTCCGAAAAGCTCTTGAGTTTGGAAATATCTCAAGAGGGAGCTGACTGTGCTCTCAATACCATCCATTCCTCTCACAGGCAACCCAGATGCTGAACAGCATGCAACATTTGGGTACAAGAGTCAGCTGGGAGTTGTGTGGTACCCGGTCAGGTAGACACTCAGAGAAAATAATCGAGAAATGGATCTTTATTGAACAAAATACATGTTAAGGCTTAATATCTGTTTCAGAACTTGTTTTTAGGTGAGGGCTACTGCAGACAGATTTTCTTCTAGTGGTGATTTTCTAAGAGGAAAGTGAATACTGGCAGCACCTTCAAAGAGCAGCATTTGATCCAGCTGGCCTCACAGAAGGCTGTGCTGCATCCAGCAGTACAGATCAGTCACACCAACTGATGGGTTTGGAAGGGTGTTCTCACTACAAGACAACTCCCCTCAGGACTTCATACACTTCTGTTCTGACCACATAATTGGGACCAGTCACACAGAAGCACTTCCATGTAGTGTGGAGCAGCACTTGGCATTGCAACAGTGTAATGCCTGCCGAAGTTTACATCCCTAAACCAAGCATAAAGGCTCCTCCTAAGAAAAAGACTCAAGGACAATCTGACAACTGACAAAGACACTGACACACTAAACCCAAGTTTCTTTGCTGCTGCTTAGTATATCCCTCTGTATTCAGTATGTGCCCTTCCCCCCACCGCAATTAGGTTCACAATCTTTTAATTACCCATGACATTAGCACACAAGCTCTGAAGCACCAGTTCCTTCCAATGCAGAAGGACCTTCAGCACAGTCCAGTGCCCAGCCTGATTTCTGACCCAGCACTCACTCACTGCCTCCCAAGCAGTCTCCAGAAACACAACTCCAGTCTCTTGCTGCAGTAAATGAATCCAGCTTTCCTGTGTGCCAGGCAAGCACTCTAGCAATTTAATGTAATTACATTATGGGGTATCCACTTCTTCCCTTCTCAGCAAAAGCATTTTGTACAAAACAGAGATAAAGTATCCTCTGAAAATGCCTGGAATGTTGCTTCTTACAGAAAAGACAAGCAGAAAATATCCCATAAACAAATGTTAACTTCCTCTGACTGACAACCTGCTTAGTATACTAAAGCAGACATTTCCAAGCACACCAAGAAGTGAAGTATAAACACTGAAAAACTATATACTTTGCAATATTTGATTATCACTGTTAGTGTCCAAAATTATTACAGCAAAGATTATTTCATTTTTATTCTTACTCCTTTACTCAGTATAAGTAAATTGCTGTCAAATGTACATTCTTTTCATCTATTTGAGTACTCAGAATGAAAATAGAAGCTTCCAGCAGGAGGAACACACACAGCCCTCATAAGAACATTTTACGGTCTCAAAAAAAAAAAAAAAAAAAAAAAACCAAAAAAAAAAAAAAACCAAACAAAAAAAAAAAACCACCCAGGGAAAAGCATCAAGATTTTACCTTGATAGCTCCATATATAGGACATGTGTTTAGATATACTCTGTTAATACAGTCAAAACATTTTGAAAATGGCAATTACTATAAGCTTTACTCTCTAGACAAAATTAAATGCCTGTGTGTCCTACCATCTCTGTAAATGTTACCTTTATTTAGTGCAAAGTGCATATTTTATAGCTTACAAGCACTATCTAAAGTACTAAAACAACTATAAAACATGGCATTTTCTAAACCTAGAATGGGATTAAACAAAAATAATTCTTTATCTGAGGTTTCTGGATACATATTCTCAGAGGAAAGTCTGATCCAGCTTTGCAGTTGAAGATTTGTACAGCAATTGGGAACAACTGGCAATTCTGATTCAGCTATTTCTGGGCACAATAGACCTACTCAGCTGACAAAAGCCAAGGAGCAACAGAAAACCCCAGGAAGGACAGGTCAGACTATTCAAGAACTAAGTATATATAAGCTATCAAATATGAAGATTTGCATGCAAGTACATTTTAGGTTATCTTCAAATTTTCATTAGTTCCCTAAAAATAATAGCATGACTTCTCTCCCAAATACCCACATTGGTTTAACACACACTGGATTAACTGATCAACCCACAAATGCTATACAATTTTTGACTGTATTTCAGCATTTTACATAACAATAAATTTTTTTCTCTAAATACCTGTCAATAAATTAAAAAAAAAACAAACCCCCAACACTCTTACATCTTGATGAGAATTCAGGTACCCAGCTCCAGGTGACCTCTAATAAACCATGTTTCCTTTTGCCTCAAAACTTCTTCCACTCTAGTGATAAATGTCAAAACTAAGTGGGACAACCTTATCACCTACCAGAAAAGCAGAGAATTAAACATTATTTGCCTTACAAAATTGACAATCTAATGAATCACCAGAAAGAGGAAACAAAAACCAGAAAAGGCTTCACTGTTTTTTCTAAGATCGCTCAATCCTCATGATTCATGAAGCTGCATAAATGTACAAGGATAGATGGCAAGAAGAGAGGGGAGGGAAGAAAAGTAGGAGAAACATATAAGGGTACTGGGACTGATAGAAGGGTATAATCTCAAGTGCACCAGTAGCTTTGAAAGCAAGACACTAAGAATGGCAGCAGATCACAAACAGGATCCAGTATTTCCTGTAAAATTTATCATGTCTCAAAAAAACCTCACTTGTTTGCACTACCTGCCACAAATTATGAAAATGAAAGATTTCAATAGCACAGGCATTTTTAAGTCTCCACCTCTATACATCTGAATGAAACAGTAAGAAAATTGCTCACCAGCAATACAAGAACCAGATGCAGCAAAAATGAAGAAGCAAAGAATCCCCATAACTTTTACATGCATCTTGAAGCACAGAACAGAAATGGAAAGCAGTTGGAACAAAATCATTTTAGCTCAATTTTATTTTATAAATATTTAAACCTGCAAATGTAACGGAGATCAAAAGGATCTCAGAAATGCAATTATATCTAAAGCAAAAACTGCTGTGGCAGTCACATCTACAGTTTGTTAGCAAAGGGGAAAGGTGGCTATTATACCAAAACAACATAGAAATTGTTAAACCAAGAAAACAATCTTGCACTAAGGAAAAAGAAAGGAAAAAAAAAAAACAACATGCAGTTAACAAGTTGAATGTTTTGCTGGATGAGATCTGTAGAGCTATAATGTAATAACACAACACAACATAACACCACATTTTTTCTACCATAATGGAAGGTTACTACAGACATAAGGAAAGTGAAGATAGACTGGGAAAAACAAATTAAAGTTGCTGTGTCTTGGAAATTTTCTGTAGAATGCAAGAGCATTGTGTTGGTCTCTAAGAAAACAATAGGAGGAAAAAAAGCAAGACTGATAAAAAAATCTTGATTTTTTAAATGGAAAAAGATTAATCTTTAGATTCAGAAATCAAGGCATTGAAAAACAAGGAAACTATTTCCTTCTACCTCTTTCAAGCAGATCATCTTTGAACACAAAGAGATGGAATAAGTACCAGGAGTCTGAAAAATTACTTAGTAACTCCTCTAATTAAATTACCTTCAGAGAAAGTTTGTGCTTGACAGATGACTTCTGCCTTCCATAACTCTCTGCATGTTTTCCCTGTATCCCAACACTAGGATTTATGATCAGGTCTCCGCAGCTCTGGACACATGACACAGTACACACAATATCACTTTTCAGCATGTGTTTACCTGTGGATTTTTGCAAAAATAAAAAAATACTGTCCACAGCTAGTGTAAAGTTTTATTCCTGTTCAAAAATTCTGACAGAAAATCTTATCTATTAATGCATTAAACATTAAAGGCTCCATACTACAAAAATCACACAGATGATTGCCAATAACATCTTTGATTTTTACCAGATCCAGACAGCATCATTCATCTACAGTAGTCTAGACTACTAAATCAAAACTTCATCCCATAATGAAACAAATGCCTACCACAAACAAAACAAGCAGTGTGGAAGACAGACCCCTACACCAGAAGGAAGAAATACTAATCCCTCCTGAGATAACAGACATCTATACTTCAAATTTTTTCTGCCAAACTTCAGTATTAAGACTTCCTCCTGAAGCAGGCAATGCAGATCTTTGTATCTTTCCTCAACACAGAACAAAACTGATTATTTTTTTGAAAGACACCATTCTGTAATAAGGCACCAACTGGAAAAGAAAAAGGTTGGAGGTTCTTTGTCTATTGAGGTTAACACTCAAACTAATGCTATTAAGGAAGCTAATGTTAGAGCACCCTATAAGTAAAATTTTGACCACACACAGACCCAGAGCTTCAAGGCAGGAAATCAGGCACTTTGCCTTGCTGTTCCTCACACACAGCACTGCCTTTCCTCCAATCTGGGCTGCATTAGTTTGTCTGTACTCTCAGAAAAAGTAGTCCTTCTAGCTAGGATACTGTTAGTCCAGCCCTGAGCCAAGGCAGGTTGTAAGACACATAGCAAAGCAGTAACTCCAGGCAAATTTTATAGCAAGAGTATAAATTGATCTCTTTAGCTACAATTTAGGTCCTATGTGCAAAGCATTCAATATTCCCACTGTGTATCAGATATATCTATCATACCTGGGAGCACATAAAGTTAACAATACACAAACTTATTCATGATAAAAACCAAGGGAAAAAAAGACTAGAAAAGTCTGGGCAATTTACCAAGGCACTCAAGGAATTTTGCACACTTGCAAGCAGCAAAGTGACTTCACACTATGCAGGCACAGTGGAGTTAATCTCATTCTAAAGAGAGATAGAAAACCTCCTCCTGGATGCTAAGGCCTAACAAGAAAAGGTTGGGGGCTCTAGTCAGCTGAAGTTATGGCCTATTCATCTGCAGTCTCTCAGAGGAGAGGTCACCAACTGTGCACCTTTAGTGATGATCTCACAACCTCCACAAAGAGCCCTTATCATAGAGACTGATGTAAAAGGGGGACAGCCAGAATTAAAGCCTGATCCAAGTATGATGGCTAAGCCAAGTGCAGTGCAGAATGCTTTTGTGCTGCTCTCAAACCTACCAAAATATGATAAAGTCTCGGAATTTAACAACTCAAAAGACTCCAATATGAAAAATTAATCCAACCCAGACTCAGCTTTCAGGTTGCCTAACTCAAGCTATTAGAAACTTCCCAGGCAAAATTTAAACCATTCTGCAGAACTTTGTGAGCTACCCTTCTCTAGAATACCTTCAAACACATGGAATATCAACCTTAAGTTCAAAACACATCAAAAGATGAGATCAAAACCATCATCTAGTTTGGAAGTCATGATTTGTATATAACAGACAAGAGCAAAATGTCACTCCTATCACCTAGTGTTTTCACAACACATACTTCCCCACTATTTTTAACACTGAGCTCTCTGCCTCTTCTCACTACATATGACCATATACTGACATTTGTCTGCCCTAAGAAGGCAAGAAAATAAAAGGATTTGAGGAGAGACTCCTTGTACTCATATATGATGTGCATGCATATATAGATACACACAAAAACATACACACATGCATATACAGTTAATCACAGACTTACTTTGTACTAGAAAACTAGGGGTAAGCACAGGGTAAAAGACCAAGTATACTTTCAAAAGTAGAATGAATTTAAACTTCCACTAGATGATATAAGAAAAAATACAATTAATTGGTCTCTAGCAAGAGAGAGAAGAGTTGAACTCAATCACAGCACAAGAGCAAATAACAAAATTAAGAGATACATTACCAAAAAGAAGACAACAAAACAAAACCTAAGGAGCAACAAGAATTCGCAAAACTTAAGGAAAACAGTAGTAATAACCATCTTGAACCCAAGCCACAGCAGCATTCTCAATTTTAGCTGGTAGAATATATAGTAATAGGGATTAGAAAAGTCCTTAAAGATAAGACAGATGATAAAATATTTAGAGAATAAGAAACAAGTCGTTCATCAAACTTGGAGGAATTCAAAGTACATGAGTCAATGTCCTATCTTTTCAATTACTTGCTTTGAACAGTGTGGATAAATAAAGTGGGTACAGTCAATTGGCTTGACTTTTTAGACCAGTCACACTATCAAAAAAATTAGAGCCAACAGGTTTTAGAATCCCACACATTGGTCTAATGCCTCACCCCATTTTGCTTTTATTTTGGGGGAAAAAAGCACCAAAATATTGAGCCATCGCACACAAGTTGAGCTTCACAAACTGAGAATTAGAGAAGTAATTTGTAGCACATTTCTTACACAGACTAATAACTCAAAAGCTATTTCTAGACTAATGAGTAAATATGATCTGTCAAAATTCCTTATATTTTAATTCACATACGCATATTGATAATTGAATTGCAGCCTAGATGCACTTTTATAATAATTTAATATTTCAGTTAAGATTACAATGGCTAACAGAACTACACAAGCAGAAGCATTTATAAACTAAGGCCATGAGAAATTAGCTTTCTAATCTTAACCCACAAGGAGCTACAAATATTTAAATTCACAATACAGCCTTTCCTTCAGGGATGTCATAATCTGATCTGCCCTTATCTGCTACATTGTCCAGTGTCTTTCAAACAGCTCATCAAAGATGACACACTGAAGTCTATTTTGAATTGAGCAACAGTTCCAAAAGCAGAACGAAGAGGACTAATAAGAAAGGAAATAACAGGATAGTCCATCAAAAGAATTTTCTGGGTCAGGAGGAAGGCCTAATATAAAGCCTCACACACACACACACGTGAAACCAGAAAAAAACCTGAAACTTCCTAGAGAAAATGAAGAAAAACTTCAGAACTACCAAGTAACAATTCAGAGTCTCTCTTTGACACTTAATTCTCACTACTGGATACATATATTTTAGATAACAGCAGCTTTAAAAGGTTTATTATTAAACATATAGATCCCTTGAAAACTCATTTATTTTTCACTTGCAGGAAAGCACGGATAAAGACAGAGACATAGATTAGATCACCTGCTGTCATAGTGTGTGTTATTCTGTTGATAGGTATTATCCACAAATTGAGATTAAAGCTGAAAAAAGTGCTAAAGAAAATCCGGAAAGAGACAATCCCCTAAATTTACACAAACACATAAAGGAACATTTACAAACAATTTAAGAAGGGAGAAATACACCTTAACTTCTCCAGTTACTGAATGTTTCTTTCTAAAAGCCAATCATCTGGTAACTTTTTACCAGCCCCAAGCTTGATGTCGCCAGCCTTCTTTTTCTTCCTTTTCCACAAATGTACCCACACTCCTTCCCTCAAAAAGGATTAATCAATCCTTAAAACCAGAGTAGAATTCCTTGATGCTCAAACTGATCAAGTACCATTGAATCAAGCAAACAGGAGTAGGCTACAGCAATTGTCTCTGATATTGCTTTTGAAAGTCACTAGCTGTATTTCTTCAACCTAACATCACAACCTGTTCCAATCCTGTCCCTTTCCCAAAACATTTTGAACTGCCAGCATTATAAAAAGGAGTTGCTTACCATGAGCATTAGCTGAAAAATCTATACATGATAATTCCAGGTGGTTGTATTCTGTTAAACACTCTTTTCCTGTTTTCTGCTACTGCTTAAGAGCCACATACAGAGAAATTACCAATTTTAAAGTCTCTCATACTTGTGATCCCCTTAATCATCAGCATTTAGGGCAAAACACTCAAAACCAGCTATATATCTAGTGCTCACCATTTGTTGCAAGGGGACATTTATAAATAATGCTGAGATTATAAAGAGGCAGCAGCTAAGCGTTCTTACACACAGAAAAATGGCCAAGAGTTTCCCTTCACAGGCAAACAAATACAATAAATTGGTTTGGAATACTTGTAGCACTAAATTATTGTGCTTATTTTTGTATCAGCTGCTTTCATTACTACCAAGAGAATTCTGTTTTCTGGTTGAGTTAGTGAAAACAACTGGCCCATTGCTAAAGATGAAAGAGATGAATTGTCAGTCATAAGTAGGAACTTAAAATTTTGGAATTATATTTAAAGTAGATGAAAAACAATAATAAAATGAATATTTGTTAAAATCCACAATCTAAAATGAGAGCCATAGGTTTTCTCTTAAGGAAAAACATTTTAAGTAAATTGCTTGTTAATCAGACTATTGGTTTAAATTCACTTCAGATACAGTAATAGGAACATCTTATTCAATGCACAGCTAAAAACAACAACTTGGAGAATGATCTTGGTTCAATCCTTGGTTAAAGTCAGCCTGAAGCAGTGCACAGAGACAGGTTTATTGATTATTTTTGGACACAGGAAGATCTTGCATTTATGAAATCAACCTGCTTGAGGCAAAGATAAACTTACAGAGAAACTCATACACTGAAGTTTATACTACACTTGAATGGAAGATATTGATTCTGTCTTAACCATCAGTTCATTCCTTTGACTACAAACCACTGCTGCTAGCCTCACTGAAGACAAATAACACAATTCAAGTTTTAGATTTTCAAATATTCTTTCACATTGCTTTTCAGAAATATTTTAACTAATAATTAAATTGGATTTATGGAATAATGAGGTAGCCTTTACACTACTGTAAATAAAAAGCAGAGTGGACTTTTTAAGCCTAGGATACAAAGTTTTATCAACTATTATACAAGACTTATCTATTGAATATAGTATTTGGAAATATTGCCCTGGTCACCACACTTTCAGCTTTGTGGATTGCAAACAGCATCTTTTATTTCTTAGTGTCCCTTTATATAGGGATGAACCTATGCCTGCATCTTCTCACTTACAACTTGAAAATGTTAAAGTAGTACATTTTTCTTATCCTGTTTAATGTATATTTCTTAGCCCAGTTTTCCTGCACATGTTGCATTCCACAGGGTGTCTGGATTAAAACAGTTTACTGTTTTTTGGGTTTTTTTTTTAATTCACTTCTCTATATAGAATGATTCAAATTAAAAGAGGAACAGTAATTCTTATTTCACTATATACTCTGTTTTCTTTCTTGCCTGCCTTTGCAACAAAAAATACACAGTACTTCTCAAGCCGTTTACCTATTTGATTGCAATTCTTAGGAATAATTTTGGGAAGCACCTACCTCTACAACCAATAGAATCTCAGCCATATCAAGAAGGGGGAATATGTGATGCAAGGAAATAATACAAAAGGTCATCTGGAGAATATAAGCTATCAATCCTCAGATGACATATTAAAAGGACTCTCTTCTGAACAAAATATAACACTTCTGCTTTTTAAGCAATTATTCCTTTGTATCTACTTAGATCCGGCCAGGTTAAATTACAGGAAAATTCGCAGTGAGGGCAAAGATAAATCAATTTGAGGAAAAAAAATGCAGAATGTGCACAACTAAAGCAGAGTCAATAGACTTTTCAGAAGAAAGGGGCTCATCTGGAACTCTCAAGGGATAGGGAAAAGAGAATATAATATGCTGTTTACTCACAAAACCCAAACACATGCAACTTATGGGAGAAAAAAACAAACAAAAAACCCCAAACCTGTGTACTCAGGTTTAATAATGGAAAAGAAAAGCATCTTGGGATTACTTCTACCATAACTTCCTGGAAAAAAGCAGAGATCATAAGTAATCGTTGTCCAAAATAAAAGAAACCCAGTGCTTTGCACCAGCAGGATCAAGAAAAAATAAATCTGCTCTGAAGTCCAAAATTAATCTGAATCATGAATATCTACAAGCTATATAACAGTATGAATAATACATAGTCCAGATGAGAGAAAGTAAATATTAGTTCTCTTAACAAAATCATTCCTTAGGAGATGAAATAAAAGATTGGCTATTTTTACTTAGCTAAGTTCTCAAATTTTCATCTCCTTAAAAGTGGAACTTCATCCCTGATGACAATGCATTTTCTTGGCAAAGTTCAGTATGACCTTAAGACCTTCCAGCTTTTTAAAAACTGTACTGAAATCTTGTAGCCTTTTGACAATAAGCTGGCTTTATTGCCAGTCAAAGACTAGCATTAATTTATGTAGCTTGGGTAAAAAAATACAGTGCATAAAGCAGGAAATGAAATACAGTGTATGCAACATAGCTCAGGGAACACAAATGAGAGATCTACTGGAAGAAAAATAACACCTTGCCCCTCCATGCTATCGATAAACTAGACATGTCTGCTTTTCAATAAAGGAATAAATTAAAATCAGTTTTCCCTGCTCTCATATCAGACTTTTTGCAGTTTTCATTCTTAATCGGCTTTCTACGCTGGTTCAGCACACAGAAGGATATTCTTACACATGTGCATTGACAATATGTTTAGTTACAGCTGAGAAACTGTTCCAAAAGCTTATTTCTAATGAGTTTTATATATCTAATTCTGAATACACAGAAGAATAAACCCAGTTTTGTCACATGCACAATGCCACCAAAAGATCAGCCTTTTCCAATAGCAATCAACTCAGCCAGCAAGAACTACAGACACACAGGATAAAAGCTAAGGAGCAGAGCTGGTGGACACAGATAATTTCTGTCCAGGTGCTCTTCATCAGGGATCTACAGAACAGAGAATAAAGGAGAGCCCTGCTTTGACAGAGCTCAGCTCTTCTAGCAGTGACTCAAAACTATCAGAGAATACTTTGAAGATAAGCTTCTCATCCTTCCATCAAAATATCTATTAATCTCTTTCTGAGTGCCAACAGAGCACCACTTTCCAGCTTTTGTTTTCATTTTCCACTGAAGACACTTGCAAGGATTTTAAAGCAGCCATTTCATTAGAGTCTGGAATCCAAGGCATGCAGTTATGTTAGCTATGACCCAGGCAAAAATTGTGAAGCTCAAGAGCATGCAGGCACTGGCATGTGAACCCAGATGTTCAACAAAAGGTGTTCTGCTACACCAACTACACTAATATTTTCATGTGGCAGAGCTAGCAAAGCTGAAGGCACACCACAGCAAAAATATCTGGATAATGTCCTGCAAGGGCATGGTCCAGTCAAGGTAGCAAGTAGGGTTGAGCCATCAAAAGGAGAATCTGGTCATGAGAAAAGCCACCTTGACTGCTCAGAGATCTTAGAACTAAAGGAATTTGTGCCCTGAAAGGCTTCACTCCTGTTTTTCTAGACACTGGAAAATCTACTAAATCTGATATACCAGGCTGACCTGAAAACAATATGCAAGACATATTAAAAAGTACATAAGGGAACTAAATTTTCTGGTAATAAATTCACTTGCATTTTTGTGATCCCTGCTGACCCCAAAGAAAGGATCTATTTTCTCAACAATGTTAACTTCTACACCAAAATTGCCCTGAATAAATTATATAATTTAACAAAATAAAAAAACCCCACCAAAAAAAAAAAAAAATTCACAAACCCATACCTTTCCTGAAACCTTTCAAACACACAAGAAAAAGGGAAACAAAAGATGAGCAAACCCAAACCACAATACATATTTAACACTTTTTAAAAGTACAAAACTTTGAAACATGCCATTTTTTCGAGGTGCCTAACGCTTAAGAGCATGTAATGATATGGGAGGGGAATGGTTTTAAACTGGAAAGGGTAGGTCGAGATGCAATACTAAGAAGACATACTTTCCTGTGAGGGAAATGAGGCACTGGCTTAGCCTGCCTGAAAAGCTGTGGATGGCCCATCCCTTGAATTGTTCCTGGCCAGGCTGGATGGGGCTTTGAGCAATCTGGTGTAGTAGGAGGTGTCCTTGCCCATGGCAGGAGAGTTGGAACATGATGATCTTTAAGGACTCTTCCAACCCAAACTGTGCTATGACTGTATGATTTTTACAGGTAAACTTTCAAACAGGTCTAACTTGCAATACAAGTAAGGTGTGAACTTTTATAACAAAACAAAAATCTCTTAGCAACAAATTAGATTTCTATCATATGATCTCTGTGTAAAAGTAAAACCAGATTTCACCTCAAAAGCCTACCTTTCCAGAAGCTAACACAGGCTATGGGAAATTGGACCAATATGACAAAGAAGGTATTTCTACTTTTCCACTGGTCTCCCATGGTACTTAGATACAACCAAATACCATTGCAGAAGCATAAAAATGTCCCCAGCCAACAACAAAAAAAGCAAACAAAAAAAAAAAAAAACAACAAACAAAAAAAAAAAAAAACCAAAAAAACCCACAGAAAAAAAAAAATTACCAAAAAACATAGCCCTTTCATAGGGAGGAGAGCTTCCAGGGAGAGAATAGAACATGAAATAGCTGTTCTGGCAATCAATATTTCTCTTATCCTAGAAAAACACATTGCATGTCATCCATCTTAAAAATGTATTAATAAAGAAATTAAATTCTAGAATCCTCAGGCTGCCAAATTTCATTGCAGTGCAAGAAAACTAAGTGTGGCTTTCTCTTCCTCCTACTCATGATCTTATAAAGTTCTTGCATTAGTCTTCCAATGACTCACATACAAGCAAACAAATTTTCATCTTTTAAATAGTTTTTAATGAAATTACCACTGATAAGGTTTACATAGAAGCAAACAAAAAGAAAAAGGGCTTTATCAAAATCAGATAGAAAAAACAAAAAAAAAAGTGCTAACCCTAAAGTTTCTGTGTGAATGCTTATCTGTGGGTTGATAGCAGTCCTGTTCTGAGTAATACTTAAATATTAAGAATCATAATAAGGATTTAATAAGAGTACATTAGATATGTGCCTAGGTCTACCAATTAAGGTGCAGTTTTCTAAGACAACTCTGCTTTCAGATGACTGAAGAATAACCTGGCAAATCTGTGAGAATTCTATAATTTAATACATTAAAATATTACCTACTAACACTCTTTTTCCATCTTGAGAAGGTGACTGTAAACAAAAGGATTTTCAACTTCTGTTTTTAAACTCTTGGAGGAATGTATACTGTAGACATTACTCACACTACCTAAAAGGTAAAGGTAATAGAACACTACAGAACAGTCAAATATTCAGCAGCAGCTACAGCTAGCTTTTCCATGCAGTTAACATATTCTGGCCCATTCACTTTCTCAGCCCTGGTTAAATCAAGAATTTAAGCTTTTCTTTATGAAATGTTTTCAACATTGAAGTCTACACACACAGAGTTTAGTATTATATTCAGAGTTTTTCCTAGTTCTTTTTTAAATGAAGAAGAGCTATTCCTAACAATTTGTTTGTAAGAGAATTTTAAGCCTTCAGAATAAAGGCACAACACCCATGTGCTGCAACATGATTCATACCTTTCTGAAGCATTAACTGAAGAAAGAGAGCTGAATTAAACTGGTCAATCTGCCAGCACAAATAAGAACTTGAATAAATGGAAGTTTTCCTTTTAACTCAGAAGGCTGTGTTAAGGGCAGAATTCACTTCAGTGCCTCCACAATGACCTGCAAAAGAACTATATGCAGAGTTCATGGCTCACTGCTTGGCCCTGGGCCACCTCCTGCACCACGCAGAAGTTGGCACCACCCACCTGCTCAGAGCTGCCAGCTGAGCCGTGCACTCTGCCAGAAAGCCATTATTCTGTGGATTCAGAAAAGTCTGGAGGAAAGAGCAACTGATAATCAACTATACCTTAAAAACAACTTGAAAAGCAGCAAGCACACTAGACGTCATCACTCTTCTCCAGACATATTTCCCACCATTAATTTACTGCAGTCACAAAAAGTATTGGGTTTTGCTTCACTGCTGCATTTAGCAGGCTCAAATCAATTATGTGCAGTTTTGATGACATTTAACTGTTAAAAAACCAAAGTGTCTGGACATCCTTGCCCCACTGGTGTTTGCTGTGCATCCAGTCCCTTTGTTGTAAGGCCATTCACGGCAAACACAACTTGAGCCTCATCTCTGATCAGCCCATCAGCCACATCAGCAATAGATGACTTGTTATAAAATACACTTTCTAACTGCAATAAATGCAACTGACAAATATGCCTGAAAACCAGGCAACCCTTCACTTCCCTGTGATGCATGGCCTGTGGAATGCCTCACTTTTTGGCACACAAGTGAGTATCTAATTAAATGGCATAAAAAGCAGAAGAGATTAACAGACAGTTTTGCCATCCATCTCACACTGTACAGCATGGGTTCTTACTTCAAACAAAACATGTCTCAGCAAGAGAAGAAATACTCAATTTCTCTTAATTTGCATGACTAGAGTCAAAGGCACCTAAGGACTGATTAGGCCCTATCTCCTTGAAATACTTAAATACAAAGTTACCTCGTTAATCTTCTGATTAGATTCATACACACCCTTATTTTCATTTTAAATGGAGAAACAATCCCAGAATGAGTGTGTGATAACAAAGACAAGCCATTTGTCAAACATCCAAAATTATTATTTTGGAAACAAATAGACCTGTGCAATTTGATTTGATTTCATTTAGCAAGTGCTATAAGCCAAGCAATGTGATACTAATTAGTTCACACTGACAACGAAAGAATTTCCCAGTTACTCTAAAGATGACTTTTTGGAAATCAACCTTTATTTGGCCAAAAGTTCACACAATTAAGATCCTGCAAATGTAGAGAAAGGTACAGGAAAGATAAAATTTGCATTACAGTAATTCATTTACTATTTTAACAGCTGTAGAGTACTTTTAGAAAACAGAAGTCACTGTTTCACATGATTATTAGTTCTCTGCAATAACTAATGATTTAAGGATGTGGAAAGGGTTAGCCTCATTTTTAAGTAACTTTATTCCATGCCACAGCATTTCTTGTAAAGATTGTAATGTCAAAAACAGAGAACTCAGATACAGTGAAGATAGTAGGCAAGTCCCCAGGTAAGAAAAAAAAAATTAAGTTAGTTAAGAATCTCTTCAATATTACATAGCTGAAGACAAAAAAGTTAACTAGAAGTCAATTGAGACATTTCCATCTTATTTTACAAAAGCAATCCTCCACAAACCTCTACATTCCTTCCCTCCCCATCAACAATTTATCTGCACAAAACTGAGCCTTAATCAAACTTTTTTTGACTGAGATTCAGTGAAGCCTAAAAAAATTAACTATCTGGCTTACTTTATCATAGCAAAAACATTAAGGTAGAGGACTTTGACAAAAACAAGTAACAGAGTTTAAGAAACATCCTACAGCCGGGCTCTTGAGGAAGAGAAGTCATTCAGGAAGGAGGCAGCTATTACAGTAGAACTATAACAATTCTTCCACTTTAAAATAATAAATTGATATGAATAATAATTGGAACAGGGGAAGGGAAAAAAGTCAAACTTTGGTTTATCACTACAGAAACACACACTAACAAAAAACAGTGCATTTTCTTCATCAATACAAAAAAAGATACTTTGACAGTTAGAGGGAGGAAAAAAAATGAAAAATCTCTCAAATATGCCATCTATTAGACCTATTTGGTATAAGTTTTAAGATAAAACTTACATAAAGGCATCTCAAACCCTACTCTGCCAGCGGATTGGATTTACATTTATCATGTAAAAGCAGATCTTTCACATAAAACTCGTTACAGAGATGCATGTAGTTAAAAGTCTGTCATCATTAATTGGTAACAGGATTCTGAGCACTTAAGAGCCACCTAATTGCTAAAGCAATATTGGAGATTAGTACTATGACATTTCTAATAACTTCCACTTCTACAGAGATGCTTTGGGGAAAATCTCTCTCTGTGGTGCCTTTAGAGTAATTCAAAATCCTCATGACTATAAGGAACAGAATGAAAAAAAAAAAATCAGAAAATACCACAGATTCATGAGACATAGCTCTCCAGCCCAGAAATGCTGAGCTGTTTCATACACTGTTTTAACTCCATAAAAATGCATCCAGCATCTAAAAAGGTACAAAATACCTTAAATCTATCACTACCATGCTTCTACAAAGAAACTCTCAAGAGCCACTGGAATATTACAATATTTGCTATAGGTTTCAGTACCGATCAAAAATAAGTTCCTGAATACAACTTTTTTCTCTTGTAGGCACAAGTGAAGAAAGTTGCAAGTGAAACACAATTTCCCCCTCTACATTCATACATTTCAAGAAGCACTTTTGCAAGAAGGTAACTAGAATTCACAGAGAAACATTTTATCCTTGGCCCCCTGAGTCTTCAAAAACAACCAAGCTCCTTCCCAGTTTAAATTACAGAAAGAAGCCTTGTCTTAATTGATCAGTCATTATCTGAACAAATGTTTTCATAATCACAAATCCACACCGCTGCAGACTTCACAACTTCAGGAGATACAAATGCCAAAGGATATCCCTAACTAAACAACTTGCAATAGAACAGCAAAAAATTAGACACAATGAGTTTTCCAAGTGAAACTTTGCTTGAGTGAAAATCTTTTAAAAGTCAACCCAGAAAAAAGGACTGGTTGCAAGACTGCTCTGTGCCCTCAAAGTTTTTCTTAAATTTTGTTCTTAAATGAGAGAACAAAGGATGCAACTCCAGATTCTTTTAGTCTCTGATTTATTGAAGGACATCAACTATTGTCACACTTTAGTAGAAGGCATAGGTGTGGTAAAGGAAAAATAGTATTAAAAATAGAGCACCTTCACATTAAGGAATAGGAAACATTTTTCTTCATTCAACTGTAAAGGTAGAAGTAATTTCTCCCCTCACTGAACTGATATAGCCTGTGTGCATCTTTTTCTCTGATAACCTGAACTGTCAAGCTCTGTGTTGAATATCCAGGGTCTGCTTGGGCTATAACACTAATTACACAGTAGGAAAACACTCATGTTTCTCACATATTCAACTTTTGAAAGGCTTTTTTTCCATCCAGATAATTTGATATTCATTAGAAGTCACATCTTCCATTATTCAGCCTGTTCAAATTCACTTTCAAAACTATAATTTTGAAGCTAGCAACCTCAAAAATGTCCCTAACTTCTTTAAAGCATCATGGAACTGGCATGCTGGTTTAAAAAAAAAAAAAAAAAAGTATGTTTACACCAAGCTGTGATCACAAAGATCTACGTATAATTTGTGGGAAATAAAGTATGAAGGTGTAACAACATAGGAAACCAACACAAGGAAGACCAAATATTAGGAAAATTTGCCTTTTGATATTTAATCTTTTTTGGCATGTAGTTTGTGCCAATTTTCAAGTACTCAGACAAACTAAGAAGGACATGCAAAAGATGACATAAAAGCTTGAATTTTAGCCAAAGCAATGATCACACAAAGAAAAAGATATTCAATTTATGCTGATTTTTCATATTAATTTGCACTGTTGACCATTTCCTCCTCACACCATTATTATCAAAGAAATCCTAATTCCTCTAGAAATTTATTTCCTACAGACCTTATTCTCCAAAGAAATTTAGAAGGCACAGAACAAGCCTATAGCAACATGCATTTAAACAGGTAGGTACATCTCTATTTTAGAGTCATTTTCAGCTAGGAACACTGTCCAGATCAGATGCTATCTCCTCTCAAATTTCTCAAATAGCAGCAAACCAGTAGTAACAGGAATATCACATCAAATGAAGGCAGAGTCAAGATGTTTTTCAACTTCCTTCATGACTGTCAGACATGACATTAATCCCCCCTTAAAGACAGTTTTTCAGGAGTTAATAGAAAGCAAATTTACAGTGAAGCATCACTGTTGCAGTCCCAATATTCTTGTTCAAAACCTCCCCAAACACCATAGAAAGATGAACTTAATTATTTGAAGTATGTCATTATTACTTATCTGAGAAACTACATAACCTAGGAAAATCTGGCAACAAAAACAAGTGACAGTTTTAAATTAGTGACCTTTTTGCAGCATCCTGAAGAAAACATTTCCTTCCCCTGTTCAGAGAGAATTGAAGCTCAGATGAAGGCTACACCTGCTACCAGAGGCTAGAGAAACTGTACTGCCTGGGAAGCCTTTTGTAGCCCCAGCAGGCACAAGGTAACAATAAAACCTGTTTCTTCCCAGAAACACAGTCCAGGATCAGAACCACTAAACCTTTGTTTAGCATTGTGATTGTTAAGAGACTTTTCAAAAACATTAAGAACTGTTAAGACTCACTGAAGTTGGGAAGGGAATGATCAGGAAACTGACTGAACACAGATGCCTGTACACCCAGTGTGCTATGCAACACAACTTACCCATCAAGGGGAGGGTGCTCTATATCTATTTACCAGACTTTTTGCCTGCAGCAAAAGAACAGAGGTGAATGGATAAAGTGGTTAAGGACATAAGAAATTGAAGACAAGAAGCTCAAACGGAAATAGCTGTAATAGTAATGTAAAGAAGTTGCAATACACTGCACCAACTGTAACATTCCTGTCAGAAATCATCAAGTTCAGAGGTCCCATCTAAAATACCTCAGCTGCATGTTCCACCCAGTTGCATGCTCCAATTCTGGTTTTAATTGACAGTAAAGTTTCAAAACTCATTCAAACAAAACTAGTGTGCAGGGGAAAATACACATTTGATTTCACTCACAAATCACATTTTAATCATCAAAACCACTTTGAGAAAGTGGCAGATCTGTACATGACTGGCTATACTGATTTGTTTGCTGATGACAAAGAAGTGCAGTTCTGAAACAGCAAAAACAAGACAACCTCTCATATGAAACCAACCTGCCTAGTACATTAAACAAAAAAAAAAGTTATTGATATGATTTCAAAAGAAAGCCATTAAGGAACATTAGACGTATTCATCCTCTCAGCCAGATTTCTTCCACATCTAATACAGGGCCATTAAAAGTTGCACAAGGCTCTAAGGGTTGTAGCAAAGCTTCAGAGGGAACACTGGCAGTGCCTGTTTCCTGGGCAGCACACACAGAAGTGCCAATTGCACAGTCAGGAGGCTCTTTATAATGAAACACTAAAAAACCCCACATTTAGAACAGGCCCACACATTTTATATAGTCATCACAGAAACACACAGCAAGCTGTATCTCTAAATCAATTTCAAGAACAATCAATACTCCTCTAACACACCAGGCAGGCTAGATAAGTAAAGTTTTATTTTCAAAATTGCTTGTGAGTGTGCTTTATAGCAAAACCAAAAAGCCAGAACCAAGGTCTGCTTCAGTACTACGAATAATTTTTCTGTGGTCACTCTGCCATGAAATCACTATAATCTCTCTATTTTCTGAGTCAACTAAAGAAGTATTATCACAAGAAGTGCCAAGAATATTTTGCCTTATCTAAAATTACAATCCTATATATTCACAGTAAGTAAAGAAGTATTTTAAATCTGCAAAGCTACACGTGATAATTTTTTTAAAACTGTTACAGGAATTTTATGGGATATTGAGTTTGTACTTCTTATAAAAAGATTCTAGTATGGTAACTAACTGTACTGCACAAAAAACACTGATGATTGAATCTCTATAAAACCTCCTTGGAGTTTAGGAGAACTAGAGGTACATCTTCAGCGATTTATATCTTAATTCTTGAAAATCCATGCCAAGTTGACAGATAGAACATCACAGAAGTATACCAACAAAAGTGGTATACATTGTTACCCTCTACTTCTCTAGGGACTCAGATATACAACCAGCTATGCCAGCTGGCACACCAAAAAGCAAGCCTTATACTCTAAAATGCAGAAGAGCATCACCAGAATTTCATCCTCTTCTAGATTTATGGTTAGTGTTTCAGGATATCCTTCATGTTTCCTGCAATTTCCATAGATAGTTGCTTTCTATAACAAATTGCAATGCAATTATCTTGCTAACTTACAACTAGAGATCTCATTTACAGATGCTCCACATTGGAACTTTTTACAGTGCTTTGTGAAATGTAACTGAACTTTCTATTCCCTGAATTCAGACTGCAAAGATCCAGCAGAAAACACAACTTTGCTATCCTGGACTCCAGCAAAAGAAGCATAGAAGTGGCTGGCAGGTATAAGAACCACTGTACAGGCAAATAGGCCCAGTAAGTAGCACTATTTCAAGTCAGCTAATCCTACAGTTCCTGAAGTTCAAGGAGGCAAATCACTGTGATTCAGATTGTTTTCACTTTTGCTTAGACAGCCTTCAAGCAATGTTTTTGTGTCTTAAAATATAGGCTGGAGGAAGATAACTATAACTAGAACAAGAATTTGCACTTTCTAAAGCAGGTTTTTGTCAGCAAAAATCTAAAGCACTACAATCAGTCAACATTTAATTATCCCTTGCATGCAAGAAATGAAGATGTAATCAAGAATGATTAGAAAAATTGCAACTCCAAGTTGTGCAGGCTAACACTGGCACTACCTTAGACAAAGCTCAGGCTTGTAATTTCATACAATTTAGTGCTAGGACTTTCTGAAGACAAACAAACACAAAATAAAGTAGGCCATGCTCCTTTCTCCATGTAAATTTGTTAGGGTTATACGCCCATATCCTGATTGCTGAAGAAAAAACATACAAATGCAGAAAAAAGCCATCACAGCCAACACACAAGAGCTACACTCAGGGAATTTGTTAGTCATTGAGGTATTTAAAGATAGGGAGTTTAGTGCTCAGGGCATGGTTAAGTGGCAGACTTGGCAGTGGTGCATTAAGAGTTCAACTCACTGATCTTCAAGGTCTTTTCCAACCTAAATAATACTGTGGTTCTATGAAATCAAGCATTCAGTAAGCAGATTACAGCTCATTGAAAACATTAACAATGAGGTAATAGATGTGGCTCACACCAGCTGCATTTACAATAGAAATTCAGCATGCCAAAGGGAACAAACACACCAGCAAATATTTTAGAAGTAAGCTGAGGTGAAGTTTTAGAAGTGAATTAACATTTTGACTTATTTACATTTCCAAAAAAGTGATGATAAAAAACAGGTGTTTGGTCTACCCACTGTCACTTTAAAGGCACAAAATGAAAAATAACATGCTTAAATTCATTCTATGATCTACCCTCTTTTTGCTAAGACCCATCTGCTCCTACAGCTCTACAGTGCCCACTCCCTGTGCTCTGCCAACTCTTTTCTCCTAAAGCAGAGCAACTATTCCTACTGTGCTGTGTTGGTAGACTTTGGTATACATCCTTACATATTTTCTTCTTCTGCCCTTCTTCAACCCTTACTGTTTTGTTTTGGGGTTATTTTTAGCTTTTCTGTTCCCTTTCACAATTCTGCTTTCCTACCTCTTTGCTTTATGGGCTGCAGAACAGCTGAGTCTAGAGCAACCTCTCTAGCGAAAGTACTCAGCAGTACTGCCCAGTAAATTCTCTTCTGCTAAGTACTGATACACAGTAATCGAGATCACATAAACCAATTAAAGTTAATAAAAGTCTTAAAAGAGGACTCCTGCAAGAAGCCCAGACTCACACCTGAGCTAGACTGCTTTAAGTTAGACTGACATTCACAGGGTAAACAGAAAATGGTTTCCTTATCACTACCGCTACCAGACTTTATAGACCAAAAAAACGGGCACTGGCTCAAAACTCTTAGGTAACCTACAGCTTAGAGACATATTGAAAGGCAACCAAACTTTAACAGTGAGTCAGAGAAGACATGGCCACTTCTCTAGCATGTTGTCTAATAACGCAGTTATTACACAAAAGGCCTCACAAAGATTTATTGGACCTCTACCAAGACTAGTAACTGTGTTATAGCAATGGTGCTAAACAGCGCACTTCTATTTCCTCAAAATGTGAAGGTAAACACATCTGTTTAGATTTTACATGCACACACTGCTTCAATTTCTGAATGAAACAGCAGTGATAACTAAGAGGTTTTAACATGTGTGCTCATACATTTTTACTGCAGACAGTATCAAGTCATTAGGGGTCCATGGTCATACTACTAATGATAAAGAAGCCCCTTTTTTTCCCAGTCATAGCTTCCGTATTTAAGACAAGCTGGTGCATTTTACTACAATGTAAATGTGCTTATGAACTGTGCACTGGATTTTTTGACTACCCTCTTGCTTTATTATCTTTCCACAGTTTTAAGTAATATTATTAGTTTCTACTCAAAGAGCTGGACAAACAGAAAATTAAAACATGACTATGCCATCATATGGCATTTTACAGTACTGTTATATGATAAAAGGGAGAAGGCAGAAGAGACAAGAGTAGAGTTGAGCCTGAAAAGAAGGGAGGGGTGGGGAAAGGTGATTTTAGTTTTTGTTCTCAATTCTCACTATCATAATCTGTTATCAGGCAATAAATCAATTTCCCTAAGTTGAGCTTGCTTTGCCAGTGATAGCAATTGTGCAGTGATCTTCCTGTCCTTATCGCAACCAACAAACTTTTCATTCTGTTTTCTCACCATCCGGATGAAGATGGGGAGTGATAGAGCAGCTTGGTAGGCACCTTGTGGCCAATTAAGTTAATCCACCACACTGAGCACAGCTGAATGAAGTGCTATAGTCATACACTCAACTTGCAAATGAATAGCCATCAAACATTCTTGGTGCTTCCAGAATCTCCTTTCTAACCTGTGGTGTAGTGTATTTTTCACACAGTAATGTCGTACAAATGCAGTCTTATCATGGCTAGAGAGTAAAATCTTCCTGACAGTGTAAGCCACATGCACAAAACCATATTGTAATCCACCCTAATGTGGTGGAGAACAGCAAAGCATATCCTACTCACCTCAGAGAGCCAAGGCTGACAATACACGGCCATTCAGGAGCAGGAAGAGCAGGTCTAATTTCCATTGCAACACAGATACACTGCTGTGTTTCCAAGGTGCTAGTTATTTCTGCTGCAGTGATTCCATGGGCTTGCACTCTACTGTAGTTGTGAATTTACCCCATAGTCCTTTTGACAGAAAATCTCACAGACCACACGGTCCAACATGCACAAAGCAATTATTTTGACTTACTTCCATCTACAACAGCCTTTTTCAATGGCACTCACTAGGATATTTCTAGCTCTGAGTTCACAGTCTATCAATATTCCAGCATAGATCCAAAAATCAAGAATTGTCGCATTACAAGAAAAAATATCTTCACAAAGAGTAAACACTGAGAAAATAACTGCATGATTTTAATAGGCTATACTTATTACTGTAGAATACTGCAAAACCAAAGAAGAAAGGGTATTTACATGCCTGGCTGTGAGGCTTTCTTCTTCACTACTTGCCTTTTAGATGTAAAGCAAAGGAGCTTCCAGCATAACACAGAATCATTAAGTTCATCAAGTTGTCCATAGACTTGTTCTTTGGAGTCTGATTAGACAGATTAACTGTGAGAAGCTACCTATCACACTGCCTACCCTAAAAGCAGGGAAGAGATGGAAGCCTAGATTGCCTAGGAAGGAAGTCATTGTACTTTTAGAAGTACCAAAATACCTTCACTATTAGTTGACAGATTCAGCCTTTCAATTTTAAAATTTACTACTTGGCTTTTTAAAAGTCCCTTAAAATACTATTGTGCTACAACCACACAGCGTCTCTCACCCCTTAAGAAGAGATCTTGATACTTGCATGCATAAACACACTCTGTCATGCACAGCTGTCTGAGCAAGACACACTGGGAAAACTAGTACCTAAGAGTCCAACACCAGACTTCCTTTTTAATTCAGTAACACCCCTCTTCAGACTCTTCTCATTATGTTCTCCCTTCTCTGCAAGAAAGGCTACAAAGATTTATAGCTAAAAATCTGTTAAAAATAAATCAATTCAATCAAATCAGCTCTTCTAAGCACATTCTTAAAAAAACTCCAATAGTTAAAATTATCAAAACAATTCAAGTATTAAACACAGGAGCACCTGTGTTCAACACAAGAATTCCATTCTCCTAAACACATGTTCTTCCTGAGAAATTAAATTCCTGAAAGCAGGAAAACCTGCTTTTTCTCCTTTATAAGCAACTTCCATGAAAGTTTGTGCAGAATTAGAAAGCTTTGGGTCTTGAAACAACTTCTAGAATGACTGCTTTTGAAGCTGGTGCTAGCTTGACAATTAAGCATTACATTTCCCAAAACTTCAAGGCAAGGACCATTCCATCAAAAGTCTGAAGCCACCAGATTCACTGAACTAGCCAATCAGCAATTACAGTGAATTGAGCATATTTGAAATCTGCCTCTTAACAAAATAATTATGTCAGTTTACTTGCTTTCTACACAAATTGAGACCACTTATTCACCCATTTGACAGATAAGTGCCCATGCAGTACTTCATAAGACTTGCTTTCTGATCAGAAAACAAACTACTCAAAAGTATAGCAACACTACTATTATGGCAATGGGAAGGAAAGACTGCACAAAAAATTTAACTTTTCCACTGGAAAATCGCTCTAAATTGACAAAAAAAACCCCTTACAAGCAGTCACATGGTTAGAGTAACAAAAAACCCTTAAGAGCAGTCATGTGGTCAGAGGGAGCAAAGGCAGGCAAGAATTACTGTGTTGCTGTTAAAAAAAAAAAAAGCCACTGAATGGATTGCTTTTTTCCTTTATCAGAAAAACACTTACATTGGCTTTGCCAAAATACAAAAATGTATAGCTTACAACCAAAAATGTTAAAAGCAGATTTTAAATTCCAGAAACAACTCTGAACTACTTATAACAGTATTTCAACTTCTGAATCTAGCTGTTGACATGCAGCTTCAAGGGATGAATTTGAGGGGGTTTCTGTACTGTTGTAATTTCTACCCATACATACATGTCGATCATCTGCAGCAGTAAAGCATATTTCCCTGCAGCTCATATATTGTACTCTTGTCATCAATACACATCAATATGTGCAAATCCCAGATGTGAAAAGCAGAAATATTAATTTTTCTATCCCTCTCAGTAAATACAAACTCATGCGTTTTAAAGTCAGTCCTTTAAACAAAGCAACTGACAATATCACCAAGGCAGGAGAATTTTCAAAGAAAAATATTGAGGGTTATATCTATTTTATGGGACAAATATCTTAAAATGTGCAGAACAAAGATGGTTAATTTTGAATGCAACTAAAATAAAGAAGTAGCTACATTATCACTCTTAAAAACAAATCCCCAAGCCTTTGGAGATACGCCATGCCACACAAACACACAAACTCCAAGATTGCTGCTGCAGCAGATTTCTTCGGAAAAAGAAAACCCACAATGAAAACAGATCCAGATCTGGCAGAAACTCTTCCTCAAAATGTCCTTGTGAAGCCATCTTTAAGTTAACCTTCTTTCAATGTCTTTGAAAAAAATTCATACCCAAGATCACTTTGAAACATCAAATCACCTAATGTGGCAAACTGAAGCACTGCCTTCCACCCTTCCACCACTCAACACATTCTCACACAGAATATTTGGGGGTTTTTTAAGACCTTTATATTCCTTGGGTTCTGCTTACCATCAGCATAGCATAACACCTTCTCACCTGCAGGAAAACAATCATGTTATTTTCCTTTTTTCTGAACTTCCCCCTCTCACACCAATTTGAGGATTCACTCTAAACAAGAGGGGCTTAAAATTATTCTTGTTTTATTACAAAGTTTCCATAACTCCCTCCTCAGAGGGTACTAAGTCTGCACTAGGGGTCAAAAACATCAACAGACAAGAAAGGGAACTGTATAACAGGAACTACACAGGTACTTAGTTGCAGCAGGCTAACATCTGGAAGAGAGGAAGGGAGAAAACAACGGTCAAAAGGGACAACATGGTTACCTGACACAAAGAAAGCTAATCAGCACAGGAGGAAAACCCACTCAGCAACCTTTGATAAACCTCATCAAAGCTCCCTTCCTGGAGCAGAGCTGATGATGCAGCCTGGTACAAGAACAAACTAATCATCTGAACGCTGAACTGAATGTTTTTCAGTATAATGTTGAAAATAAACATTAATTTTAAGTTTAGTAGCCTCTGTACAACTTCTGTATAGTGATTCAAAGAAAGCCTACTAAACCCTACTTGAATTTCAGGCATTTGGCTACACACTGAAATTTGTTTATAGTGACAACTGTATGTAGAAGATGCTGTCCAATCTCTGCAGAAGAAAGACTTTGTTATACAGAACAACATGCTCCATCAAGAGCTACCAGGAGCTACTTGATCTCCCAAAGGTTATCAGTCTCTAACTGCCAAGGAAACAAATAGCGTATATTAAGATTTCATTCCTCTTGGTTTGCACTGCAGACTGAGGAAAGGAAAAAGGAGGGGGGAAAGAAAGGACTGTCACATTTTTAATTAAGTCCACTTATGCATTAATCATGAGCATATGGTCATGGTATTATGTCATCAAATAGTTGAGTAACAGTGCATTTCCTCGAACAGACAAAAATAAAACACAAATTACCTGTACACATAGATTTTATTCTACTTCCTCAGTTCTTTACAGAGGAAATTATTAAAAAGTCCTTATCCTTGTGACATTTCAGGTCAACATTTCTCTGGTCTGGAACACATGTTCAACTACAACTGTATAATAACTCAAGATGAAAAAAACAAGGTGTTGGTCAGCAGCCTTATGCAGAAAATTGAAGGCTCCAACAGCACTTTTGCTTCAAACTATAGCCCAGAGTAAATGGTGATTTTTTTTTAAAATGAGGTATTTTGCTACTCCCAAAAAAGAAACAAGCTCCAGCATATCTAGGAAGTCTTAAATTGTAAACAGTACAATGGCAAAAATATCACAAGCAGATTAAATTAGCTTTTATTTATAAGACATAATACTTTCCACTTTCACTCAAGCAGACAGTTTATAAAGTAAAATAACATGCTTACATCAAACGGCAAAAATATTTTGGAAAAATGGGGCCTATTATTTCTTGTTGCAATAGAAGAAATCTCCATTACAATTTATTTTACAGTAACATGACAAGACAGGTTTTAAGAAACAAAGGTGGACAGAGAGGAATGCTGAACATGCAACACATTCCAAATCAGTGCATCTCTAAAAAGGCAGCTGCAAAATAGAGCCTTGGCAGCTTAACATTGTTGTGAAATAAACAGCTTCTCTCAATGAGCAATCCAAGCATACCACTGAAGTAGAATTTGAGAAAAACCACATTGCAAAAATAGCAAACAAGTTTAAATTTTTAAATACCCAAGCCCAGCAAAAAAACTACATTGTCAATTTAACTTCCCTTTCATAATGGCAGATAATCCTCAAAACACCTTTGATCTCTTTGGAAATAAGCTGAAGTGCAACATGAAGATAGGCATTGACACTCCTAGAGCCAGTGCCTATGGATAGCAGCAGTGATGGCCCAAGCAGAAAGGAAGACTGAAAAACAAGTTCAGCGCCAACTAGTTTGTACCACACAAAAACACTGAATACAGTGGAGGCCACAGGCAATCCATGCTGCAGAATCTGATGCACTGCCAGCCAAAAGTTACTGTCTGTTCTCTAAGAGCCATCAGTGCAAAAAAAAAGACATACTCTAGCTTTAAAGATAACCTAAATCTAGTATTTCAAAAGCTGGAGTCACAGTGATGGTTACAGAGTAAATTGACCCTTCTTTTAAGAGATTTTCAACCCCTTATTTTTGCCAGTTTAAGCTGTAACTTCAGTTGTGAGTTCTCCCAAGCAGATGAGTATTTCCAACAGTCTTCATAACATCATTAGTGGCTACACAAATCCCAGATTATTACAGATAATTGTGACTTGAAAGTTTCTTGGAAATATATCCATCAAAAGTGGGTACAATCAAAATGACCTGGAGTCCTAGGATCATACACTATGACTATCATATCTTAGCTTAGATTTGAACACTCGTACACAACATATTTAATTTCTCTCTATACATGCCATACTTCAGAGCTGACAAAAAAGACACCATAATACCATGACAGACATGGTTTCCATTTCTAGAAGCCTCCTTCTCTGCTAATGCAAATCTGAAGGCAGTTGACAGTCTGAGAAAACCCAGTTGTTATTATTAAAATCCAAACGTGACTGAAAAAGAAATTAATCAGTTGTATTGTCAAGAAGTGACAGAATGGTCAAGCAGAAGGATACAAGAGCCCAAACAACCAAACAAATGTGAAGAGAATGGCTTTCCACTCACGTTTGGTCTGAATAGAATATAACTGCTTTTGCCTGCAAGCAAACTTGGTAAATAGGTATACTGAACAGCCCAGTCTGAAACTGCTTTGCTATTCTTAGCACAAAGACTATCGTTTTGTAAAAGTGAAAGCTAAGAGTATTTAATAGAATAATTAAAATTATATATTGCTCCCATTAATACAAATGAACATCAAAAAAACTCTGCAGCATGGTTTTCTCCCCAGATTTTCTTGAGTTCAACTGGATTTGACTCTCATGCAGAGTGCAGATAATGCAAGCATGATTTTATACTAACAGTAAGATTAGTAAAAAACCATTTGCTCTCTTAGGGCTTGTGGTGATTTTCTGAGATAGACAAAAGGAAAGTAAAAGGCTACATATCTTTAAAATCCCTTTCTCTTTTTTTGACCTGCAGCTTATCTTCAACACATTACTTCCTTCTCTATACAGGATGCACCGTTGGCAACTGATGAAAATTATGTACAACAGCTACTGAGCCTTTAAAACAAAGTAGCAGCCTGTATAATTATCTCTCCCTTTTATGTTGCAGAGCACAAGTAAAATGTCAGTGTGTGCCAGATACTATTAAAATTACTAGATTCCTGCGGCCCTTCTTCCTTCAGAGAAACACTGGGTTTGGGCATTAAAAATAGAAGCAGTCAGTTCCTAGCTTAAATTACTTACTGAAATATTGAGTTTTCTTTTCATATTCTACCAGGATGCAACCATTTAATTCTTAAATCTAAGCTCTCAAGAGCTCTAGTTAGTGGAAAATAATCAAGATTCCATCTAACTTTTTCTTTTTAAGCTCTTGGTTAGACGGTAGATTTCCCAAGAATACTTCTTATACTATATTCTTTATTGCATGGTAGGAATATGCCATGTCAGTATCAGTAGCTTTCCATTCTTGCATGGAAAAAGAATGAGCAATTTATTTACACAGTACTTAAATTTCAACTATGATATGAAGAGCAAAGCTGTTAGAGATTCAAACACATACCCAAGACCACAGCACAGAAACTAGGTAAATACAACCAATACTATTTTTGCTGTACATATTCAGTCCTCAAGGGAGTAAGAGGGCAGGGTATGTTAAAGTCACCTCTCTTATTTGAATTGGTGTAACAGCTAGAACGGCACTTCCAGAAAAACCAGGCAGAATTAAGTAAACAGTTGAAAAACTACACAGTGCTGCATGTGAGATAGGATACCAGCCTAAAGTATCAAGGGGATTAATCTACAGGTTAACAGACATGAAGACCACATACTTATGCATGCTGGCACTCAAAGAAAGAGGAGGAATGTAGTCCCTACCATGTTATGCTTCTATTCCGAGAGTACAATTGGAACAATTCCCATCTCACCAGTAGTTCTATCCATTCTAATACCATTGCAGTAACTGGAAAGCACTGCTGTTCACTGCCAGACCTGGGAAAGCTTTGTTTTCTCCCTTCCAACTCAGGATATTCTGTGGAAGAAAAGAATCAAGTGCTTGATCATTGTACTGGGGCAAATAATAGCATTCAGGCATGCAGTAACAATTCTGACTTCCAAAACCAGAAGGTAAGCCAGTATTAGCACTTCCTATCATTCCACTGCCATTTTTCTTCACTGTTTGTATAATGGCAAAAAGCCATTCAAATACAGGAGGAAAAAACTACTACGTAATTATTGTCTTAAACTGATAAGCCAGAAAAAGAAGCCTAAACCATGTCACAAGAAAGCAAACATGCTGCCATCACAGCTGCTACAGCCTACTGCCAGTAAGAGTATGAGAACAGTCTAAATGAAAACATCATGCAGTTTCCAGAACAGCAACTGACATACTTCCAATAAAACTCTCCCAATGGAGACTCTTCTTCCTCCAGCTGACAAAAGAATTCAGTGCTAGAAATTTGATATCCACAAGTCCTAGCTGACCACAAAAAGCTTTTGAATTATTCTGATAAGATGCTTATGTGAAATCAGGTTTTCCAGATTGATCATTTAATATTCCCCCTCTATCACCTTCCTCCAGGGTAGGGAGTGCAGAACACAAATGCAGACAAATATCTTCAACTCATTTGATATCAAGCTGCATTACTGCAAAGTTCATAAACCCAGCAAGGATACTGTATGAGATACATGCTCAGTATTGTATGACAAACAGCAGCAAACAAATTATCTGTATCAACAAAAAGGCCACTGTCTTTAGTTAAAAACAAAAAAAAAACCCAAAACGCTGAGAACAAAAGCCACACACACACACATTTTGCTGGAATAAGTTCTTCATCTATCTTAATTTGTATAATAAAATAGAATCTCTAAAACCTGTCTTAACTAATTACGCTTAAAAAACACAAAAAACATACACCATGTGCCATGATATTCTGACATAGCATTGTAACACTACAAGAGGAAAGTGACACAGTCATATAGGTATGGATAAACTATATAAATATATAGCTAGCAATAAACTCAAACAAAAAAGTATTAATAATCAAAGTCTACTACACACATTTGTTTTGCATATATTAACAAGTGCTTACAGTCTTAAACTCAGATAATGTCAGTGTTTCTCTGGAATATTTCATAAGAAATTGCCTTCTTAAGTACAATGGAGCTCTAAGCTCTACCAGTCACAACTTTTTAAAGATGACAATGTGTTAGAAAACTATCAAGTACCTACACCCACCAGCATCCAACACCTTGCTTATTCAACATTACAAACTGCCTTTCATCACAAACTGGGTGTACTAAAACCAATACTTCTTAACATGGTTTTTAAAGTTTCTACAAGATTTTACCAAATAATTTAAGTGAAAGTTCCCTTTAAAAAAAAAAATCTTCAAAGCACAATTGAGAAAGCAATCAGTTTTTGCATCAATTTTCTTCCATACTTCTACACTGGAAACTTATGTCAGAAAATAGGATAACAATATCATGAGATGACAGCCACAATCACAATTCATTTGAACAAAAACCATGACATTTCTGAACTGTTGCCTGAGTCTGAGCTGTAAGCTGCTCTTGGAAATAAACATTAAAATATCACAATTCTAAACCAAACTGAACGTGTGTGAACTGAGGGTTTCAGAAGTGGTCAGCATCAACCACACTAAGATTAGACACTAGACATGGTTCCCTGCATAGCCTGACTACTGTACCAGCTCCAGATCCATACTCTAGTAAGCTCAGCAAGAAGCACGAGGTCCCATTGTACTGCAGTGCTGAAGACTGAAAAGCTTGAGCTATCTTTTCCATATAACCTGGGACATTATAATTTCTTGAAGTCCATTCAATTACTGAGACTTAATCAATAAAAGCCAATTATCCAATAAAGTTTGCTGAGCATAAAACGGGTCTGGTTTTGAGCAAAAGGCCACAGAAAAAGATAATCACATGAGAATTTCTACCATATGACCACAGCTAACATTCACACTCAGGTATCTAAATCCTACTGGGAATAAGCCCTTTTCTAACTTCACGGTGTAGAAATAACCTGTTAAGACCATTCAGTGTTTGGCACAATAGAACCAGTACTCTGGACAGTGCTACAACACGAACAACATTCAAAATGGTGGTATCTTTTCACCATTCTTTCCAATACACTTGAACAATGTTTACAACATCCAAGTTTACCAAGAAAAAGATTACTTATACAAAAACAACCTAGCAAATGTACTCTGAAACTGTCAAAATATTTTCTATATGCCTAATTAAAAGAAAAACTAATGATCAAATCTAAAACATTTGCAACTACTAGGGAACAATGAAAACAACAAAAAAAATTTTTTTAAGTCACTCACCATGATAATCCACATGTATAGAATCAGGTTTTGCCCAAGTTTCTGGCTCTTAGAATTGCAAGCACATGAGAGAGAACATTAAATGATTGCAGGCTGATTTTAACACCTTGATTTTCTCACTATTGTTCCCAGGATGCAAGTGGCATTAGTTATCTCAGTAGGTAACTGAGATAGATTTTTAAGCAAATAGCTTTTTCTTTGTATAAAGACAGATATTTTAGTTTTAGGCTAACATGAACATCAAAATCAATCTCTTGCTTATTTTTACTAGAAAATATTCAGAAAGTATTGGGAATAACAGAGAAATTGTACCTAAACAAGATATACTACATTCTTACCAAGGCTTTCAGAAACCATATAGCCATGATAGCCATTGCAGAGAAGTCTTTCAAAATTAATTTTTTTTTATTCTCTGATCAGTGTACATTTTGCCCTGACATATCTAAGTCTTGTGAAAACTCAGGGGTGGTATCAACAATCTGTCAGTCAGTTCAATATTTCCCTAAGAATCGACCAGGCTAAACAACACATGTACTTATATCTCTATAGGGAAAGAAGTGTTCTCAAAAAAGTGCCTTCAGACATCTTTTTGCAGTACAAGTAAGTCAAGTCTCTCCCTCACTTTTTGAACATTAAGCATGAAAGCTAAGAATGTAAAGAAGTGCTGATGTTTGCTAGGCCACTGTCTGCTACTTTTAATTTAAATACTTCTTTCAGACTCCAAATGCCTTTTAATTGTCAAGACCTGTAAATTCTAAATCTACTTATTAACAGAAAGCACACAGTTAGCATATGTGGTAGGGACATCGTCTTTGTTAGACATCTATCAGTTTAAGAGGTTTTAAGAATGAATCTCTGCTCTTTTAGGAATCAAACTCCAAGTTTCTCACCAGGTCCTTACAGCACTTGCTATAATTACTGTTCACCCACAGCACTTTCAGAGTACAGTAAAAGAAAGGTATACACTGTGTCAGTGGGACAAAAAAGAATATTTCCTTAACTAAAACTTTGAAAAGTAGTCAATAACAGTGTGTATGTGTTGTAACTACTGCACATGGTAGAATAGTCACTTTGTGTTTGTTAGGCTAAATGACATAGTACATCTTCATTTCAGTGACTGCTGGCAAAACAATGCATTGTGTTGCAAGAGCACAAGTCAGAGGACTAAAGACCAGCCCCTATTTGCTCCACTCGGATAATGCCAAGGCTGCAATTGATGGATGGTCTGTCACAGTAACCGGAGGGACTTTGGCATTCCACTGTAGCAGGAGCCACACCACCACCCATAACAAGAACTTATTACACTGTCTGGACAACATATGCAGACCTAATTTTGTGACACACTGACACACTCCAGCAGAGAGATTCCGCAGTTTCATCACCCCCCACACTCTTGATAGGCACACATACCAGAGCAGCAGTTTGGCCATAGGGATGTTTCCCAATATTGGAACAATACAACCTCTAAGTATCTAGGCTGGTCCACCATTAGCCAGGAGCAGTTTGCTACCAAACGAACTTTTATGAGGACAAAACTTTCCTTCTCCTTACCTAGGTCCCAAGAGAATCAAAGTGTACTTGAGTGAACAGACTATTCCATTTCACATAAGAGAAGCAAGAAAAGAAAAACCAAGCAACTCAAAAACCTTCACATCACCGAAGCATATATCCATTATATACACATACTTGTATATTTATTCACCATCTGTAAACCAACAGGCCAGATACATAAAATTTATTTTAGTAATAAATTTCAGCTATGCTCATATCTCCAGGGTGGCTAAACATTTGGAACTTAATACAAGGAGAAAAGATTTTCTGCTCATAAAATCATAGCTCTTTGAGAATTCATATACAATAGCATTAGCTGGGTGCCAATTCTTTGCAGTATTTCCTTGGCCAAAGTCCTTTTGTTTGAGCAGATCTGTTGCTCAGTACAGGAGGTCCACTGCACTTTGATAATGCTTGAACTCAGCAGAATCTCTAGTTATTCTCTGCTTCCCTTAATAAAGCGCACAGGTTTTATGACAATTTTACAACTTCAGAAAAGTTATTAAGAACTGAACTTGCAACCTTTTCAATAGGCTCTTTTTTTTCCATACAAGACCACAGCTATAAAGAAGAGAAATCCAAATTAGTGCCTTTGATGTGCACTACATAGCAATTTTGAAAATATATGGAATGGTCTAAAATTCAAACTTGCTGCTCTTTTACTGTCCTGTTCTTTTCCCATTTGAATTTCATAAGCAAAGCTCAAAACTAACACCTTTCTGCATGGTCCCTTTACACAAATGTGTTCCTGTCAGTTGATGGAGCTATTTGAACTAGCACATTTTAACTTGTTTAAATGGCAATATAGGTACCCTGAGCAACTAACAAAACCAGTATATAAAAAAGAGATAGCAGGGAAAATAAAACCATTTAGACAGATTAAAAGTGAAACAAGGAAAACAAAATAGTCCTGGTAGTAATTTTAGCAGGCTACACTGGAAGCCAGTCTTATTAACAAGTTACCTTGATTTTGCAGAAGAAAAACAGCTTTTAACATTCAAGGTGACAGATCCAAGAAAAACAAACAAATAAACAAACAAAATCCTATCTATAAGCCAAATATAAGTTTAAAATATTCTATATTCCAATAGGGAATTCAGGTTATAGAAAAGAAAACACACGATGATTTTTTTATACTTTCTTGATCATTAATGACTTCATGCGACACAATAAATAGGCCTGCTTAATTCATTGTAAGAACACATGGCAAATGAACATTTAAGTGAATGACAACTAAACATGTACTCTGGATATGTCAGTAAGATACAGGCATACAGAATTAAGAACTTAATTCTCCAAGTAATGGAGGAAAAGGAAAAAACACCAGACATTTAAGTATCTTCACATCCACTTATCAGAAAAGGTCCTCTACATGAAGATTCCTGTGGAAGATCTTTATGGACTTAGAGGAAACATGAAATGGTTCAATTTCTAGTGTTAGCTAGATTCTCTTATGCCATATCTTCAAAATCCTAAACACACAAACCAAACATTTTGATGTGGACGCCTAACTTTTTTTCCCCATCTTCCTGCCTCAATACATCCCTTATTCCTTTGAAAGTTTATATGAAAGGGAAAAGCAGAGGAGAAGAGGGCACCTTACTTAATCCAAAACAAACAGCATGAAAGACTGCATCCAGGTTTTAAAATTTATATAGCTTAATATACCACCACTTCGCATTACATGATGGCAATATGTAATTTTAACAACCTGCTTAACGTTTCCTTCTGTAACACCCACACTGATATTCCATTTCCACAATATCCTGATATATTCGGGCAATGACATTCAGCCCCATATTCCTGAAAAAATTGCAAATGCCTCACTGCTTCCTGCAGATTCATTTTTAGAATTCAAGTTATTTTCCAACACATGGCATTGCCAACATATTAGCAATACACATCTTCTCCTAAATCCTAATAAAAACCCCATTTAGTCACAATTTTACTGTTGCACAGGGAGTTAAAAACTGTTTGTACACCACCTGGCTATATATTGCTTTGCACCACTATAACTTAAACACTGTCAAGAGTAGGTTATATAAGAAAAGTAAGTGGACCAAATCAACTTAAAACAAAACATTTCCACTGACTTAATTTGAGCAGTTTACATTCACAGGACCAACTGCATTCTAATGTTTTCTTTTCAACCTGATTTAACTTAGCTAAAACTACTGTATATTAAATTATTTATAAATTATATGTAGCTACCAAATGCCAAGCAAACTCATTTTCTAGGCTGCCTGGTAGAATTATTTTTAAACAGCTTCTAAGCATGCAAGAAGGGTCACTCCACTGGGACACCAAGCACCATTACAAAGGGGTCTTTTTTATTCTGTAGTAGAGTATCATTGTAAAAAGCTTTCCAGCAGACAGTACCACTTCTCTCCTCTGACATACCATCATCTCAACCAAACAGTACCAGCTATACACAAACACTTAGATAACACATCACATTTAAAAGCTGAAAAGGACAGGCAAGTCAAAAGAGGAAAAAAATAATAGCATTTTCAAGGAAAAAGTGTAGAGTGCTCATGTAATTTTGAAGACTAAGAATTAAGTTTGCTAAGATTTGATTACACCATTTATATTTTTATTCTAGGCTGGTCTAAAGAATAAGTGAGGTAGAATCATTGAGATGAATCTTGTAATTTTTTTTTTTCACTTCACATGAAGTCATATTGTGCCCTTTGTAAATTAGAAAAGAAGTGCTATTCTACCACTTTTTATGTTTTATCTTTGCAAGTGTCCAGAATACATGGAAAAAACTGACTGGCATTTATTTGAAGATAACCTCAAATCACAAGACTGATGGGACAAAAACAGGTAAGGCATATGCACAATTACTTAGTGGACTACCTAACTTTTAAAATGTATCTGTCAAAGGACATCACTACAACTTACAACCTTTGTACACAGAGATCTCAGAAAGCAGCAAACCACAGCAGCAACAGAGTAACACAGAAACACAGCAAAATACTACAATACCCACATGAAAGGGAAAAATAATGGGGAAAGGTGTTTAACTACCCCATTTGGTATTAAACCACCAGAGAAGTCATTCTGTTTTCTCCAATCCCTTCTATCTATGGCCCTGCTCTACTTCTGCATTTATGAAACAAGCTGCTAACAGTAATCCAAGAGCCATAGCATTTGTATCAGTCATCAGTTTCTAACCTAGCAGGTTGCAGGGGACAATACAAGTCTTCTAGCAAATAACTAATTTCTCAGTGTCAACAAACAAAACTCCCTCCATGAAGCACTTAAAAAAGGAGAGGAAAAGAGAATAGCCCAATACAGCTACAGATCTAAAGAGGCTGCACAGAATTTGCAATAGACCACCTTTTCATTGCACCCAAAGTTAAGTTTTATGAAGTAATCCATAAAAATAAATGGCTGAATTGCCAAGACAGTAATTTAGTAAATTGACATATGTTAGATTAAGAAAATATACATGTATGACATTTACATTCTAGTGAGAGGACAGATTTATTATTAAAGTGCCTAGATATTTAATCTCTTTCCCATTTATTACAGAATCATATAAAAGAAAGATCTATTAGCAGAAACTGGTACCTGTTATAGAGAGAAACATCATTTTCTATCTCCCTGCACTTCTAGGAAGTGAATTATACACAAAAGGACAGATGACTATGTGACTTTTTTAACATGTGGTATCTTTACTTATCTCAAGATCAAGGTATCAGAAATCACATTCAATGTCACAACACATAAGGGACTAAAGTTACATTAAAAATGATGCTGCAAAAGTAAACAGTGTTGATAAATTGGAGCAGGCAATGCCTTCCTGTGATAAAACCAACAGAGTTAAGTGGTTACTTTTAACCCCTTTGTTTCACATACCTCAAGAGAAACACTCAAGTTGCACATAAACAGGTTAATAAACTTAACACACTTTTCCTTTCCTCCTTACTTAAACCATTAAAAAAAAAAAAAAATTAGGTACACTAAATCTGTAGTTTATGCAGAAAGAGAGGAAGTGTTATATGTGCCATTACATACAATGTCAATAAAAGCCTCCTTTACCAGTAACTGAAATAGTAGAGAGGTCCCAAAGAAAACAAAACTCAAGGAAAAGAAAGCTTTGTCTATGCTGAAAGGAGTTATTTTAAAGTTTTATCCATACAGATAAAGAACTTACAAGGCTTGCTTCTTTTTTCCCTGCTTTACCCAGTGATTAAGACATTTTTAATCAGTCACATACTCAATATGAAGCATCGCCCTTTACCTCCAGCTTTATTTCACCTCAGCTGGCTGCAGTCCAGTCATCTATCTAAAGTATGCTCCAAAATAAAGAAAAACAAAAGCAAAACAAACAAAAGGGAAGGAAAGGGAAAACTAGCACTATGTACAGGATAACCAGTTCAACAGGAAAAGCCTGCCTCCTTGTGGCTCAACTAGCCCTAAATTAGATTTCTCCAGTTCCTTCCATTACACCCAGTAAATCTAGTGAGCCACGAGAGTAACAGCCTTCTAGTTCATGGCAGTTTGGGGTTTTGGTTTTCAGGGGCGTGGAGTTGATGTAAACAAAAAACGTTTCTAAATGTAGAACTACCTATGAAAGTGATCCAATCACTCCTTACCAAAACACTGCTTTTAGCCTTCTCCTCTAGACAGGGTGGAAAATGATAGATATTCCACTTAAAAACAACTGAGATTCTTTACATGGCAACAAATGCAAAAGCTTGTCAGCCCTCTGGCACCTAAATCCGGAAGGTTACAAACCTAGGTTCAGCTGTGGCTTACCCTTGCAGGCCTCTCTGGATGTCATAGCTTTCACCAGTAAATCCCCATTCTGCCCACAGATCTCCTTCTGGGGATGCCTCTGAGGATTTCCCTCTTGGCAGCAGCAAAGCATTTTTGGCACTTTCAACAAGATGTAGACCTTCCTTTGTCCAGCCTGAAGGGCTCAATTACATGGAGCTACTTTCTTAATGCCTAGAAGACCAAGTTCTTTAGAAATCAGCTGGAGTTTTTGGCTGGTTTTGGTGTGGGGTTTTGTTGTATTGAGTTTTTTAATTTCTTTTTGATGTCAACCCAGTCACTCTATTGTGCAAGAGCTTAGTGGTTCAACAACTTAAAATCTGTGTGACAAATATACAAATTCACACCAGTCAAAGGAGGGGATCACATCAGGAAGACTTTGGCTTTCTAACCATCTTGGAGAAGCTGCCCCATTTTTATGCAAGTGTGAGACAGAGAGTATGAACTACTTTTGCTGTGGCTTAGGAGATTTATCCATGAAAAGAAGGGAACTTCCAGTCTCTACTCCAAAGGCTTTTTAATATAAAACACATTTAATGAACATAAAAGTAGACCACATTTTTTTTCAGTCTTACAATTATTAGGCTTTCAACTTGCTCTTTTCTCTGTCACAGCCTCTGTATGGGAATCATTTCTCTAACCTTTAGACATGTGAATCAGATTCACTCTTTCCAATCTACAACTCGGTGATCCAGCTGGAAAGGAGTCAACTGAACATGGCTCTTTCCTATTCACAAAAATTTTGATTGGAGAATTACTGGAGGGAAGAAAGGGGAAAAAGAACCCCAAAATATTTCTGTCCCCTTCAAGCATATCTTGAAGGAAAGGCTTTGATTTTACCCTTTTCTTCTTTTCAAGCAAATAATTAAAAAAAAAAATAGTTGTACACACCAAATTCCAGATGTGTAATACACCACTTCTTTCTACTACAGTTTTTATGCCTAGGCCCAGAATGAGAAGCATTGTACCTTTTTTTGGGGGGTTATTATTATTTATACATTTACCAGTGAGACATCTTGTGCTTTTAGACTTTTTCATGCCTGCTCAGACCCTACCAGGCCAATATACTACACACAGAGTGTGGACTGCACAACTCTTGAGACGGGCCAAAAACTTTATCAAGGCTGTATCATACCCTGCAATATTCAAGCAGCTTCACAGGTCTTATTAGAAAGGTTGTAAATTAAGAACCAAGACAAGCAGGAGCTTAGATTGACTCTGACACTATTCTAATGAGAAAATTAAGTCAGAAAAAATCACTCTTTTCTCTTAGTTAGGTGCACTCCTGGCAGAGGGCAAACACCTTCAACTCTGCTAAAGAGAATTGATGGTGTTCAACACATCACAGGACTGGGTGCCATATCAAACAAGTCCAGTATGTCTGAATAACATATTAGGTCTGTGTATGGCGAAAAAAAAATAATCCTTATGGAAAAACACATTTTCTGTTTGTACAACCAGATTTGTAATTAACATGCAAATTACTTACACAAATGAAGAACTATCCCCTCCTGGCTTTTGTAATTTTATAGACTGAAAACAGGAGAGACCACAATTTATTGTAAGTTGTGCTCTCCTATAAGCAACTCTGTTTCCATTATATTGAAATAGTGGGCAAGTAAAAAGGACTGTATTATGTCATACACATCAAGAAATTTACTACAGCAGGGTTTCTGCTCATAAGTTTAAGACAGTTTGTGTTTTTTTGCTTTACACCAGTGTCTGACACTAAGTTAATAAGCCTTTTATTCTAATTCAAAAGCTATTACACTACACACATCTTCCTCTACTTACATTTGCCTACCTACGCTGAAGCCTGGGATTAAATTTTATGCTTCACTAACAGAAAACAGAATCCTAAATCACCAATCCACATATAATAGTTAATTTCCCACTTATTTCTTGTGGTCACAGTACCTACTTTCTTCCTCGCCACAGCCTTCCCTTAAACTTCCATATTTTTAAATACAGCACTGGGCTTCAGCTCAGGTCTAGGAAACGTCTCATTTACTTGAAATTATTCCTTACTAAACTTTCCCAATTACCCAGACTAGTAAGGTTTACTAAATTTTGTGCAGAATGACACAAAATAATGCTACCGAAGCAAGTAACAGGTTCTCTGAGCTCTTAAAACCATCATAAAAACTGCTACTAATATCAATAATAAACAGCAACAGGTTCTAGCAGATTAAATACCAGACTCTTACTCAGAAATACTGGTTTCCTTCCTATTTTATTCTCACCAAGTCTTCTAGGTGACCTTGGGCAAATCACTACCCCCACACTGCAGTTCCCCAGCAGTAAAAATTAATTGAACAGAATTGCAAATCTGTCTGGAAACTCCAAATGTAACACACCATAAGAGTTAAAAATATATTTCCCTATCTGCAGATACATTTGCCTTGATAGCTTTTCTTTATCCCATTATACAGTATACAGCAGCAGTGTAAGATTGCTTTTACTTTCTAAATACACTCTGGTGGTTCTTCAAGAAAGGCTTTAGGCTACTGCCTTGCTTTCTATCACATGCTTGATTATTTCTGCCATTGTATCTTCTTTGAAGGACCAGGAGCTTGTATGTGGCAATATATACTCATACTTACTTGTAATATATTACAACAAAAGTCACTGTTGAACACATACCTAAGGTACAGAGAGAATTAAAAAAAGGACAGAGAGGCAATTATCAGTGAGCACTGACTCATTCTCTAAACCCTTGCTCACATAAGTAGCCATCCAAGTATTTGCTTTCACAGCCTGACACAGGAACAAGTCATCAGCATTTTTACAGGGAATAAATACACTGATGAACCAAGCTGCATCAAAGAAACATAAAAATATTCCTCTTTTTATATATCAGCTAGACCTACAAAGCACTATTTTCTTTTAACAGGAGGCAGTAATTCATTAGCAAACAACACCGTTCGAGTGTAGTGCACTTCATTCAATTGCCCTCTTGCCCTATTTTGGGTTTTTTGTAAAAAACTACATAATTATGAGATGCTTTACATCTTTCCTATTTCAAAATAGAAAACTTAAACAGCAGTTTCTAAAAGCTCTTGATTTTGCTAATCTTTATTGCAGGTGAAACACCACAAAAGAAAAAGCACTTAATTTTTCTAAGCAGGGACATTGGAAAGTGGCAACTTCGTCCAAGTCATGCCACAAAAACCCCTTCTGATTGACACAAACATGAACTGTGATGTGCTTAACTTCCAGCTGTGCTCCTGATCAATGAATTACTACAACACCTTGAAAAATCTATTTAATAACTTGATGGCCAGAATACTGAAAAATTACTCATGTATTGTCCGCAGGGAAGTTCTTGAACACTAATAACACTTGTAACATGAGCTGCTGTAAGGAGGAAGAGACAGACCTTCCACGCCATAGACACAAAACATGACAAATCCGGCAATTTCCTGGAATATTGCAAAACCGGTCGGAAAACGGTACCCTTCAGAGACAGCGCTGGCGAGAAAGGAAAGTGCGGTGCACCCGAAGGGAAAATGCATCAGCAGCTCGGATCCCCGCGTGCTCCCCAGGTGGGAACACGAGCCCGAAGGACTCCGGTGCCGGCGGGAATGCTGAAAGGGGCAGCCGCCCTGTGCCGGGAGCGGAGCGGAGCCAGGCGGGCCCCCCGCCCCGGGGCGCAGCCCTGGCCCTCCCCACCCTCCCTTCCCACACCAACTTCCCCCGGCCCGGGACGTAGCCGGCTGCAGTTGGCTCAGGAGCGACGCGACGGGGCTGAAATCGGTCTGAAGTCCACAAAGAAGCCATCTGCCCCCGGGAAGCGGGCTGGACAAGGGCGGGCGGGAAGGGGGAAGGAGCAGCCGGGGCAGTTTCACGCCGCCTGGGAGCGAGCGGTGCCGAACACATCCCCCCGGCCGCCGCTCCCGCTGCCAGCCCGAGGGCCCGCAGCGCTGCCCCCGGCCCGGCCCGCGCCGCCCCGCCGCCGGGCAGGGAGCGAGCGCACCTTCCCGGTCTGAGCTCTCACCTTCCTCCTGCCGCCGCCGCCGGCCAGCGCGGCGCTGCCGCCCGAGTACATGTAGTAGGCGATGCCCAGCACCCAGAGGAAGGCGAAGCAGAGCAGCAGCCGAGACCTGCGCCGCATCCTCCCTCCCGCGCCGCCGCCAGGCCACCAGGAAACGGCCGCCGGCAGCCGCCGCCTCCGCTCCTGCCGCCGCCGCCGCCGCGCAGGGTCAGGGGGCAGAGGGCGAGCGCCCGCCCCCCGACCAATCCCGCGCCGCCCGGCCCCGCGGGGGGCGGGCCGGCTCCGCCGCCGTCGCCATGGTTGCAGCACGCCGGGCCGCCGCCTCCGCCGCGCCCGGGCCGGGGGCTGCGCGCCCCCCGCAGGGCGGGCGCCGGCACGGCCCGGACCGGCGCCGCCCGCCCCGCCCGCGCCGGCCGCCCCCGGGCCGCCCCCGCCGGCCGCGGGTCTCCGCGGGCGCCGCCTGAGCCGGCCCGGGGGGCGGGCGGCGGGGGGGAGGCCGCTCCCCTCCCGGAGGCGGCGGGGCACCGCGGGACTGCGCCGCTGTGCGCCTCTCTACTCCTCGGAGGTGTGCCGCTCCCTCCCCGCTCATGCTGGCCGATTACACGGAGACTCTCGGTACCGCAAAAACTCCAGACTGGCCCCGGTCCGCGCCCCCCGCCTGCCGCAGCCCGAAGTGTCCGTGGCCGCGCTCCTGCAGCGGTGCGCGGCGTCCCCGCGCAGCTGGGCCGTGGGCAGCGCCCAGCGGCACCTCGGACGTGAGCGCTGCTCCGGGCTCGCAGCGGTCGGTGGTGGGTGGCCGCGCCCGCGTCCAGTGCCTCCTCCAAGGACCGCAATACAGTGCTAGTGTGTGGGTCTCACCTCCTTGGAGTTGTCTTGCTCCCCTACTCATGCTGGGTGATCACATAGAGGCTCCCTGGCTCCCAGAAATTCCAGACTGACCACAACACGAGTTGTGTCTCTGACTATTTTCAGAACGGAAAATGTGCTCTATGAAGGTGTTTTCCTTGAAGTCGCTTGAGGCAGGTAGCAAGGCAGGTCTTCATTACGCCTCAAAGATCAGAAAGCAAAGTCATGTCAGGACATGTCCACTGCCCTCTGCATGATTTTATTGAAGAGATTTTTCCATGGCCCTATGGGACACATTAAGGACCTGACAGCCCACTATCCCACTGAGGTCACATACCTGCTCCGCATGCACTTCTGAAGTCACCACTACAGCAGTGCCCAGTCTGGAAACATGGGCACCACTAATGCAGGCCTTAAGGGATTTCTGGGGGATTCTGCCTGGATCTTCCCAGAAGGGTGACCCAGTCAGGCTCTGCTCTTAGAGGCTGGTCTGTTGATATGGAGGCACTGCCTGGTAAAATGATCTTTCTACTTACCCAGTTCCACCCCTGAACACCCCAGGACAGACACTACAGTGCCGCTAGTTCACTGACTCGCATCTGCACAGCTCATGCTGCTCTTATTCCATGCCAATGAGTTTCCTGTTGTTCAGCATTTGCTGCTATCTCATCCCACTGTGAGACGTCAAGAAATGAGAACACAAAACAAGAGACGTATTCTCTAACAATTAAAAAGCACCTCTATTTCAGAGGCATAATATCAACTCAAAGGAGAACATTCCTGGTTTTGAAATGTTTTGGGTTTTTTTCATCTCACTGTGCTTTATCAATAGACTGTTTTACTCCCACGTGTTCCAACTGTACCCCACATTTCTCCTTGTCTCCATTCAAATGTCAGGCCTCTGCTAGTCCAGCCACACTAGTGGCTACACAGTCTCTGTAGCAGACTGCTCACCAGGCTGGGCCAGGATGTGGCCAGGGGGTCTGGCATAAATTCTGTTGCGTAAGCAGGAAAAGATTCAACAGCTAAAATAAATGGCATCAAAAACTCACCTGCTCACCAGCACAGTCATTCCACTGACAGTCTTGTCAAGAAGGTGAATTGTGTCAGTGTTGGCACTGGCTGGGCAGGAGTTGTCTGGCATGCAGAGATTTCAGGGGATAACTGCATACCTTCCCACCTGCCGGAGCACTGCTGGAGGGATAACATGGGTAAAAAGACAAAGGTCGGAATCCCAAATAAGTATCCATTCAGGGAGTGTAAAACAAAGAGATTGATTTCTTCAGAGCAAATGAATCTTTCAATAAACTGAGCATTATGAATTTAGTTTGGAGGGAGTTGGAGACAGACACCCAATTTGGGCAAAATACGAGTTTTGAAATCTAATAGCTAGCATCTATTTGAAGTGATGTACACTGGAGAGTATGGGCTGCCAGGGGACACATGTATCTTCTAGATAAGAGTTTTTGATTTATCCAGAGTGTGTTTGATGCAAGTGAGAGCAGTTCCTCCAAAATCACTGACTGTGACTGCATCTAAAGAGACACATGCACACACGTACACACATAAACACACCTCACTCCAAAGGTAAATTTCCGTTAGCAAGGTTTTCTATATAAGTCAGAGGACTCAGTTGCCCAAGCTTGGGAACATCCTGATAAACTCCCGTTTCTTGAGCTCTACAATGAGATGGAGAAGTAACTTTCCTGCTGCTGGGGGATTCTTTCACTGGGCAGGTCTGCTGAGGGAAAAGGGTACTTTGCATGACATATGTCCCCACAGAAAATATCATACACTTTCATGTGCTAACTGAAGCCATAATCCCATTAACTATACAAAATCTGAAGACCACTTAGTCTATAAACACCCTACAAAGCCTACAGGAACTTTTCTTGCCCTTTTCATAGTCTTAAATATCTTGGGATGGTCTTCCTGCAGCCACAGGTATTTTCAGTGATTTTAGCAATGTGCTTAGATAGATTTTTCCCTTTCCAGCAAAATTAGCCAGCCATGCATGTGCAGAAAATTCTTCCATAGCTGCAGATTTCACAAGCTTATCAAAATAATCCACTGCACATGCTCAACCACAGTTCTCAAAGGTTTTTAACTCAGTCAAATCAAAACTAATTTATTCTCAAACAAGCAAATACATGCCTACTTCAAGGAAGGCTATTTCCATGTCAGAGTTCATTTTTCATCCTTCTGCTGATAAATTACAGAAATGCTCAAAAAAGGTTGTAAGAGTCTATTTAGATCAAGAATTCTTTTTTCCACTCTTCTGATATTCTGAACTGGCTGAACCAGTTTTGTTCAAGTCTTTCCAAAATATTCACATTTGGACAAAGTCCCAGTCCGGCAGATTTCATCCTGAATCATTTATATTTCAGAGACCACAGAAAACACAGAGGTTTAGAATGGAAAATGTTACATTGATTTAACTCTAGGAAAAACTGCCTGTTCTATTACAATGCATTTGCATACAGATATCTCCTTACTTCAAAAGTCCTAACATGTTTAGTCAGCAAAGAAAAGCTGAAAAAAAAAAAATGCACTTCAATTAAAGGAAGGAATTCAAGAAAAATGTAAGATATTTAAAAAATATTTTTCCAGTGCATTTCAAAAGAAAATATTATCATATTTTAAAAGCAGCATTGCTAGAATGATTCATGGACTATAAATGCCTCTGTATCAAGCAGAGCCCTTTAAACAAAAGAGATCAAGCATTTGAGAGTACAAATGGGAGTGAAAATTACAGAAAGAATCATCAAAACTTTGCCTTTGATCTGCAATGCAGACTCGTAGATTTGAGGGACAGAATTGTGATCTAGTTAGCTAGGGTGTAAACCAGAGGGAACATCACTGAACTCATATGAAAGAGGGTACAAAACCAGCCACAACCTAATTTAGACAACACAAAAGTTGCTCATCCATTTGTGGAGTTACATGATCTAGTCAAAGGTGAGCAAATCCTTCTGCAGGGCAAATGGAAAGCAGTCCTCGCCTTCAGGAATAAGTGAGTCAATCTCTTACTCATGCTAGCAATCTTGTCCTTACAAAAACAAGAAGAAGGATTTTCAGATCAGGTCCAAAACACAGAAAATAGGTATAAAAGGCTTTAAAAGGAAAAAATATAACTGATCAAGATGTCAGAAACTCTTTACATGGAAGCTAAAGTGATCAGGTTCATATTACATTCTTTCAAACCTATGCAGTTATATCACAAAATAAATAATTTCTCCTCTGAGAAAGATTACTTATTAGCCTAATGTAGGGTGTTTTATAACACATAAATCACACATTGACATGAAATTTAAAATACATCTGTAGAGGATAGAGGCCTACTAATGTCTTGAAATCTTGACTCAGCACAAGCCCAGTATGTGTTTGTAGTGCTAGAATTCTGTTTGTCGTGAAAGAGCCTGATCCTGAAAACATTTATGTAAATGTTTAACTTCATTCAGTGCGTATTCCCATTGGAGTCAGTTGGACTACTTAGACATTTAAAATTATATGCTTATGGCTGAGTACTTGAAGGACTAAAGGCTAAGTGCAGCTAGCAGGTCTGAAAATCTATGTAGGTGTTTTGCAACTCCTCATTGCATAGTGGTAACAATGAGAAACAGACTAACTCCTCAGCTAAAGACTTGGGGGTCAACATGTCCTTTCCCATCTGTTTAGATGCCAAGAACTATGTTTGTTTAATTTTTCAGCGGAGTTTCTGATGCTACCCAGAGTAGGCAGACGTGCTGGCAATATCATTAAAAAGTGGCTTACTTCCAGAAAATCTTGTTACCCTCCAAGCATGTTTTTTGAACTGTTAAAACCCCAAGCAACAATATTGTACATGCACATGATACCTTGAAAACAGTGTGTCACCGTGCCTGACCACAGGGTTTGTCAGGCAAGGTCCAAATACATTCAGGCATTGCAGAACTAAAGCTCTCTCATCCTAGACTCTGAATTTGAAAAGATAGTATGTTCTCTTTTAAAGCATAAAATAATGGCTATTTCCTCTGATAACACTGCTTTTATGCTGTTTCCACATTAGAGATTGATCAACACATTACATCATGCTATGCAGATATTATAAACACTGCACTTTCTCACATGAGTTTGAAGTATCAGCTTAAGCCCTCATGCTTCCAAGGCAAATTATCCAAATCTGGAAGCCTTTCCTCTCTATTAAATAAAGTTTAAGGTTCAACATTCCTTGGAGTAATTCAGTTCAACAAGGAGAGGAAACAGATTCTTTTCCTATGGGTGGTGAAGACAAAGAAAGAACAACTCAGCCTTTGCTCGGCCTCCCGCTAAAGATGGCAGAAGCCAGAACAAACTGCAGTCCCACTGCCAGCTATTCTTCCTGAGTCACTTTGCATGTTGGATTGAACTTCAGCAGAACAAAATAAACCTCTTGCAGCGTCTGTAGGCTGCTGATCAGATATCAAAATGTGATATGGCTCAGAAGTCTCTCTCATAGGAGAGTGATGAGAGATGAAAGAGAGACTCAGCCGTGGAGAGAGACTCGCAGAAACAACAACCTCACCTTTAATTGAAGTAATTTGACACTCCTTCACTGGAATTATCTGAATTCCGAAGGTCATAGCTGCCAGAAGTGGTAAAGAATGATGATCTACGGTCTGAGACGAGGCAGGAAATTCCATCCTTTCCTCTCAAGCAACACTATGTAGCAGTGGAGTGCAGCTGTAGTACTATAAGTAATTTGAGGCTAGGAGTAAACACTATGTGCTAATGCATAATACACAAGTCTATTTTTGAGCAACAAAGACAAATGGGAACCCATCAGACAATGGTGCTGTAATCTCAACTGGTGCTTTGTCCATTCACATTTATAATCCAGAGCAGTAAGGCTACAGCCAAGAAATTTGAGAGTATCTATGATACAAGTTTGCTACAGCAAAGCACGGAAAATGCAGCTAAATTACCCTACAATCAAATTCATAGAGATTAAGAAAAAAATTTTCCTTAGTCAAAGTGGTTTACCAAAAGCACCTCATGTCTTTACATAAAGATTTTCATAGCTAGATGTTGCATCATCATCAGCTTACCACAGGGAATGTCATAGAAAAAGAGAAAAAGAAAGAAAAAAATGTAAAGACTGAAAGAGGCATGGTAAGAGGGGAGGTGAGAGTACAAGGAAGAAACATAGGTTTTGTCTTCCAAAGCTGCTGCACCATCTGCAGTTTCTGAATTGAAAAGATTGATAAGTGGTGCAGATCACCAGCTACCCAGGATATCAGACCCATATGGCAGGGAGAACCTGATGCTTAGTGAGTGCTCAGTCTAAGTATTGTAAATGTTTCTCTTCAGTGATTGTGTATCATTCAGAAGGGCAGAGGAGAAAACTTTTCCTTGCTATACAATATTTTAGATTCAGCTGGATAGCATTTTCTTACTTCTTCCCCACTTCCCTCATATTAGGAGTTAAAGCATGTGCTTTCAGTCTAAGACATGGCAAACAGATCACCATTTCTCTGGAGAAACATTCTAATCAATGACAATGGCAAGTCACATCAGAAATGCCATCATGAACAGGCTGAATACAGCTCAGATGTCTTTGATTAATTTTTTTAATATAATTTTCCATCTTCATGCTATTGCCTCCCACTCAGGTGCACGTAGTGGAGCTCATGCCTCAAAAGTGGTGTGCTGCCCATAGCAACCTATTCCCACTGGACATAGTGCAATCTGACAGTTAGCAGTGCTGTACATCCTCTGCACCATGTGAAGGACACCAATCCCCCCACACCTGCCTAAGCACCACATCTGCTTTTTGCATTACAACAGTGGCTAAACAAATAAACCCCAGAGATATATTTTTATCAATGCTATGTATTGTACTCCTGGATATTGCTCAAGAATATTTTTCACTGTGCAATTAAGCACAGTATTTTCAGACAGCACGTATTATCAACAAATACATTAGTTTCTCATGTTCCTTTTGCATATTTGCCAATTTGCAAAATTTTGTGTTTCGATCCCTCAATCATTATAACAAATTACACAGGTCATCTCTATCACACTCAAGAATGTATTTCATACAATAGGGGAAAGAGATGTTTCTTTCAGTTCACATACTCTCCAGAAGTTACATATTGATTTCTCCCAAGTTTAATCTTTCAGTACTTTGGAACAGACAGTAAATAGGCTCACTTACCACAAGAGATGGAAATTGACCCCATTTGTAACCTTCATGACCAGTTCAGCTTCAAACCTTTATCATCATCTGCTAAAATCATGAAAGACTGTTTCTGAAAACAGGACCAAAACCAACAAACCTCAAGAAATTAGTCTTACACTCTTCCTCTTCCAACAGAAGGAGCCAGATCCACCCTCTACATAATACAACTGAACCACAATGACCTTGGCCCCAGTTCCTATCACAGAAAATAATTTGAAAGCAAAGCTGGGATTTCCCTGCAGAGACCATGTATTTTCCATTGCCTTTGTTCTTTCAAGAGTTTCAAGTAGAGGAGCAACTGTTTTCTTCCAAGGAGTTAAATGTCAAATAAAAGAACTTTCTCTCCTTGTCCTGTGAGCTGAAGGTGTGTGACTTTGTCAACTGAGGTTAATATCCCTTTTCACATTCTACCAGGCTTTTGCTCACTGTTTTCTCTAGCTTTCAAAACTATATCTGTACTAAGAGACATGCCCCTTGGGGAGAAGTGGTCAAATAATGGTTTTATTTTTACTTGTAGATTAGATTTTTCCAGCACATAGGGGTGTAAATGAGGCTTCCCCTATGAAAATAACATTTCTTGCCTCAGGAATTCACTGTAAGTTCAAGACAGCAATATTTTGTTCCGTTGTAATCTCACACACACTGGTGTAAACTGTAAATTGGGAGTGAGTCTGTAGAAAGCCAGGTCATTACAACAAGTTAAATTGATGTAAGCTGAAAAAAAAGAATTGGGTTTTCCATAGAGCTCCTTCTCTTAATGAAAAATGGTAATATACAGTGGAGAAAAGAAAAGCACTTCCAGAGTCCAGCACTTCAGCATATATGTCTCACCAAAGTATCACCACTGGAAATGTAGTGCATGAAAATGCTCACTAGCCACTGTTCCAAGGGCTTTTGTGCAGCAATGGGGGGATGACAGGGGTGACAAGGGTGAAGAAGGCACAGAAAGAGAAAGAGGAAGAGGGAAAGAGAGAGGGAGGGGGAGAGAGAGAGGGAGAGGAAAAGGGAGCAGGAGAGGAAGAGGCAAGAATTGAAAAAGAGAAGACATGCCCTTCACTTGGTGATGTATGGGGATGTAGTGCTTGGGTCAGGTAGCCCAGCAATAGGGACTTGAAGCTTTTGCACTGTAGCCTCTCACACATCACTTGTTAAAGAAAGAAACCTCACACATTTTGGGAAATGCTTCCCGCTGTGATTCTGGGAATAGAAAACTGTGATGCTGAACAAGAAAAGCACTGTTTCTGGTATCATAACTTTGCAAGTAGCACTTCAACTGTATACTTTTTTTTTTTTTGGTACTGTCTGAGTCATCCCCTCTAGATGGATGTCCCAGGACACTCTTACGGGAACAAATATCCTTGAGCGTACTGCCCCATATAAAACATTTACCAGCTATTCTCTCTGTGTCCTTGTCACAGAGGAGCTCACTAAATACTTGCCTAGGGATACAGATGTACCTGCAGAGGTACAGTGTGACAGTGGCAAGACAAATGTGCATACACTGTGCTGACCTTGACAAAAATCCTAGCAGTCAGCAGCAAGACCCTGTCTTTAACCTATACAGTCCCTGCCAAGCCTGGCAGTGCCTCACCTAAACCATTATTTGTCTGAGCCACCTGCCCTTTTAGGATCCTGAGCCATCTGCCCTTTCAGGATCCTGCATGTTACTTGTGATGGAGCAGCTGAGGCATGGAGTTCCTGCTGAGGAGAGGGCAAGGACAATGGTGGCTGGATGCTACAGACACCACCACGCCTGAAGGCAAGCATCCCATCAGGAAAAGGGCCATGGCACTACACCTCAGCCAGCCACACACATAAACAGCGCAGAGAAACGCAGTATTTAAGAAATATCTTCCAGTGCTCCCACACTTCCCCAGGACACTGTCCAGACACTGGCACAGAATTTCAGCCAGAACAAAAGGAATATCCTCAGTGCTTGAGTGTCATGGTTTTCCCTGCTTTCTGATGGGACCCTGCCAAAGGCTGAATGCAATGGGAAGCCTCAGCTACTGCAGACCCCTCTTAGCTTTTGTCTTTCTCTTTCCTGTTCCTGCTTCAGTTTTTCCGTTTCACAGATTTTGTCATTCTTCCTGACAGGCAGACTTCTTTTAAATTCAATAAAGGGCAGTGCAATTTCTTGCTTTAATTAATCACATATTTTCCGCCATGTGAGTAAATAATAATTAACCTGGCAGCTGGAGGTACCTTGGGTTAGATCATGATGCTCTGTGTTGGCTTTCCACAATGTTTCCTTGCTGTCCATGCTGCTTTCTTGGCTAGATTATTTCCAGGCATACCATGTGTTTGAGTAACAATAACAAACAGGAAAAATGAAGCAGTTCATAAGATTATTATTTTAGTTAGATTTTCAGTTCTAAAAGCCAAAAAACCATCAGCAGTCCCAATACACTCAGGAGAGCTGCTTTGTTGTTTTTTTTTTTTTTCCTAGTCACTAAAACATTGAGCTGTTATACAGTTATATCAAATAATTTGATAGCACACCAAACAAGTTCAGAATCCCACTGGTGCTTCAACAGCTGCATTTGATCAGCCATGAGCTCATATCATCACTCATGGAGAGAGAGAGGGGGAGGAAAGATGGGAACTTTGGATCTCAAATGCATGTCAGGGTCCCTCTGCATATGTCATTCTATTAGTTCTTGAAAAATTGTACTATGTCAATACACAGGAAAAAAGACTTGAAAGAAAAGGCCTCCAAGAGCCAGGAGAACCCAGACAGGGTTCCCACATCCCACACCCCCAGAGAAGGAAGTTTACTGGAGGAAACTTGAGGCAGTAGCTAATAGATGCTAGAGGACTTAGTGTGCTTCTGACATTCTAAGACATGCAGAACCAAAGGGCATGTACCTGAAAATATGAGAGAAGTCTGAATTTACCAGGTGGAGAGGTTTTACTTTCAAAGGCTAATAAAGTCTTTAGAGAGGAACCTTTCCAGTGTAGGAAACCCTGCTAGAGCTGTGCTTTTGTCCTGCATGCCCCATGGCAAGTGACATTATTTAGAGCTGAGAAAAGTTTGAATAAACTAATCAGTTGAGCCAAGGAGCCTTTTCAGTGTGTAATCAGTTACCTCCTTCCCATGTAAGCTCTCTGCCAAGGTTTTCCTCTGCTTCCTTGAGAAATGCACAGAAGCTTTCAGACTGGTCTTGCCACAAGCAGGGGCTTCATGGGAGAACTGGCAGCCCCAGTGAGCTAGGAACAGCAGACACAGAGCTCCCAGTCTCTGCCAGAGAGAAGTGGCTGCTCAGTCCCTCCCAGGGCTGTTCAATAGCTGTCTCTGAAACGGTCTCTGAAATGGTCTGGTCTCAGCCTCCTCAGAGTGGATGAGAGTCCACAGCACAGCTTATGATCAACATTTGCACTTGTAACAGGTACCTGTGTGAAGGGACCACAACCAAGTGCCTACACTGCTCTTAGCCCTACTGGGCTGGGATAAAAACCAGTAAAGAAGCCTTGGTAAAGCCAGCACCGATCCTGTTCCTGCTCTATGGAAAAGAAATGCAACATCGGTACAGAGGCTGTTGGCCCAGCACTATTCAGAACCATGAAATTTGCTAGAACCAGCCAAAAAATTTATAAATACAACTGGAATTTACTGTACTTTCAGTTCATTGTTCCATTTAGATCTCCAGGCGTGAAAACAATACCCTACAGAGAAAACAAAACAAAACAAAAATAAAAGCAATGAAACACTTCAAGTGAAGGCAGGGTGAATACCTTCTGGAAGTAAAAAGATATATTTTGTCAATTGATTACACAGATGGGAAAATCATACAAGCAGTGGCAAGGTTGACAGCAATTTGGGAGAACTGGAAGCATCCCAAAGGCTAAGGAAAGTATCCTCTTCATCCAATGCTTCTTGACATTTTCTCATAGACCAAGTTCACAAATTGTGCATTTCTGAGTTCAGACAAAACCTTCCAAGCTTGTCAAGAGTATGCATGCTGCAATTGCCAACCCAGAGGTGTAAGACTTCTAGCTAGAGGTACTGCCATTTCTTCTCTTTCTTTTTTTTTTTTTTTTCATGGAGATGGCTCTTGTAACATCTTGACTCCTGAGCAAGATGAATTCTGTCACTGTGCCAAGCCTTAACACTAGGCAATGGAGGGCAAAAATAAGGCTTCAGACGTGTCCCACTTATATGTCAAAATACTGCAACATTGACAAGTACTTTAGTGCTGTACATTCCCTGAATACTAAACTTCTTCTTGGTACTATCTTGTACTATACAATATGGCTTGTTTTATACTTTAGTTTGCCAGCATCTTTTTTCACTTGCAGTTAGGCTGGTAGAGGAAAAAGGCCCCTCATAAAAATTAGGAATGCATTTTCCCAATCTTTACTAAAGCAAAATAGTCACACAAACTGGGATTAGAAATCCTAGAGCTAAGATATATCCCCACCTTTTTCATCCTGAAGTGCTCTTTATCAGAGTTTAGCTCATTATTTATCTTTGCAAGGTTTAAAAGTACTATTTTATTACCTATCTCAGTATCTTCTTGCAATTCTCAGAGAAGATGGAGTGGAGAGAGCATTTATAAAATTTGCTGATGACACCAAGGTGGGAGAGGATGGAAGTAATTCATAAGATGGGATCAGAATACAAAAATATCCCAATATGTTGGAGAAATAGTCTAAAACTCTCACGACAGAATTTAGTAACAATGTATATGAAGCACTAAATGGAAAAATGAAAGATCAAATGCACAAATATAAAATGAGAAATCATAAAAGAGTTGGAAGGGCTGGAGAAAAAAAAAGGTGTGAGAACTAGAATATGACTCAACACAAATACAAGCAAAGCAGTTAAATCTCCTAAAAGACAAAACTCATATGAGATGCATTATTACATGAGTATCAAATGCAATAGGGAATTATTCACCTCTTCAATACACTGGTGAAGAGCCAACTAGTGCATTTGATCTAGCTCTGGGTAACTCTGTAAAAAAAAAACAATAAAAACATTAGACATTTATAGAATATAGCCTATCAGAAACACCTGTATAATTAGGTTGGTCGCTCTAGAAGCTTCACAGGGAGATTTAATAATAGTTTTCCAGTATATGAAAGACTGTCCAAGAAAGGACAACAAAAACTTACTTAGTTTGCTCAGTTTTCAGGAAAGAGTCCAGTGGATCTGGTAGGATGGCAGTTGGGTGATGAAAGAAAATTCAGAGCTGGCTAATAATTCTTAGGAACGCTTGGGACTTTGCTTGTAGAAAACTTTAGGGAGAGATCTGGCAGTCCTACTGGTATATTTTATCCCACTTGGAGCAGGGAAATTTTCTCAGTGGTTTCATACAGCTTACCAACATTCTCAATCCTATTTTATCCAAAGATCCATCCAGTTCCTTTTTGTCTGCAACAGCACCAAGTTGAAGCTGAGCTGCAGGTGCTTTTCAGACACTTCAACACTTTGGCAGTTACAAATTCAGGATCAGATACTTTTCCTTTCTCAAGTTTTTCTTGGACAAGCAGGAATCATTGTCATCATCCAATTCTGCACCATGCTTTCACATGTGCATTTTCCAGTAGTAGGAGTCCTGAGGGATTTCCATTCCCTTTTCTCTCCCTGGTGAGCTGTGTATGTTCACAGCTACATGGCGTGAGTAAACTCCAGTGGTCACACATACCCCCTTTCCAGTCACTCCTGGATCTTGCTCTGGTGTTGGACTCCACAGACAATATTTTCTAGATCACCCTGAATCTTTGTCCTCTGTGTAGCTGAAGTCAGAGAAGGTTTATTCAGGCTTCAATTGTCCATGAAGACCCTTAGAATTCAATCTCAATTGTAGGATCATCTCTGCTAAAGGCAAAGCTTGAGTTGTGGGATGCTGGGACCCCTCCAACCTGAACTATGGGTGCTGTGTGAACTGCTGCATGTGCTGTATCCCTGCCCACCAGGGCCCAGAAGATGAGGAATCCACAGCTTTACTGTTCCAGTTTACCCCCTGCAGGTTAAAGTACAGGCAGTGCCTGTGCTGCAAGAGGAAGGTACCACCATCACCTCAGCTGCTCCTGTCCTGGGGCGAGGAGCAGTGTGGGCAATGTTTGTCTTGGTCTCTACTCTCTTGTGTGCTGCTGCCAATGGTGTGGTATCAACAAGTGTGAGACAGCCTCAAATTACAAGATGCAGTTTGTCTGCTGGAGGATGGAGCAGAGCACCACACAAGATGATTTGCCTTGTTTCACTGTGGCTCTTACTTGTTCACAGCCCTAAACCCCACCCCCCTGAAATGCAATCAACTGAATAGCAGCCTCAGGCAATTGCACCTTTTTACACTTTCTAAGAGAATTACCTGCATAAAAGCTTCTGCATTTTGCTTTACTACCTCTCCACACTGATTTGGTTGTCTGTTGGAGCAGGGGGAGGATATTTTCCAGCCATAATGAAAACAATGCATGGTGATGCAAGGAAGATCTCCAGTCTGATGACATGTCTTTATTTTAGATTACTGGGGTTTTTTCAAACAAGATTTTAAGTCAGAATAAAGGAAGGCTCCTGCTAACTTGCTCTTGTTTGGCTTCTGATGCATCACCTTGAACCAAAAAAGGTCACTGCATGAATGCACTTAGGTGACTCCTAAACAAATCTCAAGAAAACTTCTGATGAGGTAGATTCACTCTTGCACCCAAATGCAGGGGCTTGTGAACACATAATTCAACCACCACAGAACCTACCCGGTGCTCCTGCCTCTCAGCAGTCATGCTCTGCAGAAACTGAAAAATTAAGATTTGTTGCCATAATGTTCTGGCACCATCCTTTCCACAGTAACATTGATTTTTCTTATTTCTCTTGGACATTCTCAGCCATCCAATTCTCCATCTACTTCACTGTCTTGCCAGATTCTTACTCCTCCTTTCTCACAGACAGGTCCTTCGCTCTGCAGAGCAACCCTCTGAGTTCACTGGTTTAACCACACTGAGCAGCAGATGTTGTGTGTAAGGACAGTAAAGTCTGGTTCGGCTTGCTTTTTACTTCTTTTACAGCCTTTCCTACAGTGTTTTCCTATCGCTAACTTCAACATTATTTTTAACTTTTTTTTACATCTTTCAGCATCTTCCCTTTTCTCCTTAGTTTCACAGGTCTTAATGTTTCTATTTCCTTTCTTCCTGTTCCACAATTCCCCCTCCCAGCTTCCCCTAAGAAAAATGAACACATGGTAAAATACTCTGTTTTTCTTATTGCTTCTCCTTTCCTTCTCTTCCAGTCCTTTCTCTAATTCTATCCCATCTTCCACTTACTTTCCTTATGACACCCGAGGATATGTTTCCTCAATTATTTTTGGATTTATTTACTTATATATTTATTGCTTTTGGCTATTGTCCTTACAGAAGCCCTCACATTTTTCACATTTCCCATCAGCTCACAGTTTTGACTCATGTTCCCTGGAGGTGGGGTAAGTTTCTGTTCCCTATCCCTCCAGCTACGAGCACACTACAAGCCAGAGTACAATTACAGCTGAAGGAACACCTAGTTTTACAATAGTTCAGTATGAAAAACAGTAGGACTAGAGCTATGCAGAGTTTAGTATGGACTAGAAAGTCTGTCCGGGATCTTAAATACTTGGAGCCTTTGCTGTGGCTCTGCTCATTGCTGTGACAAAGATACAAGGCCCAAGGGAGGTGTAAGCCCATTCTTGCACAGCGAAGTAGCTGTAAGAGGTACAGCAGGGAGCTGACAACCTCTATGAGCACGGCATGACAACCTTTAGCCACCTGTACATTTCCCCAGGCTGTGCTGCAGAATGCTCTGAGAAATGCAGAAACTCTACTGGGCTTCAAAGGGGGATATTCTCGGGGCTTTTGCAGGAGACGTGGTCCTGTCTAGAAATGACAGTGGAGAGAACTGTGCCCCCTTTTCTTATGTACCTTTCCTCACAACTCATGATACCTCAGCACATCTCTGCCAAGGGTTTGCCAAATGCCCAGGAATATAACCTTTCAGCTGCTCCCTGCAGAGCTCACAAGGAAATTCCCTTCACAAGGAAAGGGCCTTCCCCCAGACAAGTGAGACTTCCTGTAGCCTTTGGTGAACAGCATTTAGAAGTCCAAGCAGGGAGGAAGGTAATGGAGGTTAACTTTTGGCTGTGCAGAACCTCACATCACCAAATGCCCTGACTGTGTGCTATTCCCATCCAGGACAATTTTTATTTGGTGTTCAAAGGAATGAGAGAAATCTTGTGGTGTTTGCTTCCAGTAAGATACAGTAAGATAGTTTTTTCTGCATGTAAGAAGTGGTATAAAAGAAATAAGAGAAACACAATAAAAGAAAAAGCAGACTGGTGTGGTTTAGGAATAAGGTACTGGAATTCTCACTGCAGCTGATTTAAGTCCCAGTTTCTCAGCAAGGCTGGTTCCCCAACAGTGTTTGAATGTACAGTTGGCAAATGAAATAAGCTTGGTACCTAATGCACCAGGGAAAGCCTTTGATGGTAAGCCCCAAGGATAAGGGAGCGAGAGCCAGACTTGCCAGAGCGCAACGTGCCAGTTTAACTTGGCTGGGAGTCAGGCTCTGCATGCTCTTCTTACACAGTGTACAAAACCGAGCTCGCTGGCAATGCTCAGTAAATAAACAGCGATAACAAAATCTGCAGCAGGACCAAAAGGATACCCGGAAATTACTTGTGTGTGGAACTCCCTTGGACATGGCACGTTGCCTTCAGCACAGAGAAATACACTTCCACTGCAAGCTCAGAGTACAGTAGTTGTTACTTTTCACCAGTTACTGCAGTGTGATAAAAACAATCTGTGGGTGTGGTAGGTCAAATAGTATATAAATCACCAGTCAGACTACATTTAGGCCCATAAACTAAAAAGGATGGTATTCTGAAGCATTAACTATATCTGATTTTTTTCTTAGTGTACAGTCCAACCTTTGCATCTTGATGACCTACCAGACTTGTATATGGTACATCACTTGATTTTTGTGGGAGAAGTCTGAGGGAAATAAAAAGCCTGGAAAAGTGCAGAAGGCCCAAAAGTGTGTGTTGATGGAACAACAATCTATCTCAGAAATTGTCCTTCGTCTCCTGTTGTTCAAAAGTAAAAACTGCAGTGATAAAAGGGATTTTTAGTTGCTGCATACTGACATGCAGAATTTTTCTGTGGGTCTGTACTATTCTTTTGAGAGTGACTGCAGGGTACAAAAGAGTAAACTGCAGGAAGAAAATGCTGTGCAATAGCCAACAGGTAAATAATTCAGCACTATAGACAAGCAGATGAACACCAGCTGTTTCAAGCTGGTATTAAAGTATCTCAAATTGCAATTCAGTGTTTGGGATTGGAAGCTACTTGCTGTCAATTGGCATCTCAGCTATTCCCATTCAGGAACTTCGGGCAAACATTCAAGAGCCACTGCCTGGCTTAGTGCTACCAGAAACATTGCTGAGGAGAGGAATTGACCATCCCTCCAGATCAGCTTTGGATCCCCAGCTGTGACCAGAGCAGCACCAATCACAAGACATCCCCACAAATCCACCCAGGCAGATGAGCTCTGCCCTGAGCCAGCAGGACCTCTGAGCCCCTGGTGTGCACCTTGAAGGGTGATATTGATGACTTGCAGTTGTAATGGACTCAAGCTTGCCCCTGCCATAGATAGGGAATTATCTGAATTCCCACAAAATTCAGTTGGAGGCAAGGTGAAACCACAGGATCATGTTGGCCCTGCTGTGATGATAAGAAAATACTGTGTGATTGTTATTAATACTATAGCTAGACAAGAATCATGCTGTCATACAAGCACCAAGGGAAAAAGTGTCTGAATCAAATACATTTAAATCATATTTAAGGGAAATCATGAAGTGCAAGAAGAAGACCTATAAGGAAGAAATTGAGAAATTAAGAGAAGGATTAGAAATTATAAGATGCTTGTGTTCTGGGCACAAGTAATTTTATCTTTAGAAGATACAATTAGGAAATACTGAAACCATGTGATTAACATCTAATAAAAATTTACTCAAAACAGTTGAACTGTACTTCACAAACAACATGAGATTTGCAGAAGATGAAATGGTATTTTTACAAATGTGTTACTGAAGTTTATTCTGGGTATAGCAGAGAGCAAGAAAAAAGGACAAAAGCTAACTGCTGGAATGGAAAATCACTCATTATCCAGTCTTGTCTTCCATCACTACATAGAGAGGAATATTTATCCCCTGTTGATCTTCTTCAGGTGATTTCTCGCCTGTTCATCCTGCTGACATAAAAGCCACCAGCTACAATATATTAATAGGTCTGGACCAGATGACATGTGTCTTAAAAATTGAGCCTTCACATCAGCAGTTAAAAACAGCTTCTCAGAAAACATCTGACAGAGGGAACAAACCTGGGATCCTCTGTATGTTAATTTTTTTCTTTCCAAAAACCCAGGCACGGGCAGAGAGGGTGTGTCATATAACCCACTCCACAGAGGTGAGTCCTTCTATTTCTGGGGTTTGCCATGACTGGAAAACAGGGCATAGCTGATATGTGTCATGGACACATCCTTCCAGTCCAGGAAGACTGTGTGGGTGAAACACAGTGCTGAAAGAAAGTTGGATCTAGGGCTTGTGGTACTTGGATTTTCAGTGTGGTGTGTAGTGTGTATTTTGAGGAGGAAGAAAATGAAAAACAGCTCCAGGTTTAGATAAAATGGACTGTAAAAAATAGAGATTTTGTGAAATGAATAACAGTCCATCCACAATTAATTTCCATTAAATATTTTGTTTTATCTGAAATAAAAGTTTGTTTCCATCTCAAATTATGTTGCATAACTAAAAAAAAAAAAAACAAAAAAAAAACAGGATTTTCCTAAACAAAATAAAATCATGAATACTGAAGAGGTGCTCCTCTTCATGCATGCAACCACTCTTACCCTCTGTGCATCACATAGAGGCTTACAACACAATCTTACTGGGGGCTACAGAGTTGGTTGCCAAATGCTTCCCTGTTCTGTTCTGTATGAGCAGTTACTGACTTTTCAGGGGGTGGCATTCAAATAGCTCTCTCAAACAAACATTTAATTCAAAAGTACTTAAAATATGACTCAGGTCCCCTGCTGTGATGTTCTAGATGTAGTTTCCAACAGCAAAACTGTCATTGTTCTTACCAGCCTTCTAACATTCTGCAGTGAAGATTCTTCTGTCTGAGTTGGCTGGGTTTGAACCCCATTATTTGCAGCACAGCAGTAGCAAACACTGCATTCTCGGTGTCATCCTATTGCAAGAAGAAAAATCTGTTTTATAATAGTACTGATATACATCTACATTTTAGGCAAATTTGCACAGTACTTTCAGAACTGAATTTCAGGTCTTGGTATGCTTCCAGATCACTATGTCTCTTCTGGCATTCATCAAAGTACTGCACTGTACTGACAGTCTGCCATGTCATCGTGCTAAAATACTCTAAAACTGAGGTTTAAGTACTATTTGCAAATTGAAACATGCAAGAAGAAGCAAAAAAAGTGAACTTTCCTTGATAAACAAGGTCTGATTTTCCTTAAAATTTACTGCAGCTGGAGACAATGTGGGCAGAAGAATGTGGGTTTGTTCATGGTGCTGCCTTCAGCTGCAGGAATGTGCTCTGGGTGTGTGAAGTGATGGAGTTGAGCATGAGCCAACACTAGCACCCACAGGCTTCTGGCTCTCACTCCCCTACTGAGGCCACCAAATGCCTCTGCTGACATGGACACAAAGGTTTTCACAGGAAAATCTTCATGGGATTGTAGAAAGGTAGGTTATTATCATGCCTCATGTCTGCCTCCAGACATCACGTGCTCTAGATGTCTTTAAATTTGGTTATCTCTGCAGCCACCTTAGGCATGGAAGACAGTCATGTTCAGGGCTTGTTGATATGGGGGCATCCAGAATAATTAAGTTGATTTATCTTTGGTAGGGGATTAGGTGATGACACATAATCAGCAGCAGATTAAACACTCTCATTCAGAAATAGAGAGCCCCTAATTCAGTTTATCTCAATTCACTCTGGAAGGGAGTTAGGGCTGTGACTGAAGTATAGGGAAGGCAGGCTTAGGTGCAGCTGCTGCTGTGCTCCCACAGATCTCCCTCAGCCATTTGGCAGGGGCTGCCAGCCCACCCAAAGTGTTGGGAAAGGAGGGGTGGGATAATCCTTCCTCACCCCCACATAGATCACAGCCCACATCCCAGGGCACCAGGTCCTTAATAGGATGTCTTGGGGTCTCTGCAGTGCCCGCACCACTGCATACTGCCTTGGTCTGGATGATGAGTTCCCAGACCCATCTCTGGAAATCCCCCTTTCTCCATCCCCTTTAGATATTTCAAGAACTGAGGTTCTAACAGGGTCACATAAGAGCCCAACTGACTGATTAATCTGATGCTGAGAATGAAATACAAAGATTTGGCTTTTGAAAGTTTGCCAGCAAAAAAATGGTTCTGAAACAGGGCGACAAACCCTGCAACCTGTTTAGGTGCTAGCTAACACTGCTGCACCATGGACTCCTGCTCATCTTTAATTGTAGGTATTTCCCAGATGATGAAAATTTGTTATTAAAACTCAGGCTGCTGTGTGTTATTTACTTCATACTACATATAGAAAAAGAAGATGTATGAAGGAGTCAGTCCTCTTTATCAGGTCCTGCGGTCCTGCTATAGCACACACATGGCTTTCTCCCAGGTGGAGGCAGCCAAGGATGCAGGAAGCAAAGAGGTCTTTTGGGACCTAGCCTGGTAGCCATAAGAGCATGCCCTCCATGAGCATGCAACAACACCCTTTGCTAAAGCAGTTTCTCTTTCCCATTTTAAATCCCATCATCTGCAATAAGTAACCTCTTTAGCCCAGCTGATGCTGATGAAGTGCCATACAGAAAGTGGCTCACAGTCTGGTACATGCTCTCTCACAAGCTGCAGTTTGCTTTCATTTAAGGTTGCAGTTTGGGTTTACTTTATCCCAACCAAAAATCAGCTGCTTTGCTTCCAGACACCTGCTCAAACTCCCAGCATAAGAGCAGCACCTGCCCCTGACTTGCCTTTTCCAGATGCTCATAGTGATGCATTGCACTGAATAATGGCAACTTTAAAAGAAATTGGAATCTCTTCAGACTTCAATTGACCTTAAATATAGGTTCTGTTTCAAAAATCCCTTCCTCAGCAAAAGTGGATGTCTGGGAGAATGGGTAATGGAATATGGAGCACTGCTGCCTCACCCTGTGCTTGGCAATTGCTGGAAATTGTTGCTGTTTGACAGCAACTTCTATGTGATTGTACACCTCTAGCAGTGATGCTCTTGAGTCCATAATTTCTGCTAGCATGCCATTAGTTAACTGGTAATGTTCCTCTCTGTCATGGCAGCTCACCCAGACAAATCAGCAGTTGAGTGAAAATCATTGTAAGCTTTTACAGTCTGAGAACTCATAGTTTGTAACTAGGCAAGTTTTTATTCATATAGATCCCAGTTATAGTCACACAGGGAAATATGACCCATAACCATTTGCAGATTATTCCTGTGACATGAATTCTCATGCCTGCTAGCAGTAAAATTCCTCTCAGAAAGATAGAGCATGAACAGGTGACTAGGGACCATCTGATAGCATTGTTTGGGGTGGCCTTACTGCTTTTGTGATATGTAGCTGTCTCTCATCTAAGTGAATGCAACCTTTATGTAGCTGTACATCACCTACTGCAAACAAACACTCACATAAACTAACACACACACCCCCCACACATCCCCCACACACTCTTCTGTGGTTGAATTCAAGAGCCCAGATATGCAACCTGTTTGTTTGATTTGGTAAATCTGAACAGAATAAGACTATGACTAAAGTTCAGTAAGACAAATAATCATATATCAGCCTATTCAACAATGCTGTACACTTTTTCTAAATATATATAGAATCCTTAGACAGAAAAATCCACACATATATGTGTAGAGACAGACAGGAAGATATCACCTGTTCATCCTGCTGACATAAAAGCCACCAGCTACAATATATTAATAGGTCTGGACCAGATGACGTGTCTTAAAAATTGAGCCTTCACATCAGCAGTTAAAAACAGCTTCTCAGACAACATCTGACATGTGTATGCATACATATTTACACATATATAGAATATTTCAAAACTAAAAAGGAGATTTAGTCACACAGCTCCTTGATGCTAACTCATACTTATGTCTATCTGCATACACACATGCACACTCTGCTGGTACTGTCAAAGCCATCTGCGCTTGCACTGTATAGCAGTTTTAGTCACATTTCCCAAGGATAAAAAATTAATTAAGAATTCATTCTCCTTCCACCTGCTTTCTCTCCTTGCAATCTCAAACTTTTCTGGCAGCTCCAAGCTTACCTGGAAATGGCTAGTTTCTTACAGAATCAACAAAACTATGCATTGAGACATAGGAGAAAGCTTCAATCTGTGTTGTGACTGAGGCAAAGGATGTGGTATGAACTTACCCTCACTTTAACCCACAGAATCTGCAAGAGACAGCAAATTTGAAAGTATAGAAATCTGAGGAAAATTAAATGGGAACTTTCATTCAAGAACCAGACCCAAAACAATGGGAAATCTGATTTCATTGGTTCCAGTGTTCATGGCACTGCTTTGTTTCTGTTGATCTGATGGAGGGTGTTCCTCTACCCATTTCTCTATTGGATCTTTGGCAAAAGTAATCATTCTGTACAATTCTGCTTTGACCTCTGTTTGTTAAGGTGCTGAATTACTCATTTGCAGATACATAATTTCAAATTTTGGGTGAGTGATACATACTTCTGTCAGAAGCAATTAGACCAGTACTTAACTGGAGTGGGGTGGGGGGAATATAGATAGTATAGTGATTATCTTTGGGTCTAGCAGCTGGAGAAAAATTAAACATTACAATAATATTTGATGTCTAGTTTCTTGTTCTAGATCCTCAACTTTGCTCCTTCCTGAAAGCAGAGCAGGGGGGGAAATTATGCATGACTTAGCAAAATTTGCTAAGAATGGAAAGGGAGGTTTAGAGCCCACACAAATTAGTGACAAAATCTCAGCTGAATCAGAGATTTGTGTGTCCTGGAGGTTGTTCCAGGTGATGATGGAGAGAAGGTGGTTTCATATTTCCCAAACCTTCTCAGACTTGGGACTAAAACCCAGGCCAAGCTGGGGCAGCACAATATGAATTGACTCCTGAGCAGCACTTTCCATATCCCATACTCTTAGAAACGCAGGGGACCAGGGACTTGAGTACAGCAAGGGGCTCTGATTGTGGATCTCTAAATTTGTTTAGAGTTAGACACCTGGACTTCCAAAGACCACTCCTGGTGAAGGAAATCATGCACTTCCACACTGCGTAAACATACCCATAACCAAGGGGTTTGCACATGATGGCAAGATAGAGCTCATTGGGATTCGAGTCATCTCACTCCCATTAATCATGTTAATAATTGAAAACATATGTTCAGCTTGAAAGCACAGCAAGAGCGTCAGGCAACCCTACATGGAAGTGCATTGTTATCCAATTCTAATGATTCTCATTAACATACCTTTGCCTATCTCAAAGAGAAAACCCTCCCACCAAAATCAGGTATAGAATTTGCTGTCAACTTCATCTGTTGCAACCTGACAAAACCCTTCCACAGCCACTTGTTTCACCTTAGAAAGTCTTTTTCAGTTAAGTCTGTCCCTCCTCCCACAGTGTAAACAGTGCAGGTGCTGAGCTCTTCTATTCTGATAGTGAACTGTTTGCACAGAAAAACATTCAGGCAAGACTACCAGCTGCAGGGCTGGTCTGACCACGATCTGTGCCTCCCTCTGCAGCAACTCTGTCCCAGGGACAGGTGCCACCCACAGCCCTGCCACCACGCTTCAGCCTGATGCTGGGCTGGGGCCCCTCAGGAAGACCTTCAGATTTCCAATACCAAAAATAGCCCAAACAAGCTTAAATATTCACAGACATTGATATTGCTCTCTCATTGCTCCCATTAAAGTGAAGACAACGTTCCCATTATAAACTTGCTTTGGCAGAGCTTGCATGATGGAATCATTAAAATTAATTCCAGGTGAAAATCTGCAACGCAAATTCTAACCAGAGCAGTGAATTTCAGAGGAAACCTCACTGCCTGTAGGCAGACAATATTCTTAACATCTCAGCCTTTCCCAGCTCCTGAAACTAAAAGGGGGACCTTTTGATTTCAAAACAGAAAAGCTGAGCTCTTCTTGGGCCTGGACACACTATCAAGTTACCAGTGCAGCTCCAGAAACCACACTAAGTTCACTGTGTGTTTGAGCCCTGAGGGAAGGATGAAGAAAAGAGAGTAAGTTTGGATACAGGTGGAAGAAAATATGGATTTTTTTTCTTTTCAGATGCACTTATTCTCCCAATGTGCATATAAATCACTTCTGCTGCTATTAGTAACAGCAAAAAAATAAGCCTCTTTGGAAATGAGTTTTGCAATCCTGCAACAGGAAGGCAGGAGAGAAGGAAAAAAAAAAAAGAAAGAAAAAAAAATGTAAAAGCAAGCCTTGTTTAAATATTAATAATATGGTTTACACAGACTTCAAAATCCCGACAACACTCAGGTTTAGATTGCACACTTAGTTCTCATCATCCCTTTTCTCCTCCTACACCCTTTCTCCATTGATCCATAAACTCAGTACAAGCAAATTCCTCCTACCTGGATAGAAATGCTCAGATGCTACCTCCATTTGTGCTGTTCCTTACTCAAAGGAACACAGTGCCTTGTGGGGAAGCTCTGGACAAGGAAACAGAGTGTGAAACAGAGGATCACAGATATGACATCCAACTAGTGCCACTGCTGGAAACAGGAGCCAGGGCAAGTTGGATCTCATGGCTGACCTGCTGACCAGCAGAGCAGAGAGGATCTCCTGACCTTTTTTCCTGCCTCCTGCCAAATGACTCCCCTCAGCAGGTACTGGCAAAAGCAATGCCTGTTTCTGAGCTGTACAGCAGCAGCCACATGGAGAATAAGTCTGGATCCTACTGTTGTTTCATCTGACTTGGGAAATGGGATCTTGCAGGCCCAATTGCACTGTCATCTCAATTTTGCCAATCCCAGAGCTGAATGGAGGCAATGGGAGAGGGATATTTCTGGGTGCTCTTTGGGCCTGAAGGAAGTAATCAGTGTTGAGATTTTTAAATTCTTTGCCTTCCAAGGGGTGCCCCACTGCTTTTGAAAGTGGGAGCTGCGTGCATTATGGACAGTCTTCCACAGAGTGTGAGAGCCAGCAGATGAACTCCAGGAGTATGAATGCCTACAGACCTCATCCTGCAGCTCTCAGCAGGCTGGAAGGGATTTCACCCAGGGCTTCCCTGGGGGACACTGGGGAGAGGGGCTCCCTGCATTCTCCAGCCCGCTCACTGAGGTAACCTAACCCTGCGCTGATCCGACCACTCTGGTATTTTTCATTAGAAAGTTTTGGAAAATTCTTTGGAAAATAGAGGCCAAAGCCTCAAGCAGTGTAAGTCAGTGTAAACCCCCCCCCCCCCGCCCCCCCCCGACATGTATCACCAAGGGATCTATCACGAGAAGTTCTTGGGATTACTATTGCATAAACAAAGTGTAAAGCCTTGAGTCAGGCCCAAGAAGCTGGAATCTCAGACACCTCCATCATCCCTTCCCCAGCATTCCTACACCCCAGTATGCTCAGATCTTTCTCTGTGTGCTTTGTTCAAGCTGTCTGAGCTGCTGAGCTCCCAGCAAAGCTTTAGTGGCATGCCTGGCACAGAGGCTTTTCTCTGCTTTGAAAGTAGCAGGGAGGTTGTGCATTGACAACGAGACAGAAGATATTCTAGCTGAAAATGCATTGACAAAACACACCCTGTGTAGGTATTCACCTCACTCTCTTACTGTGATAAAATTTATTTGCCAGCAGCTACTGGTCTCCCTCACAGTGCACACAGTATCTGGATTTTAGAGGGCATGGGCTGGGAAAGGACCATCTTGGGACTCAGCCCAAACTCCAGCATTGGAGGCAATGTGGGGTGAGATCTGGGGCAGGTGGACAGTCTACTCCACCCTGCAATACTTCTCAGCGTGCCATATAAGTTCAAGTCTTATGGTAAAAGACCAAAAGTTATTCCTGTGGGAGGCTATTCCCACAGAAGGCCCTGGGAGGAGGTCTGACACCAGCCTAAGTGGTCTGGGGGAGCAAACTGTGCCTTTCTCTGCAGAGGAGGGGGAACTTAGTCACTGCAGCTGACCTGGGAGAGAAATCCCTTTTAGCCCCAAAACTGGCAAGAGGTTTATCTGAGCATGCGAGCAAGGCGTACAAGCCAGGCACTTCTGCTATCAGCTTGGAGAAAAGCCACACTAATGATCTCATGTGGAGGGGTGAGGGGTGGTGTTTTGACAGAAGGAGCAGAATTAGACCCAAATTGTTGTTTCCTCTCTGCTTTCCAAAACTCCTCTCCCTGATTAAAACCAAACTCATAGTATTCTCTTCTTCCTCACGCTAAAATTTTGGCTATGTCTTTTCTTTTCCGTGTCTGGCAAAGGACAGAACTGCAAAGGCCAAAACGTTGAGTAAAAGATTGGGTTTTTTTCCTAAGAATCTCTCTCACTACTATGGTTTATCCCAAAGCTACAAATAGTTGAACAGAGTAAAACAGTTGAGAGGGAGATGATGACTGGGACAGAGACATGGATCTGGGACATTTTTTCCCCTAACCTTGGCTGTGGTGCAATGCTTCTTCTCCTGAAGACTCTCCCTCAGGCCTGAGCCAGCCAAGCATGTGAGTTTCCTCATGAAAGTCACAGGACTACACACGCCAAAAGCAAAACGCGTGCATAGCTGTGCTGCTGAGGCACAAGCCAAAGACCACTCTTCAGCAGAATTCTTCAGCGGAAATCAATGGGACAACACACACATTTAAAATAAAGGCATATGTTAAAATACCTTGCTGGATCAAGGACTTAACCTCTCTTTCTCACAGCAGAGCAAGCTTTTGAAAGGCTTTGAATACATTTATCTTTTTTTTTTCTTTTTTTCCCTGGCATTATTTGGAGCATCAAGACTAACTTAAATCAGTGTGTATAAAGAACAACTCTAATGGGAATGCCACAAGCCTAAGGGGATAAGGGTAATGAATGGCTAATAATTGCATTTACTAACCCCATGGCTTTCTCCATTCTTTTTCTCTTGACAGGAGGAGCTTAAACTCTTTTTAAAACTAATTTCTCCAGCATCCTTGCATGGATAACACAGGAAAACAAACAAGATTCAAATCATGGCACAATCACATGTACAAGCATTTGTCCCCATTTTTGATCTTCGCTTTCCCAAAGTGAGCCTGATCCTGTTTCCCATGAAGATCATAGTAAGAGCCCCCATTGACCTCAATGGAGGCAGAAAGACTAGTACACATTAATTCAATTATTCCAGCCCTCAGCATCCTTTGTTGCCTAGCTGGCTTTCTACCTGCCTACTCTTGCAGTCCTGTCTGGACAGGATTGGATTCTGTCTGCTCCTAGACCTGAAGCAGGTGGCACTTCACAGGTTACAGAAGGAAGCTGCTTCCAGGGGACCACTGACAGAGATGAAGAGAAACTACAGGTTACAATGTCACAAAACTCTCTCTTTGGATTCCTTCCAGTTAAGGGCATTTTCAAGAGATTCCATATTAATGTGACATCAGGTTGGCATGTGTATCTCTGCGAGGCAACCTGCGTGTTCAGAGGCACAAAGAGTTTTGCACTGGGTACAGATCTCAGGGGCTTGAAGACACCACTACCACCCCCAGCAGATCCCAACCCACTTTACTGTCTGGGTCTCACAGCTTTTCCATGGCTGCTCCAATATTTCACAGGGATCGGGGCAGGGCCATCAGGCTCAGTCAGTGACAGCTCTTTGTGTCAGCTGAGCGAGCCACAGTCAGGTGGGAGTCTGACACGGGGTGGAGAAGCCAAGCCTGGCTTTGCACTGCAGTTCTACTTGTGAAAGTACAGGTGATAGTGTCTTTCCATGTCTCTGTTTTATTCCCCCCAGTAAGCCACTCTACAGCACGCCTTGAAATAAGACCAGTCTTGCTTTCTCCTAATACAGGGTGACACACATGGCACAAGTCAGATCCCTGTATGAGAGCTGAGAAGCCTTTTTAGATTAAATTATTTCTCTTTGCAGATATCCTTGGGGTTTGCTGCATTTCCTTTTGTCCCTTTATCATTTGATTGATTTCTTTTCTTTATGCTGCATCTGACATTTTGTTCAGGGTTGCAGTAAGGAGCAACAATTTATGATGATGAATTATGGATTAAAAGAAAGGTTGGGCTATTTTGGAATCACTATTCAGTGTCTTCTGCAGGGACAAAGGAATTCCAGAATTAATTTTCCAGTTATCTGTGTTGTAGAAGAGGGAGAAGGAAGAGAGGGAGGAGAAAGCAAGCCAGAAGGATGTGAAGGCGGGAAGGGAAGGGAAGGGAAGGGAAGGGAAGGGAAGGGAAGGGAAGGGAAGGGAAGGGAAGGGAAGGGAAGGGAAGGGAAGGGAAGGGAAGGGAAGGGAAGGGAAGGGAAGGGAAGGGAAGGGAAGGGAAGGGAAGGGAAGGGAAGGGAAGGGAAGGGAAGGGAAGGGAAGGGAAGGGAAGGGAAGGGAAGGGAAGGGAAGGGAAGGGAAGGGAAGGGAAGGGAAGGGAAGGGAAGGGAAGGGAAGGGAAGGGAAGGGAAGGGAAGGGAAGGGAGAACAAAAGAAATACAATTTTTCCTGTTTGGAGCATGAGAAACTAGTCCACTCTCTGAGTTTTCTCTACTATGCTTTCCAGGGTACATTCTGAAACCCATGAGCAATTTTAGTTGTGCTTGCAAAAGTAGTCCCTTGAATCTTCTGGGAGATACTCACAGGAGCATAAGCCACCCAGCAGTTGGGAGGGTTGCAGAAGGCTGTCTTTCACTACCATAACTGAGTTTCCTAAACTATAACCCATGGGGGGCTCCATTGGAAATTTACTTAAAGCCAGTAACAAATATTTTCTCAAGTACTCTGAGCAATATCTGTATAAATGCTCCCTCACTTGGCTGGAAGATTAGGGGAAGAACATTTGCAATTTTTGTTACTTAACTTCAGCTTTTAATTAATTAATAACAGGGAGAGCTTCTGGGCTGGAAGTATGGGGGAGCTTCTGTCATGGAGTAAAAATTGCCATCTCCTTACACTGAAATTTATTGAGCTCAGACAAAGATGTCCTTCAAGATCTTAGAGGGAGGAAAGTGCTTTATAAGAATATGATGGTGACATTGCAACAGCTGGATTTTGGAGCAAAATCTTACTCTCCCTATTAGATAGCTTAATATCAATTTGGTTTGTTAATAAACTCTCAGCAATATACTCATTTCACGCTCCACTCCCCCTGTTTCTGTGACCCTGGCAATGCAGGCGTCAGACAGAGTTGTGACCAGCCAACTCCCCCCTGCCTGCCCCTACAGCTAATCTCAGCTGAATGGTTTCATTACATGACATGTTAGTGCACCAGAAGAGCTGGAAAGGCTGAGTGCTTCTCTAGGTGTACACAATGTAAAATCATTAGGCTGCTTAGGAAGCTTCCCAAAAGCTTTCTGTCAGCAGTTAGATGGCAATTACAGAATTAACTGGATCAGGCCAGGTCTCCTCCTTGCTGACCCAAATCCTGCCAACAAGGGGATACCATTTCAATGGAAAAAAGGTATCACCAGTCAGAGGAATAATATGAACATGAATAGCACATGGGAAGCATTTAACAGCTATCACAGCACTCACCTAACACCCTGCAAGTTTGAGTACTGCTTGGAGCAAGCTGAGGTCAACAGACCTGCCAATGACACTTGTATTGCCCTTTCTCTGCAAAGCATGTGGCTGAATAAAACTGTGAGGGGACGAACTTTCAGTTGCTTGTCCTGATGGGGCAAAGGCAGCAATGCCTGAGGGATGGCAAGGGGAGCTCTGGGGCACCCCACCTGCCTGCCTTCCCCACTGCCAGGGACTGTGTTGCTAGCAGAGGATGCTGGAGGCAGGAGGTGAGTCTTCCTGGCCTGTGGTTCACACAAAGCAGAGAGGTCCTCCTAAGAACTGCTTGGGGGTTTTGAGGAAGGACCCCACTTCAGTTTACTCTTTTCAGTCTCTATCCCTGATCTCCCTGCATTCCAGCCACTGCCAGCCCACTGTCTCTCCCACTCTGATGGCACAACTAATGGAGCTACTCTGGTCATGAGCATACTAATCCTAGCCAGATGTGTCTCCGAGTGATTACAAGCCAGACACAGCTTGTGATTTCATACTGGGCCACACACTTGCTGGGCTATTGCTGTCACTTCACTCTCACAGGCTAACCATCATCTTTCCCTGAACCATAACATGCATAAACCAGTATAATGGATAACCTCCTTTCCTAGCTTTTCAATCTTTCCTTGTCCTCTCTAGGCCTGGTCCTTTTGCACCAACTATCTTTCTTTCCAACATCATATCCCAAAGTTCCCTGTGCTCCCTGTGCTCTGCTTTTCCTTGTACCTCTGCCCCATTCCTTCTCAATGCTTTCCCTTGCTGCTTTTCCAGAAGCACTCTGGGATGCTGCTTCCCACACCAATTTGGTGCCATCTGTCTTGTCTCCTCCAGCCTCTTGAGCATCTTTCTCACTACCTCTTCAGCTCTTTAGAGTAACAGGATGAAAATCTCAAGGTCCACTAGCTGGTCTTCCTCCAAATTTGTCACTGTTATGGGTCTTTTTCACTCATATTTTTCTGCAATGCTTTTACCTGCACTTTGTGTGTCACCTGGAAAGGTCCTGAGGCATCCACATCTGGAATACCAAACTCAGCTCATACATAGAGTAAATGCAGACAGCCAGAACTATTTACCTGGTCCACAGGTAAAAAGGTAAAAGGTACCAGCCTGCCCCTGGTACCTTTTCTCTTGGGAGTGGCCAAGAAGGACTTTCCCAGCAGCCATCAGGGCAGCTGCAGCAGACAGTGCATTTCTGTCTGCCTGCTCTGAAGGCATTTCTCAGAAAAAGAGTGGTGGAGATCAGGCAGCAGTCCTGCCCTGAGCTCCCCAGGAATGACAAGAACATCATGGGCAGCATTCACAACCATATGGTTGGAGGGACCCTGCAGTCATCAAGTCTCACCATTTGCTAGACTTGCAGTGTTCCTGACAGATGTTTGTATGATCTGCTCTTGGATTGCTGGGGCTGGGGACTGCTCCCTGTCCCCAAGCAGCAGCACAGGACCTGTGCTGTCCAATGCACTAATGAGGGGTTGGGATTTAGAGTGCTAGACTGTATGGTGCATGGGCAGGAAATCCAGACAGATAGAAGAGAAATGGGTCTGGCATCCAGCCCACCCTGACACCAGAATGACATCATGGCCCACCAAGCTGGAAAGTTTGGGCTTGCTGCTCTCTATTTTTCTAGGCAAGAGCTTGTTAAGTGTTTTTACACTCTTTGCTGATGCAAAGAGCCATGTGAGTTAGGGAAAATGGTTAAAATATTCATCTCTGGTTTGTTCCATGAGGGAAAATCCATCATTTTACATTTTTACATGTTTTCTTTCATACTTACTCCTTCCAAAGGGAGAATGAAAATAAATAAATAAATAAAAAGACTAACAGTTGGGGGACATTAAAATAAAGCAGATTTTTCTTCTAATCAAATCCCAAAACTAAAAACAACCTTTTTTTAAAAAAATCAAAATCCAAAACTGAAAAATACTAAAGAATCCATCTTTGTTTCTTGAGGGGGATTTTTTTTGCCAAAGTACACTATTTGTCTCTGTATGGCATTCATAATAACTGCATGTGTTGCTTTGTGCTGGTAACAGACTCACTCATCAGCCAGCTCATCTGGGTGGGCACACCAAGCCTCCCAAGAGGCACCTTTTCAGCAGGTGAAAGACATGACAGTGCAGAGATTATGAGCAGGGTCTAAAAAGAAGGGTAGACAGTCCACAAGGAAGACTGGATAATGTGTGTAGCTACTCCTCCTGCCAGCATGCATCTGTCTTGTAAATATGGAAATGAACTCTTTGACACTCCAATTTTTATTCTTACATACAGTAAAAAATAAAAGAAAATCAATTGGCAATCCATAGAGCTGCTAAAAGGGCAGCTGTGAAGAAGGACAGGGTTTGAACAACTCAGCACCTAAAATAATGAGCATCTTAGAAAAATATAACCAGCAAGAATGCAGACAGTACTGCTGTCCAGGCTGCAGCTGAGTCCTGTCTGAGGGAAAACAATGAATGTTAAGTTCATTTTTCAGTCCTCTCCACCACTGTTCTGGGTGTTAACAAAGTGTCCTGGAAGGGAAAACAGTGCCAGGGAAAATTCTCTCCCTATTGTCCAGCTCAGTATCTGCTGGCTGTCACCTGACTCAGGCACCTCAAACACCTGGGCATCTCAAATTTCTGACCTTACCAGAATATCAATGCCACCCAGAGAGACTCCCAAAGCCACCTGGGGACCAGGTTTTCTCTGGTGCTGCCAGAGGAGTCCTCCAGTTCCTAAGGCACTCTCAGGTAGAGCAGTGCCTGGGAACCCTGGACCACTCCAGGTCACCAGCTGCAGCTATGGCACATTATCCAAGGGCACCTAAATTTTCTCTAAACATCCATATGGGACTTACTGGATCAAGTCCAGTGGTTTCCAAGTCCCCTAAAGCAGTATGGGCAGGTTAAGTTGGGTGCCTATGCAAATCAATGCAGAGCTGGAGATTGAGATATTTCATTTTCACTGTGAGTTAGATTTTCTAAATTTGTATGTAAAGTGCCCTACACACATTTGATGATACACAGACAATCATTTTAAAGCCAATTAATCTCCTCATCCCACATCAGGTACCTTCTAGTCACCACACAAAATTTCATATTCTCTGTATAAAAAATGTATGGCAACAGACTTGCCTGCCACATGCCTGCAGAGATAATTAAATGTTGATGCCAGAAAATATGAAGCTGGAGGTTGGCAAAATTTCTCTATGCCTTTTCATCCCTGGCTTTTGAGTTCATGCAAAAGGAAAATGGGAGTTTGGCAATGACAAGTGATTTAAGGGAGTCTATGGGAACTGTTTTTTCTGTGAGCAGAAAGGGAAGATTTCATTAATCATTTTATCTGCCAAGGCACTGCACTAACTTATGCATAGCCACGAATTTTGCTCAGCGTGTGATATTATACTACACGATTGCTGGTGGGTTTTTTTGTAAAATATGTTTTAGCTTATTGAGTTGCTGTACCAAATCATTCACTTCTCTGTTTTCACCCTCCTTTTTTAATACACATCACCTGCCATATATTATGTAAAGGCTCTCCCCATCTCACACACCACAAAGCAGAGGTGTAAATCCAAACATGAAGAAACAGAGAAAGGAACCAAAGTGAATATAAACATAAACCGGACACTGTCACAAGCCATGAGCAGAAAATACAGGATGAGTTTTAAAAGTCCTGATGGTTAGAAAATGGCCTGTTTCAGGTGCACACTTTGGGGCAGAGGTGGGTCTTGTGCAGAAGAAACCGATCACAGCAGAACCAATCCCTTCTCTGGACACCAGCCCCATGGTTTCTGGCCAACATCTTTGTTCACCACCTGCTCCATCCAGCCTCTTTGGAGAAGACAGGGAAGCAATATTGTTGGATGCAGCACAGGAACAAGAGGTTACTGTCTACACACACACATGTGTTGGCATGATCTTGATATTTATTTTCCTCTCCCTCCTTGTCCTGATGTTCTTAGTCTTGCTGGATTTCATCAGCTCTCTTGCCAATTGTATTTTTTGTAATTTCACTTGTTTTCCTCACATTTCCTCTTCCATGTGCTTTTGGCGACCTCAGCATCATTCCTGGACTCCCCATGCTTCGTTTTTTAATTGCTGCCACTGCTCTTGGCTTCTCCCTGCAGCTCCCTTCTTCCTGCATTGTGCAGCTGAGAAGGTGTGAGCAGCTTCTAATCCCTCCTTTTCCTCTTTCCTGAACAGTCACAGCTCTCAGACAAGGATGCTGCTTTCTTTGCACATCTACTTATTCTACCTGCCTGTGAATAGCCTTCTCTGCTTTATACACAGGGATTGAGGACATGGAAATGATATATTTTTGCTGTTCAGATATCATTAGGGACATGATTTGGCAAGGGATTTACAGGCAAGTCTTAATGACTGTTCTAAATCAGACTGCAAGATTCCACCTTCCTCCTTATCCTTTATCTTGGCTGGTCCATCACTCGCAGTGCAGGCAGCTGCTGCATTTCTTTCCTGTCCCGTCAGCTGGGAAGTCTTCTATGTCCTTCCTTCATGCCTTGGGGCTCCAAGGCTCTCCACCTAGTTCAACAGTCTTTTCTTTCTGAATCATGTATTTTACATAATATGATTAAATTGGCCAGTGAGGATCTTACAGTGTTCCTCATCATCTCACATCTCTTTTGGTCTAATACATCCATTTCCCTGGCTAAAGCAATCATTATCCTTCAGCAGGGACAGTGTTGCAGAGACCCACATCTCCTGCCTATATGCCTGGTGCATCACTATTGCTATGATGACTGTTGTTCCTTTATCTCATTCTGCTGTCTGGGTAGGTTTTATCATGAAAAGGTAAATCATTCAGGGCAAGGACTTCCTTTTTGTTTTGTCCTTGCACAGCATGTAGCACAGTGGGGTTTCAGTCCACAGTCAGAGTCTCAAAGCACTATTGCTAAGCAAAGTGATAAAAAGATAAATAAACCAAAAGTGGCAGTAGGTGTAAGCAGTCTGGTTTAGTTTGCCTCTTGTGCTCTCACACATGTGGTCAAAACTGAATGATAGTGCTGTTGCCAGTGAGAAGATTTACAAGACCTAGTAACTAGCAGCAGGGACAGCAAAATACTGGATACTGGTGTACACAGCCACCAGATGTGGAGTATTTACATAATAAATTCACACAGATTAAAAAACCCACCAGGTACCTCTCTGATTATTGTATTCAACAGGCTGCTCACAGCTGGGTTCATATAATCTCAGATGTCTTTCTAAGATTGTAGTCAGTGAAAAAGGCTACCCTTACTTTGACTACAGACTACAATTTGCCACAATAAATCTCTTCTGTCAGCACCATTCCTGTAGATCTGCTAAAAATTATGAAAAAACAGAAATATTGTTTTATGAAATAGAGCAAGGTCATGTTTATTTGACCGAGTTTGAAGTGGAGCTCTTCTCCTTTTTCCTCAAATACTTTTCATTTTCCTGGATTTTGCCTCAACCACTTTTTTTAACCAAATATCATTTCCCATTAAATTATACATTTGTAAGAATTTGATTGAGATGTCTGATGATGCAGAAAAAAAATTGCACTGTGCTCAGTTCACTCTCTTTTTCCTGCTCCTAACCAGTGGCTCAAGGGGAAGACAGCAGTCCTTTTTGCTCATCCAGCAGCCTTCAACAGGAGTGCCAGAGGTGTTTGGTGTCAGATGCCAGATGTTTCCTTCCTGAAAGGTGGTTGTAGTCAGGTGGGGGTTGGTCTCATTCTCCAGGCAGCAACAGAACCAGAGGACACAGTCTCAAGCATCAAGAAAAATGCAAGTTGGATATGGGGAAGAAGTTTTTACAGAAATGATGATAAAGTTCTGGAATGGTCTGCCCGGGGAGGTGATAGAATCACCATCCCTGGATGTGCTTAAAAAAAGATTGGATGTGGCACTCAGTTACATGGTTTAGTTGAAATGTTAGGGATGGGTTGAACTCGATGATCTTTAAGGTCTCTTCCAACCTTGTGATTCTGTGAATTCTGTGAATTCTGTTGCCTCATGACACCATCCAGGATGCAGCATATGGTAGGAAAAAATGTAGGGGGAAAAGGAGGAGGGAAAGACAGGAGGAAGAAAGGTGTCTTTTGACGTCAGTAAATATTTGAAGTAAGTATAAGATTGATTTTGCAATCTATCTACATATGAATCCATTACCGGATGTGGCTTGTTTGGTTTTCATCTGCCAAATCCAACAAATGCTATCATGGTGGAATTTGGCCATACTTCCAGGATTCCAGTAAAAAAACGATGGTCTAACTGTGGGTACTGAAAAACATAACAGCACAGCAATCTTCAGAGTTTATAGGAAGAAACATGAGTAACATTAGAGCGTTATGAGAAAAAGAGGGGGAAATGCAACCAATAAGAAAGTGTATAAATATTTATAGAAAGGAAATGTCATCATTAAAGAAAGGAAATGTCATCAGCATAGTGAAGGAATGAAAACTGCAGAAAAATAATAGGTCAATAAATAGAGCTCTTGGGAGAAATAAAAAGCCAACTGGATGTTTTCCTAGTCCCTGAATTAGCTAAAAACAAACCTGTGGAGGATACCTGTGGATACTGAGTCCAAACCAGAGAGTATTGAGATTAATGAGAGACTGCAAAAGAGCTTCTCCTGTAGGATACAGACATAAAGTACCAGACAAGTATGAGTTAATCCACAGTTAATATTGGAGATTAGGGATCAAACAGTTGGGCCATAAACTGTACATTCTGAGAGAATTATTTATTAATCATGAGACAGGAGAGTTTCTTGAAAGGCAAATGATATCAGACAGATGTGGGTTTTCTCTACAAAGTACCTTTCTTTTGGAAAGATGAGGTAAAAAATTGAAACATATTTTCAGTAAACTTCAGATCACACAGATGTGACAGCCAGGGGTGGCCTTGGAAAGCATGACCTGAAGGATACCCCTGGCTCATTCAGAGGTCATAGTTCAGTGTTATCAGTTCTGATTTTCTCATTGATAATAAAGAATGATGAAGAATGATGGTGAATTAAAAAGTAAAAATGTGATAAAAAATTTGGTGGGCTATAGAATTAATTTCAGATCAAGTTCCAGATTATTTCTACAAAAAAAAAAAAATCTTAAGTAAGAGGATGCTGGGGTGAAACATATTTTTTTTGCAATAATTGATAAATTGAAGTACTTTCTCTGTCAAAAAACAGCTACTTTTGGAGCCATGGTACTACTGATTTTGATATAAGAATAATGTGCAAAGCATATTTGGAAGTGATATTAAAACAGAGTTGTTAAGAGACATTCAATACTGTATGTCTTAATTAGTACAGTAACATGAGCAACAATAAAAGGCTCTGAGTTACAAATTAACAGCCATCACACCAGTCTTGCTTTTGCTGCCACAAATTGGAAGCATTTCTAATGAAATAATAAAAAACCCCCCGCTGATATAAAACACACACATATGTGTGTATGCCGCTTGGTTTTGTATGATTATATAATTAGGGAACATAGTATCCCCTCAAGGATATAAAAAAGAAAACTGTAACCTTAATTATGGCATTTTTAATTCCTTTTTGCAAACTGAATAATTATCTTCTAGTTAGTTTTGTTTTAAGGGAAAGTAATGACAGGAGTTAATGAGTTGCAGACAAGCAAACACATACAGAATGGGCCTTTAAGAAAAGCAGGAAGGGACAAGACAAACTGCAACCCTCTCAGTGATGTTGTATGTTTTAGCAAGAATTTCTAATTGAGGTCATTTCACTCACCAGAATTAGAACAGCAGCCAAGGGGAAGACAGAATATGTATCTAAATAATTTAAGGAGGATTATTTTACAGAGAGAGCAATCAGGAGGTGACACAGATATGCAGCAGAAATTGAGAGGTCAGACCATGCCGATGTGAGCAAAATCCTACCATCCACACAGACTTTAACTGATGTATGCTTGAGGTTAGCCAAGAACCCAGAGTACTGTGGGGAGCAAAGAATTTGTCAACCATCACATTTTTCTTGCAGTCTGGCTGTGCAGGGCTGTTTGTATTCTATTGATCTCTGGGAATGCTTTTGCCCTTTGGCACACGTTTTCCACATTTACAGGCCATAAAAACCAGATAGAGTCATAAGCCATGTAAATGTTGTTATAGAAATGGTATTTTTCATAAAATCAGAAAAGATAATTCAAAGTCACACTTTCCAACCAGTTTTGTGATTGAGAAATGCCTTCTCTGTCAGCAAGCTCCCCACATCAGAAAGAGAACATGCGAGAAACATTTCAAATGGCAGAAAACTTTCATTAAGGAGACTTCACCTTTCACACCTAGTCCAAACACTCTACCCAGAAAGGCTGGTAAAGTTATATTTCTTCTTACCTGTGTGAAGTCACTGTCAAACAATTATTGTGCAATCTTGAAAGGCTTACCTGAAAAAATAAAAACTATATCAAATTGGATTAACTTTTCTCATGGCTGGTGAAAGAATGTTTGTGGTTTACACAGCCATGAAACTATATGAGAAACTAATATCCCTCAAAACTCATGAAAAAGATTTGTGAAATTTCATTATGAAACTTAGTACTTGTTTATTTTTGGCTTTCATTTAGACCACTCCAACCACCCTTAACATGTTATGCATCATGTTATCTCCATTTGAGAGCACCTAAATGTAGGCTAGGAAAGAGTTCACACAGACTGTCTGCAAACCCAGCAAGAGAGTTTGGAACCATGAACTGGTGGGGAGTATCCTTCCCTTGGTTTCCCTGCTGTGGTGTCCGGACAATGCTGCCTCCTGTTAACTCCTTATGCACACACACACAGCACAGACAGGTGCAAACACTGAAAAGAAGGGTCCTCTCTCTCAAAGAATGGCTCATTGAGCCCAAACAACTTCGCATTTAGACTTCAGCCTTCTTGGCTTCCACCCAGTGCCTGCATCCAAAGAGCTGGGAGCCCAAATCAATATTGCCTGTAACTTCTCAGCTTGGCAATTGCACACACAACAAACAGGCACTTTGTGTGCTTCTGCAGAAAGAAACAATCCTGCACCACTGAAGAACATTTCTTCTGCCTTTCATTCTTTGATTCAATTGAATCCTAGCTTTGTCCCTTATTGCTGCTACAGAAATAACTGAGACAGAAGTGCTGTCTAGCAGTCCAAGCAGGAAAAACAAGCTAAAGTACAAAATTACCATCCTAATCCTAACATAATTTGCTTGGTCAAATCTGAATCCATCTCCCTTCAAAGTCAGAGAGCCTTTGTAGATGGTGAGGAATTAGGCTGGGCAATAAGGATCTCTGCTTACTATCAGTTTGCAAGCTAACTGCATTTAAAGTTATCTGAAATAAATTATTAAAATCATCAATGATAATGTTCTGGCTGAGCCTAAAAAGAAGGAAGCGTGAAGTAGTGAAGGAGGCAGCTCATTTATACAGAGCAATCCAGAAAGTTCATAACGTAGGAGCCAGATTGTGTCTGTAGGAAGAAAGAACACAGTGATACATAAAAGCTGGACAGCAGGACACTGAAAAGGATGAGGATGATCAGCCTGAGCACACAGCTTAACATCCTATGCAGCAGTATGGCTATGCAGCTAACATGAGAAAATACCAAGGAGGTGGAGGAATCCTTTGTAAAAATCCAGTGGAACACTCACAGAAATACTGTGCCCATTTCAGAGACCCATGGAAATGTGTTTGTGTGCAGGAGGGGTCGATGGGCCAGTTTGGTCTGCTGAGGTGTTCATGCGCTAATTCTGGAAGGTCTGTAAAAGAGCACAAAAAAAGTAGGCATATGTAAAATTTTAAAAGTCCATTTACTGAATAAAGTGAAAATTGTTTTTATGGAATGACCTCCTGTATAAAAGAGCTTTATATGCTTCTATGGCAACAAAGAGTCTGCAAGAAATCTTAGGAAGCAGCTAGATGTCTAGGAACTCCTGGTGTTAAAAAGAGTGGATCTTAGCTCAAAATGGAACTTTGTAGCTGCAGCTCAAACTGTTGGATCCTGTAGGGTAAGGAGCCCTCCAGGATCAGATTTCTGTTCCTGGTGTAGCTATGTAGGCTATGGTCAAGTCTCTTCTGGGGTTGCTGTTACTCAAAGCAGCATCCCCTTTCTGGAAGTGAAGTCTACTCGTGTTCTCCCTACAAGAACCACTTCAATTTTGGCTGTACTAAAGTACACAGTATTTGCAGGCTCCCACTGTAAGAAGTAATTTGTCTTAATGGTGTGCCATCATTATTCTCTCTCCCCAGCCTTCAATAATATTTGTAGATTTGCTTTTAAGATATCCATACAGCCAAGGGTTAGACAGCACAGGTCAAGAAAGCCAAGGGTTCCCTACTAAATATAGCCCTATACTCAACAGCAGGTTTTAGACCTAGTATGTTACCATATTTTTAATATGACTTGTTATTTGGAATAATTGTCAATTAAAAAATATGTATTACAGTATCAAATACCTTAGACAAATATGAATAAATTGTTCCAAACAACTCTGCCACCAAACAAATAGATGTGGTGCCATGACGATACTGAACAATTTGTTTCCCTTAAGGCTAAAGTGATCACTGTGAAATGTAGTTATTTTTTTATTTTTTTGCCTTTTTGTTAATGAGATTGCACTATTTTGCTCCAGCTCACTGTCTATGTCAGGCTGATATGTCTATAATTAACCAATATCTGAATCTTCTTTTTCTCTAGGAAAGCCTTTCTTGCATTCCCATGATTTACCAACTTTAATAGCCCACACATCTCCTCATCCAGCTCTTTAAAGTTCTTACTGCATCCAGACCTACTGGTTAAAAACAGCCGGCTTATTAGCTCTGCATAATGCCAAGTTACTGTTGGAAGGGAACAGATTTCATCTTCACCCTCTGTGAATTCTTCATGCAGACTTTTCAAAAAAACACTTGGAACAACAAGATGTATTGAAACTATTTGACATTTCTACATTAAAAACATGCTTTTATAGACTAGAATCATTGTTGGGATTTTTTTTTTTTTTTTTTTTTTTGTATTACCAGACATAGTCAAATCTTTCTTTTATTGCCAGTGGCCCTCTTACCTTAGGTGTTTTCTTGGTGTCTTGTCACTTCATTAAGATTTTTTCTGGTTTTCCATCCTTCTAATTTATATTCTTTACTGTCTCCTTTCCCTCTGTGTGTGTGTGCATTTGTATTCAGCTACATTTGCCTATTTCAAGCCAGTCTGGTTTTTCTTACCAATACATTTTTTCTCTTGGGGAGCTATGTAGCTTTGGGGCATGTAGTAAGCAACTGTATAAAAATCCCAATTACATTTCCCATTTTAAGACCATGAGAACAGCTGGAAAGAGTGCAATCAAAGGCCCTCCAAAGTGACCCTCCAGCAGCAGCCAGCTTACCTGGAGCACAAACAACAGAGCAGCACAAACACCAGTAGCACCTCCCTGTACCTCCCCTCCAACCCCTCCAGACCCTGCATGTCCTCCCAGGCTGCCATTGGAGGCCTTTACTGGATCTTTCTTCCCTTCCTTTGCCTGGTTGCTTCTGGAATATATATAGACTTTTAGCAGCCACACAGGCCACGTGGCAGGAAACATCAAAGTGTGTGAGAGGGCAGAAGAAGCACCTCTTTTTGTTCACTATGTCCTTTCATTCAGTGCCTCCCTTGTTATTGCACTCAGTCATTGCCTTCTCTGCCTCATTTTCAGTTGCATTCTGCCACCTCCCCTCCTCAATCAACTTTTTTCCAAGCTGGCAAAGTCTAGTCCATTTAATCACTCCATGAATGAAAGTGTTTTCACTGTATCTGTGATCATTCTTGTCCCGCTCTGAACTTTTATACTTCTTCCCCAAACTTTTCTAGCTCTTCTTTACTCATTTGGAGTTGCAGGGAAACAAAACTACTGTGATGTGTTGCATTTCAAATTGTTTCTATAGGATTACTTGGCTTTTAAATGTAATTGACATCAGGAAACTGGGTTTTTAAACTACTAAGCTTTCTATGTTGCTGACTTGGATTTTAGCTTCTGTGAATGTAATAGGGACACTCAAGCCGCCACCCCTGCATGTCAGAACAAGGCAAGTTTCAGCTCTGTGCCCAGTGCCCCTTCTTTCTGAGTTAGTGACTCATTCAGAGCTATATGAGGCTGAATGCAGTCCCCCAGACAGGGAACTGCCAGATATGGGTTTTGGCAATTTTAAGGAAATTTTGTGCATGCCTAAGAAAAACTAAAACCAGAAAAGGTTCCAGTGGAAGCTGCAAGAATAATCCAAGATGGGACAACCAGGCTTTATAGTAAAAGATGAAGAAAGCTTAGTGCTTTTAGCTTATTCAAGAGAAGACAAAAGGTGACTTGATCCTGACTTACAAACCATTATGAAAGGGATTTCTGGTGGCAGATGGATCTGTAATCTGGTGATGTAAAGGCATAATAAGATTCCATGTCTGAAAGCTAAAAGATTAGAAACAAGAAAAAAATGTTAGCAACAGGGTAATTATCCAAACAGCTTAAAGGGATGTACTGGATTCTGTAACACATAATGTTTTCAAACCATAATTAGCTGTCTTTTTAAAAGATGTGCTGTTGCTCAAGCAAAAATTACAGTCTCCATGCAGAAATAATCAGAACAGAGGATTTTAGCCTGCATTAAGCTACAGGTCAACCTAGATGGTCTTAATTACCCCCTTGGCCTCAAGATCTATGAATCTAGAAAAGTGGAGATAATGGCATGTGTTTAACTATCAGTGTTTTGAACGAGAAAAACTGGGAGAATCATGCACAGTAAATAATTCATTCTACACATTCAAGCCAATTTTTTGCTCATAACATATCTAGGGACAGATCATTAACTCTTAAATCTATTTCTCAAATATGACAGACAGCTATCTTGCCCAATATTTGACTTAGAGCTTGTAAGCTGTGCTGCCTAATTGGTTAGCTAACAGAAAATGGGCCAGTTCACCTCTGTGATTGATTAACATGAAGGCAAAGCAGACATGCATATTTAAACATTTCAAATTCAGTTTGGGTGCCCATATATAGGAACATTATTTCGAAATCCTTTTCTTTTAATCAAGCTCCACCATGTTTCCTCATGGTGACTGAGGAGTAGGCAGAAACAAATGTGTAAGCACCACTTAAAGCAGATTCAATTATTTTAAATGTTAAGGTCTAATAAATCCACAGTCACAACACTGTGTTGCTCATCAGTCATACAGGTCTAGGCCTAAAGATGCATTTTGTTTTGAAAATTAACAAAGTTCCTAGCCCCTTGCTTATACAGTAGGCATACAGTGAGCTAGGGGCTAATGTAATCAAAACAGCAAACACTGAAGATATCAGGTATTAAAAAGATTGTCTTTATTTAATGCAGGTTGATATTCAGGGGAGGCAATATAACATACAGGGAGAGAAAACAGGAGCAGGGGAAACTCACTTGATTTTCAGTTAAATACTACAAAAATCAAGGCTAGAGTGTTAAGATAGGGTAACCACAAAGAGAAACATTGAAACATCCGTTAAAGAAAAACATCTATTTCAAAGCAGAACCACTTTTGCTAATGAAACCCATTTCAATTATTTTACGACTGTGCAAAGACATCCCTGGTGGTGTTGAGGTGCATCTGAGAGTGGTCCAATGTAGAAAGAGCAGGGTTTCTCCAGGACTGGGGGACCATCAAGTCAAGCCTGTGATGCTGGACCCCAAAGGGAAGGCACAGCAAAAGCAAAGATCTGGCTGCTCTTTTAGGAACATGAAACAAACACGGCACCTATTGAACAAAGTTTTATTACCAAGCCTAGCAACCTGTGCTTGTTACCCCTCTGCCTCTCCACCCAGCACACACACCATCCAGCATAGTCCCCACACAGGGCTCATCCTGCAGCCAGGACCCCTCTGCATCAGCTCCCAGGCAGTGAGGCTAGGCCATGGCAGTGGCAGGGATGCTCCATCCTCACCGAATTCCGAGGGCCTACTAGCAACCTGGACCGTCAAAATGTGAATAAAAACTTGTTCCCCCTCCAAGTGCCAAGTCCTTGCTGTCTCAGGCACATGCACCGCCCTGCCAGGAGCTGCAATCCTGACGTGCACAGACACAGCTGAGGTCATGAAAGCACAGGGGAGTACCCAGACTGCCAGCAAGCTTTTACAGCCCACAGCAAAGCCTGTGCTTCTGCAGCATCAGACTTCCCAGGCCACCCTGGAGTAGCAGCAGTGTGGGCAGCACAGCACGTGCTGTTTTCCAGCAGCAGCGTGCAGATATTCCTCGCAGGAGCCGAATGCCGCAGATGATTACAGCAGCGCAGTCAAGGGCGATTAACAGCTGTTAGCCTGCAGTGAGCCTGTGAAATGAGCACAGTTTATATTACACAGAGACTTCAGGGAGCAGTGGGGAAAACTGTGGCAGGCAGGAGGGATTAACTGCCCGTGTCAGGGGCCATTTCATTTTTCACCTGTTAGATGGCTTTCCTATTACGTCTCCAGCCTGATGTGGCAATTACGCTTGTTCTATGCCTCCAGTTCAACGCCAAATTGGAGGAAATATATGGCTGCCCTAATTCCATGCACTTTCTAATGGGAGATGTAACATCAGTTATCACACTGCTCACTTCTGCCAGCTCCTGGGGGAAGTGGTACCCCCTGATGCCTGGTAAAAATGTGATGGTTTGGACCAGACTAATCTCTGCTCTGTTCGTATCAAGAGCTGTAAGAGCATCTGTGCTCCTGGAGTCACACTGTGGTACACAAACAAGAAATAATGCAAATTTCCCTTTTTGCAACCCATGAAAACAAACTTCTGAGTCATAAAACCTTTGAGATAACTGAGAAATACACATGCAGGGCAATGTTCAGCCAGCTGAGCACACCTCCTGCTGTCCTGTCTCGTAGTCAGGCAGGCTGCCTTAATGTCTCTCCAGTCACAGTAGCACACAGGCCACATATCTCAGCTACTTCCTGGTGTTTGGGACATACAACATCCAGGTGTCTGACCCATCGTTGTTGGAGCCTGTCCTTGCAGAAGGAAGCTGCATTTACAACTGCTGAAAACCACTGATGCCAGCAAAATCCTTCCTGTTGTCTCCAGCGACAGCATGAGGGCAGGCACATACCCCCAAAAAAGGTCTGTCTGCCCTTGCCCAGCAAGAAGAGCACTTACTGGCAGGTTTGCAGCCTGTTTACAGCCCATGCAATCTTGCAGCACTGGCAGTAAATACACAGGCTGTCAGGTCACACTTTAACTTATTGCAGTCTGAGCAAAATATATGACAAAAATAATGCCCAGGGCTCATTCTGCCTTCACCAGTGGTGTAAAAGTGCTAAATTTTTCAAAATTGATTCAATCCTAGACATGACCTGGACAATTATAAGTAATGCTGCCTCTAAGGAAACAGTCTAATTTTTTCCCAGTTGTGATCCAACCCCACTGCAGGCTGCAGATGTCAAAGGATTTTTGTGTTGCAGAAAGGGGACTGGGTGCCTTCATTCAAATAATTGGAGTGGAGTTGGCCATGGCAAGCAGAAATTTAGATCCATGTCCAGTCGAGGTCCACTGCAGAAACTCCTTCTTTCCAGTTCTCCCTTCACTTTCCTGAAGTTAACACAGATGGTCTAACAGGCCAAAAATGGGCCCTGGGAAAAGTCACCTCTCCCTCTCTTGCTCTCCCACCCTTCGTCCTTCATTTTCTTCCCTGGTGCTGACTCAGACCTTCAAAGCCTGTCTGAGCCCTTTTAAAACCACAAGGCTAGAGAGAGATGGCAGTAAAAAAATTCATGAAAGTTCATGGCTTCATTTTAGAGATTTTGAAGGGTTGTTGCACATCAGTGGCTGGACAGAGATGCTCAGGTATAGCTCACTTGGGATCTGTTTATCTACAAAAACAAGCATGCTATTCCCACCAGCTGCTGTGTGAAGGCCGAGGAAATTGAAGAGAGGAATGCAATACCTGTTCTTTGATTAGTGTGGTTTGTACATCAAGGTTTTATTAGCTTTTATTGCCCCATTGACTGCTGCCTGCCACTGCCTCACACTTGCCTCTTCTCTAACAGCCCCTCTGCTCACTCTGGTTTCCTTCCTCTTTGAGTGAACCTCTTTATTGCCAGCTCCAGCGAGATGATAAAATTTGGCATCTGTTGCTGGAAGTTCAGGTTTATTAGATCTGTTAAAAAATAATCTTTAATTCCGTAATGTGCACAGGGCTGGGTAACGACGGGGAAGCAGAAGGGGCAGCCCCAGGGTCCCTGTGCATGCACTGGGCCAACACAGGGGGCAATTACCATGGGGTGAGCAGAAAGAGGGCCTGGGAGGTGATTTACAGGCTGGCTGTAACACACATCTCTCCACCTACCTGTCCATGCATACTTGCCATGTCTACAGATACATGTTCCAGATATGCATACTCATCTCAGACAATTTCATGCCTTACTCAGTGCCCATGCCTTCTTTCAAGTGCTATTATTTCATTTATTACCCTTATCTTGGTCATTGTGCCAAAGCCTTTGAAGGCCAAGGTCAGGACTAGGTCATCTCTGTGATCTTTCCCTTTCTTCTAACCCCAAGCCACTCTTAGTCCAGTGTCTGTGAGTACTTCATGAGGTTTTGTGGTACACATGAGGGTACTTCATGAGGTTTTGTGCCTTCTCCTGCTAGTCTTACATTGAGCTGTTTTTCCTGTGTGCCTGCATTTAGGCTTCTGCCTTCTACTGAGCTGTGGAGAGCTCTTGGCACTCCTCCACAGGGGTCTGCCTCACCTCAATGGACTTCACCATCAAAACTAGTTAAATGCTAAAATAAATACCTCCAACTTCAGCCTGTTGAGATCTTGATTTTTTTCTTTTCACAGGTCCATACAAAAAGGTGTGCATAGAGCAGGTCTCTAATGTGGGAAAAAAACAATTTTTCTTCTTCCGTTGCCCTCCAGCAATTAAAACCTGGAAGAACTGGGATATTTCTGGCATGTTTCTCTCCAGTGTGCCCAGATATGTGCTATGATACTGAAAAGCTGCATTAAACTTTTCACATCAGGAAAAAATGTGTTCCAAAATGTCCTGAGAATGTCGAAATGAGAGATAATCACAGAAAGCGCTTTAAACTTTACACAGAGTGGTCAATGTTGGCAATTTGCATAATAACCCTGGGAAATAATCTATTATGCTTCATGACAGCATCAATAATTACATACTAGAGCTGGTCATTACAAGAGTTAACCACTGATTAATTAGTCTGTTTATATTAAAAAACAAGGTTGGCTTCAGTAACTAATAAATTGCCTGTGTACAGCTGTTACCAAAAAGATCTCTTGTTAGAAAATTGATTAGGTAATTTTTAAATTGTTTTAATTAAATTTCAGTAATTAGACTCCCCAAACTTATTTCCCTCTTTTTATGGAATGGGGAAGAAATAAACAGGCACCGAGTACATAGAGGTGATACGAGGCAACAAAAGTATGATTGGAAACCTATAGGAAAACAAATATCTATTGCAATCCTCTTGTCCTCCTAAAAGCTTGTAGGAATCTAGAGAAAATTAGATTTTAATTTTATTTTATTTACTTTGCCTTGTGGAGGCTTGGTGCCTACTTCACTCAACTTGGTGAATTCATAATAGGGACAGAAATGCTCAAACCGGTAAATCTTTCTGCGCTCACTCCATTTATTATGCAAGATATTAGCCAGCCAAGCGATGCTACGGGGAGCAGTTTACAGCTTAATCATAAAGTCTCATGGCTTCACAGTGCCAGCTCCTCTCTGGAAAGTTGCTGTTGGTCTTTTTCTGATTTCCTCTAAGGGAGCCTTAGCCTGTCCTCACCCTGAGCTTAGCAGGAAGCAGAGGGAGGGGACACTGTGCTTGCAAAAGGGGACCAGCACCCACGGTGGCATCAAGAAGGGTACCTTCCCTGAACCAGATTTAATGTTGACAGTATGACAGATCTAACAAAGCTTGGCAGGAAAGAGAGAGAAAAGTTCTTTTGTTCCTGGAAATTCAGTTATAGGGGGGTTGCTGTAAAGGGCCTCCTTAATAAGTTGCCACTTTCTCCATTATCAGTCATTACTGTGCAGCCTGCTCTTAAAGAGGGCTCTTGAGTTTCCATTGCACAGGGCTTCTGCATTGTCTCCACTACCCATAAGGTTGCTTTGCTAATGACTTCATTGATCCATACCTTTGCATGGTTCAATATGCTATTTTCTGCCACACTACAGTGGTGTGGAGCTTAGCTTCATGACAGAGCCATGAAGGCTCTAAGACAAAGACTAAGACAGAAGCCACTAAGATTTGCTGAAATACAGTTGTTTGACAGTATCCTGGCCAAGATTCAGCCCTTAACATATTTGCAGACTTCAGTTCTAGAAAGGCAGTAAAAGAACAAAGACAGAAAATCAGAAAAGCACGAATAATCGCATTCTGTTATCGTCCAAAGCATTAACTACCTGCAGCACATCTAAAATACAGACATATATATACACACACATACCTACCTTGCCTAGTATGAAAACAAAACCACCTAATCCATAAATTCGCATCAAAAGTTTCTTCCCTTACAAGACATTCAATTACATTCAATTTATATCCATAATCCACCTGTGTGGCTCTGCTAATAACACTTCTTAGAGCCATTTTTCCTTCCTCTTAAGAAAATGCAATTGCTTTTTAATTGAAGAACAGTCTCATTGGGGAATGGAAAACCCAGAGTTATATTCCCTGGAGATTTCAAAGCGTGCAATACAATCCCTAGCAGTGAGCAGTGTAAATGTGGATCTACTTAATCCCTGTTAATCCCTGAGTTTTTGAGCACACTGGTGTTGCAACATTTGCACCTCCCAGCTGAGGCGTCCTTGAGTAGACAGATGTGAATATATCAGAAAAAAGTATGGATGGGTTCAGAGCGAGAAAGGAGAAGGACACTCCAGGAGAAAAGATGAAGGATGCCTGTGCACAGGTGTTTGCTCCCTTGCAAGGGGAAAATCTCCACTTGTCCTTTTCAGCCACTCATTGGGAATCACTGGTGAGTGATTCCTGATCTTTATTTTCCCTTCAGTGATTAGTCCTGGTGAGAAGCCCCTGATTTTCATGATCCCATGTCTGAGAAGAAAACTTTTTTTTCTATTGGACACAGACCTTGCCTCATGGTCTGGACTGCCAGGGAGCTGGAGTGTGATGGACTGGTGATGAATTTGATGCAATTTCCCACCAGTAACCTTGCTGCGGCTGTTTTCAGCTTGTGTTAGTTGGCACCTACCTCTGGGGCTTTCAGCATAGCTTCCCCATCATGTCCAGCACATCCTCCCCTAGCAGCAGTGCCAAGCCCCTGACTTGAAGGAAGAACACTCACTGGAAATGATCCCTTCCAGCAGAAGAGAAGAGATAGGAAAGGTGGGAGGAGGTGCCACTGAGATCTGTGATGGCATCAACAGACTCACAGAGCTGCTGACATGGCCAGCCAAGCCTCTCACAGGACACCCAGAGCCTCCCACAGATACTTTTACCCTCCCTCTGGCTCCTAGTTATCCTTCTGTACACAGCACCATGGGTAATCCGTGTCTCATTCCGCCTTCATTATTAGGCTGCCTTGCAAATGCTTGTTCTTATCGATCCCATTTTCCAGACCTTTTTCTAACACCCCTGCCTCCAGGCAGCCTATTAGACCTCACACAGAAGCTGTCTAGACAAATTTAGAAAAACTTGGAAAGCACTTGGATGGTACCACAAGAGGCTAGGCAGGAAAGTTAATCAGGAAATTGCTGTCCATTTCCTCCACAGCACAGCTTGAATAGCGGATTGTAAATAAGGCATGAGATGCACTCCGAATAATGAAGAGAAATTATGAAAAGTATGAAATGGCTGATCATGAGATCACAATTTATTTTGGATGGTGAATGTAGGAGAGGTTCCCAGGCAAAAATTAGCATGCAAGTATGTAGGTACAAGATGAAAGATGGTAACATAATACATATGAAAATGGGAATCAAATTAATATTGCCCAGACAATCTTAAGTCTAACCATTCTTATATTCCAAGAGCTTAATTTTGCTGTTGAAAAATCCTCTTACATTCAGAGGATCAAGGTCTTATTTTGTTAATCTCTTGTATGGAAATGTTCCCAATGTGGAAAAGAAATTCAGTGACCAATAAAATAAATAAAAAGCATTCTATGTTTTTGTCATTTCATTGATGTTTGACTTGTCTGTATAGTGAAGTGTGGCATTTCAGACACTTTTTTACTTAAGAGCTTTGCTGAGCAAGAAAAAAAAATCCCAGGAAAAGCCTAGTCACATAAAAAATGTTCTTTGCTTTTGGTATATTCAGCATTTTTCCTGAGTAAAATTCAGTGAACACTCACATGAATAAAGTAATTGTTTTGTTTAATTGGATTGAGCTTGGAGAGGGAGGAAACCAAATAAATCTATAAGTGAGGACAGGGAAGGGTGGGAAAAATTCTTCAAGGTAAAATGAGAAATGGTAACACTCTCATAGAAATTTCCTATGGCAGAGTATTATTTTTGATGCTGGGTTGTTTTGTTTTTTTTTTTTTCCAGACTCACAGACTTAAAGGCAAAAGGTTGACTATCTCATTCATAACACAGCTCATAGTATTTCACCCAGCTGGTCCTGATTAGGACAGTATCTGAAAGTGCTGAAATTATCACAGGCAGACTCTGGTCCAGCTGAGTGGTGGGATGAGGAGGATCGTGGGGTGGGGTAGGCTAAAAGGTTTCCGTACTATCCCACTACCTTGGATCCATTCTGTGTCACACGAGAGGTCTCTTACTTGACTTATTCATCAGCAGTGAATTCAGCACAGACAGAATCCTTTTTGGGTTTGGAGGCTCTGGAAACAAACTGAAGGCTTAGAGTGCCCCATTTGGAATACCCCATGGGATGAAGCTGGACAAATTTCAATCCTTTGCTGCTTCTTTAAAATTAGAGACCCCATCCCAGCTGAAGGCAGCCTAACTACCAGTGTCATGTCTTCAGGATAGGTTTGACAGGGGTGGCTCAGATATAGCTTGGGATGAAACAGCAGTGGTTCAGACTGCCATAAGCACTACAGAGCTCCAGGCACAATTTTACACAGCCTCCTGGGCTTTGAGCTGCCATGATTTTATTGCTAGTAGTTTACAAATTAGCTGCATTAAGACTAGATCCATTCTGTTTATGATGGCTGCAATTGCAGCCCAATAGCTTGAGCAGCTTGATCCCTTTTGCTCTTTTAGGTCAGCAATGAGAAGGATAAATTTTCTGCTCTGAGCAGAGTCTTTCTGCACAATGTTCCACAGCTCAGCCTCATCCAGACACACAAAGGAGGGTTGGAGAATGGGTGCCTGGTGTCTATGTGGTAAGCACATCAACGCTCACATATTTTTGTGTGCCAGTTCATTTCAGGGCTATTGACTTCTGCAGGGATTTAACTTCAGGGTCAACATGAGGGTTAGATGAAAGGAACATTCACTTTGGTGAGCTCCTACGTAGGGCTGGGAAAGGAGACAAGACTCTTTAATGATAGCAATTATCCCGAGGTGCTGGCAAACCCTGTCAGTCAGCAGGAGGCTTTTGGCTAAAAACTAAGCAGGAGAGTGAGTGTGGTGGTGATACTTGAGTGCTCTGCACCTTTTAGTTACTACCTGTGAACGAGCTTAGGTAGGTCTTGCAGACTGGTGTCCTCATTATAAGATCAGAAGCTGCCAGTGTGCGTGTCATGTTGGTAATCCTGGGGGAGAAAGCAGAGACTGAGCTGGAATGAAAACCGCTCACCTTCGCAAGGATGCATCCACCAGAGCAGGATGGAAGCACATCAACAGCATGCTGTGATTTGACACAGCAAGCACAGCTACTGCCCAGGCTGGGCACCAACTGTGCTTGGAGAGGGAGTCAGGATGCAGACTTGTTAATCCAGCACATCTCAAAAGCACTATAAAAATAGGAGATATCTTATTTACAAATGAGATCTTATTTTTAGCACTGGGGAGAAAGGAAATGCAGAAGGCTGTGACACTGCTGTTCTCACTTGTTCATTTACCCAGGCTTCCCCAGAGAGACCAGCAGTTATCACAGGCGACTAGAGGAGGCTTGCAGAAGGAGAGCCAGTTTACACAATTTGCTTAGGAAAGAAGACCTTTTGTAGCAGTCAGAGCAGCACAAAGCTTGCTGTTCTCCACTTTGGGGTGAGCTATCTCAGGCAAATGCTACCTATTGAACAAGGAGATGAAAAGGACCAGATGGAAAGACAAATTTCCTTTTCTAGGATCCAAGAGAGTGGGTTGATGCTGTTGCAAGTGGAGATGAAGGCTGAGTTGGAGAGTGAGGATCTGGCTGCAGAACTAAAATTTGTTGGGTGGAGGGGGAGAGATGTGCTGGCCCAAATGTTCACACAGAAACTGTAGGATGAAGAAAGCTAAAGGTACTTTTAAATGTAGTTCTGACCTTCAGTGCAGTAACACCTGCCTTCCATCTGTGTCCTTAAGTCAAGATGTTCGTGCCTTAAAAAATCACAGATGAGAACACCCCACCCTATATTACAGTGAGAGGGTGGTATTCACTTATTGACCATGGCAGTCCACCTGTCAGAACATCTCCCTGACAGCACTGAGGCACATCCTCCCTCACTGGGTCCATCCTCCAGATGAGGACAGTCACAGCTTACAGATATATCAGCCTTCTCTTTGCCTGTGATGTGCCATTCCCCTCTGTTCCCATCTTCTCCTTTACTCCAGACCTAACGTTGTCCATAACCCTGGATCCTCCCCAACACTGACTGTTCCTTGCCTCTGCACCTTCCTGGCATGACTGCACCCTTAAACTCTTTCCTCAACAATTCCCACGTCCCCACAGGGTCATTCCAATCACATCTCTGCAGCTGGGAAGCTTTTCACTCCACACTCTCGACGATTGGCAGTGCTTCCGTGCTGCCCATTGTCCAGCACCGACACAGGCTGGAGTGCTCCCCTCCCCCTCTCCCGAGATAGCCACACTTCAGAGGCAGCTGCACGGCTTTTTATAGATGGGACTTAATGCCACTTGACGGACCACAGCGCTATTTCTGTGCCAAGTTAGCACAGCCTTAGTATTCTGCACGTGCGAGCGCTTCGCCCTAGACTAGTTGCTGAAATATAAATACCACTCAACCAAAGTTATTTAGAACTTCAGTTGGATCGACCTGATCCGAGCCAATTATTTTCCCCGACAGAATTAATTAGACTGCATATAAAGTGAGTGAGATGTGAAAGACAGGTCTGCAGAATTATTTATTCCATTAACAGTTGGTTTGGAAAAAAAGAGGCTCTGTCCTTGACTTGGCTGTGCCACAGCCTCATCAAGAAGAAGGAAATCAGGGTTTTCACATGGGAAGCTGCTCTGCTGGCAAACACAGTTCACTTGGTGTTAGTTTGCATCAACAAGCTCCCTGCTCTCTTATTTTCATAAAGATAAGGGCTGGCTGTGTAAATGCAGTTGCAGAATCCAAACTCCCTCCCTGCTCAAAACAACTGTTACTCAGACCTCTGTGGAACTAATTTATTGCCAGTGAAATGTAAATAGTTGCAGCAGGTACGCAAGCAGGCATTTCTTCACTGAGTATTACTTGGAGAAGTGCCAATCGGTGCCTGTACACAGAGCTGGAGGGAGCAGCTCTTCAAGCATGAGAGAACAGTAGGACTGGCTTCAAAAGCAATGATTATTTTATGGGAATTACTCCAGCAAGGTGGGAAGGGACTGAGAAACTGATTTTTTCAAGATCGAAAAACACACTTAAGTTTCCTTGGGACTCATTCTTCCTACAGAGCTCAAAAAAAAATGAGAGCAGCTCTGCAGCTCCAGTTCTAGTGAGTAGTGGGTTCTGGGGAGACAAACATCCCAGTAACTTAGCACAGACAAAGTATATTTTTCTTTTAAACAGAGACCATGAGGAAAAAGACGCAATTGAGACATAAGGCTGGGGCCAGTTTCTCATTCTCTGCACGGGGAGAGGAGCTCACACCATCCCTCCGATCCTCCCTGTGCCCATGTCATGGCTGCTCCAGTAACAGAGGCCTGGTTTCACCAGGGTCTGTAGGGATTGGGAAACCATCCACAGCCCCAAGAACCAACATTTTACATCTCACAGCCAGTGTACTCTGACCCTCTGCATCTGCCATCCTCTCTGACAAAATGCACCAGGGCTTTTCCTGTGTAAATCACCATCCCTGATGTTACAATCAAGAGATTGTCTCTTGTGGCAGATGAGTCACTTGCATCCTGTTCTTTTCTAAGGCCAGCTTCTTTTCAAACTCAGAGCCTAGGTGTCCAGCCTTATGGGGAGGGAGGCTGAGACCTCAGGGAAGACACCACCTTGCCCCTGCAAACAGCTTCACCTCTTCCTTCACCAGCTCTTCAGGTCTAACTCCTCAAGAGTTGGTTAATATGGAAAAAAAGATGACCTAGAGAACACGTAATAGTTGTAAAACATATTGCACATAAACTGCAATACCATCACCCAGACTGCAGGGCAGACCCCTCCACAGTGACAGAACTGCCCCTGCCACCTCTGCCGGGTCAGACAGAGCTTGGGACTCTGCTGTGATACAGCAGAAATTAAAGGTAATAGTTCCTATTTTGTGGGGTTATTTTAAGCACCATTGTCCTGTTTCTTGAAATACATTAATGATTTGCAGTTAACTGTGCTTTGGAGAGAAGGAATGGACTATATAGTCTCCCAAAATCTCTCCCGAGTTTCATAGCCTGGCTTGAGAAAGAGATCAGAGCAATCTTGAGAGGTGCTTGACTCCATTTCATACACCCTTTTACCTGCTCTAGAAGGCTTTCAGTGAAGGTAGTTCTGCAATGTCCTTCTCCTCCCCATGTTCAGGGTTTGCAGATCTCCTATAGGCTGTAGGATATTAGAGGAGATTACACCTAATCTTAGGGTATGTTTCTATATATTAGGCCAATTATTTCTCATCCTGCCAGCAGGAGACAAGCAGGAAAGTAAAAAACAGCTCTCTGTGTTGAAAGCTTTGTTATTCCCTTCACTTATCTACTTTCTAGACAAAACCAAACCCACTTATCTTGTGCCTTCTGAAACTTTTCCTTTTTTCGCAGCTTTGCCCAGATTGTTTCTGACTTGATATCCAAATCTGGCCACATTGCACCAGGTGGGATCTCAGCAGCACTGGGTGAAGTGGCATAAGTAGCTCTCACACTCTCTGCCTGCTAACACCTCCTACTCAAAGATTCACCTTTCTCAAAACATCAACATATTATTGGCTTGCTCAGTTTGCAGTAAGCCAAAACCCCAGCTCTGGCTCTTCTGTACTGCTTCCTCAGCATTTATTGTGCAATCTGTTTTTATGCATTTGATTTCAACATGTAATACTTCCAACTTTTCTCAAAATAATTCCATCTCACTGGGTCCAGACCATTCCTCCAGCTCATTGAGATCAGTCTTTTTTTTTTTTATGTCCTCCAATCTCATTATAGCTCCTTCCCAGCTGGGTGTCTGCCGCACAAGAAGTCTCTTCCATCATCCTCCATGATAATGAAGACAGTGAACAGAAATAGTCCCAAGGAAAAATTCCCCTGCAGAATCCAACTTGAAATGCCTTCTTATTTTGACAAGCAAACCAGTCAGTACAGTTTTTTCAAGCACTTCAATGAGACCTCATGGGAATTTCTTTTCTAATGAAGATGGACCCAAAAAAAGCATTGAATACTCCAAACACCTCTTCATCATGCTTTATTTGTTCTCTGTGTCCATTAAGTAATGGACCTACAACTCCCTTTGCCTCCCTCCTCCTTCTCACACAGTCAGGAGAATTGTTTTTGTTGTTTTCTTGCCTTGTTTTTACTATTTGTTAGGCTCCCTTTTTTTTTTTTTAATTTCAAATAACAACATATTCCTGATGCAGCTATATAGGGTTTACTGTAGATTCTGGTGCTTGTCTGCACTGCTTCACTTGTAATATAGACATCACCCTTCTGCATTTCTTCACTTAGAATTTCTTCCTGAGATTCTGCCTAACTGCTCTCTGAATTTGCTGAAGCATCCTTTTTTATTTTAAGACCACATTTTCATTCTGTCACACTTAGACCCTGATTTGTTCTTTGTCCTCAGTTTTAGAGGAAAATTAAACAAGACACAGAGAATGTCCAATTCTAATTCCTTATATTGCTCCTCTCCAGGGAAGAGATAGATGGGCAGGATAATCTGCTCTCTCTCCTGTGCTTGATCTGTAGATAAAGGCCTTTGACTAACTGAGTTGTAAACCTAGTAGGTTTTGTGAGCACACCAAAGAAAAGCGGGAGGGAGGGGAAATCCTGTTAATCAAGGCAAGGGCATCCTAAATTACATATGAGAGGGTTATATTTTAATTTGCTTTTTGAAAGATGGACATGACTAGCAGCAATCTAGGATTACTGGATAACTTGACTATCTGTCAGAATGGACAGAACATCATTTACTACATCCAAATCAGCTATCAAGGGAAAGAAATTTGGAATTAATCTAGTAGGATCAGAAATCATCCAGAGACTTCAACAATAGATGTGAAACACTTATTCTAACATAGCATTAAAATTAGAAATTAAAATCACTAAGGAAGTCAGGAAATTTGCTGAGCATGTACTCTTGGCTCACTTTGCATAGCAGTGCCCTCAGAGGAGGAGGCACAGAGTTTTTGGTGCCTGTTAACATATCACTGTCACTGTGATGGATGAGAGAAGCTCTTGGTGTGGCATTTCAGGAGAATAAAGAAAGTGTTGACTTTCTCATTTTCTTAATAAATAAGGGTTAAATTACTGCATAAAAAGGTTTAGAAATATTTCAAAACCTAATTTTACTATTTTATCAGTTTATAGAGGAAGAATCACATATGTGACTTTCTCAGGAACACTGGCAATGAGCCACATCACAAAAATACTTCTTTGCACATACATCAAGAAGAGGCCAAGTGCATTTATGACACATTTATTAATTCCTCCTAGACACTACAGCCACTGCTTGAGTGAGGATCACAAGCCTTACCCTGAAAGCTGTTGAGTAACATAAATAAAATTCAGAAAGAAATGTAGATGGTCAGTGATTTAACTCTGTTACCTGGAAATTTTGACAACCACTTCTGCATCTAGATACCTTTATAAACCTCAACATCTTTCTCCCTATCTCTAGCACCAAGGGTTTTTCAGATAAGGGTCTCAAATATCTGAGCAGAGAAAGGTTGTTTCACTTTGGAGTGAAAATAAGTGGAAATGTGGTCTCCTTCCAGATCAGAAATGCTTGTTTAGTGGTGACAGAGCACCTTTAGCAAACCTCTCAGCTGAGCTACAAAAAGGTTGGTTGTGGTTTTTCAAATCAGCTGTACTAATTTGGAGTAAGGAGTAACCTAGCTTTCTGAGGTAATTGCTTTTCTGTTCTCTTTCTCTATCTCTTTTTCAGAGGCCAGGTTTGCAAGGCAGCTTGACCTGTTTCTCATTTTCATGCCAAATTGCTCCTTCACTTCATCCTCTCCTCCAGGCAGAAAGAGGAGTATGTGGAGGAGACTGTCAGGCTGATGTTTCCTGACAGCCCTACAAAGCATTGCTGCTTTCTAAGGAAAATAAAGGCCAGCCAGACTGCCCTGCAAACAAAGCCCTACCTCAGGAGGCTGCCCGCCCAAAGGATGGGGCAGAGCAGAACTGGATCCAGCAGCCACTTCCCTGGAATGCACAGGCTTCACTAGAGTGGCACTGGAGAGAGGGAGCTGCAAAAGCTTTGGCAAGCCCCAGACCGTTCAGGCTGGCTGCGCTACAGGGGCACCAAGCCACTTCTTCAGCCCAGCTCCTCAGGGACACAGATGGCAAGAGGATGGAAGGATGTGCTGCTCAGGGCTGGTCTGAGCCTGTCCTTTGCTCTACTCACAGCTGGAGCACATTTGGTCACCAAGTCCTGCTAAACTGACTGCCAGCCACGCTCAGCCACTGTTCATTTATAAGAGAGACAAGGCCACAGAGACCGTGAACGCACGCCGTGAGCTGCTGCTCTGTATTTAGGTGACATTGACAGTGGGTCATTCTGAGGGCATGGACCCCTAGAGACGTTGTCAACCCTAAGATCAGAAGTGAAGTTACATCACGTGTGGGCTCACAGGCTGTGCTGAGCGTGAGGAACTAACCTCACTTTCCTTCTGCCGCAGAGTAAGGGCAGGCATGTGAATTATCACTCTAAAGTATCTGACAAGCTTCAGGTTGGCTCTCCAGCTTGTTCCTGCTAGGATGCTTATTTGCCCTTATCCTCTGGGTGCTTGGGTTTGATGCTTGCTCCTCTTGTAGAGTAATTTGCATTTTGGTATATGATTTCAAGAAAGAATAATAGCATTTTACATGTGTAAATGAGTATAAAGTGCACCAAGGAAGAGAGAATTAGACCCTCATCTCTTGAAAGAATATCAAAAAAAGGGAAAATTTGGACTTGATCCAAAGGCTATTTCCTCATTTTGAATCTTAAATGTTAAGAGAATTGTATTAAAAAGGATAATTATGGAAGAAAAAAGCTTTAGCTAAGGTTGTGTTGCTAAATATTCAAAATCACCTTCTGCACAAAATCTTACCCCTTCAAAAATCCTCTGAAATTAAGATAATGTATTCATTACAGTACTCAAAAGATTTCCATTTCAATTTATTGTCAAGGTTGAGAGGTTCTGAATAGGACTCCTGGGGAAAAGGGCAAGTTCTCTATTAAAAAGATAGGACTTTACTGCCTGTAAGTCATTTTCAAACACTGACTAATTTTGCCACAGAGTAACACGGTAGCATGGTGTTATTTAGGGTAGCTGTGATTTCCCTTGCAATTCCCATTTCATAGTGGGAAGCTGAGGAACAGCCGTTGAACACTTTCTTCAAAGCAACAATCAAAGGCAAGGCAAGCCTTGGAGAGGATTCCTAGACTCCAACTATGAGCATGATATCAATATTTCACACAAAGTTATCAGGAGCTTTCCTAAATGCCTTCCATGCAGTCAGAATAATCCTAATTCTGCCTTCTGGCAGTGAAAGGGTGAGTAACTCTCTCAGGGGGAAGAAGAACAGTTTCTTCATTTATGACTCATATGGACCATTTGGATCCAAGTGGGGTTTTTCTGGGGGCAGGGGATGTTAGCTGGTTTTTCTGGCAGGGGAGGGGGTTGGGGTTAGGGGTTGTTTTGCATTAAGGAAAAGCAATAGCCACCCATGCAAAAGATGCAGATTCCTAGAGAACCCATTTAACTGGCTGCAGTATCCATTGTTGCCCTTCCCTCATGGAGAAGACTCATCCTAGCTCCTGAGCAGAAGCTTCTGTGCAGTAAACTGACTTCCCATGGGTCTATGAGCCTAGAAGTGCAAACTGGAGGGAGACTGTGGCACCAAATTCAGTTCTGGGATGAGAAAATGTTGTGAAGTGCAGCTCTGGAAGCTGCTGGCTCAGTCTCCTATACGTTGGACAATGAGGAGGATGCATTCAAAGTTGGAGTTTGTCCAAGAATTATGCAGTAGCTGAGCTCTGAGTACAAAATCAACCTACAGACATGGAAATTTTGATTTCCTTAAAAAAAAAACCCTGCTATTTTAGGTCAAGAAAAAACTGTGGGGCATGTATGAGTGTGGCTTCACCACATAACCTTCTAGTCAAGGTGAGGCATCTGTCTCTGTTCAACTATTATTACATCAAGCTGAAGAGGAAAAATCTCCAAGAGGCCCTGAATCAGTCTTCAAGAATAAAAGACACTTGTGCCAAGTGACAGTCTCTAGGGAACAGACTCTGTAGTAATGGTCTCTCTCCAGGAACAGGAAGGCGTTTTGAACAGAAAGGTCCAGAGAAAACCTTGCTCATGGATCTGAACCCCAAACAGTGGAGGATTTCAATTTGAGCTGAGGGACGTCTTACATAGTCTTAATGATGAAAAGAGAGAAAGGGACTTTCCATTAACTCCTAGAGTTTAAGGCTGGAATTAACTCTAGCAGGTTAACCTTCTGCACTTCTAGGTCTATGGATTGTGCCCAGTTCCCCCTTGCTGATCCTGACCATCTGGACCAGTCAGATGAAAGGTTTGGTTTTTTTGGGTTTTTTGTTGGGTTTTTTTTTTTTTTTTGGGGGGGGGTTTGTTTTTGTTTTGGGGTGGGTTTTTTGTTTTGATGTTGGTTTTTTTTTTTTTTATTTCCAGTTTGCTAGAGGTAGAAGGTTAGGAGAAACACTCATGGCCTAAATCAGCAGAGACTCTCTAGTCTCTGAGATTCGTCTGCTAAGAAAATAACTAAACACACGGGACTGGAACACACTGAACTGTGTTTCCACAGACATTGTTTAGTCAGATCCAATCTGATTTTATGAGTCACTGCCACTTCCATGGTGCAAACAAATGGCCAAGTAGAAGTGGATGGAATTCCAATGGGTTTGCTAAGGTGAAACCTACATTCTCCAGACTTGGATTTGACTAAATGTACATGAGATTGATGAGTATTCTACAAAGAAAACACTCAGCAACATTAAATTTGAGGATGACCCATCCCTGGAGTTCAGGGCCACGTTGGACTGGGCTTTGAGCAACATGGTCTAGTGGAAGTTTTTCTGCTTATGACAGGGGGCTTGGAACTATGTTATCCTTAAGATCCCTTCCAGTCCAAACCTTTTTATGATTCTATGAAATTGTTCTGCCAGATCTCTGATGAGATCAATCAAAGTTGTACATGCTAAAAAAAAATCCATTGAAAGGATGTTCCCTACAGGTAGACAGAGCCTTAATGAAATGAATTATTTTCCTCAAATTATGCCCAAGGAGAAATTTATTACTGGGGGAACGAGGGAAGAAAAGGATCTCTCCCTTCTGCAGTCTCAGGATACTGTGCTATTTTTGCCTCTTGAAATCTAATTTCCATGAAACATTTCTGCAGAGTGCATATTTTCTAAACACGACTTCCTTAGCAGCCTTGCTAATAAAAATGCTGTAATTCCAGAATAAAGAGACAGTGCCCTGCTCCAAAGGGCTCTGACTGGGAAAGGCTGTATTTCAAAGGGATCCTACCACTGCCAATGCCATGGCATTGTAAGTAACCACTGCCCAAGTGGGAGTCAGACTGATGGAGGGAGGCTTAAGCTCCCGAAAGGTAGGTGGTAGGGATGGTGTATATTAACTCCAGGGGTATAGTCTTAGTTCACACCCAGAATACAAATACAAATCCACTCTGATTTTTTTGTCCCCTGTTGGCTCATGCTGATGCCAGATTCTGGCATAAAACAGTGAACAGCATTTGCTTGCAGTTGGTTTCAGTCAGGGGAGTTTACAATAATGATGATGTAGCTTGCAAAGCATTCCTAGAATTATGTGTATGCTTCGAGCAGTGCTGCTTCAATGCTCCCTGCTTCTCCAACTTGCCTTCAATATCCTTTTTTATCCCATCTGCACCACGCTCCCACCCCTCCTGACACCCAGCAGATATCAGAAAAACCCTTGGGCTTTTTCCCAATCAGCCTCGTGTTGAGAACAGAAGAACAAGTGCCTCAGATGGGCACACTGAGACAGGGCCAGCCCCAGTGAAACATCTGCCTGAATACACTGAGAACACTGTCCCTGCCAAAGGGCTGCAGGTACAAATCTGCCCCTGAGAAGTGGGATCTAGGCTCAGGTCCTGCTCCTGAAACCACCACAACAGTGCCACCCCTCAGCAGGAGCTTCCTGGCTGCTGCTGTGGGAGATGCTGCCTCAGACCTCAGCACATCTGTGTAGTGGGCTGGACCACAGACTGGCTTTGCCCCAGGAGGATTCCTGCTAATTACCCACAGTGAAGAACAAAACCTTGGGTGCTTTTATCTTTGAAGACAGAGAGATGCATGGCAGAACCCTGTTTCCAGCACTTCTTTTTGGGTCACTTGATCCCCTGATTCTGTCCCACACCACCAGCCTGTGGTGCCATCCCACGCCTTCTGTCATGGCAATGGAGGGGAAATCAGCACAGGGGATTGGTATGGGCTTAAGAAATCATCTGCTCTTCATCCCATCATCTGTCATTCTTTTAATGCAGCACTTCCATGCCTACTTGAGGTTTAGGCTTGTCATCATCAGCCAGTCTTGTCCCCACAGGTGGAAGCCTTTCTTCTGGCATGCACAATATGGCAAGAGGTACAGCAGAGGTGCCAATTTCCACAGCAGGAAGGAGAGACAGCCCTCACTCATGCCTCAGTTTCTGAAGAACCATTGGTCAAAAAAGAGAGGAAGGAAAACCTTCTTCATTGCTACTGTCAGAGTGAGAGTAAATCAGAATTTGGTGGTGCATATTCTATGAAGTTGGTATTAACCCTGGCAGGAGCATCAAGACAATTAATCCTGGCAGGAGCAACGAGAGACAACGCTCAGGGCCCTGAGCATTTCGTAACTTGTTTCCATTCTTAGGGGGAGTTCTTAGGTGTCAGTCTTCTGTGTCTTTGATGGATCCCTGATTACTGAGTAAAGCCTCAGAAGAGGTTGATTTTCATGGATGCTGTAAGCCTCAGAAAACAGGAGATTGTTCTCTGCCCAGAGCCTCGACTTGACTCAAGAATTCCCCCCTCTCTGGAATTTCTTTCAGTGCCTGACTCCCAACACCTTTTCAAGTGGTGCTGGAGACTTTGTCTGCTGCTTCCATTCCCAGTTTCTGTGGCCTTCTTGTTCTCCTCTCCCAAGTGTGCAAATTCCCCATGGTCACACTATTCCCTTAGAATGGCCCCAGTTTTGGGCACTGAATGGCCACGGTTATTCCTGTTCTTTGCCTGTGAAGAGGCCTTACTCTCTCTTAAGAGTTCTTGGAAGAAACATTTTATGTTCCTTAATGCCAGAAGAAAGTGTGAAATATTACCTATATTGTCTTAATGCCTCAGAGGCTCATTTACAGACCCACTACAACAGCACAGCATTAATCTAAACGTACATGGCATCATGAGTGTCATCATGGGCTATAATGTGCTGAACTTAGTGAACACAACAGTTTTCCTGCTCTCCTTGGTGTATAACCAGCAGCTTCTGTGCAGAGCAAACTCAGAGGTGTGGCTGTACCTGAGAGCAGTGCCTCCATTCTCCTTCAGGTCACGGGAGAGCAGACATGCAATAAAGGGATTTTCCCATTCAGATTCATCTGGCCAGTGCGCCACGTCCTCAGAAATATCCTCCCTCCAGGCTGTAGCAGCCATGTCCCACCTGGTTCCACATCACTTGCATTCAGGATGAATCACCACGCCCTTTGCAGGCATGTTTCCACCCTGCCAGCCAGCCTGGCTCAGGCCCTCCTTAGTGCAGAACATTCCCAGATTCACAAACAACTCTCAGCATGTGACACCACTTCCTCTCTTGGGGAACAAATAACTCAATGCGTGTGTTCAAAGTGGGGCTCTCGTCAGTGTCTCTGCACAGAGCAGGACTGAACCACACACAGGTGGGATGGTGCAGTGGGATTTGTGCTCAGACAATTGCCTTGCTCCACTCTGGAATGTTCCTCTCCCCACTGCAGCTATCTCAAGTGCCCCTGAGGTATGTTCTAGACCCACACCAAAACGTGTATCAGAGTGCAAATGGAACAGGAGCCTCCTTGGAGACGACTGTGGGGGATGCTAAAAGAATAAAATGCATGTCTGGAGGACACTATCCTCACTCACAGATAAGAGAGCTCCTTGAGAACAGAACCAAAGTGAGAGCAAAGTTCCTGTGAAACACTCATGACAACATTTCTAAAATCTATGCTATGCTCTCCAGTTCAGTTTCTTACAATCCCATTTAGAGGCATGAATTGTAAAGTGCCAGTGGATGGCTGTTGGAAAATGGGATTTTTGAATTTCAATGAACTTTCAAAGCAGACTTACTGTTCAAGATAAATGCACACCTTTCCTCCTCTTGAAGTTGTAGGAGAATGAAATCCAGGTGTCAGACAGGCAAGTTGATCTGAAAATGCCCTAAAACCTAGCTTCAAAACTACCCACAAAACTAGCTTTATTTTTCTTTTCATTATTGTTTATCTCACCTATTAAAATTCTGCTGATACCTTCAGCAGCATATGAACTGGCCAAGTCTCTTCGTTTAAATTTCTCTGCAGAAACAGAAGAAATACTCTTGCTCTTGTTAAATGCAGCAGTGCAGGTGCTTCCTGCAGATAAGGTAAAAAAGCAACTTCAAATATTAGTAACAATTTATGAGGGACATAGCTGAATTTTTAGTAGCTGAGTACCAGAAACAAGTTCTGGGATATGAGTACATATTTAATATTTGTCTTTATTTGACCACAAAAATATGTGTTCAGAGACAGGTTAAATGATGGGATTTCTCCATTGTAAGAAAAAAAGTCACCAAGGTTATGTTCAAGTCTATCCGATGTGAGCATCCAGTTTGTTTTGTGTTACAAGATCAAACAATATTAAAAATGTCAATTTTGGAGATAGCAGTTGAATTCCAGCAATGACAAGAAGCCACTAGGGAAACAGACTCATTTCTTAAAAGATTTAAAAATGGTTGCTCTGAATCACTCAGCACCTCACCTGAGGCAATGAGCTACAGCAGGGCACAGTCAAATCAGGCATGGAGGAGCAGCACCAAAACCACCCTGCTCCTCCACCCCACCTCCTCTCCACCAGATAAGACAAACCACAGTATCCTCAACCTCACCATCAGCACTACATCCCATGCTGACAAGGTTTATTCCCCTTCTGATGGAGGGTACTGCCCCCAGCCCCTGATGCCACAGACCCAGCCCTGTGGGTCTCCAGGTACAAAATTGTGCTGTGTCCAAGCACAGAAGATCACACTGGTGGGTCTTATTCCCCCAGTTTGGGACCCAGACAGAGGTAAGGTTTGCAGAAATGATATTGCTGTGGAAACCTGGCCTTCAAACCCCAGGACCCTGTTTTCCAGGTCTGGCAGAGGATAAGGGGCAAATAAGATCACTGGGTGATTTGGGGAGATATGAAAATTCTGTGCAAAGGTGTCTGCTTCAAAATGCAAACCCCAGGGCAAACAGGAAAGTTGTCCCATGAATTACTACAACACTGATTCCTGGTCTCTAAAGGTGACACAGAATTTTTAAAACTAATTAGCTATGACCGAGTGTTTTATATTTTTATCAGCCCCACACATTGAATTATAGTTTCTCAGATCTTTTATGAGTTGCAGTTGAATTTCTTTTTCAGTATCAAAGCCTACATTCTTTTCCTCTGTAATATATTTTTAAGAGTGACAAGAGATCAATAAAAACATGTAATTTAAGGATCCATAAGCCCCACATAATTTAGCTTCATATACCATGCTCTAATAAAACAAGACACACCAGTCAGGTGGTTTGCATGCAGCTATATACATCTATGTCTCTTTGGTTTATGTTAGGCTTTATGCTTACAAGCTCTGACAGGTATTTAACACTTTATTAGGAAAACAAAAATGCATTAAATATTGTAATGCGAGTCTCCCTTCCTTGGGTTCAATTAAAAACAATGGCCTACCCCCACTTTTTGCATGAGGAAGGAAGGGAGGGAGGAAGGGAGAAAGAAAGAGAGAAAGAAAGAAAGAGAGAAAGAAGGAGAGAGACAAAGGAAGAAAGAGAGAAAGAAGGAGAGAGAGAAAAAAAGAGAGAAAGAAAGAAGAAAGAAAGAAAGAAAGGACGGTGTTAATCACCTCCTATCCTTTGCAATTTTTGTGGACATGTGTTGCAGTTAAACAAAAAAAGCAGCATTTTTATGTAGAATTTCCTCCCTAGACCTGGATGACTGTGACAGATAGTCAGGAGACAGCCTCAAGCCTCAATTATAAATAACTTTTGGATATTTAACATGATCCTGGCTGGAAAAGGGAAAGCTGTGAGGCAGAGAGTCCTGATGCTCTGCATAGGGACCTTCCTCCCTGCAGAAGGGACAGAGCTATGAGCTAGACAGAGAGCTCAGATCTGCCCACCTGCTCAGCAGCAAGTCGGTGTGAAGAGTCAACCAGCCACACTAATGTGTCCCTCGACTGCAGCCAATGTCACACCAGGCCAATGGAAGGAGCCAGGAGAAAACTTTCCTTCTGTAAAAGTGAGTGGCAAGCTGCTGAATCACTCTGGCAGGCAGGAGTCAGCATGTCTAGAGGAAGTGAAAGTCAATGTCTCCTGGAGGGAATATTAATAATAAAAACCGAAGCAAGGACATTCAGAACTCGAAAAGATCTTTACATTTAGTAAAAAAAAACATTCCTAGAGTGACTCCATGCACCAATTAATATTTCAGGAACAGTAAACCAATATTCATTTTATATTTATGATACAACATTATTCATCTACTAGAGTTTCAAAGTATTTTACAGCTGCACGCTAATAAAGCATCTCATTTGCTGTGAAATGCAGCCATCCTGTCACTGGAGCACAGCAGCTGACAGGACTGTCTAGGGCACAGGGGAGAAAAAGCTGTCCTCAGGGGAATTTGAGAGAGCTCAGCACTGCTGATCTTCCTTTTAAAGTCCAGTATTTACAGGAGCTGGGCTTAGGAAGACAAGTGGAAAAAATAACATGGTTGAATAGAGAAGATTTAGACAAGTCCTTGTTAAAATCATGCATAATCAATCATGCAAAGCAGATTTTATTGTCCTTCCTCTCATTCGTGTCATAGCAGAAACAAGCAACTGTCAGGAGCACACCACCTGGGGTCCCCTCCTTGCTGGGTCTATTCTCTTCCTCAAAAGTGGAGAAGGACTCTCCATTTCTCCTTCTTTCCACCCCTGGCAACTTCTCCCCAGCAGAGTAAAAGAGATGCAAAGTTAGCCCCTTTTTTTACTGGGGACTGTCATTATTCACCAGTCCATACATATATCCACCCATTCCATAGAATGGAATTGATGTGAATAGTCAATTCAAACAGTAAACACTAGTAATATTCTTTAGAAAAAAAGTGCAGAATGCAACACCTTTGCCACCAAACTAAATAATCCTGTATGCATAAATATTCTTGAAATGCAGAATTTGTATCAGAGACAGCAGAAGCTGTGATATGCGATGTGCTTTGCTACAGTCTGATGTAGATTAAAAGTCAAATAATGCACCCTCAGAGATATATGGGCCCAAATCCAATTTTCCTCTCAAACAGAAGTACAATAAATAAAATAAGCATCCAAAACTGTCCACATAACTCCAAGCAATGCCATGCACTTGTTTTTTTTTTGTGTTTAGGAATATATATGTACATAGGGATGTACATACATATGAATATGAATTTGTTTATTCAGAGATGGAGTTTGCTTTTGGTCTCTCTATGAAGATTGAGTATTTCTAAAGTAGCCATTATAAATCAAGTGAGAAGGGAAAGGGGGAAAAAAACTCTTTAATTTTCATTATGAAAAAGTTCCTCCTTATTGATGGGGCTTCTGTTTGCTAGAAAACTTCCTAGGAGAAAAATTGGAAGAAAACATTAGCTGCAGCTTACTAATGCAAATGCAAGCATGATTTGGTGGAAACATTTAAGTTAACACGTGTCAAGGACTGTTGATTCAGAGCATGACAACAGCAAGCATGGGCCACTTGAGGGTTTTCAGCTGAGATAGTTTACACAAGTCTTTCCAGCTGTGTGTGGTATCTCAGACAGCCTTTCTGTCTTCTTGAGAAAGTCCCCAGAGGTCCCTAGGACAGCAGCTCAGGCACCGTGTTAATACTGTTTCACAAGACGGGCAAAGCAGACACTTGTTTGGTCACTGCAATACTAATAAGATTAAAATATACTAAGCCATTAGAGAGTGTCCAAAAAAGGGAGTGAAGATGGTGAAGGGCCTTGAGGGGAAGCTGTGTGAGGAGCAGCTGAGGTCACTTGGTCTGTTCAGCCTGGAGGAGGCTGAGGGGAGACCTCAGTGCAGCTACAGCTCCCTTGTGAGGGGAAGAGGAGGGGCAGGCACTGATCTCTTCTCTGTGGTGACAGTGACAGAACATGAGGGAATGGCCTGAAGTTGTGTCAGGGGAGGTTTAGGTTGGATATTAGGAAGAGGTTCCTAAAGCTTCCACCCCAAAGGGTGGTTGGGTAGTGGCTCACCAGGGAAGTGGTCATAGCACCAAACCTGTCAGAGTTCCAGAGGAATGTGGGCAACATGTGGTGTGATTCTTGGGGTGTCCTGTGCTGGATCAGGAGTTAAACCTGATGATCTTTGGGGGTCCCTTCCAACAGGATATTCTGTGATTCTGCCTTGCCTTGAGAAAATCCCTCAGTTGGACCCTGTAAATGCTAGGGTCAGCAGCCTGCTCTTCCAAAACCCTCCTCCTCCAGTCTAAGCATTGCCATGGGCTTGCTGCCTCTCAAATCTGAAACCACTCCTAATTTTAATTTTATGGTATTTCTTCCATCTATAAACATATACACGCTTTCAAAAACCTGTCCCCCTATGGCTCTGTGTACACTGGAGCATCAGCCATGCAAGTGCTGTGCAAATGCTTGCTGAGTACAGTGGAGTATTTGGTGTAAAAATATTTGAGTCCAAAGGTGAGTTAGAAATATAGCAGATGAGCAATCCAGGGGAAGACACTAATTCAACAGAGCTTATCTGGGACTGTGCAAGCAGCAGAGAGGAATTCCTACATCTGAGCTTCCAGCAAGGTTATCTGTGACATATTGCTTTAGCAAATTTCCATTGGCTACTCAGGCCTCAAAACTTCACATAGCTTCCAATGCATTCAGGGGAAATAGTAACTTTGGTCACAATTAACATGTACAGTAAAACTTGTACAGATGAGGAAAAGCAGTGACTAGTCTATCCCATATTTTAGTCCCAGTTCCAAAACCTATGGTAAATACCAGGAGGTTATTTATTTACCGAGCGTTTTCCACCTCAGTGCTCAGAAGCTGGTAACCTCTGTGCTTGTATTTGTCATGACACACACACAGTCAGGTTTTTCTTTAAGGTGAATCTTTCAATTCAAACATGAAAATCTTTTAAAAGCAACCCACTGCCAATCTATTATAAAAATGGTCTCTGCTAGTGAATCTAAGCCAAGGACTCTGGGGACAGTGAGCACCTTAATGTTCTAGGAAAGTCATTTAACATCTGTGTCTTTCAATTTAAACCATGCTGATCACCCCATGGGCCTAATTTTCCCAGACATAAAATAAGCCAACAATATCTACTTACCTGGTTTGTGCATAGAGATGTCTGCAGTACTTGGGCAGGGTTTGAAGTACTTGCAGGGCTTGAAGAGTGAAGTAATTAATGAGGAAGACCTTTTTGCCTGACACAGACTTTGCCATCTGTGTGAGGACCTAGTGTGAAGATCAAGCTGAGCAGCTGAGGTACCTGATAGAGTGATTTATACAGAAAACTGAGTCAGAAGTCTGCTGAGAGAAGGCTGCTGTTGGAAGGCACCGTGGGTCAGGGGGACATCTGCTGCACTGTATGGGACAAAAATGGTGGTGGAAACAAACCTTCTCTCTGCAGCACCAGCACTGGGGTTTGGGAGAAGATCTGATGCAGGGTAGGGCATGCAACGGGGAGGCAGAAGTTTGTGTTGAAGGATGTCACTCTACTGTTTCAATACTATTAAAGCATAGATCAACATTAAAATGTCTCCATGACAGACTCCCTGGCAAAGCTGCAATACATGCACCACAATCCAACCCCTAAAGATCTCTCTATCTGTGGCTACTCTCTGCTGATCCCTTTGCAGGACAGAGGAGCCTCTCTCCTGTGTCTCCCAGGGTGAGGGTGGGGAGTGGATTAGTGCAGAGACAATTAAGGACTGTTTTTCACAGTTTTTCACAACTTGGAAAAAATTAAGAGGCCACAATTCACTGTTTAATTGCCTTTTTTATCCATGGTGCTTTACCATCAAGAAATACAGGAATACAACACTAGAAAGGACAGCTCTAACATATCCAAATAGTACACTGTGGCAATCCAGAGCTTCCCTCTGGCTGCCCTGGAAGGCCTTGGACGCTGGCAGGGGGTCAGGAACCCCCCTGGACAGAGCCCCAAGAGACACTGTCCTGATCTCTGTCCATGGAAAAGAGTTTTCAATCTTACAGGATAAATTACCAGCTCTGAGTGTTTGATATAAGTAATAATTAAGTGTGGCACAGGTGCAAAAGTAACACTTTAGGATTCTAGATTAGGGGTCCAAAGGGGACAAGATGGAGGAAACTGGGTGTGTCTTGTCTTTTTTCTCCTTCTTCATGCCCTCCATGTTTCACTGTAGTGTTGGCATTTTTCTATTGGTTTAGGCTGGGGACACACTGTTCAACGTAGGTGACAGATATTGGCACATTATTGTAAATATAGCACAGGTAGTTTCTGGTATATAATGTTTGTAACATCCCACTGAGGGCAGAGCTCCACACGCTGCCCTGCAGGACAGACCTGCGGCAGGGCAGCAGAACATGTTAGAGATAAGCAAGAATAAACAACCTTGGAAAGAGCACAGACGAATTATGACTTCTTCTTTGGCAATGGGGCAGTAAGACAGAGACTTCCTACAATCTCGGAATCATCAATACCTCAGATTCCGACAGTACACCAATCCCTTTGTTTTACCCTCCCCTACTTCAAGGTGTCACCTCTATTTTAGAGCACAGAACCTTACTCACCCCCATCCTCCACTGGCTAGAGCTGCTCCTGGTCTGAGCCTGGTCTGCACAGCCACTGACACCAGTGACAGCCCACATCTCTGCTGGGCTTACTGAAATCTACCCACTGAGTGCACAGTGAGGCAGCTCAGCCAACTCATGCCCCTTCAGAGGCACCTGGTGCCATCCACCGAGCTTTTATAACCCTTGGAGGAGGAAGAAGGCTCTATAGGATGGGCTGGGATCACCGGTGGGTTTGGCATGGGACTGGTCACAGGCAGGGTTAGATGGCACCGCAGGGCTCCTCGCAAACACATCCCTGCACAGACCTTCTGGTTATCCAACGAATAATTACCGTGTCCCTTTAGGATGTGCATAGCATGTGCCAGCCCAATTACAACATATGGAGTAGGAGGGGATGGTGCCATAAAACAGCAGCTAATAATGAAAATTAGCCCTGAGGGAGGCAGGAAGGGGAAGACAACTTAATTTTCTTTATTTTCCTTTCCATATGTTTAGCTTCTTTCACTTTTTCTCCCTCAACTTCTTTTCTTGTTTTTGCAGTCACTGTGCAATTTTTTCCAGTTTTTTTTTTTGTTCTTGATGAAAGCAGGCTTCCCTTTCTGCCAGGCAGGGGCAGAAATTCTTGAGGGCAGAAGCACTGCCCCTTTCAAGCCAGTCACCCATGAAGGCAGCTCCAGATGACCCACAAGCAGTGACACAGCCACATCTTGGAGCATAATGCTCTTGTAAGGCTGCTTATGGTAATAGAAACTTAGCATTCGCTATGAATAATCACGGATTTTATTTATAGTGACAAAATGAGAGGGCCTTTTATGCAATATTGACTCAGGTTACCCAGGTCAATAGCAGCCAAGTCATAGTGACTCATACTGTGGAATTAAATATTTTAAACATAGCACAGTTATAGTCTGAGCTTGACTTGCCTTCAGTAACTGCCTTGATCTCATTTTCCTCCTTCCTCCCCCAAAATAGGCTAGAGAATTCAAAGTATCCCATGCAATACAGCACCTGATGATCAAAGACAGGGAAAGGAGTGCTCACACTGTCTTTTGGAAGCCTTACCTGGTGATCTATAGCAATCAGGGAACACATGTAGAATGCAGCTGTGATGCCAGGACACAATTTTTGCAGGGTCATGTTATTGCTGCTTTTACAGTAAGGTTACTTGAGGACACAGGTAGCTGAATGATTCATGCAAGGTTGTTGAGAAAGCCAAACAGAAGTGTCAGGGATGGAGTTTTAAAGCTCTGAGTTCAAGGCCCCACCAGGGACTTGCCTGCAAGTTTTACAGTTCAGATGACTGACGGGAAAGTAATGCTTGCTGAAGCCTTTTGACCTCTCTTTACAAGGTAATAATGGACTCGTGCACTTGGTCCTGGCACAGGTCCTGCTGTCCCAGTGTAGCTTTAGCAATGATGTGATAAAGAATCCCCCACTGGAGGTGCAAGTTGGTACCAGCACTACCCTAAAGCAAAGGCTGGAATAAAAGTATCTGAGAAACAGAACCGCTTGGCTGGAGGACTTTTCACACCTGGGACCTGAGAGTTATGCTGTGAAAAATTCAGACCAGTCATCAGAAAGGATCTGAGTTCTGTATGGTCAAAACCTGTGTACCAGTGTGTCCCCAGTCCCAGGAGGATCCATCTCGCCTTGCCCATTGCTAGGAACAGAGGAGAGCCACTGCATGAATCTACCAGAAATAAGGAATTTAATGGGGACACAGGTTTTTTGTGATTATAACTTATCTCCTCTACAAGCATTCATGCAATGACAGACTCCTGCATTTTTTACCTTATAGGGTTAACTTAGGCTGTCCCTGAATATATGGACCCAAACTCCAGGCCTGAAACAACTTACAAGTCAGGGAAAATTAGGAATGACCCCGCTGGATGCCGCAGTGCCTGGACTGCTGGGAGGCAGTTCAGACTTCGCTCGCCTCACATGGCTTTGGGGTACTGATCGATCCCCGCGCTGCCAGCGCACCAAGCGTGCTCTGGCACAGCAGGCACTGGTGCAGAAAGTTCAGCGACTGTGTCAGCCCCGGGAGGCGACGTGTGCTCTGAAAATGGTGTTTAAATATGCCATGCAACATGGCTGCCCGAGACCGTGGAGCTTGCAAGCTGCAGCCATTTTTCACACTAATGTGTTTTCAGTGTGCCTTTTATTTTTCCTTCCAGTAAAACTGACCAGAAGAGAAACTACACTGAGACAAGGACTAAATTGCTCTGATTCAAGTCTTTCCCATTTGGAAGGGGCATTATTGGAGCAATGGATGTAATAAAGTGATTCTTGTTTACATGACTTTTCCATTAGCAGAGGAGGATTTGTGGGAGATGTAAGCTTCTCCAGACATTCAATTAGAGCTGTTTAATGAAACATTATAAGCAAAGCATCAGGGTATAAGAGGGTGATTTACCACAGCTTATTGCTTAGTTAGAGGAGAACACTTTAAGTGAGTGTGAGTAGGAGATGAAGCCCACAGTCTCTCCCTACACATCACAGCACTCAACAGCACATGCAATCTTCTCTGACCAGAGAAGACCAGAGCCATTATTTCCCAGGCCATAGTCATTATTTCCATGAGGTCCATGGCATCCCCACTAAGTCTGCTCAAAGAAGGAAAGGCTTCACTTAGCAGTCTCTAGTTACATGGCTAGGTCCTTCAAGGGCAGCAGTGTCTGTGTTGGTGAAGGCATCATTGCTATGTGTCACGTAGCGTCTTTGGCCTGAGCAGTGGAACCTCTCTTACTAAAAGAAATAACAAATGTTCAGCTAAAACCTGAAGTAATTTCTTCCCTCTCCAACAGAGCCACTTCAGCAGCAGGGAGGTGCAAAAGCACTATCCATTTACTCTGCCACCAAAACATTGCTTACCTCTAAAGGAGCAATAACTCCCTACAGCTGTCCTAAGACAGTCAAAGTGGTGTGAAAACAAAACTCTGTCATAGGGCTTGAACAGCAACATGACACCCACCACTTGGGATCTCATTGAAGGGATTTATTGTGCTCTGTTCTGTGCAGCCAAGCCTGTTTGGCTGCTGCGTAAAGACAGCCCTTAGCATTTTTTGGGTCAGTGCAATACCAGGAAAAAACTCTCCTACAGCAACAGCAGTCAACTTACAGGGTGTGTCAGTGCTCATTGTAGGGAAGGATACCTAAAGCAGGAGGAATTTGTAGTTCACCATATTGATAAACCTATTGACAAGGCAGCATGATGTGGAAGAGCTCAGTGCAAATGGAAATGGAGTCAGAGTGGGTCAGGATGCTTCTCTAATGGTCTGAGTACCAGAAAACATAGATAGCCACCATGCTACCACAAAGAAGCATCATTTGCTTCAAGTCAGTTATTGATCCTTCATATAGCTTCTTCTTGTTTAATTAAGTCTCTGGAGATGATAAGGGAGAAAAATAACTTCAGAAATGAAAAGTATCTATAGCTGCATCTGAGATTCTGAAGAGTCTTATGAATTCAGGGTGATGGAATAATAAACACCATGAGCTTCCCTTGCAGAAAAATTATGTTCATACATAAAAAGTCACCTGGAAGTCAGATTAGGGCAACTGCTACTGCAAATGGAGTTATAAAAGGGAGAAATTTTATCTTTGGGAGAAATTTAGTTTTGCCTTTGGACATATCTTTATACAAGTTCTGCTGGGAATATACTAGATACAGCAGCCCATGGTTAGTTCTGCTCTCCCTGGAGGGGCAAAGGTATTCTGCCCTAGCACTAATATATGTTTCAGACCCTCCAAGCAAAACTTCTGGGGCCTCTCTTTCAAACAGTTTCCCACTAGAGTAACTCAATTCTAATAACAAACTTGCACTACCACATCACCAGACTGAAAAAGTGTGCATTACTATTCTAAAAGCCCTGGCTTTTCCACACCACTAAGCCAGCAGCACTAATAGCTGCCATTACCTAATAGCACTTGGAGCATCTTTATGAGTCAGCTGTGAGTTTGTGCATGACATCCATACGTGACATGAGGAAAGAAGTTCCCTGTACATGAAATCAAGAGAAAAAAAAAATTAAGAAGAAAATATTGCAAGGAGAACACAACAGGAAATATAAGTGATTAGGTGGCATCAACATAGCCAATGTAGTTCTCGCTAATTTTGGAGGACTTGGTGACCCCATAGTTCTTACATTTGGCATTAGAAAACTGGAAAACTCTGCCACAGGAAAAAATGTTAAATGCACTAAGATGCTCTCAGAGTAAATGTATGAATAGCTTGATTTGTCTTGATGGATGGATAGACATTGTCACAGTTCACTTCATCTGACAGAACTAAGACTCATATATGGTACAAATTGATTCAGAAAAGAGAAGACTGTCACATGCTATTACTGCTACATTTGATCTTAATAACTATGTACTATAAACAGATTTTGGTGCACGGCTTCTTCCAAGGGAAAAAATGAGGAGTAGCCCAGAAAGAATCAAAAGCTCTCCTGAGTATGTTCCCCTTTGCACACCCTGAGCACTCTGAAGAGTGGAAAGAATACAGTTAAATCTTATTCTGCTTTCCCCCTTTCATCCACCTCATCATCACCGTGCATTTGGTACTCCTAAAGGATTTGCTAAGGCCAGGGAAAGAAGGAACTTGATCTGTGCTGCATGTGTCTTCCTGATGTTAAAACCAAACACTCTCACAGCTCTTAGTTCTTCTTCTCATGTACTATTTAGAGAAGAAATTCTGGAGTTTGTTTATCTCCTCATGCAAGACAAGAAGGATTTTAGGGCTTTTCCTATATACTCCAGCCACTTGTCACAGTTTCATATCCTGGACATACAGAATGGCTGCACCTTTAATGAAGAGGAATTTAAATAAGGAGTATCATTGAAGAGTAAATGTAAAGTTCTCAAACAAAAAATCTAACAAAAAGAAAGGAAAATAGATGGTGGTAACACAGAAGCTCAGGTAACAACCTCCACCCCCACACCCACTGCATGTCACAGCAAAGGCTGGACAAAGGAGCAAATTCTGCAGCTGGTGACACAGCTCACTGCTGGGAGGTTTTCCAGCAGCTCAGGAAAGTGTCCAGCCTGGCACAGAAAGCCCTCCCCTGTATTCAGAAAGATGACACTCTGTCCTTGGCCCTGCCCAGCACTTGCAAGGTGATTCTGGATGCATCATTGCCTGTCTCTTTGCCAGCAGCAGAGCAGCCTCCCATGAGAAATGGGGGGAAAAAAAGACATATTTGTTTTTATGCGATCAGTCACTGAATATATTTGCTTTTTTTTCTTTTTCTTTTTTCCTCATAAATAGCTCTTATTTTTTCTTGGCTACTTCCTGCCTACAAGAGCAGAGGAGGAGAGAAACAAGGTATAATCTGGGTGCTAGCAAACGTCACTTTTCGTAATCAGAAAAGCCTTAAACATCTTCCTTTTCCTTTTTTCTTCCTTTTCTCTTCTGAAGCAAACAATTAAATGCTATCCACTGGGGAGTGAGATTCATAATAAAATCTCTCTGTCTAATCAGCATGCCCAAAAAGACTTTTGTCTTCTTATAATTACATGGAGCACAGAGGTTTTAGCAGTGCTCCTTCCCAGTGTACATGAAATGAGTGAGACAACCCTTGAAGTCTCACAGCCCCTTATCTGATGGGCAGCCTCATTTCCTGGTCACAAAGCAGAAGTTTAAATTGGTTTCATTACTGTCAAGGGCAAGTGGTCAGATGCCAGAATATCACACTTCTTCCCACTTCCTACTCCTCTCCTCATCCCAACAGTTGTGGGCATAGGCACAGGTCCACTTGGACACACTTAGTCCCCTTTCCTTATCTATGTAGTGTATCACCAGTGGATCTTGACACTTACAGAGGCAGAAGCAGTGAGCTGGGCATCTTTACCAAGAAAAACACTTAGCTGCAGCATGGCAAGCTAGAAGGCAAGGGAGTTGGAAGGCCATAATGAAGAAAGCATCGGCAAATGAAAAGATGGAGTGGATAAGTGAAGAAGAAAGAGCCTTTAACAAAAATGCACAGCAAATAGAGGAATGCAGAAGATTGTTTCTATGGCAATGCAAGACCACGAAACTGCCGCCTGCAAGCAAACGTATTTAAAACGAAACATGAGGTAACTGAAGTACCAGAGTCTGTGTCATTAATGGCAAAGCAATTTAGCATCACCAAGTCTTCAGCAACCCCCACGCTTTTGCCACAAGGTGCAATGTGACTGCCCAGATTTTAGCACTGGGGATATTGTCCAGGCAGCCATGGCCAGGGAGCAGCACTAGGGTCACACATATGCAAGGGCAGGCAAGAGAAATGAGTCTACTCCCACATGGATCAGGCTTGTGTCTTGATCCAGCCATGCTGACTTGAATAATCCCTTCCTGCCATTTTTGGCAATCTTAAAAATAGAGCATTTTAGACTCCTGTTGAATCCCTGGTTGAATGAACCCTTAAAGGGATTTACTCCTCTCTCTCTCTTTCTCTCCCTCTGGCTGCTGCATTCTCGGTCAAACCCCTGCTTGTACCTGTACTCGGGGGCCAGGAAGACTTTCTGGAAAGAGGTGGCAGGACAGGGAAGATGGGCAGGTAGCCCCATAGAAACAGGAGGTGCCTCCCCTCTCGTGACCCCAGTACTATCAGCTCACCAGCACCCTGTTGAGCCCTCCCCTTAGCTTGCCTTTGACAGGTGACAAGAGATTGTTAAGATCTTGAAGCTGTGTGCACATAACATACTCTACAATAAAACATGTTACTCTGTATGTGGTAGATTAGGATAATTTTTAGGTCAAATAGATTGAAGTAAAAGCTTAAAAGAGGGGAAATAAACCCCAGTACAACTACATGGCTGTATGAGCCTCTTCCTTACCTGCTGCAAGGAAGGCAAGGTTATTAAAAAACAAAATCAGCATTTCTTCCACATGACCTTTCTTTGAGACCCTTGCCGTTCTCTCCTGGGGACACACAAGACCTTCCTTTCCAGCCCAGGACTCAAATAAGAAGCCATGCATGCTCTGGGAGGCAGGTAGCCAGCTGCCAGCAGCCCCAGCTCTCCCAGACTCTCCCACTCACCCCCAGCAAGCTGTCTGTGCTGTACCAGCATCAGAAGCAACAGGCCAAAGATGACAGGTGCACTTGTCTAAATTAAATGTTGCCGAGTGGTTCTCAAGGAAAGGGCTCGCAGCAAAGTGTAAGATGTAAATTGAAGTGCAGAGAGAGTGCTTCAACAGACGTTCTTATCAGTTGTGCTGCTAGACGCCCTTTTTCAGCTACATGACATTTCGGTTCCCTAAACTCTATTATGCCCTATTTATTTCCATTTTCTGAATAGTAAAAGCTGTGACATAGCACCTCAGGCACTGGTCTGAGGCTTTGGAGAGTTGAGTCTGGTTTGTTGCTGTGCATGCAGCATGGCAATGTCTTTATTGAAAGAACAAGGATAATACGTTCATGGTGCAACCGAATCCAGGTTATAGCAGCTTCATATGAGGGTCTGTTGAGTGCTGAGGGTTTATGGTGCTACATGTATTGGCTTTGAATGAAACTCAACCTTTTTTCTTCTTTTTTTTTTTTAATGTAAGACAGCTTATTTACTCTTAGTGCTCTTATTTGTGCTATGCCAATGCCACTTGTCAAAATGCAGTTTGTCAGCTATATTTTGCTGCTGTTGACCTGAGCAAAACAGCAGTGAATGAGGCCCTTTCCTACTAATTATCTGCCTTTTTTTCCCCAAAAGGAATCTGTATCTAGATATAGTTCCCACATTATTAATCAAGGGGTACAGAGCCTTCCCACTCTTTCCAAGATGTTGTACAGACACCACTTAGCTCCTCTGTCCATTTTCCGCTTACTATGGGAGAGTGCCCATGACTATAAATCAATTATGTATGCAAGGAAGGAAGCCACGCTGATGCCTAAAACGTTCTCAGGTGAGGTGATACCTGCTTTCACCTCTCAGTGGTCCATACTTCAACCATACTCTTCCCTCCCACCTTAAAAGGCAAAGCTTCCCTCAGCCTGCTGGTAGTTTGGGCTGAAAGACACCTCTCCTATTAACATCAGATATCCTCAGGTCTCTCTTTTCTTCTCCCCTTCAAGTTCAGGGTTTGTTTTGGTGGCTGGGGTTTACTGTTTAAAAACAGTCCTCACAGAAGCAGCCTTCTTGACAGCCCTGCTGGCTAAAATTTGCTGTTTATCCACAGAATGGAATATTGTGTGCCACGGAAGCTTTCTTATTCTCATCACCTACATGCCGCAGGTCTACACTGCCGAAGCACCTCTAGGGGTGAACGCACACTTCTGTCTCTAAGCTAAATTCAATCCCTGATCTCTTTGCAGAAACGAACAAGGGAGAGAGTTGGCATGACTGATGGGAACCAAATGAATAATTCATGACAGATAATTTATTTTGACGGATTTTATCCTCTTTTTCTGTTTGCAAATTGTCTGCAAGTAGCTTATGAACATCTCAAATGTATATGGGATTTGAAATTAACTGCTGGATACTTTCCACAAATAACTCCTAGCTTGTAGATTGCTCATGAACCATTCTACAGAAACATCTGAAATTTCAAATTCTAGCCACATTGATTAGCTTTGATTGCTTCCATGAGCCAGAAGCTCATCTACAGTGATGGTGTAACTGCAAAGGAATTCCGTGGACTGCACTGAGGCATGACTCCAGGTTGACATTGGTGTTCCTAGCCCCAGGGTCTGTCCAGAAAACATTTCTGTTCTCTGAGCAGGAAGACAGCATTTGAAATCAAGTGTCCTTAGTGACTGGCACAGGAGAAGGTAAAACAAAGTAATTTAATATTTGCATTTATTTGACATGAAACATAAAATGCTTTGTTCTAATAACAATCCCTGCCAAGTAAATATCCACATCTTTAACATGCCTGGCTATCAGTCATGAAACCTGTAATTTCTTACCTGTTTACCTGATGCATTTCCTACTAGTTACTATGACATTTCCACTTCTAGAAATCCATTCAATTAATTTGCTAAAGCAAATGCAGGACTAGATTCCTCATCAAAATGTCACAGCTCCATGCCAGTGGTACTGCACTGAAGTCAGGGGTGTAAAACTGGCAGGTTACAACAGAAGATTCCACTGAGGGAAATAACTTTTATTTTAATATTTATCAATAGTCTTGTAGCAAATCAGAACAAGAGAGCTTTGGTTGAAGGGATGCTATTTTGGGAATATTCAAACCTCTCATTCAACTGGATAAATCTTGATCTATGCCCATTTAGTGAATGCTTATGTGATATACATCTGAGCCTGGTGGTAGTTGTGCCAAATTCCTGCCGGCTTTCTAGGGAGCACCGTGTCTATTTTACACAATGTCATAAACGCCCAAGCAGCTGGTAGAGCCTGTCAATCCCTGTCACGCTATTTGTGTAGAGTGCATCTGAACAAACACCCCAGCAGTGAAAGGCCAAGTCACCAGCTCCCAGACTCACGGTTGTCAGCCCAGCGAATAGATATGAGCCTGTCTGAACTTACAGCTGAAAATCTGACTGCAAATCCTCTCTGATCAGGTTCTCTCTCTTCAGCAAGACCCCGGCTACTCAAAAGTCAAGACACGCTATCACACACATCAAGACACAACCCATCCGACCTCTGAGCGACAGCTGGATATTGGTTTTCTCCAAATTACTCTGGCTGCAAGTGATATGCAGCACATTGAGGGGAACAGGGAACTCTTCATCAATGGGAATTAGCAGCTGATGCTGTTCTCTCTTTACCTTTCTACATGTCTGTGCCCCTGAAATTCCTGATATCAGACCTGCTGCCAGCCCCCGAGTACTTTTTCCTTTTGCCACAGATGTGTTTTTGCCAGGCCTGCTGCATCATACTTGTTTTCTCACTCTGGTCTTATTGCATCAGAAACCCTGGGATGGAGGAGGAGGCAGGATGACAAACACAAGTACCCTTTGCTGCAACACCAACAGAGGCGGAGGAAAGTGCTGTGCCAGGGTGGGGGGTGGCATTTCCTCAGGGCAGAGTATAAATTGTATGGTACTCCCAGCCCACCCCACATTTGTGTCAGCCTTTTGCTGAAATGCTTGTAAGCTTGTCATTGCTGAAGTCTTTTTGGCAGCTAAATCTTAAATATAGTCTCTAATCACAACTGCACATGTTGTACAATCAGCCTAAAAACTGATTAACTTTTGTATAAGCTTATGTTCAAGGGACAATTCGAGATATGGAAGCTAGCACCAGCTCAGGGTCTGAGACAGTGTCTCCTTGCCATGCATACCATAAAAACAATGTATGGCAGACCTAAAAGAGAACCAAATAATATATAATGGGAAATTAAGAGGGAGAACCATGAAACAGCCTTCATAAATTAGATGGACCTTTGGGCCATATTACATATATGTAATATATAATCTGATGGAATGAACTGCTGTGAAAATGCTTATTTCACCTAGGAGTCTTCACATGTTTTATTATTCAGTAGGTTTTTTTCATTAATAGGAAGGGTTTTATTTAATTTTGAGAAAAAGGCAGGAGGGAAAAAAAAAGCACTCTGGCTCATAGCATTTCTGTAGAAGGAAAAGTATGATGTGGGAGAAGGAGGCATTTGTACCTATCCAAGCCCATCACCAAGGCACCCTGTGAGTTCAATTCAGACACATCAGGGGAGATGTCAGTAACACAACTATTTAGGACAGCAGTCATACCTCATGACATAAGCTGATCTACAGCAAGGTCTACAGCTAAGGCCCAGAAAAATAATTCCCCTCTGGAACTGGACTCCAGAGAAATCTTCACTTTTGCTTGAAAGAGTTAGCACTCACCATGCTGGGAGGCACAGAGTTTGACTTGATGGCCCTTTGATCTCCCCTGGGTCTTAATTTGTACATTATGTGTTTCTGAGCAACTGGAAATTATTTTCCATGCAATCCTCCCTATGAAAATAACCCCTGTATTGGTCCATAGTTCCCACTGGTCATATTTCATATCCCAAGTTCCGCAGTGCTTCTCACTGCCCCTTGGTGCACTGAAAGTGAACTGTAAAGCAGCTAGTGTTTGAACAGCTGCCAGGAAGAGCTCCTACTCAAAGGGCTTGCTTTCCCAGGCAGTGGGTGCTTCATCTTTAAAGTCAATCTGATGCATTGGCACAAGCCCAGGGAGTGTTAGTCCATCTGCTGCCTAACTCTCCTGGTTTGTTTGCAGAGGCTTGCTGTCAGCTGTTCAGATCCCTCTTTTTTCCCTCCAAGGAATTTCCTTTTTTTCCCCCCAAGCCTCCACCAGGATCCCATTAATCCCCACTTTACTTTCACTCTTTTAATCAGCTTCCTGAAAGCCATGGAAAGAAGCTTAGGAGCACAGAGAGCAATTAACACCACGTCTTATTCAGCTGGCATGGTGAGTGCTGTACAATGGGGTGGGTGAGGCAGGAGAAGCTCAAGTTTCTAAGTCAGAGTTTTACATGGTCAATCCCCAAGCCAAACACCATTTCCCTGTGGAGCTAGAGAACAAGATCCTACATCCCACACTTTCCTCCCACCTACTGCAGAACACAGTAGACTTCAAATCACTCCTGGTAAGAAACCAGAAGCCTCTCACCTGCTGCCTGGTGGTGGTCTCAGACAAACTCCCACCACTTGGGTACTTGTATCAGCCAAGTATCAGCTCCTGCAATGAGTAAGGACTTCTGAGCTGTGGGGAAGAGAACACTGCTGATGGATACAGCAACATGTTCCATGGCTGCTAGCCACCCGTCTGAGGGCATATACTTTCCACAATGCATGGCTGCCTGGAGTCCCTGGGGAGGAACTTTCCAAGCTGTGTGACAGGTTAACTGCCTGCTAAAGCAAAGCCAAGCCTGCCCCAACAAAGTCTGGGGCAGCATCCACCACTTAACACCTGGCTGAACTCAGGTGTCTGCTAAAGGAACAAGTCTCTGCACCACACCTGACATTCTTTCTCCACCCCTACCATCCTTCACCACCTTCTGAAGGCTTCATCTAGGGAGGAGACCATCTCCCAGGCAGGTTAGGTTTAGGTTATTCGATCCCTTGAGTGGAGCCCAAGTAGCTGCAGGAGCAGAATGCAGCTTGTGCATGCCCTGGCTTACTCCTGAAAGACCCCCTGGCCATAGTCCTCTGGCAAGAGCTGTAGCCAACCCCTTCTCTTGTCAGTGAACACCAGCACGGACAGGCACTGACCTCAACCCCACAGGGCAGCCACTGGAGGATGGTGTTGCTTTCCCTTTAGGACATCCCAAGGCTGATGAACCCCTCTCCTGGACAGGAGAGAAGGGGTAGGCTTTACCAGCACCCAGTTTCTCTGTCTCCACACCTCCCTTCTGTGGCCATGCTCTGTGACACAGAGCTTCAGTCCAGGCTGCAGCGCTCCTGCAGCCCCAACCCAGAACAAAGGCAGCCTTTCAGCCCTGGTCATGCAGGGCTTTAATGCAACACATGAATATCTACCACTGTCACCAGCACTGCAGCCCAGAGAAATTAAATGCAAATTGTCTTTGTTCCCGAGCACAGATTGCCATTTCTTCAGCCCTAGGAGCCAAACAAACACCCTCTGTACTCCCCATTTTTTCCCTGCACATCACCTATTTTTCAGCTAATATGGGATTTAGCCTTGGGCACAGCCCGTTCACAGGCAACAGCATACAGATAATCATCCAGGGCTGTAGCTGCACATGTATCTGATACACTGGGATGTGTCACAAAATAAAACCATCAAAGATCGGTCAGGAGGTCAACAAACGACACATCTAAAAGGCAGCAGATTTTGTGCTTGTAAGGGAAAGGCATCACTGCTTCAAAGACTGTCCACCCACAGCACCTCCACAGTAGGGGCAACGGTGATACCATGCCTCCAAACCTTGATGGAAGAAATACTACTTCTCCAGCCATTGTTATCCAGAAATAAGAGGATAAAATTGAACCAATGAACTCAGCTTGAGATCAAACAAAATTTGCCATGACAATACTCTTAAAGATAGGAAATAACTTCCTGAGGATACTGAGAAAGCCCTGGTTTTGGAGTAGTTAATCCTGTGACAGAAAACTAACAGCATGCAACAACTCCCAACTTCTGACAGAACAAGTAACACACCATGCAATTTAAAGAGCTTGGTCTGCCAAGACACTTCTGACGTAACGGAGACATCCATCTGTGAGACCCCTGATACACAAATGCCTGGATTCCCATTCAACTGGACTTATATCAAATATTCTGAACCTCTACCTACTGCAGCTCTGTGTCCTTGTGATTGGATGTCAATTACCACACAGACTGTTCAGTCCCACAGTAACAACGATGTCCACTCACAGTTCAGACACTTGATTAGCTGCTACAGCTCAGGAAGACACTGCTTATCAGCCAAGCTGCAACGGCAGACTGCATGCACACTTAGCCTATCACAAAAGTGAGATACAAATGTATTTGCCTACATACATTTGCATTGTGGCTTATGCAAACATGCTTCACCTCAGGTTTGGTCACAGTGCACTCACCTGTCTGAGCCTCCAGCTCATAGCAGGTTGTGCTTTTAGATACACAAATCCCAAATTCAAGCCTAGATGATGATGATGCCTAAGGCCATGATGTACTAACAGAGGGCACAAGATCTACACAGAACTGACAGCAAGACTAAGGTTTGGATTTTATATCAGGCTTATCTCCACAGTATCTGATCAACTCTATCCATTCCCTGCTATCACTTAACTCTGTAAAGCAACAACATTCAGCTTTACAGTTTGAGAGCAATGAGGGAGACAAATCTCTAGTTTAGAATAGCTGAATCTCCAAATGGCTGATGCATAGAACAAGAAGCTTAATTTAAAAGAGCCAAATATGGGGTTTCCCCTCACATTTAGAAATCTGTATCACCTGCACATTAGCTCACTAGCTTCTTCAAATACACATAGAAATTCACTCTCACAATGCATCAAGGGAAAACTCCATTTCCATGAGTCAGTTCCTGGTAGAGAGCACAGAGAGCTGGATAGTCCTCTGCCAAGAGGAAATTATTAAAGCCAGAAATCAGACAAAACCATATGGTTACAAAATGTTGGGGTTCCCCACCCTCCCCATAAGGGCAGGGAAGAGTTCTTGCAGATGTTGAGAATCTTTCCTTGGCTCACAAAATGCAGATGAGTGCATCTGATCAACTCTTAGCTGTTAAAATACCCAACCCAAGACAGGAGGAGCTAAAGGATGAACACAGTAGCATCTGGCTTGATGCAATGGCCCATCATCAGACTGGCAAGTGGTAGGGCTTATAATTTTCATACCACTGCAGAAGACCCCCAGAAGTTGTTGTCAGCAGAATCAGGGAAAGAGATGGCATTTTGGAAGGTGCACACTGAAAATGAGTTTAAAAAGCTTGAAACATTTAGAGCAGATGAAGCTGCTCAGAAATTTGGTATAGAGGCTGGCTTCACCTCAAATTGTCTTACACACCACATTCATTTCTCAGACCAATTTAAGCTCTCAGAAGACTTAGAGTTATGGACATACTTACCACATCTGGCTGGGGGAATATTTCACCTCCAGTACTGAGCTCCAGCTTCCCTTTTATTTAACAATCACAGTAACAGCCCACATTTCTGCAACCTAAGGAATGCTGTAGTGCAGATCAAAATTATTTCTGTAACCACTGTGCAAACAGAGGAAGTGCACAAAGGGGTGAAACACTGCAGATGCTGGGACGTGGCACTTGGGAAGGACAAGCTGCCTGACAGGGGTGACCATGCCCAGGGCTGAAGATTAGCACCTGGGCAGGATGAAGGTTCAGGAGCAGAGCTATCCACAAGAGCTGAGCACAGAGCCACCTCAACCTTTTCTGGGTCAGAGAGCAGTGGAAGGCATTACCTGTAATAAAGGCTAGAGCACCAGGGGTGCACACCACGTCCCAGCTTGTGCAGCCACAGTTGGGTAGGGCTCCCCTCGAGTGCTCAACACCTTGAGAGGGAAAAGTGCCACATCCTGTGGGAATCCAAGGCAAGGAGAATGAACCACCCATACTGTAACATATGCCACACAGTCTTCAAGAGCTGTTTTTCAAAGCTCTGGAAGTCCACCGCTCCAGCTATAATCTGTCAGCTGCAAGAACTCAGTCTCACTGTGGCCTTGCTCACCTGCAGCCTACATTGGCTCCAAAAGAAAGGGAAGACAAGGCTACCATGGCAGGGCTTTTTTGTTTTAGCTTTTTAGCCTTAGCCTTTCCCATTCCATACTGAACTTTCCATCCCAGCTGTCTTTGAAAACACAAAATAAACACATTCTTGAAGTACTATGAATAGAAACAGCAGGGCAGACCTTGATTTGAACTGAGTTGCAATGCTGTTTTCTTCCAGGGAGCTTTTGACTTTTAACATTTCCTACTAACTTTTAAACAAAATCCTGAAGCAGACCTGTATCTGGACTTGTGGATGTTTCCTTTTAAAGTTGTCCCAAAAGGAAGGACTCCCAAGCTGTCTTGTTCCTAAACAACAGGGGTATCACTGAACCTTGAAGTAATAAAGCCTTAGTGGCTTATCTCATTCACTGAACAAGGCTTAAAGCTCAGCTCTAGCTACAGAGGGGAAACTGCACTACAAGCCCTGCAACCATAAACTTTATTTTGCTGCAGAACAACTCCCATGTCATTCTAAGAAAGAGAATCCATTCTTGTGTGAAGTCCAAGGCAAGGCTTTAAAGCCAAGGCGTATCTGTTTTGCCACCAAAGGTGTAAATAACTGCAGTACATCTGGTTATCCTTTGGCCAGCTTTAAACAAAGTGTTTGTGATGGCAACCCCTGAGGTGCCAGGGTAATGAGAGCTAAAGGGAAGACAGCACCCCTGTAACCTCCAAGGCAATTAGTGGCCAGGATTGAAGCTTCACTTTTGAGCTTTGGCATCTGTGGGAAAACAGCCAAGGGCTGGTTTGCCTGCTGGTGCTGTGAGTGCCTCCATCTGCAGTACACACACAGTGTGGGGCAGAGTGGGATGTGTGACAGGGCTGAGCTCCACCCGGAGCATGCAGGACCAGCAGCGCCCTGGGATTTCAGAAGCAACTCCTGTTGCTTGCATTGACCTAGCTGGATCTGCTTAGGTACTACCTTGAGTTTCACCAGCTGTTTGATCTGCCTGTGTGCCAAAGACTACTGTCCCACTGTCCCACAGCAGGGACAGAGAGAGCAGAAGTGTGTCACCTTCTCTGCAACTCGGCATTTTATTTTTAACCATCCTCTCTAGGGTTCTGGGGCAATAGATCAGGCTTGGAGCTGCTATAGGGAAAGTAACCTCCAACTGGGTGCAGAGAGATTGATACAGACCTGCACTGCTTTGGTTAAACCGGCTGAAGCTTCTCCATCCCAGGGCTGTAGAAAATGATTGCCAGTGGTGGAGGGGGGCAGCATTCCTGTCACAACAAATAAACTCCGGTCACTTCTCAGTGCACATGTTTATCTCACCCAGTCTCTTTGCAGCCTGCCTGCAGTTCATGGCAAATTCTAGACAGCCAAAGGCAGCAAGGGGAAGAATTGAGCTCCTCTGACAGCCAGGCAGGTGGTTAGGAAGGATTCTTCCATTCCCATCACCCTGTCCTGTCACAAACACTTCTATTTTAAGTCAAGGTTTTATTCCTTCAAGATTTCAGACTAGGTTAGCTGCCCCAGTAAAAGAGGATGCTGACAAACATCTCCCTGGTCTGACAGAGTTTGAGCAAAGCTGTGGGTGTGTCAAATCCACATTAGCTGAAAGAATTCTTACAAAAAAACCCAACTTGCTGCACTTGGCCAGCCACTTTCCATCAAAACAGCACAAGCACACTACTCAATCGTTAAATTGGGAATTAAGAGATAGAAGAATGGGACTGATTCTCCGTGTTTATTAAAATCTAAACTTGAGACTCAGAGCATTCATCCTGCATGCCATCAGCAGTAACATTTTACTCCCTTACTGCTGTATGGAGGTCAACTTAAAATCTGCATTGCTGGAGAGCAGCTCCTGGCTATGCTGATTTTGGGGTTTTTTTTACAACCCCCTCCATTGCATTTAAGAGCCCTTCCAATACCTAGTCTACTGCTCTGCAGAAGTATTTGCATACCAAAATTGAAAAGCCACCTCTTAGTCTCCTTTCTGAAAGCTACAGTTCATATACAATGGCTGAATTCACAATTAAAAAGAAAATTCAAAACAACACAATCAACCTAACAAGCTTAACCAATAAAATATTAATAGATTTTATTATAATTAACATTATTGGTATCATCTTTGGTGTTATTTTTCTTGGTGTTGATACTGGTTTAATAGCTCTGCTGAGAATCTCTAATTAAAGCACGCATAGAACACAACTCCTGCCCTGAAGAGCTTAATGTCAAAAATTTGGCTTCATGGAAGATATGTTGCAACCACCCACAGGTTATTGGGTTCACTACAGCAGTAACTATATCAAGCTCAATCGACTGTGATGTGATACACAAGAGGTCTGGCAAGATGATCTAGTAGTCCCTCCTGGTCTTAAGCTTGTGAATCTAAATAAACAAGACAGGAAGAAGACAGAGGTGAAATCACTTGGCAAATGGCAGAGCTCTGCAAAAAAATTACTAAATCCACAGTGAAGTATCCCAGCCACTAAATCACTGAGTCCTCTGAACTTTTTCAGGAGCATGTAGTTTTTCAGAGAAAACCTTTTACATCCGTCTACCAACATTTACTGTGAGAGTATGAGCAAAACTGCATGTGTATGATAGCAACCACACATCATGCATTTGTGTGTGCTTTAAGGGCATCAGCAACAATGCTTGAAGGATAAAGATGGAGAAGGACTTACGGAGATGGAGAAGCAAATGCTTTAGATGACAGCTTTCAACACTTTAAACTCCCTGACACAGTCTTCATGACCTTCCTCCACCCCTGCAGCTCACTTGCTGTGAAACATTGCTAGATTATACCAGTTCTCATAAAAAACACGTAAGATACAAGCATATGTAAAAGTCAAACGTTCACATAGCCTTTCTTCACCTTTCAATTGCAAGCTTTTTTTCATGTTCTCCTTTTCTGCAGATCCCAGACATCCATTACCTCCTCTTTTTTTTGCATTTGTGGGTGCTAGCATAATGTGGCCTGGGGTCCCAGGGGTCTGTCCGACCCTGGCTGCTGTAGTGTCCCAGATAGCACTGGGCTGATGGGCACAGCCTGTCCAGGTCCCTCAGGCTACCTCCCAGCCGTGGGCAATCTTAGCAAGCAGCTCTTAAGTGAGATCAGCTCCTTGGTGAATCCAGCTCTTCAGTGATTTCAGCTCTTTGCTTGCTAAGTGCCTCACAGACGCACAGGGAGAGAGGAGAAGGCTGCATGAGGTTCCACAGTGGTGTCTTTAGTGACAGCTCTTCTGCCAAACTGGGCAGAAATGGGTTTATATAGGGTACAGGGGTGTTGGAAATTGTCCAATGGCCAGGGTCAAGGGAATAACAGAGAGAGATAACGAGGGTCTGAAGGCAGAAGAGGGACTTCTTTGGTCCAGTCATCATGACTGGGCATTTCTTATCTTAGGCAAGTGACCACCAGGGAGGCCTTGCAGGGCCTCTGGCTGCTACAACAGCATAAATGTTTCATAGATGTGCAATTCCATGTAGGTTAGGAAAGAAAGAAGCAAAAAAGCCTGCACAGCTGTCAGCTGGGAATTGCAGGGGTAGTAGGTGAAGTTACACCTAGAATCAAATTGTTCCTCGCCTTTCACAGCACAACTTAATTTGCAGTGGTCTCCTGTTCTCATCATCCCTGTTCCTTTTCACGTCTTTGCTCTTAAAGTTATTAGGAAAATTATTCATTCAATTGCTGGTAGAAGCTGCCCAAAGATAAATACATTCAGCTTAATAAACCTAGTTAGCAGGACAGAAGGGGAGAATGCCTAATTACTGTATTAACGATTATAATGCCCTTTGAAGATGAAAAGTGCTGGGAGCTCTAAGGGCAAATTTCTGCCCTCTAAAGTCCCTAGGAATCATGTGCAGAAGCTAATTCTAAACACTACCACTACTACAGTGCGGCAGTGAAAAAGATGTGTGTACCAGAACTCTTCAACATCCAGGACCTGAATGCAGAGGTGAGCCCACCTTCCAGATACTGCCTGCATTAAGACAACAGCTACATAATCTCCTCCAAAAACTGGATCAGAGGAGCGGTGCTATTGCAGGGAAAGGGCATATGGGTCAAAGGAAGTTTCCAGCTGGTGAAGCTTCCATGGCTCAGAAACAAAACTATTTCTACTCCACGGGTTTCTCTTCATCCAGACAATATGGCACCGGCTGAGATCTGAAGAACAGACTTCCCTCTTGCCGCAGTAAGAAATCATCCTTTACAGCAAGGGAAAATAAGTTGCTTAGAAAGTCCCTTAGATGTCACTGCACAAACAAAATACAAGCTGCTAATAACAGGTTTCTTAGTCACACTTCCTTTGCATGCGGTACCAGGAGGCACATACCCTAGGCTCTCAGTGTTATGGGCTTAGGTTATGAAAACTTTCACAAGCGTATTTTAAATTTCAGTCCACAGGAATCAGGTACTAGCAGCTGACATTTGCATAGCTGTCTCCCAAAAACAGTGAATAATCTCAACAAAGCCTAAAAAAGAGAGTAAAATGCACACTAAAACAGTAAGATTCACTTACATCTTGTGAGAAGTCAAAAGGGGCAGAAATTATGCAGTCAGTCAACATATTTTCTGGTCATCACTAGGGATACTGTGGATCAGCTAAATAATGCTGTATCACTCATCTCTGTAGTAGTTTAAAAAAACATTTCAGCTCCCTTAGATACCCATAGAGCATTAAAAACTGCAAACTTCACAAATCTCTTATGGGGAAGACTCCTGTCTGTGTCAAAGACCAAAGATGGCAAGGCCTCAGCAAGCAAAGCACACAGGTGACCTGCAGCAGGTACAAGACCAAAGCCACCACAATGCCCTGAGCTTTCCTCCCAGCCATGGATGCTCAAAATCAGGTGCACTCCTGAGCCTCGGGAACAGGAACAAGCAGCAGCCACGTGCATTTGGGCAGACCAGCTGTGCTCAAGTGGCAGTGGCTTTTTGCCAGGCTAAAATCAGCATCTGTTTGTTCTAGTCTCTCTCCTCAACTGATAAGCATGGATGGCTACTTTCCCTTCAGGGCATTATGGGCTGATAATTACTGGATGAAGAGTGATAAATCAGTCTTCCCTCCATGAGTTAATACACCCTCTGATAAAGCTGAAGCTTTGTTTGCACAGACCACATAATTTACTGATAGCAGTATTGATCAAATTGTCTTTTATGGATTTTTCTCCTATGCTCCAACATGAAATTTTGATATGTTTTTGGGTTTTTTTTTGGTAACACAGTCCTTTACTCTTCCTTTCTTTTCCCAGAATATTAACAATCCCCAAACACAAGAATACTCTTCTCTGGGGTTACTGGAGGGAACTCCCACGTGCTGCTCTAAAACTGGCATAAGAAACTAAACACAAATCAATCACTTCTTCCCACAATGTTGTTTCTTCTTCTACCCACCGTCTCTCGCACCTGGCAGTGTGTTGGGACAGCGAGTGCCCGCTCACAGTTCACACTACCGCACATGTGGTGGCCTGTTGCCCAGAAAGGTTTCTAGGTGCTTGGAGCAGACCAAATAAAGAAATGGATGCTTAAGATATACTGAAAATCAGGAATAGCCTGGTTTTCAAAGCTGCTTTGCTTTCAGCTACCAGAAACCTCTTTCTGCCTTGTAAGCTGCTGATTCCTAATAAAGTCATTTCAGCAGAGTCTTGATAATAGACTGGATGCATCCTAGATGTCCATTCTTGCTCTTTTCCTTCTCTCCATTCCTACAGCAGAAGCAGCCCATAGTTGTCATCCTTAGGACAACAATGTGTCAGCTTTGTGCACATTCCTGAGCAGCCCCAGCACAGCTCTGTGAAAGCCTGGAGAACCAATCCCTCAAGCAGAGGCTGTAAAAATAAAGGCAGGAACACCTGAACCTTACAGAAAACTTGAACGGATTAATTAACAGGGGACCTGTCCCCAGTTTTCCTCTCCTTTTGTTCTTTCTTTGCTTTCCAAATCCTCTCTGCCAGCTATCAGCAAAAACACCCTGTCTTCTGGTTGTGGGGAAGAACTGAAAAGGCATTACAGTGACTTCCCAGATGGAAAGAGCGCCCAGGCTCTGCAGCAGCCTCCACAAGAAAACTTCTAATTCAGAGCAGATCATCTGTGGAGCTTCTTTCAAGAAGCAAATCTGAATCCAACTTTTAAAAAATTCAATTAAAATAATGACAACTGCTTTGGGGCAGACATTGGTCTCCACCAATCTTAAAAGAGAAGCCTCAGAAGCACATGTCAGAATGAAGCTGTCCTGAAATAAACAAGTCTACACCTAGAAAGGACCAAGCAGTCACCACTTAAAAGTCATGGCAGGTCTGTACCTCTTGCTAGTCTATGCTTGCATTAGAAGATTCTTACAAAAGACAAAACTGATTTGGTAATTTTTGTTTGCTACTATCTTCAGAAGTAGCTACAAAAATCAGTATCCTCCTTTGGAAGTAAAGGGATGGCAATACAGCTTAGTCACTTGGAGAGCGTTTACTTATTCTTCCCAGATTCTCTTGAAGAACTGCCAATGAGTTTGCTAGAGGGCTCTCCTAGATGAAAACTTCTGAGAAGGTCATAGGGACACTCTTTCACAAATTTTCCTGACTTTAAAGTCAATTAAAAAAAAAAAATCAAAAAACCTTCATATTTTTTTTAAAAAGATATGTGAATACACATCAGTACTGCTCAATAGCAAGTCAAGTTTCACTTCCCCTTGTCTGTGACATAAATATCACTGGGTAGCTACAATAACAGGAGCCTTCCTTTCTGGAAATTTTGACTGTTTGCAGAATACATCACTGATCACTCAGCACCAAATGCCACTACTACCTACAATGGCACTTTCACATGTTTCTCATTGAAAAAAAATCAAGCAGTCATTTAGCTGGAAAAAAAAAAAATGTTCTATGTTGAGGAATCCACCACTTCCCCAGGGAGATTACTCCAATGGCCAATTGTTCTCTCTGTGAAAAATTTTCCTCTTGTGTCCAACTGGAATGTCCCCATTTTCACCTTTAGCCTTTGTGTTTTCCATGTGATTCCTTGCAAAAAGGGAGTCTTCATCTTCTTTGTAGCCACCATTTAAATACAGGAACACAGTGATAAGGTCTCCCTCTAAACCTTATTTTCTCAAGGCTAAACAAACCCAGTTGTCTCAGCCTTTCCCCCCATGGAAAGCTTCCCTGCCTTTGATCATCATTGTAGTCCTTCCCTGGACCTTCTCCAGCCTGTCCACCTCTTTTGCATAGTGGGGAATAAAATTGATTGCATTATACCTGGTGTGGCCCAACAAGCACTGAATAGAGTGAGATAATGTCTTCTTTCCTCTGCTGGTGATGCCCTTTTGATGGGACTGAGTATCCCAATGGATTTCTTTGCTGCAGAAGCCCACGTTCACTCATACTGAGCTTGTTGGTCACCAGGACCCCCAGTCCCTTTCCATAAATCTGTTCCCCACAGGGGCAGATCCCAGGCTGTGCTGGACTCTTGGATTATGTTTTCCCAGGTGCAAGACCCTATGTTTGTCTTTGTTGAATTTCACAAGGTTTTGTTAGCCCAGCCTTCCAGCCTACGCAGGTCTTCTTGCAGCCCGGTTCTCCTGTCCCAAGTGTTCACTTCCCCACTCAGTTCAGTATCATCAGCAAACTGTGTCACTGGAGGCATGTCCTGGTTCAGCAATAATGGTACAGAAATGTCTCAATATATTCCTTTATTAATATTATTATGTTTTAACTCATCCGGGTAGCTTTGGAAGGAGCCTTCTGTTATCCAGAAGCTCTGGAACTGCATCAAGCAAACAAACAGGAAGCTACTGATTCATTTCAAGCTTAAAGGAAAGTACTCAGTACATAGTCTCTTCCCAAAAGGTATGATCAGGAAAAATAATTTTTGAATAAGTAACACAATTTCTAACATCTTAAACAATCATCTTTTTTGACATTTCTATCCACAATTGCAAGGTAAATCAAGTATTAAGCCCCACTGTCAGCTAAGTAGAAAAATCAGCTGATTTTCACAGCAGCTAGACAAAAATAAGGAGTAAATAAACCCAGCATGATTTTTGTTGGTCTTGACTGTTCTTCTTGCCTTTCCTGTTTCTTGCTATTTGAGCCAGTTTTGGCACAGCAGACTTGGGCACTGCCCATGCACCAGTAAAAAACACTGCACGCAGAGTCACAGGCCGAGCCAGTGGCACAGCCAGCAGGACCCTGAGATCCCAGCCCCCGAGTTCTGCCTGCAGGGGTAATTTCTGTCCATGCTGCAGCAGAAGCCCTCGGAAGAGATGTGCTGCAACAACAATTGGAAATCTGGCCAAGAATATCTGTAAGGTCTGGAGATTCACGCACACAGAACGACGCTCCGGTGAAACAAAGGTCATAATTCCTGGCCTTTACCCGAGATGGTATTTCTTTCACACCCTTTACCTTCCTGATGCTCAGAGCTCATAAACTGACCCAGCCTAGGAGGAAGGGCTCCAAAAGTGATCTCCGGCGGTGCTGTGTACCCTTGCAGGATGGCCCCATCGTGTGACAACAGAGGAAACTGCACCCGCGTGGGAATGCACTCGGAGTACAAAGCCTGCTTTCTCAGCAGGTGGTCCTCTGCCAGTGATTTAATTTATTCTAGCTGAAAAAAAATCCGGAGCAGTTCTTGGACAAAGACCTGGGATTAGCAAGTGAAAGACAGCCTTCAGTTTTAACCCCTTTGTCACTTCTACACAGAAACGCTGCTTTGTGCTTCAGAATTCCACTGCTTTGCATGGAGGAGAGGGGCTGTGGGATAAGTGGCAGTTGCATGGCGTGTTTGAAATAAAGGTTTAATTGTGGCAAGATTTCAGATTTTCATTCATTCAAGCACTGTACCCTTTTGATAGCAGGGGTTAGTTAATTCCATCACCCCTGTACATCTAAGCCAGTTACACATTTTCATTTCCAAGCCAAGAGGTTAAAATTGGTAACAATTTAAAAGTTAGTATTAATGAAATAAAACTGAGGTCAACTGAAGTAGTTTACCTCCTCTGGCTAGTGTTATTTACTGTGGTCTGCACTCAGAAGCTTTTGAGCTGTGTGTGTGGCTTGCACCATATGGCTGCATCAGGGGAGCCTTGACACTTACACGCCAGAGATGCTACCTCACTTCCTTCCTCCCTCACTTCCTTCCTCCCCCGCTCCAAACCCAGCTCTCTTTTTTTCTGCTGTTCTTTCCACACCCTCTCCCGGTGCTCAAAACCTTCCTTTGTTTTCCATTGTATTAACTATCTCCACCCCGAAGACCTCCCCTCTTTGGTGCCCCTTTGTATGCCCCCAGCTCCTACATGTTTCCCTTCTGGGATCTATGTCACTGTCCCAGTTCGTGGTGGGGCAGAAGTAACAACCCTTCCCATCGCTGGCCCACACAAAATAAAATACAGAAGTGGCCCAGTGGTGCACAGGATCCAGCTTGGATAGAATTAACTTGCTTCATGGCAGCTTGTGGTTTGCATTTGTGACTAGAAAAAGCATTAACAACACTTTTACTTCTAAACAGCACTTCCACAGTATCGAAACCCTCCAAGATGTTTTTTCAGGATGAGAGTAGGGTTGTCTCCAGTCCAAAGGATGAAGTTTAGAGAGCCCTGGTCACCTCCCTTATCTGAGACACATGGAGCCCTTTGTCCCAAACCAACTTCATCCTTTGGACCTTGCTATGAGACAGATGGATCGAGAAAAGCAGCAAGCCACATTTCAGTCTCCCTCTGCCCACCTCGTTTATAGCTTAAAGCAAATAATCATATGAGAGTATTGAGTTCTTTCTACTACCTACATGCACATGTGAAGACTGTTTTACCACTTACATAAAAATTAGATCTTTAGTATGTATCATTAAAAAAAAAAACAACTTTGTCATTTAGCTAATAAAGAGAGCTATTTGAAAAAACTTGATAAAGCTTCCTGTCAGAAACTGAGCTGAGCTGCAAGAAGTTGAGGGCTCACTCTTAACCTAGAGTGAATGCAAAGCAACAAGACTCAGCTTAGACCAAGAAGGGTCTCAGACAGTAACAGTGGTAATTAACATTTGTCAAAAGCTAACAGAGAGTGAACTGAGAGTGACCACAGCTCAGATGACTAAGTGTAATTGCTTAATGACAGTAAATCGACCACAGCTCCAGGTAGTCAGTCTTTCTGATTATCATGAGATCAGAGGATAATACAGTTGGGAAAGAAATTCAATAGGTCAGACCAGGTTGCCCAGGGCTGGACTGGACAGCAAAACCAATCAAGCAAAAAGATACAATCTTTCAAATTTTTTACTGTTACTTCTGCAGGTTTGCACCATAACCTACTGTATGACTGAGTAACATTGACAATTTCTACAGTTACAGAATGTAAAATAACAAGGTACAAAAATAAGTACTTTAACTGCTTTAATTCTGCTTACCATGTAAGCAAAAGCAGGGGTTTTATTCCTCACTGGCTTTTAGAGAGGACTATTGCTTCCACAGGAAAGCACCATGATGTGCCAAAGCCTGAAGCCTGACATCTGCTGCCAAATTGCAGTGAGCTTCCCAGGGCTCCCAGAGATCACCAGGGGCCAGCAGAGGCACAGCAGTTCTGCCATTTGTGGCGCAACGCAGGACCAGAACCAACAGCACAGCACATCCTCCCTCCCCAGTTCCCTTTGTCCCAGTTATGAAGGCTGGCTGTATAGGGATAAATGCAACCCATGTTTAGGACCCTCCTCAAGTTCAATCTTACTCGTTATCCCAAACCAAACAGCAACTGAGTATCTTCTGAGCACTGCAAGATCAATTAATAACTGATCACACAGCACCAGGCAGGATTCATCATGCAGTGTACTTTTCCTCCCCCTGCTTTTTTGCTTTGTGGTAGTGGTTGTAATCATTGTACAGATCCTTGAAGACCTGCCTCACACCTGCTGGGAGTGATGCACTTAAGAACTTGATGTCCCGCTCAATGCAAAGGTCAAGGATGTGATATATTCCTTCTGTGAGATGTGCTTTCACAGCTGGGTGCAAAGTCACCTGCAACAAGAACAAAATTGCCTTAAACTTGAAGACAGAAAGGCAAGATAACACCATTTCCACAGTCAGTATACATTAAATGCTGACAACATTATCCTTTGTATCAGACCATCTGGAACAGCCCATTAGATAAAAGCCAAGATTTTGACTTGTGCAGTATTTTCCTGAATTTTGCAAACATGTTTTGCAAAACAAGCACAGCCCTTGCAGTAAAATGCACAGGAGTACTATACACACTGCTGTGGTGGCAAAGACACTAATCATCCTGGAATTACATGGACACTCTAATTTAAAAAACCCTAAAATACTTAGCTTGGATTACACGTTTCAGTAGATTCTGCATGTCTTCTATAGGCTGTATGCTATTATGTCAGTTTCAAATGAGCACTTCATTTACATTGGGTAGAAACAATTTCAACTTATCACTTAACAATTTCATATTTATCTAACTGTTTTTTTCTGAGTACTTCAATGTGCACACCTTAATAAAAGAAGCCTTCAAAAATCTCAGAAACGTGTATTTCCTTAATCTGTTTTAACACCAAGAATCTGGTACCTTGCCTGAAGTCATGCAGAAAGCTGGAGGAATACAAGAAATGACTCAGGACTGAGCACCCTGCTCCCAACATTACCTCTGCTCAACCCCATAACCAGTAGAACTGCCACTAACAACCAGGAACATCAGCGCTGGCTCTGGAGCCCTCTGCTGCTCTAGGCTAATTGAAATTTGTCCTGTGCCCACAAATCACTTGCTAAATACTTCACTGCCCAAGACAGAGCTGGCCTCTGGCATCATCACATTATCTTTGCTGCAGAACCATGTCTTATCTTTGCTGAATCCCAAAATTAGCTTTATGCCTCCAGATGTGAGCTTCTGCACTCCAGGCCTAATGAAAATTATATAAAAAGCTGTCATTAAAATTCAGGCTTCTTTCTTCCTTAGGCAACTAATAAACTTTCTGCTAATGAAGTGCACTCCTCATGACTGTGACAGGCTCCCGCTCTCTTTCTGCCCTAAATGTGGAACAGATAATATGTTTTGTCAGATCCACTAATATAGCAGGGAAAAACATATAGCAGGCATTGCGGCACCTAAGACTTCCTTTAGATCTGTGATCCTGAAGAGTTTGCATGTGTTTGCATGTGTTGTAATTTTTCCCTTCTCTCTCAGTCAATCAATTGGTTTGTTTACAACATATGTTTTTTCTCCCTACACTGTGCAATACAGTCGGAAAACAGCTGAGCATCACATCTCCCAGTGAATGCACTGGGCTGGGTCCTCCCTTCCTAGAGCAGAAAAATGACTGCAGAGAACAAGGACAGGAAAACCCACAGCTATTGACAATATGGACCAGATGGCCCACTTGGGATAAGCAGCTATCTCAGAGCTGCAGTTAATGGAACTGCATCCCTCACATCACAAATTCATCTTGTCCTGAGCCTCATTTGGGCCATTTTTGCTTTGCAGTTTCCCATAAACACCACTAACACCATGGGAAGCAGAACCAAAGATTTAAACAGCTGCCACTACTGGCTGGCAGTTAATTATACTTCTAAGTGGTTTATGGTCTATACAGTTAGCACAACCAATTTGTCAAGCATTACAGAATTCTTGATGTGAGACATTAAATGTGTGAAGAGGTATTCCACTATTGCTGAATTAAGCAACAGCTCATAGGCAACAAGCAGAAAGCACTGTCAACAGTATGAAAGAGATGCCACCCACTGCAGTAAGGAATCTTTCTAGATTAATACAAAATAATTTGTGGTATAAAGAGGAAGCACTGAAGGAGCTGTTACACAACCACTTTAGAGGTAAGTGACTGCTTAGATCAGTAGCTTTCATCACTTCTAGTTTGCAGACCCTTAAAGGGGTTTCAGTAAGTGTGCAGATGCCTACATAGACTTAAATCTACTAACATGTTTTCTCAGTTATCTTTGCTAGACCCACAGGGTCTTCATATCACAGAGAGAAAGCCACTGATCCTGACTCAGAAGAGATGAATAGTTAAAAGAGGTTTTCTCTCCCTCTGCAGAACAACATGAAAGGTGTGTACATGCCCCATTTAAGATAGGCATCTGAGGGCCCCCTTTCCTCTGATATCCACCAATCTCAGCACTCTAATGAGCAAATAAATCATCACCTAGTTGTGATGTATCTATTCTGTCAGACAGAAAACACTTCCTTTGCCACAGTGTCTGGTGGCTCACTACACCAATTTCCCCTTCCACACCCTAATATTCCATGCATAGATTACTGATATGTGGTTTCAGCTATCATCCATCACTTTCCATTTCCCAGTGAACATCTTGCACAAAACTTTCCTAGACATCTCATGAGAGTGAGTACTCCTGCTAATACTGAAACAAGTGTCCTTTTGACTTAAAAAGGTCGTTTGACAATTCAAGTCAGGCTTTCAGACTTACATTCAGTGATGACCAGATTACAGGATTCACAGATGGTTAAAGGGAAGAGAAGCTGTTTTAACAATAATTTTCCCTTTGCTGAACTACTACATTCACTATGTAAACAATAACCAACTAACCAGGAACAGTAAATAATATGGCTAAAATCTGACATCTCCCATTGTTTTGCTCCCCCATTCCACCCCCCACCAAAACAAAAAAGAAAAAAGACAGGCAACAGAGAAGGCAGCAAAGTTTAACCTCTGTAATAACCTTCATGGTTAGTTACACTGGTTACACCACAATCCTTCAGAAACACAGCACCTGTTAGGAAATTTAGTCTTTGTTTTTAAACCCACTTACAATAAGAAAATCCTTTCTGTATTTCAGCCCACACCCAGGCCAGAACCACAAATAATCAGTTTGCAGGTACTTGCACCACAAGCAGCATTTCACCAAATCTTGGTGAAACCTACATCTATTGGGCTGAAGAAAATGACAAGCTGGTTACCTCTGGATGAGAGAAAACACTGATCTGGCTCTGGCATCCGTAAGAATAGAAGTATTTGCTTTCAGTAAGGATCAGAATGACAGCTTTGGTACAGAAGGAGAATTACTGAAAAGCTAAGAATACTTGCCTTGGCAACATTTTTTTTTCATTCATTTAATCATTTAAACCATATTAAAAGATTTTTTCCAGGATAATTTTCCACCATTACTTACTTTGCTAGATGAGGACTTAACTGCTATCAGTCCTGGACAACTGAGACTATTTGGGAGATAAGCTTATCTACCAGATGTATAAGAAAGACACTTTTAACAATGATAGTGGCAAAACTCCAGAACAGGTTGTCCAGAGAGGTGGTGGATATCTCATCCCTGGAAACATTGGATGGCCAGGTTGGATGTGGCTATGAGCAACCTGATCTATCTCATTGCAGAGAAGTTGGACAAGATGACCTTTAAAGGTTATCTTTCAACCTTTTAACCCAAACCATTCTATGATTCTATGAAGAAAAGAAACACCCAACATGGCACTAAAGCAAAACTGCTTTGTACCTGGGCACTGCATTGTTTTACCTTTAAAGATAAAAACCACAGCCTACACCCTTGGAAAATTTTCCAGGAGTTTGGTAAGAAAAATTTTCATGAACTTTTGCATAATACAAAAGCCTGGACCAAACCTGCATCACCATGAGGTATAACAATTGTAACTTCACAAATTTTACAGAATTTAACAGAGCTGCCTTTGGAACAACAACTCCAAAGCTAGCACAATATTATGACACTTTCAAGATGGATGAGAACATACCTTCTGCAATTCAGTCACATAATGAGCCACAATGAAAGCAGAAAACACAGTGAAGTCCTCCATTTCTGCAGCAATATAAGTATACATCCGTTCCACCAAGTGTGCACATTTCAGTATCATTTCAAACTCATCCCTGTTGCCTAAAACACAAAGTGAGATGCAGCCTGGCATTTGAGGCTTAAAAACATTAGAGGAAAAAAAAAACCCAGAAGAAGCTTAAAAACATTAGGGAAAAAACCCCAAAAGAATCATTTGGCCTTCCATGACTCTTGAACAACATGAGGCCAAGGACAGCTTGCGTATTTAATCATCTTTTCTTATCAAGCCACATCTAGAGGCCCCCCACAAAACACAAAATGCATCTCTTAGAATGGCTTTGTAAGAGCACACTGATTCCAATTTCATGTGCACTGCAAGACAAAAATTACTTGTTAGAGATGTTGAAGTGCTCACAACAGCAGTTAAGGTCCCTTCCACAATTCAGTTCCAACTAGCACTGTGGAGGAGAGAATGAAGAGACAAGAAAATTATATTCCCTGCCTAGGAAAAATAAGACATTTCTTAGAAACAGCATAGTAAGAAAGTTCTTTGATGAGATCTATTATGTGGAATACAGCAGCAAAACCTGCATCACTGGAGGTATCTAAAGTGAGACTGGTGAGATCAGTTGAGAATTAACTCAGTAGGCAGAGAATGAAGAGAGCTAGTACAAACAAGGGAGAAGGGAAATCCAAAAATTACTTCCATGTTACTTGTTACAAAAACAGAACAATCCTGCAAAGATAAACAGCATCATTTTCAGCTTGAGGATGCCATGTACCTGTAAGCTTCCTGTGATGATTGCCTTATGTAAACATATTGCAGAAGCAAGAAATTTCTCCAAATCTGGCACTAGTTTAACATACCTTTTCCTCTATCACTGAGCCTCAGCTAATATATTCCTCTACAATGAATACATACACTTACATTTCCCCACAGCTGTGGGCAACACATCAGCTGAGATAAATCTGAACATGGCACAGGCTGTAGGGCATCAGCAGAAAGCTGGAATACAATCAGTTTCAGGCCATGAAGTCAACTTGTCTGAAAACCCTGCACTATTAATGACAGTGTATCTGTGTCCTGACCATCTTAATCATTGTGGACATCTCTGACTTGTCTACTTTTACTATGTAAACTCTTTAATAATTTCCAGCAATAAGCTTGTTTTTCCCTTTCCTGTTAGGATATTTAATTACCCTTATTCTAAATCTTTGACCATATAGATATATCATCTAATCCCAACTGATGCTTCAGATACACGTAGAGTTCTTATACTTAGCATAGAATGGTGACAGCTCAGCTCTGTAGTAAACATTGTTTCAATCTCAAAAAATTCCATTTGGGATTATAACTCACACACATTAGCATGAATCACTGGAGCTCACAGCCACCATGCTTGCAGACACAGGGGTTGATAGGAAAAGCAGAAACTGGGCATAGCAAGCCTTACTGCTTCCTGTCTACTTGCCAGCCAGTCAGTGAAGAATAACTTATTCACCAAAAGCAATGCTGTCTGCATGCAGCACCCCAGGAGCCCCAGTTATCTTCTTAAGCACATAATCACAAAGCTCATCCCCAATTTTTCATAAAGGACAGACAGGGCTGACAGTTTCAATGCCACATCTAGGTTTTGAGGACTTTGTCCTGCTCAGCATCTCCTCTTCTGGAGTACATATATAAAGCAAAGGTGGAAAAGATATGGTACCTCTGTCTCCTTTCTGACGTCCTTCATGAATGACAGAAACAACAAGACGATGGAAACTGTTCAGAAAGGATGGTGCTGCTTTGAACAGCACCTGAAAAATACAGAAAATAAAAATATGTGAGAATACATAGTAGAGGGAGTGAAGAGGGTAGAAACTATCTTCTCATTCTGCATCCTGAGCCATTTGTGCTTCTAGAATCAATCATAGAAAAACAAAACATTTTCTCCTAACCTAGCATCAGATGCTCACAAGCAATCCACTGCCAAAGAACAACAGTGCAGACACAAGCAAAGCAGGAAAGCAACTGAAATTATGTGATTTTGAGATTCCCAGCTTTTAAATTACAAGTACAATGGACTTTCATACTACCAAGACACAATATTTCAAAATCATAAAAAAATTCTATCACTAGTATGTTTTCTCTTTCAAACCTTTTCCCCTTCTCCCACCCCATCATACCTTTGGATGACACTGCACAATAGAGAAGAGCACTTCATGGACCCCCAGGAAGACACCATAATAGTCTTCTGTCTTCAGATGATCCAGAGGGACTATTAGAAGAATGCTGAATGCCAATGAAACATGATGTGGATTCACGAGAATCCCTTCTCCCTGTCTCAGCAGAGCTGCTACAGTCTCTAGAATAGGTATAACTATGATGGAAATCAGTGCCGGGTCCTGACAGGCCTCTTTGGTTTGCAGCTACAAGACAGGAAACAATGAGAAATGCATTAGCCACTTATCATAAGTGTTGGAACACCAGAGAACCCTAATACTCTGAATAAAGTCAATGGAACTAGACCTGTGCTAGCTGGACTGGCAGGGAGACTCCTGCACCCGAGCCATTTTCATCCACTTGTGCCTTGTATGAGGATGCATATGATGCATTCCAAACAAACAAATGCTGTGAGCATTTGAATGGTAACTGGAATGGCAATTATTCCCCAGCCTCCTGAAAATGAGCACATCTTCACATGAATCCAATGATGCAGTTCACTCCTTTATATGCATGCAAAACCTATCAAAACTGCAAGCTTATGATTCCCAGGCATTGCAGAACCAACTGCTGATAAATTCTTGCCTAGATATATCATCACAAAAGAAGAAAAACCTACATCACTAGGTTTATATGCTGTACAAATGAAGGGCAGGAAACTTGGGTTTGATTAGTTTCAGTTAAGTTTCCCTTTCATAATTCAGTGAATTTATATAATTACTTTTTTCCATAAGCATTTGTTTTGCTGCAACACATGGCTGATGGTCATCTTTTCCTTTGGACAGGAGGAGGGACAGGAGACAAACTGTACTCTGCAGTCTAACAAGTTTCTCCCAAGCTCCATATTACACAGTGTAGTTCCATAAAATTACTGTGTATAAGTAACAGATGATCTGCACACCGCACTCACAGGAGATTTCCTTGAGGAAGGAGGAGAAAAAGGGTCTAGACAAAAACATTCAGCTGAATATGGCATGGATTTGTTTAGTTTTTGTTCCCGTGTGCCTCTGTGCACCTTAGCTGTATTCACTAGAGAATCTAACAGATAGGAGGGGTAGGTAATGAGTTACAATAAAGAGATACTTACAACTAAAGCTGTGATAATCTGTGGGCTGGCAAACCAGAAAGCTTTTCCTTTGTCTCCACTTAATGGGCAGCTGAGCAACAATTTGGTTAGCGTAACAGCTGACAATACTTCCTGCAGAAAGCAGACAGATCATCAGTCAGGAGTACAAGGCACACTGGCTCCTTTCAAGTACAGAACAGCTCTTTCAAGGTCAGTGGCACTTTTGAGCATTACCAGAGCCTTGACACATGAAAGGCCTCCCACCAATACCTCTCTTTGGAAACTGTGAAGTAAGCAGCAGCTCAACAGAATTCAATGCACTGAGCAGCACTGACCCAAATGTACTTTACGCCACATTTGCTTCACAATCAACTTACTGTAAAAAAAAAGCTTACATGACTTTTAAGAAAGGAAAGCCTTCTCATACAACTGCCACTAGATAATAGAGGAAAGCAGAGGCAATACAAGGATACCAGTACACTATCAATTAAGAATGCTGCTTTTGGCAGCAGGGTTTTTTTAACTGCTAGTTGTTTATACAGCTAATAAAAGAAGCATATTGCAAGCTGCATTCAGGTGGCAGGAATTATCTGTGCAGTTCAGGAATTCCAGATACTCTTTCAAATAGATGCATCAAGAACTGATGCAGCACATCCACGTCTCTTTCTGACAAATAAAACAGGGCGGGATAATCCCAGAAATTTAACCCAAGTGTCATTATCAAGTCACTGGGCTTACTATGGAGCATACAGCAGACTTTTTATTGCCAAAAGTGTTCCATACATCATCACTGGTTCTTATGCTGCTCTGAAGAAGGACACATAATTTTAAAAAGATACTGAGTGCTATCTGGGTATTGCTGAGTAGTCTTTAGAGCAACAAGTACCAAAAGCACAGGGGCAGTTTTGGTTTTACTTAAAAATGTCACCACTTCTAAAAGTGCATTTAACCTTGAAAAAAAGAGCCACAGACAAACACTAACTGCTGGTATCTGTTGTGCAAGAGCAGCAAGTAGGAAAGAGCTTCCAGCATGGCATGTAACACCACAGCTGTGTGATTTCATTGACAATACATAGAACAGAGACTGCAGAGTCCTTAGGCTGGACAGAAAGTTTTTTGAGTAGGTTTCCATGATCTTTCCACTTCTCAATTTATATAAAGAACAGAGTACAGTCAGAAAGCCCTCATCCATGTAAGGATCACTGAACATAAAGCGGGAAGAAGAAAAAAATACTTAACAAAAATCATTCAGCCAACAACCTTTTTTCAAGATACAGCAGACTGCAGAAGGAAGTTAAAAACATATAAAGCTCATGCCTTACTTTAGCCTTCTGCTGCCAAATATTCTTCACTTCCAGTCCCTGCAGCACCAGCCTCATTATGGCATAAAACTCCTCGGCAGAGCAGTTTCCCAGCACCTGGACAAGCACGTCTGTCAGCTCCATCTCCATACTTCGGATCACCTGGGTTGTAATTGCAGGACCTGCATAGTCAAGAGACAACAGTAATCAATTCCCAAGACAAGGATTTCCACAGGTAAGAACAGGGCAAACTAAAAAGAAAACAGTTCTGGGGATACCTTCTTAACACTCAAATACATAGAGGGCTTGATACTTTACCTTTCTCCCCACTAGTACAATAACTTGATTTTCTCAAGTATATCCTACCCTCAGGTTCAGAGCAATCATCATACCAATAAAAAGTCTTCAGTAATACAGAAAGACTACACCAAAGCAACTCCACAAGCCAAAGGAGTAGGCTAAGCAAGTCACAAGTCTTTTCTACAGATGGTGGCTAGAGACTCATCACAAATCACAAAAGCATAAAGCTTTTTCTATGACTACTTAATGGCAATACAAACACTGAGATCACAACTGTAGATCACTTAACAGTAGTCTCCAAAGCAGGGTGTATACACCCAAGGGTGTGCACAAGACAATTCACTGGGATGTGGGAATAATAAATAAAATATTTTTAATACAAAAATATATTTTAAATAGTGTTTACTTCATCTTTATCTCATGCTTTTTAAGCATTTTCTGTATGTGTGCTTTATAATGTACATAGTGGAGTAGCACACGTATAATTTTTAAGTAAATTACATTCAGGCTGTGTGTTCAATTTCTTAGGTTTTTTTAATGATAGGTGTGTGCAATCAAAAATGTTTGGAGACCAGTGCACCAGAGCGTGCCAGTAATAAGTTTGACAAATTCCAGCAGTTTGAAGAAGTCAAAGAGAACAGTTACTCCTGCTCTGTGTTCATCTCTCTTTCTTAATGAGATAATATAAAGGAGCCATTAGGTTCCCATAGCTGGCAGCAGAGGTTTTTAATGTAATTTCCAGCCCTAGCTCTTTATTTAGTGAGGATAAAGGAACCAAACAGTCAATACCCCACAGAACTTATCAGAATTACCACATGGCGTTCATCATCCATAACAGGTAACTTCCACTGTTCTATAAACAGATACAAAAGCAGATGAGTATTTTACTCTAAGATCTGACCTGGTGCAGATCAGCTGCTTCAGTAGTGCCTACTATACACGATCAAGACACTGAACTTCAGTCCTACCTCCAGAAGTACTACTATGTTCCAATTACTTTCAAAATGTTCTACCAGGCATGAGTAAATAAGGACCTCAACTTTATTAAGATGCTAACATCTATCAAAAGATCATTACCAAACCAGATGGTGCCTGTGGTCCAGGTACCACAATATTTCCTCCTTGAAAATTTTTCCTGTTACACATTTAAAAAAGGATAGCCTGCTGTTTTAACACACATAAATGCAGACTTTAAAAGAAACTGTATGCTTTGCTAAATGGCTTTTAACTCACAAAATTAGCAAAGGATGTGGAGAAAGAGAGTTTTCATACCAGACAGAAGCTTTTTTATCGCAAAAACAACTATGACTGCAGTTTCTTTTTCAGGATACAGCTCTGGCACGGAGCAGAAGACAGACAGGAACTGCAACGCAAGCTGAAGGAACTGCAGATTATTCCCTGCACAGGGCAGCTCTTTCAGTATCTGAGAATAAAACTCTTGGTACAGTTTAACACGGGGCCGCTTCAAAAACTTGCTGGGCTCCTTCTGCCAGTCCTTCTTGACAGGATGGCTCAGATCTGCTCTGAGGAGAGTAGTGACAGATGGTATGTATGCCACAGGCAAAGGCTGGTTTGGAGTGTTACTCTGAATACCATGTTCAACAGTTCTGACCATCTGCAGAACCACTGGTTCCAACAGAGCACACAGCACATCCGCAGAATGCAGCTTCTTTTCTGGCAGCTGCTGGATGTGCAGTGTGACAACATGACAGAGTGTGGTGAATGCTGTGAGCAGCAACTGCTCAGCTGCGGGATTCCAGTTCTTCCAGTCTATGCTTTTGACTGCACCTGCGTCTGGCCTGCGACTCACCAGGAAAGACATGAACTTTTCCAAGTTGATCTTCACACTTTGTCTTCTTTCAATAATCATATGAAGAAAGTTTTCCAAAAACTCTTGGACTTCCTGGACATACTGTGTCCAAACAGGAACAGTTAAGACATCAGTGAAGAATTTGCAGGCTGTAAGCTGGGAGGTCATGACAGCCTCAAGAACATCACTGGCGTGTAACACCTTAAGAACAGAGCTGGAGTTCCTGCCAGCTTGCAGGCACCTCAGGAGGTGGAAGCAAGTACTTAAAACCTTCAGCAATAACAACCTGCTGCAGGAGACACTGGCCCTGGTATTCACTAGCAGGGATAGCAGCACCAGAAAACACCGAGTACAATCAGAGGGAAGAAAACTGTCTAATTTCAGGAGAGAAACAATTTCTAGCAAACCCAGGCATCTTTGTAGCTGACGTTCCTTCAGGATGACTGGGCAGCCATTTTTTGCCAACAATACTATACACTGAGCAACTTTCTCCAGTGTTTTCCAAGACAAGCTCAGCTCACCCTTCTGCACTTTGTTTTCTGATGATACTTCCAATGGGTCAACCGTTTTGCAAGAAGCCAGAATTTCCTCATGCCAAGGAATATTTGTCACAGACAGCTGCTGCAGTGGCAGATCTACTGAATCCCTGGTAGCAGTGGGCAGCACCATAGCAAACTGATGAATAAGATGGGTGAGAAAAGCACAGTGCAGAACCCTCATTTCTGGTAGAAGAGAGCTGTGGATCAAACTAAGGGATATCTTCGCAATGCTGATGGAAGACTCCTGGTCTGTGGCAGCTTCCTGGGCTTCAGCCAACATCAACATTTCTAGAAGTACATTTGCAATGTACTGTACGTCTTTTAAGGAAATATATGGCAACAGGATGGCCAGGTTGGACATGACGAGGTGCCAGTGTGCTGTGGGGTAGCTAAGTTCAGTTATCGCACTGATATCTCCATCCCACGGTTCAGATTCTCCTCTGCTCATAGCGGATCTTCCAGACTCCAGGATGAAAGCTGCAGCATGCTGCAAGGCCTGTAGGTCAGCTTCAGTCTGCATTAATATCATCTTCATTTTCTGAAGTGTGAGCAGTTCTAAGCAGTATTTACTAGTGGAGGCAAAACTACTTGCAAGTTCCATAACTCTCCTCCAACACTGGTCCTTCACACCAGGCAGAAAAGCTGAAATGCCCCAGTGCCTTGCAGCAGGTTCAGCAACAGCAGTTTCAGCTGTTGGAGACACATATTTACTGCAGCTAACACCAAACAGAGAGTCTACCTCAACCCAAGTGTAAAGAAGGAGGAGAGCAGCATCACTGGTCTTTCTTAGCCAAAGCTCTGACTTTTCTTCCTCACTCCTAGGAGCCTGCAGCAGCTCCATCAGTGGCTGAGTTATTCCCTTCTGTATGTTTGCCATCAAATGCTGGGTACGAAGCACCACAGGGGAAGGAGTGACATCATCTAGACTCCTCATGTTGAACAGAAAAGCATGCAGCACCGAGCACACTGACATCAGCTTCAGGGCCATGTCAATTGATCCTTCAATAGCTGGAATGATAAGGGTCTGGCATTTCTCCACAACGAGACACAGAATGTCCAAAATCTGGTTGGGTGGCAGTTCAAGAAGATACTCACGAAGCTTTGCTGTCAGGCCAGCAGAGAAGACAGACGGCCTCAGTTCATCAACAGCTGGCCGGCAAATGACTGTCAGCACCTCTTCAAAGAGCCGTGGGAACTGCCTCAACTTGGAGTAAATCTGGAATATTGTGTTGATGAGAGTCTCCTGCGGTTTCTTTGTACGTGGCTCAGAGGCCTCTGCATCAATCCAAGCTGACGACACCAAATCATCCAGGTCTGGCTCTACTATAAGGTGGTTTAATGACAGCAGGAGTTTGAGACACCTGAACCAAGCAGGGATGGAAGCTTGGGAGTGTGTAAGGAGCATCTGTGCTAGCTTCCGGTAAAACCCAAACTGCACCTCCTTGTGCCGGATACGGTCACTGGCGACGTTATAGATATCATTGCTGAGCACCAAGTTCAGGAGCTGCTCCAAAGCAAGCAGTTCCATGCTCCAGTTCACAGGGAAAAGCGTATCACTCCTCCCTCCCTCTTGAAGTTTAGAGAGCCTGAGACAGCCAAAAAGCCTGCTGAGCATGTGGAAACACACAAGGTGGTTTTCTGCCTTACAGTACGAGTCCAGAAAGAGCTTATATAGCAGGGACACCGAATCAGCCACAACCGCTCCATGGAGGGCAGGCTCACACAGGTCACTGCCCAGCTTGGTCTGCACTGTGTTGACTGGTAGCAAAAGAGTTTTCTTCTTCTCCTGTTCTGACAGCAGCTCTTCTTTGTAGGATGAGAAAAGCTCAGGCTGAAATAACCCAGCCTGCAGCAAAGTCTCTATTTGGCTTCGTATTTCTCTGCTCAGGTGCTGACACACATGGTTATCATCCGCTTGTGTCCACCTCCTCACAGTCAGTAAGTGCCTCAAGAGCAAACATGGCTGGAGCAAGTGACTTGTCACTTGCCCAAACACACGATTTGGGTTGGTTTGTTGCCTCTGGATCAGGAGGTACTGAGCAAAGGTAAGCTGGAGGACGCTGAACAACTGTGAGCCCACAGCATCATCAGAAGCCAGCTGCTGACATGCCAGCTTGGATAGCTTGCTGAGGAAATCAACCAAAAGCTCACACTTTGCTGTGTAAATGACAGACAGTGAAGGAGTAGAAAGGATGCCACTGGAGCAGCTCAGCACAGTGCCAATGTTCTGCTGTGTTTTTTCAGAATAGGCATCTGATAACCTTTTGTTTATGATCTGAAAAAAGAAACAAAAACAAACCCCAAAAACCAGTCAATTTAGCATACAAAGATGAAGCCCATTATAATGAACCAACAACACCTTCTGTGAGCTGTGGCTGCAAGCAAGGGGGATGTGCCAACAGCTGCTGCTGAGCCTCTCACATCATAGTTTTCAAACTAGAAGCTTCACTGTCCTTGCATTTGTTTGCAGCACTAGATGAGTAAGGAAGCCCTCATGCACGCCACTGGCAACAGCATAAGGCTATCCATACTTGATACTAATCTTTTTCATCCTGCAGAAATGGAATAGGGGTAAATTTCTTCCCTTCCTGAATGGTCCACAAAATTACGCTCCCAACACCAACAAATCTGTACAAAATACACATCTCTGGTCTGATACAGGGAGTTTATTTAGTAAGAATGTCCATGACTAAATATCATCTTTATATTTGAAAATGAGACAAATTCTGATCCTGGTATCTGGAACACGTAGGACAATTCTCTTTTCTCTTTGAAGGATACAATTTCTAGAGAAATTATGCTGCATTTGTCTTAATTGTCTCAAACTTTTAATGTATTTCCCTGCTGTTTTCTCCTTCAATCCACTTTTCACTCACTCCCTTTTCTCACCTTCAGATAATGTCTGCAAACAAACTCAGTAACAATTTAAAAATCTGCGTCTATTTTGTTAAAAATCTTACTTGTCTCCTTATACCTTATTGTGGATGGTTAATCTCCTCAAATGCAACAGTGATGGATGAAAACAGACCCTTAAATTCTTCCCACTGGACCCTTTACCACCTCTGTCCTTGGTGTTCGGGATACCCTGTCCTGTACCTCTAACCTGGTCTTCATCGAGACAGGTTTTCATACCTAGACCACACTTAAATTTGGCACACTTTGAAGCCCAGATTTCATCCAACCAATTCTCCATACCTCACAGTTCAATTTCTACATGTAAAGATAATCTTTTCTTGCTTCCCTTCAATCTGATCAAAATTAAAAGGATCATTTTCCCAGTCATTTTCACTGCCTTTGCGGCCACTCACTAATTGTGTAATTTTTAACCTTAGTGCTGCACAAATAAAAATGTATTGCAGGACAGAAATAGAGAAGCTTTCAGTACAGGTCCTGCAAACTATCAGATTAATGCTATTTCATGAAACATCTGACACTATGAAGAAGAGTCAAGTACTGTAAGAGATACGTGCTGCTATCCAGAATTTTACCAGATATCCACAGTCGTATTTACCTCTGCAACTGAAAAACTGAGACCAACTGTCTTCCCACTCTTTAAGAGATCCTGTAGTCTTTTACTACGGATAACATCGTCAAGATATGCCCAGAGTTTTTCAACAACTTCATCCTCCAGTTCATGTTTCTTCTTGTAGTTGGAAACCAGTGCTTGGGTTACCCAATCCAGTAAAACCTGTTAACAGAGGGGAAAACAAGAAATCTTTAACAACCCCCAAGTAAAAACAGGACAAAAGCAGTACCTCTTCACAGTTACAGCATTTGTGCCTTAGGAACTGTGCTACAGCCAAGCAGAACAGCTTCTGAGTGAGCAGAGGAGTCTGCTCCCAAAGGTTTCAGTTCCTAAGAGCTTATACTCTATACCAAATGTTGGACCTGTGCTTGCATGTACCATCCCAAAACAGCTATAAGGAGTGAACATCTTTACTCTGACAACATTCTAATTCTAACAGTTGATACTGGTTGCAAATGCAGTCTTTTAAATCAGTGCTCAGAGAATCAGCTGGGTTTCACTTTCTGACAGTTGCTATTGCACTCACATCCTTCTCCTCATATGTTTAAATTCACTACCTAAAAATTCAGGCCCAGGAATTTAGATGGGTGCAAACTGGAAAAGATTGAAATCTACTGATTACTGTTTTAAAACTGAAGTTGTGGTGTATGACTAAGTTTAATACTTTAAGTAACTGAAACAATAAGAACCCAAAACACAGATCTCAAATGTGCAAATCCTAGACCCGAAAGTACTGAAGAGGAATAGGACAAGACACCCCTAACCCAAGGAAACACTGCATAGACCTTCAGGAAACAGGGTCAAAACAAAAGACTTAGGATATAGTGTAAGTTCCATGAAGAGAAAAGCAAATCCGTTTCCAAGCAGCAGTCCATGAATGCACTATGTGCTCTTTGTTCATGCACAGCAAGTTCTGAGCACCAGAGAACGCACACATAGCCTCATTCAGTCCTCCCATCCTCAAGTTCTTGTTTTTACCTATGCCCAAAAGCATCGGACTTCGGAGCATCCTGTACTGGACATAATACCAATGGCAATGACAACTCTAAAGACTCGTGTCTCTGGCAGACAGAACACAGGCACTACCCCTTCATCAAGAACATTTCTTCCATCTTGCACGAATGCAGGGCTTTGTGCTGAAGCTACTTGCATGTTGTTATACCTATGTTATTATAAAAACATTTCATGTAACGACAAAGAAACCAAGAGCTGACCACAATCCCAAATCAGTGCTATATTTACAGTGCTATCAGCAAGCTAGAATCTAGATCTGGATTTTAAGACTTTTAAGAATTTTAAGATTTTCATCCACAGCAGCAATCCGCCATCGGTATCACTGCTCATCACGAAAAAGTACTCACTTGCTCCTTATTAGGCAGGATGCACTGGTGAGAAATCCACGCGAACCGGGCTAGCTTGAGTTTGTCCTCCCAAGAAGTCTTGGCGCTTTTCAGCTTCTGGTAAATCCCGGAGTAGATGGCTGCCATGGGGGCGGCACGTGGGAACAGCGAAGAGGCAGGCACACGTCTGGAAGGAGCGCCGAGCAAGAAGGAAGCGGTCGGACGGGCAGCGGCCCCGCGCCCGGCACTCACCCACTCACCCACGTGGCACCGCGCGGGGCCCAAGGGCCCCTCCGCCCGCCAGCCGCCCACGGCCCCGCTCCCCAGCGCCCACCTCTCCCCCGCCAGCCCCCGGTCCCGCTCGCCTTCCCCTCCGCTCGCCGGGCCGTCGCTGCCGCTCCCCGCTCGCGGTACGGCCGGGCGCTGCCGCCGGCCGCCGTCCCCGCCAAGCCGCGCCGGCCGAGCGCCGAGCCCGGGAGGCGGCGCGCTGGGCGAGCCCGCGCCCATTGGCGGCCAGAGGGCGCTTGCGCGGCCGCGGCCCCGCTCCCGCCCGCCCCGGCGTGTGTCAGCCGGGCCATGGAGCGGCCGCCGCCGCCCGCCGGGCCCCGGGCAGCACCGGCCGCGCCACCGGCACCGGCCCGCAGGGGAGGCGGCAGCGGCGGCGCGCCCGCCGGCAGCGCCCGGCTCCGCTGGGTGCGGTGACAGCCCCGTCCGGCCGCGCCGGCCCCCGCCTGCCTCCCGCCGCCTCCCGCCGCCTGCGATGCTCAGTGAGTGGGTCCGGCCCGGGGCCGCGGCCCGGGCCCCGCTCGGGGGGGCGCGGGGGGCGGGGCCGGCGGCGGGATGGGGCCCGGGCGTCCCGCGGGCCGCCTCGTGGCGGAGGCCCGCAGGCCCGGCGCGGCTCCCGCAGGCCGGCGGAGGCTCCTCGGCACGGGCGCGGCCCTGGGGCAGCCCCGGCTGCGGACGGGGCCGGGCGCGTGGGGGCCTCTGGTCGTGATATCCTTCTTTCCCCAGGAAAGTGCGTGGGTTTAATGAGCGTCTTCTTGTCGCGCCATCTCTCTTCCCCCTTTTTTTTTTTTCCTCCTTTTTCTTTTTATTTTTTTTTTTCAATATTGACAGGAGAAAGCTTTAACTTTGGCGTCCCTTCAGCGAGCGCCCTTCGGCCCGCGGAGCAGCCGCAGGACGGGCGCGGGGCCCCGCAGGGCTCCCGGCCCGGTGCCCCCGTCAGGGCCCACGGGCGAGCAGCGCCCGGTCCGCGGCTCCGCTCGGCCCAGGAGGGGCCCGGGGTGGCGTGAAGTGGGTTGGAGGAAAGCGCGTCCCGCAGAGGACATCGGTGAAGCGCTGCTTGGCACCGACTTGTGGCCGCAGGGGGGCTGGGGGCAAACAGTGTGGAATTGGCAAAGCGTCATTCGTGGATGGTGAGCCAGATCTCTGTCCAAATGCAAATGGATTCCTGCTCTTTTAAAAATCACAGCTGTTCCCTCTCTGCCTCTTCACATGAATGCCACTGTTCAGGCAAAAGCCTTCTTCGTAGTTCCTGCTATCCTATTTCTCTATTTTGCACCACCACCGTGCTCTCCAAGTCAACTTGTCATGTTTACTTGCCTATTTTTGAGAATTACAGCTGCTGCATGTGCGACATCCCTTGGCTCTTAGTTTATGGTTATCTCCATATCAGTTTATCCTTATTTCGTTTATTCTGAAATTTTGTAAATTTCAGATTATCCTAATGTCGCAAAATTTAAAATTGAGACCTATTATTGTTGGTAGGCCCCATATTTCACCTGTGGTGATAAAGGATAAAAGATTATTTTTTGCTATTCACAACTGAGGCCTGAGACAGAGTTCTTATTAGAGAATATTCAAAAGATGCTTTTGTTTTATGCTTTTATTGGTTTGGGAGTTGGGTGTTTAATTTAGCTCTCTGATGCTTACACGTCTTTCCTCAGTCTGTTGGAAGAAAGAGACTGTTGTCCCAGTGTCAGGACAGGAATACAGAGTCTTTAAAAGCAGTGTTTCCAGTGCTAGTTTTAAAACTCTTTTTAGTATGTCTGTACTGGAATTATTTCAAGGCCGTGGAATCTGCCTAAACCTGTACCTGAAATGTAGCATAGGCGGGAAAATAATTTCCTTGGCCCAGTGCTTAATTCACAACTAATTTCCAGCCTTTCCAGGAAGGAGGAATTTGCAATGTGTTTTGTGTTATTAGCCTCTGCTCTGTTTTTTTTTTTTTTTCCCCAGTGGTTTTGGTTCCTCAAAAAAAAAAAAAATTACCTTAACCTTTTTTCAGTTCTCCAGTTTGAAACACTGCAGAAAATGCTGCACTGTAGCTCTGCATTCTCACAATTTGATCTTCCCTTATGTATTTTGCTTATCAGTAAAATTAGTTAATGGCATCAATATTTATTATTCTCTTTGGCTGTCTGAGGAGAATGAGACAGCTGGATAGCTGGGACTTCTGAACAATTGTTTCAAGCTTTATGCATTTTGTGAACAAGGAACTCTATATGCTTTCATCTTGTTACATATTTTGGAGATTATCCTCACTTATGAGAGCAAGAGTCTTAAAATTGACACAAAGTTAAAAATGGCAGGCTTGTCCTTTTATGCTTTTAAATTCTGCTTCAGTGACCTGTTGTGAATTGGTATATCTTGAGTCAGGCTGATGGCATTTTGGGAGGCCATCCTTCTGTTTATTTTATGATACACTCTAATTTTGATAAATGTCTCAATAAACAATATTTGTAGCAGTGTTGATTTTGCTCTTGCACTTTTCATGAATGCTTTTCCTGCCTTGGTGACATTGTTCTTTGTATGCTGAGCAAAGTGAAGGAAGAAGCAGAGAGCTGAAATTAGAGTATGGGTGACACCTGTGTCTGATGATAATGGGTGTTTCTTGATGAAGATGCATTTCCTTAAGGGAGTTCCTGTTGTGTCACCTGGAAGTAGGGAAAAAATCTTGAAATACTGCTGCTAACATCCTCTACTGTGACTGCAGGAGGGAGTGCATAGGGGTGCAAGAAGCTCTGAAGATTGCATAAATGCCTTGGTGTGGACCTGGACAAATCACTTGCACATGAGTCCATGCTGTTGGCTGAAATGCAGAAGAATGGTAACAATACATTGTGAAGCTTAGTTAAGGCTGTTTCTTAGGAAGGTGCCAAGTTGCTGGTCCATCCTTGTGTCCCACTCTACTTGGTGGTCTTGATAAGAGTTCTGTCTTTTCTACAGTTTCCAGCAGAAGTGTTACACTTGAGGCAGTGTCTCAGATATGACTTCATTAATTGCAGGGAAGATGAAAAGGAAGTTTGCTTTTGGAGTGAAAGAAGGTGTTGAAAACTTTATTTTAATGGCTCTATCTGGAAATGTTTTGAAAACTCCCCACCTGTTGCCCCTTCCCCACCCTCAACAGTTACTTAACCTGTGGAAACAAATGGGAATCTTTTTAAGGTTTTCACCCAAGCATTTGGGTTTGCAATTCTTCGTATTTGTTGAAGGTGAACTATTGCTGAAATCTTATCCTCATCCACTTGTACCTAACTCCACAAAAGGGTTCTTTTTCTAACAAGTGGAATAAGCACTAAAGTGTGCATGGGTATTAGGAAAAACTCATTTGTGTTTTTAAAGCTGTCCTTTTGGTAGAAATAATGGTTCTTACAAAGGAAGGAAAGGCATCCTTGTCTCTTTCAGAGAAGCTGTTTTTCATCAGATTTAGCTATTTAAACCAGGAAGCAGTAGCACTCAGGAAACATTGATGTCATTGGTATTGAGGCTGTAAGGTGTTGAACTATCTCCAGACAGGCTTTACCTGGTGTTGTGATAGGGGAAAAAAAAAAAAACAAACAAACAAAAAAAAAAAAAAAAAAAAAACCCAAAAAAAAAACCCAAAAAAAAAACTGTGGCTTAGTTTTGCTTTATTTAAAGCCTTTTAGGATATCTAAACTTTTGTGTAAACTTAATAGCTGTTGTGAAGGATTGGTGTAGACAGCGACTACCCAAATAGCAAGGAAGCTATTGCATTCATCTTACTGAGGTTCCTTTATTACAAGCCAGGGGCTAAAAGGTAGCATAGGGCTCATCTTGATTATGAGGTACTTCCAAGTGGTGTTTGTGAGGATGGGTTCCTAAATAAATATTTTAAAAAGCCCTTCAAAAGATTCTTTTTGTTTCAAACTTTTGTAAGAGGGATGCCTGGATAGGTCAAGCCAAATGATAGATAAAGCTCTGCTTTTAATTTCCCTCTTTTTTTTTTCCTGGAACCTATCTCAGTGAAGTGCCAGAAGTCTGGCTCTAACCTTTAAATTCAGCCAATAAGCTTTTGCTTCTTGAACTCCCCAAATAGATTTGATGTATAAAGAATTATGTTTCCAAAATTTCCATATTTGTATGTTAATTTCTCATTCCACTGAACCTTCTGGAAGCTTTTTTTGTTGGTTGGTCAAGCAGAGCAACCAGAAAATGACTGAAGAGTACTCAGACTGCTGCTGTCAAAATTCAAGGAGGAGATATAACTCCCTTTTTATGAGCTGTTTTTAACAAAAATGTTTCAGTTCACCATTGCAGTTTTAGTCAAGAATCCCCAAAACTATTCTTGATTCCTCTGTGAATTAGTAGAATTAGGCAAAATATCTTCCGGTATCTACAAAATATCTGAGTCTGGCCATAGTACTGGGAGGCAAATCCTGGAAGGTTCTGTTTCATATCTCAGCAACAAAAATGCAAAGAGGTTTGTTTTCTATCAGTACCGATGCAGCTACAGTCTAAGCTGATCTCAGCCTACCCTGTAAGGATCTCATCACCTCTTTCTTTCCTTTTGAGGTCATGAAACGCGTACGCACAGAACAGATTCAGATGGCAGTGTCCTGCTACCTCAAGCGCCGTCAGTATGTGGACTCAGAAGGTCCCCTAAAACAAGGGCTGAGGCTGTGTCAGACTGCTGAAGAGATGGCAGCTAATCTCACAGGTAATCCTATCGTATTTTCCATGACTACTTCTTGGCAGAGTTGTGAGCACGTGTGCTGGCAGCTATATGAATTTGTCTGTGCATGTGGACATTTCTCCTTTTGAAATGAAGAAAATTCTCACTGTTAAGTTTGTGTGAATTATGAACTTCTGAAGAATGAAAATGTGGGTGAAGTGTAACAAGATGACATTTGTAATCAGTGAAACATCAGGCTGAAATACCAGGCTGAGGGTAGTGGAAAATACATCTGGTTTATCCCAAATACATGAAGTCTGGTGAGTAGTGGTGCTTTGGAATGGAAGGGAGAAGAACCTAGATGAGAAAGGAAGTAGAAGCAGGAAATTCTGTTGTACCTTTGTACTTCAGCAGAGTTATATCATATGAATTTAAAGTGATAATGCTGTGTCTTTTTCTGACATAGTCAGCCTTGTAGTTATGAGGAGTCTGCTCTTGTCATTTGGGGAAAAAACCCAAAACCTTGAGTAGATGAAAAAAAGCATGCAGGGAGATAAAACTTTCTTCTCTTTCTTAAAGACACTTGAATCCTGCCACACAGCTTGCTTTCCAAATTTTGTCTGTGACAGTTGTCATTGTAAGTATTATTTTTGTTTCAACAAACTCTGCTGCTGCTTGAACACATAGAAGTATTGGAAGGATGAAAGCTATGTGGACTATACAGAGATTAAATTTACTTGTAAAAGTAAGAGAAAATACTGGGCTGATATTTTGGGTAAAAAAGCAAGGAGAAACTTTTTTTTCTCAATGAAACAGCTTAGATTATGGCAGTGTCTCAGACAAAGGGGAGTGATGGAGTTGCTTGTAATATGACTTAATTTGACAAAATATTAATAGCTAAATAACTGTGTTTGTGGCTAGATAAGGCTGGATGCAGGAACAGGTAACATACTCTAAAGGAATACCTTTAGAGTATTTTACCATAGTTAACCATCGAAAGATGAGTGACTTGTAGGTCAATGTCCAGGAAGACTCCCTCAGTGATCTGGAGGAAACTGGGCAATATTTCATTATTAAAATCATAGTACTTTTCATTTCCTTGCTTTTTTCAGCCTAACTATCAGAAGTTTATTGAAATCCCTGAAAAAGTACTGGGGAAGATGGAGAAAGGATGAAACCAAAGTAAACTGCAGAATTGTTTTTCAATGGGAGATTTTTTTGTGAGAAGTGGGTAGAAACATCTGTGTTAAAACATGCTCAGAATGTGATGCCAGCCATATGAGGAAGACACAGAAGTGTCTGAAATAATGAAGATGAACTGGATTACAAGCCCTTGCATGAGCATGTGGCCTCATGCAGAAAAAAAAATACTTCTATAAAGAGTTTGAATGAATGTGTTACATTTTGTATTTTCTACTGAACTTCCATGAAATATTACTAAATTTCATGTTAGTCTCTATCCTCTTGCCAGTGCATGGGTTTTGTGGATGGTCATTGAGAATTTAGTCATCAGTTTTCATTAGAAGGGAAAATGGGCTGCTCACGTATTCAACTGCTTACTACTTCTTGTCAGATGCGCTTGCAGTGAGCTGTCAGTAAGCATGCTGCAGTTTCATCAGTGACTGTTAGAAAAGTAAGCCCGAGCTTGTTACTTAATCTGACAACTGATGCTGAAAATACTTTCTGCTGCAGTCATCTTGGTTTTGTGAACTGAGTAAAAACTGAGCAGATTGTAAAGCTTGCAGCGCTTTATGTTTGGGAAATTAATCAAATGTGTTTTTCTGAAGATGTTTTTGCTTCTTCCTTAGCAAAGCTCACCTTGTTTTTTATGTTCAGCTTTCTTGTTTGACTTTTAAATTAACTAGCCTGTGTGAATGGGGGACTTGGAGGGGACCTCAGGAGATGATCTGGTCCAGCCTTTTCTGTGGGAGAGGGAGCCCAGATGAGATTATCTAGAATTCTGTCCAATTATATCTGCAGTAAAATAGCACAGAGCTTCCTTGTGATTATCCCATATTTCTCTAAAAAACAAGGACAATGTGTGAGGACAGAGTGAGTGACCAAGGAAAGGTTCCTCTAATACTGCCCATAGCATTGTTAGCATATATGACTAGCTGAAATAATGTACCGTTATACATCATCACACTCATCTAAAATAGGAATCAGTTGCTGTTACACAACGTTTACAGTAGCCCCACATTTGTTAGCTGGAAGCAATTATGCTGGTAGCCAACACACGAGACCAGGAGGGTACTGTCCATATCCCTGAGTTAGGAGTGAGTTCCTTTGCATTTCCTATCAGGTTGCATAGCTGGCTGCACTTAATTGGCTGTGGAGGAGCAGATATTTCCAATTGATGTTCTTATGACCACTGGGGAATGTGGAAAAGAAACTGCTGGTAGGTTTATTAAAATATGAGAAAAATATAGCCAGTGTTTTATTTCTACCAGGTGGAAAATGTGCATGAAATTTTACTCTTGTTTTGGAATCAGTTGACTTCTTGATCCTTTTTGCAGTTCTCATTGGTTTAAAGTTTTCAGAAGGCAAAGAATTAGAATTTGTTAGAGCTGTCTGGTATGTAGAGTTCATTTACCATTTGCTGGATGGGAATGAGTTCTAGTATCATTACTGAAAAAATAGGCCATAATGGTTGCCCAGTCAGGCAACCTGTTTCAGGACAGGTAGACAAAGATGATACTCCACTTTCTGAATCATGATGTACACCTTAATTTTGGAACTAAGTTGCTTATGCAGAGGAAGTCGTGGCCTGGAGAAAATATCTCAAAGTTGATTGCATAGCATGAACAAGGTGGCAGGCCATTCCCATTCATGCAGACATGAGGCCACCAGATCTCTGTCAAGAGTTGACTCTTACATGTAATCCTGTGATAGCATAAGAGACAGGCCCTCATATTTCTGCATTTCTTGGCTTTTACAAAGAGTTGTATGGGTTGCGTTTGAAACGGTCACTAAGTATTGAGTTACTATGTGTACATACATGCAGTTTACTTTCTCATGCTGAAGATTGATTATATTCAATTTTACATCCAAATAGAAGAGCTTTTCACTTTAGATATTGAGTAGTACCAGTATGTGAATGTGAAGTTCTTACCATCTTTGAGTTTCCGAAGCAGCCAGGCTGTAGAAAGCTCCAGTGTAGCTGTGCAACTTTCAGCAAGTTATATTCATTTATATCTGAACTCATTTAAAAATGAGATGGTATCATATTGATGCTGGAATCTGGTTTTGTTTTGGTTTAGTTTTTTTTCCCCAAGAGAGGATGATGAGCTCAGCCCATCTCTCTATTTCAAGAGCTGAATTCACCTTGCCAAACATACCTCATGTATTTACCCAAGCTGAAGGAAGGTAAACCTGTGTCTTACCAGAGAGAAAGAGAGAGAGGAGCGGGGGAAGAATAGTGACAGGCTGCCTGTGTACCATGTGCTGATCTCTTGCTAACTAGAGGCATTGAGATGAGCTGGAGACTGGCCTATCTCTCTTCAGCGTGTGAACATTTGATAGTGTTGTTTATAGACTTCCAGGGCTGTCAGACTTGTGCCTCTGTGCATGAGCCAAATGCTGGAACAAAACACCTCCCAATCAATCAGGAGTAGAAAGGCAGAGGATGGAAAGTGGTGCAGGGCAAGGAAGACTGAAATGAATTGAAGTGAAAGTAATAAAAATAAAGGGTTTGGAGGGAACAAGAGTTATGATTTGAAGAAAAAAAAAATCAGAAAGGAAAATAGTGAAACTCTTTGCCTTCTTGTGCTCTATTTAGAGCAGCAGAACTTGGGTTTCTAATCACTGGTATTTGCATGTGCTTGGGGTTTCTTGGTGCATGTCTATAAACTTGCACAAAGTCCCCTGTGAATTCCAGGCCATTAGCAGAACAGCAGAGGTTTGGTGCCAGAGAAGGAGAAGCCAATTCCCTTTCTAAACAGTTCAGAACCACTTTTTCGAGAGTCTGGTTCTGCAAAACAGTTTAGCACGGTCTGAGGAGACTGTAACAGCTGTGTTTGTGGTCAGTTGTCAGCTCCCCCTTAACCTAAAATTCTCAGGGAGGAGGGCACATTTTGGTAAAACATTACCAAGTGTTTACTTAGAGATTCAGTTTTCTCCACCACCTCTGTGAGACTTAATAAATTATAATGCTTTTAATTTGTTGTAAATTATAATGACTGGGATGAGAAATTTGAGAATCTGAAGTATTGTCACTTTAGACCTATTTATGATGGTTGCTGGGACTCACTGAAAAAGAAACTATACTTTGGAGCAAAGTTGTATGCTGCTTTTCTCATCTTTATTGAATGTAAAGTTGCAAAACCACAGTTGTAAAACTTATGAGGAGTCTGTAATGGTTGTTACACTGAATTTCTTGGGAATTTATGGTTGTATTTGAAAACCTGAAAATGTGTTCTGGGTGGAAGAGGTGAGTTGCTGAGATTTTTAGGGTGGGTTTTGGCTTTCAGTGTATTTTCTCCTTCATGCTCTGTCTAGGTGGTTAATGCCATGTTTAGATGTTTTGGACTATGTCATACTTGAATGGTTTGAAAGATGAAATGTCATATGAGTGGCTGCATACATTGGATTTTATGAGAAGCTTTGTTTTCAGACACACGTGTAAAAATCCTTAAATCCTTATGTATGTTTTGCTTTTTTTATTTCACAGTCCAATCTGAGTCTGGTTGTGCCAACGTCGTGTCTGCAGCTCCCTGCCTGGCGGAGCCACAGCAATATGAAGTACAGTTTGGAAGATTACGCAATTTTCTGACAGGTAAATTGAGAAGCATGGAAGAAAACTGACTTTTTTTGTCATTTTATTGAGTAAAGGGCAATACAGTAAAATTCAAAATCATATCTCTAATAATGTTTTGATTTCTAGTTTTGAGATTTCAACTAAAATAGAAGTATGTTTTCTTTTTTTGGTTGTTTTCTATGTGCTGAATAGCTTTGAGTTTTGTAGATGGCTGGCTTTTGCCTTTTCTTCTTCAAGCATTTGCCCTTTGTAGGTCTTCTAGGCAACACCATATTTACATAGGACAGGAAGGAAAATCAGTGTTTTTTGTGAAAGGCAAGTAACTGAGAAAAGACTGTAGCTCTCTGTTGCATCCTAGTTTAAGGCTTTATTTTTATCCGTAATTGGCTTGTTCTCATGATGGTCTGGATTTCCAAGGGAGAACGTGTTCCCATAAATTTAGGTGTACTGGCTTTGAGACTGGAGCAATACAGCAAGGTAAAATAGTTTGTACTCTGTACTGATGCAGAATACAAATAATGATTTAATTTTTATATAATTATTTTATAATTTTTTTAACAAGTACTCTTGGGAGTGTCCTTATTTCTTTTATAAGTCACTCACATAGGAAGAAGAAAGGAGATAGAATTTTTAAAGAATAGTACCAAGGAAAGTGAAGTTGTCACACACAATATTTGTCCAGTGTATGGATTTGGTCCCAGTGTGAATAACATCAGGATTATTATTTCTGATAGTTTTGGAAGGGAAAGGAGCAGGAAAGCAAAGGCAGCAAATAGTGAATTCTTGGCACCTTGTCATCTACAGCAGTCCAATACCTTTGCACTTCAGTATTTTAAGTAAATCCTTATGGTTTAATAAATTTTTAGAAGTACGATAGCTCTGTTCAGTGCTTGGTGAAGTGCTTGCTTAATGCTTGATGAAGTGCTAGGTTTTGGTGTTTGGGTTGACAGCTTTCATCATTTGCCTTGCAGCAGCTTGCCTGTTGTCCTTCCACTGAGCACCTCTGAGAAGAGGCTGGCTCCTTTTCCTGTGTAATGTCCCACTGAGTACTGAAGGCAAGCAATTGAATACCCCCTTATTCTTCTAGACAGACCAAGCTCCTGTAACCTCTTCATATGTTCCTAGGGAACATTTTCTTTGTTCCTGTTTCTGCCAGCTTCCCATCTCTTCCCTTTTTCCCCTACTGCAAAGAGAGGTCCTTCCCTTTGTTTCTTTTTTGGACTAGTGCACCTGGAGGAAAAAAGAAACTCGCTGACTGCTTAGAGCTTGTATTACATGCAGACCACTGTTTTCACGGATTTTGGCCCAGTTTCAGTGGGACATGAAGAAGAGTGATGCTCAAGTATGCAAATATGTATGCACACTGCATATACACTGCACACCATGCATACTCTGTAGCTACTCCTGTAGAAATGAGAGGCACAGTATGGACTAGAGAAAGTCTGGAAGAGTGTTCAACACAAAGGAAAAAATAACCTAATGAGAAGGGAGAAAAGAGAACATGCATTGGTGAGTGGCAGGAGGGAAGAGCATGTTCAAAAGCAGCAATGCGTTTTGAGGATCAGCAAATGTTTGAGGATCAGCAGTGCCTGTTTGTTTTCCATTAATTTGGACCATTTGTTCCTGTGGTAGTAACTCATTGTGGCCCTGTTTGTTGCTATGGTGTTCGGCAGGCTCCACTCCTCCAGCTCCCTGCAGCTGGCAAGCAGCCCCAGAGAAGCTGGGGAAGGAGGGGTGGAGCTGTTGCGCAGATCAGCCTCTGCAAGGTACAGCACAGCCTAATCGGGGTTTGTTACACTGTGTACTAGGAATTACTGCTGCGATCTGCCTTGGCAGAGAGAGAAAAGCATGTACATGAGCAGGCACAAAAATAAAACAAGGGCACAGCATATTGCAGTACATTTTGGAAACTGTATCTTCCTGAAGACAAATCAGTTCCATCCAAAGCACCACACTTAGGTTTTACTGAAGCTGAGAAAAAAAAGCTCAGGCCAGACAAGCTAGGTAAATAATTTTGGCTTAAACACTTAAAGTACTCTTTTAAATACAATTAATACATTTTTAAAGTTTATTTGTCACAATAAACAAAGGGTACAAAGATCATATTTTTTATTTTGAAATAAATGGGGGAAATTCAACTATCATGTATTTTATGAGGTGGTATATTATTAGTTGTCCCACACCTGAAAAGGGTTTTGAAATACCTGCATTTTGTTCTGACAAGGTATCTCACTGATGTGGCAATCTCTACTGTACCTCCTTTAGGTGACAGAAGAAGTTTGCTTAGATGTGCCAACAAACGTCTCTTTTTGCTTGCTTTCTGATGGCACTGTCAAGGCTTTCTCAGTAGTCATCCTCTTTTATTCCCAGTGGGAAGTGGTTTGAAAAGTCATTCAAAGTTTGTTGTTGTGTTCTTTATATAGATTCAGATTCTCAGCACAGCCATGAAGTGATGCCTCTTCTGTATCCCCTCTTCGTCTACCTCCATCTGAACATGGTCCAGAATGGCCTAAAAAGCACAGTGGACAGTTTTTACAGCCGCTTCCATGGCATGTTCTTGCAGAATGCCAGCCAGAAGGATATCATTGAACAGTTGCAGACTACCATGACTATTCAAGATATCCTGTCCAACTTGAAGCTCCGGGCCTTTCTGGACAACAAATATGTCATCCGCCTTCAAGAGGACAGCTACAACTACCTTCTTCGCTACCTCCAAAGTGACAACAACAACGCCCTGTGCAAAGTCTTGACCTTGCACATTCACTTGGATGTGCAGCCTGCCAAGAGGACTGACTACCAGCTCTATGCTGGTGGGAGCTCCTCACGCAACGAGAGCAACGGCCTGGAACCCAGTGATGTGCCAGCTTCCATTCTGCAGAATGAGGCAGCGCTGGATTTACTGCAGGACAGCATTAAACGTGTCAAGGATGGGCCCCCTTCCTTAACCACCATCTGTTTCTATGCCTTCTATAACACAGAGCAGTTGCTGAACACTGCAGAGATTTCACCAAATAGCAAGCTGCTTGCTGCTGGGTTTGATAATTCATGTGTGAAGCTGTGGAGCCTGCGCTCCAGGAAGTTGAAATCTGAGCCCCACCTTGTTGATGTATCCCGCATCCGTTTGGCTTGTGACATCCTAGATGAGGAGGTTTGGATACCCTTTTTTCCTCCCTTCTTCCCCTTCTGCTGATTTGCTTTGAATACGGATTGTTGAGTATGTAGTAATGTCTTAGGGAACTCTGAGACTGTTGCACAACCTGTCTGCCTTGATGCAGAGATTTTATAACCTACTGTCATCCTTGTTCTTCTCTGCAGTGGTTGTAAATGCTAAATTCAGGTGTAATCAGTCTGTGCTTAGGTCATAGTTTGTTAGTCCTGAGTGCTGGTCCCTCTCCTGCAGCTGTCTTTGAACAAATGACAGTAGAGAGGAAACCCAGAAAGGACAGGTGACTAGAGTAGGCTCTCTTCCCTGAGGAGCATGGAGCCTTCTTTGGCATGGGAAGATGAAACAAGGCGATACAGGCAATGAAAACACTGTGCCAAATGAAAACTAGAAGGGAAGTAGCTCGGAACAACCAGGCAAAAGGGTGGAGAGAAGAGCAGCTAAACAGGAAGAAGAAAATATAGACAAAGTAAGGAAAGTGCTAAAGAAGTCTGATCAGATGCCTATGTGCAAAGCTGTATTTTGGGTATCACCTTAATTTGCCAGAGGTCAAGGGTTATGGAAGAATTATGCAAAATGCTAAGGAATCTGAAGTGTTGAAACTTTTTAGAGGCCTCCTATTCTTCCTCAGAGTGCTAAAGACAAGGACAGGATGTGTGTACCTTTACTTCACATGCAAAGCTAGCTGGCATTTTCTACTTGACTTTTTTCTGTTTCCCTTTCTAGTCACACTTTTCCTCTCCTCTCCACACAGCTGCCCAAGTAGCAACTTATATCTGGTTAGAGATCAAAATTTTGACTCTTCTGCTGTTTAATCACTCTTCTTCTAAAGAAAAAAAAGTAACTAATTTGTTCTTGTGTTGAGTGTTTATCAGGAGAGAGACAACCTTTTTTCCACTGTTTTTTCTTCTAAAAAATACTTAGTGGCAAAGTTCCATTTTATTTTGGAAGAGTGCTGAGAGCTTGGTGTATTTAGAGATCTCTGATTGGGGATTGGTTTGTTAAACAGCTTGAGAAAAGAGGCAGGCATCAAGGTGAGACAGCACAGCAGCATGTTCACTGCTTCCCAGGTTTGCCCTTTTTGCAGAGTGAGCAGGTAAGTGGGTCAGACTAGCCCAAAATAGAGCTATGACTTGTTTTCATTATAAACTGCAAGAGTTCATAGGGCATAGTGACTGTATATTGCCCATCATGGAAGCCAAATGTCAGCAACCTGCAACAGAGGAGGATTTGTCTGGTAAATCAGCAGGTCACCTTCTTTGGCTTGGACTGTGGAAAAATGAGATACTGCCAGGTTATCAGGAGTGTATTAGCTTTCTTTGGCATGTAGTCGTAGACTTGGCATTGTACACATTTTAGGAGTCTGCCATGGAATCCTGAATGCTCATGGTTTATGGTGGCTAGTTGATGTTTTGTGCACAGGTCTAAAGCCAAAAACTGGTCAAAAACCAGCACAGATCAAAGTCATCATTGCCCTGAATAATATCCACCACTGACAAAACAAACAGTGACCTGAGCAGGAGTTCAGAATTGAGGGAGGCTACCAATATCAGCCTGAGCACCTGATTACCAAATGCAAATGAAAGCCCCTAGACTACAAAGAGATGAATTCAGATATCTGGGAGCCCTAAGTGGACTGGCACAGGCACCCACAGCGTTGCAGGTGGGAACAGGCCAGCAATTGCCTTGATGCCATGCAAGAGGAAGCCAAATATACCGAGACCAAACCAGACTACCTTGACTGGGCTGCAGCTCAGTGTGAGCAGGGGCTGTATTTCAGATTGTCACTGCAGTGTGATCAGTGCAATTCACAGGGATGAAGCTGATACAGACTTTGACGAAGAACAAAAATTCTGAATCTGCTTTGACATTTTTTCTGTGAGTCCTATAAAATAACTTATGAGAATGTTAAAATTTGTTTTGGTTGATTTCTGTATTGCATAATTAGCTTTGGATAATGTATTTAAATAGTAATGCATTAAATAAGTAGTCTTCAGCCTGGTCTTTTATTTTCTGCAAGGAAACAGATCTTTCCTTTTATGCAGTCACAAAGGTCTAAAATCAAGCTAGTTTCAGTGAATGTTGTTCAGGGTGGCACTAAAGCTACTCTGTTGGGTTTAATTCTTCTTGTGAAGGGGTCTGTGTATATATGTATGTAAAAGAGGTTGAAATTTAGCAAATGTGTTAGAACAACAGTTTTTTCCTAGTCCATGTGAAGTCTTTGTGTCACTGAGGTCAAAATAATTTTCTAGGTATAGTTTTACTAAATTTTGCTCAGTGTGGTGCTGCAGTGTACTTCACTAGTGTAGTCTTTCTTCTTGCAAATAAGAGAGACTTACTATTTTGGATACAGTAATTCTGTTTCCTGTATAGTAGCATCTCACAAATGCCACTTTATTGTCCCTCTTACTTTGAGTCCAGTATAAAAATGGAGTTTTGTAGCTGTACAAATGGAAGTATTGTTTTTGTCTTTGCAATTTTACCATGTTCATTGCTGGTACTCCATAAATCAACATCAGAAAATAATGCTCTGTTCCAAACCACAATAGTGCCAGCCTTTAAATCCTGTGAAGACTAAGACTTGACCCCATTTAGCTCTGCTTCTAAAGTTCTGCTTTTAAGTGGCAGTAGTCCTTCAAGTGATAATGAGTGGGAATGATGCTGACACCTTGCTTGATGGCAGATGGGAGGGAATTCTGGAAGGAGCAGTAAAGAATATCTTGCAAAGAGAGCTGTCCTTCCTTATCATTCCATGCTAGGGTATCTCTGCTGTAGACAGATAAGAGGTCTTCCCTTTTGACAACTTAAGAGCAGTGCAGGATGAGAGAGATTATGACACCCAGGAAAACCTGTTACTTGTTAGGGAAAAAAAAAAAAAAAAAAGGGAGGAATGTGAGTTTATGATTTGTTTCTCTTTGAGGCTATCATTGTTGCTTTTTGAGGCTTGGTGGCTGCACTTGCAGCTGCCTTGCTAATCTGGTCAGCAGACTAACTTGGATAGGGAGGAAACTGAAAAATGTGGCGACTCAGAAGCATTATAGATGTACTGTTTTCAGTGAGCTATGACAGGAGTGTGCAGTTGTGCTAAGTGGGTGTCCAACAAAAAGATAAGATTTGCTACCTGTGACCATATAGGAGTGTGGGTTTCAACGCTGCAGAAGGTGTTGTCAAATCTCCTGGTACTGTAATACAAGGAGGGAAGAGGAGGTGCTTGCAGACAGCCATGTAGCCTTGTATTTAAATGCACAAAATTAAGTACTTGGACTTGCAAAATTTGCAGAAACTAGTACAATTACAGGCAGCTTGAATGGGCTTCCACTGGTTAACTTGTCAGGAATCTTATGGTCATAATTAAATAGTATAAAATGCTGCCGGTATCAGCCATTCTCCTTTAATGTGGCAACACAGCCTAGAGATGCTGTGGATTCCAGTAGGAAAGCAATTTGAATAAGAATGGTCCTTTTGCATGGCAGATCCTGCAGTTTCTGTTTGCCTCACCTCCATAGCAGAGAGGAAGTTGGCTTCCAGCCACATTATAAAGCTCCCATGGGTGCTGACTATGAAGAGAAGCAGCATTGCTAAAGATGGCTTGCTGCCTACTATGTAACATGCCGTTGAGATGGAGAAAGGCAAGGAGATGGCTAAGTCAGAGTTTGCTCACCTCCAGCGTGAAATTTGAAACCACTGGAGGAGAAGCACTTTCTGGGTTATTGTTAAGTCTGAAGCCAAACTGTCTGTGGGTCCTGAGGTTGGAGGTGGGGGCATGGGAGGTGGAGAGCTGCTTACAACACACTGACTCCTGCTGCTCTGACTTCTGCTGGTTGTCAACAGTCCAGCAGCCCTGGGGAGTTTGGTTTCCTCTCAGGGCAGGAAGTGCTCCTTCTGCAGGAAATGGGCCAGTTCAAATGATAAATGATAAAGGGGCTGCTTACAAACAAAAGGATGTCATGTTGAATTTGATGTGCAGAGATTGTCTGTGAATGAGTGTCACTGATTCAGTACTGAGGAAAAGTGTCTTCCTGACAGTCCCGAGGAAGGCTGGTCTCAAGCTGCTACACAGGTGTACCCCAAGCAAGAGTTAGTTATCTTGCACTGTCAGTGAGACCCCAGTTTGTCAAGCAAGGACACTTCTGAGATCTGTTGAAACCTGTGTAGTCTGTAGCCTTAGAGCGTCAAGAGGTGGTACCTGAGTAGGCTTTTAGAGACTCAGGAAATCTCCATCAAGAGATTCCTTTATCTCAGTTTACTGAATTAGTCTTTAAAAACAAAAGCCTTTACTTGTTGACTATCTGCCCTGGTACTTGAATTGGATAATTACAGGATGCAAAGGTTTTCCAGTGCCATCATTTTTGTGATTGTTCATTGTCTCCTACACCAAAATAGATACATTGGCCTAAATAAGCTGCATACATTTGCTATTCTTGAAGGCTGTTCAGGAAGGGTGAGGATGTGAAAGCATCCTGATGGAGCTTAGAGGGAGAAATTTATGTTAGCCTTGCTGCATTTCTGTTCACATGCGGAATTGAGAAAGAATGTTAAGCAGACAGCTTGTCAAATATCCTTTGTCTTTCCATCTCCTGCCTTTCGTTTAAGACATCTGTGCTTGTTTCCCTCTACTGTGAGATTCACTTCCAACAATGACCACACAAAAAGAGTAGATGCCAAGATCTGCATTCAACATCTTAGCCAAGTATTTTTAGTAGACTGGAGAGAGACTATGCATATATTTTTAGCAAAAGGAAAAATATCATCAAATATTTATTCCCCTCTGTGCCTGCAGTCTCTGGTTAAGATGCCTTCTGGACTGAGCATAAGGGTACCAAAATTAAAGAGAATGCCTTTATAGAAAGTCTTATCTCACCATCTCTTTCAGTATTCACTTGTAGCAAATGTACCAGCAATGTTTGTGTCTCAGAGTTGCACAAACTGTGCCACATCTAAAGTAAATAAAGTAAATTATCTTAATTCCTTCTGTATTAACACCCTCCTGGTTTCCTCATGGAGGATTTTATATTTGTTGAATGGATAAACATGCTTTCCTTCCTTGTTCCTTTTTCTTCTTCTTGACCAGGAGGAAGAGGATGACAACGCAGGCACGGAAATGAAGATCCTGAGAGGACACTGTGGACCTGTGTATAGCACAAGGTTCCTTTCAGACAGTTCAGGACTCTTATCTTGTTCTGAGGACATGTCCATCAGGTACTGGGACCTCGGAAGCTTTACAAACACTGTGTTGTACCAAGGACATGCCTATCCTGTCTGGGATTTGGATATTAGCCCCTGCAGCCTGTACTTTGCCAGCGGTTCCCACGATCGCACTGCAAGGCTCTGGTCGTTTGATCGGACGTACCCACTGCGAATATACGCGGGCCATTTGGCGGACGTGGACTGCATCAAGTTCCACCCCAATTCCAACTACTTAGCAACGGGCTCCACGGACAAAACCGTGCGCCTGTGGAGCACTCAGCAGGGCAACTCAGTGCGGCTTTTCACCGGGCACCGGGGCCCTGTGCTGGCACTCGCGTTTTCCCCCAACGGTAAGTACCTGGCATCAGCAGGTGAAGACCAGCGGCTGAAGTTGTGGGACTTGGCATCAGGAACTCTTTACAAAGAACTGAGGGGGCACACAGACAACATAACCAGCCTTACTTTTAGCCCTGACAGTAGTTTAATTGCTTCAGCATCGATGGACAATTCAGTTCGGGTCTGGGACATTCGGAACACTTACTGCAACGCTCCTGCAGATGGGTCTTCCAGTGAACTGGTTGGTGTATATACCGGACAGATGAATAATGTACTGAGTGTACAGTTTATGGCCTGTAATCTTCTTCTAGTGACTGGAATTGCACAAGAAAATCAGGAACATTAATTTTGCTTTTTGTCTTAGGGAAGCGGGTGGGTGTCTTGTATACCAGAGTCCATTGCAAACTGAGCTTACTGACTGTGAAACACTTCTCTTCCTCTGCCCCCTTGAAGGGCCTGTTCAGAGTGATGCAAATGCTTTAAGACGTCGCAAAAATGCCTGTGCTATTGAACAGAATAACGAAAAAAAGGAGGATTGATGAAAATACGCATTCTAATTTTGTACTTTTAGGAATGGGGAAAAGGGGAGTAAATCCAGTAACTTGGGGAAACTGAAAGCCTGGCCCAGACAGGTGAAACTGCCAACCAGATAAGCTGGTGACCTGCACTTAAATATCATTCATTGATTGATGGGCACATCTTATCTACTGTTAATTTGGCTTGAGTGTGTGGAGAACTACTGGCCCAGTGGTTTTTGTTCTGTTTTGCTTTCCTGGTATTGCAGAGGACCAGCATTTTTAAGACCCTTCTATTAAAAGAACATTACGTATTTTCTACAGTGATAGTGGTCCTAAGTATTTCAGCTCCCTATAGCACTTCAGGAATATTTTGGACTAAAGTAGAAAATACCCTTGTTCTTTTTCAGTAAGGGCAAGGAAATCTGACCTCAGTTGGGGCCCATCTCTGCATTGTTCTTTGGATTTGGTTCCTGGTACTAGCTGTGATTATGTGTATTTATGTTCCATTAATTAGGAAATTTTCTGACTCTGGTTGCTCTGTGTTTTGAGGAAGGGAGGGCAGTGGGGACAGAGTGGTGGATTTAAGGATAACAAACAACTTGCCTTGTCTGGAGGGAGGGCACCATAGAACGGAAACAGCCAAGTTTGGACTCCTAATGGAAACAGGGCATGGCAACCCACCACTGCACCTCACAGAAAGATTTCCATAAATGGAAGTGGGCAGCTGGGGAGAGGAGGATGGGGAGAAACACACGAAGTGACATGGGAAAAAATAGTATTACTAAATTATTGTGTGTACACAGAGGCAGCTCTGCCAGTGTTGGATTTTTCTCAAATGTTGCAATACCAGTTTCATGAACATTTTGTGAGATAAATCATCAGCATTTACAAGGATCTGCAGAAAAAGCACGTTCTAGTTTGTCATTTGGAGAGATTAAATATTTCTGCTTTCTGGAAAGAGTTATTTTGTATTTTGTTTTCTATTAAAAGCATTTAGTTTAAAAAGAAAAATAAAAATTGTTTGGTCCCTTTCTGGGAAGTTTGCTCTGACTTGTATGAGAAGAAGAGGGCAGCAGCTTCCCTTACACTGCATGAGACAGACCTACTTGAAGGCTGAGTCTGGTGGCCTTGGTCACTTGGTGCTGTTTTGATGTTACCCTACTTGCTTGCCACAGAGCTGATGGGACACATCATGGAGTGGGATATCAATACCGACCTACTATTGTAGGTCAGCTGATATGTATGGGGAGGATCTAGGTACCCCCTGAGGTTAACACTGTGCACCAGAAGGCCTCATTCTGTAGCACTACATAACCTTTACTTTGTAGTTTGATCTGTCAAAATGCCTCTTTCAAGCAGATGTGTTCTGGACAGGCTGTGGGTATTAAATGATAATTCCCATCAGATTCCCTCAGCCCTTCCAGATTTTAATGATAAACAACTCACAGTTGCCTTTTTATTTTATTGTGTATTTACAAACCAAATTTTTACCAGAAAAGTGTTTGACCTTTCTGACATTAACACCAGCATGTGCTGTGGCTCAGTGCTGGGAGTAGCAGAAACCCCTCTGTACACCTGGAGTTGAATGGTACTGCTGATCCTCTGATGGCTGCATGTCAGAAGTGTGAAGCAGTTTAACAATCCCAGACCAGGATTGGGCGTGTTGAAGAAAAATGTATGGAAGATGGTTGTGTTGCTGATGCTTTGTGCTATGCAGGTCTTTAGAGAGACCTCCCTCAGCTCTGTTGAATCAATACCATTTTCCAGACTGAACACATGGTGTTCTTCAACCTGCAGTAATCCCTCTAATTGCTTTGAGTGGTTTTGCTTGATGTTGTATAGTCTAGCATGAAGATTTTATTGTGAAGTGACTGTTTTGGCTGAATGTCTTTGTGAATACCCAGGAAGGATATGGCCCACCAGTGCTCACTGGAACTCATTTTGCTGTTCGTTGCCATATGTCCTGAGCAGTGTTTAGATTTAGAGCAGCTGGAGTTTTGGTCCTGAAGCAGAGCAAACAGCAACCAAAAGGGAAGGAGAGGAAGGGAGGGGGAAAGAGTAGGGGGCGGAAGTAAGAACAAGATGGGCTGAGAACAAAGTTTCCCATTAACATCTTACTTCTACAGTTCTACAGCAGAATTGGGCTTTTTATTACTTGGGTTGCTCTGAAGTATTGCATGTAGAAATGACAAGAGAAAAGAGACTTCAGAAGCAAATCCTGTATATGCACATAGGCTAAAAGATGTAAAAGTGATTCCTGAATTGTTGGAAAAACAGTCATTAATTATGTGCTTCAAACCTATAAACAACAATGTACTGTATGGAGAGTTTTTGGTGCTCTTTGACAGAAACTAGGAAATAATCTAGACTATAAAAGATGTCGGCAGTTGATTGACAGGCTGAATTTTAAGGCAGAATTGGGAGGAAAGTATGAATGGAAGGAAGGAATACCATAAAATCTAGCAAAATTTGGACTGTAGTCTCCATTAGCTATCTAGTTCAGAAATAAGTATACTTGCACGGTCTACTTTCTGTTTTAAATACGTACCAAAAACCACAAAAGCACTTAAGATGACAAATTTAAACACTGAAATGTTAAGAAACATCATAGCAGAATCTTGCAGTTTGTGTCCCCATGTGTAACTTAGTTCTCAGTTGGGTAACTGGGTTCTCCTTCCCCTGCAAAACTTTTTACTTCATGTGCCTCCTGGGTGATGCACAGGGTACAAGGCACTGCATGGTACCAGCAGTGGCTGTCAGGAGATGGTCAGAAAAAGAGGACAAATGGACAGCAGTCCTTTCCTGGTTTACACAATCCTGTCTTCTCACAGTTAGGTTTGCTGGGGTTTGGGGTTTGTTATAGTAGACCCCTGGCACTGCATGCTATGTAGCTGTTGATGCATTTAGTTTCATCTAAAATAGACTCATCTCTTTTATTAATCAGCTATAGCTTGTAGCTTCCACTGTTTGCTGCAGCAAGAAGTTTTATGAGGAGAGAAAAATATTTATTTGGTTTTGACATTTGCTATCTGATAATTTTGTTCTGTTCCTTAACCTCTTGAATTGAAAAAGACAACAAAGAGCAAAACCCCTTTCCAGGGTGTAAGGTAGTCCAGGCCACAGCAGGTATAGACAAAACTAAGGTAAAAGTCCATGCTTAGTCACTGAATACTGAGGAAAGGAAGGAGTATGTGCTCTAATAAATTGCTACACCCATTCACAGGTCTATACTAAAGTTGCCCTTCTCACTTTCAACACGGGCATCTCCCAGAGCAGTGTGCTGCCACCCTGTTCAGTCTAAATGTCGTAATTCCTGAAATTATAAAGTTCATCCTGTTCCTCTCCATTTTTGTGACATAGTGAAAAGATTGTCTCTTGAAAGCATTTTTAGGTCTGAAAACATTTTACAGAAATGTTATTTCCATTAACAGGTCCTTTGGGTTTGCCAAGAAAAACAAAAAGGACTTCAGGCCATGTTGCTAACCTTGTTTCAACACTTGCTGCCTTTTGTTAGACCTCTGGTCTTTGTGGGTTCTTCAAAAAAGTCCTGAAATGACCTTTCTTCTGAGCGGTGTCCAGTTGCTTACGGTGAGCCAGGCTCTAAAACTGTACCACTACAAGACACCGATGTGATGGTAAAATTAAGTGCCTGGATGTCCCTTGCCAAAGACTATCCTGGCACGTTGCACATCAGCTATGGTTTGTTTTTTTTTTTTTTAAGTACTGGGTAGGAGCCCAAACTGACTGAAATAATAACGTTCGCTCTGCTCAGTGTGCTTCAAGAACAAAAAACTTTTCCTCTGGACTGGTAATTTTTTGTAACAATTTTAAACCTCTGTCTGGCTTTCTGCTTCATGGACACTACTATGCAACAGCACTGAGCAGCAGGTGAACAGAGAAGGTGATACATTCTAAGTGCACAGTTTAAGGCAAGGTGTTATCTACTGTGTGTTATCCTGAAGAAACAGTCTCTTGGGACAAGGAAGTTGTTGAACAAGAAAGCTGTAGAAGTTATTTCTATAACTTGCTATCACAAGCGTTACTCTTGCATTAAGCTGAGGGTTAGGGGAGGAAGGAGACAATTTCAGAAACCTGCTTTATCAGTAGCCCTGATTTTCTACCTCATCCAGGTCTTTGCAGTTCCTTTTTAGGATAGAATTGTCTTCTCTTTGCAAAGGTTTGTTATCTTCATTGAAGTTGTAGTATTCTGTTTATGACAAGCCTGATGACAACATTTTTGCATATACACATGGAGAATCAGCTAGCAGTCAGGCTTCATACTGTTTGGTGCTGTACAAGCATATCAGCACATGGGCAGTGCTCCTCTGACACTGCCTGAGAACAGGAGGAAGTAACTCCTAATCCTTCTACTGGGATGCCAAAGGAAGGATGTATGCTGGAATTACTATCCCAGCTCTGGAGAATGGGATGGGAGGCAGTTCAGGAGCTATGAGTGTCAGGGCACAACACCAGGATCATGATGGTATCCAGTTTTATTTCTCTGCTCTCACTCCTTTCCCCAGCAGAGTAGTGATGCTTCTGTTCACTTTGCAACACATCATGCATCAACACTCCAGCAGCCTCGGTAGGGCAGCAGTTGGGCTGGTCAGGGAGCTAATTGAAATTATCCCCCTGCATTCCTTGTAAATGGCCTGTAAATATCAAGCCTGGGGTTTGGGTTGGGGTGTTTCAAGTTTGTTGGGTTTTTTTGTTTGTTTGTTCAATTTTTATTTGCTTTTCTAAATTGTTTTGTTTGTTTTTCCTGTGGCTTAAAATTATTTAACAGAGGTAGGCTGTAGCAGACTGAAATGCCTGTTTCCATCTGAAAGAAACCTTTGATCTTTGGATATTCAGGGATATCTTGAACCCCCTGTCCCTAATTTGGAAGATACCAGATCAGACTCCATTTTTATACTTAGACAAGTGGGCTACCTAGACAGCAGTGAGTGCCATAGCTCTATTCGTAGATACAGCAATACTGAATACTGAAATATCCAAAGGCTGGATTGCACATGAATCTTGGGAAGTTCCTGGAAGTGATGAGGTAGGTAGGTGGACACTAAGGGCAGAAAGGCTGCTAGATAACAAACCACTCCTGCCAGAAGGTGCTTCTTGTTCTTTGGACAGCAGTGATACTACCTGTGCTCTCTGATGTCTGCCTTAGGCCAGCCCTGCGCCTGGCTTTGCAACAGCCACTGATGCTTTGTAGTTCATGGAGAGGGACAGGGCAAATAAAGGCAGAAGCTGCTGTGTGCTGCTGCAGTGATAAACTGGGGCCATGCTGTAAGACAACTCCAGACAAACTAGTGCCAGCTGCATGTGGAGAATGGCCATTTGTCTGGCATCCAGAAGAGCACAACAAAACCCATGTACTGACAAGTTGCCCTTTAGAACTAGCACAGATCCTTCTGGAGCTGCATGCACTTCAACACCAGGAATCTGCCAAGCCCTAAACATTCACTCCCAGGGACGGCAGTTGTGAGTACACATGTGACTTCGTAGTATTTTAGGTTAACACGTCACAACTTCAGCCCATTACTGGAGTTGAAGCAAGACATGTTTGCACAGCTTTTTTTTTTTTTTTTTTTTTTTTTTTTTTTAAATTGGTGACGCTTAGCCAGAGACATGTGCAGGACTGCTGCTGCTTTTTGTCATTTTTGCTTAAGGCAATAGCAGAGCAATCTGCATGCGGTTAACAGACTGGAAAAGAATAGCCAGAATTTTATGCACTCTGTTCTGGCAACTCCACTCCACTAATGAAAATATTTCAGGACCATTTAGGATGACTGTGGAACCATCTGTGAATTTGGAGGTGGTTGTGTTATGATATACTATTTTTTAGCCCAGAAATAAAGCCTAAACCAAACTGGAGTGTAAAGCTGTGCTGCACCTAAACTTTCTGGTGTCTTTGCCAGGCTGATCTCCTTGTCCTGGAGGAGGTGGGGAGTCCTTGGCTTTCTGTTTTCTTTTTAAAATTATTTATCCATAAATCTCACTTCCCCAAAGTCTCTCAAGATAAAACATCCTGGGTTCTCCAACAGCTCTCATCCTGCACCCAGCATAGGATAGACACAAGTGCTGAGAAGCTGCCTTTCTGAAGCACTGCTTGTGTCTCCATGGATAGTTTTATTGCACAGAGAGATCACACACCTCAGTGACCTCTACATGCAGAGATGCTGGAGCCCCACCCTGCACACCTCACTGCTCAGGTGCACCTGGCACTGGGAACTGTATGCTTCATTCAGGTTTTATTTCACAATGGAAATGTTTCTTTTTCCTTTAAACGACACTTTGAAACAACATGTATTATGGGATTTCAATGCTCTGTTGCTTTTGTATTGCTTGCTTCACTCAATGCAAAGACTTTTGTCCTGAAGTGCCTGTTTTCTCTCCCTGAAGATGCAGAGGCTACAAAATTATTTCACTAACATGCAATAACTAAACAGAAATTTAATGTTTACAGTTTAATCTACATCTAACCCATCAGCTTTCATACACACATTCAGATAACCTGGGGACAGTAGAGGTTTGATAGCACCTGAAGCTTCACTGCAAGACATAAACTCTCATCTCTGCAAACTTTCCTGGGTGTGCCCTTCCTGTGGTGCTTTCACCTGTATCCTCCCCTGCACTCATTGGGTTTCCCCTCTGCACCTTGCAGCACCCCATACGGGCCAGTGCTGCAGCAGGTCTGGCAAGACCCTGGTCCTTAACATCACACCCAGGTTTGAAGTTTGCTCTGTCCTGTGTCCCAGACCCCATTTAATCCCCCTCCCTCAGAGATGGGGAGCAGGCATCCTGGGGCTGGTGTGGGGGATGCAGTCTCCTGGAGCACAGCACAGCACACAGCCTGCAGTGGTGTGAGGCTCCTCAGTCCACAGCAGGGTCAACTCACCAACCCTCTCACTAAAATATACTATTTGAGTGTTTCTCCCTTTAATAGCCTTGTGCAGTATTGCCTCAAAACTACACCAGCAGTTTTTCAAAATTAGGTTGTTTAGCCTACGGAGGCTCAAGGGATGACCTTATCACTCTCTACAACCACCTGCAAGGAAGATGCAGCCAGGTGGGAGTTGGCCTCTTCTCCCAGGAAGCCAGCAACAGGACAAGAGGGCACAGTCTTAAGCTGTGCCACGGGAGGTTTAAAGTTGTACGTTAGGAGGAATTTCTTCACAGAAAGGGTGATTAGACACTGGAACGGGCTGCCCAGGGAGGTGGTGAAGTCACTGTCCCTGGAGGTGTTTAAGGAACTTCCGGACGTGGCACTGGGTGCCATGGTCTAATTGACAGGGTGGTGTTTGGTCATAGCTTGGACTTGATGATCACAGAGGTCTTTCCCAAACCAATGGATTCCTCCCGTCTGTTTGGGAAACGCGGATTTGGCCGGGTCGATCCTGCCGAAAGGCGCCGCCCGGACCCTCTCCTGGCCTGCTGGAAGCAGCCACGTGCTGCACTGCATTTTCCAACGGGAGAGATTTACTCAAAACAAAACAAAACAAAAAAAACCAAATCGCCCTAAACCTAGGCATGGGGCGAGCGCAGCCCAGGCTCCACACCCGCCCCTCACACGGAGCACGGCCCGGCCGGCACTCCACGCGGGGAAGGGCCCACAGGCCTGCCCTCAGGGCCCCGGGCACTGGGAAACGGCTACGGGATTTTGGCTCTAGACACCCCTGAGAGCGGGCCTCATTAATGCGTATAAATAGTTAAAGGGTGGGTGTAAAGAGGATCCACACAGGCTCTTCTCGGTGGTGCCGAGCAATGGGGCAATAACACAGGAAATTCCATCTGCAGCAGATTGTGCAGAGAGGTTGTGGAGTCTCCCTCACTGGAGATGTTAAAGAATCATATGGACACAATCCTGTGCCAGGATGGCCCTGCTTGAGCAGGGAGCTTGGACCAGAAGACCGCCCATGGTCCTTTTCAGCCTGACCCATTCTGTGATTTAGTATTCAGTATATACACCATGTCCTCCTAGCAGGGCCTAAGAGCAACATTATAGAGGGCAGGAAAGCTGGGTGTGGGAAAGGAGGAATCCCAGGTACTGGGGGTGAGGCTGTGGAGCTACTGCCTTTGCACTGCAGTTCTCCCGCAAGGAAGGTTTATGGGAGTTCACTTATGTATCAAGGGAGGTTTATGCTAATTCACTCAAATATCAAGGGAAACTGCTACGGTGGTTTTCCCACGATGAGGTTCCATTCTTCAGCACTGTTGCTGGGTGTGCTAACACCTTGATTTCCCTAAATACTGGCTATATCATTTGCTGTAGTAAAAACCTGTTCATGTTTTCTCGTTATCTTTTAATACAATTTTACTCATTTGTAGACTTGAAAGTGTGATTGTTCAAACCACTGTGGCAAACCTAGTCTCACAACCCAATGTTAACTAATTTATACAGAAGCTTGAACCAAAAATTTAAAACTGAAGTACAGGTATCCCTATACTGGGCACTCTGGTGAGGAAAACAGGACAGTTGGTTCCCTGCTTTGGTTGCTGGTACTGTGTGGCTTCAGGAAAGCTCAGTTTCTTTTTCTTAAATCAGATTTGGGGCAGGAGATTGTTTGGTAAATAGTTCACACCTTGAGTAGTCATATGTGAAAAAAATAGTAATGTTAAGGGGTAGGAAGGGATCTTAAAGACCATCTAGTCCCAACCCCCCTGCAATAGGCAGAGACACCTCCCACTGGATCAGAGCTGCATCCCAATTGGCCTTAAACATTTCCAGGGATGGGGCATCCAGAACTCTGAATAACCTGTTGCACGACAGGTTCTTCCTAATATCTATCCTAAATTTCCTCTTTCCGTTTGAAGTCAATAGTCCTTCTAATCCTGTGGGCTCTTGCCCAAGCATAGGCATGTAAGGCCAGTTTATATCGATCCTTTAGACACCAGCCTGAGCATGGGATGAGGCACATGGTGTCCCCAAAAGGCAGCTCTCCTCTGGATGGACATTTTCCCTTGCTTGGACCAAGACCAAATCCATAGACACAGGTCAGAAGGTCTGGTGGCCAGCCTGAGATGACTGGAGACATTGTGACCCCCATGTGGGCCTGGAAGAGAGGAACAGGCCAAGTCCCTGCTTTCTTCTCCTGGGATCAGCTGCCTCAGCTCCCCTTGCCTCCCAGGTGGGTCTGCCATCACTGGGCAGGGCAGGGCAGGCTCACACAATCACAGACTTGTTAGGGTTGGAAGGGACCGCTGGAGGCTTTTGAGTCCAACGCCATGGCAAGGCAGGGTCACCTCGAGCAGCTGACACACGAACACATCCAGGTGGGTTTTTAACGTCTCCAGACAGCAAAAACCCACTACCTCCTCGGACAGCTTGTTCCAGTGCTCTGCCACCCTCAGAGTGAAGTTCTTCCTCACACTGAGATCGAACTTCTTAGGCTTTCGGTTACAGACACTGCTCCTCGCTGTCTCACAGGGCACCACTGAAAAAAGTCTGGCACCATCTCCTTGGCACCTGCCTTTGAGATATTTATACGCATTAGCGAGGTCCCCTCTGTCTTCTCGGGCGCCATTTCGGCAGGCCGGGCCCCGTCCCGTTCCTTTCCCGGGCCGGGCGGCGGCAGAGGGCGCTGGCCGGGGCGGCCGGGGGAGGCCGACACCGCAGCCTTATCGGCGCGCCGCAGGCCGGGCCGGGCCCGCGCGGCCGCGGCTTCCCGGCCGCCGGCCCATGGGCGGCGGCGGCGGCTCGGAGGCGCCTCCTCCTCCTCCTCCCGCCGCAGACCCGCGCGGCGGGGACCCGCGACCGCAGCAGCAGCCCGGGCGCCGTGCCGGCCGCATGGCGGGCTACGCGCCGCGCCTGCCCTGGCTGCTGCCGCTGCTGCGCCGGGCGGCGCCGCCCCCCTGGGCTCGGGCGGCCGCCGCGGCCGCCGGGCTCCGCGCCCCGCCGCGCCCGCCCGGCAGGTGCGGGGCGCACCCCCTGCCGCCGCCGCCGCCGCCGCCGGGCTGCCCGTCCTGTCGCCGCCACCTCCTCCCCGCCGCGGCGGCAGCGGGCGGCGCCCCGCGCTCCCTGAGCACCGCGGCGGGCGCGGAGCCGCCGCGGGGGACCGCGGGCGCTCGGCCGCGCTTCGAGGCTCGGAGGCTGCTGGCCCTGGCGCACCCCGAGCGCCGGAGACTGACAGGTACCGGGGCCGCCCCGGGGCTCTGCCCGAGCGGGAGGGGGCGGCGGGCGCCCTGCCCGGAGGGGCTGCAGGGGCCGGGGTGCGCCACCGGAGCGGCCGCCGCCGGGGCGAAGGAGAAGGTCGTGCTTCCCTGGAGAACCGGCCCTGCTGGCAGCATCCCAGCACGGCACGGAGTCTTGGCGCGAGCCTTCCATACGTGTGAAAAGCTAAAAACATACATTATCCCCCTTCTTCTCACTTTGCCATCTCTTAATCTGTTGGTTTTTAAGGGAAGGCAAAACTTTTGGAAGTTAAAATAACTCGGTTCCGTTTGTTTAATGCCTCTGTGCTTGTTCAGCGTTGGCTTCACAATCTACCTGTGATAAATTTGGGGCCAAGACTACATGAAATTAAGTAAAAAAGGTAACCTGATGAGTTTTTTTTTAAATAAATCAGAATTCTCGCCTCCAATATTTTTTTTTGCTTAAAACTTTTGTAACACGTTTTGAAAATTGTTTATTTTCTAGTGTCTATGCGGTGAAACCAAAACACCGTGGCTTAAATTACACCTTAACATTGATATGTTCAGCGTAGTATAAACAAACTTTTCTTGACATTTCTTCTCATGGGTTAATACTATAATAGCTGTTGGTAAGAAAACAATGTCAAATTATTATTTGCTTTGAGTTTTCTAAGGTATCTTTATTGGCAGACAGCATGTACACTGTCTCATAGTACCTGTAGTCCTCTGTAAAAATTTAGGTAGTTCCCATAGAATGAATAAATGGTGTTTGAGAAGAGAGATGAGGTAGTTGTACATATAAAGAGGTGGTTTGTGGAATACAAAATACTTTGCGCAAGATTTTATTCGCACTGGATATTTACAAGTTTCACTACATGTTAGTGTTATATAGCCAGCATAATTTGGGTCCAAATGAATGTTTATAGATTTTAGACTACCTGCTGGTTTTACAATGAAGTTTTAAAATACTGTGGTTTTCCCATTTAAATTTCATCAAGTAAATAAATCAATTATTTTAAGGCTGGCTTTTAGGACCCAAGGCTTCTAAGTATCTGAAAATTTAATTTAGTTCACTTTACTGGGCACTCGCTGCCAGCTTGTTTATCACAGGCAGGGTTATAATATGCTTGTTTGTAATTATGTTTTGAAATAGAGAAAAGCATCCTTAGTCTGTGCAGTCTGCTGATGGTTTTATTTAAGTAATCAGCTATCACAATTACTAAAAACCAGCTACATGCAGTTTTGTCTTTTGAGATAACAAAATAGCCCGAATTAAAAGGTTTAAAAAAACCCTAACACAACAACTTGATGATATCAAGTTATGAAGATGGAAAAAATATGGAAATGTAGTAACTGCTTTTTTCAGTGTTCAGTTGGTCTTCACCGTAGGAGAGGAGTGAATTTATGTAAGATTCTTCTTTACTGACACCCTTCTTAAGGGAAAAGTTGTAGTTAAGATGTAATTAGGTGGAGTGATGGAAAAGCTGGCAGGGAAAATGCTTTTGGTCATTACAGTGCAGGGATAACAAATATGGGTAAAATGCACTGTAGGTGGTTGTAGGGAAATTGCATGTACCCATTGTATCTGAAATATGTAAAAATAGTCGCATTTTGTTCCTGTTGCAGCTTTGTACTTGAGAACCTAGTCCTCAAAAACCTAATATGTCTGGGTTTGCTCCATTCAAAAAAAGAGGAAGGTTAATGGTTTCACTATATGAAACAATGAACCAAGGGTAAAACATATAATTTCCTCTTTGAGTCCATGTAACTGTTAAGCAAATGGTGTGAGATCTCTTCAGAGGTCTACATGTGCTGTTTAGTTCATTGAGTTCTTCCAGATTTTCTGTGTTTTATAGAGCGGGTGGCTTGTAACATAGGAGTGTAGCAGTACCAGTGTGTAGTGCTGTGTGCCTTTTCTGGCATCTCACATAGCATGAGTTGTGATGGTCTGTCTGCTCCTTGCAGTTGTGAGTTGAAATTCACAGTCACAGAAGGTGAAGTGGTTGCTGTGAGGACAGCAGAATGCCGTGGGAGCAGAGGATGAGTTATGAGGAAGTTGAGCAAGCCTAGCTTCACCCCTCTTGGTGCACTGGGGAAGTGGTGTCAGCTGATGAGGTGCAGGTACAGAGGTGAAGGTGACCTGCTCCCCTCATGACTGGCAGCAGAGGAGAAGGTCCCATCTTGCTCTGTGCAGGACCTCTTCACCATCCAATGGTTCAGGAAGAAGGGGTGTGCTCTGGCCCAGACTTCCCATGTGCTAGCACACAGCGCCTCTTGCAGAGGGAGCTTCTGACCCTCTGGAGGCTCCAAATATCATACTGCCCAAAAAAAAGAGTATCAGTGTAATATGTTCCATGTCCAATTACTTCTACAGTGGGGTAGAGCTATGAATGTATTTTAAATGGGACATGTGTGTTAAATTTTGTTGTTTGCAATTAAAGTGCTAAAAAGAAGCCCAAATACTATTGTGGGAATTCACTGTGTTAGTGACCATAGTTTTGTGTAGTGATTAGGAGTTTGTAAGTTCCTTAATACCTTCCAGGTTTAACAAAGGAGAGAAGTAGTTGTAGGAGTTCTTTGGACGATCTGGTGTAGTCAGGTAAGGTAAACTTGCATCTTCAGCTAAGTTCAAGTCTTGGGGAAGAGGACAGGGCTATTGTTGGAATTATTAAATCCTGCTGTGTGTGTGTGAGACCACAAAAATGCCTTTTCAAAATGATCCCTTTTATATCCTCCTGCCTCCTTGTTTTTCCTCGTGAGAATCTGTCTGTTGCACTTTATCCAAACCACACTCGAAGGAAACAATAGTTGTATTGAATTGTAAAGTAAGCACAAGGAATTCTGAAATTTTTAATCCCATAGCAAAGTGTGCCCTTTCCCTCTATCAAACTTTATGTGCATAGTGTAAGATTTATTTTGTACACAGGTCTTCTTTAGAGGCATTCAAGAAATGTTATCTCAGATACTTTATTTGGTAATTTTTTGCAAGTTTGTAATAGCTGTTTTCCTATGGATTAAAATTTCAATTAAGTCAGGAGAGCACTGCCTTATTCATAATTGGATTTTATTGTATTTTAAAATTACACCAAATGATGCACATCGAATTTTTTTGGAAGGCAATTTTTGTGGTTTTAAAATCGCAATTCCTATATGTATATATATGTAGAGGTAACTCACTGAGTGTTTTCTCATGTGCGATGCGCCAATGAAATATAAGCTAGATGCTTTTTATTGTTTTTCCCATAGTTTTCCTTCTGATTTTCTCAATTTTTGGTATGAAACTTACAAAAGGTCCTAGCAGCCTTGCAGCTTTATCACAGAAAGTTTGTTTGGTTTTTTTTTCTGTGTAATTGATTGTTTATTTTGAACTGGGGGTGAACTGTTAGCGAAACTACTTAAGTAAGACGTTGCAGAAACAATAGCTGCTTACCACTGTGATCAGTTAAGTGCTTAGACCTTAATTTCCTTGGGGAATGTTGTTGCTGCATTATTTGTGGATATAGGAGGAATAATAGCTAGGTTGGTCTGACATAAAGACTGTCTTCTATACGGGGTAAATGTCAACAAGTTAAATGCTTTACTGTTAAATGCACGTTAAAAAAAAGAAGCCATATTTTCTCCTCTAAACCTAGAGTTATTCTGTTAGTTTCTAGCATTTTGTGAACTGTATTTTTTTTTTATGAGCACAGTAACACAGTTGCTCTTAATGTAAGGAGGGTGGTTCTAGAAAGTTTTTGCATAATAATAGATGCAGTGCAGTTGTCATGTATGAATTTACTTTAACACAGAAAGAAAACCACACCACTCATACCTAACCTAGAACTATACAGAACATCATTAAGTGCTTGCAGTGTACTCTGGAAGAAGATTTTTGTCTTGTAGTAAGTATTTGCAGAGCTGCCTCTTCACAGAGTTGATACCTTTGCAGGTATCAGCTGATACCCAAATATGTTGTGGTCCAGTGTCCACGAAAGGAAATGAACTTTATTTGACCAAAAAATGTAAAATTTACCAGTACATCTTCCTCCCATAAAGAACAATTGAAGAGCCCAATCTTCTTGAATGTACATTATAATGTGGTAGGTTTTATTCGGCACTCCAAATGCCCTTGTGGAAAGCCAGTCAGTGTTCAGCTTAAAAATCCCCCACATATTAAATAAAACTGCACAGATAACTGGTTAAGGACAGACATTAATTGTTACTGGCAGAAGGATATTTCTCAGAAATCCAAAGTTTGTTTCTGACCCTCCAGCCCCCCATATTTAAATGAAACCAGTACAGGACCTAAAAGATTTCAGGAGGTAACACTCATAGCTTATGAAATAGTAAAATCTAGCTACTGAGACCTGTTTCTGGGATACTGTGCAGTGCCAGATCTCATCAATACCTCATTTTTCTGTCTTTTATCCCTGATTGGCTTGGATGATCTTAATTCATCTGTGATAAAATCTTTATGTATTTGTATTCAAAACAGCCCCTCACCAAACAGGCTTGCAAGTATTTTGTCTTCATACATTTCCACATACTATACTATACTTGGTGAGAAGGGTGCTCTGTTATAAAACAGCAAAATTAGAAGTATTCATTGTCTTGGTGTTGGTTTTGTGTGTAGAAAATTAATTTATGACTCTTTGGAGTCACTTAGTCTACTTTCTGAAGAGAGGTTTCTGATAGCTCTGCCTAGTTATTGCTTGTAAATGTTGTGTTTTATCATTTGGCAACCTTGTCATCTTAGGAAGTTGCAGGTTCGCTGTCAAGAAGCAAGCCATGTCAGCCTTAACAGAGAGTGTGTTGATCTTAATAGTGATAAAGGCATCACTTTGGGCAGTAATCTGGATTTCTGTGCAAGCAGATAAGCAAAGTGTTTGCATAACATTTCCAAGAGGGTTGCTCAGCTGCTCCTGCAGACAGCTTTCCTTGTCATGCTCCTGTTGCCACTTTGAACTCTCAGAAGTTCCACTGATCTGCCTCACATTTTCTTTATTGTCATCTCAGAACCTACAAAAATTAATTTAAAAATAAGAGAGTGTGTTTTGGGTCTTTGTTTGATGTAATTTTCTGGGTAACAGAGTAAGCCATGTGAAACTAATACTATAGAGTTTTCTCTGACCTTTTTTTCTATCAGCAACAACCTTCAGTGTCACTGGAGTATCTTCGTATCTGGTTGCTGAACACATTGAACTCCTCCCTTCTGCCAGTTATCACCAGGACAGCTCCTTTGAAGGAGGCAATGCAATGAGTGTTTGCTAGTTCCTATTTTTTCAACTAGTCAACATTTTAAAAGAAACAGAAAAGAGCAGCCACTTGGCAACTGTGCTATTTTCTAGTTGATCTGCTGGTATAATCAGCATGAGTTTCAGTTAGGGAACCTGATTTTACATGTGATTTGCGATTAAATTAATAAAGATATCTATGTTGCCTAGTTCAGTAGTTTTCAGTTTCCTTTAGGTACTAGTATTTGCTCTTAATTCAGTTAAGGCTGTTGGAAGTAATTACAGTGAAACCTGTGGTAGTTTGAATGAAGAACTGAAGATAAATTCAAGCAACTAGACAGAAACATATGACAGGTTTAGCTATACAGTCCTCTTCCTTCTGTCAATATTTATATCTGCAGTTCATATGTACTGTTTCATCCATAACTCAGAAATTGTCTGGACTAATGGAGACTGAGCTGCCATGCAGTACTGTGCTTATAATCAATGCTTTTGTCCATCTCCAGCTGCCTTGGAGACCAACCATTTTTCCTGACAGGAAATAACCTGGGTTTTGTTGGATTTTTCCCTGCTGCTTCACAACTTGAATCCACCAGTGCTGCCAGGCTGTTAATAAGGTCATTCATGTATTTTTAGCTAATAAGTAATACCCTTTTGAGATGTGCCTATGGCATAGATCAATAAGTTTGCACCAGAAAGTTTTTTACTTTCTCCTCTGGTTTCTCTTATAGTTTCTATAACTTCAAGCCAAAGATCCAAATCCTCTATCTTTTGCACACTTGCTGGTTGGACTGTAACACAAGGGAAAGATTGCAAATAAATATTGTCTGAGAAGCACAGGCTGCAGCTATGCATTTTTTGTACTCTGAATTCTTCCTTATAAATACATGACTGTATTTACATTTCAAGCAGAAACTGAAACAAAGCTTTCCATGTGTATGAGAAGGTGGTAAGAGGCATCAAACCATCTGTGTCAGGTGTTAGAAGTACTGCTTACAGCAGTGTGCAATAGGGAGGCTGGCTGTATCATAGAAGTGATACAAGAAGCTCGGTAGAATGGAACTAAACTTCAGGACTTTCAGTACAATACATTTTTTGTCTTCAAAGACATTATTTGCTAGTAGTTTTCCAGCAATCGTATGAATGGTTGCTGTAAGTGTGTGGTTGGTTCTTGGAAAATGATGCTATATAAATGTCATTGTTTGTTGTGGTTTTCGTATCAAGTTTGTTCAGTTTTCAATTAAGATGTGGTTTTTTTCTAGCTCTCAGCCTTCCAAGTGTGGCTTGCCTTTTTAGAATTAAACTTTGTTGTTGGCTCAAGAAATTTCTTTGCAGATTTTAGTTCAAAAGGCTAAGTTTTAGTTGAGTGTAATTTTCATACTTTGTGATACACCTTCAAAAAGCTACACAGGCTGTTCCATTGGTTATCCTGCTACTGGAATTCAAGAGCTCTGCTCATCAGAAAATATATTTCTAATTAAGACTTACACTATTTTTCTTTTAGGCCAACAATAGTAAAGAGTAAAACAAAATGAGTGTTTATAAAATTTAAGAGAAAAATAAATTCTAAAATGTATCAGTTAAGAGGAAATAAAATTTGGGTTTTTTTTTTGGTTTCTGGTTTGTTTGGTTTTTTTCCCCAATAAAATTGCATAGTTCTCAGATCAGATCTTTACTTCAGTCCATTGTTACCTCAGAAGCAGACAGCTGGAAGCTTCCATACAGTGACAAGTATGAATAATAAAACCCAAACCAAACAGAACTTGAAGGATTGTGTGAGAGAATTTGGTAACTTTCAGTGTTCTCAAAGGGTGACACCTGTGAAAAGTTAACCTTTTTTGGATGGTGCTGTTGAAGATTAGACAAGAGAAGTGATTCCAGGACTGTGATTATATACAAAGGCTTTCCAGACTCTTAAAATGTGGCTTGCTAAGTTAATTTATGCAGTGGCTTAAAATACCCCTTTCAGAACTGGGTGTAAAAGACTGCTGATTATTTCAATTGGCACTTGCAAGCTTAATAGAAGTTTCAAAAAAATCATTTAATGAAAAAATAATTTCATTTTTACTAGGATCATGTACGTTCAGAATAACTTTCCTTTTTCTTGTTGATTTGCAGCTGCTGTTGGCTTTCTGGCAGTTTCCAGTGTCATTACCATGTCAGCTCCTTTCTTTATGGGGAAAGTTATTGACATTATTTATACAAATCCCAGTGAGGATTTCACTGACAGCCTGACCAGCCTGTGTGCCTTGCTGAGTGGAATCTTTTTATGTGGTGGTGCTGCTAATGCTACACGTGTCTACCTCATGCAGACTGCAGGTAAAAACAGAAGCAAAAGTGGTACTGAGACTCATCTTGTGTTTTGCAGAGTCAGGATCTTAAACAAATTCTTGGCAATGGCCAAGAGATGATTTTTGGAATTGTTAGATTTTTTGTAACCAGAGCAAGGTGAACTAATAGTGTAAAGATAAACATGCTGGAATAATTGATCATTTTTATTTGCTGTTAGGTGAGATCTTCAAGATTTTATCTAACACATCTTACCAGACTCTGTTCCCTGTAATGTGCCTTGTTCAGTGCTGTACAATCCTGTGATTTTTGTATTGTTGGTGTCTGTGTAAAGTCTCTTGTGTCATGCTTGTCTGACTTATGTTTTTGACAGGACAAAGAATTGTGAATCGTTTGAGAGCAACCATGTTCTCCTCTATTGTGAAGCAAGAAATAGCTTTCTTTGACAAGACCAGAACAGGAGAGCTGATAAATCGCTTATCTTCAGATACAGCCCTTTTGGGCCGCTCAGTGACTGAAAACCTTTCAGATGGACTCAGGGCAGGAGCACAAGCATCCGTGGGGGTTGGAATGATGGTATGGTGGTCTCTTACTTGCTTGACACTACTTGTAGTTTCACATTTGTTCCAGTTCTATTAGGTGAGTGTGAGTCAGTCAGTCCAGCAACAATTGTGTGTTCTTGGGTACAAGTGTATTTCATTGTTTCTCTACAACAGATGCAGAGATTATTGCAATAGGTGATGTGCCTGTAGCCAGCCAACTTGATGTTTGTTCACAAGCAAAATTTGGAGGATGATGGATTGACATTAACTACTGTTTCTACCCAAAGTTATCAAGCAAAATGTAGTAGGCAAATCAATTAATTCTGTTATTTCTGAAGATACTAAAATCAGTGATAACATTCCCATGGTTGTTGCAGGTAAAATACAGTATGAAGGGCCTGATAGAAAATTATCATTAAAGTTGGTTGATTCTGGTTGAGCAAAGGGCACATCATATCTAATTAATGCCGAGGATTTTTACAAGTATTAGTATTCCTGCTTTAGTCTGTCAGTAAAGAATATGTTTATGTAGGAGCCTTGTTAATGAAGGCTTCAGTGCAGGGCATCAGTTAATATTCCTTGGTGGTCAGTTAGATTACATTAACATCTGACTTCTTTTGAGAGTGTTTTTTTTTGTGGCCTTAATTTTTTTAAGCTTATGCATTGATGTGGTAATTTCTGCTGTCTACTTGGAGTTAAAAACAGACAGCAAATAATATTTTCATAAAAATAAGCATCCAATATTTTCATTATTAGAAACTGTTAAGAGTTTCCACTATGAAGCTTTAAAGCTTTAATATTTTGTCACTGATAAGAATTGCTGATAAGAATGGCTTTCTGTTCTCTCTTACAAAGGGACTCTAAGGCTTTATCTTACCACAGATAAAATTAAATAACTTTATATAATATATTCTGCCCCAAAATACTGCCATGAGGTAGTTGTAAGAGGAGGACTATAAAAGCTTGCCAAGGAAAGGAAGAAGATACTATTATTAAATAATTATCAAGTCTATCAATTACGTTGATTTTGGATCTTTGTGGAGACTTTTATCTTCAATACAGAAAGCAAGTTGAAATTACAACACATTAGATCTACTGTCAGTAAATCTTATGAAGAGAACCTCTTTAGGTGCTTTAATGATGATTATTATAAGTAATAAGTTTTGCAGCAATAAATTAAATGCCCTGTTCCACCCATTCGTGGGCGCTAAGGAGTACTGGTGACTCCATCTGTTTGTTCCTCAGTTACCCAGAAGTACTGTATGATATTTCTCTACTCAGAGCTTCAGAGTATTACACCATCTACTCAGAGTATTACACCATCTAATAGCTACACCATTTAATAGTTGTGAAAGCACTTTAGAAACTATGTAAAGCTTATGTCTTTCAGCATCCCCAAGAGATTTCTTGGTGGGCCTGTTTACTGGCAGGTTAAGGTGCTTGACAAAGACTACACCAAGAACCAGTGAGAAAGCTAGAAATTAAATCCAGATGGCTTTGTTTATAGTCCTTTGTTCTAACCTCCCAAATGCTGTGGAAGAATGCATATTCTGCCTGGAAAAAAAATTAAAGCGTGATAAATGAAAGCATGACAGCACTAAATCCCTACTAGTTTTAGAAAAGTAGCAAGTGAAATTACACTTCAGGGATTATTTTTAATCTGAATGCTAAACTCTGACAATACCTTTTTCTTCTAGTTTTTTGTTTCCCCTAGCCTTGCTGCATTTGTTCTGAGTGTTGTGCCACCCTTGGCTGTCCTGGCTGTGATTTATGGCAGATACTTGCGAAAGCTTACTAAAATGACTCAAGATTCACTTGCAGAAGCAACACAGGTAACCTTTCTAATTAACTTTGAAGTTGGTCTAACGTACATGTAATGCTCTGTGTACATATCTTCTGAAGAAAATTGTACTTTTAGTTCTGACACTAATTTTGCACTTGAGTAGTATGGCAGGTAAATGTCAGTAACACTTATTCACAGATCTCAAAAACAACCATGCTTCCTTTGTCCATAGCAATATAACACAGAGATACTAGGCCTTGAGAATTTGTAAATGTAGGAAATTACAAGGAGCTTAGGCCTTAGCTTTGTGAGAAAAAAAAAAAAAAATCAGCCTATAAAGTCCTGTGGAAGTTGGTACCTGGATTTGGAAACTACTTTTATTGGATTATGGTTTTGAGCTTGAAGCCATCAGGAGCATAGTAGATTAATGCTTCCTTTTCTAGCAAGTCTGTCCCTGAAATGCATCCCTGATTGCTTGACCTTACTGTCAGCTCTTAAATGTTTCTTAAACATTTTCCTCAAAGGCTTAGGGTGGGGAAACATTATTATAAAGCACAGAAATATAATTAGGAAAGCTGTAGTTAAAACAGTCACAGTTGTCAGCTGTTATAAGTTTGAGATGTCCATTGTAGAACTGTGTAAAAGGAAGATTAGCCCAATCTTTCTGTTTGTCTTCTTCAGACTGTTGGTGGGAAGCTCATGCCTTTGTAAACCAGGTGTGGGACTTCATATGAACAAGCAATTGTTGTGTTCCATTCAAATTTTCAGGTTGAATGAGAGATGAAAGGAGAATTACTTTTTGTCTCATACTTTTACTTAGAAAGGGTGAAACTTGTTTTTATTAAGACCATCACAATGTCCATTAACAACTTTGTGTAATTGGTTACAATTGAGGTATTTTAGAATTAATACTTCGCTGTTTAGAAGTTAAAATACTGAGTTGAAATGAGACATTAGTAGTTGGGCTAAATTAATTCCCAGCATTGCTTAGATCAAATGAGTGGAATTAAGTAATAACTGCAGGCTTTTTTGCATTACTTGGTACGTAACAGAATATGCATTTTTTCCCTTTCCATGATGTTATTGCATATTGTGAATAGTAACTTCCCTATGGGTTTTGTTCACGCTGAATTTTTATATTACGACTACTATTATTACTACTACTACCTTTTTATATTTTTCTGTCTCTGCTAGCACTTAAGATAATCTTGGGGTGTTTTTTTTTTTTTAACTGCCTGGGCATGCGATTTGCTTTTAACTTAATAGAATTTTAAAAAAGGGGGTTTGGGGTGGGGAGAGGAAGGCATGAGAAATTTCCAGTGCTATCCAAAGATATGTTGATTAGTGAAGTGATATTGGTTTAACTTTCAGATGTTCTGTAATGTGAGCATTTCAAATTGTGTGTCTTTGTGGTTCTGTTTTGTGCTTTGCTTCAATGCAGTTAGCTGAAGAACGTATTGGAAACATCAGAACAGTTCGAGCTTTTGGGCAAGAAGTGGCTGAAATGGAGAAGTATACAAATAAAGTTGATTATGTGCTGCAGCTGGCTAAAAAAGAGGCACTAGCTCGGGCAGGCTTCTTCGGAGCAGTAAGTGTATTTAATGAAAGTAAACCAACCATGTTATGCAAAGTGTCAATTATTTTAAAACTCCCGATGGTACTTAAAAATCTGGAAGTAAATGATTGAGAATAAATAGAATAAATTGAACATACATAAAACTGTGGGAAGACTGAACTTAAATAAGTCTAAATTGCTGTGAAACTGCATCTCAAGATAAAACAGTATGATAAAGTCACTTTAAGCCTCAATTTCTGCACCACACCCCATAGTTGGAGACTACTTATCTGAGGCCACACCTTCTATTCAAGGAATTAAACCAGTGGAAACCTTCCCCTACCCTTAGCATTTAGAGGTTTGGCTCCCCAGTGAGAGGAGCATCAATGGATAGGAAGGTGGGAAGTGCGCAGGTAGGGGAGGGAGGCTTGGATTTTTCCATAACTGTTTGTCTAATTGAATTCTAAAACTGGAACATAACTGCAGACTATCAATTCTTCCTTGGTAACGATGGTTGCGAACAATGTTTAGTGTTCCTTTCTACCATGGGGAAGAAAAAAGCCAAAAATGTTGCTTGCTTTTTGAACATTTGCTGGATAGCACTGTGCCACTGGATGTCTGGCTGGCTGTTGGCTGGTTTTATGTTAGAATTGTTGAATTTACCTCCAAAAGCCTAGATACCTATAGTTGTGAGAGTTCTTTTCATTATAAGGAAAGTTCTGAAACAGCATTTTAGAGGGTGAAATTTAAAATGTATGTGACAAAATCTGCCTTTTTCATTTTTCCTTAGACTGGCCTTTCTGGGAACTTAATTGTCCTCTCAGTGTTATACAAAGGAGGATTACTAATGGGCAGTGCCTACATGACAGTTGGTGAACTCTCATCTTTCCTCATGTATGCTTTCTGGGTTGGCATAAGCATTGGAGGTATGGAATGGGAAATTAGGTTTTCTTCACTTGAAAGCATTATAGTTATTATAGGGGTGGGAGGGAAAAAGCTCTTTAAAAAATCTGACTTTCTTAAATAATGTTCTGAATGAACTACTCAAGGAATCATAATTTTTTTCTTCTGAAGAGTTAATGAAAATAATAATCTGTAACTTAATATAAGGCTTCTTTTTCTCCCAAAAGAAAGGTAGTTTTTTTTTCAATGTGTGCATGTGATGGTATATATTACTTTAATTTTCTTTAGGTCTAAATTAAGATACTTCCTGTATTGTGTAAAGCAATGAAATATTTGGGTCTATATTAAGCATACTTTACTTAGAAAGGCATGTAACATTTAGCTGTAATTCAGTGTAGAGTGTCCTCCACTGGAAGAGTAAACAAAGCGCCAGCAGAATACTGCACTCAGTGCTAACCTTCTGGTTTTCCTTACTCACTGACTCATCCCAGAAGCCCACACACTGTAATCTACTGACCCAGCAACAAGCTGTTCATCTTTTTGTCAAAGGTGTCTTCATGGCTGCATACAAGCAAAAATGAAGATAAGTTGCTCAGAAGCTTCTACAACTTACTGGAAGCATTCTTTAAAATGACCCTCTTAATTCTGATAGACTAGGAGGACAATGCAGCTTTTTCTTTTTTAAGACTAGGCCTGATATCACAGGGAGCACAAAGACGTGCTTGAGGGCAAAATATAACAAACCTGCTTCCTTGTATATCAAAATTCCAGTGGCACCCATTCCAACTACCAGCCCCCTTTCTTTTCTGCTTAAATCATTGAAGTTTGGTCAATGGAGAGATACCTGGCACTTTGAAAACATGGGACAAGCTGATATTAAATAAATTAAGATTAGAAGCACTGCTAAAAATACCATTGAATTAACTTTCATTTGCTATAAAAACATATTTTTAAATTCTAGGTCAGATTATTTAGAATGTAGTTCTGCACAGAGCTCATTCTCAGGGGGATTCTGAAGTAGAGGTGTCTTGCCACAAGAGACCTGCCTTCCTATGTGCCTACAAGGCATATAAATCTTCTAAATGCTAAGTCTACCCTGTATATGTCATCAATACATATAGGAGTTGATGCAACTGTGAAGTTCATTGCATAATCGGTGACTTTGATCTTCTTTGTTGTAAGTTTGCTGTGTTTTCTTCCCAACACAGAACATGGGTTATGAAAAACAGAAATGTTTTCTAATTTGTATTTGCTGTCCATATTATATAGTGTTTTGTTTATGAGTGGTTGTGAATTTGCAAACCTCAGTGTTTGAGTTTGAAGTTGCTCAGTGAGGCTTATGCCTTCCCCTGCTCTAGGATGTGATTCTTCAGCTCTTTTTTCCAAGCAGAGAGCTACTCACCTGACTAGTGTTGCAAACTTTCAGATAGTCCTTAGCAGCAGCATGATGAAACACCCTGCCTACACTTACAGATTTGTGACCTTGAGATGAGCTTCTTGCTCTGCAGAAATAAACCAGTAAATCCATTATATATGTATTTAGATATACATATTTTTATGTGCACCTTCATTTTTCTGGCCTACTGAAATAAGTCTTAAGTGCTTTACAGGAATTCAAAGATCGTTAAATCGGTATCTTTCTTTTGAATGGCACACAAAAATTTAAGGAATTGGACATTTTATATCCATATACTACTCCATTTTTAGTTCTGTGTTTCATTTCTGTGTTTATGTCAGCTGGAAAGCCCTTCAGCCAAGCTACTTTCAAGATTATTCAGATATCTGCTAAGAGCTGGGACCCAGTACTATGTGCTGGTTGAATGCAAAGCCATTTTCCTAAAGTTGGATGCTGTTCTTTCTGACAGGTGAATGAAAAAGGGCATACATAAGCTGAAGGGTATTCACATTTTCTTCAGAGTGATTTGTTTACAGATATAAGGAAGAACGGTGAATAAGGGTTATTGGCAGCTCTCAAATGAGACTAGATAGGATTTAACAAGTTTAACAGTTTGTTGGAATAAAAGATCCTCTACATATCTGATCCTTCAATGCTGCTGCTGAAAAGTATAATGCTAATTTTATCTCTTCTATGTCATCCATTGAATATGAATGAATAATACTGTTCTGCTTTTTGTTTAGGTTTAAGTTCCTTTTATTCTGAGCTCATGAAAGGTCTAGGTGCTGGTGGACGTCTTTGGGAACTTATTGAAAGAAAACCCCAACTTCCATTTAATGGTGGGTTCTTGGTCTGTTACTATTTAAAGGTTGATTCTGATTTATGGGTCAGCAATACTTTAGATGAGTGTGTGTAACACTGTTAAGTAATGACTTACATCACTTTCAAAGAAACTAAATATAGTCATAATCCTTCTGCCTTTACCTAAGCACGAAACAGATGATGAAAAATTACTTTAATAAAAAATTTTAGAAGCCAAAAGTTTAGCTTAATTAATTACTTTTGGTTTAATTATTTTTTATTTATTTAATTCAGAATATGATTTTAAATCATATTACTTTCTAATTTATGTGACTGAGGACATAGTAGTTTCTAGCTTTTGGAATTTCTTCTTGATGTCATCACTACTTCCTCTTGATTCAGCTTTAGAGTGAAAAGAGTGGAAAGAAGAAAAAGTAGAGGAGGGAGGAGCTCTTTGAGATGGCTGTATCTTATATGTCTACTGAACAGTTTACTGTGCTTGTCTCTAATGGCTAAGAAATGATCAGAGAAGCTTTCAAAACCAGGTGGTTTTCATTAAGAGTATTGCAAGCTTAAACATTTCATGCTGATCCAGTGAAAATCAGCCCATAGTAAGACATGTTGATATGAATTCTAACTTGCAGGCACACAGTTTGAGGCCTTTCAGCAACACATACTAAACTGAGTTTTTGAGTTGTTCTGCCATAGGAGTCAGGTACTGAGGAATGACTGGGGAATAAAAGGAAGGGTAGGGCTGATAGGGGGACTTCTGTTTCTTGGAATAGTATGGATGTGCAGCTACAGCAGGTGTTGCTTTTGGAGTGATTTGCACCTTTCTCCATGCAGTAATACTACCCACATTTTTTCTTTATTTGAGGGGGCAAGATTTTGTTTTTGCAGAGCTCTGGTTGTTGCTGATGACAACAGATATCTTGGGAACAAATAATAATGTCATTTTTCTTGTGTCTAGAACACAAACAAGAGACAAGTATGTAGCTTTTAGATATTTTTACCATGATATATAGAGGAAGGTCTTGTGGTAGCAGACTTCCTGTATTGCAGTAGTTTCAGTGTTTCGGGCCATGGATAGACTGTGCAATAACTGGAACTGAGACTGTGGTAATAATAAAGATTATACTGCTAACACAGGATTTAGCAAACACTTTATTTTCTGAAAAGGAGGTTTACAGGCTATTGTGGAAACATTACAATGTGTGTGTCCATCAGTTAAAGTCAAGGAAAGAATCTGGAATTGTATGTTCTTGCCTTTTCCATTCTAATGCTACTATCATCAAACTGAAAGCCTGGAGAAGAAATGGAAACCTGGAGAAAAAAAAAAAAAAGAGCAGAACTAGCGAAATCTTGATTGCTACTTATGGGTATCTTTGTTTCCTACCCACAGTTACTGTTTAACCAGACATAGGCATGTGCTACCCTATGCTGTGGCTGGTTGGGAGTTAATTGTGTGCTGCATCTGAAAAGAGTTAAGGGTTTGAGCTGTGCTTCTCCAGCACAAACAAACATGACTCGGGTATTGCTCTAGTATTGCCAGTTTTTACAAAGTTGGTGGGAACTTCATATTTTGGGAATGCAGTCCAATTAATTTGCTTTGTATGGATACGTGTAACTGGGTTTTAACAGGGCTTGAAGAAATTTTGTTTCTTTGTCTTAAATATTTATAAGGTTTGTCTAGTAATGATATTAAGATACTTGTTTAAGTCAAATGCTGTGTTCCAGAAATAAACTGGTTTTATTTAACTTTGGTAGTTGTTAATTCATCGTGGTTTAATTAATGGAAAAGTGAAATTTTTATTTCAGTGAACTGTTGCCCAAGAGTTAGGCCTCTGATTGGTATTTGAATTTATTAAATATGCTTTCCACTGAAAGAAGAAAATAAAACTAAAAATTGTCTGTTAGTGCAACAAACCTAGCAGCAGCTTTATTCCAGTGACAGGAACTGCTCTTGTTCAGAGGAGGGTGCTTCAGGTGACTTTTGTGGCTTGGTGAAAGGGCAATAAATGATTTGCAATGTTTGTCTTTTTTGTGTTCTGTGGTAACTGGACTTTGGCCTTCACCAATGCCTTTTTATTTCATTGCTCCTAATTTACAAAGCTTTAATTGTTTATAGTATGTTCACTAATTCAGATCATTCTATGAGAAGTGATTGTTGTTAGTGGTTAGGTATTAGCAAGATGCAAATTCTCCCTCTTGCTGTAGGTAGCCTACAGGTTCTGTGCTGGTGAGCAACCTGAAATTACATTCAGGAATGATTGGTATACCACACTGATTCTCTCATGGCTGAAATATAACCACTGTGGTCCGGAATTGTGGCTTGCAGTTATCCATAGATTGAATGTGAAGATAGATACTTCTATTGAGTGTCTGTAAAGCAAGTTCTAGGAGGGCTGAGCTAATTTTTGTTTCTGTTCACATTTCTGTATTTTATTTTTTGTTATATAGAGGGAATCACATTAGGCAAAGACGTATTCAGAGGTGCTTTGGAATTCAAAGATGTTGAATTTGCCTATCCAACACGTCCAGAAGTATCAATTTTCAAAGATTTCAGCCTTTCCATTCCAGCTGGCTCTGTTATGGCTCTCGTTGGCCCAAGTGGTACAGGGAAATCGACGATTGTATCCCTTCTGCTGCGGCTGTATGATCCAATCTCAGGTATGGTTTGTGTATAGCTCTCATTTGCAACAATTAATGCTTTGCATCTCAGAAAACCTTATAAACAGTTGGGGTTCCTGTGCCTGTGGTCCATGTCTCCTTCTGGAGTGTATGGTTACCTTGTGGTAGTGCCTGCATAGCTTTGCATTTCTGATCCACCACTACAGTGTGTGATTCCCCAGGGGTTGTCGTTCTCAGCTGTTCCTTCAGACTCTATCAGTACATGTCAAACACACTTGACTTTACTGTTTCCTAACTTAAGGTACTATCACTGTCGATGGCTTCGATATCCGTCAATTAAATCCACTGTGGTTCAGGACAAAGATTGGAACAGTAAGTCAGGTAAGAAAGAAAAAAAAATCCAAGGGGATGAAATAATTTTGTGATCATCTAGCTTTTCCTCACTTTCCTTCTTTTTAAAAATATATCATTTTGCTTCTCAGTGAAATTCTTCCATCTCACCATAAGTGCTGTTGCACATGCTTTGTTCTAAAAATAACTATTTAGAGCTAGTTCCAGTATTCTGTAGTCTGTTTTTACATAATCACAGAGATACAAAATGTTAGTTTAGAAGAAAAGTGTGCATATGGAGACTGGAAGGTAAATTGCTGCAAATTGTATAGGTATGATCAACCTAATGCTTGCTATAATTTGTTGAAGAAAGTTACAAAATTCTTAACACTTAACTACCTTTTGTATTGATAGAAGTCACACAATCATATTTTACGCAGCCATTTAAAAAACTGACCTTCTGTGCTATGAGTAGTTTCCAGGAAATCATAATTTCAATTAGGAAAGCATGAAAATACAGCACAGTTTGCACGCACTTAGTTTTATAGTGTCACCTTCCTAGCAACCTCTATACTCTGGAAGTCAATAGTGTCTTAAAAATAAGCTATTTCATCAATTTAAATGTTCATTCCCTTGTCTCCCCAGATACTTCACAGTATAATTATCTTTTAGGCTGATGTTCTGCTTAATGTTCTGTCTTAAAATAAGAGTAACTGAGTGTTTGGTGCATTTCAAAACAACTTCTTTATGTAATAATGCCACCAAAAGCTTTTGTATAGAAATTATTTCCCTGTTGGCACATTAGCACTTTTCTTTTTGAAAGAATCTATTCCATTTAAATTGCCAGTAGGACGTCAATACGTATTCAAAGAACATAACTCTACTTTTTAAACAAAGCTCACTTACCTTGTTTCAGACACTTTGCCATTGTACATCACTTGTCCTATCTCACAGTTCTCTATTACAAGCTTGAATACAAATTAAATGCACATGCCATAAAATCTGTGTAGAGATTAAGAAAAGAATCTTCACTGTTGCAAATCATAGAATAGTTTGGGTTGGAAGGGACCTTTAAATGTCATCTAATCACTTGTCCTATCTCACAGTTCTCTATTACAAGCTTGAATACAAATTAAATGCACATGCCATAAAATCTGTGTAGAGATTAAGAAAAGAATCTTCACTGTTGCAAATCATAGAATAGTTTGGGTTGGAAGGGACCTTTAAATGTCATCTAATCCAATTCCCCTGCTTTGAGGAGGGACATCTTCAACTACATGTGGTTGCTCAGAGCCCCATCTGTGATTGAGCCTAAGTTAGAATGTTTCTGAGGATGGGCATCCACCATCTCTGGGAAACCTCTTCTGGTGTTTCACTATGTGCATTATAAAAAAAGTCTTACTTACATCTAATCTAAACCGACCCTCCTTTAGTTTAAAACCATCATCCCTTTTCTTATGACAATAGACCCTGCTAAAAAGTCTGTTTCCATCTTTCTAAAGCTCCCCTTTAAGTCCTGAAACACCACCATCAGGTCTCTCTGGAGCCTTTTCTTCTCCAGGCTGAACAGCCCCATCTCTCAGCCTTCTCTCACAGGACAGGTGCTCCATCCCTTCCATTATGATGATATGTGGCAAAGGAAGGGCTTTTGATGTTTGAATGTATAGCTCTTCCTAAAGTCTTCCTAAAATACTAGGAATTGAGAGTTATATTTTGTCAGTTAAAAAAGCAACTTAATTTTGAATTGTTTTTCACTGTCCATTTTGGTGTTAGGGGAGGAGGGTTTTTTTATTAGTTTTTAATTGAATTAACTCTATCTTACATATTATTTTAATGGATATTCTAAGTGGAATATCTGTTATCTGGCATACTAGATAACACATGCATACAATTACAGATCTACCATATTAGTTATGTGTTTGCATTTGTCAGGAACCAATTCTCTTCTCCTGTTCTATTGCTGAAAATATTGCCTATGGTGCAGAGGATCCTTCTACTGTGACTGCAGAGGAGATTCAGAAAGTTGCTGAAATAGCTAATGCTGCTAGTTTTATCAGAGATTTTCCAAAAGGGTTTGACACTGTAGTTGGAGAAAAAGGCATTTTGCTTTCAGGTACGTTTTTATGTTGCTTATTTTAAAAATCTTGATGCTATTGAGTGGTGTAAAAATTCTGTCATTTTTTGTTACCACATTTTTTTCCAAGCTGTAACCTGCCATAAGTATTTAGAGAATACTCACCTCCATTCCCCATTAGTATATGGGCCTAATTCTGCTCAGTCCAGGCATTCAGTCCAGTTAAAATTACCTGACATCTGTTTTCCTATTTCAATTTACTGATTATTTTTCCCCAGGTGGACAGAAGCAACGAATTGCAATTGCTCGAGCTCTGCTCAAGGTAAGCCAGCCCCCAAACAAATATTTAAATACTTCTTGGAGGGAGGCAGGAAGAATTAACAAAGAGGAGGTATTTCAATGGGAGAGGTAGGAACATATTTTAAAAATGGAAAACTGTATCTTTTATGTTAATGAAGTTTGAAAGGGCTGAGTGGCTTAACTAATGACAGCTTACTTAATGTCAGTGCTTCTCCCTATCTTTCAGCCATGTTTCTTGATAGTTCTTTCCAAGACTGATGTTAAATCATTGTATAATGGCCCACTTCCGTAAGATGAGGTCAAGGATGAAGGAAGACTTTAAGAATGTGGTACTATTAAAGCATATATGATGTCTGTGTTCAGAGCTTTATCATTCATGGGCTAATTTATCTGGGTTGCAGTTTACTAGGAATTCAGATGCCTTGTCTTAGCTTTGAGGGGGGGTGGCCTGGATTTGGAACAAGGTGATATTTCAGGCACAATGTAGTGTCATGTTTTTCTTATGGGTATGGGTCTAGTTCCAGGGCAGGCTCTGTGCTGCACAATTTGAGGGGGCTTCTGAGGATCAGAACAATAGAGAGCTTGATTCAGGGACAGCCATGGGACCTTGCAGGGAGGCAATTTGTTGTTGATGCTCAGCTGGAAGTTTTGATTCTTGCTGAACACAGTTTACATTCATGTTAAGCCACAGAGGTGTCTGTAACATCTTGGCATGTTCAGTTCTGCTAGATTAATAGGCATTTCATGATACCTGTTGTTTTTACCACAAATGCTAAAAAGCTGACTGTATTTCAAGCCATGCATTTTATATGGCTCATGGGATTAAAGACTTAATTTTGTAAAAGTAAAAAGGTAAAAAATAAATGAGTAGTTGATATACTGGGATATCTGGGGATGCAGTGGAGTCCTGTCTGTCCCAGATAAAGTTTAAAGCTTTTACTCTCAGCTTTATCAAGGAAGTTTGGGTTATTTTCTGTAATTCAGTAGTGAATTCTTCTAAGGGATGTGTATGCTGGCAATTTTATTTTTTTTTTTTATAATCTAACTGGAGAAGTTCTTAAATGCTAGTTCTTAAGTACTATGTGTTTACCTGTGAATGAAATACTGCTTGTTGGTAGGGCTTTGTTACTTTCAGTTACTAAGACAGTTTTATGTAGCAGACTGCAAGCAGAGGGTAACTGAGCCTCTGTGAAAGAGCCACATCAGAACACAGAACTTTTGACCACGATGCTGCCAAGAATGCCTTAGAAATAATCTCCCCTCTTTAGTTCGTATCTTTCAAATGGTTATCTCATAATAGTATTCTGCTATTTTAGTTTGGAAAATTTGAAAATTGAGGAGTGTTGTTTGTTTTGTCCTCTTAGCATTTAGATTTCTTAGAAGTAATGCTTTGAATGGTGCTCAGTTCTTTTGATGAAGTAGGTACTCCTAATTGGAGTTTTAAACTGTATGAATCCTGTTCTCTATTGATATGAATATTCAGATCTTGTTTAATTGTTATTATAACCAATTTAATTTTTTTATTTTTAGAATCCTAAAATTCTTCTGTTAGATGAAGCAACAAGGTAAGAAGAAAAGAAATAGAAACTTAGAAATTATGTACCTGTAAAACTCAGATTTGGGAACTCGCTCTCTTTCTTTCTCTCTCTCCATATCATTATACATTATTTAGATTTATGCAAAGCAGAAAGGATAGCTGGTGCATTGTGATTTTTCATTGAGTTAAATTCATACTGTGTAACATGATTTTGAAACATCTACTTAAGGCTTTTTTGGCTCTGTAGTTTAAGTTTAGATCCTAGTGTAAAACAACTAGGCTTATTGTGCAGTGTAACTGATTTTTTTTTCCACTGATTTTCTTTGGTGTTATTTTCCAATGCTTATTTTTGCATTTGAGAATACGTCATGACTGTAACTTAGATGTGAGCACTGAGCATGTTCATGAAACTTTCCTGCAGTTTCAGTGGTTCATCATCACCACAAATAGAGAGGGTTTGCAGTTTTGGCAAAATAAGCCTCATGCGTACAAAACCAACCTGCCTTACAATAACAAATATCCTCCTCTCCTCTCTCCCATCCCCTCCCATTTGTTACTAGTGCTTTGGATGCTGAAAATGAGTATCTAGTGCAAGAGGCTCTGGACCGGCTGATGGAAGGGAGGACAGTCCTAATTATTGCTCATCGTCTGTCTACTATTCAAAATGCAGATTCCGTTGCAGTCCTTGGCCAGGGTAAAATTCTTGAATGTGGGAAACATGAGGAACTACTTGCAAATCCAAATGGACTTTTCAGGAAACTGATGCAGAAACAAGCTTTTCTTCAGAATAATGATACTTTTGCATTAGATTTACAATCCAGAGAAAAGGATATATTAAAAGAAAACGTATGAGACAATGTATGAATAATTACAAACTTCAAAGACTATAACTTATGTTTCAGTTATGTAAATGTTATATTTTTCCAAAATGTACAAAATATTATTTTGAAACTTAAATGTGTTTAAACTTTTTATTGAAAGCTTTTTAGTAACTATTGTAACTTTTAAAAATGTCTGTCACACTGAGATCATTTCAGGGCATAGATTTTTCTGCTTGTGTTACTTTGAAACTGTCTAGAATCTTGTTTGCTGTAATGCATTGTATGAAGATGTGCTCCATTCTCAAGTAAGTTCAGTATTTTAAAGGTAATTAAATTACAGTCTTATCATTTTCATATAATTGTCTCTCTCTTTCCAAGGAACTTTCATGTTTTGTGCTTGTCATGAGTCTTAAAATGATGGAATTCAAAAATGCATGACACAAACGCACTGTGAAAGTTCTGTCGGACTTCCACTGCGCTGTCCTTCCAGATACCATTTGTTCTGCAATGTGATTATGTGTTCTGAAGTTGACTGTGATCCCCATCTACAGTTCCTGTAGAGAATTACATATGAAAAGGGTATGAAAGCACAAGTTGGAGGAAAGTTCTTTAATAAAACAAACCACCCAATGGAAAAAAAGGCAAACAAACAAAAAAACTTTCTTTACAAAAGGACAAAGGAAATTGTTTTTAACAATTGTTAACAAATTACCACATGAAGTCACATAGGAAAATCTAAAATTTTCATGCATTTTCTTCCGTTTTCTATTTTCTCATTTCTTTAGTTTCACTTTCTCTCTAAGATGGCATCCAAAAGAACATGCCCTCCCATATATGTTTTTGTCCTTTTTAAGGCATATATAAGTTTTGTATTCTTAATTAAAATTTCAGTGATAGAAATCATGAGTTTTGCCTAATTACTTTATTAGAAACAACTAGTAAACAACATTTTCAAGGACAACTAGTAAAATAGCAGCATTACATTAATTTGAATAACTGCAGGGGGATATGTTTGAGAGTGAAGAGTTTGCTTCATGTTTCTGATTGAAGAGTCTTTCAATAGAATTTCTGAAGATGCAAAACCCCACAAGATTTTACAAAGCTAGAAACTTCCCAGGTCACATTAAAACTCATCCATGCTGGAAGACCTGATTCACAATAGCTGAAATACCTAGTGTTGGGCAAGCTTAAAATGTTTGTCCCATGAGTGGCACCTTGTGGAATACAGTGAAACTATTAGAGAATGAAAATAAAATTACATCCAGATGTGATTGTATCTTCAGATAAAATTTTCCTAGAAGCATATGTTGTACTAAAGTTATGCAAAAAATACTCCCGACCCAATGTTTAATTTCATTGTTGACTATTAATGTATTTAGAGGGGTTTGCAGCTTTAATCCTCACTCATGTGATTTCTCCTTATTTGAGATCCAATGAGCCCATTTATTCCTGTATTTACACAGGTTACAGGAATTCCTTCCAGCTGAACTGAATGAGTGTTTCATGTCTTTTGTTCATTAGTTGTCCTGGCAGGTAGTGCAGCTGACAGAGAAGTGTGAAAAGCTACACAAAAGCTCTAGTCCACGAAAAGGTAAATGTATGTCATAACAGTTACATTGTTTAGAAGACTTTTTTGGATATTTATGGGACAGTCAAGAAGTGGTTAAGTCTCTAACTGGTATCCGTACAAACTATTTTTGTGCAGAAAATTAGATTTGAATGTTGAATTGTATCTTGTAAAGATGGAGCTCTTGCAGGGCTGAGACAGCCAAAGGAAGCCGACTAATTCCCTGAGGAAGTGTAGCTGCGTATAGATAGGGTTCAATCAGCAAAACATAATTCTCATGCTGCATCGTTTCAAATATTTTAGGAACAAGCTGTGAAAAGGAGCCTTCAGTTTTTCAAATAATTTGAATGTCACCATTTGGGTTCAGTCATAGAGGACCATAATCCACATAGAAAGTCTAACAGCCCTGAATCTATTATCAAAAACCATGGTTTTGAAAAGTTATGCAATTTTTAAAAATATTCTATTTTTAGTTAATTTTATCTTAACTGATTTGCTTTGTTAATACTATACATTCAACTCAACTTCTTCCCCAAGTGTGGTACATACTTACCTTCTGAAAGCTTTTTAATGCTAACTGATGCCATTGAGCATTTAGTTCCCCTTGAAGGCTAAAATCTATTTTTATACCACAGAATAGCTGTCGTGCATGGTTGTTATTTAGCGTAGATGTGAAACGTGCCAAGGTCTGTATGGAAAATGGTTTTCTGTATTTATTTATTTACTTAATTAGAAATGTGGGGACAAACACAGGTATGCACAGGCTATTTTAAAGATAAGGCTGGAAAATACGTCTTTCCAAATAGTCTTTGAACAGCTGCTTTTTGGTCATATTCAGATGGTTAGTGCAAGCTAATCGCGTGAACTCGGCGGGGAATGGTACCCAAGCCCACCCTTGTGAATGCTCTGGGAGCGCCCCGAAGAACGGAGCTTCAGGGCCGGTGAGTGAGGCCCGTGTTTAGCTCGGCTGAGGGCGGGCAGCGCGGGGGAGGAGCCCGGGCCGCCATTCCGCCCTCAGGGCCGGCCCTGCGGCCTCTCGGACCCGCTCGGCCCCGCTCGGCTCCTGCCGGCCGCGCTCGGCCCCGCTCGGCTCCTGCTCGGCCCCGCTCGGCGCCTGCCGGCCGCGCTCGGCTCCGCTCGGCTCCTGCTCGGCCCCGCTCGGCCCCGCTCGGCGCCTGCCGGCCCCGCTCGGCCCCGCTCGGCTCCTGCTCGGCCCCGCTCGGCGCCTGCCGGCCGCGCTCGGCGCCTGCCGGCCGCGCTCGGCTCCGCTCGGCTCCTGCTCGGCCCCGCTCGGCCCCGCTCGGCGCCTGCCGGCCCCGCTCGGCCCCGCTCGGCGCCTGCCGGCCCCGCTCGGCTCCTGCTCGGCCCCGCTCGGCGCCTGCCGGCCGCGCTCGGCCCCGCTCGGCGCCTGCTCGGCCCCGCTCGGCTCCTGCTCGGCCCCGCTAGGCGCCTGCCGGCCGCGCTCGGCCCCGCTCGGCGCCTGCCGGCCGCGCTCGGCCGCGCTCGGCCGCGCTCGGCGCCTCTCGGCCGTGCTCGGCTGCCGGCGGTTCCCGCGCGGCCCCGCCCCGCGGTGACGCGCTCCGCGGGCGCCCGGCGGCAGCGCGGTGCCGGTGCCGCTCCCGCACCCACAGCCATGTTCCCATCGGCTCCCGCCTCCCCGCGCACCCCGGGCGGCTCGGCCCGCAGGACCCTGGGCAGCGCCGCGCCCAGCCCTCTCTCCCGGCCGAGCGGCAAGAAGGGCCTGCCCGTGGTGGCGGCAGCCGCCTCCCCGGTGCTGTTCTCGCCGGTGGCGCGGAAGAGCGGCTCCCTCTCGGCGCGGTGAGTCTGCCCCTCGCCTCAGACCCGGCCTCGCTGTTAGCTGCTCGAGCCAGCCTGGGTTATATCACAGTACTGTACATTAAAGCTGCACATACACGGTGCTCCGTGTCCAGCGGTGTGAATACCTCATACTAGGTTTTAAATGCGCGAGTTCCTCAAATATACCCCCGTGTGATACAATTATGAGATATGAAAATTATAAGAACTTCTGTGTTTAAAAATAAGCTAAAATAGTAAAGTTCAGGCATTTCACACCCGCGTCTCTCCCCAGCTTCTTCCCCCGTCTTCTCCCTGAGGTACAGCATGAGCCCCAGACCAGTTTCAGGCTTCATAATTTCTTCTCTCAGGAGAAGATACTTGTCGTACAGTTAAGATAAAGAGGATTGCCAGTGTTCAGTTTTGGAGAACTTTTACTTTAAGTCTGCATAATAATTTTTTCAGGGTGCCAGGAATGTCTACTAGCTATATATCAACTTCTGCCATTTCACACAGGGAGGTGTGAGGCATCAATTCACTTGTGAGGAGACATAAAAAGAGGGCATTAACTTGTAAAAGCAGATAAATTTGCCCACCTCACTGTGTCCAGAGGACAACACAGACCTGTGCTGTTCCAGAGTCAGAAGGTGGAGAAAGATACAATGAAGCTTTTATAAATGGTAGTCAGTGCAGTCTCCGCAGCAAGCTAAGGGTGGTAGAAGTGCTGTTGGGTCCAAGCTGCCATGGCTGTTCAAAGTGTTGCACAGCGTGTGCTGCCCAGCAGTGCCAGAGCTAGGGATGGAACTAGTCCTTGCAGTCAGGGAAGAGCTTCTGCTGAGCTTCTTCTGATATTGTGAATGTCTTCATTCTGTAGATAACCAGAGTGTAGAGAGGTTGAACGGTGAGTTTGTTGCTGGTGGAGTAATGCGTATTCAAAGTCAGTTCTTTAAAAATGAAGAATTTGATGACAGCTAGGAACTTGTAAGGAAGCCACCAAATTTTTGCTTTAGGTGGTGTTCCCAGAGAAAGCATGTTTATTTTACATAAATCTGTTTCTAAATAGATACTTGTGAAGTAAATGTCTGCTGAAACTGATGAATAAGCAATAAAAAGTTGACTGTAACTTTTTGTTTTGTTTAAGAGCGACTCCTACCAGAATTATCCAGCTTCCTACAGCAACTGAGACTATTAACTATGATGTTAAGGCCTTTGGGTCCTCTCTGCCTGTTAAGGTTATGGAAGCCCTGAAGAAGGCTGATGGTAAGAATTGATGTTATTTTTCTCCATGAAACTTGACAGGTGAGAGAATTCTTAATGTGTTGTTGATGCCATTGAAATGCTGATTTTATAGGGGAAGCTAAAATGTCTGTGCCTTGCTTTGAATCCAACCTGGTTGTATATGTAACAATAATTATAATAATGCCCATGTGGGTGTGAATGCATGAAAATACCCTTCAGGTGCTGCTTATGCAATTTATTGTATAAAACCAAGGGTACAAGAAAAGCCAATAGTAGGTTTTTGGTAACTTTTACTTACTGGTTCTTCCTTACCTTTTTTACTTGTTTTGATTTTGCTGTGTCCTAGAGTGGATGCTTAATATTTTTCTTTATTTCAATTCCCATTTGTTATCTCTTCCAAAAGCCCTAGTGATACAAACCATTCCCTGAGTTCAAGAAATTGGTCTCCTAAACAGTTTTTTCTCTGTGCATAAGTTTTTCCTTTATAGTAGATATAAGAGGAACCCAATAAATTTCTGAAAAATAATGTTAAAATTGTTGCGCGATTTACAAAGCTCTTAAAATCTGCTCTAAATACAAGGAAATGGGTTTTGGGGTTGTCATTTCGTTCTCAAAGGTTGAGGGTTTATCAAATGGATTTTTAAACAAGATGTAGTAATTTGATATGTTAATCAAATAGATGGACATTCTAACATGGAAACTAATTTAATAGAAAATATTTATTTTCATTTAAGAATGAAAGTTTATTGGTTTAAATGTTGCTCTGCAGTGTTTTAAACATCTGAATGCTTTAAAGAAGTTACTTTTTTATGTAGCTGATGACCAGCTGAGCGTTCAAGTGGATGAAAGTGGATGGGCCTGGCTAGTTCATAAGGAGAGGCTGATTATTTGGAAGATTGGTCAGTCTGCAGTAGCTAAGGTAACTGAAGGGTCAAGATGGAAAGTCTGTATTTTATGCTATTTCAACTGGTAACGCAATTATGGGGTTGGGGTTTTTTTTTCAGTTGGAGTTTGTGTGTTTTTCCTCAAAAGTAGCAGGATTGATATGAAGTCATGTTAACAACAGTAACTGAAACTCAGGCTTTTGAGAGAGCTTATAATTTTTATATTCCTCTCTTCTGTTTTGTCACCTTGGCACTAAGGTTAATTCTTCATATTTTAATGGGTGTAGCTCTTAGGTTAGATAGTCTTGGCAAAGTTTATTTTGATAATTGAAATCTGGTTGATATGTTCAAGTTGCAACAAACCCCAAAAACATGGTTAATTTCGGAGGTTACTGAACATACGTTTCACCTAGATTTCTTAGGTCAAGAATTTTTGTATCCTCTCTGGACAGTATTTCTTTCAGCATCATTTCAGTGATAGTCGGAGAAAAACAAAATCAGAGTTACAAAATCAGTTTTCTTTCAATCAAGACAAGGTATGTTCATTATATAGGTCCTGCACTTACAGAGGAGTGTCAGGTGTACACATTCTGGCACTTGAAGAGATTTCTCAAGGGATTACAATTTTTCTGGTTGTTTAACTTCAAGGGTGTAGGGGAGTGGGGTGTGTTTCCCTTCTCTACCCTGTTAGTAGTTAATAAGTTCTCTCAACCATTTCTAATTTAATTTTTTTTAATATTGTGTTAAAGAATGGTCAAATAATCTCCAATAGAAATAATCCAATATTATAGTGTTGTGAGAAACAATCAGAAATAACTAAAGAAAACCAGTGATATTTGAAAATTTGAAGATGTTTTATAGCTGTTTGTTACAACCTTGTTGAAATTATTTTGTGACTTTTTTTTTGTTCCCTTACACAGTGTCTGGATTAGTTGAAATGTAGTTTTTAGCAGTGTCAAAACATCTAAAGATTTTGTGGCAGAGGAATAAGTTTTTCCAGTCTCATATTTATTATGACATCTCTTTCTTTCTTTCAGTTATCTCTGTGCAAGGAATTGCAGCTGCCACCCAGTGACTTCCAATGGAGTTCTAGTTTAGCAGCTATATCTTGTCTCAATTCTTCAGGTGAAGCACCTTCTCTTCAGGTGACCAAATCTTAAATTTTAGTGTTTAAAAGCACCTTAAGAATAACTTTGAATATATCCTTTTTTGTCAAAAGGATGTATTCAAAGTATTTGAAAACATTTGGTGGTATGCTATCTATTCAAAAGGTCAGGATTGATAGCTGGCAGTAAATACCTTTGAAATAAACTTCTGCTAATCCTTTTAAATTGCACCGTGTGCATCTTACAGGATCAGATTAAATAATAGTTTTTCTAAGGATTACTTGACATGCTTTCATAGCAAACAAAAATGCAGTAAACTAAGAGGTGTTGTGTTAACAAACAGCAGGGCAATCAAAAATGGGGTCTGACCAAGTGCAGTTTAATTGCTGGCTGAAAATGTTGTTCAGTGGATTAATTCCCAGTATCCTTAGATGAGAGGCAAACCCCAGCACCCTCCCTCAGCTGGTCTTGGTAAGAAAGCTGAAACTGGAAGGACAGACTTAATCTGTCTTGATTGGTCTCCTAAGTGGTTTTTTTCCTGAGTTACTGTATTAGAGGGTGTGAAGTTCAAAGATCGGTTTTGTTCTGAAAGTGTGTTAATGTGCCTGTTTACCATAATTCATGAAAAGAGCATCTCATTTTTAGCTTAGATTTCAGTTAATATATGTGATGCTCTGATAAAACTGGCTAAGAAGCTGTCCTTGGAAGTAAGCTGCAGCACAGAATATGTAGTATGATCTTTTCTTTTGATTTGTTGTTGTGTTACTCTTCCAGATGATAACATACAGTCTTAGTATTTTGGGATTATCTCATGAAACCTGAAATGTTCTGACTTATTTTAAGAGGAAGTAATACACCTAACTCTAATACTTTATTTATTGTATTTTTTAATTTCATAAGTGTTTAACTTGTGAACTGAAAGTCAGTGTCTAGTAAAAAATTGGTTCGAAAACTCCAAGGAGCTCTATAACAACTCCCATCTACAGTTCTTCTACTGTTTTGTGATTTTTTACTTTTTTTTTTGACAACCACTAGATTAAGTACAATGTTTTTTTCTAAATCTCTACCTGAACATTCTCTTGGTTCACACTTTTAATTTGGTATCTGTGATTCCCTGAGTTACACTGTAGGCCTATGCCTTTGAAAAGAAGAGCTGCCTTGTGATTTGATATTTCTTTTAAAGACATTAGAGCAGATTCTTTGCTAAATTATACTCTGCATTTGAAGTCTTTCATAGTAGTTTTTCACTCTTGGCATCTGAACTATTCTCCACAGGCCCTTTACAACTGTAAGTTTTGTTTGCATTTCAGCACCAGATCCTGAATTATCAGGAGCAAAAACTAGTAGAAAATGTTGATTAGGAAAATAAATGTATGTAACATACCCTGCACAAATTAAGTTTTGCTGCAGAATGTTTTTGTGACTCAGTTCAAGGTTTATCAGTGTGCATCCATGTGTATTTGCTACTTTCTTGTCTTTGTCATACACAATCTTGATGTGTAAAACAACTTGTTTAAGTTAAAGCTGCAGTCTGATTTAATATTATTATCATCATCATCATAATTTTGCCTGTTCTCTTAATTACCTTTTCACTTCAAGTCTCTGGCAATAATGGTTGTTACCAGTGAAGGTTCTGTGCGCTACTGGCCCAATCTTGCACATGAAGGATCCTATACAGACACTTTCACAGACTTTGGAGGCTCTCTGTGCAGTTTCCTCACAGCAGTAAAGGTAAAACAGTATGATTTATGTTAAAATACTGGTTTTGTTCCTAATCTAAAGATGGGAAAGTGTGCTCAATTTTATTAGTCTTAAATCTGCAATAAATATGGCAAAGGTAACACTATTTTTTGTCATTAGATCCCAAGGATTATGTGAGAGTTTAGTTCTGTTGTTTAACTGAAATTGAGCTTCATGGATAAAAATGTCACATAAAGCTAAGAAAATGAGTCTCTGCCAGTGCCAAGTAGCCATGAGAAGTTTGTCATTTTCTAAGGATGCCTTGTGTCTTGTTCAGTATTTACCCGTATGAGCTGTTATAAAGAATTTTAGCTGACAGTAGAGTTTTCTTGAATGTGATTTTTTTTTTAATGTAGTTGCTTTTTTAAATGTAGTTGCTTTCTCTTTTTGTTAGGGGGGAAGCTTTATTTTATCATCTTCCAGAGGTCAACTAGTCCGATTGATACCTGATAGTTCTGGCAAGATTCATCAACATGCCCTGCCACAGGGGCAGGGCATGTTTTCTGGAATTGGTAGAAAGGTTTCTTCTTTTCTGGGTATATTGTCTCCTGGAAATGATGCTGTGGTAAGCTTGAGAAGCATTCATCTTCTTTAATTTCTCTTTGTAATTTCTAGCTTGTGTCTAAGAAAGGAAAAAAAATGTGTAAGGATGTGTGATGACAAAAACCACGACTTGCTCAGTTCATTTATGTTACTTATATTTCTTTGAAATTTGAAACAACAACAGAAACCAAATAAATTTGTATGTTTTGTGAAGGCAAATGCTGGCTTAGTCTTTAGCTCTGAATAAAAGGCAACTTTGAAATAGTAGTCTTTCCTGGGGAATATGCAATGGTTGCATGTCCTGCCCCTTTCTAGTGATAGCCTCATTGAAGAAACCAGCCTGTAATTCTTTTCTGACTTAGCACTGCTGAGGGTTGATGATTGGCTTGAGTTTTGTCAATGAACGCCACAGAAGATGGCAGGAAGTACAAGAAATATTTGTAGTGTAGATGTTCTTTTATCTATAAAATAAGACTCCTCTTGGAAGTTATCATAATGCTCATCTTGAGTGCAACTTTTGTGGATTGCCCAAGGGAAGGACTCTTTTTGTGGACAGAGGGTGGTTTAGATTATTCTATCCAAATAATCAGGCTTTCCTCTAACTTTTTAGCTTTTTCATTTTTCAAATGCAGATTTCCAGTGTTCTTTGGGATAGAGAGAGATCAAGCTTTTACATGCTAACAAGTTCAAATCTAAACAAATGGGAGATTGATGATTCATCAGAACGTTACATTTTCAGCTGGGATATCAACAGGATCTTGAAAGAACATATTACAGATGCAATTTGGGTAAGAGCCAGCTCAACTGGAAAGGGTTAGTGTGTTTGTTTTAATTGATAGCCTGTTTATATACAGTTACACAACAGATGAGATGTATTTCTTTATTTTTAGGGATCTGAAAGTAACTATGAAGATATTAAAGGAGGAGTAAATATACAATACATGGATTTGCAACAGAATCGGTAAGGAAGTACACTTGATCTGGTAAGACTTTCATTAATGAGATAAATCCATTCTGTTTTCCTGCAAAAACTTCATGTAAGTACTTGTAGTTTAATTTTACTCAAGTGGAACTGTTGATTAAATAAGCACCTTATATTAGGTAGTTAGGTTATCCTATATTTAATGCTATCATCTTTTTAGCATTACAAATCCTTTACCTAATATATAAATTCTCTTTACTTTTTTTAGTGTCATTTTATCAGGATTTTGTATTTGTTTTGTCTTGATTTTTAGAAAGATAAAAAATAAGCAACTGTAACTTGTTCCAGCAGGTGCAGACAATTTAGTATTTGTTGCATTTGACTTAATTACATGAAATTACAACTGCCTTGGTTCAGTTTTGTACTGCAATATGAATACTGTTAATAAAGTAATTTGGAAGAACAAATAGTGTAGTTTTTCTTTCTAAAAGAATACAAGATTGAACAATATCTAGTTGAGATTGTAGTTAGAAAACTTTTTTTTTTTGAGTAATAATTTTTGAGCAAATAAAATATGTGATAATCATCTCTCAGTGGTGTGATATCTGTTGTTGAATAGTGATGGACTGGTCATACTTGCTGCAGCATGGCATCCTGGAGATCGTCCATGTCTTGTCTACTACACTCTGATAACAGTAGAAGATAAAGGCTGTCAGATGTCTGATGATGTTGTTGTGGAGGTCACACAATATAATCCATGTTTTCAGGTATGCTAATGGAGGTTCTGATACTGACTTAAGATTATGTTCTGTGTCAGGTTTTTGTCTAAACGAAAATCAGTTTCCCTTGGAAGTATGTATTTGTAATACTCTGAGGAAAATGTGTACCAGCATCTCTTAATGTTTAATACTAGCTGTATATAAAAGTTTATGCTTTGCATTTTAAGTTGTAAGATGAAACCCTCAAAAATAAGTGTAATCTGATTTATTTCAATTTTTTTGCTGTCTTTGAAAAAAGTTTTACAGAGTGATTTTATAATATGCTCTTGTAATCCATTTAGAACAGATCTCAAACTCTGAGACTCTTGTTGTGGGACAAGGAATTACAGGATCTGTTTTTGGTCGTTGCTAGGCAGCTAGCTTGCTGGGAGGGGAGGAGACATTGGTTGTGTGTGGAGTACATTGTCTGTGCTGTGTCTTCTGGAAGCATAAACCTGGGGATTAGATTGCTTTGGTAAACATCTTCCACTCTTCCCTCTCTCCCCACTGCCTGTAATGGCATCTTAAAGCTCAAAGGTGGAAGAAGAATGTGAAAACTGTTGAATAATTGATCTGTTTATTTATGTCTCCATGTGAAATTAGCAAGAATATAATGCATATGGAAGGGGAAAAAAACACAGGATCTAAAATTTTAGGGCAAATTCAAAGTGATTTTGTTTGTTTTTTTAGGTTATAAGTTACATCCATACCTCATTGTTAAAAATTAAAACAAGTTCAGGCTTCATGGATTAGCGTTTAAAAGTTTAAATATTTAAGGGATTGATTACATATGTGATATTGTTTGTATTCAACCCTTTCAGTCAGAAGATGAAGTGTTGTGCTGCCTGGTAGTCCCAGATTACTTCAGCCACGCTGCTTACCTTTACAAGGAAGATGAAGTGTTTGCTTGTTCCACTGGAACTGGCAGAATTTCATTACCACAGGAAAAAATCATATTTGGCATACAAGGTAACTTGCTGTGGAGGGAAATCACATTTTGTTGGTACCTCTTAATTCAATATTTTTACAGTATTTAGCTATCGCAGAGAGCAGTGTCATACTTGTGCTCCTTTATTAAATGTTTCGAGTTGGGAATGTCTCGTGGGTGTATGGGGAAATGCTGATGTGACACCCAGTATTGTTGCTCTACAGTGTTTGAAATGAAAATGAAGCAGATCCCTTTTCTTGTTAAATGAAAGGATGGGGGGTTTTGCTTGTCGGGCCTTTTCTTTGCTTTTTCTCTTTCCTAACATTCACTGTGGATTGATTTTTCCCTTGAAGTAAACTTAGTGCCAGGTGTCTCTAAGTATGTCATCCATGACCTTCAAAGGTGTTTTCAAGTACAACAGGAACATCGATCCTTATGTAGAATTTGAATTAACTGAATCTGGATTTTTTTTCTTTGTTTCTCTCTTTTCTTCTTTTTTTTTTTTTTTTTTTTTAACACTTGCAGTATCTGGAAGTCTACATCTAGAGTAGCAAATAATTCCACAGTTTTTCTAAGTCAGGCGCAGTTATCAATTACTCTTGCTTGATTAATGATAAAAGTCAATAATTGTAAATGAGGTCTTATGTTTTGGCCATAAAATAAAGTGGTAATTATGTGCTTGGTTTTTTCCCCCTCTTTTTATTTTAGGAGATAGTATTTTAGGAGCAGGTTCCTGTAATAGCCTTCCCATCTTCTTTGCCAAAAAAAGTGGACTTCTCACTATCTTGTTCAGGGAAAATATTTCTGTGCTTCCTGAAGACCTTGAAGATGCCCTGTCCTCTTCTATTGCTGGACCAAGAAGTGAGGTAATGGTTATTTGCTTGCCTGGTTGAATACAGAGTACAAATAAAGTGGTCTTTTAGGTCACTTTTGAATTTGCACTGTGGAAATTCTTACTTGTTTGGGTTTTAAAATTTTTTTTTTAAATAGAGACTCAAACACTTGTTATGAAGGCAGTTTTCAAAACAAAAATGTTTACATCTGCTAGTTTGAGTAGCTTTTTTTCTTTCCATTTGTTTCACAGCTGAGGTTTCCATGAAATTTGCATTTTTTTTCTTTGTAGGTGTGTTGCTGTCAATCACTAGGTCTAATATTACACTATAATCAATAGTTATTATTAACTGGTATTTTAGTGGAAGGCCTTTGTGGGCTGATGAAACTGTTTTTCTTAACAAACTAGTTTCTAGTTAAGTTTGCCTGCAGTTAAACTGCTTTTGTGGATGATAGTACTTAGGAATACCTTTTAAATCCTGTCAAAAATTGTGGGTTTGAATTTTCAAATATTTATCATTAAAAATTTGATGGGCAGAATAAGTTGGTGTAAGTTCCTTTGCAGATAGTGTGAATTTTGGTCAAACCTCTGTGTGAATTTCATTATAATGTATCTTGGAGGTTTATGTTTGACATAATAAACACAACTGCTTCCAGTGATTTTATTTTATATCTGTGGCATGGCTACTTAAAAATCTGTTTTCATTTCATAATGAAGATTATTATTTGTCTTTCAGCTGAAGTTTTAATTTTGCTTTTTCAGAGTCCTGCATTTGATGCAACTGGTAGGCTAGAAGTTATAGCCCAAGAAGATAAAACCAAATTATTGAAAGCTGCTTTTCTACAGTACTGCAGGTAGAAATTGCACTTCATTTTTTGAGACTTTGTTTCCTGTTTTTGAAGGCACTCTGGTATTTGAGTAAGAGACTGTCTTGGTTAGGATATTCCTGTGCTATTTTAGTTGCAACTTTTTTTAATGACACACATCTTTATTAGGAAAGCATTAAATACGCCTTGGGCTAGTGAAGAAGGGTTATGTGCTAGAAAGGAGCAGACTTCTGTAATCTCAGTCACTTGTCACCTGCTCTGTGTAAATTCTATGGGTAACTTTGTGCCAGTGAAACAACTTTCAACTTTTCATTTTGACTTTTTTATTCTTTAGTAAGTGGTGTTTTGTTGAAAAAGCTTTTTCAGTCTCATTTTTATTTGCCTAGCTGTTTTCAGTAATACTTTTGAATATACTGGCTATGAAGATTAACTAGTATGGCAGAATTAGGGCAGGATGATTTTTTCTTTCCGATTGGCTGATATAGAAGAATTAGTGGAACAAAATACCCTGTTTGTCAAACTATCCTTATTAAAACAGTTGGAGTGTAAAAAGGCATGTAGTGCTTTTGAAAGGTTTGATATGAGATGAGCGATGTAAACAAAGGAGGAAAAGGAAAAATAAGAAGATAAACAGATCTGTAGGCTTAGATTAATTATAGTAGACGGGATTGTTGTCAGTATTTTTGTGTTTAAAAAACAAGGCAAACAACCCACACATTCTCTTAGGACTAATCTTAAAGTGTCTTAAAACTTGGAAAGAAGAGGTCCAAGATAACAAGTGCTTTTGCTGTAGAACTTCATGTGAGGTAAAAGGTAATGAAGGGGCTTAGGCTTTATTCTCCTTTAGAGAATAAAGGATACCAATCCAAGATCTGTAAACAGGTACAGAATTTAGAGAAATTCTGCATGTGTTCAGAAGTGTCATGAGAGCATGGTTAACAAACATGATGTCATTGAGGACATGTACAAGGGGGTTGGAAACAAGAAGGAAATGGGAGGTAGTAAGGAAAACAGTGTGAAACAGTATGAAAGTTGTAAGTTATTACAATAAAAATCTGGGTTATATTTATGAAACTAGAAGAAAACAATAATTTTATGTATATAGTAGATACTCTGATTTTTTTCCCAGAAATAAATAGTCTGGTAAAATGAATGGAGCAGTATTCCACAGAACAGATGTAGCGGTGGCCTGTCCAGATGGCCAGTGAGTTGATGCAGACCTAATAATGGAAGGTTGTGCAGCCACTGGAAGTGTAGAGTGTACCAGCTGTACAGTGAGCTCTGGCTGCTTTATAGAACTAGTGATGTTTAGAGGGGATAGAAAGTTCTGTGGAAATATCAAGTTGACCCTTTTTGAGGGAAATTCATGATTTGAAGGGGCTAATAAAGTCCTATGTAATTTCCTTAGAAACACATCCTGCTGGGTAGTAAAGATGGGACTTTCTTTTTTAATAGAAGATCCAGTATATTCCAGTTTTTCAAAAGTATCCTTTGTTTAGTTTACCTTTGTGCAATTTCTGGATGCACTGCTGGGTTTTTTGGTTTTTTTAAATTTGTAGACATCTTGGTCATGTAAGTGTTTAAACTGAAAGTTTCATGAAAAATGTAAGTACTTCCAGTGTTTGACTGACAATATCCCTTCTCAGTCAGAATACTATAATATTTTAGTCACAAAATCAAATCCCTGGGTTTTGTGTATATTCTTACATAGAAGTACACCTTCATACCTTGGAGGTCTGTGTTTGGTTGCTTCTTGCTCTTTTACTTACTGATATGAATAAGAGAGGATTCTTTGAAATTATAGGAAATAAAAACAATGCATTATATTTGCTGAAGCATTTTCCTGAGAGCTTTTACAAGCTTCCTCTCTATTGCCATTAGTGGGAGTGACTGAGAAAATGAGAAAATTTTAAAGCAAGCCATAGAAATTTAGTGACTTAACTACTAGATACGTTCAGGCTTAGTTCTGTGTGATGAGTCATTTCTCTTAAATAATAATAATAGAGGCAATAAAGTGTGCCTTGACTCCTGACTTGTACTTTTTTGATTTATAAATTGTGCAGCCTACTTGCTTTTAAAGAATTGGAGTAGCTTTTATCTACAGTTAGTTTAGAGAGAGTTCCAAAAATGCTTGATGTATATAATCTAAAGAACTTCACAAAAAGTGTATCAGAAAATCCTGCTAACTGTGGGGGGTTTATTTCTGTGATCCTGTCGGTTGATTTTATTTAGCATACTTTGTTTCATTTATTTCAGGAAAGATATAGTCAATGCACAAAGCATGGTAATCGAGCTCTTTCCAAGTAATGCAGATCTGGAGTCTGATGCTGAACTGGATAGAGCAGTGACTCAGATCAGTGTGGATTTAATGGATGATTACCCTGCCTCTGATCCAAGATGGGCTGAATCTGTACCAGAAGGTAAATATAACATGTTGGTTTTTGAGCTTTTTAATTTGTGGTTTTGGTTCGTTGGTTGTTTTGTTGTTGTTTTGGGTTTTTGTTTGGTTGTTGTTGTTTTTTCTGTAGTATCTATAACATTCTAGATAACATTATACTTTAAGCTTTGCAAAGAAGGCGTACATTTCTTGTTCAGTCAATATGCCCTCTATCACCACTAGATACATTTCCAAAAAGACTTAAAGATGCATCTTTTGATATTACCACATAAGCTTGCAGTCTGCTATGATTAGTTCTTCTCATGTAGTAAACACAAACAGCAAGGAAAACATATTTCTGAGAAGGATACTTTGTGTAAGGATCAGGTGGTGTTACCCTAGAATTTCCATGATTCCTTGTGTAGTTTTGAATCATTTTCCAAAAAATAGATGTGTTACGAGAATGACAAAAGGGCTAAGAATGAAAAAATAAGCTCTGTGTGACTGCAGTTCTGGTCACCTTGGATCCTGGGTAGAGTGAGCTCGTATTCCTCTGGGGCTTTGGTATTTGTATCTGTGTGAAAGAGGACTAGAGAAATTGGTTTATGAGTATTTGTCGTACATAAAGGATTAAAGCAGATATGTTTTCAGCAAGAAATTTCTTTGTTGATGCTTTGGTGTCTCTTACAAGTTTTCATTTGAAAGTGGCTTCTAACTTCTTAGCAGTAGTTGCCAGTTACAGAGTAGAGGCTTAATTTGAAAGTTCATGTAAATAGTTACAGATGGATGATGTTTCCTGTTGTTTTTGTGGGGCAGCGAGTTGGAGATTGTCAGGCATCACATCTTCACTATTTTCTGAACCAACTTTATTTTTAATTTGGCAGCCTGTCTGTGCTTATTCCTGGCTAAAGCCAGAAATGAAAATTGATAGCTTCTTGGAAATTGTCTTGCTAAGTTTGCTCAGTGATAGTTCTTCCAAGATTTTTATCTTTTTATCTTGATGTTATAAGCACACTTAATTTATACAAAAAATCTGGATGCAGAGTCAGTTAGAGCTGAATGTTTGTTAACACTGTAGCTTCTAGTAGCTATGGTCTAGGGCATAATAAATTTAGCAATAGCTAGTCCATCACAAGGATAAAAATATGAGTCTGAATCCTACTAAGACTAGAATATGCTTGTGAGCTGCTATTTTAGGAGCATAATTAATTGAATATTTCAGAATAGTACTGATCTAAAGATACTTTATTTCTTCCAAAAGCTTTTTTTCAGCCATGATAGAGCTGAAAAAGACAGATTAAAAATAGCATGGTAAGCAGTATATAAATGTGTGTGCATATACTGTAAAAAGTACCAGTGCAGTACTGCTATAAAAATTGACAGATCAGTTTACCTCAGAGGCACAAAACACCCAGAAATTAAGATATCAAGTGATCTGACCTAAGATTTTACTTTTTTTAGAAGCAGTTGGTTTCAGCAACACGTCTCTCATTCTTCTTCATCAGCTAGAGGATAAGACAAAAGCACATTCATTCTTCATTGAGTTTCTTCATCAGGTGAGTCCTACTGTTCTTTTGGTATCAGCACACACAGTTTATTACTTTGTCTTGATTCCTCTAGAACACTGTTTAAAGTGCATGGGGTGTTCTGTTTTGTTTTTTTAATAAAAGGTTGGTGTGTTTGAGCGTCTGGGCAGTTTTCCAGTGCGAGGAATGCCGATGGCCACCCGACTGTTGCTCTGTGAGCACGCAGAGAAACTGGCAGCAGCTATTGTTCTCAAGAATCACCACTCCAGGCTGCCTGAGCTGGTGAATGCTGCTATACTAATTGCATTAAACAAAAGAGATTGTGGTGTTCCACCAAGCCTTACCCCTGCTGATGTGTTCTTCAGGGAGGTAAGAAACCTGCGGTTCCTGAATTACTGTGTAGCCCTGAATGTAGTAAATATTACAGTGCTTTGAAATGTACTTTGAAACTTCTCTCTGTAAAACTGTAGAAGTCAATTCAGCTTTACACAACTACCCTTTAAATAAATAGGGATAATGTGGTAGTATTTTCCTCACTTTGCTGTGTATACTTTTTTGTGTCTGCAGCTAAAATGCAATTTCTGACATATTTTATGTAGCAGAAGTAAAGTAAGTAAATTTCCCACTGCCCAAAAGGGATAAGCAATGAAAAAGACAATGGAAATTCTCTGACACATAAGAAGATGCATGCTAAGTTATCATTTTTGAAGGATGAATTGAAGCATATTAAGCTTTCCAGATAGGAGAGCTGCTTTAATGAACTGTCCTGGATGGAATTATATTAATTCAGTCACTTACAATTTTTGTCCTCTCTAGCATTAGTCAAACTAAGTTAGTTCTCAGTTTATGCTGCATTCCAGTCAAGTGCTCCATCTTTATTTCTTTCTTCCTTCTTGAGAAGAACTATGCACAAAACATTTATTCTTAGGAAGTTTTTTACTGCGGAGAACAATAGTTGCTAAGGGAGAAAAATAAATATGAAAGAAAACAGAAATAATAGTCTGCTATTTTAAAGCAGATATGTTATCCAGTGTACTTTATGTAACAAAGATTCTGCTGCTAAATATTCCAGAAGATGATGGAGGAATGTGCTTAACGGAAGTGTATGGAGTTGTCTTCAGAAATGAGGATTTTTTTCTTTTCAGATTTAAGTCCAGAAAGAAGGTATTTTTTGTAGTTTTAAGTATTGTATGAACCATAAGCTGGTTACCTCATTATGCGTTAGGGTAGTTGATACCTTTTAATATTTTTGGCTATGTGGTTTATAGTAATGTACTTATTTTTCTATACATGTCTTGGCTTTCAGGTATCAGCTGATAGCGGACATGTTTGTATTCAGTGTAACTTTTCTTTCTGTCTTCAAGGTATCCCAGATAGATTCCATCTTTGAATGCTTATTAGAAGAGGAGGAGCAAATCCTGAAAGATATGCCTATTGAATCAATTGAGTGGGCCCAGATAGTTGTCAATGTGAACAACATCATTAAGGTACAAAACTGCCTTAACCAAGATGTTTGTAAGAGGGGAAGATAAACATTGAAGAGCACTGAACAAGTTGAGTGTAGCATATCCAAGTTACTGAGATGAAGAAAAATGAATGTGCTTTTCACATGTCCAAATACAGCAGGAAGGAAAAGACAGCCTTGGGAAGAATTAGGGGCATTCCTTTTCCTCCTGAGCCACTGTTAAAGATAATTTGAGAAGTTGCAGCTTCGTTGGAAGTTGTGAAGTCATGAATATGTAGCAAAGAGTGAAGAGCTTGTGTTTCTGCACTGCATTTTCTTGCTCAGTCAGTATGTCCCCTTCTGTCCAACTGAGAAAGTGCTGTATTGAATGTGGATATTGAAAGAACATTTCAGGATTACAAAAGATAGCATCTTTTGTGGTCTGCGTGTACTGAGGTAGACTTTGAAATACTGACATCTTTACCTTTCAATAGGATATGCTACAAGCTGCCTGTCAGTATCGTCAGTCTAGAGCCACTTTATATAAAACAGGAGAACTTCCAGAAAGAGAACCTGAATATATTCCATGGACAGGTGAGAAAAATACTATTACAAGTTCGTAAGTTTCAGAACACATGAATTTCAGTCTGAGTTTTAAACTTTTGTTAAAAGCTGCTACAGGGTTGTCAGTGAGAGTAAGTGAAAATGAAGTTTTCACTTGGGAAATGAAGTGGGATGAATCAGTGAACTCTTAGTTTGTCCAATACTGATGATGCTTTTTTAAAACTTGCATTGCAAATTTGGCTATAAAACCACAAGTTTGGGAAAGAAAATTTTAGAATTTTTATAACATTTTAGACTTTTATAAAAATTTTTAATGCATTGGTTCTGGTTGGCAGATCTGTGGGGTACATAACATTAAAATAAATCATAAAATATGATCCATAGCTGTTTTAAAAGGACTGATGATTCTCTACTTGCATAAATGTTGTTTTGTTTTGATGGTTTAGTAGTGTGAAAAAATATCAGAACAAATCTTCTCAGAAGCAAGCACTTTCTAATTGATGCTTAAGCTTCCTTGTAGCCTCTACATGTAAAACACATTTGTTTTGTGCTTCCAAGACAGAAGTCTTGCAGTCCATATTCCTCCTCACAAAAGCAGGACCCATGCAAACTCTTGTGTCTTGATCTTGTGTCCTGATGATTATATCAAAATATTTAAATCAGGTTAACAGAAGTTGCCTTTTCCTTGTGTATTCCCTTACTTTGCTCTAGAAATAGTGGAAGTAATTCTCTTCTTCTGGAAAAAGAGCTGCTGTTGGTAGTTGGCAGCATAAATCTGCATAGTTCAGGCTTTTAGTTTACCACATCCTGGCCCTGTTTAATATGTAAAAATAGATGGGAGTAGTTGTTTATTGCAGGGTGGGAATGATGATGGTATTACTTTGATTTTCAGAATAAAAACATTTATTGGCTTTTTTCCCCTTGTATTTTTTTAATTATACACAGTAATGGGTTTTTTTTGCGCTTTGCTGTAGATTGCTGCGGTGATTGGATTATTGCTTTAATGTTGCCTGTGTTTTTTCCCAAGCCTCCAGTGGCCTCCGTGCGGCAATAGCACGTCAGCACGGTACCATCCTGAAGGTGGTGTACCCCCAGGTGGACAGCAACCTCCGCAGCGTGGTGGCCGAGCAGCTGGTGGCACTCCTGGATTGCTTCCTGGATGGCTACGTTGCTCAGCTGAAGTCTGTGGATCGTCTGGCTGATCAGGAGCGCTACAGCAGCGTGGAAATGGAATATGTCCAGAAAAGATCCGAGCTCTTGTCCCCTCTGCGTGAGTGCTCTCCGTGTTCTGTAATGCAAAGATTAAGTGGTCAGTTGGATGAGGAAATGACACCAATTCGGAGTAGATGGCATCTGTGTATGAATTCTACTTGCTTTACACTGTTCTTCTTTCAGAGTACAAATGGCTGGTCTGTGATTTAATGAGATAATTACAAAATAAATGCAGATTACAAATTAGTATCCAGGACTGCGCTCCTTGTGTGTACTTCATATTAGGTACTTGGGTGCTTGAATTTTTGTCTTCTGCTAACTTGTTGCATTTATCTGGCAGGTTTTTATTTTGCACTGCCTGGCTGAAAGTAGACTATAAATGGATTTTGAATGTTTCTGTTGTTGCAAATTGAGATAAACCTATATGCCTGAAATCTTGTTTGGTGTTTATCAGTGAATAGTTACTTTTTGAAGCCAAATTATTTAATTATCGTACCCATTGTTTAAGGTGTTAGATGTGGTCAAGTCCTGAATGAGTAAGCCATAGAAAAGCTGCCTTTTAAAATGGAAATAAGTTGGTGTAAATGCATTTTAGTAATTTTGAAAAGTTTAATTTTTTTAATTGAAGTAAATTATATAAATAGAACAATCTAATGATAATTTTTGAGCATTCTTAGAAAAAGCTTCATAAAATTATCATTGCCCACATTCATGGGCTCTGTTAGCTTATAAATACATTTTATAACATTATGTTCAGTCTAAGGTCCATATTTCCTTACAAACAGAGCTAAGTCTTCTGCTGACTCTTACATATTTAACTGAACAAAAAGAAATATTCCAAGTAGTTTCTCTTTAATGCAAGCCCAATTATCCTTATTTGTCAGAAGCCCATGGCTGCTGCTTTTTTACTTTGTGTATTTAAGTGGCTGTTATTGTAGATGTTAAGTCATGGGTAGAATTTCCTCCCCCAGTGCAGAAAGCAGATAATGCTAACTTCCAGAGGAAATAGTAGACATGATGCCATTTAGTATTCCCTTTTTCCCTCTTGTGCTGTGGGACAGAGGTGGTAGGTCTGTGTGCATACGTGTGCACAGGAGATTTATGCAGACAGGGAATGTTCCTTTGGGAATATGTATCTCCTTGATGGCAACACTTGAAATTGTTTTCATTTTTCTGGTTTCGGACAAAGGTGAGCTTGTTTGATAAAAACTTATTTTTCTTGGTTACTTAGTTTCCCTGGGACAGTACCAGTTGGCAGCTGCTTTAGCAGAGAAATACTGCGACTTTGATATCCTGGTGCAAATGTGTGAGCAGACAGACAACCAGACCAGATTACAACGCTACATGACTCAGTTTGCAGATCAGGCAAGTCTCTTCTATTTCCTTTAGGTAGCATTTTATATTAAGCTTGCACCTGAAATGTTGCAAAATTTAGTATTTCTTTGGGGGTTTCTTACCCTGTTTTTTTTAATGGTTTTGTAATTATGTATACATACAGGGGTAATGGGGAAAATATTGAAGTCAATATTCACTGTAAAATATTCAATGGAGTATTTTACACTGGACAGGCAAAACTAGCCAGCAGAAATAAAGGTACTACGTGTACCTTATCATGGGATCTTTTTGTGTCCCAGACATGTTTTCTCATTCTTACCATTTTTCAGCATGTTGGGATTTCTTCACTCAGGTGCTGTTGTCATTACACTGTTGTTTTATTAAACTAATCTAATATAAAATGGAGGATAATTTCCAAAAGAGATGAAATTGTTAAATGTATAAATGGAAAAGTAATTAATATGTAAATATAAAAGTATTTAGGAAGAGTAGGAAGGTAGGGCTGTTGCTTTGGGGGTTTTTGCAGTGTCCTGCTACATATTTGTTGGATGGTTTTTCCGCCATCTAGTGTAAAAATTAAGTGTGCTTAAATACTAGAAAGATTAAGGAAAAGGTGGTAGAGATTACTTGAAAAGTGTTGGACTGGAACAAAGAGGTGTTAATTTGAGAATTGATAGATTCATTTTTTTAGCTTTCCACAACTCTTGGGGAAAGAGAGTACATAGAATTTGTTTAAATAACAAAAACTAGAAGTATCAGTAATAGACAGAAATTATAGCAAACTTTTTAAATAGTGTATCTTAAATACTCAGCCTGACTGTCAAAGGGGATAAATTACTTTTTTTTTCCTCTTCATATGCTTTATTTTAAAGAGGAAATGTAAAACTTCTGGAAAAGAAGTTACTGTAACAAATGTAGAGCTGAATAGATAAGTCTAATGGATAGACTGATGGCCTCTTCAGACTTCATTTTTAAATCGTTAATGCAATTTAAATTTAACATTACTCTAATATTGTCCTGAAAAGACTAAATTAAATCTCAAACAGAAATCCTGATTAGTTTTTTCATGTTCAAGTTCTTGAGGATAAAATAAGGTGGTTTTTCTTTTAGAAAAAGAGAGGTGTTTTTAAACTATGCCCGAGAGATGGATGGTTACAGTATAATTTGTAGGTAGGAAGGAATGTTTCAAAAACAGTGACAGCTGAAGTAAACTTGTCTATGAAAGGAAATAGTAAGTATGGAGTTTTGAAGGGGGCAAAGAAACAGGTCTGAAAATGAGACAAGAATTGTGATTGATGCGATTGCTGTTCTTGTGTATTAATGTGAAGAATGTAGTTTTGGCACTTCCACCACTTTAATTGAAGGAGTCTGTGTTTATCAGCATCTGTTGGAGAGAGCTCATGAATGCTTTAAACACTTTATATCAGGACTCTTAGAGGCATTTTTATCAACACTGTTTTGTGTCATGTGTGTATGTGTCTGGTTTTATCAAGAAGGTTCTTACTATTTTTTTTACCAATTGTATTTTATAAAGTGCTTAGAAGGCAAACCAGATATGAAATGTAACTTTTAAAATACATTCATATTTCTGTTATGTTCAGAACTTTTCAGATTTCCTGTTTCGCTGGTATCTGGAAAAAGGAAAGCGAGGAAAGCTGTTATCTCAGCCTGTTGCTCAGCATGGACAGCTGGCCAGTTTCTTGCAAGCACATGAACATCTGAGCTGGTTACATGACATCAATAGCCAGGATTTGCAGAAGGTAGGGTTTCTTAAATACAGCCAAATGGAAATACCACATGTTAAACAGGTCAAGTAGGTAATTTACCGAATTATGACTCTTCCCCGTCAAAAGACAGCTTATCCAGGTGAGTTATGGGAAAGATGGCAGATAACTAATTAGGTACTTTCTGAGTACCAAAAGCCTCCCTTCAGGCACCATCTAGTATCTCATGTAAGCCACTGCACCATGTAATGGAAATTAGAGCTGCTTTTCATCCCTGGCTGGTGGCTAGTACTTTTTACTGAGGAAGTTTGGTTTGGCTACACAATCACGACTTTGATGGAATTGGGGATTTATACTGAATTTCAATAGCATTGTAATGTTATCCAGCCAGGGAAAAACTGAAACTTCTCTTTTAAGACTACTATCTTAAAGCTAAGGAATTTGGAATTATCATGAAAGTAAAAAAGCTGTTGGTAACTTTAATCACTTACATTCATAGTTTAAAGTAATTTTAATAGCAAATATGCATGTGGCTAGATTAATGTGACATTGTTTTTAGACATGATCATTTGTTGCCTTCTAGACTTTCAAGTTACATCCCCTCTTCTTGCTGGTCAGTCTTTCCATCATTCTGCTAGACTTAAAAATGCATTTCATTTAACAGTTAAAACTATTTCAAATCAAAAATGGCTTCTTTCAGTCCACATGCGCATTTGTTAAGCATGAAAACCACAGAAACATTTATCCTAATGCAAATTCTAGGTTTGTAATGCCATATCCCTCTTAAACAAACAAAAAAGTCCCACCCACCAACCCCAACCAAAACAAATAAAAATCACTCTGAAAAAAGTGTAATATTCCATTTGTGTCAATTGAGATTTTCTATGTCATGGCAAAGCACTTTGAAGAGGGGATAAGGATTCTTAAACATACAGTACATTCTGTGTAAATAGTTTATTTCTGAGTAAGTGCTCAGAAACTCTTCCTTTGTGTGATAAACAAATTCCTGCCTCTGTATTTAGTTATTGCATAAGTTATACACAGTTCTGGTTTTTCAAATTCCCAAATTAAGAGGTAAAACACTGCATGCAAAAGTGTTCTGTCAAAACATATTTGCCTGGCTTTTATTGGAAAATACTAAATTAGATCCTAAAGATACAATGTGTGAAGTTGCAATTTATCATCTGAGAATGTGGTAGTATTTTTATTAATGATTAAAAGATTTTAAAAATAGTTTGTTGAAAGAGAGAGCATCTTGAAGAGTGTAATGCAAAGTTTCACTGTACAAATTGTACAACTTTTAAGGATTATAGTATTACAAACAATAACTGCAAGATTTCTGTTCAGATAAAATTCTTGTCTGTTAACCTTATGATCCTAATTTACAAAACTGATTTCTAACAGTTTCTATTAATTTTAGGCTCACAGAACATTGCAGACTTTAGCAAATATGGAGACAAGATATTTTGCAAAGAAGAAAACACTTCTTGGCTTGAGCAAATTAGCCGCACTAGCATCGGACTTCTCAGAAGACATGCTACAAGAGAAAATAGAAGGTAAGGAATAGAAACAGGGCAAAGTGAAGAAAAGACTTACTAAATTATTGAATTAGAATCCCATTAATTTTGGAGATTGTTGGTTTTTATGTTGAGGGTGCTGACTTAGTGTGGTAAGGATAAATGGGCTGATGATTTTGCTCATTTTAGGAAGCATAAGGAACACAGCAAGAGACACTAACCTCAGCGCTCACTTTCATCTGCGAGTTAGGACTATGAGCATGGCAAATCTGTACCTTTCCACTTTTTCTACTAACATATAATATTGGCAAAAATAACAAGCTGGACCTGCACTTTGAGAAGTGGCTGAAAGTTGTCAATCATTCACACTGAACATATTTTAATGAATCTGCATTTTATATTTCAGATGTAATGTAAAAAATAATTAATTTCTTAGAGCCCGTTTATAGCATGGCTTTCAGTTTTGAATTCTTCTCAAGTCCTGAGGCTCTTAGGATATACAGGGAAATCCTGTAACTGTTGTAGTGCAGTAATGCAATTGCAGATATATACAGTTGTGATCAAGAAGTGCTTTCTCAGGGTTTTGCTCTCTGTATCTAGGAAGGTTACCATAACAGTGTTTCACTGTACTCTATCTGAAATTATGTGAACAGGAGAAGTACAAATATCTAACCTGCTTCATTACCAAATGCAATGGTTCCACTGCTCTGCCGTTCCTATCCCCTTGGAAGATAATGTTTGTGCAGCACATGTGCTGTGGGCCACCAGGGGGAAGCTTTGGAATATGGCTCAGGGTTGCTGCTCAAGCTTACTTCTGTTTATCTGTATATTTATCCATCTATGAAATGAATAGTTCTTAAATCCTGTTGAAAAAGCCTGGTAATAATTAGGTTAACTAAATAGGCTTTAGAAGTTATTTTTAGCTCATAATAATAATGTATTACTGCCTTTTAAGTTGTATAGCATTGCATGAAACCTTGAAGTTTAAATCTGTTTTTTTATCACTGTGAAAATGCCTATGCTGGTGTGAAGAATTTCACCTTTAAATAGGAAAATTTTAAAATTACAAATGAGATAATCAAAGCTTTATTTCTATGGACTAGAGGACTCTCAAAATTTGTTCTGGACTGCATTCTGCTACACATTTCTGTGTGGCATATGATATAGTTATTAAAACTTATGCTTTTTGTTTATCACTTTCCTATCGATAAAAAAATACTAATTATTTCTGCCACATTTTTCTTATTCCTCTAAACAGATAAAATGCTCCACAGAATTATTTTCCCTATTCTAACATGCAGTGGAAGTTGGTAGGAAGGGTAGGGTTGATATTAATCCATTTTGAACATCTCAGACTAGCAAGTTTCTCATCCTGAAGCAGCTCATACTGGCAAATATAAAACAGTCAAAAATTGAACAGTTCATGAGATGGGACATGTCCATGGCACAGCTCCCTCAAGTTGCAGCCAACTCATTTTCCTGTGCAGTGCAACAGCTTCCATCCAATCCTCTGTACTAATTTTGAAGCTTTGGGGCAAATATAGAGTTATGCATTTTAATTACACAGGGAGCATGAGTGGAAAGTAAGAACTAGTTCCCTGGGAAGGCAGAATTGAAGTGGAAGTATTTATGTGCTTTGGGAACATGGATGAGAGTCCAAGGAGAATGCTTCATAACAAACGATTGTAGGCTTGAATAATATTGTGGCTTGACAGTTGTTGTTGTGCCACAAAACTTATTTTTACATTTTAATAACATGAAACATTCATTTCCTTAAATGACTACAAGAAATATCAGAGCAGGAGCGCTTTTTGTTACATCAGGAGACACTTCCCGAACAACTCCTGGCAGAGAAACAGTTGAACCTCAACGATATGCCAGTGCTGTCTGCATCTCAGCTCATTGAAGTAAGTGTCCCATGTTTTCTTCATTACACAGGTAAACTTCCAGTATGTTTTCTGCCCCTTTGTGATAAAATAAATGAGAAGGTCACAACTGCCTTTATCCCTTATATAACTTGCTGAGCACCTAAAGATCTAATGTATGAATTAGTTTAACTTCGCTTACTTTCTACCAGCAAACATCAGAATGATGGGTTTATCCTAGTTTTTTCTGTTGAATGTGTGCTTTGAAGTGCTACTGCAAGAAAAAGCAAATCAGATGAGTCCCAGAAGTTGATTTACTGGTCTAAACCAGTTTTTGGATGTGAGACAGTTTTTACATTCCTTTACATTCTTGATAGGGCAGAACTTGGAAGGCAGAATGAACAAACAATTCTACCTTAGGGGAGAAGGACGTTGCAAGATAGAACAAGGAAGTACTAGAAGCAGGAAGAGGCTTTTGGTCACCTGTTGCAAAGAGGCACCAGAAGTCTTTCTACTTTCGCTTTCTTTTACAAAAATCCAGCCCGTAATGAACCAAAAATTTGAACTGTTCCAGTACTGGGATAAGTAATAGTGCTGACTTCTTTTTCTCACTCCTTTCTGGGATCAGCCAGGAATCGGTAGCCTTACTGATTCTGCCTTGTTTGCCACACTTTTTACCATCCAGGGATGCACACAAAAAATACTCCATGAATAACAGCAATACATTGTAAAAGAAGTCACTTATGTCTGGGTGTAATTTTTTTTTTTTTTTTTTATAATCCTGTGGAAAATCAAAAGCTAGCATGTAAGCAAGCATCCTTGTTTACATTCTCATCATTTTCTTTGAACTGTGCTAATAGGAGATTGTGAAGTCCTTACCCGTGTCTTTAAGTGAGGCTGTCTGTGGGATTAGGGAAGGGTAAGGAAGTGTCAGTGAGGATTTGGCAAGTGCTGGCACCACAAGAGTTTTCCTTCTGAATTCTCTCTTATTGTCATACTAGTGTTAAGACTTGCTGCTTGCAATGCAGAAATGGAACTCAGAATGTTTGAATTAAAAGAGTTAATATTAATTTTTTTTTAACTACTAATTTATAATTGGGTGATAGGAAATACTGAGGGAAGCTTGTTGTTTTTAAGGGGTGAAAGGCAGCACATGTGCTGAAGTACTGCTTTGAGCTTAATTACTGAAATAATTCAGAGAGCTTATTTGTGGAGCTGAGCTCTGGCCACAGTAGTCCAGGAATGTTACAGCCTTAAATGGCACTTAAATTTGAAACCCAGCAGCCTTGTATCCAGTATCATTTATCCACAGACCATTGTCACGTAGGTGGAATGCTGCTCTAAAACTTTAAGTATATTCCTTACTATAAAAATACTAGTGGTTGAATCAAGACATATTTTCATGAGAAGGTCATGTAAGTAGAAAATATGTGGTGGTCTTCCTACAGTGGGTTGTCCCTGATACCAGTTACGTTAGTTTGTAAGCTAAAAATAATTCTCCATGTTAATCTCTGATTTCATAGTTGTTCATATGTGATGAGAACAGAAGAGCCAATGAGTATGACTTCAAGAAAGCACTTGATCTGCTGGAATATATTGATGAGGTAGGAAAACTTTTTGAACGATTTCTAACCTAGAGACTTCTTTATTATTATTTATTAACTACAGATGGTACATCTGTAGTTAATTAACACATTAGCTTAGTCTGTAGTAATTAAAGGAACCCCTGATGTGTTTTTTTCAGTTTGTTTTTAAGTCACTGGAGACATAATGCCAAATGTGGTTTAGATAATTTAAGAAAAATTACACTCTTCATCTTCACTTTCCATTTATAGTCTATAGTTTCTTTTAAGAGCCCTGTTTCCCTACAGGTTATCTCCAAGCAGGACAAAGATGAACTGTTTTTAGTAGTTTAGTTCTTGTGTCTTCCCTCTTGACAGTTTCACTGATTGTCACAAGGTAATGTGGGATAGTCACCATTTTCTAACATGTAAATAGCTTTGAACCACAAATTTGCCATCTGCTTTTTTTCCAGTTGTTTTTTTTTTTATTTCATCTCAATAAAATAAATGTTATGCTAAACCCATAAAATTTCAATTTTTTTCCCCACAGATATTAAAATTCCTAACAACTTGTATAGAACCATTCAGCACAAATTGGAGGTGGTGGTTTCAGTGCAATGAAGGAACTGCCCTTCTCAAATCAAATTTATATCTTTGAAAACATTTATTAATGTGTTTATATAACATATATCTTAATGTGGCCACTAGTGCATGTTAGTTAGCTTGGCCATACTGAAAAAAGAGCTTTGACTCCACTCATCATTTAGCACATGGTAAAATAAAATTTGCCTAGAATACCATGTTTTACAATTTGTTTTTTTTGTGCCCTTTTACAAGCTGTGTTAGTTGGTCATCAGCAGTCAAGTGGTACTGTAGAAAGTCTGAATCCATGATTTCAAATGGAAACAAACAGTGTTTGGTGTTTCAACAATCCAAACAGATCATCTTTTAGAACAGCATATGTTAAAAATTGTGTTTGGTGATTGGAGAATCTAATTCATCAGTTCAATCTGTGTAACAGCGTGATTATTTCTTTGCAAAAAACCCTAGAATTTTAATATGCCTGTATTTTCTCCTTATATGAACTGAAGGAAGAAGAAGTGGATGTAAATGATCTTAAACTTAAAATTCTCTGTAAGGCTCTCCAAAGAGATGGGTAAGTATAAATGTAAGTTCCTGAAACACAACTTTTCCAGAATTATATTTTAGTGTACTATTCTCTAATTCACAAAAAATATTTAATTTCACAGGATAAAGTTTGATAATGTGTTTGATCAGAACATGTATTCTTATTTGTAAAGTGAAACCACAGCAAAAGAAATCTGCAGTACTTTGTTGTTTTATCTCACTGGCAACCTTCTGTGCAGTCCTGGCACCTGATGCAGAAATGAACCCATGCAGCTTTTGTTCCTGAATCTCTTCCTGAAGTAAAAGAAGTGACCAATGCTGAACTTTTTAAAGTTTGTTTTTTTTTTTTTTTTAAGCATCTCAAGTAGAAGCTTTTTAATAAGATAACATTGTCAGAGGTCACTCCTGTAAGCTTTTATTTACTTGGGTTTTGCCATTGAATCACACTGGCAATTTCATTACCTTTTTGGATTAAAACTACATTTTTGGTTGTAAAAGATCAAAGCCTAACCAGTGCTTAGAAGAGCCACTCCTGTGGATGTTCAAAACCAAATGCAGGCAGAATCCAGTTGGTCACAGGGATCTTCTCATCAAACAGCGGTGCTGTTCTTTCCCAGGTTAAGTAACGCAAATGGCATTTCCTCCCTTTCCTTTCCAACTCTCAGAAGTCTTCTGACTTTCCTAACTCCCACCAGTATTCCAAGAGGAACCTAAGGAAGAAAAGATGAGGAAAGAATACATTCCAAATGCACTGTGCCATTTGTGATTAAAACGGAAATAAGGAGCATTTGGATTCACACTTATGCATAGGATAGATTCCAAATGGCAGTGGTGCCAAGGAAATAATTCCTAATTGCATGGATAAGTTATGTCCATATATAACACAAATCATAAGCAGAGAGAGGTTCACAATATTCCAAGTGTTTTCCATTCCTGTTATTTTAAAGACAGAAGAATTCAGAGCTCCTTCATGGCACCAGTGCAGTTATTGGTTTATGATCTATCTACCCTGGACAAGCACGGGGTTTTGAATGTGGTATTTTAACAGTTCAAACACGTACAATGCTGACAAAATTTTGGCCACTCTGACAGCTAACCAGAGGCAATTTGAGATGCAGACTTTACACTGAATAGTGTGTAGAAAACTTAATGTCCCAGCTGACTTTCCAGTCCAGCAAGACTCCCAAAGGCTTACAGAGAGGTGGTGTTAACTTTCACCTGTGTGCAAAAGTGAACATTCAAGATGTGACAGTTCCTATTTTTAAGGATGGCTTGTTTTTTTCTAACCTGAGGGTTACAGATGGTGATAAGGTTCTTGGGTAATAAGATTCTTGGGTAGGATGGAGAGCTTTGCTGGGTAGGCTCCTGATGCCCTGCTTGTGTTCTCACTATTCTCCTCTGTTCCCAAGGGGAGAGAATCCCCCTTCCCTCCCTCCTTTCCACACATTCTTCCCAGAGGAATTAAAGATGTAATCCTAGACATTTAGGAGCTGAAGATTCATCCAGGGTAAAACCAGTGAAGTACAGAGGATTTGTTAATAATAGCTTCTGGATCCAGGTTCAGATCTGTTACAAGCACATCCCACAGGCCTGTGGTAGTTTAGGGAGTGATATGAGAACCAGTTTTGTCTGACAGCTTAGCACATGGAACAGGAAATTTTAACAACTGAAAGGTTAGAATCACAGCAAAACAAGTTGGGTTGGTGTTGACTTTAAACTGGTTCATGTAAAGCTCTGCAAGGATGAAAAATTGTCATTTAAAACAATATTTTGTATCATAGATGAGACTTGTATTTCATGAGTCTTTCAGTTTAATCGCAGAGCAGATAAGCTGTTCTGTGACTGTGTGTGCTGTTGTAGGCCTTGCAATTTCTTTTCTCAGTGTTTGGTATTTGTTTTCTTTTTATTTTTTTTCATGTTAGAGAATTACTTCTCTTGCTTTATTCTACCAAAAAAAAATCTACACTTTCATCACCTCTGTTGTAAAATACAATTACTGAGAATAGGTAGTTCTTATCTCAATGGATAATACTTTTATTTTATCAAAGAAATAATGTTGTTTGGTTAGGATTTTAATGGTTTAGATGTGGGAAACATTTCTGTTCTCCTCCTCACTAGACTACATTATAGTAGTGCAGTTTCATTACAGTTTTACTAGTTAGCATGGGGTAGAAAAAAAACCTCTTGTTTTGAGCTATAACCAAGCACATAATGCTTCTATATGGACCAGTATTAATCACTTTTGATAATTTATCTAATTTTCCTGTGGTTTTTTTTTTTTTTTTCTTGTTAGTGTTCTTATTATTTTGTCTTTGTAATTCTTTCCCAAAATTACTCTTTGACTTGCAGATGGTCCTGTTCAGATGGTAGAGGAGATCCAATTGAAGCGTCTAAAGACAGTATATTTGTGAAAATACTACAAAAGCTGTTGAAAGAAGGTAAAGTGTACTTAAATAAATTGAATGTCTTGAAACTGTTGTTTCAAAAGCTGCTTAAGATCAATCTGTAAAAAGTGGCATTATTAAATTCTCAGAGTAATAGCAAATTCATTCCACTAGGCAGTTAAAATCATTCTGAGCTAATTCTATCTCTGTAAACTGTTCAGGGGGTAAGAGATGAGCAGATTTCTTGGTTATAATCTTAGTATCTTTAAGTTATTTGCTCAATAGAGCACTCAACAGATTTAGCTATTGCTTACTGCACAGTAAAGTAGATCTTCTGGAGGTAAATATGGTTTTTCTATAAGATACAGGATAGTAATTAATTGACTGTCACTTGGTAAAAATCTATTTTAGCCAAATTTTTTTTTTGCTTTTGTTTTTTCTCTGCAAAAGCCAAAACAAAAAAATACACCTCCCATACCCACTTAAAGCTGACTATAGGAGGTTATGGTCATGGAATTTACAGCTGGAGGAGGGAGGGAGAGAAGGGAAGCAAAGTCTGTTTTCAGTATGAGAGACTTCTGAGAGAAGTCAAAGTCTGTTTTAAATATTACTGCATAGGAACTTCTGCAGAACACATAAGGCTTCATGTGAAAAAGACAAAACTTAAGTACTTCAGAAAAGTTTCAGTTTTGTGTGTTCAATCCTGTCAATTCCCTTGCATTTTTAAGACTTGCACACCCTACACTGGAACTGTTGCATCTGATACATAGTTATTGTATGACTGAGCCTTCTTTTCTCTTGTCTTTTCTTTTATTATCTATTTTTATTTTGGTGAAGTGTTACATAAAGACTTGGATTTTACATTTAATCATTACAATACTGAACACTGGATTAAAAAAAAATTAAATCTGTTTTACAAGCTACTTAAGCTTTATTGTATTTCTTGACATGTCTAATAGAAATCAGAGCTTCCCAATTCCAAAACAGTAATTTAGCTCTGAGGAAGGCATGGGTGTTTACTTAAAAATTATATTAGCTGCTAATGCAAAATACTTTAATTGTAATAAATGGTTTTGTTTTGTAGGAGTTCAGTTAAGTGAGTATTTGCCAGAGGTGAAGGACTTGCTTCAAGCAAACGAACTCGGCAACTTGAAATACAGCTCTTACTTTGAATATGTGTTAAAAGCAAACTATGAACTCTATGTTCAGGGACAAGAATGATTCTCACTGGGATTTTAAAATATTTTTTCTAAAGAACTCCTGAATTCATATTTACTTTTTTATATTCTGTTTGGTTTTTTGCTAAAGCTTTGTGATAAAGTCTGTATGAGTAACATACTTGGTCTTAAATGTATAGATATTAATGCTTTAGTCAGGGGATGCAGAATTGTGTTTTCAGGTGAAATAAAAATAAAGTTTTCATTTTCGGTGTCTTTCATAAATTTGCTGTTTTGTTCTGTATTTTATTGGAACATGTCCTGTCTGAGACTCAAGGATACATACATAAACATGCAGGGTGAAACTCAGGAACCCACTGCAGGAGGTGGGAAACTTGAGTTGTCACCACTGGGGCTGTGATTTCAGTTCAGAGAAAATGCTGAACACATTAATGTTGGGTGACTGCATACATTACTTAAGAAACCACAGGTTATTCTCTCAGATAACGCCACTCTTCCTTTGTACAACACTTTTTGCTATAGAAACTAGGTAATTTCAGTATTTTCAGTTTTGCATTAAAGGTTACTTGCACAAAAGGATAACTGGCTTGTCACTGATCACTCAGTTTGTCTGTGTCAAAGGAATAAAACACAGTTCTCATTCAAAGCCTTCTGGTCCAGTAAATATTCCATTCTTTCAGTTCATATCTGTTGAAGTAAACTTTTTCCAAACATTTTAGTATTCTGTTCATTTAATTTCCCTTTAAGCTATTTCTAGCATACATGTAAAATGGTATTAGCAGCTCACAATGCAGTCATTCACAGTAACTGGTTGTGCCTAGGCTCAGAAGAAACCTCGAAAGCAGTCATGAAAGTGTGGGAGTACAGCATGACCTTCTGTACTTCCATGCCTTGGTCTTTACTGGTAGGCACTACAAATTTCCTTTTTTCCTTTTTAACCCCAGTTAGTTATCTCTGACATGGGAATAATTTTGAAAAAACCTGATTTCTCAATTATTGTGATTAACAGCAAAATTTAGTCTTTCAATAAAAGTAACTGGAATCAGATGTGTTGCACCTTTATTTTGCATGTAGCTTGAGAGCCAGAAACTGACTGCAGAGCGACTTGCACTCCCTCATGTTTTACTTGTCTGGCTCCATGCCTGCTGCAACAACTTGATCTAACAGCTGAGAAGGTCAGAAGTTAAATTGGTTGAAGAGAATCCAGTTTCTAGTTTTAAAAGCACAGCTCCCCTTCCGTGGCTTCCCCTCCACCCTGTACTAATACAGTAAGCTGGGCTGAGAGTCTGAACATGTTTGGAAGAATAGATTTATGTAGAGAGGTTCAAACTAATATGGGAAAGAAATGCACTAGCAGTCATCTTCTAAGATTGTTCTAAGCAGCGAACTTTGCTCTTCTGCAGTCTTGCATGGCTGAGAAGTGTGAGTGTAACTCCCAGCTCCGGCTTCAAAGGAGTTGCTCGTTTAAAGCCTTGGAAGAATTCCACGTGTTCGCCTGAATGTCACTTTGAGGGTGGTTTCACATCGATAAGCATAGCAGGGTTTTGGGAGAGAGACTAATGGAAGATGTGATTGCTTGCCCCTGCCAAAATATGTTCTGCCTTACCTTTTCCTAAACTCCTGAATTTTGCTTGAAGAGCAATCTCTTTGACTGTCCACCATATATCAGTTTGGGGATCTCTTGTATCTTCCTAGACTGTTGGCCAGTGTTCTGTCAGGAGTGGCAGGGCAAGCCCTGGAAAGCTCGCTCCAGGTGAAAGCGGTTCTGATCACCCTTATCCATCGTTTCATTGTTTATCATGGTTGGTGTAAAAGTCTTATCCAGGTATTTGGGAAAGGATGAGCTGTGTAGGGTTTTCAACTGTTTTGCTGCACTGCTGGGTTGGGAGGCAGTTGGCGTTTATACAATGGCTTTCCATCTGACTATTGCCAAAACAGAAGGCTACTTACAATGAGTTTACTTAAACAAAGCCTCATTAAAATAACTTCCATGTCTAAGCAGATGTTTAATGTTCTTGTATTAGTAATGTTGAACTGGTTCTCTATTCTGTTGGAAAGTTTGAAGAGGCTGGGACTCAGGGTTATTCCTTCTCTCTGTCCTCGGCTTCATTATGTAATAAACTGTGCTGGTGCAGAACTCGTGTCTCAGATTACTGCTCCAGGAGGATGCCTTCATTTACCACTTCATATGGAAGGTGGCAAATGCCACAGCTCTAGCTTGTTTCTAAGCATAACAAAAACAAGCTTGTCACAAAAAGATGAGGGTTAAAACTGCCTGAGGGGGATGGATAGCTCCTCATGAATAAGGATATATGTTGTTTCTTAGTTATTTTCTCAGTAATGGAGAGCACGCCAAGTACGGAGGTACACATTTGAATCCTTTGTTGTTGCCAGAGCAGCAGGAAAGTTTATCAGTTGTCATTTATGATCAATTTCAGAAGCTATGCATGGTGGATAGTGAGTTCTTTGTGCCTTGTACTGGAAAGTAACTCCAACTCCTTTCTGACTTGAGACAAAACCACATTCATTTAGTGAATCCAGATAACCATCAGATCTACCTGCAGAAAATGATATTTTACACAGAAGTGGGAGGGAGAATTTAACATTGCCATTTGGGCACTTTGCTGTAAACTCGATTGGGGTAGAGAGAAAATAAAAGGGAACAGAAGGGATAGAGTGGGTTTATGCTTGCATCATATTTCATTGCAGGATTAAGGATGTTTATCTTTCAGCGACATTCGGGTTTCTGTTACTTGATTTCGGATTCAACACAAGCAACCATATATTGGAAACCACGATGAAGCACTACAGTTTTGTAAATAGATTTGGTGGCTGTGATGCCTTTAAGTGCTTTCAGGCCTCTGATTTTTATGCTGCCAGTTGTTGATGACAGAACTGAAGAATAATACAAGTTGGGGAACAGGGCGAGTACTTTTTGATAACAACTTGACAGGAATCGAGAATCTATAGCAGAAGGAATTAGATGGCTGCCAGAGGTAAAGACGAATGCTGCCAGCCTGGAGGATGCAGAAGTTAAACAGAGGAGAAGAAAAGTTGTCTGCTTCTCTGTTGAGCTGTCTGCTCTGCCTTGCGTGAAGGAAATATCTTCACCTGCAGAAATATCTTCACTTGCAGGAGACTCCTCACAGCACAGGGCTTCTAGCCTACTATCTGTCTTCCTTCTTTCCTGACTCCCTAAATTTTCAAAGGATTTACACTTGACCAGTTGTGTCTTCAGAGAAGATCATGCAGGTTGATTTGTATCAACATAGTGTCAGGGCTGCAAATCTGCTTGCATTACTGCCGTTTCTTTCCGGTGGAAACCAAGTATCTGTAAAATCTCCCGAGTGTCCCACATGGAATCTCTGCTTAAATACCCATAGCTGAAGGAGATGAACTGTTCCTTTTCACTTGCATAGTACCTTCAGCTCGTCAGAGATGACTTGCCTGTGAGACCGCACTCCTTTTGGAAAGGGTGAGCCACAGGGATAGCTGAGGTTCCCGTATTGCCTGGCCGAGCTCAGTGGCCAGCAATGGGCACTCGTAATGGCCCCAGCATTCACGACTACGTCAGGCTTCTGGGATCAGACCAGGATTAATCCTTTACCGGGCTTCTCTTCAGGCATTTTTCTGACAGATCTTATCCCGTGCATTTATTTTCCATTTTTAAATCACAGCAAGGAAACGATGCACGGCTTTAACTTGATGTAAAATTGTGGGTTTTGCATGGGCTATCGCCGTGTGCCCTGCCAACCGGGGATCAACCTTGTCACTTCTCTCCCAGTTCCTTTTCTCCCCCTGACCTCACCTACAGCCACGGGAAAGACCCGGGAGAGACGCGTTTCCCTTCGCAGCCGCAAGCCCCGGCACGTGGTGGCCGCGGAGCCGATGGCCGCTCCTCTCCTGCCCCGCTGAGCCCCGCGGGGCTCCGGGTCGCCCCCACCTGCTTTGCCCTTAACGGGGCCGGAGGTGCCGGGGGATTATTTCGGCCCCGGCTGCGGGCGATGGCGGGGGGGGCTCGGCAGACGCGCCTTATACGGCCGGGCGCGGCTCACCTGGGCCGGGGCCAGGAGCGCCTTCTTTGGGCACCGCCGGGCCGGGGCCGCGCCGGGCCCGACGCCCAAATATGGGGACGGCCGGGGCCGCATTCCTGGGGGCCGGTCGCTGCCGCCGCCCGCCGTGATAAAAGGCTCGGCGGCGGCCGCGGCGGCCACGAGTGACCGGCGAGGAGCGGGAGCCTCTCTCTCTGCCTGACGCGCGGAGCCCGCAGCCAGCCCAGGTAAGCCCCGGCCCCGCCGCCACCGCCCGCGGCTCCGGCCGGCCGTGAGGCTCAGCCCCGCTGCCCTGTGCCCCGCAGACACAGCCGAGACCATGTGTGACGAGGACGAGACCACCGCGCTCGTGTGCGACAACGGCTCCGGCCTGGTGAAGGCTGGCTTCGCCGGGGACGATGCCCCCAGGGCCGTGTTCCCCTCCATCGTTGGCCGCCCCCGCCATCAGGTACGGCGCACTCCCCTTCCGAGCCTCCCCGCACGCCCTGCCGCAGCCGTGGCTGCCGATCCCTGCTGCCTTGCAGCCCTCCGCACCCTCCTGTCTTGCTGGGGAGCGCCGTGCTGCTGCCCGTGGAGGGGTTGCTGAGCCCCCGCTTTCCTCCCCTGCAGGGCGTCATGGTGGGTATGGGTCAGAAGGACTCCTACGTAGGAGATGAAGCCCAGAGCAAGAGAGGTATCCTGACCCTGAAGTACCCCATTGAACATGGCATCATCACAAACTGGGACGATATGGAGAAGATCTGGCACCACACCTTCTACAATGAGCTGCGTGTAGCCCCAGAGGAGCACCCCACTCTGCTCACTGAGGCACCCCTTAACCCCAAAGCCAACCGTGAAAAGATGACCCAAATCATGTTTGAGACCTTCAACGTCCCTGCCATGTATGTGGCCATCCAGGCTGTGCTGTCCCTGTATGCCTCTGGCCGTACCACTGGTGAGTGCAAAGTCCTGCTGGCTCCTCTTCCCCAAGCAAGGACGCCCAGAACTGGTCCCTTACGTCTGACAAGCGCTCTGCCCCCCAGGGCAGGGCCCTCTGTGGGCCATATCTCTCATACAGCTGCTCCTTGTCTCCCCAGGTATCGTGCTGGACTCCGGCGATGGTGTGACACACAATGTCCCCATCTATGAAGGGTATGCCCTGCCCCACGCCATCATGCGCTTGGATCTGGCCGGCCGGGACCTCACAGACTACCTGATGAAGATCCTGACTGAGCGTGGCTATTCCTTTGTCACCACAGGTAAGCACCATTCTCTCCTCCAAAATGTTCCCTCTCACTTCCAACCCTTGCACTTCTAGAGATGCTCTCACCCCGTTGCAAGCTCCAAAAAGAGTCCCCAGGGGGAGTTTATGTGTGGTTGGGGGTCTGGAGTCCCAGCAGACCTATGGAGGCTGTGCAAGTTCTCCCTGTGCAAGTGTTCGTCCTCTGCAAACACTGATGCCTTTGCTTTCCCCTGACAGCTGAACGCGAGATTGTCCGTGACATCAAGGAGAAGCTGTGCTATGTGGCGCTGGACTTTGAGAACGAGATGGCCACTGCTGCCTCTTCCTCCTCCCTGGAAAAGAGCTATGAGCTGCCTGATGGGCAGGTCATCACCATTGGCAATGAGCGTTTCCGCTGCCCAGAAACCCTCTTCCAGCCTTCCTTCATTGGTGTGTGCCCCCCTCCCTCTCTCTTTCCTTGGCAGCTCTCCCTCTCTCCAGAGTCGCCACACAGAGCTCTCACTTTGCACTTAACCTGCGCCTGCCTCTTTCCCCCTGCTGCCCCCAGGTATGGAGTCTGCAGGTATCCATGAGACCACCTACAACAGCATCATGAAGTGTGACATTGACATCAGGAAGGACCTGTACGCCAACAACGTCATGTCTGGGGGTACCACCATGTACCCAGGTATTGCTGACCGCATGCAAAAGGAGATCACAGCCCTGGCCCCCAGCACGATGAAGATCAAGGTAAGGCTGGAGCAGGAAGCTCCTGGGAGCAGCCTCCTCTCGCCGCCCTGCATGGGGCTGTGCACAGCCCCGTGCCTGCCCCCCGCAGCAGAGTCCTGTGTACTGATCTCAGCTCTCCCGGTGCTTTCCAGATCATTGCCCCACCTGAGCGTAAGTACTCCGTCTGGATCGGTGGCTCCATCCTGGCCTCCCTGTCCACCTTCCAGCAGATGTGGATCACAAAGCAGGAATATGATGAAGCTGGCCCATCCATTGTCCACCGTAAATGCTTCTAAACATGTTTACATGATCACTTTGCCAACCACGCTCAGGATGACAACCTTCAAGGTTGCAGGCAGCCGAGGGCCTGCAACAGCCATATAACTTTCTATTTTGTAACGATTTCTGGTTACTGTTGCCGCAAAGCTCCATGTGACACAGTGTATGTAAAGTGTACATAAATTAATTTATTTTATCTCGTTTTGTTTGTTTTTAAAACCAACGCCCTGTGGAAGGAAACAAAAAACTTCAAGAAGCATTAAATCATCAGTCATTCTGTCACACCCCTAATGCTGTTGTTTGTCGTCATTTGCTCCTCGGGTTCTTCCATCACCTGTGGACGTAGCCTGGGGGCGGTGGGGCAGTTCCCAGATAGGAGCGGGACTAGGAGGGGACAGGACGGCAGCCAGAGGAGCCAGCTCTGTGGCTGCCTGCAGCCTTCCAGGTGCTGTTCGGTGGCACTGAGGGCAGTGCGGGGTGGCCACATGTCACACCACTCTGCTGCAAGGGGCTGCCCTGGCACTCTGCAGTGTGCCAGTCCCGGGCCGGAAAGGGTTACCTGCAGCCTTTGCTTGCAAAACATTCCTTTTGGCTCAGCCTGCCAAAAAAGTAGCCCTGGCATGCTCCCGAGGAAGGCAAGGCCGGGGCTGAGGGCAGGTGGCGGGTGCAGGTTAAATAAAGAGCTTTCCACTCCACTTATGGGAAACCCACCTGCCATCGTGTTGTCCCTGGGGGGCTGAGGGCAGCCAGGGCCACTTCCTCACCCTGCCTGACACGCTTGCCCTTGCCAGTGGTCACGCATGAGGAGCTGCCTGAGAAGGGACCACCCCCTCCTCTGCCCCCTTGAACCACCCCTTCCCGGGATGACATCCTGTACTCTGGAACTCCCCAGGAGCCCGAAGGAAAACCCCAGGGGCTTCCCCTTGCCGCGGGCGTTTGTCTGCCCTGTTTGCCGATGAGGAGGCAGAGCAGACTGGGAGAAGGGAAAGATGCTCCTGGCATGTCTCGCTTCTCTCTCACTGGGGCGAGTGGGCTCTGAGACACCCCCCCCCCCCTTTATTTCCAGCATTTGTGCACACACATGTACACAAACACACCCCCCAGGTGTTCCCTCTGGGAGCCCCACTCCCTCTAGAGCCATCCTAAAGCCCTGCCAGGCTTGGCACATGTTCCTGGGTCAGAACACATGTGCAGGAGCCATCAGCCTTTAAGGGAGAGGACTCCGGGAGCACAGGACCCTGTCATGAAAGCAGTGCCTGAGTTTTGGGGTGTCCTTTTGCCGTGGAAGACAGCAGTACTAGGGGAAAAAAAAAGAGATTATTTTCAGATGAACTTCCAGCCCAGTAAGGCTTTTTGATCTACTGTGGCTATGCTAAGGGTGCTTTTGTTTTGCATTTTGGCTGGTTTTGCTTGCATTAAAGTGAAACCCATCCATGAGTTCACTTTTGTTTAGCACTATCCCACAGCAAAATCTTGTGGGAGGAGATGCCCTGGTCCTTCCCTGGTGCCTGAGAGCAGGGAGAGCCACAGGGCAGCCCTAAGGGCTCTCAGTGACTGGGGATAGACTGGAAACTAGTGGCTTCCCTAAAAACAGTTGCTTCCCAAAAACCAAAAACGAACTTTTGTGTAGTGGCACATACTCTATCTGTCAGTTCCCTGCTAGGATTTTGGGAGGCACTTAGCATTAACATCAGTACTTGACCCTTGATCTCAGGTTCAGTTGTGGCTTAGGTGATGAGATGGATTTTAGGACCTGCTTCTGTTATTTAATTAAAGATTGTTTTAAAAGCACAGCTAAAAGTTAGCTTAGAATAGTAGCCTCATTAGTTAGACAGCATTCACAGACTCCACATTTTCACATATCATATTCATTTATGGCCTGAAACCCACAACGGAATAGGCAGATTTTTGAAAGGGGGAATGATGCTGAGCTCTCATCTCCAGACTGATCAAAATCAAAGGGATCAGGAGATGCTTACTCCTTCTGAATGAAGACCTATATTTTGCAGTGCCAAACTTGGGTTTAGGACCCCTCATGAGCACAGCTGTGGACAGAGATGAGTCCTTGGGTGGTCAGACTGCCTTGCACTGAAAGGCTGATGCTGCCACTGGCATGTCATTGTCTGCTGCCTCTAGCAGCAGCATTTGGTCTCACTAACCCACAGCATCAGGTATTCTCCACAGCCACTGTGCCAATTTCATCCAATTGCAGATAAATGACCAAAAGTACATTCTTACAGCTGAAAAGAAATGATTGGTTTGTTGGTTTTGTTGCTTAATCAGTGAACAGGGATGCCATGAGTCTTCAGCATATGAAACCATCCCATTCAGGTTTTAATTTCCAACTTAAACACTCTCTTTATCCTGATACCAGCCTTTTATTTGGGCTTGGGGTTTTCCTCAATATTTTTAGCAATTGAAGACACAGATTGTTTGGAAACAGGTGAGCTGGGTTTTCATATGGCTCACAAGTCCCATTGTTGGGAAGGTGGTTTGGAAATTTTGCTTGTGCACAGCAGTCTGGATTTGGTCTTTATTGTGGAGTTCTCTGTAATTTCATTATCCTCCCTGCACCTCTAACAGTGCTGTTGGCATCAGGCAAAGGATCCCCAGGACCCAGAGGATCCCCAAGACCAGCATCCTCTGTTTTGAGAAAGGCAAAGGGATAAATGGAGCATCAGAAGAGTAGAAGGGGATAGAAAGAAGGATGCAGCACACTCATGTACTGTGGGAGGTAGGGTAACAAAGGGGAATGGCTCTTGCCTGCACCAAAAATATCCTCTGGGGCTGCAGCTCGCTGCTTGCTCCACCACAGCCATCTGGATCCAGAGCTGGACCAGTGCTGGACAACCCTCCATAACTTCAGTCTACATCCAGTGGGCAATGCAAGAAGCTGCCCTCAGTCCAAATATCACCAAGGGATGGAAAATCTCGAGAGAGGAAGAGTCCTTGAAAGAATATAAATTTTGTGGGGCTGTTTAGATGAACTTGGGAGGCACGGTCATAAGTGGATTTTGATGCAAGCTTCTCCCAGATCTGCAGATGCCTGGGCCATTGCCTCAATTATATAAGGAGCTAAGGGAAAACCTGAGTTCTGAGGGAAGGTCTTGAGGGAGCCTCTGAACAAAACAGCAAAGGGTATCCTGGAGACAATGAGCACACTGGAGGGGTTTCCTAATTTTATTTTGATACAGATTTTGCTGAAGTGAAATCTGCATAGAGAGCAGAACATGGCCCAGGATGGGTTACCCTCCCACAAAGGTGATGGCTTTGTGCAAAGGGAACTGGCACCCCAACATGCTTTTCCCCTTGGGTCCCAAAACTGCAGAAATAAAAAGCACTTTGACCCACAGTATTTACTGGGCTTGGCTTCACTGGGAGGACCTGAGCACCCCCGCAGACCTGACATCAGTGCAGCCCCACTGTGTACTCTGTGTGCCTCCCATGGACATTTGGCCAGTTAGATTTATCCAATGAGTTTTACTAAAGGGACACTTGAAAATTATCATCGCTTTTCACAGGAAACTCCTAAAGTAAGGCATTAAAATGAAGACCTTCAAAGATTCAAACAATTTTATTTTATAGGAAAATTTTGTGCTGTTTCTATTTCATTAATCCACAGGAAAAAGAAGAATTGAATGGAACATTTCTTGTTAGGGTTTATTTGTTTATTTATTTATTTTTGAACCAGGCAGGATTTTTTTCTTTAAAAAAAAAAAAAAAAAAAAGAGAGAGAGAGAGAGAGAGAGAGAAAAGAGAAAAAAAAAAAAAAAAGAAAAAAAAGAGCTATGCAGTTTTATATATTTTCATGGCTCCTCTCCAGGGGCTGGAAAATGGAGTCCATAAGGGTGACTGTAACCTATTGATCAGCCAGTGGATAACTGCAGGCAGTGCTGGTGTGCAGGGATCTCACATGGGACAGATGCCAGCCAGTGTGGGCTGCTTTAGCAACAGCACCACTGGAAATATTCCCCAGCCTTGCACACTTTCCTGGGAATTGCTGGTAGGTTTGGGAATCCTCTTCAGACCCTCATGGCCAGAACATATTTTGGAGGGACAGAAATGTTCTGGCTGCAGGCTTTGGGAAGTAGTTGTATTTGCAGCTTGCAAAGACTGGTTTTCATTTGTCCAGGATTTAAAAAATAAAGCAGCTGCTGATTGCTATGTGGCAGGGAAAGCTGGAGCATTGCTGGCTCCCACTTGGGCTGTGGGCTGTGTGTGATGGGGATGAGCAGATGTTGGAGAAATCTTTCATTTCCTCACTTGCCTCCTTCTTCCCCCCTCCAGGGCACCCTGTTAACCTTGAAACTCCCCTGCCCTGTGCAGAGCTGGGGCCAGCAGTGTGCACACCCTGCACTGTGGTGACTCTGGGCAGTTCATCCTCTATGTTTGCAGGGACCAGGGCCAAACCCGGTCTTGTCTCGGCTGCTCAAGGCCACGCTCTGAAAATAAAGCTGCAGCTTGGAGGCAGTTCTGGCTGTTGATGTTCAGGGAGTGCCACAGGCAGCCCGGGAATGAGCCTCTGTGTAACCCCACCTCGGGGAGCTGCATATATATAGATCCCTGGAAGCAGTTTTCTTCCTTGGCACACCACTCCCACCCATAACTCGCTCCAAACAAACACTCCCTGCTCCCCTGTGCCCTCACTGCTTGGCTTCCAGCTGCTTCTCTCTCTTCCAGGGTAAACAAGGCTTTGAAGTTGAGAAATCTACTGCTGGAGGGAGGAGGGAAAAGGGGGAAGATCACCTTGTAAGAAGACTCTGGCACACGCTGAGAGATGAGCAGCCCAAAGTCAGCATCAGCAGGCATCAGCCCTTGAGCCTGGCTCCCGGAACACGAGGAGCTGGGCTGTGGCTGCAGTGGAAGTCGCACTCCTGCTGGGCTGTCCTGTCTCCAAAGCAGAAGTGCTGTGTGGCTTCAGGGGCAGGTGTGTAAGGAGATCTCTGTACGGATGTAGCTCTGCTCTTTTCCCGGGGGAAGAGCTGCCCTGCTGCATGCGGGCAGGGACAAAGGCGCTCCCACGGGCAGATCGATGGTAGTGACAGGAGACTCACTCTTCATCTCACACCGCTGCTTCCTCAAACCCCCTGGACGCAGACACTATTTAATCTGAGAGCAAAACAAAGGGAGTTTGCGCTGCTGTTCGCGAGGGCCAGCGCTGAGCTGCTGCTGCTGCGTGGGCAGGTCATCGCTGGCAAGGGGGAAGGGGCCGGGGCGATGCGAGAGGCACAGGGCTGCCAGCCGCGCTGAGGGAGCAGGAGGCAAGGGCAGGACGGTCCTGCCCTTGCCAAACCTCCCTGCGGCTGCCTGCAGAGGAAAGGAAGGAGATCTGAAGCTGATCAACCCAAAAGAAGCCCACAAGGTTTCCCAGGGCAACCGTATCTGCTTCTGTAAGGCTTTTAAATTCCCTTTAGCAACAATAATCACGGGAAATAGTTACAATAGCAGAGGCATAAGAGTCTAAACTGGTTTTGAGTTTGCTAGCATTGAACAATTCTGTCACTGGGCTACCTGCCTGCAGAGCACAACCAAAGGGCACCCTGGGGGGGAGTCTGCCTGTTCTGCACTACATTCTGTGCTGAAAATCAGGAAGTCCAGGTGCTAAAGCTGCTTACTTTCTTGCCACAGGTTTTTCGGAGTGGTGTGGGGGAACTGAGGCACATTTCCAAAGGCAGGGTGTTTTCTCTATAGGAATTTCTTGTCCTGGAAGCCCTTATCCTCAACACTAGAAAAATTTTAAAACAAAAAAAATCTACTAAGAGCTACCAGAAATTCCTTATCCCAATCATTGTGAAGTAGTGGTGGTGTTATTCCTACTTAATCCCAGCAGCACTGCAGCAGGTGACAGGTCATGTTTCTGTGACTGCAGGAACCAAGCAGTTCAGGTGAAAAGTTGACTTTCTCCTTTCTCCTTTCTCCTTTCTCCTTTCTCCTTTCTCCTTTCTCCTTTCTCCTTTCTCCTTTCTCCTTTCTCCTTTCTCCTTTCTCCTTTCTCCTTTCTCCTTTCTCCTTTCTCCTTTCTCCTTTCTCCTCTCTCCTCTCCTCTCTCCTCTCTCCTTTCTCCTTTCTCCTTTCTCCTTTCTCCTTTCTCCTTTCTCCTTTCTCCTTTCTCCTTTCTCCTTTCTTTCTCCTTTCCCATACCAAGCCTCCATCACAGTTTTCCTCTGTGACCATGAGCAAGTCAACATTCATAGCTCTGTTTGTTGCCATTGAAGTGGCCTTCTTATTTTCCATCTCAAAGGAAGATAAAGAAGAATAGCTAATGCCCATGAAGGGTTTTGTGATGTTGTCATAGAAGGTGTTTGGGGAATGTGAAATACTTGTGATCCTAAATTTAGCTGTGAAAGTCATGCAGCCCAGTTTCCTGGCACAAATACCAGAGAAAGTCTTGAAATCTGAACATTTTCCAATTGCAGCCACAAGATAGAGGCTGCAGTAGCCACAGGTGGTTCTGAGAATCTCTGGCTGTGCCTGCTGCAGGTCTTTTGCCTTGCTGTGAGCCCAGACCTCCCACTTCTTCCCAAGCTGTTCCCACCAGCAACCCAAAACACCAGCAGTTTCTCTCCTCATTCTGGGAGGGATGCCTTTATATTGGGCCTCCAAGAGCCCTTTGTAATAAGATTATTTTTCAAACCTAATAGAAGTGACAAATTTAGGAGAATTACAGTGTTCAAACCAGTCTATTCAGGGAGAATAATGCAAAACCTTTCTTGGGATAAATATTTTAGGCAAAATATGGTGATTTTAGGCCTCCTACTTTGAGATGTATTCCTTCTTTCCTTAATTTTTGTTAGCCCACTGAAGACAGCCCATCCTGGCCAAGATTTCATGGTCAAGGAGTTATGATTCCTCTGTTCACATTTGATGTGTTAAATAATCAGGTTAAGAAAGAAGATTGGTTCTGCTTAGACAGCAAAATATGGCATTAACTTGGAGCTAAATTACAAAGTCAATTTTAAAAGGGTATAATTTAATCCTTGAGGTACTTAGCTTCTGCTAAGACATGTTGCTTTATCTTTTTTAGTGCCTGCTGCACAAGTGACTGGGTGGAGAAGCAATTGTTTGACAGAAAGTTGATGTAACTCCTGTCACAAAATCTTGATCATAACCCAGAAACCAGGTGTGGCTCTGTCCAAACTGGAGGTGCTTTATTTCTTCACCAGTTGCAGCTTCCCGTGGCAAAGGCTGCAGCAGGACTGCGGGCAGCCCAGGGAGTGCACCTGCTGAATGTGCATCACTGTTTAAAAATAAAAAGGGGAGAGAAAAGAATAACACGGAAAATATTGCAAGGTCAGCAGATGGCAGGGAAGGGCTCATGCCTGGGTTGGGGGGGTTTTGGGCAAGGACAGGACAAATACTAGGATGGAGGCATAGCCACGTAAAGAGGAGGTGTCTGGGATGTTCTGCAGCACAGAAGAAATGGAGAAGGCTATGGATGCTGTAGTGACATTACACTCAGTATTCATTTCTACTATTTGTGCATGTTAGATTGGCTTTGTTTCAGCATTGCAGCCAAGTTTCAGCCCGTGTGCCCAGTCTCAGACTCCCTCTGCTGCAATGCAAACCTGCTGGGGTTGATTCAGCCCTACTGAAGCTGAGGGGGACCAGCAGATTTGGTTAATGTTTAAGTGCTTGAATGATCAGGTCCTAGATCAAGTAAAAAAGCCATAACAATAAAAGCAATCACAAGAGAAAGGAAAAAGGAGAAAGAAGAAATAATTAATTTTGCTACTGTAGGTCCAAAACCTGGCATGACTTGAGGCATGGAATATATAAGATGTATGCATTGAATCAGCTGCTTGTTCTGCAGAGATTTTATTGCTCATTTCATAATTCCCATCTATTTTTCTCCATTTTCTGTGGAAGAATCTGTTTGAATTAAGGATCAGTTGAGCAAATGAGGGTATGGAAAAAACTGAAGAGCAGTAAGATCCACGTCTGAACCACAGGTGTTCTGCAGGAAATGCGGGTGGGAAAAAAAAAGCATTTAAAAGAAAATGTTTTATGACATAATTGCTATGCCATTGACTTTGTGCTGGGAAAGAGTGCTGAGCTGCACTGGTGGAAGCAATGGCAGGCTCAGGCTCCAAGGAGGTGTTTTCCTTTCTGACTCTGGTTTATCTCTGACCAGCAAAGCGATAAGTGGCTTTGGAATAGTTTTGGAGAAAGTAGCATAAATACACTGACTGCACATGGGAAGGGTGTTTTTATATGTCAGGTCTAACTGTAAGGAGGGTTTGGTATTTCTAAATGAATATTTAAAACAAGTGTTTGATAAGTTCTTCACTGGCAGTTTGGCTTGTGATTCATGTTGCACAGCCCCCAACCATGCCCCTCTCTATTTATAAAGTCATGCCTGGCTATATCTGACTTGCCAAATAAGCCTTACAAGCTGTGGAGGGGATTCTAGGGGCATAGTGTGGAAACCAGGAAATAATTTGGAGGAGTAAGGGAGGTTAGAAAGGACAAATTGCTGCATTCTGACTGCCCTCTGAAGACCAGACTGAATGTGCTGCTGCTGGGCTTCTTCACCATGAAAAAGTCCAGGAGGCAGGGATGTATGGCTTCAGTCTGCTGGGCACAAGGTGGAGAAAGAAGAGTAGAGTGAAGGTTTGTCTGAGCCGAGCCCCTGCAGGTGTTCCAGGATTGTGGAGGAGCAGGGGGAGGTTACCCCAGGGCAGCATGCCAATAAACCCAACAGCCAGTGGGTTTCTCCCTGTGCACAGTGCCTGGAGGGAGGCTGGGAGCTGCTGGAGCTGCTCCCCGGCCTCCTGTGAAGTGGAGTGGAGCCTCAGTGGGGTCCCTGCTGGCATCTGCCCTGGCCCCTGCCACACACGGGAGCCCTTTCCAGGTCACTGCCCCCCGGCTGGCTGTGGCTGTGGGGTGCCTTGGTGCTGACAGGGCTTAGATGTGCACGGCAGGAGGGACACATCTCCAGAGTTGCATCCTCCTGCCCTCCTACCCTTCCTCCAGCTGGAGCTGCAATAAAGTATGTTTCCAAATGCTGATAACATAGTGGTTATCAAGTAGGTGCAGGACAGGGGAGATGAGGCAAAAGGACATGGGGAAATGCATTGGAAATTGTACTGGGGAGGACAGCAGGGGTTCCAGTAAAAGTGGAAGGAAGAGTCCTGACCTGCTTTGTCGATCTCATCTTCACAGACAACAGGCAAGGTGAGACAAACACATGCAAATTGCTTTTAGAGAGTGGTTTGGATGAAGTTTTTTCCCCTGCCAGTCCTTTTTCCATAGAGGTCATCTGCAAATGACCAGTAAATGAGAGATGAGGGCTGAATGTGGGACACATGTACATCCTGAGCCTGCCTTTGCAGAAGCGAGGCCCCATCAAATGTAATGGTTACCTGGGGAGATAAATGCCTTCACTCCAAATGTCCCCCCCTTCCTCCTTCTTTCTCCCACTTTCTATTCCGACATGATGTCATATGGTCTGCAATGTCACTTTGATCAGAGGGGGTCACCTGTCCTGGATGTGTCCCCCCCAGACTCCCATTGTGCCCCAGCTTCCTCACCAGTGTGGCAGTACCAAAAGCAGAAAAGTCCTTGGGTCTGTGTAAGCCCTGCTCAGCAATAACAAGAACATCTTGATATTATCAACCCTGTACTCAGCACAAATCCAAAACATACCTGCCACTGTGAAGAAAACTTCCTCAGTCAAATCCAGCACCTTGGAATGCAGATCAATCTCGTTACAGCATCCCTTCTTTCTGAGATTTTAGTGACTGAAGGAACTGGTTTTATTCCTGCTCATCTCTTTCTGTGTGCAGGAGCTAACTGCTTTCTGCTGGACATGGTTTGGCTCTGAAGGACTTAATAGGAAGCCAGTTTCTTTCTGGTTCAGCTCAGCAAGGCAGAAATGCCATAGTGTTCATTCACCTACCCTGAGTGCCTTTCTCCAAAGAGGTTTTGGAGCAGACAATGGGTCTGAGCACCCCGGGGACAGCATTTGGAAGCAGTCATATGGGCTCTACACCTACAAATGAATGAGTGTTTCATTCATTTGAGCCAGAGGAATATGTTTCTCTGGTCTTGTAGGGCATAGGGACCATAGGATTGTGGGGTTGACAAGGGTGCTCACACAGCTGTAAGAGTGTCAGGAGCACAGGCCAGAGCCCCAAACTCCCAGCCTCCTCTCTCAGGAGTAAAGCCAGCTGCCTCAGCAGCCACTGCTAGCAAAATGCTTCAGTAAGCTTCTCCTGTGAGCTTGGCTCAGTGAAGCTTTGCTAGTTCTGTATCCCCCATGTTTCTCATGGTGTCCATCAGCTCTGGCCCAGGGCAAGTGGGGAGGCAGGTGAATGTCGGTGCTGGGGCAAGATCTGACAAGCTCCACAACCGGCTCCTTTTCTGCTCCAGAAACAGCCCTCTACACCACCCTTGGCCCCCTTCAGTGGCAAAATCAGCACGTCATTTTCGAGAAGCAGCCTGGCTGATGCTTACAATGAGGTTCCTGGATCCTGGACATAGATGGCTCACTTAGTGTGAGGTGGCAGGGATAAAGGGGGTCAGGTCACCAGGGTGGATTTTTGCAGGGAGAAGTCTGGTTCACAGGAGGCTCAGGCTGGATTCCCACTCAGGCTGGAGAGATGAAAGCCAGCCTAACACTGCTCTCCAGAGCCAACAGGTTCCCCGTGCTGAGTGGATAATTCATTATAAACAATACATGCAGATGTCAGTACTCTCTAGGGGAGCAGCTCACAAGTGGTGCACAGGTTCTTTTCAAGAGCGTCCATTTGTCAAAACCATTCTCAAGATAATTTCTGGTGCCTCAGAGGGATGCTGTGTTTCAGGCTGGGTCTTTTCCCACTGGGCAAAGGTTTTGCTTGCTCCCCATCCTCCGAGAACTGAAATCTGAGTGCTAAGCCATGTGACAGCAGAACCGAGGTACCCTTCTTGTACGGATGCTGCAGGATCCACAGCTGCTTTTTGATTGCAGCTGGCCTTTTTGGTGACTGTGCTTGTGAGGAGGCTGCTTTGCTGGAGTGGGTTAGGATGGAGAGCACTAGAGGGGAAAAACAGGTGTCTGGAGACAAATGTATTTAAAATTTAATCTGAAGAGACCTTGGGGAAACAGTGGTAGTGTTTGCTTTTCTGTATTTTAAATCGGTATTGGGATTGCTGAACAGCTGGATTTCCTCCCAGGAAGTGATGAGGAAACCCTTAAAACACGATGGGCGATTTTACAAGACGCTGTACCATGTGAGAGGCTGCAGATACACACTCTGCTCCCCGCCAAGGTAGGCTGGTGCTTCAACTAACTACACAACTGGAGGGGCTTGAGCTGGCGGATGTGTGTCGCCTGCTGGCCACGCAGCAGGGGCCGGGGGTGCGGGACAGTGCCAGACCACAGGCCGGGATGGCTGACATGCAGCTCTGGCGGCCTCACAGCGGCGCTGACAGAAGGGCTGAGCCCCTGCCGCAGGGCTGTCCCGCCGCCGGCAGCCACCAGCGGGTCACCGGCGTGCGCCTCCCCCTCCCCTGGCTGCCTGGCTTTTCCTTGCCTTGCAGCAGCATTTCTTCCAGCTCCCTCAGGCAGAGCTGGGGGGATGTCGAGGGCATTTACGCACGCCCAGAAAGTCCTTTTCCAAAAAGAAAGCTGCAAAGCTGGTGAGCGGTTCGCAGTGCTTAGCACGTTTGGGTGTGCTCAGGCTGCTGGCCGGGGTTGCTACCAAGGTAAAGGAAGGAAGGGGCACGATAAGACTTTAATCTCCCTCCTCACTGGGGGATAAACGAACCCTGGCTGCGGTGGCATTTCCCAGCCCGGTAGCCAAAAGTCTGATCACACGCCTCTCCCTAGCTGCCGAGAGCTGCTCTCAGGGGGTTTGCACATCTGCAGACGCTAAGGGGTTAAAAATAGATCCCACCCCGCTGATGGCACATTTTATGTCCATTTAAAGGTGTGCCATGCATTTCCATCCTCCGTGAGACCTGAGCAAATGCCTCCATGGTGCTGACATTTTGTTCAAGGCTCTTTCTCTTTCCTAAGCCCACGGCTGCCCGGGCTGGCTCCCCACTCTGAGCGCTATTTTGGGGGGCTGCGTTTGCCCCCGGCTGCCCTGTTCTGAACGAGCAACGGCAGTGTGATCGCTGGCATGTCTGTGGCGCTCCTGCCGCGGTCTGCCCCGACACACAGCCAGCAGATAATGGGTTTGTATTTCTGAGCAAGTCAGGGAGCTGCTCTCTAACCGAGTAAAATGTTTGTTTGAAACGAGCCAGACAATACCTGTTAGAAAAGCACCATCCTTTCTGCTACTCGTTCGTGTTGGCCATGTGGGATAGCTGCGCTGCCTTTTGGGCTGGACATCCCAGCAGCGTTCCTCTGGCACGCGTGTTCTCCAAGCGTCCTCCACGTGTGCTATAGGGAACATCTGGGGCTGGACCTCTGTGCTCCAGCCACCCCAGCTCCAGTGAGCTCCAGCCCTGGCCCGGCCCTCTGGAGCTGCAGGGGTGGATTATTCCCGCAGTGATTATTCCACCTCCCCGCCTCCGATGGCGGGGGTGTGACCCCAGGTGTACCGCGCTTGCTGCCGCCCTGGCGCAGGCAGGGCCCAGCCCTGGTCAGCGCTGCAGGTCAGGGCATTTCCCACACGTGGCTCCTGTGCCGAGGAGGCTGCTCAGGGTGTGCATGGGGTGATTATAGCGCACAGCCGGGCCCCTGAGCATATTTGGAAGAAGCAACAGCGAAGAGGAGCTGCTGCCGGTTCTGCTGTGGAGAGCAGTGAGTGGGGGCTGGCGTGGTGGCACTGGGTGGCAAAGGGTGGCACCTTTTGAGGCATGTGCTGCTGCTACTTTGGCAGGGAGAGGGGAGCAGGGAGCAAGGCAGGAGCCCATGGCAGGGGGATACCAGCAGGTTTCCTTCCCACAGTGATGCTGGCAGGAGCCGTGTGCTGCTTGAAAAGGGGCTTTCTCTGCTGGCATCTGCCAGCTCACACACAGACCAGGCCATCACCTCATGCCATATGAAACCCAAGAAAGCTTGGATAATCTCCAAAGGGTGGATGAAATTCCCATATCAAGCAAGCTTCAGTGTAGCCCTGCTGAAGTCCAGGGAGGTTTGCCTTTGTGGGAGGACCTGGGTACTTTTATAAGGGGCTCCATTCCTCCCCCAGGAGCCCCCAGCCAGTCAGTGTGGCTGAGACCATATTAGGGATGCCTCTCCCTGAGTCTGAACTGCTTGTTTCCACCAGGTTCCCCACAGGAAAGCTCCCTGCAAGGTCCCCCCTGCACTGTCTCACAGAGCCAGTGAAAGCAGTGTCTTTGGGGTGAGAGGCAGGGACAATGGGACCCCATTGCTCGTCCTCCAAGCCAGCACTTGTCCCAGATGGGTAAAAGTGAGAACAAACCAATGTGCCACAAGGCAGAGGAGGGGGAGCTGTCAGCCTGTGCCCAGCCTACTGCTTGTGATTTTCCAGCTCGCCTTTGCCTTCCTCGCCACCATTTCCCATTTTTTCTGCTGCCCCTGTGCAATTTTGGAAGCAGTTTAGAAACTCAGCTCAGCAGCTGAGCCTTACCCCTGTTCAGAGCTGAACCCTTGATGTGACTGGCTTTATTTGGGATGAAATTTTGCAGGGCCCCGCCAAGAAGCTGGGACTCGTGCTCAAGTGCAGGGTACTGCTGAGGGCAGGTAAGCCCCTCTCAGAAGCTCCCTGCATAGTTTTCCTTTTGCCCCCATTGTGGCATCCTCCTTCACCCCATGTGTATTGTAAATGCAGGTGAACCTGCTGGGAAGAAATGATGATGTCTGACTCAGTTCAGAAGGCTGAATGATTTCTTTATTATAACTATACTATAATACATTAATATACTATATAAAGGCAACACTAAAACTACAAACCTACTTGTTCTAACTACCATCTCTAACTTACAACTTGTGACCCTGTTCTCGAGTCCAGACACAGGTGGATTGGATTGGATTGGATTGGATTGGCCATCAGGCTCAAACAATCTCACCAGAATCCAATCAAGCAATCACCCCAGGTAAACAGTTCTCCAAACACATTCCACATGGAAAAACAAGGAGCAGAAATAGAAATTGTTTTCTCTTTCTTTCCTCTGCGCTCCTCTTTGAAAAAATCCTGAGAGTGAGAAGGATGTACCTGCCATACATTTGTTTCCAGGGGGAGGAACAATGAGATTAGAGATTTCACAAACTGACAGTGATATCAGCCCAGAGCCAGCACTGAGCTGCCAATAATTTCTGGTGTTTAAAACCAGATTTGGTAATATGAACTTGAGCCAGCCTTGCTCCCAAGCCTTCTCATTGCAAAATCTTTGAAGCTTTTTCAAGCATTAAATGATTCTCTACAGATCATTTGTTATCACCCATCAATTTACTGCTTGGGAAACTGATCCATCACTGTGCAAGCTGCTGTTAGATGCAGGCCTGGCACTGGGCTGCCATATGGGGAATTGCAAGGCATGGGTTCCTATGCTGGAAAAAACATCCCAAAGCCATAGGAACAGCTTCTGTCCCCATCACCCAGAGGCTGACTCCAGCCCAGCAGTGATGGTCTGAAGGACTGATCTTCCAGAACTCATCACTTCAGCAGCACTACCTTACTCCTGTGAGATAGGGAGCAGGTTACAGCACAGGTGTTTTCCCCCAAAAGTTTATGTTCTCTCAGTGACAGATGGTTTCTCAGACATAGTCTTTAAATGGTGGATATTTTGAATCCCTTGCTTGTGGCAAATACTGTACCAGCCTCTTGGGTGTCATCCCAAAAGAAGGCGAGAAAGATGTGCTGGGATTGAAAAAGGAATATGAGCAGAAACAACAGCAAAAGTAACCCTGTCCAGTGGCCAGATGGCTGCCCCAGAGCTCCAGAGGGAAGGGAGTATGAGCCAAGAGCAGCTTTGGGTGGCCATATGAGCTTGAGATAAGACTGAAGGAAAGTGTGTGGGTACAGATACTTCTCCATCATCTTTCTCTCCCTCAGTGGGTGCACTCAGGCTGCCTCCTGCCATGACTTATGGAGGTGGCACCCTGCAGGTGTTACCGAGAACTCTGGAATGTCTTGCACACTGCAGGTGACTGTGTTGGACTCTGCCACTTGGAGCATGATGCAGGTCTGCCTTGACAACTTTTTTTAGGAGCAAGATCCCACCACAGGGTGAATTGCCTCAATCCCTGTTTATCCTTTCTTTCAGGGGAATTTCATAAGTGACACAAGTCATTCCTGACAGAATTAAAAACCCAGGCATTTTCAGATTGAGTTTCTTTGTTTTGAACTGTCCCCTTAAAGCATGGTGAAAGAGAGGTGAATGCAGGTGCCCACTGTGGGCCCAAGCCTTTAACAAAGCCTTTAGTTTGGAGGGAATATATGTGGACTTTTAGAGAGCAGCCAGCTCTGGATTTACTCCCCATTCACCAGACTCTTGGGAAAAAGAGATGTGGTGAGCAGTCCCTTCTACATGTGCCCACACCCCACTGTTTGTAAGGAGCTGTGGGAAACCCACATCCATCATGAAAAACACTCAGGCTGTAGCTGAGAGTTGGGTGTCCAGCATTGCCTGTGGAGCTGCACATCTGGAAGCCAGCTCTTTGCCTTGGCCATGGGACAGGCAGCTGCTGAGCAGAGACCCAGAGGTCACCAGTGAGCCTGCTGCTCACTGGGGCTGCACAAGAATGAGATAAAAAGGGACAGACGGGAAATATCTCCCAATTCTCCTGCCTCTTACTCAGCTGGCATATAAACTTGGACTTTTCTCAGACTGAGTAGGCAGCCTGCAAATGTGCTGCTGGGGGCAGTGCCTTGACAAGCACCCCGTTAGTGCTGGCTGTAAGATCTGTTCCCTCACTAGGAACTGTTCATTTGACCAGTCAACAGTGGTCTGCAACCTTGCAACCTTAAGGGGCCAGGAAAAAAAAAAAAAAAGAGAAAAGAGCTGATACCAGTATGGACTTTATTCTTTGCCACTGTGACAATTTAAAATTGGGAGCTGAGCTGTGTGAACAGCCAGCCTCACTGGGTGCCCAGTCCGAGATTCAGGACTGCAGAAGCCAGAAGGCACTCAGGGGTGGGAAATGCCTCTCCCTGCTCTTGGCCACATTCCTAGCACACAACCCAAGGAACTGCATCTCTCTTTTAATCTTTTAGCAAGGTGTGTGGAAAGCATGGACCTTTGACAAGACACAGGAGCTGCTAAGGCTGCTGTGAGCTCTGCTGCTGCAGGTTCTTGGAGGCACAGCCACTAAGGTGTAACAGCAACAATATTCAAGCTGCTCCAAGGAAAACGTGAGACTTACATAAACAACAGGATTTGTGATCTGAGCTGCCAGAGAGGGGTTGCAGGGCTTCCCCAGCAGGTTGCAACTCACAACAGCTGTGGTCAAGTTTCCCAGAACTCTGGATACCAGGATCAGGCAGTTCTGGGAGACTTCTGCAGCTGTGTGCACTACTTCCAACTAGCCTGTCCCTAAGAGCATTTGAACCAACTCTTCTGATCCTTCTTCTATGACAGAGTTACCCTGTGGGCAGCTGGTGTAGGCCTAAAAAGGATTATAACCCGTGAAACCAAAGAACCTGCATCTGCAGGATTAACCAGGCTGCTATGAACAGCATGATGGCTTGTTTTGTGAAGTGACTGGGACAGCTACACCCAGTATTTGGCAAAGATACACTGATCTAGGTGAAAGCAGAATTTACATGTCTTAAAAGACCGCGTTTTTCCCTATCTGGCAAAATTTTCTTGCTGATTTGTAGTTTATGCTGTCAAATACTTTAAAAATGCATTTCTCTTTATGAAGCAATCTTATTTCTTTTCCCTGGTTTTTTTCTCCTTCAGACTTTGCCCAAGCAAACTCAGCAGCCCAGTTTCAGACCCTGACAGCTCCTGATCTGGCTGGAAGCCAGTCTGTGGATCTGAAAGATATGTTGACATGTAATTTTTCCACTCCTACTGCATATAAACTGTCCACTATTCCCCTTACTGCCTGGAGCTAGGGAGACATGCAATGGCAAAAGAATGCAAGTCAAAACCATGTGTAAATGACCCATGTGATTACCCAGTGTTTTTATGGATCATACTCTGCAAAATAACATCCATGCTCATTTTTCATTACCTGCTACTTTTTGCATAAAACTCAGGCTATCTCTCTGCTCTTGACTTCACTGTGGTTATTTCAGACAGAAATAAGGCTGTTTCCCAGCCCTGGCTGATGTCCTCCCTGGTGGGAATGGTGCTCCCTTTCAAAGGGGGTAGTGGAGGAAGCTGGGACTCCTGAGGTTTGGCATCAATCAGTCACGTGTCATGGATCTGGTCAGAAACTCTTGACGTACCCAGCTACCTGGTTTGCTACATGTAGAAGAGCAATAATAGGGAATAAGAGGCATAAATAAGATCCTCAGGGAAAAGTGCTTTAAAAGGAAAAAAAAAGCATGTTTGGAATTTCAGTGTTATGATTCAAATGGTGGTTTTAATTCATTTTTTAATGAAGGTGAAGTGCAGCAAAGTATGCGAGAGAGGAAATTCTAATGTTAGTATCAGCCTCATAAATGTTGTACTTCCTCATTTAGGAATCATTTAATAACTGGCTATTCTCAGTACATGGAAATCTCTGCCGTGAGATATTGAAGCCAAAACTCATTAGGATTAAATTAATAATAATGTTTATACAGCTACACTGAGAATATCCAGAGCTGCTGTGTCGAGGACAGGAGATGATTCTTGTCTGGCACATACGGAGCTGCTTGGCTGTAGCTGGAGGGGTGAGGGAGGAGTTGCTCTTTACCCGGGACAGTCCCAGCATCCTGCCCTGGAGCTGCGCAGTGTATCTGGAACTGGTTTGGGATGCTGGGCCCTGTTGCCTGGTTGTTGCTGCACTGTACGTGTCAAGATTAGATTGTGGCATGGGGAAGGTGCCCGGCAGCCACATCCAGGCATCTGCTTACATCAGCCTCAGGTAACGTGTGAAGTACAATATCAGCTGGTTGTCTGAAGTACAACTCTGCTGGGTGTCTCTGCACACTTCTGTCACAAGTCTTCTTACACAAGTGGTCCCCAGTCAGTTTCCAAGCCTTGTGGCTGCCCCCTCCCCAGGCACTGGGGGATGCACACACAAACTGTTGGATGGGGAGGGTTGCACTGTGAAGGAGAAACTTGAGCAGGAGTGTCGCCCTGATTCTTAAGATTTTCTAAAGCCTTCTGAGTTTACATTTTTGTAGAGAACTTTCTCACACAACTTTCTGCAAACAACCTATTGTTTTGCATTCCTTCATAGAGGCAGAGAAACTTGATGTACTGGTAGTTTGTCCAATGTCGTTGGAGAGGTGGTATGTTCACCCTCCAATCCACTGTCACCTTTGGAAAATTATAAATGTTAGAGTCAGAAATAAGTCTTCCTCTTTTTTACCTTTGCAATAGCAGCGGCTCGCATCGTGCTTTCACGTGTCCTACAGTGACACAGGAGTGTGAAGGTGCAGCTTACCCCTTACCACACGGGAGCTGGGTGCTCATTGTTTTGTCAGCAAGAGTGCTGACATTGTACTCTGTACAGCACAATGTAGAGGATGGGTGGAGGCAGCTGCTAACAACACCCATCCTCATGTGTTCATCATGAAACACTGACACCTTGCAGGCTGTGAAGATTAAGTGCCTCCTCTGAAGAGCACAAAGTTTAGGGAAAAAATATTGCAGGAAATGGGAACTCACAAACTGTGTGCCAGGATCTGGAACCTGTCATACTGGCATTTCCTATGTGATGGATGACACATGGATTAATGACTGGGCAATAGGTTTATGAGCACCCCAGGAAGAAGTTTGGTTCTGCAAAAGGTAATCCCTTCCTGATAGAGAAGCCATCAAAGAGCATCCATAAACCTCTGATACAAATGTCTTTTTAAACTGGTGTCATGGTTCAACCCCAGCTAGCAACTCAGCACCATGTAGTCCTTGCTCAATCCTCTCACTCCTTGGTAGGATGGGGAGGAGAAACAGGAGAAAAGAACAGGTAAAACTTGTGGGTAGATTGAAATAAAGTGAAATATAATAATACCAATTATAATAATAACAATAATAACATATAATGATAGCAATAAAAATGAGAGGAAGAGAGGAATAGAACCCATGAGAAACCAGTGCTGCACAGTACAATTGCTCACCATCCACTGACTGATGCTTGGCTTACCCACAAGCAGTGACCATTGGCTCCTGGGCATCTCCCCCCAGTTTATACACTGGGCATAATGTTTTATGGTGTGGAATATCCCTTTGGCCAGTTTGGGTCAGCTGTCCTGGTCATGCTGAGAGAGTAATCAGTGTATTAATGACTTTATTGTCATACTGACTCCAACACACAGCACTGTACCAGTTACTAAGAAGAAAATTATCTCTGCTGAAACCAGGACAACAGGGAACAGAAGTGTTTTGGGAAAGGAAAGATTGATACTATAAAATATGTGGAAAGAACAGCACAATTTTCATAACCACAAATAACCAGATAAAACTGTGCAGGTTGGTTCAAAATGACATTTTGTACAAAATAACATTTTAAGAAAGGAAAGGAAAATCTGAAACCCCCAGACCTTGCTGTTTATTTGAAATCCACTTATGTCACCTGCTTGTGTAGATTGAGCACAGTATCAGAGTAAGAAACCAGAGTTAATTGGGAAGCAATCTGCTCCCCTCTCTAGACAGCACTTCTACAACTGCTTTCTCCAGTTCTGTCTTCAGTTACAGGTGTTTATAAACCTATTGTTCCCTGTTATTTTCAAAAAAATACTCTCTGTCATGGCAGGTGGTGCTGAGGACATGGCTGGACTCCAGTGGGACCACTAAGGCCAAAAGGAGAAGGCGCCAGAGACAACCCAGATGCCACTGGAGCCCTCAGTGGGGAAAATAACTGAGTGAGGCAGGTCCAAAATATAATCCTCAGGATAGCACTGGATGGGGGGAGAAAACTTCCCTGGTTTTATTCCAGGGAAGTATGCAGGCAAGGCTCCTGCATTTCTGCCTTGGGCAGGATACTGTGAATGTCACAGCATGGAGAGAAGGAGCTCTCTGAAGGACCCCCTCTCTCGTTTTTGAGGCTACTGAGCAGGGGTAGGTGTTCTGCTATTTCTGTACCTCTCTTCCCTGTAAATACACTGCCCAGACTCTCCTTGCTGGCAGCCCTATCACCACCCACCCATGGGAGCAGCAGGTAGAGCTGAAGGAACCTGGGGAAGTTGGGACAGGTTTGAAAATGGAACTGAACACGTTTATGGATGCAGATCTGCAATGTGCATGCCTGCAGCACCAGGCACACAGGGTGTCACTGCATTTGGGCTCTCCTGACTGCGTTTTCCTGAATTGCAGCTGGACACGCTGGATTTTTCCAACATCCTGCCGTCACGGGGCTGTTGACATAACTGCAAGGGCTGTGTGGCTGTGAGGGCTGGAGGGAGATACCCAGGCCCTTCTGCAAAGGTCAGGCAACATCTCTGTCCCCCTCATTCATGCCTGGGCAGCACGGGGTTGGAAAGCCTGAGCCAGTAGGTGGAAAAACGGGGCTAAATACTCTTCGATCTGAACATCGATTAAAGTAAGTCAATTGGGTTATGCTAGCTGTATCGATGTTCAGATTGCATCACTCTGCCGCGCAGGCAGAGGTGCTTACCCGCCCCCTCACCTTAAAGCCACCAACACTTTTTTCAGTGAAGTCTTGGCCATCGTTTACCATCCTGGGAATCCGTGCCCGCTTGTGGGTGTTTTTTTTTTTTGTTTGTTTGTTTTTTTTTTTTTTTTAATTTGTGTCAATCAAGGGACGCACAGGGCAAGGCAAACGGAAAAATACTGTTTGCTTCCTTATTAGTTGAAAGAAAGAAAGAAAGAAAGAAAGAAAGAAAGAAAGAAAGAAAGAAAGAAAGAAAGAAAGAAAGAAAGAAAAGGAGCAGTTTCCTAGAACTGTTTTCTGTTTCTGAAAATCCATCAGTGCCCCCGTGTGTCGGAGCGGGGGCTGGCGAGGAGGCCGGAGAGGCTCTGTGCAGAGCCTGCGCATGGCAGGGGCGGTCAGGTTTGCAGGTGTCCAAAATAGGGCGCTCGCTCGCAGCCCGCCGGCAGCGGGTGGGGCTGGGCGGGGGGAACACGCTGTCCCCTCCCAGAGGGGGGCTGAGAAGTGAGCGAGCCGTGGCAAAGGCTCTGCAACAAACCATTTTCAAGGACAATCGTGTCCCACAGGGGCACGATTCGCTGCGATGCCCTAAATACGGTGTGTGAGAGAAGGAAATATCCAGAAATCGCTGAGGAGCCGAGAGTGCGTGTCCGTGTGCGGGCAGGCAGGAGGGCGGAGGGCGGCTGCAGAGGCCGCCCCTGTTTCTGCGCTTATTTCTAAAGCGTTTCGTACCCCCAGAGACGGCGGCCGCCCAGCGCAGGGCTGGATTAGGCGAATCCTGTTCTGGCGACGGGTTTTTAAAGCATATTAGTGCAAAATGGGGAGAGGCCCCTGTTGCTGAAGAGGCTTTCGCCTCCCTCCGGCCGGTCCTGGCTGCTGCGCATCCTTTGCTCTTACAGAAGCAGCATGGGAGGCAGCAGAGGCACCCCCGCGGCCCGGGGCGCTGCACGCAGCAGGCGCCGCTGCTGCTGCTGCTGCTGCATCGGTTCTGACGCGCTGCACGGACTCGCTGCTTGCGCCAGGCTGCCGCTCAGCCGGGCGGCGGGGAGGCTTTCCCGGAGCTTCACTTGGCGCAGGGATCCCCCGGGCCCCAGCAGGCCTACTGCTGGGCCCAGGGCTGCGGTGCTTAGGTGTATTTATGATTTATTTTATATTTGATTTAATTTTCATTCTATCTCATCCCGTTCGCTGCGCTTCATACCCCCCCCCCCCCCCCCCTCCTCCGCCATGCATCCCTCCCCGCTCGGGGCGGGGCCGGACGCCGCTGTTTGGATTTAAACGTAGCAGCGGGAGGGGGCGGGCTCGGCCGGCGGCTCCCGATTCCCGGCTCCCGGCTGCGGCTCCCGGCTCCGCCATGGTGGTGCCGGCGCGGCGCGTGAAGACGGAGTACATGAAGCGATTCAAGGAGCCCAAGTGGGAATCGTGCGGCGCCTGCTACCTGGAGCTGCTGCACTACCGCCTCAGCCGCCGGCTCCTGGAGCAGGCGCACCGGCCCTGGCTCTGGGACGGCTGGGAGCAGGACAGCGGCAGCGGCGGCGGCAGCACCGCCGGGTCCCCTTCGCCGCCGGGCGCCGGCAGCCCCGCGGCCGCGCGGGAGGAGGAGGAGGCGGCGGGAGCGGCAGCGCCGAGCGAGGCGGGACGGGCGAGCCCCGGTAGGGAGCGCGGCGGTGGCGGCGGCACGCGTGTGTCCGGTGCGGCCCGAGCGCCCTTCCCGCGGCGGGGCCGTGATGCCCTGCCCTTCTCCGCCGGGTCGGCACAGATGGCTCTGCCCGAGCCGCCCTGCCGCGGCTTGGGGGCCGAGCCCCGATCCCAGGGGCGCCCGGGCCCGGCGGGGTGACCGTGCGGGGACAGCCGGCCGCCGCCTGGCCCGTCTTACCCGCCCCCGGGACACGGCCCGGGGGTGGCAGGGCCCACCAGCCGGGCCCCGCTGCCTGCAGCCGGATCCTGGCTAGGCCTGCGGAGAAGCCATGGCTGCGGCATCGGAGGTGTCTCTTTAAAGAGCCAAGTGGTGGCAACTCTCATCCTGAGTCACAGCTACTTATGTAAACTGTTGCCATGGGAGCCAAGCATCTCTGCAATTATATAAGAGGGTTCCCCGGCAAAAGCAGCCGCAAGTTGGACTATATGCTAGTGGCTGGCTCTTATAACAATTGCTTTCCTGGACCTGCACATGTAATGTGTCTCTGCTGAACATTTGGTACTTAATGCCACCTGAGGTTTGATCTTAGGTGTGCAGCTGAGCGTGGTTAACTTTGTAGCCTGAACTGGCGCTGAGCTGGTAATATTTTGTTCTCTTGTAGCACAGAGCAATTCCCTTCTGTTGTCTCACGATCTAAGAGAGTGGTTGGCAGATAATAACACGGTGAAGCTTCTCAAACTGGTATTTTTTATATCCCATAAGATATGGTTTCTTATGTGTAGTGAAAGAATACTGTATCTGGCAGCCATTGAGTGGCATTTTGAAATATGCTTTTTGAATCAGCTGTCTCTGTTGTACAGCAGCAGGGAAATTCCTTGAGACCTGTTCAGTTAAGCCTCATGCTGTGATGCTGTGTGGTTGTTGTTGTTGTGTTTTTTTCTTTTTTTTTTTTTTTGTGGTTTTTTTTGTTTGTTTGTTTTTTTTTTTTGTTTTTTGTTTTTTGTTTCCTCTTCTCCCCAGAGTTAGATGTGCTTGTCTGGAGTGGGGGAAACTAATCTGATCCTATGCCCTTTGGGACCCGAGCTTTCCAGAATGATCTGTATTCTGATATTCTAGATTAAACTGCATTCATTAACCTTAAGCAAAAGCTTACACAAAAGCTTTATCTATGCTGTCATCTGTTCCAGAGCTTGGTGTTTCAGAGGATATTAGTGATGTGGGGTTCTGCAGTCAGCAGGGTGGCCCTGCGGTACCCAGCTCTCACATGGGGTGCACACAGCTGCTGGGTAACACACTGCACCTCCCCAAAGCTATTGTTTTGATTTCAGCTGAGATAAGTTTATGCCTGGTGGCTGGTACAGTCCTGTGTGTTGGATTCAGTATGAGAATAGTGTTGATAACACATTGATGTTTTTAGTAGTTGCTCAGCAGTACTTAAACAAAATACAGGGTTTTTCAGTTTCCTATGCTCTGCTAGGGAGCAGGTTCACCAGAAGCTGTGAGGAAGCACAGCCAGGACAGCTGACCAAACTGGCCAAAGGGATGTTCCATAGCCAGGAAGTCCTGCCCAGCCTATAAACTGGGCGGAGTTGCCCAGGAGCCACTGACTGGGCATCATGGATTTCTCTTGGGTTTTATTCTTCCCTTTTCACTACTATTATTATATTTTACTTCATTTCAATTGCCAAGATTTTTTTATCTCAACCCCGGAGTTTTCTGATTCTTGTTCCCATCCCATTGCATGAGGAGGGAGTGTGTGGTTGCGTGATACTTCATTGCTGGCTGAGGTTAAACCACAACAGCTCACCAGTATGTAAGTGTATTAGTATGCCTAGTTTTGCTTTCCTCAATCAGGCCTTGAGGAAGTTAGACTAGGAGCATACTCCATAGTATCTTGGTGACAAGAAATAAGGGATTGCAAAAGATCAGAGAGTGGTTGCATGGGAAAAGGCGATGCTCTCTAAAGGCTTGGCTTTTAGTGAGAGGAGGTGGAAGCTGTTGAAGCTGCACTCAGAACCTGGCATTCCCAGCTTTTCTGATGCACTTTGAATATGTACAAGCCTGGGAAGTTGTTGTAGGGACCTGAATTTATCTTTGCTCTTGTTGAGCCTATGGGTAGAGCACATAAACCTGCTACAATCTAATGGTACCGGCAGTTGCCAAAGCTAGAGACTGCTGGCCAGGGTGTTCAGCTCACTCATTAGCCTGCTTCCTGATTCCTTCCCTGACTCCCCTCTAGGAAAAAGTCCAGCTGGAGTTACTTGGTAGTCTGATTCTAGTTGGGATTCTGCAGGGAATAACAGCTGGCTAGCTATGCAGGCCCTGTCTGCGGTCAGTGTTGGTGCGTGTGACTATCCAGTGCATCCAGTTGTGTCCTCAGTCCTACAGCTGTGGCAAAGGGACTGTGGGACACCAGTGGCCTGCCAGGCAGCTGTGCTTCTGTAACTGATATACCTTTTCCATGGATGCTGTAAGGGAATGCCGAAGGTTTTGCTAGGTCCTTGCTATTTTATACTTATAGTGGGAGAAAAATCTGTACTTCACATTCACTTCTTTGCCAAATTAATAAACATTTTTTAACTTCTGCGAGTATTTAAGAGCTTTGCTAAGTCTTCAGCAGAAGGACTGAAAACAACTCTGCTTAGGCAGCTGGGTTTAATGGATATTTATTGTATCTTCATGCACACATAAGGAGGTGACACATTTAGTATTGGACAATCATAAGGATACATTTTTCTTCTGCTTAGTGGCTGGCTAATTAAGGCATGTGGAAGAGATAACATAGAAACTACCACTCTGAAGCTTCTACTATTAAACTGCCCTTTTTTTTTTTTTTTTTCTTTTTTACTCTGAAAGAATGTAATTACACTGAAGTGCTGTGGGGGTAGCTGAGTGTGCTCATGTTGATGACATCTTTTGTCTTCTGAATCTGACATCCACCCACATGCTGGAATATCCTAGCTGTTACCTGGCTACTGCTGCTTCCTGCTGTTTTGTGGGGAATCTGATTTCTGCCTGAGTAGTATTGACAGTGCTTGTTGCCAAGATGGCAACAAGCTGGTCAGCACTAATGTTGTTTAATATCTGAGGTAAATTTGAGGTAAACACAATTCATAATGGCATGTGTCACCCTGGTTTCCTCTTTCTCTCGCTGAAATGAGCCTGTATGTGTTTATAAAAGTTGTGAATGCTTCTGGTGTGTGAAGAGGAAGTGCATGTAGGCATCTTGGCTTTAATGTTCAGTGGTCTTGGTCTAAAGCACTGCCAGTGTGAACCCCTGGGGCAGCACATAGGATAGGATAAATGTGCTTTGTTGCTGTGTCTTGCTCTGAAGCTATGGCTGAGTGTTACCAAGGTGTGTTTGGAGGCAACTTTGGGTTAATTCCTTCTGACTCTCCACTTCTGGCAGCTGTTTGTGGGATTGTTCTGTGGAACATGCCTAGGCACAGATGTGCTTTCAAAATAATCCCACAAAATCTTGACCTAAATGAACTGGTCTAGTTATGGTGTAGACACATCCTCAAAGCTGTCAACAGAAGCCAGTGGGCTGGTAAGTAGAAGACAAGCTCTTGGCAGCAGTGCTGCTGTCAGACCTGTTGCTTGTGAAATGACACCGCTGCACACACATGCAGGATGAAGGCATCTTCCAATCCTTATTGCCACTTTGCCTTCAGCATTTTTGTGTTGTGGTCTTAAGTAACAGCAGTGACAAGCTGCCATCAAAGGAGTTGCCTCAAAAGTATTTGGAAAGTGACTGATCTGGATTAGTGGAACTAAACAGAAGATCCGATTTCAAACTTGTTCCCTGATCTTGTCTGTCATCGCGTTGCAGGTGCATTTGCTGGCCCATGTATGTGGGAAGGAGCAGATTGTGATTGGGATAGAAGGCAAAGGTGTCAATTCAGGGGTTTAGAGTACTGTTATTTAAAATTGCTCCCATTTTTTTCCTTTGCTATCAAGCCAATCCAGTAATTACTTTCCAAACTCTGCTGCAGATGAAGCTTGTGTGAATCTAATCAGCTCTGAGCTGCTGTGCATCTGCTAGCTCCAGTATTGCCTCACACAAGATCTGCCTTGAAGAAATGATGTTGCAATCTGTTTCATCTGTAGTAACTTACTTTCTACCCAGCTCTAGATACCCACAACTGGTTTTATAGCCCCTTCAAGAGGTGTAGCAGACCTGGCCAGCTTGGGGAGGTGTTGGTACAAAAGCAGGAAACTTGCAGTTCTGCCTGCAGCAATGCAAGCACGAAGTGCTTCTCCTGATGCTGGGTAGTGCTGTAAGGAGCCAGCATCTCTATATAGATATAATACCACTGACCCCTGTGACCTGGCCCGTGGGTCTAATCAGAATGCTGTTGGTATCTGTAGTAAGTCATCAAGGCCTTTGAAATGGGGGTCCCGTCTGCCCCCCGGGGGTGCAGTGTTGTGGGAGAGAGCAGCTCCCCTGGAGCTCTTCGTGCCTGAGCCGAGCTGTTAAGCAAGCGGGGCGATGCAGCAGGGCTTAAGTGACCTCTTCTGGGCAGGAGCTTTCAGCAGCCGTGTTGGGTGGGCCTGACAGACTTGTTCTGCTCGTTAAGCACTTAATCCCCTCCTGTCCATTCAGTGTGCTCTGCCTAGCAGCCATGATGCAATTTTAAACGTTTCTAGCTTTTCCCCTCTCCTGCCTAATCCCTGTAGTGCTGCAAGCTGGTCAGTTCTGCGTTTCCTGTGTCTGCTGGAGCTGGTGCTCTGCATGGGAAGGAGAAGATGGGTAGGAATTGCTGGTGCCTGGACTTCCTCCTGAGCAGCTGGGTCTAAGTCCTGCTGTCAATTGCTGCTCTTCTGACTTCATATGAAAAGTGCTGCCTAAGAAAATGGCTTGGATATATGTGGTTTTAAATAAAAGGTTTAAATAACTGTTAGAGATCTTGTGCCTTCATCAGCTGAGTTCTGTGTAAATGGCACTGTGGCAGTGGGTTCATGGAAACCCCTGCTCTAATAGCAGGTGCTCCTAAGTGCTACAGTACACTCTGGCATACAGCATTTACTGAAAGGCTGTGCACAGGACTCTGAGTGCCATTTACCCATATGCTTTTATTGCTATTTTGGGACAAGCTGGCTCAATCATTTCTGGACCAGCTGGAGCTATATCCTGGTGAGCAGCATCCCCAGGCATGGCTGTTGCCTTGTTTTTTGAAGCTGAAGTATCCATGTAATTGCAGAGCCCCCACTTTCCTGTATTTTTAAGTCTCTAAATGCCACTTCTGCTGTTTATGAAGTCAGTGTTGCTCCATCCCCCTTTGCAGAGAAGGAAGATGACATTTTCCTTTGAATGGAGGATGGAACAGCTTTCCAAAAGGAAAAGCACTCTTGTTGCAGAATTGACAGCAATATGTTCCCTTTCAGAGTTTAATTTTCTCAAAACAGTGCTTCCTTCTGATAATGGACCTAGGCAGTCCCTCTTTTGGAGTGGCTGTGTAGGGAGATGCTCAGATAATATTTTGTAAGGGGATAACTCTGTGCTGCCTGTTTGCAGTCATGTTGAATGGGCTGCCTTGTTTTAGAGTGAAGCTGTATGTCCTGGAGCACAGGGAAAACAAGCAAAACGTCTGAGCTCACTGCTGCTGTCTTTTACCAGCCTTGTCTATAATAACTGAAACTACATCCAGCCAATATTTAGGTATGTAAAATTAATCTAGCCATTTTTACTCTCAACATGCCACTACTTTGACCTTGACTATTTTTTTTTTTGTTGTTTTGTAATGTCATTGAACTGAACTCTCAACAAATACAGCTCTAAATACTTTAACATTGCTGGCCACCCTTTACCAAATACTCAGCTGCACTGCAGTATCACCTGTAGATGAATGCTACACCTGCACATCTTGGAAGATGGTTATAGGCAAGCCTGAACAGGGCCCAGCACCAGGGCCTCTGTGCTGCTTGGCAGCATGTAGAAACCATGCTGGCCAGGCTAACAGCTAGGAAGAGAGCATAAGGCTTGCCTTAGGGGAATTCTGGGGCATGGAACAAGCCTTGGTATCTTTACCCTGCAAATGTGAAGTGAGTGCTAGAGTAAATGGATTCATAATCTCTGTGCCAGGCAGGAAACTTCTATTTAATCAGATCTGGATGGATACAGAACTGAGATTAAAGCAGCGTTGGATTGGGCATGCACATGCTTGAAATCACAGCAATTATCAGAAATGGTTGCCATTATGTCACAGGATTGGCAAGCCCTTCTGCTTTTAATGATGAAAACACCTGAGTAAAAACTGCACTACTTATCCTTGGTCAACCTGTCAATATGTAAGCAAGCTCTAAACCAGAAGAACTCCCTATGACAGTGAAGGAACTCCTAGTGTATGCCGGTGGTGGCTGAATGTGCTGAGACTTGGAACAGAGGTGGCGTGGAACTGGTCCCCACCAGAAGCAGAAATAGATGGTGTGGTAGAAAACTTGCAAGTTTGGTGTGTTTGTGTCAGCAGAGTTTGATGAGTCTAGCAGAAGACAGAATCTAATGATAAGACTTGAAAGCAATTGGTTACTAGTGGACTCCTATACTCTTAGGCCAATAAAAGGCATGTGTCTTGTAGGTGATCACACACTATAAGGGGAAGAAAATTGGCTCTAATGGAACAGTTGTTTCTGTGTTTTTATTAATTAATTAATATTTTATATAATGCTGGTTCAGTCTTCAGTGATGATCTAGACTGTAATGATTCAGCCTTTAAATTCTCTTGCACAGACCCTACTCTCCATACCCAGTAACTGAAGGACTATTGCTGGCCCCTTGCTATGAAAGGCTTAAATGCATGGGATAAATGAGCCTTGGAGAGTAATGCCTGCAGAGTGTGGTACTTTAAACATACAACATAATTCACTGATCAGGTAGCAAAGGTGATGTCTACTACTTTGTGGGTTTTTGCTTCATACTTTCCTCTCCTTCATAAGCAGAAAACTGTAACAGATGTATGTATAAACAGGGAGCTTGAAAATGAATCAATCACCTTTTTCAGCAGAAGCTGATAATATGAGGGATATAATATTGCACATGGTCTTATCAAACTTCATCTCTGGCTAGCAGCATCTATGTGGCATTCAGTGCCCCATCTGTTTGCTGTCTGAGACATGCAGGGATGAAATAGTGAAGACAGAAGATCACTGGAAACAGTCTTTAAGTTCTGTCTGGGGCTGTTGGTTATCTGTAACCTCACCAGTGAAAGGTATTTTTAAGTATGTGAAAGCTGTATTGTAGTCACTAAGGAAAGAATGAAGACATTGAAGCAAGGTGTATGTCTGTTGCTAAGGGAGCAATGACTTCTTGAATTTCTAAAAACACAATTTCAATGTTGTATAGAGAGGCTGTGCAAATCAGACATTAATATGTTGTCACTAGGAACTTAAAGCATTACTTTTTTTTCACAGAGAAAGAAAAAGAAGATCAAGAAAAGCAGGAGAAGGAGGAGCAAGAGAAAACTGTAGAACATACTTCTGTAAAGGAAGCAGACAAAACCAGCCGTACAGGACGACGTCCAAGTCGAAGTGCCTTGTCCAGTCGTAATGATCGAAAATCAGCCAAAAGTCCCCAAAGGACAGATGCACCAAAGGAGAATAAACATCCATTTGCTCTGTATGGGTGGGGAGAAAGACAGACGGATACTGGGAGCCAGAAAACTCACAATGTCTGTGCTTCTGCTTCAGTGAATGAAGTAAGTAAGAGCTTCTGTTTCATTTAAAGGCAGTGACTACATAGTGCCTACAGATGTCTTAATAGCTAGGTAAAACTTCTCAGGGGTCCCTTTTACTTGAATGTATGGAGATTCCAGCAGTAGATCCTAGCAATAAACCTGAAGAGTCTTGAGATGTCCAAATAAGAGGTCTTTACTGTTGGATTGGAAGCTTCCCAGGTTTGACAAATACTTTCAAGTTCTAATTAAAACTGCCTGATCTGTTTATGGCTGTTACAGTGTTACCAGCAAAGTTGGCTGTTACAAAAGTATTTCTGCATTCTGAACTTCCTAAGAAGAGAGGAGCAGGCAGTTAACACCAGGCACCCCATAGCAGGCAGACACAGCACTGGGGAAGTGCTTGTGCTGTGAAAGAGTGACTTTTGCTGGAGCACTTCCTAGACTAGGAGCCTCACTGAGATGGTACAAGTGCTTCTCTGCTAAGATGTCTTGTCTAGCAGCCTATTTTGGTGGCTTGCCAGTAGGAGATGTTGCTTGCAGCAGAATGGTCTATCAGATGGCTGATGGATTACAGGGCTGGTGTAAATATTACCAAAATAACACAAATTAAATTCATGTGGCCATGGACAGCACCAGGATTCTGCTGTGTTTCCTAGCTTAGAAACAGCAAAAGAAGTGTTTTAACAGATCCATTTCTTTCTTCTCTGTAAATCTCCTAAGCTGGTAAAACACAATCATTAATGCATCCCTGCCAGTGTCTTGTTATCTTACTGCTAATGTAGAGTCTGAGTCTGTGACACAAGATACCTGAAGATTGAGGTGGGAGTGGTTGTGCTGTGCAAGATGGAGCTGGCCTTTGATGGGCTGTTTTGGGAGGGATTTGAAGCCCAGGCTTTTGCTTCCTGGACAGCTTAAACCTTTGACCCAAAGGAGGAATGTAGGCCTTACAGCTTTGGAAAGAAGCTGCCTTTCCTGATAATGGACACTAATGCTAATTTGATAAACTTTGGTCAGTGCACAAAATAGTTGAGTGGTGCTTTATGTTGAAGCCTAGAAGAGGCTGAAGTCTCACATAAGCAGAATTATTTATATTTTATCTTAGACATCTAATATTTTTTACACTAGAAACAGTAATGGAACACCTCAGTTCTGGTCTTGAGTTTGGACTGAAAAGGCAGAACATTTCTGAAACTCCCAATTATGCGTTGTTTTGTCACTGAGGATGTTTCTTTATGTAGAAGCTAACTACTTACTGCCTGCTGAGGTTACTTTTTCTTGCACGTTTGAAAGGTGCTGCTTACCCCTTATTGAGATGGGAGATAGGGTTTTCAATCTGGAGACAGATGCAAACAAACATAGAAACTGGCTCTTCACATTTAATTTTGGTGGAAATATGATAATTTATTAATATAAAAATGTATGTAATTGTGTGCTCAGCACATTGTTAAAAAGGAAGATATTTAGTCTCTAAGGGATCTCTTGGGTTTGGTCTTACTAATATGACTTAAGTTTTAAGGGATGCTTAGGCATATTGAGAGTGATTAAGATTATTAGTGACAGAAATAGAGAACTGAAGTTTTTAGAATACATCTGAGTAAGACTGAAACATTCAAGATTTTTGCAATAATTTAATAGTTGGAAGTGTGAAAGATAATGCAGAACAGAATTTGAAGCACTTCTCATAAAAAAAAAGGAATCTGTGTTGAGTTAGTGGTACAAATTAGAGAAGAAAATGTAACCTTGCTCACAATCTGTTCTTCAAGATGGGGGACTGGGACAAATAAAAAGTGAGCCTCATCATTCCTGTGGGGTTCCTAGGCTGTTCTCCTTCCGTAATACTAACTCTGGTCTTTTAGATTCATGAATCTGCCCTACGAGCAAAGAACAGGAGACAAGTGGAGAAAAGGAAGCTCTCTCAGAGGCGAGTGCGCTCAGCAGAGGCACAAAACACTTGGCGAACAAAGCCCTCCCCACCAGACAACCCCTGGATGACAGAGTACATGAGATGCTACTCAGCAAGAGCTCTCTGAACCTGGATTCCCTTAGGCATCCTCAGAAGAAGTTACGCATATCAGGACACTGGTGCAAGGAACCAAACCACTTATGCAAGGTTTTTATAGGGAGTTTCCAGCTGTTAAAATATTTGTTACAATGTTTTTATCTTGGCTACCTACCTCACAGTGGGGTGTATCCTTGGAGCCATAACATTTGAAGAGGCTTTTAGATATAACTACCCAAACTTTTAGACAATTCCCCTTTTGGGAATTTTTCTAATGCTTCAGTTAGCTTGTTTTGAGGGTGGGAGGGTGAACCTTAGCATACAGGGAGTTAAAGCAAACACTTTTTTGATCATGGTTACAAATAATCTGTTTTCCCTTATTTAAAGTACAAGTCATGGGAGATGGTATTGGGGAAAGACTTCAAAGGAGTGATGGAGGTGCCTTTGTATTTATAAAACTATTTAACACTTTCATTAAAATAAGCATATGAAGACAGGCAACAGGAAGCCGGTGTGTCTGGTAACTAGCTTTAGTGTAGATGCTTTAGGCAGGCAAATACCAAGTCTGTACACAGCAACTTTAAAAACAACAACAAAAAATCCCAAACAATAACAACCTTGTTTGATTAGTGAATCTGCTGATGCTAACTTTTATCACGGTTTCTAAGGTCATTAGAATAAACCACTCATTTTCAGGGCAAGAAACAGCTACAGGATCATTTTGCTGTAGCTGTTCCTGTTGTACCAAATAACTAATGTAGACAATCATTATCTGATAGCTGCCACTCACTAAGCAGTTACTTGTTCTACAAATATAGTGCTGTACCACTGTACTAATCTCGTGGTCACACTTAGTCTGTACTTAATCATGTAAATGCATTTATTGAAGGAGAGGGCTGGCTCCTTTCTGGTGAGGTCTATTTTTAGCACTTCAGAGTATCTATTATGCTCAGTGGGGGTCAGAGTGCAATACGCATTCCGCTTGGAGGTATTATACAACTATATTGTTAAAGGGTTTAAACGTAAAATTTGTGTTGATAAAACTTGTAGATGACTTGCTGCCTCTCGAAATTGGTGCAGAACCCCTCACTTATGGGGGGGTGGGGAGGGGATAAGGGCTAGGGAAAGGAGGGGTGTATTCTTTAGTAAACAAGAACATATAATGAAGTTTGAACATTTTTGTTTTGTAGGTCCTACTTCTACATAGTAAGATAGTCATTGTGTTATCCTTGGTGGTTTTGTTTCTCTCAGGTGGCTGTAAATGATCTTTTTTTTTTTAGTTTGCTAACTATGCTTTAGGCAGATGATTGCTGTAATTGTGAGCTTCAAAGTTTTGTTCAGATGTGTTGTGCGTTAGTTACATATGCTGGTTATCTCAGTTTAATTGTTTTGAAGCTTGTGTGTTACAGGCTGGACATATTCCCACAGGAAGCATACCTGCACTTCTAGAGCAGAAATCTGCACTAGTTTTAGCTTCATTCCACAATCTCAGTGAGTAAGGAGGACTCTAGAATTACTATTGCAACAGAGTACACATGCTTAGTGAAAAATCTGATTGTGGTCTTGTATGAAGTAATTGTGCAAAGGGTCCAAGGACTGCTGCCTCCTAGTGTCTATTACATCACTAAAGGTTTCATTACTCATAATTTAAATTTTGTTAAAATGTCCTAGAATCCATGAAATTATAATCCGTTTTTATTTAACCAGCCTTTTAAGCATAAAGCTATAAAAATACAGACCACTCTTATTGAAGGCGACCTATTTAAGAACTTACAGCTTTTAAGTCTGGGAAAACACAGCATGATTAAGAATGTTTTATATGCAGCAAAATCCCTGTAGGGGACTTTGACTGCTAAGTAAACCATAGGCTAGAACTTTCTGAAACTTTAGAACAGTGCCCAAAACTGGGGACAACTACTCCGGAGAATGCCTTTATTCCATATGAGATTCTTTTGATTTCCTTTTATGCTGTGTTTTTCTCTTTAAATAACTGCTGTAAATATGCTTAGCTTGCTTCTGATGCTGTTGCAGTTCCAGAAGCCGCCCAAGCTTTGCACAACAGTGTCAAAGCACCAACTCAGTAGTGTTTAACAGCCTTATTCAATAAAATCTTGCCTGTTCCTGTTGCCCACACGCTTTGTAGGCTTGTGATGGATTGTGCCCTCAGTGCATTTTGTCACATTCAACAGTTTCCTTGACTGTGTAGGGCAAGACTCATCTTGCCATGCTTTTGAAGACAGCTTCTACATTTCTCTCTTCCCACAGGGAATGGAGGAGCCAGGATGACTATGTGCCTGCTTTAAGTACCTGTGTTTGGATAATATGTATCTCCCATTAGGTGTTTGTGTTTTCAATAACTATAGGAGGCCTAAGTGTCTTCTGCCTTGGATACTGGGGAACTAAAAACATCACCCACAGGCCTGCCCAGGTCTTCAAATGAGAATTTTCAACAGCATCAAGACTGCTGTATACTGAGGAAAATTGTCTAGTCCTAATTCTTATCTGGTCAAGAGCTGCTCCCCACAAAGACCACTTACTAAAAGACAGCAGATACACTAATAAGGTCTTGTGAGTCTTCATTGTGCTTTTTCAAATGATCTGTAGCCAAAACAATTCTGGGTGCTCTGTTGGTACTATCTGGGTTTAAGTAATACAATACCTGATGTGAGGGGTAAATTATTCTGCAAATCAGGTAGCCTTCCTGTATTTGGGTATTAATTGACTGTAAAGGTACTATTTTGCTTAGACTATATGAAATAGTATAGCTCTGATCACTGTAAGCTCTATGTGTGAAGTATTTGGTCTGGAAAACTGCTGGTGCTTTGATGTTAACAAATGGAAAGCCGACTGCATTGTAAAGCAGAACTTTCCAGATCTGAAAGCTTTAAGTATATTCCACAGATTCCTACAGGAGGTGGCCATTTGCTTCAAATTGGACTCACTGAAAAGTAGAAAACCTAGTGAATGTCTCCCTATAAATTAAGGAATTTCTAAATGTTGTCTTGCATGGACTCTTGAATTTAGCAAATTGGTGAACACTTCTCACTCCTGTTTTAGAAGTAAAACATTTTGGTAAGAACACAGTAAATACTCAATTGTCCAAAATCTTAATTAAAATGACTGTTTATTCCTTTGTTTCTGGAAGTACTTAGATAAGTGAAGCAAGAGTTTTACAATGTGTAATGCTGCAGTTTAACTATAGTGTTGTGAAGACTAGTGTTTACAGTGTAAAATGTTACCATGAAAACTGCAAAAGAATGTCCTGTAAAATACAGTAGCATGCCTGTTCAGTCACTGCTGTCACATCTTTGCAAGTATGAAATACAGACTTTTTCACAGGAAGCTGAGATAGTCAAGGTCATAGCTAAACTTAGAGCCAACCTTAACAAAACTGAGGAACAGTTTCTGGTAAGAATTTTATCCAGGTAGCACATGCAAATTTAAATTGAATTTCTAACACAGAGGGAAGTGTATCTATTCTCACTTTTATGGCATAATGTAGTGCCACTGAAATATAAAGGCCTCTCTGACTTTTTTTTAAACTGTGATAGGGACCAAATGCTAGCAATCTGAGGGCCTAATGTATGGTAACCTGGATGTTCCAGTTTATTTTTCAGCTCAGTTAGTGCACTCAGCAGCAAAGCCATAAATGGAGCCTGACTCAACACCTTGACAAGTAGCCCCATGAAATTAGGGGAACAAGTGAATGGGAAGCTGCCTCAGCTATTGTTAGCACTGAATTCACTTTAAAAATAATAGGGAAATACCATCTAAGCTTGAAGCAATATGTGTTTTTTAAGGTTTTTAAACAGTATTTGTTTTTAATGCCTCTGTATTGTCTGTTTTAATAGTGTAGTGTCAACTTGTACATGTGAATAAAATGAATGACACAAAGTGCCTGGACTGTTTGTACTGTGCTTTTTGGGATTTCAGGTTTTTTTTTTTCCCCTTACAGGATACTTTAGTTCCTGCATGCAAACTGTGGCTTCTGCTTGTCCCAGGTAGTCTCTCCTGGAATGTAAGTGACAGGCTTCTATAAGATTGGGTATGAAGTTAGATTACAGTTACCACTCCAGCCTCTTATGTTCCTCCTGTAACTCTCACAGAGATTCTTAACATCCTTTCCTGACCTGAATCACTGTTTTTGCCCTACTATGATACGAAAAAACCACAGCTGTACTAGCTATCTTAAATGCTATGCCTTTAAGAATATAAATGTAAAGCTTTGGAGGAAAAAGGACAACAGAGAGAAAACAGGAAGCTGTATCACTATGAACAGGTATACTCATGCAAACAGGAAAAAATAAGCTTTTAAAAGCTGACTACGCTGAGGTTCTCTATGCCATGGATTCTTCAGTAAATGAATGAGACTATTTTTACTGAGGATTTACAATGTATTTCTTGAGATTTTTATAGTGTTAATTCTTCCAGCATATAAAGTATAACGGAAATGAGGTATACAGACTAATCAGGTTTTTCTATGGCATTTGATTTTTACAGGTCTTAAGGGAACGCTTGAGCTGTACTGCAACACTTATTTGAATATAAAAAAAGGATGAGGCAACTGTGAATTCTATGTGAGTTTCCAAACAGTCATGTTATTGACTTCACTTAACAGATAAAGCTTGTACAAGTACACAGGATTAACTGGAAGAAAATCACAGAATGTTCTTTATTTGGTGCTAGATACAAGCAGTAAATGAAGTAGTGTAGGCCAACAGACTCATTAAAAGGCAAGACACAGGCTTTAATAAGACATTTAAATCTCTTAATGGGCTGAACAGCTAAAGCTCCACATCCAATGAAACCTCAGATATAGGTATTTCATGTAAAACTCCCACCTATCTTGCTTTGGTAAAGAATTTTACCCTGAAAACATACATAGCCTATTTATGACTTACTGTTCAGGTGAGCTAGGTTTCAACTATAATGCCAAAGCTTGAAATATACTCCAGGGCTGATATTGGAATGAAGTTTATTTTTAGAAATACAACTTGGAGGAGCAATAGTGAACAATAGAGTTTGCACTGCTGAGAGCTATTGCTTCCAACAGTATTTCTCTAAGGAGTTGCAATTTTAGAAAATTTCTTTTTAGAATGTCAGCAAGATATGCAGCATAAAAGGCTGAGACACTACAAAACATGCACATTAACCAGGTTAATGTGTGTACAGTAGGAGTATACATTAAAAAATGGTAAAAACATGTCCAAACTCATTATAATGACACTAGTCTTTCCTTCCAGGGAGGAAGGGGACAGCTTTAATAGTTACTGAAAGAATAAAACTGCTTACTGCTTTTTAAACCAGAGACACTTGACCAAAATGATCATAAGAACCAAGTATAAAAGAGGCCTTGTGTGTAAAAGGGACAGAAAGAAGTAGAAGAAAATCCCTGTGAAACCCCTGAAATTTCTATTTATAAGCAACAGTCCTATGCTCCTTTCAACTGCTACTGTAATAAGGGAAAGAGGTTTTGATCAATAGCCAACACCCCTTCCACCACTCTAACAGTGACAGGAGAGCAACCTTCAGCTCTGCTTGTGCTGTGTCAGTGCTCAGCTTTAGTCAGTGTGCTAAGAAACCTGACTGGGCTGTGGAATGGTATGTGGTGGAATAGACCACCTGGTACCTCATCTTTTCCCAGCATTCCAGAACTGTTTGGGGTTTTGGCATCAACACCCTCCTCAGCTCTGGTGGAAAAGGCATCCCAGTTAATAATTGACTATTTGGACTGGTGGAGGAGACAGCTCCAGAGGACTTTTGGTAAGTATTTGCAGTTGTGAGAGCCAAACTGAACTGAGCAAGTATTAAGACAGGTAAGTTTCTTTGGAGTTCTCTGATGTTCTTGAAAATACAGTTATGCTCTTTCAAAAAACACTTCACACTCTTACCAGGAAGAGAATACCATTGGGAATAATTGTTATTGGTTCTGTAACAATTCCAATCCTAAATACAATCAGAGGAGTGACACAACATGAAAGTTTTTGGACCCAACAGCTTTTTTAAACCTAAACTCAGGCTTTTCAAGAACAAAGCATGCTTAATTCCATTTAATTCAGAAACAACCTAAGGTGCATACTTTTCAGATAAGCATCTATTTGAACCAAAAATGTCAGGACAAAGGGAATAAACAGAACTCTGATTTCATGAAAGATGGTATAGCTCAGTGTAGCATTCTTGCTCTGCTCTTGTGCTTTAACTTGCCTTTTCCAACATGACATATCAGGATACAGAAGTATGGGTCATAACCACACATTAAGAACTGATCCTGTCAACAGCTTGTTAGAAGGTGGCAAACTGAGTAGGAAAAAATAAACCAACAACCTCTCACTGACAGTTGCCAGTGGTTTTATAATTCAGGTTGTAAATACAAACTATTGTGCAACAAATGTGACAAAGCCTATCTCAGTTAAATTTGTTTATATGATAAAAAAATAAAATATTAAACTGCTTATAGTGCAACATTCTAATAGCATACATAAGTATACCATGCTTTGTAAATTTACTATTACATTATTTACAGTACATTGCAATGCTTTAAACTAGAGGTGACAAAACAAAAACAGGTAATGGAAAACATTTACATACAGGTATGAACCTTAATATTGTCCACCAAATTATCCTGTTCACTTTGCAGACTTGTGTGTTGTGCACATTCCTGCCCCCTACTACAGGATACCTTTATGTCAGTGGTCTGCTCTGCTTGTAGATAGTGGAAAGATGTTTTTAAAAACTGCATAGCCTTCAAGCTTTTCTGTTTCTTCAAACACCATTTGCAAGGACAGCTATAAAATACATAAGAACTCTATTAATTACCCATATCTGATCAATCTGAAATCTGACTCTCGAAATAAGATCAGTGAATTTTCATTTCTGTAGAGCCATACCAAAGCTGAACCAAATTAAAGCCCTTTTCTAGCAATCTCTTAGTTGAAGAATGGAATTTTAGAAGAAAAAAGCAGTTCAAGGATTCATTATTTAAAATTCTGGGCTTTAATTGCGAGCTAAGCTCCCAGAACACAGGGAAAAAAGATGAGAATGTAGAATTATGGTGCTGCCTTATTTAATGTTCCATAAACCTTCTGCTGTATGTACTGTTCAAGCTGATGAATGAATATAGTAAAAGTGATGCAGGAACTATGCCTGCAGTACTTATTTGATATCACTGTCCTAGTACTAGAGAAATAATGCTTAATTATACCAGAATAATTAACTACACAGGGAGAAAGGACTGTACTAAGAACCACTACATATTGCAAGGAGTTATGTAAAAGCCAGTAACTAATGAGAAGTGTCTTAAGGACAACTCTCTTCTAAACATAAGAAAGACTAACCACAGAGCTGTTCTTAGGAGTTTATGTGACTTATGTCTCTTCTCCTAAAGGGAAAAATTCTTTCCTCACTTTCTCTGAACAACATCTTTGGAAGAATTTTAAAACACTGCACACCTGTTTTCTAGGCTGCAACAGCCCCAGATGAATTACTTTAGATTACAACACTGCTTAAGCAGCAAATAACTACTATTAGCTTGTTTACATTTCTGCTAATAGCAGAGAGGAATCAGAATAACTTCAGGCTGCTTTTAGGTAGGGGCAAAAGTCAGTGTAAGTTTGAAATTCAGTGTTGTCTTTAATTTTTGAGTCTCAGTGTTTAAGCCTCATTTTCAGAAAAGACTTTATAATAGCTTAGGACAATATACTGTATCATACATTTTGTGAATGCTTACTTCTACTGGTATTTCTTCCCAATGCAAAAGAACTGATGCACTTTGTCTGCAGTGCATTAGGCAGCTATTAGGGCCAGGAATAGAGAATTTTAAAATGCTTTCCCCAGCATTACTAAGATTAAGCTAAGATTTAGAAATACTTCAGTAAGAGCTCTAGTCTTCCCAGCAGATGAGTGAAAAAAACCCCAATCCATTCCATTGTGCATTGTTTCAACAGATTCTCTGTAACTTTACAGGCTAACTGTGAAAAAGCCAAGCACCCAATACAGCACATTTATGAAATATGCTAGTTTGCCCACCATCCCAAGATTTTTGTAGCCTTACCTTCTGTATCTAAAATAAGTATTTGGGATTTTGTGTTTTGTTTCTCTAACACCCACATTCTTGAGCACTTTGTGCTTGTGCTCTGCGTGGTGATCTCAGCTGTCTCAAGGCAGCATCTCCATACTGAATACCTGAGCCCATTCTTTCTGGATCCAATTCTCCTGATGAGAAACAAAATGGTCACAAGAACATAGATAACGTACAAATAATACATCCTAAATTAACCATTAACATTAGATTAAAGAAAAACAATAATTATATTCTAATCTATTTATGGAGAGATTATCTCAATTCTGCCTGCTTTTAGGCGATTTCAAACCTGAATCATTTTCTCCTCTAATTTAACCATATGCTCTTGACCATGATGACAAAGCAATCTGTCTCAGAGTTAGGCTGCAAACAAAAAATGCATTTGCACTACCTTGAGCAAAAGAAAGGTCTAAAATGTTTTCTGTGAATACAGTTTAAAACTTCTGGATTTCAGTAGCTCATAGCAAAGAAAACAGTACTGCAGATACCAAGCCAAACAAAAATCTGATAGAAGGATTTTGAAAAGAACTGCTCCCCAGGGAAAATGATCAACCTTTCCAACTTCTGGTATCCACTTCTGCCTACTTCATACCCTGTGTCTTCAGAACTGTTCTTATGGCTGTGTGGTGGTCTGGCCAAGAGAGACCTCCATAAGATACTTAGAGTCTCCATTTTTGCATGATTCAATGGCTGTGTGCTGACACAAAAACGCCAGGAGCAGTTCACAGAAAATAAGACTTAATTCTGTGGTGGTAGTGCCTCTTTAAAGCAGTCATCAAACTATAGTATCTTGAAAAACTATACTATAGCTATACTTTCTTTTTTCATTTGAGTTTTGATTTTGTTTAGGTTATTTTTGTTTTGTTTAAAATGAAATCTGCTGTTTGGCATTGATTTGATGCAGTAATCAGAAAACTCCTTTGAACACATACTATCATATTATTTTAATCTACAGATTTGTGTTTGGCATTGGAAACTTTTAATTAGAATCTGAGACAGACTTTTCAATATGGCCAATACTTAAAACTTTAAAGATATCAAGCAGCTAGAAAAAAGAAAAACTGGAATGCAAATTAGCTGTAATGATATCTGACACACAGGAGCCTGTCTCCAGCAGAAACCTTCCCACTTGTGTTGAGAAGGTTCTGGTATATTTCTAGATCTGCAAAAGTAAAAATGATTTCAACTGAGGGGCAGAGAGGTCACTTCAGAGAAACAGTTGCTAGGAAACATCCCTGAAATTTTTAGTATTACTGTTCATATTCTCTTGAGTGTATTTCCCATTACATATGAGAAGCAGAATTTAAGTTATTACTGCCCTGATATTAGGTTTTTATTCTGGACTACAAAAACTGTCTAATGTCAGGCTTGGTATTTATAGGGATGCAGCAACCCACAGAACACAGAACCTACACTCAGACCTGACTGAAGATAAAGAGGTCTAACCTACACTCAGACCTGATGTTAAGGTAAACAACACCCACAATTCACACCACCACCCCTTTCTGGATAGACAGATCTCACTTAGACATCCATTCCTATTAAAGCACATGAGAGGCATCAAGAAAACAAATAGGTTATTTTAGCAAAATGAAATTTTTGGGTTTTTTGCTTTAATTCTATTAGAGGACTTTGAATGGTGATATTTCGATGTGCACTTTTGTTCATTTTCAGATAAAAGATTCTATAAATATAAAGCTTAATTTACCTGATTCAATTTTATTGAGTATTTTCCTTGCACACTGTACAAAGGCCTCTTCAACATTTTCCCCCGTTAGAGCACTTGTTTCCAAGAACATCAGCTCTACATTTGACACCAAAAAAAAAAAAAAAAATCCTCAAAACAAGTCTGGAATAGCAGGTATAGTAATTCAAAACATGAAAGCCTGGAGCAATAAAAATATTCGTACAGAGATCTACAGTCAAAAAGCATGGTCCAGAAAAACTTGATAGCAAAACCACAAAAAACATCCTCTAAAATTTACTCAGGCACCCTAGAAAGCTGGAGTACAAAGATAATCTGGGCTATGCATGCAAAGTTGTGCTTGAAACCGAATGTCATACAGTTTCCTATTAATGGAGGTTACATGCAAAAGCAAAGCCAGTAACCAGAGCTAGTAGAAAAGACTAATTGATTTATAAAAGCAAAACCAGATTTTGCTGATGGTAGGACTGCAGCACAGAAGCTCAGACCAAGACTGGCTTTAGCTGATACAGATTCACATCCTCAGACTGGAAATTCTGAATACTACAGACCAGATAATTGTTGTCTGGATCCATGCCCTGCACTGAACTCAGTTTTCAATGAGTAAAACTCATTGCTTCAAACTGCAGCACACCCCATACAACTTTGTATGTTATCTACAAAGTCTTTAAGATGCTGAAAACTGGGAATTAACGTCCTTCAAACCAATTTTCTCCTCAGCTGTTTGGAGACAAGGCAATACCTGAAGTTGTATTACATTTCCTACAGAATATATCTCAACATAGAGGGTATTCTTAAAGGAGCAGCTGTGAGTGGAAGAACCACTGCTAATGAGACTTAAGTAGTACATGTAGTTTTCACTGCAGGCACTGCCTCTCTGGGCCTCAGGTACTGAAAGAACTCTTCTGTAGACAGGGTACAAAGTACAGCCTAACTGCACAAAAATGTAAATGATCTGAAGGACTACACATCTTTGAATGCCACATGAAGGTTTTGTACTACTTACCATTTTCCTGTGCAAACCGGGACGCTTCTAAAAAAGTGACTTCACGATCTGCATCAAGATCCTTTTTGTTTCCACACAGTATTATCACAATATTTTGACTTGCTAACATTCTTGCATCCGTCAACCAATTAGTAAGTGCATTGTAGGTTTCCCGGCTGTGCAGGAAATGAAATAAGTCCTTTATTAGGATACGCTAATTCTCATTAACAGATCACCAAAACAAAATTCAGACAGCAAATCTGTGTTTGTGGCAAACAAAATGCTGGTAGTCAGGCAAGGCACCTACACATCTCAGTGTGCCAGTGATGAACTGGGAAGAGTATCAGATTCCTTCATGAAACTAATGAAAGCTTGAGTTTTTAAAAATAAAAATTAAATTATTCACAATATATAAACACACAATAATAAAATACTGTGTTAATGTGAAAAGCTAAAATTTTAAGCTCTTATCCAGTTTTAACCTTTTGTGCATGACATTTTGGGATAACAGAATGAGATACTGTTCCACTTGGAATTCAATGATACTTAAATTACCAGTGGGACTGTAAGAATTTATGAGGCTTGTGTAGATGTGCATGCCTGAACTTTCACACTGGTGTCAGGACCTACACTGCAGGCAGCCATCCTGCACACACCACTTGCCATTGTAGCAGTGGTCAGGGAGAAAGCTTTCAAGCAGTAAAAATGACAGATGACTCCAGGTGACCTTAAGCACAGAACACAGATTTCAAAGCTTGTTGAGAGAATCCTTCACTCACAGAACAACAAGCAACAACCATTAACCAACCCAAAACTCATCTGATAAACACCAGTCAATGGTGGCAGGAAGAATGTGAACACATGTAATGGTAAGGAGTTTTATTGGCTGTCTGTAATATTAAAACTTTGAAAGATGCAGAAAAAACAGAATTTTGGCCTACAGTTAAAGAATGTGTAGGCAGAGCTATGTTCTCCAGAGGATAACCTTCTATTCCAGCACACTGATCAGCAGTTTCCACAAGAAAGGGTGCACCATCTTGCTTAAGGGTGGCTGAAGTCCATGCTTGTTTCTTTGGCAAGGCTTGCTAAGCCAGTGGCTGTATGCAGTCCACCATTATTAGATCAGCGACTGGGGGGCTGATCCCCACAAATTTGTGTAACCCTTTAGGATTGTTCACATCTGACATTCACAAAATCAAGTGAATGTTCACAAGCAAGTTCCAAAGCTTAAATACACACTGAAACAGAAGTACTTCTTATACTTACTTCCTTTTCTTCCTGTCCAATCTCGATTAGAGCATTAGGTACTTGGGGAGGAATCATTGTGCATTACTTGGATCTGGCAGTCTATGAGCAAAGGAGATGCTGGCGTTCTTACCTGGTTATATCATAGACAAGCAAAGCACCTGCAGCCCCTCTGTAGTAACTCCTTGTTACAGACCTGGAATAGAATTACAAATACACATTACTGTGGTGCCTTCATTGCTTAAAATCTGGGTTAAAGATATAACACAATCTGTATTATGAAACAGAATTCTCATTTACGTATTTAAACAAAACATGTTTTTTACACAGTGCTATCAGCTGTGCAGCAGCAGACTAATTGCAACCACGATTTTGATGAAGCACTTTGATTAAATATAGCTGTATGAGGATTCTCAGAGTCCATTATGACCCACGTGGTGTTGAAGGTGCACAAATCATCATAATACATGACCAGATACAGAACTGGAGGCTGATATCTAGCCAACACACTGAAGAGACCTTGTTAATGAAGACTATATATCACAGCCCAGCTTTATTTAGTCAGAAGTATTATCCAAAGGACTGGTCTGATAGAAGACATTAACTGGATTGCTGCCTAAAACTCAGACTTCTACCAGCACATTCACCCTTGTAAACCAAGCCCTCTCCCAAAACAAAGAGACTTCAGATATATACTCCATCCCCACAAAATATATTAAAAGAAGTGATGTCCTATTTGATGGTGAATGTACCCAGGAATCCATTAGATTTTTACTGAGTTTGACCCATGCCTCAGATGTAGAACACTTAAAATATAGCATTAAAAGTACACTGATTGTTATAAGCTGACAAATTGTTTTTTCTCTAAGAAACTTAAGATATCTCAGTCATTCTAGAAATGTATTTACCCCAATGAATTTGACTGATTTTTTCCTTCTCTAATTAAACTATATGTAATTATATTGTGCAATTGTTTCCAGGTAGATGTTGAACAGCTTACAGCTTCCTGACATTTACTTATTCTAATCAACAGAAGGTCTCCTAGAGTTAAGTGCATACTCATAGTTAAAATAGTTAATTATGAATTCGGCTGGTGACAAGATTTTAGCTATCTATTCCACTCATATACCTTAACAGAAAATACCCAATGAAAGAAAGGGCAGAAACTCAGACCCTGCAAGGCAGCACTGCTCTACCGATATCAACGGATCTGTGTCACTGTATCCAGGTTGGAAGGTTAATATGAAAGCGGACAAACAATTCCACTGACCAAAAAGCTTTGCCTGCTTACAAGAAGGGATAAATAACATCCACCACTCACAGCAGCAATTGTAATAACAATAAAATGGCTGAAAAGCATACCTGAACCGCTCTTGTCCTGCTGTATCCCATATCTGCAATTTTACATATTTACCACCAACATTTATGATCTTTGAACCGAATTCCACTCCTATAGTATGATTTGAGTCATCTTTGACTATAAAAAAAGAAAGAAAACAAAACTTATTTGAAGAATATTTAGAGTGAATAGTTTTTACATAAAACAATTTAGATATTATCAAAAACTCCTCAGTGTTCAAGTTGCAAACTTCCTGAACCACCAAATTCATTGCGGCTCATAAGCTCACTGCCACCATACAGAAATGATTGTTCTTAGAATTTTTGACAGTTTAGTCAAACTTACTACAAGAAAGACCTGCTTTCAATAATTTCCAGTTCACTTTAATAAGTGGCAAAATACTTTTTGTAGATTTTTTCCCAACTGTGTTTTCTAATACTTTGATGCCATTTAAAATTAAAATTAATGAGAATGCACACAGTCTTGACTATGAATATGCAAGAGCCAATTATTTAACGTGCAAAGTTAAGATAGTTCCTCTATGTATGCTCTTGATATCACAGAATCTCAGCAATTTACAGCTGCCCTTACTGGAAGCAAGGGCTTGTTTCAAGTTCACTCAGAATCAAGCCATGTTCCTTAGTGCTTACACATCATTATCCTTAAGTATTCACCTTATCAAGAGATAAGGTGAATTACTGTTTGGTTGAGAAAGACAACAGACACCCTAGATTTACTAAGGTTTCTAAATGTGTATTATTTTTGTTTAATCTTGATGCCAAATGTACAATCCAATAGGAATTTTTCTTTTATGCTATCTGTTAATCTCTGAATAACATTCACAATTCAATCTCTATCAGTATTTATCACAGACCACAGTCCTTAACAAAGAAAACAGAGTTACTATTTATTTTGAAAGATGCTGCAGGCTTTCTAAATCTACTCAAGCAATTCAGCTGTTCTTTAATTATTTTTTCTAAAATATCCAAGTCTCTACTATATATCCAGGGAATCTTGCAGCTGCAAATTATACCTCTCACAGAACTTAAGTTTACTTTCACCAACATCTTGTTATATTTATTTAACAGAGAGTAAAGCTCTATATTAGACTTTAGATTAAAGACAAACAGTAAGCAATAAGAATTTACAGCATGGTTCTGAACATAATTCTTTACTAAAATTCTCACCTACACAAATAAGAGAATTAGGGGCGCTTCCCAACCAATGATAGATACTTATGTAGGCAGAGCCTTTACCTCTGGTACAAGGTGATGGAGAACTCTTATTGTCCTTCATATGTACTTACATTTCTTTTCAATAAATTGGTGCAGCAAGCAGGATTTCCCAGTTCCAGCATTTCCTATGACCAAGAACTTAAACAGGAAATCTGAAGATTGAAAGAAAAAAAAAAAGCTAAATTTTAGTATGGACTCACATTTTTGTGACAAGATCAAGCTCACAAGCCAGCTGTGAGCTTTACAATAACAGCTACTCTTGTAACTGTTATTTCAAAGAGAAGGGAATAGATGACAAAAATAGCAAAATAGCAATAAATCTGAAGAATTATCCAGTGTCTGCAATAGTGATGTTACACAGCAAGAACTAAGAATTCTTCTTTATGGAGAGGCAAGAAAGACAAAACAAAGCAGAAATAGCTGAATCTGCGTTCAGCTAAAATAGGCTCAAGCACAGGTAAATGGTTGGCTTGTATTCCTGTAATGTGTGTTAAGAGTGTGTAAGCAATTAACTATAGTCAACATAAATATACAATGATAACATTTCTCAAAATCTACAACTCTAGAGAGGAGTGGTTGAGGGTTTGTTTTTTTTTTTGGTGATTTTTTTTGTTGTTTAAAATTTACATTTATTTGAACTTCTCTATTAACAGTTTAATACTTATACTTTGTTTTTAATCCTTGTACAGCTGGGACAACCACAGCATTTCTCTGTAAAATTTAGACTGAAGAAATAATTTTTATTCTGAGATGCCTAGTTTCACATTTCTTCCACATGTTAGATTAATATACATGTATTTCTGTTACCTATTTATGAGCCATTTATATCAATGTTCCTTGGAAATACACATTTTCAAGATTTATGGCCCATTTCTATTGTTTCAACAGTTACATAAAATGCTTTAATGCTACCACCACAAATCTGCTTTCAGTTTTCCTAAAGACTGAAGAAATCTTCCCTGTCTTACAGCTCTCAAAAATGACAAACTGATTAAAAAGCTTACAACTGTTTCCCCTAACATACTGCCACCAAAGCAACCTTTACAGCTCATGCAAGATTCCCTATTTTTCTACTAGCAGCAGATTTTTTACTCTTTATTGCACAGTTTGTCTAAGAAACTGAGCAGGTCTCCAGAAGACATCTGTTAAGCATGCACGGAAAATTACTTAGTTTGCAATAATAACAAAAATTTGTTAAGATGTTCAAAGCTGTCAAGTGGGCTACATGGGTATTGGCCCAGGATATTGTGGAATAAAAAGAAAACAAAATTATGCTCAGTAAATCAAAGAACTGATAAAATCCTCTACCAGTATTGTAAATGTGGGCGAACTTGATGGGAAGAAATGATGATGTCTGACTCAGTTCAGAAGGCTGAATGATTACTTTATTATAACTATACTATAATACATTAATATACTATATAAAGGCAACACTAAAACTACAAACCTACTTGTTCTAACTACCATCTCTAACTTACACACAACTTGTGACCCTGTTCTCAAGAGTCCAGACACAGGTGGATTGATTTGGCCATCAGGCTCAAACAATCTCACCAGAATCCAATCAAGCAATCACCCCAGGTAAACAGTTCTCCAAACACATTCCACATGGAAAAACAAGGAGCAGAAATAGAAATTGTTTTCTCTGTCTCTCTGTGCACCTCTATGAAAAATCCTGAGAGAGGGAGAAATGTCCATATGACATACCAAGACCTCATTTGAGTACTTAAATTTCAAAAATCAAATTTAAGATGCACACAGATCTATGTGCTCATTCCATTCCATGAAGCAGTTACTTGTAATGGTATATCATAAACAGTCCCTAGCAATGGCAAAACAAATAAGCAAGTTTCTCAAAGGCCAAGACAGGGCTCTGAGTCCTGGAAATGAGTACCATTCTTCATCTTCACCCATCTTCTGGATTTTATTCATATTTAAAATGAGGTAATGTTTTACAAAAGATTTTTGGTTTTTTACATTTTGCCATTCTTGTTTGAAATGCTGTAACAGGCTCAGAATCGATTCTGAATTTTACCCTTCTCAGAAGACTGCTGTTTCTTGCTCACAAATATGACCATTTACATGCTCAAGACTTTCTGTTCCAAAATCCTTTCATTTGTCACGCCCCCACCCAGCTGCTCATGCTTTCTGGATTAAAAAAAAAAAAAAGTTACAAAAAGGATTTTTCCTCAGGTTGTGAAAAATTTGTTAACTCCTGTAAAGAAAGGCCCTTCATGTTATATCAACTGCAAAACAGGCTGAAGCTGAGAACCCTTCACTCTATCAAGTCTTCACTGTTAGCATGAAAACCCAGATAGATATCAAAAATAGCCCAAAGTGTTAGGATAAGAAAACAATCATCTCAAAGAAAGCCAAGTTTCAACTTTCATGGATCAAATATCACTGGTTAGCTGCCTTTTACATAATTTTGTATATTTAAACTACTGTGTGTATGTATGTGTATAACCTCACTGGTTATTTCAAAGTACCGCAAAATGAAAGTTATTCTGAGACATAGACACATTTAAAACAATCTGTTTCAGATTCTGTCAATTTTCCAAAAATAAATGTGAAATCCAATTAATACTGGTTCTGCTTTGTACCTAGTGAATGCTGTTTGAGATTTTCTCCTTAAAAACAATATTAAAATTCATGTATACCTTCCTTTTTCTCCAACAGAAGACTCGTATTATGGACAGTAGTACAACAGCTACTGCAAACCCAAACCAGGGAAAGACTAAAACCAAAATTTTATTCCCCCACTAATTTGCACTGTAACTGCAAGCTCTGGTTGTCAAATGTGGCTCAGGAAAGCATATTTGTGCAACCCACAAACCTACACTGAGCAGCAAATTTAACACACTGCTCCCTTCTGCACAGGCAGGCTGCAGGCCAGTCAGGCCTTGGGACAGCCATGTCGCTGCCAGGCACTGATCTGGAGGAGCATCAGAACAGCAATTTTCCTCAAGGTGTTTTAAGTTGAGGTGCTTTATATTTTAATCTGAAAGCAACAGTGCTATTTGGGATTTTATATTAATGTCTTTAAATTGATAATATATTTTAGCAACACTTCGTAATAGACTCCTAATTTCTATCCAGATTCTACTGTGCCAGACAAATTTAAAAGAGACTCTCTCCTACAAATAAATCACTTAGATGCCAGTTCAATGCCTACTTACTTAGTAGACAAAAAAAAAAAAATCTCACAAAATAGCAAATGGGCTTTTTAAGATGAAACTTGAAACTAGTCACAATTCACTTTTTCCACTGCATGAAAATAAGAGAAATGTGTTTTATTCCACCAAACTCGGAGAAATGTGTTTTAGTCATAAAATGACTATGCCAGCCTTCTAACAAAAAATATAAAACCTTTCTGCACCAAAGGCAGCAATGTTTCCAAATACATGTACACTTAAAGACACTGTCACCTTCATAAATATAACTATGCTTCTATCCTTTTAAACTGCAAGTCTATGTAAAAAAAAAAAAAAGCTTTTACACTTATGTTATCAGTTTATCCATGAGCACTGGATAACATGGTTCAGGAAATATGGAATACTCTGCATAGTTAATCAACTGCAAAGAAGGACAAGAAAAAGGCTTTGCCAATACCAAATGTTAAAAATGCCAAGATTTGTTTTAAGTTCATAGCCTAGTCTATTAACAAATAAGGTAATACCAGGTAAGAACAAAGAGAACATTTTTCATCTTGTTATTTATTCTGCAACTTCTTTCGTATAACGTCATTCTGTATGATAACCAGTACCACATCAACTATATTTCTATTACTTATTTTAGCACATGATTTAGGACATGAAATGTTTTCTCTTTAAGCTGTACAGATGTATGTAAAACTTAGCACAGATTGGAAGCACTGTGAGATCAAACAAGACTGGGCAGACTGCTTCTTTTAAACCATCACTGTGGACTCAAACTTTACATATTCATTCTTAGCAACTTCAGCAAATGCAACTCATATTCTAGTATTTGTACTACTGCTTAATTGTTCCAGTTTTTGTTTTTGGTGTCCTCTTCCCAAAGGAGTTAGTTCACTTCATTTCATAGCTTTTTTTTAATCTCTTTTTTTTTTTCCCAATTGACAAAGCAGCTCAGAGTTCCAGCATTCCAGTCAGCTGCCAATGCTGTCACCCTAGAGAAACTTTTCTTTTGAATTCTGTTGTTCCTCCTTCATAGAAAAGCTGAAAAGCAACATCATTCAGATGTTACAAATGCTTGCTGCCATGCTGGCTACTGAAAAGGCCTAGAAAAGTTAAAGCACTTTGCCTTTAAATAAGATCATCTTTATACAGAAGGGATTTAGGATCAAAACTGAACTCTGTGCTAAAGGGAAAAAAGGTTACAAAATATGCACTAATGACATCATTATGAGATGAAATGCAGCATAGCATGGCTGTTTAAGGAAATAAGGTATTTAAGAAAGAATCAGCTTACTCTCCTCTGAGAGCTACATGCATCACCTGATCCCAAACAGGGTAGGGGGTGCAGGAAATAAAATATTTTCTAGCACAGGCAAAAAGGAATAAAACTGTGGCTTCACCCTAAAGATGCACCAGCAAAACAAGTTGTTAAACTACATAAATTACATCATGTCTTTTGTGTTTATTTTTTTTTCTTTTGGGGGTGGTGGTGCAGTGTGAACTGAGGGGAAAGGAGAAGAGAGACAATTGTGGGCTTTGACTCAAGCACCAGCAAAAACAGATGGCTGATGTAGCAACCACCCCCAGACATCCAACCTCCTCCATTGACTGAAGTCTGCTCCAGCAGAAGAAATAGTCAGAAAGCTTCTGAGATGCTGTAGCTTAGTCCTTAAAAAGCAATGAGAATTAAATTGTTTCCTTCACACTGCTAATACAGTAGGGTAGGGAGGAGACCAAATTATATCCCCAGTCTCAGTTTGAAGTCCTCCCAACTCCTTGCTACAGAGTAGAATTTATATTCACTAATGCTGACCCTTTGGAAACTCTCTCATTCACGGCATAGGGCAGGAGGAAAGAGTGCTCTGATGCATACCTGATGAACATGCTGCCCCTAAATGAAAGGAGGAGCTATTCCCACCGCTTACTCCTTTCTCTAGCAGAAAGTTAAGAAGATAAAAGGGTAGAACAGATCAATGTGGCTCTATTCCAATCTGCAAAAAGAATGCTTCAGAGAGGGAAGTTCTGCTTTCTCACAAGCAAAAGAGCTATGTTCTCTAAGGAATAAAATCAGATTTGAAACAAACTGAAGACCAGGTTGATAAATGCAAACATCATCAGGTAAATGGTGTAGGACAGGATGGCAAGAAAAGGACATATCAAATTGTCCAGACAAAAACAATTATTTTCAAATGGATGGAAAGACTGTACAGTCTCTGCCAATGACAGAGATTGGTAAATTTATGTGACCAGATTGGGATTTGTAGATGCTGGTGGAAAAAACACATGGAATGAAGAAGTGAAGAGATTTGACTTGAATCTTACACATTGCATTTATTCAATGCTTGTACAACTTCCATCCTTCTACCATTTTAAATCCAAAGGTTGCTTTGCATTTATTTATTATGGGTAAGCAACTTTCTGTCAGGCTGTCTTTACCATAAAAACATGTATATTTTGCATTGGGAAGCAAGCTAAAACATGCATGTTTTGTTATATGGCAATTATCTACAGAAAGGCCATTACATTTCAGAAAACTTGAGTTAAAAGAGTTTTCCTATGAATAAGAGATCTGTTTCAAATGTTAAATGTCAAACTTCTAAAAGAAAGACCCTTTTCTCCCCAAAGCAGCAGGAAAACCTTCTTTCTAAACCCAGTCTCAAAATTCATGGAGTTGTCTTGTATTCTTGTTTGGTTTGGTTTTGGCCCTTTGTACGGGAAATAAATTGAACACATAAGAATTGAATAGATATTGAATTGAACACAAATAATTGAACAGAGAAGAAAGCTAAGAACAGAAGATACACAACTGTTGTAATAGATTTACAGGAGTGAAAATATGAATTGTAAGCAAAAGTTAGTGTCAAGGCTGAGAAGCTGCAGAACTTTGTTTGAAAACAGGGAAGAGACAAGAATCTCAATAATGGACAGAACAAGTTTTGAAAAGTGAGTGAACAGAAAACCTTCAGAGAAGACAGAATTTGACATGGATGAAGAAACTAAAGGAGGTAAAAAAGCCCAGGAGATATGAAATTAACAGCAGTGGCCAATGGAAAGGCTCTTTATTCCCTATGGATTGAGAAAACTAATGAAAAAAATAACCCCCTCTTTCAACAGAAAGAGAAGTTAAAGCCTCACAGCAAAGTTAAAATAAAATAAAAGACAGACAGCAAAATGACATTGTGAAGAAAAACACCAACACAAGCACCAACCAGTTTCCTGAGCCTATATGTGTGGGATAAAAAGCTTGAGGTTACATAATTAGAATGGGTCATAATTCAGGTGACAAGAAAAATCTAATTAATTATTTAAGGATTTACAAGCTACAGGGATTCCAGGAGGGGAATACAGTGACCCCTAGTCTCAGTCACCAGGAGGAAACTGACCTAATACTTCTCCTATCCTCCATGGCCATTGTGACAGCTGGTCAGCAACAAACCACTCTTTGTTAGGACAGTGAGCATATTAAATCTAGAGAGTTTATCAAGCGCTGGAGATCCATAATTTAATCACATGGTACTGCTAACTTTGATCTGTCAATGGGACTGCTACATTGGTGGACAGGATACTGCAAAATTAGCTACTCTCTACTGTTACGGTCAGAGATTGAAGAGCTATTAGTTAAACCTTATGCTATAACTTAGATTTTATTCTTCTGTGTTCTCTAGAACTTGACACTCTCCAGCCTTCTAGCTTTGAATTTTTTGTAGCCTATGTGTGCATAAGAACAAACACGGAAACTCCAAAAGGTAATAAATCAAACAAGAATTAAACAAATAACAGGACCAGCCCACAGCTACAAAGCTTCAAGGGCTTGTTTTCTCAGATACCAAAATAATATGAAAGTATCAACAGCTCCAGTGGGCTTACTATCCCTATTCTACATCACAAGAACAATGCAAAAAATACTTCAATGTTCTGATTTAAGATACCAATCATCTGTTTGGCTTACCTAGCATTACAGCATGAAAGGAGGAGCACCAATGAAATGCTGTCATATCTGGTTTTCTACCAACTCTTTCTCAGAGACCACCATAAGCATAGCCAAAGTGATTCTAGTTCTAGATCACAGGAGTACAGAGCAGGAAGAATTTGTTTAAACTCAAATCTAGGTGGACAAAGCACACCCCTCTGGTTTCTATATGTAACTTCTACATGTTTCTAGAACAGATGGACAAAAGAAGCAGGGTTTGGGTATCCTAATGTTGGCACTTGAAGGGCTTTTTGCCCTTTAGTTCTGTGCATTTGCTGTACACTGAAGCAATGACCATTAGGACACAACATCAAACACTGATGACTAAAGTATTGAAAATAAAATTACACAGTAGAAACAATCAGGTCACTTGGCCTACTCCTGATGGACATCCCAGCCTCCAAAACAATTTCCAGAATGGTTGTGTCCAATTTTGCTTTGATTACTCAATTATCCTCCACTCAATTCTGATCCTACTCTCGCAGACTATGAATGTGAACCTACCACATGGCTTTAGAGTATGTTCATATGTACAACAGCATCTTTATACTGGAAAATATTATAAAACAGTATGGTATGGATACGGTAGAAAAGAAATATAGTCAAAGCAGAGATTCAAGTAAAATTATAAAGAAAATAAATTAATACTATTCAGTTGCTTCTCATCTCCTCCACCTAGCCAGCAGTACCAGCTCTGCTCGCCTCTTTGACTCCTCACTTCTCTTTGATGCTTCCCGGCGACACTGGACACACCCAGTCAGTGCCTGCACTCCGACTTACTCCATCAGATGTTTTCCTAACAGTGGAAGTCAGACACCCATGCCAGCACAGGGACATACGAACATACCGACTGGTTTTCCCCCCCCCAACTCACTCCCAGAGTTAACTGTTTCTGACGCCTGCACGTCTACGACAACAGGACCGAAACCTTAACCTGACCCGCAGAAGCACCCGCCGTCCCCAAGTGAAGGAGGGGGCAGCTTCTCCCGGCGAGTTTCCTGCTGGACGCCCGGAGCAGCGAGCGGCGCCCGAGCCGCTCCCTGCTCACCCCGAGGGACGGCTCGGAGCGCTGCTGCCGGCCCGGCCGGGACCCCGGGCGGGGCAGGCGCTGCGGGCTGAGGGCAGCGGCGGGCAGGGGGCCCGGCCCGAGCCCGGGGAGCCCTCACGTCACACCGGCTCCGTCCCCGCTCCTCAGGAGGCGCTGCCCGGCCCCGGGCCCGCTCCCCCGGAGGGGAGGAGGGAGAGGGGGTCCCTCACCCCGCCCCCGGATCCTACCGTAGGTCTCGGACATGGCACTCTGCGACATCCCGGGAGGGGTGACCCCCGCCGCCGCTGGCTCGCTGCCCGCCCCGCCCGGGCTCGGCGCTGACGGCGGAGGGAACCGAACAGGCCCCGCCGCCCGGGCCCGGCTCGGCTCAGCCCCGCCCCGCCCCGCGCCGCCGCGCAGGCGCGCCCGGGCCCCGCGCGCGCCCCGCCTCTCCCCCGCGCGCGCGGGGCGGCTCGCGGCCGCGGCCCCGCCCCCCGCGGGCCCCGCCCCCAAACAAGGCGCACGTGCCCGGCCGCCCCGCCCGCTGCCCTTGCGGGGCCGGCGGCCGCTGCGGCGCGCCCCCCGCGCGGGCAGGCCGGACCCGTGCGCGGCACCGCGCACAGCGGGGCACAGCGGGGCACAGCGGGGTACACCGCGGGGCACACCGGGGCACACACCGGGGCACACCGGGGCACAGCGGGGCACAGCGGGGCACACAGCGGGGCACACACCGGGGCACACCGGGGCACAGCGGGACACAGCGGGGCACACACCGGGGCACACCGGGGCACAGCGGGGCACACAGCGGGGCACACAGCGGGGCACAGCGGGGCACACCGGGGCACACCGGGGCACACACCGGGGCACAGCGGGGCACAGCGGGGCACACCGCGGGGCACAGCGGGGCACAGCGGGGCACACAGCGGGGCACACAGCGGGGCACACAGCGGGGCACACAGCGGGGCACACACCGGGGCACAGCGGGGCACACACCGGGGCACACAGTGGGGCACACACCGGGGCGCAGCGGGGCACAGCGAGGCACACACCGGGGCACACCCCGGGGCACACCGGGGCGCAGCGGGACACAGCGGGGCACAGCGGGGCGCACACCGGCGCACACCGGGGCACACCGGGGCACACCCCGGGGCACACACCGAGGCACAGCGGGGCACACTGGGGCACACAGCGGGGCACACACCGGGGCGCAGCGGGGCACAGCGGGGCACACAGCGGGGCACACACCGGGGCACAGCGGGGCACAGCGGGGCACACCGGGGCAGACACCGGGGCACACCCCGGGGCACACCGGGGCGCACACTGGGGCACACACCGGGCCGCACCGGGGCACATCCTGAGGCACACACCGGGGCGCACACCGGGGCACACACCGGGGCACACCCCGGGGCACACCGGGGCGCAGCGGGGCACAGCGGGGCACAGCGGGGCACACACCGGGGCACACCGGGGCACACCGGGGCACACACCGGGGCACACCCCGGGGCACACCGGGGCGCAGCGGGGCGCACACTGGGGCACACACCGGGCCGCACCGGGGCACATCCTGAGGCACACACCGGGGCGCACACCGGGGCACACACCGGGGCAGACACCGGGGCGCAGCGGGGCACACCGGGGCACACAGCGGGGCACACCCCGGAGCACACCGCCCGTTGTTCCAGCTCCTGCCAGGCAGGGCAGCCGGGCGGTGGCCCACGAAAGGCTGGCTCCCCGCTCACAGAAACGTTTTGCTGTTTTTACATTTTAACAAACAAAGGCGTCAGCATTCCTTGGTTACAATTTACATCACTTTTCTTTGAATTAGTTCTCAACCCCTATTATCTCGTTCCACTCCTTTCTCACGGTAAGTAGCACGCAGGCTCAGTTCTGCTCTGCTGCCGAGGCTGGGGTCGGTTGTGAGGAGGTGGTCAGGGAGTCGGCGGTCGTGGTCTCCCGGTGCCGGAATTACCTTTCCCCCAGGTCCTGCTCAGTCCTGCCGACTGCACTCCTGCCGGCTGTCGTCTAGACAGCCCATTCATCCTGGCATTGCTTTTCCTTTTCCTCATTACAAAAGAGTAGCCGAGCATACAATGTTCACGGTGCCATTGCTTAATCGTAACTGTGCAGCTATAGCTACTGATAACAACAAAAAAAGTTGCAAAGTTTAGTTCAAATCTTCAGGGGCTCGATACCAGCAGTGCCTGGCCTGTATTACTCTTTTCTGCATGTCTTAACTCCCCGGGTTAGTCTGGCAGCAAAGAGCACCTCAGCTCCCACCACAACAGCCTTTCTATCTATGTGATTCCTAAATTATATTTCCTGTCTGTCCTCCACGTTTTCCTTTCTTCCAGTCCTTAAAAAATTTCCTCTACTCTTATTTCTTCTTCTGTTATTTTTGTGGTTTTGCTCACAGTTTCCCATCCTTTCCACTTCTCCTTCATCTCCTAAGCTGTAGGAAAAACTGCCTCTGCCTGTTCCAGCCACCTCCTTGCCAAGTCCTTAGCTGGTCAGAAGTCAGCTTTTAAGTTCCCATCTCTAATCAGTGGAACAACATGAGCTGAGCCAGCACCAAGAGCCCCTCAGAGAATCTGCTGATTATTCTTCTTGTTGTGGGTACAAACAGACAAAGAAACTCACCACAGTTTTCAAAGAACCAGCTCCTTAATGAATTCATACTATTAACAGTAATTGGAGGTTGTATAAACAGGTCCCCAAAGTCAGCACAGCCCTGATGTACAGAGGATATTGAGGCCTAAGATGTCACATGTGAATGTTTCTCTGGGCATCTGCTCTCCAAAATGCCATGGAAAGCTGAAGAGCCTTCACATGAGCTGAACAGACCCCAGTATGTCACAGATGTGAGCTTTGTGTCTGAAAGCTGTCCCCCAAAATGGTACATTCTGAGGCTCAGATTGGGATTTAAAGAAGTTTGGTCTAACATCAGCAAATTCCTGATAGATGCTGGTTATTTTTGCTCAACCCCCCTCCCTGTCCCCACCCTCAGAAAAACAAACCAACCAACCAAACAAACAAACAAAAAAACCCCCAAAAAACACAAAACCCAAATGGAATGTCTTAACCAAAGGAAATCCCCAAACATGCTGAAGTAAACAGATTTTACTAGATTACTAAAAATGTCATGTTACATCCATGTTATATGAGAGAACAAGGAGATTTAGACCTCATGCACTGTATAAACTTTAGGTTAAGGGATAAATTAGTCATGTTTTTTTATTTTGTGTATCTTGCAAGGTGACTTTGTTTTATGGAGTTTTTTTGATGTGTCATTGTGTTAATACCACAATCCTTTGCTTCCAATCACTCCTGAGAATTTTATATGCACCCATCAATAAAACACATCAAAATCGTAAAGGTTTCCATAAAAGCTATTAGTTTAGCTGCCGCGCTCCCGCCCCGGTTCCCTTTTCCTCCGCCCCGGCTAGCTCTCAGTCTGGGGCGAGAGTGGGAGATTGAGGCACCCTCCGCCGCTCCCAGCTGGGGTTTGGAGAGTGCCTTTGTGGGTCCCGGGCAGCGCTAGCAAGCCTCGCGGTGGTAAATGAAGAGCGGATCCTGCTGGGGGCTAAGTCCGAGTTTATTGTAGCCCAACGGGGCCAAATATCCTAGAATGGTGCCAGCCAACAGGAACAAGCACAAGGTGCTTGCACTGGCTTATAAACTGTAAGGGAGGGGTAACCGATGACTGATGGGGATAGGGATAGGGAGTGGCCCCGGGATGGGGGGATATGATGGAGTCCAATGGGGGAAGGATATGGGGGGAGCCCCAGGTCCTCACCCAATCACCCGGTGCCCAAGGTGGAAGCTTCTGGATGGATGGGAAGGGACACCGAGTGACAGACAAGGCACCAGGGAGGGGTAAAATGCCTCTTTCAGGGTGATGGATAGATACTGGAAAGGCGGGAAGGGAGGACAAGACGGGAAAACTGGGGATAAACCAAGTTGCACACGGGGGTACAAAGGAATAAACCAATACATAATACAGGGATAATAAAACATACAAATAACGCAACTCCACATTTAATATTAAAGAGGAAAGTGAAGGCTGGGAGAATGTTAAAGCAAACACAGGAGAACATGAGAGATGAATAGGATTTGGTATTTTAGAAATTTTGCCTTGAAGACTAAATTAGAACAAATAGTAAAATTCAGAAATAATAAAGACTGCACTAGGCTAGAAAATATATAGCTGATACCTCAGTAACTTGAGAATGTCAGGCCTGTATATTAATAAAATCATTCTTCCTGAGTAATAAACAATGAGTAGGTAGAATTGGCCTTGTCAGTGTCTATCTTAAGTATAAAGGTGAAAAAAACCCCAATGCCAAATGTTTAATTCACATGATTTCTGTTGATCACATCTGCTAGAAAATTTTGGTTTATGCAAAAAGAGATGTGTTATGTCAAATTGGATGTGTACATCATGCACTATCTCAAATTTTTTCACCACAGTTACTGTGCCTTTAACTGGTTATAGTTGTAAAATTGCTGCTTAGGAGGTCATATTAAGTTTCCCCTGAAAGTTCTAATCTCATTTTTTACTAGTTTCTACTGACCAGTGTACCATAATAGGAATGGAAGAGGACCCACAAGATCTCATGGGAGCCAGACTCAGGATGTGTGAGGTCTCTGCCAAAATAAAATAATATGACTCGGGGATTTACAGATTTCGACACAGCTTTTAATGACCTAGCACTGCAAGGGGGCAGATCCGTTTGTTTTCTTTTGCTTTTCCTTTCCTTTTTTTTTAATGCAAGGTAACAAAGTTCAGTTTGTAACTGAAGCATGGCTGTGTTTTTGATTCACCATCACCGTAGGCTGTTGGTCTCAGATTCAGTCAAAGAGAGAAACGGAGAGTTTCTAACCAGGCAGAAGCCTGGGCATCTATTGGAAAAGAATGTAAATAAGATTCTTTATCTCTCTTGTTGTTCACATTGTTTATAGTTAAATTCTACCACTGTGCATCATGCACTCTGCACCAATGGTGTGCGTTGTTTTCACTTCAGGACCAATGGAATTGGTCTGGATGAAGCTCTCTATAAAGAGCGATGCATTTTGAAATAAATCAGAGTTTTACTCTCGCCTTCTGAGCGGAGTCATCTCATTCCCGTCCTGCCTCAACAGCGTCATAGGCGGCAGTCCGGGACTGGAGAGCAGCTGCGGATGGGATGGGCTTTTCCTCGAGGGAGCGGCAGGGATGCCTCGCTCTGGTCTGAAGGTGGCACCACAAGGCTGTGTGGAAGGCGCTGCAGCGGCCGGACGCTGCTGTTGTCTCTGTTAGTTGCGGCTGTGTGGCTCGCAGTCCAACCTGGCATTCTCAGGTAAAACGGGGATGATGTATTCTGCTGCTCTTCACTGTTGCTTGCATGCCGAATATGGAAAGCAACCCAGCATATGTAAGAGCCGCTTGATCTGAAGCAGCAATGAATGCGACTCCAGCAACCCAAATGAAATCTGAAGACGAGTGATTGAGGAACCTCTGAGATTGCTGTGACTGCCTTGTAGGCAGTGTCCTTGCCAGCTGAAAACAACTGGGGTCATCTGAACATGGTCATCTTCAGCTTCCACTGGAGCTGCCCTCAATCTGTGAACACTTTTGTCAATGTGAGCATGTGCAGCTCACACATAAGAACTACTAGCACTGAAATCGGCGCTAGGCAGACATTGCATCACTCTCTTTCAAGTACAAAAGTCACAGCTATGTATTTCAAATAACAAGAAATGTAGCAGTCTTTCTCATTAGATTAGAACCTTGCTTTTAGAAGGACCTTAACCCACTTCACGTGCTGTGCAGGTAGTCTGAAGTCCTGATCCTCGAGATCCAAGTAGAATCTGAGGATCCTCAAGGGACCAAGCACCTAGGAGGTGTAAACTGGTTCAGTCCCACTTGCCACAGCAGTGCTGAGGGTGTTTACACTGGCACCTCACCAGGGAGAGGGTGACCTCCCATTGTACCCAGGCTGTCACCTGCTCACGGCCATCCCGAGGCACAAGAAGGGAATGACCAAACCAGTCTGATACCAGGGAATAACCCTGCTGGGGTTACCAGGGCAGTCTTTAAAAACCTATATATACCCCGTGTTACACCACTAGAAATACCACAGCCAGAGAAATATAATATATAATTGTAGTTATGTATGGAAATGTATGGGTTGGATGCTTCTAAAATCATGGGCTCATCCCTCCACTGCTAGTCCAGAGCAATGAGAGCTGATGAAGGAGACTGCAAAGGTGCATTAGTGCTGTAATTGAACTTCTTTATCTTGCCCCATGGTGAACTTTTCCAAGAATAAATATGAAGACCACAAGCTATGCTAGTGAAAGCTGGTGACAGCTATAGAATTCTATTATGTGTGCTAAACATCTGCTTTATTCTTTCATCATGCTCTCTCCACCAGTAGGTAGTAAGGAGTCATATTGCACAACCTGATATTGTGAAAAATTACCACAAGATGGTGTAAGCTCGTTTTAGGATGGCTTTTTGCTATAGCTTAGAGATATAAATTTGCCCTGATGCTGGAATGAATACTATGTCTTTTCTCTTCATGCAGAACCCTGCTTTAGGTGTTGTGTCCAGGGAGGCACTTTTACTAACATAAAGCTGTATAGATATGGTATATTTAGAAAAGAAATGCACAGAATAGAAAAAAAAAAAAAAAAAAAAGAAAATCAGACTATAGGCCACAGCTTTTAAAAACAGTTAGTGATTTAATTTTTCAGGAATTACATAAATGAAGAGGCCTAAATACATATTTCAGCATGTCAAGGGATGCACAAGAAAATGAAGACACCAGAAATTTGGGACACATTATTAGCATACATAAGTTGTTGCCAGTGTCTAGGATACAGGCAGATTAATTTGACACCCATGTTTTATGAAGTTAGCCTCATGGTGTCACCAATTAACTTCTCTATTGGTGAAATGCTGATAATGGTATGTAATTGGCTGCTTATGTTCACTTTTAGAAACAATAAGAAATGGCTAAAAGTAGGAACTATTAAACCCTACCCCCGGGGGTTTGATTTCCTCTTCCTTTCTCCAGGCCTTTCTTGTGCTGATGGAGAAAGCCCAGTCAGTAATGGGGCACCAGACTGGTGGGGAAAACCCATGGAATTCCCTGAGCCTGTGCCCTTTGTCTGTCCTCTGCCTTTCTGCCTCCCCTGTGGCCCATTGCTGCCAGCATGCTCTTAGCATCTTCTGCTTGCACCTGGTTTTGGAAGCAGCAGGAAATGTGTTCTCTTGGCTGATATTACATAATTTTGCAGCTTTTAGGCTTGCTACTGGCAGTTCATCATTCCATTGGAATTAAAATGGACAACGTTTTGTTCAGGTTTGGTGAGTAAAGCTGAATTTCAATATGCTTCTTTTACTCTCTTACGTGTTACATTCCATGATACATGCAGCCTGTAGTGACATCATTGCATGTGAAAGCTGTTTTCATTAAGCGATCTAAACAGACTGTGAAAGTCTTGGAATATGTTTGTTTTGTTTCATGCACAGATGTGATTAGAGGGAGACCTGGTAGGACACATGCTGGCAATGCTAAGTTGTGCTCAGTGGAGAGAGCTCTCTGACCAGCAAAAGAGTTTTCTGGTCACAGGTTTCTGTGCTTTTCAGCCTCAGCGTTGTTAAAATAAGTTGCAACTGCATGTAATACTTTCCTGATGCTGCTCTCCCTCTGGAAGGTAGTGATATGCAGCCATGAAAGCAACCATGCATCCTGGCAAAGGCCATCTCCCATGTAAAGTGGCCAAAGAATGTCACACTGCCCATCTGTCATGGGTGTAAGGAGAGCTCAGCTGCTGGAAAAGGGCTGGGAGAAGAATGGGCAGTCATGTGAGGGGATCTCCCTATGGCTAAAATGTTGCTGTGGTTTTTCCTGAGCCTGGAGATGTGATCTATGCCAAGATGGTTTGAGAAGACTAGACTGCAGTGAACTGTTAAGGCTTTCATTGCTAAACATGTGATAAATTTCTCCAAAACCACAGAATGTTTCTGTTCTAAAAGCTGCAAGATCAGAATTTTCCAAGTTGCTATTATACACTTATAAAACATTCCACAAAATAAAATCTCTTACTAACTGATACATTTTTTTGGATCAGACTTTGGGTTACTTCTTTTTTAGGCACACATGAAATTCAGAATACTTGAGGTCTAAAGTGGATTTTTATATGCAACAATTTTTGCATAAAATAAATGTATTCACCTTGCATTTGCTAGGACAGAGGTAATTGAGCTGCTCCATGTGCATGAGGCATACAAACTCCCTTGTGCTGCAAAAAGGACCACCAGATATTCACAAGGGTCTTAAGGAAGAATTTGTGCCTAAATATAATGATGTCTGTGTAGGAAGTGAGTCTCAATTCCCAAAATGCAATTCTGTCTCTGGTAATGCATGCCATTTTTCATAACTGTGTTTCTGCCTGGTTCCCTTTCACTTGTAGATAACCTTGTAGCTAGTTTTGCCCTGTAGCTATTCTTTTCCATAGTATTTTTTTGAAAAGAAACATTTGAAAATACTTGTGGCTTATGAAGAAACTTCCTTGATTTCTTCTTTTATTTTAAAAAGAAATTCTGACATGTTGATTGAAATGAATAAGCATGGATTTCCACCAGCCTGTGGTGCTAGTGGCTGAATATTGCTGTTGATGGCTTATATAAAATGTGTTTCATGATCTTATCTAGCTGCCAGGTTGTCACTGTCACACAATACCCACACAGATCTGTTACCACCAGTTAGAGGAGAGTTTGAAGACAAATGAGGCAGATATGTTTTTCAGCAGATGTTACAGAATTTGTAAGTCTGAGACTTGACCCTCACTGTGTTTCTTTCAAAGTCAGCTCAATGTATTTGTTCTCTGTTGTCTTTCAAGTGCATTTTATCTACAGCAATGCCTACAAATGGGTACATCAGAAACACAAGCTCTTCACAAATTACTCTTGCTGTTACAAGTGCCCCAGAAGGGCTGTACTAGTTTTTGCTGGGGTAGAGTTAATTTTCTTCACAGTGACTGGGGGCTGTGGGGCTGTGTTTTGGATTTGTGCTGAACAAAGGGTTAATAATAATTGATAATATTGAGATGTTTTTGTTATTGCTGAGCAGGGCTTACACAGAGCCAAGTTTTCTATTTTCTGTACTGTAACGCTGGTGAGGGAGTTGGGGGGGTTCCTGAGAGGCTGGGAGGAGACACGTCCAGGGCAGGTGACCCCAAATAACCAAAGTGATATTCCAGACCATATGATGTATCCTGCTCAGTATATAAAGTGTGGGGAAGAAGAGGTATGTGGGGGGATGTGGATTGATGGCATTTGCCTTCCCATGTAACCATGATGTGTGCTGGGGCCCTGCTCTCCTGGGGATGGCTGAACACCGGCTGGCCCATGAGAAACAGGGACTAAATTCCTTGTTTTATTTTGCTTGTGTGCTTTTGTGCTTTTTGCTTTCCCTGTCTTTATCTCTGTCTTTATCTCAACCCATGAATTTTCCAGCTTTTCCACTTCCTGTTCTCTCCCCAGTCTCACTGGCTGGGGAATGAATGAGTGGCTGTGTGGTGCCTGGTGGTTGGCTGGGACTAAACCACAACAAGAGCAAATACCTTTCTCAGACAGGAGGGCAGGTGTATTCTGCAGTCCCTCCTTTTGCTTAAAATTATGTGTTTAAGCCTGATTCTTTTGTATTAAGGTCCCTTTGGATCACTCTGGAAATCTGATTATCCTGGAAGCAGGTATAAGTGGAAGACTCAGAGTCCAGACTTGAGTTTGTAGCTTTTCTGCAGCTGTACACCATGTGGGATCAGGGATAGTGCTTTTGTTCAGTCAGGGGCAAAGAAATTCAGAGCAGACTCACATTAAGGCATCTCAAAACAGATACCTGCCTACATCTACTTGGAAACTTGCACATGTTCCCATCTATCAGGATGGCAGTGAGCCCAGAACAGCTGGATCCTCTTTGTGGGTGCTCCTGCTGTGCCAGACTTGGTGTTTGGTACCTGACCTCTGTAAGCAGGCAAGTGACTCCTCAAAGAGCTACCACACACCTATCTGAACAATGGCTTTTCACTCCTAACCACACTTTGCCCTGATCCATGGATTGCCTTGCAGTAAGCAGCTTAAAAAACGCTCACAGGCCTTCTCCTTTTAAGGGACAGGTAGCATTTGCAAGTGAAGTTCTTTCCAAGGAAGGTCATGCCACTGTCAGTCCATAGCAATAGGAAAACAATGAATTTAAAACACAAAAGGAGAAAATCATGTGGAGTTCAAAGCACAAATGGACCTCTTTGATTGCTGTGTGGGTGAATTTTTGCCCGAGAATATAGATGTTCTTGTTAATAAACAAAAGAACAGAAGAGGTTTTCTGTGCTGGAAAGTAAAGCAAAATAGAAATGGAAAGAAATGGAATGGAACAAAATTTTAGTCACACCTGAAAATACCAATTGCAATTGATTGTCTACAGGACCACCATCATCCTTTAAAGCTATACAAATATGTATTTGCAGGCTTCTGTCTATTAGGCCATGAAAGCTCTGTGTGTTGATTTTAACAGTGTCTAGATGGACAAAGTCAATAAAAAAAATTCAGTGTAACAGAAGCAAGGTAGGTCAGCTTCTTCTGGGAGACCAAAGAGGATAATTTTCTGACATCATTTTGCTGATGGGGGGATGCCCATGCTCTAAATATCACTGACTTTGCATAATGTTTTGTCCAAGGATTAAATTTTACTACTGCTGAGACTTACAATCCCTTTCTCAGTTTCAGAAATCAGATTTAGGTCTGCATAAGGTCCTTAAAGACAAAGCTAATATAAACAGTGTAGGACTTAATGGAAATCCTATAAATGTACAAGTGGATTAATTTCCTGAAGCAGTAACAAGGGTGAGTTCTGCAAAAGCTACAATTGATCCAGCATACCTGACTGTATTTTGTAAAATGTCTTTTACAACAGTGTTTAAGAATCTTCTCATCAAGGTGATTCATACTGATTAAGATAGAAGACTGATTTCAATCCCTCCTTTAGAGACCAATGCAAAGTTGTTTTGGACGATCTCCTAGGTGTTTTCTGCTGCATACATATAAGAAGATAGTCTGCATGATGGAATAAGGGTACATAGTACATGCCTTCTCTCATTTCTCTTGGGGGAAAGCTCCACAGCTAGGATGCTTTATACTGTGTTCTTCTTTCCTTTTCTGCATCTTGTGCATGATTTGGTATCTTTCCTCTGCAGAAGGGCTCAGAATATTTTCATTATTAGTAGCTAAAATGTCAGTCCATCTGATATTAAAAGGAGATTTTGGGAGATTTGCCTCTAGCCTGTCAATGCTAAAATTATATTGAAAGGCTTCTAACAAGATTTAAGATCTTAGTCTGGACTTCCAGTTGTGATCTAATAGGATAACTCAAAGGATGCTCATGGTTCATAGTGATAGGAAAAGGTCCTGCATCTGAATAAACAATTTGTAGATATTTCAAAAATTCGAGACAAAAATCAGGCAGAAGTCCAGAGCCAGGATACTGAAGCATTCTTTGTTGGAGACATTAGCAAAAATTGCACTGGATCATCCTCAGATTAGAAATCCAACTAAGTAACACCTCTTGCCTTTGCCATCTTAATTTCTGATTCATCGTTGAAAAATTATTAGAGAAAGCTCGAGGATTCATTAAAATGTAAATATAGATTTCTTTATATTCTTTATTGCTATCAGCAAAGTGGTTGTTTGCCTGGGCTATTCCAACACAGCCAAGCAGTGCTGAGCAGCTCAGAAGTGTCATCATTCAGGAGGGTTTACTGCTTCTAAACATGCTTTTTAGGCCCTGCTTTCTAGATTTTACACTGCCCCTTTCAAATTAACATCAGTCAAGGTGATTAATGTCTTGTCGCTCTACAAATGGTTTCCACAAAATATAAATCATGACCATATTTTCATATTATCTTGTCTTTGTGACTAACCGAAAGAAATTCCAGTAAACTTACAAGACCAGCACATATTTATTTTCCTTCTTAGCCAGGAAAATTGTTTATTTTGACATTTCTGAGTAAAATACTTGCACATTTTGCATTAAAATTCACTGAGATTAGGCAAATGTCTCAACTCTAAATATTACCAACCTGCATTTCTGAAAAATTAGAATATTCCCTCAGGGTTGGGAGAGTCCTGGCTGGGCTAATACTAAGACTACACACTGAAAGGCAGCCTTTCTTTGGCATTAAATTTTAGACATCTTCAGTGTTTGATACTTGTTGGTAACAACTTTGGTCCTGTAATAGTAGTAAGATTTTCTAGTGGCATGTCACTGTTAATTTCTGTTATTAAAGTATTTATATTCAACCTGTTGTTAATATCCAGTTTAAATCATAACTTCTGCAGCCACAATACACTTAGGAGTTACTAAAAATTTTGATAAAAATGTACAGTACTTGCCGAACCTCTCTTCTGGGCTTTGTTGTATTTTAAACAAGTATGTCAATGGTACCTTTAATTTGGTCTTTTTTTTTGCCAGCTTTTTTTTGGGGGGTGTATCACACACCATTGATCAGAACGTTTCTCATTAAATATTCTTATTATTGGTTTGCACAGCTTGTCTTTCAGTTTCCACTCTAAATCCAGTACATTTATATAAAATTCAGAGAGCAAAATTCAGCTGGATAGTAATGCTTGTATCTTCCTGCTATTCACTTAAAAGAGAGGCATTGAATTAGTCTTTGTTCTTAAATATGCTGGTTTCAAAATGACTATGAATGAATGATTATGCAAAAATATTAGCATCTCATGAACAGGTAGAAACTCCAGAATGTCACAGATGGAATCTTCTTGTCCCAACAGCAAGAATCATGTTTGTATAAAGTAGAAGGGTTGTCAAATTGCAAATAATTCTTAAATTATGAGCTACAACATGGCAGATAATAAAACTGTGTAAGTGTAATTGTATTTTAAATTATTTAAATAAGTAATAAAACTAGAAAGCGATCTTTCATCCTATATTATATTATTTTAGCTATTATTGACTAAATAAAGGATTTATTTCCCTGACCATTTATATTTGGCTGAATAATTATTCTAATCCTCTTTCATTATTCAGATGGTGTATTATAAACTGAATCCATTACAAGTTTGTCTTTTGTGTCTGATTATTTTACACATAAAACTTTGCAGAATAGTTTTCAGGAAAGGTTCTTCTTAAACAGAAATTTATATAACAGGTGATCCTATCTAAAAATATTTTAAAATAAGTGGATTGTATAACTCTAAACCAATCTAAAATGAGAGTTTTGTTCAAAGAGCACCTACTGGATGTCTTGGTGGTTTTGCCTCAAACCTTTTGTAGGGTTAAAAGAAAACCTGTCCCTCAGGTTTTCCAGTAATGAGGCTCTTTTTCCTGTTTCGGGCTCTTTCAAGTATTTCACAATGTGTAGGCTCTTAATACATGTTCTTTGTATTTGGCAAAATGTAGGAAGCCCCTCCCTTGCCCCAGCTCATGACGAACATGTACATTCCAAAGTCTAGATTCTCTTTTTTTCCCCCCTTGGTGACTTTGATCTTCCCAGCAACCACTGAGCAAGGCAGTTGGACTAGATGATATTCAGAAGTCCCTTCCAACCCAAGCTATTCTAATTCAATGAAATTAAATAAACTTAGACTACCTACTGATTGCTTCAAGTAATCATCACAGAAATCCTTAGGGCTTCAACGTGCAACTCCTTACAACATTCTAAACCAACATAATTATTAAAAGAAAGTTATTTATTTATTTAATTCCTAAGAAATTGTATGGAATTATAGTCTAATTTCACTGCTAAGGAATAGGTTTGCAGCAGTAATTCACTCTTCAAAATTTCTACACCTCCAGTCCAAGTGGCTATAAATCATAGTGTATAGGGGCTGGGTTGGCTGAGGAAGCTTCTGAGAGGGGCATTCTCCAAATGATACTATTTCAATTAATTAACACTGGGAACTGCATCCATAATGCTTGCTTTTAATAGCCCTAATTGGATACATGTACATCTCATGTATTAACAACTCAGTGAAATTCAATCATTTGTGGACATTTCATACTTCAAACTACATAGACTGGTAATGTTACAAATCCTTAGCTTTCCAAGCATTCTCCCACAAAAATGGGTAAAAATAAATATTGCTTTGGCTTCTTGGGTTTAGCAGGTGTGCTCAAGTCAGATTATAGCAACTGCAATTAATTATCTCACTCTCCCTGGACCAATACCCTGTGCTTGCAGTCATTGGTTTCCTTGCTGCTGTTTCAATAATATGATTATTTTGATTCATCCTTCTGAAAAATAGGGTTCATAGAAAACAAATAATTTACACTGGTCTTTCAGTAGTTTCAAACATCTGGCCCCTATAGTTGGAATCAGGAATCATTACTGTTATTGTTATTACCCCTAAAGTTCCTCAAATACCTCTAAAAATGCTCCCAAACTTTTGTTCCAACAATGCCTCAGCTATGACTAGAAGCTGCTTTTAAAGGTCAGGTTTGCCTTGTCTATGTACAAACCACACAGAAATCCCTGTGTGGATGTATATAATTATATATCTCTTCTAATTACACTTCATTTTCAAGTAGAAAAATTATAAGTTTATTATCAACTTAGTAATCCCTCGTTAGCATCCTAATGAACTGAAAAATTTCATTTACTAAGGACAAAAATTCTGCTACCTCAATCTCTTATTAAATATAAGCATCCTAAACAGAACGTCCTTCACAAAGCTGCTGGGTCTTGCTTTCTGAATGGTTTATGGGAACTTAAGAAATGTAAAGATATTTTTTGATTTTACCAAATAAATAACTCCTTCATGTGCAAATGGAGATAAACCTTGAACTACAATCTACCTCTTCTTTCATGCAATTTAACTAATTAAGAGAAAGTTGTGAAATTCCTAGTAGTAAATTTTTGTAGCCTTTGTGAAAGCATATACAGCATGTGTACCTGTGAAACCCACATAGTGTTTGTATTTGGTCAATGTTAGTAATTCCTCAGAAGTGAGGCTGTGGGAAAGAATTTAAACCTCTAGGGTCTCCCCACTCCTTCACTGGCCAGCTGATGAATGGTGACCAGAAATCAGACTCGGAAAAAGAAAAGAAGCACCAGCTGCCACAGTGCAGGACATAAAAAATACCTTCCACAGATAACTCTGCAATTGTCTTGAATCAGCTGTAGTGGGAAGTGTTAATTGGTAAAACAAAAGGCTGTGATTTTCTAGTGGGTTATTTTCTACTCTGCTGTATGACAGATGTGTTCTTGACAGCTCAGGATCACAGCTTTCCTCTTTGGGAACTGAGTGAGGACTTGCTCTCACATGAGCCTGCAAGAGATATTGCAGGGGGCCAGCTTTGGGATGCTGGGCACTCTTGGGCACTGTGAGGGATCTGAATAATCCAAGCAGATACTTGGGTCAAGGGATGGGTCATTTACAGCAAAGCAGGGGAAGAAGCACTGTAGCTTTTGACAGATAACTGCTCTGAAGTCAGATAGGCAGAAAAGACAAGCTTCTCACTTTACAAAGTTGTTTTCTGGTGGAAGTCGTGTTTTCTTGACCACAGCACATGCTGAGCATCCTACCAGCTGGAAGAACACAGTGCCTTAGTGCATCCACCACACAGACATCCCCTGACACCTGCAGATCCTGCTGGCTTGAGGCCACCAGCACACCACTGGAATGTGGGTGTTTCTGTAGCAGGACCTTCTACAGAAAAAAGTAGCAAGTGATTTCTCATCTTCTTTCTTAGGAGTGAAGAACATTGGTTGTTAGAAGGTGTTATTGTAACTGCTCTGGTGTGTCTTGCAGATTTTGGTTCTTAGAACAGCTACATCTCTTCAAGCTGACACCATGTAACTGCTTTACCATTTTTCACCCTAGCTGAAGTTACTGGTCTGCAATATCTTCTTGCTGTGAGCACATAAGAATTTTTAACCAAGTCTATTTTTGTTTCTATTCCCTCCTATCTGACATTTCTGTTGTTGTCTGCATTCTTATTTCTCATGCAAAGAAACAGAAATCATCATAGTATCTTGCAAGGAAAAATAAGTCTGAGTAAAGTCCAGAACAAATGTAAATGACAGGTATGTGCTGGGGGAGGACGTGGACATGTTAGGAATGCCATAAATTATCCATTTCTTCTATTTTGACCCAGGATCTCCTGTGAGGTTTCAGTTATATCAGAGCACAAATGCTTGAGAATTTGAGCCACAGTGTTCAGCTTTCTCTCATTCATTGCAATGAGAGTCAGGATTCTTTCCTGCACTGATTTTAATTCACTGCACCAGCCTTGTGCCTGAATTATATGCCTGAGCTTCTGGCTCTCCAAGGCTTGGAGCTCCTAAACATGAGTGAAGGTTGTTTGGAAAACATTACCATTCCAAATGTCTTTGTACCATATGAAGATAGACTGCCCTTGTATTATCCCACCTTCTAGTGACGTAATACATGGAATGGAGCCATCTGAAGGAGGAAATCCACTGTGTAAAGTCAGAGATGCAAGAAGCAGCTACCTTTTTTGATGAGGGCCTGGGAAGTCATAGATGCTGAACAGAGAAGAAGCAAAGCCAGAATGTGGAGTCACAAACACATGTCCTGGGGCAGAGCTTGTGCTGGAGTCCTGAGCCTTCCTGAGGATTCTCATCTTGAGCAGGGGGAGCATGAGAGTCTAGGAGGGACTCTTCCTCAGAGGTAGAGAGTGACACCAAAAGCCAGAATGGGTATTTGTTCCACGTGGTGTGATGCTTTGCATGGCAGAGCTCCAGTTGCAAGTCAGGCCTCAGGGCACAATGGGACTTGTCAGACAAAAACTAAGAATAATTTTTTCCATGTCGTGTTCAATGTAGAGATTTCCATGGAAAACTTCCCTGTGATGTGAGGAAGAAGCAGAACAATGCACTGTGTGGCCCAGGAAGACTCTCTGAAAGAGGTGTGAGTGACACATTGGCATTTGTGTCCAGCCACATTTGTCCTGGCCGATGCAGAGCCAGTGGACCACATCTACATACATGTTCACTAGTGTGCACCCTGAATTTGGATTCGTATCCAAGGACACAGGGTTTGACCTCTAACTGCTCCAAAGGGATTTCTTCATATTCTCCCATGCCTCTTACTCATTATTTTTGTATTTAGTATGGCCACACACTGGAAGAAAAAGCTCTTTCAGTCACATGAATCTCCTCCCTCCCAGTTTTCTCCCTCCTCCTGGAGTATGCGGGGCCGCATATTAGAGTGAACTCTATGGAAGGGTTTTCTGTGTTTGCTTTCTGACATTCTCTGAATATAAACCCATGGAAGTGTAAAATGTACTTTTTGAATATGCACACATGCTCCTGACACCATTGTTTTGGCCAGCAGCCCTTTTCCCATGACAGCATTAGGGAGCTCTCCCTCTGTGCAGCTCCACTTGAACTTTGTTCACTATCCTACGTGTCAAAAACAGGAATGTTCACTTCTGGGATGAAAGGAATGAGCTAAGATACAAGCCAGGGTAAGTACGTTGATCTGCAGGAGGACACACTCTTGTGTAATTTAGGGAGAAGACAAATACTTCATTGACCTTTACTCTGATATCTGCTTATTTATCTGGATTAGATAAACAGCCAATGCCTATATCTCAGCCTCAGCAAACAGCAAGTTCTGTCAGCACTGCAGATACCATTTGTTGCTTTATTTTATGGGAAGGAAGAAAGGAAGGAAGGAAGATTACCTTTTTATTATTGCTTTCAAGGATTGCCTCACCGCAAAGCCTGCTTTCCTCTGCCCTGGATGTTTTGAGCTCTGATACTCAGATTTTACTCTATGGCAACATTCTGCCCTGGACAAGTTCTTGAGCATGTTGCACATTTAATGAGACTGACAGCAGACAGCTCTAGGCTTAAAGACAGAAATAGGAGATCCTTGTCTGAACTCCTATGAACTGGGTGGGGGAAAAGCATTTTGGTTCGGGTCATAGATGAAGCTTCCAACAAGTTCTAGCTTGGTTTCTATAAAGGCTAACTTAGTCCTAGCACAAAAAGAGAAAGACATTCTTCAACTACAGCTTTGGGAATTTCACTTCTGTTGTTATCTCAAATGCTGCTATACCTAGGCCTTTATTCTATTAGTTGGACAGAGTATAAAGCAATGTCCTGTGCAACCAGTTTCTTATATCATCAGTACCAGCCTGGCATGAGAAGGGTATCTTCTTTTGAATATCTTGGCTCAGTTAAGGTAGTTTATTTCACACTTGGAAGATATGGATGCCAAAACTTAGCATGGGAGAAATTTAATTTCAAGCTTGAACACAAAATGTGTTATCTGGTTCAAATTTGCAGTTTACTTTAACTTGGGCTCAGCACTACTGACTAGACTACTGAAAGGACTCTTTCTCTAGGTACTTCCCTCACTTTTGATTAGGATGAATGTGAGACAGAATCCTCAATGCAAATGTCTCACAAATGTTGAGGTAAGTTGAACCTATCCAAAAACCTATCAAAGTTTTCAGAGTATTTTTCTCAAAGAATAAAAACTTCCCTTCAACCTACATTTTGGAGAACTTTGCATGCAATTTAGCTTGATTGACCTATTATCCCATCCTGGTAGGCTTTCACTGAGTTCTGCACAGCCTTTTTTCCAATCAGTACTTTGTATGGGTTTTATGTCCAAGCCAAAGACCACAAACACCTTACTAGGATGTGTTGCCCTGATTCTTAAGATTTTCTAAAGCCTTCTGAGTTTATGTTCTGTTAGAAAACTTTCTCACACAATTTTCTATAAACAACATGTTGTTTTGCATTCCTTCATAGGGGTGGAGAAACTTGATGTACTAGTAGCTTGTCCAATGTGTTTGGAGAAGTGGCCCATTCACTCTCCAATCCACTGTCACCTTTGGAAAAGTATAAAAGTTGGAGTCAGAGAATAAACATCCTTCTTCTTTACCTTGCAAATAGCAGTGGCTCGCTTTCACAATAGCACAAATAGCAGTTGTGCTTTCACATGTCTTATAGTGACAAGGATGTCTTCATGGACTTCAGGGACAGCTTACATTAAGTTATGATGTGTTTCCATGTGCCTTCAATCACAGGTTTTGGCAAAGTTGTGGAGAAATTTGGTTGTCTATTACTAAAATCAAGAAATCCTGGTTGGATTTGAGTCACTCTTAACTTCCTTCTTCTTGTGCTGAAATGTTAGATAACTTATGGATGTCCTCCCAAGCAGCAATAACATTTCATTCAGAAACTTTTGGTAACCTGCTGATTTATATACATACACCGACTTAAAAAAAGACACACTTTTCCTGGACTCACTCCAACAGCTTTGATCTAGAAACATAAGAAATTTGCAAATGTTTTGTAATAGGAAAGAGAAAGATATTTTACAGAATTTTTAGGAAATGTTGCCCAAAATGAACTGTTACACACTAAGGTGGAGAGGACATATGCAATAGTAGGTACACAGCAAAGGTGAGCAGAATTGCAATTGAAGAGGTAAATATACGGCACTTCTACTTGGTATGAAGTGGCAAGGGCTGGTGGCTACCAAGTGGCTGGTGGGTATAGATTTTCAATAGCAGTGTGGTTTATTTCCACAGTCGAGTCTTAATATCTTGGTTCCTTGAGGTGCTGGATGCAATTCTGAGGATTTTCCCATCACAGGGTGTGCCTGTGTATGCTTGTTGTGTCCTCGTGTGTGCGTGGTGCGCATGCATGTGTATGCATAACCAACACAGCACCAGGGCTCGCCTTGAAGCTGGGATTATCACTTTTCTCCTGTCTTTGAAAATAGGATGGCACCACAATGAGTTAATAGAGAAGTTATGGTCTGATGTGGGCTTTTTCCATTTCAAAACTCTTACATGGACTACTTGAACTCATCTGTATGTACTGTCTTTCCCCCCCTGCCATTCTTTTTCTATTTTCTTTTCTTTGTGACAATCCAAACAAACAGTTTCATCCCCTCTCCTCCCACTTCAGTTTGCACAGCAACAGCTCTCTGGGCTTAATTGCTGGCTTTACTTCCTTCCTATCCTTGTCTCCTTCCTCTCCTCCCAGCTCAGTTTCTGGCTTGATTAATACACCTACTACCAGATGTTTCCACTGTGCAAAAGGAACTTCTGCACACCTGCACAGAAGGCCTGTCTCCTTGCAGCAGGGAAACCTGTTTGTCCAGGCAAGGTATTAACTGCACTTAAATATATATGCAGCCATAGGTTTTCAAATATGAGTATCTGCAAGCTGCCATTCTGGAAGTTAGGTTTTTGTCCTTGTTCTGCTTTTTCTGACAATCTACTGTTGAAAAGACAGCAGAGAATCACCTTCAACCACACTTACTGTTCCATGCAGGGGTCTCCATCAGTGTGAGAATGAGAGAGTTCCATCCATGGGGACCCTCTGAAAAACGTGTGGTGACTGGAAAATGCAGCCTTCTAGTAGATGAGGCTATCCAACACCTGATCTGAGACTAATGTAATCATCTCCCTAATTTAAGGCAGATTTTAAACACTTCTCTGTTCAGCATTAGAATGCTGCTTTCTCCTTAATGCCCACCTTCAGGCTGTTGACAAAACTTCTGAGGCTGTTTATGTACACTTTTATTCTGGATTTGTTGCCTAGCTGAGACAGAGCCTGAGGTTGTTTTTTTTAATTGCATCCTAATCTGATGACTTTTCTGTGTGCTGTGCAGTTCCCCAGAGCCATCTCATGGCTCCTGCAGGTTTTATTTACCGACATTTAGCCCATTTTTCTCTGGATGGATTTCTCTGTTCCTGTATCTCAGGAGCCCCTTGCTGGTTATGTACAACTGGCTGGCCCTCGGGCATGGCTGCAGTCCCCAGGGCAGGGAATGAGCCAGCCAGGCAAAGGAGTTGTCCCCACTGACTACTCACAGGAGCCACAGGGGCACTTCAAAACTCACTGTGCTCCTTGCACGTCACATTGTAGGATCACAGGTGCCAGGCTGTCTCAGAGAGCCTGAAAAGTGAACCAAGCAAGTGACTATACAAGGTGAGGAGAGAATTATACTTCCTAAAGTGAGCATAAACAGACGTTGCTCCAAGTGTTAAGAATATAAAGTTAATTTTCAATTAAAAAATAACAGCAATAATGTGGACAACAGTGCCCCTGGTAGTGAGGCTGCTCTGCTGTATACTGCCAGGCAAACAGCAGGGGGAAAAGCGCTGGGAAGCTGGCCTAGGCTTTACCTTCTTGCTAAACTGACATTAGGTGGCAGTATTTCAAAATTCATTGCAGCACCAACACTGCTCAAGCTCTCCACTTGTATCCTCCTACCCGGTAGAGATCATCAGTAACAATCTTCCGTAAAGGTTCATCTGCCTTCTGGTTTGCCTTAGGGTTTATTTAATAAGCCTCTTTGTGGTAATAGTCTCTAAAAATATATGATTTTGGTTTATTTTTTTAATATAAATATATTTGCTATCATTTCAGATGTAAGTTTATGGCAATCTAGTGATATAAGCTATTTTAATATGAGAAGGCCCGTGCCGTTTTTTCTCATGTCAAATTTAGAGGAACTTAATCTAAGACAAATAAAGCCGCTCCTACAGCACTATGATTGCTCAGTTGGAAGGCTCCAGTACAATAAAACATTATATAATTGGCAACTTGTCTTATGACAACAATTTTGTCATCTCTGCGCACTAACACGTTCTCCGAGAGATGCTGTAGCACATTTGTCTTGAGCATCACCTGTGGCAGCAGCTCTCTGGCCAGGCTGTCACAATCCCCGTCGGTCTCTGTGAGACAGCAGCAGGAGACAATCAGACAGCTCCGCTTCAAAGGGCCAATAGCCCTTGGTGGCCCCGTGGGGACAGGCTGGCTTGTAGGGTGATTTTCAGGATGACTCGTAGGGTAATTTATGGGGCAGCAAGGCAACATTTCTTGGCCTCTCCCTTTGTGACTGTTCAGGAGTGTTGGAACCCCAGCCTGGTTCAGGGGTTCCATGTGGTGGTAAAGCTTCTCCTCCAACCCCTGCTTCCAAAGAAAAACTCAGCAGTCTCCTGTTGCTCAGTCTCAAGGCAGTTTATTGCAAGTTATCTAAAAGATTGTTCTCTCAGGCTGCTGCGGTTTGCTCAGCAGCTCAGGCAGAGGCACACACACCCCTGACATCCTCTGTCTCATCTTCCTCTTCTCCCCCCTGCCTGGGGCTGCTGCTATTTTTTATATGGTACATTACGTGTTACATGTTTATAGTTTTCCCCAATACCTACTACCTATATTAAATGGTGCTTTTTTACTCCAAACCAATCCATAAGTGCCAACATCATCAAGAACATGGAGGTAAGGAAGAAGAAAGAGGAGAAACAGGACCAGCCTACATTCCTCCATCTTAAAACTTCTGACCCCCATGTACAAAGTAAAACCCCCCCTGTACAGGTGTGAAAACCCCCCTGTACAGCACTAAAAAATTCTTCCATCTACTTTGTAACTACTTCTACTATAATATCTAAACTTTTGTGGCTCCTTGTTCCACCTTCAAAGTTGGTAAATCATTCCATGGCTCAAACTCAAAATCACAGCTGTTTCCAGCTGCCTGCCAGGGTCTCAAATGCTTCTGACCAGGGCCTGGAACCTCCAAAAATGTCTGAGGGACATTTTGAGTTCCAACACAGGAGGGACACCAGGGGCTGGCAGAGCACATCAGCACAGCTTGCCAGCAGAGCCCTGCAGCAGGAGACAGGCTGCCACTGGGACACTGCATGTACAAGCTGTGTTCCCAGCCCCAGGGAGGTGTGAGGCTGGAGTCCACAGTGCAGACTTCAGCTGCTGGAACTCAAGCCTGTGTGTGCTCAGGGTTCAGAATTTGTCACCACGTGTTACAGGGTCAGGCTAGGGTCCTACTTATGGCATAGTTTGCAATGAGAAGGAGCCTTATGTGCTGAAGGATAGGCCCCCACCTTGTGACCCTTAATTATAAAAACCCCAGCATCAGGGAAATTTTCTTGAGTAACTTATTTTAGAGTAGAAATTATAATTTTTTTGAGGTCAGGATTGAAGGCACTAGAGATGGTATTTCATGTTCGGACTCAGGTATTTATTATTTCTTATCTGTGTTACAGTCTCACTACCGCTTTTTCATTAGCAAAGTACAAAATGGCTAACTAATTCTTGTTACAAGGTCTTTTAAGACTAAACTATCCAATTAAGAAAGGAAATCTAGATTATTTTCCCTTTTAACCCAATAACTGATCCCTCGAAGCCCGCAATGCGGACTTTTCTGTCCAATCACTAAACACCCAAACCCATGAAGAAGGAAGAAGGTAAAGATGAACAACCTGTCTCCACCCTAAAACCTCCATCTTTCTTCATATTTATTTCTATATTCTAAAACCCCAAACTCTAAGTTTTCCACCCTGTGATATTACACACTTTTAATCAACTACATACCAAGTAATCCCAGTGCTATCAATCAATTTTTAAAGTCTTCTCCATAGCCTCAGGTCAAATGCAGTGTTCTCTTGTGGGTCTGTGCATTTCAGTGCAGAAAGTCTAAAATTTTCAGCATCCAGGATTCCAACAGAAATCTCCTGGTGAGGACATACATGCTGACTCTGCAGAAGTTCTTTGCTGGGTATCTTAAATAAAGGAGGGACAAAAAGTCAGGGTACTATAAGATCTCTTCTAAAATGGTCTAGGATTGCAAATTTGAATCAAGTCCTGCTGGCTAAGGAGGCTGTTTGACTTGTAAATCAGTTTCTGTTTACAACTGCTGGTGACAGATCCCACGCTATTAAAGATGATGTAATTTCATAGTGAAGTGTCTGTTTTTTCCATGGTAAAGATGGATCTGTCACCCCAGATCAGACTTTTGGCTCATCACATCTTGTTTCCTGCCTCCAGGGATGGACAGTGTATAGTGCTGTAAAAAACAGCAGTTCACTTGCTCTTTTAAAATTCATGTATCCTGTGAAACAAGGATATTTGTCTCACCACCTGCACATGCTCAATTAATGCCCTGATGCATTAAGCTTCACTACACTTCTAGCATCTTGCACCAAGTCAGATCTTGCTGACAGCACAAAACATACTGAATTTGTATTAATTTCCATGGAGCTGTGCCACCAAAGATTTAAGTGCCTGGTTCCCTACTGGTCTCCAGTGCATATGCAGGGCTCCCCAGGAAACAGCAGCTAGGAGATTTTTATTAGCAGCCTTTGTAAGAATCACTTCTTGCAAGGTCATAAGAGTTTTCTCATAAGCATGCTGAAAAATGGGTGAAAAACAAGAAAAGCCACACATGATTTAGTCAATGGTTAATGAAACGTATTTTGTTGACTAAAAGGAAGCATTCTAATAATGCCCCAACACACCCCCCAAAGACTCAGGGGGAAAAGACTTTTTTTACTTCTTGTCCTTCAGACTTCAGAGACACTACAGTTATATCCACATCCAACAACTGCACTGAGAATTTGGGCCATGGGAGTTCTGCTGTTGTTAAAGTATTTAAATCTAACCCATATTTCAATATACATTTAGGCTCACTGTTGCTCCTCTCTGTATTGAAACTAATACAGGTTCCAGCAGGTTCTAACCCTGATTAGTTACTATCCTAGTCACAAAATGCTGGGATACACCTAGTGCTGTGCATAAAAGACACACAGAGCACCTTAGATAACTTTGAAACAAAGCCCCTAGTCCCAGCAAAAGAGCAGAGAAAACCCAGACCACAACAAACTGTACAACAGTATGCAAATAAAAGAATAAGCAAATTGAAAAAAGGGAAATGGAAGTGGCACTTCAAGGCAAAATCCTCTCAACAAGACAGCTGATATCAACACTCCATGTCTTGTGGATGTAGCCAGCTGATAAGATTATGCACTGCTGAGAAATATCATTACTTTGGAAAAGAAATAAAGATTAATGTTCAGAAATGAGGAAAAGGCTGGAAGTCTCTGGTGACAGAAAAATGAAGAACAGCATCATTTAGGCTTTGCTTGTTGCTGTTGTTAAGTCTCCAGGGAGACCCGGGCTGTGCTTTGTAAGCTTTATTGCAACTGCATTGGCATTAATCATATGCCTGAAGGCAGCATGGCATGTTGTTTGGCAAATGATGTTGTGTGATATGATGGGAAGGAAGATTTTTTTTTAATTCTTCCCCCTTTAATAATGTTCACCACGCACAGACTCGATTCTGATCTCACACTGGTTTTATATAGTGATTTTTCTGATTTATGCTGTCATATAACAGAAAGCAAGGGCAAGATGTTAGGGTGGATTCATATACAACCAGTCATCACTCATTTGAAAGCATTCTGGGCATTGCATTTTAATAATGCTAATGATTTTTGCTAATTGCAAAACTGAAAAAAAAGGAGAAGAAATCAAAATGAAATAAAAATCTTTTCCTGAAGAAGACAAACTTGCTTGTGTTACAGGAGAACAAGGCTTTATTCATTGTTTCCTTTGTTCATGCTCTGTGGTATCAGTTTACACCATTATGAAAGGAGATTTAGATCCAAGAGGTTTGTTAGAAAAAGGGAGGCATAATTAAATCCTGTGTGTCCCAGGTCATTTCCAATAGGAAATTTGGGGCAGCTCTTCTGCTGCCCTAGAAAGAGGAGTCTGGCCAGGCAAACATGGGCTGCATTGGGCCCTTGTCCTCAGTGCCAGAGAGTAGTCCTTGATCTCTTTGTTTGCTAATCTGTATATGGACCTGATGATCATAATTTAGGAACACAGCACTGTCTAAACAGGAGTCACAAAGTTTTCTCTCCTGCCCCACTATTGATGTCTTTACAAAATAAACTGGGAAACCTATGGATAACACAGGACAAGACTGTATTTCAGTTCTGTAGAAGCAGGATGTTATGGTACCAGCCCAGAAATGGAGACAGCCTAATTAACTTGAAAATTTTGATTATTCAAGGCTCATTAACACCAGCTGAGTAATACACTGCTATGTTTCTGTTTTGTTTTTTTTTTTTCTTCTTTCTGGATGACAATCATTAGCATCAGGCATTAGTCCAACAGGTATTGGCTAAATGGTGTTACTACAATTCTTGCTCCTAAACTTTTGAGTCCAACAGCTGGAGTGGGACTGCACTGCTTTTTGCCATTGCTGTCTGTCTACCAGCAGCAGATGATGTGTTTTGGCAAACCTAACTCTGCTGAGGAGACTAAGGCCTCTAGGACCTGAATAATGTGCAGACGCCAGAATTTTTCAGGTATTAATGTATTGTCCTTAAGACAATTCCTTAGTCCTTGAATGCAGACACGGTTCTAACCCACAACACAAAATTCTGCTGGTGCTGCAAAGTGACAGAGCACAGCTCTCTGCTCCTAGAGCTCTAACTGCCTTAAATAATAGTTTTCCAAGCAGTGGGATATGATGCCACCAGAGAAGAATAATCAAATATTCTTGATAATTGAACTGTCATGAGCCCTAGGAGACAGAGCTGGGCCCATTCCCAGCTCTGGGTCCTTGAGGAAAACATAGCCTCCTTTGACACGAAACACCTAGGCAGAGAATAAGTTTTTTGATTAGACTGTGCAGACCAGCATGTCAAAATCACCAGTTTTTAGTATATCCAAATTTCCAGAGTACCAGGAGCCATGATCACAGGGCACCAGAGACTGTTGCTGTACTAAGCCCACTCCTAGCACACAAAACCATATTTCCAGAATATGTAGTAGTGCTTTTGTACTTTTTTACAGCACATTTATTCTACACAAATTTAACAGTGCGTGAAAATAAGATAATAAATTTGTGAAGTCTGGAGTCTCTTTACTCCTACAGTATGATCAAAGAAAACTTTGCTGCTGCACTTAGAGGGATGTTTCTATCATGTTTTAGGGAACCTTGAAGAAGTTAAAAGGCACATGGTGGTGACATCCTTCATGTCCCTCCATCAGATGCTTTGGTTACCGGGAGTTCAATAGTGCAGGACATTTTTAAAGACATCAATCAGAGCTCTAGAGGAGTGAATCTGGGTCCCATGGCATTTTGTCCTCGTTTGTTGCTCTGCCAGGCTTGGCACTCCTCTTTCAGCTTTCCCTCTCCTGGAAAGGATCATCCCTGGGCATGGCTGCCAATAGATCCAGCTGGGAGACAGCAGCAGGAGCAGTACCAGAACAGCAAGGAGGAGAACCAGGCTGCTGCAGGTCAGCACCAGGGAAACAGCAGGTTGGAGAGGAGGTGAAGAGACAAAACCGCAAATTGCACCTAGATGTTCAATGGCAAAATGGGCTGAGGCAAGACAAAGGTTTGGAGTCATCTTTTTAACAAATTCAAATATTTTTTGCTATTCTGAACCAGAGTGATTGTGATGTGCAGATTAGAGCTCCATCAGTTGCTTCATACAGGTAAAAAGGTGTGTGTATGCAGCTTCAGTCTTGTGAAAAAAAGGTGATTATTGGATTTTACTTGATTTGTTTTGTGCACTTGTTTGGGTTTTATTTGGTTGGGGGTTTTTAACTTAAGTGTTGTCTTTTAAAGATTTCCCCCATAACACATGAGAACTGCAAACTTCCTCCTTTCAAGAAAGCAAAGCTCTGACTGATACATTCACAGGACTTCAAGTGAATGGATTTTAAGTAAAGAGGAAAAAAATGAATATTATAAGATTCAGAACTAAATTATGAGCACTGAAAACTTTGGAATTATTTTTTCTCTAGCTCAGTAAACAATAAACTTTTTCTTGTCTCATCCAAGTATTATCAGTAAGTACCTGGGAGTCATAAAGAATACAGCCTGCTCCTGTGAGTCAGGATGTCTGCTAGACACTTCTCAGGAACATTTACCTTGCAGGCTCTTTCCAAGGAAGCTATTAACATTGATTTCAATGTGCACAGTGGCATTGCTTTTGCTCTAACAGAACTTTATTGTTTGACATTTTGTTCACACAGATTTTCTGCTTACATGCATTTGTCCTAAGAGCAAGCTGCAGACACAACGGGGGGGAGCAGCCTTCCCCTTTTTCAGCTCTCTCTGTGTATATACTGAATGAAACATAATATTCTTAATAAATAAATCATGCAGTGCAAGATATGTGGGGGGCAGAAACAAAGGAAGAAAAAGGCCTGACTGAGTTTGGCTGGCAAACTTCAGAGCATGTTGGCCTAATGTCTTTTTTATTGAAGATTCATACAGCTACTTCTCAACCCTTCATACATATGCAGGCTTGTATTTGTGGAGGTTGCAAAGAAAATCCTTTCAAGTGTAAACAGTATAAACTCCTTGCTGTCTAAGAATATCTCTTAGAGATGCAAGCTGCCTCTGTGCTCACTGCCAGAATAATAGCTCTGAATATTAGCACTTACACATGGCCAGAAGTATGGCTATCTCTAACAGGTGCATGCTAGCTGTACCTCTCAGTTCTGGTCCTGTCACAAAATGTCACATCTACTGGACCTGAAACATCCATAGGCCCTGTCTGAGGGGAAAAACCACTTGAAAAACAATGTAGGTACTTTCCTGGCTGTGCATTTGTTTTTCAGATGTGCTGAGCATCCACAATCCAGGGAGTCCTCCCTTCTGGGTACAGCAAACTGAGGGTGCACAGAAAGCTTTTGCTTCCATACAGACTGCAGCCAAATGCAGAATGTGCTGCAGGCTAGGGGACAGGGAGCAGCTGTGCCATGGCACGCTGCCCTGTCAGTGCCACTGTCACTGCCCCAGAGCCCCTTCAAGCGAGCTCCAGCTGGAGCAGCAGGTTCTCAGCACCCCCAGGTGTCCTGGCAGCTCGGTGGGCGTGAGTGGCACTTGCTGCTAAAGTGGTGCCTGGGCATCATTTCAGAACAGGTCTTGCACAGAGACATTTCTGCCATTTCCATGCTGTAGCTTTCACCATGTGCAGCAGTCAAGCCTGAGAATATGATTTTGGGAAAAGGATCAATAAGTTCTAAAAAGCAAGAAAACAAAACTTTTACTGATTGTTGTTCTGCTGATATGAATTTCATCAACTAGGGACAGCAAAATACCATTCCACATTAAATATGGATGGCTTGGAGAAGGTTATGTTCTCATTGCCTCTCAGAAACCAATAATAAAATTCCTGATCCTTTTTCTCTGAAGAGATTCTTTTGGGCTAGACCCAAAATTGTATTCTGCCTTTTTGCATGTCTCAAGCTCTCCTGCTGCTGGTTTTTGAAAATGAAGGTGAGATGGGTGTTTCTAGTGTTTCCTTGTGGGCTCTGCACTGATATCCAAAGTGTTTCTGTGCCCAGGCTTCCCATGTTGTTGTTTTACCATATCCATCTGCTCCTAGTGGGTTAAACAATGTTCTTCCTATCATTTCTCCAAGTGTTTGGGATTTCTGATGAAAGAAGAAGCAGCAATGTCCATTACTGTTACAAGAGTGACATTTTTACATTTTCTGGCATTTCCTTCTCTTTGCCAGTATCCCAGAGCCAAGCCAAAGAGCCCCACCTCCTCTTGCCATTCTTGCTGCTGACAACTCTTCTCAGTTCACCTTGTGGCCGTGCATTTCCAGGCAGTGCTGTGCCTCACCTTCGTGGGACAGTCCCTGCTACAGGAGCCAGCTCCTCTGCCTCCAGCCCAGGTTGTGTGGCCCCTACTCTCCCCTTTCTCACAGTGGCTGTGTGTGCCTGCAGGGAGGCTTCACCCCTGCAGGGGAAGGAGCAGCCAGATATTTGTACTGTCACAGCCACCTTTTTCACAACGTGCTGGAGGAACAGGGTGCCTGGGTAGGATAATGCAGAAAGCTGATCTGAGAGACCCTTCAATGACATCTGCTTCTCTTTCCCTGCAGCACCTGAGTCACCAACCCTTTCTCCCATCACAGTGATGGGAGCAGGGTTCATTGGCCACATGTCAAAGCCTCTGCAGCTTAACCTGGGGATTTGCACCCTGTCTTCCAGCAACCCAGCTGGGTAAATCTGGAACATGCACTTCTGTTGGTATCCTGTAATGGAATGGTTTCATAGCCTCATCAAAATGGGTGTGTTGAACAGAAGGAAAACTCCCAAATACCCTATATAAATATAAATATAAATATAAATATAAATATAAATATAAATATAAATATGATTTTTTTAAGAAACGAGAATGTTTGTTATAATTGAGAATGTAGCCTTTGAAGCTGAATGTAAAAGAGTAATTTCCTAATTTCCTATTGCATCCTGTAAGAATTTTGCATAAGAGGAACAAAAAGGCACTGTATAAGATGTGTAAATAGTTATATGACTCTGATTTATGTTGAAAACACATTTACTTATAGCTACAGGAACTATAAAAGGCAGCCTGAAATACTCTCTGGGCTTCCTATCTTTCACAAGCCGAGGTGTTTCACAACAAAAATAAAAAATACGTACTTGCTTGTATTTCATTATTCATTTTCTAGAGATGGAGGAAGGTGACATAAGACATTGTGCAAAAGAACCAAATGTATGCAGACCTGGTGGTTGCCCAGAATTTTATTTTGTGCCACATGAAGGGTTATTTTCTTCAAGGCAGTATTTTTCTTTTTAAATTTAAAAATATTTTACTGTAAGAAACCTCTATAGAAAGGCATATCTGCATATGGCATTTACCCTCCATTGAAGTTCACAGAAATGTCTGAGGACTGACAGTAGACTGTTGATCATGACCTGTTTTTCCTCTCTCCAGGTCTTTTTCTCCAGGCTTTCACCAAGTCAGGCCTAAATTTGACTCGGCTGAAGTATGGACAGGTTATCTGCAAAAGGAAACTGACCCTTCAGTAATGTTATTATACACCCATCACATGATCAGGATAGATGGAGAGGGCTGAAGGAGCTGAGGTAGTAAGGGCCAAGTGCAGAAATGGATGATGGATAAAAAGAACATGAGGCAGCAAGGTAAAATATAAGAGGGAAATGAGTTCAGAAGAACCACACTCCTTGGGCACCTGAACTCATGCTGGGAACGTGCTGTAGTGATTTTCTTGCAGAGCTAGTGACAGTGCCATGAGAGAAACGGTGCTGAGAGGAGTCAGAAGTGATTGAGAGTCTCTGTGATACTGTGCCAGGTCCAGAGGTGGGCACAGCAGCCAGTGTAGCTAAGGGAAAAAGGGCTGTGCTGCTGTAGAGCTGCCCCAGCAACACGAGGTCCAGAGTGTGCATTCCACAGGGTGTGATGAATGTGGGCTGGGAAAAAAAATACAGTCCCTGCAAAACCACACTGGGATGTGCTGTAAAGAGAGATCATACAGATGCTTGTATGGGTAAAGATGAAGGAGTGGGGCAAACTGAGCTTTGCACAGAGAGCATGGAACACTGCTCACCTCATGCCTTCCCATATCCAGCAGGTAGGACCTCCAGGACAGGGAACACTACAGAAGGGCAAGGCCACCTTGTTATGGGCACTGCTCTGTCTAAATTTCTCTTTCTCTGAAAAAGAGACCAGAAAATAAATAAAATTTTGAATGTGAAGAAAGCCGTACTTGGCCATTTGTGCAACAAGGATGGAGGTCAGTCATACCAAAGAACAAACACACAGCCATGTCATTGCCAGCCTTTGGGGACACAGTGGTGTGACATCCAAAGCAGGGTAAGGCAGGACAAGAAACTGCTATGAGAACTTGCAGCAGGAAAGTCTACACCTTCTGGGAAACAGGGGTGCAGAGGTAACCCAGACTCCAAATGACAAAGTCCTGGAGAAAACTCTGGGGATGAGAGAAGAAGGGAAAGGTTAAATCCTTGAAATGGTCTGGAAAGCAAGCATGTGTGCTATCACAAGGGCTGAGCCCCACAGCTGTCCCTGAGCTGTGAGTCTGGCAGGCAGTGCAACTTCTGCTGTTTGCAGGAGGGCTAGGAGGGAAGGTGGTGAGGAGGAGGTTCAGGGGTCCAGTGGTGGCCAGGCTGTCACTTCAGAAAGAAGATGTCAGAAGTTAGTGTGAAACTATGCTACTGGAGAGCTGGGTATATTCACCTTTGGTTAAAATTTCAGGTGGAAGTATGGCAGCTTCAGGCCAAATCCTGTTCCCTGCTGAGGCCACAGGCACAGCTCCCTCTGTCTTCACTGGCACCTAAGAGTTTACTGCAAGGGGAGGAAGCAGAGTGCTTGGCTGAGGAAAGGTGGAAGTGCTGAATAGTGCCAGAGGAGTGTCTCTCACACTCCCTGCTTTTTCCCCTCTGCCCTGGAGTTCCAGTTGGAGCTGCTCCTGGCTGAGTCAGTGCAAGGTGCTCTCTGGTGTCAGGCACTGGGAGTCACTGCTTGCTGTGTGACCTCAGCCTCCAGGGAAGGAAAGGGCAGTGGGAGTGAAGGAGCAAAGACAACTTAAATATTAAGTCAAAGTGACGAATGTGCATTTGCTCTCAGGAAAAAGCCACAAACCCCAGAGCCATCTCTAGGGCTTTCACTTGAACAAACCACAAAAATGGCTCAGAAAAATTTGTATGGCTGTGCTCTTACCTTAGGATTTGACATTGTTAGCTCATGTTCAGTCACTTAGTCCGTATACTGCAAACAGTCAGCAGTGCCATGACTGTGGCATTTTGACAGGGCAGAACAGCATCTCTTCTCACCCACTTACAGCATCTAGTCATTAAAAGTCTGGCTTTTCTGCCCAAGTGTCAGAAAAGGCTTTGAATGTCGATTCGTCCTGTCTAAAAAGACAGTATTGCTCGTCTATCTTTAATCTCAGGAAGAAAGGGAACAATTACATGGTCCAAAGTCTTAAATAATAGCCTGTAACTCAGACTGCCTTCTCAGTGATTGCAGCTGGTGTCATGACCCTTAAGAAATTATCTCAAACATGTCTTTGACGCCACTGGTCCACTTTGATGAGAAACAGGCTACCCATTGAATTTTTTACATCTCTTTCTATAATATTATTATATTAATTTCTTGACTTTTTTAAAATTAAAAAGCACATACTCTCTTCTGGATTCTTGAAAATGTAACAACACAATGTAAAGTTCAGAAGAAACCCTTGCCAAAATACTCTAGCATCAGAAAAAGTTCACATCTACCATGGCAACTCCTTCCAGGGAGAGAGGAAGAAGGATTGCTATTGCAATGCTGGGCAGGGATTAAAATCAGACAGCCAATTCACCAAGTCATAACTGGACTTAGTAGAGGAGCTGGTTGAGATCATGCAGGTGAACCAGTCATGATAAAGTCACTGCCGCAAAAAGGGACTGTCTACAGAGCAGAAGCCTCATCAGAAGTAACTCATCAAGGAGTGACTGCAGTCAACTGTTGCACACCTTCCCTGCACATGAGTCTGCTTCCTGAGCAGTGATCTGCTCTTTCACATGCAGACACTGTTCATGGGAGAGTGGAAGACATTTTTGTTATTTAGGGCATTGCCTGTTCAGTCCCTTGCAACCCAAATACTTTCTACAGAAACTGCACTGCAGCCCTTTATAGTATTTTGAGCATTACATCTGGTACCTTGGCCAGGAAATGCTGGATTTTTTCCTAATTTCCCTTGGATAAATCTGTGACTCTTGATTTCATTGTTTATATGAATGAGATATTCAGTAAATTGGTACATGAATAAGGAATTTGTGTGCCTTTGCGACTCTGTGTCTAAACAACCAAAACTTGTGCAACAACCATAAACAATCACTTAATCTAATGCTGTAAGTTTTCTTTCTGTCTCTCTGTTTCTGTATCAGTGTACTTTATGGTTGCTGCATCTTTCCTGTCAGCCCTTCAAAGCCTGGGAATTGTGTCTCTTCCTATCTACAGAAAAGCACTTACAGTGTTTTAGAATCTAGTGCCAATAAATAAATTAAATAACAGCTTGCACCAGAGATCTGGGACTCTCCACAATTGTTTTTATCTTTGAGTGAATGATGTGTGGTGGAGAAAGCTGCTGAGCTTGCAGCTGCAAAGACTGCGTCCCTTTATTTGCCCACTGAACAGCTAAAACAAGGGTGATGGGAGAGCAAACTTCTCCCATTGCCCCATGCAGGCTGGGACAAACCTCTTCCAGCAACAATTCAGTCTCCCTGCTCTGTCTTTGGTGTTGTGCCAGCTGTGACAGTGGCTTTTTGTGATAGCAGCTTCTTATCACTGAAAACTGGGCATGAAAGGGTCTCGCTCCCAAAGGTCAGCAAACAGATGTGCATAAAAAGGAAACCTTACAAATGTTTGAGTAGTTCCTGATGTTTAATTGCACCCAAGAGCTGCACTGTTGGTGTCAAGCACGTGTTCCCTTTCCTATATCAGCACAAGAAGATTAACTATGAGAGGGCCACATGTAGCATCCTGACTGAAACAGGGCAGCATGATTAATGTTCAGGCTGTGCTTATTAAGCAGAGAATTGTGGAATCATTTAGGCTGGAATAGATATTCAATATTATCTAGCACAGCCATTATGTATGTTTGCCATTAAAATACATCCACATGCTTTTGGAACAGTTTCAGGGATGGTGATTCCACTGCTTCCCTGGGCAGTTTGTTCCAATTCTTGACCATGCTTTCAGTGAAGGAATTTTTCCTAATACCCAGGTTAAACCTCCCTGATGCAACTTGAGGCTATTTCCTCTTGTCCTACCATTTGTGACTTTGGAGAAGAGAACAAACCCCTCCAGCTACACTCTCCTTTCAGGAGCTGTAGACAGTATTAAGGACCACTATGATTCTCCTTTTTCCAGGCTAAACACCTATGGCTCCCTCAGCCACTCCCCTTTGGCTAGCGCTTCCTAGTTTGGCTTCTGATGCCAAATCCGATCTTGCAGCTCTCTATATCTTTAAAACTGACAGATTCTCTGTTAAACTAACTCAACTTTCTACTGTGATTGAATATTTTTTTCATGTAATTCAGTCACAAGGCTTTTTTGAACACAGGAGCCTGACATGGACTTTCACTGCTTTGAATCCTGCAAGATAAAAACCAGGCTTGGCTCCAATACTGAGCCCTGGGGACACCACTGGTGACCAGCCCCTAGGTGGAATTAAATTCACCACCAGTCTCTGGGCCCAGCCATCCAGCCAATTTTCTACCTAGCAACGTGTGCACCCTTTCAAGATGCCATAAGCATCCAGTTTCTCTGGGAGAATGTTGACCTGGATGCTGTGGGAACTCAAAATGTCCCTCAGACATTTTTGGAGGTTCCAGGCCCTGGTCAGAAGCATTTGAGACCCTGGCAGGTAGCTGGAAACAGCTGTGATTTTGGATTTGAGGCATGGAGTGAATTACCAACCTTGCAGGAAGAACAAGAAGTCACAAAAGTTTAAATATTATAGTAGAAGTAGTTACAAAGTAGAGAGAAGAATGTTTTAGTGCTGTACAAGGGGGTTTTCACACCTGTACAGTGGGGTTTTTACTTTGTACATGGGGGTCAGAAGTTTTAAGATGGAGGAATGTAGGCTGGTCTTATTTCTCCTGTTTCTTCTTCCTTACCTCCATATTTTTGGTGATGTTGGTACTCACAGATTGGTTTAGAGTAGAAAAACACCATTTAATATAGGTAGTAGGTATTGGGGAAAACTATAAACATGTAATACGTAATGTATCATATAAAAGATAGCACCAGCCCTGGGCAGGGGGAGAGAAGAGGAAGACGTGACAGAGAGGATGTCGGGGTGTGTGTGCCTCTGCCTGAGCTGCTGAGCAAACTGCAGCAGCCTGAGAGGACAATCTTTTAGATAACTTGCCATAAACAACCTTGAGACCGAACAACAAGAGACTGCTGAGTTTTTCTTTGGAAGCACGGGTTGGAGGAGAAGCTTTTCCACCACACAAAGCCGCCCCGCAACCTAGGGTGGTCTCCGACAGATGCAACAGCTGGCCTGGATGCACAAAGACTTGGATGTAAGCACCAGCTCAATAAATCCCACAGCCACTGTAGCTGTAGTCTGGAGATGTTGCCTGCATGGATTGAGTGCATCCTTCACGTGTCCCCAAGGTGCCTGCACCCAGACAGCTCACGGCCAGGATATGGGGCTGGCTGTGCCTCTGCATTGGCCCAGGACTTCTCTGCTCTGCAGGGCATGAGCTGGTGTGTAAAGCCATTTCCATAATCTTCAGAGCTTATTTTCTCTCCTAGCTTAGCTCAGCTAGGAGATGCCTCCTTTGCCTGTAATGCTTTTGGCCAAGTAACCTTGCTAAATCCAGCAGGTACTGATCCAGCCTCTCAGCTTGGCACAGGAGGTCCCTGTCAAGCTCAAGAAGCATTATGCCACAATACCTCAAGTGTATGTTTGAGTGTTTCACTGCACCAGAGACTGCACGGGGAGTCCAGACCTTGCTGCCTGCCAGCCAGCACAGCAATAAAATCAAGCCCAAGCATACAAAAAAGGGGCTGGAGGAGGACTACATTTTATTGAATAAGAGTATTTCACAAAGAAAACCAGAATGATTTCAGTAAATTAGATGAAAGAACACACACCAATAAATAAAAAAGAAAATTACAGGAGAGCAGTTCTTTCCAGAGGGATGAAATTTTCCTCTTTGCCCTCTGGTGATCAATGGTAAAGCCACAGCATATTTCACTAGGAATAGCAAAGCATGCATGAAGACTTCCCGAGAGACAACAATAATCTTTAACAATTTGCATTGGAGCAGCAGAGAAGGTCACTTGCTCTCTATGCATGCTGAGGGTAATGTGAGGCTAGGTCAGGAACAGGTCACAGATTTCTGTTTAAACAGACACAGGAGTCCCTATACCCTGCAAAACTTGTGGTGAAAAAGAACCCAAATATTGTAGCTGTTATGCCAGATCATAGGTTCCAGTGAGTAAGTACAAATATTGTCTTGCTTTTTTCAGCTCTACAGTCTTCACCCCAAAGCCTGATTTCGTGGGTGCTCGGAATTTCTTCCATTTGAGCTGTACTCCAAACTCACCGACATCAATAGGATTTTGGGGTTAAATTCAATTTTGAATGAATGAGCTTTCTATCATACAATACCCCTTCCGTAAAATGCCAGAGAAATCAGTAACCAAAGCTGAGTTAAGAAAAGACTGAAGTTTACCATTCCTACTGGATTTGCAACCCTTCTGAAAAGACTGGATGTAGTTGTGCTGTATCTTTACTCCATACTAACATATCTCACAAGTGCATATCATGCTATCTGACTACGGGACCATACAGGACTCAACAAATTTATTCACTGTAAAAGATATATTATGTGCAGGATTGTCCTTTTCTGAAATAAAACTCCATAAAAAGAGGATTATGCATTTTCTAAAGCTTCTCTTTTGAATGATGTTTAGTATTCTGTTTTGCTAGTGAGGAAGGTAAGTTTCACCAGTTTGGCTTCTGATGACAAATCTGACCTTTCAACTCTCTACATCTTTAAAAGTGACAGCTTCTTTGTTAAACTAACCCAGCTTTCTACTGTGATTGAATATTTTTTAATGTAATTCAGTCACACAGCTTTTTTAAACATAGGAGCCTGACAGGGACTTTCTCTATTTTGACTCTTGTAAGATAAATTTTCCTGCCACTATAGCCTCATGCTTTTTGGTCTCATATTCTTTTCCAATATAGAGGCTGGATTTGTTTTTTTTCTTCCAAGAATTTTAAATGCACACCTTTTATTATGAAGTGTGGTTTTTTTGGGGTGAAAATTAGATGCTTTCTTTAAGCAAGAATGGATAAAGAGGGTGGGGGACATTCATATGAGTGCTCTTGTTCACTTTGGCCCCACAGTGAGGCCAGGACCTGACAGAGTGAGGGTCCCTGCCCATGGGGCTCTGACTCCCTGCCTGGGGCTGATCTAGCTGGGCCATTGCAGTCAGCTTGTTGCTCCTCCCTTCCAGCTCCTGAGCACACACTCTGCTTATGGGACAGCCCCAGACCTTCATACATTGAGGGTTTTTGAGGAATCATCTCCATTTACCTCTTAAAAAACACAAAGGAGATGAAATCAGAACCAAATCTGTTAAGACATATGGAACCCTCAGCCTTTAACTTAAGGAAGTTCATTATCAAGCCATTATTCGATTAAAATGTTATGGATCACCTTCTCAAAGACATGGAAATTTAGATTTTTAATAGCCCAGAGCAAACAATTTTCTGGTGAATCTCTCTCTACCTCCCAGCTAAAGATAGTTTTGCTTCTAGTGAAATAATTAAAGGATTTTTATTTTGTTGATTTTGATGCCAAAAGCGTGTTTCCAAAGGGCTGTACTGGACAGTTGAAGGCCACTTCTGTGAGGATATACAAGATCCCGCATAAAATGTTCTGCTTTCAGTGTGAAGGAACAAGGTACACTTGTAAGTGCAGCAGCTGGTACTTGACATTTTTGCAGCTCTTTTTACAAGGAGTTGGTCAGCATTGAAGAGAATCGTCCAGGAGACACAGAGTAGCAGAATTACTGGGCTGGCTCCATCATTCCTGGATGGGGGACAGAACAGGAACTCAACAAGCTCAACAAAGTGTCCTGTCAAGTTTGTTTTCCAGTTTAATGGTGAATAAAGGTCTCTCACTGCAAAACTTAAGAACTTGTGAACAAGGGAACAGAAGTACAAAAAATATATAATACTTTTTGTTCTTCAGGGACTAGCTGAAACCCAAGAAATTTAAAGACTCATAAAGTCAATGTGCATGTGTCTAGTACACTTTTTGTTTCTCTGCCAATCTACGTGAATAGACATTTCAGGCCCCGAGTTCTCTTTGGGTCCAATTAGGCAGCAGTAATTTACTTGATGCCACTGCTGTCACTTTCATTTGGATGCTCTTTTAAATAAATTCCTTAAAAAAGTAATTTAGGCTTGGATAACTAAAAATAGGCTTGGATAACTAATTTAGGCTTGGATAAAGCAAAAGCACTAAAATTTTAGGCTTGTATAACTATTATTAGTAAAGTTTTAGTGCTTTTGCTTTATGACAAAATATTCAAATATCAAGCTGACTTGGCACTCCACACAGTGACGCACTGAAGTACACGTACTCATCTGTAGAACTGAACACATTTATTAAAAAAGAGGTCCAGGCAACATGCTGTACTCTAGCAAGGTCAGAGAACTGTGACAAAAGGGAGTATCTTCCCCTGAAGCTGACACAGCATTGTCCTTGCTCAGTGCTGCAAGAGCACACTGGCCAGAAGGTTCAGTAAGTACTGGAAGAAATAGCCTTTACTGCTCCTATATTCTCTGAACATGTTTGTTATGGCCAGTTCCTGCAGGTACTGATGGAGCAGCCTGTGGCTTTAATATTTACTTTTCAGGTCAGTAATTTAAAACTAATACTATTTCCTTTAATTTATTGGTGCTGCTTTTCAGAACTGAGCACCCTGATGAGTTAGTTAGGACTGTGTTTTGAGGACAGCCTGGGCTGACCATTCCTCATCTCAGATTGCTGTTATTAACTGGTATGTTCCCCTATTGAAGTGGATCCAGGCACAGTGGACATACTGTGTCAGTGTGTCTCTTCAGAAAGCACCCAGCAAAATGGAATCTTGTTCCTCTCCAAGGGAGGCACTGGGACGAAGTGGCACAGGGTACACAACAGATGACAACGACAGGATGCCCACAGCCCACTCCCCTGTGGCTGACCATATCACTCTCCATGCTCTTTGATGTGAGCTGCTCCGGCTGGCATCCCCAGGCTATGACTGCACTCAGTTGTATGCTCCTGCTGTGTTCACATACCTTTGTGGTTACCTGTGCTGGAGGAGGAGCAGAAGCCTCACATGCCAACTCCTAAGCAAGATGCCTAACTATGGTGTCATCTTTCCACTCCTGAGCCTTGCCTCTGGACACTGATAGTCTCTGACACCCAGGTCTTTAAGTCCTATGTACAAAATTATGCTATCCATATGCTATGAAAAGAATGGACAGGATGATTAATCAGTGGATGAACTGCACTCACGGTTACACATCATACATAAAGGACAAAAAGAGAAACCTGTCAGACATAAAAGAAAATACTTCCCAAGTGACTTTTATTAACTGAAAGTCCCAACAAGCTTTTAAACAGAGTCACCTCGCTCTAATGCCTCTGCCGCAGCCTTTCATGATGGCTGACATTGTCCTGGACACATCCCATAGGTGTCTTGTCATACCATAAGGACTCTGGAATTAGGTTATTCAGGATGTTCCAAATTATCTCTGTTACTCTTTACCATTAGAGCAGCTATGGGAGCTCTACAAAAATAGAACCAGGAGAAAAAAAAAAAAGGGAGCAAATTAACAATAGAAGATGCAGCTTTGTCCTTCAAGGCAGCCAACTAAAGGTTTCCATTTTATCTTTGCATTTTGATTTGCTTGCATTTATCTTGTCCAGATATCTAAACAGCAGATGCAGACAACAAACAGGAAAGCTTTTTTTCTTTGAGGTACACAATGCTTTCAAGTCTGCTTTGGCTACTTTTCTCATTTAATACACATCTCATGTTATTGGGGATGACCTTCTATTCTCTGTGCTACAGGGGGTTTAAAATCTAGGCCTGAATGTGAGATCCTTCTCTGTTATTAATTCTCCTGGATATGCCATCATATAAATTTTATTAAGTTTGTGAGTTTATGTAAGGTTTGTCTTTGTCTGTCTGGTTTGGGCAGTGCATATGGTTTATGTCAGCTTTTGTAAGGTTATCGCAAAGGTTATCTTAGCTAAATTATGGCCCTTTGTTTATCCATGTGGTTAGTTATGGTGCAAACAGCTGCACTGTCAGTAAAACCTTTCTGCTGCCCACAGCCCTGACCTGGAGGTACCAGATTCTGAGAGGTTACATGGCGTCATATGAAAGTTGCTTTGAAGGGGCTGTGAATTAAAGCTGACACTTTACCTTAAATACCTGCCTCTAAATTAGCTGTGAAAAATCAGGTAACCAGCAGAAGATGCCAGTATGTCTTTGTCTAGCAGCTCACTGTGGTCAGTGAAGCTTCTCCTTGCCCTGGGAATTCAGGTGTAACATGTCCTAAAAATAAGAAAAACTGAAATTGCAAAGGAATGTCTAGAAGTACTTCAGGAAGGTGATGGGGAAAAGCCATTCTGCAGCTTATGAACATGGTCTGGACCTCTTGATGGTTGGGGGCTGCCTGCTGCTCCATCGGTCCTGAAATCATGGTACAATGGTCATTTTTCCTGTTGCCATGAAATACCTGCCATCTCTCCCTTCTGATCTCCCTCTCTGTCCACACTTCACTGTGAAATAGGAAAGTTTGTGTTTGCCAATCAACACATTCAACAGCCTCTTTCTTTACATGCATTCTGTCAAAGATGGGAGACTTGTAATCCACTTGAGGCAGAATTTTTTTTGTTCTTGCTTCTGAAATTACCCTAAAACCATCTGCTAGATGAATCATCAGCTCCTTTTTTCCCTGACCCATTGCATATCACCTTGCATTTTGCAGGGAGAATTCAGTTTTGCATGCAGAACTTCTGACTTGGACTCACTGTTTCAGTCTGTTTATGAGGCTTTGTTCTGATCTGCACTGTGCCACTGGGCCTCAAACAATAAAATCAGTGAAGTAAAGTGGTGCTAATCTGCTGTGCTTCCCAAATCTGGCTCTCTTGAGTCTGTGAGCATGTGCCTGTGTGTATGTCTGCCTAAACAAGTGCATATATGTGTGTAATCTAGCCAAAAAGAGGATCTAATGAGAGCTAACCAAATACTGGAAGTAATTTTTCTTTGAATAAATTATTCAATGCATTTTGTCTTTGCTCATCTCATAAATTATTCAACTAATAGTATTTGAATGGTGCTAGAACTGATAGACTACTGCAGAAATGATCAGTCAGATAACATATTCAGTAAGGAAGATCAACATTTGCTAAATAATGTATTTGGCAAATAATATTCATCCGGCCCTGGTTTTAATCAATTTAATGAGAAAGGCAGACAGCACATGGCACTTGTGGATGGCTTGGCAAGTGCTTGGGGAGCTGATCCTTTCAGCTCTGCCTCCTTCTCCCCCGGTACAAATAGATGTAGAGCTGCCTGTTGGTACCACGTGAGTGCCCCCCACACAAGCATACCCGTTCCCACAGCCAGAGGCTGATGTCCAGCTCTCAGCACGCTGGGCTGGGCTACCCAAGTGAGCCTGCTGGCTCCCAAACCTCTCGCCCACTGCTCGCTTACTTTGTGTGTGGACAGTTTTGGGTGTCAGGCAGAAGCTCTACCAGGGCAGAATGCCAGCACCTTTCCTGCTACTTTGCACTTGAATTATGTGGCAGCAAGGCCCATTATCTTGAAGTAGTATAAATGGAAGAAAAAAAAAAACCAACCAACAGCCCACCCTCTTTTACTAGACAGGAAGGTTGCAGACTTACAAATCATTTATTGGAAAATGAGGAGTATTTTATTTGCTGGAGGAGCTGATTTCGGGGACATGAATGAATACATTTTTGGGGTAATTTTATGCCAGACATTATGAAGGCATGTTATATATTTCCTAATTTTTAAGTTTGATTTTTTTTGTTTCCTTCCACCATCCTGGCTTTTTTCCTTTTTATGAAAATAAACCCCAAACAAATCCAAACTTTTCCTTTCCACATGACATTTATTTTTGTGCAGCCTTTCATCTGAAAGAACTGTGCTTCTTGAAACTGTCGAGCTAAGCCTTAGAAAAAATTAGATGTCATTAGCTGTGTGAAACATCTTCCTTCTTTTCAAAGACAAACCTCAAGGATATCTTGTTTAGAATATGCTTTATTTAACAGTACCCAGGGCCACACTACCCAAATTAGATTTTTATTGTATTTTGGTGGTATTATTATTAATAGAAAAATATAAATAATCTAAAAGAGCAATGCAGAGTGCCAGACACTTTGCATAGTTGCTTATTTCTGAAATATGCCCATTGGCAGGGACCTTTTGTAGGCTCAGGTACTACTTATTGTGGTAGGATCTGTCACACTCTTTCCAACCATTGCACACATATATAAATGCATTCTGCATACGCTTACATTCCCATGACAGCTCAGCAGCCTGACAATGTTTGAATTTATTTTGACTTTATTTATAAGGAAACTTAAGAGTGGGAATTTTCAAAGCTAGGCCTTTGCTGTGTTTAGTGCTGTAGCAGAAGGAACATGAGCAATGAACAGATGCTTAAGTAGAAAAGTCAACTGAATAAAACAGGTTGTCCAGAGAAGCTGTGGATCCTTCGTATGTGGAAGTGCTCAAGGCCAGGTTGGATGGAGCTCTGAGCAACCTGGTCTAGTGGAAGGTGTCCATGTCCCCATGGCAGCAGGGATGGGAACCAGGTGATCTTTAGGGTCCCTATCAACCCTAGCCATTCTATGATTCCATGATAAAAACTACACACTGATTTCTCAGTCACTAAAGAGGTTTTGCTGGATTTTTCTGTTTCCATCTGCAGGGAAGATGTTCCCTCACAGTGATGCCAGCTTGGCTCAAGGCTTTTTAGCAGCGTGAGCCAGGGTGGATTCTGCCATTCCTGGTGGTGAGGCCTGTGGGCCACCACTGCCACTGCTGCTGTTCAACCTCAGACAAACTGGTTTTAGTCCAAAGTCATCATAGTTACCCATGATGCAAGTTTGTAGAAATGTGGTTTTGCAGCTAAAATTAGTTTGTAATCAATTTTATGCAGCATTAATCACTCATGTTAATAAGCCACTCCAGTCATGTTTAAATCAAGCTGTAACACCTGAACCAGCACAACAAAAGGCTCCATAAAATCAGAGTTATCCCCCCATAGTGACTAATTATGTTAATTAATTCAAAGCCTGATTAAACAAAATTATGCTGAAACAGAATCATCTCCATGAGTCTTCAGAAATGCTTCTTTTATAAGTAAGGAATGAATAATTTACTGATGTGGAAATTTGGGGTTTGTACATGTGTTTTGTTTAGCTTTTTAATTTAATCTAAAATGTGCTGATTTCATAACAAAGCCCTGTGGCCTCAGGGCTTGCCTGTCATGTGTTGTGGTAATGGCTGGTTTGTTCCTAAAAAAGCACTTGGCTGCCCCAGCCTTTCCTCACAGGGGTGACTGAGCAGAAATTTCTGAAAATAGGGAGCATCAGAGATGACTCTAAGCAAAACCCTCAAGCCTGAAATTCCCTGCTATTTCAGAAACATTGGCTAAGGCATCTTGACCATTGAGGCTTGGTCATGCAAGCTTAAAAATAAACACTCTTGTCTACCAGGAATCTGCCGAACCATTTTTAACTCAGTCCAGTGAAAATTAAGCAAGTTGATGTTTGGATGTTGCCAAGGAGGATCTGTGAAGCTCTCCCAGCCCAGGCTGGTGCAGCTTGCCATGGCACCACTGGCATCACTGCCGTGATGTGCCACTCAGTGATCCAGCCTGTGGAGAAGCAATGCTCTGTTAATTGCTGTAATCAGCTGTTGGTATAAAATACTAAAATTGTCTGCCAGGCAGGCTATGTGCCCCAACTTGCCCACATCCCAGGAACCCGTCTCAGCCCCAGCAATGCTGCCAGCAATGCTGGGCTCCAGTTGCCCACAGCCCTGCTCTCCCTGGCCATGGGCCCTGGGAGGTGCCCATGCCCATGGCTGGGGCTGCCCGGGTGTGTCTGGCTGCCCTGCTCCTGTCCATGCCCAGCGTGCCAAGCTCTCTCCTAATGGAACCCATGGGGAGCTCCCCTGGCTTCACAGCATCCTCAGAGCCCTAAGAGGAAAACACCCTCTCATTCGCATTGCCTCGCTGCACAGGTGTGCCACTGACAGCCTTGTTTCACTGACTGAGGGTTTTATTCCCTTCAATAAGGGTGACAGGTTTATTCTAGCCCATGGGTAATTGGGCATTAGCAGGGGGTGTGACTAAAATTGACAGACTGGTGCTTGGAACTAGAATTAACTATATCAGAAAGTCAAGGTTCAGGTGAGAAAAATGAAAGTGCTGAGAAAAATGAAAGTATTGAGAAGAAAAATGGAAATACTGAGCTGCACTATAAAATTATTCAACATCAAGTGATTAAAAATGAGTGAGCAATATTGTAACTAAATAACAGAAATAATTGAATGTTAATAATCAGTCTGATTATGATTTATATCCTCTGAACATAATATTATTCTTTTTACTCATGATTATCTGTGAAGATTTTAAACTCAGAAGATTTGAAAAGACCTCAAATGCTGGGTCACAGGTGAGGTGAAAGCCATGTGTAGAAGTATTCTCTTCTCTCTGGTTTACAGCAAGTGGAAAAAAAAGGAGAGACATTTCACTAAATAGTAACTGAGAGGCATGAAATTTAGGAAATTGCTTATGATAGTGAAAGATATCAGGAAAAAAGAAGATCACTAAAACCAAGACAGTTTGCTCTTAGGGAAAGAAGACAGCCTCTTGTGATGGGATGTTATTTGGTGGGATGAAGAAAACATCAGTGATGGGAAAAGATGTATGTGTTGGATAAACACTTCTGCTTTGCAGTTGGAAACAAGTAATTTACATCCTTGTTTTAAGTGAGAAAATAGTTTCCATTAGTGAGCAGAGAGACTGTTGAAAAACTTTTAAGAGAGAAAAAAAAAATATATATTCATACCTTCAGGGAAGGTACAGGCCAAGACTGTAAAGGACCTAGCTGAAGAGGTCACAGGGCCCATCAGTATCAATGCTGACCAATTTCCAGTACCTGGAAGTCCCCTGTGAAATGAGGCAAAGCCTACCTTTATGCCAGTAGCCCCAAAAAGAGGAATGGATGAGTTGTGTTTCTCAGTTGCTGCTTAGCCTGACATTTGGCTGGAGTGAAAGACTGGAAAAGCTGATATGTGACTTAGGTGATAAGACCAGAGGAAGCAGGGGACTGTAATTCATACCTCTTAACATGTGGGAAACTCAAACAGAAAACTGTATACTTTTAGTGTCCATGTTTTAAAAATTGGAGTGTGGAAAAAGCAGCTAGAAACTGTTTCACAGGTTGGAGGAAAGGCCTTGCAGGAAGAAACTCAGAGGTTAGCTTGTCAGAAAAGAGATGGAATAGTGCCTGAATTTAAATTTATAAGTAAGTTCACAGGGCTAAAGTGTCAGACTCTAAAGGCTTACTTATCCTGGCAGTTCAAAACAAAATGAGAAGAAATGGCTGGGAATCAAAGCCAGAGCAATGCATCTGACAGAAGGCACATATTTTTAACAGAGAGGGTTACTGATGGATGTGATGGATTCTCCATGTTTTGGTGGCTCCTGATCAAGGCTAAACTGTCTTTTAAATACACAAGCTCTTGGGTTCAGTGCAGGGAAAAGTGGTTAAAATGAAATGACCTGTGATACACACACAAGGTGCCAGACCGAATGGTCTGTATGATAGCCTCTTCTGGCCTTAATCTGTAGGTCATGCAAACCTGAGAGAAAAATCTGGTCTTGTAGTGGTTTATAAAAATAGAAACATATTTATATTTTTTCTTTTTTATTTCCTGTGCAAATAAAGGCAGCAGGGGCACGTGGTGCTCCTGGAGGGCTGGGTGAGCCCTGGAGGCAGGAAGGTGTGTGCCGAGGCACCCTGCTCAGTGTGACCCATCACACACACAGCCCACGGGCAGGGGTCGAGCTCCTGCAGGCACAGGAGGCCTGACTCTACATAGAAGCTGCCCTAAACTGTCTTCAGGGAGTAATTCATGGATAAAACATTGAATATCCACCCCATTAATCCCTGTGGGTCTCCTGGGAAGGAAAGACAGCTAGGTACAGGTTTCTGTTTGATTAAGCTATCTTAGCAGACTCTTTCACCCTCAAGTATCTCCTTGTTCATTGCAACATCTTGTCTGGATAATAAATGTTTTAAAAACACCCTACAAGTTTCTCTGCAGCATAAGAATCTGCCCCAATATCAAACCCAAAACATCTCAAACACCTTGATGCCTGTGGACATCCATTAGACATTTCATTTGACGATAGAAAAAGGAGAAGGAACAATGACTCCCACGCATGCATCCAGAACCAGGCAGGGGGAGAGCAGATGATGGTGAAAGACAGTAAAGACCCAGTGGGCCACATTCTGACTCAGGCATTCTGTGGTCTGGAGGAAGCTGCAGAAGGCACAATATGCCCATGCAGCCCCCTGGATATCACAGTCACTCAGGCTTGCAGGTAAAATAATGCCCAGTGTCCTTCCTGTTGCTACAACACATAGTGTGTTGTCAAGGCCTGTCTGCTCCCACTTGAGAGACTAAAAAGAAATGCTTTACTAGCCTTTTGAGACGTTCTAAGTTGTCATAAAAGAAAAAAGTTTCACTGCAAACTTGTATGTTGTCAGTTGCACAGCTCTGTGAAGTATTTTGTGTGGTAAAAAGTGCCTGAGAGGGAAGATTATGCAAAATGAATATGTGAGCAGAGGTGACAAATTCCTCCAATCTTGGTAAAAGAGGTTAATTGCAAAAAGATTTTATGTATGTTAAGCAAAGTGCTCCATCCTTCGCAGCTTGCTGTTGCTACTGCAGTCAAAGTACTGCAATTTTTTCCCATTGTAATCACATGCTCTGTTTTTTGCTCCCATGTGAAACATTTTCCTCAGCCTGAATTCTATGCCTTTTTCAATCTCTTTAGTATCAACTTTACATACCAAATCCAGAGATTCTTCTGGGTACAGTGTTACAAATATTGTTTATTATCATTCTACTGTGCTAGATACTGTACGAAAGCATATTGAACTACTAGAGATAGTCTTACAGAATTCTAGGGATATTCACTTTTTCATCCATATTCCAACTACAATGCTAGAGGCAAGATGCAGATTTCATGGAGAGATGTAATCATCTCACAGCCCTTTTTTCTTAGTCATCACCCAGCTCTACTCTGTTTTGCACCTCTTGCAGTCATTTACACCTGGCTGAAGAGAAAGTTAAGTAAGTATAAAATACCACCCACTTTGCATGGGTGGAAATTACTGCATATAATGGGGAAGGCAGTGAAGGAATCAGGCTACCGGGAGGGAGGTATCACCCCTGTATAGTTAACCTAAAGACCTTCATACTGAGATGTGCAGATGTGCTGTGCTAGCAAAGGCTTCTGGAGAAAGTTGTTGAGACTGCAGGACTCAGTCCGTGCTCATGCAATTATGACCTGTCCCATTCCACGTCTGTGGTACTAATTCTTTACTGGTTTAATGAATTCTCAGCCTGCAATGGACAACTATGATTTTATTATAATTTAACAGTCATATTTTTTTCCCAGCAGTTTTGATTCTGAGCATGAAAATTATGTTTGAGGTACACATTCAAGTTCTGCATCCTGGAAAGTTCCTCAGCCTTGAATCAAAGATGCAAACTGACCTACTTGCTTGCTGGTAACATAATCAGTGATTCTTGCTCTTTAGCACAAATTCTTCTTTTACTTCACATTGTGATGTTTGCAGTTTTCCAGATTCTGGTAATCAGATTTTGTCAGGCTTTTGTTGGCTTCACGTAAGAATTATCCCCACTTCAGTCTGAGGTGTTATTGTAGCCTAAACCTACTTCTAATTCTGTAGTAAATCATGCCTGTGGAGCAAGAAAGGATGTGTCTATCACACTAATATTGTTTTCTTCTGTCAGTCATATGCCATGTTAATGGTCCCTTCATGTGTTGTTTAGATATGGCCATTTTTTTACAACATACCACTACTAATGCTAGAGGGAAGAATAAGACAGTGCACACATTTTATAACTTGTTTAATTCTCATTGAAGAGCTTGACATAATTGGGAATGACTGCAGGTCTGTTGTTATAATTAGAATTTGTTCTCTAGCCCTAGGCTTTTCCCCTTTGGGGGAGTTGATTGGAGTCCTGGGAGGCCTCACTTCTCAGCATGCTATTTCCTGAAGCCTCTTTCATCCCTGCTGCTAAGTGTACACTGAGTGACTTGGAGGGTAAAACACAAAGTTTTGCAGGGTCTGCAGAAGCAGAGCAAATAAGTGATTTGTGCCAAGGCAGAGACAGACCAAACCAAGCTTTCTATAGGCAGTGGAGCTGCCAGCATTTTCTGCCACAAAGTGGCATATCATCTTCTGATGTACATTGTGGCTAACCTCTGGGCAAATATGACGGGAACAACAGAGGGAGGAGAGGAAAACAGAAGATATTACAAGGAAGACAAAGCTTTCAGATATCTGCAGGGAGAGCTTTCTGTGTACGCAGAGAATTTCTCAGACTCATTTTTTTTAGGGTCGGCCAGAGCAAATCCGTTGGGTCAAAATGCTGCCAGAATTACCATCAGCATGTCATGGTCAGCTGCACCTGGACTGTGGGAGAAGAGAGGGGGGAGAAGGCTGGAGTGTAGGCCTGATACCATCTCTTGGGCACATTAGCAGGAGTATTACTGCTGCAAGTCACCCAGTTAGTCACCTCTCATAGGAACAGGGCTTTTTGCACTGCACTTGAACTTGAGAAACCATCTTTTAATAGAGTTTTGTTTTGGGCTGGGAGACACTGAGGCGAATTCTCAGCTGCTGCAAATTAGCACCGCTGCATGGTCTTCTGTTACACCAGCTGTGGGCTAGGCCCTTGTCAGAGTTTATTTACAGAAATGGGCATGATCTTTGAGAGCAGTCACATTGCTGGGACAGGCAGCAGAGTGACAGAGGATGTGCCAGTCGGTGTACTACAGCCTCTCCTCCCTGCTGAAGTTCACACGGGTGGTGCAGGTGTCCATCACTCCTCTCTGAATCGCCAGGTACCTCTGCATGCTGTGCTCAGAATCACACAAACCCCTTTTGTCCCAGTGAGTCCAAATGTTGTTACACGTGCATGCAGCGAGCCCCCCACAGTGTGGCATGCATGCCTAGGTGCTTGCAACACAGGTTTATGCACATGCACGTGCAGATTCCTGTACCCACTCAGCCTGGATCTAGAAAGCCTTTTGGCTCCACAGAAGTATAGTTCCTCTGAAATTAGAGAGGAGAAGCAATTACAGTGGGCCCTCTAGGATGTCTCAATCCAACTCAAAACTTCTTCAGGCTTTTCAAAATATTTTGTGGCTGAATACATCACCCTTTCTCTGCTTCTCTCCTTTCCCTCTTTCACAAACACAGGCAGAACTTTTTGGCAACTATAAAAATCCCTCCACCCAGCTCCAGGAAGTCTAGACTCTGTGGAGTTGGAATGTGCCTTATTGATCTGTCAAGGCATAATATCTGACCATTAGATTCACATGTACTCTTCTGAGATTAGCTAAATCGCTCTGTTAATAGTCAATTTCACAGACCCAGGTGTCCAAAGATAACAGGAAAAGTTCAGAAAACAGAGTTTAGCTAACTGATCTGTGACTGCTGAGAGCTTGTAAAGCTTTTAAAATGGGCTGTGAGTGAAAGAAATTGGTGAAGAGCTGAGGCAATCCAGGTCTCTCAGGATATAATCCCTACACCTCTTTACAGTTGATTATGTGTCACTCACTGCAGTAACCTGGTATTATTTGCTTGGCCTTTGTTCTTTGACCGAAGGCAGGGGGTAAATCCATCGCCAACTGTCCTGTACTTCCATATGAAATTGCTGGATAAAGATGCATGAGGAGCTGCAGGGCTGAGCAAAATCACTTCACTTCCTGTGGTGAAGCCTGCAGGCTGAATTTCAGAGAATGACTGACATTTCCAGCAGCTCTCTGCGATCTCTGGGGATCCCTGGAAGCAAAAGCGTGCTGCGCCATGTGCCTCTCCAGGAAGTGGCCCAGGTCATGGTCTGTTAAAGAGAGAACCATTGTCCATTGTGATTACCTACGCTCTCAGCTGCACTTTGGAAACTGGCAGGGGTGAAAATGTCAACCATGAGTGCTGATGGGGAAACAGATGCCTCTAGCCATTTAAATATAAGTTCATGGTCCCTATGGGAGAACAATGAATCTCTCAGCAACACTTGCATCCAGAGACGGACCTTGAACTAGGATCTGAGTGGGACCTCCTGAGGATGGAGAGGAGCAGCAGAAAGCACAGCCAGTCTCAGGGTTAGGCACTCTGTGAACTTCCCAGTCCAGGATGACTGACTGTATAGTGCTGGCAAGCTGTGCCTGTGCAACAGTGGAAAGGTGTGCCCACAGCTGTGTTTGAACTTCCTGGGAGTCACAGCAAGGCAGAGTTCAGTGATAGCCAAGCACCAATGAACTTCTGCATGGGTTTTGCAGCTGGCTTGGAGCCTTGTTGCCAGGTATGGGAATTCCTGACCTACCTAATTTCACTCTGATGACATTTGGGTTTGGCCTTTTTTTTCTTTTATATGTTCTCTGTATTCTTCACACATATATTTGTAACTCTCTCACCTATTGTAATAGTAGCTAGTTTTCCCAGTACTTTTCCATGGCCTTTCCATAAGCAGAAAAACAAAACAAATCCCAGAGCTCCAAGCTTGGGAAGTACAAGGCCTCCCTGTACTATCTTGGCTCTTCCTGGGAACCAAGGCCGAGAAGAACTCTTGGAGATGCATGTCATGGACAAAGTACAGCTTGTGCTTAAGTGGGGGATCCAGAGAAGGGGCTTGACCTGATGGGGAATTGCATCACCACTTGTCTTCCTAATCAGTGCTTTTTATCAATTATGCTAATTTCCTAAATCCTATAAAAATGAACTCACCCCTGGGAGTGGTGGGCTTTTGTGGACATCTTTCCATAACTGCCTCTGAAGGCCTTCAAATAAAGATCTCTTTTTATATTATCTCCTTACAAAAATTATCTTGAGTTTCATTTCCAGGTTGGGAACAAGGCAACAACTCCACCTGAGGATGTGTGTACAAAATACAGTGATGCCTTTTGGACACACCCCACTACATGGCTGGGTGCTGCAGTGCCCATGCTACTAATTTCTCCTCTGGGGTAAAACAGGAGGTAAATTCCCTTGATTACCTCACAGATTCATAGATCCAAATAATTTGTCAAGCCTAAACTTAAGTCCGGTGTTGTATAGCTCCATCCCTTTTATTCTCCAGGGAATCTGTTTGCCTCTAACACATTGACTCTGAAAAGCTTCCAAAACATATTTCTTGGCACTGCTTGGATCTTCCCACCAGAAGGTCATTATCTTTTCATAAGAATTAAGGGAGGCACAAAACTCCCTAATTCCTTGGCAAATAAACAGGCCCCTGTCAGACATGTACTCTTTCTAAGGCCAGAAAGAAAGGCAAAGGAAAAGTTTTTTTCCCCTAACTTACAGGACAATTTGTCCCCCAGGTCTCCTTTCCTCAGCAGCAGAAGTCCGAACGGTGGCTAAAGCAAAGGAGAAATGGCAGGATGGTCTTTACATTGTCCTGTCTTGTGCATCTTGTTTATGCTCCTGGGGTCAAGCTGACCTCTGCAATTGCCCCTTTAGGTCAAATGGAGAGGTACCACTGAACACTGGGTTTTTCCCTTTACTCTTTGTAATGTGAGGCCTGGCCAATTTCCAAAGCTCATCTGGGAGTTTTACAGCAGGCACTGAGGAGGCTGGGCCTCAGTGATTGCTGCTGCTCTCTTCCTGTGGCACACAAAAGCTGTGGCTTTTGTTCTCTGCTGTTGGTCTCGAGCTTGTTACAGAGCCCTGGGGAGCCTTTTGTGGCCACAGGATGCAGGGTGGGTGCTCTGGAGACCAGTCAGACCCAACCATCTTCTTGTGGTTGTGGTAGACTGAGCTTGTCTTGGGACCTTTCGAATTCCAACTTTGCTGTCCGGCATGGCTCCTGGTATAATGCAGACCACAGCATTTCAGCCAGTAATTCCCAGCAAAAGGAATTACTCTTTGCTCTAGCAACAATCCTGGCATAAGGACTTCAAGTGAGTGCTCTCTTGCACCATGCATTTTTGCTTCTTCCCTTATTCATTAAGAAGATGAGAAGTGCAGGGTGATGGAAATCTTTCTCCCACTGCTTAGAGGAAAGCAAGGTAGAAGCAAAGCACTCTTGGGCAAGGGGAGAGGGCTGCCCTGTGCCAAGGGATTGGTGGGGTTGTTCAGTATAGCTGGTCCCAAATGTTGTAGGTGGCATCCTGGACAGGATATTTATGCCATCATTGCATGCATGTCTTCTAGGAATTTGGACCAGGTGCTGACACCCAGTTTTCCTTCCTGCTGGGAGCTCTGTAGAATCCCTCATCTGCATGAGGCACAGGAGCCTGTGGTAGGTGTGGCATATTTTGCACCCACCAGTTCATCTGTGCTTCCTCCTGCTTCCTCATTTCTAGCCTTCCCCAGGAACAGACGACTTAGAAAGAGGGACATGTGAATCCCTGCCAAGCAGAGATCCAGCAAGTGCTATTTAATGCCTCACTATGTCCCCCTAGCCATCCTTCCTCCTCTGCTCTCCAGTTCCTGCTCACTGTGAAGATGTGGAGGTTATGCAACTGCCATCCCACACAGTTCATCCCTGCAGCCCTCTCTCATGTACTGACAGGATCTGACATCCTCCTGCTGAGGGCTTTCCCCTGTGGGCAGCAGAAGTGTAAAGGAGCAGCACATTATGGTGCTCAGACAGCAACTGGCAACAACAAAATGCAGGGGAATTCAGAATTAGGCATCTGCAGTTCTGATTTTACCTCTCCCTTGAAGGTGCTGCTACATGATCTGGAACCTGCTGACTGAATGAGGGGATAGGAATATTTCCCCACTGTTGTGTGAACAGAAGATAGGTAAGAATTGAGAGAAAAAATAGACAAGGAAGAGAAAAGCTAAATACTTTTTTTTTTTTTACACGTGTCTTTGTGTGACTCCAATTGTTTTGTGTGATTGTTAGGCGTGTTTTTATGAGAAAAACTTATATGATTGAACATTGTCTGAAATAGCCTAAATAAAGGCTGGTAAAACCTTGCCATTGTCCAGTTAAACAATAAAAAAGCCCAGATGGTTGAAAAATCTGTACTTAGATAGACTTAAAGATGAGACTTTATTCTGCAGAATCAAGTTCTGTTCCAAATAAACCCAAGAATTTTTGGGAATCAGTGTGTTACTCCACATATCTGCTTTTCTGTGAACAGATAATTTCACTGTTGCTCCCTTCAGGAAAGGTGCTGGAGGTAGGTGATCTGTTCTCCTCTTTCTCATAGTGGTTTCTGCCATCCCCGTCAGAGTTAGAGATATCAGTGCTACAGACACAGGCTGAGAACCAAGGCCTCTCTGGCTTATCTACACAGCTTTGCTCAGGCAAGATTTGTGGAGACCAATGGCTCTTCGAACTTACCAGACCACTGAAAAAGTGTTACAAAAGACACTTTGGAGATGGCTCCTTGCCAGCACTGTGTTGTTTCTACAGGCATGTGGGTGCTCCATGGACCTTACACCCTCACACCTGCATCAGCAGAAAGGACAGCTAGCCATGTGGCCAATGTACCTGCTGCCTCTGGTTCCACCTGGGCTCCATCTCCATGTATGTGGCCTCTGGTAATCAGGAAATCTTGTTCCTTTTGAAGGCATGTGCACTGCCTCTCACAGGACCACAGCCTGGAAAAAGCCCTCCAGAAAATGGTGATACATGGAGGCATGTAACCCCTTGTACTGCCAAAATAATATCCTAGTGTCACACCATACTTTTGCTGATTTTTTTTCTGGAGTGGTTGCAGATGCTGAAAAACAAAGAGATGCTCTCTTTGAGGAGCTGCCTACAGGATTCCCACAAAGCAGTCACTGGGAATTGGAGTGGAAGGCAGAATGGCAGGCAATAAACCTACACACAGTGCACCTAGACATAAATACTCAATGTGTTCTCTGGTTAATTCAATAGAATCACTCCTGTATGGGCTCATGTGATCCACACCAAAATCAGGAGAGCTAGGAATGCACAGGGGTGGAACCAGTACTTGTGGATCCCCCAGTTTGGGAGACTGTGTAATAGGGGTAGCTTGGCGACCCTGACAGCTCTGAGCAATTGCTGTGTGCTGGCTGTGCTCCCAGGAAAAGGATTAGCAACAACAAAATGACACTAGGCTTGTTAATTAAATTAAGATCCTTTCATGGTTTTGGGGCAGGATTTTCAAAAGTGCTCAGCCTTGCCCTAACTGTGCTCTCACCAAGGGTAGTCAGGAGTTGTACTGGCACTTTCAAGCAGAGCAAAAGCCTTCCGAGAACTTATCTACCTCCTGAAAGCCTTTAGCAGGTATGATGGGGAAATGCAGTGGATCTTGGATTCCAATGCAACTCATGCAATATCTACAGCTGCACAGGTTCTATCTGGTTGCCTACATGAAGCAAAGTCAGTTTTGGAGCACACACAGACAGGAGAAACCTAGGAAACAGCAGAGGACTTGGGGTGCTCCCGAGATAGCCACCGCTCCAGGAAGGGGACATAAGACGGATGCTCCAGTTTTATGATATGCTGCAAACAAAATGTTCTAAGTGTGTGTTTGACATTAAAGATCACTTCATGCCTGCATCCTGTCCCTCTTCCAGTTTGCTTAATCCTGTCCTGCCTTTTTGAAATGTCACCTGCCATCTCAGTCAATGCACAGGCCCTCCTCACTTCCTATCCCAAATTGTTCCAGAGCCTTGCTATCCCCTGGTAAAATGACACTGTAGTTTGTACTAAAGATGTGGAGTACCTTCCTTGCCTGTCATTTCTTCCATGAGCAAAAGGTCAAAGCTATCACTTCTGTGACTGGGTAGGAGGGATAGTTGTGAGTTGAGTCATCCCACAGGCACAGGGTGTCCCATAGATCCACTATTGTCTCGGAAGAGCAGTGAAATCCAGGCCAGTAACCTCACCCGATGCAGCTTTTTCAGTGCTGTTGATATTTAAGACAAATGATCATTATTTCAGAAAAGAGGAGGTGATACCTACACCCTCTGTTTATCAGGAAAGGTTGCATTAAAAAGCCAGAGGCAACTGGGAATTTTTCCTGAACTGGGAACAGTTTTTCAAAATTACAGCTGAATTCTTCTCTGCCCTGTGTGCCATGTCAAGGCACTCCATTGAATTAATTGGTTTCCAGGGTCAAATCTGACCTGGCAGCCTTCACACAAAGGCTATGGAGAAAACTGAGCTGCCCCCTTTTTTAAGAGTCTCACAATAGAGGATCTTGATGAAGTTAACAGCTGGTGAATGCAGAACGTGGAAAAGGAAATACTGCTTCAGGCAGCAGTGTCATTGTAACCCTTGGAATTCAGGGCTGCGGGAGGCTCTTGCAGAGAGATGTTTTTTTCAAGGACAGCAGTGCAACAAATGAGACAGTCAGTAACAAAAACTCAGAGAGGAAAGCAAGACCCAGCAGGGAACAGGGAGGAATTGCCTTTCAAGCATGGCGCTGAGTGACCAGACAGGTAATTTGGGAGGTTGTCTTTCCCTAAGTATTCAGCAAATCTCTGGGAATGAGAGGCACTGCAAAATTGTCATTTTATAGCTTTGTACAATGCATCTGGTCAAAATCTGGAGGGCTTTAGTTTCCAGAGCCAAAAAGAGAGCAGGCCAATTTCTGATCCTTTTTGTGTTCTGATAGAGATTTTCATGACACATTGCAACTAATCCTACTGGCTCAAACCCCCTGACAATGAATGTCCTCATATTTTAGGTGGTATCAGCTAAAGATGCAACTAAATATCTAAATTGAAAAGCAAGGCTTATGTGGTTGCATTTCTTTCCATGCATTTGTCTCGCAGACTTGTTCCCTTCCCACAAGAAACTTTGAGTCCACTGCCTAAAGTGTCCAAAGTTTACACAGGGTAGAGATCAATTACATTCCCATCATTTTAATGGAAAATGATGTTTGCTCAGAAGGCAGAGGGTGTCCTATGGCATACTTCCAATCAGTGCCTATGGTGAAGAAAAATTTGCAGTGTGATTTCAGTGCTACCTGTGCAGCTCTGCCTGCTGACTGACTGTGGTCAGGGTGCACCTGGCCCACACCCAGGGTGGGATTGAGCAGGGCCCCATTGCCCCAGCGCCTCTCAGTAGTTAGTGTACACACAAGATGCTGCACAGGAGCTTGAGCTCAGGTGCATGAGTGTGGAGGAGGAAGTCAAAGCATTTTGGATGTGGGAGAGATCAAAGAAAGGTTGAAGAGGGGTTGCTGCAGTGAAAAAGTATGGCCACAAGGCATTAACCTGTGGGAAACTGGATTATGTCACTGCTCAGAGTGACTTGCTTTGTTTTCTGGATAACACAACTCGCAAAAATGTTTCCTGTACAGGGTGATTTGTTTCCTGAAATGTATATAACTCTTTATACCTAAAGGGAATTCATATGAGCGCCATAATCTTTGCTCTTTGCAGCATTGTATTTAATCACAAAGACCTGATATAGAGGGCAGGTGTGTGGAATGAATGGGACACCATTTCAGCTCACTGGTAATTTCAATTACAGTTACTTCACCTGTTCAAGTGCCCTTTTGTTGTACAGTTTAATTCTGGTTTTAAAGACGTTTCCCCTCTATAATACATCAATTCAGTAAAATTATCCAATTTTTACACTAGGAACTCAGGTACAGTATTTAGAGCATTCACTTTAAACTCATCTCAGTAGAAACCATGTATAAATTCCACTGAGTGTGTGGACTCTTGCCTCAGGTCAGTGGTTGTTGCCTACACACAAAGTAGGGAGGAGACCTTAACTTTCTGAGTAGGGAGCATTTTGTGTTCACCATAGGTAGATGCAAATAACAGGTCATGGCAGGCAGAAATCAGAAATCTGATATCTTTACTAAGTACATGATTGCTGTTTTACAGGAGGCATCACACAAAGCACACACATACAGGAGGCATCACAAGGCACACACATACCAAGAACAAGAAATGTGCATTGAGTATCCAAAACCTTTGATCAGCTATCTGTTGGAACTCAGTCACCGAGTTATTTGTTGCTGTCTTGGGTAAGGGCACAGTGGGTATTCCTAGAAGTGCTTCAGGATCATTAGTCTCACTGGGATATGTGCATAACTGAGTTAAGTGAACAACCAACTTGGAGGCCTTGGTAGGCAGGTACTTGAGAAGTCACAGCTCACTAGGACTCTGCTGCTTCTTGGAAATTGCAAAGAGGTTGAACATGCAAGCTTAAAGACAGGATATTTTAGTTGCTTCCACTGCAAAATCTACATATGAATACTTATTTCTTGCCTGAAAAGGGAGAACTGAGCTGGATTTAGGATGCACCCCAGTTATGTAACACAGGGGGACTTAGAGAAAGGCTAGCTAGTCCATGTGCACAGCACAGTGCAGTACAGCAGTCAGGGTCCCATGAGCAGGGTGCCCCAGGGGTCTCCCAGTTTGTTGTACCTTGCTTTGCTACAGGAGTGTTCTGGTCCAGGTGCAGGTCTGCACTGGTGTAGCCATACCTCCTGCTGGGGAACGTGGTGTCACCTTCCTGAGAGCGTTGGAGGGAGGGAGGGGAGGATAAAGGCAGCCCTTGGAGCCCTTAAGCTATTGCTATACGCTGTGGATCACACCACTTGTCTGAGAGACAACAAAAGTAATGCACACAGCACTTAACTGGCTTAAACATGGCTCATGTTGAGTGCTCTGCTGTGCATCCCAGCAGCATGAGATTTGCCAGGTAGCCTGCAATTGTATAAAATTTAGTTTTTTGTAGAAACCAGATAGAAACGGGTAATTACTCGCAGAAGGTGGTCATAATTGCCTTCACTAACAAGTAAGGGCAGAAACAGTTGCCTTTAGCCCTACTTTAAAAGGACAAAGCAAAGAGCACTTGGCAGGAGGAATTTCCCATAAAGAAGAAGTGTTTGGTATTTGACAGGGTAATTGAATGTTTAGAGGAACAGGCTGACATGAAAATACACTTTCTTTTGTGTGGCTCAGGAAGACCAATCTTTGTCAAAGCCTGACACACAGGATGGAGGACTGTCAGGAGCCGGACAAATAATGTGGTGTAGACGAAGTTCTCATTTGGACTTTGGGTGCCACACTTTTCCAAGAGGCTGTGATGTCCACCTAGAGTTGCCTGGCAAAATGTCCAGGGGACAGGACACATGGCTTTTTAAGTCTCTTTACTGAAGTCCCTCCCAGCCTGCCTCCATTATGTCCCATGCAATAGTCTGCTTTGAGTGGCTTAGTGCTGCTGAGCAATGAGATGTTCTGTGTCCTTTCCTTCACATGATCTCTAAAGGGCCCTGCAATTCATTGTGCAGCAACCCTTGCTGTTAGTAGAGCACAGGGAGAAAGAAGCCCATGGGACAGAAGAAAGGGAATTTTGCTGGCAGGACAGACATGGAGCTGTCAGAGACCTCCCTCAGGCCACCAAGGGAATGGTGGAGCTGGCCTTTTTAGGATACTTCTGTTCCCTTCAGGCAAGACAGAAAATTTTGAAATGGGGGCTTTTAAATCATGGTCTTGCCCCAGTCCCTGCTCCCCTCCTCTCTCAGTGACCCTTCATCTTGTATCCTATGGATTGAGAATAGAGCATTTAGATAAAACACCCCAAATCTGTCTCTTTGCAGCAGGTCTTTCAGATGTTCCCTCTCCTCAGAGCTCAGCCAGTTCAGGGTACTTACATAAAGGGTCTGCTAGTTGCAGAGTGAGGTTATTTCTTCTCATCCTTCATTTGTTTTGAATTTTGCATGGACAGGGACTTTGTTGTCAACCAATTAATTGTCACAAAGTTAATGGCTTGGATCTTCAGGCCACAGGCTTAAATTTCTGGGAATGAGATTATCTGCAGACTATCACATGAGGATACTGTGACAATCTAGTTGAGGTTTAAGAAGAGCAATCCTATTAGCTTGAATTGCCAATAGGGATCAAAGCTCTCTTTCCTCTTGCACAAATGCCTTGGAAGCAAACTGATCACTGTCCAGGTCTATCAGACCATGAAACTAGATTATCAAACTGGGGCCTGTGTGACCAAATGACAGAGCAGCTGGGGCTGCTGTACATAGAGGAAGAGAGAGAATTGGGGAGATTATGCAAATTTGTGACAAATAATGCAATTTATAGGCTATAATTAAATAAAAGTGAAGGTACAACAGAACTAGCAGCTGAGTACAAACTCGCTTTCACTGTAGCAAAGGACACATTCAATGTCACGACCAACATAAGCAACTCAGGGAACAACAGCAATGAAAAATTTATCTTCATAACTACAAGCTTCTTTAAAGTGCTGAGACAGCTTTTTGTGGTGCACACAGAGAAGAATGTAGACCCTTTTCTGCCAGGTATGTGCCATGTACACTTTGAAACAGCTGGCCTCTTATTAGAGTTTAGGAAATAAACTGAGCTGGAGAGAGGACAAAGAATGGTGATTGATGGCTGGTACTAGCCACCTCACTAGTGGCTCTAGTGGTCTGAATCATTGTTAGAGTTATGGGAACAGGGCTTTCTGGTGAGGTGCAAGCAAAAAAAACCCCATGAGTTCTGTGCCAACAAATATTCTTGTTTAGTCTCACACACCTTGAAGGATGTTCAGGCTGATGGCTGGCTGTGGCTTATGTAGAAAAAATGATGACTTGCATCCCCTTGGAATGGGACAGGTATCTGGCATTCAGCCTCTCCTGCACCTGACTTAAAACTGATTTACAAAAAAAATCCTAATACAGAATTTAGTCCTATGGCAAATTAAGTGTATCATAAGGAACCAAAGCCCTGTGTGCCCTCTCAGGGGAAAAATCTGGGGCAAATTGTCCTGCTGCCCCCTGCCAGCAGGGATTGCAGTGCATCACAAGTTTGGCAAAGACCTAACAGGCGTCAGTAGTCATCCAGCACCACTTTATCCCTCTCTGGATCAGACTAGGTCTGGAAGTGGAGAATATCTAATAAACTAATGCCATTTTTTGGCTAACTATCCATGTTGACAGGTAGTGAGTAGCTATGTATAATTAGCCAAGTTATATGCATTTAATTTTTTAGGTAGATGCTCTGAGGTAAAAACCAACCTTGAAAAGCTTGTATTGATAAGTAGGATAGTCCTGGTAAATGCCAGCAGAGTATTCTCAGGATGTCTATACTTCACTCTGCAAGGCAGAAGTTTCACCTGTGCTCCTTATTATTCCTCTTTGCAAACTTACCATAGATTACTGATTTTGATAAAAACTTTAGCTCTTCTTGTTCTTTCAAATGCACTGTCTTTGCACTGAAACATACAGAATGTGCTTTAAAATGGGTGAAAAGTCTTCAACAGTTTTGGTCCCTTGAATCAGCCTAGAAGTACGATTGAGAGATCACGGGCATTTCTCCTTGGCAAGACAGTTTGCTTACTTGGTAATTCACCAGAGCTGGAATTTCCTTCCCTCATGAGTCTTGCCCAGAGCCCAGCCTTGCAGCCATGGCATGTGCTGATAGCAAAGGGAACTTTGCTCCTCATTTTGCTTCTGCCTTTTGATGTTTCTTACCCTGGGCCAAGAATAGGAACTCTTTGGTACACACACAGAAATGGGGGAGGTAGTCCGAGGAAACTATACGTAAAAGTTGGCAGCTAAGACAACCATGTGTAGAATTAATACTCAATACTTTACTGGTTACATCTTATATGACAAGTCCCCAAATAATGGGGACTTGATTTTCCAGTACAGTAGTTGTTAGACTGTTTTTCTTTCCCCGTTTTTGTTTTGATTTGCTTCTGATCTAATCGTGACTGGAAGTGAGCCTTATTCACAGCTCTGGCAGCAATTCCTGCCCACAAGATTTTGGGAAGTTCACTCTGTAATCTCAATATGGAATTACCATTGGTGGTCTTGCCTTGAAATGAATCTGAACTGGAACCCAAAATTTGAATGCCATATTACTGCATTAAGACCAGGTTTTGATTTTAATGCGAATCCAAATCTGTATTTCTGGACTTGACAAGAAAAAAACAGTAGCAGTAAATAGTAGCTTAAAAACACAGGAACAATAACAACATCAATAAAAGCAATAAAACCAATCATATCCACACATTAGAGCTCCTATGCTCATAAAGAATGCATTTATGAGTGCTTTTATGAGTGCTTCATCTAAAATTGTTGCACATGCACTTTTGATGTTCAGCATAGCAACAGCAGGATTCCAGTGGAATCTTTAGGGGAAAAGCAAAAAATAACATCAAATATTGTCACAATTGAAACAGAGTGGAACACTCAAGCAATGTATAATTAACCCAGCTGGAATTTGGTCAGGATATCCAGGTTAACACCTCATTCAGTTAGTGGGATGTGTAGTAAATTGTTGAATATTGTTGTTTAAAAGTCAAATAATTTACTGAGCTCTTTTCATGTGTAGAATATACAAGAAGGTCAACTGCCTTTTTAACATCTGGTAGCAGAACCCTGGTGATTTACCTGCACTCTGGTGATTGCAGATAGCCAAATGATGGATGACTTTGCTAGAAAGCTCACTGTGTTAACTCATGCAAGCCCACAAGCAGCCTGATAACTCTGCTTTGTGGAAACATTAAAGGCTTTGTCTGTAGCTTGTAGATTGACAAAGTACCATAGATGTCAGTGGGACTCTGCTGATTTATGTGTGCTTTGGACATATCTCTAAACCAGAAGGCCATTAATTACTTTTACTTGCTTGAAATAAAAAATATTTTAAAAAAGGGAAAAGAAGAAAAATATAAAGTACCTTCATTAATTATACTGACTTATTAAAAATATTTTACTTGGATTTTCAAATTACTGTTCAAACCAAATCTAGGATTTGGACATAGCCTGGATGAGAAGAAGACTGGATGAGATGATGCCATACTTACTTTAATTGCTTTGCTGCCCGACACTGGTGTCTGTAGGAAAGCAAACAGGAAAATTACAGAAACGGTAAGTAGAGCAGTGGATGGTCTTGAGGATCAGAAAACTGATTAGGGGCTAAATTTTCCCTCAGCCTAATGAACCATGCATGAGGGAAAGACTGCCTTCATCTCCCTATCCCTTTTTGGTTTCCTACATCTCATGTTAGTTGAAGCACAGCCTAGCCACACCAATTGTGCTGATCCTGTAGAGCTGACCTTCCTCTCTTATAGAGGTCTCTTTTTGATCAGCATATCTGTACTCTGAGAGACTCTGAGTGCATTGCACTGACTGACAAAAACTAGTTTTTTGGTCTTGCTGGCAAGAGGAAGCTAATATGGTTAGGGAAAAGGAAGGTGAGTTCACTCTGTTTTCTGCCTTATCAGCAAACCTGTCAGTCTGCAGTCACAGCGTGGCAGCTGATGGAAACTGAAGACAGGAAGGGCATGGCATTGCCTAATTTCTTCCCTATCCATAGGCTGAAACTGTAGGAGTGGCAGTTAGAAAATTCATCTTATGGCTTAAAACATTTGCTTCAGTTTCATGCCAGGCTTTAGTAAGCGCAGCACTCAACTGTAGCTCTCTACTGCGGCTGACTTGGAGGCAGCGTGGAGGGGATGAGCGTCCAGCAGACCAAGGGCAATGGTTTTACTGCACAATCCCCCTGGATTACTCTGGTTTTCTACATATCTCAGAATGACCAGAGGATGCTCAGCCTCTGCTACTTTACTGTCTTGGCAAATATCAAGTGGAGCACAAACTATGCTGTATGTTGCAAGGAAGCTAACACGGGATGAATGAGGGCAATGTTTGCAGTCAGGACTTTCCTTTACAAACACTGAATCATGCTGTTGTGAAACCAGGACCCAGTGATGAATGACTCACACTTGGCAGCACACACTGCCCTATCAGTAGGCTCTGTTCAGGGGATGTGGGGGCTGCTGTTTGATATCATCTCTGAGCTCCCAGCATGCTAATGAGTAATGCACACTGTGGCCTGTATTGATCTATGATTTGGTTATTCACGAGGCTCTGCACAAAAACACCCGCATTGCTGGAAGTCCTGTTATTCTCCAACACAAAGATGTTGCTCTGGGGATGTTTAAAAACACCTCTCTTTTTTGACTGTGATGTTCTCAGCTTGGATCTCTTTATTTTGAGGATTTTTTTTTTTCAATATGAATGCTTTGTAGTAATAAAATGCGAAACTTCATTAGTAAGAGACAGAAAAAACATGCTTAGATGATTGGGCCAGTGTTTCAAAGTCAGTGCCTGCTGACTATGAGCTAAGGGACACATGCCCCTTTTGGGTGCAGGTGATTATATCATATGACCCAATGCAGAGGCTGGAGTGGACCTGCCTGTTGGTAGTGCTGGAAATGGGTTCATTGCCAAGCTCAATAAACAGAGGGAAAAATGTTCTTTTCAGTGAAAGGGCATCAAACTGCTTTCTGTTTCTAAGCTATGGCACTGGATAACTTCCCAAAGACTCCCTTCAGGATGTGAGGAAAGGGTCTGCATCTTGAGATAGACAGGGCTGAGAAAGGTATTACAGGAGGTCTCCATACCTAACTTGAGATTATAAACCAACATTTTATAAACTGTATCCACTTTTTACTGAGACTCAGCACAAGGGCTGAAGTCCCAGAGAGTTTGTAGAGTGATGTGTCTTCTCAAGGTGAAAGGAGGTGTTCACAGGTGAACAATGAAGCATAGGGAAGGTTGGCCTGCCTCTGCTGACTGTCTGGGATCAAATAGGAGACTTCAAACACCAGTTGCTGCTGTTGGGTCTGTAAGTACCAGATCCCAAGCTCACTGCAAGGCTCTCACTAACTTAGGCAGACTACAAATCAAGCTGTGAATAGGCACCGTGTTCTCTCAAATAGACCGAATGGAATTTGAAAGATGGGAGATAAGAGCTCTTCCCAGGACAGGGCAGGAACAGACAGCCTGGATTCCTTCACAGCAAAGTCCTGCACTAAAATAAGGTTCTGTATTTGCACCAAGGATGGGCAAAGCAAACACACAGGAGTACCTATATGTAATGACAGAGGTTAGAGTACTGTTGCAGACCAAGCTGTAGGGATGTGACAATCCTGTCTTTCTATTAAATAGCTGCAAGTTGCTTTAAGAGGGACAAACTTCACTTTTCAACTAATAATGTAGCTTATTTAATCAAAAAGAAGACACAGACATTCAAGCTCTGAAGCAGTTTTTCTCTGACAACAGTCCCCTCCCTGTGAGTCTGTGTCATGTGGAAGTATAAGTATGGGCTAAACTACACTTAAAACTGAGTAAACAATATGATTTCAAAAGCAATTGGGAAAAAGAGCATGGAAATTGAATGAAGCCCAGAAATATTTCCTGAATCCCCACCCCAATCACACTGTGGGAGGAACTTGACATTGCCATAAATAAAAATGCATGTTAAAAACCTTTCCATAGTTTCTGCAGAGTATTCTCATGGGGCCCAAGATGCCTGCTGATAGCCAAGAATGTATTACACTGAGGGATCACAGGTTCTGGAAAATCCTATCAAATTTTATGGAAAATGATAACATTCCTGCCAGCTTAATGAACCATCACTTCAAGGCTCTTAGGAGTGGTACATCTACTACTGAAATATATGGATGGTGCATGCAGCTTTGCATGGGGAGATAAAACCCTGCAGCAGTCCTGTGATGTTAGCCAAGCTAAACTATGTTCCATCTCCAACAACCACACACCAATACTCACTCCTGACATGTTCCTATAAATATTCTGAGCCTCTACAGAAACCTACTGGCTTCAGCCCCAGCCTGCTCTGTAGGGTTTTCCTGAAAGGCTTTATGGTTTTACTAATAAGGTAAACCCCAGATTAACCCCCATTCTCAGATTTTTCCTTTAAAAAGCCCCTGCAATCAGCTTGGGAAGACAGGCAGCAAAAGAATGGCTATCACAAAACCTCCACACTGCACAGAGGTCTGTGCCCAAGCCATGGGCTCGTTTGTCTTCCTCAGGAACATGGAAAGGCTCTGGGAAGGGAAACTCTGGTGGGGATCTGTTTTGGGAAGAGGTGAATGTGGTTGTGAAGCCAGGCAGCTCAGGAGGAGAAGCAGGACCAGACACAGGCAGATGGAGGAGCAAGCACAGTGTGTGGCCCTGGGAAGAGCCCAGAGAGAGGGAACCTTTGGGTGAGGGGCTTGGCCAAAGCAAGTCCTGTGACTTGACTCCTACTGTGTAACACAGGACTTTGTTTCTCCTTTGCAAATAAACAAAGCTGCTCCCAATAAACTACCTGAGCCCCGCACTGACTTTTCTTCCTGACTGGAACTACCTACAGGACTGGAGATTTTAGACAGCCCTAGGAGTGGAAAAGGAACAGCAGAGTTTTGTGTAGACAGACAACCCAGCAATACATTAAGGACATGTATTTAAGGGCTATGTAGCAGAAGTGAACAGAAGACACCGATGGCAGGGGCGGGGGATAATAGAATACAATAATAGAATTCATGAGATCCTCTTCCTTCTTGAAGAAATGGTATCTGATATAAATAAATTGAAAGAGGATTTTCCTCAATTTCAGTTCCTGACTGTAAGTACAGGCAAATTCTTCTGCTGCCTCTTTTTTTTGAGTGTGTGTACATGCACCAAATTAATGGGGAAGTGTTTGTGTTTCTTTAAGTAGCTAGGAGGTGGGTTACTACTGGCTTCCTTAATCCAGGTACCTTGTTATCTTAATTAAAAGCCAAAATCAGCTTTGATCTACCTACAACTTCATTGCATAACCAGCTTAATTTACTATTGTTTAAGCTCAGTTTGCTTTCCATGATGAAAAGAATTTGTATTTCACACTGAGCAGGAAGTCCTACTTAAATGTTTCCTGGTTTTGATCTCCTTAAAGGGAATTAAATTATGTTCCTGGTTAAAAAAGAATGCATGACAAACAGATTACCGTGTGACCAGATTTGCCAAACCATGAGCCAACAGGGCAGCAGGCTGGACACATGGTGGGTGAAGTTGCTCCATTTTGTTGCTTTAAATGTAAAAAGGGCTGTTGAGATGGTTCCAATAAGGTTTTTGACCCCCTTTTGTTGCAATTTTGTGCTGCCTTTCCAGACTGACTTCTCACATCAGTTGAACTGGACCTTTTCACCTTCTCACCCTGCTCCATTGCATGGGGAATATAAGCAGGGTTAGTGACAACTGCTCTGGCCACCAGATGGGGTGTGGGAAACCACAACCACCCCTCCCTCTCCCTGACAAAACAATTCTCAGGGGACTCTTTTGACTCCTTTGGTTGCTGCAGCACTGAAGCTGTTGGGAACTACCAGGCTGGAGTGGCCCAAGAGCTGTTGTCGGTGTCTGCACGCCCAGCTTTTCTCTGGTGTGTGCCCTGCCTGCCCTGAGCTCCTCAGGGCTGCCATGCCTGGGAGCTGCAGAGCTCTGAGCTGCCAGAAAGGATGTCCCATCCCTGGCTGTCCTCCTGCATGTGCAGGGACCAGGCTCTGTTGGCTGCCATGCTTGGTGGCACAGCCAGGCTCCTGACAAAATCTGTGTTAAGACAATCTGCTGCTTCCTGCAGGAGTGTGAAAGGAGCAAGTGAGTTTGCCCCTGATGACACAGGGAAAAGCTTTCTAGGTTGCTGAGTTGCATTTTAGATTTAAGATCATTGATCTTTGCCCTGCTCTCCAAACATGGTCCAGACTGTATGCCAGAGCTTATGTTTCATTTTGTAAGGGAGCTGGGGAGATTTACTTGTTGCCAGGTAGCCACAATCACAGCATGGCAAAGCCCAGTAAAGCAAATGGGACAAGCATATTTTCTCACTATGCATACTATATAAATCTCAGCTGCCTATTTTGGACAGCAGAGGGGATCAAATTGCTTTAATTCTCTTCTCTTCTCTTTTTGCCCTGAGGCAGGTAAGAATCAGCTTTTGTGACTCTGGAAGATGCCTCTGGTTTCCTGCTGCTCCCTGGCAAGAGCTTTTGGCATTTGTGGGGGTGACCCAGGAAAAGCTGGTGCAGGGGGAAGGGGAACTGAACTCTCAGGGTCTGAAGTGTTCTTGCTTCTCATTTTACCACTCAAAGGAAGCAGGAAAGAAAATGGTGACACATTTTCCCCACCAGTTGCCCCACATAAAAACAGTTATCTGCTTAAATGGTTACAGAAAGGCTGAAATTTGCAATGGGCTGTCTCCAAGTTAATCCTCTGTGTCTCCATCAATCGGTGTCACAGGAGTTAACAAGAAGCCAGAAAGAGACAGTAGGTAAAAATTAGCCACTTAAAATGGAAGTTAAAAAAAACATCTCTTTTGAGTGTGTTATAATTTTACAGGGTTTCCTTCCTTTATATCCTCCCCTGCTTAGTATGTGATAATGTTTGCCTGATGCTCTTTTATCCTATCAGCAGCTCGGCCCTCACAGTTTCCCTGAAAGGACTTTGTTTATGCCTGTACATTTTATTATCTCTTTCTTCCCTGCAAACCCTCCCATTTCCATGCTGTTTAACATGCAGTCGAACAGCAGCACCCCTGAAGTAGCTCTGGCAGGTGGGTGCCCCTGGAGATGCTCCAGGTCACACAGTGAAGCCTCCTGAGATGTATTGGTACCCGCCTGAGCTTTGGGGGGCAACAAAGCCCCAGACCCACTTGCAGGTCAAGTTCTTCCCTCAATCACTGCCTGATATTGCAGGCTGTTTGACCCTGAGCAATTAATAGGGAGGTCAACAAGGTGAAAACAGTGTCTTGGGTGACCCCGGGCAGTGTCCAGGCCATTGGCTAGCCCTCATTTTGACTGTGTGGCTGCTCCCTGCCTTATTCTAGTGAGACCCTGCAAGTCCTAAGGCCCCATGTAATTGCTCTGAGAGTTTATCCCTGAAACCAGCCCTAAGCATAATTTGGAATAGGACTGGGCCCTTAGGGGCAAACACTTGGCCACTGTCACCCTCCTGAGAAGAATTTAGATGATGTGACTGCATGCTTTAATCTTGTGAGAGGAGTAGAGTCCAGCATGCCTGAAAGAGTGAATTTTTTGGCTAAATGGGGCAGGAAAGGCAAAAGCACATGCAGCAATTATGTCTGCCTGTACAGCCTACACAAATGCTATGGGCCAGCTGGACAGGGCTGCACAAATAAGAAATGTACACAGATATCTACCTGGCTCACAGACCCAGACAAGTATCTGCACGTACGAGTCCATGTGTATACAGCAGACCGATTCCAAGCCAAACACAAATTATTCCACCAACTCCAATGGGACAAAATTTGTTTGTGCAGTTTCAGAGGCCAGTCTGAAAACTTGGAAAGAATATTTTCCAGGCATTTGACCAGTTTCTGGGTAATCTGAAAAATGGTATCTTTTACAGAGATTTATATAGCTATAGACACACCCTCACATATGCACACGTATGTATTTGATAGCTTTTAGCTGGCTTTTTTATTTGTTTTACTCCCATCTTACTCTAATTGGAAACTCACTCTGGAATGTGAGGATTAAGGGAAGTTAACCTGAATTTTTCAGAGTAGAGTTTTTGGCCTACAAAATGAATAGGAGCTGTTTTTGGGGAAGGGAGGATACATTTTTCTTCCTACATACACTTAGCATCAGCAGTCTTTAGTTCTACTTAAATGTAAAGGAAACATTAGCAAGGAGGGAAGTGCCTTGCATTTTTTGAAGTCTATTATTAAAACATAACAAAAATCAGACAAAAGTTTGCATTGCGACCCACTAAAAGATCCATGTCTTTTGGACTGTTCTTGGCAGGAAAAAATAATTTCTTCCATATGGTTGGGGTAACTCCATTGTGCAAGGACTGCTGAAATGGTGGCTCACATTCATTATGTTTGTTTTCTTGTGGGATGGCAAATTGCCCTGCACCTGAAGGCAGCTCACCACAGCACTGTTACTTGGGGGCTGGAGCATGTGGCTGGTGCCAGTAACCCTCCTGTTGCCACCTAAACTGTAGATTGGAAGGGCATCCAAGTGGCTGCTTGCACGGTGCAAGGCAGGCATCCTCGCTTCCCACAAGGTTTCTGTGCCTTGGGTTGGCAAATTGTGTGTGCCTGAGTGGGATGCTCTTGCAGTTGTGGATATCAGGTTTTTCTCCTCACCCTAATCTGGCTGGCCTGTGCTCTTGGGTAGTGGAAAACAGCAAAGGTCCTTTGAAGCAGGGCAGATTCTCATCAGCAAGGAGGCTGCCTTCCCAAGGCAATGTGGCAATATCACAGGCATCAAAGGGTCCATATGGGCACGTGGTGTACCTTTCTCACCTCACCTCACCTCACCTCCAGTTATCAAAGCAAGCAGGACATGATTGTACTGTGCACTCCTGGTGGAAATACCAGAATAAAATCAAGGCTTCTGGAGACAGCTCCTCAAAAGTTGAAAGAACTTGTGTGCTCCCCTCCAGATGATTTTATCTCTGACTCACCACATGAAAATGCTAGATACCATCGGAAAGAATCCTTCCTTATTTCCATGTGCTGTTTGCTTGTTTGTTTCTATGTGAATGGGGTTAGGTTAGGGTTAGGGGTAACCTGGTAACAGAGGCCACTGCGCTCCACGGTGTCCCCTCCCTTTGCCCAAGTGCACAAAAAAGGTAAATTTAGCTCTTTGCTCATCCTTCTATTTGCATGTTAGTGCTAACACAGTCATCTTGACTCAAAAGCTGATATATTTAAAAAAATGATTGTAGGAAGAAAGCACGGCTTAATGGATTGACCAGTGACTTAGAGGTCAGGCACTGAACTTCCAGCTGTGGCTACTCATGGCCAGCAGTTACCACCCTCTGACATAAATTTTGGGAGCTGAAAAAGCCCTGCTGAACCAGGCAGCAGCTGGGCATGGTGTTGAACACAGGGCAGCCTGCTGGGCTCAGAGCTGCTGCCCCTGACTGATAAGCCACAGGCAGAGCCCAGCAAAGATCTCTGCCAGGGCAGTCAGTTGTTTGAGCTAAAGCAGTGAAAATAGGAAGGGAGTAGCATGTGGGAAATATATTTTAAAAATGAAACAGCTTTAAATGCATCATACCAGGGGTTTGATTAAGAAAAATAATTAAATATATTGGGTGAGTTTAAATAAATAAAAATACTGGATGGGGTGTTTTTCTTTCCCCCTCACTTTTGTGTTTATTTCCCTCTTTTTCATTTCCCCAGCTCTGTCTGGCAGAGTGAAAAAATAGGTAAATGACACAAGGAGAAAAAGAAGGCACAACGTATGGAAAATAAGATTTTTTTTTTATTTGGAGAAAGCACCTAAAAACTGGGGAGAGAAGATTTACACAGAACTTCTTATTTTAAAATAAGACACATTTTTAATGGGGCAAAAAAAGAAAATAAAAAAACCTCACTCATATCAAACAGTTGTAGCCACAAAATGAGATAGCAGAGCTGTGGTTTGGCTTCGCTTAATACCTTCTATGCCCGAAAGCACATTCCTGGGGGTGACAAGGAGGAATTCTTGGCCTGGAGGCATTTGAAGGTACCTGAGGAAGTCAGAGCTGGTGAGGGAATAGTTGCTGGATTCACATGAAGTTGTCAGTGCTGAGTCTTTCATACCTGCACCAAGGGCTTCAGGCATGCACTCAGCAAGACCGCAGGAACTCATGGGATGCCCTTCTTCACGCAGTGTCATAATATAACACTCATTTTCAGGCGTCATTTGCACGTGAATGGGGGGGTAGGTCTGCGACCCCTCTCCTGGGAGATAATCAAGCAGTGCTAAATGCCTGCATCCACTTGGAGGATGGAGAGGATTTGGTGACCTCCTCCGGGCAGAATGACAGATAACCTCCTTCCACCCAAGAGCTACTGCTGAGTCTCACTGTCACAGCACGCCACCGAGCCACTGGCAACCCATCCTGCTGATAGCCGAGCTACACAATGGTCAGTTCATTACTGCATCACTAACGTCTCACAAAAGCCAGAGCCAAATAAATTAAAGCATTAGGATCTCATTTTCTACAGCATTAACACTATGATGAATGTGAAATCTAATCCCTGCTGGCATCATCAATACCAAAGAGGACAGTGCTGTGTGTCAAGAGGTGTTGTCAGAATCCCTCAGGAATTGTATGCAGTGATCAGAAAACCTTGTCTCTTTCCCCCTCCTCACCAGCTGTCTCTGCTTACAGGAGGCCACCTCATTTCCCACCAGTGAAGGACCAACAGTACAATGACAGGCACATGCTGAAGATGCAAGCAAAGATTTTTCTTCAAAATTATTTTGGGAGTGAGCTGTTACTTGGAAGCAGAGAGAGAAGCTCGTGTTAGAATAGCTGCTCCAAGAACAGTAACTCTGCCTGGATGAATTTATAATAGTCACTTTAACTGGTGCCAGGAAGACACTGAACTTCCAGTGAGTCATTTTTCCACAGCCATGAATAGGTTAGGATGAACTTCAGGTATGTACTTAGTTTTTTGTGATATAACAACCACAGCAAGGCTTTGAATCCCTCCAGGTTTACCCACAGGGAGTGGCTATGCCCATCTTCCTTGGGTGGTTTCACTTAAAATTTTCTGTATTCTGCACAAGAAAGGCTAAGAGATGTTATCTGGAAGAGCACTGTGTTTAGGTTTTGTGTCTCTCAACACCTTCACACCCAAATTTCACCCTGGTCTAAGAAAAAGCCTTTTCTTTTACAAGGAGTAGGGATACTGGACAGCTTCAAGGGGTTGGAACCTGCAGAGCTGTGGATGCTACAGAGCGTAGTGACCATGTATCAAAATCTTCTCGCAATCCTTTTTTCTACCTGGAAATTCCCCCATACAGGTGCACTCTGTGGCTCCAGGTCTTCTCCTGTCTTTATGCCTTTTCCCATGTATTTCCTTCAGCTCAGCTTTTCTCCATTTCAAGGAGAAACTTGTCTCAAGGTGCACCCTAATTTCTTTTTCTTCCCTTTGCTTTTTGAACCTTACTTTTTATTGTTCTACCCCTCCTATTTTCTTTCTCTTTCTGAGACACACACAAAGTTTCAGTCAACGCTTGATTTGTTGATTATTGTCTTGGAGGTGTGGACCACTACCACCTGATAGCTTTGGAGGTGGCTGTCCCTGTTTGCTCTTATGTTTCTGTTACATCCTCTGGACTTTGCTAAATGTCACCAAAACCTCTGCAGGGAGTGGGGAGCCCCTGAAACTTTGGAAGCAGTGTGTAAAAATAAGTCAAAGCTGTGCTTTAATACTCAAAGAGTACTGCCTAACTGGGCAGAATAGTTTGCAAACTCTGACAAGTAGATCTTTATGGTAGTAAAAATCCCACTGCTTTTGCTGGAACTAGGAGGTCTCATCTCATGTCAGGCCTTCTTGTCATGTGCTTTAAGAAATGGAAACTGGCTTAGATAAAGCAAGAACTGCTTTTAAACTGAAGCTTTGTTGTGGCCCAAAGAGTTTTTCCTAATTAGCTTTGGAAAAGCTGCTGTTAACTTTTATTGCTTTTTCTGGTTTCATATACCTGTGGTTTTGCTGTGTATCCTGAAGGATAAGGATCAAACTATCAGCAGCAGGGTGCTGCTTGTTACTATTCAGGCTTGCCCCAACAAAGGTGGGAAGGAAACTTTTTGATAGAAACACATTTTTGGTGTAGTTCTTGTGCCTGTGGTTTAGCCTTTGGGCTTGGGTGTGACCTTCTGGTTGGAGCTCCTAGACTTTTGGGGTTGCTAAAGTGGTGCACACCAGTAACTGGAGACCATCAGCACTAGTGAGGGTGAAGAGAGAATCTCCAACTCCCTGTTTCTGCCCTGGTTTGCCCATATTTCATGGCCTATCTCCAGTTGATCTGTTCACTCCTGGTAGCATACCTCTCTGAAAAGGTAGACATACCTTCATTTGTTTTGTGCTGTACTTTTGAGGAGGATCCTCCTTCCTCACAGGGCAGCAGTGTCTGCAGCCTGGCAGAGGGGAGACACACGCTGTGCTTTCCCCTCCACCCCACTTGGGTGGTTCCTGGGCTTCTGCCATGGCCCAGAAGGAAAGGGCACGATGTGCTCTGCCAGCACAGGGGCCAGGCTGCTGGCAGCCAGGACCGGCAGCTGAAGGCGAGGCGTCACATCGTCGCAGGGACTGTAAATACACCACACATCTTTTTACTCTTGTGTCATAATCACAATGTCCCCATAATGTAGTTTGTTTAACTGGATGACTTCAGTGCTAAAAATAAGTGGATCTTGCTGTTTCCAGGACAACCACTATCCCAACGGCTTATCTCGGCGCCTCTCCTCTGTCAAAAGGATGTTCTAAACAGAGCAGACCATGAATATTAAAAATGAAGCATGCACACAGTAAAGCATTCCCTGGGAAGAGCCCCATATTTTAATGCTATGTGTTATGCTAATAGGACAGTTGCCTCTCAGAGAAGTGGTTAATTCAAAAGTAGCACAGTATGGGGTGAGATTGAAGCAAGCAGGAATGTAATGTGTATTTCTTTCTTCCCTTTTTTTTTTTTTTTTTTTTTTTAATTCAATCTCTCTCTGGTGCTTAGAGTGGCTCAATAGGCAGCACCTTCTGTCTCCAGCCTATAAATCCATAAATTGAAACTTTGCATGTGTGTTCTGAGCTCACACAGTGAGATGGTTGCAGGGGGACAAAGAGCTGTTGCCTGGCAGGTGGCACCTGGTGGCAGGGACAGCCTCTCTGGGCGCAAGGATGCTGGTGCCTCTTCTACTGAGATAGGGAAGAAACAGCTTGGACAAACCATGCCTGGTTTTTGTGAATTCAAAATTCAGCTGCTCTTCCCAACAGGAGTAGAGATGAATTGCTCATTTGGAGGAGTCAGGGAGATTTTAAAAAGCCTCCTAGCAAGAAAATGGTTGCAATATTATATATCTGCATTCCTCCAGCTTTTTATTCTCTATTCCCTTTTTCTTCCTCCTTCCCTCTCAAACAAAGAAAAAACCTTGAAGAAAAAAATCAGAAGAAGCCTTAGGAAATCAAAGGGGTCATTTTTAACCTCTGTATCTGGACAAAAAGGAGATAATTTAGCCAGTAGGACTGGTCTTCAAGTACAGGCTGAATGGAGCAGTAGAGCTACTACCTACTAAGCAGCAGAACTCTTGCAAGAACTGCTGAGACCCATGTCCAGATTATAGGTTTTGACTGAAGCAATTGGTTCATCATTAATCAAACTGTTTGATTCCATGATTACAAAGAAATGTTCAGTGTTACTGATGCAATAAAGAAAAGTCTCATACAAAGATAGTCACTTCAGCAAATGCAGCCTCATTTCCCCCAATAGTATTTACTGAAATAAAATAGTATATTAGTATTAAAATATTGGCAATTTATTTCTATCTCATCAGTTATATATTTAACAAAACATTCTACTTAATTGAAGGCACATTTATGCAGTAACTGGCATGAGGGCAGTGAGATAGACCTTCAGATGTTATACACTGACTAGGTTTCACTGCCCAGAATTTAATTTTAATCAGTTGAGGATCAGGCCTGTTGTTAGGGGACCTGAAAACCATCAGTTGTTTATGAGAGCTGACAGCAAATACAACAGTTCAATCCTTATGCGCTGAACCTAGAAATTTTCAAGGTGACTGACTTGGCTGCAGGACAGCTGCCATTTTATGAAGTTTGTACAGAAGGTTTCAGAAAATAAGTGGATCCCGAGCTCCCACTGAGACTTATTGTCTACTTCTTAATATTTTGTTGTTTTTATTTTTGCTCTCAAAACTGATTCTGACTCCCTATGGATATTTAATTTTCTTCAGGAAAACAGTGTAGCGAAAACACATGCCCTCCTTTGGTCTGAAAATATGGACTGTGAATCTCATATCAATAAAGTGACTGAATTTTTCTGATGCATTTCAGAATTGTAGTTCTAGCCCCAACCAGAGCTCAAAAAGTGAAGGTATGAAAAAAATAATGTTATCTGGATGTTTTAAAATGTCAGAAAAGATAAATTCCAGGGAGGTGCAAAGTCCTCTGGAGGTAATGCATATCTCAGCTCACTGAAACTATCTTACCTTGGCAGGTTGTGTCATGTTAGAGTAAATAATGCTGAAATGCATTAAAGAATCTGAAGACTGGATCTGTCTTCAATAAGGAAGATCTGTATCACACCACTATTCCCTTTTATCTGCGTTGTTGCATTAGAGGGCAATTCTTCTGAAAACCTCAGAAATGTAATCCTGGGCACCCTAAAAAACACAGTTCTGGGGAGAGGTTCTTGAAGGAAGATACTTGGTATAGATGAACTTCATGCTCTGAAGCATCATTCCATGGGATTTGTTGCAGGGTGGGGGGGGAATAAGGGAATTGTCATAGGTGATGATAGTAAGAGGGTACAACTTTACAACATTGGGCACAAAAAATTTTTAGCATGCAGACAAAAATTTCTAATGCAATGTCCATTGTTTTCAGTAAATTTCACTCACCTCACAATAAGGGGGAGTTTGACACTCTGGTTCTACTGCAGCAGCAGAACTATGGCAGGAAGAGATATGTGCATATGCACACACACACACACATATGTATACAAATATATGTATGGATATTTATATATGAATACAGAGGGTGTCCCAGCATCCCTGTGAGAGCCAGCTGGCTTCAGGAGGGACCAAGCAAATGAGAAAAAGAAAGGAAGAAGAAGACAAAGGAGTAGGCAACATTGCATCTCATTGTGCCTCTTGCTGAGATTCAGAGAGATTTGAGACAGCCCATGTTCCCCCATCACTGCATGAACACCCTGTTCCCTCAGCTGAGATATTAGTAAAGTCAACTTGCTTTTTTGGAATTAAGGAAATAAATGCAGATGTTGAGTTGAACTGACAGCCCTTCAGGAAGCCTTAAAATCCCACAACTTTCTTTAAAAGGGAAACAAAGTTTGCAATTAGTGAACTACAGCAGATCTAAGCATCCAATTGCTATTAATACAATTATAGTTAAGGCTGTGATAGCTCTAGTGTCTTCTTGAAAACTCAGACCTCCATTTCATGAGGCCATTCAGTGCTTTTAAAATATTGCTTCTAACACTTAGTAAAGGAAACATGAACTATGGATTGAAAATCCTGCAGATATGACTCATATTCTCTGAAGTGTGACTGGACATGTATCTGGGGTAGGACTGGAAGGTACTTGAGAAACATTTTGGCATGTCCTGGAGAGGGCATAACTTGGTGCAGCAGAGCAGCAGCTTCAGCAAAGGCATTGTAGTGACTCTGCTGTGCAAATCAGTGCTTACACATAAATACTGGGTTAATGCATCTGACAGGAGCAGTGTATAATAATGAGACTAGCTTGATACTACTCTCTCCAATGCAAGAGCACACGTTGACTCTCTGCACCTCCCATATGGCAGACACTTTAAAAATACAGTGGTTTAACAGGTTATACTCTTTCCATCTAAATTCCTCTTCTCAAGGGTAAGGAGTGGCCCTTTAAATCTTTCAGCTGCAAATAGCAAAGAGCAAATCAGTGTCCACCTGATTTGGTGGCCTTTACCCCCTAGCCAGGCAGCACTTTGAGTCCTTTCCATACAGTCACTTGATGCCACAAAAACCATAGGAAATTAAAAACTCTGTGACCTGAGACTAGCTGGGCTCAAGTGTGCCCGTGGGTTTGGTGATTCAGGCAGAAAAACAGAGAGACAGAAAATAGTGAGCTTTGACATCAATTGCATGAAATACTGTGTGCAACAGCCTTATTTCTCCTATTTCTTTGTCAGTAAAAAAAGACAGAGTGTTTTAAGTCTTTTGATGCTTAGGCCATGCCCGCCATCAACTAGTTCTTCTCACCCATGGTTCTTTAAAGCAAAATAAGGTCACAGCAGTACTCTCAATGGGTGATTAATATTTGGGCCTAGGGTTTCAGTTCATTTGGGGGTTTGGATCCTGGCTGTGTTGTTGACATGATTTACTGTATTTACTGTTCTGATTAAAATACCAGAAGCATCCATCAAGCTGTACAAAAAGGCCATTCCAATTCATGTCTGCAGAGGTGTTCTTGGCCAAGTATGCCAAGCAACACACTGCTTAGCTGCAAAAAAAATGGGACGCCATACACAGAAAATGGTTTGTTGAGATCACAGCACATATATCATAAATAATAAGTTACTTTTCCTACAAAATGCAAAAGAAATCCCAGATAAGCTTATTTTTCCTAACTAATGGATATTGTTCCATTAATCTCAGTTGAATTCTGCAATTATTTTCCTGTAGTAAGTTAAATAATTTTTAATATCTTGTGCAACATTTTATCTTAGTGCAGTCAGTCTGATAGGTAGAAAGAATTATTGATTTTTTTCTCTTTCTATATTGAATACTAAGTAGAGGAAGAAATGGACAAAATCATCATCAAAATAGACACAAACAATATTTTCCAAGCTAAGTGCAAAGAGAAACCAGCATATCTGTATTTCAAATAAGACAGGGAAATCACTGTGGAAGACCTGCTCTAATTGTCATTCCTGAGAAAGGGCAAAATGTAAATTCCTGGTTTGTTATTCAAGTGCATCACCTAGCACAGCAAGATCTTGTTCCTCTCAGAAATTCTCAAAGGCTACCAACCAAATAAAATTATTTGCCATTTCTATCCATTTTCCTAAAACATCTTCCATCCAAAGGCTTTTGAGGGCTGTATCCTGACCGTGTAGCAGCAACACATATTATTATAGGATGCTCCAAGTGTCCATTGCCCCAGACATCTGGACTGGGAGGTGGGCAAGGTGTAGAGCAGCTGTGCAACTGATGAGTTTCAGCTAGGTACCTATGGTGAGAGGTGGCTTAGCCAGCCTGGCTGCTCCAGACACAGTAGATGTAAGGAATGTGCTTTCTTTCTGTGCACTGCTGCAGATCTGCTCGCCCAGAAACGATTATTCATCCTATACTTCCCTGCTGCACATGCTGTCTTTCTGCTAAGAGGGAGCTGTGAAGGGGAAGACGAGTGGTGTGCTTCGCCATTCCAAGGGATGTGTGAGATTTCACTTACTCATAAGTGGTGCAGATGAAAATGGACATGCCTGTGGTGTGCTGAGGCCTATTGGCAATCGATTTGGGAAAACAGAGGTTTCCAGATGTCTGCAAATTCTGGTATGTATGCTGTAAAGCAAAGGTACAATAGTGGATGAGGTGTCTGCTCTCAGTGCAAACATGTTTCCTACTTGCACTGTGCCAGGATGCTTTACTGGCTTTAATCACCATAAGATAGAAAGCTGGTGAGTAAAGTCTTGTCAATGTATGGGTTTGACTGAAATTGAAAGAAAAGAAAATTTAGCATACCAAAACCATTTAATCTGGAGCAAAGTTAAGAGAACGAGTTAATGGAAGAAAGGCAGTTGTTTAAAGGTGTCAAACTTCTGAAGAGAGCCAAGGTACAAGGGGTTATCCATAGATGTGGCCAAGTTAAACAAGACAAGCTGGTGACTCAGGGAGGCTCCACCTCCAGTGTCATTCATAAACCCAGCCTGTCCTTGGGCAGCCACTCAGCTTTGATTGCATCCTGTTTAACTTGGCCTTTGGATCACTAACTCTTCCAAAAGCTGGCTTTTTGGGTAGGTATCACACCTTAAAACATCTGATCCTCTTTTATAAGTGCAAAGTACTCTTTTATTTGATTGTGTGCTGCCTGCCTGCATCATTGGGCTTGGGTTGGTCCTACCAGGGACAGGCATGTTTCTCACTGGCATAAAATGGTAGATCCAGAAGTGACTAAGTTGACAGACTTGGACAAAAGTTCCAGAAAGGTTCATCTCCTTCTTTGCAGCATGCAGGCTTTAGCTGGCATCTGGAAGGCAGTGGCAGAAGTGTCCCAAAAAATCACAGAGGGGAGTCTGATTTCAGAACTGAGATCCAGATGCCAAGGCCTTGAAGGCCTGTGCCAGGTGATATCCTTGGGAAAGGTTGTTTTGCAGTGTTTTGGTAGCTGTATAAAACAAGAGGTGTCGAATGCCATTAGCACCTAAGCTGGTTTCCCTCCCAGGATTATGTGATGAAAATGAAGCTATTTCATTTTCAGTGATATTTTGCATGAATTTAATGAGGAGAAGTTCTATTAATAGCAAACCAAAAAGCACTTTCTGGAGCTCAGCACCAACACTGTGCTACTCCCAGAATTTGCAAACAGTTTTGAGCTTTTCCAATTTTTAAACTAAGCTGAGAAAAACAGGGATGAACCTAAGAATAACAAGTTTGAGACCTACATGGCATGTTGCCATTTTGTGAACAGTTTATCACCTCCTCAGGTGGCTGCTCAGGCTCCTGGAGATCCATATCTGAGCAAAATCCAGTGGTGCCTCAGACTGCAGGTGTTGAGCCTCAGCTCTTGGGGTGGACCATTGCCACCCAGCTGCCACTGAGAGCTTGTGGCGTGGCTGGCTGTGACCTCAGTACTGCAGCTCAGTGGTGCCTGTCACATAGGTACCAGCTTAGGTTTTAAGTTGTCTCAGACCTCTGCTACATGACTTAATTCATATTGCCATGGCAGTGGGAGGAATAATCTTTGATTCACACTGATCTTGTCACTAGAAACACCCACTGGCTTGATTGGTATCAACATGGTGACCCTCAAGGCAGTCTTGCCTGCTGAAGGCAAGTCCTGTGCAGGTTCCTGCTCCTTTCTCTGCCCTCATGAGGACAGACAGAGGCTGAAAGATGGCTTAGAAGCAATATTCCTTCCTTAGGGGTCTGATCAAGCTTTCCTGGCTGAAGCCAGGTGCATTGTCCCCTTTGCTGTGAGACAAGAGGAGCTGAAAGCCACCACATAGAAATGTTCTTCGGTCTGTGAATCACCACCAGTCGCTTCTCAGTGCACTTGTGGAGTGAGGCAGCCCTGCAATGACAGCCCCTGTGCCCCATTCTCGAGTGGGAGCTGGGAGGTTGCTTGCACATGATGCTGTCATTCTGGGAGGGTCAGCCTCTCTCATTCTAGCAAGAGGCAGGGTCTATCATGGCTCAAAGTTCAACCTGTGAAGGGTGACATCATGCAGGAGGCACTTTGAGATGCAGCCTGCCAGCATGCATTATTAAGCTAATTATGGTAGGGGAGGAACCCCTGAGGCTCAGCCATAAGGTGAAGAACACATTCCACTGTGGTAGATGAAAAGCCCTCAGTCACCTTCGGCTAGGTGTCACAGAGCCCATGCTGGAAATGGCACAACACTGAGATGGAGTACAGCATCCCCAGGGTCTGGACTCTGCTCTGCTGACACTCCCTGCCCTGGGGCAACCTCATGTTTATGTTAGGAGCAAACAGCTGTAGAAATCTTGGGGGAAGAAAACACAGGACCATGCTGGGACTGCTGAGGGAGCCATTGCCACAAACTGAGGCACCCTTGCTCTGGGGAAGGCTGTGAATGCCTCCCGGTCCTGCCCTGAAGCCCAGACTGCTGGTCTTGGTTCCTGGTTTGGGCCATGGTCTGCATATAGCTCCCCTCTTCCACCCTTCTTCCATAAAGATTACCAGATGCCTCTTTCCACTGCTTATCGGAGTAAGTGCTACTCTTCTCCAGGAGGTCTTATCTACTATAGGACATTCTTGTGGGTGGAAAGCTTGAGGGGAGCAGCCCTTCCCCTGTGTCCCCTTCAGATGTCACAGGCCATGAGATTTTCAGTCATGGTGCTCAAGTGCTGAGGACCAAGAAGGGTTGATAGCTCAGCTGCTCTGAAAAAACAGGTCCCACATCACCAATGCTGGCATCTGCCCTTCAGGAGTGGAGGGACTCCTGCAGAGCATCCTGCCATGGGCAAGAGAATGAATGGGCATCAATGTCTGGGAGGCAGAAGTTCAGATCTCAAGAATCAAACTAAAAGAAAACAAGCAAATAAGAAAACGTTGCTTTGGCTTCAGCCAGGAACCCAGGACAGTAAACAGAGGAGGCAGGAAAGCCAATATGTTCTACCCTGGGGGAAATTACTTTGTTTGAGCCAAAGAGGAAAGAAATGAATATAAAATAAAGAACAAAGATGAAAGCCATATATCACAAGCACAAACTACCACAGCCATGATTGGCAGTTTGCATATTATATTTTATAGCATTCCTCTTCTCCTCCCTCCGTATTTTCTTTCTCCCCACTTCTCTGCTGACAGCTCATACACACGCCTTGCGCTGCACAAATAAGTGCTCTGCTCCTCCCTCACATCCTGCTCAGACTTCACGCCAGTTCTTTCCAAGTTCACAGACCACCCCACCATCCTGGCTGCATGCAGAAGAGGCAGCAGGTCAAGGTCTGAGTTGCCACAAGTCCACTGAAAAGGTTTCCTGTCATGTGTAAATAAATCCAGCTCCTCTCCTCTGGCTTATTTGGTTTTTACTGAATCCGGTCAAATCATGATTTCTCTCTTCTCTTACAATAAACAATCATCCCGTGTCAACTTGATTACGAGCTGCTGATGCAGCATTGTTGAATCCAAGCCCTGAGTGTATGTTTTGGCAAAAACAGCGCTATTTTCAGCTAGGCGTGCAAGGTGGCTTGCCAAGAGCTCAGCTTTCCCAGCAGACCCAAGGTGGTTGGAGGCACGGCTCCCACTGGCTGCCTGGGCAGCAGGACCAGGGGCCAGGTCTGCAGAGCTCAGCACTGGCACTGCTGGCAGGACCTGCACCACCTTCCTGCTCCTCCTGAATTGATCCAGAGCAGGATCCCTGCAGCATCAGGTTCACTGGGCAGGGAGAGCAAAAAGAAATCCTGTGCCAGTTCTGACCATTCTGAGGGCCACCACTTGGCATGTCAGCTCCCAAGGAAGTTTACTTTGCCTACATAAAATTCATAGAGCCCTTTTACTTCTGTGTTCAGTGTACATTTCTGGTGCAGGGGCTTTGGGAGCCCTCAGCTGTGCAGAAGTTGAAGGGCAGGATTTATGCTTTCTCCACACCAGGGCAGGTACCCTCCAAGTCCACTTGTTTACACTCAGACAACACAGCCTTTGTATCATTCCTCTCTGGGCAATGGCATATCCAAATCCTCAGTTTTCCTCTGGGTCACTCATACATTTGGCATCTATTTTTCCTGTTGCTGCTTTCTTTTGGATGCTCTGTTTCCCATGGATTCAGTGGCTACAGAGGCCAGGTGTGTGAAACAAAACAGTGAAGACACAGGCACAAAAATGAAGTGTAACACAATTTGGTCAAAGTGACTTCTGACTTCTCTCATGACATCCTTCTTGCAGAAGTCTCTTTTGCCCACGTGGAATGACAATTGTTCCCTACTAATGTTGACAGCATGCAGATTCACAATCTGGCAGCCTATACCGTTCTCTTTTTTTCTAACCAAATCCCCTTTTTTTTTTGCCAGCAGCACGTGTGTACCTGCACAGGAGTGCCTGGCTGTGCCGGAGTCTGCCTGCGCCTGTGCCTGCATCTCCTCTCACTGAATTCCAGAGGTGTTATGTATCATGAGGAGAGAAGGAGCTATTTATGCCACAGGCATAAATTAATCCACCAAGCATTTGCAGTAACACAGGTTGCTCAGGGCCTGAGCTCAATCCCACTGTGGACAGGGACAAAATCTGCCTTTGGTGGGAGGTGGGTAGGGGCCATGGTGCAGGGATGCTGCTGGGAAAGACACAAGGGCAAACATACAGGCAAAGTGTCTGTTGTCTCTTTATTAAGAGGTAAGCTGTGTTATTTGCTGATGACTGCTGGCCCAGCCTGGGGGATATATTTCTGCCTCCTCATTACACAAGAAGCTTGAACTAGTGAATGTTTGTATATAGTTGAGACAAACCCACCAGCACCTCTTCTTGCGTGCATGCTCGACTCAATAGAAAGCAGTGGCTTATTGGGTCACGAGAGACATGTGGTGCATTCACCAAAATGAATTTTAAAAAAACATAGTTGTTATATGTTCAAATACATATACATTGTTATCCCATGTTTCAAAGGAAGGGGATGGTACCACTGCCTTTAAAGGATGCCACCAAGTAACACCTGCACAGACCTTACGTGACTTGGTAGTTGGTGTTCTTCTTCAGCAAAACCTGTTGCAATTTATTCACTAGCCCTTAGATATATATGATATAGGTATTCAACAAATGAGCTAGAGTCAAGGGAGAGAAACAGGCATTTCTGTGTATGGGTTACACCTAACTGGAGAACACCTCTAACATTAGGGAAGTGAATTGCACTTAACTGGTGTCCTCTTCTTACTCTTGACTCTGAAGGGACCCCCAAGTTCAGACACAACATTGCCAATTGGAAAACATGCATGAAGCAATTTTATTTCTGGTCTTTCCTTGAAAACAGTGATGACCATAGACTTGTGATGTACAAAACCTCCTTCATTTTTCAAACCTGCCCTTTTTTTCCATCTCTTTGTTGCCTGAGTGACACTTTTGTGTTCTGGCTGATTCACCACTCCCCTGGCTATTTCCCAGCATGAAATTGCTCTCAGCGAGTGATGAATGAGTGCTCTTCCTTAACTCTGCCAGAGCAAAGGGCACAGCTACCATACACTCCAAAAGTTTCAGAGTATGATGGATTTGAGCTTTTACAGAAATCTTTATCACCTCACCTTCCTTACCCTTGGAACCGAATTTCTCATGGACAATTTTCAATTCAAGTTACTTTCTTGAGAAGAAAAAAAAGGTGGCAAGTCAAGAGTGATTCTGTTATAGTGATTTTAAGTTGGTGTAAAACCCAGCAGTGAGGTGAAATGGGCTGCTCAGCCAGGAAGAGAATTGGCACATTGTTGGACAAGCAGAGAAGGCAGTGGCATTCAGACTGCTTTCAATGCAGCTGTAGGACTGCACCCATCACAAAAGATGTTTTGGAAACAAGCTGTCTTTACAACTCCTCTAAGTGTTTGCTCATCACTGGAACTTGGTACACAAAATCTGGCATGCTTTTTAAAAAACAAACAGAATTTTAAAAAGAAAAAAAAAGACACTGGTCTTGTTTTCTGTTGTTGAAATAACAACAGAACCTAGTAAAACAGAGGAAACAAAGTCCTCTGGTATTTAGTGACAACAGCTCCTTAACAAAAATCTGGATGAGATTATTGGTCATCAAAATTTGAAGGTAGGGCTGGGAAAAGCAAGGTGGAAAGCAAATGAAGAAGGCAGCTGTGGAGGAAAAGAATGACCAGGCTAAAGCTTTTGAAGATGTCAGATCGGTTCTTGGCACAGCTGCAGAACCTGTATGGGACTGTGGCCCTCATCTGTAAAGGTGAAATAAATTTTTAAGATCTTTAGGGTCTGAGGTCAGAAACAGTCCTATGTATGTTTGCCTAGGGGAAACCTGGCCTTGGAGAAGCTACTGTGGTTGAGGGTGGGCGCACAGGGCTCATGCTGTGACACTGTAACCAACAGAAAGCTGCTCATGTTCTCCAAAATGCATTTACAAAGGCTTTGCATGGCACATGTCTAAAAATATGGGTGCAATTTTGCCTTTTACCCTCCAAAAATGAAGTACAAAGCTCATTCATGTATGGGACTGCAAGCACCCAGAATTTGGATTTACTGCAGTAGAAGTGAGAAAGAAGAGGAGCTTGAAGCACAAAGGGACAAGGAATGAGTAACTACAAATCCAAAGGCAGACAACACACTAACATTATAACACAAAGATGTTTACAAAGCCCTGAAACGCAGTCTCGCCTGGAAACTGGGGCCAGATGTGAGGACAGCCGATCCTCCTGGCCATGCTGTGGAGTGATGGAGCACTTTTCGCAGGACTCAGCACAGAGGTGTGGAGCTGAGGGAAGATGCTAACACCATGGGAGGCAGCTGTGCTGGAGCACTGCTGGGGTGAGCACACAGCAGCACTGGAGCCAGCTCACTGCACCCAAGTATCTCTGCTGCAACAGCGTGTCTGTGGATCCTCAGCGGAAATTTTGTTTCCAGCACTGGCAAGACAAAATGCCACAAATGGATTAAGTTGTCATGCTGCTCATTTATTTTCATACACACAATGGCTATCTTGAACAAACCCCATCCTGTTTAAGCTCAGGGGCTGTGCTGCTCATTCTCTGAGTTAAAACTAAATAAACTGAGGAATTGTCTAGCCTTCCATTTAGCTAAGAGCTGAGCTTCTGGACCATGCATTGGGTGGTAGCACATTCTCAGCTGCACTAGTGGATTTGTCACAGCATGTCTTCAGCAAAGACTTCAAGAGTTTGCATCAGGGATAGGTGACTTCCTGGATGTGCAAAGAGTTTGGGGGTGAAACTGCTTACTCCAAGTCTGAGGCAGTGGGGCTAAGATATTATCTGGGGTCTTTATTCAAAGATATTCAAAACCCTTGGTCAAAAAATCATAGAATCATAGATTGCAATGGTTTGGTTTGGAAAGGATCTCACAGACCATCTAGAACCACCCCCTGCTCCCATGGGCAGGGACAATTGCCACTAGACCAGGTTGCTCAGGTCCCCATCCAACTTGTTCTTAAATGCTTCCAGGGGTAGGTCAAGCATCACTTCTCTGGGCAACCTGTTCCAGTACCTCACCATCTTCTGAATAAAGAATTTATTTCTAGTATCTATTTTAAATCTTTCCTCTTTTAGCTTAAAACCATTTCCCCTTGTCCAAACTCTACATGCCCTAATAAAAAAGTTCCTCTCCTCCTCAAGTAGTTTTCTTGTAGACTTGTCATCACATGTCAGGACTTTATGCTTGGCTGTCCAGTGTTTGCAACTTTCCAGAGTCTGGATATTGTTGGAAATCAAGTTTCTGTATGAGCATGACACCTTTTGGCTCTCAGCTGTGGCTGTCCTCAAGTGCTGCTCAATGATGGTTGTGGAAAAAGACCTGAGTGATGAATAACCAAAGTTGGCACCTTAAATGAGTTTAGATGAGTTAATGCACTATTAATGCACTGTCAGGCCCAGACACATTAATATTGAGGTTCCTTGAAATACCTTACACGCTTGGCTCTCTCCCCAGCCAGTGTGGATACCAACCACTAGGGACAGAGTTATGGACTGATTTTATCACTCCTGACCTCCAGTTTCCTAAAGAACTGCCGGGTCTCCAGGAACTGGCCTCCAGGGTTTGCTAGGGAAGCGAGCAGAAAAGAGCGTCTAAATCGTACCCAGCCTACATGTGCTAACTCAGATCTTTTTGTTAATTGTCGCTGTTCATAATCAATACCCTTGTTTAGACAAAGTCGGGGAAGGAAATAATTGTAAAAAATCCCTGTTTAACAAAGAGCACCGATGGACCAAACAAGCATCCTTCGCTTAAAAACTAGGCATGGAATGAACAAACGAGGCGAGAACAACTATCTGGTTCTCACGCTAATTTTTGCCCTGAGAGAGGAGGGCATGAGCACAAAACCCATTATCGGCTAATGGTCATTTGCATACCCTGGGCTGTCTCAAAGCACCTCTGAAACACCAGCACAAAGCATTTTGCTAATCAGGGCTAGTCCTTTCTACCCTTTCCCATGCCGGTGAGTGGTAAAGGGAAACTGCACCTTAGAGCCCCTATCGAATGAAGAATCACAGCCTCTAGAGGGGAGCACAAAATGCTCTCACAGCCACGCAGTGCTTGAGAGGAGCAAGGAGAGTAGCAAATGACTTGCTAAAGATCATCCAGGGAAACAGCAGAAAGGTTTGAAATAGTTAACCTCGTGTCACCCTCTCAAATGTCTCTCAAAGCTGGTCTAAAGGCAATCTCCTGAGGAATTCACTGGGATTATTTGCTTAGTCTGAGATGTCCGGGTGGTACAGCTTCATGGCTTCAGAGCTTCAGCATTTGGAAGCCAGGTTTGGTATCTGAGTTGTGTCAAGTCCACCCATCTCCCCTGTGTCTGACTCCAGGTGTGCCTTAACTCCCTCTCCTCCATAGCCTGCAAGTTACTGGCTTCCCCCCAAAAGCAGCCAAGTCAGGGTGCAATACTTGTTAGATTGGTGAAAATTTGTAGCAAACTCCTGCTTTAGTTGCTTGAGGAATACATTACTTTTCTGGACTCTCAAACTGGTTTCTGCACATCTCAGGGAAATATGAAGGGTGATGCAGACAGCAAAAAGCTGAATGAAATTGTTGGTCTTTACCAAAGATGCTAAATGATAATAAGCAGAAAGCCACTCCAAAGAGGTGTTCCCAAGGATCCAGTTCACCTGCTTGTTTCCAAATCTATATTTTCCCATTGGTAAAATTTTCATTATATGCATAATAGAGGTGTAATTTAACAGTCAAAGGAACAGAAAGACTAGTGATAATGAATTACACTAGTCCTGGACCTAACAGCCCCTCCATGCCTTGTGCCAGCAGAGTGGTAAGGAACAAACTTCTCCCCAGAATGGCTCATCACACTGTGAGCTCACTGGGCAGCGTGGGGACAGCATGAAGAAATTATTCATGGAAGGGTACCTTGATTGCTTCTCTCCTGAGGATCAGTGTTAGGGCTGTGGCATGGGAAACTGTGGCAGTGGCACTGATCCACTTGTCCTGGGTTTCAACTCGTGCAACCAAGGATCAGGAATACCCCATTATATTGCAACATGCAAGCAGAGGCAAGGCAGAAGGGGCATTTGGTTTTGGCCTTTACTTGCTCTGCTCTCAAGGACCTCATCCTGAAAAGTGTGGGCAGCAATTCCTCTCCTTCTCTTCATCCCTGTCTGCAGCGCAGGGGTGAAAAGAAGTGGGAGTGGCATGCTAAAATCCCAGGCTTTGATTTGGGCAGGTTTTTTCATTGGTCTATTCCTGACCTAGAGCCCTGTGCTTGAATGTTCCCTTCTTCTCCCACAGATGACATCCTCTGGTGTCATGAAGGGACTTTTCTGTCTTTGTGGTGGCAGTGATGGATGCTGGCTGGATCCAACTCTGAGGGAAGCAGGTGCTGGCTCAGAGCTGCCCATCTCTGAGCCAGGGTGCCCTTGGCCAGCATCACCGTGCTGCACTTCCCTCTGAATCTCAATGAGCACCTCAGGATGTCAGGGGCAGATGGGATATTCTGCTTTCTTGGATCCTTCCTATTTTGGGACATGACAAGCAGTTCATTTTCCCCCTCTCCTTTCATGTTCACACAATGCTTTACACTGATCTCCCCTGCACACATATATCTGCCAGGCAGGGTAATAGAGCGGCACCCAGGGAGTCTCCAAGGCTTTTGTAGAGGTTTGGTATTGCTGAGCTGTGAATGCAGGGAGAGGCAGTTTGTGCAGCTAATCCTATGATACAATAGCCAGTCCTTCGTGGTGGATGTCAAATTTACTAAATGCACGATTGTTTATTGTTTGCCTGTGTAATGATGTGCGTGGGATTTGGGCCAATTTAGAAATATTAATAAACATGACAGCGTTTCAGTAATGCACCAGACAGAATCCTCCCATTGCTCCCAGGAACACTAAGATGACATGTTCATAGATGGAATGAAAGGGAGTTCTCTTCTGAAATTAAAAAAAGGGCTTCCTATTATCTAAGCTAAATAGCAAAATATTTCACTAGGTTATTCACACTGGCACACTCTAGCTGCAGGTGGGTTCATTAGCTTCTCTCTGATGAAGCAAAATTAGATCAGTGTAAGGGAGAAAGAAGCTGACATTAGCCTGTGCTGTCACTGAAAGGACTGCTTGTCTATGAGGAGGAATTGGCTAGTGAATTACAGGTCATTTAGCTCAGGCAAAACGGAGCAGTTAGTTTTATCTCAGCTTTTCTCCTTTATGAACCAGAAGCCTTTTGGCTGTGGCTCTTTTATCCCTCTAGGCCCCCTGTGTGGTGTTACACCTGTGTTGCCAACACTTCAGAGGGGGATATTCAAAAGTAACCACGCGTGAATGTTTATTTACCAAAATCAGTCTATTTGACCTGCACCAGGCAAGCTCCCTCCTGCCCTTCCAGCTTGAGTCTGTGACGTCACAACTTTTTGGTAATGGCCTATTAATCACCTACTGCCTGATGCTGTGAATTCTGTCTGGTTTCCTCCAGGATACTTCATCATCTGCAAGCAGGACTTGGACCAGGCAGGGATGCCTCCATCCAAGCTCCTCCAGATGCTGGTGCTCTGAGCTTTGCCAGAACTGCATGATTTCTGTGCGTGCCATTAGACTGGGATGATGAACAGCTTGGCTCTGAGCACATGGAGTGCAAACCCTGGTGCAACCTGGCTCAGGGCCCTGGCAAGCAAGTGTCCTCACTGCCGTGCAGAGCTGCCATCTGGCAGGTTGGACCTTGTGTCCTCACCACTCCAGCTTCCCAAGCCAGTGGTGTTTTTGTTAAATGAAAACAAATGTTAACTTCAGCCCATGAATGATGCAGACCATGGCTACCAGCAACAACTCTTTGTGCAGGGGTTACTGGGATGAAGGAACTTAACTGCACACTACAATACCCAAAAGTACCCAAAAAGTCTTTACAAGGGAATGTAAGGAAGAAAATGATCTCACCTCAGGGAGCAACCAGGCAACCAGGCTGCAGTTTGTGGTGCAAAGCATACTAGAAAGTGCTCTGTGTCAGTGGGTGCAAGGTGAGGCACAGCCTGTTTGTCCCTATGGCACTGCCTGCTGCATGGCAGGAGCCATGTGGGATCCCACTGGTGCATTCTGCAGGAAAGGGACTGCGTGCTCTCTACTGTCCCACTGCAACACTTGCACTTTGAGGACCTTTGTGTAGTATTATTGTGATGCACCTATTTCTTATTTCTTGTTTTGTCTAACTTAATGGGGCAAAAAATACAAGGAGAATCCAGGTAGGTACAACTGGACAAAGTTTGGATGGGGTTTGTTTAATTGTAGTGACCAATTTTCTCCATTGTCAGTGGTGTGTCATATGTTCCTTCTCCACCTCCTTCTTACAAGTTGGTCAAAACTTGTGCCCAGGAGCAGCCCCCAGCTCTGCCATAGGATGGTTGCAGCAGAAAATAAGAATATTTGAGCCTGAACCCAAATTTCTGGTAAGAAGAGCAACTGCTCCTTCCGGCTCCCTTTGTTCACTTCGCTTCAAGACACAAGAACAGTCCTGGATTTTTATAAATTAAGACAGACCTCAGCAGCTCTTTTTGCACCTGAGGGTAGAGAATCCAGGCAAAGTTCACACATGGGATTTTGGAGGGATGATATTGAAGTGAGGCAGTGCCAGGGGCAGTGGCTGTGGTACACACCTTGCAGGCTGCAGTGGCATGGAGTGACTTTACCACTTGGAACTCCTTGAAAAATGCTGCCAGAAGAAGAAAGGCTCTTTCCTTTTCACTTCAGCACTGATGAAGCTTTCAGGGGGTCACTTTCCAGCATGGAGAGTGCCATTTTCCTCCAGCAGTTTGCTGCAGGGATTTATCAGCTTTTTGGTTGTCCTGACACAACCACATCTGCCCTTGCAGCACTCTCACCAAGGGTCCATTAGCCCTTTTCTGGTATCATCACTTCACAGGTTCACACTGTTCTGCTTTTCCATGAGGAAGGCAAAATTCAGACTATGAGAATTCAGGCTACAGGTCCGTACACAGTAGACACAGTTTTCTTCCTTGCTTCTTCTACAACATGTTTTTTAAATTTTATTGAAAAGCATTTTTCTGAATTACTTTAACTTCTTAATTGTCTTCATTGCCTGCTATCATCAAACCCTCCTCAGTTCCCTGCCTGTCCCACGGTCATCTGCAAATTCTGTCAGTAGCAATAGTTTTCTTTCCAGATCACTGGAGGAAGATGTTGCAAAGTGTTGGGTCTAGAAGAGGTCCCCAGGGAGCCCCACCAGAAGTGCTCCTGTGTGTGCCACCTCCATTGGTGCCTGTCAGCCATCCAGCCCCTCAGCTGTTTTATACATTGTCTGGAGCTGCTGCCATAGCTTCAATCTCTCCCAAAAGTGCTGTGTGGGGCCTAGTGTAGCCTTACCCAGGGATTGCCTCCAGGCAGCTACAAGTATCAGTCACTTTTTATAAAACCAACAGAAAATTAAATGAGACCTGTTTTCCGTGAAACACTGTTAACTGGCACTGATACTCTCTCTTATTTTTGTTGTACTTGAATCCCATGTTGTCTTCTCTGTTGTTTGGTCTGGGGTTTATGTCAGATATTTCCACCTTGTCTTTTTCAAAACCTTGGCATACACTTAGACCTTTTCCAGTCCACTGGAAATTTGGTGGCACCACTGGGGTCATTAAAATGGATGCCAACAAGCTAAACCTCTTCCAGACAGTTCTTTAAGGACTTCAGGGTATAAATTATCTGCACTTTGAAATTTAAAATTGTTTGTCCCAAACAGCTGTTGTCTGTCATTCTTCTCATTGATGCACTGGAGAGCACTTTATCATTCTTATGTCATCTCAACATATCATCTATTTCTTTTCAAGTTCAGAACAAAAATATTAATCAAACTATTCTGCATTGCCATTAGCTGTTTCACCAGCTCCATCTAGAAATGAGTTAATATTGTTGTAGCAACTCATTTTTCATTTCTTAATGAATATCTTTATGGGAATTGTTGAATTTATGTATCTGCATGACAATTGGATAAATGCTTCCTGACTTTTGAGTATGCGTAATCAACATTGTCTTTTAGATACATCATTCAGATATATAATTTGCAAAACATAAATTATTCAGGATGTTGCTCAGCCACACAAATGAGTTTTCTTGTCTGGGTCATTCATCTCACCTAGATGAGAGCAAAGGCACGAGAGATGCTGCTCTTTTCACTTTTACTAAGGCCAAGTTAATTGAAATATAAAATATCCATCCCCACACAGCAATGCTGCCTACAGAAAAAGGATGCAGCCTGATCAGAAAGAGAAGGGATTATCCTCAGATTCAGGAGACACAGATTTTGTTGCTGGCTCTGTTACTGAGTATCCTCATGCAAGCCATTCACCAGCCCATGCCCAACTCTCCTGCCCAGTAACTGGGACTCAGAGGTGCTTCATCTCCTCTAGGAAGTGCTCAGAGTTTATGGAGAAGCATATCTTCCTTGAAAGAAGCCTTCTGCCATGAGAGGGCTTTAGGAAAATATTGAATGGACAGGATTAGCACTTGTTCTATTCTTCTTTGGTTGCCCTTTACCTGGTCATTCACATTTGGAACATCTCATTTAGTAGTTATTTACTTTTGGCTTGAAATGTCTGGAAAAGCTGTCCAATGCAAAGCTAGGACTTCAGGGCAGGAAAACAGAATCAATACTTGTTGATCTTTTAATAAACTCTACCCCCAGAGAGTGGGGTTTAGACCTTCACAATTTCCAATCTCTTCTCCGTGTGATTGAATGGAGTAGGCAGAGAGGAAAGCTGAAACCAGGAGGGATATGTAACCAATATGTGATTTGTTCTTTGTGGAAAGACCAGCTTTGGTTCAGACTGCTCCAGCTGGTAAAACTTTCACTCTGTAAATTCAGTGTGAAACCAAATGTGTTTTTTGAAACAGATCCTTGGAGGACTTTCAAAGATACGGGTAGGTCAGATGTATCCAATTAGTAAGGGCCTGTGACAGCAGGCGAGAGCCCGGAGGGGCAGGGTGGGGAATCTTCCTAGAACATCTTGCCTGCACCAGGCTGAACTTCACTGAGGTCACCCCGTGGGTTAGAGTTCAGGGAGTTCATGGTGGGGTTTTGGTGGCAGAGCCTTTTTTGAGCAGGGCTCTCAGGCAGTCATGTCACAGGCTGTCAGCCCCACCTCTGCATCTACCTGCACGCCTTCATGTATAGTTAGCAAATGGGAATGGAGGGACATTTCTACTCTTAACATTTTAATGTTTCTGTCTCTGCTGGCTTCTGTTTTGTAAACATGGCCTTTTACAAGATTTTTCAGCTTGACTTAACTCTTTAACCATGCTCTCTATCACCTGGGAAGGTTTTATCCCTTGTAGTATATCTCATGTCTTTCAGGAAAGCTCAAAAACACATTTAGAGTCCCTGCAGGCTATGAGCTCAGGACCCTTTCTTGGAGCCCAGTACTCCTGGGGGAATAGCCTGATACTTGGCAATAAGTACAATTTTTCTGTAAATCTTGGATCTTTGGATCAGCTGTCATTGCAATGCAAGGACAGTCCAAAGTTACTCTCAGTGTTGCTCATGTGCAAGGGCTTGAAACATAACTTCTATTCATTGCTTACAGCCTCTATGCTGGGTTACTCACTGGGTAAACTAACCAGGGGAAAGTTTCCCACAGAGACAGCACCCAGGGGCTTTCACCTGGGAAGATCTTGGGGCATTTCACAATTCATATGTGCACCTCTGCTGTGGAGAGGCGAAAGGGAGCCCAGGGCACTGCACAGGAAAAGGGTGTACAGTTGAAGTGGGCAGCTGGACACAACTCCTCCTGCTGCCACAGAGCTTGGGAACAGCCACACAGAAGCAGAGATAGGCTTAGTAATGTCCCAAATGAGAACTAATGAAGGTGACCTGGGTTTAGGGGGTGAGACAGAGCTCTCAAGCAGTGTTGCTTTCCATTATTACTATGAGCAATCCCCAGTCATTTTCCAAGCTGAAAAGGGGGAAAATAACAGATCCCTAATGACACTTGAAGGATGCTGGGGTGTTAGGTGTAGTATGAAAATAGCTAGCCCTCTAAAGTGGGAATCCGGTTGAAAATTACATCAGAAACAAGATTGTCCACATTTACCATCTATCTTTAATTATCTGAATTTCATCTTTAACAGGTGCCAAGTGTTAAATTACAAGAAAGAAAAAACAAAACAAAACACTGGCCTGGCAATTCCTCAGTCCTGTTCATAAGCAGCACTCGGGTGCTGAGGAGCAGGGATGCACCTGAGCTGCCAGTAGGACTACTTTAACAGCAGTATTAGTTTTGCAACAGCTGCCAGTGACATAGAAACTGCTCCAGATGTGGGGTATTTATGAGCTGATTTATGAACTAGAAACTAGAGTAGGGTCACAGCAGCTATTTATGCTATGGGTAAAGATACAGAGGATGATGGCTGCCTCCAGCTTTGGCGTCTGCAGATGCAACTCACTTCATAACTTTATGTCAGCAGAGGACAGGAGAGGGAATCAAAGTATAGGAGCCCTTGAGGAAAGGATGAACAAGGCTTTGCATTTTAGTTGGGCTTTAGGTTATAAAAATAATAAAATCTGAGCATTTTAATAGAAAGATCAGCTCTAACATTGGTAATCTAGACAGACAGTGAGATGAAGAGGGACAAAGGGAATGTTTGATGTAAAATCAAGGTCGTGCCCTGAAAATCAGACACAGACGTGGAGAGAGGTATGTGAGCCATTAAAATGAAAGGAAACCTGAGACAGTTGTTCCACCAGCTGCCAAAGACACCACGCTCTGTTTGTGCATGCTGGAGCCTACTCTCCTCCACATTTGGCAGCATGGCAGATGCCGCATTGTGGTATCATCAGAGGTGAGGAAACCCAAAGGATAAACCAAAAGTGACCTAGGAACATACCTTAAAAATTCCTTTCTACTCATTAATCTGACTGAGGAGAGAGGAAGGGAAAGTCCTGGCCCAGGGGCCAGGGTGCCAAGTGTGCCAAGTGTGTCTGCTCACTTGCTGAGCAGACACAGGGAACTCCTTTCCTGCACAGAGGCACCTGTGAGCAAGAAGGAGCTGCTCTGTGCTTATGTGTGACCAGCAGTGTCTTGGCAGATGCCACAGAAGTCCACTCTGGTTCTTTTTGGGAGCGCCAATGCACTGCAGAGAGACCAGCAGACTTTATATGCAAGTTTATACATTTCTGGAGGAGCATGAAAGTTCTGCTTCTTCTCATTTGAATATGCCGAGGCTGAATCTGAGAGAACCTGAAGCTGATAGCATTTTTACTGCTGGTTTTCACCGTGTGCTGTGACCCTCATTATTCTTGAAACATGTATTGTTGTTGCACCACCAGCCTTCACTGAGCTTTTTGCTCTTGACTCCCAGCATGGGAAACTGACTCCTCAGTGCGTTGGTCCAAACTCCCCACCACCCCTTGGCCAGCTCCTGCTTCTGCTCTAATGGGTGAAGGTGACAGGCTCATGACAAAGACAAAGCAGATGCTCAGGAGGGCACCTTGTACCCACCAGGCACTTGCAACTACAGCTGGCCTGGACCTCCCACTGCAAGGACAGCAGCAGATCTCTGGGAGAGAGGCACAGGCTACCTACCAAGCCAGGTCTGTTTATGTTTACATTACTGCAGGGATCACCCAGTGCTGCTTCTAGGTTGAAAGCTGTGCAATCAGCAGCAGAGGGGCTGAGCCTGGGCGCAGCTGGGGCTGTGACCTTGTGCCACTGCCTCCTGCAGCTCTGTGCTCCCTGACAGGACGATGGACTGTCACCACATCCCAACATCACATGTCCTTACCCAGTCCCAAGCAGCTGGACTGGAACAAAGTTTCCACACCTGACTTCCAGATCAGGAAATCCAAATCCACGTGCAAAAGGACAGAGCATAGGACTGATGGCATTCAGTCACCACAGCACCATCAGACACAGAGGAGGTACTCTTAAAACACTGTGCAAGTTTCAGAGCGTCACAAGGGCTGAACAACCACTCCACACCACCTGAGAACATGCAGACACAGTCTTTGACATGCCCTGGATGGAGCAGATTCTTTGGTACCAGGGCTGGGAGGCAGGAAAATGTCAGGTGGGGAAGGTACCACCCTTGCACCTTTTTAAGTTCCTAAGTTCCTCATCTGTCACTGTGTATCCCCATGTGTCACCGAAGGTTGCTGCCTGCCTACAGCCTGAGGAAGCCTCCTCCATCAGAAGGCAGCCAGCAGCACTGCCTGCAGCAGAAGGACAGACTTTTCCAAGGAGCACCAGTATGAGGTGCTCCTTTTGCTCCTTTTGCTCCTTCCTCTTTGTACTTGGTCATCTAAACAACAGCTCTGATTAAAACCAGAAGCTGTTGTACACTCAGCCACGTGTGGACATCAGCCCAGCTATTTGGTCAACAAAATAAAAATTAAGATACTTAACTCTGAGCGTCTGTTTTCTTGCTTTGTTCTTTTTTTTAGATTTTGGCTGAGTCTCTGTGAGATTGGACCATTTTCTTGACAGGTCAGCACAACGAGATGCCTTTCTGAGGATTGGTTCTTTTCCTTGATGATGGCCCAGAAAGCCACTGGGAATATACAGTCAGCATCCACCCTTTTTGGGAAAAGCAGAGGGTGGAAGGGGAGAGGCCATGGTTCTGATTTGCTTGGCTTGGCGCTCAGGCTGTGCCTTATGCCGCAGCCATGTGATTTTTGTAGCTGTGACACAAAATCATAAATCAATCCAGTTGGGCTAGAAAAGTTCACGAACCCTTACTGAACTTTTGGACTAACGTGGGTTGAGTTTCAGGCTCATAACGAAATCTGAAACCAGGCAGGCTTCAGAAGGATTTGTGTTTCATTGCAACCCTTTTGTAGAGCTTCACTAGAAAGGTCGTGGTCAGGAAAATGCTGGGTTTGGTTAAGAAAAAAGGTGTTAGCACGAGATCCTTTAAATAGAGCAAGGCTGACTTTATGAAATAGTTCTATATTCTTTTTGAAAACTTCCTCTGGTACAGCCAGGACTTATCTTTATTTCACTTACCTTCATTTCACATGTCCAGCATGGCTAAAACACCTGCTGGGAAGACCCATTCCAGCATATTTTGCAGATTTTCAGAGAGTTTTCAAATCTCTTACTCTTAAACCTATTAAATTGTGGTGATCTGTTTGAAAACTTTTTTGCTCTAAAACCAAACAAAAATATCTAATTTCATAGGCATGCAAGTTTCTCAAAAACATCTTAATGCAATGCTAGCAAAAGGTTTCAAGGAGCATCATCATTTTCAGACAGCTCAAAAATAATTTGTATTCCTCCCCTAAATCTGAATGCAGAAATGAAGCCAGAAAGGACTTTCTTGTCAGGTTCACTATTGCTTTTTTGGCTGAGGGAGGTCAGGTTCTCCTGCTGCATCTCCCAAGATGAAAATATCCTCAGTGGATTAGTTTGAGTACAGATTTTGAATAAGCCTTTGCAGTGTTGTTTATTGCAAGTGGGCTGGGGACGATAATCTGGAGATTTTAAAATAATAAGATTTCAGGTCCAGTTTATTTGCCCTCTTCTATTTGAACCTTCAGGTTTCGTATTTGCAGTGTGCAGGAGTGAGAAAGCTGAGATCTTTAAGCACTCATGGGACTATACAGCAAATTTCTCAGGAGAACACTAGAAACATCATGGCTCTTTCAGAAAAAAAAATGCAATAATTGGCATCTGTTCCTCCAGATGACTGAGTGAGGCTCTGACTCCACTGAGCTTTGTTTTGCACCCCTTCACAGTACAAATTAGTAGAAGCCTTGTTATACTTTACAATTTGTATTTCAAATAAACATATTGCATACTAAGAAACTGCTTTGGCTGTTTGGTCCAGTGTTTTCACTGTTTAGGATGACTCTTGCTTTTGGATTAAATTGACCCTGGAGCAGATCCCAAATTAACAAAAACAAAAAGAACCATGGAATTTCAGTCAGTTTAAATGCCAGAGGATACACAAGAAATACTGAAGTTTAACCAGCACTTCGTGGAGATCTGTGTCTCTCATGAAGCAAATTGTGCTGGTGCAAACAACTGACCTATGTGAAAAAGGATCAAAAAGATCCACTGTTCTCCTTATTGACAACATGATTGTGGTGATTCAGAGGAAAGGGCTAAAACAGGAAGGATAGTGAAGTGTCTTTCTCAGGAAGGAATATTAGACTCTCAGATTCTCAGCAGTGATTTTTATTTAGCCTGGGCAAAATTCAGTTTGGAAGTTAAAGGGAATAATGAACTGAAAATGTCTGAGCTATGTATAGCTGTCCCAGAAAAACCAATTCTCTGGACTAACTACTGTTTCCATGGAGATGGATACACCTTGTGTAGGCTGCTGGGGGACTGGACCCCCAGGATCAAGAGCAACATCTTGGGGTGCTCTGGACATTGCTGGACCATATCTGCATTCTTGAAAATCTTCCTTTCCATGAGAGAACCCTATGGGCTCCCTCTCTGACCTCTGCCTTGTTCATGTAAGTTCTGAGGGTTTAATGTAAATCACACTGGGCTTATAGACTTACAGCTGAGTTTGGAAACTAATTTGTGGCTTTAAAATATGAGGTCTCAAATGTGAGAATTATTTTCCTCTGTTTGTCAGAGCAGTGGATTCAAATCCTTCCATGCCAGAGGGACCCCAGGAGTAAGAATGGGAGAGAAGGCAGAGAAATGGGACTGAGCTTGATAGATAATATACGGCAGAAAGACAGTGTAGTTCCTAAAGGAGAACAGGGAACATGAACTCTTGATGTCAAGAGATGAGGGACCAAGAAAAGCTGGAGAAAAGTCATCAGATGGAGAATATTTCAGCTAGCTATAAGGAAAATTTTTCTTACCAGTTGCTAAGGGTGCTGTAGAGTTGGGGTGGGCTCAGGATGGCAGCTAACAGAGAGCTCTGCTGGCACAATATCACTGCTGTTGGCTCCTGACTCAGTTATGGAGTGGCTCACTGTGGGCCACACCATAACTGCATTCATCACCCCTCTAGGACCGACAGCTGCAATGCCAACTCAAGGGGACAATACATGGTATCAAAAAATCTGCAAGCCATTTTTGCACTGGAGATCTGCTGGGGCACAGATGGAGCCATTCTGATGCTGAGGAAGTTTTGCAAGGGCTGCCACAATGCCAGTGGTGTCACAGAATTGATCACAGAAGGGTTAAGGTTGGAAAAGACCTTAGCAAGTCATATTGTCCAAAGCCTCTGTTCATGCAGGGCTCTGTTCTACAGCAGGCTGCACAGGACCATGTCCAAAAGGCTTTTGAATATTTCCATGTAAGAAGACTTCCCTATCTCTCTGGACACCCTGTGATATCAAATAGGCTTCCTGCCTTTCATGCACTCTCTGCACACCTTATTCTTGCATGTAAGAGATCAGCATGTACTTTAAGCAAGGCCAAAGCAGATGACTCACTGGATGCAACTTTCATCCCAAAGCATCCGTGTATCAGCACAGCAGCATGGCTAGGAGCTGCCACCCTAAATCACTGCTTTCCAGACTTGAAGTTTTCCAAGTGGAGATAACTATTTAATTTCCTTCTGCGCATGAAGGAGCCATAGCTGTGTCTTTGACATTCAGGTGTGCTCCACTTCATCAGAAGGATAGGAAGCACCATTTCAAACATGCTTCCACTGGGAAAAGTTCAATATGGAGAAAATTGCTCCCAGGGAGCTATAAGACTGAGAACTATATATATCCTATAACTGATAGCAACAGGAACAAGGACAAGACGAAGGTAAATCCTGCATTTCATAATGGAAGAGCTTTTGCTCCTCAAAATTCAGAGTCCTGTGTGCATGGGACTTTCTAAATGTGTGTACTTGTGGTCCACAGGTCTTTGTTATATCTGTGATTTTTTCCACTCCTCTACAGAGATAAGTAGGTGGGAGGCAGCTGTTTGGATAAGCCAGCAGCAGGCGATAAGATTTTAACAAAGCTGTGGGACAGCAGTGGAAACTTTCTATGCCACACACAGGGTTTTTATCAGGGGTCTACAAATTGTCTTTGTTTCATTTAAAGGTCTTAACTTAGCTCATCCTTAAAGCAAAATGGCCTCATCCTTCCTGTCATCTTCCAAGATAGAGGAAGTGGTGAGAAGTGTGTGTGTGTTCCCTGTCAGTGGATATCACCTTACACTGGAGCCTGGAAACAGGCTTTTAAATCAGCATTTTGCATTTCCTTTCCTTGTTTCTCTCTGCTTTGGTGACTTTGGCAAAAAGACCCTCCATTTCCTCCTTTGCTTTGATTAAACAAACTGGAGGATTCAGAGATGGTGTGAAATGAGCCGGTCCTGATGGGACCTAGGAACAGCCTTTCCCTGTAAAACCCCAGTGCAGGCAGTGCTAACATCCCCTGCCCTGGTGCCAGGGAAATTGCACATGTATACTCCATGTGTAACCTAAAAAGCCTGGAAATCACTGGGCAGCTACTGAGGTGATAACTGAGCCCATGTTTGTGGCCTGGCTTGCAACTGCTTAGCTCTCAGCCACTACAAAAGCAGAGAGGCTTTGAGCACGGCTGTCTCAGCTCATCAGAGAAGGTGAATCAAGAGAACTAGTGTCAGGAAACTGATTGATGGAAGAAAACTTTTAGCTGGGCCTCTCAGAATCTGGAGATGTGCATGAAGGGATTGGCTTGGTAAAATCAGAGTGTGACCTGCACAGGAGTTGAGTACAGTCTGGGGGTGGCACGTGCTGCTGTACGTGTGATGAGCACTCCTGCCCTGTCACTGAGATCATAGAGCAGCTAGCAGTATATAACATGCAGCATTTCCTTAAAAACATTAAGTATCAAAACAAAGCACTAGGTTGAAGCTGTGCACTGTTTCTCTGGCCCTAGGGACCAACATGTCTCTAGAGTTCCAAGCTGCCTTGCAAGGCCAGTCTCTGTCCCAGAAGAATTTGCCGAGTATATGGACAAGACACAAAAAGAATGGGAGAAAAAGGGCTAAGGGCTCATATTTATTGGCCAACAGAAGAGGCAGAGGAACTTAGATGTGTTCCTGATTTACTTCACTTGTATCCTTGTTTTTCAGCAACCAGAGGTCTTCCAGCCATGTCTGTAGCCTGTGCCAGACACAGGCTCTTCCTCTGCCGCCAGGACAGTCACTGTGAGGGTCTTCAGGAATGTTACTGCATGTTAAATTCTCACCCTGTCTCAGTACACATGACATTGCAAGCATAGACAGGCAGTTTCAACCTGATTGAACCAGGTCAAAGAGGAAATGTATGTGCAGCAGAACAACCTTACTCCTTGCCCACTGATAGCCCAGTGTTAAACAACTTGCAGTTTGCTGAAAACCATGTGTGAAAAGAGCTATGCCAAATGAAACTTACTGGACACTAAATGCTAATTTTATGAGCAAGAAGTAAATTAAACAACTGAAAAAGCTGGAGAAATGTCTAGCTCTAGATCCCTAGGTCTAGGATGGGTTTATGTATTTAAGAAAGGGTTGGCTTATGTGTTTGTTAGCAACGCACCAGCCTCAGAAACAAATATTTTAAATCTTCTGAGATGACTTTTGTCTGGGAATGAAGACATGAAACAAAGAGTGCATCTCAATGAAAACCCCAATCCCAAGCCCTGAATAACTCAGTAATAGTCTGCAGACCACTTTAAAGTTCTAGAGAACTTTTCTGCCTGATATCTCCTCATGCTTATTAGACATGCAGTGAAAAAGATGATTTATAACACAATCCTTATATATACAACCTTTCTTCTAGAAAACAATCATTGTTTGTGTAGTGCTGGTAGAAGCATCTCAGTTACGAAGTAGTTTTAACTTCAGGGAAGTGAGATGACTCAGTTAAAAACCTTTCAGCATCTTTATTTTAATTCCCTAGCAAAAGGTCACTAAAGACACACTGAACAACAAAGGCAGGAGAAGACACTCCTTTTCCTGCTGTTGGCAGCCCTCAAATTGCCAGTGGAGAGGAAAGATGCTTTGACATGCTCAAGTGGAGGAAGGTGCCCTCAGCAACACCAGGGTGAGTGGCCTGCAGTCCCATGGAAGCACTGCACCTTATTCATCGACATGCAAGATTTTGTCTTTACATTTTGGTGGAGAAAGTGCTTATAATTTATCCTAAAAAGCCAGAAGGAGACTCCTTCTATATAACACAACCCTTAGGGACTACTGAGGAGACCTGGGACCTCCAGCAGGATGCAGCATTAGGAAAATAGGCAATGAGGGAATGTCAGGACACTAGACATCTTTGTGGTCTTCTGGCCTCTGAGATATCTAGTCCAGGCCAGCCTGGGGCCTCCCTGGACATACCTGCAGAGTCATGGATGACTCATTTTAACCAGAAAAATTGTACTGCCCAAACCTTCTTAGAGAAAGGAGCACTGATGCGGACAGATTTCTCACTACTGTGAAAATGACTCTACATGGGAGCTTCTGCAGAAATACATACATGTACACATCTACACATGTATAAACTAAAATGATTTAAACTGCTTGCAGATCTGTCTAAGTGCCAAGAAGTGATTTTTGAGTTCAAAAGCAGTGTGCTGAGAGGATGGGCAGAGTACACGCTAGTCTTAAAAAGAGGGAAGTTCCTATGTTGCTTTTAGCTCAACTATTTTCTTTTGCATTTATGACTATCATTTGGTAGTTTCTGAATGGGCTTTGGCCAAGCAATTCTGGGTGTAGAAATCAGTATTTTTAGTTATGAAGCACAGATATCATGGTATTCACATTCTTTGTATCCTCTCTCCTGAGGTATAACTATTGAATCTCTAGTAATTGCAGTTGAAATAAGCACAACACTACCATTACTTTCAGTAAGGTAAAGTCAAGGCTGGGTCCATTACAGACAGAGATCCATTAAGCCCTTTGTGTGCTGGCCAGGCCTTAGAAAATTGGCCTGGCATTCTTGTTGTTCATTCCTTCTGGCTGCTGTTAATCAATTAATATTGAAATTGCGGAGTCAAATGCAGACTGGATATTAATATAGTGCACTGTGTACTGTTTCCCTGCAGGAATTCATTTAAAAGCTGTCATTAGCATCATGCATATACATGAGTCCAACAGAAAGCTATTAACTTATGTATTCATCCAAGCAGGCTCAGTAAGTGCTTTACCATCAACAGTCTTGCTGCACTTGAAATTAAATATGTGTGTCAAGGTTAGCACTTCCTGGGCTGAAAAACTGAACCAGAAGGATATTAACAGATGTTAGCAATTTGTGTGTGTGGGAGAAGAAGATCACACCTGAGTCTAGTCAGTATTGAACAATATTTGGAGCCTGGAGCTAATAATCTAGGAAAAAAAAAACACTTTTAAGGAGCACAGACACATTTTGTGTTCTCTGCTGATGCCTTTCCCCTCTTAATATGCCTAAATGGACTTTCTGACACAGTATTTAAACACTGACTGTGTTTAGTCTGACCTGGGGCACCCAGGAACCTGTAAGGACTCTTGCAGCAAGACTAAGCCATCTAAAGAAATGTCTCTGGCTGATGCAGAATTGCCTGTTGTCTCCACCTCCCTGCTGCAGCCCATTACCTGGGGATAGAAGAACAATTTCTGCTCCCTGTCCCTGAGACAATCCTTTGGTTAGAAGCAGAAGTATCAAAACTATGTTCAAGGCAGCTGGTTTAAGTTGGCTTTAGTTTCCAAAGACATATTATCTTTTTAAAACACAGTCATTATCTGTAGCACGAATTATTAGCAGACTAGGTAACGGATGTTCCTATTCAGGAAAATGCAAACTTTAAACTCTGTTGGAGAAAAGAGCTTTACTCTGGTCTGAGATCAGATTTCCAGCTGTAAAAGAGAAAGCTCTGTCCAGAAGTGTACGCAGGACTTACCAAGTTGCAGAAATCCACTCTGATCCCACACTGCAGACCCCTTGCTGTCTGAGGGAGTGTGCACAGTAATCAGGGAAACAAGCAGTCACGTTTGTAAAAGGTCCAAGGAGGGGAAATGCTATATGAAAGCTGGGAATTGGCAAACACGTCTCTTGTTTAAGAAAATAAAACAAAATAGACTAATAAGACAATCTGGGAAGCAATATGGTCGGTGAGTTGGACATTTGTTCTGAGGAAAATGCTTGGAAGCCATTTCAATGGAGATAGTAAGACAAGAGTGACCAAACCCCAGCTAGATTAGAGGAAGCCAGCACAGACTGAGGCACAGGAGGATCATGTCATGCTTAACTACTCTTTAGGAATCCTTTGAAGATACCACTGCCATGACAGATAAGGGCAATTTAGTGGGTAGCAGAATATTTTGATTTTCCAGAAGCATTTGACAGTTTTCCATACAGTAGATTAATGGCTTTTGTACAAAGACATTAAAGGGAAGATAAAACAGTGACTGGAATGGAAAAAGAGCTTAAAAATAGGAGACAAAGGTTGGCAGAGGATGGAAGGAAGCATTTCTGACTGTTTCTAAAACTGACATCACTTCTATTTGTAGTGGACCCAATGATATTTATGTTGAAGCCAGTGGTAATTTGCCACTGAGATCAGATTTGCAGGAAGACAATGAAAATGGGTGGTGTCCTGCTTTGATCTATGTACCTGTTTAGAGCAGCCTAAAAATGGGATGGTAAATCACCTTACTGTATGAGCTGCAGACAGAAAACCTCTGGAAGTGCTGCTGCGTTCACTTGGATGTTCTGGCACAGGGGTGAGTTCCCCAGCCAAACCTGTGCAGAGGGGTCTGAGCAAGCAGCACTGCCTGCAGCCAGGCAGAGTGAATATTCCAACCCAAACCATTGCCTTACTCATTGGGCCAAAAGTATTTCCCTGAAAAGTGCTTAGGAATACCCGGAAGCAGAGCTGAAACATCCTATTTGAAGGAAGCAAAGCGGCTTTTCATAATCTCTGAATAGAATCACAGGGTAAGCTGAGTTAGAAGGGACCCTTAAGGATCATTGAGTCCATCTCCCAGCCCTGCACAGGACGTCACCAAGAGTCACACCCTGTGCCTGAGAGCATTGTCCACACAGTTCTTGAACTCTGTCAGGCTGGTGCTGTGACCACTTCCCTGGGGAGGTGTTCCGGTGCCTGACCACCCGCTGGGGTGAAGAAGTTTTTCCTAATATCCAACCTAAACCTCCCCTGACACAGCTTCAGACCATTCCCTCATGTTCTGTCACTGTCACCACAGAGAAGAGATCAGTGCCTGCCCCTCCTCTTCCCCTCACAAGGGAGCTGTAACTGCAGTGAGGTCTCCCCTCAGCCTCCTCTTTTCCAGGCTGAACAGACCAAGTGAGCTCAGCTGCTCCTCACAGAGCTTCCTATCTATCCTTAATGCTGCAGGCTTGTACAGCAGTATCCTTAGCATGTACCTGCAGTAGGATTAGACCTCCTCCCTGTTGGGAGCATTGAGTGAGCAAAGTAGTGATGGTGGGATCTGCTCGAGGTCCAAAAGGTCAGAAGTTTAGGAGACAGCCTGTGAGCTGCAGAGCCCCAAAACACTATAGATATTGTTCAGCAATGGTAAAAGTCTCAAGTAATTTCAGTCCTAGACTTAGAATGATAGGACAGCCTCCAGCCACCTGCTCATCACAGGTAGAACAGGGATCAGCCCTCAGTGAAATCCTTTGGTAGCCAGCGCTCTGTAATGCCTAGTGGTGATGAAGGGTAAAGGGCAGATGAAAGCTGAGGTCCTGGCTCTGTTGGCTCCAAAACTCAGGGTTATTTCAAAGGAAAAAGGATCTGAAGTGTCTAAACTCTTCCCTAGGCACTGCAGACAACACTTTGCATGTGTCACTGTCCCCATGTGTTGGTGCGCATTGGCAGCGGCAGTTAAAAGAGGCTTCATGAACAAGCACCTGAAGGCACAGAAAGCTACAACCAGAGGAAGATTGTGCCAAAATTACCACCTCATGAAGATTTTCTGCTAGCCCTGCTCTCACTAAAAATAGGGTAGGTCAGGCTTAATGAGACCCATTGTTGAATGGGTCAATAAAGTCAAACCCTATGTATTCAAAATTGGTACTTGTCTTCATGGTCAGTAGAGTCATGTTGTTTGTTCAGCAGAAGGACATATAGATTTTCCCACTTTTCCAGTTGGAAATGGACTCTGGAGTTGTGTGCTACTTTCCTCTTACTCTTTCATGTAACCTGATATCTTCTTTGACAATATTTTCTTGGTCAGATGCATAGACATAGGCCTATATAAGAGATCTTAAAGGTGTTTGACTCATCTCCACTGTGTGTCTCTAAATTTGCATTTGTACTCAATATATTTGCACTTGCACTCAAGTTATGGTAATTTTTGGACACAGGGCACATAAGACAGTATATCACTAAACAATTTTTTCCCCACAAGCCTTCATTATCTCTCAGTCCTAAAAGAAGCAGTCCATAAAATAGAAAAGCTTTTAGATAACTTTGCCTGAATACTTTCTATCTCTTTTCAGTTTTGCCTGTAGCACTTTATCCTGGCTTTCAGAGTGGGGATAAAAATACAGGAAAAAAATAGATCATGTTTGAATGCCTGTGGGGAAAACAAACAGCATTTGAAACATGTTGGTTTAAAATATAACTTCCTACCTGTAGTCTTTGTTTTTTCTGGAAGTGTCTAGAATCCTTGATAGCACTTGAGTTCTTAAAAACTCTTTAAAACTTACTCAATAAAAATAAATCAAGATAAGGAATACATATGGTAACAATACCGTCTCCTGCTTGATTTCAATTTGCTCCAGCTGTTTGCACGATGGGGAATTGCAAGGCCAGGAACACTGTGTTCATGACCATGTTACTGGAAGTGGCAGACAGACCGCTTGGGCAGCTCACTGCCTCTGCACCAGCAGGTAAGGTAACAGAGAAGTCAGCATTCACCTTGTGGCAATCAAGAGTTGCTTTGGTATAACGGGAAAATCCAGCTCCTCCAACTCCTTGAGGGCGCCATAAGAAAAGGTCATGATCAGCAAACAAAAAGAAAATAATATCTGGGTGTTCAAAGTCTGCCTGAAGTTTGATTTCGCTGCCAGAAAACCCAAGACTAAAGTTTAAGATAACATTTAGAGGGAAACAGATGTACTTGGGTTGTTTATCTGAAATAACTCCTCATACCTCATAGCCCAGCTTTGTAAAATCTTTTTCTAACTTGAACATTTAATGTGGTCACTCCTTACAGCAGTAATCATTAGTGATGCACAGACAACCATCCCAAGGGAGATGTACTTTATGGTCCTGCTTGTAACTGACAGCAAAAAAATCTGCATAAGTGTATGAGCTTAAATACACTATGTTGAATTCCTTATTAAATAATGGTATTAAATTCTTACACAGCTCTTTCTCTTGTTGCGAGATCTCTACAAAATGTCCTATTCCTTCCCTCAGTGATACTATCCAAAACAGAAACATGACCAGCTGTGTAATGCATAGAAATATAAGGGCACTATTGTCAATAACCACAGATTAAATAAATCGCTGAGGATATGACTGTGCTCATTCCTTCCCTTATTTCTCTATAGCCCAGTTGTCATGGGAGGAGTGTGTGTGGCACTCAGATGTACCGGGAGCTTTCATCAGTGGAGCAGAACATTTGGCACCTGAGGTTATCACCTGTTGATGTCTTTCTGGGATTGCCCAGGTATGAAAAATTGTATTTAAACATACCTTTAATAACCCCACCCACTGCCCTGTGTTTCCTATCTCAGAAGTCCTTCTGGCTGCAATAAAGTTAAAACGAGGGTTAACTCTGCTGAAATTAATTGTGAGATTAGCAGAAGCAGGGCCTAAGGTGGAGCAATTTTTGTTTTACAAAACCAGGAGTCGGTGCACAGCTAACATTACAGCCTGGGGGAATGGCAGCAGAGGCCAGGGTTCAATGGAATCAGCTCCAGGACAGCCAGTGGGGCTAGCACCTGAATTTCACACTGTCTCCCTTGCTCCTGCAAAGTGAGGAAATTCTGTTTCCAAAGACCCCCTACCCAATATCCCCATATTGCTGCATCACCCATCTGGGGGTGTGGGTGTGTGTGTGCAGCTGTTGCTACTGAATCCCCTTTGGAGAGGGCCAAGGGAGACCTTTTTGCTCTAACTGCAACTTGTTTTCCCAGGGAGCCTGGGCAGAATAGGGAAGCAGACACCATGACAAATTTGGGGTGCTGAGCTCTGCTGGGCAGTGATACCACAAGGACAGCAGGACATGTAGGCCTATCTCTGGTGTTGCCAGTGAGCACATGAGGACAGCGTGTTACTTTCCCTCCTTGCTGCCCATTTCTACTTGCTGCACTGTAGCTACCCAACCTAATCCATGTGATCTTCCAGGCTGATGTTATCCTTCCCAAGGTCTTTGCATTGTACATGCAACAAGAGGCATTTTTGCAATCTGGGCACTGCTGTGCTATGGATGCTCCATTGGATCCTCGGGATTTTCAGTCCCTCTCTTGGCCTAAGTGTTGCATTCACACTTGTAAAATAAATTTGAAAAAAGTGTTGCAAATGCTTAAGTCTGGCCTCATAAACTTCCTGCAAATTTCTCATGGTAGAACAAATAAATTATATAAATATTTGAATATTTGGATCAAAGTGTAGAAAGGTTGTGATTTTTTTATCTGCCACTAGGCACCAGGGATTGTGGAACTTTGTGTCTGAGGGCTGGGGTGCAAAAGTGGGTCTGAAGTGTTGGTGGCACCAGAGGAATCATTACACAATCTTCAGCTGGAAAAACTGAGATCAGGTGTATTGTGCAGGGAAATCTTTGGTCACTATATGTTTTAGGTTTTTGAACAAAAATTAAGGATAATGAACAAAGGTTTTAGGGGGGCTATAACCATGAGTCCCATCCCTGGACTGCTGTTTCATGTATGTAAAATACAGTGGGCTAAAGAGACCTGGCCAATCCTCTAAGCTAAATCTCTTGTTCCAGGTAAAAATAACATTTGTCACATCTAAGTAACAGAAGAACTTACAGGGACTGGAAATAATGCTTCTTATTACTGTGTTGTAAGGAACACCTGATGGGTGAATAGAAGACAAGGGCACTCTGCATCCACCTGGGTTCCCTGCCCACAGTGTGAGTGCTGACTAACACAGTCTCGGGGCTCACCAAGACAATCTCAGTGCTCACTAAAACAGTCTCAGTTCCCACTAACACCATCTCCGTGCTCACTAAGAGTCTCTGAGAGAAGCTGTGATGGCATCCTCTGAGCAGCCCAATTAGAGGCATCACCAAGCAGAGGCCTGCATAAACCCTGCTGCAGCTGCAGGACAAGTCCCTCCTCCCCATGCCCTCTGTGCTCAAGGCACAGATCAGTGCAAATCAAGACAGTCCTCGGTCAGGGTAGAAAGGATCTCCCAAACAAACAGTTGCCTTTTTATTTGTTCGTGTGACCATATTTGTTGGATCTCTTCCTTGCCAACTGCTATCTGAAGTTGAAGAGACACTGTTTGTTTTTTAACTTTGTTTTTCTCTGCAGCTGTCAACTATGATAAACATGATAAAGTGATGACCTAACATCTAGGGCTAGGTCTTATGGAAAACCAGCATTTTTCCTCATTCCTGTAGGAGACAGCAAAAGTGCATGGTCCTTCTTGATATGAGCTACTGCAGCTCGAGAGCATCATGAGAAGCTTCTCTCCTCATGGGGCAATTGCCTTTCCTGGGATGCTGCTGCTTACATCCCACAGCACCATCATACACATGCTTTAAAGCAACAAGGTATAAAAATACTTTGAAATCTGGCCAAGGAAGATGGCCAAGAGTTGTGAGGAAGAGAAAGCTTTGAACAGTGCTGTAACTGAAGCAAAGTCTCCACCTTCTCAGAGGAAGAGGGTCTTGGAGCTGCCTGATGAAGGGAACAGGCACTCAGCAGCGCTCGGCAAGCAGCCCTGCCCTGTTCCTCACACCCAGTGCGGTGTGAGGCAGCTTTCCAGAGCTGCCTCATTATCTCATTTCAAGAGTAAAATCTGATTAGATTTAAAACACAATCAGTAAAATTGAAAACATTCAGATTTTCCATGTGCGGGTAAGCAAACCCTTGGGTTTGAGTGTTACTGTATGGGGAATACAACTGCAGCTGGCTGGGATTTCCCCTCCCACCAGGATAGGAGCAGGCTGTGGACTTTCCCTGGAGCTTGCCTGGGCACTGCTGCAGAAAGCCTCCATTCTTGGGGACCTTTTGTTCACAGTGACCATGAGGTTGTCAGTGACCCATCACAACTCCTCAGCAGAAGGCTTTTGGCCATGCCCTTGTGTTACTGAAGTCAGCAAGAACAATGCCACCGATTCAAGCAGGAACAGAGTTTGGCCTGACAGAAGCAAACAGAAAGGCTGAGACAATGAGCTCTCTCAATTGCTCAGAAATCATCTTCCAGCTGATGGGCATAAAACTGTATTTACAGAAAGGGCCAAGCTGATTTTCCATAACTCTCCTGCAAGGCAGCCCTCTTTGCTTGTCTTATAAAAGCAGAGAAGCCAGCATTCACAGCACTGCTAAATAAATCAACAGATTGGAGGCATCTTTCCAAATAGACAACTGTGTTTATTAGTATGAGATACTAGAAAAAGCACTCTATAATGAAGATTTCCTCATTTCTTTGTTTTATGTTTATTATAGCCGCTCCTCTGTTGCAACAAATAAAATTGACATGAGGATTATTAGAGTCAAAGGCAGACTTAGATTTTTTTTTTAAATGTGCTTGGGGTAACTAACACAACAGACAGCTATATAGCAGGAACTGAAAAGGGAGTAGTTGTTTCATGTTACAAGGCAGATCAACACAAATTTATGTGGGTAGTTTCCTGGGAACTGATCCAAAAAGAACCTTAGATGTCACCATCCCCAGTTCCACAATGCTGAAATTTCACTGTCTATTCCCAGGGCATAATCTCCAGCCTCAAATTAGGTTCTTAAAATGGACAGAAACAGGATGCAAAGTGGGATGCCACAACTCAATCCTGAGCACTGCAAATGATCAGCCTTAATGGAAATGAGCCCCCAAAAGTCTCTATTTAAGCACTGAAAATAGAAAACACAGATTAGCAAACACTTAAAATATATATGAATAAAATGTTTATAAATTGTTTTCTCATCAAGAGATGCTGATCAACCTTGTACTTCTGGAAAAGTGATCAGGGGGAGTAGGAGAAATATATTCTGTAGAACTTTCTGACATCAATAAAGGGCTAAAGTATATAAGCCTTTTCCAGGGAGTAATCAGCTCAGGTTAACAGCTTGAAGCAAAATAACCCATCTGGTTGTTATTCTGTGGTAAATGCCCTGGGGCAGCACGTATTGGTTTGTTAGTAAGCAGTGAAAGTGCAGAATCAGAAGACTGATTTTAAAAATTCCACATTCTGATTAATTGGAGTATTTTGTTAATTACACACTACATGAAAATATGAGTTTGAATATAGGCTAAATAAAGACCCCTCACAGCATGCATTTATCCTCTGCAAGAAATAAAGTATGAAGAATTGCCAATACTGAACCTCAGCCGTGTTTGCATATTGCAGTGCTGCCAAAGGCAACAGTGTGAAAATCTGCAAGACCCACATTCATCCCTGGTGTTATTCAGCTTATTCTGGTGGAGATACAGCTGGGATAAGTTAGCCTCAATAGGGATAGACAGAGTTGCCCGTTAAGAGCAAAATCAGTGTACTGTTCCTGGGAGAAGATACCAGCCCTCAGCACAGGAGTTGGTTAATGCTCTGTTTCTTCCATGTGAAAGTGCAAACCATTCCCAACAACTGGCTGACCCACTGAGCTTCATATCCAGTTGTAGGGTGCTTTCCAGCCTTAACACTATCTGGCTACATTTCCCCACCTGCAAAACAAGAATAGGGACTTAAGTGGCCAACCAGGAATATGAGAATGGGGCAAGAGTGGTGATATTCCCCTGAATACACTTTTCCCTCCTCTATGTGCATTTGTGGTTTTCTTTCTCCACATAATACTTGTCTTCACATTTCATAGTCTTTGACAGATTTTAAAGGCAAGCAAGTCTTTTGTAAAAGCACATCTCTTTTGGTGCTTTCTCCTTACACAGACTGCCATGATTCCTGCCTTATGGTCCCAGCTCCCTAGCAACAGATGCAAGATGCCAGTTTTATCCGTCCTCCATGTTTCATGGCTCTTGATCCCACACATCTACATGCATTTGACTGCCTGATGTTTCTGCACAGTCCGAACAACCCATGTTTGCTCCTTCCATGGAAAAGATGATGATCCACCAGGGACAAAGCCTCAGAGCTGCTTTGAATTGGTACATCCTCACAGTTTCTTCAATGCTTGGATAATTTACTCAGAAAGCCAGTGAAGCTGATGCTTTGCAGACCTATGCTGGGAGATGCTTCCAGCCTTGAAGTCATCCACCCCAAATTCCTGCTGTAGCACAGATAAATTGGTCTATGAATCTCTAATGCACCTGTCATGCAGCATGGAGACACCATGATATTTGTGTCAGTGGGAGACATCAAACCTTTCCAATGTGTCTCTGCTGTGTTCTGCATTGGGATGAGCTAGCACATGTCAGAGCTAGGGCTAGGGCCATGGTGTACTTTCAAGTATGTATTGCTTGTAGTGGGGCATTCTGCAGGGTACTCAGTTGATTTGACTTGGTGCTGTAGCAGTCCCTGGCAGAGGGGCAGCAGGAGCAGGAAGGCTTATCTGAAGGGAAGTCAGATGTTACACAGCCCAATAGGCTGGGTTTCTCAGAAAATGTGTTGTTGTTTAGATGATTGCCATCTTGGAGAGAGAGAGAGTGAGTGCAAAAAAAGGACAGAAGTGTGTGGGAAAGAAAACAGGGTTGATATCAGACATTTGGTATGAGAGCTAGCTCTGTACTTGACTAACTTCATCTGTGTGCTGCTGGGAGTTTGAGTAAAGCTGACATGGATTTGAATGAAGAAATCTGGACAAGGGGATGAAGTGAAGTGCAAAAGAAATATAGGCTGAATTTCAAGACCTAATGTTCAAGTGTGAGGGAATTTTTTTAAAACAAAGATGTCAACAAAGAACAAAATATCCTATTTTTTCCGGTGTCTGTGTGCAGTCAGATAATATACTAAGGAAGGTGTTGCCTCTCTGCCTGCCCTGCTTATACCCGTAAGCACTCCAGAGTCAGATCTCAGGGATGAGTCCATGCACTACAGATGCTTATGGTCACAAGCAGGGCTAGGCAGGTGGGCAAGGAGGCTGGGGCTTCACTGGGTGAAGCCTGGGTCAGCTCACCTAGAAGGGAACAGATCCATGCTGCCTTGCACTGGGCCACAGCCTCTTTGCCGTGTTTGCAGCATAAAACAAACCCAGCCCGAGGAATTCAGATCACTCTCACCTAACTAGAGCAAGATACCATACAAAGAGCACATCCTCCTATAACAGGAGCTCAGCTTCTACATGCAGCATCGGGTGAGAAATCAAAGATGTATCTTAACACAAGAAGGCAGGTGCCAGCTCTAGATGTCTGTGCCACTCAAGCAATTAACTGACAAATACAAACCAGATCTCCACATTTCAAAGCTCATTTGCATTGCTCCTGAGACAGCCTGTCGGAAAAAGATGCAATTAGGTTGAAGCCGACAAGACTTATGCATTGGGAGGGAAAAGAGAACAAAAAGCAAATCTGTTGAATACCCTGGGAGAGTGGCAGCACTGGCATGAGCATCCTTCTCAGGAGAGCAGTAGCAGGGCTATGGCAGCCAGGAGAGAGGCACAGAGCAGCCTCTCCCCACCTCCAAAGTCAGCAGGGAGGGGATGCTCACAGCGATGTTGCCGGCAGCCTTGGTGGGAGGCTGCTGCTGGCAGTTCAGCTGCTACATTGCCAGCCCGAGCTGCCACCCACCCTCAGCCACATGAGCCAGGCTGTCTGCACAGCTCAGCTGATGCTCTGCCCCTTGCAGAGTTCAGCTTCTGCTCATCATGGATGATGCATGTGGGCATGAGGATCCTGAAGATGTAGCCTTCCAGATAACATTCCTGCTCTAAATAGGAAGTTTTTCATTCCAGGACCATGTGAAAGCTCAGCGGTCATCACAATAAATGAACCTGCAGATCAGACATCTGAGATATACCTCCCCCACGTTTGCTTAACTAGCTTAAACCGGAAGGTGCCAAAATCTTTAAAGCTCTCTTCCCTCAAAAATGGGAAATCTCAAAGTATATGGCATACCTCTTCTTTAAGAGTAAAATCATGACAGTAAAGTCAGCTGTTTAGCAGTCTGCACTAAGAAGACTTGGAATTACTGTGAGATTCATACTTGAGAAAGAAAAAAATAAAGCTTTGCCTTGAAAACCACATTTAAATCTGCTCTGTGGTAAAAAAAAATTGAAATAATTACATTATTAAAATGTTTTAATGGTAGTTGGAGATTGCTGAATTGGCAGGGAAAAACACATTCCCTCTTCCCAGTTTTTTTCTTTTGGCACCACTCTGACAGGAGCTAATGGTGTCTGAGGAGCTCACTTTTTAGTCTGGTCCTTTATTTGCCACTGGGCAGACATTTCAGCAGGCTGTTAATAAAAGCATTCCTGTTTTTACTCTCCGATCAAGATGGAACTGGGGCAGCCCTGGAAACTCTGCCCTGCTGCCACAGGCAAGCCCAAAGCTGGACCATACAGTTATATTTTAACTCAGATAGGCAGCACTGTCAAGAGCAGCTGAGTCTCGACAGACAATATATTTGCATGTGAGTCAGCATCAGACAAAAAGAAGTGATCACTCTTGCCTTTGTCATGCTGGCTCCCCTCAACAGTGGTTGCCTAGGGCTTGCAGCCTAGACCGTGAGCTGTAGATTCCTATCCATCCCGCCTGTAACAATCACAACTTTCTAAATCTTTCTTACATGAAATGCTACCTTGTTGAGGCTTAACAGTTGTAACCAACCCATCACTCCTTGTAAGAATACCCTTGGTTGTGCTGTTTGCAGACAGGGACCCAGAGCTGCACAGAGGTGAGCTGGACCCCCATCCCTGGCAGCAGCACCGGGGCTCTTGTTTCATGCCTTCTTCATTTCCCAGTAAGTCTCGTTATTTAATTTGCCTTTGATTGCCTCTGTGGATGGAGGTGCTCTTTCCATGGACCTGTCTGCTCAGAGCCCATCACCACAAAAATTGGGGGTTGTCCTCCCCTCCATATGCACCACCTCACACAGTGACATAAGCAGTTTGACTCATAATTTGGACAATTTATCTACAAGAATTTGATTTTCTTTTTTATTGCCAGCCACTTTCATTAGATCCTCTTGTAATTCCTAACAGTCTGCCTTCATTTTAATACCCTGAACAGCTTGGTATTGCCAACAAATGCTAACTCAAGGCTCCCTTTCTTCACAAGATCATTTATGAACATATCAAAGAACCCAGACTTGCCACAGGTTATTAGCACAGGTAAAAGACTCACACAGCTCCTTTGATGACTTCCCTCCATTGAGAAAAAATGACCATTTACTTTCATTTGTCATTTTCTATCATTTAGCCAACTATTTGGATTGATGAGTATCCTACCTCTTGTTCCCTGGTTACTTAGTTTTCAAAAAATCATTATGAGAAGACTGTAGGAAAACTAAAGAGACAATGTCACTGGCATCAGACATTAACTGATCTCACCAAAATGCCCTGAGAGGCTTGTTAGGCAAAACTTCCCCCTCAGAAGCCAGGCTGAACCTTTATCACTTGCCTGGTTTTGTTCAGATGTCCACTAACATTATCCTGTACCACAGTCTGGGCTAATCTGCCTGGCACAAATATAAGAGTTGTCATTCTCTAGGTTCCTCCACACTCTTCAGCCCTTTTGCATACAGTTGCCTCCCTCCAGTCTTTAAATGTCAATCAAAGTGTGCTAATTGTTACCTAATTTTTGAATAAAATTCTATGTTACATTTAATTTAATACTAATTAACTTTAGAATTTCAGACCTCTGATTCTATGATGAGGATTTTTCAGGATGGAGAGGAGACTTATACAGGTGTGGGATTTCAGAAGGGACTAAGTTTTACCCAGGAGCATGAATTAATTGTCAATTCACATGGTAAGCACACATATGGCTTATTTGCCTAGCCACACAAGTTGTTAGGCATTCAATTTGCATACAGCAGGACTTTGCTTGCACAGATGCTGTCAAGCATGAGCTAACACATTAATTTACTGAAAAATCCATCTTGCTATATTTCATTGTTAAGTACAGAGTACTTTATGCATAGTTTATCTTATACTTTCTCTTTATTTATAGGTCTTGTCCTCACTACTCTATTTTTTCCCCAAAAAATCTGTGTTTGGAATGGTTATGTTGATGACATGTTGAAGTCTTGAAAGTAAAATTGACTCATCTCCACTGAAACCAGTTATTATGGAATATTTGACAGAGATTTCAGTGATGCCAGAATTTCATCCAGATCTGCTCATTATTCCTGCTAGTAGTAAGAGTAGTAAAATACCTTCCCTTCCAACCATGTTCCAAGGATAAGTGCTGTCAGCTCTGGAGAGTTTCTGAGGATCACTGAAGGAGCTCTGAGTTAGAATGCTGAAAGCAATGGCAAAAACTCACTTAGAGGTGACAGAAGTAGTATACAAAATCCAGGGACAAAAGAAAGAAGCTTTAAAACACTATGAGGTCTTTGAGCAAAAGTATAGCAAACCCAGAAAGTATTTCATGGGTGCTAGTGAGCTCAACAGATTGGCTAGAAAGCCAAAATCAGCACTACTGAGATATAGATTAGGTGCTTATAGATTAGATCGTGACATAACTTTAGAGGAAGGTCCTGTTCTGAAAAAGACAAAATTATGATGTGACAGGTGTAGATAGAGGCCATATCTGTGCTCTCAGTAATGTCTGTGGGGGAAGTGTTCTCCAGACATAAGATTCCAACAAGTACTAGACAATATCTGAGAAACCTGTAATACACTTTTGGTAGTATTGGAGAGTAGAAACAAACAACAACAAAAAAATTATCCTCTGCTTTTATGTACTTTCTACCAACTACTCCTGTCAATAACTTTGTTTTTTGTACATGACCAATACAGCAGGACTTTACTGGATATCGTGTACTGCAAATCAGACAGGATGTGAGATGTCTGACAGAGATCTCAGAGGTAGCTAGATTTCTCTGACAACCCAAACTACCCTTCATTTAGATTTGGTCAACAGTGAAGTGGTGCTGAAGAAATTCAGCTTTGATGATTTTCTTTCCTCCCTCCTCTAAGATATAGATTTTTTTTTTCCTTAGGCATAGAAAATGTACATTTTCCAGTTCAGTCTAGTTACTTGGTCTCTTTTGATTGCTTTTAGACGGAATTGATTTTCATGCTAGATTTGACTAGGAAGGGTAAGCATTTCAAAGCAGGAAGAACCAAGAAAAGAGTCCATAACTGTGGCTTTCTGTAAGTCAAAGTATAGATCGGTTGCCAAAAATTAACATGGAGGAATCAGAGCTGAAGGCCCAGGTGCCAGTTTATGAGTTCTATGAGAAGTCAGGTGTCTACTTAAGTTCCCTTATTAAAAATAAAGACCCAAGCTTCCCAAAACAAATTTCCTTCGTATGTGTCCCAGACAAGCAAATAAAGGGAAGCATGTGGGATATTGGGAAATAACTCTGATGTTCTGCATAAGAGTGAGTTTATTTTTATTAGCTATTCTTCATGTAAGCTGTTGCCTTTCAGGCACCTCACCTCAGACATTCCTGGCAGGCATTGCTCACAGTGCTGGCCTCTGATTTATTAATGAAATCTACTTCACAATAGCAGAATTATTTTCCACTGGGAATTGTCATGCTTTTGGAGATGGGACAGAGGGCTCTGAAATTTCACCTGAGGCATCCTGTCACTGCCCAGCAGTGGGCTGCAGTCCAGCCATGTCATCCCAAAAAGAATTGCGTGCCCACTGTAACATCCAAAGCAAATTTATCTTGGATACTACTCTATAGCTATCAATCAACTTGATCTGAATAAAAGTCTGCTCCCATATTTCCATGAAATATGACCATGAATATGGTCAATTAAAATAATTTCTTAAAGTTTGACTAATTCTAAGCTTTCTTTCCATGTGAATTCACAGTTAATTAAGTGGTAATGTGTCCTGCTTCAGTCTCCTTTGGGAAGAACTGAGTGCTGTGGGCTACTGGAGAAGAGGCAGCTGTGACACTAAAATCCTACCTTGTATGTAACCAGTGTGAAAGCAGGCCCAACACACTGAACAAGCCCAAAAATTGGACCAGATTCATTCAGAGAAAAGAGGGACATTTCTGTGAGATGCAGACACTTACCTGGGCTGCCTTTGACCCAAAAAAAGGCAGCTGAAGGAAGTGTTAGCATTCTGGAACACACATAATCATGGGATATGATTATATGCAGGTGCTTTTATTGAGAGCTCTGGGAATCAGGAGTACAGACCCAAATCTGACTCTGACATGGCTTTCGAGATGAGCGTATTTTATATTCTATCATTATGTAACTTACATATTAATTATTAAAATTATATTGTTCTATTGTATACATTGACATGAGTTTATCGTGATCTTTCTTAGGTCCCTGACCACAGTTTCTCATTATTATTCTTATGATTAAACAGTAATTATATTTAATTACTAAACAATCATCACATCTAACAATTATATAATTTATCATGTACTAGCTACACAGGTGCAGTTCTAGCAAGTACAAGTTCTTCATGTGCTTAGGGTGTTTATTTTTCCAGGGCCTACTAAGCTTATTTTTCCTTTTAACCCTAAATCCCCATGATTTTAAAAGCCTTTTACTATCAGAAGGACACGAGCAGAGAGCATCTCCTACTAGTGCCTCTGCCTCTCCTGAGTGCTCATCCAGCTGCCATAGGGTAACCATTTCTGATCAAATCTTCCCAGGCATAGATACTTAATTAGTTTATTTGCAGAGAGAGTTGGAGGTTTCAGAAGACTCAGGATCCATTTATTTCCTTCCTCCTTACATTTCACTCACACATGTCTTTCTTCCCAAGCTGCAGCCAGGATCTGGAGCAGAGTGCCAGCCCAGCACGGGCGTGCGCCCAGGCTGGAGAGAAACTTTAGAAACTTTTGATTAGCCAGGCAGGCATTTCATTTACAGACAGCAGTTGAGCATCATCCAGGAAAATGAGTTAACAGAAACATAATTAACTGCATGTCAGCAGAGCAAGTTGAATTAGTCTGTTGAGGAAATTTACAGGCACACAGATTCAATAGGGCTTCCGAAGAGCTGAAGAAGTCAAATAAAGGGACACAACAACCAACTCACATTTCTAATTAGAGAAGAAAGTATGAATGAAGTACAAAGTTCTCCCAGATCTCACTCACCTTTCACATGCCCTTTCACAACGGGATTTCTATGTGTGGGAACATTACAGGCACATCTAGAACTTGTTTAATCCAAAAGTCAAACTGTGTTGGCAAGTTAGCTCAAGTCACTTTTTGGGCAGAGGGGGGCCAGTTTCTGAGGCAGTCAGCCATGCACTTGAAGTAATGCCATGGGAGTTAGATCAGCCATGCAGAAAAGCCAGCGAGGTCTGCAGGGCAGCTCATCAAAAGACACTCAGAACACTCAGCAGTCAATCCTGCTGCTGAAATCCAGGCTCAAGTTTCAGTTCCAAGTAAATTCAAAGTTCACAAGTGGGGATATTTTCTCACAGGTAGAAGTAAGCCTCTTTACTCTGTCTTCATGCTCCCAGGTCAGGTTTTTGCCTTGGATGATTAAACACAGTGTGAGGCTGAGGGATTGTACAATAGGGGACACCCTGGAAAATACCCCAGGAGCTCTGCATGACTGCCAGAGCTTGTGTCTCTCCCAGCCTCCCACCTGCATTCAATTCAAAACCCCAGAGCTGCAACCCTACTTTGGGCATTTCTGCAATCTGGGTTCTACTGACCTGAGACCCCTTTGCCTCCAGGGCTTTCGGCCCTCCTTTGTCAAGGAGGTGACATGGGGGAGCCCCAGCTCTACATCTCTCTCACTCAAGGCTGAGCCCTGTGTGTTTTCCTAGGAATTAAAACCCTTTCCTGCTTCAAAGGTAAGCACAAGTATACTCTTTCTGTCAGCTCTGGTGGATACTGGAGTTGTCTTCAGGGCAAGACACTTTTCTCAGACAAAATCTCTTAATTCCCAATATATTCCAAGTGCTTCAAGAACTGTAACATGGCCTTTTACATGCTCAAGCCGTCACTTTCCACACAAATATAAAAAAGTCCCAAAACTTCCCCTGGCTGTAAAACTCTGACTTCACAGCCATGTGTGAATAGCCAGGTGAACTTCAGTTGCCCTCCTCGCTTTTATTCATAAAATCATATTTGCTATTACTTCTGATAAGAAAAGGAAAATCAACTTTCCAAACATAAATGGAAAGCAGCACTCTGTTTTTCTGACATGTTTTGCCACAGTCTCAGGTTTAAACCAGACCCTGATGGCCATGCTTGTAATTCTCCTGTGGGCAATGAGGAAGCAGTTTCTCAAGCTAGAGATGTAAACTGGAGTGATTCATTGTGCTTTACATGCCTCCTGTGCTTTTCCTAGCCAATTTAGGTAAATACAGTATCGGAAACCGGGTTCTGTATGAACAGTTGTGACAATTACTGCTAAGAGCCCCATCACTTTTTACTTCATTTAATATTCTCTGTAATTATGTTAGTCATAAAGAATGTCATTCTGTAGTAATGTGGATGTCACATGCCCTTTCACGGAAACCTCAGCAATAATTAATGCTCCATTAACACCTTAAGTGTCTTGTTATTATTTATTCATTTAGCATTAAAATTGATAAGGCTGTCTTAGGAAGGAAGGAGTCAAGATATATTGTATGAATTTTTTTTTTTTTTAATGAGTGTATGACAACACTGTTCCTATAAGGGCCACAGGACATTGGTTTAGTGACAAATGCCAGTGGGTCTGTAGCCTTAGCTATACTCTGCTCTCTGTCTGCTGCTGTGCTATAGATAGCTCAGGCTCAAACAGGAGATATGCAAGACACTTCAAGAAAACACCAGAGGAAAATCGGGAGATGATGTCTGGCAAGCCTTTTGGCAGAGAGACTGAAGACCCACGAAGATTTTATCCTGTTCCCATCTCTATCACACTTCCACATGTATGTGTACAAGCCGTGCAGAGTGAGTCCTCACCCTGTCAGAAGGTCAGCCTCTCAGCTCAACAGAGAACATGGAGTGCCTTTTGTTTTCTTGCTTCTTTGTGGCCAGAGACCCAGCATGAAATATTCTGTTCGAACATAATACAATTTTTTTTTCACTTTTTTGATCCACCAAGAAAAAATTGTTTTTCTAGAATCAGTAGGATCTTCTCTGTGTTTTGATTTTCCCTTTAGCTGCTGGAAAAAATAAACCATTGTCTGGGTCCAAACTTCATTACTGCATTTGAATTAAGCATCTCAGGTTCTCCTTCAGAGCCTAATGGATTATCCTTGGCAGGTGGCATGTGTTATAAACCCAGGGTCATCGAAAAGGAAATCTGTGGCTGCTGGCAGTGAAGCTCCCTCTGGAAACTGTGGTATATCTGGGATGAGGATTCAGGTCTTCCACACCCCACCCCCGAGTATCACTGGTGGTCTCATCCCTCCTGCCCAGCTGTCTCAAACACAAGGGCTGCTGCCAGCTCTGCATCCAGAGCAGAGTCTCTGTGTTTCCCTGCTCCTATAATGGCTGTAACTTATTTTCCAGCTACTACTGTCATCAACAACTCTATTAACAAGAGACATCTAGGCAAACAGCAGTTCCCCTTATGGCTGAGTGTAATATAGGCTGGAGTTTCCCAGCTGAGTCTGGGCTGAATGCATCCTTCTCACACCACAACTTCGAAGACCTTTTCCTTTCTTTCAAAAGCAGCAGGGAGCACAGCATGCTGCATGAGCCCAGTCTCCCATTACACCATCCCACAGCTGTTACTGACTTCCAGAAGTGGATCTGTCAGAAGCATGGTCATTGTGTTGAGATCTACCACCAAAGAAAAGAAAATCCAGCAGTGCCCAAGGAGACAGACTTTTGTTTGACACTCTCTCCCATCCCACACACCTACATATGTATGTATTTCCATACACACAGTATAGCTTTATAGTAATTATGTCTTGTCACTCACTGCAAAGCCTCAGTTACATTAGCCAGAGCCATATGTTTTTTTGCACATGGCAAAATGTCATATATTTATACTGCTTTTCTAGTTTTCCTTCCTTGCAGGAACAGGATGTGCTGCCTCCTTTTTTCCCTACATTTTCTCTTCCTTCCTCTTAGTATCATCTGCTACAGCTTCTTTAAAAGAAGCAGCTCAAGCAAACGGGGTTCTCCTTGCACTACTGCCAAGACACGCTGCCCAACCCTTGGTTTCGAGAGCATTTCTAACAGGAACTGAGGGCTCACCTCATGTATTTCTATCCAAAGTGTGCACTACTGACACTCATCATGTGCCTGACCATGGCACATGACTTCTGTGGTGTGGCAGGGGGTAGCTTGGCAGATAGGCCAGGCAGCTCATCACTGCCCACCACAGGAACTCTCCATGCTGCTTTTCCTTTTATCCTTTTATCCTAGATATTGCACTGAAACTGCTACTGTAAAAAAAAAAAAAACACAAACCACAAATACAGCAAGGTGCATACAAATTGCAAATAAAAAGTTAATGGTGGCATCCTTCAGCGCTCCATAGAGAGTAAAGGGCCATTAGCCTCATTAAGGCAAGGCAAATAATATTTTTGTGCTTCCATTTGCCGCTTTACTGCAGTGAGTGCACACACATATCTGTGCCTTGGGAACCTTGCCTTGAATTATAGCTTCTCATTACAAGGAAAAGGTGTCAGCTTCAGTTTCAGCTTTCCTTGCAAAGTGTTTTTCTGCCTTTCCTCCACAAGTGAGGCCCCTTTTTAATTCATCCTGCATCTTTACAAGCAGAGTAGACAGCACAAGGAACCTGGGTCTGAACTCCTCACGTCTGGGTCTGACCCTCTTGGTCCCTCTCAGGTGTTAAATTTTCTACTATACTCCTCTATCCAATGTATAATTCTCAAAATCAGTAACTCCTTCCTCTCCATTTCCACTTCATGGGCTATACTTACCCACAGCACAGTAAATCCACATGTTTTGGCTTCTCCATCCCAGCATGATTTTCTGTGGAGATGAGTGCTTTCATTTTTGCAGCTTCCTTCCTTCTGGAAATAGTGGGCTGGATTTTCTTGTCAGTCATCTACTTGTAGTAAAATCAAAGATACCCCACTGAACCATGTGGACATGGTTTTCACTGACTCTGTGGGCTGGTCCCCAATCTATGTCAGAGTAATAGAGATTAAAAGCAGGCCTGGATGGCCAGTGACTGTTGACACTGGTGGTCCTGCATTGTGTCATGGCAAGGTCAGAACAGTCCTTATCTTTCTGCTTTGATGTGAAGCACTGAGGATACACATGAGTTACCCCAGTTTGGGTCTGGGTTTGGATCTGAATTTGAATTTTCTGGTAAAAAAAATGGGATTCAGACCTAGATGGACTCTGTCATATCAATTGCAAAGAGGAAGTTGTGAAATGTGGAGGAGCTGAACACAAATCAAGAAGTAGAGAAGGTGGCATTCATCTGAAGGGATTTTATGTTTAACACAAAGACTTTGGGATGATGGAAGAAGGTTGAACACCTGGCTGGTGAATATTTCATTGACTGAAGACTCACAGTTGATTAATCCCTACCACATTTGTTTCTCTTTTACAAAGCAACAGTAAACACAGATATTTGAGGAGTCTGTTCTCTTTGCTTATAAGCCTTATAATGTGTGTTTCAAACTGTCTGCCCCTGTTCCCGATTCAGCAAGCATTTAAACATAATCTGGACTGAATTTTCACAAGTAATATCCTATTTTGCTCACATATTAATCCCCACCTCATCCCCACCCTCCCCCTCAAAAACAAACAAACAAACAAACAAACAAAAACAAAAACAAAAAACAAGCAAAAAAAAACCACAAACACACAAAACAGAAAGAGAGAGACCCTGAGAGATACCTAACCTATTTGCAAGCCAAGAATTAATACAATAATACAATTAATACTGTTGTGCCATTGATCTGATTTCCCACATCCTCTTCCTGAGGAATAGGTATAGAAGCTGATGGATAATGGCTCTGAATTCCTGAGTGAAGCTTCCTACCTGTGAAAAACAGCTGCTAACAGAGTTTGACTGTCAGGAAGCCAGCAGACAGATGCTTTGGGTAAGGAGTCATGACATGAAAGACTAAAGGATCACTGCTAGGGCATCTGTTACCCATCTCAGAAAAAGGAAGAAGGAAACATTACTGAACCATTTATACAGGAGCTGAGGAGCTCCTGGGGACTTTAATTATCTATACATCTGCTGGGTATGATGTTCCTCAATCTTAATCCAAAATCATTCTTTTATTCCAGATAGGACCATTTTATTGCATAATAAATCAAAAAAAGAGTGAAATTATTCTAGATCAAATGATACAGAGGGATGAAAAAGCCTAAATATTTTAGGAAGATAGGTGGGTCTGTAATGTTGACCACAGTTTTCTTGAACTGGGTTCAGATAGGACAGTTCTAGGAGTGCACAATATCACAAAGGGGTTGGAGAGTAAAAGTGCACATGGATGAGAGTCAACAGGCCAAGCAAGACAAGCATTTTTCCTGTTTATACTCTATTCATTTTGCATCATAAACTGTCCTCAAACAGATTGCAATCTTTTAAAAATGAATTGGCTACCTGAGATGGCTTGCTAAGCAATTTGAGCAGCTAAACCAAACCAATATTCAAAATAAGTCACTGAAATGAAATGACACTCAAAGAAATCTATAACTGAGATTGTGCATTGCTGTTCCTTGATCCAGTAAGTGCAATGTGTTTCATGCCAGAGAAGTGGTGTCTGAACCCATATTAACAGAGATGCAACTTTTTTTTTTTTTACTGCTTCTTAAAGAGTTCCTAAATGCACTTTTTGGATCTTTTTTTCTTCTGCTAATAATTAGGCTAACTGTAGCATATTTACAGTTGGGTGCCACAAATGAGCTCCAAAGTTAAAACTGCCTCTAAACACAGGCATAGCCCCAGTGCCACATGGGAAAGGAGAAAGCTACAAGCTCTGTCTGGTACTCAGCATCTTTCTAGGGACTTGCCAAGCCCAGTGTAGTGTGTGTCAATACAATATGCAGTCAAGCTTGCTTAAATGTTCACTCAAACAAAATGTGCCTTCCCTCAGCTCTGCTGCACTACAAAGAGAAGGAGTAGCCAAATCCAAGCAGGGGTTACTCTGTGAGGACTTCAGGCATGAAAGGTTAGAAAACCTGCACAGGGAAAAGAGGAAAAGAGAGATGCTTCAGGGTGAAACAGAGAAGTGCAAATTAAGCTAAGAGATACAAGTCTCAAACTGGGGTCTAATGGCAAAGTAACTGTGTGATAAATTTGTCCTGAGAAGCAGCTGGAGATATCAGGCACCCTACAGAAGATGAAAAAAAAAAAAAAAAAGTTAAGGAAGATAAGATCAGGCTTTACAGATTCTGGGAAAACCAAAGTACAGCGAAGAAGGAAATTTCAGGAAAATAAAATGTGACCAAAACGGTGAGCTGCCTCTTTAAAGGGATAGGAAGTACAAGTGTAGAGACTTTGTCAAACCTGTGCCTGAGTATGCTCTTTCAAAGATGTTGAATCTTCTTTTTAACCCATCCCATCCTTCTGGTCCATTAGACTCCTATGGTAAGACCTTGACTCTGTGGAGGACTTGGCTAATACACAGTCTTACCGAGACAAGCAGAGCTGAGCAAGTCAAGGATGGAGAATTAGGCATGTAACAATGCTTAACTTCCCTGCAATGAGTATAGAGCAATTATTTCTGTTAATTATATCCCCCCTCCATGCATAATCCATCCTTACTTGCATGGGAAGGCGCTGAAGGGCATGAGGTGACAGGCATCATCAGGTGAGCGTGCCTGGGTAGCTGCCTTTCAGGCCACAGGGCAAATCACTTGTGAACATGTCACTGAACTCAAACAGAAATGAAAGGCACAAGTGCATTGCTGAGTGCTGAGCTTCAGCCATACTCATATCCAACCTCACAGGAGTGTTTGAGGCACGAGTAAAAGTCCACATCTTAACAAAGTGCTCTTCTAACAGAACAGGGAAGGCTGTGTTAGCACCTCTGGGCATATCTGGTATACCCTTCTCAAAGAAAAACACTGCAGTGGGTGGTCTTGGGCATGGCTTTCCTTGGGCCTGACTTGCTTGAAGCTTTTGTATTTATTTGTAATGTTCTTTACGTATTTATTCAAAAGTCTAATGACATTTAAATGAAAAATCTCATGCTGATTAAAAGCAGGTAGGGGAATAGCTGGGAAAATGAAATGCACCATACATAATCAGATCCAGATGACATGCAGCCCAGGGTTTTGAGGCAATGAAGCTAATGAATATAGTGAACCTCTGGTAATTAGATTTGAACAGCCACAGCAAGGGAGAGGAGGGGGAGAAATGCAAACATGGTATAGATCTTAAAAGGGGGAATAAACAAGAAGAGAAGAGAGAGTTATCCTAACACAGGCTTATAAAAAGCCCACATCACTGACTATAACCCCCAGAGGGGAGGACTGCAAAGTGTTTCTTCAGCTTTTCCTTTCAAATTTTCCATCATCTTTTCATTCCCCATTTCCCAGTTGTGTAGCTGTGTTCTTTTTTGTTTCCTCTCCTCTCCTTCCTCTACATCCCACATCCTGATTTTGCCCATATCCTCCATTTTACTCCCTAGGAGATCTTTAGGGCTTTTCAGGGTGAAGAGCCCTTCCCAGACCATTCTTGATTCCCTTCCAAGGCGCAACCTCTCCATCCTGCTCTGTGTAGTTACCTAAACAGTAGAGTTCCGTATTGTCCCTTCTCAACAGCACTAAGTTAAACCTTTAGTTCAGGCTAAGTACTTAAAAAGGTGCATTTCTTTAACATGTGACTGGTCCCACTAAAATCAGTGCCATAACTGGGGTGTTAAGAACCACAGGGATTTTTGGCCTGCCCAGAACAGAAGATCAAGCATTAATCCCTTTTCACTTCCAAAGTGACTTTGCTGTCCCAAATGCTGCTGTTGTGTTCAGGCTTGTGTCCTCACCTGCACAGAGACCCAGGCTCCTCTCACACCTGCCCAGCAGACACCCCTCTGTGGCCAGGCTGACCTGCCACCTTCACACCTCCCTGTGCAGGAGAGGGGAAGCCTGGCTTTGATCCATGCCCCTGCCCAGCACACGGGGTTGGCAGCACTGGCTGCCCCAGGGCTGGTGGGCTGAGGGCATTTGGGGCTCCTAGCTGGTCTCCACCCCGAGCTGATTGTGTAAAAGCCCAGTTCCCTGAGTGGACTGACAATAGCCCCCTTCAAGGTGCTACACACCCCGAGGTTAGGAGCCACGACCCGGCTGTGTGACCAAGTGGACCCACTCCTCTCTGTCCTGAGGCACCCACACAAGGGGGAGAAGGGAACAAGTGAGTTACAGTCTGCTGAGGGATTTGGTGGGTTTGGGAGGTTGATATGCTGCACACTAAGTCTCACTGAACAGGTCTTTGGATGAATTCTTCACATTGCTTTAGAATTAGACTGGAAACCCACTGAAGTCTTGTTGCTTGCTACATCCAGGCAACCCCCTGAACATTGTCAACATTGTCAGCATCCTGTATGTGAAGGCATTGAAGGAATAGGTTTGAACTTTTTTTTTTTATAACAATTTTTTTTCAATTAGTCCAAGAATCAGCATCACTATTTGAATTGTAGATTTTTACACTGAGTCTGAAGTCTTTAATGTCTTTGCAATGGAGTTTATATATAGAGTGTTAACAGAGCTGTCTGTTAAGCAGCAATTCCACTAGAGAAGGAGTAAGTGAGTCTGGATGGTGAGAAAAGCAGTACTTCTACTTTTCTCTTGATGTCTTCACTAAAGAGTGAAAGTCTCTCTTGGGATCTGTTATTTGGATTATAATCTGAATAACTTTTTGTGAGAGTACTGACTTTGTGGGACTAGAAAGATTGGACTAGCACTGAAAAAATAAATTCCCTGTGGGACACTTAACACAACCCTTTTTTCTTCCCAAAGCTAGAAAAATCCTTTAAGCTATTTTAGTAACACTAGGAACCTAGAGCAGACTTTGCAGAGATTTTGAAGACGAGAGCAACATCTCCTTGCAGCATAGTTCACTACTGATGGGTCAAAATGATTTGCTGGATCAGGAATATTTCTATCCCTGGGAGGTGTTGATTGAGGCTATAAGCTTCTCATTTCTGTATTGCACAGTGCAGCTCAGTTAGTTGGGTTTGACGCAATCAGACGTTAAAAGGCAATTTGGAGAAAATTGCATGTAGCTTCAGATGTCATTCAAAATGGATGGGGTAGTGGCATCTGTTTCTCATAACCTTTGAAACATTACATATGTTTCACAATGATATTGTTTCTTTAGAAGTAAACCATATAATTTCTGGGTTTTTAAAAATTAAACACGGTACCTTTGATTTCGGATATTATTATTCTAAAAAAGACAATGCTAATTTTTTTTGACCTTTCTCTGCAGTGTAAGTTATTTTGGCAAGGTCATGTTTGGTCACTTTGTCTGATCCAGGAGTGTATTTCATGAATTACCTTATAATTTTAAGTGGTGACTAGACCTTTGTGTTCTAGATAATGTCACAAAAACAATTTACTCAAGGCATTTGACAAAGAAAGGAAAAATTGCCCACTTTTCCCATCAAATGTAATTACCATTCACCACATCTAAATGAAGCGCTTGTTGCATCTTTACTGGAGAACCAAAAGCCACTATGAATAGGTTTTTTTCTCCATTAACTGAAAACTGGTGCAGGGAAGACAGGGGAAATGGGCTTTCTAATTAACCCTCTTAGTGCTCTGACAGAAAACTGATAGATATGAAACTTCTGCTGTGGTGGAATCTTCTCTTTTTTCTAATGAAAAATGATGGAAAGCTACGAGGCAAGCCTCTCGCCCCTCTCACTGTAACACAGGGTCTGACAGTGGGCTGGAACGATGACACGAGGGCAGGAGAACAGGCAAACCCAGAGCAGGGCTCTGCAAGTTTATTCAATTAGGCACTAAGTGTTTGGAACAAGGTTTCATCTGCCAACAGCTGTATGCAATCATTTGTGGTTTTGAGGCCAGGGTAATTGGCATGTTATGAGCTTTTGCCTCAGCTTTTGGCATCTGCCTGAAAACCACATGGAAAGAGGGAAGGCTCTGCGTGGAGCTCAGCCAGAAACCCTCCCCAGGGAGTATAATCTCAGGAGCCACCAGTGACCAGACCTCAGCCAGGTCTCATGGACATGGGGCAGATGCTGCCCAGCAGCATTCCTAGCAAGTAGTGAATGGGAGAGAGTCCTTGCTAGGCTGTATGCTGCCAGAGCCAGGATTGCTTCACGTGCATGGATTTATGCTTTTAACTAGAGATGACTGTTTTCAGGAAATTGACTGAAGTTGATAGTTAATTGGAAGCAGTGAGGGAATTTTATTTTCCATTGTGTGCTTCAGTCCTCAGTGATCCAGCACTCAGCACTAAGTTGTTACAGCTCAGAAGCTGCCACCAACCTTTATCCAATGCTGACGTGACATCCCTGGTCTCCCTCTCAACAGCCCAGGATGCTCTGTCTTCCATGCCCTGTTTCCTTTCAGGGTATACTAGGAACTGCAACACCCTGCTCCTTGTATCCTCTTCCCCAGTTCTGCTTTTTTTTTGCTTTTTTTTCCTTTCACCAGTGCATAACCTCTTTGCTACAGGATGCTCTTTGGGGAAATAATAACTATTTGCTACACATCTGTGCAGTGCCCAGCACAGCAGACCCTGCTTAGGTCAGCACTTTTTGGCACCATTGCACCAAATATTAAATGCTAATAGCAGGGTGGTGGAGCCATGCTTCACCATGAGTATCCCTAGATAGGATCTCACCCCCCCCTTTTATTATCACCTATGACTTCCTGTTAAAGGGGGGTCAGACTTGAATGCCTCCTCTAGCTCACACTGTTTTAACCAACATCATGTCTTGGTTTCTTAATCATTTGCACCTTCAAGAACAATCCTGTACCCTGTAGAGAAGCTCCCAACTGATGTCTAATCATTAACTCCAGAACAGGAGAGACAAAATATGCAGTACTACTCTGTATTAGTGCTCTTTAGTTATAATAATGGGTTGCTTTTCCCCTCTGGTGCTCGGAGCTCTTTACAAAGGAAGAGGAGCATTGTTATTGCCATTTAAGGGGTGAAAAAGCTGAAGTGCAATGAAGAAACATGCCTTGCCCACAGTTAGACAGCAAAGGAGAGTCCAACTCTTCATATTTCCCTTGTCATCGGGACTCCATACAAACCTACCAAAAGCTGTGTCATATCCACGCCCCTAAGTGAGAACTCAGTGCAGCTACTTAATAATAACAAAAAGTATAATTTATCCCATATATGTCCAAGAATCAACACCAGTTGTTCTGGCAGGCTCGTTTGGTTGGGCTGAGTCTGTTCTTAACAGATGCTCAGCTGCTTGTTAATGGGATAGAGAGATGAAAATGGAAGTCTACAGGCTTCACAATAAGCAAACTTTGTCCCTTGATCACAGCACAGTGCCTCCTGGTCCTGACAGTTGCAGTTTTATAGTGGGTCAGGTGGACAACAGATGTTCACCTGCTTAACTACAGTAGCAGTAAAACTCTTAAAAAACAACCTCTGAACTAAAAGACCCATCTACTCTTGCTGCTTTGCAATCAGGAGGAGGCCTTCAGATGTGTGTCTATATGTCCTGTCTAATTTCCTTTCAGAAAGCTCAAGCAGTGGAGCCTCCACTCTTTCCTTGGCCATATAATTTCTTTCTGTGGTAAAACCCTGCTCCTCTGATGTGACTTTCCTCCCCCATCCCACATGGCTAATTTAACTTTTCCCTTCCTCATCGGCATGGATACAATATGCACGCTGAAATGTCATCACTCCCCCTCACAATCACACTGCTGTGCTTGCTCATCTGGGGTCCATCTGTGGGGTGGTGGTAATAGAGTCCTATTATGCTGGAGGGTAGGAGGATGAAGGGATGAAAAGCATGGGAATCCTGACTATTGCACTGAGCTGGGTGATCACACCCTGTTTATTGGGTTCAGTGCTGAGGCAGCTGTGTGAAGCTCCATACCCTGTGATACACACAATGACATCTCCCAGGATGGCCTCACCCTCTTGTCCAGTGGAAATGCCATGCATCTTGTGCTCACCTTTGCTGCTGTTTGCTGACTCTGTTTTGGTGACTCTGGGTAACACATAAGGGACTTTGGAATTAGCATTCAGAGTGCCTGTGCTATGTTGAGAATAAGCAGGAGGAAACAAACCTCTGTGTTGATCCACATCAATTTTCTGTGTTTAGAAACTCAGGGAAGGATTCTAAGCTAACAGGACCAATGATTTTCTCCAGAGCTTTTATACTGTGTATGGGTCTGGTGCTCCTGTAACACTATGGAGCTGATACCTGCAAAAACATAAGTTTTAGTGAATCTGTATGAACAGAGACTGGCTTTGATGCTCAAAACTAATGTTAGGCAGCACATAGACATATATGGGATGTGAGCTGAGATTTTGTGGTCACACTTTCTTCTGAAGCATCTGTCTGAAGCCCAGTGAGAGTCTGACTATTATGAGTCTGAGGGACAAGTACAGGGATGCTTGCAAAGCTTCCCACAGCAGAATTGCTGGCCATGGATGAGGCAGAAAGGGCCACATGAGATAAAGATACTGATGTCCATAGTAAGACAAAACCCTTGTCTAGAAAAAAAGAAAAATTAAGAAGGAGTTTATCTTCTGTGTACTTCATATGTAGCCTGAATTTTCTGCTGCTTGGAGGAGAATGCCAGATGCAGTTCATATCCTCCAAAGGAAGAAATTTTGTTTAAAAATTAAAAGAGCTAGACATCTGTCCCCTCTGAAATTAATAGGAGTTACGCATCCCAATCTCTTTCGCATTTTTAGACGTTCATCCCACAGAAAGCACTCAGCTATGCTTTTATAACCAGGTTCCCTTTCTTTGCAAAATCAACCCCTCCTTTTCATGTTCAGCATCAACAGGGATCAAAATTAGCCTGCAACCCAGAAAAGACAGGCCTAGTGTTTGCCTTCTACATCTTTGTTTAGCCCTCTGACAGGGCTCATGAGAAAGTGCAGGCTGCAGCCTTGGCTCAAGGCTGAATGAATAAAGGTCACCATGCTCCAGGATGGAGGTTCATTGTCACACAGTGAGACAGAGATAGCCAGCTAAGCTGGAGGTGGTTTGAAGAAAAGATACACCACTCAGCTGTGCTCACCTTCACATACACTAATCTTACATGCTTGCTCTTCCCTGCAGAAAGCATTTGACTCATGTTGAATGGTGGAGCGGGGTCTTACCCATGGTGCTCCTGTGGAAATGCCTTTTCTTAAATGCTGGGAAGGGGAAGAAGGACACAAGGGGTCACCTCAGCTGTTAGGGCTGAGGTCTTCAATAAACCACCTGATGATTTCCTTGAGGATGAGCTGGTTAAGCAGGAAAAGCAGATGAAAGAAAAAGTAAGCAAGTGCTACAGTGTTGGCAAAATAATCTAAGAATTGGTAATTCAATAGGTTCTTTGTGAATTTCTTTGCTTTGGTTTTACTCATGTGCCATTATTATTCTCCTATCACTAAGCAACTTCTGGAAAAGCATGATTAAAACAAGAAACAAACCCCATCAGACAACAGGGAGGAACTGCTAGAAATAGGATCCCAGCTGCCATCTACTTCCTTATAAAACCAATAAAATCTGCTCTTTCTCTATCCTGCATTGAAGAGCTTGTGGAGTTGAGGACGTTTTTCATGCCTAAAAGGACATTCTGTGTTTGGACTGCATAGCCCCTTTTCCTCATCCCTCCAAATCTTTCTTTCTTTGTCTTGCTTTATTTTAACTGCTTGCAGACAAGAATGTTGGCAGCAAGCATATGCAGTCCCAAGTGGATTGAATATGAGTATCAAGAATGAAAATACAGAGGTATTGCAGACCTCAAGTCCACTAAGATAGCAGGTTGAGTTATGGAGACATTCAGTCTTTGGGCTATAATAGTAAATTGATAAATCTTTATACTGGATTATGTGCTAGCATTAGAACTGTTATTAAAACCTAGTACAGAGGAGTTCTCAAATTATTCCCTGATGAAAAGATTGGGTACCAGGATTTTAACTAAATGCAGTACTTCTTTTGCCCAACATTTAGTTTAAATCATGAAACTCACTGTCAAACAAAACTGCAAAGGCAAATGCTTAAGCAGGCTCAGCAAAACATACCAACCGAATTTGTGAAAGACTGCCTCATCAGCAGTGGTTAAAGAGGACAGGACAGATGGTCAAAAGGAAGAATCAGTACACACAGAGCCCTGGGCAGGCTGGAAGGTTGGGCCAGCTAGGGAAGCATGAAGAATTGGACTCTCCTTTTCTGGAAATATTAATGACTGGATTTGACAGGGCCCTGGATAGCTCAACCTAGGCTTTGCTTTACATAGACCAGATGGTTCCCAAGAGCAGGGACCCAGCCCAGACTTTCTGAGATTCAATAGATTCAAGCCTGAAACCAAATAGGCCAAGGGGAAGATTCTTCTTCATTTGTCTTTGCTTTTATTTTTCTAGGTACCTGCTGCTGCCCATTGGTAGAAATGGCATGCTGAGCTGGGTGAGTCCAACCTGAAACCGCATCAGTTTTTGTATTCTTCTGATTCCTGTGCTGTAAAACCCCATTTTCTTCTTCAAGGAAGACGCTGTAAATGCAAAGTTCACATCAGAGATAGAGCAACCTTTTGACACAGCCATGCAGTCATTGGGATAAGCTATATTATTCAAATGAGTTGTTAGCTGTTGCCTAGAAAAAAAAGCAAAAACAAAACCTATCCCCCAAAAAACCCCAAAATTCAAAAAAACAGAAAGCAGATGGGAATAAGAAGGAAGCAATGGATGCATGTCCTGAACATGACTGCTTCCATCAATAAAGCTGTCTCCTGTACTTGTGCATGCCTGTATAGCACACACCACTGAGCTAGAGAGGAGTGCTTAGCAGACAGCATTGCTTGCAAACCCCCTGCCCCCAAGGACCACCTGCAATCAATCTAAAATGATGGTGGGTTCACTGGAGTGCCTTTACATCCACCTGAGACAGCAGCTCTGTCTCTAATGGCAATAGAAGTGTGCAGGCAGGGAAAGGAGGCAGCAGAGTGGAAGGATGGCTGGTGCAAGTGGATCAGCACTGCATGGATGGAGCCATCCATGGTGACCCTCAGGCCACAGCAAGATGGGCCCTCAGCAGCCAGCACCACCCTCGCATTGTTGGTGCCAAGGGATCCACACTGACGTCCGTGAGCTGCAGGTGAAGCCTTCTCTGACAATGCCTTTATTAATAATACAGCTGCTGCAGTGGGCAGCAGCCTGGGCTCTCAGTCTGCTTCATGTTGAGGCCTTTGTCCTCAGCTGGGCAATGTTTGAAACAGAGATGTGCTGAGTTTGTTTCTGGGCCAAACAAAAAACTTCTCCAGTGAATGCCACTGTGGCGCAGAGGCTTTCATCTCAGGACCTACCTGTTCTGTCAGATCTGTTTGCAAAGCCTGCATAACTCTTTGTTCTCAAAACAAGCATTCAAATACACTCTTTTGTATTTTCCTTTCCACAAGAAAACCAGAGCAGAAGAAACCTGTGTGAACAAGCCAGGGGGAGCACCCTTAGCTATGCAAAGCCAAACAACAGGGGCACTGCTTTCAGGTTCCTCACAACTCTGCAGTAAAGGGGAGCAAAACAGCAAACCCAATGTGGAAAGAGCCACTGGTGGGGTTTGCTTCATGAAAAAATGCTGCCTTTGTGTCCTGTAGATGCTGGTCATGGCAAAGCCAGGCAGGGACCCATCTGTGGTCTTTCCCCCACTCTTTCATGGCATCACGTCTCTAAGACTGACACAGTTCCTCTACGAAGGGCAGAAGTCAGCACTGTGCACAGGTGGCTTCTCTATGAAGCTAAGGATGGAATGATGTCTGGGTTTCTTAGAACCTTCCTTGAGTCTCTTGGGTTGCATGGAGCCAGTCAAGGTGCTGAGATAGCCCCAAACACACAGGAAAAAACTTCCTGCCACAGAAGTCCAATGGGCTTCCCATGGACTCTGTGTGAGCCTCTGCTCTGAGCAAGACAGCTTGAACTCATCAGGGTCATCAGTCCTAGCCCTGGGTGCACAGCCACTAGGAGATGTAACTTATGGTCTGCCTTGTACAGCCCATGCCTTGTGTTTTCTGTCTGTATTCTCTGTTTGTCCTCTAACCTCTTTGAACTGTCTTTTAAAATGTCTAAACAGTGCTCAAAGTGGGACTCTCACAGAATTACCGTCCAAATTATAATTATACCCAGTCACAATATTAAAGTTGAAGGGCCAAGTACTCGAAAGTTAAGAAACAATAGCATTTCAATTGCCTCTGTACTTTAATGCAAATCCTTCCCTCAGCAGCTGCTGTGGTTTCTGTGCAGTCTGTTTGCTGCAAGTGGGAGAACCCAGGGGCACATTTTCTGGGTGTCCTCAGTAACTCCCTGCTGCTCCCACGAGGCGTTGAACACAGGGCTGGCTGAACATGTCGGAGGTATCTGCCTTTGCCCCTCTGTGTATCCTGCAGCTGTGGGAGCACAATGGTAGTTGGCTAGTGGGGTGAAGGAGCTGGTAGATTAAAAATATCTCAGCAGAGCTAATGGTTTTTTCTAGCCCAGATCACTCCTGTGCAAAGCCTGGAGGGGTGGTACAGGAGTGAGGATGAGAGTGAAGACTAGGAAAGAAGGACTTTTGCTGGCTCTGCTCCAAACAAAGCATTCTTCCAACTTGGGCAAACAGCAATGCTTGCGTGACACTCTCTTGGAGCCTTTTTTCCCCTTCACAGCTCCTGAGCCAGTGTTTTTTAATCCAAGTTACTGAACATGTTGAGCAAGGATGAAGGCAGGGGGGGATCTAGCAAAGAGAGAGGTGATGGTTCTGAGTGACTGTGCTGCCCTGGATAATGGAGTTCTTCCTTCTCAGCACCTTGGAGATGTTAAACACATCACTATGTCTAAATTTTTGCAGGCAGTCATTGCATTTCTTCCTCATTTTTTGAGTGCTTTTAAGTCCTTTCTTCAAACCAGAAGAGCACTTGGACTTGTAGAAGTAATGCCATTAGATTTTGTCAATACAGCCACAAGTCTTCAGCCTTCTCAGATATGGTAACATGTTTCACGAAAAATTCAGTCTGGGGCAATCCCCAGGAATGCAAACTTTCAACTTGCAAGGTGAAGTGTTGGAAACATTGATAAATTCCTCAAATCAGGCTCCTGGAATGGAAAGCATTTGGCATGCTTGTAAGAGGTGAAACCAAACCACAACACTTGAGAATAGAGCTTGTCTCTATAAATAATAAAAAGGAGCAGCTGTTTGTTGTGGCGCGGCATGCGCTCCTCTCGCCGCGGCACTCCGAGCTGTGCCAGGCAACTCCACAGGTGTTATCTTAAAAAGTCTGAGCATGAAACAAAAATGTCCTCCAGGATATTTGTATACACTTGCAGGAACTGGCACACAGCTGGAATGGGTGTACACAATGCCTCTCTGAGGCTAATGAGATGTTGCCTCTGCTTTAACTTGAAAGTGACTGGGCTTGCAAATGCAGTGTGGACAGCTGTATTACTTCAGCTCTCCTCCTTCCAGGTAAAAGTGTGCAGAAGTGCAGTACCTGAGGTTTGTCATTCCATTTGCAGAAGTGATTCAGGCATTCACACCCCCACGGCGCAGATTCAAAATCTGGGTGACTAGGGTTCTACACCACTGTGGTGGGTCTGGTTCTTCTACTTCATCTCTCAGTTGAAGTTCTTAAAGTGATGTAAGTAACAATGTTAAATTTGACTTTATTTATAAACTCGGGGAAAAATTGGCTCTGGTGTGTTCTAAAGGTGATATACCCAGCAATGATGAAAAACAGACTGTCAGTTTGAGTGCTCCACTGTTGGCTCCTGCAGCTGAGGATGTTTGCCCTGCACATCCCTTTCTGTGGCTGGTAGCAACACTGAAAAGGAATAACTCCTTCCTTAAACATTTGAGAGGGAATTGATGGGAAAAGACACAGATCACATCAGCTGTAACCAGCAAAGTCCATTTTTCTTTGAGAGCCTCCCTGGCACCAGGGCTAGAAAGCCTGGTGTTCAGTTGAAAGTCTTCTCCCACTTCGGTCAACCAGCCTGGTGGAGAGACAGGCTTACAGAAAAAATGGTTCTGGACACTCAGGGTAAGAGACCCCGCAGACTCTGCATTTTAGGGTACTGCTTCCCAGCTGCTTGTGATTTTCCTGAAGATGATTTTGACTACATGAAAAAGTCTTGCTTTTAAATTTTAAAAACAGCCTTTTATGCACTCTCTTTCTTGTTGCCTTTCTTTTGTTCCTTTCCTTCCAGCCTTTGGGGTTTTTTTCTTCCACATCATATTCACCACATCCTTGAAGTAGGAGGAGAGAAACTAAAAGAAAATATTTAATACTTAATACCTCAATTGTTTTTAAACAATCAGCATTATGGTAGAAGCCTGAAGAGGTCATCCCTGGAAATAATCCAGCTGGTGAACTCCTTCTGGATATCACCTTTACAAAAGCAGTGCCATTTCCTCATAAGGTGGGTGTACTTATTTATTGTATCATTAAAGCTGTTTTCTTTCAGACAGCCTTTAAATATCTTCCCTGGGGATTTGTCAGGCTGGGCAGCAAGACAAGTAGAACACCCAAAATTTAAGAGCTCAACTGTGCTGTACATAAACCACTTAACATTTCAAAGATGACAAAAGTGGTACATATCCAATTTGTTTCCAGTAGGAAAGAAATAACTGGTGAGTAGTACGCTGAGTCCATCACAAGGGACAAGCCATGCTATGGTGACTCCTCTTCTTCAGGTAAGAGCAGGGCCCTGCTCTGTGTTGTATCTACAAGCTGTGATTTTGGACCCTTCACTCTGTTTGCCATGGCTCCAGAGAGGCCAAGACTGATGTTCCAAAATCCTATGCTCTATAGCTCCCATGGGTTCTTACTGCTGCTATTTTTCATTACTGCTGCAAACCTCCCCCCTGCCCTGCTCACAGGGCTTGAATTTTGGTGTTATGTATCTGTAATGTAGCTGCCCAGAGCTCAAAGAGTGGTGCTGTTCATGATTCACTGCCCCCAGGTGACAGCAGAGTCACACCTGGCACGGGTTCTTCCTCTTCTGGGTTACTCAGACTCTTTTCATACTGGGATGCCACCTTGGGTTTTGAAATTTGCTTTCCATAGGCCTTTAGCTGGATTAAACTCAGTTGCTGCCAAATTAGCAGAGGTTCAGCTGCAGAGCTTATTGGTGCATAGGAGAAGATTCCCTGGATTTCAGCAGGTCATAGATCCAGCCTATAGGAGGGAGTTCAGCAAATTGTGTACTCTGACACTCCCTGTTATGAGGAACAACAGTGATCATCCTTGGCTGAAGCCAAATACTTTAGGATCTCAGTCCCAAGGGTAAATTATGTCTTTGTTGGGTTAAATGTCTGGTCCAGCATTTGGTGCAAGATATTTGGTTGGTTCTGAAGGGTTACCAGCTTGCCTGGAGCATTATTCCTGCAGGGCCTTTCAGATAGCAGTGGAGTTTCTCCAGATTTAGGCTTGTGAAAGGCAAATCCAGATCTGATGCCCAGGACAAAATTCCATTGCCATCCCCACCTCCGAGGCCTGAGGCTTCATCTCAGCAGGTCGTGACAATAAAAGTCCTCCCCTGTTTGGCCATACCAAATTGCCTGGCTGCTTTCCTCACAGGATGGAACACAGAAATGCAGAGAAGCTGTCTGAAAAAGCCTGCAAGAGGAAAGAAGGGAATCAGGTCCCACACTGGCAAATCCAGCCAGCATGCCAGACCCTCACAAGAGAGAACTGCTCAGAAAAACAGGGGAAGAGGCATGCACAGAGACAAGACCAGAAACATAATTATCTGTGTTTTTCATGAATAAAACATGGCAGTCCTCACAGAGAGAGGGTGAGGTAATAAGGATAGTAATAATAATAATAATAATAATCTGTTTGGTCTGTTTCTTCTGGGCTTGGGGGCTCATTTTGCAAGTGGTTATTTGTAGAGCTGGAGCTGCTGCCTCGCAGCTCACACTGCTCAGACTTATGTTCTGCTTCTCTCTCTGCCAGCAGCCTGGGATTGCAAGTGCTCCTGACTCAGCAGTAATTGCATGACCCTGAAGGTGAGCTGGAGCAGGAAGGATCCTTCCTAGGGGCCAGATCAAATGCTGGCTGCCTCCAGTGGAAGTCAGCTTTCTTGCAGGACCCAGCAAGGGCTGTACCTGCCTGTGGAGAACCAAAGAAGATTTAGGCTTGAACAGAAGCCCAGTAGCCACCAAAGTAAAATTGAGCCATCACAAAGGCATTAAAGAGAGGCCACATCTGTGTTGAGTCAGTCCTGCTGGTGCTTCCAGACTGAAGAGTCCAAAAGGGCTGAGCTAGCAGAAGATTAGATCTGCACCCAGAGCACTTTGTGAGTGCAGAAATTCCAGTGAGCTGCCCTCAAACAGGCAAGCACAGCAATGGCAAACAAGGGGCAGCAGAGACCCTGTGCTGCTGCAGACACGTGCTCCTTGGGAGGGACTCCCCACTGAGGTGTGTGACCTTGTGTCTTGGTTTGAAAAGAAGGTGTCTGCTAGGGAAGGCAGGAGCCTCTTGTGAAATGGAAAAATGTAAACCTCCTCCCTCTGAATTATGATGTTGAAACTAAAAGGCTCTCAGGCAAAGATATGGGAATATCAGTTCTTTACTAGGAAAATTAAAATACAAATACAATAGTACAAACAAATAACAACAACAAACCACTGACAGAGTCAGAATACAGCCTGACACCCTGTTGGTCAGTGTGTGGGTAGCAGTCCAATTGAATGGTGGCTGCCGTCCTCATGGAGTGACAGGTGTGGTTCTGTTGAAGCAGTGATCCTGTAGGAAATTACATTCATTTCCTCTGATTTCCAGTGCTGGTGTGGATGGGCCTTGGTCTTCCTCTAGGAATCCAGTGGGAAAAGGCTGTCTCTGGTGTTGCAGTCTCAGATTATATCCAGGTAGGAATGCTTGGTTCCTCCCTCTGGGCAGAGCATCGCACAATGGAATGGTGTAATTTTATCAGTCGTTCAGTGAGACTTAGTGGGGGATTGGTTGTGAAAGAGATAAATAAGCTACTCAATTAACTGCCCACCTTTAACAGATGGTAACTGAATACACACCCAGCTAAACCTAAGACACCTTGGTGAAGAAGCAGCCTGTGACAACTGGGTGTCTTTGCAGAGCAATACTCCTCTCCCCCCTGCTTCTATCTAGTAACAGAAAAATAGAGATGGGGCAACAGCTGGAAAAGATCCTGATGTTGGTGTTAGAAAGCCCTTGGGAATGACAGAGAAAGGATCTGGGTGGGCTACCTGCCTGACCTGGCACCACCGTCCAGCAAATGGAGATGGATTGGCAGGACCTTGGGTGAGGGATACCTGACTGCAGCCAGACCGTGAGCTTCTGCCAAGCTGGGGCTCCAGTGCAGATCTGCAGGTCTGTGCACACCAGGGAGCCTCTGCATCAGTTTAAGGTGGGATATGAGGCAGGAATTTCTATCAGCCTTGCAACAGCTTCTTACAGCAACTTCTCACAGGTCTCTGAAGAAGACTCCAGCCTCTGTCTTGAATCAGTCAAATAAGAACAGTGAAATTCTTGCCCAACAGTTTCAGTGACAAACTGTAGTTGATTTCCATGTAATTCACACATTAAAAGATACCAATAATAGTAAATATGTGAGTGGTAAGGCAGAAACAATGCTCTATCTGCATTTAACCCCTCCTGTGCAATGGGCTCTGGCAGGGTGTTGCAATACCTTTTTGAATCCCTCCTCCACTCAAACAAATTCTGAGTAAGTCTTATTTTCCCAGGCATTTGTGTATATTAATTACAGTTTTCTAAATAAATCCATTTGTTTACAGAGCATGGAAATGCTTTCGCCAAACCTGGACTTTTAAAATAATGTAAAACGCATAAAAAATTAATCTTTGTGGGTATTCCTGTGTCATTTCTTTTGGGAAAAAATGTAACTACAAAGCATTTTATTTTTAAATAAATAAATCAATAACTACAAATATTCAGGCTTTTCCCACAACCCACCTTTCTTCTCAGAAAGAGTTTAAATGACTGAATGCTATGTGCTTTCCACAAAATAGAGGGATTTCAGTAATACCATTAATAGACATTTAACTTTAACAAGTGCCACTATAAACATTTTTCTGAAATTCACCAGGGAACCAGGATTTTATCACTTTAGGAGCACTGCTTGGCTCTGTGGTGTGCTATGATGCTGGATAATGATCTAATAGGCTTCACTGACAGCAAGCTGGCACCCTGCCATAGGCATGCGAAACCACCTTCCAGCCTGGAGCATGAGAAAACCTGCAAATAATGCCTCCTGATTTCCCAGCTAACAGAACAGCGTGGAGTAATGTGGCTGCAGCCATCTCGTGCAAATAAGACATGAAGTAAAGTGCCTGAACCTGAACATTATTACTGATGGTTGATTTTGTCACTCTAGTCACCCAGAACTGTAACTGGGGTGTTGATTCTTTGTTCCACCTGCAAAATGAATGAAGGTTCACCTATAATTTAATTAAAAATACACTGGTTCAATGCTGCTTTTTGGTTGTCCTTTGATTAGTAGTATTTCCCATTTGAAAAAAACCCCTAACATCTGAAGTAATGTTATATGTAGTGACATTTTCTTCTTAATTTTTGTAAGTGTAATAGTTTCTGTGAAATTCTTCATGAAGAGGGGATATTTCAATTTACTTTTATTCCAGTTTTATTTGGAGACATTTCATTCAGCTCATGAAGGTATTTTCTGTCATAGTAGATCAAAAGAGGAAGAACAATATTAACTGAATTTGTCATCATTTTACCCTTACTCTCAGGTCTGTAATACTCTGTGAGACTTACTTATCTTCATTTTCAGGGCTTCTGATGGAAATTTCCCTTTGAAAGTGGGTCATATGAGTAGTGACTTTCTTACTTGTCACTTGCAGTGTCTGATTCAAATCAAAACAACAAAGAAGAATTTTTCCTTGAAAATTGTCAAGAAAAATACAAGCTCTCCTTAATCTGTTACAAAGGCACTCTGCTAGCTTTGCAGACTTTGGAGTCCTGCTCTTCCAGGCTGGCCCCATAACAACAAACTCTCTTCTCTTGTCAAGAGAAGCAGCAGGAACCTGGCTCCAGCCTCACCAGTCCTGGTAGTAGAACCAAGCAAAACCATACTCTGACCTGTGAATGTGGACAGCCAGCTCTACAAACACAAAAGAAGAAGACAGTTTTTGTTGAAGAATGATCATTCTGATTGCTTGCAGCACACATCTTTCATATGGTTTGGAGTTTTTTCCTAATAGTCCTAACAATAGCATCATGTAAGTCTTCTTTATATTAAGCTTATTTGTAAATCTAATAAACTGAAAAGGAAAAAGAAAGCAAAGCAATAAAAATTAAGAAAACTAGCAATTAGGAAAATAGGAAGAAGAGATATGAATAGAAATATTTATCTGGGAGCTAGAAAAAGAGGGAGATAATTGATAGTCTTAATTTACTAATAAAATAAGATTTCTGATTATGAAACAAGAAACCTCTGGCTATTTTAGTACAGATGTAATTTTCATGGCTGAAAGCATCCTTTTTCCTTTTGTCTCACATTATTTGAGGCTAAAATTTAGCAAATTCAGTCAAAATACTTCTGTAGCCAGTGGGCAAACACCCACCAGATGAGTTTTGACAGTGACTGTGCCAGATACATTAAGCTTACAGGGAACAGACTAGTCCTAATCAGTCACCCAACATCTCTGAGCTTGTCTTTTCCACCTGAGAGAATACAATAAGCATTTCAGTCTCCTCTGACATCATTTCACAGTGACTTTTCAGTCACAATTACACCACCTGGGTAATTTTTTATTTTAGTAAATAATAAGGATCAGGATAAGCAAGCATGTAAGATTTCAAGTAAATATTTCAAAGGCCAGTGCTGTGGCTGCTGCAGATTATAGCCACATTCCTAAGTTCTTTAATGACAGTTTTCATTCACAGAAGATAAGCATGAGAATATATATGACATTCTTCTGAGTGCTAAGAAAATCTCTGTATTGATTCTTCAGTATACATGAGATTTTTATCATTCAAGCTTAAGAAACTGATAGGAAGGCTCCTACAGCAACATGCTCCCATCCACCCACTTGGCACTTAAACAGTAATAGGTCCTTTGCTGACAAGTAGTAATCTTCTTCTCCCCATGGCATCTCTGCCAGAGCTCATCACTGGAGCACACAGGTGCTTATTTTGAATGGGGGAAAAAAAAAAAAAAAAGAAGAAGAAGAAGAAAATGGATTTTATTAAACTCTTTTTTCCTGGGCCCCAACCAAGCACATGAGATGTATACCTCAGAAGCTATGGAAAATTTTGACAGATAAGAGACAATTTCCCTCCCCCACAATCCTCGCTGCAGCTGTACTCTGCAGCACAGAGAGTGCAGCCTGGGCTGAAAGCCTTGTGCTCACCAGAGCCCTGGCACAATCCCCATGGCCCCTGGGGGAGTTTTGCCCAGGAATGCAGGAACTCACCCTAGCAGTGTTAGAGCATCCCCACTGCCTCTAGAGCTTGTTTATGGAGCTGCCTTTCCTGTGCCTTAGCTCGCAGTGGCAAGAAAAATGTCCTGCTGGGAAAGAGCAAGCTAAGAGTATCTCTCTTGAGGGCCATGTGAGGTCTGGTGATCATTATGAAGACATCAAATGGAAGTGTTTTAGAAACATGACTGTTCCACAGCCACGGGTGAGCGACAGGAGCCCTGTGCTTCCTGGAATGATGGTCTTGTGGGTGTTGCACTCTTTCCTGACATCTCAAAGGCAGTGTGCAAGTCCTTTGTGATGGGGAACATTTTCAGCTCATAGTCACAGGCAACAGCTCCAGTGTTAAAGACAACAAACCAACAGAATGACAGTGATCTTTAATGAGATTTTCTGTGGTTAAATTTTTTGTAGTCCAACAAAATTTGGAACAAAAGAGAATGAAAAATCAGACCAGTCAAGTCGTCTCAGGGCATCTGATGTACCACAAGGCATTTTAGATTTTCTTACATAATTTTATTGTCAAGCACAGCATGATGTTAGGCATGTACATATGTAACACTGGGACTTCCTGTTCCCAGGTTCATTGCTCCATTAACTAGTGAAATCATTCATACATTAAGAGAGAAAAAGGAGATATTAAGGATTATTAAGGATTAGAGGTGGACTAAAGCAAAATTTAAGCTCAAACTCCATTTTAAACCTACAAGTCAAATCTTTCTCTCTTCCTGGTCAAATCCAAGTGTCTTGGGTTCTGACAACTGTAGTATCTGGCTGCACACCCTCACTGTTAAGTTTGGGAGGATCTGTAGCTGCATGGGTGGTGTGCTCCTGTCTGGAAAGAAATATCCATCCAGGGTTCTAGTGGAGCCTTGTTCTCTGGTATAAAATCTATTTGACAATTTAAGATGCCCAGGCTGTTGCTCAGCTGTCCCATCAGCAGAGAGGGAAGATGTAATTTTAGGCAGCAGCTAATTCCCAGCTCTCACCTACCAATTAATCTACCACAGACCTCTTGCTTGCAGCCTTGCTTTCAGAAAAGGGCTGCCAGTTTTTCTGCCTTTTTGTAATACCTCCCTGAGGAGCAATCTAACGTGACAAAGGATTTTTCAGGCCCACTAACATAGCATCTTTAGTGGGGATATATGAAGCAGTAACCTCAGCTGTATTCCCAAAATTTTCTTCAGAGCTAAAGGTTTTGGTAGTTTGATTGCATAATATCCCTGTCCCTGTCTGCCTTTCTGTACAGCAGGCAAGAAGATGAATAAGCAGCATCATCTCTGTTCAACTCTGGAGCCAAAACCAGGGGCAAGAAAACTACCCCCAAGACATCCACAGCACAGTTGTCTGTAGGAAAGCAACTAAGGAGAGCTAGAGCAATGCAGGTCTGTAGCACCTTGCACTGCAGAAGATGGAAGGTTGCCAGAGAAGTCCTGGAAGAGCTTGAGGGGAAGCATTGTGCTCTGGAGAGGAATGAGAGTTGTCAGCAGGGGCAGGAGGAAGAGCCTTCCTTGCCTTGCTGCTGGGGACAGTGGTGGGAACAGCAGTAGGGATGGCTGCAGGGACATTCTGGGATCAATCAGCAGGGGAAATCCAGGAGTCTACCATTGCTCTGCTGTGCCATCTGTGATGCTGAGGAAACCCTCCAGTCCTGCCAATGCAGATGTTGTGCTGGAGCAGCAAATACCCCCACAGCAGCTGGAGTCCAGTGTGGCCTCCCACGTGAGCCAGTGCTAACTTGTGGGCTCCCAGCCCTCCTCCAGCCAGGTTCCCTCTCTGCTGCCATGGCTAGTCCATTGTCCCGTGCAGCTGTTGCCAGGCAGCCCATCCTGTTAAGGAAATCCCCATGCTGAGTGGTTTGGGATCAGGATGTCCCCCTGAGATCAAGGTGCCCCTGCCAGTGCCTTTTTGTAGGAGTCCTGAAATCCTGCAGCAAGCAGAGCCTGTGTCCGAAGGAGAGCTGTTTGGCTCACTGCTCATTCATCATCAGAAAGACATATGTTCACTGCTGTCACACTGAATGAAGCATGAGGAGCCATCAGGGTCCGTGCAACCACCCCCTGCCTACTTTGCCAGCTGGGGGATGCTAGACACGGTGTGCTACTGGGTGTGGATGCAGAATGAGATCCTGAGGAGGATGCAGAATGAGGAGCTGCTGAGTGGAGACCTCATTTCTGATCACTGGGGAGTTTCACGCTCCATCAGTACCACAACCTTGTGCACAGATGAAATATTATGCGGTGCAAGAACCCCTTCATGATATAAATCAAGGCAAGGAAGTTTGAACAAAGCCCTTTCTGTACTCCTGCCCAACAGCCCCACTGCTTCACAGGGTGAATGCCACAAACTGAACTTCATGACTGCAGCCTTTTGCTAAAAGATGAATTTCATGCTTTTCCCAGGCTGGCTGTGGACTCATTTGTGGGGCTGTCAGAAAGCTAACCTTTTCCTGTTAATCTGTTCTCCATCTTAATAAGGGTACAACAAAGCAGAAGCACTCTTAGACTTAAAACCAAGAATACATTAAGAGGCAGAGTATAAACTGCCTTTCTGCAGAGGCAGTGAACATCCAGCACTGATAATGGTATTGAAAGTGGGGATTAGGCAGCAAAGCGCTGAGGGAGCCAGCATATGGCAGCCCATTGACCTATCCCATATGCAGCAGCTATTGTTCCCTCCCCACTGTCCCACAGCAGCCTACTCATGCTTTTTTTTGTAACATGAGGGCCAGGGCCAAGGCTGGGATCTGCTAAGACTTGACATTTACACATGAATCGTGCAACACTGCTGCACAGAGAGCCAGGGGGACCTGTGCCACTAAGCAGTGTCCTGGTAATAAGACAAGGTAATAAGGCTCAGCAGAAAAAACAAGACCTGGAGCAGCACTGGGGAAGTTGCTCTGGGTATGCTGGTGGAGAGGGCCTTACAGCAGCACTTCCTGACTTCATGCTTTCTTGGGCAGGGCAGGGTGAGGTAGGGTCTGATTTAACTGCTGAAATGCTGAGGGTTTGGCATGATTGGCAGAGATTGTAGGAAATTAATTTCCAGACCTGCAGGCTTTTTCACTGAGCAGGAGAATACAGAAGTCTTTACCTTACAAAAAAAAGGAGAGCAGTTTCTGGTGTGGGCTTGCCCTCGTCTCTGAGAACCAGCCATAGTTCCTTCTTTGGCTCCTGGCTGAACGGTGAGAGGATCAATCGAAATCACGATCACAATCCCACAGGAGAAGAGGGTGGTTGCAAAGCCTGAACCAGCCTCTCACCCAGGACCCACTGGGCTGGAGTGTCTGGTGTGGAGCTGTCAGCTCTCACTCACTGTCAGGAGTCACTCGAAGAGTCCCAGCTGGCTGGGGCGCTGCTGCAGTGCCACAGGGTGCTGCGGTCCTGGGCTGGCCTGACCACAGGGCTCAGCCCTGGTCCTCCTCTGCCTCTCCAAAGCACGCAGCCCTCTCCCTTTGCCACCACAGCTCATACCCCTCGCTGATAACACTGGCCACAGGGAGTTGCACATCTCTCCTGATGGTGCTGTGGGCTGCCCCAAGCAGGGGGTTGAACTACAGCTGTTTCAGCTGCCCCTTCTAATTCCCAGGACTCCCCACAGCCACCAAATGGCAGGACTTGAGGTGACAGCAGCAGAGCAACAAAATCCAAACAGAGATGAACCCCATGAGCAGGCACATGCCTTTCATCAGAGAGCTATTTGCTCCTGCTCAACTGACTGGTAGCAAGAGACCTCATAGGCAGAATTGGATTCCACAAAATCCTCTATGAAAAATACATTAATATGTCCTGCTGCTTGTAATTGCTCCTGGCAGCTTTCACGATGCAGGACCACCAAAGGGCTCCCAGATTAATTTAAATGATACGGCTATTTTTAAATCCTACAAGCCATTAATCCCAAACATGTTTTTAGCCAGAACTCTACACATTTATTTGATTTCTATCTAAAGCCATAAACTTAGCCTTGCTCATTGATGAGATTTCAAAATTCTTCAGCCAAGTTTGAGCTACTAGGCATTTTAAGAGCTTTTGGAGCATGGTTTTTATTTGGAACCATCTTTGACTGAATTTTTCAGACAGTCTTTCATCACATACTGGGAGCCCCACTTTCCCCCTTATGCTCTCACAACTGTTAAGTACAAGGTCATGCACATCAAGGAAAGAAAATTTGTCCTCTTGTCATAAGATAATGTTAGTCATCATGATCTGAATTATTCTGTGAGTCACTGAATATTAGGATAAACAACTTCCCTATGCTTGTGGCTAAGCACAGAAGTGGGCTTCCAGGGTGGATGAGCAATCTTCATCTTCAGAAATATTTGAAATTTGACTGGACACTACCCTAGGCAACCTGGTCTCATTGGCCCTGCTTCGAGCAGCTTCATCAGCTGCAGGTTGAATCCCATGCTGCAAAGGCTTCTTTCCCAGGGGAGACAGAGAGCACAGGGATGGCACTTGCTTGCACGAAGCTCACACAGCATCACATGCACTACACAAGCCCTGTTTGGGGGGCAGAACGTGCTGGCTTGGCCAATACTCACAAGGTCATGCAGATTAAGCTGGAGCTCATACATGTCCCTTCTGTGCCCAGACTGCAGTGTACAGTGTGGTTATGATTTTCCTTGCTGAGGTCAAAGTGCAGTGTAGGAAAAGAAACACAGTGGGATTTTCTTAGTAAATTCCTGATGGAATTGGCTTAGAAAATTTTGAAAAAAGCAAGAAGAAGCATGTAGCAATCACTGTGATATTTTCTATTCTGTCTGCTTCAAAACTATCTTCTCACTGTGAGCCACAGTCTAGGCTGCCTAAACCATAATCCCTCACTTTCATTGTCTGACCTGCCTTTCCACCCCTTATCTTCCAAAAAGAAATTACATCTAATACAATCCAAATTAAGTCCCCAGCCTCCAGGCCACTTTGTGGGGGAAAGTGGCAGAGAGAGACTATTCCTGCTGCCCTCCATGCCATACGGTGCTGGCAGTGATGCTTGGCTACCACTGAGGATCAGCAGCACAGCATACCACAGGATACCACAGCAGGGGAGGGGTCTGCATTGCACAAAAGCAGGAGCTGCAGGCATCAGGAGCCACCCAGCAATGTGTACAGGATGCAAGTGAGAACAAGGAAACCTGATAAAAGCAGTGGGAAAGAGACTCTGCTTCACAGAAAGACAGTCACAAACTGTGGCCAGCAAAATACTCTCCTTCAAATCCTGGGGTTGAGAACAAGGCAAAGGCTGCTGAGGCTCCCCCAGCGCTGCGCTTCCTGGCTGGGGTGAGTGCAGGGAGCAAAGCCTTGATGTGATTTATCCATTACATACTGAATTAAGCCAAGGACCAGCCTGTCCTGTGAGCACCGAGGACCTGTCAGCAGCTGAAAGGGAGCATTGTGTGTCAGCTGCTGCTGTCAGAAACCGGGTCCGCAGTCAGCAGCCGTCTGCAGCAGCTCCTTTCTGGCAAGGAGCACTTAAATTGCTCACTCCTTTGGTGGCATGCAGACCCTTTTATCTTTGTCCTCCCCTTGCAGGGAGGGCTTTTCTCCAAGGTCTGTGCTGCAGGAGCCAGGGACGAAAGAGACTTCTTAATGGGAAAGAGGCAAGATCCCATCAGCAGAACAAGAGCAAGCGGGGCAGGGCCCTTGCTATGTGGCCTTAGAGAATGAGTGTGAAGGCAAGAAAAACAAACCCATGTTACAAATCCAGGCCTTTGGAGGGGTCACAGAAAGGTTTGGAAAACAACTGATCCCTTGAAAACTTTTTCTTTAGAAACAGCTGTGCTGAAGTTGTCATGTTTCTTTGGTTTTTGAATATTGGGACAGCAGATGAACGTGCTTGAGCCTCCAAATCACTATACTGGAGGTGGAATTGAGAAGAAGCTGCATGGATTTGCCCTTCTTTCACTACAGATTATACACTGTGTTAATTCAGATGATTCTTGTCAAGCCTGATGTGCACCATGAGCAGGACAAGAAGAACCAGGTCCTTGGGGACTATTTACTGGTGTCTCCTCTGTAGCTGGGTTGGTGCAACAGGCTGCACTGATAGGGAAGAGCACTGCCTGGAAAAAGAGATTAGTGGGGAGCCTTTATTCTTCCTGTAACTCCTTTGAACTAACAGAAGTCACACCACAGATTAGTTTGGAGCAGTTTTTTTACTTGACCATCATTAGAAAGGAAGGTTGCTCAGGTTTGAGACACTGCACTGAGACACAAAGACACTGCATCTTTTGTAATGCAAATGTGTTTTCCGCTTCAATAGGCTTCAGAGAATGATGGACAAAAAATCATTGTACAGAGATGTCTGTGGCTTCACTCTTATTCTTCTGTGATGTGCAACTTCAAAAGAAAGCATTTTAATTTGACAGATGGACACTTAATCATAAATAATAATGTACACTGCCTCTTAAGTCAAAAGCACGTCACCTCTGCACCTGTAGCCACTCTCCCTAACAAAGGAAGCCTCCCCTCTTCCAGATCACCCAGCCCATTTCTTTTTCCATCTCCCCAGAAAACGTTCCTGCCCTTCCAGGCAGATCCACCCAGCAGAGCCCTGCAAGTGTCTGTCACGGCTTGCATGGCAGGCTGCAGGGTGGTGAGAGATGTGTTTATTGGTGTGGGGTCCACTTCAGCAGCTTTGAAACTGCCCTGGAAACTGCTTGAACACATCTTGCCTTCTAATTGCCACAGATGGAGTAGGAAATGTTACTTTGAGTGTTAGGTGAAAGGCTTATCCTGAGTAGAAACACTATGATCTCCAAGCTACATCTGGTTTTAGCCTGTTTCCCTAAGCAAACAAGATTTATAGGATCAGGCTTTGTGAGTTCATCTGCCACTATCTACTGCCAATTGCTTTTCAACTCACTGGCCAGCCATTTTGACAGGACAGTGGAGTTTTAAAAGTTGTCATTTTTCTTCCAGGTTATGAAAATTAACTATGAAGCAATGGAAAAAATCCTGCCAGTGTTTCCTCAGGTAAAAGGCTGATAAACTGAGCACTAATAGACATCAGATAATTGTGCTAGGAAGGACGGAATTGAAAGGATGAAAGAGACTGTGAGGCAGACAACTGCAATTACTCCCTGGACCGCTACAAACACCTTCCCTTATGACTTACCTCTACAAGAAATTATTAGGAAAAAAAATTATTTCTTCCTACCACAGGCCCAGAAATAGTGGCTAAGTGTTCAAAAAAGCACCCATGCTGCCTAAAAAATTGTCCAGAGGCAGCATCCCAGAAGCCACTGGATGCTGAGAACTCTGGAGGGTTCACCCTGTAGAGGGAGGGGAGCCTCCCTGAAACTCAGCTTGAGCAAGGGAGGGAGCAGAGCTTCCCTGAAACACCCTGGCTGAGCAGTGCAAAACAGCCTGGGGACACTTGTCTCTGGCCAGCCAAAACACCTCACCATGTTCTTAATGGCCCTGTTGTGATACAGGCTCTATTGGAATATAAAGTGGTATGGGGACACTTTAAGGAATTGCAAGGTTTGGCTTGCTCTGAAGTCTTGGAGAGATTGATTTTTCATTTGGAGCACTTGCCTGCTAGTCATGGTCATTCCACAGAGGGAGCAGTGAAAGCCCTGGCCCTCACCAGAGGAAACCTGCCCACCCTATAGAGGAAAAAAGCCACACAGTGATGCTAAATACAGGTACCTGCAGACCCATTGTTTCCCATAGCTCTGCTCAGTGCCCCAGCAAAGACATAACTCAGTTTTCTCCCTCTTCAGAGCCTTTATTCTTTCTCTTGTTTCTGCCCCATTTGCAGGACATGAGCATCAGAAGGCACACAGGCACTGTCTCAGTAGCAGTGCCGGGACAGTGGTGGGGATGAGGGCACCTCAGCACTGGACTTACAAACTTGGTGGAAAAAGAGAACGCAAAATACTGTGCTCTGTCCTTCCCTTCTAGCACATTGCCCTGTGTTTTCTGTTGCTAAAAATTAGAAATGTAGTTCATTTTTCACCCACTGCTGTGGAAATTTTATACAGGTCATCACTACCAGACCATGGGATAGAAAAGGTTGTGTCTGGCATGCAGAGACCACAAGCCAGTGTTTGCTCATGTCCACCTGGCCAGGACCTCTGCTGTGTCTTGTCTCACATTTGAATAACGAGGCTCCCTGGGGCAGAGACAGCCTTCCAAGATTGTGCTTGGCACAATGGAGCTGCAGTTGGGACTGGGTGTTGCAACAATAATAGAGAATATAGTGATGCTAAATTAAGTTGATACAAACATGACAAACAGAAGAAGAATGGGACTAATACAGGGTCTGTGTGCAGCACCAGGGAAAAAAAGGAGGCTTTTTCATGTCAATATCTGCCCAGACCTGTACATGCAGGCTCTGCTCCTGTCCTTCCCTTCAGAAGTCATTTAGCTTCTGAGAGTTTCCACAGATGGACAACATACACTTTCATAAGGCTGAATTTGCAGCCAAGTGGTGAGGCAGTGACAACCAGAGAAATTTAGGCTATGGATTGAGAAGGATCTGTGAAGCCAGCTTCAACCCAGAGCTGAGATTCATTTCGGAAGGGACTAAAAACCACATGATTTGTGCTTGCAAGAAGCCTTGTTTCTGGTTTTAAAGGATTTAATTCAAGTCTGGGTCATGTTTTCTAGGCAGTCTGGAGATATTCCAGGGGATTCAATTTGTGATATTAGTGCTCAGTTAATACTGGGGGTATGTGTCCAGCAGACAGGAAGCACCCTGTAACATGTCGGGTCTGTGTTTAGAAACAGACTGAGGAGATTTAAAAATTCTGTGGATTTGCCTGCTTTTGAAGTCAAATCAAGTCGAGCCAAAAAACTTTGAATGCAATCTGTAAAACCATTTCAGGGCTTTGTATTACTGTCATGAGCTTAAGGCAAGCCCAGGAATAGCTCTTCCTCAAAGTGACAGGCTGCTGCAGGCAGGCTTTGGCTCCAAAAATGTCCTAACCAAGCACGTACACTTCTGTAACTTTAGGAGAAATTCGGATTTGCTTCCCGATGGAGACTCAGTTCAACAGGGTCTGGGAATTCTTGTAAACTCTTCCTGGAGTGACACCTGCAGCAATGCCTCTCCTCTTTACCCTCCTGCTGCCCTGAGGGGGAAAACACCATTTTACCTGTTCCCTTTGCAAATGTGAACAACACGTGCACAGCAGGAGTGGCAAATCGGTGACAAATAGTAGCCTGGGTGGAGCACCATGTCCACATGCACAATGCTTCATCACTGCAAAGACACTTGCTCCTCTCACAGCTGATCCAAGCCCTGGCATCACATGGCTGGTGGGGACACAAGCCATGGGGATCTGCTGGACAAGGGACAGTGGGACTCATGGCAATGCCAGCCCGAGGGCATGGGGCTGCAGAGGTGGTTTTAACTTGTCCTGGTGGCCTTTTGTATTGAGCTCCCCCAAGGCAGAAAGGCCCTTAGCACAGCTGCTGTATTCCTGGACTAGAGTGAGGGACTGCAGGGAGCTTCCCTCGCTGTAGGGGCTGCAGCCCACATGCCTCCCTCCCACATGCCTGGTGACACCACCATCCTTCAGGTCACCAACAGAGATGGGGCCTTGCAGCAGTGCTCTTGCATAGCTGGGCAATGGCACTGAGGGCTACTTACACCCCATTAGCCCCTCTGGGCTGGACAACAAAAGGAGGTTCTTTGTTGTCTCCCTTTGTGTTTTGTGTCACAGACCTTATGTTACATTGCTACGCATTCAGACTCTTATGCTGAGTGTGGTGGAGAGGAGCAGTGGGAATGACACAAGAGCAGGAGAGGAGGAGGCATCCCCCAACAATGCAGCACACAACATGGTCCTCATCATCCAGCTCCCTCTCATCTCCCTTTCTCCTTCTCTTTCTCACACATGCACAGAGAGGTTGATATCTGGTTAAAAAAAAAAAAAGAAGAGTAATTTAAAACACACACTTTGCAGCAAACCAGTGTTCAGTGTAAACAAAGCATTAAACTGAAAAGATCCATATGCACTCGTTATCAGTTATTGCATTTTTTTTTTTAAGAAGGAAATCTAATACATTTAAAATAAACCCATAGCATGAAATAAAATAAACTATGGTCTTGGTTAATTTGGTTTGATTTTTTAATTTAATGAGGAAAAGAGCTCTCTGATAAAGTAATCCTTTCAGAAGGAAAGTCCTGTGCAATGGTGAACATGTCAGCCACATGTTGAGGGAAGATTAAAGCCTAGCAAGACTCTCTTTCCCACAGTTTTCGAAGCCTTGCAATATGCCTGTGCTTAGGATAGCCCAGAACATCCTCCTGGACCAGACCTCCCACAGCTCTTTGCAAAGAAGCCCTGTAAAAACGACTGACAAGTCCACAACACTTCGGAGTGGAGGAGACCTGGTACGACCTGTGCACAGACAGCCTTCAGGGTTTTGATACAACAAAATTTTATAGTGAATTTTACAAAGGAGCCAATGGCTGCTAACACCATAAATCCTACCAAGAGCGGGAGGAAGAGATTTACCTTTCAAAGACTGATCTGACCATTTTTCATTTTAAAAGTTCCTTAATGATGTGGCTGGCACCAACATGTTACCCACATCCCTTTTGTTGCACTTTTATCCAGTGCCACAACCGGTGTAGGAGAGAAGAGAATCGCATATGTAGATTAGTTATCAGCCATAGATAAATTACATAATTCTCCACTTATTTTTTACAAACTTATTTTCTGTTTAGCATCAGTTCAGGTATTTTATGTCCTGATGTGGAGCCTCCTAGCTAGGCCTGAGCAAAAGCAGCCTTACCACAGAGCATCTCATTGTCGGCCCACAGCACCTGCACTGGACAATGGAGCAGCTGCAACCCGGGCTCCTCAGCTTCTGCTGCTGGAATTGCATCCAGCAGGGTGCCTGGGAGCAATGGGAGCCAGGCTGCTGGCAGGCTGCACTGCTGCTCCATTTGCCAGGGCTTCCAACCCGTGGCACATGTTGGCTTTTCAGCAGAAACCAACCTGGAGGCACGATGGAAAGCACAGTACTGTAGAGCATCACAGTTCTGGGCTCTTTAGGAGGGGGCACACCCATCCCAGAGGTAATCTACTGATGATCAAAGAAATCACTTCTAACCCACTGTCTTGCAGCTCATACATATATTGGGCAGCAGGAAGAGAAGTTTCCCTTTAAACCCAATAGCAGTAGCCTGTCATCCAAAACCCAACTCCCAATATTTGATATGTGGTTTTGAATTCTGCATTTACAGTTACATAAAATCTTAAAATATGCTAATATGCTCTGATTAGCAGAATTTTTTGCTTTCTGGTGAGAGGCTAAGGACTAACTGACAAGCTGTAAAGTCCAGACCTAATTCTTGCCTGCCTTGGAGTTCAGCTGTACTTCTGCTTGTGGCAGACTCTTGCATAGCTGTTGCACAGGTCCATCTCATAGCTGAGGTGCAGGAGATGGAGGAGATGTCCTCTGCTCTGAGAATAACCAGGGAAGGCTGCAGGCACAGCCCAGTGCTGCTCTGCTAGAATGGGTCGTTTGTGAACGTTTGTGACATGATGCAGTTCAGAAAGCAATGGGCATATGGAGTACAGAGTTATGGATATGAGATATCCACATATATGGATACAGATACAGACACAAATACAGAGGCAGTTCTGACACACTAGCAACCAAAAAGGTGGGAAGTCTTTAGGAGACAGAAGGAGTCAGGATGGAGCAGATTTTTTTTTTTAGCCCAGATGAGCTATCCAGTCCATCTCATCGCATGAGCCTTTAAATTTTACTTTTTGATTTTTAGTATGCAGTCAGAGCCAGCAGTGTCAACTGTGTTTTGTGGAAAATGGGAGCAATGAGGAAGATAGAAAGCAGGGAAGTGGAAGGTTTCAATATTGTCACAGAGTTAAATGTTTTGATTTGTCAGGAACAGCCTTTTAATGTGACTGTTTTTTAAGGGTTATTATCTCTACTGTAAAATGTCATTAACTAAAAAGGTAAAAATTTACACAAAATGCTTCAGTCAAACTAAAATGTTTTTTGACATCTTTCATGAAGAACTGTGGGGATATATTTTTTTTACCTGGAATAAATTGAAATGCTGAAGTCCTGAACTCCAGTGACGTGAAGTATCTCTCCTTTTCACAACATTCTGCTATCCATGGAGCTCTGTAACCTTTGGAGCATGGAAAACAATAACTGGGAAGGTAAGAGGAGGTGTCCCAGTCTGATGGCTGGATGGAGGTGAGTGGGAAGGGAGAGACCACTCCAGACTGAGGGCCAGGGCAAAGGAGTCCTGTTCCTGCCTTCAGTGTAGGTGTTAAAAATGGGACCACACTCCCAGTATTATAATAAAAAGGAAGGCTTAAAGCAAGGGGCATGCCTGTGGGCTGAGCAGGATTGTTCCTGTCGAGGATGCTGCAGTGCTGGTGCTGGGTCTTCTGAGCAGCGATGTTCCAGGTGGAGTGGCACAGATTCACTGGGTCGGATGCCCCTTTTTTATCCTGTTTTTTGTCCCTTTGGATTGGTTTGGTTTTGGATCCTTCATTTGCATGAATATTTAGGGTGCTTGATTGGCCCATTACAGTTCTGTCCAGGCTGGCTCGTTTCACTGGAGGGGGTCGTGCATTTTACTTAGGTGTATTATGGTATGTAGAGTTCCATATTTCTGACAACTACCCCTTTAAACCCCTTTTACCATAACTAAACTACAGTACACGCTCAACAATTATCAACTATTTTGCAACAGATTCTAACCTATTTTTAACAGTAGGCAGCTGCCCATCCCTCCGTGCCTGCTTGCCCCTGCCTGCAGAGGCAGCAATAACACTGTATTTCTGTGATTAAGGGCCTCAGGAGACACTGGTGAAGGGTTATGGAATAATCCTGCAAGGAAAGTTTTGTCACTGCCTGATACCAGTTCTGTAGCACTGACCAGTTCTGTAGCACTGCTGCAAAAAGCAGCAGTAAGAGTGGGAGTTTCTGGTTTAATATCTGGGGGCAGAGGTTTGCCTCTGGCCTCAGCACAGAAAATACTTTTACAGAGCACTGGTGGAAGTGGGCAGAGCTCCTGCTCCTGCTGCCTGGGAATCTTGTGTGTGAACGCAAGGAGGGAGTGTAAACACAGACTCCCACCCCATGTAATAAATAAGAGGGCAGTTTCCCCTTGCCCTGGTGACTGTAGGGCTGCCTGGCCCTGTGAGATCTGCATGTTCTTTCTCATGGCTTGAGGAAGTGTATAACCCCATCCTGAAAGAAAGTGGTTTCTTATGGAAAGTCTAAAGATCCCCACCCTGGATTTTGCACGTGGCTAAAATGGTTGTCCTGACAGATGCTAGCAATTAGCCATGGAGAGGAAGCCTGCCACAGGGGCCAAGGGCTGTGGAAGCTACCCTGGAACTTTGGGGTGCATGGACCATGTCAGTGGCCACTGCATAATTCTGGATTAGACCTGGAGCAGGGCTGGAGCAGGCAGAGGAAAACTGCCCCTCTGACACCCCTAAGTAAAATCTGAAAAAGGAGTGCCCAACCAACACTCCCATTTCTCTCCTCCTCCTCCCCTTCTGACCCACATGTTGCCCTTGGGGCAGGAGTAGTACCAGGGCCTCAAGAGGAGCAGTTAGGGCTTGAGCATCCCATGCTGGTGAGGGTATTCCAGGTCAGGTGTCTGCACTGGTTTTGTCTGAGATGTGAGAGCTCCATAAACCTCAAATGTGGAGCTCTTCCCCAGCCTCCTGCCTTGCCTTCCTTTTTAGAGGGTAAAGAAAGGGAAAAAGAGGAGAGGCTGACCCTCCTGACTTTGTTTCAGGCTATTCTCCCAAAACTGGGTGTTCTTGTGTCCTTCGAAAAGGGTGTTCTTTAAAACTGGATGTCCTCATGTCCAGTTATGGAAATCATGTCTTTTTGAAAATAATAAAAGCAAAGAAAGACATAAGTTTTGGGGTAGAGGGACTATTTCCTGGCTTCCCTCTTCCCCCCCCCCCCCCCCCCCCGCCCGTGCAGTATGCCCAGCTCACAGGCTATTAAAGGAATTTAGATTAGTCTATTCCCTGGTCAATGCTTTCAAAAATACAAGGAGGGTTTCATCATCCCTGTGGGGAGGCAGATCACCCAACCCAAGGCAGAATTTCCCTTGAAGAAGACAGAAATTACAGTCATTCTATGAAGTTCACCAGGGACCTCATTATTGTTAATTATTTTAAATGGAAGATGTTGGATACTCCTGTGATGGGGAAAAGGCATCAAGAGAGAAAAGGAAAGAAAACACAATAAGCCTGGGAGAGACAGAGATTTCCCAGCAGGGCTATTTGAAGGGATCTGGAAATCCCCTCTCAGCTTCCCTCAACTAGGAAAGGCAGGGAACAGATTGAGGGAGCAGCTCCTGACAGCTCTGCTGTGCTGTTAAATCTTTCTGTCTCATTGCTTTATTTGCAAGCTAACTTTTGTCTGAGGCAGAGATCCCAGACCAAATTATCTTTAGTGCTTGTCACATCATTCAAAACTTTTCTTCCCCCCCCTTCCCCGACTTAGTTGCAAATTCTGAACAAAGGAGGGCACTTTGAGATGGAAATGATGCAATACTCACTCCACCTGCAGATGGTAACCCCCATCTGCCATTTCCAGTCACACCAAAGCCCTGCAGAGGAATATGCCTGAAGGTGTGCTGTGGAGGAGGGTGCAGGTACAGGAGCATCCTTCTGTCTCTCACTTCAGTGAATAGGAACTTGCCTCTTTTTATGGACCCATTTGCAGGTGCTAACTGCATTAGCATAGCCCAGCAGGAGATTTCATCAGGAACAGTAGTAATAAGATAGGACTAATGGGTTCAAACTCAAAAGAGTGGAAATTTAGGTCAGATACACAGATACCTCTTTACTGTGAGGGTGGTGAGGCACTGGCACAGGTTGCTCAGGGAAGCTGTGGATGCCCCATCCCTGGCAGTGTACAAAGTCAGGTTGGATGGGGCATTGAGCAGCCTGGTCTTGTGGAAGGTGTCCCTGCCCGTGGCAGAGGGTTAGAACTAGATGATCTTCTAGGGCCCTTCCAACCCAAACCATTTCATGATTCTATTCTATGATTTGTCATCTTCAAGAATACTAAATGTTTTAAGGTTTGCAGAAAAATAATGGTCATGAGGGATTTGGCATGTATTTAGCATGGATGACACAATAATTAATTAAACTTTAGCTAAAGGAAAAGTTAAAAGTCTAAAGTTAAAGAGACTTAGTTGTATGCTTCATTCCCACCAGGAGTGTGAGAATTCCCTGAAAACCACAGTGGAAAATAAGGGAGGGATATTCCTCCCCAACATATGTACTTAACTTTGATATGTGTGTGCATCTCTCAAAAGAAAGAAGGGTGATCCTGCAGCAGGATTTGGGAATGGGAAATGCAAGCTGCAAAATTCAAGTGATGATTCCCAAGGATCCAAGCTGAAGGGATGCTCATGGCAGGCAGTGACATAGGTTTGACTGTGGGTCACCCATGAAACAAACATTCATGTCTGAATTACAAACCTTGTCTCTAACAACAGGGGGAGAGGAGAGCAAATTTCACCCCATTAACATTTATTTAATGAAAGATAGTAACCAAATAGGTGCACTTTCAGAAGTAGTTCAGGGCACCTTCTGTTTCACATGCATTTCTCTACAAATCACCTGCCAGAGCTGTGCTTGGTGGATCATAACTGAACATGTCACATGGATTTCTAAAAGCCTTATCCCTGGAAAGGGACAACTATGAGATGCAAGTAAAAAGTCTGGCTGTAGAACTGTCAGAAAGACTCCACAGAATAAAGCTTTAAGAATTAATCCTGCAGTATGTTATACATTTAGATCCAGTGTTGAAAACATTAACCCTACAGAAGGTTACAGGCAGTAACAGGCAAAAGCTACCAAGAAGCATCTTGTTGAAATCTCTGATTGAAGCAGAAACTAAAGTTAGTTTCAGAAGCCATTTGAAAAAGAGAACTGGAAGTAAGAAGCAGACACTTGTGCTAGAACCTTCATTAAACAGGATGAGCTTTTAGGTTTGTGCTTATTTTAATTACACCTGTAGTTTTTTTGCTTTCAGATCTTTTCAGTAAGTATGTTCTGACATAGACACAATGCAATCTGACATTTAAAACAAAAGGATGGTGCCAAACCTATTTGCAGCTTATAAGAAGTTTTGTTATTATATAAAAAAGAACCTATGCATATCTGGGAGGTAGAAAATCTATATTATTATTACTTTGCTAAAATTATGTACAGTCTTATCTTTGACATTTTTGAAAGATTGTTTGTATCTCGAAAGAAGACAGATGTTTCTGAAGGAAATGTATTTCTGAAGGGTGATGGAAAATTGTAACTGAACTAGCTTTGCTGCTTGTGGGAGTTCTTAGAAAATGGGAATATGAAGCAGATATACTCCCAAAGACTGGAACTCTGACAATTATGAAATTGCTTTTGAGAATAACCAGATAAAGGCAACAAGAAGCCTATCTGTGCCATCTTGTTTCTCTACTACCCACCTGTTTTCATGCCTCTCATTATATGTTCCTGAAAAAGCAAGGCTGAGAAATTGTCCTAGAAAGAGAGCATTGTAATAAGACATAGCTTTTGCTCATTCTAGCACTTGGAAATTGTGTTTTGATTTACTATGTGTGGTTTGGCAAATCTGTTTTTGCAAGCTGCAGGCAATTGTGTGTAGAAATCATGCTCCAAACACAATGAGCACAGAGGCCTCTGATGGGGTCCTCAGCGACCACTGTGAATGGAGCCAGTAAAAGAGAATGCCAAAGGAAACATTTGTATTACAGTCCAGGAGGAACCAGACCTTGGTTTTATCAGTCTCCTTGGTCTTCTGTGATGGAAACTTCTAAATGTGCTCATCATTAAGTCAAGGTAAACACACTCTGTATCCCCACGCCAGAAAATAAAGACTGTGTGCTGGCAGATCTACAGCCCTCGACTGTCAGCATCCTTGATACATGGCTCAGCCTCTTCTCCAGGGGAAAGGAAAGCTCATGCCAGCTGCACAGTAGCTCATGCTGCACAGGCCAGAGCAGTGCCCAGGAGAGCAGTGACTTGGTGCCTCTCACACTGACCTCACAGGAAACTGGAAATCATCACATTATGAACTCTGCTAAAACAGTCTATGGTCTCAACCTCATCATGCACAGCAGGTATTCACGGGCCCTACAGCCATCCTCACTCCTGGCACCATTTCTGCTTGCCCATTGAGGCTGGACCAGTGAAGGAAACAGCCCTGGGTGGGGGCTCAGGAAATGTATGCAATGCTTTTTGATTTGCTGCCTGTCTGGAAATTATTGGAGGGTGTATGAGCAGAGCAGCCCATGTGCCCCAGCAAGCCAGGCATGAGCAAATCCCACATCCCCACATTAGAAATGACGTGGATGGATAGTTTTCCCAAGCTCCAGCCAGTCCCAAAGAACAGGACCTGCCATGGCACAGCATATTTATGGAAGGGGAAAATTCCTCTCTCTGCAGGTCAAGGCCCATGCAACATTCAAATCCCACTGAAGTGTATCCTGATCAAAGACCCTGCGACAGCATTTCAGCTTGCTGTGGGAGATACACTGAGAAAAGCCATGCACCAAGTTTCATACTGAGATGCTCACTGATGATGATGCTGACACAGGAGTCTGTCCTCGATCCTAGCAGGTTCCAGGGTGATTATTCATGTGGGTGAGGTTGCTCATGTGTATATGTGGGAATGGGGTCTTTGACTGGTGCCACTTAGCAGAGTTTTTCTCACAGACTTGACTAGGATTTTACTCCTAAATCTCCTTAATGATCCCAATACACTCCCACATTCTGCTTCTCAGGGCTAAGCAGAGCAAAAATGAAGGGGCAAGGAAGCCACAAATGCCAGAGGCTCAGCAAGGCAATTCGGGCACTAGACTACAATCCTAAGTAGCAGCAATGACTTTTTATGCTCCTGTATTTCCTATTCTCATAGTTAAAGGTTATGGCTGTACTTTTTAGATAAGAAATTGCTGGATTTTGTACAGAAGCACAGAACCACCAGCTGAACTGAGTCTCAGCAGTCCCTGTGAAGTGCATTAAACATTAGGTCATCCTTAGCATTGCCAGTCCCTGGGAATGTCTGGGTGTTGATGTTACCCATGGTCCTGAACACAGAGCTGTGCCTTGCAATGTGGGCAAAACCAAAGTGTGCATCAGCCTCCCCTTGAGTGCTTATCCACATCATTACCACTGCACAACAGCAGGATCATTGCAAGCAAAAGGTCTTTGTGACAAATCCAAAAGAAGAGGCGCTTGTAAGCAGACCAATGAGCCTTCTGAAAGGTTGGGAAAATGCCACAAAAATGTTGCGTGAAACACACAGGTGCTGAACTCCCTTTTGCAGAAAGCCCCTGTGTACGTGAATAACTTTACCTGTGGAAGCGGGGCTGCTGCCAAGCGGACGCATCCTCCAAACACGGCGCCCTGCGCGGCTCTGCGAGGTGTGGGCTGTGTGAGGCTGAGGGAGGAAGCTGCTCACACGCCCCCGGCAATCTGTCATCCCTGGGTTCAGGCTGCTGTGAACGAGTGCCAGCACCACACACATTTAATTAACCTTTCTACAAGTTGTAAGATGAGCCATCTCTGTTCGCCGCGAGATTTATTTTCGGCGCTGCACGACAGCAATGGAAAATAGACACTGCAATACAACAGGAAAGGGAGCAAATATTGGCAACACAGCTCCATTAGGGAAGTTGGTTTAGCACAATGTAGTGCTCTGATTCTTTTACAGTGTCCTCTAGCAAATTCATTCTGTTTCTCATACATCAAGGTTCCTGGAAAGTCCTTATGTCATACTCATTTCTCCTCAGCACACGTGGGAAATGCTCCCAGGGCCCACAAAGCAGAACTGCAGCGTCAGAGATTCGCAGATGTTTCGCCTGCACCATATGGCGCGTTCCCCACCGTTCCCCGCAGAGCGGCTTCTCGTGCTGAAAGTCAATGTTTTCCCCACACATGGGAAAACCAAATGGAGAGGCTATAAAAGGAAAAAAGGAAGAACAAAACACCAACAAATCCAAGCAAACTGGTCTGAAAAAGCATGCCATAAAGTGAGTAAGCAGACTTGGCTAACTTTGGGCACACCAGTGTAAAAAGCTGAGTGTACACTCTTCAGTGTGCACTGCGAATTTAAAGCATGGATTAGGAGTACATTAGATGATATGCTAAGTTGTATCCCAGCCACATGCTATTGTCAGCTTCTACTCCAGCATTCAGGCACTTAACCACAGAGGGCTCTGGAGAAATGGCTTTTTATAACTGTGTTTTGTCAGAAATATGGAATATTGTCAGCACAGCTTGCAAATATCATTACTGGGAAACAAAGAGTATTTCTACATCATCTGTCATTTAAATTCACCCAGTACACCTTTCATTTCAATCCACCCAATACAGTAAGAATCAATCCATTTGAAATTGTAAAAAAAAACCAAACAGAAAACCAATTAATTAAGACAATATAGAATTTTCTAAGACCTCAGCCTTTGTGACCTAACTATGTCTGTCAATCATATAGATATGTTCAAAAAGATTTTCTAAGACAGCAATGTCAATAAGACATCTATGGTAAATCCTGTTTGACCTTTCTGGGGGCAATGTACCCAGCTCCCAGCTCCTGCTGTGCAAGCCATCCCCAGGAGACATATCCAGCCTTGCTTTGCCCATCCCTTTGGGCACACTCTAACAGCTTTTCATAAATGTATTCCTGCTGCTAGAAATAGCCCTCTAGGGCAGGATGCAAAGAGCATCAGCTCCAGTCACAGCTACAAGCTGAGTGTAAAAAGCAGCTCAAACTACTTCCTCCAGCTCCTGGGTTTTCCTTTGAGAATGTGCCATCCACAAACTGATCTATTCACGAATCAGCCCAAACTTGTTGAAGCAGAGAAATTTGGCTAGGAGCAGAAGACACAGGCCCATCTGAAAGCCTGTGGAGCTGCAACTGTGCCATATGACATGGAATTGTGATGTGGGATTTTTCTGGTGGGGAGGTAAAGCCCTTCAGACCCTAAGGAGATTTGGACCTGATGAGATCACAGATGCTTCATATATCTCCTGAAAATATGGCAAAATAACCATTAAGGAAAACACTCCTAATTGAAAGCTGCACCTGTACACAGTAAAATATACGTATACATGGTTCTCCAGCCCGTGCAAATAGAAAATCCACTGAGACTCACTGCATATATAGACTCTAATCACCAGATCCTTTATGTGTAGGCACATCTTTTACACAGGACATCACACAGACTTCAGAGGCACAAGTCATGCAGGTTTGAGATAATGCCCCATTGCTGCTGGTGTGAACAAGTCAAAGGCAGCAAATAACATTTTGAGGCCAGCTTTCGGGCATCCCAGGCTGAATCAAAATGCCTGAATCATCTCATCTCACATTTTCACTGTTGTCAGCCTCCAGCCTCCACTTCAGAGCCAACAGAGTGACTCTGGTGCAAAAGCAGAGCGATAGTCAAGCCCCCAGGCCCCCCACGCACACACTATCGGAGGGAACTGGTACCAGGCTCTGCTGTGTAAACAGCCAGGGCAAAGGAGAAGGAGGTGGTGGTGGGGTTAAATATCTGCTCTCTTTTACGAGACCACCTACAAAATGTTGCAAAGACCCTGCAACAAAAATAATCTGCCATGATTCCAGTGTTAGGCAAAATATAAACAATTTAAGTGCTCTGTTAAAGAGAACATCTGGGGAGTTGTGAGCTGCACAGATGTTTTCACAAGTTGTTTTTTAAGGAATAGTAACCCTGCTAAGCTTTCTGCCTCTTCCATCTTGTCTCTCTCAACTGTGTTTATCAAGCCAAGATATAAACACATTAAAAAACCTTTAGAGGGCCAGCTCATGCTGTATTATTAATTTGGAATTGACTGAGGGTTGACAGCTGGCTTCAGTTTGACCCCTGGTTCTTTTAAAGTCACTCCATGCAAATAATTAACCAGTTTATCTGCTGATTGGCTTTAACATGCATAAATACACACACACACACAGAGACACACACATATATGTATATATACACACACAGATATGTATGAAGCAGTTTGCTAGAAATGACCATTCAAACTTTGCACTGGGATCATACAGGCTGGCCTAGGGCCCTGCCTGGGCAGCCAGGAGAGTGGTCACAGTTCTGAGAGTCCTTGAGGAAGGCAGGTACTAGATAGAAGAATCAAGGCAAGGAAGGTTTATTGTTTGGAGAAGAACAAGGGAATATCGCATAAGGCAGTTTTTATTTTAGCATCAAGCTCCTGCAAGAGGGAAAGAAGTTAGGTTTCTTAGATTAAAAAAAAATAGATTTTTAGAAAATAATCTGGTTTTTTTCTTAATTCTGTAAAAAACCCCAAACAACTGACTGTGATTTAAATATAAAAAGTGAATTAGAAAGGCTAATTGGAGGAGCAAATGTACCTATTCCTTGAAATACATGAGAAAATAAATTTGCCCACTGGGTCATTAGGTAGCAGAGCAATTCAATAAAACAGTAATCTTACAGCAGAATAGGTATTTGATCCCTTTAAATGCTGGTCTTTTCCAGAGAGGGGGCTGGAGATGCTTACTGCACCCAGCTAATAAAAAATAATGCACCAGGAGAACCTGAGGTGTTGAAAGAGGAGATGCTGAAGCAAATTAATAAACTCAGTATTGTATGTCACTGGGCCCAGATGGTAAATACCAACAAGAACTGAGTGAAGAGCTGGAAACCTCACAAAGCCCTGCCCTTCACTAAACCCAGTTTGTGTCTTGGAGGGCTGGCAAGCAGTTGAGGCTGTGCCCATGTCTTCAAGCCAGCCCATGTCTCTAAATGGGGAAAGTCTGGCCCAGTGGGCTCTACCTCCTCCCAGCTCATCTGGTTGGGTACAGTTGGGTCTGTTGCTGGAATACCAAGATTTTCTACCCAGGTCACTGAGCCAGCCAGCAGTGTGGCAGCCAGGGATGGTGGAAAAGCTGCTCACAGACAGTGTAGGGGGTAGGAGTCATGATCTCATTGGCCCTACCATCTCACCAGCAGAGTGAGGGAAAACAGGGAATTTCCTTTGCCAAACCAGAGGTGCAGTCAAGACCTCAGGGTTGGTGGCTGTATTGGGTGTAAGTTGATACCACCAGGGACATAGTCACATCCACGGGATAATGGGACCTCAAACAAATGTGAAAATGCCTGGCAGTGACACTGGCAAGACTGAGAGATGGAAAAGTCAAGAGAAGACTTAAAAAATACAAATGTGAAAAGCACTTGCAATGCTTTATGGTATTTCACTACTGGTGATGCAAAAGTGCTACTAGAAACATTATCAAGAGGGTCTTCTCTTTTGTTTAATGGCATTTGTATTATAGAATCATAGAATGTCCTGAGTTGGAAGGAATGTATAAGGATTACTGAGTCCAGCCCCTGGGTCTGCACAGGATCATCCCCAAGAGTCACACCAAATGCCTGAGAGTATTGCCCAAATGCTTTTTGAACTCTGTCAGGCTGATGCTGTGACCACTTCCCTGGGGAGCCTTTTCAAGTGCCCAACTACCCTCTGAGAGAAGAACCTTTCTCTGATATCCAACCAAAACCTCCCCTGATACACCATCATGCCATTCTCTAAGATCCTCTCCCTGGTCACCAGAATTTTCTGGTTTTTTCCTTTTATAGTACTGTTTCATAAAACAAGGACTGATCAGACCATTACAGGATTTTGAATAGTGTAACTTGGAAAAATTCAACAAATAAACTTGCAATAAGAAAGACAGCATCTAGCTGTTCACTAGCTGTTCACCTCTCTGCCCCTCCTTGGTTGAGAGCTTCCTAGGATATCAGCTTGGTGAAGATTTTTACCTGTCCCTGGGGAAGGGAGAAGCCTTCGCTATGTGGCCAACTTAAATAAATATGATTTTGTGCCTTTGCTGGACACTGACTTATTTGGGATGTAAAATGGTACCTCTGGAGAATCAAGGCACCAAAATAAGCATATTAATAAATAAATAACAATGTTTAATATACACTGTGTAAATAGAATATTTTTTTATAGCCTCAGCCTGCCTTACCATGTGACCAGAAGTTACCCTTTGCAGCCTGGGCGCTATTACAGTCTAAAAGAGGTAGCAACCACCATTAAACCATTAATATGTGCTCTAAGATGGATCTTGAATTCCCTGCTTCTCTGGGTGAGAGAAGCCATGGGGAAACTCTTGCTGTGCAGAAGTGCTGCCAGCTTTCTACATTTCAGCAAGTGACTCCTCAGCACTGCAGAATGCAACTTCCAGCCCCCTGTTTTTCTGTGGCTGGCCAGAGACAAGAGGCACTTGGGAGCATAAAGCTTAACCTGCAAAGGCCAGGTAGCTCTCAGCTTCCTGGGCAAAGCCCCAGCTGGCAGTGGTGTGATGGCAGTGATCACCCACAGGCTGAGGGGATGCAGAGTGGAGCAGGAAGGACAGAGCCAGGAGGCACGGGAGGGGGAAATGCCTGACCCCCTGCCGCAGCAGGGACGTGTTCCCCCTGGGTGCTGCACAGCCAGGCTGTGCCTGTTGTGTTCTCACCATGGACACCTGGAGCCTCCTTGATAGAACCTTCCCAGCATAAGTCATGTTTAACACAGCCCTCAAAACAAACCCCTTGTTTTATGCCAGAGTGCCTGAGGCCTGAGGACTGCGCTCCTGTCTGCTGGGCAGGTAAAGGAAGCCCCAAAACTGCTTTGCTGCTCTTTAATAAACAATTTGTCAGAGCGTCAAGGAACCTCTAAAATCTGGGTATTTCTCTCCTGCTGTTTTTTCTATCTCAAAATCCCAGTGCAATCACAGTGAATTGGAGATTGCAGGACATTCCTTAGCTCTGCATCATGGCCTAGTGAAAAAGGGATTTGCCCATCTCTCTGCCCCCTTTGTTATTTTATTCTGAGGTAGGTTATGCAGTTTTGCAGTTACCCTGGCGCAAAGCAAAGCAGGATCAGAGACTAAACTAGTAAGATTTATTTATGGTGATGAAGATCATTTATCCCCAGAGACATCGAGCAGTGGGACCTTGGTTGGCTGAGACCTGTGGCCCTCCTGACAAATTTAAAGAAACCCACACAATTTGATCAAGTTTCATCAGGCATCTTGGACTTGTTCTGTGAATATTCAAAGAAGTCACTGAATGACCCAGATCTCCTTGTTAGCAGGGTCCTTTGCATATTTTATGTGGCTGGGTTTGCTTGCATTAATCTTTTCTATCAGCCTTGTATAGAGAGGTCAGGTCTTAGCATCACTGACCATGGACAGTTCCTTTTGCAGAACCTGGATGGATTCAGTTCAGTTTAGTTTTGCACCAGGGACAGGGATGGGGACTTTGTAGAAACCCCAGTGAACTGACTTCTGAGGTTTTGTATCTGGCAATTGGGGGACAGATCTACCCGAGTGCATCCAGTGGAGTGATACCTTTTCCACCTGAGGGATCACATTGTGCTTGGTCTGGGCCACATGCTTTCTGCCCCCCAGCTTTAGAGTGGTTCCAGCTAGCTTGTGAATTTCTGTGTCCCTGGGGCCTGTGGGAAGATGCAGAGAAATGTATTTCTCTCTTTAAATTGCAACCATTTACAGAAAGGGACTGTGCAATTGTTTGTGCCATGCCGAGTACAAAAAGGGCCCAGAGCTGAGGGTTGGTGCTGGGGGCTGCTGCCACCACGGGAGCAGCAACTGGTGGCAGCAAACAATAGCCTTTGTCTGCTAACAACAGCTTGAGATGGGGACAAGCAGCTCGGCTTCTTGTCTCACTTTCCTTTTAGGAACACAGAGCAAAAGAGATCCGTTTAAGGGGAGTGGGGAGGACAAAATAATTTGGGAAAAACATGATTCAAAGTTCTCAATGTTGCTCCCTCATTCTACTTTTTAATTGTGTAAGTTAACTGATTGGAAAATCTGATTCCCACTAGAGCCATCAGCTTATTGCTTTCAGGCAGCTCTGTCCTTCACCTTCCAAAAAGCAGGTGCCTCATCTAGCTTGAAGTATGCCCCTGAACCAATTTGTAGCTTGGCTCAAGGTGAATTCTTCAGGTAACTTTGCCAGTGCAGCAGGCTCTCAGGCCAGCAGCTCTGGATGTGTTAAAATGTTCGTGGAAGGTGATGGAAGCTCTGTTAAAAATCCTCTTTAAAATCCATTTGTGCTCCCAAGTCTATGAGACATCACGGCTCTGACCTCAGGGAGGCTGCATGATGGGTGAGATGGGAGGCAGTAGCTAACAGAGGAGAAAGGTGACATTTGCACTAATATCCCAGCAGTGCTATTTGCGGCAGTGCCGGAGCCCTCTGCTAGCACAGTTACATGATTTGCATAATAATCTGTGTGCTCCCCACTCCCACCAGAATCATTTATGGCTTAATTGGGTGTAGTAAAAGTGGAGGTATCAGCATGTTGCATCGTTAGTCTTCCAGCCACTTACTCCCTGTGGTGCCAGTCACAGCCCTCACTGTCCTCCAAGAGAAACCACCAGTGTGAAAATGTTCCCTGCTCCATGGGGATTCAAGCCAATGCATTCAGAGTGACTGGGGTTCAGGGGAAAGGGGTAAACAAGAGAGCAACCTGAATCTTTGCTCAAAACTCATCCCTGATATCAGGTTTGATTCCTCCTCTTCTTTTTATACAGCTTATACTTGCACTTTGCTTCTTCTACACCCCTTGTGGGGCTAACTAGACGGTCACTAGAAAATATAAAATAGTTTCTCTAACAAGCTTCTTGCCAGCTCTTCCCACTCTCTTTTCATGAGTACAGGGAGACAGACATCTTTCCTCATAAGCAGACCTCCTAAAGCCAGGAGTCAGTTCAGAACCTGATTGTGCCCGGTACTTTCTCTACAACCTTAAGAAATACCTTAAGCCCATCTCTAACCCATGGAAGCTGCAATGTTTTACTATGTTTCTTCTAAGAAAGATCCACGAAATCTATGAATGGAACCTACTGGTGATGCATAACTTTGAGGTCAGTCCAGCCCTAGATTGGGGGAAAGCTTGCAATCTGTTTCTCCAAACAGAAAGTAATCCATGCTATTGTTTTTTTTGATTCATCTTTCTTTTTAAAATACAACCACAAAACTTCCTGTGAATTTGAACCTAATCCTCAAAAGCCCCCATGTTTGCACAGCTGAGTAGAGACCCCACTGAAGATTAGTGGCATGTTTCAGGCAGACAACAAGCACTGACCAGAGGCTAGTCTCATCTGTGAAAAACACCTGCTTCTTTGAGACTCCCCTGCCTGCTGTGAGAAGAAGGGTAGGCAGCAAATCCAACTAAAAAGCACAAGTCAGGAAAGCTTTTTTCTCCTCTTGTAGCTGATTTTCACATGTGTTGTATATTACAAAGGATATGAGTTTGGTGTTTTCTTGTTCTTGATATGAAGTGGAATTTTTATGTATTATTTTTATTGGCCTCAGCGGATCCCCAGTTTTCAGCCAGGGCCCTGTTGTGTTAGTCACAGCACAAGGCAGAGCTCAAGAGCTTATTGTGACTGCAGGAGTAATGAATGAAGGATACCACTTTGATTTCAGCATGGGTTTTAATGCCCTGCTAAGGAGCTCCATTAATATTTGTAGCTGGGAAAGCCTTACACATGAGGCTTAGCCCAGCTAAAAGCAGAGGTAGTCTGATGCAGTCCAGGAACTGTTTTCCATTATATTTTCAGAAGGTGCCATATCAAAAAAAAGCAGCAACTTTCAGGCAGTGCCGGACAAGCAGCTCCGGGGCAAAGATGTGCTAAAAGAACCAGGCCAGAGCCCTTAAATTATTAAAACCATATTTTGCTGCTGTAACTTCAGAAACCAGCCTGCTCTCATGAGCTTGGGCCCTTTGCATGCTCAGTGCCCCATGGGCTTTGGGGTTTAGGGGGCTGTGAGGGATGTGCTGATGGGACATCAGTGTTTGCCCACAGGGACTGGGAGAAATAATGAAGTGGGATAACTCCATTGTTTGAGCTAAGAGAGGAGGGAACACCATAATGCTCACAAAAAGAGATAAAAATTTCAGCTGCTCTTTTCAGTGATAAGCACAGGCTGTTTCCTTCAGTAGGAAATGCCTGCAAAGTGCTTGAGAGGGCAGATGACTGTCGTGGCTGCCAACAGGACCAGGGGTTTAGGGAACCTACTTGGGAGGCACCTTTTTTTTTTTCCACATACTGTTTCTTGCTTTTATTTTGGGGATTCAGAGAGTTTAGTCACTGGCTGTTACTGCTGTGATCTGTGATCAGCTGGTGCATCTCCAGTCTCCTGGGAAAGGATTTCTAATGAGGATGGAAGCCCTGGGGCTACGATGTGAAACAGAGACTGCTGTAGCACAGAAGAGTAGATAAGATCAATAGGAAATTCAGATTTGCAACATGTTGGAAATATGACAGATTCCACACACACCCTGGGGAAAAGATTTTTAAATATTTTAAAGGAGTGGCAGAAAGACTACGTCTCATATAAATATATATATATGTAGGTATGTGCACAGGAGTAAGAAGGAATCTGCCACCTCACCTCTAAAATATTTGCTGAGGACTGTGGAAATCTTTACAAGGTTGGTCCAACTAAATCAACTTTGTTTTACTGCAGAAGACTTACTGGTGCTGACCCACAGCAAAAGAAGCCATGATAAGGAGTGGGAAACAGTTCACAGCAGAGCACTGCTGCAGAAACCACCACAGCCAACATGGCAGCTCTCTGCAGGGCTGCATCCCAGCTCCATCCCTGCACCAGCTGCATCCCTGGGCCAGCTGCAGCCGTTGTGGCTCCCAGGGGCTGCTGGATCAGTCAGAGAAGAGCATTTGGATCTTCCCTGTCACTTTACTCCCCCAGCATGTTACAGAGCACTTTGCAAGCCTGAAGTTGTAGGGTGAAATATCAAAGTATAAACAAGAAGTGAGGTGCAAGTTTTTATCAGCCAGGACAAATGATTGCTGAAAGCATCCACTGAAGGATGCTGTAAAACTGCCACCTATAAAATTCAGATCAGTAGATCTAAATCATCCCTAAAATTCAGCCACACATTACTCAAGCTGGTGGAGGAAAAACTGTTTTACAGAAATGGACTGACTATGTTATGTGATAGTCTCTCCCGAGCTGTTAGATCTGAAGTCTAATGCTATAATGTACCACAAACACCATGAGGAGCAATTCAGGTGTGGGCCTCTTATCACCCAGTGCATCAGCATCTGCTTTCTAGCTGCCTGCTGTGTTAAAGGTGCAAGAAACACCAGTACTTAATCTACTTGAAATGTATTTAAAGTCATGTTCATGCATTTTGTCACCTTCTGCAATGAGTTCATTCCTGCTGGTAGGGAAGCTGCATTCTGCCCAAATGCTGAGTGCAACTGTTACCCATAAATGCTTCTTTAGAAAGGTGTCCCCTTCTCACCAGAGCCCCATAGGAAGGACCCCTGAGGTTCTCTAAACTCCCACCTGACTGCAGCTCCAGCCCATTGCCATGTGCATGAGAAGAGGTGATTATCAGTTTGGAGATCCTCCTCTGGAAAAGATTGATTTTGACTTGCTGAGATCAGAGCATGCCCCTACAGAAGTGCTGGTTTTGGTATGAGAGGGGTGGAGCAAACGACTTTGCATCATTCCCTGATGTGAGCTGCAGATAACCTGGTACATCCCAAGGCAGGTGACCATCTTTCCACTCCCTCGCTGAGTGGGTACCTCCGTGGTGACACACCCAGTGACCACATTGCTGGGTGGAGAGCCCTCACTCTAGCTGAGGTCAGAGTGTTAGCCTGGATAACCCAGTGGGAAGGATATGAACTGTACATCACAGCCACCTTTGCCTGCTCAGCTCTGTCAGGAGCCCAGCCCCCTTCAGTGTTTGGTTTGGGGTTGGAAAGGTTGGTTCTGCAATTAACAGCAGCTGACGTAATTGTCATGATTGTGTTATTGCCAGCAAAGGGGCGAATGACTTCTGTAAGGCACACCACCAGCTCCAGCACGGGGAGAAGTGCTGCCAGCTCGCCTGGCCTGGCTCTCTGCTCCCAGAACTGAAAGCAGCATTCCCGGCAATGCTGGGCTCCTCTTCGGCTCCCAGCCAGCCACCCCAGCACGGCGCTCACACTTGGCAAGCGCTCTACACATGTCTGTCACATTTCCTAGCAGGAGCTGCAGGGATGTGTCCTGCAGCCCTGCAAGTTGAATACTAACTGCATCAGACAGTGTATTTGTAGCTAAAAATACCACTGAGCAATTTGCCAGAGAAAGGAGCCTGTTATCCCTGGCTGGCAGCCAGGTGACTTTGCCTCAATCACCACAGCTCAAGCTGTCGTGAGCAGTCCTTATGTAGAACCATTTCAAACATCAGAGCATGACAACGTTGCTGGCAGAGTTTAAACCCCTGAAAAATGGAAGCTCTGGATGCTAAATCCTGGCAGAGTGAAAAAAGGCCAAAACATGTTCCTTCATTGAGATGATAAAAGTGTGACCACCAGCCCAGCTTTACACATTTATGGTACAATCTCACACTGCAATCTCTGTTCTTTGAGAGTATCTGTGACTGAGGAAATATCAAGCTAGAAATCTCTGTTCTTTCATCAGTTTACTGTATGGTCATTGCTTGTCCCCTATATAGGTAATAGTTACAATACACGGCACTTTGGAATTTCAAAGCACCTCAATTAAGTTTCCTAACACAGTTGAGAAGCAGGACTAGGAATACACTCCCTCAGTTAATCATTAATGAGTTTGGAGCACACCATGTGTAGAGGTTAAAAATAACATTTTGTGAATATAATCTACGATCTTGATAATACAGGCAGAAACAACCTTATTCACTGCTGAGCAAAGACTCAATATTAGAACAAGTGTGAGGGTGCCTCCTACAACCCCACTGTTTCCCACCTTTAAAGCAATGGAACCATAGCTGCATAAGCATCTAAGAAGAATTAGGGAAAAGTTGCTACTTGTATCACCTTTCAGGCATAGAGAGAGAGAGAGTTCTCTTTATCTGCTATTTGCCTGCAAGCCACCTTCAGTGAGTCCCATTGACTGTTGCTCTCCTATTCTTCCATGCCTGCTTCTCCCAGCAGAGGTGGGCAGTGCTGGGGCAAGACAGAGCAGCCCTAGAAAGCTGGGTGGCCCAAGATCCTTTGAGACTTTCTGACTCTCAGAAGATTTCAGCTAATGTGTGAAGGCAAAGAGGACAGGACAGATTGTAGAGCCAGTGCAGTGCTTCCAGCTCTCATCATAAGTTGCAGCCCATTTTCCTCCAAGCTCTGTTTTTCCCAGGGAGTGGGTTATCCAAGTCTCTCCTCATTTGTAGAAACAGCAGTGCAGATTTAACTCACCCTAAAAAATAAGAATCATGGAAATTGTATATTCCTGGTACCTCCAGGACCAAAAAGGCAATTGAAAGGATACCTTGCTGTGCGATTTTCAAGCTGGTCTTGTGATGGTTTAGGAGTGTGACTTACATTGCTTTAAACACATGGCATTGGCAGTCCAACTTTCATTATCAAGATGAAGGCAGTTTTAATGTACAAATTGATTCACAGATGCACTGAAACTATTTTTCTTTATCCTGACCTCAGTGCCTATGCAGATGTAAATCCCCAGCTGTGAATCTATGGCACTTAATGATGGTACTTAATGTTCTTCCTTAATTGGGCTGGAACTTATCTCCTTCTGCAACAGCAGCAGCATCCACGACACAGTGGTTTGCATTTGTCTTGAGAAAAAATACCAGTATGGGAAGCAGTGAGCTGGGGGACTGGGTAAGTGTACTCTTGGTGGAGTGAGTTAATGTTTGATGGACAGGTGATGGAGTAGGCTAATATTTGAACATCTGGAGATTTAACTTCAAACACCCGCTGGGATTTGAGTCTGTTCTGATCTGTTATGGATGTTTGCCACGCCAAAGGATTTCTACACAACTAAGCAGACTCCAGCCAGGCTGCCAGTCTCTCTAGCTATCCCCATCTGGCTTGTAGAGGACAGCATGTACCTGGTGACCTCACAGTCCTGTCACAAACCCCAGGAGATTGTCCCAGGGCTGCTGTGACAGAAAATGTGACAGTGAATTGGCTCCAACATGTGAGAAAGTGGTAGATACAGCAATGCTGGGAATGAGCTGGGGGTCCCGGGTGTTCTGCTTCAGTGCCTTATTTCTAAAGTATTGGGTTTCTCTGGTTCGAGAAGGTAGATTGAAATAACAGTTTGGATGCGTCCTCCAAGGAAGGAATTAGCAGAGCTGCATGAGGAAGCTGCAAAGTGCTAGGCAGTGTTGCTCAGAGCAGAAAGGACTTTGGGATGGCAGTACTCTATTTGTTTTTCTCACTGTTTTTTGAGGAAAAAAAAAAAGATATGTTTTTATACAAAGATTTATAGGTGTACAATGTTTCTCCCTGAATTTGCATTTGTTTGATCTGTATTTCTTGGCTTCAGCACAAAGCCAATCTAGTTTATTCCACTTTCTGCACTCCATCTCTCTAGCTTTGATGAGCTTCAGTCATCAACAACCAAAGCTCCAGCTCACAGATATCTGTTTTCTCAGACCAAATGATCATAAAAACAGGCACATGCCTTCTGGGCTTTAGCGTCTTCTGGCCAATCTGTACCAGGAGAGCATGCCAGCTCACCAGCTCCTTACTCCTTGTATGGAGAGAGCCCCAAGATGTGCAGAGGTTTATTGGAGGGGTCTCTAGTGCAGCTTTCTGCAGGGAATACTGATGGAAAATAGTCTATTAAAAAAAAGTATTGGGGGGCAGTTTGCACTGGGGTGAGAAGGATGGGGTTGGGGATTTTTCTGTTTTTATGGTGATGCTGCACTTAAATGTGGCTTACTTAGAGAGCAGCATATGACCCATGTGTACCTTGTCACATCCGATAGATCTCATGCGAAAAGCTGAAAGCTCTCAATAGCAGCTGGGCCCCAGGGACCATAACAAAGTTGAACTGCATGAATTAAATGGCCAGGAGCAAAGCTCACAGCTCCCCTGACAGAGCCAGAACTCTGCCAAGAGTATGGGGCTGCCACAGTCCTCTCCTTCTCTTTCAGCATCCACAAGATCAGAACTTCTCAATATAACTCTCAGTGTTCCAGCAACTCCAGAGAAACTAAAATAGCTTGAACAAACACCATGTCTGACCCTTTGTCTTAAATATCTCACCCAGACTTGATTTTATAGACTGTCCCAGTCGTGACAGCGTCCTCATCTATCACAGTCAGGTTACTTCCCTCCTATCCTAAATCAAACAAGCCAAACTGAGGGCAGCTCCTTTGTGGAAGGCTTTCTTGGCTGGTTTTCCCCTCTTTCCTCCCTAATTGTTCATTAATGTACCTAAATGATTTAACCAAATAGAGGCTAGAGTTTCCCGTAAGGAAGGGAAGTTTGTTGGGAGGAGTGGGCAATCCACAGATGGATTTACCTATATCAGATTCTGGGTAAATATTTATTCTCCTTTCCCTTTTGTGCACCCTTCTCAGCCACAGGAACAATGACAGATCCTTGCCAGCCACAGGGCAGCAGGGAAATATTATTACTCCCATTTTACAAGTACACAAATAGGGCAAAGGTGACTTAATCTTGATCGCGGGAAAGTCAGTGGTGCTTTTACCACTGGTTCTGGGGGACTTTGAACAGGAGCAGCTGGAGTGAGCAGCTGGAGTAAACAGCCAGCACCAGCCTGGAAGTGGGCAGGAGCTGAGCTCTGGGGCTGCATCCCCAGGCATCCCAGGGAGTGCCACCGTCCTCACTCAGAGGGCTCAACCACCAATTACCTGAGTTGTGGTTCCTCTCTGGACTTCAGCCCCTCTGACTTACCTTGTGGAGGGGCTGGGAAGTTTCATTAATTCCCATTTGTAAAGCAGATTTAGAATGCTGCCTACAATGAATTCTTTGCAGCAAGAGCTGTGGCATTTAGCAAGATGAAGAGAAACACTCCCATGCCTTATCTTTTTTCTGGGTATTTTTGCAAAAGGGAAAAATTAATGTTAGATTTTATTACAACACAGCAGACTACAGCCACCCTTATTTCTCAGAATAATAATAATCGTAATGCATTACGTTAGGTTAGTCAGTAGTTTTCACTAATCCACAAGAAATGCACTGTTGACCTCTGAGGTAATTTTGGATCATGCTCAAGCCAAATAAAGGCAGATTTGTAGTTGCAGGTGAGAGATCCTCTGAAAAACCATAAATGTAACCATAATGTCCTCTGGTTTGATCTGAACTCAGCCTGGCCTTCATCAGTTTTTCTGGTGCTAGTCCAGAAGTAAGACAGATTAAAGATTTAAAGGCATTACACCAGGATGTGATGTAACTCAGCACAGAGTGCTGGCCTTGGGAAAACAGTTTGCAGTAAGTACCCAAGACAGCAAACCACGAACCACCCGTCCTGGATGGCATCTTGCTCCTTGGGGGATGTAACAGGCTGGACTGGAATAATTCATGGCATGAATGTGTCCAGTGATTAGAGAGACAAAGGAATGTGCCCTTCTACAGGGCTGAAAATGCCTTTGTGAAACGTTACACCTCATCTTCTGCCTCCTGAATGGGCAGAATAATGGTTTGTGTCTTTGGCAGATGATAAAAAAAGTCAAAAGAGAGAGAGCTGAGCCTGTAGGGGTGGTAGCAGTGCCCATGCCCATTCCATGACATGGAATGCTGCATTCCCAGAGAGCAGCTTAAAGCTCAGGCATCAGTGACCCTATGGCCTGGGCTCTGTGCAGCATCGTCTGCCATGTCAGCCCATGCTCTTTGGGCTCATTAGATATATATACCAAGGGTCTACTTACCCACACTGTAATCCCTTCCCTGAGTAAGGTCTGAACCCCTGTGCTAATCCTGAACCTTTAGAGAAAATATTCCTCAGCCTGTTATGACTGCAGGTCTGCCTGAGCTCTAATAAATCAGTGAGGTTCCAGTGGAGTAACACAAAGCTTGACGGAGTGCTGGGTAGGTAAATGTATATAAGAGGCAGTCCTGATCTTCCTTTAGCAGCCATTCATTATGGCCAGAGATGGGAATAGGAAACACCAGTCATTCTCGGATGCTGCTGTTTGCAACTCAGTCAGGAGCAGGCTGAAACCTGAAGACAGAGAGGAGAGAGCATTATGTAGTGGAGTGGGGAGATACATGAAGCTTAAAAACAACCTCCCCTTGAAATTAAGAGTTAATCCTTTGCCAGTTTAAGTATTTGGTCTGTGAAGTGACATCAGTCTGGTGAGGTATAAGCCCCACATTGTACAGGAGATTCGCAGGGGAAAACACATAGGCACACATCAGTAAATGGTGCCAGCCCTGAAGGGCAACAAATTGGCACCAGCCAGGCAGTAGCTCGACTCCTCTACTTGATGAGGCACTTGGGTTAAGTAGCAGTCAGCGGGGACTTTTGTATGGAAAACAGGTTTCCTGGCACTGCAGCTGGGGCAAGTTATCTGGAGTGGACCAGGGCACTGAGCTGAGGGGACTGCTGGGTCAGGGAGCAGGGAAGCAGCAAGGAGTCGGACTGCTCTGCTGCTGATTGTGCAAAGAAAAAGCTTGGGAAACCTCAGGAAATAACTTTTTCTGTTTATTAAACAGCTTGCAAAGAAGCTTAGTCAGCGTTTCTATAGCAACTTGACACCAGCAACATTGTGACTGTAATTATTAATAGGGAAGGAGAGGTGAGCACTGTGCTGGGTTTGAAAACGCTTTGTACAAAACTGCTTTCCAATCAGTGGTCAAACCATAGCCCCTGCTTCATTTAGGCAACAGCTCCTGGTGTCTTTCCTCCCTCAACAAATAATTTTCTTCTCAATGTGGTCTAAACCGAAGAACCTTCACTGCCCAGTGGGAACAAATCAGGAGCACAGGTACAGCCTGTCCTGAGGTCTGGGTGGCAGGTCCTTGCTGTGCCATGATGACTTCTTGGCACGCTGCTTTCCTGCACCGGGGTCACTGTGCTCCCGCCAGCACTGAAACAAAGCTCTGCAATGGCAGAGGCAGACATCCAGCTCAAAACCCTGGGGTTACCCTGTAATTACTTTTCCTGACATTCATTCAGGCTAGCCTCAGAGGCTCATATGGCCACTTTTGTACTGAAAAAATTGTTATCAATCAAGACAACTTGGTACTTTTCCTGACATAGAGGATTTGGATCTCCCCCTCTGCTCACTAAATTTTCACACTGGTGCCATTTGGTATGACTCTGCTATGGCTGGAGAGGTTCCACTTCCTCTGGACCTCCTTCATGACCATTTCTGCATTTGCACAGCATGGGACACCAAAGCTGAGTCAGTTGCTTGGGAGAATTTGGAGCCTGAAACCTCCTGAGGTCTTCTAGCAGATTTATGCTTAAAGTCTCTTTGAGCTAAGAAGGTGTTAGGCCCTCTCAGAAGTGCTCTCTCTCCCATCTGCTTTTTCACGTAAAAACTAGAGGTGCCAAAATCTGCTGAGAGGACTTTAGAGGAACGGCCAGGAAAGATGCTTGCAGCTATCCCTCAGGCTCCAGCACAGACAATGTTTCACAGATGTGCAGTCATGAGTATGGTTATAAACATTTTAAGACACACCTGCCAGATAGTTCTGGAGTTTTCTAATGAGAAAAACCTTCTGTAAATACCAAGGGGGGAAAAAAAATCAGGAAGATCATCATTTTATGGATTGATCCAGCAAATTTTCTTTCTCTCTCTCTGCAGTGAGTACAGACTGTCATCTCCACCCTCTTCAACAAACTCACTAACAATTATTTGGTTATGTAAAGCATAAATTATGAGAATATAAAAAGTTTGTTTCTGTCACACACATGCTCTTTTTTTTCAAAAAAAAAGGATCTGCACTTCCCTGGAGCTGTACACTGAACTGTGTGAGTATTTGGGTCCAGTGACCTAGGGTTGTAAGGAGGCAGAAGTCTGCCTCTAGCAGCTCATCCCCTGGCACAGCTCTCTTTGTCATAATGTGATGGAGAGAGGGCTCCTTCCCCCAGCATAATCCCCAATAGATCAGTCCACCTGTGCTTTTAATCACAGTGGAGTAGCCATCACACCTCTGGTGGCTGCAGGGAATAGAACTCCTTAATTTTCCTGGGTTTTGATTTGCTTATCCGTGAAACAGTGACAGTCCCTGCCAGGACATCCTCCTGGAGCCCTTCCCCTGGGCAAGCTCACACTGTGCTGAGGGCCAGCACAGGCCTCAGGGCTGGGGGAGCCCATCTGTGGGGATTTAAGTGTCACCAAGGTCTTCTGACAACTTTCATTATAACATCAGCAAAAAAGCCCAGAGATGCTTTAACCACAGCTGAAGTGGCTTGCATCCTGCTGGGCAGAGAAATGGGAAAATATAACATATAATGGGAAAATGCAAGGTTTGCTGCAGTAGAGCAGTGCTAGCACTGTAATTAAAAATAGTTTGGTACAACTACATCAGTCATGGAAGCAAATGAAAAACCTTTTATCTCCCTATCCTATGCTCTTCCTAGAGTTAATGTAACTACACAGGAAACCATGTGGTGCTGCTGATACAATTTTTCTCCATCAAGGAACAGGTTTGGACTATACTAGAAGGACAGTCTGGATTTTATTTGCTTAGGATGGAACTGTATATTCACTGGGACAGACCAGCAAGTCCTTTTCACCACAGACAAGTTCTAAAACTCCTGGCTCACACATTGTTAAAGTGAATAGTCTTAACATATATCCTCTCCCTTTTCATATGCATGTCCATGCTGCAAGGAGGAGGATGAGGAAAAAAGGGGTTGTGAACTCTTTCCAGCACCAAGCCCCTAGTCTGAGGTTAAAAACTTTCCATTCTACAGTAGAGGGTTATTTTTTTGATCTTTTTACTGTGTCCGGGCAAGTACTTAATGCTCTGTTCTCCAAGTGATGCCCTTCAGGGAGGCTTAGAAATCATCCAGCCTTTGCTGGACTTTGCTGCAGTCCTGCCAGCTGTGCCCATCCAGGCTATAGCACCCTTCCCAATGGGGCTTGGAAACCCAAAGAGTGAGTGCCCAGCTGCTCCTCACCTCCTTCTGGGGGAGAGGAGCCAATCCAGGAGCTGCTGCCCCGATACTCTGGGCCAAGGGGGGGCAAGAGGGCTTAAGGGAAACTCATGTGCCATGCTGGAGGTGCCAAAAGTGGGTCTGCACTCCTCTGAACAGCATCCCCCTGTGCCATCTCACACCAGTCCAGGTGGTCTTGAGCAGAGCTGAAGCCCTTTCAGCCACTATCTCCTTTCTCCACCCGCAGCTGACCTCAGCGTGGCCTGCTGCTGTGGAGGTGCACATCTTCCCCTGCTCACCCTCGCTCAGGGGCAGGGAGGCAGCCCCCACAGCAGCCCTGTTCTCACAAGGAAGCAGTGTCTAGACACAGATTAAGCAAACAGCTAAAGCACAAGTCCAGACACTGAACAAATCAAAAGGGAAAAAGAGCTCCCCAGCTCTGTCCATCACTGAGTCCTGTGAGATTTGGGGCAAGGAACTTCTTTAGGTCTTTGTCTTCCTCACCTGTCTAGTATGGGATAATATTTCCCTTTCTGGCAAGGTTATGGTCAGAGCAATTAGCATTTGAAAAGTGCTTTGAAATGGAAGATGCATTTGGAAAACTGAAGTTATTATTACTGTGATTGAGTGATTGGCTCTCAGGATAGGGAAGCATTTAACTTCTTTTTCCCCATGGGTGGAATAGCTGGGATAATACTGGGATTTCTTCAGATTTACCAATTATCCAAGCATCTAGTATGTATCAGGTATCTAAAACAGAACTCGGTTTGGATATTTATTCCATTAAATATTGGATTGCAAATTCATGAAATCCAAGCTATGCTGTTCAAGCAAATAAATCACATGACACTGGGACTCTTCCCCTACTGGCACCAGATCTCCTGGCACAGCTGCTCAAGGACAGGCATTTAAAATCTGTTTTCCATGACTCCTCACACAATATTTAAAAATGTACTCCAGGTTTCCCAGTAAAACAACCTCTTGCAAGAGTGTCCAGCAAGCAAAGTGCAGGTCCTGAAACAGGTACATGTAAAAAAAAAAAAAAATCAAATTAATGAGCTTTGTTTGTTCAGGCCATGATTCTGCAGGATACTCTTTTTAAAGTATTTGTTTGTAGTCTCGTGATTAATCCCAGTGAAGTGAGTGGAACTCTTTCCAGTCAGAATCAGTCAGATGCTTAAATACTCTGATATATAGAGAGCTTTCAAATATTATTTCATCAATTCACATGCTCTTGTCCTGTATTTTAAAGAATTCCTGTGTATTGTCTTCCCCTGTGCTCTAAATGACTTGAGTCTAGGCTGGAGAAACACCACCTCTGCTATCCATGAAGCACATATTAGTCTATTTAAAAAGTGTCACCTTTCCAAGTAACTTTAAAAAAAAATGACAGAGAGGAAAAAAAGAAAAGAAAATGTTAAGGGACACATTTTCAATACCTTAGTGCTCTGGGTTGTGGGGTTGGCAGTTCTTAGTTCCATGTCTCTCATTAACTTCTTCTGAAATCATCTGTCCACGTATGCAGCTGTGGCACCACATTCTGAAAATGCACTCCAAGAAAGAGTGGATTCTGCTTTCTTTTGGAAGCAGAGACAAGCTCCTGTGTAGACAGGGGTTGGGATTGATACAAAGATCACACATCCTGAGCCCTGCTCATTTTGATTTGGTGGAGTTGAGTGGTACTACCATGCAAGTGACTCCTGCATGTACACAAGACAAATTGTGCATATTTTATGTGATTAAGGATGTGATGCCAGTATCAAGCAGTTGTCGCTTAGAGAGAAGAATCCAGGTTAAATCAATCTACTAATCCAGATCCAGGAGTTTATTTTCTTTGACTGAGCCATAGAAAATCAGTCACCAGGCAGTCTTTACAGGATCAGCATGCTCCACCTCATTTAAGAGAGGCATTAAACATGCCATCATCAGGAGATATTTAGACTGGTTGACTGCAGGTGGCCTCACTGGCTGGGTGTGTGTCTTTTTGAGCCTTGGGGCAAGGTCCCCACCATAACCAACATGGGTGAAACCACACGCTCTGCAGCCACCAGCCCTCAGCCCCAGTCTGTACAACCCATGCTTGTGCGGAGCTGCAGAGCAGAAGCCAGCAGGAGGATTTGGTCAGGGTTAGTGTGATGGTATGCAGGGTCACTATCCCATATTTCCATCCCTGATATGATTGCAAAGGGTCCTTCAAAAGCAAGCCCAGAGGTATGGTTGCACAGCCAAGGGAAGGTGAAAGCCATGGGCACAGTGCCATGGCTACGTGCAGTAGCTGCTGTGCTCATGGGTTAAATCATGGCACAGGTGATGGGAGACTCCTTAGCTGGCTGAGCTACTTGACCTAACAGCAAGTGGATGCTCATGGGCATTCACCACAGAACAATGCACAGGATGGCAAGTCCAACTTGGGATGCTCAAGTTCTCAGCCCCTAAGCTTTTGCCTATTTTCATCTCCTTTCCCCACTAATTGTCTTCTGAAGGATTTGCAGGGAGTTAGTGCAGCTGTCTCCTGAATTGTATCTAGACTGGTGGCAGGAGAGACACTCTCGGTCCTGTATGAGTAGAAGCAAATGCCATCACCTGTCTGCAGCAGAGCAATGAGGTCTACAGGGCAAAAATCAATGTTACCTGCTGTCAGTTGTAGCCTGGAAGGTGCCCAGGCTAGCTCCTGTGTTGGCCCTGTCGTGGGAAGGCATCTGCACCATCCCAAATCTGTTTGGAGTAGCTAGCATAGCACAGGGACACCACAAAGTTCCCATCTCAAACATCATCAATTAAACCTCTCTTTTTAATTTTTCTTTCTGTTGTCTGATGTTGGACCTGAGCCCCTGTGAAATGTCCTCTCTGCCTAACCACGCTGCAGTGCTGAGCTGGATGGAAAGTTATGTGAACCCCAAAGCAATATGAATGGCTGCCTGAGACAGCTCCATCCCTGCTTAACCCATCCTCTCATCTTAGGGACACGTGCCTCCCATTTCATCCTCAAAGGCAAAGATAGGCAGCCCCACTGTAAACCTATTGCTCCTCTGTTCCTCTGACTCATGGCTTGGGCTGTGCATGCCAGGGTGTGTTTTCTTCCCTCTCCTCATGAAGCTTGCTTCCACTAGCAGTGACAGGACCACAAGTCTGTGCAGCCCCTGGAAGGTCCAGCTGCTCACTGTTAATGTTTAATGACAGCACTGCAAGTTGGGGATATTCTCAGACTCAATTTCAGGCTTCATACAAACTCTTTTCAGTAAACACTCAATCTACAGAATAAGTTACTAAGGAATACTGGTCCAGATTCAGGAGAGACTTACAGAAAACTTGGTGTAATTTAGGGCTTCCAAAGGCTTTTCTTCATCCAGACTAATTTTCTTTCACATATACAAAATTCACAGTCTCTTGCTCTGGAGGCTGTGCAGGAATAAATGTGCATGCAAAGTCCACAGCAAAGGGTTGGTGCTGAATGGGACACAAACACTTTCCCTGTCTCTCCCAGAGAGGCTGCTACTCTGTCAGCACAGTCCTGCACAAAGAATAATGTCAGATGATTTCTTAGAGTAAATTAATGCAGCTTCATATGTTAGGCCAACTGATATCAGCAGAGAATTCACACAGCTAATTTTCAACCTTCTCCAATTTCTCTTTGGCTCATGAAACCATTTCCTGCCCTGGTCCCTCTGACAGTCCCCTGGTTCTCCTTCAAGCATCTATCCAGTGGAGAGACAAAGCTAGACAAGAACTATGATCCTAAATGCTACTACTTACATGCTCAGCCAGGAGGAATAGTGGGTCAGTATGGCTCAGTCAAAAATTTGGACCCTTAGACCAAACTCTGCTTTCATTCTCAGTGTGAGTCTAAAGGTATTACAGCTCATGAAGAACATGATGCTTCCACTCTCTACTCCCACTTTAACCAAGGACTGATCCAAGATGCACATATTTTCTGTGGTTATTATTGTAACTCGCATCCAAGAAATACAATTGTAATTGAGATCCACTGTGTGGAAATTTTGAACTACACTGGCAAGAATATATACAAGTATTTGGCTATAATTGCCTTGCTGTTCAATGAGGACCTTGAAAGACTTTGAAAAGATCATTGCTTTGACTTCACAATTAAGGTGAGCTTTAGGAAAGCCTGTGTGCACAGGGTGGTGGGTTTGCCTAGTAACTAGGTGGATGTGGATGTGCATACTGCAAACTGAAAAGGGGCCAGACCAGTGCCTTCCAGGTGCAAAGACAAAATGGAAAAAAAAGCTGTCTGAGCCAAAAGGACAAGTTTGAAGCCTTTCCTGCTTTGTACCTTCCCTCCTCAAAACCCTGAAGACTATTAAATGCCTGCTGAGGTCTATTCCATCCCCAGCTGGGGATGGGGCTGAACAGTGACAATTTGAATATGATGGGAGAATATCAGGGCAGTGAAAAACCCCACCCTGGCAGGCTGTCAGCAACTGCAAGTGCGCCTGGCCCCACATTGCTCAGAAAGTCAGAACATTTGTTGTGCTCCTCATCATCACGAACAGGGTGGTCCTCCCCATATCCCTGCCAAGCTACTTTGAGTGATGGGAAGAGTTCCTTTCTTTTCCCATCACTGGAAGCATCACATGTGGAGCTGCACATGCCCAAAACCATGCTGCACTATTACAGAGCCAATCCAAGCTGTGATTGGAGATTGTGATTGTTCTGCTGGCTCTGGGACACACTGGGAGCATGCAAGATGGCCTCATCCTGCCTTTATATGGAGAGCAGGCAGCAAACTGCAAAGGTGTATTTCTGTCTTCCTGGAGACTGACACTTCAAAAGCCTGAGGTTTTTTTGGACAGAGCTCATAGGATCAAATCTGTACCTAGTGACAATTTTAGGTTACAATTAGGGAGAGATGAGAAATCATAGTGGAGAAGGAAGGAACTGGCAGGGGTTGGGCAGTGGGAGGCTGGCACTCTGGGACAGCTTCTGTGGATGATGATCTTCAGGCTTACTTTTGGCCCCAAATGAAGGTGTTGTTCTCTGCTGAAGATACAGAATATGTGCCCAAAATGTGCTGCTACTCCTAGTCTTCTTTTTCCTTCCCCCAATCCTGTCTGAAATTATCCCTTCTGCACTGTTAAAGTAGGAGTGTTGTCAGAGGCCACTGTAAGTAACCATAATAATCTGTAAGGGAATAGGTAGCTCTGATGTGCAAATGGGATTTAGGGAAGCCTCAGGAACGGGATAACATAACAGCGCTTAAGCTGAGTTTCAAATGGAACATAACGTTTCTTTTGACAAATGTCTGGGTTTGAACTTCTTTAAGCCTTCAGGGCTTTAGGAAGAGAATGTCAGTCTCCTGCAGAATAAATCCTTAATAATTTTGGCTTTCATTTAGGAAGAGGGGAAAAAAGGTCTAAGTAGAGAAGAAGCCAACAGGAATATCTGATTTCATTGCTTTCATCATATACCACTACATATCATTTATTTTCTCTCAGAAGCCAGGGATACATCTTCTCTAAATATTTACCTACTTTCTTTCTAAAAACATCTCTGCATGTCACCATGCTGATTTGTGCAGTAGAAATACAAGTCTTACTCTTGATCTAATACATTTAACACACCCAGACTTTAATAGTAGGCTGATAAAACCAAGGTCTAATAGTGTGAGGTCAGGATAGCCTGCATCATCTACTGAGAATATATTCCAGCCACTGCTCTGCACCAAGACAGTCTCATTAGTGCCACACCACACTACACCATGGGCCTTGCAGCAAAACTGGGGACAAGCAGGCTTGGAAGCAGGTATGGAATTTTGACTACAGGAAATCCTTCAGCTTTATGGCTCATTAATGTCTTCCTGAAATGGAACCACATCTGGCAGGTCTGCCTCTCTCGCCTCCATGTTCACCCCCCATTCAACTCAGACAAGCAGAGGCTGTGCTGTCTCCATCCCTGGGGCTTTCAAACCCCAGCTGGATCAAGCGCTGAGCAACCTGGCCTGACCTCAGAGCTGGCCTGGCTTTCAGCAGGGCTTGGTCTGAAGAGTCCACAAGTGATCCTTCCAACTAGAATTATTCTGTGATCCTGTCATCCTGGTCCAGAGATGCCCTTCTTAACTTCTTGAAGGGCTCTATTCAGCTCTGTACCAGCAACAACTACTAGGCCTTGTACTCCGGGCAGTTTCTACCTCAGTATCAGAAACTAAAAGGGTAACTATGTCAGAGACATGTTTTCCTCCCCTCACTTTCCCAGGCAGGGAGTACTGTTCTCTCCACCCTAGAATGGAAACTGAGGCACACTCAGGTGTCATAAGATGACTTTCATTGAGGAAGTAAAAAATACTCAATGTCAATGGATCATTGCAAGACTCAGGATGATTCTGTCTAGTCTGATCAGTACTGTAGGTAGCCCTTGCCCTATCTTACTTGAAATTGAACACCAATCCTTGTTCAAAAGGACACTTTCTGATTGTGACCACAAATCCTGGTGCACACCCGACTTGTCTTCATAATTGCTGATCACCTCAGCAAACTTCCTGCTGCCCTAGGCAAGCAAAGTTACAAAATTTCTTTCAATTTTCTGACCCTTTTCTGTTCCTCAAGTAGTATCTATCTTGCTGTGCATGATGCTGTACAGGTTGTCCGAGAGCCTCACTCTTTTAGTATATGTGGCACCACCTGCCAATGAAGTAGAGGATGAGGGCTTGGAAGCTATAGCCCTCTTCCCACTGTTGTCATTCCCTAGCTTTGTGTGGGCTCACTTACAACAGTCCTTCTCTCTGCTTCCCTCTGTAAAAGATGGAAACAAGTAGCAACCCCACAGTGACATGAGGATGTGAACATCTCATGCCCTTAGCTGGGAAGTGCAAGAGAAAAGCAAAGCACTCTTTATTATAACAGCACCATCTCCTTATCTCCTCTGAGAGGACAAACTCAGGGATGCCTTTCCTGCATCCCCTGCAGCACTCTGGTTATGTTCTGTTGGAGTTTTTCTACTCCACCTGGCTCATTTCTATAGCAGTCAGAGCTGCACACCTACTCCAAAAGCAGCCTCCCCAAGCCAGGTGCTGCACCTTGCTAACCTGTACTTTTGTTCACTAGGCCTTCTTACAGAAACTTCGGCAAATATTTAGCATTCAACTGCCTAAGTGTTCTGGTCTTTCTGTCTTTGGGTGCCCAGAGTAGGATTGGGTGCTGGAACAGGCGCCCCAGGGAAGTGGTCACAGCACCAAGCCTGACAGAGTTCAAGAAGCATTTGGACAGTGTTCTCTGGCACATGGTGTGACTCCTGGGGGTTGTTCTGTGCAGGGCTGGAAACTGGACTTGATTCTCCTGTGGATGTTTTTCAACTCAGCATGTGCTGTGATTCTGTGTGAAATAGCCAGTGAAGCTCCAGAGTAGATGCCCCACAGACAGGCTGGCGCTGTGCTACAGCCAACACCCTCTGAAGTGCTTGTGCTGCCAGCACTGCCCTTCCAGCTCAGCTACCAACACTTCATTTCTGAAGGGAAGATGGAAAAAAGGCTTCCACAACCATGTAGTTAACATATAAGAAGCATTTCAGGAGCAGTAGGAGCCATGTTTCCTGGGGAGAAGTTGTTTCCTGGGGATCTAAGAACATGTTCATTTAGCTCTTTGTTAAATGGGGCTTGAGTTCTCTTGGGAAATTTGCCTGCGGTCTCTTCCCAGACTTTGCAGTAGAAGCGTCTGAAATGTCTTTACGTGTGAGTGACATCTACACATGAGCCAAACACCCTAGGTTCAGTTAAAAGAGATAAACAGGCATTTACAGGAAACAATTCATCTTCTCCTGTGGTAGATACCTAAAATAGCCCACAGCAATCACAATGTGATTGCTTCCCTCCACAAACTATAAATTTATTCTGGAAAAGCAGCCCAGCCCTTGACTTGTGTTGGAGGATTTGGTTGCCTGATACTTTTTGAGCTGTTCCACCTTACTTTAGACATTTACACAGGCAGGCAAGTATATACATACAGATGCAGGAGCCTGTAGGAGACAAAAGCCCTTCCAGCATGTCTCCTGAACACCAGGGAAAGGATTCACTGTCCTGTTACCAATGCAATGAGGGTCACTACTTTTGAAGTACTGGATTAATTTTCCTCCATTGTATCCTCTCTATATACTAAATGTTGATATAATTGGTCTATGCTGGAATAGCTGAAATTCAAGAATGAGAGACACAGTGCTACACAACAAATTATTAATAAAATAATAATTTATTTTAGCAAAAAGAAAATTTGACTTTATTATAAGGAAAAGAAAATCATCTGAGTTTCATGGCATCATGCAACTGCCAGAGCAATGTGTAGGGGTATCATTCCTGTTCTGCAGATAACTACTCCAACCAGGAAAGGTGTGCAAGATGTCACGTTACAACTGTTACATCATCAGGAAAAAATCTCAGTGGCTGATCATTGCCTGAGGGAGACGTCAGTCTTCCCAGCTTCTGTGCTGGAGAAGCTCACACAGGAATTAACTCTTTCCTAGGTGATGAGCACCACTACATTTTATTAGTATTAGTTCCATCTTGTTTGCCTAAAATGAATCATTGTTCTCTTACTTTCCATTTTTGTCTTTCACACAAGTCATAAACAGTGTGACTTTGCAGTGATAGCTGTCTATCTCATCTGCTGTGTGACTGAGGACATTTTTTCTTCCACCTTACTATCCTACTTCTGCTGGACACTGGTTGTTCACCACACCACCGTTCCCATAGAAGATGGGGTTGTTGCTTGCTAAACACAACCCAGGCAGCCTCCCTGCCTGTTGTCCAGCATGAAGAAATACTCCCTGCACATCAACAAAATGACCCATCTTGTCATGATACACAAGGCAGCAGGAAATTCCTAAGGCTTTCCCTGGAATACATTCTAATGATAAATCAGGTTTTTACCAACTCAGAGATCATACACATTGCCTCGTTTCTGCTGATGATAAGGGGCCAGTGCTATGGGAATCAATTCTCTCTGCAGCCCCATGCCTGGGGAGGGCAGACCCTTTCCAGTGACAAATTCTCCCCTTGTCCAGAGGAGATGGATAATGCCTTTCCCCAAGTTTCTACAGACTCTAGGCAATGTCCAGTTCCATAAAAATACCATTCATATGTCAAGAAAACAATGGATATTTCCTTTTCCTCCTTGGTGTTTTGTCATAGGGATGCTCTTCTCAGTCCTCAGTAGGTGGCATGCAGGCTTGTCTTCACACTGGACTGCTGGGGTTTGAGCCTGGCCACTGGAGTCCAAACAGTCCCTGCTATTAATACAGGCTCTAGCCTGTTAAATGTTCACCCTTATGCCACAGGCCAGGCAGGAGGAGGCATCCTGTATGACAGAAATGCCTTTAATCTCCTCTCTCCCACCTGGATTTGTCCTTGATTGTTTTGCATCTGTGCTCTCTCAGTCAGGTAGGACACAAATTTCTAAATACTATCCTTCTTTTTACTACTTTTTTTTCCTGATGCAGTACTTTGCTGCTACATCTCTTGGTCTTTCCAGACTGTCCAAGTGATTTCATGGGCAATATAGTCTACCTCCCCATTTACATACACTACTGAGTTTCTTTTTAAGTTATATTAAATTGTGGTCTATATCCAGAAACCCATCAGTTCCCAGTTACCCAGTTTAACACTGACATGTTTTTTGCTCTTGTTTACAGAGAGGCCTAGAAAATATGTGTCTACTTCCTCTAGAGGTCTTCCTCTCTTTTGTCCTCTTAATCACATCCCTTCCTCTACAAAAGTTCTTGAAGAAACCTCTGCTATCATCTTGATTTTTCCTTTTTGTACATTCACACACTAATTCTCTTCTCAGCACTCTCATGCCTGCCTCCTCTCAAGTCCTCAACTGCTATCTCCTTCCAAGCTGTGCCATGCTGCAGTCACTGAGCAGAGTCTGGAGGGCTGATTTCCCTTCCATGATCATGGTCCAGTGCTCCCTTTCCTTTCCCTTCCCCTTTCCTTTCCTTTCCTTTCCTTTCCTTTCCTTTCCTTTCCTTTCCTTTCCTTTCCTTTCCTTTCCTTTCCTTTCCTTTCCTTTCCTTTCCTTTCCTTTCCTTTCCTTTCCTTTCCTTTCCTTTCCTTTCCTTTCCTTTCCTTTCCTTTCCTTTCCTTTCCTTTCCTTTCCTTTCCTTTCCTTTCCTTTCCTTTCCTTTCCTTTCCTTTCCTTTCCCCTCTCCACTTTCCCCTTTCCCTTTTCCCCTTTCCCCTTCTGCCCTTTGTCCCTTTGCCCCTTTTCCCCTTTCCCCCTTTCCCCCTTTTCCCCTTTCCTTCTCTCAAATGCAATCATTTTATTCTCTTTGATGCTTTGCGTGCTCCAAACAAGTGGCTTTCTTTCCTCCAGAGGCACCAAAGCCTGCCCCAGCACAAAGTACATACTGTGCTGCCCCTGAATGTCTCAGTTCAAGAAGCTTTGAGCTCCCATTGTTTGCAGTTCACAGAGTTCACCTGCATTTTATTCTGCTCATCTATTAAAGAAAACAAAGTGGAGATGAGGGAGAAGGAGAAGCAGGGCTGTAAAAGCAGCAGTGGGTCAGAGAGCCCTCATGTTCCTGGTACCAGTTGTGGGCCAATCAATCAGTCTCAAACAGCTCACTGGAGGATAACTACCCAACTTACCCAAATTTATTTTCTTTAATAACAGAATCCTCCTGTGACCCTGCGGTTATTGCTGACACAAAGCCAGGCCTGCTTGAGCCTGATATCTGCTCCCTTGCTCCCTGCTGTGTGCAGAGCAATGGAGCCATCCTCCCCTTGTTTTCTGCCGACAGCAGCTTTAAATCACTGATAGCCACTTCTGTCCGTGAGGCCTGGGAGAGGCTTTCCTGCAGGTCACTCACTTGTGACTCGTGTGTGCTCACCCGTGCGTGCTCAGGATGGGTGAAATAAAGATCAAAATGCCTGGGGATGTCTGCTTGATGTTTGCATGCTTGGCTCTGCAAGGACTGTGAACGCTGTGTAGGTGATGGAGGGAATGGATGGTCACACAGACACTCAGCAGCAAAGCAGAAATTGCTGTAAAATCTCTGAGCTCATGGTCTGGCCAAGTGGTATTGCTAGTCAGGAAACCGGCGTGCCCCAAAACACTGAGATTACACAAAGGGAAATGGAAACTTTGGGATTACAGGCCAGGTCTGCATTGTGGGCAGAGTGTCAGGGCACAATATCCTATATAAATGCATTTATTGGGGCCTGTGATCCTTCTTTGGAGGGTGTTCAAAGTCCTCAGAAGAAACATGGAAGAATTTTTTAGGAATTCTGAGAGAGGAATTCTGCTCAGCCCTCCAGGTTCAACTACAGGGCAGGTTTTAAGAAGGTAAATGAAAGTTCTTTAAAGGGTAAATGAAGGTTTCTTAGAGCTGGCATAAAGTCCATGTTGGCCTTTGTGTTTAAAACTAAAAACATCAAATGAAACCAGCCTTTTTAAAAGAAAAGCTGTATTTTTTCTAAAACTCAAGGACTAGTTACAAGAGGAAATTTCTTCACTGTACTGGAGAGCAGATTCTTGTACTGGAGAGCAGATTCTTGGAAAGGAAAACCCACTCCAAAACTGTAGGAATGGCCCCACAAGGCAAAGTGTCAATCCAAACCCAAACCCTTGCATGGTCCAAAAGAGGACGTGCATTCCCTGGGAGGGAAGGACAGGGTGAACCCTTGCCCTGCCAAGGTTAGGCAGGACCAGGATTGAGGAGGCAGAGAGGAAAAGCTGGAGTATAGGGAAGGAAGGTCCCTGGGAGTGCTGGGTAAGCCTGTAGTGAGAGAGAACCTGTGGGCTACAGGTATTTCAGGTATTTCCAGGTGAGGCAATGCCCTCCTTTTCTCCTGGCCTGCATGGGCAGGGTGTCTGCAGCACACTCTGGGATCCCTGGAGCACTTGGTGCTGCAGGGACAGGGTGTAGCTGGGGCAGCATGCAGAGCAGGGAGCTTAGAACTGGTAGTTCTGTGCAGCTGTAACCCAAGGATCCAGGCAATTTTGGGCTTGGCACACACAGCTGATAGCCTTTCCTGAACAGGATGGAGCAGGATGGGGGTCTTTTTGTAGGACAAGCAGGGCTGCAGGCATCTCACCCACCCAGAGGGACTGCTGCTGCTCACCCAGCACTCCATGAGCTGAGACCCACAGGTCTGTCCATGGGGTTGTCCAATCAGTCTGTCACATACGGAACAATTCATGGACTTCAAGCTAAAAGTTGGCACAGGCTGTGGACCAATGTGGGTTTTTCCAGCCATTATCATGTTTGTGCTTGGATGCAAGCCAAAATGCATAAACCTTCCTGAGGACATTAATTGTCCTCTGATTGCCTGTCCCTCATTATGTGTGCAGTGTTCGGCTTTTCATAGGTTTGCTTAGTCCCCTAATCTTACACAAAAATTATCTGGCATGAATTCTGCAAGTCAGAATGGCAAAAGTATAATTAATTCCCTGTGTAAAGTGAAAAATAGCCAATTTTCCACAGCGCCAGCTTGAATAGCAACAAGTCATGGAAATAATATGCAAAAGAAGCAGACAAAATTTGCACACACACACCAGACACATGAGGTTTTTTATGGGACAGCAGTGCTTTATATGGATAAAAATGTCAATACATACCTGAAGAGCTCTTCATTCCCGGTATGTATTCAGCTGAAAGAGTGGAAGAATTTTTAAAGGCAGCCTCCTTTTCTGATCAATATAAGGAATTAGTTGAAAATGTATGCTCATATCATTGTTTTTCCTAGACACTATAATTTTTCAGGCAGGTCCCTCACAGATATCTCAACAAAAAGTGGTAATGTGTTTTCTCTAAACAGGGATAGGGATTTAAAAGTAAAACACTTCTGAAGCCCAAGCCCACCCCTTTCACTGCCTAAGGCTTTCTCTCCCTATAGCAGACCCTGTGCTTATGTGCTGTTTTCCTTCCCACCTCATGTTTGCTCCCACCTTGCTGGTAGAGAGCTGAGCCCTTGGACCATTACAAAGTTATTTGCACAATCTGTACACAACTTTAACAGAGTTAGAGAATGAAATCCTAACAGAGCTTTTCATTCCTCTTTGATGCCTCAAAACACATAGTGGCCACCACAGTCTACCTGGCCTGGAGACTTGCTGGATAATGGGAATATCTTGGAGCCTGTTAAAACAGTCCCTAAGGGTTAATCTTGACCCTCTGACCACTGGTTGCTCTACATGGCTGATAACTTGATTCGAAGAGGATCCAAAGGAAAACCTGAGCTGCTGGCATGCTGGGGAAGTCACACTGCATAGCTTCTCATGAGGTGTTGAAAAACACCTCTCGAGTCTTCATCCGTTGTTTTGCTACAGGTGAGTTGCAAAGCAAAGAAGAAAAGCAAGTTATGCTCAGACAGTGTCAAATACAACTTCTTAGCTGGGCCCTGGTGAATATCTGGAACAGATGTTGCAGATATACATATCACCTCTCCATAACCTTCTTGACACTTCCTGTTACATTCTGGGACCGTGAGGAAATTAAATATTACCACCGATGTCACAAAAGTTAGCATGTGCAAACAGTAAACTGAAATGTCTTTCCCCCCGCCCTCCACTGTACTTAGAATAAAGACGGTATATTGCAGGTGTAGGTATATGCTGGCAAATGTGAATTCTTGGGTGCAACCACCCCACTATGCATTACAGTGACAGTTTTGATGTTCACAATGCCATTTTCTGTGTCACTGCAGACCAACAGTTTCAAATGAAAATATCTAAAAAAGAGGCTGTGTACTCACTAACCATTTGTCTTTCCATTACCTGTATATAGCCTTATTAGTGGGAATAACAGCAGGAGAAATCCATCTTCTTCTTTCACCTATTTCTACTTTACACTTCAGTCACTCCAGAGCTTCCTCACAACCACAGGAACTACTTCACATCTCTCCTTGCTGAACAATTCTTAGCAAAAGACCATGATAGCTCCTTGTGTATGTAAAACATAGCAGAAATATTAAACCAAAGATCAAAGGCAGTTCTGTTCCTCAGATATTTTCCCTGACCCTTTAAACTGGCTGGGTGCAGAAAGAATAATAAGGACCAGACTCTGCCATCAATTACACCAAGTTAAATCTAGAGTGGGCTGTTATAAATCAAGTTATTTTAGAGTTACACAATGTGTAACCGGGAGCAGATTTGGGACCTGAGCCTGCAGGCCAAAGCACCAAATTGCAAAGGGAAAATCCCATCTCTCTCCTTCTTCATTTCACCTAAACTCTTCTTCTCTTCACATAAGCAGCCCCATCTGCCTGCTTAGAAAAGCACACAAAGCTAAGGTCTTTCTAAGCTATCCAGAAAGAGCTTAGAAACCCACCTCTAAGCACTGCCAAATGGATCAGAGATAAATCAGGTCTTTATTTGTGTCAAAATGCAGCCCAAAAGGACCGAACAACATCTAATTTTTATTAACAGCTATAAAAAGGTGGAGGCATGAATTGCCTTGGTGCAAAGCTTGCTGAAGGAGACGTAAACCCAATAGAGTTTAAGTGTTAAGTAAAAAGTGTCTGGAAGCATATTTATTCAATGAATTCTGTCTCTTCTTTTTCTTTTCACATTACATGATGCTTCTACCCCTCACACAATCCTAATGCTTTAATCCTGATAAATATTTGCAAATTGGCACCACATCAGATCAGGATAATAGAAGGGGAAAAGCAAAGTGATGCAGGTCATGATATACGTCTTATTACAGAGATAGCATTTCGCAAGATTAAAGAGGATTTTCTAGGCAATGGAGACAAATCCAGCACCAGCTTTATTGAGCAAACCTCACAGATGCTTCACCCGTTAACATGTGGTAATGCAAACAAAGGAGATTATCTCCTTTTCCAAACGAGCACCATCAATGTTACCATTCTGTTTATTACACATTTTCCCACTCAAGTATTCACTTTTGAGAAGTGACTGCTTCAGCTATGGAGACCTGTGGGAGGCAATGGAACAGCCTCTGAAACAGAAGTTCCAGCCTAGTTGCAGCATCCAGAGAAATTATCAGTCTGGATTATTGCTTTTGGGAATGAAACCAGCATCCAGAATAGGAAAAGAGAAATGGAGGAAAAAAGAGCAATGCCAAGCCTTTCCATTATGGGGATTTTATGGACAATATGTCCCAAGAATCTCTTCTCTGGTCAAACCAGGGAGACAAAGATGTTTGTAAACACCAGAATATGCTATATTTTTGTTACCTTTATACCTAATCATAGAAACAGAAGTGCCTGGGTGAGAAATACAGAGTGTTAGGGGAAAATTAATAGGAACCTGTGCAGCAACTGCTGTCCTCCAGTGGAAACACCCCTCTGACTCCTATAGGCTGGACTACAGAGCAAATGGGGGCTAGTATTAAACCAGGACCCTAGGATCTAGCACTTCCTAGCCTCAAACACCTTTTTATCCTGCTCATTACAGAAATGACAACGTCAGGACTGTGAAGAGCCCCAGCAGTCCCAAGGCACTGCTTTGCTGCAGCCCAGACCCTGCCCAGTGCCACTTCCATTTCTTCCACCACTCTCTCCTCTGTGGTGTCCTGCATCCAAAGCATAGGTCAACATTTCAAGCCTCATGAATGTAAAGACCCCAGCTGTACAGAAAAGTGACACAAAGGACCCATAAGAAAGCTGCTGGGACAAGTGGATTCACTTTGAACTGTAGCAGATCAATGAGGATCTGGGGCTGCTTCCTGGTCAGCCATTCCAGGCTCATGCCACAAAACTTTACCGGCAAATGCAGCCTCCAGTCAGAACCACCTGGTTTCAATTAGGATGGATTTGTGGCACTTTAAAGGGGTTTAGTGACTGCTACAGCTGACCCTTCAGATTAAGAACTCCAAAAATCTGGCCTGGATCCCTAACAATAAGGTGCTTATCAAAGCATCCTTCCATCATCAGGCTTGCCAACTGCCTCCTGTCTGTTATTTGTCATCAGTATTTTGATGGTTTTGCTCCCAAAAGTGTTGAATGTAACAGTTGCTTCTCTAGATTCACAAAAGTAAAATGCCTGATCACATCCCTAGGCTGCTGTTTGCATCCTGACAGTAAGCTCCCAATGCAAAAAGGGGAAGTTTCACCTCTTTAAAAATCAGGTTAGAATCCAACTTGCTTCTTTTGCATTTTCCTGCTAAAGGCAGCAGCTATAATATCATTCTCCATTGTTTCCTGGCCTAGAGCAACAGTATATCAAGCGTCCCATTGCCTGAAGTCAAGCAACAGCAGTTGCATATTGCTGAAAATCTGGGATCACAATCTCCCAGCAAATTAGGAATATTTTGAAAATACTAGGCCAAACCTCTGGGTTGCCAGCACAAATGTCATATTTGCGCAAGTGCCAAACTTATGATGGGAACATTTTCAATGTAATTTTTACAAAATGTAATGAGCATCCATTCAAACTGGGCAAATGACACATCCTGCACAAAATATTTGTCCAATGAGTCAAAATAAGTTTAAGTTATACTTTGAAGAAGGACATGAAGACCTCTTTCTCAAAGAACTTCAGCAGGAGAACATTATTTTGTACTGCCTCCCACCTCAGGCACCACAAAAAAATTGTGGCCTCTTAGAGGCAAAATGAAACTGGAGATTAATACAATCAGACTTGAAATACTGATAAAGGGACTTGATTTGCACAGGGTCAGTGATCACTGAAGCTATTGAATAATCCCTGGTGAGCTACCCAGCAAAGTGGCAAAGACTTTTGTCACACCTGAAAGTCTTGGCTGAGGGTACTGGAGCCTCTTAGTACTGTGTTGCAGTAGGAAATTTTCACTATCTGTGTCCTCCTGAAGGAGGGGATGATGCAGAAAGCAGTCATTTGACTTTCATGTTTGTCAAGATCATAGATCCATTAAAATTCTGGATCAGAAGCACCCCTGGGTAGTTTCTCCTTGCTGGTAGCACTCTCACAACAATTTCCCATATGTTCACACAGAGGGTAGATACTACAATAAAGAGTAACATAATGGACCACATGGACAATATGGTCTCTTGGGAAAGTGCCAGTCTGTCTTCTCTGAAGGGACATGCTTCTGGAAAGTTGCTGCTGTTCTATGGGGTAAAGGCATTTTTGGGGATAAGGGAGGTCTCAGGGACAGGATGGCTGTATTTCCAGAAAATTTTGGATAAGGTTCAACAACAAAACTTGTTGAAACACCACCAGTAAAATACTGGGCAGTGCCAGGAAGAGTGCTGAAGAACAAAACATGGGATTATAGATTTTGCCTGCAGCTCTGCTCTCTGCCCTTCAGGATTTGGATGGTGGGGCTAGGGAAGACCCAAAGGGACAGCAGACAAAATGACTGAGAGGATGGAGAAACTCTTCTATGAGGGGACATTATATAAAAGTTGTGACTCTTCACCTGAGGAGGAAAAAAGCAAACACAATGGTGGTTTACATAATAAAGAAGGCAGTCTTTTGAGTCACTGTGATATTTTCCTGGTGATCTGGCCACCTGTTTACCTGTAAACTGCTCTTCACCACCTCCTACAATGCTGGAGCAAGAGATGATCTGATGGAATGAACAGGAGCTCTGTTTAAAACAAATAAAAGCAAGTACATTTTTACATAATATTTCTGTACCCCCAGAGGTGTGGGACCTCTGGGGCTGGCTGTCCTAGGCAACCACCTGAGCAGCAGCAGCCACATCTGTGAGGGAGAATGCAAATCCATGAGTAACAGCTCCATGCAGAAACTGAAAAGATGAGAAGGAGGCATGTACCCATTAATACCTCGTTCGTTAAATTGCAGCCTTGAGTTAGATGCTAGAAAATTGATTGATTTAAACTTTGGAACCCTGAGGTTTGGTATCACTTTGCATTTTCTGCTTAAATCCTTACATATCTTCTGAGGTGTCTGCAGCCCGGGTTTGGGTTCCTTCTGGGTTACCCAGCCTAGATAAACATACAGTGCTGTTAAAGCTGTTTCCAGGAACGCCTTCCTCTCCCCACAATCTCTTATCTCCCAGAGGAGATTGTCAGAGGCTACTTCAAAGCCCTTTGAAAATGGCCAGGGCTCAGCCTGTAGCCCAGCAGATACAGGCGCCCTCACCCCAGAAGTCAACAGCCGCCCCTGGCTCGGAGCAGCCTTATCACCACCACAACAGCGAGCAGCAGGAGAGACTGAGGGACTTTACTCCCCACTATCACAACCCAATCTTCTTCAGTCTTTGCTCTGCAACACATGCCAGGCAAATCCCCAGATTCACCCAGGTGGGTTGTAGAAGATTATGCGAAAATGAGCAGAAAATAAAAGGAGTGTTTTTTCTCAGCCCTGAGGAACAGGGAAAGCCTGAAGCCTGCTGAGCTTGTAATTAAAATGTGGAAAGGCCATGACACAGCTCAGAAGATGGAAGAATGGGACACAGGCAGCAGAAAAATGCTGAGCACCAGGATTTGGGCAACATGACATTTTGAATTAAAAATAAATAAGAAAACTGCCTAGGGGAAAGCAGGGAAGGGGCAGCTGTGGAAAGAGAGGGTGATGGAGCAGGGGCTATGGTCCAATCACTGCCCTCAGATAAATCTTGTTCAGTGTTCCTCTACTGGAAGTCTAGGAAGTGTAGTGAGGCAGAGTAAAATGGCACAGCTGTTTTATGGTGCAGTTATCCCTGTTGAATCATGGAAGACCAAGTGCCTGCCAGGACAAATGGCAGGACACCATGCATGCTGTTCTCACTCCATCAGCAACTTGAAAATGGAAACACCAAATATAAAAGCCAGATTTTCACTTGGAACTTATTTTCTGCTACTGTTAACAAGCATCTCAGGGGCTGGCATCACTGGAACAGGTTGCCCAGGGAAGTAGTGAAGTCACCATCCCTGGAGTGCTGTAAAAGACTTGCAGATGTGGCACTTAGGGACATGGTTTAGTGGTGGATGTGGCAGTGCTGAGTTAATGGTTAGACTTGATCTTAAAGGTCTTTTCCAGCCTAGATGATTCTATGACCAGGCACACAGGCCAGGTGACCACAGAGAGCCCAGGGGCACACACGTGGCCGGGGATGTTCCATCATGATAGGAAAAGTAGCAACTGTCTGGACAAGGACCATGCTTTATCCCATGTCATATTTACCCCATCTATATTAACCCAAATCAGCTACTGCTGCAAAAATTGCTCTCCCAGAGAGAAGGGCTTTAGAAAATTGGAGTTAACTGAATGAGTTGTGAACCAGGAGTGAGAAACATCAGATAGGTATGTGGGAGATTTGTCCCAGGGGAACACAGACCAGCAAGTCTGAGCAGCAGGAGAGGATCAATATTCCTCCTTCCCAGTGAAGCCAGGAGGAAAGTGCCACAGAGAGGCAATGTCATAAGTGCACCTGCAGTGCCAGAAGCTCAACAGGGATCCCTGCCTGAGTCCTTTTCAGGCTACGTAAAGTTTTACAGGTCTGCAACTCTGCTGACCTGAGTGAAATGATTCCTCCTTTGCCTCCAAATAATATCAGGATCCAACCAAAATGCACAGGCCAAGGGAACAAGAGATATCTGGGGACACTTTTCAGCACTAGAGTCTGAATCAGAATCTAACACAGGTCTCCTTTAGCCAGGAGAACTCCTCAGATTGGTGCAGTCCCTTGCGGATCAGCAGGGCTGCTCCTCATGCTTCCTTCTCTAGACACATTTCCCTTGCTGAATAAAAAGCTTTTCCAAGCTGAGGTTTTATCCCTTTTTTTCGTACACATCACTGAGCTATTCATCCCGTTATAACTGTGGAGAAATAAATCTGCAGTGCTGAAGAACTCTGTGCCTCAGATGGTAAAATTCATTGGATTACACAACTGCTTGCTCCCCAGGTTGTACATAGAGGACTGCACTAACTGGGTAATGAACAAGCCTCCACCATTATATCTTCCTGCTGGCTGCTGCAATGTGGGAAGCTAAGGCTTCAGAAACTCCTAGTGGATCTTGTGGCCCTGCTGTTGGCCTGAAACCCAGCCTGCTCTTTCAAAAACATTAAATGAACTGGGACAGTCAGGCTGATTGATGCCAGAAGTCCACCTCATCCCACATCCTGTCTCTAGTCAGCACAGATGCTTTAGGAGAGAATGTAAGAACCAAGCAAATGCTGAGTGATTTTTCCCTATTATGTACAGTGAGTTTTCCTTCCAGCTATCCACATCTTTGAGACTTCTCAAAGAAGGGCTGTATTTTAATACCTAACAGCCCTCCCTGGGGCTGTTCATTTCCTCATGCATTACTCTAATTGCACTTTTAATCTGCTTATGACTAAAGTAGGTAAAAGTAGTGTCTATCACTCCCCATTGCCCCAGAGTCCCTTTGCCAGTTCTCCTGAGGTTTATAATGTCTCACTCTTTCCTGAGCAGTTGTTTTTCCTCTCTCCTCACCTTGCTTCATGCTGGGGCAACACTAAAGGCAGAAGTTGAGATCTCTTCTGTACAAACCCCTGAGCACATCAATTACTAGAGTTCAGAAAGGTTGCTCAATTGTAAGGGCATTCACATGCTTCAGCGGGGTTCAGAGTTTAAGCATAATACATACGACAACATTAGGTCAACTCCTGTGGTCATATGGTCACACAAAAACCCCATTTCCTGCAGCAGTGCACCCCTCTCTGTGGTCAGTAAATGGTGTCCAAAAAGAAAATCAAAAGCAAATTAAGAGTGTGGTGTGACAGTTTGTCCTTACAGACACCTTGTAAGGACAAACTGTCACGTTTGTCAATGTCTCAGCTCTAGTCAACCTTCAATCATACCCTAGAAGTATCTCCAATCCACTAAAAACAGAGGGGGAAATGGTGTGACTGTTTTCTCCATTAACAAAAAAACATTGTATTTTTCCTAGCAGCTTAATTTTGTATGAAAGAAAACAAAGTCCTCTCTTGGGACCTTCAATCCATCACAAACCATCAGCTAATTCAGCATATCTGGGAAACCTTAAGTACAGTGGGCTTACTTCAGTATGCCTTTATCAGCCTCAGCTGCTGGCCTATCTAGTATCTGAAGCAGGGCAGCTGAGGGAGTCTTTTGATCACAGCAGCACAACCAGGCACAAAGTTACCGTGGGGTATAGGATTACCTGAACTGCCTTAGCCTTAAACAGATGCTGGGATGCACAAGACAGCAGCTCACCTCAGCGGAAGATCAATGTCCCACAGGTAGCAGAGGGATTTTTGTGCCTGGATTTAGCAACAGCAGGTTCTGGACTCTAAGCTAGCACAGCCCTTTTTCCTGCAAAATCAGTATGCAAAGGTGGGGTGACTTGGTCTCCAGCCAGCACACCCTGACTCCCCTCCCTGCAGCACAGGAACCCCATGGAAGCAATTCTCTGAAGGCACCAGCAAGGGCACTGGTGACCCAACACCAGATATCACCAGAAAGGAGCCTGCTGGCAGGCTGGGCTCTCAGGCACGGCCACTGTGCTGCAAGCACGACCAGATGAACCAGCCTCCCAGCAGTACCCAGCCTGGCACTTAACAAAGAGGAGAAGCCAAGGCTTTGTTCCACTGAGGAATCAACCATGAAAAAGGGAAACTGTGCATGAATCTCCTTCCTCTACTTCATGCAGATTGTGTGCATACCCATAGTTGAAAATGCCTTGGCCTTATAACCCAAAAGACGGGTGGCATGGGAGGGCAACCTGGTATGCCACCCCCAGCATGCCTGCTCCTCTCAGCTCCCAGAAAAACACACGCAATGGGGACAGTTTACAAACCTTGGTTGGTCCAGAGCAAAGCTTCCTCTCTGGAGTAGTTTTGGAGCAGGACACTGGATCCATGGGAATGCCTGGAGGTCTAGATGCTGCTCCCCACTCGACTAACACAATGGCCCTGAAGGGTGGAAGGCTTCTGTGCCACAGCCATCCAGCTTCTGGGCACGAACAACCTCAAATCTCACTTGCCTCAGCCCTGGCATGAGGGACAGGACCCAGAAAGGAGTGGCAAGGTGTGCTCCCTGCCACTGACCCCACTTTCAGGGCCAGACACAATGAGCTAGTCCATGCGTCACAAGGCCACAGCAAGATGCTGTGTTGGCAGGGAGACAGAAAGCTGACCATTGTACCCTTCCCACCCAGCCCAGACCCCTGGAGATGGGGCAGTGCAGGGAAAAGGCTGCATTGTCTGGGAAGAGTCCTTTTGCTGGGGCACTGGGAGCTGGGGTACTGGGATCCAGTATTTTTCTGGATATTAGCATAGTGCATGGCCAAGGGACTGCCCTCCAGCCTCCTCAAGCAGGCATCAGAGGCAGACACATACACAGGTCAAAATTTATTTCCAAATACCTCATTTATATCATTTTCACATGAAATACTTCTTTTGGAATATAGCCTACACTTAGAAAACAGAAGACAGGTTTTTTATAAGGCACATCAGATTATAGACTACATAGAGGCATCCCCCCCGCATTTACGCTCATAAAATACTGGTAATTTTAAAAGTAAGATTTCTAAAACCTAGACCCTGTGTAGTCCCATTTAGAGCAGTATCCATAGAGTTATTAGACCGCAGTTTACACACACCTAGTAAAGGGCTAAAACAAGTTGTATATAAATCACATCTTCAGAAACTGTCACAGCTGGCTACATTCAAAAGTAATGTTACTCCAGACTATGAAACAGGCTGCTTATAAAGTATAACCTACTGCTTCCAGATCAATATGATACCAAGCAGTATGATCTTGCAGAGGAAATTTTGTTATATTTGTAAATGGAAGCTGCTCAGATTCAAGCCTGTCTCCTCCTCAAACCCACATTTTTGAGTGACCAAGACTGTTTCTTACAGAGAAGCAAAGCACCCAGTAGAAATCTAGCTTTGATTTTCTCCAAGATGTTGGTGTGACTGCATATCTGAAATCCCATCAAAGCATTTGAGTAAGAAATATAAAGGCTCAGATGTTAACTTCAGGACCAGTAGATATTAAGCCGCTACCAACCAGATGCAATCAAGTCAAATGCATCCAGCTTCTGTGCTATGGAAACTGTTTTTCCAGGCTCTTTCAGAAGAGAAGCCAACATATTTTTATTGAATTAGGCCATAGGTAAAGATTTCCATCCCATTTTCAAGTTTTCAGTAATGGAACATTACCCATTCTGCACTCATTCTTCTGCAGAGAAGGAAAAAATACTGATCTGTGGAACCTATGCCAATAGCCCAGAATCCATTTACCACAGCGTCATTTTCCTTAATGGGCCAGGAGGTAAACCGTGGTCAGCTTTATCAACTCAAACAGCCTCCACAGTTCTTTGTATCAGACATTGATTCATTTCTGATGAAAAAGGGTTCTGGCCTTCTGTCACTACAGTTTAGTTTACGAATAAGGAAAAGGTCACTTCAAGGCTAGGGACAAAAGGAAAAAAAAAAGAAGTATAATTTGATCTTGAACTATCTAGGGGAGGGGAAAAAAGTAATTGTGGCCATAAAAAGGCAGACAGGCAGCACAAACTAAATGTCCTCTGCAGAACAGGTTTAAATACTGATCCTTGCAGAGAGTCACATTATCATTTGGGTCTCTTAAACACACTAGAACTGCAATTAGGCTTAGAACTCAGTAGGAACCAAATTCACTCAGAGAACAGATCACACTCAGCTCTATGTTGATCCCTCAGCTACTTTTTAGGCACATCTGTTGGACAGATCTGGAAAAAAAGAATTATCAGTTACATTTTGGGGATGGCCTCAGACAATTTCACAACTATGAGCTTGGACAAGATTCAACCACAAGTGACTGTTGTCTTTAGAAGGGAAACATTAACCTGGTTGGAAACAGCATCATGAAGAGGACACAGCAGCCTCAGTTTCTAGAGTCCAGTTCATTATAAATCTCAATCTGCCTGATTTGTTATTTGTTTAGCAGCCTTATAAGGTAAAGTCGGGCATCCTGAAATTCTTGGCTGTAGACTTAAAATCAGATGTGGTTTATATTGTGCTGCACAGGTATTTGTTGCATTACTTAGAAAAAAAAAATTTAAAACCCCAACACAACAGTATTTACATTCCTTTGAGCTGAAATAGATGAACTGTCATCATGTCTGCAAAAACACAGAGGAAATCACCACTGCTCGAGGTAGCGAGTTAAAAGCTTGGTTCTTGGGCTTCCACTCGGCTTCCTGGGAAAGGCAGGAGAAGGAGGACAAAAAGGACGTTCTGAAAGTCAGGAGGTAACAAATGAGATGTCAGCTCCATAAGGGATTAGGTTCCCTCACCACAAGCTGAAGGTATACCCATGACCTTTTTAACCATGGCATTTGCGTATATATTACACCTCTTGCATACCCTTTAAAAGTGATCCCTAAGAGCACTGGCTTGGGAAGACACAAAGAGAGCAGGAGTGGGGTTTTAAAGCTACAAATGTCAGTTAGGAGGCACAGTGTTATTTTTCCCTTTGATCATCCATGTACAGAGCTCTACATTTCCACCGTTGCTTGTGTTCTCCTCCTGCAAAGCCCTGGCAGTGAAGGCCTCTGTTGTGCTCTGCCCCATCTCATACACCTTACAACAGAAGAAGCTGAATCCTTTGGACAAATCCTTCTATGCCCACAGACACATGGTGCTTTCTTTCCTTAATGAGAAGTTCTGGTCACAAAACCGGGTGCCAGACCTGGTATATAGCAATTATTTAACTAAGAATCCTTCTGCAATCCTTGAAAGGGCAACTGAGTTATCCAGTAGCAACATATACACACAGATCTACACTATACACTCAAAATGACACAAATTGAGATTTCAGCTAATATAGCCTCTATTGATTTCCTCAGAGCAGCACTCAGGTCCTTGCAACCCCTATACAAAACAGCAGTATTTTTTCCACCAGGATTTGGAGAGGTTTTTCATCTTGTCTGGAGTCCTACATTTGGATTTCTTTGGTTGCTGCTGGGTATCTGAGTACTGAATACCAGCCACGATGGCTGCATCAAAGACCTCCTTGAGGTTTTTCTGAGTCAAAGCGGAGCACTCGATGTAGGACGCGGCTTTTATTTCCTCAGCACAGAGCTTTGCAGCCTCCTCCGAGACTGGCTTTTCTTTGCACTTGTCCAGCTCGATGAGGACTTTGACATCCTCCCGGAGGTCTGACTGTGTCCCAACCAGGATAATGGGTGCCTTGGGGCAGTGGCAGCGAATTTCGGGAACCCACTTCTCACTCACATTCTGGAAGGATGAAGGGCTCACCACGCTGAAGCACAGCAAGAAGATGTCCGTGTTGGTGTAGCACAGAGGCCTGAGCTTGTCGAATTCATCCTGCACAGAACAGAACTCTGTTAGCACTCCACAGAAAGAGCAGCTCTAGCCTGCCCTGAGCCTCGGGGAAGCTGAGGGCCACCTGCCACTGCCATTTTGACAGGCACCCCAAAATGAGCACCCAGACCACTCAGCAAGGTGTGACACAAGCAGAAGCCACCAGTACCCAGCCTGAGGTCTCATGGCTGGAAGCCAGCAGGCACCCTGCCACCATCGGGCACACAGGACAAAGGTGGTGGCTTCCTTGAGCACCTGAGATTTTCCGATTAATGCTGCGGGTCATTTCAAGTGCTTAAATATTTCCTCTGCTCTTTGCACGCAGGCCCTCTGCTCTACTTCAGCAAAGAAGCAAAACTGTGGGAAGCGGGTTATGGTACACACACCCACAAACTGAAGAGGGAGAGAGCACTTTCTCCAGACCCACCTCTTGCAGGGTGAGTCAGTGAGCAGCTCTGAGGAGAGCACCATGTACCTCAAAGCTGTTCTGCTGACAGACAAGGGCAAGGGTAAAGCAGATATGCAGCAGCATGTGTACCTTTCTGGGTACCTTTCCTGGAGTCTGCTTTTAAACTGGTAACTACTTAGCAACATCCCACAGGATATGGGAATAATTTCCCTGCCATTGTGCCCAGGGATTTAAATCTGATGGGAGCAATAATGACTTACAATGTGCAGGCTTAACATGCCAATGGCGTAGAGTAAGCGCTTTACCTTTCCCTCCCACCCATGCCACATCAAACAAACTGCACAAGGGCCTCCCAGCACTACCCTTCTGGGATTTTTTTTTTTTTTCTTTTAGTGCAAACTCCAGCAAAGCAAGGCCCTTTTCCAGCTTCAGGATGCAGCCACAAGAAAGTCAAACACCTCATGGTAACAAAGGTGTGCTGATCCTCAGGGAAGAATGCAGCTAGAAGCAAGGGCTACTCCAGGCAGACTGGTTTTATGCTGACAGCAGGATAAAACCAGGGTAGCACTAGCAGCCTGAAAACTGGTAGGATTTGCCTCAGCGGCAGTGACATTTAATTAAAATGGACCATGTTCACAAATGCTCGGAATTGAAAAGGCACAGAAACTTAAAGCTGAATATATCTCTTAGTTTACTGATGAATTGCAAGTTGCATGTTAAATTTTGAGAAGTGAAATTTTGCTTTAAAGCCTCTGGAGGCCCAGGATATGTAGTTTAAAGCCCCCTGGAAGCCTCAGAAATTTTGTTCTGCTCAAATGAATTTTTTGCAGCAGTACCTCTGAGAGAGACAGACATTTATAAAACACCAGTCAAAACAGTAAGATTTGTTAGGTCTCTTGATTCACAGATTGAGTCCCAGAGGAAACCAGGCTCTCACCACTCAGCTCAAGAAAAAACCCCACATTCACTGAGAGATGCTGCTCTGAACAACAGGGCTGTTTGCAGAAAGGCACCCTGCCATGTAATTGCCTCTCCTTGCTACATCTGAAACCTCAAAAGGGCTCAATTCAATGGGTTTGGAAGCAAACCCTAGATCTGAAGGGTTTTTACTAAGATGAAACAGTTCCCTTTATATCCTAAGTACACTCCAGCCATTTCAATGGTAGGTACATGGCATGCAGGGATTCTAAACCTCTTTGGGCTAGTGATGCTGAAACAGAATTTCCCTGCTGCCTGGAGTGCATTTTTTTTAGCTCCAGATTTCAGCAGCCATCTCCCAGCAGCAGTTTTATCAAAGTATCTAGCCAGGAATCTTTTTCTCAGGACAATTTTTGTCAGTTTAGATAACACCTTCATTTTAAAGGCAGTAACTTTACTCATTCCAGTTGCACTTGGGCCACCAGAGCAAACCTTAACCATTAAGGGCAGGGAAGGCAAGGGGTGACAGGACCTGTTCACCCCTCCTGCAGCTTGCAGCTGCATTTCCACAGGCACTGCATGTCCACAGGCTCTCACCCAATGGCAATTTCACCTGCCATGTTCTGCATATGAACATGCACAGCCAAGACTGTTGCAGTACCACCCCACCTCTTCAGTAGCACACGAAATCATGGGACAGTTCTGCTGTTTGACTTTATATCACTACCTGCAGAAGGCTGTTTGTAGGATTTTAGCTCTGGTTTGTAGGGCACACTGCTGTCTACTACTGCATAGCCCCTAAAACCCCATTCCTAAGTAGGGCACCCAGTTACTACTCATCTAAATAGGTTTGTGTGTTAAGACCACTGAGATTTTTCAGCGTGGCTTTGGTGAAGGCATAGACCTAGATCCACAAAGCTGCAAGGACCCTAACTCCCAGCGCCTTCAAATGCAGTGACGTAGCTACTTTTGGTTATGCAGCCTTGACCCCTGGCAAGCAACACTGCACACTGCTCAGGGTGGTACAAGCTTGGGTCTTCCAGAAAATCTGAGGTGGTAAGACATGGGCTTTTTTTATCTATTAGGCAAAGTAGGAGATGAGAAGCATCAGCCACTCTCATCTCTTCAGGCTGCAGATTACAGCAAACCTCATCTTTGCAGAAGCAGCACTTTCTAAACGGGTGGGAATGGCGAATATGAAGCCTCCATGGACAACACCCAATAGTACTTTTTTCTCCCTTCAGCTACTGTCCCTTCAAAAACACAGTCTCTATCTCTGGACACCTACAGCTGTGGTTGCTTTGCGTGTGTTTGTGCCAAACACCCTAATTCTTAAACTTGCAGTTATTAAGCAAAAATAAAGACAGTGACAACCGCTCGAAGAGAAAACCAGGTGGCCGTTGAATCCCCAATATGTTCAGCCTTTCTAGGCAGCCTAAACAGAGCTGCAGCTTGAGCCAGCAGAGCAGCAGCCTGTGCCCAGCCCCTATATGGAGAAACAGTACGTCCCCCACCCTTCAACAGACACGCAAAGCAGTGAGTTAAGCAGCAGTGAAAATTACAGTAGATAATAACATGATCAAACACTGGGAATACTTTCAAATCCATGAAGTCATTTGCAGGACTACTTTGCGCAACAGCAACTTCTCCCCTCCCGCTGTCACTTAAATCAAGTAAGTGGCTCCACTGACCTGACCAGCTGTGTCACAGAGCTGAAGTCTCACCGGCTTCCCATCGACAGACACAACAGCTTTCGGAGAGAAAGGAGAGAGGGGGGAAACTACGATGAATTCAGGTTTACATGATTTCCGTTAAAGAAAAGAAATTTAAAATATTTACCATCCCTCCGCTCTAATAGCCTTTTCTTCAATTATTGTAGATTTAACAACATAGCAGAGCTAGAAGGGAGTCCGTCGCCAACACAAGGGCGGACACAAGCAAGCCCTACAGGGCTTTCCGAGTCATTTTACTACAAGAGATGAGTTAGGCAGGGACGGCACAAGTCCTCTGCAGGCAGCGCGGAGGGCGAGCCCGGCAGTCTGGGATATTCTTCTGCTAGAGGGGTTTAGCTTTATTTCCTCGTACACATTCAGCACGCCTGCGACACGAGAAGCCCCCGCTGAACCGCAGAGAAACCTCACGACTTCTCGCTTTGTAAGGGCGACACAAGGCGAGTATTTTAAACCTGCCCTTTAGGCGCTTCCGACAGCGCTGAGCTCCCCACCGCAGGGTTCCCAATTAAAGCCCGGCTCTGGCCGTGCGGCCGGGCATGACACTCGTACACCGGAGACCGGCCGGTGCTGCTGGCTGCGATGGCACCGGACAAGCTCGGTGCTGCTTCGTAGAGTCCTGCTCCCCATAAGTACGTAATGCAATCACCGAGCCGGGACATCGCGCCCCCTCCGCGCAGCGCAGCCACGGCCCCGGGAACGGCACCGGCGGGACGCGTCGCTCCCCGGGACGGCAGAACCCCCTCCCGCCGCCCCAGTGCCCGCGGCCACCCCGGTCACTTACCGGAGAAGTTGTCGAAGGCGGTGGGGATGTACTCGGTGGGGTACCCGTTCGTGGTGTAACTCACCACCAGGCTGGTCTTCCCCACCGCGCCGTCGCCCACCAGAACGCACTTGATGCTGCGCCGCGGCTCGGACCCCACTCCGGCCCCGGCTCCGGCCACGGCCCCGGACCCCGCAGCCCGGCAGCGGCCGCCCAGCGCCGCTCCCAGCGCCGCCGCCGCCCGCCCGCTGCGCACCCTGCGCGGGGGCACCGGCGGCACCTCGCAGCCGCCCGGCGGCACCGGCTTGCTGATGTATCCCGCCTCGCCCTCCTGCTGCGGCGGCATCCGCGCGGCCACGCAGAGCCCCGCGGCCCGGGGGGCGACGCGCTGCCCGGGGCCGCCGGCCGGGGGGCGGCGGGGCGCGGCGGCGGGCGAGCGGTGCGGGGCCCCGGCGGGCCGGCAGGAGCGGCGCGAGCGCCGCGAAGCCAGCCCCGGCGGCGGGCGGTGGCTCCCGGCGGCTCCCGGCGGCTCCCGGCGGCTCCCGGCGACTCCCGGCTCCCGGCGGCGGGCGGCGGCTCCCGGCGGCTCCCGGCTCCCGGCGGCTCTGCTACCGCCGCGCCCCTCGCGCCAGAGTGCCGGCCGCCGGCCCCGCGCCGCCGCGTGACATCGCCGGCGCGGGGAGGAGCCGGCGCCGCGCGGCCTTGTGCGCCGCGGCCGCCAGGCGGCGCCGCGGCGCCCCGACCGCGCTCACCGGCGGCGGCGGGCGGGAAGAGGGGGCGGGCCCCGCCGCGCGGGCGCGCCTCTGATAGGCCCGCTCGGCCCGCCGCGCGGCGCCATTGGCTGGGTTCGGCGGAGGGGCGGCGCCGCCCGGCGCGGCGGGGCGCGCGGCCGGCCCTGCCCGCGGCGCCGCCGGGAGGGGCTCGGTGCGGGAGCGGTCCCGCTCAGCGGGGCGGGACCGCCCGGAGGTTTCGACCCGTGCTCTCGGCGTGCTCGCCCTGGAAGCCGCTGAGGGAGCTCCCGCCTGCACTCTTGGGGAGGGGTAAACCGGGCCGTGTGCCGTAGGAAAATGGGCGCCTCATCTTTAGCACCTTTGAAGTAAGTTGGCCGTGGAAAGTTGTGCAGTAAAACACTGAAAATGAAAGGCTGATGAATAGCCTGGCTGTGTTCTCAGTTGGAAACGTTATTAACGCGTTTCCTACGGGAACCTCTAAAAGCACCATACAAATATGAACCACACCACCTGGAGGTGCCTCATTTGACAGGCATATATTGGAACTTAGCCAAATCAGTGTTGATAAGTCTATGGCAGAGTTGTGATTTCAGTTTGCCGTTTTTAGCATCTCTGAGTTGCCAGAGAGTCCTGAAGCGCTGCTTCCCCTTTTCCCTCAGTGAAGTGGAAACCCACGTGAGGCAGTGCATGCTATAGCTGCCCATCATGCCCCATTTGTATTTCCCATGGTCGCTGGAGCTGACATCTTCCTGACCCTTTAAACCCTGGAACGGTGTGGTCTAGCCACCAAAGGCCCTGCAAAGGCTCACGTCTCATGGAAAAAAGCACCCTGTACAGCTGATCTTTTCCTAAGTGCCCTGGCCTCTCCCATGGGAAGAGTCACTGTGGCTCTCCATGGGCCCATGGCTCTTTTGCACATAGACATTTTGGACATTCCGAAGCAGGGCCAAAGCCAAGGTCTTCCCTGGCTGAAAGCAGCTGCAAACACCCCAGGTTGGATACACTCTATGTGCAATTGAAGGTGTAGGAACAAAACATCTCCCCGGAGCCCCATGCCAGCTCAGCAGCACCCGCTCCTTGCAGGGAGCACAGCCAGGCAGGGATGGAGCACAGCAACCAGCAAAGCATAGAGGCTCAGTGTGACCCGGAGGGGCCATTGACCCTCCTGTGGGACATCACAGTCCTGCAGAATTACCTTCCCATAAATTAACAAAGATGGTGTTGTCGCATATGGCATTAGTCCCAGAGAGCCATCACAGGGCACCTGGCTACAACCAAACCCAGTTTCCCATTGGGTGCTTTCATACATTTATCCCTCTGGGATGAAGCCTGTGAGAGATCACCCAGACAGCTCAGCTCTGCCAAGGTAGAAGGACTGGAGCAGGAGCCTGCCTGTACTCAGGCTTATACTAAAATAACTGAAATGGCTTAATTCATACCTCAAATTATTTTGGTACAAGTCCTTGTGGGGAAGCCAAAGTTAGAACAAAAGCATTCTATTTTAATTTAGTGTAATTATAGCCTGTCTACCTAGAAAAGCTGAATTGCTTTAGAAATATTCCTGCAGCTAATTCCCTAGAGTATGGATGCAGTTGCGCCAGGATAATGCTAATTTGGCTTATTCTTGTCGGAAAAAGGAAAAACATTATGTGTGCATTGCAGGCCTTCAGCCCAGCAGGTGTTCCACTGAAAGACCTGAGATTACTGTGTGGCTGCTGTGCTGTAATGGTGTGGGAGCTCAGAGCTACCTGGGTGTGGTAACATCTTGAATGGCGATGTTGTGGCAACAGTGTAAGCTCAGTATTAGAGTGATGCAGGTGACAAATTACATCCCTGACCAAAGTCAGGTACCAACCCCAGTAACAAAAATTGCCTTGTGTTCTCCTTTTCCTTAAAGTGAGACAAAAGGAAAATTGGTATCTTGCAGAGAGGCTTGTATCCCTTCTTCTGAATTGAAAACAAGTTGCTTTTCAAGTGAAACTCTGCAGGTAGTCAGGATCTGCTTAAAACAAGGAGTATCTTCTGGTGAACTGCATGGAGTGTGGAGACTAGATACTGTTATTTCTGGTGGATTTCCTCCCTGCTGCTCTGTGCAGGGGACAGAGCCACATTTGCAGCCCAGTGTCACATTTTATTCTGCATGGTTCCCAGTGTAGGCCCAGCTTCCATTTCTTGTCTCTGCACAAGGGGAGGCTGGTGAGAGGCATGCACATTGGGAAGAGCTACAGCTTTTCAGGGTCTAGTTCCTTCAGAGTTTATTCTTCAGGCTCTGAGCAGCACCCAAGAAAGTTGTCTCCTGAACACATGAACTTTGATAGAAAGGCCTGTTATGCCTGAGGAGAAGAGCTGTCAAGAGGAGCATCCATCTCCAAGCCAAGATTTGTGTTATCCTTCTGCCAGAGCCCAGCAGCTGGTAGTTTTCCATCTCCTGAAATCCAGAGGAACTTTCCACCTCAGGGAACAAGAAATTGGAGAAAAGTCAATAGACCAGACTAGCTTCCAACCACATTTATGCAAGGAAAGAAATAAAAGGAGCACTATAATTATATTTTAACTACCTTTTACTCTCAGCAGCGTCCCATAAATCATAGTATTGTGGAATGGCATATGATGCTGGATGTCAGCATACAGTAAGTATGCTGACAGTAAATACAGTAAAGACTGTAAGCTGGTTGGCTTTGGCCATCTTGGGCAGTGTGTCCTGACATGATGAAGTCATGACAGCAGATTAATTTCTGTCCATTTTGTCCGGTTTTGGCAAAAAGAAGGTGAGCAGCTGTACTGCAATCTCTGACACCACACCAGGATGTGTCCCAGCCGAGGGCACAATGATGTGCAAGCCACATCACCCCTTACCAGCAATGGCAAATGGCAAATTCATGTCCTGGATCAATGCCATGATGAGAACTCATTAAGACAAAAGACGCACAACCACAAGGAAAACTCCTGTAGGTGGGAGATGAGAGGGTGGGCAACATGCACTGGGTGACAACCCATTTGAATGGCTCTGAAAGATGACGTGAGAAATCTCCTCATGCAATGCTGCAAGCAAAAAATGCCACATGTACATTTTTAAACACCTTCAGCAGACAAGTACAGCTGATGCATTGAGCTAAGTAGGCTGCAGTGGGATAGCTACAAGAGTCTGCATTGTTTCTATGCTCAGGGAGGGGGGCGTGAGTGGATTCAGAGCTGCATGGTTGCCCTATACTGTAATGTACCCTGCTCAGTACAGTAGCCTTTTGTGTAAGAGGATGAGCTAACTGGTTGTTTTGCAGAGGGGGGGCTGTTTGCACCACAGCAGCAAGTCAGAGCAGCTCCCGGGCAGCCGTGGTGGCAGTGGGCTGAGGGGGCATTGATGGAGGGATGCTGTAACAGATAGCCCCTGTTTCCGAGATTTTGGCCTCAATCCTATCACATGCACACATCTTACAGGTTTGAACCCAATTGTTTTCAGAGCTCTAAGCTGAGGGATAAACAGGCTTAACTCCCCATAGGTCAACAGGGTGGCACTTGTCTGTCTCAGGGATGAATTTGATGCATTATTAGCCAGTTCACAGAAAAGCTTTTGCTCTATCCTACATGCTCATATTAGTCAAATGTTATTCTTTGAGAAAAATGACAGAGAGAGAAAATTATTTTATCAGGATGTGAAGTAGGTCATTGTTATACCCTGTTTTATCATTTTCCCTATGATAGAAAAAATATGAACTGGATGCTGGCCTTGGAAAATGAAAGCTTTCTTCTTTTTTTTTTTTTTTTCTTTTTCCTTGCAGAAATTTGAAAAGCTTGACAGGGAGAGAGGTGAGGGAGTGAGGCAGCACGCTCTGAACATGACGTGATGGACTGCAGCTTGTTCAGGGGAAGGGTATGGCCTGCTCTGCAGGACTGTCACCAAGATAGTGATCTTTGTCAAGAAGAGAGACCCCAAGATCTGGAAAAATATCCATCTGTGATGCCTTCATCCATTTTTCAAAGAGTTGGATCCCAGTGACTCAACTGAGCTGATCATTGGCAGGCAGATTGGTGAGAAAAGAAAGGGAAAGAATAGGAAGGGAGGGAGAGAGAAAGGAAAGGACAGCAACCCAGGAAAGAAAAGGCAGCTTTTATAAAGGACTGTTCTGACCTGCTCTGACTCTAGAGAAGTGCCTTTGAGGCTGTTCTGTGAGAACTGTGAGCAAAAAGGGCTAGAGAAGTACAAAATACTGCTACTTATACATTTAATTTGTAGTTTTAAAATAATATGTGTTTGCCAGAGCTTTTTTTAGTAACATTTTCATGCCCTATGTATGGATTTCAGGGTAGTTTTCACTACCTGGGGAATGGTATCAGTAAGTAGCACACATTATTAACACAATAAGGTCTCACCACCCTGCCAGTTAAGTTCTGATTGAATTTAGGACAGGGTACCAAAAACTCACAGACAAAACCCATTGTCAAGATAAACCTGGAAAAAACCCTCACAAAACCAAAACAAAGCACAATTACTTAAAGGCTCCCAAATTCCTAGTTCATTCAGAAAACAAATTAACCATAGCCTCCTATCTGCAGTCCCTCTGCAGGAGAACCACGGTGGGAGGTGAGCCCTTTATCTCACTTTCAAAATCCTTTTCAGCTGATCTGGGGTCACAGTTGCTGAAAAGCACTGCATGTCCTGATTTTGTGTGACAGTCTCCAATTTGCCAGCTTGTTGTGTAAGCCACTCACTGCCTTGGGGCTGCCCCACACCCCTCTGGGCGCACCAAAGCTGGGAGCTCTTCCCAGGACTCTCCCTGCTGGCTGAGAGTAGGAATAAAGCAGTTGACCCAGCAGGTCACCTGGGCACTGCTGGGGACACACTGGATAAGACCTAGGTGCTGGTAGATAAAAGTCTTGGTAAGAAAAATAACAAAGATACCAGCTTTTTCAAACATCTGAGTGGTGGAACTACCCCTGCCCTGGAGTGTATTGCATTTCACTGCTCTTCTGCTCACTGGGATTTATAACTATTCTTCTGTTTCTGCCACAGGAGCCCCATTTACAGAGACAACCTGGAGACAGAGGAGGTCCAAGAACTAAGCTGGAGGAGAAGAAAACATGCTTAGATAATGTGCTGCACACTGGTAGGAGTGATGGAGGAGAGAGCTGAGCAGAGAAAAGACAGCTCAGTTTGGACACATCTCTGAGGAGCCAGAGCAGAGCTGCCTGCATTGGAAACGGGTGTGATGTCTGCAGCACAGGTACTCTGGGCCAGACTGCTTGTTGGCCAACAGGTGAATCCCCTTATTAGGTTTTCTTAGCTGGCACAACCCCTCTAGTTCCCCAGGTGGACTCCTGATACAGCTGTCAAAAATCTAGTCTGCCATGCTTCTGTTCCTTAGGGGTTCTTTCCAGCAGCTGGGAAAACTTTCCTTTCTCCTATGCATTCCCCTCCCTGTTAGAGAAGACTAGTGAGTAACTTTTCTGCCATAGTTTTCCTGAGAGTTGTGACACTCCTGGAAAGAAACCCTACTGGCTGCCTCTGCTGGTTCCTGCTCCAGCCCTGCTGTCATCCCTGATGTGACCTCTCTTCAATCCATGCTGGAACTGAGGTGACCTGCATTCATGGGCATCTTCATGTGACTGCACAGGCAGATAGATCTCCATGGCCTTCATGCCCAAGTGGACTGCAGTCCAACATCTCCCATGTATGCTCCTACCCCAGTCTTCAGTGACATAACCTGTATTCCTGAAGTCATCTATCTCAGAGGTATTTTCTGTACAGCAAACATTTTCTTTTTTAGAGAGGCTAAAAAACCTTCATCTGTTTTCTTTACAGGGTTATGTGAGGCATTGGTATTGTTTTCACACTGATTAAATATCCAAAGTCTCCTTGAATGGGGATGAGCCCCAGCAGTCCGTATGGACCAAAATTCATTGGCCTACTCTGTGCACCCCACCCACACACCATACCCAAACCCCTCACTTTGCCAGAGTTTCAGGGCAGCTTCAGAGGGGAGTCAAGATCCAGAGCAGCCTGGCTGACCTGGGGTTTCTTTCCCAAAATGTCCCCCCTTATGGCACAACAGATATAAGGGGTCTGGTCTCCCAGACCTACTGAGAAAGAGCTGGGAGGTGCCAGGGAGACTCCAGCTATGCCATAGGAAATGCAGAGCTTGTTTCTGCACCAGGGAGTCTTCAGTGGCCAGACCTAAAAATGCTGACACTTTTACATTGATAAAGTAAGTGCAGGAATAGCTCTTTGCATTTCAGGTTCAGGGCTGTGTGTAAGAATAAGGTCCCTTATGAATGTGACAGACCTGGCTGGAGAACCAGGAAGAGGCAGCTATAACCCAGACTGGTGTAGAGCAGGGAGTGCAGAGGAAGGGAGTCAGCAGTGAGGCAGGAGAGAGGTTTTTGACATCTTAAACCCAAATGCAAACACTGCGAGAGGATCGGAAATGCAAGAAAGTCATCAGTCAATGTGCTCCCTAGGCAGAAAGAAGCAGGACACTAAACAGTCTTATAATGCTGAGTGATATGGTATTTGTAAAATAGGCTCAGATCGGGCTGAAATCATCACCAGCCAGAGTGATCAGAGCTCAGTCAATACTCCCAGGGGAAATCCACCACCTCCCCACCACTGTGGGGTGTCCCCAGGGGCACCTCTCACTGGGCCATACACATCCTTGTATGAGGGGTCAAACCAGCTTCCTAATCGGACCCTTCACTTTTGTTAACAATGCTGGGATGTGAGGAGAGCAGGGAGATCTGTGTGATCCACAGGGATGCTCCCATACCTGCTTCTGCACCCTCCCACTCACGGAACCTTGGCCCAGCCAATATATCTGTGCTGATCTGCCTTTGCAGACAGCTTGTCCCATGCATTTTTAGTTGGATACTCTGAAAGTCTGAAAAACAACAACTGGTTTTAGTGTTATCTCTTTTGGAGCCAGCCGCTTCCTCTTGGTATCAAACTTGGAAGAACCCCATAGCCACTTCTGAAAAGCCTTTTCCCTTTCCAAATATAAAGATCTTTTCCAAAAGTGGTTGCTAGGATGTCTTTGGTAGGAATTGAAAAGCTTGGAACGAGCCAATGCAAGTGTTAGTTTTATTGAAAATGAGCAGGATGTTCTTCCCTGATAGCTGCCTGACTTTGAGGGCAGGAATCACAGGAAAGCAGCCACAGCTCCAGGGCAGCTTAGCAGAGGAGGAAAGTCATGTTTTTTCTGTGCTGCATGGTAACACAAAGGCAGGAAACCAAAGAACAGGATTCACTTGGTGTGGAGCAAACCCTGCCATCCAAAATGGCACTGTCCTGGCTCAGGTGGATGTATGTAGAGGCTCCCAGGTGCCTCCCTGATCTCTAGCTTAGCTGAGCCAGCTGTGCCCATCCCACATCCCTGCTGCTGGCAGCCACAGCTGGGGAGGAGCAGGCACTTCTCAACCCACCATGCTCCCCGCCACAATCTACTTTGGGAGAGAACTGTGAGCAGATTTTGTATACTGGAAAGCAGTTATACAGGTATTGTATTTCTTTTTTCAGGGATAGAATGAAAACTTCCAATTCCCAAGTCTTTAGGACAGCACTTTTCAATCATAATTGGTATACATAATCAAACATAGAAGCCAGGCACAGTATAAAGTTTTCTTTCCCTGTCAAGCATCCCATCTCTTCCTGGGACTCCCTCACTAGCATACAAGGCTAGGCCTGAGAAATTGCAAGTCTAGTCCATTGGAGCTGGATTTTAAAATGAAGAGTTGCCAAAACAGTACTACCAGCATGGCTCTACGAGGCAAACCCTTCCAGAATGGTTTACTTTCACAAAGTGGTGTTTTCACCAGTCTGGTTTTAAACAGTTTTCTGACATAATGAAATTCCAAGGACTCCTTTGCTGAATAACCTTGGCAGATTAATGTCTTTTCTTAGCTAGGGAGGGAGCAGACAGAATTCACATGCCAAACCCCAAAACTATACAGGAAAACTTCTGCTGAGTGCAAACTGAGCCTCAGTTTGTCAGTGTTTGAGAAGGTACTTTGTAGATGTTGTGAAGAAGTCTTCAGACTAAAAATGTGAATGAGGGCAGGGCACAACTGGTAGATAAGGTGATCCTGGCTTCAAACCTGCTTCTTTCTGCTGCTTTACAGGTCTCCATATCTTTAACAGAGAGAGTTAGAGCAAGGACAAAAATACTGAACCTCTCCCAGCTCTGGTAGTTGTGGAGAAGCGACATAGGGGCTTTGAGCACCAGCCTCTGTTAGGTATAAATACAAACCACTGAAAAGCATCAGAACTTTCCCACTGAAGTGAAGGCAATGGGAACAGGAGATTAATGGGTTGCCAGCTGTGTTGGCATGATAAGCCAAGCAAGAACCCAGACTATTTCAGTCGAAAATGGATTGAGACCTCAGCAGGGACACATGGCAAATCAGCCAGAAGCCACACATGGAAAACTGAGAAGGCAGCATGGGCAAACATTCCTTATCTTCACTTTACGTCAATAGAAATGGCATTGTAAAAGGCAGCAAAGTATTTGCTGGAGAGGAGGAGTGAAAAGTCCACAAGCTTTCTTGGCTGTACATGTAGGCTTTAAAATGCTACTGTTTTCCTCGGAAACTTGTCATTGAAAACAAGTATCCAGCAAAAACCACCCAGCAAGCTCTTCCAGAAGGCTTGTTTGCTTGTTTTGGTGGATTTAGCTGAGCTGTGCTGGCAGGAATCTGCCTGCCACTGCTGCTGTGCTCCAAAGGCGGTTGGGAAAGTACAACCTCTTAAACCAGTCTAAAGCACAGCTGTGATAATCACACCATCGACTATGATTTGCCACAAAATAAGACTCAGGGGAGAGGCAGACCTCAGAAGTCTGGGCTTTCTACAAGGTGATGTTGTCTGCAGCCACGTCCCTGTTTCCCACAGCTCCTGCTTTTACACTTTTACAGCAGCCTAGCCCAATTACCTTCATTGGCCTTTTATTTTCTTTGCTTTCTGGTTTTATTGTTTTTGTTAAGGCTAATTACCAGAGGAGTGGATGAGTCCCAGATTTCTTGTGTGGATTTTTTTCTTTTTGGTGGTGGTGGTGTTACTTTTCATTTTGCTGAGTTTTCCTTTTGCTTTTAAGCAATTGTATGTAAGAAAATAATCTTTCTTACCAGAGGCAATACTGAGAAAGAAGAAGACTCAGAAAGGAGAATAACAATTAAGGTAAAGCCATGAGGTTTTGCCTCCTCCTCTCTCCATTTTGCAGCCCCACCCTGAGTGGGTAATGGGCCCTGACTGCAACTCTGCTGTCAGTGCCCTGGAGCAGGGAAAGGCACAAATATTCCCTCCACACAGGTGTGCAGGTGTCAGTGGGAGGTGAGCTGGGAGAAAAAACAGGCTGGGATAAACACAGCTGAAGCCTCGCAGACTGGATCTGTATGGCCCCTGGATCCATCCCTGCCCTGCAGAGCCTTGGGCTGGCCGCTGGCTGGAGCAAAGCTAATGGCTGAGTTACGGGTAGGGCTGGGCTCACTGCAGCTGGGTGTCTTAGGGCAGGGCCACCCACTGCACACCGGTGGAGAGCTGCAAATCCCTACTCCAGATGCACAGGGCTCTGCAGGGTCTTCAGCTGAGTGCCTGGGAGCTGGTTCCGGAAACATGAAGGTGCTCTGTCAAAAGATCCAGTTTTTCAGGTATCAAAGTAAAGATATTAATAAAACTAACCTCAAAATAGTGGTACAACAGTGTCTTTTCATATAATGCCATAATTAAGGAACACAGATTATCTGTATTTGCAGTCCCTGACACCATAGTGATGGACATGATTCAGAAACAGATACAGATGACCCAGTAGCTGAGTGACTGAGCATCTCCCTCTTAACATATGCATGGAGAAAATGAATGGAAAAATTGGAATGGAGAAAATGGAAAATCCATGGTGCTGCACTGCTTTCTGTTCTTCTCAGGAGAGGAACTTCAGGCAATGTGTCTGTAAAGCACTGAGCAGCTTCCACTTTTCCTGACCCCACCAATTTCCTCTGCACAAACTATCCATATGGATTTGACGTGTGGCCTCTGAGAGGCCCTGAGGCCTCATATGTCTCAGTAAGTCAAAACGTATGGGGTAGAGAAGCCATGTCCCTGCCTAAGCTTCTGCAAGTCCCTCAGGGTCAAGTTAAGTGCAAGCCTGATCCTGTTCTCTGAACCAGGCTTGCCTGATGCACGCTTTAATCTGACCAGCCTCACTAGGCTGGGTTTCATCTCAGCTGCAGAGCTCAAAAGGAGGTGGCCCCTGTATTGCCCCATGGGGTCCTGGGCAGCTCAGCAGCCCCACCAGACCAAGGGACACATCTCCATGGCTGGCCCACCCTCAGCAGTTTCAAGCCCTGGGGCTGGGGCAGGAGCTCAAGAAACAAGAGGGCTGTGGGACTTGAAGGCTTCTCTGGAGTCATGTACCCCTTTTAGTGTTTCTGTGAGTCTGCTTCTGCCCTCAGATCCAGGGGCTCCGCAGGGATGCCAGGGTGAGTCAATCCATTAAAAGCTGCACACTGCTGAGACACCAAGCCTACAGCTACATAAAATAATAAAACAATAAATAAAAGAGTATTTTCCACTCCTAAGACCCACTGGCATTCCCAGCCATCCCCAGGGAGACAAGAGGGGGAGAGCTGTGCCCAAGCCACCTGCTGAGAACCACCCTGGCTCGTGAAACATGCCTGGGCATTGGCTGCAGGAGTATTCGGTGGGTCTGGGACAAACTCCTGCAAGGACAATGCCAACCATTTAACTGTATAGGCAGCTGCCTGGGCCTGTGCCTTCACTCCTCTTTATTAATTTATTAGTACCTTGCTGCTAGCCTACACTTGTACAGACAGAGAGCTTGCCATGAAAAAGGACAATAAAGTGCCTGTGAAGGGAAAGTTCAAAGCATTATATTTGTTTTGTAAGAAAATGATGCATTCTCCTCTGCAGTTCAGTCTCTTTGGTCACTACAGAGCTGGGTTTGGTCAGTGCAGGTAGTGTGATTCTTTGTGCAGTGCCTGCCAGAGGGAGCCTTGGTAGCCATGCATCACTGCCACCCCAGCAGTTACTGCTGCTGCTGTTATGAACAGTACTGCAGCCAGGTTTAAGACAGGGATGTAATGCTCTGAGTGGCCAGCTTACCAAAGTGAACAAAGAAATTATTATAGGGCCAGGGAAAAAATAAGGGGAAAAAAAGCTAAAAGAAAACAAAGAGCCATTGACAAGAGACACAAATTAGCTGGGTCTCAAGTGTCCTTCCTCATCTGATAAAACAAAAATGTCCAGAGCAACAATTAACAAAAAAGTATATGAGGGGTAGAATATCTCTGTTTAGCTCCAGGTAGTGACTACCGTACATGGCTCTATTTTTCTGTTGTTCCCATGCTTTGGGTTGTCTTGGGTCTTGGTTAATGTAGAGCTGGTTGCGTGTGTATGTGTGTGTGCGTGTGGTGCAGTCCCCATGGGGAAAAGACAAAGCTGCCTTTTGTAAAGAAAGGAAAGCCCTCCTGAAGGGCAAAAAAGAAGCAAAGTGGACTCAGAGGATACAGGAATGTGCTTTGACTGCTTCTAAGGAAATATAACTAGAGGTAGGAATTAGCTCTGGAAATGCACTCAAAACTAGAGGCAAATCCAGCAGATGTTTAGGGTTAGGAAGACAGTGCTGAATAAAAGCAATGCAACAGAAAAGGAAAACTCTGGAGAGTGCTGCTCCTGGGCTGCTCCGGGGTAAATTGGTTGCTGTTGGCTCACTGGCCAGCACTGAGGTGAGGGAAGTGTGGGCTGTCCCTGCAATAGGGCCTTATGAACAACAGGGAGCTGAACACTCTTCACTTTTGCCACAGCACTGGGAAAGGAAATAATCTGTTCTCCACAGTATGTGAAACAAGTAATGAGCTCAAACTACAGCATGGAAAGCTCAATACAGATGGTAGAACATACTTTCCAGAGGTGTGGGCAATTGCATATTGCAGTTGCCTCCAGGGACTGAGGCATCTCCAGTAAGGTGAAACACCCAGGGCTGTCAGGAATGGTTAGGGACAGCTCATTTTGTTTCTAGGTAGCTGGGATGCAGTAGTATTTCCTGACAATTGCTCTTCCAACCATGCCTTTGTAAAACAATCCAAAGCTTGTCAAGTGCTCTGGTTCCATGGTGATTTTCACTGACAACAGAAAGAAAACCAGACAAAGCCTAGGGTGTATTTCAGTGCTCTTGCTCCCTCACTGTAACATTTGTTTCTGTATGTGGAAGTAGATGCACCTGTTCCATTCACTTTTTCTCCATTCACTTCACTGATCAGCTCCTTTTGTCCAGTGGATTGCTGTGTGTCCCTGAAGGGCAGCCTGAAAACCACAGGAGCAGATAACCCTCATGAGAGCCCTTTTGGGTCCCTTCCTTGTGTGTGCCCAGCTGACCAGTGCCAGGCACTGCCCCAGGGGATCACTTGTCTCTGTGGGTGAGGCACACATGGATGTTGGGTTCTGAGCAAAGCCCTGCCTGTCTCATGCTGCTGCCACTGCCTGAGAGAAGACATAATCAAGACCTGTCAGATGCTAGGTGCTGCTAAGTGCTGTCTGTCCTGGATTGTAGATTTCTCTCCAGCAGAGAAAGATTACAGAAACAAGAAATGACACTTGTTTCTTACAGTCTTGTGTTTGAAAGAAGTTGTTCTTAGCTATGTTATTATCATTTACCTGTATCACACCATCTCTCTGTAGTCTCACTGGAAAAATCTCCATTTGGTTTGCAGTGGTTCCTCTTTCCTTCCCTGCTGGATTGACAAGCTCAGCTGGTACACTCAAAATTGGTGTAAATTCCTTTGACTTTGTACAGCAGCTAGTGGCACCATGGATTATTCAATCAACATTAACCCAACAACCTTATTGCCATAGCATGAAGCAAAAGGAGAAAGCCTTATCTTTGTCAGTAAATAATTAAAATTTCCTTTGTCAGTAAATTGAGGAAGCACAAATTGAAGAAATAAAACCATTTTTTTTTCCCCAAAGCAGTGGGAACAGGATTCTGCAAACCCCTATGCAGCTTGCTTCTCTGTTAACCGAAGCGTAAGTGTTCTGAATGCGTTCAAGGCCTCTCTCCCCTGACTGGAGCTCTTCTGCATGGCTTGTCCTTCACAAGATAAGTGACAATAATAAATTGTCCTACTTAAGCAAGGGACCTATTTCACCTCCTCACCACACTCATTAAAAAATGCAATGCTAAATACACTTAAAGATGAAAGGCCTGGTATGCAAAATAGGTCCTGTGCAGCAAACTGATGGGCTTCTTAGGGTTTTGTCACTATGGTGCTATTGCCTTGACAAGGTAAAATATCCCTTGTCAGCCTAGACAGAGAAGGAACCATTAAAAAATAACTGAATACTGTCTTTGACTACAGTCACTGAGTGGTTAGGGTTTTTTTTTAACTTTAATCATCTTTGACTTCAGGTTTGGCTATTAACCCACCAACTGATCATTAACTCTACTGACTGAATGACTGATTTCCAGAGGATCTGTCCAAAGAAGGATTGGTTTTTAGTTTGTTGTTTGTTTTTTTTTTTTCCCCTGAAGGACTTTAATATCTCCTACCAGCAGACAGACAATCCCCTGTAAGACTTGGGCTGAGCAGGGAGGTATTGCAGGTTATCTGCATAGAAACACACTGCTCAGAGCTGATAAACTCACTGACACTCTATCCTGCTTTCCAATTTAACTCAAGCCTTGCTAAGCAGCAGGAGTAACCTGACTGAATTGTTGAGGGTCACAGCTTGAGGTCCTTAATCAACATTCCCAGCTTAATCAACGGGAGTTTGGCAAGCCTAAAATGCAAATCAGGATATTTCTGGTATTTACCCTGGTGCTTGTCCTTTTCCTTCCAAAAGAGCTGGTTAAAGGATAAATATGATGTTGATGAAGAAATGATCAAATGTCAATTGGACATCCTTTTTTAGCCCTTTTGTCTTTAAAATGCCTACAGTTGACATTTTCTAAAAGCAATATTTCTGGTTAGAGAATGATCTCCTAATAAATGAATTGAACAATTTTTTTTTGCATTAATAAACTATTCCAACTCACAGTCAATATCCTAAGCCACAAGACCATCCTGCCTTCCTGACTTGAGATCCACAAGACCTAAGAAGCTGACTGACTCAGCAGAGAAGGGTTGGGATTGGGCTATGTTTGCTATGAGTATCTTTCTTCCAAACACAACACAGACAGAAATAAATTAGGAAAAAGCCTCTTGTACACTGGCCCTGATTTCTCACTGGGAAGCACTGGGATCTTGATTGCCCCCTGTGGTATGAGAATGAATTAAGCTCAGATTTATAAATTGCAGTCTAACCATTTGTGCTGACAGACACAAATGTCAGGAAATATGTAGTTAGTTACACTGGCGCTGCATCTTTTAACTTTCATTTTAAGTACCTCTGTCATACCAGGGGAAGCAGAATAACACATCTGGAACAAAAAGATTTATGCTAGACTTCTCACACTAACTATTTCCAGCTTTCTTCCAGATAGGAGTTTTCAGCAAAATGTTGTCTAATTGAAAAATTCTGTTTCCTTAAAACGATTGTTTTTTTTATGAGACCTCCAAAAGAAAACATGCCCAATACATCTCTCCAACAAAAGTAATGAGGAAAAAGTTATGAATATCAAAGCATCCCTTTTTCCATTGTTGACATTTAGAATAATGTTTTCGTTATTCAAATGTCTTCTACAATTTAAATAATTTTACTTTTAAGTAAAAATAATAAAAAAACTTGAAAGCACTGAAATTTAATATCACCATTGACTCAAACTGCATTTTTATTGTTTGCCTGCAAATATTTTCCACAGCTTTGTTTTCCATCCCAATTTGTGACTTTTTTCATTTCAAGCCCTTCTCTTGGCTAAAAATCATAGCCAGATATTTTGTGCCTGGATAAAAAATAGGATGAAATTCCAGCTAAGACAGCCCACATGTCCCTCTGGAATATGTTCACAGAGGAGCAGCACACCTGTGCTATGGCTTTGGATATAATAGCACGGCTTTGCTGTAAGCCAGGTGAGGAGTGCTCCACCAGACTGGTCATGCTACCACCCTCCTGTAGGGAGCTGCTAGCATGAGGTTCCACAGGACCACAAAGTGGACAGGACTAGACAAAAACTGGGGGAGAATAATTTTTCTGCATACATTTCTTGATTTTTTCCATTGCAGAAGTGCAATCGTGTTGATTCACAGTTGTCAGGATGAATGTCCCATTGTAACAAAAGCAACAGTTTTTCCAGTGTTCATTTCCAGGGCTAAAATCCTGCTGAAAAATCTGTTCCTGTGCATAGGGAGGGACTGTTCCTGGTGGAGGCAAAGCTCATGGTGAAGTACCAGCTGTAGAATTGGAGCCAAGAAGTGGCAGAGGCAGCTGCTGCCTGCCTGTCCCATGTTACCTGCCTGCCTCCAGCCCTGCAAAGCGGTGGGACCAGGAGTGCATCAGTAGTGCTGGCTGCATCCACATGTGTAAAGCTGCTTTCTCAGGCTCAGGGAGTGGCAAGATCATATTAGAAATATTTATCCAGCTCCCAGGAAAGAAATAGCACCTCTGTTAATATAGTTCATAGCAGGGCCTCTGGCAAAAACCCCAATATATAACCACAGCCACATCGAGTCACAGTTGTCACCACCTGAGGACAGAAGCCACAATAAAGCCACCCAGGAGCAGCAGCTCTGTGCCGGCTGTGCTTGCTGTGCAGCCTGGGCTGGGATGCTGAGCTGCTGGGGCCGAGCTGCGGGCTCTGGGGCTGCTGGCACATGGAGCTGTGCAGCTCTAGGGCTGCTTTATAGCTTAGGTGTTGTGCTGGATGATGTGCTGTGGACACTGCTGCTAGGCACAGCAGGCTGCTGGGATGTGAGGATGCTGGAATTCGGGCATTTGGAAATTTGGGGCTTGGTGCTAGGCTGCGGATTTGCAGGGCTACAGAAATGGATGCAGGTCTGCCGGTGTGCTCGGCTGTGGGACTACCAGGACACCGAGCTGGGGAAGCATGAGGCTTCTGGGTGCTGGGCACAGGGAAATGTTGGGCTGGAGGGCTGTGGGATCCAAGGCCGCAGCGCTGCTGAGTGGAGGGGCTGAAGGACTGCGGAGCGGCGTGCAGGGGCTCTGCGGGGCTGCATGCGGGCTGGGAAAGGGGCGGCCAGGGGGAGTGAGGAGCTGCGGGGCTGGGAAAGGGGCGGCCAGGGGGAGTGAGGAGCTGCGGGGCTGGGAAAGGGGCGGCCAGGGGGAGTGAGGAGCTGCGGGGCTGGGAAAGGGGCGGCCAGGGGGAGTGAGGAGCTGCGGGGCTGGGCTGAGTGCGGCTTACGGCGGTGCCGGGATGCGGCAGCGCCAGCGGCGGGCTCCCTCTGCTGTCCCTGCTGCCTTGTCGCCCTGGAGCGGCCGCTTTCCTGCACGCCCGTGCCCTGCGGGAGTTCACAATATCTTGGTGGAGTTTTTCCCCTTTGTGCCTAGAACTGGCAACAGGAGCCTGCATGCCCCATGTGCGGTGTTGTGTGCCGCCATCAGGTTACGGATCTATTCTCTTAGCCACAGCTTAGAGATCAGTTTTGCATTCTGAGGCCAGTTTTTCACTGTCTGGAGACAGTGGACACCAAACAGGACACCAAACCTTGGAATCGTCCTTGTTTGCAGCTTGCTGTGGCCGTGTGTGTCATAGAGCTGTGAGCAGAAATGGCACCTGATGCTCTCAGCATCCCTTTTGTCCAAACTGCACAGCAATCCTACTAAGAACCACAACAAAATTCTGCTTATAGGTACTTAATGAATCTAACTCTCCTTCTCCCAGGGACAACTGGGACATGTACACAAGCACTGCATGGTGGGGGTATTTTTGTTTCCTTATTGGATACTTTTGCTTCTTACTCTAAAAAACCTCCAAGGTCAGGCATGTCCTGCTGAAAGTACAAATAGGCTGTGTTGCACTCATTTCTTCATCTCCTCTTGCATGAACTAAAAATTTTCCCTCCTGGTTCACTACTCATCAAGTGTAGGCAGTGCCAGCCCCTCAGACATGGCACACAGTACAGCGAGTTTCCCAGAGCTGTCCTGTACCACTTGTGCAGTGTTTGCAGCACTGCTGCACCTCAGGGTGTGAGACCTGGCACAGTGCTTCTCACTCACGTGCTCTGTGGACCTCTTCTGGAACTTTCTCTCCAAGCAGGCAAAACCTTGATGCTTGAACTGCTTGTGAATAGCAGGAAGAAAACACACTGCAGACCCAAATATTTTCCAACAGATGTGCAGACCATCCATTGCAAATTTAAGGCGACTGGCAACAGGGTTGATTTTCTTAGCTCCCTTTCCCCAACAGATAACCCTCAGGGCCTGCAGACAATAGGCTGCAAACTCTTGGCATTGATAGATGAGCTTCCTCCCCTTCCATACAGCTTGGAAAATAGCTTGCCTGTCTCTTATTTAAACAAATGAAATATTCCAACTCCAGACAATGCTAGAGATAGTAATAGAAAGAGGGTCCAGATTAGGATTTGAGTCTCCTACCTCCTAATTCTTTCTATCCCTCCCTGCTTTGTTCTAGCACCCCATTCTCAGATTTATATTAAGAAAATTTAATAACAAACTCAGAATGTTAACCAGGATATCTGGAGAGGGACAGAAAAATAACTTGAAAGGTATTGGTATTTCAAGCTGTAACCTTGATGTAAGATTTGAGCTGGCAAGGTGGGAATTTACAGTCTTTTCTACACCAGCAGCACAGAAAAAATCACTCTCTGCCTTTCCTACTCCTGACAGCCAAGCCTCAGCCAACCGATATTGTCTGCATCAGCACCCAGGGATGGGAGTCTGTCACAGAAAGAACCAAGCACATATAGCTGCAGCACCAGCATGAATACAGATACACAGAGCAGGAACACATTTTGTGCTGCAGACCCCTGGAGGCAAGCTTGGCTTGCAGCTCGCATACATGCGTGCCAAGATACCTGTGTGTGCTGTAGTATAGGCATGTTCCAACCCTTGCACTACAAAATACTAGAGCTATTTTAAGGATGGGGAAGCATCTGGCTAAAAAAAAAAAAAAAGCCTTGTGTGTTTGTGCCTGGCTCATTTAAAACCCTTGTTTCTTCCAGAATATTGGAAGTAATCAAAGTGCCTGCAGTAAAATACCTGACAAGCCTCTCTTCCTCTATAGAGAGGGTAAATACATGTTATTTTCCAATTAGCTCTTGCTCTGAGCAATTATGTTGATCAAATAATTGAATAAGTGACAGGAATGTGAATTCTGGAGACAGTTAATTTCATTCATCTGCCAATTTATAGCCTGACTTGCATGAACACATAAACCAGGCTAATGTGTTATTTATAACTTTGAAAATGCAATTATAGTAGTCAAACATGAAGACCTGTGTGTGCAGGGAGGAAGGTTTCTACTAGTAAATTATAAAAATAGCAAAATGAGGGAATGTGTTCTTTATGCCAGTATGTAGGACAGGAAGGATGTGAGACTTGTGTTTGAGATAGTGAAGAAGGCTGGTGTCAGCATTAGCAGGTGGAGCAATGGCCCTGGGCTAATGTGGGGCAGAGGGGCAGCTAAGTCTTACCCTCCTGTTTTGTAAGACATTGTATGGTACGGTCAATGAGGGCTAAACATGTCCCCTACCTCCCCATACTCTTCTCTCCAAGTGAAGCTGAGCACCATTTCTGATAGAGAACCAAGACTGTGATCCTTTGCATGAAGGTGAGTGCAAGGGATACAAACCAGGTGTTTTCTGCTTGGGGTTGGTCTTGGGTGAGCATCACAGTGCTCTGGAAAAAGCTCCAGTTGAATATGCTCGACTACAAGTTACTTGGAACAACACTTGAAGTCAAAACCAAGTCCTTGACTTCCATCAAAAGTATCAATCCTTCTTTTGAGTTTTCTTTAGGAAAAACAATAATTGTAATAATAATTTTTAAAAAGCTCATCAGGAATGCAAACTACGTGATTTTTCTTCTTAAAGCTATCTTTAAATTGTTAAACTGACTGTACCTTTTATCTGAACACCCTGTAGCAAACTGGCCTGCCACACTAATTAGCAGAGATACACAGTAATAAAAGTAGTGTGCAGGCATGAGCCACTGCCTCACAGGGTGTATTAGCTGGTTGAGTGCTACACTGGCTGCAAGGAGGAAATCTGTGCAATTAATTGCTTCCTGATTAAAGGCATTTGCAGTCTGGCCTTTAAGTCTGCAAGGCCTAAAAACACATGCTGCGTTAAATATGGAATTTGCTCACAGTACTCAAAAACATTGCCCCAGACAGCAGGATTCAGTGTGGTAATTCTGGTTGGAAATACACACTTTCCATTCTAAGCATATTTGACCCCATGCTGAGTACTTAGAAAGTGCCCCAGTCCAGACTAAAGGGCCATAGAAGTATATGTGGGGATTTAAAACAGTTTCTAAAAAAGCTTAGTTGAGCTCTTACCATTTTCCTGAGAAGACATGCTCTTACAGGAATTAATTTCACAGGGCATGTGGCAGCAGAGGCAGAAATCCCACAGGACATCTCAGGCTGAAAGGCTATTTAAATGGTAATAAACTTCTGTGGAAGACAAAAACTAGTGACTGATTAGAGACACACCAGGAGAGGAGTTATCTGGCGTGAAGCTGCGGGCGGTGACTCCTCCGGGGCCTTCTGTTCCCTGCACACATCTCTTGTCACCAAGCAAACAAGATGGGGTTAATCCTGCCGGCAGGGAGGAGGCAGCGGACAGCAGGAGGAAAAAGCTCACCACGGGAGGTTCTGGAGTTGGGCAAAATGAGGGAGGGTGGTGTGTGTCAGGAGGCTGGGACAACGCCAGCCAGCATTGTGTCAGGTTCAGGTGGAGCCACGTCTCAGAGCAGCAGGTGATCCAGCCTCCATGTGCACCCTTCCTTAAGTGTCATCGTTTTCCTGAGGGCATTTCCTCCACCCTGATGCGGTGTCACCTATTACAGCCGGTCAGATGAAGTGACTTTATTTTAGGGTGTCCAACACTGTTATTGCTGCCTCCTGGAAAGTTGCGGCGCTGATGATTTATGGAGCCTACTGCTCCCACCCTAAGAGGGAGCAGGCTTTGTTTGGGATTACCATTTGTCACACTAGAGCCGAGATGTCCTAGGAGCACACATTTTGTTTGCTTATGTGGTGCTGTTGCTCTGGTACTACTCTCCCATCCCTTCTTTGCCAATTGTTTTTGCAAATTTCAGAAGAAATTTACTGATCCTCCATTCGTGAAAAGCACTTTAAGATCTGATTGCCTCTGACTATAGGAATGGGCTTCCCAAATTCAGGGAGGCATCTTCAGTGTGTATTTAAGCACCTTGCTGGGTGGAAGTCAGAGGGACAAAGATTACAGATCTTTCTTTGCAAGCCTCCCAATCCGTCTTCTCCCCACCAACTTTGTCAATGGTAAGAGCAGGCAGGCAGGCAGTTAATGTAGCCTGAATTGTGCTAGGACAGATGTACAGACAGTAACTCAACATTCAGTTTGACATCCTCCCTCCACACAAAGTGAGTCGGGCATCTCTGCTGGAGAGGTTATATTGCGGAGTGGGAAAACAAACAATCCTGCCAATTGTTAGTGAGGGGGAAATAAAGCAGAGCAGGAGCTGGTTATCAGAGATCTACATTTTGAGAGAAAAAAATCACTGAATCCTGAGGAAGGAAGGGTTCTCTGCAGAGCTTCAAGTACTCTCTTGACAATCCCATCCTGCAGGAGTTGGGCTCCTTCCTATAGCAAATACTGGGTTTGGAAAATTAACATAACAGGAATCTCCAGACTGCAGCAGTGCTGTAAAGCTATAATTAAAACAAAACAAAGCAAAACACTTTAGTCTGACTGGCACAGATTGTTGTCTGTGAATTGTGATTTTTAGTAACAGTAGGAATGACTCAAAGCCCAGGGAACTCAAAGTCCAGAAGTCTGGAAGAGTCTGAGGCAAAGTTTCCCCTCATCCCAGTCAGTTTGGAGAATGTCTGAAGTTCAGATCTTAATTTTGCTGAAGTTTGCAGTGTTTAGATTCACATGCCTTGTATCACAATGGATTAGACTAAGTCTCTCTTACCTTAATGAGATTCTTGATTTTGTTTGGACCAGTTTCTGGGAGGACAGAGGAAGAACTAGGTGTCTTGCTGCAATTGGATGAAAAGCTGTATGCTTTTAATTTTTTTTTAATAACTTGAAAATATCATCAATCTGAGCATCTCCAAGATTTTGCCAAGCAGCAGTGAAGTTAACACTACCCACTCTTCTTCCTGGAATTCAAAGGAATGTTGCTACTGCATGGGGAGGGAGAGAGAATAAATAGCACAGGGCCTCAGACAGATGATCTAAAATTGCCTTAAAACTGCCCTGATCAGCCATGTAAAGCCCCAGGAAGGGTACCACTGCTCAGTGGTCAGCACAGGCCAGGTCCCTTGCCAGTACTTTATCTCTGCTGTGTCAAACTGAGCACATCTGTAGCAGATAATCTAGCTCAGCTTGTAACCCTGAAATTGAGAACTGTATTACAGGGCATGTTGAGGCTGCTGAAGCTGTATAAACAAAGTTTCCTAAATACAGAAGAGGTGTATTACCTCTTGTAATACACACAACTCTGTGTCCAAGGTGGCTCAAACAAATTCTAATCTATTACTCCAGTCAACATCCCTTGAAGTGGTAAATGACATAAATCCCCACAGTTTGAGGTGTTTCTCTCTCCACTATCCTGTCAGACTTTGTAGGGATTGAGGGCATATCACAACTCCTGAACCTGTGAGGAAAAAGATGTCTATAATCACAGAGCTGCTTGACAGAAAAGCCCCATGCCAGATTTGATTCTCATTACTGAAGTCTGTAAAACTACTACTAATTTTAAGTAAAAGGTAACTCAGTTAAACTGAAACAGTTGGGCAGCAAAGGGAATACAAAGTGTGTAAATTATAATGACAGGTGGTGGGGACCTTCTCTGTTACCATGTTGGAGTGCAAATCTGCACAGTGAGCATGAAGTTACACAGGAATTTCAGTCCAATATTGAAATAACATGACCAGAGGTCACACAAACTTGACTTTCAGAAGTCACTAATCTGAACATTTTACATGAGATATAAAACTGCAGCTGGGACAAGCAACTCTTCACACTTTTGCAGGGGCTTGAAGTGTAGCAGTACTTTTCAGGCAGAACACAAGTTACATGTTAGTATCTACCTTAAAGAAAAGCAGAAAGGTGAGATACTCTAGAGGACACCTGCCAATGGTACAGAAACACCTCAGGGAAACATGAAGAACTAAAAATTAAACAGTACAAGAATTAGAAAATGCAGAACACAACCACTACTAAGGAATGAAAAAGACCTGAACATAACATCTGGATCATTCTCGGCAGCATCTTCTTCCCCTAGCATGCTACCTAAAACCTGCCAAGCCACACTGCAGGCAGCACAGCTTCCATGCCTGTGCCTGCTCGCAGCCTGCTCAGGTTTCATGGCACAAAGCTCCACCTAGTGAGGGGACAGGCTGTACTACACATTCAGCACCCAAGGTAAGCATGCATGGACTCCACACAAAAACGTCTGCAAGATAACAAACCCTTTAGCATTACGCTGCCTCGGTGTTGATAATCCATCACACACACACACTCAAAGTCCCATCATAGCAGAGTACAGCCTCTCCGCGTCCAGAAACATTTTCTTCCAGCATCACCTCGCTGAAGTGGCTTTGTAAGAATGTAACTGAAGTGACACCACTTGGCTTTCATCAGCTGGCTGCTGCTCACCTCTCCCTCACAAGGGACTGACCTGCAGCTCTCTGACTTCACTGGAACTCCAAACCAACATCCACTTTCTGGTGATCAAAATAAATACACCACTAGTGCTGTATGTCCAAATGTTTTAATACATTGTCTTCACTGTTCAGAAAAGTTATTGCATTAAATTCTAATACATAAATTTATCTGAATTAAAAAAGAATAGTTTTTCATAATTTTGTCACAGCAGCTAAAGGAAACCAGATTTTATTTGCAGTTGTCTCAAAAAAACCCCAATATTAATTCTTTCTCTAATTAGCAGAACTGTAGTTTATTCAGTAGTTACTGCAAATCCCAACTTGAACAACACTATCCCCACAAGTGTACAGCTTAGGAAAAGGAAAGTGCCATTCCAAAACTGAAATTTATTGAACTATGACTCAGCATACACCGATTTTTCTCTGTTAAACAAGTTACCATAATACAACTTAAGTTTAATTCCACACCATTTTCTTTATGTTAGTGTTTTTCTTTTATGATGACTTAGAGTCACAAGTTAAAAAATATCAATGCCACTTATAGCAGTTTACACAACCCACACCTGTTTGAATTTTGACAGGCACAAGAACATGATGTTTGATGACCCAAATTAAAAGATTTCCTGATGCCTTAAACCCAACATCAGTGTAAGCCCACTGCTCCATGGACGACAGCAGAGACAAAATCAGTAGGCTCAGTGAGCCATAAATAGATTGATGAAAGGCTCAGTGACACAGGCATAAACAGAGCATGTGGCAGAATTACATTCTACATATTCTCGGAGAAGGGTAAGCCGTGCTACACCAGCTCACAGCAGAAGCATGAACAGGACTCTCCTCCTTTTCACTGTCATGTTAATGCTTAGGAGTTGGGAAACTACAATTCAGCTTCTTGCATAAAATCCCCAAGCATCACAATAATCAGTCTAGAGTTCCAGATCTAACCCTTCTCTTGCAAACACACAGATAAAGATAAGGCTCATCTGTATTTATTCTGCTTTCTTCTGCTGTTAAATAAAAAGAAATCTACCCATGTTCACAGAAAAAAAAAAAGCTATCTCTTCTCCCTCTCCTTCAAAATACCCATCACCACACACAGCTCTCATTTATAATTCACTTGAACACATTTCTCAGATTAGGTTTCCCACTTTAAACAAATGACAGAGGTTATATTACTTTGCTGTACTTCACTAGGTTCTGATATCAAAACCAGTTCACTACTGAAATAACACCAATAGGACTCTCTGACAGAATATGTTACACAAGTTCTAACTCACTAGATCTATTTCACTGGTTTTCAGTCAATGCAAGCTGGGAGCAACCAGTTACTCTTTAAAAACATTTTGTATGACTTTTTTTGTGAGTTGCTAGCAAAAGGCCCAAACATTGCAAAGCAAGTGAGCAGAGACAATAGGATGCTTTGCAAAATCTGACAGCTCAAAAGGCATCCAAAGAGCAAGAGAACAAAACCCAGACACTGTGAAAACTGCGCTGAACTAGCACTATGAAAATAGGGAAAAATTAAGAAGCTCCAGTATATAGTCACACAAAATGTTTTACTAGTGATACCTTTTGTTTGTTCAGGTAGTCACAAGGCATTCATTACCTTGACACAAACTGCAAAAGTTTTAATTTGAAAGTGTTACAGGAATACGATATTTAGTTATTCTCGTTAAGGACACTTTTTGAGGGACTGATCACAAGGTCCCTTAGCTGTAACATGATTTTCTCACAATTAAGAAAGTTTGCACGGAAGCGGAAGAAGTTTGCACAGCTTAGAAGTTGAAGCTGACAGCTTTCCAAAGCCATCCTTCACAAAAGACTTGGCTTATTTTATTTTCAGAGACATACACTGCATCAGACAGCCAACATAATTCAATCCAAACATAAAAGTATTTGTATAAACTTGCCCCATCAACATTAAAATTGCTAGCCAAATCCTTGTGATTTCTGCAGGAGACAGTGCATGTTTCAAAGTTCACATCTCTTACAAAAAAGCCTCAGAGTCCCTTCACCAGGTGCTGCTTCTGTTCTGTACAGCAAAACTAGCATTCCATTTCTTCCAAATGAAACAGTCCCTTCAGTCCCTCTCCCTGCCCTGCACGTCTCAAGAGCATTTATGCCTCTTCTCTATGGTTCCAACCAGGAGACAACAGCCCATAATGCATTTGTGACAGCCCCTCAAGCAACAGTGCACACTTCACTAAATGGACATGACCCCAATTAGATCCGTGAGAAAACATGGAAGAGGAACATAAAGAGGAAAGGAAGAAATTTATTCTCACTTCTCTTGAAGCAAACAAATTGTTCAGACAGCAGGTTTGTTTTCAGACAACTATAATTCAAGCTGACAGGCCAGCTTACTTAACAGAAGAAGCCCCTTCACACAAACACCAGAACCTATATTAAAAGCATTTTTATTTCATTCTGCCTCTGAAATGAATTAAGATAATCTCAATGTTAAAGAAAAGTCTGCATTGCTACCACAAAAATCACATTGTGCAAATCCATGTCATTTATCTGCAGAGTCACATGTGGATGGTGGACGTGCCTTACTGAATACCACACCCTGGGAATGCTTCAGCACTTACCCTCCTACCAGAACACTGCCTTAAAAAAGAACTGCTACAGTGACATGATGAGAATTGATCTTTTCCTGCCATCTGCTGTATATGTATGTAAGACTTTCACAAACAATTGGCCAAAATTTGTGTATTACAGTTATTTCCCACGTCACAAATACTACACAAGCCCTTCATAGAGGATATGCTGTCAAGGACATGTGACCTCCACCTTCTCACTTCCCTACACCCCATCCAACAAGTAAAGCATTGCATGCTTGCAGGCATTGATTCAAAGTCTTCAGCTTCTGGAATGCAGCAGATAAGAGTTCTGCATCTTTCAGGGACTCAAAAAACCCCTGTTTAGTTCATCTGTTCAATGTACAACAATCTTCAGTAAGTGCTGCCACCTTGTTCCGAGGAACAGTTAGGTTCACTTCACACCACAGAGGTGGTACTTTCCGGATTTACACGCATCAATCTTGAGGCATTTCTCAGATCCTGTAGCTGCTTGGCTGGCTTTCCAACTCCTTCCTCAAACCTTTTTTCCACAACAGGAAGGACAGTTTCATACAGGAAAGAGGCATTCTGCCTAATGAATGCTTTTTTCTCTGGGTCCTGTTCACACCGTAAACTGTAATCGACATGCTGGACAGCCACCAGGATGATTTCCACCAGACTCTCCAGGAGAACCATATGCAGCTCTGGGAAGTAAAGCTTTAACGCTTCCTCCAAGAAGGCCATAGTCTGCTTAGTGAAAGCTACTACAGTGTAACTGAGGTTGACCCAGCAGTCATCCCCCGTGTACTGGTCAAAATTGCCCACCCCACAGCTCCTCATCTCCTCCCTGAGCTTCCCCAGTGCCTCTGGAGTCATCAGGTTCATCCTTCTCCACATCTCCTCAGAGTTGCGGTGCTTGGTGGCCTCGATGATGATATCCTTGTAGCTCTGCAAAGCACCTTTGATATCCTTTACCAGAAGGGCGTGAATAATGAAGGTGAGATCCAGTCCAATCTCGCTCAGCTGCTTGCAGTGCTCTTTAGCCACCTGGGATAACAAAGAAAAGCAAAGGATGTTATTAGTGTGCAGGCTCCCTTTTCACCTTACACATTTATCAAATTCATCTCAGAAAACTGAGATGGGTTACTCATACTTGTTTATCGTGCTTTAAGAATCTCATTAATGAGAAATTAATAACTGAAAGATACACCCTGGCTGTCAAAAAACTCTGGACAATTACACTATGTAACTCACATGCACAAGCTTTTTTTCCCCCCTCCCAATCAGCAGCCAAAAGAAAGCATAACCTGAGAAAGTTAGTCTTGCAAAAAAAGTATGAAAATGTACCTAAAGACAGCCTTGGAGAACAAAGAGAAAGTTTTGAAGTACTTATAATTCAGGCGTAGTTCATGTAAATTTTAGGACCTCCTACTAGTTACAGGTAAATTAAGAATTAACACATTTGCATTCCTGATAAAGGCAGGGTTTTCCTTGGCCTGTATTATAACCTTAAGGATTTCCTCTGTTAAACTGAAAAAAAACCAAACAAACCTCGAATGAATATTAATCTTTCAACTCAGGAAATCTCTCTGGAGACCCACACAAGAGTCAACAACCAAACCAGAGTTAGAGACGAGACTTTAAAGCTTTGAAGCCTTTGTTTCAGCTGCTGTGCCCCACCACCCAACTCTTTGGACTCTCTTACCTTGACACACTCTGCCGCAGTTGACAAACTCTCCTTGCTATCAAACACTTGCTTACTGAAGGCGTCTACAAACATCCTCATGGACGAGCGGGCCCAGACAACAAACGCCGAGTAGCAGCCGTTGTTGCCGGCGAAGTCCGTCTCAAACTCCCTGGCCGTCTCCAGCAGGCTGGTGAAGAAGACGTGGCAGAGCTTGTGGATGTAGAGCAGCGTGGCGCCCTCGATGCGCAGCTGCCGGATGGCGGTCTGCACCGCGGCCGCCCGGTTCTTCAGGAACAGCTCGCACGCCTTGGTGGACTGGCCCAGGCGAATGAGCTGGGACACGGCCCGGCGGGTGGCCCGCGGCCCTCCGCGCAGCGAGCGGTCCGGGGACAGCTCGAACACCAGCACGTCCGTCAGCTGCCGGACGCGCTCATCCACCTTGGCCCGCAGCTCCTTCACGGGCTGGCTCGCAGGCTTGTCCGCCAGGTACTCGTTCAGCTTATCCAACAGGTCAACCGCCCCCTCGAAGTCCCGCTGGGCAATGCAGACGTCCAGGTCCTCGGGCAGCTCTTGGATCCACTCAAGTGAGAGGTCAACAACCTCCTCCTCGGCGGAGGGCTCATCCTCCTCCTCCTCGTCCTCGTCGAAGGGGTTGGTGGACTCGGGGGGCGCGGGCGCGGGCCGGGGCAGAGCCTCCTGCTCCAGGCGCCGCTTCTCGCTGAGGGCGCGGCTGCGCTTGGTCTCCTCCAGCACCTCCAGCCACTCCTTCTTGATCTTGGCGTTCTCAGCCTGGAAGATGCGGCTCTCGGGGAACATGAGCAGTTTGAACATGTCCTTCATAGGCGGGTTGTCCTTGACGTTGACCACGGCCAGCCCGTCGAGGGGGTACAGGGCGTCGTAGCGGTAGGCGCCGCGGCGGCTGGGCAGGGCGGTGGCCACGAGCAGGCAGTCGTTCATCAGGAAGGCGTGCACCCGCTGGATCTGCGCCATGTGGTCCGCGTCGTACTCCACCAGGTCGCCGTTGTACACCAGGTACTTGCCAGGGCTCTCGGGCAGGAGGTCGCGGCAGCCCTCCACCTTCTCCAGGAGGGTGGTGAGAGTGCGCTGCCGCCCCTCCTCGCTGGCCGCCGCCTCCTTGGCCGACAGCGGCAGGAAGGGGTCGGCGGCGGCGGCGCGGCGGGCGCCCAGCGCGGGGTCGTCGCGGTCGGCTTGGAGGAGCAGGGCCTGGGTGACGGCCTCCATGATGCCCTTCTGCTCGGTGAGGATGTGGCTGAGCTGGTACATCTCGCTCTCCAGGTAGCTGATCTCCCGCGCCGTCTCGATGAACTGCCGGTAGTTTTGGTAGACATTGCGCTTCAGGCTCTGCGCCGTCTCCTCGCTCAGCGCCTGGATGCGCTGCCGGTGCTCCTGCAGGTCCCGGTCCCCGTCCGACTGCTGCGACAGCTGCTTCACGTACTCCCCCGCCGCGAAGCCGCCCGACTCCAGCTGCCGCCGCAGCCGGCTCCCGCCGCCGCCCTCGCCCAGCGACAGCGCCATGTCCGCCCGGTACCCGCCCGGCGACACCCGCCGCGCCTGCGCCCCGCGGCCGGAGCGACTGCCTGCGGTGACGGGATGGGGCCGCGCCGGCGGAGGCGGAGCGGAGCAAGCGAGGAGAAGGGAAGGAAGGGAAGGGAAGCGGCGCAGGGATGTGCCGGCCCGCGCACTCGGAAGGACGCGGCGGCGGCGCCCGCGGGGCGGTGCTGCGCGTGCGTCGCGGCCGCTGCGCGTTCCGGTTGCGCTCTGTGCCGGCCGACGGAGCCGCGCTCGGGATGGAGGACGAGGATTTCCTGTTGGCCCTCAGGCTGCAGAGGGACTGGGAAGAGCAGGACGAGGCAGCGGCGGCGGCAGCAAAGCGCCCTGATGTCTCTCCGTACGGCTCATCCCTCCGCCCGCTGTCGGTGGTGGACGAGGCGTGGGAGCTGCTGGACCCCAGCCCGGACGTGCACGGCCTGTTCGTGCACTTCAACCAGACGCTCTTCTGGGGCAAGCTGGAGGCTGTCACGGTGTCCTGGAGCCCCCGCATGACCAGGTGCGGCAGGGGGATGTGGGCCGAGCTGCCGGGGCTGGGCTGTCCCGGGCCGGTCCGTGTGTCCGGGAGCTGCCGCCGTGCCGCCGCCGCCGGCGTGCGCGGTGTCGGCAGGAGCTGTCGCTTGTCTGTGCTGCTCCTCGCCGTGCCCCGCTAGCGCCCTGCTGGTGCCGTGGCTTCTCTTCCCGGGCACTCGGATGTTCCGCAGCGCCGGCAGAGCCCGGACGGCGGGACGTGAGTTGGTCGCCGTCATTGTCTCCCTTGCCTTGCATCTGTCGTCCGTGGCAGCCACCAATGGCTTTCCACGGGATGCAGGCAAGCTGGAGGGATGTTAAATGGAAGAAATTACTTGGTCTTAGATGATGTGTATGGAAGCCTCACATGCTCGTGTTGCTGCTCTGGTTCTCAGTTTTTATGATAGTTTTACTGCACAGCAGAAGGACAAATATGAACCAATAATAGTATATTAGAAAAATTTAGAATGGGCTAGGAAGGGGAACATAGAAGAAATCTGAGGTTAAACAAACCTAGAAATCTTTAAAGTGCAGGCTGCAGTTCTGCAGCAGATGCAGTTGCTAGCAGCTGGAAGTCCCACCACCTCGTATCCTCTGCTGGCTGCGGTATTCTTTAGACATTTGGAAACAGTTGGATGTTGCACCGATTGAGGGCTAACTCAGTAGGACTAACACAAACAAAAAAAAGTCGTGTTTGCTGGATTAGTGCACAGAAGTGGAGGTATATGTAGGTTCAGTATGAGCCAAAAGTTGATGAAGGGTGGGGAGTAAAATTGAAACAACTGCCAATTAAGTCTGCATTTGCTGCCGTGAATCTCCAGCCTCTGTGCAGTGTATTTTAGTTCATCACAAGTTCTAAAGGAAACATTCTTCTACCTTAAAAACCAGGTTTTTCTACTATAAGGAACTTGTGGATATTTTCTTTCTTTGCTTAATGATGCTGAATTTTTCAGGTAACTACTCAAAGTGATTTTATTCCATGTTCTGAGTGACCTAGCATGTGTTTACAGGGGATGGCATTCTGACTTAAATTCTCTGTTTTCTTCATGTGCTACAATGAAGAAAGAAACAAATACATTTTTGTATTTTCTTTCTTCTTTCCTTTCAGCTCTGCTGGTATCTGTTCATATCACAAAAGTAGTGGGTTGTGTTCCATTCGTCTCAGTGAGCCGCTTCTAAAGTTACGGCCGAGGAAGGATCTTGTGGAGGTATTCGAACATGGCTTATGAATCTGCACGTGAAGTGTTTTGTGCACACCCGCCACTTCATACAAACATTTTAGATTTCATAGTGGGATTCTGTTATGCAGTAACTTATAGGTCATAAAATAGCACTGGCTTTACTGTTACATTCATGTGGCTTGTGTTGCAGTACCATGGTAATCTTTAGTTTTATGTTTCTAAGTGGGCAACTCCCAGTAGAAGTCTTAAGTCACTTGTTTATTTTATTGACTTTATATAGAGAAAATAACACCCCAGGCTTTTAACTCCAAAATTATCCTTTAATATTCAAACCAAACATGGACTATAGTTTTGAAAGGGCCAACAGCAGAAAATAAGGATATAGGTTATGACTTAACATGACATTTTATTGCTTTTGGGCCTCTGCCAGAGTTGCTGCTTGGAGCTGGCTGAACATTCAGATTTGCCTAACAACAGAAATGCTGTAGAATTTCAGCTTGCTCAAAATGGCTCTTTTTGGGGGCTGTGTAGGGGATGATGTCTTTAAAGATCCAATTTAAATTTGAGGATTATATCTCCTTTTTGGAATGCTGCTTATGGAAGTGATATTATGCAGTGTGTTTTAGTGATGTGGGAATAGGGGTAATTTGGTTTGATAGATCAAAGTATTATGTTTTTATGACCCAGACTGAGTATGTGAATAATCAAAGATAAGATCAGTAACCACAATCAATGTAGAAGAGTACAATACTTGCAGCTTAATAATGAAACTGAAAATGCAATGCTTTTCATTGAATATCTAATGGTTGCATCATTTCAGACGCTGTTGCACGAAATGATCCACGCCCTGCTCTTTGTTACTCATAACTACAAAGATCGTGAGTCCCATGGACCTGAGTTCTGCAAGCACATGCGTCGTATTAATCTCCTGACTGGAGCCAATGTCACAGTAAGAATAATCCTCTTCACCTTCTTTAATAGAGCTTTCTTCCTGATTTGCTGTTTTGGTTGACTGGTGCATATTAAGTAATGTTCTTATTAGACACTCCACAGTTGGTACCAATACAAATTTGCATCCAAGTGTATGCTAGTTCCATAGTTATTTGTTGGGGATGGTGGTGGAAAGAGGTTGAGGAAGATGTGGTGAGCTGTTAGTCATGTAATTTTCAGGTATGTTCTCTGTAAGAATTTTTCTTTAAGCTTTTGTGGTAAATTAGAAAGAGCTTAAATGGTAGCAGGGACAGAAGTGCTCCATGTGAAGAGCAGTCAAGATTTATGTCAATAGAGGGTCAATATTTCTGTCAATATTTAAAAATAATGCATCTAATAAGATCAATTAAGGTAATAACTGAAAGGAGAATACAATACTGGTATTGTTTGAAATGCTTTCTAAACAGTACATCTTCTATGTGAAATTGTAGATAGATTTCCAAAATTATCTTTTTGCAGTTCCAACAAGATAACCAGGACATATTCCTACGCTTCCTATCTTTTTTTTAAAGCATTGTTGATAAATTTTTACTCAGATCTAGCTCTTAACTGCTAATATAAAAATCACAGCAGTAGTGGAAGGAATTGAATGGAAACAGATTTTTTTAAAAAACATTTTAGAGCTAGTGATATAAAATTTGTAACTTCCTGAGTGACTGTTCTTTTGTGGATTTTGTTTGTTTGTTTGTTTTTCTAAATGTAGATCTATCACGATTTTTATGATGAGATTAATGTGTACCGCCAGCACTGGTGGCGGTGCAATGGCCCCTGCCAAAACAGAGCGCCTTACTTTGGATATGTGAAGCGCTCAATGAACAGAGCACCCTCTGCACATGACTTCTGGTGGGATGAACATCAAAGGACGTGTGGGGGCACGTTCACAAAAGTGAAAGAGCCAGAGAAATTCTCGGAGAAGTCCAAGCAGAAAACTCAGGCAGCAAAACCTCCACATTTCAAGTCAACTAATGAAGGTATTTTATGATTTTTTTTTTCTTTTCTGAACTGATTTTTGTCCAGAAGTTTTCTTGAACAAATATGGACCAAACACTACATAAGCTTGGTTTTGATGTTACTGTTATGTAGCCAAAGAACAGGGCCTTTTGTTTTTGCACTTCTAGGCTGCTCCTCAACTGTATTGTCTACAAAATGTTTAGTTTGACGCATTATTTTCAAGCAGCAGATTTTTTTGTGTGAAGCACTTCAAATAATAAGCCCATGACTTTTTAATGAAAATATTAATTTATTTTTTAATCTGATTTTGCAGGCAAGACACAAATGCATGGTAATTGCAAAGACTTGGCTCCTTTTAGTGGAACGGGACATCGGCTTGGAGGAGGAGACGGTGTACTTTCAGAGAAAAACACAAATGCCATCAGCTCCACTGCAAACAGTGAAGCACATGGCTCATTGCATCATTCAGCAGTAAGGACATCACCAATCCCTAAAAACAAGATAAAACTGGAAAAATTACCCCATGGCAGTATCTTTCTGCTTCATACCAAAGGTGCTGGTGAGAAGAGCAGCTTAGCTTTAAAGAGTGAGTTTCCAAAACTCTCTGCTGCTCACCCAGAAGATGATGAGAACGACTGTGGATTGCCTGCTAGGATGGCTCGTGCTGCCGAAGAAACATCAAGCCAAGGCTCACCAGTTGGCAAGAGGGCTATGCCATCTTCTAACTGGTCACCAAAACGAATTTGTTTGGAGCAGACCCCAAGAGCTCAGGGTGCATCTGAGAAAAAAAGCTTAGAATGTGTTAATACACTGCAGCAATGGCCAAAAAAGGAAGACAAAACTGCCTTTGAAAAGTATTTCAACAAAAAGGGGGGTACTTATGTCACTACAACTACAAAAAACAGAGTTGAACTTACACAGTCCTCTGCAAGTCCTAGCAATCCTGTGAGGCAGGAGAGAAGAGTCACTTGTCCTGTCTGTGAGACTGATGTTTTGGAATCTAAAATAAATGAACATCTTGACTCTTGTCTTTCGTAGAACAGCAGAAAGTTTCTTAAAAAGATAAACCAGGGCTGGAAACATCGTTTGAAAGGTAATTTTTGCTCAGGGTTTGCTTAGCTGTGGTTAAACTCCATGTACCTGCTCTGAAATGGAATTTAAAATGTAGCTGACCTCCATATCCTCACACTGGTAAGTAAAAATTGTGTGGAATGCTGCTAGGAATACTGGTAAAGACTGTTCCTGGGCATGTCGTAAAAGCTTTCATGATTTTCCAGTTAAACTTTCTTCAAGTGCTATACAGGACAAATTATGATTAAAGTGACATTACCTACCAGTCTTTGTTTTGTTTCTTCGGAAGGCAGCCACGTTCGTGGTTAGCAGGCTGGTCAGTTGAGCACTAAAGCCATTGTGCCATGAAAAGTTATGAGTGCCAGGCACATGTAAGCTTCCTGAACTGTGCTCTTGTTACACTAAGGTATTAATAGGTTAAGCATTAAACAGTGTTATTCCTTACAATAAGTAAAACTGATTGTATATTTGCTTAAACATAAAAATAGTTTTATATAAATAACTATTAAGCAATATTGTTCTATATCTTGTTACTGGAATTTTAAAATGGCTATATATGTTTACAGTATTACTGCTGTTCCCTTAACTAATTTTAAATGCTTTATATCTTTTAAAATGTTGACACTAAGTTTTAAAAATATTGACACTAAGTTTAATGTAAATTGTTTTGTTCTTGCATACTCCAAATAAATTGTTACTGAAGTTTAAATTTCCACTAAGCCTGGCCATTTTGTATCACTCACCAGTGGGTTCACCTGTATATAACAGTCTTGTTTTTTAGAGCATTTCAGTATTAGCACTTTTCCTTCTTAAATTTCTCTGTAAAAACAGGTGCTGGTGAATATAGATTGCATCAACTGCTGCTTTCTCCATCCTGTTTTTAAAACAGTTTCACTATTGCTGCACTTCTGTGAAAAAAATTATGAATACTGATAGTAAAACTTGCTTTGCTATGTTAATTTTCAGTACTTCCTTCTTAAAGCTGCAACCATCTATCAGTGTTTCCAGTGATACTTGACATTTTCAAGGACAGGACTACCAAGAAATATTTGTATGATCTTATGCTTTTAAGATGAGGGTGAGAGTTGCACCACAAAGCATCTGTCACATTATGAAGCATTTTTTAGAGATTTCCATTAAAATCACTCTCTGCAGTTTCCTCATTTGTCTTTCCTACTGTGACAGATGTGGTAAAGGAGAAAGATTGTGGGTATTGTTAAATCTGGGGATTTTTCCTAATGTCTTATTTTACTTCTGAATTTGAATGACAAACAGAAAACAAATTAAGAATTTAGTGACTAGTGTAGCCTGTTGAGGGAGGGGGGAATTCAAGCTGTAGGCAAATCTGTCCTTCATATACATTGCCTAAAATAGATCATTGTCCAAACAATTGAGCAATTCTGGATTAGCTATGGAAAAATAGCGCCTCTGTCATGTGTTTTTACAAGGAAGTATTCTAAATCTCTTTTATCCAGAGAGGAAGGCTTTGCAGTTACTATTTATTGCAGGCTGTTATTAATGGGTCATGGCCACTTTCATTTTGGGTATGTTACTACAAGTGCTGTTTTCTGTAAAATGTTGTGCTTGCACACAGTGTCCTACCCACAAGGATAACAATGACTACCAGTATGTTTTTTAAATATGATGCTCATTTTGGGCCAAAGATGAGAAATTTCATCCTCTCTATCAGTTATCTATGTCCTTGAGTGGGTTTAGATACTGCCTGGAACAACACAAGCTGTCAATGTTGAGCCTTGAGCAAACACACTTCACTGAAATGCAGTGTAAGTTGCCTGAATGGAAATTTGCCAAACAAGTTAATAGACTCGATTTCTGAGGCAAAGCAGCTATGAAGGAGGGTCAAGTGTGTTTTATGTGCATTTTGTCAATAGAAGATTCTGCAAACTAAAGGAAAAAGCCATCTAATTTTGTGCTGACCTACTAGGATTGCTCTGGATAATTCAGAGATGAGTTCCAGAGGTTAAAACTACCTACGGGGGGATTACTTGGCCCTTTCATTATTATCATAAGAGACTGCTCCTCAGTTACCTTGAAACTGGTTATTAGGTAAGAAATCCTGAAGGTCACATATTAGCAAGTATTTTTTACTTTATGGAAATGTTGTCTAGGAAGTTTTCATATTACTTGAGTTCTGATGAAGCAGTGGGAAGAATTTTTATCAGGGCTACTAAAATGTGTAATACATTTTATTTATATCTTGCAAGAACATATACAAAATAAATAGTGTGTTTTAGAACATATTTTAACAGCAGTAGTGTGCGTTCATGTCTCCTTTAGTCCAACCTTTATTTGTTTTCACCTGGCATAAGTGGGTCACATGGCAGAAGTGTATTCTCACAGCCAGTTCAACCCTAATGCCTGTGCATAAGCTGATGAGGAGGCTATTTCCATCTAGGTGGAAGCAGGCCCCTCAGGCAAGGCAAGCCTGTGGAACCAGGAACCTGTTTCTTGAGCCCCCTTCCAGGAACATTTTCCAAGAGAACAACCAGAGAAATATTGCTCATTTGCTGTGCTACCTGCCTCTGGGTCAACGTAATGAAGATCACCAGGTAATGATCTAGTACAAAATTAAAGGCTAGATAGGGCTTTGTCATAACTGGACGAGAAGTGAATAATAATTCCTGAGGTGCAAAGTAGCTACTCAAACTTCCCTTGATGCAGCAGGAGGACACTAAATGGCTTGTGAGGGTTTTCTTCCTTGTGCGTTCTTCTGGAGCCCCTCAGTTCTGCATTTTCCATACACACGGCATCTCTTCAAGTAAAGCAAGATACACGTTACTGAAGGGTTAACAGCAAGAAGGAATTAACAAGTTTCTGAGGAAAAAGACTGATAGATGAGGGACATCTCCTTCCAAGTGGATGGAGCAATCCATGGTGGTGGGATGATGCAGGCTACTCTGGCTGGAGAATGTGAAGAAACTGCCACCACAGCAGTTTGCTTCAGCACTGCTGGGTCTGGTCATCCTCGAACACCATGTCTGTGCCTTTTGTCCAATCTTCTCACCTTAAATTGAAAGGCCACTAAAAGGTTACACCTGGCCTGCATTGCCCTGTGAGCATGTTTGTTGAAGCCTGACGTGGTGAAGGCAGCAGTGCAACCACTGGTCTCCAGCAGCTGCTCCCTAACAGAGAACCAGGATTCATCAGTTTTACACTCCAAACTGAAATACCCAAGTTCTTACTTGCATCTGGATTACTGCAGCTGTTTTGAAGCCCTGGGATTTAAGAAACTATTTTAAAAATATGAATATAAAGACTCTGCATAAAAATTACCCTTGAAGTGTTGTTTGTGGGCAGACAGGCTATGAAAGAGACTTGCATTTCACTATATGTGAAAATAGGTGTGTGTGATTTCATGGACTCATGTGTATGGAAAAAAAAAGCCAAGACCCCAGGAGCTTTGTGTGGAGCTTTGGGATCCCTCAACAGGCCGTTAGGTGGCACTCCTTGCACGTAAGGAATTCTTATTTTGTCCTAACCTGTCCGGGGATAGAACAGAGTGCAGGCTCCTATTTCGCCTACACCGCACTCCAGGCTGAACGTGGACCAGCAGCAACCCTGACAGGACCACAAACAAGCTAAAGGAGGAGGAACAGTGGTGGTGGTGGGGGATGTTTGCAACTAGCTGGGAAATTAAAAGTAAATATACAGCTAACTAGATTCTATGAGTGATTCTTAGCTGCAAGAATGACTGGGAAGATGAGAGAGGAGCTCGTTTTTCCAGTCCAGGGCTCAGGAGTAAGCCCAAAGGCATCCTTTTGTGGGTTGCAGATACCACACTGCTTGCATCCGTGGCAGTGACAGAGTTAATTTCCTGTCACCGTTTGGCATTAACACAGCTCTGCAAGAGATGCAGGACAGAGTTTTACGAAGTAAGGTCGGGGGGGGGTTATAAAACACAAAATTCCTGTGCCTTGGCTAAGCCAGGGAACCAGAAGGGTGTAACAGGACCAGGGAGGTGTAGTGTACTACAGGTGTGAAAGCTTAAATGGGATGTGGCCATGGCCTTAATTCCTATTTCCTTTTAGCTTCTGCCAGGCCAGGCTGCTTTAAGACTAGATTAAATTTCTAAGCAGGTGCAGCAGCTTGTCCTCAATAGCTCACCCTGTCTCTATTCTGTCCATCACCTTCCATTTACATAATTTCACCTGCTTTTTTGCCTTAGTATGTCTTGGACGTGACACTTCCTAAACTGTATAACAAAGAATTTTTGAAGGGGCAAACCCCAGCAAGTCAAGTATTTGGCTTCACCATTGCTTAATTTAAAAACAGATCTTACTTTATTTTTCTTTAAATGATGTAAATATCTGGATCATAGTTTTTATGTTTACTGCAAGTACCTTCTTTTCAGAGAGCTAGTAGCTAGTGGCATTAGTGGCATAAAAAGTCTGGGGCAAGATGTGGGCTAGAGCTCAGTGAAGGCCTGGTACAGGATATGGTTTATGGTTTAGTTGGAGGTTTTAATAATTCTTGTGGCTTCAGTAAGAAATTTACAATGGCAGGAATAGCCATAGGGCTTCTCTGCTCTTACCCCACTTTCTCCCTATTGCTTTGCTGCCCTGCCTTTGTCTTCCCACTAAAACTGGTCTCTTTCCTGGAGCATCCCAGTAATGATCCGCTGGGAAGGTCTTGTGTTTGGAGGCAGGCACAAAGCTGAAGTGGAAGGTGCCCTCCTGCAGATGCTGGTGCACTCTCTGCAGGGTGGGACAGGGCCTGGCTGCAGCATCAACAGCAAGAAAAGCTCCCTGGTGTGTCACAGGACCACAGGGCTGGGCATGGGCTGCTCCAAGTACTGCGGCTCTGGAAGGACATGGCACAGATCTGGGCTCTTCTGCAGATGGCAAACAGAAACATATCCAAAGGGAAGAGTCATCCCGAGGATAAGCCAGCACCCCAGGGGCTTCAGAGAGGATGGCACCTGTACCAGGTGGAGAAGGGATAGCTGCAAGTAAAGGACTCCGGTCTTAAATCTGCTGTGTTCCCCAGGATATGCTGCTAAAAATCCTTTGGGTTGTTCCTTTGATTTACATTTAGCAGTACCAACATAGGAAATGTAATTTAAAGAAGAGAAAAAATTTTCTTTCAGCAAGGGTGGCTGAACGTGGGAACAGGTTTTCTGCAGAGGTTGTATAGTGTCCATAATTGAGGATACTCAAATCCCAACTTAGGTCTTAGGCAGCCAGATTTGGGTGACCTTGTTAAAGGGCAGGAGAGCTGGATCAGACCACCTTCAGGAGCCCCTTCCCACATAAACAACCCCAGGAGCACTTCAGGTCAAATTGAAATTACAGCTGAAGGCAATTAAAGGTTCACCTGCTTGCCCTTACCCTGGTATATCCCAGAGGTGCTCACACCATCTCTGACCATTTCCAGCTGTGCGTTTCTTCCTCTCCCTTGGCAGCTCTCATCACTTCCCCCATGCAGACTGTGGGGATGGGGGATAGGTCTCCTGTCACATGGATCAGAGACGGGGGGACTTCAGGCAGGAGCTGGGCAGGTGCCATGACACAGGACAGGTACAAGGAAGCTCTGCCCTGCCAAGCCTAATTGCTGAATCCTCTCCAAGTACGCTGTTGGGGGGAGGATAGGATTATCAGCCCTGCAGACAGCACAAATGAAAACTCAGACTTAATTAACTTTGAACTTTAGAATGCCAGAAAAGTATCCCATGAGAAGAACTAGGAGGCATATCATGCACTGCAAACCCCTAAGTCTATCCAAGCTATCAGGCAGCATTTGCCAGGCAATATGGCAGAGTTAAGACAACTCATCCAAGAGGTCTCACTGCTGACATTTGGGCTTAGGCTTGGGCCATTAAATGCAATGTTGTTGAAGCAGACATACATCCCAAGTGGTAAGTAATGCCATGGACTTTGGAGCTGTTTGCAAGGTGTTACAGACACAAGCATTAAACTCAAGCATCCTCTGAAGGAATGGGGAGCCCTCAGTTTGAAGGAATAAACTGAAAAGTTACCTTAATGCCACCTTCCTTTTAATCCCTGTACAGGTCCCAGAAATGTTATCTTCTCCAAGAGAATTCTGCAGCAGCACACTCCCACCCTAAACCAATGCCTTGCATCCTCAGCTGTGCACACCCTGAACCATACAGAGGCTGCAGTCAGTCCATGCACACCCTGCAGCTGATATGGAGGGAAACACTGTCTTAACTTCTTCAGGAAGAGGAGGGCGATGGGAGGCTTCTCCTGTTGGGCAAGCATCCTCACCCAGCTTGAATTGTTACAGGATGGGTTGATCCCAGCCCTCAGCGTGTTTTCACATGTGGATGTGGGTGTGTGCTGAAGTGACACCATTTTTAGGAGACTGGCAAACAGATGTCCTGTCCATTAAACCTACAACAGTTTTTCAGTCTCCTTCTCTCTACCTCTCTTCAACAGAAGGACTACCCAAGCCTGGTGTGAAGCTGTTGCTGGGTGGCTGTTGCATGGTTAAGGGACTCTAAATGCAGTGCCAGGTGATGGGTACATTTCATGAGCTGTCACGGTTCAGCTGTATCATGTATAACCTCACCACCTCTGCAAAGGACAAGGAACAATTCAAGGTTAGTTGGCCTCCCAGAGACAGCAGCTTAGCACACAGAGCTTTTGTCAGACAGCACCAGCTCAGGGCAGGCAGCAGCACCAGCCAGAGCCTGTGCTGCCAGCCATGATTAGGTAGCCACTATTCTCAAGGCATTTTGTGCAGCCAGAGCATGGGTAGCACCTGACCACCTGGAAAGGAAGCCAGGAGACGAGACCAGCTGTCATCCCAGAAAAAAAAAACACCCAAATGTTTTCCTCAGCCAAGCATGCTACAATTTACTCCAGCCCCCACTCAAGGGACACAGCAGCAGAGAAAGGCCTACAGCTCATTTGACAGCGGGCGGGACAGTGCTCAGGGAGCCCTGGAAGAATGCAAAAGCACTGGGGTAGCAGGGGGCCAGAGAGGCCCTCAGGCACATGTGGGAGCAGAAATGGCAGGTGCAGGTTGGAAGCAGAGCAGTTGCTCTCCAGGCACTCTCATATAAGGGAATGAGCAAATTTGCAAACCTACTGTGAACACTGGAGGTGTAATCACCCCTTTCCCCACTCCTCCATCCCTGCCCCAGTGGATTTTTGTGTCAAACAGCATCCTCTCCCTGTAAGAGAGCAGTGTGCCTCTGTCACCTCTGGGACACAAAGAACGTGGTTTTTTGTGACACAGCGGGACCCTACCCGCTCTCTCTCCAGTCCCACAAGCCTGAAGCATTTCTGCATCCCCTTCCTGGTGTCCTAGTCACAGCCCAGCCACAGCTGGCCTCCTGCTCCCCACCTGTCCTCTTGGATTTGTATAAGCCTTGGGTTTATCATAAAGTACATGCCCGCCCTCCTCATCTCATTGCATAATGTTTCATGGTTGCAGAGCTACAGCAACTCTCAGCTAGAAACAGTCATTTCCTAATGTGCTATTTTAAATAAAGGGTTAAAAAAATAAAAAAGATCAAACAGCCATAGCATTCTTAAAATGCAGGTGGGAAAAAATAAAACAAGTCAAAGAAGTTTCAAAATTGCTATCTACGGGAGTTCTAGATACAAGAGATATTTAGGATTGAAGAGAGTTAACTTTGTAAAGTTTCTGTTTGTTCATTAAAATATGACTGTGCAGAACTCACGTCCAGCACCACATTACTCACTATTATGTTGTGGCTGGGGAAGGGGAAGTGAAGGGAAAATAAATATGCCTAATGTGACAGCTCAAACTTTGCTATCAAGAACACCATCAACTGGATTCTAATCTCAGAAAACAGATAGTTGTTACCCACAGCCCTTTGGCAAACATTAGTGGTGTCCACAATCACATTTTCCCTGAGGAAATGTTCTCTTTGACGTCCAAAGATGTTCTCAAGTGCTCCTATAAAAACAGATCTGAAGTATCTTTTGGCTCTGGTAATTCATGGTACAGCACTCACCAAAATTTTACTTGTCAGATCTAGGGGTGGTGGCATTTAGTTTGTTTCTATAGAGGTTAGTTGATTCACTCCTATCTTACTTCATGAAAACAATTCTCAGGATTCCAACAGCCATTAATCCAGCCCCAAAATTCTAGTCTCCTTCTGTTCCTTAGAGCTGCCACCATGTCTTCTGCTATAATGCAATCTTTTTAAACAGATTTATAAAGCTTGCTTACATTCAGTAACGTAAGCAAGACACATTTACAACCAAAATGACTTGGCTTCAGATAGTTTTGAGAGGTTTTTATTCTTGGCTTTTTGGTTGACCCTTCCTTTCTTTAGGTAGCAAAATACGACTCACAACCCAACATGATACTCAGGCATTAGGCTTTTCATTTGTGAGGAGTCAAATCTCTACACTTTAGTTATGATGGCTGCATCTTTTTGCTTTTAAATAAAATAAAATAGATCAGCCCTTGAAACAAACCCAGGAAAGGAACTGGTTTCACCCTTGTAAACCATATTGACACAGACAGACAAGCCTACAAGGAGCACTGGATATTCAGAATATTCAGAGGTGAAATTTTACTTCCTGTCTCCAACAGTATTTTAAAGAAATAATGGGTTTCAGTTCAGACACTGCCCTGAAGCATGTGCCTTTTATGACAGCTTGCCTGGGTGTGATCCTGGTTAAGTTGTTAGCCCATCTCTTTGTTTTACATCCCTTCCACTCTGATCTATGCCCTGCAAACTTTTAGCCATATGGAAAGGACAGTACTAGGCTTAGAGGCTAAATGAGCCAGTCGCCACTTCCAGCATTTATCGCCACATTATATACAAAGGTAGTTACAATAATTTCTCCAGAAGACCCCATAAACCATTACCATTAGGAGTTTAATCCCAAGCTGCATATTTAATAACAGGAAAGTCCAACAACTTACTTTTGGAATACAGACAAGGAAACCAGTTCCTACTTTCAAGTTATGAATTTCACATCTTCAGAGATAAAAATATGCTTGTTTGCAACACACATGCATGATGGATGGGGTGCATCAACTTTTCTGAGACAAACATATTGTGCATTCTTTTGCCCCACACTTCATATTCCTTTCAAAGCAGACACCTATAGTATATTTTAAATTGGACTGTCCCATATTCCTCATACCCACCCAACATGTTGTATCTTGGTCTCATGTACCAGTCTCTTCACATCCTACTTCACCATTTCTGTTCAGCTCATTACTTCCTCCTCCCTCTCCTGCTGAAGAGTTGAGACTATCCCCTATGGGCTGGCAAGTTACATCTCATGTGTCCCTTCTACTTTTAGAGCCAACTCATTTGGGAGCTGTGAGTTTGGGATTCTTTTTTCATATTTCAGGAAAGGAATAAATGCTCTGTATATTCACTCAACTTCAAAACCATCAAGAAAACCTTGATGAAACTCAGTAAGCGGTAGTAAAAGTCAACAAAAGTTCTCTGGAACTGGTTTTGTCTGGTAGGAGAGAGGACCTTGAAACCTGCTTCTGTCAGCTGCAATCCACCCCTAACAGACAGGGTCAAGCAACTCGGATGCAGCAGATGTTTCAGCATGAACACAGCTCCTGTACAAAAAGACTTCAGTACATGTGCAGCAATTACTTACATTCAAGCTTTACATGTAAAAAAAGAAAAAAAAAAAAAGCTGACAATGGGAGACCCAGAGTTCCATAATTTGACCCCCATCCCCTCCAAACAGCAGGTGAGATCCAAATCCAGCTAAGACCCATGAATTTCTTCAAAGTCTTTGCTGTTCAGTACTCATAAATTCCTACTAAGTATTTGCAAGAGCATGCAGCTATCTGCATGCCTGCAGGCAAGGTACAAATGTGAGACTCCTGAAGTTTTGTGACTTTGAATTTGCTCTTGTCACTTGGCTTTCTCCTCTCTTCTTCAAAGCATTCAGCATACACAAAAATCACACTTTTCAGTCTGGCCATACTTACCAGTATGATGGAGATGTGATTTTTCCACTCCTGACCTTGAAGTGGTCAGCAAAGCCAGATGTTTTACATATTATACAGGCTGTCAGCTCTCAAATCTGCAAATGTTTTTTCTGAGAAACACCAAAGAGAAACACCTCATTTTCCTTAGTGCAGTGTTTGAATTTACTATGCAAAACAATCCCCCTGCATATTGTGCTCAACAATGTGGTAATTTAAAAAACAAAACAAAACTCAAACCAGGTCTACACAGGATGGTTGCAAGAAAGGCTTCTTCCTTGTTCAATGTAAAACTAGGATGGGGAAGATGTACTTTCATGAAAACTTGTAAGAAGTTATACAGCACTGAACATGGAAAAAGCTTCAAAGCACTTTACCGTCAGTTCGGTGCTGGTACACTTGTGTTTCAACCTAAAATATGCCAAGAACCATCACCTTTGAGCAGAAATGAGCACAACTGGCACTCAAGTGCTGTGAAAGGTGCACTAATGCTGGAAACTCATTTAAAGTTGCAGGAAGCTCTTTCTGAATTAGCTGAAGACAGACAAACAACATGCAGGGGGCTTCACAAAAGCTACAGTGATGTCAGAAGCACAGCCAGACACAGTTTCCTTGATAACCACACAGTCACTACAAAGCTTGCCAAAAGAGCAGGAATATTGTGTGCCATCTCTTACAGTTTTGTACCTGCAGACTCTACCATTCTTCCGGCCTCTCTCAAGGGCCCATAATTCATCGGAAGCCATCTAAAACTGGGGACATCCCATTAAACCTTACAAATCCTGTTTGAATGTGACTCATTCTGTACCTCACATACCTGTCAGAAGTGGTGAAAAAACTAGAGCTGACTCTGCATCATAACCACTCTTCAGAAAGCCTAAAAAGGGTCCTGTTCTTGAGGGAGGAAATAATCAGGAAAATGGTGACCACACCCAGGTAACTGTAGGTAATCTACAGAAAAAAAAATCCCAGATCCTTCTCCAGAGCAGAAACAGCTCTGGTTAAAAAAAAAAAAAAACCAACCAGAAAACACCAAACCAAAACACACCACCAAAAATGAAAACCAAAAAAACCCACAAAAAACACAGGAACAACAACAACAACGAAAAAGCCCCAAATACAAACAAATATCCCAATCAAACACCCACAACAAAGCAACCAAAATTCCACATATCCCCTTTATCAGGAGGCATTCATAACTTAGTTGCTACAGAGTAGTTTTAAAAGTTACAAAGATTACAAATAACCACATAGTTTTCAAGAACCTTTATACATCATCTTTTTTAATTAGATTAGCTTTACAAGCAACTTGAGGAGCTCTTTCATAATGAACACTGCTTTTGAAATTACACAACTTTATAGGCAACCTGTAAATGAATCCTGAATTTCTTTGCCTGCTATAGATAAAGGTCTCATATTTCACAGCCAGCTAACATCATGAATAAAAATAGCATTATGAAGCTTTATTTTTAACCAGGACTAGACACATACAGATCATAAGACAGTTTAAAAAATAGTTTTAAAACAAGGACCTGCTTGGTGATGCTCAAGACTGAATATTCAACCGACATGAAATGAACAGTTTCTAAAGGACATGGAAGAAATGGCTGACCTGATTTGTTGACCCTGTTGTAATGACTTACATGGAGTGAAAAATTAAGCACTTTTTAAACCTGTCTGGCAAGCACAAACCTACAATGTGATTAGAATTTGATACGCTGTTTAACTGCAGCGGTTTGAATTACAGAGGGACTGAAATGACTTTAAAGGCTTATGCTTACATTTCTAAAACAAAACCAAACCTCTGTTAAAGGAGAACTAATGAAGATGAAGTCGAAGAGGTGACTTTTTTGCTTGTTTCACTGGTAGCCTAAAAGCACTGCAGACCAGACAGTAATGAAGATTTGCACTCCTTGGCCAGGTTGGCAGAGGCACTTACAGTAAAGGTATCCTGTCTGTTTTACTGGGAAAAAAAGAGGAAAGAGGAAGAGAACTGTACAGGGCAAGAACTTACTAAAAAAAGGAAAAGTGAAGTCAAAACAAAACTGGGATTTCTGTTGGTTCTCCTAAATTATATACCAATACTGAATTTTTCTCCCCTTCTGTCAGTTTGTTACTAAACAATTAGATTTTTCATGTTTTACATGAACAATAGTAATGTTTTTAATAAAAAATTACTGAGCTTTCCATAGAAAGGGTCTTTAATTGAATACAAACTATACAGATGCTAAAATTGTCACAAGTTGTAATATATACAGAAATATTTCTGTACACTCACATTGTTTTGGTTAAGTAAGGAAATAAGGGACAGAGAGAAAACTGCAGTGGGTAAGGTGAACAACCCCCAAACTCCTGTAAATGTGAATGCTGTCTTTGATAAGTTTGCTTTGTTTTCTCAAGCTTTTAAAGCTCAGGGAAAAAAAGGAAAGAAGAAAAAAAAATCTGTGTCCAAAACATCCATTTCTTAAAAATAAGAAGATCACAGTTTCTGCACATCTCACTTTTATTCTGTGATATCCCATCTTCTGGATAAAATAAAAACAATGTAAAAGAAAGCAAATGTTTCCTTACTAAATATATACCTCAGTATTGATCAAAAGGCCTTTTTTGGGGAAATCTTTCAGCAACAGTGAAAATTTAAAGATGTATTATTGCACAAGGAGCCTACAGAGTGATGCACTTCAGCTTCAGTGTGCTGACTACCTCCTTGATACTATATAATAGATCAAGGTGTCAACTTACAGTCTGCATGGGACACCAACATTTGAAAAAGAAATTTTAAAAAGTGAATTTTAGATATTCTATTAACTTATATACAAAGGAAAGGGGGGTGGCAAGTATCTTTTAGAAAAGGGAGAAAGCTCAAAAGTTTCTGTCAAGTAAGTAAGGAGGTTCTGGGTACCTCTAATAGCCTAGGAAAGCCCTTGTATATTCTTGTAACTTGATGGCATTTACTAGGTCCCCAAAGCCAATGACAACAACCGATAGTGTCACGTTCACTTAGTGCCAGTCACTTAAAAAATAAAAAAAACCAACTAAACATCCCCCCCTCCAAAAATAAAAAGAAAGAAACCAAGAAAAAAGAAGAGACAGAAACTTCCCCTCCGTGGATTCAACATACAAAACCACAAACTGAATGTTACTAATAGCAAGATACTGATTTGCTTTTGTTAATAAGGTTCAAGAGAACATAGTCAAAAAAAAAAAATACAGCAGCAATCTTTAAAGTTAAGATTAGTGTGAGATATGATATAAAACAATCAGATTTTTAGCTGGTAATTAAAGTGCTCCTTTTCTGAATTAAGTTGTAAAAAAAAATTAAAGTGATTATCAGTTACTGGCAACCCTTACATTAAATTAGGTCTTTCATGGCAGAGGAGAACAGTATGAACAGTTTTACAAAAATAGATCCATGTTCTATTGGAGAATACTGTAATTTTTTTCCTTTTTATCAGTTTTTCTTTTTTTTTTTTTAAGACTCAATTTTGATAAACTGTACCTGGTCATACAAAAATTACCCAAAATTCAAACTTTTACCATATAAAAAAAGGGAGAGATGAAATGGATTCAGCTGGATGACAGGTCTGGCAAAATATAAGGATGGACAAATTCTATGTAGGGCACTTATTTATGTCCAGATGCATATGGTGTTTCTTACTGATTGCTTATCTTCTTCACATAAGCAGTCACAGGCCTGGAGTCACAATCACATAGTACAATGCTTCAGCAGTCAAAGAACCTTCTTTTTGATGCAACATTGAAACACTGTTTGCTTCCATATTAAGATGTTGGTTTGTTGTTGATTTTCCTTTATCTTGTTATTCACATTCAAAAGTTAATAGATAGCATCAAGATTTATCAGGGCGAACAGCAAGGGGAGTTGCTAAATCAAAGGCTTATAAAACATCTTTCCCAACTGAGTCAGAAGGTTTATTAAGTTCAACCCTCACACCTTTTTCACCTGCAGAAATATGAAAAGGAAAATGGTATTTTTCAGCATTTATTGAAGTACAGTCTAACAGTCTATATCACTTTCCAGAATAAAGTTTTACTTTATCAAAACACAATATCCCATAAGCAAGAAAAACTCATAATATTCTGCATGGCTTTATTTAGACTGACACTTATCCAAAAAAATGAATAGGTTTCTATTTTATGACATTTTTTTCTGTAATTTCATGTATTCTTGTCAGCAGAAAATAAATTGCATCTGGCACAATTCTTGCTGCAGATACAGAGCAAAGAATGCAATTATAATTGTAAATGAAAACTGAAACCACAACAACATGGTAATTTAAACCCATTACAGAGAAAGCCAATACTGAAGGAGGAAGAACTTATTCACAGAAAGGGTGATTAAACATTAGAAGAAGCTGCACAAGGAGGTGGTGGAGTCATCATCTCTGGCAGCACCATCTCAGTGCCATTTGTGTCTCATGTCTACTTGCTAGGGTGGTGTTCAGTCATAGGCTGGATTTGATGACCTCAGAGGTCCTATCCAACCTAACTGGTCCTGTGATTCTGTGAAATATAAACAACCCAGCCTTCCTTCCTTAAATGCCTGCAGTTCAGGGGGACCCTGGAAAGGGAGGCGGGCAGAAGGGGGAGCACTTTCCCTTCAGGCTTGAGCACCCCCCAACCATTTCTTCACAGTCCCTTTGAAAGGGCAGCAGCTGAAGCAGTGCAGAGGCAACAAAACAGCTCTGATCCAGCAAGGCTGACTCCAGGAGCTGCAGAGTTGCACACCTGTGACATGAAGGCCAGCTCAGAGACAGACAGGCTTCCCGTGGAGGCCCAGCAGGCTGACTGGGAGGTCAACTGTTCCTTGCCAGGCATGTGCCACCAAGCAGCGGGACAGCCTGCCCAGCTGGAGCTAAGGGGCTTCCTTTGAAAGCCAGGCAGGAGCTGCACTGCTCCTGCCACTCCCAAAATGCATGGTCACTGAGAGCACCAAGAGGGGCTGGACTGAACTGGATGCAGCTCTGGGCTGTTTAGGAGCTCCAGACAGCAATGAATGAAGTCTCAGCTGGAAATGACTGGCACACATATTCAACATCATTGGTTTCAGAGCTCTTGACAAAGCCGTGTTCATGTGTGTGTGCACTTGTTCTACACCTGATTTTGGTTTATTTTTAAACTGTTGTAACAAACAAAAAAGTGCAATTACAAGCATGACAGAAGTCCTAGGCCATTTCTCTTTATAATGCTAATTTGAACAGGAAAATTAGATCAACTTCCTCTTGGGGAAGAAGCCAGAGAAGGAAAACAGATGCTAGATGGGTGAAATTGGAAATGAAGGAAGTCCATTCTTTGATTACAGATTTTAATTTTAGGCTTCTGTTTTTCCAATATAAAAATTCTAGTCAAGTGAAGTTGTATTCACTTGTTGAATCCCTATATTCGATCAAAAGTATTTCAATAGCTCTCAGTTCTGCAGTGCCTTACAGTCTTTGGTGTATTTATCCTCCACATATATTAGGGAGACAAGAGTAGCGAGAAACTGTATTCCCCACATAAAAATACTGAGCAGCCTCAGGTCTCAGAGGAAGTATAAGCAGGACAGGCATTGACCTGGATTTCATTAATCACTGCCCAGGAGTTCAATCCCTGGGTCACCTCCCCTGTAAAACCTAACTTGAGTTATGCCACTTTCTCCATCTTTTTGTGTAGAGTGGTCCAAGGAGATAAGGCTAGACTTCCCTACTCTTCCACAAAAAAAAAAAAAAAAAACTATATTAGGAAGAGCTTACCTGTTAGATATTTCACTTTAGCTCGTGCTCTTTCATCTGCATCAAAATACCACACTGTTATTGCGTACCTAGGGAAACAGAAGAAAAAAGAACTCCTGAACTATGAAGCAAAATACCATTGAAACACTTGACATGAAACACAACCTAAATTAGATGATACTTCCACAGTCTGACAGAGGAAAGTTTTCATAAAGCAAGCAGTGGGTTTGGGTTCTTTTCCTACTAGTAGCTATTATCTGAAAAGTCACTGAAAGGGTGACACTGATGCTCTAAGTTTACATTCTTTTCCTCTGTGAGTTGCTATTTATGGCTCTTGTCCAGAATAAAGTCTCTGCCCACACCACCTTGCCCTGTGACCTCATCTTTTACTAGGTCAAGTTCATCACTGAGTCACACTGCAGCATCATCTTTTTTTGGATATTTGCCACAAGGGACAATTAATTACCCCTTCTTACATGGCTCCTATGGTTTTCCACCGCCCGTAGAGGATTTAAATACAAAATGCCAGCTATTGAGAAAAGACTTTAAGGAGCTTTAGTAAATGGCATTTCACCATGACTCTTCTGGGAGTAGAATGCCGTACAGCTTCTGGAAAAGCTGCAAGAGGATATGCTGAAGGTAGTTTCAAGTTACTTCTTGCAAATGTAGTTGTGTTATCTCACAGCTCCAGTCAATGTTCAATGCTTTGGCCATCCATCTAAACATGTTAAAATATGAGCAACAGGAAGTCTGGATCAAATTATTTTCTGATTATCACTATCTGTAAATGTCACTTATCATAGGGGGTGGGGGGGGGCAGTCAATGTGGGTACCTTTAGCATCAACCACTACCCTGCACTGAAGGACAAAAGAGAGATCAACTTCCCCCTGTGTGTTGGACTGGGAACAATTCCTCTAATACTCCATAAAAATATTTGTGTATTGGTGGTTGTTTCGGTTCCACAGCCCTCACCTAATTCCCAAATTAGAATATGGTAGCTTAGCCTGAAAATTACTATTTTCTGACAGCTCTTCCCCCAACAAGAGAGAACATTAAACTGAAGTACCCAGTTAATCTTCCAGTTACACACTGGGGTGGTAAGGACAAAGGCAAGTCAGAAGGGTGTAAAGCCACTACAGAGAAATAATGAAGATGACATCCTTTAGCTAAGCTGGGGCCTGCTTATGGTTCAATGTGCTCCCACCGAGTTCTGCCAAGCACACACTCAGAAACTTCCCACCTACACATCAGGAGGTTTTCTCCAAAATAAGAGATCAGGCAACACTACAAACTCAGCAACACAGTGGAAGCCTTATCATCCATTAGCAGAAACCACTCTCCTTTTTGTCAGGTCATAATTCACAGTGTGACTAATTTCTCATTTCTTGCTAAGATAGGCACCATGCAGTAGAGAGTCCATCACTCCTACCTTGTAGCAAATGCTGGCTGTACTTCATGAGGGTTGCGGCGATCAGACCAGAAGAATAGCAGTCTATCAAATTTGGGTTCAATATCAGCAAATTGGGCTTTACCTTCTGGAAATATCCGAAGGATGCCTCCACTTACCTACAAATGAAATATTTTCAAACAATGCTTGAGAGCCATGTCTCATTGTATTTAAAAATTCTGAATATCACATTTGAAAATATTTCAGACATTTGGAACTGAAACAAAACCCTTTATCAGGAGCTATAGAAATTATGAATCTTTTATGTCAATACATTTCATTTAACAAAATGTTTAACACATTTTTCACAGAGTGATTTCAGAATGCTAAGTGCATTCATGTTTAAGTAAAAGCTGTGGGCCAGATGGGGGAATTGATACATAACTACTAGCAAAACAAAAACGGACAAGACTGACTGATATTACACAGGTGGCTAAAAACACCCTGATATAGATGGGAGAAATATTTTATTTCACATCTAAGTTCCACCTTTCCCCATTAAAGAGATCATTTCATTTAACTGTGGCACAAGTTTATGTGTAATTAAAATAAGGAAAAACTAGGAAACTTCAAACTAAAGCTTCAATCTGTACTACTCATGGTCAATTTAGATCTCTTCGAGGTTTTGTAAACAGTTGAACCTACCTGTGTATGTCTAGAAATAAGCACAAGTAGGTAGGGTTAAATATATTTAAGTCACATTAACTTCTTCCTACTGATGGTGTTGATGTTGTTGAATCTAACTATAGATGGCTATCATAGACCTTTGTGCCATAACAGACATAACAATGCAAGTACTAACAAGGCAATTTGATATAAATGACAGGGGCACAGGAGCATCTGTGATCTAAGTCAGAAAAAAAAGTGACAATTTAGATCCATTTCTTCTTCTAAAGAACGTTTGAGATTCTTTTTTCAATAAACAATATATTTGGTAGTACAATAATTTGCAATTTAAAATAGTTTTTGAAGGAAATAAATGCCTTTGTTCATAAATTAAATATCCAGCTAATAAATTTTTCACAATTATTGTGAAAATGCAATTTGCTGGACTTCTACACTCTGGTATGTATTCTTTTTTCCCCCAAGAGAGAAACCATAAATCAACTAAAAATGCCCCAAAGCTGCACTTTAAAATGCTTAGTACAATCAGTACATTTACATGCAAAGATGCTATCATGGCAAAAAAAAAATTATTTTCTAATTGTAGGATTCCATTTGATGAGTCAAAGAGCACATCAGAAAGCCTGAAGTGCATTCATCTGACTCAGCTTTCTGATCTACCAATTTTATGCAAGTATGTTGTAAGGGAAAAAAGAAAAGTAACAAAACTCATCTGCAATTTGTGTTGTCTGTATCTGGTGCATGCAATGCACCGAATCTGAGTGCTCCTACATACTCTTCCACATGCTACTCTCTTAGCATGATGAAGCATCAGTAGTTTTGTTTCTTTTCCCCATACACTTTGAAAATAAACTTCTCCATCATTAATGGCAGAGAAATCAAAGAATTAGGAAAGCTGTGTTTGCATTACTCTTTCATGCTCCCAATGCTGCCATTTAGCTACATCTGTTCTTGAAACCTACCTAGTCCCATTGAATCGCTAGGAAAATCCTTATTAAAAATTCACTTTATCATAGCCACTAGTAGTAAATTCTTAGACTACTTGAACTGTGGTATAAATCAGTTCTACAACCTGTACCTACAGTGATACAAGACTGTACTGATGTAGCAATGACTGTAACACTTGGCTTATCTGAAAATGCTTCCAAGCTATATATTCTTTCTTTTTATAAGCATACTCAAAAAAGCAACCTAGTTCCACAAACAGCAAACTCAAGATTCAACAGGAATATAAGGAAAAATTAATTTAAGAATATATGAAGTTGCCTTTAATTTCTCTTTGTGTACAGGGAGGCATTTACTACTTTCCTTCAATTTTACTGTCAAGAAGGTCCTGCTAACATCATGCAAAACCTTGAAAATAAATGCTTCATCTCCATCTGCTCTCACTAAAAACAGAATTAGGAGGCAAAGGACAACCACAGTTAACACAAGGACACAAGGTAAAATCACAACTAAGGCACAGAAATAAGGGCATGAACAAAAACCTCAAGCAAAAGTGCAGTAACAAGTGTGTGTGTGTATGTATATGTATGTATATATATATATTATATATATTTATTATATATAAATAAATATATATACACATATATGTGTATATATATACAGGTATATATATGGGCATAAAAAACATTTTAGAATGAAATTATTGCATACCTTGGCATCCCAGTCCTTATTAAGATAGTATATACATGTAACACATCTTCCATCTCCATTTGGATTATCAACGTGGAGCACATATCCAGTTCCGTTGCCTGGATAACAAGCCACCATAGCCTGGAGTCAAAGAATCAAATACAAGAATTATTTTTATCTCTGTGTGTGGGAAAAGTCTACATTTAATCTACATTACTTCTTAAGTAATTAATACATAAGCAATAGAAAAATTAAACCAGAAATAATGTGCAAAGAAATTTTTTAGCTGTGTTTTCTTTCTAGATAAAAACTGGTTTAGAACACAAACAGACATTGACAACAAAGGCATGACAGACACTGAGAGGAACACTTAATTATGGCATGAAAGGTGGGGCTACCCTCATGTTGTGACTAATCATTCACTTCCCTCCCCTGAATGACATGGAAGAGAGGAAGAATGTATTGTGTGTAATTTAATAGCTTCTCCTTGTGATAAGAAATCTTCCAGACTCAAGTTCAGACAGCTATCTTTTCATCTTTTTTTTCACCCTGTGTTTCCAATGCAAAGAATTCCTTCTCAAAAAATGTTGTCAAACTTCTATTTTTAGGAGACTTTTAGACAAAACCAGTAGCCCATGTTACTCCATCACTCCAAGAGCATTCCTGGGCTTGTGCTTTGTCCTGTACATAGGAGGTCTTTGAACCTTTGTTGAAACAAACCTACATGTACAACAAAAACATCCTTTTTAGTCAAGAAGTGAGAAATGGAAACGAGACACTGAGCAGTAATCTGCAATAACCTTCTGACATCAAACGACTCCCAGTACAGAAGTGTATTAAACTTCCCATGCTGCACTTTGCTCAGCTGACTTGAAAGACCCCTGGAAGGCGATTTCTGAGTCTTCAGACACGCGGATGTGCGTGTGAAACAAACTGGCCATTGCTCCCAGATGGCCTTATTAGCTTGCTTAGCTATCAGAGCACACGGCTGGTTTACTGCACAGCACATCCCTGTATCTCTATGCCTTTGCTAGAAATAATAATTTCACTTTTTTGAAAGAGATCAGAACAAAGTTTTCCAAGTCAAGTTACCCACTGTCACCACAGTACTCAGATGTCTGCAGTGATAATATCCTACCTGCAAGAAATCACAGCATGAATTTTAAAAAAAAAGAAAAAACAAACAAACCAAAAACCAACCAAAAGGTGAGTTTCTACCAACAAACCAACATACTGCTAATCTCAATGACTGCCTGCTGTATGAAAAAAAAGAGAAAAAGAAAAAAATTATATAAACAAACATTCCTATCCAGATTCAGCCTGGTTAAGTCAGAACTCTAAGTCAGACCCTTGCACTGCAAACTCTTTCACCTCTAATGTAATACTCAAAAAATATTTTCCTAATAGTGATTTTTTTTGCTTTATACTGGTAATTTTAATTTCCTTCCCCACTTTTATATTGTACAAATAAAGCTTTCCAGAGTTTGTATTACTTGCAAGCATTAAGGAATACATTCAGTGCAGGTAGCTGGATAAACTGCTTTGTGCAAATCGAGAAACAATTTAAAGTACTTGCAGTTCAATCCATAAAATATTTGCATATCACATATAAGCAGAATGGATTTTGCAATAGCAGCAACCTTTTAAAAATCTTTATTTCCATATATACTCTACTAATGGAGACAGCAGTTTTTAGTAGCTATGTCTACAAAAAATCAGAACACATTATTTGCCAAGTTGTAAGCCAAATTTAGGATTCTTTAAAGAATCTTAAAAATAAAGCCCAACTTCATTCACATCATTTGGAAGTAACTACACTGCATGAAAGGTACTTTAAAATATAAAATCAAAATATACTTCTCATTTTCATTAGGCACTTCAGTTTCTCAGCCTCTTTACTGTAATCATGATGCTTTTATCATTACAGGCCTCGTGTTATGAAAATGTTACACATATCAAGAATGTGATCTAATTTGGCAAAGTTGTGACTTACCAGTTTTGCTTCAGGAAGATAAACCCACAGAAATCAAAACAGTGAGTTAAAGATACCAAATAATGTAATAGGGTTCTGTAATTTCCTTTCTTACAGAAAAAAAAGGGAAGAAAACAAAAGCTGGGCTGGAAGAGGAAGATATTTGGTTTCCACTGAAAGCCAAAACTCTTGACAAAAAAGTCCCATGTACCACATAAATTGTACCGAGCTCTCATGGAACATGAACAGTGCTGAAAGCAGATCCAAGTCCAACTCTAGCACAGCATTCCTAATAGGAGGAAAGTTTTAATTTAAGGGGCTTTGCTGAGACATATCATGCAAATTAAACCCTGACACTAACTGTTGCCCACCATCTGTGTGAAAACAGCTACTAAAACTCTCTCAGAATAAGGAGAACTTTGAGATCAAGCAGCTAGAGCAATGCCAATTCTCACTTTAATCATGAGGAATTAGACTCCAAGGCAACAAAACAGTATTTCACTCCACACTGCTTACAAAAGAGGACCAGCAACACTTTTTGGAATGTCTGGGGAAACACCATCTTCACATAAAGAGCAGCCATATTCATTTCATACAATCATTTGAGTCTAAAATACTTTCAGTGTTTAAAAAGACCTCTTGTTTTTCACTTCGGAGTCTGAAACTTCTCCTATCATCAACTCCAAGTGACGAGAAACAGTTTTGCAGTGATAACTTATCTAATATGTATTTGTTATAACACTGAGAATGACTCAGCCCCTAACAGCAAATTGGAAAGCAAAATAGCAACTCGGTTGCTGTAGCATAATATACATTGCCTCTGCTGTGTCCTCAGTTAACCCATGATAAGGAATGGTACAAAATGTAACAATTTATCAGACATGGGAAATATATTGCTTTGTGCAACACTATGAAGCGAGTTCATGCCAAACTGTCATGTAGCGCAAGATTACCCACATGGACAGGACAAAGAAGTGATCCACATAAATAACAAAGCCTTTGATGTTGTTTTAACATTTTACAGTATAAATAAGCAAGTAAAGACATGTATATCAAGAACTGAGAAAAACTGGTGTCTGTGGCAATTTTTTCCCCAAACACTGTTAGTGGCAGTCAGTACAGCCAGGCATTTGAGACCTGAAAGTCCAAGATTCCCTAACATTTTGAGCTATGAACAATAAAGTTGCTAGCTTTCCAAAACAAAGAGCCATCTGCCTCGTCAGCTGTCCCATGAATGTAATCAGTTAATTCAACTCAAGGTATTACTTGTAGTTTCTTAACAGAAAAGGAGCCTCTTCCTTTGTCCTTCTTGGGCATTATTATTTCTAAGCATTCAGTAAACTTACTTTCTGCAAAAAATGTATTTAAGTCATACACTGGATTTGTTCACTCACAGGATTCCTGTGCCAAAACTTTTAATATTAACTGTCTTTAACCCAAGAGCATTCTGTTTTAGGCTGAGCACTCGTGTCTAGCACATGAGCACTGTCCTAAGATAACCCCTGGAATTCATGAGTAATCAAGAAAGCATGAAAGTGCCCTCCCCACACTGATACCTGCTCAACTTGTGTCTATCCAGTCTGAAATACTCACACACTAAAGCTCATGTTGATCCCTATTTGCATACAGATGTTCTGTGTGCAAATGTTTTAAGTCCAGAAAATAAGGCCATCAGCAACAGTAAGTTAACAGAAGAACTAATTGAAACCACAGATTTTTTTCTAAGAATAGGCATCCTTAGTGTGTCAGGCATTACTCTAATTAACAATAAAATGCACAAAGGTAGCATCAGAGAGAATAAACTATAGTCCATACAGTTTTTTTACTATGTAAAGACACATCAGCTAAGACTCAGCCCTGGGAGGCACAGCACAACAGTGCAGCTGAAAACATGATTTCATTTGGGACTAATCTCAGCCTCCTTTCACACAGAAGCATGACAGCCTCTTCCATCTATAAAGAAGGAAGACTTTATAAAGTAAACTAACTGAAGCTTTTTCTTCTATCCTCCTCCATTCTTCTCATTGCTGGATGCCTGAAAGCTTAGGTAATGCTCCTTAAAAAAAAAAAAAAAAAAAAAAAAAAGGAAACATCAAAGCGAACTCTTAGGAAAGAGAGGAGAATACCAGTAACATGATAACAGAGAATTCTATAAGGGGGGAAGACCCCCCCAAACCCACAAACATATAATGGAGAGGTTGTGTGTTCTACCAATTTATTAAATAAATAATTAATATTTAAACTTTATTGTTAAACTCAGATTAAAACTGCATCAGTCAAGATGTCATTTTTGCTGTTGCTGAAGGAACTGCAAATCTCAGCGAGCAAAACAAGATGTCTAAATGCAAGACCGATGACTTCCTACCAAAATTTATCAGATGTGCTCACAAAAACTTCACTGGAAATCCTTGGCATTGGACATCTGACAGATTATTCAAAGAAAAAAAAGAAAAAAACTCACACACCACTGCATTGAATAATCAAAGAAAAACAAAATAAAATTTAAAAATGACCCAAGCCTGTTTGGTCTGTGATGTATTTCTATTTAAAAAATTTATTCATCCCTGACAAACAAGAGTCCTGAGGAAATACATTTCATTTTAAGCACACATCAGGCTATGATTTTTTACAAGATGGACAAAGTAATAGTCAAATCCAAGGAACAAAAGACTGGTTTAGTATCACCTTCATTGAGCAGTATCAAGATTACTGACTTACACATGCTAGCATGGTACAACTTGGCTTGGATTCATAAGTGCCCTGGTTTAGGGCAAATTTGGGAGAGAAATCCTTCACAAGCACAGAAAGAAATTTGCAACAGAAAGAAAATTTCAACAGGAAGAAACTCCTGTCAGCCTCACCCAAAGCAGAGCAATCTAAAAAATGGTAAAATAAATCTGAGACACAGCTAATCTAAGTATTTCTATACTAACTTCCACATTAGTAAAATTTCCTGCTGTTATCCTCCATGGTTTAGTAAGCAAGGCTAGAGACTCACGTTTTCACTCATGTCAACAATGTGAAACTAGAAAAGCTGGAGAGAAATACCAGGCCCTGAAAAGATTTCTTCTTAAAAATTCATGCCTTGTAGTCATCATCAACTGGAGAACATGCAAGGGAAAAGTAAACTGCTACTTAGCAGCTTAAAAATTAATCAAGGCATTACACATCCTCAAGAGAAGAGAGGAATCTCTAAGTTAGAAACTAAAATAAAGAAAAAACTGACATGTTGCAGCAGCTTTGAATCACCGATCTTCAAGCCCTTTCTCCTAATATTAAATTACCACTACAGGCATTCGATTTGTCCATTAGCAAAGGAGTTAGGAACCATTATTTTCTTTTGCATTTTTCTCTACAGATACAGTAAACACCCAGCTGCAGAGTGAAGGAAAGAAAACCCCAAATACCAAAACAGAAACCAACAATTCCCCACCACCCAAACTAATAAACCAAATAGCATACACCTGCTATTTTGTGCCATCTTTCTTTAAATAAGAGTAATCTGCTCTTTCAGGATAAAAAACAAGAAGCTGAAGGCAAGGATGACAAACACAGGTCACCCTCTCTTGTATCTTGCCAGGTTTTAACAGCAAAGTTGGAAAGCTTGGCAAAGTGAAGGCAAACTGAACTAAGAACAGAGATGAAAAATTAACTTAGGAAGGGAGAGAGGAAAAACTGAGAGTTGACATAGCTGCTTACACTATTAATAGAATCAGCACACAGCTATGTACATGGATTACATCTTCCATGACCTTCTAGGGAGTTCAGTAACCTGACCTACCTCCCTCCTTCCCAGGCTTTTCAATGCAATGGCCAACACAAGATTTCTACTTGCTTTGGACAGAACCACATTTCATAAGCATACAAAATCAAGCAACATAACATACCATACCATCAAAGGTTTGGCACAATATATTAATACCTTTATACCTTGCTTATTTCTAACTTGTCAATCAGATGCTGATTTCTCAGACCAAATTTCAGAAAAAGCCTTGCCAGCCAGCAGTTAATTCCTCTTCAAGTCATGGCCTTATTCCTGTCATTTGCCTGCTCACCCACATTCACTTCAAACATCCTAAGGAAGTGACACAAGCCAGAAGGCAGCAGTTTTCATGCTGGTTCAGTGGCCACATTCAGCTGAGCTCTATAGGGCCAGCAGAGCCACATGAAGTTTGGATCCAAACAGCTTGTAAAAACCAGCTCAGGTAGCAACATCTAGTTTGGTACTCTCCCTTTACCATTCAATTCTAATTGCGCTCAACAGCAACACAAACTTCAACAACACAAACTTCATTTTCAAGTCTCATTCCTTTAACCCATGCATGCCCATAGGCTCCAAGAAATGCTCTTCAGTTCCTGAAATGCTGAAGAAATGTGCATACAAGTCTAGATGATTCATCAGTTCTTACACATGGCACAGGAAAAAACACAGAGCTGCAGTGGCTGAAGTCGGATATTCAGGAAATTACTGTGCACGTGGGATGTGCTTAGGCTTTGATGAATACATCTAACAAATAAGAAATAGGATAGAGAAGCTCTTATGAAACTATCAAGCAAGAAGCATTGGCCAGGGAGAAACAGTATTGATTCTCAACATGGAGACAGAAAGTAGAAGGCACGTTCCTTGCACGAAGGCTTTGACTGAGCCCTGAGGAGAGCACAGCAACTGGGGAAACACATCTCCAAAGGTGAACCCAGGAGCAACTGAAACCAGTGCTAAAGACAGACACAACAGGAAGATCTAAAACACTTCCCAGCTGATGTTCTGCAGCTCTCAACCCTACTAAACTGAGATAAAAGCGCTTAAACATTAATGAGCTTTTCTGCTCTCCTATATCTCAGCTTGTAAACCTGCAAGTCTCAAATCTCCAAAAGCAAAGAGAGGACAGTGAACTTACAAATGGCAAGGAAAAAGATTGTACTTCTGTAACACAACACAGTGGCATTTTCCAGGCTGCTAGCCAGGTTTGGTGGGACATATCTGTTCTCAAAATTGCGCCAGTTTAACAAAAAGGTGCTGGTTTAAAATTGAGTCAGTGAAAGCACTGCAAATACACCTGCAGTCCTTCAATCTTATGAAGCCCTAGTTTCCATTAACTTAGTCTGTTTATCACAAAAATAAAATGGGAGTTCAAATCTAAAGAAGTACACAGAGCTGTGCACTGAAAATAGAGTAATAGTAAAAAAAGAATAAAGTTTATCTAACATCTCTGAATACACACAATGTCTTCAAATCTAAACCACCTGCATTCCATAAAGAAAAAAAAAAAAGTAAAAAAAAAAAATTTTCTATAAGCACATCCAAGACATGTCAGTGCTTCAAAGCAGTATTAGCTCTCTCCCCTAAGGTTCAACATAACACAATCTGATAGTTTTGATATCAAAGTCCACTGAAAACTTAAAAAAAAAAGTCAACAACAAAGAACACATGAACAAAGAAATCTCCTACATATACTTAATTCAGGTTTCCCAAAGAAAGTAGATGAAAGCACCGTCACCAGAGACAGAAAGTTCTCTCTTCTTAAAAGCCGAGGAGCAAACACAACACTTGGCTTTGCAGCTAGGAAGGGTCTAAAGCATACTTTGATTTGTGTCAGTCTAAATCTATCTACAGTATGATTAAATAAGTTGACCAATACATTTCAAATTCAAACAATTGAATAATGTTAAATATGTTTGTAGAATTGGCAGGCCTCCATGGCTAACTCCTCATTCCCTTCAAGAGAAGCAGACTCATGACTCACTGTTTTGGCACTGTATAAAAATTTGATGGAGAAGTAAGTCAGTCAACACAGATTTTAAGAGTCTGTTTTTAATTTAACACCATAATTGCTTTGAAATTAATAAAACCATTTAGAAAATAAGTACTTTGAAACTTTTTTCTCCAAGATGGGGCAAAGCTTTCTGCTCTGCAAAAGACTACTCAACTTCCTAGTTTCATCACTACCCATTCAAGAAGGGCACAGAGCAGCAACATCTTTAGGAACTAAAAATAACATTAAAGCAAATTACAACAGTGCACTAAAACAGTATGAAGTTAAGTCTCATTCAGCTACATCACTTAAAATGTATTCTGACAGCACTTTGTGCACACCAGATTTCCAGAGCCAACCACATGACATCAGCAGGCACACCAATGTCACACACAAAAAAGCATGGCTACCTATTTTTAGGTTATTAGTATTATCAATGGATTTTTTTTCTTTTTTTAAAATAAAGCATATACATTAGCCCAAACATTAAGCCTGGGGACTTCTTAGCACCAGGAGAGGCTGGGAAAGAAGAAACACTAAAGATTAAGGGTGGGCAAGAGGTGGTTGCTTTTGGTTTTCTTTTAAAACCAAACCTTACTGTATTATCTGTGAAAGTAAATGGCTGAGAAATTTGCCATTTGAAGAATGTCACTCATCATCTCTGTGTTTCTTTCTTCAAAACTATACATACTGAGAAGCCTAGAATATCCTTCCCCTAGAAGATAAACCATACACAATCATTTTGCTAACTGCTAGGAGGGAGATTCATTTCTTACTTTAAACTGCAATTTTGTTTCTGTTTTAGGGAACAAAATAGCCACATAACCAAAATTTAGGCTGTAGGAAAGGTATCTTTATATAAATTTGAACATTGTGCAACTGCATGGGAACAGGATTGTGGGTTTAGTGTTGTGTTTAGTCAGATACTTGGAAATATTTGCAGTGCAAGTTCCTAAAGTTTAGTCAATGTTCATGTAGATGCAGTAAAATTTCCAAATCTAGGCCTCAGGTACCACCTCTAGATTTTACCCATAGAAAAATTTACCATCATAAACAGTAAGCCAAGGAGAATGATTTTAAAACACCTTTTAAGGCTATTTTCAAGGAGACATACATGACTCAGCATGCCCAAACTTCACATTATATGCTATAGCATTCACTACTACTATTAGAGTCCAGATAATCCTTTGTAATTATTTATATATTACATAAAAAGAAGTAACTATACACTGAAATGCTATTAGTCTTTTATTTATGGACAGATTTATATTAGTACTGCACAGAAGTCTGACTAAGGTTTAAAGCCAAACAGTAATGAGTAGCCTGTAATATGCTTTCAAGCCACCTACAATTTGAATGCAAGAAATGCTGACACTGCCCAGGCTACTTTTTATGGGCTTTCACACATAAACTGTCTCCCTCCAAGTTTTTCTTTACAATCCCACCACAGTCCTGTAATAGGGCCTCTTTTCCAGCTGGTATAAACAACACTTAGAGGTTTTGTTGTTTTAACCAGATCACCCAGTGTATCCAGTTCAAATGTATATAGACAATAAGCAAATCTTCTGGCATTCCAGCTGTCTCAGTTCCCACCAGTCTTGGGCAAAGCCTCGAGGAACAGCTGAAGCCATGCAGCACTACAGGCTGAACATAAACACCAGGAGCAGGACTGCTGATGTTGGCATGCCAAGTCAGAAAAGTGACTCCCCAACCCACCCCTTCTCTGTATGTCCCCGCAGAGCCAGCCGTGTCATTTCAGGTTAAGGAGGCATTCTGCTGCACACAGGGAGGCTGCACTGGCTCAGTGGAACTCTTGGAGGAGAGTGGCTCAGGAATGCAATGTATTTGCTCTAGGAGCATGTGGCCTTGTGAGCACAAGAAAGATCTGAACGTACCCAACTCTGATTCCAGGGAGGAAAAAACACCTGAGGAAACTGTCTGTGCTTGTCTGGATGATACAAAAGCCCCACTGTCTTCTGAAATGCCAGTTCAACTGACCATATAGTGACTTTATGTTCATGGCATCAACAAGGTCATTTCTAGGTTAGGACCTCCTGCAGAGCTCCTTGGTGCTGCTTCAACAGGTTTTTTTCCCAGTCTCCCCATCAATCATAACCACTGGCCACGGAGACCAGTGTGATGGAAAAACACATCACTCTCATGCCTTGGAAAAAATAGAACATGCTGCATTATCAACTATAAATTGGTTAAAACAGACCCATCTGGTTTGTTCCAAGTCTGTTTATACATGGCATTAGGAAGCTGCTATGAAGAAAACCAACCCAATGAAAAAAGCTACCTCTTTGCATCTTTGCCACTATTTCAACAACAAAAATTGTATTTATTAGTATTTACATATATATATATATATATATAAAATAATTATTCACCCTTCTTAAAAGGCAAGTAGGCTTCTCCACAGATCAGTCCTTTCCTGTGAACAACAACTAAAAAGCCTGTTAATGTTAAATGACACGACTCCTGTCAATCAAATTGGTTATGACTGACTGTAACTCAACAAGTATTGTGGTTAGATGTTACATGCTGACCTCAAACTCCAAATTTCCCACTCTAAAAATCAGAAAGTGACAGAATACAAACTCCACACAAAGTGGTGATGTAAGCAAAAAAGCCATGGTATACAAAACCTGACAGTAACAAGAAAGCTTCCCTTTAACAACTTGTCACTGAAACTTTTTCCCCCATACCATCCAAGGCATTCAGAAGAACACAGAAGCAGGACCTCTCCCCTCAAATGCTCGCACTGAAAGTCAAATATATCAACATCAGCTGTGTTAGCATGCAGCGAGCACACACATACTCTTAAACCTTCTTATAAGCACTGTATTTAGTAAGAAAGAGAAATACACTATTTCACACCCCATATAGAAATAATGGATTTCAAGACAGGATATGCACACATCCTTTTTTTTTGTGTTTCTGCAGAAGGGTTTATCTGTATGTCCCTAAAAACCCAATCAGCAGAAACTTTCCTGGTAAACCAAAGGACAGCTAGGTCTTTGCAATCTACAGTACTCACTGGGGAATGATTGTGGGGATTAGCAACAGTAGCCTAGATCAGAGGTGTCACGTCAGACCAAGAGGACTGTTCCACAGCACATATTTATGCAACCTACATGCAAGATCTGCAGAGCTTAAGTAAAGCCTGTTCCCAGTTTAACGTTGTGCCAATTAAAGAAAAGAAGAAAAAAAAAGAGGCAAGTGCATAATGAATGACAAAGTGTTTGCCTCAGTCTGCAAATGACCCAAAACAACTCATACCCAAGGTATGAATTCATCATCAACTCAAGCAACAGCAGTGGAAATTACTGATGGACAGAATGTACAGTGAAATGAAAGGAAAAGGAAGAAAATAGACAGCGGGAGGACATGGACAAAAGTCTGCATTATTGAAAAGGCGAAAGTAACACCAAGTATCACAAGAACTGAGCAAGAAGCAGAACAGCAGCCAATTCTAAAAATCTTAGATTCCAGATTTCTATATAGTCAACTTCCCGTTCAAGTCAGCAAGCAATAATTTCAGATTACAGGATTGGCAGAAATAGTCTTTCAGGCAGAGACTGTATTTTAAAATAAATTGTCTACATAATTGTTGAAAATAAACAACACATGTCCTAAAACTTGTATCTAGTATTGCACACTAACACTGGGTAGCAGTTTCTAAACAGGAGACTGCGGTTAAAGAAATTATCTGTGGGCAGCCAACTGATTTACTAATTTCTACGACGTGTAGTAAAGGGCCCTGTATCTTTATACTAAAGACACTGCAGATCCCAAAACTTTTTTTGTATTCTCTCCAAGCCACACTTGTTTGGAGATTGGCAACCAAGAAGAGGAAAGCTGATTCTGAAGCCAGAGAAAGGCTGTAGGGAAAAACAGGGAGGAAGAGGAGGAGTGGGCAAGGACCTGTGGACAGTGGATGCACTTGCCACCCTGTGCTGCAGTAACGAAGGGAGCAACCTCCACAGCATGGGTTTTAATTGCAATTACCCTGCTACTAACCCCATGAAATCAAGCTGCAAGCACTAACGAGTGAGATACCTCAGCAGGCCTCAGCTGTAATTGTTTTTGGGTGTCTTCCAGCCCCTTAATGAACCACACCACAAAACATCTTGGACATTGGAGGTTACTCTCAGCAGAGATTTGCAACCAAAGATAAGAAAAAAGCTGCTGCTCCATGCACAGCACCGTGCTAATATCCACCCACTGCATGCAGAAGGCTGCTCACATCACTTGTACTCCAGATAAAATGTTTACGTGAAGTGGCCTTACAAAAAGCTACTTCCCTCTCTGAATGCCTGCTCTGCCCTCAAGCCTATTGATCAATTTATCCCCCCCACTTGCAGCACATACAAATCAGCAAAAAGATCAATATATTTTATTTCCAGGATCAATAAAAGCAATGTGATATAGCTACCATGAAGATAACTGAGAGTTACTCCAGAAAACAAGAATTTACTTCCTCTGTAAAGACAACCCTTAATTAAGGATTCCCAAACCAAAATAACTATTCCTTAAAAATGAAGGCTAGATGATGAAAAAAAAGTGTAACAGATCTTCCAAAGGAAAAAAAATTCTCAAAGGGACTACATCTTCCTATCACTGGCAAATTCTGTTCCCTACTGAGCCCCTGAAGAATTCCATCACTCTCTCCAGAAAGCTGCTCCCAAAGGGAAGGGGTGGGGGGGGGCAGGGAGGAAGGCGGGGGGGGTGCATTGGAATTTTTGCTCTTCAAAGGCAAGTTTTCTCTGGGGTTTTAATATGGAGCTATTCTAAGTTGAATTGCAGAACTCAAAGTCTCAATGGTGAGGAAGCATCATTTATTACTAGCTTTGTCTTTCAGTGGGTGTGTTCCTTCAAAGTAGCAGGATGTGAGTGTAGAAAGAGTAAAAGACACAGTGAAAACTAGAAATCTACAAAATTCATGTTGCTATATGAGACAATTAAACTGAAAATAAAGCTAGCTGATAGTATCTTCATCTACATTTCATGTCCTGCAGTGGAATATTATTTTCCATGTTTGCAAGGTCCTTTATAAAGCTATAGGACTAAACAGGTAAAAATAATGTATGTTTATCTTATTACCTCTTACAATATAATTTTGGCATAGCCTTGGCTCATGAGTGAGACAACTCCCATTTTCTATTTTCACTAAGGAAAATGACAAAGTAAGGACTCCAGTATAGGAACTCCTGTGTTGTTCTTGAGTCTGTGCCAGGTGTTAGGAGGCCTTCAAAAGCCATTACATGTCATTTTGTCCAAGCTACAGAAGAGATATAATGCAAATTTACTCAACCCATTAATTTTAATGCAAACATTTAACATTTTTTAATATAAAGCACTTGAACCATGGATCTTACTTCCAAGGCATTTTCTAATAATGGAACAGGCAAAGGAAAGACCAATAAAATAGTAAATTCCAGTTGCAACTTCACTACAGTAAACCAACGTCCTTTTAGTGACAAATGAGGTGTTACCAGAAGGATTCCCAGAGGACCTGTACTATTTCTGTATGACCTGGGAAACAGGGCTGAGGGAGCAGAGGAATGGTGTTTACCTGCAATACCTAAATATGCTGTAGTCCCTCCCAGCTCTGGCTGCAGAAGGGCACAGTGGAGGTGTGTAAAACAATACCAACTGCCTAAACAAGAAAATGGGAAGTGAAATTCAGGAAAGTGTGAAGAAGTACCCCTTAGGGGGAAAAAATGCTTTCTTATACAGTGATGTCTTCTAAATTGGATACTATCACTTCAGAAAAAAAAAAAATCAGTAAATACAGGCTGTTCTCCCAAGAACTTCATGTCAGCACAGCAGAGGAAGCAACTAAAGTGTCATAAATCACTGAACAAGGAAAGGCAACAGAGAATTCATCATCCTTGCCAGCATACAAAATCAGGATATATTTGTACATTAAATACTGTGCTTCTGCTTGCCTTACCTTGATCAACATAACCAGAAAAGCCTGCACAGAAGTGCAGCAGGAATAACTAGAATAATGAAACAGTACCCATTGGATAAACACAAAAAAGACTACAATTCTTCAATTTAGGAAAAATATGCATGGAAGCAAATGCCAGACTTTTTAAAAGACTATGACAAGTAAAACTACTGGGAAGTGAGTTTTCACAATACAGTCTAGGAGACACTAAAATCACCATCAGTGGGTTTTAAACAAAGGGAAGTTCCTTTTCCATCTAATCAAACTGCAGAACTCGCTGTTACAGGATGTTGCAGAGGCCAAAAGTACAAATGGCTTTTAAAACAAGATTACAAAAATTGATGGCAAATGTGTCCATCCATCTGCACGTATTACAGGCAGCAGTCTAGATACAACCTCTGTCTCAGAGCTCCTGGATTGCCAGAGGTAGGTGGTATATGAGAACATCATTTTATATACACTTTGAAGCTTTATATACAGAGTAATTACTGATTATTTACAACAACTACATAATAGTATAAACATAGATGGCAAATACTTGTGTGAAACAGACATTTGATAAGGGAGAACTCCCACTCAGCAAACACAAGAAGGCAGCCTGCTGAACCTAAACCAAAATAGGCAGAATGCAAAAAGTGTAAGATTTGAGCAGAGTGGGTCTTCAGCATCTGAACAATATGAACAAATGGCTTTAAATTTTACTATAAATCTTACTTTATAGTAAGACTGGGTTGTCCTCAAAACCACTTAGCTTTAACCTACAATTCATGGCCTAGCATCTAGTTCATACAGAAGGTCACTCCAGATGAACACAACTCCATCTGGCTTCAATTTACCACTAGATATATGGTAGGGATGGCCAAGCTGACACCTCCCGAGAGGCACACGGCTCCTATCTCTCTAACACAGTCCTCGAGGAGGACAGGCCATTGACCGAGAGGCACACGGCTCTTATCTCTCTAACACAGTCCTCGAGGAGGACAGGCCATTGACGGGGTGCCTGGAACCGCTGTACCTGGCAGGGAGCAGCAACTGAGGCAAGCCTCGTCCTCTGCACCCTGCCGGGGCAGCCAGCCTCTCCCAGCACCTGCTCCTCCTCCTCCCTCCCCCCCTACTGCAACAGGAAAGGAACACACCACTGCAGAACAAGGTCCCCAGGGGAGCACAGGCAGGATGGAAGTGGGCAGGAGCAGCAAGTTTGTGCGGGGAATACAGACGAAAGAAAATTACTAGAAAGTAGATGGAAGAAGTAAGGATTGTAACTTGAGAGCTGCAGGTTTTTTATTTATTCAACAGCCTGGCAAAATACATAAGCCTGACTCTTATGAGTTCAAATGTTCCCTACCCACACTTTTCTTTTTAACATGGAGTGGGTGGAATTTTTCATAAGTAAAATAAAACTGAAATGTGCCAAAAATAATATTTGGTCAGATGTTTGTTACAAATAAAAAAAAAGTAAAAATATGTGAAATATTAAAAGTAAGAGCACTTTTGGTAGTTTGTGGCTTTGAAACACCATATTTCATTTTTATGTCTGTCTTGCACAAAAAGGATAACTATGCAGCTGCACTATGCCCTCTCAGTATAGAAGTGGACTCAAGATCATATGCAACTTTAAAATAATTTTGGAGAGAAAGTATGAATTCCCTACAGGTAATTGACTTTCATTTCTTAAATGTTTGCTTAAACCAGTCTTGTGGACTGTACACATGCTTTGTACTAGTAAGCTTTGCTAGGAAAGGCCTGTGCTATGAGCACATGCACATGTGAATGGAGAAGCAGGCAACTTGGGAGAAAACAGGAAAGAGGCAGCAGCACAAACGCAGTAAAAGTGACCACCTGGATGACCAAAAGGGATCCACGGCAGGAATATTTCAAACAGTTACATTACTGGCATATTTGACCACAATGATCCTTTAGGGAGCAAATGACATTAGCAGGAAGACAGACTCCTGGTAACTTCATTCAGAGATGCAACAACTGAATGAGACTTATACTGATAGTGCCATTGCTGAAAAAATATTTTAAGAGATTGCAAAATTTGGCTTCTTTTGTATCTTTTCCATTTTAAACTGCAGTATTTTTTTTAATGGGAGTGCTGAGGTTGGCAGTCACCTCTGGAGATCACATGGTCCAGCCTACTGCTGAGAGGTGGGTCACTCACAGCAGGCTGGGTGACCAGTGATCAGGTTTTGAGTATCTCCAAGGATGAACACTCCACAACCTCTGTAGGAACCTGCTTCTTGGTTCATCACAATGGAAAAAGCATTTATTTCATTTCAATGGAATTTCTTGCATCTCAGCTCACCCACTGCCTTGCCACTGAGCACTGCTGCCAAAATTCTGGCTCCCTCTCCTTCCCTCCTCCTCTCAAGCATCTGTACACACTGGTATGGCCCCCCCACACCTCCTCCTCTGCCACATAAACAGCCCCACTCTCTCAGCATCTCCCTGTATGACCTGAAAGACCAAATCCACCACGATGAACAATGCTACTGCCTGGCTGATGCACTGTCATAGAGCAGCTAAAGCACACACAAATAAGGTTAAGCCAAACAGAGGTATAATTCAGCCAGCATCTATTTCACTGGGCATCATCCAGTATGCCAGCTGAAAAGGAGTCAGTTTAAGATGCCCTTATCAACTGGCCACAGTCTCCTTTCTCACAGCAGTAAGGCTGCATGCCAGCTGCCTGAACAACAATGGAGCAACCACTGAAACTGGAAGGGCCCAATGCCTTCAGCAGAGAACAGACCACACACTGTTCTAATACAGCAGAAGCTGTTGAAAGATCTTGGCATCCAGGGCAAGGTTTAGCTACTTGAACAGATGCTTGAACAGGACGGAGAGCAGCAACAAAAGAGATATGTTATTAACCAGTGACAAACTACTTTGGAAACCTTACACATGTTGCATCCCTGGACTTTTTCACAATACAGAGAACTTAAACATATGAGGATTGCTACCTCAAAGTTGGGATAAATTTTTAATCCATAGCAATTTAAATTCCATATTATCACAACCGTCAGGCTAAACGACTATTGAAACTTTTTTATTTCATTTGACTGGTAACTTCAAGACTGTTATAAACTATATAAATGCAGCTGTCCGACTTACTCAAGGAGGAAGATAACAGACCCTGGCAAACCAAAAGGGCAGCAAACCACAGAAAGACTATGCCCAGCAGAGAATCCTATAGCCTCTGCTACCTCACCAAGAATTTCAAGCCATCAATGGAATAAATTGATGTGAATTGATAATACAAGCTCTTCCTGGAAGTGGATTTAAAATATCTTCATACAAAAAGACAAATTAAACAAAACAAACAAAACCCAGGAAAAATAAACCAAATCAAACAAATACAAATAAGGCCCTAATGTCTTCAGCATTTAGTGCATTTTTTAACTTGACAGTCAATGTGATTCCTCCACCCTGCTACGACCAAAAAAAAAAAAAAACCACCTCTCTCACTGCATTCACCTTTGTATCATTTTCAACATCATGTTTGTTTTTGCTGAAACAAAGCAAGGCAGTCTCAGACTCTGCTCTCACCACAACACTTTGAGGTGACACAGCAGCATCTCCTCGAAGTTGTACATAATTTCTACATTGCAGAATGCCTTCATGATAAAACTATGTGCTCTAAGCTGGTCTGAGCCTAAATTAATGTGCAAAATTAATCCTTGAGTATTAAATAACCTTTCTCTTTAGACCGCATTAGTTACCCTACAGGTATGGACTTCATCTCTTTTCAGAGCACTACACACACAACATATTGATAACAACCCTACCTCCACACAAAACCTCTGCACAGACATGCAGGCACGCACACTTCTACCCGATTCCTATTTATAACACCATGTGCTAACAGAAATACTCTTAAGCAGTTTTAAGTTAAATACCAAAGAACAAGAAAGTCTTCAAGTGTAAGCAGCTGTTACGTGCATAAAAGCATTGCTCTATTTTTGACAGACGCTGCCCTGGAACAGTGAGTGGATTTTGACCTGAAGCTTACGACTGCCACTTACCAGCTAATTCTGGCACAAGCCTGCACTGGAAATATGCCTGACCACCCATCTTAACCAACAACCTTCAGAAACTAAAAAGAGTTTACAAGGATTTAATCAGCAGCAAATTACTTTTTCAAAATTCCTCAAAGACTAGCGTTAGTGCTCCTTCTGAAGAGTCTAAGGAAGTCACAAATGCAGAAGACAAAAAGGATATAATAAATAATGATTATTTCACTCAGTAGTAACTGCAAAGTCAAATAACTCTACTGTTTTATTCATTAAAAATACTGCTTTCAAAATACTGTTTTCTTAGTGAAGTGTAAAAAACATGCCAATGAATAAAGAACTTGAATTTATATAATCTGAGTATGCTGATTTCCAAAAAACACTTGTACAGTCCTTGCATTGTCTGCAGTCACTCCCCCACTGAAAAGTAACAAAATACAGCAGCACAAGAGCTAGGGAGCCCCACGAGTGTCCTGCTGAAGACTTCACTAACCAATCCACTCACACCAGTCCCAAAATTAATTTTAGAACTGAAAAAAGTGCTGTCTTTGTACAAGAGCTCTCTAAGGAGTCTAAAGACAAACTATTCTGGATAGGCAAGAAGAAATTTTTGCTTGATATAGAGTATCTGTTTCCCTTTTAAAAAAAAGTTTCCTTTCTGCTGCAGGAGAAAGCCTTCCTTTAAATTGCAAGTACACTATGTACATACCTAGACATACAAACATATGTACTAGCAGAACAGTACAGAACAACACAGAAGCAACCAGAAAGACAGCATCCTGCAAAATTCCAATAGCAACCTAGCCTGTTTTAGCCATGAGCCATCAGATATGAATCAAGACAGGCTATCCAACTGAATTACAAATCAAATGAACATGGTAAATATCACAGAAGAAAATAATATGCTGTAAATTTATTTTTTCAGGAAATAGCTAGCAGCCTAATCAGAAATTAAGCACCATTTAGACAAAAAGGAAAACATCTCTCAACAACCAGTCAAGGTTACTGATACAACTAACCCAGGGATCTGAGAACTGCCGTTCAGACAGTCCTATGACTTGGCAGGACATCACCTGCAAAGCATTTCAGTCCAAGAGGCCACAGGGAAGGGAAGACAGCTCTTCCTCTCAAGCTGTACAGCTATGATGAGAAGCATCCCACTTAATTTTTAGGCAGTATTAAATGAGCCCAATCCTTGCAGAAGAGACAGCATAGAACATCAAAGAAGCAACATAGTCAAAAAATCATTAATATCACTGGCAGGAAAAAATTAATTATCCATAGTGTACCAAAATCACTGATGAGTACAAACTATAATGCCACAGGTTCCTTATCTCCAGAACAGTAACAACTACAAAATGTGAACTCTAGTTACAGTCAAAAATGGCTTGGAAAAGCAAGAAAAACAAGCACTAGAGCTGGCATAAGGGGATGGGGCTGAGCAGGGACCCTCCTCAACAGCAGCAAACAGAAGCAAGCTGCAGCACACTGTTCATGGCAGATGACATGAATCCAGCTCTCTTGAAACAGAGGTCAAGAACATCTTTGATGCTAATAAAACTCTAGAATAAGGGATAGGAACAGCCAATAAGCTTAAGAGAAGATTGATTTTGAAGCTAGGAGTGTGTGAAAATCAGTTTTCATTTGGAGAAGATACATGTTCCACTGTACATGTTATGTGGGATCACCTGGTGGGTAGATGAGCAAAGTTTCTGTATAAAATTGTTGTAAGAAAGATTCTTGGAGGACAGAAGTATGTGTTTCTGATGGCAAGAACTGAGCCTCACACTGAGCACGTAAGAGCAAAAAAAGAAAGAAAAAAATTACATAGCTAGTGAAGATTTCTTAAACTATGTTTAAATTTTCAAGGGCAAAATTTGGGAGAATCAGACTCAAGTGCTAAACTAAGGCTGTAGTTTGGCAAACACTTTAAACTGGCATAAATTTACATTGCTGCTGAAAGAAAGTCTCACCATCTGCCAGTCCTCTGTGCCAGCACAAACATCCGAACACTGAACCAGGAGCACTTCTTTTGCCAGTTTATTTTTCAGATGGATCAGTTCCCCAAAACCAGTTCACAGGATGGCCATGTAAATACTTGTGCTGGCAAAGAAGAATGAATACTCCTCCAGCACTGCCAGCCCAGAATGTTCATTGAACTACAGCCTAACACACAAGGGTGTGGAGAAGTCCTAGCAGTCACAGGTGGTGCACCCCACCCTTGGAATTCATACCACACTTCAAAGTTGCGGTCACCACACAGCTGCCCCTCAGAAACCAGCACATCTAATTTTCTCTAGTAGGAGAACCTGTCAGAATCTCAGCAATTCTAAAGTTGGCTGTGAACAAGAGTATTTTCTGGATGCTGCTATGCTTCTCCATCAAATGATCATTTGCAGGAATAACCCCAGTCACTCCCCTGATCATCTGCTTCATCTGGGACCCAAAAGGCTTGTACATGAGGAATAGCAAATCAAAACTATAGTCCTCACATGTCAGGGCTCTACTCTAACAGGGATTTAAGAATGGTGTGTGGGCTGTTGTGTATCCACGGATCACCACACAATCCTTCGAAGACAGCAAACTCATCTACAAGAAAACAACATCACCAACAGAAGCTGCTGTCAGGGAAACAACCAACAGATAAGGACAAGCACTGGTCATATTCTGTATCAAGGTGAAGCAACACAAGCGAGTACTGGAGACGGAGAGACCTACCCACATTTTCCCACAATTCAGTGGCAAATTCCAAGCTGTACATGAGGTCATTCACTAGGAACCAATCAGATCAGTAAGTTTTCTACCAAGAAATAAATTCAAGGTGTGATAGTGAAATGATCTCCAGAATGATACAGGAGGATCAATGTAATCACACATGACACAGGCAAACTGAAGGAAAGCCTCCCACTTTACAGACATTCCTAATCCCAGATCTCCAGTCACAGCTCTTGGGTCCTTCAACAAGAGGAGGACTTACCCCAGCTGCACACCTGCCCCTGTGATCCCTCTCCTTTCTTCTACCAGAGTTTTGGTATCATCATCACTTTCCAGTACCTGCTTGGTTGCCAAGTTCTTATTCCCTCTTATTTTTCATTTGTCTTCTTATTGCCACACATGCTTAAAGTTATATTTTGTAGAATAAGATATAGTGGAAAGAACACCCATAAATCTTAATTTTCCTTGGTAACATTAATCCAACATGTTTGTAGAAAAGCTGCAAGTGTCAAGAGTAGAGAGCCTCTTCTGTCCAGTTTATAAAAAAGCTAACCGCAGGGTATGAGAAACCCACTCACTCTTGGAGAATTACTTTCTAAAGAAGCATTACTAACTTTGAAAGAATCTAATTTAATAGGGCACAGTCGGACTAGTCTGAACCCAGAGTCCCCTAGGTCTTCAGAAAACTCCAGGATCTCCAGAGTAAGAGATTAGCAATTGCCAGAAAATGCAGAAAAGAAAGTTTGCATGATATGTAACAAGTAAAACAATTTTTTAAGCTACAGGTGGCTGAGAAGCAGTGGGTTGCCACTAGCCTACTACTAGAGAGAGGAGAGCATTAAAATGCAGCAATATGAACAGGATTAGTCTCCTGACAGGTTTCTAGAAGTAGGAATGAAAGAAAAACTAAAGGGATGCAAGACGGCCTGTCAAACTGTCTATTTTAATGTCCTTCTAACAAAAGGCAGAGGGTAGGGCTTAAGAGAGGGCTGGTACTGGGTGTAATGGTGAGCAGAAAGCAGAATAGCTGATGGATCACGTGTCTGGTTATATGATTACTAGGAACCCAGTCCACAACTGGGAAGTCGCAGTATTACTCCAGGACCAGTAAAGGATGTATGCCTCAGATCAGCAGAGTCCACAACAGGGGAAAGAGAAAGCTAACAAAAAAAAATCATAAACCTGCTGCTACCCTTAACCCCTTCTTCATGCTCCATATGGGAAAGGAGGAAAAAACATCTCACCTGGGTGAGATTTAGGATGATTTCTTTCCCCGATTTTGATGAGCAGGCTTTTACCTCCACTAGTCATGTAAGAACAGGACAGGCAAGAAACAGAAATACATGCATGTACAAATGTGGCAACTGATAAGATCAAGGAAAAAAAAGAGAATTTATGAAAAGATGAAAGAAGTAAAAACTAGAAAATAACAGGAAGTAGGAGAAAGACAAGAGCTCAAATATGCAAGTATGTGCCACTGTCTGCTAAAGAAAAGAAGGAAGCAGAGTCTGGAAAGAAAGAACAAAAGCAAGGAATGCAGTAAGTCAGGACTTCCAAGATGAGTAAATAGTTAGCCACTCTAAAACAAAATTAGTTAGCCATTCTCTTATACTTGCTGCTGTCTCCACACATCTCAAAGTTACCTGGCTAGTTTATAACTAGTGCTGTATAGATATCTTTCAGGCTGGAGAGTAATTTGCTGACACTCAGGAATAGGTAGAACCACATCAGTTTATGTATACCAGTTCTAGGTGGCCCTGGTAACCTAGAGAAAGCATCTATCAGAGACTTTAAAATATAAAATCTCAAGTCACAACCAACATTTTACCTTATTTCATGTTCTTTGCCTTAATGGACTGGCCCTGGTGAATGTAAATGTTTGAATTAGATCCTATTAACACAACATAGATTTTCACTGACAGGCAGGTTTACAAGACAAGAGATTCAGGGTATATATACCCCAGATCCATTTCTTCTTGCTTTTTCATACACTGCTTCTAGACAGTTGACGGGCATTTCAACAGACATTTGCCAAAGAAGTGAGAGGGCAGGTTCAATGCCAACACCACCCATGGGTTACAAGTTATATGGTTACAATACAAGTTATTTGAAGTGATACTCTGGGTATCGTCTCCTTCTGTTTACTCAACTCTGAGATAAATCTTTGAGAGTGAATGACAGTTTTCATTCTGCTTTTACTGGCATTTTAGAGGACTGAGCTTTCCTGCACACTAAAAGCACTGATTTTTGCAGGGAAATAAGCAAGGGAAAATGAGAAGACAAGGTAATGCATTTCTGTGCCACCAAGGAATAAAGCATTGTGCTTTTACTGATCTGATCCCTGCACCTGTTCTGATCCCCCATACAGAGGGCTTTCTAAAACCAAGCAGGAACATAAAATACAGTAGTTCAGGAATTACAGGCCTGACTGAGGATTACAACTCCAAAAGCCTTGGCATCTATTCTTTACAGAAGCATACCACTGTTCATAAAAACAGAGTAAGTATTCCTTTCTGCTGGATAAAACTGAAATCCAGCAAAACCACTGATATTTTTAGAGTGCAAGTTGAAGAGCCTTGAAGAGCTTTAACACTGCCTGAAAGAGAAATTGGCTTAGAAAAATCCTGCAGGAATCTATGAGGACTCTATACCACGTTCCCATTTAAATGTTTTAGCACAGTACTGGTTCAACTGAAGAAATGCAAGGACAGCATTAAGAAAAAAAAAAAAATCCCACCCTTTTTTCTTTATCACGGGAGTTTCCCGTGCCCTGAACAAATCCAGGGCTGTTTTTTGCCCTCCAGTTTCTCCCTTCCTCCCTCCCTCCCGCAGCTTCCTACCAGCTGAGATTCTGCAGCTGCAGCAACAACAGTCCATCTGTGACAGTGCAACCACCTCGGCAGGATGACTCCTACCATTTCACTCGCTTCCTTATGCTTTAACAGAGGTAGCAAAGTCTGAAGGGGCTTTACCCCTCTTCTTTTTTTTTATTAAACTGAAAAGATACTGATGAATATTCATTACTAGCTCTCTACCAAGGGCATGAATTTTATTTAAAGGACTGGAAGGGAATCACAAATTAGGCTAATACAATGGGAGATTTTTACTTAGTTCTCTGGTCTTGAAATAGAGCTATAGAGTAAGATTTTTGTGGAAAAGTGACTTAATGAGAGTAAAATAAAAACACTGCCCAAAGCCGCCCTGCTCAATGGCTGTGATTCCACTGCCTGCCACAACACCATTTGCCAGAGTGCCTCGCTGTAATTCACGGGTTTATTGTGCCACCGGTGCACTCACTCACTGTTGCCGGTCTCCTGACCACATTTTTAAGTTCTGCACCTGGCAGGCCACATCCTGAGCCAAGGTTTACCAAAACCCAGCACATTCATGAGAGCCCAAAAACACTATGCACTAGTGGATCCAGGCTCAGCCAGCACCGCTGCCGGGACACCTCGCAGCCAGCCCCCTGCTTCCCACAACCCGTCAGATCACTGTTACCCCGTTTTTCGGGAGACCACGAAAGAACTCCCATTTCAATACTCATCACCTAGCGGATAGACTTCTGGGTCAAGGGGACAGCAGCCCACCCGCCGAGGCTGCGGCCCAAACCCGCTGGGGCTAGGGGTCCCGCCACGACCGGGCGTGAGAACAGAATTGTTAGGGTTGGAAATGACCTCTGGAGATCATCCAGTCCAACCCTCCTGCCCAGGCAGGGTCACCTCGAGCAGGTGACACAGGAAGGCGTCCAGGCGAGTTTTGAATGCTTCCAGATAAGAGACTTCACGACTTCCCCGGGCAGCCTGTTCCAGTGCTCTGCCACCCTACACGTAAAGAAGTTCTTCTTGTCAAGAAGTTCTTCTTCTTGTGCTTTAGTTTACGGCCACCGCTACTTGTCCTGTCACTGGGCAACACTGAAGAGTCTGGCACCGTGTTTTTAACATCAACCTCTGAGATATTTACATACATTAATGAGATCCCCTCTATCCTCTTTTCACTAGACTAAAAGGGCTCAGCTCCCGCAGTCTCTCTTCATGATAGAGATGCTCCAAACCCCTAATCATCTTTGTGACCCTCTAGAGAAAGGCAGCAGCTTCATTCTGATCTTGAGGAGCTCAGAACTGGACACGACTCGGAAGCACGAGTCGGCTCCGGGGAGCGGAGCGGCAGCGGGCGCACACACGCACAGCACAGCCCCACACAGGCACCCGCACGGACAGACAGACAGCCGGACGGACGTGCGCACACGCACGCAGCCCCCCGGACAGCCGCACACGTGCGCGCACACACGCCCGCAGCCGGGAAGCGCCGGCTCCGCGGCTCCGCGGCCCCGCTCCCGCCGCCACAACCCCCTGGCAGCAGGAGCAGGGGGGGGCCGGGCATCGGGGGTCCCAGCTCCCGCCCTCCCGCACTCACTTTCGTCCTGCCGTTGATTTTGTAGTTGCCCAGCTTTCCATTACAGTGTCGGATGAGATCGTCCATGCTGTTCATGAGGAGCCGAATGGTCTGGCAGCCCGGCTCCTTGCCCTCCACCCAGGTGATCTTGTCGCCGCGAATGTCCTTGGAAGAGTCGCTCTTCTGGCTGACCAGCTGCCCGTCGGTGAAGCGGCCGGTGTGGTGGAGGGCCCGCACCTCCTCGGCCACCAGCCCGCCCAGCTCCTTGCCGAGGAAGTCGTCCACCACGCAGATGCCGTGCTTGTTCATGCAGGGCACGATGTACTCCAGCGCCAGCCGCTGCGGCACCAGCGACTTGGTCTGCCCGTTGGGGCGCAGCGCGGCCCCAGCGGGCCCCGCCTGCACGCCGCCCGGGTACAGGTTCGACTTGTCCCGGTACAGCAGCACTGCATCCCCGGAGGGCGACGGGGACGGGGCCGCGGCCGGTGCCTCCGCCTCGCCGCCGGCAGCTGCGGCGGCGGCGGCGACGTGATTGTTGGTCAGCGGGGCGGCCTCGGCGGGGGCCTCCGGGGACGGCGGCGCTGCGCCCTTCCCGACCCCCGCCCGGCTGCCGCTGCCCGCCGCGGCCCCGCCGTGGGCGCGGGGCGGCGGGGGGTGCCCGCCGTGGGGCTCGGTAGCGCCCCCTGCCGCGCCAGCCGCCGCAGCGCCGCCGCCGCGGCAGATGAGCTTGTGCTTCTTCCAGTCCTGGCGCTGGTGCTCCTTGCTGCAGTAGAAGGAGCTGCGGCAGCGCCCGCACCGCAGCAGGTTCTCCATCTTCCCGCACAGCTCGCAGTACTGCCGGTCCCGCTCGCTACTGCTGCTACTACTGCTGCCGCTGCTGCTGCCGCTCTCGCCCTGGCCGCCCTGACCGGCGCCTCCACCGCTGTCATTCGCCATGGCGCTGGTGGTGCCGCCGCAGCCCCGCTCCGCCGGGTCGTGTTATGTAAGGAGGCGGGCGGGAGCGGCGCTAACGCGGGCCCCCGCCCGGCCGCGCGGGGAGGGAGCGCTTACTGCATCATGGCCGCCCGGCTCCGGCTCCGCCGCGGCCCCCGCCGCCCTCCACCTCCGCCGGCCCGCGGCCTCCTCCGGCGCGCGGGGGCCCGCGCCGCCCTCCCTGCGCCGCTAACGCTGCCTAGCGCCGCCTCATCGCCGCCCCACCGGCGGCGGAACGGCCGAGGGGCAGCGGCGTGGCGCGGTGCGGGGCTGCCTTCCGCTCCCCGCCGGCCTCTCTGCCCGGTGCAGCGCGGGCCGGCGCGGCCGCCGCCTCTCCCCACCGCGCCTCCGCCGCTCTGCCGGGGCGAGGAGGAGGAGGCGCCACTCCAGAGGCCCGCTGTGCACGTACGCCACTTCCAGCCCGCCAGCGCCGCCGGCGCGTCAGGCGGGCGTGGCCGGGCGGGCGGGGCCGGCTCGGAGCCGGCCGCGTCCTCCGCGCCGCTGCGTGAGGGGCCGAGAGCACCGCTACCGTCGTGGGCCGCGGACGGGCCGCGGGGCCGCAGGGCTCCTGGGGGGATGGCGCCCTTCCCCCCGCCGTGGCGAGTGCGGCCTTTCCGGCGGGGACAGCGGGGAAGCCGCTGGGCGGTGTCACTGCTCTGGGCTGCCGGGGCCGCCCCGTCGTCGCCGGGCAGGTCGCTAGTCTGAGGGTGGCCCGTGACCCCAGTAGCGAGCTGCCCCTGTGGGGTGTGGGCCTGCCGCAGGTGAGGCGGGGGCACCGAGGAGCGGCGGGTGACGTGGAAGCTGGGCACGGCGGCTCGAGTGACAGGCAGGGTGGCGGCCGCGGCACCTGGCTAGAGTGGGTTTTGTCACTCCCGTAGGCCCCAAAATATTCCTGCCGGGTAGCTGGTGGAGCGGGAGAGACGTGCTGTCTCCTACATAAATTAACACGTGGCTTGTGTCCCGCCTAACGGAGTAGTAGTGAAGGCTGGAGCTAGGCTAATTAAGAAATGAAAAGGCAAAAAGCAGGAAGAACAAGCTAGGTGATGTAGCTGCCAAAACAAGGTGAGACCGGGAGCTGGGGCCTGTGCTGTGATGAACATGGCAAAGTCCCTGACAGGCAAAAGGAAACTCGTTTGGCAGAGCAGTGCTGGTGGAGGGACAAAGGTCTCGGCTCAGTCACGTCAGTTGTCAGAAGCCACATGGGCATCTGGACTCCTCTGAGGTGACGTTTAAGCTTCCACTGATCCAATTAATCATGGCTTTGCTTGCTTGTGGTATGGTTTAGGAAAGTGGAGTTTCCTGCAGTACAGCCCAACACGGTGGTCGGTGCTTCAGAGCCGTGTGGTGAGGCAGAGCAATGATTCCTCCTGGACTGGATGTTCTGCCCATCTCCTCAGAGAAGCATTTGGTGAACTGACAGCAAATAGCTGCTCTGTGGGCTGGGCTGGTGAGACACGATGCATACTATTGGTCTGCACTGTAAGTTAAGAAAATCCTTTCTAAAGCCCAAGAAGGGTAAAATACATGACCCAATATTACAGATTTTGAGGTAGAAAGGTGAAATGAACACAGAGGCTGCCACAGGACTTCATGTGACATTGGATAAGTGATTTGTTCTCTGCCACTGTAAAAGAGGAATACTAATGCTTTTGATTCTCGCAGGCTTTTGTGAGGTTTTACACTGCAATACACTTGTATTATAGTGACATGACTTTATGTATGCAATTAAAATGGTTTAGTGTTTATCTCTGCTACAGAACTGGATGTAGGATTGATTGGCATGGCAAGAAGACTTGGAGGAATGTTTGGCACTAAGTGTACTATATGAAGAATGCAGCAGAAACAAAGTGTACCAAGGCTACAAGTGCCTTGTGGTGCGTACATGAAAAATGAGAAGGAAAACCGGGGTGAATTATTAGAAAGGCTAAAGGAGTACTGAGAGGACAAGGTCATGAAAGCCCAGTGGATAAAATTTCAAGGTGAATATGACTAGTGAGCTCCAAGGGAGAATTAAAAAGAACCACACAACCAAAGGAAAAGAAAAGATGGCAAATTAACTGGAAACTATGGCAACTAAAAACAAAATTCCAGATTAGTAATTTCTTTGTGGTGAGGGCTGAAAGAAGTGGATTAAAGCCAAGTTTTAAATCTAGTGCATGAAGTGGACAGATTTTTAATGTATGTTTAATGAGAGTTTTTCCTTCAACTATAGGTATATGAGGTATGTCAAAAATACTTGGTTTAGGCATTCCTCTAGCATGCTTTAAGATGAGATTAATTCATCTGATTTCCTTGGACTTGCAGCATTGTTAAACTGGGCTAAATGAGAAGAGAGTTAAGGCTGTTATTTTCAAAAACTTGAGAAATGCAAACAGTGGTATTCTGCCAGATAGAAACTGAAGAGTTAAAGATCTTTTGCATTTGTTGTGTACTCCTTCAGCAAACACAAGGCAGATGAAAGTCACAGACTTGAAACTCAATCATCCAACCATGAAACAACTCGGAAAAAGACCGAGGCACAAATATGGTGCCTGGCTAAAATCTAATGATAGTTATTAATTTACAGGCTAATTTGGCTTCAGAAGTCTTATGTTCTTTCCCTCTCTTTTCCACATGTTTTTTTGGGATACAATTAAAGGTCTTAGTTTTCACATTTGCTAATGTGCAAAGCTACTTCAGGTTGTCTCGACATCATACTGTCTCACAGCACGGTCAACATGGTCAACAGAAATACCAAGTTCAATAAAATCCATTTTTGGGAGTATGAAGGATTTGCCTTATTATTGCAGCACTACACCAGTGACACAAAACTTAATGAAGGTTGTTTTACAGTGACAAAGCTGTGTTGAGGAGCAGTGGTGGTAAGGAAACTCAGGAAGACAATGAGTATTTATATTACAATAGTGTCTGCAACATGCTAGAAATATTTTCCTAGCATAGAAGACTCTATTCATTGCCAGAGAGCTTGTGCCTTAAAAGTGTAAGGACAAAGCACAACAAAAAGCAACATATGGTATACTAAGTAACATGATCAATATGCTGGTTGCCAGAACAGAGGAGGAAGGGACTTCCTAATTTCTTGTCAGTGAATGTTGGAAAAGAGCTTTACTGCTGACTAAGTAATGATGAGACATACTGCTTTGCAGAGGCAGTGAAAAGTCTTTAAAATTAAATACCAGTCATGATGAGGATGTTATGGGATAAACTTAGTGCAAGGTCATAGTTTTTTATCACCGTTTAGATCTGATATGTTTATTAGAAAGGGGAAAAAGGTTGGTCAATGAATAACTTTTCTGTTTTTATTAAGTGGTAATAATAGCTGCATTTACACCATGCTTTAGATAGCTTGTGTACTGCAGCACTGAGATTATATAAGCAACCAAAAAAGAATCTTTGAAGCCTGGGGAGAAGGGGAATGCAGAGTGACAAGATTATAGAAGGTTACAAAGTCAGTTTAGAAACAGAGTTTAAATGAAAAGTAATCTCATGTTGAGGTAGTTTTGCTGTGAATAGGATAAAAAGTGCTTGGAGACCAGGCTAAGTTTTTCATTGGTGCCAGAAGGCCTTTTGGAAGCTACATGTGCTTCTGAGGTCAGTGGTAGCATCAGGCATCAGTGAGACAGATGCATGTCCACAACAGCATCATAATTAAAAGTCAGAACCTGGGGGCTTGTAGCATTTGCTGTCCTCCACCCAGACCACTCCACCATGTTCTTCAGCCTGACTGCTGCTATTCCACTTAAACCATTATTCACTGGTCTCAACAGTGCCATTTTTCAAGCTTGCTTTTCATACTAGCAAGTGAACTGTAACAGGTTTGCAGATTTTCCAAATTAAAGGAGAGAGCTGCTTGTCTGAGTTGGATTCTCTGTTAAACTCACTTCCTTTCTAATCAGGACAAAGTGTACAGAGTACATCCACAAGGCTATGCAAGTGCTCCTTTGTTGAATGCATGCTCTTTTCCTGAGGTACTCAAAGGGTTAGCATGGTTTATTCATCTCCCAGATACCTCCCCTGGCCCCTGTTTCTGCAAAGCAAGGAAAGGATCACCCAGTAGACGTGATCTGAAAGGTGTGGGGTTATTGCCTGGTGGGACTAGTGCCAGCCATTACAGAGAAGTACATGACCAAACACAGGGTCCCCTCAAATCATTTGGGCAGCATAACTGAGGGGGTCTCAGAACTTTTCCAGATCCAGGCTTTGATATGCCAGGAACTTGGTGTTTTCCACAGTATGAAGTGGCATAGGGTGCCGGGGAATAACGCAACTCCACAATAGGGCACTTGGGCCAACAGAGAATTTGGCTTAAAGCTCTGAAAATAATCTGCAGTACCCTGTACCATCTTTCATTCTGCTTAGTGCTTGTTGATGCCATTGTAGAGTTTCCTTAAAACTTTTTGCTGAAATTAAAGTACCAGAACAAGTTGGTTGTTTATCACTGAATATCATAATGATCTAATGTTTAAAAGTAAACAACTTTCACTGTATGTGTTTATAAGTGTTGGACTAAATTACAAGGAGTATTCTCAATTACTTTATGTAAATTTGTGTTTAATGCTCTCTTTAATATTATGCGATTCCTCCAGGCTGTTTAACTAAAATTGATTTTGCTGTCCCTGGATCTGTCTGAAATTATATACAGTTTAATATCTGGGAATATAGCCCATTTTTTTACACCAAAAATATGGTTAGGGTTGATCCAGAGATATTTATACATATTAAAATTTTTGTCTACTGTAATAATTTTATTAATGTTTAAGGAAAATTAACTATGCTAGTGAAATAACAATGGGGTTTTTTTCTTTTTAACTGAAAATTTTGCTTCCAGATGTCTGTATCTGTAAAGCTATGGAAATGCAGAATATCTTAGAAAATGCTCAAGACCAACTCATTCCAGTTTTGTCCTCATTTTAAACTTTGTACCATGGAAAGTTCAAAAGCTTTTTTTTCACATTGTTTGTGATATTTCTCCAGAGGGAGTATTTCTGGCTCTGGTTAGAAAAGAACTCCCTGTCTTACTAAAGATTGACAATTATGTACATTTTTTTGGCCTCTAACTTAAGCAAGCCAGCAGGCCCTCAGGGTGCTCAAAGTCCAGTTATGAACAGAAAATTACTTTTAAAGAACATTTTTTAAACCCATTTGAAATTCACTCACTGATACAGCAATAAGCAGTTTTGGGGGCAAAAAAAAAAGAGAGAGATTCCTGTTTTATCTGTATATAGGTCAAATTTATCTGAACTGCTCCAGAAATTATTCTTGATTTTTCTACACACAGGTGTTCCAGAGTGAGAACAGAGGACTCCAACATAAAGCCCAGTGCTTCATAGCACCACAATCACAAAAAGACCTGTTCATTCTGCATCTGATATCTGCTTCCTGCCTCTCTGTCATCATGATTCAGCATGGTGACATGCTGAAAGATCATTAAGGTGGAAACAATGCCGAGCAGTGTTAGGATGATGTGACCTGCCACGATTATTTTGTGTGTACCTGATTTATTGCACATCATATTTTCTCTTTCCTCGTCTTTCGGCTGCCAGACACGTAGTTCGTACTTTTGCCAGTGCCTGGTCTTGTACTTGGAAAAGAGAACAGGGATGCCCTGGGGTGTAGGCAGGGACAGTTTGCCCTCTGCCCCTTGGTTTGGGAAGCTTGAGAATACCTCAGCTCATGCCTTGCAATATACCATGATATTTAATGAGTTACAAAATCTCCACCTTTTTTTTTTTTCTTTTTTTCTGATTACCCATGAGCAGTTACCCAGAGCTCAAGAGAGGAACTCAAGAAGTGTTCCTTAAAACTATGAAGACAAATTTGCTAAAAACTTGGACATTTTATCTTTGGATATGCAGTTGATGCAGTATCTTTTCCCTTTCTCCACATCACTAGCACAATTTCTGATACCCCTAAACTCTTTTTCTTAGGGAGGCAGTTGTACAAGTAGGGGAGATTCCAAGAAAACGGTGAACTTAAGAGATTTGCTGCTATGAGAGACGTGTCTCAGTAATTTAAGTGAGGAAGGAAAAGATAATAATGAGAGAGGTTTTGAGCTGATAAGACGGACTAGGTGGTATTCCTAAATAACAGTGGTTTGATTTTTGTTCTTTTTTTTTTTGATTAGGCAGTTTAATGAGAAGAATGGGGACAGGTTTCATTTTGTTTGTTTTTTGTGTGAGCAGTGGTGTCCTCCCTCTTTTCTTGAACAATTGGGACACAATATTATAGCTCATGTTTTGTTAAAACTATCGAAGTAGCACATCTGTCCCAAAGAGCTCACCTTTGCCAGGCCTGGCTACAGATGCACAAAGACAAAAGCACTCTAAGCTTGAACTCCAGAGAACCACTGCAATCCAGGTGGACTCAGTACTGTGTTTTCTGTCACTAGCCATTCTTCCTTCTGCCAGGACAGTGCCTGTGTTCCCTTGCCCCCCTCTGATGCATAACATGATTCAATGTCCTATTGCTCTCCTGCCGCTGCACCCTTCAGTGTCTATCACATCCCAAGGGCTTTGTGATGTCTATTCTTGCATTTCCATTCTTCCCAAAGACACAGTGCCCTTACTCTATGCCTTTCTTGTTTGCTTTCAGTGCTCCTCTTGTGCCTTTCTTCAACACTTTCTTCAGTTGTGGTTCATTTAAGACACAGTGTGGAGTTGATGCCACCAGAAAGGGTGGTTCTGCTCCCTCCAGAGCCTTTCTCCTTGGCTTCACTCTTGTCAAGCCCTTTGGTGAGTCAGCTCAAGAGAGTAGTTTTCTGTTGGATTAACAAGTTGGATCAGCTTACCAAGCGGTTTGATGTGGTGTAAGAGAGGGTGTGGGACCAGCAGGGCAAGGATCTGGGAGGGAAAAGCAGGACCACCCAAGTCAGAATAGTAAACTGACTCGGTCATATAATGTAATTTCACTCTTATTTACTTCACATTGTGTAACTTGACCCATTTCTACTTTCTCTCTTCTCTGATTGAAGAGAAGCTTTTCATTTTGAAACTATTGAGGGGATCAGCAGATCCAAAGTGCAGGGTATTTTGTACCAAGACAGGATAATGGCTAGCATCACTTGATACTGCTATCTAAGGGTGCAAGGAGAGATGTTTCAGGCTATTTGTGGCGCGAACAACATGTCAGTGACTCCAATCTTGTACGTTTTTGTTTGTTTCTTTGTTTTTATTTTCAGGTTTTAGTAGTTGAAAAGTTCTGGCTGTTGATGATAATAGTTATTGATATTTTAGAACTGAACTCATATGTTCAGTTCTAAACATATGAGATATTGATGGATGCTCATTATGATGGTGTTCTCTGTCTTATTCTGCTTATGTTAACAAGCACAACCCTCTGTGCAAATACTCTTTGACTAATACCAGAGTATTAGGTATTAGTATAAGATATTTAATGTTTTAAAGCACATCCCAAGCAACTTATACCAAGGACAGGTACTTACTAAACCAGGAATGCTAGTAGTGGATATACAATAATTTAAATTCCCATATTACCAAAATGGTTGTCTTCTCCCTGCATGATCTAAACTGACACTATTCATTTCATCTCTTTCAATGGGCATTCAGATGGCACAATGCTGTTCATGAATCCACTGAATCATAATGTTGGAGTTGTACATTGGAGAGCTTTTAAAAAGCAGTAGTGAAAGATTAAGTCTTGGAAAATTAAGCTTACAAGGATTTTGTGCAAGTGCACAGCTGGATTTGTATTATTAACATCCTTGTTTTGTGTTCAGAGTGATAGTGTCTGCTACAAGCTGTAATTAGTGCTGGGTTGTGATTGAGTCTTGCTATCATTCTGCATCAGCTTGTCACTGTTTGAGTCACCTGAACCTGTTCCTTGCTCATCCAGTCAGCTAATTAGTGACTTAGAGAAAAGGTGGCATTTTATTGGTACTAAAAGAAATGGCCTTTCATTTTTATGCAGAAGCAAAAAACAGGTCAAGAAGCAACTTGTTCCTTCTTCATCCACTTACAGTGCAAGGGAAGATGATAACATTTATCTTGTCAGGAGGTGGATTTCACTTTTTTTTCCTTTCCTGTTGCATTAGGCTTATATATTCTCCCTGGAATTATTCTCTTTTTTGTTGTTGTTTCGGGTGTATATTGGTGTTTGTTCATTTGTTTATATCAGGGTGTATGTGTGTACCCTCAGATTGTCCGTAATGCTGGGACCATGTTCCATGTTTTCATTAAAAAGCAGATTCCTAAGGAAGATTTCTCCTTTAGATTAGAGCTTCCTCACTGTATGATTGACTTCTGACTGGAGGGGAAAGGCAGACAATAGATGTAGACTCTATCCTCATCAATTTACCAAATTGTTCAAATGGCTGTTGAAATTTGTGTAGGAGGCAACACTCCTCCCTTTGTGCAAACACATCTTCCAATAAAAGCCATGTGCTGTGGGCAGAAGTAGTCAAAGGCTTGCTGCCTTTTTATTACTTTTTTTTTAATAAACAGCAGCTTATCAGTTTCAGAGGCTGAACATGGCTATCTCATATAAGCACACAGAATGTGTTTGTGGATATGCCCCCCTGTGAAGCCAGCCTGACTCCTACCTTATTTTAGCTGCAGCTATAGCCATTCATTTATCCACTATTTTAAAGCATATTCTGTATTTGACTTGTGGCATAAGTAAAAAAAATGCTGAATCATATCTTTGTGGAGCAACATCCAGCAGTGCATTTGTTAATGGAACCTTATTTTTGAATTAAAAATATCAGCCTCAATCTTTTAAGGAAAAACCACAGCACAAAGCTAAAAACAGTTTTTCTTCTCTGTTGTCTTAAGATAGCTCTGAATCACAGACCTAGGACAAAAATCAATTGAGAATATGAGTTCATGGTAGAGAATTTGCCCCAAGCTTGTCAGGAAGAAAAGTTTTCAGAGGTTCATAAATGTCAATGTATAACATCAAACGCATGCCTGGTGCACTACATACTGTACTGCAAAGGTTTAGTGATTGTTAGATGCTGGGCAAAGCTCTAAAGCAAGATGGAAACTCATTTCCCTTTGAAAGCCTTCAGAGCAGCTAGATGTGAGCTCTTCCAGAAAACTCTCTGGAAACTTTCATCTAGCCTCAGTGCTCTATAAATAGAGGAGGTCTTCATCCCTGAGGAGATTTTGCAATGTCATGTGGGGGAGTGCTGAGCTCCAATGGAGGCAGAGGAAGCAGAATTGTGGAGCACTGTGGTGGAACCAGAAAGGGGAACAGGATCTCCTTCATTGTGAGATGAGGTGTGAGGACAGGTTGAGAGGAGAATAATTAAGATATAAGGCTCTTCCCAAAAATGAGTGTGGAAGAAGAAATTCCCTTAGATGCTGTACAGAAACAACTGCCAGCAGTGTGGAAAATGAAGCCACAGTGACCGTCAGCTACAAATGACAAAAAAAGATACCTGCCTCAATCAGCCAAGAAACACTCCTGAAGGAGGGGATCTTTCCCTCCCCACCACAAATGGAGAAATGTTTTCACTGGGACCAGTGAAGACAGCAATACATCCTGTAAGAAATTCTGTAGTTTACTACATAGAAATTACTCAATTTTTTGATGGACTGTCATGAGTGTGATAATATATATGACAATCACAAACATAACTCTGGACTAAGTCCCAAGGGCAAGACACTTGGAATTCTGTTTCTGAAAAATATGTAAATATAGAAGGAAACCAGGTGACTGTTACAGAAGCCAGAAGTGCCTGACCTAACACTCTCCCTTTTCATTAAAGTAGGTCCCTTGATTGTGATGGCAGATTAAAAAACACTGTCTTCCAAAACTTAGCTGCACTGTATTTTCCAAGATTTAACTACAGTTAAATTGGGTTTGGGTAAAGTTTCATGTATTATTTTCAAAAGAAATAACTTTAAAAAATGGGATTGAGAAAGGAAAATTTCGCTCTGACTTCTGATAGCTCAGCCTCATGGCAATATTGAAGTCTTGTATACTATACATTTGGAAGAGGCATACTCCATTACTTGTTTGGTTACAAGAGGCTTGATTTTGGCTAAGCTCAGTAATTTGGAGTGAACAAGGCTAATTTTGGAGGCAATATTCTGTCTACAAAAGAGTGAAAAAATGAAAGCAAACTATTTTCCTGCTTACAGATTGCATATTGAACACTGGTCTATAGATAAGTTATTTTTTGATCTTGAAGACCTTTGATATGCAATCTTTAAATGTTTTTCTTCCTACCAGCAGATTTTCAGAGTTAAGAGAAACCTTTATTTTGTTGATATAAAAACAATATGGAAATAATAATAATAATATAGGAAAACTGAGCCACTGCCCTACAAGGCTAATCATTCCTCTGCCTTCCTGAAAGTATCATCCAGCTACAATTTGTTTAAAAAACTTACAGTTCCTTCATCTCTTTAATGGTGAGGGAGAAGTGTTTTCTGTACCAGAACAGTGCTTACTTCTTTCAGTGTGCTGAGGTTTTATGGTGGAATTTTAAGACCAGCCCTTAGATGGGCTAGAATGTACGATACAAAGTGCTAATTGTAAGCTAAATTACAAGGAGAAAAACCTCACAAAACCAAAACTGATGACAAATCACTTGGTTGTGCTTGGCTTCCAAGTAATCGGGACAAAATGTACAAATGGGAGGGGATTATCTAACAGTGTCATGCATCAGCTCCCAAAAACTTCCCTTTGCTTTTTTATAGCAGTGAGCAAAGTCATTCTCACATATCCTAGCCTGCTGCAACTGAATAGTCTACTGCAATCTCAAAGGCCACAATGGAAAGAGTTTCTTAATGTAAACAAGCCTGTTCACACACACCAGTGGGAAGTAGTCACTCCAATGTTTGTGTAATCCCTCTCAGCAGCTTCTCAGACACCTTGAAGTCGTGGACCCATAGCTGAGACGTGTTGTGTGGTTTTAAGAACATTTTGTTAACATTTTGCTAACTACTGAAATACATTGTTCATAAATTGGTCTGGCTGCTTGCTGTGTTGCTGTGAGAGTGTCAGAGAGAAGGGAGAGACTAGAACTTGTTTTCAAGTGGTTTATTGACTATTAAACTCATAGCTAGAATAAAAGCAGCAGCAAATAACCTGATCTTTGTGTTACAACAGTGCACAGTCTCACCTTCTCCCTTTTTGCATCGTATTTCCTATCTAGGTCACTGTGCAGTGTAAGGCTGTTGATTCACCAGATAATGTTTCCACACATTGCCCCAGACATGGTGATGACGGGCAGGTTTTCAGACTGTTTATGCAAATCACTAGTATCTTGAGCCTACTCCTGACACAAATTTTGCTTTCCTCCTTGCTGGTTTGGTGCCTGGTATGGCTTGCCCAACCTTATGGATGGCATTGACTATACTGGCATCTAAACAGCTTTGTAGATAAAGCCATCTTGCTGTCAGCCTGTTAAACACAGATTCTGTCACTGCCCTGCAACTGCTGTGTAATTAAATGGTTCTGCTAGGCATACTCTGGCTTAATGAGTTTTATGAGTCATGGTGGCAAAGAGAGAGGAGAATCCCCATAAACAAGAATGGGCACAAACACCCTCTTGATAATTATCTTGTTTAGAGAGTAAGGTTCTTGTTGTACACAGAAGTCAACACTAGGTCTCTTTGGATCCCTTGTCAGAGAATCTCACACTGATGCCTGCTAAGGTACCCGGAGAAAGTGATTTTGCAGTCTGAATTACATAAAACAGTACTTCAGGTACTTGCAAGAAAGTGGTTTGTTTGTGGCATCTTGATTTGAGAGTGCTTGAGAAGGAAGGAAGGAAGAGGTGAGAACTTGCAAATTCTGTGCTCTCATAAGCTCAACCCCAAACCCATCTACACCACAGGACACATACTACATCTAGGAGAAGAGCATTGCTAGGCCCCAGTAGTCAAGATCTGAGTTAAAGCATCACCAAAACTATGTCTCACTAGCTGCAAGCAACTAGGGGCATAAAAACTGCTGGTGTGAGAAGGCAGCTCAGCAGCATCATGTGCTTGTGTGCTGAGGCAGAGGGAACGCACCCTGCATGGCCAGGACCTTCCATACACTGTTGTTCTGGGAGAGAGGGACTGTGCCCCTGGCAGTGTATGCAGTGTGGTGTGGCCCTGCTTGACCCAGTTGGACCTCAGTGGAGCATATAGGGATGAAAAAGTGTTGGGCACATCTGGAGTTCCTCTGACCAGATTCACCCTCTTTGTGTAGCTTGCACTGAATACAAACCAAAGTAATCTCCTGGGTTCATGGGGTGGATCAGCACAGAGGTGCCCAAGTCAGTGTGTGAACTCCAGGTCTGCTGGCTGAGGTGATTACCACTCAGCCAGCTCTCAGGCACACACACCCCGCCAGCTTTCCTTGACCTATTTACTAGCACTGAACTAGATACAGGCAGACCTTGTGCTTCAGCTGCCTGAGCTAGCACAACTCACTTTAATTCCAGAGGACCAGGCAAAGCATACAAACAGTTTTGCTGACAAATCTGGGAGGGTGTGGTGGTTAGGAGGAGATTGGTAACAGCCAGAGTGGGATTGGGCTGCGGTACTGACACTTCAACAACAGCTGGAAGAAGACTTGAGTCTCCAGCCTGGCTGGGTCCATATGGCTGCAGACAGGCTATAACTGCACAAGCAGGGCTTTGAGTAAAGCTGTTCCTTCCCTTCCTTTCCCCATGCTGCCCCAGGGGTTGCTGCAACTGCCCCAGCAACCTGCCTGCCCCTCCTGAGGGTCTCCTTATCTCACCTGAGCCTGGTGTTCTCATGCAGGCACTGCTTGTGCTGAGCCGGCTTGTGTCCAATGCTTGCAGCAGCACACAACACAAATGACAAGGCTCTGTGCTGTTCCCCAGAGGAGACAAGGATCTCTGCTGCAGCCCCTCTGCTTAGCTTGTCCTTTCACCTTAAGCTCTTCAGCTGTCTGGGTCCTGTTGCAAATGCTGAACTGACCCTTAATAACCCTGAGAAGGGATGGAGGCTTAAATCTGATGAAAGATTAGAGTATCTTAGCAGGGTGTATGCTTAACTAAGGGTCCTGGGTCTGTAACTAAAGTCTAAAATGCCCCCAGGCAGCTGGCTACACCCCTGGTGGTGCCAGGACTTGCTAAGCAGCTGCCTGTGTGAGCTGCTGGGTCCCTGTTCAGTCAGATCTGCTGCTGTCTGTTCAAGATCAGGACACCAACTTTGGTGGGCATCAAAGGTGGCACATGAAATACTTTGCAAAACCCTGCAAACCTGACACAGATGTCTGACATGCAGAGTGGAATTCACACAGCCTGTTACTCCAGACACAGACAATTTCTTGCTTCTTACCTTTTCAGTCCTCCGGGCACTTTTTGAGGTAGCCACCAAAGCACATGCTTGAGGTGCTGGCAGAAGAGAGGCTTGTGCTAGCAGGAAACATAGTCTGTATATGAAAAGCATGAGAGGTCTGGCATACAGCAGTTCCAGTTTGTACATCCTAAAAAAAAAAAAAAAAAATTAAAAAAAACCAGTAAATAAAGCTGTCTGCTTGTTTTGGCTCTGGTGATTGGAGATTGAAACTAGGTAGTGTGAATTAGTATAATTTAATTTTCATTAATGTCTTTTATAAGCTCTAAAGTTCTGCATCTCATATGACTTACAATCTTTATGGGCTTCATTTTTGATCTCTTTTTAGATGTTTGTATATCCATGCTATTTTTAGTCTTGCAGACTATTTTTTAGTAATAGCTATGTGATACATTCTTTTTTTTTAGCCAGCCTGGTAGCCCAAACCATGCCAGACTCTCCTTTTATACTCTGATTGCTGCAACATCCTTTCTCTGGTTGTGAGACATACACTCATTGACCCTGCAGCTGTAAACACGTTGACAGGGCTGCTACAAAAGTTGTTTTCTTTGCTTGCTGTTTTGTCACCCCTTTCCACTGATCTCCTTACCTCAGTAAGAGAAGAATTCAACCCAACTTATACAAGTCCATTTATATTGTGGCTGATGGTATTTCTCTGTATGTATAGATGGGCTTCTTTGCTGTGCACAATGGGTGGAATGACTTTGCGTGCCATACGTGGGGAAATACTGTAAAGCTGCTCTCTACAAGCACAGATTTAGTTTCACTGATTTTAAACCATAAAACACACCTGCTTGTCGTTGCTTTAAGAACCTTCCAAGCCTATCTCCATTCTTTCCAGCACAAAATACAAGGTGAAATACCACCTTCAAGGTGATGCTGTATTTCCCCCTGATTAGATTTTTGCCCCTGCAACTTTTCTCTCTTTATCATGCTCTCTTTCACTTCCAGGAGATACCTCAGGAAACATCTGCTTCCCAGAAGTTCCTTAGACCATCTGCAGTCCAACTGGCAATAGCAAATCTGCAGGTGTCCCACTGCCCCTTGGGCTGGCCAGGCAGTGATACTGTAGGGCTACTGCACTTCTAAGTGGGGGTGACATAAAGTGCTATCACATCCTGCTCAAGTTCTTTGCATGCTGCAAAAAAGATTAACTTGGATCTTAGAAATGAAAATAGACATATACAGGCTATAAGTTCATGCAGATGTTTATAGGGATTGCTTAGGAAATAAATATCCCAACTGCGTTAAAAATAATTAAAGAAAATAATCTAGATTAATTTGGTGAATTCTGTTCTCTTACTGTCACACAGAATTTATCTTGCATCAATCTATTTTGTTTTAAGATAGTTGTTTCTTTCTTCCCCAACCATATCCTAATATATGCATTATACAAAATAAAATAGTTTGGACATTTTAGCTTGTCTATGCTAGAAAAGGGTACTGTTACAACAATGCAGAAGTAACCATTTACACCTCTTGTGCAGACAGCATAAAGACATAATAGAACAGCAACTCCCAAGTAAAAACTGGAAGAAATTAAGTGGTATAAGTCACCTCTCTATCATCCAAAGAAGGGATTTTGCCAGCATAAATGAGTTTGGTTACAAAACCTCACAGTTCTTACTGCAATTATTATACTAGGAAAACTTGTAGATCCAGACTGCCTACAAAAACATGACTGCAGCGGCCACCAATATCCCAAGGACTTGTAACACTGAAGTCAGTCCAGTTGTAACTCTTGATTTCACTGAAAGTTATTCCAAGAATGATTTTGTCCCACTGGACTGGATTCCCTTTCATAACAGGAGCATAAAATGCTCTTCTAGTACAATCACATATTCCAGGAAATATGTAAAAAGGAAAATTTTTTCTATGGTGGGAGGAGGGGCCATGCCGTGAAGATGAATCATTTCTGTATTGGAATTCTTCCACTCCAGTAAATATCCAACCTCCCACCAGCATGCTGCCCTCCTTATTTTGCTGGCTTGTGAGATTTTTACAGCTCCAAGTGGCCTCTTTTTCCCTCCTCGATAGCACAACTTGGCTTCACAGCCAACACAATAACTAACCAGATTTTTTTTAGCTAGATAAATATATCTATGTGAAGGCATTGTGTGGCATGTGTGAATCCAAGTGCAGCCAAGGTGCGAGCTGGGCAGCACACAGCCCAGGGCTGAGGCAACTCTGTGCCAGGCAAGAGGAGCTCTGCCCCTCCCAGCACATAAGCAGGGGGAGCTTTCAGCATGTAGGGCACAGCCATGTAAATCCCTCTCAGTTACACGATTTCCCAGCCCCACATTTTAGCGTCCATCCAGTGCTCAGGTGCCTTGTGCTGGGTGTGCTGGGTTAGCTGCAAATGTTTGGGTGCCTGGCCCCATACTCAGCCTGTGCTCTTCTCCTTTATCTGGGCTCTCCTATCTGCTCTGCTATGTTACGGCTTTTCTAAGCCTGGCAGAGAAATAAAAGCACCATCTTGCCTCCACCAGGAGAAATGAAGCTGTTTCTGGGCTTTGAGGCAGCAAGACATGAGGAATGCTAACTTAAGTTTGCTGTCACTGGTGGCAAAGTAAACAGCTGGAATGGTGGTGGCTTTCCTAGGTATTTTAGAGCAGAGCTTGGGAAGCTGAAACGGAAGGATACAAAGTACTGCCCTGTTCCCATCTCTGCTATTTCCACCTCCTGTGATGGTGTTATGACAGCATATCCAACTCTCCAATATCTTCTGTCAGCTCCCTGTAACAGTTTGACCATTTCTATGTTCTCTTGAGTAGTAAGAGCCAGTCCCAGTCCTGACCTTTTATCCTTGGAGTGGCAAAAGTCAGCTTTGCCAGTTCAGTGGGGAAGCCAAGAGAAATGTCTTTGGCCAGTCAGACCCAACTAGGTGCCCTGAAGTACAACATTCCCTGGGTCTGCTCTACCAAGCACCACACAAGGGGTTGACATGTTTTGGTACCTTCACTTATGATCAACACAGACCTGTTTCATTTTCTATTGCAGCAGTCTAGGAAAGTGCAGATAGTCAGTGAAAATTCATTTAAAACTCATTTAATTCAGGCCTTTTCACTGGTCTATCAGCAGTTTTGCATGCAGCCAAGTGACACTCAGACACTATAGGTGATATGGCCTGCCTATGCAGTTTCAGCTTTGACTGTTATTGCTGTTTCTCCTTATGTTTGGGATGCTTTTTAGACATGGTGCTTCATTGCCAGGGTGTGTGTAGCTCCATAGGATCAATAGTGAGCAAAGCCTGTTTCACAGGCTGGCTTCTAGCAGGTGTTTACATGTGGTCGGCTCAGATCTGACTTTGCACTGAATGTGACTCAGAGCATGCCCCTCACTGCACTGGGCATGTGCATCTGGGCAAAGCAGGTGCAAGCCACTGTGTCCTGGGTTTCCTGGCCATTCATATGTGCAAATGGCCCTCCTCGGGCACCAGGGGATGTGTCACTTGAGGTGTTTTACCTCCCTGAAGAATCATACCTTGGGCTTCCTTTCACTCCCATGCTTGGGTAAGGGGAGTTTGCTTTAACATGGTCAGCTTGAAAACTTCAAGTGGTTTAAGAGTTGCTTCACATGCAGCTCAGCTGTCACAGCTCAGCAGTAGCTGCCTTGAGGGGAAGGGGAGAGTGGGAATTGAAGCACAGACACCCTACAGCTCTGTCTGTGTGGCTCTGCCTTTGGCTGTTTTTGTAAAACACTGCAAAGTTTATGCATTTCATTATCTACCCTGTGCACATATTCCTGATTTGTTAAAAGCCTGCCGGTTATTCCCCTTCATCTGTTGTATGCAACTGCAGTTTATCCTAATTTGGGTTTGGAAAAAATCTTGTCAGTCAAATTACACTAGTAGAAGGTGAAAGTAAGCAAGGAGGAAACAAGAACAACTGCATATATTCCATGTGGATAGATTACTTTCTTTAACCGTAGAACAACTATGGATGTTTTTCTTATTAAAAAAAAAAAGGCAAAAAAGCCCCAACCACCAACCAAGCCCCAGCCTCTGGTTAATTACCAGTTTCAGCTACACCAGACATACCCAGCTATATGCATGTAGCTGAGTGATGCCCTCCCAGAGCAGGGCACATTCCAGGGTCTTGGCTCTTTGGGATTAACTGTCTCTTTCATCAGCTTGGCTTAGACTACTGTTGCTGTTGATCCTGCAATGCAAATCTTTCTGAGAAAGACTCTCAGGCTATTGATTACAAAACACCGCCATTTTGACAACCACTGCACAGGATCCAGCCCTTGGTGTTTTAGGCTGTTTTTTCCAGAGATGGAACTGTATTATTGATCCCAGTGAAATATGAAAATATGCATGCTTTGCCCTGTGCAGTGTTGAATATCTAGTGAAGCAAAATGAAAATTATTTATGCCACTTGGGGGAAGGGGCTCTGCCAGTATGTGGGTGAATCTACTTTGTCTAACATCCTATCTAACTTTAGCAGCTGAGAGCAGCAGCAGGAGAATTACAACACTTCTCCTTGTGAAACATCATGCTAGAAGCAGAAGGGTGTAGATTTGTCCACACCTCATTTTAGGTGTCTAAATGAAGCACCAGTGTCAGGAGCAAAGTTGTCCTGGGCACTTCCTCAGAGAGAGACGTGGTTAAGATTTTAGGAGGGATAAATTGCTTTCTGCAGGCACCTCCCTCTCTCTTGACCACAGAAGACCACAGAAAATTGCACTGCTCGCCTCCTCACTGGCTGCAGTGAGGGAGCAGCATGGCAGAAACACTGCCTGAAGGAAAGATACTGGTACTTGTTTGGGGCTTCTCTTAAGGAAGGGAAGAGGGAAATGCAAACTGATTGGCTCAGGATTCCTCTGGCACGGGGACAGCCACCGCCAGCTGTAGTCAGCATGGACAGCAGATCCTGTTATCTCCTGCCCGGAGGTGTGCTCCAGAGGAAGGTTGTGCTAGGACAGTCCCCATGAGGTGAGAACCTGTGATGCCAACCCCAAAGCTCTGCTGATTTACAGTAGGATGCAAATAGCCCTCAGAGGTTTAACACTAGTGAAAGGTCAGTCAGACTGGGACATCAGGGCCAACATACAAAGGAGTGGGTGAAATAGCTAGTTTTCTGTCTATGTGCAGGAGCTCTCCACTAAAGATAGACTGCTGAACTCTTTATTGTGACATTTGTCTGTCCCATCTGCATGGCAACAGGTTTACCTCTGAATGCTATCACCAGTAGAGTAGGTACTGGGCAGTTTTGAGAAGCCTTGGGCCCAGGCCAGGATTGTACTGTAGTAAGAGAAATTTAAAACAACCCTATCCCATATTCCCTGCCTTCATCAAGCTTGCTTACAGTGTGTTCCCTCTTAATGCTGTATGTGAAAACTGGCAAGATCCTCTTCTCAAAACCCAGGGGACTCCTGGATTCCAGCAGAGCTGACATTCACATGAGCTGCAACTATGGGCAAGTTCTGTGCACCTTCTTGATGCCAGCATGTGCAAAAGAAAAGTCAGCGTTAACCTTCTCAGCAGACCCTGCTTTCCTGGGGTGCAGGGGACATCCTGCAGGTACCCACTCCTTCATCTGGCTGCAGAAAGCCCCTGCCAGTAAGGAGGGAGAGCAGAGGTGGGATGGCTCCAAGCAGTATTTGGAAAAGTTCCAGTTCTTACAAGGCCAGTACAATGCTGAGTAAAAAAGGTGGGTGGTTTAGTAAACCTGGCATGGCCAGCAATGACAAAGTGACAAAGGGCATTTTCCTCGTGGTCAGCCTCGAGGTTGGGAAAGAGGGGCAGGTTTAGCTGCATGTCAGAACAGGTGGTGAAAGCGTGCATCGCTATGATCACACAGAAAGCCGGACCCCAAGATCAATGGCTTTGGGGGGGTCTAAGGTGCTCCAGATGAGCAATTACAATGATACAATTGACAGAGCTTAGTCCTGTTACCTGACCCTCACTCTCCTCTGTCCCTTCTTCTAAAAAGGAGGTTTTACAGTCCAAAAATAGGAAAGAGCACTTCTGTGTTGTTCATTTGCACCTGACTGTCCAACACGGTTAACATGCTGCTTTTAAAGTAATTGAAAGATAAGATAACGTTAAACCTTTCAAAATACACATTTATTTCCCCCTATGGAGAAAGGCCCTATGGATCTGTAGCAGTAACATAGATAACCAACAACAGCTGTGTGCCTCCCCTTCCTTCTCCTCCCTCCAGGAGCCTGTGTGCTCCTGTCTTTCCACTGCAGTAGTGCGTGTGTTTTGGACAGAGCAGGTGCCAGCTCAGGCAGGTCCCCACAGACACTTGTGCTGCCACAGCCAAGAGCAGGGCACGCTGCAGTGCTGGGGCAGAAACACTGCGCAGGGGCTCAGTAACCTGCCTGCCTCAGAGCCTGCTCCTTTCCTGTCGCCGTGTTGGAGGAAGCACCTGCGCTGGAGGAATGAGCTGTTTAACTGCTGCCGAAGATCAAAATGAAGAACACCTCTGGAAAACTGGCAGCTGGAGAAATAGGGTTTTGTATTTTGAAAAACACTGTGAGAAAAGGGAGTGACTGTCCCTGAGGGCTGGGAGACAGAGGTTCAAAGATTTGCCTTTCAAGTCTGTGCAACCAGTGAGATGCCTGCTTGTGTAAGACCAGAGTTGAGGGAGTTCCTGGGACACCACCAGCAACTGCTGTGAGGACAGGAGCAGGAACAGAGATTGATTTCTTGGAGCACTGGCCTGGGTCACTGCAGGCAGCCATGTAGTAGAGTTCTTTGGAAACTGAAGAGATCTCATACTGAAACCAGCAACATTTGCTGCTGTCTTCCTCTATGGGCAGCCTTTTTGGTCATGCCTCTGGTAACTAGGAACTTTCCTCTCATTTTAAGACTTGGTCTATTGATGACCAGCTTGCAGTCAAATATTTTTGAGTCAGATTGTCCTTCAAGTTGGACAGTTTTACTTTTTCCCTCCTGTTCCCCCACACTGTTTATAGTGAGAAATCATAAGCTCTCTCATTCTTTGCTTTGCTGAAGTTCTTCCAATGTCTTATAGAACAGGCTGTTTATTCCCTGTAATGATCCTGGATATGTCTTCACAGCACCTGTTCCAGTTTGAGAGCTTTCTGAAAAGAAATCTAACTGGAATAATATACAATATTCCAGATTAAGTTTCTCTAGTGTCTTTTACACAATACTATTAGAATAATTTCTACTGCTTTTCTGTCTGATTTTTATTACACCATTTGACTCTATTTGTATAATTTAATTTCTGAGAGATTTCTGCCTGTGATATCCATAACTTTTGGAGTACAAGCAACACCCTCCAGCTGTCTCCTGTTGACAGATTTCATCACAGATCAGTCATGTTTCACAACACCCCTGGCTTGTTGGGTTTTAGTTTTTTGTTTTTGTATTTTTGGGGTGTTTTTTGTGTGTGGTTTTTTTTTTAAATATCTAAACTGTCAGTAAAAATATTGAAAGTCCTAAGACTGGTACTTGTGGATATTCTCATCCCAGCATAGCACTGTCCAACACAACTTGTATTCTTCCCTTAAGGCAGTTCCTCACTGCTTTACAGTTTGCTGACTAATCTCCATCTTCTCTAGTTTGCCTTTTAATCACCAAAGTTGTGGCACTGAATCAAATGCTTTGCTGAGGTCCAATAGTTGAGACAATGTTACCTCTGCGTAAAGAGGGATTGAGTTAATCACATCTAAGAAAGGTAATTGCTTTGTTTGGCATGATGTAGTTTTAAAAGACTCATCTTGCATCTTATCCTGTTTCCCAGCTACTCATTACATACAATTTGTAGTTATTCATTCTCTAAATTTGTTCTAAAGCTCTTGATATGCAGCTGGTGGATAATCTGGTGAGGACATGCTTTATACACTTTCTTATAAATCCAATGCAGGATTTTTGTGTGGCAGATTTAATATGCTGTATCTACTTGTGCTTTCATCAGCTTTTAATGTGGTCTGGTTTTAACTCTTATTAGGTGAGCGCTTGCTCATGAAGGTGTAGGCAGATTCACTGACCTTGTTTGGGACTGTCCATACAGGCTTTATGTGTTTTCATGCATTTTATGCTTAAGTTCTCAGGTTGTGCACCGTGTGAATGCTTTGTGCCTTCAGGCTCTTGGGAGAATGGGTTGTAAAATTTGTAAAGAATTGCTTGGCTGACTGTAGAATATAAAATTAGTATTTGAAAAGGGAGAGCAAAACAGCCAGGGTAAATGCAGGTTCTCCTTGGAGTCACTCAAGTTTTTTGACAGCTGCAGTGTTGCAGGAGCAACTCAATGTCATGGGAACACGGGAATTTGTTTTCATCAGAGAGCTGCTTTCCCTGCCAAGCTGGCAGCAGCTACAGATGAAGCCTTAACAGGGAAACACTTTCATACTGCCTGTGCTAGGAGAGGAGTTCTCCATGAATAAGTGACAGAATGGTAACCTTCACCTTCTGATCTTCTTCCATCTTCTCACTGCCCTTGTTGTGTTTTGAGGAGTTTATTTGTTTGTTTGTTTGTTTGTTTGTTTTCTGCTTACCAAGATGCTGGATGGCAGTAAACACAGGGATGCCTACAGATTTGCACATTGCAAGGGCAGAATTCAAAAGGTGAAAAAAACAAGTATTGTGTAATGCTCAGTTTTCCAGGTCAACAAAGCTAAGATTTCCTCCAAACCTCAAGCTGTTTCCTACCACCATTCTGAGGACCATCCCCACAGCCTGCTCTGAGGTGTGGGATATTCTGGAAGAAGTTAGTTTTTAGCTTTGATCCTGAATCAATCCTCTGTCATTTATGGGCCAGATGTCTCTATGAGTTAGGTGATCCACTGTGTTTTGTCCACCACAGGGAGGGGAAAGAGATTCCTTGAGGTTAAGTGTGTAACTTAACAACCCTAGAGGGACACAGCCCAAGATAAGAGTCAGAGGGGACTCCGATGGCCAGCCCAGTGATAGTGTTTGTTTTTGCAAGTGTTAGAGGGTGTGTTCCCTGGACATGTGAAGAAACAGCAAAGAAAATACCTGTTTGTAAGGGTGAAAGGGAGGTCAGTGAGATGAACATTACAATTATTTGCTAGTATGGGCCTCCTCAATGTTCTCTCTATACAGCAGGATATAGGCACTAATGAGCTGGAAAAAGATAGCCTCGACCTGTGGATTTAGAAATACACTGAAACACTCTCTGCTTTTTAAATTCTATTTCAAAATTCTTGCAAACAGACTAAAATTTCTCTGCCATTGATACTTCTGGGATGGTCAAAGCACAGTAATTCATGTTTTGAAGTGCGCTGTCTACTTGTACTTGAGATATTGCTGTCATATATCTGGTTTAATCCACTTCTCATGCTGCCAGGTACATACGGCAGATGTCTGTCATCACCGACCCGTTTTGTCCCAGACCAGTCCCCGGAAGATGTTCAAGCTGCTGACTTGCAATGTTGCTGTTTAGTCATTATTGGGTTTCCTCCTGTTCCTCAGGGTCACCGTCTCTTCTTTCCTCTTCATGTTGAAACAGGGCTTGTTGAAGGACCTGGTTATCAGGCACTCTCAAAACATGGCCAAGGTCAGTCTGTTTTCTCCACTGTACTGTTTGTACAGCTGTGGGTAATCACGCAGGCTCTGAAATCTCAGCATTCCTTTGGCTCTCTGGCTGCTTTATGATCATTGTCCCCCCGCAGGCATCCGTGTTGAAGCACTTTGATTTCTGGGGAATAGACATGTTCTTCCAAGACTTCAGCTTGTACAGGTGTATGTGTAATGTATATTTAATAATAGTGGCTCAAAAGGGCTTATAGGGAAGCTTAGCATTGATACTGATTACTTCCATATGGGATGTATTCTTGTCATGGGAACAAAGGAAGTATTTCACCCATTTTTATATCATATTCTTGGACCAGTGAGTAGAGATATGCACATCATCTATAGGTATCCTCAAAAGACCTGTGCTCCAAGCCTACCCTAATTTGTTCATTACCCTTACATAGCCTGTGATAAATTTAGAAACCACTAATAGAGGTGTTTAAAAGTAATTAGGATTGATGTTTCAATTATTACAGTTTTATAAACAAGTATTGATTCTCTGGGATTTGTTGGAATAGGTGAATTTTCCTGGAGGACAGAAAATAAAAACTTCATGCTGACTTTTTAAAGTTGATTTTTTAAAATACAAATGCATATAAAACTTTTATTAATTTGCACTCTGGGGCCTTCACACTGTGACTGAACTATAAAATGTTCAATCTGTAATGAGTACAATTTTAATATTATTTCAGTTTTCCAGGTCAGAGCTGATCATACAGCACAGCACTCAGGAATAGCTAGGCCTGAATTTTGGAAACACCTGCAGAAGTAACAGCCTGTGACCAAGTCACAGCTTTTGTGTATCTATGAACATTTCTGTGAGGAGATTTTTCAGTCCTCAGTGTCTTCATGGTCATCACCCGTGACACAAAATGACATTGTTAGACTACTATATTTTTCTCCAGCTCGTTTTGAAAGGACAAAGGTCTGTAACATAAGTGTACTTCCTCTACTCATCTTGAATTCTTTGTTTTGATGCAGCTGGGTCAAAGCCCTCCCCTGAGACCAAGCATAAAAATTTTGATTTCTGTGCCTGGACCAACACAGATTTACCTTTCTGCAGAGTATAAGACTCACAAGCCCTCTGTGGCATAGGGGCAGCAGACAAAGCCTATTAATATGATGCCAAAGCATTGTTCCAGAGCACCTGGGTATAAAAAGGCAGAATTAACTCTGTGTTAGCATTTAAACAACCTGGTGAAACCTGTCAGTATTGCTCAGTGTGACCTACTTGAGCAAAAGAAACTTGGATGAAAGCAGCCACTAGCTGTGGGAAGGTAAAAAGCTATGTAGAAAAGTAGATGGAAGACCACCAACACACTCTGAAGCAAAGGCTTCTTCAATACAAGTCTGCAACTGGCACCCCCTGTTCTTGACCCCTCATAATATGGCTAGCTTAACTAGTGCCAGTTCAAAGGGCAAATGGCTATTCTCTGACCAAACTGGTCATGTATCAGTCTCCTTTCCCTTCCTCATCAGGTCTGGAAGGTCCCATGTACCAGGCAGAATTCTTTTCCCCATTCCCTATCAGCCTCACAGTTCCTGGACCCTGGGCTCCCTTCTTTGCTAGCCTTGAAGGTCCCAGGCACCCCGGTTGTGATGACACCATCACAAAACAAGGAGGTGTGACAGAACACAGAGCACTGTCTATAAAATCAAGCAGTTATGACACCACAGTGGGACTTGGACCACAGTTGCCACTGGACAGCAAAACTCAGGGGTCAGGGATACTTCCACCATCATCTGCTTCCCCCGAGTTCTGAGTGATTAATATTTTTCCACATGCTTTTATTCCATATTATGATTATTATATTGATACTACAAGCCAAGTATTAAGATTTGACCCATTCTGCAGAGCAGCCAGGTGATAAAGAACTGTAAGCCAACCTGTGATACAAATTTCATGCTAAGCTACCTAGAAAATTATGATATGCTGATTCTAATTATAAAAATCCTGTTCAGTTCTGGTCACAGAATTTTATGCTATGCCAATCATAAAATTCTGTTTAAAGAAATAGAGTTTTGATTATAATTATGACTTTGTGTCATCATCCTTCCATGCCATAGTGGTGGGTGACAAAACTGCTTTCATATAAAATCTATTCTGGCCCAACTGGGAACAAAGCACTTAGAAGAAGCTGCATACAAATACCTTGTGCAGATATTTTTTCATCAAGGGAAAATATTTATTCTGGTGTAAGTATATCAAATAGCTAATTCTCCAGTCTAATAAAAAGCAACAGATATCTCTTCAGCTCTGCATTGTTGAAGGAGTCTACTAAGTGGAGTGGCCAGTCACAGAAAAAACAGTCTGATGAAGTCACAGAAGGTCCCTGAGACCAGCAGTACCAACAGAGCCTATGCTCAGGGGGCACTTAATCTCCATTTCCCTCTATAATCACCATAGACTCTCCTCATGCACCAGCTGCTAATGTTAGTTTTACAAAAGCCAGAGGGTTTTGCACTGGAGCATGTAGGAGGTGTTTCGTTTGTTTCTTTATCCTGCAGAACAAGGGGAGCTTCTTGTTGGGGTTTGGAGTCTGTCGCTGGGAGTGGTTAATGTGAGGTGTGCAGCTTATGCAGGGAAGGTTCCCCTAACCTGTCATTTCTTGTGTGGGTGTGTTTTGCCCTGGAGCAACCTTAACTGCTTTTTTAACAGAACTTTTTGGTGGGAATAGTTAGGAAAGCATTTCTCTAACAACCTAAGCATTGCTGTGTTTTTTTGGCTCTACCTCTAACGCAGCATAAAATATTCTGTACATTGGGAATTCTCCAGACTTGATAGTCATCTCAGTGGCACCCAATTTAAAGATAATTATTCCTGATTTACATAGGCATGAATAAGGCCTTTCCATATATAATATAGTATATTGCCTGTCTCAGATGTAGACATAAAGGCCATTCTCAGATTCCTTCTCATAGAGAGTTAAGTGCAGATGAATCAGATTAACTCCTTTGCCAAGAGCCATTACTTCCAAACTGCAGCATTGGAGAGGACCAAGAGGGTGAAGGAGAATATGTATTTGGCACTGCAGTGCAGGGGCAGCAGGGGGTCCTGAGGGCTGTAGGAACTGAAAAGCATCCGAGATTCTTTAAGGTTCACATGGTTCAGACGAGAGACCTAGGCATGCATACCAAAAACAAACAAACCAAAAACAACCCAAGCAAATTCTGCTGTTATGTAATTTGATTTACCTTTTCTGATGAGAGCCATACCCTCAGGTTCTCTCACTTTTCTGACTCGCAAAGCTAAAGGAAACATTTTAGGGTTTTTTTTTGTTTGCAGCTCTTACTCCACCAGCATCTTTTCCAAAACTAGAACACATTATAGCTTTAGCTCTTACATTTTCTCTGCTCTGCCTCCATGCTATGGAAGAAAAGCCCAGCATTTAATGATCAAGCCAATCTGGAGCAGTTAGAAATACAAAGAAAGGATCATATCATTTCAGTTAGACTTTGCAAGGGGCTGAGACACAGAGCAGGGTATGGGAGAGATGAAGGAGAAAGGTTAATTTCTGCATTTCACTTCTACTACATTAAGGGTGTTGGTGTTGATGCAAAATAAAGATATTCTCACCTTGAATTCCTCCAAAGCAATTCTTTTATGTGGTTGCCTCAGTAGAATGAAATCATTATGAAATAGCCAGCACACCCATCCAGACATAAGCCAGGCACTAACTGTTCATGTTTAGAAACAAACTTTCCCCATGGGTACATTATTCACAGCCGGTCACTTGCCAGTTTTCCCTTGGAAGTTATAAACTAAACATTAGGAGTAAAGGCGATGCATAGTTTAATATCTTTTTTTTTTTTTCTCCAGATGGATGTTGCAACAAATCTGTGGGTTCTCTCTATCCTTTTTTCCACTCACTCGTTTACAAGTCAGTTAAATCAATGGTTCATTCCTAAAGTCTTCCTGCTGATCCACTCAAAGGCTGCACCATGGTGTATTAGCACTTGGATCCTGAAATCTCAAATTCTACCAGCAGTAAAATATTCACAGCTTTCCAACTTTATTCCAGGAAATGAGGAAATCATCCTCCTGATCCATCCTGCCACTGCTGTGGGCATCTCTGTTGCCTGAGAAACATAACAGGTTGTTGTTATAACAGCTAGAGACCAGCTGACCTCCCCGCTTCCTTTCATCAACCAGCTGCGAAACTCCTCGGTCATGGAACAGTCTCAAATTGACCACCTGACCCCAGTTTATGCAACTCCCCTGTGGCCGTTTCATAAGCTTTTTGTCACTTCACTTCACTCAATTGTTTGTGGAAAGCATTCGCAGTTACCCTGGCTAATGGGAACGTTTCGGTGTGACAGCTTGCCCCGTGGCTAAGCCCTCCATCTCCAAGGCAACCTCACAGTCTTGCTCTAAGAGTACTATGCTATGTCATGAAATAAAATGAAACCTAAAAGGATATGCTAGGACAATTCCAGCTCTAACTATCCATAGTGCTATTCTGCTTTAGCAGAAGTTTTAGGAAACATTCCCAGGCTGGTTATTTAAACGTGGGAGGGCACCACAAAGATAGCATTTGTCTCTAAAGCTATACGAGGCATACAGGGGCTACACCATGAACTCTGCCAGGGATCTCAGGGATCTTAAACAGTTTCCACAGAGTTGCATCAAAATTATTGAGGGCAGAAAGAAATTGTAATTTCATGTGCCTGACAAATCACCTGGGTCCTACCTCTGCACAGCTCCATTACTTGAAGCTCTAGGTGTTGAAGCAGCCTCATTAGTGTGGTTCTTGAGCTGAGCCCACCACACTCCTCTGTCTGCCCTTCACAGAGTTCAGCTGAGTCAGTGTTAAACTTGGACTTTTACAGAAAAGGAAGGACTCCTTTCCTGCTCCCTTGAGTGCCATGTTGAGGTGGTGTTTGCTGATAGTACTGCAGAGGACCAGAAGCCTCACTGAAGGACATTGTGTAGGAGTGTTGCTGAAGCAGATCATTGCCCAAAGCAGCAGAGTTCAGGGATAAAATGAATGGACAAGTTCCAACTCCCTACAGTTGTTTTACAGAGTTGTTTTCCCCACTCAGAAAGGCGCAGATCCTGTCTGGTCTATGCACTTGTGCAGTGTTCTCACAGCCCTGAGTCTTGGAAAACACTTCTTTCCTATGTGAAAGCTGAGTTACCAACCTTGTCTTAGGCTCAAGAGCGCAGTCGTGTGCAATCCATATACAACATTTTAGATCTTAAGTCTCTGAGAAAACCTTGTTAGTTTGTTGTTAGCTTGTTTGGGGGTTTTGCCCTAACCTAAATCCTCACAACTCCTTTCTCCTACCAATTCCTCCTTCAAAATGTTGTTATTCCACCTTCACACTTGTGGAGGTGCAGATGCCATTCTCTTCAGGCATAAAGAACACAAAACTGTAAGGGGAAGGGAAAAGGTTTAAATACCAGCTAGAAGAAAATGAAAAATTCTGCAGCTAACCTGTTACCAAAGTGGTTTAATGCTGCTACATTTAAGTGGATTGTTTCAGAAGAAAAACCCCAACCAGTTGTTTTTCACAACAGCATCCTGTTGAAGTCAAACAAGTTGAATATATCAGTGCACGTGCAAAGTGTCACTAAGTCCAACAAAAATCGGCTGAAGACCTGACCTTCACTCCCTACAATTGGCTGAAAATTCTCCACTGCTGGGAAGCATTCAGAAGCAGGCACTATTTCCACTCTCCTGCGACATTGATATAACCAAAACAACTCTGCTTTTTGTCCAAAGAGCTGCCAAGAACAGGGAAATAGCACAGTTTGAAAAAAAAAAAAAAAAAGGTATGTGTTTCCAAAAGCAGTTTTGTACATCTTCTAAAACAAAAGGCTGTGCCTGAATGTGTGCAGCGATAACACCGACACAAATAATTTCATGTCCTGATTTTGCCCCATAGAAAGCAGAAATCTCCTGTGCAGCTGGTAGGGCAGCAATCAAGCTGTTGCACAACTCAATATGCAGATCAGGCCTGAGGAAGTTCTGCCGGGATTCTCTTTGTCCTCTGTTTTTCAAGTGTGATTGAAATCTGTTTTCTCAGATTAGGAAATTGGAGAAAGGTTTTATGTTACACTTCTGAATAATTTTGAACACTGCATGACAGTCACATGTTCTCAACAGTTGAAAATACCAGGTTTGAGCAACTCCTGCTTGGCTGCCTGGAGACTTTAAAGCTCACTGTCAAAGTTTTACTTCTCTGCTATCTGAGTGAGGTGAGTTACTATCCTCCTGAATCTGTTGACAGATTCACCTGATATTCAAGTTTGTCAAAAGCTGTTTATTTGTTAAATGCAAAAGACCTGATACTGGGCTAGTGGCTCTGCTCTTCCAGAACTCCCACAGGCTGGGCTCTGCTAACTTTTGACTCTGAAGCATTTGCATTTCACAGCTGGGTTTATCTGATTTCTAGTAAGGTGCAAGTTCCACCCAAAATTTTTTCCTTACTCAGGATGTTTATAATCACTCCTGGAGGCTCTTTCCCTCTGTCAAATCAGATCGACCAGTTGACCAACAGATTAAAAAATTATTAAGGGTGGGGAGGAAGGACAGGCACACATGCACACCCACACACAAAGGCTGCAAGCACTCCGCCTTTCTGCTCATATGAGTTTTGTTTCCTTGGGAATCCAGCTACTAAAACAGGCAACAGCTGTGACAAAAAATAAGATCTATCAGCAGAGGAGCAAGACTGATGATTTGCAAACCTTTTAATTTGGGGATTTGCAAGACCCATCCCTATTTTCCTTCCATCGGAGGAATCGATCAGGATGCATGTGTAGGGAAGTATAAACCTAGTAGGCAAGCAGACTTTTTGTAGCTCATCATAAGAAGAGAAGCATCATCAAGAGCTCTCTGTGCTGGGAAGTATTTATGGTGTGCGTCCATCTCCTTCGTGCTCATTCCTGCAGTGAGAACACTCCTATCCTGAGAACACTCACACCAAGTCTCCAGTAGAGGAAACATAATTTTTACCAGGATGCAAATATCCTGAGTTTGGGAATTTGCCTCCTCTGTACCAGCAGCTACATTCACTGCATCTCAGATTTCTTTTCCTGGTATTAGGTGGCTTCACTATCAGATCTTCTCGATGTCCAGTTAGTGTCTCCAGTTTCCAGAGCCTGTCTCAGTGTCAGCTTGCCATCCTCCCTGGCCTCCTTGCCCTGGCACACTGTGTGGATGGGTGTCGCCCTGATTCTTAAGATTTTCTAAAGCCTTCTGAATTTACATTCTGTTAGAAAACTTTCTCACACAATTTTCTATAAACAACATATTGTTTTGCATTCCTTCATAGGGGCAGAGAAACTTGATGTACTGGTAGTTCGTCCAATGTGTTTGGAGAGGTGGCCCATTCACTCTCCAATCCACTGTCACCTTTGGAAAAGTATAAAAGTTGGAGTCAGAGAATAAACTTCCTTCTTCTTTACCTTGCAAATAGCAGCGGCTCGCGTTGTGCTTTCACGTGTCCTATAGCGACAGATGGGCACTAAAGGGGAGTAAGGGGGCACCTGGTGCTGCGCTGGGGGTGCTCCCAGTCACCTTGCCTGGGAGGAGAGCACCTGGATCCTGACATGCCGGGCAGGAAAGGGGCACTGAGACAGAAGTGGACAGCCAGTAAGCAGAGGACACAGTCTGAAGCTGTGCCAGGGAGGGTTTAGGTTGGACGCGAGGAGGAATTGCTTCACAGAACGAATGTTACAATTGGACACTAGGATGGGCTTCCTGGGAAAGTGGGGGAGTCGCCATCCCTGGAAGTGCTTAAGTGTTTTGACTCTCCCTGGACGTGGCACTCAGTGCCACGCTCTGGTTGACATGAGTTCAGCCATAGGTTGGACTCGATGATCCCAGAGGTCTTTTTTAACCCAACCGATTCTGTGATTCCCTGGAAGCGCCGTAGTCCTGGGATGCCCGGGGAAGAAAGCGGCAGTAAGGAGTCTGTCGTGGGGTGACGGGAAGGCGACATGACAGCCTAGGCAGCGCGGGTTTGGGCTGAGGACTGTCGCTAGATTTCTGCGGTCCGAGCCGAGGACCACGGTTGCTCTGGAGGCGGGACACGCCGGACGCCATCCGCACGCAACCCAGAGCTCCGCGGCTCCACCCCGACCGCGCCACCGCCCCGCCCGGCACTACATGTCCCGTCATGCCGCGGGCGCTGAGGCCCCACGAAGGGGTCGCACACTAGCTGCCCACAGAGTCGCCTTCTCGGAGGCACGGCCTGGCCTCGGCACTGCCCCGATTTCGCGGGCAGCAACGTCCGAACCATGCTCCGCGCCGCCACCGCTCCGCACCTCCGCACCGCGCCTCCCGCGCCGCGGGCGGCGGGCCGGGCTGTTGCCGCCTGTGTGGCGTTTCGCCGTCAGGCACCCGCGGGGCGCCCCTGCATGGCGCCGTCAGGGCGGGGGCGGAGGGCGGCGCGGCGGGGTCCTGGCGGCGCGCGGGGCGGCTGCGGGTTGCCGGGGGGACGCGGCGCGGCGGCGGCTCCGTGATGAGCGGCAAGGAAGGTGATGTCCCCTGCCCTTCCCTTCCCTACCCTGCTCTACCCTGCCCCATTCTCAGGAGACCGCGGCGTGAGGAGCTGGCGGAAGCGGGGGGAGGCCCCGCGGCTGGAAGGGGACGGGGTGCGGAGCCTGTGCCGTGGCCAGCGGGTCCCTCCTCTGGCCCTGGGAGAGGCCGCCCCTTCACGGGTGTCACGGACCTTTCCTTCGGGGGCGCTGCCCTCCCGCTGCGGCTGTGCGGCTGCCACAGAACGTGGCTGGAGGGGTCGGTATCCCTGGGGTGGAAAAGCAGATGCCACAGAGGAAAGCTGAGTGTGTGAGGCCTGTGAAGCCCTTGTGCTAACTGTTCATTATAGTGTGTGGGTGTATATGTACGTATAAAATATTATATATACATCACAATATATATGTGAAATACATATTTTTCACAGCTTGCTCTGCCGTCTCTGTGTTGGTTTAGCCCTGGCAGTCACAGAACGGGTCAGGCTGGAAGGGACCACGGCGCTATCATTTGTTCCAAGCTCCCTGCTCAGGCAGGGTCTCCCTAGAGCACCTGGCACAGGATTGTGTCCAGATGGTTCTTGAACATCTCCGGTGTGGGAGACACCACAGCCTGAGGACAACCTGTTCCAGTGCTCAGTCACCTGCACAGTGAAGTTCTCCCGTGTAGTCAGGAAGAATGGAACTTCCTGTGCATTGATTTCTGCCCGTTTTCTCTTGTCCTATTGCTTGGTACTACCGAGAATCACACAGACCTCCCTTCAGCTCTCTTTCGGGGGGTTCATTTAATGTTTTCAACTGCTATAGGAAAAGCAAAAAATCTTGAACTCATGTCCAACATAAAATAAAGAAAAAAATATTTTTGGTTTCCTCTTTAAGAAAGTAGCTACGCCCACTTCTTGTTTTGGTTTGGGATAATAAACAATTAAGCGGAAGCATTTTAAAATCCAGTGTTCCCTTGGTTCTTGTTTTAAGGAAATTGAAAGAACTAAATGAATTCAAAAGATATGCCTGTATTCAAGTTTGCCAAATTTTTGGCTCTGTTAGGAACAGTGTACAGCTGTCACCAAAAAGAGGGAGAGAGAGGAGTAGTTGACACATGGGTGACATGATGTGTCATGTTAGTCCAAGGTGAAGGAAGGATAAAAGGAAGAAACAATACAAGGTGTAAATTTGGAGTAAAACATAGTCCAAAAGAGATGAGTTCTGGGTGTGGGTCTGAAAAGGAGGGTTAAGGAAGAGGCACACAGAGCAGTAGAAGTGAGCAGCTACATTCAGAGAAGAAACTGGTTAATGGGCAGAGTGTAGGGGCGTAAGAAGCTGCACTGCAGGAGCTAAACCTATATACTTGGGTAGGGGTAGTCTGCTTAAACTGTGCCTCACTTCTTCTTCATGTTAAGACGTGTGACATAAATCACAGATTTTCATGCAACCATCTGCTTATCCATTGAAATGGGTTTTTTTTTCTAATTTTCACTAGCAATGTGGAAGAAATAGTAACATGATAATGTGAAGTTGGCGTCAGTTGATAATAAGTCTCATCCAATTACCTTATTCTGTCCTGTAGAATATGATTGCAGTCAGAAATGCTCTGAAGACAGCATTCTGGTGCTCCTTTTGCTCTGGCAAAACTATTTTTTAATTTTATTTTTTTATGTCTATTATTTAATAGGATCAGGTGGGTTCAGAAAGCGAAAGCATGATCATTTTCCACATGGTCAAAAAAGAGAAGAAAAAGAGAATGTTAATCCACCTTCAGCTTTGATGACATCTTTTAAATGTAAGTAAGAATTTGGAAAACCAGGTTTTAAAAATGTGGTGCAGAAATTGCTAGGAAGTTATTAGTGAAATAAGCCAGCTCTCTCCAAGGGAGAAGCTTGAAACTAATTCAACTCATACTCCATACCTTTAGAGCTTAGTGTTCTGCATTTTGTGCAGTGAAGTCCTGGGAGTGGGATTTTGCATAGCTCTGCCTGGTTCATGACTTCCTCCTGTTTCCATCTCACCTGCTGTTCCCCCTGCCCTTCTCACTTGTGCTGAACCTGATGCTGAGCAAATTGCACAAGTGTTCGGCCAGACAAAAGTTGACTGGGCCCTTTGGTGACAGAAAAATGTAGGATCTGCAGAGGTGTAATACAAAATCTGAGCCACAGGAGCAACAGGAGGAGATGGTGACCTTTGGGAAACTGAAGAGGCTCTGACCTTGGCTGTGATGCACAAATGACTAAGCTAAGGAAATGTAATTGTTTTAATGCATTGTTTTAAGAGTTGGTAGTTGTTTATACCTGCACTTTAAAAAAAAAAAGACTTCAACGAACTAATATAGACCTTTATGTAGTCACTTTATTCACTTTGAATGCCTTTTAAATATTAACATATATTCAAAGGTCTTTAAAAAGGCAGGTGTAAACTTTCCTTCAGCCAAATTGTTTTTATAGGCTTTTTCAGCAAACCAGATTTAAACTCCAGTAAATTTAAATTTCTCATTAGACAACTCCTAAGAAAGCAAAGCTGACCTTCAGAAATGAGAAGCCTTGACTGAAGAAGGAAGGAGATTTGAGATGGGGAGCAGATTAACTCTTGTTGTAAAATTTTCCCCGTGCCACATATTTTTTATGAAGCTAAGAAGGGTAAAATATAAGCTGGCTGGCTGCTTTAGATGGTTAATATGTCCTTCAATGTCATATAACTTCTGGCTTTTTAAAAAATGGGTGTTTATATTTTTCTGTGTAAATCAACTTGGCAGATGATTAACCATGACCCCTGAACTTTGCCTAGAGAAGCTGTGGCTGCCCCATCTCTGGAAGTGTTCAAGGCCAGGTTGGAGGGGGCTTTGAGCAGCCTGATGGAGTGGAAAGTGTCCTTTTGGACTAGCTGATCTGGAAGGTTTCTTTCAACCAAACCACTCTATCATTTATATTGAGTATGGTTGCTCTTGAATTGAGTAGAGCAACTGTACTTTCAACTTTTAATTTTTTACTGTCATGAATATCAGTTTGTCATAAAGTTGCTACTACGTCCACTTCAAAACAGTTGTTTCCCTCCCTTCTCATGAGATCCATTAATCCGTGTTTGGTTAATTTCAGAAAGAATTTAAGGGACATGGTTTCTTCAAAATTTTTCAAAGATCCACTCTTTGTACTTATTGCAGAAGTGTTTAGTGTAATGCAAAGTGCACCAAGTGCACTGCCCCAGAGAAAGATGCTGGTTGTCTTTGTCTCCATGTCAGGCACAAGCATTAGGAAAAGGTATGCTCCAGATGGTTTATAATTGAGCAAGTTGTGTAAGGTGAATCAGTTGTGCACTATTTCTGAATCTAAACAACTTAATCATAGAATCCCAGTCTATGCTAAGTTGGAACCGATCCATCAGGATGATTGATTCTGACTCCTGGCTCTGTGCAGGACATCCCAAGAATCACACCATGTGCATGAGAGTATTGTGCAGTCATTTCTTGAACTCAGAAATGATTGTTTGCTGTGACCACTTCTGTTCCAGTGCCCAGTCACTTCTGGGTGAAGAATCTTTCCTAATACCTAACCTAAATCTCCCCTGACACAGCTTCAGGCTGCTTCCTCGTGTTCTGTCATCAGAGTGAAGAGATTGGTACCTGCCCTTCTGCTTTCTTTTCCTCATCACCCTCTGTCTCCTATTCTCCAGGCTGAACAGACTAAGTGACCTCAGCTGCTGCTTGTACAGCTTCCCCTCTAGACCCTTCACCATCCTCATTTGCCCTCCTTTGGATGCTCTCTAAGATCTTTGGATCTTTTTTATATTGTTTTGCCCAAAAAGCATGCACACAATATTTGAGGTGAGCCCACCCCAGCTCAGAGCAGAGCAGGACAATCCCCTCCCTTGCCTGGCTGGTGATGCTGTGCCTGATGCCCCCCAGGCCAGGGTTGGCCCTCCTGGCTACCAGGGCACTGCAGGCTCATGCTCAACTTGCCATTGAGCAGGACCCCCAGGTCCATTTCTGCGGCAGGGCTTGTCAGCCCCTCATTCCTAGTCTGTACACTCAAACAGGTTTGCCTAGTTAATGTGTGGCCGTAAATGGGTGTACGTATTTTGCTCTTTTTAATCCTTGAAAGAAAGATGTGCTTGAATTGATCTATTAGCACCAACGTTTCCCAAAAAAAGCAATGAGAAATTGTCTTCTAAAATAATCATAAAAATCACAGAATGGTCTAATTAGTCAAAACCAAAGGAGCTACACCTTTTTTTTTGAAGTATGTTGTAAATATGACAGGTCTAAGTGATAAAGAGAGTGGATGCTACCTTGATTTGTAAGATGAAGGTTTAGTAAGTGTCATTTTTAATGGTCTGATTTAGCACCACCAAAATTATCAATAGAGTCTGAGTCTTTACTTTCAGTGCTAAAGTAGACATTACAGTGGAATATCTGTAGGAAATGACTGTGTGGTTATGGTGTGTTAGCTTGGAGAACCCCCAGGTTCTAATCCTTTGCAATTTTAGGCAATAGCACAATACAGTAGGGTTTTTTGCATCTTGTTAGACCTAAATATTATTGTATTTGTCTGATTTACTTTAGAATATAAAAGTAGAATATAAATATAAAAAGTATTTTATATATATATTTTATATATAAATATTTTATATTTATATAACTATAAATATAAAAAGTAGAATATCAAAGTAGTCCCTATTGGATTTAAAACCTAATACAAAAGTCTAAAAGCCACAACTGTCCCAAAAATGTAGGGGGTGTTGCTAATATAGCAGAATAGTGAATTTCCCATTAGATGACATTTATAAATGGTTCTTGGAAATGTCATCTGTGTCATCCTATGAAGGGAAGTCACCCTTCCTCAAGTTCCTGTCACTATCATCTGAGGGAAAATTTATTGATGATAATTCAGGGGTGGAATTGGCTCTCAGTATTTGCAAGAGACACATCAAACAGATATGTATAAGAATTAAAAGATCAGTAGGAGCATTTAGAGTTTCAGAATAAGATTGGGAAGAACAGAACAAAATGAGAAGAACCAAGTTTTTACCAAGGCAATGAGAAATACAGAAGTATTTTTCTAGTGTCATACAAACCTCACTTGCTGGCGAACTGCTGTGACTTTTTAAAGGCTGTTCACTTGTCAGACCCTTTAAAAATGTAACCTCTTAGTTTATTTTTGCATCTTCTTTCACAGACTTTGACACCTCAGACATATATATAGGAAATTTGTTAGATGTCTTGTAAGCATCTATTAGTGGTTTATTTACTAAAATAATGGTGTATGAAATGTTAATGGTATTTGTGAAATGTTCATAGTATTTGACTGTCAAAACCAGATATGCTTCCTCTCTTCTCTGTATTTGTTGTAGAGAGAACTAACATCAGCAAGTCAGAAATCTTAAGTAATTGATCTCACTTTTCTTTAGTATTTTTAGTCCTTAGGGTTATTAAAATAATCAACTTTTGGCCAAGTCAGCTGGTATGTGAAATGCAACCTTTCTTATGACTAAATGGTGCATTTTGAACAGTAGTTGTGCCTTAGCCAAATGCTTTTTATTTGATTGATTTAAGCACTGGTGAATCTTATTAACAAATGATTGTAGGGTTTTAGTTTTTTATTTGTCTTGGTGAATTGGGATGAAATTTTCAGTCCGTTTCCAGAACAGCAGTACTGTGGAATAGATTATTAGCAAAACCAAATATTATACCTTAAGAATTGTTTAGGCTGCTTTAAGGCATCATCAGGATTGATGTGTACTTAAACCTGACTTATTAAACAAAGGTAGCATTAATGATGAATTTTGCAGCTCTGGCAGGTGACAGGCAGTGGTTGTGTCAGCAGCCATGCCCCATGCAGAGACAGCCCGTCTTGGGGAAGGGTGCCCAGGGGCAAGGCTGGTGGGGTCTATAAGGAGTTAGTGCAGCACAGGTGCTTTCCTCTTCCCCTGCTTTGAGATTTGCTGTTAAAATTGACTCTGCAGCATTCCAGCTGGAGCTTGACACCAGGCACGATAAATACGAACGGCTCGTGAAGCTCAGTCGGGATATAACGATTGAAAGCAAAAGAACGATATTTCTGCTCCACAGGTTCACCAGGTGAGTCACATTGAGTGTGAAAATGTTCACAGAAACCTACAGGCTGCCTTGCAGTGTTGTCTGTGAGTAACAGCTGCAATGTTCTGTTGAGAGGAATTTAATTAACTTCCTCTAGGGTGCTTGTTCAGGTTTCTGAGTTGGTTTATTGGTTTATTAAACCAATGTAAAGCAGTAGAGTGAGCAGCAGATGAGAGCCTTGCAGCTTTCAGCAAGCTGTGAGAGAGGGCTATGCACCCTTTCTTCAGGTTACTTGCTCGGGCAGTTCTGTCACCATTTTGGTTGTTGCACCCTCACCCGAGGTCATCAAAGCAAATAGGAGGTGACCTGCTGTCTCTTTATGTAAATAATACAGCTGGGTAGGCTTCTGTGTGAAGTTTTGAGCTTCATATGTGTTGTATTCTCATGAGCCTTCAAGCAATCTTTGGAAACCAGAGACAAACTAGAAGAGCAACAGGAAAATTTGAAGCTTTGCATAGCCTTTTGTATAAAGTGTTTGCTGTACGTGACAAACACTGGCCCTGCTTATTATAACAGCTCTCCCTGTTACTTTTCTTTGTAATTTAATTTATCTTAATTGGCATTTTGTTATCTATCAATATATTTATATTGAAGTAGTAACTATTTATAGTTGCAGTGGAGATTATGAAGTTGTCTGCTCTTTAACTTGGTTTTTTCTTCTGCAAAGAAGGTGCTGTGATAGTTCCAGTAACCTCTACAGCCTTGACTGTAAATAACTACTCCCACTGCAGGGGCTAAGTAGCTGGGAACTTGTGGAGGAAAGAACACCAACAAAGAACTCCTCATTACTCTGAATTTAGATTCCTGTTTTATAAGGCATTCGTGGTTTTGTGAGAAGGGAAGTTTTCCATGCTGTATTTTGTATTTCCTTCTTCATTGCTTTTCGCAATTATTGTGGCTTTAACTTCAGTAAATTTTACTGTTTGCTTTTAAATGTTTTCTTGAGACCAGTTAATCAGTAGTTCTTAAAGAGACTGTCAACTAATACACCATGTGGCTTATTTGGGTTCAAGGGAGGAGAAAGTTTAAAGGAAATTAGATAAACTAAGCATTAAATGCCAAATATATGTTGTGGTTGTGAATCAGATATTTCAGCTGTTCCTGAACAGCATAGTTCATAACTACTTCCTTAAAAAAAAAATCACATGTAGGAGTACATAATGTATTATATTTTGCAATACAGTCAAGTATTGCAAAATATTAATTTTTTTAAGAAGTTAAAGGACTTCTGTAAATACTGCTAGTTTTCTGGAATATTTTTTGAAGCCTTTGTATGCGTTTCTCCTTTTTCTTACTTAAACAATAATCATGACTGTAGTTTGGAATAAGCATCATGGTTTCAGAACCCTGACTAGGTGATTATTTTCTTGATAAGAATCTACAGAATTTCAGAATCTGCAATAGGTATCTGTGAAAGTTAAATTGTTTCTTATTCTAGTATCAGTTTTGCTTTTTCTTGAAGCCAGTAAAAATGTATTGATTAGTGAAAGAAATAGTGTAATGTTTTTTAACTGTTTGTTCGTGCTGGAAACTGCTCTTTCTGTTTTATGATTGCAGTGCTCCAAATGGGGAAGAAATTCTAAGGGAATCTGAAGTCAAGCTAGATGCTGTCCGACAGAAGATCAAGCAGGTTGCACAAGAACTGACTGGAGAAGACATGTATCAGTTCCACAGAGCTATATCTCCAGGTAAATAATTTAAAACGAGGAATAGTGTGCAGTTTTAAACTAAGCTTATTTTTTCTTTATGTAGCAATACTTCCTCTTCATACTGCAGGTCTGAATTTGTTACAATTCTGTGGTCATAAATCAGGACTCAGGTTGATCTTTATTACTAGCAAAGTTAGCTGTGGTATTAGAGAAGCTATTGGCCTACAGTTTCATTGCAGTTTCAAGAAAGATGTAAATGGGAGTCTATAACTGGAACACTTTGGACCCTGCCCTGAACTGAAGTTGGGAGTGTTTCTTACAAATGTACTGGCTGTTCTTCTCTGACTGAGAGGAATATATATAGCACAATCATTTGCCCCTTCTGAAGGGTTACAGTTTCTAAGAGGAGAGTGGGCACAACTGTATTGTGAAATTATCCATTTTGAGTGATAAAGTGATGTTGGGTCCTGATTACAAGCATTAAACCAACTTGTGTGTTTCAGTTGCATCTTGTTCGCTCCTCTCTGTAAATGGCAGTCTTTGACAACATTATTGAGATATTAAATTCCAGTTGGTTCATGATTCTTGCTGTCAAACCATATTTCTTTGCTGACTCCTTGCTGACAATCTGAATATTGCCTAAAATTGATATGCCTTGGTTATGGAACACATTAATAAAATATGTAACTGCTTCTTTGGCATTTTAGTCATGATATTGTGTCAGTATCTTGTGTTTATCAATCTCATTTTAAACAATTTGGAATTGCGTATATCTTTCCTTGTTTAGGAAAAACTTCTTCATCTGATGAGAGCTGAGGATTTGCCCTGAATTACTTAATTGTTTAAAAATGTCCATAAGATTGATTTGATAAACCAGCAGCAATACATGTCTGTAATTTACAAGACAAACAATGCTCAAGGTAACTTGTGCTCATGTCTTACACAAACGTTGGTGTAAGAGTGACACAGGTCTTGAGTCTCAGTTTAGCAATTTGGAACTGGAAAGAGTGTGCCCTGGTAATCTTCAATGGCTCTGATTAGTTCCACAGTCCTCTTACCTGTGATGCATTTGGTTGCTCAAATTAGATATAAATAGTTTTTCTTAGAGCCACTTAATCTGCATGTGTCTTGCTGCTATTTATAGTCAAGTACTGTAGTGACACAATGGAAAGAGATAATTCAAAATTCTGATACTACAGATGAACTTAAAGTGTGAACAATACTATTCAAAGGGTATTATGAGTATCTTAACACATTAAAAATAGCTTTTGATTTTCATTTTAACTACTCCTTATAAAAGCTGAGAATTCTTGCATTCAGTTTTATGAACAAAAGTTTTCAAAAGCTTCATTGTGACCTGTAAAGTTTGTTTGAATAACCCCTGAAATTTGTAGTCCCATGTGAGTCATATAACTCTGTGTATAGAACAGCAATGTTTGAGGTCTGCTGCCTCATGGGTCTTTATGAGGCTGCGTGGTGCAAGCCATCAGCCATGCCACGTGAGTCAGATTCTCACAGGGTAACCACTAACGCTGCACCAGCTGCCTCACCTGAACTGTCTCTGTTTTGTTTCATATGTATCTTTGTGGCAGTAAATTCAAAGAGGCTTACCTGCCTCTAGTTCTACTGAGAAGCAGTTGGCCTGGAATTAGATTGACTCATCTCACACGTAAGAGAGTATACTTACATAGCAGACATATGGAAAGTTACTGCACAATAACTTCTATGTGTACCCATGTTCCTATAAAACAAGTGAGCAAACCTGATGCTAGTTTTCTATATCCAGATTCTCTCCTCTTAGTAAAAATAGTGTTTTTGTTCCTTTAAAAAATACATATTTTCAGAACTCAGAAGTTAAATTTCTTTCTAACATGAAAGGTACCTGAACTTAAGCTAGCCACAGCAATCTGAAAATAAAGAAGATAATGAAAGAAAAGTACTGCTCAGCTTTGCTTTTTGTATTTGGTAAATAGACACTGTCAGCTACACTCATTTTCCTTCATGATTTATTTCTGACTTGCATAAAGGTACTTATTAATAACAGAATAGACCTGAATAAACTGTTTAGAAAACAACTTCAAGTATTATGTCAGGAATAATTCAGAATTTTTAATAGCTTTTTCTGGTGTTGGAAATCTCAGCCTCTTAAAATGACTAAAATGTATTTGTCCATTTTAGAGCAGGATGAGTTACTCTAGGGGAGGTTAGTAGTAGAAGTAGTTAGCAGAGGAAGTTAAGAGACCTGATGCATGTGTATGATGACTCAATACCTTCACAGCTGCAAAACTTGTAGAACAGAATAGGCAAATTCAGATGGAAAGAACCAACAGTAATTATCCACTGGCACTGCCTGACCACTTCAGGGCTGACCAAAAGTCAAAAAAGTTGTTAAGAGCATTGTCCACATGCTTCCTCTAAACACTGACAGCCTTGGGGCATCAACCACCTCTCTAGGAAGCCTGTTCCTGTGTTTGACCACCTTTTCAAAAGAAATACTCCTGCCTGATGCAGCTTAGAGCCATTCCCACATATCCTATCACTGGATGGCACAGGAGATCAGCACCACCTTCTCCACTTCCCCTCCTCAGGAGCCTGTAGGGAGCAATGAAGTTGTTCCTCAGCCTTGTCATCTCCAAACTGCACAAGCCCGAAGTCCTTAACTGCTCCTTATTGGACATTGCTTCCAATGATTTCACCGGCTTTGTTGGCCTCCTCTGGATGCCTTCAGGGACCTTCACATCCTTTTTAAATAGTGACACCCAGAACTGCACACAGTTGCATGTATGGTAGCACATCCTTAATGCTTACACAGTACTTGGGGTGAGATTGTCATAGAATTGAAGAATTTTCTTACTACACTCTTAAGAAGACTAAGAGAATGAATCTTACTAACCATTGAGGTAAAAAGAAAGGAAGGCAAGAAGGTATTAGTATGCTAAATAAGGGAGAGAAGGAGTAGACTCTGCTGTCTGTCTTTCCAGAAGTCAGGTGTGGAATCTCTCAAATACCTGAACTTTGCAGGTTTTTTGGACAGAACTCAAGGATAGAAATACACAGCCCCCTGGAAGTGGCTGTACTTTTACTTTTTGCCTCTCTTCAGTTGAGATAAATGGCAAATCTGTGCACTTCCATCAGTTGTATAATACTTGGCCCTAATATCTTCCTGTTGTTTATGTAATTAGGTATTTGTGCCTCATTAAGAAGGCTGATTATAAAATCCAACTGAAATAAGTTGCCTTCATTCTATTTCAGTACATCATCCACATGATCTACTTACGTTCTAGCTCTTCTACATATGCTCTTCTGCAAGGAAAGTTTGTGCCAGCTGTTGCTCATAGAGCATATTTAGTAAGGGAGTGTTAGAATATACCTGTGTGTCACTGGGAAGACAGGGAATGCTTTTAGGCATTGTGTAAATGAGTTTCTGTGCATAACAAAGATAAAATGCTAACTTTCAGCCAGACCTTTACTCTTACCTTCGTTAAATCCTCTGCTCTCCAGTTAGTCATTCTGATGGCAGAAAAGGGAATATGCAGGCTTCAAGACATGTAGATCTTGATTGTGCTGAAGCTGGGATCAAGGAAGTGTCAGAGATGCGAAGATGCTTGATGTCAGGATTATGAAGCTGAGATAGAAAACCTAGAAACAGGAAGAATGAAGGGACAGTAAGATGAAGAGCAGCTGGGAGAGGGAATGCTTTATTCCACCTGCCTACCACTGTTCATGAAGAACTATAATTGGGATGTGAAAAGTGATAAGAGTTAAGAATGTTGCTTTTAGTTTTGGTTTTAAGACTAGTGTTCTTTTAATTGTTGCTTTGCTTTTTTTTTTCCAGTGGAAAGAGCTTGCATATCTTTTTGAAAATAAATGTAGCTAAGAAAAGCGCTAGATCTTTGTCTTTGTATATTTCCTAGGGCTGTAAATCTTGACCTTCCTTTAACCTAGTTTTCAACTCTGATTTTGTATTTTAAAGAAATTCTGGAGAACTAGTTAAAAAGCTTTTTATGAACAAAAACATTGCCATTAAACTGCTTTTTTCTTCCAAAAAGAATAAAGAAATGCTTATGTCCCATATCTCAAAAGCAACATGTCTAATTAACCTCAAACTTCCTAAAAATATTCTCCTTTGTCTTGAAACCAAACATGAAACATCCTCCTGTTCCCCACCCTACCTCTCACAGAAGGAGTAAAAGGGTTCAAAATTGAGCTTATAATGGAAACCACTGTAGCAGTTTTAACTTAGAAATCATGATTGTCTTCATAATAAAGCTGCCTAATACATATTTTATCCAGTGTAATAACTGTTAGCCTATAAATAGAAGAATGCTATGAGTATTATGCTTGGGAATATTGTTTGCCACTTGTAATTGTTAAATGCTTTTTTTGGGGTTACTCCAAGCAGTTGTTCTTTTGACTTGAAGATAAAACAATTCTGGCAGAGCACTAAAGGAGTTTCGTGCTTTCCCTCATTAAGAATAGTGCTAATGGCACGCAGGACGTTTCCCCAAAGGACACTTGCATGAGCTCAAACACTGAGTATAGCACTAATTGAACAACAACAAAAACTGATGACTGTTTTCTACACGTTTCTTAACAGTACAGATTGTCCCAGGGGATGATTAAACAAGCAAACAAAGAGATACTGAAATAATGAAGTCTTTTTTTAATGCAGAGCTCTTCATTTGTTATGTTAGAATGTTCTGCTTTGTTGATATTTTTAAAGCTTTACTATTTGTAATATAGAATTCCTGCTCCTTTGGCCCAGTTTGCAGTGTATACCTTATATATCCTGTGAGGAAATATGTACTCTTTCTTTAAAATTGTTGAGAGACACTATGTAAGAAAAGGACTGAAAAAGATTGTATGGATTTAAGAAAGGAAGGAAGAAATTTTTTAGGTTTTTAAAATTTGTATATACATATGTGTTTGAGTATTTATATATATATATATATATATATATGTATATATATATATATATTTAGTTCTCAACTACTGAGGAAAATATCAACTGTATACAGAAAAGATCTGATTTGCATGATAAGAAAGAAGTGCTCTGCAACATGGTCCTACACTTTGGCTACACCAACCCCATGCAGTGCTGCAGGCTGGGGGAAGAGCAACTGGAAAACTGCCTACTGGGAAAAGACCTGGGGTTTCTGGTCTACAGCAGCTGAACATGATCTTCCAGTACACGTCCAGGTGACCAAGAAAGCCAGTGGCATTGTGGCCTCTGTCACCAACAGCGTGGCCAGCAGGACCAGAGCAGTGATTATCTCCCTGTGTTCAGCACTGGCTGCACCTCAAGTTCTGTGTCCAGTTTTGGACGTATCACTTGAAAGACACCGAGGTACTGGAATGTGTCCAGAGAAGGACAGTGGAACAAGTGAAGGATTTGGAGCACAAATGTGCTGAGGAGTGGCTGAAGGAGGTGGAGATTTAGCCTGGAGAGGAGGAGGCTCAGGAAGGACCTCATTGCACATTACAACTGCCTGAAAGGGGAGTGTAACCAGGTGCGGGGTGGTCTCTTCTCCAATGTAACAAAAAATGGGACATGAGGAAATGGCCTCAAGTCACTCTAGGAGAGGTTTATATAGTATATTAAGAAAAATTTAATCATAGGAAGGGTTGTCAGGCACTGTCAGGCCCAGGAGAGTGATGGAGTCACCATCCCTAGAGGTATTTAAAAAACATAGAGATGTGGCCCTTAGAGTCATGGTTTAGTGGTGGACTTGGCAGTGTTGGGTTAGTGGTTGGAGTCAATTATTCTAAAAGTCTTTTCCAACCTGAAAAATTCTATGATTTTATGTTAGGATGTATGTAATCAGAATATGTCCTGAATCTTTTCTGCATAAATCAAACCTTGTGTACTGCTGAGGGAAAATTAAGGACTGCTTGATAAGGTGGCACTGTGTGGGATTGAATGGAGTACCTTTTCAACGTGACTTTGTTAAATGAAATCTCTAGCTATTTGAAGACTTTACTTAGTTTAAGATGAAATATTGAATGGGGAGTCCATCATTCTTCTGGAGCTTAAGTGGGGTAACATGGGGTGATGATGGTAGATGCAAGTGGAGCACTGTTGGCTGACCTTTGCTGTGTGCCTGCGCTTGCAGCAGTGGCGAGTGGAGTGCTGTGTGCAGGGAAGCTCATTAGCTGTTTATCATGTCTGCACTTGCTCTCAATAGGATTAGATGATGGGGCTGTAAAATGTCAGCACCTTGTCAAAACTATTGCTCTGTGACTGCTTCTGCTGATGATGATGGCGGAAATTCTGTGTAAAAGTTCAGCACTGACGCAGTCTAACACATCATTTATCTTGTGCAGGCACTATTTGTGTTCTCAGAGATTGATATAATGGAGCTTATTTCTGTCTCCTGCCTTATGCCATTTAAAGTCACTTTAGGCATGTAAGATATTGCAACAAACTGCATTGCTCGATTAGACCAGGCCAGTTAAGTCTGTGTAGATGAAAAGGAAATGCTTCAGTTGCAGTAGAATGCCACTTTCTAACTGCCAGCAGACAGGATGCTGTGAGAAATGCTATGGAGATGAGTGGGGTCTGTCCAAACAGGCCAGCTTTAGATTACTGATGATTTAAATAATAACACTTTTTTGGGTATTGTATGAAGGATTTTAATTAGAATGCAAATGAAAAAACCATCTGCGTAATGATTTCTTTGTTTGTAACATACTGAGATTGTCCTACCTTTGTAAACACACATGTATTTCTGAAATAATATCAAGGTACATAATATCAAGGATATAGTATCAATGTACTATTCCACATCAGGACCAGTGTAAGCAGAACACCTGTGTTTTTTTCTTGAGAAAACTTAAAAACTATAATTAAAATAGATGGCATATTTAATTTTAGGTTGGTAATAGAAAGGAAAAGCTTTGTACTGTGGGAGGAAGATATCACAAACTGTAAATGTCTCACCCAGGATAAGACTTAAATACACCTAAAACTTGAAAGGAAAGCTGACCATGAAGGAAGCAATCAGGTTTATGCAAGATGGTGGGAAAACACAGTAACACAGGAACAGGATGTGACTGAAGAATTAATCTCTTGCTGTTGTAGGTGAGGGGTAAAATGCCAGAAATGGAAACAAAGTTTCCTGATTATACTGGAAAATTAACAGAATTCGCAGTGAATAAGCCTATGGTTATCAGATACAATTTTGTTAATTTCATTATTTCTGTTTTGTTATTTTCTGTGTTTCTCTGACTCATCCCCGCTTGGTCAAACTGGTTTGGGGTTTTTTTTTTTTTCATTCTGCAAGTTGTCTGTTTGAAATTTGATACCTTCAGTTTGTTGCATTTTGCTGGCCTATTATTATTTTTGGTTCATGCCTTTTTCCTAGGTTCTTCTAAGGAAAAGGCAAAACCAGTGATGCAAACCCTCTCACTTTGTATTTTCTGCTGCAGATTTTGTATGCCATACACAAAAATTAAAACAAATCTGCAAACATAAATGCAAATTCTGACATGAACAAACTAGACATGAATTATGTGAGAATTGATTATTAGCTTATCCCTGAATGAGATTTACATTCAGCAGGAGCCATTCAGAGCAGCAGAAGTTCTTAAGAGAAGCTATGTAGTTTTTTGAAGACGCATGCTGTGGGTCAGCATGATCACAAAGATTGTCCTTTCCTGCTTCTAACGTAAGACCTAACTGTCCTAAAGTCCTGCTCTACTATTGTGACAAATACTGCTGTTACTCACATGACAACCTGAAACTAGTGACATTGTTTGTCTTTTAATTCAGTTTCATAGCTGGCAAGTGGAGGAGACCTTGTTGTCTGGCTCAGGAATATTTTTCAACCCTGCAGCTATTGACATTAGTGATTGACAGATCAGACCTCTCCAGCCTTTGCAGGAACCACGTGCAGCTGGACCATAAGAGAAGTTTAAAAAAAAAAAATCTGTGAAGCTTTTTTGTTTGTTTATTTAAAATCACACAGGAGAATGTGTCCTAGAGGAACTCCATTCCAAGAAGGGACGGGGATAACACATCATGGTTCAACTTTTGTTTTGCAATCATGTGGGGAGTAATAGAGGTTGGCAAGTGGTGAGGTATCTTTGTGCCATCTCACAGATCTGTGATTATGAGGAGAAATAGCCACTATTGGTTCTTCTGATTTGCTTGTGAGTTGAGTCTGTTGTATGGAAACAACATCACCTTAAGAAGAACTTTCACTATGTTTTGAACTGCAGAAGCTGTGTTGTGTGAGCTGCTCTTTCTTCTTTGATCATTAAACATCCTGGCTGAGTCAGAGCTTCCTTTCTTTGGTATCTTGAACACTTGCCCTCAAGGCTGCCAGTAGTGTAAAATTTGCTGTCTGACTGAATGACTTTTAAAACTCTGTATTAATTATGAAGGCAGTTGGGGGTAGTCAAAGAGGTTAGGAAGACTATTCGTTACAGGAATATTTTTTTAATGTAAAACATTGAGTGCTCTTCATAATTACTACATTTGGGGCTACTGAGTTGGAATAAAACCCCAAACTTCAGAACAAAAACCTTGATTATGAAAGTAAGCATGGTACATCCCTCAGGTCTCTAAGTAGAAGCAAAATAAAAGTTTGTGAATTTCTCACCCACAATTATTCACCTGCAGAAAAGCTTATCATTTGTCATTTGTGTTTTTAATAACAATATAAAAAAGGCTTGATTCCCTGCTCTCTGCAATGAGAGATTAAAATATTGTTTGCAGTTCTTTGAAGGGTTTTTGTGCCTGTTTGGAGAAATAATTTAACTCTCACAGGCACCTGCCTGATAGGGAACTTATATTTGTTTCTGGGGTTTTTGGGAAAACTGGCTAATCTTGGTATTGCCTTTCCCCCTGAAATGGTATTACCTTTTCCCCTGAAGTGTCTATTTGAGTGCAAACAATATTAACACTTCAATATCTGCAATGCATCACTTCAACACATGCAGCTAGAAGAGAACAGAACTTTTTGGTGGTCCTGGATATGTCAAGTAACAATTGACTAATGAACAAAGCATTCAGGGCTTTACAGAAGAAATTTACATTTTAATTATTGATATAATAGTACTCAGCATTTGAATTATTACTGAGTGACTAAAACATGTGTTTTTCCAAATATGTATGCTCATATAGACATTTGTTCTATTACTTGTATTTTTATTTATTAGTTAGTACTGTTTTAAAAAATCCATCCATGTCTGGAATTACTCTTTTAAGCCATTTTCAGAACAGGATGTCCAGACCACTCCTGTCTATGAGGAGAGCTGGCTTTATCCTCTTTCAGTGTATGTTATGAAATTAACCTTTGACTTCATGCCCACAATCAACAAAATGGTTTGGTTGTTTCATAGCCTCAGTTTAAGTTTAATTACTTAAGTTTTTACCCCTTATGCCCAGAAGAAGACCTCTGAATCTTAGGAATCATTGTCAAGTATGCAGAGAACTTTAAGGGAATAGATTAAGGTGTGAATGATCAGTTTCATCTTAATAGGACAGGCACTAGATCTATTTTTTGTATTAATACTTCTAAATTTATTGCATGTGCTTGTTTCACTTGATGTTGTACCTGGTTAATTGTTTGCTTATTTCACTCATTCTCCCCTTTATTCATCCATATGCTTCTAGAAACAAGTTCTTTAAGTTTACCATCCCCCCCTATTCTGTATAATTATTTCTCTAATTTCCACAAGAATATTACTTTTTTTTTTTTTTTCCTGGATTATGGTGGGGATTTCTGTGTTTTGATGGTGGAATTTTTCTTTTTTTTTGTTGCTTTCTTTGGTTTTTGGGGGGATGAGAAGGAAGGGATGTTTTTTTCTATTTGTTTGGGGTTTTTTTTAATGACAATATTACTTGCCAGCCTAAACATGAGGATAACACAGAGCCTTGTCAGTGCTGTTTTGGTTTTGTAAAGAATCAGCAAGTGGGTAATTTCACATGACTCACCCTGTAAATAATGTGCCCCACCCTTCATGCAGTGATCGTGGAAGAAGCTTGCTGGGTGTATCTTCCTACCATCTTTCTAGTGGCTGCTCTTGGCCTGTGATTCCTGCTGCATGGCTTGGGGGAGGAGCTGGGTGAGAGAGCACAGGCTTGTGTCCATCTGCTTGTGTCCTCACCATCAGCCCAGGCTCCTCTCTAAACAAAAAGAGAGAGAAACAGGACAAAGGATGAAAGAAAACGAGTTTGGGAAGAAACAGGGAGAGAAGCAGCTTATTTGGGAAGTTGGCAGGTGGCACTGGCATTGCTAACCTTAACAACCAAGAAGTATAAAATCCTTTTGAACCTGTTTTGTAACTGTTGAACATAGATTTATAGAAGGAAATGAAATAACCAGAATTTCAGGAGGTAACTTTCACCTCTTATTTGATTCATCATTCTGGATTGAAGCTTCCATGCATGCATGGATGCGTGATGGAATTAGATTCTGTTTACCCTAATATGATTCCTGCAATGAAATAATTTCAATTATTTATTAATTCTTTAAATAGAACTAGCTTTTCCTCTGTCTTATGCATTTGTTTGACTCTTGGATTGAGTGCTCCAATTATTTTTTAAATTATTTTTTCATTTAAGAAACCTAATTTCTTGCTAAGTTTCTTAGGAAAGCTGCTTTTTCTTTTTTTCTCAGGTCTTGCATATGTGGTTAAGGAAAAATATTTGAATATCAGCTGGCAAAAAGAGCTCAAATTTTCAGGCAGAAAAATCTTTATTTCTAGATACATGCTAAGAAGATATCTCAATGGAGCTCTCTAGTTCTTATGCAGAAAATAAATGTTTTAAAACATAGAAGGGAGCTGCTATACTGGGTCACTGTCACTTGTCTAGTATAAGCTATTTCTAGAGAATAAATGTAATAAAACACTAAAATACTTAAGCAGTTAATTTTTTACTTTAATTTACATACTTAAGCAGTTAATTTTAAGAGGTGCTAGTAAAAATAATACAGTGTTTTTAATTGGTATTTTTGCCCATGTACTACAAAAAAACCCAAACCCATAAAAGGCAGTCTTACAAGTTACTCCATTACTTGCAGCTCAATCCATAAATAAGCTAATTTTGGAATAAATCCAAAACAAGAGCATAAGGGGAAAGGTATTGTTGGATGGTGTAGTGAAATGGGATGGGCTTTTTCACCTTGGGAATTATTTACTGAAAATAGTGGATGTCCTACCATTAAGCTAAAACATTACATGTTTAAACATCCTTCTACCTGCACATGGAAATACCTTATTTCAAGGTCTTGGCTCATTGAAATGTCATATTGTAGCTACTTCTGGAAGAAGGACTTAAAAAAAGAAAAAAAAAGAAAAAGTAAAAATATGAATGTTTTTTGCAAAGTAGTCATGAACAGGATTTGTTACCAGTCTATATGTGATGGTAACTTTAATTGAGTTTTGTAAGGCTTACTAAATAGTGGGAGACAGATTCCCTAATTGTGAGAAGGTGACAGTAAATGGCAATACAAATGTGTGCAACATTCGTATGGTGGTGTTAAACAAAAGGAAGGAGCACAAGGCTGGAACATGTCAGCTAGTGTGGGATGGCAGGAGGAAGCAACCATCTATGTGTGTATATACATATAAATACGCCTACATTAAAAAGTACATAAAGATAAAAGAACAGAGGAGCCAAACACTTAAAATGGAAAAGGACAAAATGTTTATGAAGTCGTAAAGTAGAGTGATTTGAAAGTGGGATATCTGACTGATCAAGAAAACTGTTTACCAAAAGGTTTGAGGGCTGATTTGATCTGTCAGAGCTGTGGAAAATGCCAAGTTGATTCTTCATTGTGATAGACTTCTCCATAGATAGCAGAGGGAGATTCTCACAGATGTTGTCATGTTGAGCACTACTGTATCTGGTAGCTTTACAGCTTATCCACAGAAAAAGCCAAAATTTCGTAATAGATTACTGGTCCTGTTACATGAGAAGGTAAGTCAGGGAAAGAGTGAATGATGAAATCTACTTCTTTGCAGCCTCTGAAGTTATTTATCTTAAAAGATCCTGAGCAGCTTTTATCTTCTGTTCTTCTATTGCTTGTGCCCAGAATGCTTTACCTGAATTCTGTTGATTAAATTATGGTGTTTAATTGGCCTTGCTGGCTCCTTGTTTGTGTTCTGGTTTATGAACAGCACTGTTGAGTGTGAGTTTGGTTGCTGCATATTTATTCTGCTTTTCTCAGGGCTGCTGTAGAGTATTATAAAGGAATTGCCATTCTGAGTTGCTTCTGCTGAAATACATATTTAAAAGAAGAAGAAAAATGCAGGTCACTTATCATGCTAATTTGATAGTAACGTGGAAAGCCTCCTACCCCTTGAGGTTATGTCTAGATTTTTTGGGGTATTTCCATACTGATTTGTTATTCAAATCTATATTCTCTTATTTTTGATTTAGACTATTTCTTTGATCAAAGTGAAGTCTAAATTTGCCTCTTCCTGCATATTTCTATAAGCTGAGGTCCTGGCACTCTACAGGTCAATTGAGGGTATTAAGATTATTCTAATGGAAGCAGGCCTCTTCTTCTGGTATCCTTGGTTACATCCTCATTTACTCACTGACAAAAGTATTGTCCAGTCCTGACCCTCTTGCCGCATGATACCTGTTGGCGTCTCTTGAAGTGAAGTCATCCCCTTAAAGTGGCTCAGAATAGCTCTGCTAGAACCGTCTCTGTCATGTTTCTATTCCTTTAATGTCCTCTTTGAGCATTCTTTGTTCATGGGTCAGATATACACAGGCATTGACTTTGTCTCTGCAACTTTTTTTAGCTTAGTACTGCCGTGGCTATTCCAGCTTTGTTTCTGCCTTTTTTTCCACCAACAGTGCCAACTTCAGCTTTCAGCTTATGAACCTTTATCACATGCTTCCCCCAAATCTTATTTCTGCACATGAAGATAAACTGACAACCTGTGAAATCTCTAGATCTCACCTTTGTTGTAATGCATAATAAAACCACCATCTGCCAAGTAGGTAGTGAGAGAGAAACATGGCAGGTAGCTGTAGTTGGCATACAAATCTGGTACCAGCAACATTTGTTATCTCATCCTTTATTCCCTTTCCAACACACCAACTCATTTTGTCCCCCTCCATGCCTTAATTTTAGAGTGTAAGTTCTGTTGGACAGTGCAGTTACTAATATAGTCATAGAATCACAGAACCGTTAGGATTGGAAGGGACCTCTAGAGATGACCTAGTCCAACCCTTTGCCAAAGCAGGATCACCTGTTGATCTTCATACTGGATATCACACTCCTATTTGGTTTGTTTATTTGCTTATTTATTTATTTATTTGGTTTGGAGTGATTTGTAACAACAGATGCTTTGTCTTGAATGTGAATTTCACCAAGCCTGCATATTTTAAGGAGCCTGATTCTCACAAAATGGAGAAATGGGAAGTTTAGTTTTAAACTAGTATCTATTACAAGTCTTCCTGGGCAGGGTTGCTCTCGATCTGTTTATCCCCCAGCCTGTGCTGATACTGGGGATCCCCTGAGCCAGGTGCAGCACCTTGCACTTGGTCTTGTTAAACTGCATTGATTCCTATGGACCCAACTTCTCAAGCTTGTCCTAGTCTCTCTGGATGGCATCCCTTCCTTCAGGTGTGTCAACTGCACCACTCAGCTTAGTGTCAGCTGCAAATTTGCTGAGGGTGCATTTGATCCCTCAACTCTATGACGTTGATGCAGACATTGAACTATACTGGTCCAAGTATGAGCCCTTGGAAACATTGTGGGGAGCTGATCTTTAGTATGTTTTTGAGAATACCATGATGCTTTATATAGAAATTACAGAAGGTTCTGCATGAAAAATGCAGATGGAGTGAAAACTCGAACATGTTTGTCTGTGTGCTTGGTCTGACTTTCATGCTTCAGAAACTTGATATGTTAGATTATGTTTTAATGTTATTTCTGGATTATGTTAATTTTCACTTTTTGCTGGTAACCTTCAAATATAAATAATTGCAAGCATAGATTATTGCTGGAAAAGTTGACGCATGGGCTTGTTTCTGCTGTTTTTGCAGGGCTTCAAGAATATGTTGAGGCAGTTTCGTTTCAGTATTTTATCAAAACACGATCTCTGATCAGTGTTGAAGAGATCAACAAACAACTAATATTTACAGCAGAAGACAGAGAAGAAACAACAAACATGGTAAAAGTTTTTCTTTCTTTTCAAACATCTTTCTGGGATGGAAATGCAACAAGAAGGATTAGTCACGTTTTTGGCATCTGATTAAATAAGTCCAGTTAGTGGAGTGGGATTAGGTGGACATGGGTTTTGACTTACTTGTTCAAAACATGCCTTTTATTCTGATAAGTAGTAAACTAAATCCGTGGGATACAAGTTTATAAATTTCATATCCTTTTTATTCGGAGCAAACTGAACTCTTTCTGATACGGCAAAAGATCCAGGACAATGAAATACTAGCTATCAAGTGTAGCAGAGTGATTTTTAGTGCCTGGGGCTGTCTCTAAGACCTTCTGGTGTATAGTGGTCTTGCAGAAGCTGGAGGACACAAACAAATCTGAGGCAGGATGAACTCCATGACTGAAATCTTATTGCTGGTATTGAACTAGTCACTAGAGGCACTGTATTTGCCTTGTGCATATGTTTTAGCTGCATCATTTGTAACTCTACTGGAGCTAATTTCTTTTAGAGGACAAGCTGGTGTCCCATCATACCTTAGCCCTAATACCACGTCTGCTGTTTCTTGACTTGCCTGTACTCCTACCCTGGCCTAAATGGCTCACAGGGACAAACTAATGTCACCAAGCACAATAAACTGTTTGCAGTTTGATTGTTGACAGAGGGCAGCAGTGATTTGGTAGCAATCTACAGAAGCGCACAAGCAGTTGAGGTGCAATGTACAGTAATGCTGCTTTACATGAATTCCTGAGTTTGCTTCTGCTGAAGAGATTCTGCTGGAAAGTATTTCTCATTCATTCTTTATTCTCTTGGTATTTGCAGAGAAGCCTGATTTTTAGCTTAAATACATTTGTTTTTACCAGAGGTAACAATTGTGAAGTTGTTAACCCCAGCATGCACATCTCTGACCAGATCTGTCAATTTGGGTAGATAGCATATTAGGGGAACAAGTGAACAGAAAGACATCTGCATTGTCTCCCATGTTATCAATATTCTGGCAATAAAAAATATTGGAAACTTGGAGCAAACTTGTAACTTTGTAATGGGTTTGCTTCATGAAAATTTTTGTTTGTTATTTTAATAAGCTCAGTTAATATAAAAGAGATATGAGAATACTATGGCTACTTGTAGAGAACAAATTTTGAAATTCAAGATACTACTATGAAATTATATTACTTGTTTTCATAATGCAGACTATTTTTGAATGATTTGCTAACTTTGGACTATTTAGGAAAAAAATCTATCAAGCTGAGATCTGTCAGGTGAAAGAAAACCCCAAACAACTGCAAATAAATGTTGCTACAAAGATGTGATAATTCTGTTTGCAAATGAGATGGTAGAGTTAGGGTATGTTTATCATACTTGCTAAATTGAAAATGACATCTCAAGTAGAAATTACCTTCTTATATGGAAGGAGATTAGTACTTCTGAAATTAGACCATGTGGAAGTGCCATGCAGTTTAATTTTCCAGAATGTTTTAAATTTCCAGTTATGTTAGATGAGTTAGCGTGTATAGTTGAACCATTACAGATGGCTTTCTCACACTTTTCTGTACTGGACTTTTCTTCCATTCTGTCCCCAGATCTCCAATTCCCATGATAAACAAGCCCATACGTGGAGCCTGAAGGTAACCCCTGTGGACTACCTGCTGGGAGTGGCCGATCTGACGGGAGAGCTGATGCGGCTGTGCATCGGCAGCGTTGGGAACGGGGACATAGACACACCCTTCGAACTGAGCCAGTTCTTGCGTCAGATTTACGATGGGTTCACTTTCATTGGCAACACGGGACCTTACGAAGTCTCCAAGAAGCTCTATACCTTGAAACAGAGTCTGGCAAAAGTAGAGAATGCCTGCTACACATTAAAGGTACGGGGATCTGAAATCCCAAAGCACATGTTGGCTGATGTGTTCTCCACCAAAACGGAATTGATTGACCAAGAAGAGGGGCTTCCTTAAAATCAGGAAGCTCTTGCTACTCAGAAGAGGACATAAGAGAAACCTCTCTAGTTATGGTTTGTGGGGTTTTGACCCTTCTCAAAGCTTTTTAGGTAGAGACATTTTTGTTTTATCTATGAGAAGGCTGTTTGCAGTGGTAATTTGTAACCAAAAATACTTTTTATGATGTGCAAGAGAAGAAATGTTTGACTTTGGCCTCTTGCTATGGAATTTCCTGTATTGCTCCATTGTATCTTCTTTCAGATTGACCAAAATTTCTACTGCACTCTAGTCCAGTGACTGTCATTTTTGTGACCTCAAACTATTGTTGGTACAAGTTTTCATCAAGCACAGCAGTGGGAAAAAAATGGCCAGGTGTTCTTATTTAGCATTATCCATAGGTTTCTGCTGACGTATTTTCTGAGTATTTGGGTTCTGTACTCTTATCACACTTACAACAATGCACCTGTGCGTAAGTACATCCCTTGACTTGAGACTGGGTTGGTCTCAACAGTGCCATGTAATTCAAGTTTTCTCTGATTAGTAATTTAAACTATGAAATTAAGTCAACTTTTTGCCAATTGATAATGAAGCTAATTGCACCAGGTAAATACTACTGTCGCCTGTTATTTTGGGTCTCTGTTAAAACTGAGCTCCATTTGAGCTCCATTTGGTATTTCACAGTTTTGAGATGAGCTAGGAAATCCACAGAAAATAATTGTGGAAGTATAGTTTTACATTTTTTGTAATACAGTTTAATGCAGAATCTGACATATTTCTGTTCGTAGACACTCTTTTGTCTATAAACAATGGTTTGTCATACTAAGTATGTAATTTGGTGTTAGGACAAGCAGTTTTTGGCCAGAACGAATGTGTTGCAATGCTGGAAGTCTATTCTTCATTGTTTGTACTGCCCTGAGGACCTCCAGTGGGATTGAACTGGTATAAGTGGAAAAGGGCTAGCTAAGCTTTAAATATATGTTAGCAGGAACTATATCATGTGCATGTTCCTGTGGAAAGGAAATTGCAAACAGAAGTAAGGCAGGCATTCTGGTTTTTGCATTTATCTTTGAGGGGGGTATGTCACTGTTGGCAAAAAATCAGGGCTTTATGCTGGTGTCTGAAGTTATGAAAGTCTGATAATGTACATAATGCTAAAGGAAAACAGATAAAACAACGTGATCTCTAGACTCCAGGAAATAGGCCTCCCAACTGCAATTGAAAATACTGCATGTTTTTTATTTCTACTTCCATATGCAGTGATACTGCCAATACTTTTCCCATGAGCATGTCCTGAGTAGCTGGAATCATCTGACATATGGATAGGAATGGGTAAATACATTTCTGTCACATTTTTCCATTGTTTCCACATAAAGTAGTATGGAGTGGATTGAACAAGGGGTGGCATTTTTCCTATTGTTTAATACTATTTTTTACAATAAATTCTGAAAAGTAGTCACTGTCTCTATGTTGGTCCTTTTGCATGTCAGTCCAAGTGGTAAATTACAGTGCAAGTTTCCCACCGTGAAGGACATCACTTGGAAGTTTTGCTCCATTCCTATATTCATACTTCCATGGGCACTTTCTAAAGCTGATTTTTTTTTTCTCCCTTAACTTTATTCTTTGGTGTCTAAAAACTAGTTAGGATAGAAACTTCACGTGAATCTTTTGAATGAAAAAAAAATGCAAAGGATTCAGATGACAAAGCAAGTATATCCCTGGGACAAATCTGCAACAGTACCCATGTTTCTACATCTCACCTTTGTTTTCTGGATCTTTTTTTCCCTGATGAGAGGAGGGGGAAGAAAGGAGGCTAGTTGCTAAAAAGGAATAGTTTTGGGGTGTCACCCTCTCCCTGAGATGTGTACATCTAGCATTTCAGTTGGTGCAGCTACAGTGCAGTTGTGCCTCTTTTGGCACACTAAATTTACTGCAAGTCATTGCTTGTTTAGTGTAAGTGTGTGAAGTGAAAGCAGATACTGTTAGACATAGTGTGTGATATTAAAAGAGGTCTGTCTCTTGTCTGTCCTAGCAGCTATCGGGGGAATTAAAAAATGTTCATGGCACAGTTTGAAATGGGTTGAAATGAATTTCAGCACACTGGACTGCTTGGCTCAGTGACATTCTGCCTCTAGCCATGGAATGAGTGCACAGTGGCCACCACTTTAGTCAGCTCCTGCTTTTATACAGTCATTCATTACTTTAAAACTTCAGATGTCTAAAAAGAATACTTCCCCCCCCAGCAATGTTTAGAAGTAGATGTTCTTTCAACAAGTACATACTGGTTTTAATGATTTTAAGATTTAAATTTTTGTTAAGGCAAGAGAAATGTTTTTAATGGCAGACATGATTTCTAAACTTCAGGCTGCCTGCCCATAATCAAAAGCTGTAAATAATTTCTAATAAGGAGCAAAGTGTATGTGTGGTGTATTAAAACACCAGTACAGATGGGAAGTAGCTAATGGCCTGAAAACCTCCTGCTCAAGGAAATATTCTCCCCAAAAAACAATTGCACTGTAGCTATTTGAAAAGTGACAGACATTTATTAGCAAAACAAGCTGCTAAACAAGCAATGGCAATTTTCCCATTTCTTATCCCATTGCTCTATGGAGCTATTGATAGGCTTGGTCTGCAGCCAGAACAGGACTACGTCATAGCAGATGTTTCACAAGGGCAGCTCTGCATGCTAAAAATCATCTCCCTTTCTGGACTCTCCTTTCTCAGAAATGATTTTTCTTTACAGGTTCACTTTTCCCCTTGACTGTTAATTTTCAGTGAGGAAAAATGCACGCGCATTTAGCTTTCCAGAACTGCCAGAGAAGTTATGCAAGAGAAACTTCCTGTTGACAAGACACATGTGTCTGTGTACTTAAACTCCTGCTTACTTGGATGTCCAGTGAGTTTATTGAAGATTGAAAGAAAAAGAAAGAAAACAAACTGCACCTTTTATAATATTTAACATATTAGGTGCTTTATAGAATCCAGACTAGATTCTGGCACTGCCCTCAAAGAGTTTGCAGTTTAAGAGTTAGGCAAAAGGTTAGCCAAGACAAACAAAAGGAAGATGGTAGAAAGGGGAGGGGTAAAGTGACAGGATTGTTACCAGAAGACTGTGAGTAGTAGGTTGGTTTACCACTTCCTACTTGGAAAAGAAACTTGTCCAAACTTACAGAATTCTGCAGTGTGACAGTAAAGGGTTAGTTGGGAAGGGTGAAGGCAGTGAAGAGGCAAAATGGAAGGAAGTGAGGTAGAGACAAAGGGGGGAAGAGTGGCAAGGAGTGGGACAGCATGGAGGAAGAGCAGGCTGAGCCACAGGGCAGCGGGTGCACATGCAGGGAGGGTGGGACTGGGGAGGACGTGGGACAGGAAGATAACCCTGCAAAAAGTTGGAAAAAACACTTTTAAACCAAGTGACTCAGCTATAAGAGAGACTTGGAGTTGACCAGAGGAACTGAATTTAAAATTACCACAAGGTCCCCAATGCATTGATAGCCTTGGGCCATAAATAAGGGAAACTTGATTTCCTGAGCAGCTGAAAACCTGCAGGTCCTTGACTGAACAGGGTTTGCAGGCTTCCAGTCATGTCACAAATCAACAAACTCTCAGTTCCCATATGACCCAACTTCCCATTCATGTTACCTTCACTCCCACACTGGTAGCCACGAACCTTGATATTTGAATTGTCATCATCTGCTGCTGTTAGAGACACGGTTAGATACAGTTTTTAACATAAAGGAATGCTTACGGTGACCACAGTTTCCCCTTGTGTGCTGTTTACGTGTCCATTTCGCTGGCATTGCTGCTTCAAACCCCTCTCTGTTTCTTCCCTTTCTTTACTTATCCTTTCTCAGGCTGTACTGTTCTTTTGAGCCATGGCCTATGTCCGTCCCATGGGTCAGTCCTTTCCATGTTTAGCTGGAATCCTGGGGTAAAGTGTGTCCATGCAGGAAGAGGAATCGATCGGTTTCTTAGGTACGGTTGTCTGCTTGCACCTCCAAATTTGGGAGTAGTGCTCTGACTCTGAGGGGAGAGGTCTGGTATTCCTGCATTCAGATAAGGCCTGGTGCATATGTCCTATGGCAGCCATGGTGCCATGTGTCAGGATGGGTGGGTGGGCAGGCAGATCTCATGTTGCTTTTGCAGGTGAGCAAAACTCGGTTATTCTGAGGTTTGCAATCATCACGAGCCAAGGAAAATTGCCTACAAACATGAAAGAAGTTTCTTCTCCAGTTCTGAGGAAGGTTGTCTTTGAGAAGTATGATTTCCCCAAATTCTACCTCTTTTTACCTCACCCATCACCCCTTTGAAAGGCCTATTTGCTGAATGTAGCAGAAGAGACTTGCTGATGACTTCTTCTGGAGCCAGTCGGTGCCTCCCTGAACGCTGGCCAAAAGTGATGCGATGGTTTTTCTCAGCTCCTCCCACAGGCCAGGCAGGCTGGGGGCTGAACTCCGAGCCTCCGCTGTTGGATTTTGAAGACCAGTGACATGTGGGTTCATCCTCTCTTGTTTTCTTGTCATGCAGATGTTCATTCCTCCTAAAGAAAGACTGTTGTGTGTGCTGTACTCCTGCACTGCCACAAAAGGTCAGATGACTTCTTGAGCCCATTATAAACTGTTTCTTGGCTACAAAAGCAGTGCAGATTTTGGGGTACATCTAGCTTTGGGCACTTCTCCCATAGCTCTGAGCTTTCCTGCAGGTTTGCAAGTCCTTTTTAATCCAGAAGGGTCCTACTAGTTCCATTAAATTCTTACTTAAGGTCATCTCCTCTGATGACCCCAGCAAGAGAAGCTGAACATACTGATTGGGAAATTGCCCAGGTTTTTGTTAAAATGAGCCTTTTCATGCTCAGGGACAGACACCAGGCTGGCAAAGGATGTACTTGAATAGTCAGTTCTGGGAGTTTGAATGTCATTGGGAATATTAAGTCCTAGGAGTATTCTTTTAGGAGGGAGTGGGAGTTGTTTCTCACCTTGCAGCAAGGGCAATTGGTAGGTGTGTTTTACTTTGCACCTTATGCCTGGAAGTAAAGGTGACAGGCAGCAGATGCTGCGGCTGTGGGGGAAGATGAGTAAGACGAGGCCATAAATCAGTAAATCAGCCAGGAGTCTGCAATAAGACATGACTATTTAACCTCCAGCCCTGCTCCCACCAATGCGAGCCTGAGCTCCTTCTACTGAGAGCCAGCCAAGGTCAGAAGCTGCACCCCCAAAATGCCACGGTCACTCGCATGTGCGTGTCTGTGACCTGCCACAGGCCTGCATTTACATGTGCCCAGTGAGCAGGGGATGATGTTAGAAACACTAATGTAGAACCTCCTGCTCACGTTCATAAAGTCTTGATGCCTGTTTTTTTATATTTATTATTTTATTTATGGTTTCTATATCTTTGGTGGAGGGCAAGAAGAAGAGGGAAGGGCACTGGCAGGATGTGTTCTAACACCTGTTTCCCTTGCCTCCTTCCCAAGCCTTTTTTCCAGCTTCTTCAGCATAGCCTCTGCCTGTGATGGCTCCTGGTTGATGGGCTGTTGGAGAAATGTTGCTTTGCAGGAGCAAAAAAGCCCAACCTTAAGAGGATCTATGCTCATTTCAACTTATCAGGAAAAGCAGGGCAGCTATAAACCTTCAATTTATTTGAGATCCATCCTATAACTCCCTGGGCCTGCCTTCTTACTAGAAGGATGAGTATTTGTCAGTTACTGGAGAATGTATCATTTTTCTGCCACCTAGTGTCCAGCCTTTGGAGAGCTCAAGCTTTTGGCTGTGAGTTACAAGTTAGTTATTGTTTTCTCTTTAAGTGCTTTTAAACACAATTAGTGGTGTGGTGTAAATTTCATTTTTAGACTGAGGTAGGTCTCTGGTAGTAGTATCTTTTACTGTCTGCATACTCTACTATTTGGAAATCTGGGGAATACCAGAAAATAGCATATTTTTATTTTATATCTCATCATATGTGCATATGGTGTTTTGAAGACAGATAAATAAAAAAAAACATGAGAAACTTTGACCAGGTGTGTTCTTGCAGATTTGTGAATTATTTGAACTATTGTTATTATTTGAAGTAGTACATTGAAGGAGTCTAAAAGGATTTCAAGTTCGGTCCTAAATTCCTTAATTTATGTTCTAACCATGCTACCTGTACAAGAAAATGCAAACCTTTTCAAGCTGTTGAACTCCTGGTATAAAATCAAATGCTCCTGCATGTGTGAATGTGCCTGTGTGCTTTCCTGCCCTGACTGCTGTTGTCACAGAAACCCCTCAGGTAGAAACACGGAAGGCTCCAAACCCACTGTGTGTCTGCAGGATAAAAGAAGTGGCTGTGCTGTGGTCTCTGAACAGAGGGGGCTGGCCTTGGTGCTTAGGCCCTGGGACATTGCCCAGTTAATGCCAAAGATGATTTGGTCCCTTGTGTTGTCCTGGGCCTTTGTCTCTCCCTTGCACTGTGCTGCTCAGGGGTGTCCCAGGCCAGGAGAGATGTGGCATGCACCACAGCAGAGGGATGATGAAGCATCAGGCTTTTAAAGGGGGGAATACAGCCATAGTCATCACTTGGGTTGGCCTAGTGGAAAGGCATTAATGACAATCACTTCCAAAACTGCATGAATAGACTTAGAAATGGTGGCACTGTCACCCTGGAGATTCTTCTTCTAAAGGTCATTCAAGGGTAATTTTAGATCCTTCTCCTACAGGCTACCTTTCACAGGATACCCACTCTGGGACTGAAAGCCAGAGAACAGCATAGGTCTGTTCTTACACCCACAGTTCCTGCCTGTCCTGTACCCAGCTCCAGGAGGGAGGGCTGGCACACTGGAAAAGATCAGGAGAGGCTGGTGTATCTGGACATGTGGCTGTAGACATCTGTTCCTACCCAGGCATTCTGCAGTACAAAATGAGCCCTGTTTTATGTTATAATGTCACAGTCATATCTAAGCATCTTTGGCTTTTTGTAGCTTAGCTGGGGGCCAGATTCCTCATTAATGTAAACTGCTTTTTGGATTACAGCCATGGGAGGAAGGAGATGCTGGTTTGTTTTAGAGCAGTTCCTTTGCCTCTGGAAGATCACAGGTTTCAGAGGGATTTCCGTCTTTTTCTGCCACAGCTTAACAGGGATTTCATTTGTGAACCTCTGAATGCTCAGGACCTAACATGGACATGTATAAAGGTCAGAGACAGTTTGAGTCCTCTCAGTCTTTATGATAACCTCCAGTGGGATTCCAGCTGGTGTCTTCAGTAAAGAGTTTGAAATCCCCAGTTTCAGCAGGGAAGGTAGTGTCATCCCTAAGCTGCTGAAAGTCAGCAGCTACATCCTGCAGCTTCGCCTGAGGTCAAAGCTCAAAGCTCTCCCTGAGGTCACCAGGAGCTCTCGGAGCTGAGCTTGATGCTCCCCCTGGGCAGCAGGAAAACTCAAGAGACAGGCAGCTATGAAGGTGTCTCTGAAACTTGGCAGCCCTTCCCTGGCCTGCCTGTGGCTCTGCTTTTCTGAATCTCATTTCTTTTGCACATTTTACTATAGGGTGTTACCATGGATGTTTGCTGATGCAGCTCCTGAAAATGGGATAACATACATGAGTACGTACTTGGATTTTTGCCTTATTTCCTGTGCACTTCCCTCCCACTGCCCTGTGCATGCATATGGTGCATACACATAAAGATGTGGAATAGAAGGTGAGCTGTGAAGTGAAAAAGTTTGCTCACAGTGAGATATCTACTTTAGTAGGCAACAGGTGACTAAAAAATGGGCAGAAGAGCAATATGGACCTGCAGATTGACAGGATGGGGAAACAGACTGAGTGTAGGTAGAAACAATACACAGGGGAAAAAAATCCCCATATACCCCCTTCAAAATACTGGGATTTTTTTCCAGGAAAATATCAATTCAATGATTGTCAATAAGCAAAAAAAAAAAAAAACCAACCAAAAAAAAAAACCAAAAAAAAACCCCCACCAACCCTCCCCCCCAAAAAAAAACCCCAACAAAAAAACCCAAACAAACAAAAATAAACCCAAAAAAACCCAACCCCTCAAAAAAAAAAAACCCCAAACAGTCTTATGTTAGGTATTTTGAGGACTAGGAATAAAAGCAAGGACATGCTGTGTAAATGTGTATGAATCCCTGGGCCACCTGCTTTTGAGTGTGACTCTGATCCTGTATCTCAAAAAGGATATAGCAGAACTGGAAAAGGTCCAGAGAAAGGCAGAAAGGATGACTAAAGGTAGGGAATAGTTTCTCTATGAAAGGAAGCTGCAAGTCCAGTGGGCTGGATAGGGAGGGTTTAATAGAGGCCTACAGAGTTACATGTGCCATAAAGATGGATATGGACCAACCACTCACTGTCTCTGCCAAAAGAAGAATGTGACACCATCAACTGGAGCTGGCCATAGCCTGACTCAGAGCAAGCACCAGGAGCTGTGCCTTGCACAGTGGATGGAGACCTGGGGAACCCTTCACATGTGGATGCTGTGTGGGCCAAAAACTGGAGCGGTCACAAAGTGGGGCTGGGCAAGCCCTTGGAGAGCAAGAGCCACTGCAGGCTACTGACTCAACAAACCCAACTGAGCTGAGGAACCCCCTGAGAGCCCTTTGGGGCCAGGCTCCTTGCAGGTGAGGGCTGTGTTTGGCTGTAGGGTGGCCCTGCTGAGAGCTTTGCCCCCTTCCCTCAGCTTGAGCAAGCTCTGGACAGCCCCTGCAGGGGCTGAGCACTGCACCCAAGACCTGCACACTCCAGGGGAACAGCCTGTACCCTGGCCAGCTGCTGCTGCTGGTGTTTTCCTCCTTGTCTGCCAGCAGAAGGGTGCAAGAAATCTCTGGAGAGGAGACCTGGTCTCCTGCCCAGGCAGCTGCAAACACTGGGAAGGAGGACGTTGTCAAAAAGGGCTGTCTGTACTTACACTCTCATTTTTTCCAGCACTGGAGAATAGAGTTAAACAAGGTTTCCTGGGCTGTTGAAGCTGAATGTTTTCTACAAGACAAGCCATGTCTTAAACCTTTCCCTTAAAGCTCCCATAGGGGACTGGTTGTGTTTGTCATGTAGGGTTCAGGGCTGGGAAGAGGACAGGGTGAGGGTGGCCACAGCTCCCAAACACAACAGGGCACGGCCCAGAGAAGCAGTGGGGATCCAGGCTGTGCATGTAACAGGACAGACTGTTGGAGAGGATAGATAAATATAATTATTCATAAATAATACAGCCAGGATGAGAACAGTCCTCTCTGCTAGCTGGACAATGCCCTTGCCTAGGGATGGGTCCAGGGGTCAAGTGGATTTTCCATCTCACCCCCCAAAACGTATGGTTCACACCGCACCTGTAACCCTCCCCTAAAACATCAAGTGCCTGTAACCCCATTGGCCCAAGCCTTGTTCCAGCCCACCTTGAAGCCCCCTGATAAGGGGCCTCCGAGGGGCCACACACTCTCTTGGAACTTCCCCTCTCTTGGAACTTCCGCTCTCCTAGAGCATCCTTTTATCTCTCCCCTCCCCCATCCCTTCAAGCCCTGCCATGTGCTACGTCTGGCAGCTTGAGGCAGGACCTTTCTCCATCCCTAATAAACCTTATTCCCTAAGAGCAGCCTTCAGAGATCTCTTGTCTCCATTCATCTATACCATCCTGGAGCAGGCAGCGCTCCCTACAAGAGACCACTTGGGCACCTCAACTCAAAGCTGCTGCTGGATGTGCTTCAGACACAGCTCTAGGGTGCAAAAAGAACCATGGCAGCATCTCCCCAGCTTGACCTGAGCTCCTGCCTTGCCACAAAACTTACACTGCCTGAGCTAATCCAGGTTTTGATGTCGATGTTCTTAAATTGTTTGTCTCTGTTTGCAACAGGCTTGTATTGATTTAGGTTAATTCGGTTACCCAAAAAAAAAGGGTTGTGCTGATTGCTCTAAATGGATTAAATAGTGATTTTAGTTAAACTGATGGCAGGCTTGTGTGTAGACAGGGCCTGGAGCTTTGTAAGCTAATGACTTGGCAGTAATGCAATGGTTTTTTTTAGACAGCTGAGACCAAGCTGTTATTTTAAATACAAGACCATAAGCGTTACTATTCTAGTAAACGGTCCCTAAATGTGATAGTTTTCCACTAATTTGTGTTCCTTCTGAATCCTGACTGATATCTTTGCTAACTCTCACTTTCCTGATAATAATTTGGCAAGTACCTTTATTCCAAGTGGACTTTGCATTAAATGCAAGTGCAAAACATGGAAAATTTCCAATTTTTGGCAAAAGTTTCTGATTTCTGTTTACTTTACCAGCCAGCTTTTTTTTTAAATTTTTTTTTTCCCCTTAGTCAATGGAAAAAGGTTTGTCCTCTTTTTTAATAAGCACTCATGTAGAAGAAAAATGGAAAGGAGCCTAGCTCCTGCCAAAAGCAGGGACCTTTCTCCACAAGGAAGGACAGGTCCAGAAGCAGCCACTGCTCAATTTTTCCACTCGAAAAAATACAAGGCTGAGATCACAGTAAAATCAAAGAGGGGTTTGGGTTGGAAGGGACCTTAGCTCTTGGGCATTACATATTTTGTGCCCATATCATTTCAATGGGAAGAAATCACTGTATCTGCATAAAGTCTTTCCTGCCTGCCTCTGAACCTCACCAGTTGAACTTCTGCCAAGTGAATCTGCCTTCACAGGTCTTCTCCACCAAATTGCAAATCCCATTTTGATTCATCTGCTTCCCCTCTGATTTTTTATCTTCAGGTTGGGACTGAAATTAGAAAAGAACATGACTCCAGACAAATGAGTCACTAAGCCTTGGTGAACTCTGATCTACAAGGAAGTACTGTATAGAGGTCTGAGATACTGAATAAGCCTTAGCTCAGGAAACAACAGTCCAACAGGTAGGCTGTGATCCTTTCCTGTCTCAGGCAGGTATGTGGAAGCAGAAAGTTGATGGCAAGACTGAGGGGAGACTTTGTGTCTCAAAGGACAAAGAGAGCAGCAGAAAGGAAAAGCTCAGTGTTACCAACTACCAACTGGACAGCAGCTGGAGACCACAAATCTGAATTATCCTGAGAAATAGGTACATGGAAACCCAGCCTGCACTAAGACATTTTTGGCAGATGTTTCTATACCACTAGTGCCCATTGGATCCTGGACTATTTTCTGCATTCCTGGATTCTGAAAATTGGATCCCAGTAACTTGGAGCACAGTAGAAGTGAAGCTGTGGGAGAGGCACGTGACACAAATCGGGCACATCAGGGGCAAGAGCACTTATGGAGGAGCTGAGTTACCCAGAAAGGGTAACAGATTGTTTTTCCAAGACAAGACAAAGACATCGAGGGGATCAGCACTGTAAAAGTGAGTGGGTTGTGTGTGTCTCAGCTGCAGCATCTAGCTGGGGGATGGCGGTCAGGAAGGGGCAGGGAAGGGCCAAAGCACAGCCACGAGGCAGGTCCAAGCCATAACTTGCAGTGTGCTTGTAAGCCTGTGGTAATAAGCTGTGGAAGCCATCTTCATCCTCAGTGACCACCTCACCAGAGCAACCTGCCAGTGGATGAATGTCCTTTGTATGTGGCTCTAAGCCCCACTGAGCAAGGCTCAGGGGATGATCACTGAGACATCTTATTCAAGGCTGGAGGCTTGAGAGTTGAGATATTTGTCAAATAGAAATTACAGATCATATTCCTGCCTTGAACACCTGAAATGCAGGTGAACAAATCTTAATCAAACTGGCCAAAACATTTGCACAGAGTTGATGGGGCAGCTAGACTGAGAACAAGGCCATTTATCCCTTCCTCCCATTTGCCATCTGGTGGTGTCTGAGAGCTCCAGAAGACAGCTCCAAAGCTGTTCCAGGCTCACAGCAAAAAAAGCTGCCCATGAGGGATGGATGCCCAGCCCTGGAACACAGCCCTCCCTGGGCTATGAGTCGTAAAATAAACTCTCAGATCACAACGGCTGGCTTTGCTACAAAAGACTACAAAGCTCACAATGAGTAAAAGAATATCCTACAAAATCCTTCTTCAGACTTCCCTGAGCCTCTTCCATGAAACAATTAGTGGATGCTCTTGTTTTGAACTCTGTGACTCACTCCTGTAATTCAGTTGTGGCCTGTGATCGCTCAGTCACTTAATTCGTGGTGGGGAAACAGGCAGTTGTGGGAATTTCCTCTGTGCCCCCCTGGGCCTCTCGTGGCAGCTCTGGGCACACTGGAGCCTGGATGCTCGCTTCCCAGATGTGCAGGCCCCCTCAGGAATGCTTCCTCACAGCACCAACTGGTGAACAGGAAGGTTTCTCAAGGAGAAAACACATCTCACTGTTTTACTGTACTTAATCCAGCTTCAAGGGTGGTCCTGTTATCAATGGTCTAAATAGTGAAGTTGTGGCTTGGATCTATCAGAGTTTTATTTGTAGTTTGGTGTCTTCACAGCAGGTACACATGTCTGCACAATTGTAAAAACCCTGTTAAAGATAATGGACTCTATCAAAGCAATTACACTGGCTAATGTCTCCCGCATTCTTTTCTATTAACCATACTTAACTTTGCCATTCAGCAGTACATTTACTGTTATGAACCAGTAAGTGACTTTTAACCACTGGATTTGTATTACATGCAGATTTGTGTAACTTTCCAAGCACATTGTAAGCATGAAAGACATTTAACAATTAAACCAAAAGTGTTTCCAGAGATTTCCAGTACACGTTGAATATATTTGAAGGCTTCTCTCTGCTTATGTTACCTTGGTCGTGCTGAGATAATTTGGGCAGCAGAGAAAGGAAAAAGCACTGAATAATTTGTCAACTATTTCACATCCAATAGAGAATTGAAAACAGAAAGCTGAAAAATTCTTCCTGCTGGTACCACACGTCAGAAACCCTGCCCCATGTCTGCTGAACAGTGCTGTATGTTTGTCACGAGGAAAAGACAATTGCCTTCTCTGGCTACTGACTACCAAGTGCTAAATTTCTGCTGTTACCAGGAATGGCAGAAGGGGCCATCACAGAGTGACCCTGGCAGAGCAAACTGCAGTGTCCTTCATGCAGGACTCCCTCCAGGCCCTGGAGGTGGCTGAGCCAGTCACTCTGGTGACCTCAGGCAATTGCTGTTCCTCTGCCAAGGCACAGGGATGAGCTTCTCCTTGGGATACTCGGGCTTGTCACTCGTGTGCTTTTGACTTTCCTCTGCGTGACCTCTCAGACACTTTTAGCCCCGTAGTCTCTTTGTTATTTCCCTTTGGCAGCTGCTTTCAGTCTTACAGCTCATGTTCATTGCTTTCTATTTCTTCCCTTTTTTCTCTTTTGCCTTCCCTATTCCTCTTAATTTTCCTTTTTGCTTTCTGCCAAACCAAATGCACCACTCTCTCCTTTTCTAGTTATCTTTCCCACGGGCTGAATCAAAGCAGTTCTGTTTGAGTGACCATTTCTATAGCCCAGAGTTATCTCCTAGAGTGTGGGATGCTAAGCTGAGGAAGGTGACCTTCCTTGGTTCCCTCTGCAGTCAGCTGGAAGACATGGGAGCCTCCAGAAGGTGACTCAGGTCTTGAGGCTGTCATAAGACCTTGTGAAGACTGATGTCATCCCATGAGCTGCCAGTAAGACTGACAAACATCCTAACTTACAAGCTTTGAATTGGGGACCCAATTTTATTTAGTACAAATCCAGCTTTTGCAGAGTTTAGCACATGTCAGATGGATGAGAAGCATAAATCAGGGGATCTTCCCTCCAACCAACATTGTCCTCCCAGGTGCCAGATTCCTGCCCACAGCCTGGCAGCTAGGAGAAGTGGCATCTGCAGCACAGCAGCTGACAGAGCTTTGCAACAACTTTCCCACATCCCAGAGTCCCATCTCTGCTGTAGACAAAGCATTTGGTCCAACTTCAAAAAGCCAAGCAAGAACTTTTGCTCCGGTTCCTTTTTTCGATTTAAAATAAATATCATGCAAGGAATAAGGAAATAAAAGTGAAAGAGGAAACAAAACTTTCATTCTCACACAGACATTTAAAAGCAGGCATCTGCACAGTTTCCATGACTTTCATTTTACCAGGAGAATGTTTCCCAGGAGCTAACTTCAACATTTTGAATGGAGCCACATTTAGCTTTTTCCACAGCAAATCACACAGGAGCCATGAACTGCAAATGCAGCCTTATCTCCATCCAGACATCTGTTCCCAAAGAGAATTTTCCAGTTTTCTGTGATCAGGCCAAGAAAATATGAGTGATATTATAACCCTCCTAGGGCATGCTCTGTTGTATTCTGAGTTTGCTGACAAGCTGTTACATGGTCAGGGTCAGTTTTCTCTGTAGAAGTCTGGTCCTATGATCTATCAGTGAGATTTTGTCACTGGCTTCACTAGGATTTCCCCTCCAGTGCAATTGCAACTTGCTGATCCCAGAATAAAAAAAAATAGTTGAAGTGGTTTTCTCTCTCCCATTCCCTGTGCAACTGTGCCCTGCCTTCCCTTATAAACACTTGTGGGCACAGGAGGGATGACTACTTCCTTCATGATGTCCCTTGTCCCAGGGCAGGCTCAGCAGGACACTCTCCCTCACTTTATTCTTCTCTGCAGATCACTGGGGCAGGGAAAATTGGGTCCACACCCACCTGTTCTTAGGCCCAGATAGCTGTTTGGAGCATGCTGTGTTTATTTTTACTACTGACATAATAAAATGAGGTGATGGACAATTCCTTGGCCTTGTGTCTGACCAAGGCGGCTGCTACAGCTCACTCCCTGCCCCCTGAGTTGCAGCTGACCTGGTGCCTTTGATAATCAAATTTTCATTAGTCTGCTAAGCAAAATGCTGGCATTGAGCCACAGGCAAGTTGTAAAGCTGGCCGAATGATTGGAATAATAATTCATTCATATTGAATGTGGTCCATTTAAAGGTGGTGCTTATTTCCTGAATGGAAATTAATATCTTCTAAGGATTTGGTTTAGATTACTTCACTGCATGGTTTACTTCAGCCTTATAATTTTGCTCCTGATACGTAAAGTGGGTTCATAAGTAGAGTAGCAGAGGCTTGGCTGTGCTCAGAGATAGTGCTGTGCACTAATGTAAATTATAAATGTAGAGCTAGAAAATGTAACAAGCCCGGCTGGCAAACTTCCCTGTATTATCTCACAATAATTGTTTCCAGCCAGTAGAGATTTTTTCTATAGCAGAAGACAGGTTATTTATATTATATATTTAGCCTAAAACTGTAATAACATCCTCTGGCAAAAGTATTATCTGATGGTGTCTGAAGTGGAATCAGCTTTCCTCTTTTCAGGCATTAATAATTGAAACATTTGTGTCACCTCATGGCATTTCCTGAACTGGAGAAAAAAATGGGAATGACTTTTTAATTTGTATCGTTTACTTCTTAAAAAGTAGACAACCAGAATTTCCTAGAATTGTTACATGTGGCTTGTATCACCAACCAGAGAAATATTTCTTTTTACAATTCTGATCAGGCAGAGACAACAGTACCACCAGCAGGACTGGCTCCTGGCTTAGCAGCCAGGAAAATACCTGTGAACAGGCAAGGCAGGTGAAGGTCACGGAAGAGAGTAGAATTTTTCCCATTTTCTCAGAAATGCCTGGATGCCTGCTGCGTTGCCCATCTGCACATTCTCAGGCAAACCCTACAGGAGTGAGGATGTGGGCTTTCAATCACCAGATGGCAATCCTGCTTTAGTACCCCTTGGATTTCTGGCATGCAAGGGAACATGTTTTACATATTAGAACTTCCAATGCCGTGAATTTCTGTTTAATACATTATTTAAGTGATTCTTCATTTACAAAGCATGTTGGTATGAAAATGGGAGAAAATGGCCTTCCCCTCAATGGGACCCATTCAATCCACACATGAGAACAGATGTATACAATGGTCATTCTAAGATGACATGTTAAAGAAGTAATGTTTATTTAAATGAATGCTACAGCCAAATAATGACAACTTCAAATCCAAATACACATGTGCTGTGAAAAAACTTCCACTATAATTATGACAGCTCAATAGAAAGTAATTCTATATCCAGATGTAAAAAAAAATAATGCAGGAATGTTTGTTTACTTAGTGGCTGTAGTGTGGTGTTTCAGTCCCAGTTTGTGACAAGCAGTAGATAGTGAACAGTGTGAGAAATAAATTTGAGGAGATTTGGGATGATTAGTTCAGTAAAAAGGACAGTTGATGAGAAAAATATGTTTATTCTGCTTTTAAAATCACCGGTGTTCCTGCTTTTGTTTCTCATAGTTTTGTTCTTAGTTGATCTTCTGACATACAATTATGGCTGGTTCACACTACTATGAGTAAAATCCATTTTTAAAGCCTGAAGAACAGCAGCATGAATCCTCATCTTGTTTGCTAGTGATCAGATATCTCTAGGGAAACTTAGTTCTTTTCTTCAACTAATTTAAATTTATGGGAAGTCATTCAGCCAAAATAAACATTGAAAGGCTTAACTCTTTTGAATTATATACCACTGGATTAGGATTTCAAAAATTTTGAGTTATCCATAATATGTGATTATTAATCCCATAAATATTTTTAATTGAGTGATAATGAGCTATCAGCTTTACTCTTGTTTTGAAGCCTACCCTGACACCAGTTGAGTCACCTTTGGAACAAGATCAGAAAAAGATGCCAGGAAAGCCAAAGAGCTGCTCTGTTACAGTTGTATATGAATAATGAAACAGGTGATTCTAGAAAGTGAAATGCATTCACCTGTAACAAGAATCACAATAAAGCTTCATCTTTTTATTTTGGATTTATATGAGTTTGTTTTAAAAAGCTGATTAATTTTTTTTAACAAAATCATGGCTTAGCTGAAGTTTCTAGGAGTTCTGTGGTTTAATAACTGAGTCTGGTACTTCTACCTTTCACATTAGGCACCTTGATTTATTTTATTTCTCTATCTATTAGGAAAAATACCTTTATGCTAATCACATCACAAAGCCTATTCCAGATGTATTTTAAGTACCCACAGAATTAACTAAAGCACAAATTCAGAACATCTCATTTTGGATAGAGTATGATGGTACATCTAAACAAAGCACTGATTAAAGCCATGCAAAAGATTTTTGCTTCAGTTCTGTGGAAGACCTAAAAATACATATATTTAAAAGTTCTTTGCATATTTACCCAAAATACCCTGGGTTTTACTGGTTTTTGATGGAAAACAATCATTTGGTGATGAACTTCATCATTGAAAGTGAAATGAGTTCTTCTGATTTTGGACAATTGGGTGCTTCATCTCACTGCACTCTGCCAGCCCGTGCTGCTGTTCTGCACCAGCCACTCCTTCCCACCCTCCCACCTCACTGCAGCTGTCCCAGTCCATGCTGCAGCCATCCTTCAAAAGGTGCCCTGCAATGGTTCTTAAAGGGAAGGAGAGAGGATGGGAAGAATAACTGGAAAAAAAATCCGTATTAGAACATGAGTGTGATGTATTTTACTCTTCTGGTCTTAGATAGATGCCACAGTGCCATATGTGAGCCTAGCATAAAAGGATCAAGATGTCTTGATGCTAAAGAGATAAAAATAAATAAATATGACATGTCTGGGATTTCCTCATTTTTATGCTACGCAGTACCTTTTTATTTTAAATTTGATTTGAATTTGCAAGTAGCTGTTTTCCCTTCAGCAGCATGTTTTGATGAATACATCATTTACTACTGAAACAGAAAAGATCTCTGGTGAAGAAGTGATGGGGCAGAGAGGGAAAAACAAAGATGAATGCAAGAAGAAGAAAGGCAGAGTTTGCTGTTGAGCTGTGAGATGAACCAGAGGTCTCAAGGCACAGAGCTACAGGAAATCTGCTCTTTATGGCAGCAGGTGCAGGGGGGAGCGCTCATACCCTGATGTCAATTGGAAGTGAAGGTACCACACAAAGCATCAGCTATGTGTAGATAATGAGAAGCTGAGAAGCCAAGACAAGCAGTGGAAAACGAGTCAATTTGGAGCTTGCACAAGGGCTCAGGAAGTTGTTTGAGAAGGAAAGAGGCAGCAGCACTGCCTTCAGTACAGAGAGCATTTGTTAAAATTTGGTGCGGTTTCTGATGCAGCATGTAATGCTATAGCTTCACAGTTGCTTTTAAGTGAAGAAAAGTTTTTAGTGGGAAAAAAAAAGAGTTCCTAGTTCATTGTAGAGCCAATGAAACTCTTCTACCAGCACAAAGCAGGCAGTAGCATGGGGAAAGGGAAGGCAGGCACAACTGCAAAAGTAGTGGAGGGAGCAGGCAGCACAATTTCTTTTGGTAGCTCTGCCTGAATGTGCCATTATATGAAAAATGGAAATTAAGAAATAGCAACATTCTCCAGCTCCCTCCTGACTAATCTAAACTAGAAGACAGCATTATAGTATCCACTGTTAATATGCTCTATGGTGTCACTTCTTACACCATCTATCTCAATCTAAACACTTAATTACTGTCCTAAAGTGTGCATTAGGGCAAACTGGAGCAAGGTAGATTTCTTTACATCTCTGGATGTCTCACTATGACATTTGGATCAGACTTTGGGTTGTGGTTATAATTATGTTAGGGTACAATTAAAACAGCATTAAAACCCAAGGATACTATTCTCCCCTACTAGCATTTGCTTCAGAAGGGTATCTGCACCTTTTTCTCCAGTTATACTTAAAGTTCTCAGTAAAACTATCCTCCATCCCCCTGCAACTCCTTTCCACTGATGTGGCAATTGAATGATCATGGTTGTCGAAAAGCAGTTCCTTTCTGGATAAAGGAACAGAATGTCATGTTCTGTGTACACACTCACACATATTCACACCTACTCCTGCTTGTCGTCTGAGGTAATGAATTACAGTCTGCTGAGTATTCTATTGTGGTGGGACTTTTTTGTTACATATACACGCTGATGTGAGTACACACGAGATAAGGCAAGCTCACCTGAAGCAGAAGTGGTGAGGTTTGGGATAAACTTTAACTCTCCCAGTAGATTCAGAACAAATGCAAATAACTCACTAGCAGGGTTTTTTTTTCCTGAGTACATCTCATGCCCTGTTTCTTTTAAATATTTGTTTTGAGACTATGTACCTTTTGGTAGCTTTGTGATGACTAGTGTCTCTTGACCCCCTCCTGTTCACCATATAAGCATCTGAAACAAGTCTGCTGATGATGCTGAGTTACTTGAAGTAGCATGAACAAGAGCTGGATGCAAAGAACTTGGACCTCGTGAGGTTGCCTTGTGGGCAATCAAACCACAGATGAAATTCACTGTGTGAATTGAATCAGCACCTACCAGGAAGAAAAATTCCTAGCCTCTCATATAAGATGAAAAGCTCTGAAATTACCACCGCCACTGAGAAGGAAACTGTGGCACTAATTACATATCAGAAAACATCAGTTAAGTGTGTGGCTGCACTCAATCAAATGTTACAGACCATTTGTGAAGGAACATAGAACAGAACTGGAAGCATGAAGATGCCACTGCAGAAATCCATAGCAAACCTTACTTAGTCCCTTCACCCCAGAAAGCAGAAACAGAAAAAAATTATAGAGGGACTGTGTACTAGATCAGTCTGACTAGTTTAGCACTGCACAGTTTGGAAAATGGACTACATTATGAGTTAACACAGGAAATCATCGGAGGCACAGACGCTTTGGGAAAAAATATTTTTTCAAGCACAAAAATCCAGGAGCTCACAACGGCAGGGAGCCATAGCCAGGCTTAGAGTAAGAGCTGGTGCCTTGGGCAGCCCCTGACTCGTGGATGCTCTGTGGGCCAAAAGCTGAAGCAGGCTCAAGGTGGAGCTGGGCAAACCCTTGGAGAGCCTGGGAACCACAGCAGGCTACTGACTCAACAAACCTCACTGAGCTGAGGAACCCCCTGAGCACACATTGATCAGAGGAGGGTGGCACAGTCCAAAGGGGAAGTGCTGTGGGTGCTGTCTTGTTCCTCCTCTTCCTTGTTCCTGCTCTTGCTGAGAGAGCTGCCCTGGCTTTGAGCTGGGAGCAAGGCTGTGCTAGATGGGCCCTTTGTCTGCACCCACAGAGCTGCCTTTTACAACCAGTTTCTTTCTGAATGATGGGAACCAGCACTGACATCACCTGAATCAGATGCACTGCAGCAAGGCTGAAGGATGAAGAAGGATGGGTGGCTATTTTTGGCATGTAAGGCACAGCTGCTTGTTGTCTTCTCTCACAAGTCAGGAAGGGCACAGACTGGAGCAAGAGGTCAAAACTCTCTTAGCATGTCCTGTATTTCTTAGTTAATGGACTCAAACTAGAGAAAATCAGTATTATGACAGTTGTTATATAAACCCGGTTTTTTTAGCAGCTTTTCTGAATGTTGTGAAAACTTCCTTGTGTAGTTAACTTACAATTGCATTTCCTGCATCTGAGAAGGAAGAAGCATTCTTGAAGGCTAGGATGGATGGAGGCCGTCTGGAAAACATTGATTTCATGTACATGATTAATATGGTGGATATGATGATCTGTGAGTGAAGCAGGTACCACTTTAGCAAAGTTAATAAAAGCTGTAGTCAGTGGGTACTCATAAGCTTGTATAAAGCTCATAATTAAGAATAACAATAGAAATAAAACTGTCAGTAGAGAAATACCAGGGATAGCAAAAGATGATATATGTGTTAACTAGGGAGGAGAAGATACACTGGAAATGGTGGAGGACTAAACTTACCTAAATTACAAAACAGGAAAGGGGATTTTAGCAGAAATGCCTGTTATTACAATGATATGTAACAAGGAATTCTTTACCACTTCCCATGGGTGGGCAGGCAGGCATTCAGTCATCCCCAGGAAACCAAGGATACATCATGCATAACAGTGAATTTGGAAGAAAAATGCCATAAATTTGAATGTACTCTCTTCCTCCTCCTTCCCCCAACTGTTACTGTTGGGCATGACATCATGTGGACATATGGTTTGGAATATCCCTTGGGTTGTTGTCAGGGTGTCCCAGCTGTGTCCCTTCCCATCTTCTTGTATACCCCAGCCTGCTCACTGGCAGGGCAGTTCAAGAAGCAGTGTAAGCACTGCTCAGCTAAAACATCCCTGATTCTCGTCATTGCCTCTGTACCAACAAAACCCCATACATATATATATATAAAAGTTGGTACCTCTCAACAAAATGAAAAAGCTCTGTGACATAAATTATCTGGAGCCCTACAAAAACAGTGAAAATACATACATAATATTCACAATATCACACAATATTCTGAGTTGGAAGGGACCTACAAGGGTCATCAAGTCCAGCTTCTGGCCCTGCACAGGACAGTCCCAAGAATCACATCATGTGCCTGAGAGTGTTGTCCAAATGCTTCTTGAACTCTGTCATGCTGATGCTGTGACCACTTCCCTGGGGAGTCTGTTCCGGTGCCCAAAGACCCTCTTGGTGAAGAATTTTTTCCTAATATTCAGCCTAAACCTCCCCTGACACAACTTCAGGCCATTCCCTCATGTCCTGTCACTGTCACCACAGAGAAGAGATCAGTGCCTGTTCCTCCTCTTCCCCTCACAAGGGAGCTGTAGCTGCAGTGAGGTCTCCCTTCAGCCTCCTTTTCTCCAGGCTGAACAAAGTGTCCTCAGCCACTCCTCATATGTCTTCCCCTCAAGGACCTTCATCATCGTTGTTGCTCTCCTCTGGACACTCTCTAAGCATTTTATATCATTGTTTTATTGTAGTGCCCAGCACTCACACAAGACTGCTGGCTCATGTTCAACTTGTCATCAACCAGGACCTCCAGGTCCCTTTCCATGGCATTGCCTTCCAGCACCTAATTCCCCAGTCTGTCCATACATCCAGGGTTGCTCCATCCCAGGTGTGGAGTACAGCACTTTCCCTGGTTGAACTTCATATGGTTGGTGATTGCCCGGCCCTCTGATTTGTCACGGTCTCTCTGCAGGGCTTTCCAGCCTTCAAGGGAGTTGACAGCTCCTCCCAATTTTGGATCATCTGCAAACTTTTTTAGCATCCCTTTAAGTCCTGCTTGCAAGATGTTTATGGCTACTTCAAGCCAATGAATGCAATAATAACTGCACACATGCCTTGCTAAATTCAGTATCTGACATGCAAAGCAGTGCCAGAGTAGGGCTCACAGTCACATGATGGCTCTGAGACCAAGCAATGCCTAGTATGCCTAAACCTGAAAATAAATTCTTTTCCAAGAGTATGTTTGGTATAGAGTATATTTGGTACATATATTTGTTGTTATGCTGGGACCTGTGAGATGGAAGCCATATATTTTTATGTGTAGCATAGGTTGTGTCTTTCACTTGGAGTGAATAACCCAAGGTATGGGTGAGGGGCTGATGGAAAGAAACTCCATCTGAGCTCATGGAGAAGGACCTGAAGGTCCTGGTGGACAACAAGCTGTTCATGAGACATGCCCACACCCACATGGACAAGAAGACTGATGGAATCCTGGGATGCATTAGGAAGAATATTGCCAGCAGGTCAAGGGAGGGTATCCTGCCCCTCTAATGAGCCCTGGGGAGGCGCATCTGGAGTGTTGTGTCCAGTTCTGGGCTCCTCAGTACAAGAAAAACATGAAGCTCCTGGAGCATATCAGTGGAGGGATACAGAGATGAGTAAGGGACCGGAGCATCTCCCCTATGATGCTCCAGAGAGAGGCTGAGAGAGGCTGAGGGAGCTGAACCTGTTCAGCCTCAAGAGAGACAACAGAGAGGGGACAATTCATCCATGTTTTTAAGTATCTGAAGGGAGGGTGCCAAGAGGACAGAGCCAGGTTCTTCTCGGTGGTGCCGAGTGATAGGACAAGAAGCAATGGGCCGAAACCAAAGCACAGGAAATTCCACTTGAGTATCAGGAAGAACTACTTCACTCTGCGGGCACAGGAACAGATTGTGCGAAGACGTTGTGAAGTCTCCCTCACTGGGATACTCAAGAACCATCTGGACGCAATTCTGTGCCATGTTCTCTACGATGACCCTGCTTGAGCAGGGAGCCTGGACCGCTGTGGTCAGAATCTGACCGATTCTGTGATTCCCCGTTTCCTCTCCCGCCCATCTTTGCCCTGCGGGAACAGAGCCTGCACAGCCTGAGACCGCTGCGCGGGCGGGAGCCTGGAGGACCGGGCTCCCTGGGGCTGTGCGTGCGCCCAGCCGCGCCGCACCGCGCCGCGCCGCGCCGCCCTCCGGAGCCGGAGCCGGTCCCGCCCGCCGCCCTCTCCTTCCCCGGGGCGGCGGAGCTGCCTCGAGCCCGCCCCCGGCGGGGAGTGGCCGGGCCGGGGCCGCTTTCCGCCGGCTGCGGGCCGGGCGGGATGTGGCGGCCGCAGCCCGGGCCGGGCGGTACCGACAGGCGGCGCCGCGGCGGCGGCGGGGACGCGGCGGGCGCAGGTGAGCGGGGCCGGGCCCCGCGGGAGGCGGGAGGCGGCGGGGTCCGGCCGCCGAGCTCCGCAGGAGCCCCGGACGCGCGGGGCCGTGGGTGCCCCTGCCGGGGCCGGGCCGGCAGCGCTGCTCCCCGCTGCAGGGACCGCGCGGCTCGGCTGGATGCTGCCCCCGGGCTGGGAGCAGCAGCAGCAGCTCTGGGGAGTCGCCCTCGTGTTGGGTATGGGGAAAATGTACTGAAAATGTACTTTTTTTTTTTTTTTTAATCCTTCTCGGTAAAAAAACCAAAACAACAACCCGGATCTTTCATTTCACAGTCTGAAAGTTTTAGAATTTCTTTAGTTTTTTTTTTTTTTTTTAAATCTTTTAAGCCCCTGGTGGTGTTGGCCTTATTTCACAGTTAATGCAGTCTAAGAGAGGGTAAAATAAAGGGTCTTGTGACTTTGAGATAACGTAGCTATCGTTTTTTAACTCAAAAAATAAGATGCTTTGATTTCACTTCAGCCCGCAGTTATAGTGATAGGAAGACATCGATGGTTTATTTGCTATGGTTTATTTGTTTAATTTTTTTAAATAACCAACTACAAAGTGGGAAGTAATGGTGCTCCTCGAAAAGTCACCCACGTTATGTCTACAGTCTTGGCTTAAGGAAGAAAAAGAAAACTTCCTTCTCAGGGGACACTCTGTGTGTATATGCTTTTATAAAGAAATGAAGTTTACAAGACCATCACCTATAAGGTGGATGAACTGCTCTCCTTTTTTCTTAGAGCAGCAGCAATCAGCTGGTCAAAGCTAGGGCTGCCCTCCTTATCAACAGTGGTGCTGGCAAAAGGCTGGAGCCCCTGAGAAATTCTGGAAAAAAAACCACTTCACCTTTCTCAAGACAAGTGGGAAAGAAAGGTGTATTTCTCACTAGGTATGTCTGCTGCCTTTTGGGTTATTTGGGGTACGTGGTTCTCCCAGCTCCACGAGTCCACCAAGACTTTTCTGCAAACACTACAGTCATCCTTGCCATCAGTTTAATACAAAATGGCTCATTCCTGTTTTGGTAATCCACATTAATCTTTGTGTACACGTGCTTGAGTAACTTCTTGCTAAGCTTTTGAATTAATTATGCTAGCATTTTAAAGTTCTGCAGAGAAGGTTTTATAATAAAGGTTTTCATAAAATATGTTGCAGAATGTATAGCAGCAAGTGCTGCTGCCAATTAGAGGTAATGGTGGTTTTCAGAGAAATTAGTGAAGTCCCCTAGGATGCATTATCTCTTGTTTTGTCCTTTTGTATTGGTTCATTTACTTGCTAATTTGCTATTGGCCTTAGAGTAGCTCCTAAAAACAGGAGGAGTTCTACTTATTAAAAAATTTCTTGGTGTTTAAATACTAAAGTCCCTTTAATGATGTTGTATGTTTCCCCATCTCATTGCTGAAGGTGAAATTGTTGTGGTTCACTCTGGGAAGGCATTGACAGTTTTCCAGTTGAAGCCCTATTCATAGGGCTTCTAGGCCCTTAGGAAACTGCAAAGTAGGGGTGTTTAACAGAAATATTTGTTTTAAAAGAAAAAAAAATGGCTGAGGTTAGAGATTTGTGATTACTTAAAATATTGGGATCATGGGAAATGAATGTACAAGAACCACCAAATGTTTATGTGCAATGTTTAGTATACTTGAGGTTAGGACCATATCTAATATGTCTTTTTTTTCCTTCCCAGTATTTGATACTATCAGAATTATCAATTTTTTTTATAGCTCTCTTTGAGATTGGGCGCCAAAAATGGCACATTCTCATGCACAACATTGAAGGTTATAGTGCAGCAGCACTCTAAAAAACAGTCAGAGGCAGGTATTGTATTGCCACTGGCTTCCTCCCTCTTTAAATTAAGATAAATCATCCTTTGTTCTCTTCAGTAAAGTGAAGTCAAAACTTTGGGCCTAAGCTGCTTCTGGTGGAATTGTAGTGGGTTTGTGTAAGAAAAGGGGATTTATTAGCACCAGGATAAATTAATTGTGATGAACAGGTGGACAGAAAGCACTGCAAACAATGTTTTGTACTGACAAAAGCGAAAACCCTAAAGGTTAATTCTGACTTTGTTCACAAATTAGGCACACTTGGTTAGGCTTATTTTGCTCGCCGTAGCTTGGGCCTTTGACAGCTACTGAACCAGCTGACCTTTCAAGCGCGATTTACTCGAGTGTGTGGCACCTCACGAGCGCTCCTCGGGAGTTATGGTTTTTTCTTTTCCCATTTTAACCTTGTCTTTCCTTGAGCGAACCCCTCTTTCTAACTGAGCGGAGACAGGCTGTGACCTTTCCTGCTTTTGGCCATATTGTGTATTAATGATTCCTGCGGAAAGTGGTTTTCTTACCTCCTTTGGAGTATTGGCCCCCAAGGTGAAGGGGAAGGGACCTGCGGAGTTGCCATAGTGATTTCCAAGTTCATCCTTAGTATCTTGTGTCTCTTTCCGGAAAACGGCCCTTTCATGCCGCGTCGCTTAGATTAGGATTGAACCCAGGGTATGTTGTAATACTGTTCAATATTCTTGGAGGAAAACTGCTGCAAAACCCTTATGTATTCGGAATGAATGTTCCCTTTGTAAACCAGCAGTCACACGAGGAAAAACTTGGCCCTCTGGCACTGAACAAAGGCTGCTGTTCCTATTTTAAGCATGGTAGTATCCTTTCTTGAAGGTGTTTCCTTAATTCTGTGTAGTGTTAACTATTTAACACACTATGTAATTTTTTTCTTCTCCTTTACCATACAGGTGTGGATTCCATTAAAAGCTTACCTGCAAAATGCTTTCAGGGAGAAATATCAAGCCTGCAAGCTACTGATGCTGAGAAAGCTAGGATCCACTATGGATATACTTTGTTTGCAAAACATGAGTTTTCTGTATGGAAATTGAATTAGCTATTGACATGGAGTTACCTCCCTGTTTATTGATGCTGAGAATGTGAAGTGGCTTAATGAGCAATCTGAAGTCTGCAGGCAGAGGGGTGAGATCATGTACTTGCCTCAAGTAGGGTTTCTTTGTTCGGTGTGATTCCTTTGGGACTTGCAGAATTTGGATTCTGCCTCGCCTTTGTACATACTCCTTGTGTTTCAGATCCTCCTTCATCTCACAGCCAAACTTCCTTCCAGAACACCTCTTATTATCTCTGTGTGATATATTTCTAATTGGGACCCAGCTGTCTAATGAGTATGATCAATGGCGCTTTCTGATTTTTCTCACCACCTCCTCCCTTCCTCTCTTGCTGCCTTACAAATAGGTCTCTTAGTTGTGTCACCTCGGTGTCAGGGCAAATTGTCTTGTTACTTTGCTCTTTTTGCCCTCTGTCACTCTGTTTATTTGTAACACTGACAAGTATAAAAAAACCCTAACTAAATTAGATTTTACCTTGAATTGTAAATATTTACTACGTAAATAGCTGTGTAGTCAGAATAAGGGATGGAAAGTGAAAAATCTGTTTTCTTAGTACTGCTTAGTTAACTCTTTTAAAGTTGTATGCACTACCTGTGTTAATGGATTGAATGAAAGGGCAACCAAGTCAGAACTGCAACTGAACAAAAATTTCTTAAACACACTGTATGTATGCTTAGATTATAAAATCTCCTTGGGAAAGAGGTGTGTGGGAAAAGTGGCTCCTTGAAATTAAGAGCAGAATGGATGTGGCATATGTGACCTTACTCTGTTCTCTGCAATGGCTGGAAAGTTGGATGTTTGGAGGGGTTTAATGTACTCTTGTTGAAAGGTTTCCTTTGCTGGGCTGAGAGGTCAGTGGGGCAGGAAACCATTACAGAGGAAAATCTCTTCGGAGGGAGACTTTGAGGCAACCTGTGGAGTGAAAAGTCATGAGGTTGGTAGTGAGTATTGTAAAACTAAATAAAATGAAAGGGTTAGTATCTGTGAGAGAGGCAGGAACTGGGAGTTGATACTATTAGAGTTTCTGATTAATTTTGAAAGTCTCCAGATCTGTGTAAGGTGAGGCATGTGGCACTGGTGTAGCTTTTCAAGACCTTGCTTAATGATGAATAATAATACTAATGGAAAATTAGAATCAGATAATAGTGATGTTTTGAACGTGTCCGTAGATAATGAAGTTTGTCAATGGCTTCACAGCTTTATTGATTAATGGGGCTGAACACCACAGTCCCTAGATCAGCTCATCTATCTGACAGCAACTTGAGTTTAAATCACCAGACTGATGATGGTGAAAATCATCAGACTGGTCTGAAAAATATGCTTTAAAAAATAAAGGAAACAATTTTTAACATATTTTTGTTTTGTTTTTGGGAAGCCATCAACTCTCCAGAGAGCGTGGGAAGGGGAATAATAGTCTTTTTCATGATAGTAAACTGCTTTCTTGCTGTTTTAGTGGGATACTTAAAGTGTTTTGTTTCTGTTACAGTGGTAAGCTTTCTTCCCGCTGACATGGCAACTTAGTCTTGTGGGTTATCATTACTGCAGATATGCATGCACTTGGAATGGTGCTGGGGGAGACTACTTCCAAGGCCAAATTCTTATAGCCACAGGCTTTTCCTTTATGTTATGGCTATCTAATTCTTGTGGTTGGTTGTTCCCTTTCCTCCACACATCAATGTTCTACTTCAGGGAAACACCACCAGGTTCAAAGGAAGGAACACCCCCAAGCCTGTTCAGGGTGGTAAATTGAGGTAGCCTCAGCTCCATAAAATATCTGACTTTTTGTGGCAAGAGCTAGGCTGATCATATAAACTTAATTTCTCCCTGTTGTTAGAGAGCATGTCTTTGGGGACAAGAGCTTTCCATTCTCTGTCCGGATTTTGGACAAAGATGGTTACTGAAGCAGGAATGAGACTGAATTTCATGGTGCTGGTCTAAGTTTCAGGTACTTCCTGTTGCTAATGGCTGGTGGAGATGGTGGTGGTGGAAGGAAATGGGCAGCACAGCTGTGTGCTGGGGCTTGGCTTTTCCCATTTACTGAGTAGTGCATTAACCCATCAGTATTTGCACTAAAAGCTCAGGCTGATCTGTGACTGTGTTGCATTCCCAGCTCTGTTCCTGAAGAGCCATAAGCACACCAGTCTCAGGAGGGTATAACACCCAGCTGCTGAGTTTGGTGATATTTTATATTGCTGTAGTAAGATTTCCTTGCTGTTAACATCATTTTGGTTGCTGTGTCTGTTGTGGGAGCAGTGTGTGTGGGGTGCTGATATCTGTGCTCCAGCAGTGATGTGGGGTCTCAGGGGCATGACATGGTCTTGGACACCCTGGATAGTCCCAGACTGTGCTGCCTCTGCAGTGGGACAGCACTGTTCTAGCAGGGCACCATGCTGAAACTTTGTTCTTGTCCTGCCAGAATCCTTGTTTAGGAGAGTGGGGCATTTTAATTTGGTTAGAGCAGTGGAAATCTAGAGGAGACCCTTACTGAAATTGTGTAAGAAGGATCTGATTACTGTTGCCTGGGGTGCAGAACCAGAGCAGCTGATCCTCTATGTGATTTTGCTCCCAAAGTAGTTAATAATCAACAGGTATCATGTTTCCCTTTCCCCTGGAGAGCCTGAACATGGTCATGGTGAGAGAGCTGCTGCAGTGTTACCACACTTGTGGTCTGCTAGGGACTTGTACAGACTTGGCTGGGAGAGAAGAGCTGCTCCAGTTAATGGTTTCCTCTGAGCAGTCTGTCAGAAGTGGATGTCTCCTTCCTGTGAGAATGAAGATTGGGGGAAAATCCAGTTTTGCCAGGGGGTCTTGAGTTGCTGTAAGCTAAGAAAAAATCAGCTTCAACTTTTTTTTTTTTTTTTTTTTTGTATGCAGTGAGCATTAGCAGTAGGGTAGTTGTTCTTTTAGCTGATTGAGAATTTTCCTACTATGGTGCCAGCTTTTGCCAATGACAGAATTTTCCATGGGATTGTCTGTTCCAGGGTCAAGTTAGGATATATTTCATGTTAGGCAAGGAGATGCTTTCTGCCCACCTTGAGTATAGCTATAATGTAAAATTGTTACTGTCTTTTCCTTTGTGAGGTAGGACTGGCAGGTAAAATCCAGCATTGCTGTTTTGGGAAGAATAATCCATAAGACTTCTAATTGCCCTTTGTGAAACTGACTGGCTTGCCCTGTTGTACTTCAAGGCCTTGTTTTTATCTTTTAGAGTGTGCTTAGTAAGGTTTTCCATCTTTGGGTTAAGTAGCCAGTGTATATTCATATCATTCACTTTATGAGTTAATTTCATATTATTTTTAAATCATTTATCTTTGTTACAAGTAGTGAGCATGGTGTGTAGCAGCTGTTTTGCTGTGTTTCTGGTGAGTTTGGCGTGGCATTGAATTTCTTGATGTGACACTCCAGACTTTTCTCCTGGATCTGGATGCACATGCACTTCTTGTGTTACTGCTTTGTGTGCTGCCATGCCCTAGTGAAACCTCATGTGCTTTGCCTAGGCATGAAGTTGGAAGCCTAGGCATTGAGTGTAACCCTTGATTGGCTGTGGTTTTAATGCTGAGAGGCCAGTATGACTCTTCAGTGTGAGCCATGAGAAGTACATGGGGTTGCTGGCTTTCCTGCAGGTCTCTTGGGAGTAATTGTGCTAGGTGTTAGTTGGCTATAAGTGATCTGTAATAGCCTGGAAATCATGATATAAAATACGAGAAGAGTTTTTAAAAGGAGGATTGTGAGACAGGGGCCAAGTAGGGAATAACACCAGGAGTAATAATAATCAAAATCAAACATACCAGGTGAACACAATGCAGAGGATATAAGGAATTCTGGGTAGCAGCCTGTGTACATTGCTAAGTAGTGGAAGAAAGAGTCCAGCCCCAAAAATCCCTCAAATTTCTACCAAACTAAGAAAGAGAAGATACAGAAATATCTATCTACTTAATTCAGTTATAGATAGCACAGATGTCTGGCACACTTTTTGGCTGCCTGATACATCTGTGTGGCAGAGTATTCAGGTGTGACTTTTTACATGCTCATGTCATAATCAGACTTCATGGACTGGATAGGGTAGAGGCAGTATTCCCTGGGCAGACTGGTCTTCCCTCTTCCTTTGCTGGGAAATTTGTGAGACAGGCAGGTTTTGCTGCAGCTGTTCAGATGTGTTATTAGTTTTTTTGTGTGTAATGCCCTTGGCACCATTTAAGGGATTATGTTTTTGAAAGGCAAGCATCTTCAGAGAGTTGTAGTCTCACAGATGGCTCCATCTCGTCTTCCAGTTGGCAAGCAGCCTAGGAATAAGTATCAAAATAATTTTTAATACAGCAAAGAGAAATGCTTGCCAATGTTTGTACAGCCAATAAAAAGCCTCAGTAATAAAGATTTTGTGAAATAACTGCAATAGATCAAAGTGACATTTAAGTGATGCTCATGAGCATCATTTAATCGCCAGCTAACTACTGCTGCAGTGGAACAATTGGAGTGCCTGTGTTGTTATGCTTTACTGTATCTGTCTTGCTTAAGGCCCTGACCATTACTGAAGCTTTTAATTTCTCTCTCTGAGTGATGGATGCTTAAATGCTGTTTGAGAACTTATTTATTTCTAGTATCAAACTTTATTGTGAATTTTATTTATAGAAAGTGAGCTGTTTCCAGCTTACATTTTGTGATGGAACTATTGTTTGCCAACTTCTGGTGACTCCTTTGTGGAGTTAAAAATCAGAGAAGTTGCTTTCTTGCAAGGTTGTATGCATCTCCACAGATGAAACTCTTGAACTTTTGTTGTGAATATAGTTAACTAGGTGAAATACTGCAAATCCCGAGACGTGTATTTAGCGATGTGTATCTTAGAAGTATGTTAGGATAGTTTGGGTTTGGGGGAACCTCAGATGGACCAGATAATTTCTACTCCAATTCCCTGCTCAAAATAGGACTGACTCTGGGGTTGTGTCAGGTTGCTCAGAGCTTTTATCTTGTTGGGCCTTGAAAAACTGCAAGGATATTACAGCCTCTCTGGGTAGCCTGCTTCACTTCTTAGCTCTTCTTTCGCCCCAGGGTGAAAAAGCTTTTTTTTCTATTCAGTTAGAAGCTTTCCTATATTTAGTTGTGCCCATCTTTCTTGTCCTGGCCCTCTGCACTGCTGTGTATGGTTTGCAGTCATCCTCGCTATTTTTATGTGGCCTCTTCAGAACATTGCTACTAGTAGAGGGTAATTAGAGTAATTTCTAACATCTGAGAAGTCTTGCAGTAGCACACTTACATTCTTTGATTTGCTTTCCTTCCTTTAGCATAAAATAGCACTCTACTTACTGAAATTTACTGTTGCTGCAAATATGTCTTTATACCCAAAGAGGGCATTCTAACCTTAAAGATGTTCTTAGTTCTGCCTTCCTGGCTTTCTCTGCTACAGTCCTTGCTTATGACTCAGACTTTAAGGTAATTCAAGACATTTTATATGTTTTTGTTCAGTGAAGCACTATCACACTTTTATTGCTCAGAAATGAAAATCTCAGTCTTCTCAGTATCTCTCATGATTTTATTGTCACCTCTTTGTTTTTGTAAGGCTAGTCATATGAGGTGCTCCTGCTCACAGAGGGCTGGAGAGAGAGGGTGCTTTCTAGGTTGAGCAACTATGGCAAGTACATTGAAAATACTGTGAGTTTTCCTTTCTGCCTAGTCAGGACATTTAAAAGATTTCCAACATGAAAAGGTAGCACTGTTTCGCTCAGTAGTAAAAGGAGCCTGTCAATTAACTGTTTATATCTGTAGACTATCTTAGTGGATTTACTTGACACAGATATTTTTGAAATCTATTTTCCAGTCTCAGATCTCGGACTTTTTTAGATTTGGAATACAAAAATGCAGACAGGTGCAAGTTCTTATAAACAAAGAGTCCTCTAAATATGATGTTTGTATTTACTTCATGTTTCTGGTGAAAAATACAAGTTAAACCTGAAGTTTCTAATAAGAATTCACCAGACAGAATAGCATTATTGCAGGATCTGCCTCAAGGGGACCTGCGACTCTAAGGTTTGATAGCATAGGTAATATAAAGATAAAATTCTGAGTGCTGCTTTTAAATCCCCAACCTTTTCCATGAAGACAGGAGTTCTAAAGGTACAAAGCTTTGGGTGTATTCTGATAGTGAAAATACTTAGCTGTCTTTCAGGAGTCCTGTGTTAGTCCTTTGTTCTGTCTTGGGCATGCTTTGTGTGGCTGGGATAAAGTTGTGTAGTTTCTCACATGGTCTGCTTCAACCACAAAGCAAATGCATCAGGTTACTGCTGTACCTCAGAACTCATGAGATCAAATGTCTCTGAAATTGCATTGCTTTCCTTGAAAGGAAGATGCAGCAGTTCTGCCTGCTAATTCTTAATAATAATGCTTGTCAAGAGTATTGTGGGAAAACCTGAAAGAAGCAGGAGAAATTCCTAATTACACAGGGACCTATCCCATATACTGGAAAGGGATATGCAAATATCAGCTACCTCACACAGGACCCTGCTGATCCTGGATTATGAATTCAGGTTTTCTAAAGCAAATAATATTGCTTTAGAATTGGAAGTAATGAGTTAACAGTCTGTATTTATTCTGGAAAACTATCTGAATGACACTCAAAGTTTTCCTCTGCCAAGCTTTTTGTTGCTGAAGCAGATCTGTTCAGGTGTGTGTGCTAAATGCCATATGGTACATTCTGCACCTTCTTTATCCACTTAAAATGCTAATATGGAACTGGAATATGTTGACTTTAAAAACTGTTCACTGGCTTATTCTTTTAATACAGAGAATATTTTTGAGAGATTTGATTTTCATGTTGACTTTTTTTTCAACTTGAAGTATTTTGCTGAAGACTTTGTTTCAGTGCAGAATCCTGCAAAGTCCCTGGCACCCAAGAAACAAGGTATGTCATATAGGGGCACAATTTCTTTGAAGATGAGTACTGTGCTTTCATTTACTTTTTTAATAAAAGCAGATGGGTAAGGTTCAGTGAAAGGTGGCAGATACTATGTGTTTGTATTTAGGTAGTGGTACTTATGTGAGTCACAAACAGCATGTGACAGAAATATGCTAAATTTCTGGCAGAAGTCTGTGCTTTTATTGAGCAGCATAGACATGTGTTACCAAGAGTGGCCTGTATTATCAGCTGATGTATGTTAGCCCAGGGAGAATGTCAGAGTAAATTGTGATAGGTAATTGTCTTGATTTCCTAGACATGAATAGCAGTGATTTACAGTCAGGGGAAAGAAGCTCTCACAAGAGTGTTTTTGTTGAGATGATCTCTAAGGGGATGAACAGAGTCAGTGTGCCTTTAGAGTGAGGTTTGGTTTTAGATTTCTGTGGGTTGGAAATCTGTGTGCTGTGAATGGTGTAAAAGAAACCCTCGGCCAAAAAGCTTAGCAACTGGAGGGAAGTGATGAAATCAATGAACACAGCTGAAGTGGGGCTGGGCTTCTTTTAAACACACTTGGGGAAGCCCAGAAAATTCTGAGTCCTGCTGATGGGCAGTGTGAAGCAGGAAGGCTCTCCACCTAGGAGGGGATGGGGTGGGCTGAGGAGGTGGAGGGCCTGGAAGCTCATATGAGGAGGAATTTTCGGGGTAAGTTGTGACATGCTTGTCATCTGTGAGAGAAATGCTGTTAAGGGGGCTAGAGGGAGGCTTGTGCATATTGGGTTCGTGACCAAAAGGAAAGATTGGAAAGGACCAGAGAGGCAGTATTGTGGAAATTGGTGTTGTGAGAGAGAGTGTCTTTCTTTAGCTTGGAATGCTATTCAGGAGCTTTGTGGATGGTTATCATTCTGGACTGTAAAGTGTGACCTGTCCAGAGTTTTTGTCAAAGCTCCAGAGCAGCAATTGGAAAGATTCTGGATCAACTCTCACTTGAAGAGAAATGAGCCCTTGGTTTGGAAGGAGTAACTGGGTGATTGAAATGCGGTGAAAGTAAGTGTAAAAGCAGTCAGGATATGATGGGAACTGTGGAAAGCATGTGCAGTGTTGGTACTAGCAGAGTTAGGATGGAGACAACAACGAGTGAATGACAGTCAAAGTAGATTTGTTTGTGTTGCTGATGTCCTCCCCCAGTCTGACTGGCTGCTGCCTGACTGTATTCCTTGCTCCTTACCTGCTTCTGCTGGCCATGGCTTTTGAAGGTGTGTGAATGGGCTTTGGTCCCGTTGAGTCTTCGGTCTCCAGTCCTGGTGTGAGGTGCATGGGGTTACTCTCAGCTCCTGCCTGAAGCTGAGCAGGCAGTTGCTCGGATCTCCATGTTCCTGTCATATCTGGTGATGTGGATTGGAAACAGCAAGTTTGGCCTTTAATGCCAGGGCTCCTACATGGAAAGGTATGGAGAGCTAGCTGTCTAGTGCTGGTGGGTGCCTCCTTTCAGTGCCCTCCAGCTGCATATTGAGGCCTTCTCAACCTCAGTATTGACAGCTGTTGTCCCTCTGTGCTGCCACATCTGCTAAATTCTGTAGTTCAGTGCAATTACCTTCTAGAGAAAAACTCTATTCTTTCCTGGAATCTTAATTTTTTACAATTTTTTTAAGAGATAATCTGATTTGCTCTAGGCAGAGTGACTTCTGACCCACTGTATTTAGAAGGGGCTGTGATTTCTGCTAGAAGTTTTCTTGCCTGTGGTTAGTATGCTGCTGCTGTTTCAGCAATATCTGCTATAGTATTTCTTCCATAGCCTGTTCACAGATAATCTCAGAATTTCGTCTGAACAACCTACTTTTCTCCTCTGTGCTAGAGGAAAAGGATGTAGCTGACGTCTTCACTTTTGTGTTCTGGGGCCCAGTAAAACAAACTTCCAGCTTCTGTTTTGTGTGTCTACAGCCTTGGGTAAGGGTTGTAAAGGTCAAGCCATATTCTCAGTGAAGATCTCAAGAGGGATATCATGTGTGCCTTTCCCACTTGCCAGTGAAGGTCTCTGAGGGAGCTGCACTCTGCTTGCTGGAGCACAGTTTCCCCCCTCACAGGTTGTAGCATCTGCAGGCTGATGATGCTGAGCAGTCTGCTGGCATTTGGCAAGGACTTGCACTGACTGAAGCTGCTTGTGCAGGTGTTGAGGGCAGGAGAGTGTTGGCGTTGAGGACAGGAGAGTGCTGCTGCAGGCTGTGCCTAGTGGGGCCACTGGAGGATCTTCATCTCGCCACGTGGAGCGGCAATTCATTGTCAGCTGCAAAAGTACAGTTCACACAATTGCTGCTGCAAAGAGCAAGGAATACCCAAGTGCAGAAATTCTGTCTGAGCTTAAAGCGCTGTAGGGCTTCATGTAAAGCCCAGAGATTTTGTTTTCAGGAGAGCAGGGAGAGAGAACAACACCACTTCTTTGCCTTTCTCCTAGGTTGTCCTCGTGTCCTGCGTGTTGCCGTAACTGCAGTTTGTGTTCATGCCTGGCTTTTGTAGCGTCTTGCATTTAATCTACATCCTGAGGTGCTGTGCTTTCTGTGGGAATTTAGTGCTCAGCTTTCCTGGTGTTTGGAGCTCCATTTTATCTTTGTTTTTGCCTAGACAGCATGGAAATTGCATCTGACAGCCTGACTGGGGCTACAAGGTGAACTTACTGCTGCAGGCAAACCAGGAGTATTTGTCCTGGGACTTTGATACTAAATTGAAAAGCCAAAAGCCTTCTGACTCCTCACCCTTGGCAATATAGGCGCTGCCACGTTGTTTTATTTTCATTATATGTGATCACTACTGAGCTGTTAAGAGAAAATTACTTTCTATTTCAGTAAACTCAATTCTGGTTTCAGACTGTGCATCAGATGCTTAATTTGGAACTCTCTCTCATGGTGAAATTAAAAATTCAAATCTCCAAGCTGGAACATTCAAACTGTGCTTGAATTAGAAATTGACTGCTGTCAATGTGCTCTCACACTTCACTTTTTAAAAAATTCCTTCCTCCGTGCCCCCCTGATGAGTTTTATATTAGAGTCTTGCTGTAGATGATCTGACTGAGCAGAAGTAGTGGGAATCCACACTGTCACTCTGTAGACAGAGTGATGAAAGAGAAGTGTGGTGTGTTAAATAGACCATTTTTGAAAAGGACTGCTGTGTACTGATTTCATAGTTTCACAAGTGTTTGCTGAAATGATTTTATGGGATATGACTGCAAACCCATTAAGTGTTGTTTGCAAATTAATTTATGACCTAAGAAAACTACACAGTTACTATGCAATATCCTTGCTCCCTTATTTCTGTGTAATATTTAAAGCTGTTGTCAGATCTTGACTGAAAGAATCCAGAGTGTTCTCTCCACTTAAGGCATTTGCATGGACTGCCTCTACAGATTTTTGTATTGAAACTGGGAACAAAAGAGTTTTCCCTTGGAAGAACAACAAAATTTACACCCACACCCCACCTCCTGAAATAGGCGTTGGTTCTCTGTTGTGAATATTCTCTGTAGGCTTGCAACTTATGTGTCCATCTGCCTCTTTGGAAAGTGGGTAAATTATTCTCAATAACTTAGCTATAAGTTAAAAAGAAATTTGCCCACAGGTTTGGAAAAAATTGGGCTGGATATTTTTGGGGAAGTGTCTTCTGTTACTCACTATGCTGAAGGCACCCAGTGCTGGTACTGGCTTGTTTTTCCAAACCTGCTTGTGTTCATCCTTGGGATGTTTTGTTGTTCATCAGATGGGCTGGCGGAGTGGATCACTGAACTGAGTGTAGGGTTAGTGATGACTGGGGAGCCTGGGAACTCTTCTGTTAGGCAGCTGGTCGTGTGAGTTTGTCATTTCTAGCAGGCCAAGGCAGCTATCAGTGTGCTGGGTGAAATACATCCATGAATCGTGTAAGGAGCTTTGAACAATGATTGGATTGAGGCTGATCAACTGGAGATGAATTTAGAAAGTGAGCTCTAGTAACAAATATGTAATTAAGGAAAGGGTGATTTCTCCTATTCCCCTGACTAAATAGGTGGTTTTTATTAATATGGGAAGTGTTTGTTATTTACCAACTTACTTTTGGGTTGACTGTTTTTTTCTTTCTTAGTGTTAAGGCTAGGCCAGGTTTGAACTGTTTTTCTTATTTCTTGAGGTATGAAAAATTTGATGGGTGTATTAATATCAGCTGATGTGATTCTAATTCTAGAGAGAGGTGCTGTAATTTCATCAAATGGCTTAAAATGAGGTGTTGCATTAAGGAGGTAAGTGGCTTGATTGTAACAACTCAGTGACATGCATTATGGGAGTGTGTCAATAAAAACACAATTATTTAAACCCTGGGTAAAGAAGAGCATTCTGTCTTTTACAATGCTCAACTCTTTGGAGTGCTTTTTAGTGGAGAATGGAAACTGACATGCATTTAATGACTTTGGAGGATATGTTATTTGCAACGTTTTGGAAATCTAACAGTTGAGTAACTGAACCCAATCTGTGACTTTAGAAATCACAGGAAGCCTTGGTGAGGAAATAATTTGTATCATTATATCCAATACAATGTAACTCAGGAATGCTTCCCTCTGTACACATACTTTATAAAACTTTAGATAAACCACAGTTACGGTTAGCACTCAATAGGTGAGATGAAAAAGCTAAGTGAGAACTTTTCATTTTAGGAGTAATGAAAATCTTTCTGTGAAAGCTTATTTGTGCAAAGAGATGGTACTTGTTTGTTTCAACATAGGCTGCGTTGAGATCAGTGCCATCTTATTTTGCATATTTAGTAGTGTCTTTGAAATTCAGAAAATAAGTCAAACTATAACTGCAACATTTTGCACATTTCTGTGATGTAGGAACTGAACAGTAATGCTTATTGGCATGTCAGATTAATCTCCAAGAATGGTTCATTTTTGTTTCTGATAGGTTAAACATTTATGTGTGTATATTTGTAAAAAATATTTGAAACTCACTTACTTTGCTTGTGTATAGTTGGATGAAGGTGTTTAGAACTTTCTTAGGAGAAGCAGCACTACAGAAATTGCTTGGAGCAGTGCTTTGATACTTGGCTTTGAATATGACCGAATACCTTTTCTTCAATATCACAGTTACCACCCGCAAGTGCTCTGAAGATGAATTTGTATTTATAATAAAAATGAACTGTGTATATTATAGGTGTATTCAGATAGTTGAGCTACCTTTAAAACTGCATCTATAATTTCTCACTTTCAGGGAGAGGTTAAATGATCTTGCAAGCATTTTGCATTGCATGCTTAAAGCAGGAGTGAGGAGATGATCACTACAGAGTTTCTGTACTGATCTATAAAATTCTATTGGAATAACAAAAATGTAAGATATTTGCACCTTTTCACCCACAGATGATACTAGAATATTTGGTCAAAAAAAACCTGAGCTGCCACTTTGTGGCTGAGAACAAAGACGGATGATCTAAAATAAATGAGATGACTGTTTTGCTGTCCTTTGGTGTCAGGCTGGGTACAAGAGAATGTGCTTTTTCCATCAGTGGGAAATATTCTTAGGCTTCACCTCTCCCTCTTTCATCTCACTTGGTGTGACTAAGATGTGAACAACATTACTTTACAGCAATAAACTATTTTCTTTTTCCCTCTGCTCTGCATGTGAACTGCTATTTTACGTGAAATGTTGATCATCAAGAAAGATTGCTATGGTGAAAGAGCAAAGAATATATCTGAGCTTTCATAATTTGAAATAATTTGTGCATATCTGCCATTAAATATTTGTTACCTCATCTTCTAAGATTGTAAAATATATATTTTCAAAATCTGATTTTTAATTTTACAATTGAAAGGCTCTTCCATTTGTGGCTTTTTTCTCTTCCTAAATGTGTGTCTCACCCATTATAGTGTAGGGTTTTAAAATTGCCTTAGGTTGCTTTCATTCTGATAATTTTGTAGTCAATTGCCGACAGTTATTTGATGCTCTTCAAACTGAGGTAAGATGAGAAGTATTTAAGGCCTGTCTTTTTTTTAACAAGTCAGCTGAATTGGTTCAGTGTAATTTCTCTGACATGCAGGCAAGGCAAGCTATGGTTGGAAGGCTATGCAGAGAAAGTTTATAGAACTGTATTTCAGATATGTAATAATAAACAACTGAAATTATTCTACTCTTGGGAGCAGGGACATGGCACATGGGTAAACAGTGCCCAAAAAGTACACCCAAGGCAATAGAACCTTCCTGGCTGGATTTTGTGATGGTTGAGGACACTGTAAGTGCTCTCTAGCTGGACCTGGAGATCAGGATTCCCCTTATCCTTTGGGGAAGGTGTGAGCATCCGTGTTCATTTCAGTCCCAGCTCCGTCCACTCTGCTTTGCACTCAGGGGCAGCCACACTGGGGTAAAGGATCCTCATCTCTCTCCCTGTAGCATCTTCTGGATGGCTCGTGGCTTGGCCTGACAGTAATCCTGAGTAGAACTCAGGCAGTGTAACTCTGTTCTGGTATCCAGGTGGGCGGTTTGTGCTGCTGGATGGACTCACCAGGAGATAGACCTGGAGTCCATGGAGGAACAGAATGCCAAACCTGTCTAGGGGCTACTTGTGAACCTTGTGAGGAGCACAAAGATGTGTGGGCTGTGTATGATCTCATTCAGGACACTTGTACCCCTTTGGCTCCAGTAATTTTTGGAATTGCATCCAGTTCACTGGGTGTGAATATCTAATGCTTTGGCCAATTTAAACCTTATTTACATTAGCTTAGCTTAAATTTGGTGTTTAAAGAGCTGTAATTATCTGTCTACTTTAGAAATTCATAGTGACTTAGAGAGATCAATTTTAAACTGATTTTAATTAAACCAGAGAACCTTTTGTGTTTTTACAGATGAGGCCTGTGGCAGGCCTCTTTAAACGGCCATGGCGGATACACAGCCTTGGAGTGACTCTTATGCATGACTGATTTATTCTGCTGAAGTCAAATTTAGGCTATTGTTTTCTATATAAACCAAGAGAATTAAATTTTAAAGAACATTCTGTTCAGTTTTTGTTCCCTTGCTCTGAGAGTGATCCCTGTTTGTTAAGACTTCTATTAAATTATTCCCAGTACAGCATTTCGCTGTCTTTATAGTAGACAGGCTGATGGACTCCATGACCTTTTTTACTTCTGATTTTTGTGATGATTTTTTTCCTCAGACAAAAGAGAATGTAAGAGACTGCTGGGATATTCTAATTTATGGTGATAGGAAGCAGAATACAGGGGCTTAACTGCAGTCCCATGGTGAGATGTGCCACTATTCTAGTATATGGAAAATGTATAAATTGCTTTTGTGGAAGGCTATTTGGAGAGAATATAATGAATGTTGGGAAAATTCTCCTGGGAAGTTTTGGTTCTAATGCTTAAATTCTTGTATAGGATGTCATCATAGTGAGGTGTGTATGAGGCCTATGTTAGGAGCTGCTGAGCGGTTTAGATTATGTGCATATCCATCAATGTAAAAACTGACAAAGGGTTTTGATTAGAGGGCAATGTTAAATGTAAATAAAAAAATCTGAAACTTGTGTTTTTGTAAGGGCTCTGTATGGGTGATATGAATATTTCTAACACCCGATTGATTCTGTTTCTGTGAGTACAGGGCAGCTAATAGAGGGCATAATTCAGCTAGGCATCAGATCCCCTTGAAGAGTGATTCTGGCAAATAGGTCCAGTCAATATCTTTTTGTGTTACGAAATGGATCATAGTGCAGAGTTTGTGTTCCCATCGATTCCCATTGTGCAGGACAGACAAATGGAATACCTTTTAACCAGCAGTGAATCCATGAGAGAATGAAAGTAGTCATCATGTAATCTTTTACCGATAATACAAATATAAAAACATACCGAAAACACATTAAATTCTGATATCCCACTTTTAATGTTTACCGTGGTATTTTTATCTTGTTTGGGTGGGGTTTTTGTTTGTTTTCCTATCTCTGCAAACAGCAAATTTATCTTTTCATCTGTGTAAGCAAGGTATGTGTAAGGAAATCAAGTTACTGAGCAGAGGCTTCGTCTTAATGATGCTAATACTTTAGTAATGCTACAAATGAATAGTTTTCTAGGACTGGTGGTTCTTCATGCAAAGCTTTTCCTTCAACTTTACATTTTGGAAAATAGGTAGTATCATAAATCTAATAACAACTTGTACAGTATCTCATTAGACCAACGTCTGCAACCACAGGGTGTGACACTTGTATCTGTTATGGCAGCAGAGCCTGAACCACTTGCTACTCATAGTGTTAAAATTTTTTATGGGTATGAACACAAGAAACTGAACAAAATCTCTTTGTGATCATGGTTCTCATATTTCGGATGCAGATTCAATCCTATCTTAGATGTGCTTGTAAGTCTGAAATCAGTTTGCATCAGAGAAACTTAAACCAGGTTTCTGCTTCAGCATGCTGTTAAGCAAGTTGAGAACAGAAAAGCAGAGTGATATTGTGAATAGGGAAGATGTGATAACATTGTACTCAGGTTTGTGTCCTGATGGAGGAGCTTGTTAATGAATTCACTTAAAAACAGGTGCAAACCCTTTAGAAGGTGAATGAATGCACACAGTGTTCTTTATCTGCAGTGTGGTCATTGTCTGTGTTTTGTTGAAATGGAAAACAATACGCTGCTTGAAATTTCAGAAACAGCTATTTTCAGATGCCACAGTATGTTGAGCTGGAAAACTGCAGAAACACTTACTGACTTTTTCTCCCTTCCCAGATGATCAGCAGCAGTCAATGCCGGCGGGCTCTCTTCGTAAGAAGAAGCTGGCAAAAAGGCCTGGCTACATGAGGCCAGAAGCTCAGCGGCAGCTCGAGTTCCAGCCCCGGGGTGCCGGCGCGGGGCTCAGCCCAGCACAGCTCCAGCACGGCGGGCAGCACTGGGGAGGCGCTGAGGACTCTGCTCTGCACAGACAGCGCCAAAATGTCTTGGAATTCCTGCGCTGGAGTGCACCGAGTGGTGCTGTGGTTCCTGCTAATGGGGCGACAGCCTTGGCCACTACTGGGAACACTCCAGGATGCTGTGAAAATCTTTCTTGTTGCAATAATCCACAATCAGGTAGCACAGGGATAGGGGTCTGCCCTGCTGCCACAACAGGCAAAGGAGATGCTTTTACTGTGTGCTGTACATGGCAGAAAAGCCACAGTACCAAAGTGAGCAAGCCTCCAAACATGTATGCTTTGAATCAGACAGAAGTGAATAACAACTGTGACTGTCAAAACAGAGATGGTATTTCTCATTCTGCTGGTGCACAGGATAGCTTTAATTCAAGTTTCAGCTTCATACAGCTCTCCCTGAACTCAGCCTCTGGAGTAAATGATGTGGAAAGCAAATCTATTGAGGAAACTGAGATCGTTCTGCATCCCAAAACCACAGGCAATCTGCAGAAGCCAGAAGAAATGGCACAAACTCATGAGCACTTGGGAGATTTGTGTTGCTTCTCCAGTTCTGGTGAAGATTTGCAGCATGAACATGAGAGCCCAATAAATGATAAATTACAGGACTGTGAGACTGTCTCTCTCTTGGATATAGACACAACATTTTCATATTCTACAGATTCCTCGGATGCAGCATCTGCTGGCTCTTCTGTCACCTCAGGCTATGAAAGTAGCTTTACTGTCAGTGACCATAACTGGGGTACTTTGATGAAAAAATATGAACCAGTGCTACAGGATTGCTTGCTTGGCAACCGCAGTACATTAAAGGTCAGTAATCTCACTTTGTTTTTGAATACCTTTTCCTTAAAACATTTCATTTGTAGTGCCAAAATCAAAGTTTATGTAGGAGTTCAGATACTACTGGCTTTTGTGGCCTTTGTTCAGAGTTTTACAGTAGACCTCTGCATGACAGAAATGAGATAACAGGTTTTGTTTGGTTCTTAAAAAATAGGTAATGTTGTTGCAGTACCCTGTTCTATGTTCTACTGAAACTTTAATCCTCTGATTTCTAACATCGCACATCAGTTTCTGACTTCAGTAAGTACCATTTCTTTTCGCAGGTGGTTGTTTTGTCTGCAGTTTGGGTTATACATAGTATTAAATTAGGTGGTAAGAATTCTTTTTCTGAAGTATCATGATTTAACAACACTCAGCTTTTTAACTGGAGATGTTTAAGTTGAGCCAAAGATTTCTAAGAATTAGGCAACTTTGTGAAAGTAGTGTGTAATCTAATAGGTGCTCTCCCCATATGAAGAAAATGGGGTCAAGTCCGTCTCTATCTTCAGCTGGGAACTGAACATTTTTTTCTTTTCCCCTTCCACCCCAGAGGAGTAGTGGGCTGGTGAGTCAGGAGTCTTTTTGCATATATTTATGTTCCCACATTCATACCTACAATGTATACAGGCAGTGTCATTCACTGCGCTCTTTATAGGAGAGGGGTGGGGAAACTTTAAGAAGGGTCAGCTGTGTTACGTTTTTATGATGGTAGGGTGGGCATTTGGAGCTTACCTGATCAAAGGAGGCAAGTATTGGCTTTATTGTGCACACGGGAAACAGCAATCCAGAGATTAACATGTACACAGTAGATTGAACTAATTTGTTCAAGGTGCACTGCATGGGTAGTGATTTTGTGGTTTGTTGTTTTTTTTTTTTTTTTTTTTTTTTGAGGTGTTTGGGTTATTTTTTGGTGTGGGTTTTTTTTTTTTTTTAATTGCTTCACTAGTGCTCAAGTTTCTTGATTGCCTTTCAAATACTCAGATCTTTGTAACTTCTCAGCTCAGACACATACCTGGTGAGATGTGCTGTATTGTCTTTAGGCCTAATGAAACAACCTGCTCTGGGGAGACTTTGCACAAACCTCCTGTCTGGATAAGGCAGAAGGCTGATAAACATTTATTCTTTCTTTGCTTGATGACATCTGACCTGGGCTTGCACTGCTCTGTAATACTTTATTTTCATAGATGATGTGTGTAGAACTCAAACTAGGTTCTCTTATTTACAGACTTCACACACATTTACATGGAGCAGTTTCTTTGGTTTCATGCCTGGAATTGCAATGTGCCCATAGTCTGAGATGGTTTGGGAAATTAATTCACTGCAAATTTGGGAATGCATAACACAATCAAAATAGGAAATTATTTTTCTTTCTTTGCAGTATTGCTTATTTGATAGGCACAAAAGAAACATTGCTATCTTTAATTTCTGTATTCATTAATACATTGAATAGAGAACTGGGGATTTGTGCCCTCAGATGTCTTTGTCCTTGGTTAGCCAGTCTTGTATGCTGAATTTGAAGCACCTTCCTATTGTAATGATAATGAGTAGAGTCTCAAAGTTTTCAGAAAGGAACAAAGGCAACGGTAGTCAAGAAAAGGAGACAGTACCAAAGTTGTTAAAATGATGCTTTCTCTGTACTTAAAAAGTGATCTTCATCTGGTCCACATCTGGGACGTTCCACTCTGAAGCACAAGCAGGCCTTTGATGAGTTGAGCTCCGAATGTCTCCCCAGCCTGCAAACAGAAAGCACTTTACAGTGCAGCAGCAGTCAGGTGTGCTTGGGCTGTGGTACCCAAGCAGACTTTAAATGACCTGCCACTGTAGGGCATGATGGAATAAACACTGCCAGCAGTAATGTACTCTCAGTATAGGTGGTTGTTTTACATCACATATATGATAAAAGTGTCACTTGGATCATTCCTACTTGTTATTGTATAGAGTTATTTAGAACTCTATAAAAATCAGGCATAAAACACAGAAAATAATTTATGGTGAGGGTTCAGAGCTCCTCCCTTCAGTACCATTCACATTTCTCACTAGCCTCACATTAAAAAAGATTGGAAAAAAAACTAAAATAATGTAAAGTACAGAAGAAATGGGTATGTATGCAGTGTTTTGTTTGTTTTTCTTCTGGGGCATCCTGTAGCAAACATTTTTGGATACTCTCCTAACTTCATTTTTATAGTTTGTTTCTTACCAGTCTACTTTCACATACCATATTTAGAGAGAAATCCTGAATTTAAAGGTTTGTGTGTTGATTGTCTAATTAATGTGTTGATATGTAGTCTCGATAACTGAGTGTTTCTATGGAGCTGTTGACTGGCTGTACCTGTTTTTCTGTATGCAACTTAGAGTTTAAATATGATGAGCTTCAGGGAGAAGGGAAAGCTTTAAGATTTCTTAAGATGTCTAAAGCACTTTCAGGCTTTAGACTTCGAGAATATACACTGCTTCTTTCTCCAGACTCACCTTTTCCAGGGCTGATAGTGGTTTGTTTGGTACAGGTCATGCATAAATTTAATAATAACAACATTCCAGCCTTGTAACTGCAGCTGTGTTAGACTGTAGCTGTTGTGGCAGTGAGGAGGGGACTAAACCTAGCAATTTATTTTAACAGCAAAAACTTGTAAAGGCCTTACAAATTTTTAGTAAATTTAGAACTTTGGTCTCGACTCTTGATGTTAACAAAGAGAAGCATTAACTTTTGAAATAAAACTTTATTATGGTAAGTTTCTTTTGGAATGTGAGAGGGTGTTTTGTATGTGATTTGGATATTCTTGATGTTCTGCTTTTTTCCTCATATAGCATTTGCATTGTAAAAATACAAATATCAACAGTATGTAGATGAGCCTAAACTATGTTTTAAGAAAACTTTTTGGCTGCATATTAACACTCTTTTCTGACCCATAACATCAGTATACCTATTCTAAAGTACTCATACTGCATTTCTGTTTACCAAATAAAATGTGGTTTGCATATGGGAATTTTATATTTGTTCTCTGCAGAACTCAGGTAAAAATTGTCAAAATGAGTTTGGGAACACAGTATTGAGTACAGTGTGATCAGAAGTAGATATCATGCTGACAGAATCCTCTAATAATTGTACTTTAGTTTATTGAAAGGGTGAAAAAATCCTATGATCACACAATCTCCTTTGCTTTTTGAGAAATATAATTTGTTATTCTCTGTGTGTGTTTGGACTAAATCCAGGCTTGGCTCAAGTAGCTGCAGTTCAGCTGGCTCCCAGATAGGTCTGTCTACTTGACAAATACTGGGCTTAACTATAAAAATTTGGCCATTGTAGTGATGTAGTAATCCATTAAATTTATATTGTGTTGAAGTTAATAATCTTATGTATTTTTAAATGCAGCTTCTTCTTAACTAACTTTTTTTTCTTTGAACAGTTAAAATCCTTGATCTTACGGCTTCAGAGGCTTCAGGAAAAAGCAATAGAGGAAGATGACTATGATAGAGGTGAGAATTGCTCCTCCCTACTCCCTACTGGATCATGCTGCCTTTTTTTTTTTTTTTTTTTTTCCTTCTGCCTCTATTAGTTTTATTTTATATTTCCTACATAGCAGTGGAAAACTGGTTCAATGAACTGTATTGTTTGTTTTGTGATATGGCAGGAAACAAATTAAAGTAGGTCAGCAGGTAGCAACAGTTTTTATTTTCTTGAGCCACATCACCATGTGGGAAGGTAGAAATCCAAACAGCCACCATCTGGATCAGCTGTTTTGAAGCAGCATGATTGAAAAGAATGCAGAAATGAGTGGAAGCTTCAAAAGGAGAAAAGACAGGCACTGGCTGCTGACAGAGTGAGATTTGCTGCTTGCCACATTTAGTCATGACACTACAACAGGGCTCACAGAAATAAGGTCAGTAGCTATTACAGAAGTGACTGATACTGTCCTGTGGGATTAAGTTGATGTCCACAGAGTTCAGTCAAAATTAGATGGAGAATATGGTGGTGATACAACTGCTGATAAATATCTATCTTTGAATAATCCTTTTTCTTTCAAATGCCTTGGCCCTTCTGATAAGTTTTGTATGTGTGCACATTAGTAATGAGAACATCTATTAACACATATTGGGTTTCTTATTGTTTCCTGTTGTGGTAGTCTGTGTTCAGGTACTCGTATTTTGATAATCTTGAGGTTCTAAGGTAAATTCTTCCTGCTAGATCTATGTTCACTTGGAAGAATCTGCAAGCATTTTGGTGGAATCTGCATGGTTACTTCAGAGAATAAGTGTGGAAAAAGACAGCTCCTTTCTTCCCACTTTATTACTCTCAGCTTTTAGGAATTGGGCAGTGGTCAGACTTGTAGTTTGCCCCTCCAAATGAACGTGTGATGCTTTGCAGTTGTACCATGACTCTGTTTTCCTGCCCCCAAAGATGTCCCCAGGATGAAAATCTAGTGTCTGGGGGTAGGTGTGTAGCACTTCTGCAAGAGTGGTTCTGTTGGCCTCTAAAGGCCAGCCTGTGTGTAGAAGAATCTGCTACTGCCACAAGTCATTCTTTTAGTGTGACATCTCCTAACAGGGAAAACCTTTAGGTGTGTTAAAATCTGAGAATGTTGTAGATATTTATGGGTTTAATCTCTGTCAAAGAGACATTATTAATGTGTATGCTTTACATGTGTAACACTCATAACTCTTCTTTTTTAAGTGCCTGTGGGTTGAGCTCACAGTTGGAGACTTCCCAACAGCTGTGTGCTCGGTGTGCCTGGTTACAACAGATTCCAGCTGGGATTCTCTAGGCAGTCAGCCAGTCTGACAGCAGTGTTTCAGTGTGTCAGGTGTGACATCTCCATGTGATGCCATATAGTTGTTGACCACAGGGAATGATGATGACTTGTGTTGAGTCTCGCACAGAAAGCTCTTGTGTAGTTTTCCTGGGCACTAGTCTTGTATCCTTAAAACAGGAACAGTTGTCTGTTGTCCATCACTTCCTCCTTTTACCCTTTTCAGTTCCACCCTAGTTATCAAGCAGGGTTAGTACACCTTGTTAGCACAGAGGGTGGTTTGCAGAATGCTGCATTAATTCTCCTCAGATAAATGGTCTGGCTGAAATGTTATTTCACCAGGTGTTATAGGCGCAGAGAGAAAAAGTGATAAGGAGAATCTACAGGTGGGATTGCTATTTTCTGTGCTAAGTCTGGCATAAACAGGCAGAAAACATTTGTTCTGGTGTGGGACTGGATACTGAGGTGCTTGAGAGACTTTGAGTTCTTCCATCCCTTTGAAAAACTAGACACGGTTGTTCTCAGAAAATGACATGCTTCATGCATGCATTCAACCAGGCATTCTGAATTTTATCAATTCCTAGCTTTTGAGTCCTTGACCTGTTTTCTGTCGTACTGGTCTTTGTTCCATTTCTGATATAACTATCAACTGTGGTTTTTTTATTTTATTTTTTTTTTTTTTTAAGATAAGACTTGCATGGAGAAGGTGCAGTGCTGCAAGGAGAAATCAGATCTGTGACCTTCCTTCCTCACCTTGCAGTGGCAAAGCTTTCCACCTTTGCTTTTAGAGCTATGTTGCTGCTCCTGGTGGAGAACAAAGTCTTCCCTGATGTGAAGTTTGAGAGCTTGTTAAATAGCTTACAGATTGGCCCAGTACCAATTTCTGTTCAAGTGAAATCTGTAATTAGCCTTCTTTAAAGGGATGTTATTGCCAAATATTGCTAAATGTGCAGAGCCATGATTGGGGCATAAATGGTGATGTGTTACCAGGGAGTGGGAGAATGAACCTGGTGCTTGGGGAAGGCTGAGGACATTTTAACTGTAATGCTAGAGAGAAAATTACTGATCCTGTGATTTGGGGACTCTCTGAGTATAGAGTGAGTCATCTGCTAAGAGCAGAACTATTTTGAATCAGAGATGATGATAGTGTAGTGTGTGGGGCCAACACAGGTCTTGGTCATTTGGAAACACTGCAGAAGGATGGACCTGGTGTGATGAGAATAGCTGTCAAATGCCCTGGACATGGATGAGTGAATAGAGGGGAGGGAGAGCAGGTGGTGGAAGGTATGTGGGGCTAGACTCCCAAGGGAAAAGTTAAATTGCTAATAAATACATTATCATGTGCTTTGGTGCTAGAGTCTTCTATCTGCTATCTGCTATCTACTGCTTTGGTGCTAGAGTCTTCTCTCCAGCTTCAGCCATAGTCAAGATCTTAACTCCAGAGATTTTCTGACTCCAGCTCTTTAAGAGTCATCTAGTCTTGAGGGAATGCCTCTTGGTGGAAGGGAGATATGTTAGCACTTAAAACTCCTCTAAGTGCTCAGAACTGTTTTTTGCTGTCTGACACTGCAAACGTCACAGTTTAAGGAAAGACAAGCATCAGAGGTTTTACATTGCTGTTTTCCTGCTCTACAGAGCTTTTTGGAAGCTCCTGTAGTTAAAGGCAATAATTGAAACTGAATTATAAGTAAAGTAGTGTCCCTACAGGGAGGGAAAGGGGATGCATCATGTTTTCAGTTGTGGCAACAAGACTAGGAAATGACAGAAATGAAGGCAAGCTTATCCCCTTACAAAGCCATGGACAAATACCTTGTTGCAAACAGCTTGGTAATAAGGATAAATTTGTTTTTACCTTGCAGAAACACAGGAGAAAGGCATGCTGCTTGAGCTGTTAGAGAATGTGGTGTCTTCCAGATTAATGTTAATGCTTTAGCATTTATTTCCTGAATGAGGGAAGATTTTTTTAAGAGCAGCCACAACCCTCCATTGTTGTTTAAGAGACAAGGGAATGCCTGTTTAGGTCTTCAGCTTGTTTCTTCCTAGTTTTTCCTTTCTTTAAGTGAATCTATTTGCTTTGTCTTCCTCCTCCCCTTGAGCTTGAGAAGTGCACAGCAGAAATGACCCTTGCTATTGCTTGGTTACGTGTGCTGTGCCTTCTGAAAGACCTGCCTTGGCATGGTGAGGGTGTTGGTGTAGAGGAGCTTCAATCAGGCATTCAAATAAGAACATATTTTCCTACGCTTTTTGGCAGTGCTGAGTGTGTAGGGTGGGGGACGTGTTTGTTCCAAGAGGATTGGGGGCTGCTCGGGGTGGAGGCCACCCCTGTGTCCCCCATTGGTGCTCGTTTTCTAGAGGTCACAGTGCTGTGAAACCTGCAGGGTGTTCTCTCTTCATGCTGTAGCTGTCATGGGTTGTTTCAAATGCAGATATTCCTCGGCTGTGAAATGGTTGTGTGAAATGCATATTCAGTGAGACAAATATCCTCAGTCGCAGTAAAATTTTAAAGAGGAACCCTTGGGATGTTATGTGTTTTATTGCTCTTGCTGTTTTTAGGTGCTGAAATATTGGGAAATAAATGATTTTTTTTTTCTGTATTTACTTGTGGTCTCCTCTTGATGGCCACATTACTGTATGTTTTCAAAGCAGGTACTGTACCATGGGAATATAAGCATTTTGCCTTGCATAGCATATAGGAAAAATTGGTCTGTTCTCTAAGGATCACTTGGAATGTTGTCATGGCTCATTATTCATGATGGAGCTTGACAGCTCCAAGGTTAAACACACTGCTGAATATAGGAGGAAAAAAAAAAAAGACTGTGTATTTTGTGTCTGTGGGAGTTGTGCTTGCAGCCGGAGCAAGTGCATTTTGCTCAGTACAAATCTATTGCCCAAACACTTGAAAACCTTTTTCCTGTTCTTTGCTGCTTGAGCTTTTCAGCCTTGCCTGGTGCAAGAGGCAAGTGGATTGGTAACTGTCAGGACTGAATCTTGCTGCTGAACTCCACTACTGGCTCACATGCCATATTGTTACAGAGTGAAAGGTTTCTGCAGAACTAGTGATTCTTTTAAATTATGATAATTATTTTTAAATAATTTTTTTGTTTGTAGCTGCATTGCTTGCAACTGTTTGGGAATGCTGATTCCCCCATGCAATTCAGAGTTAGGGTTCTTCAGTGAAGGTCATTGAGCAGATCAGAGCAACTCCTCATCAGTGTAACATGACAGAAAAAACACATCAACGTTTATGCCTGTAGTGGCAAAAACTATCCTATCTCAGCAATAAGGAGTCATGCTGTAGATGCATTTAACATAATGTAAGCCTTCAGTTATTTTAGGTGAGCTCTCAAAGGATGAGCTGTGTGAATTGGTGAACTGCCATGGACTTGTGCACTGTGTGCTCTGCAGAAAAATAGTATTTGCATGTTTGTTTTTTGCTCTTTGTGTTCTTTAAGACCTCTTCATATCAATTGCCTTTTCCATATCCAGGAATCTGCAGGGCATCAAGGACACCCTATGGTGTGTGTAGGAGTTTGAGTCATTTTGCACATTTTCCCTTAATCACAACAATAGGAAGGGAAAGGAAAGACTTTGTAGCTGTTAGTTTCCTGTAGGTTTACACTATAAGAGGTGCTGTTGCTCACTTGAACCAACTATTTGTACTGCAGAGAGAGTAAATGAGGGAGAATCATGTTCAGTAATGCTTGGGTTGAAAATGTTAAGTAGCACTCAGAGGAGGGCCTTTGCCACTTCTTACACTGGTACTTGCAAATACTAAATTTTGCAAAAGCTCTGAACACCTGGCCAGATGTGTAGCTGTTTGGTCTTTACAGGTTTCTTTTTCTAGTTTAAACTGGAGCAGAATTTTTCCCTATTTGAAGTACTATTTCTAATCATAGTCCTTAAACATTTAAACTAATTTGATATTCAAGCAGGTGGGTGGTATGTTGTTCTTTTTGTTGTCTTTTTTGTTTGTTTGTTTTTTAATTTTTTTTCCTTGGAAGAGCTGTTTGTAGATGAGGGTTGGATAGAATCCCTGCTTTACTGTGCTTCTATTATTTTGAGCTAAACTTCTTGCTTGACAGATGGCTGCTATAACAGGACACAGAAACGAAGACAACTTGGCTTCTTCCTGAGGAAGGACAGGGAATTTGAGAGAAGCTGTATCTGGAAATAACTCTTGAAGAACACATTAGTTTGGACTGGACTTGTTTCAGTGTGGCATGTACCTTTGGAAGTTGAATCTTCAAACCCAGCTGTATGGTTAGTGAAGCTCTCTAGCTGAGGTTGCTGACTAAATAAAAAGTGGTGAATGCTGGAGGAGCAGAGCTGCTGTGACACAGGAGACTTTCAGCAAGCTTGTAACTTGCAGTTGCAGGCCACTGGCTTGTCAATGGTTTTGGGGTGGATGGAACAAATAGAGCTTTCTGTTGTGCCATGCTGTCAGAGCCTTGTTTCATCACAAGCTTGTAGAAGCTTCCTGACATCTGTGGGTCTAGGTTTCATTTTCCATTTTTATAACTTTTCCTGTAAAGCTATTAAGAGGATGGGGGGGAAAAGAGCTTGTATAAATTCTCAAACCTAAATCTTTGTTACATGGATCTTGTTTATCTTGTCTTGCTCTGGTCAATTCAAATAACCTCCCCAGAAGAGTTTGGAAGGTTAAGGATAGTAAATGCTTATGTGAAGTATACATTATACTTAATTTACCTTGCAACAAAACAGAGTCTTGCACCTCTACCATCTTGTCTGTGTTCCTCTAAGATAGCAGACTCAAATGAAAAATAGAAGTCTTTTTGCACATACCCATTTTTTGTTTGGTGCTAGTTGAAACTGTGGACCAAAATGCTGTTGTTCATCTTGGCTTCTGTCCACAAGCAGCAGTAACATTACTGATTATTATTATGCAATCTGTATTAGGCCTATCAAAATGCTATTGTTTCCTTTGGTTTTATTTAATTGCAAAACTGATCAGGAGTCACAATTTAAAGGTATGAATTTCCTTATCTTGATGTCAGGTAGACAACTGGAAAAACTTTTTTTTAATACAAAAATAGTAGTGACCAATGCTTATGAGAGGGAGGCCTGCTATGCATTTCTGGGTACTTTGACTTCTTGTTTTTAGTCATTACATGAGAAACATATGCATCTTCGGTAGGTTCTTGAAATTCTTTTGATGTGAATCCTTATTTTAGACCAGTTGTTCTGTTTCACATCAATAAGCATCTTGGAGGTAGAACCAGCTCTTGCTGGTCTAGATATGCTCCTCATTGAAAATGCAGTTGTTTTCTCTATCTCTAATTCCTTAGCCGATATTGTAGCAGAAACTGCTGTAGACATGCAGTATCGTGCTTAAACTGTGCAGCCTGAATATTTTTAGAAAGTGGTAGTATTTTATGGGATTCTGCTGTGCTCTTGTATTTTAATCTTGGCTAGAGAGAAGAGGTTCAGCTACATCTTGTGTTTCTGGAAGCTGCTTGACGAGAGGGAAATTGCTGAAGTTTTGGCATACAGAGTGCTTGGAAGCTTTCTCTGCTCCTGCCCATCTGCTGTCTAAAACTGACACTGCCGGCCACCCTCCCAGGGCAGTCGGGCTCTGCTTCTCAGCCCATGATGCAGCCAAGCTGTTCCCAGACAGCCTGGCCAGTCTTTCACAAACAAACAAGCAATGACAAAAATATGAACAAAATAAGCAATTATGGGTAATTTAAGATCTTACTTGCTGAATTGCTGTTTCAAGCATTGGGTTCTGATGTGTGTAATGGGGAGAAGTGTTGATGTGCTATCTGGACAGTACCCACTGAGTGAATGACATGGCTCTCCTGATACCCAGCCAGCCCATCTGCTTTGCACTTGAAAACAAATTTTATATTCAGGACAGACTTATCTGTCCCTAGCTCTTTAGAAATATTAGCTCCAGATAAGAAAACTATGTTTCATTTGCAATACGACCACTGGAGACAGCATGGCTATTAATTCAACCAGCAACTGTAAATTGATTTTGTTGCCCTTGTCGTACACTTTAGATATGAAAATTCTAAGGGAAGGTGGACACCTGCTCTTTTCAATTGTTATCTGCTTAATAAATGACTGAACGTGGGCAGGAATTTCTAGATGTCATGATAATGCAATTTCTTTGTGAATTTGGATTAAAAGGATGCTGAATGAACGTGTGACTACTGTTTGAAAGCAAACATGAAAATTTTAAGAGTGTGATTCTTCTGTGGGGAAATGATAATGCTCTTTGCTGATTCTTGAATGGTGTCTGGTCAAATTCCTTAACAGGATATTTTTATTGGAGTTCTCTACAGCCCTTCCATTGCTTTCCAAACTCCCCTGCAAAGTGGGATTGCCTCAAGTCAATAAACTTCTGCTTTATCTTCATATTTCCCTCCTCTCCTCCGTGTCCACCTGTTTAGGCCAAACTGCCCATGCCGGGCTATGCTCACAGTTCTGCAGATGTGTCTGTGCTCTCTGATGCTTCACTGTCCTGCCTTTGGCATATGTTTCTTTCTAATTATTAGCCTATAGAAGGTAAAAAGTAGGGTGTTTCATGGAGATTTTAGTGCTCTTAGTACAGTGATAAGTTTGTGACAGTAAGCATTAATGAGAACAGCCAAGTGGGGAAATTTCAAATTCCTAGCATTCTTATACAATAGCATGTGTTGGAAAAAGACAGTGAGGCCATAGGAGATGCTAACTGTGGGAGCATCCAAACTGATATCAGGTAATGTGAGTATTAAACTTGCTTAGCAGTTTAATTTAACCAGTCAGGATTCCTGTGACGGGGACATCTTTGTGCTTGCTGAAATTTTTTTAAAGTGTGAAAAAAGTAGATGAAATTAATAAGTTGAATTGGTTCGATGTTTGGCAAAGTTGGAAACAAAGCAAGGTGAGGTGCTGTGATTCAGGAGGCATAGTTCCAAGACGATGTTGGAACCACACACAAATAAAGATGCACAGGCTTTTTTGCTTAGAGCACGGCAGAGTGTACTATTGATCTCACTTATTGTGGGTGTTCATTTGTGTGTGCCTCTGGCACTGCCATGTGCCCCATATGCTTCCCTGCTAATTACTCCCTGGAGAAATAACATCTTGGAGAAAAGGCTTTAACCCTGGAGTTGCTAGAAGCTCTCCAGAGGCCATTCAGCTTTTTGAGAAACTCAGGGGAAGTATAGAACAAAACACATTTGGGTTTATATGTGCTGTTGCCTTGCACCAGTGTCAGGGAGTGTGTTAAATATTGAAGCATTTGGGATATTGGTCTCAAGAATAAGACCTGCTTAGAAATGAGTGGGTTTTTATCCGATTAATTTTTTTCATGATGTACTGTACTTAAAATGTTTATATGCTGTCCTTATATCCAACCCTATACTAAGAATAGGCTGTTCTGAGATCAGGAATTGCAATAGCTACATTTCAGATTCAGCTTCTGCCTCTTGCCTGAAGAAACTTTCAAGGGTCATGGTGCAGAGGGGTGCTAACTGATGTGTTCTGCAAAGCTCCTGGACTTGAGTTATACTGCTGAGAACACACAGGAGACATCTCGAATTGGACAGGAGTAACAATATCACTTCACTACTTAGGCACTCTTGAACAAATGTGTTTTGTAACATTTTTGCCTAACTCTAGGATTTCAGTTGTGCAAAATATATGGGAGATTTTTCTTTGTTTTCTTCCTTTTGTGTTGTGAGGTAAATGAGGTTAGTCATTAGCTATGGGTATAGGTGTTTGCCTTCTGGAGTTAAATACACTCGTTCTCAGTGCAGGATTTTGCAGGGCCGTGAATTCCAGACAAGGTTTGTTGCAGGGAAATATCTTTAGGAGTTTCACCATAATCAGACAAGCTTTTAGACACACAAGTGTGGAAGAGTTTTCATGCCTGAAAGTTTGTATTACTGTTCTAATTTAACTAGTTGCCCTGGCTGACTAGTTAGCAGTACCAGCCTTGTGCTGCCTGTTTTGTGGTGCTGTGATGAATGTGTTATAGGCAATAGCGTGGTGCTATGGTGTGTGTGAGGGGAAAAGACAGTTCTGGCTTTGCTTTACAAATCAGTAGACTCCATGCTTGCCTTTGAAACTTCACAGTGAGAATATGATACTTGCTTCTCTGAAACTATCAGTTTGGTACTTTTTAGCAGTTGGTAGTTGATAATGTCAAGTACATTACCAGTTTTACCTGCTTCATTAAATCTGAATAGCCAAGAGAACATATAGATAACTACAATCGCTATCTAGGAAGGATTTCTTTTTATGAAAAAGAAATACTGATCATTTACTAGAAAATTAGAAATTCAAAAGCAAGTAGTTTGGAATTTCCCATTGTGCATACCAATAGCAGCAAAAGAAATGTTGCTGGCATAAAAAGTATTTTTAGAAACTTGTGGAGGGACTTGGCTAATAAAAGGTCTTCTGAAATCACAGGTGGAAAAGCTGGTGTCACTAAATGGTGTGGCTTTTTTTTCAGCTTCAGTTTTCCTTATATAGAGGTGAAGATCAGCCATGCAGTCACACCAGTGATCTGTTGCTTCTAGAGTTATGCATAATTTGAAATGAAGAATGGCATAAAAAAAAGCATATAAATATAGTTGTGACTATCAGCTCAGATCTGAAACTTAATTCTACTTTATCTGTTTTTGAACCAAATTTTTTTTAGTCCTAAGAGTTTTATAGTTTTAAAGTGGAACACATGTTTAAAACTCCCTCAAGCAATACAACCTGTGAGTTTTCCTTGTGTTATCAAATGAGAATTAAATGCCCTCATGTATTTTGCATTTTTTGCAAATAAAGCATGTGATGTAATGGGAAGACTTTTAGCTGCACCTCTGCACTGGGCTGAAGCTGGGCTCTTTTCAGTCTGAATCCTGAGTGACAGCAAGAACTTTCTAACTGGGAGTAATTTGAAATTAAATGGCTCTCTTAATTATGAGTACATAGGAATGTAGAGAGAAAAGGTTACTGCTGTACCCCATAACACAGTGCAAAGCCTACTAGTAGAGTTATTGCTGAAAAGTCCTCATCTATCAAATACCACTCAAGGGGAACTGATTTCTCAATCCTTAATGTGAGCAAGAGTAGAACTGGTGAACTGGAAGCAGAAAGCTTAATAGCCCATTAGTAGTTCTGCTGAGTTCTTGTGTTTAGAGGTTTGAGAAAGTAGCCCTGGTGACTTAGGGAAGCTACACTGGCTCTGACCTCCTTTGAACGTGTACAAGCAGTTACCTGCTGCTCTGTATTCACAGGACAAATACCATGCTTTGTTGCCCATGTTCACAGAGAATCTGCTGTCCTGGCCTTTCTAAGAACAAAAGGAATAAAACAAAAAGCTCAGCTCTTTTAAGTACACAGCTGTAATTAAAATCAAACTTGAATTAATATTGAAGTGCAGGGGTGTTGGTTTGAAATATTTTAATTACTACCTTTATGTGGTGGAGAAAACACTTTTGAGCAAGAGCTGAAATAGCCTCATTTCTAGGTAGGCTTTAACAGCTGGTTATTCTGGTGCTGTCTAATAATAATGAAAATAGTGAGGAGTTCTGAACAAATAGGTTCTGGTCAGGCTATGTCACTTGCCTTGTGGAACCTAGGGTAGGAAGACTCAACATCTGTGTGTAAAAAACCCAAAATAATTCATAATGTTGTGTAAAATGACAAGATCTTCCAGGGAAAGAAATGCTGAAGATACTGAGGAGGATAAAAAGAATTATTTGGGGGAGAAAAAAGCCAAAGTAGAATTACTTCAGAATTAAAATTTAATTCTGTTTCAGAGCAATGTGCCTGTAGAAGCACTGCTACTAGATTGGTTTTCTGATATAATTATTCTGCCATCACAAATCTGTTCACGTCTGCGCGTGGAGAAGTCCTGAGTTTTGTGTAGTTTTATATTTCTTGTCTCAGGTGCTTATTTCCCCACCTGTAACTCCCAGGACTTACTATGAGGAATACATAGGATGCTGTTATTTCATTTAAATGGCTCTTACTTTTGGTTTTTTTTGGAACATTTTTGAAAACAATCATGATGTTCCAGATAAGAAGGAGGAGAGAAATTTGTCAGAGAAGCCAATAATCTTTACTCCCCATGTCATGCACTGTTACCACTTCACTCAACAAGCAAACTTATCCTTTACTTTATACAGGAGGTGTTTCTCTCTGCCCTGCTCCTGCTTTCAAAATATTTAGGCTCTTCCTACCTATAGGTGTTGGACTGACTGACCCACTCAGGCTGAATATATAAGAGCAGCCTTACATGCTGAAACTATCCCATTGTTATTGCTTCTCCCAGAGAGACAAAAAAAGAAAAAAGACAAGAAATCCTTTCCTTTTTAATCAAGAAAGGAGAAGGCGAGGCTGCCTGTCTGTGTGTGAATGGCTAATGCCTCACCAGTGCAAACAGATGGGAGTTACTTGGGAACAGTGTGGGCAGCAAAGCAGCTGAGCTGTACTTGACTTGCTTTCTTTACTTGTGCTACACTTGTTTGTTGAATGTAGGGAAAAAAATATTCATGATGTCAATAACAGTGAAACAAAGCTTTTTTGGCTGGTTAAAGTGTCCTGAAAAATGGTGCTTTTGCTCAGATGAGGAAAAAACAATTAATTTAGTTCCTGTTCAAGTCAGTGCTCAGTTCTGTGCTGAGTTCAAGAGGTGCAGGTCATGTGAGGGCTGGAATCCTTCAGGGGGATAATGTAGCTGGTTCTGCTGGACAAGCATCTCCTGGGCTACAGCTTGAAGGAAGCAAACTTGAAGTTTAACAGGCCTGTTCTGACAGGTTTCTTGTACCCCCATGTATGCTTCTAATTGGGAGTTTCTTGTACCCCCATGTAAGTGCCATCAGTGATGTTTGCCACATTTCCTGGCCTCCCTTGGATGCAAGCAAACAGCATTGTTTCTCCTGTCTCTCTGAATCAGTGGCCAAGTTTGCCTTGCACGCTGTGCCTGCTTTTAATTTGTCTAGGAGCTCTTTTTCCCTTGCTTTTATTTTATAATGTACAATTCCCTAATAGAAACCTCTTTGCCAATACCTGTAATTGTTTGGAGTGAATGATAAGAACAACTAATAGTGAACTGTTTGCTTACAAAATCAGTTTTGATTTCTAAAGTTAGGAGGGATGGAAAATTAGCTCTTCAGGGAAGTGTGCCCTCCTTGATTCCAAACACACCTGGCTCTCCCTTTCCTAAGAGGCAGCCTTTCCTCTATTTCCATTAGAAAAGTAAACTTCTGTGCTCCCACTTCCCTGCTCTAGAGTCCAGTGTGCTGCCTGACCTTCTCTATACTTCCCCAAATCTGTTCTTTCTGTAACAGAAGTGGGCAGGTCAGTGGCTTGTGTGCCTTCCCCACTGTTGGGGCAGGATCCTAGAAGCTGTTGTGTTCTTAGCTGAGAGCGATGAGGGGTTTTTGCATTTTTTTCATGTAAGGCAGATGCCTTTAGGGTACACATTTCTCTGTCTGTAGGAAGATCTAAGGAGTTGTTTGGATGGCTGGTTATTCAGGTATGTATGGTTGATGCCTATTACATCTAAGGAGTGTCTTCTTTTTAATGCTTTTTTTTTACGCAATCTTAATTGCTTCTCCCCTCTCCATTACAAAATTATACTACGAAATTATATATCTGCCCAGAATTATCAAAGTCCTTTTTAATATCCAAGATTAATCTGTCTTGTAATGCAACAGCACACAGTATTCCTATTATCTCCAATGCCTACCTAAAAGAAATATTGCTGAATGTTGCCTAGAATGCAGAACTTTTTAAAAACCCTTGGGAAAGCAAAGAAAGCATTTTTACAGCCCTGAAAGGCAACCAAAAAGGCTCCCTTTACCAAAATAGACTGGATAACCTTTGGGAAAAAAAAAAAAAGTGAAATACGAGATGTGGAGTTGCGTTATGTATATGTTTTATTATCCCTGTATTATGTATTGGTTTATTCCTTTGTACCCCCGTGTGCAACTTGGTTTATCCCCAGTTTTCCCGCCTTGTCCTCCCTTCCCGCCTTCCCAGTATCTATCCATCACCCTGAAAGAGGCATTTTACCCCCCCCCGGTGCCTTGTCTATCACTCGGTGCCCCTTCCCATCCATCCAGAAGCTTCTACTCAGGGCACCGGGTGATTGGGCGAGGACCTGGGGCTCCCCCCATATCCTTCCCCCATTGGACCCCATCATATCCCCCCATCCCGGAGCCACCCCCTATCCCTATCCCCATTGGTCGTTGGATACCCCTCCCTTACAGTTTATAAGCCAGTGCAAGCACCTTGTGCTTGTTCCTGTTGGCTGGCACCGTTCTAGGATATTTGGCCCCGTTGGGCTACAATAAACTCGGACTTAGCCCCCAGCAGGATCCGCTCTTCATTTACCACCGCAAGGCTTGCCAGCGCTGCCCGGGACCCACGAAGGCACTCTCCAAACCCCAGCTGGGAGCGGCGGAGGGTGCCTCAATCGCCCACTCTCGCCCCAGAGAAGAGCTAGCCGGGGCTGAGACAAAGGGAACCGGGGCGGGAGCACGGCAGCGAGATTTTTTTTTCTCAGTTCTCATCTGCAGGACAATTGACTCTTGACAGTTGGAGATCTTTTTTGAAGTGATGTGTAGCACACAAACCTATCATCTTGGCTTCCAAGCAAGTAGACAAATGATACTGGGGTCAGTTAGAAGTCGCAAAAAGTACCAGTGATCCTTTCTATCTATGCAAAGGGGTTTAAAGCAACAACCCAAACCTACTTGCAACAGCGAGATAGAGAGACTTCCTTGATGTTAATATTCTGCTCAGCCAAGATTAACTAACTGCTGCAGACTTCTTTTGAAGGTTAGGATGAAGCTGGTGCCATGCTTATTTCCAATCAAAGAATGTTCTTGGGAGCTCAGGGTAATGTCAAAAAGTTGAATGTTTCAGCACTGCCAACTCTCATGAAGTTCATGACTGTCCTGCTTTACAGCTTTTCCCCACTTTATTCCGGACTTGTCAGGCCACACCTGAATTCAGTTTGGGTCCCTGCTACACAAAAAAAGATGTGGGCAGGCTGGAGAGGATCCAAAGAAGGGCCATAAAGATGACCAGAGGACTGGAAGCCCTCAATGTGAGGAAAGGCTGAGAAAACTGGGTTTGTTCAGCCTTTAGTAAAAAAAGGCTTAGGGGAAGACCTTGTCACCATGTTCTCATATTTAAAATATGGCTACAAAGAAGATGGAGAGTCCCTTTTTGCAAGGAATCTTGGGCACTAATTACTCCTAGAGAGATACCAGTTGGATGCAAGGAGAATTTTCACGAGACCAATCAGTCATTGGAATAATCTCCTTAGGGCAGGGTCCTGGGCTGTCTTGTCTAGACTGTGCGTCTCTTGAGAGAGGTTGGATCAGGTGATCCCTGAGGCACTTTCCAACCTGGAATTCTATCACTGATTCCGCTTCCTTCAATTGGTGAGAACCTAATTTGGCCTCAAATATCTGTTTGAGAAACATCCAGTAGATTTGGGTTATGTTTCGTAGTATTATGATGTGTTCAGTGCTGAGCTGCCTGTGCATAATCTTTGTGCAGGTGGTGCTCTTGCTGTGCTAGGTTTTTGGTCAGTAATTGAGTGGCCTCTTCCTTTATTGCTCAGCTACTTCCAAGCATAAGCAGCTGCTTGTTACTACAATCTGTGGGGATGAGCACAATGGACAAGGAAGTGCTAATTACCAGGGCGACAGCAGTGGGAAATGTGGATCTGTCAGAATTGCTGTCTCTGGGTGGATTTTGTCCTCTGGTGTTTTGTATTTGTTCATTTAGAAGTACTCTGCTTGGGATCCCTTCCTGCAAAAGGGCTGTCCAGCAGTTCTTTGCTTACTGCCTTAACCTTGGCCCTGGGGAGTTGCCAGGGCTCCTACTGTGCAAATTCAGCCCCAGCAGATGCTGATTTAGAAATAAAACCAACCTAAGAAAGCAGAAGTCACAGGGCTAGAGGATGTCTTAATATCTGAGTATCTTAACCCTTTGTTTAGCCAATAAGCAATTTAAAGAGTCATGTTAAGTACGAGAACAAATCATGATTTGTTCTTGTACTTAACATGACATGGTTAAGCTTGCAAAGGAAAATTTGGGAAACTGGATGGAATGACCAGGAATGCCTGAACTGAACAAGAGATATTTTTGCTTCTTATAACAGAATTTATTTCCACTTTTTTTTTTTTTTTTTTTTACTTTTATGCTAATTATCTTGTTTAATAACAGTGGAGGAAGAAGGTGAATGTGATGACAGTGCAAATGATGTGGCATCAGGGAGAACTTCTCTTCTGTAGGATTTCTTTTTAGAAACAAAGGCTTTTGATCATTGGTGAAGCTTAGTAACTGGCATATAATGTAGGAGATAAGGCAGTTGTACAGAGGGAAGTATTCAATAGGAGGTTTTTTAAAGAATAACATTAGAATTGTACTTTGAAACTTTATGCAAAATACTTTGTTGCATTTTTTATTATACTCTTTTGTGTATTTGACACACTGCCTATTGAACCTGATTTTACCTTCTGCCTAAATGTGTTTAAAAAAGTTATTTCTGGAAAGTTTTTTTTTGAAAGTTGGCATGAAGGGATTTTGTCTGAGAGTTTATTTCTAAATGTTTATCATTGGATAATTGCATTAAATATAAGACATAGCAGCCTGGTAATTCCTGGAGCTTGCTGAAATAGGTCTGTAGGATTTCCCAGCACCAGAGGTGGGTGCAGTATTGCAGAGGCTGGCAGGCTGCCCTGTAGGCTTTTCTCTCCATCTCTTTGAAGTGTTGAAACATCCTGTTGTCACTGCTGCAGGCAGGATCCTGTGCTGAGTGGACCCTGGTCTGATCTAGTCTGGCAATTCTTGTCACTTCAAGATTGTTTTGGTTTCTTCTGCTGGTGTAATATGCCCATGTTTTGTTGTATGTACTTATTGTGCTGGCAAAGGTATAAGGTAGCATCTGTAAACTTTTCTTTTTGGCCCTTTATAAAGCAAAATATTTTTTTTTTCCTGCAACTTAAGCTTATGTAACCACTTCAGCCTGTGCAGTTACTTTATATTTAGGTTCTGGAGCCATAAGCTTTCAGATAGAAAACAGCTAGCCAAGGGCAAATTTTATTTACACAGTATTCATCTATTTGATGAAGCTTCCAAGTAAACAAATAACTGCTTCCAGAATGGGGGTGCTGGGTGATGTTCTCCAGAATATTGTTTTATGTCAGTGCAGTTACAGGTAAAACATCTACACATTGAGGAGCATTCACCCAACAGTGCTTCATTAGCCTAAAAAAAACTTTAAAGTTATATTTTCTGTTTCTTACTGAGAAGCTGTTTTCTTTTGGGTTTTCTTTATTGCAACTGCTTGCAGCTTAAAATTCTGATGCTGCCATCGTTTATTGTGCTTGTCACTGAAGAAACCATTGTGGCTTTCTAAGGTCTTGATAGTGTTGTTATTGAGTATATTTGAATAACTACTTGAATTTGACACAGTTAGGAAACCTGCCAGAGGGTAAAACAAACATCACTCCCATTCTTGCATGTGGCAGCTGAAGTGGCAGTGAAGAGGTCTGAAGAATGCCACCCTGTCCCTTTGCCAGCTCCCAGCCTTTTCTTCCCTGGGGAAGTGAAAACCTATGAAAGGAGATAACTGTTACTGTGTTATACTGGATTTTCTCTTTTTAATGGAGCAACAATAATGCTTTGAATGAGGGATACGTGGCTTCAGATACCTGTTACTGTGTCCCTTAGAGTACTTACTGACAGGATGGCCTGATTCTGTTCTTACTGGTGATTTAATTTCCCTTATCTCATTCTGGAAGCATTCAGGTAGTTAATGTTTATTGTGTATCTTAGGGACAGAATTGAAGCTGTCTCTGGTTGACTTTCTTCAATGGAATATTATTTATTTTTGTTTTAATTTAAAGCTTGCTTAGGATGCAGGCAATTTTTAGTTCTATTCAACTAATATCTGGAAAGTCTAATATGACCTAACCTGTTTGCAGTAAATGTGGAAACCCAGTGATTACAGTCATGACACTGACTGCATGATTATTTTATTTTTGCTTGTTTCAGAGTTGACTCCAAAATATTTCTACCACTCTTCCCAGTAACTGCCAAATTTCTTCCAAACTTGTCTTGATGATACAGAATCTGAATCTTAAGCAATAGTGCTGAATTTTTAATCTTTTGTAAGTAATGGAAGCTGAGAATAAACTGAGTCATGTATGAATTAAGTGGTAGAAGGATGTAGTGAGATGAGGAGAACCTGAACATGTTCCTTTCCCTTCTCTTCCATCACTGCACAGTGCTACTCCAGGCTTCCCTGGGTGACAAGGGTCATGTGTTTGTGTAGGTTGGGCTTTTGATCACTTAACCTTAGGATTTCAGATCCAGCATTAAAGTAACTTGATGCTAATTGCTATATTTGTTTATGTTAATTTTATATTTTATAACATACTGCAATGTTACAGATTATTAAGCGCTGCTTTTTTAAGAAGAAGAAAAAGGTTTTGATAAGACAGGAATAAGGAGCTAAAAGAAAGAAAAAACCCAAATGCACAACAGGTTTCCTTTTTTGCTTTGTTTTGTTTTAGTCTACATAATCATATTTGCATTTTGCTATTTTAACTTTAGGCAAGCTATTTCAGTCTGCTTCAGGTGAGCTGTCCATAAAATGGGTGTATCATCACTTGCCATACTACAGTTCTTTGAGTTCTAATTAAATAATCCAAAGCCCACTGACCTCCAGTCATGAAATGACAGTAATGTTAGTTTGTCATGTCTTGGGAAAAAATGAAGTACTTGAACTCTTTTTTCCCTTTATGATGTAGATTACAACAAAGTTATTTTCTGTAGTAGCAATTATTGGATGGAGTGACCTTTTCCAATCTAGACACTGATGTAGTGGAAGGGACATTTTTCCACTTGACCTTTATGCAATGTGTCAGCTTTTCCTGTAGTGCCAAATGAGTTGCAATTGACAGACTTGATGGAACACTAACTTGACGGGAGCTTATTGTTTGGAAGCAGTTATGTGTGGAAATGTGGAGCCACTAGTAAATAATGTGATAAAAGTCATTTGCATGTCTTTTATCACTGAGGAACATCTTGCTTAGAAATTACTGCTGCCTAAATTGCAATTTGAATGCTAAATTTAACTGAGATTCCAGTAAACCTTATCAAACAGTGATATTTCGGAGTAAAATCTATTGGCTTATCTTTTTATTTTGGCATTAATATGTAAACAAATAACAATGGTTTTCTGTATTTTAATCTTGCTATTTGTTTTATAAACAGAAAAGAGGAATAAAAGATAAACAGTTTTCAATGTATGGCAAAGAAACCATGTCTTTCAAGAGGCTGGCCACACGTGTGTATGTGTATAACAGCTTGCTTTATTTATTAATATATTAGAGAAATATTGGCAAGATATAATTTGGGAAGACAGAAGTTCTGGTTGTGGGGAGGAGTGCGGATCTGTAAGCACGCTCTAGAGCGAGGGTGGTAGATAGCATAAAGGGAACCATAAAATGAGAACCAAATCATCCTGTCCCAGTGCTCCAGCTAGGAAGTGCAGATGCCAGCTGCTCTTCACATCTGTTAAAATAAAGTAGAAGATTGTGTTTGTTGAGGAGAGATGTAAAAGCAAACACCAAAAGTCAGTTATTTCAGGTGTCTTGTGCTAATCCAGTATCTCTTTCTGCTCTGGTGGAAGGCTTTTATACTTCCTGTAAATAAAATAATTCCACCTCCAAAATGGATAAAAAAAAGTTGTAGTGGCGCTCAGGATCTACCTGAGACTACTTATGTAATGAATTATTGTGGCTTTTTAAAGCCATTGAGTATCAGGACTGAGGAAAGAGCAACAAATGCCATCTGTCTGATCTACATGCTTTAACACTGTTCCTCTTAAGCTGTCTGTTGAGGTAAAGTAAAAAGGAGCTCAATGGGTGTGGGAGGGGAAAGCAGCTCAGGTCTCTTCTGTTGGATTGCAGGAGATATTTGGAAGGGGGAAAAATGAGGTGTTTATAGAGGTTGCTGTTCACAACAGACAAATTAACATATTATTTGTTACTTCAAAGACAATCTGTTCAAACAATTTCAATAGCAGGGAATGCTGCTGGACAGAGTTGAGGTGGAAGGTTGGATAGAAATGTTTATTTTGCTATGATAAAATAGGTTGTGTGGGTGTACGGGCATAGAGTGAAATTCATAGCAATTTTCCTTAGTGTAGCAATGCTTTTTGATTGTAACTCAAAAAGTTACAAAAGAAAGAAGGTAGAGATTAGTTAATGTGAGGCTGTATGATAAAACTATTTTCTTGCAAAGTTTTCATTGGTAGCTAGTGCATGCCACAAAAGATAGCAGGTTTTAATGCATTTACTTTATGTGCTGTAGAGGCTGGAAGCAGAACCTGGATCTGGTGTGCTGCAATTCTAGGGTCTACAAAAGATCATACTTGAAATATGTTCCATCTTTTGTATGTGAATTCCTATAAAAATGACAGATCCCTCATCCTTTCTGGAGCACCTGCTTTTCTGAACCCCTTTTGGAGAGCATGCCAACATCCAAATCCCTCTCCCAAGGTTCCATTTCCAGTTGTGCATCCATCAGACTCCCACTTTGCTCCCCTTTTCCCTTCCCACCTGGCTCTGTCAAAACAGACTGGTGTGGCAGCTTTCATTTCCTGCCTCTGGATGCTCCTCTGAACAGAGGGAGATGCTGCTGGGGGCAGTGACACCTCGTGGGCTCAGGCTGTGTAAGGCAGTGAGCCTGTATGTAAGATTTTCAAGTCTTGTAGCTTGAAGTGTGAGGACCAGTGAAGGTACCTTGGCACTGCTGCATTCCACTCAGGTTGGGCATTTGAGAGGCTCTTCTGTGGATCAGCATGCTGGAGGAGGTTGGACTTCTTGCAGTGGCTGTCATTGGTTGGTCACTGCTGTTGTCTCATTCATAAGTGCATTGCTGAAGGGCACCAAAATAGAGTTAAAGACTTATGGAACTTCCTTAGAGAGACTTTGTTCTTCCCTCTGCTGACCTCCTCCTGTGCAGCTCTATCCTCTGTCCAGCACGCTTGATGAGTTGTTCTTACAGCTAAAACACTTCCAGAAGCCCAGAGCTGGGATGAAAGGAATATTGTAAATGTAAAAAGTTGAAGTGTATATGAGAAAGGAAGGAAGGTGGGGAATAATGATTAAAAAAAAAAATAAAAAAAGGAAACAAAAAAACCCCACCAGAATCCCATTTGTTAAAATAGGAAAGATGATGGGCTTCATCTGCTTTTGAAATGAGAAGATTAAGAGGTGACTCCAGTGGGTGAGAGTCTTTTATATGGAACAGTCTGCAAAGGTCAAATTATGAAAGAGTTAATACAAGATTTCTTATGCAAGGAGCAGTTCAGATTGTGTAATTATACCTATCCTTTTATCTGAAGATCGCACACAGGTGTTGATTAAGCCTAATGAGGACCCTATGGAGCAATTGTTGCTATCTGTGTTTTTACAGACAGAGGACCTAGAAGCTGAAAGAAATAAGGTTATTGGTAATGCAGCACTGTAGAATTTGTGTTCATGGGAGAATACCCAGTGTGACTTGAAGCCACCTGGCAGAGGCATGGCAGAACCAACCCATTTCATGAAACCATGCCAATGGTGTATCCCAGATGTTTTTGCTTTGCCTTAAAATGTAGGTATGTATAGATGCATAAAAAGAAACTGTAGACTAAGAGAAATTACTCTTTCTAGATGAGCTCACTTCATTATACCTACAGCTGTTCCTGGGTTTTCCTTTTTATTTTGGTATGCTATGTTTGTAATTTGCAGGTTCCTGTGATATTTTGGTTAGCATCCAGTGTTTTGTGAGGCTTATGGGAACTAGCAATAAGGAAAATATACCTATGTTGCTGAAGTTTAGTATGCTAATTCCTTTCATGTGTTCATGTAAATCTTTTCAATGTAGAGCCGACATATTTTTTGTCAGCTTCCCATAAGGAAATCAAACAACTCATAATTGTTGTTTTCCTTCCTGTAATACTCCTGAGCTGTTGATAATTCCAGAAAAGAATTCTAAAAAAGTACTGGTGGATGGATGAGGATGGGTAAATAGAGAATTTTGAGATATTCCTACACTGCTTTGCTTATAGAATGTTGGATTTCTTAAGGAAATAATCTAAGCCTTTCATCATCTTCTGACCCTGCCTCACATAGTGTGGGGTGGTAGCCTGCCTTGTATTTCGCTGTTCTATTCTTTTTCCCTTGTGGTGGAATTTGGGCAACTCCAAGACTAATCTTGACAAAACTGCTGCCTTTGTTTCTGGAAGCCTCTGTATCAGGCTGAATGTGGTGGTGGCGTTGACTGTTCCCAATGCCGTGATGTGTTGGTAGAGATCTGCTTCTGGGAGGTCATGTCTCTGAGTCGTCAGCTCAACAAAACACAAGTACTTTTTACAGTAAGAACCTGCTTAAGCTAATAAGAAGCTGTCAACGTGAAGTATGGCTTGAGAACTGAGGAAATGCCTCCTCTGAGGTTCTTGCAGTGAGATGTGGTTTTGATCCAGTTCAGCCTTCTGTTTCTTCAGAGAAGTTCACTTTGTGGATTGCTCGGAGCCCCACAAACTTTCTGGTTTTTTTACAGAATTTGGTGACATTTTGGGAATGTCAGGAATGCAGGATGTTTTCAAATTCCGGATCAATAGGGCAAAGTGTGCTTGAGATTAATTTGCAGAGGGAAAAAAATAGAAAAGGTTATGCAGCTTTTACATTTGATTTTTTTTTTTGACCTTCCAAAGGAAGTTGCAGGATCCAACTACAATTCCACTGGCCCCAGATTATTTAAATTGTTTTGTGTTTATGCTTTGGTACCACAAACAGACTTGGGAAAGCAATATTGAAGATGGTAGGTAGGAAATAGACAAGAGCTTAGTACATGTATATGTAAGCTAAATAAACTGTAGGTACAAGTCAAATAGCTAAAACATTGTATTTTTTCTCTGCTTGTGGAAAAGAAAAGACTAGAGACGCAGATGCTAGCTGGAAGATGTTGGAAGGGAAGAGGATCAAGGGGCAGAAACAATGAGGAGAGAAACTGGGATGTCAGGGTACCTGTGAATTGCTGAGGGGGAATTGATTAGTAAAGCCAAGTTCAAATAGAAGGGCAGGAAACCAGTCACCAAATATTGACAGTCAGCAGCTATTCTGTGTTTAAATTATTTCCTTTGCCATTGGATTCTGATTCCTGGAGAAATAATTTCCTGGTAGAAATTATTGGATCTGACTAGATATAAGGCAGAAATTGTTTACAATGAGTGTACTTGAAACACTGGAACAGGTTGTGCAGAGAGGTGATGGATGGATTCATGCCCCATCTCTGGCAACATTGAAGGTCAGGCTGGATGGGGCTCTGAGCAGCCTGATCTAGTTGAAGATAACCCTCATTATTGCAGTTAGGTTGGACTAGATGACCTTAGTAATCCATTTTTTGTTTTGGCAGTCAGAATAGTCTGAGAACAAATGACAAATGTTGTCAACTGTTTCCTCTTATTGCTTGATTTCTTAGGATATGTCCTTTACTGTATAAAGCAGAACAGTGTAACTTCTGTGTGCTAGAACAGTGATGGATTGTAGAAATTGCAAAAGTGGCTAGGCCGAGCTAAGTTAGCATCTTTCATTTGCTATTTTTAAATTTTCCTTTATTTTTTAAAATGGTTTTAAAACAGTTTTTGGTTTTGCATCTACTGGTGCAGAGTGCTTGGGGAAGGCTGTGGGCTCAATTTAATGATAAAGTTTAGTTCTTGAAGAGCACTGAGAATAAGGAAAAAACAGTGAAATTAGATTTATAGATTTGAGATTATGTAGACTATTAAATGTGTGAGAGGGGACCTGGAATACAAGCAAACATTGAGCAGTATTATGGGAGCTCAAGAAGGAGAATGCAGGGAACAAGAGAGGCAGAAAAAAGATTGCTTTAATCTAAAGTAAAATTCTGGCATCCAGGTACTCATCCATAATGAATGGATGTAGGGTTTTTCAGCTCTGTTACCACAAAGACTTTATTTTCTCTCTCTCCCCTTTTATTTCTAGAAGTTTCAAGTTTCCTTATGGAGTTCCCCACTGCAGTTTTCCAAGCAATTGCTTTGGGGCTGCATGCACACATTTATATTCTCTTTATAGTTCTTCGTGTGTAATAGTCAATCAATAAGAAATAGTATTTTATACCTTTTCATCAGCATGCCTTGACACAGAAGGGAGATAAGGTTGCCTAATTGCATTTTTGTTTTGATGGTGTTGACCTGTAGCTGGTGGCCTAAACAGAACTGCAAGCTGATTTCTTCCCCTGCTGTAGTCCTTGGGAAACATAGCACAGTTTAATATACACCACACTTCAAAATCTGTGCTGTTTTGTTTCAAACTTCAACTGAAGGCAACTCTACATCTACTCATTGGCTTTCCTTAGCCTCAGGCTTTTTGCTGCTTTGTTCTGCATTTTTGCAACATGGCTTTTAAAAGTATGAAGATAAACCTTTGTTGAACATTGCTTATGTTATCTATGCTACTTTGTGGGTTCTCTCACAAAAAAAATAAGATCTTTTAAACAGTATTCTTTAGGGTTGTGTTCTCAATATATTCAGGTTAGGCAATAATAAAGGATCCTTTTCTTTGTTTGACAGCTGGAGCAAAGCATTTTAGATTCACAATATGTGCTTAAATAGAGCCTGGTACGAAAAAGTCCCAACAAAATCTGACTGTCTCTTGTTACAAAATCCTTATATATATATATATAAAAGCCCAGATACAAACAATCCCACATCAAAATTTCTTTCTGGAGTATTTAGAACTTTATAAAAATGACAAGTATCTCACAATATAATGCAATTATTTGTAGAGCACTGCACAGTTTACTGTTAATTGAATCACCTGTTTTCTAATCAATCCATGGCATTTATTCAGAGGCAGTGAAGATACATGGATGTTGGCTTAGAGCTTCCTGGAGCAGGGGAAGGGACATGGTGAACTGGGATTGAATTGCCTGCAATTGACATTAATATACAGCTGACAGTTCTTGTATGTGAACTGCACTGATTGGAAATACCCACCAAGCCTTTTCTTCTACCATCTCCAATAAAAAAAGTAGCTGTATTGCCAGCCAAGGAGCTTTGTTTGGATCTCTATGAGCTTCCTTGTCTTGCAAGATTTCTTTCAGAATACAATTTTATTCACAATAGTTGTCTGTGCTGTTGTACTGCATAGCCTGACATTTTTAAAGATACAGATTTGACCTGGAGTCAGCGGTATGTGTTTTTCTTCATTTCTCTAAAATCTCATATGTAGTGACAGTACCGTCAGCACTGCTCGCAGAATAATGTTGCTATCAAATAAATTGCACAAGCAATCAGCTTTTTCCCCCTTTTGATGTTATTGTAAATTATTTTTATTGTGAAGTCATATTGGAAATGTAAGGATCTTGGTGATTTTATTGGGAACTTTGTGAAAGACTGAACAGCAAACAGTCAGTGGGGCATTGTTTAATTTGTATTGTGAACTGGCTAAAGGAGAAATGATGTCTCCAATGTTCACATGTCTATCTGTGAACTCTTGTGGTGTTAGAAGGAATTTACAAATGCAGCAAATCTGAAGAGAAGGACTGAAGGGGATAGAAACTGTATGGAATTTTACTTTTCATGCAGTTACAAAGATGAATTACAACCTTTGTAATATAGAAAACTGCCCACTATTTCACTAACTGTTATGCTTGTCAGTCACATTAAAAAATGTGGTTATTCCTGCACTTAGGAAATTGTGGAAGTAGTTAGTTTATGCTCTAATGTGAAATATTTACGAAGGTCCTAATACTAAAAATGTTGCTATTAAAGGTACTATTAAACCTCAATGTTGTTCAGAAATGTCAGATTAAGAGCAATGGACATTAAGCTGCTTCTAGTATGCTGAAATTATTGCCCCTAATTTTCACCCAGAATGTGGGTCTGATGCACTGTTCTCTCCATTTGCCCCTTTGGCTGTCATTTATTTTGTGGATTGTAAATTTATTGGAGTAGGTTTTCTTCCCCCACTACCCCCCCTTGTCTGAGCCTGGTACAGTTGGAACCTCCATTGGAGGCTTCTCTGTGAGATGCTAGTGGCAAATAATAACTACTTTCCTTTCAGGATAGTCATTTTACAGGAAATTGTAAGTTTATCCAAACAGTCCTGATGCCCTTAAACTCAGCCCAGAAATGGCAGCTGTGAGGATAGTTCACCCTACATCATTGCCAGGTGAGGAGAAAGTAGCATGAGAAAGCAAAATTTTTCTAGTGTTGGCCAAGTAACTAGAGAGATTAATTGTCCAAGTCAGCACTCGGATATTTTCCTCTCAATCCCCAAATTTCCCAGAGGTGTGCTTTGGGCTTTGTTGCTTCTTGCTTATGTTCCTGCTGATGTTGAAAGTAACTGCACCTGCACTGTCACAAAACCCATGGAGTTCTGTGGCTTGTGCCCCTAAATCCTGTTAACTGTTGTTGTTGAGAGGCAGAGAACACATCACAGATCTGAATGACAGCCTGTCAGTCACACTGCTGCTGTGGAGCACTGGTCAAAATTTATGATAAAAATCTACCCCAAGCTTTGCACTAGTGACTTTCTGGGGAGAAGTTTCTTACTGGGGAGATATATTTTCCAGTGTTACCTGAAGGTGTAAGCTGTAGGTGGAAATCTTGGTGGTGTGCTTTGGAGGAAGCATCTGTTAAAACATCTAAGAATGTAGCTTTTTGTTCAATGCTAAATGAATGCTCTTAAATTCAATATAAATTAGAGGAGGGAAATATCTGCCAATGTGTCATGCTTCCTTTTGTAATAACAGCTAATAAGTGTCTGTTCTTGTATATTTTAAAGCTTTCAGACTTCCCAACTCTGCTGCAACACAGATGTTCAGTACACTAAATTCTGATATGTTATATATTTTAAGGAGGCAGCAATTTCCTGGGTTGTATTTGGTGTGAACTGATGGGTGGAAAATGCAGAGCTTGCAGGGAAGCAGAGAGCATGCTTGAGCTGTCCTCCCTCTTAAGAAATCTTATAGACAGTGTTCTCCATTGCTTCTCTTGAAGGAACTATTTTGAGTACCAGGTTTCCTTCCCTTTCCTCCCCCACCTGATTTATGTATAGTGGTGTCTCATTGCTAGGAAAGGAGAAGGAATCTGAGGATAGGCAGCTGATGCTGACTGCAGCAGGGGGAGCTTGTGGCATCAAATGCTGCATTAGGTCATTCCTGGATATTTTGGTTATGCTGGTACCTTGAGACTGTCAAAGAATGCAGGAGGCTTACTTTCTCATACTCTTCTGGTCGCTAGTCTTTTAACTTTAAACAGCACCATCATTTGAGGTAACAAACCATCAACAGAGCATCTCAGCAGGAATTAGAAGGGTTTGTACTCTGTACTAAGAGTGAGAAATAGCTGAGTAATACACATAAACCAAAGAATTATGGAGTTGTAGCTCCTGCAGATTTTGGCCATCTGCTTTAGGGTGAATTTTGTAGCAGTAGCTTCTGACTCCAAAGGGTTTTCAGCAGCCAGGAGTTTGGTTTGTTCCACTGTTCCTCAAGGTGGTCTTGATAGTTCAGGAGCAGAGCTGGACTGTGAAATTGCACAGAGTTGCCTTTTTGACTGGAATGGAAAAAGTTAAGTGGTGGATAATACACTTGCCCATAATTACAAAATTACATTTGCATTTTGCTCTACCTTTTTATGAGCTGAACATGAATGTTTGGCTGTGGTACCCAGAGGGTTATAGCCTTGTCTGGAAAGCTTTAGTCTCTGCTTACTGGCCTTCCCAGGAACTGCTTTTTCCACTGACTGCTGGATGTATTTAATGGACCTCGGCCCAAATATAATTTTAGTTCAGATTAGGTGCATGAGCCTTTGGAAGGAATCTCCCAGTTGTCCCATTTATTATGCTTTGCTTTGCACTGTAGAGCTGTCTTGTAGTACAATGGGTTGGTTTTCTTTCAGGTGAGACAAAGTCTGAAGATGTGCTGTAGAGCTACCAGAGGGGTTCAATTGTCTGTTTTTGGATCCATGGCATTGCACTAAACCTAGTTTGAAGTAGGACCTTCTGAAATGCAAATGTTGGAGCCTCAATACTGAACTGTTTTGCTCTGCAGATGATCTTCTTTTAATCCACACAGTCAGTAGGGTAGGCATAACTCTGTTTCTCCAGTTGCTTCAGTAGTATCTGTCCCCAGCCCCATGACTTCTTGGAGTCAGCCTTGCCCAGATGTGCAGATTGACTTTGCAGTGGCTTTGTTTTGCTGTTTTCCACATGGTAGGAAATGGAAGGTGGAAAAGTTTGCTCTCTGCTGATGACCAGACAGCACATGGTAAGGGCTAGCTGTTCGACTATCTAAGAGTAATCTGAAGCTGCATTTTATGCATGTCAAGCATCTTTACTTTCTACTGTGTATATGTTTGGAACTATTAAATGGTTAATTATTTTATCCTTAAGAGCAGAGAGGTATTCCAAGTGCCTGTAATGCCTTCAATTCTTATCGCAGTGCATGTTCTTTTGTGTCATATTTGGATATTAATTGATGTGCATTTTTTCCTGCAAGTTATTTTGCAGGAGGCCAGTGCTAGTAACTGGGCTGTAGACACCTTGCTTTCTAGTCTTCTCTCCAGAACTGTTTCAGCCACATATTCAAGCTCCACATTAGACTCCTCAAGTTACCAAATGGGGTATGTGTTTAAATAATTCATATTTCAATTTTTGTGCTCTCTGTTATAATGTATTTTGGAGACCAAAAGCATAGAAAGCCTGAGAAGAGAGAAGTCTCTGGTGGATAGAAGGGAAGTCTTTTTAGCTGACAGACATTAGAGATTCAGGAGCAGAAAGGGGCACTTTGGACCTTGGTCCTTAGTCTCCTCTCTAGTTACTGTGTGTGATTTTGGATATAGGCTGCAAGAAGGGTCTTTGGTTCTGAACCTGGGACTCTTTGATTCTTACAAAATACACTGCTATCTTTGGTGCTGAGCATACAAGATGCTTCAGTCATCTTGGACCTTCCAAGTTTTTAAGAAAGTGAATGGTGAGGAGATGATGTGTTTCTGGAAGTATATAGCAGGCAAGAAAAAATATTTTAGAGCTGCAGTGTGTGAGTTATGGTTATCAATCCTACATAAATCCTGTATTAGGGCCTTCAGATTTTGGGGGGATGCAAGGCCAAAGAGAGGAGGTTGTTTGCTGAATTGTGGAGCAAGATCAAATTACCTTCCCTAGTTGAACTAGCTGAAGAAGCACTCTTTGAGTGTCCAGCAGTTTCTAGACTAGCATGAGTGATTATCTTTCCACTTACTAGTGCAGACATAAATAAACAGAAATATGTGCAGTACATAGCAAATTAGGTCCTGTCCTTACTGAGATGATTTTCTTAAATGTTTTTTAAATGATGATAAATAGTTCTGATAAAATGAACCTTTTCTTTGGAGGAATAAAACCAATGTTAGAGTACTTAAAAAGTAGAGAAGTAGCCAGATGTTCTTACGTGGTCAATTAGAAGTTATGGAAATTTCTTCCTTTACTCAAAGCTATTACAAAGCATGATCTTTGGAGGCACTACTGTTTCCAGACTGCTGCTTGTTTAATTGAGAACAGCAATTAGTCAGCATCTTCCAGGCCTGTACTGTGGGTTGTCTTTAAAGTGAGTGGGATGTCTGAAGTACACAGGTGATAGTGGATTGCATAGTAATGGCTTACAGTGGAGGGTAATTTAAGAGTTAACTTTTACTCTTTGGTCTGAAGTAGGAGCTTTGTCTAGGGTATCTGTAGAACTCTTCAAGGCAGCAAGCTGGCACCAGAATGTAGTGAAATAAAAGGCTGATAAAGAGAATTAGGCCTCATTTTAAATACTTCTGTAAAACAGTATGTATTGATTACCTGAAAGTTTGTTCATTTAAGAACTTCATCAAATGCAGGGGGGATTGCTTTTGGCGTGTAAGTTGTCCATTAAGTAACTTCTTTTGAAGTGAGACAAAGTGTGAGAAGTGAGTGAAGTGAGAGAAACTTTTTTTAAAGTGATAGAAAGTATTAGCCTTTCTTTGTAATGGAGATACCTGAGTGCATGTGGTTTCTTTTGGTGTCTCAGTCTATCAGCAAGTTCTTTTCTCTCTGTTGGAATAACTTCTTAAAACACTAAAATGAAAGTAAAAGAAGGTTGTGTCCATGAGTCTGATGCTGTAGCAATAGCAAAGGCCTTCTGTGTCTGCTTTTTGGCTGAAAAATCCTGGGAAATATGGTGGAAGAGGTCACACAGAATATTCTGAGCCGTAATAAGGATCATCAAAGTCCAACTCCTGGCCCTGCAGAGAACAGCTCAAAGAATCACATGATGTGCCTGAGAACATTGTCCAAACACTTCCTGAGCTCTGTCAGACTTAGTGCCATGACAGCTTCCCTGTCATGAAGCTGTCCAGGTGAGCCTGTTCCAGTGCCCAACCACCCTCTGGGTGAGGAACCTTTTCCTAAATTTAGCCTAAACCTCTCTTGACACAGCTTCAGGCCGTTCCTTCGGGTCCTGTCACTGTCACCGCAGAGAAGAGATCGATACCTGCCCCTCCTCTTCCCCTCATGAGGAAGCTGTAGCTGCAGTGAGGTCTCCCCTCAGTCTTTTCCAGGCTGAGCAGACCAAGTGACCTCAGCTGCTCCTCAAATGCCTTTCCCTCAAGGCCCTTCACCATTTTCACTGCCCTCCTTTGGACACTACCTAACAGTTCCATGTCTTTCTTGTATTGTGCCCCCCAAAACTGCACTCGAGGTGAGGCTGCCCCAGTGCAGAGCAGAGCAGGACAATCCCCTCCCTTGCCTGGCTGGTGATGCTGTGCCTGGTGCCCCCCAGGCCAGGGTTGCCTCATCCCAGGTACAGAATCTGGCACTTTCCCTTGTTCAAACAAGGGAATGCACTTGGTTTTCTGGCCTCAACCCTTAAACTCTGCCAGAGGTATTCCTGAGAGATATTTGTCTGACCTGAAAACCAACACTGGAGGAGATTTTCTGTCTAACCCTGGCAGTTAGGTTCAGTGCTTCGCTGTATCCAACAAACTCAGGTTTGTTAATGAGGACTTAAGTTCTAAGAGAACATTCTATTACTGCTTTCTTCGCAGCTTTGCTGGCTTGTAGTAGTACTGGAAGTTACCTCAGTCTTTATCTCTGCTAATCTGAGAAACCCTGCTTATTTACCTCTTTCACATGCTGTTGGCTAGACTTCTGATAATTTCCATTACTTGTGCTTGATCCAGATTTCTCCATCACTAAAAGCTGGATTGAGCCTTATTTGCATGGTTCGCTGCCCTGTATCTGGCACTGAGGCTCTTGGGTCTCTCCATGCACTAAAGATACCAGCCAGGTCAAATAGCATGGGTCTGCTTTCTAGGAGAGTATTCTAAAAGCTGAGTGCTGCAGTGTTCAGCTCAATGCTGCTGGAGTCTCTTAAGTCATAACCCTTAAGTGTGATGCTGAAAAAATGAAAGGGTAAAAAATCATTTAGTACAGAGAGATAAGTGGGTATGAGCAGCCATATTACTTATAAGATGCCAGTGGAACAAATTTTTTAGAAATGTCTGTTAGTAGAAACTAATTGAATACTGTGTAGATTGGAATATATGAAGCAGGATGCAGCCAACACTTAATGAGAGAGAGAAGGAATTGGCATGTTGATTCCCTCATCTGTTTTCCTTCCCAAAATAGTGTGTTTCTAGGGCCAGGAGGGGTAGAACGATGAAACAACTGGACACACAAACACAGTTAAGCATAATTATGTCGAAGAACAGTGATGACGTCGTTAAATGGCTATAGAGGGTTGCTACAACTCCCAGGAAGCCCAGTGGTGAATGGTGTGAGTAAAAGGAAGTGTTTCCATGTGGTTTGGCGTTCAGTGCTCATTGGTCACTAGCCAACCCTTTCAGCTCTCACTATTCTGTTTCTAACAGTGGTGTTTTCGATGGCTGAGTTTGAAATGCCAAGTGGCCTATTAGCATGCAAGTGCTGATATGTTTTTCTGGTCAAAATATGGGGTTGGGAGACTCAGCTCAAATTTCAGTTTCAATGTGGTGATAGGGATAGGGTGAATCTGCTTAGCTGTGGAGAAATGCATCACACGTATGGTTCGCCTCCACTACTTTGCAGGGATAGTATGCACATGAGTACATGATGGCTAGGGTGCTTATTCCAAGGGCCTTTTGACATTTTGCAAGCCGATGGCAACACAAAAGTGAGTTCACCCTGGAGAACCATGCTGGGACAGGGAAAAGATCATCTTATTAGTAAAGTCTCTGTCTTTATTCTACCCTGTTGGCACAGAAGCAGAATGGGGATCAATACTAATGATAGATTATTGTAAAAATGCATAATTTCTTTAAACCAGCAAATGTAAGCAACTTCTTGTGTTAAATCCCTTCAGAGAATAAAGAAAGAAAATAAGCAATAAAAAGCACAGATGGATGCTATTCTGATGGTAACATATTGAAAATGTTAAAAGGATTGCTAATCACACAAAATTGTATGCAGTGAGGTCATGAGCAGAGTACTGAACTGTAAAGGTTTTCCATTTGTGGGTTAGCTCAAAACTCTCTAATTTGACTAATGTATCATCAAAGGTGTTTTGTCTTGAATGGCAGGCTTGTTATCTGTCATGTATGCAATTTTGTTGGTATAGTGGCGCAATAGAAGATACATGTACTGCATTAAGAATTAGTAGTTAGAATGGTGTTCCTTTGTTTTCTACACAAGGACAGAAAACAAGTAACATATAGAGAGGTGGTCTAAGAAATGTCTAGGGTTATGGTACAATCAAAGTAGTGTCATGGGGACTACTGCTATTTTTATTTAAAGTTTAATATTTTTTTTGATGATAAACTAAGCATAATTCAGGAGAGCCTGGAATGTGATAATTGTTTAATTGCTGTAATTGCACGTACATTTTCTGCTAAAATACACTGCTATGTCATATGCGATTCTTCAGTTCTTGACCTAATAAAAATACAAAATTTTAATGAGGTCAAAATTTAAATATGTAACCGCTGTCTAATTTTTAAGACAAACTGAAGCAGTGAAAAGTAGCACTTTTCCTAGAATTTAAATCTCAGCTGTTACTCTAGGAAAAGCATGGATGATAACTTTGAACCAATTCTTTGGAGCCCTAACAAAATTAAAGTTCTGGGAAGCCTACAGTTTTGTCCTTGTCATAGAAAAAAGTAGCTTGGCGTGTTGGTTATCTGATGTTTTACATTGTAGTCTTGTTGATTTGTCCTTAAGCAGAACAGGTGGGTATATTTTATGAAAAGAGGAAGAAGAGAGGTGGATTTTACTTTTTGTTCTTTCTGTTGATAGACTATTTCTTCTCCCCCTACCCTGCCCCGCCCTCCCCCCCCCCCAGTAAAAGAGGACCCTTTCATCATTGTTTAACTTTTTTTTTTTTAATTTAATTTCTAGCTGATAAATTTAGAGAGAAACTGGAAGAACTGGAGAAGGAGAGAAATTCTTTAAAATTTCAGCTTCCTTCAAGGCATCCCTCTGTTAGCAGTTTTTTGGACAGGTTCATGACCCAAGTTCAGGCAACATTGCATTGGGCTGCTGATCTTCGGTAAGTTTGTTGATTCATTATTGTGTAAGATGATGCTTCTACTTTTCTCAAAATGCAGAATACACTTATGAAAAATTATAATAAGGAGTTTCAATGACTGTCTAACATGTCCATATGGAGCTTGTTTATGGAAATCCCACCCTGCCCCTGTGGCAGCAGCTCTCTGGCCACAGAGAGCTGCAGGCACAACTTTCCCAGGCATTGTCTTGGGAAAGGCTGTGAGAAGATCAGAGAAAAGTATGATAAACAGTACTTATCTTCACTTTGCTGCATCTGTTGTTGTGACCATATGGAATGTGTTACGGAGATTTGCTTACCAAAGGGTGATTTCTTGATTGGCAATGATGATGGTGTTTGGATTTAAGGATGAATTAGGTAAAACTGTATTGGACTGTCCATAAGGGTGATGGGTTTCTTAATAAGTATAGGATAATAAAGCAATTAATCAGCCTTCTGTAATCATGGAGTCAATGGTAACTATTACCTGGTCAGGGACATTGTGCTATGACATGCCCCCCCCCCCCCCCCCCTTTTTTTTTTTTTTCCTTTCTACAATTCTTTCAGAATTCCCCTCAGAAACATTGATCATGATGAACTGGCATATTAAATGGAATGTTTCTCATTGATGTTGAGGGGGAATGGGATTGAATCCTTGATACAGCAGCTTGAACATACAACAGCAATGCAGCTTGAGCAACGCTTCCCTGTGGAGTTATTTCTGATACTCCCTTTCAGGCAATGAAAGGATATTTAAATATAAAGTAAAAACCAGATTATTTTTGATATGAATAGATCTTTGGGAGCTTCCTTTTGTGTGCCACTTCTTAGATAGCAATATTGAGCTCAGCATTGTATAAAGTCACAAAAATAAATTCTAAACCTCATCTTGAAGGGATAACTTCAAAGATGGGAAGAAAGTGAGATGGTCCAAGAGGAGGGATAGTTAGGGGGAAAAAAAGTTTCTATTTCTTGGTCTGTCTTAATCTGTGCTCCTAGTTACTGTTGTTAGAAGAGGATATTTGATAGGAATTGAAAGCTATTCTCAAATGTAATCACACAAATGAAAGAAGAGAAACCTTTTGTTTTCTGGCAGCTTGTTAATATAAAGGCTGCAGTGTGCTAGTCAATACCTTTGTGTGTAATTTTTGACAGACATGAAAATTAGATAAAATCAGTACAGATAATATGATTTTCTTTGTGAAATTGGAGAATTTTGAAGGTATTTTTAGTCTCTATTTATAGCATCTAGTAATAAGGAAAGTTTATAAGAAGCTGAATTCCTTCAGAGCTGTTTCCTTCTACCTTCTGAGGCTCTAAGTGGCTGGTTTACCATTCCTTAAAGATTAGGATACACCATTCTCTATTTTTTTGTTAAGATGTGTTTGGTCTGTGCATTAATTTTTAATAATTATTTTGACATTAATAGTGCTGTCGTCTTTGTCATTGAAATTGAATCACTAAATCATCCCTCAGATACAGTTTGCTTATTTTTATCCTGTATAATGTATGTATAATGCTTTTAAATGCTTTTATATATAAAATAGATGTTATAACGTATTTATGAAAATATTCCTGTTCTTTGGATGATTACATCTGTAACTCTTCTCTTTGCACAGGTTTGAGCAGTGCTATATTTCAGGGTCAGATGAATATCCTCTTCCCGTTTTTGTCTTGTGCACACTCCTTTCTTTGAGCTTAAGTTCAGCTACTGTTGTTGTGACACCCTTTTATTTGCTTGCTTTGTCTGTGGTCTGACTCATTGATACAGCAAGAGTATCCTTTGCCTTCTGTACAGGGGTTTAAATCCTTTCTGTTCCAGCAATATTTTTAGATACTACAGTGGAAAACATAACTTCTTCCTCAAGGAAAATTTGTAGGCTTCAGTTTTTGTTTTCATTTTTAATTGGAACAAAACCAATATATGCAAGAAGACTTTTTTTGGGCTGGAAAATTAAAAAGATGATCAGAAGATCATAAGAAAACTAGATCATTGCAATTTTACTGTAGTTAAGGCAATATCATCTTTTTGCAAGAAAAATGTGTTTGGCAGCTTATTTAAGACATGAAGCTGAAATGCAGGCCTCAGTTTTGTTTTAGTTGATTAAATTATGAGATGAGTTTTTAATTTGATATTGACACAGAATACTGGGGTTATATGGTGGGAGCCAGATTTGGTTATTTAGCTTAGGAACAGCAAATGTTGTGGTTGTGCAATCAGTCAGGTTTGGTGAGATCAGAGAGGTCTTGTTTGTCTTCCAGCAGCACCACGTAGACAGATACACATGGAATTTCTGAAAAGGTTCTGAAAATAAGACATGTTTATAATGGATTTTTTCCTAAATTTTGACCAATCACTTGGAAATTTATTACATACATCATTAGGAATGATGCAGCTCCAGCTTGAAGAAGGTGGCTTCAGAGCTGCTGGAGAAGTGTTGTGGGTTGGAGCCGCAGGAACCTGTAATGTCAGTAAGGCACAGTGATGGCCTAGCACTTCATAATAGGGATGTCTTTTTGGTGCATGCTGTTAATACAGAAATGCATTTACACTGTCATTGTGTCTATCTTGCTTACTGATACCTTTGTTAGTGCTGAAGTTTTGTTTTGCTTTTTCAGTACATTCTGCAGCCCACATGGAGAAGTGAAGCATGTGTGTCTTTTGATGGTCCTGCAGAATCAATGAAAACCTCTTGTTATACACTTGTTCACACTTGTTAAACACCTGTGCATGGAGATCATAATTGTGTGGTTAATCATGCTTAAACCAGACTTATGATGCATGTTTTATATGTGGCATGGATGGATTTGCTTTGCAAGATTACAGTGGGAAATTATGCCTCAAAACACTTTGAGACACAGAATTTTTAAAAGAAGATACTGAAATGGGTCTGTACTCCTTATGTGGAGATGCTTGCACTTGTCTCTAATGATGGACACAGAAACGCAATTGCCCTTTGCAAGTGCACGTGCCCTTATGAGGGAACGTGGAAATCAAAATGGGTTTGCATTGTTTTGCAGGTGCATTTTGAGAGGCAGATTATAGAATTGGTACTTAACATAACGTGCTGATTACCTTGGAGTCCAGTCATGCAAAGCTTTACAACTGAGGATTGTAGAGATGACTGGGAGGAAGCCCACTGATTGTGATTTTGAAAGAACTCGCTGTGCAAGAGAGAAGTAAAATTTGGCATTGTGGCGCAAACACTCCAGATGATCTCTAATGTAGTCTCCAAAAGCTGACAGAAGCTGCAAAAATGGCTTTGGCAAGTTTCTAAACTTCTGTCTAAGAGATTTTTCTCTGTATTGATTGAAACTACATGCCTTAGTTTTGTCTCTTACAAGGCAGTGATGGATAAATTTCTGAAATATGATAAAGCTGGGGGAAGCCTGAAGCTATACAAGCTTTCCATTTTCTTTCTTCATCATGTTGTAAAAACAGTGCAAATGTTTGAGATAATAAAGGAAGATATGCCAAAGGAAAAAGAGTCTCTTGTTCTCTAAGTGTATCTGTTTGAAATGCAATCATTCTGGTGGTGGAGTGTTATGACTCTAAAGGTAACATGCAGCATTCTGATCAGTTTAATCCTTGAGACACTGAAAGCCACACATGAAAACCACTAATTTTTAGCTTTTGTCATGTTTTTTTTTCGAAGGATTAGACATGAAGAAAATGGCCTTTGTCATGAAAAAGAGCATAGACTTTTGAGATCAACTTCCCAGGAGAGGATGCAGGTTTCGGCCAAAAAACGAAACCAGCTTTTTCAAGAAAAGAAACGATTACAGGTAACAGGACTGCAGAGTTGTTTATAGGAACCAGTGCTATGTGGGGAAAGCCTTGTAAGCTGTCACACAGAATTAAATAAATTTATTGTAATAGCGACTTTGCTTCTGTGTAGTAATTAGAGCCTTGGCTGGAGTCCAGTTGATAATCTAAGTGATGATTGGAGATGGCAGCCACAGGAGTTGTGTTAATCTCATTACAGAAACGCAGAGCTGGAAGGTTTGGTGGCTTGTGTGCATGCTTAAACTTTCCTCATTATCTTCTTAAGCATGCTCTTTGTTATCATTTGACATTTTAATATTACACTGATCTTCTGAAGTTTTTATTTGAAGACGAAAAGTTTTTATTCGTTTCTGGTTAGAATTTACTATAAATACATGATTTATCAGCTTTTATTCCTGAAAGATGATAGATGCTTTTCATAAGGATGAAGGAAACATCATGGAGCAGTTAGCATTTGCTAACAATAGCTTTACAATGACATGTGATGTTACAATGTGATAGTTGGCAAATGGAATGTTTCAGGATGGCATTAGTCCAATTTTAAGTCTGCAAGCCTTTTAAGCAAAATTTAGCTTTTTCTTTTCATCATCCTTCAAAAATCTTGATGTACTGTTTAGTTATGTGTCCTTTAAACCTTGGTGATCACACTCCGTGATGTGGCACCTTAGAGAACTAATTTTTATTTTTTTCTGTGGTCTCATCTTGAAATATTTTTTGCAATATTTTTTGCGGTATTTTCATTCCTTTGGTGGATCCAATAGTAGAGTAATCTCTGTGTGTGTGCACACATAAATTTATATATATAAAAACCTTCAAAGAAATAGAGAAAAACATCTTATGTGGTCATTGCAAAATTGTACTTATGTGAAGAAATGTCTTTTTTTATCCTATTCATCATCTTTGTATCATCTTTTTTAGGTTCATTTAATCAACAAGTAAGAGGAGACGTAGTGTAGTTTAGCATTATCAGTATGCAGAAAAATTTTTTAATCTAGACATGCAAGAGCCGCCTCAAGATATTGTACTGAAAACTTCTATACTTAAGACTCCACAACAACTAATTTTTACACTTGCTCAAGCTGAATCTTTATTCTTCTGTAGTTTTACTAGGGGAAAATTAACCACATCATTATACAGGTTTGCTATTTATTAGCATTTCATCAAAATTACCAGGAATTCAAGGTTTTGGGGAAGGCTGATCTGTGGTGATTATTTGCACCTGGGAACCCCTAATGATTGCTCCTGCCCAAAATCTTGCATGATCAGAAGTAATTTTTTTTAAAAAAATTTTTTTCTGCATCACTTTTTTTTGCTTCTGCTCTGTCTTCTGTTAGTTCTGCATTTGTCTTCAGGGATTTGAAAACCTGTGGCAGTACTTAGTATCTGTGATTTACGAATTGCAATCTATAGTATTTCTACTGTAATCTCTACTTCATGGAGACCATCAGTCCATAAGTGAGGCTGGAGATGTGCAGTCAGTACTGATCAGCTCTTATGTTGGAAATCTCAGTTTAAACTCAAATCTGCAGAGTAGAACTCCAGCTTATGTTTAGTGTGATGAATATCATCTGCTGCTCCATGCTGAGACTTTAGGCCCTTTTTATCTGTCCCTGGAGGCTGACTAAGAGCATGCTAAAGGCTTCTTTGCATTTCTGGAAAAGAATGCATGAGAATTCCAGTTTGCTGATTAAGATTTCCATGCTCCCAGGAACGCCTGTTAACTATTCCTGAGTAGAGCAGAAATAGTTCTTTTCTGTGAATGCAGATTGTGTGCTTCTAGTATCTATTTATATTGTACATTTCAGTACTAAAAGTGTGATTGTAAAACCAGATTCCGTTCATCTTGATTTCTGTTCCCATGTAGGTTGCTTATTGCAGTGATTGCAATTACTGTGTTTTCACAGAGTATGGAGGTCTCTGTATTAAGTAGGGCCTATTAAGATTTTGGCATTATTCCCAAGCCAGTAACACAGAGACAGAATTGTCCTTTGTGCACACTAAAAGCATAATTTGAGACTGAAAGAAACAAAATTGGTATTTTTGGTCTGCTGACCTTTCTGTCCTTGACAAATGCCTATGGGTTGAAACATGGGTTACACCATTCTCCTCTTGCTATGTCCAAAACCAAAGGAGGAAAATAATTGAGGAACCTAGTGGGCAGGACTATTATAAGTTGAAATTTTGGAGCTAGTCAACCTTCAAATATGCAAGGACCATTCCTTGTTCTAAGTCATACTTGAAAAGCTGGTTACAGTGCAGCAAACCTGAAAGTATATTTATTAACAAATTTGTGACATGTAAATAACATTTAAAGTTCATATAAATTGCATTGAAAACATTAAAATAATGTTAAAGTTATCAAGGGAAACTCTAAAAAGCAAAGAAAAGCCAAAGTCTGCTATCTGTCTATAGTACATAAGTTTTATAAGAGTTTGTAATATTGAAATATGCCTTTTTTCCCCCCTACATCCTTGCCTCATACATACCTGAAGGTCTGTTCAGATATTCAGAATACAATTTATCTTCATTACTCAGTATTTGACCCCAGAACCCTTTTTCTGTGTGCCACTCAAACCTTCTTTTGAGTAGAAATTTATTAATTTGTGAGTGGGCTTCTTTTATATTATTAATCAACATGGCAATCTTAGTGATTCAAACCCACTTAATTTTATCTCTGCCATTTGCTCAGATGCAGAATGGAGAAGTGAATTGCCATAAAAAGCCATATGGTTGTTTCTAACATCAGTTTTGTAATGCCTAGTTATTAACTTATTAAAGATTTGGATTTTTGTTTTTAATTTTTATTTTTACTTGGACTGAATGTGATCAGAATTTGAAATGGAACTTTGATTTCTGTTCAGAGCCTATAGATAGTATGTCAGAGATCTCTTGCAGGTTGTATAGAAAATGATGAACATGCAATCTGTGGCCATGTGTGGACATAATAGTTTAAATGGCTTGCCGAGTTTCACAGAGACAGTAAGAAACATAGGAATAGAATCATATTCTCCAGTATGGTGTTCAGTTAATTTGATGACAGCTTTTAACTCAGCAACCCAGTTTTCTTCAACAAGTGCTGCTTCCTTGGATGCAAGCTATCTCGTGGGTTTTCAAGGAAAAACCTGTGCAAAGGTGATGTACAAATTCATTAAGCTTTTTTTTAACTTTTGGCCTCCTCAATGTAGGAAAGACATAGAGGTGCTTGAGCATGTCCAGAAAAGGGCAATGAAGCTGGTGAAGAGTCTGGAGCACAAGTCTGATGACGAGCAACTGAGGGAGCTGGGAATGTTTAGCCTGGACAAAAGGAATCTCAGGGGGGACCTTATGACCCTGTACCTGAAAGGAGATTGTAGCCAGGTTGGTCTCTTCTCCCAAGTAAAAAGTGACAGGAAAAGAGGAAACGGCCTCAAGCTGTACCAGGGGAGAATAAGAATGGACATGGGAGGAATTTCTTCACTGAAAGGGTGGTCAGGCTTTGGAGCAGGCTGCCCAGGCAAGTGGTAGAGTCACTATCTCTGGAAATGGTCAAGAAATAACTTGACATAGCACTTAGTGCTGTGGTTTAGTTGACAAAGTGAGAGGTTGGACACAATGATCTTGGATCTCTTTTCCAGCATTAATGATTCTACAATTCTATGATTCTAAAAATTGCTCTTGCAACTTTGCTCTTGCAACAAACATCAATATCATAATGCACACAATTTGAACTTCTAGAAAAATGAGTGCAACTCAGGTTGAAGTTCTGTGCATTTTAAGTCAAGGGAAGGATTTTGTGCTTTTAGTTAAAATGAAATGTTAATTATCAGAAGGGCTGGTTAGGGTTAGATAGTAAATGATTCTCTTCTTGCATCTTGTACTTCATGTTTACGACCAGTCTGTAGAAAAAGATTCTGTTGCCATGGGTGGTCTGACATTTGTGTTTTTGGTAGAAGTTTTTAGTTTGTAAATTTTGGAAATGCCTATGTATTTTAAAAGTGAAAGAGGGCTGACAATAGGTGTTGGAAGAGGAATGTGAAGTGTGGTGTTGAAGTGGATGTGGTGAGTTTCAGGATGCTGGAAGCACTAGAGTTTCTGAATACAACTGACATAAGAATTTTTTTGTGTCTGCAAAGGAATGTCTCATTAAATGTTTGCTAAATTGGACAAATTTAATTTGTACTACTTCTGATGCTAGTACTTGTTTTTTTTAGGGGCAAATGGATTTCTTCATAGGGTTCATAGTAAACTTTGGTTTCTGTTCTATGCAGAAAGAAATTGAAGAGCTCCGGACAAGACTGGCCACATTAGAAGGAAAAGATCAACAGCTGAGAAGAGAAATTGAAGAGCAAGATAGGCTTATTCAGTCACAGGATTGTGAACTAGCTGCTTTGCTTGGCTGCATTTCTTTAAAAGAGCTGCAGGAAATAAGCAAGGCTTTGGATGACACTTTAGCATCCTCCTATCGAATTCCATTCAGTTTAGATCTTCCAGGAGCAATAAAGAGGTATTTAAATTTTCATTTAGATGTGTTGTATCTTCCTGTATGTTCTTCTGAATTGGCTGTCAGTTGTTTTCTTCATCATTGTGCCAGCTAATTACCTGGATTTGGACACTTCAAAACTTTCTGAGAAGAGATCTTGGAGTTCTAATATTGATATACTTCCTCAAAGAAGTTTGTAGTTATTTGAATGTCTTGCACTTAGTGTTCTCTTATGGTGAAGACCCACCTACAGAAAGCATATGTGTCCATCAACTGTTAATTCCTGTCATCAGCTTACACTATTTCTTGTTAACTGGTGGAATTTTTTCCCCAGTTTGGTAATGCAGTAATTCAAACATATTTCTCACAGGCTGAAAGTGGGTACTAGATACCATTCAAATAAATGTTAGATATGCTTCTTGCTTCCCTGAACTTGTAATTATAATAAAGTCTGATGTGATGAGGAATGCTAGACTCAGACAGAGGACTTGAGGCAGTGGGGAAAAGGATGCAGCATGAATAATTTTGGGACACTCACAGTTAAATTAACAGTAGATGCATCCTTTAAATGGAAAAGTAGCTACTCTTGGCAGTATTTTGGAAATAACCTCATCTTTATTTAAAAAATGAATTAAAGTACTGAAACTGTACTGGACATTGGTGATGGGACTTTGAAAATGGTACTGTTGCTGTGTCATCAAGAGAAAATAAAATTCCTGTTTATCCTAATGTACTTTTCTTCCAGATAAGCAATAAATATGTTGCTAGCAATTTTTTATCTCCAATCATGCTTATTGGATTTAGTTTGGTTGTATTAACATTCATGAGAAATTGCTGCTCATGTGTGCTAATTTATACAAATTTTTTTTAAGTCAGCAGAACATTTTATAGAGGACATATTCTTCTCTTTTGACATGTGTTTAAAATTCTAAATTAGGTTATCGAAAATAGTTTCTTGCATTAAGGTTAGCTTGTTTTAATAATATCTTATACCTGTGTTTCCGAGATTGAGGAATAAAAGATCTTAAGCAGTCTGTCTGAGAAACTGATTTGAGTTTTCTTAGATTAGATTTGTTTATGAAAGAATATTCAGATTATTTTTTTTCTCTCATTGCGGCTGTAATATTTGGGTTGCACTTACCTTGCTGGGAAATGATTTAAAAGCTTTATTGATGCTAGTTCAACTTAACTAGTTTTACATTCTGAAGTATTGGCATAATTAATCTGAAAGAAATTTTTCTGGAAATGTGCATTTGGTTTTATGAATAGTTGCAGAGGAGAAAAAAGTTTTCTAAATTTAGAGGTTTTTGTGTGAGAGATAAAGCTGTTACTCATGCACATGTGCTAGAGATCAGTGATTATGTAGAAAGTTCAATATCAATGGACAGTAAATTACAAACTCCTCACTCTTGTGCTGCAAGATACTCTGTATTTATTCTAGCAACATTGTGCTTGTCAGTAAAGTACTGCTTATAATGTGCTTTTGCATAATTATTTATTGGCTACATGAATTGCATTCAGCACTGGAGTAACACAGGCGGGGCCAGTGTGAAGCATCTCTTAAGACAATCTGTGCTGTAATGAATTGTATGTGGTGGCTTGCAGCGCACTAAAAGATAAAAAATTATTCAGTATATTGAAGCAAACTTCCAGGAACATGAGAGGACATGACAAAGAATACTTGCCAAGTACTTGCCCTTCTGTGGGAAGGAGGAAAAGAGGAAGTCAAATGTAACACTGGGATGAGCTTTGGTTCTAAGCTAAGCTTATTTTTTTTGTCAAGTGTTATTGTTTTGTTAGGAATATTCTTTGTTTTGCCTTGTTTATCTTTGGTATGTGGTGAACTTTTTAAATACAAAGAGCCTTTGTCAATACCTAAAGCATGCTTTGAGTTTGAAGATTTAAAAAGTGTTAGGCACATTACCCTGGGACCTTAATTGAGGGCTGTTGGAAGACACAGCTAAAATCTGCTGGGCAAAGAATGGGCAAAGAAATATGTTTTGAATTCTCACTGAGATTGAGACTGCAGAATGTGGTTGTTTTCCTCATCCAGACAGGCTTAATTGCTCTTAGTAAGCTAAAGGGTATAATCATTATTTTAAAATGGGGAAATTGCAGGGCAAAAGTGCAGTTCACTTGTATGTGGTTGTGTGGAGATGGGGTTGTATGTTTAAAAGGTGGGAGCAGCTGGTGTTGTGTGCAGTGCGACACATACCAATGTTTTAACTGAAGACAACACAGTGAAATTAGAGGAAAATGGGTCCGGGTGTTTCAGCATGAAGTACTTTCTTCTGGAGATTGCAAAAGGTATCCAAATATATAATTTTCATATTTACTACTGGACACGATTTTAGAAATACATGTTTTGAACTAGTGCAACTTGGATTTTCTAATTATAAAATAAGACCATATTAATTATTTGACCTATTCACTTCAGTATCTGTTAGTTCCTTTATTTGTTTCTTTATGTTTCACAATACAAAGTAGGGAAATCTGTTTTACTTCAGTTCATATTTAGTTTAATTTTGCAGTTTCTTTGTTTTATCCATATCTGCAGACGCAGATATGTTCTTACAGCATGCCATTCTTAAAATAAATTGCACCGTTCCATCTGGACTATTGTCTGGGCACTGATTGCTGGTTGAAAGAAATTCAATTACATACTTCCAAAATATTTGAATGCTCCATCTCTTCTTCACATGGAACAGTTTTTGATTAGTAGGTGTTCGTTCTATGGTGGGTTTGTGGGACCATCTGAAGATAAGGAAATTCTCTGTTATGTGTATTGGTTATTAGAGTGTGGCCAGTGGTGCAAGGAGCTGAACTTGAACCTTTATGCAGCCAGTTCACTCTGCTTTTGTGACTCCTGGAGCTGATTTGAGAAAGATTAATTTGAATTGAAATACAAGTACTCTTGGAGGGATGTGAATCTTATTGGAGTTTACTCAAAGTATTCAGCAACTTCATTTGAGGACAAAGCCTGATAAAGGCAAAAGTGGTGGGATTTTTTTGGAGAACTTGGTTTACTTGAATAAAGTTGGAAAAAAGACTTCATAGTTTCACATACTAACTTAGCAATGTAGGATTTAGAATGGGCTGTCACGTTTTGTCATTAGGAGAGACTGCTTGCTGCTGTTCATATCTCCACTGGAAAATGTTCTTCTTGTGGGCAATTAGAGGGGCTCACTATCTCGCTGTACTCAAGAATGTGCATTCTCCAAAACCTATGGCACCTAGGAAAGCTTGTGTTTTCTTCTTGTTGGCTGGTGGGGACATCGCTGTGATCTTGTTGATGACCTCGGTGGGAATCTGATGCTGTCCATCTTGCCACTTCACTCCCAGGAACTGGATCTCTCGAGCAGGTCCCTTGACTTTGCTCTTCTTGATGGCAAAGCCGTCTTCTAGCAGAATCTGGATGATCCTCTCTCTTTTCTCAAATACTTCCATTGCCATGTTCCCCCACACAATGATGTCATCGATGTACTGGAACTTCACCCTTTTCTAGTGCAGCCTGGATCAGTCCATGGCAGATGGTGGGGCTGTGTTTCCACCCCTGGGGCAGTCGGTTCCAGGTGTACTGCACGCCCCTCCAGGTGAAAGCAAACTGAGGCCTGCATTCTGCTGCCAGAGGAATGGAGAAAAACGCATTAGCAATATCAATGGTGGCATACCACTTTGCTGCCTTGGACTCCAGCTCGTACTGGAGTTCCAGCATATCCGGTACAGCAGCGCTCAGCGGTGGAGTCAGTTCATTCAAGGCATGATAGCCTACAGTCAGTCTCCACTCTCTGTCAGACTTGTGCACAGGCCAGATGGGGCTGTTGAAGGGTGAGTGGGTTTTGCTGACCACCCCTTGGCTCTCTAGTTCATGGATCATTCTGTGGATGGGGATCACGGCATCTCGAGTTGCTCTGTACTGTTGCCAGTGCACCGTGGAGATGGCAATTGACACTCTCTGCTCTTTCACCTTCAGGAGTCCTACAGCAAATGGGTTTTCTGATAGTCCAGGCGAAGTGTTAAATTGCTTAATGTTCTCTGCTTCTACAGTAGCTATGCCAAAAGCCCATCTGAGTCCCTTTCAGTCTTTGTATTAGCCATTCCAGAGGAGCTCCCAATTTTTTATCAAATATTATAATCCATCTTGAGCCTTGATGATTGTCTCATTTTCAGCTAGTCCCATACCTGAGTTTGTCTTTGACAAGGCCATCATCTCAGCTTTCTCAAAGTATTTGGCTACAGTCTTTTGTGAGAGGCTAAGACAAGTCATAGGTGAAAGAAGAGATCTGCCTCATCTTTTGTGAGGTGACTGATTAAGAGGTTAATCTTTCATATAGATAGGTGTTTTTTCCTCTCCATTTATCTGCTTAGGATTAATTTAATTTCTTTGTTCTTTGCCTAGGATAGAAGGGTAGAGTTCATGGGCAAGTGGTTTTGTTTCCTTTTTTGTGGCAGCAACTCTAGGAGGAACTATGTATAGAAAGCCTGGTGTTTTATAAAATATCTCTGCTTGGGCACATGAAGTGAATTTGCTTTCTGTGAAGGTGCAAACGTGTTCATAATGACTCTGATCCCACTGGAAGAGGAGAGGGGACCCCTGTTGGAGGGAGTAAAAAATAGACTTCTGCAAAGTCTACTCCCACACCATAGGCACTGGCCTTCCTTGGGAAGAACATGGGGGATTAAAAACAGAGCAGGGAAAGCAAAGAGCCAGTCGTCCAGCATGGAGGACAGAGCCATTGCTATCAACCTGAATTGTTTTGGAGCAATTTTAAAGGCAGTTTTTGTCCTTCCAAGCAGTGTTATAGAAGAAAAAGTTGCAGCAGAAGGATAAGTAACAGTTTTCTTGAGTACTTACATGTATGGTGTAATGTGGAATCTGGTTTTCTCTGCTGAGCATCTGGTTCCCACTACTTGCTTGAGCAGCATCCAATGGGACGTAGCAGCCTATAAAGCCCAGGCCACATATGTTCTGATTCCTCTGGGTATGTGCACAATGAGATTTACTTCTCTTCAGGGAAAAATGACCAGCTGTCTCAATCAATGTGTGATACTAAATTAGTTTGTATATAATGAAGAGAAACAGCTAGCAACAATATCCAGGGACAGACCCTTTCAGTCAGTGAAGTAAAATGGATGTTATTCTTAGGAGAATAATTGCAGCTGCTATGGGCAAGCTCTAGTTTTTGTGCACTCCAGACAGATGTAGCAGAAGAATGGGAATCTATTGTTATATCAGAAAATCTGGGGAAAGTATTAGTTAGGAAGTGATGAGCTGCTCCTACAGATAGCTGTTTGCTTGTCCCTTTGTTCTCATTCTGATGCTCCTGTTCCTGATAGCAGCTGAAGCAACAACTGCTTCAACTGCCCTGCAGCATCAGCTGGCAGAAGAGTGGTGGGAAATCCAGCACCATATGAATGGTTTGGTTGGTTGAAACAGCCAGCTGGTTTGGCTGTCTGAATGGTGATTTATAGGACCAGAAGATTTCTCAATACATGGCAATAAAAATAGATGTGATGGCAATAAAAACTGTGATGATTAAAGATGCCAGCAGCATCTTCAGTTGTTGGAATTTCTGTTTGAATGATTTTATGTAAAAACCCCAAAACCATACTGAGATTCTGCCTCTGCCTCTGTCCTTGCATTGCTGGCATTTAAGAAACCACTTAATTAGTCATTCTTATAAAAAATTGTGAAATGTCATCCAATGCCCTCATTTTTCTTCAGATCTCCTAATTGGGCTACTGTCTGGCAGCACTCATCATAAGAGTTGACTCTGTTTAGAGTTTTTATGTATGCAAGAGCTGAGCAGGATGATGAATTTTTACAGTACACTTCTATAGGTATAAATCTTTGAGAGTTGACAAAGGCAAATACAGTCACTGAGCAGCCCAGGAGGATTTCAGTGAGAAAGTCTGTTGGTTAGCTGAGGTTATACAAGCATTGAGAAAGTGTATTTCCAGTTCTGACTCTGGAAAAAGTCTGAGTGGGGAAGCACATGTATTGAAGCAATCCTTGGTGTATAGCAGCAGTGAAGAAATACTGCTCTGCAAATGATAGCTTGAAGAAGAGCAAATTACTGGAGAAAAACCAGCTCTCTGATCACTTAGAGGTAGGTGCATAATTTTGGGTTCTCATTCATATTCCTTTGAGAACTTTGTAGATTGAAATGTGCAGAAGGTGTGATGCTCCTGTGCCTTAAAGTACATCTCTTGATAGTTGCTGTCTCAGATCAGATTAATTTTTGAGGTTGGAATTTTTCCAAGGTGAGATTTTGCATTTTACTTCTAGTTCATGTGACTAGTTCTTGCAGCTGCCAGAAATTTCATTTTTATTATGAGTTAAATACAACTTTTCTCTCCTTGTATTAATGTCCAAGTGCTTTCCTCAAGAGCACTTTCAGGTTTAGATAGAGAAATTGGATTTTTACTACATCAGCTGAGCAGAAATTTTCTATTTTTATAATTTTTAACTAGCTCTGTCATCATATAGAAGTTTTTTGTGGGCTGCATTGTTGAAGAAAAAAATCAGTTTATTTGGAAAACCCTAACTTAGGTTTAAAGGGTAGTTTTACTTCCCATTAAAAAGATGTGCTTCTATGAAAATACCATTGATTTAAGTCCCATGGATCATTGCACAAAGATGAAAAGGAACTTAAGTGCTTGGCTGAAAAATTGCTTTCTCTGTATGGTGATACTCAGATGTGTAGCCCAGACAGGCTTATAAGACAATCACATAGAATGAAAATCTTGTTATCCCATTTCTTTCTTGATTAGATATAATCAAACTCTGTGGTAAAGAGTTTCCAAAAACAACAAAACGTGGTGGTTTACCCTTTAGTGCATTTAATGCATTCTAGCTCTGAATGTCCCTAATTGAGCAGTTGTAGGTCTTGTCCTGGTAAAATCTGCCCATGGTATCTGTACATAATAATCTGTTGATTTTCCTCAAGAGAACTTTGGTAACAAGTATGTTTACTCATTTTTTTTTCTTTAGTCTTAGTTGTACATGTCTACCTTAAAGATGCCTCTTGTTAAATATAGTTTTGTTCAAAGCTCTTCTTTTATGAGTTGTTTTCAAAGCTTTCCGAGATATGCCCTTTGAGGGAACTATAAAAATACAAGGAAGTTATTGATTGACTTGATTTTATACTGTGGATTTATTCCCTAAAGTCACAGTGAAGTCCATATACTGAAGACTTTTGCCTTGATGTAGACTGTAGCAGACATTTACACCAAAGGTTCCCCAAGTAGCACTTGTGATTTTTTTTTTACAAGGGACTGGACAAAAGTTTTTTTTTGAAGGTCAGCTTCTGTTTGTTGTTAAAAGCAAAATCACAAGTGTAGGGCTTGGTTTATATATTTTCATCTTCTCAGAGAGTATAACTTCTTGTGACTTTAGAATTGGAGGAAGAATCATGTTAGAAGACATAAAGCTGTAAAAGCCATGATCTCTGTAGGTTGTGATCATGAAAATGAGGCTATTGTTTGCAGGCAGTCTCATTACTCTGGGCCAAATTCAAACTGTAAACTATTTAAATTTGCTGGTTTTATTTAGAAGGAAATAAATATTCATATGAATTGAGAATTCAGCCCATCATGCTTTCTGCATACAATCTGAGCGTAGGCTTCTAGGCTGTTGTTCTTGAATTAGAAATTCAAATATGGGTAATTTTAAATTGTTCTGACTTGTGCTTAGTTTTAAAGAAATTAAAGTGCTTTTTGCTTAAGCACTGTATTGTGGTGTGGAGATTGTGATTGTAATGACAAGATCTATAATAACTTTTAGGTGACAGTAATGTAAAGGAGAATACTTGATGTTAAAGGACTTTCTACTTGTCTTTCAGTGTCTTCAGGCAGGGATCAGAATGGCAGCTTAGTTTCTCCATTAAAAATAAGAATTTTTAGTACAGGATTTATTTGTTTTATATTGGTATCCTGTGTGTGGTATGTTCTGTTGTGTGGATACAAAACTAAATTCTGACTGCACTTTTTGTTGTTGTATAAAAATTGTATTATTAATGCAGGACCTGTTTCTGTTTAAGCAGTGCGCATATTTATCTATATTGAATGCGGAGAACAGCATGAATTGCCTTTTGCCCATTTGCATTCTTTGAATTTTTTCATAGGAAGCAAAACATAAATACATAATAGCTTTTCATGCAAAGGGAAGTATACTAGCATAGTGGAAGGAAAGACATTCAGAAACATTCCTTCCTTTTGGAGAAAGCCATTCTTCCCAGTATTGTGCTAGTTAGCCTCCCTTAGAACAAAGCCACTTCCACAGTATCTGTAATTCCTGCATGCAAATTTAAGCTTCTCAGAAGATTCTTTAAAAGGCATTTTATACAGTATCTGTTATATTGTGGTACTTAATGTCCTCTGCAGTAATGTGGAAAGCTGTGATAGAGTGAGGGATGTGGGAACCAGACCACTTGATTCTTATTCTTTCCTCTGTCCCCTACTGCATTGAAATGTCTTCCTTTATTTTACCTGCACACCATTCCCAGTTATGAACATCATGATCTCAGTAGGTTCCACCTGTGTTATTGCATTAAATATACTTGGCAGCTACTCTTCAATATCAGTAAAATGAGGTACTTAAAAGGTACCGCCTGAAGTATTTGGATCTTAAAATTTTTCCCATAGTCTTGTTATGTGCCAGATCAACTTCAGTTCCTGAACATGCAGCATTCCCACACCCTCCTGCAACTCTCCAGCCAAAGTCTGTGTTTTGCCAAAGTATTGCTTCATGTGTCATCCAGCAATTACATAATTCCTCAGCTCCTGCCTTCCTGTTCTAGTCTAGCCTGTATGCAGTGATACTCTAGGGCATTCCTGTTCTTCTTTCCTCCTAATGGATCCCAATGTCTGTAAGTCCATGGCATGTTATTTAAATGAAAGGCCTTTCTGGCCATCTGCATGAATGAAGATACTGTGCATGATGTGTATAGATTGTATATAACATAATTGCTGTAGATTCTGGAAGTGTTAAAAACCTTTCTTTTCCTTCATATTTAGTCAGTTAAATTTGTGTTAATTGAATTCCTGTCGTGCTCTAGTCCTTTCATCAGCTGTGTCAAGAATTTTGCTTTCTCTGTGATAGAGTTCGCTTATATTGAATTTGAGAAGCAAGTTCTAAATGGTCCTCATAATGGATTGCTAAGACTGTGAGGAGAAGCTGTCAAACTCTTGATTAGCTGTTCTGTCAGAGAAGAATAACAACGAGTCAAAACTATGGACAACTTCCCAGGGAAGAATTTTGTGTTATTCCAAAGAGCTCTTTCTAAAGCCATTTACCCTTGTAGTAATGCCTAAAGCAGCTTTTAAGCAGACAGAATACCCTTCTTAAAATGAAATATGATGCTCCAGGGTGGTTGTAAAAGAAAATGCTGTTTCTGGTTCAAGTCACATGTAATAGATCATGGCGGTTAAAGCTCTTTGTTGGTAGAATGAATCAGTATTGACTGCTGGTTACTCTTGTGGGTCATTACCTTGTCAGTTAATTAGAAAGCTTGTGAGGGGCTTCTCTGTGACAGTGTTTTGTGGCAGAAGAAAACAACCTGGGAATAAATGTAGTTAAAAGCAGTTTGTAGTTGGTAATGGTGGCTGGTTCTTCCATGGTTTTGATTGCTGTGTGTGCATTGTATGATGGGCTAATCTTTGCAAGGGGTAAGGGAGTCCTCTGGTATCACTCTGAAGACTAACAAGGATTTGAAACAGAATATTACTGGGAAATTCATGCCATAAATAAAACAAATATACTTTTAAGAGTCTGTGTGAATGCTGTATCTGTAACAGAAGGATCTTTAGGTTTGAGTGTCTGGTTAATCCAGCTATCACTAGCTTGGGTCAAATTAATTGCTTACTGATGATATCCTTATTTGATGTAGGTCAGATTAATATAAAATTCCATTAAAACTATAGTTCCACAAAATTATCTTAAAACTGTAGTTTTGCTGTCATTGAAGTGGCAGCATTTGATTAGTTATTTATTTTTCAGTGACTTGTTAGAGACTCACGAAAAAGAGATTTGGGTATAGAGACAATGTTTTTTCCCACTCAGCACCTGGTCCTGAAAGTCTTCATGGGTTTGTGCATCCTTGTTAGCAATGCAGATTTGACAACTCGGTCCTAGTATGCTGTGCTGTTTTGGATGCATTGCCTCAAAAGAGGTTAAAAATTGATCTCTCTTCCTGTTAGCTGTGTGAATTATACAGAGCAGTGAAATGTATGAACCTGCGGGGGGCTTTCTGTGAGGAAAGGAAACAGATGAGAGAAAGAGCACATGGAAGATATTTGTTAGAGTTGCCATCTATATACTGTTGTTCTTCTGGCTAAAACTGCACTTTACATTTTATTATGGCCTGGGTCTTTAAAGTTGAATTTTATGAGGCATTTTCAGTACAATTGGGTCAGTCACCCAGTATTCATTCAATTACACACTGCAGCCTTGCTGCTGCCCCTTGACATCTGTACACAAAGCCCATCTTTTTTTTACATAACCTGATGAGCTCAGATGCCAATTGTGGGAGATGCTGAAAGTCACTGGGAGTGCCAAAGCATAAGAAAAGAAGTGGCTAAATAGTTCATTCTGTCTGGCATGCCCAGAGGCAAGCAGGGAGCTGATAATGGCATCATTACACCAGCAATACTTTGTGTTTTGCACATATATTGCTGTAGAAAAGGGAGGAATTTGAGACTCTGTGAGAAATGTCATTAAACACTCCTACATAGGTAGGCAGCTGCATTTCTGTTTGTTTCATTGCACAGTGCTGGGGTGGTAATGAGGTGACAGGCCTGGCTGGACTGTAGATAGGAAAGATGTGTGCTCATTGAAGCAGGGTATTAGGGACAGCAATGCAAATAGATGCCTTATTAATGTGGTTAAATGATACTCTGAATTCTGCCTCTGAGGCTGTTTCACTCCTGTGTGCAGCTGGGCAAGATGGTCCAACCAGCTTTTCTCTAAGTGATCAGTAGGTGTTTGCAATTCCAACTTCACATGCTTTGGGATTCATGCTCACGAAAATGCTGACTTTTGAAACTAGGGCTCAGTAAGTGCTGTGCTTGGAAAATAAGGGCAGGTTCTCAAAAGAAAACTGAAATGCATAGAAAAGAGAAATGCATAGGCAGCAGGAGCTGCGTGCATATTAAAAGAGGCACTCAGTCATAGTGTGCTTTCTGAATAACAGCAGCTTTTGTTTCTTCCACCTGTAAAATGAATACAAAACTATCTTGTCATGGAGGAGTATCACTGAAATAAATCCAGTGATGTCTTTGGTATGTTTGGATATTTCAATGCCTAACACTAGAGAAAAGCTCAGAAAGATATTGTTAGCTCTTATTTGGGAAAAATAGTAACAGTAGGTCATGAAAGAGAGTTTTTATAACACAGGCATGAGGAAAAATTGCGATGCTGCTAATGGGGAGTGCTGACTGTCACATACACGTAACTGAAGTGTTTGACAGAAAAGAAAATAGCGTGTGTTAAAGTAATTGAACACTGTATAAAAAGTGTACACCTCCTAAGTCAGAGAGAGTATTAAAGTGGCAAAAATAACCTCTCTCCTAACCCCTGATGATTGATTTAACTTGGATTTTTGAAATTCATGTTAAAAATGCAAGTGGTGGATTTATTTACGAGAACCAAAGGCACAGGTTTACTTCTATTTGGTAATATAAAAGTAGGAAATCTACATGCTTATAATATGTGGAAGAAAACCTTGAATTTTGTTCATATAAGCATGGGTGATGCCTCAATTTCAGCCCACTGTTGTATCAACTTGGTACAAATATTTGGTAGGTTTTTATGGCTCAAAAGAAACTGAATACTGGTATTTCACATAAAATTACTGTGAGAACACATAAAATTACTGAGGTTGAACTTTTTCTGGTACAGTTGAAAACTGTGTTGTAAGAGGATAGTAAAGTGCCATTTCTTTGTGTCAGAAATGCCTTTGTGTTAGGTTTTTGGATAATAGTCTAGCAACCCGTCCTGGACATTGCCAGGAACTTCTAAGTTTGCTTTAGGCATTATGATTACACAAATAATCATAATTGTGTTTCAAAGGGTAAGTAAAACCAAATCTGTGTACTCATTAATAAAGAACTGTAAAGGTGATATTGGTTAGTCATTAGCAGCCCTGAAATGAAGCACAGTTTTTGTCTTGATATTGACTCTGTTGTGTTGGTATGAGTCATCTTAACACTTCATTTCCATATGAAAATGTGTCTTGTGTAGCAGGCCATATTGAGCAGAGGTTAACTTTTTTATTTAATTTATTCAATTTATTTTATTTGAATTTCTTTTAGCCTTCAGGAGAAGGAACAATTGTTCAACATGTCCATTAAAGAAACTACTGCCAAAGTAAGTACATGTTTTCAGTTCTTCAGAATATTTACAGAAGCAGATCATAGCATGCATATTGTCTTTGTTTTAGGAAGTCGGTTTTGTGGTGCTCCTTCTAAGAAGATTTTGCAGATGAATATTTTTTAGTATACACTGAAAAGCCCTCCCAAACTTTTTGTTTGAATAGGCCACATGGATTATAATTCTTCAGGAAGCAGATAGAGTAATCTCTTCTTTCTCAGCTTTTTTACCAGTGATCAGTGCTCTTGCTCAGGTGTCAATTCAGGAAGACACTCCTCAGCTTCATGGAATCATGGTCATAGCTGAATGTTTCAGCTCTTAAAATTCTTAATAAGAATCTCTTACTTTCTGTTTTTGTTGGTGTGAAGGGAAGAGCATAAATGAAGTACCTCTTTTCCCCACCATTTCACTAATAATTTATCTAGCAATCTAGTTTTCATATCCTTTAAAAATACAAAGAAAAGTGATATAGCATATTTAGCATAATTTTTGTTTCTAACTAGCAATGTTAATTCTTTTCCTTTATCTTTCTTATTTCATGGGCTCCTTTCAAGAAGTAGAACACTAAAATTTTATTTCAGAATGACCCAGCTGCTCCATGAATGCTTTAGAAAAAAAAAAGATCCATTTACTCTAGCCAATTCACCTAGATCTATATGAAACAGGAAGTGAAAAATATTTCTGAGTTTTGATTAATAATGAATTTATACTCTGAAATAAACTTATTTTTAACAGTTTTTCTGAAAGCAGTAATCTAAATCAGTAAAACTTTTATCCTTCATCATCTGTTTTTCCTTATCATCTTGACTAGTGCTTTCACTGTACACTGTTAAAAAGATAATTTGAAGACTGCATCTCACAACCACTCCTTCCTTCTCTTCCTCTTTATTTTGAGCTCATTTTCTCTATTCCTTGCTTATACCCACATCTTGGGAAAATTAATATAGACTATAACAATGATTCCCTCTGTATTTTTTAAATTACTATGAGCAAAGTATGAAGGAAATTATTGTAACTGACCTACAGCTCATCTGCTAAAATGAACGAGACATTCAGTAGCTCAAAGTGATATTTCAAGTGTTGTTTCAAGCTATTTGCAAGCTAAAACACAAGGTATGGAATTTGCCTTTTCCCCAGAAAATGTCTCATGAAGTTTTATTTTATCACCATAGTATCTAGAGACTTTTTTAAAGCAGTTGAAGCATTAGGTAACAGTAGAGAAGTCTGTGAGGTAGAATGTCACAGCTTGTTTTTTTTTTTGTTTTTTTTTTTTTAATTTTCAATAGATAAAATACTATTTTAATTTTATTCCATTCCTGTGTGATGACTTTTATTTGTTATAGAAGATAAATAGGAAGCATGTAGTGAGACTTCTCCAAATAATTACCTATTTAGTTTATTCATATAATCTCATCCTATTATTTTCATCTCAAAATAAATAGAGCTGGTCTTTTAAACCTTTTTATTGAATGGGGAAAACATTCCTTTGTCAAAGGTCTATCCTTTTCCCCTGTGCCACTGGCATTTCTATGGCCTTTTCTGCCTCATCTCTCTTGTTTTTAGCTGTGGCTGCAAAAGCTAAATTCTGCCTGCTAATGAAGGGAGTGCTGCCCCTTATTCACCACCTCACTTTAGAAATTAGTATCTGCTTTCAGTAATGGGAACATTGTGCTGTGCGGGAGACGAGGTAGACTGTTCCTTCCTTTAGGCAGTGTTACCAGAATTTGTTTATCTTTTACAAGATGGGTGCTGTTTTAAAGAAATAGGAAGGTTGCTTAAAACTTCTTTTCTCTTGAGGTGATTGGAGAGTCAATTCCAATGCTTTATTTGCTGTCCTTGTCCCTGTTTTTGCTGCTTTAGATTAACATCATAAGCTGAAAAGATGGAAGAGGATGACAATGGGCAAACTTGCCTTTGTTATTTTGCTGGTTTTCATCTTGATTCCACATATCTTTTCTAACCAGCTTCCTACTGGCTGCAGATAGACTGCTTTTTTGAGTAACATTTCAGTCTGAATGCAGATTTGTAAGGTATATTCCTAAACGAAAACCTTTAAAAAATAATCTGCTTTAAAAAAACCTCAAGAACCATTGAAGAGGGTTTAAAAATAAATACAGTAATACTTGTCTGCAAAAACACTGCTGAAACTGAAAGAGAGTTTTTTTAGACTTCAAGCTTGTTGGTCTGTGGGCTGGTAACTGAGAACAGGGAAAGGGCATTGCTGGGGCCACAGGCTCCTGCAGTAAGGCTGGTTAGAGAAGGATGGTGTTTACTGGAAGCCCAGGATGCTGGCTCTGTGAATGTTCACCATTTTTGTTAGCTAAGAAATAACCTTTCCTTAGTGGCTGAATAAGCTACTGTAATGAATAATAGGATCTGTTATGAAGATACAATAATTATAAAAAATGAAAAGAATTCGAGCTTATAGAGTAGACCTGAGGTAAGGCAGAAGCAGTCCCATTAGTTCAGGGGATGTTACTTTGTCTTTCCCGCTTGCTCATTTTGTTTTGTTGAACTATGCCATATGATAGGTCTGAAGATTAATGTTGTTCATTTATCTACAGAATACATGTGACATAGATACAAGCAGAGGCCCAGCAACCTACTTATCTCATGTTCCAGAAGAATCATCTCTGAGTTCGAGGGGCTGCCTTTCTGCCTCTGGTCGCTGCATTTTGGTCCATTAATAAAGAGTGCCAGCAAGCTTTGTTCTGACAGTAGGGCTTACAAAGTGGACAGTTCTCACTAGAAACTGATTAAACATCCCACCTTATTTTGCATAATTGCCAAACAGCTGTCTAGTGATAATGACTTTAACTTATTACCAGCATGGGATATATTCATGCAGTTTTCCTGGAGCTGAAAGATTCCTCATCTAATTGCAATTCACTGAGCCATTCAATTCCCCTAAAGAGAGAGTACTGCTTGGAAAGAAGTCATTAAAAACTTTCAGATTTATTTTGGAGATGGGAGACAGAAATGGCCTTTGGGTTTTTTAGGCACGTTTATTCACCTCTGACAGGTTTGGGGTTTTAAAAACATTTAAACTGAATTAACTGGTGAGTTGGTTAGAAGGGGGTGCTGAAACAAATTGAAATATCTGGGAATTAAAAAAAAAATTATAGTAGGTGCAGAAGCCATATGTGTTTTTAAATTAATAGGATGATTCTGAAGTCTTTACAAGTAACAGTTACTGCTTGGAGGATATTTCTGTTGATTCAAGAAAAAAATTGGCCCATTTATAGTTAACAGATAATCTCAGTAAAACAAGAGGGTGTTATTAATTTAAAAGGATTAAAAGCTAGTGTTATGTATGCATTATTATCATTTAATTGTACAAACAGATAAACCATTAGAACTATAAAGTTTTGCTCTTTAAAAAGTGAAGTGATAACTGTGCCTCTCTTAGTAAGCATGGCGCTTGTTTTTGAGGAAGGAAGAGTAAAAGTGAAGAAAGGCAAGGAAACACCTCTCTGGAGATTTTCTTTCACATGGCATCATTTCAGAACTGGCCTGGGCCTATCTTGGCTATTGCTTTAGTTTTGTTTCCAATGAATGCAATGTTTTCTTAAGTGACAGCTACTATTTTAAGAAAATGTTTGGCATCTGCCTCCAGAACAAGGGATTTGCCTTAGTTCACTGAAGGGTTTTTGTTTGTTCATTTTGCTTTCCTTCCAAAATGATGCAATATGGAGTAAACCCCAATATTTTTGAATACGTGGAATTTGTCTAAATTTTGCTTATTGCATAAGCTCCTTCTGAGGTGGCAATGTACACTGAAATGTAAAGTACAGAAACAGCTGAATTTCCTTTATATTTTTCCTCTATTTTTTCTCTCTCCATGTTTTCAATACCAAACTGTATTGATTGTTGAAGGACCTTCAGTTAAAAAGATAAAGAGAACAAGGGAAAGCCAGAAACCTGAACCCTAGTCATGCGTGTGTCCTGATGTGAAACAAAGTACAGTATCAAGCTGATATAGCCTTGTTTGTTGCCTGTCTGAAAAATAAGGCTGCCTTTCCTTTTTTCAGTTAAAATGCAGAGCACAGTATATATTGTATAAAAATCAGTGCACATTGTATGTTATGGAGTTTTAATCTCCAAATACTGGTTTACTTATGCTCCACTATGGGCATGATTATTAATGCTGAAATTGTGCAGAATTTGTGAGGTGGCCATTCTCCTGTGTGCAGCCTCAGTAGGTAGTAGTGAAACATGTCCTCTCTCATGCAGGGAGCTAATGCTAATACCATTCCCTGTTTTAATAATAGAATGTGCAGCACACCCTGGACATTTTGATTCAATGTTGGGTGTTTCTGTAAAGACATCACTTTTTATTAAGCTTTTTTACCTTGCTGCAGGATGTTATGTCATGTCTGTTAGCCAAGAACATTTGAAGCCCCATTTCAACTGCCTTATACTTTTACATGAATGAATTCTATATCATGGCTGTCTGCCTCAATTTAGGTTTGCACGAGTCAGAAACTCTGCAGTACTTTGAGGAGGAAAGTGAGCGATATTGAGACTCAACTACCAGCTCTACTTGAAGCCAAAATGCTGGCTGTTTCAGGTAAGTTTTAAGTGATGAGAAGGATTAACAGTGTTAATGAATGTATTAGAGTGGTTATCGACCTCTTCATAACAGACTTGTTAGGGAAAGTTGTTCATGTGCTTAAGTGGATCCCTTGAAGTCTTGACCAGCCTGGCAGAACTAAACAATGGCTATGCCATGCCCTGTGTAAGGTACTTCAGGTCCCTCTCCACAGTTTGGAACTACTGGAAAAGCTGATGCTGTGAGGTGGACCATTAACATGCAAAACACATGGCATTTTTCCATAGGTGAAATTGATGTGTAATCATCAGTAACTGTTCCAGGACTCCTCAAGTTACATTCTTAGAGCTCTCTAGCTAAGTTGTAAATGTATAGCTAAGGTATCATAACTACAACTCTGGCTTTAAATGACACTTTAGAATGGAATACAATAATTGGCAGCTTCTGCTGTTCAGATCATTAAACAACTAATGTTGGCAGCAAAAGAGCACTTTCATCCTTGGAGCACTCATGCATATTATTTGCAACCAGTAAAACACTGAAATGTGATTACAGAGTGTGGTACATAACAGCCTTACATGCCACTTGCTTGGAATTGCTGCGCTGTTCACCAAGGGAAAAAGGCAGATCACAGCCCTTTCTTCTAAGTTGGAAGAGGTGGCTTTTCTAATTCAGCAAATGTTTCAGTAGGGCTGTCTCTGCTAACCACCTTCCTCAGAGGGGAAGCTGAGTAGAAGGAAATATGGACTCAAGCACAAGGAGTTTTCCAGTGTTACACCAAGTAAAGAAAGGGTAAAGGGTTTTTGATGCATGTCAAGATGAGGTGTAGCTCTCCATATGTGATTTATCTTTTCAATTATATACAAGAATCTATATTGCACACACATATTACTTTAAAATGAAACCTTGGGCACTGTCACATGTTTTGTTTGCCAGAAGTGGATATGTCAGGCTTGAGCAAAGTCTTAAGGGAAACTAAAGCCCAGATCCTGTATTGGTGCTGAGCATGCTCAGTTTCCTTTCTTCTCATAATACCTTTTTAAAATGGAAATCCTCTTAATTTTTCTCTCAACCTGTAAGAGGTAAACCAGGCAATCATCCTTCTCTACCCTTAGACTGTTTAAATGTAGGTGACTTTCTGACTTTCAGAAAAGGGGTTTTATGGCTTGGGAACAAAACAGCCTATAAACTGGACATGCAGTAGGAACTACAGACTACATGTAGGAAGCAGTTGGCCAGAAAAGCTGTATCTCAGTCTGACACTTGGAGAGAGTGAATGACAGCTTAAGGATCATTTCCAAAACATTCATAACAGCATTTTATACTTGTTAGCTTTTAAAAGAGGTTGGTTGTTTCAGGAATGAATTCCAAAGTCAATTTAATGCTTCTCTTTCTATAAACTGTTTTTTACAATTGTTTGACTGCCTTTGGATGCTTTTTAAGAAGTATCAGTGCAATTTCTTTGTACTTATAAAAGGACTGTTTCTTTTTTTTACTTTTACTTCAGTGAATTTTAATGGCTCTGGTACAATCCTAATTTGTTATTAAGGCAAAATTCTGCCTGGCATGGTTAAAAATCAAGGACGAAAGGTAATTTGGTGACAGTGGATACTGTAATTTCTTAACCTCATTGTAAGATATAGATACATTTAGTCAATGTAGTGGCACTTGTTTATGTAAAATTTGGAGTTGTATACAAAGGACAAGGGGAGATACAAAAATAAAAAGAAAATTATTTCTCTGAAGACCTGAAAATAAAAAAGAAAAAAAAAAATCTGAAAGCACCAGAACTAATCTTAGAGCATGAGGTGGATAAAATCAGAAAAGCCAAGGTACAGAGTGAGTTGCAGCTAGCTAGCAGAGAAGTAAATCAGGAAGAAAAGATTTGATAAATGCAGAAGAAGAGGAAGGAAGAGATAAAAATATGTTATGTTGTTATCTTTTGGGGTTTTTTTTAACTTTATAAGGCAAAACCAGTAAATAGTGGATAATGGAGAAGGCTAAATTGCTTTAGTTTCTGTGTATTCCTGTGTTAGGCGTAAATGAATGACACCTATTAAGAAAGATATAGTTAAGAAGCAGGTCTAAATACTGGCTAAGATTTCAGCAAGGTACTTTGTGCATATTCCCTGATCTCTCAGCCAATAATGTTAATGAACAGCCTGGATATACTCAATTGTTAGGAGTTAAAAGAATATTGACTTGGGTAATATGCACAGTCTTGGAACAGCATGAACTTCAGAAAGAATTATAGTGTGCATATATGAATATACAGTAATAATAAAGTTTAGTGGCCATATTTCCAGGTTTTCATTAGTCTGGGAACATCAGGAAGGGTTAAATGTCTGTTACTTCTACTTCTTATGTAGCAGATAATTCATTCAGACAGTTTCTTCATTGGAATTCTGATGGATACTGAGAACAACTGTTTTTCTCTACACAGATGTCATATAATCTTTGATTAAAGTAGCATTTTTCTTGAGGAAGCAGTAAGAGTTAAGTGACTTTGGAACAACGTCAAAGCAAAAAGATGACTTTATCCTAAAAGTTAAATGAGCTAAAGAATAGTGTTATTAAGTGAAAATTAGCTTTCAGAACTTATATGTGGTGGCTTCATGATGTGATGACTTGGAAAGCATGATATATACCTCAGCCTTTAACGGCTGTCTTGACAGCTTCAGACAACATTCATTTGCTACATGGACTGTACTTTCTAATACAGATACATTGATTTAAAATATTGATGTATTTTCACCAAAAATATAAGAATATAGTTGATATTATTTTTGGAGGAAAATACCATGATAAATGCAATGCAAGCATAAGTTCTAATAGTCTTATCAATGCAATACCGTGGAATTTAAGGCTATATGATAAATGATACTGTAAAGACATAAGAGACAATACTATGCATATAAATGTCTCTCCTATTGTTTCATCCTGGAGAGAAGTATAAAATTAAATTTGCAGGAGAAAAAAAGAAAGTTTGTGAATATTTGGATTATTGAAGGCCATAAACTAAATAAAATTAAATTCCAGTGAGTTTTCTTATGGGAAAAAGAAAAGAAGCCCATGCTTACATGTTCAAGAGGTATTTCTATCAACAGGTACAATTCAGAATCTTTATATCAACATATCAACACCTTACTTACATCTTATTGGCCTGTTGGGAAGAATAACTAATAGTTAATGCTCTGGAGATGCTCGTCCAGAATTTTCCTCCAAAGATAATTAGAAGGATCCTATATTGTTCCAGTTATTAAGTCAGTAGCTTTAGGTAATTATAGGTAACAAGTACTCCTGATGTCATGAAATGTTACTGTTGATATGCACATTTGTAAATTTTCCTTAATGAATTATTATAGTTTAGCATCTAGTAGGTCTTTCTTAATTAAGAAAAAAACACTTTAATGTATGTGCTTAGAAACCTGCATGTGATTTTTCTAACAGCTGCTTCTTACAGTGGCTCTTAACATGCTCATAAAATTTTGTAATCAGTTATAGGGAGAATGTGACAGTACGTGATACTCTGTTCTTTCTTTCAGTATCGTGTTACTATTTAGCAAAAAACTTTCCTAGGGAATAAATTTTAGATTACATAATTTGAAGCTGGTAAGATTAATAAAATAAGATGATGTTTAAGCAAGTGTAAACATAACTGTAGAAATACTGTTGAAATTTATTTTCATGCTTTGAGCTGTTTTATACAAGAGGAAATAATAAGAAATGGTGTGTTTCTGTTGTTTCCTTAGTGAGAAAATAATTTGGGAATAGGAGGGAAGATGCAAACTAAAATTAATTTTTAGTCCTGTTTCATCTCTTTCCTATATTTGAATAAAAGAAGTTTATGGAGGTACATTTTACAAGGTTTTCATAGATTCTTTGAGAACATTTTTTTTCTCTCGAGAATGCATATTATCATGCGACTAGATAGCTGGAAAGTGAATTAATGGGAAGCTAAGGAGGCATGCATGAAATACTCTGTTTATTATGTAGTTATCCATGAACTGCTTGTTGTTAACTTTCTGTTTTTGAAAACACAGATTAGGTCCAAACAGAAGTTAGAGTGAGGTGACTTGAAGTCTGAAAATCTTTAAATTGTCTATACTAGTAAGAGACCATGTGTCATGGGCCTATAAATATCATTACCTGTATTTCATTAAGTACTGGCAAGTGGGAGCTGCTTGGAAATGATGTGGAATGATTTCCGCCAGTGCAATAAGGTTTTTTTCCTTATGTCAATGTAAAAGCATAGTTTTATAAATAACATGACATAAATACAAGATAGCATATTTCACAAAGCTGAATTTTAGGGCTCTTGCCTCTTTGGCTGCTGTTTGATGCTCATTTTGGGCAAATCCTGCATGGATCCAGCTGTAAGAAAAAGGTCCCCCCAGCTTTCCAGATTTGGTGCTAAGTATTCCTGTTGGGAATGAGTATGTTAGAGAGGAGACAGAGCCATCAGGCTGGAAGATGCCAGTACAGGCAGAAGGGCATTTTCAGCCATCCATCAGTGGTTTGTGTTAATGTGGATGCCTTGTTTTCATGCTCCTGCTGTAGTCTGTCATTTTATTCAGAAATACAAGTGGACACAGAGTTCTTGGTATGATGCTGAGTTCTTCCCCAGATGTGCTGCATACAGCTCTTAATTTGTCTTTCACTGGAAGGGAGTGGTGTTCCTGGTTTCTTCAGCTTTTCTGTTTCTGAGAATTGAGGTAGTTGTGGAGGCAATGTTTGCAGAACTTGCTTAGCCTTAGAGGCAAAAATAGCAATGCTTCTTTGTGCCTTCTCATGAAGGTCCAGTTTTGTGATGAATTGGAGTCCTATAGAGGGCTGCATCTTTTCAGGTGACATAGCTGGTTCCACAGTTTCCTATCCCTGATTCCAGCAGCAGCCTGGGTTGATGGATCAGAGGCATATTGAGATTAATTCTACCTCATGAATGCAGTGCCTGGTTCCAGCATTCAATGCTGTGTATGGTCATGTCTTCCCACAACACTCACTTTATACCATGCAATAAAATTTGCCACCATGTGTTGGTGCAAGCAGTGTACTTTTTGGCATGCCTGTTAACTCATTTGAAAAATAATGCTAGTGAGTCCCCCAAACCAACTCCCAAATGGTCCCTCAGACTTCAGACAGCTCTGTGTTGTGGTTTGTCCCCAGCCAGAAGTGATGCTTGCCAGCCACAGACCAGTGCCAGCCCATTTCCAGGCAGCTATTGGTCCCTCCCAGCCAACTCCACCCAGTTTATTTGCTGAGTATGATGTTCTATAGTATGGAATGTCCCTTTGTCCAGTTTGGAGCAGCTGTCCTGGCTGTGCTTCCTCCCAGCTTCTGGTGTACTTGCTTGTGGAGCATGGAAAATTGACATGTCCTTGATTTTAGGCTAAGAACCACTCAAGAACAACTAAAAACATCGATGTGTTATCATTATTCTCTGCCTAAATCCAAAACACAGCACTGTACCAGCCACTAAGGAGAAAATTAACTCTATCCCAGCTGAAAACCAGGACATTATGTTTTTTGTCTTTTTAATCTTATTTTCAAGTCAGACTGCTGGATGTTACTGGCTTTCAGTACTTTTCAGAACTTCAGGGGTAATTCATTGTAGCTGAAGTTCCAGCATGACATGTGACCAGACAGCAGAAAAGCTTTTCTTCTGTTGGAGAAGTCAGTCATGAAACTTACTCTCTTTCACTCCTCTTACCTAAGCAGCGATCCCTGGAGCAGGAGAGAAGGTCAAGTTATCTCTTTGGCAGCTTCTTTTCTGTGGTTTTCTGCTCAAAGGAGACATGTTGGATGTGAAGGGAAGGTGCTATCACCCTGTAGAAAGGCTGTTCTGTGGTCTGGAGTTCATGAGAGAAAACACTTGTGGAAGGGGACAGTGATGTCTCTCTCTCCTTTGTTACTACTGATTTGAAATGTTATTACTTGGGGTTTATTTATTTGGGCTCCTTGCTGCCCCCCTCCTTTTTTTTTTTTAATTTATTTTTTTTTTTTTAATTATTCCTGAGTTGTTCCATGGTGACTGATTCAGTCCAGGTACAAGAGACACTCTGTGACTGAGAATTGCTCCTCCAAATATATATCTGTGGGGTCTCTCACCTTCTTCTAGCTGACATTTACCTTTCAGAATCATATCAATCATGTAGTTGTGTTAGCTTCATAAAAGCATTGACATGTGTTATTGCTTAAAAACAATAATTGCAATTCAAATATGCTGGATTTCTGTAAAATGTTTCAGGAGATGGTAGACTGTCCCTCATTTGCAGTTTATTTTTTCAGAGGTGCAAATACACTGGCAGTCCTTCCAGAATCTTACATTTCTGTCATGTCTTTAGCTTTTTCCCTTTCCTTTGTGTGTAGGTGAATGATATTTATTTCCTTCAATTTCTTTTGTGGTGTTGAAATCACTTTGTATCCTCATTAATCACAGGGTGGAAGATTTTCAGCCTTGAATTCCAGTACCATTGATAAATACTATGGTGGCAAATGCCTTAAGCTAAAATGCAAATTTTCACTTATGAATTATTAAAGGTAGTGCTGTAAGTATATGAAGAATTAATTTATAGATAATGATAAAGAATGACCAGTCTATTCCTTGTTACATTTAGGCTAGTGTCAAATATGCTTTATTATTAATGAAAAAAAATTACTCCTTTGTTTGTACTACAATGAATATATTTTCAGTGGGACTTTGACTTCTGTCTCTGCTTCAAGTATAAATAATGGTAACTCTGAATGTATATAACTTCTGCCATAAATTTGAGAAAAAGTGTGACTAAAAATTTTTTGGACCCTTTGTCTTATATTTTGAAAGGAGAAATATTTAATAAAGTTTAATTAATAACATATTTCTTGTTTTTTTGGTAAAATTGCACAGATGTCAAGCTGTATTTTTAATTAATTTGTTGCTGACAAATGGTATCAAAATGATGATATTTTAGTTCAAGACTACTAAATGGACAACAATCTGCCCAATACAGTAAAATCTGACAATGAGGTGTTATAATGGGCATGAGTTTGTGGCATGTAACTAAATCTAAAAAAATGTATTTGATGTGCAGAGTACTATTTAGCTGTAACCATACCAGTAAAATTTTAAAAATAGGAGAAATATACTAATGTTTACACTAAGTAAAAACAATTCTATAGCTACTTTCTACCTGGAGATTTTTAGAAGTATTTGCTATTTTTCCTCTGTGTATCGTTGTTCTTGATTTGGCTGATATTTTTGGCATTCACATCAAGCTGCTGGAGCTTACCTGATGTCACTTTCTGTAGAGGATGAAGGATGCATGGGAGGAGAGAGCCCCAGAGGGTAAGATTAAGGAGGAAGATTTAACTTTTTTGTTGCTGTCTTTTGAGATAATGGTAATGTTCAGTCCCACAAAGTGAAGTGTACATACTCAGTTCCTTATGACAGTGCACTGCAAACATTTTACCTGTTCAGAGCACTGGGTACTGCAAGTTTGCTGCCCCAGTTTTCACCCAGTGTGTTTATATGGACATGGATGCAGTGGCTAAAATAGAATTGTACATCTGTAGCAACCATCACTGTGAGACAGGAGGAAAGATGGGAAAAGTGGCATCTTGCTCTTCAGTCACCTTCACAGAATCTCTGCCCCATGTCCTGGTTTAGATCAGAGTCTCAGCTTTGGTCTTAGGCTATTAATTCCTTAGCTTTGTTTTCTCTGTACATATTTTCTGAGCGAACAGTCCTATTGGCTGTGTGATTTTTGAGTTTCCTGGGAAGAGTTAGAATGACTTGGCTACTATCAGCCAACCAGAGCTCTCTCGCTGGTATGGCTGTGTAAAACATAGCTCCAAGTGGTTGAACAAAGTAACAGTTACTGTGTTCACTTAGGCAAATTAATTATTAAATTATCAAAAAGAGGAATTTTAATATTTTGAGAGGAACAGCAGAATAAAATATCTTGACATACATTTTCAGAATGTTTGTATGACATCCAATGTGACATCTCAACAACAAAAACAACAGACCACAACAAAACAACAACAAAAAGCCAGCCCAGGAGGGCATGTTTTTCAATGCTGGCAGCTATGGATTATATATTAATTTTTAATCAACCTTCTTATGGCATGTAGAAAGCAGTTACTTTCATTACTGGGACTGAGGTCAGACTCACTGATAATGGTACTTGTGATGCCGCAGTTTTTTTATGCTCTTCTGAATTTCCATTGCAGACTTACAGACATTTTTGCTGTCATGGGAAACTGTAGCAGATAAGGTGTCTTTTGCTTTTGGGTTTGTATCTGGTGCTGTTTCCTTATGGCATCAGTTTCAACATAAACTTCTCCTCTGAGAATTCAGATCCATTCAGTATATATAAAACTTTCATATGCAATATCATACCTTTTTCCTTGCTGTCCCCTGAAATGTAACAGCAGGCACCAGATTCTAATGAAGATTTTCTCACCTTCATGTTTTATTAAGGCTCCTATGCTCTGATGCTTTGGATAAGTTCAGGTGAATAAAGGTGGACTCAAGTCTTGTTACCTTAGAAGCATCTGAATATTTGCCATTTTTTCCAGTGATTTTGTCTTGCTTATTTTGCGGCTTTGTTTTACCCATTTGGAAACATGACAAATTAGGGTAATAAAATTTGTGCTGTTTCCCAGTAAAGCTCTGGTAAGCCATGTGATCCTACAATTTGTAAAGCCTGTTTATAGTTATTTAATTGTAATTGTAAGACAGAAGAGGCAAATAGGGCTTTAAATGGGAATTAGAAATGAAGGACTTTCGGCCTGTTAAAAAGAAACAAGAAAATGTCACCTTTAAATGAGGAAGAGGTTGAATGAAACTATCATAGCCTTGAGACTAAAGAAACCACCAAAAAAACAAATGCAAAGCAAGACTATCATGCTTAGTAATGCTCAGTCTTCAAACCTGACTTATTTGATAAAGTATTTTCCAAAATTTTGGTAAGTGCAAGCCTCCCTTTGTCACAGCTGCCCTCATACAGCCACTTGAGTTTGCAACAGCGCCTTTGCTCCAGGAGAATGGCTGTAGGTGTTTGGTGGAGGTGCTCCCGTTAGCTCTGGCGTTCTGGAGGAATGGAGCCTCTCCTGGCAGCTGCTGGTGGTGGTTTGCCATCTTCTGACCAGTGTAAACACTTGCATCCTGTTATTGCTTCCTTGTCTTGAAGAAACTGAACAGCAGCCAAACTGTTCCCTTTTAAAGCTTTATGACCAACACTTTGATTCCAGGTCAAAAAGATGTAATGCCACAATTCAGGATATTCTGATGTGATTTGATTGTTTGGATTGTATGTTAATATTTGAAAATACACTTTTCAATTGATCTGTTGTGTCTTGTGTCTAAGCAACAGTGTATATTGTGTAAACAAAAACCTCTTACATCTGAATTATGCTGGAGGTATTTTAAAGTGATTTTAGGAGTCTGAAATCATTACACATACTTCAGAAGTTGATGAGACATTCTTGTGACTGGATTTGTTTTATGTTAGTATTTGCTTCAAGGCTGAATCTTATAAATGCCTTTACTTACTGAATACCTTTACTTATTAGATCATATCACCAAATATTTGCTAATTTAGGATGATATCACAGCTTAAGTCTTGCTGAAGATCTTCTATCATGCTAAAGATCTTTTTTTATTGGGCAATTGTATATGGATATTATTTTTATCAAGAATTCTTTAGGTTGAAGTGTGGTGGTGGTGGTTTGTTTTTTTGTGTGTATTTTTTGGTTTATTTCTTTTCCCCCCAGTCAAGTATCTCAATCATTAAAATGTAAATGTAGCATTGTTACTCTACTGCTATTTAATTTAATGACTGAGTATCTCACTGTCCTTTTCTATTTATTACAAAAGACTTCTTTGCAAAGTAAGGAAGCATTCCTCTCCAGCTGCTTATAAAAATGGGTTTCAGAACAGTTAAATAGATAAATGTTACTAGGCTATACTCTAAACCACTTGGGAGTTGAACTTTCTACCCTGAATCCCTGTCCAAAGGAAGCAGACATTTTTAAAAGCTCTGGAACAATGTGAGCTGGTGCTGCCAAGGCGTTCTGCCTGTCTGTGACATTTCATGCTTCAGGGAGAGCCAGAAGCAGAGGATTGTGACTTCTGAATGTGTTCTGTGAGAAGAACATCTCCCCATGGTCTTTGCTTGAGGTGCAGGCTGTTTAAGAAATGCAATGTGTCATTTATAAACAAACCAGCACAGGGCTGCTTTATTCAGAGAGGAAATACTTCTGGGTCCAACTGGTTGATGGCCTCTATTTCAAATATTCTGTGCATTGAGGGGTCCTCCAAAAGAAGAAAATGGTCTGGTAGATCACACTGCAGCAATCATTGAATTACAGTATGACATTATTTGAAATGCAAACCCTTAGACACAGGTTCCTGAAAAAATATAAATTCTATCATTAATTAAAGTAAATACCATTTCTGTTTGTGTCAGGTTAAATCAGCTACAATTATTATTCTTGTAATATTAATTATATGGATGCTTGTAAAGCAGTTTTTCTTTTTTTTTCCCCTTTCAGTTGATATTGGGAAGTATAATTGCCTAATTTCCCAGAATTTCTATGTAAGCTACCGATGTTGTGTCTACTTCATTGTCTTTTTCTTCTTTCTTCCCCTGTCCCCACAAAACACGCAGGAAGTAATTTTGGCACTGCGAAGGATCTTGCAGAAGAAATAAGGTCATTAACATCCGAGAAAGAGGGACTGGAAGGAATTCTCAATGAACTGATGGTTCTGAGTGCCAGAAATACGCGAAAATTAGAGAGAATTAAAGATGATTACACCAGACTGAAACAAGAACTTGAACAAGGAGAGACTGCCTTTGGTGAGTAGTTTACAGATTTTTACAGCTTTTTGCTCAGACCTGAGGTGTAGGGACCAGGGGTTCCAGGACGGTTTGGATGAATGGAGACGAGAGATCTCTGCAGGCTTCTCTTAGGATATCAGGTTTATTATGGAAGGTGAAAGGTCTTGCTTGGAGCTGCCAGATGCAGCACGTGGCAAAGCTTGAGGGGATGGCGGGGGGAGAGACAAGGGGTAGAGAGGATGCTCTAGGAGAGGGTGGAAGTTCCAAGAGGGCGTCTGCCCCCTCAGAGACCCCTTATCAGGGGGCTTCAAGGTGGGCTGGAACAAGACTTGGGCCAATGGGGTCACAGACACCTGATGCTTCAGGTTACAGGTGTGGGATGAACCATACATTTTGGGGGTTGAAATAGAACAGTCCATTTGACTTTTGGAACTATCTGTAGGTAAGGGTATTGTCCAGTCAGTAGGGGGGATTGTTTTCATCCTGGCTGTACTATTGTGAATCTTTTGCCAGGCAATTATATTTATTCATCCTTCCCAACACTGAGGTATGCTGGGTTTGATGAATCATTCTGCATTTCACAGAACATACTAATTGTTCTGAGGAGAGTCTGGCAATGACCTAGAGAAGCAGTGTGTTCAATATCCTCCCATCCTCCCCCTGGAGTTCAGGGAGGCCACGAGGAACAGGGGATACCCCAGCAATATACAACTTTTTGAAATCTGTCTTAGCCCAGTTCTCAAAACCTTTCTTTCTAAGCCCATTTTTATTACAGTGATGATGGCACTGTTCTTGTTCCCATAGAGAGGGACACGTAGTCTTTATACAGAAGCAGTAGATGTATCTGGCTGTGACAATAGGAACATGTTTAGTATATAAAACTAAATGCTCAGTACATACATACGTAGCACATTTGATGATGGGTCTGAATATATGAGGTGCAAGAGATTCCTGATTCTGAAAGCAAGAGTTCTCATAGTAAATGTGTGTTTAAGGGGGAGTTTAAACAAGTTGCCAAGTGCTGTTCTCACACAACTGTGAGCAGTGTGCTTGGGTTGTAGTGTCATGGTGGAACTGGGGAGGTTGCCTGCGATTACTGGGAAAGCTACTGACAAATTATCAAATGGCAAAGTCATTCCTAGACTTGACCTTCTTGCCTGCTGTGCTCAATCCTGACACTGAAGCAGATAAAATGGCCCTGCTGCTTGCTTAAGTGAAAAGGCTCAGTAATATTGGATTGACTACAAATGTACAGTTACTATAATTATTTCCAAACTAAATACAATACTGAGAGCTACTTTAAAGATTTAGGATTTTGAAATGTCTTTCCTTTTTCAGGATCTTATGAGAGTAGGTTGGGTGAAGATAGGAAGGCGTCTCTGTTTTAGAAGCATATGAAATTTCTTCATAGGCAAATGGATAAGCAGAGCTAGCTTAGAAGCAAAAAGATTTGTAGGCAGCTGGATACATCTAAGACAATGTTTTAAAAATGCAAGGAATAATGTATATATACACACACACACTTCTAGACAAGAACTTGCTTTTTTAGAATCTAGATAAAATTTTAGAAAATGATTCCTCAAATGTAGTGCATTGTGATACAAACCCAGAAATGCACATCAGGCAATGCTTCTTTCCTTGGATTTTCAAGAGAGTTGAAAAGGATTCTGACCTTCTAATCAGCCCATTTTGTTTCTCTTTAATTTTAGGACAATTAAACTTCCTATAATATGCATGTACATTCTCATTGGTGTTTTAATTTAGCAGGGTTTTAAATTAAGCCTGTGCAATATGCTTGCTGAAGCAACAGAAATATTATAAGTTCATGAACTCTTTTTTCCCTTTTGCATTTATACAGCTGAAAGGAGATCCCTTCTTTACCTGACCTCTAGTGTCTCATAATTTGTGACATATACTGGGTGTTTACTCTGTAGATTTTCTTTTAATTTCCTGTGATTCTGTAAGCATAAGGAGAAATTTATTCACAAAATATAACACAATATTTATTACTGTGTTAAAATAAAATGCTGTCAAGCAGATACTAGTCTGAGATACATAAATTGAAACCTGACATCTTCCCTTTCCATCATCCCTGACCCCTTTACATGTGATCAATCCTACTTTCACCTTTAAAAAATGAAAATTTTTGAGAACACTGACATGAGTTTGATACCAACACATTTATCTGAATGTAAGCCTTCAGATACTCTCTGGAAAACAGTATGCAGATGGTGTCTTGAGGAAAAGAGGCCACCTTTGCAGAGCAGTATTATTTTGCACAGTGCTTCTATGTTTAGAGAATAAAGCAAAAAGAATTGGAATACAATTTTGTTGCCATTTGTTTTTTGCAGTTGTTTGAAAGAACTGGAGATAATTGTGTTGGCTTTGTCTGCACTGTGAAAGGTGTGATTTGAGTTGGGGTAGCTGACCTGACTTACTTCACAGCCTTAGGCCTGGTGTTTCATTTATGCCAATAAAATCTGTGTTGCTGCAGAGAAAGTCAGTTCTGCCTTTTCTTCTGTGTTCCTGCCCAACATGTGCACTACGTTAGGGTTAGGTCCTATACATGTCTATTTCTATGTCATCTGGCACTTGAATTGTTGTTTGTGCCTGTGAGCTTCTTGAAAACTTTTTTTTTTTTCTTTTACTGAAATAATATTCTTTTCTATGGAAAATGTTAGACAAAAAAAAAATTAAATGCTAAAATGTGTGTATGTTTGTCTTTATCTTGTATATAAATTGGTCACCTATTTTTTATTTCATTAATAATTGTTGATTTCTCAAAGTAATGCAGATATAAGAAAGCAGACGTCAAGGGAAGAGACTTAATCACACAATAATCAGAGCTGGAATTTTAAATAGGACACATCATTAGCATGTTAATGAATTTTCTCACTCTGTGCCAGCTGCCCAAATATAAAAGATATTGCAGATGTAGTGCAAAAATCAGGCTTGGCTTACTGCTCTGAGAGCTGTCAGTGCTTTCTATGAAGGAAATTTGACAAAAAAATCCTTTCGTATTTTTAGAGATGCTAAAAAATATGCTTTTCATACTAGATAATAGAAGCATTGACAAGTAATGGTATGTATTAGCATTTTAGGATGAATAGTACTAACTTGCCCTTTAGACATTGACTTTCTTCTGAGGCCGTCAAAATGGTGCTATAAAAATGATCAACTTGTATTGCCATTATACAGATAGGAAAGCCAGAGACGTAGAAGTCATGTAATTCTACCTGAAACGGTGGTGAAACACTTTCCCAGCTGATGGTTTAGCATCAATCCTGATTGAGTCAATCTCTTGCAATAAGCATGTGAAACCAAGTGGTGCTGTGATTCTGTGTGGGCTTTATACTCTTCTGGACCGCAGCTGAAGACGTGATGGTTCTGGGAAAATTGCTGAAGGTCTTGTGCTTGATCACTGAGCAGACCTGTCTTATAAAGCCAGAAGGCTCTGTTATGGCAAAGAAAAGAACTGCATTACAACCCAAAACAACCAAACTTGTGTTCCAGACAAGTGAATCTTAATTACTTGCCTGTCTGCCAAACTGTTGGCTTGTGCTTTTAAATCCCAGCTTGGGTTGATTGGCATTAGTAACCTGGGGCTGGAAATGAAACCAACCCTCTTGTTGTGGTTTTCTCATCACTAGTAGTGATGGGCAAATTTTTCTGTCTTGTCTGTTGAGTTCTTTTCCTGGCTGCTCTCAGTCTTTTTCTGCCCCAATTACACTTTTGGGAAAGCACCTCCTGTAAGTAATGTATGTACACATGCAGCTAGGGGACACCCTGCTTCCCGAGCTAATTGCTAGGTTGTGCTTGCCAAGTCATGTTAAGTAGAACTTCTATACTGCATTAATTTCTAGAGGAAATATAAAATAAAGGCTTTATGCACACAAAAGTAGCTTTTTAACCCTTTTAAAAAACACCAAAACCCAAGCTACTGTTTGAAGGCTGATATTCCAGTCTCTGCTCAACTCTTGTTTCCATCCTTGACTTTTATTGTCTTAGAAAGTGCTTGTGTAAGTCCTACAGCTCTTACCAAGTCTGCTTGTACAGTAAAGCTTTCTGGAATTGAACAAATACATTTTATAAACAACAAACTAAATTTAGCAGAGGGGTTTCTTGGGATGCTGGAAATTTCTATCACACTCAGTTTTACTTTCTTTTGTTCAATACACACACTTTGCATGCTTGCACAGAATATCTCACAGTGTTTTGTCCTTTTAACAGAAGAAAAATCTGAGTTAATTTTTTTAATCTGCTTTTTAAAAAATAAAATAAACCCCAATGTCTTGGCTTTAGCATACTAATTAGGAATAAAATGTGTTCTGAATGGACTTTGAAGAATAATAAAAATTTGCTGTTTTTATAGTTATTGTTTGAAAAGCTGATAACTTGACTGTTATGAAGGATGCAATTAATCTGAAAGTTAATATTGTGTGGACAGCAGAAATCACTAGTGGTGCTGCTTAATGTAATACTATTGTATACTGAAATATTTATGAAAAGAAAGTTCCATGCTTCATATACAATTGTATAGGATGTGATTTATCAAAGTATTAATGACCATTTGCTACAAAGCAGTTTTATTCTGTTTCAAAGACATTTTTATTCTGATAGATGGAACACAGAAAGTCTTACAATAGAAACACAATAGAAACACTTTGCACTGGGAAACTTACCATTTTTCTTTCTTTAAATATTTGTTTTTAATGATACCTGTAATACAAAATCTTCTCTATTTTTCTGCATAACTGGTCTTTGGAATACTATTTGAAGATGCCTAAAGATTATTAAAAATTTTACACCATTTTAAATTGTTGCAAAAATATCAACTAAGTATGGCATAAACCCATGTGCCTGTGACATAACCAGAATGATTCCATGTTTTGTTTACTGATTTTTCAGGTGTTGGTTTTAATGTTCTTCCTCAATGCTAGTTTTTCTACACCAAAGAGGCTTTCAATATTGTTTCTGTAGTTCATCCTCTGTCTGAGCAATTATCTGATTCTAAACTGAAGAGCTGAACCTTTGATTGCTTCTGTTTAAATAAATCATTAAAGGAGAACCCACATAGTGTGTAACAGATGGGCTTCTATGAGGAAGAAGAAGCTACTCTGAGTCTTGTTGTATCTCTACTTCTAATCTGGGCAAGATCATTAAGTTCTGCTTGTCACACCATTATGAAATGCTTGTTGTCATTAAAGGGAGTGGAGAAATTGAAATTGAATGGCTTATTGCTTATGTCTGTGGCCATCTCTACTCAGACAGTGATCCTGCAGGATTTAGTGAGTGGTGCCTCTGTTTAGCTTTCACAGAAGGTGTAAAACCCTGGGTGGTGATGCAGGGATGGTCTGGCAGTGCATCCTTTACTCTGAGCTGACATTCAGTTGATGCTCCAGAGTAGCGCTTGTCAGCCTTCTGTTGGGCAGCATGGAAAAGTCATAAAAAACCAAAAGAATAGAACAACAGGAACAACAAAACCCCCAGGAAGTCCAGAACTCCTTTTGTGTTGTCTTGGGCAAATACAGCATGAGTAATTACCCTCTGCTCATTAGTATTCTCTTTGCTGTTTCATTTGAAAAATTGGTGTTCCTGCTTTTGCATGGACTTGCACTCTTATGCTTACTCTGTGCTTATTTGTGTTTCATTGATTGTGAGCATTGGTTTCATTTTCTTGGCTCATTTTAAAGCACCTGGGATCTTACAATTAAAGTATACACCTATACATCTTTTGGTCTTACAATTCTGTAATGGTAGTAACTATGTATCAAGTTGTTACCAAGCTTTGAGGTAATGATTTTCATTCATGTCATGCTTCCACAAAATCATTCTCATCATCTTTGTTAAGTAACATTTAACTAAAAAGAGTTAAAGGGTTTTTTATGTTATGGCATTGCATTTTCTTGATAAACACTATCAATAGAATTTAGTAACATAAAAAGAGTAAATTCTGCTAGGCATTTCCTGTAACTAAAACCTCAAATATATTTTAATTTTAGACATCATTTTTTGTCATGATTGGAAACCAGTATGTTTAAGTATAATTAAGTTTGCCATATGTCTTGAGTCACTTGTAATTGTGTTCCTTATAATGGTGATTTTAAAGGTCATCGTGTCTGGTGTTGTTCATTTAAATATGTAAAATACTTTGATTTTCACTTAGAGCATAGAGGTTTAGACTGTATAAATGCAATGGAGGTATTAAATTTAATCTGGCCTTTCTGTATAATTAGATGCAAATCTGTGTAATGCAGAAAATATGAAATATTCAGGCAGCTTGAAGTGAGAAAGCAACTTGGTTCAAAGTCTGACAATATCTGTAGAGATCTTTTGATCAGGGCATTTTTCTGGTGATGCTCAAAGGTAAGCTTCTATCTCTTCCTTCCAAGATCTGATGGCAGTAACTTTATTGAAATGTTTTATGTGCCTTTGTAATACATTTTGGACAGCAGTATGAGGTAATTACACATAGAATAATAACTCCTGAAATTACCCAATACTGATGCTGCAGTCATAGAGGGGGTTATTTACCAGGTGCAAGGAATAAAGCTTAGTCAGAAGTTTTATGCTGAGTCTCTTCAGGGAATATGATGTCATCTTTAACTAGGATAAGGATAAAGACATTGAAGTTTTGTGAGTTTAAAGCCACAGAAATACAGAGTGGTTCTGTTGTAATCATGGAAGTGCAGTCTATGCAGTGGTGAATAGTGTCACTGAACAGCTTCCTATTGCAATGGGAGATGGGCAACCTCCCCCCTATAATGCAGTGTGGATACTTTATTGTGCTGCTGTGCAGGCAAACAAGCAAACAAAAATTCTGATAGTATTCCAGGCAACTTATTCCTTTACATCTGAAAGGCTGCTGCCAGCTATATACACAGTGCGTTAGACTTTTGGAGTGAGTGTCGTATCAAATTCTGATCTGCCTCTCTGCTCCAGGTTTCTGCACTGCTCTGCTTTTTAGTTCAGCTTCTTCAGCTGACAGCAATGCAACAGAATAAGTAGGAAGAAGCAACACAGATGAGTGAAATTTGGAATAAATGTGGAAATAAATGCCACCAATTTTAATCATTCCTCATTCGATTCTGGTTCTGCAGCTGCATCTTCTGAGGTACTGGGCTCAGATTGAAAATTCACATTTTTCTCGTAATGATTATAGCTGGTTTGAAAAAGAATGAGATGCTAAGGTGATAGAAAGCTAGGATTAAAAAAGACAGAAAAAATAGTGTCTTCTATTAATTGGCCAGCTAGAGCAAGTTTACAATGTAATTCAAACTCCTTTAGTATGACACTAGCCCTGGTGACAACCAGCAAACATTCTTTAGTTTGCCACTTCTGGAGCTTGAATATATCATGCTAGGAAATTTGTAACTCTCTTCATGATAGTATATAGTTGCTGTTCCTACATGTTATATTAAGAGAATTCCAGTTTTGTAAGAAAGATGTTGTGTCTGACAAGCTGCTCAGAGGCAGACAAAAAGGTCTGTGGGCCTGGTGGCAGGGTGCTCAGAAGAGGACCAAGAAAATTGGTGGCATGGAATGACACTTAGCAGATAGGATGAAATGAATTTTCAAAGAAAGGTAAATACTACTTTCCTTGTCTCACAGATGAGGTAATGGAGGCACTCGGAATGTATTTTGTGTTTCTGTTCATTTTGCCATTACATATAGGTACTGCCTTTATGCCTGTATGTATTTGGCCTTTTGGATGGGATTACAGCATGTATTTGAACGCTTGATCCCAAAACATTAATAGGTTGGAAGTAGGAAAGCTTAAAAGCTTCAAGTTTTATTCGAAAAGTCAATGAACAGTTGATCTACTATTAACAGATTTATTTAAGTTATATCCATTTTGGCTTTTATTCTGTGTCATGCAGCATGGTTTTGCTTTGAGTCTTTCGTTTGTTTTTATGTTTTGTTGTTGTTGTTGCTGCTTTGTTTTGGTTTTTTCTTTAAGGTTGTTCAAGTTATATCAACATGTCATGATATTTTCAGGTTCCAGAAATGTGCAAAGGGCTCATTAGGACACTGCCTCATTTAGTTTTCTCCTGAGGATTAGTATAGAGATGGATAGAATAATTAAGAAATAGTGCTATTTTTTTTTCAAGTAGTACTTCAGTGAAACCAATCTCAGGCAGTTATCCTTTCAAATATTCAGACTTTCTGCAAATTGGAGATAAAATTAGTACAGCATTTTTTATTCAGTTAATGTTTTGGATTTTATTTACTTTTTTAGCTGTAAGCGAGAAAATGTTGGTTTGGGTCATCTGGGATCACTGACATAAAATTGATGTGCTAGAAGAAGAATATACTGCAGCAGAGACAGTGAAGATACTATTTAACCTTTTAATTGCAGATATTTTTCAAATATATGTATTTTGATTTAAAATTTTATCACTTTAGTCCATTTTCACACAAAATTTTCATTCAAGAGTTTTGACAGTGTTCTTGAGTTACAGTGTAAAAATCTAATTCTATGCTTGCATAAATACATGCAATTTGTAACGAATTACACCTCCTTGCACTGGTGGTAAATCCACCTTACTGACTGAAGTCAGACACTTATTTTTCTCAGACATTGCCTTTCATCTTTGCTTTGATATTGACTGGTAATATTCAGATACAGCATCGAAAAGTATGTACATCTAAGCAAAAGAAATCCCTGGGATACCATTCCATTTGGAATACAAGGTGTTCCACATGAAATACTGGGTTTTTTTCTCCAGTTTTTGTTCCTTCTGATTTTCAGATGTTTCAGATGTAATTTCTGCCTCGTTCTTTCTTGCTTTTTTTGGTTTAAGGTTTTCTTTGAGGTATTTGCAAATAGAGTAGTAAAGATACCATATAAATGAATGTCAAAGCTGGTAATATCCCTATTTTAAAAACTTTATAGAAACAGAATTTTTACTTAACTATTTAAAGTGAATGAAATTACTGTCTGCTGTATAGTTTGTTCCTTCAATCACCACAGGGTTCCACCATGCAAGCACCATGCATGCTTGCAGGCTTAATACCCACAGATATGCAGAAATATAACCAAATCTGGAGTAATTGATGTTTTTTGAAAGGTGGGGGAGGTATAATACAATACCTGATGGTAAATCTACAGTAAACCCACTGAAATGCTAACCCTTTCTAGAAGAGCTGAGTTTTGTCTCTAAAATTATTTTAATGCTGGATGTAGTACAGTAAAGAAGACTTTACAATAGAAAACCTCTTCCAATTTACACCTTTTATCAAGATAGACAAGTAGAAATACAGAGAATTTATATGGAAGAAAGAGATATTTTTTGTTCTTTGATTCCCCAAAGAAAATGTATTTACATCTCTGAGCTTTTAGTCTTTTTCTGTACTTCCATTAAATCCTAACTGATTATTCTAAGACAGAGGAAATCTTCTTATTATTTAGAGCAGAGTTAAGTACCTTCCATCTCCGGTTCAGGAACTGCAAGTTTTCACCCAAGAATTTTCTTTCTCTGTCCTTGGAGACATAAACAGGAATGAAAGGCAGAAAACCAAGGGATCACTAATGCCTGGAGTTAGGAGCTGGAACTCCGTGTCCTTCGGTTTGATTTCTGTTCTTACTTGAGCAGGAGCAGAAGCAGTTTGCTGATGTTTCAGTGGATTTGGGCCACAGTTTCCTTGTAGGAGGTGGATGTAGCCACTGCTTCTGTTACAATCCTGTTGTAATCACAATTGTCAGGTGTGTGCTCCACAGACTCAGTATTTGGGCACTGGAGACAATAGCAGCAGGTGATAGTATAAGGCCCAGGGATTTTGTCATCTATAATTGCAAAGAATCTGTGGCCCATGTGCAGCAGGTGCTTGTGATCAGTGTTTCTGATGGCCTGCCAGATTTCTGCTGATAGGCTGAGATCATGTAAGAAATGTAAGAAATTCACAGAGCTGAATATTTTAAATGCTGCTTTTTTTGTTGTTGCATTTGAACCTGGTTTCTTTCTTTACGCAAAAATATTGTAGTAGAATATAATTAAAACTTTGATGCTAACTGAAAAGAAGATTCACTCATCGTAGTAATGGATTATATCTTTGGTTTGATGTGCATGTTGAAGGCTTGGGTAAAGATAAACAGGCATATTTGCCAAGCTGCATAAGATTAAACAGTTCATTACCTGTTGGAATTATCAGCTGCAAGACACCTTGCATAATTTGGACTACTACCTTTATATGCTTTTGGCTGAATTATACCTCTTATCTAGTGAGGTGTATTGAAATATAATTAACAATGTGAGCTGGAAATGATAGGCTGAAGCTATGTATATTTTTGTGCAGATAAACAATCCTGTGTCTGGATCAGAAGTCATAGAAACATTTTATCTACTAATTTTTCCCACTTCCGGTGTTCTAAAACATTGTACAGAGAAAAATAATCCGTGCACTGTGCCAGAGAAGAGCAAATATGCACCAGCCATGTCTCCTTAACTTTAAGAACCTTTGGAAGATGTTAAATCCTGCTGGAAACAGCAGTTATTTTAGATTTTTTGTATTCTTAATTTTGAATGTTTTGTTGGAGAGAGAATTGTGAAAATGCATGGAGGCAGGAATTCTGATCCATTGATACCAGTAAGAGTTTTGCCTCCAGTTTCAGCAGCATTCAGGGTTTCACCTCTGGCATTCTCAACACTGAAACTGCAGCATCTGTTTCTGGGCTGAGCTCTTTGGATGCAGGCCATCTTACTTTGATGAAAGTGCAGTCCACATAAGGAAGAGCAGGACTTGGTCAGACATTCTTATACCTTCAGCTTTACGACAAAATGATAAATTTTGAAGTTGATAGTTATTTTCTGCTAAAGTGTCAGGTGTTTTATTTTTAATGTTTAATGTTTTAATGTTTAAGCTAAAAGCTAATTGCTGTTGATCTTAGTTCAGGAACTTAACAGCCTTTTGACTTTTATGGTTAAATTATTATTGTAGGATGTTGCTTCTCTGTAGTTAGGAGAAAAATATTTATTTACAAGTCAGAGCATATGCAATGTGGAATTTCCAACAGAATCATTTTGTTACTGCAGTAATAAATGACCTAAATGAAATGTATTGCTCTTGTATTTTCAGTTTTCCAGTGTGAATCTTCTAGGTATATATGTTCTTGATGTAGTTCTTAATCTGTTTAAATGTTCCTTGATCTAGTTATCAAAATAAAAATTTTCTTGTGCCAGCAGAAAAATATTAGAAATGTGAAGTTGATTCACTTCTACTCAGTACCTCTGAAAAAAACTCTGTGAGTACTGGTGTAACAAATAGTTGTTCATTAGTTCATGAAGTGGTCAGCCACATCCTTAGGTGGAAGGATGTAATTCCAGTGGGAGAGGTGCCCTCTACGTAAGCTGTAGACACTGGCTGAAACATCAAAAGTGGTATTGTCCTTTTCAGTACCTTAGATTGCAATGCAAAAACATAGATCTGGATATTTATTACATTAGCTCTTTTTTTTCTCCATATCCTATCTTCTTATGTGGTAAGTAATGACAGTCTGGGGAAAACCTGAAAATAACAAAATTCTAGACAGGGACACAACAATTCCTCCAGCTTTGTACAGTGCTGAACTGAGTTTTTGACAGTTTTTGGCAAGTAGTTGACTTAGTCTTTTGCCAGCCCAAAAAAGCATGGATGGTGTGTCAGTATTGTAGTCCAGGGATGCTTCAAAAGCAAATTGGCCAATACTCAAAAAGATTTTTCCTGCAACCTGTCTGTAGTATGGATTATAGACCAGAGGAAAATTATAAATGAAGCCCACGTGTCCTAACAGTTTCTGCCAATGAAGCTGATTAAAACCAATTGTAGATATGAGCCATCTTTGTTCAGTTTCAAGAACAGAAGTCTGAGATCCTTTGGTTATAGCCTGCAACTACCTCCTCAGATACCAGAACTTGATAGTGGAAACATATTTATAGTGATAGACAAAAGCAGAAGTGATCTTTTCTAATGGCTGATAATTGAAGCTGACAACCTTAGATTTAAAAACAAAACAAACAAACAAAAAAAAAACACTTTTAACTGACAGGACAGTTATCTTTAGCCAGAGTTCAGAAAGGATTTTATTGTAAATGCCCAGCAACTCTTTGGGTTTTTTTATATGTAGGTGCAGCTGGAATCAGTTCAGAGAGATCTTTCTGTGTTTTGCAGAGGAACAGGATCATCAAAAGCAAAAGCCTCTTGTAGACTTGTGTTCTGGAACTGTTGTTTTACAAATAGAATGATAACTAGAGAAGCTATTCCTGTTTTGGTATTTTTTTTTAGACAAATAAAGCCCAATGCACTATGGCAACATTTTCTGCTACTGTTAAAATTAATTGAGCTGTGTAGTAATGCCTGGTTCTTTTCCTTCCTTTTTTTTCTATGTTTTTTATTCCTTTTCCTTCCTTTTTTTATGTTTTTTTTTTTTTTTTTATATTTACTAGCTCACAATACTTTTCAATCTCTGCATGGTTTATTTTCATCTCCATCTTACACTATGTGAAATTGTTTTCTCGCAATTCAGTAATTCATTGAAGTCCTGCTTGTCTGAGCTCCTAATCATATGGAGCAAAATTTCACACCTTTTCCAGGACAGGTACAGTTCACCAAGACCATACTCTTACTGATTTATTTGTTCTTAAAAGAAGATATCATACAGAAGCCTTCTCTGACTCCATTCCTCAAAGGCCCAGTATGTAGGTGTTTCCTCATTCTTATGCTGCTTGCATTTTGCCTCTCATGGTGACCCCTGCTGAGGTTACTTATGTGGCATAAGAATGGATTGATTGGGGAAATGGAAACCACAGGAAAACACAGAACTTTAAAAGCATAGAGCATTTTACAAGCTGTCTGCCTGGCCTTGAACACCAATATTCAATGGTCTAAGTGGAAGACATATTCACAATTTTGCAGGATAAATACCAGGGTAGCAGGATTTTTCCTAAGTTAAAATACTTTGTATTATCATTAATACTTATTTTTATTATTAATAGTTTCTATTCTATTGACAGGGCTAAAATGCTGAACTGCAGATCAGAACCATCAGAGTATTCATTTGTTAGTTTAGTTGTGCTTCTGTAACATCCCCCTGTAGTGTACCAGGCATCCTCTTATACCTTTCAATGAAATATAAAAGAGTAAGAAGACCTCTATCTTCTTAAATTCTCTGGGGTTTTGGGAGTTGTTTTAAAAGTTCTTAATGCCCAGAGCCTGTCATCTTTGTTATTCTCTATGTTTATGTTTATTTTATACCCCCTTTCTACCATTAGGCATTATGTAAGGCTTGTATTTTAATACTTCTCCATCTCTTGATAAATGCCAGGCATCTCGCAGTAGAAAAAAAAAGCTCTAAATTCTGAGCATTAATTTGTTGACAACATTTCATTTTATTTTCCCTCTTTTCACTCATTATATGTTCACTTTCTTTGTAAGCCTTTAACTTATATCCCATTGATATGTTTTCCTTTATTTCTCTTATATATTTCCTCATCTCTGTTCAAACATTTTGATTTTTTTTGTATTTTAATTTGTATCAGTGTATGTGTAAAATAATTTCATTTAGTTTGTTATTCTGGTCTCTTACATCTGATAGTTTTTATAATGCAGAATGTTCCTGAAGTAACTTGCATGGCCCACTTCACTGTTAATTCAATTTTCTGTTCTCTAAGTTATTTTTATTACCTTTGTTTTTTCCCAGTTTAACTGAGCTTTCCAAATTTGATGTTTCATGTTACTTCTTTTTAAAAAATATGGACCCTCTTCCTTGTTTCAACCCATGTATAGCATAGCAAACCTGAGTTATGGATTTTCCTTTCCGCTTGCATGATTTCTGATTTGGTAGTTATATATGGTTGTTCTAAAGCCAATACTTGCTGACAAGTAGGTTTTTTTCCCCAGTCTACATGTTAGTGCAAGACAATAACCCAAATGGGCAGCCATTTATGCTTCTTTCTTCTGTGTATATATCTTCTCATTGTGCCAAGAAATTTGTTTAGGCTTTATTTTGTATTTGGGCAGTGTAAACAGAGGGTGTTTCACTTCACAGTCCCAGAAGCAATGTATCTGAAATTCTCAAGCAGGAGACACATCTCTGTGTAGAGATCCATCTCTGGCTCTACAGTACCAGGTCCTTTTCCTTTCCCAGAACATGCAGATGCTGTGAGGAGTGCCTTAAATCAAAATCCTGCTCCCCCTTGCTATCAGGTGGTCTGCTTTCATTAATAGTAATGAGGCTAGAAAAAACATTCTGTGCACTCTCTAGTAGACCTGCACTGTGGGACAGTTTCCTTATCATAAACCAAATAATTTTCTTACCCTGCCTATTATGCCTGTTCAGTGTGGTGCTTAAAAAGTTTGTGGTGAGGTAATCCTGGTTTTGTTGTGCCATCACACATTGCAAATGTGTGTTTCCTTCAGCAGCGTTTTCCAGATTCCCATCTGTTCTTTCAGTTCCCTGTTAGGAAAAAGGCCCATGTTGAGCTGTGATGAAGTACTAAACTCTAAAGGCAGAGTATGATGATCCCACAGAGGAGTATTTTTCCTGTATTATGCAGCAGAGAGCCCAAGATGACTTGGCATTGGAATTATCTCTGTTTCTTCCATGGCGTTTTGCTGCTGAACAGTAGGACTGGTGATAAACAGTTTAAAAAGGTAAAAATACGTATTTCTGGAAATTGTCTACCTGAAATGATTGTTTGATGAAGAATTCTCCTTCAGTACAAAGGATATACTTCAGTGAATAGTTTGAGACTGAATACTGTGTGCCTTTACAGTTATAAAATAGGTAAAAGGCATAGTAATAGAAGAGTTGCTGCCCAAGAGTAAGAGGTTAGGTGGGAAAAGTTACCTGACTGTCTTGCAGTCAAAGGTCACTAGCACAGGAAAAACTCATTTAGCTTTTGTTCCCCATTCCTGTTGTAGGTGATTGCTTTCTTCACATGTTATTTTTGTTATTTTGTCACACTACGTGTGAGTGACAGCAGGATCTTCAACTCTTCCCAGCTTTGGCAGCCGTCCCCTTGCCTCTGTGAAATGACAGTGTATCTGTAGGTTTTGGTAAGACATTCTTTAAAAGAGAACTTAATCTGCCATCATTTATTTTATTAGACTGAAATATGTTCCTGCTGCCCTCTTTGTTGAGAGGGCAAACTATTGCTTTAACAATCACAGGCAAATCTGATTTACTGTAAGCAGTTATAACAGCAGAGTAGGCTGTAAATTGGTTGGAAATGGGAGCAATTTGCTAGAATGAGAAAGTAAGAGTAAGGTAGTAAGAGTTAAGACTTCACTGAAGTCTTGTACCATCAGCTCAAACAGCTTAACTAAGGACTATGAGAAGCCTTATGCTAGGTTATACTTTGCCACTTTGTGCTGTCATTATTGGAGAACACCCTGCCTGGCAGGGTATGGCACTGGCTCAGCCCACTTGTGACTGGTAGTAAATCATCTGCAATGAAGAAAAAAGGAAAGGGGCTGTTCCTCCCTTGTCCTGAGGGAGCAGCTGTGATTTGGATACTGCAAATAATTTCTATTTATTTCATCTAATGAACTGGAGAATTGGTAGAGAGGGGAAAAAAACCCCAAAACCTTCAATGGGAGAATTTAAGTGGTGGCAGGAAGGAGGCACAAAACACAAGGATGTATTTGAAGAAAAGGTGTTGAAGATTGAAGAAAGCTTTTGATTTGGTAATGTATGAAACATTTCTTGCAGCCAAAAGCAAATCTTAAGTGTCTTCCACTTGCAAACCTTTGGAATCAGGTTAATTGAATTTCCTCTTCCCCTTAAAAAACAAATAGGTGATAAGTGGCCCAGCACTATGACAGTGTGCAATATCAGGATTGACTTTCTTCTGTGTGTAGGATTTGAAGCCATCTCTCCAGCACCTCTGACCCACTGAAGGGGGATGATGGGTCCCCAGTAGTCAGATGTGCTCTCGAGAAAACAGTGTGCTATTGCTTCTGTGTCCTGACTACTATACTGGAGCATTCTCCTTTCAGGGGTTATAAAACTCATCCTGTTTTATCATGCATTGCCATTCCTAGTGCAAACTGTCTCTGGAGTCATGGAAGTTATAATTATGCAATTTGTATGATTTATTGCTTGCACTCAACAGCCACTCTGCACTTGCTGTTTCCATTATTTCTGAATTGGATCAATTTAAAAGTTTGATGTTTTTACAAATATCACATCAGTATAATTATAGGTATTGTAACATTATTGGCCAGTCTTGTTTGGGAAAGAATTAATTTCAAGACAGAGTATATTCTAGAATGATTTAATTTGGAGAAAAGCCTCATGTTTGCTAAGTTTTGTTCTGTGTGTGGGTTGTGCCACTATTTTCATACCCAAGAAAGGTGCCTTACTGCAGGATTTGCATTGTGAGAGGCAAGCTCTGTACGCATTAGGGCAGCAAATATCAGATTTTACTTAAAAAAAAAAAAAAAAAGAAAAGAAGCTTTTTTAATATGATGTATTTTACACATGATAGCACTTATACTGCCTCGGAACGTTCCATTTGACCTTGGTGAAAGGCTGTAATTAATCAGCAATTAAAGCGGCGGTGGCCTTTGGGAGCCGAGGGCGCGTCTGGCGGGCGGGCGGCGCGTGGGGGCGGCATTGCCGCGGGAGAGCGCGCGCGGCGCCGGCAGCGCGAGCCAGCGGGGGGACAGCCGCTCTTCCTTCCCGGACAGCCGCTCTTCCTTCCCGGACAGCCCTTCTTCCTTGCCGGGCAGCCGCTCTTCCTTCCCGGGCAGCCGCTCTTCCTTCCCGGACAGCCGCTCTTCCTTGCCGGGCAGCCGCTCTTCCTTCCCGGGCAGCCGCTCTTCCTTGCCGGGCAGCCGCTCTTCCTTGCCGGGCAGCCGCTCTTCCTTCCCGGGCAGCCGCTCTGCCTTCCCGGGCAGCCGCTCTTCCTTGCCGGGCAGCCGCTCTTCCTTGCCGGGCAGCCGCTCTTCCTTGCCGGACAGCCCTTCTTCCTTGCCGGGCAGCCGCTCTTCCTTGCCGGGCAGCCGCTCTTCCTTGCCGGGCAGCCGCTCTTCCTTGCCGGGCAGCTGCTCTTCCTTCCCGGACAGCCGCTCTTCCTTGCCGGGCAGCTGCTCTTCCTTCCTGGACAGCCCTTCTTCCTTGCCGGGCAGCCCCTCTTCCTTGCCGGACAGCCGCTCTTCCTTGCCGGGCAGCCGCTCTTCCTTGCCGGACAGCCCTTCTTCCTTGCCGGGCAGCCGCTCTTCCTTGCCGGACAGCCGCTCTTCCTTGCCAGGCAGCCCCTTTTCCTTGCCGGGCAGCCCCTTTTCCTTGCCGGGCAGCCGCTCTTCCTTGCCGGGCAGCCCCTTTTCCTTGCCGGGCAGCCGCTCTTCCTTGCCGGGCAGCCGCTCTTCCTTGCTGGGCAGCCCCTCTTCCCGAACACCCCCTGCTGCAGCCCGCCCGATCACCCCCAGCTGCCTTCGCAGCACCCGCCTCGCGTCCTGCAGCAAAATGCTCGCTTGGAATAAGATAAGCCGGCGCGGTTGCAGTACTTCTTAGTAGCCAGGTGTCCTCTTAAAACTTGATTTAGGGCTGTTATTGAGGGGTTTGAATTGCACTTTGTTCTGTCTGGGTTCTTCTTGAATGTGCACCTTGCCGTAATGTTCCAGATGGCTGTCGTCTTAACAATAGATAAGAATTAAGGATGGTAATAGGGGATATTTTATTTAAATCCACATCTTTATCTTTCATTACTTATTCACTTTCTGTTATACCCTGGTGCTGTATTCAAAACACTTGAGGATTTAACAAGGGGAGAAATAACCATTTAAATTAGGATATTATGTTGACACCTTTACTGATGGTAATTTTTTCAAGCAGTAGTGCAGTATGGAAGAGCTGGAGCTGTTGCACATGAAGGAGGAGGAAGCTTCACAAACACAAAATTTAGTTTGAGTTGCATTTATAGGTTAAGAGTTCATTCTGAAAGAAGACCAACTTATATAATAGGGTGGGAAAGTGTTGCAAACAGACAGACTGTTCAATAAGTAGAACTGGTGAGAAGATTTCTGTAAGACATTTTGTTAAATCTTTGAATTTGTTGGAGTATCACAATGTTTTGCTGAGGCTTGTGACTAAAACTTCCTCAAGCAAAGGATGCAAAACATGTAGTAAATACAGTGGTCTGGGAAACTGGGTATTCATGTGCAAGTCCATGTGTGGCTTGATTCAAAGTGATGTTGGATATTGGTTTCTTCAGAATGAAGTGGTAGAGAAGTGGAGAGATCTAGCGCTCCTTGCACTAGCACCAGATTTCCTGGGATGGGTGAATTCACCTTCTCACTTGTAAATGGATGCTTCAAGAGGACTAATGCTCCTTCAGATAGTTGTAAGAACTCAAAATATCTCTCAGACATTTTTAGAGGTTCCAGGCCTTGGTCAGAAGCATTCTAGACCCTAGCAAACAGCTAAAAAACAACTGTGATTTTGAGTTTGAGCCATATAATAAATTACCAACTTTAAAGGTAGAACGAGCAGTCACAAAAGGTTAAATAGTATAGTAAAAGTAGTTACAAAGTAGGGGGGAAATTTTTTTAGTACTGTACAGGGGGGTTTTAACACATGTACAGGGGGGTTTTCACTTTATACATAAAGGTCAAAAGTTCTAAGATAAAAAAAAGTAGGCTAATCCTGTTCTTCCTCCTTCTTCTTCTTTACCTCCATATTCTTAATAATGTTAGCACTCACAAATTAGTTTAAAATAGAAAAACACTTAGCAACGTAAATAGTAAGTATTAGAGAATAATTGTAAACATGTTATACGTAATATATCTTATAAAAAATAGCAGCAGCCCTAGGCAGAGGGAGAAACAAAGAAAACAGCAAATAAAGAAGATGTCAAGGTGTGTGTGTGCCTCTACCCAGGCCGCTGATCAAATAGCCGCCGTCCAAGAACATAATCTATTAGATAACTAACAATAAACTGCCTTGAGACCAAACAGCTAAGCCTACAGAGTTTTTCTTTAAAAGCACAAATTAGAAGAAAACTTTCACCACCACATGAGACCCCAAAGCAAGGCTGGGGTTCTCACAATAGTGACCAGACAAGTCTGGGTATTGTCTGATTTAAGTTCAAAATATCAGAATGCTGCTTTGACACTGAATTATTATCCTTGATAATAATTCAGCTGGTGGTGCTGCAATGTGTAATGGAACCAAATCTCGAAATGCCTGCAGAGTAATGAGTGATTGAGCTACATAAAATGCTTTTTAATAGAGAACACATTTCCTCAAATGTGGGAATAAAAGCGGGTGTATTGACACTGCTGTAGATTTGTTTCAGTGTAGCCACTGTGTGCATAGAATTAGTCTTCTGTCATGAGAATTTTTACTGGCAGAGGTGGAAGTACCTTTTTCCTTTATTGCTTGTGGGATTTGAGCTAAGAGCCTTTATTTGGTTCAGACAGACTGTGCTTAATTTCAGAATGACAGTCAAATGCTTCAAGTAATCACTAATGAAAGGCAGGCCCTTCTATGTCTTGACTCCCATATTCAGGATGGATTTGCCTATGTCAGATTTCTGAGTTATTGGTAGTCTAGATAAAATGAATGGTGGTTACTCTCCATTCCCACAGCTCCACTTGCAGAGGTATTTTATACATCTACAGGAATTGCTCATGAGAATTAGCTCTGCATGGCACTTGGATTGTCCCTTAGACTTCTTCATTAAAGCCATGAAAGGATTTAGGGTCATTGGAATAATGAAATGGAATTGGGGGGGATACTGTAAGGTGTATATATGCTAAGTTTAGAGAGTCTTGTGTAACATTTTTGTAATCCATAAAGGTGATGTATGTTGTTAATGATTTTAATAGCCCCTCAAGTGTCTGTCTCTTGACTACTTACCTTAATACAAATTTTTGATTTTTAGCATCTGTATTATAAATTAAATTTCAGTTTTCATTAATGTTATTGCTCACCTGTATCTGATGCTATATCAACATACCATGCTGATACAGTGTCAGACTGTGTTAATAGGAGTTAATGTATTATTCACCAGTTTGAACTAGAACTCAGTTCAAGTGTGATAGGATGAACAAAAAATCTGGACCTGTATCAACAGAAAACCTAAGAATATCCGTAATTTGCCAAACACATATAATGTCTTGGATGAAATCTTCCTTTTCGATGCAGTTACTTTCTTGAAGAAACTACAAACATCTGAAGGTTCTGGTAAATCCAATGTAGTGTGATTTTAGCAAGGTAGTGCATATATAGAAGGAAACAGCCCATAACAAAAATCCAGATTCTTTTTACCTAGTGTGTACTACCTGCATGTTTTGGAGCTCAGCAAAGTTTCAGGATATGCATGTGTAGATGAAAGTTTCATCAGATTGATCGAAACATTTATATAACGCCTCTGATCAATGGAGTGAAGACAATGTGAAATATGTTTTAGGGGGAGATATTATTATCTGCAAAAATCAATAGCAATGTTACAGATGAATTACTGTGTCAGAATATGATTTGTTATATTGAGGTATGCAGCCATTTTCCTTTCAGTGCTAGTGTTAAGCTTTTTTTTTCATAAATAACCATACTGAAATGCTCTTTTTACTTTTTTTTTATAGTTTTATGAGTTCACTTTACTAGTTCTATTGTATGGAAGATGGGAAAAACCTGCTGTTGGACTTGCAATTGAATTACAATTGGACTTGCAATTGTTCTCTGGGCTTCTCACTTGCTTTTCTTTGGAGAACACCTGGTATAAGTTTAAAAGTGGGCAATTTTAATAAACACAGGATTCTGAAACCCTTTTATGCACAATTAAAGTGACAACTAAGGAAAGAATGAGAATAATTCACAAAAGTCAGATCATCATCACCCAACTTATAGTTATTATGTAAGAGAATTTTAAAATTAAGGGCAGGATCCAGACCCTGTGTGCTCTAGATCTCAAAGCCTTGCAGTCAGCCATTTATCTTCCTTTGGGTTTGTGTGACATGTAATGAGTTGAATCCTTAAAGCACTTCTCAAATAAATTAAGCACTTCTCAAATAAAATGCATTTGAGTTTTGAGCAGAACTTTGTTTTGCTCTGTACAGTTTATCTGGCTGATGTATGCTCAGACACATTTTTGTCTTCCATCTAGAAAACTTTAGGTGAAAAGAAATTAATTTAAGCATTTTTCCAAAGAAAGCCACTCTAGGTGTGCTCATTTGTGCATCCAGGCACTCAGTTAATCTAGCATGTCCAAAAGACCTACCCTACTTTGCCTCAGTGTCTCCAGCTTACACAGAAACTGGACAAGGACAGGAGTGTGAAACCAAATTTGTGTTCTCATGTGTGGCTACTGGAAGCTTACATCATCGTGGAATCATCACAGAATACATCCACGTGCCTGCCTGTGTACATGTAGGTAGTTTTGTCTGTTTGGAATGCAATTATTAATGCAGCAGTACCATGAAAACTCTTTTCGGTCAGATTTTTTTTCAGAACCTAATTTTACAGTTTTGACTGTTTCCACTTTGCCTTTCCTGAGGGAAACAGGCTTCTGGAGGTCTGCCTATGGACCTCTGACATACAGCAAGGTTTCTACCATGGAAACCAGGATTTCTACTGTTGTATCTCAGTTTTGAGGGTTGTGCTGTGAGCACAATTGAAACAATTTGTGAAAATCAGTTCAGAAAAAAAATCAGCTCTCAGTTGCAGTATGACTCCCTAAAACACCTAGCCATATATTTTTATGGAGGTTATGGGAGCTTTTAGAGTCAGGGTGAAATGAGGGGTAAGAATGGGATGGAAATGTTAGAGGGTGGTACAAAAAGAGGGTGGTAGTCTTATGATAACCCTTGTTAAGGAGGCTACTGTGTTATAGTCCCCATTTTCAACTGGCGTTACTCCTCAGCACATGGTGTAAAGCAAAGTTCACGTAGAAGCTGATATGAAGGTAACACCCATGAGTAGTCTGTCCAAGGGGATAGTTTTCTGCAAAGTTTTATGAAGGTCATTCCCATTGAAGTTTTAAGTAAACTTTCATAATGAAGAGGTGTGATAACTCAGAACTTGGAAGGGCTAAACTGTGAGCAAAGGATCTCTAGGGTTGTCAAAGCAGAAATGTTAGTGGGGGTGTGGTAGGCGGTCTGTGAGGCTTGGTGGGGTTTCTCTTTGTCTATGGATTGTCTTCTAGTTTTTGTAAGAACATGTGCATACTGACAGCAGAAGAAATCTTTTTTCCAATGCTGCTGGTCACCACATTCTTCTGTCAGAGTTCATGTAGAATGCAGCTCTTGCATGTTGGTTTTCCAACCACACACAGTTCTGGTGTGGTGGGTACAGGGCTGTCCTTTGAGCTCCAAACCAGAGAGCCCCAAGCAATATTCAAATTCCGTGTTTAATTCTAAAAAGTCAGAAATTGAAAGCAACAGAGTAATACAGCCCTTCTTAGGAATAGCTTTCCAGTTGTATATTGACTCTGATACGTAAGACCTTCCACAGTTGCTGTGGCTTCTCTTTTCCTTCACCCATCTTCCCTCTCTGCATATTTCTTGTCCCTTATTTCCCTTGATAATGAACTTATTCAGACACTGATGCTTCTCTTTGGATATCTAACTGATTTCTGAAGAAAGAAACAAAAATATTATGGAACTTTAAAAGGATAGGCTTTCCAATGTAATCCTAATTTTTGATTTGTTTGAGATTTGTTGAGCTATGCCCTTACTTGTCACTGTAGTAGCAGTATGGTGGAAATGGTGTGGACAAATACAAAATCACTTGAGATGATAAAAAGTCTCCTTCTTTATTTACAGCTTGTTTCTCACCACACTTACAAAATCTGTCATTGTGTTTGGTTTTGCCCCTAAGTTTTGAGAGTTGCAAAAAATGTATCTGACTGCAAGTTCTGCTTGACAGCTGAAGGGGTAAAAATGAAAGCAACCTAACTTGGGGTATAGCTGTGTGTCTTGAGAGTTTTTCTTCACTTAGCTTTTCCAGTGGAGTAAGTTATACTCAGTGCTCAAGTCCTATTTACTTTGCCTGGAATTTAGGCTGTTATATGACATAATAACGTTATCTTTTTGACAATTTTTTTAAAATATTGGATCATTAATTGTTTAATGAAAAGTGAGTAAAATAGCATTTTTGTATCTCAGTAAAGTCTTGCAATATTTTTTTTTACAAAGTGTGCTTCTCATACTACATGAAAATTTGTCAGGAAAAATAAATTTCTATGAAGAGAAGAAGCATTTATCCTAAGTTATTTATCTAAACCTGGGAGTAATTTTATTTGATTATTAAATATTGGAAAACTGAACCAGAGAAATTTGTTTTCTGAACATGTATTTTAAAATCTTCTAGCTAATTTATCCTTGGAAAGAGAAGCTACATTGCAACTGTTTCTGAAACTAGCAAGGCTGTAAATGCACACAGCATTTGAAGGCTGAGGCAAATGAGGCGGGAGTGTTCTTCTCCCTCACTGTACTACTTAACGTACATTACTTTCCTGAATATCCATTTTGTGTACAGGGAGCAGTACGCAACAGATGCTTCATATGCTTAACTGAGAGCATTTGTAAAACAAAACATCTCTGTAAAACCTGTCTCATCCTTGGATATCAGTATTTCATTCAGTGCTGGCATTATTTCTTAGAAGAAAGTTCATCTAAGAGCTACACAGGCAGCACCTCTGCATAAAAGCAAACATTCAAGATGGTGGAGGTAAAGTTGCTAGGGGTACATGATTCCAAGTCAGAGTTTATAGCCATGAGTCTGTAATATCTTAGTATGCATGTGAAATATCAAATATTAAAAGGAAGAGTTTGTCAGAGGAGTGTTCAGGTGTGCCACACAGGCTGCCAGCAATAACCTGCTCCCACTGATCTTATAAATAATCTGTCGCTTGTTATATTTTAATCCAGAGCACCTTAAAGGGCAGCATGTCATTATATAACGACGAATGTCCCTGTATGCTCTTTCAAAAATTAACTTCGGCAGATACTAAAATGGTGAGCAGACTTGTTGGCTCCTCACATGGGTTTCTACAAGAATTTTGTATGAGCCAAAATAGTGTCAATAAATAGTATGAGCTGTGGATGAAGCATTTGCATGGAAACAGAGAAGTAGACTGATTTGTGTTCTTTTAAATAGACCCCTAGTGATGAATTGTTATTTGAGAAGTGATGCCTGACTATCTTTTTAAAGATGGTATCACACACAAATTATGTATGTCTTTAAAATGCTCCTCATTTTAGTCTAAACTTTAGACTAAATTTTAGTCTCAGTATTTTTTTTCTTCAAATTCTCAATAATTTGTGTCCTCTATGTCAGTTCTTCCTGCCATTTTATGTACTTGCTCAAATGATATTTTTTTTTTTCCTGAGTGTTCTGAGGCATGTCCTGTGTTTGTAAAGTTATCTTTCCTGAGGGAAGTCAGAGTTATACTGGAATGTACATGAATGTACCTGAAGACTCCTATTACTAATGTAAGGGTTCATCCCTTGAAAATAATACTACACACTGTGTGCTAGGTCTGACTTCTTCCCTTCCTTGGAAGTGGCTATTATTTGTTGAGTGCTGTCAACACGCTCGACACTATGTGATAAAAAGGAAGAGAAGGATGGGATTTCTGCCCCAAAGGGTTTGCAGTCTGTTAGATGCACAAAACAGATTAGATAATGCTAAATATGGCACCGGTCAGATGCACAGATTAGACTGAAAATGCCACAGATCTTTTTAATATAACTTCCTCCTTTGATGGATGTAGTCTATGTTTTAATGAAACTATAAAAATACTCTTGTCTTCCCTGAAGACTTTACAAAAAGCTACATCTGAATAACTGACAGGTAGGATCTATCATGCCAAGCTTAAGCTTATTGCTAAGCCAACATAACTGATAAAGATGGTTTGCCTACTGGCAAAGAATTAATTGGATTTCATACTTTGAGTCCTTTCTTTTGCTCCATCCTTATTATCATGGAGTTACAGGAGGTAGAGATACAAAAGACCTATTAAGTCATCCAAGCAATAGGCTTCTCAAAGCTTGCCTTCTATTTACCCCTCCTTTTTTTTCTTGAGAGTCAAATGTTTCTTAATTTCATCTTTTTATTCATAATTGTATCTGTTTTTTCCATCCTCAGTAATTCATTTTCCTTATTGCCGTACATATCTTTCATATCCTTCCTTCAAATATTTACAGGTTGTAACTGTGTCCCCCAGAAAGCTGTTCCCTAGTCAACCTTTATGCAGTTAACTTTTAATGTCTTGATGTAATAACACTCTTCAATCTTCACTTATCATTTTTGTTGCTCCTCTAATAACTCCATCTAATGTGTTATCTGTCTGGTAATGAGGTGTCCGGAGCTGAATGTAATATTCTGTACGTGCTTCTGCAAGAGTTCTGCTGTGGGGGTCTTAAAGTTCTCTGCTGCAGAAAGTCACAGAACTGTTTAGGTTAGAAAAGACTTTAGGATTCAGCCAGTAGCTTAGCGCTGATAAGTCCACCACTAAACCATGTGCATCTGCAAATGTGGACAAAACCCCTTGGGCTGTTTTGCACTATGCCATATAGCAAACAGGAGACCCATTGATTCAGATGACAATGGCTTTCTATCATTCCAGATGATAAAGCAATATTATGTGTGTCTTTCCATGCACGTGTGAATGGGAATTTCTAGATTTTTATCTCTGCAGGAGTGAGCTGTATTCATCAAAAAGATTTGTTTCTTTTATCCCCTTTTTATAGTGTAGGCAATTAAAAGCAGAACAGGCAAGTGAGGTTAAAATAACATGGAAGCAATTGGCAGTGTCCTGCTGCTGATCTCTCCTTTGAACATCTGCTGGCACCCTCAGGGGAATATGGTTGGGATAGGAGTGATTTCTGCTGACTCATTATGGTTTATTAACACCAAATTGAATATATTGGCAGTGTAGGTGTCCCTGGGGAGCAGCTAGAAGCTGTAGCACACTGTAGATGTGCTTTATTTGCCTGCGATTCAAAAATACATCCTCACACTGGGAAGGGTAAGGGGCTGGAATCAGGATGTGAATGATAAAGGAAGAGTGCTCCTGCAGTAAACCCTCATTATTTCAAGGTGCACTGGGGGAATTTCAGCTGTGATTCATATGCTCTGTGTAGCAGAGGATACCAGACCGAAGAGTGATGAGGGCAGGGAGAAGAAGCCAGGGAAGTGCTGCCTGTCCTGGTGGTGTGCTCAGTGCCAGTGCCCCATGCAGCACAGCACCACATCCTTCTGCAGATCCCAGCATCCAGATACAGACCCCCAGCAAATATGTTGGCATGGGTTTAGAACCTAATGCTCTGAATCTGGGTTTAATACTATTATGAAACACCAAAGAACTAAGCTTGCTGTGATGCGTTAAATAAATTTTTCATCTTTAGCTGCTTGTGTACAGAATGGAGCTATGTGCAGTTAAAATTTTAACAGGAAATTGCAGACACTGATCTGAAGGGATCCCAGAGGCTTGGACTCCAACCAACTGGGATCCCAGTTTGAAACGGAGGTCTTAACGTCATGGTGCCATGCTTGTCTCTGCTGCAGGAGCTGTGAGGTCATTTTATGATTCAATTTCTGATTCAGTTTAGTGACTGGTTTATTAAGCAGTGAAAAACTGAGTTAAAATACTGAGCGGAGAACCTGTTTCTCCTCTTCCAATCTGCAAATAAAAGCCATGTTTCAACAAATACATTACTCATGGTTATAAAATCTTGGAGTAATTTGGGACCTAGCACTAATTGTGTCCACTCCCTTGGAGCCAATGTTTCCTCTTGATCAATTTAAAATACAAATTTGGATAAACTTAACTTCCTTAATATGTACACAAGTAATGAAAAAATAACTTAGTGAATTTTATGCTATTTTTTAGTCTTCTTTGTGTGCCTTTTAAGGAGATCCCACTGTCATTCAAGTTGAGCTTGGTGTAAATATATTAACTTCACAATAGAAACACAGCTTACTATTTTTTAATAAAACAAACATGAAGGTAATACAAAGGTACAACTCTGGTAAGTTATAACTGTTTAAAAGCATTTCTGTGATTGCTGTACAAAGAGAACCACATCTTTTGAAGATTTGCTAAAAAGTAGAAATATGGATTAAGAGTGTTTTAAGCTCAGACTGTTTAAAATACAATAGTGTTCCAGACATCAAAACAACAACTTTGCTTGCTCCCCACTTTTGTATCTTTAGTCTCTTGCATTCCTGTGCAAGGCTTGTGGTTATTTCAGGATAAATTTTTCTTGTACTGTTCACTTCAGCAGATCAGTGTTGCTGGAGAGTATCTGCATGTTCCCTGAACTGGCAAGCCGTGGTTCTTGTTAGCATTGCTTTGGGAAATTTGTTCCCAGTGTCTGGGTTAGTATCCCAGTGTCCATGATGGCTTCCTTCAGCGTTTATTCCTCTCCCTCAAGTACCTAGTTGGAGTCAGAAGCCAGTTTTGTGCATGAGGCATGGTGTGATGCTCCTGTTGTTTTATTTTACCATAATTTAGAGCAAGCCTGATATCCTGATAATATAAAAGGGAATTAACCCTCCCAGATGTACCTAATTCTCCTTTTTCTTGTAGGTGATCACCAATGCGTAGGCATGTATTGTTCCCAGCCTTCTGGCATGTTGAGGACAACAGAGAGGAACAAAGGGCAAATTCACATGCCTCATTACAGTCTAATTTTTTAATTTATTCCTTTATTTTTCAGACAGCCTTACACGTACAGAATACGAAAGCAATGTGTTGAAGCAACAGATGCAAACATCAGTCTTGAACTGCAAAATACCTTGTGGACTTTATTCAGTGTATCATACTGGGGGATGCACTGATATGTGCTAAGGGAAAAGGAATCTGAATTAGCTGAAGAAGAATGAATACTTTGCAAGCAGACTAGCATTATTCTTCCAAGTTTCTGAAGGGCTTTTTAAAGCACAAATTAATTAGTCTCCCAGCCCCTCTGAGAGAAATCTCCTTTTACATAGGGCTGAGGCCAGGAGAGACTGTTACATTATTTAGTCTGACTTTGCCCTTTGTGTGTGCCAGGCAAATACATTCTTAATGTCTCTCACAGACAACTGAATGTGACTTTTCCTAGTGGTCCTTAGTAAGTTATTGAGACCTTGAGCTGAAAGAACTGGGTGCTGCAAGGCAGGTATCTGGCTCCCAGGTGCTAAACCTTGCTGTGCCTGGTACCACACGGTGTCATGGGAACGGGCATCCTGGACAGAGCTTCATGGGAATTAGTGCCTTGGGTGGGGTCTGCAGCCACTGCTTAGAGCAAGCCATCAGGAAGGCTAAGGAGAGAGAGGAGTCCTCAGCCTGGAGTTTCTACAGAGTTTAGGTATTTTGCTCAGACTTTCAGGGAAATGCTTCTTTCCATTTGAGTTCGTAGACTGTTGCGTTCTTTTGAAGACGAGACAAAGTATAGACAGTATTTAATTTCTTTTATCACATGGAGGGATAGAAACGGATAAATTTCGCTTTGTTGGAGAATATCCAGACTGCCAGGGAAAGAAAGAGGGGCTAGGTTTACTGCCAGTACTCTTTGTCTCTAACCAAGGTTACAGAATAGTATTTCCTGGTGATCTCATCTTCCTCCCTAATGAGCAATGGAATATTTTAACTACACTGATACCTGAGACAGATGTTGAACATTGTGTTCTTGCCAAAGCAGGGATACTAAACTCATGAGGCTTTTGCTGATGGTGGAACTTGAGGGTTAGTGAACTCAGAGGTATATCGAGTGGTTGAGACAACCAACAAATTACCAGAATAATTCCTGCATCACTTTTCTGCATAATGGGAACTGATACTTCAGAAACTTTTTAAGTTGGACAGTTTGTTAGCACTGTATTAGAGATCAGCATCTAATTGTTTTTTTACCCTTTTTCCTTCCATTCCAATTGTCACATAATGATTTTGTAGTGTTCCAGAAGAGGCAAAGTGTTCAATTCTTTTATTTTTGAGGACTTAAATGAGATTTGTGTCAAACTGGATCTTATGATTCTATTTAAGTTTACAGGTCCCTACCACCTATTCCCTTGGTGAATTCCAGTCTATACTAGTGAAGACTGGTGTGTGTTTATGGACGAGGAATTCACACTTGCTTTTTTTCCTGCCATGGTTTTACTCCCTAACTATAACTTGAAGGCTTGTGCCACTGGTTTCAGCTACTCAGTATAGGCAGCTCTGTTCAGATCAATCACTTCTGAAGAGAATGTCAGGGAAAGCTCAATGAAATGTTTGTTTCACATCTGAGAGGTCTTTAATTTTTACAGTAGGAAGGCAATCAAGTGGCTTCTAATATGCTAGTGACTGCTTTGCTATAGCTTCAGAACGGATGTGTCAATTAGCTTCTCGTGCTGTACATTTAATGGTCAGATCAGCCTCTGCACTGCAATTTTAGTTTGTTTTTACTGTACCCTTTTTAGTCGTTGTTCTGGATGGTGTATTTCCAATGAAGTCTCTTTATTGAATCTCTCAGGCAAAATTAGAGGAGGAGAAGATTAGAATGGAATTGTTAATACAAAAACATGCTTCACTGAGTTGCTGAGGGAACTGCTTTTGAGATGCTTCTTGCTGCAGCATGTATAGATATGAAAGTATTGATCATGTATTGAGCAATTTTTTGCAGAGCACCCACATTTTTTTCTGCTAAAGAAAGAAAGAGTTCCATCTTTTTGTGTGTATCTATAAATCTGCATTCTTCTTGAATAATTTATTTTCAGCTTTAATTCTATCACTCTTGAAGTGGTAAAGTTTTTTTGCATTCACCCCCCTCATTGCACAGCTTAGTGCAGATGTGTTTTGAGTTATCCTCCAGTGAGCAAGTATAGACCACTTCTTTCTCCCAAAAAGCACTGAATGAATTATCCTTCTTTCCTCCCTTTTCCTCTTCCCCCCAGACTTCAGCATATTTGTGTGCCTTGCCGTGAATTTTTGCAGAAGTTCATGACATAAACCCCAAGCTTGGGTTGCTGTCAGTGTTTTGCAGTGAACATGCATTTGTTGCTTTATTCTTCCTCAGTTTCTTGAGATACTGGTTTTTGGTATCTTTTGTGGTATCATCTTCCTTTATCTGGAACAATGAAAAGGGCAACAACAGATGAAGATGTTACAAAGATTTCAACTGTGTAGGAGGTGAAGTCCATCACTGTGTTTATCTGTTTGCATAACAGTGAACAGAAGAATAGTAACATGCTGCTTTGGTGGGTTTTTTTTGGTGTTGGGTTTTTTTTTTGGCACTTTTTCTTGCCTTTTTTTTTTTTTTTTTTCTTGTTTTGAAATAATTTTCATGTTTCCCTTACATTTAAGGGGAAATTCCCTGCTCCTGTCCTGGGAATCTGGGAAATGTTTGTGTGCAGCTACAATGGGAAGACTTTACATGTACTTGATTATATTGATTAGTTCAGCAGAATTCATTTCCACAGCAGTAACCTGTTATCCATGTTTTTTGTTCATCACTGCAATTCTGTCTAGTTAAAAGTCCTCTCCATTTTTAAAGACTCTCTCAAGTCACTACTTTTACTGTGATTATTTGTTTGTATCTCCCTCTTCTTATTTTGCCTTTAACTATTGCTATGTGCAATAATCTAATAGTCAGTAATCTAAAAATAATGAAATCTGGAACTTCTCCAGGTGTAAACAGCATCAAAACACCCAATATATTTTTATACCTTTTAGATGTTTTTGCAGTTTACTTTTCTGCTTAAATATCTTGGAGTTCTTTTTTGATCAGACTAGTATGTACTTCTTGCCTCTTTAAATCAAGGCATGATATTCTAATATTGCATTTCATCCTGTCAGTCCTGCTTCCCTCCTGGTTGCTTCCCTCCCTTCAACATCTGTGCCCCTGAGAGAAGCAACTACTGCAGCTACTTCTCTTTCAAATTCTCTGCCCTCTTGTCCTTTATCTCAGTTGCCTTACTCTCTTCTGATCTTTTCCATGTCCCACTAAAAAATAGTCTGACACTCCAGTCTCTGTGAAGAATAATTAATTTCTGCTTGTCTCTCTTAATATTTTTGGTAAAATCTGTGAGGAGAGTGGGAATTAGTTTGAAGATAATTCAGGCTGTTTTTTCATATAAGGATATATTTTTTTTGTAATTTTAAAAACTACCCACAACAGTGACTATACTCTAAACTATGATTAATAATAAATTAAGCATGAAGGAATCATGTGCACCAGTACAAATGCTTTGTGATGAATATAATGTTCATATTGGAGCATTATCTCGCAGTTCATGGTAATGATTAAATTTCAAAGTATCTAAAGAGAAGATGGTGCAACTGTGCTTCTAATGAATCTGTAATGAGTTCTAGGGCTGGGCAACCATGCAGAGTTGAGGGATTTGCATAATAATTGTTATAGCTGCACTAAAACTATAGAGCTTTTTTTCCAGAAGAAATTAGAATTGGTGCACAATTTAATGAAAAATTCAGCTTTTGTAGCTTATCCAGCAATACCACAACTGTAAGTAAGGTAAAAAAACTGTAAGGAAAATGCAGTGATGGCACTTCACTTGTGCATATGTAAAAAGTGTGCCTGAAAGCAATGGATTTTACAGCCTGTGTAATTACAAATAAATAAATTTGAATTTTATACTAATTGGGTCTTCTTCAGCCAATATTAGGATTCAGAAGGGAATAGCTGAGAAATAGAGTGTAGGTAAAAAAATAGGTAAAGCATCCCAGCATCCTTACTCACTAATAAACTGAGGCAATTATTTTTTAATAAGAGGACTACTAATAAAGGAAAAAGATTATTTAATTTCTCTTGCAGGAAGATCTTTGCTTAGTCCAGAGTTGTTGGTGTGGTTACTTATTTTACTTTTTTTCTGTTTAGATTACTTGCTACTTAGGTTCTCACAGTGTACAGTAAAGGGTTCAAAACTGCATTTATTGATTTCCTGTAACACAGCAAGAAAAAGCTAGCACTTTCTATGTTGACTAAAAGTAGAGGTTTGTGAGGGCTCTAAAACAGTGAACTGGAAATTCTGATTTTTATTATTTTCTATATTGACGTTGAATTTATAATTAAATATATTCTAGTTGCACAGTTTTCCAGGCCGACAATGTTCTACAATAAAATTACTTCATCTATGTGCTGCCTGTCTTGGTTTATTCAATTCTTTATTCTGTCAGGAACCATTTTTCACTTTGTAGAAATGTTGAATTTTCTTATTGGTATCAAAGGGCAGCATTAAAATGAAGCCCATCTCGTGTCCACATGCTGTGATAGGAGGAGAGTGGTACACAATGCTGTGCTTGTGATTCGCTGGCCACAGTCACCACTGGGACTGTCAAAATAAAGCTCTTGCTATTCCTCTCTTTGGGTTTCTTTCTGCTCCATCAGGTGGTCAGTTTGTGCTGCTTGGCCTCTTCTCAGTACCAGACTGGTTCTCTTTCTGCCAGGATCATTTCTGCTTTTGTTTTCTATGGTTTCACTGATCACATATTTCTCCAGAAAGTGCTCTCTAGAGCAATTTCAGTTTCTCTCTGCTTCCTGATGTTGCACCAATTGCCTGCTTTTTTATGGTCTGACCCTGTCTGATGTTGTTGGATGTGAGTTGCTCTGACAGTACAGTCAACTTCTGGAAAAAGACAGTGGAGGAAAAAATCCAGAGAGATTCAGCTCTTTGGATGTTAGAGTGCAAGAGTGCAGGGACAAAACATGTTATAAAAGCTTGTGTGAAGTCAAGCGGTTCCTTACCAGGTGTAGCAGGTATCATCACATTTGATTAACATTCTTTGCCTTCCAGAGGTACACAAGTCAGGCCTCTCCTTTTCTTTTTCCTGTGCCCTGGATGTGAATGTGCCATGGTGGCCCCCACTGATGAAGCACTGAGCACTGCAGCTGCTGATGGTGCTCAGAGCAGTTTGTATGTCTGAGGTCAGCACAAGCAGCCAGCTCACCTCTGTCTCCAGCTGCAGGCTGATGAACTGGTTCATCTGAGACATGGATGCTGGGCTTCACACTGGCTTGTTATTATGGGCAGTCTGTCACAAAGAAATTCTCATTTCCTGACCCCCATCTCCAGCCAGAAGCCTTGAGGTTGCAGGAAGTCAACATTACATCTGGTGTCAGAAAGTATGTGGTTAGCATCACACTTGTACTACTCCTAGGACTCTTGGACTATAGCAGAGGGAGCTGTCATTTCCTTAGAAGCTGAAATCCTTGACTTGCTTTCTTGGCATTAATGAAGTTTCTTTTTTTAAAGCTGTTTGCCATGTTCCAAGTCTGGAGTAGAACAAGCATTCAAGGTGATTTGAACTCATAAAAATATTTGATTCATATTTATTTAGCTCTGCTGCTGAGCTAAATTGATCTGTTAATGGCATTGAGAACAGCAAATGACTTGATTAGGAAGAGAAAATCTGATTGATAGACTTCTTATTTTCTTGAAGAATAATTTGGCTTCTTTGAAGTAGACTTGTTTTTGAGTCATTACGATGACATTATTTGTGCGTGTGACTGTACTCCAAAACAATTTTATTTTTCTTCAAAATGTGGTTTCTAACACACTTTATCAAATATTCCTTGCTTCAATGCAACTTCAGGAACATTTTGAGATTTGAAATTGATATGTTTTCTACAAGGAAATGATGGTGTTTGAAAATGCCCGTCACAGTTTTTAGTTTATCTCAGTTGAAAACAATCAAGAGATTAGCAAGCAATGATATTTGTCCTTAATTCTCATATCAAAGCTGTTTGTGTTAACAAGATAAAATACATTCTGAGGCAATTCTGCAACATTCTGCAAAGGCTTGTTTATCAGCAAGAAGAAAAAGTTATCCTCACTTGACCTGACATTTTTTCTCTGCTTTGTGCATATTCTGGATACTTCTAAAATGTGTAAATAAATTTAAAAAAACCCAAACATATTTGAACTACATTAGCACATTTTGAAAGCATTTTATCTTCCTATTTTGTATTTTATGGCTTAATTTAAAACAAATCTTTAAGAGGTAAAGGGACTATTAATAAAATAGTACTTTATTTAAAAAAAATTTAATGCTACTAAGACTCATACATCTTTACGTATTATCAGAAATGAGTTATTCAGTAAAGAATATTATTACTTGCTACTTTCTAAAGTTATTATAAACATAAATCCATCTGTGACTACTTGTATTAAAATAGCATGAAGGATGATAGACAAAAAACTTCTTGCCACAGCTTTGCTGTCTCATTTGAGCCAATTCTGTGTATTCCAGGTAGGCCCCAGAACAACCACATTTTGTGTTTGACTTCTCCTTCCACACAGGCTGTCATTGGGGGATCTCAGTCCTATGACCCCTTGCTCTATCCTTCTTACCTCTTCTTGTGCCAATTTCCTACTGTGAACCATGAATGCTCATCAGGACTTGAAGCAGTAGGCCTCCAGACTCTGTCTGGGAGTTTTATGCAGGTGGACAAAGGAGCTGTGATTGAGGCAAAGAGATTTTCACTTCCTTTTTTCCAGTGGCAGTACTGTGAACACTGTCTATTTAAACTCTTTGATTCAATCTGCAGTGCCTCACCCCATCAATAATTTGTTCTGTCGTTCTTGGTCAAATCTGATACAATCTTCATTGTAAGAAGAAAAAGATAAGAGAATCCTTATAAATCCTGGAATTAATTTTTTTCTCCTTGGTAGTTTTACTCCTTGCTCCTGTATACAGTTTAAAATTATGCTGTCTTCAGTTATCATTATTTTTTATGCAATATGTTGATGGTTTGGGGCTGTTTTGAGGCAGAGTTTTAGTAACATCACTGAATGCTGTGGGTGGTTGAACTCAAAATCCATTATTGTTAGATAAAAAGTTTAATTGCTCTGGAAGAGCAATTAAAGGAAGGTCTCAAAGTTGTGGGTTTGTTCCCCAAGAGCTGGAACTACTGAGAGGTGCTGGCTCAGCAGTGGAGATGTTGAGGAGATGACCATGAAAAAGCATACAAAGCTGTCAATGAGAGAATTAGTACCTGAACTTACTTAAAGTGAACATTAGGGCATTAGGGTGAGTAATGGGATAAGTGGTTCAGTTTTTTTGTTTGTTTTGGTTTTGTGTTTTTATATTTATTTCTTTTTTGGTTTTTTGTTTTGTTTTGTTTTTTAATTTCTCCAGTTCACATGTTTTCTCTGGCAGGAGGGCACTTTCTGTCTCTTATGAGGAATATCCCACTTAGATGACACAGAAATGCTTGGATCTTGTATATCAAGCTTGGTTTGTGGGTTTTTGAAATATTTTGGTAGTTTGAAGATGTCAGTTGTGAAGATGTTTCTGCTAATGTGGCTCCTTCCTGCTCCTTGTGTTTTGTGTTGCGTTGTTTTTTGAGGATGTTCTGGTTTTCTTTTCATTCTTCTGCTTCCCGTATAAATATTTCAATTTAGCTGAAGCTGCTCAGGACAGAGGTAAGTTTTTCAAGGGGAATTTTGAGGGATATCTTAATATTTTTTTGTGTTTTTAATAGAAAGTCTGAAAGCATTTGGCTTGTAGGCAGAAATTTTTTTAATCAAAATTACAAAAGAAAATATGAAAAAATGGTAACAATAGAACAAAAGCTTATAAAAGTCGTTGAAATACCATTTGACTTGTGCTTGGACTGGGTGTTCCCTGTTATGCCCTGTGGCAAGTAGCTTGCCTGTGATGGGTTGTGTTGATGCAGCACTAGAGACAGCTGTTCACACTGAGGTCGATCTTTGTGTGTGCTGGCCATTTCAGTCTGTGAGGGGATGGCAGTGCTGAGCTGGAAGCATATTAAGTAATGCAGCTAAACGGGGCTTTGCTGACATCACTTTTATCAGCCAGTCTTCCAAAGATGCAGAGAGCTAAATGCTCATGTCGAACAGAGGGAAATTATTTTGTGGCAGGGGATCTTCCTATTTCTGTTTGACTGTCTTCCCCACTCTCTTCCCATCCTTTGAACCTATTGGATTCAGAATGAAGTACTCTGGTACCCTCTAACCCCTCTCCCTGCAGCAGTTCCTCTGCTTATGCTTTGCCTCAATGTGTCCACTTTCCCAAAGGCTGCCTTCCCCGCCTGCCCACCTAAGCTGCAAATGTTCTGCATGTGGTTTGGGGGTTAGGCTGCATGCTGACACTGACTCTATAGCAACAGAGGCAGATGGTGCAGATACTGAAGCTGTGCCTGCAGACAGATGAAATACCTTTGTTGATAATCTTTTTGAAGAAGGGTAAATGGAAGTAGGAAAAAAAAGAGGAAAAAAGAAGGTGAAAAAAAGAGCCTTGCTGAGAGGATGAAAGGAGTTAGAGTTTGTTTCTGTGGTATGTACCAACTGATTAATTATTTGCTTTGACTTTTGCAAGTTGCAGTCTCCCTTTGAGGAGAGTTTGAGGGCTCCCTTGATAGGCATTGTCAATCACTATAAGTCATAAAATCTCTCCCCTGGGGTGCCTTGTCCTCCACGAGCTGTTGGCATGTCCCAGCTTTGGTGTGAGGAGTGGGGCATCCCAGTGCGAGAGGCTGGAAAGCAATTTCCCTGAGCTATCCCTGGCTATTTCTGATAGCAGTGATATCCCCAGTGAACTTTTGAAGCATTCTGGTCCTTCAGGTGATAAAATGATCCAGCCCATCACCTGTGGTGAAACATGTATTGGCAGTATGCAGTGTATCCTCTTTCCCAGATGAGGATGGGACTTGCTTTCACCTTGATAATGCTTTTAGAAATAGCCTTAACTTTGGTTGTGTTTAATAGTCTTAGGCTGTGGGTCTGTTGAAGCAGTGTGCAGTTTGGAGCAACAAATTGAGCACTTAGATTCAGGTCCTGTCTCTGATCCCTGTACTCTCAGCTGATGTTGACACAGTACCCATGTCTTTCTGAGTCTCCGTTCATGTAACTGAAATGGTGAAACAGTTCCTCTCTCTGTGAAGAGCATCACTTAGATTTTGGGATCCATCAGCAAATGGTACTATTTAAAGACAGGGTGATGAGTGGTTTATAGAACTGTAGAATGTTAAGGGTTGGAAGGGACTTTAAAGATCATGCAGTCCCAAGCCTCCCTGGGTTAGGCAGGGACACCTCCCACTAGACCAGGCTGCTCAAGGCCTTACCCAGCCTGGCCTTGAACACTGCCAGGGTTGGGGCATCCACAACATCTCTGGGCAACCTGTTCCACTGTATTAACACCTTCACATTAAAGAACTTTCTCCTAATATCTAATCTAAACCTACCCTCTTTCAGTTTGTATCCATTCTCCCTTGTTCTATCACTGCATTCCTGACAAAAAGTTCCTCTCTGGCTTCCCTGTATCCTCCTTTGGATACTGGAAGGTTGCAATGATGTCTCCAGCCTTCTCCAGGCTGAAGAGACAAAACTCTCTCAGCTTGTGTTCATAGGGGAGGTGCTCCAGTCCACTTAGCAATATTGTGGTCTCCTTTGGACTTGCTCCAACAGTTCCATGTCCTTCTTACGCTGGGGACACCAGTGCTGGATGCAGGACTCCAGGTGGGGGTAGAGTGTTCTCCAGGTAGTAGAGTGATCCTGTCACTCTGTTCTACACTTGTGAGAGTAGAGTGACAGGATCACCCCCCTTGACATTCTTGCCACGTTCCTTCGGATGAAGACAAGGATTTCCTTAGTTTTCTGGGCTGTGAGCACACATTGCCAGCTCATGTTGAATTGTTCGCCAACCATCACCCCAAAATCTTTGCTAGAAGGGCTGCTCTCGGTTCCTTCTCTGCCCAGCCTTTAGGTGTGCCTGGGATTGCCTCAACCCACATGTGGGGCCTTGAACTATGCTTGGCTGGACCTCATAGGTTTGCATGGGCCCACCTCTCCAGCCTGCCCAGGTCCCTCTGGACGCCATCCCTCCCCTCTAGTGCTTGGTGTCTTCAGTGAACTTGCTGAGGGGGCACTCCATCCCAAGACTGCTGGCAGAAGTGCTGAGCAGTGTCAGCCCCAGCAGTGACCTCCGAGGGACCCACGCTGCTTCCTCATGGAGGAGGCTGCACGCAGCTCTCATCTGCAGGTACAGAATGTCTGATCTTGGGCAGAAGCCCAGGTAGCCTGTCAGCTGCTCTCCTTTTGCCAAAAGATAATTCCCAAAGCGGTGTTCTATTAACTATCCTGGCAAGTCCAGAGGTCATTTAATCCTCTCAGTGTTTTAGGAAAAAGTGAGAATCCTCATTTCATTTCAGTCATTGCAGTGAATAAAGTACACATACGACAGGCAGAGATTTGCCCTTAAATACAGTTCAGCCATACAAGCTGTCACTTTGGTCTGAAGCTGCTTGATTTGAAATGGTTCCTATCAGCTAGAATTCCCATCGAGGTACCCCAAGTACATTGTTGCTTCTGTGCTTTTTGTAAGAAGTTTTTTCCTGAAATAGACTTTTTTGGACAGTGAAGGATTTTATTTTCTCTGTTGTCCATCTGGTTCCTTCATCCACATCTGGAATGCTATGATTACCCGTTCCACAGCAACAAAGATAATTTAAGTCTTAAAAAGACAGCAGAAGCTTGTGGAAATGATTTATAGCTTATTAGGATGCCTGTATATTTTTTCTCTGTCTAAAGAACATTTGCATTATTGTGTCATTTCTAAGAATGAAATTACCCTCAGGGAAAATTAAAATCCATCACAAAAATGTACTTGAGAGTAGCATTGTTTTCCTAGAAATCACTATAAAAACAAGAAGCACTATAGGTAAATAGTGAAGCTGCAGATTCTCTTTCTTGGGCAGTTTAGGAAAAAGAACAAATATTCTTCAAATAATTGGCAAAGTGGGATAATTACTTTTATTTTTGTTACAAGTGGGATGTGGTTTTTCTCTGTGGTCTTGCCCATGCCCAGTAGAAAACAGATTATGCTAACACCTGTCAGAACTGGTGAAGTCTTAAGACAGTCCAAATCAAATAGAGGAAATCCAGTGCCATTTAATGCTTTTGTTGCTAATTCCTTAACTAAGGAGGGCGGAAGATAAAAAGGTTAATCAAAGGTGATTCTTACTAGACTACATGGTGATTTTTATGTCAGGGTGACAGAAGCTATGACACAAGGGTTTCTTTTCATTCGCCTTCATTTTGTGTGTCTCCCCATCCCTCCTTGCACTGTGCAAGCTTGGCAGGTCTCTTGTGCCATCTGAACCTGTGTGGGAGTCCAGGGCTTCCCTCTGGCTGTCCTGGAAGGCCTGGGACCCTGGCAGGGGGTCAGGAACCCCCCTGTACAGAGCCTCCAGAGACACTGTCTGTGATCTCTATCCATGGAAAAGAGTTTTCAATCTTACAGGATGAATTACAAGCTCTGAGTGTTTGATATAAGTAATAATTAAGTGTGGCATGGGTGCAGAAGTAAAATTTTAGGATTCTAGATAAGGGGTCCAAAGGGGACAAGATGGAGAAAATTTGGTGTGTCTTGTCCTTTTTCTCCTTCTTCATGCCCTCCATGTTTCACTGTAGTGTTGGCATTTTTCTGTTGGTTTAGGCTGGGGACACGCTGTTCAACGTAGGTGACAGATATTGGCACATTATTGTAAATACAGCGCAGGTAGTTTCTGGTATATAATGTTTGTAACATCCCACTGAGGGCAGAGCTCCACACGCTGCCCTGCAGGACAGAGCTGCGGCAGGGCAGCAGAACATGTTAGAGATAAGCAAGAATAAACAACCTTGAAACCAGCACAGACTAATTATGGCTTCTTTGGCAATGGGGCAGAAAGAGACTTTCTACAATCTCGGAATCACCAATACCTCAGAATCCGGATAAACCTGGCAAGCCATTACGTGCCTGATGGCTGCAGCAAAGGCTGGCATGGCCCATGAGCTTGGGGTGGTGGGGCAGGAGGCGGCACTGTTCCCTCTCTTCTGGCCTCCAGTGTGTTTCTGGTCCAGAAACTCCATGAACCAGAGATTCCTGTTTTTCAAGGAAGGCATGACAGAAAAAGTTGAGGTGAGCTCCTTAAAACACAGAGAATGGATTTTAGTAAATTGTGAAGAAGCCCAGGAGGAAGAGGTGACAACCTTATGTGGCAGGAGTTGTGTGTCAGAGTCCTGTGAAATGACCACACCTGGTCCCCTGTTGTCAATTTGAGCAGTGCAGCTGGCCAATACCTCTTACAGATTTGGTGGGAGAACAAGTGCTCAAAACTCTTTTAAATAATAATTATGAAAACTTAAATATGTTAATGCTTCCCAAAGAGCTGTAACTATCCAAATGTTACGGAACTGCCCAGAAAAAATATATTTTCACCAAAGATGCAATGCCAGAAATCAAAGTAGGCATGTGTATTTTCCTATGCTGACATGCTCCATTTTGCCTTAGTGAAGCAATACTTGCTTCCTGATGCTGATTGCAGTTTTGTGCCCTGTTCAAATATCTTCTGGGGAAGACTAAGGAGAATGAAGTTATTAAAAATCTGCGTTTCTCTGGGTTCATTTGAAAGGAATCATTATTAAGCAATTGTGCCTCACAACTTCTTGGAAAGTGAGTATTTAATTGCTGCTACTCAAATGCGTTTTTCTTAGGGTATGATTCACCTTTGGCCATCTTTTCTCTTTAGATAATTTAATTTTAAAAATGCTGAAAATGGGAATAATGCACAATTAAGAATAAGAGTTGCACCACTCATTAGGGAGATAATAGACTGACAGAATCATGTTAAACACAGAGGAAGCAGAGATAAACTTTATTCCCCCACTCTTGTTTGCCCTGATCCTTTGTGGATGCACCTAGAAGTCTGATACAAATTCAGGTACATTTGTGCATCTGTGTATGTTAAAAGGAAACAGGTAATTGATATTTCAGTGTGGGTATAGAAAGGCAAAATGACAGAAAAATATTATTAATATTCAGGACAAAATATTTGAGAGTTTCTCTACCTCTTTAATGGTTATAAAAAGTGGTGGAAGAAACATCAGCTTTGAAGACTCCAATAGAAAAGAGCAAATTGAAAAGAACAGTTGTAATTGAAATAAGGAAAGAAAACAGCTCATAAGCTGATTTGAAAAAAATTGGGGAATTCAAATTCAGCTGAATAGTCCTTTAGAAGAGAGAATTTTTTTTTCATAGTAGATCCTATTGAATCTTGCAGTAACATATTCCTTCACTGCCTCTGCAAATTCATTTGTGTTTGTAATCTAAGGCTCCTAAGGCTAATGTAAGCTTTCCTGTGCTACTGAGTAGGTATACAATAAGCAGTCAATTGATTTGTGTTACTCTACCTAGCTTCAGAAGCACTTATTATACCAAATATCTTTCACTTTTCTGGGCACTCTAGCTCATCTCTTTTTGTTGCTGAGTTGTCACACAATAAGTAAGCATCTTATAGTGCTTACTTTCCAAAATACGACTTTTGTTTATTTGTATTCTGACAACATATTCATTTTATTTCAGTTTATGTATGCTATCTGATCTTTCATGTGTTACTGTCTTCCATATAAAGCATTTTTCGCCCAGCTGAGTATTCAGTCCTTGCCAGCTATTTATAATTCACTAAAAACCCATTTTCTGTTTCACACATCAGTTTGCATGTGGAATCTGTTATGTATTTGTGTCCTGTTTTCTCACTTAGACAAATCCTTTCATTCTCACCACTTCCACCAGGAGGTTACAGCTATTTAGCTGGTCATGCACATGGACCTGAAAGTATTTTGCAGAGGTACTCAAATCAAAACATCCAAATTTGTTTCCCAGTATCTTTTTTTATCCCTTTCTATCTGGTCCTTTATATATCACAGTAATTTCTTTCAGGCCTTGTGAGAGCTTTGCTTGGTTCAGCCCCTATAGATCCATTAGGCTGCAGCCTAGGGAACTAAAGAATTATAAATATTAATGATTAAATATCCCATGTGTGAGGAATGATCATTTTTGTACTGTTGACTATAAAGCCTGTCCATTGAATGACTTCTGTAACGTATTCTGAAGTCCCATAATTTGTTTTAAGGTAAAATAATTTTGAAGTTGCCTAACTGTTATTTCAAGTATCTTTCTGCAGAGAATAATGATGTGTTGTGTTTTAGCATTTACAGAGTAAGCAGCCTTTCAAGGCAGCTACAGTAAAATTTTAGAAGCCTAACTGCAAAATGTTCCAAGGAATGAATTTTGAGATCATCTTTGGCCAGGCAGAGGTATAACCAGGCAGAGGTACATACTGTGCTGACTTGATGGCTTGATAAGACTGACCTGAACTGACTGTAGGATCTAGACCAATTGACAGATTTGACCAGAATAATATCCATTGGCCCTTCCATTTGTTTTTTAGGTGACACCTTCTGGCTTCATTGGAGTTGCAGTTCTGAGGTAGAGCTTCATTAGGATACCTCTTTTCCTGTCATGTCTTTGTGCTTCTGTTCCAGCACTTTGTCCAAAGATGCTTTGTGGGCTCTAAAGTTCATTAAGTTCATTAACTGCTTCCATATTAGTCTGTGTATGTATACATGTATGTTTGTCTGCCCTAAAAGTAAATAGTCCTACAGTATTTGTTACTGGGAATGCCTTGCCTTAATTTGTTGTGGGCCTTCTTTCAGCATTATAAAACTGTGATTTTTTTAGTCTCTGTCTGTGGGTTGTTACATGCTGGGTTTGTTTTTATGGAGGAAACTAAGCATCTTTGTGAATTAGTTGCGTTTTTATGTAAGCAATATATTCTATGTTAAATTCACACATCCTCCACGTCTTTCCCATACTCACCTGTTCTTTTGATTTGGATGGGAAAGAAAGTATCTCTCTGGGGTTCTGAGGGTTTCCACACCTCCTGGGAGTTAATTTTGCCCCCTCTTTAGGACAGTGCTTATCAGGCATCAGGGTCACTGGCATCAGGCTACACTGCTGTGAGCTGAGGCATTCTGGTTTCTCCCAGAAGTGAAAGTAGACATCTTTTCAGAAGTACTTAGCCGAAAAGAGGATTTCCTAGAATTTTAATCATACCCCTTATGTTTTCACCCAAAATATTGTACTTTGGAGCTGTGCTAATTGACCTGATGTTCTGGTTTTAGATTCATGGTAGTAACCCTCAGAGCTAATTTACACAACGTGCTTTGAACTGAACTTGGTAATGCAAATATAATGTCCTATTAGCAAACTGTGAATGGTTCCTACTGGGATTTGTACAATGATTCTGAGTTCATTATTACTGTCATTCAATACTGTGGATGAGTAGAGGAAAAATAATTAAACAAAGTAGTACTTTAAATCCCAGAGGGAATGTAAAATCAACAAAGTTGAAAACCCAGAAGTCTTAACTTGTGTTTAATATATACACTCTATGGTAAGAAAAGGGGAAGCAAGGGTGTGTGTTAAATACTCGGCATAGCCACCCAGCCTAATTGGATGGAAAAATTGATACCCAGTGAATAATGTATTTCCCCCCAAATGATTCTGTATTTCTCCAAATTTTAGACTGATAGTGTTATATGGAAAATGGCTTAAGAAGTATTTTCTTCTAATCCTCCTTTAAATATAAGTCATCTTCCAGAAGTGTTGCTTGGGGATTTAGCTGTATGACTCCTGCTGATAGCCCTGGAAGTTTCACGGCTAAAATGCACAAACAGCGCTTTGAAAAAGCCTCTTGCAATCCAACACTGTGGAAGCATTTGCTGTATGAGCATTTCTCATTTCTACTACCTGACCTGGTGTTAGAAACAAAATCTATAGGGGACCTTAAAGTTGGGAAAATGTTGAATGTTCCTCAGCTTTGCCTAAACATACAGGCTGGTACAAGTCCACTTCTATAGATGGTGGGCAGTTTGTCCCAGGATTTAAAATTGAATTGTGAGGGAAGACGATGGAAAAAACTGACATATTAGTCAGTCAGCCAGGCAAAGAGGCAGCAGATTAATTTAAAAATTATTCTCTAATAATTCTCTGGTGAACTGTACCACTTGGCTCTACTCACACTTGAACAGAGTGCCCTGGAAAGCTGGCTGTAACCTGCTAATCTCCTGCAGACCAGTGGAATTTCTCTTGGACTCAATTCTTCAGCAGCACCTTTCAACCTGCTTTTCATCATGACTTTTTTCCCTGTTTGACTCCCTCCACTTCTCTTTTCTCCAGTGGTTTCTGGGCAGACTGTCTCTCTTAAGCTATTAACTGTCCAATAATTAGACTGGATACCTGATCAGGAAACCTGAGTCATCTTCTCTATTTTTAGGCTTTGAGACTCACAGAAAATTTCATACCTTAGGTGTCATAGCCCAGGTTTGTTGTGGTCTAGCCAGTGGAGAATTCCGTCTGCCTGTCCACCTTTTCCATGAAGAAGTGGTGAGAAATGGATAGGTATTGTCTGTAGAGCTGATTAGTTTGTCTTAAGAGCGTCCAGAAGAAGTTACTGCTGCTCTTGCACCGTAGTGAGGTTAAGAGAGGAAGCATAATTCTAATCCTAACATTGGACATTTTGGAAGAGCAATAGCCTAATAATGCTGTTCTTGCTGCAGATTTTGGGATATTCTGAATATATGGACCTTGATTTTTGCTAGAGTTGGATTTCTGCCCCATGTCTTCAAAATGTAGGAAATTAAAATTTTCCTTTTCAAGGTGATACTTGAAAAATAATTTAGGTCATGAAGATTACATCTTCTAAGCATATGAAACCATACCTAAAGAACATTTGGTATTAGAAAATGTTCAATTAATCTGTTATAGAAGAGTCTACATCAGCTATTGGGAAGCTGTACCAGAATGACCAGTAAAGTGTCCACAAGCTGCTGTCTCAGGAATCCTTACTAGCTTGTACTTAAAAGTTTTATTTTCTGGAAGTGGCTTAAATACGGCAAGTTTGGTACAGAGAGCAAAACCAGAAGTAAAATCCCTGTGGTATTGAATGATTTACAGCTTAAGTGAAAGAGCAAAGCTGACAAAAGCTGAAAAAGAGGAATTTGAAAGGCAGAGTAGAAACTGAAAAGAAGAAAGGAGGATAAAATGACATGAACAGCATAGACTTAGGAGTCAGAGAGGAAGACAGCTTGGGTTATATGGCAAATAAAGTGTATGAGAAAAAAATCATAGTCAAAAGTCAAGAAAGTGTCAATTTCAACAGAAATTGCTATTTTCAGGGAATTTTTTTTAAAGGCCACTGCATTAAAGCATTCTGCTGCTTTGAAGAATGAGTTCACTCATCCTACTTACAATATAGCAATGCTGAGACTCAATATGAAGGGCAAGACCTTTAATTTCTTTCCTTTATGGGCATTACAGAAGCAGAGGACTTAGGGTTTAATTCAAACAAAATGTGTTCTATTGATGCTGAAACTGTCTGCTTCAATCTAGAAAGAGATTTTGAATAGTAATAAGGCTACTTTTTTCATCATCTTTCTAAGCTAAATATGAATTCTGTCTTAATAAGCAAAGACAAAAGGCTACAGGGAGCTGAAATATTTTATAGTTTATCTAGATAAGGAGAAGATGTAGATTTATACCTGGCTCTGGTAAACAAAAGAGGGTGTCAAGGGAGAAAAGATAAGAAAGAGAGGGTAGCATCAGTGAAGATTACATGGTAATCTGAAATGTGGTGGAGTTTGTCTTCCATTGGAACATCATTGGAATCCCTTTTTTATTATGCAGTGTAAACAGCTAATTTATAAAGTGCACTTTATCACCCTATGTGAAATCTTATGCCTTCGCTGTGACCACCTTGGCTTAGAGATATTAAAGCTGTTTGCAAGAGCTCTACTGCAGTAGAGTTTTGCACTAGGAAGTTAATAAGAAAACTAGCAAAGAATTTACAGTGTAAACAACATTTTGAAGTCAACCAATTAAATTAATGATCCTGTCTTGAAAGCAGTTCAGAAAACATCTGTCCACTCAACAGTGTGCCCTTGCATCTGTGCCTCTGCCCTTTGGGTGCTCAGGATTAGTAGAAGCACTTAAAGCACGTATGTTCTTGTAGGTACATCTGTTTTGCTCAGCTGCAGTAATTCTCCCACTTACATTGTGTAAATCTCTGCCCCAGCTTTGTGTGTAAGGAGCAGAGGGGCTTTTAAGGCATCACTGCATGTTCATGGTCAAAAGCATCATGTTTACATTGATGTGTCAGACCTAGCCAAATATTACTTGTGCATTTAATGAAACTCATATGCCATTATGTGCAGGTTGCATTATGTCAGGAGGAAGCAGCTAGGGCAAAGATTATTAGGGATTAAGGAAAGTAATATATTAAAGCTCTCTTGTCCCTGAAATGGCTGCAGAACAGGCTCTGCTCAACCTCTCTGCTGAGCAGCTTCACATTTTTTCTTGTTTGTAATTGCATTGCAGAAAGGATGACTGGTATAGCCAACAGTGGTCAAATAGTTTACAAAGAGTTTCTGAAAACTTCTGTGTATGTGGGACACTGCGTCTCTGTATCATGGTCTCACTGTCAGCTATTTTTTAAAAAAGGAATTGCTGTTTCTTTGAAGTTTCAAAACCTGTTTTAGATCCTTGGAGGGAACAGCAGTACAAAAATGTAAGCTAGTGCTATTTGCAGGTAATGTTTGTAAGCCTTGGTACAGGAAGTCCCTGCTTTATTTGATGTCATTTCAAGGTTGCTAAAAAGTAGCTCGGATTTCTGAATATTCTTTCTCATCACTATTGCAATTTATATTACTTCTAACCTTCAGTATATACCTTTAAGCTCCACTTTGCTTTCTTTAAAATTATCTGAAGGACTCATGTCTTAGTAATTTGTTCTACTATGAAGGTGTCTGTGATTTTCCTTTGTCAGTGATTAAATAGGCCTTTTAAACACTTTTCCCCCCTTTTTGTGTTGCTTTTCAGAGCTCTTATGCTTGTATGCTGCTCTCCCTTTAACTTCTTTTAGTAATCAGATTCTACAGCAGCATTTGGGGGCAAATAACATTTTTCTAATTTTTTTTTTCTCTGTTGCAATGTGGTTTTGTTCTATAAAGAAATTGAACACAATTTCTGTAATAATTAACTGTATTTGTTGAAGTAAAAATATATTTTATCCTTTGACTTAGGGCTGTCTCTCTGTAGGTGCCTGAATTCTTGCTAATTTGTATGGCCTGACTAGCAAGCATGTTGAGGTAGGAAAAGAATAATCAACAGTATTAAGACTAGCATGATATTTTGCTTTTTTTTTTCCTTTTAGAAAAATATATTCTGGAGGGGTTAGAGTGATTGAGAAAAATCTTTGGTTATCTTTCCTTTGTGACCTTAAATTAAGAAGCTGAAGTGGGTTAGTAATGTAATATACTTTTTTAGTTTCAATTTAGGCACTAAAGCATTAGGTGTAAACAGCATACGTGTAAGTTCAGCAGAGCAGCCACCTGAAACCAGCTACTGTGTCTTTTAGAAACCTTTATGTTGTTGAAGGGCTGTGACATGTCCCGTGGTCTATGGATCATCCATATTAGCTGTAAAATATCCTCTTAAGCCAAAAACTGAATTGTGATTTCACTTGTTTTATATTTTGTCTGTCAGACAAAAATGTTTGACCTGTTCCTGCTTTTCATAACATAGGCATTAGCTGTTGTCAGTAATTGTCATGAAGCTGAGCCCATGCATAAAGCCTTAATTGTTCTCTGTTGTTTGTCTTGGATAGCTGTATAAAGGGCTCATTCTGGGTCTTTTTATCTTATCTAACAGTGTTAAAATAAATCTTACTTCCAGGAAAAACTTGTGGCAATTCAAGTAACGAGTTTGAACTCTTCTGGTACCTTTGCACATGTTGAGTCTGGTTGCCTTGTTTGGGTGAGTAATGACTTCCAGATGATGTCTTGTGACTGCTGACAATCTACAGAGGACAAGCTGGACACATGGCTTTCCTTGATGTTCAAGCTTTGCTTTGTGAGCAGAAAGGAAAAAAGGAAATTTTTTTGTTGTTGTTGTTGGAGTGGGGAGGCTGAACAGATGGTCAGCAGAGGATTGAAGTAATAGGTGGTAAACGGGCAGAGAGGAGAACCGGGTAGGAGAAAATATAAGCAGATTGCTCTCTGATACCTCTGCCTTCCCCTTCATTGCTCCACAGTTGCGTAGTAAAGAATGCAAGAGAAATAAGAATAGAAAGTGAAAGGAAACTTTTTGGAAAAGAGATGATACTTTCAATACTAAAGTAGGTTAATAAGATGTGTAACAAAGGGTAAACAATTATTCTGGTGGCTGCAGAGAAGCAAGGAAAACAGGATGGTCCTGTCTATGTGATGGAATGGGAGAGGAAAACTCAATCTTCACTTTCCCATAGGAGACTTCAGGAGCCTTCAATCTCTTTAGATATTATTGGTGAAGATGTCCAGCATTCTTCCAGAAGTGGTACTATACAGTCACTTTGGAGCTAGAAATTGTGCATGAATCCATGTCCTATCTAATTTTAAATAAAGTTAAACTTGTCTGCAATGAAGAAAACCTTTCTGGGGCAAGTTGGCTTATTTATGTCAGCAGTGTAAAGCAGAGAGAGTGTCTTGTTTGAGTAGAGATTTCCCTGAAGTGAGAATGTTGTCATCTGGTATCAAACACATGCAGTAGGAGTGGTTTTCTCCCTGGCTTTCTGCAGCCAATTTAAAACTCCATTTAGTGCACTTCAGTCATTTGTAGCTTTTAAATAATTTGTGGAAAAGTAACCAAACCTGTGATAGGGGATCTGCACCTAGCCTGTGGTTACTACAGATGTGGTACAGAAGTTGGAAGGCCAGGAGGATGCTGCCAGACCTGGGGCTGCACAGATGGGTGGTCTGGTGCCATGTGCTTTGTGACTTTCCTTACTCTTTATGTAGTCTCTTAAAGTATCAAAACCAATCTTTTTCCATGTTATTATGAGCTCTGGTGGTTGCTGGGCCTACTGCCCCTTCAGTTTAGAATCAGTATGCTTGCTTTGATACTGTGTAATAAAACAACGCATAAATCTTTACCTGTTTTGGGTTTTTTTTGTTTGGTTTTTTTTAAAGGTAAATTATTTACTGAAACTAATTTGCCTCCTTCTACCTGCTGTCTCCCACATGTAGCATGGAAGAAATCCCTGTGTCAGGTTTGACAGATTTTTCAGAAATTTGAAAGAAACTCAGAAACCATATGAAAGAATGGTAATTCTCTTGAATGTAGGCAATTTAATCATCACAAAATTTGAAGGGTCACCTGTCTCTTTGGATGAAAAGTACTGCATGCAACAAAGAAGGTTCAGGAGGCAGATTCTGGGAATGTCTGTTTCTCAAATGTACCTTTTTATGCAGGGTGGTTTTCCCCTGCTCCTTGTCACCTCTGCAAACCTTTTATGCCTTGCTCAAAGACAGAATTGTCAGTTGTTATCGGTAGAGCTGCAGGCACCTCCTGTCATTTCTCTTTGTACAATCTATTTTCTGTTTTTTATTTCTTTGTCAAACTTCTGTTCATTCTGAGATTTTCCATAACTTATATCTGCCCTGACATCTAACTTGAGAGCAGAATATGGCTTCTCTGTTAAAATGAGTATCTTCTGTATGCTATCTATGTTTAGCTTTAATTTTTTGCATCAGAGGCAAGGTGCCACTTGTCTTATTGCATGCTCAAAATCATTGTTGCACCAAGGTCTACAAATTAAGCCATCTGTAAATATGTTGAGAACCTTGATACAAGTAGAAGGAGCATTTTCGTTGCTTACTTCTGCTATGTGTAAAATATTGCCATCATTCCAAATGACCTGAAAAAACTTGGCCAAACTTGGCCTTTACATGATTTCCTAAAGAGAGGAAGCTGTTTCTCCTGGGCTTGCCGTGCCCACCCATTCCCAGCGTGTCTGGAGGTTAGGCTACGCTTCCTCCTGGTCAGGATGTTCCAACATGTTAGGGACAAATTGCACAGTAGACACGCTGTATCCAACAGTATCCACAGCTCCAAGGGGAACTTCCTGAGGAAGGGGAGTTGTTCACACTGTTTCAGTCTTTTCCTGTTTCAGTGCACTATTAGGGGCAAAATGCCATTCTGTCCGTGTTCTGCCACTTTCGTATTTCTCTATTACTCTTCATAGATTTTTATTACTTCCCATAGTTTTCCAGAGTTAGAGGGTATAAAGTGGAAATATCCTATAAGAATTTAAATGTGAGAAGACAGTGATGCTCCAGATGGAACCTTTAGTTGTTTGCTTCTATGTATCAGAAGTAGTGCCCTATACTATCAGAGCAGTTGACCATCTAGCACTGGAGAGGAAAGTGATGCTGATGGAAATCTTCACATGGACAAGATCCTACATACTCCGTCCCTCTGAGAGCTCTGAAAGCAGCGGAGTGTCATTTGACAGTGGATCCCTGAAAGCCCCCTCTTCTCCTGTGGGATGGGATTATGATAAGATCAACATTACTGAATCCCCCAGCTGTTGTTGCAGACTCTTTTCCATCCAGAGGTACTGAGGCTGTCTAGCAGCCCTGCATGGTGCAGCCCTGCTGCATTCACAGATCTCAGTCCCAGCAGAACTGCTGCTCCTGAGCTGCCTGCCAGTGCTATGCCATTTGTGTGGCAGGAGATTATCCTTTTCTCCAGGCCGGCTGCTTACAGAAGGAGGGAAAAACCTTGTGATTGAGTTATGGAATAATCTCCAATTAGGCAGAGAATATTTTCTACTTGGTCAAGTAAGATTGGGTTGTGTCTTTAAATGTCTGGCTTTCATTTCTTAGGTTTCAGTACAGATATTTGTGTTTCCAGTTCACCTTTATGTAGTGTTTCTAATTGCAGAATAGTCAGTCCATTTGGACTCCCAAATTTTTGCCACCTCACCTCTGGTGGCAGTAGTTTCCTCAGTTATTTTGTGCTATGTTGCAATGTTATTCAGAGGATTAGTGCATCATTTCTTAGAACAAACCACAGTTACTGGAAAAGACAGATAATAGCTATGTTTCTCAGTATTTACTTCATTACTGGATGACAGGGAACCAGCATAGAATTTTTTTTCCTTTTTAAAGTATTTACACTTTTTTAATAAGGCACTTATTTTTGTGCCTTTAATCCTGACCTTTTCTGTTCTTTCTACTTGAGTTCCTTGAGAACAATGCATAGGAGAGTGGCTATTGTTCTTCACAGAGCTTGTTCTTTGGGGTTTTCCCCTGTCTGTCTGCAGGGTGCCAAATTGCTTACCACTCTGTAATCCATAATCTTGTTATTGGGGCTTGATAAACCATCTTGACATATAGTTGGGCAGCTAAGATATCATCTCAAGTGTCACTCTTTTCAAGTGAACCTTTAAATATATCAAAGCCATTGTTCAGTTTTTCAGACCCCAACTTCACACATTAATGTAGTACATCTTTCATGACAGAAAACATCAGAATGATTTGTGCAGAATAATTTTCTGCTTTCATTTTCTCTTAGTATTAATAACAATTTTTACATTAAAATAATATAGTGACAGGAGAAGCAACATGTCAGCCTTGTTCACACCTAATTCTCTCCTCGGATCAATGTGTGTCTATGCAGTTATTTTTATTTTTATTCCTAGGTCCTTAAATCAGGTAAAAATGTTATTGAAGTCAGTGGGAATTTTACTCTACCTAATATAATATTTGAGAAGGAACATTATGCTTGTGGATCAGAAAGGCTAATTTTGTAGGTATCAGGCTTGTTATGCAGGCAGGTAATGTCTGGCAGTTCTTTTATGCTGGGTGTTGATGTAGGAGCTATTGCATCTCTTCCAGCCTTTAATTTTGTGTAAAACTATATGTCATTATTCATCCACACTGTCTATCCATAAATAAAACAACAAGAAAGAGAAGAAGAAAATAAAAATTCCTTCTAGGATGGAAGGCAAGAACTTTACTTCACACTTTGTATCTCTTGGACTCTGTGAATGACTTGTCTGGTAAAGAACTACTGATCTGTGAGAACTATTGTGATATTGACTACTATTTTTTAAGATCCTTATTCAATTTTAAAGATTTGTTTTTCTGAGTTGCCAAGCATTTACATCTGGAGCATCCATATGAACACTGGGTTTGAGGTATCTCCAGTCAAATACTCAGGTTTTATAAAGTTTTAGAAAATATCGATCATAAAATCCAAGGCATATCTCATAGTCCATAGGTCTTTTTAAATTCAATTTTGAGGACCAAAAACTAAGAGACTGAAGAATAAAAGTAATGGCACACTTTCATGTGCAGGCTTGAATAATCTCTGTAAGTAATAGAAATAGCATTACCCCACTGGGGCTGCTTTCAGATGAGAAATGACATGTAAAGATATTTCAGAGGAATGCTACGTAAGTTAATTATTTAAAGGTATTTATGCAGCTTCTAAAATGGCAGATTTACATTATGTAGCAATTAAAAGGCCATCAGAGGAGCTCACTGCTGCTCTTCAATTTTGTCTGACCAGAGCTCATTCCAAGACTGGACTTTGCTGCTGTAAATAGGAAGAAAAATTTAAGATAAAATAAGGGAAAGAGATGCTGACTCATTTTTCTTCAATTAAGACTTCACAAGAAAAGTTTATTTTTAGTCTTAGCAAATAACCTGGTGTTCTGATCTTCTGCGAGTATTTATACTTATTTATTTTAATAGAGAATTTATACTTCTTTATTTTAATAACTCCCCTCCAGGCCAATATAAGCTAAGCATGTAAATCCCCAGAGAACTGGAAAAAGGCAACCTCATTCACTTAAATGTAAAAATAAACCATTTGGCATGCAGAGAAGAATCTCACAAATTATTATTTCTTTTCTTTCTCTGTCATCTAGTACTTTCTTGGCCAGATTGAAAGCCCATACAGTTTCCTGTTTGCATATTTTTACTTTGAAGTGATGGTGAATAGATTCATTAAATTAGAACAAAAAAAATCTGCTAATCTGTTGCTTGTCTTCTATTTCGGTGGATGATCTAAAAGGCTGAAGTGTTTGTTGCAGTGCTGTCTACAGTTTGTTGCAAGGGAAGTAACCTTAATCAGATCTTTAAGATATGTTTTCCTCCCAGCAAAATCTCCAGGTCACAGCTTTTCCAATTGCATGGAGAAGAACGCAAGGAGGCAAAGCTAGTCTGGGGAGCTTTCTCTTTCAGCAGCAAAGTTTGCATTTCTTTTAATGTAGTTAAAACGTTTGAAGGGTTTAGTGATGTGAGGTGATTTCCAAATGAGTGTTAGCTTTTTGCTGACCTACTTTTGACTAGTGGTGTATTCTTGCCCATTACTTTTTGTCATTGAATAATGCTGATATATTAAGCTGTGTGCTTCAAGGGCATTGTAAAATTGCATGTAGGGGCAGGACTGAACTGTGAAAGTGCGAATTACTCTATCAGATCAAACCCAATTAAAAAGTGACAAGCGCAGCAGGAGAAATTGAAAGCAAGGTTTATCTTTCATGTAACGTAAGAAGTCACTATATCGGTTAGAAACAAAGTGAGTGTGAAACAGATTCTCCACCTCTTCTCATCCCTCTCCAAAAATTAATAATATCTGCTGACTTTATTATCAGAAAGAATAAGGCCCTGAGTTGTAACAGCTCATGTTGAAGGACACTGTGACAATGGCAAGAGAAGTGGAAGTACAGCACCCGAACACCTTGAAGCTATTTGCTATCAAAGCATGCACTGGGCCCCAGGTCAGCACATCTGGGGATTGATGGATAGGGAGTTTGCATGAAGTGGTGGCCAGTTTTATAAAGCTATAGTGTGTCATTAAAGAAAGACTTGCTGTCTTGCAGGCTCTGCAGTTATACAGGAAATGTAGGAATAAAAGCATGGTAAGGAAACTGTGAGCTTTTACTAAGCCCTGTTGTTGTTACAGAACTGCTGCAAGCTAGGGAAAGTTATTTAGTCTTCAGTGCCATTGCAGAAATCCTTATAAACCCTTTTGCATAGCATCCATCAGCACTTTTCTAATGAATAATTGGGCCTGTGAATGTATAAACTATTGCAGTTGTCTTTGTACAATGCAATATTGCAGAATCCTGCTTCCCGACTACTGGGGCTGTGTTGGGTTTGTGTTTTTTGATTGTTTCAGTTTCTTTGCTGTTTGGTTGGTTTGTTTGTTTGCTAATCTAATAAACTCGTATATCAAGCAAAACAAAATAAAACAAACAATGAAAAAGTAAATCAACCTTGCAAAATGTGTTGTATACTTGCCATTGCATTGCAGACAGCTTCAGTGATGTGTGACTGCTGTGTGAGTGGTGAACAGCACCTCTGTAGACAGTTGATGTTACACTCCCCTGATGCTTGCTGCTAATGGTATTACCTCAGTGAACTCTGTGTGTGTACACTTCAGCACAGCTGATTTGGCTAATGCCAGGTTTTCAGATCAGGCTTTAGTGGGTGACATTCGACTTTGTGAGGGGAAAAAACCTAACACAGAAGGGGGAAAGCACTTGTGTGTAAGCTGTGCTTGGGGCCATCATGTTGTAAGGAAGGTGAGGGAGATGAGTGGGTAAACTCAGAGGGTACCTGATCCATGTGGCATGTTTTTCCCATAAAAACAGTGATGCTTTGTAGGATGCCTCTTCATATAAAATATATATTTGATGTACAATGAATTAAGACTTTAAAAGAGACCAAGTGAATTATGGTCCTACTGGACTTGGACTTTGCAAGCAGCTGTTAGGGAGGAGGGAAGAAAAGTTGCCATATTGTGGAAATGATTATTATCTAAAAGCCTCCATTTTTCTGGAAGAGGTTTACTTTTCTAGCATTGATGGAGTGCCACTGGTCATTCAAAAGAACAGCTTTGTTGTTATGTGTTATGGTAAGTAGTCTTCTGGAGTGTCTTCTGGGTGAAGAAGTTGTAGGGACTCAGACAATGTTTAGTTCTGAACTTACACACAACTATCCCCCCAGACACCAAACCACAAAAAACCCCAACCTAAATTTCATCACAATCTTGAGTGGTGTTTCTTTTCATTCTATGGTGTTTTGGTTTTATCAGAGAAGTTTGATACAAGACTGATAGCAATTTAAAGGACTGTTGTGCATGGACTGATGCATTTGTTAGGCTGGCTTACTTCTAAAGATAAAGGAGTAATGGGTACTGCATGGGTAATATTTCTTTTTTTGTGGGGATGATTTTTTTTAGCTGTCATTGTTGTCTTTGTTTATTTTTTATTTTGTCAAGAGGAAGCTTCTACGTACCGTCTGTTTGTTAGTCTCGACATTTTTCTGGCCCAACCAGGAGGTTAATGCATTTGTTATTGATCTATTATTATAATATAGATACAATAGACTTTCAAGAAAAAAGGGAGAAGACACCCACACTGCAATTTGAATGTGAAAAAGATTAATGAAATTCTTATTACTAACTGACATGTGTAAAATAGGCAGGTAAGAGATGAGCTGGTTTAAATAGAACAGTTTTACAGTACAGTTATGTACAGCTATATCATTACCTAACTTTGACCTTTATTTTGCAGTGACCAGTGTAAAAGAAAATGCTGAGAAGTACATGGAGATTCTGGAGGATAAACTACATAGGTAAGGATGGTACCATGAAAACCTTTGAAATCTTAAAAATGCTTGTATATGCAGCATTGATATGCATAAAAGTGTTAAGGAACTTGCATTAGAATAATACCAAAAATAGTTCAAAGTAAGAAATACCATATGTGTTAAGAGCTCAGTTCATGTCTGCATTCACCATGGTGCACATAAAAGAAAGTATCACTGTGTTCTCCAGTGCAAAGGGCTGCTCTGGTGTAGCAGTGGCCTAGCCTGAAGTATTGGAGATGTGACAGCTGGGGGAGAAATCACCCTTCTGCTCCTATGAAAAAGCCAGCACTGAGCAGGGCCAAAGTATCCCTTAGCAGAGTTCTGGGCATCTTTAGCAAGTAATGACAATCCATGTAACAGTTTTGAAAAGATGCCAGTTTGGGGTACTGCAGAGAGCAAATACAAACTGAGACAATAGAGATATTTTAAGAACTGAATCCTAATGCAGAATTTATAGATTTTTATGCCTTTTTTTCTTTTAAACAAATGTTAATGTTTCTATTTCCTTCTCTTGCTGTGTGAAGAGGGTTCTAGGTGACCCCTCTGACTTTAGAATTCTCCTTGAAATACCGTTAGCAAATATTACAGTGCTGTTGTAATGGAATCTTCTAGACAGTGAACTTTACCCTGAATGAGTATATTTGTATTGAAAAAGGCTTTCATGGTTCGTGATTGGAGTTTTTGTCTTAATATAATGTGATCCACCAAATAAGCACCACTTCCATTTCCATTACTGAGGAGATGTAATTAATAAATTGTTGCCCTTGCTATTTTTTGTTGTATTGATAGAGCAGTTTCTATATATTAAGTTTTGCTCACTCATACTTTTGAATATAGAAATACTTATTTTACTCAACTCATAAAGTTAAAAGATATTCCAATATGAATGAAAAATGATGGAAACAGACCTGAAGATCAAGCTTTGTTTCTGTGTGCTGCTTAACCCTCTCTTAACAACATTTTTATTCCATATACTTTAGTCCATAAGTTTAAGACAAGTCTTAAGGACTTTGTGTGCTGTCTTTTTGAAAACTGTACTCTTTATTAAAAAATTAAGTATAGCGACATGTTTTGCTGCTTCTAGAGTGTATAGATTTAATTAACATATCAGGCTCCCAAAAGGATGTAAATTTCTCTTTAAATGGTAAATACTTAGAGAAGCCGTATGTTTGTTTCTCCTTCCAGAGGTTTATCACTTAGAATTTGCAGGTCCCAGATGGTGAAGATTCAGTCCTGAACTTGTTTTCCAAGATGTGCAAATGGTACTAGTCTAAAAATAGTTCAAGTAATTAAGAGCTAAAAATTTGTTTTAATATAATAGAAAGAGAAAATCTTTAATGTTTTTATCAGAAGGAACTTTCCAAGATATCTTGAAAAATATTTTATTTTTATGCTAATAAGGTGGTTATAGATATTTGTTTTTTATAGGTTCTTTGTAATTTCTTTAAGTAATTAGATACACCTACTTTACAGCTTGGGCAATAAAATAGAAAAGCAAGCTAGAGCCCAAGAGGCTTCCCCAAACCCTGCCCCTACTTACAGCAGTAACTTGAGAGAGTTTCTCTTCTTTGGTGTTCATATAGATGCTCAGATTACTCATTTGTATATATCATAAGCTAAAGAAAGAGTCTCTAAGGAAAGTTTAAAGAGTAAATTTTAAGATTACATTTTAGATGGAGATAGAATTTGCATCTGGCTCATGGATGCACTTTTGGGGAAGCTCTTGAAATCAAAAGAGAATCAAGTCTGGGTAGCATGAATTCAAATAAGCCTCTAAAGCTTTTCTCCAGATGAAACCTATAATTTTGCCAGGTAATGTTTCGAATAGAAACAGCCTAGATTCAGAACCCTTCAATTTAACATACAGCTTCAAAGTAAAGCAGAATTATTAGAAATGTAATTTTTGACCACTTTGTAACAGAAGGAAAAGGAAGTTAATGAAGAAATCTCTTAACAAAACAGCTTTAATGAAGATTCAATTTTCAGAAAACCAATTTTGTCAGTAATTTCTCTCCCCCTTCCCTTTTCTCTTTTATTTTCTTAAGAAAAAGTTGGAATATATTCCTCTTGTCCTTTTTTTTTTTTTTTTTAATGGTGGGAAGGGAGGGGAGCCTAGTTTATTTGCTGGAATACCTGTTGCAGGGGTGGTGGTTTTTGTTTGTTGGTTGGCTGGTTTTTAAAACAAATGCAACACTTTTCACTGTGACCTAAATGATGCATCCATTGTCACATAGCTTAATAGAATATGTTTCATTAGGAATGCTACTCTTTTGATAATCTTGTATCCAAAGAAAAAAATGGGAAAACATGCATTGACAAAAAATGGAAGTATGTTCAGTAGCTGATAGTTTTGCCCCAAGGAAGGTGAAGCACCCACTAAGTACACAGATTACTTGATGTTGTTTTTTCCTGATTTAAAATACAGGTTATATTCTGACAGTAGACTGACAGTCATTGAAGACAGTATCCTCCAATAAAAGAATGAACAAGTAGCATGTCTAATAATGCTGCTGGCTATCTCTTTCCTAGTCACCAGCATACATCATTCTTCAGTTTATACATGAAATCATTGGCTGCTCTCTTGAGAGTGTAAATACTATTGTTTACCTTCTGTTAGGAAACAGGAGATGTGCAAAAGTGGTGAGAGGATAATAAAAATGAGTTCAGCAGAGACCACTGTCTGTATGAATATCTGAAGTACAAGTAGTTTTGTGTGGGTAACTTCAGCTCATCACTTGAGCCATTTAGGAGGGATTGTACAGGAGAAGTTTGCAGTTATTGCTCTAGCTCATTGAAATTCAGATGAGCATCTTTTCATGGGACCTTTGTTCTGCCACACAAAGTAGGTTTTTGGGTTTTTTTTTATTTCACTTATTTATACACTGAGTGAAGGTTTTGCTAGCACTTTTTATCATTACCATGAATAAAGTGGACTTCAACCATCCAACTCTTTCAAAAACCGCCAAGTTCTACCACAAGTGAGCTTTAGTCATGTAAATGGGTGAGGGTCACAAACTGATCCTAGTTAGAGTGCTTTAAAGCCATTAAAGATTTCATCTTGAGCTGTTGGTGCCTGTGTGTCATGTTACAGAAACTGATGTCTGCTATAGGGAAACTGCTGTGCTAAGGCTGCTGAGTAAGGCTTTCCAAAAGGTTTTCCCTCTTGTCTGTGGAGCAGCACAGGCATGCTTGGGAGTGCCAGATGGTCTGTGGTAATTTTGTGTAACCCATGACCCCCCTCAGTTGTGCTGAGGGCTGTTCCAGCTGCTGGTAGTATCTTAGCAGTGCACAGATAGGACTGAAATGTCATCTTTGCCTGCCTTCCCCCAGGACTGTGTGTTTTCTACCGTGCTTCCAAGAGACTTCACAGCCCCATCCCTTGCTGGATAATGATCTGATCTTATTTTGCTTACCAATAGTTCTGCTGCTGGAGTGTTAAAATGCAGGTTAGACAAAATACTAGATTCTTCTAGTGACTCATTCTTTTTCTTTCTTCTTCCCAGCTGGTCTAAGTCATACACAGCTGTGAGAACATTAGCTCCAAAATTCTGAGAAGCAGGCACTTTATATGTGGTGATGCATTCCTTTATATCTCTTGGCCCACATGGTGATGACTTCTAAATCCCTTATCATAGCTGCCTCAGGCTGGAAACAATTTTTTTGTACCAGCTGATGTAAAGATGACATTTCTTGAGCTGAGGGAATTTAATGTGATTGTACTGTTCTCCAGACCTCAAATGATTATGCTGTGACTTCCATTCATCACAAAACCAGGGCTTTTAAGGGGCTTTTCCTAATTCCCAGATAGGAATAATGAAATTATTTTGGGGAAATAATATTGTTCAAGAATAATACACAAAGGTGTTTTATTGAGCTATTTTCTGTGCTATCTTGCAAGAAAGGTGAAATGCATAAATATAACAAGATGCAATACTGCAGTTGACTGTACTTTGCCATTGTGTAATGATACAGTGCCAGGTAACTTTGCAAATGTGTGAAAAACCTTTCTTCTTTAATTTACTCTTTTACTGTTTGTCTTGGGTTCATTTTCTGTTCAACAAAACAATTTTGTTTTCATATTAATGGTGCCTTTACTTTTGCTTATGAATACACAGTAGGGAAAATATGGAGTCTTACTCTGATGTAAGTTGTGCTCATCTGCATAGCTCCTCGTTCACTGAGGTGTTAAGATAGTTGGTGTGATAAAGGCAACTTGCATTTATTGAAGCAGCAGAAATCAAGCCCAAGGTCGGTTTTACCTCATCTCATGTGTGGCTTTTTTTAGGAGTTTCAATCAAATGTCACTTGCCTAGTTCAGAGCAAATGTGGCTGCAGCCTGGTTGCTCAGACTGCTAGGACATGCACGTATTCTGTACCAGAAACAAGGGTTTCTCATGCAGGAAGTGCTTTTAATGCATTTGAGGGTGTCATCTTCACTGAGATCTGCCCTTCAGGCAAGATGTTCTGAGGGTCCCATGCCATAAGAGGACAGGGCAGGATTAAATGCCACCACATCACCTTCCAGTTTACATGAAAATGAACAGTCTTAGAAGTTCCTGTCTTTCCTTATTATTCACTGTTATCTTACATACTGCATGCTTCATATCTCCTTTATAAAATACTAAGTTTCAGAAATGGTTTTGGGAGCAGAACTGGGCATGAATGCTCTGAATAGCACAGCAGACTAAAAGGACAGTGTTTCATACTGCTGATGGTCTTAAAGGTGGTTTCAGAGCACATCATAAGGACTGTGTATCTTTGCAGATTTGTAGCTCTCTTTCTCCGTTGCTCCTGTATGTACAGAATATTTTGTGGTTTAATTTAATGTTGATTATATAGTAATTTTCCCAAATGTTGTTTGCTTATGACTTCAGGCTGTTTATGAGAGGTCCTTTTCTTCATGAAAATGTGCCCTTGGATGGCAGTGGAATCACTTGTGTTGCCTTCTGTTGCAACAAAGGACTGCAGGACTAGGTTCGGTGTGATTAACCTAAGTACTGAAAATTTGGAACATGTTTAGAAATTGATGCTGCATGAAGGGAATGTGTACATAACTTGCCATGAATCTGTACATAACAGATTCATAAATTTGGAAGAAATCTTTGCATTCTCCAGTGACATTTAAAGGTATTCTGCCTAATCATGTTTTGCTGTTCTTTAGAGTAAAATAGTTTCTCTCAACCATACTGTGTAGTTTTACCACACTGGTGGGTACACAAAAAGCTTTCAACCACTACCAAATAATTTCTTATGTTTCAGTAATGTGAAGAACACATTGCGGTGTCAGCAAATCCTCATGGGATCACTTTGGACAATCCCTTCTCCTTGTTGTGAACAATACAGCTGCTTTGTTTCAGTTACCTTATTTTTCTTTCCACATAATAGAGCCTATCATGAAAACAGGACTATTGTTTCTTAAAGGCTCGTGTTTTCCTGATATTCTTTTCCAGCCTGAAAAACATCAACTCTTGTCATACTACTTACTTTGCTGGGAAAATATTATGATATTACAAATTGAAGGATTATGACTTTCAGCCATGTAACTAGTAACAAGAACATAGGAACTTGTGACTAACAGTAACATTTTAAAGGTGTTTCTATACTATAGCAGAGGGGAAATTTGGCAAGATCCCACTGATTTCTTGGAACTATTGTAGTGAGGGAAATTTATTTGCCCAAAATACAAATAAAAGGAGCTGTGAATATTGAAAAGCAAATTGCTAAGTGTGTTAGTTAATAATTTACAGGTGATTTTTTGGTTGCTATATTGTCCCAGTCTTATTGGGAGATACGTCCTCTTTTTTTAGTAGTTCAGGAAAGTTTCACAGTACTGAATCCAATTAACAAAGAAGTAAAATTTAAGTATTCTTTCTTGTTCTATTTCCCCCTCTACTTTAAACATTGTGCACTTTCTTTTTTGTTCTTTAATTGCTCTGTCTTGATGTTAGCAATCTTAGAAAGGGGACTTTCTGATTCTCCTCCTGCTCTTCCCTTTATTGTGGCTCCTCTGTCTTCCTTTCTTGGACTTTTCTCATTTCCACTTTGTGCATTTTAATCTTACCTTTGTTTAATTTCCAACTTTATCCATTAGGACACCTAGTTTTGCCTATCTCTTTTGTGCTTCATGGAGCAGGAGGAAGTTGGATAGTAGGAATACAATAAGGCACTTTCTTCACAGAAACCCTGTTCTCACCTTTAAAACACATTAGATTACTTTTCAAGCTGTCTTATTCTGCATGACCACAATGCAGGTTCGCACCAAATATCCGTATTTTCTTCTCAATCACTTGCATTATATTTGAAAATGTTTGCAGTCTCCTGACAAACTAGAGCATCTTGGAAGCTCTTAGTAAATTTAAATAATGTCAGAAGAAATTTGATGGTATTGCTTCACAGAAGTGGATTAGCCTGGATTAAGTGGGTCTGGAGGAAAGGGGGGAATCTTCACTATGCCTTTCATTTCTGGTTATGGAAAGTGTAGCTAATGCTCACAGGGCGTGGAAAAGGAAATTGTCACTATAGTAGTGCAGCAGATTAGAGTTTCTAATCATGTTTATGCAGCATAATGTACCTTTTATCATCAGTGTTATCTGGTGCCATGTGCTAGTGGAGATCCTTTGATAAACTCTTGTCTATGCCGGGGTAGAACTCTCTGTTGCCAGCCTTGAGCTTGTCCTTCAGCCCTGGCAGAACTAATACCTGTCTAGAGATGAAATGCACGTTGCACAAGCAGTAAAATTGGAGGGCAAAGAATGCAATCTGCTTCCTACACCAAAGATATTAAAAAAAAAAAACAGACAAAGCAAAAACCAAACTGAAAAACACCCTCACTACAATTTCTTGTCTGTGGCATTTGCAAGATAAGAGATAATTGCATTGATGGAACCCATCATGCCTTTTTTGTCACTAGCAGGAATCTTCTGAATTTGCAGTGATAAAATTAATTTTTTGCTAGAAGGGGAGGAGAATGTTGTTTTATATCCTAAGGAACCATCTGCTGGTTTAAGGTGTGGAGGGAGATTTTGCAGAAAGGGAGGGATGAGATAGGTTTTTGAGCCCCACAATACTCTGGGGTAAGAAGGCATAACACAAAAATTACTTTTTCACTTTAAGTCCCAGTAGAGAATTAGCATTGCACTAATGTATATGTGTTGCACATAACATTTTTAGTATCTGCCTTCAATAAAACATGATAAGAAGTGAAGAAGGGCACAAGAATTAAGAATTCAGAAATTGTTATTGTCTTTTTTTTTTGTTTGTTTTTTGCCTGTTCAGAGATGCTGGGTCACAAATACTGATTTTTAATTGGGAGGTGGGGGACCTGTGGCACATGACCCTACTGTTTGATAAAAAGTAGCAGAGAAAGCTCTGTTCTTTTTAGCTGCTCTCTGCATTGAAACTAGATCTTTTTAAGAAAAAAAAAAGAAAAAAAAAAGAAAAAAAAAAAAAAAAAGAAAAGGTCAAATTTGAGGCCAGTTTCCAGTGCCTCAGAGCTTTAGAAAAAGCAAAGCACATGGTTGAACAGCCTTTACTAACTCCCTGTCCATATTAATTCAGGTTTCATCCAAGGCTTTTTCCAAGTTACTGAATTAACATCAGTAGTTAGTGTGCAGCATTGTCAAAGACAAGGTGACAGGGGGTTTTGCTGCTTATTCATGGAAAATCTTGCCCTTTTTTCCTCTAGGCTCTTCGTCTTCCATTCATTTGATTCTTAGCATAGCAAAAATTGTCAGAGGGCAAGGCATCTCCCCTTCTAAAAACATAAAAGCCTTTGCTTGAAAATGAAATATGATGAAATTTCTCAGCCTCTCTAGCTGGCTAGCAATTGTGTATTTTGTTAGGATTTTGTTTTACTCTGTATGCCCTTTTCTTATGCTGCATTGTTCTGGTGCTGGTCAGTGGTGCCTGCAAAGCTGCAGTTCACCACTTTGCTGAAATTCAGTCTCGTGTCACAGTCTCGTAGTTTAACCCCAGGCAGCAGCAAAGCCACCCACAGCCCCTCACTCCCTTCCCCATCAGTGGGATCAGGGAGAGAACAAGAAAGGTAGAAGTGAGAAAACTCATAGGTCAAGATAAAGACAGTTTAATGGGGAAAGTGAAAGCTGCACCCACAAGCAAATCAAAACAAGGAATTAATTCACCATTTCCCCTGGGCAGGAAGGTGTTCAGCCATTCCCAGGAGAGCAGGGCCCCCTCACACAGAGCAGTTACCTGGGAAGAGAAATGCCATCAATCCAAACATGCCCCACTTCCTCCTTCTTCCACCACTTACATATACAGCATGATTGTTGAAGGGTCTGGAATATCCCTTTTGTTAGCCTGGGTCACTTGTCCCAGCTGTGTCTTCCACCTTCCCTACACCCCTAACTTAAGGAAGTGTGACAGTACCAAAAGCAGAAAAGGGCTTGGCTCTGTGTAAGCCTTGCTCAGCAATTACAAAAACATCTCTATATTATCAACCCTGTATTCAGCAAAAACCCAAAACACAGACCCACATCAGCCACTGTGAAGAAAATTACCTCAGTTAAAACCAGCACACACAGTAGTCCTCTCTGCTGCAAACTCTTGCCTCATTAAGAGTGAGAAATTCTGTATCACTTTGCTGCTTTGGTGTGCTGAGATTTCCCTGTTTTGGAGCAAAAGTAAATTTTTTCTTATCTTTTCCCCTAATCTCTTGTGCTCTTCTTGCTTGAATTATATGAATTTTATTAAGAGTTTATAATGCATATTATTTTTTGTTTGTTAATTAGTGATACTTTTCAATGTGGGGAGGATCCCATTTTATGAGTGGTGAATGTGTACCATGACTGACAGCAGTCATAGATCCTTCCTCTTCCCCAAGAGTAGGTTCTTGGCTTTTTGACCTGGAAGCCTGTACAATTTCTCTTGAAGATATTGATCCTAATGTATGTTTGCATTAATGAAGGGAAGATTGATAGAATGAACTTTGGTGGTTTGTTTTTAATAGTTTTCCATTTCCTATGCAAAAATGTTTTGGCTATGACATCATATTTTTTATAACAGCTCCGCTGTGCTTCACAAAGATTGTTCAGCCACTAACTTCATCCTAGAATTTTCAGAGGGAGTTTGAAAATGAGATCCAAAATCAACAATATGAGGATGTATTTGCAGTGTGCTGTGGCTGCTGAGGAGTTAAATTTGGCACTCTGTCAACCTAAAGGAGAGTGGTTTCATCATTCCCTTCCAGTAACAAGGAAAAATGCAGCAGAATATAGTGTTAGGTGAGAGGCAGTCTGAAAACTAGGGACTGAGTCTGAGAAATTGATAAAAAATATCCCTTTACACAGAGGACAGTTTCCAGTAATTTTATTGGATTTTTCCCAGTCCTACTAAGAAAAATAACTGTAAACTCTTCAAAGCGCTTCTCTTTGCCCTTCAGCATCACCTGTGCCTTGCCCAGCTCTGCCCTGCTGTTGACTTCTCTGTGGGCTGATTTCATGCAAATCTCAACCCATCTTAGCTGTGAAGATAGACTGTGAGGGGGAGGGAGCGATAGCAAAGCTGTTTGTCACCTCTGGGTCTGTGGCATTAAGCTTTTCTCTCTTACCAGGTGCTCTTGGTGGCTGCATCTAAGTGAATACATGTAGTCAAAAACAGCTGCTCCCTTCTGAACTTGGCAAGAGAAATGTTGGGAGGTGGATGTGCATTTTCCTACTGCTACTGTTTACCAGTGCATCCCTGAAGACAAGATTTGAAGGCAGTTTGTGCAATTACAGAGGCTTTGTAATCTGTCTCAAGTGGGATTGTCACCAACAGTAGTAATGGGTGTAGAGCAGTCAAGGAAGATGAGGATGGATGCCTGACATCATCTGCCTGCTGTCCTGCAGTGCTGCTAAATCCTCCTGTTCTCTTTGGATGATATTTTGCACATAGCTCTGGCTGGCCAGTTAGATAGAAACAATGATAATTAAACAAGTAGAAGATAAAGTATTGCCATCTGCATAGCAAGATGCAAGGAGTATGAAGATGTAGGATAACTATTTTGCATTCAGCTGGGACAGTCCTTCCTACTAGCATTTGGAAGTTTTCAAATTTGTTTCAAAGTTTCCCAGTTTGCTACTGGGGGTGTACTTAGAATAGCCCAGCAATTCTAAGTGTTCTGTCAGCAGCAGTGCAGGGTTTTTGTAGCTAGCAGGGTGCAGCCAGGGAGAGTCTGCAGACCTTGCCCTTTTGTCTCTTGCTCTTTTTGATCCAGAACAGGATTTGCCTCCTGAACCTCTGACCACAACTACAACAGGTCATATGGTGCCCTTGGATGTTTCAGAGGAACTCTGTAAGCATGTGGCTATTGATGTCAGTCTTTGGCCAACACACTCGTTTTTCCAGGTGTGTCTTCCTGGTTACAAAAGCTGAATTTCAAGGTACATTCCTACATGATGACAATATATCATCTCTTCCAATTGTATCTCTTCTAAAAAGTTATTTCTTTGCCCTGTGTTTTGATCATTATGTATGCTTAATTCCTGTTTGGGCAGTGGTACACAGGATGATTCACATCCCCAAATTCCCTTGACAATGAAAGTCTAAATCTCTCATGCTTTCAGAGAGAGAAGTATATTTTAAACTGTTTTATATCAGAGAACAGAGGTGAATAAAAATGATAGGAGAATTGTGAATTCCTTCTATGTGCTTCCTAGCACTGTGGTCAGAGAATGTAATAAGCAATAAGAGATCAGCCTCATTATTCTAATCGCTTTGAAATAAGAACACGTTCTTCTCTTGGTATAAATAGCCATTGCTGCTATTGAAGCAGTGTAGATTTGTGGCAGCTGAGAATGTGGCCTCAATGCAAACGCTGTGCTTTCTTCCTGTGGCATACTTTTAGAAACAAATGTGTTCTCTTGGATTAGAACTGGTTGTGACTCTGAAAGCCATTGAATGACTTCTGTTTTAGAGGAGGTCACTAGAAGTGGGATGCTTTGTGGGGCTCAAGCTCAAGAAAGTATTGAGGCCTTTGTAGGAGCTGAGCTGAACAGAGCTTAGATGGATATGTAGATACTGAGATGCATGTTTTTCAAAATTAGGACCTAATTCATGCCTCTCCTTTAAATCTAATTTGGGATTGAATATTAAATAGTGCAGAAAAAAATCTCCTTCCAGCAATTCCTATCCAGCCAAAATTAATGATGTTGTGGGGCTTTGCTGTTATTGCAAGAGCCAAAGGCAAGCAGGATACAGACTGAATTGTCAGAGTTAGTGCCAAACTCGAGGGTGTTTTGCCAGATTATGAATAAGGTGAATGATAAACTAGGGTTGAGAAGCTGACTTTATGTGAACTGCTGAATAAGAATAATTCCCTGGTAGCTTTCTCCTCATCTATCAAAGTTAAGTTTTATAGTCTTAGAATAGATTATTTGTAATAGATGTTTCAGTGGAGGTAAGGGCAGAGGACCATTTATTTTTTTAAAGAGAAATAAATAGCCCTGTAAGCATGTAGTAAATTTTTTTGCATTATAGATTGTTTAATATGTTAAAGATAAATTGCAAAGTAAATACAGGGACAAAATTGAATTATAAATGCTCTCAACAAGATGCCTTCCTTCTTCCCTTGTAAATTACTGAATTTCCTGCATTCGGCATATTGGTCCCATTCCTGCATCCACCCTGTGTTAAGAATCAAAGTGAAAACCATTAGCTGCAACAGTCTATCATTTTGTGTTTCCAATGGTGATAATTTAAGTATAACACAGTGACATTGAATATTGGTAAAAAGATGACAGCCCGTGATTAAAGTTCTGCACCAGGTAAAATAAATGGCTGGAGCATTGAAGACAAAAGGCTGGAAGTATTGTTTGATATTGTGTGGTGTCTTGTTTTTTAATAACACTAATCAAATGTCTATTGATGGTCTTAAGCACTAGATATATTGTTTTTAACAGGCTTTTTGAGAAAGAAAACCCAGACACATAATATGTACATTTCACATAAAATACAAGGTGGTAGTTCTGTCCTGAAGTTGCCATATCAGGATAGGGGTTTTTTTTCAGAAAATACACCAATTCTTAGCAAACTGGTTTTAGATTTCAGTGTTAATCTTTCAGTATCCTCTATGCAGTAGTTTTACTGAGTGGGAAAAATAGTGGATAATGAGTGTAGTTGATAAGCCTAATTTTTTAAACCACATTTGGCAGAAAACATTGGTAGATATTTATTTATTTATTTATTTTGTTTGTTTACTGAGATTACTGTGAGGGGTCATGTATTTTTACATGAATATTATTTCTTATTTGTTGCTATTAGCTTCTGTCTATGAAAAAGTCTGCATGGAAAGGAATTTTTAAAGCAATATGAAGGCAGTTCAAGTTTATAGCTTTTGCGAGGTCTGACAAAATTCTTTAGAAATCTTAGAATCCATCATAGTAGAATATTTACCCTTTTTTTATTAATTATGCAACTTATAGAATTGGTGGTATAGCCTCATTATTAAAATATACAAAATGTCTTTGTCTAAAGACACTCCCCCAAGTAATAGAGTGGCCGCGTTACCTTCTAGGTAACAGACAAGAGAGAGGGAGAAAATAGAAGCAGTGAAGAACAGGGTTAAGTTAACTGGAGGGAATATAAGGACCTGTAAGGGTTGTCCCTGCTCCCAGACTCACAGAAATACTGTTTCTGGATTGGAAGTTCAGATACGGGCAAGCGGAGATGTGAAAGAAGCAAGGAGCATGCAACAGGCAGCAGCTGTCTGAAGAAGGCTGTGCAGTGTTTGAGTGGTTGCCTTCCAGCATGGCATTTTTCCTTCCAACACAGTGGTACATTTCTGTTCCATTGTCTAAGTGTTTTTTATACTTAGCATAGGGTGTCTCCAGTGTTAAATATCTCATATGAGAAGGTGTCTGTATGTATTTGGGGTTTTCCACTAGGACTTGTCTGAAATTTGTGAACAAGGAGGGAGCTGAACTGTTGCTCTTCCTTTTGCTCACCAAGCCAAGAAGTGAGATCTCCTAATCCCAACACAATTTAAGACTGTGGTGGGTGTTCCATAGCAGTATTGTAGAGGTTAGATCACTCAACAAGGACACAGGATATCTGGCTTCAGGTACTCTGTCTACTGCACCTCCAGATCTACTCTGTCCTGAGGAGATGTGGGTATCATAGCCATCACATTAAGGGCTGGTTTGGGGGCTCTGCTCACCTCTTCCCTCAAATCTGCCCCTTCCTGCATATTTGCCTGGCTCCTGGGATGCTATAGAAAGCAGAGCCACTGCCAACACCCATTCTTCTGCTGCATGAAAGTGATGTCCACACCTCTGCTGCACTGTCATGTCCTGTCTGGATGCAGTGGTTGTCTTTTGAATAGGACTGATGTGCAGAGAACTTGACTGTGGCTATAAAGTGTAGATATTAGAAATGTCAGCCCAGAGCAAATTTTTCAGGTATTGAAGATGCTGAAGTCTAAAAGTTAGATGGGGATTGTGAGAATTGCTTTCTTGGGCTTCTGTTGTTCTTGTCCAGAATAGTCTCTAGTGGGTGAAACATCACATTTAAAGAGGGAGATCTAACTGCTGTTTTGTAGATAATACTGTATTTTTTATAAAGGAGAGGGCAAGGTCAGAGGAGCAAGTTGCTGTTGCTTGTGCCCGGAAATGTACTACCAGCTTCAGGCTTTGGCTGGAAGTTTTAGCTAGTCTCCAAGGTAGAGAATCTGACAATATGTGGAGTCTCCTTCTGGGAGTGAATCTTGGAGAAATGTGACAAAAGTGCTGAGCAGCGAACAAGTGTTATCAGTGAGCTTTAAAATAAAGGAGTAAAAAGGATGTTTCCCACACTGGGAGACAACCACATAATTGGAACCATATGAAGTCAGTTCATGAGATTTTTGGCTCCTGAGAAGAGTGGGGAAGAGAAACACAATGTAAGGAATTGAATTGTGAAATTGAGGTTATGTTGAAGGTATTTATAGGATTAGGGAGACTTGCAAGAAGGGAAGGAGAAAAGAGTTTTGATTTCAGATGTTTGGGGAAGGTGACTTTCTATCATGCAGGCCAAAGGGAAACAAAAGTTTTGCTGTTTGGGCAGAGCCCACATTTTCTTTGTAGTTTCTCCCTTATCAGTCTGCTGTTGCACACCACTCAGGTGGGGAAAACAGGATTATGTGCCTCCTTCCCCCTGGAGCTTCATGTGAGTCACTGATTGGCACATTGTAGTCCTTGCTTTGTTCCACAGGTTGGCTGTCGGCATCTTAAAATGTAACAGCCAAGGTTGAAGAACAAGAACTGACCAGGCTGTAAACTTTTTTTTTTTTTTAATGAAAAAGAGAAGTAAAGCATATTTTTGTAGTAGTAAATACATGTTAAATATAAGAAGAGTTATTAATGCATGACTGTGAATTAATATGTTGAATCAAATAAAAAGGTGACTAAGAGTGAAGCAAGACCATTGCCTTTTATCCTCAAAGTATCACTAGAAGATACTTTCTTCTGCTTGCCTCTTTTGTTCACTGCATGGCTATTGCCTTCAGAAAAGGAAAGAAAGTCATAGCTAAATGTTGAGTGAGAAGAGCTCATTCCTCCCTTGTGGTGCAAAATATATATAGAAGCAACTGACCAAAGTAAAGAAAATATTTCCCTAGTTTGTACAAGAGTTCAATAAAGAATGGGGGTATTGAACAAAGTCTTTTGATTCACAGTGCCATTTTATGCAAGCCTCAAAAGTTTCCAATAATTTTAATTGTCATAATGAAAATCCCAGTTGTTTCTACCAGACTATTTTTGTTGCATTTTGTTTGCTTTTTTTGTCAGAGAAAACTGCTTTTTGGGTCAGTGAATGCAGAATTAAAATATGTGCCAGGTACTGGGAGAAGATAAGTACATGGTTTCCTGAATCTGTACCTAAGTGTGGCTCACCTATTAGAAGGAAGTAACCTAGAATATCTCTTCCTAGTGATGGTTGATCTCCCCTCTTAAGTTACCTTTGCCATTTCTGAATAGTTGTCTTACTGTGTAACCTTTTAGCTTCAGTCTCACTCTTGGCTTTCAGTGTGAGGGTTGTCCCAGGGATTTCTCTTGAAATGAGCAACATAATCGTATCACTACATAGTGTTTACTATCAATACATAGTGTTATAACTTCAGTTATAACTTAACAAGGTATAAATGCTTGTTATAAACAAGCAGTGTTATAAACTGCTTGTAATAATTTACTCACCAAGGGGCATTCCTGAAAACTATAGCTGATATCTAAACTATAAACTATAGTGACATCTTCCTGTGTTGATTCCAATATGCTTTTGAGAAGGCTTTGCAGAACTTTGTTTTGATTTGGTTTTGTGGTTTGGTGTTTTTTTTGGGTTTTTTTTAATAGAGTTTAATGTAAAATCTTTTTACTATTTTTACACAGGCATGTTTCCATTTAGACTACAATGTTCACGAACTGAATGTGCCTTTTGTATGTATGCAGAGCCCTCAATAAAGAAAAGTCATGTTCTTGTAGTTCCAGTTAACACTATAAATAGCTTTAGAATAATGTTGTGCTGGGAGCCATAGAGAGCCCCCATAGATACCTCCCAGAATCTCGTCAAAAGGCAGAGAAGCAATGTTCTTTGGAGCTGAAAAGAGAGAGAAGAACCCTTGTTGGTTATGTCTCTTGACATGAATTTCACCCAACATCACAAGTAGAGGAGAGATATCCTTTAGTTTCCTTTTTCCACTTTACCCTGGTGATGTTTCCTATAAAACTGCTTGAGCCTTAGTAAAGGCAACTGCAATTACAGTGTCAAATGCCACTTCATGAAGAGAACTCAAGGATAAGCCTCTGTGTTCCACATCCATTTCCTCCTGCCTGTAAACAGCCCTGTTTCTCTGACAGCTCCTTCATCATCATCAACTTGACCCAATGCAGAATTCTGTCTGCTGCGTCCTTTTGTGTTGCTGTGGATGTCTCAGCCATTCTTCAAGTCAGCTTAGGTCTGCTCTTGTAGATTCTTTTTGCACAGTATCCTTGAGGTAAAACCTGTCCCTGCTATCCATGTAGCCAAAAAATTTCTCATGTGAAGTCTTGCATCTCACTTACTTCACCATCAATTTCCCTGGCCGTGACTTGACAAAAGTAGTCTTGCCCTATTCTCATTCATTCAAAATGAGCACTTCTGTCTTTTTTTCCACTTCACTTTGTTTTTCTCCTTTGAGTCCTTCTGTTCTGTCTCATCAAGACTAACTACTACCTTCCAGTCAGGGCTGCTCAGAGTCTTTAACTCCCTACTCAGTATTTTTTTTCCTTAATACAAAAAGACTGACTTTGCACTGTAGATGTTAAACTACACTGGCATCAATCACTTGCCCCTTGTATTCTTGAACTGGCATCTCTTACCTTTCTTACGTGATTCCTTTGGGAAGGGATGAAGATCTTAGGTATCTAATGATATGTTTCATTGCTCTCCCACAATCCTTAAAATGCTCATTTACTGTGATGCCTCAGTGTTCTTGGCACCACTTAGATTAATCAGTTACTCATGTTACTAATTAAATTGTTGTACAGTAACTAACATGCCATGTCCAGTCCACTGTGTTCTTTGAACATTCTCATTTGTATCCTAGCTCTAGCTTATCGTTTGAAAGAGAAAAGTTGCTTTGAGAAAAAGGCCATCATTCTAATGTGTTTGGTGTTTGTACAAAGCCTGGCACTATGACTCTTGGCAGTTCAGAATCAGCAGGTGATTAAGGTATGCTTTGTGTCGCTGGGTCTATGTAAATGGTTGATGGATTGTGATTTGTTGTGGATTCCAGCAGATTGTTTCAGACACCTTCATTGAACTTGCCACATATGCCACTTTGATAGTAATATACAGGCAGGCATATAACACCTAGAGGTGTTAATACATCATGAAATATTTATAAGTATAGGAATAATGTAAAATCTCATCCAGATTCAATCCATCATTTTGAAATGTCTCATACCTGAAAAATTTCACTGTGTTCTGTACAGCCACCCATGGAGGCTTCATGGAGACTGCAAATGCACTTTTAGTGTGGATTGAAAAATGAATAAATCAAACTCTGAAATTCAATTTAGTTTAATTTTTAACACCTAATGTAAAAGCTGAAGTTTTTTGTATGCTGGGGACAACATAATTGTTAACAATCATTTGGAATTTGTCTCTGTGTTAGCTATTTGCAGCTTTAAAGTAATTTTCATTCCAAAATGTGTTTGAAAAATGCTTGAAGGCACTGAATTCCAAAATACAGACTAAAAGGTAGAGCCTTGATATGAGGGGCTTAGATCTGTTCAGAGTATCCAAGTGTACATGCATTCACAGATTTTGGTTGAAAAGTTCAGCAGAACATCTAACCATTTCAGTTCAAGTTGTATTAGAATTTTACAAATACCATGATAAAACAACAATGTCCTTCAAATGAAAGCCATCTGTTCTACTGTTAGCAATAGATTCAGTAATTGCTGATTAGTAAAATGCATTTAAAACTTAGACACAGACAAAACCACATTGACCAATGTGTTGAGTCAGGGCCAAATAACAGCAGCCCAGGCACCATTTTGCTGTACTGTTGTACATGCTGTTCATCTTCCCCACTGTGAAATCCTGCATACGTCATCATCTCTGCCCTAATTTTGTCAATAAACCTCTTCATTAAATTAAATAGCCAAAACAAGTTATCCTTTAGAAATTCTGATTTAGCTCTCTAGAGTTGTTTTTTTTAGCCTTTAATAATAAGCTATATATAGATGCAAACAAACATTTTCAGAAAGCAAGTAAATGGGTTTAAGTATGTCTGCAGGAAAATGTTTTGACTATATAACTATGATAATGTGATTGACAAGTAGGGAAACAGCAGGGTTTTTTTTATTTTTCTGGCTTGGTAAGTGAAATGCTACCTGGATGGAACACAGACATGTAATCCAGTGAAGCATTTTTCCCTTTCTAATTAGTGATACTTTGAACTCCTTGGGGGAGACCAATTTGTGGACCCCTTGCTGCATTATGCCTTCAATAAACATATATACTGACTCTTAAGCACAAATCAAATAGCTCAGCTTCTGAAGCCTGGTTTTACTTTCAGTCTCAGTATATTGCTGTGTGATTTTTACAGCTTGGCATCTTGTAGAATTTGTGGAGTTAAAAACATACTTGCATTAGTTTAATGAACTCATTGTAAGAAGTGCAGCTTCTTTTTCCTTTGTTTGGGATAAAAGATAAGCTGGTATTTAGTCAGAAAAGTTAAAATCAAATGGTTATTTTTCTTCTTTTAAGTCACAATTTCTCACAATATAGTATTTATATAGTAAATTATATAATTTTAAAAAGAACAATGAAAAAATATTGCAGTTATTAGCAATGAAATCTCTCTGGAAGTGTGTATTACCATGGGAATAGTTACTTCTCAGACCCATCCCAGGCTCTGCTACTGATCTACCATAATTTAGCAAGCAACCTACTCATTTGGTTCCTTAGAGACAACATGTATTACATGGAGATGTGACCACATAGCTTACAAACAATGTGATGTTAGTTCAGTTCAGTTCTCAAAATCTATCGACACTCAGAATTCCCATTTATTTCAGGTGGAAATAACTTTTGGGTGGATCTCAGGAGCATTGTTTGTAATGTACATGTTTGAGAGATGACCAGTGGATGAAAAATTTACAGAGGCTTTGTATTTTGAATTCTGTTTTTGCTTTGGTGGCAATAACAAAGTAGAAGGAAACCAAAGCACATTAGTAAGAGATAATGACAACACTCAAAAGTATAAGACTGAAAATTTCAAAGGGAGACTATTGTGGTTTAGTCTAATACGATTCAGTGCTGAAGTAAGCACATTTTAGTCTAATAAGAAATTTAGTGTACCTGTTTTCCAAAAATTAGACCTGACTTATTGAAATGAGTAGTGTGATTGTTCACACATGATCTTCTGTGTGAAATTCAGGAAAGCCACAGAGGTGCAGGATGTATCTGTGTATCTGATATTGTGAAGGAAGCCCTGGTTATGCTGGCAAGGCCCCTGAACCTGTGTCTGAAGAACAAAAGGAAGTCTCATGTAGCCAGGGTTTCCTGTACAGTTGGAAGCAACATCTTAACCCAAGGAGGTTTTTCTATCATCCACTTTGTAACAGGGCAATAATTTTGCTGCTTTTCCATTTGATACAGCAATGTTATCTCTGTGGGAGTATTTGAGGTACTGTTAGGTTTTTTGGTTGTTTTTACTTTTCTGTCTATAATAAGCAGTTACTGCAAGTGTTACTTGAAATAGCAACTATTCTCCCTGAACTGCAGTTTTATTTTCTTTTGGCTTTTATTTCAGCTGCGGGAGCCAGCTGCTCCAAAGAGTGTGGGAAGCTGACTTGGAGGCCTGTCAGCTGTTGATCCGAGGGTTTCAGCTGAAAGAAACCAGTTGCTGTGTTTTTGGGGAAGAAGAGAACCAAATGGATGAGATGGAGATGACTGCTGATGCCCCACCTGATTCTGAAAAAAGAAAAGAAGGTCACTTTCTAAAGGGCACAGAGTGGAGTGCTGTTTCCTGCCCCAAACACAGGGAGCTGAAAGAGGTATCTCAAATAGTCTGCAGCTGTATTTCAAGGGGTACTGCTGGCTTTCCTTTTGAGAGGAGGAGTTGAATCTTTGTGATGAGTCAGCAGGGCAGGTTAAGTATGAACTTAACATCTGGCTTTCAGTCTGGGACATAAATAAAATAGCTTATTAGCTTCTCAGAAGTCCTTCAGCCCTTTCCCCTTTTACCATCAGTCTTTTTAAAATGCAGACATTATTCAGGCAATAAATACAGAATGTACATAAGGATTTAAAGGAAAAATTATTAAGCATTTAACCAAAATTATCAGTTGTTCCTCATCTCACCAACAAGTTTCATTCTGAGTTGGTTCTGCTGACTTGTTAGCCTGGGTCATTTTTAGCTGACATGGAGAGAGAGTTAGTTTTCCTCCTTTAGTGAAATGGTCAAAGACTTCTGAGCTAATAGATGCTAATAGACTTACAGCATCCAAAAATTATTAAAAGGAGGAAAAAGAATCATGAAGCTTAGAAGATTTGACAAATTTATTTTATGTTTTCATGTTTTGATCTGGAATGCTATCCCTGCTAGAAAAATCAACTATTATCTAATAGTCTTTTAAGTGCACTGCCTAGTCATCAAGCTGTTAAAAAAGCTTCATCCCAACTGCACCACTGTGACAAAAAGACCTTCCAACAGCAGTTGTTAGTTTTATTACCATGGAATTAAGTTGAAAAAATTTAAATTATGCTTAATTGCATCTGATGTTAAGAGCCATTGAACTGTGCATTGCTCTGAAATCTGATGCCTAATTTTGCATTTATACTGGCTGAGTTTTAGTGAAAAGCAGACCCATACCTGACTGTAAAATCTCCTCTTGTTAGTAAAATTCTGGTTTTATATTGGGCTTCAGTAGTTTTTGCAGTCTTTTCCCAGGGCAAATGGTTTACAGACTGGCTTCGCATAGAGAACATTTTTATTAGAAATGGTCAGCCTGGCTTTGATTCCACCCCCATCACTGCCTTACCATATTTTTTATGAGTCTGATGAAATAATATGAGGAGTTCTGTTGGTTGTGGAAAGCTGTGCTCTTCTTTCAAAAGTGCTTAGAGGCTCTGGAGTGTTTGGGATTTTGTGACTCTTTCTGTAGCACTCCTGATGTTTGTGCTGTAATCACCTCCTTCACCCCTACAAGCCGAGTTTCCCTAGAAATCAACCTTGCTATCCAAGAATGGCAACTGGATAGCTGAAGTGAGATGACCTCTGGTGTGTGGGACTCGAGGGATGGTTCCCCATATCTTGAATGGAAGAGGAAACTGCATTTGCAGTGACAGGCAGTATCTAGACTTTTAGAGAAGAGCCATAACAGATTATTCCCTGACATTTCTTAGTAGTTCATCAGAAGGCAGAATATAAAAGCAAATAAAAAACCCTGACACAAATCATGCTAACTTCTGGTTTTGAACATTTTTAAGTGCAAGAAAATATTTATCTTGATTTGTAAAAGGACTTGGAAAACAAACCACTTCTGAGGCATTTAAATGCTCTGTTATATGGTAGTGAATTTTTATTTAAAAAAATTCAATATTTGTGACCAAAAAAAAATAGGGATGTGGTTCATAGTCTCTCAGTTTAGCTGTTTGTATGACTTCCATGGAAAAAAAACCAACTTATTTTTTGCCATTAGCAGGGAACCTTTTCATAGCCATTTATCAGCAAGTGAGAATACCTAATAGAAAAGCGTGCATTTGTCAAAATACATGGTTTCATATTATTTAACAAGGCTGTGGTGTCCCTGTGAGAGGGGTAGCTTGCAGGGTAGTAGCAGTTGCCATGTTTCTGGAATGACTATTCTGTTCAACTGTGTCACAATTTCTCTTCCCCCTCAAGGAATTTCTAGAGAGCACTATTGGCCACTGAAGCAGAAGGAAAGAGTCATGTTCTTTGTACTTAGAGGTTTCTGAATTAATTACTTCAGGACAATATATGAAAGGCTGATAATAACATATATGCATATATGCCTTGGAAAGTACATTACATCCCCAGGTGATTAATTTACTTTACAGTGGAATTCTATAAATGAAGCTCTCCAGTAATTTATTGTGTCATATAGAGCTAAGCACTAGTTGCAGGTGAATATTGGTTTTGTTGATGTGTACTATAAATAGTTTTCTTGCATATAACTGTATCTTACTCTATAGGTTTCCTTTGAAAGCAAGAAAAAGTAAGCAACAAACATAACAATAATAAGAAAAGCAAAATAGATGAAAGAGCCCTTCTCATAGATCCTCAAATATGGCTTTACAGAGGGGCCATTTATCATTTTTAATTAAATATCCTCACTAAATCATAAAATGTGACGTGTTCTGGTATAAAAATATGTAAGGTATAAATTCTTTGAAAGTTTGTTGTTTCACTATCATGTGAGCACAGGTTTATTAACTGTCAACAGTTATTTTATAGTTTTCATAACTGTGTTTTTTTAAGACACAGCTGATTTTTTTCCACAGTTTTTATGTGCTAGACTGGCATTCCAAAATAATTCAGTAAATCAGTCTTCCTTTATAACACTGACTGTTAACTAAGGATGAAAAAGATGTATTGGCAGCTCAGCTTTTGAGACATCCTTAATGATGTTTTGGTGAAAACTAAAGTGGGTCCAGCAAGAATCATCCTGTGAATCACTCTGAGTTACTTAAATAAGGTGCTTCTCTCAGCTGAAGATAACTCATTAGGCTATAGCATTAGAAAAACACTGGAGCAAAGTTGCAGGCAATATTGCTACCCTCAGTCATGTGGCAGTCAGCTTGTCTAATGTATTTGATGCAGATTCCTGAATTCTCATATAAGTGTATACTTTCCAGCTGGTAGCTGTGTTGATGAAATTAGGGTGTCACATCATTTCAGTTGTAGTTTGACTTCTTGTGACTAATTTGGCTTGAATTTCTTCTAAGTCTCTGATGAATTTAAGGTGGCTTTTCGTTTTCACCCCACACATGTTCCATGCTTTTAAACCAAGGGAGGTGGAAATTGCAATGATCATTGCTACCTGGTTAGATGTGTATATGCGTGATTTCTAAAATATACAGCACCATTTCATTTCTCTTCAGACATTAATGCCTGCTTCTTCCACTCCTTATAATATTTTGCTTTATTTTTTTGCTTCTTGATAATATATGTGTAAGCAAACCCTTCCACAAAAAGCTTTTAAAAACAGCAAAACCAACAGTGATCACTAATCAACTGAGAGATTTGTGTGTTCTGGAGCCTCCTCCCTAACAGCAAGTAACCTGATGAACATGGCTATGTGTGCACCTGCAGGCTTGAGTTCCTGACCTATCCTTTTTTCTTCTTCTGCTTCTGGCATGCTGTGCAGTGCTCCCTCTTAATCACTATGAAGGAAAGAAACACCTACTAGATTTCAAGAAAATTGAGGTGATTAAAGTTACAAGGTAAAATCCAAAATTCAGTAGTTTTACCTTCTGTAAGTCAGCATTTTTGGTAGTTGTCCCATTAGAATTGTTGGTAGTTAATTTCTCACTTTTTCTTCACAAAGGAAGTAGAGAACAGGGATAAAGGATAAGGATAAGGTCATCCTCTTCTCTGCATACTTCAATTTATCCATCTGGGATTATATTTTGGGTTGGTTGAAGATCACTCTGGTGTTTGGAAAATTATCTATAATTGTAAAGCCTTAGTGTGATTAAATTTTTTAAAGTTACTGAGGTCTAAGTGATACCAAATGGACCATCACAAAAAATAATATTTAACGTGGTGTCTGCCATTAAAAAGAAGTTATCACAGAACATGATAGAACATTTTTCAGAATTTAGTGATGACAAGCACCAAGAAAGCCATTGTGAGCAGACTGTAACTGATTACTGTGCATTGGGATAGCCTGTGGTCCAGGAGGCAAATGTGTAATGTGTAAAGGACAAAGCCTTCTGAAAGCTAAATAAACTGTGCATTCATTTGAGCTTTAATTAAATGCTGTATTTGTGGAGCTTAGAAAATAATTTGGAAATTTAAAATTTAATCTTAGTTTTAAATGTCAGCATGAAGCATTGGTGAAAGTCAGCATTTGTGTGTTTCTTGTATTGATCCAAGCTAAAAAAGGATGTCAGTGGCAGGAGGCAGCTGGCTTGTACACAATGGTCAGATCCTCACTGCACAGCCTAGAATGGAGCTGTGCAGCACAGTGCACCACAGCTGCATCTGAGACTGGGATGAAATTCTGCAGTAAAAATGCTGGCTCTTTAGGTGTTGTAGCACCTCAGTAAGCTTAATGCTTACATGTGATTTAGCAGTAAAAATACCATCAGAAAATTAACGTTATAGGCAAGAGAAATTTCAACATTTTTTTCAGTTTGATTTCTGAAAATAGTATCCAGTAGCAATTGTGATTTTATGGCAGATTAATGATTTTGCACTTTCATTATGTCTATCTATATATGTACGTTATGTGTGTGTGTGTGTGCGCATACCAAGCAGTATCCCTATCTCAGTTTATTATCAACAACACAGTTATGTGTGATTAGTATTAATGATTTCCCAGTGATACTAACATCAAATTTCTTAGCTCCTCAGCCAGTCAATGAAACATTGGCTAATTTCTTATAGACTTCAGAGATGAAGGAAATTTTGAAGGAAGAACTGAGTATAGCATTTGTTACCAAAAGGACACATTGATTGGATCTCTCATTTCTCCTGTCCAAGATCATTTACAGGGTCTGTACCAAAAAAAAAAAAAAAAAAAAAAAAAAAAAAAAAAAATCCTGTAGACTCTTGAATGGTGTACAGATCTGCAAGAATTTGATAGAAAAATTTGTTTAAATCTACAGTTAATCCTTCAGTTTTAGTCAGTATTCCTTGTAGGTTTTAAGTGAGAAGCCAAAGTAGGCTTTAATAAAATGTATTCAAATATAGTTTTAAATATGGAGTGGTTTCCACTGCTCCATTATAAATGCAATTTAGTCTTTCATGCATGTGAAGAAAATTGATGCAATTGTTTGTAATTGATGTAATAGCTTACATAACTTTTTATTCTGCTATATTGTTTTTATAAGTTCCATTAAAATAATACTGTTTATATAGCATGTATCTACTATATACTTAATAATTTATCTCTAACAGGTTATGGAAGACATTTCATTTGGAACAGAGGGCCATTTATCTGAGGTAAGTGTTTCCTAGGCAGTATAAAGTGGTGATATTGTACAGAATTTTCTTTGTCTCAATTAGAATAAATGACACTTGTTTTTATAGTGTTACCTTTGCTTAGAAATTGTACTTGTTTGAGCACTTGGAAAAGCAACAAAATCACAATTAGAGTGGGCCCATTCCTTATTTTTTTTTTTTTTCATTGAAGATAATGGCAAAATTGCTAAGTATTTCAGAGTTTATAGTTAAAACCTGTGCTAATATTTTTAACACATACCAATAACAGGATGAACACACTGGGGAAAAGAAGAACCAGTAATATTTAGCCAGCCCCACTGTAGCACTGTCATGCTGCTTAGGAATGGAAAGAAACCATGATGCTTAGCCTTTTTTCTTGTGTGCCACTAAAAATACCTTTGAATTTATTTTTTAAGTATACAAGCATACTGCAGCAGAGTACACAATAATAGGAATTTCATCAAAATGAAAATACCGGATGTCATTTTACACTATTTTCATAAATAACAAGATCTCAGAACCTAGTGCATGTATTTAAGAATGCTAAGATACTTGAGTATCATGAGATATATGGCCTGTGAGAAAAACCTGTCTACATACAAAAATCTGTCCACCTACAAACTAAGAGTTTAGGTAATACATGTGTAAGGAGAGTTACCCTGGGTCTAAGAGCTGTACTGTTCCAATCTGGTCCATCTGTATATCAGTATGCCTTGAGTTGCAACTTACATAGTAAGGAAATTTAATATCCAAGCATTGTGTTCAGCCAGCAAATAAATTACAGGGACAAGTAATCCCCAGTTCACCTTCCATTATAGCATACATGATTCCTGTCAAGTACAGCTGGCAAGTGTTCCAAACCAGACAAATATTAAATAAATAAATATTAAAATTTAGGATAACTATTCAGATGAGGCCTTTCTTCTGATTCCCACTGGTGAGTCCAAAAGCTGTGGAGCAGCTGGAATGCTCCAGGAAAGATAATCTGACTGCAACACCAAGCTCAGATTGTTGACTTTGTGTTCAAGGAGACTGTGACAGGAGGGCACACCTAGGATAGACTGCTTGGCTGTGTGTGAGTTCAGCATAAATAAAAACAGGAAGCCTTGAGAATGAAGGTGAACTTTGCAGAAAATGCAAATGGCCTTTCTGATCAGTGAACCTTGCTGTGAATTATAGATAAACTGTGTGGATAAACTGTGTGGCTGCTTGTGTCCACGCATGACATGAAATAGGGACAGGTAAGCCTGTGGGATAAAGGCAGCAAAAAGCCTTGCTGCCATCATGACAAAATACTGAGAGCATCAGAGTTTACAGGTATACAGGGTTGCCACTATAGAAGTGTGCGCCAAGAGCTTAATATCAGAGTCCTCAGAAGCAGAGAGACTTTCAAAGTTTTGGCAGAGGGGGATAAAAAGTGCATAAAGCAACAATAGAAATAAAATAAAAGGAAATGTGGTAGGTAGAAAACCAGGCTCTTCCACACTGCCACAGCTGGACTGATGGTGATTTGAAGAGGGCTCTCCATAATGCTCTGTGAAAGTGTCAGCAGCCTGTACCATGTCAAGGATTTACCTAAATGTACCTCTGGTTCTCTGGTCCCCTAATTCACTCTGGTCAGTCTCCCCATTCCCTGCAGGAGAGCACCCAGTCAGTCATTCCAGATTGTTGCATCTTACTGACTTGGGAGCAGAGATGGGAATTAACAATACTAGGAACCACCTATAAATGAAACACAGCTCTACTGACTCCTTGCACAGCAGGGTGTGGACATAGGAAAACAGTTTGGTACTTTTGTTTCTTTTTCCAAGTCCTGACCCACTGTGAATTTTTATTGGTAAGTCAGTAAATAGCCTCATCCTCCCACAGCAGGAGCTGGAATTGTCCCAGTGTAATTAAATGAGCCAGTGCAGTAGTATGCTCTCATTTTAGAAAGTCTGCAATTAGGGAAGATCTTCAGTCTAGTAGGGATGAGAATAGGAAGACTGCTGTCAGGCCACAGCAGGGTGCTGGAAGGCAGTGAAATACTCTATTCCTGCAGAGATGCTTTCCAGGGACACTCTTCTGTAGCTGTAACGGGAGATACACAAAGGGAGGAATTGCCAATATTGGACTGTAATTCTGATGAGTCATTTAACACTCCCATGTGGAGAAGGGTTAGGGATCAGTGCAAGCAAAGGGAGTGTGCGAAAAACATGTAATGGTGGGAAAGAGGTAGGTCACAGCTTGCTGAAGGCTTTATGCCTAAATTGTTGCATATGAGAAAGTGGAGAGTGTGTCATAGCGCTGAAGTCTCCTAAATATATATAACCACCCTGATGGAATGAGGGAGCAGTCTGTAAGTGGAAGGTGATAAGAGCAAAAGTAACTGGGAAACAACCTTGATCCCTCTTCTGAGAGAAGTTAGATAGCTACCTCCATGAAAGAAAAGTTCATCTAAGCAAAATCAGGGAAGCAACAGTGGAGTTTCTGTGGGATAAACTCTGTAGAAGGAGGAATCTTAGCTGATATTCTTTGGTACTATCCAGAAGACATCAGGTTTATAGTACAGCCCATCTTCTTTTGGTGAAGAAAAGTTCAAACACAATCACAGACTATATATCTATGTCAGCAATTTTCCAGTGGCTCAAAAGTTTTGACAAGGAAAGAACAAAAGTGTTTGTAAGAATGAGCCTAGAAGAGCACTATTGGGTGTAAGGGTGAAGCAGCAAGACCCCTGAGCACACTAAGCTGCATTAAACAGAAGACATGTGGAATGGCAAGGGAGTTCAGGGATATGTAAGATGCAAGGAAAAGGTGAAAGGTGAAGCACCTTTCTAATAGGAAAGGTGAATGAGAAAATAAATGAGATCAGAAATTTTTTTCTTTCTTATTCTCTATGCTTTTGGTCTTTCTAAAGATTATAAGCTATGTCCAATTATGTAGTGCTCCCAGTATTCACTACAAGGTAGCAAGGGTAAAAGATCCAAAGGCAAATGAGATGTACTCAAGTCAGGCTAGACTGATGAAATTTCTCCTGAGCACATAGGAGCCAAGCAAAACAATCTCCAAACCATTAACAAGCTCATTTGAAAACTCCTGGAGGAAGCTTGAAGTCCCAAGAGATCTGTAAAGGCAGACTTTGTGTTTGCCTTTAAAAAGGAGGTAGGCCATGAGATGATGTGCCAGTCAACATAATTTCAATTAGGATTAGAGTTCCAAATGGTCTTGATAGATTGAAAGAATAGTCTGAAATCAATAAGAAGGGATATATTGAAAAACAGGTGCAAATTACATTTGAGGGAGAAAAAGAGTTGGATTTATGTATACGGATGGTAAATAGCAGCTAAATTCACAATACTGCAGAAAAAGAATCTGGGTTTCTAGTGGACTGCAAATATAGTGGGATTCATTATCTTCATTGTGTTGGAAGGAAGGGCAAATGTCACTTGCAGCCTCATTACTGGGAATGTCAGTTGTAAGACAGAAATAATTACTGTGCTTAGCTGAGAAGGCCAAAACCTCCAGAGGACTGTGGCTCTAGTCTGGACACCTTCCTCTACAGAAGACAGGAACGTGGTGAAGAAAAGAAGGAAAGGAATAGAAATAAAATGCTTAGAAATTCTAGTCTGGTTGAAAGTCAAAGTCTTCAACCACATAAAACCTAATGATATATAGGAGAACAATTAGTTATTGTTGTGTGCTGTGTAAGGGTAAAATGGAATGTAACCATCTTGGTTTGTAGCAGGAAGAAAACTTGCTCACTGCAAGGGAACTTGAGCAGTCTGTACCCTGCAACCAGAACCAACAGGTCCCATGTCACCTGCTAAGAGTCATGCAGACACCAGCTGAGGACATGCACAGCAGGCTTGGTCACACTGCAAGTCACAGAGCAGGCTTGGGTGGTCCCTGGCTGCTTCCTGGGCAGCCTTGCCAGGATGGTTTTGGTCATGAGTAACATGCATTGCTCTCAGTGGCCTTTCTCATCTACAGTAGCTGCCCAGGACAATACATAACTGGGATGCAGAGGAGGAACTAATTTTTTTGTTTGTTCCTCCCTTGCACTGTGGTCACCTCATGACCATGCAGTTCATTTATCTCAGGGCATGTGCACTTAGCCTGCGTGTGGCTGAAGCATCTGCTCAAGCAGGACAAATGTGGATGGCTGCATTTTGTTTCTAGTAGTTATTTAAGATATGTTGTGGCCTAACATTCTGGAATTTCAAGTGCTGACAGTTGCCATTAACTTCTGCAATGGTCAAGGGAAAGCATGCAGCACTTCTGCCAACTGTAGATCATTGTTCTAAACCTTGTGCCATGATGTGAAGTATCTGCCTGCAAGGACAACTTTTTGTAGTTGTTATTTGTGTTACTTTGAGTTATTTTAGCTATTATATGTCAGAGAATGTTTCATGCAGGTGAAAGAAATCTGGCTTTGACTCTGCGGAAGGTGTTCTAAAGCTTCTATTTTATTTGGATTATGATACTGCTGCTTGGAAGTAAGGCAATGCCCTTTTACAAAAGCTCCTCTGTAGGAAGAATGAATTTTAAGGATATATCTGGGAATCCTCCTTCTCAGCACAACCACCAAAGACACTAATAGAGACCCTAATCCCAAATAGAATTAAATTAATCTAGCTACTACAATGCCAGTTCTTCATAAATTGCTAAACTAGATGGAAGAGCATAGGAGGTGTTTGCACTGGAAAAGCTGATCAAACATTTTCTTCAAATAATGCTATTAAGGAGCTGTTACTCATAGGTGGCTGTAATTTCTTGTAAAAGGATGAAACAAAATGCAGAAGACAAAAGTGAAAACCATTCCCTCTGCTCTTGATGCAGTATGCTGATGTTACAGCAGTACATCAGCTGGAATGCTGTCTGTTTTCACCATTTCTTGTATCAGACTTTCACATCTTTGGGAAAGAATGAGAATTTCTACTTTGTCTGAGAAGCCAGAAGAATTTAGCCTTAAAAGGTAAATCACAGCCATGTTTGTGCTGTTTTCACCTGCTTAAGGATTTAGAGGGGAAAAAAAATCCGAGCCAGCTACATTCCCTGTTCACAGAAAAATCCATAAAGCAATATTGCATTTCAGCTTTCTCCTGACTCCTGCAATCTCTCCCAGCTGCTTCCTAAAAATGCTGTTAGAGCAAAAATAAACAAAGTCTTCAGACTTAGAGCATCTTGTAGCATTGACATAACCTACAAGATTGGATGAGTTGTATTTTATGAATAAGTTGAGCTTGAGGCAGAGTCCACTTTCCTCTCAGAGATATTGTTGAACAGTGTAAGGTGCCACTTTCCAACCAGGAGCTGTTCTGAATAGTCTGTGTATCACTGACAGGGGTTTTCCTGCCTACATAGACAAATGTCAAATAAAATGCTACCAATGATGTTACCAGGCATGAAAGGCAATAAGAGAACTCTTTTCTGTCTACATCTCTGAGCTATCAAACCTTTTTTAAATGAGGCCCTGAAGGCAGAAGAATTATTTTTGCATATTTTTGAGAGCACTGTATGTTTTCTTCCATTTCTGCTTTCCTATTTATTTATTTATTTATTTATATGAATTCTGGAAAAATCATAATTTTTATGATGGTTCTCCTGCATTTTTCACATGACACCTGCAAGTAAATTCCTGGGAGTTGATGTTTGTCTAAGGTGTTGAAGGAACTTCTCATTTCAATTAAAAAGGCAGCTGGGTTATGTAGATACAAAAATGTTCATTCTTACACTGTTATGGCTGAAATAAAGAGAAATTAAGCAGCATTTTTAGGATTTAAAGACTAATTAAATATAACCTCAATCTTACAGAGCTATTTCAGTTACTCTGAAGTGCAACCATAGCCATTTAGTTGCTATTAAATTGGTTTCAAGTGTTTAAACACCAAAACAAGTTTGATTTGACTTTTACACTCTCAGATTTCCCTGCCTTCCCATATTTTTGTTACAATTGGTTATATTAGCCTAATATTTATTGTTCTCTTACCTTAATTTCCAAAATCAATGGGATTTTGTTACATTTTTAGGCAATGGCTTATGTACTCAAAGTGTGATCCTTGAGGAAGAATACCCTCCATTTTTTTATATGCAGAGCTTTCTCTACGTGGTCATAATTTTGGATGTACTTTCAGAGTACTTATTTGGGTTTTTTTCAATTTACTGATTTGTTTAGCTTGAGCCCTATGTTCTCTTGAACAACAGTCATCTGTTCTTGCATGCATGTCCCAGAGTGATTCCATAGGAGCTTTCTACTGATATACATGGCCTGGATTGTCCCACTCCATAACAGCACATGGAGTCCTGCTGGTATGCTGCATAATAATTTCTAGCTGGATGAAAGACCTTTTCCTCTTCTTCTGTCACTGGTCTTCAGAAGAAGACATTCCTACTTGCTGCAAGGAGAATGTTTGTTTTCGCCTCCCATGCTCTCAGTTTAAAAACAATGGGGTTTTTTTCACATCCATACATCCTATGGGGTGCTGCTGTAGGTTCTCAGGCTTGGTAATGCCTGGAAAGGGTGGCTCCAGTCCTGTGCTCAGAGCCAGGGACTCTGTGTTCCTCTGTGTCTGAGCTGCAGGGGTTTGCAACATAACCTCTTAACCAACCTACCCATCCTGAGCCTGAGCTGCAGCTGGTCCCATTGGGATCTGCTGCATAGCCATGTGTGGGAAAGGCCCAAGGAAAGCAGAAAGGTAAAGCTCAGTGCCATATCAGAGGATGTGCCAGCAAGAAGAGTTCTTCTGACATTTGACCCCCTGTATGCAATGTACTGTGAGATGCGAAGTGAAAGGATAGCACACAACTGAGATCTGGTAAATGTGTTCACCAAAACTCAAATTGTTCCACAGTGGGCAGCATTCCAAAAAGCCTTAGCATGATTTCTTTGGAAGGCCTTTGACTGAAAGTTTGATTTCTCTGAAACAACCACTGATGTCTTACAGCAACAGATAAGTGCAAAGAACCCCAAGAAATTTTTTCTTTGAGGGGAAAAAATTTCTGCAGATAGTGTATGGCCACATTACAAGCTGGCTTTATTAATGAGTGCACAGACTAGATCTAGTGACAATCCAGCTTTCTCGATTGCAGCTGATGAATTACTCTTTTTTTAACATGGTTCTAGCAGAAGTTCATCTTGGCGGGACCATAATATTTTTTTACAAATAAGCTCTGTCATTACTGTAGACAGCCCTATGGTGCCATGGGAGGCAGAGGAAAGGCTTGTCTCAGAGCTGTGCAAATGGATTGATTTTTTTCCCCTTCTTCTCATATTTGTTGCTTATTTGGGTAATTTCTCAAAGTACTACTCAATGCAAAATATAAAAAATAGCAATCGCCCTTGTGCAATGTATCTGAAAAAACTTATTATAAGGACTTTGAAACTAGTTTAAAATACTCAGTTTAAAATAGAAAAAGTATTTGCCTGTGTAAGTTCTAAGTAGAGAAGTGTTATTTTTTAAAATGCAGTCTTGTTTAATGATGACTCAGTAAAAAAGTACAGTTTCATCTTGTAATCCTAAAGACTTTGATGCATTTTCTTTTACTGCTTGAGCAAAGTCCCCAAGTACTCTAGCCAGATTTTTCTTCAAAAATATAACTACATTTTATATGTATAAGAGTTACCAAAATGTTGCTGCTTAAAATATTTACATGGCCTAAAAGTGTAAATCATATTTACATGAACAACTTGAAATTTGGGTACCTTAATGAGTGGTAAGCATGAGACTTCCCTCCCCTGTGATGAGACAATGGGGGAGAAAGAGAGCAGTTCAGAATAGTTGTCTTCACACCCCTAATCATCTGCTGAAAGTTAGGTTGTGACTTTTTTTCTGCTGGGAAGAAGACTGAGACCACAAGCTCATTCCATTTCATATTAATCACCAATTTATTATATAGAAACAGCTTTTTGTCTCTCTAATGGGAATTTGCTTTTAGGCAATGTCTTTGCACTGCAAAGTATCATATTCCCTTACTAATATTTTATTTTCCCTTTAATTTGATGCAAATTTGATGTAGAAAAGTGCAGTCAGCAGCAAACATGCTTTCTTTTCTTTTTCAACTTTCTGTAGGAGTTCTTCATATTTTCTGCAGAGTTGGGAGAAAAATGTGAAGCAATAAGTGAGAAATTGGTGCATCTGGAAGATCAATTGCGAAGTTCCGCCTGCAGAGTTGATGAAGGAGTTATTCATATCCTTTTTGCTATAGCTATAGATACGTATCAATCTCTGTAAGTATGCACATGAGGTACTTGCCTGTCAGATTGGCATGGAATGCTAGTTCTTAGTGTAGGTTAGATGCATTAAGAATGGGAGAAATTTTTGTCTTGCTGAAATGAGCATTTTTGTCTAGTAAGTTTTCCTGTAATACATTTTCACTGTGGTCTGATCCAGCTTTAATTGATTTAAACAGAAGTTAGTTCTTTGTAAATCAAGACTGGGCACTGAAAAGCCTTTATTTTACTGTTAAAATCCTTTTGTTGGTAGTGCTCATATAATTAAATATGTAGCACACCAAAAGCTGCATGGATACGAGTGTCCATGCCACCTGCATTTCCCAGCATGACTGAGCTGAACTAGATGCTACATTATTGACTCAGACTGTGTATATTGTCACCTGTAGTTTGGGGTTTTTTCTTTTTTAAAAATTGGGCAATGGAGGCATCATATGGCATCCTACAGATTATAATATGTCTCTTAAGACTCCAATGCAAGTAACCAGATAAGATACTGTCTTATGTACGCTTATCTCTTTCTGTGCTTTATCTGTCAGTTTTTCTGAAATTGCTTAACCTTTATGAGGAATTCCTTGGCCATTTTTTCAAAATCAAAGAGCACAAAGTTTTGTTTCATTTGTAACTTTCATAGGAAAACCTTTCATAAAAGGGATTTTATTCTTCTAAGAAAGGGCAAAGAAAGTAAGAATGAATGAAGCTGAGGAAGATGAGAGTACTGAGCTGGTTAGGTTTTAGTAGAGAAGAGCTGGCAGTTGACAGGATCATGAAGAAAGATAAATATGTTGAATTTGCAGAGATTAGCAGAGGAACCCTTGGAGACATCTGAATGTGAGTAGGGGTGATGATGGTGCTAGAAAAGATTCAGTTCTTGCTAAGAGAAGGTGGACAGTCCTACAGAGGATCATTTAGAGAAAGGAGAATAAATAGTGTGTGAAAATACCACTGTGTTTTAAGTAACTGGGCATCTATTACAAGTCATTGCAGCATTCCTATTCTGGAAACTTGGTTTCTTTAAAGGTAGCAGAAGGATAAAGTGCAAGGGGAAGAGGGAAGGAAGAATGGTGCCGGGGGAAGGGGATTTGGGTCAGAGGAGAGAAACCAGTCAGTAATTTGTCATTACTTTAAATGTTTATTTTCTATGCATTTTCATATACACACAATATACAGAAAGATTATTCAACATTCTTTTCATTTTATTTGCAGTGTTCATGCTTAGCTGCAGTTGTGTTTCTTTTCAGAGCTGTATGGGTGTGTCCTGTGTGTATGCAGAGCATCCAATTCCTTTCTCCCTTGCATATATTTATTCTCAAGTGAGCTTTCTCAGTGGCCCTTACAGAATAACACTGAGGGTTGGAATTATTGGTGCTTTGCAGGGGACTTAAGTTAAAACTGAACAGTCACATCTGATCATAGTTATACTTTACTAGGTAAGGTGAAATAAAAGCTAGAACACTGCATTTTCAGTTCCAGAAGATAATACACTACCTGTATGTGAAATAGTAGTGTTTCTTATGTTCTATGAAGCTTGGCTATTTCTTCACAGTTGTTGACACTGCAAGAGTTAATTAAAAAAATAAAATTAGTAATTGGAAATTTCAGGAGAGTTGCAGATTAGTCTCATTTTAAGCCACAGTTTTTTGATAGAGATCTGACTTCCTCTATCAGTAAAATTCAGCTCTTGTTATCTTAATACAGAAATGCAGTGTGTGATATCCTGGTCCTAGGAAGACCATCAGTCACAAAATAAGAAACCATGTTTAAACATAGGGATGTACAAAGAAGCAGTTCAGCAATTCAGCTACCCCTCATTAACATTAAGCTGCTATTTCAGAGGTAGTCCAGGTCAATGTGCATAAAATGTTACCATCTGGTACATATAATCACTGTGCTGTACTTCAAAAAGGAATAAGAAAAATGGTTACCACAGTGCTACAGACCTGTAGCTTGGTTTGTTTTTTCATATAAAGACTGCCTATAAAATTAGCTTTCACTCATTGGTAACTTGCCTGTATTGCAGGAACGAGTACTAAGCTAAGAGACAACAATTAGCCTCAGTAGAAGAATTTATTTAATAGATGAATCTGTTGTTTGCATGGTAATCTATTTGATTTTAGATAAAACTATTTCTTATCAGATACTGGACAATTATGCAGTTTTCATTAAAATCTGTAGAACTCTGAGAGCAGGAGATTAAAGACCTCCTTTAAGTAATGAAAGCAGGATAAATTTTTCCAAGTCCATTGGCTGGTTATTTTCACCCTTCCCATATTCGTCACACAAAACTGCCTTACACATAAATGTTAAAAAATATATTAGGTCAGAAATCTAACTGGGGGCTGCATAGATGTAAATTAGCCCCATGGTCTGATTATTAAAAGAATTCCAAAGACTCCACTGAGAAAAACAAATTCTTGATGCTCTCAAGCCATTTGCCAGTGTTTAGTGTGTGTCATAGGTCTGATTAATAATTAAGTTTGCATTGGAAGAAAAAACCCAGATGTTATTGTTTTTCATTCTATGTTTTGATGGCGCAGCACACTTAAATCAACCATGCTGCTCATCATAAGTGCCAGCACAATCTGAACAAAGGAGAAATCTGGTGATATTTCTTGGCCCTGAGATAAGTACAGACCCACTTCCAATTCTATTATTTATTGAAATCTTCCATAAAAACCACTAAACTGCCCTTCTATATATAAAGCATCAAACATAATCTTATAAACATGCAAATTATTCAGTTATGGTTGATCATTAATGAGTGTATGAAAACAGTCCACATCATTAATTGGAAAAAACAAAGGATAAGAGGTGACTCATTATGGTGTCTGCAGAGCTGATAAGAGGTGTTACTTTCCTGACAGTAAAGGCCTGGAATTCCCACTAAAATTAAATGGAGCCTATATTGCAATTTCACAGTCATTTTTTGTTCTTAATTAGTAGTTACATTTTGATAGACAATTTGAATGCATGTAATAGTTCCTCTTGGTGGAAATGCTTTGTTGGAAGAAAACCTGACTGTTGTATTATTACAAAAACAATCTTCTTTCCTTGTCCTAAAATGGGTATTTTAATCAGTTATTCTGAAAGCAGAATTTTTGTGCCTAAACATTGATTAAATGTTGCAGGTCACTTTGCTAACCCTTCACCTTTATCCTGCAGCAGGCTCCCATACAAGTCTTGCTTTACACCAGAGCAGGTGTTCAACAGAATCATGTAAAATTTAGCCCCGCCTGTAGCTCAGTGAGCACTCTTACTCTGGGTGAACCTGTAGGAGATTTTGGGATCCTCCAGGAGTCAGAGGTGGCAATAGCATCCTCTTTGATTTTATTTTACTTGACAGGAGGGTGAGCTCTTCCCACTGTGTGTCACACAGCGAACATGGTTCCACTTGTATAGTTTATGCTCTGATACAGGTAGGTCAGTGTATTTCCACCCAGGTGCTGCAAATTCTTTGCCTTCCATTTTCTGTTGGAACAAGCAATTTGAAAGTAGCTGATACTCAGACCACTGAATGGTTCAATTTTTCAATATGTAGCAGTCATTCTGTTTCAGTTTTTTGTTTAGTTTTTGGGGGAGTATTTTGGGGTTTGCATGGGAGGGGTATTATCTTAGTTTATAGAAATAACATTCATGGATGTGAAGGAGGGCGACAGTAATCAAGGGGGTAATTGAGAAAATTCTAATTGCTTGCACTATTCCAAATACCATTGAATTTTGTAAGGAGAAGTGATGGATTTCCAAAGGCCATTTTGCTCTCCTGCTGTGACACCACACAGAAACAGCAGGGAATTGCTTAGTATCTTTCCCTTGCTCCCAAGAGTGCTCTTCAAAAAGGCCAAAACCTTAGTCATTCAAAATACTTAATGAATTGTCTTGGCTCTTCACTGGCCCTTTGGCATGTAGCACACACAGTCAAAGAATTGTTTAGTTGGAAATGACCTTTTGAGATCATCTGGTCCAACTCCCTGCTCAAGCAGGGTCACCTAGAGGAGGTTGTCCAGTCAGATTTTTGAATATCTCCAAGGATGAACATTCCACAACCTGATTGTGCAACACAGTCCAGCGTTTGACCACCTTCAAACAAAAAGTCTTCATGTATTCAGATTCAATTTCCTATTTGGAATTTCTCCCTGTTGCTTCTTGTTCTGTCAGTGCACAAAAAGTCAGAAGAGTCTGTTTCCCTCTTCCCTGCCTTTCAGCTATACACTGTGAGCCTTCTTTTCTTCAGGTTGAAGAGTCCCACCTCTCTCAGCATCTCCTCATGTGATGGATACTCAAGTCCATTAAACCAGTCCCATGCTGGAGTCATTCACTAAGTTCTCTCTTATTGTGGAACCCACAAAACCCAGATGGGACCTTAGCGGTGCTGATTAGGGTGGAAGGATCATCCCCCTCTGCCTGTGTTTTTGTTAATCCAGTCTGGGAGGCTGTTGGGCACCTTTGCCTCATGACACATTGCTGCTGTACAGTTTATTGTCCACCATGACCTCAAGGTCCTTTTCTGCAGAGCTGTTTTCCATCTGGCTTAGCTGCTCCATGGGTGCTGGTGCCTGGGGTTAGGAGTGACACTTGCACATTGAGCTGAGCTTCTGTCTGCAGGCACTGTAGAGTTTGGCTTTTGGAAACAAGCAGAATAGTTAAACCAGATTAGAAACGAGAAAAGACCCAACCAAAAACCTATTTTCATTATTTCCTTTCTTCAATAATTAATTTCTTCTTCGGATGTCAAAAAGTGCAGTTACTTTCCAAAATCCCATTGGCCCTTATCTCAGAGCAGTAGTAATCCTTCATTGTCCTTCATGTCTTCTATTTTATAATTTGTACTCTCAGTTTCTAACCTTTCCTATAGGAAGGCAACTGATCAATAATATCTACTTTTTGTCTCTTTTTCCTAAACATCTGGGCTGAGAGATCAGAAGCTGCATTTGAGCAAAATGATCCCATTTTTTCCAAAACTTAAATAAGTCTTTACAGTAATTTGATCTGCTTTTTATCTGCTTGCAAATCATAGGCTCTGAGATAATGCTCAAGAGACAGAGTCAAATAGGTGAAAAGCTTAAAGCAAGACAATGTTAGACCTGCAGCATTGTTGAATTTGGGTATTACTTGTTCCCAAGTACTTTAATTAACTGCTTATTTGATACTGTGGAGTTTTTTTCAGTTTTCAGAGGAAGACAGCAGAACCAGAAAATATACCTAGTTGGAATTTGTTTTCACTCCTGCCTTGGATACTGGTTCAGTATTTGCAGCACTGGATAGAGAATTTGAGCATGAAGGACACATACGCATGTGGACCCATGCAAAGCTGTTTATTGTCATTTTTAAAATGGGTGAAGCTGTTTCTCCAGATATAACCTGTGTGTGGATAGAGATGCCATGCTCAGCCATATACCATATATTTGTCTTAGCCATAAAGGCTCATTTGAGAGTTACTTGTCTACATATGATTGTGGTGTTATTTATGAGGTTATTGGTACTTGCTGTACTTAGACTATGCAGTCATCTTTTTTTGTTGCTCCATCTTTCTGTTGGTTAACAGAGTTTTTCTTGTCTTCTTCATTTTCTTCCATCCTTTTAAGATTTCTCATCTGCTGTCACGGAAACATTTCAGTTTTGCTTTTTCTTTCTACCTGAAAAGAATTTTGTAGTTGCCTGGGATATTACAAGTAACAGCATGTAGGCAGAGACTACACATCAGAATTAAACTTCAGAAGGTTTATGGTGTCCATGGACTGCAGGATTTATGTTTGCTAGTTAGGTTTACAGCAGAGCCTCATGATTAAGTTGCAGAAGGGAGGAGAATCCAGGACTTAGAAGAGGATAATAATATTTCTTATTTAAGAGAAGATGCAAAGCATAATTAATTTGTTCTTGTACAGTGCTTTGTGATCCTGGGATAGGAGAAGCTTTGTGTGTACTGTCACTACTCATAATCAGAGACAGAAGCCCTTTAGATTAACAGAGCTGTCCAGAAATTAAAAATATGCATGAACATACTAAGAGCAAAACATCATAGCAAATGCATGTAAATACACATACACTAAGTTGAAGTTTTGGGGAATTGATAACAGAATCAAAAGCAGCCAAGACTTTTCAAAGACATAATAATGGTTGCCTGAAAGAGCTGTGGTTGGTATAGCTTTACCATGGTCCAGTCACAATTTTTCAAAAGTAGCAGCTTAGTTCTTAAAGTCACATAACCTGAGGCCATCTTTTTTTCTTGACATTGCATTAACATTGGGGTCAAGTAAAACAACATTTCCTAATGTATGAGCTCTGAAAAGGACAGACTGTCCTTGTGCATTATTATTTCTGTATGCTGTACTTTTGAAACCGAGTTGTTTCAGTGTCATCCTGTTTCACTTTCCTTGAAGTGAGGTTCTGGCATAATTTGATAACATACTGCTAGAAATGAACCAATTTCTGTCTTTTAGTGCCTTTGCCCTTCATCCATACCTGTCCAGGAGGCCTCAGTAGGGATGGGATGGGCCCTAGGGTTTGTTCATAGACTTGGTCATTGGTTTACCATTTCAGCAGGCTCTAACTTGCCTTTGCTTGCTTTCTTCTCCACATAAAGTAAGCTATAGAAGAGAGGATAAAATTGGTTTTCTCATTGAGCTTGCACTTCTTCCAACAATGGATAGTGTTGCTGATTTAAGATAATCAGCAGAAAGCCCAGTATAGCAGTAGTACACACTTATTCCCAGTCATAGCACAAAAAGCTGTACTGCCAAGGAAGCCTAGCCACTTAAAGGCTTGTGCACATGTCAGGAGTTGCTACTGTCTCTGTCAATGTCCTACCTTCATCTGCCAGTCTGTTCCCTGCTGCACCCCTTGTTGCTTCCAGGTGACACCCTCCCTCTTGTCATTGTGGAGCTGAGAAAGAGGGAAGTGGAAGGTCTCTTTTACAGGCTGAGACATTAACCACCAGTTTCTTCCTGAATTCATTGCAGGAACCCTGAACTAGACAGAGGAAAAAGAAAACGTGGAAAACTCTTTCTTAACCAAGTGAAGCACTTTATACTAACTATTGGATACTTTTCAGGTGGCCTTCTTTTAATGCACAAGAGTAGAACCTTGTTACTGCCCTCTTTGCTTTTCAACTTGTTCAAAGCATTCCCCATGGAGTCTTGTACAGCTTTATATTTGTGTGTTCTGCACTATAATTATAATGATAATTCAGCTAACATGAAAGCTTTCTGGAGGTAAGTGTAGCAGAAACATTTTCTCTGCTGTAAGCTAATTTTGCTCCTTATGTAGATTCCCACCCCACCTTGCCTAGCACATGTTGAGCTTGCTGATACCACACAAGCTGTGGTCACTTGGCATTTGTTTCAGGCTACTCTTGCTGCCCTTGCTACTGGGATCTGATTACCCACGTCTGTGTCTCTGACATAAAAGTCCACCCTCCATCCATTAGGGAATTACACCTAGTGCTGCTGCTTCCATGGTACACTATATTTTTGTCTCCTTCCTTCCTATGAGAACAGTATCCAAGCAGTATCCCCCATCCCCTCCCTTTTTGAATCTGCTAAATAATGCTACTTGAGAATTTGAGTTTGCCTGCATTTTTCTTTTGCTAGCAAGTGTGAGAAATGTATTAATATTTAATCCAAACATGTTGGAAGAAGTTGAAGCTACAATTAGATAGCCATGGCCATCTGTTGTGAACAGCAGAAGAAGAATGTACTTAATAACTTGGAAAGAGAAAAGGGACTGCCAATCACCTATAGAATATTCCTTAATAAAGCTTGCACAGTCTCTGCAGAGGGAGATCCAGGTGGTAAAGGAGACACTCCAGACCGTGCTGGTGCAACTTCAGTCAGCCAAGGAGGCAGGAGAAGAAAAGGCTGGAGACTTCCTGTGTGACAGCTGGTGTCCAGGAAAACAAGACTTGAAGGAATAATGAGCAGAAAGAGCTGGTAGGATGACTTTAATTCACAAAGGGCTGCTTTTAGTAACTGAATACTGTTTTACTAAGCCTCAGGGATCTCTTCTCTCCCCTGCATAACTAATAACTAAATCAATTATGGAGAAACAGAGCCTGGAGGTCTATCATCAGAAGTATGCTACGCAGCCTCATATGTTTTGGCACAGATTGGGAAACAGCTTTCAGAGCAGAGCAGCTCCTGTAAATGTGTAGATTACAAATTGATACATTTCAAGTGAGACTGCAAAGTTGCCTTTAATGTCAGTGAAGTGTTCTCCTTGAAGGCTCATAAACACTGTCTTCCTATACTCAAGGATTTTTTTATCCTGATTTAAAAATGCAGCATTAAAGCTGGAACATCTAGTATTTCTTGGAAAATAGCTCTAAGAATAATAAGAACTTTTTTTTTCCCTTTGGCTTTAACAGCTTTCTTACACTGAATGTATTTTCACATTCCTGCCAATAATTAAATCAATAGGGTGAAATTCAAGCTAACCATGTTCTTTCAACTGAAATTTGGACCTCATTTGCTCTGTGGTATTAAGTACAGTGGAGGTAACTAACAGCAGCCCCTATAGAGTAGTTTAACTCAATTTATTTAGGTATTAATATAAACTTTCTTTAGTATTACAGGGGTTGTAAAGCAAAAAAAAAAAAAAGGCTACGTTGGTGATTTGTGTTGCTTATATTTAAATATTTTATGAACAAGAAGTCATTTAAGTCTTTTTGTAAAGATTGTTACCATTACTTTGACCTTCCTTGTAAGCCTTCAGAAGGAATGCAGATTTTTTTTTTGCAAGACACGTATGTCAATATATGCACATGCATAGTTAAACATGTATTTTTATAGGAAATGAAAGCAATACTCAACTGAAGCCAACTGGATAATTGTTCAAAAGCATTAATGTCTTCAAAAATTCATTTGTACTTCTACTTTGATACCAGTATATCTTTGATACCATAAAAATCCTGTTGCAGAGGGAGAATTTAAAAAAATAATTTTTAAAAATACAGTAGAAAATATCTTGCAACTGAGTACTGTACTTTTTTGATATGGTTTTTCTGACAGTTTTAGAATTACTATTCTATGTCAGTTACTCATTTTATAGCCACGTTGTATTTTTGCAAATTTTGAAGGTCATTGGACTACTTCCCCACTAAGACCCAGTTCATTTTTTGTGTTTTAATGCTAGTTTAAACTTCTACCTCAATGTTAAGTATGGAAGGAGGGAGGAAAAAAAGTGCCAGGCAGCTGAGGATTATAATTGCCTCCAGGAGCATATGGTTGTCAAACCAGGGCAGCAGAGCTCAGGTGGTTTCTATAGTCATCAGATCCTCAGGGTTGAATTACAGCCCTGTAATTCAGAATGTGGTTGAGTCTGCTCATCGAGTAATATATGGGCCAGCATCCACATTGTGGTAAAGACTGTTGGAGCTTCAGCTTTCATGGACTCTGCTACTTGTTTCCCTAATGGAATTCTCTTGCTCTTTCTGCTTGACAAGTTTATCTATAACTCCATGTCCCTGTTCAATACCTACCTCCCCACCATAGCTCTGGCACTTCCTAAAGCTCCCCTGAACAGATGAACAAGGTGTTTGCCTCCAGCTCAAGGCAGGAGACAAGTGCAGTGGCACCCTGACATTCAGCCCACGCACAGCACCAGGTCCAAGGCAAAACCTGCCTGCCAGAAAGTACTCATGGGGAACCCACATGAGGAAGGAGAGCACTCTGACAAGATACAGCTCTTAAAATTGTTTCTTTAACATCCATAGAAGCTCCCTGGGGTTTAATACCACAGAGGGCCCAGGTACTGCATTTCCAGCTTTTATAAGGAGCTTTTATATAGGACCCTGACAACAGTCCCAGAGATGATGGCCAGTACACTAAACCAAGGTTTCATGACACCCTGCTCTCCCACCCTGCAGAGTTTTTTCCTTTTAATATTTAAATGCCTGCCATATAAACAGTTGTTAGGCCCTAGAAGTGCCTTAGAGCCAGGATCAGCTGCAGCTGAAGCATCTGATCTGCCTTCTTGCAGCAGCAAGGGCTCAACAACAGGAATAGGACCCAACCATGACAGGGGCAGGAGAACAGCACCCCCATTCCCACTAGCAAGGTTCCTTGAAGACATTCTCATAGCTTTTTGGTTTCAAACCTTCAGAGCACTACTGCATCTTAATATAAACTCAATTTAGGCAACCACTCTAATAAGACACTGAATTTCTAAGGAGAAGGGAAACTGAATCAGTCATCATTGATGTTTATATCTGTTAACATCTATTTTATATGTAACATGGACTACTACTCCTTTAATTTATTGTTCCATTAACTTCATTGTTTGTTGTGGGAAGTTAGAGCCAGTAACCATCCCTTTTCTCAGACACATTTGATAATAAGCATACTTTAAAAAAAAAGGTATACTATGCAATGTATCAGCTGCCTTTTATCTGTGAATGGAAAACTTTCAAATAAAGAGAAGTATGTTTTTAACTAACACAATGTCTGTTTGCATTCTGTGCAGTGTACAGCATTTTAGAAGTTTCATCATGGGGAGTGGAGGAGAGAAAAGGAGAAAGAAACCATGTGTGTGACTACTATTGTGCTGCTGACAGCAGTAATTCGTCTGCTTGGGGTAGCCTGTTGTGTCTTTTGAAAACAGTCTAAAGACATATTCAAGACTAAAGCCTGACAACAACATGTAGTTCTTTTCAGTATGAGAGGGACAAATAAGTATCACACAGTGAACTGTACAGACAGGTAAAATCTGCACTTGGGTCCCAGCCTGACTCAGTTTTGCTGTGCAGCTGAATCCTGCCTGCCCTCCCTCAGTTCCTCACCCATGGATTAGGGCTGAAGGAAGAGCAGCATGACCATGCCTTGGCTACAGCAATATCTGAGGTCAAAGTTATGCTCTTACACATATTCATTGCTGTGATGAGAGGTAGGAGAGTGTGCACAGTGTCCCAAGAACCAGTTTCGTACATTGTTGCTAGAATTCTCACTTCTGGGCAGACTGGTCTCCCACCACCTACAAACAATGAAAATCTCCTGAAATAAGTTCCTTTCCTACCCAGGTCATGTGCTGTCCCTAGACCCAAGTAGTTTAAAGCCCAGACCCAAAAGGTTTAAAGATTACATAGACAAATAAGGCTTTGTGTGTTTTCTTCTGCCACAGCAACAGAGTAATAAAATAATTTTGATTAAGACCATAAGACTGAGCCTAACCATTCACCCACCACTGCCAAGCAAGTGCACCACTAAAACACATATTTAAGTGCCACATCTATACATCTTTTAAATACCTCCAGCACTGGTGACACCACACCTCCCTGAGGAGCCTGATCCAATGCTTGACAGCCCTTTCAGTGAAGAATATTTTCCTGATATCCCACATTACCCTCCCCTGGCACTTAGAGTGCATCTTGAGGGCATTTCCTCTTGATCCTGTCACTTGTCACCTGGGAGAAGAGACCAACCCCCACCTGGCTGCAGCCTCCTTTCAGGCAGTTGTAGAGAGTGATATGGTCTCCCCTGAGCCTCCTTTTCCCTAGGCTGCTCCTCATCAAATTTGTGTTCCAGACCCTTCACCAGCTCCCTTGCTCCTCCAGAGCACACACAGTGGACTGCTCCAGGACAGCTGCAAGGTGAGGAAAAGTAGCTCACCTTTAGCAGTCCCTTTCATGTACTTTGTGGGAGGAGTAGTTGATTTTGCCCCCCTCAGTGTACAAACATGCTGTCAAGGGACTAAAGACTGAAGCAAGAAGAGAGCACTCCAAAGGGTGTTCAACTCCAGCCTAATATTTCTTTTCACAATCAATTAGCTAATCCATTATTTCTAAAGCATGACAGCTCAGGCTTTTGCTATCATTACTTGTTAAATCAAGATAAGTGCCTGTTTTCTAGAGCATTGGAGAAGGCACTTCAATAATGGGTCCCAGATAGGCAGTAGTGCTGGAGAGAGCTCCAGGGTGAGATTAGAATAATCCTCATGTATCCTCTTAGTTTACTATCCTATTAAAAATGAGACTGGGACCAAGAGATTTTTTTTTTTTTAAGTCTCAGAGATTAACATGCTACAAAGAAGCTCTAAAATATTGAATATTTTTCTGCACTGCTAAAGATGATAATACAAGTTTCTGGAGAAGCATTAAAAAATAATAAGAAAGGGCCTGTGAATAAAGGAGATTCTGCCTGAAACTGAAAAGCAGCCAAGCTGGCAGCCAGAGTAAAGCATTTCTCTCAAATTTCTAATGAAGACTTGGATATGAGGCCTGGGAAAAGAACATCTGGGGTTGAGTGAGTAAGGAAATGTTTGAATTCTGCACATGCATGGTATTCAGTCACACTTTCCCTATTTCCTTGTCTGGAAGAGCAGTGTCTTTGGGAAGGGGTTGTTGGGGCATTGTCAAAGACACATAATGTCAATACAACACTAGACTATTTGTTCTTGTAATCACCTGCAAAATTGAATAAATTGTTTAAAATAAAACCAGCCATACAGGAATACTAAGTGGCAAGAGAGAGAGAATATTAAACTAGTCAGGCACAGGTAGGAGACACATGATAGATCTCACTGGAGAAATAGAAAATTAAGAGACCTTTTCACAGTGACGATCCAATTTACAAGAAGAAAGTGACCTTGAATTTATTACTTCTCTGACACGGAGACTTTGAAACTCTGGAGGAAAGACCTCTCGTTTTCTTGTCAAAATAGGTTTAAGATTTTTCCTCTCATCTCAATCCCAAAACCAAAACTAGAGTTTTGTGCCCACTCTCCTATTTCCCTGTAGCAGCATCACTAGGGCAAGGCTCAGGAGCAGCAGCAGGAAGCCAGGCACAGCTCTACAAATAGAACTTCAGGGCTGCATCACAGTTTACTCCTTTAATTTCAACAACATGAGCTTCTGGAGCAGCAGCTGACTGGTTGACCCAGCTTTTTTGCTTACTTAGATGGGCAACTCTGAAGAGCAAGAACATGGCATTGCATCTGCACACAGTACAAATAAGACTTTACAAGCACTGACAACTCTGCTGTGCCCCCACAAAGCAAATGCAAGTGCGGTTTTAGAAAAAGAAGTACAAGAACCTCTTTGGAGATTAGGGCAAACTAATGTTAAGTTGTAAGACCAGCAAAATTCAGCACAAATAGCTTGCTAACTAAAGCCCAAAATGTGACCCACTCATGTCCTTTAGTATTTACATGGAGAAAGATTTGCCTACTGGTTGTTTCACCTAGCAGAAATCACAAAAAAAAAAAAAAAAAAAAAAAAAAAAAAAATTTTAGTAGGGAGAGTAATTTTTTCCCCCAGAAACAGTGAATAAAGCCCTTCTGCATCCTAGATGTAATGCAATTGATAGAGAAAACACCAGAATTCAGTTTTATACAGCCTGTATGATACCTGTAGAACTGAAGAATAATCACAGGGTTTTACCTTAAATATATGCATTTTCCTTACTAGCTTAAAAAAGAAAATAGAGGCACAGAAAAAGAAATGCTCTAATAAAATGGTGCTTAGCTCAGAGCAGAATTGGAGGACAGAACAAATGGATGTCAGCAAGTTGGGAAAGCCTATTTACCCATTCTCTGATCTTGACCTTCGCTCAAAAGGGCAAGTGTAACCAAATGCTAGGGAAGGCCTTCCTGTAAATCTTCCCCAGGACGCAAAGACCAAAGCTATTACAAAATGCTTCACAACCTGACTAGGGAGAAGCCTAGGGTTATGAGCCAAATTTCTTCCCTCCCATGTTCAGGCAGGTTAAATGGAGCTAGGGACACATGCCATGGTGCAGTACCAGGGAGGACAGGCCAGCAGAGGCAGTGCACCTGGACAGTGCTCCAGGCTGAGAGGCAGCACAGGCCCCTGCAGCATTGCTCATCATCCTCTGCAACAGAGGAAAACCCTAAGAAACCCAACCAACACCAAGCCATCAGGCACTGCTTGTCTTGGCTGTTTGTGCTGATCGATGTAGTGCTGCTTGGTTTTGTTAAATAAGAAAAAGTGAAAAGAGCACCCTGCCTCTTGCAGCCATACGTGATTTGTCATTGCTAATTTTCTATAATGAACTGTAGCAAGTGAAACCAGTCTCTCTCCATTAATCCTGATGGGAAATGTTTCTTCTCTGTCTTCTCATCAAGTACCCCAAATTCCTTGAATGAATATATGCTATAGCTGTACCAAGCACCCTACTGTCCTTGGAACTTCTCTCTAGTCTTGTGAACTGAGGGCAGCAACACAGAGCAGCTCTTCCAGCATAATAATGCTCCCTGGTTATGACATGGGAAAAATAAGGCATCACCAGCTTTATTTCCTTCTGTGTGGGGTTTTTTTAATTATCTGGAACTAGAAATCTAGTATTGATTTGGTTTACTATAGTGGGGAGAAAAGGGGGGAAAAACAAACAAAACCCAATGAGCAATGTTGTGTTCTGAAGGAAAAGTAAATCACCTGGTTAATAGTCTCCTGTTCTGCAGCCTTAGTTCTTGGGCTTTAGGAAGTTCTTCCCACAAGATAGATTGAGGTCTACAGAACAGTTATTTAGGGATTTCTTTATTCACTTCCCCCATAAATTGGTAACAGAGCCTGCTTACCTTTTGCAAGACATATTAGTAAGCTTCAAGTTTTACCTCAAACTGTTAGTGGTCACTGGGAGTTGTTGTTTAGCTCTAGGGGTTGAATAGAAGAAAATATTCCTAATTCCTGTACACAGACAGTCTAAACTGACCAAACTAACAAAAGTGTCTGATGTCTTATGGTCAGGAGCTCCCAGAGTGCTTATCCTTTTCTCCAGTCAGTCCACTCTGAGGTAAACACTCAGGCAAACACATGTGCTCCACATTCTTCCCTCTAACACCTTTAACATATGGTTTATGCACGTCCTTAGTGGTGCACTGATTTGAAAGAAAGGAGCAAACTTCATGCTGGAATTCAAGGCTTTTTCCCCACTGCTGGTAGTCATCTTTTCATTTCAGCTTTCCTCTTTGATCTTCCTGCACAGCATCCTGCCTCTGCCATGGGCTGGCACATCATCTCAGGGACACGGGTGGTGGTGGCAGTGCTCACCCCTGCACTCGGCACATGTGCAGGGGCACACCCCCCTCCTCGCATGCATCCTCCATCCCAGAGCATAAACAGAGCCCAGATGCTTTACCCTCTCTCCTTTGGGTCAAAGCCTGCCAAAAGCCTGATGCTCAGGGGAGGCAGGCATGCTTGTCAGGGAGTGAGGATCCCCAGGGCTCAGGTCAGAGAGAGCTGTTTTCATCCAAGCCTTGCGCACATCTGCTTCTTGAGAGGCTGAGGCCAGCCAGGCAGAGAGCAGAGCCATTTGTCTCTAACACCCACACCAAAAGTGTCTACTAGTCTTCTCCCTATCACTGCAAAAAGCACTGGCAGAACACCACCAGACAGGCAAGAAAGTTCAGTTCCACTGGTAGAAGGCAAAAGGTACATTTTGGCAGGCAGGGGCTTGCCCCAGCAGCTCCCTCGGAGGAGTTAATCTCATCACAGAACCACAGTAAGAGCTACAGGACCCTGTCAGCCCCACACATGCCTGAACTGGAAGCCCAGGATCTCACAGGGGATTATCAGCTACAGCAGTACATTCACACACCTTCCTTCCCATCTTTGCAGAGGTAAAGCAAACTCATCTGCCTGGAGATACAACAAAAGCAAATTCAAAAGTCAAGGGTAGCCTGGATCTCCACCTGACCCTACTAAAGCTGGGCTGTGTGGGCACGGGCTTTCAGCACTGTATCAGCCTCTGCTGGAGTTAACACATCAGTCCTGGGTGATTACTGTGAAGCTCAGTTAGTGATCATTAAAGGCTTTAGAGATAGAGGAGAGATGAACCTCTCATGCCTTATAGGTGACTCCAAACTATCCCCAAATTAGCAATTAGAAGTGTTACCCAGTGCTGAAGGTAGATGAAAGGGCAGAGGTCCTGGTCCCTTAGGGCTTTTAAGCACATCAGTGATTTTGAGAATGTCTGAGTCTCCAGTAAATTTTACCAATGCCCTTAAAATAAAAACATTGTATGCTGTCAAGGCTGTGCAAGGTGAACTTTCTGGTGATTTTTGCTTCACTCATGCTAAGATGAAACCCACATGCCTCTGATTTTTGTGAACTCACCACTCACCAGTCAAGAGTAAGGTCTCCTGTCCAGTCTGTGGGTATCCTCTAGGCAAGGATGTACTGTGCATCAAGCACAGGATGTTCACACCCTTTCTTTCATGTATGTCTCTGACTTTGCTTACCAGGTTGGTTTTGAAAACACCTCCAGTGCTTCAGTGAGGCTGGGGGTAATTAAAGAGGCATCATGGTCCTCTGCAGTTAGGCAGGGCTTTGCATAACCCTGGATTGATGTAGAGGAAATAAAAGCTGTAGACATCTCCATGAAGCATTTGGCATAGGAAATGGCAAAATCCGTGCAACTACACAGACTGCAAAAGTCAGCACCCACTAGAAGACTGGCCTTCCCTTGTGGCTTGGTGACAAGATTTCAACAATATGCCCTTGTAAATATCAGTGGACCACTGAGTGCTGCTTAATTCTCACCCATATTGAATACATTGCCCCAGCAACTCCCAGCCAGTGACCAAGAAGTTATATCAAGAGTCACCAAAAGGTGAAAAAACTTCTCTGTGGAATTTGGGGGTAAAAGTAGGACTTGGCAACTTTTACTATGCCCCACATGGAAGAGCAGTGTTGTTCTGCATCTGGGAGGGAATGAGTTTCAATAAGAGCCCCTAACATGGATGCATCCAGCAAGCATCCCCTTTCCCCCAGCCTCAGCTACTCCCTCAAGGGTCTGATACTGAATTTCAGTTGCTCTTTCTACCTTCTGATGCCCTCTGAAGACCTTGCCTCCTCCAGGATTCCCCTTTCCCCTATACCGCCTTCTCTAGGAAAGAACAAAGTATAAGAACTTAAACAAACAGTGGTCAAAAGGAGAGCTTCTCCTGCACTTAAAAATAAGCATTCCCTCCATCTCTAGGCTAAACACTGGGTCTTGAACCAAACCCCACCTGCCCTTCCAGGCATCATTTGCAATCTGACAACTTTGAAACATAAGCAATAGCTGAATCTGAGGAAGTGGGGGAGGGACATGACTAGAAGATCTCCAGAGGTCCCTTTCAACTGCAACCATTCTGTGATAAGAGAGGGGGAAAAAAAAATCCCAGAAAGCAAACTGCACTACTTTGTTGAGGTTGAGATCTGCCAAGTGTTCCCTGCCACTTCTAATCACAAGTCAAAGTAATCCTTTAAGAGGTTTTGCTTGAGGGAGCATTAAAGTGTGCAGGATCATGTAGAGTTCTCCAAGGAGAGTCACAGAGTGATACCAGGAAAAAAATGCAGGCAAGAGGCACACCACTGACACGGCTCCAACGTTCTGCTATTAAAATGCTAGAGAAACCCGAGATTAGACAGACATCGACACAGGTTTCTTGTAACAGCAGCCAGTGAGTGCATTCACTTCTAAATTGCATCTTCATGAGTGGCACTGACCCAAATATAAGGTTTAAGCCCAAGTAACAATTTGCAATTTACTTTTGGAGTAACAGCTGATCTGTTTAAGGGAAGCTTGACCTGAGGTGACAAGAAAATAGAGTTCTAGTGTCTGCAACTACATCCCTACAGCATCTGAGCTCTGCTTAGGATCCTTATGTGCCTTTACCCTTTGAAACTGGTATATGATGGTCCTCTCTAAGTTCATCTCTTTGGTACTCATAAAAGAGCAAGAATAATGATATTTGACCCAGAAACTCTGCACCAGAAGGTAGGCATTGCAGCAGTAAAGTAAAAGCCTGGATCTTTATGCTCAGGGACTTCAGCATTTCAAGATAGCAGCAACAACACAATTGGACTCGCTAAAAAAATTCTACCTAAGTTGTTTTTATTTTTTTTATATATATTTAATCCAAAACAACATTGTGAACATTTTCCCCCCAAATGAAACTTCACAGGTTCATTGACCAAGATAAAAACCTGTGTCCAAGTGCGGAGAGAATCCAAAAAACAATGCCTCCCTACCATTTGCCTGCTCTGCACAGGGATGTCCTGCTCAGAGTTTCCTCTACCTATTGCCCATTTCTATTCTGCATCCAACATTGGAGGCCCCCTTTACATTCTTATCCTCTCTACTAGTTGGTAAAATGAGTGGTATACACTTGCCAAGAAGCAATCCAGTCCAAGACAGCAGAGAAACCTTCTAAGCCACCCACTCAAGGGCAGGAGTAGGGAGTTTGCCATTCCCACCACTGTGTCTCAGCTTCACACAGAGAGGGATGGAGGGACTGTCTCACCAATGACTCACCAAAACCAAGAAAAGTGAATGTAGTGATTAGTAAACCTCAGTTCATTGGCAGATATACCACATTTCATGCAGCAGTCAGGGAAGAGATTGTCTAGATGAGGGCAAGATAATCAGGAATGGTTGGCAGACTGCAATTCCCTCTTTGTAGGGCACAATATCCAACCCACAGGGCCATTTCCTCCTTCCCTACCTCGAAGACCTTTGAAACTACTAGTTCCTATCCGCATATAAAAGACCCTGTTTTCATCATGACATGGGCTAATTAACTTATTCTGACACAGCAATTAGCTGGTAAAAGTAGGTCTACATTTTCATACTTAACATAAATGCTGTAGTTTTTGCTCAGTGTCATGGAAGCTTTTGAGTGTGGCCGGGCAGCCTTGCTGCACTGCACTGCTCCATGATACCAAAGAGTGGCTGTGCACAAAGTGACAGGATGCTCCATGTCAGCAGGTGCAAGGGGACACAGTAGGACTAGGGAAAAGTCCACACCTGCCTTAGAACTCCCTCCACCAGTGAATCTCTAATATCTTGTTGAGCCAAGTCCTGCTTCAACACAGACGTGTTTTGTATGAAAGCTCTGGCACATCCCTATCTGTGTCAGACAATGCTTAGCCAGTTTTAAAGTAGCTCTGTGATTCTAGGAGCCTGTTTTGACCACAGCCATGTCACAGCAGGTGGTGCCAAACAGTCTGCAGAGAAGGAATAACAGCTCTATTGAGCCCCACTGAACCAGGGAACAGGATACACATCCCCAGGAGTGCTGGCAAAGCAGCACTTCACATGCCATTTTGAACCACACATAGCAGCTTACTCTGCAAGTGTGACTGGGTTTTAAAGCTCAAATGCTCTACACAACATGATATTTCTCCTCACCTTCCCCCCGCATTCTCCACCCTCGGGGCCATATTTCCCTTTTCTCCATTTCCAACTTGGAGACTTCTGATGAAGTTTTAGTAACTCTCTTGCTCCTCATGAGCAGTAGGTAAGTAATATTGAGGAACAACCAGTATCTTCAGCCCAGAGCATATGCACTATGTGACTGAGACAAAGAGAATATTCCATTTATTTTTATTTCTAAACTTTGTGAGGGTAAGGAACACTGACTTTCTCGGAAAAAGCCAAAGACAGCTGTCCCTTTCTAACACCCATCAGTCCACACACTCTGAACTAGGTCCTGCCGTGGGTTGTGTTGAGAAGGGCAGGGCTGATTCTCTGCACCCCTCTGCTGGGTGTCTGACAGGTGAATCAGTCTAGGTAGATCTCTCTCTTGCCTCCTCCCATACCTCTCGCTAGTGGTACTGAATCCCAGTGCCACCAAAATTAATGACAATTTACAGGCACTGCTGTCTGGGACAAAGGTTGGCCATGCTCTGGATCAGTTCCTGGATTTTGGTCTGAAATAAGAGTCTGGGCAGGGTACTGGGAGGGGTACTGAAATCATCCATGTTTAGCAGAGGAACACATGAAGTGTGCTGAGAGAAATCCTGTTGTTATAGGCCATTATGAAGATGCCACCATCTCATAGCAGATGGCAGCATCACATGCTGCAGCATTTTTTAAGTGCTTTATATGCCAGGAAACAGTCACATCAGCTTAGCAGTTCACAAGCACACTGAAGTTCAGAAATTCATTTACTGCTGTTTTAACTCTTCCCAAATGGCACTTGTGAGCCCTGCTGCCCCTCCAGTACTATATGGCTATTTCCCTGCCCCCAGTAAATGGAAGATGCATTTTATGTGTTCTTTTCCCCCAGTGTGAGTTCCTAGAAACACATGATTGTTCAGAAAGACTCTTCAGGTTTACTCCCTGGCAGAGCTTGGTTTTGTACATCTTTAAGGAAAATGATTTGACTAGATCCAAGGTCCAACAAGTAATGGTTACAGAACCCACAGAAGAGCGACCTTCACTAGTGGGCTGCCAACAACATTAGTAATGCAAACTCTGTAATACAAAAAAGGGTGCAGTCAAATACTGAGCTGGTGTTATCAGCTGAAGTTGTTCCATTGCTGCTCTCCATTAAGCCTGAACTGTTGAGTACCAGACGTGTTAGATAGTCACTTCACAAACCCCTTCAGCATCCTCAGTTTCAGGAGGCATGAAGAGTGGTCAATATCTTAGTGAAAGGGTCAGTTATTTAACCCATGTCATTATGCCTTGATGTTGATAATTTTCAAATTTATCTTTCCACCCATTTAATGTGTAAGGTGTTATAACTTAGCCACAACCTCTTGTTGCAGGTGGATATGTAAGTAGTCACACTCTTCAACAGATTCTTTAGAAAATATTACTGTTCCATGAGCTTTTGAAAGTGTTCCCTCTGTCCCAGAAGAGACATTAGCAAGTTAAAATAATTCTCAAATAAATTGTTACTGTCAGAGATATCTGAGCAATTACCAAAGTCAAGAGGGAGAGCTGGGATTCAAGCAGTGGAATGCCAGTGAGCAGCCTGAGCTGAGCCATCTCCTGTGGGGACCGAGAACCTGAAATCACAGTGTTAAGACAGAAAATCAAGAATGTTAGAAGTCAAACAGATGAAGTGGACTGAGTTTAATCCCAAAGGTGAACAATGTAAAGTGTGATCAGTGATTTTTGTTAAGATTGCTTGCATTTGCAAGACCAACACCACAGTAAGAAAATAAGAACATGTAATTTCCTCGGGTATATTTAAATAAGTCTCTGATTATGCTGTGCCTTAAAGTGAGTTCAAAGGGTGGTAAAGTTTTCCTGGCTCCTAAATGTACAATTGAAGCTCCACTCCCTAAAAGATAAATTATCACCTGTCAACCGGAACACAGACTGAGGAAGGGCAGCAGCACCTTACTAGAAAGGTCCTCCTGGGGTTAAGAAAAAAAGCCACATGACATGTACTAGCACATCATAAAGCACTACCTGATAGTTCTGTATTTCTTTAGCCCAAAATGGCCAGGTCCCATGGGCTACAAATTCATGGATTAGTATAATCCATACAAATGTAATTACAGATCTCTATGGCTCTCAGCAAGCTCTGCATACTGGCTGTGTGCAGGACTATGAGTACTTCTCTAATCTCATTTTCTGATTTTCTTTCCTCCCCAAAAGAAAATCAAGTCTTCCTTTTTCCAGACTAAAGTTTGAGGCTTTTGATCTCTCAGGATTGAAGACTCTGTTGCCTACCACAGAAGCTTATTTTTCTAATCTCTTCCTCCATATCCCTTTTAGTCTCTATGGACACAAGAAAATATTCAGGACAGACATCAGGGAATGAGGTCTGTGACATCAGTCAGATTTTAACTGCAGAGAACAGACTTAGCACAGACACTGGTCTGAGTGCCAGGTGTGGACGTACCTGACAAGACCTGGACATTGGGATTGCTGCTGTAACACAGGTGTTTGTAGCTGGCCCGTGCCAGCAGGATGTACAGAGCACAAGGACCAACTCTTTGCCCTGCCCTCCTGTCTCAAATGCCTTGTGCAGGGGCTGGGCTGGCCCAAGGCACTGCAAGCATGGGGGCACAAACACAGAGGAATGAGCATCACCCTTCTCTTCTGCAGTCAGAGAATAAAGGGGCTGCTTTTCAAGAAGGAAGCGATCTCCCTGGAAGGCACCATGATCTGAGACACATTCCAGTGCCCAGCCCAAGAGGAGGAAAAGCTTGTTTTACACCTGCCTCTGGCCTTCCACACAACTAGTTCAGATAGCTAAAATTTAGGTAGGATTTTAGGTAGGGTTTTTGGGTGCCACAGCTAAACCAGAATCTTTCTTGTCAGACCTGTGACCTGCCTCTAGAACACCCATGAGGTCCACAATTTTTGTATTTTCTCCACCAAATTTGCTTCAGTTCCTCCACTTGAGGCCTGGCCCTGTATTCAGATATTCCCAGTGATGAAGAAGATCACAGCGCTCTGTGATGCTACTGAGGAAGAGCACTGATTAAATTGGCAGCTCAGCCCAGCTCTGGTGCCCAGTTATTCTGGGAATGCAGAGGAGGAAGGCAAGCTCCAAGGCCAGTTGAGCATCTCTCTTATCCAGCATCTCTGCAGGAAGCCCATGGAGGCCACGCAGGTAACGAGTGCCAGCTCAGCCCAGAGGCTGCTCCAGGAACAGGCAATTAAAAAGCAGCCACCAGGGCAGCCTGTCACCCGCGTCACTCTCCCAGATGTCATGTGGGGATGTGAATGCCAAAAAAGGATGCCCTTTTTGACAGCCCCAGGTCTCAGCACTCCACAGTGGATGGGCAGCTAGAGCAGCTCCCTCTCACACAGACAACATACTCCATCCCCACACTGCTGGGACACCTATAAGGGGCAGAGGCAGAGCTTGCTTTCTCTGACCTATTACATTAATGGCCCCTGAGATGGAGACAGACAAGAACTATGCCAGTTAATAGCACTTGTAATGAGGGAAAGAAACAATTCTTTTTCCAGTTGAGATCGATAACAAGGCTCCCATGGGTACCAATGGGAAGCAGATTAGGACTGTTACAGGAAATTAAGATGCACACAGAAGAGTGTAGAAGGAACCCTGGAGTTTCAAAATTCTTGTAGCCTGATGAGAAATTATTCACTTATTTTCCCAGGTGTACTTTAAGAGAAGAGGCACATTTGGCCATGTGGAAGAAATGCTGCGCCATTCACTGCTTATGGGTAATCTGCTCATCTTTAAAGCTGTTCCCATACTCCAACAGATGTAAATGCAGCTATCATTCTCACCTTCCTCTCCAGGTAATGTAGGCCTCACTTCCAGTGCACTTCACTTGGAAAACAAGTAGGGACCCAGTATTACCAGTGTATTACCTTGCCTTATTACCAGGGTACCAGATGCAGTGTGTTCCTTTAGCACAGACTCAGCTCAGAGGTGGGAGAGCTGTGCTGGCATCTGAACCACAGCAACAGCTCTGTTGCACAGATGCCAGTAGCCCTAAAAACCCAGCTCAAACAGGGCTCAAGGCACGCTGGAGAAGAACAAAACTTTTTCTGAACAGAAAACATTTTCTGCAGGCAGAAAAGTCTTAATTTCAACAGCCATGTAATGGTTGTCCTGTGCAGGGCTAAGAGTTGTGGTTTTGGGTCCTTTAATGATTCTGTGATATGCTCCCAGCTGGTTAGAGCTTATCCCTTCCTAGTCTATACTAGCATCTCCAGTCTGGAGTCAGAGCTTCACCTCTCACATGATGAATCATATCTCCCAGCAAGTCTCAATGGCCATGAAAGCAAAATCACTGCCAGCCTGACTTGTCCTCTGCTTTCAGCCCAGTCAGCAGCAGAGACAGCATTCCCTGCTCAGGGCCAGTTCTCTCCCAGCCCATGTGCTCAGGGCCTGCTCACCCTCCCCTCACATGCAGGCAGCCTCTGCCATGCCAATTAGCATCATTTGTGATTTTTCTTCCTGATAAGAACAGAAGCATTTGGGACAGAAACCAAACAGCCTGCCTGACTTCACTGAACAGCCAGGTCCCAAACAGCTGATGCTGCATTATCAGCAAGGACCACATCTGAGTACTGGCTCATTAGTTATCTCTCCTCTGGCCATTTAGAGCAAAATGAACAGAAAATGTTCATGGTCTCTGAAGAATTGCTCCTTTCCAAATTCATAGCTCACCTCTGTTTTCCAACACCTGAAAAACATTTTCTTTCTCCAGGTAGCTATAGGTTAGGACAAGCACATAGTTCAGTTTAAGCCATAAGAGTGTAGTTTACCATGGTAATGAGCTGAACATTTCTGCCTGACAGCCCAGTGAAGCAGGTGGCATTTACAGACCCAGAAGACCAGAGTACAGTGCCACTCCAGGCTGCTATCACCTCCCAAATTGCGCATGGACAAAAAAACCCCACAGATCAGAACTTACCCAGATACCAGCATTTCAAGTGAATAAACAGGACTGTCTTTGTCCTCCACGGCAGCTCCTTACTGTCTGCACCCTTGGCTGCCAAATGTAATGGCATAACCAGGGCACTGGAGTAAAGACTTTATTTATCTTTTATTTGTAGGAATCCACAGATAAAGCAGAATAGAAAAAAATACTGCTCCCCTCCCAAACAGCAGTAAAACCCTGTGATTAGACTTCTCTGAAGAGCTGCATCTCACTAGCGTTTGAGATTCTATCCCAATAAGAATACAATGGCTGTGTTTCTCCTATATTATCTCATTCTGTTTGTCTTGCAGGAGCTGAAGAGGCTCTACTGATCTTGAGGAGTCCTCAAGCTTCTCACTGGTTTCTAAGGAAGCTGCAGGTGCTATAAGCTGTGGGGATGAGGATCCTTTAGGTCAGGTGCTTGCATACATAATTTGAGTCAAGTTTGTTCCATTTAGCAACAGCTCGGATTGAGGCTCAGGAAGTCAGCTGTGAGGGGTTGAACAAAATGACTGCAAAGCAGAAAAAGGCTTGGCAGTCCCAGGAAGAGCCATGTCCCAGAAGGCCTGGGAACAAGCAGAGTCAAGAGCAGTGCAAGGTTGTGCTTTTGACCATCCAGTGTTACACTGGAAACAGCTTCATTTTAAAGAACTAGTTCATAGAAGATACTCAATGAATTAGTGATGGCAAAATCCTGCAAGTGCCTCCAACTTTTTAATCTGACTTTGAGTCCTTTCAGTTTGATTTCTCAGGTATTGTTGCACTTCCTTGAAGTGCCTGGAGAAGAACTTCAATTACACACTCTTGTTGCCTCTCAAAAGTCAGCTCAAGAGTTGTCTCCTGTATTTTCTCTTTTATTTTAGTTATGGTGAAAAGACATCTTTCAGAGTTATTTTTGAAATGCTGACATAAAAGCCCATCTAAGATTAGCAAAGTACATGCTTGCTATACAGCTTTAAGGACTCCAGCAAGCTTCTCCCTTATTTAGCTGCTATATTCAACTCTAACACCGCACACTCTGTCTTACTCTTACAGACACCAGGAGCAGATGGAGAACAGAGAACAGAAAGGATGCAGGGGATACCCAATTCTTTACCATACAGAACAGTAGTAAGTTTCAAGTGAGAGCTCTCATCTGTCTCAAACATACACCATAACTGCAGCTGGTGAGGGAGGAAAAATGAGCGTTTGTAGCATACAGGTCAGAGGCAATATGGCCCTCTTGGCCCTCCTTCGTTTTGGCTCAGCCACAGAACATCTGCAACAAATTAATTTCCCTTGGTGTGTTGCAGCCCCCTTGCTGCACGCAGGCAGTGTGTTCAGCATCTGCTGCCTTTCCTCACAAGTTCATGGTGTACTTTCAGCCAGTTGTCACAGCACCTATGACTGCGGGCTTTCAAAGTCTTTCACAACTGTGTACAAGATGGATCTTCAATCCCAAAGCTGACACAAGACCTCTGTGTTAAATTTCATACACTGTCCAGATGAGAAATTGAACTTGGCTCTTCCTACAAGGTAAGCTAGGTACAGAACTTCAAAGGACTCACGTCCCATCAAAAGCCATAACTTTACATCTTCCAAAGGAGATTGGATGGGCAAGTCCCTACTTTGGAATGCTTTTATAGGAAAACTTTGGAATGCTTTTTATTTTGAACATTTATACTCTTCCCTACCATTCCAAACCCAAGGTAGCATGTAAACAATTTCATTGTACTACACATTTTTACTGCCACAGAGCAGCAGCTGTAAGTTATGAAGGAACAATTGTTTTGAAATTGCTCACCAGAAACCCATCAAGAGCAGTATTGTGTAAAGATTGGAGTTTTTTTCTCAGAAGAATTTATAGCTTAAAGCATCTATTTCAGAAAGGGTGTCAACTTTTGAAGATCCTTTCTCATACATGGTGCAAAGCTCTGAAGAGCGTGATGTAAACAGGAAGAGGATGCAAGGTCTATAAACGCAGAACTGCCAGAGATTGACGTGAGCTACAGCAAGTCAACAACTTTTCATCCCTTAAATTCCTACTTCTCAAAGCTTCCTGCTAGACAGACCCTTCCTCCTTTGTTAGCACCTCCTGTTCAGTTTCCTTTGCCACCAGCTCAGAGGAACACCCTGCAAACATACCTCAGTTGGGAATTAACTCATCCAGCACTGTGTGCCAGAGAGAGGAGATTTCTCTTTCCAGGATGGGGGACACAGTTCTGCATATTAATATGCCATCATTGCTGGGAGGTGGCTAAGGAGCCTTGAAGGCAGGAAAGTAACTAGTGAAGGGTGGGGGAAAAGAAGCCAAAAACTAAACCTGGAGTGCTCACTTGCCAATAGGCTGTGGTGGCATGCAGCATCCCTCTGGAGAGCAGGGCTACAAGGCCAAACCCATGGGCAGGAAGAGCTGCCTCCAAAACCTGACCTCACACTGAACCAGCTGATTCTCTGGGGAATTACACTAGCTGACCCTGATAACCCACCTGCTAGGATACCTTTGGTGTGGTCCCATTCTCAGCTGGGTTTGGGCCCAAAGCTCAGCAATGCCACCCCCTGGCTGCTGAGGCAGAACATGCCCTTCCCTCTGCTTTTGTCCAAGTTTCAGTTTTCACCAATGGGAATTGCTGCTGTGGAGCACCACAGTTTGCTCAAGGCTGTGGTTACAGGACACCAGTAGAGCTTATGTTTTTTTCATTTACTTAGCCTGAAATAAATGAACAATCCTGGACAGGAAATCCCAAACATTAAGAAAAGGGTCTGGGATAGCTCTCATGGGTTTTCCTCTATTATACACATTGAATCCCTCTATTATATATGTGGAGAATTGTACTGCCCCTTTAGCACGTGAAGCGTCTCAGATCTCGCAGTTAAAATCTCTCTGCTCTCTAAATGCTTCCTCCACACACTTTCTTTTCCTGGCTGTTTCTCCAGTACGACTCTGCATAACTTGGAGTTTCATTCTCACCCAGTAGTTCACAGTAGGAAAAGGTAGAAAACTCTGAAAGATAAGAAGAAGAGAGGCTTCATGCTCCTTTGGCAGAACTAGCAGGCCAAGAGGTGATCCTGTGCACATGTTGTGCTCTTATAACTGCAGAGCAGCTCATGGTGAGCAAGAAGAAATATACAACAAATAATCAATACTAAGAGATACATCACCAGTAGTATTGCCATTTACAAGGTGTGTGCATCTGACACTTTGTACAAAGAGGCAGCAGACAGCATTTCGAATTTCACTGGTAATACAGATATGAATTGGCCTAGCTTTAATGACCTTTATCTGTTATCTGATGCTTCAGCTTGGTTCAGCAAAGGCTACAACAAACAAATTGACAAATGTTGCGTTCTGTACCCATCTTAGCTATGCACTAGGAATTGCTATGCGAGGGGTAGCTAGCAAGGCTAAATTCCAAGTGAGGGGAAAAGCCAAACCTTGGAGTAATACTGCAAGCAACGGAGCTTTCTATGAAATAGCTAAGCACTGAGGCACAGGATCTGTTTGCAGGCTTATTGAATGCCAGTGCCTGCTGGAACCAACCTGTATGCACAGGACTGTTCCCTTCTTGACTGTGGCAATTCAGCAGGAGCCAGATCACACCCTGCCCCAGCCTGTGCTGCTGCCAGCTCTCCCCAGGAAGTGCAGGAACATGTTGAGAAGATACAGGAGAGGCTTGGACAGTGGCAGGGACATGCTCCAAGTGCCAACTCAGCCCTGCTGCTCCCTGTTACTCATTGCCCTTCCATAAAGCTTTCTGCCCTGCTGGTAGTCACTGCTCTCACCCAGCAGAGAGAGAAAAATTCTTAGGTTTGAGGGAGCTGATGGCATTCCCCTTCTTCACTGACAAGAGTACCTAGGTGCAGGCTCCTACAAATTTCTTTGATGAACTTGGATGGGGGAATTGGTGTTGACAGAATAAGAGCCATCAGCCAAAACAAAGTTCAGTTTGGATCAAGGCTGAGCTGCCTTTCAAGCCTGACTAACCACAAATATGAACAACAAAGCCTTTTCTTCCTGTGCACCTTCTACCTCCCCTTGGATCACGCAAAAGCAGAGGGTGGATGTAAACGTGGGGCCATCTTTGACTTATTCTGTTCTTGAACTGGAGCCAGAAAGCACTGGAAACAGATGTTTTTAGGGGGATATTTTTTCCTGGAAGTTTCCCATCTTCCCAGAGACACTCCTTACCTGAAATACTGCCAGAACTTAGAGAATATTGTCATTAGAGCTGTGCAGGAAATATACTTCATACCCTATTAAATGAAACCTTCCTTCTCTACCCCGGTGAGGAAATTATGCTTTGTTAGTCTTCTTACACAAGGAAAGGAAAGCAAAACAAAGCAACAAAAAACCCCATCAATTCAGAAACCACCTGTGTTTTTCACCAGCTAGTGGGCAAGCAATTACACAGAATATGCAGAGTTGGAAGGGACCCACAAGGATCACCAATTTCAACCCCTTGTCCTGCACAGGACCATCCCAAGTGTCACACCTTGCTTGGAGAGCAAGTTCAGACTCTTGATCTCCCCAGGTCAGAGAAGCTTTAATCTTGTTTTACATCCCTAATAATCACATGGGTCTCTGGGCTGCTGATATGTCACTAATGATATTTTCAGGACATTTGGATGACATGAAATTCTTTGCAGGATGGCAACCTGCCTGAAGCCTGACCTCTGCTATAGAGTTGGGATAAGGAAGTTCACAGAGTACTTCTTGCAGAGTCGTGGAAACTGCCAAAACAAAACCCAAAGAGCTTTCGATGGTGTTGACAGACAACTCCAGATTGTTATCCAGGACACCATTTACGAGCAAAGTGCAAGAGATCACCAGACATATGCAAAATACGCTGCAACTTCTGAGGAAAAAACTACCAGAGTCAGGTAAGAAAAGTGCCCCAGCCTGTTATTCCCACTGTATTTCAGTCAAATGTATTCATCTTGCTTATGAAACTTGAGAGGGAGTTTCCCACCATACAAATGCAGGGGTTCTTCCAGCTCATGCCTGGCCTTGTAAGCTGGGAGAGGTGAACTCCTCGGGCAGGACAAAACCAGTTTGGCAGCTTTGCATAGGGAAATGCTTATACTGATAGGCAGGAGCTGCCTATCAGCTGCCAGCAAAGGCAGACACCCAAGTTGTACAGCTGTTATAGGCAAGGTGTTTCAGAAAGACTTTGAAAACTGCTGACCTAAAAGATCTCTGGAAACTCTCTGTCATACTGCTTTGAAGTTGTACAGGAAGTCTGATAAGGCAAAACTTTACTTCCCTGTGTGCTCTCTCCACCCCTCTTTACTCACATGAGGGGAATGTCAGGAATAACTGGTGCAAGAAATTCTGTACATGGTCCAATATAACACTCCAGTAATTGCCAATTTTGCCTTACACTTTTTTTTTTCCCCTTGGGAATAGCATTGAAGTTAACAGTGCATATTTCAAAGCACGCAATGCTCCAGTACAAGCAGGTTAACTTTGGGCAGAGAAAGAAATACCTTAGTGTTATGCATAGCCAGATCTCAAGAACAGATTTAACTCCTTAGTCCAAGAATAGGAAAAAGAAACCCAAAACCCCTATTCTCAGTGTCTTTAACCAGGCTGTGAAGCATAAAGGCCTTTTACACTGAAGTTGTCATACAGGCAGTTATAAGTGGCAACAGATTTGTCCTAAGGATCACAAACAAGAAATTCATTTTGCCTGATCTAGATTGAAGCAGATTAGTGTCAAAATACCACAGCAAGATCTCAAACTACAGACTATCCTTTCCATTACAAAAACCAGAATAAATTTTCACATGCTGACACAGAAAGGTTCTTTTATACAACTTCCATGGATGCAACTAAGAAACCCCAAAATTAAACCAAACCTTAGTGCATCCTTGTCTGTTAACGAATGTATAAATCAGGTTGTCACAGGTATCTATTATCTCTACCTTAAAACAATAGAAATGTGACATTGTATGATTTTTGAGGGGGCACATCTAACCACAGACCTTATTTTTGATTGGCAATACTAATGTGACTTTAGAGAAGTTGAAGGCAGTTCTGCATAAAACTTGAATAACTCTTGATAGAACCTGCAAAATCCTAATTAGCATATGCCCAGCAGAGAAAAAACATTTTCAAATGAGCAAGTTGAGGTTGGGTTTTTTTCGACCATCTTTAAAGAGGTTGAAAAAACAATTGTATTTTTGTTGATTGTTCACAGGACCATTTACTAGAGGTCATTAAAACGTGAGTGCCCACAATATGCCTGAGCCTTGACTACTTTCTTTCTGTCAGTTGCTCCTACATGGAAACGCTTTGTGCTCATTTCAGACCGTGGAGAAAAAAAGAAAAAAATATTATGGCTTTAATAAAGGGAGGGGAAAAAAAAAAGTCCCGGATCCATGGCCTTGTGGTGAAAGTTTCCAGAGGTTCCAAAACCTGACAAATTCAATTATCTTGATATCACAGACACTCAACCTGCCTGAAAAACTAGTGTTTTAAACAGAATACTGGAAGATAAGCTGGAATTCAAAACCAAATTCAGGTTGCCCTGATCAACCTTCCTGGTCACCATTTGCATTGCTAGAAATATGAAGCCAGAAATTTTGTTAAGCAGCTGCTTGAGGATCAGGCTTCATCACCAAATGCTCACCTGATGCCCATTATCATTTCTATAAGTCAGGAGAGTCAGTATCCCTCCCTGCCCACCCCAACCTGCCACACCTGGAGTACACATTTCCCTCACAAGCCAACCAGCTATAACAACCTCTTGAGGGGTTTTTATTTTTAAGATAGACTTCTCTAGACCAATCTCTTTCTCTCCTTACCCCCTCTCTGGTAAAGGGGGTTAGGATCTGGGTAGGCTAATTCTTTTGTTCAAGGCTTGTAGAGCATGGTCTGGTTAAAGGCTGGAGCAGATGGTGAAAATGCATTATGGGGACAGTAGCAAACACAGGATGGGATGCACCCAAGATCAACACAGAGCGGACATCAATAGCAGCAATGGGGCATCATTTATCCTGGTAGAAGACAAGACATGGCTACCTTGAGGGACTGTTTAAATCTTACTGCATCTTTCCAACAAGAACCCTGCAGTTTTGGCTATGGAGCAACTCCACTTCCTTTCCTTCAACATGGCTGGTTTGGCATCGAGCTGGGCAAGGTACTTTATTGCCCATGTAGCTCTTTATACAGTGAAATTAGCAGACTCACACGGAACTAGGGAACCAAAGAAATAAATGTTCTTAAAACTCGGGCTAAAAAATGGCATGAAGCAAAATTGTCTAGATAAAGACTACCGGATGAAAATCAGGGGCAGAGCAGGAATGAGGAGTTACCCTGGCCATCACATGCTGCTAATTCCTCTGGGTGGTTCTGACCCCCTCTTGCAAAAAGAATGAACAAAAGCAGTTTTCCTTTGAATGCCAATCAGGTTCTTTACCAGATACTCTTAAATCTAACTTTAAACCCTGATTGCTGCAATTCTGCCACATTAAAGCGATTCTGTGAAATAACACTGATTTATTCACAATGCACTATTTAGCAGCCAGAGCATCAGAGCAATACAGTTATGTTTTGATTTCAATTCAATTGCCAACAGAGTAGAAGCCACAGCACAAAGCTGAGATACGCACAGCACAGCTGTGATAGTGGTCACACCCCAGCAGCTCTCTGCCTCTCCTTCCCCAGTCTAAAGTCTTTTTGGAAATGCCCCTCTGGAGCATGGCCATGGGCTAATACAGAGGGGCTCACACCATTTACACAGGCAGACCCCCAAGAATGAGGGGGAATTTTTACTGAGAAACAGATTGAGATCCCTCTTCACCCATAGAGAAAGAGCTGGTTTCTTGAAGCAGCACCATCTGGAGAGGTTGTAGGAGCTGGGGTTTGAGGAAAGGGAAATACTGTGTCCCAGGAGGACACAGCCTTTTCACATGAAAGAGATCTAAAAGCTGAAATTAAAAAGTAGTTCAAAAGGAGCAATTCCCTTTTCAGAGGGGAAATGAGAAGTCACCTCAGGCCAAAGTAAGAACAGCTCTTCCAGCAGACTTATTTCAGCATAGCTAGGAACAGTCCCTCCTAGCAAAAGGGATAGGTGCCCAGACCTCACTAGTCACAAAAAGCCTGACTAGAATAAGACTACTCTCAAATTTAACTCTACTGCAAACTTAAATATCAGAGCTTCAACAAGCAAAAACACAACTGCCTCCTCTGAAAGTAACACTTTTCAAAGAACTTTACCAATCAGGCACCTAAAGGCATGCTCAGATACAATTAGAAAGGACACAAACACTTCTAGCAGCCAGCTTTTACCATGCTCTGTTCTGCTAATTGTAGCCAAGCTGCTGCACAAGCGTTTAGCATATAAACACTCACCAGTAATTTTTTGCAGAGATATATGAAGCCCAATCCAGAAAACTGTACTTGCACCTCTCAGCATCTATAGCAGGCACCCAAAGTCAATGAAGACCAACCTCACTTCCCAGCAAGACCAATCTTTTTCCTCACCCCCATGCAGAAGCACCTTATCACTAGAGACAGCTGACGAGCATTCACCACAGTTGCAAGTCAGAAGATTAATTACAGCTTTGACTACCACACTGGTGAATTAAATTACCTACTTCAGGTGGCCTGAATGAGCAGAAATATCCCATCCTCATACACAGTTACAACAGTAGCAGCCCAGGTTAATAGCTTAGCCTACCACACTACTAAAAGTCTTGGTGCTTGTCTTAATCTCATTTTTTTTTTCCCCAATGTCTCTGCAGAATAAAGAATTCAATTTTGCACATTCTAGACATAGCTTTTTACCCAGAGTTGAAGGAGCTTAATGTTTTGGGAGGTCTGTGTTTTATGTAGAGGCATAAGCTGTTTTTAAGCAGAGCTTGCTAATGTGACAAAGCTGGGGCATGGAGGACTTCACCAGTGCTCCTTGAGGAAGTGGCTGCATTTCTTTAGTCTCCCTGGGCTGCCCCAGATGGGCTTCTGCAATGCTAGGAGGGTGCCACGGGCTCCAGAGAGCAATTTCCTCCCTCCTCCTTTTCTCCCCTGTGCCCAGGAAAGGCCTTTTTACAGTAATGCCAAAGACTCCATCCCTAGCTAGTGTGATACTACAGGTTTTGTTACCCTCAATTAAAAAATAATAATGCTGTTGAAATAAAAAGCATCCTGCTCTGTTCCTCCTAATTCTTGGAGACAAAAATGAGGCCACAGCATTAGTTACTTTCTGTTCTTGGGTGCCTGGGAACCCCTAGGAGCTCAGCACCCTGCTCTCAGGGGCCATCCTCAGCCAGATCCCTGCTGGTTCACTGCTCCTTAGCAGTTGCAATCTCAAATAGTAAACACAATAATTTTATTTTATATCAAGGTTACTGTGTGTGTCACACTCCATGTAACAAAATGTAGTGATATTTAATGGGGCAAAGGGTGTTTTCTCAGAGCAGGGTTTTATAAACCAGTAGTTTGAAGCAGATTCCACTACAAAGCCACAGAAATTCCCCTTACTAAATTTTCTGAGTTCTGAGTCACCATCTGGAGGAGCTGCCTGGCTGTGGGGGTGGCCAAGGGATCAAATTCAGATCGGAGGCCTCACTTGGGCAGACTAAAGTTAGGTGAGAGGAATCCCAACCAAGATGCTGCAACAGCTGCTAAGAGTATTTCTGGAGCAGCCACCAAATGAAATACAACACGAGGTTTTTGACAGGGTACACTGCTGCTTTTAGAAATTAAGCTTTACAGCCCTGTTCCTGTTTTGGAATTCTTTTAACTGTGGGAGATGCAGGACATACTTTGGTTCATTACCTCCAAGTAGAAATAGATGCCTAAATCCCAGTGATTTCAATAGGAGCTGAGATCTTCCAAACCTAGGGCTTTGGAACCCATCTATGTATGATCTGTCTATCATTCCCTGTCCCGTGACTGTTTTGTCTGTACACATAACTAATCAGAATAAATTGGTAGACTCCATGATTTTTTTTTCAAGCAGGATTAATCCAAATTTGGGGAGAGGAAAAAAGTCTTCTCCTGTGAGATGTGGATCTGCTAGCAGATGGAAAGAAATGTTGCTCCCTGTCTGATCACCCCTGGCTGAGGAGACCAGTGCAGGCAGTAGTAGATAGCAGTGGCTGGGTGCTGAGCATCCCCTTCTGCTGCCTGACCTGACTGTGACTTGCTCTTCTGGGTCCCTTTGGTCGGCTGACACGGTCAAACTTAATGCAAAATTTGCTTTTTTTTTCTTTTGTTTTTCTTTTATACTTCATTTTATCCATCCACACCTACCACTACTGCTGGGTAGTGCCATATGTAAATTAACAGATTATTCTATCTGTGAGCTCTGAAATTACCTACTCTCAGCAGTCATCTTACACATCCTGTTACTGCATCGGTGTCTAACTTGTTTGTATGCAGATTTTTTTTTTCCTGTTTTATTTCCCTTTGTGAATAGAGGCAAAAAGGGCAATAGTAGATAATTGAGCAAACAGTGTTCTGTAAACTATGTCTGCATGCAGTGAAAATGGGCTGTACTCAGCCCCCAAACACTAGATTGTCTGTTGGCAATGCTGCATTAAATCTTGGAGTGTACCTGGGCTTTCCCATCTAGTTTTTCTTACCCTGAACATTCTAAAGACATCCTGGGAAGAACTGTCATTTCCTAGTCAGAGCGACCTGACATTTCCTAGAAAGCATTTATTGTAAGCATCAGTGAAGATTTACTTCTATACTTGATACCCACTGGAATAAGGGGAAGGGTTTTTTAAATATATTTAGAAGATAGGAAGAAGAAAAAATATTATTTAAACAGTCACTGGAAGATTCTTAACCTTTACCAGGCAGATTTTTTTCATTGACTTTCCTTGTTTTAGGTGACAAGGGGGAAAAAACCCAACAAAAATCAAACCTACATACAACACAAAAAAAATAGGCATGTCACATGCATGACAGTAGGATAAGAGAGACCCTGGACTGGTCATTTAGCTTGCAAAATCAGACAATGTGGAGCTGTGAAATAAAAAAGTCTCAAAAATTATAATTCCCAGAAATGTTAACTTGATTTATTACTGGCATTTAACCAGTGAATGAAGGTAGGAAAGAGTGGTAGACAGTAACTAGTCATAGCAGACTGTCAAGTATTCACCAGATATTTGGGCGAACCAGCTGTCTGTCGTGCATGGCATCATACAATTCCTGGCTGTAGCTCGGCACAGATGGCTGCAGCGTTCTGCTTGTAGCACAACGTAACACAACACAGCAGAGCAGAGCACAACATAACATAACACAGCGTGATGTAACGTGGTGCCCTGATGCCTTCTCTGCATTACAACAAAACCAAGCACAGTGTGGTCGTGGTGGCCCCCATTTCCCAGCACTTCCTACCAGGAGGTGATGTGGACACAGAATGGGAGGAGCTCAGAGTCAGATTCAAATGAGGGGGTAAAACAGCAGCTACAGAAAGAGACGTGTTGTAGACCATGACAAGTTGCACTCAGAAAGGAGCCCAGCTGGAGTTCAAATAAGACATGACTGCAGATTTGAAAAGACCTTTTTGCTGGAAAACAGCTTGATCTTGCCTGAAAACACATACCAGACTGCAGAAATTTCTATAAGCAAAAAGAGGAATCTGGCTGTGAGTAAAGTGATTAAACAACAGCTTTAACATTCGGTGACAAATGTTTCGGCAGCATCTGAAGTCATTTGAGGGGCCAGTGCTCCTTGTTTTAAAGAGTGCCACAGAGACAAGAAGTGCCTTTAGAAAAGCAATGGAAAGCCACTGTGTGTAAAAGCAAAACCAGGCTCATTCTGATGCTGTTGCTCATTCTCTGCCACTGCCTTTGCTTCTGAGGGAAGGTCCTATTTTAGGCACCTTGAAGTGGTGCAGCAGCAGCTAAGCACTTGCTATGTGTCAGAGCATGTGGGAGTCTGGGCAGCTGACCCCTCTCAAGCCACAAGACCTGTTGTCTTCAGGCCTGTCTTGTAAATTTTTGAGGATTCTGTGAATTCTGTGAAAATTTTATGGCCTTCAGCTGCTGGAGCAGGAAGTGGCAGTAGGAGCAGAAAGGTAGACAGTGGTATGAGAAGGAACAAGATTATTTTTTTCCCACTAAAGAACTGGCTGAGTTTGGCTAATCTCAAACACATACATGCACTCATAGTTGTCACTGGCATAAGACAGGAAAAGTTATCTCAAAAGTAGGTTAGCTTTTTGTTGTGTCTTAAACCCAGCCAGCCATCAAGCCCCAAACATCCTCTCACTCACTCCTCCACCAGAGAGATAAGGGAGAGAACAGAAATGGTAAAAGCTAAAATACTCATGGGATGAGATAAAGACAGCTTAATAGGAAAAGCAAAAGCCATGCACATAAGAAAAGCAAAACAAAGAATTAATTTACTGCTTCCCATGGGCAGGCAGGTGCTCAGCCATCTCCAGTAGAGCTGGGCCATCATATGTAATGGCTACTTGGGGAGACAAGCATCATCATTCCAAATGTCCCCCCCTTTCTTATTCTTCCCCACTTTATACACTGAGGACGATGTCATATGGTCTGGACCATCCCTTTGGTCATTTTGGGTCAGCTGTCCTGGCTGTGTCCCCACCCAGACTCCCATGCACCCCAAACTTCCTCACCAATGTGGCCATACAAAAGGCTGAAAAGACTGTGGCTCTTTGTAAGCCCTGCTCAGCAATAACAAAAATATCACTGTAATATCAAGCCTGTGTTCAGGACAAATCCAAAACAGAGCCCTGACTTGCCACTGGGAAGAAAAGTAACTCTATCCCAGCTGAAACCAGCACACTTTTGTAAGTAGATAGACTAAGTGCATTGAACTATATTTGATTTTGAAGTGAATAATAGGTAGACATAAACTTATACTACTTTTGGGTACTAAAAAACTGATCAAACCTTCTAAGACAGGAATTCCTAAAAAAAAATGTCTTGCCCTTCTTGGGCACAAACATTAAGAAAATGAATTCTCCCAATGTATCTTTCCAATTAAGGGCAACATTCAATGGCTGAGAATCTATCTGAGCTTTTCTGAGTACTGGGAGCATTTCAGCTAAGCAGCTAAACCATCTCCCTCTTGACATCACAACTCAGGAAGGCTCGGTTGACATAAGAACTTGTAGAGCCTAAGGTTGGCAGATGTGATTTAGGACACACCTTACATTGTTCTGGGGAATGTGAATTAGAAAAACTTGCTCCCTAACCATCATCCTGAAAGGCCAGTGAAGGAGCTGTGACTTGGTGTGAGAAAGTGCTGCTGACATTGGCTTCTCAGGGCAGAGGAGAGCAGGCTCCTCCATGGGGGTTGGTATCATGGAATTTGCAGAAGGGACGGGAGATTTCTGATTGTCCCTTACAAGCCTCAGCTGCTGGGCCAGGCAGGGCATTGCTCAGCCTTCAGTGCAGACTGCAAAGTAGTGCATCTGTCCAACTGGGACTCAGTCACTGCTGCACACTTTGAAACACTGAAAAATGCATGCTTAGAGTAAATCCTACTTTGAAACCCCCATCCTCACGGCTTCCTGGGCAGAGGTATCCCTTTGGTTTCCTATAGAGCAAAGCTGATGGGGGTAGTGTGGGGGTGGTGGGATGGAGGGCTGGGCTTGTTACCCACCATGTCAAAGACAGACCAGATTTTGTGAGGCTGCTTCTTCCCTGGAGCTCAGACAGAAGTACGGAGGACTGGCCATTGCTGAAAGTCACTTTTATAACCAATGCTGAATGCTCTTATTTGCTATTCATAATGATGCCGCTTGTTCAGATGTGCTTACAATGGGAGCTTCCTTGTCCACACTCTTCCTCATGGACTTTTTCACAGTGTTTGGCCCTATGGGCATCCAGCCAGGGCTGTGGCCATAGGCACTGGAGCAATATGAACTTGTGCATCTGTACAACTTGCCAGTGTGACAAGCAGCTGCCTCTTTACAACATATTCCTTTGTGTCTGGATGGTGTTGAATCAAGCCCTCGATAAGCTCAAAGAGTGACAGGGATATCCCTGTTTGTAGTTGTTTAATTGTTTTGCATGGCTTAGAACAGCAACTGCAACAAGCACAAACAAGCAAACCATGACAGGGAATGCTTCTCACCAGCTCCAGGAAGCCTCTACAATCTTTCTACAATGTGTGTTTCATTTTTTTTTAGTGGGGGGGGTGGGGGGCGGGGGGAATGAAGCAACTAGGTCAGGATACCCTTTTAATAGGCAGGACTATTGCAGGAAAGCCTTGTAATATGCTGCTAGTAACATGCTAGGCAGAAATGACAGCAAGCTCATGGAAATTTATGGAAATTTGACATCCCACCTCTCTGTCCCCCTCCCCACCCTCTGGTATGTATGACTTTGAATCTGCTTTCGAGAGTCCCTGCTGTGCAGGGGCTGTCCATCCATCTGGCAATGTTACAAACACATTTCGGTTCTGTCTACAACATGCCTGATGTAACCTCCTTTCTATAGCCTCTGCTCTCCTCCTCGCAATCTTTGTTTGATGTGGAGGAATGAAGCCTTGCAAAGCAGACCCAATGAACCGTGAAGAATCGAAGGGCCCAAACTGCCGGCTCCCAAGAGGGAGAGGGGGATGGGGGGAAAGCACAAAATGAAGAAAAAGCTAAAAACCACAAAGAAGATCTTACAAAGGCAGGGTGGGGGAGAGAGGATAAGGAGTATGCCAGCAGAGATGGGCTGTGCCCTCTCTACAGGGGTTTAACACTCAGTTATTACTGGCTTTGCAGCTGTATTACATCTGTCAAAATCTCAGATTCTGCCTGTCAAGGTATTTACAATTATGCTCACTCATGACAGCAGCAAGCCTGTCACCCGCTTTCCTTCTCCTCTCCAAGGCTGTTAAGCAGGGATAAAGCCTTTGTTTTTTTGTCAGTTGTGACTTCTTCTCTGCTGTGAATCTTGACCCAGCCAGGTCACAGATGGTCACTATAGAAGCGAGGCACAGCAGCATTGCAGGTGTTTGGGTTTGTAATGGCCACTGGGGAAAGATGCTGAAGTTCCTATTTTAATCAAGAATTGAATTTACATATTTATCTAAAAGCTAAAGTGTTAATTTAGTTGCTCAGTAATTGATTTTGGTTTCTTTATGGCACTAAGGCAACCTATTCTGCACACATTAATCAGAAGTTCTATGGCCCGTGACTTTAGGACATTTTATGTTAGCCGAGGGAAAAAAAAAAAAAGGAAAAATTCAAATCTCTCTCTGTTATGACTCTGTGGAGTAGCTATTTACAAGTTCAGAGCCAGTGCACTGAATACAGATATGAGAGTCAGAAGCACTTGAGGTTAAAACAGACTCTTGGTTTTGTTTCCTTAAAAAAGAAATTTAAATTGTACTGATAACTTATGGATGAAGCCTAGGTCTTTCTAGCTTGATGCCTTTGAATGACAGTATAAACAAGAGAAGTTTTCCTGAAGAATCTGCAGAGGGAAAATTTACCCTCAGGACACACAGAGCTTTTCTAGCAGTTTATTGAAAGGTGGTGGGAGATTGGGACACTAATGATGGCCTGATCTCCAGAAGGCCAACTTCTGCTCCTGGATGAACCTTGCAGGTACTGTTCATATGCAAGTGCCACTCTGAGCACTCATATGTCTTTAACAAGGGAACCAAATGTGTTAGCAACTAATACAGGAGCATTGTTCCATTTTTCCTTCTGATTTCTTTTCTAGAGCAGGTCACATTCTGACTCAGCCTCACTAAAATATTACCCTCAAAAAGGAAATAATCCCCTGTGCCCCAGCTTTGGAGATGGTGAAACTTCCTGACATGAAACCTCACATGGGCCACCAGCAGATTTCCACTGACTTTCGAAAAACTAAATTAATTTATTTGATTTCCACTATTTATACTTTGCACATACTAATCGAGGAGCACATACAAAGGCAGGGGAAGAGCTGTAAAGCTGCTGCTTTTACTTTTATTTGGAGCTTCAAGGATGGTTTGGAAGGATTACATGGGCTGCAAAACGCTCAGCCAGATCTGCAGCCTTTAGACAACTGAAAGTTCAGCTGGAGCCAGGGAGCTGGAGCCATCTTCTTTGGTAGAATCTGCCCCCAGGCTTATTTCAAAGGGGGTTAATAAGGAAATGTTTCCCCTGGAAAATGAGAAATATAACCCATTTAAAAAGGGAAAAAGGAAGACCCAGGGAACTACAGGCAGGTCAGTCTCACCTCTGTGCCTGGCAGGATCAGGGAGCAGATGGGATAGAGTGCTCCTTCAGCAGTTTGCTGATGGCACCAGACTGTGCGCTGGGGTCAGGATGGGGGAGGGAAAGGGTCCATCCAGATGTACCACGACAGGCTTGAGATGTGGGGCTGTGAAAATCTCATAAAAGTTTAACAAGGCCAAGTACAAGGTTCTGTGCCTGGGCCAGGGCAATTCCAAGCACAAATACAGGCTGGATGGAGAATGGATTGAAAGCAGCCCACTTGAGAACAATTTGGGGATGTTGATAGATGAGAAGCTCAACATAAAGCCACAAAATCACACCTGTGGCCCAGAAGGCTGAGCTGCATCAAAAGCAGCATGACCAGCAGATCAAAGGAGGAGATTTTCCCTCTCTACTCTGCTCTTGTGGGACCTCACTTGGAGTACTGTGTCCAGCTCTGATTCCCCCAACAAAAAGGACATTGACCACTTGGAGTCACTCCAGAGGAGGGCCAGGCAGAGGATCAGAGGGCTGGAACACCTCTCCAATAGCAGGTTTGGGGTTGTTCAACCTGAAGAAAAGTGTCTGAGATGACCTTACTGTGGCCTCACAGTACCTCAACTGGGCTTACAAGGATGGAGAGGGACTTTTTACAAGGGCATGTAGTGACAGTACAAGAGGAATGGCTTTAAACTGAAAAAGAATAGGTTTAAATTGGATATTAGGAAGAAATCCTTTACTGTGAGGCTGATGAGGCACAGGAACAGGCTGCCCAGAGAAACTGTGGATTCCCTATCCCTGAAAGTGTTTAGACAAGGCTGGATAACCTGGTCTAGTGGAAGATGTCCCTGCCCATTGCAGGGAATTTGGAACTAGACACCTTTAAGTCTTTTCCAACCCAAACCATTCTATAATTCCTTATCAAATTTGCATTTTTCCCCCTTTTTTTGCAACTGGAATCATAGCTGAATTTTGCTTAGTCCCTGCTGAAGTGCACAGGTTACTGTAAAGTCAAACTCTGCTTACATAACCACAGAGGAAGATCATGTATCTGCTTGCAGCCTTTTGTATCTATTAAACTTAATTCAGTTTGCCAGGAAATAAGTAAGAGATGGGATCACTCATGTGCTGTATTACTCTGCTTAAGGATCTCTTAACAATTTGCTATTGTTTGAAAAAAAATTCTTGTCATCTGTTATTACATTCTTCCTCCTAGGAATATAAGCTTAATTAGTGTTACTAGGTTTGTGTGCCTAATGTGTTTAGTCCCACCTATTTCACTTGTGAACTACTTATTTTCAATGACTGCCTTAAAAAATAAGTACTTCATTATTATGACTGTGTTGCCTCTTCACTAAATGCCATGATATTTATCTTTTTTCCAGAGCTGGAAGGATGGGCAGAGTGTTTTAACTGCTTTGTTTTGTGTGGTGGTATCCCTGGTGTTCCCTGTTATTCACAAACTATAGGTATAAATGGTTATGTGATTTGGCCCCAGATAGCAACTAAGTACCATGCAGCTATCTGCCCATTCCCCCACCCCCGCCCTGGTGGGATCGGGGGAGGAATCAGAGAGAAAAGGATCAATGCAATATGAACAGTTTAATAATTGAAATCAAAGGAAATCAAATGAAATTAAATTAGATTAATAACAGTAATTTAGAGGCAGACAAAAAAATAGAGGAATAAAACCCAAGAGAGGCAAGTGATGTACAATACAGTTGCTCACTACCCACAGATTGATGCCCAAAACTGTGATGGGCTCCTCCTGGACAACTCCCACACAGTTTATTTACTGGGCATTATGTTCTGTATCCCTTTGGCCAGCTTGGGTCAGCTCTCCTGGCTATGTTTCCTCCCAGCTCATTGTGCCCCTGCTGGCTGACAGAGTATGGGAAGCTGAAAAGTCCTTAACTTGGGGTAAGCACTACTGAGCTACAGCTAAATCATCCATGTGTTATCAACCTTATTCTCATACTGACTACGACGTACAGCACTGTACCAGCTACTAGGAAGAAAATTATCTCAGCTGAACCCAGGACAATGGTGCTAAAAAAAAATATATGCTGGATTGGTCTCATTTTATGACTGGCTGAAACTGAAGCCTGTAGAATAGGAGGAAAGGAATGTGGTGGCAAATGCCCAACTGCAGCTGCTGCATGTTCCAGAGAGGCCATCAGAAATAACCCCACTCACCTACAAATCTGGGGACGTTTTATACATCCCTTGCTGTGTCCCTCTCAGCTCCTGGGAAGTTACTTGATAGAGGGGTGGCACCCCTGTTGCAGGATGTACAGTGGCAGACTGTTTTTCTCTCCGTGTCCACATTCCAGAGCAAGATGACTGGCTTCTTTACCTCACTTCCAGGCTTTATCTTGTTTACTTTCTGATTGTAATATCATCACTTAAGTATGTGGTCTGAGCACACAGGGCAATTTTTCAACTTGACTTTTTTTTATTGGTGGGTTTTCAGTCTTTTTTGCCTATAATAAAAATGTTGAAAGGCAGTCATAGTGCTGCCACATTGACTGGTCTTCTCTTTTCCTTTTTCTGCACTTAGTAGGAACCACACATACAGATGACACAAAGAGAAGTTAGCTGGCCATCCTGTGATACAAAGATCCCAAATTCTTTTGACCTAATAATTTTATTTTTTTTTTATCTGAAATTATCCTGATTTCCAGTGATATCTTAGTTACATGGCAGCAGTTTTGCACCTACCCATCCCTTTCTTTCTGCTGTGAGATAGTTGCAACTTTCTGAAGAAATTTCATCTCTAATACCAGATACCAAAGGTCACAGGAGAAAACTATCTGCAGAGAAATGTTTGCTTTTCTGTAAAGCAGTGCTTCAGGTTGGTTTTTGCTTTGTCCCCAAGATGTCAGCTTTAGACTTCATTTTCTATCATCACTCTTTTCACCTTAAAGCCTGTTGCCACATCATTAAGAAGAATTTCTTTAGGAGATTAAATAATTTAACATGGAATTCAGCAATAGTGGTACTTTTAATCTCATTCCATCCCAAAGGTGATAAATGACTAATTGTTTGTTTGAAGTCTTTGTATTTTCAAGAGTCCTGTAGAGTGAGGCTGAATATGTTCTGCTTTTGTGTTAGTCAGGTGCTAAAAATTTCTCAGATGCCAGTCTTTACAGGGAAAAGTAGCACTGAAATGATATTAAGGTTATCAAATTATATGCTCAAAATTTAGGTAATTGGGAATGCATCATGTCTGAGATCACCTTGCCCACATCTCTTTTCTTATCTTAGAAAAGCCCACTGCAATGGGCTCATTGCAGTGGCTGTACATAGGGACTGTGCTCCCTTGATGGGCAGATATTCAATAGCTTCTGTTTCCAGTGCAGCCTTCTGCAAATGAAATCTACTTTTCTGCTCACAATACAAAACCTTCTCAGAGGGCTGTGTGTTTCTGGTCTGACTGTCTGCCAGATAAGCACTTCAGTCTTTGAATCCTTCTTGAATGTTAGTCCAACAGTCCCAAGCTGCTTTTCCCATTACAGCCTTCCTGGTGAGCCCTGTTACATCCCTCTTCCTTTACTCTGTGACCAAGACAATGCAGCATCCTCTGACACTGCTTCCAGCTAGCCCTGTGGTGTGTCCCACGGGCCACTGGCCTCCCTGCAGGCTCATTCACACCTGGATTTATGCGTGACTCTGCACCACAGTAGGGCTATGAGGGGTGGAAGCTGTCTGATCCTGTTTCCCAGCTGAGGCATAGAAAGGATAAGGTCAAAAGGTAGCACTGATTTCAGCACCTTGTAGAGGCGATGAGGGTCTGATGATTTGGACATATTTGACAATTCAAACACAAACTAGCATTGTCCATTGTCAGTCTCTGCAGCTGGGACAGCTACAGCATCTCAAGTCAGGCAGCAAAATATAGGAAAATAAATACAGGATCAGTGATTCACTAATGCTAGGTTTAGTTTAAATAGCATGTCAAACATGGCACGGGATCTCTTTGATGATTGTAAGAACAGAATTTGATATTTTACAACAATGATAACTTTCTTTAACCTTGTGATAAGCTTTTAATTTCTGGTTCAACACCTAGTTCACCCTGAAAATTCTGATTTCTGCAGCAGATGAGGCTTCTTTCTCTTTCCCAGTCTTGCCAACTCTACCAAATCCACTTTCCATCCCATCCCATCCCATCCCATCCCATCCCATCCCATCCCATCCCATCCCATCCCATCCCATCCACCAATTCCTTCTCCCTGGGTTTCTCTTATGCTGGTGCCTTTACCCATTCTGCTCCCTCTCTACAGTCCCAGTCTCTCCTCTCCCCAGCTCCTGACACATCTCTGTCCTTCCCAGTGCCCTCACCTCATCTGCAAGACCATGCCTCCCTTTTCCTGCTGTACTCCAGTTCTCCTTGCCAGCCCCTCTCTCCTTGGCGCTAGCTTTCCCTTCAATTCCTCCCCACCCCAGCTTGCCCATTTCCTCTCGCCTCAGATGGGATCCTACAGGGAAAAGGAGGTGGCAGGCATCACACCACCTCCTGTGACAAAGGCAGAGTGTGATGAGCCTGGTTGTGGCACTCTGGGCTGGGATGTCGCTTTCTGCTTAGAACAGACCAATGTCTTCTTTGTCTGAAAGACCACAGGGGGCCCAGGGTGGACAGAGGCAGCTCCTCACTGCTGTTGACACCTCAAGAGTCCAATTAAACACCTTAATAGTCAAATTAAACTAGCAAACAAACTAAAATGGTTACACACAGAGAGAAAAGCTGTTTCTTGCTGCACACTGTGAGAACTCAAAGGCTACTTCAATAATAGCAAATGCTGTCAAAAATTTTACAAAACAGTAAAAACGTGCTGCAAACTGAGAACCTATCAAAAGTGCAAGGGTAGGTGCAACTAAGTAAACTAAAAATGCTCATTTTTAAGATATGTCCATTTGTTGCTTTTTTTTCTTCTAGTTGTTCTAGTCAGAGTAATTTTATCAATGACAGAACAAAAGCAGAATGCAGAAAAACTGTAAGTGATAAAACCATCAATACACAGGCTTAGTATTCTGAAATACTTGAAAACTCTACTAAAAATTATGACACAACTATGTGAATAAAGACCATTTTTATCCTCCCCAGATTGTCATCACCTATTCTTTTAATGTCCCTACATTTTGTATTGTGAATTATTATCTTCTATTGTGAGTTATTATCTTCTGATGAAGGAATTATCTCTAAAAAAGGATCATTAATCAAATGATGGGGAATTGTAAGGTGTTAACTCACTTCAACTGTTTACTGTATGAACAATAATCAGTGCTCAAAGTCATTAAAAACCTGTTGAAACACTGTGAATATATAAAGCATGAGCTGAGTTACTGCACCGGGCTAGACCAGAATCTAATCTCTGGATTGGCTCTCTGAAAGAAGCTGTGTCTGGCCTGGGAGGTCAGGAAATGACCTGAGATGAAAATGCATACTTTGATTCCCGAGTACCCCTCCAGTGACTACACCTGACCAGGGATACAGCAAAGCTCCACAAGTCTTGGTATTCCTCTTCCAACACAAGACTGGGGCAGTTTCAGTGGCAACATCACCACTGCCTGTGCAACTCTGAAGTCATAACTCTTGCTCACAAGTGTGAGGAATCACTTGCCCTAATCTCTTTGGACCATTGATGCCTTGGAATGGCTACCTAGAACAGAGGCTAGACAGTTGGAGAACATAATAGGTATTTATTAAAGGCCTTCCATAGATACACCTTGGGCAGTGCAAAAGCCTTCCAGAGGCTACACCCAAGATGGACGATGGTCATGAGTTTCTCAGACAGGTGTAAGTTTGCATATCAGGGTTTAATTGTCCAATTACAGTTTCAGGTAATGAAGTCATATTCCCCAAGTTTGCTCCTCTGCAATTCACTTTTGTTTATACTTTTCGGGGCCTGAGGCTGTGAGGGTGACTGTCAGAATCTGTGGTATTGATGATTCCAAGATTGTAGGAAGTCTCTGTCTTACTGCCCCATTGCCAAAGAAGAAGTCATAATTCGTCTGTGCCATTTTCAAGGTTGTTTATTCTTGCTTATCTCTAACATGTTCTGCTGCCCTGCTGCAGGTCTGTCCTGCAGGGCAGCGTGTGGAGCTCTGCCCTCAGTGGGATGTCACAAACATTATATACCAGAAACTACCTGTGCTATATTTACAATAATGTGCTGATATCTATCACCTACGTTGAACAGTGTGTCCCCAGCCTAAACCAATAGAAAAATGCCAACACTACAGTGAAACATGGAGGGCACGAAGAAGAAGAAAAAGGACAAGACACACCAAATTTTCTCCATCTTGTCCCCTTTGGACCCCTTATCTAGAATCCTAAAATTTTACTTTTGCACCCGTGCCACACTTAATTATTACTTATATCAAACACTCAGAGCTGGTAATTCATCCTGTAAGATTGAAAACTCTTTTCCATGGACAGAGATCACAGACAGTGTCTCTTGGGGCTCTGTAAGGGAGGTTCCTGACCCCCTGCCAGGGTCCCAGGCCTTCCAGGGCAGCCAGAGGGAAGCCCTGGACTCCCACAGGTGACCTTGGTTCTCAGGCCTGGAAGGATTGTTTTGTCTGACCAAAATGTGAAGAGAGCTTACTAACACTCTGTATGGTATTCAGTGTTATACTCTACTGCAGTACAGGGTCTGAAAAATATAAAAGCTAAAAACTCAAGGCATCACCATAACATCAAAGACAGGTGGGTCTTATTTGTGAAGAGTAGACGTGCTGTGATGCAACCTTTGGTCCTTCACAGGTGTATTCAGGAGAATGAAAACACGGCAGTTGATGGTACAAAGATAATAAGCAGAAGTTCAAGCGCATTCAGCTCCTATGCAGATGCCCTCCTCTGGGAATATAGTCATTCTCTAAATAGTAGGCTGCACTGAAAACATAATACACATACAGAAGAGTCTACTCACCTGAGGATTTAACACACTCTACACCCTGTAGTTTAGGTGCATTAACATCACAGCTTGAGTTGAATGGCTTTGTAGCAATTGGCTTTCTAGCAATTGACTGTGTCCCATGTATACATGCTGTGGTATGCTCTGTGTGTGTATCTGTGCACTCTGTCTCTTCCTCCACTTCTGTTTCTTTTGAAGGAAAGTCTTCAGAGTCTGAACCCTCTTTCAGTATGCGCACTTATGCTGCCTACCAGTGACTCTAGACAGCCCCACGACCCTACAGAAGTGCAGCCAGTACATGCAATGATCATATTTGTAACTTTAGGAAACAGCTGAGACACTGATACTGAGAAAGTGTCTCATGTGGTAGCCAGGACACATAGAGAACATCCAAGCCCAAGAGGTGAATTTAAGGTCAAGTTTGGTGCATGAGATAGCACGAGTGCTGCAGAACGGCAGGGAGATCACGGACACCCATCCCTGCCAGCACCAAAGCCAGAAGTCCTATTGTCCTTATGCTATCGCCATTGCTGTAGCTGATCAGTTCTGCTGACAGGCAAGACTAATTACCTCACATAGAACCCTGTTATCTTCCACCTGTACATCCTTAGGAAGTCAAACATTTATCATCACTAATAACCTGCAGCCCATGCCGCTAGGTGGCCCAGGATCCGTCAATGGTAGCCTGGGATTCCTGGCACCATGCTCTTGTGTGAAACAGAGATAACACCAAGATTGCTCCTGAGCAATCCCTAATGGTCAGCAGCAGTGCTTTCCTTTCATCAAAGCCTTCATGCCGCCTTTCATAGTATTCCCAGTGGCATAATTTCAGCCTGCTGGACAAAACCAAGTTTCCTATTCCTTCTTTTTGTTCTGGCAGTTCCCTCAGACATGATCAGATTTTTTTCCCCTAATAATCTATTGATCTAATGCACTGCAGTTTTATTGATAGTCTCATGTTAATCTGACTCTTGTCCGGCATCACAGAAACTTCTGCTTGCTCATGCAGTGTAAATTAGCTTCAGCTCAATTAACCTCTTGACATATGTTGTTTTTTTCTAATTTCTCCTCAGACCTGCTAGCTTTCCTTCTGAGCATCAATGCTCAGCTCCTTTGGTGAACATTTCTCTGCACTGCAACGGTGCTGTTTCAGCAGTGGTTATTGTGACAGAAGGGCACAAAGTCATCTCACAGCACAGCACAGCTTTCTGAGGAAGGCAGCAGGATACCCAAATTCCCCCTAATTCAACATCAGGAGCTCCACTCATTATGGTCAAGAAGGCCATTACTTCATATGAAGAATACACAGATTTCTAATGGTGTGCTCCTGGTTAATTGAATTCAGTGAATGACAACACCATGACATTGCTAAGATTAATGACTCAATAATTTTTGAGACAAGGCAAAACGTGAAGCAAATTGATTGCATTAATTTTTTTTCCCCTTGGAAACTGTACTGCATCCCAGCTCAGCACTGTTCTGGAGAGGATGCTTTGCTGATAAAGAGTGAAGCCCAACTTCCCCTTCTCCATTCAGCTCCTGCACTCTGACATCACTTTGAAGTAACTTTTAATGTAATTTCCTAGTAGCAAAGATGCAGACTGACAATAATTGAGCTGAGATCTTGACAGACCAAATGATTAATGCAGAGGGCTTTTTGGAGTGGAAATTTCAGCTATTATTAGATTATTCAAGAGAAAGAGAGAAGGTGTCAGAGCACAGAATGGAGGAGTGCAGTGCCTACACATCTCACTCTTTCAAAAGTATGAATAGATTTTAATTTCTGCCATTTTGTTGGTAACTCTTATTCACATACTAATCAGTTCTTGCATTAATGCAATGTCAGATATAACATCTTGTTAAAAAATCCATTTGCAGACAATGAGTTGGCTGCTTTTTTCCAGCATGTGGCGTAAGTTGAGAGGACTTTTCATGTAGTATCTGTGATAACATATATCAAAAGTGTCTCTGAAAAACATAAAGAATAGTGTTTGGTGTTGCTCAACATGATCTGCATTTTTTCTATAAGATAGTCACCAAAAAAACAACAGCTATAAGTCTAATGAGAAGAATTACACAGGAACAGTGGTTTGTTTGTCTGCTGAAGACAGTGACAATGACAAGTATTACAGAGGTAGGATTTTGTTACTTAAGATGTAGATCAAAAATATTAATGAATGTATCTTGAGAAAGAGCAAAGACAGGGGTCAGGTAACTCATTTTATATGATGCCATGTAGAGTCCAGAAACTAATCATAGATATTTAGAAGACAGTTTGCATAAGTAAGCTGTGTGAAAACTGGGGTGTCTGAGCTTGGGGTGGGATAGCAAAACAGTTTTAGCTTTTGCCCTCTACCCTTGCCTCCCTTGGGTAAATAAGGAGCAACAGGGGAGACAGTGGTGGTGACAGCTATCTCTGACAAAGAAACTCCACCTTATGTCAGTAAAAGGAGATGCTGGCACTTAAGGGAAGAAAGAAAAGAAAAATGGCCGAGATCCACAAAAGAATTTTAGCTGTAAATATTATTTTAAAAACAGGATTTTTATTATTTTATCTGTTTTTTGCAAGTATTTTTCCCTTAGATTTCATCTGACAGTTGAATTTACCCAGAATCTAGTGACATGTGACACATGCTCCTCAACCAAAATTTTATGACCTAAAGAGCAAGGGTCCTAGTATGGGTATCCTGCTTCCCAACACAGTGTTTTCTGGAAGACAAGGCAGATCAGGACACAGAAGCTGTACTGACCCCCGTCCAGGAGTTGCTTTCTCAGGGCTTGTCAGGAAAGAAAGACCTCTTGGGAAACAGGCACAAGAGACAATCTACAGGCATGTCTGAAGAAGAGGACAGCAGAGCCCTGTGAGTACCAGATGAGATGGTAACCATGCCATAACACTTGTCATTTTCCCATTCATTCTCTGGGCTTCACTGCTTTTAACCTAGAGCAGATCCACCTGCTGTCCAGTGATGCAGAACAGGCACTTTTGAACCAGAGCCTAAAACAAGGTCTGGTTGCCACAACAGAGCTCCCAGTCCCTCTGGCAGAAACTGGGAAGTCCGTGACTCCTGTGAGAGTTGTAGAAGAGTTGATACCCCTGAGAAGTGAGATCCTTAGAGAATACCTACATCCTTCTGGCCAGCAGTTGTCTTATGCAAAAGGGCTCTATATGTAGGTATCTGGGTGATACTTTAGGAGGAATAATAATGAGAAAAAAAATCTGAATTCTGGCCCACTGCAATGTGATAAGCCTTTGAAATTTAATGCAAACCAGTTGTTCATTCAACTTATATTTGGGACACCTGCAGGCAAGGATTTCCTACTTCTTTGCTGTCTGACTGAAGGAAATTTCATCACTATGATGAGACATTTATATGAATTGCAATTATGGTATCTCCCACAGCATGCCTTGTTCTGTAACAGTTAATACTGAGGGGAAAACAGCGTTGTCAGTCTGAAAACAGATAATTTTCTACCTCAGTGGCTAAATGTGATCTCCTTGTTTCAGTGCTATATCATTTACTTTGCTGTCCAACTACAAGCTACCTCACCCAGACCTAAGTGCAAAAGAGGTGACATGAGCAAGGAAAACTGCTTCTTTCAATATTGTTGCAACAGTACAGGGAGTTTATGACCCTTGAAACATGAAAGTTCACAGTCACAGAACACTTAATAGTTACAAGTTTTGAAGGAAAAAGGGCAAGCGCAAGGTTTCCGTGAGCAATAAATAAACTCAGGAGGTTCAAATAGCTTTCAGTATGAGCTGATGATCAGCTCCTACTCCTACCCCTCAGTTTTGGAGGCTCCACTGCAGAGACAGAACCTGTGAATTCAAGGATTTCTGCAGCAATGCTCTCACACACCTGGAGTAACACTCACTGCACACTTGGAGTCACATTTCCATGAATGCCTGTTCCTTCCTTTGGGGTGCTGTCAGCTGCTCAGTCCCAATTTCAGGCATGATGACCTGTCTCTGAGTAGTGTCAGAGGCTCACAAGTTTGAAGTTAAAAGATTGTCCCCGCAAAACAGAGCATGAGTGCCACATTCCAGACATAAAAAAACATTCTGAAAAGGAGGACTTTTGGGGCGATGGTGTCATGTGCAAACTGCCATGAATTTATCAATGTTTGACCAGGAATTCCAGGCATCTGAAAGGACTGTTAGCTAAGGAGTATTCTGATGATCTGCCCAGCTCTTAACCAGAAGAAAAAGCACTTAGTTATAGCCCACAGTCAGCAGAAATGGTTCTGGAAATGTTCACCAGTCAGCAGAGGAGCAGCTTTAAGGTATAAGGGAAGCAGGGAACATAGGGAGGGAGCAAAGTCTGGCCAAAGGTTCCCCAGACAGGTAGGGATCTACAAAACCACTCCTTCTGCCACTGGAGAAATGGGCAAGATGAGGACAACGATTGCCATTATTAAAAGTCCTGCCCCAACAATAGTCACTGCCTCATACACTGTTTCTTTCCCTGGCAGGAGCACTGGCAGCAGCCTGGCTTCCCAGGGTGGTGGCACAGGCAGAGCAGCCAGAATGGAAACAAGGGGAGCCCTGAACTAGTTGGGTATGAGCCACTTAGAGATGCTGCTCTCTCCTGCCTCCATCACAGCTGGTTCAATGACTTTCCTACTCCATCGTCTTCCTTCTTTCCTATCTGTTGTAATTAAGGATTTTGCTAAGTGCTTGGTTGCCAAAGATGACCATCACTAATGCATTCCTCATTAAAGTGGCACAAGTGGGCAGCAATTCAGGGAGCCCACACATGGCAAACAGGACTCTGGGATTTATTGTGAGATGAAAGACAGGGACTTCATCAGGGTTTCTTTGCCCTTATTAATCAGCAAATGAAAAAATCTTTCAGCAGTGCTGATACTTCCAGTTTTGGTTTCTTACTAGATTTAGACCAGATGAGACTCAAGTAACAAGACATTTGTGAAAAAAAATAGTAATGGTTCCTTCTTATTTTGTAAGTGAGAAACCTGCAGAGGGTCAGCTTCTAATTAAGGAACATTGTAGTGAAATGTGCAGGTGAAGGAAATATCCAGATGGATTGCTGGATTTTGGTTTTATGCTGCCATGAGCCTTCACTGAATTCAGCTACTTTAGATAGGCTTTTTCCCTTTGGTCTTCTCCCTGACAGAGATGGCTCAGGTTTCCCCCTAGGGGCACAGTATGGATTACTAGTGTCCAGCAAAGAGGGAGAGACTGAAGGACTTCCATCACAAGAATTGGAGTGTGTGTAGGGGGAGGCGTTTTACAAAGATAACCAAACAATCATTCCCTTCCCTTCCCTTCCCTTCCCTTCCCTTCCCTTCCCTTCCCTTCCCTTCCCTTCCCTTCCCTTCCCTTCCCTTCCCTTCCCTTCCCTTCCCTTCCCTTCCCTTCCCTTCCCTTCCCTTCCCTTCCCTTCCCTTCCCTTCCCTTCCCTTCCCTTCCCTTCCCTTCCCTTCCCTTCCCTTCCCTTCCCTTCCCTTCCCTTCCCTTCCCTTCCCTTCCCTTCCCTTCCTTCTTCCCAGTGCCAGTGCCAGAAGCTTGCTGTACTCCTATGGTACAAAACAAATGTAACTGCGAATGCATCTTAATCTGCTGCCTAAAATGGGCTGGGCTTTGATTTGTGTCACCACATAAAACAGCACTATCAGGATGTCTTGGTGAATCTTGCTATTTTGGTTATCCCTTCACAGTGGGAAAAAACAGCACTTGCAGCATCCCTGGGCTGCAAACACCAGGAAACCAGTAGGAATCTGTCAGGTAAACACTGACTTATTACTTTTTATTCCTGACTTATTTGGAGTCAGACGTTATTTTCTAAAAGCACCGGTCTTACACTGATTGCACTAAGCATGTGTCTAAGCTTTCCAGTAAGAAAAATAAGTGGGTTTCAAGATGGTTTTACCACAATTTCTGGCATTAACTTCCTTCTTGACAGTGTCTGCAGGACTTAGACTCATGAAGAGCATTTGCACAGCCACAAAAATTCTGTTTTTATTTGAGATATTTCACATCAATTTTTCCAAGTCCTTGGAACAATAGGCAGAGTATAATTGGCCTTCAAGGAATCTTTGGATACATTACAGCTAACAAATGATGGGAACATTGGTGGTATATGGTGCCTTTCATCCAAATAAGAATATGTTCTCAAAATGTTGGTCAAGTCCAATATAGCTCTATATAGTTATGAATTGCCTGGCTATAGAAAGAATGTCTGTCATACAGCCCTGAGGAAGTGTGGAGAGAAAGGTAGGAGGAGGTGTATTCAAGAGCAGCGGGTCTGGGCTGTGCCCAGCAGCATTATGAACACACCCAGCAGAACGGGGAGCAAAGGCTTATGCCAAGACACATCTTTCAGCTTTGAAGTGAACAGCAAAGGGCCAGCTCAGGATACAAGATCTGAAGCACACACTGGAGTGGGTGTTTGTCTCCTCGTCTGTGCTCAGTGAGATGCAGGTGAGGAGTGATGTGTGTTGGTGTGCTGTGTGCGCACAGCTACAGCTCACTCACCATCTCTAAACCACAATCTGCTCTGAAGTGATAGAGGGATGCCTCTAAACTGGATGCATGTCTGCACAGAAAGTTTGTGCTTCACACAAGTAAGTTATAAGGAACCTGAGACATGTAAACTGTAATAATATAAATGGAACTCACCCAGGACACTCAAGGCAACAACCTTTCATTTCTGCTGTGAAGATTGACACGGGACCTAGATATTTGTAGCTTGTTCAAAAGACTGCACCTTTGACAGCTGTCCCCTGGCAGTATTTGATTGCACTGAGTGATAAAGGGGAAAAAAAAAAGCAATTGTTGACCTACTTTTTGTGGCACCAGCACCTGCTGTGTGTCATTTCAGGGACTTCCAAACTCACCTTATTTATGCTATTTAGTTGTGTTACAATGCATGGTTCAAAATTAGCCTGTGGAAGAGTAAATGTCCAGCTACAAAATGAAAGGTGCTGTGAATAAAATCAAGTAATAGACCCTAGAGAATAATGGCAAATGGCCAGGTAGCAGAGAAATAATCATTTTACTACATTGAATTACAGCATATCAAGGGAATTGTCACTGAGTCCAGTTTTATTAATGTAATACATAACTGATTCAGATGCAGCAAAATGCAAACTCCCTCCTGAATCAGTTTAACCAGTGTGAATTTGTGGATAGACCAGGCCTCAGTCAGAACAAAAGACAAAATAATCCCCTTGTAATGCAGCATTTAACACCTAGCAGTCAGGTGATAATTGCTTTAGTCCAAGGGGATTAACACATTTCAACCTCATTATAATGTAAAATGTAACTTCCCTATATGGGGTTGTCTACATGGAAAACTTACAGGGGCATAAACAAAGGTATAAATTCAAACTGATTTAGTTTTGCTAGAATAATTTCTAGTGTGAATTTATTTATTTGGAGAAAAGAAAGTTATTTGTTTGTGGCACCTTTTTTTCCCCTTCCTTTTTTTTTTCTTTTGCAGCTCAGTCCACTTCAGTTTATATAGTGTGTTTTATAAAAGTCCACCCAAAATGAGAGATACTGCATGTCATCCAAGCTCCCCAACATTTAAAGACACCAGAGCATTAATGAAGGTTTGGGGGAGTCAGTTTTTATTGACTAAGCTTAATTTTATGGAGCCAAGTAAGAAGGCATTTAACTAATACTTTTACATAGAAGTACTAAACATATTCATGCTAAAGCAAAATTATTTCTGCTCTCAGTGACAAGTTTGGCTTAATTGCTGGTACGAGATCAGATGCATGGGATACTTGTGACATGAAGATATATGAAAATAAGCAATTGCCAGTGGTTCAGTGTGGAGTGAAGTCCCATCCCACCACAAGACCTGGTGCCTGATGTGGCAAGGACCATGAACCAACATTAACTAACGCTCAAGTCCACTCTGAAAATACCTTGTGCTATTTTGGTTTTAAAAGTGATCTAAGCAAAGGAAGGGGTTAAAAGAGCTTTGGCCCACAGCCATGATGTGGATGGAGGAATGGAGGAATTAGGGTTGTGAGGGTCTTTTCCAACATAATGACAGAATCAAGAATTTTATCACACACTTCCTTTCATTTCTCCCTAAGGAACAAGCCCAAATGAGTTCTCACCTGCTGTGATTTTATGCATAGCCGAGGTCACAACAAAGAGTAAAATGTGAAAATCTGATCTGCTTTGCTAATGCAAAATAATTTCTTTCTGTATGTAACCTCATACAAGGTTCAGCCACTTAGTTCTAACAGGCTAAAGATTGCTTTCAGGGGTTTAATTCAATTTTGGTGAGCTTGCTGTGCACTCCCAGAGAATAATGCAGGTTCCTCCCTGCCTTCCCTGAAAGGAATACTTGGCAAAGCTCTTCAGGATGAGCTCTTTGATCTCAGCGGCACTCTTACACACATCAGTCAGCTCAGTTGCATCCTTCAAATTTGAGTCACCTGGGGATTTGGCCACCTTGGAAACAGTGTATGTTGCCACTAAGCAGGCATCTACATAACAAAGAAACCTAAGGAAAATTCTTCTATATGCTGTATGCTTTCTCTTAGAAAATGGGCATACACAAAAGCACGTGTATAGAAAATGGGCATACACAAAAGCACGTGTTTCTAATCAGGATTTCTATTATAGATAAAATAGTGTGTAATAGTCCATCCATGTTTTACTCTCTAAACAAGTACTCTAAGGTTTTTTGGCTCTTTTTATACGTGGGTGATCAAAAGCATTTGTTAATTGTGCTGTTAACTTCTCATCACTTGCTGCAGTCAGTGCAGCAAGGAGCACCTAAAAATCCAAGTTAGAGGCCTGCCTCTTCAGCCACTCTGTTTTAAACACCCACTGTACAGTCTTTGCACCTTCCTCCGAATAATGTGTCATTGGTAGTATGAAATACTGGCTGCACAGACAAAACTTTCATTGTGTCTTGTGTTCACCTCCCCACCCTGTATATACTTCTGGTGCTTATGGAAGATTTTCATTTGGGATACATGGGCCACGCACAGGATCATCACCAAGTCCTGCATTACTCCCCAAGAAGCCAGGCTGACAAGGCAGAACTGACTGTAGAGATAGAAGAGTGGTGGTATAAATTGATCAAAGTGCACTTCCTTACATTGGAAGTGTACTTGCAAATATCTCCTGATCTTTCTGTTCAAGACCTTACCAGGCTTTATAGACAAATACCTTCCTTCATAGTGGCCCTACTTTCAAGTATTTAGGATTCACAGTTCTTTTCATAGAAATTGCTAACATCAGTAACAGGAAGTAAAGAATCTGTAAAAAGAAAATGTTGTTTAATTTAACTGGAAGTATCTAATGGATAGGGCTATCTATAAAAGGGTTTTTTGCCAAGAAATAAATACTTATCTCCCTACAGCAGTTAACAGTTTGCTAATTCTTTATAGGAGGCATTAATCATTCTGTGCTTGTTCCCCCAAACAACTAGAAGAAATTGTTTATTTTTAATTGCTCTGTAGCATCTTTATTATATTGTTCAACTCAACTTTACAACTATGCTACTACTACTGTTACTACTGCTACTACTACTACTTAGCACAGACATTTTACATCTTCATAACGGCCTAAAACATTAAGTAATGCATTCCAAAATATCCTGCACTTGAGTTAAATAGGTGCACGACTGCAGGTAAATATTTATTTCCTTGGCATAATTTGTGGTGTAATTAAAGATTACACAAACATAACAGAGATCACTCTCCTGTTCTGTGTCTAGGACCAGACCCAGGTCCTAGGATTTCTCCCTATTCTCTTTACCTTCAATTGTTGTTTGATGTAACCTTCCCATCACATATACGTGTCAAAGAATAGAGCTCTTTTAGGATAAAGTATGTGCAGCACTCTTTTAGGAAACTATAAACTGGAGACATTCTCCAGCCTGGGAAAGGAGATAGTTATTTTTACTCTTAAATTCCTTTGAGGGAAAGGCATTTAGATATGAGTGCGACAAAAGCCATACAAGTACATAGAATGAGAGACAGCAAGAGAAGGAAAGGAGTGATTAATGCGGCTTGGCTACACTACTGGCTAAAAGATGAAACTGAACAAGGAAACTTGAGATTTTGGAGAAAGATTGCTTTCCAACTACAGTTATTTTCAAGTTAAAGATACCAGTGGCTCTGTGGACTGTGATTTCAAACATCTCTGACAACAGTCATCACCATCAGCTAGGAATGACTCCTCTAAAGAAAATGACTAGAGATAATCAATTGCTCTTCCCAAGCTGCCTGGTATGCTCAAATCACTGCCAGGCTCCTCTCAGGGCTTGATGGAAGTGGCCTGTCTCCAGAGAAGCCTGTCAGAAATCAGATGAGTGGTGATGTCTCACTAGTGCACCAGCTGAGAAAGAGCCAGTCCTTGGCAGGAGTCCCTGCACTGTGCCACAGCCAGGACCCCAGTGTACAATGTCCTCTGTCCCCTTGCCCTGCCAAACTGCAAAGACCAAAGCTGCCAAGCCAGGCTCCTCCACAGCTATGGGTGGCAGCATATCTAAGTCCAGTGCTAGAAGCCCTGAAAACTGCGAGACACACAGGCATATGCAAGAACAGCCAGATAAAGGTAATTTCTTCTCAAGTCTTGATTTGACTCTGGAGCAGATGCACTGGCCACTACCAGTCCTCATGATACAGATCAAACTATTCTGAAATTACTAGCACAATAGTGGGCATGAAGAAAGTGTCTCAAGGCTGGTTTTGCTTTTGGTTGTTTAAAGACAGAAATGTCTAGAAAATTCAGGCAACAAAATCACTTGTGTTTCTAGGAAGGTTATGTATTTTTATAATTTTTTGCAGGGGCAGAGCGGGGAATATCTGTGACACTGTGCATATAACCAGTAGGTGTATCAAACTGAAGCCTAAAAAAATCCTGAAACAATTTCCACAGTGAGGACATTTCTCTTCAGGAGCTGTTTGTGACTCACTGTTCCTGTCAAGCAGGTTAATGTGCCTCTAAATTTCACCTGACAGAAAATGTATCACAGTGTCAGCTGCATTAGGGAATGACGAACACCGCCCAACTGTGGTCCTGTTGGATACCTCGAGGTTGCTCTCAGCAAGGAGAGGTGGAACAAGGAACCTGCCTCAGTTCCAACAAAATAAAGGGTTGTGGCCAGCTTGAGGAAATAGTAAAGCAAGTTCAGCCACTTGTAAGAGCCATCATCAATCTCTCTGAAATTAGCCTCCCAGGTTCTTAGAGGGAGGGCATGCTGAGGTGGAATCTGTGTGACCTGCTTATGAGCAGAAAACTGACTCAGAAACTGTTTAGCCTCTGAACAACTTCTGTTTTGAAATCACCTTCCACCAGCCCATCATCCATGGTAGGTGCAGCCTGTGCAGCCACAAGGAGCTTTTGCTCTTCCCTGTGAGTGGCTGGGACATGCTGAACTGTGGCACACTCAGAGTGGGGGCCCGTGTGCCATGAAGGTGCTCATGACTCTGTTGACCAGGGGAGCTCCAACAGCTTATCCTACTTTTGGGATCCAGCCCTGTAGCTGTCTGCTTCATGGATGTGCCAATCTACATGGATTTAGCTGGAGATATCCCAGTGTGTCTGTAGTCCATATCCTCACTACGACTGCCTCCTAGTTAGGTATCGGTGCTTTAGCCTTAGCCATGATTACTTTTTCTATTGAAAGAGAAAAGTTGACACCCCAAACATCTCTTAACTGGAATTAGGATCATACACACCCCACCCAGAATTGTCTTTGTCTTTCTGGAAATGAGGTTTCCAAGCCACAAGACTTCTATTGTACAAAATGATGCCATCTCCTGTACTGATGGTCCTAGGGGTTTAAGTCAGAAGAGTGGAAAAATATACTAAAGCACTTATCATCAGTTCTCAATTGTCTATCTATATATCTTTATCTATTCACTGATGGCTTTTTTGCATTACTCTTGAGGAAATGTATGGTGAATGCAGGGCAATGAATAAATCCCTCCAGCCAGACTCTCATTAAAAAAAAAAAAAAAATCACATCTAAGTAAACTGATTTTGATTTAATGTTAAAGGTCTCAATTAAACAGAGCAGATAGTTTGGGCAGCCTGTCTGCTCTGCACTTCTTCTTCTTCATCCCTCTGATGCAGCACAGATATCCAGCAGCACAAACATTTGCCTGTGAGGCACCTCTGCAGTAGGCCACTGCAGCAGCTACATTGGGTAACCCACCAGCTTCAGTCAGATTTGTCCTGCATCTATTTGCATGAGTGATCTGCAGTCATTGAAATCTCTTTTTTCTGGATTCCTTCAGCATCCATTCCTTCACACTATAAACAAACAATGTAAGAAAGATTTACTGAAACAATGGTGTCCAACTGCTGCTACAAGTCCACAAAGCCACATTTGCTAGGTTGAGATTAAACATGCAGCCAGACAAGGTAGCCCTGGATTAACAAACATATCTGCAGCATTAAATAAAACCACTGTGCAAGGGCAGTTAATGTGAAATGAACTTATTTCTCAAAATCCCTGAAGTTCTCCCAAGAAGTCTGAGTGTTTTTGCTGCCTAGCTGCCTTTCTCTTGGTCTTCTGCAACTGCCATTCTCTCCTCCAAACAATCAGGCTTCAAAATCCACTAAACCAGATAAAAGGCCGCATTCTTTTCAAATGTCATTTTTGATTGGGGTTTGTTTGTTTGGTTATTTTCTTGTGAAAATCAGAAATATATTAAAAAAAAAAAAAAGAAACAATGAGAAAATGGCCCTCAACTGGTCAGTCAACTTTTGTTTCCACAGCTATGCTCTCATTAAATTATCAGTAATCACAAGACTGTGGGTGAAAGATAAGAGCTGGAAATACTGAAATTCCACATTAATTCACAGTTGGTGGAGAACATCTGGACACTGTGGCTCCAAGCAGTTTCTCTGAGAAACCCCACCACAAGGAGGTTCTGCTCACCATTCACAGGGCTGTGTTACACTCTGGGAATCTGTACTTTGGAAGTAATGGAAAGGAGCTGCTGCAACTTTTGTCAGACGCTGTGGCTCAAACTCATTTCCACTAACTTCAGTGAGGACACTACACAGCAAGAAGGCAAAATTTATCTTCCCGCAGACTACTTGCATGCATGGTAAGAGTTAGGTTTAGAGACAAACTCATCTTTTCTGGATGAGGAACATGGAGCAGGCAAGCTTGCTTATCTGTCACCCAGGATGATTTTGTCCTCTCGCTGGAGGACTACACTTACAAAGCATAACATGACAACTAACAAACCTTTAAAGCCTTGGGGAAAAAAATAAATGCACTGGTGATTGGAACAGGTTTTAGTCCACTGCCAATTAGGCCCTGAGGAAAGGCTGACTATTTTTATATCCATGTGTCAATCAGGAGAATGACAAGCCACCACTCCAAGGCAAGAATGCCACCAAGGCCACTCCCTTCCCATCTGCATGTTGCACACTCCACGCACTTTTTATAGCCATGGTGCCAACTGCTACCTCTAACTGAGGGGTTGCCCTCTTCCTGCCAGGACAACTGTGTGTGGCTGCTGAGCACTGCTGTCACAACCAGTTTAAAGCCAACATTTGTGTAAGGCTTTCCCTGTGACCACTGAACAGAAAGAATGCAGGGCTATAGAGGAGTCAGAGATGAGCTGCTTCACAGCGTCTTTGGTGGCTTTTGACTTGGGTAGATTTAGGTTAGCATGCATGACTCCTCTTTAAAGCTCCTTTCTCACACTTTTGTACTTTCTCATTTCTCAGGACGTGTGCTTAACCCTCAAAGGCATTCTACTGCCCTCAACTCCATATATCTTTTACAACAGAGCCGTGGGTTGGAGTCTTCTATGGCAAGCCTTGCCTTCAGGCCATCAAAGTGTTAAGCCTCTAGTGTGCTCACAGACAAGCTGTGCCTCTCCATCCTTTCCATCTTTGAGGGCAGGCTTGTATTAAGGTCCAGAACCCTGTCCCTTGGGTCACTCCAAAGGCCACTAAAGTTAGTGGTAGGGCATCTTATAGGCCCACAGGACAAGGTGGGCAACAGCTTCATAATTGAAAGGACTTAAAAAATTCAAGATCAATTGATCAGATGTGGTAACCTATTAGCAGGCAACTGATTTTTGAGACATTGCCAACCCAACCTTTAGAAAGCATCCCTAATTCCCAGGATGCCAACAAGGATGAGGTGTGTTTGGCATTCCTGAAATGAGGCTCAGGAACATCATAATGGTAAGTTCCCAAAGACATTTCAAGTTTAGAATTTGTGTAATTCAGAGGTCAAACTCATTCCCAAAACTTTGTCTCCAAAATGTTGGCAGAAATATTTTGCCACATACAAGTCAGATATTTTTGTTAGAAACCATTGTGGTCACCCCTGCTTCTTTACTGAGCACATATTGTTACTATTTTTAAGAAAAAGAATCTCACAAAGCTTTTCCTCTAGTCTAAGAATAGGAGGTTTTGGGAGAAATAGCTTTATTGCAGAGTGGTCTCAATGCAAAAATGTAACTACCCCTGATCAAGACAGAGCACTTCCAAAATGTTAAAAAATATAGGCATTTGACAGTTTTACTGTAACTTATTAAGAGTGTGAAGTAAAATGGGGGGATTTTTGTGGTTTGACTTGTATTTCTGCATTTATATATGGTAATTAAATGTTAAAAAAAGCCAATTAAAAACAAACTTTGGCAAGAGATTAGTCAAAATATGTACCCTTGAGTTTTTTAGGGGCCTGAGGAGGCATTCCTTTGACATTTGCTTTTTTTAAAAAAATTACTTAAAATATGACACTTCAAAAGCAGCTGCTTTGTGTGTTCAGAAAGTGGTTTCCATATGCAGAGTTCATGTCAGATGTACAAATATGTATGTGCCCACATGGACCATAACCATTGATAATAGGCCAAATAATTACTTACACAGTGCCTTCTCAAGACTGGTGGATCTCTGTTAGTGCCCATTTTATAAAAAATAAGTATAGAAAACAAACCATACCATTAATAAATGTCTCTACTTCGTTCAGTGTGCTAGGGAATGAGCTACTTGGTGTCATGAAAAAGGAACAAGCGACCTTATACAGCTGCCAGGATTTTCTTACCTATTTCTGTGAATGTGATTGTGTCTTGACCTGGTCACATAACTTTTTAGTATCTCATCTTCCTCATTTGCAGAGTGGGTATAATTGTCTCTCTGAGTGATGTCCAATATAACAAAGAAAAGTGCACCAGAGGCACAGAAAATCATTCCAGGAAAGGGTTGTTCATTGTTATACATAAAAATTGCCTGATTAGCTAGTGCTGCTCTGAAGGATAGGAAGGTGAAGTGCTTGGATGGAGAATTCATCAAGGTTTTTTTGTTATCGCAAAATATTACTTAAAGTAAGATGAAGATTCAGATGTGCTATTGTGGAATGGGTTGTGCTCAGCCTGCTGTGCTTTGTTCCTGTCTTGTGGGCCTCTGCTGTCTTGCTAGGCAGCAGCCCCAGCAATGATCCATTCCCACTCCTGCCAGAAGGCTCAAAGACAGTCCCACACCTGCCTTGGGGACTCTCAGCTGCTGGGGCCATAACTGTTCCTCCTGCTAGAGAAAAGTGCAGCCTTTGGGACCAAAACCATCTGCTCTGAGCAAAGCCCTGCAGGAAAGCCAGGCAAGCGTGAGGTCTCATGGGGACCAGGAGCGTCAGTGCAATATACAGTCATCACTTGATACAATTAGGAAATCTGCTCACAGGAGACGCGATGATAAACACACTGTTGTGTGCTACCTAGTGTTTATCCTAGACATTAGGAATTTAAAAGATAAATGAACTCACAGCCTCTGAGCATCAGTTGGGAAGAAGGTACAGAGCTGTGTCCCACCAGGATAGAGGTCTGGTTTTGTCAGGAATAAGGAGACCTGCCTTGTTTTTGCCAATGCATTTATGTACTTTGTCACCCATATCTGCTTTCTAGCCTGCAGTTCCCCCCCCCTGCTTGGTAGCCTACCCAAATGTGGAGGTATCCTTGTTCATCTCCTTTAATCCCCAGCTTTCTCTCTGCTCTGAAGCCCATGTCTGAGCTGTGTGCTTTCAGGTTTGCAATGCTTTCTGGCTCCTGAGGTGGTGGTGCTTGGGTGCAGGTGTGAGCTGCTGTGCAGGGTGCAGGTGTTGGGGTGTCTTCCTTCTGCCTTAGGGGCTCATGTGGGAAAGTACAGTGTGAGCTGGGTCCCTTTACAAAAGATAGACAGCCAAGTCTTCCCTCTGGATACTGGGGGAATGTGTGTCTGTGGAGAGGGTTTGCCTATTTCTGTTGGCCATGGACAGATGTACAACTTTGTGTCCTTCTCTGAGTCCTAGATCTGCCTGATCCAAAATTGTTAAGTATAATCCCTTCATCAGGCCCCAAATTCTTGAGTCACACATATTGTGATGCTGTTTCTCCCAAAGTGGCAGAGGTATTGCCAACACCAGGGGGTGTCAGGCTGGTAGTCATGTTCCCCATCCTCACTTCTCCATTGTGTTTAGGACAAGCTGGGGTCTGATGGCACAAACACAGCTCCAGTGAACCAGCAGCAGCTGGCAGGGATAAACTTATGCCTTTACATGCAGACGTGTCAGCAAGGTGCTCCTGGTTTGGACTGGTCTGCAACTGATGGTGTGGAAATCAATGAAACTTGTGCATTTCAGGGAAAAAAAAAAGGTGAATAACTAGACATCTGCCCTAGGATCATGCCACCAAATTTATAAAAAATATCAATATCGATATAAAAATCAAATGTCAAATTTAATATGAACAGTAGAACCGTCCAGTCACTAAATGCAGACCAATAAACCCATGAATGTCCAGAAATTTGGGTGGAAAGAGGAGAATTGGGGGAGTAAGAAAGAAAAGCATTCTTTGTAAAATAAAATACAGACATTCCCATAATTAAAGGAGGAATACAACTTGAATAACAAATCACAGACATTAACACCAAGATGAGCACATTTATAAAGAAAATAATAAGTAAAACAGAAGTAATTGCCTCCAAGCAATTACAATTTCTTCCTTGCATTAAAGCCCAGAGGATGTGATGGAGAATTTTTGTGGCAACTCTTGCAAGGCATGTGTCACAGAACAAGAGGGAGGATTTTTCCATTGCCTTCTCTGCCTCTTTGCTGTTGAGAACCAGAGACATGTTTTTTCCAAAATGTATTCTTGGTTTGTTGGTTTTGGTGATGGTAGTGCTGCAGGAGCAGTGCCTTTTCCAGATGGCATTCTGAAGACTCCTCTCTCCTGGCTGAGTCATCAAAGGTCCCTCAGGAGACAGGAATTGTCACAACCAACTGGAGGGAGCATTCATCTTACCCAGATACCCATATCTGGCAGTTGCCTCCATCGACTGCTTAGGAGGGATACAGCACTAATCTGCATCTGCCAACTCCCCTGCTTCCCATATTCTCTTCTCTTTGAAAATTGTCATTGAAGGAGGCTTCCTGTCTTCTTTAGATTTGTCTGTATCTTTATAACATTTACTTTTATCTTTTGGCAAAGAGTTTCACAGGCCATGAACTTATTCTTTGGGAAAGCACTTTCCTTTTTTCTTTCTACTCGTCAGTTCATCACTCATGTGAGACCAGATGCTGAACTAGGGAAAAGCAGTTTAAAGCTTGTCCAAACTAAAACCTTCTTTTAAAACTCACCCTTTCAGGTCTTGTCAGCAGCTGCAGGCATCACCAGAGCATATTGAAAAGCAATTTCTGACATCTGCGTTCTGCAATTTAAGTCTGGGTCTTGCCACAAACTGCTTAAACTGGAAGAGCATTAAAAGGTTAAAAGGACAGCTGCACAGAACAAGCGCCCCCCCCCCCTCCCCCCCCCCACCCACCCCGAGGGATCCAGTATTAGTTGGTCTCATGATCTTGGAGGTAGAGAGGTTAAGAAACAATTGGATTCATATCACTGAGAAAGTCACTCTCCCACTGTGATGCTAACCAGGCAAGGAAGAAGCTGAATCTCGAGAAAGACCAGCACTTCATCTTAGCTGAGCATACTCACCCTTCCTGAGCAACTTCATTGACATCCTGTATAAATGAACACGTATTGAGGACTGTGCAAGCTCAGAGCAGGGGGAAATGACAGCCAAGCACAGAGAGCTGCCATCTGTTGTCTGCAGAAAAACATTCAGGATTGGCCCCAAAAGTCACGTAGAAAATAAGAATCAGGAAGCACAGTAAGTACCTGAGCAATGGTGGGGAGGACCTCTCTTTTCATTCCCTTTCCTTCCTTTTGCACCAGGTATTCTTCCCTTGATCTCCTCATGCAGCCCTCTGGATGTGTGGTTAGGACCACATCTCCTGCTCTCCTGTCCTGTTCTCCTGAGGCACGCGCTGCATGGAGCTGGGAGCCTCTCTCCAAGACCCCCATCCTGACCCACACCGGTTCTGCATCCCATCCCTCCCACCCAGTCTGGCATCAGCTTGATCCCTGACATCCTACCTCAGCAGCTTCCCTCCCTGCTGTGGCGTGGGGCCGAGAGGGAATGCTGGGACCCTTTCCCTGCTGTGATGTATCTGGCAGGGAGAAGGAAGTGTTACCTGATAGTGAGGTGGTGATGGGAAACTTCATGGTTTTGATTCCCTGCACGGGGGCAAGGAAATCAGGCACAAGTGATTTTATTATTTTCCTCTTTCCTGTCATACTGACACTGATGAGTTTAAATAGCTTGAGTTTTGAAGTGGATTTTACACACTATGTTATGATCTTAAGGTATAGCATTTAACAAAACTCTTAGCTTAAATTATCTTGCTCTAATTCTGAACCAAAATGTTCTACATTGTTTGAAATCAAACTCAGCTCTTTCCTCTGGCATAGAGAAACTAGAAAAGAAGGCAAGAAAACAACTGTGTCTTAACTGTCTAAGCTAAAAAAAGCACTCTCAGCACTCATAAAATAAAATCCAGAAATTTAATCATTCAGAAGGAAAAGGATTTGATTTTAAAAACTTGTCTGTGACAGTTTGACCCCTACTGTGTTACATGCAATTGTATTACATACACAGGTTGCATATAAGCATGTGGCAACAAACAGAAAATAAACTAAAGGAGGCTGGATATGGGCTTGGAGTGTTCCTTCTGAGAGGTGAATTTTTATTCCCCCTGAAAAACCTTATTTCATACCCTGTGTGTTAAAATCATCACTTCTTAGTAGCAGGCACAGTTTAGAGATAAAACAGAAGAACACAGGGTAATGTTAATAAAAGAAACATTGCTTGTTCCCCAACTGCCCACAGAGACCAGCAAGAAGATCCCTGCACAAGAGCCAGCATGGCGTGCAGCACTGCTTCAGATTTCTGCTCTTTCCCAATATAATTTGTTCCACATGCTGTTTACCCACTGATTCTTCCAAACCACGTCTTGGCTAGAAGGCAGGTGATGAAAGGTCATGGAAAAACCCAGAAGAATTTTGCAGCTTGTCTTGGCTGTACTGAATATGCCCTCATGCTTGGAACAAATCAAGCGTTGTGCCATTAACAAATTGTGGCAAGTCCAGTAAGCCTTCCTTCCCTGGCAGGAACTGGAAAGATGCATCACTGCTATAAATGACAGTGAGTTATGGGATGACTTCAGTGCATTGACACTCACAGCAGAGAAAACAAGGTATGGGCTGGCTTGTATGAGTAGATGCAGGAGTGTGCTTTGCTCTGGATGGGTGGCAGGGGAGAGGGAGACTCTTCTTTGCAACCAGTATGTGTCATACCTTCCTTTACTGCCCACCTGGAAACTGCTCTTAAAGCATCACCCACGAATTCCTTGTCCTACGAGCCAATAAGGTGTCACCTGCTAAAGATACACTGAGAAGCAGCTCATGAATATGAGTATGGCAAGGGTTACCTATTTCATTGTGTCAAAGCTTTGCAGTCAGTAAAAGTAACGCCACCATGAAAATGCATAAATTATAGCTCATGCTACAAAAACCTAATATTTAATAGACAGATATGAGGAAAACTTCCTCTTTTGCAAGTTATCCTTACTTTGCAACATGCAAAGGGAAGGAACCATATAGCTCTGGCTCCATTGGCTCCCTTGGAGAGTGAAAGAACTGTGTGGTTCCCTGGTAGAATCTTCTCTGCTTCTCACTGAGGGAAAGCACAAGACTTCACAGCTGAGTTCTGGGCAGTGGAAATGAAAGCCTAAGAAAAAGGGGGAGAAATGTGACATCTGGAGGCTGTGCTGCTCCAGTAGCCATGTCTTGTCTAGGCAGGCACATGTCTGGAAAGGGCAGTCCAAGCAACAGGACTGAACCTGAGCATGGGCTCAATGGCAGCTGAATAAATGTGCAGGGATTTGCGTCAGAACCTTATTTTTGCTACTGGACTCTGCTGAATTTATTTGACCTGGAAGTCACTGATCATCTCCCCAGCTGGGAAGAGAGCAACAGCACATGCTGTGACCTGTATAAAAATCTAAGCTCGAATGACCAAGAGAAAGAGAGGGATCTGTGGAGGTATATTTATGTGTCTGTGTCAAAAGATCAAGTCTACAAAATAACTGGATTGTTACACCAGTATGATATGACTCTGTAGCTAAAGATGAAATGGAGACAGAGGTGGAAAAATGCTTGTTGTGCCATGCAGTTCATCTAATTTATCTCTGTGAGAATATATGTCCTTTTTCTGCAACAGTTTCTGGCTAGTTTTTTCAATGTCCCAAGAAAGGAAACTTCCCATGAAAAGTTACTTCACAGATTACGCTGAAAATACTCATAGTGTTTATTAAAAAAAAAAAAATCAGTCGAAATTTTAAACTTACTAATTTAATTTTAATACTAACAGATGCATCATTCTGAATCTCACTTCATGCCTGAATCGCTCAAAAATCTACAGATTACTAGACCTTTCTCAATATGGTCCCTTCAATTAGTCTTTTCAGTGATAGAATTATTTTATCCTGCCTGAATTCTACCAGTTTTTCCTATTAATACAATGAAAGGTTCCTTAAACCCCAGCCACCACATGCTCTGTGATTTTGTTTGCCATGGCAAGTCAGTGCCTGACTGCCTCTTGGCTGACTAAAGAGTCTTGACGATCTTATATTTCATTTGAGTTGATCAGGATCTATTTTTAGTGAAAATTAAAATAAACCAACACTACAAAAATGTTAGAACATGGCCATTTATTTGTATGAATATTCCACTCAGATACATACTCTTGCCCAGCTATTTGACATGCACATTTTCCTCCTGTGGAAAGATGTGGGTATATTGGAGGCTGTCCAAAGGAGTGAGCTACCCAAATGCCAAATACTTTTATTACCTGTTGCACAGCCTTAACATCTAGTCTTTCCCTTTCAGTTTATTTCCCCTGTAAGACTTACCAGTGTATTGAAATCCAGATGCAGTCATGCAGAATCCAGCTGTGCCACATTTTGGGAAAAATTAATAAAAAATTGCTTCTAACTTCAAACCTGCTAAAATTTCTGCCTCCTTCAAATTGTTTCTTTATCAGGTTATGATTGGCAGTTTGGAGTTGGCATATCAGTATTTCCTTGTACGTGCCAGCAATAAAGGGAAAATACTTGCTCCTGTCTCCAAAGAGACATTTTCCATATGTGCACTCTCTACTCTGTCCTGCCTAATGACTATACATTAAGATATTATGCAGGAAAGGTGGCAACATTTTGTAGCATATGTCTGTGCAAGTGAGAAGTGTGTCTCACACCTGCTCCTTAGCTTTGGGATATTATTTCTCCTAACTCTCTTACTGCCTGGCTGGCTTGCGGTGCTGCAGGTGTCAGGTGGAGGTGCAGGACACCAAAGCGGGCTTCCCCTGCTTGGGGTACCAATACACATGAAAGCCTGTGGTCCCTTCTGTGATGCTGTGCTCCTGTGAGGGCATGCCCTGCAAGAGGTAATGGCCAGTCCCCTTCAAAACAAAGCTGCCAAACCACTTCCAAAGGAGCCTCACAATTATTTGCATGGAAAGAAAGCTTATGACTTCTTTCCTCCCTCAGAATTCAGAGAGCTGGTCTGAAATAGAGACCATGTACCTTTAAATAGCATAAGCATTGCTGGAGCAAGAGTACATCTGTCACAGATAAAAATGCTCTATTTATGCCTTATTGTAATCTATTCACTGGTTTATGGTGCCTGCGCCCTTCAGGGAGTGTTGCAAACCCACACGATGCTCCCGAGTGCTGCATTTTGCATTCGTATCTCCAGTTCTGTTGACAGATGTGTACAATCACACTCAGCAGTCAGACAACTCCCTCTTGACTCTGTATCAGAGGAAGAGCAAGAGGGCAAATTATTTCAGCTGAGGTCAGCATTAACTGAAACTCAAAATAGCTCCCTCCAGATACACCTGTTTCAGACAGAAGCATGCAAATAGGAGGTGATCTTTGGTGAATTCCAGCCACTTGCCTATTTCCCATTCTATTTGGGGGTTCTGCCATCCCACATGCAGACAGCACACATGAGCTCAATTAAGCTAAAAAATTTGCAATCAGCCCAATAACTGAGGAAAATAATTACCTTCCCTCTGTAAGTGGAATGTAATGGGTTAGTAAACGCATATTTCCCATTTTATGCATAAGCATTGAATATGTAAATACAGCATGTTACTGGGTGTTTTGGAGAAAAGATGATAAATTTACTGAGGACAGTCCATTAAAAAAAGAGGCTGATTAATGCATTAATGTTACATTAAACAAAAGTTTCTGAGAAGATACCATTTAAACAATAGTTTCTAGTTTCTGTTACTTTCAATTGGTGGGTATATCAGCTTCCTTGTTCTTAGCCTTTCCATATCCAAAAATATCTTCTCTCATTCTTTATAATGGGCCATTCCTAATAAAGCTGAGTAGTTCCAAAGAAATATGATGAATCACTGATCCTCATTCCTTGTTGTGATCAGAGATCTACCTGTCATCCAGGCCAGGGACTTCTTCTTACTGTTCTCCAACCAACCTCAGCTTGAAGGGATCCTGGTCTCACTGTATCCCACTGAAAATGCAGGAAACATAATAATGTCAGTCTCAATTATCAATATTGGTATGTACTGGCCAGTGTCTCCAAAGACTTTCACAACTGCATCTCAGATAGTCACCTGAGGTTTAAACAGAGATTCTCAGAAGGGTTTGGGAAATGAAAACAGGACTTTGCTCTTGAAACCATCATTGTTCTTGAAATAATCCTAAGTGGTGTAAATCCATTATCTTTCACATCCACTTAGACTAGAATTTATGTTCCCAAGAACTGGGATGTTTTCCCTGAGTAACCACAAAGCCTCTTATAGCTGGAGGCCAAGGCTGAAGGAAGGTGATGTCATGTTAACCTCAGGCAGCTTTGGTGTTTTTGTTGGCTGTCCTCAAAAAAGAATGGTATTAGCAGGTCTGACTTAGATATAAAGAGCTGTAGATCCCTCACAGTAGTGAGTAATCTGTGCAATTGGACATAAATGCTGATAACAAGGTCTCCTTCCAATTAGGAAGCAATAAAACAAACTACTTCAGCAAAAATTCCTGCAAGCATATTCCTTAAAGCTTCTTTGTGGTCTCATAAAACACAAACATTACCAAGAAATAAGCCCAGATTCATCAGCTGCTCACGGGTATATTCAAGCACTGCTTCTTTGTGAAACTGCCCAGAAAAGACTGCTTGGTGCTGCTGCTTGGAGTCAGGGCTGGAGACACACCTTTGCACAGGAGAGGCACAGAGGGGCATGCACAGACACAGACTTGCAGTCTCTCTGTGAGGGGAGTTTGCAGGGTAAACTAAAACCTCTGTGTATACATTTCAGTTTTCAGCAAGCTTTTTGAATTGAATGTGCTTGGAAATCAAATGTATTTTAAAGCAGTCGCAACAAATATAAAATACAGGTTGCATAAGGGTCTGAGATTACACCCCCAGAAACATCCTGCCCTTGATTCCCTCTGTCTGAACTTCAAGGGATGGCTTCTAATGCTGCAGAAAGACAGGAGTGCTCCTAGAGATATACAGAAGACAAATTGTGCAGTTCATTTTTCATCCATATCTACACATTTCCTCAGCACAGACATTGTTTGACAGTCTTAGCCATTTTTTACATTGTCGTAAGTGCTTGGCCTCCAAGAGAGCCTCCCTGGTGATGGTGCATCCTGTAGGCCTTTGGACCCCATCTTCCCCAAGGTCCAAGCCACAAGATCTTGGCAACAGGTTTGTACACTGCACATGCAACACAATTGGATTTTAACGTGAGGAAAAATGAAGGGAATTGAGGAAGAATTAAGACCATTGATTACTGGACTCATGATGAAACAGTCAGTGACTGTATCTGAGGATTGTTTCTAAAATCTGGAATGTCACTTGTAAATGACAATGAGGACTCTTAAAAGAATTACTGAGAAGAAGTTTCTTGAGGCAAGTCAGGGTTCCGGGAATATGACACTGACATTTTCCCCTCTCTCAGCCCCTAAATTATCAGGCTAGCCCAGAGATACGAGGCCTTGAGGGGAGGAACATCAGGAGATGGGCAAAGATTCCAAAAGAGGCTCTCACCCCGATGTAGTTGTCCAGCTCTTTATTCCATGGTCCGAGGGAAGAGCAGGGGAAAGAGGGCAAACAGGAAATGTCAGGGGTTTATCTAGGCTCTGGACAGGGAGAGCTTCTCTGGCTCTCTGCCAGCCCTGTTGGGGCAGGAAGGAGGAGACCAGGATTATCTTGATCAGAGTCACAGGGGTCCCAGGGAATGGGGGAAAACATGGCCTGGGCGCAATGTAACATAACACATCATTGAACAAAGGGGGGAAAAAAAAAAGAAGACCAAAGAGAAGAGCTTATAAGATGGCGCATAACACTGGAAAATACATTTTTTTGGTTTTTATAATGTACAGTCATGGCTATTTTTTCCATGTTGCTGGAAGGAGTGATTTCAATTCTCACCTGGATGCAAAAGGCAATTCTAGAAGATGAACAGCCATTTCTGGGGCCAAGGGCACCTGGCAGGACTAGGATGGGAGCAGGAGAGGACCCACAGCACAGCAACCTGACAAAACAATCTCCTACTCCCTTGATGCAGTTGATCTAGAGACTTCTAGACCAGAAATTTAGTGATTACTTAGGAAGAAGCAGTTTTCCTGGCAAAGGGTAGTAGCACTGCCTCTGGGAGACTGGAGTTCAGTAGCAGGGAATGGAGTTCACCAAAAGTGGTTTTTAACAGCCACTTTGGCTGTGATCTTGATAGACATTTCTGTCAAATCAGCCTGAGTCATCTCCACCACCACTCTGTCTAAGCAAGAGACGTGAGATTTATAACAATCCCTTGGAACAGTTTTATAAATGCTTTGTAAATGGCTTCTTTGATTTGCACATACCCTTCTTCAGTGAAGATACTGAACATCATTGAAGTGAGGTAGCTGTCTGTGAGCTGGGTAAATATGAGCTAATATTTCTGGAGGCCACAGCCTTTCCTTCAGTTCATGGAAGGAATGGCCCCTTCAATTACAGTCACGATTCATGATTTGTTGAATGTTCATAGCTCAGCATGCCTGTGTCCATGCCAAAAGCCTGTGTAGGATGCCTGGACATAACCCAGATGAAGAAAGGAAAACTATGGTTGGTCTGGTTAAGAGACCCAGTAAGGTACCCAGAATTAGTGGCAAACCAGATGGCACAATAAGGTAGCTCAGGGCAAATACTCCTATTTAGATATGTGTGAGGCTTAGACACCTCTGTCCTGTTCAAAACACTGTCTCACAATATTAAAAAGGGATGGATTGAGTGGGAACTGTTCCACATTGGCAAGATCTGCCCTTCCTCATTGAGTGTGGCCACATTTTTCTCCCACAGTAACAGGTTCCTAACTTCAGGAGTGAAGAAGAAAGCCTGGGATTTTCAGCAGGAAGTTGCCCTCCTGGAGGCAGACCCACTGATAAGGGCAGAGCCCTTAGATGTTCCAGATTTTTCAGTGATGGGGCTGAAGTTCTTTTCAGACATGGTAACATAGGTGTCACACAACTGATAAGAATTATTTTAATGGTTCCTGAGAAGTTCTGAAAGCACTGAAAAGGTAGTAATGTGAGAACAGAGTAGGAAACAGGTGGTGTGAAGTGGTGGAAGGCTGAGAAGAAGTGTCATGTTAAAGAAATGATGGAAGGCAATCAGGTCTACACCTGAGGTATGAGGTGTGACTGCTGTAAACCCCACTGGTCTTCACAAGTTTTATGAAAATGGGCTGTTGTGTAAAGTGAACTACTAGAGATATTTCTAAGGGCACAAACAAAGTCAAGAGCAGAATTAAGAAAAAATTGATGGGCTTGATCTTCACCAAAGTGCTAGGAACAAGAGCAATCACTAGATAGAAGCAGCAGCAATACATAGCAGGGCACAGAAACAAAAGGGTGCACATCCAAAGCCTACAGCAAGAAGCATCAGCCTGCTGCAAGAGAGAAGAATCAAAATCTATAAAAGACTTTATTGAATAGAATGAAACAGATGCACCATCAGGAGTTAATAATAAAGGATTGTTGCAAACACTTTTCATACTGTTGGGGATCTCCACAATTTCCTTTGATTAAAAAAGAGCTTTCTGGCAGAGCAGTCCAGAATTTTTCTGCTGAAAAACACTCAGTCATGAAAATATAATATTAACAAAAGCATTTAGATATTTGTGTGTGTATGCATGTGCATGCCTCTGAATATTTGGACAAACATGGATTAAATTCTCCAGGAAATAAATCATAGGTTTTGAACTGATCTACTTTTCAACATTAGAGCACACTTTACAGGCTTTTATTGCTTTTCAAGGATTCTTCCTGTCCAAGCAGATAAATTGTAACAGTGCTGCACTTTTAAATGTGTCTGCTCTTATGCTATAAGGATTGCTTACATCCTAGTGAAGATTTTTTTTATAATTCTTTTTTGCGTTTATTGAGAATATTAAAAGAAAAGCATACAATAGTTAAAAATTGACTGTTTTGATTCTCACACTGATCTTCATGGCTGGGAGCTGCCAGAGGTATGTTTGCTATGAAAGAGAAGAGCAAACATTTTGTGCATTGCCCTTGGAAATGTCTAGATTTACTCATGCACCTATTTCTAATTGCACATAGTCCGCCAAGCAGTGGGAACATGAGTCCTCTCCTTTTACACCCAAATAATGGCAAATGAATGACATGACTGAAATATATCAACAAGAGTCTTGCTATAACCATGGTAGTACAAGGACATGGGTAAGACAGGGTCTTTGTTTAGAGCTGCCTTCACAAATAAGCCCCTCTGTTTTGTGCGCTCATGCCTGCTTACAGAGCAAAGACACATTTAGAAGCAGTGGGAGTTAGTAGCTTGCAACTATCTGTAATTCTGGGACTGCCCCACAGATTGTCTTTTCTTAGACCAAATGGCAGGGCTGGGAAAGATTATGTAGGATTTTTAGCATGTAGCATCTTTGCTAGGTCTGAAATATGGCAGCTAGCCAGAGATAACAGCAAGCTAAAACCAATTACTTAGAATTTGGTCCCTCCATGCACAGAGCTCCCTTATCATGACGATGCTTTCAGTCATTCACTCTAGCTGAAGTCAGATAGCATGATCCTGAAGCCTGAAACATTTGTCTGAAGTAGACGGCTTAAGGAAGGCATCTGGGAGAGGACAAGAGCAATAAACAGACCAAATTCACTGCTTTAGGAAGAGAGCAAAACTTAATTGCTGCCAACAGTGAGCTCAATTATGGGTACAACACTGGGAAGGAGATGCAAAAACCAAAGTGTATAACTTAGGCAGGCATTGCACATAATTCATTCTATTTATATGTTTTAAAGGGGACATCCCTGTGGCAAACAAAATAATTCTACAGCATCTATTTCTGTAGGGTTGTTTTCTTGGGATGCTTCCCTTGATTAACAACAGGGCCAGAATGGCTCTGCAGCCCAGGGCTTTGCTTTTGTTAAAGCAAACCCCCAGACTCTCTCAGAATTCTCGTCTTCCTCTTTCTTAGTGGGTTCTTGGCCCTGTAGTTCCCCCACAATTCCCCAGTTAAAATGTTCCAGTCCTGAGCGTGGGAAGCCATACACAGCTGTGTGCCCAGGTTTCCAGCCTGCCATTGTGACAGCTGGAGCTGCTGGCCAAAACCTTGAAAACAGATTTTTAATTTAGATTTTTGGCCAAGCTTTGGCCTATTTTAAGCCTTTAAAAATACTCTGGATCTCATGCAGACCTCCATTGCCTTTAAGTAAACCAGTGGCAGCAGCACAACTGAGCTTCTCAGTGTCAGTCCTGGGTAAAATGGGGAGGGGGGGTCAGGATCCTGCCCATGGTTTTACAGTTTGCATAGAGATTAGAGTAGCTTCAGGTTTTGTTTCAAACTCTCAGCAGAGGCAGTCGGTCTGCTGGTTTGTCAGTTTAATGGGAATTTAATGTATCTTTTTCTTCTCTCCAGATGTGTTAACAGATAACACAGATCCGTGTCTTTATAGCCAGATCCCTGAACAAATGTGCAAAGATGATAAGGGTGCAAAAAGCTTTCCTTTGTCCTCTCCAGAATGTGTCACAGGCATTCCAGCTACATCCCTGCTGCCCTGCAGTATCTCATGGCTGGGATGGGCAGGGAAAGCCAGAGAGCCCCATATCAACAGCTTAGTCTTAGCAAAAAAAAAATAAAAAATCCCTTCTCCAGAGAGGGGAAGTCATGTTGTAGGGCATCATAACTTTGTTATCAGCTCTCTCCTGCAATCCCTGGCATTCTGCACAATGTACCCCTAACCCAGAACTCTGCTTTTGGCAGGGTAAGGGGATACAGTGGGCAGGGGAACCACATGAGCTTGGCCATAATCTACAGTTCATGTCAAGTATTTCCCAGTCAGAAGCATATTTAGGTGGGAGACGAGCAGGTTTTTATGGAATCAGAGCAGTTAAATTCTGTGGTGGGCTCTCATAAACAGGAAGACCACAGGATGAGCTGGTTTAAAGTGTAGTTTAGGATGTGACTGGGCTTACATGGTGTGAGCTGGGCTGCAGCAGTCCTTGGCCCCCCCGTGCCTGAGAGAGCCAGCCTCTCTAGGGCAGATGGTGCAGGCATCTCATTCTCCTGCAGGAACAGGGATAGGCCAGGTTGTGCTGCCACAGCACAACAGGGCTCCTCTGACAGAAGCAGTGTCTTCACAGAAGCAAAAACACATTGCCTTATCTTTTACACAGAGCAAATAGAGACCTCAAACATTCTTCTGTTGCCAGCAAGTGAGGTTAGTTTAGGTTAGAGACCTAAGGAAGATGATCTGAATACAAATTGCTCCTCTCATTTGCTCTTCAATATGGAGCATAGATATATAGGCCAAACATAAAGGAATCTGGAGACAAATCCATAGCACTGGCCTGCAGACTGGGTTATTCTCTACCACCAGGCATGGCTGTGGAGTCTGAAGCATTGCTGTACTCAGTGACATGATATTCTCTGTGCGCAATAATTGAATGAAGACTGTACACTAGTTGCTGCAGCAGTTTCATAAATCCCTCCTAAACCTAACATTTACTAAAATCTGTATTCTTCTCAGTTAGACTTTGTTAAAGTTGTGTCTTGGTATTAGGGTACTATGTCACCCATCACTATAGGGAAAATAACAGCAGCCAGTTTCTGTACTTTGGAATGGCACAGGCCAGGTATCCACTGTGATTCAGTATTTGCTGAACTGTTGGCACATTTCTTTTCAGCTGACATTGCTCACTGAAACTGGAAGTCTAATTGGAGTAAGAGACTTGCACAAATCTGCTGTCCTGTAAAATTTGATTTTGAAATCAATGGCAGTGCAGTCAGATTCACTGATGATCTGTTTTGTTGGGTTTTTTTATCATATTTTTTCCTTCAAATATTGTGCTGATTTATGTATAATCAAAATTACTGCAGAAAAAACCACAAGGGACATGAATGCTGCACACTCATACAGCTGCATAGAACCCTTGAAAGCTATGCAGATTTAGTCAAATAAATCAGACATCTCATGATCCCTGACCTAGCAGCTCTCCGTGTGTGATGAAAGCTTTTGAGGAGACACAAGACTTGTGTGCTGTGGGCTGCCTTGGTTAGGACAAGATTAAAAAAAAAATATTTCATGCACCTTCTCGTCATCAGACAACAGCACTGCCTGACCATGCAGAGTAAGATTTTTACTCAGTGACAGCCACTTCCTCACTCCATCCCTGTGGCCTCTCTCCTGTGGATCTGCCTCTGGCCTGTTGGGGGATTAGTTTGGAGGAGTGAAAATGATGGGCCCTGAGAATAGAGTTTAGGAAAGGCACAGAGGGTGAGTGAAGTAGACCAGAAACTAGATGCTGATGGACAAGGGAAAGGAGCAGAAAGACAGTATTGCAGGTTTGGAAGTCAGAGTCGAAGTCATCAAGGGATATGTAACACAAACTGAGAGCCAGCAATATGTTCAGGAACTCAAACAATAGGGGGATTTCAAGAACAGTAATTTTCAACTGAGATAAATATAACATCATTCCAAGAGGACAGCAATATTTAGGGAGGAAGTAATTTCACAAACAAGCATAAACAGAGATCAGCTCTTCAGGGTAGGAGCAGTGAGGAGCACAGTCCCTTCCCCTTGAGACAACCTTGGGATAAGGTCCAGACTGGGAGGGAAACACCAGAAGTCAATGTGACTTGGCACGGGCCATCGCCAAGGGAATGCGATATGTCAGACTCATTTCTAAAAATCATGTCTCTGTCTGTCTCAATTATCAAGGCCTAAAGCGCAGGCAGCTCTGTGCAGACTGCACAGGATGGGGCATGGGCACACAGTGGCTCCCCAAATGGGAGTTCTTTGGCCTTGCCAAGGTCTGTCCCCTCAAGTAAGAACCACTTTTCCCTTCTTTTCTCCAAGGCATAAGTCTCTTCAGAAAGAGAGGGGAAAGAGGCCAAGGTTCAGTTGGTCTCAATCTTTTCCCTTCTGCCTCCACTTCATGATGCAGGTCTCAAGAAGGGATGTAGCCTCAGTTCCATCATGCAGCTATATCCTGACTGTGTGGCAGATGGTGCAGGTACCACACAAACACTGGTCAATAGTGGTGGTGGGGGTTCATCTCCTACAGCATCCCAGAGAAACAATGTTTGGTCTTCAACTAAACCATCACCTACCTTTTGATCTTCCTTCAGTGTATAGGTTGGGTGATAAAGGATTGAAACAAAAGTTTTCTGACACAAACCAGAAAATGTCACCTTTGTGAAGCAGTAATTCCTGTGTGCAAGTTAGCTGCCAGTTTGCATACAAAAGGCACAAACCTCTTACGTAAGCATATTAAGTTCTAAAGTCAAAAGCAGATTTACTGTGGAGTTTAAGACTGATCAGCTTTGTCACTTTTCATTCCTCAGTTTAAAAATCAAATGAAAAAACTGCTTGCTTGCTTTTTGGTTTCCAAGAAATACGATTTAAGAAATAAAAGTATAAAAATGTATTGCATCTGCAAAACAAGCCATAGTAAATAATATCTATTCATACTCTATGTAAATTCACACCCTAGATTCACAAACACTAGTTCAGAAATTTGTTGGCAGGAGATGCAATAGACAAATATACAGGCTGTTGGCAGAAAAAACACTTTCATTATTCATTTGTCACTGGTACCCAGGACTGTGATGCTATTCAAGGTAATGTACTGTCTCAAAATAAATCTTTTATCACTACTCACTTCAGCAGCCAGAGCTGGTGGAGTATACAAGCTCATACAGATACAAGGCCAAATGACAGCCCTCTCTTGCTGAAACTGCTCTATTACAACACAGTTTCATTTTAATACAATGCACTGTTCTCTTTGAGGATTTTATCAAGTTAATGGTCAGATGTGTCTGCTGATAGACTCTTTGCTGGTGTGTTCAGTGCCTTATGTGCACAACACCTAATAAGGTACCTTTACAGCAAAGTCCAGAATCTGTAGCAGCCTGTGTAGAAAAGTAGTAATGACGAGTTACTGACAGCGCTGGAAAAGGTGAAGGAACCTTGTGCATTCCTGAAGTTTGGACCAAAAGATGATAACAAGACCCAGGACAGAGAGAGGCAGAAAGATGAACTTTTAAAAACTCCTTCTTCCTTAGACTGGACTGATGCAAATGTAAATGAAAACTTGGTCCCTGAAGAGATGAAACTGTATATGGTGTTAATAATTTTGATTTTAAGGCAAGTACATCTTATTTGAATCCAATTAGAGTTTTCATTCATATAGATTGTAGAATAGACTCAAAAATTGATAAAAAGAAGCGCAAAACTTTTCAACTGAAGCTTTGCATAACAACAATACTGAAATTATATATGTACAAGCACGTTTAATTCCAATTCCATACAGCAAAAAACAATGACAACTTTACCTGTGCTTCATAGAGATTTTAAGTTTAAAACATAAAATTCAGAGTCTTTTCCTCTGTCTGGAACATGATGGAGGTGGTTTGATGTGTGGAATCTGAAGCATAGAAAGGGAGATTATTTTATTGTGTACGAACTCCAAGAGATAGGAGAAACTAGGCAGAGAAAGATGGTTCCCACAGAGACTGGTTCACTCTTTTTCTGGTTAAGTCATGCTAAAGATCTTTGTACTGGGCTAAAAGACTGAGAAGTACTTAATAACCTAATAAAATACCTAAATAAGAATTGATGGAGGTTTCATGAAATTATGGGAAGTGAAGAGGGCCTTTCTCTAGTTCGTAACACTGCACAGCTTTTCAAATGCAGTTGTATTCCTTTGCTGTGCTCCCCTCCAAACACAGAGTAAGTGAATAAATAGTAGCAAAAAGAATGAAGAAAGAAAAAAAATACTTTTTTTTTTTTTTTTAAGATAAAAAGAACAGCATTTGTGAGGCATGAGGCACACAAGGGAGCCCCTGCTCCCATAGTCATTATGGGACAGGAGGACCCTCCAAAGACATAAACCCTGGCTCTAACGGACTCACCTGGGGGCTGGTGATGGCAGGAGATGGGCTTGAGGAGGTGAAAGCAAGGTTGGCTGTAGGAGAGCCAGCAGCACACATGGGAGGGGGCATAAGCTGACAGGATTCTCCAGTAGAATGCAGGGTTCTGTGCAAACAACATCCAGATGAGGCATGAGAGGGACCACGATGGGAAAGCACCTGAATCACTGAGTTTCTAGAAAAGAGGAGTTAGGACAGCTATGCTTTAATTGTGTGGTGCTGCTTATAGCTTTTGGAATTGCCTCCAGTGTGTGGTAACGCAATTGGGGTCCCCCTCAGCCTGATGGCTCAAAGCAGAACCACTGGAGAAACACTGGGTCCTGTAGAGACTCTCCAGGGGATTTTGCCTGATTCCTTGCTGTGCCCTGAAGAACTGCCAGGCATAGCTAGTGCTAGACCACAGCTCTGTTCCTGCCCCATGCCTCCAGCCTGCACTGGTGCCTGCATGTATCTTAGCTAAACTGGTATTCCAGCTGCTCCACATGTGTCCTCAAAGAGCTCCAGAACCATGACTAAAGAGTGGCATAATGGCCCAGACCACCATCTGCAAAATCAAGTTCATTCTGTGGCTTGAAGGCCAGCCTCACTGTTTTCTCCCCTCCTCCAGCAGCTGTTCTCCCATGGGTGGGCTCAGTCACTTTAACGCCACCCTTCCTCTCTTATGTCTGTCTGGCAGGAGACAGACCCAAGAGAGAAGGGACAGAAAATGTCTTTTAGACATGTAGATGAGTTGGCTGGGGGCTAGGATGTGCAGTACAACTGCTTAAGATAATTGCGTATGTAGTTCTTGGAAACTTACTCCTCGAGGGTTCAATTAGCAGTGATGTCTCTGCTTCTCAAACAGATGAGGAGGAAAGCTGACACACATAGGACAGCTTTAATCCAGACAGAGAAAACACTGTCTTTTAAATTAATTTCATAGCTCCTGTCATTTACTGGAAAGATAGCAGGAATACTTAGAGTCCATTTAGTAACACTAAACCACTTCATTTTTCTTTTCCATATATTTGTTTCAATGTACAGGTTTTTGTCCTTCAAAATCCTTTGAACACTATCCAGGTTTCCAGGTCACTTGAAATCATAATATTTATTGATCTTCTACATTTTAATCCACTTATCACTAGTGAATGTAGTCACCACAATTCAATAGTAGAATCAGTGTCATGGGATAAATATTTGGTCCATCTTTTGGTAAGTAAAACAGGATTGCCCACTTTGGCTGGAGAGTGTATGGTCCTACTTTTTCTGCTGGATGCCTGTATAAACTAAACCTCTGCTTTTTGCGCAATGTGTCTGTTTCATCCAAGGGTGAGTCTAAATTGTCTTGTTCCACCTCTGGTGACTGAGCCACAAGCAAAAGCTGGGGCAGCTGCTTCAGTTTTGACCAGAACTGCTAAGCCTTTTCACACAGGCAGCAGAAACCATGTTTATTCAGTGGGATAAATAGCTTTTTTTTTTTTTTGGTGGGTTAGATCAAAGATATTGTCAATAGGAGTCAGGTGAGACTTGGAATAGTTAAGAGGAGAATTTCTACATTTCAGCATTGTGTTCTAAAATGGAATGTCAAATTCCTTCAGGGAGTTACATTCCCAAAAAGATTTGTGAAACAATTAAGAGGTTGACTTTCACTGGTCTGGTGCTGGTTGTTGGTTGTAGATGTGTAATGAGCTGAAAGGACAGTTACAAAAAACCAAAAGCAAACAACCAAATTCATATGCAAGTGGGAAGCCTCTTAAACCAGAGAGTGAGACAACAAGAAATCCCCCAGTGAGGTTTTAAGGTGTTTCTAGCATATGTACAAGCAAACCAACAATATTACTCATCAGGGATATCTACTGGACTTCCTCAAAGCTTATGCAATTGTGTAGATGTGGGTCTTCTCAGCAGTGGAAGATTCCTTGGAACAGGAACAGTTTGAGCACTTGCCTTTGTGCTTTACACCAATCAGAGCAGCTAACAAACTCAGGCAGGGCCTGGCAGCTGAAGAAATAATTCCCCTTTTCTCCTGACCTACAGAGTGCTGCCATGGAGGTGGATCAGATCTTTTCTGCTAAGGGCATCCTGACTTGTGTAAGCAATTGTGAGGCCAGCAGGACCAGGAGAGTGAGCATTCTCCTGGCACTGGTGAGGTAACATCTGAAATCCTGCATTCAGCTTTGTGTCCCTCACTACAGGACAGACAATGAGGTGCTGGGCAAGTGCAGAGAAGCAAGGTGAAGGTCAATGTCTTCTCCCAGGTATCAAGTGAGGAAATGGCTGAGGCTGTACCAGACAATATTTAAGTTGGATATTAGGAACACTTTCTTCACTTAAAGATTGTCAAACATTGGAATACAATGCCTAGGAAAGTGATGGAGTCCCCATCCCTGGAGGTATTTAAAAAAATGTGTAGATGTGGTGCTTAGGGACATGATTTAGTAGGTGTCTTGACAGTGTTTGAATAACAACTGGGCTTCATCTTATGGGTCTTTTCCAACATCAATGATTCTATGTTTCTAGCCTCTATGTTTCTACCCACACAGTGCCTTCTGTTAACCTGTTTTGCCCCTTTCTTGATGTCATTTGTCTTTTCTGGTAGTTCTAATGACTACAGTCATGTCCCCTGAGCCCCACAATATGCATTACCACACACAACATCATGAAGAATTTTTGTGTGCATACAAAATGTCTTTAGCTCATAATATGAACCTAGAGTTTGATGGCCCTAGAAAGTCAGAAAACATCAGGTTCAAATACTTGCCATGTTTGTGAGCCTAGGGGCTACTGAGAACATTTGTGAGCCCAAAGTCTACAGCATCCATTCCTGCTCTTCTGTTGCCCTGGCTTCAACCCAGCACCCCTTGTTCATGATTATACCATCCCAGCAGAACAAATGCAAAAAAGCATTTCTGTGCTGTGTTTGTAAGAAGGACGTAAATACACTGGGAACATCTTCAATGAGGAGAGAAAATGTGGGAGAGCATGGGCTTTCATGTGGCATCACACCAATTAAGGGATAAATGGATGCAGAGAAAATGGTACTGTGGGAAGCTGAGCTCTCAGCATATGCAAGGCCCTGGAATAATACATCATTCTTATGCTACATGATCAGAAGGTGCTGCAGGGAGCCATGAAGTGTTTGATTGGGCAGTATTGATGGCTTTTAGTCTCTCAAAATTGTCTTGGGTGTGAGGAGTTTGTGTTCCACAGAGCAGTGAAGGAAAAGCTGCACCCATGAAGTACACATAAAATGCAGAGAGAGAAATGTAAATACATCCCCTGTGTATGGAGTGAAATGCTGGTCCCTGTGAAAAGCTGGATATGTGGCTGCTGCCTTTTACTCTCACTGAGGAAGGAGTATTTTACCTTACTATTCATCTTCAGATCAAATTTTCTATCCCCTTAAAAATGTCAAACCTCACCTTCCTTGTCTCTGTGCTGTCATGGGGTGCATCTTTGGGGTGCATTCACACAATGCCCTACTGCCCTCCCAGCCAGTTGCTTTGCTAAGGTAATGCAATTTGCTCATGTGGCTGGATTTTTCTCAGGGTTTGTTTGATCCGAGCTATGATGCACCCCTATGCCAAGTCCACACATAACAAAGATCTGCAAGGCACCTACAGAAGCAAATTTCCACCTCTCCACAGACTGATGCATTTTTGAATTTCTGATGCATTTTTGGCTTTTGTTTTATGAGTCCAAATCCTTGTTTCTCACTTTGATGACTGTTTAATCAGATAATTCAACCTAAAACAGAGTCCCAAAATGGCTCCTTAAGCAGCTCACATTTAATTGCAATTGGTCCATCTAAAACTTCTTCATGGTACAAATTACCCTGCACTGTTTAGGATATTATAAAATCTTAAATAAAAAACTCAGAGATGTTAGTTTAACATAAGAAAATAAAGTCTCATGAAAAGCTTTTAATCCAAACAATCCTCTCACTTAATTCGCTGTTCAGGTTAGATATTCACATTAGTAACCTGATGGGTAATATCTCAGAAAGATATTTGTAACCCAGGAATTCCAAATTCACCTTGAAAAAAGTAAAAGAACACCAAATAACTCAACAGAAAATATGTGAAAACTCAAAGGTTTTTCACAGGAAAAGAATGGTGAAAATTCAAGAAATATAGCAATACCTTGGACTCGTCAAAACAAACAGTGTGACTGGTTCTGCCAAAAATGAAAATTCTTTGTAGTATACTGCAGAGCAGCAGCATCCACTAGTACTTTTTTCTAACTATACATGATGTGCTGCAATGACAAAATTACTAAATAGTTAAAGTTTTTCTCATATACAGGAGTCTTGCATAATTTCATATATCCATTAACTTGGGCAAATATTTTTCTTTCCATTAAACAGATGAATAAAAGCCTGTTCTTTGGTTTGTATTCTGTACTAATGGTACATATAGGTTAGTGGATTTTTCACTTGACTTGGTGAGATTTCAGAGCAGCTTATCAGTAAGAAAGGAGTTAAAAATAATGGTACATTAATTACTCATAGACTCCAAAAATGGCATTGGTGCTGACATAAGGGAAATGTTGTACACACAACCTATGTCTTATATTTAAAACTGATAAACCTAAATAAGCCCACAGGCATACACATGTGCACTCACACACACACACACACACACACACACAAAAATGCCTGCTGCTGCAAATTCAAACAAAAACTGCTTCTGTGTGCAGTTTCACTTCTCTGTGCAGCTGGAAGCATGAAGGCCAAAGCATCATTGGAGACTGTCAGTCACTGAAACCTATTCCCCAAGGATTACTATTACCCAGACCCAACTGTTCAGCAAAGGCTACTAAAAGCAAAGGCTTCTGAATAATGCCATCTTCCTAATTACCTAAGGGTTTCTATCTTCTAGAGACTTGGCTGATCAATTCTCTTCTCAGAAACGCTAGAGCTAAAGTTCATGCCGTGCTAAGGGAGCAGCTTGATGAATCTGATTGCATTTGCTTTCCTTGAGTCTATGCAGCAGCAAAAGCTGTTCCTCATCCCAGTGATTCTGCTGGAGAAGAGTGAGAACTCAGCTGGATGATGCTATATATACATAAGCATCCAAACATCAGATATTCTTTCAAGACCTACCTATAAACCACCTCAGCCTCTTACATATCCAAATTTAGATGAAAATCTCATGAGAGTAAGATTTTCTCTGAAATCTCTGAAAAGTCTGCTCCTTTCCAGGCCAGAAGTTTTCCATTAACCACCTTGACTACTGTGCCAAAATATAGTCCATGTTCAAATCCTGTGGTATCCCTGATTTTTGGGAACTCCTGCAATAGTACCTCCACATGTTTCATTAGCCTGTGACCAGAAATGGGCTCCTTTGTCAGAAAATATGTGGGCTGTTATTTCCAGAGTCTGTCCCCTTTTCCTTTTCACTATAAAAAGAAAGAACAGAAGGCCCTAAAATACTTTCTCTCTACCAGTGGTTGGTAATATTTTTAGTTCTCGTTCTCCTTTCTTCTCTGTATGCATTCAGCCCTTCCTCTGCTCCTGGCATCTGCTCCTGCTCTGGCCTACCCTGATCTCTGTATCCCAGCCGCTAGCCACCTTCTCCAGATCTGACAAGTAACCTGTTTTCTTCCTCTCAAAGAAAACCTATGATCCCCACTCCACAGCGAAGGCAGCCGTGCTCCCCTCTCCCTTCTCCCAGCCCAGCCAGACTGCCTGGCAAGATCCCGACTGCAGCCCAACTCTCTCCAGCTGCAGCCACCAGCCCTGGGGCTCCACCTGCCAGGGGTCCAGACGAAATGTCTGTCTTACTGAAGCGCAGCTCCCTGAGGCCCGTGTCCCCAGCCTGCCTGTGTGACAGATGCAGCCCCTGCATGGGGAGAGGGCACGGGCATGGCGAGGAGGCAGCACCACACCCACACGCACAGCTGGTGCCACCATCGCAGCACAGCCTCTGGCCACAGACACTCCACCCACCACCCCATCCACCTCTGTCCATCCACCCTCGCTCTCCACACCCTGTCCATGTGACCCAAGGCAAATCCTGCTGCTGGGAAGCAAGAATACCTGGGGCACAGGGAGATGGGAGACACAAGGGCTGGTGGGGGCTCCAGAGCCATGTCCTCCTCCCTAGCTCCAAGATCTGCCCTTGGCCTAAGTGCTGTGCCTCTCCCCTTCATGCAAACCATTCCCAGTGGCTGGGTGAATCCTAGTCAGAACTGCATCCCTACCTGCATGCCATTATGTATTTGTTATTCAAAGCATGTTAGCTTTGAATTTTTTATTCAAAGTTCTTGCCTCTGTAGCTTGCCTGGGCAAGCGGAGCCATAAGAGCAGGCTCAAACACATCAGTCTCGATGCTAAGAGAGTTATACTCTTTTAAGGGAGCTTATGCACTGATAGATCTCCAGAATGAAACCCTGCCTCATAATTAACATTCATTGGATGTATTTATGACAGTGTGCATCTCCAGATATATAGGTTGACACCCAGTGAATGCTTATGACTGTGTGTGTACTAAACAGACATTCAGTCGCTTCATGTCTTTGTGAGTTAAAGTCCACTTTAATGGCAACCGCAGGTTGACCTAGCTTGTAAGAGTGAGTCATATGGAATTTTTCAGCTGAAGGGATGGGATTTGATTGTGTTTCAGCGGAAAGATAAAAAAGCTCTCATTGTCTTCTTTTGAGCTGGATAAAAACAAGACATGAAAAAATAACAGAGATTTTCTGTGCCAGGGGTAATGATTTCAGAAAGATGTTTCTGATAATTTTCACAAGTTCCTTAAAACTAAAATGCATGTGAGTTTGATTCATACTTTTGTTAAACATTGTCTTTGGCTTAAAGGAAAACACCCATAATTTCAACTGAAAAGAAGAATTTTCAGGCTTTGACGGGAACAAGAAAAAAAGAAGGTTTAAAAATGGAACTCCCAGGGCAACCTCAGCTAATGCATTCTGTACCGCAGTATGATAGAAAGAGGAAAGGCTTCAGTTCCACATACACCAAAAGCACATTTTTAACAAGCTGTTCTTTATTGTACTGAATCACACTGTTTATATGTTTTTCCCTCTACAATTTGTGTGCTTTAGATAGAGAAGGGAGGAACAAAGGAGTGAAAAAAAAGGCAAAACAAAGCAACTTATAAATGAACTCAGATCCATTCAACTGAGATAATCAACACATGCTGTACTTCAAAACTGTTGGAAAGGACTGAAGAACCACTTCATTAGACAGGCTGTTGTATAAAATCCAGACCAACAGAGGCAAAATACCTTTTGAAACCATAGAAAATATATATCAGCCATTAGAGCTGGATTTCCTCCCCTGTAGCATATCCTCTTGAGAGTGGATAAAATGTAACATTTAGGCTGGAACTGCTGAAGTCCTTCAGCAAGGTAATCCATTTCATCTTGCATCCTTCTCAATATTCCTTTTCTCCATCATGCTCTGTCTTCCTTCCCACTACACTCTTTATTTGGCATTTTTGATGCAGTTCTGCAAATTTTGATTGTTTTCTCAAGACAATCACTGTTTTGGGCTGTAGGGAGCCCATGAGAAAGATAAAGCACATTAAATCCCACAGACGTCATCCTGAGCCACTGTCACACGTTTCCCTTAGCAGGAGATTTCCCCCTGGCAAAGAAAGGAAGATCTCTAACCTTGAAAACTTACTGAATCCCATGACCTGCAGAGGGTGGAGGTGACAGAGTTGCATGGATGCTTCTGCTTGGTGTTTCTGTGGATACCTTGTTCTTCTTCAATTACTCATTTGATAGATTTTTCTGGAGGCGCAATACCTTCAGAAGACTTGGAGTCATTGACTGCTTCCTCTGTGATTGTCCACCAGCCACTCTCTACAGAAATGCAGAACCACAAGATGCTTTTATTGCTCCTCTGACCTGCTCTGATTATCTGGTAGAACTCATTTAGAAGAAGGGGGATTTTTATCTCTAATCAGCAAGCTTGTTTGCAAATGTCCATGGAGGGCACACAAAACCCAAAGAGTTCATGAGCAAAAATGCAGTGGAGCATGAGATGGGCTCCATCTCCGCATGGTTCCCTTGCCTATGCTGGCACAAAGACAGAAGAAACACCTGTGTCCCACTGCTTTAATAAACAACAGCTTGCAAGTGGTGTGGCAATGGGATCCATGCATGAATTTGGAAGACAGAAAGCAGTAATGAGCAAGAACCATATGTCTGCCTGTGTGACAAATGAGAAGGTGTGGAAGAAGCCGTGACCTGCAAAAAACTGATTAATACAATGAGGGGTGCAAATTTTTTGTGGAACCCAGGGATAGTGCCTTGCTAGTCAACCCCAGAGGGGAGCTGTGCTGTGTGGGATTCTTTCAAATTAGAGGGTTTTGGGTATGTTGCAAAAGGCAGGCCTCAGAGACAGCAAGATGGTGATTTAGCACTAAGCAGTAGCTGTAAGATTTGTCAGCAGAAAAATTATACAAGAAGTAGAAAAAAAAAAGACAAATAGAACAATAATCTGTGTATTAATGCTTAAGTAGAATAACTCCCTAAGTTACAGAAAAGTATATCTAGTGAGATATTAAGAAGTTCTAAACTTAATAATAGACCTCTATACATTGAATCTTAAAGTTTACAAACAAGTATTGTATTCAAAATAAGCAAGCATTATTTTAACCAAAAGTACATGTACTTTCAGTAGTTAGATAAAACTAATGTCAATATGCTTTTGCTTTGTGTGAGTAATCAAAAAACTTTTAAAGTAAGTTGTAACATTAAGTTCTTAGTCTGCTACCTAAGACATGAACTGCTAGCATCTTCCCATTGTCATAACCATGTAATGAGACTAATGCTAAAAAATAAACAGCTCGAGACACATTCCACAACAATCCCATCCCGTTTGTGGTTTGTACATAGCCCCCAACCAGCAATAGTGCTGTTCAGAGCTGCTATTAGATATCTAATCCTACTAGGAAAACTGCTTGATTTTTATACATTACTTTACCTAGACTGCTGTCTTTATATATAGTAGCTCAGTACTTCAAAAGAAAATGCATTACAGTGACTATGGGAGGCAAAACCTGCTACATAGCTATATGCTATCATTTAGATGCAGCCTTACAAAACTCTGGATGCAGGTCTGCTGCTCTGCTCTGCTGGTTCAGTGTTTTGCTTTTAATGAAAGAAGGTCACAGTGTCCTTGTGAGGATGAACAATACAGCGGATCCATGGAGCTGACCATGCACACAGTAACAAGGGTGGAAACAAAAGCTGGGAGTTCTTGAACGGCTTTGGCTCACAGGTCTGACAACTTTTGGGCTCTGGGCAGCCTTTTCCAGAGTGTGAGGTTTAGGAGCATGTTGGCAGCACCGGGTTCCGCTTGGTCAGCACTCTGTGCTGGAAATTTTCCATCCTTTGCCACAATTAGATATTTCAGACCCTAATCTTAACCTAGGACTTTGCCACCAAAAATTGCACAGTACAGCTGTACATCATGTTCATTGGGTAGGTCTGCACACCAGCACACAATGGGGAAAACCTCCAGGTGTACTTTGTGCCAGTGATCAAGCAGCACAAGATGGGGGCTGACTGGCCAGCAACAAATGTTCAAAGAAGCCTTTCCTTTACATGTGTGTGTAAATATATATGTTTCATCTTTTTTACATTGCATAATGCATTCTCCTTTGTCACAATCTTCTATCACACACCTACTTTACATTGTTTTAATTGGATAAATATCCACATATTTAGTACATAAAAATGTTACTATCACTAAGAATACATTTATTCAGTTAGTATTATATAACTGGATATTATATTTTGATATTGCCTCATCCATTCAGTTCACTTCACACTATGTTTTCAGTATTTTGTTCAGAACTCCATTGAAGAAAGATGTAATTTTTCTGCTTGTTGGTCTAATACCAGTAGTTTTTTCAGTCTTTCTAATACTGCCCTTATACCACTGCAAGAGTTAAAAGTCTCATTTCTCAGGTCTCAGTAGAAGTGCTTTCACCAGCTGGGGTGACTTCTCCAGATCACTTTCAGCACTTAAAGACATAGTTGCTTGTGCAATGGTTAAAGACAGCATGAGACGTCTTCACAAACAATCTGAGGAGCAGAAATTAATCTTCAACATGAACATATAAATGGTACTGATAGCTGATGCAAAAAGGTGACATTCATGAGAAACCGAATTGTCCAAGAAGGTGGAAGCTGAAACCTGATGAAACTCTAAGTTGATTAATACCCCTGTGTATTTCTTTCATGCCATTTGCACCCAAAGAGTAGAAAGGAGGAAACTCACTGAACATTCCCAGATGGCAGAAAAGAGAATTTGGAAATACCCCAACAGCTCCTAAACACGATGAGTGGAGACCTGTTTTGGAGGCAGGATTAAGAGTAGAACTACAAAAAAATAAAAGGTCCAAATGGTATTGCTATCTTGTCTGTGGTGTGTTGACTTTTAAAAGTATTGACGTCAAACGTCTTCCTGACATTTGGGTACTCTCGTATTTCCCATCCCTAGAAAATGCTGGTACATACATTTCAGTCACTGGTAGGAAATGCAAGTGTGCACCTGCCCCTTGTCAGCCTGCCCCTAGGACTGAGTCTGCTGAGTGTGTCAAGCAGGCTAAGCATAACAGATGGGACTGGAGGATGGATACTTGCCAGTAATAGAAATCAAACTGGGAGCTGTGTTCCCATGTCTGGATGAAAGATCTAAACAGGCAGAACAATTTATAAACCTGCAAACTGACAACCTGTATCTCTCATGCAGCAACTTCCTCAAGCCCTGCCCAGGTGGACTGGGCTGCGACTGGAGAATGTGTGTGGGAACATATAGATTGGATTCTAGGCTTGGTGAAAACACAGGGTCTCAAGGCTAAAGAGAAAGTCACTTCTTTAAAATGCGTATTTTGTCATTTTTGTTCTTGTCTCATCTGCTCTTTCTCATCTATTCTGCATTCACTTTTCCATTTATCCCACCCATGCTTATTTAACGTACACACAGAAAGACAGAAATAAAATAAAGCACTCTGAGATCACTAGGCATGAATGTGTTGTGTGTTAGATGTTTTTCCCAATCCTTTCTCTGGCTACTGAACCGTAACTTCCATGCTTCCAGGGCTGTCAGATAATCTTGTACAAGGTTTCATCCATGGCTGGTCTTTAGACACTGGCACACGAAACATGAATAATGGTAATGATGATACATCCTGCACAGTGTCACACAATTAGCTTCTCTTTGACCTGTAACAAACCAATTGATCAAACCTGTGACCTGGCCACTTACTCTAGAGGGTCCTTGGGCTCACTTATTCTAGAGGGTTCTTGGACATGACATGTTCATGCAACGAAGTCTGTTCCCTGAGCATCTCCTGGACTCACACACTCCAGAACAATCTGCAACCAGAGCATTAAAAGTGTTATTTCATTTCTAGAAAATAGCAAATATGAAAAATAAAGCCAGATTTAAATATGCTTTGGCAAGTTTTGTGTTATTATTTTGTTTTGGTTTGGGGTTTTGTTATTTTTTATAGTGTGAAGTGTATTTTAGTTATGTGGCTCATGCCTTCTCAAGAGAATAAGAAGCAAATTTATGCCAAGTTTCCTGTGAGGAGGCTTGGGAGAATGGGAATACTAAATATTTTGTCAGAAGAAGAGCAAACAGTATCCTATGGAGTAACATGAATGCAGCTCGTGTCAGGGTGGTACTACATCTTCCTAGGGTCCTGCAGAAAGAAGTCACAGCAGGGCATTGCTGGAAACACATGGTGGCTGTTTGTCTTTTCCACCAGTTGTTCCTGCTCTGCTGTGGTTCTGGTGGCTGCCTCTAAGGAGAAAAAATGTATTTCCAAAGCAAAAGAAAATATTTTCAGATGGGCCAAACCTCCCCTCCATCCTGACATGCAAAAGAGCAGTGCATGCCCTCAGCTCCTGTGCTCCCAGGCTGTGGTGGAGGGGAGGTGGCAAGGGGTTCTTGGGTGACCCATGATGTACAGAGGGTGGCAGTGATGTGCTCCTCCCATCTTGTCCATGCACCAGGTAGGTGTCTCTGCCTGGGTGTTTTGAACACAGCCAAGAGCAGTGGAAGTAGCTGCAGTGGGGAAAAATGAAGCCAGAGAGTCCCATGGCCCCTTCTGACCAGAGAACAGGTCACCCTGGCATTGTACTTTGCTGCTGTACGTAACATTTAAGACCCAGAATGTATCTGTGAGGCAGGAATACCCTCAGAGACTGGGGGTGAAAGGCAACACTGGATGGATAACTCAAAGCTATTAAGCAGTGGGTTTTGAGGTGGGCTCACATGTTTCCCTGTAGGGTAAGGCTGATGTTGGTAAGTGAAAATTAAATGTCTTTTGCTAATCCCCTCAGGGTGACAACACCTGTCAGATGTAGCCATAACTTGCACTCAAATCTCTCTCACGTCCTTCAGCTCTTGAAAGTAATAGTTATCTTCAGCACCTATGGGCTGGTATACTGCCACTGAGCTGGGAGAGAACTGAAGCTGCCATCACCTCCTGCAAGATGGGATGGAGGAAACAGAAAGAAAAACAAAACAAAAAGAGAAAAGGAAAGGAGGAGGAGGGAGCCCCATACAGTTTGCTTGTTGAGAGACTTTCCCTACCTTCTTTGGTTTGTTCATTCATTTCTGGCTCAATGGAAGGTTTCCCAATCTTATTTTTAACTCCCCCAATATGATTTCTCCCCAATTTCCTTATAAGAATCTGCATAAGGTATGGCAAAAGCCTTTCTAAGCTGAGATACAAGTCAACAATGCCTTGCTTTTATCTGCAAAGCCTGAAACTCTGTTTCAGAAGGGAATTAAATGAGTTTAACACAATTTTCCCTGGACAAATCTACACCAGTTACTCATTTATTTTTCCCCTTTTTTTGTTTCTCTCCTTATAGTTCTTTTTTCCGGTGTGTTTTTTTGTTTTTTGTTTTGTTTTTGGTTTTTTTTTTGTTTGTTTGTTTGTTTTTGTTTTTTTTTTTTCTTTCTGGTGTTTGCTTGGGTTTGGATTTTGTTGGGTTTGTTGTTTTGTTTTTTTTTTTTGTCTGGCTGTTGTTTCTTGTGGGTTTTTTTTTTGTGGGGGGAGGGGTTTGTTGTTGTGGGGTGTTGTTTTTATTGTTGCTGTTGTGCTTTTATTTTTTCCTTTTCTTTCTTACTAGGACATAGAGAACTAGTAGCTATCTGGTTATTGCTGTAGCTGAACTGCCAGCTGTGCCATCCCTGAAACCATCTTGGCTCTACTCCTTTCAAACAAGTTGTAGTATTTACCTTTTGAACAACTATCTGGTACTTCTCATATCCTTCAAGAGATTTTAATATCTCAGATTTAACTATATAGGATTTAAAGGGCTTAGGACACTAAATAAATAATAAGTTAAGGTTCCCAAAAAAGAAGGTTGAAGTCTTTATCTGGCAGCAAAAAGAGACAGAAGACCATTTCTTTACTGACATCAGATTAATTCTCAGGTAATTTTTTGAGGTCACTGGCATTGTTTCTGATATAGCTGCTTTGAGGAAAAAATTTCCATGCAGATTTGGTTATAAAGAATTTTTGGAAATTTGGAAATGGAGGCTAGCTTAAAGAACTGTCCTTGACTGTATTTTCTTGTCTAAAAGAGGTGTCTGAAGTACAGACGGTGCAAAGAAAATCTATAAATGTAGAGTTTATAAAATAAGGGGTCAGTGGGTTTTCTTGATCTAGAGCTAAGAATAATCAGGGGTGCAGCCAAGGTTCCTAGAGATAGGGGTGACAGTAATTAGTTTCATGCTGTGTTTAAAAGATAACATTTTAGATGTAATCATCAACAGCTCACAAGATAACAGAGGATGGGTTCAAATAACATACATAGAGCAAGAAGGTACACCAGGTCAGCACTGTGTGAAGTACTCAGTTTTCCTTTCGCTTGGTACTTATTAATGAAATATGTGAAAAATATGTCCAAATTTGATGCAAAATTTGTTTTACTTATTGTGAATGGAACATAAGCTTTCATGGTGGAAGCAGCAAAACTTCAGGGCAAGGTTTGGGTGTAAGGCTTGACATTGCTCACTCTCCCCAGACTTTTAAAAGCCCTGTTTAATAAAGACCCAAACTGCTCCCTTCTCAGCTGACTGACAGCCTTTAACTTGGGAGGTGCCCAGCTGGTTGTAAGGTTGTAGGTATGTGGTTATGAGTTGATCTGGTCTGCAGATTCATTTCCCTGCTTCACATATCCCCTTAGTCTGCTCCCCAGAGAAGTGTGTCACAGCACCAGCTCTGGGATGCTGAAGGATGCTGCCAGCCTCGGGGACTGCAGTAGGAAAGTAGGATTTGGAAGATGAAGGAAGGAAATAGAGTCTTATTTCCTCTTACCACCAGAACAAAACAGAAAAGATGGAGAAGGCAGCGCAGCACACCCTGTGTTTCAGAATGACCATCTGGAATAAATGAGGAAGGAATTTCAAGCTGGGATTTCTGTGTCATGGTGAAATCATGTCTTCCAATCTGCTCCTGTGAAATCTCTGTCCAAGGCACAGCAGAGCGAAGAGGAAGGTAGCTCAGTACCAGCCAGGAATGGAAACTATTGTCACTAGGTATTCAGAAACAGGAGGTGAAAGAGGTTAAAAAGGACAGGCAGTGTCAATTACACAAGGTGGGATCCTAAGGCTGCTCCTTTTCTGAGTGAATATCAAGCACCCTCATTGTGGGCTTTGGTAAAGCACTAGTTTATTCAGGTTCACTTCAGGTTCATGGAATCACAGAATCATTAAGGCTGGAACAGATCTTTAAGACTGTAATCTTATTTACTCAGCAGGATGAAAGAGACAACTATAACTAAAGAAATTATATATAAGTTGTATGTACTTAAGAGGGCTTACTGCATCTATGTAATGTTAGTAGTGTGCAACTTTTTTCTTGGTTAATGGAAGAAAAATTCTGTTTCCCAGAGAAATCAGACACAAACTTCTCTACTTCTGCATAAAAGGTATTTTTCTTTATGCTGTATGCTGATCAGAGTTTCAAAGGCAATAGTTACTCAATAGGAAATTGGAGGTAGGTATCAGCCCTATACCATGTGTAAGGACTGCTATGTGTTCCAAAAGAGGATTCCCATTATCTAGTAGGCTGGACAGGGCATATCTTTATAAACCACTGTAACTGCTCTGCACAAATAGGTAGCTGAGATGATATCTTTCCTAGAAGTAACCCAATGAGCTAGAGGGAATGCTTCTCAACAAACTAAGATCCAGGAGCATAGGAATTACCCTCAGGTTTCTTTGGCATTTTCATTACCTTAGGCAGCTCAGTAAAGAGGAAGCTGAAGGTCACTGGATAAGACAGGAAGATTCAATCTGAAACAGTTCCTTTTGTCACTCTGAAATGAAGATATTTTCTCTTTTCTGGAGCATAAATATTCCTGCATTTTCAAATTAAAATCTCCACTGTATTGGCACTTAGCTTATTTTACACAAAATGTATGAATAAATGACATTTTGTCTGGTTCCATGGGTCTTTTCAGGATACTTTCCTTTTTCAGCTAGATGCTCTGAAATTCTTTCAATAGCTTTCTAAATTACTCTTTACTACTACTAGCAAAAATACCACTGCTGAAAACAAGGAACAACACAATATTGAGAAAGAAAATACAAAACATACAGACAAGCAACAGGGAAAATAACAATGACCTTTTTATAGGTCATGAAATTTTTATGACCTTTTTATACCAGGCAAACTTTATGGTATGTGTTCTATGTACTCTATTTTATCAGTGTCTTTGGAACAACACTAGCATAGCAAATTAATAGAGAAAGACTACTCCTTGATCATCATGATAGCAAATTTTCCATTTACCAAGACATACATAAAATGTTAGATCCTGAATAGTGAGGTTTAGCCTGAATAACTTGTAACTCAAGGGCCTGATTCATCACTGCATTACTCTTATTTCACAGAATACCTCTGTCAAACTCAACATATTTCTACAAGCACAAACCCTAGAGAAACATGTTGGTGAGTCAAGAGACTGAGGCTGACACAATCAGTATTTTTTTTTAGTGTTTCTTTCTTAGTCATTTAATGTCTTTCCCGATAGTTTTTCTTCCCCAAGGAAATAATAATTTAAGATCTGATTCTTCCCAGAATGTGTTGCTTCCACAAATACTCGATACGATAAAAGGAAGGCAAGGAACCATACAATAAATACAGGAATCATGTATAAAATAGATGCACAGCAGCCAGGTCACCCTGCCTGATAATGGGCATGAAGAGTAAGCAGGAGGTGCAGGATTAGTGCCTGACCCAAACCCCAGTGAAATCAGTGAGTTGGAGAGCACAGAGAGACTCAGTTCTTCTGCAGAGCTTAGAGGCTGATACCTTAAAAACACCATGATCACATTTACATGAAGAGTCTCAGCTCTGCCTCCTCTGTTGTGCACCATTCAAAGGCTTGGCAGAGAAATGCTGCCAATCATCTCAGGAAGGTGTCAGGCTGTTTCAGTCTAAGACAATGGCCATTTAAAAGTTTTGGCCAGCATCAAATGAAATGGAGAGACACTATATTAGAAAGAAATAAAAGTAGCAAAGTTAGTGTCTGGTAAAATGATCCAGTGCAAGACTCTTTGCATTTTGCTGACAGTGGTAGACTAGACTTTGTTGACACTCCCCTTGAGTTCCTCAGACAGCACAGTCCAGCTTTCTCCCCCATGCTCTGGCAGCCCCAAGCCATCAAAGACTAACTGGAGACTTGATTCAACAGGGATTCCAGATATTGAACAATGCTGAGGCATCTGAACATTTAAAAAGTGATTCCAGCACTGAACCACTGAACCACAGTCCATTTCTGGACTCCTTCAAAATGTCCTGGGATACCTGAGACACCTTTCTTGACCAGATAGACATGACATAGAAGAGAGTAATGGAGAGCTGCACACTCTGTGGCAGTGCTGGGGGCCTGGCAGGGTGCCTGAGATGTTCGGCATGCCACTGGGTACATATGTTTGATGGGTACACTCTGTCTGGGGAAACAATCCTTGCATATAGTGAATGGATGACAGTCATGCTGCTGCCTCAGGTTTCAGGGAGGCTGAGTCCTGCCAGGAGTTTCCTATCACTTTCAGTTGAGTATGGACTGGTTTAGACCTCTAATTCTAATAGCTGGAATATGTGAGACTCTGATCCTTCATATTGCAAGAGTGAGCCTTGCTTGTGAACGAACTGGATTGGCTAACACAATGATTTTCATAGAACCATGGAGTTATAGAATACCATGTTGGAAAGGACCTCAAGGAGCATCTGGTACAAACTTTTGTTGCAGATGGACAGTTTAGATATTATAGGCCAGCAACCCATCCAGGGAAATCTTAACTGGGTCCACCACTTCCCTTAGGAGGTTAGTCCAACAGCTGATTGTTCTCATTGTGAAATATTTTCCTCATATCCAGTCAGAATCTCCCCAGGAATAACTTTTACCCATTACCCTTTGTGTTTTCCATGTGACTCCTTGCAAAAATGGAGTATCCGATTTCTTTGTAGCCACCTTTTAAATACAGGAACAGTATTTAAACACAGATAAGTCTTCCCTAAGCTCCAAGGATGAAGAAACACAGTTTTCTTATAATTTCCTTCCATGGAAAGCTTCCCAGTCCTTTGATAATCATTGTGGCACTTCTCTGTACCTTCCCCAGTCTGTACACAAGTTTTCTGCATAGCAGGGATGACAACTGAACACAGTATTCCAGGTGTGGCCTGACAAGCACTGAATAGAGTGGGGTGAAGGTTTTTTTATCCCTGTTGACAATGTCCTTGTTGATGCAGCCCAGCATCCCCTTGGCTTTCCTTGCCACAGCAGCACACATTCACTCATGCTGAGCTTGCTGTCCCCTGGGACCCCACCTCTCCAGGCAGGCAGATCCCAGTCTGTGCTGCACTCCTGGATTCTATTTTCCCATGTGCAGACATTACATTTGTCCTTGCTGAACTTCATAATGTTCTTGTTAGCCCACTCTTACAGCCTACCCAGCTCTTCTGCAGGGTGGCTCTCCCTTCCCAAGTGCCCACTTCCCCACTTAGTTTGGTGTCACTGACAAATTCCATCAGGGTGCATTGATCCTATCACCCAGATCACTCATGAAGATACTGAACACCATTTGGCCCAATATCAACCCCTGGGGACCCCGTTGGTAGCAATGTCCAGTTTAAAAAGGATTTACCACCCCCCTCTGGGTGCAGCCAGGCAGTCGGACCCCTTGTCTCCATCCTAATGCATCAGTTTATCTGGGAGCCTGTGGGAAACTATATGAAACGACTTGGAGAACCCTTGGAATTTTGTGGTAAATAATATAGTAAAGACAATCTTAGTAACCTAGGCACTTTTCCATTCCTGAATTAAGCCACTTAATTTAGATTAATTGACACAGAAAACAGGTAATGGGGTTTATTTTAATTTTATAAAACTCTGGAGACAGATGGTTCAGCTAGTATATGAAGTGCCAAGTGTACTGCTAACTAAACCTTTAAGTGAATGCTATGGTGGGATTAGAAAATCTCAAAGGACAAATGTCATAGGCAAACAGAAATATACTGTGAAAGAGAAAGCACCTCTAGAATACTTGACATGGGAGATGTTTTGAAGAACAGATGAGAGAAGCACCTAGCAGAGAACACAAAGAAATAATTGATCTCACCATGAACTGGGAAGAAAGAGTCAATGGCATTTTACAGACTTTCTGTTACTTGATTAATTCCCACGAGAGCCCTCAATATACCATGACATTCTTCATAACCTTACAATTTCTTCGTCCTGTGACCCCTTCACAAACCATTGTGTTCACTTTTCTTTTCTGCTTTCAATTTTCTTCTTCTCCTTTTAAAGTACCAGGCAGTAATATCTGTAAATAACATAAAGAAACACTTTAGATCAAGCTAAGTAATTAAAGCTGTTTTGGTGGATTTTATTGCTTGTTGTTGCTGGGACTTTTTAACAAGAGTGAAAAATAAATAATATCCTCTGGATAGTAACTAGTGTTTTTATTTAATTAGGTGAACAAACACAAAGGGACATACATTCAAAATGTCTTATAATTTAAGATATGCAAGATGAAAATCCAAGTTATTTCACTCAACAGTTAGCTTCAACCCTTGTCTTTCTACTATTGAGAACTGCATGGAATGTGAACTGCCTCTGGCTTCAATTCTAATCTCACTTATGCTAATGTAAATCCAAAATAACCACTCTGAAGCCAGTTTAAAATGCTGTAATTGAGGGAAGGATTAAAGTTTTAAGGGCATTTTTAAAAATAGGGATTTAGTTACCTGGTCTCTGAAATATCAATTTAAATCAGATTAATATTTGACAGAGAAATTTATCCTGCTGTCAGTTATGTGTTACTGTGACCTCAGTAGTGTTCAGTGCCTGGGTGTTTCAAAGATAAAAGCCCAGTTTAGTACCATAAAATTTCTAACTTGCTGATGCAAGTGTTAACAGAATGGGGTTTGGACATTGCCTGGCATCAGAAATATACTTTCATTTTTGGTAAAGTCTCTTAAACGAAAAAGTATCAATCAAGGCATGTACTTGTATTTTCTCTCTTATTGATACTGGGCATCTTTGAACATTTGTTTCATATTTTCAAGGAAAACCCAGCATCTTAACATTTTTTTCATAGCTGATATTTGAATGAATATACATTTCCTTTGCTATTCCCTTTTGTCTGTCCTTGTTGACCAAGCAGAGATGTTCAGTCAGTAGAGGCAGTGAGATTATTCACTGTGAATGAATTATCAGATAAAGTCAGTTTTGTCCTCAATACTTCAGTACAGAACTTACATCTAAAAATATTTCATTATTTCTAAATATTCTTGATAGTTTACATGTATTTAATTCAGTGAATAGCATTTTTTGAGTGCTTCTATTAGACCACAAATTACTTATTATTTTCAGTGTGCCATGGTCACCTAGCATTATTTCTTCTCCCTAATTAGATGATTGTATTATTCGAATCCGAAATTAAAAGAAGTCAGATAGGGATCCATAATAATTAGCATGTATCTGTGAACCTTTCTTGATAAATTTCAACTCTGGCAGAGGAGCATCCTTATTAACTACTTATTAACTACATATTAAATTATTAAATTAAATATTAAATTATCTTTCTGTTTTCACTGCAGAATATTTGAATTATGTGAAGTCCAAAACGCTTCTTTGCACAGAGATGTTGGTACATGGTTAATCTGCTTTGTGTGTTCATCCACTTTTGGATCTGATGAGGGTGACTGACCGTGGCTGCCAAGGGGCCTGGGGTGACTAACCCAGGGGACTGAAGGGATGGGGTGCAGCAGATGCCTCTGCTGACGTGGGGACCATGGGACAGACCTGTCTGGTGAGCAGAGTCACTGTGCTGGAGTAAGAGGCGAGTGATGGAGGAGGTTTGGAGAGCTGAACATAAACATCCAGGTGACTGAAAGGCATCTCAGACATCCATATATGGGACATGAACTGCAGATTTTCGTGTAAATTTGAGTAGAACAGAAGCACCTAAAATAGCATGGATTGCAAAGCATGGACAGCTGAACTCTAGTCCTCACAGGAAGTGATGCCAGCAGGTGGCTCAGCCTACCAGCTACTAAGGACACAATTCATCTCAATAAATATCAGGATCCAGCCCAGTTGCACACAAGACATTGAGGCACATGAGGTGCAGGAACCTTGGGGGATGCACAAGGTCCTTCTGGGACAGACACTAGGTGCTTTGTGCAGTTTGAGCATCTAAAATGATGACCTATATGTTCTATACTGAATCAACTGAATAAATATTTAGATGGCTATTTTAGAACAAACTGCATAATTCCCTAAGATGTGGTGATTGTTTTGACTTAAGTATTATTGGCTATAACAACAGAGCATATGCAGGTGCCTGTGAACATGGTTGTGAAATCCCTCCCTTACTGTCTCTATGTGCCTATTGGACAATGAATGGGCAAATTTCAACTACTCACATTTCTACTTAAATTGAAAAATAATTGGAGTGTGACTTGCAGGCAGAAATCAGAAGGGGGAGAAAAAGAGAGAGAACCTGGGAAATGCAGAAACTAGAAGTGGGTATATGTGACTGGGGAGTCTTTGTCTAAAGAAATAGGAAATCTGTAGCCTAAATTAAGCTATAGAACAGTGCTGGTGGGCAGAACAACCAGGAACTACAAGAAGGGTTTGAAAGTGTAGGATGTGAAACTAGAAAGTGTTAAGATAATAGAGATGTGTCCCACTTGTCATCCAAATTGTAACACAGATATTGAAAAGTATGCACTGATGAGCAGCAGCAAGAATGAAGAAAAATGTCATGGAGGAATACTGTAAAAATGCAAGAAATATGATTGAAAGAAATGAAGAGAAAATATGGGGGAAGAGGAATCTAAGTCAAACTCAGTTCAGAGAAGGACAGCTGAAAAGGTTTAAGCAGAATGTTGCTATGCATCTGACAATTTCTTACATTTAGAAAAGTACAGAGATTGCAGTATTATTAGGGAGAAACACTTTCAGATACTTCAGTGGTATAGTACAGTGTAGCAGGATGACCACATTTTTTGCAGTTTGGCCTTAGACTGTGTGTGACTCATAATCCTACGTTGTTCCTAGATAATATGAAAATTATTGTTACATTAGCTGGTAATGTTGCTCATAATTTGATTACATTTAATCAGAGTCTGTAAGTGGATAGGCTAAAGAAAAAAAGCCTCCAAGTAGTTTTCTAAATACGTTACTGTTATTATTACAAAATGGCAAACTTTGATAAATTAAGGGAAGCAAATGGCAAAGTGGATTGGATTTGCATTGGATTGGTGGTGAGCCCAAAGTCATGAGTGCCAGGAAAGCATAGAATTTCCTCAATCAACAGAACAAAATTTATTTGGACCTTAAATCTCCAGTGTCTGAAAGAGCTTCTCAAGGACAATTGCAGCGTATGAGGAAAAGCAGCTAAGAAGCAATTTTTTAATGCTTTAATAAAATACTTTTCTTGTGCTACATTCTTCTCAACTTTTAATGCCTTTGTTGCCACTCTGTATGCCTTAAATTAAATAAAAAAAGAATAGAAGAATGAAAGGAGATCATTGCTGAGAAGTGCTCTTGAGAGAGCTCTTAAACCATGTTTTCAATTTGCTGCACCAAATAACAGGGAGTAAACACAAATAAATGGCAGCAGCAAGAAGAGGTGAGGAACCCTGCGAAGTGGACATGACATTTTCTCAAGGCAATACATAGCTAACAATGTAAGTATTTTTGTATCTCTCCCTGGACCTGTCATGATATGGCGGTATGGAAGGCTCAGAGACACAGCAGATGGAAGTGAGGAGTATCTGCTCCCTGGAACTCCTCCCCACAGCAGAAGGATGTAAAGGGCTGGTGGTGATAACAGTTTGACATTACGTGTTTTCTCATGGTTCATGGAGACATTGTAGAAACAAGTTTGCAAGAGCCTCAGATGTGTGAGATAACCTGGAGAGACACCAAAATGTCCAAGCCCAGAATATATCTGGCCAGGCATCCACTGGCTTGAGAACACTGTGCTGCCCCTGTGCCAGGACAGGCATTACAGTCCGTGCTACAGATCCTTCCTGGTCACTGCCTCTGTCTGGATGTTGGCCAGGGTTTTTTATGAGGGAAAGGGAGGAGACTAAAACCTTTAGAGGTAGAAGAAGAAAAATTCTTATTAGCACTCACAATCTGCTCTGTGTTTTGAGATATCAGGTTCTCTGGGAAGCCCAGAGGGACGGATGTTCTCTCCTGCTTTGTATTTGCACAACATTTAGCAGTGAGAATGACTAGCTCCTATTTGGGACATTTGGGCATAAGACAGTACAAATGAGACTATTAACTCTTCCTCAGACAAATGCATCATCCCTTTAGTGGTTACTGGAATCTGAATTGTGCTTCAAAAGAAAAAGCACCCCAAAAAACATTCCCAAAATAAGAATACTGATTTTGTCTTAAGAAGTCTTGAGGGTAATATGTTTCCTTTGCCTAAAGGAAATCTCTCAGCTATAATGTAATTTCTGATTTTATTATGTACTTTCCCTACTAATTATTACTATTCCTTCTCAGTTTGGACTTTAATTATAAAATACCAATTACAATTTCTGCAGGTTTATTGGATGGAATGACTATCCAATCCAACAATTGTCTGGAGAACTACACTCAATTCAAGCTCAAAGCTCTATCTTTTTAAAAATAAAAAGTAATATGAAAACCAGCCAGTCCCTGACTGACCACAGAAGATAACTCCTTCATACCAGTATTGATAATAAACTATGAAAGTTGACTTCTGAATACCAATTAAGGTGTTTTCCAAAACAATTTTCTACGTTTGCTATTTTTTTAAATGGTTATTTTTATTGAAGTTATGAAAAACAATTTAAAAAGGTAATTGCATGTCTTTCAGCATGGGAAAAATATTAAATGGAACATTTTTATTACACAGATTTGAATGTGTTGGATTCAGCTATTCCATGTCTTCATCAAATGCTGTTGCTGGCCCCTGCTACTGCCGCTGGGCTACACTGTCCAGGAAATGTCTGGATTCATATTCTAGGGATGAGCAGATAAAAGAGCTCCAGGACAAGTTTGTATTTTAAACAGCAGCCCAGCTTCATTATAGAAACACACAGGAGTACACCACTATTCACTTCAGACATGGTATTTTTTGCATTTGCATTGACAAGGAATATCATCATTGCTGGCTGTTTTTTGCAGTGCTTGGGATAAAAGTGTTGCATCTCTGGCTGGCTGGCTGCAGTAAGGCTGTTCTTGTAGTAAACCATGTCACCTAGTCCTGTATAAGGTTGGAGACCTCCATACAAACCTCTGAGCACCACTTCTCCTTGCTGAGTCTGTTTCCTGCCACAGCACTATTAAGTGTGCTCAATTCTAATTTAATTCCCTGAGCTGGTTTTGCTGCAGTGTGCTTGAGACAGTAAGAAATCTGTTCAGAGTCGGAAAAAGAATACCAGCATTGTCAGAGCCATGCTGGTGATGGCTGGGGGTGGGGATGGGTGGGGAAATATCCCACCCTTGGTGGATTTTCCTTTGGCAGTAGCTGGATGTGCCTTCCTCTTCCTTCTGCTTGATCTCACACAATCCATATTCATACGTGTTTTGCATCCAGCCTTTCTTTTCCAGAGTGCTTATGCCCCATGCCTCTGGTGAGAACTTGCCCTCAAGTTGTTCTTGCTGTTCCTGCCTTTCAACTCCAAAGGGCACCTCCCTGACCAGCTCCTGCTTCCTCATTTTTTGAGCTTCTGCTGTCTCATCAGTGACAAACCATGATGCTCTACCTTTGATGCTTTGCCAAGATCCTTTCTACACTTCCTCTTTCTCCTTCCTCTCCTTAGTACTTGACTGTCTCAGGACAGTTCTAACAGATGGCCAGGAGTGCTTTTTCTCAGGCTCCCTTTTTACCCCTGCATGGAGGAGCACAGCCATGGCTCCTGGTCCCTCCTTTTGGGGCTGGGTCTGCTGCTGAGATCTTGAAACATCTCCAGGTGTTCCTACACCCTTCCTTGGGACTTGCCTTTAGTGCTTCCTACAAAAGTCCTTAAACTCTTCTGGTCTATGAGAAGGAAGGGAAAGACAAAAGAGAAGAAAGATGGATAATGAGGAAGAACAACCCACCAAGTGGAAGTTTTGGGTAAGAAAATGAGTAGCTGAACTGAGAGCTGCAGAACAGGCAGGTTGGAAGGCCTGGCATGGACACAGTTTAGACATTATACTGCTCCATTCTTCCAACACACATGAGATTTCCACCCTTTCTCAGGGGTACCAGACAGTATGAGTTTGCAAGTCAGATTTTAGAGGCTGGAAACAGAGAAACCACTTGTAGGGTTTGTTCTGAAAAACATTTGTAGATGCTACTTCAGCAAAGCATTAGTTTTAACACACAGTATCATATGAAAATATTAATATATAAAAACCTTTATAATCTAGAGCCACACAGAGTTGGCAGAGAGCAGCGTTTACATGAGAGAAGTTGGCTGAACATTCTCTTTAACAGTGCAAACTCTTGGGCATTGCAAAGCTGATGGTCATGATGCCTAGCAGACTGGGGGGATGCCAGATGAACTGCTCAGCAAATGGCTGTATATGGATGGTGACATTTCACCAAGCAGTTAGATGAGAAGTATTTGTGGATAGAAGCCACCTTTTTTTGGTCTCTGTTTGTACATCTCTTAGCACAGTGAAATCCTCGCCTTTTTTGTGGGTGGCAGTGTTGCTGCATTACAAATGAGTAACAAAAAGCACAGGAGGAGGAACTGATTGTAGGCTTTCCTATTAACAGTATGAATGCATATGGTTGACAACATACATCGTGATTGTATCACAGCTTCTTGTGGGTCTTTAGCATTTCTGCCAATTAGTGCTTTTCAGTGCTTGCACTCATCCTTAGGGGGGGCAGCAAGGCTGTTTGCCACCAGTCTGCCTGATACCACCCCACGGTGAGCTACACCAGGACTTGGTGTGGTGCTCATGTATTTGCTGTGCTCAGCTGAATGCAGCCATGACAAATGCTTCCATGATGTGAGACTCAAACTGAGCTGTAAGTAGCATCCAGCTGGAACCCGCTACTGTTACTGCCATGCCCAGCTCAAGTGTCAGACAGAAGAAATCTCTGTGTCTTGGCAAGTCACTGGCATTCTTATGATTGTTTGCAACATGGTGTTGATGATGAATAAATGAGTGCGGGTACAAACATGCTTTGGAGTTCGTGACTGGGCTGCACCCCTTGCAGACACGTTTCTGCCTGAACAGGGACACAGAAATGACTGCAGTTATCTTCCTGTTGCTCCTGTCTGTCACATTCACTGGCTCAGTGTTTGTGGGTCATGGGAAGAGTTGGATGAGTTACTGTGCTTGTGTGCTTCAGTCTATATATTGTAGTATGCCACAACTAGTCACCTCACAGCTTTGTCTAAAGACAACAGCCATGTCCAATAGCCTTCTATGGGTACTCCTGCCTTTGACATTTCTTTGCCTTTCTATCTCTTGTGCTGCTTCTCTGTTCCAGTCACACCAAATTCAATCTGTTTGCTCCCATCTGTACAAAAACCTCAGCAGCCACAGACCCCAGAGTCTGAGAGTGATTGTGCTTTTGCCTTTTATTCTTGGGATTAGTATGATTGGTATCCATATTCCTCTGCTCCCCTGCAGTCTAACTTGCCTGACATCAGCTACCCTTTCAAAACCACAGTCACAGAAATCACTGAGTTGTGGAAAATAGAGCTGGGAAGGCACCCAGACTTCCTTAGACTGTTTCTTGTTTGACTAACCCTTTCAAAAAGCAAGCTTGCATCTGTTTGCCTGTACAGCATCCTCATTATCCTCAAAAATCTCCCATACCTTACCCATAACTGTGCATACCTGTGATTTGTTTCATGTTCCCCTCTATCTTCATTGCTTGCTTGCCAATCTGTTTTTGGGATTCCTTACCCTCATTTTGATGATAAGCCCCTGTCTGAAGTGTGGGAAGTAGTTCGGAAAAGCTGCTGTGTATGGAGAGCCCAACCCAGAGAATCTGACTTCTTGATACTGCTCTACAAATATGATTGCAAAACTACTTTTGAGGATCCAATTTTATAAATGAGAATAAGAACAGGAAATAAATGAAAAAAATGCTGAGGAAGGTCAGAGTAACAGACCCTTTTGCCCAGCATACTGCTTATGATGGTGGTGCTGGGAGACGCTAATCTGACCATACATGTGAAGCTGGCCCCTTTCTGTAGTCTATTTCCCTCTTGCTCCATCAGTATGAAATACCTATGATCAGAGTGGAAAAAAATATTGTCTGTGATGATATTCATTTCCTCTAGAAAGAACACTGGTATGTGCTGTAACTGGTAACTCTACTTTAGAGAAGATGAGAAGTGCTCATCTGTGACTACTTCCAAATTGGGGATGAGAGTGATTTCCATCATACCTGCTTCACTGGGAATGCAGTGTGTGCTAGAGATAGACACATCACAGGCTCTCCAGAGACAGACCTGATATCAGGATTTTTCATTCCTATAAAGCTGTTCTCTTACCCTAGAGAACAGCTCTTGTCATCAACTTCTCTCTTATTTCCTTTCCAAATTTATGACCAGCAGCAGGTGTTGACCTATTTTTTTCACATAGCCTTCCCTTACTGGTGTTTCACAGCCCAGCATAGAAAGCAGTCTTCCCTTCCAGCTTCCACTTTGATGGGCTAACCAAGGCAGGCTCTTCAAGTCTTGGTATTTTTCTCTGTATAATATGCATTACACTTCCCTGCTCTTTCTTCCAGTAAAGATTTATTCCTGTCTGGAATGTTTTTCAAATTAGCCTTAATCCAGATATGCCAGAATTTAAGGGTTGGGTGAAAATTATAAACTCACTTCACACAGGCAGTAGCAAAAAAAGACTTCAGGGGAGCTGGTTTTAATTACTAGCTTTGTCGAGATTTGAATTATCAAGCTGTTTGTCTCTAGGTAAACAGTATCAGTCAGAATTTTAGGTCACATAAAAACGGGTGAGTCAGGAATTCACAGTTAAAAAATGTACCAAACAACAGAAAACCCAGACGGTCTCATAAGGATTTCCTCACCTTGGGTGGAAGTCTTGTGCAAACCACTGGGGCTTTTCTGATCTGTTTTTCTTAAGCTGCAGCTGCATCCAGCTCAACACAGAAAAACAACATGACCTACTCCCCAAGGTCCATCCCTCTGCAAGCCTCAGCTTCTCCACCACTTCTGTGCTCCATAGAGGATCACATAACCAAAGTAAGGAAAAAAAGGAAAAGTTTTCAGTTTTCAGTTTTAATGTTCAGATTTTGACCAGATTTTGTTCATTAATACTGTCAGCCCAGAAATCCAAGATCACAGCTTGCAGATATGTATGTAAGTTCTCAATGCAAGATCTTGGATGGAGAGAGGGTAAGAGACAGAGTAGATCCTGGGGAATTTTTAATCATTTTTCTGTGGAAGTTTTAGTGCTGCAAAGCCTGGAGCTGCACTATCAGGAACAGGATGAACCCCACTTCAGTGAGGCTGTGAGGGAATGGCTACAGAGGGAGGAAGAAACCAACATAAATCAGGAGAGATATTTTATGAGAAAAAATACCTCTTCTGAAAAAGTTTATGCACAATGATCAGAAAGTTCAGTCTTCATAAAGTAAAGATCCTTTGTTTCCAATAAGTGCATGTTTTCAGAAAGTTTCATAAGTACAGAAAAGCATACCACAGCCAGCTTTAGCAGTATGTGATAGTACAGTGTAAAAGCAAAGAAAAGATAAATGTTTTTAAACATAAGATGTCTTCTCTAGGAAGTTATCTGTCAACACTTTTCTAAATTTCTATTTCCAAAGGAGCAAGAAAGTATATTGGTCAAAAATACTTAACACTGACTTCAAAGTCACAATACCTAAAGTCTGGTTGTTTTTTTTTTAACTTTTGTATGGAGGTGTGGTTATGATGTGGACAATGCAGTTGTGCTAATAAATCTCTTTGCCTAAATTCACATACAACATCTCTCTTTTCTGCATCCATTCTCAACTGTGATACATCTCACACAACAGAGTTGTGAATTAATCTTTGACTTTAATTGAACAGCAGTTGTTAATTTCATTTTGTGGAAATTCACTGACCTGAGAGTTTTCTAAGACCAATATAATCGGGGTATAATATTTTCAGGCACATCTGCATTTGCTGATTTCTTTGGCAGAAAGGTAACTAGCTATTAAGACTCTACCCACCTCCATTTCAAGCATATTTGTTCCCATTCTCATTTTCTTGTGCAGGTTATACAAGCTTTAGGTTATTGGGTTGGTCTTTGATCCTTACATGTAAGAAAAGTTGGTCAATTTTCAAGAGTTACAATGCACATTAAGAATCTTTCAAAAATTATAACCTCAGAGTGTTTTAATACCTGATCTGGAGGAATTAGCTGGGAGGTGAAAGTGTGGATTCTACAAATCTACCCTTTTCTGTCCATTACAAGGAGGCAGCTCAGAGTGGGAAGGGAATGCAACAGAAGCTTTCTGTCCTTACAAGCCTAGCAGCTTCTCAGAGAGTCCATGTCACACATGCACATCTATATATTTATGTATATATGTATAGGTGTGTATATATATATATATATTTATATGAATATATAAATCTATGCTAGAAAGAGAAAGGGATAGACAGACAGAGAGATATTTTGGTTCAGAAAGAGTAAGGAAAACTCCACCCTTCCAAAAGAATTATGAGCTTCAAAAGCCCCATAAAAGGAACTGCCTATGGTTTACAGCCCCACTTCTGGACTTTCTGTGCACTGAGGAGGTAAAAAAACCAAACCCAAAACACATTGTTACATGATCTCTGTAAATGAAGCTAGTTATCAGATTAATGTCTGTGTAAGAGACACATTATTGCTTCTTAACAGTAATGGTGTGGCAATTCTAATTACTTCTGTAGATCTTACAACACTATTTTTGAACAGAACAATTAGTTTAATTACACATTGTTTTCAAAGTGGCTGAGCACTCATCTGGCTCTAAATGCCAACAAAGGGTAAAGGGTCTCAGCTGTTCTCTCTGAATGAAGGAAGGCCATATGACACTGAGGCTTAGTGCAGCCCCAGTGAGCTCATCCGCTGCTCCACCCAAAAACTGGCTGCAAAGCCCAAGAGCAGCTAGTGCTCTCCAGCTCTCTGAGCAAAATACAGATAGGGAGTAAGGGTGAGGAAAAGGAAATGCTGTGTGGGAGTAGAGCTTAGTCCAGGGGCAGAGTGTCTCTCATTTCTGGTGATGATGGATTTGACTGCCCTTGGAAATGCAGCGGAAAAGCAGTGCCTCATAGAGATGGCAGGGAAACCCATTATACAATCCTGGGGAGAAAATAAGTCAAAAATTAGTCTGTGAGTTTTTCAGGTAACATGTCTGCCACTGTGAACAGGCGGGGGTTTGTTGTGCTTTTTTAAAGAGGTGGTAGCCCTGCTGAAACTGAGGAGGGGTAAGAGGCAGGGCAAGGATAGATATCACTCTGAGGTTTAATTTTCTAAAAGCAGAGATGACTGAAAGGGAGCTGCAAAGGGAAGAAGATAGGCCTTTTAGACTATGCTTCTGAAGTAAACATGGAGAATGGAATATTAGAATGGAACAAAAATGTTCCTCAGTTCCTCATCTGCGAGAGTAAAAGCTGAGGAGGAAGGATGTGAAGGTTTGAGGTAGTAGAAATCCGTGGGAGGGAGATATGGGATTTGGAGGAAAGTATTAGATTTGTAGCTGGAGGATGGCTTCAGGAGAAAAGCTGGGATGTTACAAGAGTACAACAAGTACACTTTACCACAAGCTGTCCCACAAGCTTCAGAGGTCATCAAAGAAAGAGTTATTTCTCACTCTCTCTCTGCTTTTCACATTTTACTGTCAGTGTCCATAACTTTGCTGCTTGCAGGACTTAAAGATTTTAATTCTCATCTTCCATGGCAGTGAACAAGGGTATGATATTTTGAGAACACATGGTGTATTTTGCCAGGTCCGTGCTAGATGCTCGACATGTGACAGGGGAATGGAATTGTGTAATTAAATCCTGAGTTTTGTAATCACCTCAGATTTCAGTTTATAAATCACTTACACCTTACTGCCTCATACTGGAGGGGAAAGGAGCTTGTGCATTGACCTTCCATGCTGCTTCTGCAATTGCTCAGCCTCACTGATTTCTCTGGAAGTTGCAAGGGACTTGCTGCAAAATCCAGCTACTGTAGACACAGGCAAAGAGGCTGGACAGCAAGTATAAAGAACTGCAAGTCCTGCATTCAGTATGAATCAATGCTATTCATGGGTGCCTGCCCTTTCCCACAAACCTTCATTACACTTGCATGAGTGTATCTGAACAGAAGATCTCAGGAAGAAATGGGGTGTGTCTATTAATTCATACCACTGGCAACCGCAGTTACGAGGCAATCAAACACGACGTGCAGGAGCAGCAGTGCCTGCTGGCAGGTGTGCTCTTAGAGGTGCACACACAAGAGAGTGTGCTGCAGCCACCCAGGACTCTGCTGTGAAAAGATGTCATTTCATTGCAAATCTCTCCAAGCAAAGCAGCCTGGAGAAATTATCCAGCCTTTCCACACTGCTGTGCTTGCAGCTCCTGTGAATGGGTTTCCATGTGAAGACTCTGTCACTGCTTCCATTACCAATGCTCTGCTTTGTAATAGTAGCGTGAAATGATTCTGCCTATCCTGTACACTTCTCTTCCCCTGTTCTGAGCTAAGGCATGCCCACATCTCTACCCATGCCCCTGATCTGACATAGAACTCCTCCTCCCTTTCTGCATGCCCTTTCTGAGCCAGTTTTCTTTGTCACTGCTTGTTTATTTTTCTACTGAAACAGCTGGTTATTTATGAATAATGAGTAATGAGTGTCAGTGTAAGGAGGGAGAGCCTTGCTGGAGATTTGCTTGGCTGGGGAGTCCCTACATGTGGTCCAACTGCTCAGCTAGGAAGGCATCAACTGCTTCCTAGTCAGCACAGCAAAGAGATCCCCACGACTCAAATCAGCAGAAGCAAACAAGGGAGGAGACGGGAAGATCTCAATCTCTCAAACTTCTGACCAGCGTTGAAGGACCCGGGAGTGAGGGCAACTGTCTCACAGCTTTGGCATGTATCAGTCATTCCTAGTCACTGCTAGTTTATTTACTTTCTTGGTGCATTTGGTATGCAGCAGCCAAGAAATCATTCTGCAGAGACACCATCTTCCTCCTGTGCTCTGCAATGCATCCCTGAAACCACCATTCTGTGTCAGCCCTCAAAATCTCCTCCAGCATGCCTTGGACTCTCAGTTGGAGAAAGGATCTGTATAGAATGCACTCCTTTTCTCTTACCCTTGGTGCCCAAGTTCAGGACTGAATTAGGTGAGAGGGAGAGTATTTGGATGGTGGTTCCTTGCATGAATCTTTCATGCTGGATCACTGAAGAGGCCAGAACATGATCCCAAAAGAGACCAGCAGGGGAATGGCAATCCTGTCAGCCATGCTCACAGTGAATCCAAGGGATCTACCACAGACCTTCCTGCATGGAGTATGTCTCCTGCAATGAAGGAGACCTACTCCAATCCAGATGTTTCAACTTTATTTATTTATTTATTTATTTATTAGGCCACTTGCTTGTTTTGTGGGTTTGTGGGTTGAAGTAGCAGAGCAATGATGAGATCTCCAAGTGGACACTGAGGAGAGATACTGAATGAGGCCAAAGGCTCACAGAACTTCAGGACCTGAAAGTGGATGGAGAACCTGATGCCCATGTGGGTTTTCAGCAGCAAAAACTGCTGATGTGGATAAGCTTTTCTGCCTTCCTGAAGCACCACATCTTGGAGTGGAGTTTTGTACTTTCCTTGCAGTCTGTTCCTCCTCTTAGCAAACTTGCTGAACGAGAAGCCTGTCACAAGCCTTTAGTTATAACAAGGCTGCATTCCTACCTTTGGTGTTATTAATACATTACTAAAAATTATTTGTAATTTTTGACTTGTCACTTCTGTAACATGTTCTATCTGGGGAATCTCAGAACATTTTGCAAACATTAATTAATACGGCTTGTATCATCATTGTTTACTAGCTGAGTGTTGGAATTTCTGCCTGCTCTGGATGTTCTGTCTCCCATATCCAGAAGAGACTACGTCAGGACATGTGCAGCAGGACATGGCGTTAAAATGCCCACTCTGCCCAAATCCCTTGTCTGTACTGTGGCATCAAATTACCCAAATTACGTGCTTCAGAAAAACAATCTGATCCTAGAACTGAGATGCTTGGATAATGAGAGGACTATGTGTATTGTAACAGCTGACTTAAACAAGTGAATGAGTTGGTGGCTAAATTCAGATAAGGGTTGTGCTGGATGGAAAGGGGTTTGGCTTTTTGGAATTTACAAACCTTGTTTTCCACAGACTTGTGTTGCCTAAATTTGAACAACTTTTTTTTTTTCTCAGTTGATGTGCTACTAATAGGAATTTTAACTGTTTTAACTGTTTTCAGAAAGAACTACAATTTGAAAAGGTTGTACTCATTCCTATCTGTTAGCCACGTTTCTTTATTGGCATCTTGTTTTTTTAGACTTCTCCATTCCTCTGTTTTGTGTTTGTAGACCTTCTCTTCACATGCTTATGTAGATGTGATTTCTCTGACACAATTACAGAGATTGATCTAATTTCTTTTATTTTTCAGCATGTTTCTTTCTTACTGTTCACCCTTTGAACTTCATACCAAAATGTTTTCTCAATAAAGATATCAAGACTGTCAGAATTATCCTATTTGGTTCTTGACTCTCAAACTTAAAAGTGATACCTTAAAGGCAATTCCTCTTGTGGTCCTGGGTTTATTTTCTTGCCAATTACTTTTGTGCATTTCTGCATATTTGTGCTGAATCAATGTAATGCCAGACAATCTAAAAAAAGCCAGATAACTATCTGTGGAATGATAAATAAATCTGCCACATATAATCTGACACTAGGCTTTAAAGAAAAGCATTACCAGTATCTGACACAGGGAAAAACATATTGCTTCTGTTGTGTTTGTTGCTGAAACTATTTCTTGCTGTTCCTAATTACTTTCAGTTCATCTATATTTTGCTAATACCCCATACCAGACAATTTCTATTAATAAAAACATTACTATTTCTTATGCCCCCTCAGTGTTCCCCAGAAAAATATCAGAACTCTTCTCCTTTTCCATCCCACTCAAGAGCCAGTCTTTCTGAATAGAAGTACTGCTGAAACTGATTTGCTTTAAATGAGAGAGTCCTGCTATAGGTGGAACTGACATGCCACAGAAGGGCCACAAAGTTGAACTGTATCAAAATTACTTCTTTTACATCCCTAACAACAGCTGGGGTAGTACAAGAGAGTCAGTGCTCTTACCCAAGCTCAGCAGTGCAACCTCCCACAGCAGCAGTAGGGTAATAGAAGTGCTGTGATGAATTGATGAGTTCATTAGCTTACAATCAATGGATAAAACTTAATAATAGCATAGACCTCACAGGAGCCAAATACCAGTGCTTTAATTGCAGCAAGTGCTCAGTGCCAGGTTAGGTATTAAAAAGAAAAGTCCAATCTTGCAGTGGAATAAAAAAAATCCCTAGAATCAAATAGACTACAAGAACAAAGAACAAGAGAGAAAGAAAGGGAACACATTAACAATTATATGCATTTCCAGCTTTATAAACTGGAGCTGTATTTCTGAAAGCTGAGTATGCTGCCTTTTTCCTGGCCTGTATTGCAGTAATATCTGAGTACATGCAATCTGAAGCTTACTCATCCCCACAGCACTTCTGGGAGACCAGGGAAGCTCTCAATGCCTTTCACGGGCAGAAAAGTGACAGCTCAGGGGCACAAGTATGTCCAGGCACTTCATCCCTGCTGGGCCCAGTGGGAGGACATGTGCAAGGGGTTGGGTGGGAAGGAGTGGGAAGGGATGGGAAGGAGCCCAGTCCCGCTGGCCCTTAGCACAAATACACTGCTCATTTGCAGGCACTGCCATTTTGAGAGCAGGACAAAAAAATGAGCTGTCAAGCTTCCTCTCCTGCAAGGATTTCAGTTGTGTCTGCAGTAGTTCTTTCTTGGCAGACAGAGAATCATGCTGGAACTTTAGTGAGATGCACCTTCTTTCTGCATTTACAGGAAGCTGGATTTCTGTCCTCACTTTTAGGATCTGCTTTGACCCACAGCTCTCTGCATCAGGTGTGTTCACTGCAGGACCCTCACATTGGCAGGCTGCAGCTGTAACACAGACTTCAGGCAAGTCTAGCAGGAAAATATGCACTTTTTGCTCCTTAGGTGCAGGTAAAAAATTTGTTTCCTGGAGGCCTTCAGCTCCAGACCCCCACTGGTGTGGTGGAATGATACAAAACAAATGGGATGAAAGGGAATCGTGTGGGTGCTACAGCACCAAACCACAGATAAAACAGCAATAAGTACCATCAGGTCAGGAATTTGTGGGTTTGTAGTCTACTAGACATGCTAAATATGATTTGAGATGTGATCATCCCAGCATTTGGGACAAATTCTGTTCTCAGTTATTCAGTTTTGCCTCTGCTGAGGTTCTGGGGTGCCCAAATGCCGGTGTAGTTGGACAAAAATGGACAAACCTAGTTCTGATTTTAATCAGTCCACACACCATTTACTTCAACACAGGTCATGTAGTTTATATGAGAATTTATTATTGCCTGTTGCACACAGTTATGTTCCCAAAGAAATATGCAGTAAAATATGCTCAGAGAAGTTAAAGGGAACAGGCTAACAGCAAGTGTCCTCAGCAATGTCCCTGGCCAACAAAAAGTACACTGAGTACAGTGCCCTGGCCAACAAAAAGGTCCTGGATACACTGCCTTGTGTACGAATGTGAGAGGATATTTACATAAATAAGAGCAAACCTGTTTTAAAAAGGCTATGTTAAACACACATAAATGATAGAGTATCACATACATATGATTTTGGGCTTGTTTTTACATACATGTGGGGAGATTAATGTGCTTATAGAGAGGGAGATACGCGTATATATTTATATATCAGCAATACTGCAGAGTAGATGCATGAATTTCAGTGTATTTGAATACATTCAAATATAAACACACACCTATATACAATGTGGGACACTGTGATACTTAGGAAGATACCTGTCCCTGTGGTCATGATAGTCTCTGTAGTGGAACTGCATAGTGAGAATATTTAGTAAGATTTAAGACTTAAGTTTTCCATATTTCAGACTTCAGAGATGTGTTCAATTTACCATAATAGAAATGGAAATTATCTTCTTATGACTGATCCCTTTCTTCTCTTGTGGTGTGTCTACATGTCACACTCCTGTACCTCTCAGATCTGCCATCCCAATGCTCTGGCCAGGGACAGGCGACTCAGCTCTCAGAGCAAAGGGCTGCAGTGGGAGCACGTATGCTGCCTCCACAGCTAAAACAGGCATCCTGGATACGGGTGAGATTATAAGTTTCCCAATAAAGCAACTTAAGGGTCTGACACTCCTGGTTTTGTAGACTTACTAGTGATACTAAATCCCTTTTCATCTTCAGCTTAATATGACTAAAGAGCTGGAGAGCTGAAGTTTTTTTACTGCTGTGGGAAGAAAAGAGGAGAACAAAGGTGATGATGATCCAGGCAGAGAGGACTTGTGCTTTTCTTTGCCACAGGCTCTGCTTTTCATCTTCAGAGAGTCATTTATACCAGTGTTTTCAACATGTGGCTACTGGTTCCTGGCATTGAATATAGGACAATTCCTTTCAGTACTCAGGCTTCAACACCTGTCTTTGTCAGCCTGGTCTGAATGGTTTGTCCTTAACACTGAGTGCTGCTTGTAATGTTAAGAAGGCTTTGCATACACTATCAAAGATGAGATACAGTTTCAGTAAGAGATGCTCTTCTTGTACAGAGTAACTGCTATCAGCAGCTCCTGTATTACTTGATATGCGCTGTGCATGTGCTGAATATTATCCACTGCAAATTCCGTTTCAGTGAGACTGCTGAGGGCGATTGTTCCTTTGTGCAAAATGTCCTGGGAGAGCACAGCTATAGCTCACTATTGTCTCTTTCTTCCTTTGTAGTTGGAGTTCATTTTGTACTTTCTTGAGCTGATAGCTCTGCACCACTATTGGTCCAACACAGACAGGGCAGAGAAGGAAAAAGGCTTGGGATCAGCTCTACTTTCTGTAGCATCCTACTGCATTTTATCAGTTCACTGTTAACAATAGCTGAAGGCAAGGCCTGATGATATGCTGCTGTTAGGAAGAATGAATCTGAATGTGTGAGGGAGAATATCATAAAACAGAAACAAAAACAGGGGCAATAATATGAATGTTTTATCTGCTATGAATCTGTTGAAAGATAATGGGTTGCTATTGAAGAGCCTAATGAGAATGAATAAAATATGTATGTCATATAAATAAGAGAATAATTGCAAATGGCCGGGGGTCTGAAATGGAACAGGAAGTAGCTTCTGTTTGACTTTATAAGAAAATGCTGATACATGAGTTGCTTTCTGCATGGCTGACAGAAATTCTTTTCAGGAGCCTGGCATTACCAGCAAAGCCTCTGCTGGCAGCTGGACATGGGTCAAAGGTAACAAGGATTTGCAGGTCTGTGGCTTGGGGCTTGTGAGCTATTTAACATTCAGGAATAGGAATGAACAGAAGGGAAGCCCTGGATACCAACAGCTAAAATAAGAAAATCTTGACATTTATTTTAATTTCTCTTTTTTCCTTTTTTTTTTTTTTTTTTTTTTTTGGACATAAGTAGTAACATTTTCATTAGAACACTGGAAAACAAATTATATTTTACCAGCAGGACAGTGCTTTAGTACTCTCAAGGTGGATGGTAATAGGAGAGTGAGCCCTAGAGACAAAAGAAAAGCTTCCTACAGGAAATTAAACCCAAGCTTTGCAAATAAGAACAATAGCCTACAATCCAGGTAAAACTACAGACACAAATGAATGAATACAAAATGAACATTAGCAGAGCCTGAAGCAGTGACACCTCAAAATACAAAAGAGAGGAGAGTGGCTTCACAGCACCTACTGAAATGAATTTATAACAATATGCATACTAATGAACCTGAAACGCCACTTAGTTTTTGCATCCATTATTCATTGTTCAGCTTTATAGGAAAGGCAGCTGTACAATGGAACGATTACAGGGAGCATCGCTGGGAGTGGGATGATAACAGGGAGGAAATAGGAGCAGCATCTGTTCCTTCACCCCATCCCCTTGCATGAAAATTACCATGGCATTGGGAAAGGAAAAGATTGCAAGGCGAGAAAGCAGATGAGAAGCTCAAGATGTTTTAGAGTATTTTTTTATCTTCCCCCCTGCAATCTATGGGATTGCTGTCCCTGAAGGAGCAGGAGGGGCCAGAGATTAAAAGAAACACTGTACAAGAGCCTGTGCTCTCCCTCGTTGTCTGAACATGTTTTTTGGGGTTGATAGATTCTTCTGAAAGCAGAAACTGTTGATGGTTAAAGAGCCTTATAGAGGAGAAATAATATAGATAACAAGTGGAGCCAGTGCAGACAGCCAACGCTGTGAAAGGTCCTGGGCACAGGGAAGGTGAAGGGAAGTTTTTAGAGAAAAACAGACAGAGGCAGCTGTGGTAGCCTTGGTATCCCAAATTCTTCTGTGGTCCCCATCCATTTATGTCTGGACAGGCAAAGGCTTTCCTGAAGATTTTCGGATTTCTCAGCCACCTGCAGCATTGTGTGACATGCTGAATCTGACCTGCTAGTGAGATCACATCACCAGCCAAGACAGACATAGAATGAATTCTTTCCAGTGAAGTGGGTCTTTTTCAGTCCTAGGCAAATTTGAAGAACTATTTCTACATATACAAATAATAATATATATTTCAAAGTTTCTAATGATTCCCCTAAAGTTGTTGCCCTTCACATTTTCTTTCTGAGTATCCAGGGCCACAATGAAATCACAGGGGCTGATGCAGACCTACTAGCATAACAGATACCTTTTCTGCACTTCAGTGGCTTTATTTGCTCCCCTTTTAACAGACTGCAGCTGGCATGGGACTAAGTTTTATACACTGAGAGCTTATTTTGCATAAATACACTGGAAACAGAATGGCTGAGGTTGGAAGTGTTCTCTGGAGGTAATTTGCTCCACCCTTCCACAAAAGATGAAGCACAGGCTGCTTTAACTGTGAGCACTACAAGGTTTCAGGAACTATGTTCATATTTCCATACAAATATGCAAAATATGCTGCACATTTACAACTTTTTGATGTAGAATCTGTGGCTAAAATACAAAATTTAGCAGGGAATGCATGATTTTTATCTATCAAACTACAGTGAAAGGGTATAGGATAAACAGATTCATTGTAATCATGGGAACTTTTGCTGATTTTGCGTTTAGTGGATGTTAACACCTGAGAAAGCATGTTTTTGAATGCTGCACCTTCTGCATCACACTCAGAGTTCATGGAAATTTTAACACCCACTGGTATAGGCCTCACAGTTAATAACCTATCAGAGGTGAATGTCTTAGGCAATCAGTTGTTATATTCATGAGAGTTCAAAGTTGTGCTGAAATCTCTGTAAAGCTTGAAATTTTCATGAGATGGGAAAAAATTTCACACACCTGGGTTATACTAGAATGGCTTGTATAAATTTCTCTGGGAGTACTGCTTCTACACCTGAGTTTGATATTTTAAGTTTTACTGAAAAGAAATTAAGGCAAGTGGTTTCTGCAATTTCACATTTTAGAAAGCAAATAGTCTGGGGGGAAGGTTTTTTTTGTCTTTGTTGGTTGGGGTTTTTTTCAGGCTTTCCAGTTTTCGCTTGATGAAAAGACCATAATATTTTGTTTGCATTAAAAAATGACTTTTAAAAAATACAAATAAACATTGTTGTGAAAATTGCCATGTCCAACAGCTATATATCATCACTACCTTTTATAAGAAGGTTTTGAGCTGTTGAACTGCTGGGTTTTTTCCACTGTGCTAAGTCATTGTCATGCAGAGACATTCACAAAACTACAGCTTCAGTCACTTTTAATGAGTGAATTCCTGTTTTGTCTGATTTTCCCAGTAACAGGAAGAAACAAAATAAATGCATAATTCATGCTAAAAAATGTGTTTTCTTAAATTGAAGATATAGTCTGCCTGTCTCTCTATGTGATATTATGCTTGCTCTCATGATGTCTGCATATTTATTTTAAATAAAATACTAACTTTAAAGACTCATGACATCCCAAATACAGTACACTGGAAAGAGAGCAGAAGGTTCATCCTCAGGGATTTTGTCTCTATTTTGTAAATTACAAGCCTCAATGAAACCTGGCTTCATAGCATGCAGATGTGTTGTTCATTATCTCTTTATGTATATAATGAATAAATCATAAAGTCCAAATAAAAGTGTATATTCATGTATACATGCAAATAGAGTTGCAGTAAATCAGTATTATCTCCTCTGCCTTGTGGTATTTTTTTATTATTGTTAAATATGTAGGAGTTGAGGAACTATATATTTTCCTTCCCATCCCATCACAACATTATTTTAAGATTTCCTGACACCTGCAACTTACAGAGTTTGCACTAATGTTGGGGAACAAAAAAAAAAAAAAGAGAAAACTTAGCCGCTTCGTTGATGGAATCAAATCAGACCTAGCTAGATGAAGTGGTAAAACATTTTTCAAAAATCCCATCAGTTTGAATTACAGCTACACTCAGAAAATGCCTGGGGATGCACTGCACCAGTGAGCTCCGCTGTGTCTCAGTGGACCACAGCTCCTCTCCAGGGAGAGAGGCAGCCTGCAGGCAGGCTCTGCAGTGTGAGCCCCACCTCTGCTATGGGCTGACCTCTAATCTCCCTCCCCTGCTACCACAGTGCTGCCATTAGCTTGTCCACCTTGAATTTCAAGCACGCTTGTGTGATGAGTTCCTGAGATGTGAGGCTTGTGTTTTCAGGGGATCCCCCAGATCCCAGGGCGATAACAAACAGCGGCACCGACCGGGTGCAAATGTTCCAAACGTTCTGGTTGGTGTAACCTATTGCCAGCCCTGAGATGCAGGGCACGGACTTCTGCATCAGGTGAGGGGGTCACAGAAGGTCGACTTTGAGACTTGGATACAAACTCTCTGCTTTGCCAAATGTCTACATTTCCAGAAAGCTTTGGGGAAATTCTGTTTCTAATAAAGTCAGTGATAAAAATCCCTGGGCCTCTGGGTTACATATCCCTATTTCGGTTTGCAGGACTAGCAGTGATAAATGAAATTGTTTGTTTGTTTGCCATTGAGTTTCAGCTGAATATGAGAGAGTGTGAGTGCAGCAGTATGGAATGCCAGGGCATCATTTTTCTGTAGACAGTTTTTCGCTCTCTCTGCCTTTTGATGTAACTAATGTCACACACAGCAAGTCACGCTGAGTGTGTCTTATCACTCCAACAGTGCCATCTCAGGACCTCGCCTGATTAGTCTGTAGTCTCTCTGTATATTGTCTTTGTGGGACATTGTCACTTGTCTAGCCATGTGTGAAGCTGGAAATAAAAATTCCCTACTTACTTTGGTGTATGTGCCTGCAAATCATGTTGATTAGAAATAAAAGTAGGTTGCTACCTATAACAGTTAATTCTTACAGGAGATAGCTGATTACTGTGTGTGATGTTTATAAAATGACCAAGATTTCTTTTAGGAAGTAACTCCATCATGCTCAGTGATGGATAGCAAAACAGACTGCTACTAAAATGAAATTCACATTATGCAGCAGGCCATTGTGTGACTGAAAACAACATTAAGAAGGTCATTCTGATCTGATTTTTTAAGTCTATGTTGTTATTCTGGCTTTCTTGAAGCAGAAATCCAAATAGTCTGATTAATGGTAGTTTAGGAACCACTTTGAGCACAGATTTGTAAGAAAATGTTCTGCACAACTTGTAGTTTTGGGTTAAAATATCACACATTGCCCATGATTTAATTCCTCCTCCATATTCATGTGCAGAACTCAAATGATGATGTCTATTCATCTGTTTCAATAACTACATCTTCAGCTCTTGCTTGTTACCAGCACCGTGAATGCACAGATGAAAAAAGACATGCTGTTCCATTTATAACCAGCAATTCCTTTGCTTCTGTCTAAAATAGTTTGCAGGAAACATTCTTGCGTTTCATGATGGAGCCTGGAGCAAGAGTACAGAGCAAGTGGTGGTGAAGAATGGCAGGCTTTTTTTGATTTTCTGGTGGTCTCCTCTCAGTGCAGTCACATAGGATGTTTCTTACCTACAGTAGAGACCCCATCTCAGTCTGTGAGAGATTTGGGCAATGCTGCTATGAGATTTCAGGTTGGTGATGCAAAGGAGACAGTTTAAAATACGATCTGACATAAATTTCACAGTAAATGCAAAACTCCCCTTCCTCCACCTTACCTTCTTTACACATAAACTCTTTTTGACTAAATTATCTATTTCAAATCACCTCTTCAAAATATTCCACCTTCACCTTATCTCTTGAATACCACATCCTACTTTCCTACTGCCTTATTTTCCGACTCAGCCTACCTACTGTCCTTAAGCACTCCCAAGCCCCACTCCAGCTGCTGTGATACACTATTTTGCACACCTGTTTTTCTCCCTAGCCAACACCCAGACCTCCTGCAGCTGTCTTTCTCCCCAGCTTCCTCTTCTCTTCCACCTCAGCACCCAGTCCTGCCTCTTTGATTGCAGTTTATTCTGTGCGGGTTGTACCACACTAAGGAGTGTAATGCTTCAGTGTGGTTCATTAAGCAGTACAATCAACAGCTGTTGTGTGCTTGCTCTCTCATCCTCTCCACATAGGAAGATGTGTGCACAGCACAGTGTTTGCTTTTGAGATTACTTAACTCTGTGTATGCATTGATATATATATTTTTATGTACATGTATGTGTGTGCATACTTCCATATGTAAATGTACTTTTATATGTATACATACATATGTATATATATATATATATATATATATATATAAACACACACACACACACTTCGCCTTGCATTGATATGAATTAAACAAACAGCAAAGAAAGTGCCTTGCCTGTAACCACAGCAAGGAATGAGGGCTCAGAGTGTCATAATTTTTCAGGGAAGCTTCTTACCACCAGTTTGAGCTAACTCCTGAGATGTCCATGTCACACAAGAGTGGGTTTTCGCTTCTGGCAAGTTCCACTGGGCTAGAGGAACAAATCATAGATCACTGCTTTGTCCTAGAGGGATAGCATAAGGGATAATATAAGTCTTTTAGAGACCTATGAGACTTCAGAGACTTATGTCCTTTCCCTGAAATCTGAAAAGTTGAAGGCATCTGAGAATCTGAGTCCATATTGGATGGGGTGCAGACCTACTCAGGGTATGGAGAAGAACTCAATCCAAAAAGGCTATAGAAATGTTGTTCTGTGCATTTGACATTAGTTATTTGAATGACTGATATTTCCACTTATTTTTAGGACTGTGTAAGGGATGAAAGGGCACAAACTTGCTGATTTGGAAGCCTTTGGAGAATAGCTTCATGGCAAAAGCAAGAATGGTATTTCTTCTATGCAGTACACCAATTGCACATTTATTAGAGTGGAATAATTTCATATTTCCCAGCTTTTTCCTCTTCCTCTTTGATAATTTAACATGCTCCATTTAAAGTCATCTTTTTGCCATATGGATCTGTACAATCCAGCACCTCAGATGGTGTCTTGTGTACTCCAGGGCACCAAGAACGACCAGATCAGGCTGGGTCCATGCATTTGCTGTGTGCAATAGGAGTGGGTTCCTCTACATTGGTACATAGCCTTCCTCTGATCTAAGGATTGGCATTTGCTATCAGCCCACAAGTGTTTTTGCAAAGGTCAAGCCCAAGGATCAGGGAATGAGCCCACACACCTTTTTTCTGAAGGCTCTCTGCGTGCCCAAACAGCAAGAGGAGGGGGCTGCAGGACCAGAGTCTTTGGTTTTTTTCCTAACACCTTGGGAGCCCAAACACCTTGGGCTCCTTGGCACCCCAAAACCCCTTACACCTGGTGCCCAGAGTGGTGTGTGTCCATAGAAAAATAAAAGTGCTAGAAGTTTCAGGGTAAAGACTGGGGCTAAATTTCAGTGTGTGGTTGAGGAGCTGGATGGGAGAAAGACTTTTGCACAGTTACAGCCCCAGGCATAAGCTTCTGTTTTCTATTAACTTCTGATGGTCATATACAAAATGCCTCATTGTGTAGAATATTAAATACATTGTTATCATCAAGAATAAAATTGATTAATTTTAGCAAGATTGAGTTAAAATTATTGAATGTTCTCCCTTCAATACCCTGTACTGCAGACTAGATAAAATGATGTGCTTATCTCTTAAAAATACCGTAAGCTTGGACAGGACATATGAAGTTTCCCAAAGTAGAAATAGGACAGAGAGGAAAAAAAGGATTGTGTCAAAAATAAATTTTTGCACATGGGTCTCCAGTTATACAGTATGGAATAAAGCTGATCCTTCACTTCTATTCACTTGGCTTTATTTCTTAGGAGTATATTCTTCCATCAGATCTACAGGTGTACCTTAGAGAAGCTAAAGACAAAGGATGTTCTCAGGATGAAAGTTCATCACTGCGTGCTCCTAGACTCCAAGTAATATTTCCCTCCGAGTGCTTTACCACTGCTGCTCTGGAGTAAATGGATGCCAGAGAGGGTCTACAGTTGCAAACAACTAAGATATTTTTAGTTCAACACCAGCTGAAATTTTGGCTGTTTCAAGTGCAAAATGCCTGAGGTGGAATAATTGCTGTGCAGCAGTCTCCTCAGATGTGGTGCCAAGAGCCACATCAATGGCTAAGCTGGACTGAGCTGCATTGCTGCAGCCTCCTTGAAGTCACAGCCCAGCCGTGCCACCCACCATGGGTGGCCCCTCATGGAGGGCATCCTTCTACACATGGCAGCCCTGATCCCTGGCAGCTGCTGCCCTGGGCAGCCCAGGAAGGCCCTGGCTGAGTCAGCTACATTTCCTCATTCTCCTTTCAGCAATGCCTTCTTGAAGCCACAGTCCAGTGCTCCCTAATGACTTTGCATATGGAGGATGTGGGCTTGGACTCTGGTAGCATTAGTGGAGGCCCATGGGCTCTCTCTGTCCCTTCTTGCACTTTTCAGGCAAACACAATTTCATCAGAAAAGCTATTTTGGGAGAGAGCTTTTCCTTTTTAATGCAATTCAGTTTAGAGACCTTAAACCAAACCAGCCCAGGCTGCCCTTGAGCCCTGCCCATTTGGGGCAGAGGAGGAAGCAGTCTACCCTCACACGGGTTACAACCAAAAATTGTGGGGATATAAACTGGCTATGGCTGGGGCCAGATGTTTTAAGCTTGATTGTAGACTTCATAGAGAGAAAAAGCTAGTTTTGAAGACAGTGGAGTTCAGAATTTTTAAAGCTGCAGTCATTTAAACCAAGCACTAGGTATCAGCATATCTCAGCATCTCTGTACCTTTCTACGTGAATTTTAAGAAATGCGTTTTTTAAAAAAAAAGTTTTGCAGGTGAATGAAACCCTTTTCATTGATAAAATCAGGAGACTCCACATCTTGAATAACTTTGAATCAAGACACATGCATGCCTTTGATAGCGACTTGGTATAAAAGGCATGCAAAGCTAGTAAAACATGATGTGACTTAGGAATTGTTGCTACAACTGGGAGCACTTACTGGGGAAAATTGCAAGTTCTGTTCCAGAGAAACATCAGACTGTGACTGCCTCTGGGCACCAGGTGGAGATGGGCCCTCCTTATTGCAGAATGTGTGGGCTAGGAGCCTTCCAAAACTCGTGACAGGCTGTGCCTCTGTACCTGACTGGAGGCAGTGTGCAGGAACCTCCAGAGGCATCCCAGCCTTCCTGAGCCCCTCCCACAGGCTCCCAAGTGGCAGGGGCTGGAATGACACAGGGGTCACACAGCATTACAGACATGGTTTTAGTTAGCAGAGGCAACCATCCCCATCCTCCCTGTGCTGCTGTTTGATGGGAGTCCCAGCCCAATTCTGGCAGATTCAGAGATGTAGCAATTAACAACATTCATTTCCTCTGCAAGGATGGGACTCTCTTGGAATCAAAGCATCGTGTTTGGTCAAGTATAACTTGCCCAGAGCCAGATTTCAAGAAAAGAAATGATAGTCAGGGCTGCTCTGTACAGGCCAGTGCAGCTCCGTGCCTTTGATCTTGGGTCTCCCATAGGCTCATCACCTCTGTGACAGAAAAGCCTTAAAGTATATGGGCTGGGGTCCTTTAGGATGAAACAAAACCAGAAGATACACACCAGTTACTAAGGAAAGCTCAGCCGTCTGCAGAGTCACCCACTGCTGCAGAGAGGACATTCACTTCTTTTGTATTTTCTCTGCTGCTCTGGGGTCTTCCTGCTGTGCCATGGTGGCCAGTGGGGCTGAGCGCTGGAGTCACCACGCCCCTGGCCAGCCCTGAGGCTCAGCTGAACTTTTCTCATTCACTGTTTCTGAGGAAAATGATAGACAGGAAAATATGTGTCAGAGGACAGCACGGCAGAACTGGGAACAGAGCCCAGACTGTCCTCACCTAGGACAAGATATCATTCAGTAAGTTGCCTTCTCCTATATCTGTTCAAGAAATAACCCTCCATGGACACTGTGTTTACCCCATCAGATGGGGTTGTCCCATCAGGGACAGCCCCATCAGATGGACCACAAGGCAGTCCTCCATGTGTGCTAGTCCCAGTCTGTTCTTGTCATTCTGCTCCACCCAGCAAAGCATTGGGGCAATGACTGGATACCTTTCTGACAGGGAAAATGAAAGGAAAAAGAAGGAAAAAAAAAAAGTTCTCTGAACTCCATCATGAATTCTTCAACCTGTTTTCCTAAAGGCATGAATTCTTCTGCCTGATGACCTAAAGACAAGTTTTGGACAGATCAGTAAAGGTTTAAAAACATTAGTAGAGTGATGGCCTTTGTCTTCTTGCTTTCGCAAAACATGTTTGTGGGGAAAAAAGTCTATAATTTTTTTGTCCCCAAAGGCATTATCTTCATTATGTCAATGTGACAGGTTTGCAAATTTCAGCAGTAGAACAGCTAGTCTGCAGTTAATTATCTGTGTTCCCGCTAATAGGCTTAAAAGTCAAACAAAGAGAACAACAAGCAAGCTTTTGCACACTTTCCAAGAACTGTCTGTGACTCTAAAACTTGAGTTTGTCGACAGATGACCTTTAAGAATGTGCACATATGTATATTTTGTTCTTAGCCATGCAGCACTTATTGCTGCACCTATCTCTGTAAGAAGTGCAAGACAAAAAATATTGTACGAAATACCCATTTTTTAACTCTTCACAATAGGCAACAACTTTGAGCTGCTGCCTTTCTTTACAAGGTCATTACTCTGGCAAGTGCCCTCTGCTTTGATTTTTGGGTAGTACTACAGTACAGATTAACAATTAGAAATAATCTGCCTGCTCAGAATGAACAAACAGTGCACTGATAACTGGCTTTAGATGTTATCTGCGTTCAGTGCTGCTCAAAGTCAGAGGATATAAGGAGCACAGTGTATGCACCTCAGCTGCTTCTTGCCCACCTCTTCCACCCCAGATTTTCAAGGGAGATTCTCCAGTATAACATTTGTGATTCCTGATAGAGGTCCATGGGAAGAGAGGAGCCATTATAATGAGAGCTCTCTACACACCATCATACATCACTGTCCTGAGCTATTCTTAGGGATGCTTGGAAAGCAGTCAGAGCAATCTGTGAAACCAGGCAGGGATGCCGACAGCATCTTACCACAATTATGATGATGTATACAGTGCTAGCTAATAAGGCTCAGGAAAGAAAAATACCATAACCAAATTAACATAGTCTGTTTTCCAGGTTGTTTTTAGGGGCATTGGCATGAAGGACTTCAGGTAAGGGAGGGAGGGAGTTAGGACTGAAGAAGGGCACTAAAAGGACACACAAAAAAACCCCAAAAAACCAAAATAGAAAACCTTTCTTCAAGCTCGCTTCTTGTTCATTATAGATAAATTTGGTTGTCAATAATTCTGACACAAAGGAATGAGAATTACTGGAGTGGATTTAAGAAAGCTTAAAATTCAGCATGGTTTTAGAAACAAGAAGTGGGAAAAATTTAACCTTGTTATGCAGGGGACTGCAATTCTTAGGGAGGTATTCTTGCTGATGTAAATGAATGCAAGCTTTATGCTTGGCAGTGAAACCATGCTGTTTTATGGCAATTGAAGCTTTGGCCTGGGTAGAGGAAACTGCTATTGCATTCTTTCTGCTGCAAGGGTTTTCAGAGCTTCACATCTCTCACGATGCCCATTATAAACAGTTATTGTCAAATGATTGTGCTAAAACCCAGGCATAGAAAAACAAGTAAGCTCCTGGCATGCAAAGAATGCAGGGGAGACATCAGTGAAAATATAGTAATGGTGAGATCTATTAAAATTTTGAATGCTTGCTCAGGGAGCTGCAGGAGTAACATTACTAGAATCTTTGGTCTTTGAGGGGCCAAATGCATATCTTCCAGAGAGGAGTAATCCTGACCCTGTGGCATGGAGAAGAGGACATCTAATTTTTTGCACTGCTGACTTCTGCTGTGTGTGGAACAAAGTGTATGGGAGAACGATCAGTCAGCGTGAGGCTTAGTGAGCCTGAGGCCCTTGCACTGTCAGAGGTGGTAGCAACATGAGCAAAGCACAAGGCTAATTTCTTAATGGCAGTAAGATCTGAGTTCTGATTAAAGTGTAGCATTTTTTCAAGTGGTTTATAGCTGCCTTGGGAGCCAAGGGGATGCCCACCAGAAGTTAGGTCTTCCTCCCAGACATTCCTTTGTGCTGAGAGTACAATTCTCCTACTAAACCTGTCATTGCAGCAGACTCACTACGAAAGGCTCCTCCTACTACTGCCCATGGATCAAGCAAGACATTCTACACTCCACAGGAGCTGATCTGATCCTAGTAGTAAGCATTTCCCCAGCAAAAATCTCTTTTGTTTGCTGAAAAACAGAAAAAAATAAAGGTAGAAATTTAAAAAGAAATGGTAAAAAAAATTACTGGTAAAAAATTGAAGCTGAATGCTTCTAATGCTCCAGATGACAATGGTAGGGCTCTGAGCAATGGCCTTGCTATTTCTTGTTGTGCTGGTTCGTCCACCTTGAATAAGTCTGGTGTGACAGACCCACTTCCCGGTACATGAGCAAGAGAAGCAGAGGAATAGCACAACCTGGCAACTCGGTGTGAGTTCTCCTATCCTGGACAAAGTTGGTGCAACCTTTCTGAAGATGTGACAGCTGCACAGGAGTGCCCAGCTGTTTAGCAAGTAGCACATGCCTCAATATGAAAAATGTGAAGATTCATTCCATTTTACTGGAGAGGTAGCTCCAAACTAGCTGCTCTGTTGGAAGGCAAATGGGGATGCATCTTCCTGTTTGCATGGTGCCAGTGTTTAAAAATGTGGTGCCAGGACCCTGTTGTGCCAGCTACTGCACAAATGGAACAAAAGGCAGCCCCAACAGACAAACAAACTGCCAGGCAAGAAGCTAGAGCTATGCCAATCCCATAAGGACACGTTGCTGTTGCCTGCTGGGTGGAATGCCAGGCTCACCTCCAACCCTGCCACTTTTGTGCCCAAGGAAGGGTGTGAGGGCAGAGTGGAATGAGGACAAATGAAGTGGCTTTGCAGGTGTTTACAGGGAGCTTCTCCAGGGGAATGAGAAGCATGGGAGAAAACCTGAACCCTCAAGCCACTCACCCTCCTGTTAGCAGTGCTGGTTCACTCCCACAAAAAGGCTGCAGCTCTCTGCTGCCCTGCGCAGCACAGCCCCAAGGCAGGGTGATGTGGGTTAAGCAGAGGGTGCTGTGCCTTAACTTGCAGTTTCTCAGCCTTTGTGGTGGGTTTAAACCTTTGCTGATGGCTTTTATGTTGAGTATCTTAGAGTTTTTTTTATTCTAATATGTTTTCATCATGTCTTTCTTCCTTGCCTAGCTCTGCAGACACACATGTATACTGCAACTCATCCTCCAATCAGAAAACCTATCCAAACATTTCTCAGAAGAACTGGGAATGGAAGCAAGAGATAAAGCATTCCAAGCAGAAAACAAGTGATCCACTACAGCCCACTGCTGAGGCACTGTGAAGAACACAGCCTTGTGCAGTTAAATCAGCTCATGCTACTGAATAAATGACCAATCCTGGTGGGGTGTCCTCTCTCTATTCTACGTTCTTCGTCTCTTGGTGGTTACTACTACAGTGCAGCCAAAAAAAGTACTTCCCAGAAACATACAGGGGCTGCTGTAACCAGTGACCAACACTGGGAAAAGGAGTTTGAATTCTAGAGAAATTCCTGCAAATCACTACTGGTAGGGGACACAGAAACAAAGGAGCTATCAGACACCACTCTATGGAGATAAGCCAGTGATGGTCCTCATTAATGCTCTGTCATGTTTTAAAGTTCAAGAGATACTGCAGCTTAACTTGTTTCCCTTGACTGGAATTCATCACTGCTAATAGATCAGAGCAACAGGGTAAGCTGTTAGACATGCACTGGCAAGAGCAAACTGTTACTGCATGAAAAATCACAATAATGTCCTTGAAGAACCAAAGTCTGGGTGGAGGAGGCACTTGCCTGCCATGCCCAGGGCAAGTTCTATTTACTAACTGGCTAGAGGGTCAACAGTTCCTTTTTTCCTGACTTTCCAGACTATGTCTTTATTTCCCTCTTTCAGCTGCACCCACAGAAAAATAATGTAAAGGAGAAATCAAAGCACTGAAGCTTTCTTAGAAGGACTGTAACACATTTTAAGGAATATTTTTTTTTCCTCAACAAAGAGAACAGTTGTGAAATGACTTTTGCAAGCTTTACTTTTCTGACACGCCTAATTAGATGCAGTGGTGTGCCTCCAATCAGACATATATCAGGTGAGAAGTCTTTCCTGTGATTCAGAGGAGCTGTAACTTCAAACTGCTGTACCTTTTGTTTATTGTGTGCTTGCATTGCTCAGATCATGACTGTGCCACACAGCAGATCACCTGTTTTGTCCTTGGAGCTGCTGAAGCCTTCATGTGGTGGAGGTGTGCTGTGTTCTCTCACATTGAGACCTAACTTTTGTTCTTTCCCTTTCTTTCCTTTCTTCCAAGTTAAGACACAAATCAGTACATAAGGCTGCTTGTCTGTTGATAGGAACTTTCCCTCCATAAATCACTGGGTATGTATGAAGTCTACCATCAGTGCTACAGGCAGTGCGGCTGAGCATTCCAGTGCCACTGGAGCCCAGGAACTGAGCACTTGTGCTTGTTTATGTACAGTAACTTCCCTTCCTTCCCTGCACAAAGTCCTCTGTGCCATTCAAAGAGAGAGAGACTGTTCTGCCAGGATTCCCCCCTCCAGGAGCTGAAACAGCCTCTGAATATCAGATCATTTGTTATTTTATCCCAATTGCATGGCCTCTTTATAGATTAAAAAAAAAAAATTCTGGAAAATATCAACACAAACATTTAGCATGTAAGCACTCCTTGAAAACCAACCTCAATTTGTAAACTCATTTCCCAGAGCCTGATGTTGCAATAGAGACTCTGAATGCAAGTACATTTAAAGGGAAGAGAAGTAAGCTGTGAAACCAAAGGGTACATGGAGAGAAACCTGATTTGCACATTTGTGATAAACTGTAAACTCTAATAATGTTTTGAAGGCATAATAAAATATTTACTTTCAAAGAGCACTTAAACAGTGCATCGAAAACAGATTATGTGCTGTGATTGATGGTAAGTCTTTTCCTTTTGCAAACACAGCATGTGTAATTTTTTCTTTAATTTTAAAGGAATTAAGTAATTATTTTATCATAATATGATTTATTATTTTCAAGCCTTGCTGTTGGACTGTGGGCTGAGTCTGGAGCTGCAAACACTATTGCTGATGATGTGTTTGTCCAGCATGAAGCTTCAAGGAAGAAAAAGCAGTGTGCAACCATAGAGAGAAAAAATCATGATTCCCCCCAGAATGTGCCATAGAAGAGGCTTCACAGGAGACTGTTAAGCCAAAGGCTCAAAGATCTTAACCCCTACTTTTTCAAACCATGAGACATCTGTGGAAACATTTCCAAATCTTGCTACTAAGACTTGAAGGTGAAGTACAATGTTTTAAAGTTCTAATGCATGAGAATTCCAGTGTTCATAGGACTATGCATGATTGATCAAGAATTTTTCTGAATTAGCTAGGGAAGAAAAGAAGCACAAATCAGTGACATTTCCTTGGGCCCATGTGCCCCAGCCTCTTAGACATTATCATGAATCAGCAGTCCCTCTTTCCTTCTATATGAAATTCAACTTTCAGGTTAGCACAGGATGAGTCTGAAGGGCAAGCAGAAAATTCTAAGAGAAAACACCTGAAGACAGAAAACAAAAGAGGGACAGGATTGGTGTCTCTAAGGAACTCAACCTCTAGTTGTTCTTTCCACCAAGAGAAATGAAATAATTTTCTTTCCGTCATGGAACAATGTGTAAATCAATCTAATTAGCTTCTATTGGATGCAGATTTCCTTTTATAATATTAAAAAGTAATATTTAGAGAAAGACTCACACAGACAGCAGATTTTTTTTTTCCATCTCATTTAAGCAGTGATTTGCCATTCATTTACAGATACAATGGCTTTTTTTAATGTAATGTTTTTGTAAGAAATAATTAATTATATGCTCTCAAACAAGAAAATAGGTCAAAATGCACATTACTTTTCAATACTCAGGAAATTTAGAACATTTTTTACAATGGCAAGCCTAATTATTTTTGTAATGATTTATTTGCTTGCTAATCGTCTTCAAGTTCTTCTGCATTTTTAAACTATAATTCAACACTGATTACAAGTGGAGTTTTGTTACTTTGTTCAATCAATTCTCAAACAGTTTTTGGTTTTTTTGGTTTTTTTTTTAATCCCTCACTGTATGGTTGTCCATGAAGGAGTGCAGATTTTTTTTTAGCTGACCAAGTGGAAATTGGTGAAGTGACCCCCAAGCCTGCGCATGCCTGTAAATGAGTAACAGAGACAACACAGACTTTTTGCAATGTCACATATACAGTGGTTTCTGGAGAGATACAGTGGTGATCTAGAGAAGCTGTTCATGTTTGCACCAAATTGAGAAAGCAGGACTGTGACCTAATGTTACTTTTCAGCCACACAGATCATCATCAGCACCACTGGAATTATCAGACCATGCCCTCAAATGAAGTATGGAAAACTGAGATCAGAATTCACACTTATAATTAAGCTTGGCAAACAAATTTTAATGATGCCAAGTGCAAAACACTCAGTTCTGTGATCTTCCCTGTGCACATATCACCTGTTCAGATGCTCCAGATGTACTTTGAGATTTACATTTGCTGTATACATATTCCCATCAATTACAGCACTGTTCACTCTTCAGTGAGATTTATTACCTTGTTGTATCACTGGGACTTGGAGTCTGAAGAATTATAATCTTACAAGCCATTATGAAATAATTTCCACTAGTTGGGACAAGTTCTTTCCAGGAAGAGCAATTATTTCTTGTGGGTTTTCAGTGGCACTCAAACCTTAGCCAGAGGCTGGCCTTATGCTTATGTGGGTACAGATCAGCCCTAGAATCAGAGGGAGGTGTGCAGGATGGGTGCTCAAATACAAAGTTAAGATTATCTCATCTGTGCTGAAAACTGTGTTAACAGCTGTTCTCATCTAGCCTCTCTTTCCATTTTCTGAAGACCAGATGAATAAAAGGGTCCAAATATTCAAAGAGATTATGAAGCTTTTGAATTTTTGAAGGTAAACCTGCAAGCTTTGTGGTTTGCTGATATCTTTCTGGACAAATGTGTATTGTGTATTAACAGATTAGGGTTTTTCAGGAAAGAGAAAAAAAATTGACTGTTTTTATTGTTGGAAATTCCAGCTAACAAGATCAAATGTTCCATAATTTGCTACTTTTAGAAACAGTTCTGGCAGAGCTTGGATTTGGCTGAACCCTGCCCCACTTTCCACCATCTCCTCTGCCCACAGGGATGCTGTTCCCTCCCAGGATGAGCAGCAGCCTTGGGGGTTTCACTCCAAATCCAGACAAAACCTGCTTTGGAAATACTGAAATCTCCTGACAATGGGATTAATCTGTCAGTTTGGCTTCCACTGTTTGATCTATGCCAACAAAGAGTATTTAGATAAAGGCTTTAAATTACAATTCACATCGAATCTCCACATAGCTCAATCCCTGGGCATAGGGGAGTGCTCTCTGCTTCCCATGCTGATGTGTTGAGGAAATGAACACTGCCCTGAATCAGATGTCCATGTCAGGCTGGACATGGCAGAGATGCTTGGGGATGTCCTTCCTTGTGTCCTTACCAAGTTGCTTTGGGGAGAGCCATGCTGGTACCTTGAGAGGCTACCCTGAGCAGAGGCTAGACAATGTTAAAGGAATAAAATAGGCATTTATTAAAAGGCCTTCAGAGCCTGGCCAGGGATACACCCAAGATGGATGATGGGTCACACGTTTTCACACTTTTATAAATTTCAGTCCATTTACATATTGGGGTTCATTGTCCAATTACAGCTTCAGGTTATGAAGTCCCATCTTCCAATTTACTCTCCTCAATTTGCTGTTGTTTGCACTTTTTCGGCCTGAAGCTGAAACCGTGTCCTTGGTTCTTGGGCTGGAAAAGGATTGTTTTGTCTAACTAAAATGTGAGGAAAACTTGCTAAAAACTTGTAAAGTTCAGGGTTATATACTAATGCAGTAGAGAATCTGGAAAATATGAAAGTTTTAGAACTTAAAGCATCAATGCCAGGACAAAGTCAGTTACCCTGAGAGGCTCCCAACAGGGATAAGAGTAAATAAATTAGATATTTTTATGTCTATGATGGTTGTTTTTAGGAACGCATTCTTCACTTCAAGGTCCCACAACACCTTAGAGGAAGGAGGCTGGAGCTCATTATCCAGAAATGGTAATGCATAGATAGCTCTTATGACACTTTTCATCCATAATGCTCATATAAGACTTTGGCATTATTGACCTCATTTTACAGTTGAGGGAAAACAAGGTTTGGGCCTGAAGTGAGTTTTCCCCCAAGGTCACCTACGAGCCAGTGGCAGAGGTAGAAATGTTCCCAGCTCTCTGAAACTCAGGATGGTCTTCTGTGCATGAGAACATATCTTGCCTAAAACCTATTCAGTGCAGCCATCCAAGCCTCACTCATTCTGTCCAGGCTGCAAAGGGAAGAAGTCAAACAGAGCATCTGCAAATTCCTGCTTTCCACCCTGTCTCTCCGAGGTGTGACTTTTGTCTGCGTCATCTTTCATGAAGGGATCATATTCTAAATGAAAAGAGCAAAAAAGCTGATCTGGCTGCTGCTGAAAGATGACAATCCAGAAACAATTAGGTATCCATCCACCCTTCTTTGTTAAAATCATGAATAGCACATGTGGGGAACATACCCACTCAGATGGCTAGAAAAATAAATGGCCTGGTTTTGCGGATCTTGTATTTAAATCTTGCAAATAGCAAGAAAAGCAATTTTAATAAAAAATGCAATACACAGAAGAATTGATGCTTTTCATCTGAGAAGTGAAGAATTTTATTTATTTTTGCTAATTTTGAATTTAATGCAGATATGATTCCAATGCTAATTATGCCCCCCACTGTCTCTGTGCTCCAGTGAATTGTGACTCCCTGATGTTTCTCATTGTCTTTTGTTTACAATTATGAGAAGTTGATGGAAATCATCTGGTTTTTGCTTCTGTACTGCTGTGGGATTTGTACAGCAGCAACCTGTCAAATTAATGACCTCTAGCACGAGAAGCTGTGGCCAATTCAGGCTGCAGCCACAGCTGAAATCTTAGCACTGTGCTGTTTCTTTCTCATCCCCCACATATCTGTGAGGAAAAAGTTCCTGCATCATGGAAGGGTGATCTCAGAATTAAGGGTAAACGGTAGGATCTTCACAAGTAAATATCCATACCCAATTTTGCTAAATGCTGTCTTGCTCAAGTCTTCTTTTTCTTGTGCCTCCAGTTTTCTCCTGAAAAAAAACAACAACAAAATAAAACAAAACAACACCAACTAAAAAAGAGATAATAATGCAGATGTGTTCTGAGCATGATCTCATTAATGTTTCCAGTGCTTTGGGACAAACTGGAGACCAGAGGGTTCTCTCAGCACCTAGACACTGTCTCCAGCCCAGGGATTCCTTGAATGAAAATGCCTATTGTATGGTTTGCTAGTGGCCTGCTTATGACAATTCCCAGTCTGGACTGCCTGTGAATGTGTTTGCATTTTCTGGAACTGTATGGCTCTATGAAGCATCTGTGCATCAATCTTGCATCTTAGGGACATGCAAAGCTTATGTTTTAGGAAGATAAATAATTTAATTCACCGTTGATTATATATAATATATCTGAACATCTCGTGCATAGAAATACAATTACAGTCTTTGTACTGGCAATGAAAGCATTACCAGGAAAAGCATTCTGGATTTCAGAAACCATGAGACAAATACAACTCATTATCTAAAGAGCTGGTTCAATTAATCCTTCAATCCCAATTGAAGTGAAATATCAGATATCCTTCTGCACAGAGGAACAAGATAAGGTTCTTTTCCCTATTTCCTTGGGATTTTTTGTCCTCCTTTTCCTTAAATCCCACCCTCTTTTTGTACAGTTCCCTGTTCTTCCACTGTTCCCAGTGTTGCCCCCCTCCCAGTGCTCTGGGCTGGGTGATGGCCAGCACACAGTGGTGGCACTGGTGCTGCTGATGCCATTGCTGCAGGGACAGGTGATGGCTGCTCCTCTGGAAGGAATGGGAGCCCCACTCACAAATGCATGATGCCAGTGGGCCTCTATTCACCTTGCCTTTGCCTTCTCCCACTGACTTTCGGAAAACAGTTGAGAATTTATCCCATTTTAGTATCTAAAAGTTACCGCTAAAGTTTCATCTAGGGTAGCTGAAAAAAAGGTTAGCATTTTGGAGAGTAAATAATAGTTACAGAGACGTGCATCCTGACATTCAGCCTGCTAGTTCTACACTTTGTGGTATATACCAATTTATATGAAGTCCAGCAAGGGCAAAAACTGGAGGTTTGGACATTGCTTAGTGGCAATTTGTCTCAGTTCAGTGCCTTTGGCCACCTTGATGGGTCACAGTTATTTTACATAAAACAAGAATATTAATAACATTTAATAATAGGAATAATGATGTCACCATCTGTATTTCATAGGTTCAGTTGGGAACACAGATAGTCAGCTTGGGTGACAAAGACAAAACTGGATAAAGGTTGCAACTTACTGGAATATTGTGGCAGTCAGTGTTGAAAAGTAGACAGATGTTCACATGGCCCTCTGTTTTGACATGTTTCCTTTAGAAGAAACCAGGGACTGAGCCAACACGATGAATTAATCACTTTAAAATGCTAGAGGGTAAATCTGAAAATATTTCAATTTTATATTGAAGCTTGCAATCCACACTTTTCCAGTGCTAACCTCCCTGAGACTGAAGGCACAGACCTTAAACTCACTACAACTTCAAACTGGTGGTATAAATTTAACTTCAAGGTATATTTGAGACTTAAGCTACTATTGAGAAAGACACACACACCATCTTAAGCATACTAATGTATAAACATTTATGCTATTTTCTTCAAGACCTAATTCACGTGATAGGAATTTCTTCATAACCTGAAGTTTATGTCTGCACATTTCTGACAAATCTACACTTCTGTGCTGTTCTACTGTCATTTCAACCAGTTAAGAGTAATGAATGACCAGTTTTCTCCAGCCTCTATCCAGGTAGCGTCTTTCTTCCGAACACCAAGGATGCCAATATTCCTTATTCTCCAGCTGGTTATTCTCCTCACTTTAAGGCTGCCAGAAATGGCAGGGTGTGTGTTTTGTTCATAATGCACGCTGGTCAGCAATTTGAGCTTCAGAAGCCCTGTCCCACCCATCTCTACAGCTGCTTCACCTCAAACCATGCTCAATGAAACCTACTGTTTTGTGTCCCACACACATGGATTTGAAGCATCTTCTGTCTCAAAGAGAGCACAGCAAAACTGGGGCTCCCTCCAGTACCCAAGCATCACCAGATATATCATCTGCAGGGAGGGAGGTGAAATAAAAAGGCAACTGGAATATCAGTTCTGTTCAACCAAGTTCCCTGCTGCTGGTAAGAAAATATGTAATATTTGAGGGAAAAATGAGTTCCAGTGCTCAAGTGTTATCAATCCCTGCTGTTGTATCCACCTGCTGCTGCCCTCCTTCATGCCTTTTCACCTGCTGGTGCCTTGATGCTTCATCCTGCAGTCCCCAGCACCTGCTGGCAGCCTGATGTAAACCTCTCCTGCCCTGTTTACATTTCTTCTTAAAAAACATGACCTGCTCCTGTGGGGAAACAACCACCTAGGAGCTGCTCACATCAGGGAGGTGTCTCCAATTTCAGATCTGAAGTCCTAACATCTTTAGGTCAAACCTCTTCAGTTGTTGGAGGCTTTCATGTTGTCCAACACAAGCATCCAGCCACCCAGGCAAAGCCCCCTAGTGCAGTCTGGGCCACAAAGGGTCACAAAGTAAATTCAATTGCAAGGGGAGACAAAGCTCAATACAATCGCTTCTGAAAATGAGTGAAATGGTGGGGCAGTAGCTGGCAAGGGGGTGTATGAACTTAGGCCATGCCCCCAGGCAGGCACCTGAGCACCAGAAGTGCTCTGGGTGTCTGCACAGGGTGTGCAGCCTGCTCCAAGCCAGCACAAAGTGAGAAAGATGGTTCAGAATGAATATTCTTTTAATTCATCCAAAATTAATTCTTAGTGAAGTTACTGAGCTTGTGGGGATCCCCATCCCAGGAACTGACAATGTCTTACCTCATGAATCTTGGGCAGGACTTCTCTGTGTCTCTGTCAGCAAACACAAAGTGCTCAAATGGGGTGTTTGTAATTCATGTGAAGCACAGTTTTTCACAAAGGACATGGGGGTAAAAGAGGCCCAGAGATTTTACACCAATCACCCAAGGTCAAACAGGAGACCGCTGGCACATCTGGTACAGCAGATCTCCAGTCATTTAATAATCCTGTATTCACAAGATGGAATTGCCTCCTTAAAGCCAATATAATGATACTCACTAATGAGGTTGTTAGGTTTAATTAAAGCTGGTAGAGCACATTACGTAGAAGGAATGAAATTATTGTTTCATTATTGTATATTATAATAATTACAGAATAACTAGACTTATACATTAACCACAGAAAACGACAAGCCAAATTCTGTATCATATAAATTTTTTGACACATGACATAGGAATTGCAATAGAGAAAAAACTTTGTGTTCTCAATGGCATCTTTAAATGCTTGCATTCTTCTAGCTTATTAATCACTGTATTTTTTAATAAATAAAATAATTTTAAAATTAAAAAAATAAAAATAAATTTAATTCAAAATTAAATACTACTCACTTAAAAGTAAGTAATCAGCCTTAAAAGGCTGATTCCCTGAATTGCCAGCTTGTTACTGAGGGTCTGTTATGCTCTATTTATTGCCACATGATAAAATATTTGGGGGAGAGTGGGAATACTTCAAAATATTAATATGAGGTATAGGATTCTTTAATTTTTAAATAAGATATTATGTTTTGTTTCCCATTCAAACTGAGACCTAGCTGGAAAACATAAACATAATTAAGGGAAAAGCTGAAGATAAAATGGCTAAAATTGAAATAGAAGTTTTCTGAATTACTCTATTTGGATCTGTTTAGACCTCTATTATAACTTTGTGATTGCATTACTACAGAGTGATGTGTGTTCTTTTACCAGATGGATTTCCCCTAGGGCCAGAGTTTGATCCTATACACATACTTTCAAAGAAGACAAATATAATTTGCACAGGAAGATCTGCAGTCCTTAGCTCCTTGTCTCTGAGGAACACCTTTTTCCACAGAAATTCTCCCTGAGCCCTTTTGTGCTCCTTTATGTAGGAAAGAGTGTCAGAAACAAGTCCATAACTTACTGTCTTAAAAATTTGCTTGTCTTTTATCCCTGAAACTCTATCCATCAGACAGCAACAGCAATACTTTCATTCACATATTTCTCCCTCTCCAAGACAGTCAATGTGATGACCATGAGCTGGGGGATCAGAAACCATCACAGTGATCATGCTTAGGTGTAGCCACAGTGTTGAAACAATGCTGCTTGAACCAACTTCAAATTCAGTGAAAATGGCTTGTAGGGGAACAGACAAGCTAGTTTAGAATCACCTGGGGATCATATATTTCCTATCACTTCCATACACAAGAAAACCAGGAACAGGCACAACAGACATAGGAATCATGCAGAATAGTATTGCTCAAGTCCCATTTTCCTTATGGCAGCTAACAGCACAGGCAGTCAGAAACTGCTGTCCAGCGTCAGTGCTCACATACTTCAACCCTCCAAAATAAGGCAACATCCTTAAATCCTAAACATACTTCCCATATTCACTACCCTAATTGTTCACCTCTTTTCCTCCCATCTGTATTGACAAAACTTCCTATTTCTACATATCTTCCCAGACTCTTCTTGGTTCACAGCTGAGTCACAGATATTTGTGGTTTATCTCAGGACTTCTTTTTAGCAGATCCCTTAATTCTCCAAGTACATTAGACAATTTCAGTCTCATGCTGACTGTGGTCAAAAACATGCAGACAGAAGCATTCACAGGCTTGTGAATACAGAAATTCCTATTCCTGGGTTCACAGCATAACTGCCTGCTCATGACAGATAAGGAAGTGTGCATGTGTGTCTACTGCTGGATTTGCTAGTGCAGTCAGGAATTTGAGTGTGCAATTACTGACCAGCTCTCTTGAAAGACCAGATCGAAACCCAAAGAACCACAGCAGAAAAATTTTAGCTTTCCTTCTTAAGAATATGCTGTGGTCTCCATTTTTTTTCAGAGAGGTCTGAGCTCAATGTAAATCAACACCTGGAACAGAAATGCTCCATAAATAATAACCATCTTACAGAGCACTTCACAGAAACTCTGAAAAGTCTGAGAATGTCCATGAAAGCCACCAGAAAGCAAATAAGAAACTCTGTGTCTAACATGAGGGTGCAACATTCAGGTGTGTTTCTGCAAGTTTGAGCCGAGGCTGCAAATGACATTGATTCAGGTGTCACACTGATGTTTCCATCATCAGCATCCTAAAGCCGGAGTCTCAAAACCTGCCCAATATCTCAGTCCTGTTTTTTTCCCAGCTAATATCCCCTCCCAATTTTTTGGCACAGACAGGGCTGGTAACACACCCTTGGGAGGTCAAAGTTCTGGAATGATGAAAAATGTCTTGTATGTGGTTGTTTTCTTTGGGCACATAGGATCAGGGTTTTGGACAAATTCATCCTCCCTTTCTGAGCAATGCATGCCCACAGCTTTCATGGCTCCCTGAGTTACATGGTGCTGAAGATCCAATGGTAGCACTGCCACTTTCCCCCATCCACCTCCTCAGGGAATCTACAGGGACACAGGAGAGTCAACACCTGGTCCCATGGATGTATGAAACCCAGAGCAGACCAGTAAAACTTAAAGGAGGGAGTGATCCTCAAAAGATCCATCCTTTTTGAGTGGTGAGGTCACACAAGAATTACCTGGGAAAAGTGAGACACGTGGTGCTGGGAGCTTTGGAAGCAGATATTTGTTCCTGGAAATAGTGCTTCACAGGAAGAAAAAAGCCACAGCTTTCTGCATGAAAGGTCTGATCTAGGGCTGATCAAGGCTGAGTTCACAAATAAGCTTCATGCCAGATCTACCCCCCTTTCCTCAGTGTTTGGTTTCCTACCATCTCTTTTAGTTAGGTTTGATCAGCATGCTGGCATTCACAAATCCCATTCACAGCTTTTCCATGGGTTCAGCTCTTTCCATGAGTTCAGACCTCTCATGGAGCTTCTTTCCCAGTGCAAGAGGCCATTCCTTGGGCCCAGGGCAGGAGCCAGGCCACAGCACTGTGCGGCAGGCAGCGTGAGAGGTAACCCCAGAGTGAGCTGCAGGGGTGGATGAAACTCAGCGCCCGACTCTTGCCAGGTCTCTACATCCCAGCACTGAATTCCAGAGGGCACCTGAGGTTACAGCACAGAGCCCAACCACCTGCTCAGACTAAACCCTTCTTTCTGCTGAGATCAGTATCGGCCAACACACAGCCCATATGAGTGATCCCTGCATTTAATCCTATTACCAAAACACAAGGAGTTGAGCAGTGTGTCACACTGAGCCAGGAAATGGGGGAGCTTTAACAGTTTGTGTTTGTGCAGGAAATGTTTCTGTGCCGATGGCAAATCCACATCAACCCACAACCCAAGAGAAGCTTCCAAGAATGATGAAGATAACATCTTGTTAGCAGCAAATACAAAGACTTAATTAAATTATAATGTAGCAGCTTTTCAAAATGTCTGGGAAACCTTACTGGATATTAAATACAATACAAAAGATAGAAAAAGTAAATCTGTAGGTATAAAGCAGGGGAAATTCTAGATATCCACACTTTTTGTATTCTAACTCTGTTTATGCTTCCCCTTACTTGTTCTTCTCACCTTCATTTTCTCTTGAAAGTGATTGCACCATAACAAAGATGAAAGGGAGGCGGAGGGAATGGTGAGGAAGAGATAAATTCCTTATAACCTGGGTTTAGTTTAGTAGTAAAGTTGTTCATAATGAAAGTGTTAATCTGTGGCCTGGAGGAAAGCCTGGAAGGAAAACAGGCAAAGCAGGCAAAGAACCAGTAAAGCAATTTAATTAAAGGTGTAAGAGAAATATCTTTAGCATCATTGCAGCTCTAAATAAACATCCATCCTGGTTCTTATGCTATTCAAGGAGTTGTTTCTGGTTCCATCCTAAGACTGAGAAGAAAACTCTTCTGTCAGATTTATACCTCAAATATTCAATATCTTGTTCTTCAGTACTTCATATTTATAAAAGAAGCAAAATATTGCAGTGGAGATACACTGTGTGGTAAGGATCCAAGAGGGAATTTAAAGTCACAACAGCTGTGATACAAGAAATGTATTTTGCTTTTACAGCAGGATTTATTTTTCTCTTGAAAAAAAAAAAAAAAAAGCAGAATAAATTGCAGAAAAAAATGAAAAATGTTTTTCTAGAACTGGGCCACTAGTAGTTATTTCTTCCAAGCTAATCCCTCACTTACAGACACTATTCAAAAGAAGCACAGAAAAAACCTTTTCTTACATTACACAATATTCTAATTTCTTGCAAAAGGGTTACTTTGCACATAAAACAAAATTCTTACATCCACGGTGTAAATTCTGAATAGGATATTCTGCCCTTCTATTCTGTACTGTGGAGCTCAATTATAGCAATAATGAAGCAGAACACAAAAATATTATGACCTTTGGACCGCATGTGCTGTTCACAGACCAACCTCAGGTAGTCATCCTGCCTGTGACCTGATTAATGGTATCAGTAGAAATTGGCTAAACAATGAAGGAGCCTGCTCTTCAGCATACCTGGAGGGCAACTTCTCCAAAGCAGAGTGAAGACACCTTACCAGGGCACCAGCTGCCCCAGAAAAACCCTGCGAGGTTGTGCAGACCCAGTATCTAAAAGCTAGGGTCTTCACACAAACACTCAGGGTAATTCAGCACAGCCTCTTGCACAACATCTACATTTATCTAAATACATTTCTTAGAGAGGTCTCTCACAAAATTGCCAGCTCTAGGTGTAATTCAGTAAGGCTTAGAATCAGATCCAAGCTTTTCTCCATCCTCATTATTTCACATTTTAACACAAGACTTCGTGATTATTGGTTTGGAACATTAAAATGCAAATGATAGAGGAAGCAATACATATTTAAATGTACAGTGTCAGCTTGGTATAAAAGCTCTTCTGGAACAGAATGACACTGTTTTCTTCAGTTACTTCTAAAAGTGGCAAAATAAAAATGAAAGGAGGGTAAAAAAACTTCAGGCCTATTTGCATTCATGCTTTATTGGTCATGCTGAAAGAAAAAAGCTTAGTAAGCTTGGAGGGAGAGGCAGAGGGAGAAAAACAGTCATTAGTGTAAATGCAACCAGCAGCTCTCTGAGACTTCCCAGGCAGCATAAAGAGGAGGAGGAGGAGAGCATGCCAGGAGCAGTAGATTTGGAACAAGGCTGACCTCCTCCCTACAGAAAAATAAAGAGAAGGTTTGACTTACCTTGCCTCTGTCACTTCTAGAATCAATCTCCTCTTCACATAAACACAAAGGAGAAAGAGTGAAGAAAGGGCAAAACTAGGGTAGAATACAGAAAGCCTCTCTGCCTCCTATCCCATCCTTGTGGGATGCCCTGTTATTTTCTGAATTTAACTTCTGGCTAAGGAGTGACAGGAGGTCACTTATTCTCATGATGGTTTCTACAAAACTTGTATGGTTACCAGGGCAATGAAGAATGTTTCTCATTTTACTTTTTTTAATAACACTTACCCACTGCCTTATTCAGTCTTTTCTGAAGGGGAAAAGCAAGACTTAAAAAGTGTAGAAGATATTTTTCATAGTCTAAAGTGTCAGCTCACAGCTGTTATCATCCCCTATTCCCATGCCTTTTCATTCCCCGTTTTCACTCCAGACTCAGCATTAGGACTTCAGTGTTACATGCCGTATTTTTTGAGTAAAGGACTCAGGTGGCTGAGCTATCACTACAAGTAATTTCTGCCCCTCTTTACTCATACTACCGTAAAATGTCCCTGCACTTACTATCATGGTTATACTTCTGCTTCCCAAGGAGGGACTGCAGAACTGGGTTCTGCTTGGCAAAAGCAGGTGTGAATACAAATTGCAGACAGTCCCAAAAAGTAGCTCTGTATTTACTCTGCAAACTTTGTGAAGCTGAAGAGCATCTGGACACAGGCCTGAACTGGCTCTCTGTTGTGGGACAGCATGTCTTGATGAACTGACAAACTCAGCAGAAAACCCAATTCAGGCCCCTCTCCTGCATGCACCCACACACTCAGGTACAAACAGTCCCTCTCAGGTATAGCTTAAATCAGTTCCCAGAATTTAGTCTTAACATGTCAAAAGTGTTTTTGCTGGAGGACTTGTGTCTGCATTAGCTTTTGGCAGCATAGTGAGGAGAGATGGGAAAACAACACCCTTGGTTGAAGGAGCTAATGAGTTGGCAAAACTCCTGTCATGTGCCTCTAGTGAGAGCAGAATTAGGAGCTTTGAAACTTGTAGCCTTTGCAAGTATTTACATTTCAATTATCACAGGATTGGAAGCCAGAAGATTACAGTAAAACAGAATTGAAAGAAAAATAAGAAAACCTCCTCTCAGGGAGCTACCCGCTCATGATTTCTTAGCTGCACTTGTTTCTAAGTTGTGGATAATCAAGCTTGAGAGTGAATTAGCTTGTTAGAACCCACTGCCAGCATTTCCCTTTATTACCACTTAGGCCGCCTTGTGCTCACTCCAAGGATGTGGTCACTTCAGCTGGGCTGTGGCCAGCAGCTGTGGGTGGGTGCCTTGCTCTTTTCTCTGCTGTTCTTTCCCTTGTACATGGAAACCTGAGACCCTTTATGTCTCTTACCCTTCAAAAAGTCATCTTCCATTATGTGGATTTATTCTTTTAAATGAAAATACATTCCAAACAGTACCATCCACTTCTCTGCCTCATCCCTGCTCTGGCATTATGCAAGTGAAAGGCCAGCTGTTCCCAGCTGTCTGAGCTCCAGTCCTTTCTGCCCCCAGCTTGAGACAGGCAAAACTTGCTGCTCTGTGCCAGTACATGAATCACACTGGAAATTATGATGAGTGTGAATTAAAATAGCCCATGAAAATGTAATAAAAACCTCCCCTTCATTAGCTGAATGTCAGCAACAGGGTAACAGTCACCAAAGGGAATACAATGCTACATCCCAAAGGATCCAGCCAGTTATCTAATGTCTTTCTGGGGGAGACACTGTCCTAAAAGCAAGTCAGCCACTCATTTGTATTCTCCTCCTCCTAAGGGTCAAACTGGGCAATCACCTTAACTGTTTCCTTTTAAACTAATAATCCCCTTCCAAAATTTGCTTTGATTTAGCCTGTTCTGAATAGCTTTACAGTTAATTTCTGATAATAAACTTCTTTCTGAGATGTAATTGCAAACAGTACTGCCTAGACTGAATTTTATCACCAGCAGAAGAGGCTTCTCCTGCTTTCTTCATCCCAGAGCCTTCTCATCAACCAGTGTACATGGTGGTATTGCCCTTCATTTGTACTTACACCTTTTTTCTTTATATGCTGAGCTTCTTTTATATATATATATATATATATGCATGCATATATGTCCATTATAATTTTGACATATGTTCATATGTCTGACTTTTTTCCTGGATGTTCCATAGATTGCTGAGATGTAATGCATCTACTCTATTGAGTGCTTCTGCAGCATTTCTCTCTTCCAGAACTCAAATCTTAGTCCTTGGATCTCTGTAACCACTTTATTTGACTTCTCCATTATGTCCTCTGCATCTTTTTGAAGATCTTTTTACATTGTGTTTCCTACCTGCTGTTCTCTTCAATAAATAACTAGCTTCCAGTGTAAAGAGTGATGGAAATTTAAAAGAATCTACCTTGTATTTGGCTAAGAAGTCTCCAGAGGTGCAGTTAGCAGCTGCATTAGTAAAATGGAGCAAACTATTGTTAGCTTGAAACACTCTGAAATCCCAGGAAGGAAGAAGACAACAAGGTTCATTGACAACCAAAATGTAAAATTGAGGTAAAGGTTGCAAAACAGAGGAGCAAAGAGAGGTAGTACCAATAATGTTACATGTCCTTGTTCCAGAAAATACCTGTTTTGCGAGATATCTCATTGCAGTTACTCAAAGAGAGGAACTGGTAATCTCATCATCAGGGTATAGATTTGGTAGTAATATCATTTAGCTAATAATTAAGGATAACCAGAATGCAAGCAAGGTGTTTCTCTTTAGCTTTCCAGAATATGAGATGCATAGGACATCTGAAGCTGCTGAACAAAGCATTAATTATGCAATATGCACAATAACTTGATAGACATCTAGTCACACTATACCTTCATTTTTAAAGAAAAATATTCTGGATGTGTATATGGACAATAAAACCACTCAAAGTTACTAAAATTTGGAATTTTTTAAAAGCAGGGATACACAGGTTTATGTTTCTTTGTAGAAGTTTCATTATGAGTAGCTATAGTTCAATCAGAGAGCACAAGACCTGCCCCCATTGTGCCTGAATGCCAGAGGGTAAAGATGATGGGATCCTTTGAACTGAGTACCTCCAGGCTTGGATGGTGTGGGGATTGCTTGCCTGTGTTAATCAGCAGTGCTGTACTTTGTCTCCAGCCTCGTGTGGCTGCTCTCAGGTGGTTTATGCTTCCCCTGGGAAATACTCAAGCCTATTTTGCTTTTTCTTTCAGGATCCAGCTCTGTTTCCCAGACATACAGGGAATTGGCCCAGTGTGTCACAGGGAGACACATCAGCCGACACATTAGGTGAACAAATGGGTTGGCTCAGGTCCCTCTGCTTCTGCTTTAGTCAGAGGAGACACCCAGGCTCAAGGATCCCAGGAAGGTGTTCCCATGAACCAAGGGAAGTCTGGCCCCACAGCCAGCACACAAAGAGCTTCACCTCACCCAAATTTACCTGGCCAGAAGTGAAGTCTCTCAGCTGAACTGGTGTCTGTACAGCCTCTGTAGCCAGAGGTAATGGACGGAGGTAGTTCTGGTTGATTCATCCCTTTGTATTCCAGGTACATGGGTAGGTGGGATGAATCATTGTCTGGCACCACCTCCATTGACTGCAGAAAGAATTAGGCAACCAATTTAGGTCAGATGCTTAATTTCTAAATTACCAAAGTGAAGTTAAAGTAATGCCTCCCTGTGTTACACTGTAATGGGGAACACTAATGGCTGCATATTATTTTAAGAGAAAGGCTGTTCCTCGCCTCAGTAAAACAAAATCACTTTGTTACTTGTTTTCAAGCTGTGCTATTTGGTCTGATAGGTGGATTGCTGCTCTCTAATATAGAAGATAAAATGAGAGGAGACATCTAAATCATTGATACAATATTGCCAAGTGCTTGTATCTTCTGCTGACATCTCACAGCATGTTCTGTTTCTTGAAGCCTTAGGCATTGAAAGCAAATGAGAGTACCAACTTCTTTTTTTTTAAATATAAACCAGGATTTTAAGCTTCTAGTCATGCAGAAAACAAGAAAGAAAAAGCATGCTATACAAAGTATGGTGTGCTATACAAAGAGAAAAAGTTAAAAACAAATAAAAAGTACCAAGTATTTATTAAAAATAACAACTCTCCCTAATTTTAAACTGTTTTTCAAGTCTGACCCAAGATTGTCTTCTTTCTGCTTTCAGTAGTTTTGCTCTATAACAAAACAGAATGAACGCTAAACTTTCTTGCAAATTTAGAATTAAAAAACCCCACAGTCTCCAGCTGGAGTATCCACTAGAGCACAGCCAGTGAAAGACACCAAAGACATTAGCTTTGTCACCTGTTACTTCACCAGCTGGACCCTCCAAGAGTTTCTTTCTATTTTCTTTCACACACAGGGGCCACATGCAAAGCTCAGAGACCATCTCCGGCTGTTGCTTGTTAATTGAGCTGTGGTGTGAAAATATAAGAAAGTTCAAAAATGTTGGGCTGCAACAGATGCAACCAAGATTTCATGAGTCCCCAGCCATGTGGAAGACTCCCACTGTAGAGGGCCAAACTTAATGTTTCTCCTTCGACTTGTTATCTCATTAGCTGTCCATTCCTTCAGGCCACAGGGCTCCTATAGTCAGTTACAGGTCAAAGCTTTTGTCCCACCCAGAACAAGAAAATCTATTGTATTTCAGCATGCAACAGGGTTCTTTCCAAATCTTGTTGAAGACAATAGAAGCAAGGCTTTAATAATGAGAATTAATGAAAGAATGTATTCTATATATTGAAGGGTGATTCAAGAAAGCACAACAAGCCCCAAAATGAGCAGCTTCTTCACTCAGGGATTTGGCAGAGGAAAAACACTTAGAGGTGCTGTTCTCAATTTTGAATCAATGCTACATAAGCATGGGGATGATAGAGTAGGAATCAAAGAGCTTTCTGTTACTATTTTTCTAACTTCTAAGTAGTGTTGCTGGTAGATGTATCTAAAAATGACATTAGGAAGGGACTCAATGCAAAAGGAGTGTTCACATCACCCAGCAGTTGGAGATTCAGGACTCAAGCCCTGGCAGTCAGCTTCTGTCCTACTTGGGCAAATCACTGCTCTCTTAACCCTCATGAAGTATCTACATTTGAAATGGACCTATTCCACTTCATCTTTCATGGATTGTGGATATTTTAAATCATCTTTGAAACACTCCTTGAGATTCCACAAGGCAAGGAATTATAAGCAGCGCAAAGTATGACTAATGTTTGTGTGAGTCATCGATCGTGCTACCAAAGATAGTTTTAGAGAAATGAATATGCACAAAATAAGGCTGATCCTGCAAATTTCAAAGATCTCCTGCCATGTGTAGGGTGAATGTGAGTACATCAAACAAAGTGCTGGGATTTTCCCAAGTGCCCCATGGTAGCTTACACCAGCCTGCTGCCCCGAGAGGGAAAACACTGACTGCCAAGCCAAAGCTGAGTGCTTTGGATGTCCCGCCATGACCTGTGGAAAAACATGGAAGCCTGGAAGAGTAAAAGTGCATCTCCTTCATAAGCAGATTAAATTTTGGGAATACTGACCTAAAATGCCCTGCCTGGTCACACTGCCTGCAGAAGCACTGATGGAGAGCTGACCCTGATGAGCCAGCCATCTGGTACACACAGCGTGCTGCAGTGGGAAGAAAGGGGTGCTGTGTTCCAGCAGTACTGTGGCCAAACAACCAGCAACAGTAGCAGTCAGAGAAATGGCCTTATTCTTTTGGCAAAAGCCTCTCCATGTATACATGCGTCTGTTCTCTCACCCACCCCCTGTCTGAATGAGAAATCAGGCCCTTCTTGACATGAGGCAGCACATGCCAGATGCCGCAGTCAACAAGACAGATGCTGCCAGAAGAACAAAAGAGGTAATCATATAAATACTTAAAAGCTCCTTTTAATCAAAATGTTCATTGTCCTTTTTAAAAGGAAGGTATGTTTTAATAGCTGCTTGATTCCTTTCAAAGGCAAGGAAGGGGTGGAGGATATATTTCTTTACATGGATAAGGCATGCTCTTTCCCCCCCATAAATATAATAACTTATTTGAAACTTTCTTCCTTTTGTTTTAAATGTTTTTTCCCCATGAGAAATTATAACAGAAGCAAACTTGGGACTACTTTTTTGATCATACATATTTCAAAATTGTGTACAATATGAACAGTGTGTATTCTGAGGAAGAGTGTTCTCTGGACAGGATGGGGGAGCCTTGGTAAGAACTGATCCCCCACAATGCCCCCATCCTTATGCAACACCCAGAAATCTGCCAGTGGCACTAGGCTTGCAGAAATCTGCCTAACAGTCTACACTGTCTTCTTTCATTTTTTATTTCTGTATTTATTTCTAATACATCTATTGACTCAGTCCTGCTTTGTAAGGGCAAATAAAAGATAAGCATTTCCTCGATACAGAGTAAGCATGAAATGGAAATGCCTGCTTCAACATGCAGTGCCTAGACCATCAGCTGGCAGCATGGCCATTGCTGTCCTAGTTCCTACAGGCCAGTGCTCACTGGAATGGAATTCTTTGCTCTCCCATGCCCAGGTGCTGTTGCAGTCACTGTCTGGGCTGCCAGAGAGGACACAGGTTTTAGCAAATGAAAAGTGGATACAACATGTATGCTTCCTGCTCCTTCACCAAAGCACCTCCTTGCTCTGAGGAAGGCAGGGCAACAGCTGTCTAAAAGTTCACTTCCATTTTAAAGCCCAGCTGCCCTCACAGTGTTTGGGAATGGCATCATTGCTTTTGCCCTTATCAGCTGTGTGGAGACAAGGCGGAGAGGTACAGTGGCAGCAGGACGTGGTGTCCCTAGTCTCCCAGAGGCTCCTTTCTCTCAGCCTCTCTGCTTCTCTCCCCTCTCCCTGTGAGGATGCTGGCATGAATCATGAGCCGGCTGAGGTCCCAGGGGATGGCACCATCTGCAGTGAGGCTGATGAATTAAATTCTGCTCACCAGTGGCAGGCAGCACAGACAACACCCTGCCTACTCAGCTGAGGCAGAGGTAATGATGGGGGAAGAAACCTTGTTTTGTCATTGTGTCTCTTCCTGAACACATTCCAGACAAATGTTTCCCTACCTTTTCTCATTTATGAAGGCAGTCTCTGCAACGACTCTCACAGCAAATTCACTGCTAGCTTCCATCTTTGAATCCTGTAAGTCCTAAACATGCTCTGTCATACTTTGGGTACATAAACAGTGTAAGAGTAAAGTCATGTCTTTTTTTCTCATAGTGTATCTCACTTACATGTTAAGTACCTTCTGCATGTGGCACAAAGAATTCAGAAGCAGTTTGGTTGATAATCACAGTCATGTCCAACACAGGTGCTCTTACTCAGGTTTTACTTTGCTTTTCTCTTAGAAAGTGATGCCAGACTTTTATCTGGTGATGGATGTTGTCAAACCTGTGGAAAGCTTTGCAATGCGACCCCAGATGGTTACTCAAGAGCATGTTCCAGATGTGTCGCATCTCCATGACTGATGGTTGCCAGATGGCTGCTTGGGAGAGGGCAGAAAAAAGTACCATTTTAACATGTTTTTTTGTCTAATGTGACCCCTTGATCCTCAGGAGAAGGCAGACACATGGTATACAAGAGGCAGTGTTCCCAGAGAGGCTAGATTAAATGCAGAACCTCAGGAACACCTCGTTTTGATTCACACCATGGTCACTTTCTATGCTTTGTCCCAGATCAGGATGGCTGGTTTCCTGCATACCCAAAAGCAGAAAAGCAGGGAGAAGAGGGAAACCAGGCTGTTCCCATCCTGACAGAAGCCGAGTCTTTGGAGCACACAAATCCCAACAAAACCCTTTACAGAAATCACAGTGCGAATCCCTGCCAGGGCTGATGCAGCCCTTGGGGGCTGCATCTCTCCTCGGTGATCAGGGGATGTTCAGGTGATGGGACAAAGATGCTGCCAGCTTGTCAGGATCCTGCCATGCATGAGGGGCATGGGCCAACTACAGGTTCAGGCTGGCCTGAAGGGCCTCAGTCACTGCAGTTCAGGTTTTCTCATAGCATCCCTCAGTCTATAGGAAATGTCATTCATACCACTTTCCAGAGAAGGAAAATACTTGGAAAATGCCAGCTGATATGAGAATTACCATATTTAACAATTGCAGCTCGATTTCATGTGACACCCTCTATTCTGAGGGACTACCCCTCCTAAACTTCTTAAATTCTACATGAAAAAAAAGCAGAAAATTTGGAAAAAAATTATTTGATTTCTATTCAGACTGAGATCTAGTGGTGATATTGCCAGTTAACCATGTCGATAATGAAAAGCAGTTTGTATTTCTGCACAAATCTCACTACCAGCAACTCAGCTGAAGAGATCAAACCAGCTTGTTCCAGTAGAGACACCATGAGCTAACAAAGGTTAAGCCTTCCTGTGGCAAAACTTCCTGTGCCAAGATTTCTTTCTGTGCCAGGTAAGTACACAAATAAATACTTAATGTTCAGTGAACAGCCTGGTTTGATAGAATACCAAAGAGCTGAAAGGTGCCTGTTAATAGCAGAGAACTCTACTGTATGGAGGTAGCACAGAGGTGTTCCCACCAAACCTTCCAGAGGGGTGGTCCTTCTACCCACCCTAACCTACCTCTCTGTGCTGGGGCAGGAGAGGGCTCTCACCTCCTCTTTGCCTCCAGACCCAGGCTGCTGGTTAAGATTCTGGGGTAGCTTCCTGCAGGGTCAGAATTCAATCCCTCTAACATGAACTGTCAGGACTAGAGCACCTTGAATTATTTACTGTCACTAATCTATACAACCAATGCATTTTTTCTTTTTTTCCCATTCATGAAGAGGAAGTGGCCTTTCAAGCATGTGCTTTCTTACAAGAGTTTGCTTTAGTTCAGAGTTTGTTTTAGAGTTAATGACTCTGAGCATTAGAAGTTTTTTTCTGTGCAAGCTGTGACTGAAACTGCCATCCAAGTTCTTCTTTGGTTATGACAATCAAGGAATTGCAACTAGGACTTGCATTATCTCCCACTTAAAATTGTTGAGTACATATACCATGGTTTTTAGAGATTTTTTTAAAAATAGACCCAGGAGTATTATGTGGGCACAGCTTTTTTTGACTGCTGGGATTTATGATGCTTGGTTTCTACAGTAATTCTGCAAGTCAGAACCCATTCATGCCTGTAAAAGGTAATAAAAGGGACTAGAGGCACCAGCCATGTGAGTCAGCAGCTTTTATTTTTACAGGCATTTTTGAATACTCATTGGTTGTATTAACCAAAGGGTCTCTCTTGCCAACTAAACAAAATGTAGCATGTTGTATGGTAGAGGAAATAATGTCAAAGAGGCTGTGTGCAAAACCAGTCCAAGCAGAGGGCCAAGTTAGGTGTGTACCACAAATCCTTTGTGGTAGCTTGAGATAACATTGCTAAGTGAGTGTCCCTCCACCCTTTCTGTCTGCTACCTGAAGAATGAATGGATCAGCAGAGGGGATCCAAAATTGCTGCTTTGCCTCATAGATCTCTTGATGTTTGGCCACACTCCCCTGCAGCTGAACACAGATATGGAGGAGGCAGTTGCGTACTTCTTCAGCAGTTGTCCTGGTAGAACTGACAGGATCCAGTGCACACAATCCACACTTACTTCTCCAAACAGCATAAGTGATGTCAGTGACTCTTAGAGTGTCCTGACCTGGGCACTGCAAAATCTACCAACAAAGTCTCATTGAGTCCTGTGGAAGCTGGATCAGTTCAGACTTTTCCCTGCTATCAACAGCCTTTCACAGTTCTGAAATGCATCTCTGAAAGCTTAATTTCAGGTGCCTTCATTTCAAGTGTTTTTACATTTTCAGTGTAAAAACAAAGAGACAGATTGAGTGTGTCTGCAGTAGCACGTAAGATATTCAGCTCTTCCTTGCAGTAGGAGGCAGCTGATTCATGCTTCATTAACCTGAACAAAATTTGTAATCTCCCCTCTATCCCTAAGCAATAATTAACAGCTGAGTGCTGTAATGACTTCATGTTTTACTAAGACTTCATTTTTTACTAAATATAAACCAGCACACTTACTGGCATATTGAGGAGTATTACCATTAATAATTAAAAACTGAACTACAACTGTCCAAATAAATGAAAAGAGCATGTTTTATAATGCATGATTTTTGCTCCTATACTGCATTTAGACACTTCCTAATTCACAGCATCTACTGGTTAACTGCAAATTAATGCTATTCTCATGCACATATGTTTTAGCAATGAATTTTTAACATCTGTAGTTATTCTCTCGCTATGAAAAGAACCTGTGAGTGCAACTGGGAGAGAAAGCAACTGGCCAGAAGAAAAGAATGAAGGGTAAAGAGAATCCAAGAAATCCACAAAGCACCCAGGAAATATCCTACTTTGCATCTTGTCTTTTAATCACCAGAACTCACCAGAAGATAATTTGCTTTGCAGGATTTCTGAGATCTTTGCCTTGTGGAAAATTACAGCAGCTTCCTTAGGACGAGACCCGATTTTGTCCAATTTTTCAGAAAGCAACATACAGATTAACATGTGGAGAGAAAAAAAATGAGATAGAAAAGAAGATTGATAATCATAATTAAGGGTCTATGAGACACTCATTTTTGATGCTTTGTTTCTGAGGTAGGTTGTATTGTCTCGGTGCCAGTGGAACTTAACAGCAAGTCATTAAGCATCAAATCACTAATACTGATTTTAAATCAAATAATGTCTCTTTGAGATTTATCTGTAAGAGCTTGGATGTCTGAAAAATGATGTGGTACTTAATCATTAGACCAATTAAGGGCTGCAAGTTAAATATGCTACATAAAAAAGAGCCAGTGTTTTCTGCAAGACAGACAACTCTGGTTCTCATTTCATTTACCAAGAGAACTCCTGCTAAGTCAAATATTTTCAGTCAGGTCTATGAGATCAGAATTGGACCCAGCCTTTCAGATTTTTACCTTTTTTTCCACCAGAAGATTAAAGACAAGACCTCATTACATGAACTTGATGAACACGATGAACTTCTGAGTATGAGAAAGAGATGAAAACAAAGTGGACTGAATAAAAACGTGTCTTAATTTTTTACCTTATAGTATAATTTACATACAGTCACTTTCCTGTTTACATTGTAAAAATAGCCAAAATCAATGAAAATAAAATCACTTCCTAGCTATAACTCTAAAAGAAAGCTTGAGCTTGGAAGAAATTTCACAGCTGAGCTGTAGGCTCATGGGGAAAATGAGACTTTATAACACCAGTGCTGCTGACAGAACCTTCAGTGCAGAGATGCTGGCAGTTCTTACCATGGTCTTTTAGTTTAAGAAGTGAAAAAAAATTTAAGGCAGTTGCTTTCAAAGACATCACTTTCGGTCTTACTATGGGTGAGTTGAAGTTAGGGGGATACATAATTGCAATTCATGATATATATATATGTCTCTCTCTCTCTCTCTCTCTCTCTCACTCTCTCTCTTGCTCTTGCTTTCTCTAACCAAACCCTCTTTAACATTTTTTTTCCAGATAGAATTTCTTTTGCAGTGAGTAGAAAAGTTCTGAACAGAGTATTGTAATATATAGCTATACAGCAAAACCCAAATTGCCCAATATAATTGGGAGGACCATAAAAGCTGCAAACACCTGCATTAAGGCAGAAAGAGTAGTCCCAGATAAAATTGCTTCTCTGCTTCCAGCATAGTACAGATTCTCTTGTTTGCTACATCTCCATGGAGGATTCAAAGCACTATGGCAATGCAGCCACCTTGGGCCATACAGTCCCCATGCATCCTGTTGTATGACAGGATTTTTCTAGGAGACAATGGGGGTCACTTTCTTAGATCAGTGGGAAAAAAACAAACAAAACAAAACACTTAAGTGTTTTATCCCAAAGGTCAAGCCCAGGGAGAAACAGAAGAATGAATGAGGACATGGATTTACAGATTTTCATACTGTGGCTGCATGTGCTTTCTTACAGAGCAATTCAGGTTAACACAAATAAGGCACCTTTAGGTGCCTCCATAGAAATTAAAATAGCAATGATTGGCACTTCTCATGCTCTTCTCTTGGGGGTAGCTCTAAGATGTTTAATGTTACCTCACTGAAAATCCACAGCAGTTCTCTATCCAAGATACATTTGGCTAACCTTTTACAGCCCTCCAGGCAGGGAGAGGGGCAGGAAATTGAGATGGCTGGCAGAGGCACAGAAGCAATCTTACATGTGAGATCTTTAGAGAATGCAATTGGGTCTCCATAACAAAGAGTTTCACTGCTATCATGTGTGCCAAAGTACCAGAAATGGTGCTTCCAACACCACTGCCCTGCAGCTCCACTGACAAAATGCAACACCAGCCACACAGGGATTCCTGTTGCCCCTGGGCTTATTGATTTAGTACTTTGGCATGAATCAGCATGATTATTGCCCACTGGCACTCGCTTGTTTGTGGCATGTCCTCATGAGAAGCATAATGAAGGAAATGCACCCAACCCACAGTAGTGTGCAGCACATGGTATTAAACACATTCCCTTTAATGCCACCCGAGGGACTTTCATAAGAATACCTTGCAATACATCAGCCAGAGACATTATTCCAGGCCTTATTCTTGTTGAAAGTCTTTGAGTCTGAATAGAGAGCTGAGATTTCTGAAATTATAACTACCCACTGCCAAACCCACACTACTTTTCATGATGTGAGCTGTGGGCCACATTTCTAGATTACATGTTTGTAATCTAGAAAGTAGAAATCAAACATCTCCTTACCTGTCATTTAGCCTCCAGTTTCTAAAACACTAGCTTTGGTTCTCTACACTGTTAACTGTTTCCTCACTATTTATCTGTTACGGGATTTTTGCTGTGGGGAGACATTCATCTTTTGCATCAGCATTTCGCAGAAAGCAGTGCGGAGCCTTGAGGGGATGTCTGGGACACAGGCGCTGTCTACTGCGTCACTTGGGTTCATATCTCTGGGAAGTCACGAAGCGGTGAAAACCCAGCATGGAAATGCTCCTTCCCATGCCTGGGGGTTATGACCCCGTCTGCTGCCTGGGCCACTGACCTTGAACTCCATACCACGAACCTCCAGCTCCACTGGAGCTCATGCCTCAAGGACTTGACTGCAGATGGTCCATAGGAGCCATCCTGCTTCTTTCTCCTCTTGACTCCATCCCTTCAGGGAGGAAACGCAGACCTCAAGCTGCAAGAAGAGTCAAGGACATGGCTCATCCTTACCTTAATTGGAAAATGCTGGAGTGACAGAGCCAGCCATCTGGCTTCTCCATCAGATTGTTAGCACTGTTTCACAGAGGAGACTTTAAAGTCAGGAAGCGACCCTGCATCACTGGTGAGGAAAGGAAGGGGCTACTGGCCAAGCATTTCTGATTTCAGTTTCTTGTGACCCCAAGAATACCACAGATCTTTGCTGAGGTTTACAAATCAGCCCATCAGAGAGAAGGTTTTTATTCAGAGACCAAAGTTACTTTAAAGATCTGGATTTTTGAAAGGAATGAAGCAAAAGTGAAAGATTCATTCCTGTTCAGCATTTCTGTCCATCCACAACAAGTCCAGGCATTAGTAAACCTGTCAGAGTTGTTTTAATAACCCTCAGCTAAGGCCTAATTCACTAAATCTGTCAATATAGAAAAGCTTTATTGCTGTGGAAAAGTATATTCACTCGGTGCAAGCATGTATTTTGCTAAATATGGGAGTATTATGGACATGGATAATCTCCTACTTTTGCTGCTGGTTTATGCTGTTTATTAACTGTCCTGTATTCCAGAAGTCTCTCTTCCCATTTCCCAGAATTTTGTAGTGTATGTGTGTAATTACAGGGAGACGTCTATACACACAGAATTGCACTTAAATGCACTGTACCTACATGCACAGCTTTCTATGTTGCTGAAAGTGCTGCCCAGGCATCTCCATGGGAAAAAAAATTATATTTCTTTCTGAAATCTTTCTCAGTTTTTAAACTTTCTGGCTGAATTGTGGCAGATCTGAACAAGTTGTTATATCTCTCTTCTTAGTTCTGTGGCTGGAAAATGGGAAGAACAGACCTACGTATACAGCTCTTTAAGGTATCTCAGGTGCCGTAGGAGGATGGAAACTCCCAGGATAAAAATAGAGGACATGACCTGGGGCATGCTTAAGGTTACACAGAAGTTCCTGATGACTGATGCAGGCATTTCATCAGGCTCTGCATGAGGCACCAGGCTCTGCATTTTCTGATAAGGCTAGAAAGAAAACCATAACAGATACACTGCTCATTGCACAGCTGCACAGTGTCCATCCTTCCAAAGGAAGAGGTAAGGCTTCTGACAAAACAATTATGTGAGGGTGAAGTGAAAATCTGTGTTTGCATTGTGTACATGCACACGCTCACGCATTCACAGGGTTACTGGTGTAAAAACTCCAAGGGCAACTCTGTCACAGTCATTTCCCTGCAACTGGCTTTGAGGCCATGAAAACCTAAATGTTCTTCTAATATTGGACTTTTGGTATGGTGTTTTATGACTTCATTTGTCATGTTTTTTCTTAGGTACTGCCTTTATTTTTGCTTTAAACTGGAGGATATGTTGAGAAAGGGTGATAACTTGCCTATAATAGGTGGCAGAAAGAACAATTTCTCTGCCTATTTTTGCACAAAACAGAGGCAAAATATTCAGTGTAAGAGAGTTTTGATGATACCGTATCTTTCAAGTCTTTCTCATATTTTCCAGTAATGGTGCTATTATGTATCTTTGATTCTTTTTGTGATTACAGCCTGTGACATCCTAGTGCAGTGCATGAATTTATCCTTTTGCAATGATATGGAAGCTTTCATTTCCACTTCAGTGCTTCCCTTATCTACCAGCTGCCCATCATTCTCTGTCTCTTTGGTGCCTTCTCTTTTTCCTCACCCACTACCCTCCTTCCCCCCCAAAAAATAAATCAATTTTCCGTTGAAAAATAATCTTGGTGTGATAACTTTCTGACTCTGGGTGGAAATACTTGTTATAAATGAGACCTGCTTGCCCCACATCTGTGAAGGGGAGATGAGCTAGACAGCACCTAAAATGGAAAGTGTGTAGAAGTCCAACAGATATGCAGCAGGGCTACTCCATTCAGGACTGGGAAGGCTGGAAAAAAATCTGTCCCTTTGCTCACATGGGTGCTGCAATCACAGTGGCCAAAACAGTGACGATTTTCTTTATAGCATGGTAAGGGTGCAGGTGGCCTGGAAAAACTTAATTTGGTGATACACAGGAGTAACAATGACTGATAGATCAGAGAGCTCTGGTGTGTCCTAACTAAAACCAGATCCAGAGTGCTCTGCATGCTTGCTGGGGAAGGGGAAGGGGAAGGGGAAGGGAAAGGGGAAGGGGAAGGGGATGTGGCCCATGGATAAGGTACTGACCTGCTTCATGATGATCACATGCTCTAGCTGCATTTGGATCTTGTTTTTGAGGAAATCCTCTCACCTCTCTGACCATAGACAGTCTAGGAACAAGTCTCTAGCCTTGGCGAATAAATAAAGCACTGTGAACATTTACTCTTACAAACATCATTCTTCTTTCCCAAATGTTTCTTTTTAGAGAAATGGTTTCTTTTCATTGCATTAGATTTTTTTTGTTTGTTTGTTTTGGGGTTTTTTTTGGCTTTTTTTGTCTGTTTTTAAAATAACATGGATAAAAAAGACTAAAGCAGGAGTTAGGCACTTCTGACTTTATGCAATTAAAGCCACTGAGAAGTTTAATTCCCTATAGGGATGTCTGCAGGCCTGAACCTCGTTCCTGCAGTCTGCCTGCCCTGAGCTGCAGAAAACTGCCAGTGTTGGCTGGGCTTATGCTTCTGGAGTTGATGCCACTGCTCTCCACTCTCACCTTGGCCAAATCCCTGGAACACTCCCAGTGCATCTCCTTACTGCTGTTTTATTGCACCCAATCTGCTGGGGTGCAGTAAAAAGGGGAGGATGCTGCAAGCCCCAGAGGACAGAGTGACCACCACATTTCTTACCCAGGGAGGTGCCAAAGTAAAAGCAACAATGATACCCTGGCAGTGGAGCTCCTCTGCTTCTCCTCTCTCAAACAGCTGTATGATTCACTCAGCAGCCCGCAGACCACAGCCTCTCCTGCTGGAAAAGGCTGCTTCATTGATTCCGGTGAGCACTTCAATCCTCTCCACAGATAATTTAACCACAGGTGTGTTTTATCTCCACATACTTTCTTAGAGTCACACAAGGCCTTCCCAGAAGCAAATTTGGTTCATTGGGTTTTATCCTTTGATATATCCCCTTATACAAAATGTAGCTTAGAAAATATGTATTTATCATGTTCTCAGTGAAAGTAAATGAAAAAGACACAATTTCTTCAGGGAAAAAAAAAAAAAGAAGCTTCTCAGTTTTCAAAATTTCCTGGATGAAAATTAAATAATCAGCTTAAGTTCTGTTTCCTATTCCCTTCCCCAGAATAATATTAGTTTTTGCTTTCACAAAGCATGTAGATCATCCTCAGCAGGAAGCCAGGTAGAGTACATTAAAGAAGAAATGATACAGTGAAATGGGGTCTATGAAGAGAAGAGCAGTGCCTGGTGGTCTAACCATGAAAGCTTGTCTGACGGAGGTAGGTTTAATCTTCTGCTACACAGACACCTTCTAAGCAACTTATCTTCTTATGGGATATTTTTAATAGCTTTTTGGAAGCAATGAATAAGGTCTTTCTCAGTGTCATGCAGCAATCCAGTATACTGCAAATCATTCTAGCTACTAAAGGTGCACAGACCTCAGGAATTTCACATTTAAAGTAAATATTTGCTCACTGAATCTTGGCTAGCCATAAAGCAAGGTACTACTCCAAACCAGAACTTTGTAACTAAAAGTCCAATTTATGTAGATACAAAAAAAGGAGATAAAATTTGTATTCCTGTCCAGATCAAAAGCAGACTAAATTTAAGCATCATTTGATTTGAAGGCCTTTTTAAAAACATGCACTAAACATATATTATAGCTCATATATAATTTCAAATAGATGGTGGTGAAAGAGAGATGCTTATGTCTAATTCAAGCCTAACATTGAGATTGCCCATGTTTCTGATGAAAGGTATATCCATGTTCTAGTAAGAGCTGGGAGTGTTGGGGAAGAAGAAAGCAAAAACTCTTATAGCACAAGCAAACCAAAAAGGTCAATTAGGAAATGTGACCCTGGGCTGTGTCTCTGCTTTTCAGTCATTTACCTCCTCCAAAGTAGATCTGAGGACTTGACTCCAAGAAGAAACCTGGCATACCAGCCCCTTTAATATAATGCCCCAGAAGATGGTGATAGGTGGGTTTTGCACTTCTGCCTTCAGCTTGTGTGATTCACAGAGACCTTGTGCTAGAGCTGATGATGCCAGCAGTGCAACACACAGCTGGAGAGCTACGAACACCAAGGGGGACCACAGACACACCTGGACCCACAGCTCCCACCTGGCTGGTAAGCTGGTGCTCCCCAAGGAGCAGATCTATTTGATTACATGCACCAAGCACCCATGGTCACTTTGTGCATAGCTGCTGTCACCCAGTCAGTCGTGGAAGTGCATTATTCTAATCAAAACTGAGAGGGGCATTTATAAAATCAGCTTTTTCTCATCTTGCTGCTGTTTTGGCCCATGATACAAAATCAACCAAAAAATTGCTGCAGTTGGATACATCTGAGTCACTTGCCCTTAACTTGCTTTATGGTGCAGGGAGAGAAGGAGCCACTTTAGGTTAGCTAAGCTTCCACTGCTTCTGTGTGTTGACACCTTCAAAAAAAAACATGGGTGACAGGCTACTGCTTTTATTGCCACCTTCAAAATGGAAAAATACTGTTGCCTGTCTCCATCTCCCAAAGGTTTTGCAAGACTTAATTCATCTACTACTCTGCTCACTCCTCTTGTAAGTGGCTTTGAGATTCCTGAAGAGTAAGAAATTAGCAGATATATGTAAGGTCATTTTAGCTCACCCAGCCTTTGTTATGATGTGGCTCTGTGTGATCAACTTTAAGAGGAAATATTGTGCTCAAACCAATGTTAAACTCAGCAAGAGTGAAAATCTTGCACTGCTTAAAAAGTAATGTTTCTATTTTGGCATAATCATACCTCATAAGTGTTCATGTTATCACTTCTGCTTGCATTGAGATCTCAGATGTAAGTAAAATCATTGCTAGGAAAAAAAAAAAAGCAAATGAGCTTTCTGGACTGATCTATAATTTCTATTTTTAGTGTTGCAGCCTGTGTGTGTGGAGGTGTAGAGGTTTACACTAGAAGCTGATTTGGTCTGAGGAGTGTCCTTTTTCCTGCTCTATCTTCACCTTTACAACTTGTGCTCTCCCACTGCCAGCCTGAGTGCCAGCAACACTTCAGCAATGCTTTTGTTCTGACAGCCTCTGAGGACCTGGTACTGTCAGGGTTGGCAGTGGTAGGACACCTCCAGCAATGCCTCAGAGAAAGTGCTATTATCAGGAGGCATGTTCATGTTTCTTTTCTGGCTGTGATTGGTGGTAGGGTCACAGTCACACTGGCAACTGGTGAAGCCAGGCTTCACTCACTCCAGCTCATGTACCTTTCCCTACCTTCCAGTCCAGGTGTTTTCCAGTATGGGAAATGGAGCTAGAGCAGTCAGACAGGAAGATGTGGTATGCCAGTGATTGCCTGCATTCCAAGAGACCCTGCAGCTGCCAGCTATGACATGCCAAATCCAAACCTGAACCTGAGTTCTGCCAAGGAGGCTCAGCATGAGGACAACTTGTGTCATATGCAAACTGTCCAGCTCCCTTGATCCCCAAGGGCAGGTGACTGATGCTTTGCCCCAGCACAAACCCTTCACAGAGTTTCCTTGGGCCTTGGTGAATGGTGAAGTTCCTTCTTCCTTCCCAGCATTTAAAATGAAGGAAATGTTCTTCCCAGCATTATGTTTTTAACTGAGGCAATTCTGCCTTGGTATCAAGTTTTACTGTCACCCCTGTTGGTGGCTTCTTTTGTTAGATCCACTGAGCTGGATCCTTCACTGCATGCACACCCTCCACACTGGCTTCACTGCAGCTCTGGCTGTGCCCTGGGTATGGGTGCTACCAGAAACACAGCAAGGATGCAGTCACAAACCTTAACTTTTGCACCTCCAAGATAAGGAAAGTTTATAAAAACTATTTGAAAATGAAATATTAACATTATTCTACTTCTGAGGGCTTTGTTAGTCTCTTCTTCCAGCAGGTTCCACACAATGTAGTTAAGCCAACACCAGGGAAACAAGAAAGCACATATAGGATCACAAAAAATGGTCAGGATAGGGATCATACATGTTTCTCTTGGCTTCCCCTGTATGGTTGTGACAGTGCTGGTCTGAGAGCATTCACTTCTCTGTGAGAGCAGATATGTACTGCTTGGGCATAACTTGCCTTTTGTAGGAGGGGGCTCTGGTTCTTGGCAAAGCTCCTAGAGTTTGGCTTGCTCTGGGGAGCACTGCTAGTGCACTCAGTTCTTTCCAGGGAAAAAAATATTTTCAGCTGAAATTACCATTAGGAAACTTCTGCTGCCAGGCGATTTAGGTTTATATGTACACAAATTTAAGGTACCACCACAAGCAAATCTACTGCCATGAGGAAAATGTCCAAGGAAATTACAATGCGGGCTAACAATGATCCAATTTATTAATGGTAAGTGACACGGGAAGGAAAGGTTTGGTGCGGGACCATCTGCTTGGAGCTGTGGCAGTTCTGCAGCGTGGGGCGAGCGGGAGCGCAGGAGTCGTGAGTAAGCAAGGGCTCCCCGCTGCACTTTGACGCAGGTGGCTCTGTAGCTGCAAGAGGAGATTTTTGAAGGACATGGGAGTTTGCTAATTAAAAAGATAAATCTCCTGAATTGCACTCCTATAATTACATTGTCATTACAGCAAACGCAGCTAAATTATCTTACAGGAGCATGGCTTTTGCCTTGCCCCGTTATGTTTATGTACAAATCCCTTTGTGTAGCAGCTCCTTGACTGCTTTGCTGGCTTGTTTAGTACCATATGTTTCATCCTGTACACTCCAATGGGCAAATAGAGTCATCTTAATAATCCCAATAACTATATCACAAAATCCAGAACATTGATTTTGGTCATATGGTGCTGAGCCTCCACAATGACAGGAGAGTCTGACTCACTGCCTGAGTTCAGATCACCTGTCAGAACTCATCTTTTCTCCTTAAATCATTGCATTTGGTATTCTTCTGCCACAGCAATACACTCAGACCTTTACTTCCTGCAGAAATCGGCTATAATTCCCCATAACTCACCATTGTGCCTTGGGATGGCTGTGCAAGGTGCCTGTGATTTAAGTGAGGCAGGACAAGTTTGTGCTGAAGCTGGGGAGGAAGGGAAATGTTCATACCAGGAGTGGAGAAAAGGAACAGTAATACTAAAGTCCCAGGCTTTGAAATGAGAAACACAATCATAGTTAACAGCCCATTATTTCCTCCTGTGCCGTTTGGTGATGCTGTTGGGTGACTTCTGTCAGATTGTGACTGGCAGGAGGGCACAAGGGATGTGCTGCAAGGAGCACCATGTGGGACAGAGAAAAGCAAAACCTTGTAAATGTGTTTAATATCAAATGCTAAGAAATAAATGCATCTGACTTCCACTGAAAGATATATATGAGACAAATAACAGTACATTTCTAGTCCTTTTCCCTCTAAAGATAACTTTGAAAAGCTTGACAGACTTAAACAATTATTTAGCACTAAAAAAAAGGTGCTAAACTAATATTGGCCCAAGATGGTCCTGCAAAGCAAGGTTCCATTGGAGGATGCCAAACCCATGAAACTCCGTAAGAGCTGGGTTAGATGTGGGCTGCCAGCTCACTTAGCAGCTCACACAAGATGAGTAGGGCAGCACTGCTGCCCCAGTTCGGGGAGCCCACAGTGGATGAAGCCTCCACTGATGCCCAGTGTGGTCCAGCTGCATCCCTTGAGCCAAGAGCAGAGAGCTCCCAGCAGTTGTGGAGTCACTGTGAGGGCAGAAGCAAGCTCCACAGAGGCTCCTCTACTGCCAAGTACAATTTCAAGGGCACCAGTGGATGTGCTGCCAGAGCTGAGCCAGGAGTCAGGCAAGAGTTGAACAGAGCTGAGAACTACACCCCTGGCAGCCTGAGGGCAGTGGCCACAGATGCCTGCCACTGCTGTTGGCAGCAAATATGAGGCCTGGGACTGAATCCTGCCTCCTCATCTCCCTTGAGCTGATTTCTGATGTAGTGGAGAGAGGAGCCACTATTCAATAGCCTTATTAGACTATCTGGGGTCACAGAATGTAACGACATGAGGGGTTAGGAGTCACATAAATTTCTAATCCCAAGATTTTTAAAAGCCTAGGGAGGAGGCTTTCATTTTGTGTCGCTTTGTGGACTAAAATGTCAGTGCAACAACAGCTTCAAGTTCCTTGTATTTCTTTGCAAACCTTTCTTCTCTGAAATGAAGCAAAACAACAGGATGGTAATTCTCATTGTTTGGCTGGCTCAACATCCACCACCATGTCAGAAATATCCATAGGTCAGCCAAGTCACACTCATACAGGGGAGACTCCCTCGCTGTTTGCACTCTTATAGGCATAGGTGCTTGGTTCTAGGAGGCAGGATTTTATGCCTTGCTTAACATGCTGTTAATAATCAACAAGGTCAAATGTTCCACTAGGACAGGGCAATGGAATGATCATGGCCTTTGGTAGCCAGGTTTCAAGAGAAGTGACACTACCCTCCACCCCTTCTGCCCTGCAGGAAGTGTGGGTGGATGGAAAGGAGAGAACAACAGGAAGGAGGACAAGGAAAGCACCAAGAGGTCATAGCTCATAAAGGATCTAAACTTGCCACACCTTTTCCAGCATTTGGCCTGCTCTGAAATGGGCAAGTTTGATTATGTCATTCGATGGTTCGGGCTTCAGAGGATCTGAAGCTGAGAGACAGCCTGGGAACTTCCTTCAGATAGTTTTATTCCTTACTTCAAGATGAGAAACAAAAGCTGAGTGTTCGGCTCTGCCACTGGTATTCGCAATGGCATTTTGTCTTGGGTGACTTTTGCCTGGTCCACTGTCTTTAAGAGCTTCCCTTTGTGTTCAGTCTTGGCAACTGCGAATAATTTCTTCTTCCATGCAGTTTTTTTCCTATGGGACTCAGAGAACAGGATCATCATAAAGAAGAACGGGGAGGTCACCACCTTTCCTGTTAACTTGTGGAAAAGTCTATACGTTGCACAGTTCATTGCCCTGCAGTGCCCATGATGAAACTAAATAAATGAAGCTTTGCAGCACTGGAGGTACACAGGTACCATAAACTGGAGACTCAAAAGCACAAATTTCAGTTGCCTTGTTTCCAGGGGCCACACACAGAAATCAGCCAAATGATAGCTGTGTCAGCCTCTGGCTTCATATTTCTCCTCCATAAGTGCATCCAAACAGGTTAACAACACAGCCCAGCATAAGCTTTTCAGTACTACCTGTAAATAACCTGGAATTACCAAACTGTCCTGCTGTACTCATTCCTCACTTGGCAAAGCAGAGACCTTTGCAGTTCCTCACACTGCCACTACGATATATTTGTATGCAGTTATTGTATCTCTGCATTGCCCATCAGCTCTGCCCATGAATCCCACATTGTTAGCACCATATGGATATAAAATGAAAAATGATCTGGCATACAGATGGAAATAAAAGAGGCAATTGCAGATGAAAAGTCTGCTGCATGGATAAAATAGAAATAAGAGGCTGGGCTGAAAGCAGTCGCTGATGGCATTGTTCTGGCCCATTCTTCCTCCCTGCTGTGAGCTACAGGCATCACTTCTGATTCCCCCAAGGCTGTGGGGCAAATAAGGTGCTATTCTGAATGAGAAGGTGCCTCAGGGCACAGTCTAATCCCTAGTTGCCTCTAATCCCCGGAGGACCCATTCTGCAGCTGTCCTAGGCCAAGTGGTGAGGGCTTTCTTCTCTTCTCAGCCCTGCTACCAAGCCCAGCAATGCTGACTGCTGTAGGCAATGTCAACACGTTATTCAAGACTTCACCCCCTCACCACTGCTCCCCTGGCTCACCTGTGTGGCAGGCTCGGGAGCCAGGAATCAGGAAGGCAGGTGTGTTCAGCAAAGTCACCCTCCAGGACTTTTTCCTACATGGCAGCATGGTAAAGGCCCATGCCCCTGTCCCATCCTCATGTGATGGAGCTGCAGAAGTAATCCTGGTGCCTGGCAGTTCATATGGTGGCTGAAACCAGATTCACCCCATGGCAGACTAGGGCAAGGGAGCCATTTCCCAAGGGAAGTCCATATATTGAGGTATGTGTATGCTTCTATAAATACTCAGGCAAAGTAGTTACTGTCAGCCACAAAGGTGAAAAAGAAAAAAAAGGGAAACAAACAAAAAAAAAAAAGGTTGGGGAGAAGAAAAGCCAAGCCTTTCCATGTCCATCACCATCCAGTGAAACAAGTCATGCATTCAAATATGGCTTCAGGCCTGGGTAGTATCAAAACAGTTTTCTACTTACAGCATTGCTCCATTTTTATTTTGTATTTTTGTACAGTGACCCTGGCAATGGAAGGAGGGACAAGTCCATGTTCCTATCATGCTACTTTGAGCTGTTTCAGACACCTCCTGGAGAAACCACTTTGCTATGCACCTTTGCTTTTTAGCATATTTTACTTCTGGTTTCTTTTTTTCCCCTCTGAAATGTATTTATAGATTACTCCTGAAGAGTGCATCTGCATTGCTGGCATGATACAGATGTCCTTGCATTCTGATCTGACCAGCACCAAGCACTGTGCTGCTGTATCTACACAATTACCAGTGCTATAAACTGCTTAATCCAGTCCTGTCTCAGGAATTGCACACTAAACTGTGCTGCCTGCCACAGCCAGATATTGTAGGAGTGCACTGGGAGCATCCCCATACCAGACTCCTGATATCAAAGGTGAGAGCAGGGTTATCTCTAGTAGATGTGCCCATGGTGGCCAGGTGTGGTCACCTTCCCCCTCAATAATTAAGCTCAGAGCTCAATAATTAAGAACTCCATATTCAAGGCACATCCAGCAAACCTTGATTATTATAGATGCTTCTCCTCGATTTAAATTCAGTTGAATCTATATTTAACAGGTTTTGTGCTATTGCTATTGTCATACAAAGGTTCTTGGCAGCTGCAGGACCATGGAAATCTGGCTGACTGAAAAGCAAGAAGGAGTTGAGCTTTTCTTTCACATCCTCTCCTGCTAACTCTTGCTTCCTCTGCTGCCAGAAGCCCACACACTTCTCTGAGAGGTAAAGTACATTAGTACTGTAGCAACTTAATCTAGCAGAGTATATGAACCTTAAAAATATATATTTTAGATGTATTTTAAGCTGAACTGGTAGAATTATTTGTTGTTGAGACCACTTATGCTTCATGGTATAAGCCCTATCTGTCTGCTGCTTAAAACTTTGATAAATGCTTTAGGTCATGAAATTTTCCATGGCCTAGCATCCTTGCCACAGTGAAGGAGAGATTCAGCAAAAAAATCTTCTCTGTTTTTTTAAAAAAGCCTCAAAAACCAGAAAGAGCATTGCCAAGCAAATACCTTCCCTTAAAAAATTACCTGTTTGGGGTTTGGTTTAAAGAACCCACAGCATCCTAGATCAAAATCAAAGCCTGAAACCTGCAGCAGGAGCTGCCTGTTGTGAGGGACAATTTTCATTTTCTCATTCCCATCCAAAGCTTCCTCAGTTTGACCATATTGTCAGTTTGATGAAGCTCATGGAAGACCCAGAACATCTGGCTGCCTTACACCAGTGTTGTGCCCCATGCCGAGTCCCCGGCCCCACTCTATGTGGCCCCAGAGGGGCTGATGGGGCAGAGCTCCTGTACACCAGGTTTTGGCACAGAACCTCTGCACCTCTGAGACTCTGGAAGAGCTTGCAAGAACCTGTGGTGCCTCACAGACCTCAAAATATTCTTGGTGCTGCGAGGGAAAGCAGAGAGCTGGGATGTGACAGCCGGCCCTTTCAAACCTCCTGGTGGCAGTAGGAAAACCTATGGTGGGCAGTGCAGGCTGTGCTGTATCTCTCAGCCTTAGGCACAGGGCAATGGCCCCAGGCTGCACAGCTGGAACTTTTGTGGTGCCACTGCTGAGGGTAGGCAATGCATACATCCATCCCTCAGTGCAGAAAAGGGGATTCAGTGCACAAACTGCAGGTACTCAGAGTCTAGAAGATGCCCGTATGACCCAAGTTTTTTGGGTTTGTGCACTCATTAATAGCATGCAATCTTTACAGCCATTGATTTAGTCCCTGTAGCACACAGTATATGGACATCTTGTGGATGCCTCATGGCCAGATAGAGAGGGAGCCTCATTTGGGGAAGAAGTTGTGTAGTGAATGAGTGAGCGAAGGCACTGCAAGAGAAGAAGGAGTAATTTCATGGTGATTAACTGCTCTGAATGTTGCCTAGGAGCACCAGATGTCAACACTGCCTTTGCCACAAGGTTCCCCCACAAAGCAGAGGTCATTGTACTTTCTTGTTTTCAATGTGCCTAACTTGAAATTCGGGCCCAGTTTGCAGCAGAGATGAGCCCTCAGAGGCACTAAGATTTCCTTTTGTTTCCTGTTCCTCAGTCTCACAGAGCTGTTCTGGAAAGAATTTAATTGATGTCTGAAGTCCTCCCGTGTCATACTGATGAGTCCCATAGAAAAGCCTGGAGGAAGCAAATAGCTCCCATTTGACAACAGTGCTTACACAGCAAACTGCAAATAAGGCACTGGGCCATGTACTGCACAAAATAGCAGTCTTCCTTCTGAGACCACTCCTATCTTTTCTGTGCACTCAAGCAGTCAGGGGTGTGTAAAAGCAATTTAAAATTTCTCTTCCTTGCAATGCCTGCAGGAAATTTGACAATGATAAGGAGGCTGGTTCTCTAGGATCTTGACTTTCTTGCCAAGCTTTCCTCTTCTTCCACTCCCTCTCATATTCAGATCCATCGTTTGCCTTGTCTACCACTTTGGGGCAGGGATGGGGCAGGGGATGGCACTGAGCCCAACAGTGGCCCCAGCTAAAAACAAGTTTCAAAGACTATTTCTGGTGTGATTCATGGGTCTGTCCTGTGTAGGGCCAGAAATTAGAATTTAGTGGTCCTTGTGGGCTCCTTCCAACTCAGAATAGTCTATGATTCTATGATTCTATGCATATCTCAAATGACTGGGATAATATGAGCATGTACACAAACCTCATGCCAATCTTCTCTCTCATGTGTAGTTTCCTCTTTGTCTCCTGTTTTCTCCCTTTGTTTCAGTGAACTTGCAATGTTATAACTTGGATCATCTTAGCATTTTGGCTTACAGCCAGGCAGGGATGTGATGGGAGAGATGACAGGGCACGAGGCTGCAGCAGGGCAAGGTGGGCATGGGAACAGGGACAGCTCCATGTGCTGCTTAAAAGCAGCATGCAGGAAACCCCTGGAGTGAGATCTGAGTCTGATATCTTGAAAAAGATTAAATAAGAGCCTCAGATCTTGGCCTAGTAAAACTTAACATCACTTTTTATCTTCAAAACACTTCATAAACATCAACCATTACACCATCATAATACTACACTGAGAAGGGTGAGAAAGTCAAAGGCTCGGTAAGGACACAGATGAAAGATCTGGGTGCTTATAATTGATTGATAGAGTTTCTAAATAATTTAGTTCCTCTGAAGTGCTTCACCAAGAGTCATATTTTGAGATGGGCACTGAATGCAGCTGCAGACCTGCAGCAGGGCTTCAGCAGTGCCTCCTTCCCTCTGCTGGAAGATACTTCTGGGTCTATTTGTCTCCAGATCAGATTTTCACAAGGAGGCAGCACTTCCACCTCTCACAGAGACAGCTTGTCCCTTCTCAGGGACAACTCCTAAGGCTTTTTTTTCCTTCAGTCTTCCCTGGTTCTCAAACTGAGAACCGGGGCTGAAGGGCACTGACCCCCTTGCCAAGCACTGCCCTGTGCTGAGAGTTTATTATGCAGTAGTGACACCAAAAAGGCCTCACAGCATGAAGAACGTGCCCTGTGGCCTCTGGCTCACCCTATCCTGTCCTCGAAGTGTTTCCTCTCCGCCACTCTCAGGCTGCTGCAGCAGCAGAGCAGAACCTCATTGTTTGCCCCAGCTTCCTGCAGCCAGTCTGCTCTCCTGCAGAACTCGGGATGTGAGATGCACAGCCTCTTTTGTTCAGCCCACAGAGCATGGAAAACAGGAGCATGATCATGCCAGAAAGAGCCAAGCCAGGATCAACCAAGCCAACAAGTGCTTTGCAACCCCTCTCCAGCTTGTGGAGAGGTGAAGAGAGGGTGAGTCCAGGGCTTTGGCATTGGCAAGAATAATAATGCCTAAATAATTTTCAGTTTTGTGGATTACATCCTGATTGTACAGCCCAGCAAAGGGCTTCTCATGTAACATCTAAGGCCATTATTTTCTTCCATCCTCTTCCCAAGAGCCTCTCTAAAGTCCCAGAGAAACAGTCAGGGAGGCTTTTCATAAGCCTGAGCATGCTTTTAAGTGGAAGCTGCATTTTGTCTGCAGTTCCCAGAGGTTCAGTGTGTGAGAGCTATTGCACTGAAAAGGAGAGCAAGCTGGCACACACAAAGAGCTGCTGGCCCTTCCCACAGAAAACAGAAAGGAAAGACACCACCAGGAGCTACACCTTAGTGGGACAGAGCAGGTGGGATGGGTTTTGGGAATATTGCAACATAGGGAAGGGTATAAAGCAGAAGGGGAGAGAGCCTGCCAAGTGTCACACATCCAGGAGCAATGCATAGATCTAGCAATGAGAGAGGCTCTCATATTTTTTGAGTTTCATACAGTGATCTATTGTAAATTTGGGAGGAATGAGACTGCCAGGCAGAGACTTGCCTTCCCTCCACAGAGAGACCAGGAAAACAGCAGTGGGAGGCAGGGTTCTCCCTTCCCTTGCAGGGATCTCAATGCTCTCAAGCAACCACCTACAGACAGCTGTGCTGGCTCTGCTAAGGCACCAGCTTAATTGGTGACACGGCTGTTTATCTTTAAAAATACACACTTGCCCTTCCCATGCAGCCTGATGTCAAGGAACACAACAGCTCTGACCTGACCCAGAGATTATCAACAAAAAGCCCTTCCCTTGCAGTTCCTCACTCTCTGCCTGCCTTGGTGTGGTTTTCTGTCCTGGCAAGCCAAAGCACATTCAGCTGTGCAACTCCACAGGGAAAAATTTGGCTGGCATTCATTCCAGTGTTGCAGCCAGGCATCACCAAGAACTCTGACACGCCTTACATAAAGGGTGCTGCCTCTACCCGGCTCATGATTTAAGGATGGATTTTCAGAAATACATAAATACTTAAATATTGCAGTTTGCAGATAAGCAGTGCAGGTTTCCTTGAAAATCCACTAGGCACCTACCTGCTCTAAACCCTTAGATTTCCAAATGTTTTGGAAATACTGGCCCAGAGATGTTTAAGCAACATCCTTAATAGCCCCTCCTTCCCCCAGCTACACTAACTAGCTTCCACACATTTCTCAAACTGACCCTTGGCAGCTCCCAAATGGACTGAAATGTGTTGTCTGGACTGAAATTGTTAAGGAAATAAAACGGCTCTTGAGAACATCAGTAACAACAAAGCCTGTTTTGGCAACACAGAGACACTCTGAATTAGGTCATGTGCAAATGCCACATGTGATTGCTCTTTTAGTCACAAACTGAAATTTATGTGTCTCATACAAAAAAACCCTCACTTTCCCTCTGCCCAACTCAGCAGTATAGGAGATTTTAAGTCAAAACAGCAGAAGGGGAGCTGATGTGAGGGGGTTTTCAACATGTAATTAAGTGGTGGTCCTCTCATGTGTCTCATGTCTCATATGGGAAGGTGGTAAGAAGGATTTCATGGCAAAAAAACTCTCAAGAGGAGACCACATCCCCAAACACAGCCAAAAAAATGTGTGTGCACATGTGTATATTTGCCTGTGCATAAAGCACTGGCAAGATCCAGCTGTGCATGCTGATCCTCCAAGAGGAGGATAAGGTTAATAATAAGAGCAAAGTTTTTAACCAGGAAAACTACATGCCTTTAAGCCAACAGAGAGACAAGCAGACATGGAAGTTAGGCAGGGTAAGTGAGATCCTTTAACAGCAGAGTGAAGGGAAAAAAAGGTGTTTTGCTTTTCTCTGTCTTTGCAGGAATATTGGCCTTGCACAGTTCAATGTAATGAGATTCTGCAACTCTTCTCTTTTTCTTTTCAGTTTTGCTAGGGAAATGGCAGGGCAGACAGCACTTTGCTTACAGCATAGTGTGTAATACAGCCATTACAGAGGCCCTCAAGGAACCAGGGTGTGCAGTGATATCTATTAAATCATTGTAGCAAATGTGAACCAAGCACACACCAGAACACTGCATCACAAGGCTATTCCTAGCAAGTGCTACTTCTGTGTCACTAAAGGCACACATCAGTGTTCCTGCACTGTCTTCCAGCTACTCAGGAAGGGTAGGAGCAAGAAGGAAGGGACCCTGTCTTTCATCCCAGATGCACAGTATGGTACAGGATCACAGGAAGTGTTGAGAGGCAGGGTGGGAGCAGAGAAACAGGGCATGTTTCCAATTCCCACAGGACACACTGAATGAAAAATGCATCTCTTCTAGTCCTGGTATGCAAAGGACAAAGGAATTGAACTATTACATAGAAAAGTGTAAGAGAAAAAATTACAAGTAAAATTACTGCTGTCAGGACACCTCCTTAGGATGAAATTTTTGTTTCATTTTCCTTATTTATTTTTCACTATCCAGGTTTTGTTTTTATTTTACACCTGCTGTGTGGCCCCAGCAGTTCCTTCCTGCTGCAGGGATCAGACTTCCAGCACCCACAACCAGCCTCCATGTCCCAGGGCTCCTGGGACACACAGCTGGCCATCAAGTATCCCATGGGACCACCAAGTTTCCTGCTTGGGATGTGGGAACTCAGTCAAGTTGTGGCCCAGAACAAGCCCAAGGCCAAGTGTTTAATAAGCAAAATAGTGGCTCAGCACGCATCTGATGTGCAAATTCAATACCCAGGCTATAAAACCACTGTTTGGATAATGATGCTCTTCCTTGTGTCTCAGACAAAACACCACTGAAGTCTCACAGAATCAAATTATTGTCTAGTTTTTCTAGTGCCCAGCTACAAAATGATCCAAGATTGCTGGAAGGCTGGAAGGACACAGTACTGCAGCCTATAGCCCCTTTAATTAGGAGTTATTTAGGATTTCTGCCATGTGACTCCTGACAGGAAAGCAAGCCACTTGGGCTGAAAGGTTTCCAAGCATCCAGCTTCTAAGCTACAGCTCCCCTGTGGTTACATATTCAGTAGTACAGCAAATAAAAGAGTGATAGGGTCACCAAATGGGGACAAAAGGGTTAGAGAGGGGGTAAACATCAGAACCCCACCAGAACCTCTGCCTGGGTCTGTATTTCCCCCAGAGCCTTGATGGTAGCACAGCCACCTCTCCTTGGGCCAGGAGTAACATTCAGGTTTCAGCACTAGAGGTTGGAATTAGCCTCTCTCCTTTCAGGGGTTTAAGGTTCCTTCTGCATGGGTGCACTTAAAAGCCGTGGAAGAACAACAGACAACGACTTATAAAAGTCAATATATGTCACCTATTTAGATAACTTATTTTATGAAGATAACCCTGGGTGGGCTGGTGAGAGGATAAGCTTCAGAAAATAGATCCAAGAAGCTAAAGGACCTCTGTAGATAAAAGAAGATAAAACATGAGCTATATCTTTCAGACCTTCAGTTTGTCACTGGCCACCAGCACTATCATGGGACTGCGTCTGCAGTAACAAAATGAGCTCTCCATATTGGACTGGCTTCTTCACCTCCTCTAAATTAAGGAGGACCAATTAAATGACTGAAAAAATCAAATAAATATCAAGGAAAAGAGAAGAGGTTTCCATTTGTTCTGCTCACTAGAAACCTCAGGGATACCTGTTGCTTTATTGAGAGACCAAAATGTTCTCTATTTGCCTTGGGAAAATGGCATCACAAGGCGAGAAACTTATAAGAGAAACATGTGGGAGCCTAGCATTGCCATTGCAGTAACACTGGCACACACAGGAGAAGAAAGTCATCAGGAATTCTGCTTAAGGGGAGGAAGGCAAAATCTAGGCCAATTAGCTTCTGAGGTAGCTCATAAAACCTGGAAAGCAAAGAAATCAAGAGAAACACCAAGCTGTGAGGGATCAGCCAGGAGAAACACAAGGCAGGTTCTCAATCTTTCTCTAAATAACTTTGGAACAGAGTTAATCTCCATGATACTGACCTAATGTAATACTATTGCTGTTCCTGAGCCTGTAGCCAGAGCTGGCTCTGCATGGCACTGGAAATAGCTGATGTGGGCCCAGACTGTAACAAGGCAGAGCGTGGACCAGCTCCGGGTCTGGACACCACCAAGGTGCTCCTGGGAAGATGTAGCTCCAGAACTGGAGATGAGAAAATCAAGGCTTTGAGTTCACAGACAAAGTAAATTCTTGTCACCTGGAAGGTGGCAAGGCAGAAAAAGAGTCTCCTTAACATTCCTCTCTGAGGAATTGAACTCCTAATATTCTTTTTATAGCACAGTTCAGTTATTCCAAGTTTTTCTCTCACTGGACCATTACTGAGTGTAGACATCTACACACAAAAGGCCGCTTACTTTTCCTGGTGGTGACGTGGCCTTTCCTCCCCTTTGCTTTGCTCTCACTGGGAGTTTCCATAAAACAGCTACAGCAGATAATAGTGCAATAAAAAATGAAACCCTGTGAGAGATGTCCTCACTGTCAGACAGAAAGAGCAGGAAGAGACCTGCTCTGTGGCATTACAGATGCCACTGTGACATTTCTCCATCACTACAATGCTAATCATAGAATTGTTTGGTTTGAAAGGGACATTTAGAGGTCATCTAGTCTAATCCCACTGCAATGAGCAGAGACAGCTTCAACTAGATTTTGTTGCTTAGAGCCTTGTCCAGCCTCACCTTGAATTTCTTCAGGGATGGGACATCCACAACTCCTCTGAGCAACCTGTACCAGTGTTTTACCACCCTCATTGTAGAAACCTTCCTCTTTAAATTGAATTTCAATCAACCTTCCTTCAGTTTAAAACCATTACCCATTTCCTATCACAACAGGCCCTGCCAAAAAGTTTGTCTCCATCTTTCTTTGTGAAAGGCTGCAGTAAGTTTTCCCCAGAGCTTTCTCTTTTCTAATGATGAGCTGTTGTCTGCATCTCAGTCTTAAAAATACTGGATATCTTCAGCTCCTGAGCTGTTATATCACATTTATGGGTCTCACACTTGTGGGATGCTGGGCTGCAGCATCCATCCAGAGGGAGGTACTACACACCACTTACCACTGCATGTCAGAACAGGTGGTGCAAGGAGATATGACTCAGATTGAAATTGAGGTGTTTACCTTGGGGGAAACTGCAAGGAAAAAAAAAACCACCCAGATTAAGAAAGCTTTTAACACCATAAATTGAAGGTGAGCTCACCACAACAGAGCTTGGGGTAAGTGCTGGCTGTGGGAATGTCCCTGGAGGGGAGGATGGCAGGGCAGGGGCAGCATTCCAGAGGACAGGTGCAGTGGTTCCCCACTCACCCCATGCATGAAGGTGCAGGCAGGCTGCAGCTGTGAGCGGCTTCTGACTCCCAGCAGGACTTCCTTGTCCTTGGGATGAATAGGAAAACTGAGTAAACCACTTCTTGGGTGGAGCAGTCTGTTCAAGATTATTTCAAATAAAGTAACTGGAGAAAGCTATACCCTTTTTTTCCTGCTTCCAGAGCCAGAGCTTACTTGCCATGGTGGTGCTATCTCTGCCCAAGGATGGTTAACTCTGCCTGTACCTTCAGCTCTGGATGATGGCAGTTCCCTCAAATGTTTCAGGAATTTCCTGAAGAGCCCCAGTCCTGCTCACCCACTCCTTGCCCCTGGTGCAGAGGTTAAAGCAGAGAGGCTGCCATGTCCCCAGACCCTGCTGAATTAGCAATCTGCCTCATCCCTTTCCCGAGGACAATCTTTGCTGCATTTAGAAGTGCTGTTTCCTCATAAGCACAAACAGCTGCTGTGCTTTCCAGGGGAAAGCAACAAGCTGTGCCTGAAAGCTCTCAGGGGACAAGAGTCTTGTTTCACAGAGGAGAGGCAGACAAGAAAGCAAAGCTGTGAGTGACAGCCCAGCCATCAGGCCTGAGGAGGCAGGTCCCTCTGGGTCTCACTTCAAAGAAATAGCTGAGAAAAGACCAAGTGGAGAGCAGAAGCACTGACCCAGAAGGTGCCTGGCACCTCTGCAGGGGCTGGATTGGTGGGAAGGAGAGCGGAGAAAAGCCTGAGAAGAGCTTGGGGAAAGCAGACATTTTTTCACACTGTGTTTAAATAGTGTTTGGTGCCTCTGTAGCACTGCATTTAAAATATTCAGGTCCCTAGTAATGTTAATATCTTTGTCCTCTGTTAATGTGGTTCATGCTCTTGGTTACTGCAGCCTTCTCCTACAGCTGAACAAGCACTTTAGGAATGGGCTGTGTGCACTCCTGGGGACAGTGGTGAGTGAAGCTACGTTGGCTGCTTGGGGCAGGTTGGGCTGGAGGAAATAGCAGCACCTGTGTGGTGACACCACGACAGAGCAGAGGTGTGAATTTCAGGTTTGCCATCCCTGACCCTCCAACACTGATACCTCTCCTTTCCCTAGGATAGACTCAAAGCTTTTTCAGGGGAGGCTTGGGACTTAATGCTGCTGTAAGTGCCACTGCTTTCTTCCCCCAGAACCCAACAGTTTTGTGTCTTGGTTGAGGGACAAGGCTTACCAGCAGCTGAAGAAGCCAGAGGACAATATTCCCCTCTTTGTGCATGCTTTTATATGTATATTTGTGTGTATCTTCATCCCATAGTGGATTTCAAATACATTGAAATGTATTTGGCAGCCAAGAGAGGGTGAGGATTTATGCAGATGCTGAGAAAGAAGAAAGCTCTGTTAGACTGAAGAAGGATAGGCAATAATAATTTTGAAGAAAAACAATAACAATTTTAACAGTAGCTGACATTCTGTATGAAAAGACAGTAGGAATATTTGTTATCTTTTCTGTCAGAGTGGCCAAGTCCTGATTTATTGATATTATCTTGGGGATGACAGAAAACTGTATTAATCTACTTGAAATGAAAACCTGGGCTATGAGAACAGCCATAGACATTTTCTGAGGGGTGAAGTGATTGAAATCAATCATATTTTATGACTCACAGCAGTTTCTGTTAGCAACTTGAAGATCCAGCTCCTGTGCTAGTACCAGGTTTACCATGAATGGCTGCAATCCAGCTGTCAGAAAGAGCTTCTCAAGTTATCCTTGCAGTAATAGCGGCAAATGGATAGAACCATATGACCTCTCCACACAAATATCTGGCCAAATGTGCAGTATTGTGAAGATGCAGACCTGACTGAAGACTAAACAGAATTTTTCATCCCAAGGCCAAGGCATACAAGAAGGTACTCCTGGCATATAAAGAGTGAGATAGAGGAAGGAGAAAAGACTGAGTTATTCAGGCTTCAAGTGGAATGGGAAGTGACAGTCCAAACAACATAGCCATGGAGTAATTGTTAGTGGAAGGAGCCTCTGGAGTTCACCCCCCTCTCAAAGAGGTCCAACTTCAAAGTAAGATCAGGTTGCTTAGAGCCTTGACAAGGTGACCCCTGAACAGCTCAGTTCAACGTGGCAGTTGGACAAAAGAAGGAAGGGATGACATCCAGGGGGACATGGACAAGCTTGAGAAGTGGGTCCACATGAACCTAATGAGACTCCACCAGTCCAAGTGCAAGGTACAGTACTTGGGTAGACACAGCCCCAGTGCGAGTACAGAGAGGGAGAAGAACCCATTGGGAGCAGCCTTGTGGAGAAGGACTGGGGGCTTTTATGGATGAAAAGCTGAACAGGAGTTGAGAGTGTGCATCAGAGTCCATCCTGGACTGAAACAAAAGCAGCATGGACAGCAGGTTGTGGCAGGGAATTCTGATCCTCTTCTCTGCTCTGCTGAGACCCCACCTGAAGTGCTGCATCCAGCTCTGGGGTCTGCAGCACAAAAAAAGAACATGGACCTTTTGGAGGGGGGTCAGAGGAAGGCTGTAAGGATGATAACAAAGGTCTCTTCCAACCCAAGCCATTCTAAGAATTATACCAGAGAAGGAGTTCCAGCCTCTTCAAGGGGCAACATATTGCAGTGACAAAATACTATTACTGCAATTTTTTTCATGACACTTAACCCAAATGTCCCTTGTTGCATCTTGTGATGGTTGCATCCTGTCCTTTCTGTACCGTGTAGAAGAGTCTGGCTCTTCTTTCTCTATAACCCCCCACAGCTCATGGGGATCCTGTAGTTATTTCTCCATCTTAACTGTTCTTATCCAGGCTGCACAAGCCCCTTGCCCATTTCTTTTAGCCTCTCCTCATTTGTTATGTTCTCCAGCCCCATAATGTCTTCATAGCCATCTTCTGGCCTTGTCCCACTCTGTCCAAAACTGGACACTGCTTCTGATGTGCCCTCAAAAGTGCCAAACAGAAAGGCATAATGTTCTCCTCAGCTGCTGCAAGGCTCTTGCCCAGAGTTGGTTGCCCACCATCTCTGCTGGGAGGTCCTGCTGGCTGCTGGGCAGCCTGTGCTCACAGGGTCCCCAGTCCTCTTCCACAGAGAGGCTCCTGAGGCAGTGGGTTCCCAGTCTGTTGTATGAGCTTGTTCTGTTCTATGTGCATTTCTGTGTTGGTCTTCATAAGGCTTTTATCAGCCCATTTTCTTTGATAGTTGAAGTCCCTCGAATGACAGTACCAAAGTCCAAGCAGGTGATCTCTCCCCACCAACATAATTTGCTGTCATTCACATTTCTTCCAATTTCTATTTTCCTCCATGTGTTGTCTTTTACTTGGTTAGTATTGCATGTGAAGCTGGACAAAATGACTGACAGAATGTGCAAATGCATCCCAGCATCAGGCATTTTTCCTGCAAAGTAGCATCCCATTTGTATGTCTGGCAGTGCTGCCTGTGCAATTCCCTTCTGATTTATTAACACTATCAGCAGGAGACATCAGAAATTCCTAAGAAATACAAAAACCAAGACAGTTGTCTCAGCAGGTACCAACCTCACATGCAATGCACATACTCTCTTCTAATGCTAAAGCCAAAATGTGGCTGATTATTAATTCTTATCAACTTATTTGCATATAGATGCACAGACGTCCCACTCAGGAGACTCAAAGAACAACATTTTTGTTTATTGTGGGTCCAAGGGCAGCAGAAAACCACCTTCATTGCCTCAGCTCTGAAACCCAGGGGCTCTCTAAAGCATTCATCTCCACATGACATAGGGTCCCACACTTCCACAGTCATTAATCAGTGCTTCACTGTCACAGTTATTTAGGGCAGACTGAGGAGAGATAGTGGAAGGTGAAAAGTGCCAATTAGTGTTAGGTGAGGTACAAGCTCCTGCCCACCATTACAGGGACTAGGGGTCCATTTCTGCTTGCCTGTTTAAAAATTTGACTTGTTTTACCTGTTCACACAACATGTGTCTTGCCGGGTGCACTGATGGGACTGGTGGCAATCTGAGCTGTCTGCTGTCAGATGTACAGCCACAGCCTGAGCTGTTGGATCTGATACTATATCTCTGATCCCTTCTGTCAGCAAAAAGTGACAAGGACAGCATCGTGGTAAATCCAGAAAGTTAACAGAGAGATAAAACACCATTTGTGTATAGCAGCTCTTTACCGCATACACTCACCATTCTTTGCTTGTGAAGTGCAAAGCATGCAGGTACCAAGGGCAAACCTCTTGTTATTTCCATAATCTTCTTATAAAAAGTACACCTGGTCTATATTGGGCTGAAATCAGAGACTTCACGGAATTAATTTTAAGTCCACACTGTGCTCTGAATCAGTTTTGATTGGCAAAGGCTCTTATGCCAGGCCCTCATCCTGGATGTGCAAGGAGGAATGCAGGAATATTTGAATGAAAGCCTCCCATGCTTGGGGTGGTGAACATTCTGCAGCCACTGGGGTTGAACACAACCATCTCATCAATGGTGCCTGCTTGGTTGGCTCTGAGGCAGCACACTGGAATATCCAAGTACTTGATCAGGAGAAGGTATGTGCAGGAATGTGAGGAAAGTAAAGAAAGCATCAGTATGCTGCTGCAGCTGCCACAGTGCAAACCTCAGCCAGCTCAAATGCACATACCAGACTGCTCACACACTCAGCCCAAGAGCTCCTCTGAATGAGAGCCATATAATTAATTAGTCAAAAAAATATACACCTAGTTATTATCTTTTGGTCACCAGTCATCATGTGGAGATACATTTACCCAATACCACTAGAAAGATACCACCTTGACCCTGCCCTATTGACAGCTGACCTCAGCAGAGATCAGGTTTAGGGACTCCTGCATACCTGTGTGACCAGCTGTTCTGACTTTTGGGAATGGTTGAACCAATCCAAACTTTTGCTTTGAAGAGATACTTGGTTGAGACATAGATCTGTTTTTCTTATACAAACTGGATACCATTTTCCTTATGGAAAAGTTGGGCCCAGTCCTTTATTTCTCATGATGTTGGCAAAGGGATGCCAGAACTTCTTCATTTTCCATCAGCAGGAGTTTGGCCAAGTGGAGTTGATCATCCACTTGCCAAATGTTCCCTTTCCCCACCTTCAGAGGAATGTCAGCTCCATGGCTGATGACCCTAGGAACTTCCTAGAGGATAGAAAAAACTGCATACTTTTGTGTCCTGGTGCCTCACAACTGAGGCTGCATTAAATAAGCATTTTAATATTTCCCATTATCTTTGCCTTGAAGAATGTTGTAATATTCCATAATCCATTTTAATTTAGATAGGAACAACATGCTCCTGGAATGCAATGCTTCTCATGTTCTAATGTGCTCACTGAACTGCAATTTTCAGAAAACTGAGTAATAGCAGCAATGTATAAACCTAATACAAACTATGTAGCGGAAGGGTAATCTAAATTGTGTTTCTGAACAGGTTCTCCATTAAATTCAGATAGGACCAAAAATAAATTCTTGGTTTGCTGCACAATAGCCAGCCCAGAACACAGCCTTATGAGCTTTGAATTCCTTTTATTAATACCCTGAGTGAACAAGAATTTGTTGGTCTTTCCAGAGCAGCAATGGTTATTATCTGTGCTCTGTGTTTTCTGATTAATTTATTACACCCAAGGTAACATTTTTAATATATGACTCAATTTTTTTTCCATTACTTTGTTTCTGTCTCATCACATGGACTTGAGCATATTATTTATGGCTCAAATCCAGACAGTTTTCAGTGTGTATTACACGGCCTTGGTACACATGTACCAAGTAATTAAGTAATTGCTGTGGATGGAACATGCCTTCAAGCATCGTGCTTGGAGCACTTCTGCCCACTTTTGCAAACCTTATCATACATCAACGTGCTTTGTCATACCACATTCAGAAACTGAAGATGCCTGTACAAATTTGGAAAAGACATGGCCATATAATCTGTGCCTTTAAGCACGGCAGAGGCTTAAACTGACCACAACTCACTGGACCCAAGGCAGGAGAAAATCTTTAGCCCTGCTTGACACCAGAGGTCAGGTGTGGCAGCTGCTGGGCTCATTTGAGTCTCACCATTTCTGAATCAGCTCTCTCTCCCTAAGGAGAGCCAGACCTGGTCAGCCTGCAAAGTAAGAGCAACACAAGTGACTCATAAGAGATTATTCACTTCTGCTGAGAATACAGATGTCCTCATGGAGATGCTGCTAGTGCTGTACTGTGGAAAGCCCTTAGTTCACCAGAGGTTGTTATCTGGATGCTCCAAAAGAGAAATGCCAGACCCTACAGTGCATCTGTGACTACAGTGTTTTCTGCCTCTGTAATCCAGGGTAGGATTGAATCAGAGCCAAAGCACAGCTGATCTTGTACTTGTTCATGTTATGTTCACTTCCCTCCTAAAATAAAGCAAGGAGCCCTTAGCCAGGCACACTTTTTTTCACATGTCCAATTTTGTGTGCCCATTACACCAGGTGGCAAAGCAGCATGGCCACCAGTGCCTTGAAAGCAGTCTCCTGCTTTTTATTTTGGGGTGTTTCAGGTTCTAAGATGGTGTTTTTAAATTAGTCTGAATCTTACTACTTTATAATCCCTACTTGGACCCCTGTTTCAAACTCCACCACAAATCCTACATTCTGCCCTTCCCTCTTTTACAGAGGAACAATTGGGAAGATCTTGTACAAGCTAAAACTTATTGAGTTTCCTGGTGAGGCATTCCTGGTACAGCAAAAGACCTAGTCCTTGGATCCTGGCCAATCTGAGAAGTGCAGGGTGAGAAGGGGAATAACTCTCCACAGATAAAGAAAATAATGTTCTGAATCAGTGAAAGAACAAAAATACGGCCTTAAAATTTATTAAGGTGTATGATAAATTGTACCTGTAAGGTACAATTATTGCTATTATCCCACTGCTATCCCTTCAGGTATTGCATAGGAAGTTACTTGAGAGATTATTATTTCTGAAGTTATCCTGCTAGTTTCATCCACTTTACCATACTGCATGCTGTCTAGTCATCTTGAAGACAACTGTTTGTGTTGTACCAAAAAGTCATTAAAATCAAACAAAAGTACAGAGCCTGTCCTTAGCTACATTATTTCTGCACTTTTATCTGGCCAGACTCTGTACTGCAGGAGGCAAAGGTCCTGAGACAAGCCATGTATGACCAGACTGCAATGTACTCCCTTTTTCAACAGGGCAGAATCAGCATTTTAAGCATAAGAGTGTTCAAACAATTTTTTCCACTAGACAGCCATGAGCCTTCCCTCCCACAGCCCATGTGCCTCTGTGGGGCTGGGATCCAGTGACCAGAGGAAGGATGGTGCTCTCCAGACCAGCTCACAGACAGCAGTGCCCCTCTGCAGAAAGGGCTGCTGCCTCTGGAAGCCAGCCTAGATGCCCAAACCACAACCCATCTGCCTGGAAGGTGTGAGAGGTGTGGGCAGGATTTAGCTCTTTCTCCATCCTTCACCACCCCTAGCACCTGCAGGTGCTGAAACCTGCACCTAGCAATGGCCATGTTCCCTTATTTTTTGTGTTGCTGCCAACTTTGGAGAAGGTTAATGAAGGAAAATAACATCTGTAGCAGTTTATGAGTGAGCTAATTCTAGAACAGACTGTTGTGGGTGAAGACAAGGTATATCTGTAGATCAACATCTCTCCAGATGCCAAATTCTAACCATCTGCTATGGGCAATTACAGAAAAAGAAATCCTTAAAAAAATATAATCTCTTGTATAGGAAAACTGCAGTAAGCCCAAAATGCAACAGGGCAACTGTATAGTTAGCTATTAGCAATCCCCAAGCTGTACTGTTTATAGAAAACTTAGGAAAATGGAGAAGAAAGCACTTCACAGAACTCTTGCTTTATTTGAGTTCCCATGTTTCCTGTACCAGAAGAAGAATAATATAAAACCTGTCAGTAAAAAGTTGCTTGGATATTTCTTTTTGAGGAAATTTAAGTCAATCTAGTGAAGGTGTTGTCTTTGCTGGCATACAAACATTACTCCAAGGCATTGCCATGTAGATTGGAATCTTTCTTACTGCAGCCCACTGGCTTTTCTCAATAGCCTTTTTTTGAGTTATCTGAATGCCTGTGCATTAACTGCTGGGCAGCAAACCACACAAACCTTATAAAGGCAGCACTCCTATATAGGTGCTGGCAAAATTCTCAAGTTTTCTGCAGGGCTTTCACTCTTGCAGAGATGTCTGAGGGCAGAGACCACAGTGCTGAAGTAGAAAACTGTAGAGGAGCTCTTCAAGCTGGCAGTGAAGAAGGGCAAAAAAAGAAAAGAGAAGCAAAAGAGAAAAAACCAAAAGGAAAATATTCTTGTGAAGTCTACATTACTGAGCACTCAACAGTATTTTTAATAAGGGCTACTGTGACATTTGGGACAGATAGATCTTTCTTCATATCCCCCCCAGCACATACAAACATACACTTTAGGACACTGGGCAGATTTTTTCTGTTGTCAGATTGCACTACAGATTAAAACAAGCACCTTTACTAATATATTATTACTGCCATTATTCAAGCAATTCCCTTTTTAGAAGTTATGAAATATGGATAACAAATAGAATCTGAATAAGCACATATTTTCTTTGTTATGTTAATGGCCTGGCTGAAGTCCACCAGAACAGTCTTATGTGTGTGACTGATTACTTTGTTCCAAACCTCTGGATACTCTATACAAACAGGCTCAAAAAAAGGCACTTTGCACAGACCTGTTCATTTGCTACCTCAGCCAGGAGAAAAGACTAGTCTGAAAACTGTTTTTTTAACCAAGAAATTCTTACACTAATGAAAATAAAGTAATAATTAGCACTTGGAAAAAAAAATTCCTAGCAATAGGCAATGGGAAAAGTATCTTTGGGCTTTTCCTATAAAATAGTGTATTTCTAATGTTTATCAAAGCCCAATCCATGAACAAGAGATGATTTATATGGATGAGCCAGTTACTCAAATAAGTACTAGTTTCTGGGATATGAAAACTTGACCTGACAACGAAAGTACAGTTAAAACACAAGCTAAAGCAATGGATGTAATTCCTAGAGGGGACTAGGGATTTGGTCACTAAATTCTGTCAAGTTATGCCACTACCTTTGTTTAGAAAAAGTCCTGTAAATAAGTGTCCTCCAAGATTCACAACATTTTTTTCCCTGATTGAATAACGCAACAGTAAGGATATTCTCAGCTTCTCTGCCTCTCATTTTGGTGTCTTTCCATTTCAGCCTCTCCCCAATCAGCATCCAGGTCTATAATCATATTTTCTCAGACCTCAAGTTTTTAAGAATCTGGCAAAAGACCATAATGAACAATTTTTTCCCAAGGAGCTGGACAGATCATACAGCTGAGTCCTGTGCAATGTTCAAACACCTGGAAATGGAGGAGATATAAGTGGCCAAAAAAATATAACTGCTCTTCAGTCTTTGAAAATTTCCAGGAGGAAGTGAGATCATTCCCTGAAGTGTTGAAATGGCAAGGTCTTTTCATCCACAAAGTAATCCTGTGAGCCCTGGCAATTTGCTTTGGAATTTGCTTTGCTTTAATGAGCTGATTCCATCCAGCAGGATTAATAAGAGAAGCTACCCCAGATAATCTCTCTTGCCACATGTGATGTTCACCTCTCTACATGCACTTACAATGAACTACTATAAACATCTTACCAGAGCCCCCAGTTCCCACTACTACATGAACTCAGGCTGGTAAACTCTCCAGCAAACTTCACTTTTGTTTCGTTTTACTGACGTGGACCCAGAGCTTGTGAGAGCCTCCCTGACACAGCAGCACTGAACATGGTCACACAGGACATGTGGAGCCTGAGCAGACAGAGCAGGAATTCCCTCACTCTGCAATGATCACATTTCACATCTGAACTGGACAAGAACATTTGGGTTATGTCCTGTCTGTAAGTCAGCTTTTAGCCTCTCTTTCAAGACTGACAACAGAAGTGCCCACTAGCATGAGTTGTGATATTGATAACTGGTAGAGGCATTTCTAGTACCTAGTTGGAGCATAAAAACCTATTGCCTCACCATATCTAGGCTACCAAAACCCCTGCTGCTTTCTTTGCTACCTGCAGCTCAGGGAGGAGCACTGGAGTGGGGCAGGGAGGAGGAGGCAGGACTGTTGCTCTAAGAATTTAAGGTAAAACCAAACTCCTTGAAATCCTCCTCTTTCCTTGTCCTTTACTTTATTCTCAAGCCAGGAGTAGTTACTGTCTTTCTGAACACAATATTAAGTCATCAAAGGTGGTGTGCATGCCAAATTGTTCCCTGAAGAGGGAGTTCCTTTGGGTAATGCTCCTCTGAAGCTATTGTCTCCTCAAGGCACAATGCTGACACCACACCAAGTAACCAAATAAGAGAACTAGTTCCCAAGGATTTGCAGGTTGTGAAATCTGACTCTACTTTTGCAGCCCTGTGTAAATCAACAATAAGGCCTATGTCACCTTAGATTCCAGCTCCCACATGGAGGCATTCCACCTCAGCTCCTAAGAAGAACAGGCACAAACACTTGAGCTATAAAAGTACAAGCCATTTGATGAATTTTCCCATAAAAAAGTTTCAGAAGACATAAATACAGACCTGTAGTTTCCCTTTGGGGATGGACAGATCCCATGTGTCCAAGAGAGGCACCTGGAAGTAACAAGAGAGAAAGATGAGCCCATGTTAGACTTTTCACCCAAAGCAAATGATGTCTGTAGTGCCAAAATTGCTGTTTCACCTGCCACATCCTGCCTGCCCCTTTCTTCTTTCAAGATCCCAGGCTGGAGCTGGCAGAGACAAGTGAAACTCTGTCTGAGCCATCCCGTGGTAAGAAAGCTTTCTTCAAGGAAGTTATTCTACTCAGGGAATCTGGCAGTCCATAAGTCACAAGACTAATGCTCATTGTAAATTAATGCAGAATCAACCGGGCAGAAAACTCCACTGGCTATTACATTTCACACGATATAAATAGGAGTAGTTGCTTTATACAACATGAAATAACCAAGAAACAATAGGACATCTCTTATATTGTGGTTGCAATGACTCCTTCCATTCACCTGAAGAAAGTAATAGCATCATTTATTTAATGATCAATGTTTAGGCTTCAAAGGAAAAAAAAATCAGCTTCTTCTTCTTGGCTGATCTCAGGTGAAATTGAGTTTGTTGTTCACTGCCTGCACTAGAGAGGGAACAAAGCTTTATGAATTGTTCATCTTTTATCATGAGAAAAAAAAACCAAACAAGTTCCCATATAACTTCTCTCTGGCTCCAATACATATCAAAGTGCATTGAACCTGTCAGTGGGTTGAGGTTCAATGACAGACCAATGGAACCATCCAAATCTGACCCAGGGCTTCTCCAGGGTCAAGAGAGAGCCCTAAAGCTCAGGCTTGGAGCAGGCTGTCAACAGAATATATGATGGAGATGGCAGCGGCTCTGGCCCACAGGATGGTCTCTCCACCTCCTGTTCAGTTTAATATAATTTCCCCTCCCAGATCTGGCTGTCCAGGGCTCTGGCACAGGCAGACAAAACACTGAGACAACACTCAAAGTCCATCAGTACCTCAGCTATCTGCAGCTTCAAGCAGCAGAAATCAGCTGTTGAGGAGAGAGGTATAGCTCAGGGAACAAGCTGGATGTCCGGTATTAATGAGTTGTGCGACTTCTTTTTCATTCTTAAAAAAAAATTTGGTATGCCTTTATGCACAGTGATGGTGCTTGTGTCACATCTGGCAAAGGCAATCTGAATTTTGGGTGCTCCTGGGAGGTGCCACAGCCTGCTCCACCTGGGATGGGAAGCCACATGGGACCCCCAACAGGGAGGTTGTTGTGTAAAAATACATCAGGCCAGAGCTCCAGGAGGAAAAACTGAACAGAACCTGTCACTCCCATGCTCTCCATTGCCTCCCTTTTGTGTATTTGTACTTCCATTCCCCTAGCCTTTACCTTCTGTTTTAAAAAAAATTGTAGACATTCACAATCAACTGTCTTTGAATCTCCTCTGACCTGCCCATGTGTGCACAACTCTTGCTAGTGCCTTCAACAATGAAGTCAACATCAGCTCAGTAAAAACCCAGATGAACACCTAACAAACAGGCAAAATGGAGGAAGAGAGTCTGGCCCTGCAGAACATCCAGAGAACAGGCAACTGTGACTGTGCTGAGGAATCTGATTTCATTGCCCAGCAGCGGCTCCTTGGGCCTTCCATCAGCTGCCAGCTTGACTCCCTATCTAAAGAACTGATGTCATTTATGAAGGACCTCGAAGGCACAGCAAACAGGGAGGTACCCAGCTCCACTCCAGTCAGTGGGGTTAGGTAAGGAGGAGCACAGAGTTCAAATGCTCTTGCTGTGTCAGGTGCAATGAGGCTTCATGCAGCCCCTCAGGATCAGCATGGGCTCCTCAGATCTGTTAGCTGACAAAAGTGAAGGAGTTACTTGTCTGGGACCACTCGGTCTGTGTGGCTGGAAATGCAGCATGGGACCCTGCCCCCTCCCACAGCATAGTAACTGGAGAGGTGGAGATGGCACACCAGTAAATCTGATAGTTCACAGAATCACATAGCAGAGTTGGTTTTATTTTTTCTCCTTACTTGCACTCTCCTTTATCTTTGAGTGTCATGTTTCCCTCAGCAGTGGTGCAGCTTACTCCTAGACTGTCAATGAGCTCTTCTTGAGGCCTCAGGAGATGGAGTCACTCTGTGAAATCCTACACTCTCTAAATCTAAAAGGACATTTGATATATTGCTAGGGATTATTATAAAATATACATGTCTGGTCCCAAATCTAGCCTTGGAAAACTCTCGTATTCCTTCTCTGAAAGATTGGAACCTGATATAGACTAGAAGTAAGATACAGTGTGGCTCCCCATTCTCAAGACAGGTCTCCTCTACCACGAGACTTGCAATGTGTATTTGTACTTAACAACAAAATGAGTGGGGGTGGGGGAGAATGGTGCAGGTTTTGCACTAGGAACCCAAAATATTGCATTCAGGCTTCAGCTGGTTTGGTTTTCTCCTGCAGCAGTGCCTGAAACAGCTTTCTGAAAATAGGAAATGGATGTTTTCTCAGTCATAATCAAAGAAACTCATGATTTCCCAGAGACACTGTGACTGTGGCTGTCATCTGTGTGCAATGAGGCAAGCAAGAGAAACACCATGTCTTTTGCTGCTTATGCTTTCAGTGTGTCAACACATTCACCCATCTGCACCTTACATCACCCTGTGTATACTGGCTCAAACACAATTATTTAGAAAATCTGTGGAAAAATTGTGTAACCAAAAAGCTGAAATGTGGTATAATCCTAATAACTCTTCGGTAACAGCACAGAGCTCTTATCACAATCTCTTCACACATTTGATTTTGCCACTAAATCCCTCATGCTCTCTCAGGCTAGTTATCCTTATGGGCTGGAGGTCAGGTTGCATCCCGAATGGAAGATTCTTCTCTGATAGCATGTCCAATATGAGGGAGATTCCCTGCCTTCAGCAAGTCTTTTAAATGAGATTATTGATTTCATTTTGCAAGCGAATCAAAGTAGGTCACCTGACCAAGAGTGCTGGGATTTCATTAGAGGGGTAAGGACAAAAGGTGAAAGTTTTTCCATGAAGTGGTGAGCAGAACGAGCAATGAAAGACTCCTCCAGTTTTGAAACTCTCAACTCTGCTCTGGACATTTTTGGAGAAAACCAAGAGCAACAGAATCCCTGGTTCTTTTAGCAGCTCACTGAGTTGCAGTTGCTTAAATTTATGTAAGTTTTCCCTTAAGACATTCACCTAATGCTAGGTTACCTTCCCTACACTGTCAGATCTAGGCACTGAGATGTGTAAGTTCAAAAGGTCTTCATCTCTGAAGGGGTAGAGAACATGAGAGGAAGGTGAAATAATATTAAATACAGGATAGTATGAAATGGAGATTCTCCTGTGAGGATTGACATATAAATTGATGCATCCCCTCATAAACATGTCTCTGCTACTTGAGAAATACTCATAAAGAAGAAATATTTTATAGGCTAAAAGTAGCTTTGCAAAAAAGAACTCATTTTGACGAAACAAATACGGCATCTTCACAGGGCATTTCATATATAAATAGTTTCCATAATTGCTGCTGAATTATGGATCATTTGTGCCTGGCATCAGTACATTCACCTGTGGGGTAATGGGCTCTATCAGCAAAAACAGATGCTCTGCCCTCTGTTTTCCAGAGGGAGTGACAGAACTCAGGCTCCACAGAGCTGGGCAAGTTTTCTTGCCCCAGCACCAGTTTACATCAAAGGCGTGATGGTGTTTCCTGCCAGATTGAGGGCAGTGCTTCTGACGCCTGCTTCTATTTAGGGAATGCATGTAGTTCTCTCCAGGCTCTGATGAAAGGAGACTGAACTGCAGCAGCCTGGCCTGCCCCAAGCACAGCCCCATTTTAGTAAGTCAAAATAACTACATTCCCAGCCAAAATCTTCCACAGGTATAAATGGGAGGGAGGGTGAGCCTTAACCTCTCGACATGTTGGTGGGTGAGTCACTCCAGCCTGCTGGGATTCCAATCCCTGGCATATATCCCAGGCTGCAGCAAGGAAGCCCAGGGCATGAAGAGGGGGAGGCAGGCAGACCTGTTGCTCTTTCAGCTACTCTGGCTCTTGTGATCCTGGCTCTGTTCTCCTACATAATTTCCATTACCTTGAAGAATGATCCAAACAACCTCAGTAACATGATCAACTGAGTATGAAAAAGATGGAGAGATGATTCAGTATGCTGGTGCTATGGAGGCACAAATGTAATGGGGTATCTCAGTAGTTCCCCTTCTCTCCAGTTTTTGCACAGCCAGAGGGACTCTGAGCACCAACCTGCCTTGCAGTAACAAAGACAGAACAACCCCCCCTTAACATATTTTCTACTACTGCTGATGTATTTGGCTGCTGATGGCTCCCTTTGGAAAGGGCAAACCCAGAAATGTTCCATTGTTTCACATTGCTGTGCATTAGAAATGATTAGAAATAAGAGGATTTTATTTCAACTCAATACAGAATTGTTGAGTTTTGTATATTTTTGCTCTTCAGAAAGTTTTACCTGTGTAGTTTAAAACAAAAGCACAAGTAAAAAATCCCTGGTATTGCCTATATTTTTTTTTTTTTGTTTGGTGGTGCTTTCTGCTTTGCACTTTGCTTTTGCACTGTCATTTACAAACCAGTCACAACAACGAATTAATTTACTGTTTACTTGAATCATGTAGCATATTGAGTTTCATTACAAGTATCCAGAAAACATTTTTCCTCAGATAATCCTTTATGACCCTAATGTTCGATGATCAATTTGTCTCACAAAATGAAACAGAGGTCAGAAATTCAATGCAGTGTGACAACACTCTGTTCTTCCACTTATTATTATGGCAACATCCTCTGGTATAATAAGTGTTAAGACTTGCATAAAAATTCCGATTTGAAATCTTATTTTGAGAGATCTGCAGCTCAGTCATAGAAATTTGCTGTAGGCAGAACTTGTCATACAAATATTCAGCCTACAACCAATTTTCTTTAACATGTTTTAACATCTTCCAAAACAAACAAAGACTCAGCACTTTTAAAAATACAGTTCTCTGTATCTTGATCAAAACACAAGACTTGATTCAACAATGAGTAGCTGTAGTTTGAAGCTAGTTTGAAGCTAATATAAAGCATAGAAAGGTTAAGTGAAGTGAATTACTCCAGTGTCAAACTAGAATAACACACTAGTAGATCAGGCTCAAAGTCACTTTATTTATTAGATACTCGGTTAGGGCCTCTACTAGATTTTGCTTTAATATCAGGGTGAATCCAGCTAAACTCTGCTCCTCAGAGCAATGTGTCCAAAAATGATAGAAAACCTGGTTTGTAGAAGCCTGTTTCCAGATGATTGTATATCATTTACTGAGGCATCCAACAATGCTTCAGACTTGTTTCAGCTAAGATAAATTGGGTGAGTGCATCTCACATCTCCTGTTTTCATTTACTCAAAGTGAAAAATCACCTTCAAGGGATAATACCTTGTGTCAAACACAAAACAGGCTGACTTCAAATAATCCAAACACTGATCTAGCTTGTAGCTAAAGCAGGTCAGGGTGTTTTGCATTTTGTTCAAGATCTTCATAACATTAATTAAAACATCAAAGGCAGCAAAAGCAATGAAAAAATTAAGAACTCCAGAAAACATACTATAGTGCTGAACTCACACCTGTGCTGCTTTTCTGGTGCTCTTCTTGTATTGAAGGGAGAGAGAAAGGAACTGTCAGTGGGTGACTCACTTCAGAGGAGCTCTGGGATATCTTCCAGCTGAATCACCTTCTGCAAACCCTTGTTTTCCTTCTCCAGCTGCTAAGAAAATTTATAGGGTGAGTTCAGATATAGGAGGCTTCATCTGGACAGATCTTCTTTAAGAATCTGTAGCAGAAACACAAGTGAGAGGATTGCTACCAAACACCCTTCTTGGATTTGCAACAAATAGCAACAGCATATTTGGAAGCAACCTTGAACTAAAGAAGTTTATCTTCCTTTCAGTAACCACACTCCTCTGGGGAGTTTTCAGTCAATGTGCTTCTCACAGAAGGAGTACATATGTGTCTTTTTATTTCAACTTCTGCCCAACACCAACATTTTTGACTATGTCTATCAAGAGTATGTGTGCCTCTGCATAAGTGACCTTGTGGCCACCTCCACAGATTACATCAATAGCAAAGCATCGAAGCATATGCTTTCCCCAAACCATAACCAGACAAACTCAGAAGTAAAAAAAAGAAAAAAATAAAAAAGTTGCATGTCCAGAAAGCATTGAGGTTGGTGGGAAAGAGAAGGAACAGGGCAGAAACTACAGTTATGCTGCATGTGCCTGGAAAACTGGGTTAAATAACTGTCTGGTAAAGCTTCAGCTGGAATATTGTGTTCTTTTTTGGTCTCCCAGTATGAGATGGATGATAAAAATCTGGAGAGAGAGCAGCAGAAAACTGCTAAAATGGTCAGGAGCCCTAAGGCAAAAAGTGGCAGTTGAGAGAATTGAATTGTTTAATCTTGTTTAATCTGATAAAGAAGAGAATAAGGGATTATTTAATAATAGTCTACAACTATTTTGGGGTATTTACACAAATTAAACAAGCCAAAATTCTGGTATTGCCAGCAAGGGGGAATATCCACAGATGGTGGCTGGGATGGGTATTAGAGAAAACTTCCAGCTTTAGTGGGGGATAATACAGGGTACTCAGGGAGGTTGTGGAACCTCTTTCTTTGGAGGTTTGTAAGACTTAGCTAGACAAAGCCATACCTAATGTGGTAAAATGGCAGTGCTGCTTCAGGATGTTGGACCTGATGACCTCCAGACATTCCTTCCAGCCAAAATTTCTGTCACAAATTTTAAGTCCTGTTAATTGACAGTAAGTGCAACAACTTCAAAAGGAAATGTGGTTCTTCACAGGAGAGGAAAAATGCCTGTATGAAAAATGGACTTTCAGCCTTCTGAATCCATACAGACCAAATGAAGTAAATGCACTTTGAGATGAAAGAGAGCATTTACTTTTCTCAAAATGTTGTCTTAGCAATTTTAAGGTCATCAGATTATTTTAAGAGAACAAAAAACAGCCTCATTAAAAACCAGAATTCTCCATACTTCCTGCTCAGAGTTGGAACATAAAGCCCCAGTCGTAAAAGGTTCATAGAGAAGGGCATTTTTAGACAGTACAATACTTAATACATATTGGGAGTTAAATATACTTTCAAAGGGATAGCTATTCAGCTGTACAGGCCACTGCTTTGGACATTAGAAAAGATACTTCATGCACTTTAAATATAGATCCAGCTCCTATGGTTACTTCCAAAATAACCCAGGAACCCTAAATTTATTTGTCTGCCACTAGAAAAAGTTCTACAAAGAAGTTTGAATCATCTCATGGCTTCTGCAAAAGTTTGTTTAAAAAAAAAGAACAAAAAAAATCATGTTTAGCCAGTGAAGATCATGTGGCCAAGCAATAAGCCTTTCCTCAAAGTACGTGAAGTTTCTCGTGCCGCTTTTCCCTTTAGACGACCTTAATGAGACAAAGGTGCTCATATTTTTTCAAACCCACTTGATTTTCTGCATTTCCAGCTGTGATCCACAGTTTGTGCTCAGTACTAGTAACACCAGATTGTCCAGAGTTACCGTGAAACAACCACAAGCAAATGTTTCAGAAACAGGTAAGTGGACAAAATCATTTGTATTTCACAGAATACCAGGTTGGAAGTGACTTCAAGGATCATCTGGTCCAAACTTTCTTGGCAAAAGCATGGTCTGGATGTGGCACCCAGGGTTAGAGGGGACAGTTTGAAAGGCTACAGGGGGACAGCACAGGGGCCGCCTGCTTTACTCCAGCATGCAAGTAAGCAATGGCAGCACATGGGGCAGATGAAGTCAGTGGAGGAAGGGGGAGCAAAAGAAAGTAAAGAGCCAGCTGGGCACTCATAACAGGAATGATAGACTTGTCTGTAACAAAAGGACTCATAAGATAATCTGCAAAATGCTAGGGAAAATGACACTTTCCTCAGGCGCCAGATGGGGACAGTGCAATTTAGGAAGCTGCTTAAAACTCCACAACAGGAGCAAGAGGGAAAAAAAACACCCCTCATAAGTGGGTAGGAAAGATTTGATTGTGAACATTGGGTAAAAACAACCTGTCTCCATCAGAAGACCAGAGTATCTCTGCCAGCACTTACCTTGCTCTCATCTGTGTTCTGATCAAATAAAGTGCTAGACACTAGACAGCCTTTTGATATTTCTGGCATATTCCCTTCAAGGAGAAGGTGCAGGTGTATCTGCAACTTTGATGCCTCTGAGCATCTGCATTTAGTGTCAGCACAGCATAGAATGAGCTTAGAATGCTCACTCTCATTCACAACACCAGCCAATGGATTCATGCCATCAACAGTAACTGGATATTTCCATATCACTCTAAGAAATGCAGCTTCAGTATTTCTGAGAACTTTCCTAGAGATGAAAATTAGTGATTTTTATTGAGGGAATTTGTAGTGTTTCTTGTAAAATGTGGGCAAGTCATTATTACCTTATTGTACCCATTCACTGCAATGAGGTTTGCTGTACACATGGTGTGACTGAGAAACTGTGGTGCGTTCAGGGATTATAGACTGGCCTGTTACATATGCAAGCCTAGTCATTTTTCTCTTCTTCACTCTAAGAGGATTATGAAAGCATCTCTGTGACATTATAAAAACATTTTAAGAGGCTGTTCCTCTGTGTTAGTCTGCAGATTGATTTCACTCTCTTTCCTTAGGTTACTTTAGATTCTCTTCTAGTTCATGTTTGATTTATTAAAAAAAAAAAAAAAAAAAAACCAAAAAAAAAACCAACACCCAAACCAACTAAAAATAATCAGCAGCTGAACAACACTAGGATGTTCTGCAATAACAAACTAGGACAGACTGGAAAAGAAGATACAGACACACAGTCATAGCAAGGATTCCCACTTAAAAAACCCAAGAGGATTTTATGCCTGAGCCTTAATAAGGCTTTTTACAGATGATGAAACTCTCCTGTCAGCATCCCTTTAAAGTTTCTCTGTATACATCAACAATCCTGCTGGACAATTGGCGAGACATTAGGAGGCTTATGGCATGCTGTGCTGTAAAGCTATCTAGTTTTAAAGAGCAAATGACTCATTTAATAGATATGGTTCTGTTGAAAGAACATTCTTCAGAGCTTAGTAAGAAGTTTAAACCACATTAACATTAGAAATCAATAAGCCAAACCACTGTGGACTACTGAGGTCACGGTTAATAAAGAACTACTTCAATTTTATTTTCATATCCTGTTTTTGGACTAATCACTTGACCTCATTTTAAAATATGGTCTGGATGTAATTCACCATTCCACACAAAGAGACTGATTCTTTTCCCCATTTTACTCTCTTCAGTAATTTCTTTTCTATTAAGTCTGATTTACACCAGAGGAACTGAATATATTTACTGGAATTTCTAAAGGAAATCAGCCACCCAGTTTACAAAGCACAGCTCGATCTAATGGTGCCATTTGGACCTTTTCAGGCTACATGACATACAGCTTCATGTTTGCTATGTGACATAAAAATACGTAGGAATGAACCCATGGTTTGCTTTCTCCTTAGAGTGACAGGTCACTCATTCCTCATTGTCCAAGCTGCATAGACTGCAACTGATGGAATAGCATTTCCCCCATTGGAAGCAAGGTTGCCTCTGGTCTGCATACAGGCTGAAAGCACACTGAACACATTTGTATAGTAATTAGAGCTTATTTTGAAGATCTCCTACAAGTATTTCAGTATTTCAAACAGGCCTTGAATTGTTCAAGTACTGAGCCACCCTGAAGTTCCTTGCTCGGCTTTCTGACAGGAAAAGACACAGAAAGAAACATCAAAGGATGGTTGTACCTTTACAAAACCCCATGTATTTCCTAATAAATGAAGACATTGCTAGTCTGAAGGAGCTTTTTGTTTTGTGCTTGTTTTTACTGAATCCCCTACTGAGAAACTCAGTTCTTAGCAAACAAAAGGAAGAATCCAGAAGCTGTGTGATAGAAGACAGACAGTCAGCCTTCAGCACAAACATCTTAAAGTTGTACTAGTGCTAGAATATACTTCCTGGAGCTCTGGTCTTACACACAGGAGAAACATTGGAAAGAAACACTGTGTCTTGGATTTCGGTGAGGAATATCCATAATCTTGAATAGAATGTCTATGCAGAGGCAAAACACAGCACTGACAAGAATGCAGATACCTCAGGTTTCCATAAAAAATAATCTTTCAGAAAATACTATCTATCAGAGTTATGCCTGAGCTGAAAGCAAGACTACAATTTAGTGGTAAGAAGAATCTCAGATGACCAGACTACTATTTGCTACTGGACAGCCCTGGGGTCATTTATTTATTCTATTACTAACAGCTCTTGTCACACAAATAATAATATATTTTCATATGTTTCAAAATAGGAATCAAAGAAAAAAAAGCAATTAGTTTCTAACACTTTAAATTCTGGATAACCAAGCCCCACAGCTTAAATTCAGTCATATCTGAGTTTTGCAGACCTTCTCCCAGGTTTCTGGCCAGGGCTAATACATGGATTTTCTCAAGGTAAGCTCACAGTTGTTTTCTGGGTTCCAAACAGTGGATTTAAAAAACATAAAACAGGTTGTGAAAATTTCCTATTATTCTAAAGTTCTAGTTTTCGGACATAGAGTCAATATATTGCCCGTGATTACTACTGCTGCACTTTGCACATGCTACTTTTTGACATGGCATGGTTTTGTCTCCTTACTTTTCCATAATCACTCCTCAGAATTATTTTAAACACCCCCAGCTGATGTCTAGCAACATGGGCACCTGAATTAGTATCGACAGCATATTCAGTAATTTTTACTTTTTAATTTTTTTTTTAATGACTTTGTTCAGAAAATGCTTATCTGCTCTTTTTTGGCAGCAGCTCAAGCTGTGTCTGTGTTAGTGCACTGTGAATAAATGGCTTCATGGAACAAGACATCTGGGACTCTGCCATGGGAAAGCTGGGGTGGAACTGGTAAGGAAATCTGGTCTGACAACTTGAGGGAGCTGTGTGGGAGCCAAGCAGGGCACCTGTCAGCTTCCTGGAGCCACCCTTTGGAAGGGGCTTTGGTGCCAGCAGTGAAAGTCTCTTGGGAGTGTGACTGCCAGGGCATCTCATGAATGGATAGACAGAGGTGTTTCCTTAACAATGACCTCTACTAGAGTAATTCTGTGATGCTGTATAGAAAGAAGCCTTTAAATAACTGTGGTTAGAGGAGGACAATAAAATATGAAACAAAGGACATAATACAATTTCCCTTGAGAAGTCAGTAAAATAAATGGGCTTCCAACACTAATAGATTTGAAGCCTTCCTGTGATTTCTGAACTAGGCTATGAGTAATTTGGTCTCTTCATTCCATTCGCTGGTTCTGCTACAACCTTTTAGATAGTGCAACAGCCAGAGATGTTGCTTGTTTGTCTGAAAGAATAATAAAAATAAAACCTAAAAAAAACCCCTTTCTATTCACGCCCCCCTTTATTTTTAATTGCTTCCATGGCAAAGGTTTTGGAAATTTGTTAGATGCAGTTATTATGGAAATAGGTGGATTGGTTGTTTTGCCCATGAGTCAAAAATGTCTCTAGAAAGCTTCCACTGTGTAAGACAGCAATTGACTGCAGAGTCTGCAAACCAGCAAAGATCTGCCTTGGCAAGACTGGGTGAAATTGTACCAGCCTTGCTTTCTGTTCTGTAGCCACTGTGGAGATAACACAGCAAAATACTTCGGACCTGCCACTCTATGGCTGGCCAGACCAGACACCTATTATAGAATTTTTCCTTCTGCCACTGGACTCTCTATGAGATGGAATAAAGGCAACATGGTAAAAGAGGGAAATAAAGGAAGTGCAAGGAATAAAAGGAAAGAGAGCTGTGTGCACAGAGAAAAGAGCTGAGATCAAGATTTGTATTTGCTTTTGAGTTGAAAGACATTATAGTCTTTGCTGTAGAAGAAGGAAGATGGGATGAAGAATAACTTGTTTTGGCAATAATTAATGGCTCTGATGGCTTCAAATTGTACAACACAAATTCCTGAGTTTCACTGACTTCTTTCTATATAGAACCAGTCAGCACAGAGTTCAAAAAGTGCTGCAACAATATAATGCACATAGCAATTCTCTTTTTTTCCATATGGAAAATTGTTTTCCCAACCAACTGCTCTACATTTAGCTATTTTGCATTACAAATATTCTAAACATTGTCCCACATTACTGGATTTTAGGCACAAAAAAGATGAACTATTTTGAGAATTTCTATTGAATAACACACAGAGGACTTAAATAGCTTCTGTATAAAGCTTTCACATGCTTAAACCAAATAGATTACCCTTTCAGGAACAAATAAAAAAAAAAATCCCTTGAAATTATCCCTTATGTTTGTAATAGTGGCCTCAGAAAAAAACTCTACATAACAAAATACAGTACACATTGTGATAAATGTCTCAGTAAGGATCCCTTCCATAAATATATTCATATAAATCTTGATATGTCACTTCTAGGGCAGAAGCAGAACATTTTGTAATTTTTCCATGACTGTTGTTTTTCTCTCTTACAGAAGGAAACATCTGCATCAGCTCATATTTGATTTTGGCCCCTCAGTACCACATAACATGGCTTGCTGTGCTGGGAGGACTTTGTTGATGTTTTAAATTTTTCCATATTGTGATTTTAATTCAGATCACAAACATATCTTTGAAGTCAATTTCCCAATCACCTCCACTTACTTGGCCCCAGATCATACAGAATGGTCTTAAGAGCACAGAGCCTTCAGACAGAGCCAACTTAACATGATTTCAGCCACTAAAAGGCATCCAGTCATGGAACTGGACAAGGAAGAGCCTGAAAAATCTCCAAACCCTGGGTTAGCAGCACCCTGCATCTTCCTAGTGCTCCAAACTTGTTGCTCATGTAAACATAGTCTTTGCCTTCATGTGTCTAAACCAGGCAATTTTTTTGTGAGCACAATGCTTCTAAGGGCATTATTCTTAAAAATCCCCAGTTAATTAAAATGTCCAATTAAACGTCCTTTATCTATGCCAAAACCATATTAAGGTCTCTGATAAATATTGTATCCCCATGTCACCAAAACACTAACAGCCAGACTAAAAACTTTTCCCCATGGTGAAGGTTAATTAAGGAAGAACCATGTGCCCCCAACACAAATGCTTTTGTCAGTAAAAGAAATAGGAGCTGTATAAACAAAGTTTTCTGTCGCTTTTGGAAATCAAACGTTTTTAGTTGGATGGGAAAAATGGAAAAAATAACTACTGAAGGTCCTTTTTCTGTATGTAGTTATAACTGCTGGTTTTCAATAATAACGAACTAAAATGAATATTGGACTATAAATTCTTACACAAACCTAAGTGTCCCTTCAGAGCCAGCTTACCCTCAAGTTCATTTCATTTAGCACAGCTTTTTGAAGGGAACAGACCAATCCTCACAGAAATGTGTTCACAGACAGATTGCTCACGTTGTTCAGCACCATTATTTGGCAAGGTCTGCAGCCAGATGGGTTTGCTAATGACTTCTGTAAGGTGCTTAAGTCAGAAGCTACTGTAACACATGACTGCCATGTTTAATTATCCTGTTAATACAGCTTAGTAGATATAGTTTGGTATGTAGAAGTCAGAGTTTTTGATGAAAAATAACAATACAAAATGGTCTTTTAAATTGATTATTTGCCCATATATAACCTTTCCTAAGAAGAGTCTCTTAGAAAAATTGTTACAGCAGTGATAGATATTTGTTCAATTTATAAAGCATTTCTCAGACAATGTGTACTAACAATGGACATGAAATTTTAGTTGCATGAGTTGAATATATTTTTAATTATTCAACAATTTTCCATAGGTTTGCTTGAATGAATTCAGCAGCCAAGAGGAAACTGGGATAAAACTATGGTCTTGAACTCTTTTTTTTCCCTCAGGGTAACTCAAATGTGTTAATTAGCTTAATTTCATTTTGAAAAGGTGTCCTTTTTTTGGTGTAGACCTTAAGCTCAGTACTGTCCACAAAGCATCTCACATATGCTAACATGCAATCAAATCCTCAATTGCTGGCACAAGAAGATGGCATGTTGACTGCTACAACTAACATATAAGGCAATATGAAGAAACTGAGCTTCTTTTGAACATTTTCTCCAAGATGTGGTTGTCAGTTAAAGCAGGATTTTTTTTTTTTTTTCTCCTAGGTCACTAATTAATGCCTATGAACAAACAGTTCAAACAGTTTTTGTTCACACTGGGGAAGCCACCTCCTGGGTTCCAGGATGGGATGCACCATAGAAATTAACTGTGATAATGGTGGTAACTCCTCCTCAGTAACAAGGGATCCTGGCAGCCCTGAGGGGTTGAACTGCCTCTGGTTGGAGAGCCCAGGGACTGAGCTGAACAGAAACCCGAGCTATTACTGGTAGCAATGACTTCAGATAATACAAGATAAAATATTTCAGGTTTAGATTTTTAACATTTATTAAAAAAGCAGGATGTATGTTCATTTCAAATTAAACAGTTAAAAATGTTAAAGCATACAAACAAATCAATTGTGTACTAGCAGCATCCAATTGTTAGAATTTTCTAGAACTCCTCAGTACAGTCTTGGCAAGCTCCAAATATTACAACTTGCAACCAACTGACCTCACCATAGTGCAGATAAAACAAACTTTATAAAAACAACAATTTAAGGTTAAATAAGCTTAAATAAATGTGTTAAATACAAGACACTTGATCAAAGCCTCTGTACAAAGATAAACAAATTTGGCATTGTACAACTGATTGGTTGGCTCACACCATACATGATTTCAATAATTAAGCAGTATAACTGTTTAGCTGAACATTAACTATACAAAAGTAACTGAAGTTGGGAGTGGGCTAACCCCAGTGAGCCATTTACAAGGCATGTGTATTTTTAGAAAATCAGAACACTGTTTATATTCAGGCACCATTTGTTCCTGCAAATAAATAATCTCTAATGTATCTGCATCCAAACTAGTGTTAAACACGTCAGTGCTAACATTTTATAAACACAGCTCTGTGACTATTCACTATACCTCCATTCTTATTGCTATGACAATGTGGACTGTGGAAATAAAACTACTGTACATACAAAAAAATAGAGCACCTTTTAAACATTAAAGTATATGTCTGGTTATTCTTTTTATCTTACAATACTGAAGCCCAAGCTAATTTAAATTGCTTTAACATCTTCACCAGCACACCTGAAATGCAGGAACTAAAACCCCAAATATTCCTCTTCAGGCAAGCCCCAGCCAGAGCAACTTCTAAAAATGTCTAAAATGACACTAAGGATTTTTTACATTCATCTGCACACAAACAAGTATCTGCTATTCTCTGCTTTCTTCATATGAATTTAAAGACAGGTTGCCACAGTTCTCCCTCCTTTTCAGATGAATAAAGCTGGACAGAAAATGTAGCAGAAACACCTAAAATGGATTGTGAACACAGTGAAATTATTACCCCGCTAATTCAGAAGATACAGCTGTTACATTGTTCAACTAAGCATTTTGCGGGGCCCCAACCACTAGGATTTTTTGTCTATTGTATTAAAAAACCATTCCGTAAATTTCCTCAGTTGAGCAGCTGCTGTTTGAGACTCTTCCTGAAGTCTCATGTTATCTTGTCTCAGGTGCTGCACCTCTGCTTGGAGAACTGCCTTGTCCTGTTTTTCCTGGTTAACAAAGATACAAGTTGAGCAAAGTCAGTAGTTGTGATGACAATATTTATTTTTGTTGTTAATATTTCTATGCAAGTCATGACAGCTATATTTTGTTGAGATCCCTAATTTATTCTCACAACTGTTAATTGTAAGTTATGCTCCAAATATGCTCCAACTACTTCATTCATTCCAAGAAAATTCTGCAAGCTAAAAAGAAAACTAGATGCTACTTTAATACAAAAATTAAAGGAGTTTGCACCATTTAACAAACAAACAAACAAAAAAATCAAGCATTAAAAGCATAAGAAGCTTTTAGCTATAATAAATCATATGTGAGAGCCCAAGTTGTAAGCAATTGATTTCAAGCATATGTTTAAGGAAGAACAATATCTAATTTCAAAATTTTTCCTTACATGATTGTTTTGTTATCAAAAGCAGCCTCATTTCTATTATCCTGGCAATATCTCCAGCTCAGAATTTTGACAGCAAATGAAGGACAAATCAAGTTGTTGCTACATGACCAAGGTAGCACAAGGCAACAAGGATGACAAAACTGGGGTGCTAACTACTTAGCAATGGTGCCCTGCCCATATCCTGTGTAAAATCCAAAGTACCATAAATGAAGATGAAGTGTTTCCTTTTTTCTGGGGTATGACTATTTGTAGGACTATTGGTCTGGAGTAAAGACCCATAAACTACATAGCCTTGGGCCAATTTCCTCACATAACCATTCCCACAGGACCTTCTGTACCTCAGTGCTCTGATCAACCACTGAGCTATACTGTCAGTTCTTTCAAGACCTTGATGAACTCTGTTAAAAAATAAATCTACTAAAACTGGGGAGTAGTCATGGTGGTAGTGGTATCTTACCTTTCTCAGGTCAGTTTGTAGCTGCCGGAGGATGACTTCCAGCTGGTTTACTTTTCCAGTCAGAGTACTTGGAGCATGTTCCCTGTAAAGTAAATCACTACCTTCACTTTGAGTTAGTGAAAAACATTTTCTCCCCAGCTTTAGCAGAGTTACACTTGTAGCAATAGCAAAGGAAACCAATCAGTTTAGGCATAGTTAGGAAAACAGAGACAAAAGCAGCATCAGTAAAAGACTATTAGTAGAACATAAATCCAGTCCTGCAATATCTGAAATACAACACTGCTTCTCATGCAAATCAGGCAGAAGTAGCAATGATTTTAAGAAGCAATGCTTTAGGAATGACTTGCACATACCCACAGTGCAAGTCACACTCAGTGCTCCATGGTGTGCAGGCACATTGATAGCAAGCTGCTTTCTGATAAGGACTGTACTAATCTCAAGCAAGATGCAGCAGCAATTACTGCAAACCGAAAGAGCTGTAAAGAGTTCTTTTGTCTGCTGTGCAGTAGTGTCATTTTCAGTAAAGGATAAACCTATGGCTTAATGGAGACAAATATTTTGTTTAAAGGTCAAAACACATAAAATATTGCCACAGGTTAATCAAATGCATGACTGAAGAAAAATACTGAGAATAGCTTCTGTTTTCTGAATGACAATGAGCACTGTGGGAGACAGTTCTACATACATTATAGATGCAATTAGCCATCATGTGAGTAATTGTGCCTAAAAGGGAGCAGGTGAAAGAAAAGACAGGCTTTACATTCAAAGCTGAATCAGCTGCTTCATGCAATTGCACAAATCTGACAGGTCTGCATGGCTAAAAGGGGAACATCTTTAACAGTCTTTTGCAATCCTTACTGATCGTTAGCCTTGGGAAAGATATGGACTTAAAAGTCATTGCAATAAATGTGCTTTACCATGTAAGCAAGCTAATTTGTGTAAAATTGGTTCAAATTAAAATGTGATAGTCTAACAAGCAAGAAGACTTTTCCCTCTATTTCCCATTCTTCCATTCCTACAACTGAAGAGCAAAACCAATCAACGATGTGTTTTTCTTTTAAAGCATGGTGGTGGACAGATTATACTGCTGAATCTATAACAAGAATGATCTTTAAATTAACAAGCATACTCCTTAGAGCAAGTGAAGAGTCAGGGGGAGAAAAAAGGAATCAGTTCACTCAGCACTGGAAAGAATTTGAAGAATTGGGTAGTTTGCCATAAATTCTGCAGTCCTCTGTTATAGATTCTCTTGATTAATTCACCTCCATATAAAAGAAAAACCACAGGTTTGCAAATAGCAAATCATTCCAAAGATAGGATAGACCCTTTTCCAAGGTTTGAGACATTTGCTGCCAATTAGGTTATTGCATCCTACAGAGTTGAGCTCCTATTAGTTGTTCTACTAAAATGAAAACAGAAATAAATGTAACAGAAATATTATTGTAAAGGAGGAATACAGTGAGAAATTTGATTATCTGAAACTCTGCATCTAACTTTGATCTGTGTTACAGACTATTGCAGCGAGAGAGAATTTGATTTGAAGAAGCAAAATTTTTCATAATTAAAGAAATTGTAAGTCAAGGCAAGAAGTCTGCCATACATGTATACAGGCAGTTTGACATGCAACATTAAGAGAAAATCTTTCCTTAAAATACTTCTGTGAGAAATATGCTTCAATTCTGACATACCCCACATCCTCAAGAAAATCTTTTCCATCTGGGGGACTCTCATCCAAAGGCAACTCCTGTGTTCCTTCCAAGCCCTGAACTTGCTGCATATCATTCAAGGTGCAAAAAGATGCTACTCTCTGATCTGTAAAAAAGTAACATAAGGATACGTCTAAAACTGGACAAAATAAAAGGCTATATTATAGCCATTATCCTGGTTCAGTTAGCGAAATGGATGTAGGCTTCTACATCTCAGCTTTGAAGATAATCAGCAGATATATGCACCAGCTAGTTGGCTTCCCCACACCTGCATCCAAAGGCAACCCCAAAGCAATTTTTCTATGTCTATCATCAGTAAAACGGCTTTGTCTGGACCACTTAATGTTGATATGAATAGTAAATTGGTCTTGATGAAATATGCAGAAAACCATTACAGAATTCAGGGCCACAACCAACAACAGTAATAATTCAGCAAAAAGGTTTGCATTTTTTCCATGGACTTAAAGCCTTCAGATTCCTCAGAAATCTTCATGGCTCATTTCATACTGCTTTACTGTCTCAAGCATTTGCAGAAGCTGATGGTAATCTGCATACTTGAAAACAAAAAAAATCAGACTATTTTTATCAATTGAGTTTTTATTAGAGGTATTACTAAAGCACTCTATTATCTGTATTGAATTTCACTAGAACATAATCTAACAAGCACAGATGCAATTACCTATGGATATACAGTGTGGTTGCCAAAATACATCAGTCACCACATAAGAGAAGTATGCCATGCAGATCATCATTGCACAGGAGTAAATGATGCATTCATTAGGATTTTTTTTTTCTTCTTTAAAAAAAAAAAACAACAACAACCAACCAAAATCCATATTCTGTGGAGATTGATTTAGCTTATTTCTGCCAAACAAAATCCATGTCTATAGGCTTGTATGAATTCTGGCGAGAACATGCCTGCCTTGCCCTTTCTCCCCTTGCTCTACCACCCCACCAGGCCCAAAGCTTGCATTATCATGCAAACGTGCAAACATAGGAAGTATTAAAAAAAGTTTACAAAAGGCAAAAATCATCAATCCCAGACCATCACCTAGAAACGGCGTCTGATGACAGAACGGCCCAAATTCTTCATCTGAGTCAAAACCTGGAATAAGATTTAGAATGGTCCTATAAACAAGACAGTCCATCTCCACTGGAGCAGCTGTGGCCCTTGCTGCAGTGCACACAGTGGGACGTTCCCTGTGCAATTCCTGCTGGCGCTCACTCCCAGCCTTGCCAGACCATGTCTACACAACACCAATATTACAGTAAGCACCAAGTGCCACGCCCCACGTCTCGAATAGCAACACCCAGTATTGTGACACAGCATGGCAACTTGGCAGGCTACATAAGATGACAATCCTTCAAACTCTTAAGGACATAAACAGTGAAGACAGGCTAGATCTCTTCAAATAGGAAGGACAAGTTATACCAAACGAAAATAGGAAATAACTAAAAAGCTCTTTGTTGGTTTTAAAAAATCCCTTCAGCATAGCATAGATCATGGCATAGATCACCAATTCATTCTATAATACAACGAACAAAAGTTGCATTCCTGGTTTTGTCCGGTTTCAAAGACTGCAGCACATTTCTCCTGCTTTTAGCCTTATTTCTGACTACTCAGCAAATATGAACATGACTATTCCATATGTGCTGACAGTAAGGTAAGAATATAATTTTAAATACATAATCAATGATATCATTTGCAGATTTGAAACCTAAGATAAATAGATTTACTTTGTACAGATAAATACAACTTAGTTTCCCAGATCAAACACAGTACATAGCCCAGAAACAAGACAGTGTAAACCAGCAGTCTGAAGTACACAGATAATTGATTTCACTTTCATACTATTAACATTTTCATTACAAAAACTAGTTTTTATAAAGAAAAATAAAGTGTATTTCTAGGTACAATGCTGTAGACCTAGATTCTGCTTCTTACATATAAAAGGGTTCCCTCCTATTCAATCAAAACAAAATATACATCCATGCAGAAGAAAATACATGTAAATCTCAGAACTCTTATTTTTAACTGAGATGTCACTGCCAAACTTTGAAGAGAGTCCACCCACAGAAAAGCATTTGCAAAAAATATATTGGTCTTTATATCAAAAGTTAAATAATTGACTTAGCAAGACCAAAGATGAGACAAAAATCCATGTTTACATTTACAGTAAAAGAGTCATATAGCTCTAGTCACTAATACTTTGAATCTGTATTTTCATTGTTCCAGACCACTAACAGAGGCCAGAAAAAACTCCAGGCAATTTTGATGTACTGGAATCAGAAAAAACTAAAATGAGTATAGTGCATGAAGCCACTCTCTCATTGTTAAGGTAAAGTCCACCCACAAACATATACTGACATATGCATTGAAGCAAAAAGAGTTACACGTGCATGCCCTAGAAATCATCAAATGTTAACTAAATATTGTCATTTTTACTTTTTCTAGCAGTTTAACACACTACTTTGGTTAAAATATTATGTGTCATGCTAAATGATCCACTTCTTTCTCATTTTATTATGTGTAGCATTACATTTAGCTATGAAGATTTTAAATCAAAGTATTAAAATAGCATTAATTATAATAGCACAGATGTTTCTGCAAAGATAAATTTGCATTAAGAAACACTGCATTTTGATTGGCACCAGTAGACATTCATAAAAATCACCTGGAAAAATATCAGGAGCTGAAACCACCAATTTTAATGAACAAGGACGTCAGAAGGACTGTCTTAGGCTTTTAATGCTCACAATATGACTTATCAAACACTAAACAGCTTTTTGAAAGCATAATAAAGTTTTAAATAGAACAAATAGTACAAAGTTCTATTCATAACAATATTCAATATATGTATTTGTGTCAGTTGTCTTTTATAATTACAGTAGCAGGTATGGACATCCAAAAATGCTTCTCTTTTTTGTAACCAAAACATGGAAAATATCTAAAGATATAAAAAGTCATCAGCAACATAACATATATGTTGAATGCCAGTCCTTCTTTCCTAACTTGAAGATCTATTGGAAGGATAACATAAAGAGAGAATTTAAAATAATTCTCTTATTTTCCCTTAGTCTTTTCTGGGATTTCTCCTTTTTCAAATTTGGCTTTCCAACTTATTCTAGAAACCCCCATATCTTTATCTTTACTCAGTTGAGCATCCTTTCTTTCTTTCTTTTTGGTTCTTTAACTTCTTCTTTTTCACCACAACTGTCCTCCCTCTTTTGCCATAGAGTCACATACAGTCCTATCTATTTTTTATTGCTTGTTTCAGGGATGGATACAGTAACATTACAAAGAGTATTTCCATCATGTGAACTGCTCCCTGGTTACATCTCTCTGCATTTCCCAACAAAATAAGAGACGGGATCTGGAATTAGCCTATCCATGTATGACAGAAATGGGAGAATTCCCCTTGCTACTGACTGGACTGATGTTAGCATGCGTGCAAAATATCATCTCTGGAGAAATATCAGAGTCAAAACCATGTATTGCAAAGGAAGGAGTGCAGAGTGCTAAAATAATGGTCCACTGTGCTGCAGCTTATGGGTGCTGATCCTCCACAGAGGCAGCTGAAGCAAAAACCCTTCCCTGATGCAGCTTGTGGAGTTCATGCATGCACAGCTCTCCATTACTCTGTGAAGACCATCTTAAAGATTTTCAGAAGAAGTTTGAAGTAAATATTCAACTTTGCACCAAGTTTCTTGTCAAGCAAATATTCACATGCATATATGTATAATTGATATGCAACACATTCCTTTCCAATGATCTTTTATTACATGCCTATCACTTATTCTTTTTAAAACTACTTTCAAAATGAATGACATAGGATGAAGTTGAATAAGGTTTAAAAATTCCATTCTTTGTAAAAGTTTCTAGTTGCAGCACTATGAATTTAGTCAAAACATTGTATAAATCATCTAACATATGCAAAGATGTCTCTACTGTAGAGTCCTAAACAGAAAATAATTATATTCCTTCATACAAAAATAGATTATTTTTACTACTCAAATTCTTACAATAATTCAAAAAACATCTAATAAATAGCTTCTGTCTTACAACTCAGACCATCAGTTCTTCAGCATTATCTACAGATATATCTAAGTTATTTGCAATTAAAACCCAACAAGTTAATACCCTTCCTCTCTAGGATACAGCACTGTGGGTTGGCTGTATTGCTCTACCTCTCATTCTCAAATTCAAATGTAATTATACTTACATAACACTTACCAAAGTGAAATTATTTTAATCATGATACTAGGTAATAAAAATAATGAAAATCTATTAGTTTTCAAGGAAAGATAAAAATAGAGGAGCATAGCAGGTACAGAATGATCTTTCACTCAGCTGAACTCAACATTTTTATTAGCATTTAAAAATATTCTTCAAGTACAAAGTTACAGAGCTAGTCACTTACTGATGCAAGCCTTTTTTCAGTAGTTTAAGATGTCAGTAACAAATAGTAGGATGTTTCCTGAGCAATCAAACATAGGAATCCATGGGAAGAACTGTCAAGGTTCTCAGTGTCACAGTATTTCCTGCCAGCTACCACAGCCATGCTTGAGTAGTATTGAATAGTAATGAATGCACAGCAGGTCAAGGAATAATACAGTTCTTCAAATTCCTAATCATTGCTGTTGGTTTAGGTTTTCACAATGCCATTTAAATTAGTGTAACAAGCAATTCTGAAAAGCTTTAGTCAAAGTGAACATTAATCACTACTCTGGGAAGGAATCAGGAATCAGAAAACTGATTTCCATGGTTTAGAAAAGTTAAAAAAGATCCAAGTCACTAACTTCACAGGCAGTTTTCACAAAGTTATGACCTGTATCTTATACAACGATGACTGTGGTAACACCATCCTTATTTATAGATTACACTCAGGAACGCAAGCAACACTGGTTAATAAATGTCAGACATTTTAGGACAGCACTAAGAAAACACCCCTCAAACAACAAAACACAAACACTCAAATGCGAAAATTCATATAAACACTCAAACCAACATCTGTTTTCTCTGTTTAGACATTAAGTGTAGGTTTAGCTCTCATCATTATGTGGATGAGATTTTTTCTTGGTTAATCTGGTTCCATAATTTAATAAAGCAAACCCGGTCTATATCCTGCACCCCAAATCCTGCTGCTGGAAAATATACTGTACATTTCTCCTGGTTTTCAAGGGCTTATTAAAACTGAGATGGACCACAACGCCATTTGGATTATATATGACAGTTTATAAACACAACACAACAAACTCTGTGTTACTCCCAGTTTCATTTTAAACATCTAACTTAAATGTTTTGAGCCTCTCTTTCAAAGATCTGATGTTGCAATTGATTACAGAAGAAACTTAGGCACTAAATGGAAGAATTGCATCTAAAATGGATATAGAGAGTATCATAAAGACCCCAAATTTTCAGTGACAATCTCCCACACTGAGAATTGATACTGCCAAAAGAACTAAAGGGCTACAGAGGCAAACACTGGATTTTTGTAATTCAAAATGTGGCTAAACAATATATATTTAAAAAAAAAAAAGTGTACTGAACATTGATCTTTATTCAAATTTTCCTGTTACCTTCAAACGCTCGTGCAGCATCTACCAGGTGAGACCAGTCTAGCCCTGTGGCAGTGTCTGGCAGGGGCATCAGGCCAGGATCATTGAATTTGGCTTTATCAGATAAGGACCCATCTGAGAACCAGAATTCATCTAAACAATAAACACAATAATTAGTCTTCCTATAAAAATTATGTACAATTAATTTTGAAGCTACTGTAATGATCTGTAAAAAATGTATAAGCAAAAAGCCCTTATCTTCATTTCCCTTGTGTTTATCTTTTCCTGTTCAATACTCAGTATGGGTGGAACAATCTCTAAATGTTGGCAAAGTAAGATGGCAAATTTTTAAGGGGTATTTTTTGGGTGCCACTGCACATGGTGTGTTGCTCACATTTTCACATGAACACTGTGTGAGTAGGTAACATCCATTCAAAGCACAGCATATTAAACCTGAGCGCTGAGCCAAAAAGTTGCTAGATACACCAAGTTATATTTATGAAGCAATATGAAAGATATTTACATGCAGAATTTTACTCTGAAACTGAAAATATTCCTGTTCCAGAAGAAATTAAAAAGAAAAAAACTGCTTTTCTTTTAATGCATTTGTAAATTCTAGCCTATATCCAGATTTCCCTTTCATATTGAAAACATTACCCTATTAGTTTAACATCTGCAGCTGTATCTCTGGGGATGCAAGACTTGGATGAGATTTCAGAGTGAGCTGTAACACACTGTAAAAGGTACACAGATCATATATTAAATGAAATATATACACAAACTGTTCAAACAAACCTTTCAATTATGCATACTCTAGAATATACTACAAATACACATTTTAGTAGAGGAGATACTAATTTTCATTATTTTCTTGAATATCTTTACATGTTCCTAATTTGTCCATAATAATCTTCACTCTGATCAATGTGAATATGTTAAAAAGAATACTGAATAGACACTCAGAGTTTCTTAAAACTGATCATAAACCAAAAATATTATTTGCAACATTACATCTTAACCATAAAGCCAGCAGTGGAATATAATAATTTCATCACATAGTATAGTCAGACAAAGAGTATTTTTGCTCCAAACATATCCACTCCAATGAAACAAAAAAGTCAAAAGCGTAATTTTTCATCAAGTATTTCAGGAGGAAATTTCCTGAATTTCACTGGAATCTAGTCATTTCAGTAATTTAAACTGTAATACCTAGGATGAGTATTTTTTCCCAGGAAAAGACCAAACACAAAAAACAATGAAGGAAGGAATGCATTCATACAAATGGAAGATACATTATTGTTTAAGGAAATGGCATGCTGTCATTGTGCTGATATTAATGTCCATTTGACTTAAAGATTCTGACCTAGAAATCCAAAGAGAGTAGGCTGTTACAAAGCATTCCACTGCAGAGATCGAAGCATATGATATGCTCTATTCTTTGCAGAAACCTTGCTTAAAAATAATACAAAATATGAGGAAAAATAAAGTGAAGGGGGCTCAGAATCCTCTGCCAAAAATTAGGACATCCTGCAGAAGAGGTAGAAATTCTGTTTACTGTGGAATTTATCTTGTTCTACACTTTTATGAAAGATGCAGTATTGTTACATTACACTTGGAAGTGGCTTGAGAAAACTGTAGAAATGTCCTCAATACCTACTCTTAGTATGTAAAATGGATGTTATATGAAATGGAAAATATAATATAGACATGTATTCTACTCATATATCTGTACTAAGATTTTATTTTCAGTTCTGTATAAACATACATAAAGCCTTACCTAAGGCTACCTTTGTGCAAATACATTGAAAGCTGAGAGTCAGAGCAGTTTCTGAACTTCTGTATATGACTTGGGAATGGTAAGAAACTTATTTGTGCGAGTACAAATGTTTCATACATCCCTGTTGTGGAAAATAGACAGAATACCTTATTTGAAAGACTGGCAAGCCAGCTTTTGGTTCTAGACCAGCAGGCAGGCCCTAAGGGACAGCCCTTGCTTTTGTGTGATCAGCCTGGAGAGGCTGATTGTGAAACCTGTCAGAAAGAAGCCTGCTCCCAGCGCGATGCTGCCAGCTCTCCAAATTAAAGTGTAGGAGTGATATATTCACCAGTAGTCATCCTTCATTATGCATTGTCTCTTTGAGAACCTCAGTTCACCTTAGGGTGGATCCTACTCAGTCCTGCATAAGCCCTGACAGAGCCTGTCAGAGTAGAGATTTGAATATTGATAGCTCTGAAAATGCAAGTGTTCATGCTGATGGCTGAAAGTGTAAGTGGAATAACTGAACAGGCATGAGTATGCCACCACAGAATAATTCATTTTCAAGACATAAATTGTGTTCTTCTGCAATGGGGGAGCAAAAAGAGGGGGAAGAAGAAAAAGAATAAAAATACCAAATATGAGCTCTAATGATACAGGCCTTTGTGCCTTTGAATTTCAGAGAATATTGTTTGCTTTCCAGGAATGATCTAGGTAAGAAGAATTATTTCTAGCCTCCTGTATTTGCATTTATTCCCTGCTCCTCTTACCTTCCTGTTGCCTTATTCTGTTTGTGTAGGACTGCCACATCAGCAGCTGTTGCCTCATTCCCTTTTTGATTTGTGCAAAGGTGGCAAGTGATTAAGCATGCCTACCTCTGTGTGTCCAGAAGGACATGCCTGATCTAGTAGGCCACTACTTCACTGTGCATTAGGTTGACTTTTGAAGCAACACAATTTCCTTTGAGGAAACATTTTCAGTGTTATCTTCAGATTTAAAGATTATTTTATTTGTTGTACTTCTCTTGGTATAAATTTATTAATCTTGTAGTTTCTGGTCTTTTCAGTTGTGTCAATTCCTACACTTAGGAATTTTATTTCTTTTTATTACTGATGCATAAAAGTATAAAGCATTATCAAGAGTCCCTATTTTCACCAAAATTACGTGGTCAGTTCAGTTTCCAATACACCTCGTGAAACTGGTAGTTATTGGTCCCACATACAGCCATATTCAAAAAGTAACTAGTTATGCAGAAAGAAGATTCACCTGACTTAACCTATTTTACTTCCAAGACAATTATCCTGCTTCAGTTGGAACTGCTACTTTTGTGCAGAGATTGTAGATCATGAAAAAATTATCTGCTACGTACTCCTTGCTTCAAACTAGACATGTCATTTAACAAGTAAATTCTCTCCAAAGCAGCTGCAGGTGAAGAAATATATCAAATCTCACACAAATGTAAATCCCACACTCTGTGGGATGTCTGTTTTTCTTTCCTGCAATCAATAATTATTTCTCTATAGTCTTCCTAAGCAACAGCTTCTGCCTGCTGAACCCTTCCCTTCTTTAATATTGCCTAGGGTTGCCCTGCTTCAAGGATGCCAGCCTGCTCATAGGCTCTCATGCACATGTGCTTCTGATAAGCACTTTTTCCTTCCCTTCTCTTACTGAAGATAGCCTCATGTTCTAATAATGTGAACCCTTCACTGTGTGAGAACAGGTAACACCAAACATGTTCACCTTTGGTTGTGTGAATTAATCCTTTATCAGCTTGCTGACAAATTGATTTCCAAACAGCTACCATTGCACATCACCAATATACAGTGATGCTCCTTCATTTTAACATTGCTTCTTATCAACAAGTTTAGTCTTGGATTGAAGCTAACATGGGTAGTAAGGCAGTTTGAAGATAAGACTTTCATCTATGAACATAGTTGTAGAAACAGTTCCTGCACTTCTGGCAGCCTTTTCCCTATGCCATGTATAACTTTTAGAATTTGTCATTATATCACTGTAAAATATTTCCTTCCTCCTCACTGCAACTATCCTGCACTCTGCTTCTTTCCTCACAGCACAGATACATCCTGCCAGTTTATAAGTTTAGGGCATTTTCTTTCTCCTCTCTTTTTGTGTTTCATGATAGAATGGACCATGGTGACTGATATGTAAATCAGATTGTCTCCACGTGTCTCCCTGGGTTCCCCAATTAAGTTATTACACTAGTTCAGTATCAGTGGTTCTCATTGTTTTAATTCTTTCCCACTCATTCACCTGCCATGAATTTGCAAGAAGGGCATAGATTTGTACCTCAAACTGCATTTAGAATCACTCAGTATGAACAGCACCATCTCAGTCAGAGAATCCTTAGTGTCCCCAAGGTAAAGTTCCAGAGTTCTTACACAAATTCTCCCTTCTTGTTTAAGTTAAAAATTAGATAAAATTAAATGAATATTTCTACATTTGTGTACTGTTTGAAATCAACAGCACTGGATTGTCAGACTTGGCAATTCAGGCTTTACTGAAAGCAACTCTTTTTCATGTCACTTCCCTTGTGATAAAAAAATAATTAAAAAGTCCTATAGCTTTACTTTTCCCATCATCTTCTTACAGCCAGAGGAAGTTTCTGTTTCTTTATTTGTGTGGTCATTTTGTCTCATAATTTTGATTTCTCAGTCAGCTGAAAGCCTTCAGGGCCACCTATTACTCTTTGCTTTTGCTGCTGCCTTGCTTACGTATTAATCACACTTTTTTCCTTGCTAGAGGGGTCTCATGAGATTTGGTGCTGCCACAGTATTTCATGCTGAATAATGTGCAAGAATATACCTTTCTAAAATTGATTTCAGCCAAAATCATGCTATTTCCACTGATATCTATAAGCATTAAAAATCAGTAAAATTAAAATGCTTTGAGATCATACACACAAAAGACATTACTATGACAGGATATGAATCCTGATATCTGAAACTACAACCTTATGTTAAAACTATAAATGAAAAAGAAACCTCTCACATCACTGATGTAGAATACAAATACCTACTAGTCACTGACTACATAAAACCTTTCTAAAAAGAGACAAAGTTAGTTTCTCATATGGAGATACTGACGAACTTTATTTTTGAAACATTGGTGGGCAAGCCATGATGTGGTTTTTTTCCGAAGTAATTTCAGATAACCAATTAAATCATCCCTGAAACAAACACCACCAAATATTCTATATAGCTGGCATTGATAAGCACTTCTAAAATACAGAACCAGAAAATAGAGGTTGCATATGAAAACAGCACAAATTGTCTTGGATCAGTTTTTGACTGACAGGATATTGATTTCATGGGGTTTTTTTCTAGTTATATATATGCATATATATATAGCTTTCTGAATCTAAGAAGCAGCAAGAATGAAATATTAGGTGTCTAAGACAGAACTAATACAAAATCCACTAAACTATCACTGCTGGAGGAGCAGCATAAAGCTTCAATGTACACAGTTAATTGCCTTGTGCCAATCTCCTGAAGAAAATCAAGCTGAAGGTTTGATCTCATGGCATATTTACACACACAAGAAATGGCTCTAAAAAACAAGGCCTTACATAGAAAAAAAAAAAATACAATCAGGATGCCTGTGTACTATACAGCTCCCTCATAGACTAAAAAAATCTACTGAATTAATTTCCAGTGAAAGAAAATGGATCTCCACTTGCTATCCATACAAGAATAGGATCCTCTCAGATCATGCATTCCATTCTGAGGCAGGAATTTGGCACTCGTCTGAGATACCAATTTAAAATTAACCATTGGTTAGTGACCAAAACTTGGTCTCATGGTTGAGGCCACTCTAACTAGAAAAGTGTTTTGTATATAAAGCTTATTTCTCAAAGCTAGGAGACGACTGCTAGTTCCTGAAGGACATGATGAATGACAGAGCACTTTCTGTTGCTACTTCTTTTAAATAATCTGGCTGCATTCTCCCTGGACATGGGCCTAAAATGTCCTTAATGCTTTCAAGAAATTCACCTACAGCTTCTTAACTATGGACTTCAGCGTCCATTTTATAAATTGCAGACAGCTGTGATACAAAATTAGAGTAGCTAAAGAAAATACTTTTTTTTCCAGATTGCTTGTCAACTCCAGGTATCCACTATATGTCAGCCTAAACTAACTGAGAAGCATATAAATTCAGCATTTTTTAAAAAAGAATTCACTCTCATTAAGTAAAAAAAAAAATAAATAGGCATTTAACTTAAATATACATATCTGTCTCTGTAGATTTGGGCTTTACATTCAATTTTTTTTTTTTTAATTACTACAAACTTCATAGCTCATCCTGGAATTATTGCAAGCTAAGCAGATAATAAAAAATTCACAAGTAAAAAAACACATTCATAAAATAGTTTTAACTTAGCACCCCAGACCACTCTTCTGCTGCCATTAAAACTGAAATGTCATTTGTAAAGGTTTTACTAATGCGTTAAAAAAAAGTACCAGCAAATTCAATTTGGAAATAGAAGTCAAAGTCAACATTTATTGCACATTTCCTTTTAAAATGTTACTAAAAGGATTATCTAAACAAATATATTTGTGGATATATATTTCAAATATATTTGTGAATATTTCAACAATTTTAATGCACATAAAATTAAAAAAAAAATCACCAAACAACAAAAAACAGGCCAGCTTGGCTTAATTAGGTCACCACTGGAAAATAAAATAACTAAAATTATCTTCAGACAAAGGTTTTTTACCTATCAGTGGTCTCATGAAAATTCTTTGAGAAGTAAAGTCAATGTTGTCTCCAAACATGATAAATATGAATTGAAATAATGGCAAGCATGAGCATTTACCACTGACCAAATATGTTTTACTAGGGTAGCTAGGGCAGTGACTTGACATTTCTTAATTTCACTTTAAAAGTAAAATCTCACTTAATACTTGGTGATTCTTTTTAGTTTACTACAAAGATTCCAAACTCAGCAACAACAGTGACAATGACTTACTTCTCAGATTTCCCATTCCAGGAGTCAGGCTCATTCTGGGCGGCAGCGTGCTGTGGTACGGTGGAGTGGTGCTGAACAAGATGTCATTTGGCAAGGCCTGGTCTATCATGGAGCTTCGAGAACTGGCATAGGAAGATCCCCTTCGATTGCTACATATGCTTTCATCAGAGAGGGTGCGGTACAGCGTCCTCCGTGGGGAAAGGTTTCCATAAAATGAAAACTAAAGATAAAAACAGGAACATGTATTGCTGGTTGAAGTGATTCATACAATCATAGCCTCATCATCAGTTCTTGGGAGTGTTTTTCTGGACAGGCACTCTGGAATTCTTGAACCACTACAGAAGACAAGAGATTTCTTCTGCCATATCAGATCTACTGAGGCCTCAAAAGTGTTACTGAATTAAATATTCAGATTTCCTCTCAATATTTTGGAACATATCACCCTGGATTAATCAGATACCGTGCAGTTTTAGCAACAATGAAATGTTAAATGAAAACTTCACAGCCTTATGAGAGCAACATTTTACAGAAGTGTATATAAGGTTACCAACTCTGGCAAACATGTATGCAAGACTATACACAGAACTGTTTGATTTTAATTTGAAATGACCATGCTTTACTGTTAAACATTCTGAACTGATATATGCTGCCACATAATTCATTGGATGATAAAAATTACTTGAGACTCTGCATCTCTCTGGATATCACATAACAGGCTTAGAAAAGAGGGTAACAGGGATCAGTGAAAACTGCTTACGCATTTCAAAAAATTACTTCGACCACAACTGAAATAGCTACAGTAAAACAAGATGCTCCTGTATTGTAAAGCTGGACCATTCCACTTAGTAATTTCTCATCAGTGCAAACAGTTTTCAGTGCATCTACAAAGCACAGTTAATGCCTTAATTATTTTGTCCTGCATACAAGAGTTACATGTTTCTTTGTAATTAATTGTGCGTTCCATGTTCCCTATGCAGAACAAATGCTTAAGAGAAATAGCTTTTGCAAACACTGAATATAGCGTAGAACCTCACATATTCAGGAAATTAATTTCTGACTTCACTGTCAAAGGTAACTGGCTCACCAATATCAAGGTACTACCCTGCATGTAGGCACAGCCACTGACTGTACACTGCCAGCTCCCAGTGGCTGGGGCTCCCAGTGGGTCAGGGCCCATGGTCTCACTTCCTTAACTTTTGTTTAGGTGCCTTGGAGAGGAAGGGGATAGCAGTCATTTATCTCAGCCACACCTCCCCTCTCTTTCTTGATTCTTATTTAAGCAGCCAGAAACACTGGCAGTTCTTGGAATCTTCACAAAACCCCTGCAATTATTGTATCAATCATAAATCATAAAAACCTCTAGGACCTGGCCCACAAAAATTCAAGCATATATAATGCACACTTAACATACCTCATATTATAAAACATATATGAGCTGAATTTTAAATTCAACTCTGCACTTAAAAGTTTCCCATATGTTACTTTTTTTAAGACACGATGATTATGCTATTTAGCATACTGTATAAACACAGCGGGTTAAGAGAGCATTGACTTAATATGGAAGTGTGACAAATATCTCAAGTAATTTAATTCTTTGTTCTTTATTCCACATTAAGCATAGCATTCAGAACCATTTACTTTGGGGAGCAGCAAATTTTAAGATCACTATCCACTTACTGTGAGCTATTAAGCATTACCAACTGTCTTCATACTCTAAAGATTAGATCCAGGCTCTCCAGTAGCACTGACAATTGTGCCTTCTGAGAAGCTGCCACTGATACCTACATGAAGCTGACTTGGATTTCCAGCAGAATTGTTAGTACTATTACAGGGCAGAGGAAAGTGGGCTTCATGTGTTTTAATATCACACAAGATGTACAAATTTAGGCCTCCTTCCTTGAAAATGTCACTTTTAACCTTCCAAATTATAATGAAGTTGCTCAACCTACACCCACCTCTGGTCAAGCTAAGCAAAGACATACTTAAATTAATACTGGATTTTATAGATAATTATCAAACTAACATTTCCCATTCTTGCGGAAAATGATATTTTGGGACTTATGGTCATCCCCATACAATAAACTTAGCTTGTACAAAACAATATTGCACTCTGTGTAGCAATTTTGGGCATACCAGAAACCCATTTCTAAGGTTACTGAAAGACTGAAACACATAGAGCCAAAGAATGTAGCCAACCTTTCTTCTCCCTTCCTCCATAGAGAGGCTGTCTGGCAGCATCAACTTCAGAAAATCTTCTTTGGACAAGACTTGCTGGCTTTCAACAATAGCATTCCTGACAGAAGTTTGGAGTGGACTCGATGCAGACACAGCATCAATATCATCATACACTCTGTTGAGAAAATGGATGTTTTTAGCAAGAAATTGGATTTGAAGACTGCAATCATTTTCTGTCAAAGTGAAAATTGTTAGAATTATCTCCTGACACAGCACACTGTTTAGAATTTTTTTTTTTATCACTTTACCTTTATGAAATTGTTTGTGTGTACAAAATGAAATTCTTAAACCACTGAGAAATGGAGTTTAGGAATACTAAAGAACAATTTAAAAAAGCATAATCCTTATTTCTCCTATCACGCCTCTCTTTTTTTTAAACACCACACTTCTCTATCAATACAAAAGTTATATTTATTTCAACATTTTCAAAGGTCCATCATTAAATAATTTAACTTTTACTTCCATAGCAAATGTAAAAAAATCAATATTTTATAGTACAATATTGCATCCAGCTTCACAATCTGGTAAAGTTACTATGGTCATCACAGCAATGTTTGGAAGTGCATTGGCAATCAATTGCCCAGTTTAAGTATATTTTATAATCAGCAATTTCATAAAGCTATTTAGATAAACAGGTGTCTTCTTTAATTATCAGTACATAAGAATCTAGTTACAGTGAACAAAAGACTGTCAAACTGAATTATTAACTTTCAGCTCCTTCCAGTGAGAGAGACAGGACTTTAACAGGTTTGCTCTGAGAATGCAATGGAATGAACTGGAGACTCCAACTCACAGAGAACACACACTGGAAGCCATTGCTCTGCCAAGTGCAGCCTCATCAGTGACTGTCTTCAGTACAGAGAAAATAAGCTTTGCTATGGTAAAGTGTAATTCTCAGTGAATTATAAGCTACAGTGGCACAATATTCAGCAATTGACCTGATATTCATCATCACTGCTAATTAGAGATGCTATTTTATTTCAATATAATTATCCTCAGAGAGATATTTCCTCACTGTGATATAGAGAGTTTTCCTAGAAAGAAAGAGGTGAGGCAATACTGTATGCCACAGAAAAATCTGAAAATATTTTTTTATATAGGAAGTGTTGTCATATTAAATTCATAGTTCATTAACAGAACTATATTTCGAAGATAATTTTCTAAATTGCCATTGTTTCAGTCTAAATACCCAGATTCATGATGCAATTTTATTTTAAGGCTGCCATTCAAAACAAGGAAGCATTGTTTCAGTAGTTCATTGATTTCAAAATAAAAAAAAACCTGTGGGAAACACTGAGGATAGTCCACTATAATTTAAATACTACTATGACCAAACAATTTATGTAATTAAAACATTGTGGGGGAGAAACAAAATCACCTCTATGTTAACCAGGACAGGAGGGTAGTAACCCCTTCTACTTTTGAAAATTAGGAATTTAAGAGCTTTACTTCAGATTCATATTTCATAGCATATATATTCTAGCATATATTTTTAAATAATACTCTTGCCATAAATACACACACATATCCAAAATTTGGTATTAGATAAAAATAACCCGTTCCCATTAAACAAAGAATAATCCAAATTAAACATTTGAAAATGTTACATCTGGTACTACATGCCATTTGGTCAATTTATTGAGATAGACAGTGGCTGGCTATAGTTTATTGAGACACAGCACCAAAAAAAGAAAGCAAGGACATTATCCACTACAATGATTTTGAAGCCAGCAGGAATTTCAAGGTAAACTTCAAACAGCAGATCCAAACATTACTTTTTACGGATACACCACTGTGAAAATATTATCTCTCTACATTTGAGATACTGCATGTTTTCCTTTGAGTTCAAGCCTTTTTCTTCCACCTAAGACAACACATTTCTCATGAACTATTCCAGTTTTAAGCTTCATTAGACACATAAAATTACAGAAAAAAAACCCCTAAACATTTAAAGGCAAATCAGAATCTGTAATTTTTTTCTGTCCTATTTTAAAATTGATTTTCACTACCCTTCTTCCCCCAACAAAATAAAACAGAGTGCTTACTCATGACATTCTGAAACTTCAGATTCTTCAGGTGTAGGACTTCCTTCTGATTTTTTCCATCCAATGACATATTTACTCACTGCTCCTTGTCTGTGGTAGGATTTTGAAATCGAACCAGACATCTGCTGACTACTATTCTGTGACACTATATAAACTTTGGAGGTATCTAGGGAGCCACTCTTTTTAGAGCAGTGCGTTGATGGGCTTCCTGAATGATGTGACCCACTGGAAAAGTGAACAAAACACACAAAAGGAAAAATTAAACATGCTATGCAACAACAAATCAGAAACACTTCGCCTGGTATGCAGCAATAATTACCACAGTTAAGTTTTGCTGAAGGTTAAAATCAATGAAGCAAAATTGGCACAATAATTTTCTAAACACCAACTCTATACGCGTTAAAGCTCTTTGAGAACAGAATTGTGATGAGTTTCAAGAGCAAACAATGCATGGAATTCAGCTTGCTGAAATGCCAATGCAAACTGATGTGAATCAAAACTAAAAGCCTAAATTACATATATATATATATATATATATACTCAATTTGTCTGTGCAATTTTAAGTAAATATGTACACACACATTTACATAAAGAACTACATAGGGAATTACTCAAATATCTCCCTAATCATAAAACCTATGTACTTTTCCATTTCACAATAATTTTTCCAATTGATGCAAGATTAGCCTGTGCCTTTCAATCAGACATACTAATATTAAATTACCCGCAAATTTAACAGAAATAAATTTCAGTTCAACAAGACAGTCCTCTGTATAATTTTAACAGACTCTTTTATTATTAATAATAGCAGTAGTAGGCACGAAGACATACTTTAAATGAAGACTCTAAAGCCTATTTCAAATAAATTAAAGCAAACACTTCCTTGAAGAATAAATTTCTTCAAAATAACCATACAATACAAATTCACTCATGTCAAGCATATAAGGAAACCAGTATAGAAGGGATTATTTGGTTATTTTCTTGTACTGATGGACACTGAAAACAGGAAAATCAGAGGGAAATAAGAACAAACAATTTCTTCTATCCTTTACAGAGTAAAAACCTTAACACATAGACCAAAGCTTCAATTTCAAAGTCACCATAAAATGGGAACTGAAAGATAAAGGCAACCAGCTATAAAAGTGTACTTTCAACAAGATATACAACAGATGTACCATGTACACGTTTCACTGGTAACAAAAAAAAAAAGCTGAAAATCAATCATAAATGCCGTTCAACAAGCAAAACTGCAAAGCATACACCAGAATAATGTAAATTAGGGGGGATGGTATGCAATGCATTTTCTCTATATGCGAAAATTGTCCATCATAAATTTTTCTGATCTCCCTCAGCAAACCAAAAGTATATGAAATAAGTTCTAGGTGCAAATGTCTCTTTTACTTAGGTATGTTTCCCAGTTTTAAAAACCTAAGCAATTTGCACAGGTCATCTATAAGGCCTCCATAAGATCTGGGAGGAGGTCTGGCTATGCTTTCCAGGCAGACTCATCAAAAATTACTTGAAAACTGCTCATACAGGCATTTAAATACAACAAAAACATCAAAATATTTTTAAGTTCAGTTTCAAAGAAGGGTAAATAGAATAAAACCAACATAAAAGTTATCTGTATGTTAACCTATAAGTCCCTAGTTTGTAAGAAACACATACCTGGAATGAGAGGAGATTTCACTCAGGTCTCCCATGCTGCCCTCGGCCGTATGGCTGGTGGAGATAGCAGAGGCATAGCTATGGACAGCGTAGATCTTTGCTGGATCATCGTCTGGCCCCGGAGCCTCCGAAGGCTCCGTCCACTGCTCCGTGTGGCAGTGCACCCCAGCCCTGCTGCCAGCCAGGTGCAGAGGGGCCAGCAGCGGAGCCGGCATGCAGGGAGCCGTATCGATCCCGCTGTCCGTAGAAGCCCCCTTTATATACGTTAATCCGAGCAGCTCGGGGTCCATCAGGTCTCCAGAACCAAAGTGCTTCTCATCACTGTTGCTGGATGTATTGCTGGATAAGGTGTTGCTGCTGGAGTGGCTTGAACAGCTTTTGTCCCCAATCTTAACAACAAGAAAACAAACCAAAAGACATCCCCCTCAAATTAAATAGTAAGAGATCTATTTTCATATAAATTACTGCATTTGTGCCATTCAAAGACCATTTCATTATTTTTTTTACAGTATGCTATCATATAACTGCAAAGTATGAAAAGAGCCAATTATACCACCAGTTTCTGTGAAATGAATTGCACAGCTGGCTAGACACATTAAAGGTTGATGTCACTGCAAATAAAAAGGCTCTAGTTCCATCTTCTATCGCAAATCTTAAAATCAGAATTGAATTTTCTGATTATAGGACCTGCTTAGCAGCCATAAAATTGCATTTCTGAACAGTTAAAATAAGTATTTGTTAAAGCTAGAGGCCTTGGTTATCATTTGTTTAAACAAGCTCTACTGCAAATCTGAAAAACACCAAGGACTGAATTATTGTTGGCTTTTTCTCAGTGTGGCTGAAATATGCAGCTCATTGGATTAAATCCAATTGGATGTGTGGCTAGTTAAATTGAAGCCAATTGTGTGTGTACCAAATGAAAGTAACTTAAGTCATAAGGCCCTAAACTAAGCATGGCTATTGAAGTGGAATAATTACATCAGACTTTTGTGCCAATAAAGTCCAGGGGTTTTCTTTACCTTTAAAAATAAATTTTATAGAAAGTTGGAGTAACTTATGTCTGTGACAGTAGCCAGAAAAAAGGCAGATGGACTTCTGCTAGGGCAAATGGACTTCCATTAGGTAGGCTATAAATGGGAAGGTGACTAACTTTTTCATGAGATCCCTCTCCTATCAGATGCTAGGTGATGCTGTTGCTCACACATAAAATGTAAATTCGCAAACAGCATAAAGACTCCTATCCATATAGCAAATTTTCCAGGTAACAAACATTATGTACTTTCCATCACTAGGCTGTTGAGGATTTTGCCATTACCGAAGACAAGCTACTAAACAAGGTAGACTAGAAAATCTGTTCAGAATTCCCAACACACAAGTTACATTTTTATAGTGCTTATTGATAATTACACTCCATAGGTATTTCACATAAGATGAAAAGCAGTATGCTAAATATAATTTTATTTTCTTTTAAAGGGTAATTAAATACTGCACAGATTAAACAAGCCAATATAAATGAAGATGTAAACTCACAGCTGAGTGGAGACTATACTAGTTTTATCTCCTCAATGCCCCAGACCCAAGCCCTCTTGGAATTCTGAGTTTGTAAACACAGATTAAGTATACTTGATTCAACCCACATCTGGGTGAGCATAATATTTGCCTCCCAAAATACACAGCGGTCTTCATAAATTACTAAAATGTACTTTTAAGATTTATTTCTGTAAGTCCAGAGTAGATTTTTGTTGTTGCTATTTTGGAGTTTGTTTGGTTTTAGAGTTCTGAATTACATCCAAGGAAAAGACTTACATGTGAAAGTTTGTTTGGCGACTCCTTGCCACTGCCTTCTTTCTGTAAAGCTCGGTCTTTGTAGGAGCTCAGGACTTTGGTTGATGGTGCATGCCACTTGGCTTCTGCCAAAAACAATGGAGAAAGGCACACGACTCAGCACAAGTTTCAAACCTGCACACTCTGCAATCAGACACAGGTATCTGCACAGATGTCATAGCAGTCCCCGCTTTCACTGTCACATCACGTGCTCTCAGTGAGTCCAACCTCCACATGGGGAGGTGGCTGCATTTCAACAGGCACTGCATTGCAAAGAACATGCACTTGAAAGATACAGTGGGTTTTATTACCAGAATGTCTAGTTCCTTCCAAAGTTTCCTCTCGTTCTCTGCCTCCTTCACACTCCAGTGAGCCTGAACCTTGGTGATGTTCATGGAGTAAAGGGGACTGGCATCTTTTAATGTAAGCAGAAAATTAAGCTGTTAAGGCTTTTATCCTGTAAGATTAATTACATTATGAACTACACCAATTTTTACTCTTAAAATCAAGTATTTTGTGACTTTTAAAAATAATCATCATTCCCAAACATTTCCAAAGTCTGCACAGAAATATTTACATGCAATTTTTTAAACAACACACTGTTAAATTTTAAGTGTGAGCATGCCAAGAAGACACTTAACTTTAAGAAGAAATGTATTATTGGAGCTATATACTCAAAGGCTTTTGCAATGAAGAACCATGGTAGTAATATAGGTTTAACCTCTTTGTGATCTAAGCCCCACAGAAAGTAATCATAGTTTTGCAGGGTTTCACACTGAGAATGTGTAAGTGTGTACCAGATCCACTGCTTTCTATTATACTGCAAAAGTTTAAACATTTCACAAAGCAACAAACTAAAACCTAAATTGTTATTAGAAATAACTGTTCTGGAAAAAAATGACACAAGATGCATTTTGATGAGTTGACTGTCAAAAAAAAAAAAAAAAAAAAGAGCTACAGTTCTATTTAGCTGCCAGAGATTTCACTGAGTTATGTGAAATTCCTTGAAGAGTCTACAAGATACTGCATATATATCTGCTACATGGAATATCTTATCCACAATCAATCATGCCAAAGCATTAATAAGCTTCAAATAGTCAAGATGATGCTTTCAATATTCACTTTTTTTTTTTTTTTTTTTTTTCCTGAAAAGTAGCTTCTGAAAGCCACTTGGCAAGTCTGGAATGCTTTTATATTACTCTGTTATAGATACTGCCATAGCTCAACATTTTGTAACAGGAGTGTTTTCAGCAACTGTACATACACAACAAAGTCATAAATTTAAAGCAGTTTAGAACAGATCTCTCAAATAATATTCTTACAACACGAGTTATATTGGGGTGGTATTTTATATATAGATATACTGAAATTTCAGTACCAAGGGATTAATAGGGATGCAAAAGGACCATCTATGCACAGCCTTTTAGGAAGAAGAGACTGAAATTCTTACTATTTGAAGACACATACTAGGGAATGGGTGTCACTGAAACAAACATAGGAAACAAAACCTTTGAAGACCATAGAGATTTTTTTTTTTAGTCAAACACCTTCTTTCTGAAGCAGGAGGGGGAAGTATTATTATTTTATTCTAGTTTTATACTAGCTGATTTCTGGCCTTTTACTGGGAAAATAAACCTAAGAACCATTTCTCATTTATCTGAATATAAAAATATGATCCTAAAGAGTTAAAGTAGGATGACTTTAAAATTACAGTTGCATGCATGTTACATCAAAGATCAGTAAACCTGTACATCCTAAAAGATACTAACAGTGTTTGGAAAAAAACTCTAGAAGTCCCATACAAATTTTGCTTAAGAAATAAGATGCATGGGAGCACTTTCAAGATTTAAATTTAAAAAATTTAAAATCACCAATACCCGTCATATCCCACTTGCTGTCTCCAGTGGCTGCTCCCGCTGGGTCCTGGGTCACTGGATGAGGACTGGTTGCTTGGAGAACTTCTGTAATGTTGATTTTAGAGTCATTAACAGTGCACTGAGGTATTTGTGGGGTTTCAGATTTGAACTGGGCTGTGCTTCTTTTATCAAACACATTCATTTTCATAAATAATACAGATGAAGTATGAACAATTAGTTACATCCATCTGGGAAATATAAAAGGTTAATCTCAATTTCATAAAACTTTAACAAGAAGTTTAAAAGTATAGTATTTATTCACAAATAAAATATTTCCAACTGAATATATAAAAAGGCACAAAAAGAGAAAGACTAAGTGCCAAATCCTATTTTCACTAGATCTGGCTTTAGTTCTGAGTAAGTGGGATTACTCAGGAGTCAGAGCAGCTGGATTAGGTCTCTAAATTCATGTGTGGGAAGCTCTCATAGTGGATCAGAAATGATTGTTAGTTTCTTGATACTTATTCCAATTTTAAAGCTAGTAAAATTGGAAGATACTTCTAAAATTTTTATTTTATTAATCCTTTGACATAGAAAAGCAACAAGAAAAAAATTTCAAGGGTATTATTTTGTACTTAATTATTTACACTTTTAAGCCTCATGTCTTAACAATGTCTCTAAGCAGTTTTGTTAGATTTCCAGACAGCTGAAATTTAATGCTTAAATTTGGATCTGATCACTTCCTTCACTTCTGTGCACTTCATTCCATAACTGCAACACAATTTCCTTCAATTATCTTGACATCATCTTGAATTCAATTCCCTGTGTTTATCTTTTTTTCTTTTCTCTCCCCCCTTTTCTTTTTCATGTAGGAATGGATGCATGTACTCAGGGAGGAAATGAAGAGGTGTGATTTTCTTTATGCAAAACACTTTCCCAAGAACATGACCTTTTCATAAGCAACATTACTGTTCAGCTTGAGTATTTTAAAGATAGTAGCTATTATATTTTGTTTTTTAAAGACATTAGGTGTTACATTTTGTCTAATAACCAATGTACAATAAATAATGTAGTACCTTATTTTTCAGCATGTCTTTCCCTGAGAAGTACTGACAGGACTGAACCTCTCTCAATTAAGTAAAGTAGTCAATAGGCTACAGCTTAATTCAGTTCCATGAACTTGTAATTACTGCCAACAATTATGCATTTTGAGCACAGATTAGGTGACCCAGCATTAAGGAATGGATATATTATGATCCCATGTGTTTCTACCCTCCAGGCTGATAGTTAGGACATGGTCCTCAAAGTCAGGATATTGCTTTGTGCTGTTCCTGCCATTTGCTGGACAAGTGTGAAGGCCTTAGCCTAGTAAACAATGAGTGGCCACTAAAGGAGAACCACAGAAATCCCATCAATGACTGCCTCACACAATTCCTTCACACAAAAATTCCAACCATCTGCTCTCAGGAATGGATTCCAGACTCCAGGTGATAGGATGCACTGCCTGCAAATGTGACTCAGGGACAAAAGCATGTGGAGACTTGGTGCAAAAATCAGAAGAGTGAGTCTGCCTAAAGATTCACTTAGGCACATGCTATGAGTAGCTGTCACAGAATTAGCCACTTTGTGAAAACAGGAGTAGAACTTAAGGATAACCTTGTATTTCTAAGTGACTAAGTAGAGGAAATTCCTTGATCACACCAAAATAGTTGGATTGCCTTTTCAAACACTTAATTCTCAGGAACTGTATTAGGAGCATAAGCATTCAGCTCTCAGTCTCTAATTTCCCTCCAGAGACTAGGCACCTAAGTATTATATGTCATTATAGTAGTTAGATTTTTGCTGCTTAAGTTTCTTACTATATCAGTCCACATTTCTTCTGCTTCTTCCTCTTTTGATTTCTAACTTTTATTGCTGACTTCACCCTTAGCTCATTTTCAGATCGGCAGTTAAATCTTCCCTGTTTTATCAACCTGCTTCTCCCTGCTTGCACTCTTAAACAGATACTGGGTATTTGACCCTCTAAAATCTCTTCATCATTTTCCTAGCCTGAGTCTACACTTTCACCCTTGCAAGACTACTTGTAAGTACTAATCCACCTTAATTCAAACTCTTCTGCTTTAAGGTCATCTCTCTGCCAAATCATCAACAATGCCTCTTCCCATGTGGAAAGACCTTGCCAATTAGGTACTTTTCTGTTTCAAGATCTACATGCCAGAATCCACAATTTTCCTGTTTTTTCATTATTTATACTCTGTATCATGTCTTTCCCAGAATAGCACTTCTGCACTGCACATGTTGTGTTTAAGTGACACAGAAATTTCTTCATGATAAGAGTAGACTCAGTCTAAGCATTTTTTCACATGCTTTGCTGAGTGTTATGAGAAGTGCAGCTTATGTTTGTGAAGTCTTTTTGGAATTGAGTAGCATGTCAGAAAGCTTTATTTTTTTTCTGTATCAGCATACAGTATGCTTAATAAAGCTTCATAAATGCTGAAGTATTTCTAGACATTTGATATAGTGTCTCCTTATGTTAGATGTTATTGAGAATTTAATTAACAAGGTATTAGGTAAAGATTAAATTCTATAATGGTACTTAAATGCTTACAGAAATGAACCTCTCAATTTTTCAGGGGGTAGAGATGGGGGTAGGGGAGAAGGAGAACACAAATTATCAAACAGTCATAACTGGGAGTCATCCTTCCCCAGGCAATGAATGTGACTTATTTTCAAATATATGCTACTATTACTTGTGTACGTTTCCATGTAAAACGTCATTAATTCTTTTCTACTAAATAAGATAGTCAATATACTGGTAGTGGCATTTAATAATTTCATCTAGAATTATTTTAAACCCATTTAAGACCAGTATTTCAGATTTTTGTATCACTCAGTTATTTGCAACATGCAGTAATTATTTCCTTGGAAATTAAAACTATATCATCCAATAAAGGCATCAGCCAAAATAATTATAAACAATAAAGGACAGAGTTCTGCTCAAGACATATGTTTTTTCTAAATAATTCAAAGGTCAAATGTATTTGCAAATTTTTATCTTTAAAAACAAAGTTCCATTTTATGAAGAATTATGATTAAATTAGAACAGAGCTAACATTTAAGAACACCATCCCATCATCTAAGAGGTGTTACATATTCAAATCCCAAGCTCTGCTTTGTTTAATTAAAGGCAAAGCAAAGCATAAGGGCTGGTAATGAGTTACAGAACCCTTTGAAACTACGCCAATACCTTGGTAACGAGATTAGATAATTAATTTTTAAAGGAATGAGTTCATTTTATTTACACTCATTATTTGTTTAAATATTCTTCCAAAAGGTGGGGAACAGGACATTATTAAGATCCAAAAATTATAAGGCAGTCTCCCACTTCATATTTTGGGACTAAAGGGAAAGGTCAGCTGTCCTCAGCAGTAGGATCCTCAGCCTACATACCAAAAGTCACTTGTTTCAAGCAGACTGGTCCAGTGAATGCTACTTAATACAACTTCAGAATTAAAATGACTGTCAAAACTCAATAAAACAAGGTTTAAAAAACAAGACACCAACGTTCTAGAAAGCAGAGATTTCAGCAGTAATACACATTGGGAAGGTGACAGGCATTAAGCAGAGAGTGTATTACCTTGCACCATCTGGCAGTTTCCTATCAAAGGAAGTGCTACGAGGAATGGCTGTCTGAGCCTGCTGGAGAAGCTGCTGGCACTGCAGTCTGTCAGATGTTCCTAGGATTGGAGAGGCACGAGAGAGAGGCTGCCCAGCGGGAGTCGGCACCCGATGCCAAGTGGTATTCCTTCTGAAAGGGGTTTTATACTCACATGGGGTGCCTTCACTGTCAAGTTTGTATTCCACCATGGGTATACGACAAAGTTCTGAACAACCCCTGTGGGACAAATAAAAATGCTCATCAGTCTCACAGGAGGGAACACAGAGAAATCTTGCATTCACAGTCAGAAATATATAATTTTTTTGATTTCAGGTGCCCAAAGGTGTTCATACACCATTGTACTTTAAACACTTCAAAACTGTCATGCCAAGCAGGTAGAAAACATAAAAGATTTGCTGTCATGCACTCAAAGATCTTTGAACTATCTTCTCGTCCTTCAAAATGGGGAACATATCAAACTTTTACAAACTAATCGCAGCTTGAATTTTACATAATAAAAACTTCTAGAGACAAGGCACTTAGAAGTCATGAAGCATAAAGTTTTTGTAAAACAGCATTGATTTGTTTAAATTTCAGAAATAGGTTTGTTGCTTTGCAGCAAACAAATTATTTCTTGGGGGGTTGAGAACTCTTCTTTAGGATCCAATCTTGTCCCCACCAAATGACAGAGTGCATAGACTACAATGCAAGTGATTAATTGGCACCCAAATATTTTTCAGTGTATTTTCAAAGTGTAGTTTTTAATGTCTCTTTTCCCAGGGATTTGTAAACCTGGATGATACATGGGGAAGTAGAAGGAAGAGACAGATCAGAGATAGTCTGGCTTACCACCTCTGCCTGAAGTTTACAGTGTGGTTAAATACTAACAGTATTCACAGACAGTGTAAACCCAGGTAAAAGTACTGGTATTGTTCCATAAAAGATCAGTGTGCCTATGGGATATTTGCTGAAGACTCAGAATGCATTCAATAATTAAGTGTTACTGTTTCAAAAATTAGTTAATAGAAGCTTCACACACCCTTTAAGTCAACCCTGGTTATCACTGGAGATGTTTGATATTCTCAATATTCCATCTCCATTATTTTTCTGATAGGCAGTGCATAGTAAATCAATATCTATGAAGACAACTCCCTAAATACTTCCAAAGGAATACATTAAGTATGAAATAGTGAAAATTTGCTCCTTTGTCTCAACTACAATTCTGCTCCATTCCTTAGCTGAGTCTTGATCAAGCTTTGCTTTTGCTGAAGAAATAGTGCTTACCATTTGCAAAAAGAATTAAAATCACCTAGAGGAAGTGCAATAGAGTGTAAAGAGTTTACAGTCTTAATCCTGAAAATATCTTGGCTTAAATGACTTAACAGAAATATGCGGTGCAAGTAAATTGCATAAATTCTCACACATTAAATCACTGTGCATTACAGCTTCTGAATCAACCCTCCAAAGAATATTTTCATTATATGTGTTTTGGTAAACAGATTAGAAGAAAAAATATTAGACAAAAAGCAAACTACCTTATTCAAGGTTTTTGAAGGGAAGACCCTGCAACTGTAGGAATTATATTCTACATACTCTGTATATGCATAGTCTGATCCAGCCAAATGTTTCACTCTGCTGAATTTTTTAGCAGCAAACAGGCAAGTTTATCCTGTAGGACTAAATCTCTGTTGCTGGTGGCACTCAAACCCACAAAAAAGTTAAAGAACTTAAAAATATACACAACAAAAATATTGAGACTGGAGATCAATAGGCTATTTAGGGTGGAAGACACCTTGATGAAGATGAGCTGAAGAGATAGAACATTCCAAAGTAGCCCTCAGAATTCCTGTTTTTTCAGTGTTACTCTTTTATCAGAAATATCATTGTAAGATGTACCAATAAAATCTGACATGTCCAACCTCTGCTGACAAACCATAGCTGAACATGGTGGAGGCATCACGGAACTTTGCAATCATGATTTTCTGGTTTGAATTTCCCTAAGGAGGTAAAACCACCCTAATAATCTCTTCTCACAGATATGGAATGTTGCTACAGAGAAATCACTGTTATAAAATTATCACATCATTTCAGAGCGTCAATGTGGTTTATCTCTAGCCTTCTCCCACCCTGAAATGCCATAGTTATTCAGGACACCACTTCGAACTGCCTCAGTCCATGTATCAATTTTTAAAACTTTTCACACTTCTGAGAATCACATGTTGGGCTCTTAGAATAAAGACCACCATGAAAAAGGTCAAGTTAAGTGAATTGCACAGAATTGTGCAAACTCTTCTACTACTGAAGCATATACAGAATATATTTCTCCAGTGTAATTTTCAACTGCTTATATTCCAAGATCATTCTTCCCTCCATCCTCATTCACTGCCTGCAATAAAGAAGGTGTAGGAGACAGCCTCCAGCAATGCAACCATGATTCTTTTTCTTTTTTTTTGGTTTTTAAGTGAAAAGTTTTACATACAAAACAAACAGATCAAAGAATACAGAAATACAGAAATGACACAGCAAGGTTAATATAAGTTTGGTGCACTGCACAACTTTTAATGTGACCAAATATACACAGTTTTCCATTATTTGATGAAGAAGTTCAACAATTATTTAGCCTAAAATTTTGATCTCCCTTCTGCTAATTTCTTAGTATTGTTTCACTCTCTCCTTCATTCCTATAGACTATAGGCATTAGAAACAAACCACCCCCTTCCCAGCTTTTGTTAATAAGATATCAATTTTACAGTTCATCTCGGTAATTGAGGAAATTATAACATGTAATTGTGGTTGTATCCTTCTTTAGATACTCCCCATAAAGTACTCTAAATGCTGTAAAAATAGGCATGGGTTTTAAAAGCAAAAGGGACTGTTAAACTATTTAGTTTTTGATTTAATTAACAAAAGCATGTTATAATAATAGTAAACAACAAGCTTTCCCACAATGAGTAAGAACCGAAAATTTTGTAAAATGTTGTGTTTGTTTGCATCAGGAAAACATATTCTTCCTACAAATTAAAGAAAAAAAAATACTGAGGACACAGTTCCTGCAGAAAAAGGCCTATAAAACAATCTTGTTTTAAATCACTATAAAAATTCAACAGTGCTGCTTATGAATTCAAAACAGAGCCCTAGAATGCTTGTTTTAACTGGCTCAAGAAAGAATTTCCATGGATTCAGATAGTTCTTTTGTCACATAGGGCTTTTAAACCTTAATTTAAAAGTATCAAACCAATCACTCCAACATTTATATGAAAAAATATGCTTCACTGCTTCACAAGCACTGCCTAAAGAACAGATACTGCAGTATACTGAGATAGGTAAAATTATAATTGTAGCTGCCTCCTATATCAGGAAGACAGAGAAGGAATTATTTCATGCCTGCAATCCCCACCTCCACTCCCCACCGTGGATCAAAATGTAAGTTACCTTGCATGAAAAAAACCCACAAAAATAAATGCAATTCCCTCATAAATATGTAATTTGACCTTTATCTAACTTTCACTTATGATTTTGTTACTTATTCCACCAGTGCAAGAGTATACATTGACACTGGTATTGAATGATAGCTTTTAAATTTAAATTTAATATATTTCTTTTAAATTCACTTTAAAGGATACATAAAGACATATCTCCATTTTATGGTTTTAAAAAGATACTTATATTTATGTTAAACAACTACAGGATATCAAATGTCTTTCAAAATTATATCCAATATTTGAAAAACAGACTTATGACATTTAACAAGCAAATGTGACCATATCTTAACCACACACCAGAAATTATAGCACTTCCTGCCCTTCACCATAGTTTGGTATTAGTTAAATCAATGCTTCAACATAAAGCACAGACTCCTATTAATACCTTTGGTTTAAGAGCCATATTATCCTATTAAAAAAATTGGTTAATAAAACCTACTCTGCAATTAAAGAGAACATGACTCTATGATACAGCTAGCAGGTCAAGACAACATAATAAAGTTTAAGAGTCCACTATAAAAATCTGCAATATTCAAATGTTCCTGCAAGGAGCATTACGTTCTGAAAGAATTATCAAGCAGTCCATTAAATTTTTAAAACTACATTAACCAAACCTTTCAATATTAGTTTCAGATTCCATATAAAGGTTCTGTAATAGGCTCTGTGATGGGCCTACACTAGGCAGGATGTCTAGTTAAGCAATAAAATATCCATCTCCACAGAAAAGATAGAAGCTTCCATGCACCATGATCAGCACCTTGTCACCTTGATAGCTACACAAAAGCTTTATTTTCTGCAAAGTCCTAGAACTATCAACTACTGAGTACAACTTCAGTATCTGGACCCCAGGTAATTGCAGATTTCAGGTATGAAGAATTTGTTAGGGTGTCAATATAGTCAGAATACCTGGTTACAATTGAACTTCAGGTTCAATGTTTTGCAAGGAGATGTAGGGATAGAGAAGGAACCATTGGTGTGCATCAGTTTATTACACTGATGACTTATCCCTCACTATCATCGTTTCAATTCCAAACATCTAATCCTGCTCTAGAAAGAATCCATCCAGCAGTACAATAACTTCACTCTGCTAAATCAAACTTCATTTCTGAAAACAATCACTTCCATCAGATTGCATGTTTGTTCTCACACTACAGTAGTGCCCTGTACAACGAGCCTGAGGACTCATTGTGCAATCTATTAAATTCACATAATAAAACAAAGATTAATTTCATATAATTATAGAGATTTAACTGAAAAGCAGAATTTAGTAGCTTAGTTTTGTTGAGACTCAGAATGTAGTTAGTGAAGACATACATAGATTTTCTCTTCCCTGACACTGTCAAGTACTTCCTGGAGGTAATATGTCAACTCCACTGGTCCCCCGTTATCAGGCACAGCACAAGACCAAGACACTGCATAATACTGAAATGGTCTAGGAGAATTATGGTCAAAAATCAAGACAAATATTCTAAATTCCAACATCTCAGAAACCTATTAACAGCAGTCATACATAATTAAAAAAAAAAATTAAATCCATTTTATATTTAAATAATTTCATACCACAATAGATGTATGTGACTGCTTACAGCAACCTCAGACAGGGCTGCTGCCCACCCTATCCCTTTGGTTTAAGGGAAGTAATAACTCTCTGATAGTCCCTCCATGGAACTGAAGAGTTGAAGCTGCCAATCCCTCCTTCTTGAAGATAAACTCAATGTGCTTCTGATTCTTATTACTATTCAGTTTTAAAAAGAATCTTTGTATTGGTGAGCTGACAAGCAATTCAGAGGCCTCCTAAAGAGCCTCTACATCTGTACTGTTACATGAAAAAGAGAAATACAGACAGGAACTAGATGGTCTTTAAGGTCCTTTCCAACCCACAATATTCTATGATTCTAATATGATTCCATGAGTAGCGAGAGGAAAGAAAAAAAGAAAAAAGGGGAAAAAAGAGTCTGGAACACTTCTTTGCATCTCTCAATAGAGACAAACAGCACTTTGCCAGGCATTTAGGGATTTTTTTTTTTTCTGCTTGACTGTAACAACTGTACAGATAATTAACTTCAGGAATTATAATTAATCCCTACTATAAGTTCATTCATAACTCAGTAAGAAAAAAAATCAAAGACTTTATTTGTATGAGAACCACTGTTAAGCACTTTCCACCTTTTTTTTTTTTGTTAGGTAGAGAGGATTAACTTTTGTAAGTAGTACAGCTTCCAATTAGTATAATTACATTTTCTTAGTGATAGTTCTTTCAGTTACTTCTATAGAACATCAGAGCCTAGACATTTCTGATATTTGCAGCCTTCTTAGTTTAGTAGCAGGGGTGGTAATTAAAAGGTTTGGTACATCCAAATTCTACTTTTACAAACAAACATTCAGTTTCAGGTTTTGCTGCTTCAGCCTGCCTCAGTTGATGTTAGACTTCGCTTCTTTCTAGCTCAGGTGGCTTAATTTATTAAATAAGTAAATAAATATTAAGAATCTGAAGGCCCTATGAACTATCCCACCAGCTCATGGCAAGCATCCCTGTAACAATAACTGAATTCCACCACACAGTAGCCTCTTCCCCTTCCTAAAAGCACTTTCCAAACATTCTATAGTATGTTGGTTATCTGTTCCTTTTAAAAAGCACCAGAAAGACAACTTTTTTAAAGAAAACATAATCATTTAAGGGGAACAAGCATCAGGACTGGAAAATAAGTCATTACATCTATTTCATTTCTAAGAAGGAGTTTGCAAGGTTCAAAAGAATAAAACAACTTCAGAAGAATTGCAGTATTACTTAAAAATGGCCCACAGGCAGTTTCAGTCATAGTTACTAAAGTATTTCCATTTTCACAATGACCTACAACAGCAGAAAAAGCGCCTCTCACTCGTTCAAACTGACAGTGGAAACTACTGCTCCTACAGCTCTCCAGCTTCTGTTTATAGCCAGCACTGGAAATTTTGCTTGAAGTTTTGTTTGCTTTCTAAATTTCCTAGAAATTGTTTCTTAAGCGGATCTGAAGCAGTTTCTTTTTTATATAAAATGGTAGTTGAACTAAGACAAACGCATAGGTAAAATGTAGTAAAAAAGAATCTAGCAAAATCTACAGTTTAAAATACATTTAGAAGTGCTGGAATTCCTTGATTGGATTTGGCTGATTAAGGATATAGTGTCCTTGAAAATTATTATAATACCACCAGTGAAAGCAAATCAGAATGAAGACCATTATTCTCCTGTTCAAATGCACACAATCCCAAATCAACAATTCTGAAGGGAGAGACCAACACAGAAAGAAACATGGCACAAGATGTATTGCTCCAGGGAATGGTTTTTCTCTCCCCAGAAACCCCTGTAGCTGTGACCATGTTAGTTTGACCCTTCCTTCCTTTCTTGACTCAACTGGCTGGGAGCCAAGTATCCTTCTTGTACTGAGCCTAGATAAGGCTCTGTCCCTTCCTTGTTTGCTCTTTTTCCCTCCTCTTCCCATAGAATAGACATCTTGGACCACAGTGGGGGTCTCTTACAGAGCCTCTTCTGGAATCTTTACCCAGCTCCTGAAACACTTTCCCCCAGGGCCTTGCAGATCTGGGCTAGCCTGGTAACTTCGGGGCGCTGTGGGGGTTAGGTATTTCAGTAAGAATACTTATTAAGATCTGAAAACAACAACCAATATATTTGTTCTAACACCACTTTGTCATTTAAGGAATTTATGTTTTAAATAGCAATTCCTTCTCTCTATCTAAATATCAGCCTGATGCCACACAAATAATTTTGATTTCTGCATCGATTTGTGCATGATTATTTAATTGCTGGAGCAAACTGAAAACAGCAGGAGCTTTGTCTCAAGTTCATTAATTTTACAGGATAGTAAATGAAAAGCCTTATTCCATGATTGCTTTTGCATATACTACTGTCAAGACTTCAGTAGAAAGATCTACATTAAGTAATGGAAGACATTTATCGAGTAGAATTTTCCTCTGCAATTTCCTAATCACTCTAACATTCCTTTGTAAGCACCTTCAACATTCAAATAGTTTATTTTCATGCTGAAATAAATGAATACAAGACAGTTTGCAGAAAAAAAAATCCTTGTTAATAGTTTATTGCTAATAGATTCTCCTCAGTGGATGAACACTTACATTTTGTTTTCTTTTAAAATGATGTATTGAAGATTATTTTTGGGTAACCTAACAGACAAAAAAAAATCAAGTAAAGAACTTGATTAAAGATCTCCACTTTGGCTGATATTTTTTCAAGGGACTGCTTTGGAAACACCCCTGCACACTTGAAACTCATTTTCATTTTAAGGGTACAATTCCCGAGACACTCCATGCCACTCATGTCCAATCTGTGTAAACTCATTTCAGAATTTGATCCCAGCAAGGAAAGAGTGATAGTAAGTAACCCAAAGAGAAATTCCTCATTTCTTTGTATTCATAAACCCCAGCAGAAATAGCTAAGCAGAAACTAGTCTTTCAAGAAGTAGAAAACAGCTGATTAGCTCAGAAAATGAAAGACTGGCATTAATAAAATGATACATTTGGATTTTTTCAAGAAATTCTGGATTTCTTTTTTTTTTGCTAAAATTATATTCTTGTAAATGTATGTAATTTTTTAATGCAACCGATCCTTTTAGAAACTGAGATTAATGCATTTTTATATCTATGCACCGTAGGCAAAATCTTAGTGGCTGAACTTGAAACCCTAGTAAGTAGCAGATAGGCTATCTTTTTTTCCTCAAAATTCTGATAATTTATCCCTTTCTGCCCTCTCCTCTTTTCCCTTGTTCATTAATAATATTTTTACAAACAAAGATCATATTTGTCAACTGAAATTCTCAGACTTGTCATGTAATATCTATAACTGTTTTCTGTCTGCTCTGATTAGATTATAAACATTGCAAAAAGGCAAGGTCAAACCTCTTCAGAGACTGGAAAGTCAAAATCACTAATCCTACTTTTGGGGATATACAAGTGAAAATGAGCCATTTTCTGTGGGAAATTGCTCTTTGAGAGAAAGACATTTTGGATATGTGTGTGTGTTTATATATATATATATACTAGAAAGGTGAAGCTAAAAAGAATTTAAACATGCTTTTAAAAACAATTTAGAATAGGTACATGGTTTTTAAAAATTCATTTTTCTTAGTAGTTTGTTGCAATTTTAAAGATGCTAAAAATTATGAAGAGGAGCAGCTTTTGCATATTATTCTCACTGTGGTAACACTCAGTTCAGACTCCTCCTACACATTCACTTGGGTGCTATGTACCACACTGATCTGGGATTTAAACAGATTTTAACTCTAGAAGAAGATTTATATCAAAGACAATATAAACAGTACATACAGTATGTATTTTTCTATCAGGGCCTATAAAATACACGTTTTTACCTTCAATAGAAAAGGATCAGCTCATTAGGCTCATATTCTGTAAACAGCTTGGAAATGTATACCAAACAAGTCAGTGAAAATTCATACCCAGAAACAGATGGTGAGAATAGCAAAGCTAAGCAAAGAGAGGCTTAATTGCAAATTTCTACCCAACTAAGCAAAACGGTGGTATTCTACATTCACAGGCATTTTGTTCAGAAAGGGAGGCATCATGATGCAGGTTGAGGCAGGGGACAGCCCTTGTGTGTCATACATCAGGCCAATGACTACTTGGAGAATTGCCACCAATTAAGCAGCATTCGTATACGGTTGGCATCAACTTCACAGTGCTGCATGCTACGTAAAATTTTATTGCTTGCTCTCTTGCCAAAAGCAACACATCTAATGTTTTTTCTGTTGAATTAAAAATCAACAAGAGATTTAAAGTTGGCCTGCTAAAAGAAGACAAGTAATTAAATTTACTCTGGTACAGTTCTCAATTGGAATGAGACAAATTAACACTGACTAGACAAGGTGCATGAGAAATAAAGTCACACTGTTACAAAGTTTCAATTTATTCCTACTTCTCTGCCTCATGATATTAAAAAAAAGGAGAAAAATGTCTTTTGTCACCAAAAAAGGAATACTGATGACAGAAAAATGCACTTAATCCCTGAAAACACTGGTACAGCAACTGTAATGATTGTTATTACAGACTTTCCCTGGGCATGAGCATATATTTCATGTTGCAACAAGATTTCTCTGCTTTAAATGACAAACTCATTGATGTAATTCACCATTTAACATGAATAAATTAGATATCTGTAGAAACTGAGTAGAACTCTAAGACTTGGTACCATGTATATCCAGAATGCAGTAATTCACTATTTTAACTAAATTTAATTTTTAAAAACCCACTGTAATACTTAATAAGAAAAAAAAAAACTTTTTCAAAAATATTTTTCAATAATCAAGAGTTGGAGAAATCTCAAAGATGGACAAGGTGCAATTTTGTGAAAAGGATTCCACATTTTTAAATTCAGCATTAAAACATATAACTCCTGTGGAAGGAAAGAAGTAACATCAGCTTCCAGGACAGCTCAGTCAAGATACATTAAAATTTACTTTCTACACTTTTAAAGTCATATATAGTAAATTTCTTGTAGGATCAAATTCTATCTTCTATAACAAGTTAATACGGGTTTTGGGGAAAAGATTACTTTAAGAGCCTCAACAATATTACCACGCAACATGATGGACAATATCCATTTACTGAAGGGCCTCAATAGAAGACTCATCATTTAAGAAAGGCACAGAGGAAAAAAAACGCAGACAGATACAAATGTTAGACTGAGAACTGCTGCTCCCTACCTTCTGGGTGCTCCATCCTCGTGTGGCTGAATAATGACCACTTTTACTGTCACCGATGTGCGCAAGAGGTCGATCATTTGCTCGTGGGTTAGAGTTGCCACAGCCACTTTACAGATCTCGACCAGGCGGCTCCCCTGCCGCAGGCCTGCTTTCCATGCGAATCCAAAGGGCTCCACGTCTGCCACTATCCCTTCAAAGTTCACGTGGAATCCCAGCTGGCCCAGCCCATTTCTCCGCAGCGTCATTTCCGTGGTTTCACACCCTCTGGTCACTATCTGAGGAAGCACCAGATTGTTACGCTATTTTCAAGGCACACAAACATTATAAAGTCGTGTATGGCTTGATATTATCTATCTTTAATATACTAACATTAAATTATCTTAACCTTATGTTTGAGCACATAAAACAAAATGAATGACACGTTTCATGACACTAAAAATCTTCCATCTCCAGGGCAGGCAGCCTGACCCATGTCAAGCACTTCTCCCTTGCTCAATGTTAACATAATGCCACTTATAACATACTGAAAACTTTACAGCTGGTTTAGTTTCAAAATAGAAAGCAAGAAAAATGCTGCCCTGTCAGTTACTTCATTCCTTTTTGGCTGACTGCAGGTGTGCAGGCTGTTTTTATTCAGCATTAAACAGCATTAACCCCAAGATATAACACGAGCCTCAGTTCTAGAAGCTTGTTTTCCTCGAGAAAAGAGCAATGAAGAAAATATTAATTTATTTTGCTTTATAGGCAGATTCCTAACTACCATCATCTCCAGATGAGGATATCACTAAAATGGGATGAGAGTTTCCATGTCATTGAGAAACTCATATTCAGTGAAAAGTAACTGTCATTATACAGCAGAGCCAAAATCCTTCTGGTTCATTTCTATAGTCTGTGAAACAAGTTTTGCTATGTAAATCATAATCATACAACAGTCAGAAGACAAAATTCTAGCCTGCATTACAAGGAAGTTTGAGAGCTACCCCAGTCTTGCCTTTTGCCAGTGTCACAAAACCAGTATGTATTTAGCTTCATTAGCTCAATTAGAACAAAAACTTTACCATTATAAAACATTATCAAAGATCTCCCCTAAACATTATCAAAAATCTCCCACAAACACTCCACCAAGGCAAATACCTGCCTTTTGGAGATGCATGTGTTACAATTCAGATCAAAGGATCTACCCAAGGTCATGTTACATTAAGAACAGTTCCACAAAGTTGTTTCTGCTGTTTATGGCTGGGTTTAGTGTGCATTACTAAAATAGATAGGAGACTAGTGTTTACTATCAGCTGTGCAGGATAGATCTCTGCAAAGGTTGTTTTATGGCTTGAGTTTAATTCAGGAGGCTATTTTGGAAAAGTTACTCTTGCTCTCCATTGCCTGCTTGAGCCAGAATCCAGGCAGGCTAGCTTACTATTTTATTGTGTACTTGCCACACCTGATTCAGGGGTGCATGAGAAGGGAGTGAGACTTTACACCTCATGAGATTTGGTACCTTAGTGAGTTTTAAAGCACTATTTCTTTAATAGAATATTTCTACATGGATATCTGTCACTCAGCAGAAAAAATTAGAATTTGCACACATGAGAACAAAGTTCCACAAACCCATGAGTTACTTTAGCTTTACTTAGCTGGTGTATGTTCACACTTTTAACCTGTGAGGTGAAGAAATACAATTAGCTCTCATTCATTAAGGGATAATCTTCTGTGAATTGTGAAATGTTGAAGATATTGTAAGGATCAGATATTCTGAGAATTATTGCCTGGAAATTTTGATTCATAATCTTTCCAGTTCTTCTTAAGATATAGGTTTCAAATTTAAAATGTGAAAGTCATTATTGAGATGTCTAAAATGTACTCAGGAGGCTTTATTTACAAAGTCAGGGTCTCATAACAAAACCAAAGCAGCTACTTCCTTTGTCATTTTTCAGCTCTGAGGTTTTAGTGTAGTTTAGAAAATTTTGTTTTTAAATAAAACTTTCTATTATGCTTATAGGTCTGCATGTAGTATTAGAACTATATAGCATACTGTCAACTTTAACATACTGTTAACCTAGCTCTCTTATGACTAAATTTCAATACAAAAAGAAAACCAAACTTCCATAATTTGTGAACTAGATAAGTGAAAATGAAATTTTCAGCTTTTTGTTAACTATACTTCCATCACAAGTTTTGAAAATATACATTTAGTCATGCAGTGAAAAGAAGAACATGCTATTATAGTCAAGAGCCCAACTGAGGGACAGAATTTATCCTTATTAAGCTACATAGTAGTCTTTTTTGGGGGCTGACACCTCTTTACTATTATGCCACAATTACAGACTACTGCAAAATGAATGCACCAGCCAAAGAATATGGATTTCCCCAACTCAGAGCACTCAAAATCTCTTCTTCAAGTCAGTTAAATATTCAAAAGTTGAAAGATAAGCAAGAGAAAGATTCCTGCCAAAGACCCATCTATTCCCAATGGAAAGTATTCCAGGAGATCTAGTTCTTCCCAAGTGTATATTCCCTAAAAGGTAACACTGCATATTACATAGTAATGTCACATTAAACATAGTGCTGCTCCACTTCAACACACGGCATTCTGCTGACTTGGTTGCAGCTTCACTGATCTTGTGGCCATAAATGAACTAAGATCTGGCTTCTCTGAAAGCACTTAATACAGATAAAGTTAAAAGACAGAGATCCTGTAAGTGCCACTAAGAAGGTGAAGAGTTTTTTTTTTAATATACAGGATACTAAGGAAATTTTGTCAACTCAATTTCTTGTCTAAAGATCCATTCAGTGTTTCCATTTAATCTTTTATCACCCTGACATTCTCTGTTATCCTAGAGCCCAAAACCACTGCTTTTCCTGCCTTCCAGCAAAACCCTCCAAGTTAATCTATAGCTTGCTGCTCTTTCTATAGTTAGATACTCTCCCTCACAAATACAAATTTGTTTAGACTGACAAGTTACAGCTCTTTTTTCAGTCCTGGACTGATTGTTTCACTTCAAACTAAAATAATGGTCTCAGCCAGCTTCTTACACCTTTTCTTAATCTGGATATTCAAATAGGTGTCCTTTTTATCTGCATAATTTAAATCCAGACAATAAAATCTAGTTATTTCTTTGACAATCTCATTTAGTAATTGCAATGTTCTACTCACTAGTTCTAAGAAATGCTTTAACTCATGACTGAAAAGGGTTAATCATCTGGTCACTGAAGATTGATATTACATCACAGTTTGAGCTTTCATGTTTAGCATCTGCTGGCACATATGGCTGTAAACCTCAGCTGTGTTGTGAGTCACTTGAAAGGTTTTTAAGGTTTGCACATGAACTGTGGCATCAGAGTTTTAAATACTTTTAGTGGTTCTAATGGTTCTATATCAAATGTATTTAAAGATTGCAGAAAGCATTCAATGTTATAAAATATTGAAATAACATCAATATGCAGATTTGAAAAGAGAGGAAGAAAAAGGGGAAAATGAGAAAAAGATGAGGCAAGAAACACGAACAAAAATGTTTTGAAACAAGTAATGATAATTAACTATTTTAATTAGTATGCAAGTTGGATAAGTAGCAGGGAAAGAAAAGGAAGGCAGAGTTCATTGGAATAGATGATTGAAGTTAATATTCAGGTAATTTGCGGGGATTATTTAACCCCATATCTGGCCATAACAAAGAGGTAGCAGTAAAGTAAACATAAAAAACCATTTCGTTTTTTGTTTTTAATTACCAGATCTTAAAGATTGGGTTATTTCCAGGTTTTGCAAAACTGAGTAAGTGAAAAATAGCAAAAAAAATTGTCACTGATGACACCAGAAATTTTCACTAGAACTTTAAATCTTGTTTCTCATTTGTGTTAAGAAATTTGTATTGCTCAGTTAACAAGACCTAATGGGAGCACTATTTTCTAGAAGGGAAATATCTGTCTTAGGAAAGTGAAACTGAAGACCTCAATTGAAAAGGATAATAGTGGCAAGAAGAGTTTAAAGACATTTAGCTCTTGAAATAACAATTCTACTTTGAAAGAAAGTTATAATTTAGAGTTGATATTGAGCAATGTTAAATGACACTGCAGTACTAGAAAGGCCCTAAATCATCAGCTGCAATCCAACTATGTCAGTGTGAAAACTGTAAGCAGACACATTTCTTTTCAGTGCCGAGCCTTCCAACAGAAGCAACCCCTAAAACTGTCTTAAATTAAGATCAAAGAGTGAAGTGTAACCACTAGCTGCATCAGCACATTTACCTTAGAGTTACTGTCATTTCATTTGGACTGACAGAAATAGTAACAGGACAGTAGTACTGACATGGTCATTAAGTGTCTGAAAAACTTCATCCAATCAGTTGGTAAAACTGACTTTAGTTGATGTAGTTTTCTTTACCTCCTGCACTTTCTCAGTACAGAGGAACAAATCAGCAGAACCACTTACATAAAATTTTCTGCTAATATTCTCATGGGTTATTACAAAAAGTATATTTTACATACTAAGATTTTATATATTTTTTAATTAATCATATTTCTACCTACAAAGGTTTGATTTGAGAATAGGCTACAGGCTAGTAAGAGGCAGCAGAAGCTTTTCAGTCCCGATTTCAACACTGGAACCATCAATGGCCTTGGGCAAGTAATCAGATCAATGGTATCTGAAACCTTACCCCTGAAAAACAGGTTGATAAAATTTATCTCCCATGCTGTGAAGATTGCTATTTGTAATTCTCTCTGAAGACCAAAAACACTCCTGAACTATAAACCCAGAACATTTTTAATTACATCTCAAAGGAGATGTAGACAAATAACTGTTCATAAAAACCCTGGAATTCCAGTTTAGAAACTGTACTTACTTCAAGTCTTTGAACAATTTCTCTGATGTCTTCAGTACAATTATCTGCTGCAGACAGAAGAATACATTCTCCTCTTTCATAAAATATTTTGATGCTCATTAATCCAGATGTCCATCCAATAACATCTCTGCAGGAGCAGTTAAATACAACATTTTTTGATTCCTTTTCAATCAACATGATAAACTCATTGGAGATTCCAAGGAGACATTCAATGTCAGCAGACTGGCCAAAATCTCGGGCAATCACATTCCACATAATTGCTCCAACGCTGAATAGATGTGCATCTTTCCTTGGTTTCACTTTTTCCTTCTTTTTTGCCCCTAAAGTAATAAAGCTGAACTTGGCTGAAGTATCCACTGTAGCTGTGGTAACAAAATTTTCTGCCAGATCTTTCAAATATTCTTGACGTGTCCTTGTGGCCATGGCTCGAAATTTTTCCGATTTATGTGCTGCATTTTCAGCATTAATAACTTTGGCTAAAAGGAAGTCCCTAAAGACTGCAGACTTTGGGAAAGTTACTCCTTTGGGAATGGGTGGACCAAATGAGGGAACATCTTTTGACCGTGAAACACCAACACTGGAAATAGAAAAAAAAAAACAAACAACCAACAAAATTATTAATTCCCTAAAAAAAAAGCCAAAAATCAGATGATAAGCAGAACTGTGATGTCTGCAATCCATTTATGCAATTAAGTACAGCTTTGACATGCCAATTTGCAGAGGTTTCAGACACATCAAAGAAAACTGGTTGTCTATTTTAGAATACCTTTCTGTTTGAAATACATAAAGGATATTATGGAGGTATCTTGCTAAAACAAAAAATCAAAGATAATTTCTTAAGGTGTCAATGTCTCCTTTCTTTAATGTAATAAATATTAAAATGTATTGTGAGAAAAAAATGAGAGAAGTATTTTTTTAAATTATTTTTATGTAAATCTATAATTTTCAGCTGTCACTCAGTTGCATCGTCTTAAAACTAAGAAACGTAAAATCAGAAACAGAAATTAATTTTTATCTTCAATTCTTCTTCTACAATGAAGTGTAAATTCAATGAAAAGATATTGGTGTCAAATGTGACTATAATGGAGTATTCTCCACCTGTTTAAGCTCCCTATTCTATGCTCATAAAATTTGAAAACATTTACAATTCTTGGTCTAGACAGTTCACAGCCAAATGTAAGAAAAATAGGAATATTTCCTAATTGATATAATTATACCTCTAATTGATTGATACATAATATATTTCAACTGAAAAATAATTTCAAAATAATGTACACAGTAGGTACAACTACTATTTGTTTGACTAAAATACAATCAAATTTGGAATGATGGATAGAGTTTAATAATAAGAAAAATATAGCTTAGAAAATGTCATGTATTAATCAACACAAAACAGTTACTGAAACAAAATCAAGTCCTAAAAGATAGTTTATGTTCTAGTAGACCACTAGAAGACAGTAATATGACCCACCCTCATGATGTATTTTAATTTCATTTTAAGCAATGAATAAATAACATTTGTAAATAAACCTGTGTAATTATGCTTCATGTCTTTATCACTATTTGCACAATTACAAATCAATTTACTCATGTGTTTCCACCTTGGTTACCTTGCTAAAATTCATGATGCAGTGACTTAAATGTGAGAGTTAAAATCATCTGAAATTTATGATGATTTTCCATTCTCCAAAGGTCTTTGTTTATGTGCTTAAAGGCTATGACTCATCATATTGTCATACTCAGGGATTCATACAGTATTCTCAAATACTTTAAATAACTTTTTTTAAAAAAGGAAACATGCAATACAAACTAATTTCTATTGGTGTGCCTGCAAATCTTGTTTTCAGTAACTTGTTATATCCCCATTTTGTGGCCATAAATCAGCAACATGGAATTCTGCACATACCCCTTTGAGTCTACAAACTGTGCTCCATAACTCTAGATGTTTGCAGGAGAGACACTGGGGTTTCAAATTCACAGCAGAAATTTTTAAATCGAGTACATAATATGAATAAGAAATACAAAATATCTAGAAAACACAGTTGAATTGTAGTCTTAGTAACAAACTTATATAGTTAGAAGGCTGTACTCACCTATAACACACATTTTCAGTGCAAGGATTATGCACTTTGACAATGACAAATACATGTTGAAAGTGGGAACGAATATTTTTTGGAGTAAAAGGAAGTGCTCCTGGCTCTTGGAAGACAATGGTAACTATGTCATTTCCTATATGCCTTTTCCTTAGCAGCTAGACAAAAAACATGCATTGAAAAATTAGTTATTAAAAATAAATAAATAAAATAATAAATTCATCATCTTAGGAAAAAATCAAACAAGCCAAACCAATATAAATAAAGCATATTTTTTCAGAAATAACTTTTATTGCATTATGGATAACAACATATCACAACTGCAAAAATATAGGGAAAGGAAATTAGACTAATTTCACAAAAATACTAGTGAATTTTCTCACATCTCCACACTAGCTCTCCATAGTTTCTTCTCATTTATATTTTATTCTATGAGAAAAATGTATTTCTCTTGTTCTTACTAAAGCATCACTTCAGTAATAAAAAAGTGTTGCATCACTTGACATTTCTCACTATCCAGAAAACTGTACATCCATTTCCTCTTTATAGTGTAATACTTGTCTCTACAATAAAAATATAATATTGCTCCTACATCTCAATAAAACCTCCTTTTCCATGTCACAATACTATTAAATATTGTCTTTAATATAATGATCTTAATTTTGAAAAAAATATTATCATGAACTTCCACTACAAACGTTAGTAACTGCATACTTGAGGAACAGAACCATGTCTGCCAAAGATTTTGCATTGTCAACTAGTAGCATAAAGACACTTAAAGATATACCTTAGCTCATGTGTAACCAAAAAATATTTAAGAATAAATTTACTTGAAAACTTTATGACAGAGCAAGTAAAATTTTCTCTATCAAAGTGATTTCATGGAAAAGAATCTTTCTAGTAAGAGTATTTTGTTTCATTTTTCCAGTTCCACTACAAGTTAGTATTTAAGCTACCAACAACAAAATGCAAAGTTGCACACACTAAAGCCTAGAACCCATAAGTATGTTTCATTACAGCCCTTAAAATAACATAAAGGATGATATTCCAAAGGTAGTCAGAAGGGCCAAAGTCACAATTTTAAAGCACTAAGTACATCTGCATTATTTTAAACATAATCAAAACCCCAAATACAGATAAATAACTAAGACTTCTTATGTAACTTGAAAACAGGCATAGAAATCAGTATTTGTTAAGTCATGTGGCTCAGTCAAGTTCTCAGGTTTCTATGAAAATGAAAATAACTGGTTATTTGAGCCATTTAAGGATCACTTCTTCAAGGACCTGATCACAGATCTAAGTGTGTCAGGCATACTTTAATTTGCTTATGTAGAGAGCCACACAATTAGATCATAGTAGAGCAGCACAAGTTAATGTTTAGAAGTTATTACTATCTCACAGGTTGGAATTTACAACTCAGTTAAATTTGTAAGCAACCTTCCAATTACAAGGTACAAGGTGATTAATTTCTGCCCTTATTGTACCACGAAGTACCCAATTACTTCTTCTTGATACAGTGGTTCATGCCTATATATTTCCATAGAGTAAATTATAAAAATGAGAATGCAATCCTCTTTAAATGTATATATATTTTTTCAAGATAATTACTGCTTTCAATAATATTTTCTGCTTTTGTAGACCCCTTTAGGAGGTTCTGCTTGCCATCGTACAAAGCGTAAGCAAGAACAGCATTCACTTACTTGAAGGTAAGTTTTAGAAATGTTTGAAATTTTACTAGCTAAGACTTTTACAAAGTATGGCAGTCCTATCCCTAGGATATTTTTTAAGAGTGGAAACCTCTAAAAGGCACAATAAAAGAAACAGAAAGACAGGTCATTATTTTTAAGAACCTTACCAAGACTGTAGAGATCTTAGTGACTCCTTCAGTTTAAAATAAAACCAGTGTAACACTTATAAATAGTTGTCATGCATAAGTGGTCAGTCAACTTCAACACAATGCAAAAGGCAAAGCACAGTTGTGGCTGTGCACAGAGGATCAGAATGCAAAGAACTTCTAAAGTGGGGAAAATTAAACTGGGGTGATCTGGAACATGGAAAGAAGTGCTCTGAATAGGATAAAGGAAGAGGAAAAGAATAAAGTATTGAATGGAGAAGAAGGAGGGAATTCATACCTCTCTGGGAAATAGGCAATAAGGATAGCATACTGAAAATGAAAAAGGAATTGAAGGAAACCGGAACTCAGCAAAATGATCTATAAGAAACCCTTTTCTAGTTTCCATTCTATAGCCTACATTTTTCTCCCAACTTTTACCTCCTAGTTTGTTTGGGTGTTCTTTTCAGGTTCTCAGTTTCCCCTTCCTCTCCCATTTTGAGGTCTGCTCAGGTTTGGGGGTTTTTGGATGCTGTAAAATTATTTTTTTTTAATCTGCCTTTCTAACATACTCTAAAGAATCTCATGCCAGTATTCAGCATTGATGTTGACAGGAGTTCTCAATTGGGTGCAGTAAGGAAGCATCATTGTCACATTAGAATTTGAAAATAAACATAATCAAGTATGATAGGCAGCCAAAAGGAAATCAGTGAAGTGTTATTTAAGAATACAAGACACACAAAGGGGAGTCCAGTCAGGAAAATATGTTAGAAAAGCAGAATCCATTAGATTAAAATTACTTGCACTAAATTATAATTATTATATTTATTCCCATATTTTAGTGTTTCAATTCTTAATTTTCAGATATGCATCTCTGAAAGAAAACACTGTCTTAAAACTTAGCATATTAACAGCTTGTTAATAGCCTTAAAAATCGACCCACTTCAGTAGGATTAATTGCTTTGTCAAACTGCAAAACAACAAGGAATTCTTGTTGAAATAGCAGTGGAATATACTCTTCATTCAATTAAATTATGAAGTGCTAAGAGTCAAATAATAAAATCTCCAAACTTATTTTAGTACATTTCTAAAATAAGTGGCTTAAAAAGTTTTATTTTCAAATTGGTTTCTTAGCCAGTACCAAAACCAGAACTGAATGGCAAAAGCTCTTTCAACAGCTCTGATCAACTGAGTTTGATATAATCACAGGTTTTGTTACCCAACTATTCTAACAGTAGTTAAATGCAACAAGCTTATTTCATTATTGCATATCTGTTTCATTTCTAAGTTTTCATAAAACGAGGTGAAAACTAATTATTTGAACAGATTTGGATTAATCAGGTCTGACCACGTGAACACAAGCAGACTGCAAATGTGTGAGTGGGAAACTTGCAAGGGAATGATTTGGAAAGGGACATTGCAAAGGTAAAGTTTAAAGGGGAAAGCCTTGAACTGCTTTGAAGAAAAGGCCAGTAAAGGAAAAGGAACTGGCCATACCAGGGCTGGTTGTCTTCTCCATCCTAGGGAAGGAGCAGCTGATTTGAAGCTTCCCAGCCTATGTTGCAGCCAAAATAAAAATTACCTTGCTCTTTGGATCTCCTGCTGGTTCTAAAACTAGAGGGATGTCCTGATCAGGGACCAAGCAGGGCGTAGTTAAATCCTGGAAGAAGCAACAAACAGTTCTGGCACGGCCTATTTTTGGCTCACAGGTATTTGGAGCACAAGCAATGCTCAGTGCTTGCTCACTGAAGGTCACTGTCGTGGATTAGGAGGAGTGACTGAATACTTTGCCCAGTCTGAACAAGGGACATGGGGAAAGGATGCAACAACCTCAGCCAGTACATACATAATAGGTTAGTGGAAAATAAGTATTGAAAGGGGGGCTTTGTTCCTAACATAACCTAACAGGAAATTTACCATGGTCTCTAACTTCCCCTTACTTGGGTATGCAGTGAGCCAAACCCTGAAGAGACTTCATTAAGTATTTTGGAACTAAACAGTAAGAGGAAAAAAAAAACAATAAACAGTTATTATAAATCTGTTTTGCACATTAAGGTTGGCTAAATTCTAGTAATTTGGGTCCACTTGTCACATTTCATTAAGACAGTGTACATGCTGTGCAAACACTGATAGATCTCATCACCTGAAAAATAATGTGGTGGGTCTTCAGACAGGCATACTGCTTGAACTTGGAAAACTGCCACATTATTTTGATTCCAAGAAAGCCATGAATAACAACATAATGCTTCTGCTAAATACTGAACCTTTTAAAGGGACAATGATGAGAGCTTACTAAAACACTGTGGAAAGGAGAACTTGTTGCTAGGGAAAACCATGGAGTTAAAATTGAAAGATTTTGCTGTACACAAGAATTAGCACCTGACTATAAAAAAAGACACATAAGGAAACTATAAGAATGAAAGGAAGGCACAGGAAGAAGTGAAAGGACAGTAATGGGGTGGCTGAGCAACACAGCAGTGAAGCTGACAGACAAACAGCAAAAAAATATGAAAATAAGTGGATCATGGCAAGAGGACATCCTATTCCATGAACAAGGAAAATTCATGAAAGACAACAACAGTAATAAACTCCAAGTAAGGCCATATTTACTGTCAGTGCCTGTGATTTGCTATGAAAATATTTATTTTTGCTTTTAAGGCAAGCTCATTCAGTGTACTATATCGTCTTATTAGGGTACAGTTTTCCCTATTTACATGCATTTCCTGTCAAAAATTGTTAGACTGATTACAGACAGAACAAGTCCTAGTGCATTTACCAAATTAATCCTGTTTTGTAATAAGATGCAACTGAAAGTTCAGAGAAGTAGAACAATCTGAAATCAGTGATGAAGATCCAATCCTTTGATTACTAGCTATGTCACAGTTGAGGGTCAGATGAACATTCTGTCTCCTGAAAGCCACACATTTCAGGAAGTGAGACATCTAAATTTTATGTTATTCTTATGGTGAAAAGTTTGTATTTTGATTTCTAATTTAGTTTCTTTAAACCACATCTAAATACTAATGTCTTAACCATTTGCTTGAAACATCTTTTCAAACTGTTCAGAGCTCTATGCACTGATTATTTAAAACACATAACATTATATACTTTTTTCCATTGTTATTTTTATTTATCCCTTCTGAAGAATTTCAGTACTTATATTTTATCTTTCTCTTGCTGCCTTGACACATATCTTTCTGCTCACACAAGACCTATTGATAGGATGGACATGAAAGATACAACTCCCATATGGTTCAACAATCAATCAGTAAGCATCTTTTGTGTGCTGTTCAAAACCAAAGTGAGATAGCATCCTTATTTCATGACAGCCTTCCACAATGGCTGACATGATTGTAACTTGCATGGCAAGGAAAGAATATTCCAAAACTAACTACAGAAATCAACACTTATTCTGCATACATGGAAGAACATAGAGTAGTAGCACAGAAAGTTACAAACTACCATCAGTCTGATCTACCAGCAATTTTTTTAAGCATTAAAACTGATATATTATACCAAATGTGCTTGTACATTTCAATTAAGTCACAAGACAGGCAAGACAGAGTAACCTTACTGGTGCACTGCTGTGCTGGTTTTTAGCCATCCTTAATGCATTGAAGACATTCTGAATTATTATATAAGCAAAGGGAATTCTCTAGAAACAAGAAAAATACACTGCAATTTTCTGTTTTCACAGACACCTTGAAGGATACAGTTTAGCTGTACCTATTACTAAGCTCACACACTAATAAACATTTCAAGATCTGTAAAACAAGGATTAAGTGGACTAGTTTTAAAAATCTTATTACATGCATATTTTAACCATAAGACTATTTTCAAGATTCATTCCATTAAATGTTTAAAACATACACTAGATGTGAATTCAGTCCAAACTGAAAACGTATTCACCAGAGGCAATATTGCCTTTTAATAATATAATGAAATAGGGTACATGGGATAAATTCCTGAATCATATAGAATACAAATCTTACAGAATTTCTGATGTCTTACAATATTTCAAGAAAATAAATATAATTGAGTCATATTTCTTTTAAAACAACTCAATTTTCAACCAATACTATTAAAAAACCCCAACACTCAATGTCAAACATTTATCATGTAAAACTACAATGAAAAGCTTAAAAGACATACCTGTTGCCTGTTACTGGGCATGTATGGAAGCATTGTTGATACATGAAACATTAATTCATAATCTTTATAGGTAGTATAGAGGGAATGAGTTCCTGTTGAATCAGCTGAAAATTAATTTAATCGCAAGAAGGTCAGTAACTTACAACATTCATACTACTTTTTAGGACACTGCTCTGCATGCTCTGATTTAAATCTATTTAAACAGCTTACATATTTTTTATAATTGAAGAAAACCAGTTTCCACAGCTAAAAATCTAGTCTTCATTTTTGTATTATGACATAGAGGGGGTCCTACAGAAAAAAACCCAAAGTGTTAGCTGTCTCTGAGACCTAAATAAACTAATTTAAAATATATTGGCATATCACGATAAAATCAAAACACTTAGCTACTTGAGTGTAGTCTTATATAAGGTGTATTTTCATTGTTTAAACATTAATAAGGACAATTGACTAAACCCATACTTTACCAAAAGTGAACTGGCTATTTCAAACCTCACATTAAAGCACAAGTTGCAGAACAGGCATTTTTAAAACATAAAACATGTGTATAGTACATATATTTTAAAATTCTTTATATAAATTTAATATATGATATGAATTAACATTTTATTTTGTTTAGAAAGTTTATTAATTTTGTGATGTTTACAGTAAATGAGTTTTACACTGTAGTCATAAATTAATCCTTATTATTACTATTCTTCAATTTGTACAGACTAAGTACATACAACGAACTTTTTAAAAGTTAAAGGTTTAGCTCTATTGAACACCTTATTGAGTCAAGACAACTGCCAATTTTTCTTCTCTTTTTCCACATTCACTTATTTTTAACATAATTTTATGTTTTCTACAGCAATAAATATTCTCCAGTACACTCTTTAGCACACTGTTTAAGGTTTTGGAATTTTGATCTGTTTTGAAGAGTAACTATATTCCAAAAAGAAATCAATTAGCCATGTTAGTTCTCCAGGTAAAAGTATATAAACATACACTTTTTTATTTGCAGCCCTACATCTAAAAAATATTTGTGTGTATACAATTAGGAGAGCATTCATATGTGAGTGTGCTGGGTGTATCAATTATGTCTGTATGATAATTAAGTTAACTTCATTTATTAAACACAGATTACGGTTGCATAAGAAATAAAAAGCATAATTTCAAGTGAAGTTTGTTACTTAAATGTTGCTAAAAGAAGGAAACCGTATTGTGCTCTTCTATTTCAAAATCTTAGCTGAAAATCTAATTCCATTATAACCTTTCAGTGGCATTTTAGAAGACAGTTTTGAAGAGATAGAAAGAGAAAATATGTTCCAGTAATAAAACATTTTATCTCATTTCCAATAGACTGATATGTTTTAAAACATATACTAAACAAATTATATAGCATTGAATTGGTAAAGTTTAATTTAATTCCCTTATTTCTTTATCTCAGGCTTTGGAACTGCATGCCACTAAAACTGCACTAAAGAAGGGCAGAAGAGGATTTGTAGTTAATATATTCCATATGTTCTGAACATTTGCACTGGGTCTGGCTTGGAAGCAGCTATAATTGTTCCTAGCAGCCCACATGGTGCTGTGTGCTGTCTGTGAGATCAAAGCAGTGCTGGTAACACACCAATGATTCAGCGGGTGCCCAACAGTGCCCGCACAGCATCAGCGCCACTCTGCCCCCACACTGTCCCCTAGGAAGTGTCCTGGGCTGGCCAAGGGCTTGGGAGGAGACAGCCAGTCAAATGGACCAAAAACATATCCCATGCCCTATAAAACTGGAAAACTGGAGCAGGGAGACTTTTTTCATGGTAGCTGTTGCTCAGAGAATGGCTGGTCTTCAGTCATCTAATGGCAGGTGGTGAGTGGTTGCCTTTGAATTAGTTGTATTGTTCTCTGATTGATATAGTGGTGGCTTTCATTTGTGATTGGGTTTTTTTTAATTGTTGTTGTTGTTTGTTTTGGAGTTTTTGTTTGGGAGGCTTTTTGGGGGTGTTCTTTTCCCCCTTTCTTCCCTTCACTCATGGAGCTCTCTTAATCTCAACTCACAAACTGGAGGGGGGTGAGCACACAAGAGGTGAGAGCTTATTTGTCAGACAGGGTAACATCACAACATTCAACTTTCTCTGTTACATAAGAAATGGATCAACCAATTATCCAAATATTAAATAAACAAATTTTTAAAACAAACAAAAGAACTTTTTATAGAAAAACTTCACAGCTAGTCAAACATTTTAGAATATAAAAATTTAATAAATTTTACTCCTACAAGAACTAAGCAAGACTTATTACTGAAACACTGTGTCTACCAAAAATATAGCTCCTAGAGACAACATTATTACACTCCTCTGAACCTGTAGGCAGTCAGAACAATGTATAATCTAGGTCTAAATATGACACACAGTAATACTTCTTGGTTGTTAAGTATAACAAAAATATGATACTTAAGCCCATACTTTACATTTAATATAATACTGTATCTTTTTGAATTCTTAATTCCATTTTGCCTGTTGCAAACTATGAGGACACTCTATGACAGGACAATATAGTAAATGGCACACAGACTTTTACATCAGATTAAAATCACATTACTGACTGATACATACACAGTGTTGATCAGCAATGTAAGTTCATACTGAAGCACAGCAAATACAGAAACTGAATTTGCTGACAGACTAGCATTTATTTTCATATGTACAACTTACTAGGTGACATTGAGTCATGTTCTGATTGGGGAAAAAAAGAAAACCAAACATTTTCTTTCAATATTCATCCCTATTTATCAATTCATTCTAGAAGTCTGACATCCACAGCATGTTAAAACGTATTTCTACAAATTAATTTGAAAAATTATTCTGTACTGAAACAGGATGTAATAGTCTCTAAAAAGCTCAAATTATTAAAGGGAAACAAGCATGGATTTAAGCAAAAAGGCAATAATGTTATTAGAAATAAATGTGGTGCTTACAATAGGCTGACACTATGTTAAAATGAAGTAGATGAATAACTAGATATCCTTAGATCACAGCTGATATGATCAGCTGTCAAAATCCTGCTAAAACATCATTAAACTAAGAATTAATTTAAGTTAAATTTAAGGGCAGTAAAAAACAGTATTAATAAAGAAGTGTCTTAACATACTGACTTTTTTTAACAGCAATACTTCAGTTCCTATTTTGCTACAAAATCCAACCAATTTGTACAATTAAAATTTTAAACTAATGCACTTAGGGAACTGGAAAGACCTGGGGAAATGGCACTGAGGTAGATTAAAAATTATCAGCTGAGAAATGATGACATGCTTACTGTGCCTGTGTGAGAAACCAGGAAAACTGACTGCTTGTGTGTGTTGGCTAATAGTAAGCATGTATGTTTAGCTGAAATAAGGGAAACTGCTCCATATTTTGAAATACATATATTTTTATTGCCTTTGAAAAAATAAGATGTTAAAGTGTACCTGACTGGGGAAATATTACTCATGTATGATTTTAACTAAATGAAAACAAATGAAATAAATTGCTTTGATTTTCAGTTCTACTAATGCCACAGGAAAAGTAAATTATCTTTCAGAAAACCTTTGATGCATGCTCTTACCATATGCTTCATCTTCCTCATTTATCATATAATCTTACTATTGAAAACCTAAAGTCAAGAGCATGAAAAGACAACACAATTTACAGATGATCAGCTGGATAATTACCCTTTCTCCCACAGCTTGAAACATAACTTACTTTTATTATCTAGCTGTGCCCTGTATTTACTGAATCCTTTTAGCCGTACTCTCTGGCCCAGGAGATCAAGGAACTCTTCAAAAGCTGGTCCTGCCATCTCATTGTTGTACATTTCTTCTTCTGTGCTTTGGCCTGCTTTGCAGTAAAGGATACCAATCTTGTGTTGAAAACTCAGCTGAAATTAAAAATTAAATAAGAAAAGGAAAATTTACAGAAACAAAGTCAATACTAGAATAAATATTAAATAATTAAATAATATGAAATAATTAAAATATAGCACTGTTATAACCCCTGACAGAAGACATCTGAAAATGAAAAAATAAGTGTTCTGATTTTGGAAATTAAGTCACCACAGGATGAAAACAAAACAAAAAAAAAAATCCACAAAAGACACCCTCCAATTTTTGAAAGAAAACTGGATTGGCACTATTCAAACAAAGATAAAAGCAGTACAAAGACTTTTCACTTTGTTATCTATAAAAGCACACTCTACTTCCTGCTACAGTATGAAAAATTTAATTGGCAATATTTATATATTGGTCCTTTTTTCTCAGCTTTCAAAGAAGGTGAGTTTATCGTCCCTCATTTTTACCCTTTAAAGTTCACTGTAGTTCAGTTAAAACAGGCCCTCAGAACAGTAATTTCTATTATATGTAATCTTTTCCCTTCCTCATAAAATCACGCACTGTTAAAAACTATTTGCCATTTTTAAAAGTATACCTGAAACAAGAAATTAGATTGCAGTCAAATAGTTTTGCTAAACTGATTCTCAGTTATGGAACATTACACAAATAAATCACATCTATCCAAAAATAAAGTACAAAAACTATAAAACCTTAGGTATAGAGATCATTACTTCTTGAGCAGACCATTTTCCTCTTAGCTTTTATCCAGACTTAAGCTGACAAAAAGGAAACCTCCACATGGATGTATTAGTCCTATTATTCTTAACCAACACCTTCCAGAGCTTCACAAACTGACAGAGACCATCAGTCACACACGATTCCCTTCAGACACTTTTCTACATTCATGACTCAAATCAGCTCTCCAGTGGTAGACATATCTTAATCAAACTTCAGGATTAATATCCAAAATGCACGTTATGGGAAGGCTTGATGAATTTCTGTTAGAGCAAAGGTGACAACAACAGCCTGCTTCCCCTTAGTCGTAAAGAGAAAAAGGCTTTGTGTAGGAGTGAGCCCTTGTGGAACCTGCTCTGGCAGAATGCCCTTGACCAGAGAGCAGTTCGGAGCAAAGGACAGGCTTAGTAAGGACAGGAATAAGGAATAAGGTTTCACCTGGCTAGCCTAGAACACAGAAGAGCCAGAAGCTGTAAGTTTGATGTGGAATGGGATGGATGACCATCTGAGATAAAAGGAGATTATGGATGCACTGAAGGAGCTGCTGAAGTCAGACCCATGAAACCTGGAGCTACTGGTTTGCTCCTGTCATTTCCTTTTGACTGGCATTAGGTGCTACCCCCATCCAGAGTGTTTCCTTGATTCCCCATTTTAAAGAGAGAGGTACTTAACAAAAGGTTCCAGGTTGCACACTGGTGACTATTTTATTCAGCAGAAAGCTAGCATGAACAATTCATGAAGGAAACTGCAAAATAACTGGTCATGCAAACATTAGATATCAGGAAGTAGTGCTGGTACTTGACACATCCCAGTAGACTTAAATGATGGTGACCACACTGTCAACTCTATACCAGCCCTGTGTCCAATAGTTTAACTTAAACCACAGGGGATTTAAGTTGATTTCCTTGATTTCACACTAGAATTGACAAGTAGAGAAGTTAAATGCAAAATAAAGTCACCAAAAATAGGGACAAGGACTAAGGGTAAAGAGGCATCTGGGCAAAATATTTGGTCTAGTCACACTTTTCATTCTGCACATGCCAGACATTCCTGCATTTGTTAATGAATAACAATAATCCAAATAGGAGTGAAGTATACACCTATCTTAAAGAACAATCCAACATCTCACAGTTTAAACACTGAGCTAACAGATATTGAAAATGAGGATCTGAGACTCACCAGCCCAAGATATGAACTATTCCTGGGATTTGACTCTGTGGACCATCAAGCACTATACAATTCTAAACAAAGTCAATACTTTAAAAAACCACTATTGCTAAACAAGCTGCAAGCTCATTTGCAGTAATCTGAACCTCCTGCCCCTGCACTAAAACCCTTCACAACTACAAAATTGGAAGATCTGAGTAAAAGAACTCTCAGCCAAGATCATGGTGGCTGTGCAGAAGCAGAGATCTAGGTACATTTAGAAAGTCAGTGCCTAAAAGAGAAATAACTCAACAAGCTTTGGCAGGATCTTCTTATGTCATGCATTTAACTGGCATGAAGAGCTATCAGAATATTTAAAACTGATAAAGTTTGCCAGTTTTGAAATTGTACCACATGCTTATTCAAGTTTTTTAAGTATGTAATTGTAGACATGGTTCCGATTTAATTATTTCCACTTCAGAAATTTTATATTTACTTATATTTTACACTGAGAACAATTTAATAACATGGCATCACAAAAAATCTGCTAAACCCATTTAGCTACTTGGGTATGTGATATGTATTGAAGGTACATAGCAGTCCTTCCTGACTCAAAATGATTCTGTTCTGGTCTGAATCACTCACTACTGAATCTTGGGCATCCTGGTAAATTTTTGCACGGATTATTTATCATGTAACAGCAACTTTCATCATGTGAAGATTTCAGATTCTTTACTATCAAGGAACATCAAGAGATTAGACACACAACAGTCACTAAATGTCACTGCAGCCAATCTTAATTTCTTTGGTCTTTTTTAAACTTTATCCTATAGCTCAGGGAGAAGTGAGCATTCTTAGAGCAATGTGAAGGGAACCGAAAAGTATATACAATAAACAACCATTAGCAGAAATTTGACAGGGAAACTAGGGGGAAGATGCGGAAAGCTTGAAAAAACAACAGTAGCAGATAAAATATTGACTTTTCTTGTAAATATACAGCTGAATTTAATGATGACCATCATATGGCAGAATAACTGGGAAAAGGCAATTTCTTAACATATTCAAATTAGATCAACCATCTAATTTACATCGTTTCTACTATCATTTTTAGAGAAAAAATTTAGCTACATGTTTCCTTCATAATCCATATTAGATTTCACAGAAAAATTATCAGATAGGTAGAGAATGAAATCAAAACAATAAATTCTTTAGTTGGCTAAATGTAAACATTTAATACTCCATTAGACAAAATTTTTATCACTCTGGTGACAGTACTAATCTTCCAGGTCATAATTCATCTTTTTAAATTCATGACATTTCCAAGAGTCATCATCTTCACTTGCCAAGCATAACTCTTTTTGTCTTTACTTAATGAACTGAATGCATAAAGTAGCTAAGAGGATTAAAACCAAAAATGGATCTCACACCACTTCTTTGCGCAGCTTTCTATGTTCAAGTATTCACCTTGTAGTAAGTGGTACATAAGATATAATAATATTACATTTTGTCAGGTGACAGCCCATTTAATAATAGGACTGAATTTCAGAACTGGTTGTACAAAATAAAAGGAAGTGCTATATACTGCTGTTTCTCAAAATGAGGAGATGATCATTAAAGAATCAATCTGGTCATTTCAATAGACAATCTCAATTTCCAATTTTTGGGAAATACTGTTAGTGAGTTTGAAAAATATTCAGATAAGGTCAAACACAGTCATACTCAATACTGCCCCTCTGAGAGTGAGTATTATTTACTAGATTAACCTAAACTCTCTGAAGCTAAAACAACAGAGAGCAAGAGCACATCAGGAGCTCTTGGGTCCAGAATTCAGTGCCTCTGATTTCCCTGCATTGTTTTTACCAGAAAAAGTGACAAACACAGAAGAAAACAACATTCAGCTAAATTAGCACCATCTTCAAACACTAATGTGAACAAAAGTACTAAAATTAATATACAAAAGATAGTTTAATAATCCATCCAAAACCAGCCAATTCTGTTCCTCTGACTACATGTGCTTTGTTTCGAGCAATTGTTACAGGCACAAGGAATTCTGATAGATACCACCAACATTAGATGCAATTACTGCATTCAAAACTAAATCAGCAATAAAAAATTAACTATAGCGCCATCACATTCAACTGGTTCAATCATAGGATTGGACTTCAACAGATAGATACTGACTTTCACCTAGAAAGTAAAATCTTCAATTTCAATGAACATTTTTTAAAAAACCACAATTTAAAAACCATCATAAGTGTGTCCTTCACAAAATATTCAAAAATCATAAATTTAACTACTAGCTTTGAATGAAGAAGATTCACTTTTATTGAACCTAATAGACCTCACCATTTTCTCTCAAAATTTAGGCCATTCAAATATTTTATTGCCATGCAGTTAATTCAGTAGTGTCAATCACAATTTCAGTTCTATGAATACAGAAGTATTCTATTCTAGTAAGAATACAGCAAATTCATAAAATACAAATACATACTTTAAAACGGTATTGTAAAAAATAACTATAAATTTTAGATGCAGAGACTTAAGACACAACGTGCTTTGCTCCTTACCCACACATAATACTAATAGTGTTAGATGTATTTTCATTTGCATTCGACTTTTGTACATATTTTAGTGCAAATACAGATTGTGAAAATCCCTTCTTACTGATGTTAAAACTTCATAAGCTTTCACTCAGACATTGAAAGACAATCTCCATAGACCAATATTTACTTCCTTCAGCTGAAATGCATTTTAAGAACTATTTGCTTTGAAAAGCAAACCTCATTTTGTCAGTGAAAAATAGGCAGGTTTCTCTAAAACCAAGAAACTGAATGGTTTGCATTGCAGATCCATGTTAATTATCACATTCTGCAAAATATTTAATATATTTTTTTGTTCTATTTATCTAAAGAACAGTCTCTAAAAAGAAGGTCATGTGCCTTCTTGCAACATACCCCTTGTTCATCCAGTTTAAGCAGCTGCTCGGGAACTTTGGGCGAGCTGGAAGCCTGTCTCAGGCACTGGATGCTCAGCTCTGGTATTACATACTCCAGCACCTCTTTGAGAGGCAGACCTCTTGCCGTGCCATGACGAGCAGTGGATGGTATAGCATCTTCTAAAATTGCTCCTCTTAGTGTGGTAAGCTGTATGTAAGGTAAAACACACAAAACATTTTTAGCTCTAATACTCTAAACCCTAGAGATAAAAACTTCAAGTTTTAGCAAAAGCATGGAAAAAAGAAATGGAAAGAAAAACACCCTCATTTTAATTAATTTTTTTATCTAGTAAAAAAAAAAATAGTAAATAACTTTTAAAGAGCAGACAAGCTTTCAATGTCTAAGAGACAAGTATATTTTTTGCCTAACAAAAATAATGAAGCATGTTAACAATTTATTACAATTACTAACAATATTCCTTTTCAGGGGGAGGAGAAAGTATTAAAGACACCAGTAAAATAAAACCAGTTAATTTTGCCATACTACCCTAGCAAACAGTAGTCAAATGTGAGGCTGGACATGTGAGATAAGCTATAGTGAATCTCAAGTTTACTTAACCCATTCACCTATTATTTAATTTATGCTGCTTTATCTTCATTGGATTTGACAAGAAGAGATTAATTTCTTAGAACTGGGTAACCTGGATCACCTTTCCACACATATATACACGGACACCACATTTTTGGCTATGAAAAAACCTAAACTGAAAACAAAAATTACATCTATATCTGTTTTTACATCTGTTTGCAAAAGCACAAGAGCCCAGTGATATCATGAGATCTAGCTAACACTTCTCTGTATCCTAGTCAAAATAAAAATCAATAGTCCTAAGGATTTCAAAAATTTACAGTTGTCTGCTGCAATAATAACATTGTGTGTTTTCATACAAATCTAAGGTAGTTGAAGTGATAAAGAAATTGTTTAGCAAGAGATGTTAAATTGCTTGAAATAGAAATTATGAAACTTCACACACAACATCCACAAGCAAATTCTTCTTTCAAATAACACCATTTTTTTATAGATATATTAATACTTCTGCAAATTATCCATATAGAATTACATAGAAACATGTCACAAAAAAGCTTCTAAGAAAGTATTTTGAAACAAACTGAAAAAATAAATATAAGTCATTATACTAGTTTTCCTATTTTGCAGCTCCCTTTATCTCTACATTTCTTAATCTTTCATTTCTATAATTAGAAACATAACACTAAGCAGCCTGATCCACACTTATCTTTAGCTGTGTTAACATCTGTTCCCTTGCTTGCACCTTGCAGCTCTCTTCAAGCCAACTTACCTCCTTTTAGGTGCTCACTCAAAAGCACAGAAATTTTATGTGGTACAGAAAAGGAAAACTTTTGTTCAGGAGCAACTACATTTACTAATGGTACAGGCAACATCCTTTCCCATTAAGAGATTTACTTTCAAAGTTAGCAATGTAACCCCAGACAAACAACTAGTATCCTAAGCTCTAAGTGAACTTTTCCATTGCTTTGCAGAATTATGGCATGAACATTACCTCACTTGTCCTGAAAACTATACGATAGTTGAACTGAGATCCTTCTTTCTCCTTAGCATCTTCAACCTTTTCCCTCCGGATGCTGACTGCTACAGGTCCAAGATTTTCATCTATTCCGAAGTAGTTCTGATGCTCTTTTGAACAGGAATGAATTAAGAGATAAGAGTAAAGGATGAATCTCCTAGAAAATTTTCATCAAATCTCAAAAAAATTCTGCAGCAAGAAAAAGAGATTATTTTTAATTGAACTATGAGGTCTGTGAATACACCAGCTGGCAATCTTCTGAATTGTACAATAAGTACATAAATCACAAATGCTAATTTTGATGAGCAAAATGGTCACTCATATCACATAAATTATATTTTCTCCTTTTTTACTATGAAATTAATCTTTTTGCTTCATGCCATAGGAAACTAGTCTGGAGAAACTGTATCTACAGAGAATCTTGAATAAAAGCTAGGAGTCTTCAACAAATAAGATTTATTCTTATTTATAACTTTACATTCCAAGCAGCAACTCAACAAGGGAAAACTGAGTCTAGTAACTCTTCAGTGGTTGATGAATAGTTAAATTCATCCGTGAGGCAACTGGTCCAGTTGGGGAGAGTAAAGCACTAGGAGCTGAAGAGAAAGATCACATTAGAGACTATTTAAGGAGACCAGACACTCAAATCCATGTGACCAATCAGGACGTGTATTGAGGCTCCACCTCACCACCTTGGAAAGGCCATAGTGAGTAGTTACAGACACCTCTAAAAAAGGGCAAGAGGGTCTGGGAAGCCATAGAACAGCCACGATAAATTTTAGTTCCCAGGGAGATTAAGGAACAAATTCTCATGGAAGACACTTCCAGGCACATGAAGGACAAAAAGATACTTGGAAACAGCCTGCATAGATTTAAAAAATGCAAATCATGCATGACCAATCCAGTTGTTTTATGCAGTGACGTGACTGGCTTTATGGATGAGGAAGGAGCAATGAATATCACCCACTTGTGCTTTAGCAATGCTTTTCACAAAGTCTCCCATAGTATATCTGTGTAGCTAAACTGAAAAGACATAGTTTGGACATGCAAATTGCAAGGTGGATGGAAACCAGCTGGACAATTGACCTTAAAGGACTGTGATCAGTCATACAAATTGCAAGTAGTGGCCAGTTACTAAAATGTTTATCAGAATTTGATGCTGGAGGTGTTATTGTTTAATAAATATTGTTTAATACATTATCTAAATGATGGAATGGAGTTCATCCTCAATAAGTTGCTGCCCCTAATTAAGCTCTAAAAGAATAGTTCATGTATTGGAGGTTAGGACTGCAGAAGAGTGCAAGAGATTAAAACCAGCAAGCTTTTAACAAATCAGAAATATGTGCACACGGCAGACATGGAAATTCATAATCCTTGCAGTTTTAACAAAAGCAGGCAAGGGCAAAGCTACACAAGTGGAGTCCCACAACTGTAGGGTGTCTTGTGCTTCACTTCCCACTCTCCTCTTCCCCTGGAGGCAGCTACTGCTGAGCTGTGACAGCTGAGCTGCATGTGAAGCAACTCTTAAACCACTTAAAAGTTTTCAACCTGACAGTTTAAAACAAACTCTCATTTTGACAATCTGAGAAAATGGACTGAAAAAGCCTTATGAAGACCAACACAGAAATGTACGTAGAACAGAACAAGCTCATACAACAGACTGGGAACCCACTGCCTCAGGAGCCTCTCTGTGGAAGAGGACTGGGGACCCTGTGAGCACAGGCTGCCCAGCAGCCAGCAGGACCTCCCAGCAGAGATGGAGGGCAACCACACTCTGGGCAAGAGCCTTGCAGCAGCTGAGGAGAACATTATGCCTTTCTGTTTGGCACTTTTGAGGGCACATCACAAGTAGTGTCCAGTCTTGGACAGAATGGGATAAGGCCAACAGACAGCTATGAAGATAATTAGAGGGCTGGAGAATATAACAGGTGAGGAAAGGCTAAAAGAAATGAGCTTGTGCAGCTGAAGGAGGGCAGGTTAACAGGGGAAACAACTGCTGGATCCCATGAGCTGCTGGGAGGTTGCAGAGAAAGAAACAGACTCTTCTCAAAGGTACAAAGTTAAAGAACAAGATGCAACCATCACAACATGCAGCCTCTGAGTAGGGGGAATCCAACACAAACAGGTTTCCAAGAGAAATTCTGAAATCTCCATCCTTAGATACTGTAAAAACCTAAAGCCACAGCTAAAAGGAAACGGGTTTTGAGCAACCTATTCAGAACCTACATTTAAAGGGAACTTTAAAAGAGGGTGTTAGACTGGATGGCCTGCAGAAATGTCTTCCAATCCAATTTATGCTATATTTATCCAATTTATCTCGTATTTTAAATAAAAATTAATTGACTAATTTCTCCTTAAAGGTTGTCTAGATTAAAAAAAACATTTTGGTAGCATTTTTGAGCTAGTTTGATACTTTAAGTAATGTATTTATAGAAATGTATAAAGAATTTTTTTCCAAAATTTCTTTCACTAAGAAGTCATCTATACTCTCAGAATTAATGCAAAAGAATTAAATAATCTCTACATAAAAGACAGTCTTATTTCTCAAATCAAGTTTAAACTAAGTTTCCAGTAGTCTTTCAAAAATGTAGCTATAAAGTATGTAGGTGGTTCCAATCCATCTCCTAGTGGAAGGAAAATGAGCATCAGCACATTGCAACTTTTCTGGAAGAAACACCTGGAATAAAAGAGGCACAAGCATTAAATTATCTGCTCATGCTCTCCAACTACATTCCTTTCCCAGTCTGAGAATTCTACCTGAATGGATCAATAATGTACCTTATGGACTTTTTGGTGTTAAAGTAGAACTTTGAGTTTAAATGGGAAATTTTATCAAAGGGAACAGGACTTCACAGAGAAGACAGAGAGAGGGAAGGAGAGAAGTTCAGAGGTCAAACACTTCCAATAACATAAAAGCTTCCCACAGCTGCATAATGCAGGCTTTGACATAAGGTAAACTTCTCAGAAGTCTAGAGCTTTCAATTCTGATGTAAATCTAGAAAAGAAAACTAGAAAAGTATTACACAGTTACTAGATTTCTTGGCTACAGTATTCTGAGCAGAAAAATATAAGTGTGTGCAGATACCTACTAATTTCTTGTACAACATGAAAAACAAACCCAAACACACTATTTATATGCATTAAAAAATAGATAAACTAGAAAAGAAAAGTAAGGAAGCTGAAGTAAATTCAATAGCACAGCTACTGATATTCTGGGATTTGGGGAAAACGTTTTTAATTCAAGGCATCTTTTTTTTTTATTTCAAAAAGTACAAACTCATAAGCTCATTTAAATGTATTTATGTTGGCTTAAAAAAACTAGCTGGGGAGAAAAGAAGAAAATAAGTGCTATTTTTTAGCTGAGATCTAGAAAGATGCTAAAATACTTGTCATTGTTTACTTTTTCACTTTGAGGAATGGTTGTCAATTTTTCTCCTAACACAAAAGTCTTAATTGTACAAAACTGAGTTAATACCAATACCTTGTTAATCCTGAACATTTCTTTTAGGACACTTTTTCAATCCCATATCAGCAGATAATGTCAGTAACATTAAATGGTTGCAAGCATCCCTCAAATAAAAAGCATGGTAATAATAAACAAGTCTTGAGGAATTAGGAAGACAATTGCACAAGGGGAAATGGACAAATCAATGACCACCATAACAATGAAATAAATAATATATTCTAGCTTTTACAATTCTCAACTGAAAACTGAGAAAATATATTCAATAAATATAACATATTTTATATCAGTTGCAATGGATTTGATTTTAACAATAGCTACAAAGCCTATAAATATGCAGTATAAAACTACAACTCATTTCAGAAAACACTAAATCCCAGATCTCACATTTCTTGAAAGGGAATGGAATAATTAGTGCTACACATGCCAGGGTGTTTCTTCCATGCATCTTAAAACAGAAATAAAACTGGTATGCTGACAAGTGCCAATTATAAAACTGTGAACAAAATGAAATGTTCAGAAAGCTATTTCTTTTTCATATATATTTTCCTAAAGGCAACAGAGATCAGCAATAGTATGTTAAAGTAACTATTGTTTGCTCAATTTTTGTTTCATCTTATCACAATGATTTTGATAAAATTAAATTGCACAACTAAATCTAAAAATTAGATAGGAGAGCTCACTGTCGTGGAAGAGCATCATGTAGATCCAGTATGAACATAAATGTCAATTCTTTTCAATATGGAAGTTCAGGTCAGCAGCAAGACATCTTGGTGCCCAAGGCAAAATGTGTGGATTATTTCCTCTATCCACAGTAAATTTTGCTTAGGTGAGAACTGTATCCAATTAGAAATAATGTGGCGATTCCTTATGTGCTTCATCCCTTAATATAGTATATACTAAAAATTAAGATTTTAGTTTCATCAGCTTGTTCGCCCTGACGTGTTCATTGTAAAAACCATTCAATACAGATTTCTCTCATTTAGCCTCTGTTACAGCTCTATAACAAGATAATGTACAACAGGCCATAGCTTTCATATCACTGTAAAGGTGAGAAGGTAAGAATTCATTACTGAATATTAAATGAATCATACCATATTTACTTTTGAAGAACTCTACCTAGAGAACAATTTGTAACAATTCAAGTTTCCAAGTGTTACGCTATGTGGGACAAAACTCTGATACTGCTTCAGAACAGAAGTTAATAAAAACTAATGACATTGACATCAATTTTCCATAAAGGTCATGACGTTTGTTCATAATGTAGTATTTAAAGTAGATTTGAATATGCATCTGCATTTTCTTTTTACAATTTCTCTGACAAGATTTTCCTTCACAGAAGTGTTCCGCACTTCAGCATTTGTAACTCATCCAAGATAAATAACTTCACAAACAAGTCCTCTTTCATCTGGCTCAATTCTTGTCGCCCCCTTCCCCCTGCCCACTGTCTACTGACAGTCTTCCTTTAATTTTTGTGAATGCCAATCTTTTCTTCTCTCTGCCTCTCAAAAAATGTGCCACCCTTTTGTCAAAAGTTTCACTTCATTGTCTTGCACTCTGACTCCCTCAACATTTTTATATAATTTAGAACCTGTCCAGCTTGGGATCCATTTTGAACCTGTGAATTTACTGCCCATTCCTCGCTTAGCTATGGGTCTTTTTCTTCCTCTTCCATCACAGATTCAGATTCTTCTCTTCCTTGCCTTTTAAGTACTTTTTTTTACAGCTAATGTGCTCTCAGTTTCTATTGTATTGTGACCAGCAGTCTACTGGATCCTCTTTTGAGTCTCAGGAGGAAGGAGTAACAGTACCATGCTTATTTCCTGAGTTCAAATATAGTTAGAAAGCAGAGGAAGCATGATTTCAAGAAGAACAAGAAGAATATGGCTGTAACAGTTTTTTAAAAACAGAAGCAGATTTCTCTTTAAATAAAAGCAAGAAGAACTAGCTGTAATTGATAATACAGAAAGGACAGAGATAGGTATTTTGGAGTTCTCCCACAAAACCAGGGCTTTCATCCACATTGCACAAGCCAATACTGAATGCAGACTATCAAAGCTGATCACAAAGTGGAAACAGTTTATCTGAATAATGATTACTATAATAATTACTGTGATGACAAGAGTATCCTGGCAGTTTGCAGACTAAACACATCCTAAAAGAAAGGGGCATGAGGCTAGGAGAAAGGCATAAGACATCATTCTTTAAGCTGAAAACCTAAATAACATCAGCAGTTCTCTATTTAAGGAGTATGTACAAGTGCATACAGTATGAAAGGCCTCAAGATACACTTGAAGACAGCTGAATCTAAAAGAGAGTCAGAAGCCTCAATAATAAAACTTTCTCTTTTGGAGTCACCTTTTAGGAAATAACTGTCGCCGCTCTGAGTATCAGTATTTCCAGTGCATTTACTGGGTATAAATTACCTATTTTCTTCCTGCTGATCAAGAAAGTTTGGGTTGGAGAGGTTAACTTACATGCTATTTTATATGACCTTTCATTAAATCACTTAATGAACTCACACAGTTATTGCATAACCATACATAACCTACTGCTTTGCTCTGAGAGACCAAAAAGAACAGACTTAATTTCAATAAAGTTTCAGGATTCTTTGGAATATCTAAGTCTCTCTATGAAGAAGGAAAACAAATTATTATCTTTACTAAGCAATTTAAATCTAATGCATGGATACATCAGAACAGTTCCATTAGAAAAATTTACCTTTTCCATAGAAGAATTTGCGGTAATAATATGCTCCAAGATCAATGTGTTCTATGATGTAACGCTTCACTTTCTCTCTGTGAATGGACTGGTTTTCTCTTGGTACTTCCAGAACTGAAACACCAGCATTTGTGCAATGGGAACTCAGAGAGGACTCAAAAGAACAACTTTCACCTGAAGAAAAAGATGCTGAATTTGCCCTAGAAAGTGCAATCCGTCTATCTCCTTCCCCACCAGTTTCATTCCTGAAGTAAGGGCAGCTCAATACTAAATCATTGCTTTTCCCATCGCCCTCATCAGCATCTAAATTCTCTTTTGAATTGAGGTCCTCTTTGCTTCCCAAAGGAGATTCACAGTTTCCAGTCTGGCCTGCTGGCATCTGAGTTTGTGACGCAGCTGAGGCCCCAGTGGTGATATTTTTTCTTTTTCCTACATTTACTCTGGTAGCCATTGCTTCATTTATGTTAAACAAAATGCTCTGAACATCATAATGTGCAAAACATTTCTGACAGTTCCAAGAACGAACATTTCTGTCAAGTCTATCATCCAGGTCTGATGAAAACTTAAAAGTTTCATGCTCACTTTTAACTGTTCGCAATTTTCTAAACAGAGATGTTTCTACTGCTTCTGATTTAAGTCTCCTCTTGAAAGATTTCTCCCTGTCTCGACCAATAAGTAGGGCACTATCCATATAATCCAACCCCGAAATCCTGACAAATTCTCCCCTGGAAATCTGTGCAGCAGCATGTAGACTCGGAGAAACCGTGGGATCACAGTGGAAAAACTCAGAAAATCCAAAAGGAGCAAGGGTTTTATGTTCAAAATTTTCCACTCTGTATCCTCTCAGCATTGCAAAAAAATTTTCTCCAGACAAGCCTTGTCTATCAATTGAAGAAGTACTGCCATATTCTCTGTGAAGAGCTGCTCCAGTGTTTGGGTTAACAGCATTTTGGTCTAACACATCTTCAGCATCAATATCACTTATTGTCACATCACTGTTGCTTCTTTGCCTTATGGGATGAAGACCCCTTTGAGGTGAATGAACAAAAAGATCTCCAATTGAATATTTTCCCTCTGTAAATTCCAGTTCTAGTTCTTCTTGCTGTTCATCACTTTGGTCATTCTGTCCATTTGGAAGTACTGAGGCAACACCTTCATAACTGGCTGGAGGTCTGTTTTCCCAAGCAGCTTTACTCAGCTCCTTAGAGCAATCCTTTTTAGGAGGCCATTCAGATACCCTTGCTCGAACACCCATTTTAGGCACGGCTGGTGTACCATTTGTTTGATTATTTTCAGCTTTGCTGGAGGCATTTGAAGAAACAGGAGGACCCATGCTACCGTTCAAGGCTTTAAGTTTTCTAGCGAAATAATCGTCAGATTGCATGCTTCTTGAAGACTCCCTGAACTTGGAGGAAGTTCTGCTAACCTTGTGCTTGTCTTCTTGCAAAGACCTTTGATCACTCATGTCCAGTCAGTGGGAGGAGAACCACTACTATTGCATAAATTTACTGTTACATTTGTTATTACATCATCTTTTATGGGCCAATAAACTGTGATATAAAAATACTGTTACAGTCTTCCCACAGGTGCAGGCAGGGACCTCAGTGTACCATTTTTGTACAATTTCTATCAGGAGAGCAATCTCAAAACATTTCCTTCAGTTCAGTATTAATCCAGAAAAATTTCTTCAATCTGTTCATAAGGAAAAAAAAAAGAGTGTTAAAATGTTTATACTCAATAACAGTAAGTTTTCACTCTTGCTTGTAAATACATAACACCCCATGAAACTGCACGGCCCTCAAGTGACTTGCTTCATATCATTTTCTACCCTTGGACTCCTTAAAACCAAGCATGTAATAATTCCAGTTTTTCACGTGATTCCACAGGATGTGAGAAGCTTGAACCTACATCTCTCATGGGCTCTCCAGTACATGCACAAGCAGAATAGCAACAGAATGCTCTCTGCATTCCCTGCAATGCTGACAGCAACTCAGATGCCTACTCTCCAACTAATCACTGGGTTTGTTTGGTTAACATCTAAGATACTTTTTTCCAAGTTTTCTTGAAAACGGTTAATGCACACAGGAGTGTTAGGGCAAGACTGGTAGAAAATGTAAGTAAAATATATGAAGCAGATAGGACCTTATGAAGAGAGATGTGTTTTGCCCCATTTAAAAGAACATTTAAAGATAACTAATTGTTCCACTATGATTAATTCAGTGAATTAATCCTTCCCCTTCTCTCTTCCCAAAGGGAGGTTTACTTACATTCCTCTCTTTGGAGTGCAAACTATTATTTAGCTGTGTAAAACAGTTACAGTTGTTTCTGTTGTATTATGTTCCTCTGGTTGGAAACCCAGACTGTTAACTCAGTTATTGTGATATAGAACATCTCTGTTTTCTTCTTAAATAAGAAAAGATAGCAGCTCTATTGATAAGCCTCAATTTGATTAGAAAATTGGAACTGTTAGGATATAAAAATACTCTTCAATAGTCTTAAGAATAACCATGACTCATGCTGTGAAGATTCATATGCAGGCAGAGTCCATCCATTAATCCATTGCATAAAAGCAGATTAAAACAAGAGACAAGACAGAATGCTGTGTACTTCTTCAGATTTTATTCCTTGAACAAAAATGCCAACATAAAAATCTTTTAAGATGCTGCAAATGAGGACAATATGCATTTACCAGAGACTAAAAAGAAGTCAGGTTAAATTAGCTTGGAATATAAGTTCTCCCTTGATTTCAATTACAATATGCGGTAGTAAGAGGAGTTAGAAGATGTGATTTTCTCCTATATTTTATGTGATAAAAACTCCTTGTAGGATGGAGAGGAAGGATGAGATGAGGGACAAGGGAATAATATAAATTAAAATGTGACACCTTATTTTTTTCTGCTTGTCAGAAATCAACCAAAATTGTGTTTGATATAGCAAACTTTAGAACACTTCTGCAGTAATGAGGTAACAAACCCAAGTTAGACTTCAGCACTCTCCTAACACCTATGGTTTCTACATGACCCGTAGTAGAAATTGCTGACAATTTCAATAAATGTATCTCTGCAGCTTACTTTCACTCCATAGAAATTCCTTACTGGCCCATGAAGACAAATGGGTTCCTTACAGAAGACCAAAAGATTATTTAAACAACTGATCTATTCAGAGAAGTAGCACATGAAGAGTGGCAGCTAGGATTTTTGAACACTGACTTATGAAAATACTGTACGAAAAGAAAAATATTGGTCAAAGAATCACAGAATGGTTTGGGTTGCAACACAAATTAAAGATCATCTAGTCCCAACTCCCTTGGCATGACACTTTCCACTGGACCAGGTTGCTCAGAGCCCCATCCAGCCTGGCCTTGAACACTTCCAGGGATGGGGGATCCCATTCTGGACAACCTGTGCAGAGCCTCACCACCCTCATAATGAAGAATTTTTTCCTAATATCTGATCTGTTTCAGTTTAAGACAGTTAATACTCATCCAGCCACTACATGCCCTGCGGAAGTCCCTTTCCAGCTCTTTTGAAGGCCTTTTTTTGGTACTGGAAGGCCAGAATTAGGATTTCTTGGAGCCATCTCTTCTCCAGGCTGAACAACCCCAACTCCCTCACAGCCTTTCCTCACAAAAGATGTTCCACTCCCCTGATCATCTTCATGGCCTCCTCTGGGCTCACTCCAACAGCTCCAAGTCCTTCCTGTGCTGGGTACCCCAGAGCTGGATGCAGGGTTCCAGGTGAGGTCTCACCAGAGCAGAGCAGAGGGGCAGAATCCCCTCCCTCCCCTGCTGCCCACGCTGCTTTGGAGGCAGCCCAGGCCAAGTTTGGCTTTCTGAGCTGCAAGCACACACTGCTGGGTCATGTCCAGCTTTTCCTTCACCAATAATCCAAAGAGTTCTTTGCAGGACTGCTCTCAGATGTGTCAATATGCTCAACATTTTTGGAGCACATGTAATTCTGCAAAATTAAAATAGAAGAAAGTTCCTTGAAAATTAACATGAACAGCTGACAGCTTTTTAATAATTTCTTAGACTGTTCTTTATACCATCATAGAAGTGGAAGAAGCTAAATAAAAACTCTGAAGGAAAACTAAACTATTCCAGAATCATCTTTTCTGTTTATGTCAGAATATAGAAGAGTGAGAACACACAGTAAGTTTAATTTCACATACTTGGGAAAATATTTAACTTCTTATTAAAGGTTAATTAAATTTTCTTTGAAATTGTGGTGAATGACATCTTCTAGCCTTCCTACCCTTTCCTACATAAAAACCATTCAGAGAAGTCATCAGTTTATGCATTTTAAAATAAAAAAGAAATCTCTGAAAATAGGAAAAAATACATATAAGGTAAGAAAAAGCTATCTTGCAAAAATTCCATTCTTTTTTTTGTCCTGTGTTAACCTTTTTTCTATCATAAGCATTTGTGCAAAAGTAGTGAACTGGACCAGGAGCATAATGAAGGCTGAACTGAAACTGGAGACAAGGTGGTGGGAGGCAGAAGGAAAGACCAATAGATGGCCACTACCAGGCCACTTATAAACAATCCAAATCCACAATGTGATTTACTGTTTGGCCTTACAAACATATACATTTGTGAAGGGCAGCAGAGATCTTAAAGACCAGGGGAAAGCAAGATTTTTTTTTTTTCCCACTGGTGATGGTGGCAGCTTATGTACTTGATGAAGTATGGCCTGAGCATTTTAACAGAGGTACATTGCAAAAGACAGTACTTTAATAGAGAATTCATTTTCTTTTCAGTGCAAAGCTGGTGTGACAGAAGACTAAAGAAATGCCTGTTTGGAAATGTAGATTGATATTTTATGGGAAATAGTAATGTTTGAAGAAGTGATGCAATATATTTAAGATATACTGTTAATTTTTTTTTTCTTAATCTGAAATTGGTCTAATTGAAAAAAATGCCTGCCTGTTTTTAATAGGATTGACCCTTTCTGTAAATTCCTGTAACTCAGTACAGCAGCATGTTCTGGCTGACAGCTGACTTATGCTGATGGATAGCACTATAGTCTCATGTTATCTGTTGTTAAGGATTTTCTCTCTCCACAGTAAGAATTTACCAACTTGCAAATATTGCACTGATGTTGATACTATCTATTGTAAACATTTTTTTGTTGTTGTTGTTGTTGCTGAATTTAATAAACTATTACTTCCACAAAGTACAATGTCAATGTGATCATGAGTACTCTTCTCTTCAGACTTGTACAGCTCTTTTGGTCAAGTTCTTCACTTCCTTCTCTTTTCACCTCACCCTAGCATTGAAGAATGGAATCAGTGACAGATAAGGTCAAAAAAGAAAAGCTGGATGCCTACCCTGCTGTTGTGCTCCTGCCAACCCTTCCCACTAAGACTGCTGGATGTTATGCAAATAACTTAAGTTCCTTCCACACAGCTACAAAGACTTCCTTCTGAGCTCAATACAGCAGCTGGTTTGTTAGCTACAGTTACAGTTCTTTAACATGGAACAATTCCAAGTTTCCTGGGGACCTGGATAGGTGCCCACAAATGTTCCTATGCCAGTAGCAGAGCAATGAATGAGAACTGTGCTATTGGACTATCCTGTCAAAAGGAGGTTGTTTGGAAACGCTGCCTCGTGTCAGCCTTGATAGATGGAAATGAATTATTTAAGAAGTCTTTCTGTGATCATTTTGTTGATCAAGACTTTGGAAATCTGCCCCTATTATTATGTAATGCTATCATCCTAAAAAAGAATGCATAATTTGGATGAAAGCATTAATCTCTATTATTTATCAAGATGACAATTCTATACACCATGACTCTCAAGCTCTACTAATCTTAAAAAAAAAAAAAACTGGTAAGTGCAATTTGATAAAATAGGAGTACAGGCAGTAATAATATGCCAAAAGCTGAAGACCCGACATTTAATTTGCATTCAATTGGTTCTACACAGCATTTTCTGTGTCTTCCTCCAGTTAGTTTCCAGTCTTCAAAGGAATACATAGTGGTGCAGTAGTGTTATGTATTTGGCCAGTACAGCAGAACAGCAGATACACAATGGCCACTTCATGGGAATCTGAAGTTTGCAAGAAAATTCTGCACATGCTTACAAGTGCAATGAAAAAGAAGAGTGCAAGGGACAAATGAACATGATTTCTAAACTGCCTGTATTTTCACAAGTTCTAGAAGAGATAACGCACTGAACAAATCTGTCACAAGATCTGTCATAAAGATCTGTCACAAAACTAAGATCATCACTGAAAAAAAATAAGTAATTTTTGAAAAATTACAAAATAGCAGAAGAAAGTTTTTTTTTAATTCAAGTTCAAACGTGTTTGTTTTTTTTTTTAAACAGACTATGTTAGCAAGTGTTCTTAGGTTTATGTATTTTAATATATCTGCTAACAGCATCTATTTCTAATTATTTCTTAATAGTCTTAATAGTTCCTAAAAGAACTACCCAATTTTCAGAAGCAAAGCAACCCCTCTGTCTGATTTTCAAGCAATGTTATTTGTGAGTTCAATTCAGAGAATTCTGATCACAGTAAACTGTGATATATCACATAACAGTTGATTATGATGTCACGCAGACTTATTACTGTAGATAGTAGTATGAAAAAGAAAAATTACTTCTTCATGTTTTTGCCTTTTTTTCCCATGCAAATGTCTTTATAAAATGATGATATTTAAGCATAATTGTCTTTAAATAGAATATTTCTTTCAAAGTTTTCCATAGGGCTCAGTGAATATTTAAGAATAACACTGAACTATAATTGAGCCACTTATTCAGATTGCAGCTGTGGAAAATGGATTGAAAATAATACAATGAAGAAATTATGAGCAGAGCTCATGAAAATAAATGGTTCAAATTATTATACATCAAATTTACAATTAAAGCTATAACTACTACAGTATAAATGGTTACTTCAGCTATGCATATTTCAGATACATGATTAATAAGCAGACATAGAAAAGAGACACAAGAATGATGGGAAATCCTTATTTGACAAATGGAAATACAGATGAGCTACTCTGTAGTGAATATTTGTTGCACACTTCCTTAGCTATGCTGTATTTCTTTATATTTATAGTCTCTGTGATGAAATTTCAGAGCAGAAATGGGAAAAAAATTGTTGTTGAAATAACATAGCTACAGAAATTTATCCACAAACAATCACAGGGAGTGGGAAGGAAGGAAGGAGCTATAGCTAAGAGTGACAACAGCCTACATGATTCTGAGTGTTGGTGTAAGACCATCACTTTTCCTAGCAAAACAGTGAAATTGAATTAGTTTTGGACTGATACAAGATTGTGGGTAAAATAAAAATAAAAATAAAAATACATACTCTGTTCTTCAAACATAGTTCCCTTCTCCAACAAAGAAAATGGCAGATGAACATAAATACTGAGAAAGAGATGCAATAGAACTTTGAATTCCACATCTGTTTGGTGCTGTTCAATGAAAGGTATTTTACTTTTAAGAGAGACACCTCTCTAGCCATAACTGTTCTTCACCAACAGGCAGAGAAAAATCTCATGACCATCTACAGAAATAATTGTGTAAGATGCAAAAGCAAATAGACCCTTTAAAATGCTAGATTTGTTCATCCTATGGTCAACATTCCTCACCTGTCTTGGCATTTCCAGAGAAAATATTTTAATAAACCTCACCTTCCAACTGCTAAATACAAAACTCAATACTATGCATCAGCTTGGTTATTTTTAAATATACTGCATCCTTTCAGTGAAAAACACCAAAAAAGGCCATTACAAAAGACACACTTTCTTCACTGTAACTCATTATACCAAAGAATATCTATCACAAAGTTCCAGCAGCTTATCTTTTATTACTTTTCCTGAATATGTGGTCCTACATATTTTATCCCAATTAATGCTTTGTTTAGCTAAAAAACACTGCTTAAGTTTTTCATCAAGAAACTTAAGTTATGTCTCAGTGAACACCAATGTTTTATACAGAGCTGTCACTGACCATAGCCTTACTGTCACTTATTTTAAGCCTTCTGTTAGAAATCACCTTCTGTTATTGAAAACTATATTTAAATATATTTGTGACTGTTTCAGCACTACATTTCCTTAGAATATTAATACCAATACTCTGTTGTTCCATTAGCGCAAAATTTGATAGAGATGCCTTAAGGCTAACTTGAATTCCAGAACCAACTCGATATCCTCCTATTCTTGCAGTTCTTATGCAGAGCTGAACTGAAGCTGTATCTTATTCAGGTTGAACCATGTAAAGTAGCAGAGTTTAAACAATAGCAAAACTGCCACTGACAACCACACTGAGAATATTTCATTTGTATTCTTCCAATTCAGTTCAGTTATTTTTAACTGAAGTTATGAAACTTAAAATGCAGTAAAGCCTACAACATAAAATAATTAATGAAGTAAAAAGGAAACATTTTAACAGGAAGTCTTAGACCAAAGAATTGTTCCAGAAAAAGGTTGAAAATATATACATAAATGTTTTTTATATATGTCATTGACCACCTATTATTCCAAGGGGAGGGGACATGCATCAAACTCCTCATAGATTATTATTACTATTATTAACAAATACAAATTTTTGACAGTCTTTAATAGTTGCAAATAAAAGTTATTTGACTTGTCAGTCAAATTCTGGTATCAGTGAAAATTTAAAAAAAAAATCTCACATATTCCAAACTCTTTGTTTCCTTTCATTCTTTCCATTCAAGAACCTAGATGTCAAAGGGCAGTAATAACAAAAAAAGAATGCAATTTATTGTGTATTAAATAATCTGATTCTACAGGGAGGCTAAAAAGGCATCCAGAATGTAATTTACATAGAATCATCCAGTCTGACATACTAAAACACTTCCCTACTTTAAAGAATTTGGAGATACTTATGCCTGTTCCTCCAACATTTCACAGTAATTACAAGCTCCTCATAAATAGATTTATCCTTACAATACTAGTAAGGCAAAATTTTAATTCTAGTTTCATCTTTGAAAATGAAGACTCTTCAACACATAATGATACAGGTATGTCATAAACAAGATTCATAGAAAAAATATCAGTCAGCAGATAAATACAAATACATTTTGCATAATACTTTATATGTTCAGTGTAGTTCAAGATCTTAGAAAGAAGGAAGCAAAATCTGTTTGCATTAAGTGTACTTTTCCTTAGTCAGTCGATCCAATTCAGTAAGGGAGTTCACATTAGACAAAGCATTAATTATTCTGAAAGGGTAAAGATGACTCATTTTCAATTATAATACAGAAATACTGCATTGAAGCAAGTTCCACTCAAGAAGCAACAACAACAAAATCGTCTTCTCAAGCAAGTTGGATGACATCTGAAACCTCAGTAGAAACAGAACTATCTACAGGCTCAGAAATTGTCAAAAGTCAAACTGTCAGAAGATTGTTGAATTGCATAATCCACAAGGCAGGGACTATTCCTTTGTCCACTGCACGGGATGCCAAACACTGTGATAACCCACGTGGTAAATAACAAGTGGACCAAGTCACTGTCAGAGGCAAAGCTCAGAAAGATGAAGGCAGGACTCGTGCAGCTTGTTTGCATTATTCAAAGACAAAGAAAAGGACAACCAATTGTATGTGCACCTGAATAACAACATGAAAAGAGAAATACAGCACCTGTAAATTGACTTACAGAAGAGTATACAGAAAGGAGCATATTAATATTGTATGTTGAGAAAAAAACATACATGTGCTCCATTTCAAAACAAACTTTTTACCTTTGAGTTAAGACACATTTACAAGTGCTACAAATGCTGTCTTTTATGCAGTTCTTATAGAATCCTGGCAGAAACAAAAAGCAACTCAGCGATTTAGAAGAGCTCTGTGTTATTTTAAAACAAAGAAAAGAACATATTCTACCTTTTCCCATAATTAGTCACATCAGAAATTATTTCTTTTAATTCTAGCTCAATGCACAGAATTGAAATTCCAATTGAAAAGCACTCTGCTTAAGAGCAGGCATAGAGAAAACCAGAGGAAAAAATCCACAAGAAGCAACTTAATATTAAAAACCCCTCATTTCATAAAAAAGTCGCACTGTAAGAATTTTTGTCCTTACAATATATAACAAATTGTTATAGACGGAATGATGGGATTGAAAAATTAGAAGTAGTTAAATAACATCATTATCTGAATTATCAATCTTCGGAATTTCAAACTTCATGAATGGAGAGAGATTGAACTGAAAAATATGCTGAAATAAATTTCTAACAATGCACTAGCACTGTATTTCCCACTTTTTTATTTTTTTACAGTTTTTGGGATATGTATGTCAGGCTGTTCCTACATAGTGCATAAAATTGCATTTTATTATTCTGAAAAAAGTAGGAATACTGGGGTTGGCACCTCTTTAGCTATCTGAAGAAATGGGTTTTAATTAGAAGTTGATAGGAAAGTAGAGATGTGCTAACATTTTGACTGTTGTTTCACATTCTGAGGTAGAAATCTGGAAGCAGGTTCAGAAGCTGCACTGAAGTTGAATAAGGAGTCTAGTACTGCAAAAGGAGATACTGTTCAGAAAGAGAGAACAAGATTGCAAGCTTTGGCTTTTCAGAGTCAGTATGTCACAAAAATTTATGAGGCAATTCTACTTTTCATAAGTCAAGTACAGTGAGGCCCAAAATAAAGCTTTTTCATCTACTCAGTGAAAAGATAAAACAATGCACCTATTAAACAGCTGAGTCTGCCTATTCCATGAAGGAGGTTTCAGATGCTGACATCTGAAATGTACAAAGCTTTTGAAATGTACAAAGCCATCCATTTTTAGTCAGAAAAATAAAGTTCTTTTACATATTTCCATTATAACTGTGTTTCACAGTAAAAATGCTGTTCAGGCAGGAGCACTGATTAAGCTTGCCACACATCGGTGATGTCAGACCTAAGCACTCACTTGGATTCCAAGGTATGACCTTACAAACCCAAACACTGGGCTTACCTCCAGAGATCATCAAACTCCTCCAAACAGCAAACCACTTAAAACAGTTATGCTACTTTTACCAGAAATACTCACTCTGATGCATACAGCTTTTAAAGGAATCTAACTTTTTTAAACAGAAAGGAAGAACCTCTCTAAAGCAAGACACAGTACATCTGTCGATGAATGAGACAGTCAAAGACAGTGCATGGATTTCAGTCATGGCTACACAAGTTTGAAAACTCACTATTTCATTCCAAAAATCTTCTGCAAACTTCATTTACCTAATGGGAGCCAGCATTACAAGGGGGTTTTAGTGGTATAAAAGGAAAGGATTCTAAATTACAACTTATAAAAGGTTAAACTGTCATTCTGCTCATGTTCACAAGAAATATGTATGCCATCCAGCAGGTATATAACAGATATATATATATATATATATATATATATATATATATATATATATATAAAACAGGTAACTTTTCAAATGTCCATCAACAGTATAAAACTAACTTTTCGTACCAGGGAATATATGGATAAGACACTTATATGCAGTGCCTAGAAAATTACAATATTTTGCTACTTATACTATTATATCCAATTTCCTGTTGTACATAGAAATTTGAGCGACAACTGCAGTGATTGAAATAAGATTTGAGAAACTTCACTAAACACACATTTTGGTTAAATATGTCTTCATATTTCACCCCCAATATTAAAGATATGTCCATGTTCTTATTGAGTTTTCCTGTAGTAACATTCATGATGATACTTGAGTTTGTCTATCAAAGGACTTCAATTTCTGTTGGAGTCTTTCTATTAGAAAGGCTCACACCAAGCTAACACCAGTCTTTCTAACACATTGCAACATCTGGGCTAAGAGGGAATCAGAAAGTGGATAAACACAGTTTAAACAAGTTAATTCATTTCTAGAGGAAGAAAAAATGCTTGAGTCCACTTCACTTCTAAAGCAAAGGATAATTTGAATAAGCTCTCCCATTGGAAAAACTCACAGCTATGAAAAACACCCAAAACCACTGTCTATGACAGCAGAGAAACACTGCCCATGACAACTCAAAACATTCTAATGTTCTAGCTAAGAGGTCTTAACTGTTCACTAAGACGTACAGAGGAACATTCTAAGGAAAAAAGAGAAACAAAGCTAAGATTTCTCTTATGTTTTCAAGAATTTAAAACAGGAAATAGGTTTTCCATCATGTCATTTGGCAGTAGAGTGGCTGTGGTATCACAGTTCTGAATCATTTTTAAGACTAATGAAGGAAGTGGTTGATTAAAGTAAAGTAAGTTTTAAAAAAAAATAGCATGAGAAAACACTATTTTTTAATGGAAATTGGCTTCGTTTAACCCTGATTCTTTATCAGCTGGCAGGAATTGTGAATTACCAGTACAAACTGGTAATATTACTGGCCAGTTTTTGGAACTTTAGCTTCCAGCTGAGTGAGGATCTGAAGTTTCAGATGTCAGCAAGTAATTTCTCAGGTACTTCTGCATCATTGTAGAGCTATAAAATGTCACTTCACATCACGGTTCATCAAGATATTTTTTTAAATCTTGTATTTTGAGAACAGGTTTCACCTTTTTCCATCCTTCCTCTCAGAAACAAAAGAGTAGGAGTTCCATGTAGAAATAAAATATGCTGAAATCTATTATGACCATAACGCACTTGATTCACTTGATTCCTAGTCTCACTAGGAAAAAAAAAAGCAATTTTGTTCTTAATTTTACACTGCAAATTTGGAAAGCAGATTTAATAATATTAACAATATACATTAAGTTATTGGCAGCTCCCAAATAACTTGGTAACTTGTGTCCACATGACATTTCCAAGCACATGCAGTTTGGCCTGGACCACCTGGCACTGAACAACTCAGCTTGGGCAAACAAGTGCCTCTCTGAGACAGCCACCCTCTAGGGTGGTTGGTTCCACAGCTTTGTACAGTAACTGCTCTCCTTATGATGAATACATAATTCCAGATATAAACAGAAGAACAGTAGCTGGAGTGAGGCGGTTGTTAGCAGAATATTGTTCTTCATTTTTCATCAGTCCACTCAAATTTGGCACAACTTGATAGCAGTAAAATGTCACTGACATCTGTTCAGTGATCATTTGATATTCATCTTGAAACAAATTGCTGTTAAGCTAAGAAACTTGTTCTCAATGAGACTTAAAAGGGCTATAATTGAAAATAATTTTGTTAAAGCTTTATGTCAACTTTATGGAACACCTCCTTCTGCTTCCCCATCAAATTGAAAAAACCAACAAAACAGAAAAACAACCAAACCCACCCCAAACAATAAGATTGCATTATAATTGTTCTACAGATTTGCTTCAGTTTACTAAGTTAAAGCACATGTCTGAGAACTTTCTGGAGTTGTCCTGCTGAGAAAATATGCATTTTCATTTTAAACAGGGAAAAAACCTGCCTTCAAAAATACAGTGTGGAAACACATCTTTCAAATATTCTGTTTCAGAGAGACAAGATCGCATTTTTTATAGATTGGAAAGAAGACACCTTGTTGTGTATACGTATTTTCAAGACAGTCGCCATCATGACTGGTGTTAAGCAATGCAGATTCAGAGTTGTAGTCCTTTATGTTAGAGATACATTAGAGAAAATGTCTATAAGCCTTTTGTGATTCTTAGCTGCAAGCCACCATAAGCATGCTGACATCTTCCTAATTTTACTGCTTTATGATAAAGAGATAAAAGGCAAACATTTTTGAAAATGAAGCCTTGCTTTAAGGTGACTTACTAACATGTTCAATAATCAGTAATTTACCATTAAACAGATCTCTGAGCACACTAAGAAATAGCACTATTCGGAACCATGAAAAACATAACTGTGGTCCACTTTTGGGAAGCATGGAGAACATTAGTTTTAAATTCATATTCATCTGGAATGGTTTGCTTTTGTAGGGCCAATTTTGTTTTAACTTTTGCTTTTAAAATTCTGATTACATAACACCCCATCCAATAAATCAGACACTGAATTTTATATTTGATTTATCAAGTTCTGCTCCTTATGTAAATGAAACCGTTCAAATAGGAGGGTATAATTAACTGATCCAAAGTGTTCACACACAGGCATAGTAATGCAGTGTAGGCATTGTAAAAAATCTGCCTCTGAATTTCATTATTGGCTTTGATTTAGCACAAAGTTTCAGGTCAGCCAACAAACTGTATATCATTTATACAGACCACACATTTCTGGAACTGTGTTTTTACTTGCTGTCAGTGCATATCTCCCTCATTTCTGCAGCGAATTTGCATTATAGACTACAGATCCATTTCAAAATCCAAATTTAGAAAGGAACAATCACATTTGCCATGTTTCTAACTGTTAGAAAGCTTGTATTAGATTACAAAAGGAACTACACATTTGACATATAAACTACCTGAATGGCATTCTCTCTCCTTCCCCCTACACACTCAACTACTTACCAGTAAAACCCATAGCTTATTTTTCCCCAAAATACAGATCATTATCACATAAATATTATTTTCTTTATAACCTAAATAACCTTTATAACTGACTGCATATTTTTCAACAAATTATGAATTGCTTACAAAGAGTCTCAGCTATTCATGTCAACATTATGTATGATCTTTTAAAAAATATATCCTTACCTAGGGCAATTCATAATGTGAGTGATTTTAAATAATATTCTAGAATCTGCCCAGCTAGCTTTTCTAAACTCAATTAATGTACATGAAGATAAAAAAAAAAAAAAAACAAGTCTTGGGGAAAAAAAATCCCAATTCCACAGTCTCATGAACGACTATTTCAACACATAGCACCATTAACCAGGTTGTCCCCATTTCACTGGGAAGATTTTTTAAATATTTATATTTCAAAAACAAATAGCATGGGTATAGTTTCCTTTCCATTTAAGGATAGTATACATCTTTATGCCATGTTTGGTGCATAACACCAGGAAGTGTTTGCCTCTCATGATGTGGTTCCCATCTATATTTATTCCAGTGTGCTTTCTCCACTTCCTCTTTTCTCTCTTTCCATATACTTGGCACCATGTATTCATCAAATCATACCTAATTCATGCAATATTTTCCATCTCAACCCATGTCTATCATCCTCTATTCAAGAAGCACGAACCAGACAAGTGAATATGTGTTAGGCTCATGACACTCTTTGGTCTGGAATGGGAGTACTCACAGATAAACCTTATTCAGGCACAGATAACCCTTATTCAGGCAGAATGAAAACAGGCCAATAAGGTAAACTATGATTCTAGGCAAAGCTAGGATGCTAATGGCTCTCATCAACCATTTATTTAATTTGTAGGCACTTACAGCAATGGCAAAAACCAGTAGCTTTGCTAATCACCAATCAAAACCTCAACTCCATCTTCTTTCTCTTTTCCACCCAAAACAATTGGTTTCTGCTCACTGACTGTTAAAACCATCCCAAAACTGAACCCTTGCTGGAAATAATCTGCTATCAAGGTGTGATCTGCTAGGTCCTGGCAAGTTCAGACTCCTCAACCATCATGAAAGGAAAAGAAATCATTGTCTTCATCCAAGTCCATTTCTTCCTCTTTTATAAATATCTTTTTCCTTGTCATTTCCAAGGTCTATTAGTCTGACAAAAGTCCAGCCTTCCAACACAGCATTAAGTTCATCTGACTTTAAAGCATGTCTTTGCTGTAGCATTCTCTAGAAATACTAACTTTGGGGTCTATTTAATTCTGCCATTTTTCTATTCATTCCCTCTCTGATTGTTTTGTCCTCATGATATCACTATTACTCCTCTACTGTCACTTGCTGTATGTCAATATTTTTTCTCCTCCTTAGTATCTTTCTAAAGTTTCATCAATCCTTTCTTTTCTCCCATGACACATCTTTTTGGTATCTAAGTCAGCCAGCTGAGACACTATACAACAGTACTTGTATCAGTTATCTCAGTTTCCTTTATCCTTCCCAGGAGACTAGGAAAGCTAGGGGATTTCTTTTTAAATGTTCACTATGGTGCATGACTATTTAAATGCTTCTTTTCCTCTGAATAAGAAGGGTCTGTACCTACACTCAACAGTTAATACCATGTGTTACTCTTAGGTGATAATCCATTCCTCCACCTCCTGTCAAAAACAAGGCAAAACAAATATGCACTTCAATATGTTCTTAAAGTCAGCAAATTATCTAGTTCAAACAATAGCCTAGAGAAGATTCCAATGAACAAAACCCTTCAGAGAATACTCAGTCATCAACCCTGTCAATTACAAATATAAGTAAACAAATAAGGTCCTAAAGATCACAAATTATGTATTTTTAGCATAGATAAACTAGATAAGACCATAAAAAAGAAAAAAAAATATATAGTAGCCTTTGTGGTCCTACATCATACTTTTTAAAACTAGAATTATTTTTTAATAATAGTTTTCATTTTTCAGCTATTATTTTTAGAGAAAATATAACAGAGATATATAGCCTTTGTTATAAAAAGAAACCCTGATTATTAAATACCCTCATAAACTCATTAAAGCTACTTGAAAACATTAAATTAATATTTGAGTTTAAACAGAGGTTGCTACTTAAAAATTTCAAAGACGCATATCAAAGCCATGAAATAACTCAAACAAAGGGAAGATGTATGAGGGAAAAAAACCAAAAACACTTGTATCCAGGATAACAAATATCTGCTCTTGATCAAAGTATTTCATGAACGCCAGAACTCATCTGGAAGCAAAAATGAAAATGCCAGATTATTTTGCCACATATACCTCCAAAACTGTGTGACCATTTTCCCTTGGATTACTGGGGCTTCGTTCTGTTCCTCATTTATGTCTTCAAGATTCACCCTGTTCTTCAGGGTACCTAAAGAAGAGCTGGTCTTGCTATTAAAGACTGAAGCAAAGAAGGCATTGAGTACTTCAGCTTTTTCCTCATCCCTTGTCACTGTGTTCTCCTCTACTCACGACAGAGGCTGGAGGAAGAACCTTAATGTAAGAGCTCTTTTTACATTTGGTTCTCAAACAAGTTATAAGTCTAAGGAGCATTTGCCAAACCTCTTAATTTTAAATAAATTTTAATAAACCTAGTTTTTCAAGCAGATATCAGCAACATTCACAACCAAGTTAGAAAAAAGCAGATTATTAAGCAAACACACAAAAATTTAATTCAATTTGCTGATATACAATTAATTGTTCCTACACACACAATGACTACTTTTGAATGAGACAGGATTCAATGCATGATGCAAACTGCTTTGCACATAAAAAAAAAAGTTGAGTGAAATTACTATAGTAGCATATTGTGCTTAAGCTAAACAAGACAGGCATTATTTCCATTGAACTCTACAGAACCCCAGTGACAGTGTGAAGTAACTGGGGAAAGAGTACACATTAACATAAAAATTCTGAGTCCACTGGAGAAAAGCAGCTTTGTGGAAACTGTAGAACCAAACTACAAATACAGAAAAAATGATCTAATAGTGCTACACAGTATAACACTGCAATCATCTTCCTACCTTGAAATACTCAGAGACTGATATAAATTTGAGTTTGATTTGTTTAGGTACTGTTAGGGTTGGGGTTTCTGTTAGGTCTTTTTGTTTGTGGGTTGGTTGGTTTGCTTTTTTCAGGGAGGGCTGTTTGATTTTTGTTTTTAGAAAAAGGGTTATTTTATTAATTAGAAAATTAGTACAGTCTGTTCAGTATACAGCTTGCCTTCTAAGCAACATTTTAAGCTATGCATTCCTGTTTTGTTGCAATATCATTTAGATTCCAGTAAGAAATATGCTCTTGTGTCTGTCTCTATGTAATGCCAGAAAGGAAATTAAATCTTAGTGGAACCTCAGTAATCAATGTGCCAGTGAAATACTGAAACTACCAAGCAACTGGCTACTATGAATTGGGAAAGCATCTAGAGGAAAGTTGGCCTCCTCCACCCTCACTAAATACAGAAACACTTAGATACTAAATTGTTCACAAAATAGGAAAACCAAAAAATCTTCACAGCTCTAGCTATAATCAACATCTAATAATTATAGGCAAGACAACAGAAGCAGATTCTGAGTCTGGGCAATGGACATGTAGGAGGCACTTTACTGGAAATGTTTGCTTCCAGAGAAGGAATGAATACTACTTGACAGACCACATATGTGGTCAACCAAAAGATTTTTTTTTAAACATGAATCAGTATCAAACCAGATGTCTTCTGATTCAATTAATAAGTAGATTTCGTAACAGTTGAATAAAGAAAGTACCACGTTATAGAATAAAGTAAGTATGGATAAGATACTACAAAGACTCATCCACAGAACACATGCAGACTCTTCTGTCCTGCTTTTGTAAAGACATTTTTTATAAGGTGATGCAAACTAAACGTGCTTTAAAAAGCTCAATAACTCACCCCCAAGCCATCACACACACAGCCTTCACAGAGAGCATGGGATACCACTAAGGCCTTTTTCCAGAGCCTCTGTCTTTCCAGTGCTACGAAACAAGGTAATTTGACAACATTCTGTAATTTAAACATAAATAGAGAAACATTTGTTTACACTGGGCTTAGTTCTGATTCTGCTACCTAGAAAAGATGAGTTTTTAATAAAATCTTCACTGAGCAGTATACCAAACATAGCCGGGCAGTTTCTGGGCTGAACACTTCAAGGAAATACACCATGTCAAAAGGACAGAGCATCAAGGTGGTAACAACTAACTCTAAGAAAAGGATTCAGCATGCAAATCAAATTATGTTGAAAAGAGACAGAAAATATGTATATTCTAGTCCAAACTGACACTCAGAAGTCAATAAGAGTAGTTAAAAAAACTAAATCTGTTAGTTAGAAAACCTAATCTGTATGTTAACATTTGAGATATAGAGCTGGAAGAAGGTGAGGAAAACCTTTTGTCCCCCTCATCACCCATCCATTGATCTTATAGCCAGCACTGAGGAGTTTGTATGAGAAACTTATTTTTCTTGCAAAAGACTGCTAAACCAATAAATAAATAACTCAACCGAGTTTAGTTAAGATTTTTTCACTCAGCACTAGATTTATTGTAGATGGAAAACAAAAATTCCCCAAATAATTTCAAATCAACCAGAGGAGTGAAGCATTAATACTACATCATCCACTTCACCTTGATATTCACAAAGAAAAGAGATGAGAGATCAGGAAACTCAAAGCTGCCAACAATGAAATAATTGCTTTGGTACACAGTTCTAGAAGCCTTGCACACAACCTCATAGTACACACATGTCTAAAACAATGGAGAACTCTATTTTAGTTTCCTGCATGAACTTAATAACAAACAATACAAGGGCAACAGAAATACAAACATAGAGGTTCAAGGCACAAGTAATCCTAATTAAATACACTTGTCAACTACGACAATTTCAGGACACAGTTTGTCAATTTTTACATTTTCACAATTACTTCTTTAAAGAGACACACTGCTAATATACACACACAAAAAAAAAGAACTTAAAAATACCCTTCATTTTAACTCTAGCTACACAAAATATCAATGCCAAAAACTTCTACTGGTCAAAATCCTACGACAGAGCAAATTTCCTTCCTACTTCATCCACTAATACCATATTACATAAACTTGAAATCTATCATGGTTACAAACACTAACCAATTTGGAAAAAAAAAAAGTATTTAAATTGCTTATTTCTAGTTTAGGAACAGTGTTTCTAAGTCAAACTATATGAAATGCAAAGTAGGGGAGAGCCTAAGTTTACCTTACTTAGTCTAAAAGCACTGTAAATTCTGGCTGCCCTGGAGACAAAGTTAGCTGAAACATTTTCAGCTGCCACATAACCCATACTCTTCCTCCTGCTCAGACAAAGCTACCAACTGCCAAATGTTATCTAATAATTAGCATATGTAAAGCAAAAGGGCTGGATTATGCCCTCAGTTTATCTTTCCTTAGAAAATTGCTTTGAATTAAACCTGCAGCCCACTTCAAAGTTCTAAAAGTAGGCTTGCCAAAGAGAGCAAAACAGATAAAAAAAAAACCCCAAATAAATCTATTTACAGGTGTATTTTAAATTCCAAAACCGTGCAGGAAGAAATTTCTAAACATTCTCCTCTTAAAAAAAAAAAAAAAACCTACTTTAAGGAAAGATGAAAATAGAGCCAAAAATCAAAGTCACATTCTTTGTATCTGGTTTCTAAACATAATACAGCAATAACATCAATCCCTAAGTAAGGGAAATTAAGTAAATATCTGTGAATGCTGATATGGAGCCAACTGAAAAATAAGGAAAGGCAAAGTAGAAATAGTCTATCTAATCTGTCAGTCACCCAAACATAATTAACTGATATCATCATTAACAATAACAGAGATCACTTTTCTATAATCTCCAAGAGACAATGACAAAAGGAAGGATGTCACATACAGAAATGTCTCAACTTCTCTTTTCTTCTAAGGAGCTAGCATATATGCTTAACAAACAGTACATGAAATGGAAATATATGTTCCCATCCCCCTTAAAAAAACACTTCAAAAATGTTTACAAATTTAGTTTATATTTTTAAGAAAATTTTGGACTTTGATCTTCAGCCTTTGATGGCATGTAGCCTTGCCCTTTCTGAAGCTGTCCAAAGCAGTTAATGTCACTGGCCTTAAGTATGACCAAAAAGCCTTGAGAAATTTCAAGATTAATCTTTTCCTTTTTTATTTGTTTTTAAAGTATGATTTCTTTCCATCCATTTTACTTTCTCCTATTTCCAGTAAGATAAAACAGAAAACCTGTATACAAGCAGACACTGGATGAAGTGGAGCACCTGGGAAAAGTTTGTATCCCTCCTTCCCTCTCCTCACAGGCTGCCATGCAAGACAAAGTACACACTCGGTTCACAGGGAAGAATTTGACAGGGCGGCAAATCAGGTTACTAGGCTAAATGACAGAAGTGAGATGGCAAAACAAAAGAAAAAGATTGCAAAAAGAAAAAAAGCCTAACAGCTAAGAACTACAAAGTATTTGAATGATATTCACAACAAATGAGTAGCTTTTTAGAGGACCATAAAAAATATTCAAGAGTACTTGTGGGGTTTCTATTTTTGAAACTAAATGCTTCCTTGCTTCTTGCCCCCTCCTCCCCCCTCAACTTTGCAAACAGACAGGGCTCAGAGTGTGCTGGTTAATAACCAGACCAGGTCAGCCTGCAAGAGATTATTTTAAGCTGTCTGCATTTTTTTAGACAGGAGTGGATGTGACAGGCTACCCAAGAGAAGATCAAATATAACAAGAGGTCATCTGTATCATATTATCAATATTTTAAGACTAAAATTTACTGAAAACAAAAACATAGACCTTGCATAGACAGGATAAAAAATATTACAGCACAGTTAGTTTCACAAAATTCAAAGTTCTATAGATTTCTTAGACAATCAATTTCGACCCTGAAAAATGCTTCTAAAACCTCATTAAATCTTCTCCCCTCCTAATTAACTGAGCCTGAAAAATATTCTTATGTCTATTGCCCTCTACCTAAGCTCACTAACCAAAGAATGAACGACTTGGACATTTTCCCTACAATTTGATTAAGAAAGAGCTGCAGGTGACCTTGACTTCATCCTTTAATTAATGGAATTAATCGATGTGTTCTAGCTTTTTTTTCCTGCTCACAAAATATATATCAGTTTCTTCCCTTCACCTATGTTACCAGAATCACACGGAGTCTTTGAGGCAGGAACAGACCACTGGAGATTTTCTACCCCAACCCCCTGCTCAAACTGGTTCACATAGATTAGCTGCTCATGGCCATGTCCAGTCAAGTTTTAAGTATCTTCAAGGAGGGAGAATCCACAACCTCTCCTGTAAAACAGTTCCAGAGCCCAACCACCCTCATAGTAGAAGCCTTTTCTTATGTTCATATGGAATTTCATGTATTTCAAATTACATCATGGCCTCTTATCCTGTCACGGGGCACCACTGCAAAGAGCCTGGCTCCATCCTCTTTTCACTCTCCTCCAAGAATTTATGCACTGATGAGATCCCCCTGAGCCTTCTCTAGGCCAAACAGTTCCAGCTCACCCAGCATCTCACTATACAAAAAACACTCCAGTCCCTTAACCTCTTTTGTGGCCTGCACTGGATGCTCTCCAATATGTCCTTATCTCTCTTGTGCCAGGAAACCAGAACTGCACACAGCAGTCCAGGTGTGGCCTCACCAGTGCTGCCACAAGGACACTTTGCTGGCTCATGTCCTCCCACATCTCCAGGTCCTTTTCTGCAGTGCTGTTTGCAGGTGGCTGACCTCTGGTATGTGCTGGTTCTTGGGGTCATTTCTCCCCAGCTGGCATTGTCCTTCTTTGAATTAGCAATGTTCTTCTCTGCCCACTCTTCATCTTGTTGAGGTCCCTCTGGATGGCAGCCCAACAACCTGGGATATCAAACACTCCTCCTGGTTTTTAACATCGGGAAACTTGCTGAGGGTGTGCTCAGTGCCAGCAACAGAGATGGGACTGAGACAAAGTCCCACTCACTGTTTAATGAACAAAGACATTAAACAGTGTTGAACCCAGTATCAGTCCCCCGGTACACCACTGGCCCCCCACTGTAGCAAGTGTTGCTGATTACAACCCTCTAAATTTGCCAGTTCAGCCAGCTATCAGTCTATTTCACTATCAAGGTTATCTTCTCTCATCCACCAAGCCAGTCATTTCATCATAGAAGGGTATCAGGTGGGTTAAGTAGAATTTTCCATGCTTCAATTCCTGCTCACTACTCCCAGTCATTCATGCACCTGGAAATACCTTCCAGGATCACTTGCTCTATCACCTTCACAGGGACAAGCAAGGCTTATTTATCTGTACTTCCCCAGACTCTCCTTGGATATAGATCTTTCTCTGGTCCTCAGTAACCTCTCCAAATTGCATGACCTTTTGAAGAAATCAAGAGTGCTCTCACACTGACATTGGTCAGCTCCATCAGTGTTCATAGGTGCATTCTACCAAGTCCCATGGACTTATTTATGCTTAGTTTGTTTAAATATCCCTTAATTTAATCACCCTCTACTGAGGGTAAGTCTTCCTTGCTCCACACTGTCTGGGATTTTGGAATGCTGGTCATACCAGGGAAGACTGAAGTGGAAACTGTGTTGAACACTTCAGCCTTTTTTCTGCCTGTTGTCACCAGATCCCCTACCCCACTATCAGTGGGCTCACATTTTCCCTAGCATCCTTCAACTCCTTATGTACTTGAAACAGGTTTTTCATTGTCCTTCACATCCTTCACCAACTTTAATTCCAGAATGGTTTTGGCTCTCTCTGAACCATTTGGAAATTCTTGATTTTTTTTCATTTCTTGTTTTCCCATGCTGTTCCATGTTCTGTTTCTCCAGTTTTCTCTGAGAAGTCTCTCCTTCACATATACATAACTCTTCTTTTCCAACTTTCTCCCTCATCCTGCACAGTTCTGGCAGTAACCAAAAACAAGTACATGTTTTTGACCCATTCTGCAGTTTATCTTCAAAAGTGTTTGCATTAATTCTTAATTATTTCAAATATTTTATTAGAAGTCTTTTTCTGCATGAGCCAGAAATAAAGGATTTAAATTAAGATAATTTACTATAAGCCTTCACTCTGTATAAAACAATAATATACACAAATCATTTTACTGAAATAAATTAGATTACATTAATTAAGGAATCAAGAAGGTTTGCATCTTTTCCTCCCTCCCTTGTAACAATTTCCTTTCAATTCTTTTTATTTGTTTCTTAAGACATTTTGTTGGTTTTTTACATCTGTTTAGTTAGCGTCAGTGGCACATCAGCCTCTTCCTCAAAGGAAAAAGAAATACTACTGGCTGAGGGCTAAGGAAAGAAAGTTTAACACTAGTTTCTCCCAATTTTTTTAAATTAACAGTCTCTTTCCCTTATAAGACTCATCACTCTTCAGTTCCTGAGCTTAACTATCCTACCCAACCTGTCAATATTCCTTCTTTTGTCCCCCCTACTCCCTCTGCAAAACAGCTAACCCAAAATGCACATTAGTAAGCTCTTCCATTATATTAACATACATGTTATTTTACCTTGAATCCTATTTTGGAGGACCTCACTAACACTTTTGCTTACTGTTACCTCATTATTATGTAGAATGATATGGCATTTGAAGAGGCGAGAGTCCTACTTCTTTCCAAGCTCCAGTAAGCTAAATGGAAAGACCCAACAAACACATATTCCAGAACCACAGACTTTGTGTAGCAAGGGCAGAGAGACATAACACAGCATATATATTTTTTTGGCTCACTGCCTTTAGGAACTAAAACAGCCCTCTCCCTAAACTGTTCAGTCCTGCCAGATTTGTGGCAGTCAGAAGGGAACCAACTCTGAAGATTGGTATTATTTTACCAACACAAACAAACAACCCATAGCATTACTAGTATTTTGTACCATGTGATCCAATAACTTTTAAGCAAAACATTGGTTCACTTACCCTACAACCTTTCCACTCAGGTGGCAGAACTATTAAGACTATGAGCCATCTAAAACTGAAGCACACATACCTTGTAAGATAAAGCAGATTGATATTTTATTTATACCTAAGTATATTTTAATTCTTCTTACAGAAGAAATAAAGGATAACAATTTGGAGATTGAAAAGGTGCATATGACACATAAAACACCATACAGAATTACTGATATATTACATTGCTATTGACAAAAATGGTATGTGCCTATCAGCATTCCTAGCTAGTTATTTTTCACTTACTGGTTAGAGCTAAAATTCCATCATCAGTCCCTTATCAAATCTGGAGTATTGTATTCCATATTCCCCCAGTACTAGAATGACACAGAAACTATAGGAGCAAATCCAGAGAAATGCCAATAAAATGACTGAAGGATTGAATTATCTTTCATATAAGGAATGGGGGAGAGGGCTGGGGCTGCTCATCCTGAAAAAGAGAAAGCTCAGAGGGGATCTCCCCAATGCCTAAGTGGGGGCATGAAAGGGAGCCAGACTCTCCTCATGGGTGTTCAATGCAAGATAAAGGGAAATAAGACAGGAAGCACAAGAAAAGTCCACCTAAACATAGGAAAATACCCTTTGACTGTGAGAGTCAAACAACAGAACAGGTTGTCCAGACAGGTTGTGGAGTTTTCACACTTGAAGATATTTAAAATCCAGCTGGCCTTGACCTGTAAGCAGGGATGGCTAACTATGTGATATAAGAGTCACCTCTCCATTTCAGCAATTCTGTGATTTGTCTAATATTGCTCAGCTTCTGAAAACAACTTTCTTTGCACAAAAGGCACACCAAGTTTACTGTGAAAAAGTTATATCATGCCATACTTGTATTATCAGAGCAAATTTATTACTAAACATTTTTTGTTTGCATTAGTTTCTGATATGTTTATATGGTTTATGTTTATGCCCAAACTACATTGTTCTATCTATGCCCATATCACAATTACCAACATACACAAACTGTCAATAGATGATGTTTTCATTAACTCACATAAATACATAAGCCTTTAGAAGCCAGTTCATTCCCAGATCACAAAAAACTTCCAAAATACCAAACTATAGGATCTAATTGGTTGTCCCATGTACACATGTCCCTATGAAATAACTATAAAAATTATTACAGAAATAGTGCCTCAGTAGCTAGCAGAGTTCAGTCTATCAGTAATTGGAGGCAAAGAGTTTAGTTTTAAATTTGTTTATAAATATGAAAAGGAAACATGCTACTGGATGCAAAACTCTAACTAAATGCTGCATTTAGGTTTACTGATTCCATATCTACGTCATACATTTGGACACATCCTCCCAGTGAAAACATCACCCATGAAGCTGATGTTAGGCAAATGTAACAAGTTTATCCCTTGAATCTGACATGTATACATTCTACATGGATGCACAGCCTCCAATTTTATTATATGATCCTCTGCCTTAAAAGTACAGCTACGGTGTAATGTAGAATTATAACAGCTGAACAACCTCAGGTAAGTAATTTGGATTACTTTTAAAATAATTGAAATTGTAAACACTTTTCAAACATTTCATTTTTGTGTAGCCAATTTTGGAATGCCTCTTAAAAGAAACTTCAAACAGGTTTTAGTTTTTAGTGTTACCATTCTTTAATAAATGGTTAACTATTTAACTTGGGAGATAAAACCCCTAACAGTTTTCTACAACTAAAAGAATTTCCCATCTATCTTCTTGTGCCTGTACTTATAAGAAAGAGCGAATAAATTTTTATGGTCTATAAAATTACATATTTCAAAGTCCAGATTATCAAACCTGCTAATCAGTACCACTGCTACCATAATTGTAAACTATATCAAAAGAACAATTTTGACATAAAGGTTTTGTCAGGATTATATGGAACAAAGCCCATACCAGAAAAAAAAAAATTTTAAAAATCAATGTGTATTTATTTCAGGGGTCAGCAAACCACAGGTGTTTTCTCCTACCTTAAACAGCAATATTCCTTGTATTATATACTTTTCAAATTATGAAAGAAAAACAATGCACCTTATTAGACATCTGTAACCATCATTCTTTTTGCAGCATTATTATACCTACTACTACTCTAAATGACAGAAAGAGGGTAAAATATACAAGTTATATTTTTCAGCTTCTTCCAGATTTCTTTAAACATCTACTATGCATTGATCAACTGTACAGCCAAAAGATAAAGCAAATGCAATATTAGAAGTGGTTAGCACATAATTCTAGACTAGAAATACTAGTGTTCTCTTTTACTACATTAGCATTATTCAAATGAAGATATTCTTGACAACACACAATGCAAAACATGCTACAATATATTGTCCTCTCAGTCTGACTACTTCCAAAGCAAAACACATTGTTTATATGAAAAGTAGTAGGTAAGATTTTAGAGCAATGTTCTACTCTGTCATTAATAAAGCAGACCTTCATCAAACACAGTAACATGGGAGAAAAAAAAAAACTATTAATCTAATGTGAACAAAAGGAGACGCTTAAAATCTGATAAACAACAACACAGATACTGAGCATCCACCTAGTTTAACGCTGCAGCACACAGAGGGGCTGAGGGGCTCAGGTGGCTGAACTCAAAGTTCAATCTTTTCTCCTGCATCAAAGCATGTGGCAAACATGGCAAGGAGGATCAATTATTCAGAATCTCCTAATTCTTTACTTCATACAAATCTCTGAACATATTATAAATATAACATAAAAACATTTAAAATTCTTATTTCAGAATTTTTTTCCTCCTTGAAACAATATGTAGTTGGAAATAAAAGTTAAAAGTTTTACTGGTGTCAGAAATATGATAGAAACAGAAAACTACCACACTGAATGTCTTCAGATGATAGATTGTGTTCAGCCAACATAAAATATTTCTAAGCCTGAGCCATATCCTAGAATTAAAACAAATCCAGCTGAGCTAGATCAAGGAGCTTGTAGAGATAGGAATTTGGCTTCTCTGATGCATTACAAAATAATCCTTCTGTATAATAACAGCTGTATAGTATTGATTGTACCCTACACTTCAATATTAATGAGAGGCTATCTGCCAAGTTATAGATTTCAAAAAAAAAGGCTGAACTTTCTCTAGAGACAGGTTTTGTTCAGCCTGAAGACAGGGAACACTTATAGCAGCCTTCCAGCAGGCAAAAGGGGTTTCAAGAGTGCCAGAGAGGGACTTTATACAAGGGCATGCAGTGATATGGCAAGGGGGAATGGCTTCAGACTGAAAGAGGGTGGGTTTAGATTTGATATGAATAAGAAATTCTTTACTGTGAGGGTGGTGAAAGATTGGAACAGGTCATCCTGAGAAGCTGGGAACGACCAGGTTGAAGGGAGCTAGTGGAAAATGTCCTTCTATGACAGGGAGGTTGGAAGATGATCTTAACGGTGTCTTCCAACTCAAAGCATTCTGTGATTCTTTATTCACTTGGACACCCAGCCACATAAATTATTAACTTAGGGTTTTTAGGGTGCTTTAGGTGTCCCAAGGAAATCCCATTTGTGAACATCAAGAAAACAGCACAGCTGCCTTTTTATTTAAAAGTACTACAAACATAGTAAAAATATATTTGCCATCAGCTAGAAACTGTGCTTACCTTTGGCTAGAAGAGTTCACAAAGGATGTCAACTTTAGTCACTCTTTTTCTGATATCAACAGAATGGAAATACCTGCAAATCAAATGAGAAAGATTTATTTGTTTTGGTTTGGGCTGAACAGGTTGTCTTATGATATTAAGAGATAAGTAAAACAAAACACTTAAATAAACCCTAGTAAAATGAAAATCTACTAATTTCTACATGCAAGTAAAATATCAAGAGCAACTCACTGACTTTAAAAATCAGCATAGTTTCATATGTATGTGTTGCAACAGAGACTTTAAAGGTGTTATCTGTTCAAGTTCCTGGCAATAACTGGAAAAAAACCATTGCTAGGGCAAAGGGTCATGAGCCAGTAGGTGCTGAACCAACAGACAGTTTCGTTATGGCTCTGCTTCAAAGGTTATGATAAAGGGTCCACAGCTATTCCTAGAACTGTACTGTAAAAAGCAAGTAGCGTAATAATATATTCAATTACAAGGATGAGAAAAAGTTATTAAGTTCCATAAAATGTTTTGAGAGACGAGTAGTGAGTTGATCCAAAAGGTTAAAAAACATGCTCTGAGATTCTGTGGGATAACTTACAGCCAAGAAATTATCTAACACTGCAAAATTTACATCTGACAATTTTATATTTGCTTCTGAACTAAAGTAAATAAAAACATATGTAAAAAAATATTTTAGCTAGGTCTGTCTGATCAACATTAGAATGAGATAAATCACAAAACTATCAAGTACCAGCAAGACAATTTGGCTATTTTATATCAAAGCTTACAAAGTTTCAAAAGGAGTTCATTTCACCATGATCTCAGACAGTAAAATCTGGCTTGAAAATACACAATGTTATATTCATACTGAAAGAAAGCAAAAAGAACACACACACAGCAGGAACAGATGTTATTTCCTGTACTAAATCACCACCATAGGGACAAAAATAATTCTAATAGGTATTTTACAGAATAGTGCATACAATGGAAAAGAACACAAAGCCTCAAAATCCTACGTCAGTTGCATATCTAGGTATTAAAGACACCGGTAACATAAACAAACAAAAAGCCTATACAGACGGAATGCAGGACAGGTTACTACTATCCTCATTCTAGGTCTAGTCAAAAATAGCCAACCACTGAAGTCTACTTTCACCAGTATGCTCACACTAGAGAGAAAAAAAAAAAAAAAAACAAAAGAAAAAAAACCAGCTCCTGGTATAGTTACAACCTAAAATTCAAGCAAACACATTGGCCAGTGCAGGTCTCATGGGAGAGCCAAAAAAAACCCCTCAACTCTATCCGTAGTAGCGTAGACTAGCATCATCAGGTAACTGTTTGCCAATAAAACACACAACTAAAAACCCCCAAGATATTAAACAAAAATTTCTCATTCCTAACTTAAAAATTATATCTGATGAAAACGAATTTCACAGATACACCTCAGTCTAATAAAATCTGAAACGAAAGCCATAATAAATACTGAAACTCAAAAGTAAAAGCATGAGAAGAAAGCAAATGTTAAAATTAAAAACAATTCTTTTTAAAATGGCTATGGAATCTGGTCCATTATCCAATAGAAACTGCTTCCAGTTTTCTTTATATAAGGTTATGAGAATATTATAATTATTAGCATTGTTTTTCTCACAAAAAAAATGTAATCATATATTCAAATCACTGGAAAAGCAAGCTTCAAAACATCTGTCTCAAAGGCAATTTCTAACTTGTCCATTTATGGGAGGAGAAAGTGGAATCAATTGATCCTCAGAGTAAAATAGGATTTAGAGGATTATGCTGCTCTTTTGTGAGGCAGCCAAATGGGAAAACACTAGACCTTGTCCACATACTAATTCTTTTCTTTAATCCAAGTTCTTCTACAGAACACTGAATCAGGTAAAGAATTTAAGAATTGAGAATAAAAAATAATGTTATATATTCCAAAAATAACTTATTGTTTCACCGGTATTCAAGTGTTTTCTTTAAAATATCTTGTCCCTACATTCATAAAGGTCTACAAATGAAAAAAAATCTCAGAATTTCAAGTAATGTATGTCCCTTTAAATTCACATAAAGTATCAAATTAGAAATCAGATACAAAGATGCCTATTTTCTTTCTTGTATTTCAAAACTTATTTGTAGTATTGGACATCATAAAACTGCTGTGCATTAGGTGATTATCACAGATCAGTTTGTCCTGGACATCTCGTCTTTTACTGCTTGTGGAGGTAATATCTGGGTTGCTGTATTCTCCAGGATGCAATAATGGATTTCATTCGTTGGTTTCTTAATCTTTATCTGAATGTCCACTGGAATTGAAAACCAGTATCTTGTTTCTACAGAAACTGTCACCAAGGAAGTCAAGTTGGCCAAAGAGAAGGCAAAGAAGAGTTCACATCGAAAGATATCTGAAATGCAGGTAGAAATAATTCCAGCATAGGCAAGTCAATACTTGTTAGTAGCCCTGTTTGGCAAAATGTCAGACATTCATAACTGTGGTCTGCCATATACTCTACTTCATATTCAACTACAAAAAAATTATTTTTCTTCATGAATATATAGTATTATTTATGTCCCAATCTTTTAATATTTTCTATTCCTATGTTGTTGTTGTAGGAAAAGCAGAAATAATAATATCAGTACAAGCTCTCTCACTTTCCCTGGGCAAGTTCTCTTTCTCTACCCAAAAAGTTTTGTCAATTTAGAGGAATTGATTCCAGAAAGAATGGGCAAAGAGAATGGGCATCCTCGTCAGGAAAGCCTAGTTCCCAGCAGCTTCTTAGTGCTCCAAAACACTGTGCAGATGGTCACTGCCCAGGTAAGCTCCACATCAAGCTCAGTATGTCCAGAATATCAACCTGACACACCCAATCTACCCAGCAAGTCTGAGGTACCCTGGACACACTACATTTACATTGTAGGAGCTGCATTTTTGGTGGGATATCCAAGGAAGAAAATAAATTCCAAGAAGGACCACAAAGGCTAGCTAACACTTGTCAAGCCATTTGTTCTAGATTGTGGGATACTACTGACAATGGTATCTTCAGCATTCCAAACCTTCAAGAAGAAACTTTACACCTAGACCAAGTCTCATACATGACTGCAGTAACCCTTTTGGTAATACCCTGCCTTGCACAAAGAATTAGAAAACTACAGAGAGAAAGCAAACAAGCAGACTGACAACTCTGCCCCAGAAGAACACAAACCCAAATACAGGCATCAAAGGATTTTTTTCTTCTGCTGAGACAAAGACAAGGCACATGCTCCTTCCACCAAGACATGCCAGAAGATAATCCACTCTCAACTGCCTTTTACAAACACAGATGCACATACTGCAGCCTTATTTGCCAACCTAGGCTGAAACACAGAGACATTAGGATTTCTGTGTGAGGAACTGGACTCATCATGCAAGCAAAAAATATAATTTCTTTAACAGCTAATACCGCTATTAAAGCTTTTCCTATTTAATTTCCCCTTTTGAAAAAATGGAGTTTAGTATCTATTAAGCAAAGAAGATTCTTTACTTTCTTCCTTCCCATACTTACAACTGCCTTTTCATGATATTCAAGTACTAAGAATCTTGAACTTAATATATGGAGCAAAAGAAATGACAAAAACTGGTACATTAAATTTCCAAGTACAACTTAAGTACAAGAACTGCATATAAAAGTGATACAACTGACACGATTTTCTCTACTTGCTCAATTTAATTGGCAAAGCTATTGTCAGTCCTATCATCTTATACACCCAATCTTTCAAGAAAGCTCTATTACTCCATAATGCTTAGGCAGAGTTTAGAGTAAAATACCTCATCCACAATTCTTACTGGTGATAAAGACTCTTGCTGGTGCTACAGAAGGTAAATGAAAATCAAATAGCTATTCACAGAAAATAATTTCATAACACAGACAAGATTAAGATTGTCTGGTTCACACCAGAATTTTAGTTAGTATATTTCATATGTGAAGCAGAACTTTGAAAACATATATACTCTACAAGGACATTGGAAACCATTACTTCCATGAAAAATCCAATTATGACAGTTGTCTAGCAAAGACAGCCATATTTCAAAGAGATGGATGAAAAAGAGATGTACAAAAGTAACTTGAACATCTACCTAAAAGTACAAGTATCAAAACTGCTTGTTTATAAATAAAAGCCATATTGCATAAGCTCTTAGTGTAGTCTCTCTCTGATCTACTTCTTACAATGACCACAGGTTAGACAAAGGATTTGGGATCAAACCACAGCACTCCATGTCCTAGCTCCTGCTTCGATTTCAGCAACTAATGGGGACATCTAGCACTTTAAAGGGGCACAACTGAAGTGATTGCATGTATTTTGCCATGTATTTCCTCTCCAACTACTAAACTCAATTTAACTCCATATAACTTTCCATATTCCCAACACAATAGACTGATCTCTGTAAAGGCCTTTTCCTTCCTTTCATACAGAAAATATCCAGTAAATAGCTAATTTCCCACTCTCTAAGTGACTCCTGTTGTTTACAGGAAGGAAAGGGAACAGAAATCTTACCATAAAACAGTGAGAGCTAAAAAGTTTTGTTTCATTTCCTACCGTGCAGGTGTTTCATACAAGAAATCTATTTTAATTCTTCATTTCAGGGAGAAAACATGCTGGTTCTTTTTGAAATACAGACTGAGAAACAGAAAAAAATAAGGTTAAGGAAGTAGCAGCATGCTTTACTGTGAAACAAAACAAAGACATACAATAACCATTGCTATAAAACTTGTGAAATCCTTGGCTTTGGACACGCAATTATTTTACACTTTGACTTGTAAACTGGGTTTTCTTTCTAAATCAAATTCTTTTTTAATTTTTTGCTGCCCAGATAAATGTGTAAAGATCAATGTTCCAGCTACATTTGACAAAAAAAAAAAAAATCAGACTCCAAAATAACACAAAAAACAATACCAAACTCCTCCCTTATCTAATCAACTTATGGTAGTTGATTTTAATACCAACGCTGCCCACAATGCTACAATGTTCATTTAACACCCAGAATGGAATTCCCTAGTGAAAGATCCTTCTGGAACTCCATCCATATTCTAAACTACAGGGACAAGGAGAATGAAAAATAACTTGTGTTGGTTCAAGATGCATGGCATCTCTGTTTGTACAGTTGTTTTTCAGTTTCAGAAATACCAACATCCATCATAGTAAGAATTACATTAATCTCTCTAAGAGCTGTAATTCTCTATTGCCCACTGGTGTGTGGAAGATTCAAATTCTAAAAGAAGTCAAGCACATGAGGAAACTAATCATCTTACAGGCCACACATATCACCCAGTTCAAAAGGAAATTGAGAACTTTATTACATAATATCACAGCACACCTATCACAGATGCTGTCACACTATAAAATTATGTAAAAGATAAAAATATTATCACAAGGTTATATTTGTCCCTCCACAGAAGGGATACCTAATTTGATCCAGGCTGGCTGAACCTCACCAGCTACAGGTCAGATTACAGATATTTCCCCATCACAGTAATTGTTGTTCCTAGTTCTACATACCAGTTCCCTGTACAGTCAGCAAAAGTTGAATGCCTTCCCAATGGATGCACTTCCAAACTGTTCTAGCTGAGCTGCACAGGGAACAACATTAATTTATCAGTGAGCACACTGCCCAAACACCCATTTCAAACCTTAAAGCAAGAGTAAGCCAGCTGGAAGGATTGGAAGGGCCCAAGACAGACTGAGGGTCATCAGATAAATCACCACTGTTTCAATCAAAGCACTTCCAGTGAAACATGCAATTACTTGGAGTTTGTTAAAAGCAGCTTTCCATACTTTGTGATAAGTTACCTGGGAAAACAAATTATATCACTGCACTGTGGATACTTAAAGAAAGATTTGCTAATTAAGCATAATTAATTACACAGCAGCACTAATTTGAAAAGCAGTCTCCATTCATCTTTTGTCTGATTAAGTCCCAGATTGACTGCTGAGAAGAATTGTTTATAGAACCTGCAATTTTGGATGATCCTTTCTCTGAGAAAGATAACAAAGAGCACTTGCTAAGAAACACGTAAGGTGAACAGCAAATGTATACAACTGACACATTCTCTAATATAAGTAGCAGTAAAAATAGATCTTTCCTTAGGCCATCAGAATTTTCTTACATACACTCAAAAGCAACTATAGCTTCTTCCTGAATATGACAAAAAATCAACTAACCCTGCTCTGACCTGAAAGAATTCTACCACATGTAGAATATAACCCCAAGTAAAGAACATTATTATGAAAACAGAAAAGGTAAGCTTGAGATAGCTTTGCCTTTTCAACTGGCTTTTAAAGTGGAAAAGGATCTGTGCTTTGCATCACAATTATTTTGTCAGAAATTAACAGAAGACCTCACAATGCCCATCATTTCTAGCGGCAATTAATACGGAACATAAGTATCTTTACTAAAAGGTAATAAACATAGAGTTTGATCTTTTTCATTTATGTTTTCAGCATGACACTCCACATATTGCTATCCACATACATAATGTGAACACCATCTTCATTCCCACCTTCATTTTTCTCCTATGAAACAATGTTCAGCTTCAGGCATCCTTTTCTCCCTTTGCAATACCTCATTTTGACAGCACAGCAAAAGCATGTAATAAGCAAGATCACAAAGAGAGCATGAAACAATATCCATTCTGGCACTACCAAATATCAGGTTTGGACCAACTAATTACAGCAAATACAACAGATGAGAGAGATTAAAAACTATAGCTATTTTCAGGAATAGTTCAACATTTAGCCCTAATAGTCTTTTGCTCCTGGTTTGGAGGTTTTTTTGGGGTTTTTTGTTTGTTTGATTTGTTTGTTTTATATTTAACTTTGTATTATGCCAAACTTCATCACAGAAGAGATAAAGGGCTTATATAAACACAGCAAAGCTGAGTACCACACCTCTCAATGAAAGAGACTAGGTTTCTTAACTTCCCTGCATTTTCAGAGTACAGTGGTCAGACATTTGAAGTGCTTTTGATACCACCTGAGCACAAAAAAAAAAAAAAAAGAAACCTCATGAAAATAAACATGCTGAAAATATTAACAATAAAGGAGAATTATCAGCCTGGAACTGAAGTTACTAAACAAGACAGAAATTACTGGCTTCATCCACAGAAAAGCAGATTAAAAAAAATCAGCTGGATGACAAAGTAATGCTTGACTATTTCAATTAAAGATAAGTGGAACATGGCAACTGACTTATGGCAACAGCTTAAAAGCAGGAAAAATACAAAAATTATTCACAAATCATAAAATCAGTCTGAAAAAAACCCATAACTAAATCACACTGTTGTGAATGCTATTCACAGAAATAGGAACAATACTTTTTTATATTGCTTCCATAGGTCTTCTTAATATTTTGTTTATCATCAACATTCATCTGAAGTGGAAAAAATACTTTTTTGTCAGTTTTAAGTAGAAAATACAAAATAAGTACTATGCAAAAAACCAAAGCATTTCTTTATCAGCTATCTTTTCATCAAGCATGAAAAGTAAGATGATTTTCAAACACAATCAATGGAGAGGAATATTTTACTATCATTTTCGCTCGAAAAACAAGAGTAGAATTTTGTGAATATCATTTATAAATGCCTTGTAGGATATGCCATTTGACAGTGTTGCCTGCTTTTTCAAACACACAGTCATTTTAGAAGGAGGTAATAAAAGAAAAGGGCTGAAGGCTGAGAAAAACCTAATCAGTTTAAGTTTTGGAGTGGCTGAGAGACACTTCTAGAAGTCACTCAGTCCAGTCTGGTGCTCGGAGCAGAAGTTCCATCAGCACTGGAAATGGTGAGCCATGGCTGAATCTTCAAGGGGTGGAAAATCCAGCCGTGTCTCCAGGCAGTCTGTTCTGGTCTGTACCAGCCTCCTGGCAGCCAAACACACCATACCAGAGTTTGGGGCCCATCTGGTGACAGTGGAAAAAATTCACCTCTATCCTTTTGTGGAAGTACCCTGAAGCTATGGGATTCCCTTAGGTCACCCAGCAGCTGCTGCTTTGTCAGAGTGAGCAAGCCCAGCTCTGTCAGCTTCTCCTGCCATCTCACCTGCTCCAAGCAAGGGCCTTCTACCCTTCTTGGTGTTCTCCAGTTTCTTAACATCCCTCTTGAAATGCAGGGACCAAAATTAGATATTTAACATAAATCAAGATCTTTAACATTCCATCCAGCTCTCCTACTGAAATATCCAGTAATGTAAACAAAGTAGTTTGCAGAATTTTAAAATTAATTCTTCATTCAATTATAGCCTCACAGTGTTTTCCTTACATGCTGAACTTACACACTTGATTGAAAATTAAGTTCAAATTCAAAATTCTGGAGTCCTCTTTCAGCCTTAACTCTGAAACAACACTGAAAAGGTTGACAGTGCCCAGAACTGCATTTGAATGTCTCCCATTTCCCTCAGAATATTAGAGGCAAAAATAGCATAATTGGTCACCAAATTCATTCCAAGTATATGAGACTTATAGTTTACTACCATTGTTTTTTATAGTCAACACTCATTACGTGGTGTTTATGGCCAGATTAAACACACATAATGCAAAATGAAGAGGAACATACAAGATAAATACACAACAGAAAAAAAAAGAATCAACAGAGATCCTTTCAAGCTGTACCAAGACCTGAGCTGGTATGTACAATATAACATACTGTAACAAGAACATTATCCCTCTTAGCTCAAGAGGGGCTAATTTGGAAGCAGCCCAAAACTTTCAGCATTCCAAATAACATTCATCTATATCCATAGATGAGCAGAATTTGGTGACAGAACAGAATTTGGTGACAGATATTTGGGTACATGTTTATTCTAACTTCACAGAAGTCAAAGTTTGCCATAGACTAAAATTTTTTCACCCATTAAGTGAACTGGACAGACACCTTTTTTGAAGGCTGTAACACCAGATGTTTCAGGATATGGGAGCTGCCTCATATTAAAAAAAAATTGAAGCCAAATAAAGTGTAACTTTTATATAAAAATTTTGATTTGAATAAAAAAAATTTGGGAAGTTGGAATGGGACCATAGATCTTTACATGCTCTAAAAAATTATGAATTAATTCTTCTTTGTTACTTTTGACTAGGGAAACATTTTAACTACATTTTGGATTCCCATTGCAACTAGTGCACAATATACAATCTACACTACAGCCTAGGTAGGGTATACTCTGTTTACATTATCTCATAAAGGAGAAAAATTTGTTCACTACCCTTTCATCCAAAGTTCCTGAACTGTTAATAAATAAATAATTGATATAAGCTGTTGGGAGGCAGGGGAAGTTGTTGATTTTGGTTGGGAATTTTTGTTTTATTTTGTTCCTCTTCCTCTCTATCCCCATCTCCCAGATATAGGTGCAGAGAAGTCTCCTTCACAAAGCATTTCAAATGTAGGCAATTACAATTACCACCTCTACTGCTGTTTCCTAGAACATTTTTCTTTACTGAATGGCAAAACCAAAAGTAAGTTAAAATTTTAGCTTAGTCTCTGGTTAGGATTACCACATTTTGATTCCTTTTCCATATATGTTTGACAGATACTTTTGTCTTCTATTACAAAAAAATTAAACACCAGAGAATTTTGATTGTACAAATTTTCCAGCTTAAATTCATAAGGTCATTGTTCTTGCAGATGAGACTTCAGAAACATTTCAAATATGGCACAGTTCATACGGTTCTGAACAAAAAACAGTTTGTATTTCAGACATGCCTAAATATGCCAGCCTGCCAATCAAACTAGAAGTCTCCCAAAGGCACTATTGCACGAGTAGAGAGATGAAGAGAGGCACAGATAATAGCATTCCTCCTGTAAAAAAATTGCTAAGAACCAGGTTTGTTTGCTGTACCAGAAATATGTGAAAGCAGTGTTTTTCAGCAATCTTTTTAGATTTTACTGTCTGAGAAAAAAAAAATACAGCATATCTAAATGATTGAATAATTAGCAGGGATAAAATTTTCGCTTATCCATGTGCAACACACTGTAGATTTTTCTCCTTCAGTAGTATAGATCCTGGGTCTGTGTATTTAAAATGTCCATCTGCTTCTGAACTTACACAAATGCACTTAACTGTGGAGTAGTTACAGATATTCAGTACTTGAGAAACTGGAAAAATAGCCAACTATGATAGCAGTGAACAAAAAAAAAGTTGGCCAAAAGTCAAATCCCCTCCCCATATTTCTACACACAGCTACATGGTTTAGATATCAGTACACATCAAAGCAATAACAACAGTGTTATAAAAGGCATTTACACTCTTAAATTTAAAATCCACCAGTTAAGATTTATCAGATTTGAACACAATTCACATACGACCTAACTGACATCTAAATAAACCAACAGTAAGCAGACTTTGGACATATTTATTTAAGAAAATCAAAATAAATTGAAATAAAAAACTAGGAGATTCATTCAGATAATATCAATATATTCAAATAATTTTTCTGTAAAATAAAATTAATTACCACATTTATACAAAGAGAACAACACATTCTCTCAGTGTGTGTTTTTTAAGCCATCAATTTTAATTTTCTCTCCCCCCAAACATTAGTTACAGTAGCTCTCATATAAGGTTCATGCATAGGAAATAATGCAAATTAAAATAATGAATGCTGTGTACCCTGACTGGGACCTAAAAAGACACCAAGTTTCTTGCTGTCTTTTATACCCAAATATATACAGAGATCTCATTTGAGAAAGACAGCAAGGCTTTGCACCTCTGTGCATTCTGCCACCTTGTAAAGGTTGAGCACAGCTTTGGCACGAAGCTATGCCACATCTTCTGCCTCCAAACCAAGTCTCCCTCATTCATCCAGTACATTGCTCTGCCATGTTGTTGTGGGCACAGGCTTTTGATCTTGTTTAAAAATTCAGTGAATCAGAGGAATTTAACTTGAAACCAACTTTCAAGGCTGTTGAAGTTCTAGAAACACGTCCTTTATCTCAGCCATTGAATCAAAACTAAACAAAGACAAAGTTTTCTATGATGAAGCTTCAATTGCTCCTAGGAAGAAGACTGGAGTAAAATATTGATTTACAAATATTTCAAAAACTGCGTTTGCCACAGCAAAGCTTTATCTTAATAAAAAGTATATATTTATATAACAATTTATACCTATTAAGGTTATATTATTTATTTCATGCTGAAAACAGCAATAAAATGAAATAGTAATAAAAATATGCAGCCAAACAGTGTAACATTTCTACCAGGAATAGACATCTAGCAATCAAAAAAAAAAAAAATTATAAATCATAAACATCACAGAACAAGGATAAACTGTCTCCTTCTGCTGACTTATAAACCCAAGATCAACAACAAAAGTCTCACCAGTGCTGTGTTTCAGACCTGAGAGTTTTGCTTCTTTTGTCCACTTGGAACACATAATGAAACAGTCACTTCATCGTTATTTCTTATTTCTCTTTCTACCTTTCAGATGCGTGCACAGGCACCCAAACATACACACTCAAGCCACTCACCCTCTCACATGTGGCAAGGACTTTCCTACTCCCCACCCAAGATCATTACTGTTGTTTTATTTCTTTTCTTGCTCAAGACAACTGTTAAATTGCAGTATACACACCTTGTCTCTATCACAAATATCCTAAATATCACCCAGCATGTCTTCCTCCTTCCCACTAAGGGATAGTACTTCTTATTTCAATCATAATTATCACCTGTAAGATTTTTAAGCAGCTCACACGTTTAAGAAAAATCAGGTACACAACTGGTTTCTGCAGAAAACCAAAGTCGTTTCAAGTTACCCTACATTTACGAAGTATAGACAGAAAGAAAGAAACAAACAAAAGAAACATAAAAGACCCTCTAATATACTTTGGATATGAAGAGAGCAGAATATTTTACTTGACAATATTTTATCCCCTGCCACAAGAGAAAAATAATATCCAGTGTTAATTATTGAAACAAACATACTTTAAAAACTGACCATGAACTTAGAAAACACAGAAAGGTCGGAATTCAAGACCTTGGCACTCTGACTGGACAAATGGTCAATAATCTTGCAGGCCTCAGACTCTGCTTTAGATAAAAATCAGACTAAAACAGTGGGATTAAATCCAGGCACAGGCTTTGTCCTTTTGTACTGAAAGTGACAGCTGAAAAGAATCTCTATCAGCCAAGCAGGGCAGTGACAGTTCTGTACAAAGAGAGACTCACTTTGCAAGTTTTTATTTTTTCTCATATATCCCTCTGTCACAAAAGCCAGCATTAAGTTTCAGACACATTTTTTTGTTCTGTGAAGGCTGTAAGGTTAAGGCATTCAGAGTAGTTACTCACTAGTGGACTGCTAGACAAACAGACCATAATTTTGTTACAAACTGCTCACAATATAATAATGGAAAATTAGTCTTGGAAAAAAATATAGGGAAAAGACATAGAAAGCAAGTTTGTGGTGTGCCTAATATAAATCCCAAAGTCTCAAATATTCTATTCAAAATATCAATGATCACAAAATACAGAGCTGCACTCCCACCTGTAATTATCACAGAGCAATCAGGAAAGAACTGAATAGCACTTTTTTGATACAAGGAAAAAAACCCCAAACCCACCACCTAAATTTGTCTAATCTAGTGCTTAATGTATAACAATGAAGCTTGAAGTGATTTATTTTCTTTCAGATGAACAATTATTTTAATCTAACAAAAATTGAGAGCATTTTGTATAAATGAAGGTATTCATTATTAACATTTTCATATTTCCCCTGTGTTTTCATTCACTTGGGCTTCTCACCCTCCCTCAATAGCACCTTGAAAGCAAAAATATCCACCTATTGTGCAACCCATCAGTTGGCAGAGAGAGACTGTTGTTAATATATTAACTTCCTAGAAAATATTCCCATACACCTTATTGCCTCTTAAACATGAATGTTATCAACTCTTCTAATAAGATAATGGCATCTTTTTAAACTTAGTTTCTGCATGTGCTCATAGTGTGGAAGTTGTGCAAATTATTCATCTTTGATTACAAAGATAATATTAAAACATACCAGTGGCTACAGAAGTCACATAGAAGAGAAGAAAGAAGAAAACTGAAGCTATTTCTGTCAAGGATATCAGAGTTATTATCAAATGTATTAACAATTTCCAGAGTATACATACTAACTGTATGTTACAGGCAAGATGCTAAAATAAGAAAAAAAACTGTGATTCTACACAAGACAAAATCTGACAAAGTATTCAAAATATTAATGATATAGAAGTTCAAGAGGCTTTCATTGCCACCCTACCCAAACATCACATAGTTGATTCATTTTATTACTTTATCTGTATGATAAAAGGTGCTAGTCCAATATGTATTTAAAGGAGGGGGGGAATAAAAATGACAAGATTTGTATCCTGAAAAGTATTTAGGCATTTGAAGTCCATAAATCACTCTCCAGCCCCCTCCTCCACCACCATCTTTGGGAACCATAGACAGATTTTCTGGTCTTCGGAACCTCCTGCAGTGTTTTTATTTCCTCTAACTGCTGAGATAGAAAATTGTTTCAAGTCCGAGTTGTTTGAAAGGACAGAACACTCCATGTCTGAAAACCACTCTCCATCTATTCCTGTACTCCATTATTTTAAAATGCACAGCTGGAAAAGGAATTTCACCAATTTGCCAGTGCTCAAGGGGCAGCCTGTGGTGTTGGACTCCTCAGGGGCCGAGAGCACATCCTCTTGGCAGCAATAAATGGGAAACCTGATGGGTAGGGTGCAAATGTGAGTACACACCTCCCAGCCAGAAGGTGCCCAGGAGCTGACAGCCAGCTGCCTTTCACCAGGAGGTGTGCTCTGCCTCCAGCCTCCAAAGAGGCAAACCACACAAGTGGGCACAGTAAACCACCCAAGGGTTCAGTGAGTTATGCAGCTGTACCACAGGCCTACATTTATTAAACAAAGAAAAAGTGATTTTTTGTTCCACAACTGGGTACTGGCAAGTCAGTTGAGGGGTGTGGGAGACAGAATAGAGCACAAGTGAAGGGCATGAAGGCTTTCACTGCAGAATGAAAGAAAGACTATGTGGGAGGAGAAAAGTATTAGAGTAGAAATTATGTCATTACAGTTTCAGGAAAAAATGCACTCTAAAGAGATTTCTTGTTTTTTAATTTATTGCCAAAAAGGTTGAAAGCCATAAACACTTTATTAGAAGCTCAGATTTTAGGTTTCATAATATCTCAAAACTGCAAGGTTTTATTGTGGTCAGCTTGCCTATGAGAATTTTTATATTATTACTATAAATCAGCTGGGCTACTGGCAATTAGTCACAACTTTGTTGAAAGCCACTTTAAATGAACAAAAAAACCCCAGTACAGAAATAGAAAAATACAAAGCAAATATAGCAAGCTGTGTTTTTATTTTGGTGCAGATAAGCAGAACACTGGTATGTGATCAAATCTGTGAGTCAAACTACTATGGCAAGCAAAACCCATTAAAAAGTCACCATTACAAGATAGAGCTCTGTGATCTTTCCATTAAGAATTCATCTAACAGCCATACTGTCTTCATTAGGAGAAAAGGGGAGATAGAAGAGGGGACAGCCCAAGGAATATGCACTTTTTCCACCTCAAGCTGAACGTGAAAAACACCTGAAAAAATACCTAAAGAGCAAAGTAGGTGCAGCTAATGTAATGCTTTTAAACCTGCAGAACAATGGTTCTCAATCACTTTCCTTAATGTGTGGGGGCTTGGTGGGTTTTGTTTATTTTGTTTAAGTACCCTTCCCATTGAGTAAACATGTTTCAGATTACTCAACTTGAGTGAGTTTGACAAACTGAATACACAATATTTTTATAATTCTGTCCAAGTCATAGCAAGCTAGAGAAAATATTTACTTCCTGAGTATTGAGAAAATAAGTGTTTACTCAAACTTTGTTTCATCTTGCTATTTGCTTCCTTCTCAAACATTCACCTTAAATTTTTGTAAAGCACATCAGCTTCAGCAGTGTTCTTTTCAGCTTCCATGTCTCAATTACTCTGTCACACTGTATAACATGCAGAATTAGAAACACAGTATATGTAAAGGTTGACATTTTATTTGAGTTAGTTTCCTAACAGGAATATATTTTATATTCTCTAAAACCTCTCCATCATACAAACAAAATAACATTAAAAGATCAAGAGATTAATTTCAAAAGCTTAGTCCCACTCTGAATATAAAATGCCAATGAACAGAGTTTTTAAACTCACTAATGAATTATTTAGTTCTGGAGGTCTTAGTTTCTGAAGACACTGATCTGTACCTGTCATCAGTCTTAATGCAACAATTCTGGAGATTCATAAGTTTAACAGAATTAATGTTTTAATTATTTTTTTGCTGAAAGTATGGCTTAAAAAGGACATCTGACTCAGCTTCTCTATGTTCTTCCATTTTTAGCAAAATAAAATCTTCAGAAGGCAAGTCCCAACTTTCCTTGCCAATTGACAAGCAGTATCTATCAGGGTTATTTCAACTTAAAGGAATTTTACCCTAAAGGAAATTCTTTCCATTCCCTTTCCTGTTTGTTTTGATTATCTCAGCACGTATTTGCAACCTCCTTCATACTGAAGATGAATGTTATACAAACACCTGAAATTTTAAACACTTAATAAAATGGATTCTAAAAACCAAAACAAGGATCTGAAGGTCTGGTTCATGCTTTGGTAAACACAGAAATACTTAAAAGTGTAACAACTGTAAAGCTGGATGAGAAAGAGCAGGAATCATCTCAAGCTTCTGGGGTTCTGCTGGCTCTTGTTTATAGCTAATGAAACTAAGAGGTTAAGGCTGAACATTTAACAAATGCAAACAGAAGATGTTTTCAGAACTGAACCATTTTAATTTGTATTTTTAAATACTCAAATAAATCACAGATATTTTTTTTCCCAGCCACATAGGTACCTCTAGCATGGGTTCTCACAAGTTTCACTGTACTAAAATTAGGAGCCAGAGCAAAAGAACCAAATACAAATCTATGTTTGACATGCTGAGAGCCGATTTCAAATTCACATCCTGCTCCTTAACACTAAATAATCTTTTGAAAGGGATCCAATGGAATTGCTCAACAGAAATTCACACATTCAAATTCTAGTATTGATAATCATGTTTTAATCAGTGACAAAGTCAGCAAAGTGTATCTGAAGCCAAACCTGAGAGGACATACTATTGTCTTTAAGCATTCTTTTATTGTTAAGTTCTATAGTTCTAGAATACTTAACAGCCAATCATTTACTTGGGAAGTCTTGTCAACTGATTTAAACAAAGAATATATAATACGAGCCTATAATACAAGACCATAAAGAGTCTTGTAAAAAGATCTTCACAATATTGCAATAGAGAAATATTCTGTACAAATTCTGTAATATGATAAAGTGGAATCACAGTATGCTGGAATAGCAACTAAAATTCTCAATTATCAGGGCACCTGATACCACAAAAAAGGTTGTGATATTTAATAGATTAATTCACATCAGAAGCTGCAACAGCATTGTATGCAGACTGACTTGTTTAGGGCTTTGCCCAGTTTAGTCTTAAAAAAAATGGAAAGGATATAGACTTGACAACCTGTGCTACCTATTCCAGTTCCTCAGTGTCCTTACGGTGACTTTTATTTGCAGGTGCCAAATCTGAACCTGCTTTAGACTGTGACTACTGTCTCTGTTCCAGCTGCCATGTACCCCTGTAAAGGGCCTGGCTACATGTTCTTGATAACCTCTTAGGTATCACATTGTGAGGCAGCTCTTAAGCATCCCCTGAGCTTTCTGATGTCCCAACTGTGCAAAGCCATTTCTCTCAGCCTCTCCTAATGTGCTCCAAGCCCCCCCATTTTCCTGGCTTTCCACCGAATTAGATTCAATTTACTCAATGCATTCGGGGAACCAAAACTAGATGGGGTGTATCCAAAGTGGTGGCCTAAAGAATACTGAGGATTGGCAACCCACTGGCTCTACTTCTGCTTATCCAGCCTAGTATGCTGCTGGCATTTGTCACTGTCAGTGAAGCCTGATGTGCTGGCTTGTGTGCCAGAATGTGCGGGTCCCTTCCAGCAAAACTGTCTCCAAGGAAGTCACCCCCCACCCCATCCTGTAGCAAGGGGTGGGAAGATGCATTTATCCTTATGGAATGTCACAGTCATCATGGTCCATACCACCAACCTCTCTCAGCTGCAGAGCACTGTCCTCAACTGTGTCAACTACTCCTGCAATGTTATGTCACATGCAGATTTGATAACAATAGCCTTCATCTCCTCCTCCAGGTCACTGATCAAGGTACTAAACCAAACAGGTCCCAGTACAGTACTCCACTTGTAACTCGTCTCCAGGTGGAATACAAACCATTAAGTGCTATGTTTTGAGCCTGACAATCATGTTTAAAGCCTGGACAAACTGAAGATAAATGATGGTCCAACTGCCATACAAAATATTAAATCTGATCTGATGGCATTTACAGTTTCAGTAGCACACAGAAAGGACCCACGACTACAAATAAGTATATAAAAGATGCTCAGAAACTTCAAACAAGGCTATTTTAATTACTGCTTACGGGAAAAAATGAAAACAAAATGAACACAAAACAGAAACATCTCCAGTAGATTTCTTCCTAATAAGGAAGAAAACATAGAACTAAAGGAAAATATGTTTATGTACAAAACATACATGATGAATGGGTTTAAGTTTCAGAATCTGTAAATATAGTCCATGAAAATAAAATTTCATTACCCAACCAAGGAAACCTAAAGTCATTATCCACCTTATATATGAGTCATGAAATAAGAAAGACTTCGCACTGTAACAAACAAAGCAATACAAATAATTTCTTAAAAGGAAGTTTAAAGTTATTTATCAATGTAATTGATTCATATTATACCTACAGCTGCCACAGATACACTGATCTCCACTTAGGGGTTTCTAATTGAGTAAATGTCCACCCACAGAAAGCAACACTTGCTGAGAATTGTTTATATTGTGGAGTTGTTTTTTTAAGTCACTTGTCTCTGTGACTTAACTGTGATTGTTATGTTACAGAGACAAGTACCTAACAGATTTTAGATATTTCTTACTATTACTTTTCCCTGCAGTGATTACTGTAGCTTCCATAAGGAATACTGTCCTGGGTTGTAAGATAAGCTTGTATTCCATTTGCCATCTGTCGAAGGCGAACCGGTTGGACAGGTTTTTTGTTATCTCTCTCAGAGACAATGGTTTGTGTATACACCTTCGACTGATTCAATGAAGGGGGTCCCACCCAGAGGGGAGAAGCAGCTCTCTCCCTCTTCTTCGCGGGACTCCGAGAGAAGCAGCTCTCTCCCTCTTCTTCGCGGGACTCCGAGAGAAGCAGCTCTCTCTCTCTCTCTTCGCGGGATTCCTGGGGAAGCAGCTCTCGCTCTCTCTCTCTTCGGCGGCACTCGCAGCGAAGCAGCCGGCGCGCAGAGGCGACGGCAGCGGAGCTCAGAGGCAACCCCAGCGCAGAGGAAGACCGGCCCCACTGCCACCAGATCTTCAGAGGGAAACTATACCCTTCTAGAGATCACCACTGCAGCTACAATTCACCAGCCACTGCAAGGGAAGCAAATTGTCCCAGTAGAACTGATACTGGCACCCCGCAGGTTCTGGACTTTTTTTTTTCTTTCACTGGTTTTGTTTGTACCGATTGCATTTGCCTTTTTAAATTGTTGTCTAGTTTTCTCCTAGTAAAGAATTGTTACTCCCACTCCCATATCTTTGCCTGAGAGCCTTTTAATTTAAAGATCCTCGTAATTCAGAGGGAGGGGGGTTTGCCGTTCTCCATTGCACAGGAGGCTTTGCCCTCTTTCACAGACTCCTGTCTTGTCGAACCAAGACAGAATTTGGCGCATCAACGTGAGGCCCGAGGGCATTGAGAGGGAAAAAGGATTAACAGTTCTTAAGTAATTTGGTTTTGTTGTGTGTAAAAACATCTTCAGCATCACCATGTGGTCTAGTTTACCTTGGTTTGGGTGGCATGTGATCGTAGCTATACTTTTCCCATTTGCAGACCCTTATCTAAAAATGGGTCCTATAACTAAGGCTACGGTGTCTGTTATCAAGTTTGGCTTCTGGGTTAATTGGGTGAGGAATTCATGGATCTTTAATTTCCTCTGGAAGGCAGGTACATGGATTCATAGCTATCACACGTTAACTGTATGTTTTTGGGGTTACTTTAATAACGGTACCTACTGCGAGGAAATAGCACCTGGGCAAACTTTCTCTCAACCTTTTAACCATCTTTTTGGGTCTGCTCCACCAGTTCTCAAAGGGTTAAGATCCTTTATAAGTGCTAATGATACCATACAATGGGTGGTGTTGCTGATAGTCCTGTTATATTTAGCATTCAGAGATAAGGGAAGATTAACCTGGATAACTACCCTCACACCTACACCACAGACTCGAGATGCTGCTGCTCCAGAGCCTGACCCTGCCCCACAGCCCACCTCAGAAATGAACCGCCCAGATTGGGTGAGGGTTCTGGTTAAGGAGATACGAGAGATGCTGAAGGAGTGCATTTCCCCAGCTGGTGAGAAACCGGCCCTTTGCCTTGAGGAGGGACAGTCTAATAGTACAGCTGTGGAACCCACAGATGTTACAACTGTCCAGGTTCCAGCTGAACCACAAAGGCAGTCACGGTCAGCAGCAGTGGCCCCGGTAGAAACAAGGAAGTCTAAGGTGAAAGCAGAGCACCCTGCAGATAGGGACAGGAATGGAGGAACCTCACAACCCACAGGGGAGCCAGAGATTGCTATCATCACCGAGTCCCTGACGTACGAAAGTCTTCGCAATCTGCATAAAGACATTGTGCGACGAGGGCGTGAGGCTTATGCTACCTGGCTACTCCGGGTTTGGGATCTTATGGGTACAGGCGTGCAGCTGGACGGTGGTGAGGCAAGGAACTTGGGACCCTTGACCCAGGACTCAGGTATAAATCAGGTTTTTGTAAGGGAACCAGGGTCCCTTTCTCTCTGGGAGCGGCTCTTAATGAGTGTCAGGGAGAGGTTTATCCACAGAGAGAGAATGCAAGAGCACCATCATAGAATGCGCTGGAAGACCCTCGAGGAAGGGATCCAACAGCTGAGAGAAGTGGCAGTATTGGAGGTACTCTTTGGGAGGGATGGACGACACAATAATGATCCTGACAAGGTCAGGTGTACGGGACAAATGCTGTGGAGTCTGGCAAATCTTGGGCCATCTCAATACGCCACCTTCATTGCAACGATCAATGCTGACACCCACCGGGAGACAATAGGTTCTGTTGCCAACAAACTTAGAAATTATGAGAGTATGATTAATGGCCCAATGCAGGCTCATATCTCAGCTGTGATTAAGGAGTTTAAAGAGGAGATGAGGGAGGAGATAAGGAAGGTTAATACAGCACCCGTGAGAGTCACAGGCCCCAGAATCAGCACCCAACAATCCCCAGCTAGAGAGAGAGGGTACACCCCAAGGGCTAATCTGTGGTTCTTCCTGCGTGACCATGGGGAAGACATGGGGAGGTGGGATGGGAAACCCACTTCTGTCCTGGCAGCACGGGTCCGTCAACTCAAGGAGGGAAACTCTAACCGGGGGAGTTCCACCAAAGTGAAGGTAGCCTCAACCTCCCGTGACCAAGCTTGTGGGTACGATCTGTCAGACCCCCTTGAAGGGACCTCTAGTATGTATGCCCAGGGAAGGAATGATAACCAGTGTTAGAGGGGCCCTGTCTCTAGCCAGGGAGAGGCACGGGAAAACCGGATCTTCTGGACAGTGTGGATCCGATGGCCTGGCACATCAGAGCCACAAAAATATGATGCTTTAGTTGATACTGGTGCACAGTGTACTCTGATACCATCGGGACATGTGGGGGCAGAGCCTGTTTCCATTGCTGGTGTGACAGGGGGATCACAACAATTGACTCTGGTGGAAGCTGAGGTGAGCCTGACTGGGAAGGAGTGGAAGAAACACCCTATAGTGACTGGCCCAGATGCTCCGTGTATCCTAGGCATAGACTTCCTCCGGAACGGATATTACAAAGACCCAAAGGGACTCAGGTGGGCTTTTGGAATAGCCGCTGTAGAGGCAGAAGACATTAAGCAATTGAACACCTTGCCTGGACTGTCAGAAAACCCCTCTGCAGTAGGACTCCTAAGGGTGGAAGAACAACGCGTGCCAATTGCGACCTCGACAGTGCACCGCCGGCAGTATCGGACGGATCGAGATGCCGTGATCCCCATCCACAAAATGATTCGGGAGCTGGAGAGCCAAGGGGTGGTCAGCAAAACCCACTCACCCTTCAACAGCCCCATCTGGCCTGTGCGCAAATCTGACAAAGAATGGAGATTGACTGTGGACTATCGTGGCTTAAATGAAGTGACTCCACCGCTGAGCGCTGCTGTGCCGGACATGCTGGAACTCCAGTACGAGCTGGAGTCCAAGGCAGCAAAGTGGTATGCCACCATGGATATTGCTAATGCGTTTTTCTCCATTCCTCTGGCAGCAGAATGCAGGCCTCAGTTCGCTTTCACCTGGAGGGGCGTGCAGTACACCTGGAACCGACTGCCCCAGGGGTGGAAACACAGCCCCACCATCTGCCATGGACTGATCCTGGCTGCACTAGAAAAGGGTGAGGCTCCAGAACACCTGCAATACATTGATGACATCATTGTGTGGGGGAGCACAGCGGCAGAAGTGTTTGAGAAAGGTGAGAGGATCATCCAGATACTACTAGAAGCTGGCTTTGCCATCAAGAAGAGCAAAGTCAAGGGACCTGCCCGAGAGATCCAGTTCCTGGGAGTGAAATGGCAAGATGGACGGCGCCAGATTCCCACTGAGGTCATCAACAAGATCACAGCTATGTCCCCACCAACCAGCAAAAAGGAAACACAAGCTTTCCTGGGTGCCATAGGTTTCTGGAGAATGCACATTCCTGAGTATAGCCAGATTGTGAGCCCTCTTTATCTGGTTACCCGAAAGAAGAATGATTTCCACTGGGGCCCTGAGCAGCAACAAGCCTTCACCCAGATCAAGCAGGAGATCGCTCATGCTGTAGCCCTTGGCCCAGTCAGAACGGGACCAGAGGTCAAGAATGTGCTCTACTCTGCAGCCGGGAACCATGGGTTGTCCTGGAGCCTTTGGCAGAAAGTGCCTGGGGAGACTCGAGGCCGACCACTGGGATTCTGGAGCCGAAGTTACAGAGGGTCTGAAGCCAACTACACTCCCACAGAGAAGGAAATCTTGGCTGCCTTTGAAGGAGTTCAAGCCGCCTCGGAGGTAATTGGCACAGAAACACAACTCCTCCTGGCACCCCGACTACCGGTGCTGGGGTGGATGTTTAAAGGAAAGGTTCCTACTACCCACCATGCCACTGACGCAACATGGAGCAAATGGATTGCCCTCATCACTCAACGCGCCCGTATTGGAAACCTGAATCGCCCTGGGATTTTGGAGATAATTACGAACTGGCCAGAAGGTGAAAACTTTGGTCTCACTGATGATGAGGAGCAGGTACAAGTGACAAGGGCTGAAGAGGCTCCACCATACAACCAACTACCAGCAGAAGAGACCTGCTACGCTCTTTTCACTGATGGTTCCTGTCGCATTGTAGGGATGAACCGGAAGTGGAAAGCAGCCGTATGGAGCCCCACACGCCAAGTTGCACAAGCTACCGAAGGAGAAGGTGGATCGAGCCAACTCGCCGAACTCAAGGCCGTTCAGCTGGCTCTGGACATTGCTGAAAGGGAGAAGTGGCCAAAGCTCTACCTTTATACTGATTCATGGATGGTAGCCAATGCTCTGTGGGGCTGGCTGGGAAGGTGGAGGAAGGCCAACTGGCAACGTAGAGGAAAGCCAATCTGGGCTGCTGATATATGGAAAGACATTGCCTCTCGGGTGGAAAAGCTGACGGTGAAAGTCCGTCATGTAGATGCCCATGTCCCCAAAAGTCGGGCTAATGAGGAGCACCGAAACAACGAGCAGGTAGATCAGGCAGCAAAAATAGAGGTGTCAAAGATAGACTTAGATTGGCACCATAAGGGGGAGTTGTTCCTGGCTCGATGGGCTCATGATGCCTCAGGTCATCAGGGCAGAGATGCCACCTACAAGTGGGCACGAGACCGAGGGGTGGATCTAACCATGGACAGTGTTTCCCAGGTTATCCATGACTGTGAGACGTGTGCTGCCATCAAACAGGCCAAGAGAGTGAAGCCCCTATGGTATGGTGGGCGGTGGTCCAAGTACAAGTATGGGGAGGCCTGGCAGATTGACTATATCACACTGCCCCAGACACGCCAAGGCAAGCGCTACGTGCTGACCATGGTGGAAGCCACCACTGGATGGCTGGAGACTTTCCCTGTACCTCATGCCACTGCCCGGAACACCATCTTAGGCTTGGAAAAGCAAGTCCTGTGGAGACACGGCACCCCTGAGAGAATTGAGTCTGACAACGGCACCCATTTCAAGAACAGCCTTATCAACACCTGGGCCAGAGAACATGGTATCGAATGGATATATCATATTCCCTATCATGCTCCAGCTGCCGGCAAAGTTGAACGGTGCAACGGACTCCTTAAGACTACCCTGAAGGCACTTGGTGGGGGAACATTTAGAAACTGGGAAATTAACCTGGCAAAAGCAACCTGGATGGTCAACACCCGGGGGTCTGTCAATCGAGCTGGCCCTGCTCAGTCAGAACCCTTACACGCAGTAGATGGAGATAAGGTCCCTGTAGTACATATGAAAGGTATTTTAGGGAAAACTGTTTGGATTAATCCCACCTCAGGCAAAGACCAACCCATTCGTGGGATTGTCTTTGCTCAAGGACCTGGTTACACTTGGTGGGTAATGCAGGAAGATGGGGAGACCCGCTGTGTACCACAGGGAAACTTGGTCTTAAGAGAGAACTGGGTGTAAGATTTCATGGTGTGCAGATGGAAATAGAATAAGGGGTGGATAATGTCCTGGGTTGTAAGATAAGCTTGTATTCCATTTGCCATCTGTCGAAGGCGAACCGGTTGGACAGGTTTTTTGTTATCTCTCTCAGAGACAATGGTTTGTGTATACACCTTCGACTGATTCAATGAAGGGGGTCCCACCCAGAGGGGAGAAGCAGCTCTCTCCCTCTTCTTCGCGGGACTCCGAGAGAAGCAGCTCTCTCCCTCTTCTTCGCGGGACTCCGAGAGAAGCAGCTCTCTCTCTCTCTCTTCGCGGGATTCCTGGGGAAGCAGCTCTCGCTCTCTCTCTCTTCGGCGGCACTCGCAGCGAAGCAGCCGGCGCGCAGAGGCGACGGCAGCGGAGCTCAGAGGCAACCCCAGCGCAGAGGAAGACCGGCCCCACTGCCACCAGATCTTCAGAGGGAAACTATACCCTTCTAGAGATCACCACTGCAGCTACAATTCACCAGCCACTGCAAGGGAAGCAAATTGTCCCAGTAGAACTGATACTGGCACCCCGCAGGTTCTGGACTTTTTTTTTTCTTTCACTGGTTTTGTTTGTACCGATTGCATTTGCCTTTTTAAATTGTTGTCTAGTTTTCTCCTAGTAAAGAATTGTTACTCCCACTCCCATATCTTTGCCTGAGAGCCTTTTAATTTAAAGATCCTCGTAATTCAGAGGGAGGGGGGTTTGCCGTTCTCCATTGCACAGGAGGCTTTGCCCTCTTTCACAGACTCCTGTCTTGTCGAACCAAGACAAATACATACAACTGCACTGAGAGATGCAATTGAGACAGCTGACATAGAAACAAAGAAAATATCTAACTTGCAACTTTAAATACCTCTGACCTACAGGCATACTGAACACTGGTAAATGACTGGGTAGGAATATTGATACTGTTGGGTACAGCCTACATAAGAAAGAGAAAATCATTACTATTAAGTATCTATTTTCCTCAGGAGAAAGAATTATTATTATTATATATATGTGTAAATATTCTATTTTAACACTCGCCCCCACAAAGCAAAGGTACATATTCAATTAGCAATTTGTGCATACAAATACACAGGTTGTACATCAACTACCAGGCAGAGTACATTGATACATTGTTAGTTATAATGTAACCTTATATATGTAACAATACTTTAAAAAATAAAGCGGTAAAATACAAAGTAAAAACAAAGCAGTTTTCAAATGCAGTATCTATTTGCTGCAGATCAGTATAACAGAAAAAATGGTCACCAATTTTTATTTACTTCCTAAGGAAACAAGGCTTATGCACTCATACAGTGCAACACCTCCCTCCACCTCAAGATCTTTTGAGCCTATTTGACTCTGCAGAATCAGATAAAGTTTCAAGTGTAGTTATGCTCCTAGAAACTTTATTTCAAAGCTTAAACAAGCATGGAGAAAAAGCACAAAGCATTCAAAGTGTGACAGAAGCAGACATTAGGAAAATTACCAAATCTGACAATCGCACAGACTAATGAAGTAGTGTTTGCCCTTCACTCAGAAATCTCCACCAGAAGCTATGATTTCCAGGGGTCTAGGTTAAGCATCCTGGTTCAGAATGTCAATAAAACCCTCTGCTCTATCAGTAGAAAATTCATCTTATATAGAAAATATTGGAGCTCAATTTATATTTGAGGTTTTTCAGTGTAGCACTCCAAGCAACCACCCATACAGTTCTTGACCAGTTTAGATAATCTCATCTATTCTGATTGCTTTTTGTAACAAACTGCTCAAATCCTACATTTAAAGAAGCGGAAATGAGCAAGCCTGTTCACACACTGTAACTGTTACGGATTACCCCAATCACTGTATTTACCCCACCTCATCTCATCAACTCTAAAAAATAGCCATTTGAAATGGTTTCCAATACAAACAAGATTGTGTGATTCAAAGACATGTATGAAGATACTAAGAAAATTTGGGGGGAGGGGATGGAAACAGCAGAGGATCTGAGAGAGGGAAGACACCCACCTCTGGAGTACCTGCCTGAGCTCAAAAAAGTGGTAGCCAGACAAGGGAGAAAACGTTTTGAACACTAACAGGTTTGTCCCGATAGTTTCTAATTTTGTCATGCAGCTTCCAGGACTGAATGCAGACGCCTGTGTATCTCTGCCAAATTATTCTGTGAATGGACTGTTGTTTCAGTTGTCTGGAAAGAATTTGAAATAGAAGGTTATGGTTTTGATAAAAAGATTTTAAGTACCTGGACATTGCTTAATTGACTTCTTCAGCTCAATCCAGGTCAAAGAACTTGGATCAAGTTAAAAAATCCCTCTATAACAATAATATAAAGGAGGCTATGGAAGTCCTAAAGTAAATCTCATATTTTAGCATATTTTACTAAAAATAATTCTAAAATCCTCAGCTATTTAAAAGCTTTCTTCATGTGATCTTCCCTGCTGAACATCCCAACAAGTTTCCCATGCCTGAACATCCCAACAATCTAAAAGTTATTGCAGTTAAAAATATTTGCACCTCTTACATAAAATGATGATACTCAGAGAATTACTTTGTAGTTATTTAGTTTGCTGTATTTAACAGCATTCATTCTTTTCCTAATTTACCATGTAACAAGAACAGAACAGTAGCTCTTAAAAATGCCAACACCTCAACAGTTACTATGTGGCTTATCACTGAACACCAACTTCATCTGATGTTTTTGTCAAGGACATCACAAACTCAACCTAACAGAAACTCCTAGTTGATTTCACTTGTTAGCTCTAGTGTCAGACTGTAGCACACTGACATAGCTTTAAACTAATTCCTACCTTGTCTCAACTCTTATCACAAGTTTCATACCGTCAAATTTCAAACATTCTTTTCTGAGCCTCAGATGGAAGAGAACAGAAGATTAATTACAATACTGCGGAAAAAATAAGACATGGGTTTGTAAATACAATGGGTTGTTTTACATTAGCCCAATGAAGAAAAATTATTCTCACACTGGGTTTGAATTCATCATCAATTAGAATTTTTACACAACAAACCCAGAGCATGCTGCTGAACCCAAATCACAGCTAGCAATCCTGCAGCCCAGTGAGGCAAGGTAGCCACTGCCTTTGAGAAAGCTCCCTCCATTGCTTTAGGGAAACACCAAGAGGAGCAAGAATAATAAGCTGTTGTCCTGACAACATTACAAAATAAAACCTAGGCTTACTTTACTACAGCAGAACACTACAGACAACCTGATCACTGTAAACTGCTCCTAGCTCCTAATTCTTCAAGTGCAGCTGGCACTTCAATAAGCAAGACCAGCACAGCAAAACACATATGCTTACTTACACACTGTTGATGATATGCACATTAGGTATGAGAATGTATAAACAGACACAGCCACACTTTTCTGTTCTTTTTTTCCACCCCCACACTTATTTTTCCACTTTGTATCACACTAGTATTACAATGGGGTTTCAAGCTAAAATGTATCAAGTATTAATTTTCAGTGCTGAGAAGCCAGAAAAACACTGGAAGCAGAGGAGTGCTCTTTTCCTTGAATGCAGTTTAGATATCTAGAAGTAGAAAGTAATTAGTTTTGAACAGAAAGCTATAAATGAGAACAACCAGAGAAGAATGATAAAATAACTTGCAACTCTCAGGTGGGAAAAAAAAAACAAACAAACAAACACAACAAACCTGGACAAACCCTAACTGACTGAAATGTCCTATTTTTTACAAACGCCTTCTTCACAAAATATAGGAAATAGAACTGGTTTTTGCAATGACAATTTTGCTAACTATGCATTCATTTCAGTACTTCTTTTTACTCCCCCACATGAAAGGGAAAAAAATAGCAAAAATATGTTAACACTATGTGCACTTATAAAGACATACTTTAGAATGTTTCAGCCTGCCCTTACCTTAATTGCCATTTCATTGCCATAACCCTTCAAAATTTATCAGATTTTACAGAAATGACTGTAAAAATCAAAAATTCCTTTCCATCTCATATATATGGAACTAAAAAGTGTAAAAAAGAAAAGGCAATTCAAAACTAAACACCAAAAATGCCAAATTACTAGAAAAATTTTATCAAGGTATTAAAACACCTTTTTATTGCATTTAAATTAACCTGCCATAGAATGCCTGATGTTCTCAGAGTACCTTTCCTAATAGAAACATTTTAAGTATTGTAATCTATTCCTGTAATTTGTAAAATTTAATCACAGTTTGTATCAGGTTTAAAAAAAATTGGTGAGCCTAAAGGGAAATGGAAGGGCAAATTGATGAGTTTTATGAGAGCTTTGTATCTTTAATCTTTTAGGTAGTTTTTGAAGCATAGGTATTTCACAATATTAATTTTACAGGTGTAAGTTATATGAAAACAATTTGATGGGATTTATGTTAGAGGACACATGATACACATAAATGCAGGCAGGCATTATCACAATCCACAGCCACTATGCCAGTGAGAATTCAGGCAGCCAAGGGAGAGGGGGAGGAAAGAAGAAACAGTAAACAATACAGGAGCATTGCACAAATAACTGCAGAGCTGGGTATGCAACTTTGCAGGATCCAGAACAAAAAATGAAGACATTATATAAGAAAAGATTCAAAGTCAATGGCAAAACTCCAAGTCCTGCGCTCAGAATTTTATTTAAGCTGCTGAGGGGGAGGGGCAGCCAGACATCTTCAGCTACTGCCACCTTCCAGCCTCCCAGCAACAACAAGCCAATTTACTACTGCTCCTCTAGCCTCCTTCCAAATTCCCTCACTTTCAAAAAATAGCTATGGTATCTTTCTACATAACATGTCACAGCTTTAAAAAGAAAAAAAAAAGAAAAAAAAAAAAAGGAAAGGAGCTACAGGTCTTTTTCCAAAGGAACACAGAATCCCCAACAGCACTAAAATACATGCCTACTTCATTTCAAACATCTACTATTCTTAAAATGTCTTACAAGCATCAAATCCAATAAAGCTGTTTGCTTGCATGTCCAAAAAGACAGGACAGCAGCTGCTTACATTTACTACATGTTCAGAACACTAACTCCATAAGGATTCAAGACACTTCTTAAAACAAAACCTTTAATTATGTATGCACTGCTCATTATTTAAGAAATTCCAGAAAACCAGAAGAATCCACTTAAAAATCTTGAGTAGCTAACTGCTGATGTAATTACAGTTTCATGATCCAAACAAGAGCCTACATATCTTCTAGTAATAACTATGGTGCAAACTAATCACAATGACATTTCTGCCTACTGCTGTACTGTCTAACTAAAAACTAGAAGAGTATCACCAATTATAATAATCCTTTTCAGTCTTCTGCTCATTCAATTATGTCTCAAAGTGGCTTCAAATCTGGGGTCAGTGCTTTACTACAAAGACAGGCAGGTTCTCTCTCATTTACTTCTGTCAGGATAAATCAGATGTTTAATATTAAGTTTGCTCTTTCACAACAAACTAAAAGAAAACCCAAAAAATACAGCTATTCATGTGAAATCCTGACAATTCTTAAAAATCTAACCAGTCATATGACATCATCACTGAATGTCATCAGGAATTAATGTTAATCTTAATTCAGTTTATGTAAACAACTAGTGTTTAACAAACAAGCAAACAAACAACTGTGAAACATACTTTTTAATCTACTAAATACAAATTCCCTCATAAAGTCTTCTAATTGGATTCTTTCATTCAATAGACAGTTCTCGCACTCTTCTCTCAAAATTCAGGTAGAAAAACCAGGGCTGAAAAAGACTGTCGGGGGCACCACTACTTTAAACTCCGTGGACTCTCCAGATTTATAAAAGAACGAAAATTGTGCTGAAAATAAAGAGACAAACTCAAGTTGGTCTTGACCTTGCAAGATGTAACATTTTAAGTAATCAAATATAAATTATGTTACCTAATACAAAAAAGATTTCTACTCTGAGGGCAATACTGCAACATCCAGAAAATAAACAGCCACCTCCACTTCACTGATCCACAACCCAGCTTACCCAAACATTTTACAATTGCAAAGCATTTTAAACAGCAAAGCTAAAATTGCATGGAAAAAGAGCATTTGTCAAACCCAGGTTTCATTTCAGGCTGTGAAAACAGCTACTGTTGGTAATCTTGGATGACTAACGTGAGAAAGTATATAACCCAGTGCCCCACCCTCTTTCCACAATCTGTAACTTGTATTATCATAATAGCATAGCATTTCTTCCCCTATATTACCAAACTAGATCTCTCAGCAGTAAAAGGCAGGAACCTACTGAAAATATTTTAACATCCAACCATCTAAATATAATCCTAACTCCAGGCAAGGCGAAAATACTTCCTTTCTCCTGCAGTTTGAACAGGTGATCTGCAGATAAAGAGCTTAGGTGCAATGCCCTATCTCCAGTATGAAGCTGGAAGTGAAAAAATGAACTGTCGGTTCTGTCATAAAAGTCAAATGCAGAAAAAAAAAAAAAAAAAAAAAAAAAAAAAAAGGATGGTTTTGCCATCTGTTTGACCACTGCTTTGCTTAGTTCCTCATTTGACTCTCTTCATTTGCAAGAGTATTTCACAATACACTTGAGTAATGGCATGTCATGAATGCCTACAAAAAGAAGACCATATTATCTTTCTTTCAGGAAAAAGTATAAACCTTTAAAAATACTCTGACATGTACAGTAAGTAAACACCAGCTACAAAGAACTAAGGTTTTGTTTAGTTCTAAGCTCTATGCTTCACCTTATATCCTTGGCATATATGAATGAGATGGTCTTTAACTGATCCAACAGGATTGGTGAAACAGTCTGGCATCCTTACAAGCATTCCTTCTGGTTACATGTAAGTGCTGCATGACCTGCTAAGGTAATCCACTGGGCATACAAAACCAAGACAATACATTCAGAGACCTCCCAAAATCTAGCTTTATATGAATCCTGGATAAATTATAAATCAACTGTTGTGGACCCTAAGTGATGTTTAAATATCTATAATGCATTAGAGCTCTTGATGATTTAAACATGTTTGCATTAATAATACAAGATATTTCAAAGATCAAATTCGAAGATTTAAGTATTTCAGAGCCACCACTGAAGAAGCGAATGGAGGCCAAATAATGCATTCCCACTGACAAAAGGCAAAGTTTTGTAAAAGCACAAGAAATAGAGTAATAAGGCATCAAGCCTAGGCATTTCTATATCCAGCAGGCTGTGAAGCACAATGCCTCTGAATCAAACTCCAAAACGTCTGAGTCTAAGATAGCTAGGTACAGAATCTAGGGGGAAAGTAGCTGAACAAACAATATTAATGAGCTGTGGTCCCTTTTAAAATAAATCCATCAAACTAACTGAGGCTGAATTGTTGGCTTTTCCCCATTTTCAAACATCCTGTGTTTCAGCTGCCTTTCTTTATAGCAACGTAAATATCATGCAGAGTTACCTTCCAACTAAACAAACTTTCTTTACATATTAGTAACACACATATAAAATAAAGTCTAAAGCATCAACATGAACTAATAGAAACAATGATTTCTGTCAGAAAGCTTCAAATCTGCTCGTGTCTCATCGGTGCAGAACTGACCAGAAAATAGTTTACTATTCACGTGAAGAAAAAAAAAAAAAAAAAAAAAAAAGACAAACATAGAAATAGCAGGCTGCAGAGACAGACTACATGCTTTCCTCCCCTGCAGGATAGCTGATATAAGAAAGCCATCTAGTGTTAACTTTCAGAAGTGAAAACTGCGCACAAAAGAGCTCGGGAAAATTTACATGTGCAATTCTCTTTAACTTTGCATGTCTTTTGCATCGTAAAAAAAAAAAAAAACAAAACTAGTTTCCTCTAGAAAAGCCAGGCTGAAAGCAAGTATTCAAACTACCGATGTATTAAAACAATGCAGCACCAAGTACTAAGGTAGTTTACTGACCTACTTCGTGAACCTTAACAGCCATATCTGAGATTTGTCAGCTTCGGTGTTGCCTTTGTCAAGCCTGGGTAACGCTACTTCCCCATCCGCAGGGGCTCGCACAGCGCAGCCGAGCGCTGCCGCCCAGCACAGAAGGGGTGCGAAGCCACGAGCATCAAATCTGAGGCAAAGTTGAGCCGAGCTGCTGCTATTTCACGAACCGAACGTCAAGTTTGGAGAACGGACCCCCGAACAGCTATCAGAGTATTACAAGATAACAAAGAGTGCAAAAGGATGCAGCCTGCGCCTTGTATCCAGCAACCAAAAAAAAAGGAGAGGGATTTAAATCATTTACGAAAACTGCACGAGCTGAAGAGGCTTTTCCTCTGATACCCCAAGCGCTTGGCGGTCCCCGCTGCACCGTGCCCGCTCTGAGCAGCAGCTCTCCCCAGAGATGTCCGATCCGGGCAAACTTACTCCGCAATTGCCATTATTCTTGGAGTGAGGCTCGGAGAGGGGAGCGGGGGGCTCGGGCTGCCGCACCCGCCGGCAGAACCACCCCGCAGGTGACTGGCGACCCGGCGGACGCCCCCGCTGCCCCCGCGGCCATTCTCTACGGGGCGGATCGCATCGCTATTTATAAAGGCGACGTGCGGAGCGAGTCGCCCCGGCCGCCACACGGTGCCCGCCGCGCCGGGGCGAGGACGGGGCGCCGCTGGGGAAGGGGGGCTCGCGCCTCCCCGCCGCTTTCCCACCCGCCTCAGCTCTCCGTCCTCCCGCGGAGCCCGGAGAAACGGAGCCTCCCTTCCAAAGGCACCCGAGGGAAGAGGAAACGGGTCTGCCTCCACAGCACCCCCTTCCCTGAAGTGCTCCCGAGCCCTTCCCGGGAGGGAAGGCACTCGCACGCCCGCGGGGCACGGACGCGGCGGCGGGCGCCGCTCCTTACCTGGTGCTGCCGCGGCCGCCGCTGCTGCCCGCGCTCCGGCTGCTCCGGCCGCGGGACCCCCATGCCCCCCGCGCACTCCGCTGCGCTCCGCTCCCCTCCCGCGGGACGCGCCACCCGCGGGGCGCCGGAGCCTTGCACGGAACCGGGGGCCGTCCGCTGGGGTGCTGCGGGGTGCTGCGGGCTGGCGTGAGCGCCGCTGCTCCTCCTCTCGTTCCCCCGCCACCCCTTCCTGAAGCTCCCCCGCGCTCCGCCCGGCGCTGGGTCTGGAGTGCGGCTCCGCCGCCGGACGGGAGGGCGGGGCGGCGGCGGGAGGGCGGGGGCAGCAGCGACACTCGCACCGCGCCCGCCGGCCCCGCACGCCCCCAGCTCCGCCCGCCCGCCGGCCCCGCCTCCCGCGGCTCCGCCGGCGCGGCCCCGGGGGACCGCCGACTCCGCATTGGCCACCGGCGCTGTCGCGCATCCCAAACCCCGCGCCCCGCCTGACACCGCCTCCCCCGCCGCCTCTCGCCCGCCGCGGCGGGGCGCGGACGGGGATCCCCGGGGCTCCGCGGGGACAGGCGGCCAGCTCGGGATCGGAAGCGAGCAACAGGTGGGGTGAGGGACGCAGCGAGGCAGAGCATGGGAGGCCCCGGGAAGGGCCCTCCCCGGCAGCGAGCCGGTGAGCGCCCGGTCCTTCAGCTGGCCCGGGCCCCCCGGCTGCTGCCGTGCCCAGCCGAGCGTGGCGGAGCTGCGCCGAGGCAGAGCGGCCCGGCATCTGTCCCTGCCCCGCACGGGGCTTCGCTTTCAAGACCCTGGACAACTCCGCCCGGTCTGGCCGCTCTCAGCCCCCACTCTTGCCCCTCTGCCGCCCTCGGGCTCCTGAGGCTCCCGGAGTGGCAAGCCGCGGGGTGACTGGGACTCTGTCAATCTACAGGCTCTGCATTGCCTCAGCGAAAATCCGTCTCAGTGCCTCCGGGCTTGCTGTGTCCGCACGGCTTTAGTGTGTGCTCTTACCCACAGCTTGAAACCGGGGATACCTATACACAAGAAACACATGGCAGTGGAGTTCTCGGAATTGCCCTATGTGCTCTGTCTCCTGCATACACTCATAAGTTTCACGTGGATCAGGAGCATGGAGCTTCTCCTCTGTCTTGTGCAGCCCTGAACAGGTTAGTTTGCCTGCCAAATAAGCCGTGGCTAGATACCCACATTTCCTCCACCTCCCCAGCATGTTCTGATAAGCAAACCAAAGGCTGTTTTCAGAATTTTAATTTCCCTATTTTTACTCTGCAGGCTAGTTCTGCAAAGAACCTTATCTGTAATAATAGGACCCACTTCTACACAGAGGTTGCAAAATAGAAGATGTTATCAGGACTGATGTGGCTGCTCCCATCTGCTACCCCAAAAGACAAGGCTTGCAATACCATTGGAATAAAGTCTACTCCTACAGAACCCTACAGAAACAATCCAGGATTCTTTTATGTTTTTCCAGTCCTCTCTTGCTTTCTTTCCCCTCCACCCATACCCACCTCTCAGGGGTAAGTAACTTTCTGGTTGTACCAGTTCATTCAGCTCTGGCAAGCAGGCTGAATGTTGACATTTACAAATATTCCACTGCCTAAAAAACGTCTCCTCATTGCCTACCTTTTGCTGGAAGCAGAGCAGAAGACTATAGTGGAAAGGAACTGCCACGTGTATGCTAAAGATCCAAAGGCCAAGTTTTGGGTTATTGCATCTAACGGTTCCTTTAATGTACATTTTACATCAAGAAATACAGTCCACAATCCTAAATGCAAGCATAGGTTCATGCAGGCTTATTAGAACATACTTTGAGGTGTCAAGATTAAAAGCACTGGCAAGCATTACATTCATTAGTTAGGGTTTGGATGCTCGCTTGAGTGTTATTGTTTTGGTTGAAATGTTATTTTAGAATCCTATAATTTCTACCCAAAATCACTAGTCCAGTTAGGCAGCAGACTGTCTCTGTACTGACAGGACCACAGAAATAATATTATTATTGCCCTAAAAAAAGCCTCAGAAAATGCACCACAAGTGAAAGGAATGGTGTATTTTTCACTTTGTCCTGTTATAAACAGTGTCCTTCCTGGAAGGCTCATTCTTTTAAAACGGAATGAAATGACAAAATGACAGAAAATATAAATGCAAACAGAGGGAATCGGAAAAGGTGTGAATGTCTACAGAGTATGACAGGCAGGGCTTGTCTCCGATTTCCGTGCTGACTAAGTCCTCAGTACTAGAGGGCTCTGGCTGCTTGTTCCGATGAGTCTCTCTCACTCCGAGGACAGACTCCGCAGCAACTGCTGAATTTTCTCTTCTTGTTGTCATTCCTCTCGCACGCCGCATCTCTGGCGCCGAAAGGAAGCTGGGTGAGCAGAGCACGAAGGGGAGCTGGGCGAGCAGAGCACGAAAGGGAGCTGGTTGAGCAGAGCACGAAGGGGAGCTGGTTGAGCAGGGCCGCCGCTCCCCATCCGCGGCCCGGCCGGAGCCGCCTCCGCCGCCAGGTGTCCCCTGGCAGCCGCGCGGGGGCCGCCCCGGGGCCGCGCTCTCGCTCCGCTTTGCTGAACTCGCCCGCGGAGTGCCTGACCCACCTCGGCTGCGGCTGATTTTCTCCTGCCTGCACCCTCAGTGCAGCTAAAAGGTTCTTTCATAAGCTTGGCTATATTTCATGTGCAAACTTAGGAAGGCGGCAGCACACTGTACTAATAGCTGTAATATTTTGCATGCTAAGAACAATATTTGCATATACTTACTCTGTTTTCTTTTAAAGACTCGTCTTATAAAGCACTTCGGATGCAAATCAGCTTCCTCCAATATTATTTCGGTGTTTCACCTACTATCCTAAAGAACATTATGCTTCAAAAACCTGACATCTTATCTGTAAGTCATGGCATTTCCTTATCCTCTAAAAAACTGCAACTCAGTCCTTACCGACTGCAGTGGTGAGCTTAACTCCTTCCTGCACTTAGGGTGCATTCACCCCTCTGCACACTGTCCTGTCTAAAGGGGCTCCATCTGGATGTGAGAAATGCTTAGGCAGTCTGCTGTGTGGTGCCTCTGAGGCTGACATCCACCATTAAAAAACAGACAAACTGTGGTAATGCTTGTGAATTAAAAAAAAAAAAAAGTATTTCTCAGCTGACAGAATGTACTTCATGATGGAACTGTGATAACTGACTTACTTAACAGGTCTAAACATTTACAGCCAACACTCTAAATGGTGTTTAGGTTGCATTCCCAAAAATAATCATTACCTGTGTCTTGACAAGATCCAGCACACTGATACATATTAGGGTTTTGCTGTTAGGACAGTCTGGAATCTTGCTGTGATCACTGGTTTTGTTTGGTTTGTTTTTTTGGTTTTTTCTCCTTAATTTATTTTTTAACTTTTTTTTTTTCCCCCTCTCTGACTCCTTTTCCTTCTCTCTCACTCTTCTCTCACTCCTCCAGTACCATTCCTTTTGGCTTCCAGGCTACCATCTGTGTACCCTCAGGGAGTCAACAAGAGAAGAACAAGGGCCAGAAACCAGAACACAGGTGAAAAGAGGTAAACAGAAGCTTCTTGTTTCTGTAAAGGAATGTTCAAGCCTCAAAAGCACAAGAGCAAATGGAGCAAGAGGAATCCCTTGCCCAAACTAAAAACTGATAAACCTACAATTGAAATGGATGGAAAAAAAGAGGACACTGACTTTAGATTCAGGTTCTAATTCTTGCAGGATGCATGTATTTACTTGAATTGCCTAGTGAAGGACACTCGCCACAGATTTGGGATAAATCACAGCAGGACAGTTCAGCCTTTGACAATATAGATCCAGAAGGTATTATAATAGCTCAGCTACACAAGTAGCATGCAAGCAGAAATCAAACAGAAGACACCCCACAGACTACATGTTGGGCAGCTCTGATTAAGATGGGTGCCACCTTTTTCCTGCAGTTCTCTTCTCCTGTTCATATTTAACTTCACTTCTCCTGTTGATATTTAACTTCAGAGTACCCAGCTCAGCCACATGTGAAACTAGTCTTCAGACACTGTTAGCACACAAGGAATTGTTCCAACATCGCCTACTAAGTGTTTGTTTCCAGTGACATAAAGACAACTCTAACAAAAAAACTGGACTTCTTCATTCGTTCTTAGGAAAGTGGGTCCAACTGAGATCCTTGGAAGTGGTGTGGGAGGGGGAAAAGACATCCGGTAGCCACATGATGAGGCTTGTTTTGCTGACAGAAGGCAAATAGAAATAGGCAAGCTGAAGAAAGTTTAGGTTTGTTTCCTCAGCCTTGTGCATAAGCCTAGAATCCAGATGAAGTAAGCATGTGCTGAGCACAAGATTTCACTGATACATAAAGATGTCATCTCGCTCACAAATTTTTTTGCTGAGGTTGCTCAGTATTTCCTAATGCAGTTAATAAGGTGAGGTGCTCTATTTGGGAATTCTGGCTAGGTTTTTGGAGCAACTTCAACTCTCTCTGGTCAACCAGAGGAAGGCTGTGAGCAGCAGCAGCAAGGCAGCTCTGGCTTCACAGGCTCCCAGTGATTCACCACGCCATCCACAGGCTGGTCTGAAGGTCAGCGCAGCAGGCAAATCCCCAGACTCCATGTTTCCATAGATCCAGCAGCCCTGGAGCCACACTTGTATAGCCTGGTACATACAAGAACTCCTATTCCAGTAACCACTAAGATTTGGCAGTTTTTTATACCTCAGAATAGGCTGAGTGGATTTTGTTCTTCTAACCCCAAGCTGCCCTTTCATTTGGACATTATATGGGTGAAACCATGTACTCAAACTCTGTAAAGTGCTTATTTTACATGTTGCTGCCAAAGTGCAAGCGGAGTTTACCACAATACTAATATTTCATCCCAGTGGCTTCCCTAAGATACGAGCAATTCAGTGAAACAAAACATCCTCTGTATCCTCTGAAACTAGTTTTGAAAGCTGATGGCAGAAAATACCATTGGTTTTAATTAGCAATATCCTTTTCATGAATTCCCTACTAACCAAAAGAGCATACTATATTTCATCTCACTTCCTTTAGTTTACTTACTACTGCCTCTCTTCTCTGTGGTTTACCAGCAGGAAACCACCAGAGGGGACATATCCAGATAAGATTAAACAACATAATATTATCATCTTTACTATAACCAGGCTGGCAGATTTTTTTGCTAGATGCTGAAATGAGATTCACAGCCATTTTGGCTTCCATTCATTGTGGAAAGAAACCATTCTTATAAGTCCACAATACTTCACTAATTCCTGAACTATTTCACTTGTGACAGGCCATTTTTATTTTATTTTATTTTTCACTGAAATGCACTCCAGACAGAAATCCAGGTTCACCCCAATTGAATGTAATAGGAAGCGGAAGCAGGGTGTCCTGGAAGTGAATGTATCTCCAAAGGTAAGAGTGTTTTAGAGCAAGATAGTTGTGGGCACTGCTCTGCTGAGGAGCTATTGAAAAATCACCAAGTGACTTCTTTCTAGTGGCAGTGGGACAAGAGTGTGCCTGACTCCATACATTTCTACTTCAGCTCACCCCTGAGGGTTTTTCAATGGACACAAAACCTCAAGACTACAGATGAGAAAAAAGAGATGCAGACAGATGCAGGAAAAAAAGATGCTAATCTCATTCTACCTTGGATATTCCCAGTCCGAATTCTTTATGCCTTGTCATGCTGGGTAAAGCATAAACTCCCTGCAGCAGCATGAGTAGAGCTGCATGTGACATTTGCAGCCATTGCATACATCACTTTTCACTGAGACTGGAGCAATATTAACCAATAGCTAACATGGATGGTCACATTTACTTGCAAAATCTCTCAGAGTTTTTTATGGGATCAGTACTCTTCAGCAGTTCTGGAAGAGTGCTGCTGTGGTTTTTATCAGAAACCTTCAGTGTCTTGAAAAGACATCTCTAATCCCTTAGCTGTTTCACAGATACTGAGACCACATTAATTCCCAAGGAATTTCTCCTTCCAGGTAACAGAAAGTTCACCCAGTAAGGGAATCTCATCACTGTAAACAGGTTGCAACATCCAACTGCTGAGGAGGGAGGGGAAAAACTGGAGTAAATTGGCATGACGAGGTGTGTGAATGAAGTCAGCCAGGGAGAAAAGACAGTCTAGGCATCAAAAGACAGGCTGCCTCAGCACATCTCCAGGGCAACTTCTGCTGGCAGCTCTCATAATGTCTGCATCTTAGGTCAAGCAAATTGATAATATACACTAAAATGTCATTATAATTATCACTGAGATCAGTTCTTAATATTACCACTCTTCTTCTTTTTGGGGTTTGTTTTTTGGTTTTTGTTTGTTGTTGTTGGTGGTGGTGGTGGTTGTTTGATTGTTTTGGGTTTTTTGTTTCTTTTTGTTGCTATTAATTTGACAAGCATATCTTCTGGGATTGACATTTTCCAGACTTGGTATTAGCACATGACAAGCCTTGAAACATGAAAGAGAATCAGCAGAGCAATTAAAGCATATAAAGATTATTTTCCACATGGCTGGACCAAAACTTTTGCACTTGATGTAACATCAAAAAAATCTGAAATTAGAAACAAAAAAAAAAAATTAAAAAATACATAGTTCTTAATAGAAAAATGTTCTGAGCTAATTTTTAAAGAAGTTTAAAGGTTTTGGTATTTCTTTGTTAAATTTTCATTTTAAGATGCTATAATGAGATATAGTAGGCTGGGTTGTTTCTCAAATGGAATAAAAGATTATATATATTTAAACTAGGTAGTTCTTTTAATAACTGAGGTAGAGTGAAGAAGAGAAGGCACTATGAAATCACTATTGATCTCACCACACCAAACTAATTTATTTGGGGAAGACTTAAGACGGTGCTGAGAAGTATGGAAAATCCATTGATAGAGAAATTGATCTTTTTTAAGGACATTCTACTTGAAGAAAATTAGTTAATACTTTTTCAATGTTCCATAAAGTCCTAGACTTTAAAGCTCCAAAGGCCCATTTTTGATAATCTGCTCTGACCTCCTGTATATGACATGTCATTGAACTTCTATGAATTAATTTTTGTTTCAGTTATGTGTCTTCTAGAAAAATTTCCAGTCATTATATACATAATGTACACTAAAGGAAAATTCACTGGAGTCCTTGGTACATTGTTTCAATTACTTTCAGTGTTAAAAATGTGTGCTTTATTCCTAGTTTGAACTGTCTACCTTTCAGCTAATGTATCTTGTTATACTTTTGTCCACTATATTGAAAAGTTCATTCACGCTGTGTGCTCAGTGTTGGTACTTACTGACAGTAACTGTGTTACTCCTCAGTCCTTTCTTTTATAAAGGACATAGATACAGCAATGAGAGGTTTCTGCTATGATCTCGTTTTCATTTTCCATAATATGTTTCGTGGTTCTTCTCTGAATTGTTTTCCCTCTGAGCTCGTTCTAAATTCCTGAAATGTAGGAGAATGTAGATGCCATACTGTCAAGAACCCTAGGGAGATGCCTTCTGCAAGCAAGGATCTTTGTTAAGTTTCTATTGAACCATTTCTGTTACTTTCAAATTGTGCCTTTAGAATCTATGCTCCTATTCCATCTCACATCTCCCAGTTCTCATTTTAAAGTATTCCATTTGAAACAGCAGAAAGACAGGAAACAATCATGACTTATTTTGTGGGCCTATTATATAGCATTGTTCTGCTGACCACCATTTGGAATGGTAATACAGAATATTTTAATTCACAGGAGGAATCACAAATCTCAGAGAAGTGATTTGTTTTAGCTCACCAAACTATTTCTAGTGGAATCAAAATGCAAATTCACTTACTTTTGATGGTTCTCACATGGCCCAAAGCTTTATTTAACTCTTTGTCCTTGGTGTCATGTAGGTGATGAAGACTTTCTTGGATCACATACACATGAAACACATTTCACTGGCTAATCTGGCCCACATGAGAGAACCAAAGGTGAATATTCTTGAACATGGGCCTCCTAATAACGTCAGAACTTTTACTTTTGTTCAGTGCTACGACATCCACTGATAGCACTATTTTCTACAGTTTTCTAGCAGAAAACACTTTCTGCCCTTAAAATTCACAAAGGATGCAAACTGAGGATCATAAGAGAATCCATGCTTGCTTTTAATTTGGTGCCAAACACTGCTAGTATCTAACGTACCTACTAGTGGTCTTTGGAGAAGGTACCTGCTTTGCTCACAGCATAAAACAACTGGAAAGAATGATAACTTGGATTTAATTGCTCAAATGCTCGAAGAATCAGGACACACCTTGCACCCACATAGTGTGTCTCCTGGTATTTTTTAATTGATGTGTCTTGTCTTTCATCTACACTACAAGCTGCGGGCTTTTCTTCACAAATTATCTCTTCTTTGTCATCCACAGCTCCATTTTCTTGTTTTGCAGCCTGCTAAATTGGTAACAGTGTAGTAGGAAAGAAAGAGTTTCTGATTCATATATCATGAGTCATCTAACAGTTTGGTGAGGTTTGTTTTTCTGCTATGACTCTGCACCTGGCACTTGGAGTAGTATAACATTACCTTTATGTTTCTTCTGACACTGCATTAAAACTTGTGAATTCATTGAGCACTCTGCTCAGAAATGAACAGGCCACAGAAGAAACCTTGATAATACCTTTTGGCTTCTTTGCGTTTAAGTTGTGATTCAGACCTGATTGTCTGATTGTCAATGACTTATTTGCACTACTCTGGCAGCAAGGCTTGGTGCCCCAGGAGAGCCAGGGCAACGTCAGCATTGCTCAGATGTGTGTTTGCTCTGGGCAGACTCTCTTTGCAGGGGCAGCAACAAGCTTGAGCAGTAGAAATGTGGGGTAGTCAGCCCAAGAGGGAACATTACAGCAGAGCTTTATTGCTGGGTTTGCTGTGTCAGTTTGAGCAGCACTGCTACCCAGGTGGCCACGGTGTGCAAAATGATTCAGCCACTAGGAGACACACACCCTTTGCCAGGCCTGGAAAAGCGGTTTTCTGCGCTGGTTGATCCCATTAGTAGGGCACCACAGGGAAATTATGACAGACACACAAGGCCTTAGCTGAGTCTTGATATTGTCAGTTGTAGCTACTTGATCATTAACTGCTTGGTAATTGAGAAACTTAAGAACAAATCAACTGGTTTGGGTTTTTTCCTTTTTCCCCTCGGTTCTATCATTTGTTACTTCTGTTTTTCCATTTTTTGCTAGAAGCTTATTCAATGTGGATTACTGGATTTGACAGCCTGCCACTGTGGACATTGGATAACTGGAACAGACAGACAACCACATAACCTTGCTCTTTCGGTGTAATTTAAAGCTCACTGATGTTGTAAAAATCTTTTCATTTTCCTCAGTGCATTTTCTACTGGAGGCTTACACCAAAAGTCTGATAGATAGAAAAGGAAAGAGAGGTAAGGTACTCAGCTTTCACAGCTCTTCCTCTTTGCATAAAAAAATGTCACACTGGTTGAGAACTTGGGCACATTTACAAATCACCATGGATTTGATGTAAACCTGGGGAGGCTGTCTGCGTGCCAGCACAGGAGCTATGCCAGCCAGGCAGTGCAGGGCAATACCTACCTGAGGGTTAGGTCTGTGCAGTCTGGCAGAGTGACAATCACAGAGCTGTGGTGCTTTCAGGGCACAAACATCCATGCAGGGCTGTATTTAGTCAAATGCATTTCTTAGTACAAACTTGGTCAAAAGCCTGTCTTTGCATAGTGCCTCAGGATAAAGCAAACATCTCCATCCCACTTTTTTCATGGTTTTTCTGCTTTTACTTAATTTTACAAGTCCAATGCTGACAAAATAAAAAGGTCATTCATCCATTAAATAGATCTGTGAAATGGTAGCATTCACCATGGCGTTTTGCCTGTTTGACTGGTTGGTTGATAATGTAATTACTTTCAGCAGAATGGCCAAAAATGAGCAGGCATGTGGATTGAGTCTCCAGTTTTTCACAGACTTGGTAAATGAAGTAATGATACTCAGGTAATCTCCTAATTATTGTTGCTTTGAGAGTTTGGTATTTTGGTAGATACTATCTTCTAAATTTTGTTGAGCAAGAATGACTGTATTAGGAGACTTCCTCTGGCCTACTTTCCTTTTTACACACACAGGGATATTCTGGCTACTCAGAATATCTCCCTCAGTACAGTGAACTGTACTGCCTCCCACCTGTCAAAACAATGTCACTCCATGGTGACTTACAGAAAAGCTGTAAATTGGCTTTTGTTTTTGCACTGTGCTTTTCACTTTTCCCCAAACAGGAACTCTCACCTCATTTTGCATCTGCTCTTACTGTGGATGGAACCAAGCCCAGATACTGCAGGTGATCACCCACTCTCTGCTTCAGATTACCCTAACTTGAGAAGGGTTGGGAAAGGAAGTTCTGAAGGACCACTGCACCACTCAGTAAAGGAACAAAGACAAAAACAAAGAATTAAAAAAAAAAAAAAGGAAAATGCATGTTAGTCTGGTTATTTATTTTGGCAGCCAAAAGCTAATTTTAATTACACCTAATGCCTCATGAAGTGCTGTCTTACAGCCAGTTCAAACAGGCCACTGTTGAAATAATGAAGACATAGTAACATGAGATAATGCTTCTGTGCATACTCCTAAATCTGTCCTGAGGACATCCATCTTTTCTCATGCAAACTGAGGCCCACTCTAGTTAAGTACTAAATATGGCAAACCAGGTTTAGCTCTGCCGTCTCTGGCTACCTACATGAGGACAGTTCCTTTTACTGGATGCCATGTGGCAGCTCAGGTGCCAACCTGCCTTGCACTGGTGAAGGAAAGCCAGGAGTATAGACGAAGACAAAAGTAGACTTAGTGGAATGAGGCCTTCTTGCAGAATGGCTTAGCAAACCCCAGCATAGGAGATGTTAATTCCACAGTCTGCCCTAGCTGTGTGGACTAGTCAGAGTCTTGTGTTTTCCAACAGAAACATACAAAACATGCTTGCCTTCCCTTGTGCTCTGGAAGTTATTACTTAGCTGGCAATGTTTCTCTTTAAATATCACAGTTAGTCCATCCCAGACCCATTCCCTGTAGAACTAGCAGCAAAGCTCCTACCACCTCTGGTGGGAATACAATCAAGCACAGGGCAGAGGTAATGTTTTGAATCTTGAATGATCCCAAAATAAAATGTTTTATTTACATATTATGGTCTTCTTTTAAATGACTACACACATATCTTGCCTGAAGTTGAAGCACAAGAAATCAACGACCAATAGATGATACCCAGGAGCCTCACATACCCAACAGTGCTCTACTGTTGGGTTACAATGCACTAGCAAAGGAGAAGAGTTCTTTTTGTGAAACTATTTAATTAGGAAACCAGAAATACTTCTAGAAAAGTAAAGAGTACTATAAAAGGAAAATGGAATAAGTTTTATCCTGTGTAAAAATAGGAACTTCAGTTCCACCCCATTCATAAATAGGATTACCAGCATTATTAGTTATTATAATAGTATTTAAATGTTTTCTTGGATTTACTTTCACAATTATTCTATACGGAGTTGGAACATGTTCTCCCTATTTTACAGATGGAAATAGCAACAGAAGATAAGGACATATTCAAAGTGAAATTAAATCCCTGACACAGGTGAGAAATGAATGCAGGTCTCCAGTGCCTCACCCTGCTTCCTCCCTCTCTGAGGCTGCAGCATTGGGATTCAGCAGGGGCTGTACAGAGGACAGGGCTTGGCCCAGTAAGCTGCAGAAAGCTGCAGAGCCATGATGCTCTACCCAGTGAAGCTTCCTATGGGTCTAGGCATCATACCAGCTCTGTGCTGCCTTTTTAAAATGCATGTTGTTTTCAGTACCTAAAATAGTTTCCTGGCAATTTCTATTTCTATCATAGTGCATCTGTGTGAGCAACCTCCCACAACTCTCTGCTAGCCTCACATCTGTAGGCTTTGGACACTGGAAGATCAGCCAGCACTGAGGAACCTCAAGGTGATGTAAAACCAACATGTGTTGTTTCTCTAATAGTACCTAAGTTTTACACCTGACAACAGGTTTCACTACTATAAGATCCCATACAGAATGATTTGGAAAGGCAAGGAGCGGTGACAGAGTTGTTCTAGAGGACAGGATGTGCTGTTGAAACAACAGACAAGACTATCAGAAAATCAAAGGGGAACAGAGAAATGAGAATGGGGAGTGAACAGAATTAAGTGTACTGAGTGAGCCTGAAACAAGTTTACGTAAGGCTTGACGGTGACACACTTCTTCATATTTAATGTTATGTTAGTATATGTAAGGTAAAATTATATATTATTATTATGACTTGGGGGCATCAAAATCACATCCATCACGCTCTAGAAGTAAGAATGCTACTGTCTGGAAACATCACCTAAAATTAACAAGTCAGTTAAACTGCTTTAGCATAGGCAAACAGGTCAATCTGCTTTGAATTTGTTAAGCAGTAATGCTTTGAAATGGCTGTGGTTGATGCTTTTAAGAGTGATTCACAGATATGCTTTAGAAGCTATGCCTGAATTGAGAAAGAAAAGGGAACTGCATATTAAATATATTCCAAAAGAGAGAGCACACCCAAATTTAGCTTCAAGTTTTCTTTTTTGGTCATCTGGCAGCAATGGGAAGCTACGGTGGGTACAATCATCTCATGTAGCTTAAGCTGCCCAAAAAAGGAAAAGAAAAGTTAAGAAAAAGCTATGCACTGTATTTTGTCTCTAAAATATTTACAGGCAAAGCACTAATATCTAGCCATCTGCTATGCTGCATCTGATGGTTCCTCCAGGTAAATAAAATATTTGTTCAATGAACTCAAAAAAAGTTGACTCAAACCCTTGAGCAACTCTGAATTTCCTGAGATGAACATTGTCTCTTTTGCCAGGAGGCTGCAAGGGGTGCAGAACAATGTGTGCTACATTTTGTTAAATAAGCCACACAACCAGCACTGTGGAAAGAGGAAGATGTACAAAAAAAATTGTGGATGCAAGCTTATCAAAACTTGTTATTTCAGCAGCTCTCAGCATGAAGGAATGTACTTTACTGCAAAAGATATTTATACTAGGACTACTAATTTATCCTCTTTTTATGGTACCTTATGCAGGTTCATAAACTGCAGTTTACTCTGATTTTTTTAATATTAATAGCAATGAATAAGCATGGATGTATTTGTGTCAGTGTGTGTGTGTGTTGTCAATTATTTGATTTGAAAATTTCAAGAGCAGAGACCTACTAATTAATGCAGAAACCATTTCCAAACTACTGAAATTAGAGTTCAAAAGGACAACTCAGATGAGAGAACATTAAAATACTTTCCTTGGAGTGCCTGTCAGAACAGGGAAGTGAGCACCAGGATTCCTCATCTGCATCATGGTTAAGGCATCATCCATCCACTCTCCCAGACTGCACAAGGGGGAGGATGCCAACCCACCTCGCAGCACTGGCAGCTTTCTGCTCCTCAAACAAAGCCACAAAAGCCATGTTGATGCCAATGGTTGGCATCAGGGGAAAATCAAGCAACCCCAGTCTGCTAGACAAGATAACAGGACAAGTGGAAGATGTGGAAAGCATTGCTAAAATGGTTGGGAATGCTCAACGTGAAGAAACTGGTTAATTATTGACATAAGGCTTAATTGTCCTGTCATTCCGGTGTTATGACAGCATAACTCTGCTGACTATGAAAGAGTTGCTTCTGATTCACACTGAACTAAGCTGAGTGGGAATCATGATGATAGCCATGAGAAAGTCTGAGCTTGATGCTGAGCTTGGTACATCTCCATGTATCTGAGTCATGAACTGGCATGAGAATATGAACTTGAGGATTCTTGACTCTTCCTCACCCACTCTTCTGACTAGACAAACCAAGCCAGTACTCAAATTGCTCTCTGCAGCATGATCACCTGAACCCTTTCTGAGAATATTTGTGATAGAAGTCACATTTTTTTTAAATTTAAGTCTGCCAATTTTCTTTGTTTTCTATAGTGCAGAACCAAGGCCAAGGCCAGTCAGTTGCTTCATCTGTCTCTTGCTCTCGGTGCCACCCTTGTACCAACATCAGTGTTGGGCAAGCATGTGCAAGTGACCCAGCAGATCGTATTTTCAGGTGAGGCACTTTTCAGCTCCATCTGTTCTCCCATCTGACTCATCATAAATCATATCAATGTTCATGTCACCACAAAGGAGGCAACAGCAGGCACAGGTGGTTAGTGGGGGTTATGGGACGGAACATGACCCCATGGCATCACAAATGGCAGCACAAATGGCATCACTGGCATCACAGTTTATTTTAGATTAAAGGAACCATTTAAAGTGACATGCTTAGTGAAATGTAAAACTTTTTGTGTTATGTTTTGTTTTTTTTTTTTTTTTAGCTTTTGAGAGAATGTTTATGGCTATAGTTTTACTAGTGTCCTAGAGACACAAAGGAATTCTGGCCTTTAGAAGTTCCATGGCAAGGGTGTTTCCTCCTCTCCCCTCTAGGACAGTTGCTTGCATTGAGCAGCAATAATACATACAAATTCATAGGGCTAGTCAGCCAGAAAGTACCAAATTCTATACCTACTGCAAAAATCTGAACTGAATCTTGTATTTTATAAAGGACTTTTCTGCAGGAATTTAATATGAACTATTTTAGTCCTCTTTGTCTCTCAATCAACACCACACATTAAGTAACACCTACAACAAATGCAGTTTCAACTGAAAATTAGTGTGCACTGAATGCATCACATATAAAGACAACTAAGATTTTAATTTCAGCTTTTAAAAGGCAGAAATGCTATGGTTTGTTTATCTTGGCATTGCAGGCACATTCTGAGGCAAATAACTCAACCCAAGGATTTCCAAGAGCCAGCTCTTATCTAGACGACATGAAATGGAAGTGTTAATAGCACCAATGTACAGGTGTCAGTGTCACTGCAATAATTGCACTACAAGGCAGAGACTGACACTTTCATAAAAGATAGTGTCAAAACAGTAGAAATCAGGGCTGTGAAATTTTCTTCACTCATGAGAAAGGTCTAAAACAGGTATTCAAATGTTCAGCTGGAATTTGCAACTACATTTAAGATGACAATTAAAACTGACCTCTTTTACTGAAAAAAAAATGGAATTTTCATGTCATCATCATCATGACAGAAATAAAGGAAGTAAGTGCAGTAGGCTTATCCAGGTGAGAGGTGCTCATGGGCTGTGAGACACCAGTTCCAATGGAGGTGAGGCTCTTTCTCACTATGGAACAAAGAGATTTCCGATGTTTCAGGTGGAATTACTTGGAGACCAACATTTTTTGTAGTAAAAAAAGTAAAATAAATGTATCAGTGGTTGCAGAAGAGAAACATTCACATTTCTATGTAAAATGCAATCTTATCAAAATGGTGTCTGTAACTCTAAGGAGTTGCTCTTTGTTTCTTTTTTTGTTTGCTTGTTTTCCTTTTTAACCTTATTTCTTCTGATCAGGATTGAACAGAATGTTTAGTATTTTTGTCTGCCATCAGTAGGTTTTCCATGAAGAATTTTTAGTTTGTTTTGTGTGACAGCAAAGAAATTGATTACTCTTTACTTAAAATAAGTAGGTAGAAATTAGGATCTTAGCCTAATTTGAAGTCAAAAGTAATTATGTGTGATTATCTGACCTTCTCAAGTCAAAATGGACATGATGGACCAAGACAGATGATTCGTCTGATCATTTCCCTTGACCTTTGATGCAAATGTTGATTTCTTCATGAGAGACTTTTGGATTCAACTCTTTCGTCTCTGCAAATTAGAATTCATAAACAATTAATTTTCTTCAATATAGAGAAATAAATCCTGGTGCAGATGAGATTATCATACATAACCAAGAGATAAAAAAGTGGACATGTTCTAACTCTGCAAACACAGCTGCTGAGAGCATAGAGATTAACTTTACATTGCCTGCTTAATTCTGCTCTCTATGGTAGCAAGCTGTGATGGTATTACAAGAGATTGTGGGCATGGAATACAAGCCCAGGGAGCATTTTGTAAGGCCAGATTTTGTGTCTGTGCTCTGGTAACTGTGCTGTTCACACAGAGTTGCCAAGAGATGTCATGATGAGGCAAGCAGATTTGAGTAGATGAGGAAGCAACTTGTGAGAATAAGGAGAAAAAAGGGGGAAAAAGAGGAAAATAAAGGGGAACAGTGGGAGAGAAAGGTTGAACAGATGCACATTTGTGTCTCAGAGCAGTACAGCATGATGAAATGGCATCACTTCAACATCCACATGGTCATGGCCCACACCTGCCCTTGCTTCCCCCTGCAGCTGCTGGGTGACTAAGGGCCTCTTTCTTAATAGCCTTTTATTCCCCCCTTAGTTCCTTGAGTTATGAAGGTTGGAGATACACAGCAGTTACAGGCCCAAGTCCCTACTTAATGTAAAAACACTGACTTGTGGTATACCAGCATGAAGAAATTCTTGCCTTCAAAGCACTTTGAAAAATTCTTTGCAGCTAGGCATCCACCTACAAAGTCTGTTTATACTACAAAAACTTCAGCACATTTGCAAAGTCCCTAAGTCACTGATACAAGTCATTAGTGTGCCACTCTATGTACATCACCACCCAGAAACACTATCAAAAGTATAAACTAAATATCTGAGGGAGGTTGCTTTCCTCATTAGTCAGGCAGATGACTTTTTTTCATGTATGTCTTTGGCTGGACGTTCAGAAAAATGCAGATAACCCTCACCCCATCACTGTTCTTTCTAGCTGAAGATCACCTGTGGAAAAAATAGCTCTCTCATTTAAGAGTCTAAAAGACTTAGACCACTGTCAAAAATTGAGGGAATCCTGTTGTAGGCTAATTCAGTGGGATTTGAACTAATGAGACATCCATTTTAATTCAAATTTCACCTGTGCAATTAAAGGAATCAGTGCACAGAACTTTGATTAGTGCAGAAATGAGGGATCAGCAGCAGTGCAGTGTGTTTTGCAGGTACCAAAGGCCATTCTGGCCTCTGCAGTAGGGAACAGATTGATGCTTTGTGTGAAGGTGACACCTTCAAAAGCAGCAAATAGAGAACTGCAACTCCTTACTCCCCTGACCTGGCTCTGTTACTGCACTGCTGAAATAGGATTTATTTCTGGATGTATTTCTAAACTAAGAAGTTGCTCTTACATTTGAATATATATTAGAAAAAAAAGCTGTGAATGGAAAAAAACTCCCTAATTTGCCCCCACATTTCAAATGACCACTAGATTAGCTTCCAAGGATGCAATTAAATTTCAGCTCATTCTTTCTTATAGCCAAAAATTCAGTCCTGAGGTTTATTTGAATTTAATATTTTTTTCTCAGCTCTGAATATTGCTCAACATAATTTTGCAGATTAAAAAAATGCTGCAAACACTAGGTTCAGTTTCAAAAAAGAAAAAAAAACCCCTCAACTGGCAGGGATTTTCATATCTCAGAGTGCAAGCAGATATTCTGTTATTCAGTATATTTATATTTGGGATTGTCTGATTTTGCATATCTCAGCACTTCATAAGGATTAATCAATTTTTCTTTGCTAAACCAAATGATGTATCCTAGTTGCCTTGGACCTGTGTGTTCAAATTATCCCTAAGAGCAGTTTCTGCCTTCCTTCTCATTTGTTGCTTTCTGTGCCTCAGCCAGTGCACAATTTCAGCAGGTTCTAATTGCTGTAAACAAGTTAACCCTCTGTCAACACTCCTATGAGACAGGGCAGATTTCTTATGAACAGCCACAGAGACAGTGACAACAACATCAGAGAGACCATCTGTGGCCAAGGCAAGAGTTACTTTGTCTTTCTTGGATCTTGGTCCAGTATTTTATCCACAGAACTTTCCTACCCAGTAAATAATCAGCACAGCAGTGAAGTGTGGAGAGAGAACAGTGTAAGCTAGCCTCCCTGTGCTGACTGTACCAGCACCTCTCAGTCAAAGGAGAATGGTAGGCATGACCATACAGGCTTACAGATTCTTTTATCACAGCCCCAGAGCAATGAAACTCTGTATTTTTGTTGCTGCATGCCTACATGAAGCTCTGTCCTAAATAAACTGGTAGTGTCAATCCAATACAAAGTAGAGAAGTGGTCAAGATGCAGAAACTCCTGTCACAACTGATGCTCCCTGTTACTGTCAAATGACCACTTAAGAGGACAGGGGTGAATAGATAATTGGAAAGTGGGGACCAAAACCAAAGTGCCTGGATAGAACATAGAAGCGAAGCCTGCACCTATGTGGCGTGTCACAGCTTTCTGTGCAAAAATAAAAGATCACTATCCTAGGAAGATAGGAAGACTAGGAAGCTCTAGTATGAAGTTCACCCCACCAGAAGGAGAATTGAAGAATTAAAATAAACAAACCAAAGAAAACAAATCAAAGCCAGTGAGTGACAAAGCTGAGTGAGGTTCCCAAGAGAGCTGCATGCAATGATAGTTAGGCACCAACAATGGAAAAAATAATTAATTCCTTAAAAATCATTAGTAAACAAATATTCCTTGACTCATATAGTGCTGCTGTCAAGACCTCTGCATAGAAAATAGCCCACTGATTTGCACACAGCTGAACAGTCACCATTTTGTCTTCCTCCAAGTAGATTATTCCGAACCTGAGCACAAATCTTGAGCCCTACAGCTTCAACCTCTTTCCCCTCTGAGATGCATGCTTTGATTTCTCATACCCATGCTAGTTTATGGTCTCTGCCTTTCCTTCCTTCTAAGCTTTGGCTTTTTTCAAATAATGTAGAAGAGGCATCATCTCTAGCAGAAAAATCTTTAGCTGTCTCATTCATTCCAAACCATTCCAAATGGTTAGCAATAGTTAAATCAGGATGATACTCATTGACCTCAAAGAAGTTATGACGTATACCAGTTAAAATGCAGTCCTGCTTCTAGACTATCAAATAGTTTCCAAATCAACATGTCATTTAACATTTCTTACTCAGATCAAATATTTGATCTACTCTGTCGTGATCTGGAGGATTGCAACAGTAGAATAATTATTGTGATTTTCATACAGCAATGCCCAAGGGCCTCTTGTCAGAATCAGAATCCTATTCTTTTTAGTGTTTTTAAATGTACAAGAAAATGAAATGGGTCAGGAAAAGCTTACAATCAAATGAGTAGGCAACACCATTGGGCTTGTCCAAACAAGGGAACTGGGAAGCTTACCAACAGTTCATGCTAAGTTGGAAACACCATTCCAGTCAGTAAAATAGAATGGAGTAGGAAAACCTGCCAGCTCTTTAAGGAATCATATGCACTTACCCAAAAAGCATAACTTAACATTCCAACTCAACTTATTGAGTGGAAAACTCATGTCTAAAAAAGATAAATTTGGATCTTTGTTCTTCCTAGGATTGTCCATTAAGTTTCTTATGAAAAATGCTATAGTGAAATGTTTGTAGCTTCAGACAGGAAGTCTTGTTGGTATGAAACATGAGAAACTTTTAAAAGGCAAGTATCTGGATGAGAGACACAGAGATTAAAGAACTTGGCCTATTATCTGTCAGCTTCCCCTGGCATGGTCAAAGTACCCACTGATACACAGCCCAAAACACATTGACCCTCTTTTTAAAGGTGTAAGTTAGAAGGTGCAAACAGTATCAAGAAAATCTAGCACAAAATGGTAATTATTTTTCAGGTACTTTTCCCTGGATTCTAGGATCATCAGATACCTCTGTAGCATATCCTCATGACACAATAAAGCAAGCAGCTGATGTTTCTATACTTAATTTTGCGCATATATGTAGCTTGATTTATATACAGGGAAAACAAGATCATTAAGAATAAAAAGAATTGAGCACAAGGGCAACAAGAAGGAATGACAAACTCACCTGACAGAGTGTTTTCCTCTCCTTACAATCCTTACCATATGCATGAGACTTATAAACTTGAGGATAAAATAAAACTAAGGGTGCAAAGAGACAGGCTACTGAAAAGAAGAGGAAGAAGACTTAGATCTTTATCTTAGCCTTTGCAACCAAAGGGCACAGAATCAATGATCTTATGTGTTATTTTTCATTTTCAAATGAATTTGCATTATTGCACTCTAATTATAACCTTCAGGGAAGACAATAGTGCAGTGTGGTTACAACAAAGGTTTTGCACAATTTGTTTCAACAGTTTCTTCATAACAGTAGATAAAACTACAGTCTACTTACTGCTTGCAACTGCTTGAAATGACTCTACCTATGATATGTTTGATAGATTTGGGGTGTGAGTGCTTTGTTCCACAGTCTGCTTAAAGGTGAGTAAGTAATGTCTAAATGAATGAGACATAGGTTCATCAGGTAATTTCAATATATGCCTCACTTTAAGTTAGGTACCTGATTTAGACTGGGGCCTCTTGAAAGCATTTTTCCTGTCACCTGCTTGCTAGAGAAAATTCAGCAGAAGGACTGTGAAAATTTTAGGGAATTTTCTGTTCATAGCAGATGAACTTTGCTATCTTACTCAGTTGCAGAGATAGAGAAGGGTCTTGGGACAAGAGTTTCAGGGGTAACATTCACCTCCTTTAACTGTAGAGGACTGCAGTGTAGATAGGTACACCTCAACTATCCCCCAATGTCTCTCTCAGTTAATGGAAAAAGAGGTTTTGTAAGTGCAGTTCTGAACAGTCTCATCCCAAGACAGATAGTAGGACAGAGAATGTCAGTTATGACCTTTAGGCTCCTCTTTCACTCCACTTATAAAGTAGGTTATCCCAAAGGCAGCCACCTACACTGCAGCTGTCTAACATTAGGTGAAATTAGACCCTCTCTTTCTCCCAGGAGGAGACTATTAGACAAAGACCTGGAATCACATTTGTATTTTCCTTGAAATAGCTTCAGATCCTAACTTTTGCCTCTAGTCATCCATCCTACTTAGGATCCTCCTTCCTGATCCTATGTCATTAAAGATCCCAAAATGTGAGCATGACATTGGCAATGTGTACTTGCCCATGCTTTCTTTTATGACAGTGACACTACAAACTGCAGCAGCTAAGACCAGATGTGTCCTCAGGGTTCACTCAGCTGCAAGAAAACTTGGTAAATTGGTAAACTTAGTTAAAAAAACCAAACTTGGTAAAACATTTAGAAACAAAATGTCTGTCAAATCCAATGAAGTGCAGCATCACTTGTCTGGATCTATGTTCTTCAGCACCAAAAATACAACCCTGTCAATAAGTAAATAAACAAATAAATGGCCAATTGATTCCTATGTGATTTATTCCTACTTAAATTCAAAGCATTTATAGAAGTATCTATTGTATTTTGAGTACATTGTATCCTGGGCATTCAATTTGCTCAATTTGGTCAAACAGCACACTTTCCTTCTGAGATATGAGTCACATCCTAGATGAAGTAACACTTAATCTAGAGCTGAAAGAAAACTAAAATCCAGCCTTTGTGGGATTCAGTACTGCTTTTAAAATGCACAGTTATCAACTTGGAAGGTAAAATTCTGACTGGCCAAAGACTTCTTAACTGTAAGGTGGGCATCTATGTCCAGAGGTATCAATAGGATTGTGCACAATGCCTGATGCTAACAGGGGGTATGAATCTTGTCAGATTGTTTCTTAGATACTCAACCCCACAAGGTTCTGGACATTCTTGCCCTAGTCTAAAATCAAGAAACTCTTCATGTCATCTACCCTTTTTACTTAAAGAACCAATAAGTAAAAAAAAAAAAAAATCTGTTATTCAAGGTATAGTATTATATGCTGTGTAGTCAAAGAGTAGCTTAAAGCCCATCCTTTATATGGTAACTATTCCTCCTGCAGAACTAAAACTGAACTGTATGAAACTCAGGTGAATAAATGAGTTCCTAGCAAAATGAACTATGTTCAACAATGTTGGTTTTTTTTCCCAGAAGAAAGTATTAAGCAAGGGAATTGCATCAAGAATGTGTACTTCAAAAAACACACTCTGGTATTCTTTCTGTATTGAGTGAAATTACCATTCTATTCAGCACTCTGATGAGTGTTTTATGCCCTAGCTGAACCAACTTTGTTAAAGTAAAGACTTTTTTACAGACAACTTATTTTTCTCCTGCCTTGGTGGGAATATTAAGTTGCATCCTGCCAATTTTAACATACCTCAGCAGCCTCATCCTGTGCAAAATACATGATAATACACAGGTGCACAAAATTATGGATGGTGACTGTTTTAAAAAAAAGAGGTCAAATGCGGTCATGGGAATTTCCTTTAAAACTATATAAGGCATCAGCCATATGCTGTCTTTTGTGAAAATTTTATGATAATCAGATTTTTTCCCATGCCTAAAAAAGTCTACAGAGAGCAGGAAACATCATGTTCTTTTAGTGCTGAGTGTGATGTTACTAGCAATTTGGTGAATTAAGACTGATTTGTCAGTTGTATATAATTTCAACAGCTATTCCCTTGGTCTAAATCTGGAGCTGGCACTTCCTACAAACTGCAAGTATCCTCAGCTCCCCTTTGCATTCTTAGAGCTATCAAGAGTGGGATTCACCAGACCTTACGGCATCTGTCAACATACATTTACAACTGAGCTAAGCTAAGCTAGGATCTCTTCATAAGCTTTGGAGAGAAATGGATAGTTTTAGGGAATGAGTCATCCAAGCAGTTTTGGATCCATGAAAGGAAAACACTTCTTTGACTTAAAAGAGAAGTTAAGGTCACTAACTCAGAGATGCTCCTTCCTAGCATGATTTATGAACTACACCTATTGATTTCTCATAGCCCAGCAGAAGTTGAGATTGATTCCCTAGAAGATGGAATTTACCTTCCTACAGACACATGTAAAGTGATGTAGATTTAAAGATGACAAGCATCTAATATATATGACTAATGGCAAACTAATCCCTGACAAATCAGTGAAAGTAACTAAAAATGAAGCTATAAAAGAAGGTCAGAAAAGGTTTTCATTTTGCTACCTACTATTTCTTTCTCTCCTACCTTCAAGATCCCCCAACATTACTTTCAGGTTCTGCTTCTTCACCTTCTGAAAAAACTGAAATTTCCATAAGGTTCAAATATGCTTTTGCCAAATACCCTCAGCCTCAGCAAGAAATGGCTGTCAGAAAATGGCAGCACTTGCAGAAATTAGAAATGTTCAGGTGACATAAGAAATCAAAAGGAGCACAGGAAAGGGTTTCTGCCTCCACTGCTCCCTGTGTGCATAGCTAACCTTCACTGAACAACTGTGTTCCAAAAGAAAAGTGAGATTTCAAACTGAATGTTCTTCTGGGCTTTTGTCAGTAGCTATTTCAATTTTTCATTTCTCCTTTTTGACAAGGAGAATGTCAGAAATTGTATGCATAGAAAGATTCTGGGAGAAACATCCAAAGGCAACAAAAGGTTTACTCCAGGATCCCAACGTTGGTTGTGGAAGTAATGAAAAAACATAAATTCTTTATATAAGTGTCCAATGATGCAACCATGCTGCTGGGTCACGTACCATTCAGAATCACTGCCAAAGGCAATCAGGCCAAAAACACTGTAAATGTATTTCACAGAAAGAAAAATAAGACGTAAGTCTTGAAAATAGTTAACAAAACAAACAACCCAACTGCTGTGTGATGGAGACTGGCCTCAAGAGACACTTGCTTCTAAAGTCAAGGGGAGACCTGACAGGTAATAAGAAATAAACAATAACTAGGCAATAAAAGATTTTCTGCACATTTGAGTGGAGGAACTCATGGATACATCCAGAAGACTGGCCCCAGAGAACCATCTGCTGTGCAAAAAATACACAATTTCTTCTACCCAAAGGTATGGATGCATTTCCCACTTGCATTTAAATTAATTCCCCTGGTTGTTCACATATGAAACACAAGGCACAGCAACTATTTTTGCAGATTTTGTTTCCTAAGGTCATTCTCTAAAAGCTATCTTTCTTTTCCTCCACATTTATCATCATTTGCCTGCAGGGAATCTGAGACCAAGGCAATTACATCCCTATGTACTCTAAGTGAGGCTGGTCCTTTTGCTCTAGTGAGTGAACAATAAGAAAAAGAAAAGAAATAAATAAAAATAACCTGAAAAATTATCAAACCAGCAAGGACTTTCAGATTGGGACAAACATCCTTCTTTTTTTCACAAAGGCATACACGAAGGAGTGCTGCCAGTGCTTTGTGGCTTTATTCCAAACTTACATCATGGTAAAATAAGAGCGAATTCTGGTGCCCAAAAAAAGTTGAACAAAAGTGAAGCAAGCCTGAGGCTCATGTAATGTGCTGAACTGATAGAGTACTGCACTTCAGAGGCAATGTACCAAAGTGTACCAATAATAATCAACCATCAGCAGGGAATATCCATCAACTTCAAGCTTTTAAGGCCTTGAACTGTATGACTCAGTGGTGCACTACAGCTCCATTTAGTTCAGTGAAATTGCACTGACTTGTGCCATCTTGCAGGTCTGGCCTTTTTTATTGCTGATTCTTAAATCAAGGTAGTGAAATCAGCCAAATTCCTAAGGGCAAGCAGGTTTCATATTTATCACTGGTTTCAGAATATTGTTTTAACTGTTTTTTCAAACCTTCTTATGGTTTGGTTGGCAAGAATCAGTGTGCCTTACTCCTCAGAGCAGGCTTGTTCTATACATTGGGGTAGTTTTCATTACACACTTGTACAAGGCTCTGGATGTAAAGATATGTTCCTTTATCACGACCAGAGGAGGCAAACATGCAGGTACCAGTACCCAGTCTTCAAACCACTGTCTGCCAAGGCCTTTGGGCACAGATCAGTGGCTGCCACCCACAGCTCAGGCACCACAGCACACTGAACTGCGCTGGCTTCTGCCACTACAGGACAGAGTGCACTGTTCCATGCACCACAGTGACTACAGAAAGTACAGTGAAAAAGGCAGGCATCTTTCAGACAAGCATCTTTGCTCTCCCAGTTCAGCTTAATTCACTGTCTTCCCAAGCATAAAATGACCAACATCCAAAGCCACCTGAAAATGACCAACAGCCAAAGCTCTGGTCATCTGAAGTCAGGAGGAAGAGAAGATCTAAAATATTCCTCACTGTACATTAAAGTACACATTACTTCTACAGGATTGCTTAAGGAACAAATCACCAAACCATCCTGAATTCTTGTTCAGTGAAGCTTTTGAATGAGGCACAGAAATAGTTTTGAGTTGTGCCTATCCTTGAGAGACTGGGATAACAGATGATGAGGCTGCAGGTAACTCCTTAGGAGGATATCTGGGAGTGAGAACACCAAGCTGCTGTCAGGGCATCCCATTAGTGGGACTGGCAGCTTCATGACAAACACTTGTTTATAAAACCTAATGTAAAAGAATGACTTTCAAGATTAATTTTCTTAGCATGACTCAGCTTGCCATTTCACCCATGGGGTGGCTCTGTATGAACCCAGCTTTGGAAATGCCTTCCCTGGAATTATTTTCACTAGGATAATGGGTTAGAGTAGTCCTTTAGAGTCCACTGGAGACACACAGGTGCTGCTTTGACATCATGATAAGTGAAAATCTCAGGCAAGCTAAGGCAGAATAGTGACAATCATACCAATGTGAATTCAAAAGCAGGCTTGGGATTCAGTTTCAGAGTCGGGTGTGACTGGAGGCATTGCAAGGGTAATGTGTTTCTTATCAGAGGATGAGCTGCAGTCCAGTGAGTCATACTGAGAGTATCTGCACTACTATTTGTCTAGCAGGGAATGCTGATAGTTTGTGGGGGGAAAATGGCCTTATTGCAAAGGAGTAAAGTAATGGTACAATAGTAATAATAATTTACTTCTGCAAAGTGCCTCTTATTGTGAAGAATCACTCAACAGATTATATACGTGTATGTATGGGGATCAATCAGTCCCCTCTGCAGGGGACTTGGCAACCATTCTGCATCAGCAATGCTGCACAGAAGCTTTTTAGAGGAGAAGTGAAGAACAGCTTCTCCAAATATGCACACAGAAAGAGGATATTGTGCAGAAAAAAAAAAAAAAATTATTAATATCTGTATCTTCAAACAGGAAGCCCTCTTATCTTCTTTCCTAATTCCAGGGCAATACCAGAACAAGGCTTTGTGTGAGCTTTAAAAAACACACAGGACATGAGAAAAAACCTGAGGCACAAAGGAAAACAGTAACTACAAGCCTGTTAGAGAGATGAGAACGCAACAGCCTACCCACATTGTTACATTCAGTCTCATCCCCATGGAACTGCACCCACAGAGCCAACCAAAAAGCCTTGACAAAACATGAAGGTGTTGCAGTTTACCCTCTGCTTAGAGGACCATGTTAGATCAGACCACTAAACAAAGGGGTGTGTGTGAAAATGTGCCTTCCACCTATGCAAGAGCAGACACCACCCCTCCCTCTCACACTTCCCCCTGGTGCTCAGCAGTGATGGGTCTCACACAGCCATAAAGGAGCGTATCTTCAGCTCCTTCAGCAGGAGATAGGGCAGCTCCTCTGGACTTACTGATTTTGGCCCAAGTTAGGCCAGCTGAGAATATCATTTCTCAGCTGTCACCCACCACCAAGGCAGGAGCCCAAGCAGGCAAGGGTCTCCTCACCCCAAGCAGCCATGGTGCAGCCTCTGGCCCACCCAGCAGTGCTCTCCCGTCAGCTGGAGCCATTCCACTGGGGACCAGGGTCCTCCTACACCCTCTCATGAGGTACCCAGGCTCCTACATCCCTGAAAAACACTTACTTGAGCTTTAGGACTGCTGTGAAAGGGGGTGAGCCCACCTTCCTTCCCACCTCAACGAATACCCCACTCCTTCCTCCTCTCTGTGGTTAGTGATTATCTGGCTGCAGGGTAACCAGGGAAACAGACAGAATAAAATAAAATAAAATAAAATAAAATAAAATAAAATAAAATAAAATAAAATAAAATAAAATAAAATAAAATAAAATAAAATAAAATAATAAAATAAATAAATAAAATATAAAATTTGTAAACTTGTTTGGTTCCCCAACCCAATTCACAGTGCAAGGGTACTTATGCTGACACAGCACAGCCTCGTTCACCACACCCTCTGCTTTGTAGCAGATGAGCAAATCCACCAACTCTTGGTTCAATTCTTAGTCGCACCTGAGGAACCTGTGAGGATATCATAAGTGGGTGCAAGTCACCATCAGACAGTGGTAAGAGTGCCTCAAGGGAGGGTCATGTTTTCTAGGCAAACTGCTTTCTTCTTTTCACAATAACTGTGCTTATTAACTCTGTGTAAGGTGTTACATGAACACTTTGCTGTGCTGGTTGCCTTTCAAACCACAGAAGGGCCAGGAAACAAGTCCCATACAATTTAAAAGTTACTTTATTCCTGACCATTATAAGTAGGCTTTAATATAAGAATTGCTGCAGTTAATGTATATAAGCAACCTAAAACATAGGAAAAAAAGCCAGTCGGTCTCTCAAGACAATGCCAGCCAAGCAAACAATAGACATTCAGTGTGGGAATTCAAAGACAACCAACAGTGACTTAATTGTTCTCCTATCAAAGCCTATGGGGGTTTTGCTATTGATTTCCAATATAGCTACCGTTTGCATAGGCTGGAATTTAACAGTGGGGAAAAGCCCTTTCCTTCTCCTTCAGTTTTACAGATTGACTCTTCCTGTTCATAACTGTGGATTGCTTTTTTCATGTCAGCTCAAGAACTTTTTAATATAGAAAAGTCATAAATATTCAGCCATATAAAATTTTCTTTTGGTTCAGTTTGGAAGCTGGAAGAAAGGCAGGAAAACCAGTATCATAGACTTAGGAAAAAATCAGCAAATGTTGCAAAGTCCCTCTGCAGAAAACCACATTTACTGTCTGATATGTATTCTTTACAAAGTGCTGCAAGAAATTTTAATCTGGAAAGATATGAGATGGATTCATGAAACATCTGGCTTTTGGGTCAGAAACAATAGGAAGGAGCCTAGACTGGGATTCTATAGCAGTCCAGGAACCACTGAAACCAAAATCCCATCAGATTACCTGCACAGTTTTCCGTCCAACACATTCACACTTATGTATATGGGGCATCACACTCCCAAACCTCCCAGGAAAGCACATTATGCATTTGTACAGCAGTAATGACTAAAAACTGTTGGCCATGGTGGTATTTTCAATTTGTTCCCTGCTGATAAGAATGCCACACTGGATGGCATATGAAAGAATTCCCTCACAACAAGTAAGGACAAAGCCAACACACCTCAGAAGGACAAGGTGAACAAATTAATAACATGTGGGTATGGTATTTTGCCAGCCCTCTGTTTGTACAGTACAGCTACCCGCTCATTCAGGAGATATTTCTCAGATGCTATTCAGAATATGTCAACAAATGCATGTTTATGTAAAAATGTTAATCATGACCATGTAAAGGAAATCAAGATTATATTAATGATCCTCTCTGCTCTTGCTTTGACTTTGTTTTCATTTATTTCATTGAGTTGCCTCACTGTGAGTTGGAGGGTGGCTGAGGCTTAAGAGCACACTTGATGGATCTCTCAGACTTAACTACCCAGCAGCCTTTGTAGCGAAGGTCACGTCTTAAACCATTCTCTTGCTTGTAATCATGTCAGAGTCAATAAACATTCATATCTGAATACCAAATGTAGCAGTGCTGGTGGTTTAGATTAAGGAGAGAGGAACACAGGTCAGGCAAAGAGATCACTCTATTGGTTTTTTTCTCTGCCACAGAATCTTTGATCGATACAACAAGCATCTCTCATCACCTGTCCCACCACGTGAGACTATTCTACCTATCTCAGCAGAATAGCTTACCTAAAGTACCTTAGAAAAATAAGTAAATATCATTACTCTCTTGGTATTTTTACAGAACCTTGAAATGGGATATGTTCAGGTCTTCTTCAAGGTGAGACCTGATCTTTTCTGCCATGAATTTGCAAAGCTAACAAAACAACTCAGACATGTTCATGAGGCCATTTCCAATGTCACCAGGACAGATCATAAATTTCATTGCTTCTGCAAAAACCAGGAGATAAGCTCTAAGCTGAATTGCAAAGTCAGCATAGTCAGCTCAAGGCTGAGCCCAAATGCTTCTGACACTCCTGCACATATGTTGAAGGATATGTAGTTAGCCTCTGGCTTTCAAAATTGGGATTTAAATAGCTAAAATCTGTGCTCCTCTGGGTCTCAAATAAATTTTACTGAGTCGAAAATAGAGTATGTAAATTATTAGTCCCAAGATTTGGGTAATTAGAGGTTTAGACTATTTATATCAGCAATTGCAACAACAAACAGAACGCTTCAGCATGCCTTCTGCATCTTTCTGGACCAATTGGTACTTAACAACAGTAAAATTCAAGGTTCATTGCTAACAAGCCACTCCTCCCAACTAACAGCCAGAGTTTGTGAACTGCCTTCTGTGATTTTCCTGCCAATGCTGTGCACAGGTTGCTTGAAACTTCACCTTTGTGGGAAATTGGAGAAAATTAGGAATTCATAACTTACTGAGTATTCTCAGACTAATTTTTTTCTGAAGCAACATCTGCTTTTAAGAGGTTCCCATCACCCATTCAGAGCAGCCACTGGAGGGATAAGTTCACTGAGGCAAAACAATAACAATTTTGGAAATATTTTCAGTACATTTCAGTAAATTTGGATACCCTTCTGTGTATTTTTCCTCAGTTCAGTTTGTTAAAGCTTGGTTATAATAACACCAAGGTTGTGAATTCAATCCCTGTATAGGCCATTTACTTAAGTGTTGGACTCAATGATCCTTGTGGGTCCCTTGCAGCTCAGAATATTCTGTGACTTGGATTCCTGGAGAAAAAGAGTAAGCTGAGTCTAAAATTCCAGAACAGTGAAGTGTCTGTGTGCAAGCAGGGCACACCAGACCTAAAGCAAATGTTGTTGTGGCAAAGCTGAACTCTTCAGTGTCATGGACCTTACAGAGATATTCACGCCAAGGAGAACTTGTAAAAAATATTCTCTTACTTTGTAACATCATACAGGATCCCTTCTGTGCTGGGAGAAATACCAACATAAAATACAGAGCAGAAGCAATCCAGACCAGTCGCTGTGATGGCCGTTCCCCTGAACTCCAAACATAGCTCACCTGGACCACACACATCTCTGCTATTAATTGCTATTTACTCATAAGAGAGACCATTCACCTCAAGGCTTGGGAAGCCTTAGGAATATGGACCAGTGCTCACTCTTCCATGCTGGCAAAGACACCAATAACATCTGAAGTTATGTCTTCAGCTACCTTCAAAAATCACACCTCATCAGGATTTGCATCCATCCCCTCCCATTACTGGTGTTTTTTGATTAGCTATGCTCTTCAGAAAGTTCTACCCACCAGCATCATGAAGTTTGGTTAAGCAATTCTACCCCATGAAACAGACAATTTGAACACAATGGAAATTTTCTGCCATGTTTGTAAGAGCTGTATTTAGGGGGAAAAAGAAAGGGAGAGAAGAGAAAAAAGAGAAATTCGAATTCCCTAATTGATTCACAAACCAAAAGGATCAAGAATGCTTTGGATTATTTATTCACAGTTAATGATTTATCCAGCCCTAATTACAGCCGCTAGAACATTTTCCTTGCTGCAATATTAATTATATTTCTTTCATGGCTGCTATTTATATAAGCAGAAGATGAAATATGCAATTAGGTGATCAGATGCTGCAGCAGTGTCACTGATAATTTTTTTTCACAATAGTCATTATCCTCTTAAAACGATGGTAAAGGTTGGGTGTAATTGCTGCCCGTCATTGATCACAGAGTTCAGAGAGTTCCAGAACAGCCCTAATGGAGCCGGTGAGTGGGTCCAAGGCATCCCCTGTCCCAAGAGCAAGCCCAGGTCTCCCAAAACAAAGACACGAGTGCAGAACGCTTTCTTTAATTGCAAAGGCTTGAGTATCAATTATAAACATGAAAAGAAATAGAGTAGCCAAGGGACAAGGTTGCCAGTAAACACCAGATCAGAGTCAGGACAATACAAGGTGCACAGTCCCAAAGAAAATTAAAACAAAGAAACTTCTGTACCTACGTGCTGAGCAGAAAGGGGTTCAACAGCACAGGCAAGGGTGCCAACCAGCTGGAATACTTCTGCCATCAGAAAACCAAGACTCTGGCTTGACAGAGAAGAAGAAATTAAAAGAAACCCTTGATTCCATCACCATTTTCTCTGGCTATGGGAGCAATCTATCATGACACTTTATATTTAGCTGTATGCTTGCGTCAGAAAGGATAAAAACAGGAAGAGCACTAATATCTTGATCTTTTATACTGCTTCATGTATACTGCCTTTCATAGGAGGTAACTTGCTATTTTAATTTTGGAGGCAGTAAAGCTGAAGTGCAAAAGAAAATAAAAATATGCTAAAGCATTTCTGCATGATGCAACAGAAGAAATAATATTTCTACTATAGAAGCTACTATAAAATCTATTAAAGCAATAAGTTCTTAAAATTACTTTTTATGGCATGTTAAAAAAAGAAAAAAATAAGACAAAGAGACAGCACATTCTATAAAATCTTGGAATAAATTATCCATGTAAAAATAAACATATTAATATTCAACAGAACATATAGTGGCATTATATCTGCTTATTTTACATCTCATATGATTTGTTCCCATAAAGAAAATAACAGAGGAGATGTATCTCAGGGCTTCAGTTTTCTTACTTGCAAGTGTGAGAAGGAGGGGGTTGCAAACTGGTTGTTACCCCATTATTTCACCAAAAGTCTATTTAGGTCATTTCTGTGAACTTGGTTTCTAAAGTTAGACTGTTTGGACTTTCTGTGTGGAAAATCAGAATATTACCAGAGGTTCAAGGATTTCCTTTTAGAAAGAGAAGTATAAATATAACAAGATTATCACAATTGCTATTTAAAGTCCCAGTGACCTGTAGGATTTCTTTCTATGAGTGCTGTTAACTGTCACACTTCTAGGAAACCGTAAAATTTAACTAACAGAAGGGAAGCTGGGTTTGCTTGTGTTTTGCTCTAACACAGAGAATCAAACCAAGCCAGACATGTAGTTATTGTAAGCATGCACATTTTTGAAGGACTGAAAAGACTGCAGAAAGTAGAATGATTTTGGTCAGAGATTTATTGCTCTGGAGGGGCAGCTGTGAGGTAGAATCTCAAACTGGTGATTCCATCCAGTTAAGATTAAACTGTTCTTATGATGCTAAAGTGTTTAAATTTACCTGATTATTTTGGCTATTTAAAAAAATAAAGCATTAAATTTAATAATTGATATTAAACTACTGAAATATAACCAGAATGAGATGATTAAATATTTTCAAATTATTTTTAAAGTAGGGATTTCTTTTTAAATACTTTTAAAACTTTGATTCCAATTTAGAGTGTAAGTTTCAAATACTTGAATTTCTACTTTCTAACCAAAGTGCCTTATGGCACTACCTAATTTTCAATAGATTTTTTGTCCATTTAATAAATAATTCCTACAGCTCACTCAGAGTTCATTGCTGGAAGTATATTTCTGTAGGGAATTCTTTTTTTATGGCCATGACACTGTTCCTTCCAAAACTTCACTTATTGAATTCCTTTTGTTTTCTTAGCTGACTTGAGCTTGCCAAGGAGAAATATGTAGCTTAATATATCTGAGGTAATAAGAGCCCTCACCCAGCTGATGAAGCAGCAGCAGTGGCTAAGGTTGATGGGGAGCAACAAACCCCTTAGAACATCTTCACTGTGGTACCATGGAAATCAGAATCATTTTGCTGAGCAAAGAAGATATTTTTCTTTGAACATTGCCTCCTTCACAGCAAAATAAACTCCAGTCCCTCTCCTCAGAACCATGCACTGCTTTCTAAGGCTGAAACACATGATGTATGGCCCACATTATTTGAAGACAAAGCTGTTTATAAATATCTCAGCTTCTGACAAAGGGCCTGATCTCACTTATAACAATTTTAGCCCAGCTTTACATTAACTTATATGAAAGAAGATCTGTAACATTTAAACTCTGGAGAGTAAAGCTTCTTCCAGAAACGTGATCTGCTTCCTGTATTTAGAAGATATTTGTGCTCCCTCTGTAGCAGGCTGGAGTCTGCAGGGATTTTTTTTCCTGAGGAAAGATTGATTTATGAAGCTCTGTCCATGTTGCTATGCAGTCAGTCCCCTCTGCATTTAGTTCTTTACATTTTTACCTTCACCAGCAGGACTTAACAGCAAATGCATACAGCAAAAGGGGATCACCAGGATGTGGCTGTCACCTGATGACCTCAGGGCAGACATTTGTCATACAAATTTCTGTATCTCATAATACAGACTGTAAACAATACCAGGTGTTTTGATACAGTATAACCTGCCCTCATTTTAATCAACATAAGTAATTAATCTAGCGTCCCAATTCCTGCATCTATACCATTGCAGCTCATTGTCTCCTTGCCCTCCTTTCCAGGCTTGATAAACATGTACCAGTCAAAGTGGACTCATATGTCTGAAAACCAGTGATGAAGGTGAGCTGGAATACTAGAGAAATGCTGCATTAGGTCATACAGAAGAATTGGCTCTGGAGGGGAAAGCAGGGTCCATTAGTATCAGAATTGTTTCTTTCCACTTCAGAGGTCTCAAGGTGCAAAGCTTCAGATGTGCAAGACTTGACAGGCCTGCGGTACTTACAATTAGGGCATGAAGACAGGGGCATTTGGCACCAGTGAGATGGTTTGTGGAGAAAATTTGCCATTTCAGTCATCTGAAAAAGTGAGGTCTTGACAGATGTCACAGACAGAAATTGGAGGGAGATGGCAGCTGAACGAGGGCCAGGACACTTGTAGCCAGGTCACTGAATAGGCTAGAGTTTAGGCAGTGGAAGAGGAGTATCTTGGTGATCAGATACCCTGAGAAATAATGCATCTGTAAGGAATGTCCAAGGGAGCAGCAGTGCAGTTGGAAGAGAGGTCAGTATGGCTGAGCCAAAATACAAGACTCCCGAGGAGCCAGAAAAAAAAGACAGTGAAGCCAAATTTGAAAAGCAGCAAGCTCCACCAGGACTAGATTTACAGAAGTAGGGAAATCGTGAATTTCAAGCCAAAGCTCTTCCATGAGGGAGTCTCTGAGCAGCTGCCTACAGAATGTGAAGAGCCCGTGCAAAACTTGGCTTCTGCACCCACTCCTAGGGAAGCAGCACTGGGGTTCTGTGAGAGCCAAGGGCACAGGGACAATACCTGATTGGTATGGGACTGATGGTCTGGTTTCTCTAGTCTGAAACTTATTTATGTTAAGCTAGTGTTTAACATTTGCCAATTAAAAAAAAAAACCAAAAAAAAAAACCAAAAAAACCCCAAAAAAAACCAGAAAAACAAAACAAAACAAAAAAGGCAGAAAATTCACACCTCAAACACAAGCAATGTATTACTCAACTTCCCATCTGAAATACATTGTAGGACTCAAAATACTTAGCTAAAACTTACCAATACAATTCCCATAACTAAACAGAAATGAGAACACTCATTCTAAACAAGCACTTTGAAAGTGAAATTGCTTTGTTATTGCAAATTATTTTCCCTTTCAGCTCATGGAGGGCTTTTTATTCCTTATTTCAGTATGATACAAACTTGAATTTTGGTTGCGTTATTTTGTTTGTTTATTTTGGGTTGTTTTATCTTTATAATCTCTGCAGGGCTGGATTATTATATCACCATCCACACTAATGTTTTTCTGGCTTTGTTGGTCTACAAGTACTAAAGTATACTTTACAAAGAAAATCTAGCTTGATCTTGTTATTTCAGAAATATTAACAGAAGATTATCTAGCTGTCAGCTGTCTAGTGAAATAGAGATAAGAAAAATAAAATACCTGTATTTCTACCATTGTTTCTCCAAGCCCTGGAGAGACTGAATAGTTATTTTCTCCGTTATTTCTTACTTTAGCAAAAGTTATCCTTATAAAACCCACCTCTATGTCTGCTTTTAAATTAACTACACCATATCAAGGATTAAAATACTATCTCTTGAATTGTTTTGAAGCACAGACTTGACTTATATCTACTCAACAATGCTTACTTTAACATATCTTGAAAGTACTTGTAAAAATATATCCTGTCTGAGGGAAACAAACTGCAAAAGACTAGATGTAGATTTTATCCATGCTATAAGTTAATATCATGTGCATGGTAACTACATACAAAAGGATTTCCTGCAGAAATGTGGACTTACTTTACTACAGGAGGAAAATAAGTGAACATTATTAGAGCAGTCAATGTGAGAAACATAGACTAACAATGTGCTTGGCACTGAAATCACACTGGTGTAGAGCTGATTCCCTTCTGATATACATTAGTGGAAAGTCAAACTGGTTGTGACTTTCTGGTTAATGTGATGTTAAAACTCCCTCTCTAGTCACTGATTCAAAGTGTTTCCCTCAAGGCAACTGTGACAGAGTGATAGTTTCAAGAAGGCTGTTACCATTATGGCTCTGTCACTGTCCATAGAACAAAATGAGCCTCAGAAACCGGAACTGTTCTTTAAACTAGTGTTATGTAGAACTGGAGAAAAATACTGTATGAAGATAAGAAAAGAGGATAGAAGGCCTTGCATCTTTACACAACTGTTTTCTGAAAATAATAGAGAATAAAAATAGGACAGTATAAAATCGGACCTCTCCATTGGTCTATATAATTTAAACCGTTTTCTTAACTGTCTTTCTATCTCTTGTATTGCACACTGGTGAATCACTTCCTGCACTCTTGCTACACTCTTTAGTAATGGTGACATAAACTACTGCTGTAAATGACAGAAAAAAAAAATCTTTCCTTTCTTTTGACAGAGAAATTGAAGTCTTCATGGAAAACGAAAAACTCTGATTATGTGGCACCTGCAGCTATGGCAACCTTCCAGAATGATTATCCAATAAAGTACAGAACAGTGCTAAACCTCTACTGCAGCCTGCCCAAATCAAATAGATTTTCAGCATCAAACAACATGTACCTAAAACTCTGCAAAGTGATGTGAGATTGCAGCGGTGAGTGAAATCAGAGCAATGTGTCACAAGCAATCACACATTCCGGCCAGTCTCCCAGAAGAAAAGCAGACATTTTTTCTCTCAAGTGGGCAAAAGTAATGAAAGGGCTTAATCTATTCATTCTGTTCTCAACAACAGGGCCTAATTCTAGCATAATATCACAAATAGCATCTGTTTAATGTTGGCAATCAGACATTCATCAGCACTTAAGCCACCATAAATTCATCAACCTGAAACACACCTGAGGGAAAACCCAAGACTGGAAAAGCAGGAATGCTGGTGAACCAGATAAAGACGTAATGACAGCTCAAGTTAGGAAAAGTCCTGGGCCCCAGTTTCAGGACCCTTCCTTTTAAACATGTACTACCAGAACTCATCCAAATCACACAGGCACATATATGTAAACCATGTAAAAACCTTCGACCCTTTCCAAAACCCTTTTCCAAAACTAAGACTTCTATATCAAGGAAAATATGACCTCCTCAGGCCTTGTTCAGCCTTAATGACTCTATGACTCCACTTCCTTTGCTATCTATTGTACCAGGATAAGCAAACCTAGGAACAAGCCACAGTCCACTGCCTGTGACAGCACAAGGCACCTCTGGCAGGGCAAGCATCCACTGCTGCCTGCCAGATTCCCTGGAGATCCTTAACCAGAGCAGCAGGCACTGCTCTTGGTGCCAGGGTGCCATAGCTTGGCACAACTTAAGCCTTTACTTCTGCTGATGTGAAGCTGTCCAAAATTGTCCAAATGCTGGAGATGAAAGGCAACAAATACACTGGTATTGCAGCATTTTCTGTCCTTAATAAGCACTTATGAAGGCAGGGTGGCTGCACCATTGCTGCTTTTGGAGACAACTAAGTTTTAGTGTCAGATATATGAAGCAGCCTAAATATTACTTTACTGGGGCTATCAGGTACTTCCATATGAGACTGCTGGTCTTATCTCACAGCAGTCAGACTGATCACCAACATTCCAGGAATGTACCACAACTCCTGCTCCAATATATGTCCCACAATTCCTCCTTTTAAAGTGACAGTTCCCAGGAATGCTTTGCTAAAATTAAGCTGTATGTGCTCAAGGAAGCAATGGTTTAAATTCATTAAAAACATTTCAATTACTCAAAGTTCTGATTTCTTTCAAATGTTTCCTATGTAGCTGACACTAAGTGCACCCTAGCTGACTCCAATCACAAACCCAGCTGTGAGGCACTTAGGACTGACCTCCACCTTCCTCTGCTTCACCATTCCCACCCAGCAAGCAGCAGGCAGCCTGGCCTGCAAATACCACCCAAGTGCACTGCAGGGTGCACCACAGTGCTGAATTGCAACTCTATCCCCAAAATGTAGGCCTCAATACATCAGCAAATGCTTTTAGAAACATCTTACTTATCATCTGTACGCCTCACAGTTAAATTTTATAAGAAGCCAAACATGGTGCTACTGAATAAAAGCCTTTAAAGGTTTGTTTTACTTCAGAGCTATGTCTTCCCTCTTCCTCTGCCACAGAAAACCTAACAATTCCCCATATATTTGTCATTCTCAAGCAAAAATGCACATTTGGTACACTCAGATTATTTGATTAAGAATTCATATGTATAAAAATTAACTGAAACATCATTTGCTATTACTGCTTGTTTTAGTACAAAAAAAAAAAATTACTGCTATTAGAGAGGATGGCAAATGGTTAAAAAGAATATTCCACAGGTGCTACAATGCCATTTCTTTGGCTCAAACAGTGAGCTTTGTATTTTTTCTCTTGGGGTGAGATATAAAGGACTGGATATATCTAGCATATTTCAGACCTCCTAGGACATCTAGGCCACATCTGATGCAGGGCTTCTAAGAAACCATTACTCAGTGGAGAGGGAGGTAGGAGGTTAAGTAGGATACTGTTAGAACGTCTCAAAGATTGCAAATTACTGAATTGTTTCACAAATCTTGTTTCTTCCAGTGAAGAAAAGTAAGCAGTCTCCTAGCCATAAAATTCTCTGCTAACTATCCCAGGAGACTCCATATCCAACCCCTCTCCCCCTCTGCTTCATTTTAATGCCAATTTTACACTAGGGAAAGAACATTTCCTTAGCTGCTAAGTTCATTTGTGTGTACAAAAACCTGGAAACCCTTCAGTTCATGTGATTTAGTTCTGAGCTGCCGCTGAATTCTTCACCTTCAGAAGAAAATTTAAAATCTTAGCAACCTCAAATAGATAATTGATTATAAATGTACCTTCTTAGATTTATGGATGCATAAAAGATAATGGATTTATGGATGCATGAAAGAACTCTGATAAGTTTTGGATGCATCAGTATATAGTAGGTCAGGGCACTTAGAAATCAGACATTTGCCAAAACTATTTAAGGGTGTTCCAGTATATTGAGCAGTAGCCTCATATATCCAACTATTTTTACTATTAAAAAAGCTCTGTTGAAGCAGAAGGCAAATGTTTAACTTTCATAAGCTGATGGCTCCTGGATCTGCAACTCACTCATTCACATTTATTTATTCACATTTCTCAGACTGAGAGTATATTACTAAGAGTACAACAATGTCAATGTAACAATGTTTAGCAGCTAACAAACTAATTTTGGTGAAGCATTTATAATGATGGATTGTTACCAGTTTTAAAATACTTGTCATACTTCCTTATGTCTGGAGTTCAGAGGTATCATCTCAGGCTTTTTGACTAATTTAGCAAAACACAGACCTTACTAGAGCTGCCCTTAGTCTCTGCACAGACAGCAGAGTAAAAGAATACTTGCAGGGCACTATGATCCTGTCCTGAAATGGGTGCCAGGAGAGGGCAAAAAACCTGGAAAAGAGCCATAAAAGAGACTGTTTCTTCTCTCAACAATAACAAGTGTGCAGGGTGATTGGCCTAGCTCACAGAGACTGTGGACTTTTCACATACAGCAAGAACTCTCCCACTGGGAGTGCCTGCTGCCTTCATTTTGGTAATAGCCCCAGGTGCTACGACAGATTGAAAGGGAAGATACACAAGCAGAAGGCCAAGGGCTTGGCCTAGATTATCTGAGACATGTTAAAGAATCACCACTCTTCACATACATTTTCTTCTTTTTGAAAAGGAGAAAGTGTGCATCATTCCTTTTTAAATGTAGGTCATTTTCCATTACAGTCAACCACGCTGATGAGGACAGCCGTGGGTAGCAGTTACACTGAAATACAGGCAGACATCCCGTAGGCAAGGCTGGGATGTTTGTAAACAGGAAAACAACTTTGATTTATGCTGTTCAGGAGAAATGTCTTTGTCTTTACTACTGGAAATACAACTCTTCATAAAGTCAAAATTTCTGTGGGTAAAAGTAATTTTTCACTTTTTCATTAGACACAGAAATGAAATGCCTTTGAATCATGTCAGCCTTGATAGAAATGTCTCAGATGAATTTGTGGAGTGTCAGCTCAATACTAAGCTGTGCCCATTTGAATTGCTGCAGTGCTGCACACAAGGCTGCAGCACAACATAAGCATTCTCTTGGGGAACCTTCTCACGCTGCCCCTTTGGCTGAAACATTACGCACAGATGTGCAATGCATGGCTGTGGTGCGGTCAAGCAGGTTCAATTCAATCAAAACACTCTGACTGGGGAGAAAATTTGAAGGCAGAGGAGCTGGAAGGATGACTCCCACAAGACTCAAATTCTCATCCTCTTGGACATACTGAAGCTAAAAAAACCAATCAAACAAAAGTTTAAAAGAAGCATTCTATTTCAGTTAAACAAGTGGTACAACTAAATGTGAGACTGGAAAGTTTGGGACTTCTCTAAACTGTCTCAACTTTTCATTTCAAGTCATGGGGAAGAAAAATTAGAAGTATCAAAGTTTTTCACAGGATGAGAACCCTGGGCTTATGCCCACCCACAAGAACAACCTCAGGTTTTCTACATTTAAGATGGATGTGTATAGGAAGTAAAAAAATGAGCTTTCTCTTTCTCAGTATTAGTATTTCAATTTGTCAGTGGTTCAGGAAGAACAGTCATCTGATAGATATTCAGAGGCAGCTTTTTCGAAATAAAACTAGCCAACTTTTTTTTTTTAGATTAAAAATTATATTTAGCAGAAAATAAGGGAGATATCCTGCAGTATATATTTCTAGGAGCTATAATTATAGTTTATTTCTCTTCAAAATAAATTAAATCCATGACTAACAATGCTTTTGCTAAGAACCAAAATGGTATTTAGACCATCCTATGCCACAAACCCTTTTCTTATCTTGTGTACATTTCTAAAGATAAGACTCTTTCACATATGAAGGATTCCTTGGAGGACATGTATTTATAATTGATGTGACAATGATAAGTTGATTATATTCATGTTAATTCAACAAATAATGTAAAATCCTTTAATAGCAATTCTCTTAAATTATAAAATAAGAACATATTTTTTTCTTTGATCTTGAAACAGTCCAAATAGAGGTGCTACTTTAAATTGATGCTTCAGGCAGTCTCACACACTCCCTGATCACCTTAACATTTTATATACAGGTGCCATGCACATGTACTTGCACTGCATGCCCAAGGGTGAAAGTATGGTGCAGGCTGCCCAAGCAGAGTTATCAAATATTTATGTAGATTTATAACACTGCTGGATATGCTTTAAGTGCTCCAATGCAAGAAACAAAACATGTGTAGAGGAAAACAATCTGCACAAAGATCATCCATATGCAACCGTTTCTGGGAACTTTGTTCAAATAATACTACCCACCTTCTGCTTTTTTTAACCCAGGCTGTCAAAGAAATGGTGTTACTTTAAAAAAATTGAAAGTAGCAAATCCTGGATTTTTGCCTCAATTCACTCCTTTATAAACATCTATATTCTTAAGTAGCAATACTTTTCTTCTAATTCCTACTCAAGCAATTTGATAAAGTGATTGCATATACAGAGACAAGGTATTTTAAAATGTACTGCCTTGATCATAGGTAACTTCATATGTCTTTCCAAAGGGCAATAGGTGTACCCCTCTGGGATCCAAAGTCAGACATAGTTATTTCCAGATAATTTACAAAACTATTTTATAGTCTCAGGTTCCCAAATTAAGGTGTAATGAGGTGGAGATCTATGTGCTATTTGTGATAGGCTTTTTGTGATAGCTAGCCTTCAAAGGAAAGTTAGATGAAATAGTCAGATGCGTAATTTACCTGCTTGGTCTCTGGGATCTATCCCCAACCCCCCATGCCTGGGAGAAAGCAATTGGCAATTTACTTGTAAAATGTATTCAATGGCAGAAATGAATGTCTGGTTAAGGGGCTTTCACGGGGCATCTCATCAGGTAGTGGCTGGCAGCCTGAGATCTGCAGACATGGGGCATGCAAAGTATCTTCCTAAGGTGACCACGAGAAAAGGTTAAGGAAAACAAGGTTATTAATGAAAGAGGTGCATGTAGCTCAGTACATCTACTGGAGGATGTGTTTGGGCCATGAAATCAGAGTTAAGAGCCCTCAGCCTACTCTAAGTCAATATGTAGAACAGTTCCATCTTATACAGTAAAGTAGAAGGATTGCCTCCAAAAGAATTAGAAGAAAAAAAAAAAAGACATTTAATTACAATTGCTTCTAAGACATTCTCTGGAATAACATCAATCTCATCTTTCAGATTGCATACCATTCATTGTACTGTCATCTTGGTGCTGTTTTCATTTCAGAATTAACTGTGCAAATTTTCTCTTTGTCATGAGAAGCGATGGATGTTTAATTTTGGTGTATGGCTGTGAAGGTCAAGATTTTCACATAAGTGAGAGCCACAGATCCTTTTGACCTTGCACAGCTACGCTTGTAATCAGTAGCTACAGTTCTTTGTAACTACTATGTCTGCCATAATCTTCAATATTATGACACTCGCTTTATTTTGTAATGGGCACAGCGACTGATCACTGGCTATATTTTAAAACCACCCAGACCCTCATCAACTAAATACATTTTCTGGGCTCTCTGCATACATAATTGAATTCTGCATCCCACCCATACATCCCTTGAATTTTTGCTTACTTGTATTCAAGGTCATTGCCCACCTGGCTGTCTGCAAGCAAATGCAAAAGCCTGAGGACATAGTGGCTCTGGGAGTTACCACTCCTGAGGGGGTGTTTGAGCAGGGTCCTTGCATCCCTCAGAGCAGGCTAGTTGGTGTCATCAGCTCAGAGGGGCAAAGCTCTGCTTTAGACTTATCACAGCCACAGCTGAATGGAGCAGGGGACTGGTAAGGAATAGAAGCCTTCTTCCATACCACCTCTACACCCAGCTCTGGTGTAACCCACTTGTAATTGCTTCAGCTTGGGCTTGCACAAAAACTGGCTCTTACGTATAGGACTTGTGCCTGAGAACCAGAACTGAAGCGCTGCATGTATCTTTTGGAAGAATAAACACTTGCCAGAGTATCCAGAAATGTGTTTCTCTGCCAGAAGTTACACACCACCAGGTTGAACCAAAAATTCCTTGTTGCTATGGTTGCTACTTGCTCTAAATCTTTTTACTGCTCCTTGTTGAAAAGCAGCAAAGGAGAATAAAAACATACACAACAATTGTAATTGCCTGGTGCGCATTATAACATTTCTCTTTGGTGGCTGCTTTAAATTATGCAGTAGTATTGCTGGCATGTTTATCCACTCCCTCTTCCCTAAGAGGATACATTTTACAGTGGTGAAATTGGACACTGGGTGCAGGAATCACACATTTGAATAATTTTTTCAGGAGTAGACGAGTCACACGCAATGTATTAGAACTCAGGCTGTAACAATTAAGTGGCATTTGCATTCATTAAGTATACATGAAATTTAATTCCATTAGGTCCAGCAGCATTAAGGTCTGTTTGTTGCTGCTGATGTTACAGCTTAAGGACATTATATCTTCTGGCTAGATTCTATTTCATAACCTAATAAAACCAGGAATTACATCCTGGCTTGATGCCTTTGTAAATCCAGCTCAGTGAACATACAACATGAAAGCTGTTGATGTAAATTATTTATATTCACCACTGTCCAAAACATTAATTTATAAAAAAGGTTTAACAAATTAAGAAGACTACAGGCACTGTGCCCACAGCAGAACTAATTTAAAAGACAACCGTATGATTTTCTCAAACAAAACTCACATCTAATCTTTCCACTTTTTTTACAGATACAATACAGAAGAACTGTGAACATTTCAATGAGACCATTTAAGGAATCAAAATCTTACATTACATTTCAGTCTACTTCCCAGAAATTTTGACCAGCACAATTTCCCAGGAAAATCAGGGATACTTTACCTGTTAGATTTTGACATTCTTAGCTGACATAAAAACTAGGTGAAGGAAGGCAAAATATGAAAATATTTGAATTGCAGCTCTTATAATTTGTTCTGCTGAAAGAATATTTTTGGATTCAGTACAAGCACACAACATAGCAAAAAACATGGCAAATAAACTTATGACAACAAATCATTTTTGTCTGCATGAAGTTTCATAGAAAACATCATGACGGAACACAAGACTGCCCTCTTAACTACTTCCAAATAAAATCTATCATTAAAAACCATTAACAGAATTTTTATTGGCAATTTATGTGAGATGAATACGGGTGACAGTATAAGTTTTCATTTGCAGTCCTTAACTCCTAACTATCAAATTAACAAGGGTTCATGAAATAAAATTCCTACCTTCCAGTCTTTAATTTCTTCTCTGATTGTTACTAGCACTGTCAGGCTAGTCCTCCTGGTTGAAGTTCCAGTAAAATGTTTATTTCTAATGATCTGAACAACAAGCCTATTTCCATGGAGATGTGTGAAACAGGAAGTGTTTACTTAATTATGCCTTATTTTCCTGTAAGTAATTTTCCAGTAGTCTAAGATGTTAATTTTTTTCAGAAATCTAAGTGTTTGACTGTATCTACAATGTCATTTCAATGGCATAAATGTTTACCACAGGCATGAGATGGTAATTTTTTTTCCTTTTCAAGGATATTTTGTGGGAAAAAAATTTAAAGCCTGCTAAGTGTATAAATTGTATTTGCATATAGTTTATTAATATATAGATATAAAAATTAAAATATAAAATTTAACTAGACTCATGGCAGCTGTACTTCCATTTCAAAACCATTCTGTCATCTCTTAAAAAAACATATCTAAAGCTACTGAAATAATCTTTGAAATTCTTCAGATCTAAGTCACTAAGCTTTCTGCATAGTCAATGGAGAGAGATAAGAACCCTCAGAAAACAAATTTTATCTTAAAATAGGTGTCTTAGATAAAGTAACTAAGCCATTTTGGAGTTTGCCCTCTAGGCAAGTATGCACTGGACAACTTAGATGAGTAACCCTTAGAAAGCTCAGTTTGACTGAGATGTCACTTGTTATCTGCTTTAATTGGAATCCACTTTGAGCTCACAGACTCAGCAATATATTTTCTGTTAATTTACTGCAATTTTAGGAGAAGAAGTTAAGAAGCTATATATCTCTATTTATGAGTCAACATAAACTATTTCATCCACAAGAAAAAAACCACACAGGGGATGACTTAGCAACAAATGCTCCAGACAACATTGTATCCAACTCCAGGAAAAAGCCATAATGTAAAGTCTCAGACCTACTAAGGAAGAAACTAAATAAATAAATTTTTATGAAATTAAAAAAAAAAAATCATTATTTCATTTTCTGTTTTCTGTTTGTCATGTTTTCACATTGGTGTCTGTCTGGAACTTGACAGACCACAAAATACAGATCTATTTCTCTGACACTTAAATCTGGAGAAATGCAGAAGGCTGTGATCAGAGGCTTTGCACAGAATTGATACAAAATGTGCAGAAAAATCCCTTTAGGGAAAGCTCATTTTGCTCCTGTCTACAGCTCCTCTGCACGGTTAATCTACATCAGCTCATCCTGACCTTTTCTCCACAGCAGTCTGTGTCACACCTGCGTAAAAACATTCACCTCAGCGCCGTGACTCAGCCGGGAGACATTTCAGGCCAGGGTGGCAGTGGAGAGGAGGAGAATTTTTCCTGGGTGCTCACAACTCAACTTACTTATGAAACTGCCCCTCATTTACAGAGTGCACTAACCTTTCTTCTCCTTCCCTCTCTAGCCCAGAGTTTCTGTCTGCAACAAGAGAAGCATGTTTTATGTAAATCACTTCCCAGTGGAGTCACTCATTATTATTGTAGACAGCTCTAAAGAGAGAAATCCATGGCATTTACCAGCAAAAACTGTTAATGAAAATGTCATTAAATAAGTCAATCTGCAAGCCACAAAATGGCCTATTTACCTTTTCTCTTTTCCTGTCTTCCACATTTCTGCATCTCTGGGTACATTTCACTCAAGTCAATCTTTTTTATCACCAAGTTATACCTTTCTCTGGAGAGAAGCACCCTTTTCTGGCAAATTAGTAATATTTGAGGAGCCAAGGAAGAGGAAACTACTGGCTGGCTGTAGTGAGGCAATTTCCAGCAGCAGTAATCTGGAAAGTACAATGTAGTCCCTGCTTTGCTATGCATTTTGTAGGGTTCATGACCGAGCCTCTCACTTAGAACTTGTAAGGTCCTCATGTCTGTAATTCATGTTGCTCACTGGAGTATCTTTCCAGTCACATGTATGTCCTTAGGATCTACTTTCCTGATTCAAAAAGCCTAATCCAAAAATTCTGCTAAAATTTCCCTACTCCTTCAGACCATTTATATTTCACCATAATGGACTATATTAACCCAAAGCAACTATCTGATCAACTGACAAGGACTGGCAAGAGTGTCTCTTTTAAATTTATTTTCTGAGAGCTTTCCATTTTCACATCTGAACATCAAGGGTTTTCCTTTGGAAAAAGAGCTATTAGTATCAGGGAGAGGTCACTCTTGACTGGGTGCACATAGCTCACATTCCTAAGTTACAAAGGAATTCACCTTTCTCCATAATTCTGAGGGCAATCAGGATCTGCTTTGTACATATGTGTTTATATTAAGCCCCAAAAATTGTGCGAATAAAGTCAGTATCTTTCATTAAAACATCTACCATATTTATAAAAATACCTAACATTTTAGGTGCACAGAATGTAATGAAAGCATCTGTTCAAAGCTCTGGCCATTTTTTTTCCTAAAAGCATTATTGGTCTATTAAAAAATAAAACTCCTCTACTCACAAAACTTTTCTCCCTTCTGACCTGAAAGAGTTATGGCTATAACAACCTGAGGTCCACAAACACAGGATCATAGAAGGGTTGAGGTTGGAAGGAACCTGTGGAGGTCACCTAGTTCAAGCCCCCTGCTCACCTAGAACTGATTGCCCAGGACCATGTCCAGATGACTTTCAAATATCTTCAAGCATGGAGACTCCACTGCCTCCCTGGGCAACGTGTGCCAGTGCTTAGTCATTCTGACATTAAAAAGTCTTCCCTGATGTTCAGACAGAAACTCATGTTTAAATATACTGTTTGAAGGGTACATTGACCCTTATTTGTGCTCAGTATACACCATCCTGGTTGGACAGTACATTCCTTTTCACATCAACTTGGAAACAGTTGCAGATTTTTACACTTTTGCATTAAAGCCCAGCCATAGCCAGAGGGAAAACTATTAATCTGTTTTTTCTCAGCATAGAGCAGCAAAAGAAAGAAGCATAATTTCCCCATTTTGCAAAGAAGTGGAGGCACAGAGAGACTGCTATCAGCCTAAGCCTGTTCCTCCTTCCCTGTTACTTGGCAAGAAGAATGAAAAAGTACTGAAAATACTCACACCAGGCAATAACAGCCAGCCAGCAATGGGCAGGGAAGAGCAAAGCAAAGCTGTTTCTTGCTGAAGTGATAAAAAATAAATGGAAGTCAGACAGACAAAATGTAACCAGCATTTCAGGATACTGCTCCTTTTGCCTTTGAAACTTGCACACATTGTGGCAACTGGCACAGGGAAGACCACTAGCACAGGGAAGACCACTAGCACATCCTGACTGCAGTGGGATTCCCATGGAATAGAGAGAAGTGCTGTGTGATAGCCATAGTGATTTGCAATGGACTGTCCCTGTATCCAGCTGCTATTTATTGTGCAGGGCACATACAACATTTTGCCTTGGTGGATGTATTTCATTGTCCTGCCTGATCAAAAATGTTGCCTTGGAGCAATCTTAGCTTGAGAGAACCCCAAGCAGTTTTATAAGCAAGAAGTCACCCCAAGGTGACACTTGAGAAGAACAGCATTAAAGTATACTCATCTCTCTTGTGTCCCTGGCTACTTCAGAAGCTCACAAACAAAGCCTAGCTCTGCTAGCTAGTACTCAGAAGGGGAAAGAACCCTCATGCCCTTGTTCATGATGTATCAGCACTTCCTAAGTAGAAACTAACTAAAAATGCTGACTCTAGTCATGACCACTAGAGTTTTGAGTAAAGATAGCAAAGTAAAAGATTTATTTTAAGGATATTTAAGTAAAGGCAAAACCATGTAAACTAGCTTACATAAGCTCACTCTTTCTCAAACCTGAGAAGAAATAAACAGCACAGAAATGACACTTCACGTGTGATCCAAAGGCACAAAATAGTTTAGTTACACACAGAACAGTCATATACCCATAAACACATGCAGGCAATTTCTGTAAGTAAGGCAAGATGCAGTCCTCCAAGGATTTTCCTCCAGCCCCAAGGAAATGCCAAGGTATGGAGCAGAGATGCCTGAGCTAGCTTCGGAGCCAGCAAAAGCACAAGGAGCACAGCATCTCTAAAACACCTGGCTGACACAAGCCAAGTGCACATCTCCCAGAGTCCGGATTGAGGCGCCATGCCATCTCTGCACCACCTTGGTGCTGTTCAGCCCAGAGAATGCCTTAGAGTGGGAAGAAGGAAATGCTCTCCCCTTGAATCCATTGCATGAAGGCAGTCCTTCTGAAATACCCTTCTGGTCAGCACTGCTGAGACCACACTTTCTTGCTCCTTGATTCAGCCTGCCTACATCCTCATTGTTCCACTTAAATTGATTTTCCCCCCATTGGTACAGTATCCACAAGCAGACAGGCAGATTAAATTCTCTTTAAGTTATCTCCTGCTAGGCTTACTCATAAAAGTAAGACTCCAACAGCATCTTACAGCCCTCAGTCAGCTCTGCTCCGAAATCAGGAACACAAATCCCGATAATGGGCTGCCGCCAGCAGCCAGAAATGGGTTAAGTGAGTCTCTTGGGCAAAATGAAAAATGCCACTTCTCAGTAACTGAGAGAGGATTTGTCTTGGGCAAAAACACTTGGGATGGGGCTGCCAGTGTTATTTATATCCTCAGTATGACAAACAGTTAAAGGGAAGGATTTGTTAAAGATTCATCAACCTTTCTCATTTGTTTAAGAGCTGGGAAATCCCAGCAAGGAGTCCTCTAAGCAGACCTCTGCTGAAGGCAGAGGAGAGCTCTTGAGGGAGAAAACAAGTGGGGAAGTTTGCTTAGGAGCAAAAAGAGCTCCACTCTTTCAGATGGTATCAATTTTCTCCTTTCCCAACCAGGTCAGCTGAAGAATTCCTGGTCTATGCTGTGCCAGAGGTCATCACAGACACTAGAACAGCCTCCCTGCTTTTACAGTTGATGGAATTTTTATATCTGCCCACATGAATCCCAGTAAAGACAACAAAATTACCCTTTATAATCAGCCAGCCCAAATGCTTCTACAGCATCAAATACTCTATTAGATTTCTCTTAATTTGCTCTATTAAAAAGGGGAGTAAATAGCTATTTCCTTTCATTTTTCATCCACACAGAAGTGTAAATCTCTCGTGCTTTAGAAATTATATTTCTTTTTACTACACAGTGCACCAGGGTCCTCTGTTCTAAAGTCCTCTGAAAAGCTAAGACATCAAAAATGCAGATCAAATAATAGCAAGCCATATAAAATGGACCATCCTGGAAAAAAAGGATATGTGTAAATCTACCAAAAGACTTTTCAGTCTAAAATACACTAAAATTGATTTAATTTTTCTGAAAACTTTGAAAGCCCAATGTTGTCAAACACCTAGGGATAGTTCATAAAGTTTTTCAATGAAAAGATTTTTCATCAGAAACAGTGGCAATTGACTGAAACAAGCATGCATTCTGCAGGCAAACATAGCAGCATTGCCAAAACTTTTGTCAGAAAAGATTTTTCATCTCTAGGGTGTGATTTATGATCAAAACACCAGAGAGGCTTAGAATCAACAATTGCCTAAAGTCCTGGGCTCTCACAGACCTGAACTTAGGACTCTGCTGTACTAGGCAGGCACTACAAATCACCAAGCTGTCAACTACCTACCAAAGCCAGCCTCTTATTTTCACAGGTTGGCACCATTCCATTCAGTATTAAAAAAAAAAAAAAAAAAAAAAAAATTGTGAAGGATATCCTTAATATTTTTGTGGTCAGAGAAAGTTTCTGCAATGTGGGAGGCTGGCAATGTTGAATCTTTTTTACCTGATGTGAGCCGATTAATGTATTGTTGGCTGTGCTAACTGAGGATATTTCTTTCTTCATTTTTTTCCTCCATATAGAAGGAACTTTGTTTCAGCCCCATGTGGAGCAAAAAAGGGGTTAGGGAGTTTTTAAACCTCAAAGTTGTGTACAACTAGAAAATCCTCTCACCCAGCTGTCAGAGATGACTCATCCATGTGAGATGGCCATAATTTTCTTCTGGGAACACCCAATAGGCTTTCCAAGTGAGCAGCAGTGCAGCACATAATGGACATGTCCTGAACTGGAAGGGCTTCTAAATCAAGCCCAGACTAAATGAAGCTCCTTGGAGTTTGGGAAGAGAAATATACTTTTAGCATGGACATAGAGGGAGAGAGCTGTATGAGCTGAGAAGTTGCAAGGTTTTTACTTTTTACTTAGTCTTTTTACTAGGGCTCTTCTGCCTCATGAGCAACGAGGATCTGGATTCAGGAACAAGGCAGGTTTTTAAGGCAGGCTGCTTTGGATATAGGCAATGAAGTGAAAAAATTGTTGTAGAGCAAGCACAGTTTTGCAGTTGGAGTGAATCTAGGTCCCATTTTAGCTTTAAATCAACCTTAGGATATAACAGTCCATTCTAGTCCAGTGCCCCTGCTTTCACCTTACCACAGGTTAACTGGGAGCCATCATACAACAGTTATTGTTTCATGTAACCTGCAGTAAAACTACCTGTCTGGATCATTGCACACTTATATATCAATAATAGGACATGATTTAGGAGTCCTTGGTCCTGCTGTTTCAGATCTGAAACTGCAATGAAGCATACCCACCATGTCAAAAGCTGCTCTTAGGGCCAGGATTTGGGTAAAGTGGCATTTACCCAGAAGATCTGAGCTTCACGTATCCAAATCAGCTGTCTGCATACATACATACATACCTACATATGTGCACATCCAGCTACGTGATGTGGGAACAACTGCCTGCTGCCTGGAATTTTTACCTTTGAGCATCCCAGGATGGCTCAAGAGATGAGCAAAACAAGCAGGTTACCTTCCACAGGGCACCAAAGTATATGTACAGTCCAATTTGCTGTGGTTTCCCTCTAGAGTGGAGCTAGAAGACTGTGTAGCATTAAGCTTCTCATAACTCTTCCCAGATTATATGAAATTTCCTCCGTTTCCTCAAGCCCAGGCAAACCTCTCCCCCCACAGGCTCTGAGCAAGATGCCTATGGTCAAGTCTCACATCCCATCATCTCCATCAAGGGAATTTCTCTTGCAACCACACAGCAGACATAAGGGCATTTCATGCCCAGATGTATATTGTTACTCCTTCACTCTTTTACACCTTTTACATCTTTTCTCAAGCAGTCCAAGACAGGAAAAGAAAAGAAAAAAAAAACAAACCAGCAACTTTATTAAAACTATCTGCTTCATCTGTAGCAGTATATTCTACTGAGGATGTATTCCCTTTGCAGCTGCACAATTCTATAGGATAGAATAAAACCAAGTCCCCTTCAAGCAAAAATCCCTAGGTATCTAGGGATCTCCTGAAAATCTCCAGCTTATCACAGCACTGAAATAGCTGGAGAACTGAGAAGAAAACAAAATGAAAGTAGTTGCTAATCTACCTTTCCCAGACAGTGCCCACCTATATCAACCCCACCAAAGAGCATGCTGCTGCCCTAGCATTCCTCCAGCAATTACTTATCCTTTTCTTGAAGACTTCAAATGGCTGAAGGCACACACCATCCCTTTGAAAAGCTAGTGATAGTTGTCCTTCCCCTTTTATTCTTCTGAAATAACAGTTTTAGACTGACTCCCAAAACCACAAAATACTGTTTTTCTTCTGGAAACTCCTAAATAACTCCTAAGACCTGGGAGTTGGGCAGAAAGTCTCTGGGATGTAAGTGGTTCTGCCTTTATTCCAGATGTGCTTGCTGACAGCTGACACATAGAGACAGCAAACGTGAAATAAAACAACTATGATTACCTGCACATAGTGTTTAGCTTGTGGCCATCGTCACAGTAGATAAAGCTCTCATGTCCTATTTGGAGAGACAGGTAAATAGATTTAGCTTAAAATGAGAATACCAAGCATCTATAATATTTCCTGTGTGACAGATTGTATGTGGTTGTGCATATGTGTATGACAGACAGTGCTGGAATATTTTAAACACTGAACTGCTGCATCCAATGATTGGTAAATTAAATAGTCATTCATTAGTTACCATAGTGATCCAGGTGCAATCACAGTGAACAAAGAAGGAATGGGGTGGGACAGACACAGACATACACAGAACAAATGCTGACAGAAGCACAATCCTGCACCGATTTTTGTTAATATACTTTTATCTATTAAATTCCCCTAGGTGCAAGATCGTTTTCTATATTCATTGCTGTTTCACCTGCCTGCAAAGGGAAGTGACACATTCTCTGATATAGCCTCATAGAGTCAAATCCTGAGCTGGAGCAAATTGATGTAGTTCTATTGACTTTGGCAGACAGAAGCCAGTTTACAACAGCTGGGGAATCTGGCAAAAAAAGAGCACCTAATACTCTTTATTTTCTACAGCAACTAAATACTACTGAATCCTCTGCTACTTTTTAACTTCTTACAGCAGGGCTCTCCAGTAAACAGACAGAGGGAAGCTGGTGTTCCCAAAGCCAGCTGGCAGATTTAGGCGTGCAACTGTCACTGATTTCAGCTCAGTCTTTAGAATCTGAGCAATAATCCCTCTGCTGCTGATAAGAGGCACAGCACGGGGTTAAGAATATCATAGAATCATAGAATAGTTTGGCTTGGATATGACCCTAAAGATGATTTAGTTCCAACACTCCCACATGGGCAGGGACACCTTTCCACTAGACCAGGCTGCTCAGAGCTCCATCCATCCTGTCCTTAAACATTTCCCAGGAGGGAGTATCCACAGCTTCTTTGTTCCAGAGCCTGCTCAGGTCAGGTTTAAGCAGATGTGCCATCTTGCCTCAGCCCTGAGTCTTCCTGTTCCTAGATAGCACTACACTCACATGCGTTTCCTGCAGCAGCCATGCAGGAAAGCTGAAGAACCTGTATCTGTAGGAGGGTAAATGAGAGAGAACAATGACTCTTCCCTCCTTTGGGTCACTGGCAAACATGTCCACAGTCACCTGCCTGACAACACTGCTAAATGACCAGCCTTCTGAAAGGCCCATTAAAACACCTCAATTTATTTTTGCACATGTATTTGGATAGTAGAGAGTGAACCAGTAGAGTGAAACTGTGCTGAGGCTAGTGTCAACATCTGGGCTAGAGATCTTCCCCAAATTACGAACTGCTCCAGCCCTGATCTTTGTCATAAAACCCTTCACCCCAGCCAGTGGCAGTAGGTACTGAGCACCTGAGTAGAGGAGCACCTGGCCTGCTAACCTGCATAGGAAAGCAGCAGTGAATGGCAGTTCACACTGAAACACCAACACTAGCATCTGATGTGGATACGGATCTCTTGGTTTACTCCACCACCACTTATTTTTTTGTGATGTCCTATGGCAGAAGAATGGGGCTGATGACTGGGACAGTAACAGCTTAGAAAAAGAAAACACGAGGACATTAGAGCACATGTGTCAGAAATGGAGTGGCTTAGAACAAATCTCCACCACATTCTGAGTTTGTTGCTTTTTTTTTTTGGAACAGATTGGCCCTAGTCTGGGCTGAAAAACTGGAAAAACACCAGGAGCTAACACTTGTGGCCCACCAGGGCCCAGGACATGCAGGAGGGACTGATAAGAGATTGAGCGAGCTGGCAAGGACTTTCTGAATTTCCCATCTCTTCAGAAGAGTGAGAGGTTTTATTGTTTAATATGACTAACTTCTTACGCTTGCGAATACTTTACTTGTTAAATAAACAGGTTTTTTCCACTTTTCTCCAAGGAAATCTTTTCCTGAACTGGTAGGGGAGGGCCAGCTTGAATCTGCTTTCTAGAGGGACCCCTTTGGAAGTTTCCTCCCAGATTTGCCCTAAACCAGGACACACACAATACCTCAATATTTCTATCCTAAATGATTGTCAGTGACTACTACATCAGCTACCACTGTCATTAGGGCCAAATAAGCACATTGTGCGAATGAAATTAGACATCTTACTCTGAGCTGTGTTGTCCAGATCCCCACAGTGAGATCAGGCATTCTCCAGAATGTAAGAAGAAAGGAAGACAGGTTGAGATCCATTCTGCCAAGGTCTAATTCGTTGCTGTAAGGAAGGAAGGGACCACAGAAGCATAAAGGAAACCCCAAAATATCCAGTGGGTATCCCTACTACCAATGGTATGAGAAGCAGCTGCAAAAACCCTCATCTTCCCCCAGCAGGCACTTGCAGACAAGCCCCAAGCCAGAGGTATGAGATTCTGCACAGTTCAACAAAGGCTGTTGGAGTACAGCTGAGGAAAGGACACTATTTTCTAGCAGCCTGTGCTAGACACTGAGAGCAAAGCAGTCTTGCTGCACTTTGTATATCAATTCAATCCCTCTTCTTACTCTATTAGCCTAAGACATTTACTCAGTGATGTCTTAAATCCCTTAGCATCTCATAGATTTCATTTAAAGACCCTGTGTTCTCTAACCCCTTAGGTAAGATATTAAATCTGCTTAGACATCTTGAATATAGTAAATAGTAACCATCTTTTTAGAGAAACTGTTCTGATGGGGTCTTCTCTGGAGGTAAAAGAATAAGTATTAAGCTCTTTCCTACTTCAGTGGAAAAAAAAAAAAACATTGCTACATTGTGAGCTGCAAGAAAAAATTATGTTTACAAATTATATTTTTGTCACATTTTAAATTATTGTAAAGACTCTATATGCAGTCAGAGTCCTGTAGGCAGACCTTTTGCAGCCCAGCCTAAAGTCTGCATTTTTAAATTCCTGCTATATGAGTAAGTGGCTAACAGCGTCAAAACTACCTCTTTGCATTCACAGCACTCAGAAAAGCACAAAACCCTGAAAGGGTTTGTCTCCTGTCTCACTTCCACAGGAACTAACTGGCAGTAACACTGCTGAATACAAGAGGAAAGAAGTATGTTCCACATATGGCTGCAGCTGCTCTGCCCACGCTGCCCTTTGGACACCACACTCCCTGAAGATATGGGACTTCATAGGCCTTTTACTAGGACTCACAACTCTGGCAGAAAATCCTCCTTCCCCTACAGCAATCAAGAAGCAGCAGCACATTAAGTGGCTTCCATTCCCCTTTGCAGCAAAGCAAGTGCCTCTCCACAGCCAGGCCCCATCCATAGGACTTGCTGTTCTCCTCAGGCAACAGCAAAGCTGGTGCTGTGAACATTCCTCCCCTTTGTGATGTGTCCTGTGCTCTAACCCAGCCGAACTGGATAATGGAAGCACATCTAGGGAGCACACTGACCTTGCTACAGTTAATGGTACAACCACAGAAAGCATGTTTTACACAAACATGGGTTATAATAATTGTTCGAGAGAACAACATGAGCAACATGTTACAAATTGGCCTTGTGTGTGCTTCAGCAAGGTTGCTGTCACCATCCTGTCCAGGTAGTGCACGATCTCTGATCCTGAGGGATACAATGCTTTCCACAGAGACTCTCTGGACATAACTGCTGAGTACACATAAGACACATGCTCTACAGCTGACTGCAAACCCTAAGGCACTGCTAGGTGCTCCCCCTGCAGCTTTGCAGCATTCAGGGAAGGGAGTGATGTGGTTTCAGCGCGGCATGTGTCTTGTCTTTGACTTCCCAGCCAAATGGTGAGCTACTGATTGCAGGTGTTTGGCAGCAAGAGGCCTTCATGTAAACCATGTGAGGATTTAACTGCTGTAGCACCATGTGTTGAGGAGGCACAAAAAATAAAAAGTGACTAAAACAAGAGATTTCTCATTCAAAACCCAAGGAAGGAGGGGGTAGGGCACTTCTTGACATCTTTACTTGTTAGTCCTGTTTCTGGATCTTTTCGGTAGCAGTCATGACTTTTTAATGTTTTTTTGTGATTAAAGCCTTTGACAAGAGCATGTGTCACACAAAGTGCAGTGGTGAGCCATGGCTTTCATATATATGTTAACCAGTCTTTATAGCATCACAGAGCCTGGATGGCAGAAGAGTAATTCAGTTAAGTTTCAGCAAAGTTCATGAATTCTGTACTGTACATCAGAAGGCAGAGGAGCATGGATCTGAAACGTGAACAGCCACGGAACAGCCAGCTCCAGGGTGTCCCACAGCACCCAGTTAATATGGAAACGCCTCTGTTGGAAACACACGGGACACACATTTCTGGGGATGGTGATGCTGGGACTGCTGTGTTGGGAAAGCATGCTGTGAAGAAAAGCCTTTCCAGCCAGACAAGTGTTTATGCAGAACTTAATGTTGAAATGAGAATCTGGGACAGCTTGGGGCACTGAAGAATTCAAGTTTCTGTTGGAGATAGCCAGATTTGCTGACAAGCAAAATTCACTCAGAGACACACAAAGTGAATTTGCCTGTCCTTCTGATAAGGTTCCCCCTGCCCCCTCCCCCTCCATGGAAGAGGAATCTGACTGGTGTAAATCTGCATTTGAATGAAACTAATGCTTCTAAACTCCTCAGGAGTTGTTTTGAAAATCTTTCTTAAAAAGTCCTGGATTTCACCAAGATAACCGTTGTCTTATTTGAAAATAACATTAGCCTCAGTATCTGTTCACATTTGCAGTCTCTAAGAAGAACTACTGAATAAACTGAAGTATTCTGCTTTAGTGGTTTTTTTAGTTTCTGTAGTGCTTTCTACAGCAGCTCAAAAAGAATCATCTAGTCTAACATGGAATTTTGAGGTCAACATAACAGAATAGTATAAAATCAAACACTTCTGAATAGAGCCATTTATTTGACTTCTATTTCTAGGCCTCAATTAGGGTAACATAAGTTGTAAAATGGTGAACAGGTAATCAAATTGCAATCAGCAAATCTTCTTTAAAAAAAGGAGACTGAGAGAAAAGAATTAAACAACAAGCATTACAGATAGGAGAAGAAAAGCAAATTCACATCTACAGTCCCATGGGAAAATATAGATGTAATCAATTCAGGGTAAAATTTAATTAAAACACTAAGCAATGGGATGGGGGACAAAATACAGGTATATAGGAAATCTTTGAGAAATACTTCTGCAAGAACACAGTAAGGTCATTATTATTCTGCTCATACAGCTGTAAGTAATCTGTATACATGCATCATACCACTAATGGGGAGAAAAATAATTTTGTCCTGCTACCCAAGCAACTCCCAGTTAGAAGTGTTAAAAGAGCATAACAACTTCTTGATAACATTCCAAATATGTTTGCGCCTATCCCCAAAATAGTAGCTGGTTTATCAGTTCTGCTTTATTTAAACCTTAACTCCTCACTGTCCTGTCACATTTTGGTTGAAAACAACATAGAAATTATAATGATAATTACAAAAGAGAGGGAGAAAGACAATGGATATTCAAAGCTTTCTTTAACTAAATTCTGCTATTGAGCTCTGTGGAAGAAAACCAATTCAGTAAGGCACATAATTCATTATTAAAGACAAGAAATAAATTACATAAAGTCTTAATTGCAAAGCACAGATTATATACTGCAATTCATTTATTGGACTTTTTCTGCCAGGACACTACAGTACATGATGGTCCAGATCCTCAGCCAGTGAGAGTTTGTTACAGACCTGTGACTCAGCTCAAATACTGGCACTGCAGACAGAAATGCTGAGAGTGGGCCAAACAACACATAAACAGCTCTACACCACAAGCATGTGGAACAGGTACAAAAGGAACCTGCCAGGTGGGAGAGACACCTCCGGCCATCAGAAAAGAGCACACATCATCTTTGAGACAATGCTCCAAGTTCAGAGGATGGCCAAGCAAAAAAATTCAGTGTTTCAAATTTTCACCCAAGCGGAGAACATTTTGTCAGGAGACTAAATGTACATTTTGTCACTTGTAGTAGAGAGAGTGAGAATATGCAGGAAGATTTTCACAAGGCTGGTTGGTTATGCCAGCTGTGTGAGGTCACTCACAGCATGCTACTTCCTGGGGACTATCCAGTGCAGAAACAAGTACAGCCAGTTGTCTCAGGCCTCTTCACAGTGGACTTCTGTGGTCACTGCACAAAATATAAATAGCTCCTATCCATCACTACCACTCCTGCAGATCACTAGCTCCTCAGTGTAGGACTTCCCTATCCTTGCCTGGTATGTCTGTGGCTTTACAGAGGCCTCTGAATCATGCTGTAGCATGCAATTACAGGAGGAGGGAATTTGTGGATAAAATCTATCCCTGCCCACATCAAACCCATTTTCCAGATAAATAAAGAGCTGTCTAAAGAGTGGCCACCAAGATTTTCAGATAAACTAGAAACAAAATAAATCCCAACCCTAATTTCAAAACAGCCTTGGTGCTGTACACCTGTGATTCCTGCACATGTACCAGAGTTCTGCAGCTCTTTGATTAAAACTGGCCTGTGCCCTTATTGTACAAGGACAGGGAGCTTGGTGATGGGCTGGGGGCAAACCTTGAGGCTAGGCAGTGAGAAGGCTGTCAGAAGGAGGAAGTAAAAGTGGAAAACAAAGGGAAATGTATCTCCCTAAACTCTCAGTGAGTTCCATGCTGTCTTTGTAACACTAGGAGGTAAAACATTTCAGGCAGAAATGTAGATTTTTAAGTTGAGAGCATTCCTTCAAAACTCTGTGTTACCATGATAATGAAGTGTCTCCTATTTGTGCTTTCTTGGCAAAGGCTTCCAACATTCAGAAGGGAAATGAGAGAATTTGTAGAAGACAGATGAAAATGTCTCTCACTGATAGATGCAAGGAAGGCATTGTTCTGTTTTGTTAAAATGGCCTCTATGAAACGTTCATTGTCCAACAACTGATGTATTAATTATTGATAGGGAAAATCCAGCAGGCAGCACTGCACTCAGTTTGACTTGGAGGGGGGGCAAACATCCTGGCTGGTAACACCAGCAGATAGTGCCTGATTCACAGGAAGTTGTTCCAAATGCAAAATAATTTTTAAGGGGAAATTTCTACATGAAAGGGTTACACTGTTAAGACTAAATCATGCTGCTCTCTCACTCCCACTTTCTCTGAGTAAATGTGTATGTATCACATTAACATGGTTTTCAAGCTTGTATTCTAACTGCTAGGAAAACACAAGTAAAAAGTTAAAAACAGTAATAAAAAAAGAACAGCAAAAACTAACAATTAACAAGACTTCTATTATAAAGCAGAAGAAATACATATACAATGTAAATATATAAAGTATTTGCTGGAAGCTAGCTAGAATTATGGATGTGATGGAAAACCCATCATCAGATTTTGCTTAAAATCAGATTACAGTTCAGTGTTTTATGGGTTGTGTGTTACAGAAACCTCCTAAGATTTTAGGCCTAAATATAAAAATCTCATTACACCAGCTATATAGTAGAAATTTCACCAGTGTGGCAAGAAGTTCAGCTGAATAAAAAGCTGAGGTGTATGCTCTGTGTGTGGTGGATAACCAGTGCACATTGCCCAAACTAAGATGTGTTTTGAAGCTCACTCCTAAAGACAACACTGGGGATGGTGTTTTTTCCAACCTAGAAAATCCTTCTATTGATTTTCTTCTTCCATTTAAAGAAATCCATTACCTACCACATTTCAAAGGAAAAGGTCCATCCTGAAAAAACTCTTGTTTTTCTGCTGTTGCTTTCCCTGGGTTTCAGTAGGCGTGCAGCTACACACTTGAATGTGTATACAGCAGGCCAGCACATTGCTCATCCACTGCAGAGACAAAATCCCGGCAGACAGGCAGGCTGGTCTTATTGCTAACAGCCATTGCAGAATAAAAGATTCTGAAGGGCTAATGAAAGCCCCGCTGAAGAAACCAAAGAACTTTTCAGACCCTATTAGAAAGTAATCTGTAATCAGATGTATAATTACACATCAGGGTTCACTTAAGAAGTCCTACCAACCTCTGGTCTTCCTGTCTTTCTCTTCACCCTAAAATCTTTCTTTTTTTTTTTTTTCCTTTCTCTTTTCTTCTTTTCCTACACAAACTGTGCTCTTGGCCCTTTGAGTAGATTTACAAGATCTACTCCTGACCTACTTTTCCATTGTCAGTCCTGCAGCTCTTGTCAAGAAACTTGGCAGAACCAAAAGCTTTAGTAGCAGTGAACTCCCTTAATGAGCTACACCAGTGAACAAACCTTCCCTAGCCTCACCCTGCCCTTGTTTCAGTTCCTTTGTTATTCAGGTCAGGAGCAAACTCTGAAAGGAAGAAGCCTGATCTCCCTCATGGAGTAAGGACTCCGGAACTAAGCTCTTGAATTTAACCAGAACTGCAGTCCAAAGAGGACCCTAGGAGCAAGCAAGGACATTTTTAACATTTAGAGATGAAACCAAACTCATTTGTCTCATTTGGAGAGGCACTGCTTTGAGCAGAAATGTCTGATTTGGGGTACCACTCTTAGAAGCTGATAAAATGACAAAACCTAACAATAAATGTTAAGATACAAATACAGTCAAGGACAAGAGGGAAAAAAAAAAAAAAGACCAAAATATAGACCATTTCCAAAATTTAGCTATTTTGGAAGGCGGTAACAAAGAAAGTGACACAGAAAATGTGTAGTTTTGGATTTTCTTCTACTCATTTACTTTTTGCATCTGGCAGAACTTTGTTGCTTTTCACTCTTTCAACTCTCAGCTGTTCTCCATCCCTGTAAGAAACACATGTGCATACAGCTCTCCTGGGGCTCTGACAGACCTGTACACCAGCACAAAGAAGCACACCATCAGCCAGCAGGCAGGATTTACAGCATGATTTATATGTTTCACCCTTGATGGATGAAAAGGTCCTTTACAAAGCTCCACTGACCTCTACCATTCGTACCTAATATAGGGAGGAAAAAGAACTAAGAAAATGAAAGGAATTTTAACAGGAGAAGTCAGTGCATGCTCTTGTTTTACAGGGTGTTATACTAGACATGGAAAACTTTTTGCAACTTAAAAAGCAGCTAGACAGGAAGCATAACCAACAGCAACACTTCTCACACTGGGGAATCTTCAGTTCCAGATCTGGAGCTTTACTCTGTCTCTAGCCTTTACACATCCCATTACAGCATAAGGGCTCTAGAAGGTGCAACCACTGGCACAATAAAAAGTATTGGTTGACTGGGCAAAGTTGACATTTCCAGCCTACCTAGTATTCTTTCTAGGTTACAATTTTAGGTACTGCTCAGGAAATAGAAGCCCTTTATTATTAACAGTAGAGCACAGCTTATTTTCTTCAGCAAACAGAGAGCATGTGTAAGTGGCTGAAATTATTGATGTAAAAGCTAAAGTATATTTTCATCCACAGTATGAGCAGAGTCACTGACACCATAACCAGCTCTTGGTACCTAAATTATACTATTAGGTATCTTGACCCTTGACACAAAAGGAGTACCTGTCAGTGATACACAAAATTTTTGGCCAGAAGAGTCTATTATGATAATTTAGCTTGGTCTCCTGAACACTGCTGGCAATGTCCATTCATTAATCCTTTCAAGGTACCAGCAGAGGAACCAATTACTTTTGTTTGTGGTAGAAGTGACTGTTTGCTGAATGGCACCTTTCAACTACTTCAGCAGCCCTCCTTCTCTGGGACCAAGCCCTTCAAGCCCTTCTTTCTCTGGTACCAAAAAAAAAGACTTTGGATAAAAGTGATGGAACTACAGAGTCACACACAAACCTGTGAACAACAGCTCAAAATCTCTGTAGGTAATTACTGGTTCCCTGTGTGATCCAACATGTTAGTAGCAGAAAATCGTAGCCAACGTGTTTTCTTTTAGCTGGCTCTAAGTACTGTGATTTCCTATTCTAGTAATAACACATATTCATGGAGCTGTTAAGCTGATAGCATCTTTTATTTAAGGTAATATTGTCTCCTTTTTGTCTGTGTGATTTCAGAGGAGTTTCCAACACACCACACCACATCTATAGAAATACCCTGCCACAAATTATATTGATGATATATTATCCATCTTGCAGATCAGATAAGATCACAGCACATTGTTTAAAGATCTGCCTTTGTACGTTACACAGTGACTGTGCCAATCAGTAGTACATTGCAAAGCAAAGCCTTTGTTCATAAAAGAAAAAATAACTTCCTACTGAAGATCTTTTGTACACAGGAAATCATAGGAGTAAAATTAGAACAGTATAGTTTAGTAATTAGGGATGGCATTTTTCTTGAACAATATACTTATTTCTGATCCCCTTTATCTTTTTTTTCACAGAAATGTAAGACAAAGGACTTTACTTCTGCTGGGTCAGTTAAGGGCATAAACATGGTCACTGAGAGATGTAAGGTTCATCAGTGTTCCTTGAAGTATCAGCATCTATCAGCTGTCTGTGCTTGTTTGCATGCACAGGGCTGAGCTCATCATCAGATTTGGAACTGGGAAGCAATCCCCTTTCAGATTAGCTCAACAGGGACTGCTGGGTTTTGTTTATCTTTCTCTGCAGCACAGTGCGGGGTCCCGAAGCATCTGCAAATGTCACCCAGCAAATCTCCGTCTAGTCGGGAGGACTTAGAAGTGCCCTTGATCTCTCCTGTTCTCCTCCTGTGACACAATTATTGTGGCATTTTCTCTTCTAGCACAGACTTGTAGTCTGTTGTGAGAAGCCTGGAAATGTACAGCATCCTTGGGGTGATTTTAGCTACAGAGCACATGACTGCGCATCTGCAGCATGCCTTTCTGCATTTGGAGAGGCACTGACTGGAGAACTTGGGTGGTGCCATTCAGTCCTGTGTCTCCAGCTCATCTCTGTGTCTGATCCCTTGCTCTGGAAAGACTGCCATGTAGAGACCTCTGCAGGGAATTGTGGATGCAATCCTAGATGCATATAACTACCCCTGAGCCATCGGCTATGGTTTCATTTATAGTGTAACAAGTCAAACAGAATTGCTTGGGGTTCATCTCTATTCATCTCTGTGTTCAGCCTGCATTTGGCCAGGCAAGCTCCACCTGCAATAACTGTACCATTACAGGCTCCATCTCTAACTCTCAGCATCAATGTGCTTGGTTTTGCTTTATGCTCTGGTTGTGAAAAATACTCTTAAAATCTTGTGCAAGAAAAATAAAGCAACTGACCACTCTGTCTGCCAATCTCACCAAAGATCAAAGTGTAAAGTTCAAAATCACCCCACTCAATTGCAGATATTTAACCAAGGCAGCTAAACATGTCTTGCTTCCTGTACAACCAACACACAGTAGGAAGCTACTCAGAGAGGCAGTCAGCTAATCTGAAGACCTGACACTTCTTGAAGAGCCTCTCATCCCTTTCAGCAGAGGTTGCCTCCACTAAGTAGTATTAATGCAGGCCTTAGAGTGAAGATGAACAAACAGGGTAGACATGCAAATGAGAGGAGCAGAGAGTGAAATGAAAGCTACTGCAAAGCTGACATCTGTTTGTGCAGTGTTTTCCACACACAGATTAGAGATGCAGGGGTTTCAGTCTGCTCACCTCTTGCTAAGAATTACACACAGCCATTCCCTCTCTGTTGTCCCACCACATTCAGGCTCAGGCACTCCCACTCCCATTACAGGTCACAGCACCACCTGCCCAGTGCACTCAGCAGAATAAGTATTTTTCCTGTTTAAGATCAGCCTACAGAAGCAGAGTTGAATTTTCAGAAAGTGTTTTATCCACGGCCTGCTTGCAACAATACAGACAGCTTTCAAGAGATGTGAGAAGGTATTAGGGGGAAGGAATCTTCCTCTGAGAATTTCCAGTGTTAAGGCCTTCATGAAAGATGTCATTATAAGGAAATGAATGAATGCATTTGTCACCCTCTGGGAGGTCTCAGAATGGCTTCTATTTTTATCTCTTCTTACCCCTTGAAGGAACCGAGAACTAATATTTGTGATTCCTGACTGAGGATATTAATGTTTTAAAAAGCTGCTATTCCTTCCAGAGCAGGAAAATTTGCCTTGTGAAATGAAAGTTTGGTGACTCTGTTTCTAGTAAGATGAGTCTGCACAACCATCCAAACCTATTCCTGTCTATTCATCTGGTATTGAATCTTAACAAATCTGAAAGATGTGTGATCAGTGAGTGCATGTGCAAAATGCGCTTGTTTTTCCTTTCTTGAAGTATTTTTGCTGTGCTATGCACTGTTTAGTCTGAACTTACAGAGCCCAGAGAACACAGGTTCATGTAAAATCATATGTGTTTACTGAAGCTAAAGGGCTGAATGGGAAAAAAAAAAGATAATTAAAAGGATGATTTCAGAACAGAAAAATCTCACAGGTAACTGTTATATTGGTACTAAACCTTCTGAGTGTAAGGATCTGCCTGCCTGGAGCAGCAACATTTTTATTCATAGTCAGCACACTGAGAAATCATTAGTCCAGTTACCAGTACATTCATGCCTTGAACAATTGTCCACAAATAAAAAGCTTTTTGAAAAACCTTCACTCACTACTGCAAGACTGGATGAGATTTATATAAAAGACTGTTGATGTTGTATTTGATGAAGCAGATGGGTCACTGCTGAGCATACACCTTGCTAGAGGCTGGGTCTATTTTGGCCTCCACTGGCCCAAAGAGCAAATGATCAGTGCAGAAATCGAGACTGGAGATCCCATCAAAAGGAGATGGCAAAGACCTTGCTTCATAAGGTTATATTCTATGAAGCAAAGATTTCATATTCATTTTAATTCATTGCATTTCAAATTTCACTCTCCACCTGAAACCATTACCAGCCTAGTCACATGTTAACTGTCTCAGGATTTAGCATGGAGAAGAGAACAAGTTACTGCACCCCTGAGTGACCTAGTATAGAAACACAGCAGGCCTGCATTTTTCAGAACTTTTTCTTCTTGATTATTTCCTCTGCAAAATTAAAATAAGCAATTTAAAAGCAAATTTAAATTAGCACACTGAGGACAGTTTATTATTTATGAGATGGAAATCAGGATCTTGGATGACTGAACTCATTAAAGACACTTTGGAATAGTTCCCATGTATTTCTTCCATGGAACCCACACAACAAATAATTCACACAGTAATTAATGCCATGTCTTCCCAAACAATACATGCTTCCGACAGGAACTGTTCAAAAAGGAAATGCAAGAAACTGCACCAAAATAGCAATAAACTTAAAATACATACCAGCAAAACCAGGAAGTTTTGTGTTTGGGCAATACAGATGCTTTATCTGAACTTGCTGGGCCAAAGACATCCCTGAATTAGCTCACAAAAGGTCAGTGGAGCTAGCAAGGAAGGAGTTTGGCCAGCCAGGCCTCTGCACTGGCACAGCTTTTGTCTGATGTTGTGTTAGGGGCTTACAACAGATAGCACTCTGTCATCCTGCCACAGAGAGTACACAGTGTAGTGCAAGAGAAGTAAGTCTATTTTCCTTCCTAGCTTAGCCCACAGGGCTATTTGCATTTCAGTCAATTAAATACTTTTCCAGCATTGTGACTACCTGTAAAAAGTCCGTATAGGCACAGTTACACTCTGTAATGGAGTGCAGCCTTGGGATCCCCAGCTGGGGCCAGCAGAGGAAGTGGCAGCAGTGCAGCTGTGTCAGCACAGTGCCTTGCCCAGACCAGCCCTCTCAGGAGCTGGGGAAATGATTCGCTTAGGCAGGCTGCCACATTTTCAGTGCCTAAGAGCCCTGCATATCAACATGGGGAACCTCGCCGATGCACCGGCCTCTCAGCGGCTCTCCTTGCGCTGCAGTGCCACTTCTGAAACGCAGGACGGAGGTGGGCGGCTCTTGCAATAAGGAAATGCTCACTTCCATCTGCTCTTCACTGCTGGTGAAGGGCTGGTGGCCTCACCACTGTGCTGTAGTACTGCATTTCAGGGGCAAGTGAAACAATCCAGATGATAGCCTCTTGTCATCACTGGCCAGGCAAAGAGGCCTGTGGGGTGGCAGGGATGCCGTGTTCTCAGCAAATCAGATATTTATTCCCTTCTAGGGGATACTTATTCACTCAGCACCTCTATGAAACACCGGTCAGGTCTTCTAAGAGGAATTCAAGCACAGAGAAACTAAATCTTCCCAGGAAATCTATGTCAAAAGAGAAAACTGAAGCTAGATCTACAGATTCCCACATTTACCATCCTAAAATGCAGTTTATTCTTTCTCTCTAATCAATACAGCCATGTAACGGGTCATGATTTTTCCCTGTCCATACATTTAAGTTTCACGTCATCGCCACTATCGTGGTGAGAAAGAGTCAACAAGTTACAGATATTAGCAGGACACCAGTGGGAAGTACTCCACACTTGCTGTGTGGCAGAGCAAGACTAAGGATAGAAGCTAGAATGGATGAAGTATGAGGGAGGGTCACCACTCTTAGGATCCCTGGAACATGTTAGCCCAGAAAAGAACCTCACCTTTCAACTAGAAATCCCACTGTCAGGAAAGCCCAGGACAAATATTCAGAACAGAGCCATCTCTCTCACAATCCACCTTACTGAACCATGGGATTTCCATCATGTCTCCTTGGAAAACAAGAAGAGAGATGAAAAACACAGGGCATATTGGCTCTTCTTTCTGCAACCTCAACAAGCAGCTTCATAAATCCAGTTCACAAAGTGGGATGGAATTTTTCTGTCCCTTTCTCACCAGGCACAGGCAACTGGATATAACTCAGCCTCATGCATATCCAGTGAGGAGGATCAGGTCTACATCTGCACAGCAATATGCCTGTCTTTTTTTATTTTTCTCTCTCTAAAGGAGAGCTCTCAAAACAGTCAAATTAGTTTTGTTTTTAAAGGGACTAAGGGAAACATCAGATGTTGAAAATGTGCAGCAAACGAAACAGCTGTACTTTAAAAAATAAAACAGAAAAAACATACTTTACAATGGTAATTATGACTGATTAAAGAATGTATGTCATCAGTGTGATGGTACAAAGCACACAATGCTGTTTCCTACTCAAATATTTGCAGACATCTCTGATTTTTTATAATGAAATCTCATCTAAGTATTGAATTGATTTTAAGAACCATCCTGAAACTCACAAGAGCTTTCGCTGTCAGAAACCCTGTCAAATATTTGAACTGCAATTTGTCTCCAATGGTTCCCAGCTTGAGCTAGAGAAATGCTGTAAACATATCCTTTTAGGAGATGACGAGTCTGAAAAATCACTGCCTGCAAAGACAACATCTCTGAGACGAGCTGAGGACCTCTCCAGCTATAACAGGAATTTTAACAATCCCCACACCTTGACAAAAACTTTTGCTGCAGATTTTCTGTTCTTCTCAAACATATCCAGGAACTGCTCTGTTGTGTGAGTAAGCTGTCCTCTTTTGATGGCTAAATACCTGGAATCCTCTCCTCATTCACTACATATGTGCATGACAAGTATGGCCTGCAACTATGAAGCCAAAGGAAATAAATCAAATCCTTCTGAGGATTTCTGAGAGCTTCACAGCTATTGGATATGAAGTAACACAGTTTAAACAATGATACATTAATTAATTATAAACGACAGCATGTGAACCCATGGAATTTCTATTAATACCAAATGAGTTTGTGATGGTTTATATAAAATTAGAGACTGATAGAAAACCCTCCATGTGCTAATAACATCCAGATATTTAAGGAAATTGACTTTGAATGTTGCTGGTCATTATACAAAGAATATTCAATGAGCTGAATCCTGAGGCTGACCCTTCACTATTGTTTTGTTTTAAGCAAAAATGTCTATTTGCTTTAATAAGAACTCTTTCCAAATAAAGGAAATCACCTCAGATGCAACCCTTGTGGATATGTCTCACTGTCACGTTCAATATAGCTGTCTGAACTCTTGTATTTGTGACAACCTGCTTCCTGTTGGCTCTTACAGTACTTGCCAGATTTTTCCTTGTTTCCTTTAGGTGTCTATTTGGACTGAGTTTCGCTGCATCTAAGAAAGATAATGATGTACAGAAGGAGAATCTGTGCTTTGCTGCAGTCCCATTAATCCCTTAAAAATTTGGAATCAGAAGACAACCTGGCATGGGTTATATTTCTAACCTGGCTGAAAAAACCACATGCATTTCAAAGGCCAGCCATTTCCCTCACCAATCCTGTGCGCCACCCCTGCTGCTTTGGAAGAGGTATCTCTGCCATAAGCCCCAACTCTCACACCTCCGAAAAAGTAAAATACTAAGGAAAGCGATGAAATCATTAAAAAGACAGGAAACAGACGGGTGTTTGCCAAATGGAGAAGGGCCACATGACTAGGCAAAGAATGTTTATTTTAGCACTCCCAAAGTCTGCTAAAGATAGCAGAGAGTGAAAATAAACGTGAGAGCTATCACACTGAAGTAAGAGGAGTTCACAAGCATCTTTAAGGTAGCAACACAAGGGACAAATTTTGGAGCTGTATGTCTGAGTAGGTTCTATACCAGCTGCTCTGACCACCCAAACAATGGGGCACTTTGTGGACAGGTGGGTACACATTGAGAAGTGGGGCAAAACCACAGTATCCTTCATTTTGAAGGATAACAAAATGCCTATGCCAATAATACCATTGCAAGTGTTCCTAGACTGCTCCATACATCTCTAGGTTTGGGTCAGCACAAAACTAAGGATCATGAAGTAGAATCTAGACACACAAAAGTTCCCTGCACTACTGCACTATATACCAAAACACATGCAAACAGCAATTTCTGAATAGATTCTGCTTTCTTATTTGACCTTATTTCTTTTCAAAACTTCTTCTAGATTCTTCAATAGAGAAACCTAAATAAATTGCAAAAACCTCAAGTGCTTTGTTTGTATACTTTATAAATTTTCATATTTTTTCTGACCTGATGAAGAGAATTATCAAAGACTGCCATGCTAATTCCTGAATTTCTTCCTGTTTATTGCCCTTTCACAAGTGGCTGACTCAACAGACAACTGAGAAAAGACTAAATAAGTTTTCTCTGGGTGGCATTTTAAGCTGGAGTATTTTAAGAACTGCTATTATGTTGCAGCTGAATATTCCAGCAGACTGTCTGACTCCTTTCTGAATCAGAGTGCCACCAGGCCAAATATTTGCACAAATTCCATGCATTGCCCTGCAAATTCTGCAAGGCAATTTTATATGCAGGTAAACAGTGGCTCTTTATGCCAGCATTTGATCTCTAAAAAATGTATTCTTTAGAACAACACAAGATTAAATTGCAAATCTAGCAAAATCCATGCTTTCTCAAGATTTATTTTTAAATGTCATATGTCTCAATCCATAAACAGACACATAATTTTATAGACAGATCTCTTAGTGAAGAGAGATTGATAAATCTGAAGTTGTACAGGAATTAAGGACAAAAAAAAAGACATCTCAAAGCCTTCAAAAGATCGATTTGAACAAAAGTTGCTGAGTTGCTGTCAATGATACCAATTGTCTGGGTTGAAATTTTTTGAGACAGAAAGTTGGTACTTCAAACATACAAACAAGGTCAGTGAAAGATTTCACTGAATCGGCAAAATTCCTCCGTCCTATAGTCTTTTAGAAAAAAAAATTAAAGTCCATTTATAAGAAAGTAGAACTGAGAAGAAGCAGAGCTATTTTAAAAAGATTACTAAATGTAACTAATGTAAATTCGAATATGTACCTGTGGTATTTGGAGTGGTAGAGGCAATGAATCTGGGCTCCATAACCCCACTTCCACAGCATGATTGTTTTCTAAATCACTCTTCAGTGATATGCAATCTGAGGAAGTCTTATCACAAGTCTCCTTTAAATGGTGGTTAGTAGCAACTAAGACTATTAGGAAGAAAAACACCTTTTTTTCTCCTAACTTGCAATTCAAAACCAAAATGCTGGTTTATGTTTATTTTGAACAGAAATATGCTCTCATAACCAGAGAACTGACTTAATAAAACACACCAACTGGAACATACTTAAAATTCCTTACTCCTTTCTATTGAAGTAATTGTTTTGTCACTAGCTTGCTGACTGATCTTACACAGCTTGTTAACACCTATAGTTTACAAAAGTATCCAGTACTTTTTATTTATATTTTTTGTGCAGAACAAAATACAGGAGTTGTCTGATTTTCAGGGCCATGAAAATGAAAACCTCAGTGTGCAGATTCAGCATCTTTAAAAAAGAATATGGCTCCTCCATAATTCACCCCCAAACTCCAGTTCCAGTTACCACACAGAAAGATGCATCCTCCTCTACAAAGATGGGAAGTTTCAGATATAAGAGAATAGAAGTCATGGACTAAACCTCACAGTCATGGTAATGTCCATCTATAAAACAGGCAAAATGCTGATCCGTTGTCTTTGTGGGCAACCTCAAGAGTGCCCATTTGACTACTGCAAAATCTGTCAATTTCAGTGTAACAGGAAGTCTTTCTTCTGCCATTTCTCCTTTACGGAGAACATCTACTAAACTGTCAAGCCCTTCTGATGTAGGAACTGGTTGGAGGAAAATGAAACACAAGGAAAGCAGATGATGTATAGCAGGACATGAATGCAGTAGTGAAACAGACTGCCCATTGTCTTGCCACAATGCCCGTACAAAGCCACACGTGAACACTGGCAGCCTTGATGGCAGAAGACATGTAGGTCTTAGACTCACGTGCAAAGTGGAAGCAAAGGAACTGAGAACTCAATTACATGATTCTTGAGTCCTGATCACAAGACAGAAGTCAAACTCCTTAACTCTCTTCTCAGACATAACAGTTAATGAGAGGTGTCCTTTAAATAATAATCAAGGAATCTGACCAACAGTGAAGAGTTGGGTTTTTTGACCACCTCCTGTTGGTTTCTACTTTTCTAAAAAATTGTGAATTGACACCTGAAGGAAAGTGGGGAAAAAAAGGAAGAAATAACCAGAAAGAGAGAGGGGATTGGTTTTTCTTTCAGTTACTTTGCTGCTGGTAAATGGTGAAGGTGTACGGTAATTTTAATCCAACATCCTCAGTTTAGGAGATGTTGTTTTAGAATCAACTTACTAATTGAAGAAAACAACACAATTTTCTTTCTTTCTCAGTAAGTATTCATTGAGCCTGAGGCAAGGAGACTGTGGTGTAAGGGAAGAGTGGCCAGAGAGGGAAAGGCACTCTTTGCCAGGCAGCAAGCTGAGGAATGAAGTTCTTCAAAAGTGTGATCACTTCAACTCCCACTTTACATGCAGACAGGAGAGAAAATATGAGTTTATCAATGTATATCCAAGATACTGTGGAAAGAATCTTCAGTATACAGCCCTTGACACAGGCCCCCACGTTTCTCTTGGAGCAGGATTCAGCTATGGATAGGACAAGAGGACATAGTGCTAAGCTGTGCCAAGAGAAGTTTACATGGACATTAGAAAGAATTCCATAACAGAAAGTGTGACTAGATACTGGGATGGGCTGCCCAGGAAGGTGATGGAGTCACCACCCCTGGAGGTCTTTAAGGTGTGACTGAACATGGCACTGAGTGCCACAATCTGGTCGACATGGTGGTGTTTGGTCAAAGACTGGACTTAATGATTTCAGAGGTCTTTTCCAACCCAATTGAGTCAGGGAGTCTGTGAATGAGAAAACAGTTTAAGATCCCTCGATACCTCCACAAACACCACTCCTGCTGCCTGCCGGAGCACAGGGCCAATCCCACCCCTGCTCCTGTCTCTTGAGAACTACACCAGGGAACACACGACCAGAGCCGAGGGCAGGAGCACGACGGCTGCCGCCCGGACACACCAGGCTCCTATGCTCAGACACCGGGGAGCACCCGTTCCATGGGCCGCTGCCCCCCAGAGCCGCCGGCGGGACGCGCGGCCGAGCAGCGCTGGGGCGGCGCAGCCCGGACGCCACTCTCGCGAGAGAGCGGCCCGCCTCGCCTGCGCCCCGCGCACAGCCGCACCTCTCGCGAGAGCGGGGCCCGCGGCCGGCATGGAGCGGCTGTTCGCGCTGGAGGTGCTGGTGGAGGCGCTGCGGCTGGCGGAGCCGGGCCCCGCGGAGCTCCCGGGCCCCGCGGAACACCCGGCCGTGGCGCTGCGCCTCTTGGACTTCCCCACCCTCGTGCTGCGCCCCGCCGCCGCAGCGCCGCCCCTGCGGCCGGGGCAGCCCTTCCCCTTCGGCCGCGGCAAGCGGTGCCTGTTCCGCTGGTGCCCGGACTCGCTTTTCGCCGCGCTCCGCCGCCGCCCGCTCCGCGCCCTGCTCCTGGCGCTGCCCGCCGGGCGCGCCCCGGGACCCCCGCGCCTCCTCGGCAGCAGCGCCGTGTCCTTGGCCGCCGCCGCCGAGCTGCTGCAGCGGCCCGGGGCGCCCTCCTCCTGCGGCCTGCGCGGCCGCTTCGTGCTGCGGGACACCGCGGGCCGCCCCGCCGGGGAACTGGTCCTGCGCTACCGCCTCGCCAGCCTGGAGGGCGGTGAGGTGCGCCCCGCCGCTCCCCCCACTGCCACTCCGCCTGCCACCGCCCCTGAACCGCGGGACCGGGAGGAGGAGGAGAAGGAAGAAGAGGAGAAGGAGGAGGAAGAGAAGGAAGAGGAGGAGGACAGTGAGCAGCTGGAAGGCAACGTCTTTTGCCCTCCGCTGCTCTATTACAGCCGTGAGCCGGCTGAGCCTCAGCGGCCGCCAGCAACAATGGGGCAATGGGAGCATGTCGAGCCCCAGCGACCGCAGAAGGACAAGGGCCACAGCCCCCCACGGCCCAGTGCTGGGCCCTCGCTGCTGCACCCCGCCAGCCCCTGCCAGCCCCAGAACGCCCTGGTGCAGCTGCCACTGCTCAGTGCCTTGCTGGCAGAGCTGTCGGTGCTCACCCGCAGCGCTGTGCCTGCTGCTGCTGCCCCCCCTCACCTTGCCTGGCTCTGCCAGGCCCCAGGGAGTGGAGACACGGCCTCACTGCCCCCCAGTCGCTCTGCTGCCCTCGGGCCTGCAGAGACACCTGTGGGGCCTGGCAGGAGCAGTGAAATCACGAGCCCTCCGTTCAAACAAGGCTGTCAAAAAGCCTCCTCCCCAGGGTCTTCCGGGGTTGGGAGAAGACCCAAGAAAGCTGTGCCCAAGGCACAGTCAGTCTGTGAAAGGAGCTGCAAAGCTAAGGAGAACAGACCTCCCAGAAAGAAACTGATGTATGGGCTGACGAATACACTGAGGCTACGGCTGCTGCAGACCAACCCTGATAAGCTGATAATTCATGAAAGGAGGGAGCAGTACAGAAAAAATCAAATGGAGATGCTGAAAGAGAGAAGCCCCTTACCCAAGAGAAAGTTGATCAGAAATACCGAAGAACAGCATGTGGTGTCTTGCAAGCATTGTAGCACAGGAGGTAGTTCAAAGCGGAATAATCAGTTGGATAAAATTGTTCAGACTTCATTAGAAAACAGTGCCCTCTCAGAGTCAGTTTCTGTGACAGGAGATACATCCCCTGGCCTGCAGAAACAGTCTACTGCAAGTCTATCCAGGAAGGATTCAATAACTACAGCCCCCTTACCGGAGGACATGCTCTTAAAATCTGCTCATGAGGAAAAGTATGTAAAAGCTCTACTCACAGCAGCATTCCCATCAAATGCTAATGTGAGAGGAAGTTACAATGATGCAACACACTTAATCCATCATAAAACCATGGAGCATGATCATGTCTCTGTTGTAAGTGGTCATAAACTAAGCCCCAGCAGGAGTGTTGAAAACAACTCTGAATTCATATATTCTGATGACTTTGTTACTAGTCCAGAGAACTCAGTTTGTTCAGAAGATTTCACCAATGCTGAGTGTACAGGCATAGACTCAAAAGTTTGTGACAGCAGTCCTGAACCTCTGTGGCTTGAAAGACCAAAGCAGGATAGGTCAGATACAGAGCAAGAATCCAGCAAGCCCAGAATTTCAAAGACAAGTGCAAGAGCTCAAAGTACTTCAGATCTTGTGTCAGTTCCTTCAGCTTCATCTCCAGTCCAGTCTTTGAGGAGAAACTGTGACTTTAAAACCAGCATGGGGACGAGTGCCGAGTCTACTGATTCACTTAACCTTGCTGAGATGGAGGCATCATTATTAGAAGAGCAGGAAGCCCAACAGATGAGTAAGGAAGAGAACAGGGGTGATCGAGATATTCAAGAAATGTCTACACTGAAAAGCAAACAGGTTGCATCTGATATGGATCTGAATACAGGAAAGTGGCAGACCTCTACAGGACAAAAGCAATCAGTAACTCAAGTTAGCTCTTACTTGCCATCTAACATGTCTGATCTTGAACTTAGTGTTCTGGAAGACAGTAGGTCAGACAAAGAAGATAATTTTCTGGAAAAACTACATGGTCCTAATCAGTACAAAGACATCAGTGAACTTGTAATAAACAAACTTCCAGGATACACAATGTAATTATACCTTTTCACTGGATTGAGATACAATATTTAAACTTTGTAAATCCTGTTACATTTAGTTGCACTATGTGCAAGTTAATTTAAAATTTTACCACGCACATTTATTACATCAGTGAATTTAGTTACGAGATTTTTTTTAATAAATTACTACTTGAATCTCTCAAATGGTGTCTACAGCCTGATTTCAGTGTTTTAACACTCCTAATACAAAGTAATCCAAACAGTACTGAAACAACTTACTGTTGAAGCAGAAGTGAAGACAGAAGCAGCAAAAGCAGCCAGTACCCACCAAAGTAGTCCAGGGTAGAAGTAATAACATGCTACCAGAACAGCCAAGCACAAAATTCATTCCTAACAAAAACAAAAAGGTTTTATTCCTCCTGAAAATTTCCAAGCTTCCTTTTCATTAGAAATAGTTACTTAGAACATACAGTCACAGCCAGTAGCATCACAGAATTTTATCAGCTTTCATCAGTATAATGATGTGTTTGTTTCCCTTTTCCATCACTAAATACAGTGACCAGAACTGAATGAGCCCTTTTAGAGTTTCTTAGGTTGAAGTGTCATTTAAGTCAGATTTTCACAATTTATTATTGAATAGTGTAAGAATTTTTGGTGATAGTAAATCACCATGGTGAAACAATCTGGGCAAGCTTTAAGAGGTGGATATAAGTTACTTGACCTTGAAGACTAAGGGTGTGCAAGGAGTAGGGAAGAGCATAGTAAATCTTAAACGCCTCACAACTCCCTAATTGCATTCTCTGACTCTAGGGAAAGAGGTGGGGTCAGCACCCACAGTCCAGAAACTTGGAACAAATGAGCATATTATGTCATGATGTAAAGATGTGGGGTAATGAGAAATTTGCCATGTCTCCTTTGCCATTAAGATGGTTGAACTGATGCTTGATTTTGATTTCAGGTTTGCTTTTAATGGCTTCCGCTTTGATCACTGAACTTAATGTCTTCTGTTTAACTATGGATGTCTTTCTAGAGTCTATGTGCTGATCCCAGATTTTAGAGATGTTTTTTGACTTGAATTTCTGCCTTACTTTTTAGTCTCATGTACCCCCCTTTCCCCCCTCTTTAAGTAGTTAATCTCCTATGTCAGCTTTACATTTCTAACTGTCTCATCAATCAGGACAGTTATCCTCAGGGTTAAATGACAGATTTATCCACTCCCCTTTTCTTTATAATTTAAAATCTGACTTTTTTCCACAACATTTTCATTTCTCACTGTAATTTTCCATGTACTTTATTGCAAGAGCCTGTGTTTACACTTTAACATCTTAGAGCAGCTTTTTCCTTTCTCTCCTACTATGTGTTTATTTTGTAGTAATTGCAGCACCTCTGCTATTTAAAGCATGAACATCTGTGAGGATTATTGGACTATCTAGTGTTGACTTCCTAAAAACCACTAGTAATATTTTTAATCTAAAGGTAAGCAGCTGAAATTACCTATATGCCAAAGGAATTTCTGGCCAGAGCAATTCCTAAATCTTATTTAGGGTGTCTTTCATCAGCTACAATTTTAGACCAAATATTTTTTGTTTTCCTTTTTCTTCCAATGTCATGGAGTTCTTTGATACACATGGATTCAGACTGTCATTTATATATTTATTGATGGAGTAATGTCTTGCACTTCTCATGAGCAAAACTGTCATTAAAATACAATGCTGACCAACCATTTTTACAGAGTGGCTATTATTAAATGAGTTGCTAATGCTACAAGGGCACAATTTGAAGAACATTATTTAAGAAAATTTTATTTCAAAAATAAAAGTTTATTTTCAAGAAGGTTGAAATTCAAGGGCAAATTTCCAGTCTTTTTTATATCCCCTATTCCATCTTCACTTTTCAATTTCCAGAAGCAAATATGGTAGGAGCAATATTTCTTTTGTTTAAATTATGAAACTAATTTCTTTTCAGCTAATTTTATTTGGAGTAACATTTCTAATGTTTACTGTGTAATAGCATTTATAATTTTATCAGGAGAATGATGAAAATGACAAATGCATACTAGGAAGACTATAGGAGACACTACATTAGAACAAAACTGCAGCATCATGCTTGCATGGCTTAGCTTGTTTTTTTCTTTTCAAATATATACTCCAGGAAGTGATTATTGCATGGAGAGGTTGGCAGGTAGTTTCTACCCCCAGTGATAATAGTCTTTTCAGATATTACTATCTTCTTGTGAGAGTAAATTAACTTAGCAAACAGCAATTCTTAGTCAACAAAAATGAGAAAGAACTTTATTATTGAAAACTCATAAACCAATATATTAGCAAGAAATAGCTGCTAATGACAAGAAGCTTCTATGTCAACACAACAGAACAAAACAGAGATATTTATTACCAATATAAAATACTTTACAAATGGCCGCAGCAAACTGCTTTTTGTACAATTCCTGTAATAATCTACACCTACATTACACTAACTAGGCAGTTTTGTCTTATAACTTGCAGCCTATACCCCAGTTATCAAGTAGATCAGAGGCTTAATAAGAGACATCTAATGGAGATATTACACCATTCTTTCATACAGGTATAATTTCTCAACTTTAAGGGCTGAATTGCATGAATAATGTTTGTGCAGGCGATATGCTGGGAGAAGCAAATAATAGTAGCATATACACTAGAATTCTTGCACAGCCGTCCCAGAAGTAAATAAATACCTAATACATAGTCTCATTGACTCATTACGTCGAAACATTTCCTTGCTGCATGCTATTAAACAGAAAACTACAGTTGCTTCAAATTTTATATTGTTGTAAACTTTACTACAGCAAAATTAAAAGGTGAGAAGTTATTACCTAAATTTATAGATCCTCTCTAAACAAAGCCACCTAACTTCTTACTTTAGACTTGTTACTTTAACAAGATTACTTTAAATCTCTATGATATTTTAGAAATAAGTTAGATGGGTGTTCAAAAACATAGTGTCATGGCTTAAGTTTAGAGTGGTTAAATCTGCCCAAATAAAATTGAATTTCATGTTTTACAACAAGACCCAAAACAATAAATAAACTCTAAGGTCTTAGATTAATTCAGATTTTATGACTGTTGCTATAACTGTTTTTTAAAAAGTTATTTCAGCATACTATTTACTAAAACAAATTTAGATAGCCACTACCACAGTAACTTATGATGCAATGGGAAGAGCAGGATACCAAATACTGATAGTTTCTGACACTCTTCCCCTTCTATTGTCATATTTTCCTGCCACTCAGTACTTCTTACAAGTCCTATTACTTGATGTCCAAGAACAGTGCTAAGAAATCCGAGCCAGGTAGGTTTCCTCCAATTAATTTTTTTATTCCTCAGCACTCTGATTAGATGGCACAGTTTCTGCTATGTGATTTCTTTGATAACAGCTTCTACCACCTATTTTACTACTTGTAATCCCTTAATCATTTTGGAAATCCTTTTCCTCAATTCTCTGAAATTCCATCCAGCCTTGGAACCAAACTTAATATAAAGTGCAATTGAACTTTCGACTTGTTCTTACTACTTTTATTTTTCTAGGCCCCAGTATTTTGTGATGCCTGGTATTGTAATAATTTTGTTTCTTTGTGTAAGTGCTGCTCAGAGTTAGATGCTAGTCATTATTTAGAAATCTTTATGTGCCGCGCTCCTCAGCCCCAAATGCCCTCTGATGTTGCGCTCGACCCCGGCTAGCTCGGCACCTGGGGTGAGGACGGGCAATGAGGCACCTCTCGCTGCTCCCTGATGGGGTTTGAGAGGTGTCCCCGTGGGTCCTGAATCACGCTAGCGACCCTCTGGCGGCGAAGAAAAGCCGGAACCAGCTTGGGTAAAAGTCTTCTTTAATCCAGAGCCAACGTGGCCAACGCAAAGAAGATACACTGACAAACGGGGATACACAAACGGGAAACCCCCCCAAGCTGGAACCCCGAGTGGGGTTTGACACAGACATTTATAGAGTTTAGGAGGAGAATGGGAGTGGAAATCAGGGAGGGAAAACCAATGGGAGACGGGGAAGGGAGTGGCTCCACAGTGGGGTGATTCCGCCTGGTCCAATGGGAAGGGGAAATAGGAGTGGCCCCAGGCCCTCGTCCAATCACTCGGTGCCCTGAGTGGAATCTTCTGGAGAGAGGGGAAGGAACACCGGGTGACGGACAAGGTACCTGGGAGGGGATAGGGGAATGACACAGCACTTCTTGGGTGGATTGACAGGTGCTGGCAAGGCGGGAAAGGAGGACCAGGCGGGAAAGCAGAACAAAAGAATGTACCAACATAGCAAATGGGGGGAAACAGGGACAAACCATTGGGGAAAATACAAAATTCTTAAAACCGTACATAAAATAAATAAAAACGCACCACCACATTTATGACTTTGCTTTCCTTTTCTCAGCATTTGTCACCAGCATTTACTTTACTACTTGCTTGTCTTTGATTATCTAAAAAGAAGTCAAATAATTTAATCCTGTATTTACACCTTTAAAAGATTTTGTTGACTTCTACATGCAGGACCTTCAGTGACTGTGTAACACCACCCATTCAGAGCTGTAAAATGACCACCCAGGACTGTGAACATTTGCCCATAGTTATCATTTGCCATGGCAGACATCAGGCTTCTCTACCTCTACCAAACCCTGCCTTTTAATCCTTTTCTAAAGTTTTAATTTCCAAATTAACTTTTCTTTCAATATGACTGAGGCCATCTCTGTGAGAACAGATGTTGGCTTTAATTTAACAGGCATTTAGTGCTAATGGCAATCACATCTGCTATAGCTAATGTTTGCTACCAGATAGCTGCTTGCATTTTCCATCCTCTCTTTCAGTCAGTATACTGCTGAATTTTAATTTCAGTTTTGTTCACATTGAGGTTCTTCCCTCCTGTTTAGCCTCTTGTAGGCATGCAGTTATGTTGAAGTCACCCAGACAAGCTGCAACTTCAACTGTCTTTTTCTTGTTTGGCATTGACATTCATCTGCATTAAACTGTTTTTGCTCTAGTTTGGCTTTTATGATTTCACTTGTCTGAATTTTATATGGCAATCATAATGTAAACCTCCCCTGACTTTACAGAATTGCTTGCATATTCCCTGAAGCATATTCTGTGTTCTCTGTTGTTTCCTAGAGGATAAATTTGAGTGTCTCATGCTGGCAAAAACAGTATTAATCTTCAATTCTGCAGAGACTTCTGAAAATGATTCGCTTACCAATTATTTAAAATAACATGGCTTGGTAGAGGAAGTGATTAAATAACATCTGAGATACATATTACTCCTAACTAAATGAACATTTAAAGATTGATTCAGGTATAGAGAATATAAAACCCCAAAGCTAAACAAACCCACCTTCCCTCCTGAACAACAACAAAAAAAACCCCCATAAAACTAAAATGTTAACTAAAACTATTTCAGATGTCTGTTGTATATTTTTATTCTAATCATAGACATTTTACAAACATTTCGGGTATTAGCCTGAAAATTTCCTTCATGCCTTCATGTTCTCTATGTGTCTACTAACAGAAGGTAGCAGTTTCTTAAAAGGAAGTGAAGGTATTTAAATTGTCAAATCCCCTGAAATTCCATGAGAATTAGTCACCTCAAATATGGTTGTGGAACGGAAATCCATGCAGAGGACTCTAACTGCATTATCGCTTGGAATGCAAAAATGTTTTTGAAAGAAGATAAGTCATGCTTCAACAAATATTTTCAGAGGCATTTGGAAAGTTTAGTGGTATCATGATTGAAAGAAACTCCCTTGGTGTCAAAAATATTCCAGCCCTTTTTCTCTGGTCTTTAACTGTTGGCAGATTCAGTATTTTTCCTGTCTCTTATGCTTATGTAAAGAATACTTAACCTTTGACTCCTCCCTAAATTTCCATGCCAACATGATATCCAGAACCTTATTTCGGGGACATCTTCCCCTGCTCTCCCATCATGCCTTTCATTTTGATGCCTTGCCTGTTCTAGTTTCTCATCATATATTTCATGCAATCTTTAGAATTAAACTTGCCCTACTTATCATTAAGAAAAACTCCTAAGAGTTCTCAGACACATGCATTGATTTGTTCTCATCTTTGATATCAAACTAAAGTTCTGACCATTGTCTGCTGGACTCTGCATGGTTTATTCCCTTCCTGCCTCTATGAACCTTTTTCCTTCTCTGTACTCACTTCTTTGTAACTTTATCTTCATTCATTTAAAAAAAGAAAATATGGAAATTGCTGTACATCTGTGTTTCCTTCCTTCCTTCACATCACTCCTGATCATTCTCTCTGTGGGTACCTGTATTGCCTAGAGTTCTTGTTCACAGGAACATGCCAGACAAAAGTTTAGATAGAAACCATCAGATCATGTCTGATCTTCTCTACATTGCATTCCTTAACATTTTGTATGCTTACTCCTGACAGCTGGTGTCAACACTAGGATAAGACTAAGGTAATGATCAAAATTAAATGGCATATGTAGGGAAACTCTTCAGGATGTATTGTCAAACTTGCTAACATCAAACACAGCATGAGGGAAGCTCTGATGTACCATGGCACACAGTTTTGATTTTCTTATCGATAATTCTAATAAAACTCAGCAATAGAATTCTGTATGTATGAAAATCTGTTTGTTAGAAGCCTTTTAATTGTTGCAGGTCTCATCTCCTGTTGCCTCTGCAGTGTTACTCTACAGCCCTCCAAACATTGTATGACTTTATTTATAAAGTGTATAGGCTTTCTTCAAAACAACCTTCAAAACAGCCTTCACAGGGTTTAATGAAAAGACAAGAACACAAATTCAAGGTACATTTCCTATATATCCATTTTTAGTAACAAAATATTGGAACACATTCACCATTATCAAAATCTTTTATCAACAAGGGATTTGGTTAATTTTCAATGAGAGCAGGAGATTTGCTAACCTGATGCTTCCCTGGTTCATCACTGTTATAACACCACTTTTTAATTGCATTATTTTTTCAAATTTTTAGCTCTTGATTAAATTCTGTTAATTTACACACATGCCATGTAAATTTAGCATGGTTTGATACAGTCAAGGTTTGCATCAAGGAAAGCACTAATTGCAACAGAGTCCTAACTGAAATTTGCTTTTTGTTTATCTAATACATTATATCAGCACAGTAGTCAGCCAAAGAAGCATCCCTTGTCAGCTGCTGATCACATTTATATGCCCAGAACAATGAGTCATGGCCAAACTTAAGTGTGTCAAGTTGGGGAGTAAGTTCCAGATGTTCCTCTGAAATTTTCTTTGCTTCTTTTGCAGTCTTAACATGGAACTGAATTTTTGTTTCCTCAGCCTCTATGGATTTCTAACAAAACGAAGGGAAGACAAAACTAATTTTCTAGGAAGTGTCCCTATCTTCTTAAACACACATCAACCCTAGACACAGGAAAGTTATTCAATGAATGTTTACAGAAACCATTCAAGAAATATTTCCAAGCACTTTCCCATTCCACTTAACATACCAAATAATTTGAGAACAGCGTCCTTCACTGTACTTATTACTTCTACTTCTGATCTCAATAGGAAGAACCATGAAGATACACATTTTGTTTTGGTTTAAGTTTAGCAATAGTGTAGATCGCAGCAGTCCTGGTTTTACTGGACCCATTTCACACAGGCCTGCCAACAGTTCTGCAACTGGAGTAAATACCAATATTATGGATCAGATGTACAGCAGAAAGCAGACTCAAGTTGTACTGATGCAATAGTAACAAGAGTTTGATCCCTGCACTCCAGGTCAAAGAAAGTATGTGTTTCTGGAACAGTTCCACAGGCCTTGCATCTTGGCCCATGAGACATTATTTTAATGACAGACAGTAAAAGGAAGGAGGAAACAAGTTTTATAGTGATGAGTCCCTCTTGGATGGAGCCATTTGCTTCTCCCTTGACTAACTTAAACATCTCAGCTGGCATCTCGGTTAGCTTCCTGATTGTACAAAGAAGAATTTGTCATTTAAGACAATCTGAATAAAAATTGCTAATATATCAGAAATTACATTTTGACTGTTCCTGCACAACACACCACAACTTGCTGATCTTTTTTTCTCTTCAGTCTGGGAGCTGCTCTGCTTAACAACAAGCAGTACACACAGAAACACACGTATCACCACATACCCTTTGATAACCCATTTTAAGACTACAGAGTTAAGCAAAAACAATCAAAGATGCAAAAAGGAAAGCCCTGCCACTCAAAGTTTAGAAATTGCTAGAAAGTCACCAGTGGTGACAGTGATTCCTTTTTCTTGTATCATCCCTGACAGCACTGGGGATTCCTTGATCTTTCTTTTTTCATCCCTGACAGCATTGGGGAATATCAGCAGGAGTTTCAGGAACATCTAGAGGTTAAGTGCAAAAAAACTGTCTCTTGAAGCAATTGTATCAGCCAGGAAACCTCCTGTCCCCACTCAAGGAAGTGGTCAGGAAATCCATCAATCACCACATCATCTATTGGTACACTATGTTTTTCAAAAACTGTCTTTGTGATTGTCCTCAGTTCATATATCTAAGAGAGCAGCTGGTTCTACCCTCAGTATCATGCTTGTTGCTTGTGAAGAGACCAAAATAATTTTGTCCATTTCTGCATGACAGCTCCCTCTTGCCATTTACTCAGAGCAGCCCTGATGTCTGCTCTTACAAGAATCTTTTGCAATCACTTTAACTTCACCTTCTTCATTATTCTACATATAGTCACAGAACCAGCTACAAGGAAAAAAGCCAAACTACCACTCCTTCATGTACATATCCAAACGGGAAAAGAGCTCCAAGGACACAGGCAGGCAGGGAAGCAGGGTCCAATCCATGCCTGTAACTTTACTAGTGATCATCCTGCCTTTCTGCCAAGGATAGGCCTGGAGCTCATGACACACACTTCTAAGCCCTGCACAGTGAGTGTATTTCTGGGCCCAAAAGTTCCAAATAAGAGTTCCAGAAGTATGAAGTGTATTGATGAGCATCCTCTCAGTGTGTATCCTTTCTTACTTTTCATAAACCTGCTATACTCAGATTTCCTTCATTTTTTTGTCCTGTTAACATTTACTCTAACTTCCCAGTTTTGGTATCCTATCCCTATCTTGTGGAAAGCATTTGCCTCAGGAAAGTTGTTACTTATATTACACATACTGATATGATGAAACAGTGTGACTTGATTTACACCCTGATTGGATTATAATTTTTACAATATCTGAAATTTTGATTTTTTTAATAAGGACCTCCTAGTTTATTGAAGTTAAAAAACTGTATGGGTCTTGTGGAAATTTATTACTTTACATTTATTACTTTACATTAATACTGAAGTGATTTTTTTTTACATTATTTAAACACTAAGATATGCGTATTAAACATTTGCAAAGTACGTATAGTAATTGTCCCAGTAACATTAGCACAAACATCATCTGCTGCAATCCAGCACAAAATATGTGGACATAACTATTAGGAACCATCTGGTGACCTGGCACTTGCTGGTATAGGAATGAAATTTTAATTAAGTTTTATTATCAGAAAGTGTAAGTGACAGCTCCCACTTGAAGCCTCAGAGCCAGTAAACTGTCCACATAAAGAGAAGGATGTCACCTAGTTAATGGGTTGGATCACACTGCTTGATTACATACTTTGTAAGTAATGTGCTCCTTCCCTGTGTTCTTGGGCATAAATTGCTTGTGCCGACAGAATTTTAAGACAAATTAACCATATGGCAGGTAAATTGGGAATCACAATGCAATTTACTGAAAACAAGGCAATACAATAGATGAGTCACTCATTCCCCAGGTTTGGCATGGCAGGATTGCATCTTGTGCAAGATAAAAGCCCAAAGGAAAGAATGTATTGTAACAATAAGACTATTCCAGCTACCACTGCACCTGCATTTGGATTTACCTGGACCTGTGAAACAAAACTTAGAAGTGTAAGAAAACTTCTCTCCTGCCCCAGCACTCACCTTACTATCCGACAGTGATTCATTCAGATGTTGGTCTTCAGGGTCCCAAAATAGCAGCCCATCAGCACCAGATGAACAAGCCATAAATTTCCTGTCTTCTCTCAGCCATTGGTAACTATTACTGATATCTTTAACATTTAGTATATAACACTAAGGGTCTATCAAAAAAAATGTCACCTCATCCAAAAATGGTTCATCTTTTCTATATTACAGTTGAATTATAATTCTAGTTCCACTAAAGGCATTGGCTCTGCAGGTACTGACCCATGAAAGTTATTAAAGATCTCAATTTTTCAGTCAATAAACCAATTTGTGATTCAATCACAAGCACCTGGAGAAGGTCTGTTCTGCTTCTACCATCTCCAGTTGTCTAAACCATAATCAGAATTTGCAAATAAGAAAATTAAATCTGATTGTGACCCTTTGCACTTTAGGCTAATCCAAGAAAATTCCACAGATCCACACTGCTGAAGAGTTGCAGTTTCAAACTTTGGAGAATTTCTCCACTGTACTTCCATAAATATGCAGATACACTTGACTTTACAACATTAACCTTGAAGTGTCCATCAACTCAAGAAGTAGAGGATTTCTCTACATTCAGTTTTAAAGCTTCAACAATTCTCTTATCAAAAGTGACTGCACAGACAGAAATCACTGCCATCCTCTGCACAACCAAACAATCACAGTTTTTAGATTAAGCTTTATTGCACAAATATAATGTTGGTTAGTGTTTATATTTATGCATATGGGGCATTTTATGTTAAATAATCAATTTTTCACTCATAAAATGATTTTAGGCCCTATGTTTAGTAAGGCAGCAAGCTTTGTACAAACAAACTGCTGTCAATGCTGAAAAACCCTAACATAAATTGACTCTACTCCTGAATTCAAGCAAACATTAGTAGCATAATCCTTTTCTCAGAGTAAGCTCTGCTTGGAAACTAAATAGCCAAAGTGTTCCCAAGGGCAGCAATTAGTATTTTAGCCAGTGGATTCATTTGAGGAGACTTGTAAATTTAATATTTTCTCCAGTAGTCAATCCATCACAGTCACTAATATGCTGGCAGTCTTGCTACTGATAATTTTGCCAATGCATTATAAGCCCTCATTTATTGGCCTTAAATTTTAATTCAATGAATTCTACATGTGAACTCTTCTCAGACAGTGATGCTTTGTGCTAATGCATTCATAGATGGGCCATTTGGGAGCATAACAACACTGAATTCAGTACACTTGGCAGGACATCACTGGAAAGCCAAGATATTTCTCACCTGAGATTCTTTATCTCTTACTTCCCTAATACCTGTGCCTCTAAACTAAAACATAATTAGATCTACCCGTTCTGGGCTTCATTTTATGGATTAGAGGAAAGCACAGGGGAGAGGTCTGAGTGAAAACTCAGGCTCCCTATATATTCAGTCAGCTTTTAGACATGAATATGGAAGTGCTGAATTCAGCTGTGACATGGAACTATAGCAAATAATGCTTGAAAAAATCAAGAATTCATGTAGCCCATTCCCTTGCCCTAAGGCAAAAATCAGCTTGTGACTATATCACTGCTGATAGATTTTTGTGTAGCTCTTTTTTAGAAAAAAAAAAAAAAAAAGAAAAATTAGTAAGAGATTATGCATCTTCTGCTTAATTATCCTGAATGTTAAAAGGTTTTCCCAGGGTCAAACCTCAGTGTCCTCTGATACAATTTAAGTCCACAAATAAAATTATTTTCCCTCTTAAATGTCAAAGAGAGCCATTTTCCCCCTTCCTCTTAAGAGAGCTTTCTGCATACTTAGGACTTGTCTCTCCTCTTGTTTTTTCTCTGGACGTAGCAACCACAGCTCTTTCAGCCTGCCCTCACAGGCCACTGGTTGTTCTTGTTGCTTTCCAATAAGCACCATACATATTTTCCTTGGGATACAGTATCCTAAGCTGTACACTGACACTCCAGTGGCAGTTTCTCTAGGACCTCGGACCTTGCACACCTTTCAGTCTCCCTGTTTAGTATTACCTGCAAGTATAATACCCATGCTTCCTCTTCTATCAATAATTTCTAATAAAAAGATTGAGTATGCCCAGAGTCATAATAGACCCTTACAATGCCTCACTACTGCTTACCACCATTTGATCAGTGACCCATGGAGAACTATGCACAAAGAACACAAAACCAGCCACATGAGAAATTTCACATCCACAGCATGTTTCCCCAACTTATCTGCAGGAATGTGAGAGCATTTAATGTCAGGGTTTGTGACATCTGTTGATTCTGCCCAACAAAACAGACTGTCTATATCATCATAGAAAAAAATAGATTAATCTGATATAATTTCTTCTTGACAAATACATGCTTGCGCCCCGCGGGGCTCTCTGTCGTGGAGGCCCCAGCGAGGACACGATGGTAATAACAAGGCTTGCACCACGGCAGGTTGACTCTCAGGCTCTGCTTTATTCACTGAGGGTGGGTGTCAGGGAGGATCTGTGACCCGACCACACAGCAAGGGAGCAGGCTCCGAGAGCCCCGAACAAGGGGCGGGGTAGGACTTATATCAGGTAGCAAGTAGGAGGGACAGGGTACAAAGGGTCCAATAGGAATAGGGCTAGGAGGAGGAGTTGGGATGAGATAATAGGGGTACAACAAATGAGAATAAGGGAAGGGGGCGGTAACCGGGGAAGAACCAATTGCAGACAAAGAACTTAAGAACATTCTAGAACTAAGGGCAAGTACAAAAGTGATTGACATAAAGGTGGGCATAACTGATGGTTACATAACATGAGGGGAATGGTAGGTTTGATGGGCAGCTTGGAGGCGGGAATCTATACAACAGCCTTCTCCCAAGGCATATTCGGGGGAGCTTTTCCCAAGTCCCCTACCACATCTCCCCCTTCTTTGTTAATTAAATAAACATTCCCTAAAGTTTTAACTAACATCTTCTTAAAAATCGCTAAAGCAATGAAAATAATAAGAATAATAACTAAAATCCATAAAAGTCCTCTAAGGATCGAGGCTGCCCATCCCGGGACGCCCCATTCAGAAAGCAACTTGGTGGCAGGGTCCACAGCCGAAGTCTCCGTTTGTAGGTGCTAGACTTGCGTCTGGATACGCTGGATGCTGGCTTGAATAGATTTGCTTCTTGATGTCAAATTGAAGCAGCACAGTCCTTCAAAGTCCTCGCAGCTGTGGCCATGGGCTAATAGCAAAAAATCTATCGCCGCCCGATTTTGGAGGGTGGCTTGCCTGGTGGTCTGTTCGTCCGCCAAGAGATCGGAGAGGGCGGCGGACGATGCGTTGGCATGCTTCGCTATCCAGCACTCCAGGTGAGAAAGCTCACCGAGGGCTTTAGCAACCGCATACCACGGTAGAAAGATGGAAGCGGCAACCCTCTTTGTTTTTCCCCAATTATAAATTTTGTCATCGCAATTTTGGTCGAATTGGTCATAGGATCTTTTTTGTCTGGCCAATTGTCTCTCTTTCTTCCAATCCATAATTTGGGTTTTATTTGGAGTGAGGGTAGTAAGCCTGCCAAGGCTACACGGTCCTCCTTGGAGCCGAGATGGGATGCCTGACCATACTCTGTCCCCACAGACAAGAAACATCCCCCGGGGCAACGACTTGGGACGAATGGAGGAAGCAGAAATTATCGGACTTGTATAGTTACACCAATTAGCCGAATTGTATTTTTTGTTCAATGGTGTAACATCTTTTCTGTATGTGTTTTTTGCCAAGTCAATCCCATGCCAATTCTGACTTGGCCTCTTAAAATAAAACTTTACGCAATAGGTGGCAGGAGAGGACCCCAACAGATCCAATTCTTGGGGCTCCTCTTTCGAATTTGGTAATATTTTCATCCACGCATCCCAAGTGTCGACCGGGTTAGGTCTCCTGCCCGTGGTTCGGAGCAGGTCAGAGTTGGAAACTGGCCAATCGTCGGCTACCAGAGGGACCCCCACCAGGCATGTGGACAACGGGTTGTCCACATTGCCCATGGCCAAGCAGAAGTTCTCTTGTTGCAAGGACTTTGCCAGCGTTACCCAGACGTTTTCCTTCGGCTGTGGCACAATCCAGCCGTCCGCCGCCTGCAGCCACATGATGGTAAGGAGCGTGAGGCTTGCGGCCAGCCGGATACGTCGGGGCGTCCACTCTTGTGAGTTATCGGTGGTTGTTCTTTTGGCAGTCATCTCGTGAGGCTCGCTGTAACAAAAACATTTGATATAAAACCTATATTATGATTCTCCCCCAGCTCCCCCTTTTCTTGTTAGAAAATATTAAAATGAATTGTGGGGTGGGCAATCAGGAGCGAATGGGTCAGGACGACGGGTAAGGTAAGTGGGTAAGGGGAAGGGAACAGGAGGGGATGGGGTTTGTGGGCAGTCATTGATCGGTGGGGGAAGGTAACGTCTGGTAAGTAGTGTCTTTAGTACAATGTTGGGTGTCCGTTGTGACGTCTTCCTTTTTCGTCGGCGCCAAGCGACTGCGGAGTCCGGTGACAATGAGGCAGGCGTTGTTGTAGTTCTTGTGGGAGGATCGACGATGGTGTTGTCTTCTAAAAACGGCTTGATGTATTTCCCCGGGACCCATTTCGGACCTTGGCCTGTTGAAACACAAGCGTACCCTCTCCCCCAAGTGATGAGAGGGTACGGGCCGCTGATCTGCTTAGTCTCGGGGTCCCGGATGAGCACTGGAGGCCGCTCTTTTAAGTGTGCCCGCGTATTGTTAAAAAAGTGCCTAAGCACAGGAGGGTCTGGCTCTTTTTCAGAGCAGTTGAGGAAATTTAATACATAAAGTGCTTTGCAGACCCTTTCCACAGGGGTCATCACTAGAGCGGCATCATGTTGTTGCTCGATGAGTTTTTTAAGTTCTTTGTGGGTTCTCTCCACAATTGCCTGTCCTGTTGGATTATGAGGGATGCCGGTGGTGTGGGCAATCCCCCATTGTTGTAAAAATTGGTTGAACCGGGCTGATGTAAAGCCTGGTCCATTGTCCGTCTTGATGGCCTTAGGCACCCCGAGGGTGGAAAAGGCCATGAAGAGGTGCTTAATAACATCTCTGGTCTTCTCTCCAGTGTGGAGAGAGGCAAAGATGGCGCCTGAGAAGGTGTCGACGGACACATGTATGTATTTAAGTCTTCCGAAAGGATGGTAGTGGGTAACATCCGTCTGCCACAGCTCCAATGCTCCCAGGCCTCGGGGGTTGACCCCAGTAGGTAACGGTGGCAAAGCGAAGGCCTGGCAGCTTGGGCATGTGGCGACGATGGATTTGGCCTGAGACAGAGATAGTTTGAATTGGCGAGTGAGCGCGGGCGCATTTTGGTGGAAAAATGTGTGGCTCAGCCTCGCTTGTGCAAAAGTGTCGGGCAGGTTCGTGGAAAGTGCCGGTGCATTGAAGTTTGCGGGCATAGCGAGTTGGTCCACTCTCCAGTTGCCCTCGGCTACTGGGCCAGGCAGGTCTGTGTGAGCTCGGACATGCATTATGTGGAACAGTTGCTCCCGGTGGGAGATAAGCCAAATAAGATCCGAGAGCAGCTGAAACAATTTCTCGTTTTTGACTTCTTTGAGCAAGGCATGTTCAGCCCGCTCTGCTATCCCGGCGACATAAGCCGAATCTGTCACCAAATTAAATGGTTGTTGAAATTTTTTGAATGCTCTCACGACCGCAGCAAGTTCTGCGATCTGGGGGGAACCCTCAACTATCTGGATGTCAGACTCCCACTTCTGACTATCCGGGTCCTTCCAAGTGATCACCGACTTGTGGGATCTTCCCGACCCGTCGGTGAACACCGTGAGAGCACCTTTAATTGGTATTTTACTTTTGAATGATTTTGGAGCCAGATATAGAGTGTCCTTGAACAATTTATGTTTAGGGTAATGGATCGAGATATGGCCAGGATAGCTGTCAATTGAAATTTGCAGATTTTCATTTGTTTGGAGTAAAGATTCCAATTGTTCCAGATTGAGAGGTAAGTAAATGCACGCCGGGTCACACCCTGCGAGGGTCCGGAGACGATGCCGTGCCTTGATGATGAGTTTTGCCATAAATTCTGCGGGAGTAGAGATCGTTTTGGAGGGTTGGTGCGGAAGGAACAACCACTCGATGATAAGGAGTGGGTCCTTCCGCCCAGCGTCCCACTGGAACAGCAAGCCATGGAAGTTAGGACACTTACCCAGGATGGCAAGGTCCAGGGGAAGCGACCGATCGACCCGATGAGCCTGGCGGGACCTGATGGCATCTGCGACTCTCTCCAGGGCTCCTTTAGCGGCAGGTGTCAGCTCGCGCGGAGAAGCCAGGTCACCGTCTCCTCGCAGGAGGTCGAAGAGGGGCGCCAGCTCCTCCGTGGTGAGTCCCAGGAGAGGTCGGATCCAGGTGATGGTGCCGCAGATCTGTTGCAGGTCCCGCAGTGTCTTCGGCTGGTCCTTGATGGTGACGGACTGGGGTACGATGGTCCTTCCCGTGATAACGAATCCGAGGTACTTCCATGGGGCCGTCAGCTGAATTTTCTCCTCTGCGATCTCAAATCCCGCAGATCTAATGGCTTTCATAGTCTTTGTCAAAACAGCCTTTAAATATGTAGATGTTTCTGCACAGATAAGCACGTCATCCATGTAGTGTAGGATGACGGCCTCCGGGAACAGTTTCCGAACAGGGGATAAGACCTGCGCTACAAACGTCTGGCACAACACCGGGGAATTTTTCATTCCCTGGGGCAAAGTGGTCCACTGGTAGCGTTTGTAAGGCTCCGCCCGATTGATGGAGGGGATGGAGAAGGCGAACCTGGGAGCATCCCTGGGATACAGTGGGATGTTAAAAAAGCAGTCCTTGATATCGATGACTGCGAGCTGCCAATCCCGGGGAAGCATGGAAGGGGAGGGAAGGCCAGGTTGGAGTGGGCCCATATTCTCGATGACTTCGTTGACCCTGCGTAGGTCTTGGAGCAGGCGCCACCTGTCCTTGCCAGGTTTTTTTATGACAAAGACAGGTGTGTTCCAGGGGCTGGTGGAAGGTATTAAATGTCCCTGGCGCACCTGCTCCTCTACTAAGTTGTTGAGCGCTATTAGTTTTTCTTCTGGAAGGGGCCACTGGTCCACCCACACCGGGTCATCGGTTTTCCAATTCAGCGGCGGGGAGGTGCGCTCCGCAGTGGCCCACACTAAAAATCCCACGCAGGACAAGGAATGTCTAGGCGGGCACCCCACTGGGACAAAACATCCCTTCCCAACAACATAATATTCGATGAGACGACAAAGGGTCTCACTGTGGCTATCTGTCCCTCCGGGCCCTCCACGCTTACCAGATGTCGACTCCGAAGGGAATTGACAGCTCCTCCCACTCCAGAGATAGTGCCGCAAGGGGACACCAACTCCCAGTCGCGAGGCCACTCTGCCTTGGGAATTATGGTGACATCTGCTCCGGTGTCTGCCATCAGTTTGAGCGAGATGGACTTCCCCTGTTGAGAGATGGTAGTGTCAATTAAAGGTCTTTCTCGGCACACATTTTTAGTGAGGAAGACATATTTGTCCCCCCCACTCTGGTCCTGATTGAGTTCGTCGGCTGCGCTGTCCAAGATGTACATTAGGGCGAAAGGAGCTCCCTTGTCCAGTGTGTATGGTGGACTATGACACACGACAGAGACCGTCACCTCGAACCCTGGTGGAAAGCACACCACTTCCGGATAGATGTCAAGTTCCAGGGGTGTGTGCCTGCTGTCGCCCACTATAAGGACAGTGGTGTCATGGCCGGAGTAAGGGGGCTCCAGGAACCCCGCGGAGACGTGAACCAGGTCCTCATCTCTGAAGGTGACGTTGGCTGAGCTGGAGAGGACCCGGCGGCGGCCAGCATCTAAATTGTTTGTCCTTCGGAAGAGGCGGAGTCCATCCTCTGGGCTCCGCCAATCCGCCGAAACTGGCCGCTGGGCCACTGGTCCTCCCGGATGGTAGGGAGGCCAGGGCACCGTGAGGGGCCACTTGGTATCCTCGCACGGCCCCTCCTCACGCTCCACGACCCGTTTCCCGACGGTGGATAGGGCTGTGTCGGGGGGTTCCTGGGAGGTGGTCTTGGGGAGGGAGCATACTGGTGGTAAAAACGGTCGGGGGGCCAGTGGGGACAGTTGGCTTGAATGTGCCCCATCTGACCGCACCCGAAACACCGCATAGTGTTCATCGTGAGCATCGCCTCCCCCACTCCCTTACTCACGGCCAGGGCGACAGTGGTCTCAGTTGATGTTGCTTTGGCGCAGGCTTCCACCACTTTAGCGATGGTCGGCTCGGGGTCCTGAGGTAACGTGCGCAGGATTTTCTTCGTCTCCTCGGCCGCGTTGGTGAAGGCCATCTTGCGCAGGAGCTCCTCTCTCACAGCCGGGTTGTCAATCTGTCTATCAATCGCCTCCCGCAGTCGGTCGACGAACTTAATGAAGGACTCGTCCGGTTTTTGAAGGATATTCGAGAAGCTTTGGAGGGGTTTCCCCCCATCTGGTATTTTTTGGAGAGCGATCCGAGCGGCCTCTCTGATGTCATTGAGAAGGTCCAGCGGCAGCAAAATCTGGTCCTCTGGCCGGCTCAGATCGCCCTCCCCCGCCAAAGCGTCAAGTCCTTCCTCCCCCTCTCCTAGTGTGGCTGCCAAGCTATATTTTTTGAGGAGAGGTTTTAGTAATTTTTTCCATTGGACCTCCCACAATAGAAGTTCGGTAGGTGTAAGCAATGATTTAGCAACGTACCGGAGGTCGTGGGGAACAAGCGTATGTCCAGAGAATGTTAGGTCCAACACATTCTTAAAGAATGGAGAGTCTCTCCCATAATCTTTTGCTGCCTTACAGAGCTCTTTAATCTCAACGTAAGGCAGCTGTTCCCACTGTGGCCTTCCCCCTCTACCCCGAGTCACGGGTGCCGCAAAGAGTTCCAGGTCTTTGGCGAACTCTACGTCCCCCTCTTCGATCGCCTTTTCTCTTATCCGGGCCCACCCTTTTCCCAGTCGATGTACGGGCCGGGGGCTATCGCTGTCCTCATCCTCCTCGGAGGATGAGGCAGGACGGGCTAGGGCCCTGAGCCTCTCCCTGACCGAGGGGCTCCGGTGACGGGAAGCCCGGCAGGCCAAGATGGCCTGCTTCCGGTCAGGCCGACTTCTGGTTCTGGTGGCGTGGGAACCGGGAGTGGCTGGAGAGGGGGAGGGGCGTCCGGGCCCACCCACCGAGGCGTGGCCCTCCCCCCCGGGGGTCCCACCCACTGGGGCGGGGTCATTGGGTGGGCAGGTCCCTCCCACCGGGGGTGTGGTCTCAGGGGCCAGGGGGGTGGATCCCGACCCTGGGGCGATCAACGCTGGAGGAGGAGGGGGATGGCTCGACGCAGGGGCGGCACCCGACGAACGAGGTGGTGGAGGTGGGGGTGGCTGAGTGGTGGCGGGAACAGGATTTTCTGGGAGGCCATTTTGTGTCTCGTCCGGAGGCGGCTCGGCCGTGCGGCCGGCGCCATTTTGATTCTCTTGTCCCTTATGGGGACATGATTTTCCTACAGAACAAAAGGAGTTTGAGCAGGGAGAACTGGGGAGCGGGACACGGGACTCGGAATGGCCCATACTGGGATGGCCAGTCCCAGCATGAGAGAGGGACAGGGTGGACTGGGGAACAGCAGGGAGTTGGCAGCAGCCCTGTGCCTCAGTGCGGCAGGGTCTGTTGCCCAATCCATCCTTAGGGGAAGCGGGAGTAGGAACGGGGGAATCGGATGAGGGGTAGGAGAACTGGGGCCCAAACATTCCCGTTTTTTACTAAACAAAGTAAAAATAGAATGGAAAAGAGGAAAGAAATGTCCCACCCGAAAGTTCCCCTTTACTTGTAAGTCGTATAACAACCTCCCAACTCTACCCCAGAACTGAACAGAATTAAAATCCTCCCTGTGTGTATCAGGGAGGTGATCGAAAATGAAATTAACAAAAGATTTCAACTGCCCCTTCTTAAAAGAAACGTTCCCCAACACAAGGGAAGCCTTAACTTGGGAATAAAAATCCTGCCGGATTGGGGAGAGGCGGTTTCCCATGTCCCCAACTAACAGAAGCCCCAGGAAGCTAAGGAGAAAAGAAAAGAGAAGAGGCTGGGTCGGTGCCCACAGAGGGGGGGCAAAATACTCACACAACCAAATGGACCGCAGCCGAAAGAAAAGGTGCCTCGCTGGGGTGGTGCAGGCGCTGCGGGTCTCAACAGCTTGGGCGCTCCACCGGAGCGGCGATTTCCAAGGGGATGAGGTGTCCGCAGCCTACAAAGCGAGCGATCTCCTAAAACGAAGCGCGCACGCCAGTGGACCAGCTCCCGAACGGCGCTTGCAATCCAACAAAGAGCGGGTCACGGATCCAGTCTCTTCGTGGAGACGCTCCCGTTTGACACCCAGGTGGTGTCAACGTGTTCGGGCGCCAGTTGTGCCCCGCGGGGCTCTCTGTCGTGGAGGCCCCAGCGAGGACACGATGGTAATAACAAGGCTTGCACCACGGCAGGTTGACTCTCAGGCTCTGCTTTATTCACTGAGGGTGGGTGTCAGGGAGGATCTGTGACCCGACCACACAGCAAGGGAGCAGGCTCCGAGAGCCCCGAACAAGGGGCGGGGTAGGACTTATATCAGGTAGCAAGTAGGAGGGACAGGGTACAAAGGGTCCAATAGGAATAGGGCTAGGAGGAGGAGTTGGGATGAGATAATAGGGGTACAACAAATGAGAATAAGGGAAGGGGGCGGTAACCGGGGAAGAACCAATTGCAGACAAAGCACTTAAGAACATTCTAGAACTAAGGGCAAGTACAAAAGTGATTGACATAAAGGTGGGCATAACTGATGGTTACATAACATGAGGGGAGTGGTAGGTTTGATGGGCAGCTTGGAGGCGGGAACCTATACAACAGCCTCCTCCCAAGGCATGTTCGGGGGAGCTTTTCCCAAGTCCCCTACCACACATGCTGGCTATTATTCCTGTCCATGTCAACTTTCAAGCACTAATACAATGTTTATGTGATTGCAGATTTTGAAAGGAAAACAGGTAACATGCAGGTAATTGGTAGTAGGGACATACTGTCCAGAAAAGCAAATTATGACTAACGGAACAAAATATACCTCAGTGGCTTATGTCTATAAGCAATCAAAACTCTAATAAAACTAAGTGCAGTTAAATGAAAACAAAAAAAACAACAAAAAAAAAAAAAAAAAAAACCACCAAAAAAAAAAAAACCAACCTTTAAGTGAGACTAAAGGCATCCTTTATGTTTGTTACTCATCTTCAGTCATTGTTAAGGTAGACTCACCAGAACACACAAAAACTTAATAATGATAGCATTAAACCATAGCACCCCTTCAACTCCCTGAAGAACTTTGCCTTAACAGGATTAACTTAACTGCTATCAAACTAACAAGACTCATGAACTAACAAGCAGTTCAAGAGGCTCTAAAGAGAAGTAAATAAAGTTGCATTTCTACTAAATAGAAAATCTATTTCTATGCAGGCTTGAAATTACTTCCAGTAAAGATTTCTTACCATCTATGTTTAGGAAGAAATTTCCTTCCAGGTGTAATCAGGAAGAGCATCAAGCACCAGCTCTTTCTGGCAACATAGGAAATCATATCAGAAAGGAAATCAAATGCTTATGGTGACATAGTACCTGGGCTATGTCAAAAATAAGAAACTAATCAGACCCAGAGCCTGTGTCCTAGTATATGTACAGCCATGCTGTTTAATACCTTACGGCTCACCAGCTGGGCTTCAGTTGCACCCAGCAGCTCTATCCCACATGTGCAGGCTTGGGCTGGGGGACAGCATGGGCTGGGGCCAGCTCCCAGGAAACAGACCACAGAAGACTGTCTCTGCCTAGAAGAAAAAGAATGTGAAGATGTTGAAATGATTGAGACTCTTCCACTTGACAATGGGCTGGAAGATAAACACAGCCTGCTGTATTTACTATTATATATGTAGCCTTGGAGACCAGACTGGAAACAGAAAAGGTTTCCCAAAATGGTGTAAAGCACCCTACTGAGAATCTGGGACAAGCTCAGAGAATGTATCTACCCAGTCCCTCAGTGCCATCTCAATGCTGTATTTTTGGTTTAGCTGGAAGTAACTTGCTCTCTGCTCACCACACCAAAAGGCCAGGCTAGGCATCCAATGATTCATATAGAAAGGGCAGGGAAAAGGACCCAAATCCCTACAGGCCTTGCCCACAGATCCTAGTTTATGCCTGTGTACAGCAGTATACCTCCCTTTTTTTTCCTTTCAAGAACTGCGTTTTCCTGTTATGGCAGGTTCCAGTCCACAATCTGGGAGAGATTGATATAAGCCTGTTTTCCCTATGGAAGGGCATAATCTCAAATATATCTTTTCTCCCCAAAGGACAAGGCCCTTCCAAATCCCAGCTTTCATGATAGAGAGTCTTGAATGTATCTGGAAGGGCAGACATTGCAGCTCTTCACATGAATTTCAAAAATTAAGCAAAAATGTTCATGCTTACAAATCCACCGTCTCCACTCTTTACCTCTTTTTGGATCCGAGACCTCCACAATTCCTCTTCATCCAATCCAGTATAATCAATTCACTTAATTATTGAATTGAACTTCCCTCCACTATTTATTTTCACTTGTGTATCCCTTGATTACCTTTTACTCTCTTACCAACATTTAAGCATTCTTTTCAAAACTGTACAAGCTCTTTCACAGCTGGACTCAGATTATATTTTTCCCAAATAAAAAGCTGCAACATCCTTCTTTAATTTTTAAAACTGTTTGGATTCAAGACACCACTGTGTCACACACTTCACGCAAAAGACAGATAGCTTTGAAGAACTTTTGAGTTTTCCATTCATTCATTTTGACCATTCGGTTGGTATTTTCATGCCTAGAAAATAATTCTTAAGGACAGCATTTTCAATTTATTGTTATCAGAATAACTACTGTGTATTAAGCATCAGTGTGAATAAAGTAAAAAGTTAGGTTTTATGTCTCAGCAAACACTGGTGGAATCTATACAACTAAAATAAGATTCTTTAGAGTGCAAGAGGAGAGTATTCCAAGATTTTTTAAAATAACAAACATTTGAACAATAGCATTATTAAGAAAACATATGACAAACAACAGATGGACTGACATTTGCATTTCAGTAAAGAAAGAGAGATTTAAAAGTTAGGAACTTTAAAACCAGCAGCAGAATTTGCAAAGCTAGAACAAAGCTATACAGCATGCCTTCCTTCATTGCTTATGCATGACTCCAGCTTTAGTGGGCTTAATAAATAATTCTGAGCCTTGCATTCATAGTGAATTTTTTAAAATCTCTGTCAGATACTTCTGTATTTAGAATAAATTTTGCTTTAAACATACAAAATGTAGCCTTTAAATACATACTTAAACACTTAATGATTGGAATAGGAACTGCAATTTTTAACTTTCAATGTGCCCCACAACAATTTCAGTCCATTCCTGCTTCACAAGGGAAAAAGACAACACCACCTGTAAATGTATTTTCCATTTTGTGATTCAGGATGAGTTCACTGTTCATAGATAAATCCATAGATGTGATACAAGAGCTTCTCATGTTTATTCCTAATACTTTCTCTATAGAAAGCTATTCCATAGTGAGTGGGTTAGCACAGAATGCATTTGTGTGATATGCTCTTTTTTCTACGGCATATAATAAGAAATTAGCTTTTGACTCTAAACTTTGTTTCTGTTCTCAAAAGAATAAAGTACAATGAGCCAAATCTGAAGCAGATTTGCTCAGTTGGTTTGGGATTTCAGTAACTATTGCTTTAAGCATGGATATAGAGCTTATAATACAGCTCCCATTACATTATTCAGGCTTGAATCTACTATAGAAAAAGTGAATTTTTAACTTGTAAACAAAAGATTAAAAAATTCTTTACTAAGTCAGATTTTTCCAGCTCTTGGACTGGAGGCTTCTTGGCAACAAGAGGTTTGCCTTCTGTGCTACTCTCCCTTAGGCAAAAAGAGAGGGTTGCCTGCTTTTACAGAGTGAAGATAGAGTCATTTGATGTTGACTCTTAGCTGGAATCCATCAGATTTAACAACAGAAGCAACTTTGAATTCCAGGAGCAAATCCTTCATGCAAGCAAGGAGGTGGGGAGATGCAGATTGGCAAAATATGGAGAATCTGCCATCTCACTAATGCATTTAATAGGCATATTTTTGAGTCAGCTATTCTTAGATTAATTTCCTTTGGATGCACAACATTTAAAGGTGTCAGCCCTCAGAGCATACAAATTCAAGAGTAAGAAACTATAAATTATGGAACAGATTTCCCTTCAACAGAGGACAAACTAGAGAAGTTACCACAGAGCCAGAGCACAATAAAGCTTGTCTTTCAAAGATAAGCTGAAAAGACCTTTCCACTGGGAACTAACCACTTAGTTAAATAATGATAAGCCAAGTTTTAAAAGCTGTTTTTGCTAGGACTTTATAAAGTAGGCTGTACTGGGTGTAACTAAAGGTTCAGTAAAAACCCTAAGAAAAGGTCACATGTACAATAGCCCTTCCTCAGTGTACTTGAAGCCTTTGTTGGATGCATTGGCCCAGTGATGCAACCTTGACAACATGCTGATGATCCCTGCAGTGCTAAACTAATCATTTCAGCCAGCTGCACCACAGACACCCTTGCTCCATCCTTTTATCCTGTGGGAAAGCACTCATGGGATTCTCTCAGATCCTTCTGATTTTATTTTTGAAGGGCCTGTGGTGGAAGCACAGCCCTTCTTGCAAAAGAGAGATGGCAAACGCAAAGGATAATTAATAACACTTCAGTTTTTCTTTTGGAAAAGAAATCAGATCAGGCTAACTACATTTGAAGCACTGGGGATATTCTCAGGGTGACCCAATGGTTGAGATATCCCAGATCAACTAAGAAGTATTACGTTTAAATTAGGTTCCTTTAAATTATAGCCATTGTTCCCAGCAATTGACACAAACCATTAGACAGTTTTTATTTCCGGCACTACTGTGGTGAACTTTAGGTCTTGAGATGAATGCTGGATTAACACAAAGATAGGTTGGGAGCCTGTGAGTAGCATTCTTTTCAGTTTCCTGGAATGATCAAGAACGACACTCTATCCGTCTTTTGGGTGGCAAAAGCATTGGGCACTCAGTTAATGTAATTCTTTTGAATGATTGATTCTTTTCCTAAGTTCCTACACTGGCAATGGCAATGAAGGAAAAGTCACTTCTCCACAAGCTCAGTTGAACATGCTCCCTTTAAAGCAAGAGGGGTTCATTCATATGGATGAGCTGAGCAAATGAAGAGATGGAGCTACTGAGTGCAAAGTGCTGGAAGAGTTCTGGTTTTGGAATAGCTGCTGGCAACATGAAGGCTCAGTGATCAGGCACCTCCATTCCTACCTTCCCACAATGCCCTAACCTACTGTTAAGTTGTGAAACACCACAAAGCTACCTAAAGGGGAAAAGAGATCACTAGCCCTTTAAAATAATCTATAGTTTAGCACTGGTTCTACAAGTAAGCAGAATATATAGTTTCTGCCAGTCTCTTTTAGTCCCCTGAGAATCCCTTTCTATAAAAAGACATTTATTTTTCCCCTTAGATATCTCTGAGTTCAGAAACAATACAAGTTATTCATCATAGTCAAGTTTTGAACTTCTTCCTCTCCACAATAGAATTTTGAATAATAAATATTCATTTATTGACCTAGAAAATCTGACTTTTTGCAGGCTTTTTTACTCATGGCAATGCAATCAAATATTGCATTTTCATCTGCATATTCCCCACTCTCAAATACCCATTGTCTTCTAAAAATACTACAGGTAACAATAATAACACAAAAGTAGTCTCAAAAATAATCCAAACCCTTGAGTAACTGCAACAAATCAAGGCTGAAGGATTATTGTGGGAAAGGCATTAGACCACGAGGGACCAAAACCAGGGTGATGAGATAAGCCTCTTGGTCAATCCACATGGTTACTGAGTCACAAGGGTTTAATTCTTAATTCTTAACTTATTTCTGGGGAAAAAAAAAAAATCATAGAGAATTTAATCTTCAGGTAAGCATAACAGCAGAAACCAGACACTAATGACTTTTTTTCAAACCCAATCCAATGAAGTAGCTGTAAGAGATATGCTCCAGTCTAATTCCCTTAATTCTCCTCTAGGTCTCACAGTATGCAGAAATAAATAGCCTAAGACCTACAGAAACATCCACTGAATCTCCAATCCATCATTCTACATTCACTCAAAGCAACAACTGCTTTCCTGGACTCTGTCACCAAGGGACAAGCTAGGACATTGGCCTATCTCAACAGGGAGACCAGCACTGCTGCAGCATGACTACAGCAGGGACTGACAACCCCAAGGATTGAAAAGGGGCTCTGGATCATGGTGGTCCCAGGTAACACTTACCAGGGCCATTAAGACCTGTGGGTGCCTCCAGAGCTATGCCACTCTTCTTCTGCATACTTTTATCCAGTACAACATAGATCTTCCCACTTAAGGAATAACTGGTGTAAAATTCAGTGCCACACTTTGGTGTACATTTCCTACTGCCTTTCAAAATTAAATCTCAGATGTTTAGCCCAATCCACACAGCTCTTCCCAGTAAGAGATGCCCTCAGTCATGTGATGGGGAGCAGCTGTAGATACTTCTTCCCCATCCAAACCTACCTGTGGCAGCATTGACTCCTGGTCTTCCCTTGCCAGGACACAAATCCCCCTTAATTCCTCCCCCATTGCCCAGGATAGAGGATGATGTGGCACATCAGCAACAGGCACTTGTAAGTGTACAACAGGTCTGACCCTTGTAATAAGCTCTCTGCAGATTAACACTCTGTTTTATCCCCACAGCATTTGGTATACTTTATCAATCTCTTCTTTTTTTCCATAGCTTCCCACACACCCAAGCAAGGGAACAGCAGTGACAGTAGCCATTTGCCATCTCATGGCACAGGGGGATTTTCCTGCAAATACAGTTTACCTAAATGCCATCTGCTCTCCCACACAGTCAGGAATGTTTTTCTTGGGTAAGGAGTCATCCTAGATCTAGTTTATATAACCCTCTGAGGCATGTTAAGCCCAATGCCTAATTGTTTTCAAGATGAAGATATATTGTTTAGACAATCAGGCCCCAAAATGATGTGTCCTAAAGTCTAGTTGTGGTTAATTATAAAAAGGAGTAAGAAAACAAAAAATCTCTTGTTTTCTTCTTTGCCTACTGACTGAAGTCCCCCAATTTGTTTGTGCTAGTTGTCTGGTTTATAGCCAGTGTGGGTCTCACACTGAGCTGTCCTGAGATACATTAAAGGTTTCAAAGCACTCTGTTCCTCTGTGCATTCCTCACTCTTGCTACAAAAGTGTACTTACTTTCATCACCTACAAGTCCCATATGTCAAAGCTGAAGAGCCCATTAGTCCCTCCAGAAGGCTTTTCCTAAAGCCTCGTGCATGAGCCTGCCCACCCTCCCTGCACCTCCCTCTGCTGACCCCGAGCATATACAAATTGTGCTGACTTTTCAAAAGAAATGACTGCAGGTGCCTCATTCTTTGTTTATTCTGGCAAGGCTGAAAATAGCAACTGCTAACAAATATTTTGCCCTTCACAAGGTTTCTCACAGAGATGCAGCTGTTATCTACTAAAAGTGCCAACCCTAAGGGTAAAACAGACACTTAGTTGGGTTAGGATAAGTGTCAAAAAGGTGACTATTTAAAATTATTACCCATAATGCTGTGTGGGCTCAGATCCTTACACCAAATTCTCACTTGTGTGGTAGGGAAAAAATATTTCAAGCATTTTGTTTCCCATATTTGTGTCTTATGGATTGATGGCTCTGTTTAATCATCAAAAGCAGCAAGTAAGAGGAAAAAGCATGGCTTTGTTGAGGTGGACAGACACCTGGGACATAACATTAAGCTTTCAGAGAATATATCACCAAATATTTCTGAATTTAAAAACTTACCAAGGCAAGATGCATTTATGAGGAGTCCTCTGCAGATTTTACAGTGAGACCATTGTGTTATGCAGAGTTCTGGGATATTTGTCTGCATCCTGTGAAAATCCACACAATAAATGGTGGAACCAGAGACTCCTTTTCCCCAGTAAACTTTAGCACCCTAACACAAGGAACTTCCTGTAATTAGGGACACAGTAGTTAGTGCCAAATTTGCAAGGAACAAATTAGTTCCAAATCTGATTCAATTATTAATATACATTTCAAAATATATTGAGCTTTGGATAAATAGCTGTCGAAGTGAGAAATGCAGCTCTATTTTCTGAGACTATACCATCCATACTAAAAGGAAAAGTTGTTCAAGCACATCGCCATTTTTATGAAATAACAATTAAAATAATACTAATACAGAACACAATTTGTTTTGTGTTCTGTATATGAGAGCCTCACCAAGGAACTTCTGTCTCGGAGTTCTTCCACAACCGACTCTGCAGGAAAAGTTCCAAAAGAGACTAAGAAAAAGGTCAAATGAGAAAGTTTACAAGGTCTAGTTTGAAGTATCACAATGCTTTGGGTGCAATCCTTAAATCCATTCTTACAACATCCCATCATCCCTTTTTTATATATATTCAAGAAGAAAGTCCCGTGCCTTCTGACTTGTTTTTTCCATTATGCATGCCTGAAGGTTTGAAAGCTTGCCTCAAAAGTTTAGGAGGACAACCAGGGCAGCATGACAAGATTATATTTCCCTACTCAGGTATAAGAAACTCTTTTTTAAATGATGGGTTACTATAGCCTGGTTAAGAGGCAAAAGGGATTAAGCCTGATTTAAAATGCTTGAGACTAAACTGTGTTTAATATTTAAACAGAAATTGCCTTCCTGGGATTTCACACAGGCTATGTTAGTTACAACTGTAGTTTCACGTAAGCATATGACACATACACACAGTAACTTACTGCAATTAAAAAAAAAATTGAATCCTTGCATCAATCCTTAGAAAAGCAGATGTAAAGATGACTACAACCTGAGTTGCTAAGATATTCTTTTTAATGGCTTTGACTATTATTGCATAGATAGAAAGAAGATAGAAAACGAAGCACCTAAATAAGAAAAGACACCTCAATGTTCATCTCTGACTTTTGACTGTCATCCCGTTTTTCTTCAAGTTTGCAGATTTCTGTGCCCCACTGCTGCTCAGGAAAATGTTTATTGTAGTAAGGATGGAAATGTTCCCCTGCAACTGCCCCATGCAGTGTAGGGAAATAAAAGGAAATAAAAGAAATAGCCTTCTTTTCTCTGGCTAGATTCCAGCCTCCATACGTTTTTATAGTTAAAACAACAACAAATATTCAGTTTTCTCAGTAAAATGAATCATTAAAATCTCACAATTTCTCCTCTCTCACCAGGGGAAGAAAATCAATCTGAAAATAGGCACTGTTATGGAAAATCCCTGGGTAAGTATAGTAGCTTCTCACCCAGATAATTCTTTGTAAATGGCCAGGGCCATACTTCTGCATTTCCCACAAAAAGCATGCAGCAGAATATGTTTGGACAAGCAGCCAGGATGTGGGGCCATGTATTACAGAAGTATAATGTGTATCACAACTATCCTTTTTGTATCAGTCATCATCAAGGAGGGCTGGAAGAAGCTGTGGCTCAGACTTCCCTCAGACCAACAGCAACACCCATGGGTTGCTCTGTGGACTTAGCCTATAGTGGATGACAGCTCATGGACAGGAGCAGCCTAACCCAGTTTCTATTGCTGTTATAGATAGCAACCCACACGTGTTCCAGTTGCTGCAGTTAATTCTCTTTACTTTGTTTCACAATGCTATGATTCATGACTGGATGGTATCCAGAGTTCCGACTTGTAAGGGAGCCCAAAATAATGAGCAAGAGCTGTTTCAGGGGTTCCTGATCTGGCTGGGCTCACGCAAACAGTTCTGTTTCAGGGCTCCAAGCAGGTCTGTACGGAGCACACAAGGAAAGATAATTCCATTCCTTCATGAAACTCCCACATCTGCAAAGGCTTCTGCACCCCAGGACAGACAGGACTGATGCTGTAACCCCTTGGAGAACTAGGCAGGACATATCTGTTTCACTTTTCAGGACATACCCTGAAGAAATCACTGTGTCATAAAATTTGAGAATTTCAGTATCAAATAACTCAAAACCACTTATATTTACTTCTTTTAGGGGCTAGAAAATAAGTAAAGAGAGCCTTTAAATGTTATTCAATACAGTAATCAGTGCTAAATCTTGTCTGTAAAATATACAAACTGACAGCTTTAGTCACAAACCTTACAAAGTCTTTTCCCAAAATCATATCAAATTTCAGACTTCTCACTGAGACTGGAACTTTGGCATATCTATTGAAGAGCTGTTTACAAGAGCTTTTTATTTAGATGCAAATAATCATTCTTTCAAGACAAAAGGTAACAAGTATAATCATTCCTGTTGGTAAAGTGCAGAAGGGGCTGGAGTTACACTGGGGAGCAGTCTGACCCACCATCTTCCAGCTTTAAATTAATTACATGAGGAAATTTACCATTTTCATACAGGTCATTAAATATCAGTGTAATTGCTGCTCTGTTTCCTTTCTAGAACATGAATTCTAATTAATAGTATTGTAGTAAGTTAATGTAATATGTTAACGACTTCAGAATAGCTTAACTGTTGTCATTATAGAGTACCTGCAGATGTTCAGCCAATTGGCTCATTCATTATCTGACCATTTTCATGCATCCATACATTGAGAAAACTTTGCCTGCAGGAAAGGCATTGAAATAGTTCCATCATTACTACTGGAAAAAGCCTGTTTTTTTCTAAGGGTGAAATGTTTAAGTGGAAAGGAGGAGGTTATGGCTACAGAGATTTTTTTTTTTTTTTTACATTACTGACATTTGGGAAATTGAACTATCTCCAATGTCTGTAACCAGAACATCCTGTCTGGTGGTGCCTTCCACCTGTGGCTATTATAATTGTTTAAATTCAGCCTCACATTGCAAATGCCCACAAGCTCTGTGTAAGTTAAGACTGGACCAATTCTACATAATTTCAAGCAAATTTGCATGTGGACATGATTGAGAATAACCAGATGGCACTGTTTTTGCTCCACTTAATGGTGCTTATCTAGATGTAAATAGAATTGTTTCTGGAGACTTAAAAGGGGGAAAATTGACAAATATACTTAAAAATTTCAATCCCTATAATCAAGAAACCACTTTTTTTTAAGGTGTTGCAGCAGTGGCAGAGTATTTGAACTACTGGCCTGCCATTTTTTCCTGTATTTGCCTTCCTAGAGATTGGCATTTTTTTCAGAGTTTGTATATCCTCAAGCATAGCCTAGAGTGAAAAAAGTCAATAAAAATGAAAGACATAAGCTTAACGTAAGTAAAATACTCTTTCCAATAGGGAGGTAAAGAAGCAGAGGGAAACAGAGTGAAATTACTTTCTACAGTACTTCAGTTAAAAATAACATAAGTAGCAACATGGAATCAAAGAAAAAATTGGAGCTTGTCTCATGTAGCATTCCACTCCCTGAAGGGACACCTTTCAAAGGGATAGCATGTTGCTCAGATGCTTGTCCAGCTAAACAAGGTTGACTGGTCTCTAAGAATGGAGACCCTTCCCCTTCCCTGGACAATGTGTCCCCATGCTGCATCCCCCTGGCTGTGATACTTTTGTCCCTGTATCAAACCAGTGTTTCTCACTAGAGCGTGTGATGGATGCCACGGTGTGCCTGCCACTGTGCACCTCTGGGTAGAGCATGGCTCCATCTCCTCACCCCTTCTAGCTGCAAGCAGATCTCCCTGAGTTTCTTCCAGGCTTAATGAAGTCCCTTCATCTCACCATGCACTGAAAATGTTTCCATTCAGAAGAGAGTGTGCTTTTATTCTTGGCTAGAGATTTACAGATTTGCCTGTCCTTGTTTCCACATCAGGGTTGGTAGCTTTTCGGGACTGGCATGCAAGACTGTACTCTGCTTTCCTAAATTAGAGACTCTGCATGCTGGTAGGAAGCCAGCAGGAGATGCTTCCTTTTTGGCAGGTGACAGTGCCAATCAACCTACAAGGAGTACCAGGCATCTGTGTGAATCTGTGGCTCCTGGCAAGTGTAGGTCCTGGGGCTCCTTCATTCCCAAATGCTGTCTTTCCCAAAATGCTGCAGGCCCTAACTCTTTTCTCTGCTTGGAAACCTGCCTGCAGTTAGTGATGCCTGAGCTGCCTCGGTCACAAGGACTGAAATAGATGTAACCTTGTTTCCAAAGCATGCTGCAGTTACGTAAAGCATAAAAGGACTGTTCATCTCTTTGTGAAAGGCAATGGGACTTCTTTACAATTTATTCAGGTTCTTGCTCTGCAAGTTAAAACTCACAATGTTAATAGAGGCTCTACCCTAACAGCCTTTAAATGAGGAGGACAGATGACCTTTGTGGCATCTACTCCAGGTTTCTGTAGCACAAGAAACATTACAGCCATTTTTGGGAGAGAAGAGACAAATTTCTGGCAAAGGAGCACAACTGAGTGAAACAAGCTGCATATGCCTTGCAACATCCTTTCCTCAGTAGCAGAGATCTAATTTTGCTCTTAGATTAAAATACAGTAAAATAACAGCGGAATTTCACAAAGAATAGACCCTTAATTCACAGTAAGATAAATGCGCCCTTTATTCTCTTTCTATATAGACCAACCTTATCTATATATTTGACATCCAGGTTCACTAAGTCCAGGGACCATTGTGCAGCAGAACTATAAAAGAACATTCATTCTGATTTAGCTTTGTAATTAATCTGAGGCTGTTGGATCTAATTCAAGGCCATCTCAGTGTCTTAGTTTTTAGAAGAGTTGTTCCTATTTTATATCAGCATGTGTTAAAGAAAATACTGGCCTCTTTTCCTGGATTTGGACTTGTGCAATGCTTACATGTAAAAATAATCCCACTGAGACCCCCCTAGCTGCTTTGATTGCAAAAAGCCAAACACTCCTATCTACTATACAGCAAGAAAAGGAGGAAAGGGCTCTGCAAACTGGAAGAAATAACAAGACAAAAACACAGATGAGACAGGAAAAAGCTTTGTCCCATATTCCTGGTAAATTTGCAGAATTTCTTCTATATTTACACTGCAGTTTGAAATCTGTTCAGAGAAGCCAGACAGCAGCCTGCCAGCCCTGGAAAAAGAATTACCTTTAACAACCAGCACGTTTTTTTAGTCAAAGTTAAAGCTTCTTGCGGCAATGTCACCAGCAGATAGTTGTAGCTGCAATTGCCCACTGCAGCACAGAGCAGTATCAAAGCAGCTCTGGCAGGCAGGATTTTTAAGGGCAGGGCTACCACTCCTTGGAACAGTGAGCAAGAGCAAGCCAGTGCCACTGCCATAATGGACTGCCACAGCCCTGGCTGAACAGGGCCCTCGAGCCCCTGTGTGAGGCTCTGGGGCTGTGGGGAGGTGACACTGAAGTCAGCTGAGCAGCAACACTACACACTGTGTGTCCCAGCCTTTCCTTTCTGGCTGCTGGCAAGTCTCAGGTTTGCAGCATGAACAGGCTCCATAACACTCATGCCATCACAAACCTCTTCTCACTCCAGGAAAGTGCTTTGGGTGTATGTCAGTATGCAGAGCATTTCAGCAAGCTTCTCCTTAGAAAGGTAGGAGGCATTTCACCAAGATGAGCAGAACTAGCACAGAAGCAGAGAAATGACTCCTCACAGTTTCACAGGTGCTAAAGTCTAACTAGTTTTTGGCTGACAGATAGAGAAAAAATGAGAGGTGTGCTTTCCTTGCCCCCTTTTGCTCTCAGGAAAGATCTTGAAAGAGCTAACTCCCATAAGACTAGAAAATTGAAGAAGAGAGACAAGGGAGGTAGAATAGAGATGACCCCAAACTGACTGTTCACTCTCTCCTCTGTGATTCATTCCACCTCACCCACTTGACCTGCAGACAACTCCTTCCAGCAAGGGGTGTGGGGGGGAAATCTCCTTTAGGGATGTAAGAATGGTGCTAATAATGCCAAGATGGTGAGTTTGATTCCCATATGGGCTGTCCACTAGAGTGGGACTCAAAGATCCTTGTGGGTCTCTCCCAAATACAAATATTCTTGCTACAGTGATTTTGCTCTGAATAGAGAATGCTCAGTCATCTACAGTTTCCTCCCTCACTGTAAGAGAGATTGCAATCCAGAATGGAAACAGGAGACCTATCATAGCAGTGATGGTGAATAGGGGAAGTTATTTCAGGCTACTGAAACAAATGGTGAAAAAAGAACCAAACAAACAAACCAAAAAAAACACACACAAAAAAAAAAAAAAAAAAAACACCAAAAAACACACAAAAAAGAGAATCTGCAAGATCAGACAAACATGAGTCATTACTTCTCTGAGAAAAACTACCTGTTCTCTGCCTGCTATCTCAGTATCTCAGTGATGTCTGAACTTTCTCAAAAGCAAAGGAGGAATGTTAGAATGCAAACAAGAAAAGAAGTAAGAACAAAACAGTGACATTTTGTGTGGCAGAAATTGGAAACCCAGACTTTTGTACTAACACAAAGTACTGACAGTCCTTTGCAATTTCCCTGCTTGACACTAGCCCCTCATCATTGTGGTCTGTCCTGTGTCACCAGCTGACCATGAAGGGTGTCAGGCTGACAGCCAGCCAGAAGACCTCCACTGTAGTGCCTTTTGCAGAATTGGCTGGAGCTGGAATGCATGAAAGTGGAACTACTTTTCCTTTTTCATTTAAAAAATAGCCCTTTCCATTTTCTAAATCTGGGAAGAGCCAAAGGTAAAATAAAGTCTGGATCATAAGGATAACAAGTTGTCAGCTCCAGTGAATTATCACTATAATGAATGTCATTATTTTAATTTAATTATGCATCTCAAAGAAACTACTAAGTGTGCCCATTACTTTCTGTTACTGCACAATACTGCATGGTAGAAAGTAGGGAAAATCTAACCAGTCTTCCTTAAATTTAGAATTCTTATATTTGGAAAACATTGCAATACTCTGAACTTCTATATATAAGTTGTAGCATTTATTGTACCTTACTATATTTTGCTCCATCTTAATACAGTTCTGCAGCAGTCAGCAAAGAGTCTATTCCGAGTTCCTTGCAGTTACAAGTTTTCCAAAGGAAATTCATTTTCCAGGGTCATTTTAAAATATATTCCAAGCTGTTAGCAGATACTTTTCTTTGAACTGGTTTCAATCTTTGTTCTACAGCAGCCAACCCACTTGCAAAGAGTATTTCCAAGACTTGTTATTCACATACAAGATCCCAGCAACAGTTCAGAATTCACTGAAGATGTGTGATATGGAATCACTTTCCCAGCAGACTGATCCTGCCCCCAAAAACTTGCCATTAAAGAAAATTACCTACATCTCCCATCTAGAAGTCTGTATGTAGAGGAAACACTAACTTTGAAGACTCTCCATTTTATTCTCTGGGAATATTTGAGCAATTCTTATTTGCAGCAACACTAAAGTGGCTATGGAAAGATGTATACACAGGTTAAGTAATTGATCGAGACCTAAGACTACTGTTGTTCATTCTTCAGTCAGTTCTCAGACACCTCTAGATGATGAAAATACAGTTAACCCTTGGGATTTATAATTGTACTACATGCTGCAGATTCAGCTAAAAATGCTTTAGCTGCTGGACCACAATGTCATATTAAGCACATGCCAATTCCCTGAGCCACTGCTAACCCTCAGACAGGACATTTTCTTTCTAACCATGATAACTGACTATGGGTAGTGAGTGATTCAAGAGGAAAGCAGCAAATACTGCATCCTGGCAGTGAGAAAAGCTAAACCTTTTCATTCCATGGCTAAATTTGTCCCTTTCTGCAATCAGCCAAGGGTGACAGATGAAACATTGTGTTAACCTGATGTAATTAAAAGATAGACCTAGTGGGAGACAGTACAAGTGACAGCTGTCAAAACATAGTTCAGGCCCAACATTTAAGCATCTCTTATCAGTGTTTATTCATTCATAGGTTGGACTAATAGAGAAGAGCTTGTGTACAAGCTCCAAATGGATGTCTGTTGCTTGGGAAGACAAGTAGACCTTGGAGATTTCTCACGGAGCTGTGCAACACTGTTGCTGATTGTACACACAGCTCAGTACTTTGTATCTAAGACTAGCTCTAGACAGTGTTTTAGAGTATCACACATCACAGAAGTGGATGCCAATGATTCTTTGCTCAGCAGTCCTGTTTCTCCATCTGAGTGATAACCAATGGACTTCACTCAGCAGAAATTGTCCCTTTGGATATCTTCAGCTTAGACCACTTCTGGCTGGATAGTGCTGCCTTTGTAGTTAAATAGAAGTGCTATAAACGAGGAGTGTTTGGTTAGATTTTACTCTTTGTAGCAGGGATGGTCAGGAAAACCACAGCCCTGTCTTACAGTAGTAGCTTGGGTGACTATTTGGCTGCCTTCAATTGGCAGCAGTATTCATCCCAGTTCTTCAAGCTCAGTTTCTTAAGGAAAACTGTAAGATTCAATCCAAATTGAAAATGAGTCTCCCACACTTCAGTCTGAGGACCAAATTCTAGTGTCTGAGCCATTTCTCTGGCTTCAGCCACAGGGAATGATTCCAAGTACCCCACACAGTCCAATACATACTCCCCTTGCAGACCACACGTGACTCAGCAACACAGGTTTGTCATTGCTGTTACAGTTCTACTCTGTCACAAAGAATGCAAAGGTTACCCTTAGATAGATGCTAAATGTCATAATAAACTATAGAAATACATTCAAAGAAATTTCTAAAACTTCTACTTCTTGAAATGCTGTTAAGGCAAGGTCTGAATTACTGCATCCATTTTTGGTAGTCCACTTCGAGGAAGAGATCTAGAGAACAGAAGGTTATGATCAAAGGAATGGGGAGATTTAATCTGGAAAATAGAAGACAGAGAGAAAACTGTAAGCTTTATGTACATAAAATGCTACTGTAAAGCAGGGAACTCTTCTCAATGCATGTTGCAATAGAACAGAATTAATGGCTTTAATTGCACAAGGGAGATACAAATTTGACATAATGAAAGCTTTGTAGTGGGAAGGTTAGTTTAGCACTCAACGAATGTGTGGAAAATGTGAAAAACCTCCACTGATGTAGATTCAAGAAGACATTAGACAATCATCTGGTCAGAACAGTTAAGGGAAGTGGATTCAAGAAGCTCTCACAGTATCTATGGATCCTATAGTTACAGTCCTAGTGAAGATTTTTTGCTTTGTTTCAGTGGCAACTGTCTGGTTCAGACTCCTGCTGGCAGGGATGACATTCAAGAAAAGTGATGAGTAAAACACCTTAAAATGGATGTTTCTACATTTGCTTGCATACTACTGTGATGACTGAAACTCCCCAAACTTCAGTGTGTGAACCCACCAAAAGAATGCTTTCCTGTTTCAAAACGTGTGGGGTGGTAACTGGAAGAAGGTATGGATGTTAGGCGCAATGAAACCTCAATCCTAGAAGCTCCTGAGTGGCTTCCCTTTGATTTTATGATCACAGTAAGGTAGGTGTAGATATGCACACAAATATGAAATGGAAGGAATTCATGATATGTTTTTATAATGCAAAAATTGAATTTGAGCATGCAGGGTACACTTATAAAGATCTCAGTTCCACAAGTCACACTCATGCAGGTAATCCCCTGAAATTTGAAAGTACAGAACCCCAAAAACCAGCACAGCTCATCAACACAGGAGTTATTGTGATTTGCAAGGCCAAGGCAGCAGTTCATACCAATAAGTTACTATTCTTGCATGACATCCTTGTAACTACTGGCTGCTGGAAAAAGGAAGATGTTATTGGGAATGAAAATCAGAGATTAGGCAAAATTTATTTTGCTGCTGCAAAATGAATTCACCAACACAGGAGGCCCAAATTTAAAAAAGAGCATGTGTCAGTATGTGAATATGCATGTGTTATCTTTTAGCACTGGGTGCTCCTCACTGCTCCATGTAATTTAAAGATCTGCTATCATCAATAACTTCTCTATCCAGTCTTGTGCTCTATTGTTACATCTTACTGTTCTTACTTTCAAGGACAGTTTCACATTTTGAGATGTATTTTTGTAAAGGAAATCCCTGTCATACTTATCCTGTAGTGCTTTATTTTCTTCTGCACTTTTGACCTCACTATAAATGGATTTTAGGTTACAATATTCAATGCATGTATCAAAACAAGGTCTCATCTGAAACTGCCTCATCATTCCTTTCCCACACCTCTTCCCCTAGGCTTCAAACTAGATTTCAGAATTTAATTTTTTTTACCTGACAGTACAAAGTGAGTCACTCTTTGGAAACTCTTCTTGCAGTGGAGAAGGAGTTTCAGTGGTAGTCTGACATGCCTTCACAAAGCACAGACTGAAAGCATCCCTGTTTTATGACTCCCATTTGCCCATGCAGCACGCATTTCAGTATACATCACATGCTCAGCCAGGGATCTCCTGGTGCCAAAGTATAATTCCCACTGGGGGCATTAAATGAAATTTGCAGGTGGCAAGAAGTTCAAAGCAAGTGAGAGATTCTTGATTATACAATACATGGTTAAGCTGCAAAACATCTTAGCAGGAATAGGTGTAAAAGTGTGTATATATTCAAAATTGGAAAACTCACAAGGAAAATCTGTCAAGGACTCCTGAATACAAAGTTAGCACCATTGTCTTTAGGGAGTACCTGAGCCACAAATCCCTGGATTTTGAGGAAGTGTTCTGTGGAGGGATCACTACAGACTTTCTGTGTTCTTATATTCCTCTCCAGGCTTCCCCGGCTGGCTATTGCCAGTAACATAAGAGTGATTAGATGCATCTTTCTTGTGTCATTGGGTGGCTCTTTGCATTTTCATACATGGAACTGCTTGTAGGTGATAGAAGGTGGACTCTACCCCATTTGTTCCTGTTTCATGCAAGCAGATTAGTCTCAGCTACAAAGTGGACAATATAATGCAGGCCCCAGAAAATCTCAGATATGGAGCACAGGACCTGCTCCATATCTGAGAGCGCAGCCTCTCACATGCCTGCAGCACAGACACATCTGGCTTGCCCCACAGTGCATCCAGCCAGCCTCAAGGACAATGGCTGTGCTGAGTGGCTCCATCTGGAATAGAATCAAAGAACCTAGCTTTGGGGTTGGGCTGGAATGGACCTTAAAAATTAGCTAGTTCCAACCTTCCTGTCCTCACTTTGGGGTTGGAACTATGCAATACGGTGCACAGGGAGACTCTGGAGCAGCAGGGACATGCATTGCAGTGCGGGAGGTATCTTGGCAGGGGACATTGCTCAGGAAAGTCATACAGCAGTCAAAGGCACGCTCCCAGATGCAGCCTAGCATGTGTCCTCACCTCATCACATCAGCAGTGTGACTGCCCAGAAAGCCCTTAGGTGCAGAATCTGTGCCTCAGTTTCTCCTGAAAGTAATGTAGGCACAAATAATTAATGATATCACGTCTTGAGGTTGACATACTTAAAAAAAACACTCAAAAAACAAACAAACAAACAAACAAAAACCCTAGCCATAGCAACTACCCTACTGTTAACCCAAAGCTGAGGCTTTTAACATGTGTGGTCCTGGGTATTTTGCACTGCTTCTAGAAGTACTGTGATTCCTACTGATATCAGCCACATCCCTGAATTCAAAGTCATGCACAGCCCTTACCGTGGTGGGTAGAAAAAGCCAAGAGAAGAAAGTCTCTACTAAGGAAACCACCAAACCATTCCTTCATTGAGCTGCAATGAGCCTGCCTCACACAGTGTAACAGACCTCTCCAGACCTGTTTAAAACACAGTACAGAGATTAAACAGCTCCCTATCCTTTTTTTTTTTTTTTTTTGCTCTCCTGCCTTCTCTTCTCTCTTATACAATGAAAGCTGTAAAACAAAAAGTGCAGCCAAAGCAAACATCACTTAGACCAAGAGTTTGATATTGGAGAGTTGAAGGTGAAGCTCCCAAATCCACAAGAAAACACCTACCAGAGCTCTCTTCAAGAGCACTACTGGGACAATGGTTTTTTGCCTCAGCCTACAACAAAGAAACAACCACACACTGTCAGAGTTACAAGTCAGTCTTGAGATGAAGAACATGGTCAGGGGGTCTATACTGCATCACTTCCTCAGGAGATTAGCAGTGAGAGCAAGCATGCAGCCCATGAGCATCTGATGGGTCTTGCTATAGAATATATATGAGCTCCAAATTACTAACTTGATATATAGAATTCAGTGAAAACAGCTAATGCAAGCCTCTGTGATGCAAGGCGCCTTTATCGCATTAGGAGAATTCATTAGTCATATAATTCTGGGGATACTGTGCCAGGTTGTGTTCAGCCTCAGAACTCTGAGCCCTCATCAAAATATGCTATTTGGAAGACCCAATTTCAAACAATTTCCTCAAGAACAAACTCTTATTTGTGCATATTTGCCCAAACAGACTTAAAATGAAATCCCAAGTCTTTGCAGACTTCACACAATTCATCAATTTCTCATGATCAGTCTGGGGAGGTGCAGAGGAGGCTCATGGTACTTTCATGTTTTCTCATTAAAAAACACCCATTGGTACATTAATAAGACAAGAGCATCTCAGCAGGACATGTAGCTATGTGACATTTCAAGCCTTTTGAAGAAAATGCACAGAAAGGAAATTAACCCCAGCAGTTGCAGCCAGCAAGACAACAAGTAAATGAGCTTTTCATGTGGAGAACAAAGAGAGAGGGTGCCAGGAATGGATGAAGTGAAGATATGACAGAAGAGGGGAGATCATTCTGCCTGAGAGCCTCATTAGTATCAACAGACTGGATGGAAAGAATGAAAGACTTCAGAGGTCAAGCTGTCCTGATGTGTCCATCTCACTTAGGCTAGGATAAAAGACATCAAAAAACACTGTTTTGTTCTTTCTTGTGTATCACACCCACTACTGAGCCCCATTCTCAAAGAGCTAAACAACCTGTTTACATTTATTGTGTATGTATTACACTGTTTATATTTAAAGTTTTCATTGCAGAGTAGCCCTGCAGGGTAGGACAAAGATGGAATAAACGCTGTCTCATAGTAGGACTCTAGAAACAAGTATTCCTTGAATTTGTTAGGTATCTCAATTTTGTTTGCAGACATGCCTCTCTATTTGGGCCTACCATCTACATGTGATTATCCTTCCCTTCTTTCATACAAACTGTGTCTGAAACCACACAAACCATGCCTACACAGCTATCAGCACTAAATACCCCCTTTGATGCCATTGCCATATTGACTAGCACTTCTCCACTGGGAGAAGCTGTTAAGCCCCACCAGACTGTAAGAGTGAAAAGCATCTGCAAATATTTGCTACAAGTCTACATACTGACTCACCTGCTCTAGAGCATGAGCAGCTGCTGGCAGTAAAAGCAAATAAAGGCATGCCTTCCAGAAATATTTCCTAGCAGTGAAAAATTGCTTTTTAAAACATAGCTTCAGCTCTTCAAGACTGCCTTTCTATAAGCCCCTAAGTTTGAGAAATGCAACTTTAGTGTGTACCTGGGTGAATGAATTCCCCACCTTGCTGAACTTCCTTCACCTTTATTCAAAGGTTATCTTCCTCTAGCAAAAGGAAAGCAGAAGCCCTTTATGTATTCACTTCAATGGTTTTCACTTACTCCTGTGTGCTTGGTAGCCATCCTTCTAAGTAGCCTCCATAATTTGTTACATTCTGGATTTATTAACCCCATTTTACAGTTTGTTGAACTTTCCCTCTAAGTCTTCTCTTTGACCAAGAAATTCAACTTTTACAGTCAAAGGTAGAGAAACATCTTAATGCCATGTTCTCCATCATCTGCACCCAGGCCTTTTAGATATATTTGCATGTTTTTGGCACATAACTTTTTTGGGTAGTGCTCATAAAACACACTATATTCTTGTATTAGGGATTTTTTTTTCAAACCTTGGGTTCATTCCATGTAGGAATAAAATACTTTCACAGAATGCCATATAGCATAACCAAGCCTTCCAATTTATTGTACTGTTTGGGAAATTTCCACTCAACAAACTGGACAGTACCTTTTTTAGATGCCTTAGAAATGCTAAGTACAACAGTACAACATACTTTTCTAAAGTATTTTGATTGTGAGCTAAAAACTTCCACATTCATTTCTAACAAGGGTATTTTACTTGCATGACTTGGTCAAATTGCATTCCAATTTTTTTTAAAGTTTAAAAAATGCTTCAGTTAATGTATAAAAATGGTTTAGTACTATAATTTTATAAAATGTACCTCAATAAACAAATTTCAATTTATGTGGATACAGTTTTTTCAAACAAAGGAAACGAGAAACTGAAATTTCTAGAACTTGCCATAAACACAAAATCAAACTCAAACCAACCAAACAACCAAAGAAAACCACCAAAACTTGCATTGTAATAGGTAAAAAAACAATAATTATCATTAAAAGATATGGTTTTCACCTCAAAGAAAATTCCTAGATAGTTTTGGGACCTGTGACTTTTTATGTTTGTTTGCTTTTCATAAAAATCAAGCATTTTAATGAGGAAAATAAGGAATTCCCTGACTAGTTCTTTGAAGCACCTTGGATTATCTGTCCATATTTGTTACAACAAGACAAGAATAGGTGGTTTCTTACATACTGACTGTAATATTAGCAGGCAGATGCAAATAACTAATTTATAAGCTGATATTTATTGTCTTTTCAAAGTGATTAGGAATGTGTGTGTGAAGTAATGGAACTTAGGAGCTTTAAGGAACCCTTTAGCACACCCAGCCCAATGCACAGCTCTTACATCCAGAAAACACAAAGACAACTAACAGGAAAAAAAGTATGTGGATTGGAGGCATTTAGAAATAGTATTCCTATAAATCTAAGTTACATTGGAAGAAAATAAATACTGGCTTTTATTTTGGTCTGACATTAAGAAACAAATGGGATTTTTAAGACCAATGCTTCAAGTTGACCCCTTGATATTAAACTGCAAATAAACTTTTAGTAAGAACTCCCACAACCCAGTATTATATTTGCAATAGCACTGACAGTCATCAGAATAGCAGTTTATAGTATGTTGGGCTATCAGTCAGGAGCTACAGATAATAAAGGAAGTGTATTTCAAAAAAATTATAACCTGCAAAAATAATTGTTTAGGTCATATCTAAGCTTGTTTTCCTTAGTTGCGCAATCAGAAAATACTATTTCTTCTGCCATCTCCTAGAGATGTATTCACATTTTTCTTCCTTGGTTATATTAATCAGGTAATAAATATGTTAATCATGTTCTTCTTACAAAATTCTGATTTGCTGCACTGTTGTCAGAAATTCTCTATTGATACCAAACATGCTCTTGGTTTTGATGTGTAATCAAAGTAAAAAGTCCACTGAATTATTTTATTTCCATTAAAATCAAATTACTTTTGGGGTAGTTTAATTAAGGCAACAGTCCATTTCTACTCTAAGGTACAATATGGGCAGCCTCCACACCTCTGGGTAGGGGCAATAACTGCTTCTACTCCTAATAAGAAGTCTCCTGCAGAGACTGAATGGAGAAATTGCCTACTAGGGTGCCAGGCTGTGGAGGAACTTCTGTTAGATCTGACATTTAAACTTCCAAATTGTTTCCCCATCTAGAACTGAATGGCACTATTTGGATAATAAATTGGAATCCAAACAAAACATATTGTCCTTCCAGTAGTATGAAGTGTTTTTATAATAACCCTCTTTAGATGCCGAAAGCAGACATCACTTCCTACAAAAAGCCACACCAAACACACATTATTCAAATACCTGTGAATTATCCTTGCAGCAATTTGAAATGGTTGCAGGAAAAAGTCCAGAGAAGAGATATAATGAAGCTGATTAAAAACAAACACTGCACAGCACCACACAACCTGCTCTAAGAAGCAGCACGTCTGTGAGAAGCTCTATCATGTTGAACCTACAATCTGAAATTGTAGTATGGTGCTGTCCCAGAGAGATAACATCAAACAGCAAGAAGAAAAACATGGCACCAAATTATACTGGTCTCATCTGCTGTATCCTCTAAATCACACTCTTAAGTGAAGAACACCACCAAGAGTGTGGCATTATACAGTTTCTTTCCTAAGGGTGCTCTTGCTGTCTAAAATGGCACAAGTCTGTCCCACAGTGTGTTGGATGTTTGCACAAACAGGACAGGACTGCTAGGATATGTTCCTTGAGCTTTATTGCAGCATCAGTCTCATTACATGGTTAAGACAATTGAAAGCTGGCAACAGTTCACATCTTGTCAGCAGCAGCCAAAGATTTCTTTATTACAGAGCATTTAAAAAACTTTCTAGCCAATAGCCTATTGCTAAAGCTTACATACAACTGTTCTAGCTAATCACTAAAAGCACACATACACATGCTTCACACAATGCTTGCTTGTATGCTTTGTTTTCACAATACACAATACTGTTATTAAGTTTAAAACCTTCTACTATCCTGCTAGGCATAATTTTGTAATCTTAAGGTCTGTCTTGGCCAAGCCTAAAACTCAAATTATTGTTTCATGTCCTTGCTTGCTGTAGTATTGTAACTTTTCTACTTTCAGTCTCTGCAGCTAGCTCTAAGTTCTCTGCTCCTTCTGGAAGTCTTCTTACCCTTACTATGTTTCCCACATCACAGTTTTTATCTTTCTTGTGGAAACAGTAGTAAGGGACCTCTCTACTTCCTCCTTGGCTTCTTCCTGAAGCTTGTAGGATTATTACACCCCTGAGATCAATACCCTTCTGCCAATCTACCTAAACATATTGGTCCACCTCAAATTTTGCTCATGAAGCAAGTAGACATGATCCCAAAAACCTACTTGATTTATGAAAAAATGCTGTAAGAAGACAAGACAGATGTGTAGAGGTCGAATATACTCTTGTACCCCTTCACACTGCACTGAGATGACTGAGATGTAAAAAAAAAAAAAAAAAAAAAAAAAAAATACAGCATCAGAAACACTTTCAAAATCCAGTCTGAGAAACCAGCATGACACAACACTTGTGTCCCCAGATAAAGGACTCCCTGTAGATTTTTCTACAGCCACACCCTTCACAGGATTTGTGGCTGCTGTGAGATAGCAAGGAGCCAGAACCAGCAAATCCCCGGACAAAGTCACCCCCAACCTAAACCAAATAGATTTTTATAGCAGGATTGAATTGTTATTTCTCAGTTAGGGGCAAGACTTGCAATTTCTATAATTTCTCTGCCTTTTTCTTGCTATGTAGAGGCATTCATCTTTACTTTTACTTAAATAGTATCTTCCTTGAATGAAGGGGCAGGAAATATTTCTTAATCTACATCACCCTGTATTTCAAAAGCTTGCAATAAAAAAACTGAACCCTAAATGGTCAGTATTAAATGGATTTGCAGAAGGTCTCTAAAGCCCAGTACAGTAAATCAGTATGTACTGTGTGACAGAGACCCCACAATTGTGGAAAACTCAAAGTATTGTTGGAATTTTCTGACAGCTGCTTGCATATGCGAGGACTTTTTGTCTACAGAGCCAGAAAAGCAAGATAAAACTCCGCTTCCTTCACAGACTTAAGACAGTGAGAACTAGTTAATGTAAATCCTCTGTACCAGAGTAGGGAAGATAAGTTGTTGGGTTTTTTTCACATCCTCACCCCAAAAGAAAAAGCATGGAGTATTTTAACTAGATTTGTAGGCTCTGTGGATAACACATACTGGTGTAGGACAGTCAGTCTCTTAATGGGAGTGAACTCGCAGCCAAGTGGGGCTGGCTGTGTGTAGTACTCTGTGGTGTTGCCCTTTGAGAAACACTGATGAAAGGCTGGGGACAAACCATTTAGCTATGGATGCTTAAAATACCAGGGGAGGGAGAGTTCTGAAGAGCTAATATTTTGTTTACAGGCCCTGAGAGGTCATAAGCAATACTGTTGCTTTAATTTGTGGTTTCTATAACAAAATCAGACGCTCAAGGCAGTCAGGCTACATGTCCACAACACATTGGGAGCCAAGGGCAGGCCTCACATGCTCTGTATTCACCTGCAGTGCAAGTAAGGTCAGAACTGCAAGATACCTTGCTGTAACTTTGAGCCCTGTTGCAATACCAAGACTGTGCTGTTTCTCCCTTCTGGAACTGTAATTTGCACATTAAACACAAACCTAGAGCAGATAGTACCAAGTTGGGTCACTTATATCTTTGGCATCTTATTGCAATTTTAGGGATGCATTCCCTGAGAACTACTCAGCTCTCAGACACAGGATCGGTCCAGGATCTCTCCAGTGGGGAGAGAAGAGCAGGACTATCAAGCATGAGAGACACCACCCTTTGACTGTAGCTGGGACCGTGGGAAGCCAGAGATGCAAGCAACGTAGAAACTACAAAATAAGTCACTACATCCATGAAGCTGAATGGATGATTTTCTCCTCTTCTGCATCACAGAATATTCTGAGTTGGAAAGGATCCACAAGGAACAGCAAGCCCAGCTCTTAAGTGAACAGCCCAAAGGAGGCTTCAACCTGCAAACCTGGCATTATTAGCACCATGCCCTAATCAACTGAACTGATTTCAGTGTCTGTACAATCACTTTAGTCTTGAGACATGACTAACATGTGAACTGAACACAACACTGAACAGGACTGTATTAAAAAGGACAGGAGTCTTTGAGACTCTTTCTCTGAGCCCACTCATTCAAAATGTTTATTGGGAAAAAGTGACTTATTTTACTGCACCACTCTCTTGCATGATTCTGGGCAGCCTTGGGAAGCTACTCACACAGCTTTGAGAACTAATACATTTTCCCATGTTAGGGACTTTACTAGAAACAATTTCATCCAAATCAAACAGATTGAAAAAACATTGGTTTTATGACCCAAACAAACAAAAAACCTTGCTGTGATGAGCCACCAGCAAGCTAGTCCAGAAACCACAATATTAAAAGATTTATGCTACAATAGCAACTCATAAAAGTAGGAGAGATTACTTTCACAGGGAGTAAAGTGTTTAGCTAAAATTACAGATAATAAAATCATTCCCCTCAGAGGTATTTTTTTCTTTGAGATGTAACAGATGCAACTAAAGCTGCTACAATAATGAATGATTTGGTATCTTTAGATGATTGTTTCAGTCAGGTCAGGTTCAGGCTGCTTCTGGATCCTACCACAACTTTTTCTGAGCCCAGTGTTTTGATGGGAGGCTTTCTTGTGGAGGCTTTTCTTGTATATCTCTTCAGCACAGCAGGCAGGAATGAAGCAGAGAGTACAAGTCAAAACAAGGCAGTGGGGAGAGAAGGGAGAGCAGAGAAGAAAGGAGAAGTGGGGAAGAAAGTAATAGCCCCTATGAGGCACATTCCATCTTGCAAAATTAAACATGATTTTTATTCTCCTGGAGCTTCCTCTTCATTGTTTAGAACCCACTATCAAAGAATATTCTGAGTTAGAAAGGACCCACAAGATTCATTGAGTCCAACCCCTGGTCCTGCACAGGACAGCCTAAATAGCAATACCATGTGATGATGAGTATTGTCTAAAAACTTCCTTAACTTTGTCAGGCTTGGGGCTGTGACCACTTCCTCAGGGAGCCTGTTCTAGTGCCCAACCACCCTCTCAGTAAAGAATCTTTTTCTAATATCCAAAACAGCTTCAGACCATTCCCTCATGTCCTGTCACTGGTCACCACAGAGATCATTGCCTGCCTTCCCACTTCCCCTCACAAGGAAGTTGTAACTGCAATGAGGTCTCCCCTCCAGGCTGAACTGATGAAGTGACCTCTGCTGCTCCTGAAATTCCTTCCCCTCAAGGCCCTTCACCATCTTCATTGCCCTCCTTTGGACACTTCCTAACAGTTCAAAGTCTTTCTTCTATTATGGCACCCAAAACTGCCCCCAGCACTCGAGGTGAGGCTGCCCCAGTGCAGATCAGAGCAGGACAATCCCCTCCCTTGCCTGGCTGGTGATGCTGTGCTCTATGCCCTCCAGGCCAGGGTTGGCCCTCCAGGCTGCCAGGGCACTGCTGGCTCATGTTCAACTTGCCACTGACCAGGTCCCCCAGGTCCCTTTCCATGGTGTTGCTTTCCAGCACCTCATTCCCCAGTCTGTCCATACATCCAGGGTTGCTCCATCCCAGGTGTGGAGTCCAGCACTTTCCCTGGTTGAACTTCATATGGTTGGTGATTGCCTGGTCCTCTGCAGAGCCTCCCAGCCTTCAAGGGAGTCAACAGCTCCTCCCAGCTTTGCATTTTTTACAAACTTGCTCAGTATCCCTTCCAGTCCTTCATCCAAGTAATTAATGCAGATGTTGAAGAGCACAGGGCTGAGGATGGAGCCCTATGGAATCCCACTAGTGACAGATCCCCAGTCTGATGTCACCCCATTCACTGTAACCCTTTGTGCCTGACCCTTTGCACCAGCTGTTCACCCATCTCATGATGTGTTTATCCAGCTGTGTGCTGAACATTTTGTCCAGAAGGATCCTGTGAGAGAAATTATCAAAATCTTTACTGAAATAAAAAAAATTACATCTATTGGCTTCCGTTGATCAATTTGGTGGATTACCCTGTCATACAAGGGAATCAGGCTTGACAAGCAGGACTTCCACCTCTCATGAAACTATATTGGCTGTGAGAGATATCACTCTTACCAAATACAAGCTTATCTGTGGGAAGAACAACATAGGAAACATTGTCCCTTCACACTGGTAGAATCCCATGTAAGTAACAAAGTTATCATAGAATGGAATGCATCCCACAGACATCCATCTCTTTGCAGAGGAGAGGGGTTACTTCCCCTTACCACTGCAGGTTATATTGCTGGAAGAGTGAACTTGCTTTCACTTTATTATAGCCAGCTTTGAAAGTAATATACTTTTACAATGAACAAAAACAGCTTGAAAATTACAGCTACAGAAAGTCTGAAGAATGAGAAGAATCATAACAACCTCTGAGTACTCCAGAAATGCTGAACAACCTTTCCCAAATCAGCACCATCAAATTCTTTCACAGCTGTACACACAGTTTAAGAGGTTTGGATTTCATCTCCAATCTGTTCAGTGGAATTTTCAGGACTCTCCACAAGGGCCAACAAACAGCCCAGGGATTCACTCTCAAGTGTTACTGAAAAACAGTAGCAAGAACTTGATCTGCCAGGTCTCGCTGGCAATCCAGTGAGAACATAGATAATCAGGATGAGCAGAGATCAATCTAAAAAAAAGTAAGGCTGCTCTGAGAGATGAGGGACAGTGTTTCTATTACTTCCAACACAGTGGAAGTATTCAGTGGATCTGCATTTTTAAAGATGGTTTGTACTTTCAGTAAAATTGAACCTTGGAATCTTCTGTTGACTAGGAATGGTACATCAACTACAAGTAAGTTTAAAACACTCATCTAGCCAGAGCAGACATTCTCACACAATTCCCAAGTCACTTTAACAAGTTGCAGTCAAAACTAATTCTATGGAGAAGTGCACAATCAGATTTAAGGTCTTGGAAGTGATGGAAAATCCATCATGACTGCTACAACCCAGGAGCTAATTACCATCCCATTAGAAAATGTGGCACTCCATTTCTAATATGAATGGGTCCAATTCCCCTATTACAGCTCATTAAAACTGCCATACTACAAATCTTCTTGTGTGTATTAAGATTGATATGTCACCTCAAGTCACCTCAATGGGTAAATTTGAGAGCTTACCTTTTAATCTGGGGGATTTACTGAGTTTTCTATACCACTTTTCTCTCCTGTCACCCTTCCTAAATGTATTAACACCAGCAGAGATAAGGAACCCAGTAAGAGGCTGTATAATGGCAGAACATGCTTTTCTATCACTGCTCTGGATTCCTTCTGCTACACTGCCTACAAGGACTGTGATAGCTTTTCAGTCTCAGCATAAAATCAGGAATACATGTTCAAGCAACTGCCCCTCAATCCCTGGCCCTTCCCTGCTATTTCTGAAGCTTTCTTTCTCAAGATGCAGCCCCCACTGTGTGTGATCAACATCTTTGTGCTTTCATTTTTCATGTGCAAATGCTCCTACTTTATAATGCAGTACCTTCTTCATTTGTTTTATCCCACCAATTTTATCATCTCCAAACTTCCATGCAATGCCTTATATTTTCTGCATGCTACAGAGGGAAACTAATTCTGTAAATGAGAGAATTACTTAATTTTCCTTAATCTTAAAAAACTGCAAGCAAGACTGGTACATTTTCTGTACAAAAGATGGCCAGCAGCATAAAGGAAACTAGTGTTGCTATTGACAGACTTGCCACAGTTCCACCAAAGTATCAAACACAGGCAAAAGACTATTCCTTCATTCACTTTTCATAGCTCATTTCAATTTATTTTGATTTAAAAAAGCAACTCAAGCCTCACAGTTCTTTTCTAACAGAGGACACAGCCAAAAGTGTTATTTGGTGGCTACAACATGCAATAAGCATACAAAATTCATAGCTAATTTTAAAGAGCTTAATTTTGGAGCTATGTATGCTCCAGTATTTACTCAGACCTCAGGATATCAAGGAAAGAAGCAAGAGGAGAAAAATTACTTCTACCTTTATTATGAGCTATTCCCCACACCAGCTTTTTTTATAAATACAGACTTTTCAAAAATCACATGAGCTTTTATAAAAAGAGGAATGCTACTATTTCTGATGAGCTTTTGATGTGACTGGGTTTTACTTGTTTCTTTTAACACCATTTAGCAAATAATTTTGACAGAAAGTTCCTCAGGAAAGTCAGAATTGGTCTTCAACCACATCTGTATTTCTATGATAGGAAAACACAAAGAAATGTACAGAATTTATTGTCTGCCACTATTTTAAGTGTATCTTGCCACCAGTTCTCTTTCAAACTATGTTCCACAACACATGAAAAAGACCAGAGGAGTAGAACTAAAGAAACTGATTACCCTGAACAAAGTTCCACTGATTTGCATTCCACGCAATTTGAAGGTTTCAAGCAGAGTATTTTTCTGAAGTCTGCTTTTCTCCAGATAATTATTTTCCTTACATGCCTCTTAAATAATTCTTCTCCAGAGTCAAGGACAACTCTCTTTTCTAGACATTTTGTTAGCAACTCAACCAGTCTGTCATCAGGATCCTCCAAAACTGGAGCAATGCTGTAGTTCCTGGTGACTCACTCACTGCTTTCCAGTTTTCCTGGGAACTCTAGCCTATGTTCATGTTCAACACACTCCTAACCCTGGTGGAGCTTTAATGCAGAACAAGAGGCAGCACAACAGCTAAGATGATCCCTATTGCATCACCCAAAATGCCCAGTGTGTCAGACTGGCAATGGCAAAGAGAGACAGAAGTTGGGATACAATCTTGGAGGTCCTCTATCAGCCTAAATCTGCCCCTCCATCACACAGGACAAAACACAGAAGAGAGATTCTTACAATTCTACATGAATAAAAGGCAGGGAATAGAAAATGATTTTATGCCATCCTCTCAGAACACAGCCAAACTTTCTGCTCAGAGGCCACATTCTCTCTCTCTTATTTTTGGTTTTAGTGATGCTGTAAAATGCATAGTCTATTGCCAGGCATAACAGAAGGAAGCAATTTTAAAACTGATTCTGTGCAAAAAGAAGAGCAAAGAGAAACCAAAGAAACCAACTTTTCACACGGCATAATTATTCCAGAATTCCACATATATCTAGTGCACCATAAAACAGTAATTGTGGGATAAACTATAATTCATGGCTTTTTAAATTTCTAAGCACAGGAAATTCTCTCTCCTTGTACCCTGTTCTCTCCTTGCCTTGATTCTACTCTTGACTGGGAGAAGCAATTCAACATAAGAAGCATCAAAGGAATAAGAAGTCAGAGTTCAGTGGTTTCTACAAGATAATCGGTGCCTCACACTTGCTAGAAACTCAGATGAGAGGAGTAAAAAAAAACCCAAATACATAGTTTTGAAGTAGTAAGTAGTTCATAAAAAGTTGCTTTGTGGAGACAGAAAATCTTTTGAAAAAATTTGTTCCCATGGGTTTTATCGCATCTTACCGAGAAGCCTTTATGATGAGCAAGTCAATATGTACAACAAAGAGGAAGATACATCTAAAACCTCAGGTAAAAAACTTGACTGCACTTTTCAGCAAGAATAATACAGCAATCCAACAAGTTTTAACAGAGCAAGTGGTGAAAAGTGGGCATTGCACTTGTGCACTACTCATAACTTCTGTAACTGTTTAAGTATGTGAAATACTTACAGATTATTCTGATAAAACAGCAAAAGCCTCAGGAACACCTACAGACACCTTTTTAATTCCTCTTGATGTCCATAAAAGTAAATTGAATAATGAGCAGTGTTTGCCACACTACAATCTCTGCTGGATTCAGTCTTATTTATATGCCATTTTGAATTACTGACACACTGTAGCAGTAATTTTCTGTGCATTATAAAGATAAAACACAATATACAATTTGTTGACTCAATCTTAAAAATCAATTAATCTCCTTAAATGCTGTTTGCTTTGGAGAAAAAGTAATAAGGAAAAAGAATAACATCATGATGAAGTTATTCAAGTATTAGTGTCACCATTATGGAAAAAAGTGGTCAAAATATATTGTGTAATGCTCACATCTCCATGAAAGTGTACTTAGAGCTATGAAATTTGACAGGCTAGAGACACTGTTACAAGGTTAAAAAATTTTATACATTCAAGGAAATAATTTAGAATCTGCAGTCATAGCTCCATCCTGACCTGTAAACCTCTGACTCTGTACACTGAACGTCTCAGCTGAAAAAATAAGACTCCTCATTAGAAAATGAACTTTCCTAATACTGACCTGGATAACCAAGAAGGATTGAAAATGACTTGTCATCCCAGGAAAAAGAAGGAACTGAATTTAATATGACTTGAGTGAGGAGAGACAAATGGAAAAGAGGCTTATGTATGTTGAGTGCAGTTTTTTCATTGTTTTGAGTGTTGGTGTTACATTGTATACATTGGGAAGTGGGGTAGATCTAAGAAGATCCAAGGTATACATGCTGAGAACTGCTAAGAATAGGACATGTGGAGTAGAGAACACTGAAGTTGTTTCCATTTTATTTCACTTGATTGTATGACACAGTTAGCTGTATTTCCTTTAAATGTTTATTTTCCAAGGAAAACCCTCCAGAATTTTGAACTGTAATACTCCTATGCAGACAAATATATTCAGCATATTAGGAAAGTCTTCTTCTACTGACAAGATAATCCTCATCAAATCAAACTGTTTTTATGGATTCCACAAGCAAGCCAGATAGGATGTCACACTGAAGTCAGACTTCTTAAGGGGAACAGACCTTTCACTCTACCAATATTTTCATCATGCCTCACCATAGAAAAGCAACTTGAGCCACACACTACAAACAAGAGTTAATTTAATTTGGTGACTTACTTAGACTGGTAAATAATATTTTTTAAATTGTTAACAGACATGTTTTGATACTGACAACCATTCATTAGCCTTGGTGTTTGTCAGCATAGTGAAGCAGATGTTATTTTCCTGTTATATATTTTCATAAGATGCGGTCATTGTTTAAGCTACATTCTAACAAGGACCCAGAATTAAATTGAACTAGGTAAATTAAATTTTAATGTTATTCTCCAATGTGAATTAAGTACAATGACATATTGAAGTGAAAAGAAATAATGTTCTGCAAATAGTTGCAAAACAGTTACAATGTTAACCTTTGGCTGATCATTGTGTACAAGTAGAAATAAGAATATACTGAAAATGCTTGTTATTGTGTCTCTGAGAATTCTCTTATAACATAGACATGTAGATAAACAACATATATTTGGCAAAAGTGCACATATCTCTGCACATATAAACAGTCAGGTATTTAAATTTTGGGGTTTTGTCCAAGCCGACATATTCAGTGGGAAAGAACAAAATAATTCAAATAAATAGGAAACCTCTGGCTTTTCTTTGTCTCTCTAAACTGACATGTATTGTAGATTCAAACAGCTTCCAATTTATGTTCTGATACAACAAATAGTGAGGTGCAATTAAGAAATTTGCCCTCATGTTATTTCATTGTAACAGCGCAGAATGGTAAACCTATGTAAGATCTCTCTAGATTTAACTGGTTCATCTAATAACAATCTGAAGTGCTGGATGCTCATCTGGACTGAATTTTAAATCCCTGAAGGTCTACCTATCACCAGGTTATAAACTGCAGGAACAAGAAGCCTATCTACTTCATATTTTGTTTTTCTTATCTTTCTTTCAATTCCCCTGAATTTGCTTCTTGGGAAAGGTTCAAAATTATAATAACTAGAGATTAGACAGGATAAAAAGATTTTATCTTTATCACCAGAAATAGCCTTACCTTGTTGCACATAAATCACAGTTGAGCCAACCACAATACCCAAACCATCACCATACAACACCAGAAACCTTCAAGCAGCTGTACCTGTTGTTCTTTAGCCCAGCCTTTCATACCCCTCATGTTCGTGCACTGCACCTGTGTGCCCTCTGCTCCCTTTGGTGATGGTCAGTGCACCTGGACACTCCAGGTCTCATTTCCTTCAGTGCTGCTCATCTGCTCCTCACAGCTACAGCCCATGGGGGATGAGGCTTGGCCACAGCCCCACTCCCAATTACCACAAAACTAGGTACCTGCATTATCTTGTCCTCTCCACACAGCTTCATTCTGGAACTTAAAACCACCTGCCACATTCTGACCACAAACATAACTTTCATCATGGTGCATTTAATAGAAATTTATGGTGCAGTATGAGAATCCCTCTTCAGCATTTAAGGAAGACAAAATATGAAAAGAATTCTACAGCTAAGGACAAGACAGAGCTTGTAGGTCAATGTAACTTATTTTATTAGACCAAGAGATACAGCTTTTTTGAAAAACTTGAATAAGCTTTCAGACATGCAATCACTTCTTGGGGTATGAAATACATAACAGAAGCAGCCTATTTAAGAAATATGTAAAAACAAGGAAACCTGAGAACTGTGACAATTACAACAAATAATCACAAGACCATTGAAAACATTAAATTGTGCTATTTGAAATTGAGGCTAGGCAAGATAATGGCAGCAGCCGTGACATCTCTTTTCTAAGAGACCACAGAGACACTACTATTAGCCCTACAGTAAAACAGTACATGACTAAAAGCTAGTTCATGTCCCAGGCTGTGCAACTATGCCCTTCTGTTACTATCTGTAAAACTGTAGTATTGATGTTCTACCTGTTCCACCAGATCAGGCTTACCCCAGTTAGATTAATCTGTGTAAATCACAGCTAGAACTTCAAAGGAAAGCACTGTAAAATAAAAAGGATTATATAATAAATAGTGCTTGAAAGAAAAGCATAAAGAACATATAGTGTTAAGCCCCAAATACCCACAATTATCCTACCATCAGGTTTTGCCTCCAGCCAGGGTTCTGAACAAAACTTTGGAAGAAAACAGTGGAAGCAGAAATCATGGATGACATAATTGGAATGGCCCTAAACACCATCTCATTTACTGAGATCAGTGAACTACGAGATTTGAGCAAGTACAGGTGAGAAGGGGAGAGAGCACTCTCGTAGTTTAAAGAGCTCCTTCCCTTCCAAGGCCAGAAACCCTATCAGCCTATTTGGAGGACACAGGGGCTCAGACTTGCAAGCTCAAGGGGCAGCAGCAAGCCTGCTGTCTCACACTGATGGGATGTAAATGCAATTTTCCAGAGTTTCCAGCCCTTGAGACAGGAAGTTTGAGTATAAGGTAAAGCCCAACTTTTGTTTGGATTGTAGTTGCCAGGAAGGAATGACTTTACAGCAGCATTAATTATGAGGCAGGAAGGGACAACAACAACAAAAAAATCCCCAAGACAAAATATTTTAAAAATGCAGAAGAGAGCAATAAGAGTCAAGGGACAACAAGGTAGTAGAAGGACAACATGCAGTGTTTGTGTGTCAGTGCCTGTGCACTAGTAGCACTTCCCATAAAACATAATTATTTACAAGAACTTGGCTTTCTATTGATCATGATAACTTGAGACATCATAACTTGAGACATCTAAGAGAATATTTAGTATCACTGCTCATTAGGGATGATGCTTAAATGTTATTCCATCCCTTGAGGAATTATATTATTATATTATATTATACATCTTAAACTTAAGATGTAAATTATTTTAAATAGTGATACATTCTTTGTATGCTGCTTTGATTGATGCAGGTATTATAACAGCTAATAGCACCTCCTGTAAAAGGGGCTGGGACCAGTTTGTGATGAAGAATGGTTAGTTGTGGGAGCCAGAATTCTCAGTTTATTCACTTTAAATAAAACTCCAGAACATTAGGATTAAAGAGCAGGAAAAGCACTGAAGATCTAGCACTACCAGCAAGGAAAGAGTGTCAGAAGTATATTCAAGACTCTCCAAGCAGCATTCAGGTTTTCATAGCAATCGTGATGATTACACTTATGTAGACTCTTTCATCTAGAAGGATTCATTTATGGGCTTTGTGCATACCATGGGAATAAATGTCCTCTCTTCCACCAACTTACACTGGGAAAAGCTGTTTACACTTCCAAAGGAAAAAGTTGTGCCATGAGAATTACTATATCCCAAACAAAATGGATTAGGACAGGCAATGCCAAGTGCTACAACAGTTAAGTACAAAACATAGAGGGGAATTTGAACAAACAGAACATAAATAATCAAAACCATGTTCTAGTCAGGATTCTGAGACTAACAGAGTAACTTCCAGCATTTATCATGGTATCAGTCATCCAATTTGTTTTTAAATCCTCATTGGATCTTTTGGCTTTTCCTTAGCTTCTCTCAATGTATACTCAGGCTGCTCTCTAAAACATTAGCAACCATTAAGCTGAACTTGACAGTGTTGTTTCCAGGTAAGTTACATAAAAAACGTTGGCAACTGCTAGCTTTTTAATGCTACCCAATGTAAAACAAGAAGGATTTTATATCAAATAACATGAACAAAAAGCATTTATAGGAAAACATTTGTATTTTAAATACATTTGAGTAATTCTCACTAGGTTCAACTACCCTCTTTAATTCAGTTTGAGTCTTGGTCCTTTCATCTTTACTTTATATAAGCTGTTTTCTCCCATAAAGGTGGAAAAGAACATTACTGCCCATAGAGATAACAGAAGCAAAGTCAGCTGCTGAGTCCTAAAAAAAAGCAAGAAAAAAGAAAGGTAATATGAAAACTCTACACCACCACACCAACCAACCCACCTAGAAAGGTGCTGCCCTTCAGTTCAGGTTGGGAACTCAGCAAAAGAGCACAGAAAGAATGGTTCTTATTATTCATTCAGCACAACACTAGTCTGATGTTTTCATTTGTTGGTAAAGAGACTTATGATTGAGGGGGAAAAGAGTATCTTAATGAGCCTTAAATGTTTCCCTCCATGTTTTCTTCCTCTCATGGTCTCCCTATTTAAGAAAGGTACTTTGTCAGATAATCTCCCATTAACTCAACCAGTTAGATCAGTCAGCTCTCCTTTCAACACCAAAATGCTGAGGTGATTTTTAGATGCTACTTTCCAAAATTTAATTTCCAACAATTACTTAATTCAAGGTTAACACTGATTTCCCCCACAATGGAATAGGAAAAATAATAAATGGGGAGAAGTTTCCTAGCACAAAAGTAGGTGTTTTCAAATTAAATTAAAAGGAAGGAGCCTACCACCGCCCCTAGGAATAGACCATGACATTGCTGGTTCATGAACACATAACAAAGGCAAGGCTAAATACAAACCTAAGTACTTGCAGAATGATGGCCAACCTCTGATACAAGGTCATGAGGCAGAGATCCACCCTTTATTAATTTTAAATGTTAAATGCATTGCCTTGCTAAATCTACTTACTAGGTGTTGATCTACTTGCTTCACTTATGGAAGATTTTTATTTGAAAAACACCTAAGCTACAAATGGACTCCAAATATCAGTCAGGTAGACAAAGCACATATTATGAACAAGTAAATAACAAGCTTTTCTTCTAGGAAGAAAAAAATAATCAGTTCCTGGCAAGGAGGAAAATCACTGTTTCAAGCAACCAAGACTTCAGAACAACAATCTAAACTGATGAATCAGAATTCGTAATGACACAAACAGAATTATACACAGCCCTCTACAAGGGTTTATAGGAGAAATTAAACTTAACTACATTACCAGTAACATGAAAAATGTAGCTACACTAAAAAAAACATGACAAAAAATGATAACTAAAGAAAATGCTAGCCATGAAGATGGTTTTATCATTTAAAAAATTAATTTCATCCATCTGATTGCTCAAATTACATTTTTTCCAGTAATATTGAGCTGAATTGGCTATTCAGCAATGTCAATAACATTAACTGCTCATGCTGAAATTGGGTTTTGTTTTTTACATCAAGCAATACATGATTGGTGGCCATGCAGAGGTTGTATAGATTTTAGCACAGGAGAGACTGTTTGTTTACTCTCTGTGACTTTCCTCTTTGTGTCAGAGCAAAAACATAGGTGGCACTAGGAGGAATTTAGTCAGCTGGAAAATTTCTTTCACTTGTACTTTTCTTGGTAGAAAAATAAGAAATAGAAAAGTAACTACCAGAGACCTAATTTTCTTGGGAAAATGTTACAATAAGCAAAGGGGTACAGGATGTCCCTTTTAACACCATAGTGAGGAGGAGGGTGCAACAAAAGAAATGTACAAGCATTTTTTTGATAGTGGCACAAATCTAAGTACACATAGTACCAGATTAGTGGAACAGTGTCCAGTTTTTCAGCAGACAAAGACATAACAAGATTCACTGGCTGAAATCGAAAGCTAGAAAAATCTGACCAGAAAGAGAAATGCAAATTTTAAATGAAGGTCAAAAACTACTGGGCTATTTTATTGAAATGTGTTGGTAGATTCCTCAGCATCCTCCTCAGACCATCAAATGAGCACAATGCATTAGACTTCACACAGAATAAATGAGTACTATTTCCTGGCATCTGATAAAACACAGATATGAGTACATAGCCATAATGGTCTCTACTGACCCTGAATGATCAAAAGCTTTAATCTAAACTGAATATACAAAAGAACAAGAGAACTATTTAGGGCAGTTTTTTATGTAGCTTTCTGACAGCTTCATTTATGCTGATTAGTATTTTACTGGATAATAAAATCTAACTTGAGGTAATTTCAAGGTATCACTAGTGTGAATAAGGCTGGAAATATTGAAAACTTTCTGTTATAGGGAAATTAGATTTTGTAGTTATGCTGTCTCTATTTCCTCAGACTTAATAACTTTTGAAAGTAATAACTAATTTAAAAAACAAATGGGATACTAAGTGTCTGAGAAATTAATTTCTTGAAGCTGATGCACTAGGCATATAACTTGTTTTTTCCTCATTGTCTGCAAGAATTAATCTATTGACATATCCATATTCTGCAAGAATGTGGTGTCTGATCCGGCAAGAAACTAGTCATGTTTCACAGATCTCCTAGATTTTATTAGAGCATATGGAAATAGATAATCCAAATGAAAAAGTTCATTTGGGTTTCCACTAGGCCTTTGAAAGGCCACTCACCTAAGGCCTTAGAAGAGCCAAACTGACCTGGAATAATCTTACTATGGATAAATAACTGCATAAAATACAAGAAAGAAAATGTAGGGGCAAATGGACATTTTTCATAATGATGAAGTTCATCACCAGATATCCATCTGCATCCACCCTAATGGCTATTTTATTCAAAATTATATTGAGAAGAGTAACAAAGATTGCAACTGATGCTAAATTATTCAGAATAGAAGAAAAGCTGAATAGCAATTTTCAGATTCATAGAATTGTTAAGATTGGAACAGACCTTTAAATTAAGTCCAACCACAACCTAGCACTACCACCATGTTCACCATTAAAACATGTCCTCAAATGCCATAACCATGTTTTTTGAGTGTGATGACTCTGCCACTTCCCTGGGCATTCTGTTCCAAAGCTTGACAACTCTTTCTGTGAAGAAATTTTTCCTAATATCCAACCTAAACTTCCCCTAGTGCAACTTGAGGCCATTCCCTCCTATTCTATCACTTGTTGTCTGGGAGAAGAGATCAACCCCCACCTGGCCATCCAGCCAATCTTCTACCCAGCAAGGAGTATACCAATCCACACACACAGTGGGAAGCCACTTTCTCTGTGAGAATGCTGTGGAAGACAGTATCAAAGGCTTTACTAAAGTCTAGGTAGACAACATCCACAGCCTTTCCCTCATCCAGTAAGTGAGACACTTGGTCACAAGAGTAGATCAGGTTGGTCAAGTAGGACCTGCCTTTCATAACCCATGCTGGCTGGGCCTGATCCTCTGGATGTCCTGCTCATGTCTTTTTAAATGGATCTAAATGAATCCATCTTGTGTGTGTACATATATGTATACGTGTGTGTGTATAAATATATATATATACATATATTGCTGGTTTGGGGCAGGATAGGGATAATTTTTGAAGTAGCCAGGAGGGATGTGGCTGAGGGGGCATGGCCAAGACCCTGATGTTATTCTCTACCACCTCACTTCAGGCCACAGGAAAGGAACTCTTGTTCTTCTGGGGAGAGGGGGTTCCTTCCTGTTGAAAAAAATGTGGCGAGGAAGCTGTCCTGTATTGTTCATTGTCCCAGGATCTGTGGTGAGCATTTCTGCACGTGAATCATTCTCTCTTTCTGTATACTTTTGTTAAAGGTGCTGTTACTGTTTGTTTTCTTATCTCACTGCTGTTTCCAGTAAACAGTTCTTATCTCAATCCATGACCTTTCCCTTTTCTGCCTCCAATTCTCACCTCCATCTTGCTGCAGCAAGGTGGGGGGGACATGGGGGAGTGAGAGAGAGCAGCATGTGGTTTAGAGAGCATCAGTGGGAGCACTGAACTGGTGAGTACCATTCCTAAGCCACGACAATATACTACAGGTATGCACATTTTCTATTAAAGGGCTTTCATGCTGGTCAGCCAGGGAGGGGAGCAGGGTGAATCCATTGCTATTGTTTATGCTGTGTTTTCTATTGTGTTGATCTGCATGGCCAATCACTCGTGTATGCAATAGGTACACTGTGTGTGGCTGTGTGTCTGCTAGGAATATGTGCTCAGTCTCACTACTGGCTGAATGAGGAAGCATGGAGCTAGAGCAGACTTTCACAAGCTACCAGACTCAGCAACTACTAACAGCCTCCATGATCACTCTGTATTTGCCCTCTTCCATGTAGGTGCCAAAGACATGAAGGCCTTCCTGAAATATCCTTACACTTATCTGTCAGTGTACTGCAGGGCTCACCACTGCATCTTTTAGGTATAAAAACGGTTACCCAAAAAAGGAGCATCTCTGAGGAGTAGAAATCTGAAAATTATATTATTCTAAATACATTTATATCTACAGCTTGTCAAACTGGCTTAGCTTTTTCTTGTATTCTCTCAGCCCCAATGGGAGATTATTTGCTTCACTTTCTTGTGATTTTTGAATTCACTTCATCCTATCTTTTCTCTGAACTGTCTTGTAGGAACTATTGCCTAATGCACTTTTTAGTAAAGCAGTTTGTACTCTGCCAACTGTCACTCAAAATAGTATAGAAATTCATTTATGTTCCTGCCTATTTAAATCAACATCCACAAGAATGACATTTGCTTGACAAAACTGTTACACCTTAAAAACAGCAATGAAAAATTTAGCAATACAATTAAATTTATTCTCTTTTGCAATGTTCTTACTCAACTACAGAGTATTCCATTGATACCTGACAGAATTCAGTTGAAATTTGAAATTTTCAGGTCAGTATCCCTGTGAAAATAACATATTATCACAGAAAATCTGGTTTTATCATCCCATAACAAACTAAGCTGCATTTTTTTTTCAAATTGAATGCATTTCTACTAAAACTGTAAGAATACCATACAAGATGTCATGCAGTTTCAGGAAGACTCTTTATCTTTTTCAAGAAGTAGGAGGTGGCAGTCCAGAAGAGCAAACCAGCAAGATACTTCATCGAGAATGGAAACAATGAAACTGGCTTCCTATGGATTGAGCTCTACGTGACTTTTCTCCTGCCTAAAAAGGATTCTGTTTATGCTGCATAACCCATTAAAAGGGTCCTCCTCTTATATCCAGACACGTATGTTTTAAAAAACCTACAACATCTTATTGTATTTTTACTCTTTCCCCTCTGCCTGCAGTTGCCTAGAAGGTTCAACATGCTGTACTGGGAGAGACAGAGGACTACATTCTTTCAATGATGGTTGCTCTCTGTTACTTACAATAGTAAACTCAATTTCACAAATACTCACCAACTACCATATATTTATTAATAACATTTGATATATTTATTTCTATTATTTATTTCTATTTTCAGGAAATACTTTCAGAATTATTTTCTGTTTTGGGGGACACAACAATTGATGGAATGAACATAAAGGATTTCTACTGCATAACCTACACAAAAAAGCTCTATAGGTAAATTTCTGGTAGAAGGAAGACCATAGTTTTCATCTAGAGGAAGCTCTGCATGTATCTAATGGCTTATCTCTCTGTGAAGTTTAAGATTAAAGATGGTCAGGCTGTAGATGCTCAGCGCTTTCCCTCAGTCACCTGCTGATGCCATGATTGCTCCACAGGCCAAACGGAAGTCAACTCTGAAATACAATCACTAATGTGATTAGATGGCCAGTGGTATACAGCCAGACCCACTATCTGCAAGCAGGAGAATTCTCTGCAGGGGTGAACAAGGACAAAATAAGGAACTCTCTAATACAAAGTAGTTTTGTTTTTTTTGGTTTTTTTTAGAAAGCATACCTCCCTCTCCTGATGCAAGCAAAATGCTGTACCAACTTGAGGTACTGTGAACCAAGAAGACAAGTTCTACTGGAGCGAAAGAAAAGGGTTCCAACTTGACCATTCTCTCTTCCATCAGAGGAAAAACTCTAAAACCTAACACCAGATAAACCCAGGGCTGAAACTGTAATGAGGTACTGTGCCTAACCCAAGACAGAGTGCTGAAATGTAAACTCCTGCCTACTAAGGCAGGTCAGAGATGGTAGATTACACTCTCATTCCTTCCAGCTTCTACTCTAGAGAATACCATAAATATCATAAATGGCCTCTTTTCTTAGTCACTGGTCTGGAAACTCGCAGTTAATTAATTTTACCCCATTCAACATAAAGGTCTAGGACTCTATCCAATTTTTTTAGTCAACATCCAGCAATAAATGCAAGCTTCCCCAGGCTTAGCTAACAGTTCATAAAAATGATTGACAGCTCATTCCAAGGTCTCCACAGATCACCCAGAATGACAGCCTCACCCTGGAACTGCAAGGGGGTCTTTTTGTAAATACTTCTTTCATGGCCTTGCCCAATCACACAATTCAATTCAGCATGAATTGAATTTTACTCACCCTCACCTAGCAAAAAAAAAATAGTATAGGTACTTGGTCAGGAAAATATTTTGAACTGGAAACTTCTTAGGAATAAATTACTACTAATTAAGTTACCTGTACTGGAAGAAGAAAAGCTGTGTTCTTCTCTCCTCATCCTGGAAGGAATAAAACCCACTTACCTATTTTCTTTTAGAGTTATCTACACTGCTAGGGTATGTGCTCTTTCTGCTCATTTCAGCTAACCATCTCCATCCAAGAATGCAAAAACCCAGGATCAGGAAAGCACACAGGCTGACTCCAGACACTACTGGTTCCAGCATACAGCTACAGAAAACTTGAGCCCTGCAACTCGTACTTCTTGAACAACCTGCATCTTCTATGCAGTCATTGATTATAGAACAAATATATCAAAGGGAACAAGCTTAAATAGTAAATCTTGGCCAAAATATACATAAAAAATCCAGTTAATGTAGCAAACATAAGGTCCTCTTAACAGCAAAACTCTACAAAAGCACAACTGGCATAACTACTTCATAGCTTTCATGCTTTTAAATTACTTCAACCTAGACAGAGTATTCAGAAAGAGAAAACATTTTATAGGAGAAATTACAATGGAAACCAAAGTGAAATGCTAACTAATTTATGCTCGGTGCTGTAACTACTTTGCTTACACATCTGTTTGCAAGAGAAAGACTTAACCGCACAGTGAAATAAATCTGAAATTCCTGTTTTGGAAAATGGGATGAAAGAGTTCTTAGAATACCAGAAAACAAAGGATCTGTCAAACAGTAGTGATAGCCTTAAAATTCTCCACATGCACTTCCGAAAAAGAAAGGGTTGATTTGTAAAACCTAGTAAAACTCAACATTGAACAAAGCAACATTGTCTGGGTCTCTTTATTTGGCCTGCCTGGGAGACCAGACAACAGACTGATTTAGTTTAATATTATACAGAAAACCTACCTGTAAAATCAATCATGCTAAGCTCTGCACAGGAAGTTCAGGACAAGGGTGAAGTAGCCAGTTGTCAAGTGTTGTTCTTGTGTTAATAGTCCATTCAAACATGCAGTTCTTCTCTGCAGTTCTCTCTTTAGATTAAAGATGCCTGACAAACAAGAAGCTGTAAGTTAACATCACAATTTCACTGATCCTAAAAAGCCACCAGAACAAAGTACTGGAATGTAAACTATGAAAATGCAGTTTTCATTTTAGATGACAAGGGAAGCTGTCTTTGTTACTTCTTGAACCTCTGACCTCCCAAGAGTCATGCCAGAGTTCTCAAGTTTTTCTAATTAAGTATTTAAGCATTAAACATGTTTCACATGCAGTCACTCCTTCTAAGAATATAAAAGAATACAAGGAAGAGTGGTCAAAAATATTTTGTTCAATTTATGGAAATATCCCTCTACTGTGAGGTGCGCTCTACCTGCTGATGTGCACATTTCATCTGGCTGACAAGGATACTCATTATCCTTGTGAAAATGATGAAAAACCTTTAACTCCTTGAGAAATTACTTAAAAAGAAAGTGTGACAATTATGGGCTGAACCTGAAGTGATCCATTCTAGTGAGGTGAACAGAAATTGGAATGTATCCCTTTCATAGCCCAGTATTTTTGGGTAACCACTTTGGTGCTTATGGCCAGGCAGGAATCAGTATTTCTTGATGTTCAGGCATCACTTCACCCAGACAGAAGCCTGTGCACCATAGTCGTCCACAAAAAGATCCTTTTCCCTGCTCCTTTACTGCTCCCCATCAGGAAAGCCTAAATAAGGAAGGAGGCCATGTGCATATGGCATTTTGGGATGCAGATGTCTATCAGCATCTTTATTAAACCTGCCAGACCTTCTCAATTTGTTTAGTTTTGTTAACAATCCCCTGGTTGTATACCAACCCCCCTAGTTACATTTGCTGTCTGCATCGAGGTATCAGACAAACCATTCATCTTTTAATTTGCTGGTTTGCTACACACAATGTGCTGGAGCACATTGTTTATTTGAAACAGGTAAATTATATCTCTGCATTTGTGAGACTCCCTCTGGAGGGGTCTCCTCTGGTACAGTTCTGGTGTCCCCACCATAAGAAGAACACAGAAGTAATGGAGCAAGTCCAGAACAGGCCACAAAGTTGTTAAGATGACTGGAACACCTTCCCTACCAAGGCAGGCTGCAAAAGTTGTCTGTTCAGCTTGGAGAAGGTTGTGTGGAGACGTGCAGCAACCTTCCAGAATCTGAAGGGGCACACAGTGATGCCAGAGAGGGACTCTTTGTCAGCAACATAGTGATAGGACAAGCAGCATTGGGTACAACGAGGGAAAATTTACATTAGATATTAAAAATACTTTTTTCACTATGAGGGTGGTGAGGCACTGGACAGGTTACCCAGGGTGGCTGTGGATGCCCCAACCCTGGCAGCGCTCAAGGCTGCGCTGGATGAGGCCTTGAACAACCTGGTCTAGTGGGAGGTGCCTCTGCCCCATGCCCCTGTCCCTGCCCATGGGACTGATCTTTAAGGTCTATTCCCATACCTTAACATTCTATTATTGTACTAAAATACTCAGACATGTGAAACCTGGATAAAGAAGACGCTGGCCCTCTAGTAGCAAACTAATTGCCTTTTTTCCCCTGCTCCCTAACCTTTACTCGCGACCAGCGTCTCGATACCCCACGGCAGCAGCCGCTGCCGGGCCCCGCCTGCGAGGCGGCCTCAGCCGGGTAGGGCCCGTCGTGCCCGAGGCTCGGGCACCGCCCTCCCGGGGCGGAGCGGGGCCGGGCCGGGCGCGGGGCCGGGCCGGGCGCTGGGCCGGGCGGGGGTGAGGGCGGAGTGCGGAGCGCGTCATGTCCAAGCACGTGTTTCTCACGGGACCCCCAGGTAATGGGGGCGGGAGGAGCCCGGGCAGCCGGGCAGGGGCGGCGGTGCGGCCTGTGGGCTGCCGTGGGATACGGCCCGGCCTGGCTCGGCCCGGCCTGGCTCAGCCCCGCCCGGCCCGGCCCGGCCCGGCCCGGCGCGGCGCTCGGCGGTGCCGGCGGGCCTCTGGGGCGCTCAGAGCCGGGGGACGCAGCTGCTGCCGGGCCGCGCTCCGAGGAAGCCCCGGGAGCGCCTCCAGCTGCAGCTGGGCCCGGCTCTGCCCGAGGTTCCGCGGGCCCGGAGCCCCCCCGGCCCCCACCCCCCAGGTCAGGGCTGTTGCACTAATTAGTTTCTTCCTAATGAAGTGCCACTTTACTTCTCCATCCACTCCTCCGAGACATGCACTTTTCCAGGCGCTGCTGCTTTGTCCTTGGCTTTGCCCTGGAGTTCAGTGTTGGGGGGAAAAAAAACACACATCCTGGACAACTAATCCTGCTTCAATATAAACTGCAGCGATTAATAATTTCTGAGAGCTCATCTTTCCTGTAACTTAATTGTAGTGATTTAGCACTTCCAGCCTCAGTGAATTGCAGGTGTAGGTAATAACTGGTGTCCTGGATGGGCAGGCCTTGATTGAAGCAGTGAAGTAGTTTGTCATGGTAAGGGAATCTGATTATTGTGGAGGCTGAGTGGGACATAGTATGAGGGTCAAACTCTACAGTTGATAAGAAATTAACCTGTTATTATGATTGCAGAACTTTCCTTTGTGCTGTGGGAATAAAGCAGTGGGCCTATTTCTCCTTCTTTATGAGCATCTTACAGATGCCTGTCTTGACTGGAATTAATTTAAAATGCTGCTGTTGGTCTGATATGCGAACACATTCCACCCACTTCTGGTTTTCCAACCATTTGAATAAAGACAGCCTTTCAGGAGATGCAGAGGTTAGGGCTGCTTAGGTCTTGTCTCTTTTCATTTACCTGAAATCCTGAAATTGGATGTACTGTTTTGATTGGCTAAATGCCTAACTTCAAACTTCTTTAAACTTAGTTTGAATTACTCTAGCTTGCTTGGCAGTTTACTATATGAAAGTAAAAAAATTAGAGATAGTAAATTCACTTAGCAAAATTCACTTACAAGAGACAAGGCCTTGAAAAGAATTGTTAAGAAGAATAAGAATTTATACTTAGTATAAATTCACTTACAAGAGACACGGCCTTGAAAAGATACTAGATAACTGAGGGTGCTACATTTGTCACTTTTTTGTTGTTCAGCTGCCAGTAAGCCCTCTTTTTCAAATTTGAAAAGTTTAAGCATTTGCCTACATGCCTTTGAAGCCACAGAATATTTTGTCACTGGTATTGATAGGAAAGCAGTTCCTATGAATGTGTGTGCATGTTGAAATTATTTCTGTTGTCATCTTTAGGCATCTCATGTTTGGTCCGTGTTCCTTGTCTCCAGGAATTTGAAGGTTTATTCTGGAGGATTATTTTCTATCATCTGAATTTTTTTAAAGCAGTGGTTAAAAATGAAGTGATAGCAGTAAATTTTGTGAGAGGCAATAAAGGTGAGTTTAAAAGGAGATCATTGAGGGATGTACTTGTACAGTGGCAGAGGAGAAAAACTGAAAGGATATCTGGAGCATGGCCAGTGTTCACATTGTAAAAGGTGCATCACACTGTGCAAGGAGATATCAGGTGGCGAGAGTTGTAAGGACCTGTCTTAGGGTAAGAAGATGAAATTGTAGTGTCAGAAGATAATTAATGTAAAAAGGGACTTAAGGAAGTTTAAAGGAGAAGCACCTATCAGGCCCAACCAGGTTGCTTCAGGTTTTATCCAGTCATGTCTTGAAAACATTAAAAGTATGTGAAGATTGCACAGCCTCTCTGGGCAACCTAATTCATGGCTTCATTTGCCTCACTATGAACAAGCTTTTCTTTGTATCTAGTCAGAATGTCTCTTGATTCAGTTACCAGAAGAAACATTTTTCTGTTGTTGGGACTTCATAAGGACCTGGTATCTCAGGGACATTAAGTGCTTCTGATTTGTAAGACATCAGTGGAAGAAGCATCTGGTAATAGCAGTCAGCTTTTGATCTAAAAAGGGGGTGAACTTAGCTCTGATCTTAAAAGTAGTGAATATCAGTGGTAGAAAGGGAGATTTATCAGTCAGTCTTCCAGTAAGCTTGGATATCAGTTTTGTGCCACCTGCCTTGTGGTAAGTTTTGTGGCCTGCTCATGCATCATCTAAGCTAACAAATGCATTGGTAGCCTGGAATATTTGTGCTATTCTGTCGTGAAGCTTTACAGCGTCAGTGCAGCATGAATGTTAAAAGATACTTCTGTTCTTTCCTACCATGTAGAAAAAGTAATTTGCAACCTTCAAAAGTAATCAATGTTCCTGCTGAACTGAATCATTACTATGGCATTTTAAAAAATGGGCTTTTAGTGCAGAAGATTAATGCTGTGTGCTTTTTTTCCATTCTTTATTTTTAGGGGTCGGAAAAACTACTTTGATCCAGAAAGTCACTCAGGCTCTAAAATCTTCAGGTGTTGCCATTGATGGATTTTACACACAGGAAGTTAGAGAAGGTGGCAGGAGAACAGGATTTGATGTTGTCACTCTGTCTGGAAACCGAGGACCTTTATCTAGAGTCAGGTACCGAAGTTTTAATAACTGTAAGCAGCTTATTGTTTTATGTGTCTACTTCAGTCCTTTGGACGTGGTACATGTTAAATGCACCTCCAGAAGGTGATTTCCAGCACACATGGCTTTCCAGGTCAAGTTTTTTGTTTGGTTTTTGTGTCCTAGCTGATACCTATATTGTATATGTAGGCAGTGTCTGTTGCACAGTGAAGTATTGAAAATGTGCTGGGCAGAGGTGTTCTCCCTTACTGGCAATTTTACATCAGATAGAGGAAACATTGCTGAGCCTTTTACTGTGAGGCTAAGTCTGTTTGGGATGCAGTTAAGTAGCTTGCTGTGGGCAGGGAGAAAAATTTTTGTGCGTCCACTAGCTGATTTATGGAGACAGAAGTGGAAAATTAAAAGGGAGATTGCATATAGCATTGTTTTAAAGAACATTTGACTTGTCCACAAAACTCGTCTGAATTTTAAGAAAAAAAAGGGTTTCAGAGCCCCACAGGGGGCCTCTGAAGTGCAGAGAGCCTCACACTCTCTCCTGATTCACTAGAGTCAGATTTTTATACTTAGTGCAAAACTTGGTCTATGTCCAGTGTGACCTTAGCATCTCATTCACACAGAGTTGATGTGAAAATAATTTGCACTCTGCTAATAACAAAGGTGCACCTAGCACAGTGTAGTACAGCACATGCAAAGTGAGTATTTTTCCAAGATTAAGGGTTTTGCAGCCCATAATGAGATGATACTGCTGTGATACTTTCTGTAGTGTCACATAACAAAATTCAAAGATCTAAACTGCAGACATGAATTTTGATTTCATTGTAAATATACATGCTGACTTTTAAATGCCATTGTCCTCTATTCGCTGTTTAAATTTGAGCTTGCATAGTTGTGAAGGATGCATATGGTATATTTATTTTCTGACAGCAAGCTATCTGCAGTATGATTTACTGCATGGTTTAGAATTTCTTTCCTTCTTAGGAAGAATTAAGGGGATTTGATTTATTTGGATAACTTCTTATCAATTAATTTGAAATTATTGCAGTGAATTCTCACTAAGCTCAGTACTTTGAGGGACATGTGTATCTCTTTTTCAGTCCCAGTTCTGATTCTTCTGCTTCAAGACGTGAATACCGGGTTGGACAATATGTTGTAGACCTTGTTTCATTTGAGCAGTTGGTTCTACCTATGCTGAGAAATGTGAGTATTCTATGAAAGCTGCTGATAAATGTATGCTTTATGATAGTTCGTGTTATTGGAAGGCCCTTTTACACAGCTAGTTTTTGATACTAATTAATGGCCTGTTTCTTGGTTATTGCTAGTTCTGATGTAAGTCAGGGTCAGGAGGCTGGAGGGGCAAATTGGCTTGTTCTCTTGTCATTGTTGTCATGTTGGAGAGATTGCAGTCCTGTGAGGAGGACCTCCTGAAGAGGCAGCAGTTGGGAAATTTCTTCCAATGTCTCTGTCTCATACTGGAAAGCAAACAAAATGCACAAATGGCTTACCACAGAGAACTGGATGAGTGAAGAAAAAAGCTTTTGCTGCTGCTCTTCTTTACAGACTTTTTTCCCCCCCCTCTTCCTCTGATTCCTGTCTTCTGAGAGGAGAAGCATTTGTTTCTTGAATCCAGTAAGTATTTTTGATTACCATTGTGTACCTGCAGAGTGATAATACCACCCTGATTATTTGGGATTTAGCCTGCTGCACAGGGAGTGCTCTGGCTGTGTCAAGACTTCCCACACTATCCTTTTGCTAATATTCTGTATCTGCTTTTTTTCTTCTCCTTCCTCTCTCTCACCCCAACCTTTCCCCTCTCCAAAATTCAGCAAGAACAGATTTGATTTCAGCATTGGCATACCACAAACAGTGTGCAGCAGCTGCTGAACGGTACTACTAAAAAAAATCCTGTTGTGATTTTTCTACACTGCCAAGGCTCAAGGGGACAAGGAAGTACGAGTTTTTTGGTGAACTTAAAAAGCCCAAAGAGGTCCAAGGAGCAAAAATAAGATTGAGGATCTGATTCTTGTTTTTGTCAAAGAACATTGAAATGTGAGAGTAGGAAATCAAGGATGTTGGGGCAAGGGAGAAGGAAGGTAATAAAAAAAGGGACAAATTTTATATGTAAAATTTCACTGTAACCATATTTACAATGTTAGTAAATAGAAAGATAGTTTATTTAAAAATACTTCATTAGGCCAGTGCTGTACTTGAAATCCTTTTACCACTGAAATCCAGGAGAGATCTTCCTAGAAAAGTGTTAGCAGTGTTGAATTTTTTCCATTACTTATGTAGCTTTCTGCAACTATAAGATGGTCCAATATGGAATATAAGAGAACTGAAACAAGGAGAGACAAATAAAGAATGAGGGTAGGAGCATCAGAGGTATGTTGAGAGAGCATCAGAGGTTTGATGAGAGAGCAGCACAGCATGGACACATGCCCATTTATACTTGAGGACAGATTCAACTCTTAAGGCTTTTTTCACTCTAATGACAATGGGCTAGATCCTGCAGTGGAAGATTTCTCTGGTTCTGCAAACTTTTATCAGGCAGGGTGGATAGTTTTTTTCAAAGCAAAATACTCTCTTCCTCAAGATGTGACCTAGTGACTAGTATTGGCTTTTTGGCTTACTGATCTATGAAAGGATTTTTAGATAAAACAGCTACTCAATAGGGACTTAGCTTGAAAGGGTTTTAGGATGCATGTTATACAGTTCTTTCACTTTCCCAGAAGCAAGTACTTTGCCTTCACAAGGGGATATGTTTCGATCTTTTTTTTTTTTTTTTTTTTTTTTAGTTTCTGTACTATATGGTTTGTATTGGTACATATTCATGGATCTATAATGGTTTTGAATTTATTTGATTTTATCTATACTTCTCCAAATAATGGAATACAGTTCTCAGTCACTTTTACCGAAGTAGGGTAGGCAGTGCAGTTGAAGAGTTCCTCTGCTGTGTGAGCTTCCTTTCCCTCAATAGCAATCACCATTGTTTTCTCCTGGATTTCGCTGCTGCTCCAACCACCTGCAGCATGGTACTGTTTGGCACAGCATTCACTTCATGGAAAAAACAAAGAAGCCTCAAATGTGGCTGTTTCTTTCCTACTATCCAGTGGCTAGGACTACAGAATAAGGTATATCTCAATATGTATCTTTCTAATGTGAGAGATGCTTGCAAATGGCTTGGTTATTATCCAGACAGCTTTGAAGACAGCCAGTAGCTCTGAGTTGAGATGCTCCATCATCCCAACTACAAGAGGAGAAACTTCCAAATCTAGATTTAATGGAAGCCTTCTTTTTGGATATCTGTTTTGTGTGACTACTGATCACATAATCAAATGTAATGACTACATGCATTATTCAGTGTGAAGAGTAAAGTTTTTTAAAATTGCTGACCCTCAGAATGATTGAGAGCTGCTTATAGGCAAAATGCAATTCTTAATATCAGGTAGCTCATACGAGACCATTGTGAGAATTCTGCTTTAAAGAAAAGCTGATGTTAAGGATATTTCCTATTGGTATTTATACTGTATGGTTGTTTCCATCCTTTCAAAAATCTGTCCTAAAAAAGAAACTACAGATTTATAAGTCTGTCATTTACCAGCAGTAGCTTTGACTTCCTGCTTTCCCCAGTATTACAGTTGAATTTGTTTCTTTTGGAGGTATTTGTTTTGTCAGCATAGAGATTATGTCTGTTACTTGTTCTAAGTCTTGCTGTTTACAGATGCACTTTTCCACAGGTAAACCATGGTGGTGACACAGAGAAAAGAATTTGTGTCATAGATGAGATTGGTAAAATGGAGCTCTTCAGCCAGGCTTTTATTCAAGCTGTTCGTCAAACGCTGGCTGGCTCGGGGACTGTGGTGCTTGGAACTATTCCAATACCTAAGGGAAAGCCACTAGATCTTGTTGAAGAAATAAGAAGTAGAAAAGATGTTAAAGTGTTCAATGTGAGTAATATTTAATATCCTTAAAGAGCTTTCTGTTCCAGGTTACTGTTTTATATTTGGCTCTATTTAAAAATGGTTACTGCCAATTGATAGCTGTAGGTAGCTTGCATGAAATAAGTTTTTTAGTTTCCATTTTATTCTTAATGGGCAGGTGTTCACCTTATTAAAAAAAATCCCATTTGGCACTAACTGTAGCCGTCTCACACAGCTGGCTTTGCTTGTGAGGGGCTGCAGAAGTAATGCTATAGTTGTTTTAAAAGGTTTCTTTGCTGCAATATTATTACTGTATAGGTATTCATTATTCCTAAGAGTTAAATCTTCTAAAGTACAGTCAGAGTTTTAAGCTTTTCTTTTTTTTTTTCCAGACTGGCTTGCAGAAATATTACCAGTAGTCATATTCAAGGAAAAAATAAAAGGAAAAAAGTAGCAGTGGATTTTGCAGGAATGATTGTAGCAGAAAGACAGTTGTAAATGGAGTGTACTTTCTCTGGAGTCAGTGAACCAATTTTGGAATTCATTATGCTACTTTTACAGGCATAATTTTCAGAATATTAGGGCCTCAGAGTACATTTCTGATCAGTTACAGTGCAAATCTCAAAAATCTACCACAGCAAAACTTAGCCTGTTCCTAGGAGTGCACGTGTGAGGTTTCCTTAACATCAGTAAGTGTCCTCGATGCTTCACAAAAACAAAGGCACCTCTCACTCCTTTGATTTATGTTGTTTCCTATTCAAAGCTGGCTTAAAAACTTGCAGTGCTCAAAGTTCCTCAGCTTTAATTGAGGGTCCCATTGTCATCTTCAGTTTCTGGTTTTATAAATGCTTTATAAAGTTTCTGATTTAATTAAATGCTAAAGCAACTGTAGGAGCAAAGATGAAAAATTGTTCCTTTCCTTGGATAAGCATTCAACTCCCTTCATTCCTTTCAGAGATAAACCCCCAGGTTTTTCCACTGCTGAGCTGATGTGTGTTTGTAGTCAGGCTGTTGAACAGAAATGCACAAAAAAAAGAATTTTATATGAGCAGCTTTACAGGGGTAGGACTGGGGAAGAGAAGATGGAGAAGCCTTGCTGAAAGTACCAGTCATTCAGTGCTTAGGCTGCAGTCATGGCAGGACATGGTGCATACATTCACTCCTCTCATGAGAGGAAAAGGGGCTAGAAGACAGCATTTGGCTTTTCAAGGAAGCATTTGAGGCTTCTACTGTCTTTTTTTTTTTATCAAGTGATATTCAGAGGGCATGGGCTACTCAGCCCTGGCTTTTCAGCTGCATCAGTCTGCGGATAAATCTTTCTCTCAAGTACTGACTCCAGTCAGCAAAAGTCTTTCTGTAAATTTCAATGGAGTAGTGTTTTATCTAGCTAAAAGATCTTTACTAAAACAATGACCCATCATGCTGCTGAGATTAGGACATGCAGGTGTCTTTAATTAAATAGACATCTTTGGTGTATCCATTAACCAAAAACATAGAAGTGAAATGTGTGACAGACTTTAGTCATTCCCAGGTGTCACAGACCTGCTAAGCTGAAGTCTTGTGCAGGAGAGCATCTGTCTCTCTTGCTCCAGTGACACACTACATGCTCTTTCCCAGCTGGTTCAAATGTGTGCATGAATAGGAGCAGAACCTGCCCATGGAGGGTCAGAGGTGCTAGTAGCTGAAGTGGATACTGGACCACCATCTGTTTTCTTCAAGGGCAGTGGCATGGGGAAACCTGGAGTGTCTAAATAGCTCATAGTCAGTATTTCTTACTAACTTGGATGGTGCCTGGAAGTGTACAGAAGTAGGTGGCTAACTTGCAAAAACAATCTGCCTGCTTTGTCACTTAATATGGAGTTAGGCTGCTTTCAAATAGCTCATCTCAGTTTTTTCATCCTGCTCCTAGTGTCACAAGGACAGTTCTGATGAGAGAAAGCTGTTTGGTGTTTTACAGTCCCTTCTGTCTTGAAAGCGTATTTTGTTGGTGTAAGTAGACCCAGATGCCCTAAAAGCAATTCAGCATTTGGTCCCAAATGTTTAATTTATTATGTTTAGGGCACTTAACGATAGGAGCCCTGATATTTAACACATTTGTTTCTATTGTTACCCAGTTCCAGTTTGCTGAGAACTAAACTTTCCAGTGAAACTACAGAGGCTCTTTTTGCCTGTGTCTGTGTAGTTTTGTAGACATGGTGGCATGAATAGGATCAGGTTATCCTCAGCAGCTGGCAGATACTAATTTTTCTTCCATTTTCCCATCTATTAATTTTGCTTGCATGAAACCTGTTAGTGAAGTATGGTTGCATATGCCTATTAAGAAAGAAAATAGTGAAATGGATAGGGAGAAGAAAAAGGTTCCATTTGAACAGATTGTACATGAGTGGTTTCCTTGACAGTGTTTTTAACATTTAGAGGAAGAAAGCTTTTGTCCTCTATAGTTGCCTACTTGGAGTCTAGGTGGCAATTTCCTCCAAATTACATAAATGCTTAATATAAGCAGCATCTACAGTTATTTTCAACTTCTTTCTAAAAACATACCCATCTGTTTGTACATTCAGTACAGTTACTGGGAAATTTGTTCTCTCTGGGAAAGCTGCCTGCACAGAATGTCTCCAGATCTTAAGAGGAGACTTATATCTATCAAACAGCCTTTGTAAAACAGTTGTGAAAATTTCCTAGCACTTGGCACTTTCTCTCTGCTGCTCTCACTGGACTTCTGGCATATAGGTATGGAAAAAGGATAGATAAAATGTAGTATTGTTTTTGTTGGCTGGGAGGGAGTGGGAAGAGCTATTATATGTGCAGAAGGTCCTTTGAAAGTCAGGATATCAGTACACTTGCTGTGAGATTTAGAGTTTGGCTCATCTGTGCTGTGTATTGTTTACCTCGGGGTCCCAATAGCCTTACTGAAGAGCATTCTTTGTTGTCTTGCTCTCTTTGTTTTTGTGGGGTTTTCTTACAAAGCTTGGACTGACTCTCAGTAAAAACAGTGACATTTTCAGACAGATCTTCCTTTTCATTACTCTTCCCTCTTCCCCCCCACCCCCTCTTTTTTTTTTTCAGTGTCACTTTTTCATTAGTCCCATGTTGATCTGCTGTCTTGAATTCAGTGGTAGGTGAGACCACTGTAGGTTTTACAGTGTTGGTTTACAGCATTTGGATAGGATGTGAGTGACTGTAAATAGTGGTAGCTCCTAGGGCCAAGTTCCTCAGAACTGTCACCTATTTAGCAACAACAATAATAATAGTAATACTTTCTCCTGTTCATTATTGACTGTAGTACTGGAAGGGATACAAACTCTTGTGCTCACATCCTAAATGCAGATACCTTGCTGGTTTTATGCTGTGCATGGTGTTGCGTCTCTTTCCTTGTCAAACAACTTTTCTACAACTTTGTATGAATGCCCTTACTTTTTTTTTACTTATTTTTTCTGCTCATGTGTCTGTCTGATTTCTTCCTGCCTTCTCTGCAGGGATCTGAACAGTGGGCAAATTTTCTTGGACTTTTTAAAATGAAGCTTTTGCTGATGCTTCACAGTTGCTTGTTACCCCTTTACAACCCCAGTCACCTCCCCAGGTTTTGTTTGAATGAGTAATGTATGGCGCTGTCGGTCACAGGGCTCTGGATCAGGACCCAGTCTGTCAGGAAGGGATAATTTACACACACACAGCCCCCAGCTCTGTGCCCCGGGAGCTGAGCTGACAAGCAAGCACTAGCACTTGCTTGGCAGTTTACAGTCATCTGTATTCACATATGCTGGACTTAAAGCCCAGCATTCCCATGGACTGGTCAGCCAAAGGCATATCTCGGTGTGCTACAGAACACCCCAGCTTTCTCAAATAGTTTTATTTATTTTCCAAGGTGTTTCTTTCCTGTACGAATAAGGTTGCTCAGAGTACAGAGTTAGACTGCTAAGCCTGTTTTAATTTTTTTTTTCTTTGCAGATGTTTTTGACTAGGTCTGTCATCTTAAAAATACACCCCTTTCAAGTAGTGAAGGCATAAGCACTCCACTTTATATTAGGAAAGTTAAATTTGGTAGTTGAAAAGGATTTCTAGTAATGACAAAAATACATGCTGGCTCTTTGAGTGATTCTTGTTAGTTACTCAAACGTTGAATAATACTGCAAAATACCACAGGCAATTAAATCAAAAGATCACTAAATATTCAACTGCAGCTTTTGTGGGTTTAGCATACTGTGTTCTCAGTAGCAGAAGAAGGCAGGTGTTTGACACTAAACATTCCTGCACTGAAAAAGAAATGCATTAGAATTTTTGCTTTGATTTGTTTTTGAAGTAAACACTGGTATAGAAGCTATTAATGAAATTACATCAGTTTTAATTTCTCTTTCTCTAGGTTACTAAGGAAAACAGAAACAGCATTTTGCAAGACATCTTGGCAGCTGTGGAGTCCTGCAGAAAATGAAGACCTTTTCTGTCCTCTAAACACTAAAGCTTTCATTTCAACAAAACATTACAACATTTTGTGGATGATTTGGAGTCTGTCCTTCCTGCTTTAGCCCCCTGGAGGCTTTACTGGAGCCACCAGGGTAAGCAGGGTAAAGCTGGTAATTCTCTATAATGGGATAGCAGGATTGTAATTTATTCAGTTCACTGAATTAAAAAAATTGAACAGATGTGTATCTAACATCCAGTTCTAATCTGGGTCTTTGGAAGTTAGGTGATCCAAGTTACCTCATGTGAAAACAATTAGCTGTAAAATCTGTCGGAGATCTTAGTCTTTCTGAGTGTGTTCAGATCAATTCAATATCTGCAACAAAGCCCTGGTGCAACAGAACAGAACCCTGTCCAAAATGTAGATGAGTCCTGCCTGGTTATGTAGGAGTATAGCTGTTGGTGACCTAGCTTAGGTGTATTCAAGTGTGTTTTAGCATGGGTGCTGACAAATGAGCAGGTAGAGGGAATAAGCAGATGGGCTCTCTCCTCCTACCCCCAGGCAGCCCTGTCTGCAGTTGCAGTATAAAAAGGGTTATCCAGAGTTTCAGGAAAACTTCCTGTAGTCATGAGTGACATTTACAGAATTCAATTTTGGGAGGAAAAATAGCCAAATCCACTCTCTCTTACATGGCCCAGACACAAATTTATAAGAGGACTGCATTTTGAATTAATTTTAAATTTTTTGGTAGCAATTCTGTCCCACACCCCCTTACAAAAAATATCTATAAAAATCCTTGAGTCCATGAAGTTAATAAAATCTTATGTTTTTCATGCTGCATTTGTTAAGTCATGATTGACTTAATACTGCATTTGTCTATATTAATTTTACAATCTGTTATGTTTATTGATACTTATGTTTGTTTGTGTTTTTCTGCCTTATTCAATTCTGTACATGCTTAATGGTAAAATAAGTAGTGTTTGAGAGTATTAGACAATGTGTTTCCCTGTGAGGAGTGCAGATGTTCAAAATGTTCAACAAAAGTGCTGCCAGTTAATCAGTTTTGCATGTTGTGAAAACAGAATTCCCTCCCAGGTGCACACTGCTCATTGTAAAATTTATGGTCATCTCTGGCTGAAGAAAGTTGTTAAAAATTCAGTTGTTTCTTAACTTTTTTTTTTCCATTCAGTTCAATGACTGTTAAAATGAACAAACTAAAGGCATCTTCAAGTATCGTTTTATTGATTTATTTCTGTAAAACTGACAGCCGGAGTTGTATAGGGCTGGATGGGGACAGGTATTTTTACACATGCCCTGCAAACACCTAGGAGCATAGAGGGAATGTTCTTTTTCTTTCCTGTATGCAGAACAAGCGTCTGGTAGAAGCATTGCACCACCACAGGTGGTAGGAGGTGTATGCCATGTTAAAGGATGCCATGGGCTCATTGCCTCACTCCTTTGTTAGGTGTACCTGTCTGCCCAAATCCATTTAGATGGTACTACTGTCTTCATCACATTTGGGGAAAAAGAAAACTCCTCTTAGGGTTTCTACTTGGCAGTGTACAGCTCCTGGCTGGTGTTTGCAAAATAAGGTTGTGCTCTAAAGACACACTAATCCCTTAATTACTTCAGGCATTCTACTCAGACAAAACACCTTTTTAGATGTGGAGGACTTGGGACCAAAGTAAAGTTTATCAGGGCTGTGTGCCATAGGTTTTTGAACAGAAACCTCTCTGCACCTAAGTGTTGGATGCTCTCCTGTTTCAATGTTAAGTCTCTTAAGCTGTAAAATATGCTGCAAAAGAATAGTTCTTTCAATGATTAAAGAGTTCTCCAAAATCTAGCACAGTTTTAGTGGGGCTGCTGTTGAGTCTTAAATGAGAAGTGATGTTTAAAGCTAAATAAAAAATTGAGGAATTTGACATTTCTCTGGTAGAGGCCAAAGAGGGGAATTCTGTTCGGAGTCAGTCTTCTGAATTCTGGTTTAGCCAGTATTGCTGTGAGATCACTTTAAGTGGTGTTTACTCCCCATTTTAAAAAAAGTAGATATATTTCCTGCATGTAGTGCCATGATGCCTACTGCAGTCCCATAATTCAGTAGAGTGCAGAGAAAAAAAAAACCCAACAATTACAACAAGTTTGTGGAACTTTTGATCAGTGCCTCTAGTACTTTAAACCCATTGTCTCATGGTTTTGTACTGAAGCTAGACAGTCACTAGAAAATGCAGGTGGATTTTTCCTTCTCTGGAACTGTGAGTGAAATATCAGCCCTTTTAAACTAATGCATAGTTTTGATGATGGCATCAGTGTCTCTTGTTTTTTGCTACCTATCTCAAGACTGGTGAGTGTCATTAATTTTTTGTCCTTTTTTAATCCCCTTTTCTCTCTGAGCTAGAGTGCTTTTCAAGAGAAATAGAGATTCTGTCATCTGTGTTCAGCAGGAGAATGTAGATGACCTTAACAGTCATGTCTGGCCTTTAAATCTCAGATGGTCCTGAAGATACGATTTGCCTGTTGCAAATATACATTGAGTGAGTGAGAAAGTTGTATTTCCAACTGCATGTAAGTTTTTGTGACAACCTGTGTTTACTTAAAAAGTAAAAATTTGTTGTCTGGTCTTGCACTGGTAAAATACTTGGAAGGCCTTGAAAGCATTGTAACAGCAAATGGAGCATTCAAAATTCCCCCAATGGGCCAATTTTATTAATAGCACACATTTGGTGAAAAGCACCTCTGATTTACCAGCTAGATTCCAGATGACAACATTAGTGCACCTGCAGGTTTTACTTGGTGCAAAAAAGGGGTGAATGTGAGGTACCAATTACTGTCTCAGAGCCTGAGAATCAAGGATGTCTTTGGCACAAGTCTTGTAATTCCAGCATAAAATTGCACAGAGCATGGAATAAACAAGATCTGCATTATTTATCAAGCATTAGACAATGTTTGATTTGTAAAACTGAGTGAGAGAGGTGAATCTTTGATACTGGACCTACTGCAAAGTTAATTATAAGTAATATGTCTGCATTGCGGATTTAAGGATGTAGAAGCACTAGTGAAACATGGTAATTAAGTACCAGCTCCTAATCCAGGGAGTAATGTAATATGGCAATAATTGGGTATTTAAAAAAAATGCATTGAAGAGAAGATGATTATCACATGCTGGAGAATCTCAATGGTATTTCTAATATTCTATAATGAGCTGCACAAAATTCAGCTAATCTTTAACTTAAATTTTCCAGTAAGAGAAGAGCTATCAGTTGGTGGGCTAGAGAGAAATGCAGGTGACATTTCTTGCCTTATTCTAATAAGCAGTATTTATAAAAAGCTGTAAATGACATCACAGAGAGTCCTAAGAACTTAATAGTCTCAGAATGTCATTCATAGATATTATCTAGGCATCATGTCAAGGGAAGAAGATTCACTGTAAGTCCTTTTCATTGAGACTTGTCTTCAGTGAAGTGAATCCCAACATTTTCTGCCTATGGGAATGAGGTGAGACTTTGCAACAAAGACTTCAGTTCCTCACAGAGTAGTTGCATGACACTACAAAATGGAGGGAACAGCGAGTACCTCTGAATTTTATTTTTGGACTAACAGAAATGAACTTTACAGACTACGTCCATCACTGGTTCCTACTTGCTTGCTGTGGTGGGAAACAGCTGGGCTGAAGGTCAGGGTGGGGCTTGCTAGTTACTGGTGGATGTGAGGAGTTCAGTAACCTGTGTTTGTCTTTTGTAGAAAGTTACTGAAAGTCTTTCTGTCAGATCTTCAGGCCATGGTTTCACTATTACAAGTGTAGCAACTGGCTTTTACTATATCATGTAAACAAGGGTCTATTTGGGAAAGGAAATTTTAGGAATGCAAAATGTGGAGGTAAGTATCCCATGCTCAGTGCAAAGGCTGAAGTACTGTATTTATGTTTGTTTTACTATGAACTCATTATCCTCCATCCTGCAACCTGTTGTATTGTTCATGTTCCTCTTTGGTTGCCGAGGCAGTGTGAATAAAATCACTCTTAGTGTTTCTTTTCAGCAGTGGTTGGTGATGTTATCTGAGGTTAAGCTGGGGGACGGCAGAAAAGGCCTCCATCTCTTCATCCCTTCTGACTATTCTATGAAAGAATGGCATGTACAAATGGTCTTGTGGATTGAGCACTTGATTTCCTCAAAGGATGCATTCAGCTTGCTAACAAGATGGGAACATCACTATTTTCATGTTGTAGAAACAAAAACATTCTGGACTGGCTGAGTGAGGTAAGTGGCCTCTGCAGCTCTGGAAAAATTAAGTGTAGCACCTAATGCAAAAAACCTTGATGGAACTCTTGGTAAAAGGTCCTTACATGGTGGTGGCAGTATCCTTCCTGCATCACAGCTGTAGCAAGACATGAGACATGTAGGCAAACTGTTAAGCCTGAGCAGGTTTAGGGCCAAGTTTTAACAGTGTCCAGCACCCATCAGCAGGGTCACAGATGACATAAAAGCAATGAAAATCACATTTGCTTTTCATTAAAGGCCGAAACCTGCTCGAAAAATGGTGTACTTCCATCTTGCAACTCTGGGGCACCTCACGTATCAAGCTGTTTTTCAGGAGTAAAGGTGTCACTCAAAGCCTTCATGTGCATGTAGGCACTGGTGCTGAGGACTCAGGCGCCTTTTGGTGTTATGCAGAGCTGTTTGGAGCAGCTTATGTCCAAATTAAGGCTTTGTGTACAGGTTAGGTTCCTATTAATTAGCTTAGTGTGCATCGGAGCCCTTAAATGCACCTTCTGTCCCAAGCAGAGTTCACTGGGTGTATCTCTGTCTCATGCAAAAATGGGGGCATCTAAGATGTGTTTAATCAATACAACCTCATGCCTAGTTGCAGGTTTCATTTCTAACCATTATGTCAGATTATTCTGTGGAAATGTCTCATATTTAAAACTGATGTATATAGCAGTAGTCATATTACTGTTACAGCAGACTATCTCCAAAAATATGGAGAAATGTTACATGGGAGAGTTTGTGCTCATTTTGATTCTTAATATGTTATGTGTGCTTGTTAGCGGTCACTCAGGTTTTTTCAACCCACTATGCTACAATAGCAACTTTAAGACAAAATAAAAAACTGTAAGACATGGCTACAAAAAAGGAACTGATGTTTGACTCTTACCTTGACTCCTGTTTTGCTGTGTTTGCTCGCTGTTGACTCCACGAAGGCGTTAGAACCTGCCCTTTCTGGCAGCCACCCTGTGCAGCAGGAGTCTGGACTTCATGGCGTAACTGCTGTTCCCAAGGAGTTATGCTCCAGGAGACAGTGGGAAGTCAGGAACTGTGAGGCAGCTGCATTATTTTAGGATGCAGTACCAGAGGCTGTGGAGGTGGTGGAGTCTTGCAGAAGATGTGGTGCTGGGAGAAGGTGCTGTCACTGGGCCTCAATCTATGCTAAGCAAATACAGTGGCTGCTGCTGAAAGAATCTATGCAGTCATTCCCCAATCTAGTTTAGTATGCTTGAGTTGGATACACAGAATAATTTAGATTGATTTGGACTACTGCAATTACTTATTTTTGATGGAAATTGATTCAAACTTAAAGATATGAAAATTGGAGGTCTAAGTGATGGTAGGTGAATATGGGAAAGTTCTTGGTGCTTTCCAGAGCCACCTGTTTGCCCTGCCTCCATGCAGGAAGACAAAGCAGTGATGTTTTATTCTGTGGACTGCCATGCAAAAGCCCCAGAGCAGAAATGGGGCTGGTAGCTGTCAGTAGGCGTCTACCTCTATAACCTCAATCCTTCATTTGTAATGAAGCACTTCATGGACAGTGTGGTGGGACAAGAGTCATCATCTGCCTGAACTGGTCAGAAGGGAGCAGCTGAATTCAATTTCCTCTTCCACATTTCACCTGGATACTAGAGGAGACATTAGTAGGGCCTGAACTGCATTGATGACCATGTGTCTAGAGGGCTGTATATGAACACTCTGCTTTTGTCTTTGTAAACATGAGCAGAATCTTTCCTATATTGTGCTAAGCTTTATTAATAACTCATCAAGATCTGATGTGAAGTAAAAAAGGTTTCTTGATTTTTGTAAGGCAGAAAGCAAGTGAAAACAATTGCAAACAGAAGACCCAGAAACAGCTGCCACACAAAATATACTTGGATCATTTTATTTTCACTCAGTCTTACTTAGTTCTACTACTGAGATCTGAAGTGTGGCACAGTAGGAAGCTCAGAATGCAACTGAGTATTGCCTAACAGTAATGAGACTTAGGTACAGCATCTCTTGTTAAATCTTGTTAATTGGGACAAGACAGCCTGGCTGCACATCATTGTGTTGAGATTTAGAAACTATCTATGGTAGTTACAGTAAAGAGGAACAGCAAGACACTGATAGCTGCAATTCTTTTTAATTGAAAAAAAACCACACACGTGTTTGTTTAGACTAGAGTAGAAGGATTTGTTGTAGCCTTTTGGGTTTCAAAGTAGTCATGCATTCCTGTAAATTGGCACTTCTCAAACCTTGTGAAGGCATGGCTTCCCTTTTTGTATCATCTGTCTTTATTGGCAGCAGCTCAGTTTTCTCTGGGGGAGAGAAATCAGAAGGCTTTGTAATTACTGGCTACAAGCGTTTATGGACAGTGAGCTGTGTCCAGCAATTAAAGGTATTTAGCTGTTCCCTTCCTAACACAAACACTTCCAGACAGTAATTACAGCCTGCTTTGCACTTTTCTGTCCTTGAGGAGGATTCCCCGTGGCTCTTTTGCGACTCCTAAGGGTACTGTTGCTTAGAATTTGAGAAACACTACTGTAAACCAAACAGGAGCACGAGATAATACCTAATTTATGCAAAGCTGCTTTGCAAATAAGGTGCACCATATGCTCTGAAGACTTTCCATGCACTGGATACTTTCTCTTCTTACACTTGACTTTTATTAATTGGTGTAGCGTGGTTTGTTCACACAGTATTTCAGTATGGCTGCATGCAGTATATCAGTCTGAGATGCTGTGTTGCTATTCAGCATTAGCACCTGCATAACACATCAAAGAAAAATGAGATTTGCTGTTGGAAAAAAAATCAGATTTAGCTGTAATGTTACAGGACACTGTACTGTCCTTTTATGTGTTCATTGCTTCTGTTCTTAGTTGCCTCTTGCTATATACCAAATTTCAATTAGTTTGCATGCAATCAGCTGTTTAGTTGTGGCAGGAAAGAGATGTCTTTTGTGTGCTTTTCACTGAGTTGTATTAATATTTCCTACTGTATTTGTTTGTGATTCTAACCATTCCAGGGGAAGGAACGTTAAACATTGTATTCATTGTTGTATTCATTGTTCTAGGATTTACAAGAACCTGAGATGAAGTGGCACTGTGTGTTTTTTTAGGGTATCTTCCAACCCTACCCATGCCAAGGCCATTAGCTGAAGAACATCTGCTCTGTAAAATTCTTGTGTGGAAGTTAGAAAAATAAACATTTGAAGGTTGCTTATTACATTTGAAAGAACCTAAACCCATGTGCAGCTTCCTGACCTAACTCTGTCTGTATTTAATGCTAAGAAGCACATGGCCCTTGTGCTAGGAATGTTCCTTATTGCTCCTCAGACAGACTCTGCTGAGAAGCGGTGTCTTCCAGGGCCATATCTTCTTGGCTGGCCCTCCTGCACTCCAGGTTCCGACTCATGAATAGTGCATGGGCTGGACCTGCCTCCCGCTGGGGTCTTGGTTCTGTAGCATCTGTTGCTTCACAGGTCTCAGTGACTTGCTGGAAAGTAAGAAAGAAAAAGTCAACTAGTTTAGGAAATTTCAAGTAACACTTCAGCTATTTTTTGAAGTGATGGGTGCAAAGAGTTTAAAAATTGACGTAGGGATGTCATTCTGTGAAACTCCATGGGATTCTTAACATGCATTATTCACAAGGGAGTTCTGAAGAGGTACTTGTCACACTTTGTGTAACGCATAAATTTGGAAGGAAAAGCAGACCAGGAGCTGGAGGTTTAGTACCACAGATGTACATGTATAGAGAACTGTAAAGGAATTTGGATTGAAAAGGACTTCTGGAGGTCATCCAGTCCAAACTGCTGCTTCAAGCAGGGCTGACTTCTAAGTTGTTAAATTGGGTTGCTCTGGTGCTTGCTTTTTACACCAAATTTTAAATCCAACTTACAAAGAAACCTTTTCATCAAAACTGGAATGCAATTATCAGTCTGAAAACGTTAAGTGCAGTGCCACCCCACTGCAAGGAGTCCATTAGGATAAAAGCATTCCAGAACTTTGCTGTATGAACATTGAAATGAAACGTTTCCTCTTTACTGCTTTCAATCAAACCTGGCCTCTGAGCAGTCACTTTGGCCAGGATTCACCTCATCTAAATTTCACCATGTGGTCTTGCTGTGTCATTTAGGCTACTGATGGTTGGCAGAGAAATGCAGGTTTCCCAGGGGAGAATTTCCTAATAATAGCTCCAAGGATGAAGTGGATGCAGGCCTCTTCACTGAAAACAGAAGCTTTAACAGCAACCTACTGAGACATCATGCCCAAATTTTAGATAGCTTAAAGTTTGATAAGGTGAATTCTACTATTAGTATCACAGACTGGCTGAGTTCTTGCAGATTAGGCCATAAACTCCTGAGAGTTGGAATTGTACCTTCTCATTGGATATATTCAGCTGTATGTGAGGAAATATTAATACTTGTTACTGTAACAAAGTAGGATTGGACCCAGATGCATAGCATTCAGCTGACTCCTGTTGAAGTTCATGGCAAAACTCTAGGGATCTGTACCACACATGGTGTTTTAGGGTTCAGAGTAAAATACACACAGGCCATCCTTGGCTTTACACACTTGAAGTTTGGAGAACTCTTTGGAAACTAGGGAAGTTATACACAGTTCAGGAGCATAGTAACAGAAAATGCTTGGGACTTATATCTGCAGTCTTCCCCTGTCACCACTTTGGTTTCCATTAGTCTGTCTAATTATGTTGTCTGATTGCAGTCACCCTTTATGTCTAGTCCATCTTCTCATTTTTCTGCTTTCTGGTCAATTTTCAAAATTCAGGCAGCAATGGATGGCAACCCAAGTTAAATAAATACACTTAAATAAACAATAAAACAGTAACTACAACGTGAATTGAATTTTTCAGGGAAGATAGGAATAAAACTGTGAGTATATTGGGAAGAAAGCTGGAAGTTTTTTGTGTGTAGTGTTTTACTCTTAAAAAATGCTTCATCACAGGGCATACTGGTTTCCTTTTATAAACATTTCATGCAGGATTCCTTTGACTAACTTTCAGCAACAAGGTTTCAGGCCTTAGATTGAATTTCTGGTCAGAGGGAGTGACAGAACAAATGCACTATGCAGGGAAAACCATTCCTTTTCTTACAGATAAAATAATTTTAAGTCCTGCTCATGCCTTAAGTTTTAGCTTTCATATTTTTGAGATTCTGCCTAGGTGTGTAGCTCTGAGCTTCATATTAAGTGCTACTAAGTTCTCTTCACAAAGTAGGTAGAAAAAAACAATCATTTTCCAGCTTGAGACCAAGGACAACTGTTAGAAGCTTCAGACCCAAAAAGTGGGGAACTGAAGAGAGCAGACAGGGAGGATGGAACTTCATAACCTGAAGCTGTAATTGGACAATTAACCCCAATATGTAAATAGACCAAAACTTATAAAAGTGTGAAACCTTGTGACCAGTCATCCATTTTGGATCCATCTTGGGTGTAGCCCTGGCCTGGCTCTTGTACTGGCCAAGGTGTATCCTTTAAGGCCTTTTAATAAATACCTACTTTTTCTTTTAACTCTGGCTAGTTTCTGTTCTAGGTCAGCCTCTCAAGGCATAACTGCATAGGACTTAAAGCAGGCAAGGAAGGAGCTATTTAGTCTGCTGTGAAGTCTACTCATCACCTGGCTGCAGAAACTGGAGACATAAGTCCCTGTTTTGAGTGAAAGGAAAAGCAACTTTGCCCCCGTTTGCAAGTCCAGGTGTATGCATAACAGCCCCCCCATCAGCTACTCACAAACACTCTCACAGACACACTAATACTAAACAGTCTCATTGTGATGCAGCAAAATCCCCCAAAAATACCAAAATACCAACACTGTTTTGGAAAAAACTGTTCTCTGACCACTGAGAAGGAAGAAACCCAGTGCTGGTGAGGACAGCTGAGAACCAGACAGGCGAGGAGAACAGGACTCAGACTCAGTACCACTGTTCTAGCTTCAGCCTTACCCGAGCTGCCTGGCTCGCTGCTCTGGCAGATGGCCCCATGGCAATGTTCATACTGCTGGATGACTGCGTGTCACTCGTGTTGCCTCCGTCTGCAGCCGAGAGCCCAGAAATCACCAAAGCACTTGAAAAACTTCTCTTGCCGAACAGCAGGCTGAGAGTTGAGCTGGTGGAGGAGGCCAGGCTGGACCTGAGCATTGCTGCAGCTCGGTCCTGCACAGTCAACTGGCCAGCAACAGGAACAGCAGGGGACTGAGAAAACACAGATGTTGCTGAGTTGTGGAATGATAGCTGACTACTAGAAAGCCTTTGGGCAATTTCATGGGCAGATGTAGACGTTTGGATGAAAGGCTGCCGGCTTTCTACAATTGGTCCAGAGTGACTTGAAGCAGGGGGCCTTTGGTTTAAAGCACTGTGTGCCTGGACAGATTGACTCCTGGGTTTTCTCCTGCCTTCAAAAGAAAGATTAATATATTTAAGTAAGTGGCATTCTGATAAACTCCATGCTATTGACAGTGCCCCATATGTACATATTACTGTTGGCATATTACCACTGGTCTTATTAGCATAAGAACTCCAGGAAACTCCTAAACTTATGAATCTTTCTGTGTTTTCAACTACAGGTGTTCTGGGTTTTGGTCAAAATAGCTCTAGAAGTTGTGCAGAGTCAAAAGACAGTGAAATGAGAAGAGACCCCAAGCAAAGCACTCTAATCACAGGCTCACAGCTATTCTGCTATGTAGAGTTTAATCAGCCCAGTGAATGAGTGAGCATAGTGCTACTCTAACTCTGCTCCCCTTTGACAACCACACTAATGGAATGTTGAATATCCACCTTAAATGGCTTGATATAATTAAATGCAACTATAAAACCAAAAACTCTATGTTAAAACAATGGCACATTTTAAAGAATTATTCCTGCATATGGGCAGAGAGAATTTGAAAATTCAGCCAAGTGGAAGAATATAGCATTCAAGCCACAAAACAGTTTTTAAGATTAACAGTAAATTCTGAGTTCCAAGAGAGCCATTTACAGTACACCACAGACTTGAAAAAATGTCAATGCTTTTAGGTAGGATACAGTATTAGAGGTCTGAATGAGACCCACATAAGACTCTTGTCCCTTTCTGGGCAGCATGTCAATGCAGCCATCACTGGCTACAGGAAGTAGATCAGATAAGCTATTCTGACATGCCTAGACAAATCCTTCCTATACAAATACATCCCCATATTTAACATTTCTATCAATACCTTCTGTCATTCAAGCAAACAATTTCTGTATTTCTTATGCTTGTGCATTTGAATAGCCACAGAATGAAAAATAAATCATAAAATACTGGCCAGTGAACCCAACCAGTGGCCTGCTTGTACCCAGGCATTCTGCCATGGGTTGGTGTGTGCCACAGGCCCCAGCAGAGTTCACTGTTTCTGTAGACAGTCTCTAGCCCAGGCATACACAGCAAATACCCAGTCACAAAAGTGCCTGCTTGGGTTTTTTTGCTCTCTAGGAAACTCCAAACATTAACACAAGCTGGCATTTTGGTTTCCTAGCTATAGCTGTAGGGTGAGCAGTTGATGCCAGGAAATCTGTTGAGAGCCATCAACACAGAAACAAGTTTTTTCTGGCAGGCATTTCCAGGCTGGTTTTTTTTTGTTTTTTTTTTTTTTTTTTTTTTTTGTTTTTTTTTTTTTTGGTTTTCCCCAATACATGAACTCCTCCAAATACTGAAATTTTGCTGGCATAAAGGAATATAAATCTCACACTATCTTCTAAAAACATGACTGCTGAATTCATGCAGATTCCAGCAATGCAGAATTTCATATCCAAGCCATTTGCATCATATGGCTGAAAAATGATGTTTTACATCCACAGACCTACTTTTCAGAGGCTGGTATCATTATTCCTATTTTTCAAATGCTGAAGCAAAGAGAATTTAGGTAACTTGGCACAGAGTCAGATGATCAGAGCTGGGCTACAACGTAACTGGAGCTCTCTAAAACCTAGTTGGTTTGGCAAGTGTTGGACACTTTCACACATCATTTACAATGTATCTTTAGATCTACTTTTATACTCCAAACAATAAAAAATTATTTTTCTAAGTAATAAGAGCCCCAATATCTCTGCTGGAGAATGATGGGACAGACACACATGGCTCTTGGAATCTCCTGGACAATGCTCTGAAGCACAGGATGTGATTCTTGGGGTGGTCCTTGCAGAGGCAGGAGTTAGACTGTCAATGGTCCTTGTAGGTCCAGTGCAAGTCAGGATATTCTGTGACTCCATGGCCCCTGTGTACTGCTCTGCCAGTGTCCTCTGTCCTTCAGGTGCAGTGAGGGGAGCCAGGCCTGGCTGCCGTATCAGCGGCTGTGCGCACATTTCGCCTCTGCAGGGATTTATGTTCTTCAAACCCTGGGGTTCTGCTTAAGTGCTTTCGTTTTTACATCTGATGGCTATTTCAAGAGGTTACCTTTCTTAAATAAAAAGAAAGGACTGGAATTAAGAACAGAGGGGCTGTGGTGTGTTACTTTGCACCACGGCTAATGTGGCCAAACATCTGTGATTTAAATTGTGAAGCTGCTCCCTGTCCAAAAGTATTCTATATTAATTCCAAATGCAGTGGCTGGAGCACTGGGCAGGAGACCACCCGCATCTACACCTAAAAAACTCTGTCCCTGAAAACACTGAGAAAAACAAAGGCTGTTCTATAAACTGCATCATGAACTAAGGAAACTTTGTGGGAGAACCCCACATGTTTCCAGTGTTCCTGATTTTGGTCGCACTTTTATATTGGGCTTTCATTGCATTTTGCAATTTTGCAGACTCAGTGGTACCAGGCTGCAAAACGCAATATGAAATATGAAGAAGTTAAATATGCTTGATGCACAGATTATGATGGCATTGCTTTGATTATCTAGTCTGCTGTCCTATATAGCATGGGCCATAGAACTCCCCAGAATTAATTCCTGTGTGGTTTTATTAATTACTGCTATAATTTTAAAAAATGTATCCAGCATCTCTAGTCATGGAAAATCCACATCAACCGTTAATCTTTTGTTTCATTATTTATTTACTCTCTTAATATTAAAAATGTGTTCTGGATTTCAAATTTGAATTTATTTAGTTTTGTTACATCCAAATCTGCTGAGACTAACAGTCTTTGGTCACTTTTTGTTACCCAGGTAAACACTTACAGACTACGATCAAGGCATTTCTCACAATGCTAATTGCTGGAAAGCACTTTATCTTTCAACACAGGACATATTTCCCAGAATTTTGGTCATTTTTTGGCTCTTCTTTGAAGTGCTTCCAAATTAAAAATGTCCTTAAATTAGGGCACTAAGACTGCACATGGCAGAACAATATTATTATTTTTAACAGGCATAGCAAAAGTTCTTTTCCTATGCTGTGTTATTGCCTTGTTGTCCTGGTACTTACTGAAGAGTGAAGAGAGCTGGTTTTTTAACCAGCTCTCTTGAAGCCCTTCTTGAATGAGTCATTTGGTTTTGCTCAATTAAGCATATAGCTTTGATAGCCCCTCTTTCATGTTCTTTGTAGCTTTTAGGTTGGAAGGAACTGTTTCATTATCAGATCATAGAAATACATTATCTGTGTTTTTTTCTCGAAATAAACCAGACATTTATTTTCTCATTTCTACATACTGCATATTGGCAACTCTGCCTTTCTATACAGTGACAGATCAAGACTAGTGCTAAGATTTCTGTTGCTTCTAAATACTCTTTAAAAATAAACAGCCACAAGCTCACTTTCATCTTTTTGTCCCTAATGGCGCTAGCCAAAAATTCTTCTTGTTTCATTCTCTACAGTATCTTAGGAGTGAATATGGATTTCCATTTGCTACCATTTCCTTGGATTTGTTGTGCATATCTTAACAAAAGCCAGACTGCTTTTCTTATCTAAGTGTGACTACGTCTCTTGATTATGTTTTCCTGGGCAACCAATCAATATGTTTTTTTATACAACTCATAATTAACTTACTTTATTGTATGGTATGCTCAGGATCGTTATATCACAATTAAGTTCGCTACTCTAATTACTGTTGTGTCAAGTTATGAGTATGCACATGGGGATTCCTCTAACTCTAGACACAATTAAAAGCTGCAGTTATTTTATTCTTGCAATGTGATTTATATTCAGGGCAAGATTTATTCCAGTCCTACCCATTATCTTTAATGATAGGTCAAAATGATTTAACAGGAAACAAACAAGTGTCAAACCCATCCAGCTCACTGCTTTAATTTATATAATAATACCACAAACTTGTTGAAATGTAGAGTTGATTTGCTTTACATTACAAGTCCTGATCCCACAGTGATAGATCTCAGTGACCCACTGGCAAACTTAGAATCTGAGAATGGCTTGGGTTGGAAGGGATCTTAGAGCATGTCTAGTTCCAACCTTCCTGCTGTGGACAGGGGTACCTATTACTAGATTAGGTTGCTCAAAGCCCCATCCAACCTAGCCTTGAATACTTGCCAGAATGGGGCATCTACAACTTCTCTGGGCAGCATGGTCCAGTGCCTCACTGCCCTCACAGAACAGATTTTTTTCCTAATATCCAATTAAACCCCTAAACTCTCTTCCAGTTTGAAGCCATCCCCCCTTGTTCACTCCATGTTCTTGTAAAAAGTCACTTTCCACCTTGTGAACTCCCTTTAGGTACTGGAAAGTCGCAATTAGGTCACCCCAAAGCCTTCTCTTCTCCAGGTTGTACAAATACAATTCTCTTTGCCTTTCCTCATATGTAATCATTTTAGTATCCCTTCCCTGGTTTATGTCCTTCCTGTCCAGGGACCTCAGAGCTGGATGCAGCACTGCAGGTGGGGTTTCACCAGAGCAGAGAGGCAGAATTCCCTCCCTGGCCCTGCTGGCCACACTCCTTTGGATGCAGCCCAGGACATGTTTGGTTTCTGGGCTGTGAGTGCCCATGACTGGGTCACATCCGGCCTCTCATCCACCAGCACCCCCAAGTCCTTCTCACAGGGCTGCTCTCCATCTCTTCATCCCCCAGCCTGTGTGGATACCAGGGATTCCCCTGACCCAAGTACAGCACCATGCACTTGTTAAACTGCATGAGATTCCCATGAGCTTGTGCAGGTCCCTCTGGATGGCATCCTATCCTTCAGGAGTGTCACCTGCACCACTCAGCTCAGTGTCATCTGCAAATTTGCTAAGGGTGAACTCGATCCCTTCATCTATGTCATTAATGAAGATAAGAAATAACAATGGTCCCAGATGGACCCCCAAGGGACACTGCTTGTCACTGATGTCCATCAGGATCCTGGACCACTGACCACTACCTTCTGGATGTGACTGTCCAAACAATTGCTTATCCTTATCCTTATTAACATTTCCAATGTAAAGTTCACTAGTTCCACCTTGCAAATATGTCTGAAGCACTTCTGAATCCATAATTTGAGAAGGGCTCAGCTGTTAGTTGACAGAATGATTGGCAACATTTAATTTTCTCTTGGTAACTGCTATATAGACATAAGAAGCTATTTTCCATTTATTTGTTCTCCACATGCACTGATGAGTAGCCAAACCAATTCCTCAAATAAATTGCCACGGTCCTTCCAAGATAATTAAGATTTTTGCATGCTTTCTTTCTGCTGTTCCCAGCCAACAATAAGCAGAGGTTCACCATGGTACAGGCTCCCTGCATGGCATGTGTGCACTCCCTCCTATCTGCATTTCTCATTCTGGCAGCTGTGGCACCTGCTAGGCCAAAAATTACCCATAATGGATTTTGACAGTGGAACCTTTGGTGAATCACTTCTGTGTTACACTCTCCCAGTAAATACCTGGAACAATATAGGGAAGCCATCTCCTACATGTTCTTGCTCATTAGGAGCGACAAATTGCACTCTCTGAAATTAGTTTTCCTCTGGATTTGAGGACTCCCCAAAGGCATCTGCCCATGTGACCCCCCAGGAGAAGACTCCAGAGAAAGGCAAGTAAATTGTGCAAATACCTGCCCGCTGCTGGACCTCTTGAGATGAAGTTTGCAGCTGAGGGGTTCCATCCCTGGTGGGCTGTGAGCTACTGCTCTGGCTTGAATTCCCTGTGGAATTGTTGCTAGATGAAGACCCTCCTGCACTATCCACCTCTTCAACATTGCCTCTCTCGTGGTGAGCTGCTGCATGACAGTCTTTTCGCATTCTGTTTGCAGGAACACACACAGGATCAGCCACTTGTTGCACATGAAAATTTGTGTCACCACTGTTAGTCGCCCTCAAAGAGTGTTGTCTCTCACACCACTGTAGGTCTTCTGACATTTTATGAGATGGCAAAGATGATGGTGTGATAAGCTTTCTTAGAGCAAAATTGTATATGACACAAGACAATTGTATGTGACCCTTGTCTGTGTTTATTGGCTTTGGAATCCTGAAATATCTTAGGGCTCTTTATCTAATGTTACAGTGTCTCCCAAGATTAACTTCTGCATGAGGTAACTGAGTAGCAAAGAGGAATGGGCTGGAGAGAGCTCAGAAGGATGGGCTGCATAGTGGGAAACTAGCATGTTAAGCCATTAGATATAATATTGATATTTTAATGCAGGTCTTGGTATGCAAGCTGGCCCCCATTGTGTCTCCATGGTGCCCTGCCTTTCCTCAGCTACAGTGGCAACAGTGCAAGGAATGAGGCAAGGGAGCTATTGCTTTGTGAAAAGTGCAAGTAAGAATGGGAGACACAGTGTCAGGGACTGATCATACATAACTAGGGGAAGTCAGGCAGCTTTGGTGAACAGCAAGTATGTTTTTAGGTGTGCTTTGGTCAAGAACAGTAACTTGGGGGTAGATATTTAACTGCCAAAACTTTGGAGCATAACTCGCCAAAATCCACCAGCAAAAAGATACCCTTATTTCAATGGCATAAACAGTAAAATTCCATGGAATGAGGGAAGTGTCTGTAGTGATGTGTGATTTGAATGAATCTTGTTGTACATGTAGAAAGCTTTGTCATCAATGAGTTAACGGATTTTCTATTTGTAGCGCTATTTTGTTATATTCCGAGTTACTTGCAATTAATTTTTTACTCACAGATAACAATATAGAATTACTCTCTTTTAACAGAAAATACAGGGAAACTGAGACTGCAGGGTCTCTTATCAGCATAGCCAAAATTTAACACCTACCTTAACCACTTGGATTTGAACCACTTTTTAATGTTGTCCAAACTGACAGGTCCCCCCCAAATGTTCCTCAGTTGGCTGTGTGTCCCAAGGTACGAGGTGGTTAAGGGGGAAACATACATTGGATATCCCAGTGGCTGATCACATGAAGAATTAATTAAGTTCCGCAACACCTGTTTGTTGTTCTGGATGCTTCCTCTCTCCGGGTTACGATTGCGTAAGAAAATCAGTTCCTGCTGCTGGCCAGCCCAAAGCCCTCTGACACATTCCTTGTTGACCTGCAGGTGGGTTAAAACATGCAGATCATGCAACAACATTTGCTACTCAAGATGCAGAACTACAGGATCTAAGCAGAACAGCAGTGGCTGAGCATGCAAACACATCATGATGTCTTTGCACCAACAGCTTTTTATGAACTTTTGCAGCTACTCCCTGGAAAAGCCTGGAATGTTATTTCAGAGACACAAATGTGGACAGCAAAATGAAAGTCAACTGAAGAGAGCTCTTTTGGCCACCAGCTCCTACTTTAAAAACTACAATTAACTTCTCCTTTTGGCCACATTACTCAGAAATAGTACTAGTTACCAGAGCCCTAAATTACTGCAATATTAGAAAGACGGTGTATGTACCTTGATCACCTTGAAGCTCAGGTAGCTTTTGTGGAGCATGATAACTTTATATTCATCTGCTCCTTCATCTACCACGTGTCTGAGAGTCAGCAGCTCCTCCCGGTTGGACAGGACTGCGCTGCGCCAGGCTGGGTCCCCCTCATGGCAAATCACAACTTTTTCTTCAAAGGACTGGATTGCTTCGTACAAAACTGCTGGGTCCTCGTACTCATCCGGGCACGTGAACTGGTCCTGGTCGTAAAGGAAAAAGTACCAAACAGGTCAGGTACATTCATGAAAACACAAAAACTATTGACAGTAAACAAAATACTGGCTTCCAAACAGTTTCCAGCTGGTCCCCTCCAAGTGACTTGACACTTGATAAAGAGTATCTTTTGGGAGGTTCATTTAACAGTGACATAGAAAGATACTATTCCAGTTTTATTGTAACCTGTTCTGATCTCATGACTACACTGGACAAAGGCACTTGGAGAATACCAGCTTATAGTTTTGTTTTTTTTTTTTAATGGAGTGTGCAACTATGGGAGGCAGAGCTTTTGGGTAAGTTGGAGAGAGGTATCACCTAGGAGAGTCCACAGTTGTTGTGGAAATTCTTATTTTTATTCATAAATCCCCACCAACAATAGCACAGACTGGGAATCCATCAGCAAAAAACACAACACTGAAATTTCATCCAGCAGCACCACGGACAGCAATAACACCATAAAATTATTGTGCCAAAGAAGCAGATACAAATTCACAGCAGTTCAGTAACATCCAGGAACAATTATAAATATCATTAATGATAAAAGCATATAATACTAAATCATAATGTGCCAGAGCAGGAACAAAATCAACTCCTAGCTACACAGACCCTGACCTGAAATTAGCAGTGAAATCAGCATAATCAATGTATTTCCCTTCAATCTAGAAACCACCTTTATAGTATCCACACATGTAACATATGACAAGATTTTCTGCTTTATTTTGATGAAAAATGCAGGGTCAAGCTCTGCAAGGTGGTTTCAAATGGGTAGCTAGGAGGTTCAGAAAAGAAAATCAAGTGATTGCAAAATAAATAAATGCCAAACTCTTCCATCTTGGTAAAGGATGTTTCTTAGAATAAGGTGTCAAGTACTCCATTTCCCTCTTTTTCCCACTACCCTCCTTTGGGCAGTAGACAGTTGCTAAGGTATCCTGCATTTTCTAAAGAAAACAGACACAACAGTAAATGTTAAAAATAAATGCATAAATAAATGCCCTACCTGGTGTAGCTTCAGAGACATTCGGATTGCTGGGGCAACAACCTTATGCAACAGATCCATGTCTGCAAAGACCCACTCATCTTTGGCTGCTATCCGGAAGTCTCCTTTAAACAGTGCATGGAGCCCATAAAGAAAAGAGTCCAAGCTGTAAGAGAAAGGCACCAGTCACTCCCAGAAGTCATTCCCATCTCTCCAAGCCAGACCTGTCAGTCACCAGCCTCGTGCTGACCTGTGACACTCTGGCCCAGGGCAAGTGGGGTCACATCACGTTTCTTTGACAACAAAAAAAAAAATTCCTTGAGAGAGGCAGTTTTCCTTCTGTATGCTCTGTAAATGACTGGCCATGAGATGAATGGAATGAAAGATGTCCTCGGGATGGGTGACTGAGTCACAGGGTGCCTCAGGCGCTGCTTCTCTGCAGCTGTGCCAAAGAGACCAGGCCAGAGTGCCAGCCACACTCCCTGTGCAGCCAGCAGGAGTTGCTTCCTTATTTGAAAGTTTATTATCAGTCCTGTTAGCACATCTCCTTGTAAGTGAAAAATAATAATAGGAAAAAATACTTTCAGGAAATCTAAGACTTCTCACGACATTCAAACCTAAATGTGAACATTAAAGCAGATGTACCAAGAATACTATGTTTCAGAACTGTTCAGCAAACCAGGTGAGAGCAGAAATCAACCAATAGGTGCTTCCTACTCAAACAATGAGCCCTAAAGCAATACACACTGGGTTTCTTTTTTCTGATGTAGGAAACTAGATGTAGGCAGTTCTGCCTGGCCTTGCACGATGGCTTACCTGGACCTGAGATACAAGCACAACGTAAAAGCTACAAAATCAGATAGTTGTTAGAAAATGGTTGTGCAAGGGCTTTGTGAAGGGAAACCATGAACCTTCAGCACTGATCTGCACCCTGAATTACAAGACTCTCATGCCACTGTCACTTGCATAATGCTTGTAGGTGACTGCTGTCCCAATGTTGCTCCAAAGAAGTGATCTCAAAATTGAGGAAAACAGAACCATCTATTTAAAACAGGCATACCTTGCAAACCCACAGGACATTGTTTCATCTACCTGCTAAGATTTTACTCACTCTTACAACAGCTGGTCTTTTAGATTGTAAAGACTCTGGGGAGAAGCTGTATTAAGATGTTAGTAGTTTTCATTACTGCTCAGCCTTTCTCTAGAGGACACATAATCTTTCCACATAATTGAACTTTCTTAATTATTTTATAAAAAAGAAAAAAACTTTTCAATATATTCTCTTCTCAGAGAGAGGAAGAAGAAACTGAGAGAATGCCTGGCCAGCTTTAAGGCATTCTAATTTTGCTCTTGGTGGATAGCATGTCTTAGAAATTAAAGTGGAAATACATATGTTGTTACCAGAGAAACAGCTAGATACTGATTTTCTCCATTAAAGCATCATGCAATCAACTAAGCAGTGGGACCAAAACTAGCCAGAAAGGCAGGGTACTGTCACTGATGGGAAAATAAGGAGTACAGAGAAACTTTTATGAATTCTTAACTGATTTGCATTTATTAGTGCTAAGTTATGTATTAAAACATGCCTATGTAAGACAGGCACACTCAGATCTTCAAAACATTCAAGCACTGATTTCAGTGGGAGTTATTATGTGTCCTTAAGGACTGAGTCCTGGTCCCCACTGACATTCAATCCATCTTCTTCACAGTTCAGAGAATGATAATATACTCAAACCCTGCTTAATAGCTAGGAAAGCCCTAGAATGAGCTAGCTGGGATGGTGGGAGGAGAATGGTGAGTGCAGCCAGCAAGGTGAAATATGTGACTATCACCCCCTTTGAAAAGGTTACACATCAGGAAGACTCCTTTCACTTGCTCACCCACCAGACAACATCAGCATACACAGCTGAATCCCTGCCTGGAACAAAAAATATGTACCTAAATATTCTTCCCAAGAAGAAATTTTAAAAGCTACCTTGAAATCTGCATCTAATTATGATCTGTAGTATAGCTTTGCCCCACATAATGCCCCCTGTATTTGCTCTGAAAAGTTGGCTGGGACAAAGTGAGGAGTAGGCAGGAGAGCAAACTGGTTTTTACATCTTGGGAGGCTCTCAGAGTCATGTCTGAACACCAGAGCAGACAGAGAGTTTGCATTCACATGGAAGTGCCTTAGGAGCATCAGCATCAGCTAAACAGGCTGCTGTGAACTGCAGGATGTGCTGAAGGCATGGCCAGGACTAGGACAGCCAAGCAAACTGCAGCCAAGCATCAGCAGAGGGAGTGGGGGGAGGCACGTACAGCTCTCCCTGGGCTTAGGGGAGGCTCATCCATTTGTCATCCCTCTGCATAATAAGTTCTCTAACTCAGGGGATTTTTAAGAACAAACATGACTGCTACAAGGAGCAAATCAGTGGTGGCAGTAGTTGTGAGAGGCTGAGAGTCAATTATTTTATATATTGTATTTTCCACCAGAGCGGTCTGGAGGAGATTGCTGTATTCACAAAACCATGGGCATCTTTTATTCTCCTGACAATTGTAATGAGGCTTTTGGGTACACTCTACCTATAATGTGACACTATCTCAAGCCATTACTTCTGTAACATGCAGCCTCCTTAATCCATATAAGATACAGCTCTCGTTATTCTTCCCATTGTTATGCTCTCTCCTGAAGACACTAATGAGATTATTACGAAGCTGTAAAAGTCAACCACTTTGATCTTAGGCCTGACTCTCATCCACTTCATTTTGATCTCAGGCCTCACTCAAGGTTGTTGCTATTTTCTTGGCCCACTTTTAACATACCTCAATTAGTAATCTGCTGTAGTTACAGGCTGCTTCAAAATATTTTAAAAACATCTTAAGGTAAAATTACATGTCAAAGAAACAACATTAATCTGTAAGAGACATAACCACGGTATCTGGCAACATTTTCAACCCTCTGAGCTAACAACCTGAAGAGCTGCTGTCACAACTGCAAGTTATTTTAGAACAAGACTGGTAGGTGTGTGGGAACCGTCAGCCCCTGGAAGGTGCAGAAAAGAGGGGATTAAGTAGAGCCACAAACACCAGAGGGAGGGCAACAGTGCCAAAGCAAATACTCCCTCCTACTGCACTCCTTACGCTGCTCCGACAGCTGAAACTAAAAACATTTAGTGCCAGCCTGAAAACAGTATGTATGCAAACTAATGAGCTGGTGAGTATATCTGTGTGTATTTTGCATCTGCAGACCTTCTCCAGTGTCAACTGCAAGTTTATTTAAGGAATAAAGGAACGGGCATGTGTTTGAGCTAGTAATAACCTGAATGTCATAGTTCACCTGAAATATTTTCAGTGGAAGCCCTTCTAATTGGATATTTTGGATGACAGTAGTTGTGAGCTGAGTCAAACTTTTCTGCCCTGCTCAGCTCTGGCAGACATCAAGCTGCACTGTCTGCTTGGACTCCCACCAGCAGTGCAGCACCCTGTGGTGCCATGGTCCATGCCCTCTATGTCTTCCCCTCCCCTCAGCTGCTGGGCAGTGCAGTGGGGTGACCAGGTGGGAAGGGACAAGTGGGACCAGCTTCTTCCCTGGGTTTCTAAGTGAGCAGCAGTACCTCCAGGCAGAGGCCTTCCCTGGAATGACTTTTCATCCAAACGGAGCTTGGGGAACCTGAGCAGCCAATCTTGGTAGTATTGGAAGTATCTGATGAGAGATGCTTTATTGAGAGATTTTTGTATTTTTCCAAATCTGAAATTTTTACTAAATATTTCTTTACTAGTAGCTTTAGTGGCTGAATAGAATTATTCTGTAATTTTTTAACAAATACACAACTAAACATATCACCCACATTTGAATAAATTAATGGTAATGTCATGTCATTCTTCAAATTGCATTTTGTGCAGGATGCCTCCTAATGACAGTTTAAAAGAGCAAATGATTTGCATTGCAATGTTCTGCCTCCTTAATGAATGCATTTATTATGTAATCTAGCGTTAATGTTAGGTTTCTACTGACATTTACATGAACAGGTACAGTGAATAATTATTTACATACATTATAAAAGAGCATTTAAAATCTTGGTTTACACGGTGACATTTACTGATTAATAGATTAGACAAAATCATGTGTAAATGAGTGCAAATTGATAGTTTGCATACACAATGTAAACTTGACTCTCAACTCTGTAGTGCACAGCCCATGGTAACATTACCTTTGCTCCACTGCACAGCAGTTGGATGATTGTCACTCCTCCAAGACACAGCAAGGACTAGACTTAGTCCAGAGGAAGTTTCCTACTACCTGCATAGTCACCTCTGAGAATGAAACATGAACTGCAGAGCACAGCAGATTCTTGGCTGGTTTGCTTCCACTAAACATCTGAAATGCTTCATACAGTGAGAAGAGTATGATGCCTACTTGCATCATACTTACATTTCCAAACTCATCCCAAAAGCTCTAGCAATGTTGTACACAAGATGGTCTACAGAGAGAATTAATATAAAATCCTGAGATGACGTTCAAGGTAAATTCTCAGAGCTTACCAGAGAAATCTAAATCTGTATTTTTGTAATTCAGCAGTTCAGCGTGACAAAAAGTGTTAGGAGCCCTGTCCTCTGACAAAATGAGCCACACCCCAACAGCCAGAGTTATGGAATGGCCTGGGTAAGAAGGGACCTTAAAGATCATCTGTTTCCAACCTCATACATGTGGTATATCTCCCTCTCATGCACACATCTGGCTGTGGGACTGCCTGCTCTGACCATTCCTGAGAAAATTAAAACCCTCTTCAGCACCACTAGGCTCTGAAAGGTCCCTGAAATATCATGGCACCATTTCAAAGAAAAGGACCATGAAGCACCACTCAAGGAAGCGTTCCTTCCACTTCTGAGGACATCAAGTACCTCTGTCCCATGTGACTGAATGCAGACCTGCAGCAGTCTGAGAGCTGGGGGCAAGGACCAGCAGAACACTCAAGATTGCCCTGGGTGAGAGCTGCTGTGCTCTGCCAAACACAGAGAGAGGAGTGAAAGAAGACAATTCTCTGAGCATCTCCTTCTGGCCTCATCAGCATTGCACATGTTGGACAAAGTCTCCTCCCCTGGCATGCTTCCTGCATAATGGTATTCCTATTGCAGTCTCACTGACCAACTACTCATTTGTGTTTAAACAAGTTGTGCAGATCTGTCTAATAAACACCATTAGTAGGATGCCCTTCATGCTCAAGTGAATGTATTTGGGGGATTTCTGTTGATAAAAGTCTTGATGTCAGGGGGAGTATCCACCTTGCTCCTTAGTTAATGATTTCTACTAAATTTGTTTTGTCCCTTAAAATATATATATTCTGAAAGACAAGAAGAAATGTCATTTACCAAGCTAAAGTCATGTTTTGTAGCTGCAGCAATTTATAACTTCAGCTGTGCTACTCAGATTCCTTTTCTATTGCTCCAGATCCTTCTGACTGTAGAAATGCATTAAAGGTAATTTAGCCAGGTGGGGAAGTGACATAGTTTTTCCACAGAGAAACTTTTCCAGGGAAAGCTTTTGTGAAGTAGCATTGGAAAAGATACCGACAGAAGCTTCCACTTAGTCCCTTTCATGTTGCAAAAATACATTTAAAAAATACAATTATTTGATACTGCCCTGGAACACTTGCTTTAAAAAAAGAAAACCAGGGCTTAATTGAAGATTATATAGAACAGGTTAAAAAAAAAGGGACAGAGCTGTGCACCTCAGATGACTACCCCAGTTTTTTGCCTTTCTGCAGACCTTCCCTCCCCAAGAAAAGTATTTTTAAATATGGAGAGTCCACTTATCAAAAGAGAGGAAGTAATTCAGTTCATTGCTATTCGTCAGATTTTGAAAAGACATGATATAGCTGACTCCTGAAATTATTATTAAAATCTTTACAGAACACTATACAAATAATTATGCTCAACATTCATACTTTCCATGTTCAGCTTTGGAAAGTCTCTGATAATATTATCCTTTTGCATTACCTACTAACCAGGTAAGCCAGTACAAATAGGGGACATTGTTATTATATCTGTACTAGAGCCAAAGCATTGTAATGAAGATTTTAAGATCCAGTAGAAAGTACATGCAATGTGATGACAGTTTTAGGAAGCTTTTGTGTTATTTTCAGATGAATTTCTAATATGGCTGTGACCCATCTATTGCAGGCACAGATCAAAAATCACTTTAATCTTTTCTCAAACAAATATCATAAATGCACATAAACTTTCCCATCATTCCCCCAAACTCTAAAATTTGGATCATCAAAAAAAAAAATAGGACAATTTAAAAAATACCAATGATTTACCTACCTAACATCACACTAATTTGAATGAATAGAAATTAAGGGAGAAGAAATGCAGCCCAGAAGAAAACTACTACAGGAAGGGAATGTGCAAAGACTAGTAGAAAAGAGATGACAAAAGCCACTTTAGAAAGCAGAAATCAGCAGCACAAAAAGAAATAAGCCACGTGAGCCACAAACATTTTGCATGGAAGACATAAAACAAAATGTTATAAATGTCTCAACAGATAACAAAGCTAGAATGAATATTTTAAAATACTGTTTTAACAAAATGCACTCAAAATCACGAATGCTGTCTCTGTTTGCTTGTTAGTAAGACAAACCCTCTCTAAGGAGCATGTTCATAGAGGTCTAGATAGCTTTGCTCACCATTCTGTGCCAACACAACAAGGTCACTTAGAAACTGTATTTATTCAGCTTCTCCATTGTTACTAAACTCCTGTGCACACAGAGGGTTCAAATAAATCTAATAAACCCCTAAAATTATGTGGGAAGTTAAACTCCATTAAAATAATCATTATTTCATTAATAAAATGCCTCATCTGTAGCACAGTGTAAATTATACTGTATAAAATCCAAACAACTCAGAACTCTCAGTGAAAATGGAAGAATCCCTAATGAAAATATAAGATGAAGAGCATATTTAGAAACAATATCAATGAAGCCTATTTTAATTAACCAGGTTTCCTAGGAAGAAGTGTTTAGAATGCATGAACAATGAGCAAGGTAGAATGAGAACAGACAAAGCTGCAGCCTCAGGAGATGAGAGGTTCTCCCTTCCTTAGTTGCCAGAATGAAGTGGCACAATGAACAGGAATACACCCCTGAGGAATACAGAGAAGAACCCTTATTCATTTATTTTTATTTAGCTAACTACAACTCAGATGACAGCAGTTTCTTCCTCTTCTGTAGATTTCTTCCTTCTACTGGAATGCCAGAGGAAGAACAGCATTCCAGTAGCCAGGCATAAGGTAACACAAGCAATAACCATTGGTACTCATTCTTTCAATCACAAATTCTGCTTTGTCCTATAAAATAATTAGTTCTTTTAGCCAGCCACAAAGAAAAAGATGATCAGGAATGACAGAAAATATTTTATGGAGGAATGAGATTTTACCTTGATCTAATCTTCTCTTGAGATCCCACATCACGTGAAAAAGGACAAACAGGTCTTTGTTTTAACATGAGGAAAAAGGGATTCCTGAAGATTACCTGATGGCCATATTGTGAGATGCAGTTCCCAAAGCTCTCCGGCCCAGTATACACAAGGCAAAGGAAAGTGTCACTAGAGGAGAGTCCTCATCACTGTCCAGGTGCTACAAAGTTTTAAGATTAGCATGTTACTCTAAGTGCAAACATCACATTTAAAACCACAAATAGTGACATTCATAATATCTGCATGTACCTGGACCTGCACACCAAAACATTCTTTGCAATTAAACAGAACAAGAAGGAAGACCATCACCATCAGAGGATTTTTGCAAAATGCAAGCTTGTTTTGCCCACTGGCTGGAAACAGAACACTTCATTCTCAGGTAGTGAGATCCCAGGGTAAAGAAAGGAGCTTTGGTGGTGGTGATGTTTTATTGTGGGATTTTTGTTTGCTTCCACTTCTCCCAGATCTGACATTGTAAACTGAAGGAGGTTCCTCATTGTTGGGAGACACTGCAATTGGAGACAGCAAAAACCCTTTTCATGGAACACAGTTTCTGTGCAACCTTACCACAGATTTCTGAAGTACAGTACCTTTGGAAAAGCTTGGAGGCGCACACTTTCAGTAAATAACAATACCTATCTAAATCGTTGATGACACTGACTGCCCATTTTAACAAGCGCTCAGAATATTGCATTTATGTTTATTAGCTCAGAAGAGGTTTTTAAACAAAATTTTCACAAAGAAAACTTTGCTACCATGCAGGAGGAAAAAATTGGAACAACCCCTCATGCATGTTAATCTTCAGGAGATACATGCATCTATGCATCCATGCAATGAGTGATTTCTTACAGCTTTCTTTGACTCCAAAACTGAAAACAATTATAATGGAGAAATGTAGCTCCTTCTATATAATATATTGATTTTCTGGGTTCTGTGTAGAGTGAACTTGTTTTTTTTTATCCCACCTCCTACATGAACTGTGCTTCTCTATAATCAATTAATTAAAAAACAAAGGTGAAATATGTAACAAAAAGATAAATGTATGTGTGTGTGGCACCAGTGCAGGCATTAATTTGCCTTTTGAAGCCTAACTTACATGTTTCAAGCCTATTGGCATCCCTAACTCTATTATTGAATTTGAAAATCTAAGGCAGAGAACAAGGGGAAAGGCATCAATTAACAGTGGCTTTCCCCGCAGCATGCAATTATTTGTGTATCAGACCTTGGGAGCTGAGACATGGAGACGAGAAAGAAAAGAAGTGAAGTATTCCCAGTAGGAGGACATGGTGTTTTGGAAAGGGCTCAGAAGACAATTCAATGAAAACAATATCAATATCATGATATGCAAGGAAATTGCTGGAATGGTACTCAGCATCAGAGACATGAGAAGGACCAAAGTGGAGCAGAAATATTTGGTGATGTTACACCAAGTAAGGTCAGCAATGGGATGTTGCAGTCTGTGATCCTGAGTGGAAAAATGCACAAATACAGCACATCGTGGCCAGGAAAGAGACACTTCTCCACTTTTGCTACTATCAGCAATAATCAGAAAATTAGATGAAGGCAATATGCTTATTTGAAACAGTACTCTCCCTCTGGGCTATTTTGAGTATTCCATGGAAATACAGTAGTGCATTTCTGACAAACAACTGCTGACCATCAGTAATCTTAGTGGCTCAGAGCATGCAAATTCACAGCTGCACATCTGCCCTTGACCTTCCAGAGCTGTAGTGATTGCCCACGGTTCTGTGGTGTGGCTCATCTTTGAGTCATGAGCTGCCAGAGGTGACCTGTGCCAGGAGGGAGTATGCCATGCACTCCCCTACCATCCTGCAACTGCACACAAGTATAAGCAAATTTCTGAAAAGGATACACAGACATCACAGGCATTTGGCAAATGCACCAATCATTGGCAACACTGAAGGAACTGTAATGCTCTGATGACATTCTCTGAACGGAACTGCTCTAGCAGTACTTCTGTGAACACTTGATATATCTGTGCTTTCTAGAGCTGATGAAATTAACATTGTTGGAAATTTGCACAGTAAAGAGTTGGTTCCATATTCAAAGCTTGATGCTCCTAAAGACTCCAGTTTTTGCACACAGGTAGTTTCCAAAATGTTTTTTCCATTCCACAAAACCTGTTTTCCTTTTACATTAAAGCTAAAAGCTTATATTAAATAAATTTTATTCTACTAATCCTGAGCAAGTAAAAGAGTAGCCATGCACCATTTCACTCATATCGCAAGAACTAAAACTAATATTACTAAAAAGAAAATAAAACTGACACATACCTCCACTCTTTTCCTGGCACAGAACTGAATCCAGTCCAGATAAACACTGCAGAAGCTAGCTCTTGTTATCCCTTGGAGACACGGAACATAATCTTCATCTATGTTAACGTTAAACATTGCAAGGTCACGTTCAATATAATGCCACTTTGCATATGGCTGCAGTATCTTTTGGATAGATTCATCTTTTATCCAGTCCTGGATTTTGGGAGAACTTGCTGTAAAGTATATTATACTCTGTTGACAAAATGTACAAATGTTAGTCACTCTGAACTTTGACTAAAGCAGATATATTTTACACAGAAGAGAATAAGCCAAATAGGACCCTGCTATAAACTGTAATAGTATAGCTATTTCTTAAATTTTACTGCTTAGCATCATTATTGCTTCACAAAAATGTTCAAGTTAAAAAGATGTCAATTTATATTGACAGCAGACAACAGAAAAAGAAGTAGCATTTTCAATATCCTTCTGCCTTCTAGGAAAATCCATACAATTATAGGAATAGAGTTTCAGCATTCAAACATGCCAGTATTAGTGGGGTTTTACAGTCTATCACTGAGAAGGTGATATCAATAATAGCTTAGGCATGTTTTTGAACAAACAGTAGTAGATGGTCCCATCCTCAAAATAGGGCATTTTCCTCAGTGGACTTACTGTTTTCTGGAAATGATGCTTTCCTAATTCTTTAGTAGCCACAAAGATGAGATGTAACAGACGTGTATGACACAAGTCTGTTATTTGTTAATGCAGCAGGTAAAGAATAATAGATTTTTGTTTTTACATGTTGGGTTAAAAAGCTGATAACCGATGTAACCGAGTTTGCTTTTAAAGCACTGAAGGTGCTGGAGCATTCAGCAGGGGTTCTTTAACAAAATACATAAATACTAGAAAGCACATTATCTCATATCTGTGCCTGAGTTTCTAAGTTTTTCTAACCACTCTGTCTGGACACATTAAAATAATAATAAAGTAATAAAAAAATTATATACAAACAGAACTTAGAACATATTTTCAAAAGATTATGAAACTTAAGAGTTCCAGTGTGTTCTATCAGCAGTAAAGTCCCATTATAATATTTTATAATATTAATTTAGTGTTGGATACCAAAGCAAATGAGGAGCAAGTATACATGGCTGAAGATGATGTAGTTGTACTTTACCCAGTCAATGAAAAGCGTGCTAGGCAAATAAATGTATAAAATTAATGTAAGATGGATTACAGAGGACAAAAGCACTACCAGCCCTTTGAAAAACCCCAGATGCTCTCCATAGTGTATTTTTCAAATTGTACAAAAGTAAGAGGAGAATCAAGCTTCAGAGGAAAAAGACAAGTCAGACAGATACAGACAGAGTGGACCCTTAATTCCTTGGCATGGGGAGAAAAATACACTCCTTAAAAAAGATTAATGCAGAAACAATAGAAGCTGAAAACACAGCACTCAGCGAATACACAGACTTCTTGAATACTAAAATATGTTTAAATAATAATATATTGTGAAGAGATGGAAGAGGCACAAGGGAAAAATATCACAGTAGCTGGGCAGGAAATTATTTCAAAATATATGCAGAAGGGCTGCAGTAGCTGACCCACTTTATTTGTGGGGAATAAAAATCCTTCCATAACAAGAAATGTATGTATTTCTAGGCTGCTAGTGAAATTGCAAATGAAATAAATATAATTTAGGAATAAGATACTCAGTGCAACTCATTGTTTAAAAGATCAATACAGTAATTATTCTTGAAGGATAGAAGAACTAAAACAAAGCATACATTCTCTTTGTTGATTTTTGAGATAGAGTTTGCTTTTTTTATTATGCTCATCTGTGTTTACAAAGAAGCTGATTCAGCTGGGAAAAAATCAGACTTGCAATCAGACACAGAAACAACAAAATCTTCTGTCACCTAATTAAATTCTGCTTTTGGTAACTCTTACAAGATATGTTTTATGCAGAAGTACATCCTCAGCTATATGGCATTTCTGAAACAATATGGTAAATATTTACAACATTGTAAGCTACAGAGAATAAACCAGAAACACTCCAAATGCTCAATGCAATGGAAGTGCAGTTTCTGCAGAAACTCCAACCTAAGTGATTTTTGAGTTTCTGTTTTATGTGACCTGAATACTGCCTTATCTATAGTTCTTCTTGCAATTACTTTCATACTGTTAAAAAGAAAGTGTGAACAACTTTTAGAATGTTCACAGTGAAACTGCACAGGGTCTTGATCTAGATTCCCCCAGAAGAAAGAGCTGGGGAAGGAATCAATTCTCACCTCTGTGTCTGATACTGTTTATTTGGAGGCAAGCATTAAATAAATAGGAAAAAAGCTGATCTAACACATATTATAATCTTCTCACTTTCCAATGCTATAATAAAGATTTTACCAAATCTTTTTAAAGTCCCTATTTATGGAAAAAACTAATTACTTTAAAAGTACAAGGAGAAAATATCCAAATAACTTTATTTTGGGAAGTGACGTTCTAGAGAAGGGATTTCCTGAGTGCCCCCTCCCTTCACTGCTCCAGCCCAGGCTAATACTGAAGATGCCAACAGGTGGTTATTATTATTATTCGTCCTTCCCTAAAAAGAGAAGTAGATTAAAAAGAGACAGCCCGAGGATGAAGACCGACCTTTCTGAGAATGAAGTTCTGCCAGTGCAATATAATAATACTGGCTCAACTAAATCCAATGAGAAGAGATTTGATTTTCATGCTTTCAGAGCTATCAGTGGTGCACAGGAGCTCTGCATAGAGCGGGGATGGAGCCACAGCACACCTCAGTGATGTGGTGAGCATTTAACCCACTCCCTTCTACTCCAAACAGGATCAACTAACCACACCTGTATCACATGGGATGGAAGTTTGTCTAAGCCATTTTACCTATGTCAGTTGCTTCTCACACATGTCCAGAACCAGAAGCTCTAAGCTGCCTTTCAGTTAAGTTCTTACATCACATGTGGTGAACCTCACACTTCCCACAACTCCTCCATGTATTAATAAATTTTAAGGCACAAAAACAGTTCCAGTATATAAAGCAAAATTCTTCACTGCTTTATACGATTAAGATGCTGATTTTATTGCAGCTTAGACTGGGTTTTTTTCAATCTCATTCCCCATAAAAAGCTGAGACATTTGCCAGCTTGTACCAGTTTATGTTCCAGTTATTCAGGTTACCTTGTAAAGCAAAACAAACCAGTTGTAGCAATATACTCATTAAAGAAGACTTGGGTGTTTATTTTTTTTTAGCTTGGTTATATTGCTTTAAAACAATTTATAGCCACAAACACCACTTCTAAAATGAAAAAATTATGCTCACATGCAGTTTTATTTCTAATTAGTTTATTCAACAAAGCAGGTTGGTTACCATGCTGTACTGCCTACAAAAGTATTTATGAAATCCCAGAAGTAATCAACTGCATGATCAAAGCAGCTTTGTAAGGCAATGAGCTTGTTGGTTCATTAGAAAAAAATGGTGATTAACTTATTTACAACAGGTCTCTCTCTGAAGCCAACCGATTTTTACAATTGTGGAGATGTAAGTAAAAAGGAGATGTCAGGGATGGTTGGGAGCTTTAGCAACTGGCTTCATCGCAGTACCAGTGGCATAGCAAGCAGCACTTGGCTCTTGCTGTTTCAGTAGAAGACTATAAAGCTCAATAAATTCTTTATTTGCTGGATTGGAAATTGTTTTGGCAGAGGATGAAGATGTCTTGCTGGACTATAACGTTCAATTATTTTGACAAATTAGTATCTATCTTGCTTTTGTGATCTTAATAACAATGCAATTGTATAAGTGGTGTAAATGAACTGATGTGTTATCAGTGTAATAAACCAACATCAAATGTGTTGTGATGTATATGTAAAACATAAGGTAAGTAGGGGGTTTGCACTACTAAAAACGTACATTTGAGAAAGAGCTCTCCAGAAGTTTCCCAAGAACTTTATGCTTGTTAATAACTTTCTTTTATTTTCCAGGAAAGAAAGAAACAGTGGAAAGACCAAGGCAAGAAAAAATAACAAACTGTTAGTTAGTGAAGCATTGTAAAAACATAAGAACATAAGTAAGAACACTTTGCCTGATTTTATAACTACAGGATGGTAATTCACCTTCTTAATCGCCACTGAAGCATGCCTGCCATTTTCTGTACTAACTGTAAGTATAAGTGATCAGAATTAAATTTAGCAAAGGGAGATATCAATTAATTATCTCTATTCCAGTGGAAGGTGTCCCTGCCATAGGAGGAGGGTTGGAACTGGATGCTCTTAAGATCAAACCAAATGATTCTATGGTTCTGTGAGCTAACATCAAGTCAGTCTGACCGCCAGACTGCAAAGCAGATGGATAAACATAAAGCAAAAAACTTTCAAATGCTCTTTCTTCCGTAGACAAACTGCATTCCATTTGAGAAACCTGCCTAGGAACAAAGTGGACTTGACCAAAGATGTTTACCTTGATATAGTATCTGATAAGGATTCTGCGCAGATCGAACACCTGCAGCATGGTGGCAGCGTTGTTGTCGATGATGCTGTATCCCTCCAGGATGTACTGCGTCCGTGTGATCTCCCACGTCAGCCAGCGCAGGTTGAAGGCTGCATTACAGGACAGCAGGTGAGGCAAGTGCCCAGGCTTACAACAGCAGCAGCCTTCGTTGTCTTCATCTCCTTCTGTTATAGCCTCCACCTCTCTCTGCTGGCAGTATGTCCCTTGGCAGCGAGAAAAAGAGAGTGTGCTGCCAGTTATTGGGGGAGAAGGAAACAAAGGATGTCTTACAAACTCACATTCAAAGTATGTTTGAAGGTTGTACGCACTTACAAAAATCTGAAAGAATGAGCTATGGTAACAAACTCCATGTGAGCCACATGCAGCAGCAGATAAAGGGCTGTACATTACTCATTTACTACTATCACCTATAAAAGCCAAAAGGGCCTTATCCTATGTTCTAGTTCTAATGTGTTCTGAGCCGAGCTAAACTACAGACCACAGCTTCTGCCTTCATAAAAACTCACCAAGAAACAATTCTAAAGAGTCTCACTCCATAAGGCACATTAAGCAAATTGATCCAAGTCTCAGTCTGCTTATTTAATTGACATAGTGGACCCAAAGAAAGATTTTAGTGTGTCAGACCACTTGTAAAATCTGGTTTTTAGCAAACTATCTTGGAAAGCAGGTTCTAAAAATAACATCGACTGGGTTGTTCTCTCTCCCACTGGAGTAAAAGCTACTTTGGATCAAACGTCTCTAATGAACAGCACTAGTGGCAGTACATCACAAAAACAGAACAGCTTTCTAATTAGTCTATTACACAGGCTTTAGATCAAAGTAGAGCAAATTTTTCTAAAAAGAATATGTTACCTCAAAAAGAAGCCATGAGGCAGATGCAGAAGCAATAATGCAGACTCTGCATTTTCAGCCTGTGCTGTGCACTCTGGATGGTCAAGCCAAGCCCTTGTGGATTTGAGATCTATGAATGCAGTTGCTATACTATGTAGGGCACTACTAATGAAAACCCAGGCAGACACCCATGTGCTCCCCCCAGTATTCTCAGAATACATAAGTTTTATGTTCCTGATATATGCTTCTTTTTAAAATTTACTCTCCATAGGCTGCTGCAGAACTTACTCCCCACTTAGTTTGTACATAAACCATCTTTCAAGGGCATGTCCTGTGATGCAAATTACACATCCTGCACAAGCCTTCTGCCAGAGGTTCACTATCACCCCACAAACTCCTGACTCCATCAACTTCTAAACAGACTTGACAGGAGAGGAAGAGATGTGAGACTGCACTGCAGTCCAACAGCTCCCTCCCCACCAGGACCAAGAGACCTGCTGTGTCACTGTAAACAGGAGAAGAATTTGGCTGTGTTCATCACCTGAACATTCAGCCAGGAAAGAACACAGTGCCATCTTCAATTCCCTGCAGTCTGCCAGCACCCCAAAAGAGAGCCTGGAGCAGAGCATCATCCCAAAGGCCTTTCTGTGGAGCATGATGACAACTGCTGTGCTCTTAACTGTCTGTTCCAGTCCCATCACAACTCTCTGGTCAACAACCTGTGACCTTCAGTTTGTATCATCAGAAGCAGCATCTAGAATATTCCTTTCTACTCACTAAGAAAAACCTTTCAAAACACAACAAAATATGCTGAAGTATGGGTTATCACTTCTTTTTTTGCCTGTGCATCTGCAAAAATGTGCAAAGCATACAAGTAAAAATATAAGAAAAAAATCCAAAGGAAATACCTGAGAAAAACCAGGATTGTAGCCCTCAGAGATGGAGGAAAAAAATTCAGTATATTCCAGGGTTTTCTGTTCAGTTTGCTATGAATGAAAATTTACAAAGTGAACCCAGTGTTGCTCACCCACTGATATGCATTTCTCCTTAGACTTCAGGGATATACAATATGAAAACTTATTAAAAGTCTTCATGTCATCCAAATATAAACATCTTGCCTTTCAGTACTGCCAAGTACAAAACATGACCTATTAGTCTGACATTTCCAGTTGGACTGGACATGAACTGGACTGCTTCTGCTTCATATTTCACAGATTTCTACATGAATTAACACTTAGTGCTCGACAGCAAAAATACCAAGAACTGCTCTGGGTCAGCAGATGCTTCTGTGAAATCAAGTCAGAAGATATCACATTCAAACTGAAGTAGGGAAAACATTCCTTTGTACATTGCTTGAAAACAGTAAAGCAAATGCTCCATGCTGGTGCTGTTACTATTGCTGTTATGTTTATTTTTGAAATGTTAAAGGTCTTTCAGTATTACACTGAACTTAAGAGAAGATAAATCTTCATCCAGGTGCAAAATGAAGCATTGCCAGATGCTTGAAAGTGATGGAGAATGAAAAATACAATGAACAACTGTCCCTGATTACTCGACATCAACAAGACTTCAATATACCTTTTCCCAGTCTATGTAACTATTCATATACTTTTTTCTTTTCTTTTGGTATGGAAAGATCAAATTTTATTTCTGTGATTTTTATTTTATTTCATTTTTCTATGTATTTTACTTTTTAAATGTTTTTTATTTTATTTTTATTATTTCTATGGTTTACTCTCTCTACTACCTCTTTCAATAAGTGCCAAATATTATTACTGCAGTTTCTGTAATTACTAGTTTTCTTAGGGGACATATTTTGTAAAATTCAGGGCCAAGGAAGCTGGTAAGGCACAGAAAAGGTGATTTCAAGAGACCGTCAATGTTTAAAGGAAACAGTCATCACATGCATAACAAAAAGAAGATGATGCCAGAACATTATTTGCATTTCAACTAATTCTACAGGTTAAAATGCCTCCAAGTTGTCTTTTCTAGGTAATTTTAATCAGCTAGCATTAAAATTATACTACAGGGGGTGCAATCAATGTTGAACTCGAGGAGCAAGAGTCATTCTAAGAGGAACTGTGTTATTACAAAAGCTATGCGAAACTACCAAAGGAGTTCATGTGGTCATTTTATGGATTTATTCCAAAGAATAAATGGAAGTGCTCTTCAACATCTGGCAAACAAGCACTTGATTAACAAAAGCCGTTTGATGGACTTGGGCACTACCACCCTGGGGATTTGGTGTCCTCCCTGCTTGTGGAGCATCTGGGGTGTCCCTCTCAACGGTGTAACCTGAGCCACGGCCAGTGCTCTGACAAAACACCAAATCCTCATTCCTGCTGATTAGTATTTCCAAACAACATCTAGTAAAAGGACTCAAGTCCACAAAGACAACGTTCAGCCTTGATACTCAAGTACATGTTAGTTCCCTCCTAATTCCTGCAGTCAGTTCTAGAACAGCTGCCAGTAATTTCCTCTCATATTTAACGGAGCCTTGCTTTAGGCCTTAATGCACTGGCTGGCTTTCAATGCCAGATTGGCATTTTACTGTAAAATTTCATTTACCAGTGCATACATCAATCCTTTTTGGTTCATTACTCCAGACGCTGGTACCACAGAGACTAAGAGCGTGTGCTCAGCTTTATGCGTTGAGCCAGAAGGGACAGGACACAGTAAATGGAGTCAAGCATTTGTGTCTGTGTTTTACAGAAGGATAGACCTGGACTTTTTTGTATGTGCTATAAACTGATGATTTTAATGACATTTTTTATATTGCTTCTCAAAACATTAGCAAGTTCAAGCAACTCTGAAAGAATTATTCACAAAACCAAAGAGCAGGGAACAGAATGTGCCCTTCACTTCTGCAATATAATTAAGTGTAGTACCATTAAATATTAAAATACAGAAAAATGTTTTCACTAATAATTAGTAATTTCAAAATCTGAGGGAAAACATTTTTTTTACATTTCTTTCTGCAGTAGAAGGAAAATAATCTCATGCACTTCACTCAAGTTTAGTCATTCACTCTGACCCTTGCTAGTATAGATGTGACCAATTCATTTGTAAGTTATCTAACACTGGAGGGTTGCCAAAAGTCCATCAACATAAAAAAATGTGCCAGCTGAACAAAGCAAGGTCAGCCTGTGTGAGCTCAGGAGAAAGCCAGGGTGAGAACATGGAGCTCTTTGTATTTTCCTGACACATCAGGATTTCAGGACAGACCTGTGATCTGCCAGAATGATTTGACCTAAATGGAAATGAGAAAACTGAAACTGAAGACTAATCTTGCTTCAAAAGGATAAAATGCACCTAACTGAATGATCACCCAGCCTTCTAGAATTAAAGGCTGAAACCATAGTGCACTTCTGAATGCAATTTTGAAAACTCAGGAAGTGAAAAGCATTTTCCAAGATCTGAGACACCAGGAAGAAAAATCCATTACACAACCACATACTAGAAGTATTCTAGGAGCAGTTTTAATTTCTGTAAAGCACTTCAGTTTAACAACACATCCAGAACAGGGACTAATTATTGTGTCTGAAGATAGCAACTGCTTGTGCACTGAGGATTGCTGAAAAATAAGCAACCAGGGTGCAAATATACACACAAAAGACTCATGCCCAAGGTAACTCCTTTCCTAAGCCATGCAGAGGTCCCTTCACAGATGACTCCACACAAACATCTGGTTGCCCACCATTTGTTTGGCAAAAACCAGCACAAGAATGTCTTACCAATAAATGCATTACAGTAGAATTATCTGGCTCTGCTTCAACAAGTTTATGCTACAAACCCAAGTATTCCCAAATTTGGATGGACAAGGCTCCTTCTCAACCATCATTTATTTTCTGCTCAGGATAGCAGTTTAACAAGCACTAAGTTATCACATACACACAAAAAAAAAAACATAGTGAGCATAATTACAGCCATTTGAAGGTCATCCTCTACTGAAACACATGTCAGATGTGGTTCTAGAAACGCAAAAAACCAATACTTCAAAGAGGCGTGAACTGAGCTCACAAATGGAAAGTCATGAGCCTCAGAATTAGACACATTCTGGAAACCTGCAACTTTTTTGGCTCCTTCCTGCTCTTTTGCTTGTGGAAGTGGGATAAAGAACAGTAATTTATAGGTTCTCATAGTCTCAGCTTGTTCCAAAGAAAAATTTCAGGACCTAAAGATTCAGTATCAATTCCTCAAACATCAAAGCTGTTTGGTATAAAGCTGTAGTTTCGCTTTCAGCTCCTTCAGGTGCTTGTATGCCTGAAAAACAATCTGGTTTTCAAACCAGATCAGTTGCAGGGGCATGCCCTCTCCTCAGAAACCTTTCCTTTTCTTGGCCCATAGAGGCACACTGAGAAAGGCCACATGGAGGTAGCAAAGATGTTTGTTGATAAACTTGCAGCTATGAAATACAAAAACCTCTTGTATCATATCCTCTGCAGTGCAATGCAAGAGGCATTATTTTGGTTTTGGCAAAGTTATTTTCTTAGTAAAAAGGCTGCACTGCATTTAACATTTTCCTTCTTTCCAAAAGTCTTCTCTAGTGCACCCATAAATACACATAAAATTGTGAAAGGAAGAAAAAGGAAAAATGACATCAAATATTTATTCTAGTATGTGCTACTGAAACTATTATAAGCCTATTTGAAATTTATAGACAGCTTCCATTGTTGGAGCATCACTGTACACTTAGAAAGGCTTATACATCACAGATTTTCTGCATTTAACATAAAGCATCTTCTTCCCTGTTTCATGCTATTCTTCCCAATTAAATCACCAAGATTAAAGAAACTCCTTTGTATTCTTTCTGTCCATGTTTCTAGTTTTCCAAGAATCGTGTCTCTCAGTTTTTGTTCTTTCCCACAAACACTGCGCTTTTGGTTTTTAACCTTTTCTCCCAACAGATGTGTCAAAAAAATACCTTTTAATCAATACCTTTTAATGTTCTGGTACATACATTGAACATACCTCAAGTGTGGTCTCAGGAAAACATGAACATGGGCACTTTTATTTCCCAACAGCAAGAAGTTATTTGTAAAAAAATAAAAGTTGCAACCACTCTTCAGATAAAGAATGATTCTTCCTAGTGCTAGAGAGCCTTCAGAGACAAAAATCAAACACAAATAAATGTTCCTTACACTAGTAATGCACTTGCTACTGTAATAAAACTATGCACCACACACATGCTGCAGAAATGAATAACTGTCCTTATTAGACATCAGTACTGTGCCTAGAGCACACAGCCTGCACTGGCTGCTTGCATACACCATTTTGTGTGGGAAATAAGCACAGAGAGCCCCATGGGCAATCCCATTCTGCTGCTACAGCTGCCTGCCACTGTGTACAACTACATCTGTGTCTACTCTGCACTTCGTGCCGTGATCCATCTAATGAAGTTCCAAGTGAAGCATGAATATTGCACGTGCAACATGCAGTAACAAAAAAAATCACAGCAGAGATTTAGAAATTCGTTAAATGACTGAAGAATACTGTACAGGATTTAGAAAACAGCTCCTGCAGACTTCAAAAACACCATCAGTAAGTAGTTTCTACACATGTAATGCTAAATTAATATCCCCCAAAAGACAATCTGTAGACACACAGACTAAACAGGAAAACATTTTAAACCTCCCTTGTTCTACAGGGAACTCGTGAGAAGGAGATATTTTGACATTGTTTCTGCTTGTTCCCTGGCTGTGGGTTTTCCCATCTCTTCCTTTCAAATTAAATGATATGTTATGTATTTCTCCTGGCAGGCTGCTTTAGCATTCTGCTGTGGTCTAACACACCCAGCAGAGTTAAGTTACTGAAGGCCTCAATTCCCACACCACTGTGCAGCCCCTTGGAAGCGTTCCCCCAGTTTCAGCTCATTTTTACCTTCTCTTTGCTGTCCATAGAGGAGGAGCTGGGCATTTCCTGCCAATGCTTGGAGGACTTGGGCCTCCCCTGCTTTAGACTCAGGATGAATGACACAATGGAAGCACACCCCCTCTCTGTCCATAGAATGGGAGAGTGAAAAACTAATTCATCCAAGGGGTTTAATACAAACAGGACTAAAGACAGATGAAAGGAATCCCAGATTTGCTGACTCTCTTCTTTCAGTCTGCTCAGTCTGTACCTTCTTAGGCTGCCTGCAGGCGTTTGGTTGGGTTTGTTTTTTCATTTAAAAGATGAGACAAATGCTTCTATTAGAAACAGTTAGAAAGGCATCTGGATCAGTCACTTACAATGCCAAACCTCAATTAGAAGGGACTGCAAACTGGGGTGGGGGGGGGGGTGGAGCAGCAAGTACCTCCTGCTACAGTACATTTAAATTCAGAAGGCTCTGTGATGCCTTCTTAGGACACTACCAGTACTGCCAGCACGGCCTTTTCAGCTACCACAACGAGAAACATGCATAGGAAAATCCAGAGCTCCACAATGCAAATATTGCTTTTGGTTTAGTCATAAACAGAAAACAGTCACAGAGAACACTGCTGTGATTCACTCATTTCCAAAGCAAACACAGATTTCCTATTTAAGGAACAGCAGATTTTGGGGGCCCTCAATTAAAATTACTTGTTTGAAATTGAAATGAAGCAGCCAAAGCTCAGAAATTACAGATTACAAGTTCCTCCTCTAGCCCTTTTCTCCCCCTTGTGGAAAACCATTCTATTCAATGAAAGGAATGAGGGTCTCCTGTAAAAAAGACTGTATGACCAGAAAACTAAAAATAGGAATGCAGGATGCCCAAAGCAGAGTCTGGTGCTTAATAAGTGCCACTTGACTTCGTAAACCACCAGCTTCTTCCAGGGCACTTCTTTCACTTCTGCAGAAAAAAACATCCTACTGGTTTCAGTATTCAGGCTGTACTCACCAGCCCTTTGCAAGATTTGAAATGGGGAAGAACATGCCCAGTCCACACAGGAGATGTCTCTTGGTGCTGCTTGATGGAAGCCTGCCCTACCTTCCTGCCCCTGCAGGCAGCAATCTGTTCAAGGGAAGGAGTAAAGAATGCCTTCCAAGGCAGAATTTCAGTCTCAGCTTTCACGCAACGTCCTTTAAATAGCCTTGGTTTATCCCCTTAAGAAATTCTGCATTCAAGTCAGCTCTTCTGGCTCCTTTTACTCAGACTAGTGCCTGAGTGCCTGGGCACTGCTGTGGCCTGCAGCCCCACCAGAGCAGCCCAGCTCCTTGTAGACAGAGGGACCAAACACATCCAGGAAGGAAGTTCTGCAGCACAGTTTATCTAAAGCACATCAGCCCTCATGGGTTACCTGGAGACACAAACAACCCTCTGGTGGCAGCACATCACCCCAGGAAGTCTCCACCAGGTACACAGCAGATTACCTGCTTACACTTTGGTGTCCATGAGGCTTTTGGTAGAGTTTGCATCAAATCCAGGCATCCTTATCTGGCTTGTGCTCAGTTCCCCTCTGGGAAACTTTGCTTCTCCCACTCCATCCTTAAGCAGGCTTGTCATTTGTGTGATTTCTCTGGCACTCATCCTGCACAGTGCAGTGGGGTTCAGCTCTCACAGGACACAGCACTTGCTACATGTTTGAGCTGGTTTTATCTCAGGTACGTTCCTTTATTCAACCCTACACAGCTTCTCTGTTCCAGGCCAAACAATGGAATAGCAATACACACACTCCAAGTTTTCTGTTCCCATAACAACTCCTCTACCACACACTCTGAAAACCAGAGAAAACTTCCTTACATACCATGTCTGTGAGGACACAGAATAACCACAAATTTTGTCTTATTCTTGAAACAGGATTATCCAGTGGGTTCAGAGAAGAGAGAGAGTCAATTTTTCTCCTATTTTCTACTACTTCCTCCTCTAGTATTGAGCAGTCTATTCCCCTAGTGATACTCTGAGGGGGAGGAGGCATAGGGGACTGGATTTGTACTGAGGATGAGATAACCTAGGTGAAACCATTTCCTCACTCCTATGCACCTCCAGTTACTGGCATTACTTTCCAGTTGTTTGCTGCTGCTCTCTTGGTCCAGGCCCATCCAAGACTCAGGTAAGAAGGAGGTGCTGCTTTGCAGGATGCCAGCCTTCCCCTGAGGAGTGCAAGAAAGACTGGGAGAAAGGATATTCCTCTTAAGAACTCAGCTGGCTCTCAACAGCAGTCTGTGAAAGACATGAGAGGCTGTGGGGCTCAGCCCCAGCTGAATTTAAAGACCTGTTGCAGCTGGTAGGCATACTGGATCTATTCACAAAGTAAAACACTGTTAGCTACAGTTAATTAACACTGAACAGCATTAGGCAATCTGCATGGAAAGGTCAATTTTCAGACACATTTAATTACTTAAACTGTGATTTTTAGGGAATAGAGAGATACCTCGACAGGTGGCACACTGCAATTTTTGAGCTCTGCTCTCAGATCCAAGTGCCAAATGGCACTTGCTGGCTGTGAATGATCCTGGCTTAACGTCAAAGAAAGTCTTCCTAAACCACTTTGCAACTATTCAGTCATTCCCCATTCAACTTCCAGTACATTCCTTTCTGCTAGGCCCCAGTCTTTTTATCCAGCTAGCACATGGCTTAAGCATCCTCTCATATGCTTTCACCCATTTCCAACATTTACTTTACTTCTCCTGCCTGCTGATGGTGATGATAGAGGGACCCAGCAGTAAGGGGCAACTGCACAAGGAAAAAGAAAAACCACCTCACAAAACTCCTGAAATTTAAGTGGGAAGATTTCTTTCTTCTGTTTGTTTCAAATCCCACACTGAACTATTTTAACACAAAAGGATGATCAACAAAGATAAATTCTGGAAGTTAGATTGCAAGTACCCATCCCTGCTCACACTGGGGACACTGAAGGAGAAGATGAATACACAATTACTTGCACAGATCTCTTGGAAGTTGAAGAAAGCCTAAGAACCACACATGTGTGACCATGTATTCCTCAACAATCGTCATAAACAACAAGAAATTAAAAGTCTGATAAATTATCTTTCTTCCTTTCCAGTTGTTTTTCCTCACAATTTGCATTTCTTCTGAATAGGCATCTCATGAGGTCCTACAATACCAAGCTGTTTCAGGCATTTACTGTTTTATTTCCACATAACTTTGCTGAGGACACAAGAGTGTTACCTTCATCCTCACTACACAGGAAGGAAAGTGAACATGAAGCATTTACCACAACCTGTTCAACATCCTACATGGAGTCTGTCACAGAGTCAAGACTTGAACCCACACATGTTATTTCCTAGTCTAATCCTACATTTAAGTGCATTCAAAAGCCAGTCTGTCACTTATTTTCTCACACTCAACCTTGTTGAAAAGTCACCTTGATTATACTCTGCTGTTCTAGTGTGACAGAGACCATCTCAGCACTGGCTTCTTGCACAGTTTGATACAGGATATTTTCCTGTGTCAAAAGGACATAGGATATGGAAGGAGTCTTATTTTGGTTTTAGTTCTTTTGTTTGTTTGTTTCCCAAAGACAAGGTGTTTTGGGTTGAAAAATTTTAAAAACAACACCAATTTCCATAGTTATGGAGGAAAATAAATAATCTGAAAACATAACAAAGCATCACTCAAAAGATCTGTGAATCAAGCAAACCACTCAACAAGCCTTCTTTCTGAAAGTCTTAAGATACTGCAGAACATGGCTCCAAATTTCTTAACATCTAGATTTCAAAACAACATCCATATAATGATACAAAGAAGTACAAAGCTTTCAGACAGACAAATATCTGTAGAAAGAGAAAGGTCCTCAAACTCTACATCCTAGTATAGAGTTGTGATAGATTAAAAAGACAGACAGGATTTATTGCTGGTTTTGTTGCTATTTAAATCATCATGGATCCTTACCTCGAAATTCGAGCCCTCTGAGCTGAAAGGTGACAAGGCCATTTCCAATTTCGATCAAGTGCACAAAGGCATTTAAATAATCCGATGCCAGAATAAAACAGTCTCCTGTGTTGTAGTTTCCCCAGCGGCCCAGGATCAAATCTCCACAAAGAGATTCCTGCAGAGATCTTGTCAAATGCTCATAAAAAATGGAGTTGAGATTATTGTCATCATTTCCTACAATCAGAGCAGTGCACATTTGTAAAAAAAAAAAAAAAATACAAAGCCATTGTGCATTAAATTTTATGTTCTTTTTCATTCCTACTTAAATTTGCTTCCTCTAGCTAAATGATGTCTTCCTGATACTTTATACAAGCTACATTTCTTAGGTAGACCTTCAAAGAATCAGGCTAATATGAGGAATATTGTGAATAAAATATCATATTAGTGATAACACATATTTCAGACTCAATCAAATAACCTTCATGATTTACAACAGTAAGAACTTTTTTGGTCCACTAAAAGTCTCTGCAATGCTAAGTTAATGTCTATATAGTATTCTTAATGTAAAGAAACAAGAAAAAAAATCATTATTACTTTGGTACATGTAGTTAAATTTGAATGTTTTTTCTGAGATTTTCAAATACTTTGGTCACACAGATACCAATAATTTTGTTGGGATTTTTTTCTTCTAGTCCTCTAGTAATTTTTCAAGGCTTTGTTCATGAAAAATCTGTTGGTACTTAAGATGAGGATACTGACTTTAAAAGAGTTTACTCAGTAATACTTGAGTAAGCATGAAACATGCATCACCAGAATTGCTACAATTTAAAAATAGTAGCTATTCAATTACACATGGTTTGGATCAAATGCCCAGGTGAACAACACCCCATCACAGTCTAGAAGTGTCATCTCTTAAAGGTCTATGGCCTTTAACTGGATTAAGCACTTTATGATGGTGATTTGTGAAAGGGACTAATCCCTTCACAAATGCTATCATGGTGCCACACAATCCAAGTATTGTCCAATTACACAATCCGTGGTATTGTCCTGTGCTTGTATTCTTTTACACAATATATGCTTAACATGAGAACTGCTTTCCTCTTCTGTTGTGCATCAGAATCCCACCTTCAATACTCTTAAAATGCTGGTGCACAAATACATGTACAAACCAACATCTTGCAGGTGAATTTGTATGCATGGGAGTGTATGTGGATACTGATGCACAGGCAGTCATGCATTCTTAAGTTTGTGTATATTTAGGAGGAGATCTAACATGGAGGAGAAAAAACCCAGAAGATGAGGCTGGCAGAGGCTATGGCTTCCCCTACAAATTGCTCCTTGACACCAGAGAAGGAAAGGGCTTGTAACTACACTGCTCTTTGTGCCCATGGCCATTATGCACCCAGCCCTGGTACATTTGTCCATGTGTGCCCATGTCCACACAGACACACTCACCTGTGCACCTTCTGGAGTGTATTTGGTCAAAATTTAAGCAAGTCATAAAATGAGTCTTTTAAGCACATACACAAAAGGAATGCTTTTCTTGTGCTACAGGGTTTAAAACATAATTCACTTATTAGTGTATATAATAATGCTAAAGGTCAGTGCTATTAGATGACAAAATGACCTTAGGAAAAATCTTAGCTCCCTGCCTTAAATGATAAATAATTAAAAACCACTATTCATGCATCAATACCTCTCTTGCCTTCTTAGACACCCTGGATTACATCCATTTCTGCTTGAAGACATGTATTTGTTCATGTTACTGAAGTAATGGGTAAGGATAAAAAGAATGGAGGGGTAAACCAGCAATAATTAAAATGTAAATGTCTAGCTTCACAATACAACCCCTGCCATCTCAGTGGCAAGATAAAATCAGCCACAGAACACTAAAGTGGAAGAACACATATATGAACTCTTGGTCTCTCTTACTGGGATGGGATTTTGCCATGAGACACTGGTACCAGTTCCCCCTCAAAAAGGGCTCAGTCTCACCAGGTATTGAAGAGTGCCAGCTGATGTATCACACATTCTCTGTGTCCACTGATGTGCCAAAAACTGCTCTCACTTCCCAGTCTCACTGGCCTGGGAAGTTGCTTTGCATGGCGAAGGATTGATGCTCATTTAATGAACTGATACCCAGCAGAGCAGCCCACCATCTTTCCTACTTCTTCCTCGTGCAAGTTTTCCAACTTCCCAGGAAGAGGAGATACCTGTTAGCCCAAACTGCTCAATGGTAAGGACACCACTAACTTGTTTTTTTCCCAAAACCTTTCCCTGCCAACAGCTGACCTCTGAGTCTAGCTAGGGTGCCTGCTGCATATTGCACAGAAACACCAATGTTGTGATTAACCAAGCAATTGTCAGCCCAGCAGCTCTCTGTCTGATCAGCTACACATAACTGAGGAGTGAATTTACTCATAGGTCACACAACTCAAACTGGTGCTCTGCTACATTTAAAATGCTATGGTTTGTATACACAACATTTATACCCTTTGCATCTCTTCAGCTTTCCCAGCAAAGCCTTACCAGTGTAAATTCAGTGTAAAACATCACATTTTGCAAATCAAGTGAGATACGCAAACTCCCAGGCCATACCTGCATCCTTTTCGATCTGAATTGCCAGTCTGGTGTTGGAATGGTCTGCTCTTTTGGTGCTGGAAATAAAGACATGTTTACAGCCAATTGTCTTAATTAAATAAACAATTCTCACAATAAACACTTTTTTTGTTTAACAGAAACAAACCCGTTCATTATGTGTTGATATAATTAGGCAGTTCACATGAATCCATTCATCAGGCATATATAGTTATTTCAGGTCAGTACTGCCATTATTATCAGCACACTCTTTCTTCCCATTTTCCTTCTTGTGGGGCACAGTCTGTTCAGAATTTGGCATCTGACACAACACTATGTACTTCAATAATTGAACTGGCTCCAGAAACTGATCAGCCAGGTGCCACCAAAACAGTGAATAAAAAGAGTATTTAATCAGTCTTTCTTTCCTTCTAAGCCTTAAGGGAAACAGCTGGACTCAAGGAGTTTTCTTTGGGTGAAAACATTTCTGTGGGTGTGTACCATCTATGGAAAAACAACAATGCAAAAATACTTTACTTAGTTTCATATTTAGTTAGGCAGCAACAGGAGAGTTCCTGGTCATTCTTACTGCTTGAAAAAGAGTAAATTAGAGAGCCTTAGTTCATACAGGCGCTAATCCCGTCACCCTTATGAATGGCACATACCCTATTCAGTATTTTCACTGTAGCAGTGGAATATAAACAACACAGGAAAATTTATTACAAAAGAGAAAGCAACTAAAAAGGTAGATTGAATTGAGCTTTTATTACTAACTGTAACAAAAGACACTATTACAGTCAGAAAATAAGGAATGACTAAACCACCGTGGGTCAGCATGTGTTAAACAGAAGAGAATGATTGTTGTGGTGAGTAGGGATATTCAACACCGAGTCCAAAGCATCTCCCAAGCACCTCAGGGTCCTTGGGATAAAAGTGGAACTCTGGCTAATAAAACTGTTATAGTAAACAACAATTCCTCTGAAATAACACTCTGGCATGGGTATATAAGGATTTCAGGACATTTCATTGAAAATATTGCCTCAGAAGCTTTGACATCAGCCACTAGCCTTAACAGAAGACCTACCTATCAAATATGTAAATATGATCTCTCATTCCTTGGAAAATGAGATGAAAGCAAAACCAGAAAATGGCCCAAACAACAGTCAGCATAAGACCACGTGTGACAGTGGCAAGGGTCTCATCTGTTCGACGGCCTGCAAGCACAGGGCAGAAGAGCCACAACACCACTTTCCCTGGCATGGGATCCAAGGGAGACACCCACGTGCATCCCTCGTGTGTCCTTGGTGGAACTGCAGTGAGACTGGCAGGGCTGGGTGGGACTGGCTGGGGTCTGGCTCACGCTGTGGGGAGCACAGGGCCCAGAGGAGATTTTGAACAGGCTGGTGATTGTCCAGTCAACCCCTACACCCCGAATTTAACTACTCACTGAGAAAACTGCAGATGTCCCCCAAGGAAGACAGCACCAAAGAGGGATCACTTACAAGGGAGGTTTTCAAACAGCTTAAATAACACTGAAAAAGGATGGTGTAAAGATAATGCTGTCTTTGAAACACAGCAGAGACTCAGTAGCGCTTCCAGGATTTTGTGTGTAAGTTCATGCTGAATCCAACACTGATGTGTTATAAAGTCTTTTCATTCACTCCCCACAGCCTCCCCAAAAAAGTTGTGGAAAACTGACCAACAGAAAAATTACACGCAGGTTTCCATGTAGTAGACAGAAGAGGAACAGATTTGTTTTATTTCTACTTCCTACCAAAAGCAACTGATTTTCTTCCTTAAAGAGGCATGTTTTCCACTTTGCAAAAAGTATGATTGAGAAAATAAGAGTCTTAATTAAAATTATTTGTAATTAATATTAGTGTATTATCAACATTAACATTTTATTGGAGGTATTATTTATCTTCCTGCTTTGGTTCGCTCAGCTCATTGCAACTGCAATTATCATTTCCTATTCAACAGAAAATGGCACTGGGGGGAAGTGCCTTCTAAGCAGTTCAGAATATAAAGAATCATTTTACTTTAAAAAGGTTGTCAGAATTCTTTCACCCTGATATATATCCACCTGCATATGCAAGAGTAAGCATAAACATTAGGTTGTGGAATTCAATCAATTTTCTATTCTCAGCAGAGAAGCACTGCTGATTTCCAAATGCATATGTTTTAAGATTATGAGATGCTTTATTAACTTTCAGTACCTCTGAAATCAGTGTGGTAGTGCAAGGTAAAAGTTAATACTATTCTTTACCTCTGTTTCTTACCATTTCTATTGTGGAGGCATATTGAGACCCATAAAAATCAACCAATACTTCAGAAAATTCTAATTTCCTAATAAACAGGAATTCTTTTGCCCAGCATGCAGCTTTGGATCTATTTCTTTCCCCTCCCCACTCCCCTCCCCACCCCCCTTATTTTTTCTTTTGACAGAAAGATGCATTAAACAAGCAGGGAAAATCACAAATGCTTTGGGACACTGCAATTCAGATGATGCAGGCTGACTAGGAAAAAAGAGAAGGAAGTAAAATGGCTCTCACAAATGAAAAAAACCCAACCAAAACAAAACAAAACCAAGCTCCACTGAGGCTTTGTTTAAGCAGCTAAAACATGAGCTCTGGGACACGAGACAAGAATTTACCTTTTCAAACACAACTAGAACTCAAATCTTTATACAGCTATTATGAGGTATAATTTTACTCAATTTTTTTAAGATCGAGGGTAATATAGACAGTTTATAAAGCAAACTTCAGTGCTGAAAATCAGCTTAGTTGAATAAATGCCATCTTGTAATCAAATCTGGGTTTTAAAATTCTTCTACAATTATTAGTAACCAAAGCTGTGTTTGTATCTTATTGAAAGCAATGGGAATTTGCAGTGGATTAAACTATAATCCACTACACCTAACAAACCAGTAACACCTCTACTTCTCAACCAGGACCTCTCACTGTGAACTTTTGGGATTAGTAGGTGATTTGGGCTTTCCTCCAGTGGCCTCTTACTTTATATTTGGTTGTTACCACTCATCCAATGTGATAATTAGCTCAGTAATTGAATTTCTTCCTGAATTGCATTATTCTATGCAAACCAAGCAGAGTTCCTCCAGCAATTACCCTAGAGAAAAAGTGATTGCCTTGGACTGTCTTCAGCTGAGTCTTCAGCAATTTCAAAGTCAACATCCTGCTTAGTTCCTGAAATATCTATCTCATGCTCTTTTAATTCCCCTTTTACATGGACACTGAGATAACCCACTAGTTTGTGTAGCACTGTTCATGTCATTTAAGTTATTGCTTTCTTTTGCAAAAAAATTAGGTCACCTCCTCTATTCTCTGTCCCAAACATACTGCCCGGAAAGATTTTCTTCTCCTACTTAGTTTCCCAATTTCCTTAGAAATATAGAAAAAGATCTGAGGGGGATCAAGACAGTCTGGGGAATATACAGATTATATTGAGAATCAGGTAAATTGAGGAAAATAAATAAATCATTGCTGGTTTGATGATGCTAAATCAATCATTATTTCCAGAAGATCAAAATTAAATTCCAGCTGTTCTATCTGCCCTGCTGCTGCTGAGTTTTCCCCCAAAACACAAATTCAAGATTTCCAGGATTCCTGCTGTGTAGAAGAGGATCTCTACTTTGAAAGGGAACAAAAGAAAGAAAGGCAGTTTCCCTCTGGGAGATGCAGAGATGCCTTTCTAGGGTTGATCCAAAGTTTTTCTTTGTTTATGTCCAATGAATTTTAATCCACTCTTCGATGACATCTAACAGGCAAATTTAAAAGAGAGAAACTTAACTGTGCTGCAGCCCTATGATTATTCATGGGAATCTGGAAAAAAAATCGTCAGTATTTTCATGTGAATGCCTAATGCTGCTGGCTCTACAAACAAAGGCTTAGCATGGAAAAAAAACAGTAGCAGTTGTCTACAATGTGAGGCAGGAGGAGAACAACATGGCAGAATAAGCAGGCACCCATCAATATTTGAAGGACACCAGAGGTAAAAACAATTGTATTAATTGGAAAGGGAAGGATACTGAAGTAGTTTTAAATCAGTTTCATCTAAAAGACAGAATTATTTCAGTGTGCTTTCAACAGCAAGGGCTGACAGCCCCTTCGTGTATGCCCCTGTCCAGGTTTTCTGGGCAGCCTTTCTGATCATGCACTCTCATTTTTATTTTTTATGCTTTCTTCTTTCTCTCCTTCCCGGACTGGGCCATTGTTTCATCTAACAACAAAAAAGAGTGGCTTTGATTGCACACTAGGAGACCAGGGTGGGGTAAGGGATGAACAGTCCCAGTTGTTAAAGGCAGCACTGCTGAAGCGTCCTTCTAAAACATAGAAAGGTCTCATTATCAGTAACACTTCCTGTTCTTAGAGCTTCTTTACTTTCTTAAAAAGGTTTTTATAACTGATTTTGAGGCTTCTTGGGCTTGTTGGGGTTTTTGTTTGGATTTTTTTATGTTTTTGAGGTTTTTGCTGCTGATGTTTGTTTAAGTGGGTGTTAAAACCAGAGTCATCTGCTGAGATGACTCAGCATGTTTATTTGGCATATTCCAACACCTCTCAGGAAATTTCTGTATTTTTGATCTTGTACAACAAGGGGGATGAAAATGCGAGGTGTGAACTCGAGATCAAAAGCTGAGTGCCCAAACGTAGGTTAAACAGTCCTCCTTAGTGCTCTGACATTCAAAGGTTTAGCTGGAGAATTCACCTCTTATTCGTAAGCTGATTTAAGCATTTGTGTACTTTGAAATACCCACTAATGCTTTACTAAAATGCCATCAATATTCCTGCTTTTGTCTTATTGAATTTCTTTCCCCTCGTCTAAGTGTGCTTTTTCTGTTAAAAGACATTTAATTACTGTCTTCAGATTATTTTTTACTACACAATAGAAGAAGCTTTATAAGTGGCATGATTATGCAACTGCACAGAGTATGTTTGTGTGTACTCTTGAGGATGTAAAAAAGGTCAGGATCCTGATGTTCCTCTAAGGATGGAAGCTGCTTCACAGGTGGACCTGGCTGTCTGCAGCTGAAAGAAATGCTTTTAATTTAAAAGCAAATGTACTAATGACATTGCACAAAAACAGGTATCTGAAATAGTACATACGAGTGTTATTCTTCTGTTGTTCCCATCATGAGCCAACACAAACATTATAAGAAAGGTACCCTGAGCCCAGCCCTAGGCAGAGCTCCACAGGACTGATTCACTTGGGCTCTGCACTGATGGGTCTAAGAGTGCAGCAGCAAAAGCCTGAGAAACTGCAAGGAGCTGGAGAGTAGAAAGGAGGTGATGAGAAATATCCTGGTGAAGTTTCCACCAGAGAGAGTGAGAACAGATGGGGCTGAAAAAAAAAACAAGACCAAAACAAATGTTGGGAGCTGCTTCAGCAAATGAGGCCAAGATGTTTTTCTCCTTTACTCCAGACAAAGAGAGAAACATTGTTTAAACATCATAAAAGGAGGAAAGGATAACAAGGTATTTCAGAATTCATTCTTGACTTTTTTTACTGCGGATAAAGTGTTTTCATACTTTTTCAGTGTGCAATATTAAAATAGCATATACTTAAGATATTTTAATTGTCACTTTCAGACTCAATGTGACTGCTTAATAATAAAATTAGAAGGAAGAGATGTCAAGAAAGTATAAGGAAATACAAGACTAAGACAAAGATTGGTCTTCCAAAGAAAGCCTGTATCAGAAATACTAGTTTAGTTCACTACAGGGTTTTGCTTATCCATATTTCTCACCAAAAGATGAAAGGAGGCAAAACAGAAGCTAACCAAGCCATTCCAGTAGTGCAAACATGCAAATGCAGCATCAGTGACACTACAATGAAGAACAACAAAAATCTTACTGCTACTTGCAGTTGTACAAAATCCAATCTAAAAGAGGGATAACTTTTAATACCTTTGTTTTTTTTTTACTGCAAGAACTGTTGAGAATGTTAATAATTTACAGCATTCATCTTGGTATCCTCTACAGTACTCTTCAGACTGAAAATATCTCTGATATTCTGAGAGCAAACACTACTAGTCAAAGGACTTGAAAGAAAAAAACAATCCACTAGCTTTCATCCAGTATTTAACTAGCACAGAGTTTCAGAGGCAATTCTCAGTGGCAATGGTGACACAATTCTGCATTTTGCACTATCTCAGAAAGAACAGATGCTTTGCATTTTGCTCTTACATGCCCCAAGGCAACCTGGGTCCAGCGCATACCTCTGTATATCAGGAGACAACAAAGACCCAAGCATGCTGCAGCATGAACTGCTCCCTGCCACTGCCTGTGCACAATTTATCACCTCGATTAGAATGCTTACACTTGCTGAACATCTATCTCCTCCTGGATCTCAGCTTTACCAGTTTTCACATTTTGACAAAAGTGGATTGAATGAACATTTCCTTGAATGTAAGTTTTAGGTTTAGTACCCCAAACATCAGCTTGCCCCTAAATGTTTGATTCAATTAAATCCAGCACAGGACGTGATCTACATTATCCAAATGAATGGGTGAACACTTGCTGAGAACACTTATTCTTATGGAAATTCAGACAACCCATTTCAAGGGGTTTCAAAATATTCAACATGATAGAAATTTCATGAGTTAACTCAATCGCATGAGATTTACATAATTTGGAAGCTAATGATTAGATGAACAGCATTATAAATCTTTAGTGCCATTGTATAGCCACTTAAACATTAAGTGCTTAATGTACACCCTTAGAATATTACATGGGCCTCATTTCTGATGGGAGTCCATTATTGTCTGTTACATCCTGTTGCTGCCTTCCTATCCAAATATATATTTAAAAGTCCTCCTCTATCATGCTCATGATTTCTTCTCCTTCTTAGGTCTGAGTTCCTGCTTACCCAAGTCTGTTGGGTTACCCCCTCAGATTTTTCATTGCATGCCTTTTCCTTTCTGCCCACCCACCCCTTTCCCTTTCCATTTATGCCACTTATGGTTTTGATCTCTACTTGTGTTCCTCCTAATCTCAGCATGCATTCCCTTTCTGATGTCTCCCTTCTGCCTTTACTCTGTCCTCTTAGAATGATTCAGTGAACTGGAGTTGTGACTGCATCTTTAACTCGGCAGGGAACTACAGAGCACTGAATCAGAACACATTCCCAATTAATTATCACACATATGGCTCTTATTCAATTAGCCTCAATTTGTTTTATTGACTGCCAGGGGCAAAAATTTGAGAAAAAGAGATGTTACCAGTTAAAGAGAGACTGCCAAACAGTTAAACTACATCTTTGAATTTTGCATAGCCTCCCTTGAGTGTGAAACTCCAGGCAACTCAGAAAACACTTATTTTAATATCAAACCTACTTGATTAAAGGTGCCTGGTTTTCCTTGCCCATCCTTTCCCACCTTTCCCAGCTAGGTGTGACTCCCCACATGGAGTCAAGCGATGAGGTGAGGACTGAGTTGGAGAGGAGGTGTGCATTGTGCACAGCTCCGTGCTTCTGCAGGTAGCCAAAGGGGCACACATGGTCATTTGCTCTAGGGGAGATCACAGCCCAAGACACTGAAGGAAAGGGAGTTTCTAGCAGGGCTTCTTTTAGTTTGGGCTGTACCTGAAGCAACACCCCCCCATACCTGAATGCTGAGGGCTTTGTCACTCTGCAAAGCTCTGCACTGAAGGGAATGAAATACTCCCAAACCAGGCAAGTGTTGCAGGTACAGGCCTGTGGGCAGCACTGGTGGTGTGCAAGACAGAGAGTGGTTACACACTACAGCAGGGAGCAGACAGGGAAGGGTCTGGAGAAGACAGTCAGATGAATAAGTCTAATGAGTAACATGTAATTTCAGAGAGCTCATGAAGAACTGAGGCTGAAGTACACATAAAGATGTTCTTTGTTCTTCAAACATTTTGGTTTTCTCTATTCTCGGCTCCAGTGCCAGAACCATGGCCACAAATGTCCCTGGAGAACAGGGCATAACTTCCCAAAGACCAATTTATACTCATTGTTTAAAGAAAGGAGCATGTTTTTTCCAAAAAAGAAAAAAAAAAATCACCTCTATTGGGAAATCTGCCAACCTTAAGAGAAGAAAAACAAAGGAAAAATGGCAACAGCTTGCTGATATCTCAGCTTTTGCACCACTGCCAGCCACTTAAACCTTCATCAGTGCTATACTCAAGGATACCAAGTCAGGCCTAAGCATCCCTCAGTATAGGCTGTAGTATTCCAGTACAAGCTGGGGATCTCACAGAACTAAGCACCTTTGAAATTTCCAGAAAGACAAATTCACCAAATTCTACATGCTTTGTAAATAGGATTGGTAAACCTTTCTGATTGGGAGGCAACACCCCAAAAATTAAAGCCAAAAACTGTTCATTCATTGGTCCTATTTGTTTTGACTTGTAAGTCATATGCACTAATAAGCACTCATTTCACGTTTATCTGCACACTGATACTTATTTATACTATTTTGAAGAGTTCTAAATTAACTCAACCCTCAATAAAAGCCTGAAGGAGGGAGCCCCGAGACCAACTCAGTGAAGATCTCTCTTAGAAGAACCACAGTCACCAAAGGGACCAGCATTCATCAGTGAGTAATAGCTGTGAACAAAGGCACTAGTACCTCAGTTCATTTTATAGCAAACAGAAATACAGTGCTTCTTTCTGGTCAGTTCATAAAGACAGTACAGAAATAGAGGCAGCCAGACAGAAACACAAAAATTTGCAGAGATATCAATTTGGAAGAAAGTAAAATAATTGCAATGAACAGTAAAACAAGACTACAATGAGTCTTTCAGACCAGGTAGCTGGAAATATTCAAGAAAGTTGGAGCCCTAAGTAAGTTTGAACCCTTAAGCAGGGCAGTGACAGTAGTTAGAACATAACATATGAGACGATATTTGACAAAATAAGGAAAACACTATGTCCTGTCAATTAGGGGGAAAAAAAGGAAGAAAATTGCTGAAGTTATGCTATTCACTATAAATCAAAGTCCAAACCATTACTGAGCTATAAACATCTGCTGCACTACTATGGAGGTCTAAAAACATGTGACAATCAAACAAGACAGCAAGAAAAAGACTAAGAAAAAAAAGAAATCCAGTCTTAAAAAGAACAGCTTGAAAGGTCTGAGTGTGCAGATCCCAAACAAGGCCCATGGAGAGTTACGGGTGAATGACATTTTGTGTTTGGAGCAGGGGTTTTAACAGCTGTAACAGATGAGCAGGCTCACAGGGAAACCAGAGGCACCAGCATGTGTTAAAAATAAGCATTTGGAAGTGGAAGGGCTGTTATTTTATGGGCAAAAAGGGAGGGAGCAGACAGGTACTTTTCACAGCTCCTTTTCTCACACATGTGCATAATGTGGGGTCAACCAGAATTACGTGTACACTGGGAAAACTCTTCCCATTCCACCTGCAGGCTGTGTGATGGGCAAGTCAAGTGAACTGGCAGGAAAAAAAAGAAGAAAAAGCCATCTGCACTACATCTGAAGCAGGGCAGGTTTTCCTTGCCCTCCATTCCCAGCTCTATTAACCCTACAGGTGGTTATTTTCCAGACCGCAATGACTGGAACAATAACACAGTGATACACTTCTTAAAAACATGTGAGAAAAGAAAGGCTTGCTCACACAGTCCCAAACACAGAGAGGCATCCTGTAATGCCAGTCTGAGATAAGTGGCAATTTAATCACAGCCTCTTTAGAGACACCTAATTAATTCAGTTACACCGCACTGTAATTCATTCAAGGCGCTTCAAAGCAAATGCAAGCTGTGCCTTACCCCAAAATAGGCACTGAACCAGAAGAGTAGAAACAGGAAGGTACAGGAGAGACAAGCAGCTTGTAAACAGTGAAATCTCCAGATTCCTGGTGGCAGTTTGCTGTTTGTGGGGACAAGTCACAGCTGCAGCAGAGAACAAACAGGCTGTTCCACGTGATCCAGCTGTTAGACCCACTGGGTAATAAAAGTAACTTCCTACTCTGTTCTGTCATTGTCATATCCAAGATACAAAGGAAGATAAGAGGAAGGGAGGAGAAGGACAGAGTCAGGCACAGCATGACAAAGTATTCGAGAAAAAAAAGCAAAAGCAGAGGAATTGAACAATAGAGTTTGGACAAACACTTTATTCTTTAAAGTTCCTGTACATTAAATAAGATTTACTGCTATTTCCTTTTCTCTCTCTGACATCTACAGCCTAATCATTCTAACAGCTGTGAAAATAGGGACTAAAAGAGCAGTCTTCAAACTGGGAAGTGGGACCTAGGCCAATGGCTGGACAAAACCAGTGTCACGGCAAACTTTCCTTTGTAAAAAAAAAATCCAAAAATAACAGAGAGAGAGAGAGAGAGAGAGAGAGAGAGAGAGAGATATGGAGAGAGAGAGAAATTCTCATAGTTGAACTCCCACAAGGTAACCAGCTTATGAGCAGCAGCCCAGCTTCTAATTTTACACCCCTCTCTTTTCAACAACAAAGGCAGCGTAAGCTGCAAAACTGTGATTGCAAGAGTTCTTCTTTCTCATTAACTTTCCTTAATGCCTTATTTTTTCTTCTTCTTAGTCACCCCTCCTTTTCCCCTCTGAAGGGTCCCTGACCTCAGTGACATATTGGTGTAGTAGACTCTGCCTGCAGTGAGTACCAAAGGGCACACTAAAAACAAGCAGCATCTGCTGACTGCAGGGAAGAACACCCATGCTCTGCACACACACCACAAGAGCCCAAACAGGCACAGCATGAGTCCTGAATTTTGAAGAGCCTGTTAGGAATTTCACAGTTTGCTTACTAGCAAAATGAATCGCTTTTTCTTTTTTTACCCACTTGAGTCCTTCAGCTCCTTGAAAAAACAAACATCATTTTAATTCTCCAAGACTTTCAGCTCCAGTTTGAATCACCTAGAATAGAAGAAGCTCAGTCAAAGAAACCTGAAGATTCAAACTCCTATTTAGCCAACAGATAAAGTGGGACTAAGAGAAACCTGGAAACACAAGATACATGTGTGTGCACTCAGAAAATACCAGGCAGGGACAACCAAGTCAACACTTTAAGGAACAGATGGATCAGTTGCTCAGCACTCACACTACTGGCCTAGTAGCCCTGTTCTATTAATAAACATGGTACTCTGTACTTGCTAAAGTTCAGAGTTTCAACTTTGGATACACTCCACCAAAAATGAACTGGATTATTTTTTGTCCTCATCTAACTTCAGGCTGTTGGCCCAAACAAGATGCAAAAAAATTTCTTCCTTAAGTGAAACAGCAATGAAATTTGCTTGACAACAGAAAAGTGTGCAAATACTGATTACAATCAGTACAGAAATAACAATCTAAGAAAGCAATCTAATTTATGACTTGAAAGAAAAACAATTTTGATACTTAGACTGCTTGTCAAAGTTGTTTTCAGTTATTCCAATTAAGAAATTAAATTATTTTAAAAAATAACCCTGGAACTGACAATATCTTACTTCATGTAAATGTAAATGAATTATTTATAGCTAATATAAGAATGAGAATTTAATGTAGTCATCAATACAGCAAGAAAATGTTTGAAAACTAGTATGTGAAGCAGGCAGAAATAAAAAGCTATATAAAATGCATTGAAGGTAGCTTTCCCCTGGGCAAATTTCCTGTCAACAAGCAGTGAGTATGGAAACAGAAAAAAAAAAAAAAATCTCCAAGAGCTTCTGCTTTGTATGAACTCAGACAACACTGCAGTGAGGCTGTGACTTTCCAGAAATACCCTGAGCTAGGGAAACTGTCAGTGCACTCTGAAAAAGAAATATGTACAGCAACTTCCCCATGTGTTTCTTCTGTTTTGTCTTATATAACCTTAAAATTCAGTGCACAACTGGCTGTAAGAACTGCAGCCCAAAGACAGCAGATGTGCAGGAGCCAGAACAACTTTCCATTCTAGATCAAGTTCCCAATCCTATCTAACTCCACAGCTCAAAATGAAAGCAACTATGCTACCCCTTGAAATGTTGAAAGGGCAAAATTCAAAGCAATAAGGCAGGGCGCATTCAGTTCATTCAATTATTTGAAGTATTTTATAGAAAATCTCCTTATTCTTAATACTAAATTTCTCCCCTACATTGCCTTTTTCTGTTGTTTTCACAGTGTCTTTTCAATAAACCAGGAATTTTTCTGTCCAACTCTCACTCATTCTGGTTAGGTCCTCATGTGAAACGGAAGTAAGGCAAAGGAGAATCAGAAGTATTAGAGACAAAATGAATACAAATTTAGGAATCATTCAATGTACATATTCTGAGATGCCACAGGTTCAGGAAAAGATTATTTCCCTTCAATGACAAACCTGAACCTTCTACAAGGCTGTTTTTACTTCTGAAAGGTTTTTGAGAGGCAAGGTTGTGGTATTTGTTTTAAGTGAGATCATAGAAGATACAGTAGAATTTCTAACAAGCAGAAGAGCACAATTTTTTACAAAGAATAATGTATGCCTTCTGGTTGAAAACAAAGTTGTAGTTGCTGCTTATTCTGAAAGAACAAGTGGTGATGGATTAAAATATTAAAAGGGTTTGGTTTTCTTCACTTGAGGTTTTATAGTTCATGTATAATTACCTTGCTTTGCAAAACTATTAGCATCAAGTTCTTCCCTTGGTGGGAATCACAGATGGTCACTACTGATGAAAACAAGTCACACACACACCCTTGTTAAAGTATTGAGTATCAACCATTTTTAGATACTTCCTGTGAATATCCCCTGTTCATTTTAAATCAAAAGATTAGACAAAACAAAAGCAAATATAAATTACTCCCTCTATTTCCCTTGACTATAACCTAAAGGCTTGACACTACCCTAACTATATAGCAGTGTTGTGCCTTCAACAGAGGTTGGCTCTCTAACTGGTACCTAGAAAGGGAACTGCATGCCTTCAAAATGCTCTGATGAAGTAAAATGTAGCAAATGTTAAAATCCTCACTTCCTACTTAATATTGTTCAAGGTTTCCATCCAAAAATGTATAGCTGTCTGTGGGATTAGTGGTAGCTTCCTGCCTTCCCATACCTGCCCTCCACTTCACTCCCTTGAAAGAATTAAACTGCTGTCCCAGTAAAAAAGAAGTGAGAGAGAATTTTGTTAAGATCTAGTTCCAGTGTACAAAACTCAGTTCCCCTAAAAGGTTTCCACAAATCTCATCACATTCAGAAATTAATACAAAGCCTCTTTATATAACTTGGCTTTGTCTAATTTCTTAATAGATGAGTACATATTCACTTACAGACACAAGTTAAAATGCAAGAAAAGAAAACTCTTCAAACTAAGATACACCAGCAGCACCAATGCAAGAGTTGTGCTAAGTGTGTGGCCCTTCTCACTGGTGAGAAAGGAAAATGCAATTTTCCCTTTCTATCACAGTTCTGCAGCTGCAGAGTTACCTGCTGTATCCCAGAGGGTAGCATTTAATCAGTCTAGTTAGTATAAAATGTATTTATGCAGTCTGACTGCTAGTGCCAAAGGCTTCACAGATTTATTTGCTAGCACTAGCTAGCAAGACAAAAAAGGCTGACAACTGGGACTTTTACTGCTTTTTTCTTTTTCACAGCTTCGATACTGTGTGTCTGTACAACAAATGCAACATGACACCTCATCTGCAACATACTGATAATCGTTTAAATACATTTTCAGAAATAGCCAAATAACCATGGGAAAGTAAAACACCAGAAACAAGATTCAAAGATTAACCTCTATACCCTAATTTAAGGATTACCTTTGGAAACAAAAAATACCACCAGAAATGAAACTAATGAGAGCAAAACCTTGCAGAAACTTGTGAATAGTCTTACTTGTAGTTTTTCTCCCAGAACTTGATTGGTCGTGCATACGATGCGATGAAGATGACACTACCCAGAAAAGGACTGAGTGGTGTAGAAAAGACTGAAGCAGCCAGAGTTTGAAAAAAAAGCATAGCAGAGTCTGAGAACTGCAAGTTAAGGTAACACGGAAAGGGAGGAAGGCAGGCAGTGCCAAATCAGCCATTACGAGCACGTAGTAGGTAATGCTACAGTTCAATGCTACAGCTTTACTATTGGGGTGACCCTGCCTAACCTCTGCCCAAGGACAGGTGCCAGGCATAGGCAGCACAGCAAACAGCCTTTTCCAGCTACCTAAGCTACCTTCTGTAACATTAAAGTGCCTTTCCAGAGTCTGACACAGAGTTTAAAGCACACACACATGAGGGAAAAACTATTCTCATGGAAATTATTTGTTCTCCACACCGGAGTCTTGCTTTCACTGTGTCCAGTGTTCCATTCTGTGGGCTTCTGCTTGTTTTGGAGTGATCTGGTAGGTGAAGAAACTATGCCTCTATATTACAACTTGCTGGTTCAAAGTAATTTCACATTGATTCTTACTGAGAATTTACTATTCCATGTTTGTCAAAAGCTAAAAAATGATCGATCAGCATTTCATACTTTTTGAAATATATGAGAAATGAGAATGAGAGGATAGGGGAATAGTACGTAACACATAAACATCATAACAAATGCCTGAATTCATAGTTTACTTCAATTGTAAAGTCATATTTCAGGCTGCTGGAAAGCAAGTTAGGAGATACATAACGATATTGAAAAAGATGCAAATTAAAAGGAACATAAATAAATCCTAGCAAATAAAATGTTAGGTTTAAACTCTTCATTAATTCATACCACATCCATGAAATTTAAGGAAAAATACTTTTAAACTGGCATAAGAGACCAGTTGTCATTCCTTACACCTCTCTTAGGAAGGAGATGCAAAGTAAAGAAGCCATGAACTAAGGAACCACTACCAACGGACAGTGATCAAGCACATCTCAAACTATATTTCAGTCAACAACCAATAAAATCAACCAATAACCAGAGTCTTTTAGCTTACCCTCTTATAGCAATATATTGTACATGTGTCCCACAATCCCTGAGATTTCACAAAAACCCCATTTTAACAAAAGTAGCATCATTCTTGGTACAGTATTTCCATAGAACTACTAGCTAGCCATGCTTTCAAAGGCATTTGCAAAATCTAGAAACAAATATTTGCCAAAAGACACCTTTCAAATCTCTCAACCTTTCTAAAAGACAGTGGTCTGGAATGGTGTCTTTGTGCATTAGAGAGATTGAAAAATTAGCTGCCCCAAGAGTCTAAAGTTTAAAAAAGTGACAGAGCAGAAAGCAAGTGCATCAAAAAAGCTGAACTGTCACATTACAGCGCAGTCATAACCAAGCACTGGCTGTGAAAGATGAACAAGTCTTTACAAGTGTCAGATAAGGGAAGGAGGCATAGGAGCTGAAGAGAGGAAGAGAGAACAAAGAGGACAGATAAGGGCAGCAAACCAAGTTTTTTAAAGTTGGTACTAATACAATGATTGATTAAAAAATTGCCGCCATCTTGAGCTACAACATTTCGCACACCACTGTGAACTGTTTGTATCTTAGACATAACCAGTAGCAACGGGGGTTTTTTTTCAGAAGACATAATGCTCTACTAAATGGACAGAAGACACTCCCCATTTGATTTATGAAAAGTGATTTTAACTGTTTCATATCTGTAAGTCTGTCATGAGACCAAGTGACAGCATCTGACTGTCTTACATATATCTAACATGTGCAGTGGGCAACTATCTGTCACAGGGGTATTTTTATTTGAGGACATCAAATTTGTCTGTATTAGATCATTATTTATTTACTTTAAATACCAATGCTTTAATTATGTCTAAGTAAAAAAGAAGTATCAAAAACATACAGGCATACTTTCTTTCACTGACTTTTAACCTGACCCAAGCCAGGATTCCTGTGTACCATCTTCATTAGGCTACATTATCTAGAAGAAGAACTTTTTTATTTGTGAATAATGGATTTTTTTTTTCTGACATGGCCAAAATCAAATTTTGAGAACATAAAACTCAAAGCTAAAAACTCTTCAGCATTAAATAAAACATTATCTTTGAGGATTAATTCTTACAATTTAAAAATCTGTTTCAATTCAAACCAGCTTCAAAACAAGTAAGTGAAAGACTGACATTTTGAAAATCTTCTATCCTCCTTTTAACACAAAACTACACAGTAAGGCCAGCTCCAAATCCTCTGTTTCTCAAAACTCACATTTTTACTTGCAATTACTACAAGTGCCTTCCAGGCACAGAACCACTTAGAGGATGGGAAAACAGACTGTCACACGGCTCTGTTTTCTGATATGAGAGCTGTAACTTTGAAACAGCCAAAGCAGAAACTCTCCTAAAGAGGATAATCTCAACTACAAACTCTTTTTTTTTTTTTTTCTCTCAAATTTCACTGTTCCTTTTTTAGGTAAACTCTGCTTTTGAACCACAAACTACATTGACTTTCTCAGTGTGCTGATATTTATAAATGCATAACCTCATCTTACCCACTTAAATGCTAGAAGTGAAGTTGCAGATCTATCCTCAAATCTGAAGCCCATTTCTGTTCCTGGTCTTTTAGGATTAAGAGGAACTTTGAAGGGTCACCTAGTCTATCTAGCAGCCACAAACAAGATCAGCTAAACCTGTATGACTCCTTATAAACAGTCACCTAAAATCCTGAAGATTTCTAATGGTGGAGACTCTAAAACCACCAACAAGCACTCCACACGTGTTGCCCTTCATGCCCTGCATGCTGCACCCAAAGGCATTAAAGTATGCTCAGTGACTCATATCACTGAGCTCTGAAGCAAAAGTTCACCCAGGCACTTTGAAATTTAAAAAATTACATCCTGCTTGCAGAACTGATTGAAGCAATTAAGAGCCACAAATAATTAACTCTGTAAAGAAATGGCAGGTTTAGTACCTCTGTAAACTGCAACATGCATTCATCATTACTGTTTGCAGGGTTATGATAACAACAAATAAAATTACTGTGCAAAGAAGCAGAGTTATTGCTGTTGTGGGAATATTAACTTCAGCATTTAACCAATATCTTAATTGCAGCACTGCCTTAGAAGACAGATTTGCATTTACAAAGCATACTATAAATATAAATAATGAAAAGCTAGTCAAGATCACTTTAGCAATAACTCTGTAAACAAACAAAACTCTGGTTTAACTACTTTCCATTTTGCAAAACTTAATTGGTAATTTTATTAAGATCAAAGTTACCACTGCAGAAAATATTTGCTACCAACGGGAAACTTGTTGAAATATAATCTTAGATCTTAAATATTTTGCTAAATAAATTCATATATACTTCCCCAACAGAAATGAAAATATTTTTTTTGTTGTGAAATTCTGGAAGGATTTGCTATGAATAACCTAAAACTCTTAGGACAGATCACTGCTTTTATAATGCTTTCCTTCTATAAGGAGACAACCTAAAACTTTCCCTCTAGGAGTTATTCTGTGTCCACTTCCCTCTCCCTGAGGCTTCCATTTATTCTTCCCATCTAGACCTATAAGCATTGTTACTCAACATTGCTTATGTTTCACAGCAAAGAGCAGATGGAAGAAATCGCTCAAGGGGAAAAAACCCCAACCCTGTGGGTGAAAGGGACAAAGATTTAAGTGTGTACATCTCACAAACACTACAAAGTGAACTCGTCGGGAGGTCTGAACTAGAACCACTTTGTCAACTCTTCTTCCACAACTTTAGTAAGCAGGGAAGGAAGAAATTAAAAGTGTCTGGTAACCCCTTAGACATCAATATAGTTAAATTTGTCCAGTTAAAATGTTTTTTGGTTTTTGTTTTTGTTTGGTTTTTTTTGTTTTGTTTTTTGTTGTTTTGTTGTTTTTTTTTTTTCTGTATTCAATCAAGTATCTAACTGAATTTGAATTTAAATTGAGTAATTTTTGTTCTAAAAATTCAATATATAGTTTTTAACCCTTCAGGACAGGTGATTTGGAGGTCATTGAACTCTGTTTTACTCCCCATATCCACAAACCTATAGACAGCCCTGGAACAGGCACCCAACAGACTGCTTCTGAAGGACTGCTTTGGTGCTGACAAACATATATTGTTATTCATAAAAAAGAGTGGAAATCTTAAAAAGGAGAATATTCCTCAGCACCCCAATGAAAAAAATTACATTAAAATGTAAAAATCTAGCTGCTTATGAATTGAAAAAAAAAAAATCAGGACAGTTGCAGCAGAAATTGGCTCACTGAAATGAATTTATATCTGATATACCAACTAGAAACAAGTGAGAAAGAAACTAATATTTGAGAGCTCAGTCAGCCATAAGCCCTGCAATATGTCTGTCACAACATTTCTTTCTGGATGCATCAAAACTCAGTGCTGAGGACTGGGGAAGTAAGTAATCTGCAGAATGTGGCTGGGTGGGAATAAACACACCAGGTTGAGTCAGAGTTCAGTCTCCCAATTTCAGATCCTATGCAGCCAAAAAAAAAAAAAAAAAAAGAGAAAACTGTTTTTCTCAGAAGATGATCCAAGATTTTCAAATTTCAAAGTAAATTACCTAAGAATTTCAAATATCATTCAAACACTGTAAATAAATTGCATATATGAAGAGGAACTTAAGAATAAAGAAAAACAGATTTGTAAAGGATATGAGGTATTGCAAAGAGCTGAGCGAAAACATGGAACGATGACCCCCAAGCAATCTGCCAGGGAGCAATATAAGTCATGATGAACTGCAACTTCTGAAGTAGGTCCCACAGCTGAAAAAAAAGAAGGAAAAAAAAGAAAAACATTGTCACTTTTTAGGCACTGGGATAATTTCAAAACTAGTATGTGAAAGAGACGCTTAAAAACTGTGTCCTGGAATAAACATGAGATAAATTATATTGTATTATTAGCTTTCATAGGTATTAAGGTCTTACTTCAGTAATGCATTAAAGTATATTCTTCACTTGAAATTCGAACTTGCAATGAGGTACATTTTGGACCACCATACTGAGGTAGTTCCCAGATTACCTTTCAGAAGTATGTCTGCTCTAATTAGAAAGTGGGAGAACAGGTTCTGATATTCACTGACTATATATGACCACATGTGAGACAGTTACAGGAGAGGAATCTGCAGGAGAAATTGGATAAAGTTTAATGTGTGACATGTGGCTGTGCACATGGAAATCAGACTCACTTCTCAAGAACACAGCATTACCATTTTTTGACTCAATGGGAGAAGCTATCATGATGCAAGCATATGCATGGCATTAATAATGAGTTGTAGCTGCATTTTCAAGAATATTGTATCATAAAAACATTGTATAAATATAAGCTTTTATTGTTGTGCAGTACAAACTGAAAACCACAACAAATTTACTTTTGTTTCCTGTAAAATATGCTTGGTGCTGCAACTAGCAGTTTCTGATTCAAGAATGATGTGTACTTTTTCCCTGGAATACATTTTTCCCCCCCTGTCATTTCTCTTGGCACCAGGCCAAAACAGATCTTATGTCTCATCTATTGCAGAGTGGGTTCCTGACAAACTGTCAGGAAAGATTTGGCCATCAATAGACATTAGTGCTCAACACACAGAGAAGTTGACAGTGAAACAGGAGTATATGCAATATTTCATGCTCATATAGCAAATATATGTTGAATTTCTTAGAGTAATTTTTTTCTGAGTTAGTGAAAAAAAAAGACTGCCAACATCCTGAAAGACACTGAGACTGTATCAACACTTGTATATTAAAATGCTTCCAGGCAATGTTCTCAAGCATTGATATTGTGCATATTTTTAAACTGTTAGAAAGGCATCTGGGAAGGTTCTGGTCTGGCCCAGCTAACACTCTTCCAAACAAACTCCAGGAATCTTTTGAACGAAAACCCTCCGTGGTTGATTTCTAGGTGGCAATTCCATACCTGCACCTTGCACACAGACTGGAAGAGCTCATCAGCCCAGACACAAGCTCCCCATGGCAGCTGGCCTCGGGACAGAGCACGGCTCCGGGCACACGTCACGTACGAGCACGCTGGCAGTCAGAGAGGACACAACTTCTCTGGCCAGCTCCTTTCAGTCCTCCCGAAGTGACCAACCCCAAAGTCCCACTTGGCCACCTGTATGTGCACTGGCAATGCATTTACAGGATGTTTCACTGAGCTTCTCCACAGACTGTAGTAAATAATTGCATATCAAGCGTGAGGGAAGTCAGAATCACTTGTAGCGTTGACCTGTTTTGGTCTTGGTGCTACAAAACCATCGAACAGCAGCTGCTAACTCAGTATAACCAGTGTCACCCTAGCTCCAGTTACAACTAATAAACTTTCCAGGTGAGATACAAGCAGTGATTCACCCACTCTCTTTGCTTTGGCATGACTCAAATTAGGAGCAATACACCAAGTATAGATTGCACTTACTTTGCACAGATATACTATTTAAAACCACCAAAGCCCTGATAAAAAGAAGCTGTTACAATCCCCTCAATGGTTACTCTTACTTAGATTGAGAAATTCGTATCTCACTAGCTTTGTTTTCTGTCAAAAATACTACACGTAACTTGCAGACTGCAGCATTAAAGTAGGCAAGTAAATCTGAACTGAAACTCAAATGGACATTTATTTATTTCATTCTTATTTAGCAGGTTGTGGGGTTACTTTGTTTCGCTTCATTTTTATTTATCTCAAACATCACAATTAACAGCTGGAAGAAAAAATTTATCTGCAAAAAGATTTAAGTGAAGGGCTGGAAAAATCTGATGACTTACATTTGAAACTTCAAAAATTTAAAATGGCAGCACAACCCAGCAAAGTTCTGTCACTTACAGATTGACATCAGAGTCATAAATCACCCTAGCTGTGCTCAAAGCACAGAATTCATCAAAAGGTTTTTAAATCTCAAATAAAACTCAGGTTTTGCATTTACTAGGAAACCAAATCCAGGAGGACACCCTTCTGGCTCCTTGTTCCAATATATAATTTTCAGTTGTTCTTTAATACTTACACCTTGCAAAACTTGGCCCATGGAGCCCAGGTTCCCTGTTGCATCTAACAAGTCCTACTGCTTCTGTATGAACTTGCTGCTGCTTCTTCCAGCACTTTCCTCTCAGCTAACACTTCGCAAGACAGGCAAAGGAGCTCATTTCCATCCACGAGAACATGAAGCAAGAATGCTTTAGTGAACCTCTCTTGGTTTTTGAAAGCCTTACAACATTGCACTTAAAAGCCTGGAGATGTGTGATTCTCAGGCTACTGCTTTCATTAAGAGTTGTCAAATGCCTCTATTACCTCTTAAATCCCTAATTCCAGGGCATGTTCTGCAAAATGCCTTCAGGGTAATATGCCATTAGTATTTTACATCTCTAACTATAATTGCTAAAGGTGATGTCATCTACCAACTACAACACTGAGATTTAGGAAAGGAGGACTTGGCTTTACATTTTCTCTTTTTCATTTTGCTAAAATGATCTGAGAAACTGTTTCTCCTTATCAGTTTCATCCAATTTGCAATATGCTTCCTCCTATATCTGATAGGGGAACTCAGAGCTTTTCTCACAGAAAGAAACTGAAGCTGCTAAAAATTGCCTTTATAAATAGGAGAGGCTGAGCTATTCTCTTATTTCAACTACAACCAGCTGCATTTCAATCTTCAGTAATCTGAAGACATGAGCTAAAGAGGAAAACCTTCATCTCTTTTAAATTGTCAGAAACAAAACCGAATGAATTAGAAAGAGAGAGAAAAGGCAAAGCCCATCTGGAGCTGAATCTGTTGAGGAAAGTAAAAGGCAACAGAAAGGACTTCTACAGGTGTATCAGCAGCAACACACAAACTGGAAAAAATCCCAGGGACCTGCTGATGGATGGGGCAGGGAACCTGGTGACAAAGGGCACAGGGAAGGTAGAAGTACTCAGTGCCTTCCTTAGCTTGGTCTTTACTAGCGACCCTTCAAGCCAGAGGCCCCTAGGAGCTGTGAGGAAGCATGGAGAAACTGGGACAACCTACATAGCAAAGGATTAGTTAAGGACACATTAAACCAAACTAAAAAAAAAAAAAAAACACTTCCATGGGACCTGATGGGACACCTCAGCCCTTCTGTGGTTCTGCGAAACACACAAATTATCCCCAGTAGAGTTCTGTTTGAATGAGGGTGAGGTTTAACAGTGCTAGACACAAAGAGAGAACATTCCCATCTAAAGTGAAGGTGAAAAAAAATAGTCTCTGGCGAATTTTAACCCTCTTTTCATAACCATTTCCTTAAACATATATAAAAGATTAATTTTTAAGACTTCTGCATCTCAGTTTAGAATTATTTATAAAAGAATATTTGTATTAAGCCTTATTAGATCATCAGTGTTTTCTGCAGTTCAATAAGCAGAAGCTATTATGTATTTATATTTTATTTATAATATATAATTATATATTATTTAGGGGGCATAAAAGTTCTAATATTCCTAGATATCTTTATGCATGTGGTGGTTTTATACAGTAAACTGTTTTTAAAGTCTTTGATAAAGACATTAAATTATCAGCATGTTTGGTGAATTTAAACCAGCACTACTGTCAAGTAAAAGTGCAGAACATGCATCCATCTTTCATGTTTCTTTTATTGAGACACACATTTTGTCTTAATCATCCTTAAGTCTTCTATGAATTCTGAAGTCTCTACAGACTTCTGGTGCACCAGTGAGCATTACACAAAGGCAAAGACTCATCTTCCTAGGATTTTCTTTAAATCTGGTTATTCTTACTTAACCAAATTTAGGTACCATTGCAAACAAATTTAATGGAAATTAGTCAACATACATGAAAAACTGAAGATTTGTGGGGTCTGAAACATCACTAAAATGGTATCTCCTTTTCTCAATTTGGTAGATTTTAATGAACTAGGAAGAGGTTAACACCTGAATTTAAAGGACTCAATGTGCAATGGAGACTATGCAATGCTCTCAGCTTTTGGTGGCCCTTTGTCGTGTTTGGCATCTGTTGGGATTCTGTGTGGGCAGACTTCTTGGAAATTCTGGGACTAAATAATGCATAAACATTAACCTTCTCTTGCTAAGTTTGAATTTTTCTGTGTCTTAAAAAAACTGTGTATATATACATATACACACACACATAGGTTTTAAACAAAAATAACGGTCACATATACATATATATATAGCTATATGCTCTACATGCAACACAAATTGAGATTTAAAAAGTAAGTGCAGAAAGAAATTATTTAGTTTGAACAGGTATTTCTTTATATTCCTCCTTAGATTCCTCCTGTGACCTTGAGATGACTTGAACTGAGACTCTGAGAGGAGTATTTGCTTCTTCATGTTAAGCTAATTCTGATCAAGTAGAAACTCCAGCTTTCAGAATTAAATTCTAATAGCTACTGGTATATTTTTATTTTCTTTTTGGAATATCAATAAAAATGAATCTACATCAAGAGGGAAAAGCTGTAAGTATGTATGCATTTAAGGACTTTAAATTAAACTTGGTGGAATAATTTTATTATTGTTCATGGCTTTGCTTTGCAAATCATTGACTTTTGGGTTCTTATTTAATACCATTTTAACAAACTTTGCTTATGGAATCCTGTAAAACAAGATTTTCTGGAGCATTAAAAACCTTTACTAAAGTTTTTTAATGCTTATGTCTTAAGTCATTGTGACATTCTATGGTGTATTTGGACAGCCGTGTTTGAACTTACAACAAATACTTTCTAGGATGTCTTTATCTGCACATGCTCGCAGACCCTTGAAGCCTTTATAAAGAGGGCTCCAAAATCATTGTCTAATGCAATACATACAAGAGAATTAAAATATAATCAGTCTAAGTCTCTGATATCAAACCTTGGAGGAAAGAATATATTCCTCAAGCACAACACTGAGCACTAAACAGTGACACTGTACAAAACAGGCATGTTTTAAGCAGTTTGAGCAGCAAGCCTTGAAAGCCTTACAATTGAAGTTAAATGCTAGCCAGATGTAATTATGATAAGGATTATGACAATAAGATGATGACAAAACCTAACAGAGCCCTGGATCTGCTCATGGCAGATGCTGCTTCTTCCTACATTGTTAGCTGATAGCAAGAGCTCAGGGAAGGAACCTGTGGCACTGGAGAAAAACAGACTCACATATACCCCAAGGTGGGCAAAAAGGACACGATCAGAGCTCATCAGCTTAATATGAAGAAGGCCAGACAAGCAAAATAAATCAGTGCAGCTCTGAGTGCACTCATCAGCTGCATTGATTCAGGCATTTTCAGGAAAGCCTTCACAGGCATGGATTCTGCCAAGACTGCATCTTCCCAGAAATTTCCTTTTCAAAAGGGTTGGGCCCATGCAGACCTCACATAGTTGAACAAAGTCAAGTGAAAGGTGCTGCATCTGGGTTGGGGCAATCCCAGGCACAAATACAGGCTGCTCAGAGAATGGATAAGAGAGCAGCCCTGTCAGAAGGACTTGGGGGGTGCTGGTGGATGAGAGGCTGGACTTGACCCAGCCTTGCGCACTCTCAGCCCAGAAACCAAACTTGTCCTGTGCTGCATCCAAAGCAGCGTGGGCAGCAGGGCCAGGGAGGGCATTCTACCCCTCTGCTCTGCTCTGGTGAGACCTCACCAGGAACCTGCATCGGCCTCTGGGGTGCCCAGCCCAAGAAAGACATGAACCTATTAGAGTGGGTCCAGAGGATGCTCAGAGGAATGGAGTACCTCTCCTATGAAGAAAAGGCTGAGAGAGTTGGGGCTGTTCAGCCTGGTGAAGAGAGGGCTCCAGGAAGACTTTAAAGCAGCTTTCCAGTTCCGAAAGCAGACCTACAAAAGAGCTGGAGAGAGGGACGTTTTATAGGGGCCTGAAGTGATAGGAGATGGGGGAATAGTTTTTAACTAAAAGAGATTTAGATGAAGTTTTCAGAAGAAATTCCTCACTAGGAGGGTGGTAAGGCACTGGAACAGGTTGCCTGGAGAAGCTGTGGATGTCCCATCCATGGAAGTGTTCAAGATCAGGTTGGATGGGGTTTTGAGCAACCTGATCTGGTAGAAGGTGTCCCTGCCCATAGCAGGGGAGTTGGAACTTGGTATCTAAAGCCAATTCCAATCCAAGCCATTCTAGCATTCTATGCTAAAAGTAGGCATAAGAAAAAACACCAAGTTTGCAGTACTCCAGATTTCTCTTTCAGTGCCTGCATAACACAGACAGAATAGGCCTCTATCAGCATAAATGCACGTGAACATAGACCTCAGTGCATACTGAGGCATACTGACCCAGGGAGTGTGTGCATATCTCCCTGCACCCCCAAATGCATTTACCCCCTTCTAGAGAAAATTAAAAAAAATAAAATAAATAAATAAATAAAATTAAAAAAAAAAAAAAAAAAAAAGAGAAAATGTAAATTTGGAATAGTGTAATGAATGAAGCCTGACAAAGAGGTCAGTGACAGAAGGCTGAATGAAAATTCAATTAAACCATTCCTCCAATATTAAGAGGAAACATGAACTGTACAGTGCCCAAGAGTTAAGGAGTCTATGGAAAATACCACTGGGATTATCCTGTCAAATATCAAATGTAGCCTTGGGTATTTTACTCAGCAGAAAGTGTCTTAAAAGGGTTTATATGCCAGATATTAAAAGTTGAGGAAACAGCTGTGAGCCAAAAGGGTATAGATGATTAAGACATTGGATTTCAGTATGCACAAATGGCAAGGAATGGATTAAAATATGAATTAACGACTTAGACCCAGAAGCTTTGAAGTGAAACATCAGATTTAGAGAAGGATGAAAAATCAGAAGAGGAAAGGAAAAAGAGTGAGGCTTTTGAATTATAAGTCACACCTAAATCAATGAGACATGCCAGCTAACCAAGAGTTTTATTGCCACAAAGGCAATAAAAAGATCCAATAGGTTAATTACTTGACTTCAACAAAGCACCAAGAAGGTCAATGCACTTGGCAGCATTTTCTCATAAAATGAAGGAAAACAAGATGACACACAATTTCTTTCCTGTCCAAGGGATTGTGTTGCAGATGTTGAAAGTTAAGCCCGATCAACAAAGGTCTGCCAGGTTGCTACAAACTGGCTGCATTAGCTGGATCTACTTTGACAAAGATCATCTTTCATAAACATGTGGTCTTGATACTATATGAGAAAGAAGTATACAGAAAGAGAAAAAATTCTTATAAAAACGTGGATTCCTTTTTAGCTGGAAAATGTATTCTGGGAAACAAGAAAAAATATCAAACAGGGAAATTGTATATTTAAGTGAGCTCAGCAGGAATAAGAGTACTTAGGCAAATAAATTCAGTGTTAATGAAGGCAAATTTAACAAGCTCTGCTTCTTTGATTATTTTGCCTTATGCATGAAGACAAATTCAGAACCCTCAGAAGATTTGATGATAAGAAAATACAAGGTGATTTCATATTTTTGTATTGCTAATTAGTTCACATACACACACAAATTAGGAGACCATTAAACTGTGTGACAGTAACATATAAGACAATGAAAGAGCTAAGAAGTTGTAGGCCTGTACATTAGAAGGTTAATGGCACTTGGGCTTATCATTCCCATTCAGATCTGTATGGTAGATGAGTGTGCAAGCTAGGGATGCCTCACTCTTTAGGGCTTAAAGAAAGCTGCACAGATTTGTCAAAAACCCGTATTCCAAAGAACAAGTAGAATTTCTCAGCTGTGCTGTAGAGATGAAAAAGTTGCTGGTAAGAGCCAGTTTAGCAGCATGCTCCCAGTGGTGAAGGGACTGGCAAGAACCTCCTGCTAGGCTTTTGTAGTAGCCAGGAGCACACTAATAAGCACAGGAGCATCCACAGCCACAGTACAGAGGTTTTTGCTGTCTTTGCTCCTTCAGCTCAACATCAGCTCTGCTTGAGGTTCCAAAAGCAGTTCAGGGAGATACTATGACTCCTTCCCACCAGCAAAATTTAGAGGTTGCCTGTGGTACTGGATGAAACGGAAAATCACATTTTTAACAGAGCACAGCAAAAGAGTTGGGGACAAGTCTTGCTCTGAGCATCCTTTTTAACATTCAGCCAGTTCCAAACTGATATTTCCTGCTGTCTGAATGATTTGCAGTCGCTTCTACTTCACACTTAAATACTGGTTCATTCCTGAGCAGCTACTCCAGACACCCTTCAAAAGCATCTCACACATCTGCCACAGAAGGCAGTGCTGGGTCCATTACTGTTTTAAATTTTTTTTGGTTTTATCACACTGAAGAAAAATGGACTGGGTGAGCTATATCACTTAACCATCCATATGCTCTTCCTCTGATAGCTTTTGCATATGTTAGAGCTTTTCCTCAGTTAAATATTATGCCAGTAGACAGCAAAAGAAAGGAAGAAAGGTCCATCTTTTCATCAGTTCCAAATAAACTAATCAAACCATTTAATATTTCCACTTTTTTTTTTTACTTTATTACAAGAAAGAGTCTCAGATTTTTTCCTAGTGTTATAAGTCTAGGAAGAAATCTTCTAAGGCCTATTATATATTCCATCTTTGCTATGCTTATGAAGAATATGTTCTCAGTTTTTTGTGTGTTTCCATTTTCATTTAATATGAACATTCTTATTAACCTTTGCACTGGCATTATCTCCTAAAACATCCAGGGATAACAACTGGCTCATTTGAAAAGTTTACATGGAGTCATGTAGACCAAGACTGTCTTGATTATCTGGTTTGACTTCCTGCAGAATATACATCACAGCATTACACCCACACATGTTGAATGAGTAACCACAAACTTTTAAAAGGCCATTCTGTTTTAAAAGGCCAGTTCTTATTTAAAGATTATAGACAACAGCAGTTTTGGACAAAAGCTTCCCAGGTTGTAGTCAAGGACACAACTTGGTCTTGCTACGTGGAAAGTCTTAATTTAAGAAAAATGGAGAAGTCCTGTTTCACTTGAATTAAAAGCTGCAATCATTCTGAAAAACAAGTAAGAAAATATTTCCTAAATGTTTATCTTGCTGCCTTTCCAAGGCAATTTGAAATACAAAATAGCACACTCTGCGTATGCCTAAATCAACATTTAGTGTTTTCACATTCTGTAAATTGTCAAAATGTAAATAGCTAATCATTTTTTAAAAAGAATTGAATTAACTGTGTGACATTAGTAAGTTCTATGATGTTAAAAAGACAAAAAATTAAAAAAATTCTCAGGAAAAGAACTGAGTAGACTCTCTCGTTCTCTGTGTTACCTCAGTGTGGGTGTTGTGTTTAAGAGAGATGAAAATCTGTGAGCAGCAATTCGGACTTCCATGTCCCAGCTTGCTCAAGGAGCGGTATGCTCATTTGGAGTTTCTGATTTGACTAAATTACATTAAATTAACACCACAATGGGGAAAACAAGGGAAGCACAATCAGTGAGCTATTTAGAAATAATCTACAAAACATTATTAGCAAAGTTTTATTCCATATAATCTGCATCAAGAGTGACTAGTGCAGTTGTGAATGTCTGTTGAATTGAGATTCTTTCTTCCCCATTGCCTGGTAGAAGAAAAAATATTACCACCATGTTTTGAAAGCATGCAAAGCTTTTTATGGGGTAAGCTTGCTTAAAAATTGCCATCACTGTGACTAAGACATCGCTTCTAGTGTTCCTTAATTAAGAGAGTGGCAAACTGACATTTCCAAGGTGCAAACAAAAATCAGTCATGGCTGTGTAATAACGTCTGCATAGCTAAAGGTGACAGTAATAGACAGTATTTTAGATTTTGTTTGTATTTTAAAAAATAAGTGCAAACATAAAAATGACTGAAATACAGAGAGAATCTATGATGCAGCTTGCTTGGAGACCATAGTATGAAATAAACACACATCATCATTGCCTCAAATGATCATATCCGTTACTGAAATTCCACAATGCTGAGTTAATTAAAGCTCAATTCTTAATTAGGGTAAAGAAAAGTTATGCCCTTTATGATTTGAAATTAAAAGGTATTTAATTGCTATTAGCTGCAGTGTGATTTTTCATATTATATCTAATGATCATTGTGAAACTGTGCATGTGCTTTTGTAATATAAATAATTCAACCATTTGACGTAGAATATTTAAATGGAACAAGGACAATTCCACTTGCTGAACTACTGACCCGCAAAATTTCAGGTATTGTTAGATATGAAGATGGAAGATCAATGCTAAAACCACATTTTCAAAACATGTCTGCAGCACAGCCTGCAGTCTAGTAGAGTGTAGTTATTTTAGCATCTCTGCTTAATTTAATAAGCATCCTTCATTATCTCATTCTCATTGCTAACACTAGTCTTTCTACTGTGAACAGTAGCTTCAATCTACCCAAGTAACTGTAAAAAAACCTACTGAAAAGACTTTGTATCTCTTTCTTACAAAGGTATGAAATAATTCACAGCAGTATTTTGTGATATGCTCAACATTTTCAAAATAATTAAATAGCGGAACTTTCAATTCTGGCATGCTAATTTTTTGATCCTGTAAAGAGGTTTTTAGAGAATGAGTTTTAGGACTAAGTAAACCATCATTCAGACATGGAACTTAGCAGTGATCAACTTCTCTGGAGACAAAAATTTACCCCTTTCTCTAGAGAACACAGTAATGAAACAAATACTGAAAAGTGGCATAATGCGAGCAAACCCTGCATCGCCTTCGCGGGTTATCTTTCAGTCTAAGCTAAGAAGCTTAAAGAAACTACTCTAGTCCTGTTTTAGGATCAGAGTATGGTGGAGGGGAATCTTGTTAAAGCAGAGTTCTGTCTCATCTCTTCTAATCCTCTTCCTCTGCCCTTCCTCCCCAGCCCTTGCTTTCTCACCCCAGCAGAGGGAAAGCAGAACAACAGTTCCGAGGGTGAAGGCTCAAAGCAGGTGAAGCTTCTGCTGGAGTGTGGTCCAAGAGTTTAGCAAAAAGTAGGAGCTCAAGTTACTTCACCAAGTTGTGACTCCTCCTTTCTCATCGTCCCTTAAGCAGCACAGAAATAAACCAGGGAAAGTATTTAATTTCTCCTTCACTCTTTCCCTAAATGACTGGGAATGCCCAACATAACACCAAGTAACTGGACCTTTCCATCAGAAGCCTGAAACTTCCAGGTAGGCATAGACAGCAGTATGAGCTGATGATCCTTGTGTAGAAGGGCTAAATATCTCCACAGCACATGCAGCAATCAATATGGAACCATGTCTTTCTTCTCTCACCAACTAAGGGATGCTAACTGGGTCACTCTCACACATATAGTAGGAATCTTTTAGGAAAAGAAACCTAGCAAAGAAGCCAGAGCAAAAAAAAAAACAAAACAAAACAAAACAAAAAAAAAAAACCCCACAAAAAAACCAAACCAACCAAACAAAAAACCAAATATAAAACAAAGAACAACAAAACCAAACACCTAACACCTCACTAGAATTACCCCTGGATGAATATTTTCAAATCTTCAGTACTTTCTCAGGTTTTCTCAAGGTATCTGTTAAGCCTAATTCTTTCAGTAAAACACTAGATTCCTAACAAAGACAGGGTCTGACCTGACTGATGCAGAAAGGGTTTGGTAGTTTTTTAATAAACTCAACTGGAGCACACTTCAAGAGTTAATGTAATAGAGAGGAAGGAGCACTGAGGTTAAGGTTAAGGGCAGCATCACAAGGATAACAGACTGCAAATAGGAAAAGAAAAATGTTAAGGCTGACATTAGGAAAACATTTATTATCATGAGGGTGATTAGATAATGGAATAATTTCCCAAAGGAAGTTGTTGAGTCAACCACTAGAGGCATTCAAAGGAAACAGAGATAAAAACACCAGGCAATTGATCTGGAGGGCAGTCCTGCACTAATGACCCAAGAGGCTCTTTCAAACTCATTGAGGATTCTCCTCTTGAAAACAATTCTGAACTTTATATAGCAACATGTGAACAAAAAGTAGATGAAAAATACCACACAAAGCCAGAAAAAAATTTTATCAAAGCCTGTTTTTTAAATTAACTGATTTTTTTTCCTCTACAATACAAATAATTTGAGTCTAGGTATGCATTTATTATTTCTAAAAAGTCCTAACATGTATTGATAAGCCAGGTGGCACTGAAAGTATTTTTTTTTCAAAGAAATTATAGGAGTTCTAAAACTTGCCTTATGAAACACAATGGACATCATGAAGAAATCCAGCAAGAAATTTTCTGAAATGTCTCTGTAGTCAAATCGGAAGAAGATCACAGTAAAGCTCAAAGTAACGAACTGATTAATAGGATTACAGAATGAGGAGCGGAGGAGTTTCATCCCAGCAACTGTTATCAGGATAATGTCACAGCTGTAAGAAAAGCAGAGAGAAAAACCTAATCAAGTAATATGGCATTATATTACAAAGCTCTTAAATACAAATATCTGTACCAGATGTATTTTAGACTGCTATGCATATCTAAATCTACATATTTATTAAAAGGATACAGAAGTAATATGAAATCACCACATTTATTTCACTTACGTGAAATTTTGTATTTTTCCCTTATCATTATGACACATTTGTAAGTTGTAAAAAAGAGCAAACTCTGTACTACAAAGAGTAGTAATGGCTACTAGAACCCAAGAATTTGGACCAGACATTTTTATATCCCTCTTAAAATAAAATTTCAGTCCAGGAAATACCTTGGCGCTTTCATTAATACATTACTCTAATTTGAAAAAAAAATCCCTTAAATGCAATTTTTTTTTTATTACAAGAAATTTCATCTGATGACAGAATTTATAATTTTACTTGTAATTTCATTATGTGCTGCCAAAATTCTGTATAGAAATACACATAGATGTGAAGTGTTTGAAATTCTTACTACTGTTCTTGATCAGAAAGTTGACTATTCTACATAGTAATTCATCAGATGAAATTACACTGCACCTATGTGTTCCAAAATGTGGGGATTTCAATGTATAATGAGTGAGAAAGTAGGCCAGGTATTTGCAAAATGCATGGAAGGTTCATCCATGCATTTTCCTTCATCCTGCTGCTAATCAGGAGAATACCTGCTGCCATGACTGACGCTTGGCAGGCTAGAAAGCTCTCAACAGGTTTTCACCATCCTAGCAAGATTCCACTTTTCCAGGCTGATTTTATTTTATGTGGCATTTATTCATTTTTGTCTATGTCCCGTAATGCATATGCAACTTTGAGTGCTGGTCATTCTAAAGGATCAGCAGGGCATTACTGTCGGAATGAAACACCAAGATGACCTTATTTTTCCACCTTGTCAAAACTGTTCTTTTTAATTTGCCTCACATTTCTGAATGGAAAACCTAATGACTAAGCTAAATAGATTCTGAAGCAAACAGAAGCCATCCCAGTGTATCCTATATGAATCAGTTGTATTTCATCTGTCTTTAATTTATCAGAAAGAAGAAAATTCTTTTAACATGGAGATTTTTTCACATGGAAACTTAGAGATGATAGAGCAAAAGGAAGACTTTTTTGTCACTGTGCCTGTTACCATGATGAAACTTTCACCAAGAAATGACGCTTTACAAAATAATGCATTCAGAGATAACAAAAAATAATTTGCTCGTTAGTCCTTCTTTAAGAATACTGCCACACAAGGTGCTTTTCCTGGGGCCTTAACTCCTGGGAAAAGATTTAAGGGAGTGTGAGAAGAGGGGCTGATTTCCAGTGCCTCTTGGCAGGTAACAGGGGCAGGCACTGCCTGCATGGGTCCTATTAATAACCAGCACATCAGGGTCTGGAAAGTTCAACTCCTGACTATAAAGGAGCTGTTCTGCCTCCTTAAGAAGCAAACTGCTGCAGTCCCTTAAATCACAAAGCAAGCTGAAGCTTCTTTAAAAGATAAATTCAATTTGAGGAAAACTTCAACATCAAATCCCACAAAATGTACCACCTCAGACACTTTCAGACACAGAGTGGGAGAGTATCTTCCCTTCCCTACAGCATGATGCAGTCTGATTCTTGGGTGGTCCATAAGTAAGGAATGTTCCAGCAACAGAAAACAGGTATTTATGCATTAAAACCCTCAGTAACACTGTATGTGGAAGTAGCAAGGAGAATCCAGGATGCCTCATGGGTTTACCAAGTTCAGAAAGAGGTGGGATAAGAATATGAATGCTTTGCATGTGGCATTTGGATGGCAGCTGTAGGGAGAATGTATTAAAGAGGAGAGCCAGAGGAAAAGTGATCTTGGGAGTTTCACACATAGACCAGAATTACAAGGAAAAGGAGAAAGCAGGTTTTACACAGGTGATCACATAGAACAAGGGGGATGGGGAAGGAAAGGACTGCTGTGGTATTCCCCCACAGGCCAAACAATCAGAGGCAGACAAATGTAATTACTTTCTTTAATCTCAAGACTTCTGGGGGTCTGACTCATTTCTTCTGAACACTTGAGGGAGGTGATACTTTAAAGTGCAATCTAGCTTGGAGGAATGACTATGTAAAAATAGCACCTTCCTAACCCTACATATTTGCTCTGTGCATGTATTCAGTCACGTCTGCTAGCTAGTAACAAATGGCATTCTGACTACTTTTAATTCTCCCAGCCTTGCAGAACTAAATAGAGGGATAAGTGTGGATTCAGTGTCACCCTGGACAATACATCTGAACTCTGGAAGCACCTGGGCTGTAGCATCTTCCAAGTGCCTGAGGGGAAAAAAGGTCAGTGGGGAACTAGAGAGGCTATCAATGAGTGACTGGTGAGAGTCTCTCAGGAAAAGTAGTTGTCTGGGAGAAATATGCAGAAAATTTGACTAATGCCCTAGTCCAAGCTTCAAACAAAAGGGGATGCCTAAAAGCAGGGGCTGCCTTTTCCTTATAGTTGTGTAGTTCCTAAAGCTGTGTTGCTCCTCGAAAAGTAATTAAATCAACATGTATTTTTTTACATCAAAGTTCTTTTATCTCATATTTGAAGTTAAGAATCTGTATTATTATGGATACCAAGGAACTCTCTCCCCACTCCCAGCAGTTTTTCTTGCTACTGGAACATTCCGAGGCTGTGTCTTTGTTTTATCATCTGCATCACTATCCTTCTGATAAAAAGACTGCAGAAACTCTGCTCACTGGGGATACTGCAGTCACTAAGCCTGCTGAATATCTGCAGTAGGCAAGTCACTGACTAAAATACTTACCATAAAAGGCTGTCTGCAAGGATCATACTGTGAGACCGTGGATCAGCACCACCAGTTCTTCTTAATATCTAAGACATCAGACTTCATCGAAACCTGTACCCCCACCTTTTTGAAACCACTCTTAATGCAGGACTACCCACCTTTCTACACTGTTTAATATTTCATTCAGCCTTAAAAGACTTGTATGGTGAAGCCTCTCATAACTCCTTTGGGAGACTACAGCATAGTGTTAAAAATCCTCAGTTAGGAAGTGTTTCCTGATATCCAGCCTAGATTTCTCATTTTCATCTGATTAATTCTAGTTACCCCACTGAGTTTATGCCCATTAAACACCTGCAGCCTGATATACTGTGTCTTGCTTTTAATTGACATTTAGACCTTCCATATATATCTATACATAGCTCTTTAATCTTTTAATTTCAGTCTCTCTCTCACTGGAGACATATTTTAGTGTGCTAAGATAGTTTTGCATTTTTCTTGCAGCAAAGCCAATGATTATTGTATTTTGAACTAATATGCATGAAAGCAAACTGTGACAAGATTACAGGCTTATTTAAAAACAAATTCAATTTCTCAGTCTTCAGTCTAAAACCAAATATTCTACAAATCACATGCTTTGAGTTATAATCTACTTACTGTGTACCAAGCTTCTTGTATTTACTAATTGAGAAAGCATCAATGGTGAGTGCATTCAGTATTATGGCTGGATATAAAATGTATTTCTCAAAGCACTGTAGCCACACATAAAGCCTTTCAAACCACATCAAATGAGCAGCATCTGAAATGGAAATTCAGATAACAGATTGTGTTGTCACATCATCAGCATTTTTTGCACTGGAGTACCATAGAAGACACGACTTAGCTCACATTAATAAATATAGTCAACTAACTAATTTATGAAACAATGGAATTCATCATTTTTTGGCAATAGAGAAATCAGTTTGTTCTCTGAGTTTAGAGAGTATCTGTTTTGCTGCTTATAACTGCACTCCTGAGGCACATTCAGAAACAATAAAAGATAGTATATAGATGCTAGTTTTTGCATCATCCAATTATTTAATCAGTTTATTAAATAGTACTCTCAGTGGATATAATGACCCCAGAGAGGCCCTCTCCAGCTCTGGCACTGACCTGCTGAAAACCTCATTTGAACTCTGTGCCTCTACTTCCCCATCTTATAGTAGCAAAACACTATTAATTAGAATGTAAATTATCATTGACCTCACTGATAAATGAAACAACCCCCTGAGATCTAATGACTGAAGAAATATCAGGAGCTAGAAACTGTCATAGATGTTTCCCAAAACACTTAAACAGACACTGTAACAAGTATCTGCCCTGATCACATCTCACATCATTCCTCTAAAGGAATAGCTTTTTCTTTTTTGCAGTAGACTTTTCTAACAATACTACAGTGCTTAATATGAGTATTAAACAAGAACTGAATGCTCCGTGCAATTCAGCTGCTATGAGAATTTAGGTGAACTGAGTGCAGAAACACATGTGCACAGACAAAAACAATGCCTTTTTCATCAAAGCTCAGCTAGACAAGGTTATTGGAAAAACAGTGAACACAAAAAGGCAGAACTTGGTATTAACTCAGAAATAAAAATGCCAGCTACTGAATCTCTAATGATCATCCCTGCAAAGTGAAAATAATTATATGTAGAATACCCCCCTTTTCCACATTCACCTTTTCAATGACAAACAAGAGATACTGACTCAATAGATTTCTACATTCTACAGGCACAGCTGTATATTGCATAGGCTAAAACAAAGATCTAAAACCAATCCTTCTAAATTAGGTTGAAGTCATGTTTTGTTAGTACCTTAAGCAAAGGCAATGCTCTTGCAAAAATCCCCCTTCAGAAAATATAAACAACTTCTGTTTCTTGCTATAACAAAAATATTTCCTCATCATTACCTAAAGGCTACCTCCTAAAAGTTCACACACACAGAAAAATGCCCATTTTGGAACCTAGTTGTTCTTCCCCATTCCTCTTCCCTCCTCCTGAGCTCAAGAACTTCAGCCATGTCCAAAGCTGAGCTCTGTGCAAGAACTCAAGCTTCAGTAAAGAGAGAAGTATATACATAAACCAAATGGAAGGTAGGTGCAGGGGCAGAGAGAGGTCTGCTCAGACAATGGAGACAGAAAAAAGGGCTCACATTCAGAAGGGGCCCTAGGGAAAGACGTGGATGATTTGAAAATGGCTTACACAAACCTGTGGGGTAGAAAAGCAGTAGTGGGGAGGAGGAGAAGAAAAAGTAGCCTAGTATATCAGGGTTTCTTTCTCATTTAGTCCTAATTTCTACACATCTATATACCATAAGCTCATACATCTTGACCTAAGCCTTTCATCCTGCAGCCAGGCAATGATAAGTAATAACCGAGTTATCTCACAGGGCATCACAAGAACTGGTCTGGTAATTGCTATTCTATGGAACACCTTAAAGTTTGAGGAGATCATCCAAAGTCTATGCAACAAAGCCAGGAATAAACTTGTGGAATTGTCACAGCCAGTTGTTTGTCTAATTGCAAGTAGGCATTTGTCTTTCAACAGCACCACCCTTGTAAAAAAATAGATGAGAATTAAAATCTATGCAGTAAAAACTCCCCACAGACATCTTATTTTGTGTACTCATCCTTTCATTGCCTGTATCTGACAACTATGGGGTACTGCTGTTCTTTTTCCAAGTTTCTCTTTCTATACAAAGAGGGAACATTTTGAAGTTTAGTTCCTACATTTTTATTACAGGACAAAAGAATAAGACAGCCCATCAGACATATCTATCAAAGGGATTACCTTTTCCACAGTCTGTCTCATCTCAGACATGATAAAAAACCTCTGCAGGAGCCTAAGGGGCTGAAATATATATATATATATGTATTTTTTTTTTACTCTTGTTTTTTAACACACAACACCAGCTACATTGCAATAATACTTAGACTCCAAAGTACAGTACACATATGAGGACTGCAAAAGAAGTAAAAAAAGCCTCTTCCCCACAGTAGGCAGCATGAGAAATGCAGCTGGATCTCAAAACAGAAGGAAACCCATCTGTGGAAATCAGTCCAGCAGGTCTCTATCTCCAACCTTTTCAAATGCTGAGTCACTGCATTTAGGAAAACAATGTTTTTTGACAAATGAAGACAGTCTTAATCATGACAAGGCAAAGAAATCCTGTGTTTTTTGTGATTAAGTGCTGAAACAAATGGTGCAACTTAGGTATTTATCAGAATTACTGGTTATCAGGGACAGGAAGCCCAGGACACTGTTTTCAGCTGGGCACAGTGCTTAATAATATTTATATTCTTTTATAGCTTTCTTGGCATATTGCAATAAAAGTTAAAAGGCAACCTTCAATCAAGTCTCTGGGGTACTTTATTTATACCCAGCCCTTGTCTGGAAAGTAAATGTTTAAAACACATTAAAAAAAAAAAATTAAATCCTTCATGTATGGTTTTTCAGAGAGTGATCTGAATTCTTTTGTGGTCTAGTTGAAGAACAGACTAGAGTCCTCAACAGACTGTTGTGCAAATGCTGTCTTCAAACACTTCAGAAACATATACTGAGAATTATTAAGGCGTGGGAGCCATCAAGAAATGACAAGCAAGTTTTTGACTGGTAGCAAAGGAAAGAAGAGAGCTGGGGAGGAAGGAAGAAGCTTTACTTCTCAAAACATACTGCCTGCTTCAGAAATAACTCTATCAGAACAGGAAACCAGACCTCAACATACTAAAATATTGACTGATATTCACATTGTCAAGGCACCATCCACTGAAGCCAGCAGACATCAACAAGAGCAAATCTTTAAAAATAATTCAGTTCTTTTCAATCGTAATATTTCTCTAAAAGTGTTACAATTGAAATTAGAATACATAAATTGCCCTACATTTGATAATACATCAGAAAGTAGAAAAAATCTGCCTCAATTTCATCAATCTTTTAAGTTTTTAAATTATGTAGAATGCCAATGTATTAGGCATGAACTATACCATGTCAAGCAACACAGCAAGTAACAGCACTGTAATGTAAAACAAAAGTCAGATCAGGCAGTGGCTCATGAAAGATCATATAAAGGATGTGAAATGATTAAGGGACCAGAACATTCAACATACGAGGAGAAACAGAGCTGGGACTGCTTAACATTGAGAAGAAAAAGCCTTGGGAGCATCTTATGAATGCCTGATTGGCAGCATTTTTGGGGTATAAATACCTGATGGGGGATGATGGAGCCACTCTGTTCTCGGTAGTGGCCAGAGACGGGACAAAAGAAATGGGCACAAATTTAAAATCCATTTCCACAAAAAACCAACATATAAACCAACAAAAACCACCAAAAACCACAAAACAAACAGAAAAAACAAAAAAAAACAAAAACAAAACCCAAAACAAACAAAAAAAAAACCCACCAAAATCCACCCAAATACCACAGTTTGAAGCAACTTTTCTTATTGTAAGGATGACTGAATGCTATGTCCAGAAACTTTATTTAGAGTCTCTACACTTGAAAATATTAAAAAGTGGACACAGCCCTGAGCAACCTGCTCTAGCTGACCCTGCTCTGAGCAGGGGCATCAGACTAGACAATCTCCAGACATGTCTGCCCGGCCTCAGCTCATCTGAGCAGTGGCCTGAGAAGACAACTCCTACAGGTTCACAGCTCTGCTGGTGATGCAGTGGAAAAATTAAAACCATCAGATATGTGTGCTACTCAAAAGTAAAAGGATCATTTATTCTCCCAGTTCGTTTACTTCTGGATTTTTTTATTTTTAGTTCTTCAAACCAAAGCAAGCTGGAAGTCATTGCATCCATTGTTTAGAAAAGATTGTCTTACAAACCTCTCACTTCCCGCTGCTGGTGCTCTTTGCTTTTGAGTATGGGGTGGGAGATCCACAGCCAAGGGTGATGCTTGCGGAGCTGAGGAAGGATGTAATGTGTTACAAATCCCACTGTCCACGCTAAAGCAAACAGCACAATGCTGAGAAATGGCTGGGCCAGAGCAGAAAAAAAAAAAGGAAACACAGTTATAATTTACATACAATATTTTCTTTAAACATTTTTTTAACAGGTTCCATAACTGCATTTTTGTGCATATAATTTTTATTCCTATGTTCAAAATTCTTGATGTTAGGTGAATATGGATTTTGACATATGTGTTTTGCACACACAATTGACCATTTTTTTCATCTATAATTGGAGGAAAAAAAGGCAAAATGACAGGTTTATTCATTCTGTCCTCTGGGTTCCATATCATGAGAGCTGTTTAAGGAAAGAGATGTCAAATAATACTGAAATTAATAGAAATATCCAGAAACTAACTGCTTTGCAGATATAACAGCATCATCATGACCACTAAATGCATTTTCACTAACTTCTCTTTCCACGGCATCTATTCTTTCCAGTTAAAGCACCCTGTGGTTTTGCATAAGAGAGATAATACCTTAGTGGGGGGGAACAAAGATAGATACACACCCTTAGTGACAGAAACACAGTACTGGCACTGACAGCAAATGACAGAACAGCAGCTGCTGTGCAGACAATGAGATCCGATTTCAAGATTTCTTTCTGTGAAAATAATTATTTTACACACAATTAGTAAGGCAGCACTATTTTAACCAAAGTAATTACTCTGTTCTCAATTACTTACACTCTGCATTGCAATAAGGCTAATCGGCACTCCCTAATACAAAAGTATTTTCTCCACTCTGCTTTGGGAAATTATTTCTCCACACCCCAGGTCTGTTGAAGTAATCACATTTAAATTCTTCACGCCTAATTTTGAATTATATTTTTAAATAACAAAGTTATAATATTGGAGAAATGAAAGCAATACATTTTAATACTGAATCTGATTCTGCTTGAGGAATATAACTCTTTTTCATTATGACCTTCTTATTTTTGGGATTTGAAATTCTGGTTCCATTTCCAATTTTCAAGAACTAATATTTCTTATTCCCTTTCTCTTGCATTACTGAAAAACTTCATGCTTTTCGGTAATGTCTTCTAAGACACAACATTAATACATTTACTAGTTCTAAAGTGACATGTCCCATTTCCTCATTTTCTTTATTAGAAGTCAAACTGCAGCAAGATTTTGTGGATTTTAGAAAAGGCTTTTTTCCAGTATCATTGAATGATAATGAAAGGACACATCTGCCTTTATGTAAAGATCTGTAACCATGGTAGGAGTAACTTTGTTTCTAAAGATTGGAAATATCAGTATCCTTACAGCACATTTTTCTTGCTATTAAAATGTCATTCTCAGTAAACAAATAAACAAGATAGCTTGTGCACTGTGTGGTCCTCTGAATTGTGCTTCAGAGGTCACCCAAAAGCTTTTGTGAGTAAATGAAAATCTTGTCTTAGATTTATGAGAAGGGCATTTAGGTTCAGCACTCAATTCTGCTGCTAAGTTACCAAATGAGAAACTATTTGTAGCTCTTGGTTTAGAAGATGACTTATGCTTTAATTCAAAGATACCTAGAAACAACACCTGAAAAGCAACCCTTTCATTAGAACCAGAGGTTCATTTGACTTCCTGGTGGTGCAATCTAGGTAAACTTAATGAATCTCATCAGAGAAAAATAACGATGGCACGGCAAACCTACAAATAAAGGAGATAAAAAAGAAAGCAAGCAGAACAAGTGAAGAACAGAAGGGTTGTGAATTACCAGGGAAGCTGGTAGCAACCTCTATATTTAGGCTGCCTATCGCTCCCTGTTATGAAAGATGCTTCTCAGGAAAAGGTCACCTGCACCAGCACTTCCACTCACTGCAGCAGCCCTTTGAAATGCAGCAGGACTAAAAAGCCTTCAGGCTCTGAACGTACTTTTGCTTTGTCCCAGGAAGCTCCAATACAGCTTAGCTGAAATCTCAAGCAACCACCACGGTCTTTGCTCTTCCCAGGCTGCTCAGGAGTATGCACATGTCTCCAAAGGAGCGGTGCTCCCTCTGCTCTGAGAGGCATCCTTCCTTGCATGGGCTACATGTGGTGCAAAGGTGTGGGAGCACAGTCAGGTCTCTGGAACTCCTCCTGTGCCTTTCCAAAGCACAGCCCTGCTAGCCTTGCTCCTTGGCTGTTGCATTCAACAGAAGAACCACAACGATGAGGGAGCTCACAGGAAAAGCCTTCTCTTCCCTGACTAAACCTTGGCTCCCTGCCTGTCCCCACAGGTCTTCACTGTTCAGTTCTCTCCCTAGCAAGTAGCAGTACTGAAAAAAACACAAGCTGATAAAAATTAATAACAAAATTGTTACCAATCCATGTAATGGAAATTATTTTTTTAACCACTTCAGATATTTTTAAAGATGCTGTGTATAAAATCTGTGTAAAACAGTAGTATCTGAGAAAATAAAGTGGTGTCAAATTTATATGGCACTATTTCAGCCCTTTTGTAAATACACAGCATGAAAAGTCTTGATCAAGTATCATTTTCTGCACAGCTGAGTTCAACTACTCAGTAATCTAAAACAAGCTTCTAAGAACAACAAACACACTCCAATCATATTCACAAAAGCTCTTCTGTACAACCCAAGAGGCTTATTATTAAAATGGCTGATTTCTCTCACAATCAGATGACTGAAGAAGCTGACACTTTAAAAAACATGTAAAACATTAAGAATTTAGGCACATTTTGGGGAGAGGTGGCATCCTAACTTTCCATTCCGGGCCAGATCACCAAAGAGAATCTTTTCAAGCATTACATTCAAAAAGGAACACATGACACAAATTACATTGCACAGCACTTGTATTTCCCATCTTTCCTTTTGCAATCGTCCTTTTTACAGCGATAAACTCTCATAAGTTTTGACAATCCCATACAGAAAAAGGTCTATGTTTTTAAGGAAATTATTATTCAGATATTCAACACTAAATTTGACAATTGCTTTCCATTTCTGGCAATATTGAAAGTGTTTAAAGAATCATATATGTCCAGGTTTGTCCTTCTGTCCTTGCACTGAACTATTTCAAAATGTAAATATACTACTCAGCTGCTGACTGGCACAATGATCCACACAGGAACTCTCTTTTGATGCAGCCAATGCTTTCAAACTCACAAAATTCAGGCTTTTTTCCCTCTAAAACAAAGCTGAGCAGTGCTTGCTTCTGTTCCATGTCACTTCATAGGGGACGGGGTCCCCCAGGAAATGGCAGTGATTTCTGGCTGAGAGGAGCTCACAGCTACTCTCCAGGAGAAAACCTTGGGCATCTACCTGCTGGGGGTGGACCTGTGGCTCCTGGCCTTCCTGCAGAAGGCAGCCAGCTTCTGAAAACCATGTGCCTACCTTGGACCCATCTGTCTAAAGCAGGATTTTGGGTATCATTCCCAAGGCCAGGAACTTATGAGCCGAGTACTTAATAGCTCTACAGCATGATGCTTGAGCCCTCCACTGCAATTGGTCCAAAAATGTGAAAATTCAACTCTATTCACAGTTCAAATCTCTCCAGTGAGAGACAGTCACTGTTATAGTTTGGGCTGAAAGACATTCTACACTCTCCATGTTACACTCAAGGGAAAAAAAAAGAAACTCCAAACCAACATTGCTACCTCTGATGCCTTGGGGATTTCACAAGCAGAATATATTAGAGTGGCACTTTTTTTTTTTTTTGGTTTAATTATTAACACAGAATCATAGAATTGTTTATGTGGAAAAGATCTTTAAAATCATCAAGACCAACCATTATTTTCAATTAGATTTTTGGAGCTTTGTACAAATCCTTTTATTAGCTATCTAAATGTTTGTACTAAAGACCAGGAAGGAACCTTGAGTTTGAATGTAACACATTATCACCCTCAGGCCACTGCTTAATCTAGTAATCAGCCATGCGGATGCCTACAGAAATTAATTATAATGGTAGGAGGCTGCATTCTCAAAGTTGAATGGTCAATTATCAATCACAGCTGCTTCATAATTCAGCCTTCCAAAGCTGACAATTCTTACACAGCTATTCAAGGAAAGGAAAAGGGTAAAAGTCATGTAATCAAACATTAGAGATGCTATATTTATTACTCCTAACATCAATGCAAAGCCATCCAGAAAACAACACATTAATTTTCAATATTAACCTTGTTTGCTTTCAGCTGCCTGAGAAGGTGATTTGGTTCTCTACGCCTCTGGCTTTCTGATTAAAATGGGTCTTATTTAAATGGTGTTTTGTAGACCACACATCACCAAGGCAAAGCTGGCTTGGGTGGCCCCCTGCCATCTCTTGCCACTGACAGGGGTTAGGAATACTCTCCTTGCAGGGGAGCACATCAAGAAAAAATGAGCTACCATCATGTAATCCCTTCTGAATACTGGTATATTGTTTCACCCAGCTTCTGAACAGTTTGAAGATCCCCTTGCAAAACTTCTGGAAATTATTTTAAATTGGCTTTGAAGAGTCAGCTGAGTCCTACACCCTAAATACGACTTATTGCTGAAGCAAGTCAGCAGGGACTATGGTTTGATTGTGCTCCTTGAATTCAATGCACGTGCATTTTCTCCTGCCTCAGCTCTTCCTTACTTGCCCTATTAGCACTACATTGCTGAGATAGCAGTGGGAGTCTCCTTGGTGTCTAACTGAGACAGAGGTACCAGGTAACACAGGAGTTAGACAAAGAGCCCACATTCATCAGAAATTGCCCTCTCTTTATTCAGCTAATGTCTTCCAAATTAGCACTGCTAATTGACATCTTAAGCAAACACTTTGGCTTACAATTTTTATACAGACTGAAGGAAGCCTGGAGAGAAAAAAAAATTAAGGCAAAGAACTAGCAGGCTCCAGCAACACTGAAGGAAAGCAGGCTCTGCCTCATAGCAGCAGCAGCATAGAGTATCAAATTTACAGAGCAGAAAAGTGCCAATTCTCAAATCCAGGCATTTCCTGGAGAGCAAAGGTGCCAGGAAGGCCACTTAATTAATCCTAAAAGTGTGACAAAATGAAAAAGTGTGACAGGAGTGAAACATTGTAAAGAGAAGAACTGAACTCCTGCGTCTAGAAAATCCCAGTGCAGCTATCCCTATACTTCTGCACCTTCCACCCCTCTGGCTCAAGGGCCCAAGTGCAGCTGTGCAGTGTTACTATAAGACAGCAGATCCCTGCCCATGTCACTGATACAAAAATTGTTAGAGAGTCTGCAGAATTACTTAATTTTGAAAATACAGCCAGGATCTTAGGTGCAGATTTTTTCCACTATCTTTGGGTTTTGTTTTCAATATTTTAAAGCCTTGCTCAAGGTTTCCCTCTGCACTGTGAAATGAAACCAGTTAAGTGGACAGCTGCAGTAACTGCTTCAGTCCCCAGGCTGGGCTCCATCTGCAGAACAGATGACATCAGACTGTATTCCTCCAAGAAAGGCACTATCAGCAAAAGACAGAACTACAGGAGCATGAGAAGCTTTCCATTACATCTGCCATACAGTTCCCGTGTACAGGAACAGAATGTCAATGAACCACTGCAATAACCTACACACCACGAATACCACAGAATACAGCAAAATTCTAACAAAAATACTTTACTTGTTTACTCTGTTTCTAGATGCACACTCATATTCCAGTATCAACTGCTGCAAACAGTTTAGTTTGCAAGAAACCGTAGCTCAACACAAGCAACAACAAATAGCCGTATGACTTAATCTTAGATAGGCCATATTAGAGGAAGCAGTTTAAAATAACATTATACATGGTAAAAATTACCATCTAAGAAGCAGCTTAGAAAAGTAGAAAACATTGGTAGTGTAGGATCAATGCATATGCTGAATGTAGGCTGTGTAACACCATATAAATTGCCTAAGAAATTATTCAAGATGTACATGAGAGATGCATCCCTTTGAAGGGACATCTGGAGGCCAGTAGGAACCATGGATTCCCAGGTCATGTCTAAGGGTCAAAAAACACACTATCTTCCAGAGACTCTCTGTTTGCTCCTGGATTTCAGAGAGCATTCAAAAGTTTAGGAATAGCTGCCTAGGCTGCAAATGCTCAGTTCTGCAGGCACTGGGGATGTGGTCAGAAGGAAGAGCTGTCTGACAGCAGGAAGCAGGACAGCTCACATGACTAATAAATGTCAAACACCCCTTAGCATTTCTGGAAACTTGATGATCTTCCCACATGAACGCCTTATAAAATCAACCTCCCCTGGGTAACTGCAAACATTTTTTTTAATATAAAAAGACACAAAAAGGAAGATGGGTCACTTCACGATGTTTATGCTGAAGTGAGAAATAAGCTGACACAAACTTACAGCTTCCTGCCAGACAGTAGTAAATAAACAGCCTGCCAAGCAAAGAAGAGATGATGAGATGGCAATGCTTGGCACCAGGCATGTACCTCCCTCTCCCATACTATCCCAGTTTCATGTGCTTCTTCCACCTCTAGGTGCCAAGTCTGACAGTGTGCTCCAGTTGGCTCAGCTGGGGTGGACGGCACACAGTCAAGAGTATATCCTGGCACAGAAAGGCATTCCTGAAAAACAGGTAGCCCTAGCCATAGAAAAATAAAGAATAAGAGCTGTTTTAAACACATGTAATTCTGTGGACCAAATCCTGCTCCTCTGCAGTGCACACAGAGAGCCTGGCAGGACTGCTCACCTTTTTTGAATGCTCACTGAACAATCCAGCCTACCTTGGACACACCAGACTGCCAGACTAAAACTCTGTGCACAGAATCTGTATTAGTTCTCTGTGTACTAGGATGAAAGATGCACCACTCCCCAAGCTCTATGAGTGCACTTCTCATGGACTATATTAAATAAGCGATGTGGCAGAGCCCTTCAAAGGAGCCCTTCAGAAAAGAAAATGGCATGTATCCCCTTCTCACTGCTGTTCTCACTGTAAAGATCATCTACATGTGCTTTTAGTAACTTAAATTACTAAATGACAAGGTTTATTTACAACGAGGTTTATTTACAAGGTTCCTCAGTAGGCAAAATGGATGAGAGAACTTTGAACAGAAAGTAGTGAAAGAAAAAACCTTACCACTGATTCTCTCATTTTTTCTGGGAGTGGATCTTCTGTTGAATCTTCAAATCGTTGGCGTAGATAGTGAGGGACATATTTACATTGAATAAGGGACCTGTTCAAAAAAATTCCTAGTTAATATACCTCAGAACATGTGCAACAGATATTAATATTTCTGAAGGACAGAAGAGGAACAACAACCTCATATTTCCCTCTTCACGTATACATTAGCATTCCTATCTTTGTACAGCTGGAGATTGACACAAAACCAGCTCTACCTGTGATCAGGGCAGAAATTCCTCATCATAATCCTGAGGAGTCTCAGCAGCCCAATCAATGTGACTCAGTCATTTAGAGGAATGAGCAGAGAGGGTACTGTTGCATTTATGACTCTTAGTTCTTTTTCAGCTAAGCTGAAACCAATATGAGAGCTCTTTAGACCCATGTTAAAATGGCTAAGGAAGCCAGTTCTCTACAACCTGTATATTAATTCTCTCTTTGAGATTTATGTGCTACCTCCTCATCCATCTTGACTTTTATGCCACAGGCCATACCTTAAACACTTTTTTCCAATCTCTATAACTTCTTTTAAATAAGTTCAAAGCTGTTTAGAGAAAAAAAATCTTAAATATCTTTTTTTTAAGGACGATGCATTTTTACAATTGCACAATAAATATTTGATGTTGTACATGTATTCTTAATTTTTAGATTTTTAGGAACCATTTCAGTTGCTGAAGATTTCATTGCAAATATTATGAAACTACTAGCTAGATTTACAATTTGAAATGCACTTAATAGTTTAAGATTACTTCCTTAAAACAAAAGTTTCAAGGAAGAAAAGTTTCTGTTTTATTAAAGAGGTTCATGAACTAATGTGTCCTTTCTGGGAAGTGGGAGAAAAGGATGCATTTAAATTACTTTAGAATTGAAATAACTCACAATTTCATGCTGATTTACAATTTACCTGTGTATATTTTACACCAAAGCTAAGAACACTTCCTAATACACCACATAGCTTTACTTTCTTCCATACATAATTTCCATACTGTAATGACCAATAAACTACACACCATCCACACAAAGCTCGATGGAGGTTTCCCTGACATACATGTCACACACAGTAGGCTCTGGGTGAAGTTCAAGGCAAGACATGCAAGCAGTTCTTACTGCTTTGCCATATCAGGACCTAGCAATGTATAAATGTCAGATTCTCTGAATTTTTAGGTAAAGGATTTCTCAACTCTTCAGTAAGATTTACTGGGATGACAATTTCCTGCTAACGCTCTATATCTTTTCCTTCCTCATCAGCGTTGTTATGCTTTTTCCAAGTTTCTCTACTTGGAAAAAAATAGAATCTTGAACAGCCTAAAAAGTTCTCAACTTCCCCCTTCTCACTTCTGCATTGCAGAATTGTGCATAATGAACCTTGAGCCTCACCTCATGAATCAAAGGAGAGAACCTCTCTCTATGACAGAACCTCTCACAGGCCCTCTGCATTCTCCTAGGATAAAGCTGAGATGCCTGTGAAGCAGAATTCCAAATGGCATGCTGATACTGGTGGCACAAAACCCACTTGCTTACTTAGCCCCCAGCCATAGACGTACCTGCCCAGCTGTTTGCTGACCCCACAGCCCCTGTAAGAGCCATATATCACCATTTCCCAACTGGGAAATTCACCTTTGCTGCCCCTGAGCTATGGATCTATTGGGTCTCTCTCTCACACATCACCTCAACATGCAAATCACTATGTTGGGACTTTTCCCCTTCATCTCCCTTGTTTGCAGTGTCAGCACTTAGCATACACTTCCTCTCCTCAGTTACCTCCAGCATACTGTGTCAGAGAACAGAAGGAAGGATGGAACCTCAAACTGAGAGGCATTGCCTACTGTAGCAATACTCAGCAAGAGCTGGAATTCAGCCATCTTCCCAGAACATTAAATGTTCCTTCTACTGGTCCCACTGCTAATCAATGCACATTCTGCAACTCCAGTCGCCCAAACTCCCCTCAACTAAATCACTGTCTTCCAACCTGGCAAGCACACAACCTCCAGAGGGGAAAAATCTGCTTCAGAGATTTTGGATAGTGCTTCTTAAAGAACACCAGCCCTGCTGGTAATCTGCCTGCAGCACTTCATTCATATACAGGACTGATACCAACCATACAGACGTGGTCAGGAATTTCACCCCACCACAGTACTTTCAGGAAGCAACCCCTGGGGTTCTGAAACCCAGGCATCACTCTGCCTGCGTGCTGTAAAGAGTAATCAGCAAAAAAACATTTACAGGGAACTTACATCAGCACAGATGGGTCGCTGCTTTGTCTGCTGAGGTGATAAGAAAGTGCAACTAGCAGACCACAGAAAGCAGAGAACAGTGCTGGAATGTGCTGTGCATCCCAGGGTTCCTGAGAGGATGACAGAAAGCAAAGTTAGGAATGCAGAACTTAAAAAGCCAAAACAAGGGGGTTAAGCCATACATCATACATGCAATGTTACATGCACAACATCTACATTTGTACACCACCTACCACAGATTGAAAAAAATCCTTTTTCATATCAGAGATTACTAGTGTGAATAAACCTTGCATGTTTTGTGGTCATATTGTGCAACTCCCCTATAATCAGCAATTAGCTAGGAAACCACACGAAAGGCAGGTTTTCTTTCCTCTTCAATGAAATGTTTGAGGAAAATTCTCATTAAAATGAGATCCGAGTGAAATCAACTGCAGTGTATTTATCTACACACTAAATTGATATGCTATCACTTGACCTGTAGCCAGACTGCACGTAACAAATGACAATATCATGTAGATCAGGCACTGGGGTTTCTTTCAGACATCTTTCTGCTGCCTTGTGCATTCCACCCAGGCCCTGCCTGGATGCTAACACAGCAGAGAGAGAGAGCATCGCCACCGTGTGTGACACCCCCAAGGAGGGAAATGAGAGACAACTGAGACACTCGCCAGCACACTCTGCATATAGCTCAGATGAGAAACTCTCTCCAGGTGACTCTAACAGCTAAAACTGGCTAGAAAGAATAAGAGAAAAAATATAAATCTTAAGGAACACTTATCAAGATTAGATTTATTTGTAACATCCTCAGGTACAAATTAGGGATCCTAAGACAACTTTTGAGTCCTATTTGCAAAGAATACAAATTTCTTCTGTGAAGGACAAAAAAACTTGGAACAAATCCATTTCACTTACTAATTGTATTCCTTGCCTCCACATGACTTCTACCTGATCAGCCAAATGTGAACTCACCAGATCCTGGCATCAGAGCACTTTCTGTACAAGTTTTGAGAAGTAATGCTTGCAGGATCTGTGAAATTTCAGGCTACTGTAAATAAGACTTCTTCTGCATGGTTATCTCTTGCTTTAAAATCTTTAAAGTTAGTACCGCACTAATATTTTCAGAGGATGAAGTAGGTTTATTAGCCTTATTTTGCTCAGTTATATGCATGATTTCTTAAGTATGTTAGGAAACACTCTCATTTAGGTGCAATGAATACCTAAGACAAACTCATTTTAAGTGTTAAACATTTAAAGCATTGCAGCATGGAATTTTTCAATTTAACTGTGAAATTCTTGCTATCCTAAGAGTAGTACCAAATAAGTGAAATTTTAATCCTAAGAATCATCTTCCCCTCATCATACTACTGAAAATCACAAAGATAAAAGACAGAAGAGCCTGGTTCCATCAAACAATCCTACCCAAAATAGTAATTACAAACAAAAGAGAGATTCACATGCTATTACTTAAAGAATCCAGCACCATTTATTTGACAATTTAAACTTTACCATACAATCCTACTCTTCATTTCACTGTTCCCAGTTTTGGGGCCAAATATATTTTCAGTTAGCTTTCCCCATGCTTAGTCTCCTGTCATATTCAATCCATATCTTCAAAATACTGAAAAAAATTAAGTGAAACCACAATGTTCTGAAAATGGCTGAATCACAGCCTTTCCAAACATCTTCTGCATTTTCAGGGCAACACAATTGTGTACAGATCCTCCCAGCAGCTACTAAGTGCATGACTGCCCCTTTGCTCTGCAATTTCTTTTAAAAGCTAAATACTATCAAGAGATGAACAACATTGTTGATACTGAAATCTATCAGAGGCCAATTTGAAAAATCATTCCACCTTCTTTCTACTATAAAGCTGTACACAGCTGAATCCCCACATTAACATCTCAGGAACTCTATTTCCATATTTTCTGCATATTACACATAGCTTCTGCATTTGTCTGGTCTGTGCTCCATGTCCAAACTGTCATTGTCCCCTCAAAACTCACATGTCAGGGACCCAGGAAAGCAGGTAGGATAGGCATCAATATTCACTATGTGCCTAGAGAACAGGATTTTCTAGAAAAATGCTACACAACGTTGTAGAAAAGATGAGAATGAACAAAGGTGTAATTTCTCCAGTATCAGTGTGATGTACCCTCTCCCATTTTGTCATTTTCCTACCCCACAAATGATGACTGTTAGTTTTAAATTTAAAAAAAAAAAAAATATATATATAATTGCTAATTGAACAATGATTCTCCTCAGTGGGAAAACAGGACTGACAGGTTTTACTCTTGGAAGCTTGTCATATGAGACAGGGACTTTCACCTCTTAGTTCACCTCATTGGGATGAGGTGACATTTAGTGCTTTCATATATGGTTTTGGCTTCAATGCAAACACTCACGTAGTCATTTTTAAAACAAGTGAAACAGACTTATAGGTTTAAGGATGAAAACCGTGAGTTACAACAGACCCAGTGGTGGGAGTGGAGGTGTTCCATTCCAACCACAGTATTGCCTAATCCCAAAACAATCCACTAAAAGGGGAGATAAAGGTGTCTTTGAACTTATGAGCCTTTTAGCACTGCTAGAGGTAGGAAGGCAAACATATTTTTAAATAGTAGTGCTAGTAGTTTTCTGTCCCACATTATTTATCCTTTTTACTTCTTTCTTCTCCTAAAAAACCCGCACGTAACACACTTATCTTTCAAAGATATGTTCAAATAAATCATATGTTCTTCTCCAGAGGCAAAGAGTGCTCTGAACAGAGAACCAATTATGCTGAGTAGAAATTCTTGTTACTTTTTCTGTTGTTTTGTTTTTTGTTGTTTTTTTTTTTTATTTCAGAGTATTCCTCTCAGTGGTGACTTTGCAGATTGCTGCAGTGACAGCATCACTGAACACAAGGCATTGGCATAGTGGCTGGGTTTTTAAACATGGAGATTAACTCCAGCTGGTCTTCACACACCTGGATTTCCACTGTCCCCATTTCATCACTATATACAGAGTCAGACAATGGCTTGGGTTGGAATGAGCCTTTAAAAGTCACATAGCCTCTTGTGCAATTCCATTAAGCCTTCTTGGCTCTTTCTCCTTACCCCCACACGGCTGCTTCATCATGGATCTGTGCCAGTGCTCACATATCAAGAAATAAGTGGGAAGGGCTGACAGTCAACCATTCCACCCGTGACAGTAAAGATGGAAATAAATACCTATTTCTGAAGATCTAAAACACTGACTTTCTGAAAGAGATCATAAAAGGGAATCCTCTTCACCCCCAAAAATATGAGCAAATAGTAAGAACTTGTTCTCTACAAGGCTAACTATAACCTTAACACCATATTACCATGGATACTCCTCTTCAATAAAAAGTAACAACCAAAATATGTGAATTACTGAACCTCATGTTATACAGAATTAAGACAAGTTCTAGGAAGAGATGCCCACCAGCCTTATCTTCCCATCATCCAGGAAAACAAAGCATTACTTTCCCAGATGATCTCCAAAAACATGACAAGTGATAAGTTACCAGAATACAGGTATCACTGCCCACTCCAAGTAACACTAGCCCTCTTTCTCTGCAATTGCTGCTATCTTGGACTGTATTTTCCTTGATGAAATTTAAAATTCATGAAGACTGGGTTGATATAGGGGTGTCCATGTGTGTCTACATACAGCACCTTACTGTGGTGAGGTGATCCCAGTCTGTGACTGGAATGCCTTGGCTAAAAAGCAAGAGGAGCAGCAGCTTCAGGCAGGAAGCATGAATACTCATGTTTCACACTATTGTGAGTTTATCCTAAAGAAATAGTGCAGATTTCTACATTCCTGTACAGTGACATCCAGTGAGAGCAACCCTGGGCCATGTTGGATTCCATAGGCATAATTTCTTTTTTCTATCTGGAAAATAAGTTGTTATACACAGAAAACTAAGATCATAACTATTGAAGTTATGTCTACAGTGCAATACTTGAATATGGCTGCTAAACTTCACTTACTGAAAGCCATGGTATCGAGGAATACTCTCCAAAATTAACACCCCTAACAGCTCTTGCTTGTACCTCAGGGGCTTATAAACTAGAGAAAAAAAAAAAAAAAGCCTCCAAAACCACCAAAAACCAAAAGGACTGAGTATTCTATGCAGCAGAAATAAAGGTGTCCAACAATATTATACTTTTGGTTTGGTCACTTACATATACAGGAATTCTCTCTATACACATGAACTCATTCACTGCTGTCTAGAGATTTATTTGGGCAGTCTTAGGAGATTGAAGAAGATGTATTCTTGCAACTCTTTCCCACCATAAACCCCTAAGACAAATATTTCAAAATTCTTAGTACACAGATGAAGACTGCATCACTGAAGAAAGGAAGGAAGGAGAACTGTTATTCTGATTAATGAGTTTCAAACTCATTAAATAAACCAAGCTACATCAATGTGAGCTGAGAAGGGTTTAAAATCCACACAGGATTTTTAGTAACTGTCCATTGAAGCAATAAATAAGCCACCAGAAAGCACTTTCTTCAGGTATGAGGTAACGGAAACTATGTAACTTACACTTCAAATAATATACTTTTACATAGAGCTGGAAAAAGCTGGTGTGCCACATATGAATACATTCACATCAGTTTAATTTTTCTGACCCAAGTCCAAAACTCTGATTTTTTTTTTCCAGGCTGATTAAGATAAACTGCAAGTTCCATACACACACCAAAAAAAAAAAAAAAAAAAAAAAAAAAAAAAAAAAAAAAATCTGGATGAAAAGTAATTAACTGGTTCTGGATACATTTTAAATCCAAATTAACTGATATGAACAGAAGGCAGAAGACAAGGACTGCTGACTGATTCCAGAAACATTCAGGGATGTGCTCTTCTGCCCCACAGCAAAACCCTGGAACACTAAAGACTGATATCAGGACGGCTAAATTCCAAACCAAATATTTGTAAAAAAAGAGGGCACACCTAACTTATTTTAAAACATCTCTTAAATATTTGGGCATAGACCTCAAAACAGATGGAGCAGGAGACAAAAATCAGTACATTAGGAAACTCTAGTCAAGTGAAAAAGATGGCACAGAAATTCCCATGTCTCCAATCTGATGGATGCAATATCTGAAAAATAAGAACACCTCCTCCTAGAAAAAGAGAAAACCCTTTTGCATATCAAAGCTAAGGTAGCTATTAGAGCTGCCAATTTCTGTTCAAGATTACAGAATTGAAGATGAGATCAAAAATAAAGCCTGGCTGAAGTGAACTCAGCTTAAACAAAGCTCAGTTACCAAAGAGCTTTAAAAAAAGGAGTGAGCTGAAAAATTGCTGCTATTGGAAGAATCCAAGGAATGAACAAAAGAGCTGATAAAACCATGGTTAGGATTTAGAGTTTTGTATTAAGCAAAAGTAAATGAAAGTTCACAGAACACCTGGAAAGAACTGGATAAGGAGTGATGATATTAAACAGAGGTCTGGGAGATAACGACATTTCAGAGCAAGCAGGAGAAACTCAGGTTTTTGCACTTCAGAATCTAAGACATTTACCTACATACTCACCTGAAACCAGGTTTACAGTATTGTTATATGCAAGGATGGATAAGCAGCAGTGTCCTATCACTCATGATAAAAATGTGTGGCGGGGTAAGGTTTATGAAGAGATGCTCTACAGTACCTCAAAGCTGTAACCAAACCACCTTTACATCTCTGGGATAGCACAACAGAAATCTATCCATGTGACTTCACATCATCACCACAGGGAACAACTTCTGCACCAGCCAGGGCAGACAAATTTGCAAACCTGTTCCACTCACAATATGCTGCTTTCACTGACAGCAGTGATAAACTGTCCTGTCCATCAGTCCTCAAGGCTTCAAATACACAGACAGAGACCAGCTATTTTGTGCTCATGGTTTTTATGGAGAAATTATCTGTTGTAATTTCAGATGCATTACTCTGTACTTCCTACTGTGACCAATTTTGGGTTTCTTTTTTACGTGACAGCTTTACAGAAAATGAAAACTGATCATCCCAGCAGTAGCACCACGAGAGGAGGTCCTGACAAACTGCAGACCCACAGCTCCTCCACACCAATATCAAGCAAGGGCAAAGCTGCTCAGGAGCACTCTGAAGATGGGAGCCATTGCCTGGCCACAGCAGCTGGGACTCGTTTGCTTCCAAGTCACCACTGAAGAACACAGTCCTTTTTCTCCTCCAAGTGTCCAAGTCACAGAACACACAAAGGTATCATCATCTTGAAAAGAGTTTGTTCCTGCCCTGGTGACAGACAGTCCCTTATTTTAGTTGTGTCAAAGTGCACATTTGGCCACATAAAAAACACCCCAGGTCTGCCAGGTAAGCAGTGTGCAGCCACTCCCCAGAACATGTCATGTGCCTGTGATGGGACATGACAGCAGCCTGACACCTCACCCAACCCGCACCCTCGCCGTTCACACAAGACTACAGATCTGTCCATCCTTTTTTAGGTGCTATGTGCATTCTAGCCATGAGAGAGAAAGATTTCTGGTCATGTGGTGGCAAGGGCACTGCAAGGTCACTCGGAAAGAGTGACAGGGTCAGATGAACCTGTCGGATGTGCCAAACATTGTTTGCAGGTCACAGGATGAACTCTCAACTGAGAATACTGTGTCATAGTTTTCCTCAGGCAACTTACCTGAATGAAAATCCATGAGAATTAAGTTAAACTGGTAAGTTAAACTTAGGTTAAATGACATGTCTATACCACAGCTCCTTTTTCACAAAGGCTCTCAGTTGGTTTTGTACAATTCAACAGTAAAATCAGTCTGGACAAGACACAGGACTTCAGCACAGGCCTGCTAGTCTCAGTTTTCAGGGCTTATATTCACATGCTGAAAGGTACCTTGAGTACTTACACAGTTCTGTGGACATACCCCAAAACAATTCCTATGTCCTTATTTTCTAAAGCTGAAGTTCTAGAGCAAACAATTAATCACTGTAAATTTGCTACTCAAAATGAATTTCAAAATCTGAGCACAACAAAAAATCAAACTATTGTATGTATATATAGCTTATGCTCTAAAAAAGAACAAGAAAAACTCACTTAAGAACGCAGGTTAATTATAAAATAAAAAATAGTTTTATTTTAATAAAAACCAAAACAAATACAGTAAATTCCAAATTAATTTCTTCAGGATTAATGTATTTCCTTTCAGAATACTTAATGTACACAGAGAAAGCAGGTAACATCCTGTAAGAATATAACACCCTGCAAGAATATAACTAGAATGCAAGAACCACTTAAGGAAGGAAAGAATCACGCCTGATACCACTGGAATGTTCTTCAGGCTGGACATTTGAAGTGAGCAATTGTTCACCAGTAAATAGCACAAAATCACTTAGAGATCCATTCTCCTCTGCAATTTATTTCAGGAAATAGAACTCTGGTAGTTACACCTGCTGAGGTGTAAGATGTTCTGCCAATAAATATAGTTGACATTTGAGGATGCTACATTTCAGCCAAAACAACACATTTTGCAACCCAGAAATCCTCTGCCAAATAGAATCTATCATGTTTCCCTGCTCTGAAAAAATTTGATTATGGTGATTTTTTTTTGCTCTGTTGGTTTTGGCAAACTGATCAAAATGATCAGAGTAAAATAAGAATAAAAATTAAACAACAGCTATAAAGTGCAAGTACAGAAGAGACATTCCTTTTAGCTTAAAGAAAACCGTGTTACCACTGTTGTGCAAACACCTCTGTGAAACATACTACAGCATTTGTTCATTTTTGAGTTAAACTCTGCAATTTCTAGCACACCAGAAGTTAAAATCTTCACTTGATTGAGATAATAAATTGATGCTCACTAGTTATCAAAACAGCTTGAGGTACTTACAGGGGTATTAGACCACGTTTCACAGTGGGCTCTACTCAGGATCAGATTAAGCCCATTCCTACTCTTCCTCTATCAACCAAATAATCATTCTCTTGCAACATTACAGAAATCAGCTCAAAATAAAAAGCTCTGGACCTGATTGAAGAACAAGAGGGTTTAACACAAGTGCCTATTTCATAACTTCTAGAAGAAAAAATGTATAAAATTTCAAGCACCCTGGCAGACTGAGATTATGAGCTGAAGCAAGAGGAATCATCTTTACATGCTTTAAATTAACCTTCTCAGAAGTGCCTTTACTGGAACGGTGCCATTAAAATTCAAATTAACTCTAACTTCTGTGTGAACAGAAAGTCTAAACTTAATATTAGTAATTTACAACAGATATCTTGTAAATCTTTCACAGCACTCAACTTCAGGGTAGCATTAAAAGCATATTTCTAAGCAGTTTGAAGCCTAATCCACAAGGAGATTGCTTATCTACAGAGCCACCTGCATGCTGTAATTTAAAGTATTATACTGAGAAAAGAGTATGTAGGCTATTTTAAGTGGCTTTTTTCCCCTACTGTTTACAAAAAACATTCTTGAAGTATCCATAACGCAACTTCCCTACCCTCAACTAGTGAATCACTATCTACCAATTTTAGGAATAAAAAAAAAAAAAAAAAAAAAAAAAAAAAAAAAAAATTCCCCAGGTGTTAGCCTGTTTAACAGTAGTTTAACACCTGCCTTCCATGTAGTTCTTTCCATTTTCATAATTGTTTCTCATCCCAGTCACCCATTTTCTCTCTCTGTTCATCCTTAAGAAAAGCCTCCTTCTCCCTCCCAGCTGCCAGTTTCCAAATCATTAATGCAGACAGAAAACAGTAGTAGGAGTACTGGCTACTTCTGCAGGAAACTGCACAAGCAGCAGTTAAACTTTGTAGCATCAATCACACAGCTGGGTCAGCTCTAACCAATACAACTGAGAAAGTGGGTGAGCCAGGTGACAGGAGACTCCCTGGGAGAACATCACACATTCAAAGACATTTAATTTCCAGTGTCTTAACATAGCAGCTGAGTTGCTGTAATTTGTTTTGTAAGGACTCAAGCAGCCAAAAGTCTTTAACACATTTCACCTTCCTGTTGGGAGTGATTAAGAACACACAGCCAGCTCTGATCATCTACAGGTAACCATTAAGGCATTATAATTGTCCTTTGATTTAAGGCTTGTATTGAAAATTTCAAGTGAAAAATTATTGAAAGCCACTGTAGAAATGCTGATGTTCCCAGAAGAATTCCCTTAAAGGAATACTTGAGTGCCCCTCCCATCTGTATAAATTGCCAGCATGGGTGCTGACATGATAGACACAGCCTTGGCAGCTGCAGAACCTATTGGGTTCTCCACGTGTGCTGTACATGTGCCACCACAAAGCCTCCTCTGACATGTGCCCACAAGATGTCATGGGCAGCCTGTCAACCACAGCACATCCTGCTGCACCCCTGCATGGACACTGACAGCATCCAGCCCTCAATGAAACTCTGCCAAAAGGCTTTCCTCTTAGAGAATACATATTCTTACAAGTCTAACACAAAATACGGGTCTTGCTGTCACTGGGAATTTTACAGCTGACTTAAACGCAGACAAAATTTCACTGTCATTTTTAAATGTCCCATGCAGAGGACATGGGCACATTAAAAAAAAAAAAATAAAAAGCTTTAGATTGAATATTGTCCAAAACTGGGCATCACTAGTAAGGGAACCAGTCCTGTGCCAGCATAGAAAGCTGTGGCACACCTGCATCCTAAGCACCATACACAACTGACTCTCCAAATCTGAAGTTAAGAGCAGAGCAAGGGAAGGCACAGAGCAGGGTGAGAAACTTAGCTACCTCTGAGTAAGCAGCTGCTTTACAGGGAGACATGAGAAAGGCTGGGACTCTTCAGTTTAAAGACATGGCAAAACTGTAAGGGCAGCAGATGAAAAGAATGCAGACGAGGTTTTCCACAAATCCTACAATACTAGGCATCAGGTGAAATTAGCATATCAGCCTAAAACTAATGAAGGGACACCATTGCTTTGCACAGAGCACAGTGAACATCTAGAATTTGCTGGCACAAAACTGTGGAGTCAGAGAGGACCAGCACATTCAGGAAGGGACCTGACAAATTCACAGACACCAAATTATAAGCACAGTCTCCAACATCCTTAGTGTAACAATTGTGGGATATTAGGGGGAAAAGTGGCAAACCCAGTCATCTGGCTAGAATTAAATTCCTAAATTGCATTTCCCTGTGGATGCAGACACATTATTTACTTAGATGGTCCACTGGTTGCTCAACATTTAAAGTTCTTAGGCATATTGGTATGAAGCAAAAGCCTTACCAGGAATTAAAAGCAAATTTGGCCTGGCTATGCAGGTCAACAGAGACTGCAGCTTTTTGAGTCAAGATTGCTGTTTATGTTTGCAGAGAAAATTCAGTGGCTCATTTCACACTGATACATATAAGACGCAAATAATCACAGGTATTAGAGACGCGTTAAAAATTGCTGTTACAGTTTTGGTCTGTTTCAGTGTAACTAACATGCAGAAACTGAAGCATGGTTTGCAAAGCTTATCTTGGTAAGCAACAACAATGTAGGACCAAACAAAGCTAGTCTCCCTAGATTACATCAATTTCCAGCTTGAAATTTTGAATTATTCCAGTGCTGTTTTTCTGGCTTACCTTCACTGCACTGAAGCAGAAGGCATAAAGGACAATCAGAACAACAAAGCTTCGGGAAATGCTGTACAATGCAGACACGAACCCAGCAGCAGCTGAAATAGAGACATGTGGGAAGTGGGAAGAAAGAGGAACTTTATTTCTGACCCAAACTAAGATGACAGTGTAGATGCATCTCAGTCTTCCCAGCTACTTAAACTATAATGAAAAACAAAAAAAAACCCACTACCAACAAAAAATCTCGATGCTTCATCTCTCAAGGGTCTTCTTTAATCTCTGACTGAAATAACAAAAAAAATTATCACACATCGCGTGTCTTGTCAATATGCCTTTCTGTGGTAAAATGCAAACTTTTTTTCTAGATGTTAACAGAAAAAGAAAGTTAAAGGGTTTTTTTTTAATAAATATAGTAAATATTCACATCACATATGCCTGGAAAGAGCTCTTTGATATCAACCATAATTTGCAACTTATAGTTTTAAAAACTTGTATACAACTTTTAAAAAGCAGAAAGAAATCTAATCAAGAGAGCCATATAAGTATTCACCCCACTGTTAGATGAATACTATTAGCTGTTTGAACTTTAAAATGCACTGTGCTATGTAACATGCAATAATATGTTCTGATTTGAGATTGTAAGCCCAGAAAGATGGCAGATGGCTACTTACCAGAACCACCAAAAAGCAACATATCTATTTGTTCCAAAAGATATATGCAGAAGGTATTGATTTGAGGGAAAAGTCCAAGAAGAGAAATTGCAGGAAAGCAATATAAAAACACTAAGGAAAAAAAAAAAGTATTTTAGAACACAGCCACACATCTTATATATGGAAAATAAAGAAATATGCATAAATAAGAAATTGCTGCAATAAATTCTGAAGATTATTGAAGTGAGCATACCTTAACCTTACCAGCAATAATTACACTTTCTTCCTCATGTATTCAAATAAATAATGCCATTTTATATATAAGAAACTAAAGCTCAAAGTTAACCTTCAGATTGATTTTGGATAAAAACAGTGGCAGAAAAAATAGCATTGTATAGCCTCCTTACTGTTTCTCAAATCCTTGCAAGCTTATATTTGTCCCTTTCAAAGTAGAGAAACTTTAATTTGCAGACTTTGGAACTTCTTCCTTGAATCTGAGATGGTTCAAGAACAGCTACAACAATTCAATATAAACAAAAAAAATTTAATGGCTAAGATCTGAAATATCTTGACTATCACAATATCCTGCCTCTCCCAGCAATCAAGAGCAGACACTTATAGCAGCTCCTAAAAATGGGGAAAACCTATAGTGAAGCTTCTCCAGAATATTCCACCTGCTTCCAGCACAATGCACTTTAACAGTAGTAAAAGAACATTAAAAACAGGAAAGAAACTCGGGGGTAAAACCCAGTCTTACAGCTTTACATACTCTCTTTCTGAACAGAAATGCTAATTTTAATGCTACTTTTAATGGCTGCCTCATAGACAAGGAAAAGGAGGAGTCATAATTCAGGTAATCATGCTGCTAGTCTTAAACTCTGTTTACTTCCAGCAGTCCTCCTCCCCATTAATTCACTCTCAGGTCCACCACAGAAAATGCTCTCTAGCAAAGCATCTAAAACACACGCTTGACCCAAGTATAAACATTCACGGATACACACACATAATCACATTAATCAACATTTATCATATTGTTAATCATATTCTTACTACTTCATTGTACTAGCTCCACAATGTTCTGCATGGCAGAGAGTGTGTCAGCCACTCTTCCTTGTAAACAAGTATGTCTTTCTTACTTCAGATCCTAGGAAGCCTGCAGTTTCCTCCTATTCATTCTCATAAAAAGCAAATTAAACAAATCACTAGAACTACTTACTCCCCATTCCCCCCAGTCAGATTTTTGAGAAGGAAACAAAAGGATTTGTGTTCTTTGCTGAATGCTAATTTCACATCTGTCAGCTCATCTTACTAAGGCATCTTGTGCTAAAAGGAAACAACACACCAAGGTTGACAGCTTTTATCTTCACTGTATTATACAATACTGCTACCTAAAACTGCAAATCTTGCTGAGAAAGCCCAACACAGGGGAGAAAACAACATACTCAAGTGTTTAACACAGACAGCACTCACTTAAGTATACTTGGATTCACAATGCACCTTCAACACTACTTCCCACTACTGGCACAAATCATCCACATGTAAGAAAATGAGGAAATGCTCTCTTCTCAGTGTTTTACATAAAAATGCCAATATTAAATTCTTCTTCCTCTGTTACTCTGCACATTTTTAGATATTCCACCAAGTCATGCCAAGCCAATCAAGGATCACTCTTGAAGACAGGCAATGGCACAACAGAAAACTGCTCAGCAGGCCATGTGGTCCCATGATGGATTAACTATCTCAAAAACACTCTGCTGAAACTCTCAGGAGATATTGTTCTTTGAGGAAAGGACTTGCAGAACTGCCAGAACTCATCTTAGACTACAATTAGCACAATCATCACCAATTCAAAATAAAACAGAATCAGATCATAAGTAGATTGAAAATAAATGAACATGTTAAAAACCATGTTTCATAAGTAATTAGGTTAAATTACACATCTAACAAATCTGCAATTATTTCTTTTATGACCTTGCTTCAAGACTTTTATCAAGAGTATGATATGCAGCATCGCACTAGCTCTTTGGTATGTTCTATAATTTACATGGCTTTTGCTTTCTACCATAATAAGCACCTGAAATAAAAGACTTTTTCTTTCCTTGGTAGTTACAACACAATGTCAAAAATTCTTTGATTTCCAAACATATCAACTACAAATACCACAATAAATTCTGATTAAAATATAAAGAATCACCATATGATGATAGACCAATAAAAAGATATAAAAACTACCTAGCAAATATGCAGAACTGCAAGACAGTTAGTAAGACTTTACTGGTATTTGGAGCCACCAACTTCCCTCATTATTTTATAGCAAAAGAAAATAGTTCTATACCTTCATTACCTAAGAGAATCTACACTAGAAGTGCAGCAAGATGCCACAGGATGCCAGACTGCCATGGCTTACAGAGATCACTGCACTGTGACCAATTGCAAGGATTCACAGCAGCCAGAAGTTAGGGCTCCCATAGAGACAAAGCAAGGAAAAGCCAAAGCACAGCACCAAACATCACTTGCATCGAGACACCGTTGCAAAACAAGAACAGGGACAAGCAAAGGGAAAGGGTCTCTTCTCCCTTTCTCATTTAACACATGCCAGCTGGGGAGATGAGCCTTTCTTTCCTCTCTCCCCCCCACCCCCCTCCTGCTTCAAGAACATGCTCTGCCATCTCTTTTGAGACCAGCCAAAATTAACACATTTATAACCACACTTTGTTTTCTTATGCTGGTTGCTATAGTTTTTCATTTATCTCTATCCCAAGTGTCATCTAGAATTCCTGTTGAATTATTTATCAGCATTTTTACTGCTCACCTTTGACAGACAGAGAAAATAAGATGTAAGGAGAAACTTAAATGAGACCAAAGGAAAGCAATGAAAGAAGCTAATCAACATAAGTGAGATGCAGCTCTTCACATTCCCATGTTTCTGATGAGAAGAACTGGGAGGCATAGTACCCTTGTTAAGGACCAGGAGGCTTTCCTTGAAATAGTATGCCTTTCAGGCAGTAAGTCTGACCTGCATATGGCAAAAAGCAAGTACAACAGTCACAGGTGAACAAAGACCTTGAAAGTCATAAGCAATACCACAAATATGGTTTCCTTCTGCTACAGTAGGGTCTCTTGGTTCTAAATTCACAAACCAGTAGGCCATCTTTGGTTCACTACAAGACAGCTTTCAGGGAAATTTTCACAACTTTTACAGTAAACCTCACATTTCCTCACTTTGTACCTTAACAGAGTTGCACTATTCATGGGAGTCCAGTCCAGTACTTGAATCTGTGGCTCAGCTGATGCAACATCACAGTTAGAGACTGTAAGTGTGCTGTGCAACAGGAAGAAGTGTCCTGACAGAATAGGGTAATATCAGCTGTGGCCACTCCAGACCAGTACCAAGGGATCACCACACCTGTCTTGGGGCAATATCTGAATGTCCTCAGCAGCCTCAGAACATGATTCTAGAAGGAAACGGGTTGAAAGAGCTACTGCAGAGTGGCTGCTCCTCACTAACTGGTCACATAGACAGTCTGATTAAACAAAACTAAGATAAAGCACTTTCTTTGTGATCAGAAGATTCATGTCCATCTGAAGAACTGGCATGGATTAGCTTCCAGGCATTAAATTTAAAACTCAAGTTATTCTGCAGTAACTGCTCCACACAGACAAGCCATTACACAGATGAACAGCATTTCACAGATGATGATTTTTGCTAATAACATCAGCGACTTTTAGTTTTCTATGGAGACATTTCTATGAGCCTCATTTCATTAAGAACTCCTTTTACATGAGGGAAGGTTGACAGCTGCCCCCGCCCCATCTTAAGTCATTCCAAATGTTTCTGTCAATTTGACTTCAGGTTGTGCCTCCATAACTTGCATTTGATTGCCAGCATGGGAAAACATAGACTCACACTTAATTCCTTTTTGCAGTCCTAGGAAAAATATTGACTCACCTATTACATGGTCTCTGGCTGACTGGAGAGACCTGGGTGAGAAGAGCTTCAGGCCATACATTGTAAAAACAGGAGGATTTGTGTCTTTAGATCCAGCATCTAGCAGCAAAATAAGGCCACACAATATACAAAAATATACAGGTCTGCTGTAGATTATGATTTTATTGTGTCCCTGGAAGAAAAACCAAAAAGTTAAGACTTTTATATTCATTCTTCTACTGCATGCACTGCATTAACTTGAAGAGAGGGTCAGGGGTCAGACAAAATATTTTAATGGCTTATGCATAATAATTAGTAATGAAAATGTGACAAGGTATTTAATTTTCTCCAGAGGAGACTTTCAAAAGATACAATGAGCAGTTAAGACTGACTCCAGCAACCATTTATGCTTTTAAAAACCTACCCTTCTGGACCTTTCAAAACTTACTAATTCCAGAAGCTGTCCTTTTCTGTGGAGAAGAAAACCTCAATCTGTCTGAATCTTTCTTTTCAGTAGAAAAATAATTTTTCTCTACATGTATTTTATTTCATTGAGCATCTGCTTCAGGTGGCTTGACTTTTTTTTTTTTTACTTTATGAAATATAAAATTAATTTTATTTTTAATTGACTCCTGGGAAGAAAAAAATATAATTGAGCATATCCCTAGAGGCATGGGGATGGATTTTTCTTCACCAATTTAATTTTTTTGTTTCTTTGAACCACTTGACAGCAAACCAGCATACCTTCTGAAGGGGGTGACACTCATCAGCAGTTTCTGGTCTGCTTTCATGAGCACTTTGAAATTATGATCCAAAGGAATTAGGATGCAGAAAGAATCTCATCTGATGTCTTTCACACACATCTCTCAACACAATTGATTCCCACTAATCCTACAAAACACTGTTGTGGGGCTGCAGGCCAGGGAACTTAACACACACTTAAGAAGAACCTTAATAGCTCTCCTGGTAGCAAACTTAAGAGTAACTAAGACATTTTACACAGTGATGAGTCAAAAGATTCCTTGAGTGTGAAAAGCCAGAAGCAAAGTGACAAGAATCCAAGTTTGCCTTGCTTAAAGCTGCCATGCAACTGTACTTATTTGAAAAACGTAATTGGAGTATAATAAAAGATCATGTCTTTTTTTGAACCTACTTACTGACTTGAAAGTCTGTAAAGTCTTGAAAGTATGGCTGAGTTTCTTTGGCTGCCAGCCAAGCTCGAATGTTAGATTGCTATTAAATGATCTGTACTCTCTTTTGGGATCAATCGGTTAACAAGGTGGCAGATTACAGGGAACTGGTGGGCTTACATCGTGCCTCACATCCATGGAATATGAATAAAGTCAGGGACACAAATCCTTACTCTTTAATCAATTTCAATTTTACTACTGCTTTTTTTTAGTAGGACACATGTCCACAAAACAATCCATGGAGAATTATAAATATAAAAATACTACTTTAAAAAATAAAAATAATTTAGGCTATTATTTTCTGGCCTTTTTTAAACTAGAGTTCATTTACGTAAAATGTGAGCTGTGCCTTAGGAAAAGAGACTAATAAATACACACCTAGACAATTGCTTAATACTTTATATTCTGACATTCACTTGAGGCTGTTTTATCGTGATCACATTCTGTTACACTCTTGTCTTACCTCTTGAACCATGGAAGCCAGTTTTATCTTTGCACGGTGATTATTTGAAGGTAGCTGGGTAAGACAGAGTTGATGACTACAAGCCCAGAGGTTTAACTCCACACACCTTGCAGTTCCATGCAGAACACCAACATACTCAATTAGGATTACAGGGCATATTTAACCCTGACTTCTAAAGAAGTTTATGGTGTGCTAGGTGAAGAGCTGGCTGAAGGGTGGGCAGAGATCAAAGAGCTGCAGTGAAAGGAGCCACATCTGGCTGGACCCATCAGCAGTGAAGTTCCTCAGGGCTGAGTTTTAGAGCCAATTCTGCTTAACAGATTATCAGTGATCTGCACGTAACTGAATGCAGAATTTAGCAAGTTTGCCAAAGATACCAACCCCAGAGGTGCTGTTGATTCTGTTGAGGGTCAGGCTTTGCAGAGGGAACTAGACAGACCGGAACACTGGGCAGTGATTAACAAGATGCAATGCTAGATCCTGCTCCTAGGATGAAGTAATGCTGGGCACAAGAGTAAATTGTGAGATGAGTAGCTGGTAAGCAGCCCTGCAGAAAGGGGCCTGGGGGTGCTGCTCACCAACAGGTTCAATGTGAGTCCGCTGTGAGTGCCAATGGCCAAGAGGGAAAACTGCATCTGGAGTGCATCAAACACAGCAACATGAGATGGTCAAGAGGTGATTATCCTGCTGTACTGGTGCAGCCCCAACTTGAGTGCTGTGTGCTTTGGGCCTCACAATTCAAAAAGGATGTGAAGGTCCCTGAAGGCATCCAGAGGAGGCCAACAAAGCCGGTGAAATCATTGGAAGCAATGTCCAATAAGGAGCAGTTAAGGACTTCGGGCTTGTGCAGTTTGGAGATGACAAGGTTGAGGAACAACTTCATTGCTCCCTACAGGCTCCTGAGGAGGGGAAGTGGAGAAGGTGGTGCTGATCTCCTGTGCCATCCAGGGACAGGATATGTGGGAATGGCTCTAAGCTGCATCAGGCAGGAGTATTTCTTTTGAAAAGGTGGTCAAACACAGGAACAGGCTTCCTAGAGAGGTGGTTGATGCCCCAAGGCTGTCAGTGTTTAGAGGAAACATTTGGACAATGCTTTTAACTTTTTTTTGACATTTGGGCAGCCTGAAGTGGTCAAGGTAGTGCCACTGGATGATCATTTAGGTCACTTCTATCTTAGAATAGAATAGACTAATTCAATCCTCTTACAATGCTGACTACAGTAATGCCACTCACAATTGAGGAAGCAGATTCCAGAAGTTTTCTGAAAGCTGCAAAATGTGAGCAAATACTACCTTCCCTGTTTTTCAGGTGGTCATGGTGACTAATGAGACAAAACCTTGAAATCTTTCTAGAATCTTATCAACAGAAGCAAAGCAATGCAGCAGCAATGCACTCAGAAGGGCTCAGAAGCTCTTGCACTACTTGGGATGAGCTCAAACTGATTGAGCTTCCTAGAGCACAGCAAATACTCCAGTCCCCACCTCTGGGGAGCAGGCAACACAACACAAGAAAGAGGAACTGCTGCAAGTATTAATGTGGTATTTCACTGTCATTTACATGCCTCATGTGAGGGGCATTATTTGGAGCAGGACTGGTTTGAGGGCAACAGTGGACACCTTCTGGGAAAGAGAGGATCACTTCCCAAAAGTCACAGCCAGGGAATAGACATTACATTTAATTTTTTAAGGTTTTAGAAACAAACAAACAGAAAACAAACAGAAAAAAAAGCAAAGCCCTCCTGTACCTGCCACTGACCAACAAGGCTAGGCAGCCTTCACCAAAATGGGCATGTGGCATTATTTAACGAGGTATTTTAGATATAAAGGGTTCATTTTGTTTTACTAGACAAGCACACCAGATTTTGACATGCAAAACTGATTTAACCTTGGTGAAATGACTCCACTCTGCATTCTTGTTTACAAGAATTTAAATAATGAAGCAGAATTCCTTTTATATTTTACATCTCATTCATTAAACAATCTTCTTTTTCCTTCACTAATAAAAATATCAGCAAAAGCTTTTCCTTTCCCCTAGTCTGCTAAAAAAAATCACTTTTTTATGTCCATGTGTCTCATTAATATGTTTCAGACACACAATCACATCTTACCAACACAGCAGTGATGCATCTCCTATTTCTAAAAAAAATATTAAGACTTTCAACAAAGAATAATTCCACAAACGCTTCCAATCACTACAACAGCAGTTTTGACTGCAAAGCATTTTGATAGCAAAATTTTAGAATAGTTTTTTTTTTTTTTTGCTTGTTTGTTGGTGCATACATGTAAAAGGAGAAAAACAGAAGGCTTTTATATAAAACGAAAAGTGTATGTGCTCAGTTCTACAGAAAAGCTTACAGGGACAAATTACAAGTACTTTATAAGTACCTTATGGGATTTAGGAAACTGCCTATGATAGGTACACAATTGAGTTAGCTATCTGCTTTGGTACATAACAGGACTGAGACAATGAATTTATGCAAGAGATTCCCTAAATCTTGTTAAAAGCATGACTGCAATCTTTCAAGTTAAAATGCCTTTGTAAGCCCAAGCTAGATGCTGAGCTACAAAGATGTATTATGAGGTGTTTAGAGACAAACTCTCCTGATCCTTCTACAGAGCCATTTACTAAATGTAAAACCTTGCCTAAGGTTTTTCTAAAATCTTTGAGTGCACATGACACGGATCTCTTGGATCTCTGAATTTTAATACCCTGCAGTCACCAGCAGGTTGCTTGTATCAGGTCACTAACAGCAAAATATAACACACTTTGGAATGGACTTGACTTTCTTCTCTCCACCACTCCAGTGAGGAGGCTGCTCCCAAATTTCACCATCCCAGAACTACATACCCCTGTGTAAACAGCACCTAAAGGCCACCAGCTCTCTGTGGACCACAACTGGAAAGACTAAAGCTCCAGCTGACAGGAAAATTAGACTCCCATATTGTAGCAGGCACCAGTATTAAACCTGCAGCAACAATAAATGCCAGCTCTTCCTCAACAGCAGCAAGTGAATACATTGACACTCAGGAGGAGTTTGGAACAAAAGCTTATGGCATCTCCAGGCATAAGCACAGTGTTTTCTGAACTCACTGGATTCTATTTTAAAGCAGTCTTTCAAAATGCTACAGGCTAGAGATGACAAAATCACATTAAACAGAAACAAACTCTCCACATGATATAGGGAAGAAGTTTGGAACCTCCTTGGCAGCCATGGATGACATAAGGCATTAGGGATCCATGAACAGAACTTAATTCACTGTGCAGATCTGAGGCTCATAATGGTTTGTTTCATACTCAAAAATATCTCATCTGCATTTTCATTCATGGGTATGACACTCATGGGTGTGATACTGATCATTCTTCAATTGATCTGTTGTTCTGCATCCTTACGTTAACATCAAGAGATATTATTGTCTTCAAATTTAATGCAATCACATGAATTATGAAACATTACATGGAATATCTCTTCTCACCTTCTCATTCTCCTGTTTCTGAGGTGCTCAGAATTTATTTGTAAAGCAAGCCTTTACAAATACATGTTGTGTTAAAAAGTTATAATGTAGAAATTGCTAATCTACTTTAGCATGACAACATCTCCAGCTTCAAAACCCGTAGTGGAAAAACTTCCTAAATTTTATTTCTATTGGAGTCTGTATAGTGCACCAAAAAGTTTTCAAGAGATTATCCCTAAGAAAGTTTTAGGGAAGAAAAGGAAGATGGGAATACACCTATTGTTACTTTTTTCCATTGCTGCATGACATAGACAATACAGCAAATAACACTTGTAATAGTACTAAGAGAACCTGAAATTCAGACCTGGATTCTGCACAAAAAAGAAAAAGTTCTGTTTAAACACTACCTTGTGTTTAATACTATAAAAGCATATGAGCTGGATAGGTTCATAATGAAAGTTTTATTAAACTGTTTGTCACCCACTTTAAACAAATGTACGCATTACTAATGTCTGATTAGGTGCAAACTACTTGATTACAGTTCACATTATTACATCTAGACAGATTTGAGCTGACAAATTATATTATTTTACTCACACAATCCCCCAACTTTTCACTGAGACTGGACCATTTCTTTAACGTATTGAAAATATTATCCTACAATGGGTAAGTTGCTGTTTATTACCTTTCTCTACTTTTAATGCAGACAGGTATTTCCTATGAATGCATTATAACCCAAACCACCATAACTTCACCCCTATATAATTGGCATGGAAAAGAAACAGAATCTTCTGAAATCCAGCTAGTGAAGTGTGCAGTATACATATATAAATAACATCATTTTCAAGTTCAGCCTGTACTTCTAGCCTCTAAACTGACAAAAATAACTGCTCCCTGCCAAAGGGAATTGATCCAGCAGACCTGAAATTTTCAACATGTCATTTTTGAAACCTAAGGGAAGAGAGGGCATCCTCAAAAATATTCAAAGAGCTAAATAAGAAGGCATTATGACCACTGAAATGTCTTCCAAGATCCATAAATCAAAAACACTGAGACACCGTGATAGGTGGAGCGGTAAGGTTGAAGATGTAAGATGCCGCCTCTAGAACAGCCCTATAACAGGGACAGACTTGTGTAAAGAAGTGGTTCTCTACAAGGTGGTTGGCACCATCAGAGTTCAATTTCTTGGATATATGCAATAAAAAAATCCCATATCAATCAGCAAGGATTCTTGCATCCTGCATTCACCCAAAGATTTGGTGATTTCTTCAAGACTCAAGCACAGAAACTATGATGATACTGTTAACAAAGGGAAAACACCTGGGGCCATTTTAATAATTAAATCTTCAGTAGCAGATTTTAAAAATAAAAATATCAATCCCCAGTCTCAAAGAAAAAAAATACAGAAAAATCCCAACTGAGCAACAACTGAACTGCTAGTCTGGAACTTCTGCTCTTTTCTGTCTGTTTCTAAAGAAAGCAATGAAAGATTTGTGTGATGTCACAGGATCACACATCAGCAAGATAGTCCAGATTAATTTTTTACTGCACATATTAACTTAAAGAAAAAGCACTTTTCTAATAGCAGTGATAAATTCTAATAGCTTAAACCTAATACAAAGTCTTGAAATCACAGATGTATTTTTCTTTTTCATATATCAGCTTAAACAGCAAGTGACTAATACCTGTGTTTCACTGAACAACCAGCTGTTTCACAGTACACAAGAGATAATAGAGGAGAAAGACTTGTTTTACTGACTGAGACTTACATGTATGGGCGAAGCAGGATCAGGCTGAACACTCTAAAAACAAAGCAGAAAAAAAAGATGTTTGCTTATGAGATTTTTTCTTTGTAGAAGTTAGAACAGATTTCAGCAATTGGTTATGAACTTGAGTCCTACCTTGAGGAGAGAATATTGGCAGCTGGCCATTACAAGACAGAACAGCAGAACCCAAATGTCTTTACAGAAGCCTTGGTTCAGAGTCAGGAATCCAAGAAGTGAAACAAGAACTACTAGAAGGACAGCAAACACATTTTCCTTTATATCTTCTGTCCTGTGTGAATAAAAGTTTTGGAGAAGCACAAATATTTATACATTCATCAGAGCAAGGCAGGTGCATTTGTAGCTGGTTTGAGCTGTCAGTGCTGCAGCTATCAGAATTCACTGGATCCCATAACTACATTTCCATGTTCAACAGTATTTCATCTCCATGCCAAAAACCTTGCCCAAAATGATAGCTAAAGCATGATAGGAAAAAAAGCCATATGCACTGAAGTCTAATATCCCTTCCCATCTCACTTTCCAATTAGAATTCCAGCAGGGAGATTATTTGAGTGTAGAAAAGTGTATGCTTATAAAAGCAAAACCAAACCAAACAAAAAAAAACCCAATACATGAACAATTACAAACAAAATCAAATACCCAAACACTTTTAAATGAGGAAATAAGGCATTCCATTAATAAAAAATATACATTTGACAGTAAAGAACTGCATGAAAGGCCAAATTTGTCAACCGATGTTTTATTTGTTTTATCTGTTCTGTTAGAACATGGAAGCTGAGATAAAAACGCTGTCAATATTCAGGCTATAACAAAAGAGCTTATCAGCAGAAAATAGTTCCATGCAATTGAAACATAGAGATAAGACACCACAAATAAGTAAATATCTGCTCTGGACTTAAAGCTCCCTGACATGCAGCCTGATTTCTGCATCAGGTAAAACTTCCATCTGAAATTTCTGCTGTGGAGCCCATGTTAACCCATATGGCACAGCACCCCCAACAGAAGCAGAGACAAATAAACTTGAACTGGAACAGGTGCAGCAGCTCAAAAAAATCTTCACCTAAATACCATTCTATAAATAATTTTATTTTTTTCAACATTGGAGTACTGGGTTTACAATACCCTGGGACCCTTCTACTACTGATTTTCTCATCAGAATCATTGGATCTATAACATCTGTGAGTTAAATTACAGACTAGTCTAGAAGCCTGGCACCTGCATGAATCAAAGTCTCTACCTGAAAACAAAGGGTAGCAAGAACCACCAAGGCCAACCCTGAACTTCAACTTAAAGCAAAAACACATCTATCTACTCAGCCTGAATCCTCCTTCTCTAGTGGTCAGCACTGCTCTATGGACATGAGGAGCCACCCACCTTAACACTATACAGAGCAGCTTTAAAAGAAAAAGCTTACCTGTCCAGTAATGCCAACAAGGTAAGACGATCATACCAGACTTTAATCCACTTGCCAGGGAATATAACAAATCTGTAAAACTGCCTGTTCAGCTTCCGTTGTGCTGAAGAACATGAAGAATCCTCAGGGTCCTGGCTGGTCTGCTATAAAAACAAATGAGAAATACACAAAACTCTCTCACACAGCTGCCAGCAAAACAGGTGTCTAAAAGGCCAAACTTATATCTGAAGTATCTGATCTTTTTATTTCTAAAAGGGGTAGTGGGTGCATATTAACATATTTATTTCCTTAATTTTAAATTTGAAACAAAAATATCACACCAGCTTAACTGTTGTAGATGAATAGAAGCTATATTAATTATGGAGCTCAATAGTGACAATATGCTTTAAAAAGCAATACTAAATGTTAATTTTAAAAGTAATTATATTTTAGTCCAGTACATATCTGAAGTTTGGAAGATTTTCCCATGTATCAGGCTAATTACAGCACAATATAAAAACATGACAGGACAAATCCTTCGTTTTAAATTAAAAAAAATAAGTAGGCCTTAAAGTCTAGAGGTGTGACTTTTCAACTTTTCTTCCATAACACAGCTTTGTTTATCTTTTCAGAGATACTTTGAATACTACATTAGGTATGCCTCATCAAGAAGAGCAAGAGGAGGAAAAAAAAATTGCAAACAAGCACAAATAGCATAATTTAAGAGTCTCTAATCATCCCATCATAAACATAAATCCACCCTTTTGAATATTGCTTTTCCCAGATTCTAAGGCTTTATCCAACTCTTCTCTACAACTCTCCTCCAACTATATGGAGACCATCAGCCAAGCCTGCAAAGCTAGACAATAGATGAAAAAAAATCTCTGCAAAGAGAAGCAGTGAATTTTTTTTTCCAATGTAGATCATTACTGATGTTATGGAGGGGGAAAAATCAATAATTTTTCTTCCAAGAAGAAGAATTTGGGATTTCAAATTACTGTGAAGTCCAATGGCTTTCAATCTCCTCCTAGGCAGCTTTTTACCCGCCCCTCCTTAAAGATAATTAATCAACAAATATACTTATTATGGAACTCTAGGAAATGTCTACATTAGTTATTTATGTTAGATTAACATTCCTAGTCAGGGCAGGGGATTTCTGTGTGAAGCGATTGATTTTAGAATCATAACCATTAGCAAAGCACAGTTTTTTAAACAACCTATCCAATTGGACAAAGGAATTGTTACATTCTTTTCTCAGAATATTGGAATAATTTCTCATCTTCCCTTTCCAGGAGAAGGAATTTTACACAGAGTTGACACATGACAATGTATTACTGTGCATCAGCTGGGAAACAACTCTGATATTCTCAGTCTGCTGGCAAACATGAGGTGAAACAGGCTAGCATAAGCTCTGGAGAAAGAAATTCAAGTTTAGGCATTTTATCTCATTCCTCCAATTGACTAAAAGTGTACAGCCATGCAGGGCAAGGGAGCTCAACTGCTAGTAGTGCAGGACAATCTCTCATTTTTCTGAGCACTGAGACGTGCAAGGGGATGCTGGGCTATTTGGCATTCTTTCCTTTATTAACAATTCTGAGCAACTTAAAAGCCATGAGACCAATCGCAATCCTTTCACTATGCTGACTTTAAAATCTGAAAATAGTTTATGTAGTTCAAATTTTAGTATTTTTATTAATACTTTAAAAAGTAACTTAAACATAGGGTTGGGGCATTTTTAAAGAAAAAAACATGTTTTTAAATATTACAGTTGTTAATACTGGCACAGTTTTGTTTCTCTTGGGTCCTATTACCCAACAGAAAGTAAAGCAAAACTCAGTCTGCTGCAGTCATTAACTTCACAGGTCTAATATAGATTGCTTGCCATAACTAGATTTAAAAAATCAAAACAGTGGCAGAGAGTTCACTAAAAACACCTGAGGATCTGATTGTTGAGTCCCCAAAACAGCCTAACGCGCCTTTCTTTAACTGAGTGCATAAGTGAACATTTTGGCTCCTGGGGGACTGTAACCTTTGGATGAAATCCTCTGTGCGAGTCTTGTAGTGCTTAGGCGGGAGTCAGATTTTTGAGCTGGATTTGGGAAACTCTCTGACTAGCCCTGAGCAAGTCACTCAAGTCTGTTTCTCCTATAAGAAAGGGCTTATAAAAATTCACTTCATAAATTTATATGGTGTCAGCAACAGCCTGAAGCCCTAGCTTCATTGAAATGAATAACAATGCTCTTCCTGACTTCTGTAGGCTCAGAATTTCATGTTTAAGAAAAAAAATTCAGAAACCAGGACATTCTGAAATTACTGCCTGGCCAGGCTACACATTTGCTAATATGACCTTGAGGAGCAGTCTTCCTAAAAGACAAAGAAGAAATGACAACTGTTCTCTAATTTACAGGCAATTTACAAGACTATAAATATCTGGAAAACATCAAAGCCTTTAAATGGAAGACACAGTCCAAATATGAAAGACATTATTTGGGACGATTTACTGATTTTTAGTTTAAAATAGTTCCTTTACGCAAGCTGCTTCTAGCTAAACGCTCCTGTGTGAAATCTAAGATGAAAGGCAATTAACTGTTATTTTACTGTTATTCATAAATACCAAACTAGAATTTGGCATGGCAGAGAGAAAGTCAAAGGTACTATAAAAGGAATTATAAAAACAGATTATAGCCCTAAGTCACAGACCCCAAACACTGTGAAGTTCATGTCCACATAAGACCATGCAAACTGAAGTCTCAGGGCCTTTTTCTTTTACTAGCTGCATTGAGGAGGTGGCTTCAACATTCCACAGCAAACATTCAGAGGTCTGGTTGCCCAATTCAGAAAAGTGAAACCAGACATGAGGTTTTATGACAGCAATGAATCTGGAATAAACACTTCATACTATTAAAATCTGGTGGTGTGTCTAAAATCCTAACAGCTGTGTCCTCTTCCAAATGAAATATGGTTGAAGACAGAAGATTAACTTTTTAGGTGACAGAGTCTTTAAATAGTCCCCTAGGACACTACTCATTGTCAGTAGAAAACAGCTGAGTTGCATCCATCAATATAAAACACATCTTCTCCCACATGAGCAATACTAGGAAAAGCAGTATAGCAAAATCAACAAAATTGTCTCAGGAACAAGCCTGCAGCATTTGTTTATTGAGCAGTTCATCAAGATGCTAGAAATTCAGCTATAACAATGTACCCGTGGGTTTTCCGAAAGGGTCCTTCTGGCCACCATCAGCAGGAGCTGCTGCTGAAGTGCACTGGCTGCTTGATCCCCAGAAGACGGTTCTTGGCTCTCTGAAGTGGTAGTACTGGAGGAGCTGAACTGTATTTCACTGTGCACAGAGGACAGGAAAGAAAGATATTGTTTTAAGCAGCAATATTTTCTCAACAATTCTGAAATATTACACTACGGGTTGGCTCACAGGACTTGGGAACTTTCCACCTTCATATCTAGCACAGATCCACAAAGCAGTCAACACCCAAATTCAGATACACTTGATTTACTACATCCACCACAGAGAAACAGATACTTCTGTATCACAGCTTTTCTCATTCCGAGATGAACACCCTCAAGGAATCACACTTCAGAAGTGCCTTTTTCTGTCCATTGACAATTTAAGTTTAGAGATGCACATCTACAGAGCAGAACTGCAAAATAGATACTGCAGAGATCCCAGAATAGCTTCCAATGAGCTCACTTAGGTACCAAGCTAAGTCTGGTTTCACCTGCACTGAATTCAGTGAGTACTGCTTTACCCTGCTGAGAATTGAGGCTACAAGAATTTCCTTCTGCCCTAACAAGATAATAATACATAAGATAATTCACATAAGGCTAGTTCAAATATCCCCAGTGTACTGAGTGTAAACTCAACTTGGGAGGGCCCTGAGCAAGATATTATTTATTTTTTTCCTCACATTTACTGTTTTGTGTTGTAGTACAACACCTAAACACTTGCAAAAATCTGCACTTAGAGCAGCAGTGCCTGTTGGGTTGCAGAAATGGTGTTACATGACCTGATTGACTGGGTTTCAGAGACAACTTTATTGGAATGAAATAATTGTCACTTGGGAAAGAGCTCTAGTTTGAATACTTCTTTCTAATTCTTTTCCAAATGGGATTTATACACCAGGCACTCTGCTCCAAGCTCATTGCCCCACTGCCTCTGGGTACCTGCTTTGGGCTCTTACTACTTTCACATCTACATGAGGTGAAAGCATCTAAGTGCTCGTGCAAGGTAGTCAATATCTGTTGTTATCATTTTACATAAAGACAAGCAGGAAGAAACTAGAGCAATCTGCCTACAGTCAGCCAGGAAGCCTATGGCAGTGCAAAGATTAAAACCCTCCTCTTGCACACCCTACATTTGCCCCAAAGGCACCTTATTAATTTTCATTAACTCAGCTTTCCTTACCTTTCATCACCAAGGTTCCCAAAGGCTCCTAGGTAACCCTTGTTAATGTGCTAAAATTGTGGCTGTCCTGCACATGACTGGCTGTTAACTTCAGCTCCAGTGGTTAGCATTGTTCTGGAACACAGCTCAATGTCTGGATTACTTAAAAGAAGGACTGAAGTGTCACACCAACAGGAACACTATCAGCCTTGGGATGTCAGCAGAGGAGCAATCCTGCCTCTGGTTTCTGAGCCAGGTGTTTATGTTTTAAAAGCCTTGATTGCTATCAGGCTTGAATTCCAGACCTGATATTCACCATCTGCCACTCCAGCAGAACTCTCAGCTGAGCAGAAATGCTCCTGACCCTAATGGCTTCCTCTGCACTTCACACTCCCCCTGCTACAGACAGCAGCATGATCCATTCCACAGAGTCAGGAAAGCTGTCATGTTCCTTTTGGACAATACTAGCAAATGAGAACGTGGTCCACCACAATACACTTGATGTCCCAGCCACGAGGCAGTCCTCTGTAAGACTCATCTCCTTTGTCAGCAGTTATTAAAAAAGCAGTACAGAAGAGATGGGCACACATCCAAGATTCTGGATCACAACCATAAGATTTAAGCAGGAAGAAAGTAGAGGAAGCCTTGAGGAATGTCACTAGGAGTAAGATTCCCACAGATATGGACTACAGAGCAACCTGGTCCAGTCAGAAGGAAGGCAAGGGATTTTTTTTGTTTGCTTCCTCGGGATGAGGTGTCCCATTCCTTGTCATTATGGGTGCAACCCTGAGTCTCCCTGTTCACAGTAGGAAAAAGGCAAATTTAGTCCAGGCTATGTACTAGCCTGGGAATTCCCACCCAAAAGGTGACTCAACAAAAGAGCAGGGAAATAAAACAGTGGTTACTCATGCCTTCCTAAATGAAGAGTCAATCTTTACTAAATTGCTGCATCTTTAGCTGTCTTTCTACAAAATCCAAAAGTATTTTGAGATCAGACCACATCTTTAATCCCAAATTCACCAAAAATGGAAATGGCAGAAGGACAGATGGATGGAACAGAATACCCAAGGAGTTTAACACTTCTCAGAAATCAAAAATTGTTTACTAATAAGGCTTCTTCCAAGAATAAATCTAGGAAATCAAATCATCTCCCACCAGACTTGAAGTTAACCAAAAAGCCAAGAGTTGACACAGTCTGTTTTGTATTTACATTAAAAATCCATAACTCTGCCTCTCAGCAAGTGGCAGAGGAGACCACAGGCAGCCAGGACACTGACTGTGGGGAAGAGTCAGAAACTTTGTAAGTCTCAAAAAGCATTTAGGGCAGAGAAGTTGCAAAGGCAGAGCTAGCAAAGCAACAATTCCAAAATCAGAATCTGTCATCTGGCAGTCATCAGCCTCATTTCTCTGTATCTTCTGATTCCCTCCTGATCTTCCATTTCCTTCAGCTCCTGTTTGCTGCTTTTGTCTTCCTTATCCCTATTTTCCACACAACCTCCTTCTAACATTCACTTGCTACCCCCAAAGATGAATTGCTTGCACAGCTACTTAGAAACTGTACATCTCATCTGACAGCATTGCTATCACACTGACAGCAAACACCAATAAGAAATGCAATGAAGGTGTTTGTGTTTTTGTAAGCCTATAAACTAGATTCTATAAATTTATTACTATATATAAATAGGAACAAACACTCTCTAATCATAAAATCATTATAACAGAGCTGATCACACTATAACACGGAATCTTGCTAAACAGAAAAATCTGTTCATTTGCAGAATCAAATTAATATTATCAAGATCTATCACAGTAAACTGCACTGCTAATGTAAGCAAAGGTATAATTGAACTAAATTTTGAATAATAAATTATTAACTAAAAATATATTTGATAAACATATAACCTACACAGATGAAATTCAAAAGCAACATAGCACCCTCTACTGATAATTGGATATGAAACCAGAAATATTTTTCTTGCTCATAATCCCATTTTGTAAGAACACTCAGTAAGCATAAGGTAGTGGAGCAATCATACAACACACAGAATGTTTCAGGATAACCACACAGTGCTGGAAAAATCTTCCTTCTCCTTCTCTGTTTAGCCTGTTGCCTTACACCACTGACAACTTGTCCTGAGCCATTCAAACATAATCCAGCCTAAATCATCCCCTTTGTTAGGATTAGTTTGCCTTGGGTCTGAACCCCCCATAAGTTCATTGTACAGGCACACCACAAAGAATTCCCTGTTAACAAAGCTGTTTTGCAGGTCTTGGTTAAATTTCATTTTAACATGTACATGGGAGAAAGAACAGGTCCTCACATGCTAAAAACCAGAAAGATCACACTGGACTGCCTGAAGACAATTGTCTGGGTCCTTACAGAGCTTACAGTGTTCAATAAATATCCATAGTGATAATAAATAATACAGCTGAAATCTGTGTGTAATACTCCCTAAAATACTGCCCTTTGGTGATGGCAAGCAGCTATGGCTGTGAAGAGCCAGAAAGCAGCTCAGAGTTGGAAATGTCTCCTCCTACACACCCAGCAAGCTTCTGGAGTACTGATCTGAGGGGCACCCAAAAGCACTGAACTGAGACCTGAGCGATGAGGCTGGACAAGATCCAGCCAGTGCTGACAGCACAGCAGGAACTCAACACACCCATACCTTGTGCTTTTTTGAAACAGCCAGTTTGTGGCTCAAATGGAGCTGTCTGAACTGATGCTGCTCCAGAAAGCTGCCAGCAGCAATCTGACCAGAGTACTGCACAGCTCAAGACTGACACTAAGAGCCATTAAAATTGTGGACTAAAATTTTCTTTTAAGAAAATGATGGCTTACAGTTCCCAAATAATCAAATAACAAGACTTACACTAAAAAGCAACTCAGAGCATGTAAGAAGATTGAAATATGCCAGTGCTAGCTGCATTAGCAGTGGATCATTATGTGACAAATCCAATCAGAGGAAACAGAAAAAACTCAGAGGAAGCATTCTTCAGTTTTTTTGGTAAGCCCTTAGCAGCTTCATAAAGTGTAAAATTAATTCAGAATGTGCATCTTAACTTTCTTCTGATGGCAGCTCAAGCTAAAGATGAAATCACTCTTAAATCTTATTTTGCTAGTAGTACAAACCTGTATTTATACACATTTTACTACAGGATTTGGGTTCAATTTTTGGCATTTGTTTTAAATAGCAAAAATAACACCCCTAACAACAATAAGGCTGACTGATTTACAGAATGTAAAAACTGGATGTAGTGATATACTGACATAATAGGTAGGAAAGAGATCAGATCACCGTTGCAGTGTTGCAATAGACTGCAAAACAAGCAGTGGTACATATTAAGTCAGCTAGTGTAGATGGACAGAAAGGCCTTGTAAAACACGTTCCCAAAGGCACTGTGGTCAATATGAAGGCAGGAAGTGATGAATGCCTTCTTACTCAAAAGTTAAGAATGGGGTCCATTCAGTACTCTCTTACTTTCCAGTATTCAGATACTTTTATGTTGCTAATAAGCATATAAACTGAAATTTGCAAGCCTATTACATTTCAAAGCAAAGATAAATATACTAAAAACTTTAAAAACAAACAGTATGTGTTAGCTAATAAACTAGAGGATGCATTTTGAGAAGATGCAGCCTTATTGGACTTCGTGTATTACTAGCTTCCACAGTTGTATTGTCTCCAAAATACTTTAAAACATCCCTTTTTGCTCTCCTTATGGGAGGGCAGGGTACAGAAGAGAAACCAGCCCCAACACTGAAAGCACTCCATAAGCTCCTAGTCCCGAGCAGGATTTTGCTGCCATCATGTGGCAGCATGGTCCCCTCTCACCTCTGAGTCTCTGCTGAAAACACTGCCCAGTGTTCAGCGAAACCAGGGCTAAAAACCCGTACACAAATAAAGGAAAGTATTCTAAGTGGCCAAGCTTAACACAAGGGTTTCCTCCTGCCCCTTACAAGCCATCAGGAAAATTCTACTTAGTCTGTAAAGAGTATTTTTCAGAAAAATCCATGGCTTCATTACAACACAAACATTATTACCATTTTCAGTGTACCACCCCCCCCCCCCCCCTTCATTTCTGTGTTCAAGCAGCTCTATGCCCAGGGGAGCAGCTCATCTGAAAACACTGAATCCCAAAGAGAACTCTGTAATATTTGTCACATCCATTTCAAAACATGCTGAGCTGCAGAACTGCACAACCTGACAAACAGCATTAAGAAATCTTTAAGATTCAGCAGCTTATTAAAAGAGCAGTGGGGGATTGTTTTATTTGGGCCACCTTGCTGAAAAATACAAAGATGCTTTAGTGACACAGTTTTTGGTCATGTTCTAAAACATCTTGAAACACCAGGAAAAAAAATCTACTCTGTCCTGTGAGAAATAACCTCAAAGGGTCAGGGAATTTTCCAGCAGTGAACGTACTAAGTATTAGTGGATTTATGAAGGAGACGTATAGTACCACTAAGGCATTCGGATAGACTTTCATAGAGTATAAGACACTCAAGCAGCTTATTCTGGGGTAAGAATGTAAATCAAATAAGTAAGCTCACTGATCTGACATTCTCTCTTTTGCCCAGGGCCAGAAACACCAGCACTCTGCAGATGTACTGACAGCTGTACCTTAAATTATTTTTTTAGTACTTGTTAGCCACTAGTTTGCAGCAAATACTTTTTTTTAAACTTTGGCCCCAATGATACCAAAATTTAAATTATTCTCAAAACAAGGAAAAAAATCTAAGCAATTGTTTTAAATGGAGGTCTCTATCTGTATTGCAAAACATGTTAGCTATAATATAGCTTTTTAAAAGCCTCGTTTCAGTGTCAGAGCTTCATCTGAAAAAAGTGAGGAGTTCAGAGGATCAACTGCTCAGACAGAACATGTCTGGAAAGTGCAATATGAATGCATGATTGTACTGGTATGGTTGAGCCATGTGTAGTAATGAAACACACATGAATATAATTTTATCCTAAAAAAAAATAATAATTTTACAGGTAAATTAAAAGATACATGACCAAGAAAGCAGGATAAGGCTCAAACTGGAATAATTTTTTTAAAGTTATAGAGCAAGTTTCCAAATAAAAGCTCAAGTGTCACACAACAAGGACAATCTCCACCTAAGATAAGAGCTAGGTAATCCTTTCTGTTTGTACTGGTTTTGGTTGGAGCAGAGTTACTTTTCTTAATAGTAACTAGTATTATGGTGCTATGTTTTGGATTTCTATTGGAAATGGTGTTGATAACACAGGTATGCTTTAGCTGTTTCTGAGCAGCCCTTACAGAGAGCTCCAAGGGCTTTTTCTGCTCCTCACAGCACCCCATCAGCGGGGAGGCTGGGGGTGCAGAAGCAGCTGAGAGGAGACAAAGCCAGGACAGCTGACCCCAACTGACCAAAGGGACATTCCCTACAATATGGCACTCAGCATATAAATCTGGGTGAAAGAGGAGGAAGGAAGGATGTTTGGAGTGATGGCTTTGTCTCCCCACGTCACCAAGACTCAGGGCAAGCAGGCGCTCTGTTCAGCCACCTGCAGGAAAGCCAGGCTCCATCACATGTGCTGGTGACTCACTTCAGAATAGATTCAAATGGTCTTTGTGTACTAATTTCTAACATAATCCATGAGCTGGGAATAGAATTTATACTTTCGTCAAAGCCTGTCAGAAAGCAATTTATGGCTAGAGGTGAACTTGGCAGAGAAATGGGAGCATCAAATTTAGATGCAATTAGCTCAGCAGGGAACCCATTCCACTGGGACTGCTGGCAAGAGGTGTTGTTGGCAAGCCATCAGACAAAAGTGGGGTCAGGGTAATTACACTGACAGTAATTGGGGACTTGATTAGTCCTGCCAATGTTTAAATAATTTGCCAAACTCAGTGACAAGAATCACCCACCAAAGTGGAGATTATGATGGAAAAGGAATTATTTACTTTTGGTGATAATTACAACATATAAACCTCCTCAAGATTTAACTTGTTTAGGTCTTCAAATATTTTAAAAGCTGGACTGCTAGACAAGTGAGAGACAATTTGGCAAGAACCAAGTCCAAAAACAATTTGAAAAAATTCTGATTTTCACTAACCTTTAATAGAATTAAAGCAAAGTTTTGGAAGTGTTTATATTACATTTAAGAAGCTCTGAAAATTTCCCAGGACAAGGACTTCAGGTACATATAATATTAAGAAAAAATATTATAATCGAAAAAAAACAACAATAAAGATTTGAAAAAAAAAAAAAAAACAAAGACAAAAAGTAGAAACTGATGGAATATATATTAATATTTATAAACTTGCTAATACTCCAAAGATCATCTCATAACACTGCAGAACCAAAAATAGGTGACAATACAAAGTCTATCCCCTTTAACAGTATTGTCTGCAATGTATGTCAAGGAGTGTCTGAAGTCTGAAGGAAGAAATCACAGACTTCTTCAGATTTGGACATCTGCTTTATCTGGCATATTGCAATTCATTGTTATCCATCCAGCCCTTCCTAAACAAATGAAAAGCAGGAAGCACACAAAAACAAATAAGAAAAATAAAACCTAACACATCCTCACTTCTGTGACAGTGCATTATTTGTGAGAGATTAATTTCAGATGCTATGCCAAGAAGATAAAATGGGCCATAGGAATTCTACTTTAATTTCAGTTCCTAATAATCTGATGTGAAATGCTTAAGCCTACAAATTGAGAAGACAATAGTAGGACTCAATAGACAGACACAGAATTTGAATTAAAGATCATAAAACATTAATTAGTTTGCCCTAAAGTTTAGAACTTTTTTTGAATAATATTTAAACATCATCTTCAGTTTTGCATACCACTGTTAAAACATAGTTACCTATGGCCAATTCATAAGGTGATTACTTTACTCTTCACAAACAAGCCACAGTTCATACCCTCTCCAGTCAAAATTCCTTCCCTTTTTCACAACTGCAGCATCCCAGAAGCATCACAGCTCCTAGACACCAGCAACAGGTCTGCTGCTTCTCCCAACAACACCCACAAAGCAAGAGGCTTCTTGCCATCCTCTGTCCTGGGTCAATTCTCCTCATAAAGAAGCACATCAGGGTACAGTCCATTCAAATCCACATGGTTACTCCACTTGCTCAACTCAGTTCAACATTTTTCCCTTAGAAGCTGCTTAATCTTAACAGTATAAAGCAAGCATGATTGGTGATAAGTGTTTAAAGAGCTCATATACATCTACTGCAAACCTTTCTATTGCTCTCTGTGCTTATACTAAATTCTGAAATACAGGCTCCACGAGACCAAAACTTCACCCCTTCCTATGAAAGGAGGATGATACCTCTTTTGGCTAGGCATTTTCTCCTGCATCTCTTGATTAATGAAATCTAATTTGAATATCTCATTAATGAATTCAGATACCAGACCTAAAGCTATTGGTTGCTTCTGCACCATTTCAAATACTCATGAAGCTATACTATCAAAATCATTGTCTTCTCCTTAGTTAACTTTTTCATGGGCTGGTAGATAAGTCATGCTCATCTCAGAGGTGCTTTACATGTCTCTTTTCCTTCTATAACAACCGCATCTTCTGTTGGTATGGACTACTCTTACAATGAACATCTCCACCAAAGAGGGCTCACCCTCAAGAGAATAGTTTTTGTCAAGGACCCTCTCCAGACAGACACACAGAAGAGGTTATGTGAAGCATTCATTGATTATATATCATGGTTTATTTCATCCTATTTCTCTTTTTCTTCACTAATAACCTTTCCCTCACTGATCATTTGGTTTATCTTTAAAAAGTGAAAAAGAAAGTAACTTGACACAACTAATGAGTAAGCCTGCAGGTGCGGACAGGGCAAAGATGCATCATTCCTGTATTGCCCTTAAAGCAGGTTTGCTCCTCCACTTTCTATATGCTAGAAGTGCTCTGTATTGTCTAAATACAAAACTACTTGATGGTGAACACCTAAAGAAAAAACAAAAACTCCTTCCTTCCTGTGCTTCAATCTACTTACAGATGGTAGAAACCGCCCACTGAACAAACAGCTCTCACTAATCTCTCTGGCCTAAACATTACAAACTGCTCCTGCAAAAAGCAGCTTAAGCATACTTCAAGCTTCCTTGTCCCCTTTCCTCATTTTTCATATTAACTCCAGCTTTGCACTTTCCTTCATGATGCTCTCTTCTTGGAAAAGCTCATGTCCTGGCTTCCCACTGACTCCCACAAAGTAACAGCCTTGGGAACCCACTGCTCTTTGCTGATCTGTTCCATTCCCTGGTCTGAACTATCACTTTATTCTGAGATTTCCAGCAAAGGTTCTCATCTTAAGAAATTACATGCATGTAAATGCCTGTAAAGAATATCTGAACTTGCTTTTTTTAACATGGTTGAGTGGAACCCCTTAAAAATAAACTTCATCCCTGAAGGTCTGCCAACCAAGATAGAGGTATCACATAAGCATCTAGCAAAGGCAGATTCAGCATGACCTCTTACATGAGAAGGAAGATGGTCCTTTCTTGAATGAAAAAAAAGTCAGGGGACAGAAAACTATTTCTGAATTTAGGACAAATTCACAGTTAGAGGTAGAGGGAGCAGAAGAGTGCTCTGTGCAAGGTGAAACAAACAGAGTTGCAAGAAATAAATAGAACCCAAGTGAAATATTTGATTTTTTTAGGTCAAAACTGAATTCCACCAGGATGGTGGCACGGGGGCTGGCTATTTTGCTAAAAATAGACAGATTATTTCTACTATTCAATTTTTTCTTACTTTTTTTTATTCTTTGTCTACTGACAAATAAAAGCATTATTCTCATATCTCTCATGCTAGCATTCTATCTAAAATGCTAAAGCTATTTTTAACATGGTCCCAAGTTTTTCAAAGAAGAACAATATTTGCTATTAAAAAAAAAAGACAATTCTCACTCCCTCACTCAACTTCTCTAAATCCTGTAAAACAGTATGAAAACCAAAATTATTTCATTAAAATACTTCTGAATAGCTACAATTCTTTCTACAGATATGCAAGCAACAGATCACATGGAAGAGTGTGGAAACCATAGTAATAAATACAGGATTTAAATGGATCACTCCAAAAAGAACTTCTGAAAAAAGAAAATTGTTTGGATCAGCTCGTCATTAGAGCAGCAAATTATCATTAGAGATTTAATGCAAGGTGAAAGGCTCTGCTGCTAGAATCCAGAGGTCAATGACTGATACAGACACAGCACTACAAATTTGTAAAGAATGCAACGGGGATGGGAAGCAAACAAGACAAGGTTGGTAGGACAGTCCCACTTACTTTGTTTACAATTTCATTTATAATGGCTACATTTGACTTTGGCTAGTCCCAGAAAAAAAAATAAAGCCAAGTGCATATTTCTGATTTTCATTTTCACTTTTTCTTTCCTATATTCTTACAAAGTTGTCAGTGTTTTAGCAGAAAGCAAAAAAAATTTCCCACTTTGACTTCTCTAGAAAAGGTTAGCACATTTATTCACCACTACTCCGCTTCATATGCATCTTTCACAGCTACAGTTTCATAGTTTCCAGCAATTAAAACTTTCATTTCAACATTTCTAAACATAAGGGCTTACTTACTGGGCATTTGACATACAATCACAATTTGATAGCTGATGTCTAAAATTTCCTTCCTTCTGACAGCCAGCTTTTAAATAGCAGGATCTGATTTCCCCTTTAGAAAATACAGAGGGAAAAAAATGTCAGTTCAGTGATGCAATCATTTGTGCATACAAAAAATTTATAAAATACATTCTATGTCAGGCACATTTGTAAATATATATTTTTTCAGTCTGTGCATTAGGCTCATTTTAGATTTCAGAAAGCAAATTAACATTTGAACAACTGAAAACCTGAGAAAAATCGAAACACAGAAGTCACAGTGAAAATTTAAAAGGCACATAAATTAAACACAAAGCACATTGATTTGTAGAGTTCACCATAAAATGTGACATCAGATTTCCCTCTTTCCATTCACAAAGGTGAGGTCAGGAGGTACAAAGCAGCAAAAAGTTCTGCTACAAGTGCAGCCACAGCTCCTCCCTGTTTGCAGAGGCAGCATAAAGCCAAGGGTGGGTCCTGGCTGACCCAGAGGCTGCATCACCTGCCCCACTGCAGCTGCTGCCCTTCTGCCACAGCACAGCTGGGCTATAGGCTGCCAGCAGAGCCAGGCAGAAAATCAAAGTATCTCCAGGGTCGCAGTACCATGAGCACTCGCTCCATGCTGGTTTTGAAGGTAACTTTAAAGGAAATAGGGCTTTTGGGACAGCTGTCTTTCAGAGAGATGAGCCAGTACCTCACAGGGCACTAAATAGGGCTCAAACCCATCCTACAGCTTCAGACTACAAGAATAGCTTCAGAGCAGTGTGATCCCAGCTATATGTGTGGGGCAAGACTAGGGCACTCATTAATTTTCTTTGAAGGAGTAGCAGATCACAAGTACAAATGACAACAAGCACCATCATACTAAGAGGTCAGTCTGAGCCAGCTGAAGAACAAAACTGTAAAAAGGATTCGTACTTTGCCCAGCCAGATCAGTGCAAAACCTCTTGTCAGGCAGAAAATGCCAGGGGTTTTTCTGATGGGACTGAAGTTGTCTTCTGGCCTAGCCAGCATCTTTTGAGGCTGATGTTTGGAAAATAAACTTCAGGCACTGAAAGGCTCAGGTCTGTGATGGTCATTGGTGGATCTGGAAAATTCTATTGCTCATGTGACTTTAAATTACGAAGCCTTTTCTTTGCACACAGAGAGAAAAACATACAACCGGTAACAGACAAGAGAACTATCCTTCCAGAACATCTGAAGTGTTTAGAAATTTCCTCATGCATTGCAATTATCCCAGCTAGATAAACTCACCATTTTCATCTATGAACACGTGCATGGCATCCACGGAGAGCTCATCTTGCACAGACGCCTCAGGTCCACTTATTACTTGCAAGACAGAACTGTCTTGCTGAGAAGTTACTCGGTAGATTATCTGCCTTTGCCTGCTGCCCTGGTAACTTGACACAAAAATGTTTCAAAACTACTATGAGGAACTTTTTTCTTGTTCTCAATAAAACAAAAAGAAAGAGAGGTTAATTAAAAGTTTATGTCATTTCTACTCAGTGAAACAAAACAGCTTACATCATATCTTTGAAGTACAAAATTGTAAAGTAAACTGGCCTTACAGTGCTGCAAATTTGGCAGACTCTGGTAGCACCGGACTAGTACTAGCACGATCTTGGCTTTGTACATCTGATCTTTCCTGTTTAGGAAGTTGCTCACAGTGCTTTTCTGTTCCCACCATTTCTTCTTTTCTCTCCGTCATCTGGCTATCTGGAAAACAGGGCAGTGAAGTGGAGCCACTCTCCACAAATTACTTTCAAGAGTTTCATTTGTAAACTACTGAACAAGAGCACCAAAAAATGAAAATCTAAAACACTGCAGTATTTGCAAGTTTTATGGAAAGCACTACCATTACTTAAAACAATACAACCACAAATCTGGATGAGGCAGTACTCTGACACTTATGAATGGGCTGTTTCAAGAACACACTGTGTGAAGTAGAGGACAAACAAGAGAGAATTTCTGCTTTGCTTCTCCTATTGTTTCAGAAGGAAGCAATCTGTTCCTAATTTAGGTAAGCCTGGGGGCTGTAATTTGTTCCCAAGCTGTGTACGCTGGCAGTGGAAAAGCAGAAGCACTGGCCCATTTCCCTTTTACAGAAGGGAAAAACAGCACCTTCAAAGGAAATAGAGCTCTTGGACAGGAAAGCATAAAGCTGCCTAATCTCTCTTTCCCACTGGCCACACACCTGGTGCAAGATGAAGGGCAAACTGGCAAAACAATTCCACAGCAGATTGTCCTATGCTTGGAAAATACAGATCTATAGATTTAAAGATACACATAAAGTATCTGTCCAATTTCTACTACTTTGAGTACAATTGTATTTATATTGCTTCTCTTCCCACGCAGTAATTTTTTCATATATGTGTGTGTGTGTACAACATATTAATGGTGAATAGTGAAACATTTTTCAACTGCGCTTTGTTTATAAACCAAAACAATTACCTGTTAGGGTTTTAAAGTGCAACTAAGACAAAGATTTCATCAGCACCCTGTGCAGTTGTGCAATTAAATGCTTTAAATGGAAAAAAGGGGTGCTTGTTGGATATGCCTCAGTAAATCCTATAGCTTTTTGCACCAAGCAAAGTGTATTGAAACATACTCAGACTTCTTGCAATACCTGCTGTTTAAACACCTCAGATCAAGGAAAAAAACACAGAAATTTTCCCCCACTGAAAATTCCATATCTCATCAATATAATTACCATCCTAACCTGTAAGAATCACCAGTCATGAAGCAGTGGTGTCTTATCGTAGTTGGTCTAAGGATAAAACAGAATGAAGGCTTCCAAAAAGATGTTTTACCTTTTAAAAGGTCAGCTGATAAAACTGAAAAATTAAACAAGTTTTTCCATATGCAGATATTTCAGATCATCTGTTTTCCTCTGCATCAGCTGATCTACCAACACGATATTTCTATAAACAAATCTACCTTCAAATCTACCTACATCTCTACAGCAGTTTCAACTCACAGGACAAAGCCTCCTCACCCTAGAGCCTGTGCTATAAATACAATGAAACGAGTTTGGTGTAGGGAAATACTTTGTTGTGCATGGAAAAATTCAATAGGTCTTCCAGGTCTATTTTATTCTGTCTTGGGGTGGGGGGGAAGGCATTTAAGGGAAGAGACAGCAATTTTTTTCTCTCCTAGTTAAAGACTTAAACTCCAGTTTAAGCAGAAACTGTGTCATTACTGAAGCACCCCCTTAATGATGTAACCATACCTGTGGGTGGTGATGGAGCCACAGATACCTAATCAAAATGACCTTCCTAAAGGCTTGGCCTGTTCAAGCTGTAAGAATAATTGATAGAGATCAGAAACTGTGGTTTAAATAACCTAATTGGTCCCATAGTGCCCCAAACCAGCTTTAGGGCTGGAACAATTAAAAAGATTTCTTTAAATCTGATTATCTAGTGGTTTCAGAATATGCTTCTCACTTTTCCATTCCAAACCACAAGCCTTGCAGACTTCTTTTTCCTGCTGTGGTAAAGAGTCATAATAACAAAAACCTAAACATACTGCTTCTTACAGGCTTTGCCACTCAGGCAATACCATGGTGATGAATACTTCCAGCACTGGAAAAGTGGGCCATGATGGCTTTGTGACTGGTTTTCAAGATTATTACTCATCTTCTTCCAGGTGACTTACACCCTCAGTATTTAAATGAAGATAGAGGTGTCTAGACTAGGAGTGCCCTGACAGAGTACGCAATCGGCTCTACGTCACCAAACGCTCCCTGCACGGAAATTGTGCTGGCAAAGCTCAAACACCAGGAAAAACCTTTCCCAAGTGCAAGAGCAGACTAAAGAGGACAACACGGCAGTGCATTTGCACTTTCCCCTGTGTCATTTACCCTTATCCACTGCTCCACACGTCTCCAGCTCAAGCATGGCTGGGCTCACAGTAGTATCAAGATCAGACCTAAGCTCTGCAATAACCACATAATTTATCTGGAAATTATATGCCACATGACTCAGACATGTCAGGTGTAACTATCAGAACTCATGGCTAAATCAGTCTTGGGGCAGGGTGATTCAGAAGAGTCCTGCATAAACAGACAAGTTTTGGTCTGTACACTGTTTTCATATTTTGATAGAACTTAAGTCACAAGACACAAGCTTAAGTTACCGTGGTAAAATACTTATGAAAAGGAACAATTCTTACAGGTCCCATACATAAGATACTTTCAGTAAACATTTTTTCTGCACTAACAACTCTTAATAGCATATCAACATTACTTACAAGTGTACCATCCCAGTGCTGACAAATAAGCTCCCAACTTAAAGTGGTTACAGTACCATACTTTCTTTTGCCATGTAACTTTTTCACTTGTAGAACAGATTTGAAGCATCCCAGATCTTTATAGACAAACCCTTGTTCTACTCTAGGAGGAGGCTGCAAACAATTTTACAGTTGAAATGAAACAGCCATTATACACATGTTAATACAGTGAGTCCAGAGAAGGGCCACCAAGACAATCAGAGGGATGGAACCTCTCTCCTGAAAGGAAAGGATGGGAGAGTTGCCTGAGATTTCAGCCTAGAGAAAACTCCAGGCAGACCTAATTGCAGCCTTTCAGTACCTGAAGAGAGACCACAAGAAATCTGAAGAGGAACTTTTTACAAGAGTGTGTAATGATAGAACAAGGAGGAATGTCTTTCAGCTGGAAGAGGGCAGGTTTAGATTGGATATTTGAAAGGAATTCTTCACTGTGAGGGTGTGAGGAACTGGTACATCTTGCCCTGCAAAGTTAAAGATGCCTCATTCCTGGAAGTGTTCAAGGCCAGGTAGGATGGGGCTCTGAGAAATCTGGTTTAGTGAAAGGCATCCCTGACCAAGGAGAGGGGTGGAGTTGGGGGGGGGATGTTGGAGCTAGGTGATAATTATTAAGGTGCCTTCCAACCTAAACCATTCTTTAATTCTGTGATACAGTAATCACAACAACCAACTATCAGTGTATCTCAACCTTAAAGTTGCCTTATTATTAGGTAATTAGAATTAAATTTTATTACTCTGCAACTTTCCTCCAAAATATTTTTACTATTTGTGGTCCCTTACTGAAGTCTTCCAAACGTTCTTCCTCATCTTTTACTTACATATCCCTATTCCAATCTTCATAGCTCACTCCTGTAAAGCAAAACACCACTGCTGTCATAATTTCGAACACCATCTGGTTTGAAACCTGGGCAAGATGAATTAAGCTAATTAAGTTTGTCTCTCTTCTGTTCATTAATTGCTTTGCTACAGAATCCACTTTCTTCAACAACATTATGCTCTGAAATAGAAATTTTCACTTTAAAATGTATTTGCTACCTGTTCAGCCACAAAGAAATTATTTCAAATTTTCAATGTGCTTTTGTTAGTACCAGCAGGAAACCAAAGTTCTACAAGCTGTGAACCGTGCCATTCATATATGTGGATTATAAATCCTAAGAACATCCCTAATCCTTTCTTCACCAACTGCTTTAGCAGAAACATCTAGCTTATGCACTTTCTTCTCAACCCAAATTTGCCTATTATGTCACAAATACATTAAAATAAAAAACTGACATTTAAGCTGGTCATCCACCAAACAATGGGAGTGCCCAGGGAATACCACACTGTCCAATCATTGTTACAAGAGTTTAGCATGGACACTGAAGCAGCACATGGCATTATACATTAATGAGGATTGCCACATTAATCCTGAAGCAACAGGAAAAACTAGCAATAGGCATTGTATCTGCTAAAGGAAGTGACTTGCTTGAAACAATCTCCTGTGTCAGCAGCAGAGCTAGGAATTAGTTTAATCACGATACCTACCAATTACATCAGAATACAGACCTCTGAAATAACATCATATATTTTTTGCAAGTATCAGACTTGTCATCATACATACTACTACCTCTTTGACTTAAAGACTGAAATTTTAAAATTTTAGCCTGTCAAGCCTTACACATTGAGCATCAGATTCAGAGAGCTGAGCTCTGCCCACCAGGTTCCTCCATATCCAAAGAGGTGCACCACACGCCATGTGGCCCCTCTCTGGCACAAGAGTCAGGGGTGATACACAGCTGCTCCAAGAGATGAGCTAGCACAAAAAAGGCAGGGCTTTATTTTCTAGGTGCTACCCACCTGCCAGCAGAATCACCTGCTGTCACTTCCCACCATGACTGTCAACTGCACCAGTGACTCAGTGCACAAGATCCCTCCTCCCCCTGACTATATAGCATGTGATAGTCCTATTTCCCACATGCAAGGGAAAAAAAAAAAAAAGTCTAAAAATACCCACAGGAGTATGTTTTAGTTTTTTTTGTAGAAGGATAATTGCTTGGGATCCAGAACAACTCACTCGAGGTTGTGGTTTGTGCATTGCCCAGAATGATGAGTACCTTTTCTAAAAAGAGCCTGCAAAACATCTAAATTCGGGCCATGCAGCCCTGGTTTAGTTTGTCCTGCAACCAGTCCCCACCACTCCCATGGCAGGCTTTGCTCCCTGCGTGATAATACTGCCTGTCCTAGATTACAAGCCAGCTGTGCCAAAGGGGACCTACAGCAGGCTTTGCCCTGCGTAAGTCTGATGCACTACTGTTCTTACTTGGTTCAAGGCATATCAGAGGGGCCCAAAGCAGCCAATAAACCCAGGTTTTCTTACACCTCTAGAAAACTGAAAAAAATTTTGCAGTTGCCCTACAACACACTTTCATCATGTGGGTGGCGTAAGTGTGATTCAAAATTGAAAGGACACTGGTCTGAAAGCCAGTTTAAGCAAGTGTCAGCGGCATTTCCTCACAATCTAGAAGTGGAGTGGCTATAGAACAGCTCTTAGAGCTTTTATATTCTTTATATTTTAACAGGTTAAATCTGGCACCCTTGGAAGTATAAAGAAAGGCTTTAATTTTCCCGTGCTGCATTTTACCAAGCTGTCTACTGGCAACGGCTTATGTGGTTGGGATGATAACTCTTCTGTTTCCACAGAACACCCAAGTTCTGTGAGGGACCACCCATAACAAAGACCCATCCATGACATTCACTCACTTGCCAGACTGTTCTGATTAGCACATTTCTCCACCTTCCACAAATTATGCAAAATGTCAGCTTTCTTTCACACAGCTCTGAATATCCAGCTTTCCAGGAACTTGCCAAGTTTTTCACATTGCCTAATAAAAATCTTTCTGGGGTGCATTTCATGCTCATTTGGGCCAGACATATATTGCTAAGTTTTGCCAATTAGACAGTGTGCAAGGTTAAAAGAACAAAAACCAAACAGAACCAACCTCCTCCCTCAAAACAACTGGTGCATAGCTTGACTCTATTCCCACACACACACTTTTCTTAACAACCACTCTAATGTGGGAATAATGTTTATTCAGATCTGTTCCAAGATACTATATTATTAAAGCATATTTGCAATTGCAAGGCTGTAAACAAATTAAAGGCTCTCTCATTCCTAAAATTCAGTATTGCAAAGGGGAAGCTGCTGGTAATGACAGTAATTTATTTCAACAAACAGCACGTTCTGACTAGGCTTGAAAACAAAGCCTACTTGCTCTTAAAAATAACTGCCTTTGAACAACCTCTCCCAAGCTCAAGGAATTCAGACTGAATCTCCTTTTTCCCATAGCACCAGTTCAAGGTGCAGAATCCGCAGCTGCTATCCCTACTCCTGCAGGGCATCCCCCCTTCCAGCTCTTTGTTTGTTTCTGGATGACATTTGCTGAGTCCACTACGCAAACAGAGACACTTGTATGAAGCTCAACTTCCCTATCTCACAAAAGTACAGACTTCAGAAAACAGGAAGATTTAGAATAGATATTAGGAAGAAAGTCTTTACTGTGAGGGTGGTGAGGCACCAAAACAGGTTGCACAGACCAGATGTAGATCTCCCATCTGTAAAAGTGTTCAACACCAGGTTGGATGGGGCTTTGAGCATCCTGGCCTAGTCCAAGGTGTCCCTGTCCATGGCAAGGGTTTGGAACTGGATGATGTTTAAGGTCTCTTTCAAACAAAACCATTCTATGAGTCTATGAAATTCAGTCCAAGTCACTAAATGAGAGCTTGGTTTGAGGGAAGAGCAGAATTCTTCTGTTTCCTCATTATTATTAAGAATCTTGTTCACTAGATCTAAAGCACAATAACTACATACACACTAGTAAGTTTTGGGGTTGGGGTTTCAGTTTTATTTTCACTGTGGAATCCGAGTCTGACTTATTCTGATTATTCACTGCTTTCTTTCATGCAGCAACCTTGACTGTTCATATTACCCGAGGGTACTTGTCTGAAAGGCCTTTTTACATTAGCTGCACTTTCTCTTTTTTAATTTTCATTTAAATTTACCCCTAAAATTCTCTTTTCAAGCTAAGTCACATCACTCAGAAGTACAATTATTGTGTAAACACTCCTTTTTATGGCTGATGATCAGAAAAAAAAAAAAAAATCACTATCTGCTTGTTGCACCCCTCACATTGCTGTGTGCTGCTGCGCAGGTAGGTGACTGCACCCCAGGAATCCAGCAGGGCTCAGCAGGCTCAGGTGAGAAGCAGAGCTTGCTCAGCACTTGTCTTGGGCAACCAGAGCACAGACTGGAGCCAGCAGGGCAGGCTGATAAACTCGATAGAGAAGGACAGAAACTGCAGTGAAGAATAAACAACCTGAGAAGGCGGGAGAGATGGGCAAGATACACCAGAAGAGAGGCAGCAGGTCTAGGAAAAGCAAAATTCACTTCTGCACTTACCCTTCTCTCAATTCCTTCATCAGATGGAAAGAAGAGAGTGTACCAATATGAAGAGGAAGACAAATAAGGAGGTGGCACAGGAGGGGAGTGCCTAAACTGAGAAAGGAAAGGCACAGAACAAGAAAAAGTGAAAGCAAAAATGGACGCAGGTGAGATGGGTTTGTAATACATTGGATAGGACAGACTTGGAGAAAGACAGAGTGAAAGGTAAATGGAATCTAAAAGAAAATGACCCATTGAGAAGATAAATCTACTATTTTTTTAACAAGATAAAAGCACACATTCCACAATAGTTTTAAAAACCTTTCAAGTAGTTGGGCATTTTTCATGTAATGGAAGGTTTCTGCAGGAGCAAGCTGGTGGAACAGGACAGAGCAGACAAAACAGGAGTGACAAGCTGTTCTTCTAGGGTACCATCAGGCTTCTTACCTTCCATGCAAACTAAGTATTGAGACTGCATCCTCTTAGGCTTTCTTAAAACAGCTTATTATAGGAGCTAAGGTAAACCAAACATTTTGGAGAAGGGGAAGATACACATTGCCTTATTTCACTTTGACTCAGATCTTCTAAGCCGACTGTGCTGATCACTTGGGGAAGTACTCCAAGACTGCATCTGCCTTCAGTGCACTGTATCTCACATCCTCATTACATGGCCCTACTAATTTTGCTGGAGGACTGCTAGAGACACTACAAACAACTGTCCTTCCCAACAGAAAAGGGTCACAAGAGTTCAGTGACAGCAATGACAATGCTGATTAAAACCAGAAGTTTCTACAGATGACCTATAAAATGTACTGCATATTGATTTTTAAATTAGCTGACTGATTTTGTTTTAAATAAAGGCCCTCTTGATTAAATGGAAACTTGCATGGGAATATACTATTTTTCATTAAAACACTGGGGGCTTTCACTGAAAACAGCCAAACTTCCATCCTTAAAATGCAAATATTTTCATTTTAGGTGACTGAAAATGAAAACTCTTCCCTAATGAGAATTTTTACCTTTTTTTTTAAATTATAAGCCAACCCACAACCATTCAGGAAATTTAGAAATATGTGTATGCATGCACACATATGTTAGCTAAAAGTTGACAATTCCAGCTTTCATACTTAGAGGCACACAGACAACTCCTCAACATGCACCTGGTAAGATGTGCAAGGCAGGTGTAATACTATAGCTACACACATTTTTGCACACTTCTGGTACTCCAACAATCCAGGCACACGGTTTTAGTACCGAATACTAAATACATACTGGACACTAAGCTTATCACTGGTCTCCTAGAGGAAGAGAAACAGTTTTCTTAAAGAAGTTAAAAATATTTTAAAACTGCAGCTGACACTATCACACACTTTCACTGAACCACTTTGTCCCACCAAGTCCAACCCTACCCTGGCCCTATCGGCAAAACCAGTATTTCTCTGGGAATTCTTCTTACTGCAGATATCCAGCTAAGCTGCTCTAAGTAATCAAACTCTTCACAACATCGTTATTCCAAAAGAATTTTAATCCATGCATAATACCTCCAACAAGCCCATTTTCCTTTGTTGTCTCTGTTTTGACAGTGGATTGATTAGATGTCTTCATCTTTGAGGTATTAATGGATTCCAAGAGGGAGACAAATTCTAGGAAGTTAGATTCATTGGGCATCTGACCTTCTTTAGCTTCTAGATCTGATTTAGAGGTTGGCAAGGTCTTTTCTTTGTCAGATACATCCACTAAATTCTTACTTAAAAGCACGTCTGTCCCACTGTCTACACTCAGCACCCGCATGTGCCTCTTTTCATGAGCAGTTCTGCAGGACTGTGGGTCTAGGTTATGCAAGTCTTCCTTAGAACTTAAATCCACAGTCTGGACATTTTCCAAAGCATTTTCCTGATTTGGATCTGGACAAGTGTTAGTTTCTAGAGGTGTATTTGCTGGGTTGCTGAGCTCCTTTACTGCATCACCCGATTCATAGCCAGAGCATTGGTTGGATGACAACTCTGTCCTCAACATTTCTGGAGTTCTGTCACTTTCACTAACTTCTGAGCAAGGCTTAGCTTTACTGTCATCAGAGAGGTCAAACGTAATAACAGGGATTCTCAGCTGTTCATTAGTTTGCTGACTTGACCAGCCTGCTCTAACTACACCAGAGTCAAGGGCTGAGCTTGTTCTCTCACTTTCTAGGGCCTGTAAATGGACGGAGCCTGGTAGGTCACTAAGGGTGGTGTTTGGTGTAGTACTCATTGTGATGACAATTTTAATGGGCTCGCACAGCTGGTCTCCAGGAAGAGAATTGTCCACAAGTGCAACAGCAGTCTCGCTGTCTGAGCAGTCAAGGTCCTCATGGCTATTACCAGCATTGCAAGAACTTTCCATCTGCTCAGGCTCTTTGTTTGAAATAGCATTAAACTGCAAGCAGTTATTGGTAAATCCTGTCTGTGGTGATCCATCTGGCAATTTCTCTCTTTTGTAGCTTTTAGGATTACTTAAATGGTCTGAAATAACTGAATTTTCACTGTCCCATGGCTCTGAAGAAACTCCAGTCCTTAAAATATCACCTTGTGATGAAGAAATATTGGAGAAGTTTTTAACTACATCTCTGTCCACAAGAATATCTTGGGATCCATGGTGGCCACAAGGCTGTCCATTCAATCCTTTTTCATTTACTCCATCACCAGGAAATGCTTCCATAGCAGCTGGTTTTGTTGCTATTGCTGATGTGGTGGCACCTGAACCAGAGGTTGTAGAAATAGGTAATAGATCTGCTTTGATACAGGGTGAGGTAGATGAAACTGGCGGTGTAGCCTGATCTTCTAGTACCACAACACCTAAGAAAAAACATTTGGGCATTAGGTCTCCCATGAACACTTAACATTATTAAAGTACAATCTTTAACAACAAAACCCGATCTAGAGCAGAGCAAAGGAAGCACAGATGACGCAGCTGATTAAAACAGTTCTAAAGCAAGAAGGGCTTTTTTCTGGTAGCTACATATGAAATACTAAAAAAGCAAGATAGACCCTTTCCAAGTCAGGATAATCATAGCACCACATCTATTTAGTCAAAATAGATGAAGAAACAGCTAGTTTCAAAATCAAAATGTTTTACAGAACTATCCCGACTTAGGGAGAGGTGAAAGAAAGAATAAGCCAATGCTGCAGGTTTGCTATACCACTTTCTGCAATTCCTAAATGGTTGCACAGGATATGGTGCTCAGCCTTAACAAAAACAAAATAAGTTTTAAAATATTAAGACATCTCAAGCACTGGAAGTGTAGGCAAAGTAAGGTGTACTGGAATATAGAACACAGAGGTTGGCAATCACAACAGAAGTTTACAGCCACACGTTCAAGGGTTTTAAGATGCAATCCAAGTGTTAGCTTCCTAGTTTAATGCATTATAAAAGCTCAAAGCTTCCAAAGAATGTGGGGCAAGGCTCTTTCATCTCCCTGTATCAAAATTGGGAGAGCTATTTGCACACCCCTCAAAAGGCTGCATCCAAAAAGCTTGGCCGACAGTTGAGAAAGCTTTGTCTGTTAGAATACCCTTGAAATTTACTTCTGGCTCTTCAACTCAGACCCTAATAGGAGGCACAACAGAACCTGCCATGGGGTCCTCTGTGCCATTACTTTTTGTGCCAAGCAATGATTAAAGAACAGTTTAGCGGACTTAAAGCTGTTCAAATACCTCTAAGATCTTCAATGGTTTCCCGTGTTGGCAGGTCCTAAAAAATGAAAAGAAACACACAAAATTAACATGGTAATTTATTAAATTCTGTTGTGAAAAAAAAGGTCTATCAATAGCTATCTAATCAAAGGTTAATTACAGCATTGGTAAGCTGCTTAAAGTCACTGAAATTTGAACATGTACCTTGCACAAAATGCAAGGGGTGAGTGAGGGAGATGGTTATAGAACAGTCATGCTCCAAATTGCATCACTGAAGTTGTGTGTGATTTGGGGGAGGGGAAAGAAAAGCAAGATGTTCTTTAAAAAAAAAAAGCCTAATCCAGATATATTATTTTTAATTGTTAAGGAATAGAACGTTCCACAATAGATCTGTTCCACTTTTCCAGCTATGTGTTTCCAAAGCACTAGAATGAAAAGTTTGTCCTCTAGCATTGATAAGTATTTCTCAATGGAAAACCAGAGGACAGAGACATTAAATTAATATAAAATCATTTAGATTCCAAGAAAGCTTTGAAGGTAATTTAGTCCAAACCCCTCTGCCATACACACACACACTCAAAGCAGGTACAGTTTGAGCAGGGTCATCTCCAACAGAGCTTTGAAAATCTCCAAAGAAGGAGATTTCACAACTTCTCTGGAAAACTTCTTCCAGTATTTGACCACTCACTTGGAAGGGGAAAAAAAAAAAAAACAAAACAATACAAACCACCAAAAACCAAAACAACCCCACACAAAAGACATTAAATGCAATTGATCTAACTATAGCTTTCCATGGCTGCAACTGGTTCTTATCCTGCCACTGGGCACCTCTGGGAAGAGTGTGCTCAATTTGCTATGTAACTTACTATTAGAAAACTGAAGACAGTAGTAAGCTCTACTTGTATGGTTACAAAAGAGTTTAGCCTTACAAAGGCTGAAACATCCCATCTGCCTGTCCTCATACATCACATTCCTCAATCACCTTGTTGGTCTCTACTGGATTCTCATCAGCAGGTCAATGTGCCTGGGAATTAACTGGGGAGCTCAAAACTAAGCACAACACCCCAGAGGAATACTTCAGGGGTTCAAATTCAACAGCCTAAGTGAAAAATTAAGAACGAGATGTTGAAAAAAACCAACTGTGGCTCTTTTCTGACAGGCACCAAAATCAAGAGGAAATTATTACTATTTTCTAAAATTTCATGGTGGTATCCTGGCAGCAAGAACAGGACACTTGGTTTGACAAGACCCAACCTACATGTTTGGAAGTGGGAGACTAGGATGAGATCCCAGAAAGGCATAGGTTTGCAGAATGGACAAATACCAGAATACTGGAGAGTAGGACAGAAACAAGGTGAAAAATACTTTACCTCATTAAGGAAAAAAAAAAAAAAAACAACAAACAAAAAGAACTATTTATGTCTCTGAATCACACAGATGCTACAAAAAGGTAAAAACACTCCAGAAAATGAAGAAATAGTTCTGATTCAGATCAGGATTTGAATAATTTGTAGTAAATAGGGATAAAGGGTGGGTGTGGAGGAATATGAAGACAGAATGAAGTATCAAATAGCCACTTATTCAGAAATCACTAACCATCCTCTGCACTGACTGAGGCAGGAGTCCTGTAGAAAAAAATAGCATGGTATCACATAATTAAAGATGTTATCACAGTATGCAAGGGGAGTAGCTTAAGATTACACAGTGTTATTCTGTTTCTTAATTTTTTGAAAATTTCTTCAACTTATCATGAGTGTTTCCTATTTTTTTCTTTAATAACATTTACATACATCACTTTCATCATTTCATATACCTTTTCTTTATAAAGCACAGCCAATGGTGTTGAGTGAAAATATATGTACTTTTAACCTCATCTAGACATCTCCTAGATTTAAATGGCTTTTATGCTTTGTTAAAATACAGAAGAGATGTTTTTAGTTCATTTTATAAGCATTAGACTAGTTACACAAAACCAAATTATTAATGCTACAGGAACAGATCCCTTCAGAGGCAACAAAATAATGCTGATTGCATTAGCCTCTCCCTCCTCTCAAGGCAGCCCAAAAAACCTAGTTGCTCTTGGCAAGATTTACAAAGGCCATTTGCTATCTACAGAGCACAGAGAGCCCTCCTAAGAAGTGCAGCATTATGTATGACAGCTCCAGCTCTGCAAAGCCAAACCTTTAGGACAAGGCTGACAGGCAGCAGTGGCATACCCAGGAGATGCATGGAATGACCCTTCCTGCTTGGAGCAGGCCTGTGTTACAAGCAATGAGCAGCTGACAACACAAAACCGTGAGTGGCGAGTGTGCACTGCTGAGGTGAGGACGCTGCTGGAGGAGTGCACATACTAACCGTGGCTCCAGGTGAGTCCTGCGAGTGTGGGGCCTGCACTCTGGAACTGTCAGCAATTGTCTGGGTAGAGCCATTTTGGCTGGTCTCACTGACGACATGATCCCCCGAGTTATTGCTGAAGGGGAAGCACACAAAAAATAAGGCAATGCTTCTTACCACAGGGCATCACAGGGAGCTTTGGGAAGCAGCTCACGAATAAGAACAAAATGGGAAGAAGTAGCACAGCACAATGAAGTAACAGCACTTCTTTCCCCTCCAATGATAAAAGCACAGGGCTGTAAAAATATTGTAACACCTTTCTGCACTTCCTCACCAAGACAACTTGATAAAAACAAAAGAATAAAAACCCCTCAATGTAAAATGGTGTCTTCAGAAGTAGAGCTATGAGAAATACAATGACATCTCTTCAACCTCCCTATGCCTATATAATGCCATTGAGCCTGCCTGACACACAAACAGAATTATGGACACAAAGATTCGGGGCTTTTCCTCAGACATATGACAATCAAAAGCTACTCCTTTCACAATTTTTACTTCGTAAGTCCTGGAGTATGTAAGCCTTATCTAATTGCCTGTCTATATGGAAATCTCCCATAACCAACAACTTGAAATACAATCATTAGACCAGAAAATAAACTTTTTGCTCTGGTCTAGGCAAAGCAAATATACCACCATTCCTAATTTCATATATTTTAAGGCAATTTATTGATCAGTTCCTTCGTGGATACATTAAACTATCCACTAACTCCTCTTACACATACGTCCTACTAGGTTTTCCATGGATATAAGCAGATATTTTTGGACAAAGTTTACTATCAATAACCTATAAACATTCGCTTTCTCAGGTATAGTACAAGAAAAATTCATTTTAACAAAAAAAAATTTAAAAAAAAAAAAACAAAAAAAAACAAAAACACCACAGTGAAATGTTGAAAAGCACGGGGTTTGGCTTTTCTATTTGTTCATGGGGTTGTTTATTTCACCAAAAATTTATTGTAAAATTCTAAAGCTGTATATAAGCTATAAAATTATTTATCTGGGGGCCTCTATCATCTTTCCATAACTTTTTTTTTTAGTTAACTGCCTTCAAAAACTTGTTCAACCAAGCTGATAACTATCAAGGCCTTTTTAAAAAAATCTGTCATCCATCTAGTCAAAATAATATTAAGATCTTTATTTTCTGACCAAATACTAATTAATGGATTGTTGTGCATACACAAATCAACCTGGGAGGAACGGTCAGGTGATTTAACATGCAACTTTTAAGTTATTCTACCTTCACTTCTCACCAAAACAGTCTGAAAGGCATAACCCCATCTAAAATAAAAATGTTGTATGGTTAGTGACACACAGAGGCATTTCTCAGAAGAGTCTTGATGCAGGCAAACCTTGACTGTCTCAGCAACATCACTACCAGGAGTGTAGCACAGATGTGCATGTGTAAAGACACAAAAGAACAGTAGCACAGAGGAATAAAAACTATCTTGATACTACTTAGCTGGCACAGAGCTAACAATAGCAACTGCAAATGCATCAAAAATACCCAAAGGTCTTTTATACAGAGCTCTCTGTTGAAGCTTGACTGGTAGTTTTAACAAAGCTACTCCATTTTAAGCATGCTTTGGACACTTCTATGCTTCTGTCACTTTTAGATACCTGATTTCAGCATTTTTTACATCTGTCATAACACTTGGTATCACTGAAAGCCACTTGACAGCTTCATTTCTTTGTATGACTCAAGCTTGAAAAACCAGCAGGAACATTCTACCAATACAAAAATCTGCCAAACATCAGTACTAGTCTCCATCTCACTATTGTTCTTACCTTTAATACCATGACAGCCTAGAAGCAGCCTGATTGATTATATGCAGCAAAGACTAATAGTACTTGGCTCCTCGGTAGAGAAACTACAACAACCTACCAAATGTCCCTGAGAAATAAAAGCAGTACTAGCTTTCCTCATGAACAGGATCACAGAAGCATCATAACCAGTCACAATAAAACATAAGGGGGAAAAGCAACCTACACCTGTGATCTGAGAGGGAAGTTACTAAAAGCACAAAAAGGCAACATGAGGTTGCTTTGGCTTCCAAAGCCATCATATTAAAGCATTTTCTTTACCAACAGGTGCCTGCTCCTTCCTACCCTCTTCCCAGCAGGTAAGCACAGTAGAGAGAAGCAAGCATTTAAGGCTTCCCCAGAAAACTTCTACCACATTTTCTTCAGGATCTGTTAGCACCTCCAATACATATTCTCCTCTACCACCTTCACGATGCCCAGCTGCTGCCCAGCCTCTGAATCAGGTGCAGCTCTGCCTGCTTCACCACAAGAACATTTCAGCTACCCAGCTGAAAAGCACTAAGCAAGTTTTTGAAAGTGTCATTCTTTATACAGCTGTAAGGAATATTCTTGCTTTCAACAGACATTTCTGCTGAGCAGGACCATGGTGCAAACTCACCCATTTTACATAATGTGCCAGCAATGCAAGGAAAACCTTACCTACAATTTGAGGACTGAACCGCTTCTCCTTTTTGAACCTCTGTATCTTTACATTGCCTTCCATCTTTTCTTGAGAGCTTTTGTTGAATTACTTCGCCTTTATCAAACATAAGATGTAAACGGTAGCTGATCACCTTTATTACCGTGAAGAAAACTGTCACCGAGCTGCAGTACACAAAAACTGTCACTGCATTTGCTGGAAAAGCCTACAGAAAGAAATAATGAGGACACAATGATAACAGTTTGCTTTGAGAAAATGCTGCTAAAACTTCTAAATACAATATATGTATTGAGTACTGTTCACAGAAAAGGTTTAAGTGTTTCTTCAAGTTTCAAACCGTTTCACAAGATTTATTCTTTTTTATTAGCTATAGATATTATTTATTATAAAAATCAGCAAAATCTCACCATTGACAAACATTATAAAGCTTTTAAAAATACTGCCATCCCATGTTAATGCAGCTTCAGCCTTTCCTAAACTATGAATTCATACAAATACAGACACAAAATGAAACATTAGTTATCTGCAAACACGAAACCTTTAGAAAAATTCTGTTATCTTACTCTATATGTCAGTTATGACTCAATAGTAGAACACTGTCGTTTGATGTCCATTTCCTAATGCCTCACAACATTTTCCCAAATACCTTAACCACTGAGGAATTTTAAATAATTAGTCAGGACTAGTCAAAACAAATGAACAAAAACATAGTTAGAGAGGCATCCTGTCCCGGCTGACATTCAAGGAGTGAGCGATTTGCTATATGATACTTAGTTGCCAGCTGAGGTTAAACTATGACACAACCTCTTTGAATTCTTTTTCTAAAGTACATAATTGTTAATTTGCAGCTGTCTGTGATCTGTTTGATGATCTGTGATGAGCACCACGGTTCTTAGTCATTAAAATTAATTACAGTTCAACTATAGTATGTAAAGTTCTTTCACAGACATGACATACTAACAACTTTTTTATATACAAATACTTCCTTACAGTAAATGGCAAATCATAGCAATGAACACTTGCAGTTATAAGTGAATTACCAAAGTCTTTACCATTATAGTCATGGAACATGCTTATATATTGTCATTACAAAGCTGCAGTCTCACAGTGAGTTTAATCTCTCTTAAAGTTTCAGGGGTTTTATTTAAACAGAAATTTACTACATTCTCACACAGGAACAACAACAAAAAACCCAAGCAACATACAAAATTAAAAAAAAGGTTTCCAATACTCAGGACTTGCTAAAAACCTGCTGAAGGTAATTTTTAAGAACAGTCTTTACTTTGGGAGCAAATCAATATTTTTTTCGAATTCATATATAAATCACCCCGACCACGCTTATTTAATCTTTAGAACAAGTCACCACATTTATCTTGATGTTGAAATTAATATGTTGAATCATTTCTGTGTTGTGACAAGCAAGTGGGATGCAATTCTGATGCTTCTTTTGGCTCAGTGGGACTTCATACCATCAAGATGTACACATGAATATATTTTCAGGCAAATACTTTTTTATGACTATTCTGATTCAGATACAAAGAATCTATTGCACAATAGTGGAGGAGCTATTTAGGACGTATGTACTACCAATGATCCCTAATGGGACAGACATAACTTTCTACAAGTTGAGGCTTAAGTCTGGTAAGAATACTTCATGGTACTGTGTAAATACCAACTCCCAGCATACCCTTCAGTTATTTGTGAACCCAGGCCAAGAGAGGATCCATTTGCAAGGTCATGTTCTCAGGATATAATGCTTAGTAGATGAGGTTGAAGAACTTGAGGTAAGAATTTGTGGTTTATGACTAATGTTTTTACAAAATGAGCAAGAAATTGCTTGGTTTCACAAAGAGAGACAGCCAATTATCTGTAATAACTGATTAAGAGAGATTCGTTCACCTTCCAAGGAATCTCTTCAAATATACGCTAAAAGGCACAGATCAACCACTCATCATTAAATAACAATTCAGAATGGCCCACTAAGAAAAGAAGTGCTTTACAGGTGACATTCATAAAGCTTAATAAATATTATATGAATAAAGTCAAGAGGACACAACAAAAATAGATTTCCAGTAGCGCAGCCTATGCATGCCACACTGCAAGAGAGTCTCAAAGGAAGCTCCTAGATTTTTGAGTGGAAAACAGGGCCAGTTTTAGTAAATGCTGAGTGCTGCATGCCCTCATCCCTGCCTTGTGACCAGACCTACAGGAGCTGTGCCCTGAGCCAGCCCGTGGTCTCTGTGCCCATCAGTCTGAGACACGCTGTGTTTTAGTGCGCTCACCACACCAAGACTGCCAATGGCCAGTGCATCTTTAATACTCTGAATCTTGGGGCAGACTGAGTACTGCAAGCCAGCAGGTTGCTCCCTGTCGGTATGAGGAATTAGGAGAAAGATGATAATGGAAAGCCCTCCATTCTCTGAATCAGGCCTCTTGTATAAGGTACCAGTGTCATATGACTGCAGTTGGTGTTCTCAGGGACAGACAGGTGAAAGCTATCAAATCCACGCTGAGGAGGAACTGAGTTACAGGTCGCCGAGGGATTAGATGATAGAGTCACTTTTGATGCACTAATAGTTATAATTAGCCTGGTTTTCTATTAAAATTAGGTTTTATAATGACACCATGTGTCTGTGTATTCATCATCTCCCTCCATCCCGTCAGTTGAAAGTAGACAAAGAATTAAAAAGTTATTCAGCAAACTTTAAGAGAATACACCCCACTGGGCAAGGTCACAGCAGCACACCTCGTCCATTAATGAGAGGAACCCACACAGCTCTCTGACCTTTTGATGCCACCTCAGTGACAGGAAAAGCTTCAATTGAGTTGACATCTTATTAGAAGCTATGAAAAAAAAATCCACAAATACAAATTCATTAGAAGGAGGGCTTCATGACTTCCCACAGGTTTCTATGGAAGCTGTAGCCCTAGTTTTCTTCATTCTTTCGTCCCATTAAAAAAAAATACCATAATGTACTTTTTGTTCTCCAGTAGCTTCTGTTGTTGTACCTTGCACCAGAATAGCGTGGGGTCACAGCCAGAAATGCAGGCTGGTGTGCCCCAAATGTGGCCCAACTTACTGCTGCAAATGCAACAGGGTTGACATCACCATGTAAGAAGCACCTTTGCTTGGGGTTTCTGCCTGCCCAGAGATTGTTCTCAGAAGAACAGCCACATTCTCCTTCACGTGTAGATGGCATTACTGGAGTAGCACAAAGGTGGAAGTGACTGAGATATGTACATAAAGGTATGTAACCTTTGAACAAAACACCATGCCTTGTAACTTGGGCTGCATGATAAAGGGTGCTTAGACCCAGATGCATCCCACCCATTGCTTGAGGCCCTGAGGCATCTAAAGCAAGGCAGTGGTGCACCTGGGCCTCACTGTCTCTGGTGTGCTACAGAACACAAATGAGGGAACTAATGTTCAGTCAGCCACTACCAACAGAGACATGCATAGGATATATGATACCAAAGCCCAAGATCCATATTTATCTGTTAATTAAGGTGAATCAATATTAAGAGATATCCATCACATAGTATAAAATATGGAAAAGCAGGCAGCAAATAAAATTCCAGGAGTGTACATTGAGTTCTAAGTGTGTCCTACCACACAATAAATACAGTACATAACAGGGTAGCCTATCTCTCTGCTACAGAGATATATGTATTCTTAACTTTTGCAGAAGATAGAGTGGGGTAAAAGGCAGCCAAGTGGGACTGGAAGCAGCTGACACACTGCTAGTTTTATCACAGTTTACCTCTGAGTAATTTATGTGCCCACACCCTTATATTGCCATGTTGTACTTCTCCTATCACAGCATGATTTGAAGATCTAGTGTGTGAGAAGTAACAAGCCTTTAAGGTCAAGGGTCCAACAAAAGGCAGGAGAAGCATTCAGTACATTGTTTTGGGCAGTCACCCAAACACAATGCACATTCTCTTGCAGCTTGTAAAATAAGCTTTAGTACAAGTATTTCCCGAAGTTGCATCTCTAGGTCACTGGTGTTTTACTGGGGCTGAATTCAGCCCGGGGGCTGAATACTAAAGAGTTATCACTATTTTCATGTGCAAAACACCTAGGGATCCTCAACTGTTTGGTGGAACAAGGTAACTTTAATTCTTAATATATTATGAAAGTTGATAAGGCACAGTTAGAAGAGATCTCATTGTAATTTTGAAAGTTGATTTGAACAGCAATGATGTTCCAAATATCCAATGTACATTTTTAATGCTTAAATGATAAAGAAAATGAAGTAATGGAAACACAGAGCTGCATTTTCAGGGGTGGGGAAAGCTAATCAAGGAATTCTTAGTAGCAAAGCTAGAGAAAGAAATTCTCAATCCACACAACAGAAACAACTTGATACTTTAAGCTTCTCAATGATACTGTGTCAGCAGCCTCTGCTGAGCCGCTGTGAAAATACTAAAAACAGATGGATGAGTTTTGACACTTAATTCAAATCACAGTTTTAGAGAGACTTCCTAAATGCAACAAAAGATTATCCCAAGCAAATGAAAAATTTAAAAAGTAGTAGTCTGATCTGTTTTCATCTTGCCATTTCAAGAAACATCACTGACCGCTTTTGCTGAATCCAAAATATTGGTGTCAAGTATGTAACATAAATATCACCCCAAATATTACTGAATATTATAAGCAAGATTTCTCATTAACCAGAAAAAAACCTTTACCTAAAAAGCAGGCTCAAGTTTCTAAGTGGCAAGAACAGATGTCTTGCATAAAGTTTACAAAGCCTTAGAAACAAGCCACTTGAAAACAAGAAAATATGTAAGAACATAATTACTGTTAGGTAGCCATCATAATAAATGCTTTATTCTTATCAAGGACAAAGAATTCTCATAGCAATATGTTAGCTCAAGAACACAAGTCCTGCATTTAACCAGATGATTCATCAGAAGGTCAGTCAGTCTGCAGAAAAAAGCAAGTCCATCTAGAAAGGAAAGATGATGCCCAAGAGAGTTCAGTAGATAAGTTACATTTTCTCCCCTTTAAAAAAATCTTAGCTCTGACCTACAGTCCAGTGTTCTTCTGTGCAACCCCCACACTTTCCTCAGTTCAGAAGTTTCCCACAATTAATCCTTCCAAATAGATACTTATATCAACTGGGACAAAAAAGTTAGCCTTCAATTTTTTTCCTTTTTAATCACATTTATGACTTGGACAGCAAATCCTACAATACAAGACAATCTTACAACTTGCTAGTTTGCATAGAAAATATGCAATCAATCAGAAGCAGCATATTGTTATTCTGGTTCATTAACTTCACGAGACATTCTTACAGGAATTCACTGCAATCCATGCCACAAAATCCAATACCAATTCACACTTAAAAATACAAGATTTGGTTTCCACTGGGATTGCAAGGGGATTTATAAATGCTCTTTCCTTTTGATAATCAGGCCCATATCTGACTATGTAGGGTGAATAAACCTATTTAGAAGTTGAGAATTTAGTTGAGTCACTACAGGAACCAAATGGATGGAAACTGCTTCTAACGGAAGCAATATTACCCTATAATCACTGAAGGACACACCAAAATAGATTTGATGATCCAGCATACTTTAAGCTTTTCTCACACAGGAGGAAAATGCACAAAAAGAAGAGCAAAAGTTTCAAGCTTTTCAGGAAAATAAATTTTAAAGTCCAGCAAACAAACTTCAGTTATTATCACTTGCAAAGTTTAAATTTCATCACAAAGGGAGCTGCATGTCACAAAAGCCATGTGATTTACCAGTGACATTCAGCAAGGGGTATTAATTAAACGGTATCTGGATTTTTCCATTTATTTACCCTTCTCAGCAGGTAAGACTGAATCAAACTTAAAAAACAAAACAAAACAAAACAACACCAAAAAACACAAAACACCTGTCTCCAAAAGAAATTTTTGGACAAACGTCCCCACGGTCATTCAGCACTTGCAGAAGCCAGCGCTGCACCCCTACCCAACTCCTTCGGTAGGACTAAGGGGTCCGGCCCTTGCCTAGCGCAGCCGGCGGACTCCTCCTGTTAACCTTAGACACAAAACCCTCAGGTAAAGCCCAGAATGCCCAATATTTAAGCCCCGCAGAGGGCAGTTTACAGCCGGCTGAGCGCACACGCCCTCGCCGCCGCCGCCTCCGGGCCCACCCCGCGGCTCCCACCCCGGCCCCCGCTGCCGCCCTTCCCCAGCCCCTCTCACCAGGTGTAGGGCCATGGGCAGCGTCAGCAGGAACAGCCACAGATAGAGGTGGCAGCTGTTGGTGAAGGCGCCCTGCTCCGGGTCGTGGTACCAGCCCCCGGTCAGCGCCGCCCACACGCCCTGCCCCACCAGCCGCGCCGCCGGCGACACCATGGCCGCCCCCCGCCGCCGCCACCGCCGCCCCTCAGCCGCCCGCCGCCGCCGCCGCCATGCCGGGCGCCCGCGGATTCTCCCATGGTGCCCCGCGACGCCGAGCATCCCGCCCGCCCCACCCCGGGCGCCGCCGCCGCCGGGAGAGCGCCGTCACGGGCCGCCCCCCGCCGGGCACCGCTCTGCCCCGCCGCGGGGCCGGGCCCGCCGCCCCGCCGGGGTCCGCGCACGGCTGCCGGCAGCGGCGGCAGCGCTCGCAGGCCGCGGGGCGGAGCGGGGCCGGGCCGAGCCGCGGCGGAGCGGGGGCGGTTCTGGCGCGGGGGTGTCCGTCACGGCCGCGTCCCGCCCCGGGCACCGCGAGGAGCGGTCACAGGTGCAAAAAGAGCGCGGCACAGGGGCAGCCCCGGCGGCCGCCAGCTGGGCTGCGCGCCTCGCCGGCCACTCCCCCACCGCCGGGTTCTCGCTGATCCTTCCCGATACATCACGAGTTTCCGATCTGCGAGCTCTGCCCAACTTTCGTGTCACCCGTTTTGCGTTGACTTGAGATGTGTTTTGGGCGGGATGGAGGAAAATTCCTCAAAACCCCCCCCAAAAAAAACACATTCGGATTCTTTCAATAATGGGTTTAGGGAAAAGCCCAGTCTGCCTTCGTTGGAGGGTTTCATGCAGCGGACCTCAAACTAGCGGAGTGAGGAGGTAGGGGGCGGCTGGAGGAAGCGTAGGCGAAGTGGGTGAGAGGGGGCCTGAAAAGGTGATGAAGCTGAGTGGAAGCTTTGAGCAGGATAAACTAAAGTCGGTGAAGAATGAGGCATAATGATACCAGGTATATTCTTAGGGGACACCTCCAAAGGAAGGGGTACAAGGGTGGGTTGTGAACACCAGGGCTGACCTCACGCTATGCTCACCACCTCCCGTCCATGACCATCAGAAAATAATGGTGAAATTCAATTTTAAGCGTCTCACCGGTCCCTTCTAGGGACTATTCCACATGTGTAGACCTTTATTGGAGTCAATTTTGTGAAGGATGCATGTATGTAATGGATACATCTCGCATACATCACCAAATTTACCCTATTTCAATTGTTCCTGACCATGGCTACAGTTTCATAGACCAAACATGCCATTCTGCTGTGTTTTGTGTGGATTTTTGGGGTTTTTTTTGACAAAGGTAAGAGACCACAGATGCTATTATAGTAATTGTGAGCTCATGAACCACATACCTCAGCCTTCTTCCTGATGTGGCCATGCTGGATGCTAGTTTTGGCTTGATGGGAGGGATGATACAGCACAATGAACAAGCAGTTGGGAGCAGGGGAGGAATGGCATCATCTCCCTCAGCAGCACTCCCACCATTATATGCCTGAGGCTCTACAGCCTTGGGGCTTGAATACTTGCTCAGTGTGACCTCAGGAAGTTTCCTGAGCTGAATGAAGGAGGCACAGTCTTGGCCATGCCTCATGTGCTACTCCTGTAATCACATCTTGCCCAAACTTCTGCCCTGTTGAGTGGTATTTTTTTATCCTTTGCAGGTTCTTTTCAAAGATGTCAAAGTTTATTAAACCAATTGTAATGATTGAATCAAGTGCAATATGCAGCTAATAGCAATGTTTTGATGTATGATAACTAAAAAGTAGTTTCAGAAACTACTTAAGTCATTTTCCCACAGGCAGGCAAGCAAATAATTTTGTTTACATGCATAGCTCCAAAATAGAAAGGTGGGTCAACTAGGGCGCAAATAGAAAGCTTCTTCAAAACCTCCTCTATTCTGTTTTTTGAGACATCTAACTTATGTAGGTTACAATGTGGAAGGCCTAGATTGTAATTGATATTAGGTTGACTTGTTGGTTTTGGCTGGGATAGCATCAATTTTCTTCTTGGTAGCTGGTACACTGCCACGTGTTGGATTCCATATGAGAATACTGATGATAAAACAGTGATATATTGGTTGTTGCTATGTCATGTCTTTCTTAAATCTAGGAACTTTTTGTGTCTCATGTCCTGTCAGCGAGGTGGTACAAAAAAGAAAAACTGGGAGGGGCAGGTGACTGAAACTGCCCAAAGGGTTATTCTAGGCCATATGACAATATTGGCCAGTATATAAAGTTGGGGGAAGAAGGAGGAAGAGGCAACACTTGGAGTGATAGTGTTTGTCTTCCCAAGTAACTATTACACGTGATGGGGCCCTGCTCTCCTGGAGATGGCTGAACACCTGCCTGCCCATGGAAAGTGGTGAATTAAGTCCTTGTTTTGCTTTGCTCATGAGCATGGCTTTCCTTTCCCTATTAAACTGTCTTATCTCAACCCACAATTTTTCTCATTTTTCCTCTTCTGATTCTTTCCTGAATTCTGCTATTGGGGGAGTGAGTGAGTGCCTGCGTGGGGCTTGGCTGCTGACTGGAGTTAAACCATGACACATGTCCACACATCACTTGAATCTTTGAACTCTTCCTCATCTTTGGATAATGCTGACACCAAGTATTTTTTGGGTATAACAATACTTGCAGTTATGAAGGGTTCCTGTAATTTCCAGGTCAGGATATGTGTTCTGGACACAACGTAGAAGCACAGTATTGTAGCTACGGTTACAGGAGTGCCAAAGATGAAAAAAGGGACCCCTTTTCTCAACAGAGAGATGCCAGTGAGGGTCTGAGCCGCCTGTACGGCGCTCTTTTAACCGGTAACTCCACTAGGTGGTGCCGTCAGGAAAGTTAAGGACACTTTACACTGTTTTGGGTTATAATATTTCCATTATTGGAACTCCTAGGAACAGCAACTATACACCAAGATCCTGGAATGCTGGGTGCTGAAGAAACACTGCACAAAGTCTAACCCGAGTGCAGTTATTGCTAGTGTACAGTGGCACTTCAGAAAGCAAATTCTGGAATAATAGCTCTACATAAATATTTAAACATTTCACTGCACTGCAACCAATACCTTGTCTGACCCAAAACATTCCACACTTAATTAGTTCCTGCAGATTCTTTTAGATAAAAAAGTACAAGGTGGAATTTGTGTGGCAGGACGCTTGTATTACAACATACTTTATGGCTTTTATAATAAGGCAAATATGCAGATAAGGGAAAGGCTTGTAATTACCTCTCTGAATAGCTGCAAGGCAATGTTATATTAAAGGAAATGGGAGAAGACTTGATAGACATGCTGGTTCTGCATTCTTTCTTTTTTTGTTAATGTGGTTCAGTAAGTCACCTTAGCATAATTGTATTTTTTTTGTGTGGTGTATAACTATAAATACAGAGGGATAAACAAGAATTTATGATTTTTGAATACTGTAATTTTTTTTAATTACTGTCTTTATGTTCAAACCCTCCTTCTGTGGTATCCAGCTGCAAATTTTGTGTTTATGTAGAGATGTACAGTGCTATGAATGTAGGTTTTTCTACAAAATTGAGTGTTCATTGCATCAGGTCATTCAACACAGCAGTGCAGTTTTACACCTTTCCCAAGCTTTTGCTGTCCTCCTCAGGGCCTCTGCTGAGGAGGCCACATCCATAACCACAGGTCCCACAGCACAGTGATTGGCTCCTGGCATGAAAACTCATTTCCTTCCACTTTGAACCACTGTCTCACACCACGCTGGCAAGATGGGAGGGCGTCCCCAGCCCACGCACTTCCCTCCAACTTCCAAGGAAAGGACAACTGTAGTTTAGAAAGTGATACAATTTTTCCACTTAAAACCAGGAGAATCTTCACCCAGAAATAGCACATACACAGCATTTGCTATTTTCAGGCAACCTCTTAATTGAAAGGATTGTGAGATCACATCACACAGGGCTGGGACTCTATCAGCCCGTGCATGTTCAGGGTGGTGAGTAGGGGAGAGTTGCAGTGGGTTCAGAGGAGGGCAACAAGGATAATTAAGGGCCTAGAGCATCTCTCTCAAGGACAGGTGGAGGGAGCTGGCCTGTTCAGCCTTGAGCAGAGATGACTGAGAAGGGACCTCATCAATGTCTACCAGTGTCTAAAGGGAGGGTGCCAACAGGATGGAGCCAGGCTCTTCTCAGTGAGGCTGAGCAATAGGACAAGAGGCAACGGGCAGAAACTGATGCACGGGAAATTCCACCTGAATATGAGGAAGAACTTCTTTACTGTTAGAGTGACTGAGCACTGGAACAGATTGTCTGGAGAGGTTGTGGAGTCTCCTTCACTGGAGATGTTGGAGAACCACCTGGCCTCAATCCTGTGCCATGTACTCTGGGATGGCCCTGCTTGAGCAGGGAGCTTGGAACAGATGACCCCCCGTGGTCCCTTCCAACCTGACCCATTCTGTGAGAGCCCACGAGCGGCGGGGGCAGGTGGCAGAGCAAGCACGAACGAGGAAGTTCGGTTTCTTCGGAACGCTCTTGGGGTTTGTTCCAAAGGAGCCCCAAAACCGCACAGGGAAGGCGAGGGGAAGCTGCGGCGGAGGCACCCGCCCCGAGCCCGGTCTGCAGCCGCTGAGGGACAGAGGGGGAGTCACAGCCCCTCCGCCTCGCCCCCGCTCCGCGGGACCGCGCCCTCGCCACGTGACAGCGGGCGGCCAATGGGCGGGCCCGGGCGGGCGGGCGCGGGGCACCGGCGCTGCCCTCCCCGCCTTTCCGCGCGCGCCTGCGCTCTCCCCGCCGGAGCCCCGCGGCGGCGGCGGTGACCGGCAGCCCCGCCCCTGCCCGCGCCCCGCCCTCCCCTCCCGCGGCTCCCGCTCCGCGGCGGCGGCGGCGGCAGGTGAGGATGCGGCTGGGCGGGCGCTCCCGCGTCGGCGGCGCTGCTGCTGGTGGCCGCCGGGGCTGAGCTCGCTGCCATGGCTCTGCCGGACGCCGGGGCGGCGGCGGCGGCCGCCGGTGGTAGTGGGGGTCCGTGCCCGCTGTGGACGGCGCTGTACGACTACGAGGCGAGCGGCGAGGACGAGCTGAGCCTGCGGCGAGGGGACGTGGTGGAGGTGCTGTCGCAGGACGCGGCGGTGTCCGGCGACGACGGCTGGTGGGCGGGGAAGATCCGCCACCGCCTCGGCATCTTCCCGGCCAACTACGTGACCCGCCAGCCCCGCGGGGGAGCGGCGGCGGGGGGCGGCGGGCGGGGGGACCCCGCGGGGACCCTAACGGAGATCGACTTCCAGCACCTGGAGCTGCAGGAGATCATCGGCGTGGGCGGCTTCGGGAAGGTGTACCGGGCCACCTGGCGGGGCCGCGAGGTGGCCGTGAAGGCGGCACGGCAGGACCCCGACGAGGACATCACGGCCACGGCGGAGAGCGTGCGGCAGGAGGCCAAGCTCTTCTCCATGCTGCGGCACCCCAACATCATCGCCCTGCACGGGGTCTGTCTGCGGGAGCCAAACCTCTGCCTCGTCATGGAGTTCGCCCGCGGCGGATCCCTCAACAGGGCCCTGGCCGCCGCCCCCGGGGCCGCGGCCGCCCGCGGGGGCCGCCGCATCCCCCCGCACATCTTGGTGAACTGGGCGGTGCAGATCGCCCGCGGCATGCTCTACCTGCACGACGAGGCCATCGTCCCCATCCTGCACCGGGACCTCAAGTCGAGCAACAGTGAGTGTCGGGCCGGGCGGTGGGGGGAGGTGCCGAGGGACCTTCGGACCGCGACGGCGAGGGGATGTCCCCGCCTGCGGCCGCGGGGCCGGGGGTGTCCCGGCGCGGCGGCGCTGGCCGCGGCGCGGGGGCGGGTGGCCGGGCCTGGACGGGCTCCGTCCGAGAGCCCTATTCCACCGGGGGATGGGTGTCGCAACTTGGGCACCCCGTGCCAGAAGCTTGGGCAAGCGGCAGGTCGGTTTGCCGGGCTGTGAGCTGGCTGTGAACTCGTGGAAAGGTCGGGAGGAACCGGGGGTACCTTCAGCGCACGCAAACTCCTGCCCCCTTAGAGCGGGATAAAATCCTGTGCGCAGCCACAATTGGCGAATCTACAAGGCTGTTTTAACTCTGATGCGTTGTGTGGTCCTGCCTTTTAAAACTTACCCAAGGAACCAAGCGCCTTGTAAAGAAAAGATTTAATAAGGGTATCACTTCTGTTTCACTGCCGAACAGTCATGTGTTTTTGTTTTTCACTGCATGCATTTAACATTGTTAAAATTTACCCAGTTAGCCAACATTGAGGTGGAAAAAACAAGTACCTTAATACCAGTAGATACTGTTCAGATGCCAGATTTGCTTTCATCCCTTGGCTGCACCTGCAAGGAATGAGGGAGTTGCTCAGTTTGTGCTTAATGGCTCCTTGGTCCATCTGACAGTACAGAAGCATCTGAGTTTTTGGCCGCTGTGCATTTGGAAAGCTGGCTTACTAGAATATGGTGTTTATAGATTGCCGTTGTAGTTGTGTGTAGAAATGATGACCTGAAAGTTGAAATCTCTGTGTTTCCCTAAATCTCAACTCTTTCATTTTTGTTCTGAGCGTTCCAAAGGTGCAGCAATGTGTTAGACTATTGTTTTTTCCAGCTAGGAGTCCTTAAGTAGTCCAGTAGAAATAAAAAAGCTTCGTTCAAGTTTGAAGCACTTTGTTTAAGAGGCTGTGTGTCTCGAAGGTCACCATGCATGGGCTGTTAAGACAAGGCTCAGTCATGGGACTGACTGTTCTGAGAATACTCTCACTATTTGTTAGATAAAGAAAGAACCTAGCTCAGCTGTGTTTGTGATTCTGTTTGTAGCACAGACGGTGAACTCTTGTCCATTTAGCGTCATGGCCAACACCTTTATTTCTAGCAAGTGGTCTGTAGCCCAGCTTGTGCCCTTTTAATTTGCTGCTGTGTTCAGAATGAGTATTCTTGAGTATTTATTTAGTGGCTCTCCTTAGACAGTGGGCTGCTGCATGCTAGCAGCATGTTAAGTGACAGTGACAAAGTTCGTGTCTGAAATAGATTCATAACCCTGTGGTTTAGCATAATACTGGGAGCTGAGTTGGGTACTGCTGAGAATTGATTACCATTATCATCTCTTCATACAGTGGTAATGACAGAGCATTTAAAAATATATTTTTGATTATAACCTCAGTCTGTGTGCCTATTCACTTCTTCCATTATTAACTCCAGTTGCAGATGCACTTAACTTGAGCTAGTAGATCTCTCATCTGTATTTCTTAATCTTAGCAAGATAACTTCAAACAGACTTCTTAGTTTGAAGAAGTATTGAATATGCTAAATAGAATTATTTCTCTTGACCATCCACCTAAATGATAGAGTTAGAAGACAATGGTGCACTGGTGGTACCATATACTGTTTAACAGCATGAATATAAAATGACTGCAAGTCATGGCAGTATCCCCCGTTCTGGAAACTCATCCATTCATCGAAATTTCCCTTCATTCTTGTTCTGTAATCTTTTGCAGTCTTGCACAGTGAGAGTGGAATACTGCCAGGGTTGACTGAGCGATTTGCTTGACGTGGATAGTAGCAGTTCTGCAGTGGCTGCAACCTCTGGCAGGGGTCTGGCAGCACCCATTCCTCACCTGCTCGTCACTGCTTTCCAGGCACTGCTAGTGGTAGTGGTTCAGTGCTCACCCTTAAGCAGCTCTAGGTAGTATATGAATGTATCAGTTTTGTGCTAGCTTAGTTATTTTTGTTAAGAAGGATGTTTTTTCTTCCTCAACAATAAATTTTAAAAATGATTGCCCTTAATATGGTGTGGTGAGGCATGCTTCTCAAACTACTTCCCTAGCAAGCAGTCAGGGACTAATTTTTCCAGCCAGGGAAAGGGAGCCCCTTCTACCAGTGTATTTGATCCAGAAAAGGTATGTGTCTGGGCTTGTGGTTGGCAGGCAATAGCAAGCATCTCAAAGGCAAGCATGTTACTTCTCTCAGTACAGTTTTATAGAGTTGGGATCTCTATAGCATATCTAGTGTGGTTTCACTGAAACCAAATTGACAGGACTGAAGAGAAAGTGCCACAAACAGAAGGGCTATGAGAACAGCCAGTTTTTATTAACAGCAGTGACTATCTAGGTTTGAATGCTCTTGTTTGATTTGGCTGATTTTGGGAGGTCGGAAAAGTTCTGTGTTTCTATCAGAGTAAGGGAAATTAATAGGTAAACAAATGTTTTCCATATTGGAAAGGAAAACTAACAAACTTGGTTTTGAAAGCTGAACAGGGAAGTAAAGTGTAACTCATGAGTTTTATTAACAGCAGAGGGAGTTTCTTCAATTCTGGAATCCAAGTAAAATAGATTTAAATTTTCAGGCTTTTCAGAAGCAGACAAAACAAAAGTGTAAAGAACTCTTAGCTTTAGATGTGTGTGATTAAATGAAACATAGTAACCATGGTCTCTTAATGTTGCTTTACAAGTTTAATAAAGCTGTTGCTTTATAAAACATTGTGTGGCTGAAGTAGTGAGAAGTTTCACTGACAAAGATCATGGCCTATTTTGAGAATAACTTCTCATAAGCAGTTCTTACATTTCTCAATATGCTTTATAGATTAAGGGCATAATCTAAAATTAAAGATTAAGATGCGAGCTTTACCTAATCTAAAATCTAAATAAAAATAATGGAAGAATTTTTTTTTCAAGCCATCATTGTTAGTCAATGAATTCTGAATTAATTGATGCTTTAACTGAAAAAATGTCTCTAAAATTGTGAAAATACTCAAATGTTTCTAACTCTGTCTTCTGGGTAGGAATTTATTCTTGATTAAGCATGCCAACTGGTTATAAAAAAGTTAGGTTTTACTGGAAATAAAAGACAGGAATTCATCTACAAGACTAGATACTAATAGTTATTTTTGTCTTTTTACCACATCTCAGCTGTTTTTCTGACTCTTTGGAAGGGCATCTTTTTTTCTCTGAGGGGATAAAATTTCTTTCTTCTGAGCAAGGACACCCCATTAGTCTCAATACCTGTGGTTGTGTAAGGGCTCAGCATAGCCTCCCCTGATTATTCTATCCTGAAGAAAGCTAGTAATATGTTCAGGTAGGGTATGTCACATTTTCACTTTCTGAAGTGAAGGGTGGAGAAAATTGAGGTTTGGGATTCTGGGGTTAATTTCAGACTGGGCTACTTCTGCCTTTAAAAAAATGCACTTTATCTCTAGTGAAGCAGCCTTGTGTACTTGTAGGGAGCATTGCAATAAGTTCAAAATATCTTGCTTATGGCATAGACCTATCCATGATTACAAAGTTGATTATGTGTAGATTAAGTGTACTAAACACAGTACTGATAAAGTGCTCTGTGCTCGCTTGTCATAGATGGATATGCCAGCAGGGTTCAGTTTGCTGTGGTTTTTACCAGCTCCTCCAACAATCCAGGCTCCTTTGCAGCCCTCAGCTCTGTGAAGGCCATTGAGTTTATATTGCTTTTTGAAATTGTCAAGGTTAGCTTGAGTTTCAAGGGTTGTTGAATAAGTCCATGGAAGTGACAGTTCTAATGAGAACTACTTAGAATTTGAAGGAATCAAACATACAAGATGGCAACCCACTGTAATGTCATGTTCTTCAAACTAGTATAATGAGTAGCAGATAGAGAATAGAAACTATTTGATTTTAAAACCTTAAAAGAATATGTGATGTGTTTTGACAGAACTGTTGACTCAGTAGCTTTTGTTGAGGCAAAGTGTCCTGGAGTTTGAAAAAAGTAAGAACAAATTATCTCTGGTTCTTTGCTTTTACAGGTTATTTGTAGCAGAATTGCTCAAATTATGCTACTAAATACCTTCTAAAATAAGATGGAGATGTTTTCCAGAATTCATAAAAACTTTTCTCTCAAACTTCTCTGTATAGCAACTTTAGGCTAGCTGTTCAGGGAGAGGAAGAGTAAGAAACTAGAGTTAAACCTATCTGCCATTTTCTGAATTGATTTTATGTTTTCTGAAATCACTAGGGTGCATAATTTTTCCCTTTACTGTTTTGAAGAGGTTAAGACTTTTTCACATCACAAATGCAGCTGTTATTAAATGTTTGAAATGCAGAATCTTGTACAGTTACCAAGAGAATTCAAAATTACATTCTTACAGTATTACTATTGTCTTCGGTAGTTTTGGGAGAGAAGAGAAATGAATTTTCAGTAGATTTGAGCTTCAATGTAACTTCCTTTGAAAATACAGTTCCAAGATGCCCACTGATGACAGTGAAACTTGGAATTTTTTCTGTCAGTAGCACTGTGCCAATTACTGCTCACCTACTGTGGTGTACCAAAACTAAAAAACCTGATGTGTTCTGCATCTCAGTCTCCTCCTCCTGACACTCCCACTTGTAGAACTTACAGTCCCATATTAGCTTCCACATCTCCAGTGTCCCTGATGGGCTAAGCCTGACTGTCCCAATGTGCCTATCTCCAGTGCTGGGTGACTTGGGCACCTCCTGTAGCATGCTGCATATGCTGTAATTGGTTTGACATTGCTTGTACTGCCTGGCTAGCTGCTAAGCTGCTGGTGGCTGGTGTCTCTGAGGTCTGAAGGGGAGTGGATATTTTTCCTGGCAGAACTAACTGCAGTTCCTCTGCCGGAAGGCAACCGATTTTCATAAAATCCATAGGAACCACGTCTTTGAGAGTGTGGCATCACTTTGATAACTGTCAATCGGGTAGAATAGTGAGCCAGAAGTTATTTAGCATTTTAAAATCTGTAGGCTGTAGTTTTCCATGCTGTCTTTGTATAGGAAGTGAAGGTACTTAAATGCTTTACATTGTTCTTCATTACTTAAAATCACATAAAGTTAGAAATTATGCCAGGTGTACCATGTTCCTATCCCATCTCTGAGAGACGGAGCCCTGCCTTGTGCTTTGCTGTAAAAATAATTTTGCTTCATTGCAGCATTAAGAACTGGTCATACGTTCTGAAGCATCTGGAAGCATATATGCAGGAAGGAGCACTGGTTTTTATAACCTTTTTAACTAAGTATTCTTAAAAAAAAAAACCCACAGAAAACCAAAATCAAACCATCTCCATGCAAATACCAGTAGGATTGCAAAATTTCTTTCATTTGGGAAGCAACATGAGTTTTGAAGGTTGTGGTTTACTTAAAGTTAGCATGCCACTGAATTCCAGGAAGTTTTTCTTTTGAATGTCCTTATGTCACATGAAAGAGTTCTGTGTTTCATGAAACATTGCTCCCAGTAATTTTTTTTTTTTTTCATTATTTCATGTGTGCTCAGACTATGTAGGCAGGGATTCTATTTTTTGAGAGGCCCTGAAGGTTAGCTGGATTCTGTGGGAGCATCAAATGCTTAGCAGCCTTGAGCTAGAGTATTATTTTTTCCAGTTCATTAAAGTCAGTGCTATTTGTTATACCTGTTTTAATATTCACTTGATATATATGCTTGTTGCATATGAGTATGTTGTGTTGTTTGTGTCCAGAAAGATGCTGGAATTCAAGAGAGAACAATTTTGAGTAATTGGTTGCTCCGACTGTCTCGATCCACCATAGAAATAACTAAAGTGTTAATAATTATAGTGTTAAACTGTTGTAGAGGCCTAATTTCCAGTTGAAGGATGTGTTTCAGCATTTAAAAATAACATTCAGGAACATTATGATTTTAGTACAATATCCAGCAAATGAAATTTTGTGAACTACAGCTCTATAACACAATATTTGTACAGTCTAAGCTTTCAGAGGAGGAATAATATCCAGCAGTTATTTTCTTTGTAGATGAAGACTTAACTGTAGTAGCCATTTATTTCACCTCAATTACTGTCTTCTAAATTTGCTTCTGTTTGATGTTTTTCTGTGTTTCAAGTCTGGACATTAACAGGTGAGAAAGATTACTCATTAATTTAGAACAAAGTCCCTCAAACTTAACAAGGCTGAAGTATATTTACATGTAGTGCTTTATGCTGAAAACAAGACTGTAGGCTGAAACACTAGCTATATGTAATTTGATTAATTAAAACCTCATGAACTTTTAATACCCTTATTTATAACTCATTTTTAATTCAGACTTTAATTTTAATGTTTTCCCAACTACGTCCATCTGACAGCTGTAGAGAGTTGTTTTTATTTGGTGTTGAGACTGCATCTCTAACAGGTTGGATTATTTAGTCCAGAGTAATATTACTTTGATCTAACTTGGTTTTTCATGTCTTCTGCTCTCTGTCTTTGTTTTGTCATTGTAAAACACCAAGTGATCTGGTTTCTAACTTTTGGAAGATTGGTTTGTGGGTGGTTTGTGTGTTTGTTTTTTTTTTTTTTGTTTGTTTTTGGGTTTGGTTTTTTTTTTGTTGTTGTTGTTTATTTGGGTTGTGGGGTTTTTTTGTTTGTTTGGGGGTTTTTTTGGTTGTTTTTTTTTTTTTTAATCTGCTTTGGTATACTTATTCCTAGCAGGTTTCTTCAGGACTTTCATTTGCACCAGGGTTTCTGGTGACCTCTTCATGGAGAATGTGGAGAGTCACATTCTAGTCTGTATGTTGTGTTTGTTGTGTCACTGTTTTTAATGATAAAGAGTTCTGTTTTGGGGTAGCATTATAAATTTAAGTGTAGGACTTTGGATAAGAGTGTTTTTAATATTTGTGTCTTAAAGAAGACTTCAAGCATTATTTGGGTCAATTTTTTTTTTAATAGCTAGTGCCCTAAAGATATGTTCATATATCTCTGAAAATTATACTGAGCAAGCAACCCATTTCCACAAAGGTCAATGAAAAACCAGACAGCTAAACACCTCCCATTAGCTGTTAAAATATTTATACAATTTTGTTAATTCCCCTAAACAGTGAAAAATAAGTTTAACTGCTGACCATAACACTTGTTAAATGAGGTATTGTACTTAAATAAACAGACTGCAAAGTGTGGTTGGGATTTAACCATTGGTGTTGTTATCCAAGCATTAGAAGAAATTGAGATATCAATTGAGTTGTCAGTTACAGATAATTCCTCCATCCTCATTGGAGCTGCAGGGACAGGACATGTCTTTGGACCTTCTTAGCAAATATTAAAAGTTCCATGAAAATGTTCTGCAACCTCAAAAGAATAGAGAAGTAACACATCACTGAACTGTATTTGGATATTGAATGCTGCTTTGTGGTTTCTTTGACCTTAGAAGAGAATGGCTTTTTGTTTGCAATCTGTAAGTTTTCTTACCACTGAGTATGAACTTTCTCCTAAACTTGCTTCAGTGTTTCAAGTTCTGAAACAGGCTGACCTTGTACGATAAACATTTGCAAGGAGCGGTTGCAGCCTAGGGTAATTTCTGTAATTTCTGACCTTGAAATTTATTTCTAATTATTTATTAAAATTTAAGGCATTGAAATTTGTTTCGATGATTTTCAGTAATAATTCTTCTAAAAATGCAGATATTTTTCTTTTTATTTTTAACCTTGGGTTTTTTTTTGTTTATTAGAAGCAAAATTATGGCATTTAAGTAAATATAAAAACATATTATATTCAGACACAAACAGATAAATACCAAATTACTTGGCTGTCTATATTCACAGTACAAAAATAACAACTAGTGTAATGTACATTCCTGGATTGACAGCTTTAAACTACATTTCATCATTTTTACCTTGCTTGACCATGTTACTAATAGCCTACCCCAGTCCAGTCACTGCAAATAAGTGGATGTTGAAATTTTAAGCCTCTTACTGCATGTTAAATTCATGGTTTAAATATGGCAAGTTGGAAAAATTGCATATTTGTATAATGTCACGACAGAAGTATTCTTCCTTCTTGGAACTTCTTGCCAGCTTTAACTTTTTTTATGTAGGATAGGGGTCATAGCTCCAGTTAAATCAGTCCTAGACATGCCAATGTTGGCTACATAATCATTCTTTGTTCTCTTCATAGTGACTAAAATCTGTGTTTTGGCAGGTGTACTATTAACTCAGAGCTGATAAGTCGGCCCTCCCTCTCAGAAATGTAGGAGTAAATGCTTCATTGCTGTGGTTTATTATGGGACAAGTTAACCCTTGGAACTGTTTATATTTAGTTCTAAATGTTCAGCCAGTTTTGTGATTTTCTTTTCTATTAGGATTAGATGCCACTGTTCTGCCTGAAGTCAATTGCTTTTATTTCCTCCTGTATTATGTAGAAAGGAAAAATATTGTACTTTTTAACTTGTTGCTTAGTGTTACACTATTGAGACAATCAGCCTTCCCTTTCATTTCTCTTCTCAAGAACACAGCACTGTCAAATTTGCAGAGTTCTCATTTCAAAATAAATGTTCTCACTTTGCTGTTCTTGAAAATGCACAGTCCTGAGAGGGTAATGAAGAAAACTGCAAGGATGGAATGCAGGAATTCTACCCCACAGAATCTATTTTGATGGGATTTTTTTTCCTCCCAAGTTTTTTATTAAAAAAAAAAAAAAAAGTAGACTCAAAAATTGTCTTTTTTTTTTTTCCTGCTTTGTTTGGTAGGTAACATGTCATTTGGCTTTTTTTAATTTTTTGTTAAAACCAAGACTCTTTCAAATATTCTTTATAAAAGAAACTGACAACCTAAAAATTCTTAATAAAGTGTAATCTATTAAGATTCCTCATAGAAATTGTGTTAAGGGTTTCATGTTAACTGATGAGATTCTAACAGAACTCAAGGACTAAACCTGACTAGGTATCTACAACCAGAATTTGGATTCATAGCAGTTGGCATCTTCAAAGGGACCCAGGAGGTTTTTTTGTTTTTGGTTTATTTAATGGTTGGGTTCTTTCCAATAGTAGATTTCATCAAAGGGGATTTTATAATGGAAAAAAAAAAGCATAGCAAAGCTGGATCCTATATTTAAATCTCTGACTAAAACTAGATGTAAAAGGGTTGACCTGTTTCTATTGCTTGACTTCCCACTTGTTGCAACAGGTGCCACTTGGGTTCCTCGGGCAGCTATAGCTGCATGAGGAGGCTTCCCCACCCACCTCCAGGCAGCTTCTCCCCCTCCCACCTGTCAGCAGAATCTACACAACTCAGTCTCTGCCTGTGTGGTCAGTACATCAGGTTAAAACTTTGGAGAGACTCAGCAGGAAACTAGTCTAAGCTGGTTTATTTGCAGGCTTCATTTTCTGCTGAGATGGTTGAGTCTCCCAAGACTACCCAGCTGCTAGACTCAGTCTGGGGGCAAAAAGCTGTAGAGGGTAAGGGGCTATAAATGAAGAGGAGGTTAAGGTAAGTGTTTCAGTGGCAACAGACTCTTTTACTGTGTAGGTTGTGACATCAGACTGCACCTCTTTACTTAAGCTTTGCTAGTAAGTCACCTTTAAACATAGAATGTATTTTTAATTTTTTAGGTATGTATCTATGTATTTCTGTTAAACTTTATTTCATTTTGATGTGACCTTTTTTTTTTTATTAAATGTTCGAATTTCAACACATCAAATGCACCTGGAGACAGATTACAAAAACTAAAGCAACAAGGAAGTTTATAATTGCGGAGTGTAATGTGTTATGATCAGGAAAAGTATGCCAACTACTTCTGTGTACTCAGAGGCTGTGTATTCTTCTGATTAGCTTGAAATATCAAACTGCATCGAGTCATGTTCTATTGACTTCAGAAATATAACTATAAATCCAAGCCAAATTTGAATGAAATATTCATAGCTTCAAAACAAAATATTGAAAAGGTGATTTGACTAATGGTAGATAACTTAAATTGTTAGTTCTGAAGGAAGGTAACCTCAGTCAGCTCTTGCCCCTGGATGCCATTTGTGAGATTATAATCATCTGCATTGCCTGTTAAGTTCTGTATATTGTATGACATATATTGATGTGGGGAATGGCCAAGTCTTAAATTTGGGTTAGGCAGGAAATTAATATTTTCTTCAAGTTTCTCCTGGAGTAAACAGTACCTGATAGGTTATGTATTGTCAAAAACTTTTTTATGCAGTTTCAAATAAGTGAGGAAGTTCCTGGTAGATAGAACACAACTGAGTGTTTTGAGCTTTAAAGCTAAGTTTCAGTAGCGATTGATCTCCATGTAATTGTGAAATTACGGAGAAATTGCTTTAATGAGGTTGTTTTTTCTTAAATTTAGTTTTTAAATAGGAGAGTTAAATTCAATATTTTACTAAAGAGAACTTGAGAATGTTTGGTGTCCAGTCTGATTTTGATTTTTTGCTGATGTAGTATCCAAATCCTAAATTTTTCAGAATTTACTGCTGATCTAGTGTTTAAATTATGGTTGTTTGAATGTTTAATTATAAATGCTTGTTACCTCTAGTACTTCCTCTTACAACACAATAAAAATTTCTGTTTTGCATTACAGACCTATCTGAAGAGCAAGTGAAGCACAAATGGCATGCAGTAAAGTAACTTGCAGCATCTGTAGTCTGTGCCAATAACTTGTTAAAACTGCTTCTTTCTCTCAAGTTTCCATTTGCCAAAAGTTGCTTTAATAATAGTTATTAAATAAGTGAAGGGGAAGCAAAAAATGGTGATGCAAGGTGTGTTGGAGCTGTTGAAATCTCTTTTCCCTTTTCCTCTCTTTCCTTCTCCCTCCATTTTCTTCAGAAGGCAGGTAGCTCCTAGTTATTCTTATCCTTTGTGCTTTTCTTTTGCCACATATCCTACAGTGGGCTGTGCTTTTCTTATGAGGTTAGTGTGTATTTGTCAGTTCATGATGTCGAGGACTTCTTGTGTCAAGTCTTGTCTTGTTTTGGCTTTCCAACTGGGAACACTTTGTTCAGGATTTTTTTTTTTTTTTTCAGTATATGTTGGCTCCTTTGAGGTACATTTCTTGGGTTGTTGGTTGTTTTGGATTTTTTTTTTTAAGCTGGATATTTTTAGACAAATGCATTTAAGTACAAACTGTTCCTTTCAGTTAAGTGTGAAAATTAAGAACTGGTTGTATTCCTGCTGTTAAATTACATAGATAATAGAAGAGCACAGTATCCATAGACTAAAAAAGTCTCCTGTAAGTGTAATCAGTGTTTAAAGGATAAAATTCCCTTGGTGGTGGTGACCTCTGATCTTAATCTGGTGAGCCCATCACAATCTGACAGATAGTAGCTACAGAGATAGCAGAAACCATCCTGAGAGCCATGGGAGAAAAGGAGGGTATTTAAGAAGCAGTGATGCATAGGAAAAAGTATAATCTTTTGTATATACAGAAGAGTTTCTAATCAGTTAATGTTCTCAGTGAGATATTTAATTTGTGGTTTGCACTGTGATGCTTAATCTACAGTTTAAAATCTGGATATGGCTTCTATAAGCAATTGAAATTTTAATTTCCAATTACAATTGGAGCCAAATAACAGTTCCAAATTATGGAGGTGGGTCTCTTAATATGGACAAGGTATTGTGTTTCATTAACTGAATACATAACATTTAATAAGGTTTTTTTCTGCCTGTTAGTCTCCAGGTAAAGATGCAGGGTCACCCTGCTGGTTTTGTTGCATGTTGATTTAGTGAACTACCAGGAACCAGAATTGCTTGCAAACAGTTGGAGAGGGAACTGACTGAGTGCAGGGGGAACAGAGACAGTAGCAGCATTGTCTGGACAATCTCTATTTGCAAGTTGAGTTGTGCAGCATACCAACATTCTTCCCTTTATAGTGTTCTCGAAGAATGACTTTATCAGTGGTGGTAAATGTAGTGGATATATAGGCATTCTTACCTATAATCATAGTAACTTAAATAGCTGTGGTATTAAATAGCTTATATTTGCAAAGCTCATGATAGTCACCTGTTTAGCAAACTGTAGATAAAGTAGCAAGGAATGGTTGGTAGCAATTGACTATCTTGGGAAAATAAGGTTGCTTAATGTATTATTTTTAGTACTAACAAAATAGGTAATATGAAGGGGGGTATAATAGAAAGTACAAAGATGATAGGGGGGTTAGAATGGACTTCAATATTTCAGGATCTTTTTTTTTTTAAGTTTAAGTATTAGAAGGGAATTTGAATTCAGCACATTTGAACTACTGAAAAGGTGTTCAATCCTTTACTTTGGCTTCTCTCAGAATATCTTCTTAATTCTTAATTGTTCATGCAATAAAACTGACTTTAATTATATGAAGTCTTTGGATTTAAAAAAAAATTCAACTGAAATGTTGTCTTAAACGGGGGCTTTGGCTAGATAAGTTTGGAGAATTACCATCTATATGTACTTAGAAACAAAAATAAAACTAACACCGTAGGGAATAACCCACAATAAAAATGTAGCACTGAAGAGTTTAGTTCTAGGTATACATTTCCTAGATGTCCTGACTAAAATGTCTGTCCAGGCCTCCCTCAGGCTTGCTGTAAATGCTGTTCCCTTAATTATATGAATTTTAACAAAAAAGAGAGATGCTGAGGCAGGAATGTGAGTCTTTTATTTAGAATTATGCTTTAAACAAAGTGCTTGCAATTTAAATTAGTACTTCTACTTTTTCTCTAGGCTTTCAGCTTAGTCTTGAAAATAGCACTGGGGGTGTCATTCTGTACTTGAGTTTACCAGATGTGCACCCCCGGGAGTCTGATTTGTCTAAATGTGCTCTGTTCTATTATTTCTGGCTTATTGGTCTATATGTAGGCTCTTGCTTGATTTTTCCTTTTCCCCAATAAAATTTCAACCCAAGCTCAAAAGCACAGAGAATGCAGTTCTTGTTCAATTCTGGCCAGACTTGGTCTGCTACTTTATGTATATTTCGGCTTTTGCTCACATTAAAAGGAGCTTTATTACCAGTGTGGAGAGTTTGGAGATGGGACTGATGGGATGGGAATGGTACAGGAAAAGGAGTGGCAACTGGGAGCATTTGAGGAGGATTTTCCTGGGACCCATGCCTCCTTTTCAAGCACAATTTCTGTGCTTTTCTCAACTAAGAACACTTTGCATGGAAACAGTTGTGTGGCAGATGATTGTTGCTGGGTCTGCTCTAATTAGAGGAACACAGACTTAGGAAGTACTGGCAAGCTCCATGGCAAAGAGTTAGATTTTGGTTTCTAAAAGTATGCAAAACATCTTACCTGCATACTGTTACACCATGAAATATTTGCATTGTGCCATAAGATCAGTAGAAAAATATTCCAACTGTAACAATGATAGTGCAGAAAGCAAGAAAGATTAATGGCAATACTATTTCAGGGACCATTAGGTTTAACAGGAATGTGTGTTGGATCTTGAGACTTTTTTTTGAGGAGTGAACTCTGCTTTACACTGCAGAGGAGGTCTGAAATGGGGATGGGAGAAAAGAAGCAATAAAATTCCCTACCCTGCTAACTCCAGATCTAGAACTTGAGTTTAATCAGAAGTGTACCTGTAAGATCCGGACCAGCCAGAGTACCTAGGAAAATATTTTGTTTATAAGAGCACCAGTGCTGTAGGTCTGCATTCTATTGTTAATTATGGGTAACTTCTGTTCTCATAACTTCTCTGAACCTTTGTTTAGCCTAGCAAAAAGGACAAGCTCTTCCCATTTTTATTGATATAAAATACATTACTGGATCCTAACTATTCTATCTTCTATGTCTGCTTTATTTCCTGTTGTTTGACATGGACGTGCAGGTTTAGTCATTCAATATTTCATATGAGGTGTTACGCTTCGTAAAATTCTATTGATACCTCCCTGTTTCTACTCAACTAAGTCTTCTTTATTGTCTTGTAGAATTGAATGAGCTACTTGCACAGCTGCATGTAGCTTGCTGGTTTTCTGTTAGCCAGAATAGCCAGGCATTTCTTCTTCCTTCATCTCTTCTTTATAGCTATAGATTTTACGATTGATCTTATGAAAATCTGCATATTTTTTAGGATGATGGTCTATTCTTTCTTAGAGTGGGCACTACCTTCTGACTGTGCTTCCCAGGGAGCTGGTGGAGTCACCATCTCTGCAGATATTCCAGAAATGAATGGATGTGGTACTTAGTGCTAAGGTTTAGTTGACATGGTGCTGTTTGGTCAAAGGTTGGACCTGATGATCTTGGAGATGTTTTTCCAACCTTTATGATTCTAGAATATCTTATCTACCACTTTTAATACCAGTTTACTGCATAGCACTTTATTTTTCTCTCTGACTTACCTGGCTTTTATCTTTAATTTTTTTATTTATATTTCAAGAATTATTGAAAATAACATATCTTTGTTGCCCTGCTGTAAATATTTCTGGGCATGTGCTGTCTCATATATTCAAGGAGTGCCTGTTATTTGTCACCCAAGCCTTTGCTCTGTGATGTTAACAGATTTGCTTTCTCCTTGATCTCATTGCTGAAAGGTAGAGTCACAAGGAGAGATGTAATAACTCAGAATTTAGTTGAAAATGGTGTTGCAGGTAGAAATCATATGCAACCTTAGACTACTTGATCATTTTTTTATATCTGGCTGGAATGTTTTGGTAAGGATCCAAGATAGAGTTTTACATTTGGACCAAACTTAATCACCTTCAATTTTGAATCATTCAGAAACATTGTATGTGGTTTTGCTTATGTAAAAATAAATAAGGTGTTAGATAAATATCCTTATCCTATGTCTTACTTACTTGTTAATAAGTGAGCACATAGGATTTTCCTGCATTTCTGCATACCTAATCTAATCTATGGGTGTTGGTGGGTTTTGTTTTCAAGTAGTCTTTGCACATCTAAATATTTTGAAAAGGCTGTTCTTGCCAGGAGCAAAGCTAGAATGTAAGTATGAACTTGATTCTTCTTGGAAAATAAAAAGTCTGAAAAATATTGAAGTAAACCCAAAAGTGTTAAACTGACTAAAGTGTTAAACTTAACATTGCATGTATATTGGAGCCAGAAAAGATAATCTAAAGGTTTGTAAAAGAAACAAGGGGGATGCTGAGTAAACAGGGCAAACTGTGGTGGTTTTAAAATAGCTTCTCCCAGGTTAGCAGCCAGCAAGGGCCAGGAAGCTATGGAAGAGGCAGAAGGATGCTATAGTAAAGGTTGCTAGGCTACTCCAAGGTAAGCTGTTTTACAGAGTGCTACTCAGCTATGCTGAGCATTTTTACTGCCCAGCTGCTAAGTAATGTGTGTGAGGTATTGTTTGCCTGGCTACCAACCGGAAAGGGAAGTTTGAACTGCTAAGAAATGATGTCCCTTTGAAGGATGAAACTTGGTCACATGCCAGTTATTACCTTTTGCAAGACTGACTGTTTTTGGTTTCGGTCACATTGACTGACAAGGAATGTCAGGAATTCTGCTGAACATGTTTGAAATGGAACAGCAAACAATAGGTCTTTGATTCAAGTATAAAAGTATAAAGACTTGGATGAATTTAACCTGTTCTGGTGGTTCTTATTGGTAAGCTCTTGCTTTGTCTGTACCATTTTGGCCTTCATTTCTCTTGCTCTGTTAAGAAGCTTATTGAAAATGGAATGTGGGTTCTTTTCCTTTTATCTGGATTTGATGTAATTTTTGAAATATTTGTAAGAGTTAATCTCTACCAGTAAGAATTATTTCTTTCAATTGCAAGTGCTGGGTCATCTGTTTTTCTTCTGTAAGGGAGGGTAAGTCTTTGTCTGCTTTTTTGTTAATGGGTTTCCTGTACTGTGTTTTGCTCTACATACAGCTGGAAACTGCACATTTATGTTTCTTACATGTAATTTAATTTTTGGTCTTTGTCCCAGGAGAAAATTTCAATAGAAAGTTAGAACTGACAGTTGCTCTCAAACATTGACAGAGGAACTGAATATGGAATTTCAACTATGGTGTGTTAAAATGATTCCTTTCCATCTGTTGTCTCCCTCCTTGTGAGCTCTGACACAATTACCCAGTTCTCTTCTTGCAACACTGTTTCCTGAAGAGGTGCTACAACTCTGTCAATGATGTCTCGTTGAACAAGTCAGGCACTGTAGGATGCAACAGCATAAAAAGGATAACTTACTCTTTAACATTCCTGAAGGTGCAGTGTGTTTAACATAAAAGGGACTGGATCCAAGTCCAGTGGCCTGTTGCCAGCTGGGGACACCAAAGGCAAACTAATTTCCCTGGCACATAGTTTCCCAACTTTGTTCTGATTTGTGGTCCAGGGATTTCATGAAAATAAACTAAAAATAAACTTTTTAATTTAAATTCCCTATATTAAGTTCTGTGAATTTGTAGAGATGCTTTTTAAATCTATGTTAAATAATAATATTCACATACCATGCCAAGAATTCCAAAGTTCAGAATCTTGTTACAAAGTTCACCTATGTGTTATGTGAACGACTGGCACATGTTTGAATCTCATCTGCTAGTTTTACCCAATGGTGTCCATTTCTTGTAGTGAGAAACTTTGAACAGTTTTTACAGGTTTTTTTTTAGTTGTCTTCATTAACGAGGTATTGTTATATAGATTTTTGTTTGTAAATGTTTCTTTTCCTAGGGGAAGGCTAGGAAAAGGCTTCCTTCTATCAACCATTCCTTGTAGCTATGGTTATTTTGTTTCGAGTACCCTGCTTGTGTCCTTCCCCACACCTCTTTCAGTTGTTACATGCTTTTGAAGATGAGTAGGGGCCAGGATGGAGTGTGCTATTAAGAATGGATTTTATACGGTGACATAATGCTACTTTGTTTTATCAGTCTTTTATAAGAATTCTTTACATTTATTTTTGGTTTACTACTGCTGCTGTTTTTATTATTCCAGAATCTGGTTGCAAAGTGGATGATTTTCTGACAGTCTGTCATCATCTGGGATATTAGGATTCTGGGCTTTCCTAAATTATCTAATTTATTTTCCATCTCCAGTGTATTTCTTGTACTAATTTAACATATGCTCCTACAGTTGCATAAAAAGCTCATGACACTGTAGATATTTCTTGGTTCTAGAGCTTGGAATAACTTAAAATTATCAAAAAACATTTTCATGCAGATAAAAATTGCAATAATATTTTTGCAACACTAAAAGTATACAATTATCTGTGCAATACAAGTTGTATGTGAAATTAGTAACAGAAATGTATTTTTTTATTGCCATTGCATTAATTTACAAACTCTATCTTTTGCAGTTTTATTGCTAGAGAAGATGGAGCATGATGACATTTGTAATAAAACTCTGAAGATTACAGACTTTGGTCTGGCTAGAGAGTGGCACAGAACGACTAAAATGAGTGCAGCAGGAACTTATGCATGGATGGCTCCAGAAGTTATCAAGTCCTCCATGTTTTCTAAAGGAAGTGATATTTGGAGGTAAGAAGTTATTCTGCTGAAGACTATGTTCAGTGCAACTGTGTTGAGGGTTTGGACAGAATTTTTTTTTGGTGGTTTGCTAGGTTATTGCCTCTGCATATGGCTAGTTTAGCTCTTCTAAGAAACAAATGCATTTTAAAGTATCTACTTCAGTTGTTATACCTTTTTTTATCCATTACTTACAAACTAGGGGAGGAGGAGGGAAAATAAAGAATATTTTTTTAAAGCAAACCCTCATTAAGAGAAGCCATTAAAATATTTGTTGGTTAATATACCCAAGTGTTTCTCTGGAGTCTTAATGTAAATAACTTTGTGCTCTTGATACATAAATTTATGACTGATCTCATTTTGGTGGTTTTATTTTATATTTAATATTTGGAAACTCTCAGTCTGTTTAAAAATGGGACCAGTCAATTACTGCCTTATATGCCTGATAAATAATAGTAAGGTGCAAACTAGAACTTTGCCAAGTGTTAACTTGAATTAGTGCTGTTTTTAGGAGTCTGGAATGTGATTGTGTGTAAAAGTTAATGCTAGGTTAAAGCTTCTACATTTACAGAGATTTTGCTTCCAGTAGCTGGATTAAGGAGAGTGTATTCAGCACAAATTTGTTTTAACTTGCTCTCTAATTTTAAAGATGGGAAATGCCCTGTGTTAAATTTGTGAATTTCTCGTTTAAGATGTTATTGTGGATAATATAAATAATATGACTCTCACTACAGATGCTATTTTTGAGTGGTGTAGTGTGGGATAAATGTACTGTAGAAAGGTAATTTAAACTTTAGTTTTAATTTAGTTCTGTTTTGTGAGTGCAGAAAAGCAGTGATTGCACAATAGGCTCTAAAAGCTGCTGTGCCCCACCTTGAAAAGTCTGCATTTCATTTCTTTTTGATACATTTGCTCTGAAGGGTGCAAGATAGCTATTTGGGGAAGGAGAGGAGGACTTTAATCTGTTTTCTCCTGTTGCTTTATGCATGTTCTGTATTGTATAATTCTTAAATAGGGTTCTGTTTTGCTTAAATGCATGATATTCTACAGCATGAAGTAATACTTTTGGTATTCTTGTGATGATTCTGTATCTGCACTGCTGTTTTATGACACTCATTTGTCTTCTTGTCTCTAGAACCAATTTTATTTACGTTAGTCTCAGTTGATGCCCAGTTGGGAAGCATCTTTGGCCTCATTCTTTTTTTTTTCCATTCTTTCTTACTTTTTTCTTAAATTTTTTTTTCTTTTGCGGGATGGAGGTTGGGTGTAGGCGTTTCCCTAATCAGCTGTATTCCATGCTTAATTACAGGTCCTGTCCAGTCTTGTTGCTGTGATTTTAGGTATCTGAGGGGGTATGCTTTGATGCAATTATTTTATATTCTGCTGCAACATTAGTTTACATTTTTGGAACCTACAGTATTTCTCTTCTTCGCCTTCTCTTCTGCACGCCTCTCTTGTAAAAATGTAAGTATTTAGTTCAATGATGGAAGTCTAACAGGAGAGGTTTTTAAGTAGACAGGCTGTGTTTTGCAGTATAGTTTAGACCTTCTAGCTTCTAAACACTTTCTGCTCACTGCACCTTGATCTATTCTGTTGCTTATCTTTACTCTTTCTTTAAAAGAAAAGCAAATAAAGAATATCCTGGTTACAGGAGTGGTTTTTGTTTTAAAGAACCTTCAGTTTACCAATTTAAGTATATGGATCTCTGTAAGACAAAAACAGTATGTTTCAGCAAATTTCTAAACCTCAGTTACACATACTGAGTGCTGAGGCTCTGAATGAAATCTGCAAACCTCTGTCTAGGAAAAAAAAGAGCAATTGAGGCTGCACAAATTGAGGCAACTTACACTTCCAGATAGTCTTCTAGAATCTGCCAGTGCTCAGAAATGTTGTGGGAGTATTTTTATGCAGAGCCTTCCAGGCTGTGTGTTCTCAGGTATCATCCTAGATAGCAGAACTAGTGCTTTCCAGGCCCTGCACATTTATGATTTGCTTTCCAGACCAGAGCTTCAACTACTGTATTTTATTCTGGCACGTGCTTCCAAATTCCCAAACAAGAATTCTACTGTGCCAACCCTACCCTTCCATCAGTCATCACGCATTTCCGAGTGGTGTGTCAGTATTGGTTTTGTGTGGAGCCTTAAAGTGCAAATATGCCTACAGATTTCCAAGTGCTGATGGTGTGCTTCAACAGTGGTCTTTAGAGTATGTCCTGGTTGTACAAGCCCTTGGCAAAGCCGGGGAGCATCTACTGTACAGCAGAATTAGTAGTTGCTTTTGCCTGGAACATTTGTATAAATTTAAAGTGATTCACCTAGCAGTGCTTAGTAACCCCTGCTCTAGGAGATGGATTGTAGAGTAAAATAAACTTTGAGAACGTTACCTACAGACTTTCAGCCCCTAAAATATGTAAAATCAGCAAGTTTTCAGTGGAGCGAGATACAGTAAGGCTTAAACCACATCTGATTGAAGGAAAAATTATTTTAATAATTAAAATACTTAACATATTTTTGGAGGTGTATTCATTTTGGGGTTTAGAAATATGTATTTCAATTACATGGTTGTGGCTTTGCCTTTTGCTGATGATGGAAAGGGACATGGCTTTTGCTCTTTAAAAAAACTGTTTATTAGAAGCTCAGGCTGTATGCATAAGACAATTGTATGTGAGCTGTTGAAAGAGAGAGTTAACAAGTCGCTGTTTTCCTAGATAATAGCAGATTAGTGCCTCCCTAGTAGTAGTTAAAAACTATTATGCTGAAGTAGTTAAAAGTTCCAGCGTATCAAGACCATAATGTCTTTAGGCTTCCTCCTTTCAGTTTTTCCCCCATGGTGCTGGCTCTTGGTTCTTGACATTACGACTGCTTTCATTAAAAGGCTGTTTCTGTGTTGGTCTGTTTAAAACTTTGTGACCACCTTCTTGGCACTGTTGAGAGCACTTTAAGATTAAAGGCTTGAATTGTAAATATAACTAAATCTAATAGTGTGACAGCTTTTTTATAAAAGGTAACTTCTTTTTAGTTAAATTTATTATTTTTCTTCAGAGTTCATGCGAAGATATGCATGGAATAGTCTGAACAAGGGAATTACTTGAATTAGAACAGTCTGTACTTGTTGAGAGATGGGGTTTTTTTAATGCTTTCTCCAAAGACACGCAGGAGCCATAATTCAGGAGAATTCCTCCATCAGGCATAAAATGTGTATGTACCACAGGAAGTGTTGCATTCATTATGGTCAGAATACCGCTGTTTTCAAACTAATTGGAATTAATTATTTTAACCTTCTTCCAGTATACGAGCAAATGCAGAAATTAGACCAGAAAAATCAGGAGGGAATTATTAAGAAGCCTAAGACTTTTTAAATTCCTTTTTCTTTTGGGTGCAGGTGCAGTCTTTTTCCTTCAGCTTTTGATGAAGTGTTAGCACTGTAAATTCATTAGTTTTTAAGATTTTATGAAATGCAAAAATTCTCAGACAAGACCATAGATAATGCACTACTGATATTTGTGCTGATATTGTGTAGTTTGTTGTTTTATTATTTATTAAAGTGATTTTGTAAGGTGTTATATAATGCTGACTGACTTCTTCTCATTAAGCAGTGATAGAAAACCTTAACTGGTGTGTGTTCTTCTCCCTGTCACATCTGGCACCTCCACTTGAGGTGTCATTTCTAGTCCTAAGGAGTGCATAGCCTTCACTTCCTCAGTGCAGAATGCTTTTCTTCTCATGTTGGAAAGTTCAGTCTAGTCCTGCAAAACTTGCAGGTGGCTTCTTTGCACACTTGGAATGAAGGGGCAACAGTGGTAGTTTGTATTGTTTTGTCCTTTGCCTGCTCACTTTACTATTCAAAAGCAGCACTAGGTTATCCTTTGTATCCTTGTTCTACAGGTAGTGGTTCCCTGGCAGGAAGAGAAGTGGAGGGAGCATGGGGGATGAAGGAAGGAACAAAAACCAAATCCAGTCATAAAGTCCACTTTAGGCTAACATTCTGAAAGGAGTAATTCCCACTTCCACAAAAATGACTGTGAATGCTGTCCATTTCAGTGGTGGTAGAATAGGAGCTCTGGAGCCACAGCAACCAGTGTGCTGTCCCTGCCCTTTGCAGGGGCTGGAGTAATTTGAACAAGCCAAGCATTGGGCATACAGACACAAAGAAGGTAAAAGCATCACCCAACTCTTCTTTGAGTGGAGAGCATTGCAGAAGTTCTTATGGTTATTGTTACTAGTAATAGGAATTCCTGTGGTTCTGCATTTCTGTACCTGACTCTGAGAAAAGATCTCTTAATGCCACCACCTTTTACTGAAAAGAATGTTGTTTTGTGTGGATTTTGTGGGTGAGATTTTTTCTAGTATGGAGAAATTTGTTGTTTGTGCATGAAATAATTTCTCAAACCTGTTGCATCTGCAGTGGAAATGACAAGTTCGTTGGCCTTCATATATACATGATGGGATTAGAATTCAAACTTCCAGATAAAGATGGGAGTTTTCTGTCATTTTTGTTACTGCTATTTAAAAAAGAAAAAATATATCCCTCTAGGTATATTACTGGGAAATATTTGGAAAGGGGAACAGCCTAAATGCTCTGCTGAGGATTTCTTCCTATTGGCTTTTTTTTTTGTTGTTTTTTTTTTGTGGGTCGAAGGTTGCTTGTTTTTCTGTCATTCAGACTTCCTATTGTAGGTCAGAGTTATGGGAAACTAGCATTTCTATATAAGTGGCTTCAGGCTTACATTTTGAATAAGAATGTGAGCCAGTCTTAAATTTACACCCAATTTGCTTAATCACTATAACCAGAAAGGTTCACGATTACAAAAGTAGAACTGACTTAAAGGCATTCACCTTTGACTGGAAAATCCTCATAAATTTGAGTACATGGTTGGACAGATACGTGTTTTCTTGTGTTCTTGTTTCTTTCTCAGAAAATAACTGTTTAAAAATTACCTTTTGTAGTTACGGAGTGTTGCTGTGGGAACTGCTTACAGGAGAAGTTCCTTACCGTGGCATTGATGGCCTCGCTGTGGCTTATGGAGTAGCTGTCAATAAGCTTACTTTGCCCATTCCATCCACCTGCCCTGAGCCATTTGCAAAACTAATGAAAGGTATCCACATTGTTTCTTCCTATGTATTTAAATAGTTATGTTTTGGGGGTATGAAATAATCATGGGTTGCCAAATAAATACCTCATTTGATAGTGTGCTGTGTACCAAGTATTTTGTTTTTCTTTACACAGCAGTCTAGTGTTACAGAGACAATGTTGCATATAAGTTTTTCAGTAGGAACAGTACAGTTTGTGCTCTGATTTCACAGATTTTTTTTCTACTCTGAAATTGCATTAATTTTCATAAATTATGGGATTCTACTATGGATTAATAGAAGATAAGATTAAAATCCCAAGGAAAAGAATTGCAAATGTCTTTTTATTTTCATTCATGACACTTCACAAGTGTCAAAAATGTTCATGAGTGTTCATTTTGACAATTCATGAGTGTCAAAAATGTTCTGGAAATATTTCAGCGAGAAATAAACATTGCTTGCTAATGGCTATTTCCTTGTGTTTAGTGAATTCTTCTACCTTTTTGTTTATTCTTTCCATACAATATTGCTAGTTTTGCTATTTTGGATGCTAAAAATAGACAAAAAAATGACTATTAATACAGAAACAATCCTCTGAATACAGGTAGGTAAATGTCACCTCTGTAAACTGAGATGGGACTGGGAATGTCTTGCAGGTAAAGAGAACACATTAGAATTTGAAATGCAGTTGCAAGTAACTTGAAATTCACGTAGTTCTTCAAAAAGTTCTGTGTGCTGTTACAATCTGACGGGATTTTGATAAATTCTAGAATGCTGGGAGCAGGACCCTCATATCCGACCATCGTTTGCCTTAATTCTTGAACAGCTTACTGCCATTGAAGGGGCAGTTATGACTGAAATGCCTCAAGAGTCTTTCCACTCCATGCAAGATGACTGGAAATTGGAAATTCAGCAGATATTTAATGAATTGAGGACCAAGGAAAAAGTAAGTTGATTTTTCTAGTTGCATGGCAGTTAAGGAAGGGTATGTGTGTATATATGTTTGTGATACAGCACACTTTGAACTTTTGAATTGTTGCTTACCAATGTACTCATGCAAATATACAGACAGTTGAAAAAGAAAGATATCCATACCTGTCTCCCCAAAGAAAAGAGGTTGTAGATGTATAAATGTGGCATTCCAGGCTCTTTTTTAAAATGTGCTGATTTTTTCTTGTATGTTTGCATGTATCAGTTAAATTGGATTTATCCCTTAAGCTAATCTTTATGACTGCAAATTTTCATCTGCTGTTGGACATTCTCCTCAGCTATGAGAATGAAAAGCCTTTTATCCTGTTATGTGTCTGTGTCCCATGGCTTTTTTACATGTACTGAAACATCAGCATAGTTGTTTTAGAATTTACTGATCACCTGTAAGATTGCAGTATCATTACATACTTCCTCTCTACTGTTTCTTCTACCCTCTGCATTTTCCTCTTCATTTTGGTTCACAGAAGTGGGTAAGTATGTGGTGGGTCTGCTCTGCCTGCAGTAAGCATACAGAGTGCTAGAGCTGAGTCTAGTGCCTTGGGAGCTGTCAGGTCTCTTCCTTTGCAGTTGAGTTATAGTCCCTCTATGGAGAGTAGAGGCTTCCTTTTTTTGCTTGCCATGAGGTCACCAGCTACTGTGTTCACTTGCCTCAACCTGCCATAGAACATAACTCTGTTTTTGGCCCCTCCAGCAACTGCTTAACCAACCATTTTCCTCTTTTTACTCTGGGAGCAATTGTAACAGGCCTTCCTGTTCAGGTTTTTTGTTGTTGGATTTTTTTTTTTTTTTTGTGTGAAGTTTTTTTTTTTTTCTGTGTGTGTGGTTTTTTTTTGTTTGTTTGTTTTTCTGGAGGCATTGCTCTAGTATGAGATTTCCTATCTAAGAAAAATGTGACTAAATCAAATCTAGGATTAAATAAGTAGGTGAAAAGGTTTACAAAAAGAATCATGTTTTGGGTGCAAAAGTGAGTTAAGAGAGAAGAAAAGATAAAATGCAATTTACTTTTAATATGCTACAGTAAGTGCATCTCCAGAGGCATCTACCCTAATGAGGTATACTTCTCTAAGGCTGAAAACATGTAACTTTGATTTAGACAAGATTTTCATATATTCAAGGTTTTTAATTTGTCATATTATCAACTTTGCTATGAGCTACTAGAGTGAAAGTCATGTCTATAAAGTTTTTATATATTAATAATAATAATATTATAATAATACAAAAATCCTCTGCATGAAGTCTCATTCCTCCTGTAAAAGAGGAACTTCTGTAGCTAGAGGAATTTCCTCAAGGGCTTACTGCAAATGAGTGATGGTGACGCCTACTTGAAGAGAAGATCACAATCTTATTTTGACAAATGTTCTTGAGCAACTGAAATACAGAATTCTTTCCAAGCTTCCTTACAATGGCTGTTTTAATTGTAGAGTGATGTGGAAACATTGCCTAACTAATTGCAGTAAGTCGGGTTTTAATTAGTTTATTTGGAAAAGAGTAAATACTTAATCTCTCACTGAGGAAACACTTTTACTTCCTCTAAACTGTCTACAATTTAAGTACAGGCCCTCAGTTTCTGCCTCTTTGCTGAGCTTTATGGAACCTGGATTTGAGGGCTGTGAAAGGTGGAAAATCAACAGTGTCTCCTAATGTACCTTTATTACTGTACTAATGCAGTTATAAAGATCTTCTCTATTTAAACTTTGTGTCTCTTTTCTAAATCTGAATTAATGTAGTTTCTGCTTTCAACCCTTGTTTTAGGTTTCCCTGTTTTGTGTGAACAGAGGAGGAGGAAAGTGAGGATTTTTGGGAGTCTCTAAATTAAGTTATTAAATATCTTTAAAAAAATTTGGTTTCCAATATTGTGTTGAAACAAGCTCACTCAAAATTAGTATACCATATGGAATTTGTCAGTCATATCACTTAAATTTTCAACCCATGATAAGCAATGTATGTGTGCTATAGCTGCAAAAAACCCCAGAAAGTGTCTTTGTGAAGAGCAGACACTTCTCACTGAACCATTTTACTTCAGTGCCAACCTGTCTTTTGACATCCACAGTCTTTTTGGCAAGAACATTTGAACATCCCCTCATTTGAAAGCACTGAAATAATACAGTTCAGGAAGTAGTTTTTTTCTTTAAGGCTATGAAATAAGGAATTCTGGCATACAGCATTGTTGGAATAAGGAATTCTTCTGGCATACAACATACAACTAATGAGCAGAATTAGACAGTTCTGAAGACAAAACCAAGCAACACCTCAATTATAAAATGGTATATAGTGTAAAAATAAATTCATTTTAAATAGAAATAAAATTTTTAGATACCCTGAACATTTAGCATAGCTTTTTCCAAATGATAGTTTTCAGAGTTGAATTGAGTGGCATTTACACAATCATATGAAAAAAACTGTCATGAGAAGCATATATAGTATGAGTTACATCTAGTTCTCCTTTTCCTGTACTTTCTGTACAATGTTATTAGCAATATAGACTGTAAGTATCCTGTCTGTCTGTCTCCTGTGTAATATGCCCCATACTATTGAGGAAGGTCTAAAATCAGGGAGGCCTTAAATTTCAGATGCATTTTAACAGATTTTGGAAAGTGTAGGTTAAGATAATTTTAAAATGTTAGGTGTACAGTTATTTAGCTTTGGGTATTCATTTACCCTGAAAAACTAACTAGCTTCCTTACTAAAGCTTTCCCTTTTCCAAAATTAAAAAATAATAAAATAAGAGCAACTCTTCTGAGACTGGTGGCTGGGGAGTCTGTGTGCTGTAATTCAGTGGTTAGTAGCTGTTTGATGTTACAGATACATGCTAGATTTAATTAAGAAACAGCTGTCTTATGACTTAGTTTATCCTGTTGCACTAATCCCCATTCAGTGTAATACTGATTGCTTTTCTAGATAGAAAAGTGCTACTTAATACGTGGCTGAGAAACAGGAAAGGTTAGAAAATTTAAGATAAAGGCAATAATTTGTGTATTCGTCAGGACATTGGCCTTATGTTAAAGTGTAGGAGCAGTCCAATAGCAGCCCTCATGCTGTGCAAGAGCTTCTCATCATGTGAAATATTTGAAGTGCATTTTCTGCTGGGCTGTTAGCTGATAATCTTTGATTGCATGTGTTGTCCCCATTGCTACTGCTTACCTGCTTTAAGTGGGGTGACTCAAGTTAATTAGTTTAAAGGAAATGTGTAATGCCTGATTCTGAATAGAGTCTTGGTTTGTTGAGAATGGAGAACTTGCAGAAGATTGGATATGCTGCATGCATATAGTGCATCATAAAAATAAATCAGGAAATACAACCTACTGTGCACTTCATATGTCCTTTAATACTGTCTTCACATTAATACTAAGTTTTATTTTTGTGAATCTTGTCTTCAGGAGCTTCGATCCCGAGAAGAGGAGTTGACAAGAGCAGCTCTTCAGCAAAAATCTCAAGAAGAATTACTGAAGCGCCGTGAGCAGCAGCTAGCGGAACGCGAGATCGATGTACTGGAGCGTGAGCTGAATATCATGATATTCCAGTTAAACCAAGAGAAACCCAATGTAAAGAAGCGGAAGGGGAAGTTCAAAAGAAGCCGGTTAAAACTGAAAGATGGACACAGAATTAGTTTGCCTTCAGGTTTGCAATTTTTTTAAAAGTTCACTGTATAAGTAATGATTAAATATGCCAGCTTCTTCACTTCCATAGTTTGTGTTTCAGTGTTAGCTACTATTTTATTTTGTTGTTAGGTTCTTCCACTGTAGTGCACAGAAGGGTTTGGTAAGAATTGTATAGCTCCCTTCCCAAAAGGAAAAGCTTTCACGTGTCATATCCAGAAGTAGTCCTCATTTCATCTAGAAGAATGATTCAGCTAGAAGTCCATCCCATTTGGAGGGAAAGGTCACTAGCATGAGAGCCACTTGATTTAATACTGATTCAATGTTCAAATTTTTGTTATTGTTGTTTCTGTACAGACAGGAAGGTACTTTTTACTAGATGCCAAAACTTTCTATCATGATTAGTGCTCTTTGCCCTAAAATTGCAAATACTGAGCAGAAAAGCAGTGCTTCAAGAGGGCTGGGGATGGATGTACAGGTGCAGTAGTTCCAAACTGCACACTTGCTGCAGTTGCAAGTACAACACAGCAGTTACAATCTTCAGTGCCTTATTTCTTGCAAGAAAACATTAATAGCAGCAGATGATGATTTTAGAATACAAATATGGTATAATTTGAATGTTAGAGGATTTCATTCCACCCATGAATGCATTGAAATGCCCCATTTGCAAAGGAGGTGTGTTTGTAGACAGTGAGGGTCTTTCAGTTCTGAGGGGCTGGTTTAGAGGTGCCTTTTTAATGTTGCCACCAGATAGCACTACACAAACTCATGGTTTCACCAATGGTTGGAAAGCCTTCATTATTATTTCAAATTCATTACCAGCATCCTGGGGTTTGTGGGCTTCCTTTCAGTGGCTTCCAGGTCAAGTCTGACAGTTTATTACAAATGCATTAAGAACTTGATCCTGTGTTAACACAAGTCTGACCAAATTGTAGCTATCTGATAGCTGGAAAGACATCAAGAGTGCAGTAATATTTAGATTACTATTTCAGCACTAGTGAAATATTTTTCCTTACTTTAAAAATAAGAGCAAATAAGATAAAAGCACCCTACAACTTCCCAGACAAACATGGTACATTTATGTGGTTTAGTTAGATTTATGCTGGATTGCAAGCTTCAATCGAATATTTAGCCCTTGTTTCCAGTTCTTGTATTTAAATTGAAACAGTGATAAAATAAATATTTTCATTCAGAATAGCAGTTAGCTGCTTGTTACCAAGAACATCCAGGTGAACTTGTCCTTGAGACTATTCTATTATAAGAATAGTGTACAATATAATTGCATTGATGATGGGTATTAGAGTGGCATATTAAGGTTAATTTCATAAATTTTTTTCCTCCTCAATATTTGTTAGGCTTTTTTACTACTTTGCTATAAATATTTATAATTCTGTAGTTTACTGTCATGATTTTCTGTCATGAATAAATGTGACTTTTTTGTTACTGCTTTTTTATGGTGTATATGAATTACATGCTAAAAAAATGAGGCAAATCTTATTGGAATGAGTATTGATTAATTTGAGATTAAATACTGAGGGGTAATTTTTGCCCCTCCTGTGACAACCAAAAAGATTGCATAACAGCTTATGGTGTGGTTGTGTCTCAGATCAGGTCCACTTGGACCTACTTGCTGTTATTCATGTTCTTGCAAGACTATCACATGAAGGTGTGAAGTCCTGCCTGTTTGACTCAAAATCTAACTTGTTACATTTAGAGTTTTTCAATATTTTTAATATGTATATCTCTTACCTATATAAATAAATGACATATAATGAAGTCTAATTCATTATATAACTTTGTTTTAAGAAGTATAGCAGCATGTTCTTCTGAGTTTTTTTTTCAGAACATTAAAACAGATTTGTTTTGCTCTCTTACAGATTTCCAGCACAAAATAACAGTGCAGGCATCTCCCAATCTGGACAAGAGAAGGAGTTTAAACAGTAACAACTCTAGCCCATCAAGTAGCCCCACAATAATTCCTCGTCTTCGAGCTATACAGTGTAAGTCTCTGCTTGTTTGATCAATAGAGAATGTTCTATATACATACCAAAATGTTGGTAGTACTATTAGATTCCAGGCAGATTTCTGTCTGATTTCCACATCCCTTGATTGGTTCTAACAGTTGCAACTTCTTTGAAAGGAGGGATAATCTTGCTAAAACGCTAAATAATTTTCAGTAATTCAAAATGATTGTGAATGCTTTAAATTGTATCTTAATTGATTTGGGAACCAATTTGTAAACTGGGTTAAAACAATGACCAATCAAAATTTGACAAAAGGCAAAGCATCACATTTAGATCCCAAGTAAGCTGGAAAACAAGTTTTTATTAGATATTGGAGTTGATAAAGGGAAAAAAAATCAGAGAGTAAGGGAGTCTTGTAAGTTGCAAAGACCAAAGAATGAGCCAATAACCCAACTTTCTTATGACAAAAGAGAATCAAGCTTTCAACAGTATAAATCAACAGTATAAATCTTCTGGTATAAATCCAGAAGAAATCTTGCTTTAGATTTTTAGGAAAAAGAGACAAAAAAAATTATGGGTACTTTTGTAGGTCTACATTACTATGTATACTGATAACAGAAAGAAAGGTATATTCATGCTCACACAGTGGAGGTACCAGGAATATAATCATGTTATTGCAGAGAAGCCTATTGGGGAATGACATAAAGTCAGATAAAACAGTTCCTACAGGATTCACTGCTTGAATTTGTATTGTCTGATCTATTGTGCAAAGTAGATTGTCTAATTATCTACATTCAGAGAGGAATGCCTTAAGCTTCTCTCTCTATGAAATCAGTGGAACCTGTTCCAGCTGAGTGCTTATAGATGTTGGCTATCTTGCAAGCATAGTCACCTATGAGGGAGATTACTTCAGAATCTGACTTTGCCAGCTAAAAATGGGGAGAAAGGGAAATCGGAATGCATGAGTATTTTTTTCCATACTGTTCTGTAGCTAGTCTGTAAAGATTGATTGTGTTTTAGACCAGCCTGACACTTTAAGTTTGGATAGAAATCAGATCTCTCATCTCCTTTGGTACAACTCTGCCTTATGAAATTCTTTTCATTGTTAACGTCTAAAGGGGAGCCGTGATGTCTTCTCTGGCACTTCAGTATTTGTTTGAGCTGCAGCAGATACAGTTGGCAACATTGTGGATAAAGGAGAGAGATGGACAAACTCTGTCTTGCTTTTTATAATGAAAATTTGAGATGGAAGAAAAATCAACTGGAGTCTTTTTCAGATGTTAGCTGACAGTATTTGTGTTGTCAATAGTTTGCTGTCCTGTGTGGTGGGTTTTTCTGGTTGGTTGGCTTTGGTTTTTGCAGAAAGGTAAAGAAAGTAAAATGTAATCACGTATAAACTAAGAAAAGCCTATCTCATTTTATCTTTGATTCTTCTTGCTCTGCGTGGAAATGTTTGGAAATGAAGCAAATGTCAAGTATTGGCATGGTTCTGAAAACTTGAGTTTTCTGTGCGTGTTTTTTTATAATTGCATAGCCCTGTGTAAGCTGTTGCAGTGTCACTCCGTGCATGTGTGCTAAGTACCACTGAGGATTGTTTTCTTTTTTATTTGAGCAGAAATTTGTGTTCATAGGGCTTGAACACACAGGACAGCTTAAAGGCTCTCGTTTAAAAGAAGTACATGTCTGCTTCTGGGCTTGAATCCTTAGGTTTTTACCTAAAAGCTTATCAGATATCTCAGGAATATCTAGCTGAAACAATTTAGCTTCCACACCCATCTGCACCTGTGCAAAATAAATTCCCTTTCCACAATAATGTTTATCTTGATTTAACTTCAAAGTGTCTTTGTTTCAAGACGGCTTGCTCAAATACAGGTGATTTGAACAGGCATATGTAACAACTGGTTACTTGACTGCTTCACTTTGTCTTGAGCAAGTCTAGCTTTCAAATCTAAACACTAAGTTAAAAGAAAAATCTAGTTAATTTCTCATTAAAACAAATGCTGCTGATCTTAAAAGGAGTTTTGGAGGGAGAAGGAAAGCCACTAAGGCACATATTCCATAGGAATGTGGTTCAAAATGAGAGTGTAAGGTAGGCAAGTGGCATTCTACAGGGTGAGCTTTGCTGGCGAGGTGGATGGTGAGGAAGGAGGAGAATCTGTACAGGGAAGGAAAAGCAGAACCATGAACATGGAAATGCCCCCTCATTTATCAGGCTGTTGTAACTGGCTACATCGTTTTTCTCCTAGGTCTCTCTATCATATCTGCTACATGCCATCATGACTCCAAGCTAATGCTTCAGTTAGTCAGTGGCAAATCTACCCTTCCAGGCTGGGTGCTAGAAAGAGGATTCTTTAAACCCTACCATGAAAATCCATCACTAGAAGATGCTTAATATCTTTATAGATCCAGTCTTTTCACTCAAAAACTTGAGAGAACCAGTTCTGTTTATGAAATAAATTTGACTAAGATCTCTACTACATTCTCTTAATTTTTCCTCAGTGATTCCAAAAACAGATACACACACAGCTAATGGCCGAAGAAACAGTGTATATGTGTACCAGCAAGATGTAGATATCACAAGTGAATATGAAATTCCCTGTGGGATTATGAAAAAAGGCAAGATTTCATTATGTTTCCAAGGTGCTGGTTCTGTTTAATTTATCAGCTGAGACAGTGACAGACTAAGCATTTAATGTCTAGAGGCTAGACACTTTAAAGTATAATTTGTTGTGGTGTAGTGAGAAAGAAAATGTTAATCGTAGTCACAACTGGAGTATTTATTTCTTTTGATGCCAGTTGTCCACAGAATATGTTTTATTCATTGAACTTAAGTGCTCAGTCTAATTCACTTGTCTGAATTACCTAAATATAAGGTTCCCAGTTAAGGAAAGCATGGGAAATGTGATTGCTTTGCTGCTTTATCTTTGATCTGGGTCTCTCATCAGCTCATAAATTACTTTTCTTTCTTTCTCATCTTTTTGGATCAGTGAAGTTTGCGTGGTGCTTTTTGAAAAAGAAAAAAAAATCTCAGGTTTTTTCCTACTCCTATGTGTTACTCTGTTAAAATGGTTTGGCAGTGCAGAAGATATTCTGTTCTGTCAAAATATTTTGGGTTTAGAAATAGTATTTATGTGTGTGGGTTTTGTATTTTTAAATCCAATCTCCAGTAACTTCAGATGAAAGCAACAGAACTTGGGGAAGGAGCACAACATATCACCAAGAAGAGTTTGAAGATGTGAAGAGGAATTTTAAAAAGAAAGGTTGTACATGGGGACCAAGTTCAGTTCAAACAAAGGATCGTGCAGATTGTAAGGACAAGTATGTCTGCTACATTTTGGTTTCTTGATAATATTAAAGCCTTCTTGGTGGCATAAGTAGTGAGTGAAAACAGTTCTGCTGTGTCTAGTTACAGCAAGAAATCCTACCTTTTAATTAATTTAGAAATCACATTACTGATGAGTAGCTCCCCCCCTTAATCTTGAGGATAAAACACCTACTTATGTTAAAGTTTTATTTATTCTTATCTATTACCCTTTATCTCAGTTTTTTTTGAGATTTGGAACATACTGGGATGCTGAGCTACCAGTGCATACCAGACATTCATGGCCCATCTTTCTTGCCCTTCCTCACATTATATTGAGGAATTGCAAGCATGGCCCCCACTGGGTACTTTCAGCATGATTAAGTAAGACTGAATGATTTGGCATATGTGAGGCAGAGTTCACACCAGCAAAATCCTTTATACTGACAGAGGGTGAAAAGTTTATGAAAATCAGCTGGACAGCTTTAATTACAGATTATGTTTTCCAATGGCTCAAAACTAGAGATAGTAAGAATACTTTTCTTTATTTCTTGAGTATATACAATTATTTATAGTGCTTTTCTTTATTTTTCTTGGTAGGGATATCCACTCAGTTACCTGTGTCACAAGTTGGTTACAACTCCTGACACAATCAGTTGGAACTGGCTTTATATTATTTTTGTTTTAAAGTCACAATGTTTAATAAACTTCCAATATTTACATCATTTCTTTGAGACAATGAAACTATTATTCAGGTTTTCACAAACCTGTGTTGCTCAATAGGTAGTGAGGGCCCATTTTTCATTTGCTTTCTTTTTAGACACGAAATTTTTATCCTAAAAAGAATACCTGACATTAAGATGTGTTTACATTTATAATCATATAATTCAATGCTACTCCATCTTCTTTTTACCTTTGGAAAGGTTTTGAAGTTATGTACTGCAGGTTTATAGTTTGAAAAGAAAGTAATTTTTTTACAAAGTTTATGTGAGCATGGTATCTGTAATCTCAAACTATTGTTATTGCAGAGTAAGACCCCTTTCAGATGGCAGCAACCCTTGGTCAACTGTTTTAATGAAAAATCAGAAGGGTGTGCCCTTAGCTTCACTCTTTGTGGACCAAGGTAAGAGCTGTTTTTGAAAAAGTGAAAGTAGCCATATAATAGTACTAAGATCACCTCCAATGTTATAAATCGTATTGCTTGAATTCCTTAGAGGATTACACAGAATTTTACACAGGAAAAATCATGCTGCCAACCATTTTCCTCTGCAAAATACTCTGTATTTACATCATTAGCAACTAAGAAATGCACATAGTCTGTGAACAGTAGCATATACAGACTTTTTCCATGTTTTTGAGTTGCAGGCTACTCTGTATATGAGGTCTGCAGTCACCACTTTTTTTTTTTTCTTTTAAAAAAAATCTAAATCAGTAATTGTCTTCACATTTAAATAATCATTGACATTGTTGTGCAATCTGCATGGTGATTGCATAAATGCATAGTTTTTTAAAAACCTGTAAGCCTTGATACATTTCCAGATATTAGTTCCCAGATTTTCTGAATAAGACCTATTATCTACATCTTCAAGACAGAAATGTAGATTTCAAATCATAAAGTGTTTTAGACAACATATTGCTGTTTACAGGGAAAATCACAAGGAAAAGCATATATGATCCCTTTAGTATCAGGAGCATAATAGCTGCATGTTGCTTTTTATGACCATTGCTATAATGGGCCATGACAATAAAATATTTGTAATAATTTTAACATCTGCACACCGTCTTTCTATACTGTGGATTCTCTTATCTGAGAAAATTAAGTTACCAGTGTCAGGAAAAAAGCCTGTGATATAACCTGGTGTCCATTTCAGCAGCTAAGATTCATGCCATCTGGAAGAGGAAATAGCTGTTTGAACACTGCTGGAAAAAGACATTTTAATCTTCATGTGTAGTGGTAGGGGTATAAATCAAGGCTTCACAAATAGTAATTTTATAGATTTATTAGCTTTACTATTATAACCTTGTACACAAAGTTACCATACTTGAATTTCAAATGCTTCTGTGTTTACTCTCTAGCATTCAGTAGTTTATAGTAGAATAACACATGCAAATCAAATAATACCTCCTTTTTATTTGTCATTAGGTGTAAGATGTCAATTTTACTTTTTACTCCAGAACACCATGATCTAATGAATTAATTGGAAAATTCTAATAACTGTCTGGATTTCGGAACTCAGCTGAATTGAAAGTATTGTAAAGAATACGTTATGAATCTTATCTGCCAGTTTATGTATAGTAAATTACTTCTCTGTAATCCATACACCAAAATATTTTATGTGTTATTTAAAAAGCATTATCTAAGTGTTGTAAACACCAAGAGGTTTAGGTGTAGGATGTGTTTCTGAAACTCAAAATCTGAGTCTGATCTTCTAACAGCATCTAAATGGATTGTACAGCATCCTTCAATGTTAATACTTGTGCATTTTAAAGGAAATAATGATGTACATATGCAGACATGCAATAGCTTTTGCATTACAATCTTAAAGAATGCTGTGATATTTTGCAGGTGCCTGTACTGATAAGAAACTTATCCCTGAAGGTTTGGACAGTAAAAGACCAAAGCCAATTAAGTTGCCCAATCAGGCCTATATTAATCTACCTCTTTGGAAAGATGATCAGGGAGAGAACACAGTAGAACACGAGAGCTTTGAAGAAGGAACCTCAGCTAGTTCTACAAACAGTACTCCTCAAATGACACCTACAAACAGTCTGAGCAGGACGCTTCACAAAAAGAAGACTGATTCAGTGCTGTATGGGTGTGCTGTCCTCCTTGCCTCTGTTGCCCTGGGCTTAGATATCAGAGAGCTGAACAAATCACAGGGTCCAGATGAACTCTTGCCTAAAGATGAGAGGAAGAAGCGTGATGGAATATTTCAGCGTGCTTCAAAATTCCGCAGAAGTGCCAGCCCTACACGACTGCAGTACAAGAAAGAGGAAACAAGTATTCCATCCCTAGATCCAGCCTCAGATACTGTGAATCTTCTCTCTATGCCCTCCATTTCCACAAAATGCCTGCTTCAACCTGATAGTGAAGATGCTTTTGTAAGCACTGTGCTTGGTGATTGTGGTCAATGTAGTTCCACGGACAACTTTTCATCTCAAACTTCTGAAAGTAAGACAGAACAAAGGATACAGCTGGCTCCTAACACAGTTTTGACACAATTGAAAAGTCAGCCTTTTAGTCTTGGTCTGAAACAAGAGTCTCAAAATGTGCCAAAAGATTCCTCCACAAAGTTATGTATGATAGGTCACAAACGAACCTTATCAGATGGGAGCCATTTTCAGACCACAGGTAGGTAATTAAGAACTTCCAAGAATCTTTAAGTTAAGTTGCTGATAAAAATTTAAGTGCAAAATAATGTATTTAAATCTAGTTTACATTTAAATGGATAAGCTCATGATCAATGGGTTTTTGAAAAGAAGTTCTAAACTTCGTACTGATATTCCGGGGTGGTTTAAATATGATATTCTTCATGATGCACGTATGATTTTTCAGAAAAACTGGAGAAGTTCATGGGACTTTATTCCAGTATGAATATTCATCCAGTTATTATGGGGTTAATGCTTTTTGTCTGCATCTCTTTTGTACCAAGAAAAAATCATTTGTGATTGCCAGTTGCAGCGAGCCTATAGGCAAACACGTTACTTGAGCACCACGGGTCTTGTCTTAGGAGATTCCCCACAATGTACAAACCTCTTCATTTTTCTGGTGGAAGAAAATCTACTAGTGTTTATGGCAACCCAGTTTTACAAATGGCAAGAAATTCAAGAAGTCACGTAGTTTAAATTTGCATTTTTTTTGTTTGGGCTTTCTTTCCCCTAGCTAATGGAGTTACTTCAACCAATGATGTCTCCAGACTCCCGGTCCTGTCAGTTCCTGGAACTCTGCCCTCCCCATCTTTTCAACAAAGAAGCAATCACAGTGGTGTCTCAAATGAAAAGCAAAGCGCTGTCAATACTATCTCAAGGCCTAGACCGTCTTCTCTAAGAAGTAAAATTGATGCATGGCAGATCATTCCACGTATTATTAAACCAAACTCTAAAGACTCTGAATGTTCAGAGGACAATGTAGATCCAGATGTTAACCTCCTGCCAGATACTGAGCAAAGAACTAACTGCCACATGCCCTCATTACTTGATATTGATGTGGAAGGTCAAAACAGAGACTGTACTGTGCCTTTATGTAGAATGAAGAGCAAAACTTGTCGGCCATCTATATATGAACTGGAGAGAGAATTTCTGTCCTGAGTGCCTTTCATTTTAAAAATGTTTGCTCATAAAGGGGAACAAATATAAAATTTTTGTCTGTCTAACACTTTGTGCTGCTTTTTGATGTACTGTGACAAATAGTACCAAAATTATTAAAATGGGCAGCTAATTAAGTGTAGTAGGTGCCTTTTTTAAGTGTTCCTTGGAATCCCAACTAGTAACTCTAAAAGCACAATGCTGCAAAATCATATTCTAGGTGAACTTCGTTAGTATGTTTTGAATGATGAAAATAAAATGCCCACCTCTCTCTGCCATGTCACAGAAGTTTTCTTTAGGTTTGAGAAGTTTTGCTAGAAATTTAAATTTCACACATTAAAAAAATGAATGACATATAGAGCAAGGTTGTGCTCTGTCAGGAAGAGTTTCACCTAAGAAGTGGTGGTCTGCAGCTTGCCTCTGTGGCTTATAGGTTCAGGGGGAGGGACAAGGTTTTTAAGGTGCGGGTACAGGAGGCTCTGTTCACTCCTCATTAAGGAAGTGGTTGCTTGCAGACATTGATACTGAAATGGGTTAAGAACCAGGAGCTGAATTTGCAGTTTTTGCCCTTGGTTATTGTGAGAACTTTCTTAGTTTCTCCAGAAAGTTACACTGCTTATATAAACATTTCAGTTTCAGCCACCATATCGATTTGAGAGGGTAAACTTCAATATTGGGATTGGAGTAAAGGTATTTGACATACTTTGTAATATGATACAACATTCCTTGTAGGTAAGGATACACTGGAACGTAAATATTTGTACTCTTAACCTTTTGAAGACTACAGTGTTTGCACTGAAAGCAATTTTCTTGAGTTTGAATTTTTTGTTTGTGGTAGAGGGGTTTGTCCCCTTTCGTGTTTTTTAAACTCTGCTGCACCTTGTATTGAAGAAATTTGGTGGGTTTTAAAGATAATTTGTTTTAAGTGAATCAATGGTGCATTTTATTGCACTTAATTTTAAAACTGCTATAATTTAATATGAAATTTTTCAGTATAATCTCTGTAGCTTTTCTTCCTAAGGTACTACTGAGTGACTGCTTACTCATATTTAGGAATCAAAGGACAAAAACAGATGTGCTTGACTGGTTTTCAGTGATAGAAAGTTTCCAGAAAATTCCAAGTAGTTAATTGTGGGGGGAGAAACATTTAGCTTTGATAACACTGGTAGTTTATTTTTTTACAGTATCACTAAGTGAATGATTAAATAAAACCAAATGAACAATATACTTTCCCTGATGAAAGCATTTTTTTAGAATTAAAGGAACATCCCTCATTTTCCAGTATTTGAAGTCTCCATTTTGTAGATCATTTGACATTTAAATAGTTTTCATAAATAAAATTAGATAATCCTAGACTAAAAATCTACTGTGTTCCCATCCGAATGCTGTTTTGTTAAGGCTTGTGTTTAAATCTTTTCTTCTCCTTTACTCTGGGGTCTGGGAGTTCAAATAGAATACACAGTTGCTTAAAGCTTCAAATCCAAGGGATTAAAAAAGAAGGCTTCTGTTCTAAGACTGTATGCACTACAATATCCACCTTGAAGATGACCTACAGTTATACAAATGAAGTCTTAATCACACGGAGCAGAACACATAAAATGTAACTTCCCAGCTCTCAAAATGGAAATGGAAAATAATTTCCTTAAAGTATTAGTTTACCGAAAGTAAAGACAGAACCACTAGTTGTCTGCAAATCTAAATGCTTGCATAGAAGATTGTTCCTACATTTTCTTCAAACCTGTTTCTGTCGCTGTATTCCTAGTGTTGGGTCAACATGATTCAAGTCACATATTGTTCTTTGTCTTCTGTTTCAACTTTAATTTCATTAGAACACTTTAATAGATTGTTCCAGTTTTAATACAAAATGTTTTTGTAAAATAAAGTCCTTAATCAAATATTAAGTATAGATTAACAGCACATTTACCTTAATTAGAATTTTTGAGCATTATGTATATTTCAACTCTTTCTTGATTATTCCTGTGTGTAATACTGAGAGAAAGAAGATGATTGTATTACATGTTTCTGAAGAAAGTATCTCTATGTGGCTTTCTCCAGGAAAACCTCAGGTGCTGAAGTATTTTGACTTGTAAACTTCTGTTAAATTCTGTATTTTTAAGGCTTATATAATTTTGAGTGTTGAATTTTGCACCCAGTGTTTTGTAATCAATAGTATCAGCATAAAAAGCTCTTTGAGCTATATTGTTTTCATTTATTAGAGACTTATCTCTCTTGTAATTAAACAGATTTCTATTTCTGTTCAATAAACAATTTCCCATAAGACTGGGACATATGATATGGCCAGCCCAGTGCATTCTAAGTAATTTAGGAATTTGTATTCCATCTCTTATTCTGAGACAGTTTAGGTAAGCCATCTCAAATATTTCTCTGATGTGATGCAGTTTTTTTAAGCTATAGTCTATAGTGCTATATAATTGTCTTTATAGTTTAAAATTCTAGGCCAGTCTTCACTGTAATTAAAAAGAAAAAAACAATTCTTTCAATAAGTATTTCAATCTGTGAGTATTTCTCACCAGAGAAATTTTCTGTGAAGATACAGAAATCTGGTATGCATTAAGTGACCTGTCTTAGTTAAAAGGATATTTATTTCAATGTAGGTTGATAGCCTGACCAAATAATAATTTATGTTGATTGTTTTAGCATAAAACTGAAGGTGCTTACACTACAAAGATTGGAGATAAACACTTGATATGCTGATGATTTAAATGTTTTTATTTAAAAAATAAATGTTTTGTAGCTACTGTATTGCAAAGTGACCTGAATTTTCTTGAAAAATACATCTTAGTGTTTTCTTAACATATATGGAGGAGTTCTCTGGTGAATAACCAGGATCTATAAGCTATGGCCAGCCTGTTCTTGGAAGATTATAATGTAATTGTTACTCTAAGATTAAGAATCCAGTACAGTATGAGCATTCCTGTAATATCTTGCACTTGATGTGGGTAGAAACATTTGGCATAAGATTGTTTTTTCCTTTGATGTGACCATAATATTCTTTCTGTGCTTTTTACAATGTTTGTTGAGTGTCTTAGAGGAGATAGAGTAGTGGATATAACTAAACTCAGCATCAAGAATACAGGTAAGTACTAACATCTTTCTGTTGTGGGGTTTTCTTGGGAGGGTCCATTGGTTCTTTGGGGGATTTGGTACTTTGAGGTTTTTCGTTAGGTTTGTGGGGTTATTTTTTAGGCAAATGAAGGCAGTATTTTCCTTATAACATTTTGAACACGTTTTCTGAACTCCCTCTTCCTTGATCACGTCATGGGTGCATTAGCCCGTTTGTCAGTTAGGAAGAGGAGGTATCCATTTGCAGTGATAACAGGCAAGATATGGTGAAATTCAAATAGAAATATATTAAATTGTATATTGAATTTATAAGGCTGCAAGCCCAATCTTATAAAGATATGGCTGCACTCAGCTTGTAGTGAGACTGGCTGCATAACAAATATTTATGTGGCCTGTGAGTGTCAGTATGGAGCCCAGATTGTAAGCCAAACTGCAGAGGCAGTTTATTTTATACACAGAGTTACAATGGTAATACAAAGATCTGCATACAAGTGTGAGGTAATGAAAAAGATCACAGTGTCACCAACCACCTTCTTTTTTAATGTAACTATTCAGATCACTGTAGTGTATGCACTATGAGGAGCTAAGGAGACTCTTATCTAATACATTTTTGATGCAGTTGGTGGTGCTTAAGACTGAAGTATTAGGTATTCTAACTTAGGTCCAGAATCCTTGCCAGGTTGTAGTGGAATTCTTCCTGAACAAACCAAATATGAGTAATTTATCCCAATGCTAATAGAAATCCAACATTCTTGATATAGATAGTCTGATAAAATAGTTTCTTTAACCAAAATAAGTGCTTTTCATCTAGTAAGTTGGAGAATGGAATACAGAGCTACACAGGTAGGATGTTTTTACTTTTATTTCACAGAATCACAGGGTCATTTAGGCTGGAAAAGATCTCTGGAGATGAAACAGTCTTAAGCTCCTTTGATAAAGCAGGCTACCCATGACCATGTCCATTGAAGATCTAGGTATCTCCACAGCTTCTCTGGGGCAGTCTCTTCCAGTGTTTGATCATCCTCACAGTAAAAACATTTGCTTATATTCAGATGGAATTTCCTGTTAATCGGGGGGTTTGGGTTTTGCTTTTTTTCTTGTTCATTGATTGTTTTTGGTTTTGCTCTTTGCTTTTTGTTTTGTTTTTTTGTTTGTGCCCATTGCCTCTCATCCTGTTGCTAGACACTGCTGAGAAGAGCCTACCTCTCTCTTTACCCTGTTATCAGGTATTTATAAACAATGATAATGAGATCCTCCTGGACTCTTTTCCAGACCCAGCTCTCTCAGCCTTTCCACAGATGCAAGTCCCTTGCCAGTCTTTGTGGTGCTGCACTGGATTTGTTTTACCAAATCCATATCTTTATTGTACTGGGAGCCCAGAACTGGACCCAGCACTCCAGGTGTGGCCTCAGCAGTGCTGAGTAGGGTGATCTCCATCAATCTGCTGGCACTATTACAAATGCAGGAACTGTTGGCTGTCTTTGCTGTAAGGACACATTGCTGACTTCTGTTCAGCTTCTTGTCCATCAGGATTCTCGGGTCATTTTATGCAAAGCCAGTTCCCAGACGGCTGGTCCCCAGTGTCTACTGGTGTGTGGGCTTGTTCCTCCCCAAATGCATTTCTGCTTCATGAAAGTGCTCTAAGCCCAGTTTTCCAGCCTGTCCAGGTCTCTCTGAATAGCAGCACAACTATCTGGTGCATCAGCCACTCCTGCTATTTTAGATTGTCTGTGTATTGCTGAGAATACATCCTGTCCCAACATCTGGGTTGGTAATGGAGGTGTTAAACCTTATCAGCTCTTTTATCAAGCCCTAGGGTACTCCACCACTGACATTTAAGCAAGTTATAATTAAAGCAATCTCATATTTTATTCATACAATCTAAAATATTTTTCCTAAGTGATTTTGGTACTTGTAATTATTCAATTGGGATTTTTCTCCTTCCACTTAAAAAATAAAGACATAATGACCATTCTCAGATCTAGGCCTTAGTGAATTGCTTCAGTAGTTAAGATTTGGCATCAGGGTGACCTGAGTTCAGTGCTGCTTGATGTTCAAAATATTTGCAATTTGCTTTAGAAGCAAAGTCATCAATTAACCCCAGGTGATCAAACTTGTCAAATCTCAGGCAGCTGTCCCATTTAGTGTTACTTCTTTAAACAGTCACTAATATGAAGTCTCATGCTCTGTAACACTGCTAAGTGGAGTTTTTTAAAACATTTGTGTTACATCTGAGAACATCAGTCTTCACCCCCACCACATAAAGTATGCAGTTACAAGATCTGACAGCTTGAACCTCTTAGAGCTGCTGAAGACATTGATGAGTACTCTGATCTCTTAAGGGCAGGTGGAGAGGCCAAGCTATGAACTCCTCAGAACCAGAACACTGTTAGTACTTCTCCAAAGAAAGGTGCCCAGAGCAGCCATTCCTACTGTAGCTGCTGAGTTCTCCCTATGCCAGAGAATTTGCACATATGCTGTTGTCTTCCTGCCAGCTTCAGATACACCTAGATAAGCTCTTTGGTGCAGCAGTAGTCACCATGAATGGTCTAGTCATCTGAGGGCTTGCCAGTCTTTATGAAAGCAGGTGTAAGTCTGCAAATTTGGGGTAAAGGAGAAAATAAACAATAGCACTGTTCATTCTGCTGACAGTTTTGCAAATCACTTGCATAATTCTAAAGTTTCTAAACTCTCTTTTATGGCAGAAGGAATTGGGCAATAATATTTTACAAAGCCTTTTTACTCTCTGCTGCCTTCCAGACCAAAAGTGACATTGTGCCTTGTGCTAGATGCCATTTATTCTGCCTGCTAAATGCTATCAGTGGTTGGGAGGATGCAATATTTTATTTTCAAGCCTGATGGAGGTAGTTGTGCTAAAAATCAAGTGAATCAAACATCAGGTATATCTGCCAGCAGTCTAGGTAAGGCAAAGACATGTACTAGACATATATTTTCCAGTCACTTAAGTTCTATTGAGAACGTGGCTCCTGGGAGTGCTGGAGAGCCTTGCAGGCTATTTCCAGAGACAGGGTATTCACCCAAAGGGAATCCACTGCTGTTCCAGAAGTGGTCTTCACATGTTGTATGTCTTTTTGACTCTGTCATTAGGGATACCTGTATGTCGGCTTCAGTGCACATGCCACCCGAAATGTTTAAGGCAGAAGTAATAGTGATTCACTTCTCTATCACACTTTTATCAAAATATTCATTTTTCTCACTGTAGAACCCTGGAAGTTATTGGCATTGGTGGCTCCACTCTTGATAGTCAAAATTCTCATCGCCAAGACCCTGCTTTCTTCTTTTTTGTGATGCAGCTGCTTGATGGCTGGCTTTGGGGCTAAGATACCAACATCCTAATTTATCTACAAGAAATACTAGTTGGACAGATACTTGTGAGCAAGAGAATAGCTTGTCTTATTTATTTATTGTACCTCAACTTTAACCTACCAAAAGCCTATCTTTTAGGTGCCTTTTCAGGTTTGGGTGGTTTTTACTGTGGTGGTTCTCTGGTTAAGTAAATTATATTCGTTTATAGAAACAGGCTATTAAGAAGAAAACCTGTACTGTCATCATCTATAGCTAGAGGATGCAAAGAACAGATGCTATCTAAAGCAGATTAACAGTGTCATAATATGGAGTCATCAAGCTTGATCATTTTACCAAGTTAGGGAAACTCTACAGAATGAATATGTATATTCTTTCAGGCCTGCAGAGCTACCCTGATGTTCTTTTTCCATAACTGTACATTATATTACAAGAAAAGTGTGCCTGTCACCCATTTGTATTTATTAAACAAGGATCTGAATCCCTTAGAGAAAGTCAGGGGCACTCACAGTGTTTGCATATTATGTGCTTGTAGGTACTAAAAGCAAAGAATTATACTCTTAGAGCTGTAAATATAGTCCTAGAACAGTTTTTCTCCCTTTAAAGCTCTTTGAGGGTTTACAAGGAAGAAGAATGGCAATGCTGTGTGTCAGGCAAGTGGAGGGGGTCTGGCTTATATTGGCTCCAACAGATATTGCTGGAGGTAATTCTATGATAAAAGTATAGTAGTGAGTATACAGTGAGTATTTTTCAAAAAGAGATAATTACTCCAGCTTTTGTGTACAATGATTGTAGTACTTGTTTTGAAAAGTATGAATTGTGGTACCTGATGATTTTTTTTGGATACCTGTGGAAGTCAGAAAATAATGAGACTGGGTTACAGTTGAAAAGAAGACCAGGTATAGAAGTTTTGTCTTTATTTCATCCTTTTCCATATAGTCCAATTTAACCTTATCTTGCTGTTAACACTGAAATATCCCAGAGATCCTGTAGTCCACAAAAGCTTTCATGTGAAGTAAAGTACTTTAAAATAGCAGTTCAGGCCTGTCCATGTGAAGCAGTGAGATACAGATACTGCAAGCATCTAATTCTTGTAATGCAAGCCAGTTATTTTTTCTCACTGAAAAGGAAATCAGAAGTTCACAACTGAAGAGTGTTGGTTCAGCATGGTGTAAGAGGTGGCGATAGGTTGGATGACACCAAGTAGGGTGTGAGTGTTGATCACGGGAGGGAAGGAAGACTGTGGAGGGTTCTGGACAGGCTGGACAAATGGGCCAAGGCCAGTTGTATGCAGTTCCACAACACCAGGTGCTGGGTCCTGCCCTTGAATCACATTTCTCTCACACTGAATTTGCTTGAAGTCATACCCTTGCTCCAAAGTTTCTAATCTATTTTTCCAATCTATTTCTCAGCCTATATTCAAGTCCTTCAGGTACTGAAATCTAGTTTTGTCAGTTTGGGGAAGGGAGATTGAGGAGTGTCCCCTTTTCAGATAAGTTCACAGGTTTTCTTCAAAACCTGTAGTTCTTGTATTTTGGGCTAGTGAGCAAGAATATGAATCTCTGATAAGTAAAGCAACATTTCCATCAGTTCCCCATATTTAATAAGCCTTGGCCTTTATGATTTGTATTCTGGTCATGAGACTTCTCATAGATTATGCTAATTTACTTATAATCTTGTTCAGTGTATTAAGACTTTTGGTTCTTCCTTATCTTTACTCTGGTTTTATACAACCATGTAAAGCTAGTCTAATTCATTCTTCTCTCTCATTGCTTTATTGTTACCATATTTATAAGTAAATACATCTGTCTTCATTTTAGGCCAATGTCCAGGTTGCCTTATTATTTTCCTGTGTGCCTTTCTCAACTGCCCCATTCAATCCTTATGTAAAATCATCTTCACTAGTGTAAGAAATCAGTTTGCTACATCAGATCTTTGTCTAATAGCTTGTCTAGGTAGGCTTGTCCTCAGAGGTGTACAATATCAAAGAGTTAAAAACGCTATATCTAAGTGTTATCAGTTCAGTGACCTTTCCCATGTCACTTTCAACAATAATTAACAGTGCTACTTCAAGGAAGATTTTTAAAAGGTTGCCCATGTAATTGCATTGAATCCATGCAGCCAGTTTTAGTTCATGTTTGAGATTGTAAAAGCCAAGTACTTCAGGAGTTCTACAAATTGTTTAAAGTCCAGTGTAGATGTAAGCTTCTGAAAACTTCTGTTTACCTTTGAATGAAGTAAATGTTATCTTATTACTTTGTGATGTTTTCGTATTTCATCTTGAAAATGCAACATTGAACAGCATCTTCCAAAATGGCTTTACTTTTCTGCAGTTTTCAGCGCAATGAGTTCAGCAGGAATGTTTTAGCTGCAGACAGTACAAACTGGAGATCACACCCTGGTTCCAATGGTTCCTGGGCAAATTTGGCTTTTGATCTTGGACAAGTTACTGAATTTCTCTTTGCTTACATTGTAGCATTGGTCTGTAAGATGATCACAAGGACTTCATCCTTTTTTGTAAAGCACTTTCAGAGCTGTGATCAAAGGTGCCACATTTCAGCAGTAAACAACAGCTGCAGCAGTAAATGCCTTGACTCCACACACAAAGAGGAGTTCTAACTCAGCCTGGGAACTGAATACACCACAGCTGTACATACTTTTCTTTCACAGCACAGGTTTCTCACAAGTTAAAGTTTAACTTTGGCAAGGAACAATTCCAGTCACAACTGGTTGCAAAGATTTAGCCAGTAACTGCCACATTAGGGAAATAATTACACAAAGTTTAGTGTTTGTTTTCAGTTGGGTTTTTTTTCAAGATTCTCATGATTGGTCAAAGCTATTACAGCTTAGGATTGATTTCCTGGTTCATACAACAAATTTTCTCTCATTGTTCTGTCCTACCCTGAATTTATTAGGATACTAGGTATTTTCCTTTGTCTGAATGAAAGGATCCTATTTCAACCACTGCTGATTAATACTACTCCTATAAAGCTGTATTAATTGGTTGCTCCCCATCTATGAGCGAGGCAGCAAATGTGCAAATATATTCTAAAGAAGAATGATGTTGCACCTTATTGCCTCAAATGTCAGGATAAGTTCGTGTTTTTCACTGAAGCATTATCTCTTGGAACAGCTCCATCTTTACTTTGGAAAAGGGATTTAATAAATTAATGTGAAGCAGAAGGATGAGGGAGGAGAAGTGTTACTCCATCATCTAAATTTAGGCTATACAGAAATAAGTACCTGCTGCGAACTGGAAGAGCGAGCTCTGAATGGGTCTCTGGAGGCTCAGGCAATGGTACAGAAAGCCTTGGCTCCTAACTGAGCTGCAGAAGTTGAATGCCTGGAGCTGTACCGTAAATCTCGTCTCCCAAAAGTACAGATCCTGCAGTAGTACACTGCAGAGGGAGAGTCTGTTACTGCCAGCATTCACCACCACAGTATCTCTTTGCTTTCAGGGTATAAATATGAGATAAGTCAATAAGCTTGAAAGAATGTATGGTTTAAAGCCTCCAGCGTCAAATTCCAGAGGTAAGCAGTTGATGGAAGAACAGCACGGTAGCACCATGCCGTGCCAAGTTTCGGCTCTTTAAACAAACTGAAATGCAGTTCTCTGCCCTTAAAGCTAACCACCTATAGGAGCTGAGGAGGTGTTTTCTACAAAGTCTTTACTGATTAATTGTTAGCCTTTTGTTTACCTTTACTTTTTTGATCATGCAGCCTACTGTGTTCCTGTGGCTGTAACCTGCTGCTGTGTTTGTACACAAATGGTGGGGCAGTCACAGCCAGTCAGTCCCTTTTGTGTCATTGATATATTGTTTGCATTTAGAAGGGACTAAATTGTTGGTTGGGACTTTTCCTCAATACTTTTTTGACAAAAGAAAAGCAAAACTGTCAAAGCCCAAATTTTTGTCAAAGGATGTGTTTGATGGCCAGTTTATCCTTGGTTCATGTCTGATATCCCAACAATTTCCTATCACTGAGAAATTATAAGGCTATATATACAAGGAAGGGGAGCCTTAAAAGTACACCTTATATTTACTTGAGGTTTTTGTATCTCCTTGGATTTTTTTACATTAAAATTGATTTTTCCTCTTTTTGGAGTATTTTGAAGTCAAGTTCATCATACAAAAGCTTAAAATGGATAGAGGGCAAAAGCTCTGAGTCATTTCACCTGGGACAGTGTAATTCCAAAGGGGAATCTACTTCAAGGGAACATATTTAGGGTAGAAGGCTGAAAAACATTTTCTTAACCTTACCCTTTTCTTAAGGCTAGAAGGAAGCACTCAAATCATGACCAGACTTCAACATATTTTTAGCTCTATAGTAGTTACAGAAAAAGATACTTCTTTTTTCTCTGAATTACTTTAGCGAGTTGATAGCTGAGCCATTGTGTTGCAGGGTACAACCAATTACATTTCATGAATAACTGCTGTTGCTCCTCTGTGCCCTCAGCCTTGTGTTTGTTGTAGGATTTTAAACAATGTTATAAATGCCCTTGGAAGGAGTTCTGGAAGCCTAAGATTTTCTGTATTTAATGATGTTTCAGTTGCTTAATCCTTGGTATGCTAGATATGCTCATTTTTTGTGGATGAGGATGCTGGTTAAGATGTACTGTAATGAACCTTCAGATGTAATTTGAATAGTGTGATGAGTAGTTGAGAAATAGTAAGTGAAAAGTGATATCTTACAAAGCCATGAACTTAAAACCGCCTACTAACAGATAGGAAGTTTGCCCACTGGTCCTTCATGCAATAGATTCACTTGCTGGGAGATAAAAAAGGAAATCAAGATGAATCTGCTCTACCTGGTGACCCTTGGAGAATGTCCAAATTCTGACAACTGCAGTTGTAGTGGAAGTGCTGGGTTTTTGCTCTGGGAAAGCAAAACAGTCATCCTTTGGTACCCAAGGCAACAAATAGAAGCAATTTCTGCCTCCTCCCCCACTGCCCCTTACCGATAGAGAGTATAGCAACAGAATTTGCTTTCTATTCAGATATAAATATTCAAGACCTGTTTGTCCCTGCTGATTAGAGGAAAAATTGAACTTTAACCCATTCAATTCTCAAAGCCAGTTAGACACCTTATTCCTCCAGTAATCATGGAATGTGCCCAATACCAAATTCCTCTGCTGCTTACAAGCGATGAAGCTGGGAACAGCAACATCAGCAGAGAAAAAAAGTTGTCTTTGCACTTGGAAAAGTAAGGATTGCAGAACAGTGAACCTTATGCTCCAGTTAATTAACTGGAGCATTGGACTCTTAGGTAGAAATCCTGACAAGAAAGTAATCTATTAAGAATTGCATGCAATGATGTAGCAAAACTGAAAGCAGATAAAGAAAATCAGTGTTCCTTCACCAAGCATGATTAATAGGCATGACGATGTGTATGCAGCAATCCAGCAGAATTATTAATTAACTCACATTTGCAAGTGGCATAAATAAGGAGGATAGAATCCCATTACAAACATAGGAGAACTCGTTGACTGATTTTTTTTTTTCCTTTGTCATTTAAAACACACAGAGGTTTCTTTCTGCTTCTTCAGTATGGTATCATAGGATTACCTGGGGGGCTACATTTGAGCTTCTTTCACTGCAAACTGAACTGACTGAACTAGTAAGCTTATGGTTTGAGGGGAGGTTGAAGGATGACCGAAGAAAAGCTCTGCAGCATTAATTCAAGGTCTCTTCACTGGAATTATTCAAGGTGGGGAGGTACTGCAAACAAATTGTCTGGGCAAGAAATGAAGGTTGTCTGCATGGAGATCTCATACAAGAGACTGAAGCCCTAACAATCCAGACCAGATTCTGGAAGGCCACATGCTGACTGTACAGAAAGGGATGGCTCATGGGGTGGTGCTGCTTCAAGGGACATGGGAATCTGTCTCTGGAGCATAGGGAGAAAAGGTCATACACAAGCCTGGGTGAAGAGTCCAGCTTCTTTCCCTGGATCATGACTCAGGGAACTGTGTTTTGTCAGGATGGTGGGTGTACATTACTACTAACCTTGATTTTTTAGCAGTATGGCTAAGGCTCCAGGAAGGAGGAGGGGCCAAGCTTTCCTGATGTGCTGCTTTAATTCCCTTTCTAAGCTTTGTCAAAGTGCCTCTGTATAAATAATTTTCTTGAGAATTCACTAAAGTATAATACACCAGACCCTAAATGCATGTTGCATAAATGCTTCTGGGGATGAATTGGTTTGGAAGTTCTTATTTAAATATCTTTAAATTCCGTTTCAAGGAATTAAAGATTTTTTCCTAAAATAAAAAAAAATAATGAAACAAGCATAGAATTGCTACAAATGTAGTTTTGCAGCTCTAAAAAAGTTTTTAAAGGGCCTTTAAGTAGCTTTTGTAGCTGCATAAAAATCTCTAGTTTCCTTGAAGTTCTGGTTCTGTGCTTGAGCTCTGGGAATATGCGACATAATTAAGGTGAAAAGCTTGGAACACAGCTTGGCTTTGGTGGAGCTGTGTAAAAAAGTTGGGACTTGAATGCTGGGAAGTGATATAAACCATTTACCAACCTTCCATGTCCCTTGTCAAAGCTAAATGAGAGTTTTCCTTGCAGCATCTGGCTGTTTTGTCTTAGGTCTGCCAGTTTGGAAGTCCTCTCTTCTCTGAAAGAAAGCAAGTGGGGAAAAACTGGAAGACAAAGGACTAGCAGAGCAAGTAAACTGTGTAGATTCCTTCCTCACATGTTAAGTCAAAATAATTGCCAACATTTAAAAAAATAAAATAAAATAAAAAGACAAAGCAAAAAACATCCCCTGGGACCCATTCAAATGATGAGTTTAATAGATTACACGCACTATTTCTTAGCAAAGGAGGCTTGGCTCACTTAAATCTGCTGCTATAGACAAAAGGTGGAAGTACCTGCAAGGTAGCATGATTTCATGGAGAAAAAAAAATGCTTTTTGACGATGTTGCAGACTATTTTTCTCTGTTTTAAGAATGCTTGTGACACATTCTATTGCTTGCACTTTTATAAAATTGTCAGCAGCGAGCGTTGGTGCGGAGAAGGAGAGGAAGCGAGGAGCTGCAGTCTGTTGCTGGAGCGTCGCTTACTCGCTGGAGGAGCTGCGGGATGCGAGGCTTGGGTCGGAGCTGGCGATGTTTGGTGCGGTGCCAAGGCAAGAGCGAAGGTCTGGAGGCTGCCGGCCGGCTGTTTCGGGCCGGAGAGGACACACCGCTGTGCCGCCAGGTGTCTCCAGCGCCCGGGACACCGCGGGATCGGCCTGCCTGGAAAAATGATGGGAACGGGGGCTGCTCGGGGTTCACCCGCAAGCGGGCAGGCAGCGGCCGAAAGCCATGGCATTGCACGGGGTGAAAGCCACACGTTTTGGGCATCGCTCGCCGGTCAGACTCTGCCACGTGCTTTGTCAGCTCTTGTGTCTCTTCCCTAATTCTCCCCCGGGACATTCACCTAGTAAAAGTGGGGTTTCCTGTACGCTTCTGATCATCCTGAATTGTACAGGTTCGAAAAGCATTCACGCACTTCGCTGCTGCTGCGTTTTACTGCTGCTGTGTGCGTGGGTGCTGATGGTGACACAGAAAGGGCAGCGAACAAGAGTCACGGCTCAGCAGAGAAGGGCGACAAGTTCCTTTAGCCGTAGGTCCAGATATTAACAATGACTTGAGGAGATGCCATGAGATGTAATTATCTCAGATATTCAAATAGTTTCCCTTTGATTTAAAAAGAACCAGTCTTAGGCTTAAGGGTAGTAAAGGGACTTTAAATTTGGACAGGAATATTAAATCGAAAGTATTTTTATTTGGAGTACAAAAAAAGAGAGATGAAAATGGCAGAATTATCCTCTTTCAAAAATTTCATAATTTTCCTAAATTTATTTTGGTGAAAGTTTTTCTCTTTCAAGGAGAAAGGTGTCATTTTGCTGATGCCCCCATCTGGAACATAAGAGATACACATTTATTTCATCTTCTTTTATGTGACTTTCTGAGCAAGGTTCAAGGTGGAGACTTAAACAGAATACACAAGAGATAAGAAAGTTAAGAAAGGGTCTGTTGGAGAAAAGTGCTCAGACCCCCTTTTCCCTTTCTTTCAATGCTTTCATCTCCTGGCATAACTGGTTTGGGTCACCTGTTTGTCTTCTAATACTTAGCTTCTCTTGAAGCAACAGTTGCTGTTATTTATTTCTTTTCCACCCTACCAACAGAAAATTATCAAATGTTACTATTGTGTTGCAAAATCCAGCTATGCAGGCTGCTTATCAGTACCTGTTACACCTTGCAGGTACCCCGTATGTCCTGGCTATTCTCAAAGGGGTTTTTCCTCTCTTTTGATTGTTGTTGATTTTCAGTCCTTTTCTAAGACTTTCCCATTTGCTTCATTTTGTGGAGGTATTGAAAAAAAGATCCTTCTTCTGCATCCTCATTTCTAGAAGGAAGACAACGCAGGTACTTCAGGTAGATCGTGATCCTAGCCTTGTATTTTTTTCCAATGCTGAAGTTTCCCATGGAATGACAGAAAAAACAGAGTACTGGTCAGTGCAGCAGATGACATGATTTTTCCTTTGTGTTTTGCCTACCACAGTGACCTTCCTGTGTTTTTAGAAGCAGGTCAGCCTGTAGTGCCTCTGGCAGCACTTTCCTCTCACCCTTAAATTTCAAGCCAGCAATTACAGAAAGCCATAGTGATTTCAATTGGTAATATAGCCAAAATTCCACAGACACCAAATAAAATAAGTTTTAATTACTTTCTGCAACTATGTCATCTTTTATTATTGCTTCTATAAATACATATTATGTCATTTCTCCTTAGTTAATTCTCATACATGGACACTGCATGCCTTACATTGTTTTTCCTATGGTTCTTGAGAGTCTGAGATTGATCAGGTGCTCTTAGGAGCACGTCTGCCATCAGCAGCTAATGTTGCAGCTTGTACAGAGCAGACAGCTAAAGCTGAAAAAGGCTAGTTTTCTCAAGGTGTAATCCATCCCTATGCAGCAAAGAATTGCATCACTGCCAGTTTTTGCCAGAACTGGTCTCCACTGAATGTGCCTGTGTGCAGTAACACTCTATTTCAGCAAGAATTCTGGGGGCATATGTCGCTCACACCCAAAGTTCATAGTTTTCTTGCACACATACTGTGCCTTATGTTGCCTTCTGAGGTGTTTGTAGAAAATTTGCTCTGTCTTTTGGTGTAAATACATCATGCAAGGATGATAGCTTCATTTTGAGGCTTTTAAAGCAGGAAAATCCCTTCTTAGGGGGACATTCCAGCTCCTTCTGTCTGTATAAGGACATGGAGATGAGCAGAGGATGACAGTGCCAGTGTGGGTGTTCCTCCAGAGTTTATTGTGCCTGCATCCCTCTGTGTTAGTTGTATTGTTTTCAGTCTTTCTCCTAGCAATTTCATTTAGGTGACCTTCAAGTTATCTCTTTAATTTCAGCTCCTTTTGTTGAACCCTTTTGTAGAATCCTTTCTGTAGCCTTTCATTCTGATCTGCTCTTGTCCTCCCAGGATGCTGTCAATAGATACTTTGCTCTGTATTCCTTTAGGAAGCTGTTTTAGAAAGTTGTGGTAGCACATTTTAGGAGGAAAAAAATGTACCAGGAAGAAATTTTAACTCACAGGGTACTCTGTAACAGTATTTGCTCCCATGGGGCATATTGGAAGTGCATATTGAACTCTCCCTATTTAGGGAAATGGGTCAGAACCATTACAAATTATTTTAAAATACTGAGCTTCAACCATAATGATAAGAATGTCCTGCTAGTGGGATGTAATTGTATTACCAAATATTTAATGTTCTAAATATTTACATCAATTGCTTATTACACTTCTCCCTGCTAGAGCTGATAAATTCAGTTTGCTTTTTAGTTCAGTCAGTAAACTCCATAGAAGCATTTATACAGTTATTAATAATGGATATTTCTGGTAGCTGGGTAGTGGAATACTAAAAATCTGTCTATCCCATTAAAGATATCTGAGAATTAAATTTATGTATAGAGCTTTTTATTCCTTTATGCATTCTCTAAATGAAATCCAGAACCAAGCACCCTTAAAAAAATAGATCTGATCTAGCTCTTTATTCCCAGATTTTACAGACTCTTAGCTGTTTTGTTTTCTCAATGCAAAATCAAATCATTCCCATAAAAGAAAATGGGATCCTTCATATTCAGTCTCATTTTTTCTGATTTTGCCTCTAAATTTTATTTTTCTTAGAACAGGGGCATGTTTGGATGTAATTTACTTCTTGTGAAGAAGTTAGTTTGGGGTTTCAGCTCTGGCAGACAGCCCTTTCATAGAAGTCTGCCCTGCCACCTGTGCTGCCTCCTCCTGTACAGAATTACAGCATTTGCTGGAGGGTCCTCACGTGGTTCCAAAATGTAAAAAGTTTTTAATTTCCTTCCATTATTTTCCAAATGCTGGAGACAGTCACTCTCCCATGTCTTCCATGCATTTTTATTTCCCAATTCCAAGCAGTTGCCTTTGCAAGGTATCTTCTGAAGTTCTTTGCTGTGTGGTAACTCTGTTTTGCAGTTTCCTTTATCACAGGTGCTCCTCATTGAGTGTTTTCATTCTCTGCTGTAGGAGCCAACAGCCCGACAACCTTTCCCACAAGAAAGCTTATCCCTTCAGCCACCTGCTTTCACTGTGGACCTGTGATACCCGGCTTGGGAATCTGTCACATCTGACTTAACTTAGACTCAAACACATAGCAATGAAACATTAAGAGAGCTTTCCATGACTGGGCTTGCAGCGATTCCTTTTCTTTTGGAAGGGAGTATTTCCGAGCCTTGTTCCTGCAGGAGCCCTGGTGCTGCTGGCATGGAGCCACTGGGGCGGCAGGGATGCTCCTGCTGCAGGGATGTGCCTGATGCAGGCATGCTCCTGTTGCAGGGATACACCTGCTTCAGGGATGCACCTGCTGCAGGGATGCTCCTGATGCAGGGATGCTCCTGTTGCAGGGATGTACCTGCTGCAGGGATGTGCCTGATGCAGGGATGTGCCCGATGCAGGGATGCCCCTGATGCAGGGATGCTCCTGATGCAGGGATGCTCTTGTTGCAGGGATGTGCCTGATGCAGGGATGCTCCCGTTGCAGGGATGAGTCACTCCCCACTCTTTGAGCCCTGCTCCTCCTGCAGCTCGCCTGGCGAGGCCAAGCCCAGCGTGTCCCCTCCCTGCAGCCCCCTGCCCACAGCCCCAGCCCTTCGGGTCCCTTGGGCTGTCTCTACTGCTGTGGGAAGAGAAGGGAGAAATCAGACGTGACCTTTTTGTGCTCTTAGTGTGCAGATGCTCTTCACCTTCCCAGACTTGAGATTTACTGGATTTTGTAAGTGGCTCAGTGATAAGTGTAAAAATAATTCTTGTGTCCTTTAGTTAAAAGCCGGTGGTGTGCAGAATAGTTATAAGAGTGCAGTGTATGTGCACCTGAGAAAAATGTTTTAATAGGTTACAGAGCTGTACAATGAGGAGAATGCGTTTGGCAGCATTTAATTAACTGCATAAGTTGCAGCCCGTAAAAAGAAATACAGCTTGTCTACAAGGCTTCTTTGTAAGTTACAGCACTTTATGTGTTGTAATAGGAAAGTCTTTTAGAAAGCTAATTAAAAATTAATCTTCAACAATATTCTTTTGAAGGGCCTGGAAATGTTTGAGTGCTAAGATTATTGAAGATGTACTGGAAGAAGAAAATAATTTTAAGGAAGTGATTTCTTTCAGGCATTCCTCAGAGACTGCTCTGTTGAAACACTGAAGCCCTGTAGTGTGGTAATAGATTTACAAGGCATCACAGCACAGTCTTAATCTGAGAAATTAATATGCACAATAAAAATGTGAAAAATATTTATTTTGTAAGTCTTACATGGTTATGCTGATGAAACACTTTGGATTTTTTTTTTTCTCTGAGGACATTTTTCTTCCTACTTCCATTACTACTGATATTCTCTGTGAATACACATAGCTGGAGCTGTCAGAGACACAGAGGAATAGCAGCATGTTATTTTCCCTGTTTGCAGAGAAATGCACAGACTCTGATAAGAACTCTCTGCTGGAGTGAGATAATTAGCTGCAGCAAAGGTGACGGTTTGATGGAGCACTTGCTGGGGATTTACAGAATAGTCTGTCTCTCCTTGTCCCTGATAAAAGACAAAACATTTCTCAAGGAGAGCAAACTGAGGGAAAAGGTTAGTGGATTTTTTTTTCAATCAGAAACTTGCCAGTTTCTTCTCTGAGCCCAGTTGTTCTTTTGGTCTCCACAATATTCTGGAAATTTTAAGTTATATAAACACATATCCTTGTAAATAATTGAAGATCTGAAGTCTGATACCATGTTTTACCAGTGTGTAGGGTCAGAGACACAGACCCAGACACCAACCTAAGGAATAGCATAATTTACTATACTGTAAAATTGTAAAGAATCACAAAAGGATAAGCTAAGCGCCTAATAATTGCTGCAAAAGAATGCCTATAATGATTGAGACAAACACATCACCAGTTTCCCTGATACTTTAGCATAATCCAAATCCCACATCAGCTGTGGAAGGGAAGCTGTCGCAGCTAAGGACTGGAGAACCACACCCAGTAACTGGTAAATCCTGTGGTGCATGCACCTGGCAGGACACAAGGCTCCCCCAAATTTGTTGTGATAGTAGCTCAGCTTTTATACTGTGAAACAAACAAGATGACATAATTTCTTATTTCATTCTTCTGTTGGCATTCTTGCAAATGCTGGCCAGGGCTCAAGGAGGAGCCAAGGGAATTGTCTGTGATTCTACATGCTCCTAATAATCAGCCTTATCTGGTTTCTAGATACGGAGTGGTAAATATATATTTTGCCAATAAATGAACACATATAACAATACTTTGTTAATGAGTAAATAAATAAATAAATAAATAATGTGTGGTTTGAAGGCTCACCTAGAGGTCACCTTTTGCTCAGGGCATGCTGCTCAGGCCTTAGTACTTCATACCATCACTAGGCTTTCCATTATTTGGTACTCTAATTATAACAAAGCAGTCCTTCCTTGCTTTCCATGACCCTCAGGAAGTCCAGGCCACTCTACAGTCCACCTCCACCATGTGTTTTCATAATAAAGAGCTGCAATGTTGCAGAGGCTAAAAGATGATGCATAGTCAAATGCAGCTGGGTAAGAGCAATAGCAGAGCTAATTTGTATTTTTTAAGCTATGTGGCCATAAAACCAGCCAGAAAAATGAACTAGCCACTTCTGCCTTCCAGCACTGGGCTGTAGGAGCCACAGTGGGGACCCCCTGTGTCATGCACAGATGTCTTGTCCTGCATCTACGTCAGGTGCAGAGGGACAGAGACCTGGAAATACCATGAAACTCCAGCTATGGCTATTCAGGGGGCAGTGCAGGGCTGGAGTCTCCTTAACATGGACCTTTGGAGGGCAGCAGGCAGCTAATGTGGGAAGCTATGGAAAGATGGGCTGTCACCACAGGTATGACAGGAGGGTAAAACTGACATGAAGGAGGAACACTGATTACCTGAGAAATGCTGTTTGCTTGTCAAATGAGCAAAATCAATACTGTAGGGGTTTCATTAAGTTTGTTTTGGACAAGAACCTTTTTTCAGATGAAACTTGCATTCCTACTGGCTGTTTTACAATAACATTCATGACTGCTTCAAAAGCCTGTGTCTGGAGATGCATGGAATCTAAACATTAGTGGTGCATTTTCACAAAGGCGAATCATTAGATCTTAATGGAATTAATTTGTTTACGGACTACTAGGGCTGGCAACTATCACTGTGATCAGCATTTGATTATCATCTCTGGGAAAAATGCATTTTATTCATCTCAGAGCAAGGGAGAAAATTATAGAGTTGAATTTTCTTCAGGTGCAAATAAATAAAGAAATCAAATTAAACTCCATGGTTGACAGGAGCATTAAAAAGAGTCCTGTAACACCTTTTTCTGCCTCCCTTTATCTCTGTGGCTGTCAACATGATGGGAAACATGTCATTTTAATGAACATGAGGTTTGGATTATCTTTGTAGTGAGTCTAGAGTATGTTTATTGCTGTCTTCTAAGATGTTGTCCTTTTCCTATAGAATGACTTCAGACATGGTGCTTTTTTACTGACTACCCAACAGCTTTAAAGAATCATCACTTTTTACTCAGAGGCTTAAAGGTGAAAATTCCCCAAATAAGTTATTCTAGATGTCTCTTAATTAGTCAAGTTAGTCAATAGATGTCTCTTCTGTTCCCTTGATTAAAGACCTGGCACTGAAAAAATCAAGAACAGTTCTTGCCAAGCTACCTCTTCCAGAGGCCAGCTGGAGCTCCACAGGGAGAAAGAGAGTGTTACTAAATGGAATAGGCTGAACAGCTAATTCAAATGTGGGAACTAATGTATTGATGGTTTTATTTTGTTAAAATGGGTATGTTATGTCTAATTATATAAAGTGTGCCTTCTTCCACCCAAAGCTAATTTAAATGAGGCCAAGAAGCAAAATTAAGATTTTCCCTGCTCAAAGTAAAACTCTAGCCTTATAAAGGGTTCTAAGAAGCAGCAGATATTTCATTGACTTCCGTGGTGCATAATGAAAGTTGTGGGGTTTTCTATTGAAAAAAACCACAACCAACTAAATCTGGGTGCATTTTATTTTCTAAACTATTTTGTTTTCTAAACCACTTGCTAGTATTATTTTAACATGAAGAATCAACAATGTTAAAGGCACCTCTTTATTTTAAGGAAAGTGATTTTAAGGACTCAGGTAGAGGTGAGAGGTGTTGCTAGAAATGCTGCAGTGAAGCTTGAAGAGGAGAGACTGACTTTATTATGTTTTTAAGTCTCTGGATAAAACAAACTTTTGTACTCATGGGTTTATGCCACATCAAGCCTGCAGGAGCCTGTGCTGGTCTCACTGCCAATACTGAGCACTGTGCTGAGCTTGCCATTGATAGAGCAGTGGATGGGGAAATTGGAAATGGGGCTGACAACAGGGTTGTCATTCCAGGTACCAAGAGGGGAGCTGAGCTGCTCCCATCTATCCCTGACTTGCCTGTGGCAGTTTGCAGAGAAGGGAAAAGAGATTCTGGGGCTCAGATTTCACCCCTTGCAAACCCACCCAAACTCCTACATCACCAAAGCTGCTGCAGAGCCAGGGTGGGCTCATTTCTGTGCTGATGGAGAACAACTTCACCTTCTTTACACCAGAGACAGCCCATGGAATGCAAAACCACTGTTGCCACTGCTCACAGCCCATCTCAGCTAATTAAAGTGAGTTTTCTAAGGCTCAGATTTCATCACTGGCTGAAGCTTGAAAGGTCTTGCTGAATATGGCAGGAACTAATACAAGCATTAAATGCAGAGGAAGGTTTTGGTCCCTAAAGCAGGCTGGTGTTTTTCTCCTATGATTCCAGCTGAGCCAAATGGTACAAGAGCACACCTACATAAATGCTGTGCAGCTCTTCAGCTGCCAGAAAGGTGATTTTTAGTTTGTTTTACTATTACTAGTCTGTGTAAATACATATGCTTTCTATCAGGGTCCTTCACAGCACAAGATTTCTTTCTAGTTAGTATGAGTTAATCTGGCAACAGTACGGTCCAGATAAGAGGAAAGTGCTTCAAAGTAGTAGTTAATTAATCCAGTTGAAACAAGGTGGGGCTTAATGGCTTGCAGATCTGGTAATGGTGTGCAAAGTTGACACAGCTGATGACTGTGTTACTTGAGAGTAAAGGTACCTGTGCCAGAGTTGCTGGCCTGTGTTTTGGGATGCTTGTCTCTACTACCCTGCAAGTCCTTGGGACTGAATATTGAGAGGATCTGGATTTCCTGTGCCTTGCTGAAGCTGATGGGATTTACTAAAATGTAGGACTTGTGGTCTATCCAGAACCATCCTGTGCATCCCAGGAGAAGGTAGGAGGGTATTTGGGCAACTCCTCCATTCTTCCCTGTCTGAGAATTTTTGTGACTGTTCTCTGCTCTTTGTTTTAAGCTGTCAAAGCTTAAATTTGATTCTCTGACTATAGGAGGGTATCAAGGGGCTGTTTGTGTGCACACAGAGGTATGTATTTATGCATGCACACAAAGCTGTGGGTCAGTATGTATAAATGCACAGAATTTCCACAGATTTTTGATCACTTAAAGTTCTGAAAGGTTTTCTGGCACAACACTGCAATGAATGAAAAATCCCGTTTTGCCTATGAGCTACTTACCATCTACCCCTGTGCTTGTGAGTGAGTTGTGCATAGCCAAAATGATAGTGCTTGCATCCTCTTGAGTGGGCTTTGGGAATGTGCTCCATATTGAATTATATTCACTTCAGCTGCAGAGACAGAGCTGTAGAATTTGCATGGTGTGTGAAAACAATAGAAAAGCATGATAAAGTGCTTGTTCCTATTCATTGCTCCTTTCCCAGCTCAGGAGCTTGTGCTAGCAGGAAGTGTACAAGTCTTGTCAAAAACGTTGTAGACTTAGCTTTTAAATTATGTATGTGCCTGCAAGGTGGGACTGGCAACCATCCAGCCCTTTTGGGGGTCATGTCAACATATTTGTGTATGGCATAGGAGAATGAATCTCAGTGGGATTGCTTAAGCATTATTGCAATGAAAATATTGAATTATAATTACAGTAACAAGCATAAAAATGCATAGACATTCTTTCACTTGAAATTAGAGCTCCTGTCTTCAGTATGCATCTCATGCAACTGCTACAGCACTACCAGTCTTTCTGTGGAGATGAGAGGGAAAATGAATATTCAACAATTGTTTTAATTAAGCTGATGTTACTGTGGAATCTCTTCCTTCGTTTTCACTTATTCTTTGAAATGCAAATTTTTAGAAAGCAGAGAAAAGTGTTGACAGTCAATCTTTTTTCTCTGGCATAGAAGAACTTTAAAAAAAAAAATTCTTAACCCCTGTACCCTTTATAATTTTTCTTGTCTGTGGAAATACTGACAATATTTTTGGGGGAATGGTGTACAGAAGTGTGCATCTGTCTGGAAGTAAAACTATTGAAACAGGATTAGAGTAACATCAACTATAGGAAGACATCGAATCTTTCTTCTGCCACCTCACTGGATGTTTAACCTTACTTTTCCTCTCAAGAGCTCCAATGAGCCACCCAAACGCTTCACCTTGTTTTCAGCACAGTAAATGCACTTGCAGTCTCAAGTTTAGTCCCTCTGCTATTGTCTCCCTCTGTGCTGCTGGTGCTACAAGGGGGACAAATCCCCAGAGATACGCGGGGCTTTCTGCTCAGCGCCACCTTTCCTTGCTGGGCCTGTAAGGAGTATCAGGGAAGCCCAGATAAAAAGGAAACCAGTACATGTCTGAAAAGGAAAGTTTGCTGGACTCTGACTTGTCCTTCATACTAAGAAGAAATGGATATAAAAACTTGGATCTTTGTCTCCTTGTATCTGATTGGTTTCCTGTTAACAGTGAACGTTTAAATCTGAACTATACTTGATCTTACCTAATAAGCTTATACTAAAGAAGACAAAGTGTATTTATTTTGTTGCCCCAGGGATTTCAGGAGATGTCTATACACAATATAAACATAATAATTGCAGTTATTAATACTGAACCAATCAGTATTTGAACGAATCAATCAACTTTCAGTAATGTATTATACAAAGGGACTCCAATTTGCCACAATCTGTCTTCCTGAAGACAGAGAAATTTATAAGACTTTTTTTTTTCATTACATAGATAGAAAATATGGCCCAAAATGGTGGTTAAAGGGGTCTTTTTTGTCATCATACTATCACTGCCTGGAGTATTGTGATACAGAATAAAGATCATATGGCACTTCTAATGTCTTGAGAAGGGGCTCTCTGTTCATGAGAAAAAAATTACCATTTTGGATGGTCCACATGTGGAGGTTGCATTTGTAAGAGTTATTACTGGGTTTAGGTGTTGGGGAACAAGTTACCTTTTTATTCAATGCCAGCCTGTTGTAAAGCAAAATGTTCCTTAAAAAGAAGCATGTCATAGTACCTTCTCAGTGTGATAGCATTGGTACTGGAAAACAAATATGTGGGTGTTGCACAGCCTGATGTCAGAGTAAAGGTAAGAGCAGGAATGTGAGGAGGGATGTGCATTTTCAGGTAGTGTTGAGGAACACTACCCTGGAGATCCAAGGGAATATCATGAGTGGTGTTAGCATCTTGGATAATAAGCTTCTTAAGACAGCCACACTTCATTGCAGGAGAATACAAACCCCCTGGGCTCTAAATCTTTTCAGAAAAACTAGGTTAGTGAGGGGGAAAAAAGGAAGGTGGGGAATTAGATGGCTGTTTTCTGGTGTGCATACAAATCCACAAGTTTTGTTTATCCAGTGTGAACTGAACTATATTGTTCTGCTAGGACATAAAGCTTTGGGACCCTAATCAGGTTATATACTGCTTACTGTTCCTTCAAGGCTCTGCTTTATAGAAAGGAAAATATTTAGAAAGGCAAATGGAGACTTTGCTCTTGTGAAGAAGTTTCTGTTTCCAAAATGTTCCTTTCCACAACATCCAGAGCAAACCACAGCTGGAGTGCCCATCCTTCTGTTGTGTGTGCAGACATTGTGAGCTGGGGCAAGTACTGAGGGGATCGAACTGTAAGTACAATGTTGGCTGTGGCTGCAATCATCCATCCACTCAGCCACCAAAAGGACATTTTTGCTTCTGGATTTCACAGAGCCTGTGTCTGTCTCTCTCTCCCCAGAAGTGAGGAACGGAAGGGTTTTTCCTACCTGTCATTTCCCTCCCTCCACTTTCACTGGATGGGGGAATTTTCTGGAATATCACATAAAGAACATGGAGTTTCCTTCTTTTCTCTGTGTTTTTGTTGTGTCTACCACTTCTCCACCTTGGTCAGGGTCCATTTAGGCATGAGCATGCACCACAGAACTCAAACCAAGAGCCATCTCCAATCCTGCTAGGCAAAAGCCAGCACAGAACTGGTGACCCAATAATGACAGAAGGCAGAATTCTTGTTTTGTCCATAAAACAGTGGTTAAAGATTTCAGTCCAAATCTGTTTAGGCAATTACCCAGAAATTTCCTTCATTCAGTCTATCACCCAGGACCTCCAGGCACACACCAGCAGCCAATTTGTACTTTGTGACAATTTTCAAGCTGAAGTTTATCCTGTTAGAGTCACAGCCTGTCAGCAGATGTACGCTCGCTGTGCCTCTCCAAATGTGTTTAACAGTGACACAAATTTTGGGTTCATCTGCAATCCATCACTTGTCTTAAATTGCTTGACAGATTAATATGTTTTATTACCCATGCTCTGGGGGAACTATAGTGATTTAAGACTCTTAAAGGTATATTTAAAAAAAAAATTAAAAGGAAATAATACCAGGAATCACAGAATCAGGCTAGAAAAGAGCTCTGAAATCAAGTCCAACCTATGACCTAACACCACCCTGTCAACCAGACCATGGCAGTAAATGCTGTCAGGAAGCAAGCAGAAGACAAGTGTTTCTGCATAAAAGCAAAAAGATGTAGGGCTGAATATTAAGCTGGGAGTGTATGATCTCAGTCTCCCATGGCTTATAGTTTCTCTCACCTACAGCTGCTGCATTGCATTCTCCTGCCTGTGGCTGCTGAAAAGACTGCTGGGCCTTGCAGCAGAGGGAGCATTTTTGGGTCTCCAGAACCAATTCCTGTTGGCATCAATTTTGTGTCTGGGCATGGGGAATTTAAGAGATGGCTGAACTTTAATTAAACCTGCTCCTCTTTGTTCCTGTTACAATACAATAAATCTTCTTCTGTGCTGAATATTCTAATTTTCACTAACCAATCTAGTACATTATACAAATCCTGTAGCATTTACATACAGCCTATAAGAATCATGATATTACCATACTGTGTTACATTTCAAACCCTAAAAAACTACTCTTTGGACCCCTTCTGCCAAGCTAGTAGGGTCTGCTCTGACCCTTGGACCTGTCTGCAAGCAGAGGGTATTGTTTCATCAAAAGGGGATTACCTTCAGCTGGCCATACTATTGTTTACCAGTTGTTCAGTAACTAAGGCTTGGTATCTCAAAGCTTGCTTTCATTTCAATCTCACAATCCTTTTCCAGGAAATCATATTTATAAGGCTTTCCTATTTCATCTTCCCCAACAATAACCCAGAAGAAAGAGACTTTTCCTAAAAATTCATGTCTGCCTTGTCATACACAGAGCAAGTGGGAATACTTTTTCCCCAGAAACCAAGTGAGTTCAGTCTTGAGCACAACAAGGCTGTGTTCTGAAAAGCTCTGAAGACTGCTGTGGTACTGTACCACTGTGATTATACTAATGCAGCTGCCAAATTGTGTAAGGCATAGGTGAACATTTCAAACCCCTATGAAGTTACTACAGCACTTCTAAACTCCCAAAACTATACAATTGCTCTTAAAATTTTCAAGAATTAGCATTCTGGAATTTGCAGTGTGTTGATGCTTTGGTTGGTGGGTTTTGCTGTGGCTTTTTAAAATGAGCTATAGAATGGCTGCAGCTAGTTTAACGGGAGATGGCTTCCTGTGAATTTCTACTCCTATAACAGGAGAGAAGAAATCCCAAGTTTCTCATTAGTACTTTGAAATGCCATTAGTTTCACTTTCAGACTTTAGGGAGCCATTTAAAGCCTGCAGGCATTCTAGCCTCAGTTGTACAAAGCTGGTAGCAGAAGTCAGGTAAGACTAGAGCACACAGTGAGCAGCATCTAGAAGATGCTGCTTTTTTCTGTTTGTGTTGGTAAGCCTAAAAATGTACCCTGGATTATTTTTCTCTTGTTGCCTATCATTAATTTGCCATGATTTTTTCCTTGATGTAAGACAGCAGAGCTTCTTCTGAGCCTTTCAAATTTAGCTCTGCAGAGAATAAAGACTTGCCCAGGGTCTGGCCCAGAATTGAGGTTCAGCTTAGTGCTCACCCATTGTTTCAAGTTCTGTCTGGTACTATGGCTGCAAAACAAGGAATCAAGGGAAAAACAGCACTAAGTGTCTTCTTATGTAAATTAATCTAATTTCTCTGTATGTTTGAATAACATTCTGATTTCAAAAATTTTGTATCAGAATCTAAATTACATAAGTGCTCAAAAAGTCTTTTTAATGACATTGGAACAAAATTATTTCTTCTTGTGGAAATTTCCAAGATATTTTCTTTTTAGTCTCTCTTTGGAATAAAAACACACTTTGAAGTCCATGGGTTTCCTCAAGGAGATGGAAGCTCCTTTTCCATCAATTCTACAGAGAATGATCCTCATGGTGCCAGTTCGTTCTTGTCACAGATTCAGACATAAAAACAAAATTCATAGAGAGAAATTCATTACTTTGGGCTCCTCTAATTCTTACAGGAAATCTCCTCTGTCCCTTCCATCCACTTCCCTAACCTAACTGAAATTAAAGCTGTTTGTAAGTAGAGTCTTTACCTTGCTGACCTTTTCCCTCTCTGCTGGAGGAGGAGAAGACAGGTTGAACCATCTTTGGGCTGTAGTTCTGAACTCTGCTCACTCGTTTCTGTCTGGAAAACTCTTTGCAGGTTTGTAAATGACTAGTCAAAATTTGAGCCAAAAGCACAAATACACTTGACCAAGATAGAGAGGGTCTTGAAAGTAATGTTCTGAAAAAAATTATTTGCTGCACTCCTAACACCCATCCTAACCACCCAAATCCCAAGTAATAGTATTCCATCATGATTCCCCCTTCTTAACACCTTTTCAAGAGAATCTGCAGGCTAATCCTTCAGAGATAATGAGCAGAATGATGGTAGTCATAGAAACTGTGCTTAAATATCTGTGTTTTGCACAAACTCTAGGGTATGGCTAATTACTCAAGTGACGAAAATGTGTTTCAGCCCTGTATGAAGCACTGCTATTTCATTATCTTTAAGCTACTCTGGTTTTTAGCTGGGCTTCCTGGTAATGAAACTAAGGGGAAATTCTGAACACAGTGCTTGCTGTCCATTGGCAAAGGGCCCCTTGAATAAAGCAAGGCTAGTTTCAAAGTTATATCAGGTTGTGCAGGCCTTGGCGTTGAGCCTTGTTTAAGAATAGTCATGATCTAATAATAACTTTTTGTTCTCACTTGCAAAACACCATAAGGGCATAGGGAAGAGTATTTAAACCTTAATACTTCCAGAGTATCCTAAAGAAGTGATGCTTTTAAGCCCTGTGATTTGCCATGTGGGTTTTGCTGTAGAATTGTGTCTGTGTAGAGTAGGAGCCTCACACTGTGTTCTAAGATGGAATTTATTTTCTCCAAAGATATTTTTCTTCAGAAAGAGTAATAGTTAAGGTATATCTGCATTCCTGGAAGTATATTTTTTCAAAAGAGAAATAGCAAGTATATTCAAATGCTAATATTTTCTGTCTGGATCCATATCTTGGTTACCTCTAATTGAAGTTTTTAATAGCATGTAGGAGTCTTTTTTTATTTCCTGTGGTTCATGATCTAGCTGTTATCTAAAGTGTTTTAGCTGAATTTTAGCCTGAATGGATTCTTCTTGCTGTCAATGCAAATGCTACAAAGTGTAAGAGGGGATGTTGTGTTATTTTTTGCTGTATTAAGATATTTCATTAAATATAGCTCCATGAGTCTGGCTTGGTAATTTTGGATATTATTAAAATTTATTAAGAGATCTGGTAATAAAACTGCAACAAGTCCAAGATTTTGAGGAATGGAGAGGAACCCAACAAAACCTCACCTGTATTGACTTAATTAACCAATTCTTATTATCACATTCCAGCAGATGTTTCTCATAAACTACATTTGCTGACTTCCCCTTCTCTTACAGTAAAAAATGTGTGTGTTTGCACTGCCCAACCCCTTTTAGCTGGTATAATAATTCTTACCCCATCATCTGTGCTGTGTTGATCAGGCCGAGAAATATAAAAGAGGTTTGCTTTTTCCATCTTGGCAGAGCCCTTGGCTGCACTACCATGTGACCTAAAATAAAAATAAATCAGCAGTTCTACACATTAAAAGAAACTAAAAGAAGAAATAATTTACTTATTGGCTACAGCTCTGTGATCAAGCTGCAATCCTTGAGACATTTTCTTGCCTCTAGCAAAGGTCTTAGTCCTGGAAAGAGAGGGATGCACAGGATTACTCCTACTCACAGGCTGTTGGCAAGAGAGGAGGTGGCAAATCTGGCTCCCGTCTCCTATGCAAGACCAGGGACAGGCCAGAGACCTCTCTGTGCCTCAGCGCGCCCTCCCCACTCCAGCTCTGCAGATGTGGCACATTTGTTTTACTGCAGGGCTTTGAGCTTGCTGCTGTATTTATAAATCTATCAGCTTGGTTTAGGCTCTCAGAAGGCACCTGTTGCATCTTCAGCCACATCCTCCTGCAAGCAGTTTTGCACCTGACTAGCTCTTTGGTTAAGAATATCCATTCCTTAAAGTCTTTGAACAGTTGTGGCTTGCAAGAATTAATAAATTTCTCCCCTGGGCCAACATACTAGCAACTGGAAGGCACTGAAACACCTGCATGCAGGAAGGATATGTTCTGCAGAGAGCATAAAATTTGGGAGGAGACACAGGCAGCTAATTTGGATGAAGTCACAGAGTACGAACAGTTAAAATTTATTCAAGATCTTTTTTTATTGCTTCATCTTGACAGAAATTGTTTAGATTAAAGCCTTCTGTGGATCCAAGCACTATGAGGTGACCTTGACCTTTCTGACCTCATGGTTTTACTGTAGGGTAAATGCTAAAGAAATGTCAGGTATAAGCTCTGAAGCTGAAAAAGACAGACACACCTGCACAGTTCCTAAAGTAAGCCTTACTCTTGGTGTCAAGATGGAGAGCAAGACCTGAGGTTTTGATGATTTTCTTTTCCTTTTTCTTTTAATCCCTGACAATTTGCTTCAATAGAATTAAGCCCTGAAGGGGGCATAGAAAGGAAGTAGGGTGTTGCTGTTGGTTGGGGTGATGGTGGTGTTTGTGGGTTTTGTTTTTTTTTTTTTAATTGCTTGAAAGGTGACATGTGTGTGTTTTAAGTTATCTGAACTTACTGGGAGGTGCTGAACTGGCCCCATGGCATTTATGAAATTCTGATGCAGAGTTATTTTAATGATGCTTCTAAGCATCAAAGTGATTATGTAAATATGAGTTAGGGGGAATAGGTTTAAGTCAGCTTTTCACTGGGAAACATGAAACACTTCATTATGAAACAAACTTCTTCAGGATCAACTTGGTAAAACTGAGATAAGATGCATGGGGATAACCATAATAGAAAAACAATTTTCTAATAGACCTTATTCACAGCTGAGCTTTCAATAAGAGAGAGCCTGTTCCCTCTTAGATGGCAGGGAATGGGGGAGAAAACCACAGTGCTTCTCTGTTGATTGTGGGGACTCTCAGCTCATCTCTTCCACACAGCTATGGGCTAGAAGAGCTGTTTAGATTTGGCCAAATATGTCTGTAAAATAAACTTGTCTTCTTGGTTGATGACAGCAGCCCCATTTACCACACCCAGCTCTGCTGGTGACAGTGGTCCTTCTCCAATCTCTTCAGTTTCAGACAGTTGAAGAGGGAGCAGCTCTGAGGCGGTGGAGCAGCATCCTCTGGAGCTACTTGTTTGTGTGCCTTGCTCCATATGTTGACCACGGCACATGTCTCTGCTGCAAGAGGTTACTGACTGCTTTGCTCTCCTGCACGGGCTGAAAACATGAAATTCCATCTGGTAAAATCACCTGAGCCAATCTTGGCTCCCCTGAGGTGCTTAGATGCCTAGGATGCACACCAATCTCATTTGGCATTAGCTATACATCAACAAGCTCCTTGGCTTCCACCCAATCTGCTGCTGCTGAGCACCCATAGAGCTACCTATGCTGTGGTTATCAGCAGTTTTAGCAAGAGCACAGCCTCTGAAGATGTCAGATGGGATTTTGAAACCATCCCACTCACCCATCAGATTATCTCACTAGTGTCTCCAGAGGAAATGAAAACACAAGGTGGTCAGCTTCTCTTGGGATGTTTACAGGAAGGGTTATGTCCAAGCCACCATGATGACTAGGGTGAGATTCCTCTGCTGTATCCCCCCATGCAAGTGGGTGCCCTAATCCCATGTCTACCAGTGACCTGCCTTTTCTCTGCACAGAAAAACTTCTCACCAGCACTCAGACACCTTCCTCTGCTCATTAGTTGGAATCAAAGCTAGGTTTAGGCTCTTTGCTGTACACAAAGATCGCCCTAATGAAGGAAAATATCAAAACAATATTGCTGAGTTATTTGCTTGAAAGCACAGTGTGCAGTTCACATCCATTGAAAAACAATATGCATTAGTGATCTGGTTCCATTGATGAAGGTCATGAGAGGAGTTCAGGTATAAAACTTAATTCTTTGAATCCTCATTATCTCTTCTTAAGTGTTTTGATAAGAAATATAAGGTTGTGGAAAGGAACAAAAGAGACAGAATTTTTGAAGCCTCTCTGGCAACTTGTCTATTATTTGATGCACAACTGACAAGTGAGGTAACTTCTGATCTGTACTTCATTAGTTATGTTACAGGAAACCTATTAATTTATACCTTGCCTCTTTAAGGAAACATTTCCCAATGTTGAAAGGAAGAGCACATTTCCTCCTCAGCCTTTCATCATCCTATGTGTGACAACGTAGCACTGGAATAATCCTCAATTACAATACACAGACCTTTTTTGTAATTAAACTCTCTGTTTGAAAGGGGGGTTTTGGTTGGGGTTTCATTTATTTTTAGTCAATACAATTTACACAATACAATATGTATTATGTATAATATAATATAATATAATATCATCTGCTGTTAATACCGATATGAGTGTCTAGGAAATTGTGAGACTACTGTTACATCATCAAACATAAAGTGCCCATTGTGCCAGACATTCTTACTGGATATTAATCTAAAAAATAAGCACAGATTAGTGGAAATTCAGAAATCCAAATCATAGGCCATAAACTGATTTTGCTGACAATTGTTTCCCTGTGTAGCCAGGAAATATTTATGATTGCAGTATGTTTGTAAAGAAAATTGCTGAGCTGTAAGTAGCACTGTCTATACCATTAAAAAGAAAAAAACCTACTCCGTTTCTCACGGTTTGACTAGCAGGGCAAACCTCTGCATCCAGAAATGGCACGTACCCAAAGTCTGAGATTTGGAGGACAAGATTTGGAACCTTTGAACCCTTTGTACCTTGGCTTGATTGCAAGATTTACACAGGACTGTTGGTCTTTGGTATATTTAATGAGCTTTGGAAAACCAGACTGTGTAGGAGCAGCCTGGAAATGTTAGGCAGCTGACATTTTGGGAGGCAGCAAATAACACAAATTGATAATGTCAAGGAGCTGGTGCAAGCAGTCTTTTGAGAGCTACAGGTGGGTCCCAGAAAATGCCGCAGCAACTGGCACCTTTGATTTAAAAATTATGTTTTGGGTAGCAGTATTATTTCCTGTTTGCCTGTAAGACTCACCTGAAATGTCAGACAGGGTTTGGTGATATTTCACATGACATTTTTCTTCCTGGATCTTCCCTGAGGTCAGCCCATATTCCCTTATTTCCTGTGTTTGTGAGCAGGAGATGCTTGCAGAATACAGACTGGGTCTTTGGGCTCCTACCCTACCCTCCAACACTTGTGCTGATCCCGTGTTGATCCTTGCTCACACTGTGAGAGGAACAAGGAGCCGTGGCATCCGAAATATTCCACCTCACTGAACGCTTGTGCTGCCGTGCAGAGCTGACAGCTTGCACAATTAAACATGGTCAACACCAGTACACCAAGCTGGCTGAAAAGATAGCTTTGATAAGGATCCAGTGCTATCAAGGTCAGACAACACTTCTTTAAGCTACACCGTAAAGTTCTGTAAGGTAATTTTGGTCTTGGAAAGTGGTAGCTGAAAACTTGCAGCTTTTGACATAACTGAATTCGAAGATTTGGGGATAATTCTGTCAGTGAGAAGTGAATTCCTATCTGCACATCCAAATATATTTCCTAGAAGCTGCTAGAGGCAGGGTGGGGCAGGAGACTTAGTCAAGCAATATTAAGTGATGGATGGAAGATGTGTTAAAAAAAAGTGATCTCACTGTAGTGAGCCAGATTCACACTCCTTGGAGCCAGACAAGAGTGCTTCTGAATGCCTATAGCACAGAGGCAATTCTGCTGCACCTCATGGAGCACCCACTGAGGGCTGGTTTTGATCACAGACCTCCAAAGACCTGTAGGCATTGGGTTCTTATGGCAAATGTCATGTGAGCTTTCATCAGAAAAGGCCCTCGTGCTTTCAGATTCCAGGGTTGCTGATTTTTCTCAAAGCTGCAGTTGATATGGCTTTTCTGACCATTACTTTACTTTGGTTCTGGGGTTAAAGTTGCTTTTGAGTTTTAAAGGTCATGACTCAGCAACTGCAACCACCAGTTTCTGTAATTGACTTAAGGTGCAGCAGATGAAAGAGATTAGTTTCATATCTGTCAGTGCTTGTAATTGCAAATTTTACCAGTTATTGTATTCAAAGGCTATGGCCAAATGCACTTCCACAGCAGAGTCAAGTTGCTGGGCTTGCATTTTTAAACCACCTTGTCAGTTAAGCTCACTGGATCATATGGATTGCATGCATATGTGAATGCCAGAAATCTGGACACATCACTTTCTTGTATTAAAGAAAAAAATCTATAAATGTATATCTTTATAAACAACATTCTCTCTGATATCTGCATACCTGTGTAACTACCATGTAAATGCTGTTATGTGCTGCTGGGATGTCAATAAATTGGATTTTCTCCTGTCATTCTGTGAGAGAGCATCCTGGATTTGGGAAAAAACTGAGCTTTGATTATGAACTTTAAAAAGGAGTTAAATTTCTGTTTGTGGCATGGCAAAAAAAATCTTTTTGATTTTAGATGGCTGCAGTCATTTTGTTTACCAGGCATTGCAGATTTATGACTATTTGAATATCAATTAAAAATACAACAGAAAGACTTAAAGCTCATCAACAGGTAAATTGGATTCATTACTTCCCTTCTCTGATAGAGTACAGCAATCTCTTGTATATCTGATATTTGCTTCTCATGGCATCTCTCATACCTGGTGCAGGGGAGGAAAGATGAGCAGCAGAACCTCAGACACACTGGCAGTGCAAGGTATGTTTTTGACATTTACAGATCCATGTATCAGTGTAGGATCTTCATAAATTTTATGTTTGCTAGCTCCTTTGGAAAGTATTTCCTTGATTCTACCAGTGATGTGTGAAACCCAAAGCAGATATCTTCACAGCAAGCAGGCAGGCTAAGCAGGAAGCTCCACATCAGGAGGAGTCCCTTGGCTTGTGCTAATGGCCCACAAATTATTAAATAAAGTGACAGAAGGACCTTTTCCTGGACTTGTTCTTGTTCCTTTCTGAGTCTGTAGTCAGTCCCCTCCACCTGAGCCATACTCATACATCACCTTAATGATGATTTGAAAACTCCTTTTGCCTACGAAGTTTTAGGAACATAGACAAGGTATACTAAGGCATGTATTATATGAGTTACTTTTCATTTGCCAAATTTCAAAAAATTTCCCAGTGAGAGTCTGTCATGTAAGAATTGTATGACTACTTTTTAAAGGAAAAAACTCCTTTCTCCTGGCTCATACAAAGAGACACTTTGATGCTCTTGTAAACAACCTCTTTTTCCTTATTTTAGACAAGACATGATGGTGACTCGCCTAGCACATAGGCTGAAAAATTAGTTAAATAGATTGTCAAACAAAATGATTTAACTTTTGTGACAAGACAAAGGGGTTTTTTGTTTCCTTGTTTATTTTTGCTATCCTAAGTGCCTAGAGTACTCAGAAATTGTATCATCTTTATCTGCTCTGGGATTGAAGACGGGGTACTGAATAACATTTAATAACATTTAATGATGTTCTTCAATTCCCTAGCAAAAGCAACTGCACCAGCTTCCCCTGAAGGTCAGCTTGTTTGCTTGTGTCCTAGTTTCAGCCAGGACAGGGTTAATCTTTTACAGTAGCGGGGAGGGGGCTGTGGCCAGACCCGAAAATTACTCGATCTCACAACACTTGCAAGGGGCAGGAGTCCGGAACTCACACTCCTGTTTTCCTGCATGGGAAAGCATGGTGTGGTGGGGAAGAGCTGGTCAGTATTTTGTTGTGATCTACCTCTGGTTGGCTTTGGTGAAAATTAGTTCTGCTCTATCAAGTTATGTTTTGAGTCAGGATGATGGAATACCAGATGTGCTCAAACACCCCTTTTAATAAAACGTTATGGTAGGACTTCTTTAATGTGAGAAAATGAAAAATCACCTTCTTTTACAGTCACCCTTTATATGTTACACACACACATACCACATACATGATGTTTTTGACTCTTCTGTGAAAAAAAAAGAAGCAAAATGTAAAGAAAAAAAAATTGTAAATGTAGGAGTAAACATTTGAAACAGTCCATTGCTGACTTTGACAAGCGTAAGATGGGACATTTGACATCTAAGGTTTCAGTGCAGCTCTTTTTAGGTTTCCAGATTCCATCTACCCTTACCTGCCTTGCAGAAGAAGCACAGGATACAAACATCAAATGCAGCATTTTGGTCCAGTCACAATGTCTATTTCAGCATCAAGCTGAAAAAAAACCAAATTAGTCCCACTGTCCTGGTATTTGGTAGCCTGCCACATTCACACCATGCAATTCAAGCCACTGGTCTGCATTGTAATGATTTAGGAGAGCCCTCAATTGAGAAATGATTCTGCTCTTGTGAGTGCTCAGAGAAGCCACACCTGCCTCCAGAGTCAAGGGGGCTGAAGTGCTCCTGGTAGTGGATCAGTGTCAGCAGCCAATGCAGAGCTGGACTGGGAGCACTTCAAATAAAAGCTTCACAAGACACTTGGTTTCTGACCACTGACAGGTGCCTCTGTATCCTGACCTTCAGGTCACATATGATTGTGTCTCCTGGTTTATGTCATCTGGGTCAGATTTGGGATGGCAGTAGGATGGGACTAAAGGCCAATGTCCATTTCTCTATAGCATCATTGACAGCACAAAATTGGACTCCTGTCAATGCAGGCTTCATAATAAATCCACTCTAATTTATTATTAATGTGAGGTCAGTGAGGGGCAAAGACAGCTCTCTTTCTCACCCTGACCTCCTCACTTTATCAAGAAAAATAGGATGTTTTTAGGGGATGAACTGAGACAGTCTGCTACCCATCAGTAATCCCTCACTGCTTGGTGCCACAATACATGGCAGAGTGGGACTCAGGCATGCTGGCCTACCTTGCTCTCATCTGGCTCACCATCTTCCTAGTAGCTCCCTTCCTCCTTCCAACCTATTTCCTCTTTAGAATTCCTTAACAGAATCCTTTCAAAACCTTGTCCAAACCACTCTCAACTCAACAATATCCTTTTTCTTCAATGGCACAGCACCACTAAGCCTGTTTTTTCACAGCTCAGAACAGGCTAGGTTTGGTGTTCCCCTACTTTGTTCCCAAGCACATGAGGTTTCCTCTATCCAAGGGCAAAAATTCACAAATTTTTGGAGGGGAGTAAATTATTTCATTTAGAGGGTATCCATATTTGAGAGAGGTGGAGGAAGTGCAAAAACTGTATAAGATTCTCTGAGCTGCAGGACTTGGTGGAAGATTGATCTGTGTTATATTCACTGTAACTACATTGGGTTAAAATAGTTTTGACATAGGTCCATAAATACCTCAATTTATAGAGGAATCAAGAAAATACGAATGTGAATTTAATGTGAAGAAGCTAAATCAACTAATTGTTAAGCATGGATAAGTATCATGAATTACAGAGAAACAAATATCTCTTGGTGAGCTACTGTATTTCTCTGTAGTGGTTGTCACTCTGGGTTGCTAAGGAACTTTGGTTTTCTACATTTCTTTCTTTAACATTTGCTTTTATCCTCACACTTCGTGAGGAGCATTTTCCTTTTATATTGATCCTGACCTTTTTCTTCTCCCTCATTAGCAGAAGCAACAGTTATGCTGCATTTATCCTAAGTCCGTTGCTTCAATTCTTGGAAACAAAAATACAGAAAACCTTTAGTCCTGTTGACATTTAATGATATGGTCATTATGCACAATAATACAGTGGAGAAAAGTGGCTTCAAAGGAAAGGGAGCTCTGCTTTTCTTATTAGCAGTTATAATGTGGGCACTTAAAAGAAATTACTGAGGACAGATAAAATAATGTAATCAAAAGAAATCAATCTCCAAATGAGATGTCAAGGGGCCTGCTGCCCTGCTTTGACATGCCATTGGCTTTACCTGTATTATCCCTGACCGATGTCCAGCCTTTTTAAACAGAAATAGTTATGTTTTATAAGAAGAAATTCAACTAAATTCCTTTCTTTCCCATGTGGACATGGAGTATAATCTGCTGATTGCTGTCTCTCTTGATAAAATACTTTTTATGCTTGGAGACTGTTGTTCTATTTCCCTCTTCTTTTTCTCTGGACATTAAATGAATTCAGCTCTTTCATCTTTTCCTTACAAATCATATTTCTGAACCTTTGATCATTAATGTTACTCCAATTTGGACTGTGACTTTTTCCCCACTTTTTTTTAAGTGGCAAATTCCCCAAGAGTAGACATGTTATTTATTGTGACCCCCCAGTGCTAAGCAGAGGAATAATTGCCTCTCTCATTTAAAAAAAAAACACTTTTTCTTCTCATGTACCTACCTACAGTAAATCTAACACTGCAGACCTGAGGAGCCCTCCCCTTCCATCTGAGCACAGTTCAACCTCTTTCTTTCCCACTCTGTGGTGTGCTATTCTGCACTTCTCAAAATCAGTTCCAGTTTGTTGCCTCTGAATTTTAACCCTGCCCCAAAACAACATAAAATTTTGGGTTGGACCCTTTGGAAGGTAATTTTCTAATTCATCACTCAAGTAGCATATAGTAGTTTCAATAGATCCAAATTTGGCCTTTCTCCTGTCACAATTAAGGTGAGTAAGAGTAATTTTACAGGAGCTTCTATTTTTCCATTTATTTATTATATCTTGGTGGGAAGAGCAAGCACCATAGCCATTGCTGTAGGACCTTTCCCATCCTCCAAAGGTATTCAAGACTGTTCACTTCTGGATGAATGCCATCCAGCACATCAGGTAATTAGAGGAGGGAATACAGGCCAGTTGGAGAAAAGAGATGTTAAACCATGCCTAGGTGTCTAGTTGTATTCCCCTGCTTTGCAAAGAATAACGCAAAGAGCATATAATAAATTCAGCCTTTTCTGGACATAATTCCACTACTTCATTCTTTCACTCACTAGCCATGGCAGTAGCCCTCTACAGAAAACTTCACCATACAAAGAGATACCCAAATCTTTCCTGCTCTAGCAAAAAGCAGTGATATTACACTCCCTAAAATTTCTTTCTGTTTTAGTATAAGCAAAATATAGTAGTAAGACTGGAAAAAATGAACATTCAGGACTAAAAGTGGCTAAAGAAAAGACCTGGTTCTGACACATCCCAATTAAAAAAAAAAATTGCACCAGGTGCTTCTTCCTTGAACATTTGTGGAAAATGGCCCTTTGGAATGGACAAATATAGAAGCCCAAGAAACCACCAGGTTCATTTAGATGCAAGGTGTGTGTCTTCTGTTTCTCATCAAGCACCCAGGAGTGCTTGAAAGTCCTCACAAGAGATTTCACAGCAACCTGTGCTTCACCAGGTTGGAGCTGGACACAGTGCCTGCAAGTACTGCCACAGACCTGGGAGGTGAAGGTGTTGCTGACTTTGTGACTTTCTTGGTCCCAACTCTGCCTTAAGGAGCTTTGGCATAGCTTTTTACTCCTGGATCATTCACAAATCTGATATCCCCTTGTGAGGATTCAAGTACCTTAAATCCTGGTCCTGAGTCCTAGGAGCCTGAAGGATCTGTAGCCTTTGGGGAGCAGTGAAGTACAAGCTGTATGAGCAAAGATTAAAATCACTTTTTAAAGCTGTTGTTTTGCCATGAAAAATAGATCAAGCCACTGGAGCTGTCAAAAATGCATTTTGGAAATATGTTATCCGTCCTAACTTGCTCCTTCTGAAATTAATGCTACTCACTGTTGAGGATTTTTCAGAGACATGTTCCTGTGGCTTGTAATGTTTGATATTTTTTAAGTGGCTCCTGGGAAACCTCTTTCCTTGGAGGAAAAAGGAGAACCTAAAAGAGTATATCAAATTGGGACAGTAGCACTGTTTCAAGGAGTATGACTGGAACACAGCTCAGCTGTACATAATGTTATGTCTTTTAAAATGATATGTCTTTCTTGCTCAGTATCAATTTATCATATGTCTTCAAGCTCAAAACATGCTTTCTAATTTGAATGGGGAAGAGATGGATTTACAGACTGAAATCAAAGTCCCACTGAAATCTGTGGGAATTTTTGTTGACTTCAAAAGGGGTGAGGTTTGATATGTAGCTGAAAGCAGAGGGCCTCCTAAAGATTTGCAAGTAATGTGCTCTGAATATACCTGTGTCCATCTGAGATGCACAGCAGCATCCAGATTCACACTGAGAATTTATGGAGCATGAGGCAATCTCCAGGGTGGAGGGAAAAGACTGTTAGTTCTGCTGCAGGCTCCCTGTGATCCTGGGCACAACATTGGGTTTTCTGTAGCACTGGGCTTTGAGGAGAAAAGAAGCCTCTCTTTTGCATGATTTCTTGTTCCAGGTCAGTCTTAAGGAGAGCTTGTCTCTGTCACTTTGGTGCCAATCTTCACACCCTCTTCTCCCACCGTTAAGTTACTGCCACAGAGTTGGTCAGTGTTGCAGCTGCTGTGCATCTCTGCTGCCCCTGGCACTCACACTGAAGCTGTGCCATTGCCCTTTGCTAACTCTTGGACACAGCTGTCTGCTTGGTCCCCTGATAGGAAGACCCTGTTTGTAACTGGCTATGCCACAGTTTGGCTGAATTTTCAAAACAGAACATTTTCCACAATGTCTTTCATTGAAGTTGTTTTCACAGTAGGTTAGAACATTTCATTCAATGACATAAAAGCTGTTTTCTAAACAAGACAAGTAGTTTTTGAAGATTTTAACAATGCTGTGTGTTTTGTCCTCTGCCTAGACTCCTTGCACTTTACACTTAAAATAAGCTTCTCCAAATGTATCTTCAATAAATAAATAAATCCCCAGACTTGCTTTCTACTTTCTTCTCTCAGAAAGTGCAAGTTTCTGAGAAGTTGAATAAGCCAGTGAGAAGCTGAAATAACAGCAGGATGGAAACAGATTTAGTTTAAACTCCAGGAGCTGCTGTATCTGATGAAAGCTGGATGCTAAGTGAATCATCGTGACTCAGTAAATAGGATAATGGTCTCCCCCTCTGGGATTTATATTCCTGCCTGAAGAAACAGAAGCCTTGCTAAGCCTGCAGACATGTAAAACCCAACCTGCTCAAGCCTGTCTTGCAGGAGGGCAGAACATACACCTTCTCACCTGCTGCCATGTACGGTAAATCTATCCTGATCTAACATCATCCCAATTTGATCTGGATGGGACAAGCAGATACTGCACAACCACCCCTCCTACAGCACTTTGTCTTAATGTGTGAGGAGTCTGAAATCCCTGCTCCTGAAGCAGCTGGAGCACCATGTGTCACGTAGATTATTATAGGGATCCTGTGGTCTTGGGGTTTCCTTAGAGAAAACTATTTTAGTTTGAAGCATATCGTTTGCTTCTCTACTGTCCCATTTTCTAGACAGTAAATCTCCATGGTGAAAGCTGCAGAAAACAACAACCTGCTTCTGTACATATTTGTGTTGTACTTTCTAAAAGCATGTAGAATCACAGATTTGGAAGCGAGGCAGAAAGTGGAGTGGGTGAGATGTGGGCTGGCATATGGGACCAAGAGGCAGAGAGAGCACTCATGCAATGGGGAGAAACTAAGAATCCATTCTGGCCAGCCAGAGCTGCAAAAAGATTGCTCACAGCATGCCCAGTGTGGCAGAGAAAAGAGCAGGGGCTGTTCACCTGGAGCAGTGGTGACAAGCCTGCTTGGACCAGTAACACTGCTTGAGTCACCTCAAAGGCTGGGACTACTCCAGAATGGACCAGTTTGTGTGGTGCCACACCTCATCTGCACTCCTGTTCCATTGATTCTAGAAAGATGTATCTACATTTGCCCTACAAAAGGAGGGATGTCATTCATTTATGTCTAAGAAGTGCTTCCTATCCCTTGCTCTTCCTGGGTGCTCAGGTACACAAAAAAAGCAGCATCTGTGGGAGATAAGAAGCCTACCATCAAGCAGGCTTGAAATTCACCTCCAGTGGTGGTGTTGGTGTTTATTTTCTTATTTGTATTAGGTAAAATCTTGCTTGCTGGTCTCTGCCCTCTGGATGTCACTGTTGTGCTCATTTAGATTCCTATTCTTCATAGACCTGGCTTATCTTTCCCCCAGTATCTGACTAAGCTTTTAAGGCTTGTTTGCCTTCTTCATTGGTCTATCAGCATGCTTTATCTGGAAAATGGGAAAAAAGTATTTGTCCAGATCATATTGTACAAATAATTTGAAAGGGTTATTGCCCTCGGTGGATTGGCTTAAATGCACCAAAGGCAAGCACAGCACCATCTGCTCCAGTCTGAACCTCCTTGGGTTGTCAGAGACAGTCATCTTGTAAATGTTTCCCCAAAGTTCCCTGCTCTGGGTCTTCTCTGAACAGCTCCTTGCTCCTTCCAGACAAAGAGATGATATTATGAGAGAGAACACTGGTTGTAATAGCTCTCTGTGGCTTCAATTTTACTTATTTTATACTCCTCAGAGGTGTTGTACGGCTCAGAAGTTATACAGCTACAGAATTGTGTGCAGTGCCAAAACCCTGACTGCAGGATTTGCTACAGTGGGCAGTAGAAATCACACCCTGATGCAAATCTCTAAGAACGGATAGGAAAAAAGGTCAAAATCCTGCTCCTCCAAGCAACTTAAGCTTACTGGAGCAGAGCACTTCACATTTTGCTTTTGCGCTGAATAAACCAAGCCTCAAGGATAGGTACAATCTTGTAGCTGGAGACCCAAAGACCAGGCAAAGTGGGAGATGGTGATGGTTGACACTGATGGGACAGTGACCAACACAAAGGCAGATTTAGTGTCTAGAAAACTGGACAGCAGGGGAGCAGAAAATACATTTCAAATCTGTGATTAAAAGTCAAGACCTCTCAGGGCAGGGCATTCATTCAATTTCTTTTTTCTTTCTCTCTTTATAAAGCATTTCATAATCTAAATCTTTCCCTTGCCAGATTTTCTTCACTGTTGGAGGAGGCTGTGTTTGTAGGAGCCCTTTAGTTTGAATACCGCTTTTCTATTTGTGATTTACCATTTTATCCACAGAAAATTGTGGTTTCTTTGTGATTTTTCTTATTAATACACATCTTCTCTTTCTCACTCTTCCTGCTAAACCTTTCAGGACTTATGCTCACAGGAATAGGCATCCTCTGGTCTTCATATGTACAAATGGGCATTTGCGGTGATGAAGCAGAATGGTGAAAACTTTAAGGAAAGTAGAAAGTTCTCACAGAATGTGCATGTTCTCACCACTTCTTTTTTCCTGTTACTTTTAAGTGTGTGAAATGCAGTGATGTGAAAGAAACCTATGCTCTAGTGCTCTAAAGTCTACTTTGTAGGAGAGCTAGCTCTTTCCCTAGGCAGCCACTTTGCATGGCAGCCTGCAAGGGATGTGCCTGCATACTGAGGGAAAACAAGCCAAAGAATGATCCTGCTGCCAGGCCATGGTTTGGTGTCTCCATGGGAGCTGTAAGGGACAGTTGTCACAATGCCATAAATAACTGGAACCAGTAGCTGTTGTTTCCATGTTTTCCACCTGGCCTTGTCCTAGCTTTGGGTCTTCTTTCACAGTAGAATCCAGTCACATTTTCGTTCTGGTGGGAGCAGCCTCAGAGGCAGATGGGGACAGCTGCTTGTGGCAGCTGGATTAATGTTGCCTTGCAAGAAGAACAATAAAGAGGTTCATCCATACTTGGTCTCAAAGGTTATTGTTTCACTGAAATATTTGCTTGCAGGCTCTGTTTGATACAATGTTATTTTTTACTTTTGCATTCCTGGAAGAATCACGCTGTGAAAAGTGTTGCTTAACTTGCCAGTGTAGAGCTGCTGCCTATCCATGGACACAGCCTCAGCAGTGGCAGTGTGGAAGAAAAGTCATGTCCCCAGACAGATCCTGCTGGTCCCTCCTGGTGTACTCTTTACATCTTTCTCTTAAAATTCACTGCTGGAGTTCAAGGTACCATACTAATATGAAAGAAAACATATCTGAGAAGTATGACCGATAATCTAACAAGGCCAGATAAAGGCTATTATAATTTAGAATAGACACCTATGAATAAATCCATTGTGTTCTATCATTCCATATGCAGAGATGCTTACCACTGTAAGTAGTCCATGTTAGGTGGGGTTTGTTCTTTCTTGATTATTTAACATGCTGGCAATTATGTCAGATTTACACAATTTCTGTTGCTTGTACAAAGTTATATTTAATTGCTCTCTAGTGTATTGCTGTGTTGTATTTTTATTTTACTGGGCTTTAAACTTCTGCATTCCTCAGAGCTTATATCTCAAAATTTCTTCTGCTCTGTCACACTGTCCTTGACCTGCTCCTTTCTCTCAGTATATCTGAAACATTTCAATTTTGCATTCTCCAAATCCTCACTGCTAGGCTCGAAGGAAGTATCAGCCAATTAGCCCTTCTCACCAGCTGATCAATAAATGTGTGAGATTGTCTTGGAGCTGTGTTTGTTCCTCTCAGGTTCTTTCATGTTGAGACCAAGAGGTCTCAGGTTTTTGTGTGTTGTTTTCCATCCTCCTCTTCTCCTGCTTTTGTTTCCTTGTTTGACTCAATGTCAGCCTGACATGTACTTTTTTCTTTTTGTCTGCTTAGGGGCATATTTAAAGATTATTTAAAGGCTCAAAATAAGAAAGGCTTGAATAAGGCAACAGAACAATAACATATTGCAAATAAAGGCCATAGATGTAATTCTCTTCCTTTGCAAATACATATTCATTTTATGCAGGGTGTAGAATCTTTCAGTTTCACTAACTGTGGCTGCACTCAGAAATAATGACAGATTACATATAATGGTTCTGTGACCATTTTTTACTTTGTATCCAAGTGGATTCTAATTAAATGTTTTTTGAGCCCTAAAACTTGGCTTTTCTTTGTCCAGCTTCTAGCATAGGTATTATTATAGGATTAGAAACCCCATAAAGGTCAAAAATTCTCTTTTTCAAATGACTAGCTGATGCTGATACAGTTATTAATTACACTGTATGATATTCTGGTCATTAGCTTCAATGATCAATGATTTCCTCAGAGACAGTTTCTCTATTAAAAATACATCAGTAATAAATTATCTTCTCCAAAGTTCCTGCTGTAGGAGGTACCTAGCAGCTCTGAAAAAATCATTTAATTAACAAATGTGAGCTGTTAAATTTGAAGTTTAAGAGGACGTTATCTTCATGTGAATACCAAGGCTGATGATGAGCTTCAGCCACTGAATTTGAGAGCGCACCTTGAGCCCTGTGCTCTGCTCTAGGACCACGTCCTGTTCACAAGGACATCCTTCATGACAAGGACCATTTGCCATTCTCCATCTCTGTGGATGTTCTTTCTGGAGTCCAAATATGATTTAAGCAGTAAATGCACATCCTACAGCCAGGTGGCCAATGTGCAAGACGTGAAGATGACCATCCTTCCTGCACACAAAAAGGCTGTAGTCTTCATCTCCCTCTCCAAAAACAGTGATGTGATACTGGGGTTTTGACTAGCATGAAACCTGCAGCATCATTCAGCACTTCCCTTCCTTCCTCTCTGACCAATTACTTATTCTTGACAGACTCTGCCCACTAAGGGAAAAAAGGAAGCTCTGTGACTGCATGATACATGGATTATAAACTGTTGACAGCTTTGGCATTCTTTGCTCTGAGAGGTGGATAATTGTACAAAAATTTCCAAAGTTGTATTTTATCAAAACAAAAAAGTAAGGAGCTTTTTTTTTTTTTTTGGGAAAATGTTTAGCTATTTGGTGATTTCGTGGAAGGCCTCAAAAGGGAAAACAGTGAAAACGTTGGGATAAATAGACTTCCAGTGCAGCAGATATTTTCAAAATACCTCTATCTTCTCCTGAGCAGTGTAAGATTACCTTCTCACTCCTGGAGCTTCGGTACAATGGAAAATTAACATCTTTTACAGTATTTATTAAATAAGAGAAATTGCAAAAATAATAATTAATATTTTGATCTGTGGGTATATCTATGAAGAGAAGGACAGAGAGGATGTTAATTGTACTTTGAGATATTTCATGGTTTCTTAATGCTAATTTAGCAGCAAGAGTTGTGGTTCTCCATGATTAATCACTTCCTAGAACAAAAGTTTAGTGAATAGCACACAGAAAACAGAAAGCTAGTGGTCAAAGATGATGCTCTGCTAAGCACACATCTATCAGAGCAGAGAGAGATTCTTCATGGCTGTCCTGTGATTGAAATGATTTATTCATCAGGACAAAGCTGCCGTGATGAGGTTACTGCCTTAAGAGTGCAGGGAGCACTTGTAGAGCGCTTCACAATACTGCAATCATTTCATTTCATTTCATTGTTTACCCTGGGTGCACTAAATATTTTGTGACCAATCCATCCTTACAATAAACACCTTAGACCTGTATTTTTCCCTAGCAGTCTGCAGTGAGACTGAACCTTGCACTTTGGGAACATGACTTTTCCAGAGGCATGACTGGCCTCCTGATCTAATTTTCTAAGTAATAGTTGATTGGTCCCAGCTGAATAGATATGGGCAAAGTGCGCAGATTTTTGGCAGAACACTCACCCCTGTTGCCATGATGGGTAGGAAAAGACTGGATTGTGCATTATAATCCTGAGTTATATTTTTTACTGGAAGTAAAGGGAAGACTTTGAACTAAATAATTATGTTTAACAAGCAAGATACAAGAGGTCCTAGATGGATAATAAGTTTCTTATTTATATGCTCACCCCCTAAAATGCAATCAGCAATAAGAAACTGTTCCTTTAAAAGACACTCAAGTACACTTGCTGCAACATAAGAATTTGTTCAGTTATTCCAACACTTACTAAAGAAGCAATTAGTTATATTTAAACCTGATAAAGCAAATCTTCACAGATGAGAGTTTATTTATTTATTACTAACTCCTTCATAATTGATGGAGTTTCATTTAGTTGAACCAGTGACTCAGTCACCCAAGAGTGCAAGAGCCATCATTCCTGCTGTGTTCTTTGCCTCTGGAAAGCACAAAGCTGAGAGGGGAAAACTCATGCTGGCTAATGCTGATGCCAGTACATGAGAATGCTTAAATATATGAATATTTGTGAGCAGAGCAGCCCCTGTGAGGAGGAAGGAAATTTTTTTAAAATGTGAAATGCAAAAGCCCAGTGGCAATCAATGGGAATAGGTAATAAAAAGTAGAGCAGGTTCAAATGAGGAAAAAGGAGGTGTAATTCCCTCACCCAGTTAATCCTCAGGATATACTTATTCAGCAAACAGCTGCCACTGCATTAGGTTTTTTAAAGAGTCACACCTTTTCCTCACAATGAGATAATGATTCATCCATCATGTGTAGAAGAGAAGGATGTTAAACTAAATCTGTTGCTTGACAATTAATGTGGAGCAGATGATACTTTTGGAAAGGCTAATTTAGACATTCATCCTAAATGTTCAAACCTACAAATATTAATAATGGAATAGTTTAGTCTGAAAGGGACATCTGAAGGTCACCTGGTCAAACTGCTTGCTCAAAGAAGGCTTTTTCATTAGAACAAGTTTCTGAGGTTCTTGTCCAGTCAAATTATTATTATTTCCATGGATGGAGATCCCATTTTCCCTACAATGATTCAGTTTAGTGAGCACAAAGCTCAGGAGAATGAGGGAAGAAATTAACAAACAAAAGTGAGTAAATTATTTGCATTTCCCAAAGGACAGGATCAATTTATGATTGATGTGCTAAAGAGAGAGAGAGGAAATTGAAAGCTCTTTTTCTTTCCCATACAGCACAGCAGTCAGAATATGTCTTGGACCAGTTACTGGAACTTGAGATGCATGGAAATGGCTGTCAAACACTTAAACAACAGCTGGAATAGAGAGAGGAACAGACTTTTCTGTACGTACACTATGGATGTAACAGATGAGCACATGAGGTGTATGCTGACACTTGAGGGCAATCTTTCTGATAGTACAGACAGTAAAACTGGAGTTGTCTTAGTGTAGGTTCTCCTTCATGGGTGTTTTCAAATGCCAATCTGTCAGGAATGTCTTATGTACAGCTAATTTGGCCTTGCACTTGGAGGGCAGATACAGTGATTTGCCATTTCAGCTCCATTTTCCCTGAGTCTGTGATGGAACGAGAACTTTGAAATCTTTCTAAGGTCTTCTTGTGACCTATGAGTCAAGGATTAGAAATCAGTACACCAGTTCAGCCCTACAGATGTAAATGCACGAGATGAATGCTTGTAAACCAAGCCTGCGAAAATGATATGCCTTAGATGACAGTTTTAAGAGTAGAGAAAGTTCCATTTATATATTTAGTAATGGCTGACACAACAAAAAAGTAAGTTTTCAAATTATGTTCCCTTAAAAATGGTGTACTCAACAATACAAGATGCTTTTTGAGGGCTAGAAAGCTCTAATCATTACTAGACTCTTGATTTCAAAATCTTTGTGTCTTGGATCTTATTTATAAAGCCAATATTCTTCAGTAGTGAAACATCCTGGGACTTGACAGCAGTGGCTGAGTGAAAGAACTGGTAAAGCAATATGGAAGATTGTTCAAATCTCTGCACCAAATCCTACCTTTATAATGAGTTATAGCCATTTTTTGGTCTCTATTGAGCACAGCAATTTGCACTCCTAGTGAAGAAGCACCCAGATAACAAAACAGCCCTCTGATAACAGATCAGTGCCTTTGGCAGTCCCAAGAGAGAGACTGAAGACTGAATGGCCACATAGACTATGTGCAGCAATTTCCATATGGATGCATCTGGTACAGCTGCAGTCTCTTTTTACCATAGGATCCAACACACAGTATTCTGCAGAAATGGGACTATGAGAGTTCATACTTGCATTGTGTGTTCTCTGGAGATCTATCCAAATTCTTCAGTTGTTAACAACCATTTTTTCTTAAACTGCTGTAATTAAAACAGACCTACTGCAATCATAATACTATGCAAGTGTCAGCAATGACTGGAGAAGTGCAAATTATAGTCCAGTCTTGTCCCTGCAGCCAAAGAAGTAGGTGCTTGAAAATTGTGACATTCACTGCAGGAGGAAAAGATTCTTTGAAAACCTTCACTGTCCAGCTAAGGATTAAAAAGCACTTTAATAGGGAATTGAAAATGTGTGAAAGCCAAATTTTTACCCTGTGCTCAAGAAAAAGATATCAGCACCAAAACCTGTATTTTGTGATATTATTCAGCAATATTTCAGTCCTGCACCTTCACTTAGAAATAAAATGTCATCCACAGGTACAAGTATTCACATAACAGCATAAATCAGATTTACTCAAATTGCCATGTTTCTAGGAAATGACAAGTGACTTTGGGGGATTTCTATTTTGAGCTACAAGGAGAAAACATGAAGAAGACCAAGGATTTGCTTTGCAATTAGAAAGCAATGTAAGTTGTGCTTTCTGTTTCACCAGAGTTCAAATGTGCAGAAGTGAAGTTTGTAAGGATGGGAATGGTGTTGATGAATGAAATACGTTACTCTTGACATAAAGTGTATGTAAAAATTTTGTATTGTTAAGTTTTGCACTAAATTTCATATTGTGCTTACATATAGAACAGGGAGAAGGCATTGTGAAGGTAGGTCAGAACTGTATGAACTGTTTGCATTATTTATTTATTAATTTTAAATTTAAATGCTTAGAGTGTTTATATACAATAATATCTCTAATTGTTAAGAAATTAATTTCAACTACCCAGGCAGGATAGTGCAGGACCACATTTCTATCTTTAGCACAGTTTTGGTCACAGTAATATAATCTTTGACTAATGCCAAAAATACACAGAATATATGGCATTTCCTGTTTCTGAAAAGTAAAAGGCAGGAACTGCTCGTTGTAACACTGTTTATAATATTCATAACTTGCAACAAGAGAGAGTGTTTTACCATAGAAGTAGACTTGTCATTGGCACCCTGCAAGAGAGAATGCATTAAACATGTTTCTGTTGGCTTTCCTGGTCTTTGACACTTCTCTTTATCAGTCAGCATAAAAATATTCCTAGGAATAGAGGGTTCCTTTTTTTAGGTCTGACAAATGTCACTTATTTATGGAAAGAGTTTGAGAGAGACTAAGGAGGGGTATGCATGCATACCCCTCTTTTGGGAGAATCTTGATTAAGAACATTTCTTTTTAATAAAATGTGTGTTGGAACTCAAATCACACACTTACATTGTTGTTCCATTAGCGAATAAAGCACATGGGGGATTTATGTTCCTGCTGAGTCTCCCATCTCAAAGGAAGAGGATGGATGGAAGTTTTCCCCCTCTTCAATTTTTACCTATTCTTGGCCCCTGAAGATTCTTCAGTGTTATTGTGCTATGGCATGGTGGCAGCTCAGTCAGAGTTGCAGGACACATTATAAGCAGAAAGACAAAAAAAAAAATAGTGATTGCTCTCCCAAAGAGCAGAAAAATAAAGGCAGACAGAAGACAGCAGACAGATACAGTCAGAGGTAGGGCCAAAATGAAACAGTAAGAAAATGTTACATGCTGTGACAACCAGCAATTCCCAGCAGACCTGCATCATAATTGTTGTTAAATTTCTCAGTTCTTGCTGTTAAAGTAGAAAAACTGCAAAAGAAGGCTTTAAAGGTGGCAGTCTGTTGGCTTTGCTTGTCTTTTGAACTTTTGTTCCTTCTAAGGGGAACATAAGAGTCCTAAGAATGTGACTCCTTCAAAACTTTACAAGGAAGAGAAGGTATGGGTTGACCTGGGGTGGAGATCAGTATTTATTTTACACTATTTATCAACAAGTCTGCATGAAAGTGAGGTAGAAGTGGTGCTTTCTTTTAGGTTTATCTTATTACCCGGTTTGTGCTACCCAGAATCTCTCCACCTGTATCTGGGACAAGTTTTGGATCCAGCTGGAGGGTACTTCATCAGCTCTAAGCAGTATATTATACCAGCTGTTCTGTAAAAATTGTTATGTATATTTGGGAGACTGCTATATTTTTCTTCTGAGAGTTAAAGTTTAAATCAGTTAACCTGAAAGTCTTCCTTTTAAAATGTATATGATCTGCAAATTCTTTTCCACTGGCACTTCTAGAAAATGTGGAATGTTTCTACCACAGAATTCTTCAACCATTTCCACAATTTTGCTGTTACCAGTTCCCTAAGGGGATTTGATTTGTTTGTTTATTTCAAAAGAATCCTATTTTTCTAGCATCCCTCACACCTCCAGCAACCTTTAGAATTTCTTATCTACCTTTGCAGTTTTCCCTCTGCTGGTGACAGTAATCTCATTATAATCTATTCCAGCCTGCAGAGAATTCTAATGAAATCTCTTCAGTGTGCCCCAGCACACTTGTAATAAAGGCAGGGTGACTCACACACTGAAGTTTCTAAGCAGTGGTTGAGGAGGGAGAGGACTGGATAATTCAGAGAACCGGTAAGGTTAGCATGACAACTATTTCAGTTTCAAATATGTTGAGAAGGAATCAAACTGCTGTGGGTTTCTGATTAATTGTTGGATAATGTGAGATTCTATCCCTGCTCTTGCAGAAAATTTTCATCCAAGAATTTCAAAACTTAATATGCGTGTTCAGCCACAGGGAACAGAAAGAAACACACAGAAATGAGAGGAAAATATACTGAGAAGATCTTTGTAACAGACTGAAATCAAGGACTGTGATGCAGCGTTGTGTCAAGCCAGCAACAAATGTGTGTATTTCTTGATCTTACACTGCTAACTAATTAGGCTTAATATGTCCAGTGTGCTTCAAATGAGGTATTAAGTGCACTGCAGAATACGTTTCAGCTCTTATAACCAGTAGGAATAATACTGTTAAGGTGATTGGGCCAATTCCCTGGGTGACATGCATAACGCTGGCAGTAATTCCAGTATGCTGAATTACATTTCCTTCGTACATGGGCATGGCCATATTTTTGTAAACCTAACACAAAACAAAACGAGCAAGGCATCAACCTAGAAGAATATCCTACTTGCTTCATATTACTATATTTTCATAATTGAAATAATATCTACTAAACTATATTAATAAATTAAATCAAGCTTAGTAATTTTCCTAAGGGGAAAAACATTAAGCTAATATTGACCAGACACTTATTTAGCCAACTTATTGGCTTATATCCATGTCTTCTAACATTCAGAGTATTAGCAATTTCTTTTGCTGTTTAAATTTGATTAGTTTATACTATTTAAAATTTCTGTAATAAAATAAAATACAATACCTGTAGCTCAAAACCATCAAGCTACAGAAAATGCTTTTTACTTTCTCAAGTCTTATCAGTGCTGAATGAGGACCATTTGTCCTAATTATGTACTTAGGAATATAAACACAAGGATTATATTTTCTAAGAGAGAAATAAAACCACATCTATCTATCTGTCTTATCTATCTTCTTTTATTTTATATAAAGCTATATTTACAGATCCATAGAGATCTTCTGTAGCAGAATAAACTGTTGTCCCCATGCCCCAAACCAATGAGGACAGTGCAGAAATCTTCGATAGACATGACACCAAGTAGGTTCTTGCTAAACTAATAAAAATTTCTTTGTGAAATGCTGGCAAGGAATGAGATGATTCATCTTCAATAACAAGCTAACCAAATCTTCTTTTCCCATTTCATGGTCCCACTACTGCATTGATGATACAGGTCCCATGCCAACACCTTCCCAGTCATCTTCTGGTCTCAGTCACTGTCCTTTCACTGACCTGCAGGTAACTTTAAAACCACCCATTGACCCAGGATTGTCTCCAAGTCCTTTTACATTATTTCTGAAAAAACAGGTTTGCATAAATTGAGATATGGACAATAGAAAATATTTTGGCCATGAGTGTGTAAATGAGAGGCAGCTTTTCATTTTTTCTGGAGGGAAAATTCAGCTTGGATGACCCTGAAAGTAAGTACGTTCTCAGCAACCCAGCATGCTTGTAATGGCTAATCCCTGCTCATAGGATTTTTAAAAGTATATATAAAGGGTAGGTATTTCCTCCTCCATCACTCCTGTGGCAGTGTGTGTGGCATAAGCTTATCATTTCAAAAGCCTCTTAAGCCCATTGGGAATCTGTTAGTAACTTGAGGAGTGACCAGGGCACATTCTTGCCCCAAGTTACCATCAAATATTATTAAACTTGAGAGTTTTTCCAGCCAGCCCTTCTCTCCTCACACCACATCTGATTTCATCCTAGGTCAATCAAGTTATCAGATCAATGTCTTTGGTAGAGACTTCTAGCACCTTTCTTGTTTTCTCTTAGTTTACTCTTGTTTCTTTCTGTGGAGAGTAATTTCTAATTTTCATCATTACTAATCTATAAACATGTCTCACTTTTTACTGACCTGATTTCATACTTGTGAAATGAAGACTGCATAATCACCATAAAAGACTAGAACCAACTTAACTGGAGATATTAAGGTTGGTCTTGGGGACCTGATTACAAGCTTGCTTAGATCTAAAGCTATTTTAAATTGCTTCACTGCTGCAAAACATGTTTATGTTCTAAATATATTTTGTGCTGGTGTAGCTTATGGTTGCATAACATCCTTCACTGTTTTGCCAGTGACATGTGGGCACAATTGGATCCACTTCCAGATCCAAATCTTGTTAATTTCTAAGCTGAACTCTGTAATAGTTTTGCCTTTAGATATAGACTTTGAGGTTTCACCCATAAATTACAAACTATTCAGAGTATGGGACAGCTATTCCTAGTTTAACAAGATCCTAAGACCTGCCATTTACAAATAATTCAGGTTTAACCAGATATTTGGCATGAAGGACATTACCAGGAATCTAGACAGCAGGAACAAAGCAATTGTTCCTGATGGCACCACTTGCCTTTGTAGTAAATGGCCAAGTTATATTTGTTTTAAAATAGAGACATAACATTAGAATCACATTTTCAGTACAGAGAAAGGGATCCAAAATATTCTTGGTAGCTCAGTGAAAGACCACGTCTTGCAGTTGTGCTCTGTATTACACCATCCTCACAGGTGACTTTATTTTGCCTTTTAAGTCTTGATTGTGATGTGGTTAAGTCCAGTACAAAGCAAGGATTTTACTGAACAAAAATATTTTTCATTCCAGTCAGAGGACCCTATGTTCTCTCGAGAAAGGCTCTAACTGCTGGTGATCAGCATTTGAAATGCAGTAACTAATTTTGATATATTTCTTTAGTGGATTTTTTGGGGTTTTTTTAACAATGGTTTCATCTTCTTATAAACTCAGTGGAAAAATTTCCATGTCACCATAAAGCTCCAGTCCCTGCAGTCAATGTTTCCTGTTTTTGCAAATGGAAAGGATTGAATTTTGATTCTGAATGTCCCCACAGCCTTTCTCTTTTGCTCATGCTGTTATAAATCTTCTCTTTAAAGTATTTCATTATGCATTGTGACAGTTGTGCTTTTATCATCTTTACAACCGTTCTACAAAGCAGACTGAAGATAGGCTGTTCTCTTTACCTTTTGTTGTACCTTTTCTTCTACCTACCAGAAATTGGAAATGTTTTTCTGCTATTGTTCAGAGATCTCCTTGGGTACTGTCTTCCTTATTTAATAAATCCTTTCTTGTTCTCTGCTCTATTTTTAGTTTAGTTAGTCCTATTTTTAGCTGTTTTTTATAAAACACAGATCAGCTTCTTCCTTTTTAATACTGAGACTTAAATAGTCTGATAATACTTAAAAATTACAACAGCTGTTTTTTGACCATTTAGATTTTACTTCTGCTGCTGTCATTATCTGTCATTTTCTTGAGATTCTTTTAGACTATGGGAGGCTTCCTTGCAAATCTGAATCTGGGTCTGAACTGACTTTTCCCTTAATAGTGATGCACTCTTTGAAGCTAAAGGCACCACACAGGACTGCCTGAGGTTTAATGTAGTACAGCTGTTTCCCTCCTTTCATTCTTTGTTACTCTTTCACATGAGGTAAATTTAGTTTAACTTTATGCCAAGTGTCTGGTGGGTGAATGAGAAATACTTTCTACACTGATCTGTTCCTTGAAATTTTTATAACACAACCTACCTAAGTCTTGAATAGCAGAAGTGATATCATTGTGGATCACAGTTTAAGCAATTGATCATACAAAATTCCTTAAGAAAGAAAAGGGAAACACTTATACATCATATTTTTACTTTGGGTGGTATCTCTGGCAGTGTTTGTACCAAAAATCATATGCATGGCATGTTTTTCCACCTGAGGTACTAGATGTAACACTACAGCCTTGCAAACATACCAGGTGCTTGGTGTGATTTTCTTCTGCATCTTGTTCAGATCATCTGTATTTCTTTTTTATTATTCCCTTTTAGGAGATGGTAATTGCAGCAATTTCAGAGCCTTTCATTCTATAGTTCATTACAAAGCTAGGTGTGGAATTATACATTATTTTACATTGACTGGTAATTGTTCTAAAATCCTCTATCAGAAAAAGAAGCAAAAGCTGTTGTTAAAGCCTTGGGTGCTTTAGGCTGTGCTGTATAGAGCATGTCAGCAGAAGTTAGATTATAATACATAACATCAATTTAAATGTCTTTGAATATCACTGGTAATCATCCACCATTAAATGTTGTTTCTCACACTGTACAGTGTATTTTATGAGGTATTTCTACCAACTCAAGTGCACATGAATAACCTTTTGTGTTATTTCTTCCTCCAGATTTGTGCTGTTTAATCATTCACCCAACAGACAGCACTATAAATCATTTCAACCATTCAGCTCTGCCAACCTTTCTGCAGTAGCTTTTAAAGAATGAAATCACAGCAGGAGACCTCCTCAAGTGCACTTTAAATGTTGTGTGGCAGGTACCAGTAATGATACCCTCATAAATGTAAACACGGTGTGGCTATGCCAGCAAACAGACTATTGTCTTAGACTGTGTAAGCATCACTGAGCCTCGTGGTTCACCCTCGAGTGCCAGAAGTTTCTATGTGTTTATCAAAGGTTATAAAGAGAAAGTATTGGAGAAATAGCATATATTCACACAAAGTCTCTCCTAAAACACAAAATGCCCTCACAGCCCCAGTAAAATTTTTTTACTTGCGGAAAGTCTTCTTTTCACTTGATACTTATGTCTCCTTGCTTATCAAGGTCTTGATATACTTACTTTTTAGCAATAAAATCTGGTGTTGGCCATAGTTATTCTTTCAGAGTTCTTGGCCACAAAGCACTGGATTGTGCTGCCCCTGACTGTTTGGTCCCTTGAGTTGCATCAACACTTCCAGGGCTGAATCAGGACATTGTGCAAGTTTTAAAGGATGAGAGGAATTCTCCCAAATATCAAATTATTACTGCATTCAACAACAATTTGTGCCTTTTAAGTAGGATGGTGTTGTTCAATACAGTTGTCTTACAGTGCATCTCTTTAAAACTGTTCCATCAGCTTGTGCAACTACAAGTACAATTCTGACTGAAAGATGAGGATCTAATTAAAGCAAGTTAAGTGTTTACTGGCTTGTACAAATTTAATCTTAAAGGCACTGAACCATCTGGTACCAAATGGCACCATTTCCTTCATTGTCTAACTCAGTAGGTGCAGGAAAGCATGAACCAGCCTCTGAGTAACTCTGCTCTATGGCAACACCAGTTTGCTTTCTTCAAGTTGATTGTTCCAATACCTGAAGCTTTTGGGAGGCAAGAGGATTCAAGACACCCTTAAAATCAGGTAAGTCCCATTTCTTCCACAGGCCCTAAACCTGAATGTCAGTGAAGGGACCAAGACAGACGCCTGCTGAGATTTCACTGTCAGCACTAGGGACCATAGAAGGTGGTGAAATCAGTTTTTTGGAGGGAGACAGTGGAGGGGGATACCATTTCAGGATGGCTGCTGCCCCCTTGTCCTGGGTTTGCTCTCTGGCACAATCCTGAGTAGGAGGTCGTGCTGCTTTCACTACTCTGAGCTCCTCCAGTACCTGCTCACAAGAGTTGAGATGTGGAAGTGTTGTGGCGCGGCATGCGCTCCTCGCCGCGGCACTCCGAGCCGTGCCGTGCTGGGCGGTGAGGGAAGAGAAACGGGCGGCCGCTTTCCCCTGCAAGCTCTGCAGTTCAGTTCGTGGCGCGCGGGGACAGACGAAGGTGACACGGGACTTGGGGGGTGAACGAGATGGTTTTATTCACTGAGCCCCAAGACCCCGGCGGGCGGGGGGGCAAAGGTTTTATACAAGAACTCAGGAGGAGGGGTGTAGGAACAGCAACCAATGAGGGAATAGCAGGGGAGGAGTTTAGGGCAGAACTAACATCTGGAAACTGAGGAGGGGGCTAGAATGAATGACAGGGAAGGTTCTAGGGAAAGGGGCAGGGAAAGGGAGGATTGACCACTTGGAGATGGGGGGGGGGGGGGAAACAGATATTAAACAAATATCAAATGAAAGAAAAACACACCACCGCATCTCCCTCTTTTCCTTTACAAAAAGAAGGAGAATTTTGTGGTTTAAGCAAATTAATAAAACATGCAAATAATATAAAATTATATGATAACATTGTAAATTACTTAAAGGACATGAAAGACACATTATTGCATTTATAGGGCAGGAAGAGTAGTAATATCCTAAATCAGACATAAGACTGTACAAAACTTGCTGTTTTGCTGCTCTGAGTAACAATCTAGAATAATGCAAATAATTGAAATAATTGAAATAGAATGAAATAATTGACAGAAATTAAACTAAAAAATTTAATTAGAATGATTAAAATTACAACTATCTAATTTAAATAAAATAATTAAATGGAATTATTGGAATTAAATATAATAAAAAATCAACTAAATATAACTAATAAATTTTTACATTTCGCACCAATGCAGCAAGCCTGAAGCGATATAGTAGCTGAGTGATTAAGTCAAAAAATATCAGAAAAGACTGAATTAATTATAATTACAACAAAACAACTTAATATAAAATCAAATTGTAACATTATATATTATTAAAAAAACATAAATTGAAAGACATTAAAAAATGATAAACTAATTGTGATTACAACATATGAAACATATAAAAACTTCATCTGGAATATATAAAATTGTCCTAAATGAAAGTCCAAATTAAGGGTACAAAGCATAGCAGGATTTGTGACTTCATCTGATTTAGAATTTGCTTCATCGCGGCGCTTGCGATGTTCAGCTTCTTAAATTCTTAAAGCAGAGTTAGCGGATAACGGCGCTTGTCTTAAAGCAGAGTCAGCGGACAGCGGCGCTTGTTTTAAAGCAGAGTCAGCGGATAGTGATGTGGTTTGTTCAGTTTGAATGTCCGTTTGAGAGGTGGGCCTAATATCTTGAGTATTAATTAACTGGGATGATCTTTTTTTCTATAAAATATAACTCAACAAACAGATTATTCAAAAATAATCAAAAGCAAAAAGAGGAATTTGTAGTTAAATAAAAAGGAATATTGGGTAGGGTATATTAAGGAATAGGATAGGGGAATCAGACAATCACTTAATTAGTGATTGCCATGATTAACAGGGGGTATCGGTAAGGGGTGGACGAGGGCGCCGCCATTTTAGGGGGAAGACAAAATGATGGATCCTCAGTCCCGGGTTTCGGCTCCATTTCCTCGGGAGAAGATCCCTCCCGACCTTCCCCCCGGAGGACGAGCCCGAAGAAGGATGGGGGAATATCCAACCCCGCCTCCCCCAACAGGGACTAGCCTCGTGCAGGGACGGTGCAGGGCTATTGAGAGAGAAATGGGACTGGCGGGAAGCCAGGGGCGGAAAAGAAGGGTCAAGGCGGGAAAGCGGGTTCCAAGCGGCGTGGCCAGCGCCATCTTGGGAGGGGGTGCCGGGTACACTGCACTTGGCCTGAGCAGTGTCCGGCAGGGCACTTGGGGCGGCTCGGCCACAGCAATCCCCAAGGGAGGATAGGAAAGGGTTTTAGGAAAGTCCGAGGGGATGGGGGCATAGGGAGCTTCACAGAAGCAAAAAGGGGAAATTTATGGGGGGGGGGGGGGGCGCCCGACGCAGCTGGATGTCGGCACAATGCATGGGTGTAAAGGGCCCCTTTTAACAACACTCCTATAGCTAACGTGTCGCCCTCTTAGCTGTTCCCTACTGGTGTCTTTTCTACCCCCTCCGTCCAGCCCAGAATGGGGAGGGGAGGATAGAGAAGACAACTTTTTCGAGGAGAAGAAAAAGCGATCTAATCTAGGTCCCCACAGAAGACTAGGCGAAGGATAGCACTCAGTGCTAGCTTCCCCCAGAAAAAGAAAACCCACCCGCCTGCCAGGGACATGCAAGGCTACAGCCCCAGTCTGGGCGCAGACGGGGGTTAAAACGCGAGAAAAAAAAAGGTGGCAGACCCAGCCGCCCGTCGGGGCGATCCCCACCCCATGTAGCCTACCTTACCTTGCAGGCTCGGACGGAGATGGCTTGAATCTTCTCTTCGACTCGATGGAAAAGTCGCGCTAAAAACTGGGGATGTTCCTTCTCTTTCGGTTTGGCCCTTCCGGAAGCCTGGGTGTTCCCGTTAAACCAAGACTCGTCCCCGAAGCCTTGGTTTCGGCCACTATCAGCCTCCGTTGGTCTCACTGCAGCTGCTGACCAAGGAACCTCTTCTCGGTCAGCCTTTCTTCAGGCTCTCCCGAGCCGCTGCCAAAACCGCCTTCTGTGTCCTTGGGTAAGTCTGCCCGCCAAAAAGCTCTGCAGCCCGGCTGCCCGTGCAGCGCGGCTGCTCCCGGGCGGGTAGATGGTGAGAACAAAGAGGGTCCCGGAGCGTCAGTTTTTCGCTCGGCGCTCAGCTCCTCTTAGCATCAGGCAGAGCTTTTACGGCCGTAGATGTTCCTCTTCCCTCCTTCTTCTTCTGTGAGGCGGGCGCCCCCACGAATTTGCCCGTTTTTTTTACAAGACGAAGGAGGGAACCATTCTCTTGCTACCATATGTTGTGGCGCGGCATGCGCTCCTCTCGCCGCGGCACTCCGAGCCGTGCCGGGCTGGGTGGTGAGGGAAGAGAAGGGGCGGCCACTTCCCCCTGCAAGCTCTGCAGTTCAGTTCATGGCGCACGGGGACAGACGAAGGCGACACGGGACTTGGGGGGTGAACGGGATGGTTTTATTCACTGAGCCCCAAGACCCCGGCGGGCGGGGGGGCAAAGGTTTTATACAAGAACTCAGGAGGAGGGGTGTAGGAACAGCAACCAATGAGGGAATAGCAGGGGAGGAGTTTAGGGCAGAACTAACATCTGGAAACTGAGGAGGGGGCTAGAATGAATGACAGGGAAGGTTCTAGGGAAAGGGGCAGGGAAAGGGAGGATTGACCACTTGGAGATGGGGGGGGGGGGGAAACAGATATTAAACAAATATCAAATGAAAGAAAAACACACCACCGCATGGAAGGATCATCCATCCCACTTGATGTCGGCACCAACAAAAAGCCAGGGCTTTTCCTCATCACAGGCAAAGGTTTAATGAAACATTCTGCTACATTCACCTCAGCAGGAACCCCGTCACTTCCCAAAAAAAGGGCTTTTTCCTGGGTGAGGCAGCAACTCCAAACCTCCAGTTCAAGCTGAGCTTGCCGTTAGAGTCAGTCTTTGGTGCTGCTCCTCCTGCATTCAAAATCATACTGAGAGTTGCATAAGAAAATGCCTTTTTATAAGAAAAAAAGCCTTTGTGTTCTTTTTTCAAGATCCAATCTCTATTGAAAGCATTCAGCTATGTTTATTTTTCTTAGGCAATTTATTTAGCTACAACAAAAAAGATTTAATACTTGATGACTCATTCCAGGATTTAGGGATATATCCAGAGCTCATTCAGCTTTCACTCTTGAATGTTCTTCAGTGCAAGGTGCACTAATCTTTTAGTTCTGGAGTTGCCTGTGCTCCTCAGAATTTATATTTTTGTTAATCTCTGCTCTTCAAAATTATTTAGATGGGAATAAAGATGAAAACTGAGTGGATAGCAAGAGTCACATACTAGAGTCTAGGGAATCTCTTTGATGCAAGAAGCTTTCTCTCTGCAAGATCTTGTCTGTGGATTGTGACCTTGATATCTGATCTCTACTACAGGAATGAATTTCTTTCCTCATCATATTCTCTGCATTATCTCTTGGGACTAGTTTTGTATATTATGTTCCATTCACCTTTGATTCTCTCTCAGAAGGGAAACATTTTGAGATCTCCAGAAGTTTCATTTCAGCTTGAAAACACAAACAATTGTTTTTTAAAATGAAAACTCAAAGTGTTTCTAGAACTCTAAATGAAGTCTCAGGAGAACACTCTTCTTTTGATACTGAGATTCAAAGTCACCACCACACGTTCCCACAAGCTCATCAGCTCATAAAAGCTGATGTCTTATTTCTACAGGGCTTGAGCTCCCATATTCTGAAAACAAGATTTCAGACTAGCAGATACAAAGGGGCAAGAAGGGATTATTACAATTTCCAGACATAAGAAACAGGATGCAAGGGGAAAGAAGAGCAGGGACTCTTTCAATTTGAATGAATGTAAATAATACATTCTGCTAATTTTCTAGTGAGAGAGGAACACATCAGGCCAGATGCTGCTGGGAGCCCAGGAGGAAATGGGATGGAACCACCCTGCTCTCCTTAGCACTGTGTCCCTGTTCCACACCTGCATCCAGACAGGAGAGGGTAGTAAGGGATGCTGCTGTGGGTCAGGGCTTGGTGAGAGGTACATATGTAACAAGAACTGAAATATTGCTAAGTTAGTCCTTTGAGCCTCTCAGGGTGCTGCCACAGGAACATCTCAGTGACTCAGGCTCTGCTATGTGTGCTGAGAAATCTGATCAAAGGCTTCATAAATCTTGTCACCAGGGATAGGACATAAGACACAGTGCTCCTGCTCTCCCGTTTTGGAGCAAGAAAGAAAAGAAATTAATTTCAAAAGTAGAGCTGAAGCTAGTAATTCTCCAGTGAGAGTTTACTCTTTTGTCCTAATTTACCCTAGATCTCCATTCCTAATGTACATGGAAATAAGAGAAAAGATGTCAAAAATATTCCCAATGATTTTTTTTTATTAAATTCCAGTTTCATTAAAAACATATTGGTTCACTGAGCTGCCCAGCCTTCATGCAAAACCTCTCAGACTCTTAATGACTCATGACCAAGGATGTTTACATCTGCACTTCAAAGAGATGTCAGAAAAGCAGATCCAGTGTACAGAGCCGACTTCAACCCACACTGTGTCACTCAGACATCACTTTGCTGGTGTGCAACACTTCACATACACAAGTGGGCAAATGATAGATAACTGCAATTTTTTTTCTAATGAGCTAATGGTTAGAAAGAAACATAGGTGAAAAGAAAAGGGGAAGACAAAGAGAGTAGATCATAGAATTATAAAATTGTTATGGTTGGAAGACTTCCAATATCACAGGGTCCAACCTTTGACAGAACACCACCATGTCAACTAAACCATAGTACTTAGTGCCTTATCCGATCATTTCTGGAACTCGTCCAGGGACAGTGACTCCACCACCTCCCTGGGCAACCCTTACCAATGGCTGACCACACTTTCAATAAAAAATTTCTTTCTGATGTCCAACCTAAACCTCCCCTGGTGGAGCTTGAGATTATGTCCTCTGGTCCTGTCTCTTGTTGCCTGGGAGAAGGGACCGACCCCCACTTGGCTACACCCTCCTTTCAGGCAGCTGTAGAAAATGTTAAGGACTCCCCTTCTGCAAGCTAAACAACCCCAGTTCCCTCAGCTGTTCCTCATTACTTATTCTCTTGAACCTTTGCCAGCTCTGTTGCCCTCCAATGTCTTTCTTGAAGTGAGGGGCCAACAACTGAACACTCTGCCTGGGGTGTGTCCTCACCAGTGGGAGTACAGAGGGACGGTCATCATGACTTATGATCCTGACAGACTCTAAATTCTCCTTCCCCCCATTTGCTTTCCCAATGCTTGTGTGTTCCACAGGTGGCTTAGTGGAGATGGACCTGTGTTTGCATCCTGATGATGCAGGACCAATGACACACAGTTCTTTGACTGAAAATGTATCACCAAAAAACCATCTTGGCCAGTACAAATGTTAGCTTAAAATGGCAGTGTCCTACTGCCTGCTTCTGAAGTACTGAAGGTGTAAACAGCTCTGCTCTCTCACCACTCTTTGCAGATGCCCTCTCACATGAAAACTCTTGATTTCGACTCCCAGCTCATTTCCAGACTAGTAGATCAGAAATGTTCCAAAGGTCACCATCTGCCTTTAAAAAATGAACACATTTAATAAACTCCCAGGGCTACACAGAAGATGTCTCTTGACTTTATATTATTTGGTTGTATTTAATATTCTGTTAATTTGCCAAATGCTTTCTCCAGGGTTTTGCCAGTGCTTCTGCTGCAGTAAAAATCAGCACTGGTTCATGGATCTGATTGCCTATTTTGGCACTGTCCTATGGAAAACTATCTCACATTGTTAAACAGTTTAATTTATTGAAAACCTTCTAAGAAATTATTTTACCAAGCAGTCAAAGTCATGGAATATACATATATTTTAAGGCTTTCAAATAAAAATGCCTGAAAAAAAGGCCATGCAAACTGATTTACTAAGACCTAGGAGTGAATAAGGGATGGTATTTAGGGTTTGAAGGTTGTAAAGATGGGTGAGGTTAGTAGAGAAAGAAATGGAGATTCAGCTGGGAAGCCATCACTTTCTCTCCCTGGATCGTGGACTGGTGTCACTCAGGCCCCAGATGAGTTATGTGGCTCCAGACTACATGATTTGATTTCTTTCTTACTTGCTCAGGACCTTAGCCAAGGGCTGATTTCACCAACATGTAATTAATTGTGCCCACAGTATAACCTGCAGTCTTTTAATCTTATCTTCCTTTAGTTTTCCATATCTGTTGGTCATGATGTTTTGACATCATCTACTCTTGTACAACTGAAATTGTACGGAAAGAGGAGCTCTTTGGACTACTATGAAAATCCACAAAATCCATAAAAAAATCTTATTCAAACATAAAAAGATCCAATTTAGGCTCAGTGATATCTGACACCAGACTTCTGTAATAGCATTTGCAGCCCCAACTTCTGTCCTTGACATCCTCTTTCTATTTCTCCATTTACTTCTGATCCTCCCTATTTCATGTGTAAAAACCCTTCTTTTTTTGTTCTTTTGCTCATGCCTAACACTTTCCCTTCCTCTACCTTTCATCATTTTTCTACCTTCTTTTTTCCTTCTCTCCCTCCTTCCTTCCCTCACCACTCCTGGGGCTCAGCTGTGGCCATTGGTGACTCTACACCATATCCACAAGTGCCTTACAGTCGTGCAGGGAAGGGAGGTGACCCTGTGCTCCCTCCAGCTCAGCCTGGGGGCACAAAGCACTCATATTCCCATCGCTCCATATCACTTCTCCTTGGGGAAAGCTGAGTGGATGCTGGACTAGATGGCCCTGGAGCCACCTTCCAGCCTGAACAATTCATGTTGAAGAAACCCTTTTCCCCTGGATTTAGAGCACAGCAGTAACTTGCTGAATGAATGTCAGGCTGCAATTAGGGCACGTGAGCAACCAGTGCCCAAGCTGGTACTCAGACCTCTAGTGTATTGATTTCAGTGTTGTTCATTGGGACTGTTGAGTCTTTGGGGAGAGCATCTGTACTGGGAAGGCTGATTTAAAACTTTTCATCCCTTGCAGTCGAGATCAAATACAACAGGGAACATTTCCTGCCTAAAAGGCTTTCCATTATCCTGCTAAAAATAATATTCCCTGAATAGTTTTTAACTTCTTTTTTTTTTTTGTTAATTTGAAATTTGTATTTGAAAGTTTCCCTTAAATGCATTTAAACATCTCCCTGGACAATCAATTAATTCATGTAAAGTTCTCATGCATGACCATTTCCTATGATAGCAATAAATGAAATTTAGTAATAAAATCTCATAAATTTATTAAGGTCCCACAGCCACAGATCACTATTTTCAGTTCACATAATGCTTCCCTAGTTACTTAAAAGCTGTATTATATGCCATTACACTTATAATCCCACTTAATATTAGTCCACTTAACAACCTCTCAAACATTTGGAATTGAATTTACAGTCTCTCATCAGTGCCTCTCTGAGGTTTATTGCAACATTTCCTCTCTAAATGTTTTTGTGGTCTGAGAAAGGATTATTCTCATTGAAATGTCATAAGCTCAACAACTCACTTATTTCCCCTCTCCCTATTCTTTATGCCGTTTTGTTTTTTCCTACTAGCTCATTTATTCTGTATTCCACTCAAGCTAACCCCTCTCAACGCAGATGACAGCTTTAGGTCCTGGTTGTAAATCTTCAGTGCAAATAGCCCTAGATCCTGCATGTTGCCTGCAGCTACAGGAAACAATAACTTCTGGGGATGTCATCGCCTTTGTAGCCTTAGCTGCTGTTATCTTGTGGAATAAGCTTTACATCTCTGCTTTCCCCTGATTATTTGTAAAAACACACAGCAGTCTGAATCTGTGTCATGCCAAGATCTCTCCCTGACTAACGACCCCACATTCAGGTGGGTCAGGTGTGCTGACAGACCCGGGCTTGTGTTTCCAACCTGAAATATACAACCAATTCTCATCTAGTGTTGTTGGCTAAGTAAAGTTCAAATAGGTTTTGCTATTAGAAAAGCCTCTGGAGTGTGCAAACCGCAGTGAACTGGAACTACTGGTTTATGTTGTCACCCTCAGACTTGGATCAGAGGGCTTTTGAATTTGCTAGATGAGGCATGACATGGGTTTTACCTTTTTGTCACACTTTTTGCAGGCAGCTTCTATAAGAAATGTCTGACAAAGTTCCTTCTGTCTGAACAGTTTCCTGGGGAAGTACATAACTCCTCAGGTTTACAGTGATTTTACTCTCTGTAATGAAGTACCTCAGCATTACATGTCAAAGCAGCCATCCATAAACACTACAGCATCATGCTTTTGCAAGGACCTTGGTAGAAAATCCTCATGAACCATGAGTTTGACAAGAATCTGAATGCAGATTGAGGATGTGCTTGCCAGAGCCAAGAAAGGTGGACCAAGCTGACTGCTGATCCTGTCTCTATTCTTCTGCTTATCCTGCCAGCAGCATTTTTCCCAGTAACACTGCACTGGACTGGCTTCCTGTCCTTCACAGCCCTTGCTGCTGCATCAACCCCATGGATGGATATGGCTCAGCCTCCCCCTTGCTGCTACCCTCCATGATCTGTCTTTTCTTGTTGTACAGCTGACTTTGTCATGGAATAAGGCTTTTCTGACAAAATGCTCCAGCTTTCGTGGAAATACAGGAGCACACTGTACATGATGATTGGAAAACAACTCCTGCCTGGCAGGCTGGCAGAGAACTTGAGCACTGCTGCGTGATCCATACTGTCCTGAGTTTTTGCAGCTCTGCTCAGCAAGGGGCAGCCAGAAAGCTTCCAAAATCACCAGGATAAAGCTTTTCCCAAATAACACTATTAAGATCAAAACACATCTTTCTATTCCTATATCCGTGTAGTTTCAATTAGGATTTTTTGGCCAGAGGTGGTTTTCCTCCCTCACTTGATGCTGTAGGCTGCAAGACAGTATTTTCATATTCCTTGGTGTAATGAAATGAAATGAAATGAAATGAAATGAAATGAAATGAAATGGTGCCTCAACAAGAGAAAACAAAGGGGAAAGGAAACCTTTTTCAGCAGAAGAAAGCAGAAGATGATTAATCTCTGCCACCAGCACGGTGGCTGAGGCGCAGACACAGACACAGTCTGAGTGCTGGTACACAGCCACCCAGCAGCTGCCTGCCAGGCTTTTAATCTGGGATTGGTTCTCCAGCCCAGAGGGGACTGCCTGCTACTGGAGGATAGCAATGGGGAATTAAAGGCATTTGCCTCTCAGTTGCTTCCATAAAATACCTGGGTCTTTAGCTAAACAATTACAATAAAGCAAAGTTTGTTTAGGACTTCTGGGAGGTTTGGGGATATGCCTTGCTCTCCCAGCCTCACTGGATGGGCAATGCTCTGGCAAAGAGGCCAAACATTCCACTGAGGGTGGATTCTCACCCAGCCCTCTGCAGCCTGCTCAGAGAGAGTGTTCCTGCAGCCTCACCTGCCATGCCTGCTCCTGTGGAGCTGCTTCTGTTCCCATCTGGCTTGGCCCATTTCTATAAGCAGCAAGCTGGGCTGGAGCTTCTCCAGGGAAGCAAATGGCAGAAGGTGGGCAGAGACAGCACAATCTGGCTCGCTAAACTGCTTTTTTTTTTTTTTTTTTTTGGTGGGCAATCTGGATTGCCACAGAGTAGGTTTGAAACATAAACTTTAAGGAATTTAGAGATTTTAGAAGAGCTTAGATTTTAGTTAGAGATAAGCCTTACTAGAGTTAATCAAAATAAATGAGTAGGCCTTGATGAAGTTAAGAGTTAGTAGTTAACTAATAATTGATTGCTTGTCAATACAATGTTTAATTAGCTGGGTTTATAATGAAGAACATAGAAACTGACAAATAGCTTTTAGGAACATAAGACAATTGTGGGCCTCCTCTGTTCTGAAACCAATTGAAGACAAGGAATGGGAGCTCTACCAAGAATTCATTTGTCATATTTGCATTGGAAAGTAGAAAGATCAGAAAGAGGAACATTTCATTTACTTCCTCATTTTGGGACCCATCCCTGAAATGAACGGGGCTTATGCCTTTATTAATGTTCAGCTCTTCACTAAAAAGTTCAGCTAGGCAGGGGGCTCAACATAGAGCTTGCCTCCACTATTGTAGCTTTTCTAGGTAGCTGAAGGGTGAGGAGGCGTGCAGAGTCTGTTGCTGAAGTCCTGAGCAGCAGCTGTCCCCTCTCCTTTCCTCGTGGTAACACCAGGAAAATCTGCCTCTTTGTGCCTGCTTCCCACAGCCCACTCCAGTCTAGTCTTCCATAGATGATGGTGACAGGTCAAATGTCAATCAGGGGATGTGTTTCCCTCTTCCTCAGCCAGCGCACCGTACCTGTCCAGCCCCCTTTACTGTGTTTAGTTCTCCATTTAGGAGTGTCCTTATACCCCCAAAACACACTCCCATGGTTCCATGGATTCCCCTATTTGCATCTTAGTCCTAGAATGGCAGTGTGGGTGGGAGGGGGAGGGGCAGGGGAGGGGGGGCAGGTAATCTTCAGGTAGTTTAGAGAAAACAAACAGAGCAATTAGCTAATTAACATTTCAATATCACTACTTAGCTAGTGTCCCAGTATTGCCACGGGAACAAGGAAGGCTCTTTTGTTCATTACAATCCTCAGGAAAGGGACCAGTGACCCATTTCAAGAACAAACTACACATGCTGAATAGCTTTTGAAATTATTAACATACAAAATTGTCAAATTTTCTGCGCAGTGGTGGCCACTCTATAGACTTGATGGGGGAGGAATGTGGTCAGCAAATGGTAGACTAGACTATGAGACTTTTACAGTTGATGCTTTTCCTCAGGCGTGAACAGAAGTGGCAAGAGGTGACTTAATGCTGATATGATTTTCAGTCTTCAAAATTACCCTGAGTGGCAAAGGGACTGTGGGATTGGACCACCATCTGATCCACTGGTACTGGCTCTTGAAAAGGGTAATAAAACTAACAGGGAAAAGCTCAAATGGTGTTGTGGCACAGGTTCAATAAATCAAAGATGCTCGCATCCAAGTGAAGTGTATCCAGCAGAGATCTTAGAACAAGAGAAGGTAGAGGCACTTTTACCACCGCCTAGAAACCAGGAAGGAAGAGGGGTAGAGGGGAGGGTAGGGGAAGGAGTGAAATTGGAACCCTCACCAACTCTAGCCGCCCCTAACTTGTACTCTGGTTCATCTGCCCTGGGAAAAATAGTAAGTGAGGTAGGGGTTTCCCCACCAACTCCTAAATCAAGGGAACCCCCAAGGCTTTATCCATCATTGCCTAGTAGTGATAGCAAATGGGATGAATCTGAACCAAGTCCCAAGCCTTCCCCACAATGTCCGATAGCATCAAGGACCAGAAGGCAAACCAGAATGAACCCACCCCCACAAACAACTAGAAAGCAAACTAAAAGAGTCATACAGGCACCCTTAAGGCAGGCTATAGCCTCTGACGGGGAACCAAGGATAATTAAGGTCCCCTTTTACTCAATGGATTTGGAGACTTGGGAAAAGACTGCTAAGGGTTATTGGAATGACCCGATAGGGGTTGCCAAAAGGTTAAATTTTATGGTTAAGCAACATTTACCTGACTGGGCAGACATGCAGTTACTACTTGATGCTTTAACAGAAACAGAGAAGCAGTTGGTTTTGAAGGTAGCCAAGGACTTAGCTGAAGATGCTTGTGTATCAGCACAAGAGGATATTAAAGATGTATTTCCTCTTCAGGATCCGATGTGGGATCCCAATGAACCCGATGAATTAGCACAGCTTAAGAGATATCAAGACTTTATAGTGACAGGACTAGAACGAGCAATTCCTAAAACTATAAATTGGTTAGCCTTATATGCTGTTAAACAATGTCCCTCTCAAACACCCTCTGATTTTTTAGATCACCTGCAGGACGCGATGTGGCAATAATACCACCCTGGACCCTGGATCAGAGGAAGGAATACAACAACTAATAAATTTATTTTTAGGACAATCCACAGGAGATATCAGGTGGAAACTTCAGAAGATCTGGGGCCCAAACAGCCAAGACTTGGAGACTCTATAGGATGTAGCATGGAGAGTCTTTAGTAATCGGGAGGAAGGATATAAACAAGGGATGAAGAAATTAGTAGCAGTAGTAAGGGAGGAAGGAAAGGTGAAATGTGAGCAAGACCCACTAAGACAAGGACCACCCTGACTGGGAAAAGATCAATGTGCATTTTGCAAGAAATTTGGACACTTGTAAAACCAGCACCCAGAATGAAGAAGGGGTGATGAACAGAGAAAAAGCGAATGGGTGGGAGAAAGGGTGGTTGCTCATGCAAAGAAGGACTGAGGGGGACCAGAGGGCCCTACCCTAGGGGACCCTCTGGTTGTAGTTAAACTGGGGAATAAAGAAAAGGAAGTGGAATTTTTAGTAGACACAGGGGCAACATATTCAGTGTTGAATAAGGATCTAATACCTCTAACAAATTACTGTGTTATAGTAAAAGGGGCTACTGGCCAATTGGAAAGATCATATTTTGCAAACTATTAAAATATAAACTGGGAAAGCAATAGGGAATTCACCAGTTTTTATATATGCCTAATGCTCCATCTGCACTTTTGGGCAGGGATCTGCTAGGGCAGCTGGATGCAAAAATATTTAAAAATTGAGAAATTAGCTTGGAGGTAAAGGACCAACAATACGTGGAGTTGTTAAGGCTAATGTTAATAGCCAAGGAAATTGAAACAGTAAGTGAAGAAGAGAAAAACTTCAAGAAAATAATGGATCAAGTGTCTCCTGGGGGATGTGCTTCTAATATACTAGGGAGAGCAAAGAATGCATTACCTATACAAATCAAGCTCAAAGAAGGGGAATGAGCAGTGAGGGTTAAACAATACTTCCTGAAGAAAGAAGATAGGGAAGGGATTAGCCCAATTACAGAAAACTTTTTGCAAATAGGACTGTTAAAAGAATGTAAATCTGATTTTAATACTTCAATTTTGTCAGTAAAAAAGCCTGATGGTTCATACAGCTTAGTGCAAGATTTAAGGGCTATTAACAGGGTAACTGAAGACTTGTATCCAGTAGTTGCTAACCCTTATACCTTGTTAACTCGTTTAACACCTGAATTAACCTGGTTTACCATTTTAGATTTGAAGGATGCTTTCTTTTGCCTCCGTCTCCATGAAGCCAGCCAGAAAATTTTTGCATTTGAATGTGATAACCATAAAACTGGAAGGAAGAACCAGCTTACATGGTGTATATAACCACAGGGATACAAGAACTCCCCCACTATATTTGGGGAGCAGCTTGCCAAAGATTTAGAATCTTGGGAACCTCTTCCAGGAGAAGGACAGTAGCTCCAGTACATGGATGACCTCCTGATAGCCACCCAGACCCAGGAAACATGCATGGACTGGACAGTAAGCCTCCTAACTTTTTGGCCCTGCAGGGGTATAGAGTATCCCAGAAGAAAGTCCAGATGGTGAGGCAAATAGTCATTTACCTGGAGTAAATGACTGTTTGACATTTATAAACAGTCATAAATGACTGTTTGACATTTATAGAGTGAGTGCTGGACAAAGGACCCTGGGCCAGGATCTCGAAGAAGGAATATGTCAGACCCTGAGACCTCAGGCAGGGAAAGAACTGAGAACCTTTTTAGGCATGACAGGGTGGAGCAGGCTATAGATTTATAACTATGGGTTACTTGTTAAGCCTCTATATGCCCTGATCACAGAAGGGAACAGAGATCTCCAGTGGACAAAAGAAACAAGACTTCGACCAACTAAAGAAGGCCCTCATGTCAGCTCCAGCTTTAGGACTTCCAGACATGAGTAAACCATTTTTCCTGTTTTCCCATGCAAAACAAGGGATCGCCTTGGGAATATTACCAAACACTTAGGCCCGTACAGGACAGCAGTGGCTTAGCTCTCCAAACAGCTGGACACAGCAGCTAAAGGATGGCCAAGGTGCCTCAGAGCCGTTATAGCAGTGGCAGTGAAGATCCAGGAAGTGCGTAAATTCACCCTGGGCCAGAAGATGACTGCGCTAGTATCCCACACAGTGTCTGCAGTCCTTGAGGCAAAAGGGGGACATTGGCTCTCTCCACAGAGGTGTCTGAAGTACCAAGCTATACTAGGAGAACAGGATGATGTCAAAATTGTTGTAACTTACATTGTGAATCCAGCTTCCTTTCTCAGTGGGAGTATGAGAGAACCAGTGATCCATGACTGTCTGGAGACCATTGAAGCCACCTACTCCAGCCGCCCGGATCTGAAGGACATCCCACTTGAAGGTGCTGAGACTTGGTTTACTGATGGAAGCAGCTATGTCATCAGTGGAAAAAGGCATGCTGGATATGTGGTTACCACAAGTAGAAAGGTAATGGAGTCTGGACCCTTATCAGCAAACACCGCTGCACAAAAGGCTGAAATAATTGCCTTAATTTGAACCTTAGAGCTGGCAAAGGGAAAAGAGATTAACATCTACATGGACTCAAGGTATGCATTTGGGGTGATTAATGCACATGGAGCCATTTGGAGAGAGAGAAGACTGTTAAATTTGCAAGGGAAGAATATTAAACATGCACAAGAGATACTGAGACTACTAGATACAGTGCAACTACCTGAGAAGATAGCCATCATGCACATTAAGGCACACCAAAAAGTGAGCTCTGAATTGGAAGAAGGGAACATGCTGGCGGACAGAGAGGCGAAAGACGCAGCCAAAGGTGAGGTATTTCAGGAGACAGTGGAGGCAATATTGATCCCAGATGGAAAGATTTCTACTGAAGTTAAGCTAGTGTACAGTCAAAAGGATAAGAAACTTATTAAGGCAGAAAAAACAAATTATAATCAAGAGGGATGGGCTGTAACAGAGGAAGGGAGACTTGTAGTGCCTTCCTATTTGTTGTGGTCATTAGTACAAAAGGAACATGAAAAAACACATTGGGGAGTAGATGCCCTGTATAACCATCTGAAAGGAAAAATTATAGCTAGGAAACTACAGGGCACAGTGATACAAGTAACTCGTCAGTGTAGCCTTTGCCTCTGAACTAATCCTAAAAACATCCCAAAGCCTAAAGTTGGACAAAGTTGGGAAAGGTTGCGGACCTGGGCAGAAGTGGCAAATCGATTTCACAGAATTACCCAGGAAGGGGGGATATTGTTACCTCCTGGTATTGACTGATACCTTTTCAAGTTGGCCAGAAGCTTTTTCTACTAGGACAGCTAAAGCCCGAGAGGTAAACAAAGCACCTAATGCAAGAAATAATACCAAGATTTGAAGTTCCAGCCACCATATCCTCACATAGATGGCCGCATTTTATCTCCAAAATTGTGCAACAAATTAGCCATCACCTGGGGATAGACTGGGAGCTACATACCCCATATCATCCTCAATTGAGTGGCCAAGTGGAAAAGATGAATCATTTTACTAAACAACAGATTGTAAGGTTGGGACAAGAGGCAAACCTACCTTAGCCCCAGGCTCTCCCATTAGCATTACTGCGAATTCAGACAAAACCAAGGACAAAAGAAAAATTGAGCCCCTTTGAAATATTATATGGGAGACCACATGCAGTTCAAGAAGGAACCACACTGCCACAAGTAGGAGAGGAAACCTTACATAAGTATATGGTAGCCCTGAATAAACAACTGAGGGAAATTGAAAAATATGTGGCTGGAGCTCAAAACAGAGAATTAGATGGACCAGTATATGATGTACAACCTAGAGATTATGTATATGCTAAGTCTTTTGCAGAAAAAAAAACTGGAACCGCAGTGAGAAAGACCATTTCAGGTGCTCCTCACTACCTTTACTGCAATCAAGATCAAAGAACAGGAGGCCTGGATCCATCACTCCCGAGTGAAGGAAGCTCCTGAAGGAGTCTGGAAAGTGACATCAGACGACAACGAACTGAGGCTGAAGCTCACCTGGGACAGCGAATAAATGGACCTACAGAAATTATGGAAATAATGGAGAAGGTCGTAACTATTATAGCCATTGCCATAGTTGTAACAGGAGCCAATACAATACCACACAAGTACAACATAACTGGAATATACCGGTGCCAAGGAAGGGCCTACAATCCCCACTCTCGTAGGGCCCTAAATGAGATTATCATTGCGTTGCTTAAGGTTACAAATGCACATTTGTGGGAAGGGAGAAATGTTTGGGGATGTAACTATGCATTTGTGCAAGATGGGTTCCATGAGGCTTACCATCCACCTATGAAACTCATTCAGATTAGCCCTGAATGCTGTGACAAATGTTTGAGTAAATGTCCTGAGTTTAGACTAAAAATAGAGGGATGCGCAATAAAAGGGCATGATCTTGACTTTAATATCACTCAAGTGTGTACTGAATATCATAAGAACAGGACTAGAACTATCCCACAAACACAAAAGAAAGATGTTACTACTCCAAGGCCAATTATCCCAGAAGTAGAAGAGCAGCCTATAACTCCTACAATTACTAGAATTGGGCTGTACGCTATTAAGAGAACAGGAATCCAGAGACTCCTGGTGTGAAACATAAACTTTAAGGAATTTAGAGATTTTAGAAGAGCTGAGATTTTAGTTAGAGATAAGCCTTACTAGAGTTAATCAAAATAAATGAGTAGGCCTTGCTGAAGTTAAGAGTTAGTAGTTAACTAATAATTGATTGCTTGTAAATACAATGTTTAGTTAGCTGGGTTTATAATGAAGAACATAGAAACTGACAAATAGCTTTTAGGAACATAAGACAGTTGTGGGCCTCCTCTGTTCTGAAACCAATTGAAGACAAGGAATGGGAGATCTACCAAGAGTTCATTTGTCATATTTGCATTGAAAATCTAGAAAGGTCAGAACAAGGAAGACTTCATTTACTTCCTCATTTTGGGACCCCTCCCCATGAAAGGGACCACCGACCCATTTCAAGGAACAAACTACGCATGCTTAATAGCTTTTGGAGTGATTAGCATACAAAGCGAGGAATGGGATGTACCAAAATTATGAATATGTATTTGTATTTTGGGTATTCAATATTTGTATGGATAAGAGGACTCTGTAATCACCTGGAAGGTGTGGTGTGTATTTGGGAGCTATCCCGCACACTGCCTGGCATCGAATAAACATACACTTTCTAACTTTAAACTGTTAGAGAGCTTTTGTCTGTCACAGTTGGATATTGGTACTAGATCAATATCCATATTTTTTTAATAATTCAGATTGTATCACCTGCAACTGATATATTGATAGAATTACACTGGATCAAAAGGTAAACCTTTTCTGTATATTTGAGCTATAGCATTAGTGATATTGAAATTTCCTGAAATCCCCTTGCATGCTTTCTTCACATCAGTTTAAATTAGGTGGATGATGATATAATTGTTATCTTTTTGTTTTGTCTTTATGGATGTTACAGAAGGGATTATTTTCTCTTTTGCACTTTTTTTTCTTCTTTTTTTTTGGTCTTGGTATTGTTATGCTGAGGCTTCGAATAGCTGAGTTGTCTGCAAATTCATATCTCCTCAGAAGAACCATTTGGCTCACCTGCTGATGGCGGAGAGCACAAGTTGGCACACTTTCCAAAGAAAAGGCTTATTTTACCAGCAGCAACTGTGCCTTTCATTCAATCTGGACCAGCAGATAGGAAGCCAAGGGACTGTTCAAGAAGCAATTCCAGGAAAATTACGATCTAAAATCAGTTTTGAAGAATTGTGATTGAAGGGAACTATACTATTTCTTTGAGTTTTTGTCTTATTTTCTTCCCTTGTGGGTTTTGTTTGTTTTGGTTTTTTTTAAGAAAAAACAAGAGTGAAAGCAATCTTCATTCAGGAGGAAAGTAGAAAGTATATTGATTCAGTTTAGTGTCTCTCAGAATATTCTTCTCTCTGATTTTTGGGATCCTAAAAGGACACTTTCCATCACTTTGGTGAGGTGATATGTCCAATATTTGAAATTTGTATACTATGATTCCTCAGTGATTTCCTTGACTTAGAAGTTTTTTAGTTTTTTTATTACTGTATGATATCTTAAATAGGTTTTTGTTTTATCTAGAGAGATTCTTTCATTCCTTTAATGAAATAAATTTTATTTTCAAGAGAGACCATAATTTTTATTTTCTTACAGCTTTGATTCTACTGAATGGAGGACTGTGCCCTGTCACTACACTTCTCAGAAGGGGACAAGGTCTCAAGCAGCAAAAGGCACAAAGCAGTAACACTGGGTAAAGAGTTTCTGTTTCCTCCCAGCTGATGATCTTGGAGAAAAAAGCAGATGTGCTGAATGCTGTGCTTCAGCATGTGTATATGTGCCTTTCCCAGTTTATAGCATGCCAAAACTTGGAGCAGCAGCAAACTGTACACGAGTTTGAAAATCAAGGACTGAGGCAGTAACTGCAGTACACCTAATGTCCAGGTCATATTGTTCTCCACCCAGAGATCAATTCTCTAATTTGCTTTTGTGGTCTCTCATTGTAATAAAAGTCCTGAAGAGGGTACATGTGGTTCTCCACATTATGGTACTGGCTGAGGCCCCAGAACCCATCCTGCTCATGGCCTGCAGGAGGTTGTGGTGACTCTCCTGCCATGGTGACCATCCTATCATGGTGAACACTTAAATGCATATTCTAGTGCAGTGACTTTGATGTGCAGAAGTAGTCCAGGGCTCAGATGTACTGTCCTAGGGCCACAGACTGGGCACCCTGGCACCCACCTCAGGCTAGTTGCACTGCTGAAGGCATGATAGACTTGTCCACTTTATCCTCATAATCCCATGGAGCTCAGCATCTATCACTGCTCTTCTGCTACTGTATTTCCTATGATATGGATGCTTGAAATAATGCTATGGCAGCCCAGTGAAGACTGGAAATACAAAACATCTATACTGTATGAGTTGAAAGATCCACCCAGCATTTTGCCTCCAGCTGTGGCCAGAAACAGATTTTTATGAGCGAGCATAAAGCAGGAGAAATGCAAAGTATTACCTTCCCAGCTACAGGTTTCTTTCAAGGGGCTTACTGAGCCAAAGGTTGCATCAAGACTGTCACATTCCCTGACCACTGGTGGACATTCATGCTTACATGAATTTGTCTGATCTCTTTTAAAATTAATTTATAAGTTTAGCCTCTACAACCTCCCTGAGCACTTAGTTTCACAGCTTAATTGGATGTTAGGGGAAAAGGCATTTCTTTCTCATTGTTTTAATCCTGCTGCTGATAATTGGGGTGCCTTCTAATTCTCATAGTGGGTGGAAGATTGAGTAATTGTTCCATGTTTACTTCAGTTATCATTATAAACCTCTATTATCTCCCTTCTCAGCTGTCTCTTCTTTTCAGCTAAAAAGTCCAAGTCTAATTAGTCTGTCCTCATTTCTGCAAGGCTGAAACCAGCTCAAAATAATTGCCAAGCACGATCTTAGCATGCTATCCAAATCATACCTACAATACTCTGGAGGTTATTGGGCTGCTTATAAACCAATCCACATATTTCTAAGGCCTGCTGTGAATGCAAAGGGCATGTCCAGGGTACTTGGAGCAGAAGGAAAACACAATAAATATGTGACATTTTTGTACATAGTGTTGCTTTTGATCAGCTATAAGGTGTAACTAAATATACTGGTAAAACCATGTGTTTTTATGTACACAGAAAACTTGCACCTGGCAACAGAAACACCTGTGAAAATGTCAAGTAAACTGTGCTTCAATTCTGATTTCTACAGAATAGGAAAAATTAGGACAGACCTTTAACTGGCAAAGTTCAACAGTGTGAGTTCTGTAGTGGTCTGTTGTTTTTCTGACGTGGTTAAATCCAGCTGACAATAAATGGATTGGGTCATCATGCACCAAGAGCTAAGATGTTTTGAAAGTACATAAATATAACTTAAAGAAATCAAGATTATATAAAATCATATTAGTAAATGAACTACAGGTATAAAAATGAATGCCTTAGATATACTTCATTTGAACTAAATGAATGTCAGATTCCAACTTGTCTTTAGCCAAATCACAAGGAAGGATGTTCTGTCCTTTGATTATATTCTTCTCCATGTTACAGTATGTACTCTTTGCATATGAATATTTTAGTGTGCACATCCATTACAAGATGTAAAAATGAGACAGACGTAACTTCATCTATATGCACTTTAAAATCAATCTGATTTCACAAACCAAACTAAAAATGGAATTGTACTAAGTATAAAAGGACTCTGCAATCATGAAGTTCCAAATCTGCTGAAATAATCAGTATAAATTTCAAGTGAAGGAAATTTATTTTAGATGTCACATGGCACTGCAATGTACATATATTCAAAATAATCTCACAAAGAGCCACAGCATCTCTTTGATTAGTATAATATACAAATTTCTGTGCACAACCTGACAAGAGTCTGAATTTCTGTTTAGAAGCCACTTTTCCCTCTGACAGTATTTGTTTCCCACCTGCCATACACAAAAATTGTATTTTCACTTCCCGCATAGCTGTCAGGGATCCAGGAGTTTGGGTTCCTCCAGGCACTGGCAGGACAGTGGCACTTTTGCCTCCTGGGCTCCCCAGTGTAGACTGTTCCCTTCCAGTTTATACAAACTTACGAAATCTAGAATACTATTCTAGAAATTTGGGAGTTTCTAGAACACTAGAAATACTGCAACTGGAGGAAAACCAGATTATGAAACATTTAAATCCTCTGTGAGATAAAACTGACCATCTCTTTGTCACTCAGCTCTAATTCTGAGGCATATTTCAACCAGGCATTTTATCATGTGCAAAAATTCAATAACCTTTACAAACCAGAGATTTAAGTTCTGTGATGAGGCCCAAATTTTCAGATGACATTTGGACTTAGAACATGTTGTCTGGGCTGCTTAAAGGGAAACAGAGGGAAGCTCCTGAATGGATGTGAGGTTGTTCTGCCTTGCCTTGTTTGTCCTTCATCATTGTGCACAAATCAAGTGCAGCTTCATCCACCTGAGCCTGAATTATCTCCCTGGTAGTCAGCAGTACTTGCAAAAATATTGCTACAGCCAGCATCTTTTACATTGCTTGGTATTTTCCACATTTTGAAGATTATTTGTCCGGTGACTGCTACCTGTCTCCTCCTTATCCTTCTTCTAGGCTAATAAAAACCATAGCTATTAATACATTCAAGAAACTTGGTATAGTGATTCCTAGATCTTTGAGATATCATGCTACTTGGTTATGGAAAATCAATTTTCAGACTTTTGAAATGGAAAGAAAACTCTCTGGTGCAGCAAAATCAAATATCCAAATGTTCCTCCAGCAGCAAACTAAAAATTAATTCAGGTTTTGGGACAGAGTCCCACATCACTGTTTTCTTCTTTGCTTTTCTGAAAGCAATGTAACATCCTCATTTTATGTTCAAGGTATTATAGTAACCTTCTTGTTCTGGAATTGGGATGTATTTCAAGGCATGCCTTTAAGGAAATGCAAATCCTGATATCTCATGGGTGGTGGGCTCTTTAATTTTTCTTCAGGATTCAGAAGGCAGGCACAGGGGGCACCAGTCCTTTTGAGTAACCTATAGCTGAACACAAAAGCTATATCTTGCAGGTAGCTGAAAAGAAAAATCCTGAGTTTTCTGAAGTGCAAGGCTAGTCAAGGATGACACATAGGAGCAGGTAGATATACATGAGCTTAGCTTTCATCTGGTCACTCCTTATGAGTATAAAATGAATTTGAAGTGCAATCTGGGCAGAGTTTCACAAACACTGAACATGGGTGTAAATGATTACCTAGTCTGGGTGCTAGCAGCAAACAGACACTGGTGTGGCAGCAACTTCTTAACTCCTTCTTTCCTTTTTGCTTACCTAGGTATCAAGGAATGAATTGGGATACATCAGTGGCTCACCCCAAACCCTGTGGAAATGTCCTCTCTCATACATGTATTGCTCTCTGTTAGAAGACTGGTGACATCCCCCCTTGAACTTTATTTTTTTTCGAGTTTCATGTTTGGAGTGTTACAGATGTGTTGCACAGTATAACTACATGGTGTGATACATGCTTTGACTACTGAGTAAAGCAATAAGGAAGCAAAGAACCAGAGCCAAGACAGAAGCAGGAAAAGCATCTGCCAGAGAGTACAGCCTCAATCTCCAGTGACTTGTGCTTGCATTGACGTCAGTCAGCACAAAGTGTATGTTCTTTTATGTACCCTTGTGATTCCTGGTTGTTTTTATTTTATGTGTGTACTGCATTGTTTTCCCAGCAGCAGTGTGCCCTGGGTAGGTCTGATCCACTGTCAGGGAGCAGAATTAGAGACAGTGGGGCTGTGTCAGCACAGTAGAAGTCATGCTGGGGTGGTGGGATTGTCATCAGCAGCTGCTCTCAATGCAGCAGGGCAGCTCTCAGGAATGCCTGTCAAGTGCCAGAAGGGTGCTTCTGATATAATCCCAAGAAAGCAACAAGCTGCATTTTGGTCAGTCTGCAGCTCTTTCAATTATAGATGATTCTGTAATTTCAGAAATCATATCTCCTCTTTATTAAAAACCTAAAATCTCAACTGTTCACCAAGTATACACAATGGTGGAGAAACGGTTATGTGGAACACAAAGTTCTTTGATATATGCTTGTGTGTTAAAAATCATGAACATCCATGGTCTGAGAGGCTGTTTTTTCTTGTTGTGCTTAGTGCATATCTAGTACAAGGAGAAACAGAGCATCTACTGATTCAGTGATCTGGTAAGTAGTAGATTTTTCAAGCGATATCCCCAAAGAGTAAAAGAATAAAAGAATATCAGTTATTGCATGCTAGAGACACAGTGCAGGGACAGTAGATCCAGTAGACATTCTGTGCTCTGCTCATTATTTCTAAGAGTTTTAAATTCAAGCACAGAATTCACTTTCTATTTACATTATTTCAAACCAATGTCACAGGATAACTCAATCACTGAACAGAATAGTTGTGTCTTAGTAAGAAATGCCAAAAACCTGCTGTGTGCCACACCACAGGTGTGACAGGGTAAACTGGGAAATCTGCCACATATGCATTTTAAAGGCCCTACTTAAAGACGCCCAGTCCTGATCCATGTCACCAACACTGCACAGCAGTGCTCCTACACGGAGCTTGTGACCCAGCTTTCACAGCTAGGGCTTTTCTGGCTCCTGCAGATCACATTAATGTGCTTAAGGGAACTGAGGCATCCTTCCATGGCAGCTGAACTGATGCTTCCATTCCTAACAGTATGCTGGGAAGCTAAAGGTCCTTCACGTGTGGGTGGGGCTCCTCTGCAGGCAGAGCACATCTACACACAGCCCCAACCCCAGCAGGGCAGAAGCCCTGAGGATTTCAGCTTTTCTGCTGCCAGTGTTCGCAGCAGTGACCGCTGCTCTGTGCACTGAGAGGGCACCGTGCAACTGCCCGGCAGCCTCTCCTCCCTGCCTTCCCACCTCAGCTCACCTCTCCCTGTGTCCAGCTCAGCAAAGTCCCATCTTAGGAGGAAAACAGAATTGAATCATCAGTTTTTCAAGGGATTTCCCTATGAAAATGGCTTTGTTTAGATAAAGCTGCTCCTTATGCTCAAAATGTGTAAGCTGAAGAGCAGCAAGCTCTTCTCTGCAGCAAGCTCTGGTTGAGTATTGGCTTTTTTTCCTTTGCAGTTCCCCCTGGATCTACTCCATTCTGTCCTGCTCATTGTACAATTAAGAACTGAAATGGGAATGTGATTGTTCAACCCAATACTGAGTCCTCTGTGGATGGGCACTTAATTTCTCTACTATCTGTTGTAATGGCAAGTCCCCACATTTATTTCCCTGGTGCTTTGCTGTGCTGCTCTGGTGAGAAAGTCATTACCCTTTTCAGGGAAAAACTCCATGGCATGTCAAGGGCCTGAAAATTCAAAAAGCTGTTACTTTTGAAACAAGGAAAAAAGAAATTAAATTTAAAAAAAAAAAAAAAAAAGGAAAAACCAGGTTTTGGAAGCTACAGCAGTTTTCTCAAGGACAGCTGTAAATGGCACTTACTGCATACAAATAAGAGCCAGCAATGAAGAAAAGAAAATAACAAATAAACAAATCAATGACAATGCCAACAAAAAAGTGTTCAGCTGCCAAGAACATACTTTATCTCTCATTAGCATAATTATTGCTTAGAGTTTCAACTCTAAATGCCACAAACCATTATAAAGTTATGTTATGCTTAAATATTTTGTCATTTTTTGGCAAGAAGGCAGGCTTAGGGAGAGGAGGGTATGAATGGCATCACTGCCTTGTTCTATGAACTTATCTCACTCTTTTGAGGAATTACCCTCTTGCACTGATAAGCCAATGGCAGCCAAACCTGATAGAGGCCACCAGGGCCCCTGTGCAGCAGACTGAGAAGAGGAAGCTGCTGCCAAACTGCAGCAGCTTGAAGATTTTTAAGATGCTGAAAACAGTACCAAGGATTTTCACCAAAGAAAATTTCATTCTAAACTTTTTACTTCTAGGGAAAGGTTGGGAAAGGCAAAGAGCTAAGTCTGGTCAAGGAAAATTGTTTAGATGGTTTTTCCTGGATATTGCTTCAGCTGCCTCTTTCTCCAAACCTTACAGCGTGTATGGACAGAGCCTGGGGAACCAGATGGGCAGTGAGCAGAAGTTTGGTGTCTGCTGGGCAGGAATCGAAAGAGCATGCAGTTGGCACTCCCTCAAGCTAGAGAATGGAGAGAGGATGGCATTTCCTAATCCTCCTCAAAGCACTGTTTTTAACTGTGTATAAAATGATCACATATCCCTCCAAATGCAGCCTTGTTTAGGCAGTGAAAAATCTGTATGAAGACAATAATTTTTACCCACACTGATCCATCCCATTTAACTTGGAAAATAGTTGCTGGCATTTTAGGAAGCAACAACGTTCTTGAGACTTTTCCGAACAGATAAATTTGAACTGCATATTTATGTTGCACTTTCTTGTCTCAAGGATGGTCCATCCTGTTTCCAAAATAAATTTAAGGCAGCTTTGTTAGTAACCTCTCTGGGATTAAAATCCTGAAACTGAGTCATGCATAATGGATCCAGCTCTGAGAAGTCCCATCAATTAAAACCAGGTGTGCTGCAGGAAAGTGCTCTGGCAGCAAATCACCATCAGAAGGACCTTTCAGAGTCAAGTCCACCATTATTTTATTGCAGGGGCCTGCTGGGTCATTACCTTTGGAAATCAATTCTAAAGTCTGACAGATGCTTTCAGCTGGCAGAGCTATGCACTGTGGCAGGCACCAAATAGCTGCAGTACTGCTGTGGCTTTTGTGGGGTCTGTTAATAGCTGGTGGCTATAATTAGCAGAGCCCTTTATGCAACTGTCATGTCCCTGAGAGAAATCAATGCTGCAGCATTGCTTTACCTTCCTTGCCTTACCTAGACTGCTCTAAATTGAAATTTAAAAAAATATTGCTGCAGCCATGTACTGCAGGCTTTGAACCATATTTTACAGAGCTTCTCTAATCTACTACAAAGTTTCAGCCGTAGCATAAGGCGGTGCAGAATAAAGCTGTTTGCTCATATAATTGCCTGGGGAGACCTCAGGGCTGGGAATCTTCAACAGGTTAGACAGATGTTTAGCAGGTGTGAGACAGTATCATTTATCCAGTTGGTTGGTTTAGAAGCCCCCCCAAGGTCCCTGTTTTCCTTATTTTGCAATGGTTCTGTACAAGTGGGATGATCGGGTTACTTACAAATTGTTTGGCAAACTGGAGGACTAATAAAGCTTAATTGGGCTTCTGAGTGGATTCCTTTGCATCTAATAATGTGGATGGTATTTACATTTCTTTCAGGAAAAGCATGTACAGAAACTTCTCTCTCCACAGAGTTTTCTGCTGTTGTAAATCTTACAGGACCAGAATACCTCTGAGACCTCCAAAGCTTTGACTGAAATTGGCTGGTTAGCACAGTAGTGATTAGACAAGTGCTGACACACCTACCTGCAAGCAAGCACAGAGAGTGATTGTGAGAGCCCTATTACACCATGAAATCAGGCTGAAATGTGAAGCTAATGCAGGAGCCTTATGAGGCAATTTAACAAATGACCACTCTGTGGGGGAAACAGGAGGAGGTACATAAGGTTTTAATTACAGTGATTATGGAGTGGGTTTTTTAGTGCACTGCAGCCATAATTTTGTGCTAATCAGGGAATTTAAAACCATCAGAAGCTCTTCTTAAATTTTTCTCATTTATTTTGTGTCACTGGTAAAGGAACCTGCGTGTACCAGTGTATCTAATTCCTTCATAATGGCCATCACTGGTAAAACACTACGGACTATAATATGCACTAAGGGCTTATTAAGTGGGGTTAAAGCAAAGCAGAGATCAATAGCATGAATTTTATGTGGAATTTTATTTTTGTATGCTTCAATATCACCTACTCCTGAAGGCAGAATGAGAGTTGCAGCTGATGAACTCATCCATAAGTTTAGTGCTGATGATTTTTACTTACAGCAGGTAGAAGTCTTGGGGATGTGTTTGACCCCCTGTGTAACATTGCAGCAGTATATCCACTCTAACATCTCTCAGAAAGCCAAAGGGGGATGAGTCAAATAATGTTAGTCAGCTGTGGTTTTTTTCATAAAACTCTCAAGTCACAAACAAATTGGGAAAGTTGAGTGGGGAATTCATTTGAATCTCAGAGGTTGGTGCAGATGATCATTAAAAGAATAGGTCTGAACACAGAGGACATGGAAGAGGGAGCATATCAAGGAACAGCATCCTCATTAGGGCAGAGAATGATGCATTCCACATCCAGTGGAGGTAGGCCTTTTTTCCCCATATCTTCTGCTGACAGAAGAGGGAATAAGTAAAGTCAAAGGAATTTACTGAGACCAGGTCAGAGGAGCTGATGAAATACTGTGTGGATCTATCTAAAGAAGCACAAAGTATTAAAACAAAACTGACCAAAATATTCAAGTTTATCCTACCTTTCTGCTGTGGTCCTTGCTTTTCCCAGTTTGTGCTCTGCTTGTTTTCTCAGTGTGCATTTTTACAGTTTCATGCAAATTTATCCCCAGGGTTTCTGAACAAGAAATGCATAGGTGACCATTCAGTGTTCATGGCAGAATTGGATGGAAATATTTTGCTCATCTTTCATTTGCCTGCAGTAGGTCTTCGCTTCTGACTAAATATCAAAATGCTGCCTGAAAAATACCAAATGGGATGCACTGTAGTTCAAGACTGCAAACAGGCTAATGAAAAAATGTGTCATAAAATTCCACATAAAATTCATGCTATTAATCTCTGCTTTCCTTTGCCCCCACTTAATAAACCCTTAGTGCATATTACAGTTCTTAGTGTTTTACTAGTGATGTCTCCTATGAAGGAATTAGATACACTGGTACACTCAGGTTCCTTTACCAGTGACACATTGATGGCTGTTGCAGGCTAAAGCTGTTAAAAATGCCACTCAAGCTTCTTCTGCCTCCTCTGCACACATGCATTAACAGGAATCATCCAGGGGAAGCCACTGGAATTTGATGAACCTAGCCTTATTCCAGCTGATTTGATGGGCAGGGTGGAGGCCATTGGGAATAAGCCCTGGAAGCACAAGACAAATAGATTATTTGTCCATTTGGTGGCTTGGGGTCTTCTGCTGTCACGTCTTACCCACTGACGGCTTTTGCTGAGATGGAATGTGATGAGGTTCTATGCTTATTCCAAGACTGAATTGGGAGTTTCAGACCTCTACCCTTATTCCAGCCCAAAATGATCAGTGAAACATGCTGCCAGTGAGCTGCCATCCCTCTGTCCTCTCTAGGATGTTAATGCAGAGCTGGAATGGTGGACAAAATGTCCTGCTGGGAATGGCAGCTGAAAATATTTTTTGGTTTGTGGGGCTGGATTTTTGTTTGGGTTTTTTTGTTTGTTTGTTTGGTGTTTTTTTGGTTTTTTTTTTTTTTATATGTCTGTTTTTAATTAGCAGCTTATAGAAAAAAACCCACAATATGCAAAATAGTTTTTCCCTTGCTTTCCTCAACTCCCTGGTGCCACCTGTTTGTAGCACACGGTGTACTAATGCTGGATACAGGACTCCAGCAGCCAGGGTAGGTAGCATTTTAATAATTCAGACATGGTCTGCTTGTCAGAGCTGTTTTCTCTCTTTTCACACCAGCACAGCAGTGCTTTCCTTATGTGAAAACTGGAATGTTCCCTCCAGACTACCCTGTGCATAGTCACTCCACACCGCTTCCACAGCCCAGGCAGCAGATGCAAATGATCAAGGATACATAAATCTTCAGCAGAAGCCAAGGCTGGTACAAAATGGAAAGATGAACCACTGATCTCTAGATATTGTCCTGTCTTGTCCTGCTGCCAGCTATTTTTGCAATTTCAGTAGCTTTTTGAAGTATACCAACTCTACAGTTACTGTGGGTTCTTATTGATAAAGATTCTTGCCAGGGATCATTTCTGATCAAAGGATTAAAGCATAAGGATGAAATTGAGAGGGAATCAATTTTGATTTCCAAGTTTTTAGATGCGTGAAAGATGTTTTCTTAGCTCTGGATTTGGGAAAAAACTCTATCCGTGTTGATATGTGTCATATTTGCTTCATCCAACTGCTGGAGAAAAGAGGCTTCACTCCCTTTGAAGTTTACCCTTCTGAGATTAGTGCTGGTTCAGTAACTGAAGTGGCAATTTTACCCTTTGAAGATGCCTCATTTCTGTCTCAGAGGTTCCTTCCTTTTTTCCTTTGGAAGCTGATGGAGTTAAGATACAGAGCCAGTGTGAACTCAATACCAGTAAGGCTCTAAAGTCCTGGTAATAAGAACACTGAGTGAAGCAGTAGTATTATCATCATTAGGTTTGATCATATCTATCCCTGACTAAAAAACACTTTATTTGTTCTGGTCTCTCTATGGACTGTTGTGGTGTTGGAAGTGACTCCCTTGCTGTGACTACAGAAGGGTGAGTCTTGTAAATTAGCACTGCCTTTAGGTACATAAGCCCAGATGAAGCAAACACCCTACAGCACACCATCAAATCCATTCACACACCACAATTCCTCTGGCTCCTTAGAGAGATGTATAACTGTAGCCATTTCCTCATATATTTTACATTTTTCATTTACTTTTTCTGTGTTCTTAATTAGCAATTAATTTCACAGCATCATTCTGACTTCCTGATTATTCAAACTTCTTTTCTTTATTTAATATACTATAGACAGATTTTTAAAAAAATTAAAAGTTCAGCCTCTCACAGCCATTTTCATCATTAATTTAATCAATTTCTCATTTTTAATTGCTGTGTTATCTCTCTAGCTCCATTCCCACTCCAGTATGTTAGGGGGAAAAAACCCATCCAGACCAATCTTCAGTTTCTCCTAGCCCCTTTGGCTAACAGTAACTCACTCTAAGGTTTTAATTGCATTTTTAAGTAAGACTGCTACAGTGATTGGCTTTGAGCCTTTCATCATGCACAGTATTTTGTTAGCATGCAAAGCAGTGCACACTGTTCAACAGAGACAGCCTCTCACAGAGGCAGAGATAAAAAGTAGAGCACGTAACACTGCTTTAAGAACCTGGGCAGGGAATATGGACATGTTAGTTAATTTCTTGGCTGTCTCCCATATTTGGGTTTAATTTAGTCACCTCATCATTCAGTTCTCTGCCTGTAAAATATCCTCTCTCTCACCAGCTAGTGGCACAACTACTCAAAAATACTTAGATTCCTTCTGCCTCTATCATCCTACTATTGGCTAGCAGGTTCTTTGGCACACACCCTCACACACATACCAAATAGACTCTGCCTCAGCACCAACATTTCTGGCACTGCAGGGTGCCAGGATGGCTGTCTTCTCTCACATGTGTGCCAAACCGCTGCATCAGCTATTTTCCCATATCCAAAACCCTTATCTACTGCACAGAGCCCAAGAATGAGCAGAGTGATGTAGCTGCCTGTCCCTACCTAAACCTTGCCCTTCCTCCACACGTTTACCCATCCTTTGTGTGACCCAGGATGGGAGGTCATGCTCTCTGCTGCAGACAGAAAGAAAATCCATGCTGTCCCTGCTGAGTGCTGCAGTTGTGCCACCTTAAGCAGAGCAGTCACACACCATTAATGCCCAGCTAGTGCAGAGGATACTCACCCGGGTGTGGGTTCAGTGATCCGCTATTACTGCTCTGTGCATGACTCATCTCTCTGACCTTGTGTTAACATAAAATCCAGACTGGTGCTAATAGGATTTGTGTTTAAACAGTTGTAAGGGCACAACCTTGACACCGCAGCCATTAAAAACTGCATTATTTCATTTCCAAGAGTACACAGATTTTAGCTTCCATATCCTAAGACATATTCTGAGTGTTTACTTTTTGCATCTCAGAGGGTTTTTGTCATTTTCTCTAGCAACCATAGTTTTGCTTCCTACCCTAAACACTATTAGATTGATCATATACTCTATACAGTGCCACAGAAAATGAAGCTGTTAGTGTATTTGTATATTGGAAAACATACTGAGAGGAAAAGACAGCATATAATGTTCAAACATAAGGATGTATCTTATTAATAATTGATATATTCTTCCAACTGTTCTCAGTGTTCATAAAATGCTCTGAGTTTCTCTGATGCAATGTGAGATGTGAGAACAGTCACTGCTTACACAGTGACAAACTGTAATCACAAATGAACCTGAGTTGTCATAATTGCTCTGCCTCTAGATTCAGCAGATTTCACAATGCATTAGAAAAGCATAACCAGCAATAAGACTGCAGGGTAATTAGCTCATTAAAAGCAGGGTGGACTTCTAAAACAAGCTAACATACCTCACTTATTTCAGCTTCTTCAGGAAAATCTCTTCAGGCTTTTGATAACCACTGAGCCAGGAGCTGACTCAAGCACAACATTTAGGGAACTGGTATCAGATCAGCCCTTCCCATAATGAATCCCCTGGCCAGGTTCTGAGGAACAACTGATCAAGATGGAGCTTACAGCTTCCCCCTACCCAATATGACAACCCTAAAAGAAATGAGAAATGGAGCAGCTGCACAGAATAATTCTAGGAATAATTCATAGATAACTATATAAAAATTATTAGCATTTTAAAGTTAGTTTCTAAAGAAAAACTGCTGACTCTGATATGGCACCCAGAAAGGTTTATTCCTATGGATCCAGATGTCAAGAGATGTTTGTCCAACTAAAGTGTCACTTTTAGAAGCTTTTAATGTGTAATTATTTGTAGACCCCTGCTAGTGCTTCATTAATGTCATTAATTTCTTTATGAACCCTTGAGTTTCACTATACTCACATATACTAATTTTTTTCAGCTGTCTCCACTTTGTCTTGATAGTCAAAACCTTGTTTTCTAAGTATTTATTATTTGTTTGTTTTTCATTACTTTTTCTTTTGAAAGAGAATTTTAAAAGAAATGGTTGATACAATGATATTTACAAGAAAATTATAACCCTTGCAGACTTTTGAAGTACCCTATGGAGTTTAAATGAAAACTGCATCTTCTGCAGAATGTCAGAAGAAGCCTAAAAAGTATCATCAAAAGATGCTTGTAACAGTTCAGAGGTTTGATAGCAATATTCAGTAGAACCTCTTGAATGTGCCTATAGTTCTACAAATGTAATAAGGCCTCTTAGGACAATCTCAGCTCACTGTTGATGGATTTGCTATGTGCCATTTCCTTGAAAGTTCATGGCCTGAATTGTTACATGTCCAAGACCCTTCCCTTTGTCTTACATGGACACTATCAATGGGCCTTAGTAGGAGCATATAAGCAAAAAAGGAAATTAACTACTATCTCTTTGTGTTTGGGAAGACACAAATGATATGTTTGAGAAAACTTTCAAAGTCATGGGAACAAGCCATGTTCCTGACTTCAGAGGGTGTTGAGCTAGGCTGTTTCTAGAAGGGAAGTTTCCTTGCAATTTTTCAGCCTTTGAGTAATCTCTGTAAACCTTTCTTGACTGCTTCATGTGCTTTGCATTTTCTTTGTTCATCTATTTTTAAATAACCAGATAGACATGCTATTATAGTTCAATTTATTCTTCAATATTGATTTTTTAGGCTTGCATGTGATTTGCTCCCTTGACTGTTTGCAGTGACAGATCTTTGGAGTCAGGACTTTTTGATAAAAGAAATTGCATTGTTTCACCAGCCCCATGGTTGGTAAGCAAGTAGAGCCAGGCAAGCTGGGTCACCTGAGCTGGAAATCATGGCTCTACTTACATCACAAGTTTGTGGAAGTCCATGTATATATCCAAATTAAAATTTGAAATGTCTGAACTCAACATTGTGTGGTACAGAGGATGCCAAAATGGGAGATGTTACCTTACCTACATAATGTAAAAATTGTTCCTTTTTTTTTTTTCTTTTTATGCCAGAGTTTAAAGTTAACAGTTTTATTAAGTTGTAGTCTCAAGTATAGTGAGAATTCATCTAGGCTGAGGTGTGATTTTTACAGTTCATTTCTGGCTAACAAGGGGAACTATATCTTCTGAAAATCAGAGGTCCCGAAGGGAAAATATTTCCACTGTCTTATACTTCAACTGATTTAAACACAAATCCAGAAGTGGTTGAACATCTGAGAACAAGGTGTACCTGATAGAAGAGAGGGTCAGCTCTGCTCTTCTCTAGGATGAAGGCACCCACATCAGAACTGCAGGTGTGACAAACCATCATCTACGCTGGTATTGTTTCCCCTGCTCAATGCTGGCTGATGATCTGGCCTTGTGCACCTTCACTCCCCATTCTCTCCCCTCCCTGTCACTGCTCAGAGGCAGTGGAACATATCTGAGCTACTTAAATGTTAGAAGAGGACTGGAAGACAAGGAGGAAAGGATCATGGAGGCTCACCAGCACTGCAGCAACTACTTACACACCACAAGGATACATGGCAGAGCTGCAAGGTGGCCAGGGGACACCACAAGTTGTTTGCGTGTTCCCCTCCTCTCTCCATCTCTCCACACTATACATATCCTATATAATGTAAGTGTACCCAGAAGACACTAAAGCATAGCAATGTCTTGATAACCAGATGAACTAGCCATATGGTGTCAACAGTTTCTTTAGGAGTCACTTTTTGCTCTTCAGTATAGCTTTCAGAAAACGAGTCTCAATTTGGAAACAGCCACCACAGGTGGATGAGTAAGTGATGGCATTATTGCAGGCAATAAAAAAACCCAACAAGAGCGGCATTTTTTCTGCAAAAGAACAGCTATATAAACATCTTTCATACTAATAACTTTGTTTCTTTATTTACACAGTAAGGTTGCAGAATGAGAAACAATACTACAATTGCTGAAATTCCACTGCTCCTTATGTAGAGTAAATAGCACTTCATATACATAAGTATCACTTGTGAAATACAAAATAGAGACATTTATAGTAAAATTCTGTACTATCCTTCACTATAGATGAATAATTTTCTTCACAATCTTACAACACACAATACATAGAGAAAAACAAATGAAAACAAATTATGCCACAGGAATGAGACTGCATCACCTATTAGATTATCTTTTACAGCTAATATAAAGAAATAATCTCCTGAGAGTATGCCACAGGGTCATAATTTTCAAAAGAGAAAGGCTAAAATCTGGAACTATATACTTCATAAGGGCTATGGCCTGCAGAAATGCTAAAATGCACCGAAAAGAGCGATATTTAAATCTAATTATAGACAGATTTTCTAATTCAGCAGACAATATAATTTCCTCTATAGTTTAGTGAAGCTATTTTAAAAATAGCTTTTTTGATTATTCCATTTTCATAACCAGAACCATTACAATATAAAATGATGAGGTGGAAATGCAGCTTTCTGCTTTAATGTGAAGCAGAAGAAATATGTCTTAGGGAGTTCATTTAGGGGGTTGAGGAGAGATATTTTCTTGCTTCAAAGCATCACATCATTTTTCATCAATTTAATATCTAAAATAAGTGCCTTGGGAGCAAAGTCACAAAAGTATATTGCACAATTGTATGTAAAATGCTGTGATATATATTTTTCATAAATGTTTAATGTTTTAGGATAGTTACATCCAGATTATCTTTCAGTCTGAACTTCGCAGAAGACAGGGAGAATATATATGATCCTGTGGTAATAGCCCATTTTGTTATCCCAAAATAATGTCTATCTATCACAGAATATGAATGGAAATGTCTAAGCAAAAAGAAGCCTGTAGCTAAAAATTCCAGGGTGTCTATTTTCAAGTTTCAGAACTGGTGTTTAGGGAAGTAACTGCAAGACTCTTGGCTTTCCTGAGCTGTTACAGGTTCTTTTGTACAATTGTCCTTCAGGTCTGTTGTCCCCTTTGCCTGTGGAAAACCATACATAAGACACATAAAGCCACAGGAGGGAGAAGGCAGCAAGACACCAGCTGCAGTGTCCCTGGCATATGTCCAGCATTTCCACCACACCCTGGACACCACAGAAAGTCACTCAGGCCAGCTCAGCCTGAGGTGCTGTGCTGGAAAGTAAGGACTGAACACCAATAGGATTCTTCATCCATTGCCATTTAAACCGGAAACAACTGTTGTTCTGTAGGGGGGTGTAATGTTTGTGGAATTATTAGCAGGGGATGGTGTGAAGTAGAAAGGGTTGATGTTGACTGGCATCAGAGCAGTTGGGGCATGGATGAGTTTTGGACATGGCTGCATGCATACAAGCATTCAGAAAATCCTGCAGGAATTACTGACAGGTAAAGAGTATGGCCCAGAGAAGGAGCAAGGTAAGACACTTCCAGGGAACCAAACTTTTCTGGCAGAGGCCAGCTTGGAAATCCCTTCTACCTTCTGTAGAAAAATCCACTTTGCACATAGATTTAATTTCCAGGCAGCAGGCAACTGATTCCTTCATTGCTTTCTCCTCCATGCAGGGACTTCAGTCACTAGGGATTAGAGGTTTAGGAGGCAGGCAAGTCCTTAATGAGACTGCAAAAAAGTACTGCTATCAACTTTACATGTCAACTCCTAATGATGTCAGTAGTGGTTTGCTGGCACTCCTGACTATGTTATTAAATGCCTCTCCCCATCTCATGGTGACTGGCTTTCAGAAAGTGATCTTCTGTTTCTATGACTCTATTTTTCAGATAGAAAATCAGAAAACAGAATTTCTTCACTCACAAGCTGTCAGGAGATTTAATGCAGGGAAACACTCTTTTCAGTACTCAAAATTATTAAGTTGTTCAGTAATTATGGCACAGTAATATCATATATGAATGAGATAAATTTTGTGGCTGAATAGATTTGATAATAGCATGAAGGACTAAATTGCTATGGTTTTGGACAGTAGGAATAATCATCATCATTTTCTTCATCAATATAATCCCATACAACCTCACCCATTGTGTGATTCTTGTAACTATTTTTACCTGACAAATAGTATTTCTCTTCTAGTTGCTTTAAACATTTGAGGCAATTCCACAAGATCCTTTCACTGATCTTGGCTAGGGGAGATTTGTCCTTACTGAAATTCTGACAGGAGATCATTCAGCCTCTAGCTGCTTGCTGCATATTCTCCTGGAGTTCTCATGCTTGTTTCCCTTGTGGAACAGGACTGAGAATCCCTTGAGGACTAAGGGGTTTACTCAGCACTAACCTAAATGCTTTGTATCAGTGAAGCTTAATGTTAAATATGTATCACCATGCACTATTCTCACAAAAATCGTACTGAAACATTCTTTTATTACAGTCTGATTCTTCTGGTTTCACTCCTTGGAATGTACTATGTTTTATACTACATTACTGTAATCAAAGCTCAGATAAACTGAAGAAGAGTATACAGCCCAGAAATTACTTCTCTAGACAATACTTTCCTTTTCAATTCAGTAATAGGTTTTGGTTGTAATGAATTTCATCATCAGATTTAGTTTTGTTTACCAAAACCTTTTGTGCTGTTGCAGGTGGATTGCACTCTATTAATAATACTTTTTCAAAAAGTAATATTTAATGTGGTATGGTAGGCACACAGCATATGAAAACCTTTGTATTTTATAATCAAACTCCCCATGGTAAGAATTTAACTGCAGTGAAACAGAAGATATCAGTACAATGTGAAAACTATTCATTTGTCCCTTTGACTGGTGATATTAAATTTTACTCCAACAACCAATAATATTAAGGTTTCTCTTTCATCTTTCCTTCTCTGTGCACTGCCTAGAAAAAAAACTTCCATTTACTTAATGAACACAAAATAAAAGTAATTGTCATTGCAGCAATACATCTGATTACTATTAGTTATAACTTTATATAAATCATTAATATTTTGATTGATTTTATATTGATGAGGTGTATGATGAGGTAATGAGCTGGTAGACTTGGAAATAGAAGTTCATCCAAAGCATAAAACCTGTTAGCAACATTCTTCCTAATACTAAGCTGTATAACTATTGTCCCAAAGTTAATTTAACACCAATTCAGTTTCATTGGAAAACCTATGCTAATGGCCAATTCTGCAGCCTGGTTTAGGATTTGATCATTAGTTATTTGCACTGAAGTAATGCTTAGGACTTAATTTATGAAAGGATAGCTTGAAAAATATACATAGTGTTAATTTTATTTCATTTTTCTATTTATGAAAGTATAGTCCTAAAATAACTTTATGGGATATGTAGGAGAAGAGGACTTTAACTAGGAGCAAGAAGAGGCACAGGTAGGACTAGTTTAAACAAAGCAATGGGGGAGGTAGAGACAATCACAATGCAGCAGAAAAGGAAAATCCACAGTTGGCACTGTTCAAAAGGGCTGCAAATGCTAGGTCCCAACCTAACATATTTTCAACTTTTTTGTAGATCTGTCTTAAAATCAGGTGTGAGACATCAGAAGACAAATGGTCACAGTGGGAAATGTGGGTTGTTTTCCTTGGAAAGTGGGATATTTCAGCCTTTTATTCTTTATTCCTGGCCAGGCTGAAGACTTTTTGAAGGATCACAGGCTGGATTCAGGGAAAGAGTTTCTAAGAGGAAGGAAGGAATGATCTTTTAGCATGTGTTGTAATTGTTTCCTATATATGTCTCATGAGTCAGACAGAATAGGATCAGGTCACTGACACTTCTCACTTGTTTTGCCATAACAACAAGAAAAACAGATTTTGGTGGTAGAGGTGATAGTGACATGTTATTTTTAAACTGCTTCATGTGTTTTCTAAAGTACTGGGGAAAAACTTGTCACATTTTTAACAGAGGTTCTTCTGGATAGACCTACATTTTAAGCCATTTGTTTAACAGCCTGTAGTTAAAAATATCTTTTATATTTCTGTATCTGGTAAATGTTATAAGAGTGTACCATGGACTCTGACGGAAGTGGATAAAACAATACTATTGTATTATATTTAAAATTAAGCAACCCAATAATATAAAAGCTCATATTAAAGTTTTTCTCTTTGTCCTGTGTGTTCTTCCTATCTAAGTGTAGCTTTCCAAGGAAGAGTGTAGGATTTGGCCTTGCTGGAATTGTATTTTTTGTAAACTTTATATCTCACATGACTCAAGATTTGCAAAGGTATAGGGGTGAGTGACAAAAACTTTCTCTTGTACTTCTGATCAGTTTGTTAGGTTGATTAAAAGTCAGTGGGTGATAAGAAGATTCAGCCTCTATTTTGATTGATGAGTCAGATGACACAGTTGAGAAAAAGTAGGACACTGTAGCTTGTGCTCCCTCTAAGTGGATAAAAATAAAGGACTAAATTTTCAAAAGATTCAGGTCACTGAAATAGGCTTTGGTGTTCATTATAGCAGGTGCATGTGGCAATAGTACCCATGGGCTGTTCCAGACATTGTTTCCGTGAGGCAATGAATAGCACTTATTAAAATTTAACACTGCTGAGGCAGAAGGGTTGCCTGGAAAACGGACCTGTCCAAATAGCATGGCTGGGTAGTATCACAGATTAGATGGTTTTGCCTGTGTTTCCTCATTGAGGAGCAGTAATTCCTGCTGACTTCATAGAAGTAATGCAGGCCTCCAGCTACAAGCAAGAAATGCCACGGCTGAGGGTATCTGGTACACTGTGTTGGTTTGTGCTGCACTCCCAGAGAAGAGCTATTAGGTCTCTGAGCTGTCAGGACCAACCACAGAAACACACAGCTTTGCCCTGCAGGAATGAAGAGGGAAGGGTGCCTGTTTCAGTGCTCCCCTCCACCATGTGTTGGCTGTAAAGCCTGTGTCCAGGGAAGAGGTTGCCTGGATCCTCCATCCTCCTCCTGGAACATTTTCAGGGAAGCATTTGAACTCATGCCATCCTACAGTTAAACATTAAGCTCCTTTAAGCTGTAGGACCCAAACAGCGCAGGAAATACACAAGGTCAGACACAAGTGTTGTTTTCAGGTATGCCTGAGCATCTGGATTAGAATGTATTTTATGTATTAGACATGCAAAGATGGGCCTCTCACTGGTATTGCTCTCTAGGAGTCCAGAGACCTGAACAACCAAGCTGCAGGAGATCCTAGCTATCAGCTATGGATACAGCAGGAAAAAGATCCTTTCCCAGATCTTCAATCGTAGTTCTTCCATAGCTGATTACTTCTTGGGCAGCATCTAGGCAGCATCTGAAACTCATCCTAAGTACCTCCCCTGTATAATCCACACGCAGGCAGCTACATCCAGCACCAGACACCCCTACTTTAGTGAAGAATCTTGGCCTGAAGATGATGTGCACTTTCCACTAGGTCTCCTATGGGCTGGAACTATTGTGTTGCAGGCATGAAGACATTCACTGCTACAAAGGACAACAGCCTCAGAAACATCTTGAGTCGCTGGAGCCCAGCTGCCTAAGGCAAAGCCAAAGAGCAATGTGTCCAGACCAGGCTCCAGCACACTGGAGATGTGCATGCAGTCCAAGCATGCACATATTGTTCCATCCAAACTCATAGCCCAGCGTAAGGAGGCCTCAGAGAGCAGTGCTGTGCTGTGTACACGTGCTGGGGCCCAGGAACACAGAGTCAAATGAAGCTGAAGCTGAAAGCTGTTTTGATAAGTTAATGTGACCTTTCTGTGAATGGGTAAGAAGGTGCATGAGCTGTCAGAGAAAATGTCACCACTGCTAGGTCCAAGTTTTTGTCTGCCACTGTAAGAAAAGTTCAACTCAGCCTGTTGCATAAAATTGATTTTATAACAAGTCCACAAATTCTACAGTGATCCAAACTGTAGAGAGGTAAAATTAAGAGAGGTAAAAGGATGTACACTATTGCCCAATTGCACCACTAAACTAAGACTGGGACCAGGCCCTAGTCAACCAAAATCAGAAACCAGGGAAATATAACCCAACTACTCTAAAAAGTAATTACAGATAGATCATTTAGTGTTTAGTCCATTCTAAGTCTGTATAGTTTGAAACTGGCCCAGAGAATGCTGGTGGGCTTTGCTGACACCATCGTTTCCTGAGTGTCCAAGAACTAGCACAAAACCAAAACTGGTCTCAGAACTGATAAGATGAGGATGGAGGCCTGGACACCCGCAGTTGTGTGAACTCAGTTTTGCTATGCATTGTTTTATTTCCCACCATGACCACTTTTAAGAGCAGACTGCCAAGCTGGGGAAGAAGGACAAAAATTTCTACAGAGTAGATGGAAGAGATATAAAGTATTTTGTGATTTGAACTCCTATTTTTCAGTGCAAAGTATTAAGTATATAATTTGTCTTTTCAACATCTTGAACAAGAGATTAAAAAGACCGATTCTGCTGGGTGACTGTCACAGGACTTAGGAGGGCAAGGTCACTTTATTGTAAACGTTGAATTTTATTTACTGTAATTCACTAGTAAGGTCATGTTGACATCCTGAATTCTCTGAGCTAGTACATTTCTTTAGTGTTAACACAATCCCACAAATAACCTTTCTACAAAGATATGGCACAACTTGGAATATAATAGTGAGGACTTTGAAGAAGCATGCTATATATATAATTATATAAGACCATATATGTATATACATGGGCATGTGTATTTATGTACCTATATGCAGCCCTTATGCCCATTGAACTGACATCTCTTAGAGAAACCAAGCTGCTTTCTGGATAATGTCATTGCTAAACCTGATGGCAAATATACACAACATTACTTTTTCCACCACATAAAGTGCTTATCTTAATAAAACAGTTATCTATCAGTTATTCAACCTGGACAGCAAGATCATTGGTTAGATATGAATACTTATTGCAACTCTAAGGAAAATTATATTTACGCTCAACAAGGATGACTCACTCAAGAAAGAAATTGTGCCTGACCATGCATATAAACTTCCTTGATTCTAAACACTACTACTTCATGATGCAAACCTTCCCCTAAATATAGGTCCAAACTAGGCACATCCACTCCTTTGCTATCACACATCAGTGGTCTTAACCTTTGTGGGCAGCGTTGCACCATTAAGCAAACAGCATAAAAAGGGGTTTTTTTTGAGGAAACCACTAAATCTCAAGCCTCCTCCCTTCCCTCTCAAGTAGAATTTAGCCAGGCAGGTTTTGTTGGAAATGGCATGAACATGGACACAGAATTTGCTGACTCTTTTTTTTTTCCATAGCACTGTATCTACTGACACCAGTAGAGCTGCTGATAAATATTAAAGATCTAAACACTCTCTTATACCCTCTCCATCCTCCTGCCAAATTAAGACGAGACTGCATCCACTCTTCACAGATTACTTTTTTTCCCCTGAAAAGTCAGGCTCCGTTGTTTCAACTTTTATAAGTTTTACTTTATTTGACCCAAATCTAGATGATTCCATTTAACCAAACAGAACACCTTACCCATTGGAAACAGAACACATGGCAACCCATCTGACTGCTTTTCAACTTAAGTACATTTTTGTTAGTGAGGAGGTGATTCTTATAAATTCACATCCTGCCTGCCCACAAGGCCATGACTTTCAATTAGAGCCACTAGCAAACCTTGCACTAACTTCTGCAAAAGCTTGCAAATTGAGTATTTAGAAGCAATTGATCAGAAAAATTTTATTCCATAAAAGGAAATGTATGATGTTCCAGACTTCACTTAACAGATAGACCAAATCATGAAGGATTCTACTTTTTATCAGTTTCATTTAAAAAATATTCTAGGGGCAGAATAATTAATAGAAGTGAATTCAGAGAATCTCACATTTATGGCAATCTTTCTTCATGTATACATAATTTAGGAGTGATCAAACTTCAAATTTGCCAAAACCACTGAATTTATCTCCATGCCAAATTTGAAGAAAGGTTCTGAAGGACAAATCAGTTCCCTGCTGCTATTCAATATTCAGCTGTCAGGGTAACACAGCTTTGATACTGCCTCATGTTTTCCCCACCTAAGTTCCTAGTGCCTCCCACACTATCCTGGTTCATCCCACCGTTCCTCACCACCACCTCCTCTGCTCTCTGTACTGTGAGGTCATGCTGTAGGTATGCCAGAGCAGAACAGGTTTGGCAGGATAAGTATTGCCTGGTAACTAATTTTATTTACCCAGCTTCTGGGATTTAAGATTCTACAATATAAAGAGAGGAAGGGCTTTTTCTTCCAAGACTGATGGAAAAAGTTTTGTGGTCTGGCCAAAAAAATACTCTTTTTGGGGGAAAAAAAAAAAGAAAATAAATCATCCTTTCAGTCAACTTGAAGTTTCTGTGCATATAAGTACTTTTCAGTTTTCTTTTTAGTGTTGAAAGTATTTTATAGTCTTGATATAAGTAACGGTGCCAAACATGGGTGTTTCCCTTTCCCCAGACTTATTCCTGCTCACTGAATAGAACTCAGCGATCACAGCAGTAGAGACTCCATGTCAAATCTCCTCTTTGGCCTATGCCACCCAGCACAGACCAGGCTCTGGGCACTGGAGCATTGCTGTGAGCTATTCTTGCTTTTCACTGAAGCTACTATTTTTATCTATTGTCATTTTCAGTCACTGGACAAAAGACTAGAGTCCAGTGATCCCCCTCTCTGGTCACTGTCTGCAACTAAGCTGTCCTCTTCCTCTAGCCACCACCTCCTTATCTTTTGATGTCTCAAGCCCTTCAGCATTTCATTGGAAATACTGCCGTAATTTAAGATTATTCTACTTAACCAAAAATCTCAGAGAAGAACAGACTGCCATTAACACAAAGCTTCTTTACTTCAATTTCACTTCTCCCACTAGAAAACGTCAGTGATTCATACAGCTCTGAAAGGACCTTATACTTCTTATGTACAAGAGAGGGTTTTCTCAGCCTCTGCACTGTGCCACAGAAGCTGCTAGCCCAGTGATGTGATAGGGGAGTTGTCCTACCTCCCTAGGTAGCAGAGTTGGAGACTATTAATTTTCTCTGTGGTTTTCTAGCACCCCAGGACATAACCGTGGTTTCTGTCTCAGTTCTATGGCGGATTAGAATGTCTGCCTTCTTTTCTGCCCTTGTAGACAGGCAGCTTGTATTTGCATTTTCTGTAGCTCTGAGAGAGTTTTGTGCAATGGAGAGCACCAGTAATACCAATAGTGTGTTTCTTCACTCTGCTTGCAGCTGGACTTCTCCAACAGTAAGGAGCCCAGTCACCACAGAGCATTGCTGGTAGACAAGCAATGTGATGATGTTGTACAATTTATTAACTGGATTAAAGTTTTATTCAGAGGGATGATCACTGTAGAATGAAACTTCTGCTGGGGAGAGGCTGTTCTGTAACAGCCTGCTCCCCAATTTCAGTCACTCCCTGCTGAAGCATGTTGTGACGTCCTGTTGTACGGGACATAACACGGAATTCAGTACACTGAATCCCTGACTAGCCTAATCTTTGACTAGCATAACATGAAAATGTAATATAGCATGCTGTGGAATGAAGCTGGAATGCATAACTGCATTCACATGTGATATTATCATGGTAAATACAATCACTCAAAATCACAAAACTGAATATGAAGACACCTTCCTATCCCAAAAAAATCTATAACTAAGTTACTAGTTATTTTAAGTGCTTTGAGTTAAAATATGAATATCAATAATGGTGGCTAAAACTCAGACTGTAAAGATGTTTGCTTTGAAACCAAGAACTGAATGCTTTGGTGACACAGCTGTGATACTCTACCATTGTTCCCCTCAGCCCATGCCTCTAAAAAGCTTTGGAGATAAAAATTGAGTAAAGAGAGTATTGCATGCTCTGTTCAGCAGAGAGTCCTCCTTTTCTCTTCAGCCTAACAAGCCTCCAAGTGTGAGAGGCTTCTAAAAATGGAGAGTGACTGATTCATAAAAATGGAAAGCTGAAGGAGGCTGATTCAGCTTCCCCAGCCACTGTACCCTATCACTGAAGAGAGGTGTGTTCTTTAGGCAAACATTTTCTAACCTTTAAACAAATATTTGGCTTGAAGGTTGGGAAAATTCTGTTTTATAGGAAAGACATGACCACTACCTATCACGAACACCACACATGTGTTCTCCCAGAACGTCATCGAGAGTCTGCCTGCTCAGCCTGTCTCCTGTGTACCTCCCACATCTCCCCAGTGCTCTACTGACCAACCATTCAAGCAGCTGCAGTTTCTATGTAAGAGTACATTTACATTTGAATGAAACATGGGGGTGGGGGGATGTGTTGAAGGCCCTGGAATGACCCAGCTGTGGCTGGCAGTGGGGAATAGACAGGAACTGGATGAGCTGTTCTGTCAGGACAGATTTATCCCATAGCTTCATATAGCTATTGTATAAAAGGAAATGTTGACATATCATTTTAAGTTTTTAGCCTGAATTATTTTTTTGCCTTTCATTTTTCTATTCTTTTCCCACAGTAGTCCTTTAAGCTTAAGAGTGGTACCTCACAGCTTAAGATAGGTTGCTGGATTTTATTTACTCAGTCCAAACTCCCTGGCTCAGCCCTAGTAAATTTCTAATTTGCAAGTTACTCCTTTTTGTCTGTATAAATTGCCATCAGCAATGAGAGATGGAAGGGCCGTGGCAGAACTTTGCGACCAGGGAATCCTCTCTCCCTCCTTTACTAGAAGCTGTCTTTATTCACCCTAAGGGATAGTTTGGGAAGCTGTAATTTTTACTGCTGCTTTTCATCTGGTGGGGAGCCTCAACTGGCAAGTTTACAGTGTGTTTGCTGGTTTGGAGTTCAAGATGGATGAAGAAAGAAGCATTCAGAGTGAAACTTGTGAAGATCTCTGGCTGGGGCTACACAGAGAGCCGGCTGCACCGCGCATTTGTATTCACCGTGGATGTGGCTCTGAGCACTAGCCAGGCACTCCACACTGTTAAAAAGTAAGCGTCTCACAAGAGCAAAGACTCCTTCAGTTTGTTTGGGGAGCTGCTGGAGGTCACCTGGTTCAAACCGCACCCCCAAGCAGGTCCCATTTTGAAGTTACAGACCTGAGGGAGGACTTCAACACCTGACATCTGGGTTTCTCCTTGAACTCATCACATCCTGCACTAAATGAAATTCAGCCTGCTGCTTCACACTGCGCCACCTTATTCTGCGTTAAAACGTGAATTAATGAATAAATAAGTGAAGCATAATACCGCCAACAAAATAGTGGAAGGAATTGCTGTTTTGGGGGATCCTCACGGCAGGGCCCGGGGAGCAGCGGGGCAAGGAAATCTCCAGAGACATTTGTGCGGAAAGGGGAATGAATAAACGTCCGCCGCAGCGCGGGGCGGGGGGAGGCTCTCGGTCGGCTTCTCGGAGCGCCTGCGGGGGATTCCACGCGTTACTCGGAGACGAGGAGCAGCAGGGAGAGAAAGAGCCGGCGTCCCAACAGGAGGCGGCGGGAGCAGCATCGGCAGCAGGAGGAGGGGGAGGCCCTTCCTCCCCGCGTCCCTCCCTCCGCCGCGGTACCTGCGCCGCGCCTCCACGTGAGCGCCACATCAGCGCCGTTCCGCGCCTCAGAGTCAGCCGGCGGCCGCACTGCCCTGCCCTGCCCTGCCCTGCCCTGCTTCCCTCAGCGGCCCGGCCCGGGGCTCCCCCGGCCCCGGCTCGGCAAGATGCTGCAGTCGCTGGCGGGCAGCTCCTGCGTGCGGCTGGTGGAGCAGCACCGCTCCGCCTGGTGCTTCGCGCTGCTGGTGCTGGGCTACCTGCTCTACCTGGTGTTCGGCGCCGTGGTCTTCTCCTCGGTGGAGCTGCCCTACGAAGACCTGCTGCGCCAGGAGCTGGGCAAGCTGAAGCAGCGCTTCCTGGAGGAGCACGCCTGCCTCTCGGAGCAGCAGCTGGAGCAGTTCCTGATGCGGGTGCTGGAGGCCAGCAACTACGGCGTCTCGGTGCTCAGCAACGCCTCGGGAAACTGGAACTGGGACTTCACCTCCTCCCTCTTCTTCGCCAGCACCGTCCTCTCCACCACGGGTAAGGCAAAGGCGGTCCGCCGCTGCCGGAGGCCTTCCGGGGCGGCCGGACCCCCGGGGGCCCCGCGGCGGGGCCGGGGCTGCGGGCCGGGGCACGGGGCGGCTGCCTGCCCCCGCCCTGGCGAGACGGGTCTCCGGAGGGAGCCGTACTTCCCAACTCTCCGTGCCACAGGCACGTTTTGTGCGGGATGCATCAGCCGTGACTGACCCCGCGTCAGCCAAGAGCCAGGCTGCCAATTCCTCACCTTGAAATCGTTGGCGGCTTCGAAAATCCGGCGAGATGCCCGGCTCTTCCTTTGAACTTTTAATTGCTTCTAGTGCTTCTAGAGGTGACTCCTTGGCGTTCTCTTTTGTTTTTTTGGGTTTTTTTTTGTTGTTGTTTTTTTTTGGGGGGGGTGTTTTGTTTTGGTTTTTTGTTTGTTTGGTTGGTTGGTTTTGGTTTTTTTGGCTGTTTTTTTTCCCCTTGGGGTACACATACACGGATGGACGGGGGACGGACTGCTAACCTGGTTATAATGAAGTTAAGTTTCATTGATATGTTTTACTGTCAATTTCCATTTAATATTTGTAAATGAGTGACTGAAGGATAATGCTTCTTTTCTTCCAGACAGCAGTTTGCATTGGTGTTTTGAAAAGCTCGAGGAAACGTTCCTCTGACCATAGTTTTTACAAGCACTTATTTTTACAGTAGTTGCATTTCACGTACCATCATAGTGGACAGCCTTCTAAAGGATGAGTGCAGGCATTTGTGCTGGGAAACTGGGTTTTGGTGATTTGAATGCAGGTCACTGACACAAATAAGGGCTTGTTACATTAAAAAAAGCTTTAAAAATAATCACCCCAAATTTGTCCAACCAGAGAGGGCTTTGTCTCTTGATAGAACGTTGATATTACTGTAAAAGATGCACTGTGCCTTTTTTTTTTTTTTTTTTTTTTTCTCCTTGCCCCCAAGTTAACACTCCTTCTATTATGGGAAATTTAATCAGCTGATACTAATAGTGACATTTAATAATTTTCTCACCTAATCATATGTTAGTGCTTCCTGACTGATCTCAAACAGGCAATGCTTGTCCTATAAATTAGCTGTCATTGAGTATACAGATTAGGGTTATAAGGAAGTTGTGTTTTTAAAAAGTAAAATAGGGGTATTGGTGTCTCTACAACTCCTCCCCTCCTCACTTCTTAATTATCAGAATTTTTAAGAAGAGAGAAAGTGACACACTTAAAGCAGTTAAATTCTTTAAGTGAATAAATTTCCAAGCATTAATCAACATATAGGAATACTACTGATGAAAAAAGCATAGAACTGTGATAGTACTTCAGCACCCACATTTTTCGTCCTTTTTTTTTTCTTTCTGCAAAGCTATAAAGCATTTAAAATGTAAGGAGCTGAATTGACCTGCTTTTTTCACTTCTAATCAGTTATACTGTTAGGTTCTATAAAATGTAAATGATTTTGTCCAAGAGCTATTTTAATATTCAAATTAATTTTTCTGTAGTGTAGTAACATTAAAATAATGCAAAAAAAAATTTTTTTTAAGTCCCCCCCTCTTTTTTTTTTTTTATGACTCAGTCAAAAAATGTTCACAGTTGGGACAGTGGGGCTGGGTCCGAGTTGGTAACACCTTAACACTTCCTGCTGATATACAGGTTCAGGATATTTGGTTTCAGTAGTACAGCTCAGGCAGGGATATCTCTTTCCCACTGCATGTCTGCTGAAGGGCAAGGCATAACCTGGCCCTGCATGTTTAGCTGGCTTGATCATAGAGGCCTTACCAGGGAAGAAGACGCAAGGTACCAAATTGTCCAAATGGAAAACCTTTTGGAAAATGACCCTTACATGCTGTGTGCACAGAAAACCCAGAGGTCTGACACGTGTGCAGTGAGTTTTCATTATTTCTGTGAGCTTCATAAACTGAGGTCATCCAGGCATCACTGATGTAATAGACCCCGGCATTAAGTGGTGGTACTTCCTTCTGTGTCTGATAGTCCTTTGACTTGGGCCCTTTTTAACCAAATCCATCTGTTTCTTGTTTTATGCAGTAACCTTCAGCTGCACTTAATCCCTATTTAATATAAATTAGAGTTTGTACAAGTAGACAAGTATAAATACAAATCAGTACAGTATGGCCAATGCTTGTCAAATCTTCCCCAGAGCACAGGTATTTCTGGTGAGGTGCATTTTTTTCCCCTCAATTGACTCTGCACCAGTGCAAGAAATCTTTCAAGTCTCTTAAAATGGTCATTAAAAGGGACGACAAGCAGAAGAACCTGCCTGGCCACCTCAAACAGTTGTTCAGAAGCGTTTAACATAAAATATGCTGTATTGTTATAAAGTGTATGCCTGAAATGCCTTCCCTTTGCCAAGTACAGTAAGGGCAAAAGCAGAAAAGAGAACCCTGCTACTGGTGGTGCCAGCTGAGGGTTGTTTCTGTGTGTAATTGAAACTACAAGGAGCACCTGGATGTTCCTTATGTTCAGCTGACTGAATTTTTCTCTCATATGTAAATAAATGCACACCTATCTCTTGTAGAGAGGACAAGGCTTCTTTCATAACCTTTCCGTTTTCTATATAGAGTATGTGTGAAAGTGTTTAAATTTGGCAATCCTGACTTTTCCTATTCCCTCCTGTCCTTAGTATAGTCTTTGGCTTCTTACTCACTAGAGAAAATCCTTGAAGAAAATTATAAAGCCAGTTAAGAATTTAAAAAAAAATCTTAAAGGAGATTGCAGAATAAGGCAAACTGCTACTTGAAAGCAATTAATATTGCTGTGCACATGGGCTGTCACAGGACTGTCACAAGCTGCCTGAAGGACAGGCAAGCAAAGGGCAGTGAAATGGACTGGTGGTGAGGCTTCAGCAGAGTGTAGCAGTGACAGGCAGCAGGTTTCTCTTCTGACTTTATTCCTTCCTATGCAACTTAAGCAGTTGTGCAGAATGCCATATGAGCCATGTGTAAGGTGAAGCCCTTTGGTCATTAATAATTGACAGCCTAAACGCTAAGAATATACAGTTGTGTGCATTTAAGTAGTGTCTGCCTTGGAAATTTGCTGTAATTAATACCTGACACACATCTATGGTCTGCTTGTCTCAGTGCTAGATGCCATCAAATCATTATGCTGAAGCAGTTCTTTATGGTTGGCTTTGTTGTGGTGCCATCTGTACTAAAGTCTTTTATTTCCAACAATAAAAATGAAGTAATTTTTTGCACTCACCCTTGCAGGTGGTGTTTTCACTCATCTTGGCATGCTGTCAGTGTCTAACATCTTATCCCATATTGGTACAATATGGGAATACTACATTACATGAGTTGTAGCAGAATGAACCAACCAAAGAAATTGATACTGGTTGTGTTGACAGATATGAAAAGTACACTGGCTTGTTGAAGGAACATAGATAGGGAAGAAAAGGTTCTGCCAATTTAGGAACTTGGGGCCTGTAGTTCTATGTTTGTTTCTGGAAAGAGTCTTCTCAGTGCAAGGATATTCCATGCCATTTTATACAAATGGGCTGTAAGACTTTATTCTGACTGTCCAGCTTTGAGCTTTTTGCATTCATCTACAAGCTGTGCCACCTACAAGCATGGCTGGAGATTTCACATTTAGACACCAGAGGGATGCTGAGGAAGAGCTGCTTTGCATCCTTCTCTTCTGTGATAGGGTTGGCGAGATACCCATTAGAAGGAAGGTGAGGATAGTCTTGTCCTGATTTAGGGATTTGCAGAGAAAAGGTGAGAAATTGCCTTTTCTATGATGGCAACACATTTTTTAAATTTTTTGATTGAGGTTAGCTGGCCTCTCATTTGAATGACCAGAGTTAAGGTAATAAGAGAGGGGAGGATTGTCCATATTCAGCCACTTTTGAAGCCTGTAACATGGTTGTCTGCAAAGTGCTTTGTGAAAGCAGCATTTCCTCCAGAATTCAGCCTGTACCAATCTCATCGTTGGTGCTGAGGATGGGTTGATTGTGCTGTATTCAGAGAATGTCACTGAGGATCCACAATGGACTGAATTTGGGTTTCTGCTCACTGTATTATGAATGGAGTAAGGAAGAGTAGTAATTCAGTAGTTGCAGATAAATGCTAACAGAGGGTGTTACTTTGAAAATGATTGGTTGAAGGGCTAGTAAAGATACAATATGGTTTTCAGCAAAAGTTTTGCATTCAGGTTATTTAACTGCCAAGCTATATGAGGAGTTAATGCATCTATAATTTGATTTATAAGGGTGTTCTCTGTTAGATCTGACTCTCATAAGCACGGCTACTGATTACATGCTAGAGAAACGAAACTGTGCCTTTATGACAAGTAGCAGACTGCGAGGCTGTGATGTACTGCAAAAGAAACTTCATTCTGTATGAAGAGACCTGGGAGAGAGAAGCCTGGCAGTCTGCATCATCCTCTCCATGTTCTTCTCACAAGTGCTTGATTTTCTTGCCTTTTTTCTCCCTCAGGGGAACAGGCCCCACATCCAGTGCATATTTAGTGTGCATTACAGATCTGAACAAGTCCAAAGAAGATGAGCAAGTGCCATGAAAGCATCACAATGGAGCATTAAAATAACATAATAAGATTTGTAGTCTCTTACAGTAGAGCCCTCAGGTGGAAGAAACTACTGGGATCTTTCAAACCTGTATAGAAAAATGCGAATATAACTTAAGGTAATAAATAATAAAAAAGAGGATAGTTTATAGATGCTTTAGGGAAAGCAAGGTTTTTTGGCCCATGCTTGAATTCAATGTGAAATGCAGATGTTATTTTTGCTGCTGTTAGAATATGTGGGCTCTGTCCCTGGTGATGGCTGCATTATCTCATTAATACACACCAAATAAATGTGTTTCATAATTCATACCAAATGTCTGTCTAGAGACCTGACATAAGATTCTCTGTTGCCTCTTATCTGAAAATATACAAACTTGGTGATGGATTAAACTTGGATCTCTCTCACTGGTAGTCACCCCTGACTCCAGCAGAACACTGAAGCTTCATTGTACTGTTGCTCTGACTGCAGCACTCATAGATTATTTAAATTGTTGTGATGAATTGCAGCTATTCACCAGGGTGAATATGCCAAACTTTGGGAACTTTGTTTTTCTTTTAAGAGTTGTTTGCTACTTGGAAATAACATCTACAGGAAAAGGTAATTTTCTGGGGATGATCTTGGGAGTAAAGGGAGGTTGTGCTGTGCTCTGCAATAGAATGGGTTTTATACAGGAGACATTCTAAGAGCAAGGGAAATCAGTTAGGTTGAGAAAGATGCCAGAGGAGAAGGATTCCATTCAATAAGGCAACTGTTTGGATCTGAAGCCAAGTGGTTGAAGCCTACAGGGTTTTCTGGGACAGGGTAATGACAGCTACTGGCCCCAAGGCTGTTGGCCTCCAGATCAATAGACTGTCCTGGAACCAGGCATCCTACCTCTTGAATTAAGTGGTATAAACAGAGTCATTCTGTCTGCCTGTGTGTCTGCTTTCTTCTCAAGGGAAGTTCCTTCATTCTATACCCATGGAGCAGTTCCAGATTTGCTGCTGTCATATTTAAGTCTGGCCCCAGGGTGCTGTCTCCTAGGATGTGGGAGATTTCAGTTGAGTTCAGCTCAATGTTATTCTCAGTACAAGGATTTGAACTAGGGTTTTCTAGAACTCCTTAGGAAGAGGAGACAAAAAACCCCACCATCTAGGGGAGTTGTGAAAGAGTATGTATACAACACAAAATCATGGGAATGTTCAATGAAATAGTAAAAAATAAAAAAAAAAAATCACATTTACAACCAGAGAAGAAGGGTCTTGACAAGTTAAAAAACCCAAGCAAACTGAAAAAAAACAACCCTGACAACACGAAACCAAGCAAACCTACCAAAATACACAAACCAAAAATGCATGGTGTGAGTACCTCCAAAACCCCTGTATTTTGTCAAAATCTGTGTTAACAAACATTTTTGGGAAAGGTATTAGGTTCTGGACTTCAGAATAGAAGGCACTCAGTTACCAGAGATGAGTAACAGAGGTGAGTTACATCCAGCAGATTGGTCACATTATCTCTTGTATGCCCAGGACAAAGGTCTTGTTTTCTTTCACTGCAGTAAGCAGTAGCAGAGAGAAAATCTGTCTAATGTTCCAGGCAGGTGGTAGTTCCTGGTTTCTCATGGCACTACAGCAGTCAACTAAGCCAAAAATTCTGCTTTGTGCTTGCTGAAACAAAGAGTGTCAAGAGTCACTCTAAACCAATATTTGGCCTTCTTTACAGATCAGTGAGTAGTAAAAACCATCTACTGACAGAAACTGGGGAAGCCATGGATTACCAAGACTGTATTATTTTATTACCAGCACTGCTGGCTGCTGATGGATGGAATGTCTTTTTTACAAACTCTGTCCTCACTTCTGTATCCTCCAGTTCCTCTTGCCTTGCTCAATTCCCAATGATGAGGAGCCACCCCAGCAGTTCTCAGCAGGTGAAGGACTGCAACCGCTGCCTCTGTAGTCCTTCTGTGTTTGGCCTAGGGTCATTCTTCCTGCGCTGAAACACAAACAGTTGAAAGCAACAGAGTAATCTCCCCTGAAATTGCCTTTCATTAAATATTTTCTATTTTTCAACCCTTTTGTGAAGCTGGAATTTGTATTATGATTCTACTGACATTTCCAAATCAAACCCTAAGTTGAAAGTCGTGTATACTTTCAGAGCAGGATTTCTAAAACTTAACAGCCAAATCCTGCAGCTCCTGGCCATTACTTGGTAGGATTTTCACTTTTATATTAATATAATTTTTTACGTGTCTTTTAAACCTGTTGTTTCTCTTATTTTCATTTATTTTTTGGTTGGTTTGGTTCTTTCATTGTTTCGCTTCAGCCAACTGCATCATCATCAATCCGTAGGGTTTTTTTAATAGAATAATATCATACCTATGGACTAATGCCTTTTTTAGTCACTGCTCCAGGTTAATTATGAAGTAGATTACAAGCTACTAAATCATATGAAGACCAGACTATTTCTTGGTCTGTGAAGAAATAGAAGTTTAGCATTTTGAGGAGAAATTAGGATTCCTATCAGAGTTTTAATGCCTTCAGGACTCAAGAAAAGTAATAAAAAGTTTCTTAAGAATTTGCTACCTTAATACCTACTGTCTCTCTGGGTCTGACATCAGCTGCTTGAGAGTTAGGATATTTGTACAAACTTAAACTGATGATCTACAGTAGTTACTGATGGTGACCCAGAAGATTCAGAAGAAATGTACCAGTTGTCTTTATCACTGAAGAACCCTGCCTAAACCTTAAAGAGATTGTTTCTTATGAGGTCAGAACAGTGATGTGGTTCTGGTTAAGAGCAGAACTGAAAGGAATCAATGGAGCAAAGCTTTTCAAGTACTGTACTTCACAAAAGTATCCAAGTGCCTCTTGGAAGAACATATGAATTTCCTTTTCCTTGGAAAGGAAAAGATACACATTCATCTCTGAAAACAGAATGTACCAGCGTCCTTGTAGGAAAAGCACATATGAATCCAAATGGTACACCAGCTGTCACCAGACTCCAAACATTTACTAACTGATGCTTCCTAAGTATTATCATGGTCTGTACTTTAAACTGATTCTGTGCTAGTCACTCAAGCAGCTTTGGAAGTTATCACATCATCTTTGAGGAACCAGGGAAATGCCAGTTGCAGGTTGGGCTGGGAAACAGGTTTTGCCAGTGGAACAAGCTGGCCTGGTAGTCTTCCAAATACCCTTTGCTTGTGTGTGAGAAATTGAGTCTGTGCCCTCTGACAAAGTTGCATACTATTTAGTGCTAGAAAGTTTACAGCAGAATTCCATCTTTCTCCTGCAAATTGTGAGTCCAGATTGTTATGATAACAGCAAGTAGAGGCTTTCTGCTGTCTTCTACCACAAATTGAAAACTTCTGGCATGACCAGAATCTCTGCATAGAATGTTTCCAAGTGTAGTTTAATATAATGGGAAATGCAGCATTTGAAAGAATTAGTACTATGAGAATGGGGTTTTGTCATATATTTTGTTCCTCATGTATTTCATGTCTGACACACCAAGTACTTTTTTTGAATGTGCTTAATATAACTCAAAATTAAACGAAAATGTTAAAATGTACCTCTGAATTTAATTTTGCTTGTAGTATAAGTACCTCCTTCTGTGTTTTTCAGTTATTTAAACACTGTTTAAATAGATTCAGCTGAATAACCTTAAATTCTTTAATAGTAGCTTCTTCACAGAAGGTTTCTAAGAGTAGACATATATGTCGGTTTAAGGTAAAAGAGAGACCAAGCAGAATTAAATATTGAAATGATAATGTTAAGACACATCATTGTTCACGTTTTTTTGTTTTTTTTTTTCCAGTAAGCAGAATGAGAGATGAATCTACTTATAGGTGCCCCATCCCTGGAAATGTTCAAGGCCAGGTTTGGATGGGGCCTTGAGCAACCTGCTTTAGTGAAAGGTGTCCTGCCCACCATGGCGGGGGGTGGGGGTGAAGGTAAAACTGTAATTATTTCCAAGTATGAGAAGATTTCTCAGCATTATGAGGCAAAAGTAATCCTTCAGAAAATCTCAAATAATGCAGCACTGACTGGAATAGGACTTAGGTATGATTTTATTTTAAAGTTTCTATTGAATTTTCCCTTATGTGCCACTTGGTCTTCTACTCTCTTTGATACTTTAAAACTATGTGGCACACTATGAACACCTGTTTTACTCAGTTGAGCTTTTAAAATGTGATTGTCAGTCTCAGACATTGCAACATGCAGTACTAGTGCTAAAGTCCAGAAACAAGTTAGAGTAGGTATCCTCTTTTGTTTACAATGTAGTTTGAAAAGGAGATGTTACTTCAGAGTCACCAAGAGCCAATACAAGGCAAAACCTGATTTCACCTCTTCCCTGATAGGCTGAGACTCTACTGCATGTAGCTTTAAAGTGGAAAAAGCCTCCTCATGTTTGAAAAGTAGCAACATATCCAGAGATCTGCTAAAAATTAAATAGTTTGGATGTTTGACTCTTGGACTTAATTATCATTATAGAAGTCTATACATCTCCCTCCATTAAAAAAGGAAAAGAGCCTTAAAAATTGATCATTGTATTTAAGATTAATATGGGAAGGCCTTGGAATCTCTGTTTTGTATGTTATTCAAAGTAGCTATTTTCCCAGCTGTATGCTGTACAAGAATGCCATAGACCTTTTCCTTTGAAGCTTGCAGTCTAAAGGAAATGAGAGAACTCTAAAACAAACCAGAGGACTTCTATCTCTTGTTGAGTTTTGGAAGCTCTAGGCTGTATGATTTACTAATGCGCAATTATATTTTAAACACTTCACAGCAGGTCTTGTTACTTATTTATATATGTTATATAGGTTGATGGTTGGACTTGATGATCTTGTGGAGTTTTTCCAACTTTAACAGTTCTGTGATCAGTGATTTCCATGGCTCTGTTTTGGTTAGTGTTGGGATGCTGACTGAGCACTATAGGAAAAAGGAACAGGGCTCAAAGAAGTATCACTGTGTTACTATTTGAAAATGCCAGCTACTGTAAACTCTAAGCAGTGTACAGAAATTAACGCACAGAAATTAAATTGTAAATCATTTGAGTGATTAGTACTTAGGAATAAATGTATCTAATGTGAGGATTGTTTAATTTACCTCTGCATTTACACATCTGTTGAGAAGTCCAGGACTCCAACCTGGCTCCTGGTCCACTGCTGCAACTCTGTTTGGGTAACCAAGGAACTGTGAACATTACAGGATGCATCACTGTGTGAACCAACAATTCATGTTGATAAGGAAAAAAATCCAAGACTAATCTCGGCCTTAGATTTAGGTCTCAGTTTATTGTTATAGTTGTTATGTATATACATTCTGGCTACCTGTAGTGGAAAGATACATCTTTAATTTTCACTTGTATCTTTTAGTGCAGCTCTGTGTCGTCAGTGAAGCCACCTGAATTGTTCAGGTCAGGTTTTCTAGCTGCCACCTGAAAGCATACATATTTTGTATGCTTCTTTGAGGAAAATTTCATTTATCCTAGGAGTTACTGTTAGCCATGAATCTCAATCAAAGCAAAAGATGGAAGCTCTCTCAACACCTCAAACAGAAGTTTGAGTTCCTGATTTTAGCCTTGCATTACACCATGTCCTTAGATGTCACGAGGAAGATGGTGATTATCTTTCACATTTCTGAATAATGTTTTATCAGTGTATCTTGAAGCATGTGCATACCAGAAACGGCTTTGCTGATTAGTGCACTACTGTTATGTTCTGCATCTTGACAGATCATAGTGACATTTCTGTATATATTTTGCTAAAGTATAAGCTAAGACAAAGGAAAAACAATCGTGAAAGACCATGTATGAGTCATCGGTGTGGTTCAGAATAGGAACCTGTGTATTTTGTCTTGCAATTCTCCATTTCTGCTGCTAGGTTGTGTTCCCATAGAGTAAGCTGATTTCCCATCCTGTGGATGCACTTGAGCAGGCTTTTATTTTCTTGCGTTTGATGTTCTTTTTTCTTTTCCTTTAGTAATAGTTTTTCTGCTCAGTAATATTAGAGGAAATCACAGCTACTTGAATAGAGTTTTACAGAAGCCACATCAAAGTGTGCAATGCACATTTCTGTATCTTCAATGGAGAATCCAGAAATGTTGCCTCTCCCTTCTAGGGAATCATACAGTTGTTTACTATGTGTAGAAAACCTACTGGACACCAGATAATGTGACCCACATAACTGACCAAATGCCTGAGTAGCCTTTGTGAGAAGGTTGGCAGCATTTTCTCTGCTTTAGCATGCCAGATGCATCCCTTTACCTAGCAAAGGGTTTGCTCAGGGTGTTGAAAAACAAAATGGGTTGAGCCTACCTAACTGCTTTGCCAGTGGTAGGAAGATGCCTTGGATCCCTGATTTTCACCCTGGGGTTCAGCCCTGTGCTAGGTCTGTTGCCAACAGGACCACAACAGTAGGCCAAGTCAGTTTATCAGACTGGAAGAAACATATTCTCTTCCTGCTGGTTTAGTTTGCTCTGAGGTACTACATTTGAGCAAACTGCAACCAATACAAGAGGGGGCAGAACCAATAGCAACTTTTTTCCTAGCAGTTACTTTGGGATTATTTAGGCATTTCATGTAGCTACGTGGTAGAAGCACAGAAAGAATCAAAAAAGTACAGCCAAATCAACAACAGGTATAAGAAAGGAGCTGGTAACCTGAGAAAGTATTTCCTTTACTGATCGTGTACCTGACAATTGTTGGCTGTCCCTTGTAAAGGAGCACTATTTTACACAGGATTAAAATGTCCGCTAGCAAAGCTGAGAGAATTTTAACTGGACTCCTTTTTGTTAATTCAGATGCCGTCATTAAAATATTTATCTCCAGTGTATTTCAGGTGCGTGTATCTTCGGGAGAACTCAATTTTTTCCTGCCTTGTAACTACTGCTATGTGGGAAATTGCATTTTCTTTGGAGTTAGTAAGGAAGTAATGCAGTCATACCATTGTACCCAGTTTACAAATTCTTGTCATTGACAATTATAAGAAACTAGATGCATTCATAGGACCAGACACTTGCAAAGAAATTGGTCCCTTTTAAATGTGTGTTAATTATTAGTTTACTCATTGCTGCTCTGGCTCTTCATTGCTAGGCCTTTCTTTTGGCATTACCAATAATTTAAGATTCCCCTCCCCTTTATGCTGAGGTCTGAAAGATGCCATGTACAGCACATTTCCTTACAGAGTCACAGGTTGTGTCAGTCCAGCCTTTTCCATGTTGGTCACTGTTTGCAAGTGCTGGCAGGAGGGTGCTGAACATGAAACCTTCAGTATGGATGATGGCTAAGCATTTCTGATATGTGTGCTACCTTACTGGAAAAGGATTTAAGGAAATGGGTCTCAAAAGCTTTGGTCAGTGTTAATGGTCTTTGGCTGACTTTGTGAGTCCAGAGTTGTGATTGGGCTACTGGAGTATTTTTTGATGAATTGTCATATTTTTTGTCATACTTGATTTAATGTTGCGTGTTTTCATTATATTCATGCCTATCTTATTCTTGCCCTGAGAGGTTAGAATTATGTATTTCCACTAGGAAAGTCATCCAATACTTGTAAGAATTTTTGGAGTCATTAACTATCCCACCAAGAGAAATTCTTGTAGCAAAGCGAAGTGCATTGTTTTAAAACAAATTGCCATTAGTCTAAACAGACAATACAGATTTTGAAAATCACAGAGTAATTAAGTTGCTCTGTCTGTGTCTTTACATTGCTGGCTAAATGTCTTGTGTATGTAGTTTACCTTCCTAAATGCTACATTCCTGTTTATTTCTAAATAACTTCTAGATAAGCAAAAACCTCTACATTTCATCTGCTTGTGAACATAAATAATATGTGCAACCACAGTTCTTTTCCTTTCCCTTTTTTTAGTGATAGGACATACAGCTGTGATTATCCCGTTTGTCCTTATTTGTCCTATCAAATCTGTGTTTCCAATGATTAATGTTTGCTATGTGGGATGTCTTAAACATGTAAGTAATTGAATAGGACTAGTGAATCTATAAAATCTGTTTGTGGTTCAGTAAACTAGTTCTCACAGCAGTTGAAGTATTTCCCTGTTGAGTTTTGCAAATTTGTGTTCTATTTTGAGCTTGAAATAGTGAATATATTCAGCTAGACTGTATTCAGATGTGAGAGTGTCATCAAGCATCATATATAGGACTGTGATTTAGAGTTTTGAGTAAGCCATCTCATCTATAAAAGTATCTCGCTTTGGTCTTTATTTAAATATTGTCTCATAATTTATCTTTATTATTCCAGATAGAATGTGCTTGCATGAAAGTGGAGCGTGATGCACTTCAGTTCTGTGTTGTTGTTAGTTGCTTTAGTGATTTTTTCCTATTTGTGCTAAATTGTTTTGCTTCTGTTTAGCTTTGTTTCTGAGAATAGCTATTGAAACAGAAGATAGTAATAGAATTTATCCACATTCAAATACATTATGGTGAATGACTGACTTATATGAAATATTGAAATATCTTACAAAAATAGGCAAGGACTATGAGTCTTTCTCTGCCAAATGAGGGAGTTGATGCTTGTTATTTCCCTGAGTTCCAGATGTCAAATCAATAACAAGATCAGAAGTAAATATTCCTATTCTACTGCTGCATCTAGTAGATAACACTTTCTTCTACGTGAGGTTGCATTTTAATGCAAAGATGCTGCTTACAGATTTAATTTTAACTCCACAGTGTGAAATGGCCTAATTTTTTAATGTTGTATGATAATTCCTTACTGCCCACAATACAAGTTTCCTTCACTGTTTTCATGCTCTGTAATTTCTGATGGTGCAATAAAGCAATCTTTGTTTCAAAGTGGAGGTGGAAAGCCTACTAATTTGCAGCTGGTTGTTTCTTTTTATTTCCAGATGGTAGGAAGAAAAACTGTGATTCATTTCAGTGCGAGAAATTAACTTTGCAAGACTAGAAAGGTATTCTTCAGTTACTGGATATGTGATTAAAACACTGCAGTAAGTGCCACTGCAGCACATTCAAAGCTTTTGACACATCCCAGGGTGCATTTGAGATGGTAACAGGTGTGAATTATAAATTTTTAGAAATCTCTTTTCTAGTGAACTGTACCAGGCTTCAAGCAGAGCACTACAGTGCACAGGTGCAGGGTTCAGCAGTAGCACCTGGCACAGCCCTGTGGTACACCATGCATACACAAGGTCTTTCAAGTGGTAGAAAGCTGAAGTAATTGATAGAACTTGAAAACTTGGTACATGAAAATTAGAGGGGCTGTGGAAAGACAAATTTGCAGCATGGAATGAATCCATGGCTCCAGACCTTCTCTGTAAAAAGAAAGATCCATCTTGTGTCAGTCTCTTCAGAAAGTGTGTGTCCTCTGAGCTTCACTGCCAATTAGATGCTAAATGTGTCTTAGCTGCTAAAAGGAATTTTTCCATACATGCAGGCTTCTGGAATTACAGACAAAATCTGGATGTGTAAAAAAATTTGGTGAAATCTTCGTCATGTTTTTTTACTGAATCAACACGAGAAATGAGAAGATCAATATCATGGACAAGCTGCTGACTAAGTGTAATCAATAATGACATTTTCTCTCTGCCAAAACATTGTCCATGTTAAGTTTTTTTCCCCTACTTTGAATATTTCAGGATGTGAACCTCAGGAGGAACAGTAAAAAGGCTTGCACCCTGCCCTCGTTTCAGCTGGGATAGAGTCAGTTTTTTTTTTAGTAGCTGGTACAGTGCTCAGATCTGTATTGATTATGAGAATAAGGCTGATAATACACTGGAAGTTTAGTTGTTGCTCAGTAGTGCTTACCCCAAGTCAAGGACTTCTCAGTTTCCTAGGATCTACCAGGGAGCAGGTGCACAAGAAGCTATGAGGGCTCATGGCCAGGACATCTGACCTAAACAATTCAAAGGGATATTCCATACCACAGAACTTCATGCCCAGAATATGAACTGGGGGAAGTTGGCTGGTAGAGGCCCGTTGCTGCCTGGGGATGGCATGGACATCAGCCAGCAAGTGATGAGCATGCTTCTTTTGTCTGTCTTGGCTTTTATTCCTTTCATCCTCCTTTTTATTATTGTTGTTATTATTATAATTATTATTATGTTTCACTTTGTTTCAATTGCTAAAATTTATTATCTCAACCCATAAGTTTTACTTTTTATTCCTAATTCTCCTCACCACCATGAGGGAGGAGTGAGCAAGGAGCTGTATTGTACTAAGTTGCCATGTGGGGTTAAATCACAACAACCCCTTTCAATACCTTGAAGTTGGTATTGAAGTTCTTAGGAAGGATTTTAAAGAACTTGTTTCTTTGATTGCTTGTTAATCTTGGTGATCAGTGACTTTAAAAATCCATTATTACGGGAATGCTGCTGCACACATGTTGCTGAACATTCCAGTGCAAAAAACTCATCTTGTTTTCTAATGTTTCAGAGGACTACAAGTTAAACTTTCCTAAGAAAACTCAATCACATTTCTCTTTTAGTAGATTTAAGTTTCTGAGACTTAGGTAGTTTGTTCTATTAGGAAACCTTAATAATAAAGTATTTTCTTGGAGCCCCTACTTTGATACAGATTTTTGACCATCTGTTGCCTAGTAGGCAAGTAAACCAATAAAAGAATAATTGGAATTTTCTTGGCTGAATTCTCAGAGGAGCCCTCAGGAAGTCTCACCTTGCTTTTGACCTGTTGGTTGAGTTTTATTCAACAGACTATTGTAATTTTTACTTCTTTCTCCACTGGAAAATGAATCTGATATAACAGAAAATAATTGTTGAAACAAGATAAGAGTTTGTTTATTTATGCTAAATCTTTGCTTGAGGCAGATCTAAAGATGTGGTATTTGTGTTTTGGATAGGTGTTTCTAGAAATGTGCTGTTATTGAGAATTCTGAGGGGGAAAAATAGCCCAACACTAGATCGATCTTGGTTGGATTGTAGCTAAACCCTTATAGGATCTTAAATTCAGGATGACACTAAAAGGAACCAATTTTCGGTATTGTCCTGGTATAAAGACTTTGAACTTCAAAAAAAAGGAAAATGTGCTGTTAGCTTTTTTTTAAAAAAAGAAGAAACACAAACCCAAATGGCAAACCCAGAAATTCATACATGCCTCTTGACTATCATCTGTGATAGAAGTAAGGCCTGAATGCTGAAGTAAGGCACAGAGGTTTAGCAGATCTCTGCCTGCTGAAGCCACTCATATTTAGTCTTTGCTCCTGCCCTGGAGCACTGTGAAGCACAGAGAGGACAGGAAATCTTTAATGATACATCTAAAAAACATGACTGAAGTTGTCAGGTCTCTGTGTGAGTATGGGCCCAGCCCACACAGACTGCATGACAGGCTGGAAGTTTAGCATGTCCCAGCAAAAAGGAGTTTCTCAACAGGCAGTCTGATGGGAGCCATGTAGCTGACAGGCAGGGTTTGAAAAAATCTTCTCTCCCCGGATAAGTGGGAAAGCTTTGCCTGCTGTCTTGATTGCCTGGAGAACACAAGCTCTTCCTGCAGGGAACATGTTTTTTTTATATAAGCATATTTACTAGCCCTGGAATGGTGAATATGCCTCACCTGGAGTCCTGTCTCATGCATGGTAGGCATCTTTCTAGTGGTGAGGAATGTGTGTTTTCATGTAGACTCTACTGGAAGGGTGTAACAGTTCCCTTGGGTTGATAATACCTGTTTTGGTCATACATAATCTATCCAGGCAGGACAAGCAAGATCCACTGTTGAGTGGTGGCAGGAAAGAGTGCTATCATTTTCCAGTTAAAGTCACTGTCTTTTGAACTGTGTTTCCCTCTGATACTTTTGTTGAGAAGAGATAATACTGCACCAAGCAGTCATAGTAATCATCTCAGATATGGGGGGGAGATACTGATGTCTGTACTTAATCTTATGTCTGCATTTGGTTCCTGTGGAGTGAGTCCATCTGCTGTGTTGCACACTGCCCCTTACAGATCATTCTTTTCCACCTTTCCAGTCATGTTCACTGGCTGGCTAGTATTTTTTTACTTAAGATGGACATTTTGCTAAATTTTTAATGTATTTTTATATGGGTAATTATTTTCCACCACTCTGTTCAAAGGTCCCAGTCAATGAGAGACTTTGTTGTCTCTTTGTGTAGGACTCTCTGGTAAGTCAGAGGTGGGATGGGCTTATTGCAGAAAGGCTTTTCAGACAACTAAACATGTTCAGTAGGAAATTGGAAGCATTACTACTTTTGCTTCCAACATTATATTTTGGATTTTTTAATTATTATTATTGATTATTATGATTTCTAAAAGGATATGTTGCATGTCCATATGCAGTAAACCCATTTTCACACCACTTATTTAAGCTGACACAGAATATATAAGAACAGGAAGTGAACATCAGTTGTTTGCTAGCACTGGTGCAACTCCACAGGCAATTCAAACAATACCAAACATAAGACTGTAAAGCAAGCTGTTCTTCTTCATATAAATATGAATAAGGTGTGAAAGTATCCCTTGTCCTCATACAAACATCTTCCCCAGTTTGATTCATTAGCATTCCCCTTCCCAGCATCTGTGGATGCAGTTTCTTTGGGCAGGTGAAATATAGCTTCTTGTGCAGGAACAGACAAGGCAGATTTTGAATGCTTTGCAAGACAAAAATGTTCTGACATACAGCTGTTCTTGTAGAAATTGGTTTTGAAACTGACTTTGACCATAGAAGTGAGTATGTCCATGTCTTGTTTCTTTGGTTCAGATATTTCTGACAGTCAGCCAAATTGCTCATATGAGTATTTATTTAGTATTTAGTATTTATTAATAAAGTGACTGTGTTAAAAGCCATTTCAGCTTTTCTTGGTGCAGTAGGTGACATTTGTGAGCTGATTATATGAGCATGGTCCTTTCCACAGTCCAAACCTAGCTACAGAACATTGAGGAATTAGCAGTCTCGGGCTTTGATAACTAGTGGCAGCAGAGAACAGCCTCAGGAGGAATCAAAACCACATATGAGATGCATGTATCAATGTGTTGGAATCTTCTTTGGAGTTTTGGTTGGTTTGTTGGTACTTTTGGAAGAAGCCCTTTCACTCTAGAAATTGGCAAAACAATTCTATTCTAAAAAGTGATTAGGGGAGATACTGCTGTGAAGATCGAATCTTCATGGTTATATTAATTTAAATATTGTTTTACTACTTTTATTTCTAGTGAAGTTTGAGGGGTATATTATTATTGAAGAGAGCTCGATTATTTAATCAATTTTAGTTTATAGCACTTCTTCCTCTTCCCTCTTCTAATGCACACAAAATCAGTTTCATTAACTCAACTGAGGAGATAGCAAAATGTAATTTCCAAGTGGATTTCCTCTGCTTAAAAATGCCTGTCACAGTGGAATTTTTCCTCCTCATTTCTGCAATATAAGCTGGCGTATTTCAGCCTGGCTATAAATCCAAGTTCTCTGATTTGTTTAGCAAGATGGTGTTAGGAAAAATTTCCAAAGTGTTTCCAGTTTGGTAGCACAGTAAGTTTAACAATGAAATACATATTTCTTCATAAAACTAGGTCTCAGACTATTCTTTTCTATTGCAAGGAAGAGCACAGCAGCAACCAAGGTGATTTCTCTTACCACACAGATGTACCATCACATGACATTTCCTTTTCATCTTGGAAGACAATTGACCAGTTAGGAAAAAAGATGTATTTCACTGTTAAACACAGTGGAAAATGCCAAAGGCTTATAAAATTAAAGTCTAGAAATTATGTAAATATTATCATTGACCATCTTCATCATAACCCAGTGAGTCATGTTATGCTTGGGATGATTTGAAGACTTTTGCATAACTTAAAAATACATAGTACATGATGCACTTAATTTATTGGGGCATTTAGAGATTATGAGCTGACTTAAAGATCTGACTTCTCTTCAAGGACACTGACTCAGACCAGCAGAGGGATGAGCACGCTTGCTGTGTTATACTGCGTGGTGTGATTCTGCCATCTGAATGGGTGTGTTGGGCAGGACACTGGGTGTGCTGAACACAACCCTCTCCACGCCCTGAGAATCTCAGGATGCTGCACAGGGCTGGTGGTGTTGCAGCAGGTCACCTGGGGCCAGAGGGAGCTGTGGCTTGACAAAACCTGTTGTAGAAGGAACAGTACCTCTACTATGGATAGGCAGTGGAAGAGAGAGGCAGTGCTGCAGCCTGGTACACACCTGCCAGGCTTCATGCCCATAGCCTGGGCGAAGCTGGCTGGGGGAAGCTTTCTGAGAGCCATAGCAGTTCTGTTTGCCTCTTACTTGCCTCACTTGATGTCAGATCCACCTCCACCTTCAAACATCCACCCTTTGGGGCATCATCTGGGGATTTGTGTGACAGTCTAGGCTGAACAGAACCATGGCACCTCTTTACTCTGGCACTAAGTGCTCCGTTTGGGGTCCTGAAAAACCTGTAAGGCAGCCACTGCCTCTTAACACAGAGAAAAACTCATTAATAAGCTACAGGAGAGACTGAACTATAAAGAGACAAAGCAATGATACACAACTGCTTAGATTGGTCAAAGCAGTGTCTGAGAAGGATGAAAGGAAAAAACGCCCACTGCCAACATGTGCCAAACTAAGAGAGGATGGAAAAGTGTGAAATGCTCAAAGGCAGTGCTGGGTTTGACACAGGCTGTTACGAATGGGACATTGTTGGAAGCTACCTAGACACTCTGAAAAACAAAGTCTGATCGTGTATATAAAAATGGAGGGAGAAAATATATCTACCTGGAATATAATGGCCAATTCTATGTATTTATCTACAAAGTGATCTAACAGGAGCAATTAGTCACAGCTAAGACAGAAGACAAAATAACTTGGGCAAGTTCCTTAGGACTTTAGCTGTAATGCTTGTGATCATGGTGGTTTCCACTGAAAAAGGCAAATGGGCACACACACCTCCCTGTGCAGGAGCAGAGATGGGAGGCAATAGAGCACAAGTGTCTGAAAGCAGACAGTGGAGTGTCTAGGGCCTTGGATCTGTAATTTCCTCTGTTTTAAAGTATAGCTGTGTTGGTTAGGGGTGTTTTAATGACTTTTATACAGTGATAACTAAGATTATGGGCAATTTTCTTGACACTTAAGATTGTCAAGAAAAGTTACATAAAAGCAGTTGCATAGTGGGAAAAAATAGGAATACTTTTCTTCCCCGCTTGCCATAGCTTGAGATATGTAAAGGTAGCAAACAGAGTAAGATAAATGGTTAGTTCGTGAAGGACTGGTTTCTTCATTCCCCTAGGGATTGTCACAGGTGGTGTTCCTTGTAGAACTGTATTGGGCCTGTGCTGTTTGACTTACTCCTAAATGACCTGGAAGAGGGAAGCAACTAAATTTACTGAAGATACAAGGTTAATTAAGGCAGTAAGGATGATGAAAGAGCCCCATGGCAACTGGGCAGTAAAGTGTCACTTGAAAATGAGTGTGGATAAAATCATACTCAGTTGTAGTTTCAAACACTAAGTGATGGGATATGCCCTCATGGATGCAAGATCCAAGACTTCTGATAGACACGGCCAAGAAAGCATCGACTTGGCAGTAGTCAGAAATGCCAGTCAAATCTCCAGCATTATTAGGCACAGAGTAGAACACTTCTTTACAATTTCATGAATCTGATTGAACTGCTCTGTGCAGTGTTGATCCTCTTATCTCAGAGCAGATAAAGCAAACTGAAGGTAAGCAGGAAAAAAAGCCATTAATTAGTACAATTTACCAGGGCTTAAAAGACTGAGCTTGGGTGAATTATTCATAATATCATTAAAATTCAAATACAACTGAAATTTCCTGTTGGGTTAGCTAACGCAGAGAAATTACACCTTATGTGTTTCTTCTACAAGACTTTGAACATTATAGTGATAAGACGTTTTTCCTGTCTCATTGTCTGGAAGTGTCTTTATGCATCTTAAGAAAATGAAATGTTATTTTTTATTTACTCCTCTGGAAAACTTAAAAAGTAATGATTCTATTATTAAATCCATCAAAGTAGAGAGGAAATCTCTTTTGTTAGTATAAAACTTGAGGGGACTTGCAGAACAGCCAGTTTCACAGGAGAGCAGGCAGAGAGTTCCCAGGAGGCCTCACTGAATGTCTGCCTGGTCTAGTGGTACACTGGGCAGGCTGGGGTGGTGCAGAGTGCAGTTCAGAAATCAGCAGCAGTATGACCCTGAATTCACTGTGTGTTCTGCCTGGACTACTCAAGATAGCTACTTGCAGTAGCTCTGGAAAATGCCTTGCTCTACAGCAGTAATATAACCCAAATGAGCTAGCTGATCTGGGGCTGCAGAATTGGTAGGGCCTGTCTGCACTTGCCTGGTTTGATGTCAGTGTAAAGGCTGCCCAGAGTAAATTTCAAGAGATTTCCTTTTTCTGGCTGCAATGATAACAAAATGCCTTTTTTCCCCAATTTTTTGGCAAACAGAAGAAAGCATTCCTGGTTTATGTTGGATTTACTGTTCCTTCCTGTGGTGATGACTTACATTTAGAACCAAATCCTGTCTGTCAGAGTGTGCTTTGGCAGCGTAGCCACTTGCACTGGGTACAAGTACAGGTTTTTGACATTGGAATTGCTGGCTGTCATCAGTCCCTACACCAGGGGATCCATTCCTGTACTCTGAAGGCAGCACTGTTCATCCTCCTGGTGTGTAAGTGGTGGAGCAAAACTCTAGCCACAGTGGCTAGATCTGTGAAGTTTTGCTGTGAAAAAAATGTTTGTTCTGCTTTTAGATACCTTTTGATGTATTATAATCTGTGGAGGCATGGAATTAGGTAGCTTTACATGTTGATTATAGTACTTCTATGTAATTTAATTGATTTTCACAAAAGGTGTTAAGAGTGTGTTACTACTGTAGATGTAGGAACATTTTTCTGAAGTGTGTATTATTCCACTTTACAAGGTGGGTAGAAAAGTTACATCACTTTGTAAAACTAAATTTAAAGTTCAACAGGAAAACCCAGAATCAAATACAAATTTCCTGGCATAAGCTTCCACTCCTGACTAGGCCTTTCTTCCTTCTCTGAAATAAGCATTTATACAATGATTATCACAATTTTGAAATAAAAAAAATATTTGGGTTTACTTGTTCGTGGCTAGTACTGAGTTTTGTTTGCATGCTTAAAACAGACCTTTGAACAGCATTCGTCAAGAGTAGCAGAATTCAGAATTACTGATAGTGCATCTTTTAGTGCATCTCACTCAATATATCCAATATCAGAGTGGCAGCTGAGCTCCTAACTTTCGCTGAACCCATGCCTGCTGTGCTTTGTTGCAGGTTATGGACACACAGTGCCTTTATCTGATGGGGGAAAGGCCTTCTGCATCATCTACTCAGTCATCGGGATCCCGTTCACGCTGCTGTTCCTGACGGCCGTGGTGCAGCGCATCATTGTGTACGTCACCAGGCGCCCGGTGCTGTACTTCCACATCCGCTGGGGCTTCTCCAAGCAGGTCGTTGCAATCATCCATGCTATGGTCCTCGGGTTCATCACTGTCTCCTTCTTCTTCTTAATCCCAGCAGCAATATTTTCTGTCCTGGAAGATGACTGGAATTTTTTGGAGTCATTTTATTTTTGTTTCATTTCCCTGAGCACCATTGGCCTTGGAGACTATGTGCCAGGAGAAGGCTACAATCAAAAATTCCGAGAGTTATATAAAATTGGAATTACATGTAAGTATCAAACTAAACAGCAAAGTAAAAGGCATTTTATATTAAAAATAAAAATATCAACATCAAATTGACAATCAGACTTCTTCTCTCCAGTCTGTGAATAATGATCACTTGTCAGCTAGAAAACTGGGCATTAATTTTCATAGCTCTGTAAAGAGGAAACTGTTAAGGTCAGTTTTCTTAGTTAAGAAATAAAAAGCTGAAATTAGAATTCCATTATTTTAACCATAACTATTTGCTCTCTTATTAATAGTAGGGGAAAAAAAACCTCACGTAACTGTTACGAAAATGGTTAAGAGCATCTTGGGCTTACATTTCAGTGCATTGCAGAGCCAAGATGATGTGTATAACCTAAGGCTATCCCATAAGGTTAGATGACAGGTGGATAAAAATGAATCAAGAAGCCGTGAAAAACGAGGTGGAATAGCAAAGTTTCTGACTCCAGTTGAAACAGAAGGTAGCTGAAGCTGGCATTGCTACATACCAGCTGTCAAAGACAGACAAATAGACTGAGATGGTAGAAAAGCAAGACCATGAATGCTAAATTTAAATTGTTTAGTTTTATTTGACATAGAAGAAATCATAGTGATCAGTGATTTTAAAGAGAAAATTACCTTTATTTTGGTATTTGGAGTAAATATATGCTGAGTGTGACAGCAACAGTGTTTTGAAACATGGCAGTTTCTCATACAGCTTGAACGCAAGCAGTCTTTGAGTCATCAGAAGCATCGAGGCTGGTCTTCATTAGACTAAGCTTCTGTGCATGATCCAGCAATCATAATGTAGGCAAAGAGTCTGTTAACTTGGTTTTGTGTTGTACCTGAAGAGAGGTTTATTCCATTCTTTGAATCGGGGCCTTGAACTAGCCAACAGAACACTTTGTTTTATTATCTTGCTAGGCCTGTTGCTGTTGCAGATTTTCTCCTCTCCCTGTCATGTTTATCTTATAAATGGTAGCTTTTAAGTATTAACCTGCTGATCTGCAGAGTTGATTTTGGGGATGCTAAGTGGTGAAGTGAATGGAAAGTCACACATGGCAAAGGCCTTGTTAAAGACTTGCTGTTCTGAAAAACTCAAAATCTGAAGAAAACATTAGGGCTCAGATTAAAGCTTTTTCAAGCTGTACAACAATTAGGAAGTAAACTGCAGGAAATACTAAAAGGAAAAAGTAGCTTTTAGGCAAAGTTATGACCTTAGAATATCTAATTTCAATAGGTTTTAAGGTTATAACTTTTAAATTACTCTTTTTCCTTTCATGCAAACAATTCAAGGAACCAAATAAAATGTTTTCTCCTGAACCTAAATTTTCTGTAAGATATTTTGTTCTTCTACATCAGAAAATGCTTAATGAATACTACAGGCTTTTCAAGAATTTTTAGAACACAAGTCCTGTTCTAAATCAAGTGGCAATCAAATGGACTGAATTTCAGAGATAATTACAAATTCTCAATGCAGATTTATATATGCTTTTCAACTGATATAGCTTTGTTGGTTCTTCCTTGTGTTAATGCATAGCTCTCATTTGATGCTATGATATAAAGTTTAAAAACAATTAATAAATTTTAGCTATAGTGCTGATTTAGATGAGAATTCAGTATTAAAAAATTGTTTAATGGTACTCCTGGAACAAAAAGCAGAGTGTTCCTGCCAGTGAATAATCTGTAACTACAGGTGAGATATTTATGCCCTTAGGTAACAGGACAGTGACCATATGGAAATTATAATCATTAATCTGTGTTGATTTTTCAGCACACTTAATGTGCAGCTCTTGGAGAAGTGCAGTCTGCTAATGGTTATACACTTGGATTCTGCTTCATTTACTTCATTGAAATTATAAAATAAATAAGTAGTCATGCTCCTTATTGAATTGTAATGAACAGAGGTAGGGATCTAATGAAACACTGAGATTAATAAATATTAATTTTAATACCTTCCTTTAAACTATACACATTTATGTTTGGAGAATATAAAAAAAAAAAGAGCACAGTGTACTGCTGGTCATAGAGATCTCCATTTCCAAAAGTCCCAGTCTATGAGAGGTGGCTATTACCTCTAAAAATAAGTCAGTCAGTACATGGCTAAAGTAATTTGTAATATATTTTAGGTAACACTTCCAGGTTTTGCATAATTTGTGTACCTTAGACAAACATTGCAAAGGTGCCCAAAAGATGGAGTAACTATGTCGGGTTTTTCAAATTCCAGGAGTAATTTTACAGTAATTTTTCATTTTGGTTTTATTTCGTTTGTACATGTCTTTAGTAGCTTTGTTTTTCCAGGTATTTCAGGGTGTTGTATGTCTAATAATTTTAGAGGAAAATAATTCCAAAGTTTTCATGAAGTAGTAAGTGATTTGTCCTGCTAAACTGATACAAATTATCAATGACCATAATTAGCTCCCATATTTTTACTTCTGCTTGCAATATATAGGAATATTATGGTAAAAGTTTTTATTTTCCATCTTTTATTCAAACTCTTTTGAAGGGCACTTAATCATAAGTAAGTACAGGAGTGTGCATATGGTAAATTTTTATTGTTATGGTTTTTTAATACCTTTACATGTTTGTTTTTTTTTTTCTTGCACAGTTGTACCAGATTTGAAGCCACTACTATTACTTTTTCTGTTTATGTGGTTGTAGATAATAAAGGAAATTTCCTTAATAAATGAAAAAAACCAAGGATATCACAGTTCAAAGCTGTGTAGTTAAGTCATAGAGAAAATTGACATACTAGTCAGAGAGGACAGGGGTAAGAAAAGTCAGAAGCTCAAAATTGGTCCAGCCCTACCTAGTTTGCTAATAACTAATTTTTTTAAACTTTTTTATTCCCACTCAGGTTATCTGTTGATGGGCCTTATCGCAATGTTGGTGGTTCTTGAAACTTTCTGTGAACTCCATGAACTCAAAAAGTTTAGGAAGTTGTTTTATGTGAAGAAGGACAAGGAAGAGGACCAAGTGCATATAATGGAACATGACCAGCTCTCCTTCTCTTCCATCTCAGACCAAGCAGCCTCCATGAAGGACGATCAGAAGTCAAACGAGCCTTTTGTGAATTCCCAGTCTCCAACTTCCAATGACAGCTCTCTAAACAATTAATACACGGGTATCCATACCAGTGTTTTGGTGCATTTATGCTACTTACCATAAGAAATAGAAAGCCTCATATTTTTTTCTCAAATTATAAAAGCTGGAAGACTGTGCTACTTTAACAAGGATTTATCACTTCTGTCATAGAAAAGACTTCTGGGAAAAATGTGGGAGCCACCCTGGGAAGAGGAAATAAATGTGAGATGTGGCTGGGAACATAAGGCCATTTTGGTTGAGGGATAAGGATTTAGGTGTACCACATTCAGAGATGCCAGAGAGAAAGGCTTGCACAAGCAACTTCATTAAACATCTTGGGGAGACTAGGCCTTCACTGACATCCAGCTCATTGAGTTACATGCCCCATCTTGCAACTGGTTGACAGCAGATTTTGAGATGTTCACTTTTGATAGTCACAGTTTTAATCTAACATTTGCAGAGCAATATCTCTAGATCTGGTGGAGGGGGTGAATATCTAAGTCATCCTTTTATTACCCAGTAACTTGCAGGTGTAAACAATTATTTTAGGAAGGAAAAAATAAGACTGCAGTCCCTCCTTTGCCTATGTCATTTACATCTAAATTTCCTACTTCCTTAAAGGTCCTCCAGTCACCAGAAAAATGTCCTGAAGAGAGTGTGCCTTGGGTCTTCCGTGCTGTTTGTTTTTTGTATGAAATACTTTTCTGAGAGATAGAAAAAGCAATTGAAAGGTCTGGATGAGGTGAGATGGTAGGGAAGATTGACAGATGCATTTCAGTCTTCTGAAATGGGCAGGAGTGGATATTTAGCTGTATGGAATGGAATGGAATGAAAACAACTCAGCATATGCCACATTCTCCTAATAGATGGTTGAAATCTGCTCAGCAGAAGGAGTTGGCCCTGTTCTTCCCACAGTCCAGCCCGGCGTGTGCTCTGCTGAGCTGGTGGTTACATGCAGGAACAGAAACAGCATCACCTTTGAACATAGCTCCAATTTCTTCTCTTGCTTTTCTAGCTGGTACTCAGAACACTTTGGAGGAGAAGGGAACGTTTCAGGGCAAATAAATTTTTTCAGTTTTTTTGTATGGCAGGAAAAAAGGAAAAATGTCACATTTGGTTCAGATGGAACCGAATTTTTTTCCCCTTGGGAAAAGTCACTAAAAAGTCAAGATCTCGCTCAACTTCTGAAGCTGGAACCTCTTTGACTATAACAGGAGAGGTGTTTTAGTCCAGCTACCAGTCACTGTGTTGAATGCAGGGACCTCAGAGTGAATTTCAGTGAGCATGAGGTGAGATTTAAGTGGTTGTAGTACTTTCTCTTCTGGCCTTAAGAATCTTACAGTAGGAGAATCTTAATTACGCTTTGCAATGAACACAAGATCTGGAGCACAAATAGCCATAATAGACAGCCTCCCACATAGGAACAGTGTAGAGGAGAGGCTTTTACCTGCAGTGCAAGCATGCCAGATTGCCTGTAATTCGGCTTTTAGTGTTTAGAGCTGAATAATAATTTATTGTAAAGAAAACAAATGCAGTGTGTCTAGATTTAGCGCACATGGGAAAAATACTTGAAAGTAAATAACGCAAAATATACTGTGTTTGAGCTTAATTATAGCTAGCATCAAACAATTTTTTATATCTTTACTGGAAAAACTTTATGGTTAAATCAGTTGAAAGTCTTCAATTGAAATTTATATTTGTAGAAAATCAGAGCTAAAGGTTTTGGTTGTTTTGAGTTTAATTGATTAGGTGAGAGCATATTATGTTTGCATGTTCCCAGGAAAGTGGTTATTTTTATACTGCTTAGGTTAACACAGTTCTATTTAAAATGAATGTTAACCAATATATATGTACATATATACATAAATATATTTATATACTGTACATATATCATAAATCAACAGAGTCTAACAGACTTAGGAAAGGCATTTTAGATAATTTTCCCTCTAGTCTTCTCTTTATACAGTCAATATTTGAAAACTATGGCATTAAAATGACACTGACATAAAATTAAGAGTACTGTACTATAAGAAACATTTATACTATTTTTTTCTGTGGAACTTTATTGATTTTTTTCAGTACCTTAAAATTCAAAATGTCTTTTAATTTCTTTGTCATGTTAAACTCTAAAGGATATGCACAGATGTTAAATGATACACAAAGTTACTTTTGCAGCATTTACACAAATGCTAAATATAGACACATGAAATGAAAGCACAGAATTCAAAGCAGAAGCGATAAACTAAGAAGTATACTGTGATTGTAGGTGAATATTTGTTATTTTAAACTTAAATAAAATGTCTGGCTTTTGCCTGCCTGCACTATGAAGTGGGAGTATTTTCTTTAGTGGCATGTGTGCCTTGAAGAAATCCTGTCTATGTTTGTGCATCCTTCAGTTAGCCTTCCTCAGCCTAAGGAGGCTCTATTAATGCCAGTGTTGTACCTAACCCTGATATTAATTGTAGCTTAGTTATTCCTTTATTCCTGGTTATTCCTTAAAAAAAAAAAAAAAAAAAAAAAAAAAAGAGCACTCCAAAGTATGTTTGGTTTTGTTTCAGATGCTGACTGATTATAGCAAATAAAAAAGTGACATAATTTATCCTGTTCTTATGAACCAACTGCTCCAATATTTTGAGAAATCTGAAAAACTGATGAAAATAATGGGCCTCATTTCATATAGCTTTTACATCTTCACATGAAGCCAGCATATAAGATGAGTTGAAACTGGAATCCAGATCAGAAGGAGAAAGATTATCATGCAAGAATCTCAGTATAAAGAGCATCCCTTACCTAGAGACAAACTGTGAAGCAGGTGCATGTAAACCCAGATGAAGAGCGTGGCTCATAAAGCAGTAGTGCCAAAAAAAAGTCACAAGAGAGAGTTAAAAATGCAAGCAAATTACTTGTACACATACAAGAATTGCCTGGGTTCTGTCCTCACTTTCCTGTCTTCAATTGTTGCAGGCATATATCCCATTAATAGCTTTATTCCTGTGCTACAGCTGACATTTGCTGTCTTCTCTTTTGTCTGTCAGTCATTAAATATAAACTTGTTTTACTGTTATTTCACGGGAAAGGACTGGCAGGATATTCATTGTGTTGGAGGAAAGAAAATGGAAAAGCCTACTCGAGTTTTGATTTTGGAGCTGAGTGACAGCCATGTTGTCCCTTAATGAATGTGTTCTCTTCCCAAAGTTTCTTCCCAAGGTTCACCAGTGGCACCTTGTGTGGGTGCTGAAGACTTGCTGGAGGTTGAAAGGAGTTATTCTCTAAGTAGGTAACTCCAGGGGCTGGGGCGGTTTGCAGCTTTACTGTCAGCACTGCAAAACCTCCCTATCTGGTTGCTTATGTCAGAGGAGTTGTATAAGACCAGCAGTTCTGGATTTCATTAAATATTTGTCTAGCCCAGTGTTTTGTCTCTGTCAATGGCCAAGATCATGATATGAACTTGTGTAAGGAAGGGGCAAGTGTGTAGCAGCCATTCCCCAGGATGTTCTTCTAGCTCCCAGCAGTGTGCAGCTCTAGATCCACGACAGTATCTAGGAGGGATGGGAAGTCAATGTTGGTGTGGTGTGTGGAAGAGATTCTACACTGAGGTGCCTGCTCTCTGCTTTGGTCAGTGAGAGATTGTCCTGCCCAGGATCACATGGAGATTTCCCACAAAGCTGTTTCAAGTTAGGTGCTTTGCAGTTAGCAGGTAACTTGCATGGAAGGGGCCCTTGAAAACGGGAAGAAAGGGGAAAAAAGAAGGTCTTTTATGTGTTGTTACTTGGACAGTGCTGTCCTCTAGGTAGGTAGGAACTTGCACAGAACCTGTTTGCTAATGCCAAATCTTGAATTTCCATGTTACAATTTGCTTTGTAAACAGTTGCCATAAATGTAGTGAGATGAACCATAAGTTGCTAAAAATACCACTGCCCTAATGTTATTCCATTATTCATTCTTCTAGATTCTTCTTTCTACTGAAACAAAATAAAATTACTATAATGGGAAGTATTGTTATTCCAGGCATACACAAGTTCAGGAAAATAGAGTTTCTCTTCTCTGCACTACTCTCAGTGTTGCAGCATATATCAAAATGCTTCTAGATAGCCAAAAAAATTTCTTATTGCTTGTTTCAAACAGAAACCATATTTTTAAGATTCTAGAGACCGCCTCTGCAAAATTGTGTCTTGCTTAATGCAGATTAGGTAGTTGGTGTATGTAATTTTAATGCTTATCATGTCAGTCTCATTGCTTCCTAAGTTACCATTCTACTTACTTTTTATCACTGAGTTCTCCTCACAATTACCTTCAAAGGTTATCATGTTGCCACTGAGCATGAGGACTGTGATGCAGTTTTCTGGTGATGGTGCAGGTTTGCCAGGGCCATTGCCATAGCTGATAACAAGACAATCTCAACTCGTGGCAGCTGGGGCCAAATGACAGATTTAGGTAATGAGGAGGGACAGTGTGGCTGGGAGCAGGTGCACGGGCTGACAGCCAATGTCAGGGAGAAATCATCCTGGAAAACTGCTACGTGACCGCACAGTTTTTGCTGGGCTTCATTGCCTGTCACTAGGAGTTAGAGGAAGGAAGAGCAAGGACATTGCCAAAAGTCATCTGAAATGAAGTTTAATGGAAGTAAGTTTTTCATCCTTTATCTACATTTATCTGCAGCTCTCTTACTTCAGTCGCACCATATATTCTATGAATCAGGATAATGGTTTGGCATTTCCCCAGTGTAGATGGCTCCTGTGGCCCCTGAGGCAAGTTGTGCTTGTTATCCTAACAAGCTTTTTCTATCTTAAGTTTACTTAGTGTTCAGACCCATGAGCAGAAGCGTAGGTCAGTGTCACTGCTGAAACTTTCCAAGGCCAAATGTGGCTCAAGGCACTGCCTGGCCTTGGGTCAGCCTTTCATTTTAGTTCCTAGCCTGTCTGGACAGACAGAAATGAACTCTATCTTAAAAAGTGAGAAACCCACTCTTCTGGGAGGCTCAAAACTCCCCAGATTTATTTGGTGCTGATCCCAGGGGTTTCATAGTGTGTTTAGTGCATATGTGCAAGTCTCTGGAGTAGCACATAGAACTGCCACTTCTTTTCTCTGTGCCTGATTTTTTTTGAGACTGGTTTACCCCCTTAACCTTCTGAATTTCTCTTCTCCGTTCAGGAGCATGGCTCACAGTATTCTCAGTCTGACTCTCCTTAAGCTCTCACTAGTGCCTAGCTGGCCCATCTCAGTAGGCAGCAAGGTGAGAATCAGAGAGTAGAAAAGGACTTCATCATCTGCCCTAATCATGGCGACTAGGTGAGGGGACAGGAAAGCCCCATCACCACCCATTAGCTTTAGCTGCAGCCAACACTTTATTTCTAAAACCATTTCCAATGTCTGTCACAAAAGGACTGTATGATTCACTTGTCTGTACTGTGCGTGTCAGCCAGTTTGCACTAATGCTAACATAATGACATAAAAACTAATAGCTCATCTAGAAGAATTAAATTGGTTTATTTTTCTTTTTGAGTGTATTACTGCTTTGCTTATGAGCATTAGACTGATTGAATCCTGGCCTGCAATATTACATCTGGACATATTATCCTACAACTGTAAATCTTCCATCTCAACCCCACATGGGCAAGAATTAATTAACATGTTTGCATAAACAGAAGACAGCAAACTGTAGTGTAAGTTTAAATAGGAATTATCAATTCCTAATTCTGCATTTCTGGGCTGGTTTCCTGATTATGGGCAAAGATCTGTTAAATTTGTTTAGTGATTGCCAGCTGTGATTTGAGGCATGTTTTCTGAACAGAGATGCAAAAAATATCATTGCCCAGTAATGAAGTACAACATTACCTTTGGGATAAAGTCCTTCAAATGTTTAGTAGGCTACTTTTGCATATTAGTGCTATTTGCCTGGGATAATTAAGCCCTATTTGAAATTTATTGTGCAAAAATGAAAATCCACACTCCATTTAGCTCAAATTCCTGCTTCATGTTCTATGGGGAGAAGTATCAATACAAAAGAAGAAAATGACCCATATTTTGTACCCCCTCTTTCGGGGAGCTTGACATGGTATTGCTGACCCTGCTGAGAGCTGAGAAAAGCCCCTGGTTTTCCTGACCCATGCAGAGCGTGGAGTCGGGCAGTCTGCCCCAGGAAGGTTTGCAAACAACATCAGCCTCAGGTGCAGGGAGAGCAGCTTCCATGGGGCACAAGAGGAGAGACCACAGCTGCTCTGAGGCCAAAGGTAAGTAGCAAAGATGGCCAGTGAAGGGGGGCCATGGTGGGACTTAGAGGGTCAGGGGCAGTCACCCTGCTCCAGCCCAGCCCCTGGGGAAGGGCCAGTGCCCAAGGCATTGTGAAGAGAGGAGGAGAATAATTTGACAGCAGGATTATCAAAGAGGTGGTGTCACTAGAACAAAACTAGTCAATCTGTTACAAGTAGGAGGTGTGGAGTGAAAAGATGTCTGTCTTTTAAAGGCATAAAGGACCCTTTTGATGCTCTTCTGTGGCTTCTTACAGCAATCAAGACACATCTGCAGTATTAGAGCAGATAGGACTTCCAGGTCTGACAGAAACAGTCCTAGCTCTTATCCTCTGTCCCTGATGCTAATTACCTTCCCGGTTAAAAAATTCCTGTCTTCTTTGGCTAACTGCACAGTTTCTAATTAATTGTTCCAAAACCAGCATTGCTATAGGGCTTTGTTACATATTTGTCTGCAGACCACAGACCACATTACATTAGTTACCAGCTTGTCCTGAAGAGATGAGCATCCTTCAAATATCCTCTTTAACAGGTGAAGCAGGCCACGCTCCTCTGAGTGCTGAACATGAGCATCTTGTCAAAAGCTCAGTTCATTCCCGGTCCAGTTTTTCAACATGCATTTTTCAGCACAGCACTGAAACCAGGGTGCCACACTCCTGCCAGTACCCAGGGTGGTAGCTCTGCAGAGGGGCTGTGCTGTGGCCATGGAGTAGAAAAGGGAGATGGCATTAGCCACCATGCCCCTACCTCCATGCCTTCCCTCTTTCTGGGGAGCCCCAAGTTTCCCTTCATCCCTTTCCCCACCTGTGGAGCACACTTGATTCTTGTCCCAGCCCCTGCTAACCTGGGGGAGATGCATGGAGACAGAGTCTGTGTCAGCATCTCTGCCCTAAATGGTCCTAAGTGTCTGACACAGAGACATTGATTTTAAACACAGTCTGCTGCACCCTACAAGAGCCAGGAGCTTTGTAAATGCCTCCTAGTCCATCTGAAATGCCTGCTGTGCAGAAGCTGTTTACCTCTTCTGTAGACCCTTGGGATGCAAGAGGTTGTCAGAGCTCAGAAGAAACGTGGGCAGACCTGCCAGAAGGGTCAACAGCACATTTACTTCAGGCAATCTCAGAGCTCTCATTTTGGGCAATAGGGCTATCTCATCAATCCTGCCCTCCTCGCTCTGCCTCAGGCATCAACAAGGTGCTGAGAACAAATATGAATGTATGAATGCACCCTTGGTCAGGAGTGAAGCCCCATTCTAGGAGGGTAATGCACAGAGTAGGAAGATGTGTTTTTATCAACTTCAGGGTACAGGTCAAATAAAAAAAAATCTTACATGCAGTGGAGCTGCTTCCTGTGATACACAGTGCTCCTGTGATGTTCTTGGGGACACTTGTACTGTGACCCCCTTGGTGACATCTAGTTATTAAAATGCAACTGAAGCTGCAATTTCCTATTCAAGATGAGGCAAGAGACCTCCATGGTACTGAGGTAAGGCAATGTCCCAAGGCAGGCAGCGAGGTTCCAGCCCTAAACAATCCAAAACCCTCTGAGTATTTGCCAAGCTACTGATAATTTTGATGGTGCAAGTGTTGCTACCTCATCTCACAAAGGAGGCTAATAAAAGTTGCAGGCTTTGATTTGCAAGTCATACATTGTAACATAAACCAATCTCAACATGAAAATAGGTTTTTGAGAAGTTTTAGTCCTGAATGCCCTTAGATGAGAGCTTGGTAACTAAACAGAATAATGTAATGATCGGTACACAGACAGCAGACTGACCCTGAAAGCTTGGACAAAAATAGATCCCCAGGGTAAATGGTAACCCAGGACTTTCTTTCCCAGCTGCAAAATGTGAGCCTGGATGAAACTCCCAGAGCTGGTAACTGGAGCAGAGAAGCAGGGATGAATGGAAAGCACACAACCCTGGTTCAGCAAGACCCCCAATAACATCATTTCACTGAATTCCAAGAAGCAAGATGATGTGTTTGCATCAAACTGATCTAGCAGACAGCTAAGAGAACAATATGCTTCTGCTATATTTCTGCCTTGATGTCACTGTCACTCTTTGCAGCCATCCTGTAATCCAGAAAGTGTCACCCTTCTTAAATGCAATACAGGCTTGGTTTAAAATGGTTTCAGAGATATTACATCAGCAGCACAATGGTGTGCTAATGCTATCATGTTGGCAGCTCCATAAGACATTCTCTGAGGTCATGTGGTCAATATGGCATTTTAATTGCATCTCATAATTTAACCTCACATCTTATTAGATGTGATATATAAAATCAGTAGAAAACGTATGTGTCAAGTATTGCAGGGAATTACCACTCCAATTTCAGCCTGCATTTTTGCATGTCTCTCAGAAAGAACCCAGTTTCTCTTGTCTAATGATTTTATAAACCCTTCTGCTTGGTAGACCATGGCTCTATCACACTTTAAAAATGCAACCAGATTCTGCAATGCAGCAAATACAACCTTTGTATTTGTGCTACTATTTTACCAGAGGTTAAAGCATTGACACAGTTTATACAAGAATCAGAAGCATGTATGAGACCTGGAGCTTCTCCCTCAATCTCAAGAGTCCAAATTCATCTCTGTAATGACAAAGTGGTCTCTAAAGGACTATGAGGAAACAAGAACAGGCAGTGAGATCAGAGGTGATTTTCAGTTCCTGTCTTGCTTAGATTCAATTCATATTCTCACCCTGATGCAGGAGCCGCAGTGCACATTCCCATGGAATTTAGCAAATGTAACATAAATTTGGCTTATTTTGTATCCAAACTTCAAGGCCATGCACAAATTAGAACATTAACTTCTGTTCTTCTCTGTGGTATTGTTTAGCCTCAAACTCAGCTAAGTGGATTACAGGAAGTTATTTGTGACAATTCAATTTAAGGGAGAAATTAAAAACAAACAGAGACTTGGGCTTCATACCAGCTGCAGGTATGTATTTAAGCTACTGCAGAAAATATGTTTTTAACAGGTTTAAATCTTAGTCAGTTATCAGTCCTCTGAGAGATGCTGCTGTCTAATGGTTTAGGCTAAGAACATCCAGCATGTTTAATGGCTGCCAAGACTGGTTCTGAAGGATATTTTCACTAAATAGTGCTCCTGCTGAGGAAAGAAGACTTTATGCTCATTTAGATTACAGACTAGCAGCTGGGAAATATTCCTGGGTTAAAAATGTGCATTTTAAATAACAGCTCTGTTGATTATGTGTATATGGTTTGTACCATTTCAGATATTTATATGCAATGTTTTCAATTTGTTGTCACTTTATAGGATTTGTTTCTCTTGTTCTAATAAAAGAAGAAAGCCTGGATGAGTCTTCAGCTTGGAAAGGGTACAGACTGAAAGCTGTACTTTACAAATAGTCATGGTTTCTGTAGGCAAATTTTCCCCAGAACAAGAGAATCTCTCCCAATCCAAATCTACTGATGTGCGGAAATCTTTGCAGAACTGGACTCGGTTCAGATCAGAGGAGAAAGCCCCTCAGTTGCAAGGACATCTCAATTGGAAATGGTAGTGCCTTTTTTCATCATATTCTTTTTCAGTTTCATGCTCTGCCAGCTGCCAGACATGAGAGTCTTCCTCCGTTTTATCTAATGCCACTTAAAATTTCATAGAAAAGAGCAAGCAAAATTGCTTGCTGCACTGCTCTGAGACCAGTGGGAGATGTAAATTGGTGTGCTGCTGAAAAGCTGTCCCTGTGCCACTGAGGCATCCACACACCTGGACCAACATCCTAAAAAAAAGCTGTAGTACCCAAAGGAAAGTTCAAACAAACCCAAAATGAACAGCATCAAGCACAGAAGAGAAAATCTGTACTAGCACCAGGGAATAACCAGGAGCCTGGCCTAGCATGAGATTCAGCAGCTAAATATGTGACACAAACACATGTGACTAAGCCTCCTTTCAACTGGAATTCTAAATAGCACTGAAGCAATTGAAACACCATCTATTACACCATCATTTCCAAACCCAAGAACCATCCCTGTGTTCACACAATCTCTTCTGTAGGTTAATCCGACGTTATCTTGTAACAGTCAAATACCTTCTCCCAGCATCCCTGTTCAAAGGCTGCTCTGGCACTTTATTTCTGGAAGTTAAATATCTTCTTTCCAAGCCAAATTCTTTCAGGGTCAGTGTACAGCTGCCTAATCTTGTAGCATCTTTTATCTAAATGGAAATAATTCCTCTCTCTTCCTGTATTTATTGTGCAAATGTTATCCAACCTTCTCTCAGTCTTCTATTAACACAGCTACACAAGAGAGGCTATTTGATCTACCCTTCAGAAAGAGAGGAACTCAACTTGTGAGTAGCCCTTTTCCTATTTGTCTGTTTAAAATAATCTTTTCTGAAAGGCAGCTGATGACAAGTGCACACTGACAGCTCAATGAGGCTGTAGTGGTGATTTAGCCAGTGCCATGACACCATGGAAAGCTTCTCACGTGACCCTTCCCAGATCCACTATCACAACTTTCCTGGCTGTGGCACTTAGCCTAAGCAGCAGCGTACGGTTTTGCAGTGTAATCAGATCCTCCTCCTCTTCAGCATCTCTTGAAAATAGCTCAGCACAAGACAACACACCTTCTTATTTGATCCCAGGTGAATTATGCCACACTTTTTTCCCATTACATATTTTTCCCCCATTTCATACTTTTACTAACCCCAGGAGTACGTAGTTCTTCCTGTAATAGAATCCAGTCATCCATTATAAATACAGGCATTGTCTTGCACCATAGACATGAAGGGAGTGGGCTAATTTGTGATTTGAGATACCTCTGTGGGCTGGTAACACCCCTAACAATTGTTCTTTTTATCCTGTCCTATTTGCCCGAGTCCTTAAGTTGTTTGTAATTCTTGAAGTACATCCCAACTTTGCAAACAAATTCTTGTGAGTCACTGTACTAAACTCTTATGTAGAGATGAGGCCAACCAATCTGTGTTTTATTCACAGCACTTGCCATCTGTATGTATTTGTATGTAACAGCCTTTGTATCATTTCTGTGATCACGTATCATTTTCAGTGAGCATGATGGGTTTTGCTATCATCCAGCTTTACCCCTGCTCATTGATAAAAGGTAATAAAGGAGATGAAAATGTGTGCTTGAAAGACAAAAGGAAGTGTCTTGTGTCATGATGGATACCAAAACACAGGCTGGACATACAAAATACGAGACCTAAAATGTGTAATCTGTTGGGTGTTTCTGCTTGCTATCCTTCCCCATGTCCCAGTAAGAGGTGGTCACAGAGAGCCCAGATCTGCCTCTGCTCCCGTGAGCTGCGCCTTTTGTTTGTACGATTTCCAACAGGTCCCCAAGTGCTCAAGAGTTAAATGAGATTCCCTGTATATGAGAAGTGGGTAGAAGCCTGTCTCACCTTCTCTTGGCTGTGAGGAGGAACACCAGCCAGGGCCTGGGCTGGCCGGTGCCTTCCCATTGCTTGGCAGGCAGGATCGCAGATGGTCCGGAAATCAAACCTCCTTCCAGGCCGGCGCTTCTCCCTGCCACGGTCATTAATGAAGGTGCTTATGCTGCTTTCCTCAGAAAGGTCAAACATATGCTGGCTAGCAGCTCTCACCAATCCATTTTTCCCCAGCAATGTGGAGTTGCCATTTGTGGGCTTTCCTAGTCTGCGGGCTCACTGCAGAATTTGCTTTCCACAGAAGACGGCTGCAGCCCCATGTTCATGCTGCTTTAATAATTTCCTCCTTGGGGTGAGGGCTTGTTTGTTTGTTTGTTTGTTTGTTTGTTTAATCATCTCCTGCTCTGTTGTGCTGAGCTTTTTCTCAGTGCCTCACACTCCCCCACTCTGTTGCAGTGCCTGCTGTTATTCTTGGCACACGAATCAATGCTAACTGGTATATAATCAGCCTGTGTTTCACCGACCAACATTTGTTCCACTGTCAGCTTTCATTTCAGCTTCTGCTCTCATGCCAGTTACTGTTCTGCTCTCTGGTGTGGAGCTCTGATTGCTCTGTAGGGTGCTCTACACCACTCTTTGGGCCTCTTCTCATCAAGTTCTTGTCTGTATCAGGGAAGCTTTTTGCCCAGTATCCCACCCTCACTTCTTCCTAGTCCGTATACTTAGTCCACTTCTAACTCTACCTGCATGTCCCATCCTCTTGTATTTGCAAGTTCATGGGATTGCAATTCTGCACAGAATATTTCTTAATTTTAAGCCTAATATGGTAAAATATTAAAGAAATTACTCTTGAGAGGCACACATAGATTCTAAGATGACTCTTTGGGTGTCATGGTATAGAGCTACCTTACTGCATTCTGTCTGTGATGATGAAAATGCTAAAAACCTATTTTACTTTATCCCCATTTTTCCAAATTTGTGTTTTATTGATCACTGGATGCATGTGTTCTGCTGAATCAATAGAAATGTAGCTACTTAGGCATTTATCTATATATTGCCCGTGCTGTGTGGGACTAGATTGTGTAAAGCAGACTTTGATTTTTGTGAATAAGAGGCTGTAATTAAAATAAAGGAAATTGGTGTACACAGGAAAAGGGCCACGGTGTTTGGGCTGGTGGGGAAGGGCACAGTGACCAGGACATTAGATCTGTGGTTGATGAAGCAGGAAAAATAGAATAATGAAGACAGAACAGCTGGGCTCATGCATCACTCCAGGAGTCTTTCTTCTCTAGCATCACACAGCAGATAAGTTCCAGGCAAACTGGAAGGAGGACACATTCATTCATTATCCAGAATGTGAGAAAAGTCTGCTGGAAAGAGCTGAGCAGCCTGGAAGGACACTCACACTAGAGAGCCAGAATATAAAGAGAAGCTGAATATTTATACATTTTAAAAGTTTCCTCAATTTAAGAAGCAATGAGGCAAAACACCAATAATCAAATAAAACAAATCACAGTTCTTTGCTTTTATGAATAAGGAAGAAATAGAAGAGTGACCAGGGGATAAAATATTTTGATAAGGATGCAGCTGTTCATTTTAAAATAATTAAAGATGACAGCCTGGATCCCAAGATAAGGAATATGATGATACAAAAAGGAATCATCAGCTCAGTAAGAGCCTGGCAGCTCTTTTGTGTGGCCTGATGTGTTTTCAAAACTAGACAATACTGTCTGTTGGGCAAATATCAGCAGAGAGTAAACAAAGCTGTATTTTTTTTCAACAGATGAAGTAGATATTACCTCAAAGGGTGAGTTAATATTCCTCAGTAGACCAAATCCTGCCCCCAAATCAAACTCAATGCTATCTTTAAGATGTTATAATTTTCTTTTAGCTGAACATGTTTGCTAACGTTACTGCATTAACATGAGTGTATGGGCACAGAGTGATCTGTGGAACTCCTTAAAGAAAAAAAGGGTGTCCTCTGGGGTTCAGGCAGCTCCACCTCCAACTGGCCTGAATGAAGCCAGGCAGTTGATGTAGGTGATGGCAATCAGTGGCTGGATGGGGAGAGGCTGGTTTGAAGGGCAAGAGCTTCTCCTCTGTGGAGAGGTTGAAAGGAGCATCATGAAAATGTAAGGAAAAAAATCCACCTGGTAAAACAAATCCTGAAAGCTTTAGCTGTGGAGTGGGGCTTGCAGCAGAGAGTGATGGTGGCTCTTATCAGTGCTGGCGGGGGCAGGAGGTGTGAGCAGCCTTGCAGGCAGACTAACCAGGCCAGTGCATCCATATGTATCCAACAGCTCTGGCCTCGCTCCTGGAAAAAGGTAAGACCCAAATGTGCATCTCTTGTTCACTTGTATCTTTCTCCAGTTCAGGGTCAAAGCTGTGGAGCATCCTGGCCTGATCCAGGGGTGCCAGGGCTGCTGAGAGGTTGCAACTGGTGCCTGGGGTAGATGCAGCTGTGAAGGACTGAGGGTGATGCTGGGGAGTGAGTAGCTGAGGCTAGAAAGGAATCAGAGGGCTGTGCTGGAAGCAAGTCTAAGGTAGAAGATCAATTTTCTTTTTAGATTCTCACAAGTGCTGTTTGGAGACCTAGAGAAAAAGGCTAAACTGCCTTGGGACTAAAGGATGAGTTTCCTATCTGAGGGAAATAGCAAGGCAAGGATAAAGCCCTTGTTATGAGAATAGCCAAATATATTCCTTTGATCTAGCTGTGTTTAAACCTCATTCATATGTTTATTAGCTTCCTCTTATCTGAGCCATATGCCTTCCTGCAGCTGCATTTCCCTTATCGCACAGCAGTGGAAAAGACTCAAAATGCCTAAAAAGCATGTCTTTCTTTCAAATGCTTCATAAAATCCCAGCTGTCACTCATATCAATGTCATAAATGATCCCTCATCAATGTCTGTAACTGCCTCAAGTCCTCCTTGCTTTTCCCTTGACTGCCCATTTCTTTCTTCTCCCAGACTTCCTTTCACCCCTGTCACCCATCTTCTCTGACCACCTCCTGCTGAACCATCCCCTTCTGAGGATTCCTTGGTCTCCTCTTTTTTCTGTCCCTGCACAATTCACCAAAAAAATCCAAAACAAAACAAAACCCAAATAAACCAACTAAACAAAAAAACCAAACCAAAACAAAACAGAAAACCAAACCCAAACAAACAAAAAAACCTATTATAAAAAACCCTGTTTAAAACCTGTTGAGGTGCAAAAGCCTCCACGGTGAGTCTCTGGTACCTTTACAAATCCAGCTGCTCCAGACACTTCCCAGGAGAAGAAATCTCCCCATTGTGATGCCAAATGAATACAAAAGAGCTGACTGCCATGGGGTGTCAGGCATTAGGGTTACATGCTCATGAAGTTCCAAAAAATGAAGCAACCTTTAGCAAAAATGTAGGCTGTGAGACACTGGAAGTCTGGTATGTCTCTGCTATGCTTATCTGAGAGAGATTTTTGCATGGGACATTCCCCCATGGGAAGGTGGAAATATATATTGGTGCCCTAAAGCACACCTGTAATGATATGACCTCTGTCCAATCTCCTCCTAATGCCAGCACTTGGCTGTGTTTAGACTGAGTGAAATTACACACAGAAAATGTCTTTCCCACATGAAACAACTAAGGTGCATTTCCTGCTTGGTGCTAACCTGTAGAAGTGGGACATGAGCACAATACTTGTGCTGAGCCTGTGAGAGGAAGATGATCACCTAGGGCTGAGGCACAGCAGTGTACAAAGGAGCTGGACAGCCAGGTTAAGTCTGAGCTGGTATGAAAACCTCACCCACACTGTGGCTTGTGGAGCATATGGACATGTTCAGAGGCTCTGCTTGACCCCACAGCCAGGCAGGAGGCAGGACTATAGCTGTGGAGGGGACACAGCACCTGAACACCCCAGTAAGCATGAGCTGAGGACAGGAGCCTTCTCTTCTTTCCTGCATAAATTGCTTGTCTCTTGGCCCAAGGCGCTTGTCACTGCATTCTGACCGAGGATGTCCTCTCAAGGCAAAGCACCAAGCCCAGGCTCTGGTGCTGCTCCTGGAGGACTAACACAGTGCACAATGAAAAAGCCCACACAGAACAGGGGTTTGAGCCTTTTTGAAGGCACATGGAAGCAGTGTTTGGCACCTGCAGTTGCAATTACAGGCCTCCATGTGTCTGTAGCCCTTCTCCTTGGTTTGTTTTCCTTAAGGGAGGTTCATGCTCTGCCTGCATCTCACACGGCCCCAGCCAAGGGAGCTGTGGCTTATAGGCAGCTGTGATGTTGGTAGGGCTCTTCCCTGCCCACAAGGCTAGGGTGTCCCATGTGGCATCCCACACCAGGCAACATGGCAAAGGAGTCAGAAGGTTTTTGTTTTATTTTGTTTTGGGTTTTTTTGGTTTTTTTTTTTTTTTTTTTATTGTTGTGCCAAACTTCACTGATGGAATTGCCTGAGACGTGCAGAATTACAGCTTTTGTGCTTGATTTGTCAAACTCCCCTTCCTAAGACTAGATTGGGAAAAATCACACTGCTGCAGCCTGCCAGAGCTCTTGCTTCTGCATTTATCCTTAGCTGGCTATCAGCTACAAACACATCTATTTTGTCAGGATTTTTTCCACTAAAGGATTTTTTTTCTCATTAACTTTCTTCATGGGGTAATTAGCAAAGTCATGCACTGGCTCAAGAGAGACTGCACCCCCAGGATTTTTCTGTATTGCTGAAGTTTCATTTCTGCTCTGCTAACTAGGGAAAATACTTGACAGGGAATAAAGGAGGAAGAGGACAAGGGCATACATACAAGACAGACTGACACAAGGTTCCATGTACTTCTTTACTCAGGCAGCTCCAGAAACTGCCCAGCTTTGCCAAGTCATTCAACCTTCCCTGAGCAGTGTATTAATGAAGGAAAACAAGTGGGACAGGGTAAAGGCAGAACACCAGGGTGTGGCTGGAACACAAACATCATTCTCATGGCCATGTTGAGCCAAGGGCTGCTACAAAGAACAGTGTGGCAGAGACTATGAACAGGCTTAGACCAGTGTTCTGCCTCAACAGAGCTACTTCTAAACACTTTTTCTTGCTAAATCTTCATTAAAGCAAATAGCAAAGTTGGGCTCATATTAGGAAGATTGCTTAGGACCCTTGATGTTAAGGTGGAGTTTGGTCCATCTTCCAAACCCATCCAGCCTGACATTTGAGCTCACCCTATTGTCCCCTCTGACAAGGAAAGGAAGCCATTTGCACAGAGCAAGGTTGCAACAGCAGGTTTATTGTCCTGCTCTTGGCTGTATTGGGATGTTACTGCATGGATGTTTGACAAGTAATCCACAGAACCCAAATCACATGAACTGTTTCACCTAGCAATCCCTTTTAACACCTTCCCTTTCCCAAATAACCAACCTGCCTCTTTAATTTTCACCTACAGGACTCAGTTTTGTTGATTTGACCTCAGTGATACCCAACAAATCAGCACCTCCCTATCTTTTGGGGCATCACCCAAAGGGATTTTCCAACGCTCCCGTTTCACTTACTGAAATGCCTAGTAGTTTTTTCCAGTTCTTGTTGGATTACTGAGTCCCAGGTGTGGCTGGCCAGCTGCTTTCTGCTCTCCTGTGCAATGTTTGATGCTTTCTGACTGTTCTTCTGTTAGTTCAGCCTAAGGGCTGGTCACCAGTGCACAAACCCTAAAAGATAATACTTCCTTCTAAAGACTGTGGAGTATAAACACTTCATGGCTGTATTTAAGTTTGTTGCTTTCAAGAAATGGTGGTTTCAACTCTCTATTCTTCTAAAACACTAAGGTTGGGTGAAAGAAAAAAAAGGCAAATACTAAATCCTGTGAACTCTGTGTGTAGAATGCCAGTGTCTCCCAAGCTGTTCACCTGGCATTAACAGTACACCCAGATTCAAGGACTCACAAATTTGCAAATTGTTTTAGTTAAAAAATACTGCCTTCAAACTGAGACCAGACTTCATAATAAATATCTGGTGTTCACTGGAAGAAGTAATGCTTTTTCAGACACTGTCAGCTCTAAGCTTTCATCAACTCAGCAGCTGGGCAATTTTTTATTTCTCTATGGCCTCACTTGCTCTCTGTGCCCTGTGTTTGCTGTGGGACTAATTGTACATCATATGACAGAGAGATGGCCAGAGATGCAGAAGAATCCATTGCTTTGATTTTTGGTCTTGAAGACAGCAAAAGAGAAGCCACTCTCTTTGGATTTTCTGCCCATGTCTGTAGCAACCTGGAATGCTGATTTACTTTCTAATGTGTTTGGGAACAAGCACTGCACAAAGATTTGGCAGAGCTGGGTGAAGTCCTATGGGAGCAGTTGGTGCAGCAGGAGTCTTTGAAAGCTGAGTTTACAAGCTGAGGGAAGCAGGAGAGGAGAAGAACGACACAGGATGGGACACCAAGGGAAGAAAGACTAGAAATAGGGACTATGCCAAAAGGAGCCACAAGGAAGTAAGACACAGAGAGAAGGGGCAATTTGAGCTTCTGTAGATCACATGGACAGAAAGACTTTAATTCTCTACAATTCACTGTTGCCAGTGACAGCTTCTGGAAGAAAAGTGCATGAACCTGGTTGGCTTTCTTCATAGGAAGATACAGTTTTGAGAGTCAAACCTTGCAAAACCTATGTTCTAAGCCTCTATGAGAGGGAGCTGTCTGGCAATTAAATGACAACATTAGGCAACAAACTGCCTTTAGGCACTCAGCTTCCACCTGCCTAGACACTGTGACAGCTTTTGGGAAGAGACAAAGAGTGGCCTCATTTTAGAATTACTGTGTATAACCACCTAGTAATTGTGGTGTATTTGCTTCTGCAAGCCACAAACAGACCTATAAATAAAAAGTCTTGCCTGAGTACATGGACCATGAATAGTGAACATCCACCACCCACACTTCCCTGTGTGACACAGCTTGCTTGAGTCTCCTTCTCCCATGGCATGAGCTGCACTCAACTGTTCTTGCAGAAGCTGAAACGCTTCATTTTGCTGTGTGGACACATCCTGTAATTTATTCCCCCTATTTTCTGATGTAAGACTTACAAAGGCACTCAACACTCAAACACACCACTACTAAATAGCTAGGAACTGAGCTTCAAAGCTAAAGGTGGTGCCTAGGTGAGGTGGCACTGGGCTGTGAGAGGGCTGGTGCTCCCTTGCACAATGCAAATACTTCAGTCCTTTGTGGCTCTCACTGCTAGTTTACCTACAATACCTGAACTAGTCTAAGTGTCACTATGCCTACAGCACATCTGCTGTGATAGAACTCTGTCATTATCATGTGTTACAAGTTTGTATAATTTGAGTGCTCTATAAGGAGAAATCTGACCTGTCTGATGCTGACCATGCCATGAATGGATGCTCTGACATTTCAATTTCTCTTTATCCTCCACCTAGAATGGAAGAGAAAGCAGAAGTCCCTCAACACCAGATTTCTGTGGCAGTAAATGTACACTTATTTTTATGTACTCAGACATTAGTGTGTGCAGAAAAACACAAAAGAAGCAACAGTTTTCTTTTCATGAAAAAAACCCAGAAATAGTGTGGTCAGACAAGACAATAAAGATGAGATTAAACACTGTATCAAGCAAGCTCCTACTTTGTTCAGTGTACAAATGGGTCCCACAGGAAAAAGCAAAACAAAAAGCAAATGGAAACCTGTAATTCAATACACTGTTTGAAAAAATGACCTCAGCTGTAATGTTTCCTAGCATCCAGGTAGTTCAACCAATATTACAAGACCATTAATGTCATAGGCTGTGTTTTATTTGACTCATAATCCAAGAAAAGGGAACGAGAAAAGAGATTTGTCGCAGATGTGTTCAGTGGAAATTCTCTACCAAGGTAAACGGCTGATGAAGATAGTCAGACTTAAATTTATAGCACTCCCCCTGGAACTGGATAATGCCTGCACTGCCAATGCCCTGCAGTATGTTGCACATTTGGGATGACAGGTAGAAGAAAGTTTGTATGTAAAAGTGATGCAGCTGAAGCAACAGCTAAACAGCATTCTGGAAACTGCTTTCAGTGTGGGAAATTATAGGATTTGAGTGACAGGACTGGGTCGGCAGAAGGGCTAGGGGAAGAGACATGAAGTTCCATGTGGTTTGTCTGTTCATCCCTTGCCTCCTCTGTACAGTCAGCATCACACAAGGCAGTCTCTCATACAACAGATTATTCTCTGCTGCCTACCCTCTGGGTGGGATTGCTAATGGAATAGGGTTCTTCCTCCTGGTTTGGTGACTAAGCAGAAAAGGAAAAGAAAAAAGTACTTTGAAGTACTTTAATCTGAAAGGAAAAGTTCAGCTTTGTGGGTTCTTGACAAGACCGTTTGGTATGAAAAGTGATTCTGTTGAGAGGGGAAACTTTTAATTACCCCTTTCTTCATTAAATGTTAACAACAGATTAGTACAATTATAAATTTGATCTTTTAAAATTAATCAAAGGAATTTAAAAATATATACAATTCAAAGAAACTGTTTCTGATTAAAAAAAAAATTCTTAATCCCATTTTTTTCAGTGCATTCAAGTGACTTAATTTGACAAAAAATCATTGATGAAGCTCTCCTGAGGCATTTTTGAACACTGGAAGGGCTATGTGAGGTATCAAATAGCAGTGGCCAGCTTCATTCTTATTGTATTGGTCCACCTGACTAAAAAAATGAGTGCCTCTTCTCTGGATACAAATACTTATTTTTCCTCCTTTGCAGAAAAATCAAGGAAGCACTTTAACTGAGCATGGGCACACTCTTGAGGGAGGGTGTTGTCACCAGTCTCATGTCTTCTTCCAGCTTTCCATTGCACCAGTGTTAGCAGATATCAGCCAAGTCTTACCTGACCTCTTTGAACACTTTGCTGTTCCCTGCTCTTGTCCTGAACAGGTGACACCTGCAGAGGGTAGGGGTTTGGTTCTGCATCTTACCCAAGTGCTTTCACCCTCCAGCAGGTCCTCAGTACCAGTCTGGGACCAGGGCCTTCAGATCATGACTTCTCTCAATTAGTTGAGCATACATGATGCCAAAACTTGCTTTCCAGGTAGATGGTTTTACTTGCTTATGAAAAAAATAGTGATGCTGTCTTCATTACTTTGGAGAGATGGTGTGTATCACCTTCACTTAGACCAAGTGTTGTACACATTTACTTATGTAAATGGGTTTTTATCTTCAAGTAATTGATAGGCTGAAGTTTTCAGATACTCTTATCTTATTGATCTTCACCAGACACATAAGTTACTTTTTAGTTTGAGTATAAGAAGGATGATTCCTGTCAAAATATTGCTGGACTGCTCACTGACTGCCCAGGCCAGCACTGTCCTGGTTTCACTTTCAGAGGCACTCTGTCCTTCCCATGGTTGGATCATGTACCTCAGTGCTCTTTTTCAATTTTAGCATGGATTTTGCATTCTGTTTGACCTGCCAGCAGGTATTTCCATCCTTTAGTAGCAGCTAAGACACTCTTCTTCTCAGGCTCACACACAAGCCCCAGTTCCCACACCTGTTTCTCATAGGCAGACTGAGAAGCCACCTTAATTTTCTTTTCCTACAAGAACATGGCTCGAAGTCTATGGGATATGGAAGTAATTTGGAGACCGGTGGAAGTCATATATTATCTCTACTTGTTTTCTGTGTTGCTTAATATTCATATATGATTTGCATCTACCTAATAAGCATGAAGAAGTTCTGCTGGGGAAAAAAAGGAGATCAAAACATGCAGCTGATGTAAAAGTCTGAAAATAGTCTGAAAATAGGTTCATGTATTTTTGGTGTATCAAAGTGGCATGTGAAAATGGGATTTATAAATCCCATTAGCTCTTGAGACATAGACCTTCTGGGATTGCACTTTCCATTGCAAATTTCATTTATTATGTATACATATTACAAAAATATATTTTCAAATGCCTGAAGTGAGAGAGCAGCCTTGGGTTCAGAAGTTGCAGACTGCTTGTAGTCTTTCAGAAGTCTAAATTATCTACTGAGTGTCTAATGAAGATTTGGAATAACAAACTGACAAACAATTTGATCTATGTAATATGGGGAAACTCTTTCATAAACCCCTTTTCCACTGATACAAAAAAAAGAAAAAAGTCATAACACGCTGGGGTATCATTTTCAGTTTGCCAAAAATCGGGATCTATTCATGTCTTGGGATTTCTTTTTTTTTTTTCTTTTTCTTTTTTTCCTTTAATTGACACTCTCAAAATTAAAAGGAAAAACTAGCAGCTGGTGAATGGCAGAAGAGATCAGCCCTTTGCACAGGTGTGATATTATCTGCTGTAATTACTGACAAACAGAAGGGGGAGGGATGGAGTGCCCCTGGTTCAGTGATGGGACTTCCTGCAGGGTGTCTGTGCCCAAATCAAGGAAAGGACAGAGACAAGCAGCTCCTTTATGTGCAGAAAGGACTTGCATTGTCACAGGGAATTTCAGGTCATGTACCATAGGGCTGTCCCTGCTTATGGCAAACACCTGTCAAATCTCTAAATATTACTTTTCCAAACAAGATGTTGCCACTGGCTCAGGATTATTCTGTGTCTGCTAGACAGAATTATCTCTAAGAACACGTTTCTACTTTAAAAATTAATTTCTACAGGTGCCTATGAGCAAAGCATGATCACACTACAGTTTCATGGAGGAGAGGAATGTTGTTCTGGAAAAAAAAAAACAAAACAAGAAGAGCTGAGAGGCAACACTCAAAAGGCAAATGTGTTACAGGAAACTGAGTGAGGGAGGATTATGTCACAAAACCCCCCATATTAATAAGTATTTTAAAAATAATTGTTTTGATATTTAAATATTGTGTTTAAATAAAATATAAAATGTTAAATAGAAAATGTTTTAGAATGGTTATGCCTACAAGTACTTTCTGATATCCCTATTAACACACATATATTACATATATGTATAAATATATATATGTAATTTTTATTTTTTACTTTCTATTTTTACTATATTTTACTTATTTAGAATCTAGAGACATTTGCATAATAGAAGAATGAACAGAGTATTTAGGCAAGATATTAAAGTGACTGGTACTGTAATGGACCTGTTTCATATTCTGTGAATAATATTTAATTTTTTATAAAACAAGAACAACAGTCCATGATCAATGAATATCAAAGACAAAGAGAGGGATTGAAATCTGATTAATTAATGAATTTGTATTTTGTCTCCTGAGGGAAGGGGAATCACATAGTACACTGCTCTGATGTGCATTATAGCACTCTTCAAATACCAGTTTGTGACAGTAAAGAAACTACCTGCTTCTCAACCAAAGGATGTATAAGCAGAGAAATATCACATGAGCAGAAAGGATATGCTCTTTCTGTACCGGTTAACAATACCACCACTGCAGGAATAAAACAGTCCGCTCTAGAGCTAATACTCCTTTGTACTGTGCTTTGCTCAAGAGTTCAAGAAAAAAATTTAAATGGCAGGAAAATTATACAAAATTTAATCTATTTGTTTATTGCAGTTAAAGATTAAGAGGTAACTTGATCACAGGTGTGTGAATAAGAAAGGGATTTGAATATTTAGGGAGAAAAGCTCACACAAAAATGAAATCTTTGGTGTTAAATGTGATAAACAACCATACCTCCATTTCCTGACAAACTGGAAGTCAGAGAACTTTTGCAACTTAGCCTATAATCTACTAATATAGATGTGAAGCAATTCTGAAATCATCTTCTTATCTCATGATTGTTCAAATAAACTGTTAAACTAATGGCATCAGGTATAATGTAAACAGGAGAATCCAAGTATAAAAATAATTTGTCTCCACCTTAAAGCAGAGTCTCCAAAGACCATCCTTTAATTCTCTGTCTTGTTCCACCATAAATCAGGTTTATTTCTGGACTAAACTAAGCTGTCATTCTTCTGCCTGAAATGTTTCCCTATACCTTCAAAACTGCATTTCAGGGATTCATGAGAAGCATTGGAGGCCAGGAGAAATCTTAGTATGGACAGGCACAAGAAAATTTGTAAGCTTCATCAAGTAGCCTTTTCAGAAATCTGTTTGGGTCATAAAGAGTGTTTGTTGACAGTCTCTTTTGGAGCCGTGTACTCAAACAACCAACATACAGAGAAAATCTGGGTTTGTTTATTCTCCTGCAGTCTGATAGCTGAGGAGAAGTCTCCAGAGACATGCTGGTAGATTCTGTAACAACTGGATAAAGAAGAAAAGCAAGTGTGTTCCCTAACTGGTGTCTCATTTGTATGGAAATGGGATTGCTTATATACATTTAACTCTCCCTGGCACCACCATCTTTCCAATGATCAATCCATCACTGTCTTTTCTCTCTTCTTGGCACAAGAACAAGCAACTTTAAAACCTATACCTGTTAATATAGCTCTACAAAATTGTTCCCCAAATGTACTAGTAGAGATCCTAAAAATAACGTCTTCATCTTAGTCAGATGGATGGGAAATAAATCCAAGCAACTCAAAAACTTACTGTAGGTTGTTTTCATTAAATGTAAATTGCACATCTCTGATGAGCAGTCTGGCAGAAAGGTTTTTTCTATCATATACAAGCTACAGCCTCACAGAATGTATAATTGAAGGTGTTTTATGCCCAAAGTTATCCTCTATATAGGCCTGCAGCGGTCAGTTTGTGATTATTTGTGGCCAGGATGATTTCTCTACAGATTTTCTAAAAGTACAGATTATCAGCCTAGTCTCTTGTGAAAGTGCTACCTATGTATGACACATTTTCAGTCAGATATGTATGATCTGAGGCTAATTAAACATTTGCTATCTGTACTTCTGTTAAAAGTAATTCCCTGATGTTTCTTGCTGCCTTTCACTTGCAACCATGTGAACTCAAAAGGAATTGCTTTTTCTCTCTCTTTGTTATCATACAATTTATATTCAAATCTTGCAGAATGATTATCTGCAGAATTGACATGATTGCCCTGAAAATTGCACCTAACTCATGAAAGCTGCAATTGATTTTAAAATGGTGACTATTCTCACTCACTGTGATTTCTGATCAGGTTTGAATACACCGAATTTTGTCTAAATTTGCTGGGCATCTCTGTAAAAGTGTTTCACTATTGGGAAGCTACAGTTATTATTTGCAAATTTTAATGGGCCTATGACCTTCCATGTTATCACTTTGGATCTCCTATGGAAATTAATGGGAATTGCTTTGAGAGAATAAGAAGCTTCCTAATAGTTTCTTCAAAGACTTTCATGCAGCTTGTGAAGATGCCTCTGAGTTGTATTAACACCCACAGTGCACAAATAAATACTGTTCAGATAGTGTTTCTGCACAAATTGGCTCTAATCTCCACCAGAGGCAGTCATTGCCTACTATATTTCACATCGTCAGCCTCCTTTGTCCTACTCTTGCCTCTAGCATAAGCAGCTATATACACCTGTGAGAGAGCAAAATGTATTAATCTAAGCCCACCTGAATCCTGAGTCTTGAAGTTTTGCAGAAGAGCTCAAGCCAACACAAACCAGTTCAAAATAACTGTGATGTCTTGTAGAGAAACCTAACCAGCAGAGTGAATGCTGCCTGCCAGGAAACCCTGTGAAATCTTCTTATTTTCTATCTTGTGCTTCAGGACCCTGAACTGCGGGTGAGGAAGCAATTAAAAACCTAGTGACTGACCTCACTACTCAGCACAGACTTGACCAAAACCGCCTGCAAGCTGAGCTTCCCTATCAGTGCATGGCAAAATGACACCTCAGTGCTTTAGCTTTGCCTCAGGCCTAGGGTTTCTCTGGTAAATGTTAAGCTGCAGTTGTTGCCTGAGCTGAAAATGCAGTGAGTGCTGTTCTGCTTTGGCTGGCATCTCTACTGCAGTGAGTTGCAGTGATATTTCACAGTGCAAATATGCAGTGTTATGTTGGTCGTTGCCTTCTTGCTGGTTCTATGTTTTCTGGGGTATTCTGGGCTTTTTTTGGCCAGCACCTCCATGTAAGTCAAAATAGCTTTTCTCACAGTCCTTTCAGAGCTTGCCATGGCTTCACTGCAGTAGCCATCCACGTGAATACTCTCTTTGCAGTGACTATGCTCCTTTGCTTGCCAGTCCTAAACAGCTACGAACTGTTAGCTATGGGCACTCTGTATTTGGTACAATCAAATCCCAGGTGTGCTTGTAATGGAACAGATGCATCTGGAAAATTCTCTCTCCTTTAGTGATAATTAGAGTTGCAGTGTCCAGTAGAGCCCAAATACTATCTTACTTTCTCTTGCAATGTAGGTAATATGGTAGGTCACCCTCCACAAATGTGGGGTAGTCCAGACAGGCTGGTGATACCTGGACATTCAGAGAAGTAAAACTTACTGCAGTGAGAACTTTGGTTATACTGCAGATCTTTTCTCTTAAGGTCATCAAACATACAGTGAATGGACAACCAAGGTACTGCATGGACTTGAAATAAAAAAAAACCCAACTTATATAATACCTTAATTAGCAGGAACACTAATTGTTAGCAACAGAAAGGAACTGATTGCCTGGTGAATTCACATATTCCAAAACAAAAAAAATACTGTCAGTTAGCCGAATGTGTGTAAAGATTTCTGTTAATATTATACATAAAATATTCTTCAAAAATCATGTAGCTATAGGAGAAGCAACCCCTTTTTTAAAGTGTTTATTGAATTAAAGTGTTTGCATTTGAAACTGACTTTAAAATTGTAATATGATTTCTAGCTTTTGTGAACAGACTGAAGTGAAAGCAGATTTCTGCACTTCCCATGAATGAATATTACTTATAAGTATTTCACAAGTGGTAGGCTGCAATGTGCGTGGGTTTTAGAGCTTCATCCCTTTGCTAAACCATTCTTCAGCAGCATAGCCTTTGGACAGTTAAGTTAGTTTCATCAGCAGTAAACTAGTTAAATGAGTCTTGCCTGAAACTGTTCAATGATTTGAAACAGAGGATTGCTATGCTAAAACAAAAATGTTCCATAAATCTATTGTGATTATTACAAAAATAACATTGTCAGTATCATAATCTTAGACTCAATATCTTTGTCTTTACATTTTTTTTTTGTTTGTTTAAATGAACATCGTTTTCTGAAATAAAGCAGAATGAAAATTCTCACATTAGATAGTTAGGTCCAAAGAGATAAGTAAGGAACTGTGACTCCATTTGCATAACCAGATTTTTAGACAGCTTTCATATCTTCCTCTCTTTGCTTGTCTTTAAAATAAAATCATTGCCTCCCATTGTCTTAAAAGACCTGTTGGTCTTGGAAATGTGAAGGATTGCATTCAGGATAGCTGGAGAATGTGCAGTCTCAAAAAGACTTACGTGAGAGCAGTACTAGAAATAGAGGCATAATCTTTCTTTGGTATTCAGGTTAATGCTGGCCAAAAAGCTTCAAATGCAGTTTATTTTTATCCAGATGCCAGTGTGACTTACAGTTCATACAAACATACCTCATCCAATGAAGACAGTGGAGATTGGCATGGAGCTTTGTATGGATCTAGGGATCATGGAATAAAAGTTCCTGTCTGACATGAGTTTGCCAGGTGAGCACTGAAGATTTTCTAGACTGAAAATCTGTATGTAATCTGTTGTTGCACAGTCTTTCTATTTCCACCCAAAGTACCATTTAAATGAAAGCTATATTAAAGCATCCACAGGCAACACAATATTGCAATTTCATGGTCTGTCACAATGTCAAGGCTTCCCATATGATGGTGTTTGGTTTGCAAAAATAATACTATCTCAATGCATTTTTTTAGCAGCACAGAGACTATTGATGCTGCAAAACCATCTTCAGAATGGTTTTCATTCTACTACTGGTTCCAGGCTAGATTAGACTTTGGAGTGTTTTGGGGCAAAGCAAAATGGTGAGAAACTATGGCAGCTCCTCCATACTGCACACACCAGTGCCTCCAAAGTGGAAATTAATATTTCTGTGGCATTAGAGAGCTCTAAACCATTAAGCTCTATGGGTTTTGTGTTCACAGTATTAGCCTGATGAAACATGTGGGAGGGCAATCCTGAATACAGAGGGACCTCTGCTCACTGTTACCTGCTGTTAACTGTTCCAGTGGGAAGGAGCAGCTGGGTCACAAGGACTAGCCTGGGTTTTTGACAGCAGTCATTGCTGTGTGTGCAAACACCCAGTGCTGGGACAAATCCAACCCTGGATCTCATCAGATTCAGCTTATTGGTGCAAATTGTTACAGTAGGTGATTTGTAGCACTTGACAGTCATCTGAGGCTGAGGTAGTGACAGGAAGACTGTATCCTCTGCAGCATTAATCTGCTTGAGCCATGAGCTCATCCTTTCTGACTCATCTGTTGAGTACTTTCCAGTGCCTACCACAGGCACAGGAGCTGGTTTAGCAACTTGCACAGCCTTGGTTCACTCTGCAAGCAGTTTCATCCCATGATCTGAAGGAGGAAGGTCCTGTGCAGAACACTGCCTATAAACACATGCCACCACCCACAAGAGAGTGTGCAGTAAGGCCAACATGGTAAAGCTGCAAGAGGAATAGTAACTCTCTCCCTTCTTGATTTCCAAACATTTTTATTTCCAACTCCCTCTTATACTCTGGTATAATAATTTTAAGTGCAACATCTCCCCTCACCATACTGAACAGCCACTGCTACACAAGTAACCTAAAAGTTACAATTAAATTGTGCATAATCAGAAAGTAAAACCTCCCATCTAGGATATGCCAGTCACCTGCTTCATCTATTCTATTTCTTGCTTGGAAGACTGCAGTGTTTCCAAATTTCTGTTCCTGCTCCACAGTACCATGAAGAAAGGCAATAAAATTAATCCAGGTATCATAATTTGTGCTATAGGCAAGTGGATTACCATTATACTTTTAAATATCTTTCTGTCTTTATACAAAACACATTAAACTCAACATTAAGCATTATTTTTATGTGACAAAAATCAATGAAAACATGGTGAAAGTATGGACTTATACTGGCATGAAATAACTGAATGAGTCACATAAAACTCGTTTTGATAATACAACTTTTTAAATTCTTTACTTCACTCCATCACAGCTCTTAAACTTCATCCTCCCTCAGATAATGCTATTTGAGTAAATGGCTGTTTTCATGGAAGATCTTGTGACAAGGAAGAGTTGTATTAAAATGACACCACTGACAGAAAGGCAGCATAGTCCTTTCTTTTGCATGTGATGTTTGCAGTTCAAAATTCTTGAGCTGGTTTGTTTAATGGCTTAAAAATCCCAGTGTTTTGCTTTCTAATACCTTAAAATAGACAGAATAGTTTAGCTTAATGATCCTTCAGAGGCTGATGAATATTCAGTTACACTCAAAGATGTATCCCAACAAATTTCAGGGGAAAGTGGGCTGGGATGTTCACTATTCAGAGAGAAGCTGGGATACCCTTCCAAGGAATTTGCATGACCCAACACTCAACTGGAATAGTCTTGAGGAAAAAAAAACCATTACTTTTCATGAAGTTGCAAATGGACGTGTAGAAGAGAAATGTTGAAAAGCAGGACTCTCCTGGCAGAAGTGACCAGGATTCAGTCTAGGCAGAAGGGGTGACACTGCATTAAAAAATGCTACCTGCACACATTCTGATTAATTCTGATTAATCCCGCAGAAATGCGCAGAGACATTTTAACAGATATTATTAGGATTTGTCATGATTTGCAGACCTAACCACAGTCCAGCCACTAGGAGTGCACTGGTTTTCTTTCAGACAGTAAGGAGAGCTTGACAGGTAAGATAGAGACCATGTATATTGAAAAAATAAATACTCTCATGAATCCTAGTAAGAGCAAGTAAGAGTCTTCCAATTAAAAAAAAAAACCTATTTTCTCAGAAATAAGTCTTACCTCTATTTCCCAGGATGTCTATGCTTATCTGTGTGAACACCATATTATGAATGGTCATTGAGAACCTATCCATCAATTTTATTATTGTAAGTGAACTATAGGTATAGAGATGTTTCTTACATACAGAAAAATACCACGTACAGTGCCTTTTTTTTTAAGAGATGAGAAATTTTCACATGTATTCCATTCCAGAAAAAAATGCTGAAATAAAATATATTTCTTTAGCTTATTTTATGGAGTCCAACACAAAAGATGCTGAAGCTGGAAAATCTAGTCATAGGACATAGCAAACTGTGTGAAGAAACAAATGGACATGTAGGCTTCAGCCTTCATACCAGTTTTCAACTGGCTACAGTTTTCAAGGGTTTTTAGTTGTTATGTACCTGGGTTTAAATACCAAAAAGTGCATTGAAATAGATTAAAATCTTGCACATTGCCAGTTTAGAGACAAGTATCATGCAGGGAATTTGGCATATTCAGAAGTAATAAGCAAAATCATGACAGAAATTATAGTTTCTGTAAGGTGATGTAAATGTGATTGTCAGTTTCTGAGCATTATCTTGAAAACTCTGAGAAGAAAAATACCTAAAGCAAGGACAAATAGTTACAAATTTTCTTAAAGTTATTCCCAAGATTTTAAAGCTGTAAAATTACCTCTGCAGAGCTATTTGGCTCCATGTATAGGAGCCATGACATAGATACCTATCATATCCACAGCTGTTTCTCCTGTGAATAGAACTACTTTTTTGGTTTTGCTTCTCAGTTTACTAGTCTCTAAACACTGATTATGACAATTTTTGTTTCCCCAGATTAATAGTACTGTCAGAGCACAGGTAAAAGTATTTACAGAATACAAACCACAAAAAGTCCTGGAATATATTGTACTTGTAGCTGCTTCTTTGCCTGTTTAGGTTCTCTCTGTGTTCAAGGATTATAAGTTTAAAACAACTGATTAGCAATAGTGAAAAGGTTTCTATGACCTTTTAAAAGGTTATTTTATTCCATTACTAATGCTTATACACAGGTTTTATGCAACTCTTTTCAAGTTGGTAAAATTGTGTAAGTTTATCTATGTGTGTATATGTTCAGGTAAATCAACCAACATCTATGTGATACTGAAAAATTGAGCCTAAGAGCATCTTAATGGTGTTTGAGAAGGATATAGGATATCAGAAGACTCTGTATCCTATTGACAGATCTTCTAAATCCTCCTGATGAGCCACATCAGTGTTTGCTCTGTCTGTTCCAGATCCCTGTTGGAGCAGAAAGAGGCACAACAGCCCTGGGGCTACCTGGAGTGCAGCTGTGAGATCCCACAGCAGCACACAGCACATCTTCCAGAGCTCTGCTGCTCCCTTTGCAGTCTGCTGGGTGTTTGTTACCTCTTCCCAGGTAATGAGGAGAATTGTGTTTTCCCTAGTGACTTCTGCACATCCTGTGTAATATCTCTGTGTGTCTCTCCTTGCCTCCCACTCTCTGACAAGCTTCTGTCTCCTTGGCCAGCACCACACAAAATGAGTGTGAGTAGAAAACTCTTGGCCTGGTCTTACAGCTTTGAGATGTGTAGGAATACTTCTGCAGAAAGCTGAATACAAAGCAAAACATAACTCCCTCCAACCACAGAATGGTTGAGGGTGGAAGGTACCTCTCGGGATGATCTAGTCACCTCTGGAGATGATCTGGTCTAGTTGAGCCTCTGGCTCAACAGGGCTTTTGCTAGAGCAGGTTGCCCAGGACTATGTCCAGATTTGGGACAGTTTTTAAAATAAACAAATAAAGGGCAGAACAGTAGTCTCCAACGTCTTTTAGAATAGAATGGACAGTCTACAGAACTCCAGAAGTGTAGCAGACCATGCTCTGCAAGGACACAGGGTGTCGCATAAATCAAACTCCTATATTCTGGGCAGGTAACCTGTACTGACCCATAAACTCACCTGAAAATAAGGTGGTTCAGTATGCATTCTGCCCTAAAGATCTGTTTAGATGGGGAGAAAAGGCATGGAGGTCATATTTAGAAAAAATAATGGGAAGAATTAAAGACTCTGTTCTTGACAAATTTCAGCAAAATGCAAAGACTGACTGAAATACACTGACCGTTCTGAAAGTGTAGAGGACCCCTTGCAAAGATCTAGCATGAAGGAACTGCACTGTGTCATTTTTCTGTTGTCAGGGAAATGCAAAAAAAATGTCCAAGTGTTTCTGGAAATGCAAGCTTTTTTTCTATCACATTGGCATAAAAATACATGCTCCTAAGCATTTGTACAAAGGCACCTGAAAACAAGAAAAGTGTTTCTAAAAACCTGCATCCTATGAAAAAGATACTACATGGTATTCTGGAGTGTATAGAATGGTTTAATTATGAACTGAAATGATTGTGTTTTAGAAAAAACACCTTTGCCTTCCTTATTGTCATGAGATGTTGCCCTGCTCTACCAAATGAAAAGACCACTTCATCCATCCTTTTCAGCATATTTCACAGATATTCCTCCCATTCTTAGTTATTTTGGGGTGGGGAAGGGCTGGTTTGGGTGTTTGTTGGCATTATAAAATTATAAAAATATACTATTATAGTAATATTAAATGTCAGTCAGTATGTTTTTTAATTTTATTGTTCTTTATAAATGAAGAAATAATCTGCTTTCTATGGAGAAGAAAGATGTATTAAATCCCAAACATTGTAAGGCTCCAAAGAACTATTACCAGGAGATAAACCAACAAATTCTTCTGAGGGCATTATTGTTACTATGGAAACATGCCTACATCCAGAACTTCACTGTGAGGTATGAAGGGAGAATTTGCTTCATTAATCAGTTTTACTCTCCTGTCACAACTTGGTCGATGGAGACGATGGTAACCACAGGGCAGAGAAGCATGGAGGTAAAAGCATCTCCTGCCCTCTTTAGTAAAAACAGACTGAGCAAGATGCAAGTTTTTGTTCAGAGCTGGTGCTGAGGGGGCCTTTCCTTCAGCCACCAGGCTGTCTGTTACAGAACCTAATGCCAAAACTGTCTTGGTCATCTCCTGCTAAAATACATCTACAGTTGTGTAGTTATAGCATCAAGACTAAAATGTCAGCCTGTAGCTCTTGTGAATCTGCAGCGGGGTCATGCCCCTGCCTTCTTGCATCCTCATTCCAAAAATATTGTTTTTTAATTTGATGGTTCTTTAAGCAGACTTTCATTAGCTGGTGGGTTGCGCTGCTCCAGGAAGCTACTGGGGCATTCTGCAGCATGAATTCTTGAATTGAATGGACAATATTATTACTGAAGTTTTTTCTAATACAGGAACACAGACAAAGATGTAACAAAACCCCAGGCTTTATGAATGCTTTCCTCTGCTATTCCACCACTGCTCTCTTTTAGGTTGCACATAACATTGCACATACACTTCCACCTTCCCTGTTGTCATTTTCTCAAGAGCCATTTAAGGCCATCCTCTATCTAGGCATAAAACCTCCAGGAGCCAGAGCTCAACTGTTATTTCCCTTAGATACCATTTCAGTATTTAGTTCCAAAACAACAGGTTATGAGCCAGGTTGTTGGTCAAACAGAACACAGAAAGGCAGGACGTGCCTGGGGTGGCATGGAGACTTTCAGTGGTTTTACTTCTGTCTCTCTCTGGAAGTTCCCAGAAGCACACCATGCCAAGGCAAACATCGATAGAGTTGATGCCCAAGGCATTGCTTGCTGGGAACAAAAGCTGTCTTGCTGAGATGACAGCCACACTCTCTGGCCACTACATTCACTTGGCTGCAGTTTGTTGGATTCAGAAGTCAGGGAGGAGCTAAGACACCCAAAAACATGCTTGTTGAACTTTGCATTAAATTTCTCATGCTCCCTACAATGTACCACAGAAAATCTCACGGGAAGGTAGGAAAGGACCTTTATGTACAGATCTTTCGGGCTGTTAGAAAGGAGAGGGCACCTGCAGTAGCCATTTTTGAGCCAGGGATCTCCCAGAAGTAGCCAGGCCACATCCATATACTCGTGACTTCATTCCAAAGACAGACACACAGCAGCAGGTGCTGGGGAAGAGATCTGCACTGCACTCCATCCAGCATGTCCCCAGCCTGGAGGTGCAGGAGGCCAGGGCTCCCCATGGACCTGCTCAGACGAGGCACATTGCCACCCCACTGTCACCTCTACTATAAAGAGTAGCACACTGCTTCAGAGGGAGATAAGCTGAACTGCTGGCTCCTCTCAACACATCATGAAGAAGGTAAAATTATGTAAAATTATGCAAAAGATAACACAGTTTCAACCATAGTTAAACTTTCCTGGAAGGCTCTTCACAGGGTTTGATAAAGATTAAAGCAGTAGACTGCTTGAATAACTATTGTCACAACTACAGAAGTTAATACAGAATACCTTCTCTACTGAGATATTTGAAGAACAGCAATTTAAAATGCAATTCGAAGGATGATTTAAGTTCTGTATGGATATTTAGGGAACTTTCTAAGGAGATCTGCCATGGAGAAAACCCATTAACTTTTATATCAGACTCTCTATGAATCTCCCATAAATTGATTAGCATCCAAATCAGAAAGTACATGACTTTGCCTCTATTTCCTCTGAGGAGTTTATTTCTAGGCCTCCCCTTCTTTTTAGTCCTAAAATGCCTTTAGAAACTTATGATCCTTTCTAAAAAAAAGATACTGAAAGTTGGGTTAATAGTCAAGCAACCAGGCTCACATACTTGCCTCATTTTTTCTGTGTTTAATAAATATATATTCTAATATGGATAACAATTTTTATTGATGGCACAGAGGTGTAATGATTTTTAAATTAAGGAAAAAGAAAAGGAAATTAATACCAAATTATAACTGCTGAAAAAATGAATACATCAATTTGCTTCATGAGTGGTTTCCTGAAAGTTAAATTTCATGCAAAGCTAAAACATTAACTTTCTAATTTGAAATTTTTATAGTTTTGGATTACATAGATAATTACTACAGGGATTTTTTGTTTTCTTTTTACATGCAGACAGCTATGCACTATAGTCAATATTCTTAGGCTCACTGTTGACAAAATATATGAAAATATATTTTGAAATCTTTCCCTGTGAGGAATTTGCTTCAGCCCTTTAATCACTTCACAACTATCCTTTGTACTCATTTGATTTTGTACAGTCTTTAGAAAAAATGGAGTAAGCACAATGCTCTACTGCAATATCAGCCTCACCAGCCCACAAAGGGTTCCCCTGCCTTCTGCACCCTTTACCCCTAGACATCAGATCAGCTCACTTTCCAACACAATTACTTTAACACCTCATAACCCATGTGGAGGTACAAGCACCCTTTTCTTTCCACTGTAGCAGCCTGGAAAGAGTTAAAAGAAGGCTGCTTCCTCCTCTTGCCCAAATTGCCTATTACGTAGGATTACTCTACAAGAAAGAAGACAGTCCTGGAAAGGGTGATAAATGAGAAAGGTTCATAAGGTATCTACACGTAGGAAATGAATAAGAGAACCCTTTGCAGGCTCACATGGAAAGGGTGAGTATCTTATTTTAAACAAAATTTCCCATGACCCTCATACCAACAAAAATTAGGTCCAGAGTCCATCTGCTGGCATGAAATTCCCACCCACTCTTGCTCTAGTATCAATGGTGCTAATTTGCAGCCTCTTATCTGGGGCTAGGTATCTGTGCCCCAGGCACCCTCTGTGAGAGGGAGCCCTAAAAAGCCCTTACCTGGGGCTTCTGCAGGTGGGTGTGGGAAGAGGGACATACCTGTGCTTGTGCTGGGAAGCACAGCAGCTGAAGACTATTGGAGGAGGTGCAGTGTGACCTCACTTGGGAGATGTCAGGTCAGAAGTCCCTCTTCAGGTGTAATTGGCACAACTGTGCTTCAGGAAGCTGCCAGCTGCTGACAACTGGTGAGCATAGAATGAATAATTACTGGTGTGGGTCCTTCAGCCTGCCCCTGCATGCAATCTCTTCCTCTGGTTTGATCTACTAGTCCATAACAACCCCTTGCTTCCTCTCCTCCCAAAACTTGGTAGCTGGCACATTGTGGTTCACTGTGGTTGACTTTCCCTGTTGTGCATGTACATAATGCACAAAATAAACTTTGCTTCTTGGGGTTTTGGATATCAGGATCACACTGGTGAAATGGATGGGAAAAGAAATGAGTCATAGCAATTATCAGTTGAAAGTAATTTGTTATAAATCCCTGTTTCCTACACAATCTTATTATTGCAAAGTTCCTACACTAATTGGAATCACAACTAGAAAGTATCAAATTTTAAAATAATCAAAATAAACAATTTCTCAAGCTGCCTTTTAAATAAATATTATATTACTTGTTTAATAGATTTTTTTTTTTTAATAATGAGGTTCGGGCGTTTTTAAAATATCATTAAGTGCAATCTTGCTTTCACCAGGGAGACTGTGTTTTGTCAGAAAGACAATTATTTTTCTTGAAGTGTTAGGCTGTGAAATCTGTAGAAAGTGTTTGCATGGATCCCTGAGACCTAAAGTCATCTGTAGTGCCACACAGAGCTTATGCTGCGTAAAGCATTATGGTTCTCTTTTTTCTTTTGTCCTTCATAAAGCTCTAATTATGGTTCAGGTAACAAATCTAGGAAAAAAGACAAAATTGATTTTCATCATGAAGATGAAAATTGTATCAAGATAACTGATATCATTCTTACTTCCCTACACTTCCCACCTAATATTTCATGGGCATTGTGTGAATAGATTTATGCAAAGTATGTTCCCATGGGCTTGCTTGAAGACTGCCAACCACTCATGCTAAGTTTGTTTGGACTCTATCATTTTAAGTCAGTCATACCAGAAGTAAGATGGAGATGTGTTTGCCACTAAAGAACACACCTATAAATTCACATAGAACAAGAGAAGACAACAGCCCAAAAACTACAAGGGAACTGGAACGGGAAGAACTAGGTTTTACTGACTAGACTGTGTAAGACAGAGGTTCAGGCCCCTCTTGTAGTGGTTGCACCTCCATTGCACAGCAGGAAGCAATGAAGTGGGATTTTGAAATAGTGTGAATAAAAGAATTGGTATCACAAGGTTTGAGGGAGGCAACTGCATATATTTGGGTATCAAGGAATAAATATTCTTGCCTGGGTATATGTTTTGCTTCTGTTAACTGTTTTGCTAATTTTTTTTTAACAGCCTGTCAGATCACAGGCAGCACATTTGTCTTTTGAAATTTAGTCTAGAGGTAGCAAGACTTTCTTGGCCTTATCTTGCACAGCCCATAGACCCAGAATGCCTGCAGATGAAGGTCTGGGTGTACAGAGTAGGTCAGTGTCTGCTCTTCTGGGCAAAATGTAGACAAAGCCATCCTTGGAACTACACCCAACTGATACCATGGAGAAGGGTCTTTTGTTCTGCCTCTCCAGCCACCCACTCCACCTGCCACACATTTAATGATGTGCATGCATAACATTATTTATCAGAGGTGCACAAATCTCTTAGAAGCTGCTGTTAATATAGGCATATAAATTGGTATGTGCTCCCTCTCCTACCCAAAGAGGCAATAAGAACAGGGTACATAGCAGATATCTATATTATGATTTGCCTTTGATGTTTGTGTCAAATATTTCAGCATTGGTTTTAAGTGTGATTTAATTCCCTAAATGTGTTAACAACGAACAACCATCAAGATTTTTTCTAAAACAACTTTTTAAATGCACAGTATAAAATACAGTGAGGATTGAATTACACGGGTATGCGATTATGCTCCTAAAAATGTATTGCAATGTGCTTTTCCATTTATAGTCAGGAAATGAAGTTCCGTAATTATATGACAACATAAAATCAGAGCAGTGCAATTGGAATCTGGTTCTTTCTTTTTCTTGGTCTACTGTCAGCAGACATGAGCTTGAACCATTCTCTCTTCAAAAGAGACTCCTGGTGAGAATCCAGTGCAAATTTGCTAATTTAGAGACTTGAGAAGTGAGGCATTGCCCAAAGCATGCAGGGCAATCTTGCTCCAGTGCTGGTGAGCAACAGGGTAATGCCCCACAGTTCCTCAGCTCCCTCACTCAAACATAAGATCTTTTAGAATATAACACATATTTTAATCACAGTAAAGCACCCCTCAACACAGAACAGTTAAAGGTGGTTTTGGAATATGCTCTGTTCTGAGGTTCAATAATGCCATAAGATATACTTGTGAGAGGGAAAAGGACAAGCTCCACAACCCTCCCTGTCCCACACAGAACAAGACTTCAAATTTAAGTCACAGAGGATGAACATGTTGAAGCTCTGATGCTGCTTAATTGTGAAAATATGGTTTACAAAATACAGTACTGATACTAAGATGACATGATAATTCCAGTTTCATATAGTGCTTTTTATAAAATATTTGACAGAAAGACTACAAGAAAACCAAATTGATACTTTCTGAGTAAGGGATTCATTTTTATCTTGGAAAAAACACATTGAATAAGTACTGCACTCACAGTATAATGAGCTCCTCATAACAGTGATACTCTCTGAAGTAAACTTTAAATTAAAGGATTGCAATTACCTCTCTGTTTCCACAAATACATTCTGGACTTTCTGCATCTGTATGAATGCTTACTACCCAAGTATATGAGCCTCAAAATAGGAGGAGCTGTTCTGAATACTCTTATTAGGAATTCTGCTTCAGCTGAAGTAATCTGTGGTGACTTTTGTGATCATCTAGCTGCAGAGACTGGAAGACAGAAGGAAACAAATGGAATAAGGTCTTTGCTGGTAAGGGTTGAGACAGGCTGGAGCTTCAGCCTTAAAGGCGCTGCTGAAGGACAGGCTGAGCTGCCAGAGGAGCTATTCCTAGAAAAACCTACTTCTGGGCAATGGCTGGGGATTTTATGCCAAAGATCAGTTAGGCATATGCTGAGAAATACTGAAAATTAATCTAGGACTGGGATTTTTCAAGGAAAGAAGAGAAACACTTGTTAATTGCTAGGAAAACCACAACACCCAGGTCTTCATCTTGAAGTAGCTCTTATTAAAGTACTTCTAGTGACCTCCTCCCTCAGAAGCTGATGCACTTCAGGCATACTTCCAACTCTACAGAAGATGTTTTAATGTGATCACTGAATATTAATTTACTTTTGTACAGAACCTGCAGGACTTAAACATAATGTGGATCAATGCTGATTCCTACTTTCAGTTACATAATTTTTATATGAAGTTTCTTTGTACTTGTATAATTGTTTTCAGTACTGTGAGAATAGAGAGTATTTGTGATCCAAGCAGTTAATCTTGATTAGGCTGGAAGGAGAAGCCACTTATTGCATACATAATGCATTAACTGAGTTAGAAAAGCTTTTGAATCAGTCATCTCTAGTAGGTACATTCTGTGTTAAGCTGCTGTTATGGTATGCTGCTGTGTTATGGTTTAGTTGACTTAATTTGAGGAATATATTACAACAATTTTTTAACCATCTTAACAAGAAATATAAATATTCTACCTGTTTTTTCTCTTCATGATCATAGGAGCTATCACAAATCACTAGTGGAATACAAACATTCATTGTGTTAACAAGAAGTAGGATATGTATCTTTGTAATACAGAATACTGAACATTGAAGCATAGATTTTTAATATGGGAAGGTAGATATTGCATAATATATGTTAGGAAAGACAAACCTCCCAGGTGTTTCACACTGTATTGCATAGGAGATTAGAGTACAGGTCTCTTGCTTACTCCAAAGTCCTTGTTTTCTCTTTGCTTGAGAGGATTGTTATTCATGGAGGAAAAGTGAGACTGAGGAAATAATGTATATCTCACTAACATTGTCAGGTGATTGTTTGAGTTTTTACTTCTATCCAGAGTGAAAAGGAGGACTAACATAAAGCTGGTATTAATGGCTGCTCTGGCATGTGATCTATGTGCTCAGCAGGTTTCTCTTATTGCTGTTGAGGGATCCATTTAAACCCATCCTCACTCTGTTCCAATGCTGTGCTCCCGCCCCAGATCCCTGTTCTCAGCCCCGGCTAGCTCTCTTCCTGGGGTGAGAGTGGGCAATTGAGGCACCCTCCGCCGCTCCCAGCTGGGGTTTGGAGAGTGCCTTTGTGGGTTCCGGGCAGCGCTAGCAAGCCTCGCGGTGGTAAATGAAGAGCAGATCCTGTTGGGGGCTAAGTCCGAGTTTATTGTGGCCAACGGGGCCAAATATCCCGGAACGGTGCCAGCCAACAGGAACAAGCACAAGGTGCTTGCACCGGCTTATAAACTGTAAGGGAGGGGAAGACCGGTAACTAATAGGGATAGGGGTAGGGAGTGGCTCCGAGATGGGGTGATATAACGTGGTCCAATGGGGGAAGGATATGGGGGGAGCCCCAGGTCCTCGCCCAATCACCCGGTGCCCTGAGTAGAAGCTTCTGGATGGATGGGAAGGGGCACCGAGTGACAGACAAGGCACCAGGGAGGGGTAAAGGGAAGGACTGTGCCTCTTCCAGGGTGATGGATAGATACTGGAAAGGCGGGAAGGGAGGACAAGGCGGGAAAACTGGGGATAAACCAAGTTGTACATGGGGGTACAAAGGAATAAACCAATACATAATACAGGGATAATAAAACATACAAATAATGCAACTCCACATTCCAAAGTGTGTGTTTTGGAAAGCTGGGTGTGATCTTCAGTTTGGTTAGAAAATAAGCATTATTGCTGCATATTACAGACTGAAGTATAAAGTCAGCAAGATCTCTGCAATAGTTAATGCTGATCTGATGGAACTACAAAATTAAGAGATTTGTCTTGTGGAGCTATGAAAACTATAAATAAAGCTCCGTAAAGGGAACCTCTATAAACATCTTCATGTATTTTCCTGTGCACACTGGTTTTTCAGATTGCCGTCTATTCTCATGCTTCAAGAAAAGCAGGAGGTGAAATTTCCCATCTTCTTGATATTGATTTAATAGTTCTTTATTTTTATTGCTCCTGAAGACAAATAATCTATAGGAAATTAATCTGAAAACTCTGTGAATCCTGTTGAATGAGTCAGAGATTAATTATCTTCTTAATGATCTCAGAGAAGATGCCTGACTTCAAATCACAGTAATGCTATCTGTCTGGCACTGGGAATGCTTACAGCAGGTGGTAACACCCTCAACCAGCTTGGGACTCCAGATAGCATTAAAAATGTGATGATAAAGTACTGAGCTCTTCCTTACATCCCTTTCTGAATGAAAGGAAGTGGCTACTGCTGAATACAATAGTTCATCTTCTAAAGTAGTCCTTAACAGGCAGAAGTAGACGTACACACAAAAAGGAGCTGACTTTATACTTTCTGAGTATCCTGTCTAGGGAAAAGGCATATTGATATCTACAAATACATAATTTCTAAAAGATTTGGGAGAACATCCTATGTTATAACTGATCAAACTTTTCAAAAAACTAAAGACCTGAACAAACATAACTATAAATATTTGCATAACCACAGCACCTGCCCAATTTCTTCTCCATATTTTTAGAGCTCCTATTTCATATAAAGAGTAGACAAACACTTTAATACTAGAATACAGTTTGATTCTACTGTACTCTAACAGGGCTTTTTGATTAAAATTAACAGTTGAGCTGCTAAGAATAGGTAAAACAAGGGTTTGTTGGTTTGGGGTTTTAAAACCAATTAGGTGGGAAAAGATCTCTGAGATCATTGAGTTCAACCTATGACCAAACACCACTTGCAAACTAGACCATGGCACTGTCACATCCAGTATTTCCTTAAACACCTGCAGGGATGGTGGCTCCACCACAGCCCTGGGCAGCCTGTTCCAATATTTAATCACTCTTTCACCCTTTCTGTGAGGAATTTTTTTTCTCATGTCCAGCCTAAACCTCCACTGGCACAGCTTAAGACTAAGTCCTCTCATCCTGTCCTCTCATCCTTTTCCCTGTTGCCTGGGAGAAGAGACTGGCCCCTACCTGGGTACAACCTTCTTTCAAGCAGTTGTGTCCTTGAGCTCCTTTTCTCCAGGCTAAACCCCTCTTCCTCAGCTGTTCCTCATAGGACTTGTGCTCCAGACCATTCACCAGCTCCATTTCCCTTCTCTGGACACACTCCAGCACCTCAGTGTGGAGGAGCTCAGAACAGGACACGGACACAGTTAACTTGTTAGGCTAATGAGCTTTAAAAATCAAAACTTAGATGCAATCTTTCTACCTACAGATTAATGATATTTAAGTTTCCAGTTCAGGCCAGGACAGTGAAAAATTATGTGGTCCTGTTAGAAAAAAGAATTCTCTACAGGTTTTGAAAATTAGAACAATTTCTCTATTTAACATCTCTGACATTTACTGATGTTACTAAATGCCAACTACAAAAAAGTTTACACAGAGAAAGATGATGTTCTGGACTGCTTGAATGGTCAAGTAAATGTTTTCAGAGGTGTTAATTGCACCATTAATCTCAATAGGATTCTGGTGCTAAGGCCGAATAGTGACAGCCTTTTTAATTTCCTCATAACTGATCAAAGCAGGCAAGAGGAGAAAAATGCTGTTAAATTTCTTTTATAAGATCTTGATAAAAGCTTATCTAGTTGAGGCAAATGGATGGTATTTTGGAAAGTATTGCAAAGTCTGATTTGCTTTCCCTTCTGTTCAAATGCATTTTCTCCCTGTAAATGAAGAGTATGCATGTGTCAGTGTCAGCCTTGACATTCTAGCAAGCAAAACAATTCTTAGAATTCAAGTAGCTCAAAATTTTTCAATAACAAAATCATTTTGTGTTGATGGCTAAGTAGAGAGATGTGGTGGGTTGGTACTGGCAGGACACCAGGTGCTCACCACCACACCTGCTCTATCATTCCCTTCCTCAGCTGGGAAGAGGGAGAAAAAAGCATAATGAAAGCTTCCTGGGTTGCAATCAGGACAGGGAGGAATCACTCAATAATTACTGAAAGAAGCAAAGCAGACTTGATCTGTGGAAATCAGTTTTAATTTACTACAGATCACATCAGAGTAGGATCCTGAGAAAAAAAACTTCAATCTTAAGACACCTTCCCCTCATCCCTCCCTTCTTCCTGGGCATAATTTTACTCCTAATTTTTCTACCTCCTTCCTCATGGTCAGCACCAAGGGACAGGGAATGGGGACTGTGGAAGACTTCATCATGTTTTCTCTGCCGCACCTTCCTCAGGGGAAGGAGTCCTCACACTTCCCCTGATCCAGCCTGGGGTCCCTCCCATAGAGGAAAGTTCTCTGTGAATTTTTTCAGTGGGGGTCTTTCCAATGGGCTGAATTTTTTAACACAATTCTCCAGCATGAGTCCCTTCTGGGAACTGCACACAAACCTGCTCAAATGAGAAGCACCACCTTCCCTTCCTTCTCTGACCTTGGTGTCTGCAGGGCTGTTATACCCACATATTCTCACTCCTCTCTCCTGCTATAATTGCTCTTGCACAGTAACTTTCCTCTTTTTAACTAATTATGTTACCCCAGAGGCATTAACACAACAATGTTTTCATATGTCTGCCCATAGCATTCCTCAAGGGAAACTGGTCATCTTCACTGGCCATGGAAAATAGATTATCTCTCACATTGACTTTAGCTCTAGAATCTGATCAAGGGTCAGTTCTGAAGCTCTTATTGAATTTCTGTGGTGGATAAAGATGACGATTAAAGTCTTGAATATGCACAAGAAAGAGACTCTGAACTGCAGTATTCTAGAAGCTGCCATTATTAAGCTGGTGAGTGCTCCTTTGGTCAGAAATATCAGCTGTATGACTGACTCAGAACCTCCTTGGAATCCAGAAAAAATATTTGTCTTCTAATAAGGCCAGTAGTTAGATTTTTAAGAACCTTGCCAGTAGACTCTAGTCCCTCTAGAAAATGCAAATCTGGCCACTGACTTAAAAATGTCACAACGGAGATGATGATAGTATAACAACAGCGCAAGTTGGAGTCTTATTTTCATATCAAATGAGTACTGTAGGATGTTCAATCTCACTTTTTCCCTAGGTCAGTGCTACAGCCACGTCTCAGATGTTTAGGAAGATCAAAGTTCATTCAATCAAGCTTATTAGGTTTTTTTTTTTCAGGTATGGTCAGTAAGCCATTAAGGGAGAGAAGTGAAAGGAGAAGTACACATAATCCTGAAGTTCTACAATGTCTCATTAGTGATTAGGTTAATCACTAATAAATTATTAGGATTTCTTCAGGAAAGAGGACAGGTGGACACACACCTGTTCTTGTTAAACGAAAAATGTTGAAAGAGTCCTGGTGAAAGCTGCAGACAGGGTCATCAGAAAAGGGCTGGATATATATAACTGACTGAAATAATAAATTAATGTGAAGTGTTGATGAAAGGTGTATTCATTCATGTTTTAAAAGCAGTTTCTTCATGTCAGAACGAAGGCATGAGGTATTCTGCTGTTTTATGGTGTTTTCTTTGTTCCTGGTGTGGAGTGTTAACATAAAACTTCATTGCTTCCACAAGTGCTCAAGAACTCAATCTAATATTTTACACCATTGTGTCAGTAAAAAAGCTCTGGTGGGCTTTTACTGAGTAGTGCTGGAGGTACTAGATGAACACCACCACCAGCATGGAAAAAGACACGTGACAGTCCCAGCCAGCCTGGGAATCCTAGGAATTAATTAATCTCCTGCAATCTTTATCTTCCTTTCTTAGAGATTTTATCCATAATTTTTGATTCTTTGGTTTTCTGTTTAGAATTTACCTTTGCTTGTCCTCTTTGAACTGTTCTGCTCTAAGATGGTGCAGCCTATAATGAACTCTGCAATTAATAATCAATATGCACTGCATTCAACTTTCATGTTCACCAAATCAAAGGCCAGCATGCACTATTATTTCCTCTCAAAAAATTCCAATATGTGTGGTAGAATGCTATTTTAAAAAAGCTCTAATGAAAGCAGATGATGTCCACATGACTAAAGTTACAAACAGCTGTCATACTTACGGGCAGTAGAGCTTATGCTACTGGACTTTGTAGGCCACTGGGTCAAACCATTTTGCTGTTTCAGGAGATTATTCTGATCAAATATTGGGTACTGAGATGCACATGTATACTGTTTTTTGGTTCTGCTCCAAAGTTCTTGCTCTTTGATTCCTGCAAGTTTTCATAGTACTAGAGGTAAAAATTGCTCAATTAGTATGCTCAGTTTGCTTTGGCATAAGCATGGAATGCTGGCTTTTAGAATTGCTGGAGTAATTTGATCTGTATCTTTGTAGACTCTGTCATATTTCTAATTTACTCTAAAGAGAGCGCTCAGTTTCTTTTAGCTTGAAGTAGAGATCAGTGCCCAAAAGCAACTCCCTTGACACACCAGCTAGGATATTAGTATGCAGGGCTTTTTCATGGCAGAGCTATATTGAAGTTTTGTATGTGTAGACATGAGAAAATCAATACGTTCATTGTAATCTTCAAAGCAGTGGAAAACTACAAGTGCATGAACAATGGAAAACAAAGCCACTATTATTCTAACAAGCATGCACCTGGTAGAATGAAGAGGTTTGTGTCAGTGTGGTATTGCTGATTTTCATTCTAATGCTGAGCCTTGTAGATATGTTTATTAAGCTATATTATCACATCTTAAACAAATTAATATTTGTTTTGGACAATAAGTGGTAGTAATAGAATGTGGCAAAATGTGGCAGCAGCAGAACCTTCTGCATGGAGCTTTGCACTAAATTCACCTGTTTGAATTCACTTCCACCACCTGGAGGCTGTAGACTTTTCTGAAATTAACCTCTCCAAACTCATAAGAAATGCCATTTTTCACTTATGTCTACTACTTGAAACAGCCTAGTGTTTTGATGCTATGTAGCACCAAAACTCATTCCACTGGGATTCCCTTTTGGTGCCTGTTGTCACCACAAATAATGCTTTACAGTAACTCAGCATAAATTTGCCAATACTATGATGGTAAGCAAGTCCCAAAATAAGGTCCTTGTCTATTTCCCCCCGACTCCATTCTTCCTGACAGCAAACTCTTGTGCTGTTGTTTAAATGTCAAACTATTCTTATCTCCAAGGTGAGTTCATCTTACTTGACTGTTACTTATGGATTTTTGGGTGGGTTTTTTTGGTTTGGAAAAGTCAAGCAAGGTGACCCTATAGTATTATAGGATTACTGTCAGCTGCTGTAAAATGTGCGTGCTTGAAGCTTCACTATCATTTACTGGGTGTTGTGGGTTAGATGTCAGAACTAGGAACTGGGCTTTCATTTCCATGTCAACCATAAGGTTTTGGTGATACTAATTAAATCTCTATCTTAGGCTCTACTGTCATAATCTAAAAGAAAGTTGAAGCTACCTACAGCACTGAGAAATGCTGTTTTGATAGAAGTTATTCTTGGCTAGACACTGTCACAGAAGAACCGGTGATATGCAGGTTGAGGCCAATTCCAGCACCTTCTGCCAGGAAGCATCCAGTGTCACACCTCAGGGATCTCTTATTCTTTATCTTCAAGTGGGATAGAAATTTAGGAATCACTTTAGTTCAACTTAAAATACATATTGCTAACAATTGTTTTTCAGTTTTAACCAGGTCCTTGATTACCCATTTATATTGCCTGACAGTCTAGAACTAAGCAGTCAATACAAAGGATTATTGCACTTCACAGTTATGGAGCTGTCACTGGAAAGGATTTATGACTTTGAGTGCCACAAGTTGTTATCTTGTTGCAGATAAGCTGAGACTGTTAATTCATGTTGATAATGTTTATAATAGCCTAGAAATTATTAAATATAGTTTAAAAATCTAGTTTCTGGAGAAACAGAAAATTTTTCTTACATGACTCCTCAACCACCCCTTTCCACCAATAATATGTTTAGAAAAGGAAGCTCTAACACAAGTGCTTATGAATAAATGATTCTCAAATTTTGAACCGAGCTCATTACAGTTAATCTAATCATAGTCCATAGAGTTGGAGTGGCAGAGGGAAGAAAGGGAAGAGAGGAAAGAAGACAATAATTTACAGAAGCTTTTCTAGCTTGACAATTAAAGCAGAAGCTGCAGACTAGCCAGAACTAGAAGCTGCACAATTAATTACCAAGGCCTACAAAACTTCATCGCTTCCCAGGAGACAAACAGAGCTGAAAGTTTCCAGTTGTTCTGTCAAGCACAGAGTGCCCTCGCTTCTTGTTTGGTCCTTTTCCATGTTCCTGGCTCACTGCTAGAGAGAACAGCCTCCAAACAAAAGCTGTGTCACCTGCCCACCATTCTGCAGCACTTGTCAGTCTCATTTTAAGTGATGGTACAGCTCAGCATCCTACTTAATGTTGTTATGGTGACTGTGGGAACCTAACACTGAGCACTGCATCTGTCTGCTTCTCTACTGCTAATGATCCTGCTGTGTACAACTTCAAAAGGAACAGAACCAATGGGTTGTTTTTTAAAGCCTGGATGATCAAAGAGGCCAGAGACTACAAACTGCTCTTCTATTAAAAAATTTATGCTTGAGTTGGATCCCAGGTAGAAAAAGGGAGGGTAGATAAATCTCTTGGTACACCTCTACAGCTAGATCCTTTGTTTATTTAGGGCCTGACCATGCTCCTGCAGAAGATGGCAAAAAATGCCCCATGTGAGCAGCTTCCAGTGGGGCCTACAACTGGTACAGCAGATTGGAGAATGGGCTGATCAATGCCATAGTCTGGAGTTAAGTGTGTGTGTGTGCAGACACACATACTTTATTGGGAAGGCACTAACAGAGGATCAGAACATGTATATGCTGGCACATACCTGGGCAGTTTCATGTTACAGAATTGCACAATTCTCAGGGGATATTTTCCTATCATCCCTTTTGCTCAACACTGGCAATTGAATCCATGTAGGCAAGTAACTTAAAACAAAAATCAACAGGTGCTTAAGAAAGGTATAAAAATGAAGTGTGTGTTTTAAAAGGTTTTTAAACTAAAGTAAAAAATATAATTGATCAGTGAACAGCATAATAGTTACCTTTATATCCTCAGCCACAGCCATACTTAGACACACAGGTCCTTTATATTCCAGGAACTTTCTGTAAATCAGATTAGTTGGTCTCTCCCTGACCGTTCCAGTGTATATTTTCTTGTCTTTTTGGTCTGTGTCAAGCAATACACAACACAGCACAAGGTGCAAACTCCTGCAATAAGATGGACCTCAGGTGATAAGCAGGTGCTCTGCAGCCATCCTGCCTATTCTAGAACAATGTAAGAGAGGGAAGGCTACTTCAGGATTTTCTACTTCAGTAGAAAATGGCATGCTGATAATTGTTATCACTGGTGGAAAACCATGGGCCCTCTAGTATGATGCTCAGCTGTTTAGATTCCATATTAATGAGTTCTCACAATTTTTTCATCCCAAAATTTCCTTTTTCTGCTCCTGAATGGTGGGAGGAGGTTCTGATTTTTTTCATGGTGCTGTTTACTTTTCCTTTGTGATTTGGCCGGTTCTGTTTTGTCATTTTGATGACTGCCTCACTCATGTGCCCACCTGAGTTTAAGAAGCATTGGGGCAACACTCTGAGGTACATGGTGTGATTCCTGAGGGTGATGCTGTGCAGGACCAGGAGTGGGACTTTGATGATCCTTGTGGGTCCCTTCCAACTCAATATATCCTATGATTCCATGTGGTGAAATTGGAGCCATGGAAGCAGGCAAACAGTGCTCCTCCTAACACCACTCTGCATTGCAGGCTGCATGGAAATCTCTTTTGTACTTCATTTTAATCTTTACAAAATGTCACCAAAGAACCTTTCTGAACATTAGCGCTACAAATTGCATTTCTGAAAGGTATGACACAGATAACACTCTGCAGCTCTGAGCTGTCTCACAGGCCATAGAGCTGATGAGCACACATGAGTAAAGCATGAGAATCAAGAGTAATTAAATTTCATCAGACGAAATTATATCTCTGGAGGAGGGTGAAAAAGGCCTTCATACTTAACCAGAGAATGGGCATTCAGAAAAGGGAAAATAAGCCATTACACAAGACCCAGGATTTATTTCCTTTCAATCTTGTTTGACAAATCAAATGTAATAAAATGGAAAAAGCAAGGAGGCTGCAAATAAAGAGGTAGCTATTGACTAATGCAATACAAAACATTAAATGCTATAATAACAGCAATAGCAGCAACACTTCCCTCAAAATCTAATATTGAGTCTGTGCTTTTGCTGGCATGATTTTTTCCTGGCATATGAAATAACTGCTGCCAGTGAGCAATGGAGACTGATGTCTCTGCTATGGAGAAGAGATGGACAAGACTGAATCCATGCTTTGATGTGTGTGTCCCATTATTTCCTATATGCTCATGGAAGCTGCACAAACACGCCTAAGCAAAGCACATTATTGGTTTAGGATGGAAAACTGCTGTTGGTAAACTGCAGGTTTGTTGCATATCTCTTCAAAGTCATGAGCAGAGCTGAATATTCCTGTTGAGCTTTTTTAAAATTTGGCTGTTGAAATTAGGCTTAAAAAATGGCTTCTCTATGTTGCAGTATCTCTGCTTGTGTATAATATTGAGCAATATATACCAGGTAAAGCGAAGAACATCCACAACTACTGGAGGAGGGAGGGAAGGGAGCCTGACTTGGCTCTGCAAGGGCCAGGTCATTGTTTATGGACTAATGCAGCCAAAGTGAATTAGAAGCATGGAACAGTCACCTCAATAACTGTATTGTGTGGGTGGGCTTTTGTCTTGAATGGTATCATAGTAACTCACAATTCAGCAGGTGGGAGAAGCCACAAAAAAAGGCTCTTTTATATAAGACAACAAAAGGAACAAATACAAATTTTCTCCCTAAGTGATGTCAAAAGCCATGAGAATTTGTTTTGGTTTAGTAGACAAATATATTTAAGGTTACAAGACAATAATTTTAGTAGTAGCTGAGGGTTAAAACCCTTGTTACAAATTTGTATGAGTACTGGGGATTGCAAAACACTATCTGTAGCTCAGTGTTCAGGAAGTAACAATAGCTGTGTTTTATTTGGGCTACTTTATTTCTTTTTTAATGTTTATGAAAGTGCATCCAAGGCAATATAAAAATTCCATGTGAGATACAGAAGGTACAAATTACATCTTCATTGCACTGTAAAGCATACAAGGTTGCTGGTTTCCAACTTTTTAATGCGTGAAATCTCAACTGCAGGAGAACAATAAAAGGAAATTTATTTATTTATTTATTTCTCTTTTAGCTATTTCATACAACTAAAATTTTTATTTCTGGCAAGCATTAAAAAATCCATTTAGGGAGGCTTGCAATATCCTTGTTTTCTCTATTTACTACAGATTCTAAATGTCAAAGCTAGCATTTTTCCTTATTTCTAAAGCCAAATAAAAAACCTCACAGTGACCTGAAGAAGACTGTGGGAGGAAACATTCGTACAGATCCTCTGTTTCACACAGCACTGTCATTTTCTAAAGTGCCATGGAGTTCTCTGTCCTAGGAAAGCTTGTAATTTTGTCTTTGCATTACTCTTTCAAGGACAATATTTGTCTTGCAAGACAGATAAGGTGAGTGTCCCTTTTCTGATGAAGATATATAAGCATAATCTGATCTCTTACTTTCCTACATGTATGGTTTTAGTTTGCCTTCCTCATATTTATCATGTTGTTAATAGGGCTCAATTTTTCTTTTAATTTTCTCATATTCCCTATTTTTACTTTAATAGGAATTTTGCAAGGGTCAGCAAAGGAAAACCTTTATACAAATAAAACCTTTAGATCAACACCAAAAAAGGTAGCCTAGAAAAAAGAATATAAAAATGCACTTTAGAAGAAACATTACCAAGAGAAGAACACAAGGTTCTATGAACTTTTAAGACATTCTTATGTGCTTAGCTTAAGAAAAAATAGAATAAGTTATTTGCAATAAAATTTTCTTGCAGTCACATTTCTTCTGAAAATACATTAAAGTGATTGATGACAAAAATGTCACCCTTCACAATGAGAGCCTACCTGTGAGTTCAGAGACTAGACATTGGAAGCAACTCTACTAAGCTGGTGAAGTTCCACTGGTATGAAGTAGGTTAATTGAGCTTAGAGGATAACTTTGCCATAAATTTTAATTACTTGAAACTAGTGTATTTCTAGTTGAGAAATGCAGTTGCTTGTGTTTACATAGAAAAAAACTATTTCCATCTAGGTGACCAGAGATAAAGAATGTTTTAACTACTTGAGACTCTCTCTTTACATATTTAAGTAAGTAATCTAAGCAGTGTTTCCAAAACAGAAGGTTGAGATCTGTTTTATAGACCGTTGTGTATTAGGACTGTAATGCAATTTACTTCACAATAAATCTTTCTATAGTTATTGTGCCACAGATGAATGATTTTAAACAACAATGTCATTTATCTTGATCTTTGTGATGTTTTGATAGGCATGATTATGTACACATGCTTTTCATCCACTTTGTGCATGTCTTTCTGAGCTGTATTTGCTTATACAGGCTGTGAGGCAATAGTTAAAGTGGTGTGGTACGTCTGTATCAATTCTTGTAAATGAAAATGTACCTTGAGACCATCAAGTGATGCTAGCATAGTTCTAGCTACCTAAAAAAGAGAAAAAGAACAACTAAAACACAAAAACCCTGCTAGAGGACATTGGCACATGTGGCTTTTGTAAATCTAAGTTTTAGCTTTCCAATCACCATGCACAGCAAAATAAAGCCTGATCCATTGAATTGCATATGAAGAAGCCATACTATTTAACATATTGTTCTGTGCAGTAAGCAGCTCAGCATGAATGGGCAGAAGGGAAGTCTGGACAGTTAGGACTACAGCTTTTGCAAGGTCATCTTCTCCTGACTCAACCTTTAAGAATATGATTTAAAAGCTTTCTGACTTTCTTCAGCAAATGGCTTTTGGCAGGATTAAGCTGTGCTGCTGCCAATCGAGCTCAATACCAAGCATGTTAATGAGGTGTCTTGTCCTTTTTATTAATTCTACAAGCAGGGTAGTCCATTCAGCAGTGACTGAGAAAGTTTAATCAAATAATCTCATTGTTCCAAATTTATCATCACAATAAAAGAATCTACTGAGGAAATACAAGATGAAAGAACTCATTTTTAATGCTATATCATTTTCCACTAAGAAGCAGTGCAGCCTTGAGGCTCACAGCAGTGCTAATGTCTGCCTCTCTGTGGGTATGCAGTGTATAGGAGTGTTGAAATCTGCAGGAGCGACCTGCACAGCAAATTGTTTGCCCCTGGCTCTTACTGTTGCTCTCACTAACAATTTATACTCTTATGAAATTTACTTTTTCTAATGAAGTCTTTTGATTTCAAAGAAAATCCAGGAAAAAAATGTAGTGAGATACAGTCTTTATCCATGACATGATGAAATCTATCCATTGTAGGAGGCAAAAGGTGAAGAAAGGACACTTTTTTGTATATTGTGGGGAGAAGTGAGATATTAGTTAATGCAACAGAATAGTTACAGTAGCTTCCAAAATTAATACCAAGTCAGGATAAGTAAGTATGGTTAACTTACAAATAGGACTTAAAATGCATACATGGAAGTAAGAAGCTTTGCCCCATACTTTGGAACCATTTGGCAAAAGTGTAATATTTTTTTGATCTTCTGTGCTTCAAGATCAAAATATCAACTGTGGGTTTTTTAATGTTTCAGACACATGTGCAGCTTCAAACAGCTACCATTAATTTTATATAGTAAAAATTGCCTGTCATATCAGTTTCCAACTGTTTCTTTTTCTTCAGAAATCTCTTCTGCTGAGAAATCTGTACAGTCCAATGCTAGTGACACATATTTTTTTGCATGAAAAAAATCAACTTTAAAAGCACCTTCAAAACTAGAAAACAACCTATAAGTTTATCTGAATGGTAAGAATTATTAAGTTTTTCTTGGGGCTAGCACAACTTCCAGATAAACAACTTCAAACAAAATATGAATATTGTGCTCTAGTTTGCAAAAGCAAATTCCTTCCCTGAGCAAAAATCCAGTAATAGCTTTTTAAATGTTCTTTCTGGAGTCCTTAATTTTCTTTCCTATATCTTTTCTATTCTTCCTCATTCCCTGATTGTTTGGCTTGCCTCTCAGCAAACCTGTGGGACAAGGGTGAACTAGGAGTCATGCACAGCTAAATACAGAAAACTTGCAGTACTGGTATCTAGCCTTTCCTAAACCTGGGTTTTTCTAGCACAAAAAATGTGAAATGGCAAAACATGAAGAAATATCAAGGCTATGTAGCATATCAATGGACTTTGAGATTGAAGCTTCTGGTATTTCTCAAGATACGGGATATTGAAGAGGTCTGTTCTGTATTCTTTCATTAACACCTCCTACAGTCCTTTTGGGGCTCTTGCTGTAGAAAGGAAATGTTACTATTTTTCTGCTCTTTGCATTTCAGTTTTTGATTTAAACTTAGAAGACAGGCACTGGCAGGGCTCGTATGCCACTAAGATATGATGAGTTGTCCTAAATTTTTAATGCACTTCTCATCTAACAATGGATATCAAAACAAAAAATAGGTCTATTTTCCATTCCAAATATAAAAGACTTCTATTTTCCAATGTGTCTTTCAAAGAAAGAAAGTGAGCAGTTTATATTCAACCACTTCAAAGTAACAGATTAAAATCAGCTTTCTATAAAGCAGCATACCTCACGGGAACTGGGACACTAACTCTGTATGGCCCTTCCTAACTATAACAGGCAGCTAGATTGTGATTTCCAGAGCATTCCAGTTGCTTTCAACAAGGTGTCTTGACAAAAATTCTGATGTGGTTTTGCCATGCATTGCAGGAGGATCAAGCAACGTGTGAGCTCATGTGAAAATTTTGCTCTACTTGTCTTAAATTCATCTGACTGCTCTCTCAAGCACAGTGTTGGTTTCTCTACTTGAGAGAGCAAGGGTCATTCTGTCGGAGGTGGTCAGGCTGACTTTTGCATCTCATTCAGTCTTCATTTGACTATTCTCTGCCTGCTGTATCAGTTTTTCTTGGTTCTCTGACTTCATTTCAACCATTTCAAGATGGTATTAAATATTTTAAAAACATGAATGCAAGCAAATAACTAGGATGGACTAGACAGTTTCTGGGGGTTATTTTGTTGTTGCTGATTCAAAATATTTTGTATGTGAAATGCATTATGCTCAAAGTTGCATTCCTATTCAATTTGACCATGCTACAATTAGTCCCGTGGATAGAGCTGGAGTCATTTGGGCTGTGCAGTGGCATTATATTCATGTGGGTGTCAAATTTGACCCCAGCTGGAGAAAATGAATAGCTTTGCCATACAGCATTTCCATATATTATATAGGACTTTCATCACATATATTGTATTTCTGTCCAATACCCAAATACCCTTGGGGCAGGAATATCTGATTAATGCCTTGGACTTATACCTTCAGCGCTAAACATAAAAATACTAAGAAGCAGGACTATATATCAAATGCAGAATATTTGGTGAGTAAGGCACTTTCTTAAGTCTTTCCTTGCTTAAAGAGGGTGCTAATTTGTCTTTTAAAGACTCAGGTTCTAAGGCTGACTTTTAGGAACTGGGAAAGAAGGAGCACATCAACTTCATGCTGGTGTTTATGAAGTAGTGATTGTTGCCCAATGAAACATTTTTGCTGTTTTAGTCTAGTACATCAAAGAATCTTTTAAATGTAAAACTCTTATCTCGACGTGGGGGTTGGGTGAAATGAAAAAATGCACTTACCTTTCTTGTGAAATGGGTAGTATTTTGATAAACGTAAACTTCCATTCCAGAGAATCTTCTAGCAAGCTAGTATTGATGGGAGGTGAGATTACATACATACATACATACATACATACATACATACAGTTTAAATTATATTTTCCTTTGATATGGCATCATGCTGTAGACAACAATGCTAATATATCTTAATGGCTGTGCCTTTTAAGAGCTGAATATCAGTCAAGCATATAATTTCATGTAGTCTGGAAATGCATAAAAAAGAGCATCTAACAGGACAGAATAAGGCACCACACTCCAGAATACTTATTGTTCCCTTGCTATAGAGCTCTGCCTTTTAAAAAATACAATTTCCTAAACCTTCTATGTTTGAATGATTGCAGGTGTTTTACTAAAGTAATGAGCTCTCACTAGTAAGAGGTTCATAAAAGCTGTTCATAATGGCTCCAGCTTGGTGCTGCATACCATTTTGCCCACTACCACTAGAGTAGGTATATTCTATTTAGAAATTTTTTTTTCCTTACACTTTGTGGAATTGCTAGAATACTACAATATTTTCTTCTTCTTTTATTAAAAATCTTAAGCAGCTCCATAAATCTACAAATTCCAAGTCATGTGGAATCCTATACTTTATGCTCTATTGTCCAATGCCATGTGGTAACATTTCAGTTTTAGCTACAATGCTTGAACATAATTAAAAATATATACATGAGAATTTTTACTTGCATGTCTCCAGCAACTGCTATTTTTAAAGAAGAAACATCACTTACAGCAAGGTTTGGAAAGACACTAATAGGTAGCTGTTGGTAGATGTTGCTGTTGCATCTTACTACAATTTTGAAATGTATCTTTATTAAATGTTTCAGTGAACTTTAAGATGTTCACTCCCATGCATTTTTTCCTCTCTTGCAAGATGCATGCTCACTTCAAGTTTGTCAGCACTGCCACCCAAGCTGTTCAAAGTCACTTGTGTGCCTGAGAGGAGAAACACCCATCCGTCATTTCACTTACACCTTGGAATGACAGTAGCTGGAGAGGAATAAAACAGCTGAAAATTTGTATTGGATAGAAGAATAATGGTTCTGGCATATCAAAGTGGATATGGGTGTAATAGGGTCTTGACTTCCACAGCTACTCTCTGGTGCTATAGAAGGGGGGGCAGCTAAGCACATCAGTGATGGAGGCAAAATTTCTAGCAGGGCTAAACCAGCCTGTGCTAGTTTGCAGCAGCCCATGCCAAGAGGCAGGTGAGTGCTCAGCAGGTGTCAGTCTGTCCTGGGTTGTAAGATAAGCTTGTATTCCATTTGCCATCTGTCGAAGGCGAACCGGTTGGACAGGTTTTTTTTGATATCTCTCTCAGAGACAATGGTTTGTGTATACACCTTTGACTGATTCAATGAAAGGCTGAAAAGTAACGCCGTGAGGGGTCCCACCCAGAGGGGGGAAGCAGCTCTCCCTCTTCTTCGCGGGACTCCGAGAGAAGCGGCGCTCTCTCTCTCTTCGCGGGACTCCGAGAGAAGCAGCTCTCTCACTCTCTCTTCGCGGGATTCCGAGAAAAGCAGCTCTCGCTCTCTCTCTCTTCGGCGGCACCCGCAGCGAAGCAGCCGGCGCGCGCAGAGGCGACGGCAGCGGAGCTCAGAGGCAACCCCGGCGCAGAGGAAGACCGGCCCCCACTGCCACCAGATCTTCAGAGGAAAATTATACCCTTCTAAAGATCACCACTTCAGCTGCAACTCATCAACTATTGCAAGGGAAAGCAATTGTCCCAGCAAAACCTGATACTGGCATTCCTCAGGTTCTAGACTTTTTTTCTTTCACTGGTTTTGTTTGTACCGATTGCATTTTCCTTTTTAAATTGTTGTCTAGTTTTCTCCTAGTAAAGAATTGTTACTCCCACTCCCATATCTTTGCCTGAGAGCCTTTTAATTTAAAGATCCTCGTAATTCAGAGGGAGGGGGGTTTGCCGTTCTCCATTGCACAGGAGGCTTTGCCCTCTTTCACAGACTCCTGTCTTGTCTAACCAAGACAGAATTTGGCGCCCAACGTGGGGCCCGAGGGCATTGAGAGGGAAAAAGGATTAACAGTTCTTAAGTAATTTGGTTTTGTTGTGTGTAAAAACATCTTCAGCATCACCATGTGGTCTAGTTTACCTTGGTTTGGGTGGCATGTGATCGTAGCTATACTTTTCCCATTTGCAGACCCTTATCTAAAAATGGGTCCTATGACTAAGGCTACGGTGTCTGTTATCAAGTTTGGCTTCTGGGTTAATTGGGTGAGGAATTCATGGATCTTTAATTTCCTCTGGAAGGCAGGTACATGGATTCATAGCTATCACACGTTAACTGTATGTTTTTGGGGTTACTTTAATAACGGTACCTACTGCGAGGAAATAGCACCTGGGCAAACTTTCTCTCAACCTTTTAACCATCTTTTTGGGTCTGTTCCACCAGTTCTCAAAGGGTTAAGATCCTTTTTAAGTGCTAATGATACCATACAATGGGTGGTGTTGCTGATAGTCCTGTTATATTTAGCATTCAGAGATAAGGGAAGATTAACCTGGATAACTACCCTCACACCTTCACCACAGACTCGAGATGCTGCTGCTCCAGAGCCTGACCCTGCCCCACAGCCCACCTCAGAAATGAACCGCCCAGATTGGGTGAGGGTTCTGGTTAAGGAGATACGAGAGATGCTGAAGGAGTGCATTTCCCCAGCTGGTGAGAAACCGGCCCTTTGCCTTGAGGAGGGACAGTCTAATAGTACAGCTGTGGAACCCACTAATGTTACAACTGTCCAGGTTCCAGCTGAACCACAAGGGCAGTCACGGTCAGCAGCAGTGGCCCCGGTAGAAACAAGGAAGTCTAAGGTGAAAGCAGAGCACCCTGCAGATAGGGACAGGAATGGAGGAACCTCACAACCCACAGGGGAGCCAGAGATTGCTATCATCACCGAGTCCCTGACGTACGAAAGTCTTCGCAATCTGCATAAAGACATTGTGCGACGAGGGCGTGAGGCTTATGCTACCTGGCTACTCCGGGTTTGGGATCTTATGGGTACAGGCGTGCAGCTGGACGGTGGTGAGGCAAGGAACTTGGGACCCTTGACCCAGGACTCGGGTATAAATCAGGTTTTTGTAAGGGAACCAGGGTCCCTTTCTCTCTGGGAGCGGCTCTTAATGAGTGTCAGGGAGAGGTTTATCCACAGAGAGAGAATGCAAGAGCACCATCATAGAATGCGCTGGAAGACCCTCGAGGAAGGGATCCAACAGCTGAGAGAAGTGGCAGTATTGGAGGTACTCTTTGGGAGGGATGGACGACACAATAATGACCCTGACAAGGTCAGGTGTACGGGACAAATGCTGTGGAGTCTGGCAAATCTTGGGCCATCTCAATACGCCACCTTCATTGCAACGATCAATGCTGACACCCACCGGGAGACAATAGGTTCTGTTGCCAACAAACTTAGGAATTATGAGAGTATGATTAATGGCCCAATGCAGGCTCATATCTCAGCTGTGATTAAGGAGTTTAAAGAGGAGATGAGGGAGGAGATAAGGAAGGTTAATACAGCACCCGTGAGAGTCACAGGCCCCAGAATCAGCACCCAACAATCCCCAGCTAGAGAGAGAGGGTACACCCCAAGGGCTAATCTGTGGTTCTTCCTGCGTGACCATGGGGAAGACATGGGGAGGTGGGATGGGAAACCCACCTCTGTCCTGGCAGCACGGGTCCGTCAACTCAAGGAGGGAAACTCTAACCGGGGGAGTTCCACCAAAGTGAAGGTAGCCTCAACCTCCCGTGACCAAGCTTGTGGGTACGATCTGTCAGACCCCCTTGAAGGGACCTCTAGTATGTATGCCCAGGGAAGGAATGATAACCAGTGTTAGAGGGGCCCTGTCTCTAGCCAGGGAGAGGCACGGGAAAACCGGATCTTCTGGACAGTGTGGATCCGATGGCCTGGCACATCAGAGCCACAAAAATATGATGCTTTAGTTGATACTGGTGCACAGTGTACTCTGATACCATCGGGACATGTGGGGGCAGAGCCTGTTTCCATTGCTGGTGTGACAGGGGGATCACAACAATTGACTCTGGTGGAAGCTGAGGTGAGCCTGACTGGGAAGGAGTGGAAGAAACACCCTATAGTGACTGGCCCAGATGCTCCGTGTATCCTAGGTATAGACTTCCTCCGGAACGGATATTACAAAGACCCAAAGGGACTCAGGTGGGCTTTTGGAATAGCCGCTGTAGAGGCAGAAGACATTAAGCAATTGAACACCTTGCCTGGACTGTCAGAAAACCCCTCTGCAGTAGGACTCCTAAGGGTGGAAGAACAACGCGTGCCAATTGCGACCTCGACAGTGCACCGCCGGCAGTATCGGACGGATCGAGATGCCGTGATCCCCATCCACAAAATGATTCGGGAGCTGGAGAGCCAAGGGGTGGTCAGCAAAACCCACTCACCCTTCAACAGCCCCATCTGGCCTGTGCGCAAATCTGACAAAGAATGGAGATTGACTGTGGACTATCGTGGCTTAAATGAAGTGACTCCACCGCTGAGCGCTGCTGTGCCGGACATGCTGGAACTCCAGTACGAGCTGGAGTCCAAGGCAGCAAAGTGGTATGCCACCATTGATATTGCTAATGCGTTTTTCTCCATTCCTCTGGCAGCAGAATGCAGGCCTCAGTTTGCTTTCACCTGGAGGGGCGTGCAGTACACCTGGAACCGACTGCCCCAGGGGTGGAAACACAGCCCCACCATCTGCCATGGACTGATCCAGGCTGCACTAGAAAAGGGTGAGGCTCCAGAACACCTGCAATACATTGATGACATCATTGTGTGGGGGAGCACAGCGGCAGAAGTGTTTGAGAAAGGTGAGAGGATCATCCAGATACTACTAGAAGCTGGCTTTGCCGTCAAGAAGAGCAAAGTCAAGGGACCTGCCCGAGAGATCCAGTTCCTGGGAGTGAAATGGCAAGATGGACGGCGCCAGATTCCCACTGAGGTCATCAACAAGATCACAGCTATGTCCCCACCAACCAGCAAAAAGGAAACACAAGCTTTCCTGGGTGCCATAGGTTTCTGGAGAATGCACATTCCTGAGTATAGCCAGATTGTGAGCCCTCTTTATCTGGTTACCCGAAAGAAGAATGATTTCCACTGGGGCCCTGAGCAGCAACAAGCCTTCACCCAGATCAAGCAGGAGATCGCTCATGCTGTAGCCCTTGGCCCAGTCAGAACGGGACCAGAGGTCAAGAATGTGCTCTACTCTGCAGCCGGGAACCATGGGTTGTCCTGGAGCCTTTGGCAGAAAGTGCCTGGGGAGACTCGAGGCCGACCACTGGGATTCTGGAGCCGAAGTTACAGAGGGTCTGAAGCCAACTACACTCCCACAGAGAAGGAAATCTTGGCTGCCTTTGAAGGAGTTCAAGCAGCCTCGGAAGTAATTGGCACAGAAACACAACTCCTCCTGGCACCCCGACTACCGGTGCTGGGGTGGATGTTTAAAGGAAAGGTTCCTACTACCCACCATGCCACTGACGCCACATGGAGCAAATGGATTGCCCTCATCACTCAACGCGCCCGTATTGGAAACCTGAATCGCCCTGGGATTTTGGAGATAATTACGAACTGGCCAGAAGGTGAAAACTTTGGTCTCACTGATGATGAGGAGCAGGTACAAGTGGCAAGGGCTGAAGAAGCTCCACCATACAACCAACTACCAGCAGAGGAGACCTGCTACGCTCTTTTCACTGACGGTTCCTGTCGCATCGTAGGGATGAACCGGAAGTGGAAAGCAGCCGTATGGAGCCCCACACGCCAAGTTGCACAAGCTACCGAAGGAGAAGGTGGATCGAGCCAACTCGCTGAACTCAAGGCCGTTCAGCTGGCTCTGGACATTGCTGAAAGGGAAAAGTGGCCAAAGCTCTACCTTTATACTGATTCATGGATGGTAGCCAATGCTCTGTGGGGCTGGCTGGGAAGGTGGAGAAAGGCCAACTGGCAACGTAGAGGAAAGCCAATCTGGGCTGCTGATATATGGAAAGACATTGCCTCTCGGGTGGAAAAGCTGACGGTGAAAGTCCGTCATGTAGATGCCCATGTCCCCAAAAGTCGGGCTAATGAGGAGCACCGGAACAACGAGCAGGTAGATCAGGCAGCAAAAATAGAGGTGTCAAAGATAGACTTAGATTGGCACCATAAGGGGGAGTTGTTCCTGGCTCGATGGGCTCATGATGCCTCAGGTCATCAGGGCAGAGATGCCACCTACAAGTGGGCACGAGACCGAGGGGTGGATCTAACCATGGACAGTGTTTCCCAGGTTATCCATGACTGTGAGACGTGTGCTGCCATCAAACAGGCCAAGAGGGTGAAGCCCCTATGGTATGGTGGGCGGTGGTCCAAGTACAAGTATGGGGAGGCCTGGCAGATTGACTACATCACACTGCCCCAGACACGCCAAGGCAAGCGCTACGTGCTGACCATGGTAGAAGCCACCACTGGATGGCTGGAGACTTTCCCTGTACCTCATGCCACTGCCCGGAACACCATCTTAGGCTTGGAAAAACAAGTCCTGTGGAGACACGGCACCCCTGAGAGAATTGAGTCTGACAACGGCACCCATTTCAAGAACAGCCTTATCAACACCTGGGCCAGAGAACATGGTATCGAATGGATATATCATATTCCCTATCATGCTCCAGCTGCCGGCAAAGTTGAACGGTGCAACGGACTCCTTAAGACTACCCTGAAGGCACTCGGTGGGGGAACATTTAGAAACTGGGAAATTAACCTGGCAAAAGCAACCTGGATGGTCAACACCCGGGGGTCTGTCAATCGAGCTGGCCCTGCTCAGTCAGAACCCTTACACGCAGTAGATGGAGATAAGGTCCCTGTAGTACATATGAAAGGTATTTTAGGGAAAACTGTTTGGATTAATCCCACCTCAGGCAAAGACCAACCCATTCGTGGGATTGTCTTTGCTCAAGGACCTGGTTACACTTGGTGGGTAATGCAGGAAGATGGGGAGACCCGCTGTGTACCACAGGGAAACTTAGTCTTAAGAGAGAACTGGGTGTAAGATTTCATGGTGTGCAGATGGAAATAGAATAAGGGGTGGATAATGTCCTGGGTTGTAAGATAAGCTTGTATTCCATTTGCCATCTGTCGAAGGCGAACCGGTTGGACAGGTTTTTTTTGATATCTCTCTCAGAGACAATGGTTTGTGTATACACCTTTGACTGATTCAATGAAAGGCTGAAAAGTAACGCCGTGAGGGGTCCCACCCAGAGGGGGGAAGCAGCTCTCCCTCTTCTTCGCGGGACTCCGAGAGAAGCGGCGCTCTCTCTCTCTTCGCGGGACTCCGAGAGAAGCAGCTCTCTCACTCTCTCTTCGCGGGATTCCGAGAAAAGCAGCTCTCGCTCTCTCTCTCTTCGGCGGCACCCGCAGCGAAGCAGCCGGCGCGCGCAGAGGCGACGGCAGCGGAGCTCAGAGGCAACCCCGGCGCAGAGGAAGACCGGCCCCCACTGCCACCAGATCTTCAGAGGAAAATTATACCCTTCTAAAGATCACCACTTCAGCTGCAACTCATCAACTATTGCAAGGGAAAGCAATTGTCCCAGCAAAACCTGATACTGGCATTCCTCAGGTTCTAGACTTTTTTTCTTTCACTGGTTTTGTTTGTACCGATTGCATTTTCCTTTTTAAATTGTTGTCTAGTTTTCTCCTAGTAAAGAATTGTTACTCCCACTCCCATATCTTTGCCTGAGAGCCTTTTAATTTAAAGATCCTCGTAATTCAGAGGGAGGGGGGTTTGCCGTTCTCCATTGCACAGGAGGCTTTGCCCTCTTTCACAGACTCCTGTCTTGTCTAACCAAGACACAGTCACTATTGGCTGATCAACAATGTTTGGTTTGCTTTTTTATTGGAGCCTTTGCTGGCCCTGAGACCATGTTTTATTTCTGGACCTATAATCATAGAGGAATTTTACACTAGATACATGTAGCATTATGGGAAATTCTGAGAATAAATCCTATCCTTGCGCACCACTTAAAGCCAGGGAGAGCATGGACTGTGTATAGTGGACAATGCTAGTCCAGTGATGGCCTTTGGAGGCCTGACTGAAATGATTAATCCCGTCCATGCCTGTTATCACCATTCCTGCCCTAAATGCCCTAAAGATGTTTAAATCAAGACAGCGATCAGTATTGTTAGATTTAGTGAGCACTCTGTTTTTATCCCTTCATCTTAACCAAAAATCATTCTTCTGCTTTGATTTGTGCACCCTGCAAGGGTTTCCATCATTACTGGCAGGCAGCATCAAGCACCTGCACATTTACCCTCTGCACTGTTGGACCACTGCTGTTCACCTATAGTGGATTTTGGAACTGGCTTCCTCAACAGCAAACATTTTTCCCCTTCATAGGTTCAAAATAAGGGTTGGAGAGGAAATAAAATAAAGTTAGTGCTTTATTCAATACAGGTGAATTTAAGATGATAATTAGTTTGATTTTTATCTGCTGGATATTTTTTCTACTTTCCCTTTCTGATAATGGTGCAGTGATGCTGTAATGCTCCCTTCAGTGACAGTGAAAGGTTGCATTTCACTGATCCAGCTCACTTCCACATTTTATATCTCGGCGGTTTAATGTTCCAAGTAAACTGAGCTAGTGAAGTGGTGAAAGGTAACAACCTTTTCTCCTTGGACTTAATTTTTACCCCCTTCCAAATATATATGCATACATATATACAAAACACTCTTTGACTTCAACAGTCTGTATTTCTAGGCGACCAAGTTTTGCCCAAGAATCTATTATCAGATTTCAATCTTATTTGTCTATGAATTGAATTCTTTGTATAAGGTAATATCTGTGCTCACATGCTCATTTAAGGTTAAGTGCATGTTTGCCACTTAAACTTGATGGTGTATTAAAAGAAAAAAAAAAAAAAAAAAAAAAAAAGAAAGTAAAGGTGAGTTGGTAGAAGGCTGTGTGGCTCCGGTGCTGGTTCGGCGGCCGTACGGGGGTAGCCAGGTGTGTCCCCTCATCAGGTGGGTCACTTCAGAGCCGGCCCTGCTCGGGCTGTCCGGCCCCCCCGCCGTTCGGAGATTGTGGCCACCGAACAGAGGCGGGAACGGCTTCGCTGCTGGGCCGGGCGGGCGCACCCAGGGGTGAGGCCGAGGCCGCCCCGGGAGGGTGAGGCGAGGCCGCCCCGGGAGCCGCCCCCGCCCCGGGAGGGTGAGGGTGAGGGAGAAGCCGCCCCGGGAGCCGCCCCCGCCCCGGGAGGGTGAGGCGAGGCCGCCCCGGGAGGGTGAGGGAGAAGCCGCCCCGGGAGCCGCCCCCGCCCCGGGAGGGTGAGGCGAGGCCGCCCCGCCCGAGGGCCGCTTGTGGCGGCGGCGGGCCCGGGGGCTCCCCCTGCCGGCGGCCGGCGGGAACGCGCGGGGTGGGGGGCGCGGAGCGCGCCCTGCCCTGCCCGGCCCCCGCCGCCGGCGCTCCGCAGGCAGCGGCGGCTCGCAGGCGGCAGCGCTGGCCCGGCCGTCTCCGTTCCTCCATCCCTGCCTGCCTCTCTCCGTGACTGCCTCCCCCGCCGGGGCCAGCGCCAGCCCGGGGACCCTCTGCCACGGGGGCGCCGCCTTCCCCCGCTCGCTCCTTTCCTTCCTTTCCGCCTCCTACCCGGCCGGTGACAGCCGCCGGCTCGCCCCGCCGGGAAGCCTGGGCGCCCCCCAGCCATCGCTGCTGCTCCCCATGGGGATCCGGGAGTTCCCCAACGGCTCCGCGCGGGGCAAAGCCGCCACGCTGTGAGTACCGCGGGGCCGGGCGGGCGGGCGGGGGGACAGGGACACCCCACACCGCCCCACCTCACCTCCGCTCAGCTCACCCTGGCCGGCGGCGCCGCTCGCTCCCGGGGTCACTCAGGTGGAGGGCGGCGAGGAAAGTTGCGGGCGCCGCGGGTCCGGGCCGGCTCCCCTACCGGCGTGGGTCCCCCGCCCGCTGCCAACTTCGCCCGGGGCCGGCGGAGGGCGGCGGCGCTGGCGGCGCGGCCCCGGGCTGACGCCCCTCTCCCGACCCGCAGCGGCATGCGGCGCTCCCCCGATGTCAGCCCCCGGCGGCTGTCCGACATCAGCCCGCAGCTGCGGCAGCTCAAGTACCTGGTGGTGGACGAGGCCATTAAAGAAGATCTGAAGTGGTCCCGCTCCGTGGAAGACCTCACCAGCGCGTCCGTGGGACTCACCTCCATCGAGGAGCGCATCCTCCGCATCACCGGCTACTACGGCTACCAGCCCTGGGCTGCCAGCTACAAACGTGAGTCCCCGGCACGGGCGGGCGTGGGGGGTTGCCGGGACGGGGGCGAGCGGGCGCAGCCTGGAACCGGCAGAGGGATGTGGGTTCGAGGGGCCGATCGCTTTACCGCTGGAACGAACCTCGCTCCGTGGAAGGAAGTGCTCTCACTCTCGGCGAAGAATTCTATGCCCGTGTTGCCTTAGTCCTTTGGCAGCGGCTGGTTCACGAGAGCGCGGTGCTAAGAATGATGACAGCTAAATTCTGCTAAGAAAATAGGTCAAATATTTGTCTTCATGTTACAGGCACACTTAGCGACGGTGATTACCGTGTGTTGACAGCTGTATAAAAGCCCCTGCATGCTCATGCACATACCATGGCCACAAGTAACACGTTATCAGTGTACGTTTCTGTTGTTTTAGGAGAAAATTTCTGTCAAATTTTCGCAGCATTTGAGCTGAATGATCTGTCTTTTCCTGTGTCGAGTGGCACTGTTTCTTCCGTGTACATACACTTGAGAAAGAAACTTCAAATGATAACCATATGAAGAGAAGTGTAGCTGTATTCCTTCACAGACATGACTTACAAAAGAAGCAGTACCTCGAGTTGTTTTAATATATCAACTAGTACTTTCTGTGTGTAATGCCCTATTTCTTGTCCATCTTTCATCATTTTAATGTCAATTGTATGCATTAAAAAGTTCTAGAATAGTTTACCAATTGATTGAAGTTACAACATTATTTTGGTTGTCTTAAGGTCGTTTGAAATATCACAGGGGGTTTTGTTGATAAAAGGATTCTTCTGTAACAGAAACCATTGCTTTGCTGGAAACACTGGCTCTGATAAAGTGGTTGTTTTCATATTGTACTTCCTTAAGTATTAAGTGCAAACGTTCTGAAATATTTACTACTGGATTATTTTTTTGGCAGTGTGCTTAATAATGGATGAATGATACAAGAATGCGTGGCACACAGTACTAGTTCAGTTTTTCTCTGAGGGAAAGCTGCTTCTGATTGCCTGAAAATAGGACTTTACTAATAAATATTCTAATACTTTCCTGTGAGAGCCTTTTTTTATTTTATCCTTTGATTGCAATTAAGACAGAAATATTAGATATTTGCTACTTTATGCACTAGGAGCAAGGTGTTTCTATAAGAGGAATTCTAGTGCCTGGATTGGGGCTGTTCTTGAGAGTAAAGCTTATTCAGGTCAGTTTTAGGGATCAGATCATATGTGAATGCCAGACTGAGTTGGATGTTAATGCTTCTCTCTGACAGAGTGACTAATAGTCTAGCTGAAGTCACACTGAGCTGCTATGGCTGAACCTTCTGAAATAATAAAGGTCATGCTGGCTCCTCAATTATAACCTATTTGTTGAAATTTATAACTCTGTCTGAAAAACTTAATAGCAAGCCTTAGCCTGCTATTCTAGTTACATTTTCTTTCCTAATTTGATCTGAATAACAAAATTACATACTTGAGTTGTAATGGTGGGGAATAAATATACAGAGTGTCTGAGTTTCATAAATGTATGTCTAAAAATAAAAAATAATTGGTTATGTGAATTTGTTGCAAATTTAAAATCTGAGTTACTAGGAACATAGAAGGACACATAGAAGAAAGGATATATCTCTACAGCATGGTTTAAGGAGAGCCATGTTGATCTACATCAGCTGAATAGCTGACTGAATAGAGTATATAATCTAAAGTGAGAAGACAACCTTGTCCTAGCCTCTTTGAAACATCTTCAAATACTTCTTCAAGCTGGGCTGATGTCTAATTTTGGGATATGGACTTTCCTTGTGACATTGCAGTTAGAAAACTGCAAGGTTTCTATTTATTTATAAATAGAATTTTATTTGACTCAAGTACTGCAAACAAATAGTTTTCATTAAGATCGAATTGCAACCTGGATACTTTTTGTCATCTTATTTTGCATCCTTGTAGACAATTGGATGCACTATGATTATAGTTATGGATGCATTAATAATGGACTTGCTTTGCAGAAAATAAGTCCATAATATGGTCTGATCTAGATTTATTTAGTCTATCTCTCTTGGTGACATTCTTTTTATTGTAACTAAATTGCCTGTAGGGCCAGAGCTACCTCTTTTGCACTACAGTGTATTCCTTTCGTACTTTATTTAGACTGTTTATATATATATGGATGGATGGATATATAAAATTGTTTGAGAGATTCAGAAAGCTTTTGCTTATTTATAGGGAAACTACCCCTGATAATCTGAGATAGTGTTACCATGACCCCAACACTTACTTGGAGAACAATTTGAAACATATGGGGATGCCTCAAGGTTATGTAGTAACTCCAGTATTTAATATTCTTATAAATTCAGAAAGAGAGGAGGAAGAAGTGAAAATTTGCTTAAGACACAAACTGGCCTGGGTTGGACAGAATGAGAAAGGACTTGTAGCATTACCCTAGGGAGACCTGTCCTAGCCGGGTGACTCGCTGAAATGTCAGCACATGTCATTCAGTTATCACAAACAGAAGCCTCACATTTCCTGAAAATGCTAAAATTACCTGCCAACTTTCACATTACATTGACTGGTAATTTTGGGACTGTACACAGCTCAGGGAAGACCTCTGCTGTTTGACTGCACTTGCAAACCAGATTTTAGGAACCAGAATAATGTAATGTAGTTCCTGTGTGTTAGGATGCCTTCAGCAAATTTAATGAGATGCTGTAATTATGGTTATCTTCTCTCAAAAAAATATTACTAGACGCTCTGAGATGAGTGAGAAGAAAGAGTACAGGCAATCTATAAAGACCCTCAAGAGTTTTTGCTGTTTACTTTAAAGAGGTTGAAACAAAGGAATTGGAAAGTACTGGCACATGTTGCTTAGGCAGGTAAAGAGTTTTTCTTCTTTCTGTGGTCATAAGAAAAAAGGTAGACAGGAAAAGAAGCTGAAAAGCCATCAATTAAAGCCCAAGAGAAAAAGAAATAATAGTGAAGAAAACATGTAATTTATTCTTGGATTTCAAGGAATTGTAATAGCAGTGATAAGATCTAGAATTGTGATAAAATGGGAAACGTGTTGGAGATAATATTAAACTTCATTATCCAGAATTTGAGTTAGGCTGTGAGGAGACTTTTCTTGAGGGTTTCTTGTGCTTCCCTCTGTAGCATCTGCCAACCTTTAGAAAAAGGAGTGTTCCATGATCTAATCTGGTAGTTTTTGTTTTTCTGAATTCTTTGATTTCCAGGATTACTAATTATGTGGTTAACTGCTCCCCAGTCTAAATCAAATATTCATATGTGTCCCATGGGGAATATTTTGCAGAATGTGATTTGATTTTTCAAATATAAAGGCAGAGGGGAAGAAACAGATAAGACACAGTCAGATTGCAGAATCATACACTTATGCAGCTACAGATGTATCAGCTCAATATTTGTGAAATTCTCATTATAAGTAAGAGGTATGTTGACTTTCATTTTTTCCTTTTAGTTAGAACATAGTGATCAAAGGCTTTAATAAAAAAGCCCCCAAAACAATGCCATGAGATTTGCAGATTCCATTGACAGTTTTCTTTTTTGTAGATGAAGCTGTTGTTAGAGCTGTATTAGCACTGCTGCTCTCTCTTATGAAGGTTAAATGAATTCTCATGATTTCTGCCTCTGGAAGCCTGGGACTTCAGTTGAAGAGCAGAGGCAAGTTTGGAGGTGAACAGCCATATTTTAAGTTTCCATTTCACAGCACTGTCAGTTGGAATTAGTTTTCTAAATATTTTTTTGAAGTATAGTTCCATAGGAGCTTTTCTGTACTTGAGAAATACAGGTGTCACAAAACTCTTGGACTGTCCCCCTGGTCAGTATGGAAGACTAATCTATTTTAATGATTGTATAAATTAGCAAGGTGCTTGTTTCCACAGGAAATTATCACCTTTGCCAAACATTAATTTTTCTCTAACTAGGTCTATTTTCTGGTGATTCAATATCACAATGTGTCATTATGTGATTAGTATTTTAAATACATTCATGTGGGCTTGAGCCAGCTATCCCTATATTGCAGTCTTCTTCCTACAGATCACCTGCTTCTACTCCTTGTTTAAGATTAGGTCTTTCTTTTAAAGCAGGGACTTTTGTGTATCTTTAGTATGTGTTGATAAATACAGACTTGTTATGGACAAATCAAGATTGTATGGGCTTTGGCCTTCCTCTTCTATTCACTTAACATTCTTTGTGTGCTTACAGACGTTTCCATACCTGCAGAAAGAAGAGAATGGTATGTAGTTTGAACTCCTCTTAATTCTTTTTATTAGGAATTGACTGCTGTCTGTGGATGCGGCTTGTGAATGTACATTTCTCTGAGACTTCCACCTTGTGAATAATTCCAGCTTGTCCCAGTGATAACTTTTAAGAGACATGATGTTCAGGTGTAAGGGAAAGATTGTGTGCACTAAATGAAGTTCTCTGGCTTTGCTTCTTCCTGGTACTTTAAATATTAATTTTCATATTTTTAATGTTTCTTCATAGTTATTTCAGCAACAAAATAAACCATATAATTTTGATGCACAAAACTTCAATATAATACTCATCCAGTGCGTGGCACATTAGGTCTTGACCTGAATGTGGAATTTAAATGCTATCACCAATAACGTACTGGAACACATTGGCAGAATAGCCTGAAGATTTGCTCAGAAAGCATAATTGTCTGAGTATGCCAATCACAGAATTATACCACAGAATCATTTGGGTAAGAAGGGACCTTAAAAGTCATCTAGTTTCAATCCTCCCTGCCACAGCCAGGGACACTTCTACTCGATCAGCTGGCTCAAATCCTAATCCAGGTTTGCCTTGAACACTTCCAGAGTTGGGGTGCTCCTCACTCCTCTGGGCAGACTGTTACCACTTATAGATTTTGACAGCTTTTCAAGGTAAGAGTTTGGTTTTGGTTTTAGCTAATTAAATGTATGAGCACTTGTAAATATTAGAGTATCAGTTATACAGCTAGAGACCAGTGTTTCCAACTGATCCCCAGTGTTCCTCCTTGTGAATTTCTTTTCATGCTCCATTGAATGCTGAAATTTCACAGTTACTAAAAGCAAATCCAGTGAGGATATGAATCAAGAGAAATCTGTGCAAATACCATTTTCATGTATTTGCATCTCAGGGAGAATTTGACTTACTTTTTGAGGTGATGTACTGCAGAAGTTCAAAGACATAAGTTGAAGACTATAATTTTCTCTGGGGAAAGTAATTTTCAGGCCAACTGTAAGTAATTAATTTAAACTGATTGCTTGCTTCCAATGCACAAATACTGAATTTATTAAGTTTATAACTAACGCAAGACTTGGTGGTATCATTCATGTTGCTGTTTCTGAGGTCAAATGATTATGTGAGAATCTTGCTTTTCAGGTGAAAACATGAAGTAACGTCCAGGTGCAAGTAACCTCTTGCTTGATGCAGCTACCCCAAGTTTCTCTTCACAGGGTCAATCTATAGGTCAATCGCCCTTCTACTACACCAAATCTCTAGGTCAGCACTGAAGCTTAGAAGATTAATAAAAATATGTGCTTTATATATATCTGTGTGTATGTATATATATATGTTTATTTTTTATATAGGCTTAGGGTGTCTGAGCCCTGATTTATTTTCTAGTCAATGCTCTTCTACTCTTCATTGTTAATACTAACATCAGTAATTTTTATGTTACCAAGAAAACCAAAGAAAACATGGGAACACCTATAGGCAAAAAAAAGAAATTGTGATGAATTGCATTGCAGATTTAAAAGTTCTGTAGTGTCATTGTTTCAAATGTCAGTTGCAGTTCTCTGCCTCGGTAAACTATGTGGTGATGCATGAACCAGGGATATTCCTGACTTATGTCCACATGACAGCTCACACAAAAATTTATTTCCTCATTATGTAGTAGCCACTATGACTGAGAAGAGCTGTCCCCAGAAATAGTCTCTTTAAGTATTTTGGAGACATAATCACAAGTCTGTATCCCAAATACTACAGGATGTATTTCTCTTTTGAAAGAGAACCTGTTGGGTCTCCTGGGTTTTAGCTCTCTGCGTGGTTTTGCAACTGAGAATGAGCACAATTTGGCCACTTGAGGCAGGCGAGAGTAGTACAGGTGCTGAATACTGAGCAGCTGCAAAGATACCAGGTGAACATTTAAAAAAAAAAACCTTTCAGAATCTTCTTTTTCAAGACAATTCCAATAGAGAAGAAACATGTGGGTTCTTATGCTTTTGAAAATTGGTAAAACTTTTTTGGCTAGTAGACTTAGTAGAAAACTGGTTTCTGCTACAATATAGAGCTTAATTAATCACAAAATTTTAAGTCTTAAATTTCTTGCTGGCAAGCCAAGCAAATTCTCATTTAAACTGTCTTGCTAAACATTTTTGATTGTTAAATAAATATTTAGTAAATGATAAAGGTTTAGTGAATATTTAGTAACTTGTTTACTTAACACTTTTAATTGTGTAGTGTTAAGTAACCACCACTTTTAACTAGGCAGATGAATAAATATTTTGTGTTTTCTGTCTGGTTTTCATAGGGAAAAAACTAAAAATTACTGCCTGCAAAATGGGCCATCTTTTTTTTGTTTGTTTGCTGTTTAAACAAATTAATTCATTGCTTTCAGTTTTTTTTCGGTGCAGCTTTAATTACATGTCATCTTCAGCTATTTATGCAAAACAGTTAATGGGACAGCAATTAGGAGTCTGTTGATTTCTAGCATTCATTTTATACCCTAATGAATGTTTTCACTGAATGCTGCTGTGTTAGAAAATACCACTGAGGTTTTCACCATGCAAACCTACTGCTAAACTTAGCGGTACATCTTTGCAATGTCAGGGCTCATGTTAAAAATTTTGAAGAGTGTTACCTGGCATTTGAGAATCCTTCCACTGGAAAACTGCATTTATTTCTTTTTTTTTTTAATAGAAATGTGAACATGTTCACTAATCAATAATAATGGATTGTTGCTAAAAACACATACTACTCTGAATTGATACGGAATAATGAGGGAGCAAGTTAATTTTGAAAAAATAATTTGGAAACTATCAAGAATTATGGATAAATACTTATTTTTGGAACTATTTTTATTGCAGACCCTTCCTCAAGGTAAATTTCTATAATAGTTCTGGAGTGTACTGTGTGATGGATCTTTGCAACTTTAAATAATGATTATTTTTAATAGAAACAATTAATTTAATGAGATAATAGTATTGAAATCAGACTACAAAGCCTATATTGGTAACATTCTCCTATGATACCAGACACTGCTGTGTTACTGAAACACAAAGCCACAAAAGGACAACAACCTGCAATGCTCATTAGCTTAATAGCTAATTTTACTAGATTCTAGCTCACGTCAGGGCTTTCTTCAAGGTGAATTTTTGTGCCATAATCTCTCTTCCGTATAATGAGGTGTTTGTGTTTCATATTCCTTGTGTAAATCGCTGATAATTTCTGCCATTTACTTGAGATAAAATAAGCATCAAGAGAAAGAGAGAGATGGCAACAGGTATAGTTGAATCAGGAGATCCTTAAGATTCCTTCCAACCTACATTGTTCTATGATTCTACAGAAAAGTTATGTAAAGGCCACTTTGGCCCTTTGGCAAGCGCCATCCTTTGGAACGCGAAGGTGTAGTTCTGTCTCTCTTGCTGTTTTGGAAGCTGAAACCATAGACTTTCCACTGTTGCTTGTGAATGATGATTATTCTGATAACAGTAATAAAATGAGCACTTATGTTTGTAAAAATTTATGTGCAGGTCATGGTTCCTACCTGGGCAATAGCTTGGCTTCATGTGGTACATCTTGTTGTAGAAACCACTTCCCTCAGTATTTACGATTCCCTTCACTAGGCACATTTCTTTCATCCCTCAGTGCACCTTGGAAGAAAAAAAGATGCTGTTATTGTGTGGAAGACCATAGAGAAATATTTTCTTTATGAACAATTACATAAAGTAGTCCTTAGACAGAAGGGATGCAGCAGAGATATCCCAGGTTTCATTTTCTTCAGAATTTGAGAAGCTTGTTCTCTGCTCAGTCATCTCCCCTTATAAAAAGATGCATCTGAATGGTTGCAGACACCTCTGTTCTTCTTTGGAACTTGAGGGCCTAATAAGGTTCATTTTATTTACTAAATGTGCCTTGTTTTGTTTCCTATCATTTTGTTTCCATGAGTGTATCTGGTCAATATAGAAGTTTGGTTGTTAATTTTGAGAAAAGCTTTTCCAACAGTGTTGAAATTTAGGTAGCCTCACATTTAGGAAAATAACAGTGACATCACATAGCCGATAGAATGTATTAACACAGCAAGCCAATTGTCTGAGGCAAGAAAATTTGAATATTTGAGCCTTTCCAGGATAAGGGAATGTAACTGGCTTCTAGTGAAATAATAAGGCCTTAATCTTGCAATTAAAGTTTCTTTTTGCTTTGCTATAACTACCCTCTGTCAAATAATTAGTGAAAAGTGCCTTATATGTCTAAAGGAAACAACTAGATTTTAATTTCTGAACACTGGTGCAGAGTCCTATTGATCCCATTGCAATATAAATATTGTGGCAGAGCGAATCCAATAGTGAAAACCCAAAGGGCTTTTTTCCCTTGACTCTTACATCAGAAATCCCATTAATTTGGTGGTTTTCCTTGCTATCTCTTCACACCCGCTAAGGTACAAAAATAGCATGGAAATTGACCTGCGTGTCCATTCTCCCAAGCTGAGCAGGCCAAGTCATTCCACCTTTAAGCTCACTGTTGTGCTGTTTGTAGCCCTGTGGCAGCCTGGGGGCTCTGCCTCATCCAGGATATTTTGCTTTGGCTTTGTCAGATCTGTGCAGTTGAGTGAACAGAGCACAGGTTTGTGCTCAGGTGGGAAGTGAAGCAAGGACCTGCACCTTCAGAGTTGATGAGCTTGTGTGAGGATGGTATTGGTGTATTCATGATCCTGTCCTGAAAGCCTGAAGTTGTCTTTCCATTTTCAAACAGTTACTGCTTTCCAGACAATCTGGTTTCTTGGATGTTCAGTAGAGATTTTTTGCTTGCAAAATTTTGTCCTAGTTGAAATATGCAGTGCCAGTATTAATATCAATGGTGCAGTGTTTGCACAGTGAAACAGGAAATACCACTTCATGGCTTTACGATTCTGTTGTCTCTCCTGCTCCCTTTATGCAACGTTTTTTTGAAACTTTAAGATTGATTTAGTTAACATGTAGCCATTTATTTTGAACAAGCAAAGATGGTAATCATGTTTACTTTTTAAACTTAGATGCTAGCTACTGCTTATGGTTTTGGTTAGCACTTTCCATGGAACAGAAATTACTGACAGAAACCATTCTTCCTTGTACTTCTGCTGAAATGATATTTTGCTGTATAGCATTTAGTGTTCTAGTGGCCTGGTAACTTCTCAGTTGTGGGTCCTTCTTCGCTTCATATTTATAATGAAAAGAAATATGTTTAGGTTTGATTATCAGAGGCTAGTTAAAGAGGAAAAATTACAAAATAATGTAAAGTTAGAAAAAGGCAGTCAAGAAACAAACTCCTTGAAGTCAATGGAGCCATGGAAAATGTCTTTAATTAAATCAGGAGATTTGATTTCTTTTAAGTTGAGCAAGAGGAGCAGAAAGGCTATTTTTTTTTATAGATTTGACTTCCGGACAGTTCGACATCATGTGGTGTAACTAGAGGCCTCTTTTTCAGGACTTATATTTCAGCTTTCTTGCATACATTGCAAGTGTATTCCATTGGCCTGAATTCGTGAGCTCAAGTTTCATGCAAGCCAAAGATTATGCCTAGATAAGGTGAATTCTGGTGCATTCAGGAGTTCAAAAATTATTTAAGTTTTTTCAAGAGACATGAGAATGACAGATGGGTCTTGACTTGGAAATTAACATAAGCCCACATTCAATTATTATTGTAGGTATAGAGTGGGACTCCTACATACAGCCATATGAACTTTCTTCCTCTTTATCAGTCCAGGAAATGACATGAGTTGGAATGAAAACTAGGTTAACATGAAGGAATAGAGCTACTGTGTGCATGGCTTCAGGGATTTCAGGATATATGACTCTTGCCTGATTTCTCCAGCTTGCCAGCTTATCTTGAGAGAATATATGAAGAATGCACAAAGACACCTTAAATTGCTGCCTTCCCTTGGTTGTTGACTTGTAAAACTTAGGAAGATCCTCTTAGAGGGTGCAGCATGGAATTGGATCTCTGGTTCCATTCATAAAATTACTTCACAGTCTTTGGGAAGTATTATTTGATAAACAACTTATTTAATAAACAACTTCTGTATTTTGTTTTCTTGTTTCAAAGACAACTTTCTTTCAAACTTCACAGTTTAGTAATGTATTGTTTAATATCTGGAGGAAATTCCTTGTCTTTTGCAAATAGTGATTTTAAGAGGTAGAGGGCTGTATATGCGTTCTGACTTCACCCAGGGTGAGAAGTGGTTTTGTGTTTTATAATATTTCTCCAAATGGAAACAAAAATGAGAGGAAATCATAGAAGCATGAATGAGTAATTTCTTTGTAAAGAAATGCATGGACAAGAAACACATCTTGTACTGGGAACAATACTTTGTGCCTTCCGTGGCTGCTGTGTACGTAGTAAAAACTCCATCTCACTAGAAATCATTCTGGCAAACATTTATTTCTACAAAATGAAAAGATTTTTGCATTGCATGTTTATAGGAATCTTTGTGATTAATATTTCTTTAAAATGATACTCCTATACCAGCAATGTTTTATCTCTGCATGTCAAATTATTTTGCACCCTACAATAACATTTCTCTAAAGGCACAATATCTCATGTCTATATAATGAAAATACACTGGAAGTGGTACTGAAACTAGAATCTTAAGAGTATAAGCCTAAACTCTCTTATTACTCTAGGTAGTTTTTGTTTTGTGATAAGCTTACTACAGGGAAATGCATCTCCAGTACAGCACTTTTTAATGTATTATTTAGTTCTGCACTGATAATAATGAGAGAATTAAAAAACCTTTTGGGATGAATCTCTGACTCCAACCAAGCCCATGGTACTTTTCTCAGTAACTTCAGTCAAGCCAGGTTTCAGCTACAAGGCTTAAGTCTTCAAGTTTGCCTTTCAAGCAGGGCTTCCTGCTTTATGTGCTGAACATTTGTTCCTAAGGCAACTGCATCCAATTACACCTACCCATACATGGTCTTTATTATATGTTCCTAAGCACTACTGGGGAGCTCAATTTAAATTATGGAATAATTATTTCTTTTAATAGATGTGCAATTTTAAATGTCTTTAAACTTGGTGTTTAGTTAATACTTAATAGCTTGTCCCAACATCAGTAGAAAGCATCTACAGGAATTGAGGAGAAGACACTCTTTCTTCCCATTGCCTAGAAAACTGACTACCAGAGCCCAGATGCTGAAAGGAAAATGAATATATATACAATGGTTTACAGCTTTAGGTTAGGAGTAAAGGATTGAGGCTTCCAACAGGGTATGCTATAGAAGCACCAGCATAGGCGAACAGGTCTGTTATCAAAAGAAAATTTTGTATTGCCCTAAGCTCAACCTTATATTTTTACTAAATAATAAAACATAATTAATGTCTTTCCACATCAGATGAAAACAAACAATTTCCCTGTACTAAAGTGGGTATCACTGAATGAGTCTGAGGCAGAAGCCTTTTAAAACACTAAAAGAATGGCATTCTAGTTCATCATTTGTATAAGCAACAGTTTGGAAGCCAGTTAGTTTTTGAATGCCCTGCCTCAGTCAGGTAAGGAATAAGAACAGATACACCCAGAACTCCTTGCAAATGTAAACAAAGGACAGTATATGTTGGGATGGAATTACAATGTTTTTGGAGAAATTTGAAATGCTAGAGATAACAGAACGTTGTACATCCATTTTAGGTTTTTGGTTTTGTTACTGTTTTTGTTAAATTATCCCACCACAAAGCCATACATGTTATGGGAAGCATGTGGCTTGGAGAAACACTCTGGTAAAGTTTAAAATCTATCTAACAAAACCATTTGAGTTAGTTCATTAATCTCTTATGTCTTTATTTTCAAAGGCCAGAATTGTTCCATCTTCATGTTGGTAAAACTGATAGAAGCTAAGAGGAATTTTGCCTAACTGAAACCAGTAACTAATGGTGCAAAAGAATACTGCAGTCCTGGAGGGAATTGAGAGTTCTGGTCTGATCATGTAATAGATTTGTGAAAGGTGTGCAGTTTGGCAAGCTTGGATACTCTTAAATCTCCAGAGAGTCCCAGGGCATGCTCACCAAAGTATTTTTACAAACAAAATATACTGTACCACAAGGCTAGAGTTTCCTTTGCGATTAGAACTTGTTCTGCACTTTTCAAATGGAAGTGCAGAGTGACTGGATCTGGTCCCATCTACCAACTGAGAGCATTTGTGTTGCAACTATCTATTGATGTAAACATGTACACAAAATTCCCTTCCAGCCAAGAGCATTCCCCTAGTGAACGTCTAGTGAATTTTTGTTTCCTTCACTTTTTCCCCGTGTAATTAGACACTTCTTATTTTTGATCCTCCAATTATATGTAACAAAATGATCCTTCTTATTTGTGCTAGGTGAGAACAGCATGGGAATGAGGCAATGAAACTGCTTTTCTCTCTGAAGCAGTTCAAAGCAGGAAGAGATAAAACAATCTCAAATGTTGAGTTAATTAGGATCTTTAAACTCTTTTTTGGAGGGAGGTTTGTAGAACCTGCGCAAAGTTGCATACCCAGTTGTAGGAATTGTACCAGAGAAATAAGAGATCAAGAGGCATAAAATACCCTGGATATTAACTGCTCTGGATGAATTACTTGCATTGTAGAATAATTGGGCAGTACAACAAAGTCGGCACCTAGCAGAAAGGCTTCTTCTACTTGAGATATATAACTCTTAGTTCAAGGTTAAAATAGTTGCACTGTAATCTGCTTTGTGTAACAGCAGCTGATTTTATTAAAAGATAAGTGGTTATATAGATCTCAGCTCAGTGTTGAAGCTGATCAATTTCACTGATGGATTTCAATAACCAACCTTGCAAGTCTAATCTTTCTTGGGTTTTTTGTTACTGGTAATTTATTTCCCAGTAGGCTGAATTATTGTTGTCTCATAAAGATGATTTCATTAAGTTTTTTTTAGTGTTAAAATTAGAGCAATTTTCAACCATTACATAATACAAATAATATAGGTCAAATAATTTTGCATTTGTAACCTTTTGGAACTAACTAATGAATGAAATTTAAACATTATAATAGTTAATATAAGGTAACATTTCAGGCATGTCAGCATTGAAGAAGCATTTGGACAAGGCCAATAATAATATGCATCAACTTTTGGTCAGTCCTGAAGCTGGCAGTTGGATGAGATGATCATGATAGGTCCTGTCCAGCTGAATTTGTTCCATTTTTTCCTACTCATAATCTCTCATAATTTTTTAATTCTAATGTTGCACCATTAAAATATTAAGGACCTTATCCAGTTACCAAAATAACAGCTGAAAATACCCATGGGTGGAATTACAGAATCATGCATCTGCTTTGCAATTGAAAAGTAGATCTTTAGTGGTTTTATTCAGTTAAATAATAAGGAAGCTGTATTTCGTTGGAGTTACTGAGTTGTGAGGAAATGTTACTGCAACTATTTGATGCTTAAGTTTCAAGCCTGCAAAATTACAAATTATTAACTTAAGCTGTGTGGCTAAAATTATTTGTTTGTATATATTAGCTTTGAGAATGTTAATTTTTTTATATTACCCTAGGCAGTTGGTTTTAGCTAACAATGAATGTAAAATTGTTTTGAAAATACTAATTTAATATTTTCACATAATAAAATACCATTTTTATTTGTCTGTGCTATGTATAGCTATCCAGAAGATTGCATCTTTGCTCTCATATATAATTTCTAAGTAAATTTGTGTGTGAATAGACCAAATTTTTTTTTTGGTGCAAACATAAATAATTCCATGCACTGTCAAAATGCTTGAGTTCTCTTAGTAATTTTGTCCTTTTCAACATAATCACCGATCTATGCTTTAAGTTTTTTCAACAGGCTGATCTTGTCATTTTTTCAGAATGTAATATAATCCAAAGTAATTTGCATGTGCTGAGCAATTTAGCTTGACATGAAGGTCTGTCTATATGGAAAAATCCTTGTGACAGGGTTTCTTGCGGTCATTTAAGACAAAACCTGTATAAATTAGTGTTTTGATGGATGTTTGACTTATTTCAGAAAAATATATTTCTTCAGGCAATAAATTTGAGAGAGCAATTAGACATTGTTGCAACATGTTGAGACCTTAAGTCTTTGGTACCTTGTTTGCAAAAAGCACCATTTCCATAAGCATAAAATCCTCTTCAAACCAAATACATCATTCATTTTATTTAAATTGCTTCTGTGTTGACATTAATGAAATAAAGCGCTAATTAAGTAGTACAGGCTTATAGAATACAGCTTAAAATAAGCTTGGAAAAGACAAATAAAGGCAATTACCAGTTGCAGGGTTTGGGAGAAACAACATTAAATTTTCAGATTTCTCTCTGAAATGAAACTATGGTTCAAATGCCTGTGATCCCAAATGCAGCATGTGACAAGAAACTAGTCACCTTTTTTTCTGGTGGTTTTGTATTGTTTGTTTGGTTGCTTTTTTTGTTTGTTATCTTTTGAGCTTTTTTGTTTGTTTGGGGTTTTTCCTATGTGTTCAGATTTAACTCTGGGTCAGGTGTTTGGAAAGAGATTTTGTTATGCACAACTAGTAGTAGTCTACAGACTTGTAGACTGTACAAGATTTATAGTCTTTTATGTAGAGCAGAACTCTTCTTGTTCTACATAAACATCACTTAAGGGACAGCCATCTTTAAGTAGCCACTATTAACCACACTTTATTTGCAAGTGATTAGCTGCAATTTGAACAAAGAGAGTGTGGGGAGAGGAAGAGAAATTAATCTCACCTGCAAGAGGTCTCTGTGGGAAGCTGTACTGTTGCTTTCTGTTCTCCACACAAGTCACTCTCATACTCAGGGCCCTCATCTTCTTCCTTTCTGCACTCTCTACCCCATTTACTACTTAAATTGTCTTTTATCTCAACTACTGATTATTTTTTTTTCCTCTCCTGTTTAGCTTTTTTGTCTGTCACAGTGAGATCTCTTTCATTTTCTAACAGCCAGCTGCACTTCCAGCTGGAGTACTGGTCATGTATAGATAAACACCAGACCGAAAAGAAAAGAAAATTTAGAAATCCTAACAATATTCTGGATACTGATGTGCTAAAAAAACCCTCTGCTAATATATTCTGAATTTTCTATGAGAAACCCAAAGGTGCTTGAAAGGCAACTCTCAAAGCAGTTGGGGAAAAATGGCAAAGGGGGAGGCTGGTAGATAATGAGTTATACCAGTTAATTTTAACATTTAAAATGAGTGAACTTAGGTTTCTAAATAGAGATGGTGTTTCAAGTTACTTTATGATAGGATCTGTACAACTCCTGGGCACCAGTACAAATATTATGAATGCAAAGGTATATATTTCCCAGTCTATTTTTGTGTAGCTAGTCATCTCTAAGAATTAAATGTTAATAAATTGTATTGAAGCTCTCTGCCTCCTTTAAACCAGTGTTTCCTGAAGAGCTGGACAAACCTTCCCTCACAGCTCCTGCAGGCGAAATGAGAAATGTCAGTTCAGCAAATGTTGCATAACTCACCTGAGTTCTGGTTTTGATAATCATGATGTGCTGGACTATCCATATTCATGTATATGGCAGTTAACAAAAGTTATTCTGGCAGTAACAGAGCAGCAGGGATAAAATATGGAAATCCGAGGAAAACACTCTGAATCAATTCACTAAGTAAAAGATTAAAAGCAAAGTAAAACACAAAGTGGAAGAGATTTTTATGGAAGTGTAAGAGTATGTGGGTGAGATGCCATATGGAGCATTGGGTTGCGGGCAGCCAAATTTGCATCTGATGTGAGCTCTCTGAGAACTTGTAAGGAAATAAATAGGATAAGAATAACATTGAAGAATAGCAAAGGCATAGGAGAGGTCATGAAAGTTTCAAACAGGTCTAAAGAGCTAGAACTGGGAAGAAAACTAGGCTTCTGTTGAAAATCTCAGAAGTGTCGAGGTTTCTGGAATCTTTATAAATTTGTTATACTCTTATTTAAATAAATGATGAACTCAAACATTAACACATTAACTGATTGTACCCCAAACAAGTTTTGTTAAAAGGTGAGTGCTAGCAGGGCTATGTTGCAGTCATACTCCTTTGTTTTGTATGTAGACAAAAAGAAAAAAGCAACTTTGTCTGAAATTACCAAGTGAAAAATCTCACAGTCTAGTATCAGTCCAAAATTACCTTTGCATATAGCTGTATAAATACTTGAAGAGAATGTTAAGAAAATTCCTTCAGTTTAAATGTTTCCTTCTCTTTTTACTATATGCTAAGCATCTATTATAAACAAAAATAGTGGTCAGGTCTTGGTTATGTTTTTCTCACCTAGTTTTTTTTCCTGATTTAGAAATTTGTTGGCCAGCAAACTCAGCTGTTTCTGATAAGGGACAGAGAAGAGAGACATCTTCCATGGAAAGTAAGTGTTGGGGGCGATGAGGTAGGTGCAACTGGGTGATGTTAGAACAAGCAGCAGAGTCTACCTGTTATTTTTTAGACTTGTATCAGTCCAGGATAACAGGGATACAGGGAATGGAGTAACATATTGAAGTGGTCTGCACTCTAAAAGTGTTTTGTACCAGGAAGTTGTCTAAGAAAGGTACTCTTCCTTCCCAGATAAATTATTCTTGGCAAAGTAACACTGGAATCGACAGTTCTCTCTCCCTCCTTTGCTTGGTGGCTGAGTCTATCCATATGCAATATTTCAGATATCTAAATGAAGATTTTAATCCTGATGTTACAGTGCTCTGTGCTTTCCATTGGTTTAAATATAAATATGATTCTCACACATGCAAACCAAATGCATGTCTATGCAGTGTTAGCAGCCAGTGCTGTTGGGCTTTTAGTGTTACCTTGGTGAAATGTGTCCCTGAACAGAAACAGCTAAGTTTTATCAGAACAAGTGCCACAAGAGAACATTATGTAGTGATCCCCACTGACATGTTTGGATGGTTTCTTTATGTTGACTGATTGTTCTTGCAATTCATTTCCCCCCTCTGTTTCCAATAATTTAATCTGTTCACTTGGATAAAGCCCATTTGTTTTGCACTGAATTTATTGTCTCTATCCCAGCTATGGATTTGTTCATCTAAGGCATTTTGCAAAAGTCTTAATTTAGCCTGTTCTACAGTTGGAGCAATGAATATTGTAGTTTGACAACCAGTTATTTCAACCTGCATAGAGCACTCCTTGAGTGGTGTTCATGAAGAAATGGAAAAATTAGTAACAGAGTTTGGAAAAAAGTCTATGTACTGTGCTTTTTCCCTGGCTAGGAAAAACAAGGCAAACCTCTTTAGGGAAAATCAGAAGGAAGGCATTAGGAAAGAAATTTGTGCCATTTTCCTATGACTAAGCTGTTCTGCTAAGAAGTCTGTAAGCACCCACAGTGTACTAAGAACCCTGTTTTGGGTGCTCAGTGGAATTGAGAGGCAGAAGTCCTTTTTTTTTTTTTTTTACTTAGAAATTGGAATGAGCACTGAAATTTTATTTCAGAATATTGGAAGTTTCTGTGTTGTCCATGTTACATAATGTTGAGCAGGTGATGGATAAAAGTATAATTTGAAATTATATGACAATACAGTTGTAATGAGAAAGTTTGAAATTTTTAAATGGCTTCTTATTCAGTAAGGTTTAGAGGATCCACAGACAGGGTACTGCAACCAGAAAACACCACAATTACATTGCCAAGCCCCAAATCAGATTTGTTTATTTGGGGCTGGTGCATTCCTTTTAATTTAGACTTTCTAACACCTAGATATAGCCCATTAGCTCTTACAACACTTCTCTTCAGTAACTCCTGTTACTTGAAGCTAGAAATAGAGGAATTGCCATGGTTGCTCTGAATTAAGGTCTATGTAATTATTATTTAGCTTTCAAGAGAAAGCAAGGTTAGGCAGGTCTGAGAAGGTATTGTGAGAGAAACTGTCCAGAAAGTTGCTGTTAGTTTTTTTGTGTGTTTTTTTTTTTCCCCTGATCCCTTTGAGTTAGCTGGTAAAAATAGGAATTCACATATTTAAGTTCAGGTTTTGAATGTTTTGGCAGGTGGTGTCTTACAGGTTCAGGTCGCATCTTAAAATAATCTAACAGCTTTCCTATGTGTATTTAAACTGCAAAATAGAATATATTGTGCCAATTATGATAAATAGTATGGAATAATTATCTTTGGCCATGCAAATAGCAGTGGATTTATTGAATTGATTGTCACTGATTTACTGCATAATTCTCAAATACCTGACAAGGTGGAACAGGATTGAAAGATAACAGCAAGCTGATAATGAAATCATGCTTTGCTAAGCAGTATAAAAAGCCTGGCTACCAAAGTAACAGTGAAAAAAATATCAGAACATGATGTCATCCCCCCTTATGCCATGTGTCTTAGGAAATAAACTTGTCTGAAATGGGAACACAAGCACGTAAACCAGATAAAGGAGTATAATCTAAAATATTTCTGTGTCTAAAAAGTATAAAAAGTAGCTGCACTAATGCCTAGACATTCCACACAGTTTTGTAAAGAAGAGGAAGATGATAAAAGTAAACTTTAATTTTCAAAAGTATCATCAGAAGATAGACTTACTTTCTTCTTGGTCTATTTCTCAAATTATGTGTATTTCTTTCTGAAACCAGGAGGCCTTTACAAAAGTATAAGTGCAGTTCAATTATGGGGGCATTCACCCTCATTAAGTAAAAAACAAGCTGGTCACATACTTAAACTATTGAAAAATGCAAAAGATATTTAATTGTAAAGTGTAAATAAAAATTCCCTTATTTTGTTTCATAGTCTCACTCGTGTGAAAGTTTGTCTTTGAGTTCAGATTTTCAGTTATTGTTATGTTTTCCAATGTATTTAGCATGTTATACCTAAACCCTGTCTCTCATGCTAGGTTTTTGCACATACTGAAACCACGTCTTGAAAGTTTCTCCTACATGGTATCAAAAAAGACCTGTAACCTGGTAACAGGTATTAGTTTTGAATATTGCTCCCAGCTTGTCTAGGCATGAGGCATATTTTGTGATTTTTGCTACTCTGTTTCCTCCCCAGACCAGTTCTGTTTGTCCCCTTGTTATACCCTCATTTAATCCTGTTTATTTTGTAGTATTGGGAGGAAAATGCTCTGTGTAATAATTCTCCTACTGATACTGATGGTCCCAGTTTAGCTGGATTCTGAATGTTACCATAATATAAATATTAGTAAGTTACGCTCTCTGATTGTAATGCCAAGGGTTGGTGAGTTTCTTGTCTAGCTTAGGGAGGCTGCAGCCCTGCAAACCTGTCAAATGACATACATTGTGACATGGCTGGGAAGGAGGGATTGCGTGTGGTTTATTATTTAATGGGAACTAGCTCATGGAATCAGACAAAGCATTTGGGTTCTCCCAGTTTTGCTGGAAAAAAGACATCTGTATTAGTTGCATAAATGTTTTTCTTTTCTTTAATAGAAAAAGGTAATTGAGAGAACTTTCCTGTTTATAACATCTATAAATATGAGATAGGGTGTTTGGATTTGCTGTAGAAGTTTGTTAGAAAATGACTCGAAGAGGAATGCTATTCTCTTTTCACATGTGTCCTGCAGGATAGTTTTGGACCTTTACATTTCTTCTTGGGTGACCTGTAATAATCACAATGGGAGGTGAGTGACCTCAGACTGAGGGCAGCCTGGATTTTTCAGGTGCATGCTGCTCCACAATTTGGATATTTTACAGATTTTTAAAATCTTATTTTTCACCAATTCCAAGGTGACTAATGCATGTGGAAAGATTACATCATGTTAATTTCCAAGAAGTATTTGACAAGTTGTGCTCCTTCCCAGGGTGGAAGTGTGAAGTGCAGGAAAATAAATCAAACCTTGTGCAGAACAGGCTGAGATAGGAAGTGTCTAGAGATGGAAGAGACAATCGTCTTATTTTGTTATAAGCAAACTGAAGTAATCTCTGAATGTAAGTCCAGGAGGAACAGAATGACATTCAGCACTATTCTTGGCAGTGACTTTTCTTAACACCTGGTGAGTTGACCTGTCAACAGATATGTGCAGGAAACGGTGACAGCCCAGCGAGGGAAGTGAACAGCTTGAGTGATGGCCTCTTCCTCTCTGGTAACTGTGGCTGATAGCTCCCTCCTGGATGGTTTTTCCCATTATTTAATTATTTTATGCATTGCACAGGAAAAGGAACGTACTGCACCAGGAATATCCTCTGAGAAAATTTTTGGGTTTGATGTTGATGCGTCTGCAATGTGATGGCATCTGCAAGGAAGGCGTTCTCTCTTGTTCTGTTAGGCTTAACTATCCTCTCTATGATACAGTTGAAAAAGATATTTTTCACTGCATGGTAGTCTTTCTGGGGAGCGATATATCAGGTGACACAGTTTATAAAGTGATGAAATTATGCTTCAATTGAGAAGTATTTTGATGTAGCAACAAAGGATAGGAGAGTCCAGTGGTCTGGACAAAGTGAGCAGACCTGTTTGATTAGTAGCACACAAGAATGAGATTTGCAAAAGCCTGAATGCTGAAGGCTAGCATTTCCCAGTTCTTTTGGAGGCTGTGTACTGTGCATCTCACTTGCACCTTTGGAAGTTTACTGAATTGCCTCACATTCTTAAATGAAATTAAACCACTCCTCAGCTCCAGCTGAGCGGGCTTTTGTTTCAATCTTAGATTTGTTAGTGATGAACGTTGTAAACTGCAGTATATTTTCTTTCCTTTATATAAATAAATGTATAATATTATTTAAAGGGCTATGAAAAAGTCTCATAAGTAAAGTTTAATTTTGAAAATTTAAGGGACTTTATGCATAAATAAATACATTATAATCTATTCAGATAATTCCAAGTGAGTTTCTAAGCTTTGTTTGTTGCTGAAGTATTAAGAAATGTCAAAAGTGAAAGAGGTAGCAGTCCCTGGTTGTTTAACCAGGCCTGCATTTTTTGAATGGCTGGGCCTACTTTTGGTATTTGTAAGCTATTCAGGAGGGGTGGAAAGAATTTTCTTTTGATTGAATAAATCAAATGAGTAAGCTTGGAAGCTGAAGATCATATTACAATAATAAGATTATTTTCTGCTCTGTGAATGAAGATGCAGTACGTGATTTTGCTGTTGTTTTTTTTTTATTTTTAAAGGATATACTAGCTCTCTAGATTCCTCTCAAGCCTCCTTTTCTTCAATCTAAAGAATCCCAGTTCCCTCATCCTCTTCCTTTTAGGCTTGTTCTCTAGGTGCTTCACCAGCTCAGAATCCTCTGAAGTACTACAAGAATTTGTTCACAGTGTAAGCTTATTCCATCATTCTCATGAGTTTAGATTAAACAAGTTTAAGCAGAAATGAGAAATAAATAAAGAATTTAAAATAACCTGACTTGGCATTCTTTCTCTTTACTGAGAACACCTCAAGTCAGAAGCCACTGTGCTTTATTCTGTCATGATTCCATGTGTTCATTATTTTTCAGTCATCCATCAAAAGCTGAGGAATCTACAATTATTTAACATAGGATGAAACAATCTTTGTATTTTCTATTTAACACCTCCTTCTAAGCGTTCTTCATTTTTTGTACAGAGAGAATAAAAGATAATAGCTTCTTTTTATTTATTTGCTTTTTGCTGTGTTAGTCATCTTTTTAGGTTCTTGGCAGTATCTGAAAATGTTTTCATTACATTCCTACTTGTGCAGGTGATTTCTTTTTTATTGGTATCATTATGATTATTTTTCCTTCCTTTGGTAAGAGTAGTTCTGTAGGTACATGTGGATAGAATTCAATGCTGTATTTTAGGTAAAATATCTTACTTCATTCTGGCTTTGTCTGGAATTTTGAGACCCTACTAATTTTGTTGACTAAGGCAGCAAACTCAGAAATTGCCCTTATCACTGCACATCACTGCAGTGCTTTGTGGACAGTGAGAAAAATTTGGATTCTGTTGAAAAGAATGTTACAGTTTGGATGAAGTTATCAATATTTCTGGTGATTGCTTAAGTATATTAACCATGAGACTTGTCTTCGATTTTTCTATACCGCTTAGGTATGAATTTTTATATTATTGTACTTAGTGGAAAAGAAAAAAGTGCCACAGAACAGCTGTATCTAGTTAACTTCTAGAGTATCTCATTTAGTTGTCATTTGTTGCCTTGGTTGCTATGATAAATTAACTGTAAATAGGTTTATCTGAAATAGTTTTTTTATTTTTTCCTTTTTTAATATTTCTGCTCTGTTGATATATTTGGTATTTTTCCTAGCACCTTCTGTTTGACTGCCTCTGCATGTTTTCATCTTATGTAAAGTATCTGTAATTTCATTTTCATTGGACCTAGGATATAAAGTCTCTTTTTAATTAACAGGGGAAGATATAATACTCTCTAACTCTGAGAGAATTTTTAAGTGACCTTTTTAATCACTGAAACAAAAATAAGTATTCATTTAGACTTTCACACAGAAGTTATTATCTATTGCTTTTTCTTACTTTTCTCTTAGAATAACCTCCGTTCTTCATTATGTTTTTCCTTTAATGCCTTAAAACTTAACAGTTTGCTAGATAGTTGTTGATGTTGTTCTTTTGGGGGATTTTATTCCACAGTCAATGTTATATGCATAAAGTAATTTTCTTGTGGAAGTTGTTAGTTATGTGCCCAAATTAGTGCTTTTGATCCAAGTGGATCTTCTGCATTATGCCCACTCTTCTTTTGCAGTCTTCTTGCTTGTCTTTCCTTCAGAACCTGCATCTGGCTTGGGAGTGTTGTAGCCTGTAGTCTCAATACATCTCTGTTGCTAATGCAACCAGAAAGTCTGACCGGCATGTCAAGTGTTGGATTCTAAATGACATTTGCTGCATAGGAGTGCTGGTACCACTGTGCTTTCCCAGCACTCCTCTTCCTCACAAGTAGTTTTAATAACACTGCTTAATTGAATATTTATCAGATGGCGATGCAAACTATTGTGTAGAACTTCTGTAATTAAGTTTTAGAACTGATGAAATCATCTGCTTCAAAGAGTGTAAAGGAATTGTTTATTTTTTCATAACTTGACATGCTTTTAATATAAATAAGCCAAGGGAATGTGGTGGATATAGTTCTGTGGCACAGCCAGGTTACATTATTGACAAATTGAGTTTTGCTGGAATTTTTATGGTGTTTTGCTTATTCAGCCTTTTGTTGTTTTTTTGTGGTTTGGGATTAGTTTTCCTTTTTAACCTTATTACATAGTCATTGGTACCTGGGAAGGTGGTATCCTAATTAGTTAACATAATGCCATTGATGCTGTAACAGCTGTGATTTTAAAAGAGCAAAAGTGTTAGTTGTTCTCTGGTTGACATGTTACTAAAAGATAGGAAATTCTGTCTTAAAAATGAATGGTATCTTTTCATTAATCTGAAAATCATCTCAGAATCTTTGCTTAAGTGGGGAGAAGAATTATTTAGAATTATTTGAGAAACTAACTTACTGCTAATACAGCTACACTTTGACACTATGTCTACAGAATATTGGTAGGGACAGTAAGTAATATAAAAATACCAAAACAGTTTAGAAACATGGACAGATGCAAAAGCTGAATTTTAAAAATTGCTAAGTCACATCCACACTTGTGAGAGTTTTACTTTGTACAGTAAAAAAAAAAAAATCAATGTAAATATTTGTTAGAAAATGTCTGCAATGCAGCAGTTCTGAGGGCTGTCTGACAGTACGAAAAATACCATAGACGTGAATTTATAACAGGATATATATGGAGAAAAAGTGTGGCTTTTCATGCATGATCATCCCATCTTGGCAAAAGGCAATTGAAGCAATGAGGGAATTGAACTGCATATATATTTAGTTTGGTTCTGAGCTGCATCTCCTTGGTATATTGTCAAACTAGAGTGAGCCCAAAAGAGATAATGTATTTTGTATTAGGTGGCTGGAGGGGGCCATGTTGTAAGAGAAGAATCACAGAAATTAATACAGTATTTAGCTTCCTTAAGAAATAAAGTGGGCAGAAACACAACACATGGTGAATTTAGTATTCATGTCACTGGAAATAGTAAACGGACAATGATTCTGCTGTTTTCTACAGAGATTATCAGAATTAGCATTGCCTGAGACAGACACACTTAGGAGTGGATTTGAAGTGCTTTTCTGTCTGTGAAGCATCAGACCTTCTGGGAGAAAATGCTTGAGGAGGTCTTACTGGAGTTGTACATCTTAGTTTTGTTAGCGGTCACCACATTACTTGTAATGCATCTACCAAGCCTTCGTTGTGCAGGAAACTCTCTTAAGGAATTCACGGGTACTACCAATGGCATGTTTGAAAATTAAGTCCTGCTCTGTTTGCAGGCACATAAATAAGTTGTACCTTTCTGCAGGATCTTGTAAGTTATTAAAAGGCACTGTAAGCAGTAGAAGCTACAAGAGATTTATATCCAGATGTCATGGGCTGAGAGAAAGCAAATGGATCAAGAACACTAAAAGTCTGAGCATCTCAAGAAATGAGTGAGTCTCCTTACACACTTGCTGCAAATAACTAAGCTTACTTTGTTTTCCAGATCATTTAGGTTAATTAACAATTAATTTTTACCCATAATTATGACTGCTGGCATACCTCTTTGTCCTGAGGTTGACACCAGGTATTATTCTCACTGCAACATTGCAGACTCCCAATCACTTTAGCTAACTTGCCAATAGAATAGAATTGCTATTTTTACTAAGCAGCCCAGTTCCTTAAGATATTCAAGTATTCTATCAAAGATGTCAAAATCTCAAATTTTGTGAGTTGCATCAGAAATAATTGCTTGGAAAAATTAAGGACATAGTCAAAAACATTCATGGGGTTTTTTGTGGTAATCTTTGTGTCTAGCAGACTTTCTCATTTCTGAAGAAGAATTTTTAAAATACAATGCTTAGGTTTAACTAAAACATACTTCTTATCAATGGCTGTAGTTTGTTTTGCAGTATCAAAGCTGAACTTGTAGTTATGTTTTAAAATGTCAGCTTTGCTCTAAAAGAGAATCTGTTGTGCATGACTGTAATTAGAATGAAATACAATAGTGGAGAATTCAAAGGTCAATCACATGAGATCACTTAAAACTCACTTTCTCAGTCATTTCATATGGCTATTTTTTATTTTGCTATTCTTTGAGGAAATTAGGTTCTCTATTTTTAAAATTATTTGGAAATAATTTTAAGAAATATTTTGCTTGACTCTTACTCCATTTCAATTTCTTTTAAGGTCAACATATCTTCCTTTGGTAAGGTTTTGGTGTACTAATATGTTATATAGGTCAATGAGATTACATCCTTTTTTTCCTTTTATTCCCTATATGAGATGTTTTTGAAACATTTCCTTTGTCATTATCTTATGTGGATTTTCTGAATATGTCTGAATATTGTAGGAAGAAAACCTGTCATACACTACACACCATGGCAGGGAAAATGTCAAGAAGCTTTTGTGTCCTGCATCATCTTGGAAAACTTAACAGGGAAGATGATAGAACATTAACAAGGAAGATTCTTACAGTTTCCTAATTTGATCTACTTTTGTTCCCATAAGCGTCAGTGGTAGAAATCTCCTGATTTCAGAGCAGCTGACACCAAGAACTATGAATGTGCAGAAAGGGCCTTTCACAAGCACCAAATAAACACAATTTGATTAGCTAGGTGATCAGGAGCCCTGACGGAAGCAACCAAAGCCTGTACTTCTGTACCTTTCACTCACTTCTTCAAACCAGTGACTCTTGTAACTTTGCTAAGCAGTTGTGAGAAGACTATCTCAGGCACAAGTTTTAGGTGCTGTTGCCTCGTACCTGTGGCAGACTTGGCAGGAGTTGCTCGTATGAAAGCCCCTCAGCACAGTCCCATTTGCAGTGCTCATTCTTTGCTCAAACCTAGTGTCACCTTGGCTTTCAGCTGTTTCAGTTCAGATACTTAAATCCAAAGCTTTGCATGGGAATGAGTGAGCCATAGGTGCCTATCCTCTTCTGCTGCTGTGTGGTAGGGCAGGCAGCACAGTGGAAAAAGAGCTGGAAATAGTGAAATCATGCACTCCCACAGCAAGATTGCCACATAACTTCTCTTAGTACTTTGACAAATTGTGGAGGAGCTGGATCATTTACTGTATTTCTGTTGAGTTTTTGATAGTGTGTAACACTGCAGCTGATAGTGGATGCCATGTAGTAGTAGAAGTATCCATCCACATGGTTATTAATTGGGCTTGTCTGTTGTTTTTGTCAAGAGAGGCTGGGAAATACTAAACATGATGAAAATTATGCATGCCTTACGTTGCCAATAATTTTAATAATAACTGTTACATAAGTAAAATACCTTTCATATTTATTAATTTCTTGTGCATGTTTTCCCAAGGGAAGCAGAATAATGTAAGCATGCAGAAGAATTCCATGTATTTATCTAAGAATTCCCATTCTAGGAAGTGCCATTGTGATACAGGCTTGATCCACATGAGGATGAAGAATGAGCAGCGTGTCAGTTCCCTTTCAAATGATGCCCAACCTGTGGCTTTTTTCCCTACTGTTGTTTCATCTACTATAATTTCAACCTACTACCAACTCCAAGACATACACTTCAGTTCAAAGCTTAATTATAGCCATCTGAAGAAAAGTGACGATGAATCAGCTCTTCACCAGGCTGAATATTAAAATGACTCAAAATAAGATATTTGCAGCATTTACAGATGTAAAAGATTCTGTGGTTGCTGAGCAACCAGGGAAGAAAAAGCAAACAGAGAATACTTTCCTTCAGTAGCGATGGGGAGCACTGATGTTTCCTTGTCACTGGCAGTAGTCTGAAATGGAAGACCACCTCCTTCTAATGTAGGTTTCTGCTCAGATGAACACCTCCACCTCCTTCTGGGTTTCTTGACCTTCACAGTAGGTCATTAGCTAGAAGATCAATCAGCTGTGGAAATACTTGCACAAATTGCTGGTTGTGTTGCCAGCCTTGCTAAGGAATGTGTGGAAGGGGAGTCACCTCTGTAGGAACTTCATTGGAGTTTGAGTAAATGCCTCTAAGCATTTAGCTTGGCTATGCCTGTGCTTGCTATTGTGTCATTAGACACTTGTCAGGGTGATGAATAGTTCATCACAAACATCAAGCCTGGATTAATCTGTCTGTGACTGAATCTCACTTTCTATTCTTCCCTCCATGGATTGCAGACCGTTATTCCCTTCCCCCTTGCAGCACCTTTTCATGTTTTGTTAGGGTGTTAATATCCTTGTCTCTTCAATGTATTTTGCATCCCTTTAACTAATGTTTGTATGTCCCTGTTGTCTGACTTCTGATTGTCTGATTCCGTCCAGGTGTCTGCATTGTGGTTGGCAGCTCCTCTTGCTGTGGTCTTACCTGTGCTCAATGTTTGGTGCTCCTTTCCCAGGTGCTGCTCGGGCTGCAGGACTGCGTGCCCGTGTGGTACTTCAAGCATCAATGAAGTGTGTTCTGGTTGCTGTGCTTAGGTCACACCTTGTGTGGGGGTCCAGCTGGTAGAGGCAGAAAGTGGGTCCCTCCCTGTGCCTGGGGCACCCTCCTGGCCATGCCTCACCATAAAGGAAAGCACTTGGAGTACATCATACTAGTATCCAGGCTTCTCCTCTTCAGCCATCCCAGACAGCAGCATGGTCTCAGTAACTTCTGTTCAACTGATGGTCCACAGCAGCCTGCATTTCTACAGAAATACAAGTGATTCCTTATTAGTGTTACTAGATTTTCCCACCAGCACTCAGGACCTTGCAGTTATGCTTGTTGAACAGCATCCAGCCTTCCCATCAAGGGGTTGGTGAGACAGCACAAACTCAGGTGGTATTTGGACAGCTGTTCCTGCTTTCCCTCATGTAACAAATCATGTATTGGATACCAAGTGAACCAGGAAAGAAAAGTACATAATTATATAGGGAAACTATGGCAATGAATAGGGATGGATTGAGAGTGAACTTTAGCAGATGCACAGTGATTCACAGGAATAATGTCAGATTCCTCTGCTTTGGATTTAATCCCAAGGAGAAATCTGAGTGATGAGATAGTGAAAAAATAATGGAAATTCATAAAATTATTCTCTTACAAAGGAAATGGAAATTATAGTTTCATAATATAGGAAAATTCAATATTGCAAATACATTTTTCTGTAGTTCTGTAGTGTGTGCAGAAAAGCTTTGGTGTAGTTGCTATTTAATGCTACTATCAAGTCCTTCTTCCCTTTTGAAAATATATTAAGATTGGTTTTACTTTTCTTTGTGGCAGAGTAAGACAAAAATCCTACTGCTGTTATTTTTTTTCCCTTGTGAGAGTTCTGCTGGTAAGAAGAAGAACTATACAGGGCAGTGTGACTTACCTCATATTCTGTCTGGTGCTTAACAACCATCTTCTCAAATGGGTACTCATCCCTGGCCCCACAATACAGTAATTTCATAAGTCTGTGCTTCATAACTGGCCTTTGTATTTTCCCAGTGAATTCCTTCCACATGCTTTTGCAGCCTGGATAAAGCTGTGATTAAAAAACTTAGAATCTTGCAGGTTTGTTATTTTCTGTGTTTTGTAAACTGAAATGTGTGGTGTCTATAGATTAACTTTTCTAATTGTTAAGTCCTCAGATTGTATAGGTTTTTCTAAAGTTTCAGATTGTCAGAATCTTTTTTCCTACTAATGTTTGGTTTTAAATGCTTGTCTAAGCCACAAAATGCAGTTCCAGGTCTTCACAAGTATCAGTACATATCATAGGCAAAGCTGGGAAGTAAATGTTGTGGGTGATATTTTTAACCACTATTGCTGTGTAGTATCCTGTACTTCTGCATGTCTGGGTCAGGGTTGTGGGACTTGTGCTTCTATGCCCCTTGTGCTTCTGTGTCACTTAAATGCTATTGGAAATTTTCCTCAATGTGTTTGAGCATGAATTCAAAAGTCATTCAAAGGTTCTTAAATCTGTCTGTATTTTCGAAGTTCACCATAATAGTGCTGAAAGTCTGAAAATCAAAATTACTTTCCTTTCTTAAGGCTGTGCTGTTTTGTTGTAATGGAACTAAATCTTGTGAAATTACAAAATAAAAAGCTTAGCTCATGAGTATGCAGTAATTATACACATGCATAATTTCAAGTACAAAAACAGTTTGTGAAAGATTTTAGGAATAACAATGTGCAGTGTGTATTTTGCCCAAGAGATTGGGTTCTTTTTTGTAAATTGGAAAGCCATTTTAAATTTCCTTTATTTCAACTGGAGGAGCCTTTTCAATTTCCTTTATTGTAGATGTTTATCTAGAATTGGAGCAGTACAATTGTTCATGTAATTTAAGGCTATGAAAAAAAATTGATAAATTATTTTTTAAAACCAAAGTATTTTCAAAAGGCAGGTGCAATCACTGCTCTTTGGGATTTCTTCAGCCATTTCCCTCCTCTCCTGCCTTTTTCTTTGCTGTTCAGCTACCTCCAGGGCATCTTTTTCCTCGTCCACTCATTCCCCTATTGCTGTATTCTTTCTTAGCTTTGTTTTACCTTTCTGTTGCTGTCTGATGCAGCATTTCCAGCTCCTTTGATTGTCTTAAACTACACTGTAAAAACAGTACCTATGTGCTGCAGATTTGATTTGAAGTCTGAGACTTCTCTGAGGCCCCATTGTCCTTCAGCATCAAGAACAGCAAATATTTTAAGGACATGCTGCTCAGCAGCTGTAGCGTTTTCTCTCTTATGACTGGTCAGCAGGATTTTCCCTCTAGACTTGAATCTGTAGGCTCATAAACTCTTTTATAAAGTATCTGGCATCTGTTCGCAGGAAGGTGATTCAGGGATAAGCAAAACTTGCGTTGGTAAATGAGATTATTCATAGGTGGGTTTAATAAATGACCTTGTATGTCAAATAGCAGATGTAATTAATTGTGCTTTCCCTAACAGTGGAATTATTTCAGTAGCAGAAATAATCTGTTCATATCCACACAAGTGCAGACATACTTGGGGTGCTGCTGCTAATTTTCAATCAGAGCAGTTTCCCTGGTAATTTTAATAACATTGCCAGAAAGCTCATGGGGAATTCAAGGTGAACAAGCAGATCTGCACCTGGCAGAAGCTGCAGCATATCCCAGCACAGCCCATTTCCCTTGGCTCTGAAAGCAAGCAGGTGACACAGGCCAGAGTAATCTATTACTGTCAGAGACCAGATGTTGCCCAGGACCTGCCGCTGCCAGCCAGGCCAGAGTGGGTTTGTGCACGTGTGAGGAAGAGGAAGGCTGATCAAAGCAGTGGAGCTGGGGATTCCAAGTCCAAGAGCCCCAGTATCAGGATCTGTGTCAGGAACTCTTCTGTGGTGTGAGACAAGGTGTGGTGTCTACTGTCTTTCTGCCAAAAGGTTGAAGGGCCTCTCCCCAGGAGATCATTCATCAGGAGAGACTGTAAGATAAAGTGAAAACATTTTTCTAGCATCCTGTAGATACTTATTCAGGTTACCTTCCTTTTACTGTGCCTTTGCTTTCAGATTTAGTATTAATAATGACAATAGTATTGAAGTTGTCTGGCAATGGGGGATGCACACAGTCCCATTGTCTTAAAACAATTTGGTTCAACAAAATTGGGCAGGCAGTGCCATTGGCAAGCTGACTCAAGTGGGATTGACATTCAGTTTGTCTGCAGTCAGTGTGGCTTGATAGTTCCTGCAGACCTGACCTTTGCTGCAGGAAATACTGAACAATGGCCATTTGTCCAGAGGGGATCAGGGTGCTTTGCAGAGGAAGCCACCTTGCAAAACCTAATACAAGGAAGTTTTAGCAATTCTTTGGATGGCACAGAGAAGCAGTACTGGTTTATATATTTGTATATGAAGATAACTGTGGACTAATCTATGTATAAAGCAGTCTTACAAAGTGCATAATACAGCTTGAATTAGGCTTAAAAGACACCAAATCCAGCAAGGAAGAAGGAAAAAAATGGTGGGGATTTCATGGTCAAATAACCAATTAAAGCTTTACACAGCTTATAGAAGAGATTTAAGCTTAAAGCCTCCATGAAAGCTTGCAGAACATATGCCAAAACAGAAAATTAGCAAGTTTGCAATAGGTAAATATTTTATCCAGAGTGAACTCTGTCATCTTAAATGGTTAGTGTTTATAATCTGAATTGACTACACTTGTTTGAAAGGAAAAGCCAACGTGGGGTAGATAATGGGGAAATCCAAAAATAACTGCATGTGACCAAGCAGCCAAAATAATTAATCCAATTTTATTCCTCTTTAGGCATAGCAAAATCATGATTAATATTAATAACAATAACAGTATCTAGAAATAGAAGCATTTAGTAACCAAGTCTATTGGAAAAGAAAGTGTCTCAGGAACCTTGTACTGTATCTGTGATACACTGTAAAGTTTTCTAAGGTTTGGATTCTAAATAGTTATGCAGCTGGAACAACACAAGGACAACAGTTCATGTGGATTCTGACAAATACCAGGTTTATATGTATCTGGGTCAAATTGATCTCCTGCTGGATTTGTTAGGATGGATCAATAATACAGACTCTGTGTTGAAACTGGCATTGATCTACATGAGTTTGGGGAAAGTTTTTCTGAAATGCTTCCCATTTGTTCTTACTACTTTTTATTATCAACAATCATTACAAAACCTGAGATGACACGGCCAGAATTATTATCTCAATACTGTCCTATTCCATTTTATCTGATTCCGCTATTCACTTTTATCTCTTGATTACTGAAATGCTTGACTATTCTTAGGAGCTAACTGTTTAAAATTGGATGCACTTTTAAATATTTGTTTCTATTAATCAGCTGAATTTAACTTTTAAATAATCAAATTTAAAAAAATACTTTGATTTTTACTAGTTCTATTGATTTTGGTGGGAGATAGACCCACAGGCTTACTTTCTAATTATTTCAGTTATTGCTTTTGGAAAGAAAAGGGAAGTCTCGGATTCAGAAAATTCAGAGTTAATGGAACTGTGACTGAGAGAGCACAGCTAAGAATGAATCTGCTGTCTAGAGACAGTTATGAATGGCCCAGACTATGGAAGGTCAGACAGCAAGGCTCTTCTTGGGGGAAAAAAAAACCCAAAACAAGTCACCAGAAAAGCCTGGTTCCACTAAAATATTCTCCATTTTAGAGCTGGAAATGTGGTCCAGAATTTCTGAATCTCAGTTTTCCTTAAAGTTAACAATAACTATTAAAACCTGTGCTTCATGCTTATTAGCCTATACTAACCACATGTCTGGTGTCAATTATTCCCCTAGTTCAAGTAACAGAAAGATAGTTGCACCCAGAAATATTTCATCTGGCATGAGTAAAGTTTCAGTAGGATGCTGTGAGATTATTTTTTCTCTTTGGTTTCACTTTGGAAGTAGCAAAATACAGAGAAATTCTCATTTAAAATAAAATTATAAAGACAGAAAAGTGGAATAATTTGCAAATGCTACAATTTACATTGCCTGTAGAACCTGGATGTGAGCCAGTTTGTGTAGGTGGAGCCATCAGAGTTTCTGAATCCAGGCCACTGCAGCCTCTGTAGCCAGTCAGTAGCTGGTTAGGTTGATCTTCTCTGTGTGGTTTTACTCACCACTGGCCATAAAAAAACATCTGATCCTGTATTGACCCTCTGAAAAAATTTGACTGACTGAAAAGGATGCTGCTCATGGTTTAGGTTCTGCAGTTGCTAAAAAATTGTTAGCCATATTTTCCCTAAAGCATACCACGAAGGAGGGACAAAACTGTGTTGTTATTCTGGACACAGTGTGACATGTCAGAAATCACATCACTCGGCCAAGTGAGAGATTCAAGGGTTGCTGGGAATACCCATGCTCCACTCAGCTATATAGAAGGTTTGGTCTATAACCATTCTCAAAGGAAATGTGGGAGAACCCTGTTAGACTTGCCAGGAGGAGAACAATCAGCTAAACTAGGAGAGACTCAGAGCAGGGCTCTGCCAGCACCCAGCATACAGCTCTTTGTCACATCTGCCTGTTGCTCCAGAACAGGAATAAACTGCAGCCACCATTGCAAATGCTCCAGGAAGGAGGTTTGACAGTGTCATTATACCTACTGAAGAGGCGCCTGATTTTCTCACCACCCACTTGGCCACCTGCAGGATGGAAAGCTGAGCAGCTCTGCAGAGCCTTCAGGCCTGCATTCAGGAGAAGGTGACTCTTGGCATTTATTCAGCAGTGGATATAAATTAGTGTCTCTGTCCCAAGGTGCCGTTACAACTGTGAGCTCTGGGAGGAGCTGACACTGCAGCAGGCTTCAGCAGCATCCTTGTACCTTCTGCTTTATATTCCTCTGTTGTTTATCTGCTACAGATAGAGCTGTTGCTGCAGGGTCACTGTAACAAAATGGAGTTTCTCTTATGTGGCACTGCTTGAAGCTTGCTTACATCTCTGTACTGACTGCTGCATTGTTTTATTATTTTTATCCATGATAACATGGATTTTTTTACAAATAGACAGAAGAACATGCTTTCTTATTTACTTATCTTTGTGTGTAAAGCCAGTTTTCAACCTTACAATTATTCTTCAGCTTAATGTGTTCATAGTAATACTGTTACCTTGCATGTGAACCAAATGTTGATCATTCAGATTTTTAATTCACCTTTGTCAGGCAATTATATAACTTTCTGTGTTGCTTTGTTGTCTTTTCCAAAGTCAAGCTAGAGGTTTTATAAGTCAAAACTAGGTTTGATACAAGTTGTAGGAAGTGATTTTGTGGTTAGAGATTATTTTAAATGCAACTTGTTTAAGACCACAATGGGAATTCAAAAATCCTTCTGATACTCCATGTGAATACTCCATGTGACCCTATTAGGAAAAGGAATGTATTGTGTAGAAGTCAAGCAATGTATGTGAATAGTTAAAAACGCAACTTGACGGTGTAGTTCCTCAGAAGATTTTTTAAACTGAGGCTTCTTCCTGCCTTATGGTTGTCAAAGTAGTAATTATTCTATAAGTGAGTAATTATTCTATCAGTTGAGTAATATTTGGAACAATTTTCCATTTCTGAAGTCTGAGGTTGTCACTAAAGAAGTAACTTAATACACAATGGTGGTTTTTTGTATTTAAAGAAAAGAATATATGAACTTCTTACCTTATGCTGAATAATTACTTTTTCATGTGTATATACAGATAGAAAGGAGAACAAAAAAAACTTTGAAAAACATATTCCTCTCTTGCAACTCACTAATTTCACTTTGCAGACAAATTTCTTAGGTTTTCTTGTCACAGAAGAAATGTCCAACAAAGATAATGCAGAAATTAAGTATTTTTAAAGAGGTGAAACTTTACTATCTTACTGAATAAGGGGAGGGTGAGTACTGTGTCTGTGAAACTTATAGATGATGTAAAGTTATGAGTTACTATGAGGAGAGAGAAATGGATAGGAGTGAAAAAACAAAATCCTCTTTGAAAAATGCAGGGTAATACAATGAGGAATTTCAAGATAAATGAGGTAGAAGCTGTAATTTATCAGACAAGATTAAGGTGTTTACTCATGAGCACATCTGCGAATATGTTGCATTAGTCAGAACATGCCTCTTAAGATAAGGAAAGTATTAAGAATATTTTTTGAGATTACAGGTATTTTGATGTTTTATGAGGAAATTCTTTTATGAGGAAATTCTTAAATGTATGTGAATGATAATATGAGTGCAGACACACTGGTAAAAAACAGAGTTTATGCTCCAGATTCTCTCAGTTTTTCTTGCCTGGGATTCAGTCTGGAATAAATCACAACTGGAGAGAGTTTGGGGCTCTCATATTGGCATTCCCTAAACCACTGCATGTGTTGCAAAAGCAAAATACACTGCAATATATTTATGCTGTGTTTGCAGCCATCATCTGGAAAGCTCCAAGAACAAAACCAGACTTTAGATCGACTGTCTAGCCATTCCAGACAGTGTTGTGAAGAAGCTGGGGGTAATGGCTCCAGTATGAAACCTGTGTTTATGCAGCACCCCACCCACACTGGGTCTGACTCCTCTCTTGTACTAGTGTTCATAAACATCCCTGCTTACAAGATTTTCCAACAAAATATTTTAAAGAGTAGCAGACTTATATTGTGCATCTCATCTCAACCTCCAGTGAAACTTCCATTTAGTGTAAACATCAGGCAAGTATGACAGCCTTCTTCCTGTGAAGATGATGATAAATTCTGACTTCAGGGGCAAATACAGCTCAGTTATAGTCAATGGCAAAACTCCAACTGACTTGAGCGGAACTACTATTTGGCCTTTGGTGTTCATCACATCTCTAGCTAGCTAAGGACAGAGTAAAGCCTGGAAATCCATGTGTTTATACTTGCAGTTGTTCCTCAGATAATTTTCTGTCGGCTCTTTAAGGCTCTCTCTGGTTTTTTTTCAGCTCAGGAACTTGAATTGCTGCCACATTCATGCTTAGAAAATCTCAAGACTTTCAGTGTAGTCCTACCTACATTGAAAAATGAGTATGTGGGTCAGATTGGTATAGCCATGGGTGTTTATTTTAGAAGTTAAAGCATGTTCTTAATTCTTCTTGCTCCTACTTGCCTTGCAGAGTGTATTCACAATAGAAAAGGTATGCATCCTTCCCTCTGTTGCTGTCATCAACATATTTCCTTTTCCTCTTCTGTAAAATCTCCTGCAGAACTTCAGTTGATGGATCACAAGCACCTTTAAACTGCATGAGGTAATGACAAGGACATTGTACTATGTCAGTGTGGCTCAGACTTTGCCAGCAGAACCTTAGAAGGGAGGCAGAGACATGGGATGCTCCCCGCCACCACTCTCTTCACGTCAGGACTGCAGAAGTAAGTCTGTCTGAGCTAGGACTTGAAGAGGTCATGTACGTACTTTGGAACACTTCTTTCTTGCACTCTGCGTCTGCACGTGGCTCAGCGCAAGCCACGCCATGCATGTGATCAGGGGGCTAGAAACAGACTTTGAAAGGAGAACAGGAGACTTCAGTTTTACTGCAGGGGTTCAGAAACTAGGTAACTAAACATGCCATGTGAAATTAGACACACAATTCCTTTGTTCCAGGTTGAGTTTTGGATGCAGGCAACTGGAAATTGTTTTTCATTAGCAAGCCAGGTAGCCTTCATTCCATCTGTACAGAGTGCAGCTTGTCACCTTTCACTTAAAAAAATTACCTTAAACATTTTTGCTAGATGATTTTCATAAAAAGATTTTAATAGCAACCTATACAGGAATGTGACTGACACGACTGTCATCTTTAAATGCTATTAAAGATGCTTGCAAAGAACTCATTTTATTCTGACTACTTGGATATAGGTAGGAAGAAATTAAGATTTTTTTCCTTCAGAGAGAGTATTTTTTTTAAGTTTATAAATAAATTAAGAAATTCCCATTTAATCCTGGTTGGCTTTAATGATACAGATTTTTGACTTGCAACCTGAGAAAACCATGAATTATGTTTTGTTTATCAATGGTTTTCTCAAATTACCATCCCAAATTTGGAAGCACAGCTTGATTAAAAAAACAGGCTAACAAAAACCCTCCATGCAACAAGCAAACCCTAAACATAAACAAAACCCACATAAAACAAGCAAAAAAAATCCCAAATTTTTGTCCCATCTTGGTGTGGTCCATTTGCCTCTGACTTGCACTTATAACTTGATTTTTCCAACAATTGGGGCATATAAGTATCATTTAAATACTGGATATCATTGTGACCTCTGCTAGAAAGTCTGAAGACACCAAATACCAATTAAGGGGGGCAGAATATTGCAGCAAATGATTGCTTAGGATGTTGAAATATTACAAATAGAAGAATCTTGTTTTTCTAAACTGACTCTGGGGAAAAAAGGTACTTTAGAGAAGTTTGAGAGAAGGAGGTGTAAAGGCACCTTTTGACATAACTATGCCCTTACTTGAAACTCTTTCTGGCCTGGGTACATTATTTCCAAATTTCCCCATCTCCTCTTTCAAACCACTCCAATGAACTACCAGCTGTGCTGAGTCTTACTGTCAAATTTCTGAAAAGCGTACACAGTGGATTTCCATATGCATTTGCTATGCTTGTTACAGAATGGACTTGTGGGATAGCAAAAAGAATTGAGTGAAAGCATAAGCAAGGGAGAGGGTTTCGATAGATGAAAGTATATATGAATGGAAATTTGTGGTTGGAAGTAAACACTAAAGGGAAGAGAGAGGATAAGAACTAGATAGATGCATAGCAGTACAACAGGAAAATTGTTGAAGTGAAAATGCAGTAAAGGGGTCTTGATTATGGTAATTCTTGTTGGATAGCAGTGAGGCTGAGAATGAAAAAATTTTCTTCCAATTTGTGGAAGAAAATATTCTGGTTTCTACCCCCATATTGTCTCCACTTGGCTCTCAGTCTCTGTGATACCATCAGTGTCTGTATGACACTGAAAATGAATATATTGGAAATGCAGCTCCCACCCTGACATTTAGGTGTAATTTCTAAAGGGCTTTGAGATTAAGAAAACTGAAACTGTTCAGTTCAGTGGAAGCTGTGGAATCAGTGGAGGAATTAATTGGAAATTAAGAGAATAGACAGGAAAAGTTATTTGTAGGCAAGTCATGCATTAATCTACCCACACTTCAGTTTTGGATGATAGTTTGAAATCTGTGAGGAAACAGCAGGAAAAGGATCTTCAAAGTAAGAGTTTGACTTAGGACCAGAAATGAGGAAGCTTTGTAAATGGTTAGCCCAAAGATGGGGCAGTTACAGATTAAGGGCTGAATTACAGATTTTGGGGAAGTTCGCAGAGAAGGTAGACACATCAAAGTTTATTCATGATTAGATCAGTGATCTTAAGCATAATAGTTCAATTGGCTGTCATTGGCAGACATCAGGCTGGTTTATTACTCTTCCTTTTGATGGGCACTCCAGTGGTAAGCACCACTAGGACAGGTTTACTATCTCTCTTTATCCATGTGTTCCCATACTGAGGAGCTATCCAGACTGCATAAGCATCGTTTTTCTTATGATAATTCATTTAAAATTTTGCTAATATCTTAAGGTGCTAGAATGAAAAACAATGTTTATTTGAATAACTGAAGATTTCTAACATGGAATTATGGATTACTTAAATCTTTTTGCATAATACTGTTTATATTTGTTCCATTTCTGGATAACTCTTACTAAATGAGTTTCTTTTAAGACAGGACAGTGATAGATATATTGTAAATGTGAACATAGGCAAATGATAAATGTATTAAGAGCAAACTATTTTTCAGTAGAGATCTATCTTCTTCCTGACAGTATTTCTCATGTACCTATCTACCCAAGATTTTCAGTCCTCCTGAACCTTTTTAAATCATCTTGTGTATATGATGTCCTTTGAGTGCTTTATTCCTTCTTCTTCTTTTTCTTTTTCTTTTTTTGAAAACTGATGTCTTTGAATGCTTTGGCAATCTTCATCTGTTTGCTGTAAGTCTAAAATTATATTGCTGTAGCAATACAGAGGGAGATATTGTAGTTTGTGCAAACCTGTCAACTTTTTTCTGAGTCACTGTAAAACCATTGTGAAAAATTGTAGGTCGATCTAATTCTAATGTGTGTTATTTCTTGGAGTGGCTATTATCAGATATTTTGAGAACGAGGTAAGAACAGGACACACATAAAATAGGATTTTCCTGGTAAGGAATTACTTCTCTGTTCTTGGAATTCATTTGCTTAGGGTCTTAGGATTTCACAGTGAAGAAGAGGAGTACACAAGTACCCCACCTACATTATATATACTGTATTTTTTATTATCTAACTCATTGTGGGATTTTTGTTCATTTTGTCAGGCTTTTTTTCTCTCTAGTTGAAATGACTCCTTAGAGACTTCCAAGTGGCATTCTTCTCCCTGTCACATTTCTCTTACCATTGTTTTGTTCTCTTACTTCCAGTATAGGCAAAATTTCAACCAATTTTGTAGTTCTTTCCTTCCATATAATAACTGATGCAGCAGTGTCCACACAGCTCTGAGAGTATGGTTTAAGTTGCATGACTGCAGAGATTTTTCAAAAATGTAAGTTCACATATTGTAGCTATAACTTACAGGATGTTTTCTTCCTGACAACAGACTGGTTTTTTGCCTTCATCTCTCTTTAGTAGGTACTAAGTTTTGGGAATACATTTCCAGTCATTAATTAGGAGAAAGTTAGTGCAAAAAAAGTCTATGTATTATTTTTAGAACGTTATATTCTTAAATTAATTTGTTCTCTTTCTTGTGCAACTTCTCATCTAGAATACTTCTTCTGTCCTGTAGCTTCCATATCTTTAGCCAAATGAAAAAGCCTAATTGATGTCTTGAAAATAAATAATTGCTGCTCTCTGGATTAACTACATCTCATCAGGAAATAATCTCTCAAATACTGGTATATATTAAATGTAAATGCTCCTGGATAGTAAATGTATATAAAGGAATAAACCAAAGTAACTCAGAATTTAGCTTCTGGGAAAAACATAAAACCATTTGTATAGGATATGCCTGAACGTGTTTGATTCTTGCTTCTTTAAATGTTGACTTGTGCTTTCTCTTTTTTTTTTATTTTTCTTATGTTCAGTTCTGTGTTAGCCCAGATTTGAGGGAGTGAAAGCATGTGCATGCAATGCAGAGTATAATGATTCTTGAGGAAGTGTGTTGAGTACAAGGAGAGCTATACCAAGTCCTATCAAAGGCCCAGGTGCTTCAGCACCTTCACTCCATCAGTGACTGTGAACTGTTTTCTAAGGAGGACTAAGATCAGGACAAGCCCATTATGACACCTGTTTCTAATACTGTATCCAAGATCTGCAGCTCAATGACTTCCTGGGCAAGGTGTTGTTCTACTCAGCATAATGAAGGCTTAAAATAAACATTATTGTTTAAAATGTTTTTAATATAAGGGATAACCAGCATCCTTATTTTGAACATAAATATTTTTTATCTGTGGCTGAAAAACAAAAAGCATAAACTATAATTGTGTTATTAAGCACAGTCTGAGGTCATTTCAAAATGAAGGCTGCATTACCATAAAATAAGTACTGCTATTCCTTTGTCTAGAGTATACTCTTTTGTTGGATGTGTCATTGGAAGTTGGGCAAACTGAACATAAAAATCTCCTTCCCTTTAGAATATATTTCAGCACAGATCGTTTCACATTCCCATTCTTTATTTTGCTGTATCTATACAAGTGTCCGTTACTGTGAAGTACCTGACCACATCTGCAAGTAGTTTTCAAGCTTTTGAACTCTCCCAGACCTCTTCATGTATTAGTTGCATTCAGATTTGCCATTCTGATTTTATTTTTGTGTACTGGTGCACAACAAAAAACCCCAAACAAACCCTTGGTGTTCTTTGATGAACTGCTGGGTTATCTTTTTTTATGAAGTTGCTTTGAAAAGAAAGGGTGAAAAACATATATTAGCCCTTCCTGATGAAAAGCAACAGAGGCCATACAGTATTCCCCATCTTATGCTCAAGTATCTAGGCACATAAATATGCCCTTGCATCCTCCTTGCTTCCATAGGTCTAAGGATCAATGTCTCTGCTTCCAGAACTGCTTGGGTTTTTTTGGTATTGAATACCCTAGAGTAGGTTGGAACATTTTCTATGTTTGGGAAGAAGAAAAAAGTGAATTTCAATAATCTCTGGAATACTGATATCTGTCCTCCTGTACACTGGCTTCTCTAGTAATCTTTCTTCTGTGTTTCAAGGATGCACAGCTCTGTTTCCTGCAACATTACCTTTTTACAAGTAGGAATGGCAAATCCACACCTCAGTTCCATATCTGTCTGTAAGTCAAGGTCAGGGCACTCCACTGGGCTGTGTCCTGGGGAGCCATCTCACCCTGGCAGTGCTAAGTGCAGTAACAGGAGCCACAGGGAGCCAATGTCAACTCCTGATGTCCTCTACTCCCTTGCAGTTGCTGAACTGCCTAATTTCAGGGCTTGTGCTAACCTCTGTGCACCATTCTGTTACTCCTCTCCCTCTCTATGGACAAGGGCTGAATTCTGCTCTGAAAGCATTGTGCTATCTAGCATCTTTTTGTGAAGCAAGGCCTAACTTTATAATCTCTATTTAAACTCTTAAAGCAGAGAAATGCAAGTTAAAGACATTTTGAAGCCTCTTTGCAATGTCAAACGTGTTGCTGTGATTAAGCGAAGTATTTGTGCTGACGTATGGTATCTCATGAATCATTCAAACAGCTGATAATGGACAATCTGTATTCTGTAGTTTGATCACAGATTTATTTTTTTCAATTCTTAGGGATGAAATGTGAACTCTGCTGGTACAGACTGTGTCTCATCCTTGTCGATAATAAGGGAGCTAAAAAACCTTCAGACATCTTATTAATTTAAATTTCCAGGAATCAAAAATAAGGTGAATCCTTTTCATTATGTATGAAGAAATCTTAGTAAGCATCCATCTCTTATCAAGTTGACTTGTCTTTTCTGCTGAACTGATTTGTGAAGGGTTGACCTTGGCTGCATACCAAGAATCCACCAAAGCCACTCTATTACTAGCCCTCCTGAGCTGGACAAGGGAGATTGTTACTAAGTTGCTGTGTACATCTTAGGCAGCCAAAATTTAAAAAAAAAAAAAAGCAAATAACATCTGGACAGTAGTTTTATTGTTTGTCAGAGAGTTTAATCAAATAGGAGGAACTGTGCTGTGTGCAGTTACAGACCCCTTTCTGGTGCCCACCCCAACCACAAAATTCCCTCCCAAGAAGTGAAGACCCTGGGAGATTCTGCTTTGTTTTCTATACAAAAGCCTTTTTACTGCCATTTCCACACAAATTGCACAATTATGTCAGAATAGAACAGCAAAAAGCTGTTCCATGTATAACTTTATGTATCAAGTAATTGTGATCCTTCCCAGCTGATACAGTCAAGTTCCTGTTAAGCCCAGGTTTGTTGCTTCTCCCATTTATATCCACAGAGCAGTCTGGCTTGCACCTCCCTGGGCAGTTGTGCTCAGGGAAAGAGGGCAGAGACTCATGATTCAATTTGACAGTGCCATAAAACTGAAACAATTGTTCTGTACACACAGAGGATGCCTGAATTACTTTATGCTTTTAGGTTCATAACTCAGGAATCTCTAAAATTTGTTTCTGCATGTTATACAGAGATCAGTTTACTTTGTTGATCAATTTGTATTTTGTGAAAGTACAGCCAAGACTGTACAATATGTGCATAATGCTCTTAATTCACAGTGCCACTATGAATTCAGAGGATTCATATTCAATAGCATAATTTAACTACACTCAAAACTATGTAATTACTGTAAGTTTCATTTTACTATGGAAAGCTGTTCTACAGACAGCTGAATTTTAACCACTAAAAATAGTAATAAAAAATATATCTTTCATTAGACTTGTCTGAATAATTATGATTTATACCAAAGAGGTATAACTCACAGTTATAGGGTATCTCATTAAGCACAGAAGTTAAATCATGGTGTACATTTTACTACAGTGGGCTCATTCTCATTTTTAAACCAAGTCACTCATGGCAGTATAATTCAGAAGATTCTACTGTGCTATTTATGAAACAATTCCTAAGCATGTTCCTAATAGTTAATTCCTAATTGTTCAGCTCATTTTCACAGAGAAACTTCTGCGCTGGATTATTAACTGTGTTTTGCCTGCGATGTTGTAGAGAAGCACAAAAATCACCTCATGGGTTTCCTCTTGAGTATGATCTTCTTTCAAATTGCAGCAGTTGCAACAAGTATGTAAAAGTTGGTGTAGGCTCTGTATATTCTCTCAGTATTGACCTTCATGCAATTGCTGGAATTTTTAGTAAGTTTTAAAAATAATATGGGGATAAAGAGCATGACATACCCCAAGCTAGAAGTTGCTGGATTCCATCTCTGTGTCATCCATCTCGAGTTATCATACTTGCTTACTAGGGATCAGGAATGTGTCTTCATGTTTCTGCTGCTGTTCCAGTTGCTAGTGATAGCATAATCCATTGACCTTCCTCTTTTTTCTTAGCCCTTTGGATCAGAGCAAAACATGACTGGGAATTATAAAAGTTTAAAAAAAGCCTTGATCTTTCTTTTCTCTCCACATTTCTATTGTATAAGATATTGTCTAAGATAATTTCCTTTCCTGCTCTGTGAACTTTGTTCAATAGTGCCTCTGAGGATACACTAATATTAATACTCACCTGTTTCTTAGCAAAGCAGGAAGGCCTGAGTTTGTCATTCTTTGCTAATCTAAGTGCCAGTTCTTAGTTTTATTTTTATATCCTATTATTATTGTAAATGCATTAGGGTAATTTTTTTTGGTCTTTGTCCTGTGTTGGCATTTTAAATGTTGATGTAAAGGTACTGAGAGGGGAAATATCTGGCAATTGGTGAACTGACTCCTCACAGCAAGATTTTTAACAAGAAAAACTGCATGCTCCTTTCTTACCCTTGGAAGAAATCAGTAATTTTTATTTGTGCAGGAGAAGTGGTCAAGTGTCCTCAGCACAAGAGTTAAGCATGCTTTAATCTTCTACTCAGGAGTGCATTCTTGAGGTCAAGAGAAGTTTACTTCAGCTATTGCTGACTAAATTTCATCTTTGAGGCCGCAGAAAAGGGACATTTTTACTGGAGTGATTGGGATCATGAGATTTATCCTGTATCAATTGATACCTGAAAAATGAGGTGGGAAGTTTCTTACCAAAGTTAATTTGGTCCAAGAATTTAATTTTCTGCCAGATGGCCAAAGTTATTCCATCTATTATTAGTGTGATAACCATGAAGTAACACTTCTCTACCCATTCTGCATAATGGCTCTTTTATTACCAATCTCCTGAAACTTGTATTACTTAGTCTTTAAATTTGTGATTGTATGTAAAAGCTTACTCAATATATTGATGCATGGTTTACCTGTGAGTGCCTCCCATGTTAGGAGAACCCTTGTGAGCTGCTCTGGGACACCTCAACAATGTTAACAGCTGAAGATCATAGTGCAGAAATGAAGCTCAGAGTGGAAGAAATGACGACCCTATTCCCCCCCCCCCTTTTCCTCAATACATCTGTGACAATTAAGGATCTATTTAATTAACTCCTGTGTCAAACAGCCTCCAAACCTCTTATTTCTTAACACACTGAAGCAGCATAGAGCTGTCTCAATTTATATTGTTATTCAACACATATTCACTTCCGGATTACATCAAAATGAATTTATTAGTGAAATCAGTGCTCTGAAATGTGAGTCCAGGAGGTGCAACTTTCAAGTGAGTTGCCTTGATATCAAGCAGAGCAATTTCTTTAAGCTGTATAAATAGCTAAGCTGTCAGCATCCAAACCAATCTACACACTTATCCACTTCAAGCTGTGGGAAAGGTGTGGGTGCATAAATCATCTCTCTTAGAAAAAGCAGTTGTGTAACTGGATTTTTAATTTTTTCTGGAAAATGAAAACACCAGTACTTGTAGAAATTGCCCTTCATTTTGATAATTTGGATTTTTCTTCGGTCATCAGAAAAGTTATTTTGTGTCACAATGTAGTATCAGATCCTTCAGCTGCTCAAAGCTATAAGAAAGTGATTAATGCTTCACAATATTTTAAACCTTTACTTACAATATTTTCTTTTTGCATACACATTTCATTGCCTCAATACAAAATATTGGAAAAGCAGCTTAAAATTACTAAATTGTTTTACTGGAGATCATTGAATAGTTGATAATAGTTGCCAATATCATGATAGGTAATTTTACTTGGAGGATAATACCGTTATTCCAATTTACTTTACAAGAAAACTTTGTAATGTTAAAAGTTAATTTTTGGTCCTGGTTTATCTTAGACTACTGCCTGTTATTTAGAAAATAAACCATTGAAATGTCTGAAGCTTTTCTACTTAGCTACATAATATAAGTTTATTTCTTTCAAGCAACTGAATTAAAGAAAAAAAGAAATTCAAGTTAACTTTTTAGGATATCTGTGTACTTTTTAAGCTCTTCTATTAATTTGGCTTGTTCCAGATGAAATTTAAAAAAAAAAGAAAAAATCTTCTCTTGATAATTTCACTTTCATCTGGCTCTACTTTTGAGAAATTATATTAGCTTAGAAACTATTTATTTGCAAAAATATTTTCCTACAAGTAGGGTTTTCCTAAATATTTTTAGTCTTAGAAGTAGATGATATGCAACTTTGCAGTCATGTTTTTCTCAATTTTCTAATGTTACAAGTTCAACTAACAATGAAGGTCACTTGTAATCAAAGGTAATGAAGGCGAAAATTTACTTCTCTTTTATTCAGAAAATGCCTCCTTTGCATATATAGTTTATAAAAAGATTTCCGTGTGCATTCAATGATTTTCCATTCTGATTTATGGTATATTTTTACAAAATAAATGGAGAAGAGGGAGAGAATGAGAAAATATGTAGTGCAACTGTAGGTACCACCTGGAGGAATTAGACTTATATTGTAGCTAGAGGAGTTTCTTATGTTTCTCTTTCTTTCTAGAAATATCAGTAAGATTTCAAAATCCCCTTATCTTTAAAACTGGTGTACATTTCAACATTTTTATCTGTTCTTCCAAAAGAGTTTTCTTCTTGTATATTTTTTATTTCAAAAGCTTGCCAGAATGTGTTAATGTATTTTATAATGGGTGTACATTCTGCAATATGAGGAAGTTGTGAGTCTGATGAACCTAGATACATGTTCCTATGGATGTCCCAGACTTTATCCAGTTGTTAATAATGGATCAGAGGAAGATAACTTTCTGATGGATAGCACAGCTACATGTTGCTTAACTCCAGGTTTGGGTAGTTTTTCAACCAGAGTTTTGGGGAGGAGCTGGCTACAGCCTAACCTGAAAGGTACTGAGGGGATACTTCTAGACCATACAAAAACAGTAGAAATTGTGCTATACCTTTTGAATGAAAACCTGAAGTAATATTTTTTTTCTCAGGCTGATGATTTAGACAGTTTCTACTCTTTGTGAGCTCATAAATATGATTTCTCTAGGTGCCATATGGCACAGGAGCATCGGATCTTTTCAGGGTTAGTGGTGTATGATTCTGTGGCTGTTGTTTAAACTTCAGCTCTATACTTTGCCTTGGAGGTGGGGTTGTGTGTTTGTGTGCAGGTGCTGTTTTGAACTTAGGACAGGGAAGGGGAGAGCTCAGTTAATCTTTTTGAACTTTCTTGTTATGGATGGCATGTTGCTGACACCTTGGTGGTTCAGCTCACCTAGGCAGTAGCCTTATAAACTCATAGGGAACTTTCTGAAAAGCTTGGGGTTTAGGAGTAAACTTCCAAAACCCCATTTCTGCTTTTTTCTACCTGTTTTTGGTTTTTACTTGGCCATCCACTGCATCAAACTGGTTCATTGGTCAACAGATGGAAATAAAATTTGAGAATGTGCTACCTTTTCCAACATTTGCAGTGCTAAAGCCAAACAGAGCTAAAGAGGAATATTTTCCTGGCTTAAAATGTCTTTTCAAAAATGCCTGTTTTGAAGTTTGAAGTGTTAGAACAAGTCCTTGTCACAATGGATTAGTGAGCATGGAGTATATCAAGCTGTCACTATGGCTGTGACAGTCCAGACCAGAGATCTGTCCAGCATGGTTTCTTTTCTCAAACAGTGCCAGCAGCAGGCTTTGAAGGCAGAGTCACAGACAGGGCAGGCATGCATCTGTAGCTCCCCAGAATATTCTCCCCGGCTCCCTGTGGCTCGGGGATTTTTTGAGTATCATTGTCATTGGTTGCCTTTGGTAGGCACTGTAAATGTGTCACAAAGTGCTGCCCTGCTTGGGCATCTGCCCTACAAGGAAGCTTGCAAGTGTGTCAGGACATGGCTGGTTACTCAGCCTGGTGTGCCCTACAGGGAAGCACTCATGTACATTGATTAGGAGGCAGCAGGTCACTGAGTCTAGCCAATCAGGTGGGATCTGCATGCCCTGTCACTGCTGTCTTTGTTGGCACTGGTGTGAAGATTCATGCTCATTGTTGAATTGTTAAGATTTTTAAGAAAAACTAGAAGTGAAAAAAAAGAAAATCGTATGCATAGATGGCACAGCTTTGTTCCCAGGACTTGAATCCTGGACCTTACATACTTTTAGATTCTGTTTGTTTGAACTTTGAGTGCCTCCAGAATGGCTAGCTGTCTTCAGTTCACGGTATTGGACCCAGCAGTGTGGGACACATGGCCCCATAACTTGCTGCAAACTTAGTGAAAAGGAAAGCCCTGTGGAAGCTGAGTCATAGCAGGGTAAGAGCCAGCTGGCTGACAGGAAATGCCTGTAGGCTTTGGTGAATTCACATTAGCTACTGCTTGTGCACTGCTTGCAAGGACAACCCACGAGGGTAGACAAGTTCACAGCTGGCTTTTTCTTTCCCTAGCAGGGAGGCTGTGCAAGGGGGAGGATTTGCTTGAGGCTTTTCAATATAAACAACTACAACAACAACAACATTTTATTGGTATTTATTATTTTTTGTTTCTGAGATACTTGGGAACTACTGATCTTGCTTTCCTTTCTGTCAACTGCTTGTCTGAAGTCCCTTTTGTGCTCTCTGAATTGGTGGAAAACGTATTTTGAGTCTAGTAGACAACGTGAATAGGAAGATTCTGCTCTGTTTTTCCTCTTTTTGTACCTTCTCTCTTAAACATAAAGGATTTTTCCATTTTTATATGCTGTGTGGACACAGAAAGAAACTTGACCTTAAATACTTTACATATCCATGCAAAAAGAGTGCTCAGAATATGACATAAATGTTGCATTCACTTTTCATAATGGGCATAAACTGTTTTCAGTGGTATGAGCACAAAGGTATCAAAAGTCAGAACTTAAAAATATTAAAAATAAACCAGAAACCATTAGCCAAGTCTGCATGTAGGTACAGGTGATTCCATGTTGGAAGTCTCCCTCTCAGAAATAATGATGGAGCCAGAAACATCTTTAAAAACCAGAAAGTCTTCTTTAAAGGTAGCTGTGCTGCATTCACTTAATGGTATGTGACATTTCTTTCTTTTCAGGGCTTATTTGAATCCTAACCCTTACATTGTACATTCATTTCTTGTTAATCAGGGTCTGGCAAGTCATTGGTTTTGACCATTTTACATTCTTTTGATCGAAAGGTCATGCATGCTGTGACTTGTCACTCAACCAAATCATGCTCATGATGTCTCACCTATGCAGTACATTATTTTATTGATTTCCACCTCCCCTAGCATTTTTTGGTGCTTGTCTCTGCAGTTTCTAATGCATAACAGCTTAGCAGATTGTCAGGAAACCTTCAAGGCAGTGTTTCTCACAGGGTTGTTCCAGCAGTAATTTTAAAAGAAAATGAAGCGGCTTTTCTGTCATGATAAAGAACATTCAGGAGGAGGAACAGAAAGAAGAGGGAAAGAAACAGGAAAGCAGTTGTTGCTTACATGAGGAAACAAAAAGATTCATAGATATGAGAGCTAGCACAAGTAGTAAGTACTTACAGATGTATGGGATTTTTCATACAGGCTTCAATGATTAAAGTCTAAGATGTAAGATGGGATTGGGGAGTGAATTTTAAAGAACAGTGTTCAAAGGCATACATTCAAAAATACTAGGTTTGGGTGGTTGTTTTGTTTTTAAAGAAAAGGCATAGTGATAGCTTGTTTCCTGCCTGACATTACCCTGATCTGTGGGCTTATTTTCTCTCTTTTTATTACTATATGTAATTTATTTATTTCTTTTCTACTATCTGTAGATGACTGTCTAAAAGAATTAAGATAAATGTTGCATATGTTGCAATATGTTTTATATATATATATATATATATATATATAATTCTGAATGTGAGCAAGTAGTAAACTCTTTGGCATTACAAAGCCCTGGGCTTTGAGCAGTTGCATGGCTAAAGCAGAGCTGAAGGTTGCATATGAACAGGAGATCAGACAACAGAGAGGTGACCACAAACCCGAGGACATGGTGACACCTCCACAAAAGTATTTTGTATGAGCTCTGTTGGGTTTTTTAAATCTGTAGCTTGCTAAAGCTGTTTGTCAGATAAAAGGATCCTGGCCATTTCTGTCGCATAATGCCAAAACCATTTTTCAGCTAACCATAGGTATTTTCAACTGTATATTGTATATTTTCAACCTTTTGTGAAAGTTTGGCTATATGTTCAGCAACTGAAAAGGTGCTGAAAACACATTTGCAGCCATAGAGACACCATTGGAATTTGAAAACAGTTAAGGAAAGAAAGCACCACCTCTGTTTGAAGTCAAGTCCTTTTGTAAATTTTCCTGCATTTATCTTTGCTTTTTTATGTGCTAGTTCCTTCTGCAGATGTCATCTTACACTTCCCTCAAAAGACCATGCATCAGTAAATCACAGTCCTTTACACAGTCTCCTGTGCTCTCTGAGAGTTTGAGTCTACGATGGGAGTAGTAAAACCAGCAGGTTGCCTCACTTGCAGGCCCCTATTTGAAAAATGGGATTGTTACACAGTGGGCAGAACTATCAGTCTTCATCTGGAGCTTTCAATGTGAGTAACTTATAAAACAGAAAAATTGGTTTTGTTATTTGAGCCTCAGAGTGCTCAAGCAGTGAAAAATTATTATGTAAAATTGGGCAATATACTACTAATGTGATCTGCATTTAATGAATATCTTGATGCATGAAGTTCATGCATACTTAGCTGAAGAACCTGAGTGTGCTTTTGCACATGAGCACACATACCTTTTGTATATTCCATCACATGTCCCAAATTTGCCAGAAAAAAGGGACTAAAAAGTACAGAAAGAGTGTGGTCAATTATAGCTGAAAAATTTCACACACTTCAGATTCATGAAAACACTCTCTGTGAGACAGAATCATAGAACAGCCCAGACTGGAAAGGACCTCAAAAGAACATCTGGAATTACCTAGCACCCTGTTCCATTGCACTTGAATACCTGCAATGATGGGGAGTTCTCTCACCACATCCCTGTGGAGGTTTTTTTGGATACCTGAATGACATCTTAGCACCAGGATATGAATAGCCTGGAGAGGAAGCATTCAAGAAGAAATGCTAAAAATTGCCTTAAGGAGGAGTTAAGAGTGATATTGCCATGTTCATTTTATATGTGTTAGAAGGTGTTAGGTGTTAGAAGCACCTAAGCAGACCAGATATGAGTTGTCTTGGTACCTTTTGAGTACAGAAAGAATATTTATAAATCATATCTCAGACTTCACATCAGGCAGTCAATGGGGTAACAAAAGCTGATAAAGTGCCATCACATCACAACAGAGCAGGAGTCAAATGGCTGCAGGTAACTTCAAGGAGGTTATGAACTTCAAGGCTGCACTATACATGTTTTTTTTAATGCAATAACTTCAAGTGAAAAGAGGAAACTAATTGTACATGGTCTTGATTTTAGCAGGGTTCCACTGAGAAAACATCCTGCTGTAGACATCAAATTAGGCTGGTTTGACTTGCTAGAATCTGTCTTTTCAGATTACATGGAGATGCTTCTGAGACACAAGAAGTGTTGCTAAGGCAAAATGCATTGAAAATTACATTCAGTGCTTCAGAGCACTAAATAGACATTTTTTACCCTTAGAATTTACTTGCTTTACTTGTCTGCACTTTTCACAAAATTGCACTCAGCTTCCATGTGGAGCTGGTGGTGGAGAAAATAGCCAGGTTCATGTAAATTCTTGGTCTCCAGGTAAAGAGTGGTCTTTCTGAAACATGGAGATTAGTTTATCATCATTAGAAATGAAAATCTGTTCTGAATCTAATATGAAAAGCCTATTGTGAATATAAATTTGTATCTTTTATTCATAGTCTTAGTTTGTTCATAATAGCCACAAGTTTATCAGCCAAATTTCAGAACAGCTCCTGTGGAGATGAAGTCGTGGACAGTTTTTTTCTAGAAACCACATTTCAGATTATGTCAGTTAGTGAAGGAAAACCTGCAGCAGGGCTTAGGAACCTCCTTGATGACTCTGTGATGCTGAAGCTCACCCAAGAGGACAAGGCTTAAAAAGGTTTATTATCTTTCAAGCTTAGTAGATTTCAAGGGTCTCAAGGACATGAGGGCCTCTCTAGACAGAGAACTTCTCTGTTTGGAATCAATCTCTTTGTATGCCTGAAGGGCTCAATTGTGACATTTGAGATCTAATTTTGCACTGAAATTCAGCTACTTCTTGTGTTGGATTGGGCTTCTTTTAAGACAATGAGTTGCCTTAGGCTGTCTTCCTTAAAATATGACTCTTCCAGATGTCAGTTTTTCTTAAAGGAAAAAAAGCCTGGTACTGGCTATGTTTAGCAAATGCCTGTCCCAAGAATTTCTGCAAAACCACTTATTGTAGATCTGACCAGTTTCAGCCTGAGGCTTGTGGGTGATTTGCTTAGCACTTGTCTGGAGATCTGAGCTATTTATTAGCTCAGGATTGCTTTTTATTGTGAAAATATAAACCCCACTGTGTTAATGAATGCAAGTGAAAATACAGATGTATTTAGTGTAATAGCCAGAGTCAAAATGTGGATAGCATGGCTCCCTTGATAATGGGGCATCTCTATAAGGTTTTATATCAGATGAGAACAGTAATAGTGAATGAAACAGAGTGCTTCTTGGTATTGAGTGGCTATTTCTACCCCAAGTCAGCTGTAGATGCCAGCCAACCACCCACTGCTTACATTGCTCAGACAAACACATTTTTCTTCCCATGCTCTAGAGATGTAGATTGTGCTGAACAAGTGGAGATTCTGCTCAACTTTTGGATTCTGGGAACTCTTTATGGGCTGACTTCAGGAGAGATTACCAGTAATGTTGTTTGTGGTTGTTCTCATGAAGAGCAGAGGGGTAAATCACTTTCCTAGTATGATTCATCAATTTTCTGTGTTTCTTTAAACAGTTCTAACAAAAATTGTCTCTCTGCTTATGTTGCAGAGGGATTATGCATGAATACGCCACTATCAGCTTTTAGAAAAATAGGCTGTGTCCAGTGCATGGATCAGCAAGCTTTGAAAAAAAGAAATGCCTAATATGAAACCTCCTGCAGTTCTTTTTCCTTTGAGCATTTCAGCTATTTTGGCTTCTCTTAAGAATATCTTGAATTCCCATCCTTTGAGAAAAGCTATACATTGCTCCATTGAGAGCAGTATTCATGTGGCTTGAATGTTTCCTGGCCTTCAAGCCATGTCTGTAGACTAAGTGGTGTAGAGCTGTCTTCTGTAGCAGTGACAGCTCACAAGCAGAGCCTTCAGCTTCTACAAGAAAAGCAGTAACACCATTAGAAAATATGTAAATTTTTGCAAGTGACATCTTCCTCCGGTGATGGTGATACATACTGTGAGTACACTGTTATCAAGAAGATATTCTTCACTGTTTAGAAATCAGACAAAATTTTTCCTAACTGTCCTTTACTGAAAAACCAGTGGAAGTTCCCCAAGCTCCTTTAGGTGATTTTTTAGGGACTTTTACTTCATAACACGAACAGGTAAAAATACATTTCTTTCTCTTTAGAAGTATCACATACATTCAGTAGATAAAATTGCATCTGCTGGGACCTTTTAATATCTAGTCAGAAAGAACAGCAGAAAATCCTCTTCCTAATAGCAAATCCTTAGGGATTTTCTTTGCTTCTTTGCTTTGGGTGGCAAGAAGCTCTTTGTAGTAGTGTAAACCCTGAGTTCTCTGGTTTTGCACAAGCCATTTGGGGCCCTCTCAAATACTTTCTTAAGAATCATCCCACAACACACTGAAAAAAAAGCCCAATTTTAACTTGTGACTTTAGACAAACATGTGCGTGTTGACAATCAAGGTCTTCCACATCCAGCTTCTTAGCACTTCTAAAGAATACCTACCATGGAGAAAATTCAGAATTCTCTCCTATATAGACATTCAACTGTGGAAAGATTTTTATACAAGACTCTGCTTATTTCAGAGGATCCCTTGGGAGCCCAACTCAGAGAAGCCCATCAAGGAGTTCTGGATGGTTTCAAATTGCCTCAGATGTCATCATTGTTAGAAGCTTCTTCTGGCAAGCCTGAGTTATTGCCTCTATCAATTACAAGTAAAAGGGGATTTTTCATCTTACCAACCAATTTTGCTAACAAGTGTGGCTTGACAGCTCCATTCAGGATGCTGATAATTTTTATTCCAGGCTTCAGAATACAGTGCCCAAGGGAGCACTCAATGAGCTACAGCAATTACAACTTTTAGCTCTGCTTTCTTCACTGCTTATTTTCAAGCAGAGGGATTATCTGATGTAAGTTTAACCCTGTCATCAGCTGACATATTTATTTCCCAGGGTCTCAGGCAGCTGCTGTTGGCACACCAGTGCACACATCAGATTTCCTGGTATACGTGAGTCAGATTATATCTTTGTGGTTTAAACCAAATTATGTATAAGCACTACAGTTTAGTGCAGGCTCTCACAGACCTACAGCAATGTTTACAGAGTGCTCAAACTAGGGTAGATTACCCTGCCTCTCAGACAGACTGCTAGGCTTAGGCGCTGTAAGAAATGCCATTAAAGCCGATGCCATGTCCAGGACCCAGTTTAACTAATTAAGAACTTGTATGTCTAAATTTCATCATGCAAGGTAGAAATTAACTTGACTACTATATAGGTTTTGTGAGACAGAATTGCTTATTTTATATTTCTTACTAAAATTATTATAGGAATATTGATATCCTTGAATGCTTGATTATGGGCATGCATCTGCAAGCCAATGGGAACTTCCTAACTGAAAGTTTTCTCTCATCATGAATTGTCACAAATAGCTAAGTAATGTGTTTTTTTCACATTTTTCCTTTTACTCAAAGTATTGGATAGTTTTGACTTCTCTGTTCTTTCCTGGCAGTGAATGGATTTAGTAATGGCACTTACATGAGAAGGAAGTTCAGATTTGTTAAAAGCTGCTGCTTTCTGAGGTCAGTGGGTTTTGTATTAACAGCCGCTGCCCCTGCCTGACTGGAGATTTCCATTACAGATTCATAGCAGGGTCAGTAATCATGAAGTATTTGCCCACTGTGAAGTCCTACATTCGCATTTCAAGCACAAGTTCATAGCCATAACACATGGGAGGCAATACACATGGGTTGGATCTGAAAGGAATAATGTTCTCTCACAAGGAGACACTTTTATCTGGAGATGAATATTCTGTACTTCCAGATTACTCCTGGGAAACATTGTCACTATCCAAATTAATAGTAGAGACTTTCCTACTAAGTGCAAGTGTTTTGCAGGTGAAAAACATTATTTTCTCTCCTCCCAGTTCTATTAATGACATTGTTCTGGGGTTTTCACACTGTATTAAATCTCTCAAACCTTCCTTTTGATGTCAGCTAAATAGTAACCATTTTTCAACTATAACCTAATTCTGAATTTCTTTCCCTCCTGCCTTCACAGAAATCTCTGACGCTGGGAGTTTTCCTAGAAGTCTGGTTTTAATTTTAGTCCCTTTTTCATTTGCCATTTGATGCTTACCAAGGTGACTTGGCCTGGTCGTAAATTTGGGAATACCATTTTCAATCTGAAACGAAAACAACTTTAATATGTCTTGATCTTGATAACATAGACTTGATCAGCAAGGGGGCAAATGGGTTAAAAGTTTGTGAAGGTGCACTCCATATACCTTGGAGCACACAGGGCAAATCATACAGGACAATCCAATTCTATGTGGAAGACCGCACAGTTGCCCTGAATGAGCCTGCACTAGTCAAGAGCTCTGAAATAATTTCAGTAGTGCTAGGCTCAGCCTGGGTGATACCATCAGGGAATGGATCTGATAATCAGCCTAATGACACAGCACTCTTCAGTGTCACCAGACACCGATCTGTGCAGAAGTCCCTGTCATTTGTGTAGCTAGCAGCCCACATGGACATTCCCAAGCAGTGCTCACCAAGCTGTTGAGATATACCCACAGAGAGATTTCATGTTAGTCCTTTACTACCTACACAGCTAAGCAGTGCATGACTTCATGGTCTCTTACATATGCAATGTCCCACATTACATTCACCAAAGTCCCTCCTTTGGCTTTCCATGCAGTGTTTCCAGGGAAGACACACAGTCTACTTGCAGATAACTCTTGAAGTGAGTACAGAGCAGGTGTGAAAAGTCAGGGTTGCAATACTTTATGCAAAAATTTAATAGGATTTGTCTCATATCTCTTTGATCTTTAATTTCCTTTTACTGTGTAATTTCACAGTAGTGTGCTCAAAATGAGTGGTGATAGGGGCATGAAAAATCAGAATGAAGAACTGAGCAAAAGGCACATCTAGCTTATTATAGGCAGCCTGAGTGTTGTTCTCATTTGCATTGAAACCTCTTTCTGTAATTCTAGTGATGCGAAGAAACATTAGAAGATACATTTACATGTAGTTTATACCCAGAGAAGTATAAAGGGGTGAAGGCAGCTGCCATAAATATAATTAAGACTTTCAGTGGAGGAATGTTTTAAGTTCTAATGAGCAGAAGGCTTCATAGACCAATGTAGAACGCTGGTACCAACTTATTCAATTCTCCTACTGTAAAGATGAGTTGGGAGCTCAAGCTGTCCGCTCCAGAGGGGTGATAGCAGCAGTGTTAACAGAAATCTTTCTTGTGTTTTCAAGCCTTCTGCTTGCATGTTTCCTGTCGGGATTTTGAAAGCTGATAAGGCAGCTGCTGGAGCTGGAAGAAGGCCACTGCTGCAGGCCAGTGTGTCAGACTGCTTGGACAAAGCTGTGAGAGGTGATGGCAGGAAGGATGGAGAAGGGGCAGCAGTGAGGAGGGGATAAGTAAGAGAAGCCAACAAGAAGAGACTTGATGACTCTGGTTAAGATGAATTAACAATAAATTTTTAGCATATTGCTGTTGCTCAATATTGAGTTTGTTGTTTTAATATTGAAACGTGGATAAATACAAGATTTAGCAGTTCCAGGAAATGTAGTTTGATATAGCCTATTGAGATTTATACTGAGATGACTTCACAGCACCCTTACGGCTTCAGGAGCTCCTTAAAATTGATGGAAACATTGCTCTTGTTAATCATTATACTTTTTCACTCTACCAGCACTGGGAAATGAACTCAGTGTGACTCAGGAGCAAGTATGTTTCTCCGTATCAGAGCTAGCAGCCAAATGGGTCATGTGTAAGCTGGCACTAACTGTGCAGGTTCCTGTTTCTATTCCTGGGCACCAGCTGGGGAAGAAGCAGACTTTTCTCTCTTCTGATGACTGCAGCACTGAATATTGGCAAATGTTACTGTGCAAATCAGGATCAAAATATTATCAAAACTTTCAAAACTCAAATCTTTTCATTCTGAAAAAAAAACTGGCTCTGAGTGCTGTTTCATGACAAGATGTTCACTATGTCCCCAACAATCCTTGCAATGGGATTATTGCATGGTTTCTGTTAATAAACACCTTCCCAGTCAAAGTAAGTGAAGAAAGGGGCTAATGCATGTATTATAGGACTTACACACCTGGTGATGCATAATTTGCTATTATTTTCCAACCAGCTCATAGCTGTACAACTGAGTGAGCAAAGACATGAAATATTAATGGGAGACTGAAAAGAAGTGGGATTTGTTAGTGTTGCTGAGAAGCCTGAGACCTAGTGAGAACCTTGCTATTATCCTGCTGTTGGCATTTCTTGGGACTTACTAGCTTGAATGCTGGGAATGCCACTAATGAGGGAGTCTGTGCACTGCCTGGAGGGTCCATGTTTCATTTCATTTTCTGACTAACTGGTTCTCAGAGGAGCTTGAAGCTCTCACATATTTTGATTTGTGATGAAACAGGAGATGTAAATTCTTATTTTCTTTACTCATTCTCTCTGTTGGAAGGCAGAAGCCCTTCTAGTCACCTGTTGATTCAAGCCCAGATTTTTGCAATTGTATACCCAGGCCTTCTTTTCACTTTGTAGTGCATTAGTAAATTCACTAGCTGCATCTGCTGGTTTCTTGGATGTTCAGTATTTTAATCACTAAGCTTTCCAGAACTGCCAATCGGAAATCCACAAGGGAAGGCTTCAAAAGCAGCAGAAATAATAATAATAATAATAATAATAATAATAATTATAATGTAACATTTTATTGCTCATGCCTGTTCATTTTGTGATCTTGTGACTGAATCCCAGACTGCATGTGCATCAGGTTTTTGATCATGTTTCCCTAGCCAACAGCACTTAAAGGTATTTCAGACTCTCACAGGGACACACCTACAGCTGTGGTAGAATAGCATGTGTCTTGAGAATCTGCATGAAATTAGGAGAATTGAGAATGCTATAGATTTCCCTCCAAGTCTGACCTTAATGAAACTGTTACGATTTTTTGCACAAAGATTTAATTGTGTTTATTGCTGTGCTGAGGCGTTTTGCAGCCAACAGCATATACTTCTTTTTGGTAGTGTCACAATACCCATAGATACAGCAATACTTTCCTCTGCTGTGTAAACTAGCTAATGGGTAATTGTTTTCTTTTTGTCTTAAAAATCTGCAATTTCCAATGATACACCTCACAGACCCCCACATAAGAAAGAACAACCCCATAGGATGCTCTTCTTGCTGTGCTATACCCTGCGTGTCTCCTTTCTTACCAGACATGACAATTCAATGCCTTCTCATCACTGACACAATGTAGTTTTGAGCTTATGACAACAGAATGGGAGTCATAAGCCTTTTTAGTTTATAGTAGCTCAGAGAAATTCAAAGCCGTGTAGTTGCTCTGCCTGGGGTCAGAGTGCAGCAAGTGGGAGAGGGCTCAGTGTGTAAACTGACCACATTCTGCTGAGCTGAGCCTCCAGCAGAGGCACAGGGGTCTGCACCCAGCTGTGAGCTTAAAGTCCCAGGTTTGTCCTGGCAGCCCTGTCACTGGTGCAGTCTGGCCAAGATCCCTGCTGTGTCTTTGGTGTTTGATTGTCCCCACCTGGTAAAGGGAGATTTTCTTCCTTCTTTGTAAAGTGATAGAAATGTTCACTCTCATTTTAGATGTGGTAAAACGCACATATGCGTGCATGCATACATACACATGCATACACATAAACTCTCTAGTGAGCCAGGAGTTGTTTTGATCAAGGATTGAAAGTCATAACTTCAGGTCTGGGAATTTTTTTTCTTTTTTTTTTTTTTGTATTTCTGAAGTAACCATAAATCCTGCCTGATTTTGAACTCCTATTTCTCAGGCCCTAAATCACCATCCATTTATCTTCAGATTTCATGCATTGTGTGATGAGGAGTGTTCTGAATTTCCAAAGAGCTTCCATAAATTATTTAGAACTGAAAATGCCATGTTAAAAAAAAGTAGAAGTAAATAAACTGAGCATCTTTGCTAGTGATGGAGCCCTGAGAATAAAAGCAGAGGGGTTTGTGCTCCCTCTTTTGACCATGGCCTGGTCAGAACACCCTGAAGCTTGGGACATCAAGATCTTTGGTATGACAGAATGTGGAGAAGACACATACGTCAAGAGACTTTCTGTACTTCAGGAATGAAGCTGATTTTGCAGCCACAGTCTGAAGTTAGGGAGAGAGAAGAAGGCAGCTATCTTGCAAAGAGTTTGAGAGCCTTTGGATTGCTCTGCCTAAGAAGCAGGCACTGTGTATGACTGTTGAGTTCAACAAATCCAGATAGGCACATATTAATGGAATTCTACCAGTTGCAATGGGAGCTGCAAAACACAGGCTCAAATTAAATGAAATGTTGAAGTCTTGTCTTACATCTGCTCTCTTTCCTGTCTTGCATTTTGAACTGTGTTTTATTGAATCTCACAATTCTTTAAAGCTGTGGCACTTGGTGAAGGAAAGTCTCACACATTCACACTGCAAATATTTAAAGTCTTCTTAAAACTCAAAAAAGTAAGTTACGCTCTAGAGTGGAGGGGAGCTAGGACTTTCAAGTGCTGTATTATCTCAGTTGCTTGATCTGGGAATGCTCCCTCCACTCTGGCAGAAGTGGTAAAAGTCCTGGAGAACTACACTGGGCCTTTATGGTTAATACTGACAAAAGTTGCCCAGAGAGATTGTGGAGCCTCCATCCCTGGAAATATACAAGATATATGAATATAATCCTAGGAAACTGGCTCTGGCTGACCCTGCTTGAGCGGGGGTTGGACTCGATTTTTAGAGTTCCCATCCTACCTCAGCCCTTCTGTCAGTCTTTGATGAAAGTGTCTTTTCATATCTTGGAATTAGTTATTTAAGTGTTCCTGGCTTGAAATGGCACTCAACAGAATTGTCCTTGAAGTGAGGACAGTGTGTGAGCCCAGAAATGCTGACACGCAGCAGCACATCAGCACTTAACAGTGTCCAGCAACATCGTTCATGCACTGCCTGTAGCCAAAGTGTGTCTGGTGCTGGTACTGCTCATGATCCTGCATCGTGCTGCCATCTCCTGGGACAGCCCCTCCATAACTCCTCCTGCCTCCAGCTACCTGGAACCTCCTGGTCGCTCTGCTGTCCTTCCTCATTCTCACTGAACCACAGCATGCATGCCTCAATGGGATCAGCAGTGTCACAGAGGATGCTACCAGGCCATAGGAGGGGTTTCAGGGTTTGCTGTTTCAAAAGGTCTTTGGCAGGGAAGGTGCTTGTGAGTTGGGTAAAATAGGAGGTTTAGAAATCTCTGCATCCTGTTCCATGGCTCATTCCCCAGGACAATGCCTGTGTGGCTTTGGCACCTGGAAGGGATTGCTCCTGTTGGGTCCCTTCTCTGGAGCACAAAGCTGTGCAGGAGTGACCTCTGTGAGGAAGACTGCAGCAATGCAGTTAACTGAACCAGTTAAGCTTTTCTGATCCTAGGCTAGCACCAAGCAGTGCTACATGTTTGATACTCATACCACAAGGGATGAAACAGAGCCCCATGTCCAGCTAAACTCCTGTGTGCACCCTAAATTCCTCAAATCTGCACAGTAGGTGTAGATGTATCTCCTATCCATAAATTCTGGCTTACATGCCCCATTGGTGTCCCTGCTCTATCTGAAAACCTTATATAACCAGGAAATATTTGAACTGTGGTCATTAAACTTCTTTAAAAGTATGTGTAGATGTAAATAACTTACCTTTATAAGCAAATAAGTCTGCTGCTTTAGGGGTTTGAGAACAACATCTGGTTTCTTGTGATGTTGTTGAAATGACCATAATATGCTGAACTTCAGCAGAATTTCTTCAACTGTGCTACTAGTTTTGGGAGAAATTTCAGGGGATTTTGGTAATTATTAGCTAAACCTTCCTCACTGTGCTACCCTGGAATTCTGCAAGTTTTCTCTCACAGAATAGAAGTGACCTATTTTAGTGTTATATTGCATAAAGAATGGTCACTTGTGTTTTCTTACCAGTTTTTTGCTGTTAGAAATGAGTTGCTGGTAAATTTTAAAAAACTGCTCTGTGTGGAGAGATTAAACCTGGACCTATACTTGTATATAGATCTTTGTGGACTGTTGTAGTCAGGTTAATATAATTTTCCTGAATGTTTTTTGCAAAAACTTCTGCTTGAAAGTTCCAAAATGCAGCAAGTTCTCCAGGGAGTTTTCCTGTTTCCCAGTTTATCAGGAAAGTACTAACCGCCAGGTGCTGCAGTGGCTTCAGGAATATCCCAGCTCTAGAAGAATCTGTGTTCTGAACTGAGATCTCTGGAGCTCCAGGAAGGAGTTTAATGCTAAAACATGTGAGGATCAGCTTCTCCAATGTCCAAGGAGATGTTAAACTAGTCTTGGGGTGAATCAATTTGCAGGGCTGGAAGGCTTCATTGGCACAAATAAACTGGTTGAGGGGTTGAAAGGAGTAGAAAATATATATGAACGCAAGGTGGCACTGTAGGAATTAATTTTAAAATGTTTTTTTTTATTTTCTGAGTTAATGGGGGTTTTTTGGTGCTCTTAATAGGCCCACAGAGGGTATTCTTTTTTCCACATCTATGTTTTTAGGAATTTGGAAGGGTATTTTTACTGTAAAATTAATAGGAATCAACCACAGCAGTGTGGCTTAGCTGATCACAGAGCAATTTTTGCTCTGAAAAAAGTGAACAAACACAATGCAAATACTAACCCCTTCCCCACCCTGTTTACAAAAATGTGAAAATACAGAGATTGAGGAGCAGCTGCAGTGTTGACTAACTTCCTGACTTGCTAAGATGGGCTTGATCTGTATCATCCGTCTCCTGTTCTTCTCTTGGTTGCTTTGCCCTATGTGTAAAATGTATGGTCATTGGGCCAGTGGCTTTATTTTCATTCTACTTTGCATGCTGCCTCATGGGGCGATCCAGTATGTGATCAGATTTCTAGCATCTATTAAAATATACATCAGTTTCAAATTAAAAGCCATGCTTTTAGCTATTGCCAGTCTCAAGAAGTTTATCTCAAGGACTCTGTATCTCAATATCTTCAAGCTGTGATAGTCACTTAAAAAATCTGTAAGTTGAAGTCAAACTTGCTTTATTGCTGACTTGGGTCTGGTGATTTCACATCTCATTGGTTAGAAATGTAGTGGAACAAAATGTTCTATTGAATTTACAGATTTTCTGAAGTGTTTCTCATTCTTTCATTGCTCTTTAATTTGCGTAGGCGTGAAAATGTTTATAAAAACTCGTCTGGTCACTTTTTGCCTTGTTGGATGTTATAAAATACACCATGCACATTTGGGCTGAGGAAATGCCCAGTATTTTTTTTTTTTCAATGTGTTCACAAATGCTGCTCCAATTATTAGAACTTGGAATCCTATCATCAGCCACAAGCACTCAAAAGCTGTGAACTGCTCTTCACAGTCAAGGTATTATTTCACAAAATACAATATACTTATTTCTTCTTATGGTCACAGACATAAATGTTGCCGCTGTGTTTTTCGAGCCTGGTTTCTAAGGATGAAAAATTGTACTTAGATGGTTGGTTCAGACCTTCTTATCACAATGTTATGATCTATAAGCATTTTTTTTAAAAAACCTTAAAATGTTCATGTGATCAATCATCCAAGAGCTGGAACTTTAGCAGAAGAAAATAAGTGATAAAAAATAACTGCTGGAAACACATTCAAAATGTTTTCACACAGCTGCCATGGTACTGAAGTGTGGAGCTGTGAGTCTCTCTGTATCTTTTTAACAAGATTATTTAGCTATGAATGACTGCCTTCATACTATTAGAAGGTACTTTATTTGTCTGCAGTAATAAAACTTCCTGCACTGTCTACCATGGTATCACACAATGCTGATATCAAAATGGTTAAAAGCAACACCCCTTGTCATGTGATGCCAATGCCTGCCAGGGAGTAACACCTCCAAGTTACTATTGGGAAAGATCAGGGTCCAGCTACTAACCTAAGCTACAAATTTTGGTCTTACTTTTAGTTTGTTGTTCCATCATATGTCAATGAGTCCATGTCAGATAATTGTATCAATCAAGTTTTACATGATTTTCAAATATAAGCTTGCATATAAATGATGTATGTATCCCCCCAAGGAAGTTTGAAGGCTGACCACTGATGCAGAAGGCTTGGATCATCTGGTCTTCACTGCTCTTCCTTTAAGACATCTCTAGTTTGCACAATCTGGAAAAGAGAGAAATTAAATCTGAAAGAGAGAAATTGTATAAGGAGCTGCTGGAACCTCCCAACTCAGTGCTAGTGCATTGCTTAACCAATTCGCTGTCAGAGCCACCACATAGGCAGTCTCCAAGACACTCAAAACCATTTCCCAGCTGTGGTATTCCCAAAGTCAAAACTTGTAGGTGTTTCCATGTCTTTCCATCTCCATCTGTAAATCCACCAGCACTCTGAAAATGTCTCGCAGCTGGAAACAAGTGGAGAGACTTGGGTCAAGAAATAATCTTGGCTCCTGGGAAGCTGTAAAGTTTAGCCCATGTTGGATCTCTAAGCAGCTAATTTGCCCTCAGGTGGCACTAGTCCTAAGGATGCTCAGCTCAAGGTCCTATGATGGGGAAGCAGCAGTTTTGAGGGTGGTAGTGGTGCCAAACCAGTGTATAAGCACCTTCTGTGTTCCTTTTAGTTTTATGATTTCAGCCTCAGTTCCTAGGAAAACGTTTGTCCTGCAGATGTCAGCTCAGTGACACATGCTGGAAGGCTTGGCTTATCTCTACTTTATAAGGAGGATATGGGTTTGGCAGTGATTCATAACTGAATTGTTGCAAGCCTTTGTTTTCAAGCTACTTTGAAATGTGACAGCAGCAGAACTAAAAGTAAATAGAAAACCTGGATTTCTGTTTTTCAATTTAAAAAAAAATTCATTTTACTATTTCTAAATATGTTAAAATGAAGCCTAAGTGAATATATGTGTGTTTATTAAAACACTTAATGAGGAAATCCTTAGTGAAATTAATCATCTTGTCTCTGGGCAGGAGAGATTGTATAACTAGGTAATCTTGAAGGTCCCTTTCAACTGAAACCATTCTATGATTCTGTAGTATCAGTAGTTGAAAGCGCCTTTGACAGCATCATGTTGAGTATAGAAAAAAAATGCATATTCACAAGTTGCTTTTCTTATTTACCTGACAAATAAGGAAAGTATTCAAATTATTTACAATTTATGCTGTTAAAAACTGTCTAATTTTACTGTTGGTTGTAATAACCACCCAGTTAAATTAATAGGTTGTATATGCTAATCACAGCAACGATCAATGTAAGACAGTTTTGGTGATATTATGTTTACTCTTTGATATTACCTAGAGCAAGCACAAATTTCACATAGCATTCATTTAAATCTGTAGCTTCTTCTGTACAAGAAGACACCTGGTTATTAAATAATAAAACTCAAAAAGTAGTAATGGTAGGCTTAATTTTCAGGTTTTATTTTTTAATCCTAAATAAAACATCAGCAATCAGAACTTCTCAAAAAGTGAGAGTACCAGAGTGGAAAACAACAGAAAAATTTATCAGTACAAGGGGCTGAATTCCCATTTTTCCCTGGTTTGGGCTAGCAGGTATGGTATGGGGTGGGCAACAAGAGAAGCACATTATTGTAGCTTAATGAATCAGTGCCAAGCAGCCAAGCTGCACTGAGTACCATGTGCACAACTGCTTAATAAAGCAGCTGGACAGCGGCCCAAGCTGATGCGTTTTGTCACCCTTTTGGAGTGGGTGGTGAGCCCCCGGAAGGCGCAGAGCTGTGACTGTGTGACCTCCATGGGCACAGCTGGTGAGCCCTGGGAGCAAATGTCCCTCACACTTAGGTGGCACCCAGGCTTGTACCTGTGACTGCACTGTTGGGACCCTGGCCTGGAGCATTCCTAGTTACCAGTAACAGAAAAAGGTAACAAGAAGTTTGCTGATGATAATTCAGTGGATGTCAGCTTCTTCTAAATACAAGTAAAGACCAGTAGTGTAAATGGCATGGATTCATTTCACAAGAATAAAGGCTTTTAAAAATAAATATTTACAGTTACTTCATGAAAGCTTGTATTATGTAGCTGAAGGAAAAAGATTAGCCTGATTTTTTTTTTTTAGACAGAATAAAGTCTACTGATGCCTCTGTTGATATACACAAGTAGATACTGTCAGCTCTTATCTGAAATGCTCAGTGATATAAAGATTTCTTTGTGTTAGTCTACAATGTTAAAGGAAAATGATCAAATGTAAGCCCAAGTCTCATTCCTCAGCAATAGATTTCCTCTCCTTTGTTCATAGCAAATGAAAAAGACATTTGAAAGCAGAAAGGTTTGGAATTTGATTTGGAAGAAGTGGAACTCTAGCCTATAAATAATGATTTCAATTGATCTATAGTTACCTGTTCATGGTACATTGCTTCAAAAGAAGAAGACAGAAGCGTAGATTAGAAGAAGCTCCATGTTGCAATAAATAAGCCAGTCACTTTTTGATGAGACAAAATTTCTCTTTTAGTCAGAAAGTTCTGCAGCTGTCCTGAATGACTTTGGTGAGACATCCCTCTGTAACCTGTTGCACTGCCTCTATACAGCATCTGGGCTTCTTTCTGGGGGCCAGGTACTGGCTCAAATGTGGAGTGCTTCTCACCAAAGGACTTGAAGTTGGACCCAAAGGGCTGCTAACTTCCCCCAAGTCCTCCCTTAGGCCTGAACTTGTGTCTATACTGTGTTTAAGTAAAGCAGGTGATGCTTTTCAGGATCTTGACATCAGTATTTAAACTGAAGGTTTGCTTTTCATTTGGGCACACTACAGCTTAAAAAACAGAAACCAAACAAATAACAAAACAAAACAAAACAAAACAAAAAAAAAAAAAACCAAGGGAAATTAGGGGAAAAAACTGTGAAATTTAGAGATTTCTTAAAACAATAGGAAGCTTTGTCCAGAAAGACTGAGAAGTTCACATTCAAGGTAACATAGTCACAGTTGGCTCCAAACATTTCCATTAGAAAGTGCTTATTGTGGTGAGTATAGAAGTCAAAATACTTACCTTGTATCACATACTTTGTATCACATTTCAAAAAAGCTCTATCATCTGACAATGCTGTTGTTCATAGTTTTTTAGTTTTGAGTAGTCCTGCAAGGAGCAGGGTGTTGGAATCGATGAGCCTTATGGGTCACTACCAACTTGAGATATTCCATGATTCTATATATAACAGGAAACCTAATGAATTTACAGCTGGAAAGGAACTGCTAAACAAAGAGAGGAAGATAGTTTCTCTTTCACAAAGTTCTCTGGCTGCAAACTGCTGGAAGGCAGAAGGATACAACCAGAGATACCATGGTATAATTCCCTCTCTCCTTAACTCCTCCAAGCTCCTGCCACAGTGTGCCCAAACACACCCACACGTGGGGACACTCATAGATACTATATATACTGAACAGTTTTATTAGGGTTCTTGTTTCTGTTTTTCACATGTGTAACACAGCCACAGACACCCATTTCCCTACAAGCTCCTCTGCCTGACAGAAATGTCAATGTTTTAATTGTACAAATAGTAATAATATGTATAAGGTTTTGCAAAACGGCTTCCTAAACTCATGGCACATTCATATTCTAAGTTTGAAGTGGAAAGCCTTGAAATGGTATCTAAAATGAAAATGAATGAGATTCCTACTTTAAATAGTTAAATTATTGCAAAATTTCATGGAGAGTTTTTATTTCAGTTATGATCAAAAAACCCCAGTTGTTTCTCAGAAATAGCACTGCATTTGTGATTTCTCATTAGCACTGTGCCTGTGGTGAGTGATACAGGGTGATGCTGTTTCTATCCTCTAATGTGAGACAGAAGGTCTTAATACTTTGTATTTCTCAGTAAAGAAAATACTATGGGGTGGTTTTCCTATTGAAAGAATTTGTATTCGCTGGAATGACACATAGGATCACAGCCTGTTAATGCATTCCCACCATTTATTGAACATATCATTTGTGAAAGTCTCTGGGCATTTGCAATCACACTTTACTGTAAGAAAAAAGATGGAGCAATCAAGATATTTAAAAAAAAATCTCATAGGAGATCATCTTCCAGGAAGCTAATACAGGACCATTTTGTGAGCAATTTACCATTGGAAGAACTTGCAACCCTGAAAAACTGATTCACTGTAGTAGAAGCTCTTTTTGATTATCTTCACTGGCACTGTTGGCTTCCATCATCCCTTGCAAACCAAAGAGAAAGCAAATAGGAAATTGCAAAGGTGAGAGTCTAGACATTCCAAATCTTTTGCCACATCAGTATCATCTGGCATCATGTGCATGCATTGGGACACAGGAGATAGAGGAGAAGGTCATTCTAAGGGCCTGAACTTACCCTTTTTCAGGTAAATTGCTGCCAGTTTCAAGCAATGAGTTTCAGCTCCAAGGCAATACCATTTGCATCCACTATACCACTTTTTCCCTGTATTGGAACAAAATGTTTCAAACTTTGTTGGCTTTTAGAGCTGTATTGTAGAATCACAGAATCACAGAACACCTAAGACAGGATACAAATTGTGACAGAGCTATGAAGCAGGGTTAAATAGCAACTCACATTATTCATATCAGATTATCAAAACCAAAACAGTGATTTTAAACACATTCTGTTTGCAAAAAGAAAATGCTTGCCTTATTATTAAAATGGCAGTTAAAGTATGTGTGTCCTACACGTATCTAGCAAAACCTTCAAATGGCAGCATCTGGTCATAGGATCACAAGTGGGTGTGGTGGATGAGCAAGGATGAACCAAATCACGGCAAAATTCTATTATAAATACCTATTTTTGTTTAATAACTATGATAAAGGTTACTTTGTAAAGGTCTAACAGCTATTTGCTGATGGTGGCAATGTCTTTTCTCTTGTTGAAAGAAAGCTCTGTGGATCCAGTTAGAAACCTTTTCATTTTCTTGATATCGGTGGTCCCAATGTAGTAGTTTAACATGCAAAATCTTTCATTATTAAGGAGTTAGATTTTGCAAATTTAGAACATTCTGTTCTGCCTGTGTTGCTAGATTATATTGTAATTGTGAACTCTCTTGTTCCCAAGACCTTGACATCCTACTTTATTTTCAGTTTAAAGTGTAAATATTTTTCCACCACTCACACAGGTATAAGCACACAGATTGATGTATTTGGATACTAGTTGTCTAGGCCCAATGGAAATGTAATGAAAGAAAATCAGGTACATGGGTCTGAATATTCTCAGTTGGCAGGGAAGAGGAGTAGTTCTTAAAATCTGATTGTCATGTAAATCCACTCAGGTTTTCCAAGGTACATAGAGAGCAGCATCTTTTCTGTTACTGACATGGAGATAAATATTTGATTAGAGAAATTGGCCCATAGCCAGAAACTGAGAAGGGAAAACAGCGAAGAAAAGTGAGAAAAGAAAAAATTAGAGAGTGGTCCAAAACTCTACAGCTTCAGGAGCTAGTGTGCCATGTTTACTTTTGGTTGATCATTTTAAAGGGCAAGTTAGCACTTGATCCAATATATTTGCTTTAATCTTCAAAGTACTGAGTTGAGAAGGAGGTGTGGCAGGATTAAAGAATTTGAATTAGAAATTCTTAAGAAGCCTGTTAGAGAGGTTTACAAGATATATTTGAATTTCCCTACCCTAGAACTCTCTCTTTGTGTGTCTTGCTTTCTTTTTTGTCACAGTCTGCCTTAGAAGCTATTCTTGTTAATTAGGTAAAATGTTAACCTTTTTAATGCTGTACTGCTCTTGTTCTTATAGGTTATTACTCTTTCCATATCACTTAATTTACACTATTTAAATTTATTTTTAATATTGATATTTGCAAATGTATAATAGACCTTTTCCCACATAACATCAATTTTAGAAGGCTTGTCTTAGGTCCAGCTGTTCTAGTTGTTCTTTTACATCTGACTCCAGTGGAGTTATTTCTCACTTTTTAGGAGCTCATTCTCCAGAGATCAAGGTTTCTGAGGGACAAGCCACCTGGATGTATTCACAAAACAAACTCACTAGGTAAACACTAGAGTAGCCAAACATTTCCCCCACTAAGAGCTGGCATCTTGTGCACCTCAGCTGTTCTGCCCACAGCTGGGTGTGTTTGTGTGTCTGCAGGTCCTGTTGAAGCCTTTGTGATGAGTTTATGATGATGGCAGCCAAAAAGTCACAAGGAGATACAGAAGTGGATGGCCTCTGAAGCATCTCAAAAAAAACAACCATCTGTGCTCGTTGCTGCACTCTCCAGGCACATGAAGAGCTGGCAGATGTGCATGAATTGTTAGGCAGCTGTGGAAGCTTGCAGATCAAGTGCTGCCCTTGAAAAGTACAGTTGGGGTGGAGGGTTTTGTTCAAACTACAGGATGACTGTTTTAAAAATAAAATTACACATAAATGCAGAGTAACTCTTAAAATTGAGATTGTGATCACTTGCTTCTGTAAAACTAATTGCTTTATAGAAAGCCCTTCCCTTGTAGTTTAAGTTTTAAAAGTTTACCAACAATAGGAGATAGTTTCAGTGATACAACTTATGCTGTATTAAAATGTTTCATCTGTTTTTATGAGCAAATACTTTGTGTTTGAATACTGTACCTTGGAACAGTCACTGGCAAAAATTAGTAAGTTTATTAATTTGTATTTCAGAAAGGACAGCAGGAATTAATTTATTTTCCAGAATGCACATTAATTTCTGGTGAGTAATGGGAATGATTAGTCCTATTTTTATACCCCCCACAATTTATCATGATTTAAATCACCGCCACATGCCAGATGTATTCATATTATGTCAGCTTTTGTTTGACAAAGCTGTCCACAAAGCACTGTACACCTTTGATTAACTCTACTCTGTTAATGAGGTTTTCATATAATTCTTTCCATTGGTTTGGAAGACGTTTCAGCATTCTAGTGCTTCACTTTATTTGAAATCTTAAGGACTTTTTAACTATATAGGACACAGATAACAATGCTACTGGTTAGTAGTTCGTCTAAAGATGTATAGACCTTCTTTGTGTGACCCCATAAGAATGAATTCAGAGCAAGTGCTTAGCATTAACACCTATAAGAAATGGGAATGTGTGGGAAGTGCAGCCTCCTGTGATTTGTGGGGTGTGCTAGAGCAATGCTGTGAGGAGCCTTTGCAGAACAAGGACAGGCTGGGGTGCAGCAGGGTTCTGGACAGTGGTACATCTGCTACCATCTTAATAGCAGCTGGTCAGCTGAGAACATATGATAAAAGCATTTCTTTTCACAAAACCAAAACATTTTATGGAATGTATATAGAACTGAGTGTATGAACTTCCAGAATATACATACTTCTATCTAGAATAAAAATATTGTTTATTAATAGGGAAGTGTTTCCTTCAATTTTGATTTTACTCTTAAATGTAGTGTTTTTTACTAGAGTTATTGTCTTGGGTGGTAAGATTATTTAACCCAAATTTGTATCATTTCATTACTTTCCAACTTGAGTTCAAAATTGTTGGTTTGGAATTGTTTCATTTTCTTTCTCCGAGCTTCAGAGTGTATGATCCTTCATTAATTTGGGCATTCATACTTCTTGACCTCCTTTCACTGTCTGTAGTTGCAGGATGAAGTTGCCTCATTACTTGTCTTGTGCTGACCCAAATACAGTCTGAGTTACAGACTCCAAAACTTCTCATATCAGGCTGTTTATCAGGTTGACAGCAATACACAGTAATTTTCCTTACCTACTTAAATTTTTAGTATTTAATAAATCATATTGAAATGCTAAAAATAGTTCAGAATCTTAATGGCCATTTGAAGGCAGAAAGAACACTGGGAGAGACATTTCACTTAAGGCCACCTGACTTTCATAAAATGTTAATCATATGGGGTAAGACCCAGCTTGCATCTACATATTGCAACTCTGCATCTGACAGTCTAGCTTAGATCTGAATTTTAGATGTCTAGTGGAGAAAGCACCTAAAATAAGCATCTGTCTTCCATATCAAATGAATGGAAATCTCTAAAGTGCTCCAGAGGAGAACCTGTCTACTTGAATTCAAGCATCTAAGTAGGTATTTATCTCTCAGCTCAGTTGTGAAATTGAAAAGGTAAATTTTCCTTTAGTAACTCAATAGGTAATCTCTCACCAGGTGCAAAAATGAAATGAGCAAGTAAAGATTTGCTTGTGCAATAGTCTTACCACTGGCATGTGTAGAAGAGAAGGTATGATTTAATCTGCTCATAATTCTACCTAGAAACACTACCAAGGGCATTTTAACTGATGCCTTTTTTGGCATAGTTCAGAAATTGTTATTTGTGAAAACTTGCTTTAACTGGAAACTAGATAAACCTGAATAATTTCTTCTTAGAAAACATATTTGCCTCACTTCAAAGGTACCTTTAAAGGATATCTATTTTTATGTATTATTTATAACAATTGAACTATGGGCTAGTTCAGCAGCAACACCTGCATGTGACTTTCACCTTAGAGAAGTGGAGGTTTTTTGTAATGGTCCAAATGCAACACTGTCAGCAGACAGAGTTTCTGATTGACGGAAAAGATTCTTGTTTGTGTTATAAGCTTGTGGTTTAAAAGTAACCTTTCAGCAATATTTTCCAATTAGAGATATGAGAGTTAATCCTCAACAAATTATAAGGAAAAAACGTAGATAAACTTTAAAAATAAAACATGAATCTTAGTAGAATTTCACACTGTAGTGGTATGAGGCAAATCTATTTTTTCCAAAGGGAGTGGAGATCATGGCTTCCTAAGACAGTTATTTTGAATAGGTTTCAGTTTGACATGGGCTAGCATTATTGACTTCAGTCTGAAGTGATGTGGAAAAGGTCGAGTCCAAAGAGCAAACCTGAGTTTTCAAATAAATAATAGAAGAATACCCGTGATCTGTTACTTTGAACAGATTTTGATATACAATTTTGCTACAGTAGTTATTAATTATTATTAAAAAAGGCTGTCATTATATAGAAATCCATGAGCAAAGTAGAAGATGAAAAGCAGTCTTGTGACCAGTGCTACGCCAGCAAAGCCCCATGTAAAGGACAGACACCCTCCCTGGCCATGGCCAGCTGGCTGCTCATCATTGTAGACTGTCTGAACTAGTTTGGCTGTTTCCTGGGAAGAGGCAAGGGCTGACTGGTTCAGCACCAGGAGCTTGTTTCTGTCTCTTCATTAATGCCTTTGGACTGAAAGGAGAAAGTACTTGAATGAGTTGCATATATCAGCTGGGGCTGATACGGGCCAGAAATGTGCTGCTGTCTGTCCAGAAGCCTCACAGCTCAGAAAGGAGGGGGCAGAAACATCCCCTCCCAGCCCAGTGCATCCCTTTCCCTGCTTGCCACTTCCCCACACTGGCAAGGGCATCCGTGTTGGTCAGCAGTGTCAAGATTGGAAAGTGCATGGACATATGGACCACAGTATTATAAAAGTACTCTAAAGAATTTATGGTGTTTTTACTATTCCTGCTGTGCTCAAGAATGTTGTCTGTACTGCAATTTCTTGTTGCTTTCACATAAAAAGTAACAAACTTTTAATCTATTTACAAGATGAAATCAGCATTTCTTTTACTTCAGTAATTCTGTATTTCTTTTAAAATTTCTGTGTTTGGAACCTTTTTCATGAGTAAAGTTCGATTGTGCAATAAGCATATTAGATCTATGGAAATGTAAATCAGATCTATAGTCAGTTAAGATGATATATGTGAAGCTTAAAAGTAAAACTATTGATTTGAAATGTTTATTGGGAAAGAAGCAATGTGGATGTTTATGAATTATGGATGTTCCCCATAGCTAAATATTGCCAGTAAGCTTAATCTTTCCTCTTTCACATTTATTTTAATTTTTATATCGGTTGTAACACGTCCTAGGATTTAAATAACCTGAGTAATTTCTAAACAGGGTGTCATTGGTGTACTCAGTTGTGAGCTAAATGTCAATTCAAGTGCAGAAAGCAACAGCTGTTAAAGGGAATTACAAAAGTCAATATTTAGACTGTTACCAGTGTCTAATAAAGTTGATTCTTGAACACATTCACTCGGTATATGAAGTTTATAGGAGGAAGGGCCTATTTGTCTTCAAAACACTAGAAAGAATAATATTGCTGGCAAACATTGTTAGAATAAGTAGCCCTATGGCAGTACCTTCTGCTTGAGGAGTGTGTGTGTTTATATGAAATTAATCAAATCATGTTGATCTTTCCCATTTTAATAGTTTTAAAACCAATTCTAATAACTCTTCAATAAGCATCTGCCTATTCCTTATGTACTCTTACCCTTCAGTTATTGTAACTATAAAAGAATCTTTGGCTCCTGAAGTAGTCAAGGAACATTTCATAATGTGTTTCTTTGTAATTTTTGAATAATTTTTGCAAAAATATATTTTTAAAGCTTTTGTATGCCTCTTACATGTTAGTTACATGGTACTAGCAGCTGCAAGATGGATTTTTGGCCTGTCATTTGAAGTTAGTGAAGCACCTGAAGCTGCAGAGGGACACCTATTGTTACAGATGGAGTTTTGGGGACCTAATCCTCTTCGATTTCCATAATTTCAGTGGAAATTGGGCATATTATCAGCTTCTGAAGTTCCTCATCTATACATACCAGTACCTTCAGGCTCCTGACCTTTAAATATGTCACCTTCAAAGTACACTGTCTTCAGTAAACTCACCCTTGTAATTTTCTCCTTGAACTCAGACACCCTAAATTCTTTCCAGGGAGATCAGCATTACAGTTGCAATCACTTGATCTTACAACATTTCCCAGTGGGAAGATAAAATATTAACTAAGACAACAATACTAGGATTTTCTTCTGCATGTCCTTCTCGGTCCCATGTGCTGCGGTGCTGACTTTTGTCCCACAAGGATGCTGTGCCCTGAGCAACGCGCTCTGGGGCGTGAAGGGTTTGCAGGAGCAGAGGTTCACCCAGCACTGTGAGCAGCTCCTGCCCGTGGGAAGCAGCCTGCCCCTCTTGGAGAGGGCAGGGTGGGTGATTGGGGGTCACAGCCCCAGAAGTGAGACGAAAAGAAGACAGCCTAAGTGCTTTCTGCTTAAAGGGTATTTGCATTCTACACAGAGCACATAGTGATGTGCCTCAGCCCAGTGCTGAGTGGCAATTTCAAAAGCCTTCCATCTCTTCACTGCAGCTGCAGAGCATCCCTCATATGCTGAGAAGTAAAATATATTTTTTATGTTTTCTACTGGAAAACAGAATTTCATTCAGTGATTTGTTTCTGTTGAATTTTTCCCCAAAATTGTCCTGCTATCACTTTGGAAGCCAAATGTAGTGATGCCTTGGTTTGATATTCTATCTGTAGGCTAGGAATTTGGCCTTTTCCTATTACTAACCAACAGCAAGCTGCTTTCAGTAGTTCATGGGCAGAACCCAAGTCATATGTGGTCTCCCCCAGCTCCAAAAGAAAAGAAAACAAGAAAAAAGAAAAGAAAAGAAAAGAAAAAAGAAAAGAAAAGAAAAGAAAAGAAAAGAAAAGAAAAGAAAAGAAAAGAAAAGAAAAGAAAAGAAAAGAAAAGAAAAGAAAAGAAAAGAAAAGAAAAGAAAAGAAAAGAAAAGAAAAGAAAGAAAAGAAAGAAAATAAGAGAAAGAAAAGAGAAAGAAAAGAGGGAAAAGAGAAAAGAAAAGAAAAAAGAAAAGAAAGGAAAAGAAAAGAAAAAGGTATTTGATTTATTGTTTTCACACAAGTCTGTGAAATCAGAAAAAGTAACTTGGCCCAAGAACAATTTTAAATAATAGATTTCCAGGCTCAAAATAGTCTTCTCACTACATCTGGGAAGTGCTGGTGCCAATCAGTTCTTGAGTGTCTGTAAAATTCCAGTGAATTTAAAATCAGTAAGTGGAAGGAGAAATGTTCCTTCCGCAAATTGGGTTAAGGGGAGGGCCCCATTAAAAAAAATCAGGATACTTTGGCAGTTGCCTTTTAAGATTAAAACCAAAACTAGTTAAGTGAATAGGATTCTGTCCACTTGGAAGTTACAATAAATAGTAATAGCTAAACTATTTGTGGTGGTAAAATGCTCCTAAACCAACATATTTCAAGTCTCATGGAGAGCACTGGAATTCACTGTATAGACTTTAAGATTTCTGCAGACACATTGCGCCTCAGCTGTTAATCATGGACCAGATTTTTGTCTAAAAGTGACTTGATAAAACATCAGACACAAAGACTGTGTGTGTCACCACCAGTAGATCACAGTCGTAATGCTGAGTTTGAAGTATCTGGTTATGGATTGCTGTCAGGAACTTCAGAAAGAAATGTAACCAGTAGGTTCAGGTTGTGCAACTTCTCAGCACATTTGCAGAGAGGAAGGAGCACACTACTGTGGTTTAAGCACAGGTCTGGGAGCCAGGAGGTCTGGATCTATTTGTGGCCATGTGCTGTGACCTTGGATAAGTCAGGTTATCCTTTCTGGGCTCCTGCACATCCGGTATTATATCTATTATTAGATAAACACATTGCAAAGTGTTTCTGTTGTGGTCACCACACTTCTCTTCTGAGGGCATCTTTGCCTTCAAGGCAATGGGAATGGCAGGAGACGAGCAGGAGAAAGTTTGGGTTTTTTTCCAGGTTGAGTCAGTAACTTCTCCAAATTCACGTGTGACTGACTTCAGTGTTTTATGTGTCCTTCCTCCAAGAGCCAAGTGTCACCCTGCATGCCCCAGTCAGCTTTGGTAGGACTTGGCCGTTCTCCCCATGCAGTGAAACAGATGGGAATAAGTAATGCATGTCTAATATTTAATAATCTGAACTCCTTGCATGGTCTTCAGCAACATGGAAGGCTGTAAACTTCCCTGCCAAAAGGAATGCCAAGACAAAGCAGTAGCAAGAATCCCTCTTATTTGTGGACACTAGAGGGCATTAGAGGAATAGTTTACTAACACATATATTTATTAAAAAAAAAAAAAATAGAGGGAAAAATAGTTCCCTAAATGTCAATAGTATCATCAGTAACACTTGCAGCTGGAGGGTTGTACCAGGAATTGACATTTTTAGGTGCTTACCTAAATTGTTAGCAATCCATCCATTACTATTTGTATAATATTGCTAAACAAACATAACCTATCTGGGGTGTTACAAAGGACACTCTACGTTCTCAGATGTATCTAAGTAACATAATTGTGGCTGAACAAGGCAAAAAAAGGGGATCACGAATTTGGTTGTTCATATTGTGGCTGATCATAGTCCCAACCACTTCTGCACTGTGCTTCTAGACCAGGTGGTGGAGGAAAATTTGCACAGAGGTAGTTACATCTTTCCCTTCTGGACACAGAGCAGGTAGAAGTTGATATTTTGCTTTGTCTCTAGCCATGCACTGGATACTAATAGTGATGTAGAAAACAAACAACCAAAAACCCAAAACAAACAAAATAATAATAATAAAAAAAAGAAGTCAGGAAATCTGTATCACTAAAGCAACTGGAAGATGACAGTGTTCTGTGTGCAGCTCTGGGGGGTGGCTTTTGTGCAGAAGGTGGTGGGTGGTTCTGATTTTATGCTACCCTGTGACAATAGGAAAATAAGAGTTGGGATGTGAAAAATAAGAGCTGTTTTCTTTACTGTCTGAGACAGAGAGCTATGAAACTGTGTTATTAATATCTCAAAAGGTAGAGCAATATTAATATCTCAAAAGGTAGAGCAATATTTTCATTAGTCTGTTCTGCAACAGCTTTTCTTTCCTGCAGCAGTTCTGACAGATAGAACAGCAGCAGGAGAGAGTAAAATAAAAGGAATTAGTCTGAATTTTTACTGCAGGCTTTTCATCACAGAACATGAGTGGGAGGCAAAAATAATAGGAGCATACTGCCATCAGGTAGAAAATTAATAATGTAGAAAACTGCATAAGAACACACACGTTTGATGTCAGATGCTGTGTAATGGGGTTTGGCTCTCACTGGCGCTCGTGATTTTCAAAGAACAGCTGAGAAGAGGCCCTAATGCCTGAGCTTATTGCAAACACTGATGATTGAACTTGAAGCAAGTTCTGGAATTGCTATATGAGTCACAAATTTTGAGTACATTTAGTTTGTGAATGCGTTAAACACCTGTACTGAGACACAGAAAACACTTCACCTCAAAAAGCTTTTGTCTGGTTGTCTTGACGTCACCGTCAATATATTTGTCTCCATATCACTGTCATGACAGACTGATCTCAGCTGTTGCTATAATCCAAAGACTAAATCCTGCCTCCCAGCAACCATGCCTGCTACTGTCTCTGTTCTAGGAGATCTAAAACTTTGGCAGTTCATACTGACCAGTGGGCTGATTTGGCTTATTTTGAACTTAAAATTTAAAAGCAGGCCTTGATCATTCTTTGCTGTGCAAGTGTTGACAAACTCATCCTTTACCTATACTAAAGAAGGTTTGACAGATGTGGCTGCATAGCAGAGTACAACCCTCCTAAATTTACTTCTTACCAGGAGTGATTTTTTGCCTGTGCAGCTTAATGCAGAAATGACATTGGGTAGGCCAGCAGAAGTGTTTCCTGCCAGTATGACAGCCACACTGGGCCATTTTCTGGGAAAGTTGCATACTTTATGGACTAGATATTGTTTGACTGTCTAGACTGGCACAATCATTCTGGTGAAGCCTCTGGTGTGTAGGTGAGGTCTCGCTGATGCTAGGGGCTGTACTGAGTAGTAGCAGATTTCCTCACTTGACTGGGACCTGAAAAGGAGAGACAGGTGGTTCCTGGCATTCCTTTTGGAAGTCAGGGGAAGGAACAAGTTCCAAATTTTTCTGATACTAGAGCCCATGCTCAATAAACAGGGGACATCTCCATGCATGAAACAAAAGTGTGATACTAGCTCCTTTTTGCCAGCTTGCTCCAGCTAGTTCTGAGGACACAGATTTTAGCAAACAACCTGCCTACTACTCCCCAGAGGCCCCTGCTCCCATCTTTAGCTCGTGCAGAAGCAGTCATTGCTGCCATCACTCCCCTGCCATGGTTCCCCATGGCTGACCTGGCCCTGGCACTGAGCAAGCTTGCCCTTCCTGAGGTGCCAGCACGCCCTCAGTGCCCTGCACAGAGGGAGAACTGCCTTTTGCTCCATCTGTGCAGTGCTGTGATTTTTAACTTCTGGGTCTGTGTGTTTTAGATTTGTGTCCCTGGATAGCTGATCTTTTCCTTATGTTACCTTGCATTTCATTGTAGCCAGGCAGTGCTGTTTAAGTTCTCTTTCTTTCTCATACAGAAGGCCAAATGGTGATAGGCTCCTTCTCCCCTGACTTGCTATCAACGTCTGCTAGATATTTACCAACCCCTCAAACTGTAGTTCAAGTGGCTTTTTTCCTCCTTAGGTTGTTAATAAGTTCCAAGCTGAAGCCTTTTCTCAGATGGCACTGCAAATATTATTTGAATTACACACTATTGCATTCATGGCACTTCCATTGGGACAAGATTGCCTGCCCCAGAAATAAAGTGTGATTTACAGTAAAGACACATAATGGATGCCGGCATATGTGTCTTTGTAATGTCATATCTGCACAACTGACAGTGAATGCCAAAGAGAGCAGCAAAGGTTTCTTTCCTACCTTTGACTCTCCCACTATTTGGCAGAGGAGAGCAGACAGCCTAGCTCTCAGAAATACTATTTTCGTATTGCACAAAATCAAGGGAATGAGTCTTTAAGCTGGCATGAGCACTAGATGCCCATTTTTTATCTACTTGAATATGTGCAGGAAGAAAAACCATGGTAACAGAAACTGGTTATGGATGAAACATCCTGGTGAGTATTTTTTGAAAACATTATTCTGAACTGTCTCAATTATTTCAGTTCCTCCTCTCTGTGGTGCTTTCATCAGATCATATTCTGTAGTGTGGTTTTGCTACTGTGCATTATGCATTACTGATATAATTCCAATCACAAAAGAGATGCCAATTCATTTCCAAAGATGCACAGATACTGGCAGGAATTTAGACAGGAAAACTGAGGTGACAAACCCAAACTGAGCAATGCAGTAACCAGTAGATTAGAAAATCAAGTGTGATATGGCAAATATTATCCAGACATTAATGATATTTTGAGAGCTTCAATTGCATGAAGTTTATTCTGGTCGCTATTTCAAATTAATTTTCTTCTAAACAATTAGACTGGGAATAGGATGTACCTACAGTAATACTGAGAGAGTGTTTCACTCAATGGATTGTTGTTAAAGACCAAAAGTTGGAATTCATATTGAGAGCAATTGGAATTGGAAGTAATTGGAAGTAAAACAGTAGAGTAGTGGGCCATATGGAAGCAGTTGTGAGTGTTATGAACAACTGATAGAATACAAATGTCTAATTTTGTCTCTTCCTCCAGTAAACACTTACAGAAGGAATCCAGCTTCAAACTGTACACTTGCTTTGTGTTAGCAATAAACAGCCATTTGTTAACAATGATCTGTTTTGATAACTCTGTTCTTTGACATTTCAGGGTTTCTATCTTTGAAAATGTTCGTCTGTCCTACCCAAACTGCAGTTAACTCTTCCCAAGTCACTTACAAATTCACTCTTGCTGCTTCACGACCAGAATATTTAATAATCTAACTTCTAACATCTGCTACCCCAGGGTGGTTCCCAGCACAGTCAGCAGTGCATCTATATGGCTCAGGTATAAGGAAATGGGGATTTTCATCCCTTGACAACCTCAGAAAGATTGGAGGAAGAGAGGGTCAAGCTGCAAAAGCACTGATGTGAAATTAAGGGACAGAAATGTGGTAGAAGATGGGGCAGGAATGAAGGGGAGTAATGTTTGTTTATTTGTCTGGGGCAGAAAGGGGTCACACAACAAACACATAGCACAGACCATGATTTGCCAGGGCACAAAAAAAACTTTCTAAAGAAAGGAAGCAGGACCCTGCTTGACTTGTTGACTGGGTTGAAAATCAGGGATGAAAGACAACCAAAGGGTAAGGGCAGGCAAAATACAGGATATAGGGATATGTAATGCATAAATCCACCAGTGTGACACAGTTATATGTTATGGGCAGTCAGGCAGAGGCTTCCTTGTCTCTCTCATGGCTCATTCTGATTACTGGAAGGTAAAGCCTGCTAGGCTGACTGTAACTATAGGCAGCAGCTAATACCAGAAGATTGTTCAGGATTTGCAGCCTCCAGTGTTAAGTACTTGGGTAGCAGTATTGCAGGGAAAATACAGGGATGCATTAGAGAAATTTTTGGCATCTTCCTCATATTTGCAAGGTGACCAGAGATGGCAGGGCCACCCCAAGCATTCTGTATTTTCATATTGGAAGTTGAACTGTTGTATGTTCACTGTTGTAACTTTTAACAATGCCTTGCACTTCCATGAACGCTCACCTGATTCAAAGTTCCACAAAATAGTTAAGGAATAAGGGATTTATATTTATTTCTTGCTGAAGGGTGAAATCATGAACAGAACAACAGTTACTTCCTCTGTTTAAATTTCAGTTGCTTTGTTTGAAACTGAAGCTCAAGGCAGAAGGCTTTGAAACTTACCTTTGGCTAGTTATTTTAAGCAACTTGTGGGCTGCAGCAGAGTAGGAGGGTATCACTGGCAAATAAGCCTTGTATTTTTGACAGGGAGACTTGTGACATTTCAGTAAGTTGGAATCTTTTGCAGAAGACTGATAAGTGTGGCAGCATTTCTGATGTGTGAGGTTTTTCATCTGGAAAAGAAACCCTTTCCTTTTGTAGTAAGGCATCTTTTGCATCATTCTTGCAGGATGAGAGAGGGAAACTCAATGGTTCAGCTCCTGTGCAGGCTGACATCAGATAGCATGTCCAAGACACATTCCATAGGTTCTGCCTGGTGACTTGTTGGCAGTGTTTAAAAATCTAGGTTGGTGTAAGTTAGTTTTTCAAGGAGACTTTAAAGTAAAAACAGGTTTGACACTGCTGGGCGAAGCTTTAATATAATATAACTGTGTTTTTTAGGGTTTCCATGAACCTCAACATGTCAGGACAAATTATTCACTTGGACAATTTAAGTTTCTTCTTCCCTCTCCTCTTCAAAATAAAGAAAGCCTAAAAGGGAGCCAGCTTCCATTAGTCTGTCCATGTGTCTTCCCCACAAGGTCTGCAATGGTTTCATCTCAAAACACATATGGAGAGTGTATGAGTACTCAGAAAATTTACAGGAAAAACTGTTGTTGTTTACTTGCTGAAATATAAATTCACTTGAGACCTTAGGCAGAAAAATTTTTAACACAATTACATGTAATACAATTGTTCATACTAAAGATTTTAAAGCAGAAATTACCTGGAAAAGATTGTTGATAATGTACAAGGCAGAAGACTCAATCTCAAATGTCTGCCCTTAAAACTGTGCAGCTCTGTACAGCTAAGACAAATAAAATTTTAGATTGTGGTTTTCACCTGAAATGGATGAATAATGGGGGGAAAAATATGTATTTTATTAATCACTTTGCTATGACTCAGTAGCACTGGATAAGGAAAGTTAGAGATGCACTTGAATTCCGGACTTGGCAGTGTACCATGGCCTGGAGATGTGGAACAAGATGAAGGACACTTATAAAACATCGAGGGCTTGACATAGTTACACTCAAGTGCCACAGAAATTAAGAGTCGAGGGCGCTCATTCCTAAAAGCAGAACTTGGTTTAGGAATACATGCATTTTGGGGAACGTAGAATTAAGAAAATGATGACAGAAAAGGATACCATAGTGTATTTAAAATATCACAAATACAACCCAGGGCAATATTTGATAGCTTTTATCCTACAGACTTCATAACCCATTTGAAGCACTTTCTTCTTGAAATCTTTATTATTTGCTTAGTCATTGAATAATATGAGGCAAAATATATTATTAGCTGGTCATAAGGCGGTTTGGGGGGTTGCTCCTATCCCACACACATATTTTTTCTCATGTTACATGTTCTTCCTACCTTATTAAAGCTGACAAACTTATGAATGGGACTACTAAAATTATTTGTACTTCATGCTTTTAAAAATGCCTTCTTTTTAAATATACAAAGATGGGTGAGTAGTCCTTATTTTAAGGAGTAGAAGGAGAGGCTGTACATTTCAGACTGTTTTCTCAGTAACATAGCATAACCATACTGCTGGTGTGCACGTCCTGTGTGCACTCCTAAGAAAAGTCCTTATTTACAAGATGTTCGGGGGAAGCTCTTGATGATATCTGAGAGAAAACAAAGAGGAATGCATGGGGAAAGGAACGGAGATGTGTTACTCTTGTCTGAAGTGCTTGCTGGGTGTAACCCTTTCACAGGATGTGTATTGGATGAAATCCTTCCCCCACAACTAAAGCATTTCATTTTCACTTCAGTGCAGACACAAATTTTACCCAGGAGCTTTTTCCACTGATGCTAATTACCTTTGGATCATTCTCTCTGCATGAAAAGATTGTCTGGGGAGTCAGCAGTGAGGTAATTTCCACAGCTAACAGCTCTTCAGAACAACTAAAACTCAAATCCCAATTTACAGTGTTTGCCTTTTGATGCTTTTAATATTGTCAGCAATGGAAGTGCTTCTACACTTTCCTGCCATGTACCCTACTTTCAAACTAATTGATGTACCCTGTACAGTTCAGAATAACTAAACTCTTCTTCTCATTCCTCTTGTACAGAGAGATTACCCATTTATCTTCCAGCCTTACAAGTTTCTCCCCTTTTTCAGGTTTCTGGAATACACGTATCTTTCCATGCAAAGGTTGGGTTTTTTTAACCTGAGGGTCACCCAAGGTGCTAAATAAACAATTCCTTACATACCCTTGCCTGTGAGGCAGGGCTGGTTTCTCCCTTGGTCATAAGCACCTCCAGGGCTTTTGGGTCTTTTTTGTAGATAGCAAACTGCAGACAGAGTGGATTTCTGCACACTGCTTTTGGTCTGGATTCCTGCCTACCCAGGAATTAAGAAAACTCAGGGGCACTAGGTTGTCTTAAATCTGGTTCAAATATTAACCTAAAATACAAATGCCCCTGATTTATTAAAAAAATATGGATATTGATCTAGTACTGATATCCAACTGTGACGGACAAAAGCTCTCTAACAGTATAAAGTTAGAAAGTGTATATTTATTCGCCACCAGGCAGCGTGCAGGATAGCTCCCAAATACACACCGCACCTTCCAGGTGATTACAGAGTCCTCTTATCCATACAAGTATTGAATAACCAAAATACAAATACATATTCATCATTTTGGTATATCCCATTCCTTGCTTTGTATGCTAATCACTCCAAAAGCTATTCAGCATGCGTAGTTTGTTCCTTGAAATGGGTCGGTGGTCCCTTTCATGGGGAGGGGTCCCAAAATGAGGAAGTAAATGAAGTCTTCCTTGTTCTGACCTTTCTACCTTTTCAATGCAAATATGACAAATGAATTCTTGGTAGAGCTCCCATTCCTTGTCTTCAATTGGTTTCAGAACAGAGGAGGCCCACAATTGTCTTATGTTCCTTAAATCTATTTGTCAGTTTCTATATTCTTCATTATAAACCCAGCTAACTAAACATTGTGCTAACAAGCAATCAATTATTAGTTAACTACTAACTCTTAACTTCATCAAGGCCTACTCATTTATTTTAATTAACTCTAGTAAGGCTTATTTCTAACTAAAATCTTAGCTCCTCTAAAATCTCTAAATTCTTTAAAATTTACATTTCACCCCAAGTTTATTCTGGTGAAGAGTGGTGTGCCAATAATGTAAAACAAAACCCAAATGAGAAGTGTAAAACCAGTCTGCACTGTCAGAGTACCCATCTGCATGGCAGCCAGGGACTGCCTGTGGACTTGGCAGTGGTAACCAAGTGTCCTTTTGGCAGCAATCCCCTGCCCATGGAGTGAGTCTCCAAAACTACCTAGCACAATAGGCAACATAGTTTGCCACTTTGATTTGCTTTGCTTTGGGAACTCTCCTACTTTTTTGAATCTACTCTGTTCCTCTTTTTAGGATGGATTCCCATCCTCTGTCATCTCAATCCTGCCACCCACCATCAGGTAAATTTTGTGTTTATAAGCAAATTACTGTGATGAAGAAGCCTTTTACCTTCCTATCTGGCACCAAGCCCTGAAATGAGATGATGCTATTATAGCAAGTGAGGCCTTTCTTTCTCTCCACTGTGTTGCTTAATTAGCACATCATTTCATGTTTTAATGGTCGCTTCATTTTGTGAAGTAATAATTGTGCTAGTTACTCATGGTAACTACATTTTCAGGACTGTATCATATTTATAAATCATGTATCTGAAATATTCACTATGCTTCTACTAACAGACTCGGAGCTTTCTGTTTGCCTTGAGTTATGCAAAGGGAGCACACAGAATGCACAGCAATGCAGATGATGCTCTTACCAGTTCTCTCTCCAAGCACCATCCTCTCCCCACTTTCCATCGGGGGTTTGTTCCCATTCCAGCCCTGTCACTGTTTATGTGGCTTTACACTAACAACAGCCACACATGACTGCAGCAAATGCCAAATACACCTGGTAATACTGCAAGCAGAATGTCTTGTCTCAGCTCTAAAACACACAACAAAGCCGAATCAGAACAATCTCAAGGTGATTGTAACAACCAGCCAAAATGGCTGAATGAGGAGGAAAAGCCCTATCATGATTTGTGTGAAAGTCTAGAGCATTTTGTTAACTTAGAGTCCAATTGTAGTGATTTGACAGAGATGTTTTATAAAAAGCAGAGCAGCAGTTTCTGCCTTTATAAAGAGGCTCAAACAGAAGAGATGTATTTGAGCTAGGCCATATCTTAATTGCAAAATAAGTCACTATATAGTATATCATGGATTCTCATAATAATCTTCTCTTACTTTTTTATTATCATGCACCAGTTATGTATGAATGCAAGGACATTTTGAGGAAGCTAATAAAATTAGATGTTCTATCACTAGAATTACTCAAATAAATTTGTCAGGATTCTTCCTCTCTTGCCTTCCAGTTCAGAATAGACCTACTGTGCACTTGGTGAGTTACCCAGAGTTGCCCAGCAGTAAGTTTTCCAGAGATAGCAGCAGTAGCTTCTCTGTCTGTTGACTCCTGTGGAACTTGGATCTTATCTTCAAGACCAGGCTGCAGATACCTTTCTCCTGGAGGGTCAATAGACATAGTTCACACAGTCAACTTCTAGGCTTGTACAGATATGCTCAGGAAGGTCAGGACATTTTCTCATACAAGTAGTAAACTGAGCTCCCAAAAGGGAAAACAGAGTCTTTGTGCTTCACTGAAGCTCTTTGAACACATCTTTACCCTTATAGGATCTGAAGAGAAACCAGAGTATACATCCACAGAAGTATCAGAGAGGGAAGTACTCAGTCACAAATTTTGTCTAAAAGCACTGTCAAATGCTGCAGGCGTCTTGAGGTCTTCACCCAGGATGGCTGAGCAGGACCTTGTACTTGCAGAGCTCCTGGATGTCTGGGTGCACACATCTCCTCTCCCTAAATGCCTTGCGAGAGGCTTTGCGCTCATGCTTGGCCTGGGGAGCTGGGGACACCTTGCTCTGTCACAAATGGGTTTCCACGTGCAGCACTTCACCCACACCAGGGCACACTTCCTTCAGCTACTGCTACTTGGAAGTCCAAGGTGTGACTTAGTCTGCTGGCGTTCACAGCCCGACTGTAGTACTGCTTTATTTCATCCTTTTGCTTCTGAGGAAGTAATTCATCTGTCTCAGGAGATTTAAATGATAGGCAGGTGTAAAGTGAATGAAAACAAGTGTTGTCTAGCAAAGCAATAGGCTCCATTCTTGATCATTAATATGAGAACATAGTTATAAATAAGAATGTTGAAAAAGGAAGATGAAATAAAATCATATGTGTATATATATATATATATATATATATATATATATATATATATATGGGAAATATTCTGTCTTCTAAACTTTTTCTGAGACATCTCTTAGCTGTTACAGCTGAGGGCTAATCAAGAGATGAGCATGCTGCATTTTAAGAGTGTAATAAATTGTGGGCGCTCCTTGCACAGTCTCTGCTTGGATTTTCTCTAATACTTAAGAGTTGTCAGGATTACAATGTGTATAAATGATACGTCAGAGCAATTCTAGGACCTCTGCTTTCCTATTAATCCACTTAGGGAAATGTATTGTATTTGCAGCCTAGGTTGGCTGCAAATGTGCCTTAGACTTATAATGGATATAATGAATGTTCTTGTACTATTGTTCAAACATGTCTAGGTTGGACTGTGCGAAGCCTCTCTTCATAGCAGAGGTGACCTTTTACAACAGACATGTCTTCCTGATAATTACATTGCAGTCTCTTTCTGTCCCAGACAGAATGGCTGTAATGTAAATATTCCTCCTTTCTGTAGGGTAATGTGATTTACATATATGGAAGGCAATACCTATATATCATTCTGGTCTCAAATGCTCACAAATTCACTTACAGGAAAGACAGACGTAGCCAGTTCTCTGTCTCCCTTAACATTCAAAACATTAAAATGTGATTTCTATTTTCAGTTCCTTCTTTTCTTCCTTTGACTTCTGGCAAAGTTGTTGGCAGGATTAATCACATTAAATCAGACCACTAAAGTTAAAGAAACACTACCCTCCCAGTCTTTCTGGGTTCTACATTGAAGCAGCATAATTCTCCATAAGTATAAATTCCTTATTTATTACATTAAATTTATCTGTTGTCCTCAGTTTTGACCAACTGTTCATGGACCAGCTTCAGCAGGAATAGGAGAAAACATGAGGAGGGGAGATCATCATTAATCAGAATCACAGAGAAGGTCCAGAATGAAGAGAGGATGGAAAGAGTTATTTCATTTAGAGAAGGGTTAAATAGGAGAGACCAAAGTGAGTGCAGAGAAAATAAAAAAATGGTCGAGAGATTTTGTTTCAGTCCTCTCCTGTTTGAATTTTCTCATAAAACAAGAAAAAAAGAGAATTGTTTTGGATTACTCAGCCAGTAAAACAGACAGGCAGCAGCTGTGAAACAGAGTAGTGTTTTTCACATGGGGCAAAACTGACTGTAGGATCCTGCAATGAAAAATATACTGAGACTGTGAGTTCAGCTAGGACTCAGGAGGGGATGGTACTTTTTGGGTGGAGTTCAATGCAGTCCCAGCTATATTAAACAAAAGTGTTGAGGGTTAAATATATGACATGGAGGGAAGGAGGTGAATCAGCATTAGTAAAGCACTGAAGCACATTTTTAGCTTTAAATATCTACTTAAAGCCACTCAGCAAATCACTTTGTAAGCAGTGACAGAGCTCTGAAGATCTGCTCAAGTTGGTTAAGTTGAAGCTTCATTATTTGCTATTTTGATTATATGCCTGAGCACTTTTCTGTAGTATGGAGCCTGAAACTGAAATGTGCTCAGGGGTAATGTCAACAGCAAGCATAATAAGCATGAAATTATGAACCATGCAATACAAAAAAAAAATCACAGAATGCAAATGTATCAAAAGGTATAATATTAGAAAGCAGTCCTCCTATTGCCATTGCTTTGGCTTCAGCTGATGAGACATAGAGCCTGTTTAATATACATGACTTTTGTCAGGAATCATGGCATGTTATTGACGTGACAGATAAAAGTGTATGACTTACAATATGCTATTTTATATGACTATAATGTAAATGATTTTGTTCAGTGCTCACTTTCCTTTGTTCTTGTGAATCTGAGACTCAATTCAAGTCATTCTTGGGATCCATGGCAAGTTCCTAAGGCTCCTTCACATTAAAATATGTACTGAGGAAGGAATGTCTGAAAAGAAAAATGAGAACAAATTAAAATAGGCTCTTGGTTGAGATTTATATTAAACCATTCTGACACACTCTTTTCTCTTATGTATTATCCACAGTTGCTTTGCCTGTCTCCTCCAGACATATTAGCCTACTCCTTCTTATTCAGCTTCTCCCTTACTTAGGCTTTGGATTCTCATAATCATCCTTAGTGCTGAACAGCAAAAAAATTTCCTGCAAGCCTGGAGGACCTTCTCTGTTCCCTTTCATCCATCTGTATTATCTGCAACAGAAGTATCAGTGATTCTAATTATGGAATTTCTGAAATCATTAACATTTTATAAATAATCTGTTTCTTCTTTGAGATGATCCTATTCCAGCAGCAGATATTCTGCTCATATTCTCCTCTTTTACTGGCAAATTGTTGAGGATTTGGCATTCTTCAACCTGCAAATAAGCTCCCTTCCCCTATTTGCTATATTAATGGGTACCATTTTCTGTTAACTTCTTTTTAAAATGAGGTTTGTTAATGCTGATGTGCAGCATATAAGCAGGCAGGAGAATATCAGAATATTAGCAGATAAGTGAAAAGGGAAGCATTAATGATTTCTGTTTACTCTTCAATACCTTTCACCTCAAAGTAGTGCAACTATTAAAAAAAAAAAACCAATACAAACAAGACCAAAATGAAAAACAAAGCAAAACAAAGAACACTCCCCCTCCCCCTCAAAAAAACCCAACCCAACAAACAAAGAAAAACACCCCCAAAACAATACCAGAATACCTGAAGGCCAATATTTTCAGCACTGATAAGGAAATCATTGGCAGTTCCTTTGGGTAGAAATTTTGTTATACTGAATCCATTGTACTTGTTTCGAGTTGGAAATAAATAAGGAAACATAATTTCTCTAGGTGAAGCACAGAAAAAATGCAGCAGATTAAAGAACTTTCCCAAAACTCCTGCTGACGGGGTTAAAGGAATGAAAGGTAGGTATGAAATGGCTCTGGTTGTTGCCAGTATATAGTGCCAGTATATAGTGATATCACACTTCCATTTATAGCAAGGTCTTCAGAGAGTTTTGATGACTTCCCTTGAAATAGATAAAGCAAATTTGAAACTACAAAATATCTGGAAGTGAGACCAGTCTGGCTGAACTTGTTATACATCTCTGCACACTGAAATATTGTGATTTTACTGGTAATGCAATAGGATGTGGTGTTTTTTCAGTTACAGACTTTTTCTGTTAAAAAAAAGAAAATCAACAAATGCAAAAACTCCAATTAATGGTAGGAGGAGTAAAAGTCACTGTGAAATAAAATGTACAAGGGTTGTTGTTTTTTGGGTTTTTTTTGTTTGTTTTTTTTTCCCACTGCAGTGACCCAGGAAGGAAATTATAGGAAGAAACAGGATATCTACACTACAGATAAAAGGCTTTTCCAATGAATGTAAGATGCTCATCACTACTTCTGGGGGTATTCAATGATTACAGCACATGATAAACAGATGACTCTACCATTAAGGGTGAATTGTTTAGGATTAGCAATTACATATGACAAAGTTATGTTTGATAAGATAGTGGGGAGATATGGATGCAGCAAGATAAAAACAAATAGCTTGGCTCAATGCTAAAGTACTTAAAATTATCAGATAGAGTGCCAATATCTAGGTGTTGGCTGCATTGAAAAATAACATCTGTTGAAACAGCTGTATACTTACATTCAAGATAAAGAAGACTTTATGTAAAAAAACTTAAACCAGTCCTGCTCCTTAGGGATTTAAACAGTTTGTAGTCAGACATCAACTGGCAGTTAAATTGGGTGAAGCCTGATGTGGGTGGTATGGATTGACTAAAATGTAAACAGCTTATTTTCTTATTTTTGTCTACATTATACATTGACAGGGGAGGAGGATCAGGGTCAAAACTCTTCTAAGTATATAGCATTAACCTAGATGAAGCATTATTATTATTATTATTATTATTATTATTATTATTAATAATAATAATAATAATAATAATAATAATAATAATAATAATAATAATAATAATATTGTTACTATATGACACAGACTGAAGCATAGAAATTAAGGGGGAGTTTTCATCTAAATGTATTTGCCTAAAAGCTAGATCAACTTATCTCAAGCTTAGTCATGCAGTGGTCTTGGCTCCTTGTTGATTTAAACTGTGTTTTTATTCTTTCATCTATCTCACACAAGCCTCCCAGGCATAGTTCTGCAACATCCTTTGTTCATCCAAACAATCAGGAAAAGAGCACAATATAAGCTTTTCTTATGGGCAAAAAGCAACCAAGAAAAAGCTTGTCAATTCCCATATAATGGTCTTGTGTCAGGGGAGTACATATGTTTTTTCAATTAGGGTTTCTAAGTTCCTTTAAATGCACTAGTTATGTCCTATAGAGTGATTAAGGGCTTCAGCAAATAGGACCTGAGAGTCTTATAACCTTCCAGTCTTCTATAAATGCATTTGCTTACTGATTTTCCCTTATTTTCTCTATGTGTCTGTTGTCGTCATTTTAATCTGCTCTAGAAAGTCAGTCCTAGAGAAATGCTGTTAGTGGGGAAGAGATTGAGCTATCAGCAAGTCTTATGCTTATTTCTGGTGAAGTGCTGGCTTGTTCCTAGTGGTGTCTGAAAGAGCCACAGAGCCTGGGATGAGTCTAAAGCTGTATTTTTTTAGATCTCAGTGAGCAATACTCAGTTTGCAATTACATTTTACATGAGAAATGCCAATATCCAAGCCAGGTGTAAATTGACACTGAAGTGTTATTTCTTTCCAGTGAGTTACTATATGAAACAAGTATAAATTATTTGCAAGGTGTTTTATACTTAGTTAATCAGGAATAAATTGCTTGGCTTTTGTGCTGTTTATTTCCATCAGGTGGTATGGGATCTAAATTTATGTTTTGAAGCATTGAGGGACTGCATTGGTGAAGGCTTTAGACTGTTATGTGAATAAAAAGCAGTTGAAAAAATACATGCTGCTACCTGAATTATTACACATATCTAAATAATAAAGCCCCAGCCACATTTGCCTCCTGCCTGTAACTGCAACAAAAAGTACTTGTGTCTTTAATTACTTAGAGCAAAATTCAAGTGGTTTATTAATACCAACATAACCCTAGGACAGAATTACAGTAATGCTTTATATACACTTGGGGAGATGCTGTTGGAAATAACATGCAAGGTATAAATCTGCTCTCCTGCTGCTTCTCATAGGAAATTCAACCTGAGATCCAGATCTTCATCTGCTAGGAGTCGGAGAGGGAAGAAGAGCATGAACAGTTAACTCAGGGGGAGTTTCCTTGTTCCAGACCTCAGGAGAAAGTTTCTGCCATGAGTGCAGAGGCTGGAGCCTGTCTGATGGAGGTTCAGGGCAATTGAGAGGGAGATGGATAGGCTGTCTGTGGCCCTCAGGTCCCTTGTCCTACGATCATCCAGGCATCTGTCCAGTTCCTAGCAAGATCAGATCATGTCTCGTGCTACTGTAAGTGACAGAAGAAGCTGATGCTGCCCCAGGGTCATGCTAACACCAATGGGTACCAGCCAAGAGAGCCTCTGATGGAGGGCATTTGTCTCCCCATTACTCCTACTTCATATCTATGTGCCATACAGTGAATGCTCATATGGAAATATCTGACAAGGATGCTTTTTGTGACAGGAAAGACACAAATCAGCTGGATTCTTCGAAGGATTTGTCCTAGTGACCATAGTGAAGGGATCAAACTGCAGCTAAAGAATGAGTCTGAAGTCTCTTTGCACAAGGACACATTAACCCCTAACAACACATTACAGAAGAAGGAGCCTCCTTTTAATAGCAAACTGTGGGTTTAGTAGTGTGTTTCTTATTCTACTTGAAAGGAACAGGATCTGATTAATTCCCCTGCTCTATCCAAAGCACACATGGATTTTTTTCACAAAAGGCAGTTGCTTCAGTTTTTCTGGATTAACCTAACATTGTTATTATTTATTATTCCAGTTATGTTTTGTATTTGTGTTCTGGTGTTTGCCTTAACATTCGTCCAGCCGTCCTTGGCTTATCCTACTTGGCAGTCCTGACTTTCCTTCTTTCTCTTGGATTTTTCTACCTAATGCTTTGCCCTCTTTTATTTTCCTGTGGATTCCTAGATTAATATGACCTTCCCTCTTACTTCCCTATAAGCTAATATTTTTTGTTTGTATACATTTTAAATTTGCTTTCTTTTTAGCTGTTTTATTATTACAGTTTTATCAGCAATGACAGTTCCAACACAGAGTGCATTGAGTGCAATAACAAAGTTCCCATTAGTTCAAAAGAAAATCAACTGAGTCATGGGAATGTAAAACCATGTGTGTAATCTTATTACAGATATCCCTGGTACTGTTAATTAATCATCCAGATTCATTCCCCAAAAGGATTAACCAAATCCAATCTAGAAGTTGGGGGATTAATGATAAGCAGCAAGAAGGCTTTAAAGAGTTGTCCTGTTACTGTGGGAAAGTCAAGGCTTATAGCTGAGAATGACACATCTTTGGTGCTCATAGCCATCGTCACATAATCATGGAACTTGGAGTTTCTACTCCAGCATTTTTAAAAATCGTCATGACTAGTTTAACAAGATGTGTAAAGATTTTTCAGTTTCTGCTAGCATGAGATGGCATGAACCCACTATAACTTCATTCAGCTCATACTGCAAGGAAAAAAGGACAAGATCCACCAATGGATAATCACATCCCAAGGAAGGTTGTAGAAATGTTGCTTTTTTGAAATACTATGTAAATTGCAAAAGGATCAAACTGACAAAGGATAAAAGCTCTGTATCATACAGAATCTCCACATATATCTTGTGCCCAGGTAGATGGGGGAAAAACAAGGTAGCAAATTCTGTTAATTACTGTAGTAAATTTATGTGCCATAGTATCAGCTGAAAATAGGGAGAAGCATGAGAGTGACTAAGAGAAACCATCATTTTCTTCCTGTTTCTCTCATGACCTCCTTCACAGATCCTAAGGCTATGGTTTCTCTAGATCTGCTGAAACCTAAGACAATGTGTAAAAACCTTCTCACCAGTATCTGACCAGTATTAGTAAATTTGCTCTAGCTGTCCAGAAGCTGTGCACCTGTCAAGCTCTAAAATATTTTAGAGCTAAGCTGAATTTCCTATCTGAAGAATTAAACATGCAAATTTTTTGCTTATTTTAGATTAAATTAATCAAATAAAAATATAATGTTACAATCCTGCCTTGTATATCCAAAGTAAACTGTTGGGAAAAAGCCTCCCATTGTCCTCAGTCTCAGCCCTCTACTTAAAGGCTTCTTCCTGTAACAAACACACTGTTACGGTCTAAGTAAAAGACTGAATTTAATGCAAGATATTTGGGGTAGACTATACTCTTTGCTGCCCATGCATTCATCTGGCTATACTTAAATCTGTGGAATTATTCTAGTTTTGCATTGTTATCATTCTCCTGACTATATCCATGCTCCTTCATATAAAGTACCTTCTTTCTGAAGGGACAGAGCAGCCCTCCTAAATTTCCACCACAACCTCAGGCTAGTTTCCTGTCTTTAAGCCTGTTCTTTTCATCAAAACTCCCATGGCCTTGAAACAGCACAAAGGACTTACTTTTTCTCTGTGGTGTTGCCCATGAATATTAGTCACCTTTGCTGTTGGCGTTCATCTTTGACATTGCATTGCATTGTTCAGCGATGACATTGAATTGTTCAGCAATGCACTTGTGAGGTTAAAATAATTCATTTTGTAAAGATGTATAAGATTGTGAATCAATTTATGAAAAGCTAGAGTATTAAGAGAGGTACTTCTTAGTCTACAAAGCACTGTTCCACTGTCATTTCAAAAGTTCATATTTAACATGTGACCCAGAGATTTTAATTATTCTTGCACTAGTGATAAACAACAGTAATAATATAATCACCCTCTGCACTAATAATAAAAGGCATCCTCTTCATTAAGAAAGGGTAATAGATTACAAATAGTAAGCCTGTTAGATATACTCTGAGTGTTGAATAACAGTAATACTTGGATGTTCTCAGGGCTTTTCAGCATAGGATCTCAAAAGCACATGAAGAAAGTAGCCAAGTTTTATCCCAAGGTACTTGTGAGTAACTGGTGGCAGCAGCTTAACGCAGGCCTGGTTCCACAATGATGGCAGAGCCTGAAATGGAGTGGGAGGATTGCACTGCCACTGCTCACTGCACACATTAGTGTGCTTTTAGATTTTATAATAGGCATTTCCACCCCAACATTTTTCTCCCTTTTCCTTTTCCCAGTGTCTGAAGGCAGATACTCGTCTAAGAAACAGGCTTATATTGCTGTCTCATAATAAGATAGCTGGGACCCAACTATATTAATATGTGCCCTAATGGCAGCTGAAAGAAGTAAAAGGAAAAGCTCCTCCCAAAAAAGAGAAATAGCCAGTGGGCTCAAGAAAAACAATTGTCCTCAGTGAGAGTGGGAGACTGGAGTGATTAGATAGCAGGATAGGGAGGATATAATTACAAAGCACTTGGTGCCAGAAGGCTCATCCTATATAATTTCTTTTAAATAATATCTATGCTTGAAGGGGGAACTCAGTGTGCCAAACTGATTGGTCTCTCTGAGGGCAATCAGCACAGCTACTTGCTCTAAGCATTTCAGTGAGAGTTCCCAGGAAAATTAACCTGTTTGATTCCAGAGATCTGACTTGCTGCTTCCTGAGAATTAACCCAGATGCCCACTTTGCTGAAACTCACTTGGAGCTCCTGTGAGGAAGCAGGGCAAACTTGGAAAATCTGTGGAGAGGCTGTGCCTAGGGCATTATTTTTAACCCTTATCTTGAATTCTTCTGGACATAGCACCATTATTGTGCAGTCAGAAATTAAATCATAGAGCAAAGAGTCTGAGAGCTTGAGAGGTGCACAGCTTCTGGACAGCTATAGCAAATTCACTTTGAAGCTGTAAATCATGATGTCTAAGACACTTCCAAAAGCCCTAGTACTAACTGTTAAGGGTTGTGATGGACATGAACAGTTAAAAAAGAAGGCACAATTGAATGGATTTTTCTGTTTGTCTGTGTAATTTTATAAGTGGATGTAGCATCCAGTTCATATTGCAAGCTCTGTAGTATTGACACTGGGACAAATCTGACAAAGGAAAGATATGGAAGAGAAAAGACAATGCAAAGAAAAAAAGAACTAAAGAAATACTGACAATAAAAAATAAGAAGAAAGACAAAGTGCAGAGTATACACAGGAGAACAGGAAAGAATGTAGTTATTTAAAGTGTTTAAAATCAGTCTTCCTGGTAAAAGGGGAACACAGGAATCAGTCTGTATCTTCTTTTTCTTACACATCCTTTTATATAGGCAGCAATCTTCTTCCTGGCAAATATCTGGTGAGTTATTTATGTAGGTTGAAACCCTCTCCATTTCACAGGCCATTGGGAGTGCTTAAATGCCACCTAATCTTTGGTTCAAGCAGCTGGTAGCAAAACTTAAATTTGACAGATTTTGCAATTTTCATCCTAGAGCACTGTCTGCAAAAACAGTGACTTGAAATATGCAATATGTCTCCTCAGAAGTATCTTTACTGTTATTTTCTGAAAGATCTTTGGATGCCCCTTTTTCATCTCATCTCTTGTTCCTGTCCTGCCTAATACAAACTGGAAGGGCAGTGCATAGTTCTGTAAATATTCAGGTGAGAAGATGAAAAAAAGATGTGATTATGCCTTCAGTTCTTGTGGTCTGTTTTTGGATGTTTGAGGCCAGGAGCATGTGCTTATTTGCTCAGACAGTTCTGAAAGAATCTTTTTTTTGAGGCCAAAAGGTCCCCTCACAGACTGAATTTATTTCTTTTCTTTCTGAGTCAGAATCTGAGCAACAGATATTTTTTATCGTGTTTTTAGGTTTTAGATATTTTAATTCTGTTTTGATATATTCCAACTTCAGATGTTTTTAGAAGTCCTTCTGAACTGGGGTGTTTCAGGAGTAGAGGTTTAAGTCAGCTTACACAGTGTTTATGAGGGCAGAAAATGTGCACAACTACATTGAAATGCATTTCACATCAAGTCCGTTACAAAAACAACTGGCCAGGAGTGGGCTGGTGGTGAAGAATGTAGAGGTGATACTCAGTTATTTTTAGTACTCTATGTATTCTAGGTAATTAAATGGTTAAGAAGTAATTGTTGCTGCATTGTTGATGTTGATGGTGTAATGATGTAATTTTTATTATTTGAGGTGATTTAGGTCTTGTAGTCATACAGTGTCTCATATACAAAGGAAAAGCAATTGCCAGATAAACCCAGGAGGGTGTTAAAACTCTTGAGATTAAATCTAGCTTTTTTCTTACATTTTGCAGAATTCACCAGTATTATTTGAAATGCAGCTGTTCTTTATGCACAAAACCCAGAGAGCTTCTCATAAAATCTTGGAAATAGTTAATATTTTATGAGACTTGGAAATAAAATCCAGCAGTGCTGTCTCCTCCAGTAATGCTTACAGCAGTTATAAACAGAAGGTTAGGAAAAAAAAAAAAAAAGAGAGGAAGATATTCTCATCAAGACTTTGCATCTATGTCTAGGAACTGTTGGATATGTTGTTGTGTAGACAATCAGCAGCCCTTATGGGCACCTCACGTGTGACTGTTATCTGTAGCACTCTATTCTGATCAGATTTGAAGAGAAGGCATTAAGGTATAGAGAGCAGTATCAGGTATCTACAGCAGAGTCTGTGGGGTGCACTCTACTGAGCACCTGTGGCCAGGGAGGTTTGAAGCCCCCTGCTTCCTTTCTCTTTCCTTTCACAGCCTTGTTCCTTGAATTCAAGACACAATGCTGAAAGTATCTGGACTATTTTGGAAGAAGGAAAATTGGAAAGACATTGTCTTTACAGCTAGATTAATATTGCAGAGAAAAACTGTATGTTAATTTGACAAAAATGTGAATTTGTTCTGAGTGGAGGTTGTGAATGTAGGAGGCTGCAAACAGAATAGGGGTGGATGGTCACCAGAGAGAGCATCTCAATGCAGATTTAGAATGATTGCAGGACAGAAACTATTACTTCCAAAACAGCTAATATTTGTGTTGGAAATGTGCTTTTGACATCTGTGTTTTTTGAGCTTTGAAATAGAAACAGATTATAAAGTTATTAGTTATTATAGCCAATCAAAAGTAACACAGGAGTCAAGTAGAACAAGCTCGTCACAAAGAGACTAATAACTATTTGAGGAGAATATTCACCAAACTACTTCAAATATACTAAAGGAAAGGATAATTTTTTTTTCCAACAGGTTGTGGCCAGTGTTGGTATTATGTGCGTGTTTGACTCCTAGCACATGAATTCATTCTGGTATGAGATGAAGCCTTTTATGAAATTGGCTACATGAGTAGAAGTCCTCACTCCATTTCCTTTAAGGTTGCTAAGCACAACAATTATTGCTCTCAGTGGTAAGGCAAGTACATAAATTAATAAATGTCCTATCAATGAGTACATTAAACATGAAAATGTCTTAACTGGGGAAATACCACTGTGCCTGTTAGAAACAGAGCATTGTGTTTCATGTTGGTTAAACAAACTAGCTAACAGGATAAAAATCAAAGGCTGTAGCACACATAACTGAGAATTTCTTTTTGTCTTGAATCTACCTTCCATTGTAAATAATTTTTCAGGAAAGTGATCCATAGGTTTAAAAGTTGAGTGATGCTGATACTTGTATAAAGGTTTATATGTATAAAACCTACCCAATTACTATAACTTTTTAATCTAAAATGAAGAAGGGAAATCAACTCGAACAAAAATAGTTGCATCAAACTACAAAGCCTACAAATTCTTAAACCTGGGCAAATTCTGACTGCCTAATTCTGAATTTTTAATCTGACCATTCCTTTTTCATACCTTTGCTCTAGATTTGCAATGAAAATCTACCAGTTTCCAATATTTGAGACTTTCTCTCCATATTTATAAGCTGTCCACAGCCCAGATATCCACGAGTTTCTCTTCCATTGCTACCTGAATACAGGAGTGGTGTTTTAAAGGTTAAAAGCCATATATTTGACTTGAAAATTTACCCTGTGTAAGTAAATTTTGCATTGCTTATACTGTAAGATGTTTATGATAAATAAAATGAAATGTAACCCAGCAGTAAATGTGTTAAAGCACATTGGGGAGGTGGAGATGCTGCAGCTACAGAAAGTAACAAGCCTGCTGCAAAATGCAGCTTTCACAGAAGAGTCTCTGGAACACAGTTCTCAGGCACCCTAGTCTTCATTAAATAAACACAACATTTTTTTTTTATTGTGATATGTGGCTGGTATTTTTATGCACAGTGTAAGACAGGGACCTAGTGTGGATCTCTGGTGTGTGTGTGTGTGCCTGTACAGGCAGCAAGAGAAACCAGAGACTGTTAAAATGCTCTGGGGTTGGAGTTGAGCAGAGCTGTACTTCACACACACATTGGGCAAAAGGTTTCCAAGAGGCCCTAAGCGGCTGGATGTCCTCTCCCATGGTTGAAACCAGCCCTAGTTGGATGCTGAGTGTCCTCAATTGCTTTGAAATCTTCCGTGGGTGACTAAACTGAACACTGAGGAGTGGAAGCTTGAGTGCTGTGGCTGTGCAAGGCATCATCAGAGCAAGAAGGAGGAGAAGATGCCTCAGCTCTCCCGCAGCACCAGCTGCAGAGGGGCCAGCCAGCCACAGGAGAGACTTGCTGCCATACACATCCTTGACGTTTGCAGTTCCGGGCTTAAATAAAACATTGTGAGCCTGAAATGTGTTAACAACTCTGCAAACCCTGAAATACTACATGTGGTTAAAGTAACATGTCATCCCAAACCCCATTTTTTTTCTGTGAATTTCTATGTGAGCAGCACCACCCTCCAAGAAGACACTTACCATGTCTTTTCTTTAGCAAATAAGAGAGCATAAGCCTTTTAGAATAATGTAAGTGCTCAGCAACAAAGACTTTTTAACAAATACACTTTTAATTCTTATGATCATCCCATTGATTACAAGTATAACCAGAAGAGAAGTCTGATTATCCTTACTCAGCCACTTACTTCTGGGAAAACTTGATGACATTTGGATGTAAAATGCTGATTTAGTGTTTTCCTCCTTTATATAGCAGAGGCTGAGGTGATCCTGGAAGATCTGCTCAGAGCAGAAGCCAGACAGAGTTCTCCACGTTCTGGTGTTACTTGTCACCTGAATCTAAGGAAGTCTCTTAAATTATGTGGCTGTATTTTAACTACCACTAAGCCTGAAGTTTCTTCCCAAAGACAGTGTAAAATAAGTTAGTATTTTATAATGTGCTTTGAAATCCTCAGATAACAGGCACTGCAACATCACAAAATATTTCATGGACAGAACCATCCGAGGTGAAATCTGCCTCTTTTTATGTAACTTCTTTCAATAACCAGAAACCAATTGGACTCTGAGATTAATAGTGCAGCGAAAAAAGACAGACTCATGGTTCCCAAATGCTTATGATCTGTAACATCCCAGGAAGCTGAATTGGTTAGACAATTCTACTAAAAGGTCTTAAAAATAATGATGAAAACAAGTAACTATCATTTGACAAAGCTGATATTTTGTAGTCTTAACTCTTAGTACATGATTTTTTTTTTTTTTAGAAGAATCACTTTGAAATTAGCCTAATGATTTTTGTATGAGATTCATCCCAAATGTTGTACACAAGAGGCATAGGAAGTGCAAAATACCCTGGATCTTCATCAGAATGTTGATCAACTGATGAGACCCATGCAAATTAATAGTGTAGGTCTGACCCCTTGAGAAAACTCACCTCTTAAATATAAAGAACTTTCTAGCCAGCAGAAGTAAGGTGGTGTTTTCCCACGGTTTACTGAAAAGTCTGTCAGGACTGATTTTCAATAGCTACTATTTATATAATTAAAGAACACTTTTGAGTGTTTGTGGAGTATTGATGGCTGCCCAGTCTTGTTTGCAAAGTACACTCATTTTAATTTGACCAGATCTTAAGAAATGTTGAGTATTTGCACCTTGTCTGCTGACGCATCTCAGTTTGGAACCTGGTAAATCTACAGAGTATTTTCATATCCACAGAAAAAAAAATCACAAGGAGCAAAGGGTGCTGAGGTCACTGTGCTCAGCATCTTGTGAATTCTGGTGCTCTGCTTACAGTGATATAAATCTATTTTACATCTTTCATACTCATTCATTATGGTGTGTTCTCTCCTGAATCAGCTTGCATTACGTCTCATTAATTAATGCCAGTTAGATTTTTGTTCTCTGACAGAGGGGTAGCTTTATCACATGTTGTTGGTATGTCATGATTGGGGATCTTAAAGTTATTGCTGGAAAAACCAAAAACAGCATAAAAGGTTGCTGCATACAAGCAGCATCCAGTTGTGACATATGTAATTTTATTTTATGTGCGTGGGTATGGACATACTTATTTTTGTGCCTCAAAAATAAGTTTTAAATTGTGTTAAGAAAGCTGTAGATTATGTGACGGCAGGTGTTTGGAGTATCACTGGTAAATCCATGGAGTACCTCATTTTGGCTGCTGGATTGAGTTCTGGTCTACCTCCAAAAGGATACAGCAGGAACAGAATGGCTGTGGTGAGGATGGCAGAAATTACTAAAGGCACGGATGAAAATTGACCCAGAACAGTGGCTGGACTCGAAGGAAAACAAAGGAGGGATAATAGCGAGTAAATAATGAATTGGTTCGGAGAGTGTAAATCCTCCTTTTCCCTCAGACAGTGCGAAGAGAACTGAGCAGAGCGTGATGAGCCAGGAGCCCTTTCCGCGCGGTGCAGGAGCCCAGCGCCAGCGGCCGGGGCCGGGGCCGGGAGCCCGGCTCGCTCCGGGGATCCCTGGCGCACCGGCGGGAGCGGGAGCGGTGTCCGCCGCCGCATTACGGTCCCGACTCGCTGCGACCTCCGCCGGGGCCGGCGCCGTCCGGGGGCTCCGCAGCGCCTCTCGCCGCGGCGTCCGGGCGCCTCCCCCGCCGCGACCCGGGGGGCGGCCCCGGGAGCCCTGGGGGCGGGCGGGGGGGGCCGTGCCGGTGACGTCGGGTTTGCAGCAGCCCCGAGCGGCAGCGGGCGGGCGGGCGAGCCCCAGCCCCCGCCGCCCGGTGCTGCGGCAGAGGGCGGCGGGCCGGGAGCCGAGCCGGGGAGCGCCGCCGAGGAGGGCTCCGAGGCGCCAGGATGTAGGCGCGGGGCGGCGGGGAGCTGCCGCCGGCGACGGGCTCGCCATGAAGAAGCATTCGGCCAGGGTGGCCCCGCTCAGCGCCTGCAACAGCCCCGTCCTCACCCTCACCAAAGTGGAAGGTAGGCGACGTCGCTGCGAGCGGGACGAGGGTATCCCGGGGAGACCGGGTACCGCGACCGGGGATGCTCCGGGATGAGCGAGTGCGGTGCTGGGGCGATGCCCGGCGGCGGGGACTGCGCGACTCGTGCGCGGGCGGTGGGAACCCGCGGGACGAGCGGCTCCCCCGCCGCCGGGCATCGCCGGCGCCTTCCCCTGTCCACCACCCTGCTCAGCCCCGGGTCCTTCCTCGCCCGTACTCCAGAGGCAGAGCACCTCTCCGGACCTCCTCGGGGCGCGGGAGCAACCCCCAAACCCGTAGGCAAGTATCTGCCGTGCGGGAACCTTGGCAGGAGGGGAGGAAGATGCTCGGCAGATTTCCCAGTGTGAGGGATGCAGCCCCATGTTCCATCCATCTGTCCTCACCTCTGTTTGCCAATCCAGCTGCATAGTAGCCGTGGAGTTGAAGTCTTATGGCCAGGAGGGGCATAAGAGCCAAAGAGCAATGGGGGTTGGCAGACCTTTAGGGACCACTGGGACCTTTGAAGACTTTATCAGGGCTCATGGCCGGGGACCTTGAAAAGGACACTGATGTGCTCAGAAGGGTTTCCTGGAGAAATCTGAGGGTGAGGAGCTGTTTTCTTGGGTAGAAACCTGTAAGCCATGTTCTAGAGATGGAGGGGTGATGTGAAGGCAGGGTGCAGGTCAGGAAGAGAAGCCTGTCTGAAGGATGGATACAGAGCTCTGTTCCTGAAGGAAAAGCAAAGGGAAAGCTGCTGGTGTGGGGGGATACCACTGGGATATGTCATTGGTTGAGAAAATGGTGTTGGTGAAAGGAAAAGGTTGGCCATGGGGAATGTAAGGAGGAGAGGCAGAAAAGGGATGACCAGAGTAAGGCAAACAGAAAGAACAGCTAAAAAAGGGGAATGATTGAATGGTAAGACATAAAATGTGAATGTGAGACTCCAGAGAAAGCCCATAAAAAAAAAAAAAAAACTAATACAGAAAAACTGAGAAATTACTAAAGGGAAAAAAAATGGTAGCAAAAGCTCTGAGGAGCAGAAAGTGAGAAAATGCAGGAATGTGCAAGAGGAGAAAAGGAAGTAAAAGCAGAGTGGGAAGTAAGCAGCACCTGAAAGTTCTTATTTCAGCTGTTGCATTCCCGTAACACAAAATCCACCTACTGCAGAGATAGGAAAAGAAATCCCAGTTTACTGATGGAAAGAGCAGGCCTGATCTTCATTACACTATAATTAGAATTTTAAAAAGCCCTTGAAGTTGACCCCATGCACAGTAGAGTGCATGAGATTTGCATTGGAGGCTCCTCTGGGCTAGGAGCTCACCTCCCTTTCTTTTGGTGCACTGCACAAGCTTTATGAATCATAAATAATAATAACCTACCAGGTTCCAGCTTTGAAATTTGGGTCATCTCATTCCTCTTTTACCAGTTCAAATACAGTTTATTACCTACCTTATATAGAAACAGAAGCAGAGCAATCTTTCACTGAGCGATAAAATTGAACCTTTTCAAGCATTTCCATGTCTGTTCTGCATAGCAGCTCTCAGATACTCTATTGCTGCCCACCAGGGACTTTATTGACCTAGTTGGACTTTTCCTTCTTTACTTCAGATTCCTTTTTCCTTTATCATCAGTGGCAAAAATCTAAATTGCCTTGGTGTTGTATGATAGGGCCTGGAGTTTCTTTCCTTCTCTTTGATGAAATAGACTGGCTCAGTTTGAGAGCTTCCTTTTCCAAACCAATTGACAACATTTCCTTTCAGACTAACATTGACTAATTTTGCCAACTGGTGTTAAAGCCATATAAAAAAAAAATATGTAGTTTTGGGCAAAAATAAAGTGAGTTAATTGGCACACTGTGGACTGCTGACTTCCCTTGGCCTGGCTGCCGTACCTCTGGCAAAGATTTACCTTCCTCTGGTAGTCCAAGTCCATTGCAAAGGCATAGACAATAATAAGAGCAAGAGAGCAAAACCTTTCATCTGCTTCATAGTTATGATTATTTTCTCCCCTATCAACCACCATCAGAGCATTTCAAGGATCTTTGGCAACACCACTAGGAATATGTTTCATTCTAGGATGGTTAGCCAAGAGGAGCCTTTCATTGATATGCATTGCTGTAAAGCTCTCCAGCATTCCTTGTATTTTCCTGCCGGTGCAGTGACTTCTTAGCTTTAAAAGGAAGATAAGGACTTTGTGCGTTCAGAAGCGTGACTGGCATTTCGAATTATTTTGGAGATTGAATCATCAGTATGCTTGGAGTCTGCTGTACCAGCACTTCTAAAGACAACTGTGTCTACATGGATTGCTCAGGCAGGCAGTAACCATACCATGTGTTTTCTGTGCCTGGTACACCCTTCATATTTTGAGAAATATATGCTTGATGCCTGATTTGTGCTTGTTCTTCCTTCTGTTGTTTTTCTCACCGATTTCTGTCCACACTGCAGTGGCCATTCCCCTCAGACCAGCCAAATGACTAGTTTCACCCTATTTGTACATGAAAGCACAGTGTGCTTTGAGGACTGACTTCTCTTCCCCGGGAAGGTAAATATCTTCATTCTTGCTCTGCATCTTAAGATCTTCCAGAAACAGGCAACATCAGCTTTGACAAAGAACTGCAGAACAATCACCACACCACAGAAAACACATCCTCCACTTAATTAGCCTCTACTAGGAGTTGCTTATTCCCAGTCTTTCCAGCACCAAGGAAATGCTATTGCAGCCTCCCCTACAGCACATTTCCTCTGCACTGTTCTGTCGGCAATGAGTGACTGGTGATATTCCACATTTCTTTTAAAAAAGACACCTCTCTACTATCAGTTACTGCACATAAACATCTAAACTGAGTTGCCGTGGAACCAGATGAACCACATGTTCAGCTGTAGTAACCCTGCCTGCATTGTTGGAATTGCAGGGAACTTGTATAATTATGAAAGAGAAATAAATTTGGCCTTTAGTATATTTGCATGCCTGCGGGGAATTCATCACAAGAGTATCAACACTGTAATCACTTTAATAATAAATCTTTTTCACTTCTTTAGCAAGCACAAACCAAAGATCCCAAGCACAGCAAAAACTTCCATGAGTAGCAGTCAGTTTCTTTAAGAGAAGAGATTCTTATTATCCTCATTTTGTTGATGGAGCAGCTGAGAAACTGCAGAATGAAGTAACTTGCCTAAAAACAAGCAGCACGTCTTTTGACAGAGCAGGCGAGAAAAGACCTACAACAAATAGGAATAGACCCCCAGACTTCCCACACATATCTTTGTGGCCATGAGAGGTCCATGAATGGATGCAACAAGTCAGAGAAGCTTTAGTTTATTGAAAGTTTATTGAAATCAATGACTAAAACTTCCTTTTTGGGAAATAAGCTCAAATGCTTCATAAATATATTTCTGAATAAGTACTGTGTAACTATTAGCAGTATTGTGCTGGTGGCATCCAAAGATTTTGGTAGTTGGGCAATGCTTGTACAACTGAGCACTAGGGCAGGCTGTGTGAACAACTTAACCAGGACATCACAATTGTAAAAGCAAGATTTGGTGGCCACTGGTCTTTTTCCTGTGAAAGCCATACATGATAGACCTATGCAGTGCTCATGCATCCTATAAAGCAGAAGCAGCTGGTGAGCAAGAGGGGCCAGTATTTTGGTGGCTCAGCCAGCGCTGTGGGTTTGGGTGTGCTTCCCCACTGAAGCAGCCTTGGCAAGGAATTTGTTTTGGCTTCTGCATGGAGAACTTAACTTTGAAAGTGTTTGCTTCTGCGCTTTTGCTCAGGCTGCCTCTCTGCACAGAGGACAGTGTTGAGTGTGAGCAGTCAGGGAACCTTAACCCACCTGGTTCTTGCTCCTTAGCTATGGTAGCAGTTTTCTCCTTCTCCTGACTAGAACTGGTGAAGATGATGGTGACAAATTCACATCAATGGGAGTTTAGGTTTGCTGTGTGTCTGCTTCTCCTTTGGACCTACCAGCATGCGCCCCATTACCGCAGAATAATGTCACTTAGCTGACAGAAAAGCAGTACCTTCTTCTGTGGGTACGGAGCGTTAAGTACACATGGACAGCAATTACACTCTGGCTTTGGCCCAAGGCAGCTTTTGTCCAATTTTTTTATTCCTTGCAGTATTTTCAGTTAGCACAACAGTGTATTTGAGAAGATAGCCAAGATCTTGTTCCAAAGGCGTGAGGAGTTTCTTGTTGCATAACACCTGGCTCACTTCCCAAATGGCACCATGCTTTCTTAGGCTTTAAGCAGCCTCAAAATGAGCTGCTCTTAGGTCTGCTACCTTACTCACTGGGGAGTCCCTCTAGCTTATCTTTGGTCATGTCCCCATGGTTATTTCATCTACTATCTCGCCTGTACAAACTCATGAGTTAAAGGTTTGGAGGTGACTCATTATTTCTGCAGTGTGTCCCCTCCTCAAATGATACAAAAATAAAATAAGTCCTTTTTGTTTTTACTAAACTAATGCCAGAGCAGGAATTTTAATGCACCACAAAGCAGAAAGAGAAGTTATTAAAGATTTATCTAATCTTCCTTATTTTAGTGGCTGAAATGAGACAGTATGTACACACAATGGACGAACAGTAGTTTCTCTTACAGTGATGGAACTTAAGAATTACAGCATCCATTGGCTCATCTTCTCAGTCCTTCTGTAGATCACAGACCATTACATTTTACCCACTTATCCCTAAATGAAGTAAGGTGGATTTTGTAGTCATCTTGAATCAATTTAGGCATTTGCTTTCAAAATATAAGCAGATTACTAATCCACCTATTTAATTATAGGCTTCTCCCATGAGAAGTTGAACAAGAACCAGTAAAAAAGAAATATGAAGTTACCAGAATTCATTATTCACTGTCTCCTGTATTTTAATTTTATAAATCTTGTAAAAGAAATCTTGTCCTTCTTTCCTGATGGCCGACAATCGTAAACAGTAGGATTTGTAGCTCAGTGTAAGAGCCAGAGTTCCAAAAAGACTCCTGGTTCAACATAAAAGTCTAAGTTAGCTCAACATCTATTCCCCGGCAATTTCCCAGCAACAAGTCTCATATATAGGATTATTTATGTTGTTGCTTTCCTAGCACATTATACTCAGTACAGCACATTCACTTATGCAGTAAGCAGCTCTCTCCACTTGGCTGGAGCACCACTGCCAACCTTTAGTCCACAGCCTGGTTATTCTTTGTTAATTATAAACCGTGAGATGCCACTGCAGACCTGGATAGCATCCTGCAGAAGCAGGAATTTGGCCAATGAAAGAGTAGGTTCACTTTGTAGTCTTCACTGAGCTTTGCTGACAGCCACTGCGGCACAAGATCAAAGGCAACAGGAAACAAGGTGTTTCAGCAGTGCAGAGCTGGCTTGCCTCTAGGCACAGCTGCCCACCATCTATTGAAGAAATCAGGTACCCCATTTCCTATGTGAGCTGCCTGGTTCCAAACACATGCATCTTCTCTATTTGGAGATAATACAGGGGTACCCAGCCTAGAAATTTTGTGAGCCTAGTCAAGGCATGAATTTTGACACAAGATCAAGCACCCTTTGGTTATACAAAAGTTGTATGTTGGCCCTTCTGGAAGTCTTATGTATACATTTTGTCCATTTCTGACCCCAAGCTTCCTCAATTGAAAAACCCAAACAAGTGTGAACCCTGTAACCTTTGTCATTCAGTCATGAGAAGTACAGAAGTGAGGAGGTAAGAACTTGAAATGCCTTTCCACAATCACCTCAAATTCCCTAGCACAACTCTCAGTAAGGATAATATTTTATTTGTGACTGAAAAAGGCATGAGTCTGTCTTCTGTAGCTGACTGAAACAAGTGAGGAATGGTGGGTTGCAAAAGCCTTTCTCACTGCAAAGAGGATGAGGCAAGTATCAGAGAGAAAATAGAAACTAGAATTTTTGCATGCAATGTATTTTCACATGGAGTTACACTGAGTACCTCAGTGCCCACATGGGCCTAGCCAAACCTGTATTTTTTTTTTTTAAGGAGACTCAGCTTTTGAGAGTTTGCTGCTGAGAGGTGAGGAGGAATCTCTTCTGCTTTCCAAGAGATCATTGAGTAAATCACATGGGGACTTCTGTGGATATATGTGCATTGCTCTAACCACTGTGAGCATGCTCAAGTCCATGTCAAGTCCCCACTAGTATCTAGTTATTGGTTGACAGAGAACAGATGCTCCAATTATCTTGATCTGAACTTAGGACCTAAGAAAACATTGTGTTTGAGGTTCACTAGGAGGTTAAGCTGTTAGCTTCTAGGAGAAAAATCAGGTGGAGCTGGAATTCACTATGGAAGAAACCAGTGGTTTACAGCAGTCTTCTGCATAAAATTGTGCTTACTTGAAAGCCAGTTTCTGAAATCTTCTTAAGAATGAAAGAACATTGTCTTATTTTTGATGAAGTGCAGTCAGCAGAGCCTCCACAGTTAGCATGAATTCACTTCTCTCCCTGTACATATGCACTGATATAAATGTGCTTTTTATATTAGTATAGAAGTAATTAAATTTCCTTGGAGAGAAAACTATTACTCAAGAAAGACATGTAGCACTCAAATGCCTGGATAATTATTACAGTAGCTTCCTGCAGAGAATCCAGACTGGTTTTTTATCATCTCTCAACCCTTTGTTCAGTCTGAAATTTGAACAGACTGATAAAAATTTGCCCAGAATACAGTTTGCTCATATCTGATTTTTGTTCTAATAGCAGTTCTACTTCTGTAACTCCTCAAAGTAAGTGATGAAATGTCTAGTGACCTCTCCAGGTAACTCACTGTAAGATTCAATCCAACTTTTATTAAAGAATGGAAGACAGAATGATATCAAGAGCACATAACTTATAATCAGGGTTACTCCTTGCATGTGGTTACTTTCCAGTTCCTCAGTGCTGCTAGTGTAAAAGCACTCAGCAGCTTCCATTTTCACTGTGGACTCTGGTTGTGAATTCTGATTAATAATAAGAAGGACAGTATTTAGGGGAACTCCTCACCTCATAAAATTCAAAGTAGAATATAATAATCAGGCCCATTCAGATGCAGAACTTTTAATGGAATTTCAAGGCAGTTGCCTATGAAGATGAATTAAATGGATAAAAGTCCAAATTGCAGCAGTATGAAGTTGGTAACTTTTCAGTCCTCTTTATATATCACTGACAGGAATTAAAATACATATTTTGCAGAAAGCCTTGCTGGCACATTTGACAGAGGCAGAAGGGCATATGTATGCTAGGGAGGAGAATTTGGCATATCTTCAAAAATACGTGGAGATTATTTAATTCCAGCTCTTAGTAAGTTTAGATATAATATTTAGCACAGGATAAAACAGAAATTAATGTATATTAACCATCAGTGATAAAATCCACTATATCTATGAATTATACTTCAGGATACGAGAGTACCTGCTCCAAGAAATTTAGGCCTATTGATATGAATCAAGCTATATGGATGATCTGGTGATATCAGTAATATGGGACAGATTTCCACAGATGAAAATCACCTTGATTGTCAATGAACCAAAAGTCCTGTTTTTTACCCTGCTGAAATTAAAATGAGAGGATCAGACAAGTTCAAATAGCCTCCACAGATTATTATAACACTTTATAATTAGTTAATTTATACTAAGAATTTCAATAGCAGAAGAGGGTCTGAGCTCAGAATGCTTTTTTTTCTTGGTTTGAGTTTTTGTTCATGCAATTTTCCCTATTTTCATATACTTACATCCCTTATTCTGCAGCCTCAAGCAAATTCAAACCTTCTGACCTGATAGGTTAATACCCTGGGTTTGTCCTTTAAAATAATTCTATTGTGGACTTTAAAACTATTTTCTGTATTAATTTATTCTTAATTTAGTAATTCTATTTCATGATCAAATTAAGTAAAATTATTTTTATCTCATACTGTAAGAGCAAAGTATTTAAAGAAAGCACTCTAAACTTTTCTCAAATGGCATCCGAAAAGTCATTTGTGCAATGCTGTGTTGACCAAATATTCTAATTTAAAAACTGATTTAATAAAGTTTTATGGGGTTTTGTAATTTTTCCATTGTGATACATTAACTGATATTCAATAAAAAATAGAGTACTGATCTTGTAGATCTTCGGCCCCAACCATGGTTGAGAAACTGGGGAACTGTGAGCAAACCCAAAGTCATTCCAGTGCTGTGTTACAGTCCCACACAGCAGCCACCCACAGGGACTCACAGCTTTCCTGTAGGAATCCAGAAGCAGCTTCCTCAAAAATCCCACGCAGCTGCCATATGGGCATGACCAAAAGTCCATCGGGTCCTGCCTCCAGCTTGGTGGAATTGAACAGGAATATCTATTTTCTAGCCATTGATCTCTCACAGTGTGGGTGTGCTGAGAGCTGCAGCTTGCCCAGATGTAGAAAAAATTTTTTTATGCTTTGTTCCTAGTAATTTATGGAAGTTATTTTGTTTTTTCACTTCTCTTGAACACTGAGTTGCCCTTTTCTATGGAGCATCCTGTGAAGAGCTCATAATCCCTGGTGGCCAGAGCCCGTCACCAGGTGTGTGGTGTGTGGGTTTATTTACTGCACCTCTTTATCAGCAGCTTCTCCATCTGCCGATGTGTGACCCAGCCACATGGTCTCTCATCCCCTGCAGCTGGCCACTGCCCTTGCTGACCTGCCTAGCTTCACATCATTGGGAAACTTTGTCACCTTGTGGCTCAGTCCCGTGGTTAATGGTAACTGTGGTTAATGGTGAACAGTGCAGTTCCCACCGCAAACCTCGGCAGAGCTTTGGCCGCTTCCCCCATTGTATATTCCTCATTGGTTTCCTATCCTGTACTGAGCCTTTTAGCCATTCCAGCACCTTCCCTGTCTGCCTATTTTCTGTAAGACTGTTTGGAGTGGGTTTTTTTCAAGATTCTCTTCAAAACCTGGAAAGGGTAGCTGCATCTCCTTTACTGATGTGCCTGTTGACCGCTGTCAGAGAACACTGAGGCTGCAGGATGAATCATGTGTTTGCCCAGTACATACTGCTGTCCTTTATGCTGTCTGAGATGTCCATCCTAACTATTACTCACTCTCTTTAGCACTTACCACTCTGTTTCAGAGCTGAGTTGGCAGGCAAGTGGCTGAAACATTTCCTTCAAAAACTGGAGGTGGAGTGTGTGCCCCTCTCCAGTAGCTCAGTGCATAGAGCTGCCTTCCACCCTTTGCTAGGAGCAGGAAATCCATCTGCCAAAGAGAGTGTCCACAGGCCCTCCAAGGCCAAGGGAACCCAGATAGAAGCAAAACTGATTGGGTCAGAATAGAAAACATCCTTACTCATTAGGAAAGCAAAAATTCAGGAGGTAATTTGCCCAGAGGAGAAAAAGTGAGACCTTAGCCTTGTTCCAGTGACTACTTCAAATACAGAACAGAAATATTTCTTGGAGATGAGCCCTAAAATGAGAGATGTGAACTCTCAAATGGAACTCTCAAATGTTTCTTTGAATCCTGTCAGAGTCTGGGTATAAGAGAGGCACATGGGTGTAGGAGTCATGGTCCTTTGTCATGACCAGGAACAGATTCTTTGGCGTCTGATGAGTTCTAGTGAGATTGTGAGGAAGTTACAGCTGCTACAAGCAGCTTTGGCAAAGCTAGAGCTAATTTGGAAAATGAGGGAATGTCTCTTGATGCAGAAGTTGGTCTGTGCATGCTCTCATTACAACTTTGCAGGAAGGTTGAAACATGGAGATTACTGGCTTCCAAAATGAAATATTAACAGATTCTCAAAACCAGATACCAGGATGACATGTGGAAGGAGAGGCCATCACTGACAATGGCACAAGAAAACTGCACTAGGTACCGGGTGATCTGCCAGGCAGCAAGTGAGTCCCTGAGACTTCACTCTTTAACCTGACTGACTGTGAAGAAAATGCCTGGGCAACAGATCTGAACAAATGTCAGCATTTCAGGTTTAGACAGCTACAGTGGTAATCAGACACGTGAATCACTTAATGAATTTGGTATTTCATCTTCTCTTCACAGGATGATGCCTCAGCTAGTTTTTAACAGCTTAGTTCAAAAATCTTGAACATCTAAATAATGCATGGTTAGTGTGGTAGGAACAGGGTAAAAACAAAATTTGAGGTGTTTGTGAGTCTACTACTGAGGCAAATAATATTGGGTATCCAGAAGACTACCATCAGAAGCCATTGTGTGTGTTCTCAGGTATGTTGGAACTAATTGTCTCCCACTGATCTCTCCATGTAGTAAATACTGGGTGAAGAAGTCGCACAGCATTCAAGGCTGTGAGAATATGCCTTGGTAGTATCTAGCCCTGATCCTTCTGCATGTCACAGATTTCTAGAGCTCTAACCATGCTGAGGATCAGGCACTGTCTCACAGGACTTCTTTCAGCTCTTTCTCCCCTCTTTATGATCAGCATATATTTTTGCAAGCTCTACAAACTTGTTCTACGCAATGCTCAAGCAGTTACAAAACATTTGACAGGCTGGCAAAATGGAAATACCTTTGGATGTATAATTGTCAGAGAGATCTGTGAGGGTGTTCTTTTTATCAGAACTTTTTTCCACGAGCCTGATTTAAAGGCTTCCAGAACTTTTTTCCAGAATCCTTTGTGTTTCAAAGTAAGCATATTAAGAATATGCTTACTTTGAAACACATTCCTAGCCTAGGGAACCTGGAAGAGTTGTGCATTATCATTAGGCACATGTTTTGATCCCTAGTAGATAGGACCTTTGTCATTAAGGGTCACTTTCTCACTCTGAAGGGTTGGAAAGGGCATCCAGCACTTGTGTAATGCTTCCTTCCCTGATTTGCTGACGAGCTGACAGCAGCTAAAGCAGGTCCTTGATGACAGCTAAATATGTTCATGTGGCACTGCACAGCTCTGAGTCCACCAGCACTGTCTGTGGTGGCTTCACCCTCTGTTCCTGACAGCAGTGGTGGAGAGGTGGGACTCATCTCACCCAGCTTCAGACACCCACCCCAGAGACACCTACTTCCAGCTTGTCGCCCCAGACTGTTTAGAGCTGGTGGAGAGAAACAAGCACTCAGAGGGAGTGATTCATCTGGCTCATTTTAATCATCCACTTTAGGAGGAGATAAATCGTGCTGTGGAAATGTCTCTTTTCTGTCTACTAGCTATGCAGAAAGTGTAAATCACTGTCTCAGATACACAAGTCGGCACAGCAGATGTCTCAAACTAAGAAGATGAATGCCACCCTTGTTTTTTATCATATTTTTAATACACACATTTAGGTACAGTGTGGTCTTTCAGTAAGCCCTTTAGCTGTCTAGCTGTGCACAGAAGTCTTAAGACTCTTGTATAGACTTTAGAAAAGGCCTGGGCAGCCTATTTAAAGCTGTTACCTTTAATGGTTTAAAGGTGTAGTGCTTTACCATGCCTCTTCTGCTTCATGGCTTTTAGCTGGGTCTGTGGAGTAAATAGCTTGGGTACAGATGGCCCTTGCTACAGGTATCCACAGTCACCTGAGGGGGGGTCTTAGCCATAATAGAAGAAACAGAAGGACAGCTGTTTTCTGAGGCTAGTGGGATTGGCAGTAACTTGGGAGATGATTTCTTTCCTTTGTTTCTGAATGCCATGGGACAGAGGTTGGACAGAAAGGGAGGGAGGAGGAATGCCTCCATTTGGGATTTATGAAAAAGGAAAATACATGAGCAATAGGGAAAATTAAAAACTAAAATTAGTAAAAGCAAGATAGGCATTTTTCCTCTACCTCAGTATATTAATCTGTTCTTTGAGGGAATACAGTAGCATACAGAGCAGTTTGCTGCAGGAAGTAATGGAAGAAACCCATTAAAAGAGTGCAGAACTAAAATTCTTCAATGTCCTGCCTCATTGATTCTAAAAAGACATTTTGCCATCTTTAAATTCATGTGCATTCTGTTGCCAGCTGACTCTTGTGCAGTGTTAGAGAGAGAGAGAAGCTTTTCAGCCGTGCATGGCTTTAGTGTCACCTCATCTGTGCACCTGTGGTTTGGGTGAGGAAAATGTCCCCAGCAGAGACACAGGGATGAGACAAGGCAAACTACAGCTCTGGATTTTGTGTTTGCCAGCTGGCAGGCAAGTTCCCTCCAGTAAATGAGAGGATGAGACCACATGAATGTATATAATCTGTAGGGTCCACCCTCTCCAAAGAAAATCTTTTTCTGTGGGAAAGATTGTATCACAGGTATCCTTCAGGTCAGTGGTGCATCCACTGGAAGGGTCTTGTGTCTATTTGACATCTAACTCTCCAGCAGCACAAGCAATCATGAGGACACAATAAAGTTTCACTGACAGATACTACAGACACTGACAGATATTACAAATCTCAGTTTGTAACTGTTAATCATCAGACAGTGATTTTTACCCCATCATTGTGAAATCCACTGTGTCTGGGATAAGTTTTTAGTCCCTCCAGTTTGTAAATGCATTAAAAGAATGAACATCCCTAGAAAGTTAACCTTTGAGGTGCAATTTCATTTTAGAAGTTAAACATGCAGCATTGTCTATTGCTGAAAGCAAACATTTCTCTTGGTGTGTTTAACACAAAATTAAATATACCTGGACAAGTAATTTTGCCTACATAGCAGAGAAAACCAGTAAATTCAGCTTTAGGGAGCAATTGCCATGGAACTGAGTAGAAGGCAGTGATATTTATGCAAGCTGTCCAGATGAACTGCTGACTCTTGTGTACGTGCACAGTGCAATGGGGACCTGGGCAGGTGGCTTCAGCCCTTCATGGGGGGAAGATCTTCACCACAGTGTCTGTACTGGGCTGTCTATCAACACTGTGTTACCAGATGTTGAGTGTCTGGTGCATCAGACAGTTGTGATTAATTCTCATTTTAGGAAAAAATAACAGCTTCAGTGTTGTGACTCAGAGCACCTACTCATCTTAAAATCTCATATATCCCAGTGGCTTTAGGCACATTCCCTGCTGTTAGATATCCTCAGCAGGATTGGTTTAAATCCTGGTTTCCTGTTTCCCCAGGGAGTAACTGCAGAAAGATGCAAATGGCAGATACCCCACTGGCTGTCTCAAGAAGGAGGACCATTTTTGCTCTCCATAAAAAAAAACAAAAAACACAAACTCTGAGTGAAGTTGCATTGACACAGAGGCACAAACTCCTCTTACACTCTTGTTTGGCATGCTGGCTTCATGAATTTGTTTTTTTCTGTGTGCAGAAACCCAGTGTCCAAGGGAAGAAGGATGCTGGAGTTTGTTAGGGTATGTGAAGTGCTTGGTGTTGCAGTGACACTGCCCAGAAGAAAATCTTGAGTGGAAAAGGAAAATTTGGTAATCATTCTAGGATTTGTGGGGTGGACAGCAGAGAGGGCACTGGCAACTGCCCATTACATGGTGAAATTAAAAGAAATAAGTGTACTCTTGTTTGGTATAAACTGAACACTGATACTGGTCTGTGCAGCAAGTGAGGTAAGAAGCATTATTTACAAGCAATTTATTACTAAGAAAATGCTTTAGAATTATTTAAAATGAGCTGAGTGTTCACAGGCAGTCTGTTTTTCAATTCAAACTTTTGACAGGTGGCTTGTAACCTTTCCATTATGTGCTTAATACAAGGTCACATTAACTTTGGGCAATTCATTGGCTTGCTGGTGTATCTCTTGTTATGTGGGAGGCTGACCACAGAACCTTCTATTGAAAACTGAAATAAGTGGAGAGATCAGATCTCTGGAAGACACACAAAGAGGCTAGGTGTTTATATCTTTGCTCCTGTACATTCTTGTTAGATATCAGGCCGTCAAACAGAGGCCACAATCCTTCTTATTATAAAATACAGCTTTACCAGGCAACCTAATGGTACTTTTAGCTCAGATCATGCATTTCTTTTCTGTAGGGAAATAACTAAATAGTTATTTCCATAGAAAGAAACATTTTCTTTCATAATGTGTTAGGTCATATAAGTACAACTTTAGGTTAGCTTGAAATAAGAGATTTTCCATTCCACATATGAATTCACACCAGGATAAGGAAGGGGTTTTTTTAATTTTTTTTTTTTTTTTTTTTTTTTTTTATGTGGATGTCTCTTAGTCAGCTTTGAATATTTATAAATGTTTGGAAATAATACAGTCTCTCATTGTCCTGGATTTATTTACATGTTTTCACCTTTCAATGCATAAAGTAAATTCTGAACAGTTTTAAAGTTGTAGATTCCTGGATTTCAATGTGAACTGCAATGTGTTACTTCCTGCCTTAGGTGAATGGACCAACTGCAGCCAGGCTGTTAGACAAATCACTGCTGAGTGTGTGTGGGTGACTGTCAACTTCAGCAGATGTTCAATGGGGTGAATTTAAGAAAAGCCCTGAAGGCTGTGGCCTGCTGCTGAGGTCTGCCAGCACGTTTTGATGCCTCTGAGAACTCAACCAGCTAACTTTCCTTGCTCATTCATTCACAAGCAGGATACATTATCGACTGACAGCTGTAGGATAGCAGGGCTATAACAATTCATGTTTGAGGGTTGAAGGGGCAAGGTTTTTAGGTGAAAAATTTCCAGCAGCATGCTAGGTTTAGTTATAATGGGACAAAGCTGCAGTCCAGTCTTTGTGCAGGACTCAGACTAAAAAAAGTTAGGCTTGCCTGGTCAGAGATGGACTTCAGCGCAGCATGTGGTTTGGTCTAGTTTTTGCTATCTGGCTACAGCCATAGCAGACCTGTTTATCCAGGGACCACTGAAATGCCTGATGATCCAATTCAGTATTAATCATGCTATTTATGTTGCAGTGATTTTGCTTAACTTCAAGATTAAATATGTTGCTTTTCTTCTAAGAAACACCATATTCCATAAACTAGCCATTTCTGCATTTTCTGAGACAATAACAATTTCAAGTGCTGTTATCTTAATTCCCTTTGCTGCTTTATCAAACTCAATATCACATTTTTCATTCATTTACACATCCTAACGGCACGAGTTTAAGTGGTGTGTTAAGTCTTTCTATGTGCATCGAAGCAACATGTAATTTTCACTTCCATTTTACCCAAGGGCTTCTAAATCTAGAGGTGATAATTGTTATTTGCATTCTAATTATGCCTCAGTTCAACCAGAGGCTTTGCAATGATCTAAAAACAAAGGACATTTTGTGGCAAGATCGGGTCAGTTCTTATGCTCATAAAGCTCATGTGACTTCAAACGAGCCTAAGATTTGAAAACTAAAATGCAGGATGGATTTGCTTAGTAAGCCATGTGTTTTTCTTCTCCTAGGGGATGAGCGCTCCCGGGAGTCTCCAGCCCCAGCCGAAGCACAGATGCAAGCTGGGGCGGAAGGCAGTGGAAGGGTGAACCGCTGCTGCTGGAAATGTTCCGTGACTCAACTCAAGAAGATTTTCTGGGGTGTGGCCATGGTCCTGGGTGTCTGCTCCTCTTGGTCGGGTTCAACCCAGCTAGCAAAACTGACCTTTAAGAAATTCGATGCACCCTTCACTCTAACGTGGTTTGCAACAAACTGGAACTTTTTATTCTTTCCTTTGTATTATCTTGGACATGTTTTTAAGTCAGCTGAAAAGCAGTCTCCAAAGCAAAGATACAGGTATGGGAGTTTTTGTTCTTAATCCCGTGGCTCTTGCTTGCTGCTCTACATTTCACAGACATTTTGTTCAAGTCAGTCAGTTACATCAAACTTGTGTTTGCTTTCTTCTCCAGTTTTGTTAAAGGACGGTCTGAGTTCGTTGTGTGTCCTATGTTAGGTGCTATTATTATTCCTAATATAATTTCACTTCAGCAGTAAGAAATCCAGATTTATTTCCAACAAATGCAAGTCATGTTACAAAAGTCTGCATTTTCTAAAATTATTTATCCAGAGTTTTCTGCAAACATATTTTTTTAAATTAATATCTCTTTCCCCTACCCATGGCTGACCTCTGGGTCAGTCTCTGAGTAAGCTAAGTAAGCTTTTCTTTTCCAAGCTCAGGACTAGAGCAGAGCCTTGAATAGCTGAGTAAAAAGTACTGCCGTATTTTCCTGGCACTACGCCCTTGACATCAAAGGCCAAGCTCTGATCCCAGTTAAACTTGAGCTGTTATGTTTATTTCCGGGAGGAAGCGCAGTCATAACCAAAGGCAGCACTTTGTCTTCAGCACACCTTGTCTTCATAGCAAGCCAAACCCGCAAAGCCTGAGTCGCTCACAGAAAGCCCTGAGTGCCCGTCCTGCGTGAGAGGCTGAGGATGCTCTGGCTGCTTGAAGGACAGCCTCTCACTGACTCTCCCTCAGCTCTGCTCTGCTCCTTTTGGCCTGAAAGGTGTCTGGGACAGATGGGATGACTCAGCCATCAAGATGTCCCATGTCAGAGAGCTTGCCTGATACGTGGAAGGATGTGAACAACCTTTTCCCCTTCTGTTACACAGTGGGGCTCATAGACTTTTAATGAAGTAGCTCAGAAAAGTAAACAGTAAGAAGTACACATTTCTCAGCTCCCAGCTGCGCAGCAGCAAGGTGGAAACTTACTACGAGAAAAATCTAAGAAACCAGGTTACTCAGGAAATGCTCTGCCTCAGATGATTAGGGCTAAGAAATTTTACTGCTTAGCCATCATTACAGTTTCTTCATCTTTTAAATAATGCGGGGGCTGCAGATAATGCATATGACCATTCACTGCAGGTGCTAGAGCAGGATCCAGAAGTTCTAGAGGCATTTTATAAGTGCCATGTTTCCTGAGCTTCAGTCTTCAGGTTGTATTTGTTCATGGCATATACAGAGATAAGAGGAGTACGGAGTTTACAGCAAGCTACAGCTTAATCTAAAACCAGCAACAAATGCTAGCCTAAAAGCAAATACCTTTTTGTTTCTTTGGTTTTAAGTATTTTTCTTCCCAGCTGCTCTCAGATAATGTTTTAAATACTGCTTAATTCTGGGGTGAGCGGTTGTGGTTTGCCAAGTCCCTGGGGTTAAAAACCCAGAGCACTTGTACTCATTGCTGCAGTAAATTGATACAGTTGGTAGTTTCATGTCTTTCATTAATTAAATGAGGGCTCAACTGAAGAGCAGGTGCAAGCCCTGCAGCCTGTTTAGGATGCAGTGGAATATCATTAGCAGTAGGTTTGCCCAGGCTTCATAAGAGTGCATGTTTGTGTGTCTGACACAAGCAGACTAATAGAGTTAACTTAGAGAGGTTTTTCTGGGTGTAAGGGAAGATGTGTGCCTTTGGAGATGCAGCTGTGGCTCCCAGCTTTGCTGCAGATTTGTTTTGTGGTTTGGAGCAAATCACTGCAGACCTCTGATTTACTTGTACTCCCTATTCTTCTGGAGGAGCCAGTCCTTCAGGGAGGAGGGAGGGCTCCCCATTACCAGTGTTTGTGTAGTGTCTGCCTCAGCACGTCCCCTACCTCCACTGAGGCCTTTTGGTGGTTCTGCACCAAGAGTTACTGTGAAATTATTTACTGTTCATCTGCTTGCACCATTACAGCTGATATGTCTCATGTGTATGTGTCAGTAAACCTGAGCATTACAGTCCAGCCTCCCTTCCTAATTATTCCTTTTTTTTTTTTTTTCCATTTTATATATGTGTGCAAATATATATAGAGAAAGAGATACACAGGGACTTTGTAGCTCCATATGAGGCATCACCATCCTCAGGAAAACTTGCAGTTCCAGGCATGGTTGGGCATGTTAGGGAGATATTTCACAGACTTCTGGGTAGTTAAAAGACAATTCTGACCTAGAATTGTAAAGACACTGGCATAATCACTTTCTACTTATTTTATCCTTCACTTTCATCTATATTTTACATCTTATCTTAGCTCTCTGGCAGGAATTTGGAACAAGATAAATTAAAAGGCAACAGTGGGAAAAGGTGGAAATATGATATCTAAGTCACCTTAGCAGTAAAGTAGAAAAGGAAGGGGTTCTCAGAGCTTGCCTACACAGACTGCTGAAATCCACAGGTACCTAATGTTTTTTGGCAGTAAAGCTCCCCTAGGACACCTGCCCATCCACCTCAGCAGAACTGGGCTGCTCAGCCTGTCCTCCCCCTGCCACAGGCAGTGCTTTCACACCAGCCCTTCCTGAAGGCACTGGAGCCAGCACATGTGCTTTGGATACCTCCCTATACAGTTGGAGGGCATGTAAAAACAGCAACCACCAGGAAAAATGCACAAAAGGGGGATCATAAAAGGTAGCAACAGTGAATAGATGTATAGTCCCTACTGCACAGATTATATGATTTATTACCGTTTTTAAATTCATGTTGTATTATACCAGCATGTATGCTATGCTGTAAATACGTGAATTTTTATGTTTTGTAGTCTCACAAGAAGAACATATCTGTCATGGATATAAATTGGTTTTTAGCTAGTTTATGACAGAAAATCAGGTGTTTTTTTTCCCTTTTTATAACATGTATAATAGTAGTAAATTTGCCACCAAAATTCTGTAGGGACACATTGAATGTTAGAGCAGGTTTATTCAGTTTCTTTATCAGATTTTGAGTATTAGACCACACTGTATGTAAGTATCAAGGACTTACGACTGAACCATATTGCTGGTAAGGAACTGGCTGTTTTAATTGAAGTAGCTTTAGACTTTCAGCATGAGCACACAATGGGGAGAGTCACTCTTCATAGCAAGCCAGAACCCATGCATTCACTTCCAATTGCTCTATACTCCCTGAGCAGCTCCATCAAATGCTGCCAGGGCTGTGCCCAGGTGCAGGCTGCTCAAGGGCAGACTTCTCCCATGGTTGCCACCAAGGATGTCGTGGCGCAGGACTCATGTGCATGGATGTGATACAGAGAGCTCTGGAAGGCCACGGAAGAGCATGCCAGCATCACTCTCCTACTTCTTGTGCTTAGCTTAAAATAACATTACTGTAACTAAATTATTTTTCATTTCAGCCATTGTCCAGTCCAGAAATAAGAGATGTAATGATTTGTGCACCTGAAGCATCATTTAAGAGTGCTTCATACTTTTTGCTTCCAAACTGCTTTATATTTTATAATTTAATACATTACACATTTACATTGACACATTTAATCTGCTGAGCTATCCTCCATCATATCTACATTATTAATTTATGAGGTAACATAAATTAAAAGCACTAGGGCTTAAAATCCCTGGCTACATGAAAGATTAAATTAAAATCTCTGCAAGATGTGGCTTAGCTTTATGTATCTTTAGGCAGAAAACACATCTTTTATAAAGATTTGCCCTCTGTGTTCCAGCTGGGAGGAGTAATAGAGGGGTTTCTTCACATTTTAGAAAAATACCTCAGAATGCTTGTTTATTTTGATGGCATAGGCTTATCTAATGACTTTTTTGAGAAGCAAAGGAAAAGACTTACAAGAATATTTGCAGGATTATTTATTTATTTATAATTTAGATCTTGATTTTTTATTTCATAAAGATTTAGGACTAAAGAGAACACAGAAGCTAGAACTAAATCTCTACTGAAAACTTGAATGCACCTGATGTGTTGGGTGAATGAAAGGATCATCGCAGTGCAGTCCCTGCACTGATCTGCAACCATATTTGAACATGTTTTAGTTTTTTTTTTTTCTTCACTGATTCAGAGTTTTGTCTCTATATTGCCTCCAAATTATCTGCCACTAGTCTTCCAGAATTTGTAGATTTTTCTTTGAAAATACAGAAAAGGTTACAGGTAACACTGACTATTGTTGTGTCTTTGAAATGGAATCAAAATCCTGGTGCAACAACAGCAGAGGACGAGCATAGTAGATTTCACTTACTCTGACATACCAACATATTGACCTCACACAAGTCTCTTTTGATCTACATGCCCTTGGGCTCAGAATCAGGATTTCGTTCTTCAGAGGCCACAAAGTTTCAGTGCCATAGCTTCACTTGAGGTCCAGGAGAATGTGGGCCGGTTTCTAAATGTGTTTCACAGGCATTTCTGCAATGATGCAAAAGATGAGACACTCGCCATCACCCCCAGCGGTACAAGGAGCTGAGTCCATTAGTTTGATCCTGACTGCTGTGAAGTTCAATGCCCTGCACCAGGGCACTGCCCTCCTTTTCTGCAGCAGGCAGAGAACCCCACTGGTGACCAAACCTCTGGCCATGATGAAACTCTAAGGGAAAGATGGTCAGAGCCATTTGGCATGACTGGATGCTGTTCTACTATCAATTTTTCAGTGGTTTGTGTTTGTGAGTCTCTCTTACCCAGCAGCATTAAAATGTTGCAGTGTGGTTAACTTTTGGCATCCTGCTGATTTATATTACTACTTAGATGGGAGCTTCGCCACCAGAGCAGACAGCATTAACAGAGTCATAAATAAGCTGTGGAGGTATCAAGACATGACAAATGCAAGTGTTTTTAGCAAATGTCATCCAATGGAGTGTGTTTTCTTTCAAATAACTTCAGTTTATAAATCCTATTTGTCTAATTCAGAACATTATCCTTAAAATAATACCTATTTACTTTGTGCTCCTCAAAATAAAATCACTTTACATTTCAAGTTCACATTAGCTTCTTGGGGAAAATTAAAATAATTATAAAAAAATCAACCAAGAAACAAAATAAACCATTGAAATTAAAAGATAAAGCATCTGATTCTTATCTGAGTTTGACAGAGACCAGTTAGGAGTAACTCCAGATTAAATCAGTTTGATGTCTACAGCAAGAGATCAGTTTGATCTCTACAGTTGTCTGTCACCTTTGTGCTTGGTATCAAAACAATTAATTAGAAGATGTGGATACTGTACAAGAGGTTTATGATACTTGCAGGCATGTTTATCTCTCCTACAGATATCTGAGAGGTGCTGGAGGTGTTGTGTTATTGATGGACCACTGTATCACTTCTCTGAACATGCATATTCAGTGAATATCCACTTTTCTGCCAGAAGTCCTGGCTGAAGACAAGGCCTAATTGCACAAAGAGCAAGCAGCAGTAATAGTGAGGCCTTCTGCTGAGCAGCAGGGTGTTTGTGCTAGTGGCAGTGCTGGTGGGTGCCTGTCCAGTGTCCAGCCTGCTGTCCCTAGGGCATCAAGCTTGGTCATGGAGCATCCATTTGGCCTTAGCACAGCTGAAGCCCCAGCCACAGAGCTCAGGGTGATGCTGTTGTTAATTTCTGTTTCTCAAGTCAAGTATTACCACTTCCTGATGAAACCTGCAGTAGCTGCTGTTCTCTGCCTTTTGAAGAGGAAAGAGTGTCCCCATTGGAGGTGGGATTGATGTGCTGTCACCCCCCAGGGGTTCTGGAGGTGGCTTCTTGCTGCTGCCTTGACATAACACAGCTATGCTGTACTATGGCCAGATGATTGCATGAGTTGTGGTTTCAGCTGTTTCTTTGGGGAGGCTTGTTTTCTTTTTTGATTAATGTCATGGTCTCTTGGTCTTTGTGCCCCCTGAAAGAAAATTTTCTCATCCATGTCTACAGGCTGCCTCTTCCTGAGAAAATAACAGCTCCAGAGTTTTTCTAGAGGAGCCTCCTGTTCACATCAGTCTCTTCTGAAGACAGTACCAGGGGTTGGGTTAGGGGGAAATGTGGCATAGCTGGCTTCTCAGTGTCACACTGCATATTCCAGCACTGCCAGCTTGGAGCTGAATGTCTGGTTTCCACACAGAACTCTGTGGGAGAGCAAAACAGAAACACAAGTGTGAGGCATGTAAGGTAACACAGAAGGACAGGGTGAGGAGAAAGAGAAAGGGCTGTGGCCAAACTGGCTACTAGTGGGAGCCCTCCACCATCCCAGATTTAGGCACCTAACTAGAATTGAGATACTGCTCCTCTCAATGTCTTCCATTGAAAAGCTTAAAAAACTGCTCCTGGACCATGGTGAAGGTGATAGTTTTTCTCTCCCTCAAGTGCATCCTATGGAGCTTGGTACCTGCATCAGACTCTTGATGTGAGTGGCTGGCAGAAAGCCACAAAATTAATGGCCTAGTCCTATCCTCTCTGGAGGTAGCTCTCACAATGGTAAGCCTGCATGGTGGGCCCAGGAACATAAGGTGGCATTTTTATGCTTACCTCCCTTTTTAAACCTCGTGGAAATACCTCTGAGAGATTTCTTTTAAAATTCTGTTTGACTAATTTGCTAATTCCTTCTATTCACTGTCTCTGAGAACTCATGTTTTAGCTTTTGTGAGAAAATGGTCATGGGTTCTTCTTTAGGACGCCAGTCCTTTCTAATTTAACCTTACAGATTATACTTGGAGTTTGCATTTGTTTTTCAGACCGTGATGTTCTGAAAAGAGCTAAACATTTGTGTCCTGTGAAAAGCTTTCCCTTAATCTGAAGAGCCTTATCTCTTGCAAATCACCTCTTGTGGGCTTTTGGACTTCAGTGAAGTGCAAATTGAGAATAAAACTTGGTTACTGCCTGATCAGGACAGACCCACATTCTTCAATCTTGAGCCTGGTTTGCAAAATCATTCTAAGGATGATTGAATTAAGTAATGTCCTGTAATTTTGTCTTGTTGTTCCATTACTTTTTTCTCCTCTGCTGTGGCTTGAACAGATGCTTCAAAATAATTCTATTATCTGCCTCCTATGAGGTAACAGTGCTTGAGGCAAGGACTAGAAGAAGAAGTAATTGTTCTTGTTACCTGCAGACAGGGCATGTGCTATGAAGCAATGTATTTATGTAATGGCTTTTGCTTGGAAAAAAATGTTGTGTCTTGCAGCACTGAATGATCTCTCTCTGGTCAGTAGTTAAACTGCATTTCATTAAGACTGTCTCTGGTTAGTTAAACAAGCTGCCAAGCTCCCACACTACTAGGGGTTTTCTCAGGAGACCTCAAGAGCAAATCTGCCTCTGCTGGTCCCACCCAAGATGATCTGACCGCTCTGCACTCATTGAGACCACGGGACAAAAGGAAGCCAGGCTGAAGGGACCTCAGGTCACCTCCTCCCTTTCCTGCCTCCAGGCATGACCTGCACACACAGACAGAAAAGTAGCTGTATTTTATGGCTGGCAAAGGGAAAAAAAAGGACTGGGAAAAGAATGTGAGATTGTGTTTACTGCACAGAGGAAGAAGCAGAAAGCTGAGGTGAGCATGGATTTGCTGGTTTTCCAATCATCATAACATGGAAGAAGGTTTCACAGGTGGCCTTTTTGCAGAATGTTGTCTACCCTGGTCACCACACCAAGTACCTTGACCCCCAGTGCACAAACTCATTAAATTGAGACTGTCCTAGATAGATTCTCCATGATGTTTACAGCAGCAATAAAAATAACAACAAAACCCAGCAAGGAGTGATAAGGAATTCTGCTTTTGTTTTTTTCCAGCCCAGATCTGTGTCAAAATACCTTGAAGGCATCTACCTTTAAAGCTGCTTTAAAAAAGGAAAGTGCATGTATGGCAACAGATGTTGTAGCTATAATTAACAGCTCTCAATAAAGACAGATGATACAGTGAGAATTGTTGGAGGCTGACAGTACTACAGAAGTGGAAAAAACCTATTTGTCCAGCTGCCTAGTGGTTATGGACTGTGTCCAGATTTCCCAGAATTGTTTGTGTTTGTATGAAAAAGCAGCCTCATATAAATGCACATGTACCTGGCTGAGGATCCTGTTCAGTCCAAATCTCCAGAAGCTGGCCACCCTTGTTTGCTAGACGAAGCTATAAGTGGTGAAAAGGGACAAATAGCCAAAGGTGGAGGTTGGCAGCAAGAGAGGTATATGAACAGGGCATCATAAACTGAAAAACCCTACAATGTTATCTGTGAACATCCATAAGGGCTTTTGGAGGGAAAGAATGTTAAGGTACAAGCTGATGGGCAGACAGGTTTATATATGTGTCCACACACTCATACACAACCATTTTGTGTTTTCCAGTGCTAAAGTACCTTTCCAAATAGTAGCTTTTTGCCAAGGAATCTGATTCAAAAATGGGGAAGGCAAACAATATATGGTTTTGTTACCTTGTTCACTTGCTTTGGGTTACAGTTTGTGGAGACTGATTCTTTTCATCTTGGCTGTAGAAAAGGAAAAAACCCTCTTGTTGGTTTGCTTGCCAGTCCTAGGGCTACAACTCAGTGAGTTTCAAGAAAAGAGCCTCATTTACTTTGTTGTTTCATGGTCATTGCCTGTCATTTGGGTCTCTTGGCTAAGCAAGTCTACACTAAGTCTCCTGTTGCTGCCTCATCAGTTCCCTGTTCCTCATATCTGTGACTGAGCTCTTCCCCACCTAGAGTTGGTTGCTTTTTGTTTGCTTATTTACAAATTGTGTTCCTTCTCTTTGGAGCTGGGAGCTGTTTACCCATTTACTGAAGCTGTTCGTTTCACAAGGTGCAATGTTCCCTTCATATCTTCAAAAACCTTCCACTGCCTGAGTGAAGCATTCAGATTCCCACTGGGGGAGTGGGCCTCTGGAAGCTTTATGTGAAGGATGGCATCTCCCATCTCTTTCAGCATCCTCAGCTGTTAAGCCTCAGGGATCTCAAGTCCATTCAAGCACCCGAGTGTCCCTTCAGTGACAGAGTATTATTAACCTAGTACATTGCTAAGATGAGGCACCTTGGATGGTATGAATCCAGGTCCATTTGCTAGAGGAGGACTCTATGTCTTTTTCCTCTACATCATTTGGCATGTGGCCTTGCATTGCATCTGAAAAAATGTTTTGCTTCACCAAAAACTGCATTTTTTTAACATTATTCTCTTCACTCTATCTATTATAGAGGCTAGCCAGGCTGACTAAAAATTTTATTTTGCCTTTTCTGCACTGGAACTGCAGCTTTCTTCACTAGTCTGGCTTATTATACCTTCATCTGGAGTATATATAGATTTCCAAGTACAGAAAGATAATTATTCTGATATGAAAACCTCCTATTCAATAGGACAATAGCAAGAATTTCACCTCTGCTTTCAGTACCTCAGAAGACTGACTGGAAGAAAAATAAAACCACAGCTCTGTAATGTTGTCTGGTATTTTTTCCATGTAACAAGTGATGGTCTTGTTAGACCATCTCACCATGATCCCTGAACATCAGGTCATAGACAAGTAATTCTAGCTGCTGGGGACCCGGGGAGGCAGCTCTAGTCCAACCTGCTCAGTGCAGAGCCACGTCATATCTACCTTTTAATTTTGTTAATGATTAGTGGTCTGCAGACACTGAGTGAGGCATAACTGTTATTAAATTTAGGTGTGCTTTATTGCATCTTTTATTGTGCTGTCTCTAGGATATCCCAAAATTACACATACCAGAACATATTGCCGTGAATGTACCCATTCTGCTTCTGCTTACCACTTTTTACCAGAGGCTTCTTAAATGTGCTTCTGTCCTCAGGCAAAGAGATGTTGATTCAAACAAGGAGCATTTGATTTAGTTTTTATTAACCTTGAAATTTAAAAAGAAATTGTATTAAGCCACTAAAATGAGAGCTAGACTTTTTTTAATAATAAAATTTTCACCTAGCATTTTTAGTATTTAATGAAGTTCTCTATATTAAATGTGATGGGTACAGGCAGCATTTGACCCTATCTAGAATAGTTCCACTGAGCCCGATGACAGAATGCTGATTTCATCACAGAACAGCAGAGATCTTAAAGATCATTGAGTTCCAACTCCTCCGCCATGGGCAGGGACACCTCCTACTAGACCAGATTGCTCAAAGCCCCATCCAGCCTGACCTTAAACACTTCCAGGGATGTGGCATCACAGATTCTCTGGACACCCTGTTCTAGTGCCTCACCACCCTCACAGCAACTAATTTCTTCCTAATTTCTATCAAAAAGTGTCTGGCTGAGTGAATATTAAAAATATCAAGTTAATAGCTATTTAGATGTATTTCATCTTGCAGAGGGGAACTCAGGTTTTCACCGGCCAGAAATTCACCCTGAAATTCACCTCCACATTAATTTTTTTAAGTGTCTTTTGATTATGGAGAAGTCAAATAGAAAAACTTAGTGTTGAAAAATAGTGTGCTAGAAGAGGATATAGTGACATACAGACACATGATCAGCTGCTTTTTGTTAATATGTATGCAGACCTGCCATTGCTCATGAAATTTTTAACAATTAAGGCCAACCATCTGAAAGTCTGACAGCATTTAACAAAGAGCTCAACTGATTTCATAGGTTTTCCAGACAATTTACAAAGCCATGCTCTTTTGTAATTCCAGATAGAGTCTGTGCCATAATTTTCTGCTTTACCAAGTTCCATGTGGATATTTTTCGCAGAGTTGTACTTTTGAGCATGAAAGACAGATAACCGTATGGGAGTATGATAAAAATCAGCTAAACCATGGATTGAGGAAGATGAGTAAAGAGCTAAGTGACATCAAGCAGCATAAGGGAAGTATTTGAAATGAGGAAGGTGGTTTCTCTCAGTGTGCTAGTGAGCTGTCAGGAGTCTGAAAAACAAGAAGAACCTCAAAGAGTGGTTAGTGCGTGCTTGGGAATCAGAGATGGTGGCCAAATGTTGTGTGTTACGGAAGCAGAGTGCGTGAGCTCTGCTGAAATGTAACATGTGCATGAGTGATAGTACTTATGGCTTCTCTGTGAGCTAAGAGGGCTCAATAAATCCTGTGCCATTTCAGTGGACAGTTTGCTTCTCATAGCATTGCTCATGTATAGGGTCCTGTGGCTGGCTACTGGCTCTTAGCATGGGATATACCAGGTTTGGCTTGGTTTGGCTCAGCAGCCATCCAAGTCATAGAGGTCACTCAGAACCACCCAGAGGAAGATAAAGTCATACTACCAAGAGTTATTTCATATGTTTACAGATTTGTTTCTTAACAAGAATATGTTAAGAAAATGTGCAACTAAAATTTGCCAAACTGCTAAAGCTATCTTGCAGTCTTTTCAAAAGTAAGCAGTGAATTGGCTTTATTTTCAGGTGAACAGGAGTCATAACGAGGAAATTGATCTTGAAAATTGTGACAGTTATATGTATAGTTAATTGTGGAGTTTACTTTTGGCTGGCAAGTTGCAAACTGACTTGTCTGCTGCTTTATATTTCTTGAGCTTTGCTTTGTTTTAAGGATTAAAACAAAACAAAACAAAAAACAGCTGGCTTCCCGGATGTGTTTGCTGCAAGAAACCAGACACAAGTAGTTTCAAGAAACAAGTGTGTTTCCTCCATAGCAATTGTGCTAAAAACAAACTGTTCTCTTTGTCAGTGTGGCTTCAGACACTTGCCACTATTATGCTGCTGGTATCTGGAGTCTCAAAAAGCGTTTGTCTAGCTCAGTACAGTAAATAACCACAGGTTTTGGGGACTTGTAGAATCATCTCATTAGGGATATTTAAGAGATGACAAAGTCTTGTTATCAATCTCATGTCATGATCTGAGTGTGCAGCAACAAATTATCCTTCCTCAAGTAACTCAGCTACCAAAGGCTACAGATGGGTTTGTCTTCAGAAAAAAACTCAGCTTTTACAAGCCTATGGGCTAACAGCCATGGCCATGCAGCTCTTCCACATGAAGTATGCTGATGGCATCTACTAGATGTTGTGCAGCTGACAGGAAAAAGATGCAATAGTTCATTAGTTTTTTCATTCCCTTTAATTCAGACATTTTCAAAAGGAATGGCACTGAAAGCTTTGTAGTACTGAAGGTGCATAATAATTGCATCAAAATTGCCCATCTGTGCTAAGGCAAGATAATTGCCTAGGCGTGTTCACATTTGCAGAAGAGATTTTGAATAATAAATGTTTATAAAGCCCTTCTGTCATCATGTTATTCAATCCTCACCCATGAGCCAAACTTTCAGTTCATTTATACTCTTTTCAAACCAAAAATATCTCATGTTGGCACAGCTCTGGTGAAGATGAGAATCTGGACTAGTGTAAGTTACCTGAAACTGTCTTCCAGTTCCCCAGCAGCATTTAGTAACCAAATGGAAAGAGAATAATCAGCAAACCCCTGGTGATTCCTTACTAGTGTTATTTTCTGTATCTTTAATAATTAATTTGACTAATTACTAAAATTTAGGAGTGCCAGTGCTGATTTTCAGTGATGCTGAATGTCACTCCTTGCTGAGCAGCAAAGCTTGCTGAAGGGTCAGAGCCAAAAAAAGGCTGACACGTGCCCCATCCTGCAAACACCCCTAAGCATCTATGGGTGGCTTCCATTAGACATTTCCTCCTCCTCAGGAGTCTCTCTTCTGTGCCAGAGGTAAGGTGTAAGCAGATCCATCCCCACAAGCACAGACAGGCTGAAGATACAGTGGCACTGGCAGCATCAGGTGAGATGCAAGCCATCTTAATTTGGCTTCTCATGGCTGATCTAACCTACTCCAGCAGATAAGCTCCTTAGCACACACTCAACTCACCCAAGCCTTTGAACACAGTCCCTCTTTGCTCAAGCTGAAAGACTTGTCCTGGTTTATTTAAGTGCATGCTTACCTGGTCAATCCCTCCTCCACAGGGACTCGGTTTATAGCTGCCTCTGTGTTCTGATGCTCTCCCCTTTCCTGGCAATTAAACATGTAAATAGCACTGACTAGACAAGATTTGTTAATGCAGCTTTGTTTCTTCTTCAAGAATGAATTAATTGATTTTTCCATTAGGCTTGGTACAAATCATGCTGGTGTCCCCATAGTCCTCAGTGTGCCTGAGTGATTCCCGATAGCTGTCTTACAGTCTTCACAACACATCTTGTGCCTCTCCCCTGCTCACACTGAGTTGTTCATTCCAGACCACCACTACACAACAAACAAAAGCAGGTAATTTGCAGTGAGATGGAAAATGTGTCCAGCTCAATGCCAGGTTCACCTGCTTTCTTCCACTATATGCCATTGGTATTTCTGCTTGAACAGGAACTGTCATTCCTGCTGTGGGATGCCTTCAACAAAATAGCCACCTGCCTCCCCCATGACCAGCTAGCTGTGCAGCTCTTAGCTCATCCTTGGTGTTGTAGTGAGATTTTAGCAAGTTGTACCTCCTGGGTAACTCTAACATGGCCATGGCAAAGCTGACCAGCTCTCCAGCACTGAGAAGGCAGCCAGCAACCCTGGGAGATGACTTAGCTGGTGTCCCCTGCTGCTTGGAGCCCTGTGCCTCTCAGAGTGCTTTGCCCACCTGCCATAGTGAGGTGCTTTGGATCCCTTCCCTGCAGTAGCAGGGGCTTGCCAGAGGAGCAGCACCCTTGCACAGAGAGTAGGTACCAAAACAGGCATTGCCTCCGCCAGGCTTCTGAACAGATAGCTGAAACCACATTGCTACTTTTGTCACTCTTCCTGGGAAACAATCTGTAAAGAAGGTCAGACTAAAATTAGTAACAATATGAACTACTGTTCAGTACATTTTTCTGTCTCTCAAGGGCTTAATCTTATTGAGTAACCTCCCTTTCTCTCAGTTTCATCACAGTGCATTAAGTTTTGAGAAAGGGCTGAGTTCAAACACTGAAGCTCTTTATTCTAGTTGTGTAGGTGCAGTATTGATAGAGCCAAATTTAGCAGATTCCCTAGTGCACATTTACAGTAAAATGAGCCAGATTTTGTGTTAGGTACCTTGGGGGGAGAGGGGGAAGGGAATGACAGATAAGGATATCACAGGGCACTGTGATATCTGAATGACTCTGTTGCCGAGATTTAGTGAAGCGTCAGGATATTTTGGGTAGCATTTTTGAGGTTCTGCTGCTGGATTTTCCGTTCTTGATGAAGGCTGTGGTGGAACTGTAAAGATTCAGTTGGAAGGAATGGTGAACCAGTAGTAAAAGCTGTTGGAAATACCTCCTTGTGTTGTTGTACATATGTGTGTGTGTGTATACATGTGTATGTAGGCACCATTTGATATCGGCTACATGCTGAGTCCCTTTATCCTGCAAGAAAAGGGTTTTCCCAGGGAGCTAACAGGCTGATTTACTTTTGACAGTCCTCATAGAACATCCTGCAGATCAGGACCTCTCCTGTAAACTGCAATCTGTTGAAAGGAAAGTGAAGCCACAGATTTTGTGCTTTCTAGCTCTAGGATCAATGTAGGGTCATGCTCTCAAACAGGGTGGAAAAATTCCCTTGTGCAACAAGTCTCTTGCCCTGGAGATCTGGATAGAGAAAAGCACAGTCTCCAGGATCAGGCCCGAGTTTGTTTGCTGAGGGAGGTGGCACCTACCTTCCTGCAGAGGAAGAAGGCTGCTCATTCTCAAGCATTTGCCTGCAAAGCACTGCCTGGTGCTGCACCCAAAGCCCCTTCCTCCCTGCCTGCAGACAGAGATGAAGCTCCAGGAAGAGAACCCCCAGCACTCACCTGCCTACAAGCCTTCCAAAAGAGAAAACACTCCTTCAGAAAAGTTTTTTGACTCTCTCCTGTCTCCTGGACTGAAATCCCACCATGGCTGATGCCCCGTGTGAGAGACACTGTACTTAACTTTCTTACATCTATTTTAAGATCCAAATTGATCACACATAATTACTTTTGAAGTCTATAGGTAGTGACAGTCTTCAGCCCACTGGAAAAGTCAGTGCATTAGTACCTGAATATGAATTGATGTTTTTAATTTGGTATGATCCTCCTAGGATTTAAGTGTGAAGGTGGCATAATCAAGTAATTTCTTGCAGTTTGCTCATTTGTGCTGTCTGTGGATTATTTGTCTAATTCTTTTTGTATTATCTTGATGAGAAATTTAATCAATCTCACCAACACCAAATCATTTGTGTCTGTTCATTTAGTTTTTAGGATGATTTATGAATACATTAAGTGTGATTGCAAGCCATTTCCTATCACATGTAAATATCAATTGTCAAAGATCTTCAGGGATGCTCTAAGTTGCAATATCAGCCTCACATAAAACGCAATTACCCCATTCTGGCAGTGAACATGAGTAAAATTGGATATGTGGAGTTACTAAAATAATAGTTTATTTGTTATGTCACAAATTACAGTTAGTGAAAACTCCCTTCTAAGAATGGGACCACATACCCTAAACTTGGTATGTTCATCCTTGTTACATATGCTATTGATAATGAAAAGGCTAAATATATTTTTACTGAACAACCATAGCAGTAAATAAAATTCATATCAAAGAGCAAGCATTATTAGATAGATTAATCTTTTGCTATGTATTTTGAAGATATTATTCTATGTTTTCTTTTTAGACAGTTAACATTGTTTGCTTCCATCTCCTATATAATCTTGAAGCTGCCTGCTCATCCTCTCTCACATGCTGGGATTATTTTAGTTTATGGCTCAGCCCACCTACCAACTATTTCAGCTCCTGAGTTGCAGTGAGCTAATTAATGCATCCGTCATCTTACATGTTCTTCAGATGCTGTGAGCAATAAGGAGACAGCCTTAATCTTTGATGCATGACTTTTTCTCCCAGGCTCAGGGCTCTATGGCTTAACTCAAGCCATACACATTTTCGTTGCTGAACAGTTCATTCAGGTATTTTTGTTCTCTATTGACTTCTAATTCCCTTCCTCTCCTAGAGACATGCTACATTAAATCTCCATTATCTAAGCCCATGTCTGCTTTTTGTAGGACACACAGTCATGCAAGTATCACTATTGCTTAATATTTGTATGAAATTAACATCCAGGAAATCCTGATCTGGACCAGCTTGTGCTAGGTGCTTTTTCAGCAGGGAAAAAAAAACACAGTACCTGTGCCACAGAGCTTGCCATCAAGGTTGAAGCACATATCTGCTAAAATCTGCCATTTTTCATTTAACTGGTGTGAGCTGACTTCTTCGGCTGCTGCTCACCAACCTGTGGAGGGGTCTCATAAGGAGCATAAGTCTCATAAGGAGCAGCTGAGGAAGCTGGGGTCATTTAGCCTGGAGAAAAGGAGGTTTAGGGGGGACCTTAACACTCTCTACAAGTACCTGAAAAGTTGTAGTGAGGTGATGTCAATCTCTTCTCCCAGCCAACAGAAGGACATGAAATGGCAGAAGGAAATGTGACAGAAGGAAATGAAATGGCCTTAAGTTATGCCAGAGGAGGTTTAGATCAGGTAGTAGGAACAATTTCTTCATGGAAAGGGTTGTCAAACATTGGAACAGGCTGCCCAGAGAAGTGGTGGAGTCACCATTCCTGGAAATATCCAAAAACTATGTGACTGGGGCACTTGAGGATGTGGTTTATTTGTGAAAATGACAATGGTGCTAAATTGATAGTTGGACTTGGTAATCTTAGAGGCCTTTTTTGACCTTAGTGATTCTGTGATTCTTTGACTCTAAGGCTGGACAGAAGAATGGGGACATCGGGGAGATACTTTTCTCATCTCTTCATGGACCTCACAATGAACCTAAGTAACACAACATGTGATGCAATAGCCCAACCTGGCAGGTGAACAGGAAGGGAAACAATTCCAAACATCCTTGTAGATGCAAATAACCCCAGGATTTTCAAAAGGTCCAGTTCCTCTTCTGCCTGAGATCTGCTTTCTGCCAACATAATGCCTCGATCTCCCCCAGTTCATGTCAGAATGTGACATAAGGTGTCCAGATCTTACAAATGACAGTGATAGAGGAAGTCCTATGTGAGAAGCAGGCAAATTATGAGTCTCACTGCAAAGCTCTCCGAGAAAGCTTGCAACACTGAGATCAGCCAGGCTGGACTGGCTTAACCAAAAGCAATTTAGGAAATAAAAGGTTGAAAGAAATCTCAGAGTCTTAGAAAGATGTAAGCATGTTTTTCCAGATAAAGCCAACAAGTTATTTGGTTAAATTAATCTACATCTGAACTTAAACTGAGGTAAGTACTTACAGATATGTAGGCTGTGATAAATCCCCAGCAGTACTTCTGTTAAATTTTTCAACACCCCCTGCTATGCATGTGTAAGGATTCACAGGCACACTGAAACAGGCTGGCTAACTGTGCTTGTCTCCTCTGCCTTTAACCACTCTCAGAGCAGCACTGTGCCTCCTCCTCTCATGCTTTCTGCTATAAACCCAAGCATTTTTATTTCCCAGGCAATCCACTGTACATGGCTGCAATTGCACTAACCATAACTACAACCAAAGGGTATCTGATCCAAATTATGTAGCACATTCTGATGTTGGCCTCTGGAGCCACAGATCTGGGAGAGGGCCAGAAAAGCCATTTTATAATTACAGTCTGTCAGAGACCTTAAAAATTTGTTATTAAAATGAAGACAGAGCAGGCACACCCACAGGGCAGGCATTAATCATGGCTAGATAAGGTCCAATTCTCTCCGAGGTGGCAAGCTGCAAGGTTGCAGCAGTAGCTGGCTCCTGCTGCAAGGACACCCTGTGCTTCCTTCCCTCATAGTGCTTTTACCCTGTAATAGCAGGGAGCAGATTTTTCACTGCTCTCTGTGCAGCTGCTCTGGAAATAGTGTGATGCTGGAAGCAAGGATCACAAGGTCATTTTCCAAAATGAAGGAAGGAATAAGCATGTCACAGGAGTAGAAGGTAGAAGACAAATGAGCCCGGTAATTTTATATCTGGCAAATACTTGGCTCTTCTCACTGCAGCTCAGCTCTCACAACCAACAAGCAGGAAGGAGGCCCCTTGCATAGCCCTTCCAGTCTCACTCAGAAAATCAAAGTCCTGTTCTCCCTCTATAAAACCAAGAAGATGCCATAAACTACAGCTGTGTGTCACAAAGCTATATCATTTTAGCCAAAAGTGAGTGCTATAAGAATGGATGTGCTGCATGCTTCACTGATGTAGATTAGAAGGAGCTTTACTCCTCTAGTTATAAATAGTCAAAGAACAGAAATTACTTTTGTGACTTTAAATCAGTTTGTAGTACATGAGGGTCTTCCCTAATATTCTTACATTTTATTTTAGAAATCTTCTGTCATAAAAGGATGTTCATGGTATCTGAGCATCCAAATCTAAGAAAACTCTTTAATCTGAGCACCTAAATCTAAGATTTAGATTTAGATGGTATCTGAGCAATCTAATTCTAAGAAAACTCTTTAACAGGCTCTATTCCAGACATTTTATTAAAGCCATTACCAGATGCACATCAAAATGTAATAGCATAGAAGCAGATAACAGCCAGAACATTTCCAGCATGAAATGCATGATCTATTCCGATTAAGGGAAATCCGTGTTAGAAGTTGTCATTTCCATTTGACACTTTCAAATGTCACAGTCATATTTCTGAAACAAATCCAGATACCATGGTTCTGAGTCACCTCAAGTTTACTGCCATCAGTCACTCTCTGCCACTTGAAAGTAAGGGCTGTCTTTGCAAGTTTTCCAGGACCTCTTGCTAGACAGTGTAACTTCATCCTGAATAATCTGTATTCTTCCTCTATCTGCTCTGGTAATTCCCAACAGGTAATGATACTGTTTTCTCTCCAGAGATGTAGTCTTAGTGAATCCCAATCACCCTGCACCATCACAACATGCAGTCTTGTCACAGGAAGAAATCCCAAATTTATCAGACCAAGCATCCTCCTAGAGGGTGGCAAAGTCCTAGCTGATCTGTGCAGATAATCAGGAGCTTACAACAATGATTCATAAAGGCAATAGAGAAGTACTTGGGCATTGTACTTACATGTGTGGTTCAGACTGCTTTAGCTAATGAAACTTTAATTAATTTTCACTGCTCCTGAACTGCTGGGAGCTACACTTGTGTTACAGGCTGAGTGAAGGTACATGGTTAATGCATCCAAGGTGGGTTAAGCAGGAGAGCAGGAAAAGAAAGACAAGAAAGTGGCAGGTTGTCCTGGGGGACAGGTTTCTTCATGTGTGCCATGTCCCTGGTGCCTCTGCCATCAGCAGCTGGACACAGGCTGGTAATTCTTGTGGGATCGAGGTCCATCTCTTCAGAGGCATCTCTGAGTGAATGCCTCACTGACACAGATTGGGCAGAGAAGGAAGGGACAGTTGATACTGTATTAGTCTTTCAGTAATTTTGTTCCCAAAAAGACAAGTATGGCATTTGGACCAGCAGATGGGTTTTCCAGTTTATTACCTCAGGAATTCTGCATCATGTGCCAAAAAGTTCCTATGTTATTACCATTATAAAAAAGGACTCATTTCTGGTTTTCAGCCTTTCACAAAGTAAATGGGTATGTTCAGCAATGACAGGGTTGAAATCCTCATTTGTGGGTTCACAGCCAAGATCAGGATGGTGCTAGCGATTATGTGCTAGCAAGGCACCAGCTCACTTCTCCTCAGGGCAGTTTGCAAAGTGCTTCTCTGAACAGAACTGTTTTCTTTGCACTGAGGTTCACACAAAGCAGAGCCAAAAGAAACTATTTAGTAGGCAATAAAAATATAAAATAAAAAGAGCAAGTACATAAAAAATGTCACTAGGAAGGAGAGCAGTGTGTGCTGTAACAGCCTTATCCAAACCACACTGACATTCCCCCCACACATGCAGGGCAATGACAAGATGCAACTGCTTTTTATTTTCCCACTTCTGTGGCATCAGATTCTGGTCAAAGACTTCGGGTGCTTCACCACCTCTTATCATGTAAGAGGAAAACCTTAAAAATATAAATTATTTCATATAAATAATAGAACATTTTAAAACACAGATGAGCACTCTGAAGCATTGTATCTGTGGAAGGCTTCAGACTCTAAACAAATTTCTGCCTGGCCTCTGAAGAACAGCTGTGTATTCCATCCAAACACATAAATAATAATGGTTAGCATCCTGTTCACAGGGACTCTCCTGGTTTCCAGCAATTTTTAGTCACAAGCACTATTTAACTCCACCATCTCAAATTCAAGTCTTCTTTTTAAATATGGAAAATCTGAAACTACCTTATGTATCCCCCATCATGGTTCTCATTTCCAGGGATTTCAAATAGATCTCATTTTCTTATAACCTCTAAGCAGTGTAATCACCTCAGTGCCATAATCCTTTTGCTTACTTTTAGAATTAATTAATTTCTATCTAATCTTTCTCTTTTATTATATTTCTTCTCTGTTCTTTTTAATATTACACTTGCTTTACTCCATTCTGAATGAAGCAATTGAAGGCTAGTTAGGCATTTATGTTACTACTTTTGGTCTAAGGAGGATGTCAGCTGAAAAGTCCAGAGTGGGACATTGACAGCAGCTGGAAGAAAAGTCAGCACCGAAGGTGACTGCTCTAATAGCTAACAGTGGAGGCACAAGGGTGACCCACACATGTGCCACTCCACACTTCCAGTAGGAATCAGGGAGGTAAATAAAGCTGCACTATTCAGGTATTCAAATGAGCTTGAGATATAATAGCCGTGGCAGGTGACATCTGCTTTAGCGACCTGATCCGATCAGGGCAACAACACGGTAACAGGGGCATTGCAGCTCTTTGGATCTGAGGTATGTGTTTGCTGTTTCTCCTTGTTCTAGACCCAGGCTCACACCAGCATCATCAGGCAAGGCTCTGATGGAGTTTGTCATTCCTGACACTGCTGGAGGACATCTGCATCTGTCACTGTCTGTGGAGTGCTTTGTAGCTCTCCTGTGTCAGTGGCCACATGCGGAGAAGATGCAGATGGGCATGTGGCTGCCAATGGCAGACCTCAGGAGATACCTTTTCTACCCTGTGCTTTCTCAGCCCACAGGTAGCCCTTTCTCCCATGCAAACGACACATCCCTCAAGGAGAGAACTGGTTGTAGTTTCTTTGGAATTTGAGGCTGCTGGCTTGAACAGAGGAGGAAAGGCAAGGGTTACCTACTTCAAAATTCTGAAATGTCAAGGGCTTCTCACCTGGGGTGTCTGGGGAGTTTCAAGGAGCTGATGGAAGGAGCTGGAAATTTTCTGAGCTGCAAAAGTAGGCACAAATCGTGTTCCTAGAACTGTTCTGCAGTAGCTCAGCTTCCTCTCTGGAGGGAGGATCTATCACAAAACTGAGTATCCTGATCACTTTGGAGTGTATAAAGGGGAAAAGTTAACAGCCTGCAGATTTATTGTTCATGAAACCGATTCAGCTTCTGAACCATGTAAGAATAAGTGGTCCATCAATACAAAAGCGTAAAAATAGCTTGAGAGAATTATGAAGATGCTGACCCCTCAGAATGCAAGAAGATTGAAATACAACCATGTCTTATTTATCCTATAGACCCGCCTCTCATGCCAGAAAGAAAATGAAGTTGATTTTCTGTACACTTCTGTCTTGAGAAGCGTCTTCAGAGAAGATTTTGCTTTTATATAGGATCCTCATATAATATGGCATGCAATTTTACAGATTCCTTTATAATTCTGAAAAACAGGCAGAAGAACATTCCTTAGAGACAAGGCTTCTGAACTGGCATGTGCATGATCAGGTTTATTATTTCTTTTTAATATTTCTTCCACAGGTCTTATTTATGAAGATAACTATAAAATATATTGTAAGGCTATGGAGGGTAAAATTCCCCTCCCTCTCTTCAAGAAAGTACCTTCTTGGCTATGTAGCTTGGGTCAGCAGTGCCTTTTATGCAGCCATAGAAGAGTTGTTAAAGGATAATATTATTATTATTAGGGTTATTATTAGACTTTGCTTTCTAGGATGCATTGGGAAATTTTAAAAGAAATCTTATTCTAAATGGATGAGAGGCAAATTCCAAGAGCATACAGATGTGAGAAGTGAAAATAAAACCACCTTTCAAGTACAATACAATCTGGGCTAGTTTTTGTTACAATTTTCTGCTGATTTTGTTAACTTCCATTATTTTCCACTATAGATTTAATTGATATTCATTAGGAATTCAAAAAATAAATTTCACTTAAATTGTTCAAATAAAAATGTTCAAAACTTATTTTAGAATTTTTGTAAGCTTTTTTGATAATCTGTACTCTTCTTCAGAAGCTTCTGATTCAGTGAATGGGCATTTTATTTCACTGAAAATTTAATGAAAATAAACATGTACAACTTTTCAACCCACATTTGTAAAACAATATTGTAGAGGAGATGTTACACAAGTTCCTGAAGCTCTTCACTGGATTTACTGCTGCCTAATCCTTCATGAGTACATTCTCTTGGCATTTCAGCTACTGTGGCTCCATTTCTGTGCCATCCAGTCCTTTAAAAATACAGTAGGTGTCCGTATTTTTTAATTTGCATGTTTACTGTTCAAGCAACAAAGTGCTTATATGGGGAATGGAAATTTTCATGTTTCCCTTGGACAGCAGGAAATTGATTTCAAGCCATTCTCAGTTATTGTGTGCTACTTGAAAGACATTAATGTTCCAGTAGCAAAGATGAAAGCCATTCAATTTCTGTTACATAATGCTCTGGTTTTGCCACTTATACTAAGGTGTTACACAAATTTAATGCAACTAGCAACATCAATGTTTTTGAAGAATTAGCCTATTGGGAAAAAGGTTAAAACAAGTAAAGCTGTTTAAAAATCCCAATCTCAGAAGCAATAGACATCATATTTTCTAAAACACCTCCCTTTTTGCTCTAAACTCATTAGCTGTACCCATTCACCTCATGTGACTGCTGAATTTCTCAAACTTTTCAAAGATTGCTGTACTCTAAAAGGTGCTGTTCAATCAGGCTCTGGGATGACGGTAGATACCATCACAGAGTCTTGAGACCTCCTCACTCCACTTCCATGGTCCCCTCCTTGCTCTGCTGCTGTGTGCAAGATTGGGATGATTTTGCTGAAGAACAGAAAGTAAGGGAGTACAGGGCAGAGAGTGCTCTGGTTTTGTGTTAAATGGACATCAGCAGTGCAACTAAAAAGGCAAACAAACTTCAAACAGAAAAGATTCACCTGTTCTTGAGGGGAGGTACTCTAAAAATGACCACAAATACAAGTATTTAGAAAAGATTATTTCCTTTCTATATCCCGTTTACTTAATGCATCTAGGGGCAATTTGTGCGTTGTGTCAGCTTCTCTGTTATGTCAGCAAACTCTCAGCTTTCTTCTTAGTATAATTTTCCTTCTTTTCATAGACTAGCTGCCAAGTTAATGGTGTGTCTTTTGGTATCTCCTGACTCACATACCTTCCTGTATTCCCAGCATCCCATCGTGGTGCTGAACAATTAGGCTATGAAGTTGATTAGTTTATGTCCTTGGCCCGAGGCTGGCAGTGCCAGCAGCAAGGGCTAATAGGGCTTTGCCCAGCTGGATCCAAACCTCCACACAAAGTCTCTGACAATCCACTGGCATAAAGGTGCAAATTAGATATGTCTGTGAGGGTAAATATATGTGTTTCAGTAACAGCTGTCTCAGGTTGTTTGCATAGCCCATTTTATCACTGAGATATTTCTCTCCTCTTTGTTTTGCCTCTTGTCTTATTCCTTCTCCCAAGACACAGCAGCACTGTTCCCACTCCTATCAGCATGATAATTCCATATCAGCAGAGCAAAGAAGCCAAGACAGCAACTACTAGAAAAGCATTTTATTCTTGCATACTTTTTTGATCTGCCTATGCCAACCACTACAAAAATCTAATTTGCAGACGGCCAGCTGGCCAGTTTTATCACTGAGATATTTCTCTCCTCTTTGTTTTGCCTCTTGTCTTATTCCTTCTCCCAAGACACAGCAGCACTGTTCCCACTCCTATCAGCATGATAATTCCATATCAGCAGAGCAAAGAAGCCAAGACAGCAACTACTAGAAAAGCATTTTATTCTTGCATACTTTTTTGATCTGCCTATGCCAACCACTACAAAAATCTAATTTGCAGACGGCCAGCTGGCCAGTTTCTCCTAAAAGTTTCATTCTGACTATTCTAAAAAGTACTAAGTGGTTCAGGTCACAGCTGAAGAGGACAAGCTGGATATAAATCACATCAGGCCACGCTTAAGATATCCACAAGCGATTGCTGCACAGTTTCAGAGTCTGCAGGCCTTTCACACCCAGAACATCCACTGACGTCAATGGAAATTTTGGATGATGATGGAGAGCAGTGATGATGTTGACTCCAGCAGTCAAAGCCTTGAGACTCTAATGTTTAGGTTTTCTCTGCCTCAGTTTGTATATGCTGCCCCTCGCCACACGCCGAGTGCTGCACAAATGCCTGACTGCATTTACCTCGGCACAGCCCTGGGAAATAGCAGCGGGACTGTACCCTCATACCCCAGTGCCGGGGCGGGACAGGCTGGCTGGGGACTTGTCCAAGCTCTTGCCGAAATTTTGTGATAAACCATCTCTATGGACCTTGAATTCAGCCTACTGATGCCCTTTCCAAGTGCTTTCCATGGAAGGCTTTCCATGCTTTTCATCTTTTCAGTAAATGAAGTACTGAAGCATTGCATAAAGTGCCCCTCCAGACTGCGGGGATCTGCAGGGAATTGCCTAATCCACTTGGGTTATGTTAAAAATAATGTGAGTTTGTGATTCAGGTTTTCTTTCAAAAAACAGTTTGATTAACTAACCTTTTAAAGCTCAACATTAGCAAACTCATTCATACTGGGCCGTGCAGGACACAGTTTAGTTGTGACTTTGGTGCCAGCACATCTCCCCAGCCACCCAAAATACAGCCCCTGCTCCTGAGTGCAACTCCCACCTGCAGTGGGAAAGAAAACAAAGGCTCTGAAGGAAATCTTCTCACAGCCAGGGTGCCCTTCCCCAGAGCTGGGTGTGCTCCCCCAGCTGGGCCCAGGGGGCTGAGGAGGCTGGCGATGCTGAGAGCTGTGGTGCTGTGCTGCTCCTGTCCTGCAGAAGCTGCACCTGCAGGGGTGAGAGCCTTCCCTTCAGGCAGGCAGAGCCCCAGGGGTTTTTCTAGTTGCAGCTGCAGAGGATAAAGTGAGGAGCAAGTGCCTTTAGGGGAATGGTCCCTCTGGAGACCCAGCAGCCCCAGGCCACTTCCGTGTGACTGGTGCAGTGGGAGATCCTCAGGAAGGTCTAAATTCGTCAGCACTAAGTTGCTGCAAGCAGACAGCATCCTGTTTTGGAGGATGGCAGCAGTCATTAGGTGCACGGTACAAACAGGAGCATTCCTGGGGCTCAGGAATTAAGAACATCTGCTCACCAGCCAATCTCCTGGGATGAAAATATCTGCAAGTGCCTGCAACACCTGGCTGTGCCAGCATGCTCCTGAATTGGGCATTCCTTGTCCTTGTTGCTCCTTGATGAAGAGGTGAAAGAGGAGAGAGAGGTGCAGAGTTTAACTAGCAATGGTTATCTTTAAATTTTATGGCCAGCCATAGTCACTGCACAAATAGGATTTAAAGAACCAATGTGACATTTGCTTTGGGCAAGACGGCTGTTTTAAGAGAATTACAGAGCCCTTTTCTGAATTCCCTATTTCATTCTTGGGCATTTTTGAACTCTTGAGTAAATACTGTCTGATGATGTGGTGCTGCTCATTTTCTCAGCTTGCTCTGTAGCTCCCTGAGGACTGTCATTAGCTTCCATACAGATCATTAACTGCTCCTCACACCCTGCCGTGGCTGCCTGTGCCTGCCTGGACGTGGTGCTGTTAGAGCTGACAGTCCTTTGCCTATATTCCATTTGGGAATGGTGGTGGGTCCTGGCATACTCTTCATCACATCCCACTGTGCACATGGGTCGGTTCCCTCCAGTTCATCTTCCAGCCCCATCTCAAACACCATCAGGACCTGTCCCTCTGCTTGCACTGTGGGCATGCCAGTAACCCGCCGAAACCTTTAAGGCTTTCATTCCCCTCCTGCCCCTTTCAGCTCCAGGCACTGCTGCTGTGGAGGGCAATGTGCAGTGTGAGTACCTCCTGGCCTCTGCTCTGGTGGGCTCTAACAAAGATTTGAGGCCAATTCTGAGTGCTTCAATAGATGAAGTCAAGGGTTATGTTTCTCATGGGATCAGAAAAAAGGTGCTTCACAAAGCAATCGAGTATAACTAAAAAGCTCATTTCTGTGTTCAAGTGTGATGCCTGCCTGGTCTGTGGGTGTTTGGAGCTTGCACATAGCAACAGTCTTACATTTTATTTGTATAATGCCAGTTGTCTAAAAGAGCATAAAATACTTCAGGCTCTGGGTACCTCTGGGGTTTAAAGGCAGAAAATGTTGGATAATTCATGATAATTTTAGCTGCCTGACTGCTGAAGGTATCATGTCACATTAGAAACTTCTTATCAGGAATACTTGCTGCATTTTTTGAAATGTGGTTCAGTCTTGTTCTTTTAAAGCCTTTTTATTTAAATGTTAGTTTAAACAGTCTCATTAAGGTTTCTGAGTCTGTTCTAAGACTTGTCTTGAAAATGTGTATTCAGGTGGTTTGTAAGATTTGTATTATTTGCTTCTTTTGGAGCCATTCTGGTCTACTATGTAAATCCATAGCTAAGCATTTCCTGGGACCATTTATTGTGCAAATGTCTCGTATGGCATGTGTGCAGTGCTGAGCAAAACCAATTGCTCCTGTCTCTCTAGTTCAGAGAAGGTCAGTCTGTGAATTTTTTATTTCATTTATTTTTTTATTTTGGAGAAAACAATTTTCTCATTCCATTGCCTATCAGAATTTATTTTCTGCAAATGAGCTGGAAACTCCCAGAACAGATAAAAGTTTAAAGGCAGAACACCAGCCTCAAACTAAGTGTAGAAACAAGTAATCAAGTCAGTCGCAGGCGCAGACATTTAAAAGTGGCAGCTGGATGCTTGATTGGTTTCTGTGGTAATTTCTCTCATTTAATAAAGTGCTTACAGAAAAATATGCGTGTGACAATGGGCGTTAAAAAGCCAGTAGAGTATTTTAGATAAGCCACCCTTTGTATCCGTCTCCAGAAACCAGACACTGGGGCTGAAGTTACCTCCGGGACTGCATGCTGCCACTCCCCTTGGGAAGGGTATGACAAGACTGAAGGGCCAGGGCTGGCAGCCCTAGCTCGGTTGGCAGCCCCAGCACAGACAGACTGGATAAGCACAGACATCTCTGAGGAGCGACAGGTCCGTGGCCGTGGGCTGCAGCGTTCCTCGGTGGGCACTGCAGGCAGCACGGCAGGCAAGGCACACCAGCACAGGTCCCAGACCTCTGCCACGTGGAAGCTGAGGAGAAAACTGTGCTCTCCCAGCACCTGGAAACAGTTTTCCTGAGGAAAGTTAGAGGCAGGGGTACACAGGTTTTGTTGCGGGAGGCGCAGAGCAGTGGGGCAATAAAAGCCATGGCAGGAGTCCCGGGCATCTCTCTGCAAAGCGCTGAGGCCAGCAGGTTTATTCACAGCATTTTATGATCTGGGACACACCACAGGAGCCTCCGTGCAACTGTTCTGCTGGCATGTGAACCTGTGGTGACTCAGGAAAAAGGGGCTCAGGGATTGGTTTGATAAGGAACAGGAGCCGACTATAAAAAAAACATGCAGGAAAAGCAAATTCCCATCTCTGTGAAGGTGCAATCAACAGGCAGCCCTCATCCTGCCACTTTAAAGCACCTTGGGACTTTGCTTCTCTGTGCCCCAGCTTGCACATCTGTAAAATGGGTTTCATAAGCTCATTTTTTTCTTGTAGTGCTTTGAAATTTACCCACCTGAGAGGCTGATTTTGTCATGGCTACCTTTTGGGTCAGTGCTGGCTCAAAGGGGAAAGAAGCAAAGCTGGAGGCATGATCCTTTTTTCTGCAAAACATATCCTTACTTTCATGGAGACCATTCTTGAATAATATATTGAGTTAACTTCCATTTTATCTGTACAGCAGTCATACTTTCCTCCACTTGTGAGCTTAATGCATGAGAGATGCTGTGGTCCTAACAGGATGAATTACAAAAAACGTCCTTGTGGGTTTTTTTCACTAGGAGAAATTAAACTTGAGTCTAGTTTCCTTCTCTCTTAATACTGTCAACATATCTTGTCTGTCTACTTTTCTTTTGCTTACTACAACTGACTTGCAAGTCCTCCCAGAAGACATGGCATGACATTTTAGTCCATGTCTTTTTTTTCGTACATTGAACAGGAAATGTAAAACTGTTGCACATCTGCAGATTATTTATCCATGCAGGCCTAATTGGTGCAGGGATTAGCAAAACATGTTTTGCCTGCCAATCTCTAATCAAGAAGACGGATTCACTGGCACAGTGGTGGCTCTGCTGTGCTCCAAGGAGGTGATACTCACTCTGCTGAAAATCAGAAGCAATTTAGCCAAATTCAATTTGCAGTTACAGACCTTGCAAGGTCAAAGTAAGAAGCACAGTCGACAAAGAAATAATATTACCCTCTAAGAGCAGCAGCAGATCCAAATCTGGTTTGGAGGAAGAGGCTCCAGTATGAGCACTGAAACAATGAAAAAATTCTATCAAAAGTTAACAGTCTGGAAAGGAGAAATAACTGTCTTGTGCAAAGTATTCCCTTAGGATATGTATTACTCCCAGAAATTTTCTACTTTACTGCAGATTTTCCAAAGATGTAAGCCATTTTTCAATGGCTTACAAGCCTTTTTGGCATAGGTTTGTTCTGCAGGGAGTATCAAGAGACCAAACCCCTGGCCTGGGGCAACACACTGTGTGTACTTTTTCTTGTTTTTCGTCTATCTTTTCTCTTCATAGGTGGGATTTGCTTTTTTTCAAAATAGGGGGAAAAAGCATTAATTCCAGTGTTGGCAAGATTCTATAAATTCATTTGCATGAGGTTCAGAGAAGTGGGGAAACATCACAACTGCCTAGCAGTGGTTAAAGCCACAACAGGCAGTGGAAGGTGAATAGTGTTAAATATATGATTGTTAACTCAGTGGGGAAAAAGCGGAGCTTTACTGTCATATTTCATTTGCAAGTTTCATTTGACTGCAACACCTGCTTTCAATATAATTAACTCTTACTTAGCATAGAATTTTGGCACTGATGACTTCTGATTTTCTTCACTGGGGATGCTTGATTCCAGTGGCAGAGTTATTTTGCAAGTATTGTGCTGGAGACCTGCCTAATGGAGTAGAGCTAATTTGCCATTTTCTGGGTTAATGAAGATACCCACTAAAAAGAGTATGAATAAGATCTAGTACATGAAAGCTAAAGAAACAAGCAAACAATTTAGAGTTAAAACACAAACAAAAGATTGCTGTGCCTTAAGCTTTTTTGTAGTATCTTTTAACCCAGCTCTTGTAGTACCATAACAGGCTTCAGGTAGTCTGAACATGGATGTGGCACTTCTAGGTAGAAGTAAACTTTTCTGAATTGCTGCTGTGGCAATTAAGCTAGCACATTTCCCTTACAGTCTTCTTCCTCTGCTATTCCATTCCAGTTGTACGCAATGCCCTGTATTTATGCTTTAAACCAATTGCTGTGATTACAATGGACCGCCAGCTCATGATGGCAGAATTGAGGAAAATAAAGCAGGGAGATCATTTATTTAAAAAATACAGCATTACACCCTGCAATGCCAGAGCTCCTTGCTGTGTGCTGCCACCTTATCTGCACACAGCTAAGCACTTGCAGGAATTTACTCCTCACATAGATTATAGAGATTAGAGGGGACATCATGTCAGCAGAGGGGCTCTGCAGGGCATCTTCTCTGCCAAAGAGAAGCCATGCTCAGCACCTGGGGATTCACAGGGCCAGGGCACACACCTGAGCTTTGCATCTACATTCCCTGTAGCCTTTCTGGCTGTTATCCACACCCTGTACCACGGGCAAAGAAGGGTGTTCCCAGCAAGCAAAACTGTATCAAGAGAGTACCAAAGCAGCTTCTGGGCTGAGGAGGAAGGTGAGAGCAGCAGGTACAGGATTTCTGGTAATGTGACCAGGAATAGGTTTGGTCAGTCTAAGAGCACAATTTCTCTTTTAACACAGTGTGGATGTGCCTGTGTCTGTGCTGGACCCAGAAATTAGTGGACAGCAGGAACAGCTGTTTTCAAATGTTCTGTAAAGATATTTAAGCTGAAGGTTGCTTTTTCTGGAGTCATCCCTGACTGTTTTGAGCTTACAGCAGAGGTTATACCACAGTCCTGCCTTGCTTCCCATAACTATTTATCTACCATTACTCACTGGAAACTCTCTTCATCAAGCGCTTCCTGGTATGGCTACTTGTGAGAGGTTTATTGTATGGCACATACATTCTGGTGCACAAAATATACCACATTCTCCCAGATGCTCCTCATACTTCACTGCAGATGCCAAGTCCAAAGCAGCCCTATAACCCATCTGCAGGGGTGCCTCTGTTTGGAACAACAGGCTCACTGTGGATGTGGGTGCATGGCTGGCAGCATCCTCCACAGCCCTAGGAGTCCTCAGGAAGAAACTTCCCTACAGCTCTGTGCTGGGTAAGGAAATCTCTGCCATAAGGATATCTCCTTTGAAAGCTGGAGCCAGCCTATGAAAAGTAACTCACACTTGGTGAAGGCAGCCAGATCAGCTAAAAGGAAGCATTATTGTACAGGGCAAAGAGAGACTGCCAAAGTGGGCACTGCACCTCAGGGTCATGATCCATGTCAGGGCAAGGCTGTCCTTTGGGGCAGCATGGCACTACACTGGATGCTTCAAGCATCCAGGCTGTGATATCGTAGGAATCCAGTGGTATTTGCTAAACAAAAATCAGACCCACAAGACAGTAAAAGCACATGTTTCTACTGTATATGAAATAGTGATAGCCAATTCTATATGTGGGGAACACATTTTTGGCAGGGGGAATTTTTTTTTCCCTAGGATGAATCCCAACATAAATTCCATTTCTTTCATTTCAGTACAGCCTTTCTTTTCCTCTCATACTTGCTTCATGTCGTTTAATTGTAACTATGCCTGTGTTCTTTTGTTTTCAGAGCATGAGGCTGGCTGCCTATAACACCCTGGCAGTGAAACCCTACATGGTGTCTTAGGAAGCAGGTTTAAGCCCTCTAATGAAGTTTGGGACTGGCTTTTTCAGTGTGCTTCTGCTTCCTTTGCAGTCCCTGTGTCCCCTGTGGCAAGTGGCTGGCACAGTCAATGCTGTGCAGGAATGAAGGCCAGACCTGAAGTGGGTACAGTGTTTGTGGAAGGGGAGAATGGATCCTGCTGAGCACAGGCAGCATCTGTCAGGGTCATGAGCATCCCTGAACAGCCCAGCACAGCTCCAGCAGGTGGGAAGTTGAGCTGTGGTTTGTAGTGCAGATGGGCAGCTCTTCTGCTGATTCAGAGAGGCAGTTAACAGGTTTGGCAGGAATTAGGCTGCTGCCAGCAGGCAATCTTGCAGAGGATGAGGGACACTGAACGATACAATGCAGAACCAGCAGCTCAAAGGAAAGTGTCCATGTACAGCAGCCAAAGTACAGGGTCATCACATCCAGAGATGGGCAAGTTCTGCATAGCTATGATTTGATACAAGGGACTGGCAGGCAACAAAACCCAATCAACACAAAATATGTGTTTTCTCTACTTTGCAGTCTTGTACCTGCTGTAGCAGAGGAGCTACAGCTTGTGGATGCAGAGATCTGATGAGGCTCAAAGAATAGATGGGGGTTTTTAGGTATTCATCTGGTACAGCCCTGTCTTCTGAGAAAGTGGAGCAAAACAATGTTTTCATCTGTGTCCAGATAATGATCTTTACATGCCCAGTCTCAGGAAACAAACAGCTTGAAATTCATGACAGCAGTGAAAAACTATTTCTCCATCATTGTCAGCAGGAAATTTAATTCTGCTCAGGTTTTGTCAGAACACCCCAATGAAGAAGTTCAGGGCCCCAGGGAGTTTGCAGGTTTGAAAGTGAGCAATGGCAGTGCGGGTCAGGGCACTTATGCTGGCTGCCTCACATACACCTTGCAGGCTGCTGGCCACAGCCCCAGCCCCTAGGCTGATTCATTCCTTCTTTGTGCTACTGAATTTCCATGCAGCTGGCAGTTTCCAGCTCTGCTGCCAGGTTGCAGGCAGGTTTCCTCCCCATCCCTGCAGCCCCATGCCAGCCCTGCCAGCAGGGCCAAGCTGCCCCCCAACACCTCCTGTGTCTTGTTGCTACAGTTGGGACACAAACTGCTGCTGCTTCTCTCTTTGTGCCAGGGCTGAACCCACTCAGGCTGCCTCCTGCTCAGGGATTCACAGCACCCGCAGCCTGGACTGCACACATCAGCTCCTGCCTCCCACTGCTGCTCTCGCTGCTCCGGTGTGTTCTCAGGAGCTACCATGCCATGTGCTCCCCTCAGGGGGAGCAGGCAGCTGCCTGCTGCCTCCTCCTGATGCTGCTGCCCTGATGCTGCTGGAGATTTGAGCCAAGTCCAACCCCTTGGGTGGAAAAACCCCAGACTGGGCTCCTGCAAGGCTTCTTCCAAGCCCCAAGTAGCTGATCAGATGGGCACCAGCTTCCCATGGCTTCAGCAGGAGCAGGGAGCTAGGGGCTTTGCTGCCAATCCTGGGCCCTCAGCATCCTGGTGCCCACAGGGATGAAGAGGAGGATGGCCCCACACCGCTTCAAGATGTTCACTTTGAAGGGACTGATGAGAAGAGTGAGATTTCAGTCACCTCTCCCTTTGATTTTTCTTTGCAGCCCCCTCCCGTGTTTGCAGCCCCTACCTGTTTGTACCCTGTGCAGGTGCTGGCTGTTGCAGCAGAAGCTGAAACTTGGTTTGTTTTCTCCTCTTTAAGGTGTGTACCTCTCTTTCCCCAAAGGAAAAGAAGAGGAGCAAAAAAAGCCATATATTTGCTGCAGACTGTGACTGGCATATGTAATAACACTGCCTTTCTTTCCTTGTTTTAGGGAGTGCTGCCGATTTTTTGGAGACAATGGCTTGACTTTGAAGGTGTTTTTTACCAAGGCAGCACCCTTTGGTGTTCTTTGGACACTCACAAACTACCTTTACTTACATGCAATAAAGAAAATAAACACTACGGATGTCTCCGTGTTGTTCTGCTGCAACAAAGCTTTTGTGTTCTTGCTTTCATGGATCGTTCTGAGGGACAGGTTCATGGGAGTGAGGGTAAGTGACTCCTTATCTCTGTCTCCCCTCTTCCCCCTCACATTTGTGTCTTTCCTTTACCCCTTGCCTCCTGCCAGCTGAGTCAAGCAGTCCCCATGCAGAGAGCTGCTCATGTGGGCACAGAAGTCCTTGCGGAGCAGGGATGCAGCCTTCCCTGCAGCCTTCCCTGCAGCCTTCCCTGCAGCCTTCTCAGGTGCCTGTGAGCTTCTGGAGCCACTGGCTCCCCCAGCCCAATGCCTTTGTGCATATTCCTTCAGGAAAGAGGTGACTTGCTCCAGAGTGTCTCACAAAGGATATGTGCTATCTCCCTACTGCTGTAGATGTGTGTCAGCCCTTGCCAGTGCATTCCAAGGGACAATTCCCAGGCTGCCACCAGACCTGGTTGTTTCTAACTGGGCATTCTCGTAAGCCCTGGCTACACACAGTGCACTTCTGGTCCAATCCTGGGAATTCAACACCTTCCTACGTGTGACAGCAGGGTGGGACAGCTGTCTTCTGCAACCGTCTCAGGTAGCAGCAGCTGCAGGCAGGAGAGGAGAGCTGGGCTGCCCTCGCCCACCTGTGTCCAAAATGCGTGTCTGCATGTGTCACTGATGGAAGACAGGTGTCCACAGGGACTTGGATTTGGCCAGCAGCTGCAGGCTGCTCTTCTGGTGGCACCCCAAATGTTTGCTTGCACCTTTAGTTCTGCACCCCACATGAATGCCTCTGCAGCAGCAGCAACAGAGCCATGGGCACAGGGTTTATCAGGAAACCCTCAGCTCCCTGCTGACCCTGCTGCCATTCCAGCAGCCCTCAGCACATCACGTCCTTTGGCAGCAGAGTGGTGGGTGGGTAACTCACCACCCTGGGGCCAAGGGGCTCCTGCCAGAGCCAAGAGAAATGGCAAGGAAAAGGCACCAGTGGGTCCCTCTTTCCTTGCTTCACCTATTAATATTAATTAATAATCAAGATCAACAGCAATAACTGTAGTTATTCCTGTCCCTAGCCACTACTTGAGGAGCTTTTGGCTCACCCACCCAGGCTGGTAGTGCTAAAAAGATGTTGTATGGAGTAGCTGAGAGTTAACTTTTCAGGATGTATTCCTCTCTGGCAGGAGAATTTGGCAGAAGAGCTTGGCCAGCCTTTCAGTGGTGGCAGCCAAGAGGCTGCTCAGGGGATGGTTGCAAAATGTACCTGCCAAAAGCTCAGCATGGCCAGCAGGTGTCTGCCCACTCCTCTGCCCAAGTAGCCCTACCCTAAAAACAAATTAACTGTGATTTTCGAGTGCAGAAGCAAGGGTATCCTGAAATGATCCTGGAGCTACGGAAGTCTCATAGTTATCAAAGCTGGATGTGCTTGCCATTTTGACAAATGAAAATAAAAGATGGTTTTGTGTCTTCATCTCTCTTTGGCACTGCCAGCTGTAGCACTGGTGGGACACCAGGAGAGATGGTGTATGGAGGGGTGAGCACTGTGGTCTGCACCTGCAGCTTGCTCCTCAGTCTGAATGTGCCATCTCCTACCATGGGATATGGCTGTGGTGTGGAGGGAAGGAAGCCAACCTGTGTGTGTAGGGATACCCACGTGGGCACTTACATGCTGGACTAGAGATGCTTCTTGGGCTTGCACGAGTACATGCTGTGATGGAAGAGCCAGGATGGTCAGGGACTTTCCAGCAGCTTCTTGGGAAGGCTGTCTTGTGCCATGGCAGGGGACATGCACTGGGGGATGAATCCTGTTCTGTATGCCTCCCTTCTCAAAGGGGTAGAAGGAGTGGAAGGGGCAGAGAAGCAGACCCAAGTGCTGGTCCTGGCCATGTACAGCTGTCTTTTGTTTCCTATCTGCACTACTTTGGGAAAGCAGCAATGAAGCACAGAAGCAGAACAGGGGCCAGAGCAGTGATGGCTGTGTGATACTCCTGCCATGTGTTCCTGTCCCTCCCTGTGGAATCTGGCACTGGTGAAATTGTGGAAGGGGACCTTCCCGAGAAGGAACCCAGCTATCTCCTGAATCCAAGAAGGAACACAGTTGTCTCCTTCCCAGGTGACAGGCCAGCAAGGGGCCTGGGTGCAGGGAGAAGGGGTTTGCAGACAGACTGGGCTATTTGCTCTTAAGCAGTTGTGGCATCCTGACTTGTGGCAATATGAGAGTGAGGAGGCATTTGTCCTTGGAGATTGGAAGGACACATGGCAGCAGAGCATTCTACCACCCAGATTTGTGTGGCATAGTGGGAGTGCTGGGGCACTCTTGTCTGCAGAGGTCATAGCATGGAATCTTTGGAGAGAATAATTTTCTTCCCTCTTTCCTCTGTTTTCTGTACAGTCCATATGAAAAGCAAGAGGCAGAAAGAGTGTCACTGCTGGGGGATATCCTCAGGATGACCTCAATACACTGCCTTCTTCCTGGGACTGGCAGCCAGAAGGAAAGAGCTGCTAGGACTTCTCTGGGAGTGACCTAGGGGCTGCAGCCACCACACAACCCAGCCCCAAAGCACGTGGTGCCTCGGGGGCACACTGTGTCAGAGCTTCTGACCCTCTTAGAAGCACCCTTTGAGAGGCTATTTGGCAGACAAGGCTACAAGGGGGAGAGTGCCTTCCCACGCTCCTACTCCGACCAGTGCCCCAGGATGGAAAGTGCCACATCAAGCTCTGACTGCACATTTGAGTGTCCCTGTTCATGGCTACTGACAGAGGCAAGGTGAGAAAGGCAGCCACTCAGTGGGGTTAAAGCAAGTACAGTTATCCTACTTGGCCTTCAGAAGTGCAACTACTAGCTCTCTAAGTACATGAATCACAATTTAGCTGGAATGTAAGTGTAAGAGCAATTACAAGTTCCCATTCTTGCCGTTCAGGTACTTTTAAGTGCCTTCATCTTCCCTAATGAAGTTGAGCTTTTCCGCCTTGCCCTTCACTGTGCCCAGAGAGCAACTGGCTGGGCTGTGGGCTGTCAAAGACACACAGATAATGAAGCTGTGAGTGCCTGAAGCACTGCCTCTGCAAACCCTGCAGCGCTGTGACATCTGCGGGCACTGTGGTGTGCGAGCAGCCTGTCACCGCCACTAACAACGCGCTTGATGGAAAGGCTGAAAAGCTTTCAGAGAACGTGTTGGGACACCCCCGGCAGGTCAACAGGACACTGTGAAGTGGGGCCAAGGCTCATCTGACACCTGTGACATGCCTGATGGAAGAGGCAAGCAAGGACCTCTGCCCCAGCACAACTGTTTACAGGCTGCATTTATTTGCTTTGATCTTTGACTTTGGTGTTTCCCTCCATGCTACAGTGAATCAAACAGCTCAGGATCCAAGAGATCCATCACCTGCAAGTGCCTCCTTTGTACATAACATATAGACACGCACATCTGCCTGTGGGACTTGGAAATACATATCCTATCAAATCTCAAACTGTAGAGGCACAGTCTTTTGGGAGGTGCTCGGAAGCTGATCAGCTCCTGATGTTAGCTGGAGACCTTTCATTCTGCAGTTCATGCATGCACCTCCCAGGTTTCCAGTGCAGAGGCATTACAGCTGCCTGCGGGGGTTGAGGCAGGCTTCCTCCACCCACAAAACTGAAGGTGCTAGCTGGGTGCCACAGCCTGGAATGTGGCTGTGGTTCTCCTCAGCCCTCCAGTGAAGGCTGGAAGATGCTACAGGAAATGTTGCCTCTTCCACTCTTTGTCAACTCATCTGTAACACAGGTGATGTTACAGGAAGGTGCAGAGTTGCCATCTTTCAGCCAAGCCTGAGCTATGTACCTTGCAGCTCTCCCAAGAGCCATAGTGAATTAGAGAAAAGGTTCCGCTGCCCCCAGCTGCCTGCAACAGCTGCCTGTAGTAGACACCTAGAAAAATCTGTCTAAATAGGAAAAGCCTGTAATGATATTTCCTTATGAGATTTTCCAGCCTCCAACAATTTGAGGCTCAAGGACTTCCTGAGATGGAAGCAGTGTTTCTATAGCTAATAGCCGTTGATGGAATTTTTTTCTTCCATGAGTTTATCCTTGTAAACTTTTCACATCCACAGGTGCAACAGCAAAGCTTTCCTTCACTTAATTATGTGTTGGGTGAAGGCAAATCTCTTTTTCCTTGTTCTGCACCTGCCTGAGACCATGCTAGTCTCATGCAATGACCTTTTTTCTTGTGCTTCTGAAGCCACACAGAGTGTCTGAATTTTTATTTGACACTGGTGAGAGAACTGCCCCACACTTATGTAGAGCCATGCAGGGGTTGGGGGTGTCTCTCCTTGCCTTAAAAAGAAGCCTGTTCTGGACCATAGGGCCCAGTTACATCACAAAACTTCACTTTAGAAATGATGTCCCACAGCTGTGCATGGAGAGACCAGATGGCAGCCAAGATGCTGTATCTAAACCTCTTGAAATGTGCACTGTGTATACCCAACCTTTGCAGTTGGTACTGGGCTCCACCCTTATCAAGTCATAAATCAGTATTCTGCCTTATGCCACCCTGCCATTATACCTGTGGAGAAATTGATACAGTTTTGTTTGCAAAAATTGGCCAGTTTTGTGTTAGGGGAAATTGAAGGTGTTGATGTCAGTGTGAGGGAAGGATCTGCTGGATGATTATGTGGTGTATGGGTGTACCCTGGCACCAGCCCCAGGTCAGCCCAGGGAAGAGGCTGCTGGTGCTGCTGGGGTTGGGACCTGCAGCTGGTAAAGAGGCTACCTCACCACATTTTGCTGATCAGGCAGCAGCAGAGCTTGGCACACAGACTTTCCCCCTGCATCTTCACAGCAGCCCTGGTATCTCTGGTGGGAAGCAGGAAAGATGAGAGGAGGCTCATAGATGTGTAGGCAGCTGCAGCCTACACATGGATGGGGCTTAAAACCCCCATCTGGTCCTGTGAGAGGGTACAGCTGGCTGGCACTTACCTATCTGTGGATCAAAATAAACTACTATCTCAGTCATCTTGGAGGCATTGCCTTGAGTGTGCAGCCAAAAGGCATGTGGTGTAAGCAGGGCATCCCTCACAGCCCTACAGAGCCAGGAAGCATGAGAATACAGAAAGCCCTATTCACCCCAGAATAAACATCCTGGGAGGCTGAAGGTATCTGGCAGGACAGTCCCAGAGAAGGCAGGGGTTTCTTGCACACCCTGGTAAATCAGGGCAGTGTGTCCCCTGCCTTTGTGAATGTTTCTTCTGTTTGGGAGACACCCCTCAGGCATTGCAGTGTGTATAGCTGGCTGGAAAAAAACCTCCTCCTACTCTCTCTCTCTTTCTACTCGTCTAGACTGGAAAGTAGTTGTATGAATTTTATTTCCCTGTTTATTTCCATAACCTTTTTCCTCCAAAACTTCAAGAGGACTCGAAGCCTTTTCTCAAGCTCCAGGGAATTGTTACTTGTGTATTATTGTCATGCACAGGCTGCAGGGACCCACTGATGGGCAAGCTCAGTGACAGAGATTAAATTCCCACTTCAGCTCAGTCAGAGGCACTGAGCCCTGCAGTCTGGCCTGTCGCACACGCCCAGAGCAGCCACTCCTTTGCAGCTCTGCCTGCAGCTTCCCTGCAGCCAGGGAAACCACAAGGACAGGCAGCATCTTCTCCCTGGGTGTTGGCCCAGGCTTGCTACTATTTTCTACATAAGCAGATGATGCAGAAATACTGCACTTGCATGTAAATCTGGCTGCCTGTTTCTCCATCGTGGGGGTTGTCTAGTAACACTTTCTTGCTTTCTTTCTTTGTCTCCAACCAGATCGTGGCTGCTATATTTGCTATTGCAGGGATAGTTATGATGACGTACGCCGATGGGTTCCACAGCCACTCTGTTATTGGGATAGCCCTGGTGGTGGGCTCTGCCTCAATGTCTGCTCTCTACAAGGTAAGCACACCTGGCTCTTTCCCCCTGTCACCCTTGTCACTCATTTTGGGCTGTTCCTCTCTCACTTGCAAACCTCAGCGCAGTTCAGTGCCATGTGCCGTTCTTTGAGAGCTCTGCCATGAACACACTGGCTCTGCAGCACTGTATTCGGGTGTTCCCTTGCTTTGATGTCTGCTCTCTCTTAGGATAAAAATGCCTATTTCCTTGGAATAGTCTTTTCCAGTGCTCCTCCACCAGGGGGAAGATTTACAGATGTCCCACCTTCATGAAGAATGAGGCCACTTTTCCACAGATTATGGACTCAAGCACTCATTCTGGAAGCACCTTGCAGAGATTTAGCTTCTTTGAGTCACTTTGATACCTCCACTTGCCAGCCCTCCTTCAGTAACATATGTAGCCTGTGTTGGTCTTAAAGCATTGTTTGTCATGGAAGCAATCACATCCTTAAAATGCAAAGCACGTGCCTATGAATCAAGACCTCATCCTGAGCAGCTGGATAAGATGCACTATGTGTAAGATGCAGCCTTCTCTGCTGAGCAGAGACATTTCACTCAGCCTGACACACTTCTGGGCACTTGCCTCTGTGCTGCTCATGGTGCTCAGTCACAGTCCACAGTGAGGAATAAGCATTTGTAGAGCGTGGTTTGCCCACCCTGACTCGGATGTGTAGATGAGGAGGAGGAGTAGCCAGCTTCATCTGATCTAATGAATTGCACTGTACCAGTCACCCAACAGGAGTTGGCCAGGAGAGCCCTACAGCCCTAACACCAGGAGCCCAGGGAAACTTGCTAAACTGAGAAGCATTGTCCCATGCCCCTCAGCGCAGTGCTGTGATGCTTTTTGCTCAGTTTTTCAGATCAGACAATATCTTACATTAGGAAGGTCATGAAGTTTCATACAGCTCATTCTTCTAATAGAGCCTTTCCTTGCAGGACCAGAGACACGGCCCACCGAACCAGAAAAAATTAAAGACTAGAGCCTAGCTGTGTTCACTTTCCCATGGCACTGCTACTCTTTCTGGGAATGAGAATCTCAGGGCTGCTCCACCAGAGCCCGTGCACAGGAGGGTGGTGGTGGCAGTGCCAGCAGGGTGTTACTCTGCAGTGTGGTCTGCATGCCAGGACAGATGAAGCTCTGCAGCTTGTTGTGCAACACATGCTGCTGCCACTGCTGCTGCCACCCTGCTCTTGCTCAGTCTGGCTCAGTTCCCATGAGCTGTGTGTGCCAAAGGAGCAGGCAGATCTACAGGCAGACAGATCTCACCACATGCAGCAGAGCCACTGCATATCTGGGGTAGGAGGATAAGCTGAGGTGGCCCTGCTGGGGAAACACATCGTCCTCAGGTGGCAAATGAGGAGCAAGTGGCTTTCAGGACATTTTGCTCCATACTGCAGAGCAGCAACACAGCTGCACTGGCCAGTGATGGGATGGTGGGAGTGGGCAGAGCTCTGCTAGCACAGCAGTCCTGCACACTTGCCTGCTCTGTGTAGGCAAAAGAGAGAACTGACACTGGTGAGGGGGGCTGCCAGTGCAGCACAAACCACTAAGTCACAGTCCATTGGCTGTCCTGGTCTCCAGCCAGTAGCAGAGGAAAACTTCCCAGACCATGGTATCCAACAGAATCTCTGGAGCTCTGTGGTGAAAACCAATGCAGACTCCAGATAAGACCTGTCTTTTATATATATATATGGCAGTCCCCAGCCACAGATGGGCTGCTCACATCCTTCATGTCTTTTTTTCCTTCTCTCACTAACAAATGAAAGCTTTTAAATGCCTCCCTGCAGTTTCATTGCCCAGGCTGCATCTGCACTCTGGGCTGTGGAGCTGCTGCTCTGCTATCTGCCTCCTGGAGATGAGTTCGCAGGGAGAAGGTGGAAGGACAGCCAGTCAGCATGGACTGTGCTTGCCCACCACCATAGCACTTCTCAGGAGGCAGCCAAAGGCCTGGACCGGTGATGTCTCATGCAGGGAGATTCTTGATCTAGAATGCTTTGTCTCCTCCCCATGCCCTGCTTCACAGCCTCTTTAATGTCAAATTATCTGGAGGTGCAGAAAGAAGACTGAAGGATCTAAGCTAGGGTTGAAGGGTCTAAGTTATAGTTAGTGACCTTTCCTTTCAGCTCATGCACAGATAAAGGTGCTGAATCCCCTTTCTGCATGGATTGAGTTGGCAGCTGCCCCTGCCTGTGTTCCAGGGGCTGCCAGGAGGGTGAAGGCTGGGCCACACAAGCTGCTCACCACAGTTCCACGAGCCGCCATCCCACGTACCTGGCAAGCATCACGGCATAGGTGCCAGAACAGAACACCAGCCTTCCAGGGAGGGTGGTGCAAGAGAGTTAAACCCATGTATTTTCCTCTTTTAGGTTTTATTCAAACTTCTTTTGGGCAGTGCTAAATTTGGAGAAGCTGCCTTATTCCTGTCTGTGTTAGCTGTCTTCAACGTCCTCTTCGTTACCTGTATTCCTGTCATCCTTTATTTTACCAAAGTGGAGTACTGGAGCTCTTTTGACATCATTCCTTGGGGGAACCTCTGTGGATTTTCAATTCTCTTATTGAGTGAGTAGATGGGGGGGCTCTCACTGCTGGGGGTGGAGGAGGGTACCAGAAACTGGTGGAAACTGCAAGCTTCCCCTGTACTGGAGCTGTTTTCCCTTCTCAACTTAATTATTAACTTGAGATACTATGAGAGGGCCCATTTCTAGGGCCAATGTAGACCTCGTTTCTGCTGTTATTACCACACCAAAACACAGTGTCTCTCTTTAGAAGGGACTGTGGAACTAAATGGTAAAGCTTGTTCTAACTCCTACTCATGTACTCTGTGTGACAGAGACAGGTAACACTTGCCCAGGCTGTGATGGAAGTAGCCCTGCTAGGAGAGCATTATCTGGGGCTCATCAGCATCCCCACAGCAATGAGGTTAGGACAGGCCTGGCAAGGCCAGACTCCAATGCTTCTGCTGCCTGCAGAAGTAGCTAATTGCTACTCCTAAAAATAAGTAATTGCTACTCCTAAAGAGGAGGAAACTTTTGAAAATTTAATATTGCACAGTGATGGAAATTTTGGTAAGTAGCAATCCTCTCTCCTGCTGCCACTGTTGTGTCACCAAAAGAGCCCAGAGGGGAGGGACTAGAAAAATGATGTTGTCCGTTGTTAAACTAGATGTGTTGACCAGTTGGTCCCTACACTGGATGATGGAATCCCCTCTCCTAAAACATTAATTTCCACATTAAATAGCTCTTCACTACCCCTCGAGTGCCAGCTCCTTTTACCCTGAACAATCACAACTCCAGAAATACCTTCAGGTTACTTACCAGTGGACTCAGAGGAAGCTGTCTGTAAGAAAGTGGTGCAGAACTTGGCAAGCAATCCCTGGCATGTGTAATACATGGGTACTTCTGGAAGACAGTCAAAGCTCCAGCTCCCAACAAGCTCAGTATTGGCAAGGCTCTGCTAAAGCTGATCACCTTAAAACAAGGGTGAATTTGATCCAAAACAATTATTAATTTGTCATGAAACACCTCACAAACTGTGTATGGTATTACAATGGAGTGATATTATAATCTTTCCATAGTAATGATAGTATAATTTCATTGTATGAAATTATATTTAGTAAGTTCCTGCCTGGAAGAGGGTTAGATTTATAGCATCTTCCACCTGCAACTGGAGGCAGCTTTTCTACAAAAAAGGACTCAGACAGAAGTTCCTGTTCAGTGGAACTCTCCCAGATGAAGAGTGTTAAGTCTTTCAGCAGGGCCAGGGGGATCACTGGATCAGTATAAAGAGTGGGAATTACTGGATATGATGCTGAGAGACAGGCTGTACCCAAAAGCCACCCTGATCCTGCCACTGGACTCCAGAGGGATACAGAGCTCCCCAGAAACAGCGATGTCTCAGGCAGGTGAACATGCAGCAGACAGAGCTTTGTCCTCTGGTATCTTCAGGGAAAACAACAGAAGCTGATATACCCTTTATTTGAACAACAAATAAAGTAATAAAGCATAAGAGTTTAAAGTGACATTCTTTCTGCCTAATTTCACTGTACTAAAAGACATTTTTCTTTCCTTCATCAGCATTCAATATTCTACTAAATTTTGGGATTGCTATTACCTACCCCACCTTGATTTCTCTTGGAATTGTATTGAGTGTCCCAGTGAATGCAGGTAAGATTTTTTGTCTTTCACATCTTAATACATTAAATCTGCGGCCTTTCTAATATGCAAGGCTAAAAGAAAATAGATTTATTAAACATGTTTTGCACCTTCTCTCAAAGACTTACAGAGATAACACTGATTAAAAATTTATTCTTCATGCATTAAATATATATTGTACAATATTACATGAATATTCAAAATCTCCAAAATTGTTTTTTAAATTGCTGTCTAAAGAAGCCTGCTTCTGAAAAACAAAGTATATTTGAAGACATTCTTCTCTGGGCTGGAATAAAAACCCATGTATAAAGCAGAAATCAGTTCTTAATGATGTCTTCAAGGCAGGCTTAACACTAAATTCAAACAAATATAATTGCTTACATTTTAGAGCAGATATGTAATAGTAACTCTGCTTGCCTTGGTAAATAACACTGCGGGTGTTTATCAAGAACTCCAGACAATTTCAATTTTGGACAAGGTCTGGTTCATTTCTCTGACAGTTTTTCTGAAATTCAGTGAAAGCCAAGAGACTGCAGAGTCTGAGAGGGCTGGGCAGGGGAGTGCAGACACAATCCCAACCTAAAGCAGCTCCCAAATCCCAGCACGCTCAGCTGGTGCCACCGTGCAGGTGGCAGCTGCCAGCTTCATGCTCACTAAGTGCACACAGAGCTGGGCACTGCTCTGGCAGATTTGGCTACCAAAAGGAGTGATCCCTCCAGAGTGCATGGATGGCTCAGCCTGGGAAGGGTTTCTTACTTCACAGGGCACTCAGGGAGACAAGAAAAATTTGCAATCAGGAGGTCCTGTGCAGGGAAGGGAAATGGAAATGCCCCTTTCTCTGAGTCCCTGCACCTCAGCAGGAGTTCCTGTGCTGTTGGTGGGCATACCCTACTGTGCGCTCAACCAACAGGAAATGGTGCCCTTGCCATCATTGCCTCCATGGCCATGTTCTCCTGGCACAGCCAGTCCTCAGAGCTGGGGAGGTGAGGGGGAGGGAAGGGGATACTGTCCTAATGCCCTTTCCCATGTAATAACACTCGTTCAATGTCCCACACAGTTGTTGATCACTACACGAGTGAAATTGTCTTCAACAGCGTCCGAGTAATTGCCATCATCATTATTGGCCTGGGCTTCCTCCTGTTGCTCTTGCCAGAGGAATGGGATGTCTGGGTAATAAAGCTCCTCACACGTCTCAAAGTCCGGAAGAAGGAAGAAATTCCTGAAGGGAATGGAGACATTGCTTCAGGACTGCCTAATAAAAGCCGGAGAACTCGCCCTTCCATGTCATCCTTTGCTCATTAAATGCTCTTTTTACCAAAACTTTGTGGTTAACGTTATATATGATGATGCAAAGGTCTTTTCTTGGGAAGAAGCACACCTGTCCAACATGGTGTACATACCTGTACAGTTTTGATATGATCACCATCTAAAGCATCAAGTCTTGGCATGTCCAGTTTGCTTGTACTTTTTTCACATCTGATCTTTCACTTAAGTAGTACACTGAAAAAAATTGCAAACCAAGAACCTCTCTTCTCTTTTTAAATGAATGTAATATATAGTCAAAATATATTTGCATAGGTTATTTTAAAGAATGACTTTCATGAAATGCAGGGCAGACATTTTGAACATTAGGTACTGAATGATGCATTGCACACTGTGATTTAAAAGAAACAAATGCTATGCTACATCACATGTTTATTTTTGACCAGAGCTGTACTTTGAAAGTTTTCAAGGAGCAAAAAAAAGGGAATCTTTTTGGGGACGGGAAGATGGGGGGAAGAGTGGAAGGAAGATTTAGAAATCACTCTATGTAGATGAGCGCATGTTGCGCTGCAAACAGGGAAAATTCAAGCGCAAAAAATGCTTGCACTAAAGCATAGAGAGAAAGCAGTCTAGAGCCCAAATCTCCTTATTCTGCAAATGACTGTAGTCCACGTTTAAAATCATGCAAGAGAAAACCAGTGCCTTCTACAGAACTCTTGTCGCTATCCACGCAGAACCAGGTCCTGCTGCGAGGCACTTGCAAAGGCAGGGCTCAGGTTTGTGGCCCCAAAGGACCCCGAATTCCCACCGACGCCAGGACGTGCCTCCCATGCACGCCGTGGCTTCTGTGGGAGCGTGGGGCCCAGGGCACTGCAAGTTCGAGCGCAGGAGACCTGGTTCTCTTCTCACTTCACAGGTTTTACCCCTGTGTGGAGCTGCGCTTGATTAATGCCAATGTGAGGAAGGGGAAATCTCGGTCACGTGTGGGACAATCCGACGGAAAATGATCCAAGGGGCTGGCAAGAGCGTGGTTGCTGATGTACAGTCTGAGAGCATGGACTAAGGGGGTGAATCACCAGTTGCTTTTACTCCATAATTGTGAGTGTTAAGAGTTAAAAATGTAAGATATTTACATCAAATGTAACACTTTTTATGAAACTTGTAAGCACCAGGATGTTTACTTATGCGATTTTGGTTCGCCATTAAATTTCTATCTGTGATAGATCACATGCTATGTAAAAAGGGGGGGAAAAAAGGTTATAGTTTACTATTTTTGAAGTTTACATTGTTGCATACAAAATTAAAAGTGTTCTTTTGAACTGCTGCCATAGCCTAAGGTCCCTGCTGCCACTGAGGTCCTCTTTGTCTCAGGCAGGGGTGGCATCCACTTCAAAACATTTTAGCAAATCAACTTCAGATTCCATTATCTGTTTGGCAAAGCTAAATAATAAAAGATTTTAAACTCAGCCTCAGTCAATGCTATCCTTTTCCTTCTCTTGATTGAACCTTTATGGCAGTTCTCCTGTGGGTAGTATTTGGCCAAAGTGATCAGAAGGGAGAGACACGATCATCAAAGCAACCGAGGCTGCATCTCACGGCACTGCTAGCCCATCTGTCCAAGACAGCAAAGTCTGCTCTGCACTCCCTGGACAAAGCCATCTAGAGGGATGCTGTTAGGCATCAGTCAAGGAACAGAGATCCAGCAGAAGCAGACCAAAGGAAAAATTGATCTTTGAATGCATCAGTGATCAGCCATAGGTGCATATGCTAACAGGTACTTAGGGCTGTGTGTGGGACATGAATTTGTACATTAATAACCAGGCCCCAGTCCAGCTTGTAGGCTTGTCCCCAACATTCTGCTTGACAACCAGACATTAAAGACTTGCTAACAGAGATTACACCCCTGAATTTTATATCTATTTCTTTGGAAAGAGGAGAGAAAAGGCACAAGACAGGAGCACAGGTACAACTCAAATAACTACACTGAAGGGCACACATAGATATTTGACCTCAAAACTCCCAGATTCAAGTTTATTCCATCTTCAGACAAATAATTTTGTCATCCTTGAGGATGTCATCCCCCCCAGGCCTCCTGTCTGAGCAAGGCCAGAGAAGAATATGTAAGCAGTTCTTTCATTTTCCATAGTCCCAGAAAGTGGCATCTTCTGTGACCTCCACGCTTCATTTTGTTGCATGTTTGATGCAGTCTGTAAGTATTCAAAAGGCTCCAAATGCCTTTTTAAAAACTGCAACTAATGTGTGTTTTTAAACACAAGGGAAGCAGGTTTTTTAGCACTCAGTATGGATTGTGGAGGAATTTATGCACCAGAATGGATAGCACCATTAGTAAAACTGTGATTTACTAAATGCAACTAAGTCATTGCTTCTGTTGGCTCATCCTTCCTGAGGACAGGCTGAACACATGCAAGGGCTGGGACTTCAAACAGCACTTCATGAACCATGTCTCTTCTGAGTGGGAATTGTGCAAACTAGATTTCCCCACATGAAGCAATTCAGAGCTAGCCATGTTAACCTGATGAAATGCCCTACATTTCCTCAGTCAACACCTTGCCCTGAGCATAAACACCTGACCTGACAGTAAGCCACTGGGTAGAAAAGCCTTCCAGACAGTGAAGTCCGGGATGTGATTAGGAGAACAAGAATGCAGCATGTCCAGATGGTATATATGCACATCTCTTAAGTGCCAAAGCATCACAGGTCTGAAGCTGAGGAATGAAAAAAACTGGAGTTTTTGGCTTTCACCAGAAGGACAAGCCAGAGCAAACCCCTCTGAGAAGGCATTAGATGTAACTGGGCCATCCTTCAGGTGAAGGCAGGATTGAAGTCCTGATCTGAGACTGTGAAAGGATGCCCAGGACAAATGCAGTGCCTTGGAGAGGAGGGCTGAGCTGTGGCAGACTCTCCTGCCTGCCCTCAGAGGCCAAAGCACTGTGTGCAATCCCTGCAGCAGTCTGTGAGTCAGACCCCGCACTGCCCTGCAGGGCCAGGACCTGCTCTGTACCTGCAGTGCCTGCCCTGCACAGAGCCACCAAGCCTGGAATTAGCACTTTTAGCCCACCATTGGCCACCTTGAACCTCCCCCTCAGGCAGAAGTGCAGGTCCCTCCAGCATGAAGCTTCTTCAGGTGTCTCTGAAGCTGGTCTCCTGCATCATCATTGTGCATCTCCTGCCCTGACAGAGCACTGCCAGCCACAAGTGTGCACCCTTGTCCAAGGGCTGACCTGGACTGGCAACTGCCTGCCCCAGCTTAAGCCTCAAAGTGTCCACTAGCAAGTGTCCAGTGGGCTTGTTATAACAGCAAATTGAGAAAAAAATCTCAGAAAAGCAAATAGCATCACCAGGCCTCATTGCAGCTGCTGGATTTCACTGCTGCAGAATACAGCAGTGAGAAGGCACAGCAGTCATCCTCCTGCCTTGTGTGCTTTTCTCCTTGTCCTGTTGCCTCCTGCTGCTACCTTTATAATAATTTTTTATTGCAACTCTCCACAGTGACTGAATGATCCATTTATCAGCACATGGGTCAGAGATGAGCTTATTTTAAAAAGCATTTCCGGATCTTCTGTCTAGAATGGCTGTATTCATATCAGTAGTCTTCAGAAAACAGCCATGAAGGGCAGAAATCCAACCGCAGTAAGCAACAGATGAACAAAATATACTGAAACCAGTATGTACCTTAACTGCTTTGGCAGCTGAGGCTAGACTAGCAGGACCTATAGATCACCAAATTCTGGGGCTTAATTGATGTTTCCTATGAACTCAGGAGCAAATCTCTCATCCCCAGCTCTCCAGAGTGGTCTAAAACAAAACAAGTGCAATATTGAGCTGGTCAGAGTTACTAAAGATACTGTATGTTCAACTTACAGAGAAGGCAACATGACCAGGCTGACACAATTTCTGGTCAAAAACCTGCCTTGCTATGGTGTCTGCAGGCCCAAAAACAGAGAAGTGAAGGTTTCCCTGTGAAGTGAATGAACATGAAAGGCTAGATGGATTTGCATAGCTCTGGATCATATTCCAAATAAACTCACAAATGGGCACAACTGAAACACATGGAAACACTCTCCTCTTCAGTGAGAAGGATGTTGATTCTCCAGCCCTTGAGAAGCCCTAGGAATAGCATCAGCCACCTTGCCTCGGCTGTGTGGGCTCAGCCAGCAGCCCGGGACTGGGGATTTCTTCCAGGAAGGGGGAAAGAAAAGCAGCCAGAGACAATGCAGCTCGTGTGAAGCAGAAGCACAGGAGGGCTGATGACAGAATGAGAAATAAATGCCCCTTGTGAAGCACCTTCCAGGGCAAGATGCCCACCTGCTCACTGCAATGACTCCAGGTTGAAGAAACGGAGTCTCTGCATGCTGTAAAGGCATGAACTACAGCGAGTTTGGCTCCAGGTCCCCTGCTCGTACTGCAGGAAGGATGGAGCCTTCCAGGCCTCCAAACCTGAGCTATTCCTTGGTCAACACCAAGGATGAGAAGCTTCTTCTACAGTGCAGTCCTCATCCCAGGTCTCTCTGCAGAAACTGCCTTCAGGAATGGATTTTGATGGATAAGTTTAATTACCTCATAATAATTAGAAGCAATTAGAGTCTCTTCTTTAGCTGACATGTTATAGGGCATTTCCATAATAATCTGAACCTTATGCAGAAAGCCTGAACATTAAAAAGGAAGTAAGGAGAAAAAAGAGATCATAAAGATCTTATGACCTGTAACCTAAAAATATTCTAAGGGAAATCTAAGACTTAAGGACAGGACCAGTAGCTCAAATTAATGTTTCTGAAGATAATAAACCTTATACTTTTCTACCTGAAATTCTGTTGGGGGGGTCTTCATATATGCACAAGATCATTTTAGAGAAGGTGGCAACTAGTATCTATCCATGTACTTTACAGATATACTAGGATGCAAACAACCTCTCACAAGTGAGGAGTGGAACTCCTAAGCAGAGTTACAATTCTGGAAAAGGCTTAAACACGGGAGGTTGTGAAGCTCATATTAGCAATGTACTTAGGAGTCATATGCAATTTTTCTACAATGACCCAGAGACAGTTCTTTAATCCTGCTGCTGAAGCAGATGATCCCTTCATATTCCAGCTCTTTATCCACAGGTTTCCCTCCTCTTCTAGATTCAGTCCCCCTAACACCTCAAGATAACCATTGATTGGGAACAACAGCAATCAATGAGCTATTTTGCTGTTTGGCTACATGAAAGTGACAGAGCCCCTCTTAGTGTTAGTCTCTTCAATCAGTAAAAAAGTATTATCAGTAAAGGCTTTTCTTGACCAATCATTTGACCAATCAGTGACCAAGAAGACTGGCCTCAGGACAGCTCCTTTGGTAATCTCTCTCATTTTGAACAGCAACAATTTTTCCTGCTATTTCCTGCCTCACTTCTCAGTTAATAAGCCACAAGAAAATGTCCTTTTATCCACAGTAGCTTCATTTCTTTGGTAAGAAACATCATTATAAACACTTCAAAAATCTAAGTGCAGTGTTTCCGATTATCTCAAAAAGAGCCGAAACAAGTCTGCAGAAAGTCATCCATTCATCAGACTCTTTTTAACATGAAAAGGATACGACAATTGAGAGACTGAGACTTCAGCAACATTTTGCTTTTCCATAAGGGAGAGCTTTCTTGCCTACCTTCCACAGAATATTTACACTCCAGCTTCTTGTATGTGCTGGTTCTTGCACATACCCACGACTGACCCATACACTTAGAAGATTCTTGAATTAAGACCTGGATTCCTGTGAGCTCCAAGCAGCAGGATTTGTAAATACTTAAAAAATGTGAACTTGTCTTTCCTGGCTACAAGCATATATTATGGGTCAGTGAATGTATCTTTCCAGTCTCCCAGCCAATAGGTCTTTTTGCTTCTGAAGCCGCCAAGTGTTTAATGACTGCAGCCTAGAAAGCAGAGTAAGCTGCACAATGGTCTCCTGGAGATTTTTGGCCAATTTTACATTTTAAATGCCTTCCTGACTCGTACAAGAAAGCATCACTCTTTCATTGTCTGATTTTGCATTTGGTCAGAGGCATGCCACTTGCTAACTTGGCTACTAAGAAAATTGATATTGATCTTGTCAACAAAAACCATGTTTGAGAACGATGCTGCCTTTGTGCATGTGTAAGCAATCCCATCTGACCCAGTACACCTACATTGCAGACAATGTTTATAGTGCACGTAAGGTAATTGGTGCAGCTGATGAGTTAGTAAATATAATACCTGAATGCAAGAATGCAAATGGCTGTTTTATAAAAAAATTTAGGATATGCTTCAGTCTTAGAGAGAACTAGGAACCACTTCCTTTCTTTAGTATATAACATGTCACAGAAATTTGTAGACATTCAGTTAAACTCAAAAGATGAGTTTTCATCTTCTAGCTACATAGATTTGAAAACTGAAGTCTGCTTGTAGAACAGGCAGATTTCCAGTTTCCCAATCTAGCTTTCTTGGAAAAAGCTGAGCATCAACATTGCTGCAAAGCAAACTTGTCTCATTCTTGATCCACTTGGAGGATTGCTAAGCAGGAGCCAATAGAAGAGTGAGAATAGCCAGTCTTCCCACCATTGCCTGCTTTTCCTAAAATACTCCTTTTTCTGTTTTCTTCCTTTCTAACAATTGAAGAAAAATAGAATTCTGGCATTAAAAACAAGTGCCTACAAATAATGTAAATTACTTCATCACCCTAAATGAATCCAAAACCTCTAGTTTTTGGGCTTTTTCTTCACCATAATCACTACTCCTCAAGGTACCTAGAGATTTTCAGACCACACTCCACAGAGTACTCCACTGAAGCCCATGACAGGCCACGAAAATAAGACAAGCCTTTGCTCAGCAAGCTTCAAACCACCAAGCACAGGCCTGGAAAAGGTGAAGAACAACCATTCTATTCCTTCCTTGCTGTCTCCATACTAGCCTGCACAGATGGCTCATCTTTCCCAGCCAAATCCCCTCTGGGGCTACCTGATGAATGCACACAGCCTGCCCTCTGTACACACGGAGCTGCACAGAAAGCTGGGACACTGCCTCCACCTCTGTCCCTCCCCCAGTGTCCTGCATCCTCTGTGGTCACATCACACTGGCACTCCACAAAACCCAGTAAGAGAGTCTTCTGAAGAAATGGAGTTAAGAATCCCAACACTAAAGAATCTCAACAGCTAAAAAAACCCAAACAAACCCACATGATAATTCACATCTTCCGAGAACTGATCTGCTAAAATCATCCAACAAAAGCTACAGTTTTCTTTTTCCTCATACACTCCTCCTTCTTTATTCATACATAAACCTAAATTTTTGCTAACTCATCTGAAGGTTAGGCATGCTATTGCTAAAAATAAATTCACAAAAGTAAAACGCAGAGTGAAGTATTTATGAAATAATGAAGTGCTTTGTATAAGGCCATAGAAAGTACAGTATACACTTCTTAAATGTTTCCAGTCTAAGATTACTGTATGCAGTTCATGAGGCTTCTTTTCTTAATTTACTCCTTTTTAATAATAAAACCTGGTACAATTAATCATTGTAATGATTTTGCTTTTTTATAATTATTTTCTTTCACCAAGCATAGCAAGGAACACTGTATGGCCAAAGGAGTCAGAGCCTTAATGGACATTTAAGAAGGAAGGTGGGAAGGAGGGAAAGAATCTTAATATATGGTTCTCTTGAACTATGTATTTTTTAATTAAGAACAACAACAACAACAAAAACAAACAAACAAAACAAAACAAACAAAAACCAACCAACCAAACAACCAAACAACCCAAAAAAACCCTTGCTATTGCACAACAGAAGAAAATGCCCCAGGCCACCTCAGGTAAGATTTCTTTATTAATTCCAGCAAAATAAATAGTCAGACAAAGCCCTATATTGCTTAAAGAACTCATTTTTAAATTTAGTTCCCTGAAAATCTGTCATGGATAAGAATCATACATTAGAATATTTCAATGAAAGAAAACTAATTAACTGAAGCCCTGGTATAAACACACAGCTACAGTACATTAAGGATTGCTTCTGTTGTTGGTTATGGGGACACCTATAACATGCTAATTGCTTCCAAAGTAAAAGGAGAAATCATTAGAGTTATAAATGAAGAATCTGCTGGACAAATTTCAATTAAATACGGGGTTAGTAAGGCTGTAGGTGAGGAGTGAGCTGTTAGGCATTAACTGGAAGGCAATGAACACAAAATGCCCTATCCCAATTAGCAAGAACAGGAATAAAAGAGCTTGAGAGCTGAACCACTGTATAAACACCACATGATTCACTTTAACACATTGCTGGCAAGAGTTTCAGTGGGAAACTGGCATCTATTTCTTTAACATCTATCTCACTAACTACTAAATGGAAATGTAATTCAAAGGCTTCAAAGGTGGCAACCAGCACACCTAACAAATCTGGCATTTTTTCTCTCACCTCTCTAGAACATTAGTCTCTGCTTAATACCATAAATATCCCATTCATTATTCCCTGGGCACATTTCCCAAAATAAAAGACTAAAGATAAATACTTAGAACTGGCCAACTAACAACAAAAAGCCTCCATCCCCTTATAGACAGCAATTTAACCAAATGGAAATATTGCCATTAAAAATTTATTATCTCAAGCTGTGTATTTTTTTCATGCACTTTGTAAAACCATATCACTAAATTTCCTTAATATCCATTACACAAGAGTTATTTACAATTGTCTCCAGTGAGTACTTTTTGGGATATGGGTCATTAAAGAATAAACTATTTATAACCAATATCCCAGATGTGCTATCTGGGCTTTGTGATTAATTATATATAATCACATTATCCCCTCTGCTTCATAAATGCAGTAACTAAACAACTTTACACACATCATAAATTTTGAAATCAAAAACATAACTGGCATTTCCTATTATTACATTCCATTATCACATGTTCTGGTCTCAAGACTTAACGTTAATTTTCTTTTTCTTTTCAATATTGATGTTTGTAAAACCTTGAGTGCAAAAAGGTCCTAAGTAAGCGACAATACAAATTTACTTCTACATTCATTCTTTGCAACATAAAACCAACTGAAATTCTATTTTTGCAGTAACTTAAACTCACCTTAAAACCCTTGTTCTATTATGAAAACTGTATGACTGCATTTCCACCTCTTACCTATCATATTGTAGCAAACAGAAGACAAATAGGCAGGGCAGGAACACGGACAAGTGTTATACACCACACAGTGTACAGCAGCAATCTCATTCACATTGCTCCAAGAGTGTCCCTTCCAAAGGAATGGTCGAGCATTTCAACAAACAAAATCCCCTCCAGATCTGTCTGGTTTACGAGGGGGCTCTGCTGAAGAAGTGCAAATCTTTGGCCCTCTCCTAAAATAGCTTTCATGTACCACGATGAGTGAGCCACCTGCAAGGAGAACCAGGAAAGGATGCCCAGCACCGCCAGCCACAATCATCATTACCAGGTGCTGAGGAAAAAAGCCAGCTCAGGGTAGGTGACAGCTACATCCACCCCCGAACCGGCTGCTGAGCAGCCTCACACCCCGGACAGAGCATCGGCTACAGCAAACTCCCGGGAAAGCAGCTGGACATTCTGGGAGCTGCCGGGAAAAGCAGCCTATAAAGCTGCCCAGCCATCTGAGAGCTGCCAAGGGCTCAGCAGCTGGCAGAGTTAGGCTCTTCCCAGCTGCCAAAATGTCACCTTTCCCAAAACTGCAGTGTGTTACTACGGGAGCATGTGCCATAGCTTTCAAAAGCGCAAAATTGGTCCACATTTCCAGGTGGAATTGATGCATGAAAGGAGACGGCCAATTCTTCGGCGTGCAGGAAATGCCACCAAGTCCCAGATGGAATGATGAAAATGAGTGTGCCTCTGGATGCTCTCTACCAGGGCTGCAGACTGCAGTCACCACCTGGCTGCCCCCAGGCTTCTCTTGCTCTTTTACAACCATGGCTACGGGTACATTTTCCTTTCACTTTCAGCTTGACTCCATGACACAGTCCGTTCCAAGAAACCTTTCTAGAGTGGCTTGTGCATACTGAATGAAATCAATGGACCAGCTCCTAGGAGGAACCCCGCTGCAAGGAAAACTGTCAAAGATGCATTATATGTGTATGCTATCTTTATCAGCCTTCCACCCAGTCACTACCTTACTATCATGCCATTTAAAGTGCGGCAAATCTACAGTGCTGTAAGTGCTTTCAGATATTTTTTTTCCTAATTCATTAAATGAACAAAGCCTGAAGTAGCTCAGACCACGCGCCACTGCTCAGCATTACTGAACTCGCGTCCCAGCTCCTAGGGCTTTATGACTAGCACGTGGAAACTGGTCCCGGTCCCATTTTACACCGTGATTTTATCCAGCTGTCTTTCTTATGCGTCAAAAAGGAAAGCAGAGACACTTCGTTTCTTCCAGCAGACAATACACTAAGGCACTGCACGGAACTCTCGAGAAGAACAGAGAACGACACCGGAAAGAAACTAAGTACAGAAAAGCACACCAGGCAGCTGATACTTCCGAATATCTCCTGCCACCGAGAGGATACAGCAGCCCTGACGGGGACGGGATCGGGGGAACGCTGCCGACGGGAGACTGCGGCAGCCCCGGCAGGTTGGTGCCGGCACCGCGGGGCGGGACACAGCGGGAAAGGGCCGGGACACAGCGGGAAAGGGCCGGGACACAGCGGGAAAGGGCCGGGATCGCTTCCGGAGCGCGACCTTGGCGGGCGGGCGGGGAGCGAGCGGCGGCGCCGGGCGGGCCGGGAGCGCTCACAGCGGCCGTGCTGTCTTCGGGGCGGCAGCCGGGATGGCGGCGCCCACGATGGAGGAGAGGAAGGCGTGCTGGGGGGCCCGGGACGAGTTCTGGCAGTGCCTGGACAGCCACGGGGATGACGCCGCCAAGTGCGAGAAGCTGCGCCGGGCCTTCGAGTCGCGCTGCCCGCAGCAGTGGGTGAGCACCGTGCGCAGCCCCGGCGGGAGGCGGCTGCTGCCCGGGGATGGCAGCTCCGGCTTCTGCAGGGCACAGCCTGCAGCTCGGCAGCCCGGGCAGCCTGGAGCCCGTGAGCCCGGGCAGCCTGGAGCCCGTGAGCCCGGGCAGCCTGGAGCCCGGGCAGCCTGGAGCCCGTGAGCCCGGGCAGCCTGGAGCCCGGGCAGCCTGGAGCCTGTTGGCCCGGGCAGCCTGGAGCCCGGGCAGCCTGGAGCCTGTTGGCCCGGGCAGCCTGGAGCCCGGGCAGCCTGGAGCCTGTTGGCCCGGGCAGCCTGGAGCCCGGGCAGCCTGGAGCTTGCCGTACTGTCAGGCGTAGCTCGGTCTGCGCGCTTCTGGCTGGCTGGGAAAGGACGGCTCCTGAACGCGCCCCTGGCTGGCCTGGGAGCTAAGCTGTGTTAAGGGAATAGTACAAAGAGAAAGGGAAATACTGTCTCAGAGTTCCAGATAAATACACAGGGTTATTGTTGTAATTTAAAAAAGTTTTGGAAGGTTGTAGAAGTACCCAGAAATTCCTGTTTAAAGAACAGTAGAGAAGGAAACTACCACACAGGCTGTGCAGTGCCTAGCATTTTAAGACTAGCATCTCATACCTTATGTATAAAAATACCTTTTTTTCCTGCAGTGTAATTTCACAGAAAGGCACCTGCCTGCAACATAATCCATTCATGTTGTGTTTTTTTAGTTTCCTGAGCTCAAGCTTTAATTCTTTTTTAATAGGCGCTGCCCTTTGGCAACAGTGCTGGTTGAGGGCCTGAACAGTTCCTGTTGCTGGTAGTAGACTGAAGTAATTTTAAAAGCCTGAGTACCATCACAGCTGCTGCACTGATGCTTTGAACAGTGCAGTTCTGCTATTTGTTGTGTCTAGGTATGATGGTATCAGCTGCAGGGCTTTGCACGTCATGCAGTCAGCAGTTCTAGACACTGAACTCAGAGGTTACATAGGCTGTGATACCACAGAAAAGCTGCTGGACTTATCTTTGCACCACAAGGAATTTTTGTTCAGAGCAGTGAAAAGAGAAAAGCATACAAGATCTTAATGAAGTAGCAGGGTGATGAACTTTATAAAAAACTAAAGTTCACTTTCAAAACTGTAAAGAGCCCCCAAAAAACTAAACACACCACTCATTAGTCTTGAATAGAAGAAACTCCTAACTAATACATTAAATCCTCCTTAAGTTCAGTGGTCAAAGACTGTTTACAAAAAGCCCCTTCCTATTACTAGTTTCTTATAATGAATATAGTTTCTCTTTTTAAACAGGTTAAACACTTTGACAAAAGAAGAGACTTTTTAAAATATAAAAAGAAGCTTGAAACAGAAGGATATCATCCTCCAGAAGCTGCTGGAAAGTCTTAAGAACTCTGCTCTCAAATCGAGTAACTATAGAAGGAAGAAGCCAGAGAAAGCAACAGTAGTTGCTTGAGTGCAAGAACTGGTAATGTAGCAGTCACCCTGAAATGCGGACTGCTCTTCTTGTTGCCAGGTCTCACATGTCTGCTAAAAAAAGGGGTCATGGACAGCTTTTTGATGAGTTTAAGTCAAAGAAATATGGTGCAGGGCTGTTCACAAATGTAAGGGTTTGAATGTATAATTAGTTAAATGGCTTCACAGGAGTAAATGATTATTTAACACTGCTATGTACATATTCTAAAGAGAAAATGAAATTGTTTTTCAGTAAGTGAACCTCCTTTTTCCTAAATTAAAGAAGTCTATTCCAACTTGCCTTTCTTGTCAAAAGGAGTGGGTTCTATAATGAAATTTGTATTTGTCATTTACCAAGTATTTCAAAGTATTTTAAAATACAGTTTAAGTCAGATATTAATTTATACAACAGTGGTCATTAGAAGACCTAAAGCGTCCTGTGGCTATGATATATAATTCTCTGTTTGGAATATTCTCATTTTTTTATAAGCAATAGAAATTTTTACACTGGTCATAGGTTTTCAGTCAGTTTCTCTACTAGAAGTATGTCCAGTTATTTATCACAATTCTCACATTATGGCCTTTCGTAGAATTAGATTACCTTTAAATAAAGCTGCATCACTAAGGTACAGGCTGTTTACAGCATAATTAATAAATGTGACTGTAATAAGGCATTTAAACTAGGGCAGCATTGAATGCAATTATGGAAGTGGAGTTCATTTCCAAAAAATCATATAACCTAGTATATCTAGGTGCTGAAATAATTTAATACTATGGTTAAAGGCACAACTTCAATTTCAAGCACAGTCACCACAACTGCAGTAAAAATCCTGTGTTTTGAATTTGAGATTGTTCTCAGTACTGTGCTGACATTCAGCAGAACAAACACACACACCCCACATGCAATATAAATAGTATTTATTTCCAATGCAACGATTTAAGGAGGTAAAGTATTAAGGCATTTAAAAGTCACTCTGAACACTACAGAGAACAGAACATGCAAAGTTAAGAATCCTCGTTCACCCTGAGTTTGTATCTCATCTATTCAGAATTCCACGTCGTAGCACCGTAGGAAGCCATCCAGCTGTACAATAAGGCACGAGACTCTGGGCAGTTATTGTTGTTGTTTTTGCTTGATCACTTGTTGTCTTGTGTACTCCCAGATCAGCAGAGCTCCGCTCACATGAACATTGAGTGACCGGATAATGCCCTGCTGAGGAATTTCCACACAGACATCCAGATGGTGAATCAGGTTGGCTGGGATTCCTTCGTGTTCATTTCTAATAAAGAAGAAACAGTAACTTGCATCTGAGAGAGGGCGTGTGTGTTTCAGAAAGCAAAAAATACAAATGTCAAAACAGCATCCAAACACCTCTTGACAAATGGTGTATCTGCCTACGGGGTAACTGATGACAAGAAAAAATTTTTTTAAAAACAGTAATACATGACAAAGAAAACATGGAGAGAGCTGACTTAAGTTTTGATGTAAAAAGCCTGCTGGAAGACTCAATTTTCAGTTCACTGGTCCAGCAATAGCTGAGCACACAGCATAAAGACTCTCTGCTTTTGTTTTTAAGCTCCATATATAGTCAAATCACCATGTTATAAAGCTGCTAGCACAGCAGGAAAGCTCAACTGCCCACTTTACATTCAGGGTCTTGGCACCAAAGGAGTGTCAATAGTGAGTGCACCAGAGGATACTGAAGTTTACTGTTAATTTAAACTCTTTGTTTTTAATTAAAAGAGAACAAAGTTATTATGAGCACTCCATTCTGAAGACAAGCTACACATTAAAAAAGTTGGAAAAAAATTTTGCCCTAAGAGGATAGCCAGGCCCTTCTTCCTGGTGTCACTTAGGAGCCCTGCAATGCCAGGAGCTTTCTTACTTGTGTGTGCTTTACAGCAGATTTCTTAAAGTAGCCTTCCCCACACCTTTGTATCACATCTGAGGCTTGTCTGCTTATAGAAGCTGATAACTGCTTTTCTCTGAAGTTGTCCCATGCTCTGCTTGTACTGCAAAAACTTGCTACTTCATCTTGTGCCTCATCCTGAACTTTTAAATCACCTCCCAGCCATGCACACTCAGTCTGCTCCAGCCCTCCTCACCAAGCTCAGCAGGGCAAACGCACCCTCCTTCCTCCTTGCTGAGCTCACCACAGCCCACACAGACTGGGCCTCACACAACTAAACTGAAGAGATGGTGTCTTTAGCACTCCCTGGAAAATACACCCCATGCTGTTGCTACCTTCACCCATTATTAAAATGTGTTTTTTAAGGTTATGGGTTATTAAATATGAGAAGGGTCATTCAGTAGATAGCAATACTTAGTAGTCTTTAGCACACAAAGCCAAGGACTGCTTGTTCCATGATCATTTCCTATTCCAGAACCACGTTTACCCGTGTCACTTAGTTTTCTTTGTGACCAAACTGATTAGAGAAAGGGATGGACTGCAAGAGGTAGGTTTACAAAACTGTGTGCTCTTACCCCAGCAATAATAGTGATTTCTCTGGGAAGCAATATTCTGTAAGATCAAAACTTTTAGCTGTTTGCTCCACACCAATAATAGTGTAGCCTTCTGTTTTTTTCTGCTGTAAATAATCAACAAGCTGAGATGGTTTTACCTGTGCATTAAAAGTAGAAATATAAAATATATAAATATTACCTTTTGTAAACTTCTGAAATTAATGTAAAAAAAAAAAAAAACTTACTTGGACACTTTTTAAGATTAATGACTTTCATCCCCAAAGACTCCATATACATAGCTTAACATTTTAAAAGCTCTTCAGCAGTAGCACAGGAAGTTAGTGGCACAAAATACCCCCACCAATACCATGAAGAAAGATGTAACAATGACAGCTCACATAATCTATTTATCACAGCAGTAAGAAATTGCAAGTATTTTCTAAATTCTTTTTTATAAGGTTGACCCAAAACATACAAGATTTAAGTGTCAGAGATAACAGCAGGAGCCTCCATTAAACAAAACCATATTTTTTTCAAGATTATAAAGTGTAAGGCTCTGAACTATGGATCTGACAAACTGAAGATTTTGAGTACAATTTTTAGCTATTAAAATGTTTCCATTCACCTCAACAAGGGGGAGCCACTGCTCTGCAGAAACACTCAGATGCTGAAACTGCTTATCCTGTATATAATGAAGACTGCCAACAACTAGTGCAGATGCCCCAAATATTTCACTTGTACGACATAAACCTACGAAAACAAGAAATAAAGTGATTTTTGTGTAGAAAATAAACACCAAGCCAGAACACCAAGTGAAAATGACAATGAATGCAAAAGAGAATGGCTACTTTAGTTATCTATTTTAATTAGTTTCAGGTCTTCCAAGCCACACCTTGTTCCATACAAATTACAGCAAAATGTGTTTTGTAATTTAGCAGAAATATAAAAATTAGAAAAGCACTGTGTCTGACAACATACTTTTACAATACTAACTACACAAAATAAGGGGTTAAGTGTCCAAGCCTTAGCAAGGATGGATAATTTGACACATCCACACACAAGTTTAAGCTTTAAACCCAGTACCTGTTAAATGGAAGAGGATGACACATAACAGCATTACAATGCAGACAGCACTCACTGCAGTTACTGAAACTGCTAACATCAAACACAAATGGCAGTGAAGTATTTGCAGGATTTATTATGTCACAGCTAGCACATCATGAAGGCAGTCTTAATTGGGAAATGGGACCCTGCTGCCCAATAGACATGAGAATCTTGTAGGTTTACAAGACTTGGTTTAATTATTACAGAAAAAAAAATGAAAAAGGAAATAATTTTCTTTAATTGCATACACAGTTGAAACACCCAACTGTAGCAAATACAGAATTTGCAAGAACCTACCATGATTTACAGCAAAATTCTACTTAATTAATGCATGCTACATGTAAGTACTTTTTTTTTTCCTTAAAATGCAACTGTAGAAGTCTCCTTTCTTTGAAGTGGGTTGGATTTTCTTTGCCTACCAGTTTCTTTCAGGATAATGATCTATTCTTCTGAGCAGTACGTAAATAATTTTCTAATTATCAACATAGAATGAAATTAACTTCTATTCTCTAAGTGTTCTCCAAGGTCTAAAATAAAAGTTTGAAACTATGTGCAATCAACCTTACCTCCTAAATTGGTTGGTTTATCAATAAGTGAAGCCACCACAATCAATCTGCTGTTTGATTTGCCAAGTTTAACAGCACGATCCTGAAATGCTGTTTCCAAGTCTAAACTAGGAGTGCTGTTCTTCCAGGGTATAATCTTCTTCTGAACATCAGTCCACTCTGTCTGGCTGTCTGCTTCAGCCAAATGTGAACCTGTAACAACAAATTGTATGCTCATATGGATATGCAAGTGGGAGAGAAACTAGTGTTTCAATAAAGAAGATAATCCAAATGGTAATACTGGAGATACCATTAATCATCATCTGTTATCTTATGGGACATGTTCTGCTGACATAGATGCAAGTTTGCTTCAGCTGAAAACCAGAGGTCAGACTGAATACAGATGTACACAGCTACTCCATACAAATAAGTAAAATTAATATAGACTGACTATATTTTACCCATGTCTTGCTGAGACCAGTCACTTGGTTTCAGATCACGAAGTTCTGTTCGGGAATGGCACCACTGAAATGCAGCTGGCAAAGGAATGTCAGTGAATCTGTCAAATTTAGAGAGGGAGATCCATTCATCCTCAGCCAGTTCCGCAAGGCGGGGAAGAATGTAAAATATTGTCTGCAATGGAATACAGTGTCATCAGCAGAGAGTCACTAAAGCAAGCAAAACTAGATAATCAGTCCCTGGTAGATAATGGAACATGTCTACTATCTAGCCTCCTATGCTTTTAATACTTGTTTTTTCTTGGTATTTAATACAGCTTACCAGTATGTCTCTAAATATACATAACTTTACTTATAGTGCAATCCGAAAACTTCCATAAATCTAGACTTAATCTCTAATTAAGCTTTTCCTGAGGATCTGCACTGGTTACTGTACTGAAATTCTAGAATACCAAAGAATTAACACTATGCTTCTCAGCACAAGGGTCTAGAGAAAATCTTATATGTGTAACACTGAAGAGCTGTCAAATACTCTTACAACTTTCTAGTAAAGGATGCGGATTGATATAATATCAAAATAAAAATAGTTTAAAGCTTTAAGATCTAGTGGTAAAATGCAGCTCAGCACAACCAATATATCTAGCTAACCATGATTTATCAAGGAGGAAAAAAACATACATCCCAAGGGAAAGACTGAGTAAGTAAAAGAGTTTAAAACCTAGACTTTTTGTTTATCCCAATGCACCCTTCAAGACAAAGGTGAAGATGCATCCTGAATACATTTAAATGCTTCACAAATATTAGTATTCCTTTGTTGGGTTTTTTCCTCCCGTTCAGGACTTTTATTTTGCACTACTTAGCATATTTGTGTTCACAAAAATATTTCACAGAACTGAGTATTTCTTCAGTTAAAAGAAGGAAAAATTTATTCTGTCAAAGATGGCACTGTTTCTGCAAAAACATATACCCCATTCATATCCGTTAATATCTTGTATTTTGAGCTTAGTTCTTCTGTCTCTTCTATTTATCTGCACCCTTATTTTTGCCTTCCTTCCATTTTCAATTATGAAAATATTTATTCAGCTGTCAGTTATTTGAGCTACATCAAAAAAAGGTGCTCTGGAAGTGATGTACTGCTATCCCATTCACATCAAACAATCCAGTTAAGCAACCTCAAGTTACTTCTGGGAACAGATGCCTTGAAAATCCTAATAAATTACCTCAACTAAGTAGATGCTCTTCAGTTAGTAGAATGAATCTTTCCAGTCACAAATATAAAACCTGATTAATTCCCACAGATAGGCACATTCATCACAAATACATCTTCCTAACTGACCTGGGTTTTTAACACAGTATCAAGTAGAAAACCAGACATAATATCAGTCCAAAACCCATCACAATCTAGGTGAAGTAATTTTTTTGGGAGTTTAAATGAATAATAGTTGATAATGTCATCCCACATTAGAAGATACCAAAAAATATAAAAACAGTCGTAGCACTAGACAAATAGTGTACTCTTGCCTCTAGACTATAATCCTCAACAGGATGAAATGTTGCAAAGAAGAAGTGATCTTGGATTCGCTGCCAGTTCCTTCTGGCATTCCTGCAAGAAAGTAATGTAAGATACATTAAAAAGGCAACATGCTGGATATTTTTAAAAATTAAATAGTCAGATTGGCATAAGGCAACCTAATTTATTAAGTATATTTTGTATAGGAAAGAAAATACTTCAATAATTAAGAATACTTCAATAATTAAGTAAGGGCCCATTTTTAAAAAATGAACAGCATTCATAAAATAAACTTTATTTATGTTTCAAGAAAGGCCCATAACACATCTCCAAATTCTATTATCAAAAGGAGCGAGTTTGGCAAGAAGTATTCCATGGAAACAGGACACTAGCCTATGGTTCAGTGTCAGTGTCTAGCTGTTAAAAAAAAGTCAAGACTCTTCCCTTTGCTGCTTTTTTTCTGTATCGTGTCTCCCCATAACAACTGTTTTTTAAATAGAGATAAAAACCCCCACAAAACGCGATAAAAATTATCAAGTGTCATTTTAGAAAATGGAACTTGTTGCAAATGGCTCAGAAGAACAATGTTAAAACTGTAAAGAATGTTACTAACCCTGTGCCATGCATGTTTTCCACTTGTTGAAGGCTAGATTCAATAACTGGTGTCAGAGCTTCAAATTCTTCTACATGCAGCATTCTGCACATACCCCAGATTTTTTTAAGGGCGATTAATGCATAAAGTCGGACGCTGAAATTATGGCTGAAACACCACTGCAGAACAACGATGAGAGCTTTCTTCAAAGCTGGCTTCTAAAGAAACAAAGACAAAGAAGCTTCTTTCATGTTAAGTTTTAATGTACACTTCAGAACTTATGAGTGGCCCAAGAAAAAGTTCCTCAAAAGACAGGCTTTTGGAAATCAGAAAGCTTTAAAATGATTCTAACTTCCTTCTTTCCATCTCATCAGGACAAAACCTACAGCCTTGCATATTCTTTGAAAATTTATTCATTTGCTTTAAAAATCACTATTCTACCTACAATGAAACCTCTACTTAACTTCTGACTGAAAGAGCAGAAAGAAAAACAAACCCAGGTGCATCCACATGTTTACTTAAAACTAGAGTAGCTATTCTGGAAAACTTCACAGGTAATCAGGCTCTATGTATCCAGAACACCTGCTAAGATAGCTCATTTTCCTAAGTCAAATATTTTACAGAGGTGACAGGAAGAGTTAGTGTTTTACATAACAAGGGGTTCCTCAGAAGGAAGTAAACCATTTTGGCAGTCTATTTTCAATTCAGAATATTCTGTTTAAGAACTGGAAGTGAATAAAGAATGAACACTCTTAAGAGAAATGTACCTTCTCTGAGGTATTTTGAAGAATGATGTCAAAGTGGGCCAACACTGATAAAAATGTGCAGATACTTTTTTTAAGCTTTTCTTCATCCTAAAGTAAAAAAGTAGTAGTAAAAGTATGTATTAAGTAAAAAAGAATGTAACAAGAGGTATGCCATCTATAATATGTTTTTATACTTTATGCATTTTCATGCCATGTTCTGCACATGCAATAATAATAACACTATTAAAAATCTACGTTGTTCCACAGCCAAATTTCTTAAAATACAAGCTCAATATTATTAGGATTTAATTCTTCCTAACATGTTATGTGCTTATAACTGACATACCAATCAAAATTAAGTATATTGTGAAATAAGTGAGCTAAAATTCAATCCAAGTTCACTGCATTACCTCAGGAATGCAAAAGGTCAGCACCATTCCACAGCCTCTTGCCTGGGGCTCCTGCTACCCAGAGCTCAATCTGCAGTTGCACACTGAGCCACCTGCTCTAAATGTATTCCTCAACACCAGGACAGCCTCTGAAAATGCAATCTGTATTCCTTTCTCATAAATCTACATGTTTTCTGCTTGCTCATAAATCTATGTGTTTTCTGCTTGCTCTGATGGTTTGAATGGGCCCACTGTGATTTAGTACATTTGTTATCAGCATGAAATCACTTTGATCCAACAGATAATCATCTGCTAAAAGGACAGCAATTCCAACAGCCCAGCTTTTGGAAGGAACTCTGAAACAGTCAGCTTTCCTTAGCCAACCCTTTCACAACTTTTGGGTATCATAACTCAAACCCTGTTTCAGTTCTAAAATCTCATTACAGAACTCCACCATGAGAGAAGTCCATATTAAAAGCTTCAAATTGAATATGTATTATACAAGTCATGTTCTCACTGACAAAGAGGATGTGACTCAAAAGACAAAGGTGGGCTGTGGAAACCACAAGTAACTTGGACCTTCAGACTCAGGATCTAGGGCATCCATGTGGCCCTGATGGCTCTAATATTGGAGTGCTCTGACTCACTGTGCCAGCTCCACTCTGCCCAGAATAAAACATCATAAAAGAAAATCCTTCAACAGGAGGAACTGACTTTTCTTTGGCTATCTTTAGGTTGCAAATTTCTAAGTGTCTCAGATTATTGCTCAGACTCGCTTCCAAGCTGAACTACTCAGCAGCCCACTGCTTTTAAAGGAAGACTTGTACACATAAAAAAATAAGGTATGGGGCAACAAACTGTACCCTCTTTGTTCAAATTACTCTTCAAGTGAATGCCAAAGGTCTTACTTACATAGCAAAAGCAATCCCAGAATTTATCAAGGAATTGGGGATATTTATGTAGACTCAAGATAACAATCCATTCTATGAAGTATTTCACAGATGCCTGATTATTACTGAATCCAGCCTGAAACACTCTGTCAAGAGTTCCACACAAAAAATTCTGAGAAAACAAAATCATGCAATCCTTTAGTACACTGTCAGTTATTTCCACAAAGAAAAAAAAAATAAATAAAAGAACATTCTCACCTTTATCATAATATTAAATATATTTTAAAATATGCAAATTAAAAGAGTTTAAAACCATCTAATTTCTTTATTATACTTTTCAAATATTTTCTTATGAAGTAGAATTTAATTAAAGTAACACTTGTCAATTTCTTGACTGTTCATGAAGCAGCAATGTTTTTACTAAATGAAAATCTGTTAATCAGATAGCACAAACTTTTAGTTAGCTTTAACAGGAACAATCTGGCCTCCTAAAATTCACAAATCTAATAATCAGTTTGCAGTGTCCTCTAGAAATGCATTATAAATCTATAACTTCAGACTGAAAGAATTAAACTACACAAAACTTCTACAACAGAACTTCCACATCAGCCACAGGTTACATGCCTTTTATAGCCTGCTGTAATTTAACATACACAGCTTGCATGACACCAAATTAGGTCTTGAAAGTAGGTACTTATTTATTTTAAAAATAATAGTAAAGAGCAATACCTGGTTAAGCTTTGGGAGAAGAACTAGAAGTGTCTGCCACACCCGGTTTTTAATTCTGTGCTGCAAAGAGTTTGCATAATAGCGTGTTCTAGATCTTGATACCAGTTTATCCTAAAAAAAAAATTAAAAGGCTATTGCCTATTCTTCCTTTAAATTTGAATACATATAAATACACTTTTCTGTACTAAGAAAGCAGCATCTACTACACAGCTAGGATCAGCTTAGAATATGAACTTAGGAAAATATATTTACTCAATTTACTAAGAATTCTGAAGTTTATAATTAAATAAGTTAAAGTAAGCAAGTGTCTACTAAAGCTCCCTTTTCCCTACTTGGTCGATCTCACAACACAAATATTAGTAATTTCTCTGCAGTACTTAATTAAAAGGAATGAGCGACCCACCCATTCCTAGGTATTCAGACAAAAGCAGGATTCAACAGTACCAGAATATATGTGTGATGTTCAAATAGCAGCTGCAGTAATTTACCACTGACTTTAGACTCCTGCCAGTGCATAAGCAGCTATGATATAAATGAAAATTGGACCCCAACCATCTCCATTATTTCTATCTATAAAGGTATTCTAAGGAGACAGTAGCTCTCTCAATCTAAGAGGCGGTCTGCAATTGTTAAAGTGAAATGCAGTGCTTCAGAATGCAGCCTAAAGGAAGGTTCTTAATGGAACAATGGTTACAATTTGGATAATATTCTAGGAAGCCAAAATATCCACTAAAAGAGAGAAATAAAGTCAAAAGGCAATTTTTACTATTCTGGTTGAATTAACTTCTGTCTCATAATAAAGAAAAGTGTATTACTCAACAAATCTAGAGAGGCTACAGGAAAAACATAAATGCACCCTGTCAACTGTAAATATTTTGCATTTTACTAATTGTACTAACACTACATTTATATACCAAGGGAAATTAATTCTACCTTATCGAGTAGTTTGATGAAAATGTCTTCCATAAATGTCTTATGCAAGATATTTGATCCATCCAACAAGCACAGAAATTTAACAGCACAAATGCGAACGTAGTGATCATCTCGATTTGTACTGTAAAATATTAATAAAAATGAAAATCAAACTCTACTGTTTAGACATAAAGATAACTACTAAATTATAAAAAAGCACCAGACATCATCTTGAACATACAGCCAGCAAGTTGTCTACAGTGAGACAAGATGCAAATACCCAGAACCAGAATTTTAACATCTATTTGTCATTGGTGATGAAAAAAATTATTGAGTTCACAACCTGACCTTGAGAGTTCTTTAATAACATCTAGGTGTTTAAAAAACTTTTCTATAGAAAAAGCTGTACCACAAAGTTTTTGAAATTTTGTGCCTGTAAACTGTAATCTTTTAACAACTAATTTATGCTTACAATTTGGTCAAATCTCTAGTCCCAAACAACACTTCATTCCTCTTAGTTAAGTACAGACATCCAGAGTAATTAATGGCAAGAGTAAAATTAATCACATTATAGGTTGTGACAGCTGCAGAGCATTGCAAGAAAATATATGATTAACAAAAAGCTCTTGGAGAAAATACAGGAGTAGTGAACTTTTGCAGTAGTATTTTTTTTAAAGTTCAGGTTTTATAAACCACTGACATGTCTGAAAACAAGGTGACAGAACTTTTTCTCTGACTTTCTTCCACTGAATAAAAATGGGAGTGAAACTATAAAAAAATTCAACAATCCAGTCCATTTCAAAGGCTGGAGGCAGAGCCTTTGGACAGTACACACACAGAAAGGGCTTGCAACCAATGTTAGCAAACCAAGCCCAAAATCTGGCTGCATTAAAACCTGAGCTTCTTAACTATCTTTCTTACAATGACAAGGTATATATTAACTCAGCATCCTAAAAAGTATTACTTTATTGAGGTGGGACAATGAGGAAGCAGTTAGAAAAAACTGAAAAGCCAGATTAACAAGTGAGATATTTTCCCTGAAAATCCATTTTTCTACACTTTGTATTTGAATTATGACTATAATGTTATGTACAATCCTTTTACCAGTACCTTAAAAGGTTATGAATATATTCCTTGTGGGTCCCTTCCAACTCATGATATTCTATGACTGTATGATAAGCAGCTGACTTCAAAATCAGCATCTTTCCTATCAGAGCATCAACCAGGACAAAGACACAATTCACACCAAATGCTGTAAGATGTATCCTCAGAAGCATTACCTTTCTGCAACAATATTTGCTGCACATTTTTCTCCAAGATTTTCTATGAAGGCATGCACATCCTGAATGTGTCTTCAGAGATGAAAGAAGACAAAGCAACAAAATTATCAGAATAACATACAAAAATCCGTTTTCAGTTTTTCAATAGTCATCTCAAAGTTTAAAAGAAAAAAAACCCACAACATTTTAAAATAGAAATCACAAGGATTTTTTTTCATATACCTTTGATCTTTCCTAAATACAGTTCCAAAGACACAAGCCTCAGTGATAAGTTCACTGTAATTTCCAGCATTTAAGAAAGCATTTGTCAAGGCACTTCTCTCATCAACAGTGGGAAATATCCAAGACTGACAACAGTGACTAAGGACTACATTGAAGACTCCAGTCTTTGTAGTGGACAGATCAATGAGGTTGAAAATTATCTGAAAATAAGAAATAAAATATTCAAAATCTAGTTTTCAGAAGTGCCAGATCTATTAGAACAAAATTGCAGCAATATCTATTTCAATAGGTCTCATGTTATTTTGCATCCTATCTCTGCTCAGGTTAATGCTGTCTTCACTCTATTTGTAATTGTCTGATGTAGGAGAAGATGAATGGGCAACAACTGGTCCAGTATATGCTTATAAACCAGAATTGATCTTTGCTTAAACAGAAAAAATGCCCGATGCTTTAAACAAATCTCCTGGTAAGTGGAACAAATGAGCCAGGGCTTACTTCATGAGCACAAACCTAGTGTTTCAATCAATCCTTACCAATTTAGAAAAACAAAATTAAGCATTAAGCAAAATTTCTTCCATAAGTTGCCACATCACTAGTTTTATTCTTTAAGGAGGATTACATTAATGTCAAAGTTCATATTTAAGTTAAAGTGCAAAAGTGTCTTTGTACCATTTATTTTTTAAGAAGGGCATGTTTACAATATTTGAAACTTATATCTAAAGCTTCTCCAAAAAGAAAAATGACCCCAAAGTATTTCTTTCCCTTCCACAGGGTGAGTGCAAGAGTAAATTTCACTTACAAAGTAAATGTTTTTTCTAAAAAATTGCAAGCATCTGGGAGAGGGTAGGAAGATGCAGAATGAACAGGTAAGGCTAAGAATTCATTTTCAGACATCAGTTAGAGCTGTCCATGAAAATGTTTTTTCAAAAGTTGTAACAGCTCCTAACAGGCAAAGCTGCTTTGCTTCCCCGCATTGAAATGATAGTTTTGATAATGTGACAATTCTTTGACAGTAATACTGGTTTTATAGAGGAAGTTGAAACTGAAATACTTAAAACTGAAATACTGCAATGCAGTGTGAAGAAATAATTGCTGGAAAGAAAGCTCTACACTAGAACCATGTGGGGTTTATAGCAAGAATTCAAACCTATTTTCCAGTGCAAATATAGGCACTAGAACTTTCCTAGTAATTCAAAAATTAAGTTATTATTTCACCTGTAGGGGAGCAGCACAGCATTTACTATGCATTTCTCAATCTTGAAAATTTTTTCAACTGTTTCACTAATATAGTAAAAGTTCAGCACACACAAAAGAAATTTAAGATATTTAAGTTCTAGCATAATTAACATAAGAATAATCACAAAGAAAAAACAAGAGTGCAGCAAAAGAAATTAAGCTAAAGAACACAGTGCTCTGGGTACCTTCTGTGGATGCCCTTCTCGATAATACCACAGCAATATTCTCTTTTTTTGACAAAAAACACCCCTCTGTTCCACCCCTTCCAACTAGTAAAAAGACAGAGTGCACTGTGGTACACAAATTGTGCTTCTGTGACAAATCAACATCAGGCAGGTCCTTATTTTCTTCTCTTTAGCTACAACTACAGAGCCATAGCACAGCAGATCAATGGCAACAGGGACTGCCGAGGACTGGAATAAGAATATACATAAGTAGGCACTTGCTTGGGAACTTTATCTTCATTTTCTTATGAAGGGGCAGAAGGTGGCTCGACCAGATGCCCTTTGTTGAGTATAGGAGACCTTCATTAGCTCCTTGATGCCTGCTGTCATGGTATGTCCCACTGCAGACAATGGGATAGCTGTCACATGGACTCAACACTCAACATTGGCAAAATACACCTTACACAATGCCTGAAATACTAACGTTGAAGTTAAGGCAGTAAGAATTTAAACAAGTTTTTAAGATCAAGAAAAATAGAATACGAACTATAGCTCATTAGTTACTACGACACTGAGCATACAATTAGCTGTTACATATATTAATTAAAAGTCAACCAACTTTTACAACAGAAGAGATAATTTACCATCTTTACATACATATCTTATTTGGATTGGGTCCACAGGGAGACTACAAATACAAAGCATTCTCCATTTTAAAATAGAGAATGGTAACATTCATTTGAAGCAAGTTTAAAAAAAAAAGAGAAAAATAATGGGACTACATTTCAAGGTAATTAAGGCTAATATGGATATACCACAGCAGTTTTAAATAGCTATGAAGTGTCCATTTTTTTGTATTCTGTTAAAAATAATTTTGGTATGTCTGGGCTGAAAATAAATTTGAGACATTTGCTATTACTTACAGTTATCAGTGTGATACCAAGACAGGGCTACTTATGGTGACTTCAAAGGAAAACTGCAACCCCTCCTTGTGTGATTTTTTTTGTGCAAAGCAGCACATGTGGTAGTAAATCTAAGCAGACAAATATACTGGTAGATAATTCACAATGTTTTACTGCCCTAGTTAAAGTCTTGCACTCACTGTGGACTGTTCTGCACAAATATTTAATTAATGCTTAGAGGGGGGAAAAAAAGAAAAAAAAATCCCCAAGAAAGATTATGTAGAAAGAAAGCTAACAACTTTGCAGCTGTTTAAAGCAAACAGGAACCAACATCCCATGAATATAGTTTTCTGGACTTCATCAAAAAAAGAACACCACAACTCATGCAAGAACTCTTGGAGTTCTGGCAGATGCACAAATCTTACAAAAGAAGAATAAAGACTGCATTTTTCTTCTTATGTCTGGAAGCAGGTCTACCACACAGTATTAAACTGAACTCTAAGGTGACTGTTTTTTGTTTTCTACACCTGGATCATCAGAGGAAAAGAAGCCTTTAAAGCAGTAAAAATGCTTTACTGAAGAGCATCTACAAAATTTTGAACTGTTCTAACTTTTAATCTAAGACAGCATTTTCATAAAGAGTAAACTATTATAAAAATGCATAGTTTTCCCAGAATATTAATAATTTCTGACAGTTCAGGTGTCAAATCCTAAACAAAATAGTCAAGAGGAAGAGGCATTTTATTTTTATGTAAAAATAAAGCAAATGAAAAAAACTAATTTTACTGCATTCATAAAATACTGAACAGTCTAAAAATCAAAGACTGAGATTCACAGTACTTTTCATTTTCTGTGCCACAAGATGAAACAATATATTTATCTTCAATCTTATTCTCAGGTCGTTTATCTTAACACTCTCAAACCGGGGCCTTTTCAGAAATGAAAAATTCACAACAATAGCTGAAGGGAAAATAAAGCATAAAATACATTTTTACATCCACACAACATTTATATTCTCTTCTCAAAAAAAAAAAGACTTCTTGAAACTGACCTCTTTTATTTTGTTATATGCTTGACCTTTTGCACTTGCAGCAACAGCTAGAACCTCAGTATCAAAGATGAACCGAACAAAAGCTTTTAGATTGGCCCAAAATATTAGCTGTGTATTGCTCAAAGAGGATATAATTTTCCAAGCCAAATCAAATGCTTCTATGCAGAGAGCCTCTGATGAGTCCAGAAGCTGTAAATAAAGAGACAAAAAAGTGTTTACATTTAACAAAAAAAAAAACCCACCCAAAAAACTATTAATACTGTGCAGGTTAATAGTTTACCTTGGGAACAAGGACTTTCATGCAGTCAAACACAGGTGACACTTGGTCTGAAGGAAGAATAGATAGGGCTTCTAATGCAGACTGTAGGATTTCTTTTGACCTTTCAGCTGTAGACAGTGACATTACTGAAATTTCTTCATACCCTTGAGCCAGTGTTGCAAATGAATTAAAAACAAAACGGCGACAAATCCACTGGTCACAAACATAGCGTGCAACAATTTTCCCCCATCCTTGAGATGATGTTTCTTCGCATAAGCTGTGAAAAAAATACTTTTCCTAAATAAATATGGTGCTAAGTTTACCCTGCACATTCCTACTCCACCAGGAAGTGCTTAACTGTACAAACTCACTGCAGTATTTCAAGGTGCTAAGATTCATATAGTTCAAGGCAAGAGTGGACAAGTACATGGAAAAGAAATATAAAAATGAAGTGGTTTTTAAAAGAGAAAATTCAATTATGGGCTTAGTCAGTCTCATTAGTCAAACCCCTGTGAGAGTATTCAGTGGAAACATTACTATGTGCTGGCTCTGGTTTTCTGTTACCCAAGTATCTGGGTTTCGGCTCTCTGGCTTCCTCTGGGTTTCCCTTCCCAACAGTAAATAATTTACATTTAAAGTTGCTTGTGTACATGCTTTTTGTAGTGTACCTATATTTAATCTGGCCTAAGGGTAACCAGTGTTCATAGTTCTGGCTTCACAGATCTAGAGGACATAACAATAAAAACTTTGGTCTAATCAATTACAGTTGCTTTAATGCTCCAAAACCTGGATGTTAAGACAAAAGAGCAACTTAGTGAACAGTTTGTGTACAGAATTCTTCCTTTTTATCTTGGCAAGAAGTTGTCAAAGAACAGGAAAAGCCAACATCTTATCCACTGCTTCACATTAATCAAGTTTATTCTAGAGAATTACTGAAGCTTTAGCAGACGTACCTATTTTTTTCTTCAATATAAGATGGCTTCTTTAATACTTCATTCAATTGAGAAAAGGAAATGAATTTCTTCAGAGCATCCACAGAAGGCAGAGATTTCAGGTGCACTTCTAGCTCTCCATCCATTATGTCACATACAGCTGCAAGTGAAGCCATGCTAGCTACTTTTCTGATTTGTTCCTTCACCTTCGGCTCCTAAGTAAAACCAAATCATACATGAACACACCAACTTCTCATACAATACAAATAGCATACTAATAACATACTTTTAATAAGCCTCCTCTTTGCACCACCACAGACATCATAAGGTAGCAACTTTGCATCCTTCCACTTCTGTATTTTCCTCTCCTGAGCCTAACACAGCTTGGCTTGGGCTGGGTCAGCACACACACTCACAAGTTACAAGCACTGACAGAGGCATAAATTCCAAATTACAGTCACTTAGGCATTAAGTACAGGCAGCATGGCTGTGATGGAACACTCTTATCTTGCCAGGTAACAGTTCACACATTGCTGGAGAGCAATTAGAAAAAAAGTTGTGGGCCCAATTAATCAGAAACCAAACACAACAGCTGAAATTATTGCCTGTTCTTGAACAAAATTGTAATACCAAATAATAAGACCCAAGTTTATATTGCCCAACAAATCTTAATTGAAACCTCCATTTTCATGGAAGTTATTAAGTTGTTTCTTTACCTTTTGAAAATTTATCTAAGATATAGTAGCATAACCCATAGAACTATGGGACAATCAACATAACTATATGAAAATGGCAAAGCAATGCTGGGTTCTGGAGCTTCTTTTTCTCTGTATGTTCCAGGTTTGAAGTCAACAAACACAAAATATATTTTCATTTAATAGTTACTTGATCAGTAAGATTAGTTCATATTTGTGGAAAAAGTCTTTGAGTACACAGTTCATGACTACAGTAAGAATTCTACTTTAGCTACACAGACTTCTAAATAAGACAATATAAAAAACCAAAGTACTAAAAAATCTTAGCTACAAATATTATACATTCATATTACACTGCCAAATACAGATACATGTGTTAGGGACTATATATGCACATACACATTCACACAAACTATTATTTAATTTCACATTAGATATAATATTATGCATTATAAATATCACAATAGAAATAAAAAATGTATATTCACTTATGTTTATAGCATGTCCATATAATTATTAATGTAGAATCTAATTATTATATTCACATATATTTTAATTACAACTTATTGGCTTGTTTTGTATGAATATTTATTGTTATAAATAATGTTAAATTACCTTTTCAGAATTTCTCTCCTGAAGATTACGAATAGATGCATTTATCAAGGATGAAAGGAAATTCTTGATAGATGGCATTTTCTTCAAGTTGCCTTTCAAGGCCAAATTCACTATCTCTGGAATTAAAGCCAAGTACATATCACAACGATCCAAGTCGCCAACCTGAAAGTGAGGAAACAAATGCAATCTGAATCAGAAAGAGGAGGAAAATTAAACTGAAAATCAGGAAGAAAACTATTGGTAACAATGATAGTAGAAGGAAAACTACAACATTGCAATTGAACAACTTTAATTTTGAGGTTTGTTTGGGGGAAGTTACTAACTTCTAAATATTAAAAAATGACTTTCAGATGCCTTTGTCCTGATGCAACTAACCTTTGCTTTGCTTAAAAAGTCTCAGGTCTCTTTGGGGTAGAAACATGGAAACATTGGTCACAGCAAGAAACAAACACTTTTAAGATAGTCAAGTAAGATGATAACCAGGCTGAGTACTAAAAGCCTCCAAATACCTAACAACTTACATCCACAGCTATACTAGTAGATATTAAGCAGTACATGATACTCAGGATTTCTTACTATATGATTTCTTTATATTTAAGATGAAACAAGAAAAGCAGACTACAGACACTGAATACTACTTGTGAAGACACTTTTTTTTTTTCCTTCTTACTGTGCCCAAAGAAGTTAACAGAAGTGTTTCTATGCAAATTGACTTTCTAGATGTTTGAAGATTTTATATCAATTTTAGGAACACTGATAAATCAAATTAACAAGTAAAACCACACCAAAGTATGTCTCATAATCATTACTTACAGTGCTTAACTCGTTGGTAGCAAGCCGTCGGAGAATAAATTCAAGAATACTCTCCACAGGTGTCACAAGAGATTTCCAGATAAAGAACAAAACTTCATCTGTGTGGAGGAAAAACAAACTATATATACAGAAATGCAACTCCCTTAAAAATTTTATTATATCATGCATATTTACCTATGTTACAAAATTATACAGTAATAGTAGTCAAATACCTAAAAATAAATTGAAACACCTCTGTGTACTCTTTTGCAGTGTAAGCCATAAGGTTGAAAGAATCAAACCAGATTCACAATGTATTAGTGACCCAAAACCCACACAAGACCAAAAGACCACAATCCAACTTTCCAAATTTTAATGCACACTTTTGTCCTACTCCTAACCCTCTGCACAACAAGCTTATTATTGTACTTAGTTTTAATAAATACCAAAAGCTTTCATATCCAGCAATTAGCTTTACGTAAGAAAAATATACTTTTCCATTCCTAATATTTAGAGACTTGAAAACTGGTTTTGGGGGCTTGCTGGTCATTGGTCTGGTTTTTTGATTTTTAGGAAAAATTGATCTTTGGAAATACTGAAATCTTACAAGATTTAAGCCTGGAAGCTACTGGGCTAAACATTGTAAATGAAAATACAAAATTATGACACAAAATGTGGTACTGCCTACAAGAAAAGGCTAGGCTACCAAATATACCACATCTCCATAGCATTTCATAAATGAGGACTCAAGTTTATACACAAAGGAGGTAGATGGCTCTTGTAAAACGTATTTAACCACAAACACACTTCAGTCTGTGTTTCAATGGTAAGGGCTAGCTGAAAGCCAAAGAAATAACATCTCAGTATGAAAATAAAGTAAAATACTCTGCATAGCCACCTTGTTTTAAAAATAGCAGTAATTAGTTTCAGTATTTAGGAGAATTACCCAGAGGCTACAGCTGCTGTTTCTTTCTCAAGTTGACCCTAAGTAACACTTCATGTAGCAAACCTATTACAAAATGGAAGACCTTCAAAAAGTAAAAATATAAAGGGAAGTATTTCCAGAAATTCCAAATCCATAGTGTACTTACTTTTAACATTCCCTGCTAAAATGGCTCATTGGACTTTATTTCTAATGCTATAATTGTTTAGAACCAACAGTTCAATTATGTCAGATTATCATCATGAGTCTCAAATGACTACAATTCAAATGTTCTGTAATTTATATACATAAAATCTTCAGATAAGCATGTTGGACATAAACCCCAATTCATTACCAGAGGCTCTGTAACACTAGCAAAAGACAATAATTACCAAAATCTTACTGTTTAAAGGAATGAAATCTTACAACAGTTTAGACAGCAAGAACTGTAGAAGAATGCTGATGATTTCTGCATGTGTTTCAGGCATGTCTATTTATTTAAAATATTCTTAAATAAAACACATCCCGCTTGTTATTATTTTTGTTTTATAAGGTTAAACTCCTTTATTAATCCCTACTATTTCACTCTTTTCCATTTCCAAACAGGACTTTTCACGTCCCATTTCATCAACACAGAAACATTAACTTCAGTATTACACAGCATTAATCTTCCCACCCCACACCTCAGACAATTCACAGCTGTAGAAAAAAAAAATTTATTACTTGTTTTTCCTGTGCAGAAGGAAGAAACACAAAACCACTGTAGAAAATAATTTAAAGAAAAGTAATCCTTGTTTAATGTAGAACTACAATGCAATTCAGAAAGCCTCCCAAAAGATTGATGATGGGCTGTACTGGAGCATCTCTAGAGACCTTCAAAAGGATGGGCACACTGCAGTGTTCAGCCTTGCCTTGCCTTTGGAACTCTGCTAGCAGAGCTCAATATGTCATGTCAGGTGTCAAAATTCCCAAAGCAGGAGCAATCCATTGAAGGCACATTAGCAAGCACAAGTAATAATGCACAAGGGACTTATTTATTATTGATAGTAAAAAACTAGCATGTCCTTGCATGTGTTTTGTAGGGTTCTGTTTCAGGCTTGTTCTATCTTTGTGCTGTAGGCTGAATGCACAGTGGTAGATTAGTGGACATTTCTTCCAATTTAGTTCATTTCACAGAACCCACTTCACGAGTCAGAGACCATGCCCCAATATGAACTTTAACAGCCTGCATAACTACTGCTCAGTATTTCACACAAACAGCTAAAATTTAAGGGGGCAGGGGGTTGAATGTATACAGTGCTTGATAAAATGAGGGTGGGTATTTATTTTGGGGCTGCACTTAAGACATGTATATGAAACCTGGGCATATAACCTGAAACTATTTTTGTTACAAGTAGAGCCTAGATATGGAGCCTCCCCCATCCAAACTACTCTTCTATTCCACGTTATGAACACCCTGAAAAAAAATCCCAAAATAATCTGGGGGAGCAGAAACCAAACACCAAGATCCCTCCTATTCTCATTTAGCATCTAAATTCAATGAAGATAACACTGCAATTTTTCATTTGCTCTCAGGAAAAACATTTAGGCATATTCTGGTTACAAACTGACCAAGTTCTCTCAAATGAAGCAGTAAGGACTCCATAGTTTTTGTTCAAACTCTCCTGAAAGGTCTACAAGTTAGTATACCATCTGTGGGGGGCAACATCCCAGACAGACAGATCATTAAGCTTGTATTTCAGAAAGCACCTCTTAGCCCACCAGTCAACTCAGAAAAAAATTATGTCCAGCAGGATCACTTTATGGACTCTGGGAAGACTCTGGCTGAACCTGTGGCATCTGAGCAGGTTAGACTGGGCTTCTATAGTAACTTTTTTCTGAAGCGTCTAAATGATTCACGGAATCCATTCATTTGTCTATAAATATTTGCAATACAGTCAGACTCTTCAAATTGTAACTGATACTCTAATCCTAATGGACAACAATTACTTTCTCAGAAGTCTTCCACATTCTCAATTCCCATTCCTTAGGACACCTGTAAGATTGGACCCATAGCTCAAGTTTTATAATAGACAAGCCAGATTGCCAACTTTTACAATTACCACTTCCAGGCTAGTATTAGTTTGACACTATAGGCATGAAACAGTTAAGTAGCTTAGCTGCAGTTAAGACTGTAATGAACAGAAGACACAGTAGACTGAAGATGTCACTAACCATCTTGCGTATTGGAACATTTTAACGAACGGGTCTGCAATAACTTCAAGAGAAGCTGAAGGCTTTTATCTGTTTTCAGTGTTGGTATGTAAGCATTACTGCCAAGTTTCATCAAGACATCCAGAAGAGGGTTCAAGAAAGCCTCTAGTTCAGTCCACTCTATGTTGCTTTTTCCACTACACAAAAACAAAAATTAAAAAGAAAGTCTTCTTCTGAGTATCTGCCTTAAGTGCTGAAGTTACTTATGGAAATAAATAGGACATGTTTCCAAGACACTTAAGTATCTTTAGAATGTTACCCAGTATGTCTGCAGCAACAGCTGGACAAGGCCTAAGGAATGATCAGGCTGATCTACAGGGAAAAGAGGCAGCTTCTCAGCTTCATCAGGCTTCACTGGATCCTTCAGGTGTGAGGGGATTGAAAAAGACAGAAATGTAAAATAAAGTATTTCATACTTACCTGTATTTATTCTTCATCTGCTCCACGTCAGCAGCCAACAGAATCATTGTTGAGACAAGCTTAGCTTCAAACCAGTCAGGCATAAAGCAATTTTCTCCTGATTAAAGATATTTTAAGGTTTCCACAGTAACTAGAAAATACCTTTGAATTACTTTCTAAAACTTCTGGGTTTGTCATTTATTTTAATAAATTAATAGTCCAAAACCAATTAATGCTAACTTAAGTATTACTATGAATTTTTGGCATTCTTTAGCTAGATATAAATTGAACTCTAAGTCTATTGGCCTTTATGCTCAAATAAATTTTAGGCAATATGTTATGTAGTAACATATATTATGTAGCAGTTCACAGCAGACCTTCCCATTGCTTTAAAAAATACATTAGCATATTCAAATTAATTTGATGAAGACTATAATTCCACTATGCTTCATCTGAAACATCAGTGGTAATTTTGACCACAGAACTAACCACATAAAAAACCAGAACTACTCTGTAAAGAGATTATAAAAAAAAATCAGTTTCTCTTTTTATCGATCTTTTATACAGAACTGCATCATTATACTTACAAAATGATTCTTAAATAGCAGTATGTAAGTTGGTTTCAGGGGTTTTTTTAATTAGTATGTGTCTGGCTTTGGGAATTTAGAAAACAAAACACACTTGGGAGGTCCAGTTCAAGCAGCTGGAAATGGTGGTTTTTGTTTTTCCTCTGAAGAGCTGCTTATTAGTTACGTTTCATATAAAACCAGAATTACAAACATCACTTTTTACAAGTGAAATGCAGATGCTTGCCATGGAATTTCAGGTAATATAGACTAAGAAATAAGCAAACATGTCTGGAAGGAGAGAAGATCTGCCAAAATTTTTAGCAAAATTACCTCAGAGCATCACCGGAGAGAATTTGCTTACTACATCTCTAACAATAAGGCAATCCAGTGAAGTTTCCTGGTCTGCAGGAATTTTCTGAAGCTATTTATGATCAGCAAATTCTGATCTAGCTTTCTTATCTCCTCTACATATAATACTTAAAAAGTATTCAGTTTTGACTTTTTGACAATATAAACTATATACAATTAACTATGACTGTGAATGCCACACAGAAGTTGAAGTATTTTTAAAAATCAATTTGCCATTCTTTTCAACGTGTCTGAAAGAAGACAATAAGCTGACCTTGTAAATAACTAAAAATGTGGCAGTGAACAAGGAAGGCTCTTTTCCCTCTATAAAAATACCTGGTCATTTTACAAAGCTCTACTGGGAAAGGTGACAGAATCTGTATGGGTTCATATTCCCTTGTGCTTTCCTCTCCCCCTGCATTCCAGCATTTTCAGACACCATCAAAAGAGTGACAAAATAAAGCTAATGGACAGGCCTCAGGACAGCATTAAAACTGAATATTAAGACTTAATGTTCAACTAATACTGCAGGACTTTATCTTTTTAATTCCAGCTTTCCTCCATAAGTTAAAAGTTCAAACTTAAGAACTGTGAATACACAGGCAGGGTAGAAATTGAACAGGCACAATATATAAAAAAACCAAACTTTTTCTAAAATCCAAGTGATTGTTGTTTTTTTTTTGAATTATCTTAAAAATAGTGGTTTTTATTAATACACATTTAACTTACTTTCAGATGCAGGTGTCTTAAGGTACTCTCCCACAAGACTGTGCACATATTCACATAATGATGGTGTCTCCTGATGTCCAAAATCAGAGGTTACAGACTTCCTGAAGCACCTGTCATTCTCTTGCAACCAACTGCAAAGCTGAATTAAGAACAGTATGTTACTCCTTGAGCACATCTGGCAGCTGACATCACTGATTTAACAGCAGCACACCAGAGCATTGTTAAACACAAACTCTCACATCAGCACACACACTGCCAGAGGTGCTCACCAGAGTTACCTCAAGCCTTAGCAGACCATTCCCCTCTAACTAACACACAGAAAAATGTCCTTCCAGAGGGTAGCTCAGAGCACACCCAAAAAATCAGTGGTACCTATAGAAGAAAAACAACTCTTAAAATTAAGCAAGATTGGTAAAAATTCCCTTATGTCAAAAGGGTTTCTTCCAATCAAGTCTTATCTACTGAGACCAGCTTTTTTTTTTTTTTAACCTGTACACCAAAAATGAATGGAACAAGATGAAATGTACAGTATACATGACAAGAAGACACTATGCAAAAAATCCCTTTATCATTATATGGCTGTACAAAAAGTTATGGCAACATGATCAGCCAGCTCTAGTATATACTACATAAAAAATCATTTCATCTTTGAACTTCTATTCACAGAATTTTCCATCTTGCAAGGACATAAAATATGTATCCTGTGAAAATTTACGATTTACAGTCTCACTCTATGTGGTATGCACATTTTCCCTTTGAGATTATCCTGCCAGTGATATTATTATTTCTACCAGCAATGGATTTGATGAACACAAAACTGGCTTCAGTTCTCACCTCTGTCCATAACAAAGTATCTCTCCTTAGGGACTCCTCTGGTCTAAGGGACAGAAGAAAGCTTGAAACTTCTGGGAAGGACACTTTCTCCTGAAGAAATTAAACAAGATACAATAGATGCCAACATAACACACAGCAAATAATACCTACATGACAACTCAAGAAGTTTGCCTTTATCTGGCAAGTTTCAGTAGAAGAAATTTACTTTTTCCTTTTTGTGATTCAGACTCATTTCTGCCTCCTTGGGACCAACTTATCAGTACCAAGGAACAAAACTTAATTTTCCCAAGCATTAAAGTTTATCTGCAAATAAATGAATGACTGTAAGAATAGTGCTATTCACTGGTGACACCTTTTAAATTAATGTAAGTAAATGATTAAGAGTCAATCATAAGTACTATTTCTGCATTTCTAAAGAGAAATTCAGACAGGTTCATAGCCATAACACACAACATGGAAAACTACTTATTTACAAAGCTAGCTATAAAACAAACAAAACACGAATACTTTGAATAACTATAATCCTGCTATTTCAATAACAATGGTCATTTTATCATTCTGGTATCACAAATACTTTTATTATTAGGAACTACAGAAAAGCCTATTTAGTTTCTATCTGTTAAAACCTGAGTTTATATAGTGCATATGGAATAATATCCTGTTATGATAACTACCACATGAAAACCCTACAATAAAACATCAAGTAATAAAAACTAATTTAAAAAATTATTTTGGAACACCAAAGGTAACAGAAGGATACCATACTTATATAGCAGAATTTGAATAATCGCTAAAAAAAAACTGCAAATCCAGCAAAATCAGTATAAATACTGTATTTAGCGATTTTTGAATACTGTTGGCTCTGTAGAAGTGTCACTGTGTTTCTATTACATCAAGGAAAAAGAACAAAAAGCATAAACCTCAAAGCCCCAAACTGACCACATCTGTCAAGTGCATAGTTGTCTGAAGAAGATAGCACTGAGCAGCTCCACGCAACAAAATCTGATGTGTAATCATAGTACACTGGAGGACATCTCTGCAAAGAGGAAAAATACACACTGTATGTATAAATGTATAAATCACATGCTTAAAATGTAAATGTTTTCACGTGTTTCCTAATTATTAACCATTTAAAATATATCCGACTGCACATAATGGACATATTCTATTAAGTATAGCACAACTACTGCCTGATCAGGCCACAAATAATCCAGAACCAAGATTACATGAATTACAAGATTACAAAATTACATGAATTTTCAAAAACTGATAATAAAACTTGGATGAGCACAAACCTGAAAAAACAGAAAGGGGGAGTAGAAAGAACAAAACAAAAACTAAAGGAACAATCCCCATGACCACATCAGTTCAGACTGGTAATTTAACATTAGCATTTCTATCTGTAACAAGTTACAATGTTTACCATCAAAATCTCACTCAAGCACAAAACTGACAGAAACTTTCAGTGACCTTTTATCAGCAAGGTGTGTCCAACAACTTTTTTTTCTGCTTTGTAAACTGCTTCTATTCAATATTCCTTCAACCACCAGTAAGATTTTATTTAAATGCTCATATTTGAATGCAAAACTGGAATGACAACTCTTTTTTAGTGGCTCTAAGAAGTGAAAGCAGACACTTAGGAAATCTATCAGTGTGATTAAGGTCCATAGTGAAGCCAAGATCTTCTACCTAGTCTTTCATTTAGAAATCCTTCAGTTTCCAGCATTGTGGGCTGTCTCCTGATATAGCCTCAAATGCTATTAAACCAGGTTGTAATGTAACTAGAAGAAAAGGAAGTGTAATATGTATCAAATGGGAATTGTGGAAGACCAGGGGAAAATTATTCTAAAAAAGCAGAAATTATGAAGATCTAAAATGCAAAAACTCATTTTTTAACTTCACCCAGAGACATAAATACACTGGTTCTTGAATTGCTTTCCTCTGCAAATTAGACATAAAGGAGACAGAATCTTATATTTTTATGCACAACCATCCCTTCAGAAGTAACAAACATGAAGCAAATTCTGGCTCTCCAGACTGTCAACACATTCCTTTGGAAGAAGGCTGTGCAAACACGATGCAGTATATATTTTACCTTAAAGCATGAAGTCCTTCAGCACCAAGTACTTTACATGCAGGGATAGATGCCAAAGCCATAGAAAGAAACAAAATAGGAACAGCACACCAATGCCTACTTGTCATCTTCTGAATAAATTTTAACAGGAAGCTACCTTAAAATAAAAGTAAACAAAACAACCCTGAGTGATTTTGTGCTCTCCAACACTTTTAAATAACATGAACTCCAGCAGAAGAGTGCTAATATGATTTCTGACAATTAAATAAAAGACAATAGAAAAGTTTCCTCATTATTTCTGTGAAAAAAATTACATTCCAAAGAAGTCTGTCAGTAAGTTTATATGATTTAGAGATAAACATAAATAAACCTAATTTTGACTTTGGTCATCTGCACTAATCACCATGTTCAGGAATGGAATTTTAACTCAATTATTTTGAGTACTAAATAATGCCTTTTTAAAGTTGCTATTGAGTTTGTGATATGGCTGACTATAGTTATTCAACCAGTTAAATGGATACTGGAATGGGAAGAGCAATTCTTAATGAGCCATCACATCCACAGTTTCTGGAAGCAGGATACCCGTTTCAGGATTCCTCACCACAGACCCTCATTTAGTGATAAAATACATGCCTGGGACAGGGCAGAGAAAAAGGACATCTATGGCATTACAAATATATACCAGCATATACCTGTACACACAGGGTGCTGCAGAGAGCTGAGTCTACCCTTATTTGACCCAATTAGAGCAGGTATTAACCTCTGGTCACCTTCATTTTAGTGTACACTAGCATCAAAATTTGGAACAATCTCAGAAATCTTCCTCCTCCCAACCTCACAATGAAAGAATCCTTACTCTGTTTCAGCCTTTGGACTGGCCCTTTTGGAACTGTCACAACACAAGTCATGACTAAAAAAGTCTGGCAGATAAAGAAAAAAGAATCTCCAAGTACTGTTCACTTCAGATCTTAGGAGCTTGTTTGGGTTTTTATTTTTCCATTAATAAAAAGTAAATCTGCCTCACTTTCCCCCTAGAACAATTCTGCAGCTTAGTACTGCAAGACACCTTAAAGGCCCCAAAGACCTTTTCTCTGGCAACTCCACTGTCAGGACAACTACTCCTTTTTTCTCTCAAGGAACACTCACATGACATACCGAATACAGCTCCATAGTTTTTACTTGGTTTTCTTATTTAAAAAAAAAGATAAAGGTGAAACTGAAACATACCTTTTTCTTCTTCTGGGAGAAGAGTGAGATAAGTAGCCAAAAACTTCTGTAACCTCATTCCCAAAGGAGGACAGGCTCCTATTGATTGACCTGGTGTCCTGTTGGGTTTTAAAACATTAGTTACGCAACTGGCATGTTAACAGCTTCAGGATTAGATGTAACAGATTTAATCTAAAATCTAACAGATTTCAAATGTTTAGCATTGCCTCTAAACAACAAATGTCATTCAGTGACATTCTACGAGACCAAGAGAGAATCTATGCCTCATGAGAAGTCTCAGGATCCTGGCTGTTATGGATGAGCATCAGTCAAGAGATTCTACAGCTTTCTCTCAGCTTGATATTAACTGCAGCAATCTTGTATATTCTTGCTATACTCAAACATGCACCCTCCTCTACACGTGCCAACATGTTTCACCAGAAATACCGAGCTAAGAGAGAAGACTAAGATTATGGAGTATTGATTCAACACAGCTCTACCATACTGAAACACTTGGCATTTGCTTCACCTTCTGAATTCCCATCCGTATATGTCCATGGAAAGATACTCCTGACTGAGAAGAGAAATGCTTAACTGATGCAAGAGCCTGCAGAGCTCCCAATTTGTCCTGCCATATTTAGATAAAACCATTTATTTTGACTACACAGTTTGGATTAGGTGATTATGGATACAATCACCAGTGACAGTCAGTTTTATCCCCCCAAAAACGAACATATTAATCCATTGAACTCTTTGTTTCATAGGCTTCCCCTACCAGATCAAGATTGTGACCATCATTTCGATCAAGGAGCATTGAAAATTGCAACAATCAAGTCTTGTTTCATCTTTCCTCAAAAACGCTCTCTGTCAGTCAGTTTAGCAGCACCATTTTTTATTAATGTGCTTTCCTTTAGCTAAGATTTTACCAACATACTTATGCCAGCATTATTAGAACACATTTGCAGCAATCAAAAAATTAAATAAATAACTGATTAATTAAACCAGTGATTTACCTGCTGTAGAGGGAACTTTCTGAGAGGGCATCCATTAGCGGCCCAATAACAAACTGAAAAAAAAGCAAGAACAATGGTGAAACGTACACTTCCAAGGTGCTGTTACATTGAAGCTAACTAGACTTATTTCACCAGACTTCATAGGACAGAGCCAGAAATCAGAGAATACTTTTGTTAGTGGTAAATAGTAAAAGCAGAAAGAGGAAAAACATAAAGAGAAGGAGGACCAGGACAATAAACGAGAAAGAAGATTTTTCCACAAAATACATTTCACAGAGTACTGCAAAAGATGTAGGCAAGTAAGAAATCCTTTTGGGAAACAGAGAGAGAAAATAGATTTAAACATGAAATAGAAGAATGACAAAGAGCCAACAAAGCTAAAAAGATATAGGCTGCATAGAAAGGCTGACTATTTCAAGTCACTCATCAAGAGGCTGACTTAATTTGTATAAATCAGGAATGTTAACCTCTGAGGGGAATACTCCTATAAAGTTTAAATGGTATAATGTAGATCATCCCTTAATAAAATGTAGGCTGGTTGGACAGTGAATACACATGTGACAGTAACAAAAAACAAACTTTAAGCTTTAATATTTCTTCCCACATAGAGAGTATTTTAAAGTGTGGGGGTTTTATGGATACAGTGATACACTGATTATAATACAGAGACAGAATTTATCAAATTCCAACTACTGGAGCAATTAGTGTTAAGATCTGTTACACATAAGAATATTTGTTTCTTGTGGCAACTAAGAGTAACACCCTTACCTCTGAGAAACCAGGAGAATTTGGAAGATGCTTTGTTTCATAAAGCTCCAGAAAATGAAGAATTCCTTCCTTTGTCAATGTTTTATTCTCACTCTCAAACATTCGTCTATAAATGCACACATGCCACGATGGGTGAAACAGCCAACACTCTGTTTACAAAAGATAAATTCTTCTAAACTGACACAGAAATGACAGTGACACATTAACACATAACATACTAACATCCTGGACAATGTTACAGTCTATTCACATTTCAAAAAGGCGACCATAGCTATTAGTTTTATAAAAACACCCTGCTAAATCTAATTTTAAAATTATCACAGTTTTCCAAAGTTACCCTCTACTTTATTAGTGACAAATTAAAATTACTGAAAAGTGCCACATCCTCCTTCCTTTAACTTTATTTATACCAATGTATTTACCCACAAAAGTTTTGCATTAATTTCCACCTTACAGATCTCTAACATCTTGCACTACCTAATTACATGTGCTCATATGCCCTATACACTGTCTCAGCACTCATTTATCCTCTCCCCACTTCTAACAAATTAATTTGGGTTTTTTTTTCCCTTTTATAAAGTAGTGCAGGTGAATTGTCTCCTACAACAACAAAAACTTCTGGCTTTATTTTCACATTATCTTAAGTCAAGCAAAATACAGTGGGACATGACCATTTATTTAGATTTGCTGACAGAAAAATAGTATTTCAAGACACTATAGTAAGCAATAAATATATGCTAGGATTTTTTTCTCGAAGCAGAGTGGCCACTGCCTATTCATGTTTGCCAAACAACCTGTGTATAAAGCAAACCCACAAAAACTGGAAAAGCCTCCCAGAAAACACTTAACTTGAGAAACAAAACATTACTGAAAGATGCTACTGAAACAGAAAAAGAAAACAGAAAAGTGTAACTTAACTGACTAATATTTATGAGATTAAGTAGGAAAAAGTTCCACCTTACCTTTATCCCCTGATATGGCAAGCTCATATAAACTGTTTAGTTTTGGTAATACTGGCTTTATGACATGGATCTGAAATGTAAATCAGATATAAATAGTTTATATCTCAAACCCAGGAGCTTTCAGTTATTCAGACTAGAATGCACTATCAATAGCATTAATATAGCAATTGACAATATAAGTATATTTAATTAAACCTGCAAAGCAACACTCAGTCACAGTTTAGCACTGGAAAAAACCTGATACTTCAACGCTACTGTATTTTAAGAAAAATACTTATTAATAACCATTCTATTCCTCAGAATTAAAACAGCACATCTAAAATGAAACACTTAAATTAAAGAGTACCTCAGTTACAGGACAATCATGTACAAATAGTGTAAAATAACTACAGGGAGGTGGGCACACCACTAGTACTTAACACCACAACAGCATGCATTTATGGAAGCCTCAAGTCAACAGGAATCTTTCTGCTGAGTACACTGGACTCGACTCACAAAAGGGTTTTAATCAAAAGTACTTTACCATACAGACAGAGTCTCCTCTGCCAAAGAGAGGCTACCAAGTGCCATCACCGGATTTTTGACTAAGCTGGTTTCCCTGGTCTTGCAATTACCTGCACTCCAGGTTTTTGTCACTGCATTAACCAGAGGTATTCTGATGACAAAGAGCTCTGAATTTACTCCCAGTGAATGACACATCCTGTAGAGTAGTATTTAAAAGCCGAAACAAAAGTATTCCAGTTCATGCTCACTTAGATATCCTCAATCGTCAAAATTGGAAATGTTCTGCCCTACACAAATACTGACACATGCCACAAGCGAGGCAGCAATCTATCCAGGATGGGCACAGATTTTACAGCGCTCCTACCTGGTTTCCTTCCAAAGTTTCCATTACCAAAATGTAAGTTTCCCAGAAGTGCAGGAGTTGCTCGTTCTTCTCAGCAGACCACCAAAACAGACTCGACTCTAAAGGCAAGCAGACAGGGACACGCGTTTCTCGCTGCCCCGCACGCCGTGCCGCCCATCCCGCCGCCCGCCCGGCCGTACCGTGTCCGCCGTCCGGCGGGCAGCGCAGCTCGGCGCGCTGGCCGCCGCTCAGGTCCAGCGCTCGCTTCAGCAGGTAGCGGGCCCGCTTGCGGCACAGCGCGTCCCGCTCCGTCAGGCCCTCCTGCACCAGCCGCCAGAACCGCGGGCACAGCCGCGCGTCCAGCCCCGGGCCCGCCGCGCCCCGCGGCAGCAGCGCGTCCGCCAGGGCGCTGAGCGCCAGCAGCGCCCGCCCGGCCCGCGGCGCCCCGCCCGCGCCCAGCAGCCCCTCCCAGACGCGCGGCAGCGCCGCGCCGTTCGCGCCCAGCGCCGGCAGCAGCCGCCCGGCCACCAGCGCCGCCGCCGCCTCGCCCTCGCCCTCCTCCCGCACCAGCGCCAGCGCCGCCGCCGCGCACCGCGACAGCAGCTCCGGCTCCTCCAGCCGCGGCGCCGCCGCCACCAGCGCCTCCACCGCCGCCTCCTCCGCGCCCGCCCCGCCGCCCGCCGCCAGCTCGGCCAGCGCGTCGCGGGCGAGGCGCGCTGCCAGCGGCGCCCCGCAGAGCTGCACGCAGTGCCGCAGCGCGCCCCGCGCCGCCCGCAGCGCCCGCGCCCGCTCCCCGCTCCCCGCCGCGCCCTCCCCGCCCCGCAGCAGCGGCCGGCACCGCTCCAGCGCCACCTCCCAGGCCGCCCGCCGCAGCGCCTCCGCCTCGCCCGCCGCCGCCGGCCCGCCCGCCGCCAGCCGCTGCAGCAGCAGGCGCAGCGCCTCCGCCCGCTCGGCGGAGAGCGGCGCGCCGAGCGCCCGCAGCAGCGCGGCGCGGTCCCCGCAGCGGGCCAGCAGCGCGTCCGCCAGCACCACCTCCATCGCGCGGGGGCAGCCGGGGGCGGAGCGGAGGAGGAGCGGCGGCTGCGCAGGCGGGGGCGGGCGGGGCCCACGAGGGGCGGCGGGAGGCGAAAACGCCGAGCGATTGCCCGGTTCGGCTCTGTGTGTGTGCCTTTCAAATATTCTCCATTTTTAGGTCATAACCCGCCTGCGTGCGTGTTCCCAGCCGCGCCGGCTGCTAAGCACAACCTGGCGCAGCACGGGAGGCGTAATGGAGATATCCCAGGTGCGAGCCTCTCGCTTGAGGGGGTGAGGTTCCATCCTTGTGTGCCATAAAAACCCTCTCTACTCTTCATGCGCGTTGCAACGCAAGATCAGGGAGCAGTAATACACAAAATGCCCGGTTTTCCTGCCTGTCATATTTGTTCTAACCATTTGTGCCAAAATAAGTTGCTGAACAGTTCACTGTTCTCATCAGAGCGTACCAGAGGTTTGCCTGAGTGCCTTGTGTCTGCCTCAGGTCAGAGGCGCTCCTGGATGCTGGCTCAATACTGTTGGCTTGTTAGGTCACCAGGTCACCAGCACTGAGGCCAGAGAACAACTCCTGTGCAGTTCAGTGTACCAGTGCAGCCGAAACCTAACTCAGAAAATCAAGCTGATTTCCAGTAAGTGTAAATTCACCACGGGAGATTACAATTCCCATGAAAAATAAACTTAGAGATCTGCACGTCAAAAGTGGCAGCGAACTATTCTCCTCGAAGATGTGGTCATAGGAAAAGGCATACCTGGAACCTTCTGCTCCTGTGAAAACAATGGATAGCAAATTCCTGGCACAGCACAAGGTGCTTTCTAATGAGTGCTGGCATTACTTTGGCCAAGATGTAGCTGCTTAGTCTAATGAATAAGAAAGGCTTACTGCAAGTTTTCCAAGTGAGACTCCTCTCCAAATCACATGAGTAGTCTCTCCATTTCCTGGCTATTCATTTTCTCCAAACTCTTTTAGAGTTTGTTTTTTTTTTTTTATCTTTGAGAGCGTACTGAATTTTCTTATTAGAATTGAGCCTGTACTGTGACTCTATATGCAATATATTCTGGAAAAAGAAGGTGGAAATTAATTCTTTTAAACCCTCTAGCTAACATGGTTTCCATGTGCCTTACCTCTCTGGGTGTGCACATAAATTACAGAATCTAGTAAAATCTCAATAAAACAGTTCAAAATATACATTTTACTCAAATATAAACTAAAACTTAGTACGTTGTTTCACAGACACAGAAACATGTTTCATGGGAGGAATTGTTACAATGTACTTTAGTAACTAGGATGCTTACAGTTTAAATCTCTTACATGCCATAAAATATTTTGTTTTTCTATTTGCTCTTTCGTAATTTTTTCATTTGCATTTTTATCATACAGTTTGATGAATTGTGGGAGTTTCTTTTACCAGGCTTGAAACAGTGCTAAGCAGGGGATCCCTTTCTACTATAGGTTTACTCTTCCCTTCCTGGCATCTGTAACTAAAAGAAGAGTTAATGGGCTGCACAACAGCTAGTAATCAAAACAGAATCAAATATACTACATGTTGTGCTATTTCTTCATTAGTGTCTGGATTCTTCTCTGCCTTTAGTTTTATCACAGTGGGATGCCAAATCTAAAGTCTTATTACACCAATTTAAACAACAGCATTTAAATTTGAATTGTTCCTCTGTAGATTGTCATATCAGACAAAAAGGGAGGTCAGGCTTGGGGAGCTTCTGAGTGGAACATTATGACAACAAAACAAACAAAAACAAGCCAGAAAGGTGGATATGGAGTTAAGAGAGAGAAAATGAGCAATCATTTTGTAATATTCAGCAGCATTTTGTAATTTTCAGGTATCAAGAACCACACCATTCACGCCCTCATACCATAGTTGTTAAGCGCCCTAAATTTGTGCTTTCCAATTCTACGTTCCAACCCCTGCATCACCCAAGACCATGTCCTGTTCTGTTTTCACCACTTTCCAAGCTTATCCTAACCACTTCCTGCCTTCTTCCTCAGCCAGCCCTGCTCTCTGGCCCCCAGCCTGACAGCTGCAGGCACCTCTAGATTCCCAAAGCCCTTTCAGCCTAGGTTTGCTGTGCCAGCCTCAGCACTCAGAATATCCCACACCTGCCAATCTCTTATGTACTCTGCACTCCTATTTATAAGGTATCCTGCATTCCCTGACCTCTCCAGGTCCCCTCCAAACTCAGCACATGGCCTCGATCAAAGGCTGAAATTAGATTTTTTTTTTTTTTTTGAGAGGACATCTTGTAGGTGCTTTCTTTATTTCTGTCATGACAGATGTTCTCCCTAAATCAGATTAGTCTGTCTTAAAAATGTAAGACTAAGAGGAATTGCCTGAAACATCAAAAGCAGTCCCATACAATTGCAGACAGCCCTGAATTAAATGGGCAGTCTGAACATGTCCCTTTCATGGGCCACTTCTATCTATAGGCCACAAAATACTTCTCAGCTCCTTGTAACTCCAGATGTAGAGCTTACTTCACACTCTGCTTTCTTAACCAGGGCATCTCTGTGTCATTTAATACTATTCCTGAGCCAACGAGAGGCAAAACAATGACAAGAAACATATTATTGTTGATTTTTATCTGAACTTTTTAACAGTACCCTTGCTGATGGTGTGGGTTTCCAGCACATGATAACAAGTTGACCAAATTTGGGTTGATTTTATAATTTAAAGGCTTTACAGTAGTAGTTTATTGGTTTTCACCAGGACCCATAATTCTACACCAGTTTAGCAATACGAGAGGACTGAGGTTCCTTCCTCAGACTTGTAGTTAAAAAAACAGTGCCTTTAGTTATCTGCATATTCTTTTGGATAAATGTTCTTATGTAATTGCTTTCCCCTGTGATCACACAAACAATCAATTCTGTACCAGGAAAAGTTTCTGGATTATCATTGTAGTGGTTGGTTAGCTTAGAATAGGATTGTGGACAAAACCACAGTAGAAATTACAGAAAATTACAAGTCTTGGAAATCCCCACTTGCAGTTTTGGAAGAATGTGTTGTGTTGTTGCCATAAAGCCCCTGCTAAGGTGCTGAGGCACCACGGATTATTAGAACCCAGGTCAAGTCCATGTCTTTACAAAATTTAGTTTCAATGATGGTTTTAGATCACACAACATCCATTTGTTCTCATGAAAGTCCCATGCTACCACCTGACATTTACAGGTAATTCTGCACAGTACATATATGAGGAAGGCTCAGCTAACACTGCACCATGACTTTTTTTCCTTACAGGAGTCTGTGGGAGTGTGTTTGCAAAGTGTAAGGTCTCCAGGGGGACCAGGTATGTAACACAGCCTTTTCTTCCCTCTCCCACTGCATGCAGGAGAAGGAAATGGCAAATTTCTGAAAGTTATGCAGACAATTTCCCACCGCATCTCTCCCACACAATAATGACATTAAAAGCCCAGATGTGCTCCATGCAATAAACCTTACCAGTTATTATGGTTACATTTATTCATGTTCTCTTCTAGATTTCCTCAGTGCTGTTCTGCAAAAAAAAAACCAGCAGCACACATAGCTTTTATATGACTCTCACTCTGAAAGATCACTTCCCCTCTCTGCCAGGGGAAAAGGAAAAAGAAATTTACAGTAGGTGAGAAAGGGAAAGAAGAAAATTGCCTAATTGTTGTCCGTTTGCCCTGAAGTCCTTGAACCCTCTTGCTAAGAGAGAGAGAGGCAGAAGTGTTCTAACTGAAAGAGGAAATAATTGATATGCAGCAGGAAAGCTGGTCACAACAATTTCCACAAGGTGGTTGTGCTGTTATCTCCTCATCCTCCAGTGCTGGTTTCATTTGCCTCCCCATCCTCACAAATGATTCTTCCAGCTCTTTCACATCACAATGCAAACATATATTAATCCTCATCATTTTAAAATGAGATTCAGCTTGTCTCTCCAGCTAGTCCCTTCAGCCATCACCTTCTCTCCCTCCTCCCTTTAATTTCTGAACTTACTACCCACAACCTGAAGCTGTGAAGTCTGAAGTTTGTCCTCTGTGGCATCCCAGTCTGATTGGTATATCCCAATCTGACTATCCTGCCTGCTGTTATTACAGTATATCAACTATGATTGCTCACAAGCTACCTGTTGAGTTACTAGCTCCACATTTCTATCCTCAAACTTCTTTATGAAAGATGAATAAACCCTTTATATTGCAAAGTCTATCTGCAGAATTTTTCCAAAACAGGCACATTCCTATCTACTCACATGCTTAAAAATGACTGTCTGATCTGTTGTTGTATCACATCAACATCCCCTTTCCTGGCTTAACAAAAGCGATCTTACCCTAATTAGATCTTGCTGTTGTGAAGATCTGTTTCTTAACCTGCTGTTTTGACCTTGCCACCTCTCCCTTTATGTCCCTCTGCTGCTTCCCTCTTCTGTGCTACATCGAACACATGCTGTTTCTTTTCCATTTCCAGACCCATTAGTCTATCCTTCCTCATCCTATCATCAAATACAAGACACTGACTTCACACTGACCTACCCATCCTGCTAGTCTGAGTTGTCCATATATTAGTCTTTCAAGTAAGACTTAATGTTTATCTTGTGCTAAGTCCCACCTCATTTTCCTCTATTATACCCCAAACAACCCTTTGTTGTCACAGTGACACAAATTTGAGGCAGCACATGTTCTATGCCCTTCTGTGATCTATGGCCTTCTGTGTGGACTGATAAGCTGATCCCTTCTCTGTGTGCATCTTATCATCTATTTGTGCTGCATATTTTCCCTGGTGACAATTAGTAAGTACAGTACTGTTGGTAGAGAATAAGGATAACACTAATTTTGATAAATAAATGAATGAACAAACACAGAAACCATCAATGTGTCAAGCTGAGGGAAGGACCCTAATGTTTGCAACTGAACTTTTGTGAGGAGAGGGGTAAAAGGCAAATATAAAGGTGTCTCACAGAAGGAAGTGCTGTGAGAACTCTTAGTTGCCTTTCATACACACATACTGCCCCACATACATTCAGAGTTGTTCAGACATTGGAACTCGTGAAGAGTTAGTACAGATCCAGCTGTAGCTCCAAATTTTTCAATCAGACTCATGTCTGAAGCACTCAAAGACACAAGAGTGAAGCCTTCATGATCTCTGCAGAACAGAAGATGGTGCTGTTGTCACTGACATGTGCCTTTCAGGTTTTTCTCTGGCGAAAAGAAAGCAAGTGGTAATAAAGAAAAGGAGAGGAAAGAAACTAAAAGGAACGGTACAGGAAGAAAAGTAACTGCCATTTCTTGGACTTTTTTCCCACTGGAGAAATTCAGAAACTCTAAGAGATGAATGATAAATGCACAGAAAACCAGAAAGTCTATGTAAAAGAGCAATTAGGATGAGCAGAGAGGGCAGCATAGATCAGTCATATACTGAATATACTCTTCCTCATTTCTCTGAAGATACTGTAAACTACACTTAGGAAGGTGCTGAATACCATCAGCTCCCCAGTGACTCCATAAGGAGCTGTTATTGTTTGCCAGCACCTGGGATCCTCAGGGCCAGTGTTTCTCAAGCCAGGCGTTTGAAAACCAAGAAATTAAAAAACAGTGGGAATTTTAAAAAGCAGCACTAAGTAATGGAGTGGAGAAGAAGAAAGAGCAGGATCAGGCAGGCAGGGAGGAGCTGTGAGTGCAGCAGGGACCCTCTCGCAATAAATCATTGGCTGCGCGCTTCCAGCGTTATCCAGGCTCTGCTATGTGGCTTCCTCTCTTTATCTGCATGGGGAAAAACCAGCACAGGGAAGAAACAGCAAGGTATCTTAAGGACACTGCTATTAGTGTTGTGTTGTGCACATCTGTGGAAGAGATTCCAGCGTGAAATTCTTCTTTGACTGAGCAGGACAGCTACATTCACCAGAATCACTACAATATTTCTGGGCTTTTTAGAATGTTTACTTTAAAAATAAAGCTAGGGTTCAACTGTTGTAGTGCTGTAAACATCCTCTGTTCAGAAGCAGTTGATGAAAAGCAGTTGTGTCCAATTAAACATTCCTAATGATGAGAAGTTACAAATCTACAATGTGGTTTGTCACTGTAAGCTACAGAGGGAAAGTTAAGCTGGTAAATCTCTCCAGTTAGACTGAGTGCAGTGGAATGGTCAGGAAAAGATGAATTAGGAAAAAGAATTAAATATAATCCTTTGCCATCTGTCTTTATTTTGCAAACCTGCTTTACAGGGTACTACTGAAATCTGCAGACATTTTTTATCTGCTTCATGTAGCTAAAGAGCATTTGCTGTACAGACTGGAATTAAAATGCTTCCCAATAACAGTCACCCATCCCACTTATTGTCTTTGTTTGCTTTCCTTTTTTTAAAAAAACAAACACTTAGAATTTTGGCTTCAGCTTAGGCTGCACCATTAATTTTTGACCTGTCTTCTTCACTAGGACTCAGAGCTGGGTGTTAAAAGCTAAATAGATTTCACCACTGGTTTTACAGGGAAGCAAAAGGGCTGTTGAAATGTATGTACTACATTCTCCAGCTTTCAGCCTGAAAAGCATATGTAGATCTGGAAGCAGTGTGACAATCGAGAGAATGTCCATATGGTATCGCAGTTTCTCCATAACAGTTTTTGTCTATAGGTCTTCATCTAGCAAACCATGTCAGTAAGAGCTTTTCTCTAAGCACATGCCTGAGTATTTTGCTCTCCCTAGATTTTAGTGTACAGGGGATTCTACTGATAATGAACCAGATAAGAGGATCTACTACAGTGGGGAAAATACGCTGTAGTTTCTGCATGAAAATTTACCAGTGACAACTGTGGGAGTCTTTAGTCTTTTTTAAAGTCCTGGTGTTATTACTGGGAATAATACTACAGGAAGGGGGATTGAAAACCCCCCAAACATAACAAAAGCACACCACAAGGACCAATTTGGTTCTAGCTTACTTCCTTGGGGATACAGCAAAATTCCACTTGTTTGTTTGTTTGTTTGTTTGTTTGTTTTTTAGCAGTGAGGAAGGGAGGAAAGGATGAAGAAAGAGAGGACAGAGGCAGGGAGGAAGCTTTCACTTTATCTCCAGCTCCTATGTATTTTTCCTTTGCAAATTTGAAGGTTTGCATGTCAGCGTCCTTTCAGAATGCACAATATGAAGAGCTTTGTAGCTCCATGGCTTCAGAAAATAGAGCACTGATGATTAGCTGATTAGCTTTTCACAGATGAGCTAAAGTTAATTTGTCCCTTCTGGAAGTGTAGAGATAGCCTGCTAGGTACAAAGAAGTTATCTTTGGTTTTCAGATCAGTTGAGGAATTCATCAGGCACTGGTTGAGACCAAGGTTATTTCCTCAGTGGGAATTCAGATTATGAAAGACCCACACCACTGCTGCCTTCCATCTCTCACAGTCTTTCACATCAACAGGGAGCAAAGGAAAACAGCTTTAAAATATTCTCCTTCATCTTCCCTGGTACTTTAGACTACACTAGTTTAACTAACCTCACAAGGAAAAAAAGCACGAATCTGTTGTGCTAAAATGTAATTTTCACATTTTGACTTGTGCATCTCACTTCAAAGAACTTCTTCCAAGTTTATTTTGAGTTTCCCATGCTAAAAATAAAGCCACAGAACGAATCAGTTCAGTTTAGCTGAGAACAGCAGTTTTGGAAGCATTAGGCAAGAAGAAGCTCTAGTGTTTTCAAAATAGCTCCTAATGCTGTTGTCTTTAATGGGGATGGTTAATCCTCCCTGTTTTCTCATATTCCCAGTGATTCTCTGTAAGTGGAAACCTGCCAATTATTCTGCAAAACTCCTGACTCATCCCAGCCTCATTTAGGGCCTTCCTAATTGATTGCAAGATATCTTCAAAGTCAAAAGAGGGCTCTGGTTTGATGCTGCAAAAGGTTTGACAAAAGGTTACAATCTCTTCTGTTTCTGTAATGTACTTTAAAGATACTGGAATTGAAGGAAAAACCTCCAGATCAGCTAATTTTTAGAAATATCTCACTTTTACAATTTCATTATAGAGACAGTCGATGTTACTTAAAATATTTTACAATTATTAATTAATTAATTAATTAATATGGGTCTTGCAGGTTTACTTTGGGTTCTTTTCCTGCTGCCCATACATGAACAGTAAAAAGAATTGTCATATTGCCACAACATTTTTTTCCTTCACCCCTTAAATCTCAATCTTGTAAAAAAATTATAATAGTAGTCTTTTACACATTTATGAGGTCTTCTGTTAAAGTCTATTTGAAGCATTTTATAGACAATAATGTATGAAGCCTCAAAGCATACTGCTGAGGTATTTATTATCACATTTTTACACTCAGGAGAATGTACCACAATAATCACACAACTTCAAGACCACAACAACTAGTTGTCAAGTTTTAGGGCGAAAATAAATACTCAATGGAACCCAGTATCCAGAAGCTGAAACATTTTCTAAAAGTGTGGCTCTCCTCTAGTAGCTGCCCAAAAATGAAGGCATCCAAAATAATTCTCCATCTTCAAGGATGTCGACATTGAGATGTTTTCTTTGACCTCCGCCTCCTGTCACTGCATTTAATTAGTCCTTTTTTTTAATCATTTTGCATAATTCTGAAACCTTCCACTGTAGAGGCATAACACTATATTGTAAAAACTTTGCTTTCTTCAGGAAAAAAAAAAAAAATTCCAGAAGCATTTGGCCTTAGCCTAGACCCTCTTCTAGTTTTCACTGAAATGACTGAATATATGTCAATGCTGAGCAAAGCCATTTCTTCGGAAGTTTCACAATATTTTTCATGGGAAGCTGGTTTTATAAAGAATGCTGATATTGGAGTTACATTTGTAAGCCCACTCTAGGGATCTCTGACCATCTGTGCTTTTAAAAAATGGTGTTTTCAGATCATAGCGCAAAGTTTTCCTCACACAAGCTCACAGCTTTTGGTTAGCTCTGCAAGGAAGTTCTCAGACAAACTATCATAATACTTGTTCTAGATTTAGCCAAAATGTGTATTCCTTCTTTATCTTTCACATGAGATCCTCTCACATACCCAAAAAGGCATATAGTTTTTGACTGTAAATGTATAAATGCTTGCTAGTTGCATATTCTAGACTGTAAGGCATTCTAAAATGTGCTGCAACTAAGAAAAACAAGTCTAAAAATAACACGGAGGTGTGTGTATGTTTGTGTGTGGAAGGGGAATACTGCATTTCTCATCTCTTGATAATGCTATGTAAATGAACCCAGTTTATATTATAGAAATTCTTTCTCCACCTAAATGATACTGAGGCAGATTCATTCTGGACTCTTAAAAAAAGAAACGTTTGTGTGGATTCTAATTCTTGAATCACTGTTAATAAATAACTTGTTGTAGGAGCTACTTGGTTAGTCATTGCTTATGGTATGAAGTCCAAGCCAAATTCCTGTTCATCCTGTTAAGATCTGTAATACAGAATTAAAGCAGAGTCTGTTAGGTTCAGGAAATAACCTACATTTATCAGCAAAATGCTCTTTCACTTTAGAAATAAAATTAACTCAAAATGTTTGCAGGACTTTTTTTAGTCTTTACAATATCAGAGCAAACATTTCCTTTATTAAAAAAAAAAAAAAAAAAGCTAATCTGGCCATAAATCTGGTAGATACATTTCATTAAGGATTAGCAATACTGCTTAATTCAGGGCCTCGTAAGTGACAAAATAAACATGAGAGATGAAGGATAGGGGGAAGGTTAAAATAAATACTCTTGTTCTTAGAAAAGAACCTGTCTTTTAACTCCTGCAATAGCAAAGCAAGCCCGACAGATGGTGGAAGGAGACCACAGTGCTAAAGGAAAGCTCAGCGTTGTGCTCGTTATAGCCATTAGTCCTTAAAGGAAGTTACTGACTTATTTTTCATAATGCTATCTAAGTGTTTAAAACAAAAATAGGACCACAATTGTTTCGGCTATGCAATTTGTGTCCAAAAATCTCATGATTTTGAGCAGCATGGCAAATGTATTCTTTTTCACTGTGGAGCTGAGGCTTTGTTTTAAAGCCAATTGACATCAATGACATTAAAAAATCACTTAGCCAATGAAAACGCTGCTGGCTGCCTTTATTTTGTGTTGCAGAGGCAATGTATTGTATTTCTTTTTTTTTTTCTTTTTTTTTTTTTTTTTTTTTTTTGTGCGTGGAGTTTTTATTTTGGCTGCATTTTGATTTATTATTCAGGTGCTGCTGTGCTGCTGAAGATCATATCTGCATTACCCAAAGCCATAACGAGAAGAAAAAGATATTATGCTTTTCAGACCATTTTTGCACTCTGAGTGACAAGAACCTGCAGAGCTCCCTATCTGCAGCAGCTTTCTGTCATGAGTGCCAGTGAAGACCTGGAATCCAGCAATATGTCTGCTCTAATCCTAAGAAATGTACAATTGGAGGCTGACGTCTTGTTTTATCTGGTTCATTCATTAACTATTCTCTCTCTCTCTCTCTCTCTAATGTCTACATCTGGCTTATGTCGTATCAAGATAGACATTAAACACCTGAGAGATGATCCAGACCAAAGGCACCCCAAATTTTCTATGTAAAGGATCAACTATTATATTTAAAAAACCCACCCGTGTTACTGCAATTTTGGTGACATTTTCAGTAGTCAGAATGGGCCTCAGATATGTGAGGACAGAAATACCAGCAACAGGGAACCCCTTTTTAGAAGTGCTAGTGCAGAAGCACTGGATGACAGGTGGTAGCTCTGTCATCAGTGACAGCATGACACACCTTTCCTACTCATCATTTTGGCACCTAAATCCCACAAGCACCCCGAGCATTTCTTGGCCTTAGCAGAAGACCCATAAAAATACATTCCCCAAATAGTTTTAAAACAGCCAGGCTTACTTTATTACAGCAGGTAGAAAATAAAACTGTTTAGACCCTTTTTTGATCAGTGGACATCCCATTGTTTTTTGAGGAGCACAGGGGAGAGGGCATCTATCTCTTGATGAGTGATGCTAAGTGGGCTTATTTTTTTGGATGCCTTTTGCAGACTTGGTGGCCAGGTGCTCAAGTGCTCAAGCTTGAAAAGGTTGCTGTAGACACACTGTCTTTTGTGGTCTTCAGAATGAATAGTGGTTGCTTATTCCTGCCCTCAGTACAGTTCCCTAAAATGATGTACTTGTAAGGTGCACTGCCAGGACCACCAGAAATGTCACTCCTCCTGCACTCTGCAGCAGGCACAGAAGGCCAACTGCCCAGGGTTTTGCTCCTCTAGGGACTGGGACTCTGCTGCTCCCTGCCTCCCCTCTGCCTCACACACAGACTGCAGCTGCCTACTACCTGCAGCTCAGCCTTTCCATTCTGCAGGTTTATCCTCCCTCTGTGCCTCCTGTGCTTCTCATTCACCTCTGGCTATGGTGACATTATCCTCTGCCAAAATACCCAAGTCCCAAATGGGCTCTTCAGTTTTGTAGCTTTAGTCACATTTGAGATCACAACATTAAACCTTTACACGTACATTCTTAATATGTGTCATTTTATAGCTAATGTAGTGGGCTGGGGGTTTTTGTTTGTTTGTTTGTTTGTTTGTTTGTTTTCTCTTCACTTATTCTGGGGGCAAGACTATTTTCCTCTGTTTGAAGAGGCTGCTCTTTCATGCCAGGGTACTGTACTGCCTTGTTTGTATACCTGGAAGCAGCCTTCATGTTGGAGTTGGTGTATTGTTCACTTGTGAGCACAGATGACTGCATTCTGCTTGAGCTCTTCAGCAATGTATTTCTGGGGTATCACGTCTGTTCCCACAGCCAATGCTCCTTTGCTTTGATGTGTGCCCTCTCAGTCAGGTCTGCAGAGTGCATAATTCAGTTATCTGTGTCTTCTGTGCACAGTAGCTTAACATAGTTGAGATTTCAGGGAAATACTTATTTACAAATGCTATATTACATGAAACAAGAACTTACGTGTTCAATAAAATCATTTGCATCCCAGAAGCTGGTGTGTCCAACAGAAATAATCTGATAAAAATACCTTGTCCTGCAGGTAGTTCTGTGTGGTCTTTATTTCATCAGTCTTGGGAGGCTTTGGCTTTCACATGTTTCATCCGTACCTGATTGCTTTCACTGCTGTTAGTCACATTAGTGATACCACTGCTTATGGTATCAGATGATGGAAGCAGCTTGAGCTGGGTTTTCTGTGAGATGGTTTCTCCATTCAAGAACAGAGATGCTATGTATTGGCATTAATAACATTTCAGGCATTTTAAGTGCTAATTTGACTTTGCCATTTGGTGGCAATGCTGTGATGGTAACTGAAGGGAGTCCATTTGAGGATGGATTGCAAACAAACAGATGTGTTCCCACTGCATAGGATATTTTCCCTATTAAAGTACTTCATTGCTTTCAACTCACCCCCTTGACTAGATGTCTGAGTAGCAGCCCAAACAAAATTTGGGTTTGGGAGACAAATCTCTGTTCTCCCTATGGATGGTGGAAAGAGCAGTGTGTTCCCGCTTTTCATTGCTGGTTGCCCTAAACATGGCACAACAGACTACCAGATGTTGGCTAGCCTCTGTCATATTTGGCCAGGACAGAGTATTTTTGGCTTCCTCTGCACAGGCTGCAGATCCAGAGGAGAGCTGGACAATTCCCAAAGAAAATGTCCATTCTCTGCAATCTGGGTATGGTGGTTACCTTCAATCCATTTTAGTAGATCCAGTACTCTTGAAAATGGAGGCATTTCCCCCTGCTTTCTGGCCTTTCCAGTAGGAAAAAAAAAAAGTTTCTGTTTGGAGCTATCTCCCTGTTCTGCTGGAAATTAACCTGAAGTTTAGCAAGAGGAACACGTCTCTTTCTAAGGTGTAGAACTGCTCACTAGCAATATGTTATGTATCTGCCTCTTTATTAAAAGTGACATAATTAGGTGTCTGTTTTTTCACAGAAAAATATTCTCTTATGATACCAGTTGTCCATATTGCATCTCTGTTCAGGAGCTGTATGTGAAAGCTGTGGGAGAAAAGTTGTCAGATAGGCTGCAAATCCCAAGAGACTCTGGATGGAGTGTGTGCATCTGAGAGCAGGAGGCTTCAGTATTCTCTAAATTGCTGAGATTGGTCCCGGCTCTTGGGAGACCAACAGATGTGTCACACAGGATACTGTAAACAGCCCCCACACCAGGATGGTTTCATTCAGCTGTAGGTCTGTTCCCTGACTCTTTCTAACTGACAGATGAAGGTGGGGTCATGGTGTGTCACAGCTTCTGCTACATGATCTCTGTATCCATCCCCAGAACACAGCAGCCATTCCACTGATGCCTCAGAGTCCTTTTAATGCATCCTGCTCACAGCACTGATGCTCTACCACTTCACATCTGATCCCAGCAGTGCTCACTACATTTGCATATGCTCTTGTCCTGGATGTGGCGAAGTAGTTTCTTTCTTTCTTTCCCCAATTTTTTTTTGTCAATACTCTATGTACATTAATGTCTTTGTTCTCACCAAGCTGGATATTGCCTCATTTTTAGGAATTCAGTTGAACAGCTTTTCCCTGCTTGTTGAACGTACTTCAGGTTTCAGAAAGGGGTTAGTTATATGGAGTCTCAGCATCCATACTGCTTGTGTGACTTGTTAGTTAATATTACTTTAAAATGTCTTTCTTTTCTGTTCCCTCTACTGCTCCAATTATTTTTTTCTTTTTATTCTGTAGTCACTCCTGGAGGCACAAATTGAAAAGATAGAAATAGATGAAGGCAATTGTATGCCTGGAAGACATCCTCCCCTTCGAACACTTCTTGATATGCCTTCCAACAGCTTCATTGCAAGGATGCTAGTGAATATTGCCAGCTCAGTACATGTAATTATTTTTTTTTTTAATTTGTTCTGCCTCCATTGCCTGCATGAATTGTTTGCTTCAAATTTAAAGCCCCTGTGTGGTGACAATTTACTGGGTGCAGCCAGAAGTAGAGGATTTGTTGCTGCCAGCATCACTGATTCAACCTGCAATTTACTTTGGCTAATGGCATGGGGTCATTGCATTGCTTTAATTCAGCTTTGCATGGTTACAATTCCTTTCCCTCCTTGGCATAGCTGCAAGGAAGCCTTTGCATCCTAACACATTTAGTAATGTCCTACTGTCTCTGTGGCATTCATTTTTCAAACAAAGTGCTGCTGCTCTCTCTTGGCACATAGCTCAGAGTTTTTGTTTTTGCCCTTTTGCACCATATTAATGTCATTGCTGTGCATTCTATCATGTGCACATTTTTCTCACAGTGCTAAAGGTCTTCCCTGATGTCTTCTGCTTCATATTAACACATTTGCTTTTGATATTATTTTATGCTTCTCAGTTCTACCTTCTGAACTAATCGTGCGTGCCCCACCTACATTCTGCTTTGCAGCAGCTTTAGACACTCCTATAGTATATTATCAGTGAGGACAGCTTTTCTTTCAGCAGTCTCATTGCACTTTTTTCCCACTTATGAATCTAACACTAATTATTTCAGGTTTAAGATTGCGTACTCGCATGAGTCAGCCATTTTCTGCACAGTTTGGCAGCATACCAACGCATTGTTTCTCCAGCTTCTTGCTTACACAACTGTGGGGAAGATACCTTCCCTATGTGCCATTTTTCTGAAGACTGGAAAGGCTTCTGAGACATTTCTAGGATTTTTCATGGAATTCTTCCAGTCTGCAGCTGGTATACATGCAGATACTGCAGAACATGGGAGTTATATCCCACTACAGCTAACAGCAGGAATGGGCTTCTTTTGGCTTCCTGTTTACCCAGCCTCACAGCAATGGGTTACATACCCCATATCACTCTAAGAAAGGCCTAGCAGAGTTAATGCAAATACTTCCTCTTTTATTTTCTGCAGCTTTGGGGCAAGAACCTGCTATGAACCCACAATGTCTTCTCTGTACTTCTGGGTTTTGGGGAAGTGTAGTCTTGTCTCTTTTTTTCCAGTCTCCACAGCTGTCTATGACACGTGGTTCCCTAATCTCCTTTGCTACAATAGCCAATGTCCACACTGGCACTGAATATGAACCTGAGGGAGAACCAGGGAACCAGTGCTGGTTGATGGTTCTTGTCTTCTCCCCTTTACCTCCTACTCTGGGTGTACTTTGATGGCAAGGAGATCCCTGCTTTCCAGCAGAACAATCTTCTCTTCTGGAGCTCACATAGCCTGCCCCAAAAGGAAATTGCTGGGTCTTCCTTTGTTGTGCCAGGACAGGCTTAAGTAGTCAACTAGGGAAGGACTGCTGTAATGGAGACTGTGGGTTTTGTACAGGAGTCAAAGCAAGAGACAGCTGTGCAGCCTGAAAGATGATCAGAAGATAAAATTACAAAGGCTGAATTTCTAAAGACATTATACTGCCAATTAAAAGTCTGAAATCTTCCTGGCTTGCCCTGCCCCAGAAATTCAGATCAAATCATTCACTGAGCTGTTCCCACAAAAGGAACTGGAAATTCAATAGGTCAGATTGTCAGCTAGAATAAGTTCACTGACTCCAGGGGAACTACTCTACTTTCTGTCATCAGAGAACCTGGCCCCATGACCACAAGCTTCAGATTTTCCTCATGGCTGTTTCCTTGAGCCTTACATCATCACCCTGCACAAGGAGAGTTCAAGGTCACAGCGAAGAAGGAATTTTAAAGAAGCAAAACAAGAGACCCAAAAAAAGCTCAAGTTCATGCTGTGCCTCCATAATACCATCTGGTTTAGTAGACTTGTGGATCAGTATCTTTCTCGGGTTCCATGTGATTGGTGCCATATGACAGTGCTGAGTTCCTTCAACTCAGGACCAGAAATGGTGGAGGTCAAGGACCCACAGGGCAGCTGTGCTATGACTTTGCTTCTTGCCAGTCCCATCCCATCTACGATACAATACTTGTGGCATCAGGGTACAGATAAAGAATGCCTTCAGTGTTAAGTTTCCCTTACTGTTGTCTCCTAACCTGCTGCTCACAAATACAGGAAGGAATATCTTTTATCTCAGTCTTACAGTAAGAACCCAAATCATAAAATAGCATGTAGGATTTCTAGGATGAGCAATGCCAATGAAAACAAGCTTTAAAAATTCTGCCTGAAATTTCCAAAGCATGACATTCTCCCCCAGGCAGAAAGCCTGCAGACAGTTCTGTGTATCACTTAAGAGGTGCTAAGTCACTTCAGCTACTCCGTCAGTGAGATTCACCTAAAAATCAGTTAGGAAGAAGAACATCAGTGCTGCTATGGAGAAGAATGATCCTTGCCTTACACACCTTTTCTTGCAAAGGCATGAGTTCAGCAATTTACTGGTTCTTTCCCATTTCTGACTACTGTGATATGATATGCTGTATGTCATATTAAAAAAAATAAGAGCTTTGGTGTTATCCCTTCCTGTCCTCCACTGTCACCCCTAACCTTTTATATGAGGACTGAAAATCTAAACTGTTTGTTTCAAAATTGTTAGAACAGAAGGGGTAAAAACTCTTAAAAATTAGATACTACTTATTAATATGAATGCTTTTCACATCCATCTCCTACTATCTCAATGGAATGATTCAGTTGAACATTGCTCAGTGAGAAGATAAATTTCTCATATTTCTTTAATTTTTTATCCATTTGTAAAGTTTCCCAAGACCTAGACAGCAATAGGACAGCAAAAAAAATTGCCCAAGGTGTCCTCTTAAAGAAGCAGTATGGGCTCGGTTCTGTTCTGCCACAGATTACTCTAAATTGGTAGTTATTCCATGATGTCAGTGAAACTGAACTGCTGAAATGCAGAGGCGAATCTGGCCCCATGATCTAATTCCATGATGAAATTGCTAGTGTAAATAAATGACTGCTGCTGTTCAGTGCTTTCCCCCCCCCACTCCCCGAAGTGCCTTAATGAATAATGAGTTTTATGAATAAGCTTTAATGAATGACTGAATACATTTTAACGGCCCAACTAATAAGATCGTAAGTTAGAACACTTTCCTTTGCACTTTCCTCTGCTGCCTTCCTTTGCTTCCTTGAACCAGGGAATTGCCCTCTTAAACTACCTGTCAATCACATATACAATTACCGCATCCCAAAAGGTGTTATCAAACAGCAAAAGTGTCCAGTTTTTAATTCCAGGAAAGATATTCCATATTTGTTTTAAACATCAAACTCAGGTTTCAAAATGCAAGTGCTGAAACAGAACAAACCTCTAAGCATTTATTCCTTCCTTCCCTCTACTCCCCAATATTAAAATCCATTCATTTCAATCAAGTCATTCAGAGGAAGGCTGTAAAATGAATGACATAATTAGCCACTTAATATACTGCATATGGAATTTTAATTTCAGATGAAAATCGGAGAGGCTTTTCTAAAGCTCTTCACTAAGAGAACAAAATAGTGGTATGTGAAGACAGCTAATGTTTTTCAGTTTAGTGCTACCTTTTTTCTGAGTTCCCTAGTACTCTCAGCGTTACTTAATAAATGTACTGAATTTACTGAAATTTACTCAGGTTTACTGAATAAACCTTATTGAGTTCCTCCAGAAGGGGCAAATATACCTTTACAGAGTGAAGAAGTCAGGAAGACAGTGAGACTAAGTTTTGCCAGGTTACAATGCAAGCACAAAGAATGGAGTGACTGCTTCCTCTGACTGAATCCTATGGGAACCAGTCTGGGGAAAATTTTCTGAGATGTCTTCCAAGAGGCTGAAGCACAAAAGCCAAAAATTAAGGGCTCTCCAAATGGGTCTGTACTTCTGAAAACACTTGTTCACATGACACCTGAAGTCATATGAATAATATGCATCTGATCCAGAAACAGTTTTAACCAAACTCTTACTGATTAACACAGTGGGATTTTATGGCTGCAGCCTAAATATTAATCAAAATTAAATCAATATTAATCAAAATTTTAAACAAAAACAAAACCAAAACAACCACCCCACAGTAGAGCTAGAAGGCAATTGGACAGTTCACTATCTGATGAACTTCACTGTCTCTGTAACCAGTCCATCCTGTTCAATCCTGTTGGCCACTCATTTCTGTCCTGCTTGTATTGACATATTCTGCAGTCTTTTAACCACGTTACTGAGTCAGGCAACACCAGAAGATTACCCATTAGCCTATTAGATTAAACAAGAAACACAAAACAGGAGATAATAGTCAAAGGGGAGGGAATGGGAACAAGTCAACATTACTCAAGGGTTAGATAGATGTTCCAAAATGTAATCTGTGTTCATTACCTAGAGTAAATATACAGTCATCCTCCATTTGCACAAGCCTTGATCACATGAAGTAATAATTTAGGGAGAAAAAAACACATTCCACCATTGTGGAATTTGTGCAATGAAATACTCTTCCCCACATGTGCTCCTCCCAGACTTTGGGAGTAATTTCATTTACCTGCATTACTTTCACTGCTCACTGATGACTCTCAGATCCATCTGCCCATACCACAGGGAATGCAGCAAGAAGTACAATGGTACTGCTGTGGAAAAAAAAAAAGTCCCAAGAAAGCTTTGGAGACAGAAGGAAAGGTTAAAAAACTTGTGATTAAAGTATTGAAATCCTCTGGCATTGATCTACATCCCAGATTACCGCAATTGTACTAGCCTCTTTCTTTTTTTATTTTGTTTTGTTCTTTTTGTGAAAGTCAAAACAACGGTATTAAAAATATGCTTATCAGTATAAATCCATAATATATCTGTTCTTTTTTTATTTGGATTTTTGTTTTAAGGATTGAACTAAACTTTCTAAACCTCATGTGCTTTTTTTGGGTTCATGTGAGAGTTTTTTCTTATTTTGATCTGAGAGAGAGGCTAAGGAGGAACCTCCTGATCCTAATGGAAACCTTTGAGGGTTCCCCCATACCACATCATGCCAATCCCATGCACTTTACTAGACGTATAATTCAAGTCCCTGCAACATTATTCTCAGCCTAGGCTGGCATATGTCACGATGGTGAAAAAATCAAAAGTGAACTTGTTCAAAAAAGCAGAAGAAAACATTAATGGAGATTTTCAGCATCTAAACACTAAAAGTCTGTGGGGCTGTTTTCCTGAAGAATTGTTCTTGTTGAACAGGAGGAACGTGAAGTCTTGTACCACAACTGGCACACATGAGATGAAGATATGAACCAAAATCTTGGATCTTTCTTCCATGTCCCATAGGGAGTTAGACTAACAACCAACAGGGTTATTAGTCCTTTGGGGAAAAGGTATGGGCCTTGCAAGGCCACTGAAGCCCATTCCCAGAACACTGGTTAAGGAGCTTAGGCCAGCAGCCAGCAGTCATATGCCATTCTTTCACTTTGATTGCTACAGAGGATTGATTGGGAAAGAGAAGGGATCTGTCTGGATTTTCCAGTATTCCAGCTCTCAGCCTCTTGGAGACCTGACGGTGAGGCAAGAGCGATTGCTCTGATCCTTTGTGTAACCAGGCTGCTGGCCTTGGACCCTGGCACACTGCTAAACTCTGGAGCCCCACCACCTCTCACCTGGCAGCTCTGCAGTACAGTCCTCAGGCGTTAAGCATCAGACCTCACACTGAAATGCAAATGTTTCATTTTAGATGTTTATGAAGGTTCCCTCACAACACCTCTGGCTTCATATAACGTTCAGCAAAACACAATGGCAAAGACCTGCAGACAGCTAAGTCATCTCACTGCAGAGTTAAGTTGCATAAGACCTCCAAAATCATCTTTTCCAGCCTGAGCCAACACAGAGCCTGGCATAGCATCCTAACAGCCAGCATATTTGGAAGCAAATGAAGGACCCACCACTGACACCTGGTAATTTTGGAAGTGTAATATTACAAAAGCTTATTAAAATCCATCTCAGATTGTCTTGTTTCCACGCACCACTTTTTTACTCCTTTAATTACTTGATGTTTTCAGCTGCCGGAAACACCCCCTGCCTTTGGAACTACACCAACTGTGTCACAGAGATCATGGTCCCTTTAAAGTTCATGTGGTTACAACATTGCTGTCCCACTTCTATCACAAACAGTGTCACTGCACATCTGGTCTGGCTGTGCCTGTTTTCTGCTTGCCCTTTCCTGCCTAGGGATCACCTTGAGCAGATGTCGCCCTCCATCCAGCGGCTGGTGAGCAGCCACGGTGGCACTGATCCAACAAAGGAAACTGATGAGCCATCATGTTTCCCCATCCAGTGCCAGCAGGGTCCTGGCTTGATTGCCCTCTTTAAAATGCTGCTTCCAGATGGAAATTCCCACTTGGAGAAAACTCTCTAAAATGCACGTACCCATAGGACATTACTGGGCAAAAACAAGAAGAGGAGTCTGTTTATGTCTCTAAAGTCTGCATCTGCACTAATCTGACTCCAGGCCTCATTATTCCCATTGTGCTCACTGTAATAGCTTACACTATCAACAGGAGGATATATCAGGACAGCCAAGCACTCACTGACTCAGCAGAGTCAGAGCTTAAGAATTCCCTGAGGATGGATGGACAGAAGTCAGCATGGTGACAGACTCACCAGTGTTCAGTTTGAAATGGCTGCAAGGGGAAGCTCTCCTACAAAATACAAAACAGCAGCAAAGCAATTTAAATTCCTTTTCCCAGCTACAACCTTTCTCTCCTTCTAGACAAAGATTAGAGGCTGTTTCAGTTTGACTAGTGCTTAATACTCCCTGGCCCACTGTGTGAGATGCAAGAGACATGCACCATGGCAACATGAAGGTTCAACATGCTGCTTTCGCACAGTACTGAGTTTTGAACTACAAACTATGCTTTCCACATTTGCAACACATTTTCTGAGTGGGTCAGACCCACAGACCTTCCCTGCTCCCCTCCACACTACAGACCTGCAACAATGTCCTAATGATGCTACTGAAGAAGTCAACAAATACAAAACTTGTGGCATATCTTCTACAATAAACACACTTCTCATAATGTCAAGTGCAGAGAAAAGATGTAGAGAAGGTGGATGAGGTTCTTTGAACACTGCTTAGCTGGGAGGACATTATTTCTGCATATTTTCCTGAGCTGTCATTTCAAAGATGATGCTTCGAGTGGGATTTGTCTCACTCTGCTTTAGATATCTACATCTGAGCAAGTCACCTTTCATATTCAATGCAGAGAAATAGGCATGTCTGGGGTGTGAATCATCTGATTTACTTTATACATCTCCTTTAGACTAAGATGAATCACACTCCAGAAGTGCTTATTTTTCTCTATTGACTATAAAGGGAATCAAGATGAATACACAGATAGAGACACCTACATTTGGTCAGATGACTCTCACCCTGCACCTGCTGAGACGCATCTTCTGGTAACATCCTCCACACAGACAATCATCATTCTCACTCTATCACTCACTTGTGCCAAGGCCCACAACCAACAGAGTGGTTCACTTAAGATTCCTCTCCAAACTCTGCTACACATCCAAAGCCAGTTCAGGGATCTGAACACCAGTCTGCTACAGAAATGAATAGGGGAAATAAGTGGGAAATGTATTATTGTATTCCTCAGAATGGAAGGCTAGAATTGGTGTAACGTGTCTGGAAGGAATTACCATTATTGGCATAGAAGATGGGATCCCATTAAAGACACTTAGTCCAGGGTGGGGTTTGGGGAACATAATCATTTCCATTGGCAACTGCAACCACAGGAATCACAAATTAAAAAAAAAAAAAAAAAAAAAAAAAGAGAGAGAGAGAAATTATCAACTATTAGTAGTTTATTCATCCCTACAAGGCTCTGTTCTCATGAACATGACACCTGGCACATACTGTGGTTTTTCAGTTAGAAACATTACCTTGCTTGACAGAACACTCATTATTCACAGTAATGTTTCCTTGACCCATCAGGGCAAGTTCATAGACATCCTATCTGGATGTTCTCAAGGTTCAGAAATCTCCCTGTCTCTTGTCCTGTTCACCTCCATGCCCCCAAGAGCACTCACTGGCTGTCAGAGGTGTCCAAAAATACAGCATACACTTCTCACATGAGGCACATACTAGCCAGAAATAACCAGTGTTTCCATTCAGCATGGCTATCTACCCTTTGGTCTCCCAGGCATTCACTATACCCACATTCTGCAGCTACACAAGGAAACATTCATTTGCTCCTTGTCCTGGCCCAAGTCTAGAGTAAGAGATTTCCTAAGTAAGGGCAGGGGAGGACAAGCTGGGTTTCTGCGATTGACATATGGAGTCACAGCACTGTTGATATCCATTAGCACAGACCTATGAAATGTCCAGGTCAAACATGAATTTTTGGATAAATACAAACAGAACAGATTTTTATAGCATGGGTGAAGTATTAAAAAGATTCTTTTATTTTTTAAAGACAATTCAAAACATCTGGAATCTCAAATAAGTCTCTGTACACACTGTTTTAACTCAAACTCACAGATATTTGTGGAATTTCCCTTGCACTGCACTCTAAGCAGAGCTGACTGGCTGAGTTGAACCAGGCTTCTTTCCTGTGTGAGGAGAAACAGCTGAACACACAGCACCTGCTTTGGGTGGACAAACACAGTTAGCTGACAAGCCATTTTTTTAATGGGAATATTTGGCTGAGTAACCATCCCCAAACCAGGCCTGAATTTCTAAATACTCTGGCATCACAGAAGGACATGTGATACCTTTCCTTATGGGCCCAGCATAGCTCCTCCTCTGCTACCATAGCATCTCTCACCCTCTCCATGCAGCTTATGAGTTGACTCATCTGTAGGTGACTCATTTCAGACTCTACTCTGAAAACAAAAGGCTCAGTGCTGGGTCTTTAGATAGGCTAGTTGTTGTCAGTGCTATCTTTCCATAACAGAGAAAGACAAGTGAAGCCAAAGCAACAACATCCTTCAGATTGCAACCTGAGGACCTGTGCTTACCATCAGAAAGCCACACTTTCCTAACTCAGTATTTCCTCGGGCTGCCACTGACTTTCTCTGCTTACCACAGCAGGAAGTTGCACCATATGACACCTGCACAGAATATTGAGCATTTGGCTTAAAAAGCACAAAGTCATGGGGAAACAATGATTAACTGTAAGTCGCCGTGGAATCCAGTCCTCAGGGGAATACCTGCAGACAGCCTAGCAAATTGGTATGGATGTACATCAGCTTGCCAGACTGCATCCAGGGCTAATTTAATGGAGTATTGCTGCAGCACAAACAGAGGCAAGATATTGCCTAGTCCTTCAGCAAGTTTCAGTGATCTGTTTCAGAATATCATGGATCAAAATTACTCCTATTAAGTTGGCATGCTTAAATGAGGCAAAAGAACATGATGTGTCAAATCGGCTCCAGGCTCTGAGTATTGCTTTCTTCAGACAGATATAAATGCTGGTCAGCACAGCCTCTGAAGCTTTTCATCCTGGATCATGCATGGGAAGAGGACATAAAAAAGTTGAACTTATTTGGGGCTTTGTAGATCATTATCAGTGCTATGAGGGTACTTCTACATTCACTGAGGTCAATGGCAAGGCTCCTGCTGCCTTCTTTGGGTGCATAGGCAGGAGTGTTGAACTGCACCCAGAAACAGGGAGGAAGCACTATTGGAAGCTGATAGAAAGTGCAGAGCTCAAGGGCAAGCTGGCACCACCTCCTTCAGCTGCAGCTACTTTGTGACTGTAAACAGTATTCTTGAGGGACAGAAGTTTTAGGGATTCGGATATCACTGGGATTATCAAAGTCCAGCTCTCAGTGGTACAGAGGAACTCAACTCGCAGCTTTCTGTGACTAGGAGAAAGTTAATTCACAGAACCATAAAGATTCAAACCTGTTCAGGAGCTGACCTTCATTCAACAATCTTTTTGAGTAACAACACAAGCAGTCAGGATAGACCAATTGTGTTTTCAAGTCTCTGTTTCTAAAGGTTTTGCTATGTATTTAACTTTACCTCAGAAAACACCCTTTGCAGCAGACAGGAGCCTTGTGCTATATATAGAAATACGTGATAGCAATAGACAGAGAGGAGCCACAGGGCTGACAGTAGGAAGGGTCAGGGCTTTGAAGTCAGATTCAGGGCTCATCTCACTTGGTAAGAAATCTGGGGTCCATAGCAGGTGAATGGAGGCAAGGAGGCAATACTTGGAGGGGTGAATTCAAGCTCTGTATCACAGAAGGAAATTTTTCACTTCCCTTAGCCCACCCCACAGTGCTGATCCTGCTGTGGGGGCTTCTTCTACCTCAGCCTCTTGTCCTTGCAGCACAAAGGCAATCTCCCTCAAGAAGAGGGAGACTAGTATAGACTTGCATTAGTCTCTGCAGCAGCCAAGAGTCAAAAGCAGCTACAGCTGGGATCAGTTCTGCTTCTGGCATCTGTGTTCAAGCCCAGCTGCTCATCTGAGGCCTTGCTCCTGCCTCTTGCCAGGCTGGTTACCTACAGCCAAACACCCCCGGGTTTGAACATCAGTACTCTCCACCTGCCTCCAGCTTATGACCCTGTCCCAGTTTTGGATCACCCTCATGAGTCATATTTTTCCTACCTCCCTCTTCCAGCTCTCCCAGCAGAGTGGCAGCATGGGGCCAAGAGTAGAACCCATCATTATCTGGCTCCAGCCCAATGAGCACTAGGCTCTGTGAGGGAAGCTGAGGTGCAGAGCAAGCAGCTGAGCTCGGTTATCTCTGTGTGGGATTCAGGTGTCCTGGGGTTAAGGGGAAAGCCAGTTCTGCCAGCACTCTGAGACAGCGGGCATGGCTGCCCCTCCCTAGGGATGCTGCTGTGGTGGGCACTCCATGTTCTCCCACGGAACTGAGTCACTCATCACCTGCCTGTCAAGGGTAAAGCTGGCCACGAGAACTGGAGACCAGGGCGGTGGCGAAGTGTAAGGACAAACAGGCAGAGGGCTCGGGCAGGAGCATCAGTTCCCTCACAAGTGTCTGTGCACGGCGTGTGCAAGCGCCTCATCTGAAGGGCTCGGTCGCTTTCCTCGCTGCTAGCACGGCTTGTCAGGTCGGGGCGCTCGGGAGCCTCTGTCCTGCCCCGCAGCAGGGACCGCCTGCCCCCGACCCAGCCAGCGCCTCCTCCCTGCGCCCGGCCCGGTGCCGCGAGGGGCTACGCGGGAGGCGAATTCCAGCGCTGAGGTCAAATTCCTCCAGCAAGGAATCTGGAAGTCCTTCAGTACTGGCTAAAGACTGCGGGCTGACAGAGCTCTCTGTCCCCTTGGCAGGACTGAGTCCCAACCAGCAGAGTGGTTTTCTGCTCGGTCAGTGGGTTGCGTGAAATGCATACAACAGAGATAAATTATCATGAGCACTTTGTAGTGCTCATTGACCAAACTTAAGCTACTCACGAAGCGATTTCTGAGAATTACTTCTTTGCTCTCTCTTCCTGAAATATTAAATCACAAGTCTGTGATTAATTACTACAGCAAACTTTAAACTGTCACCTAAGAACAAAAAGTCTTTTTGATAGCGGATGTTTACTTTCGGCTGAAAGGGCACATGCTCAAATTTTGTGCAGTATATCTTACTTGCATTTTAATTCTTTGAGTTGAAAATGTCATTCGGATGCACGGAGAAGCAGAAAGGTGAAAATATCACTGGATAAAACCTCAGACTTTTTCTCAAAATTGGCACTTACAAATGTCTCCCGGAAGCTAGAGGTCACTGCGCACACACTCCCACAGCTTTCGGCATTAACCTGAAGTTATTGTGTGGAACTGGAATTCCTACAGCAAGGTCAGATAGTTTATCCCAAATGTTAGCAAATTCCAACAATTGATCTAACACAGATGCTTTCACTCCTGGCAGCGGGATGCTCCGGAGGCAGAGAAGGAGTGGTTTTGAACAGGGCTGCTGCTTCCTCTGTGCATCTAAATGGCAATCCCGCTGCAGATGGGCTTTGTGCTTCACCCAGATCTGACTGGAACCGCTGTTACCCTCCCCCAAAAGTTATTAAGCCTCTTCTACATAGGCATATAATTTTTTAATACATAGGGCAGCAGGAGACACTAGCTACACTGTCACCTAAGCGTTTCTGGAAGAGGAAAAAGAGCTATTCAGCATTAAAGATTCAGGAATGTCTGTTGACATATTAAGGAAACAACCTCGGGGGACAGCTGACACGGCTCCAAGAAGCATTACCAAGGGAACAGTGACGCAAATGTCTTCCATTTTTACAGGCTGGCAGCTCGCCAGGTTCCCTCGCCTGATGGCTGATGTAATGCTAATCCCTATCTGGGTTAGCTCTCGGATATCAACCACAGCAGCTCACTGGGCTGCAATCAATATAGCACACTTTTTATAGAAGAGCGTATAAAAAACATTCTGCTCTAATCTACTAGGAATATGTACAGTAGAGTAAGAGCAGGGGAAATCTAATGGCTAGCCTGGAGCTCACCCAGCGTGTGCTTTTGCAAGCACGCACGTGTGTGCGCAGGCTTGTACACAAACCCATCTACACCTCAAATAATGGCAAGTCCAGGCGAGGGCCACACATTGAGAAAGGGCTGGCTGTTCATCACGTACAAGAAAAGCCTTCCAATTCCTTTATTAAGTGAGTATTGGCAGAGGAAAACAAGCAAAATGGGACTGTCGCGATATGGAAAATAAAACAGGTTATCGGCCATAGCATGACATTTTAGTTCTGTGCATACCAGAGGGGTCTGTGGGGATTAAAGTAGCCTTACAGCACACCTCTGCAGGATAGGCAGCACTGAGTCAGAGTGAAGGATGCACAATGGGTCAGTAGCTGTCAAAACCCATCAGACCTGCAGTGTGTAAATTCCTTCACAGTGCCACCAACACCAGCACCTTAAGACAAGAAACAAGCAGGAAAGGTGTCCAGAGATCCTGAATTACCATGCAATTATCTGAGGAGCAACTTGGCTTGCTCATAAAAGAAGGATGTTGAAATACTGAGTAATTTCCAGTTGATATAGTCCTGGCTTTATACCATCTACCATGGAAAACCTTTCCACTGCTTGACTGCACCTAAACCACTCAAGAGCACTGGTTTGCTGTGAGCTGATAGAGCAGTTTCCTGCTTCAGCACACCATTTCCTGTAAGGAATAAACCCCTGTCAGTTTATTTCACAGGACACTGGTGTCATAACTGTGAAAGTATCTAAGAGTGTTCTTGTCCCAGATAAAATTTTAAGATAAAATCCATGTGTAACAAAGTAGATGAATTTCAGCCTTATCCTGTGCTTAACTAGTATGATGAGGAATTATGCAGGACAATACATTGTTTCCTTCTATTCCCCCCTTATGAGGTAATATTTCAGGGAAAATTTAGGAAAACGGTACTTAAAAGTAGAAGCTGATATTCCAGTAATATTATTGTCCTTGGGTTAACTCCTGGAATATTAACAACATAATTCAGGATTTCCAAAGAGGGTCAGCTTCACAGAACAGCCCAAGAGCTGAGTTAGTATTTTGGGAAAATCCAGTTACATGTCCTATGGCAATTAAAAAGGCAATACTCTCAACCACATCTTTCCCCAGGCCACACTCAAGGGAATCTTTCTACAGCAGCTGGTGTTGACTGGACTAAGTAACTGACCCTACCTTTCACTGCAGCAAAAATGAATACAATCCATGTCCATTCATGTCATACCTACTCAAGCAGCCACATGGCATAAAGCTCCCCTGAGATGCTCACCAGCACCCAGCTGCAGCCTTGCTTATCTGTCAGGCATTCCCTTGTATTTCTGGCTCCCTTTTGCCAGGAGCTGCCAAGGCACAGTGCTGCTTGTGGCCATCCCTCCCTCCTCTGCTCTTCATTCCACACCAGAGTCCCGGGCACAGCAGCAGCAGCTTCAGGAAGGGCTGATTGTGGGATGGTGAGGGTGGTGATCTGCAAGATGGTTTTCTGGATCCTTTCAGCAGGCAGAAAGAAAGTCTCAAGAAGCAAAACAGAGAAGAAGAATGAAGCAGGAATTAAAAAAAAAAAAAAAAAAAAAAAGGCAGGTGTGGCAAAACAAAAGGAAGAAGAGGACAGTATTTGACTTCATAACTTCTTCCTTCATTTCTACACCTTTGGTCACCAGAAGCCATGGCCCTCTTCCATCCACCTGTCCTGCTCAGTGCCTCCTGGCCCAACATTGGTTCTTCTGCCTTTAGTTCCCAAAATACACTCTAAGCAAATGGATAGTCTTGTTACAACAGCCTCATAAAACAGACCAGTTGAGAGCATTAATATAATCATATTACCCTTTCTCTGATTTGTGAAGAGGTAAAATGTTTGACCACCAAAGAGCTCTGTTTAGCTGAGGTTGCTCACATGTCAGTACAGGAGAAGAAAGTATATTTCCCTTTCAAAAAAACAGTAAGGAAGAGGCAAATATCTCACACAAGGATACATTTTAACACACTTTATACATGTCAGTGCTCCAGAAATGCCCTCCCTTGGCAGTACATACACATGTAACAGAGAGGGAACTATAAGCCCAGTCCTCCTCGCAAACAAAGATGACCTCATGGAATTATGACACAATACCAATGTGAAAGGAATCTCCAAGTCCTTCCTATGCAATCTATAGGACATTGGCACAATTTTTTAACATATGTGTTTATATTTCCTTGATATTTAATTAAATGCTTAAGAAAAACATGTTCTAAAAATTTTGATGTAAATACAGTTTGTTGTGCTTGAGTTCTGAGTGAAGAACAGTCTCCATTATTTTTTCCACATGCTCATACTACATTATATTAAAAGCATACTGTGCTCTGACAGACGTGTTGTGTGCTTTATACTTTGCACAGTTGGAGACATTGATGTTTAGCAAAAATCCCAGTGCCAGCAAATACAATGTGGAGAACTTCCTTTGCAGCAAATGGTCTGCACGCTGACCATGGGAGGTGATCTCCAGATCATGCATAAAGGACCTACTCTGCAGCTCAGCAGGGCTCGTCAGGGTCCAGCACTGCTGAGTGGAGCACTCGCCTCTCTGGAGGACACAAACCTGAGTAAGAAGACTCCAGACAAGCTAATAGTCTGGCCTAAGTGGAGTTTGTATTATTGTATTTTAAAATACAAGACACAGATCAGTTAGCACCGGTGCCCTGCAGGGTTCATTGCCTCCCCAGCTTCTCTCACACGTATGGCAGGGTCCAGTAGTCTCTGACAATCCAATTAATGTGACTCAGGCATTATCACACAATCTTTCTGACTTTAAACACCCTACTTCATTGCAGTACTCCTAGAAATAGTCAGAGAGCTCCAAAAAGATCATTCTAGTATTTTGTTTTAAAATGTTAATGCAAGGCTAATATTCATAATCTCTAGTGACCAATTAGGAAAACTAGGTGGTTTTCAGGGCAAAATCATGAGACAAAATTCACAAGAATGAGAAAATGTCATATTTTCATTTGCAGAGCAAATATGTTTCTGTGTTTTCAGCGCAACAATCATTCTTATCCAGGCCAGCAGCATCTGGGGATTTCCACATTTTTTCCTATATATAAACAAAATAAACTTGAGGTGTGGATCAGTCTCAAGTTCCAAAACCTCTGATTCCCTGCCAAAATGAAGGGTCAGGTGCAAAACTGACTCCAGTTCCCAACTCGAATAATATAGTCTCTGTGTGCAGAGCTGGAGGCAGTATGTTCATGGATAGATTTGTGTCCACCCCATATTAATGGCAGGGTCAGAAGGACGATGTTAATGAACAATGCATTTTACACAGCTTCCCTTTATGATCTATCATCCTGCACCACATCAATATACATTGGCAGCAAGTGAGAGATACAAGCCAGTACTTAGGCTATAACGACCAATGGCGTCTTGATGTGATGAAAACACAGTTGAACAACATGCAGGAAATACTGCTAATGGAAATAGGCATTTAGAAAATAAAAAGCAAACATTTCTTTGCCTGAGAAATACTGAAATGGAGCATTCTTTCCTGAATTTATGGGAAGGCATTTATTTTATTCACATTAGCAACTGTGTGGCAATTGATGGTAATTTTCCTCGTGGTTTTCATGTTATACTCTCTTTTTTGATATGTTGTTCCCTGTGTAAGGCACACACTGGTTGGGGGCAAGGCTGAGATCTGTGAACCCTCCTAACAGCCCTGTGAAAAGAAGGACCTGTGCTCCCATTCAGGCATTGTGAGGACCACAGAACACAAAAATTCAATTCCTAATGGTAGAGGAGAATCTGCTTTAGCCCAGAGCACAGGGACCTGGGTTTCTTTTCACACTTCTGCACAAGCATGAATTAGCGAGAAAGGGACTTGCCTGTTCTGTTCTAACAAATGTCACACAAAAGCAGATGAATAATAACCTTGATCTTAACAGCAGCATCTGCCTTTGAAGATGCATTTCTTAGTGGCAAGACACCCATCAAAGGTGAACATTTGGCCTTCTGCCTCAAAGTGAAGGCACAGCCAGATGAAGAATTGAGCTGAGACCTGGCCTGGTGAACATTGCCAGTGGTAAGTTTGAGGAGGCCAAAGAGAAGGACACTTCTTTATCCTACCCATTAGGCACTCGTGCCCTGTCCAGCTGCGTGCAACCACACCACTGAGTCTCTGACCATCAGAGGAGCCATGCTTGGATCTGAGTTGCTGGAATCACTTCACCCCTAGGTCATTACAATATTCAATTATGGCTCTGTACTTAAGTGACACAATAGGTACGGGAATTGAAAGCACAAGAACTCCTAACCTCTGATTCCAACTCTACAACAGAATCCCTTGCTGGCTTTAGGCAAGGTACTTAACATCTACGCCTCGGTTTTCCCATTTGCAGAAGGGGGCTAATAATACTCAGCTACCTACTCCACAGGGAAGTTCTGAGGATTCATTACTTAATGTAAAGTGGCTAGAAGATGAAAACCTGCATGTAAGTGCCAAGCATTATTACAGTTACCAGGTTTAGCTTCAATTTTTTTCAGACTTGCTTTCCTCTTTGAAATGAGAAAAAATGTTCCTTTTAGTTGACCAAGATTAGTGTTCTGCACTACATTTCCTATAAAAGTGGGAAGGTACCCAGGGAATATGAATGGAAAGGAGAAAAATGTGTCCCTTTGGATCCCAATCTACCTTTCACATCCGCTCAGGAAATTGTTTTGATATGTTGTTCCCTGTCTAAGTGCAATATGCTGCAGTCACAAGGCAAAAATTTTACTCTTTCAAGAATGTTTTATGAGTCCCAGGAATAAATCTTCTCTAGTAGGGACGGTGAAGCATAATGTTAAGAGTCTGTGATTTTCCTCAGAGGTAAAGAAATTATTCTAAGCTTTTCCCCAATTTGTTCATGAAACTTTAACATGAAAATACCAAGAGCCATTCTGGCACATCACTGGGATATGTACATCAGGAAAAACCAAGGAGAGTGATTCAACTGACCAAATTATTTTGTTCAGTCTCAAATGATTTTAATGTTTGATTTTAATCAACAGTTCTGGTATGGCAAACTGTTTTCATGGCAAGGCAATCAACACAATGCTTGGTCAGCATCTTTAAACAGACTGGCATAATTGTGTGATAGAAGGCGGGAGGACTGGTCATCCTAACATGAGCTGCGCTGAAATTACAATCTGCAATAAATGGACACAGCAAACAAAAGGAACAATTCAGTATTTTCAAATGCTGAGATTATTGGAAACAAAGGAAACAATTTTGTCACCCCAGGAAAAAAAAAAAGTCCTTTTACGATTGTTCTGAAAAAAAACCCTCCCATGAATGGCTGCCACTCCTAAGAATTCAAAACATGCAGCTAATGCACATGGCTTTGCTTCCAGCTTCATTAATATGAGATTTTGGCACTGCAGGAGCACCTCCTGTGTGTACTGGATCTGTATCTGGCATAAGCACACCAGTATGTTTCTGTTGAATTAATCAGAACACATGATGTGGTGTTTATGCCAGTTTTATGCTGACTGGAGGACAGACATTACCTGATTCAGTTCAGTGTCTGTCAGAGTGTGTCAAACATATCTGAACTAGCACAGTAAGTCAGTGCTTGTCCAGTGCTTGGCTACACGTAGCTATGATGTCCTGGTCCAGCACAGAATGCTTTTTAGGCCAGATTTTTATTTTTTAGATGAAACTATGATTTAAGACATACAGTGCAGTTACATGCCTTGCTTATATTAACTAAGATGTTCTGCCCCTTTACTGTAAGGTATTGTTTAGTTATTATATTACCATAACAGAGATTATATAATTCCAGAGAAAAAGCTCTCCTTTGATGTTTACTCCCAGGCTTCAGGTTTCTTACTGAATGCAGTACTAATGAATTATTACTAATGCAGGAATTTTCAGGTGCCTCCTGCATGTAAAACACTTATGTCTCTCTTCAATAAGTAAATGAAAGGCACCGAGTTAACACGAGCAAAGCATGTAAAGAAAAGGAGTATTAGATCAGAAGAGAAATCTACAATCTGATTCTGCTTTTCTCACTTCCCATTGACTGGAGACTAGGACCAAGCCACCCGGCACTCTGAGTTGCTCCACTTTCAACAAATACTGGTCAAATTCTGCAGGATCAGAGCCAGCTTTGAGACATGCTGGCAAGAGGATTCTGCTAGGATCCTCCCTTCCTCATCATCCCTCCCAAGCAGAACAGAGTAATTTGCAACAAAGTGGGTGGGGAGGGTTCAGAAATCGTTGAGCCCCTACAGCTTACACAGGCGACACAGAGGCCAGCCACATGTACACGGGGAATGTCAATGTCCCAGCTATTTTCTAGAAACAATTCCCTCTGAAGGGAGCAGTGCTTCAGACAAAGCCTTATGACACATCCGGGTGACTTTTAGGCTCTTTTCCTTTTCTTCTAATTACTTAGTCATGGAACCCAGAATATTTAGCATAAGTGGTCAAAAGAGCCACAGAAACAAAATGCCTATTGGGACATTGCAACACAACGCTGAACTAGTAAAAAGAAACTTCATTAACCTAAGAACAGTGTGAGGCTCTTTGTTTCACCTACTTTCTCCTGCGTCATTGTTTTATTATTCCTCCTTACAAGTCTGACTTTTTCTGTTTTCTCCACATAATTCTCTCCTGTCTTGGTTTGCATTCCCTCTTCTAAAAACAATTTTCTTCTCTTGTTCATTATGCTATGCCTTTTCTTTACACTATGTTTTTGCCTACATCTCTCATTTTTTCTCTTGTCATTACAATTTATTCCTGGCCATTGTCAGCCTCTGTTTCTTTGGTCTGGCTCTTTAGGTCTCTATTGCTTTTCTCTCCATTTCACTTCTTCCCATCTGATGTTTACTCTTCTTTCATATTTGCATCCTAGAGGAAATTAAGTTCTTTCCCCTTGAATCTTACTAATTCTTATTTTGTGTTCTTGCAATCCTTCCCTCTCTCTCATTGTGTGTTATTCCTTCAGTCCCATTGCCCTGCAAACTTTCTGTATCTTTATCATTAGCTACTCAGCAAAACACCATTGACAAGCTATGGATGTTACTACAGACACAGGAGCCACAGCCATGGGAGTGATGTTTACAGAAGCAAGACTGGGCTGAAAAGAAGCTCTACTTGTACACAAGCTAACCCATGGAGAGTTATTAGTTTGGCTTATCAGAGGGTGGGTCAGCAGACAGGAAAATCCCAAGCTTATCTGTTTGTCCTTTGCATGGCTATGCCTGTTTTGTCATTGTTACTAATCCTTCTCCACTTTCCCAAAGAATGTTGTGGGTGCTGCAAAGATCAAGGGCTGCTGGTTGCCCCTTCCCTTGTCCCTCTTGGAAGTGGGGAGGGTTACTGTAGCCAAAAGCACGCAGTAGCAGAGCCAGATCCCTCCCCTCTTCCACTTATGTTGGTATGCAGCTTGGAGTCGCATCAGCTTTCTGGATGAGATGTTCTTTCTGTGGCTGGAAATTGCATCAGAAGTTCATCGCAGAGGACAGCTGAGCCACCAGGCAGCAGCCAGCAGCGCCTGTTAGGGCGCTTTTGCACTCCCTTTCTGAGCTCTATCCAGGTAGTTCCCTGCTGCACTGCCAGGTGAGCCACAGGAAGGACAGCCATGAGCAACCCAATTGCTGGTCATGCAGAAATAGTGCACAATGTGCTAGTAAGTTGTTGTGATGAATCCCCTCTGCTCATGGCCAGCCTTCACACTAAATTCTCTCTTCACAGTGAAAAAGTCTAGAAACTACTCAGACTAACTCGTTCCCAAGGGTACCATCATTAAGTCAACAAAGTTACAGTATAAATGCATGTGTCCCATTGTTAGGGGTGGGAGAGGCAAAACTGACAGGGGTTTGTCAGGAACACCCACAAAGATCCCTAGACACAAAGCAACCGAGTTTAAAGATCCAAAGGCCAGTGTCTTGCAACAGCAGCAGCCAAGCACAGTCAAGCAACAAACGAACATTTGCTTTTCTGCTTCATCTCCTTCCCAGTCTTTTCCTTAAGAAACACGGAGGATTAATAATTTTGGCCGCAGAGCCTGAGTTCACACAAACACATATGAAACTGGGAAACAATACCCCCATTAAATGCATCGAGAGGCTCAGAGACTGGAACGACTCACCTCCAAGAGCTTCACCCAAGTCCCACAGGAAGGCTACAGCGGAGCCAGAAATAGAGCCCAGACCTCCTGACTCCAAGCCCTGGGCCCTAACAAAAACACCAGCTTCCCTCCACCAACCCTCTCTTCATACACTACATTGACCAGACTGGAAAAGGCATTCAAAATAAATAAAACCTGCTTCTCGCGCCAAGTTTTAAAAAACATTTTCTTGTCATGGCTGGTTATTTTTCTCCTGCTAGACATTAGGCAGTCTCCAGGAGAGACACAACTCTCCTTTCTTCTCCGGGAAACACAGTTGTCTCCCACATGTTGCACTCAATGTAGCTCAGAGAAATGTTTTAGGAAATACCCCCTAATTCAGTGAAATTGTTAGCTTGGCAATGGCATGCTGGAATCAGGACTGAAAAGTTGCCTTGGAGCTTTTTTTGCATTTTTCCTTTTTAAATTGTGCAGGAGAGCTCAGGCTTCAGACGGGCTGCTGAGGAAGATAGAAACTCATGTTACATAGGAAGGATTTGGCAGGCCTGAACAGAGAAATTTCCAGAAGTGTTTGCGTGGCAAGAGTTCTGTGCCAATCCACATTTTTTAGCTATTCTGGCTGCATGCCCAGCCGAAAAGAAACTCTTGTATCTCCACGCAGTTCACTGGCTTCCCTGAGGAGTTTCCATACTGCATGGCAACATTGGATAATCTCATTTGTGGGCCAGAAAAACTCCTGCTACTTACACTGTTACTAAATACCAGATGTGCTTAATAAAGAGTAAGTGGAGCCAAACCTAGGGTAATCACATAACCTATCATTAACATTTTCTAAAAACAAAAAAAATGCCATTGGAACAGCAGATTACTGTTTTGCTTTGTTTGCTTTACGCCCTGTTACGGGAACCCCTGGGGTGCTGGGAAGGGAGCACGGCAGGAGCAGACAGCTCTGGCACGGCCGATGACATTGTTTACAATCACACCCCTGCACATCTGAAACATGTGTGAGAAAGTAAAGGCTAAGCAGATTTCGCTGTGCTGGCGAGGGAGAGGACGATTGCAACAGGAAGTCTACGCCACCAAGAAAGTGCTGGAGTCTCATGTTTCTTCATTCCGGGGAGGTGGCTGGGAAGGGGGGATGCAGCAAGGGCGGCGTGAGTTTGGTCTTTCACGATATGTACAACCCCAAGTCCCTGGTGCACAGGAATACAGGAGGGGACCTTGTTCCTTGAAATTTAATGACAGCCCAAATCCTCCAAGCCTTTAAAATACATTTTTGTGTGAGTCAGGGGGCCAGTCACCACACAAAATGTGTGCTCACATTTATTATGGATTTAAATGGATGTTGCACATGTGCATATCTGATGCTGAACAGACCCTTGAGGGAAATAGCTAAATCTCAGCGATGGCGAGTGAATTCTGCTGTGACAGGCTGTCAAGAGGAGGGGCACAGATGCACCGTGGTATCTGCAGCCCCGTGTGCCCTGGGCACTGGAGGTACAGAGAGCAGGGAGTCACCCAGGTGTGAGACAGGCAAGCCCTCCCCAAAATAAGACACGGGTGGCAATTCTTGCTTCTCCCACAGGTTTCTCTGCAACTGACAGGGGAGAATGGACTTAAGTGACTAGAAAGAGGACTTTTTTCAGAGGACTTTTTTCTTTATTTCAGTGTCCACTAAATGGAAGAGAAGCCTGGCAAATGCATACAGACCAGGTCCTTGCAAGGCCACCCTTCACAGGTCTGCTTACTCGGGCTGTGTGGAAAGCAAGATAAGGGGACGGGAACAGGGACAAGTCCAGGCCTTGCTTGTTTTGTTTGCAGAGGGGAAGGCAGGGAGCGGGAGCAGTGAGTCACTCATCACACACCAGCCCCGATCAGTGCCACCGCTCCAGGCCCTCCAGGTAAACTCTGACCCAAGTCAGTAGGAGTTGCAACTATGCAGAGCTGGGATATCTGATGCCAGGAGCTGTGCCAACGGCATGGGGTGAGGAGGTCACAGTGGGTGTCAGCCTGCCACAGTCCGGGAGCAGGAGGGCGTCCACAGCCCAATGCTCACATGGCTCCCAGTGTGACTGAAACCCAGTGTTTTCCAAAGCCTGGATACAAGGAGACAAAAGCCAGCAGGCCAGGGAAACACGGCGGTGTTGCTGCTGCGAGCCCACTGCTTGTGCCATCTCTGCTTGGCTCTGTTCATTGCACCCCCTGTGCAAGGTGGCACCCACACTCCACATTTCCCAGAGCCCAGCAGCGCCGGTCCCAAAGGCCGTGCAGTGTGTCAGCGAGCAGCACGGCTGCCCAAACTGCCCCTGGGCCAAACAGACCCTACAGTCCTGCTGCCTGGCATGGCAGCCACTGCACAGTGCTAGTGATGGAGCAGCTGGTCCCGCTCAGGCCAGGCTTTTGCCTGATGTAGGTATTGCTTGGCTGGCCCTTAGCCAGAGGCTCAGGGCAGCAGATGACTCAGGACACCAAAACAGCCATGTCCCCACCAGCTATGCTGTCTGCTCCGCAGTCCTGGGTCCTGGGCTTGCTGCTGTCACCACTCAGAGGTCAGGCTGAGGAGGATGTGGTTAGCCTGCTGAGGGGGTGCAACTCTAGTGCACTTGGGTCCTGCCACACAAGGTCCTCCCCCTTCTAGCTCTACCCTGCCCCTCGTCCCATGGCCAGAGTGGTCCTGGCTGCTCAGCCTCCAGATGGAAAGACTTGGTTTCACCTGTCCTACTGAGCAGCCCCAAAACATTCTGCAGTATTCCAATCTTGTTGCTGGCACTTTTCCTTTGTTTATCACCATAATGTCTTGGGTGCTTCTGGAGCATTGAGGGAGCAGTCTGTTACTTGGCAGCCAGAACAGGAATGAGAGGCCTACTTCATCCACAGGTGCAGGCACAGAGTGACCAAATTTCCCAAAATAAACCTCGGACAGAAGAGATGTAGCCAGCAGCTCGCTCCCTCAGTCTTCCCACTCCCTGTCAGACAGAAGACTTTATATCAGTGCAGCTGCCAGTTCAGGGAAGCCTCACCCCACCAGCTGTGGGTGGTGTGCAAGTGAGCCAGGAGAAAATTAGGTAGCTGCTGCCCAAACCTGTATCACTGTTTCCACTTGAAGGTTTAAGAATCTTATACAGTCGGGAAATAGCAGAGAGGAGCAGCTAATCAGCTGCATAAAGCCACTTCCTCCTTCCTCTCACTGCTGTCAGCCCTTGCCCACCCTGCCAGATGCCTCCAGCTAGCTGCTCCCCTCTTTGCCTCCCCCCAGGAGGCTGAGGGAATACCCAGGCAAGGCTCTTTGACTGTGAGGATCCAGGCACCTCCATATACCCCACCAGATCTGTCCCCTTCCTCTCTGCACTGCAGGGGCCACTCCAGTTTGTGGACAAACCAACATGTTCTCCTACAGCTGCTTCCAGGAGTTCAGCAACTGCACTGCTCTTTGGAATTTGGTTTGAGTGTTGGGTTGTGAAGGGGTGCCCATCAGATGGTCCTGGAAATGAACACCTAACCCCATTCCTATCTGGCAGCAGGAAGGAAAGGCTCCTGCCAAGCAGTCACAAGGCACGCCACAAACAGACTGCTTCACTGCCCCGCCGGGTAACAAAGTCCATCGTCAGTAGGAAACTTCAGTCTGCAAAGCAGAGCTCATGAGCTTTATAGTGTTGGGATGCACGTGAGGTTTATAATTGTCTGTTGTGGCCAGGCAGAACTGGAGCAACACTTGGCAAGGCATTGCACAGGTCTGAACCGTGGGGCAGTCCTTGACCTGAAGTGCTATCTCAAGAGAAACAATAAAGACAATAAAAGGAACAAGGAAGCAGAGGAGACAAAAAAAAAAAATTTTGCAAATATCACAGTAGTGGCATGATCAGTGTGAAAAGAGATGGAGTTTAAGATCTTAATTAGGAAAGAGCTAATGAAGAGGTATGAGAAGGACAAGAGCAGGAAAGAGCAGGGAGGGCAGATGAAATGAGACTGAGAAGAAGGCAAAGGAGAAAGGGAAGGAAACTCTGGCAGGTCCTGTTACACCTTCTTTTGTTCACCAGCAGACAAGATATAGGGAAAAGGACATGAAACATCACATGCAGTAATGCTGCAGAGGGTGACTGCTTCATCCTTCATTTCTTGCACTGGTAAGAGAAAGCTGACTCTGTCTTTCCCCATGTCACAGGGCTGCCATGTCTGTTAAAACAACCTCTCCTAGCTCCCATCAATCAGAGACAAATTTGGACAAGTGGAAAACACAATGTCAGGGAGCAACCACAACGTAATGCGCACAGGAAAGATCTGTTAGAGCTCTGCCACGCATTGACAGCTTTTATCTTATCTGTTGCTAGGAGGGACAAAGAGCTGGAGGGACAGTGAAGGTCAATCAGGAGAGCTCAGAACAAGGGAATAGCTGATTACATTGAAGGACATCATGTTTGCAATTAAGGCTGAGCTCCAAAAGTGTGAGGGAAGTAAGCTGTTTCTCTTCCCTAGTTCAGTGTAAGGAAGACCCCCCAACTACCAGAATGAACAACTGTGTGGATCTGTTGTTCCCCTTCCTACATGCCCACCAGGTTCTGAATGAGGGAGGATGGGCAATAAGCCTGTGGGTATTTACAAGAAAAAGACTTTGCTCAGAGTGCTTCTGGGCACAGCTCTATTGCCAGTAAAAAGTATGATGAGAAGCATACTTCCTTTGATTAATCCTCATTTGAGTGGTTTATGGGTAAAGGTGAATATATCATATTTGTCTGATGGCAAACAGAGTGCACTTGTGAAATCCATCTGACTAGATATTCTGAGAAAATCTTCATTAAACATCTTTGAATCATTCCATTGTTGTCAGGGTTTCAGCTGAAAATTGTTCTGGATGCAAAGGAATGGCAGGTCACTAATGGTTTATTTCTTATTAAGTGCTTTGGATTTAGGAACTTCAAGGATATGCAGATATTTTCTCATTTGCAACTTCACGTGAAGCAAAATACTAGATGAAGATAAATAAACAAAGCAACTTGCCTTTTGCTTGAGAAGTACAGACACAGCTTATTGCTATGTTTAAAAAAATGTGTGAAAATATATGAGAAGTGCTTTTGACCCTCTGTAAGAGAATTGCTTTATCAGTGATCCATATTAGTAGGCCTCAAAATGCAACTGCTGTGGGCCAAAGAGAAAGGTATGTACCAGAGAGCTTATGACACAGAAAGAGACTCACTCTATCTGGCTTAACCACCCAACTCTGTTGCTGATGTCCTATCATTTTATCCATCTTTCTTGGTTTAGCACAGCAATTTCAGAGCATCAAAACCAATTGATTGCTTGTGGATTTAGAGTTAGGTCCTCTGCTGGATGGCCCTTAAATCCTCTCATCAAAAATGGCAAGCATAAGATGCCCTTCCTGACGGCTTCAGCCTGAAAAGAGCAGTTTCATGCTCCAGGGAACTGCTGAAAAGATACAAAGGCTGTATCTGCTGGACACCCTCTCTGTCACCTCTGCTCATGAGCAAAGCTTTGCCAGTTATCTCCCAGTGTTCACCAGACAGGGAAAAAAGTAATCACAGCTTTCTTGATTTAATTCCCCCCGCCTCAGAGGACTTTCATCTGCATAGGACAACATGACAGCGTCCCTGCTAGCCCAGCCTGCTGTCAGTTCTGCCTTCTCTCACTTCATTTTCTTGGCTGCTAAATGATGCTGAAGTCACATTCAGAGCATGAGTTGCAGTGAAACAGGAGACTAATACACTGACATGAGAACCTCTGTGGAAACACCTACCAAAATAATGAAAGGTGTGATGTAAAACTGGCTTAGGTGCTTGAGTACTGTGTCTGCAAGTCACATAACTGTGATGTTGGCCTACAGCTGGTAGTAGGAAACTTGACAGTGCAAGCTACACTAGATCAGGTCCAAATGCCCCTAAGACCCCTCCCATACCTCCAGGTGCAGGTTAAAGCTCTTCATCCCTGCTGCATCCCAGCCAGTTCTTGTCTTTTCCTTTGCACATGTGACTTTTAAGACAGCCAGGAACAAGCAGAGAGATTCTACAGCCATTGCTCTTGTCCCCCAGCTCTCTGTCTCAGCCATACTTGCCACTCTCTACTCAAAGAAAGTGAGGTCTGATCACGGTGGGCATTTTGGGGGTAATGTGTTAAAAAAGCTGCTTCACCATTCTCATCTGGAGCTTCCCCTTGCCACCTGCCTTACCTGCAGTTAGGACTGCACTAACTGTGACTCTCTGGGAGATGGCTGCTAGTGCCAGAGTGACAGCAGACACAAGTCCTCAGCTACTCCTGTCCCTTCAGCATCCTGTTGGGAGGCTCAGGACCTTCATCTCATCAGTGGGGCTCCTCTTCCCTTCCCCACATTTCTGCCACGGTCTCTCAGCTATAACACGTCTACAAAAAAAATTCGTAGCATGGTCCAGGCACCATGACTTGAGCTCCTTGCAGCTTTCCAGGGTATGATAGCGAGTAGCAATTCTGCAAGATTTGGTCCAGGTATAGGCAGCTGTTCTCAACTAGCCACATGGCTATGGCTGAAGCCCAAACAGGGAGCAAAGTATCTAACACTGAGCAAGCTGTTGGAGGTACAGCAAGGGACCACCCAAGCCCTCAGCTTTTAACATGTGAAGATCTTGACCTTGGGGGAAAGGAGGAAGTGATTTTCCAGTGTTACAGAGAGGAATGGAGGCAGACAGCTGTTGGGATCTCCCGATATCACACAAAAAATGCATTACATGGTCAGGAATAAATGCACATTTACTAATTCCCAGCCCTGTGGCAGCCATTGTGCTGGTTCCTGCCCAGTATGGACCATCAGGCTTAATTCAGCCTTTTGAAATGACAACTAGCTATTTATAGAAGCTGCCTACATTACTCCAAGGAGCAGCATCTTTCTATATTTTACAAACTCACTCCAAGTTTCCTTAAAATCGTGACAACACAGGGTGAATTTCTGAGAGTAATCTTCCCTCCTTTTTCCCAGAATGCAGAACATCTGGGACTACTGAGATATCATCTTGTGGCATTGGCTGACTTTTTTTTTTTTTTTTTTTAATGAGTTTCTGTGTAACAACTTCACGATGTTTTTCCTGGGAGGATAACTGTCTCATCTAAAACCTTGTCTCACATATTCCTTTAAGGAGGACATTTTAAGCTAAAGCTCTTGAAAGAATTTCCTTCTGTGCTCTGTCCCCACCTTTCTCTGTTAAATTCCTCTCAAATGTCTCTCTGATGCTTTACCTCCATGATGCCCTATTCAACAAACCAAAGCAAAATGCTGGTTTGAATAAGCTCAGGATACATTGATATAATTTCTGAATATTAGCGGGCCACATGATGCTACCAACTTTATTTGATCCCATTTGCTGAAGCAGCCTGAATTTCTCAGGGGCAGGTTTTTTTAATCCTGCTTCATTATTGTTCAAACCCATCAAGTAAATGGCTGTGGAGCGGAAGTTTGAATGGGTTTGTTTAATAGGAAAAGTCATTCATCTGCAGCATAGCAGCTCTGCAGCAGGGCTGTCTTCCCTCCTCTTCTTCTTACTGGGTCTGCATCAGCAGCAGTGCAATTAAACTCTGGTAGGGAAATGCTGGGGAGTGTAGATCTTTGACTTCACACTAACTGCTTTTGTTCACTGCAAGAAATCCTTTCCAAAGTAAACGGTCTGATTGTTTTTATGGATCAGCTGGCTATTTTAAATTTATTTCTCACTTATCACTTGGTACTGCTGAAGACACTGGCCCCATGGAAAGTTGTGCTCTTTATCTGAGGCAGCCTCCCACTCAGACCCCAGACTGTAACCTTGGGATCTGTTGATGCTACATTTGCAGCTCCCTCCAGGTCTTATCACTGCTGCTATGGAAAGCCAAGATAGGCTGTGGAACCATGGCACCTGACAACTTTGGAAAACTAGCCCTAAGGTGTTGGGATGGACATGACCCTGTGAGCTAGGAGCTGCACTGGTCTTCTTCACCCTCCTAACTTCTGCCATGTTTGAATTAAGAATCAGACCCTGAAATGGCCTGAACTGGTGCATGGAAATTCAATGGAGCCCTGCCAGGTAATGGCAGATGAAGTTCTGGCACTCAAACCTATATTTTTATACATAAAACTTGCTATTTTTTCCCAGCCTTTGGCTTTGCAGCAATGCCAGGAAAGTGCCCTGGCTGTATTTCCCCTGTGAAAGCACGACTGTAAAGTCTTGTTGCTGGACACTTGCACCAAAGATGTGTTGGAGGCAGAAAGCTGCTGGCATTGGTCACAGTGCCATTTGTACACCGACCAATGCACGTGGGGCCCTGCCTGTCCCCTGCTCCCTGCCTGCTAAAACCCAACTGAAACTCATTACATACCAGGAATACCAGCATCCCACAAAGCCTGTGCTGGGTGGAGGAGGAGGCTCTCCCTCTCTCCCTTTTTTCCTTTCCGCCCAGCTTGGATTGTTCTTTGGCAGAGCCCCAGGACTTGGAAGGGGGGAGGAAAGGGAGGCTTGGGAGGGCAGCAACTTCCCGAGCTTACCCACGGCCTCATTTTGATCTGCTGTACTGCCTGCTCATTTCCACTTCACAGATGCTGCTGAGCTCTGCCACGGAGAGACAAATCCCAGAAGGGGAAGGGAGCGTGGTGGGGAGGGAAGAGATGAAAGCAGAAAAGAGCTGCATTTATTAAGCTGTTTTTCTTTCAGTGAAAAGAAGCATTTATCAGTGATTTCATATGTCATGTGAGATGTGGCTCCCTGCCAATTTCTAAGGATGCAAACAAGGCACTGACATCATACACTAAATATAGAGCAGTTCTTGCTTTAGGTGAATAAATAATGCAGATGCAAAAGCCCAGGTTTTCAGTTACACATTCATTACCATCCATCTGTCAGGTTCTCATCATCAGGAGAAAAACGTCCGACTCCAGCAAGGAGTGACAGGTGAAGAATGCAAAACAACTGCAGACAATAGGTGATTAAGCAGAATTTCCTTGTTCTCTGCTTTTTTTTCCCTTACAGCTACATTTCATTTCAGCAGTAATCCATGGTGCAGCTTTTCTAGCACAGCTCTGCTGCCTCCCTCCCTTTCCCTTCAAGCCAAGCTGGAGTGACAAGCCTGGGTGGGGAGAGCCTGAACAATGAACACAGCCAAAATGTGGAAACTTCCCCAGGCACTTAGCAAGGGAAAGAAAGCAGAACAAAGAAAATGGCCCAAAAAAATATATAAAAGCCTCTGATCAGACTTTGCAAGCAGTAAAGCAGCAGCATCCCCCAGCAAAGCAGTTTTCTGTTCCCTGTCAGAGAGGTTTTAATTATGGTCTCCTAATGCTAATCATTCTTGACTCCTCTATTGGTTGGGTTTTTTTTAAGGCACCCATTTTAACAACTACACAAGCAAACCTGTAACTGGTTCCATAGCATATAATTTTAGCTCTCAGAAAGCCCTCCAGGAAGGATTACAATTGGTAATAAAGCTGAATCGATAACTTTCTCCCTTCTCCTCCTTCAGATCAAAGGCCCTGAGCAGGAGGAAGCATCCCCAGCCCATGCTTTCTGGGGGAGAACAGAGACAGGAGAGTGGGAAACAAGAAGACAATGCGCCATCAAAGCTGCCGCAAGGTGTTGGATCAATGACAACATCTGCATGAGGGTCTGGGCTACAATAGAAGCTGTTACCATGGAAACAGGCGCAAAAGCATCGGGCGGGAAGAAGCAGGCAATGATGAAAGGTGAGAAAGAGGGAGAGAGTATTTTTAGCTCCCCTAGGAGGAACACTCTACAATGACATCACCCTATCTCATTATTTGCACCCGTGCTCTACAACACATTGCGGCACCTGCCCCAGGCTGCTAAATGGGAAAATGTTATTATGGATGTGCATTATAAATACTGCAGTGAAACTTGAGCTTGGGAGTTATTAGACATCACTATTCTGTAATAAAGGAGAGCATTTAATACATTGCGTTGTAGAGATTCACTGTACGGTGTAAGACGCATCATGTCCAGAATTTTAATATTCTCAGAAAGTAATTATGACTCATCCTTTTATTGTTATTAAGAAGCAGAGTGAAAATAATTTTACACATTTGATACACCACACATCAACAAGCCTTTTACACTGGAGAAACATGGCCTAATTTTCCAGATCTCTGCGTGCCAACATGTTCTGAGTGAATGTGGTGGTAGTCATAGGTGCTCAGCACTGCCAAAAATCCAGCCATCTGTGTCACATGTGAATGAAGCCTCATTAATCTCAAAAATACAAAGTGTACGTTTCACTGCCTGTGTTCAGCTCCTTTGGAGGGGCCAGACCCCTTTTGCAGTTAAGGCCCTGTAAATACCCATAACATCTGCTGAAGCCCTGATTCCAGGCAGAGAAAAAATTCTGGCTGTCAGACATCACTCCTGGCTGCCAAACAGAGGGGAAAAACTCCAGCCTGGGGAGTTGAAACAATCTGGGACTCATCTGCCTTACGCCAAGAGGTGGGTGCCCGCAGCTCACCACAGCAGAGAGGCTGGAATCACTATTCCTGTCACGCTGCTCACAGTGAAGTCGGAAGGATAAACCCAGAGGAATGTGTGTTCCTTGCGACTGCAGAACTCTGAGCCCCAGAGCTCCAGCCCTGGATAACTATCGATAAATGCCGCGCTCCGCCAGAGCGTGTCGGGGGCACTGGGGCCTGTCACTGGAGATCGGCAGGGACTGAAATTCCCAACCCGTGCTGCTGCCCGCCAGTGCTGCCAAAGCAGCGGCGGGTGAGTGACAGGGCTTGCCCCGGCTTTTGCCCTGTGCACAGTGGAGCACGTGGGCACTCAGCCATTTGTTTTCGCAGTCTGGCCGGATCCTGCGTCAGCAGGCCGGAGCGGGAGTGGGTGACCGGGGTGGCGCCAGGCACCGATGCCAAGGGTGTAGGGCAGGCGGTGGAGCGTGGCCTGGCTGCAAGGAGCCAGCCAGGCTGATGTCATGCTGTAGCCCTCCTCCTTGGTGAGCTAAATATACCCTCCCTGCGCCCCACCGCCTGTCCCAGGAGCAGGGGCGGGCTGGGGGAGCAGCCAGAGGCTGGGGGCACAGCTGAAGTCCTGGCCTCGCCTGCCCTGCCATAAAAGGTACTGGTGCACAACCCAGCCAGCTGGGCAAACAGATCAAGAAATAGCACAGGGACCACGGTGGGTGACAAGAAACACGAGCAAGCCAGGGAGTTACCACCTAGAAGCAGGCAGAGGGGGCTTACAGGCAAGGACAGCTGGTAGCAAAACCTGATTTTCTTTTTGGTTTGGCTTTTTACCATGCAGTCACAATGTGCACTCTTCTCTCTGTTTGAGCTAACTTTCCTACAAGAAGATCTGACTCTTTAAATATATAATAGTGAAATGTACAGAATGTATGAGTACTACTTCTGACCCATCTTTAGGGGGAGAAGGCGAAGGTTATCCAACACAGCACAGCTCATGCTGCCGAAGGTCCCATAGGGTACATCTACAAAGAAAGGTAGAAAAGGTGAGTGAATTTAGCTGAACCTGAAATTACAACACCTGAAAACATTTTGTTTCTTAGTCTAAAAGCAGCCTCCTTGTTCCAACATCCTGAGTCTATTGTACCTAATCCCCATAATGATTAACCAGACCATGTCTGAAACAGCAATCTTTCTTTATTATATCATTGGCTAACTTCAACTATTCTGCACATCAGCTTCACTCAGCTTAACCTCACCCCCATTTCCTAGTTAAGCTAATGCCCAGCAAAATGCTGAATTACTTCTGCTTTCTTCCTGGCACCTCTTTTTTGGCATTTCTCATTTTATTTTTGAGGAAGGAGGTTACTGTTCTACATCTGACAGTATTAGTGCTGGATATAGATGAAACAATATTTCATGTGACTTATTATACAATTTGTCTTATATGTTAGCTTTGGCACTGCCAGCATTGTAGTCATGCCAGTAGAGAAACTTTGATCTGAGTATAAAACTCAGCCAGGTTGTAGAAAATAATTTCAAATATAAAAAATCTGACCTGTGCTTTTGGAGATAAAAATGCTATTGATACCCTAAATATCACATTTTATAACAGGTATGATCTCTCTGCTGAAATCAAGTACCATTTTAGGACAACATTTGGAGTCACTCTGAGCACGTGTGGAATTCACCAGACACATTCTGGGCACTGTCCCAATCTGAATCACTGCAGTCGTGGATATGTGTGGCTCAAGAGACAATCCAGCTCCTCTTCCCCACCCCTTCCCTCTCTTTCTAGCTGATATCCCCACTGATATGTGTTTAGCCTTTTGAAAATATCTTTGGTGACAGTAACAGCCCTCAGCTCAGGCTCACCTCACTTGCTGGTTACAGCATGTCTTTTCTCTAGCTGTAACCCAGCTCACTCTGACTGAGAAAAAGCTCAACTTCTCTGCCTACCTGAAAACTAGCTTGTTTCATGGCAATCCTTAGATATTTGACATGCTACCACATCCGCCCTCATCCTCCAGTCGTCCATCCTGAAAAAGTCAGTTCTTTCAATCTCTCCTTGTAAGCCAGGTCTTCCAGGCTACCATGCCCCTTTCTGTTCCTCGCTCACCTGCATCAGAGAACAGGATGCTGTTCTCTGCCCATCTCTGTCTTGATGAGGGGGAAATGGTGACTTCCCCAAACCCACATGTGGCATGACCTCTGGCACCTCCCACTTGGCCCCTTCCCCATTCCATATCTCTGTCTTCTGCTTTGCCACTCACCAGACCCACCCTGCTCTGCTGCTGCCAGCCTGGCGCTGCTCCACAGCATCATTCTGTATTTGAGTCCTCCTGAGTGTGTGCTGAGCACGCCCCTGTATTGAATTTCAGTTTATTGATCTCAGAGATCTTCTCCCATTTGCCAATACCACTTTAACTTCCAGCCCTACAAAGTGCTTGCAAATTGTGCTTCCCCACCTGGAGGAACTCACAGGTTTTACAGTGTACTTTCTATTCCATTATGTTCTTCATTAACAATATAAATAATAGCAGCACTATCCAGCACTGTCTGCTTGCCTGCTGCTCTTCCTTCCCTTCAACCTCTAGGTACCAGGGCAGTGAGCACTTTTGCCCAAGAGACAGAAAAGACACGGGCTTGCCACCTGGGTGGTGCCTGGGTAACAGCAGTGCCCTGAAAACAGGGAGTAATGCACATTGTCCCATGCTCAGCCTCTTGTTGCTACCAGCATCAGGCATTAGGGTCTCTTACCTCCATCCTCAGCCAAAAAGGAGGATGTGCAGTGTGCACACATGGGAGTGTTGAACCACAAGCTTGTAGCTAGAAGACAAGAGAGGATTGGCTTGGCTCAGCAGGACTGCTGAAGGTCGGACTACTAGAAATGTTTACTGGGCAAGTTTGTGCAGCTTCAGCTCACGCTTGCCAGGGACCCAGCTGAACAATTAAAGGAAATATCAGTTCAGTCGCAGGTTGCTGCACACTCATAGCCCTGCCCTCAATGAATAAAATAAATCATTCACACTGATTCTCTAATCAACCCAATCCTCAGAGGTGTAAATTATGCTGGCAGGTGTATAATCAGTGAAGTTTCCAAATTAAACTAAAAAATCCCAAAGAACCCTCTCTCAACATTGGCTGAGCTGAGCAAAGGCTGTCTAAAACAAGTGCAACACAGAACTGGGTGGCAGCAACTGTGCCTTGCAGAACCTGATAGAAGAACAACCATCCTGGAACCTAGAGCTTTGGTTCAAAAGGATGATGCTCTAGCCTGGGCTATCCTTTCCTCACTGACCCTGCCCAGATGCTCAGGGCATGCCTGGTTTGCATGGAAATCCTATTAGGATCCTACACATCTGCAGGAGCATCTTAGGAAAGGTCCTAATCCTTTGAGCCAGCAGCCCTGTAGGCAGAAAATACTAGGAATAAACACAAAGTGCAGAGTGCTATGGCCATCAGTTGATGTCACCCTCTGTTAAATGCACTCCTGACAGCAGCATCGGTCTGGCTGTTGGGTGAGAGGGGACATCAGCTTGACAGTCTCAGCTTGATTTTGTCTCCTGACTGCTTCTGTGGTGGGAAATACCACTTTTCCTTGAAGAAATTAAGGTGGCTGCTGTATAACAGCACCCAGCATACAGCCAATGTTGTTCACCCACTGACCCAGGTCTGCAAAGGAATTTGGAACCACTCTATAAATTCTCTATAGAGATGTGGGTTGAAATAATTTACTGGTGTAGACTGAGTAACAAAAAAGAGATGCCAGGATTCTAAATGCAGCATTTGGAGCTGTTAGAGGAAAGCAGTGAAACAAAGCAGCAAAAACCTAAGTTAAAAGCATATTTCCTGCTCAACCTGGGGGGACAAAGAGTGTTTGGATGGGTCCCAGACTACTGCTTTATGTAGCCACTGTTTTATTGTGTAAAATAAAAATAAAATGGATTCCAGCAAATAATGGTAAATATTTGATGATATAATTATGTCTTATTAATGCAATGTTCTTTCTTTTGCAAATTAAATTTTCACAAGAATTCATCACCCATTTAATTTTTATTATTTAGGCCGTGAGTATGTCACAGATGTTTGTTATGTACTTTCATAACCATTTGATTAATATTAAATGCTTAAAATAAAAACTCCATTTATATTTCAGTTATAATGGCCCTATGAATATATTACAAATAGAAGTTGGTATTTATGGCCCACATTAGGTCTCAGTACTACTTTTGATATTTTTATTGCTGTGCAGGACATGCACAGTTCATTACATATGAAAAATAGTTTAATTTTCAAGAGCTTTGTAATGATCCTTAAACTGAAGAATTTTCCTTGCCATGCCACACAAACCCTCTCAGCTCTCCTGATTGCACCTCTTTTATCCTGAAGAAGGCAGACCCGAGGAAGGCACAAATCTACCCTATTTATATGCATAGCTGTAGGAGAGGATCTCTTAAAAGGCATGAATGCAGGAGCTACAAGGTTTGAAAATCCCCAAATACACAGCTCCTCTTCATCCAAATGTACAGATACGGACTATGACTGCGAGGAGTCGGGGGAGAGCATTAACTATCAGGAGTTATCTCCTGGGTTTGCAAGGTATGTCATACCTGTTGGATGTGGTAATGAACGGAACCCTCTCTGTCTGGCAGTTACTGCTCACAAGAAAGCTCCTTCTGGCCACTTAAAGCACAGGGCTGATATGGATTTCAGTCTCCAAAACTGCCCAGGAGCAGGTTCCCTTGCAGCATCAGGAGCAGATGAGGTTTTCTACTCCAGTAGCTCAGGGAATTTCAAGTGCATCAGCTTTTCTCAGAAGGATTAATGAGAGTGGCAGGGCACTGGAACATGCTGCTCAGGGAGGTTGTGGACTCTCCTTGACTGGAGACATTCAAAATCCACCCGGATGCATTCCTGTGTCACCTACTCAAGGTGACACTGCTGTGACAGGAGGGTTGGACTAGATGATGGACCAGGTTCTGTGATCCTGTGAAGTTGCTGCAGTGGTGGGTCTATACAGCAGTAGTATGCCTCACCTGGGTGAAGTCAATGAATGGTGCCAGGCTTCAGAAAGTTAAACAGTCCTCTTAAATATTCTCCACGCTTCTGTTTCTGAAAGGCTGCCAGACAGCCGTCCTACCTCTGTAGTGGGTAGTGCCCCCTGCCATTTGGAGTTTGCTAGGCAGAGTGAGTAGACACAGCTACCAACAAAAGGTGTGAATTGTCCTCAGAGGCTGCTGAAGTGACATTTTGAACAAGCACAGAAAATGCTCCCGAAGGTGTAGTGTTTTAGGCACCAAAGGTAAAAGCAGTAATATCCTCCTGAACCACCAGCACATGCTCTCCAGAGCTCATCCTGGTTCTCATTTTAGTTCCCTAGTTTCTGTGTGTATATCAGGCATGGCTTTTCACTGAACCAAAACCTCTCATTTCAGGTGTTTAGCAAAACATTTTCTTCCTGAAAACTTTTGAGCTATGAGAGGCAGAGTGTGCAGGTCTTCATGTGCTGTTTCCACCCCTTCCCTCTCTCAGCTACACACCCATGCTGTCTGCCACCATATGTAAAGATCACTGAAGGAACACAAGCTGTGTGTGGCCATCACCTTGTCTTTGCAGCCCACTGTGGGCTGCTAAGTTTGAGGAAATTAATTCAGACCTGAGTTTGCCCAGGTACAGGAGCCAGGACCCCATTTCTAAGTGCTGTTGTAACCCCTGCTGGGAGCTGGGATCTTCTCTTACTGCCAGAACAGGATGTACTTTGTTTTATTCCAAAACTGCAGTTTCAGAAAGCAGGAAGGAAGCAGTGCCCAGCAGTACCCAGGGTGGGGCTGGTGGCTGTGTCCTGGCTAGCAGGGCACCTGGAAGGAAGTTTGTGTCCCCTCAGCCCCAGCACTGCTCTTCACTCACTGGGCTGCTGTTTCCATTTAGTGCAAAACACTTCATGTTTCTCAGCCACCATCACAAAACTTAAGTTAGAGGGTGTCAAAGTGGGAGACTTGATTAATTTGGTTTGTAGGTAACAGCTGCCACGAAAAATACAAGGCTCTTTGGCCCCTGGATCCCACTGTGCATCTCTGCTAAATTGAAGGGAAGCCTTCCTCCCTTGAAAAACTGTGCTTCCCTTCAGCTGCTGGGTTTCAGAATCTTTGGAAAGAAACACTATTCTGCTATGAAAACCATCAGCAAGAGCCTGGGACAACAACTGAATTACACTGTTAAAAATACTCAGTCCTTTGAATGAACTGAAAACATTTTTTCTTACTTACTAGGAGAAAAGATGCAGCTGCATTATCAGCTTCAGTAAGGGCTAGACAGTGCACAGGCACAATGTACAAAGACAAGAGCAGGAGGAATGAAGCCCATTGAGTCCCTTTGCCCTATATCATTCCCAAAGTGCAGAGCCCAGCTGTTTCCGGAGATGTTGCCATGCTGGGCTCTGCAGCAGCCAGGGCCATTGGGCCCTGTAAGCTTTGATTGTTTCTGGAAACTGAAATGCCTCAGCTTCCAAATCATGACAGGGATGATGCTTTACTTAGGGTTGAAATTTGAGCCAAAATCTATTCCTGTCAATGACTTGAAGGTCATGCACCAGTAAAGAGTTCCTACCCCAATGGCATGTGCTGTTAGACAGATGCGGCTGTTGCTTTTTCTCTGACAGTGACAGATTTTAAGCCACCCTTTCATGGGTGTGTTTGTTTTCTCCTCCAGTCTGCACTGCTCTCCTAATCTGTGCCCCCAAGTCAAGTTTCACTCGCTTGTGCCCTCCCCAAAGGGATGTGATTAAGCACAGCTAGAGCAGAACTTTACAGTAACAGCAAATACCTTTTGTGCCTGCACAGCTCACCAGCAATGAAATGGCAATGTGACTTTGCAAGCATGCCTCGCATAGCTTCTCGTCTTCATATCCCCTGAGGTGAGCAATGCAGTTCACACACAGCCCTTGCACCTGTCACAGGAGCTGGGGACAGCCGAGGGGACTCAGGAGTGGAAGCCAGTCAGCAGGCCCATGAGAAGTGTCCATGGAGACATGTCCTATCACTGTCCTTTCCCAGCTGGTGGGATGCAGCACTGCACACTAACCTCTGAGGTGGCTGTGAGGAGCACAGCTCTGGTTTGCAGCACTAAGGGTCTGGCTCCCTTTCTTGAGAACACAACAGATATTCTTTACACATCTTGGTCTTCACACTGCAGAGGAGTTCAGGCTCCCACAATAGAGAGGTAGTTTATTACCAAATTCCATTCCTCCTCACTCTTCTGTGGAATAACACATTCATCGTGCAGAACAGAGAGGCATAAAGCTCCCAAAGGGGTTGCACTGCTGCTCCCACCCAGCCATCTCACACCGCTCTGGTGCCTCTGCATCTCAGGATGATTTTTTTAAGGCAGCTCTCTGTGGCTGTTTGGCATATAAGGATATATCAGTAAGAAACGAAGAAAGCTGAGTATTATGAATGGTAGACACATGATGGGCAAGTCAATCAGGGATAAATTAGGAGTAAGGAAATGGGAGCCTGGTGTACTACTTATCCCTATGGTCAAAGCTGGATTAGAGCAAACAGTTGCTTGTATTTATAAACTTCCCAACACCCTGCTGCGCCTGAAGAAGAGGAGAGAGGAAGGATCACAAGACCCTCACTGGCTGGGGCTTGGGAAAGGAAGTCTCTGAAATATGAATGCTGGACATTCTCTTCCCCTCCCCCCAGGGAAGATTTTCCACAGTGTCACTCCTGCTGTCACTCACAGTGGGAGCACCCTGGCGGTCTGATCCTCACTCCCCAACCCTCAGGAGAGCTTTTCTTGTTCCCAAAAACCCAACCTGAAGGGAGGCAGGGAGAAACCTGCTCCTCTGGTCCCTGCCCCTTATCCCTTGCTGCCTCCAAGGGCTGGTGGAGCTCATTAATTTACTATTAGTACAGTCCTTTTCAGTGTGGGTCTGTGTTTATGTTTACTTTCAGGAGCTAGAGATGGTACAGATGGCTAATTTGTTTGTTCGGTATTGTTCTTTCTAGCTGCCTAGAGCTGTTTTTGTACTTCTGTATTTGTCATGGTTACTGCATACTCAAAATCTCAAGTGCCTCTTTCCCTGTGTGATGGAAAGCTTACTGAGTATTAGCTGAAAAGTCATGACTGTTTAGAAGGATTCTCTTTTTTTGTCCCTTTGTCTGGCACTACCCCTCATTGCCTTTGTTTAGGTGGGGTGTTCTGGAAGGCAGAGAGCCAGCTACAGTCTGGAGGTTTCCCAGAACATCCAGAAAACATGGGCAATGGGCTTTTCCCTGGCTCTGAGAGCCTCCAAAGTGAGTCACCTTCCATGCTGGTTTAGCAAGGAAGTCGGGCAGGGACAACTAGTGCTGCTGGCAAGAGAAATGGTGGTGGTGGGGAGGGAAGCAGCTGCATTTGATCGCACAGCATTGCTGCCCAGTTGCTGCTGGTGGGAAGAACAAGCCTGCTGATTAGCATTCCCAAGAATACAATTAGGAGACAAGGCTATTTTCAGCAGCGTCCCCTCTCAAGGCTTGTAAAGACACAAGCGCAAAGAAGCCCAGAGTAGGCGCTTCCTCCACCACAGGCACTGGCTGGCTTATATTAGCACAATGCTCCAAATCCCCTGTAAGTCCTCCCAGAAAGGGAGAGTAAATATAGTTTGTCAAACAGTTATCTTTAGCACACTGTCTCATCTGCCAGCATGGATCTTTCTGCATGACCTCTTGCTAAGTCAGGGCAATTTCTTCTCGTTCGCTTACTCCCATTTGCAGTGCCATTCCTGGAGGGGAACCAGGGCTCCCTAGGGCTGGGGGGGAGACTCTGTCCACCCACCCTTCCTGACCAGCCTCTGTACAGACCTAGCTGGGTTATTGACCTGTAAACCCAGTTTTTCCCAGTTTTTCCCATATACTTTAAAGGCCAAAAAAAAAAAAAAAAAAAAAAAAAAAAGGGATAGAAGATCACACAAAAGGAGGGTGAAGGGAAAGCAAGCTGGCTCTGCTGGGGATCCCTTCTGAACTCCCACAGGCAAGGGACATGCTGAGTCCACACCTCTCCAATAGATTCTCTGTGATGATGGGCTGGTGATGGAAGAAGAAACACAGGGAGGTCTTACAGGCTCTGAAACCAGCCCTACCTCATACTACTGCTTAGACAGCAGTCTCTCCCTGCCCAGGCTCACTTTGGCACCACTTCTCTTGTGCCACCGCGCATGCACACACACACACAGCTCTCCACCGGGCCACACTGCCTGTGACATGCCAACTGCACCAGCAGTAGCGGAAGAACAATGAGGATGGTGGGCAAGTCCCACCTTTGGAGGTTTGCTCAGCCTGGGACGATTGTGGCTGGCCCATGAGTGGGGCTCTGGCAAGGCTGGCACATCACAAGGCAACAACCCTTTTGAGCTGAGAAGGGGATATGTGGGAAACGGGGCCCCACTCACTAGCAGGCACCTTGCCTGCAAGATGAAGAGCATCCTTTTTTATAGCAAACTAAAAAGAGTGAAGGATCAGAGCTGACTGCAGCTCTGGCCGCCCGCCAGCTGCCCCAAAACCTGGGGCACTGCAGCAGGGGGAACCCCATGACCCAGGGCCTGTAGTCCCTGCCCCACTACAAGGCAGCCCCCTCACAGCATGCAGCTATCTGGAAAACTTGATAGCACCCAGCAGCCAAAAACACCTGATCCAGGACAGGTCATGGCTATACCAGAAAGTCAGGCAGAGTTTGCCTTCCCCAAGGAAGCTGGAGCAGGGAGAAGGCAGGCAGCCACAGCATGCTGTGTCCATAGGAGCACTGGGTTTCACAGCTGGTCTCCTGTGCCCATCGTAGTGGGCAGTGATGTGCCTCTGCACAAAATTCCATGTGCCTGAGCCACTAATTTTCAAACAAATCATTTCCTTTTTATTAATCTCAGTGGAGTCTCATCTCTTCAGGATACTGCCACAGGCAAATGGTGTAACACAAAGCTCAGAAACTCTGCTGTAATGAAAAGGGGAGATTAGAGAGTTAATGGCCCCAGCTGCTACTATAAGCTTTACTCTCCAGACTGCACTCAGTTGGAGAGGCATCATATTGCAGCTCCTTCCTCTGTGCCACTCTCTACATGGTTGGGGAACTCTCCAGAACAAGAACAACATCGTTTTGTTGCTGTCTGCCAGACAGAGAAACCAAACCCTGTTCTTTTGTCAGGAAGCCCCTGCCTCCTTCTGCACTACTGAACAGAGCTCTGCCTAACTCACCAGGTCCCTGTCTCTGCTGTGCTGCTGTATATGTACAGCACCCCAGTGGACTTGGTGAGCTGCTGCTTATCCCACAGGTGATAGGGACCAGCTGTCCCGTGGGGTGGCTACGTTTAATAGTGCTCTGGGCATGGAGAGTGAACCCAGATCTGGCTGAGCACCAGGAAGGAGATAGCCACCCCCACCCATGACCCTGACAATGGTTGCATCTAAGAACTCACAAAATTCTTTCCCATTAAGACACTGCTAAGGAGACAGCAACAGTAATAAATGGCTTCAAGAAATTTTCACAGCATTTCCTATTTATTATAAAACAGTGACATGCCAGTACCAATGAGCAAAGTCTTAACATACTTGTGAGATTCTGCTTGGAAGCGTGATGTTTTTCTCCTGTTATTCATGAACAAGGATTGTATTTGCCAGGTAAATTAACTTGAAAAACATTTCTAAAGTTAGTTTAAGTGTGAATTTTTTGAACACATTTCCTGCTTGTTTTTCAAAAGCCAAATTAAACTTGCAGTGGAAACAAAACCACTTTTGCTTTTACTTGAAGGGAAACAAATGCTGTGGAGCAAAGGCGGACCAGTGAATCAAGTCCTTCGCTGCTTCAGTTCTGCATTCCCTTCTGATTATTCTGAAAAGTTGCCAGGACATGCCCAGCATGGAGCCAAAAGCTCTGCAATGCTGGGGACAGGACCCAGCATTTTATATGGCCAAACATTGGCCACCTCCTGCCCCTTTCCTTCCTAGTTTTTCTGAAGACATGGTTGTGAAAAAGTTGAGGATGGAGCAATTTCGCTCTGCTCAGGTCCAGACTGGTCTTCTGCCTTATCTGAACATTCAAAGTACCCTGAAAGAGCCAACATTTCTTCTGAATTATTTATAGTTTACGGAAATTATAATAACATAGAAATCTGCAATGATTTAATTAATTATGGATAAGTAACAAGGTAATGTTAGTAATACATTTAACTGAAAAACCTATTTATAACGAAATGATTTTTTATAAATAATTAAAGCAAAACTGTCTGTGTCGTAACTCATCATTTACATTCAAGTCCTGATTATCCTCGCATTTCTGGTGAAATTTTGCTCATTGGAATGCACCCATGGAACTGATGAAGTCAATGACAGAGCTGTTGGCAGGATGGAATCCAGTTTAGAATTAGAAGAACAGATTCCAAAAGTTGCTTTTTTTGTTTTGTTTTTTCAACTAAGGGTCAGCAATTCAGAGAGATGAGCTTTGCTTTTTCTTTGGTGAGGAAATTCACCTTAATTTGCATTTCTTAGCCCCATTTTAAAAGCAAATGAAGCCCAGATGACACCATTTCACAAGTAATGCTTGCCAAGTCCTTAAACCACTCTTGCCCGACAGCAATTTGGACCCTGACAGATACACTTGTGGGTACCATGGCAAAGCCCAAAACTTCCTTACGGAGCAGAGATGGGAGAAAGGGCACCTCAAGGAGTAGGCCATGTATCAGCTAAACAAGAGGGATCAAATTCAGGCTGCCTTCACCAGCCTCTCTCTGGTGAGTATTTCAGTGAACTTGAGGATTACAAGATGTTCCTATTCCATTTTGTCCCTTTTCAAAAAGGTGACAGTAAAGACCCACCCTTTCTATTTACTGCGAGTTCAGTGAAACACTCACTTCAAGTATCTTGGCATCTCTCAACAGGCAAGGGTTGAGCCCAAAGGAGTGCAGGGTTTCTGTCCAGGCCCTGTTGTCAGCTTTCCTTGATGGTCCTCAGAAGTTTACAAATCTGAGAATCTGTGGGCTCCAATAGGTACCCCACTCAGGGATACTGGTGGCAGCCTGATGGAGTCCAGAGGAGCTCCAAGGGCCTTACATTGGACCAACCAACCAAACAACAACAAAGGTTGTGAGATGACTGGCTTCACTAATCAACAGATTTCCATCCTGGACACAATCTGGGTCAGTAATTACTGGAATTTTCTAAAGTCCAATAATAATGATAGCATTCCACACTGGCTACAATTCAGGTAAGAAAAGTTCCAAGGCTGTCAGCGAATAACTGATTATTCCTGCTTTTCACCACCCTGGTCATGCAAGAGCTCCTGGTACCAATAAGGGATGCTTCATTGGCCAACTCTTTATACAGAGCCCAAGGCCTGATAGGAATCCCTTAGATCACAAAGTGCACCAGAAGAACGGGGGTGAATGCACCATCACAGTCAGGAAGAAATGGGCACACCATGTCTTTAGAGCTCCTTGGAGAGAGCTTAAACAAACCCTGAGGTTGCACACAGTGAGAAGGGTCCATACAGCTGAGACCCAGCCCCCTCAGACAGCCCTTCCCCTCCAGGCACCTCTCAAGGCTCTCCCACCAGGAAGGTGACCCTTGGCAGCAGGGGAAGGGAAAAGGGGAGGCTGGCAGGGCTGGTGCTTCTGTCCCTCTGCAGCCAAGGAGCAGCTAAAAAGGGAACCCAAAGATTTCCTACACAAACCACGTTTATTGGTGCTGTTCCAGTGCTTCAAGGACTGTTATCCATCAAAAGCAGCACTGAAATTGGCACTCCTCACAGAAAAGGAAGGGATCCACCCCAAAACACTAAATGTCAGGAAACTCTTGTGACACAGGATAAAAAAACACACACTGCTGCTGCAATTCAAAATGTTCCTGCTTGGAAGATAACTGGGAAGCAGCATGGCTGGTTCACACCTTCCACAAGAGCCAGGGCCACAAAAAAGCCCCAGAGCCCTTGCTATGAGCCCTCCCAGAGGGGTGGCCAGAGGCCAAATGACTAACCACCCAGAGTGCACCACCATTCCCAGAAAGTCTTACTAGCTGGAGAGCCTCCCCATTAATAAGCAGATTTCAGGAAATACCCCAATTGTGCAGGAAATAAGCTGAAATCAGTCATCCACATTCACAAGTTAATTTTAACATGGTCAGACAAGGAGGTCTGGACAAAGAGCCACAGTAACCCCAAGAAGCAGAACCGGTAAGATAAAATAACCACTTGGATTATAAAAATATTATTTGGGAGCATAAAGAAGCTGGTTCAGTTAAGGGCACAGGTTATTTGTCTCTCCAAAGCACAGCAGAGGGCTTACACAAATGGAAGAGCTCTCAGTATGAAAGTAAACATCAAAATACTAATTAAAAAGCACACCTAAACATGTTTATCATGGCTTGTATCCTCCAAGAAAAGTAGAATGGATGTCTAAACAGAATTTTTGAACTAATTAGAGCAAGTTAAAGCCCCAGATGGGCCCATCCAGTCCCCTTCTTTCCAGGTGCAGGGAAGCCCATACCCAGTGCCATTACTGCATGATGTGTTGTGTTGCCCAGAGTTAATAAAGGCAGAACAATATTTTCTGCAAGGAAAATATCACCTTCCCTCTGTAATTTCTGTAGGGTAGGTTGCCCCAATTGTATTTTTGTGGGGAAGATGGATAGAATCTTATTTAATCACCACTACAAAATCACTGGGAACTTATTATGTGTATTTTCTAAATTATTGCAGTATGAATAGTTATGAAATTGTGATGAAAAAATCATCCTTATGCTGCCTCAATTCCTGAAGTAGGATTTGCAAAGGCATGAGTCAGTGTGCAGAAGCTGATTTATTTCCCAATTTTTGTGAAGTGAAAGAAACATGATGTTCAGCATCACCTTCCTTTGCTTGCATTAAAGTCTTTCATCAGCACTCTTTTAGAGTTTTCTAAATATCAGCTGAAGGGTGATACATCTAAAAAGAGAATATTAATTATTCTTAGTGTTTAGCAGCACCTGAATAAGATAGACAGAAAAAAAACCCCCAAACTTGTAAGTAGTATGAGTAGTATGGACAAAATTAAATGCATCATTCTGTTATGCAGTTTTTGTCTAATATCTTTAAGTCCCTTTCTACATACAGTTGGACAATATGACACACCTTTTAAAAAAGGATTAGAAAATCATTGGAGAAAACAATTACTTGATTTCTGGTTGAAAAAAATTAAGGGTGTTTACTCAAACCATGCTCCCTCCCCCTTGAAAAAACCCAGACCTCCTTCAGCTCACAAAGATGCATCAAGAAGGAAAAAAACCCCAAAACCACGTGAGGAAGAAGGGGAAGGTTCAGTTGCTTTCTCGTGCCCCTGGCTGAGTGGGTGGAAGGGTGAGGCCCTCATTGCAGCTGGGGCTCCCCCAAAGCCCCCCACCTGCACACTCCCCCCAGCAGCCCCATTCCCACCCAGGATGTGGGAGCAGCTGGACCTGCTGTCGCTGCAAGGAAGTGATCTGGTGAACCAAGAACCCTTTCAATCTCTGGGTACTTGTCTCCTGGTTGTTTTAAAGGGTTGCTGAAAAGAAAATAAGGAAACAGCATGAGGTTTCTCTGGGTTGGCAGTGGGTGGGGGAAATAAGTGTTTTATAGTGAAACAGGGCAAAAGACAATGCAGACTTGGCATTTTTGCAGTGAAGAGTGAAATGTCTTCCTTCCCAGAGGCAGCAGCTGAAAATCAGAGACTCAGAGAATGGTTTGGGTTGAAAGGGGACATTGATGACAATCTCATTTCAACCCTCCTGCCATGGGCAGGGACACTTTCAACTACATCAGGCTGCTCAGAGCCCCATCTAACCTGGCCTTGAACACATCCAAGGTGCCTCCAAATTGGAGGCTCCCCAGGATTCCTCAGGGAAGCCATAGCCCCTCATCCAGAAGGGCATCCCCAGCCCTGGACAGGACACCCCAGAATGGAATGGGGGCACTCCACAGCTGGGGACCACCAGGGCAAGAGGCAGCAGATTGGGGGCAGACAAAGGGACCCTGAGATGGGGGTGTGGCTGGGTGCTGTGCCAGGCAGGACAGGTTCTCACACTTGGCCCAGTGCTGCTAGAGATGGGAGATAATGGGCAAGGATGTTTCTTGTGGTGTTTGCTGAGTCAGAGGTGATGAGATGAAGAAACACCTATGAGAAGCTTCTATGAACACCTCTGGTTTCTCTGCAAGTTTGTTTTATAGGGGTTTTCAGCTTGATGCAACATTTTGGGTTTAGCATGCACTCTTCTATTCCAGTCTCTACAAAACCAGCTCTGGAGTGGCAGAAAGAAAAGCAAAGTTAGGTGATGTATAAAAATACCAGAGCTGTCACCCCATCTTCAGCATACCTATGCCAGCCAGCAAGACAGCCATATGGGACTAACATGCACTTGGGAGCTTTCTATGGGAGATGTCAGTGTGCCTTCTTTCCCAGGAGGGAGAGTTCAGCCTCTCAGAGAGTTCCATGAGAATTTGGAACCATTCCATAGAATTTGAACCCCACACTTAGTGCTCAAAGCCCGTGGCATGCTCCAGAGGCTGTCCAGAGGCAGTGGAAGAGTTACCTCTGGAGCAGAGCACCAGCTCTGGGTGATGAAGTGGGTAAGCACTCACTTCATTCATCTGCTTCTAGCACTTCCTGACCTTGGCCCTGGCAGAGGAAAGGCATCATGTTCCTGGGAACAAAGGGCAGGGGAAGGAGGATGGCTCAGGAATACTGGTGGCCTGCATGGGATCAGAACAGGGCAGCTGGGCTGTTCCATGGCCATGCCTGGCAAATGGCAAGGGTCACTGGCTGCAATGCACCTACTGCAGGAAGTGCAGCCATACACTGCCCAAGCCCATATTTTGTTTTAACACGAGGAAAAAAATCAGTTTTTCTTTTTCCTTTCTTCTTTCTTTCTTTCATTTTTTATTTTTCTCTCTTTTTCTTTCTCTTTCTTTCTTTCTTTCTTTCTTTCTTTCTTTCTTTCTTTCTTTCTTTCTTTCTTTCTTTCTTTCCTCTTTTTTTTTATTTGCCTCATTATGGGAGCATATACTGGAGTTAGTTTATACTCGGCTGGACCTATGGCATCTCTAGAGACAAGAGTTCACTTGAGGAGAGGTTGTGATTGAGTTTGGGGTTTTCTTAAATTATTTTTCAAAAGATGCTGCTACCTTAATGCAAATGCTCAAGGAGAAACATGAAATGCTGTGGGCTGAGCCTTTTTAAGCCTAATAACTGGACATAGTCCTGTTGGAGTGAAGCAGGAGAGTCCAAGGGGCTCCAAGTAGCTCAGCCACCCCTGGTGCCATTCATTTCCACGTGTTTCCTGAGGAGACACTGTCTTAGTGTGGGCACTGCAGCTGTACCATAACACCCTGCACTGCACATGGGGTGTCCCACATTGCACATTGTCCCACATTTGGGGCAAGTTGTGCACATGGAGTGGGGGCAACAAGCAGGGCAGGTGCCCCCGTACAGGCGGATGGGTGGCTGGGTGTCCCCAGAGCCATGTCCCATCCTGTCCCACTGAGAGCCACCGCCCTGCCAGCTGGACAGGCAAACAGGGCTTGGCCCGGGTGCAGAAGGAAAGGATCCAGGGGCTCTGTTGACATAACAAGCCACTAGAGAGCACTCTCAAATGTATTTATACCCTTTGCCTAAGTGCTGGTTCATAAAAACACGCGGTTGCCATGGCCTGGTTTACAGCACGTCCAAACAGAGAGCTCCCAAACATACCAGGTTTTCTGAGGCCACTGCAAAGGCGGTCAAAGCTTCCCTTGTGTGGCACCTTTCCCACCCCCTGGGACCCAGGCACAGGGCAGCACCCACCAGCTCCATGCATCCCTTCTTGTCCCACACTACTATCTGTTTACAAATAAATGTCAGGACAGTATTTTAAAAAAATTAAATAATATTGTACAACTATAGCTTTTTCAAGTTTTCTTTCTTCCTTTTGTTAGAGATACAAAAAAAAAAAATGCAGTAAGTATTTGAAAATCCTAGTTTCCTTATGCTTAGTGACAGAAATGAAAAAAAAAAAAAAAAAGAATAAGAAAAACTATAAAATACCAAACTGGCAGCAGGTTAGTTCAGCAGCTATCAACAAAAGAACCATGCAGTTGAAAAAAATCTGCCAGGAAAAAGTGTATTTGAAAAAAAAGTGATGGAAGTGGGTTAGGAAAAAAAATTGTAATCACACATTCTTCATTAAAACACTTTTAATACTACACAAGTTACAGTATCACCTTTTAAAAAGTTTAAAAAGGAATATTAACAGTAGCACTGTTGCAACTAAAGCACTTCAAAATAATAGAAAAAAAAAAAAAGAAAAAATTTGTAGCCCAGGAAGTAGTAATAAAGAATCCACTGGAATATTACTGTAATTGAGCAAAGCAACCAAAAAGAAAAAGCAACATTCAATGTGAGAAAAATGAACTATGTATGAACACCCTCAAATTTTTTTAATTCTTTTTTTGTTTGTTATTTTGTTTTGTTTGTTTTTCTTTTGCAGTTCTGAAGTTTTATGGTGGAGGTTAGACATGGCTGGGGGCTCAAGTCAGCTGAGTGAGCATAGCCACCGTGTGCCATTTCTTTTCCATCTATGTTGTTACTGGGCCAGTGCCTGGCATCAGTGGCTGGGGAGTTTCCATCCTCTCCAGGAGTCACAGAACTGCAGGAGCGGGTGGCTGGCAGGAGGAGGAAGGTGTGCTTCCCTACAGGCCTCTCACACCAATGTCCCTCTGCCCCAAAACAAGGGTGCGCTTTGTCAGGAGCTCAGGAGCAGGTCTCACCCTCAGCACGCTCACAGCTGGGACACCTGATGACACAAAATGGGGAGCTCTTTTAGGCAGGCTTTGGAATTCAGTTTCTGCTTCTTTCTTAAGAGCAGGGACACCGCCTTAATCAAACCATGAACTTCATCCCATGTAAGGTATTATGCCAAGCAACTTTGAAGAACTTGTTACCATCTATCAGCTCAAATTCCATTTTTTTAATAAAGTGCCTAGATACACATTTACACAGATCATAGTGGTTCCAAAGAATCCTTTACAGTTGGCATTTTTTTATATATAGGTATATATATAGGTATGTATATATATATAATGTGCGTTTTCTTCAAATTGGCTAAATGTGTTTACATAAGACACCAATCTTGACTATAAGTTTTAAAGCGTAATATTGACTCAATGAATTTGTTTATCATGCAAGTCTTATCTAATATTACATTGACCTGTAATATGGAACACAATGTAGTGGGTGTGCTCATTAAACACTTCATAGAAAATTACTGTGCATGTGCAGTTCTGATCTTCAAATACTAATAAGGACCATTTCTTCTCTTTTTTAAAAAAATTAGTCTTCAAAAAAAAAAAAACCAAAAAACTCCTCTGCATTAAATTGCAGTTTGAACATTATCACAATAAGAACAGTTGAGTAAAAAGCATCCAAAAATCTTGAATTTTATAGTTGGCTGAAACGATTTCTCCTCCTCCTCCTCTTCTGATACTAGAAGTGTTTATTAGCTGGTCCCTGGGAAGGGATGACCTCGCCACCTTTTTGCTCAGAAACAACCGCAAATAACCGAGTTATAAACACCTCGACAGAAGGGCTCGTACAGATGCAGTGTTGCCAATGAACTATAAACAGCACAAAAACATCACTATTAGACTTGAACTATTTCTAGTAACCAATGATTTATTGATTTTAGAAGTCTGCTTGGTGATGCAGAAGCGTGATCAAAAGAAGTGGCTTTACAAAAGAGTTCTCCAAAGTAGCTTAAAAGGCAGGGCCAGGGCCATTATGTACAGCCCTAATTGCTTTCATTTCAACCAGTTTATATTTTCATTTTCAAAGAATAGCAGTAGGTTTGTTTCAAGCATACGTAATAAGGAAATTACAGGTTTCCTCCACCCACATTTGGGCTGTCACTGATATGCCCGCGGGCAATTTGGCAGAGCCTCAGTCACTGCTGTCACTGTACCACACCGTACCTGCCACTACTTGGAAATACCGGGTCAGCGATAGTAACAATAGCAACAGCACTAGAGGTGACTGGTAAGCAAAATCAAAATCCATATGCACTATCTGAAAATTAAAGTAAAATAAAATAAAGTCTCTTCCCCACATCCCCAGCTTGTTCCAAATACACAAAAGCCCCACAAGTGACACTGAAGACCTTCAGAAATGGCAGTGCTACATTGGCACCTTCACCAATCACGTAACTAAGTTCATTATCAAAATTCCACGTTATGGTATGTAATTGGTGAATAAATGCAGTTTTGTAATCTTAGAACTGATCACAAGAACTGCGGTCAACTTTGCCTTGGAAAAAAAACAAAAAAAACAAAACAAAACACCAAACCAAAAACAAACAAACCCAGAAATCCCTAACTCAACAGCGCCTCTTGGACACCTCTCCACATCCTACTCTGGTGGCAGCTTCCCTTGAGAAACAGTGAGCAATTTGGGACTGGATCTGGAGGATCTTCCATCGCACCCTGAGCCACGTGCTTCTGGGAGAAAGCCCTCCTGCTCCCTAAGCTCGCCTGGCCAGTGGGATGGCAAGTGCATGCCTGCCTTGGCTAGCCACTCTTGTCCCCAGCTGCCTCAGACCAAGCCTGCATGCGACCAGCTCTACAGGACAGGGGCCAGGAATAAGGAATCACAGACAGTAAGGCAATCTTTACAATGTCAGAAAGTGTATTTGGCATTTAAAAAAAAAAAAAAAGAAAAGGAAAGAAAAAACAGAAGAAACAAGTGCATACAAATACAGCTAGAAGCATTTCTGGTTTGCCAAGTGCTCTCTAAAAAAAGCAGCGCAAGTCACAGCCTACATTGAACAGTAACTGTCACCAGGGAAGCACAACAAATAGTTGCTATAACAAAAGGGAAAAAAAGAAAAAACGAAACAGAAAAAAAAAAAAGAGAAGAATTAGAAGAAATGCCTTTATAATAAGTACATACCTTTTGTCTTCAAAAAATATAGAAACACAATGTATTCAAAAAAATCAAAATTATACAGCCATGTTTATGAAGTCTACATTTCCCTTGTCTTGGAGATATATATATATATTTATATATATATATTTATAGATATATACAGAATTCGAGCAGTTCGAGTTCAAGGTGACGTCGGGCAGCGAGTGCAGGCGAGTCACGAGTCCCTCTCCTTTTTCACTTTCACATCTCCGGCCAGGATGGTGGCGATCTCCCCTTGCATGAAGGCCCAGGGGACGTTGGAGCCGACCAGGGGACACTTCTCCCCGCTGGGGCAATACACCTCCCCGCTGGCTCCCTGCTGCTTGATGCTCTGCCGGGAGCAGGGGAAGCAGAACTTGTGGGAGGGGACGGAGGGGCACTGCACGAAGTGGGTGTCTTCCAGGCGCTCGTGGCAGAGGGTACAACACAACGGGACGCTGGCGGCGAGGGACGAGTCCGGCAGGCTGGCGGGGTGCACGGGCTCCAGCCCGCCCGCCGCCGCCGCGCTGGCCCCCTGGCCCGGCACCTCCCTGCCGGGGCCCAGCCTTCTTTGGTTCATGGCGGAGGGCGAGGGGGGGCTGCTGCTGTTCCTCCGCGTGGTGGAGTGGACCTGGTTGGCGTCTTTGGAGGCGTGGTTGCCCCCGGCATTGTCCGCCACCAGAATGAGGGCGGCCATGGGGGACTGGCCGTTCTGTGCCGCCTCGGGCGGCGTGGTCCGGTTGGAGTGGGGCGAGGCGGTGGGCGGCGGGGGCGACATGAAGGGGGTGGCCGTCAGCGGCAGCTTCATCCCTTCCGACGGGGTGGGCAGCCAGGGCTGCACCTCCCCGTTGATCTTCGGGGGTCCAGCCTCGCCCTCCGGCTCGGGGGAAGGCTTCCTCTTCCGGGCGGCCCGAGCCCCTGCAGAGGCAGAGGTGGGGGGAAGGAGGAGGGTAAGAAGGCAGCGCACTCGCAACGCATTGCCGAGCAACCGCGAAAACGGGCGGCCTCGGCCACCCCCCGGGCACCCGGCCACCCAAGCGGCCGGACCGCCGCCCCGCACGCCCAAAGCCGCCCGGCATCCCCCGCCCCGCATCCATGGAGAGCCACCCCTCCCGCCCTGCCCGCCGCCCCCCGGTCCCCGGCTCCTCACCTGGCTTGGCCACGGAGCCGTTGGTCTCGTAGCCCAGCAGCCGGCCGCCCGCCATGCCCGGCTCTTTCTTGAATTTGCTGTCGAAGGGAGCCACGGTGTGGCTCCCGTGCTGGTGCAGGGCCAGCAGCGTGTCCCGCACTGTCTTGGGCTTGGCCAGCCACTCCTGCTCGGCGCCCGGCCGGCCCTTGCTCTCCGCGGCCAGCTCCGCCGCCGCCGCCGCCGGCAGGCTCTCGGCAGAGCCGCGCTTCTCCTTGGCGCCACTGTCGTGCTCCCCCGCCGCGCCGCCGCCGCCGCCCGAGGAGGAGGAGGAGACGGAGCCGGGACGCTTGTGTCCCAGCTCTCCGGGCTGCCCCGCCGCCTGCGCCGCCGCCTGCGCCGCCGCCGCCGGCTGCTGGGGCACGGGCACGGCCATGGGGGCGGGCGCGGCGGAGATGGCGGCCAGCGAGGCGGCGGCCGCGGCGGCGGCGCGGCTGCCCAGACCGCCGATGGCGGCGGGGAGCCCGGCGCCGTTCACCAGCGGCACTAGGGTGGGCGGTACGGCGTGCGTCCGCCGCGGGTTCGGGCTCTGCCGGTTGAGCTCTGGCGGCTCCTCGGGCTTGGGGAAGCCGTTGGGCACCAGGATCCCGTTGACCTGCCGGCCGCCGCCGTACTCGGCGCCCAGGCGGGGCGGCGGCCGCTCGGCCGCCAGCGAGTAGCGCTCCAGGGGCTGCGGCGGGGGCCGCGCCGCCGCCTCCGCCGCCGAGGGGTGGCCGAGCTGCTGCTGCTGCGCCAGGAGCTCCTTGGCGGAGAGCGGAGGCTGCTTGGCGTGGGGCGGTGGCGGGGCCCGGCCCTCGGGGAAGCAGCCGTGCGCCCGCTTCAGCTGCCGCGCCGTGTCGATGACGAACTCCACGCGGTCGGCGCCCTCGTAGTTGACGCAGCCCCGGCAGACGGGCTCGGTGAAGTCCCAGATCATGGCCCAGGGCATGCGGGGCAGATCGCACAGGTAGCACGACTGCCTGCGGGAAGCAGCCGCCACCGCCGCCGACGACATGTCCCGGCCCCGGGGCAGCGGCGAGCGCCCCCCGCTCCGGCTTCGGCCGCTGCCTCCTCCGCCCCTCGTCACCGGAGTCCCGACGGGCAGGCTCGGGAGCCGCGGCCGCAGCGGGACCGTCCGCCGGGCCCCCTCCCCCTCGCCTTCCTCTTCCGTGCGCTGGAGCGGGGCGCGGCGGGCGCCCCGGCAGGCAGAGCCGCTGCGGGGAACGCCGCTCCCCTCGCCGTCTCCGCCGGCGGCGCTCACAGGGCGGCGGGGACGCGCATCTCCGCCGCGCGGCTGGCGCAGGGCTGCGGCCGCTGCCGCCCGCACGGCTCCCCCGCTCTCTGGCTACTACGGGGCGGCGCGGGGCGGCGGGGGCCGGCGCGGCGCGGCGGGGCGGGTGGGGCGGGGACTGCCACGGGGGCCGGGGCCGGGGCCGGGGCTGGCGGCGGCGCCGTGCCGTGCCGGGCTCCAGCCGCCACCGCCGCCTCTGCGCGCCGCCGCTACGATTCTTCGACAGTGCCGGCCGCGCCTGCGCGGTGGGCGCCCCCGCCCCGCCGCCGCCGCCGCCGCCGCGATCCCAGCCCCGGCCCCTGCCCGCGCCCCCGCCACCGGCACCGGGGGTTCCTCCTGCCGCCGGGGGGCCGCCGCGACCCCGCCCCGATGGCCCCCGGGGAGGGCTGTGGGAGCGGAGAGGGACAAGGCGAGGGGCGGGGGTGCCCCGCAGCTCCCTCCTTCTTTTCTGATTTTATTTTTATTATGGTTGGGTGTATTACTATTCCCCTCACCGCCGAGGGGCTTTGCCGAAACCTCCCACCCGTGGGCGCAGCGGTGCGCGGAGCGCCTCCCGCAGTGCGGGGCTCAGTGTACCCCCTCTTGTCCCCCGCCGCGCTCGCCCTGTGACCTTGGACACGGCGCCCCGGGCGCGCCCCGCAGCTGCGAGGTCCCCCCCGCCGGGCCGGTCATCGCCACCTCCGGGCAGGGGCCGGCGCCCCGCCGAGCAGTGCTCGGCTTTGTTCTCCCCGCCGGAGCAGGAGGCACCATTACAAATAAATGTAACGATTACCCAGCTTTTTTTTTTTTTTTTTTTTTCCTTAACTGTTGTCATTGTGCACAGGAAATAGGACGTTCTAGATTTCCTGTCATTTTAAACCACAAACCAGCAGTTCTCTAATGCAGATTAGCGAAATTCACACAGACTAAGCACACGCCGTCTCGTTCCCAAAAAAGAAAAACCTGTTTCCCCGACCCCCTTCCACGCTGTGAATCGCTCATCCGCCACCTGCACCCGCACTGAAACACAGGATGGGGGCAAGGGAGGGAGCAAGAGAGGGTGTTCGCTCTCCTCGTGTGTCACGGGAGGTGAAGCAACCCCTCAGCGGGCGCATCCCGGCACGTACGGTCGGCTGCACGCCTTTGCCCGTGCGGGGTGAACACGGCGGAGGCTGCTCCCCCCGACAGCCGTGCTCCAGCCGCCCTTCCCACGGCGTTATGTAGGTTACGGAGGAGGGAGGGAAAGAGGGCGGGAGGCGGGAGCCGGGAGCCGGCCGGGGCTGGGGAAGCTCTGACGTCCGTCGCCGCCGCCGGGAGGTGCCTCCCCGCGGCTGGGGGCCGCCCGACGGCGCTGCGGGGCTGGCTCCGCCGCCAGCGCCCGGCCGGGCTGCCGAGGGGCGTCGGGGGGACACCGGGGGCAGAGCCGCGCCCCTCTCGCCCTGCGCTCGCTTCCCGGGGCCGGGACTGGGTGTCGCGGCCGCCCGTGCGCCCCGGGGCTGCGGGGGACCCTTGCTTCCCCCTGCCTCGGCCTCCTGCTCGTCCTGGCGCTGCGGCCCCCGTGCCAGGTTGGGTGACTTTGCAACTGCGCGGCCAGCTGGGCGCCCCGGAGGCGCCGGGTTGTACATAAGCGCAAAAAAAGTCAGCCGCGGCCCCAAATCCAGCCCCGCGCACGGTTGCGGCGGCCAGGGCTGCTGCCCCCGGAGCCCCCACAGCTCCAGCAGCCCTGCGGCGGCCGGCCGGGGCCAGAAGGCAGGAGCAAGGAGAAGGGGGCAGCCCTGCCTTGGCCCCGACGTGCTCCCGGAGAGCCAAGGGTTAACATCGGCTCGCTTTTCTCGAGCAGCCCTCCTTTCACGTTGCATCAAAGTCCTTTAAAGCTGTTTCTTTTCCCTCCTCCCCTCCCCGGCTGGAAAGACGATTTATCCATGCAAGCTAAGTAAACAGATCTTTGTTTTCGTCTTCCACCCACTGCCCTCTTTCTCCAGCCCGAAGCTGGAGCCTCGCCAAGCCGGCTGCAGCGATCACTGCCTCCACACACACACACTCACACACACGGGGCGGGGGAAGAAGCCGGGTTTCTCGGGTGAGGCAATGCGCCTGCAATTGGCAGGGACAAGGCAGGAATTGTAATTGCACTTCATCATGTGATGGCTTATGAAAGAGGAAGTTTGGATGTTTTAGTCACGTACTCCTTTGCCCTCTTGCTTTAGCCTCCAGGTTCTCCGAAGGAAAAAATTACATATATTTATATATACTGGTGGTAAGCCAAGAAACAGTGTGTTTGCACATTTCAGATCATGAGCCGAGCTGGAGTGCTAGCTGAGCGAGGCTGCAGGGTAAGAAGAAAGCAAAGCTTTGAGCTGTGGCAGGCTTTTAACTGCAGGACAGAAAATGTGATCTGTATTTATTTTCCTTTATTTTTAATGAAAACTAGCTGCATGGAAAAGTCAAGATGAGCAGTATTCTGGTTTTGCAGCATTTGCTGCCTTTGAATTCATTCTGGTGGAAAAGGAAAAAAAAACGCCAACAAAATCATGTTACCAAGCTCAATGTCAAAAACCTGATAAAAAAATAGTGGCAGTGCTACATAGGAAATGTGGTTTATGTATCAAATCACAAAAAAAAATACCTCAAAGCTGCTGACTGTTACAGCAGTAACTGCACAGGAATTGAACAAATAATGAATTTGTCTCTTGTTCTTTTTTTTTCTCTTTTTTGAAACAGAAGCCATTCCTTTGTGCCAGATCTCTGCTAAACTCCCCTCAATGCAACACACCAAGGCTATAGATAGGAGCAGAGAGTGCTGGACAATGTCTTATGGGGTGCAAGGCTATGAAGGTCTGGGGCAGTCCCTGACCAAGGAGCACCATGGTGGCATGGGTGAGGGTCCAGCACGGTGTGGAAGGCTTTTGTCTTGTTCTGGTGTGCCCAGTGTCATGGGTGAGGGAAGGAGGGAAAGGTTGTAGTGGGGCGGTTCTTTGAGTTGAACTCTGTTTGCCACCCCCACATCAATGACATGCCCCTTCTCACAATGTGTTTTTTTGCTTTTGTCAGTGAACCACGCCGAGATCTTCCTGTGTTTCTCTTCCTCCCTGCAGGGTTTTATATCCTTTCCCGCTTATCCTCTGCACTGGCAGCAGTGATTGCATGCAGACTCTTGTTCCAGAACTGTGCCCCCAGCCTGCACTTCACCCACATACCTATCCCCCATGGGGCCTGCCCTTCTGTCTGTATCCAAACCAGTGCTCCTCACTTGATCACCTCTGCCCTTGGCATTCTTCTTTCCCTTCTGATTGAGGGCTGTCTCACAACCTTTTCCAGCAGATACGCACTGCTTCCTCCATAGCTCTTATTTGCATCCTTCTGTTGTGGCAGCAGTCCTGCAGGGTAATATCAAAATGGCCAGAGCCAAGATAGGAAAGACAATTATGCTGAAGGATATTACCACCTCTCCTTCATTGATTTATAATGAATTATGGAGGTTGCTCTCTCAGAACTGAGAGAGGAGAGGTTGGGAATAGTCCTTCAAGTTTTGGATTTAGTCAGATGCAGGTGACTTTGAGCCAACAGTGTTTAATCCAGTGTTGTAGGGGGGAAAAAAGATACTGATGCAAATGAGGGTGTCATCAGGCACAGCATGTTGACATAAATAGGGTTTGGACGGGCTCATGGTAAGCCACTGATCCTGCAGATGTTTACAACCAGTTACAACTTTATTCACAGGAGCATCACTATGAATGTAAAGCTGTGTGCACTTATGGGCTTGCAGGATGAGAGCATGCTTCCCCAAGAGCTGCTCATCAGTGGCATGCTGACGGCTGCCCTGCAGCCTGGAGCTGACTGCTGATGGCAGGAGCTGACAGAGCCACTGGCACAAAAATACTCCACTGAGGCCGGAGACAGGTCACTGCACTCACTCAACATGAGGCAGAACGTGCCAGAGGATTGAGAGGGGCTCGAGCATCTACTCAGTGTCTGCTGTTTCCCATACATGGGGCTTTTATTAACTCCTTGAAGAAAGCTGCATTGAATACTGCTGTTTGAGAGCTACAAGGAACCTAAGCAGAGCCTGCCTAGAAGAGGAAACAGCAATAGGACAATCGTTTACCATTCGTTCATGGATTATCCCAAAATATGGAGATGCAGCATATGCTGCTATTCTGCTCCAACCCTTTCCTCTAGACAGCATGGTCAGGGTTAGTTACCAGGGACTTGCACTGTGAGCAAGAGCCTGTGTGCTACAGCTTCTGCTCCATTGGTGGGCTCTGCTCTAGGCAGTTTGGAGAAAAATTTGCATGCTTTCTTTAAAAAAAAAAAGACAATTCTGTTTTTAACAGCGCAGTTGACTTTATGCCCTCTTTTCAAGTAGGAGTAGAAAAAAAGCGGCGAGGAAAGGATCGTGGAAATACTTAAGAAATTCAGAGGTTACTACCCTCCGAAGAGAACGAAAAACTTCAGAGAGACACTTCCAGATACCAGAAGAAAGGGCAATTGATGTGGAAAAGCTTCCGCCCCTTATCCCCAGGCTGAGTAAATAGGCATGTCGGGTTATCCCATTTACACCTCGCCTTGGTGCTCTGCATTTCGAGCCACAGTCGGCAATTGTCTGCAGCCACGGGCGAGGGGGGCAGGAATGTGGTGGCCGGGGGCTTCCCGGGGCGCAGGCAGAGCGGCCGGCTGGCCGGGTGACCCCTTCCCAAAATAAACAGGAAGCCCAGGAAGCAGTGACCCCTCCGTGACACCGCGCTGGCTCTGCTCCCTGCCTTCTGTGCGGGAGTCGACAGGCTTCCAAATACCCTCAGAAAATTGGACAGGGGCGAGGACTCCACAGGAAACGTTACAAAATAAGAGCAGAAACAGATCGTCTGTTGAAAAAATTACAGAGGGCCTTAAAGCTCCTTCTTCTTAGGTTTCTGGGTAGTTGTATTCCTTGTCTGTGCTTCATTCCCCTGAGCCCATGTCGATGCAGCTTGCAGAGCCCCGAGTAGCTGCGCAGGGGCAGAGCTTCCCCCTCGGCATGTGTGGAAGTGCTGGTGTGCGTGAGCAAAGCACAAAGAGGAGCCCCAAGGAGGCTGCGCCAAAGGCTTTCTCAGATGGGCTGGGGAGTTCAGGCTGGGAAATGCCTTTTCCCTGTTTGTGGGAGTTGGCAGTAGGGTCCTCACACAAAATAAAACTCAAAACCGAGGACTAGACCTTCTCAAAGTGCGGGCCAAGGGTATTAATGTTGTTTCCAACATGGGAGTTCCTGCATTACCCAAACATCCCCCTGAAGCAGCAAACTGGCGCTTGCTGACAGCTCCAGCTGGCAAATCACCTCCCGGGCCTGCCAGAAGAACTCGCCGTCCCAAAAGCCTCCCCGCCTCGAAGCCCCACAGTTTGGGGCAGGACAGGACCACCACCAGTGGGGCAGGCAGCCCAGCTGAAGGGAGACTGTGCTGCTGCTGCTATCCTGGCAGCACCGGCCATTTCGCAATCCCATTTTTCTACTCACACAGCAGCAGTTGTCTCGTCCTTCCTGCAGGCACAGACACCTGGAGGGGCTGAGGGCTCCTGGGGGCAGGTGCCGATGGTTTGAGCCCCACACAGATCAGCTAGTTCAAAAAGACTCAGGGGAAAGAAAAGGGGAGATGGATTCCCTCTCTGATTCCCTGCCAATTGTTAGGATTGTATAGCTACTGAACAGTGGGTAGCAAACCAGACATGCCCACCTATTTGGGTAGCAACATGTACTATGCTGGTGTGCTCCCCTATCCCCCCCACCTCAGAGGGGCTGCTCTTTAGGAAAAGGACTATAGTACAGGGAGCAGTGGGCAGCTGCTAGAGGAGAGTCCCTTGAACAGACCAGGTTTCCTTCCGGAAGAATTTTGATCATTGACATGCAAAAGCTGCAAAATGGTTCATTAGGCTGCAGCCTTGGTTTGTTCCAGGCACATTGAGATATTGTTGTGGTGCTCGTGTTTCCGCTAGTCATTGCAGCTATACTATTGCAATTTTGCAATCAGACAAGAGTCAACAGAAGGGTGCCCAAATCTGAGAAAGCACAGAATGCAAACAAAATTTGGTTTTGACCTCCCAGCACTTCCTCTCATTCTCTCCCTTTCTCTCTTCCTGATGCTCAGGCGGTGCCCCTCCTCTGCAGGGAATCCCTTAGGGAGCATTCCGGGCAGGCAGAGCAAGGAGGAAATGCTCCTCTCTGTGCTTCAGCCCCATAACCTTATCTTTTTGCTGACTGCAGTCTAATATGCTAAGTAAAAAAAGTAAAAAAGGATATTTTTATCTTGTACATTCTGTCATATGAGTAGTATGTGTATGTGCAGCAATGCTGAGGAGCAATACTTACAAGTTTAGACAATAATGATATAGTTGTATTGCATTACTTCATTCTGTCCATGTGTACTTTTGGGCAAAGAAAATCACACACATCCCTTTTTCAGGCACCCACATCCCTTCTGCTCATGCTGAGCTCCAGAAGGAGGTGCCTGGTGGGAAGTTGAGTTCATATTTGATTAAAAGAACACCAGCAGCATTAATAACTGGTAGACCTGTGCTGGAGCTGGAAATTAAACTGTCTCCTCCTGCAAATTCCAGTCATTAGAGGAACTTGCCAAAGGCCAGGGCTTGCATATCGCTTGGTCTCCCAAACAGGACTGGATGAGGACCAGTCATCTTCAATAATAGGTCTGATGAAGGACCTCATGTCTTGCTTGAGGAATGGCCATGCCAGTGAGCTTGCCGGGGCAGCTGCTGAGGCTGCTTGCACAGCTGCCACTTGCTGCTGATTCAGGGGTCTTGCATGTGTTCCTGGGAGGTGTCACACAGGCATCCTTCAGCAAGCCTCCCTCTAACACGTCTCAGCAGTTTCCACCTGCAGCCCATCACAATAAAGAGCACCAAGGAGCTGCCTCTGCTCCATGGTCTACTTGCACTTCCCATATGCCTCATGCAGCCTCAGAAGTGGATGACTTTTGAATGGTGTTGATCTGGGATGGGTTTCACTGGCTGATCCAGAGGCAAGAGGACGATCATCTTGATCATCCATTTTCCCTCTGCCAGTTACTATTATTGCTAACTGCTGTTCCACACACATTGTAATTAAGTGGAAAAAATATAGACCAAATGAAAAAGAGTACAAGCCTCTCAAAAACATCTCTGCTTTAGTTGCAGCCTGACTCAGCCTTCAATTAACATTCTTACTTAAAATAGTTTTGTTATACAGCTTTTGTTGAATCTTACATAATGGCAGACCAAATCACCACCCCAGAGCACCATGCTGAAGAGAGGAGCTTGGCCCTGGTTTCCGGAGCAGTGTCTCATCTTGTCTTTGATCCAGATGGCCTTGGGCACGAGCTGGGTGAGCTACCAGAGGAGAGCATGCAGCACACCTGCAGCTCTGCTTTAGAGGTCACAACGAGCTGGTGCTGTCAGCAGAAGTGGTCCCATTCTCCCCCACCCCAGCTCTTGGTTCTGCTGGCGCTGCCCTCGGCATTTTGCTTCTGTGGCTGCTGGAGCAAATCTGGCAGCACCAACAGCTGCAGTGCAACTAAATCTGCTCTAGTGCCATCATCCTGCTGTGCCAGGGGTGCTTCTGCAGAGAAGGAAGCAAGTTGGGATGCGTGGCTGGGAAGGGACCTCAGCAGCAGCATCAGTTTGGAGCTGCTGCAGAAACCCCTCATGCTGTACCCACAGGCATCCTCCCATCAGCCACCAACAGCTGTGACAACCCTCCCCAAGCTGCCAGAATACACACTGGAGAGGAGGGAGGGACACATGGACCAGCTGGGCTTCCCAGGGGCACAGGGCCATGCTGGAGATGGGTCTGATTTCCTGCCAGGACCTGAGGAGTTTAAGGGCTGGGCTCCATATTCTGCACAGCAAGATGAGCCCTGCCTCCATCACCAATAATGCTAATGTGGGGAGACCCCTGCACGGGGCTTCTCTTCACTGTAGAGGGGTGTCCTTATCACTCAGTAGCACTAAAAAAACTACCAGCATGATTTTTTTGCTGTTGTTCTTACTGGGTCTATGTCTAACAAGTACAACACTAAAATAAAACACATGCGTGCATGTGTGTGTGTGTGTGTGTGTGTGTGTGTGTAAGTAAAATGGGAGTTTGTATTACAGTCTCAAAAATAGGTACATGTAATGCAGGTATGAGGTGAAGAAGATACTCCCATGTCAACTTCAGTATGGGGGCTACTTTCCATTTGAAGCCATTGCTGTCAAGTTTATGGCTCCACAAATGCTCTGTGGGATTTTGAGAACCTTACCCTGGGACTGCACCATGCTCATGAACCAGGATGGTGATTCAAATTGAGAGAGAGCTGGGAAAAGAAGGAGAGAGGCACATCTAAACCTAGTACCACTCACCACTCCCAGCCTCAGTAAGCCAGTGATCACAGGGGAATCATAGTTCCTGCTGGGGGCAGCTCTGCTAAGTCACTGAATTTTCACTAGAGCAGCATTTGCCCTGAGGTGATGATGCACTGCACTGCTGAATGTGAGGTCAAGCAGCCCTGCAGCTGACAGCTCACTCCTGCCTCATCCAGAGGACCACTGCATCTGCTTGGCTTAACTCAGAGTCCCAGCCTGGCCCACTGAGAGAGCTGAAGGAGAGTTGCTCTTGCCAGTGTCCCCCTGTCCCAAGGAGCTGGGAAAATTCCTAGGGAGGACATGAAAATCATATAATGGGCTCAGCTCCTCTTCTGGGAGATCCCGCAGTGGCACTCAACCTGGAAAGAAGTAGGTTAATGCAAGCAAGGCCCTTTCTTGTGAATTTTGCTTTAGACTAAGAGTTACGTGTTTTGGCAGACTTTTTGATTAATAGGTCAGCAGGGTGTGGAAACATACTCTAAAGCTTTCTGCATCCTTGCACATGCTTCTAGTTGCCGGGGGTTTTGCCTACTGCTTCACTTGGAAAGGTTTAAAAGAACATGCAAATCATAGGCAAAGAGTAGAGATAGATTTTTGTGCATACTTTTGGCACAGATTTTAGCCATTCCTTTGTCATTTGTGGAACAACAGTAAGAACACTTACTCAGCTGTATGTGATAAGAAAATACCAGTTTCTCTATTTACAAATGGAACAAAAAAATCACATCATAACCTGCTACATGTACCTCCAGGTAGCATGCACAAATGTCCTTAGAACTTTCTTTGTCTCAGAATAAATACAGGACAAGTGGGAAGAATCTGGACTTTTTCACATCTTCTTCCAGAACCAGCATTGGTAATAAAAAGATACTGTTTCATACACTTCAAAAAGATGTGAATGTTTCTTCATGCTAGGCTTCCAGAATCAAACTTCTACACTTGAAATATGAGAAAAATCATGTGAGCAAAAGACTAAGAAACTCTTTTCAGATGTAATCAGATACACTGTCCGACAGACTGGAGTACTTAAAATCATTTTCAACCAATGGCATGTCAAGACATGCCTGCTTTGGACACTGTTAAGACATCCAGCCCCCATATTTTACATACCCTCCTAATTACATTCATATGTTCGTTTCATATTTGACCTCTCTCTTGCAGCAGAATGCCAAGTAAAGCACTTCACCTCCTAGGTCTCATATAGGAATTAAGCTGGGTGTGTGGAGGATTCATGATTGTTTTATTCCTCAAACACACACCAATAAGCAGTAAACTAAGTAAAAACATTTGAAAACCCACCTCAAATGTGCACCTTTAAATTTAAAGTACACTCTGGGTTCTTTCTCTTGGCCATGTATTTTGGATCACTTTGGTGTTCACACCTCTAATGCTTCCTCTTCATCTGGCAGCTCACCAGCTATCAAGTTTCAGCTTCTCTTTATTTGGAGGAAAATATTATTTGCACAAAAATTGCAACATTCCAAAGTGAGAAAGTGGCTCATCTCAGTTGTTAGGACTTTTGTCAGTGAATCTGGGAATGGCTTTACATGAAACCCCATGGAAACATTGACCAGAAGACACCCGCTGAGAGAAATACAGTGTTTTCTTCCCTTCCCTAAATTCCCTAAGAAGACAAAGCCAAAAATCACATCACTGTCAGCAAGAAGAGGATTGGAAAACCTGATTAATGTGATTGCTTGGTGTGAAATGTACATGCTTTAAAAGCATGTTATCAAACTGAAAAAGATCTGAAGGCACAGTGATTCCTAAATGGTGGCCTTTGGACCACTGTTGTTGTTTTGGTGAAGGAGACAGCGGTGGTGCCAGGAAGAGCAAGGTGAATGGCAGCCTGCACCAGAGTGCATTTCACTCCCAGCTTGTTCTCAGGCAAGACAAGGCTGGATCACAGACTCTCAGCCTTCAGCACATCAAGATTTCCAGATCCCAGACAATACATCTGCGATATTTTGGATGAACTGTGCCTCCTGCATATTTTGCTTGGGCAGTCAGGTTTAAGTACCACACTGCTGTGCTCTCCTTTCTCACTGTTTTTGCAATCTTTTTTGTGGAGAAAGAAGAATAATCCTTATGTAAAAATAATAGTATTGCAGACCTAGACAGCAGATGGTGTTATTAAATACCTGGGCAAAGTCTAAGGTCATAATGCTCTAACAATTAACAAGTTATATTGTCTATCACTTAATAGGTAACCTCCTGGTGTGGGATGTTTGCAAGGCTGAGCAGACTGGCAAGTGGTATCTTGTCCAAGCCCAAATAACTCTTCCAGTTAAACAAATATTTGACAACCATTCTCTTGCCTAAATTTGTTGCTACCAATGTGTCAGATAAAAATAATATGATTCCATTTAATCTCCTAAATGATCCCTTCTTTAACCGACTACATTAGATTTTAACTCGATGGTAACAATTTGAGTGCTTATTGATAGTTGCCGGGCATATAAGATAATTTATAGGAGCACAGAGAGACAAATCCTTAGGGAATGTAAATCATTGTGATTCTTCTGCAAAGTATGTCTCTGACTGGCTCCCCAAGGCACTGTGCCCATGAGGTGTGCTCACCAGCCAGCTTTTGTTGTCCACAGAGGTCTTCCACCACGGTACATGTTTTTTCCTACTCATAGGTCCACTGTCCTAGGGATTCACACATCTGTCTGTGTTGATAAAGTTGAAATTGAACCTTTGTAATATGTGTCAAGGCTGTTCTCATTGCATGATCTAATAAAATTTTCAGGCAGAGCTCCATCTAAGGATTAATTTCATATTGTAACAACTGCACTTCATCACTATTTCCCTTGATATTTGCCTAACCTTCTTTGAACTTTACCTCTCAGCTGATGGGTGACAATTTCACTTCTTTAATGGCACTCCCAGGTGTGAGAGAAACATTGTCTATCTGCTCATTTACTTATTTTTTCCTCAGATGCTTCTTTTGTGCCAGTATCTCTTATCTGGAAGTTTGCCCAGGCTGGGTGCCCAGGCCACCCTGTTAAACATCCACAGCCATTCCTGCCAGTCCAGGCTATATCTTTGCTTGAGCAGAGCAGCTAGATCCTGTTGGCATGCCTGACTGTCAGTAGGGCTGCTCTCCTGAAGTGCAGCCTTTTCTTCTGACATTGCCTTCTTTTAGAAGCACGGGCAGGAGCGCCTGCATCACATTCACAGACGCAGAGCCCTCCATCATCTCTTCTGGCCCCTCAAAGAAACCATGCACCGCTCTTTGAGCCGGATCCTGGCTTTCATTTAATTATCCTGTAGTGGCAAGATGGGAGGCTAAAGAAGAGTCCTGTCACTGCCAATAGTTTCACACAGTACTTTTCCTCAACAGTAATTGCTCTCCTGCTAGGATCCATGAACTTGAGAACAAAGTACATTTTATTATTTACAAGGGTTAGATGACAAATACAAACAGATGGTGTGAAGATGACTCCTAATGCATAGTGATCAAGGAATTTAATATTCATGGGTAAAGGCCTGGAAGATTAAGTAAACAGATTCAAATGTGCAGGGGATAGTATCTCCTAACAATGCATAAAGTCAGCATGGCCTCTTTTGCCCTTTTACCGCTTGGCTCAGGGCAATTAACATAAGGGAAAAGACTGGCCAATTTTCCAGTCTTCTTCAAGCATCCAACTTGAGCAGCATCTTTATAAGGAAGCCCTCAGCAGGAATTTTTTCAGGGCCAAGAAAAAACCCTTCTGTTTTGCTGTCGAAGATGGCTGCAAAGCCTGAGCATGCTCCAGTCTGCTGCAGCTGCCCTTATGTAAAGCAGTTTTACCTGAATGACAGTGCTGTTTTGGCTGGGACTGGTTGGATGACTTATGATTACTCACCGGAGCAAGGGTTGTGCCACTGGAGTCTCACCACACCACTTTGCTGCTAATGATACTTCTCGTGGCAGAAGCTGGGATTTCATTTTCACATGCAGTCATCTTGCAGAGGCAGTTTCAACACTGATGAATATTAGGAGTCAGGTCCTCAGTATGAATCATCCTGTCCTTCCAGATGACTTTTTCTTTCTGTTGTTTACATCAGAGGCAGGGAATTTTGATGCTTTTTTGTGCCTTTTACTAAAGGAGTGTTTCATATTGGAAGCAATTTCCAAACTCTCCTAAGTCATCCTTCTGTATATTTCCTTTTGTTGTTGTTTTTTGTCCTGTGCTGAATACACATCAAGAAAGTTTAAAGCAGGGGGAAAGGTTTATTGATCCATGTTTGAGCTGGATTGTCCCAAAAGTTTGCTCTGAAACTTTGATTTTCCTTGTCCAGATCAGGTTGTTGAATAAACAGATTCTGTGGGATTTGGTCATCCCATTGACTTAGATGATCACTCAGCCCCAGAAAGGTGTGCCCATGGAGTCAGTAGCAGGACAGCAGCTCCAAGGTATCTGTCTTCCTGCCTTCTCTTGAAAAAGCCCCTTGCCAGTGCAATAGTCAGGATTCCACAGCCTGCAGAGAGATGGGGGAAACTAAAGGATGGGATAGGGCTGGGCAACAGTTGAGCTCCAAGCTGCAGTATGCAAAGGGTGGTGGAAAGCTGCCCTTGAATGTGGGGAGGGGAGCTCTGCCGCTGGCACTCCACCACTCTAGCTCCAGGAGGAAAAATGATACCCCAGACTCAAGAAAATTTATTTTCTTATTTATTTGCTTTATTTTCACCCTCATTCAGTAGCTGTAGCCACCACAGTTATTCTTATGGCAGCCCACCAAATTTCTGAAGACATCAGGCACCTCTTTCTTATGATCTTGCTGCTCTGCCATGCTTTCTCCACAGCATCTGGCAGCATCCTGGAAATGGTATCTGGTACCTGAATCTTTTTAAAGGCTGTCATGTGAGGAAAGGCGTGTTTATTGCCATGACTCCGAGGCTCAGATTGTCGGAGGAACCAAACTGCTGCAAAGTAAGTCAAGCTGTTCACAGCAGCAGGAGCACAGCATCTCTGTGTCTGGTATCCTCTCAGAAATTTGCCAGGCTCTGTGGATGCATTTAGTTTATATGGCTATGCAAGCTGGGATAATGCCCAAGATACGCCACAGAGAAACCTGCCCTGTGAATAAGAGCTTTTGTTAAGATGGATCCCATCTGTACATGATTTCATCAACTCCATGAAATGTACACGACATTCATATGGTGAAATAGGCAGAGTCCCTGTTCCAAGAGAGAAAAGGCCTTCTGTCTGCTTTTCCACAGGAAGCTGTTGCCATAGGAGGAGGTGAAACCTTCTGTGATGCTGTTGTGCTCTTAGCCACAGGATGGAACAAGAACTGTGACCATACTAACATAGTCAGAAAAATAATGTGCATGGGGAGGCATCAAAAGCACACCCAAAAAATTGGCATTGCCCTCTCCTTTGCCTTCTTTTCCTTAAATATGGAGCTGCTTAAAGCAGCATAAATACAATTCAGGCCAGCTAACAAGCAGTCCACAGTGCTGAAACACTCCTGCCGTCCAAGCCAGCTCCCTGCCAGCGATTTAATTTACCATATGTTTGGTGTGGTTTTTGGCAGAGTCAGCCTGAGGATTTTTTTGGGCAGGCCTGCTAAACAGTTTTTCCCTGCCTCCACCCAAACGTGAGCAGGTCCTGTCTGCCACCGTCATATTGCTGTGCAGGGTCAGCCTGGCTGTTTTGGACAAAATTAGTCAGAGGGGCCTCTGGAAAAAAGCCCAAAGAGGGCTGATTCATTTTCCATAGTGTTTGTATTAAGGACACAGTAGGAAGATGACTTCTTCAGCATCACGCCCAGCCGCTGTTGTAGCTGCTTTTCCCATCGTGCAGTAATACCTCCAGGGACCACTGCCATGATCACTGTGTGCTTTCTTGCTGGAGAGGCAGCTTGAGGAGGCTGCAAACGGCAGCAAAGGTAGATCCCGACGGGAACGGGGAGCCCCTGCAGAACCAGCCGTACCCAGCAGCAGTCTACCAATAAAGCATTTCTGCAGACGCCTCATTTTTCTGGTTTGCTTTCTGTTTCTTTGCTGTGAGCGGCTGTTAGGTTTGCAGAGGAAGCTGCTGAGATGTGAGCCAGCTCTCAGTGCTGTCTCTGCAGCCTGAAAGCCCAGGTCATGCTCTCCCCATGGGTGGCAGCTCAGCCGCCCAGTGCAATGCTGCCAGGTAAGAAGGCTGACAGCTTTCCCAGGGAAGGAAATGGGAGGGTTGGGTACACGCTGGGAAGGATTAGCTCACGTGGGTGCCAGTAAGGAGCAAACCTGGCAGGATTAGGACACTTTTCTCCAGGCATTGGATCTAGTGTCAGGGGTGGCTTGCTGCAGCCTGTTTGTGCATCACGCTTCTGCTGCCTGTGGCAGGGCTGCCGGGCTAGGGCACAACCAAAGCAAACTGTGGCATGGAGAAGGCTGCTCTGGAAAGCCTGCCCTGGTGCTAATGTGCACAGCTGCAGCAGTGCAGTCCTGCCAGGTGGGATGGAGGTGCTGGGCAATGCTGGAGCACTGCACTGGGGTACAGTACCCCTTGTCCCAGGATGCACTATCCAGGCATACAATCTGGCTGGTGTCATCCAGCTAGGGCCCAGGACAAGTCTAGCTGACCCAGAGAAAAATAAAAGGGAATTTAAACACACTTCCCTGTCTTTTTTAAAGCAGATCCCAGAAGGTGGGAAGGTGTACCTGCCTCTTTCTTTCCTGCCCCATGTTCAGAGCACATATTCCCAGGGGAATAGCAGTATTTGACAGGTCATGTTAACCTAGCAGAGGAGCTTTGCAAAAGAGTCACAGGTTGTCTGTTCAACAGACACTGTTCTTTAACTTGCTGACCTCAGGGAACAGCCTTGCCAGGTAAGCCCTCCAAGCAAAGATGAAAAACCCAATAGCCTGCAGGGCTACGATTCCTCCCTCCCTTTCGTCTGAATTAATTAGCCAGGCAATTCATCCCCTCTGGAGGAAGGCATTGGGATTTGGTCTTACCTCTACGTTTCTGTTCTGTGAAGCAGCGTGTCTGATCATCCTGATTCACCCTGGAACTGAGATGTGGAATTTGGCTTGATACCCATTGGAAGGAAATTTAAATATTCATGCCTATAGCAATTTCTTTTGCAGACTACTCCAGCAAGCCAATGTGTTCCAGCTGGGATACCTGCTGTGCACAGCATGGGCAGGAGCATCTCTTTCCCTGCCTGCCTCATCTTGTCCCGCTCGGGCCCATCCCGGGGCTACTCCTGAAGGCACCAGACCTACATGCCGTGGGGCGTGCCTGTGTGCCAAGGAAGCTTCCCTGTGCTCACGGAAGGGCTGGGGGCCCTCCCCGTGCGGGGACCTGCGGGGGCAGCTCTGGCTGAGTCAGCCAGGGGAGCGCTGCGGCTGCCCTGGGCACCAGCCCCTTCTCGCCCTGTCCCCCGAGGACACGAGCGGCTTTACTCAGCGCTCGCGGTGCGCCGGGAGCTGCCAGCATGGCTTTTGTGGCACGGACGGGGCTGTGCAGCGGCAGGCCGGCGCGCAGCCCGGGCGGCGGCTCCCCGCGGCACACCCTGCCCAGCGGGAGCGCCGCGGGACGGGATGCGCGGCGTCTCTCCTCCCGCTTCTCATCGGCCGAAACTTGCAAATTTCACGGACCTCTCCGGCTAAGGCGAACAAAAGGGAAATTAATTCTGAGTGGGGGAACCGACATCAGTAAATAGCGAGGGCATTGCCGAATGCGAGTGGCTGGTTGTTTCCCTGCAGAAGCAGAGGTGGGCGAAGGCGAGCTTAGAAAAGAAGGGAAAAGCGGCAGGGCAAGGGCAGGGATCTCTGCAGAGAGAACTCGGCAGATAAAAGGCAAAAGAACAAAGGAAGAGACGCTGGGGAAATATGACTGAGCAGATGCATTGCTTATCTGCTCCAGCATCAAATACAATTCCTGTGTGTAAACCAAAAGCAATGACTAACCCAAAGCCGAGGACTGGCCTGTGGGAAGGGGTTGTGCTGCGGTAATCAAAGGGCCATTTTAGTTAAAGCTTTGCACACGTGAGCTGCTGATAGAAGAAAAAAAAACTGGCTTTATGGCTTCCAACGAAATGTCACAAACACGGTGGCTTCCTGGTGCAAAGTGCTGATCCTGTACAAATGCATGCTTCCATTTGTTCAGAAATTGTTGACAAGTGTGCTGGCTGCCTTTATGCTGGATAAGGCACGGTTTGTCTTCCAACAGGTGGTTTAATGCCAGGGGAAAAAAAATTGAGAGCCAGAATAAGCACATGGTACAGAATTTTGGCTCTTCCAGCAGAAATGTGCCTGGGAGTTCACAAATAATCCTGATCAATCTTATCCTGGGTACTACCACTTGTCTGAATTTTCACTTAAATCAAAGCAATTTTAGTTTAATTGGCTATTTCAGCTAAATATACGTCAGTACAAATGTTTCTAGCTCTTGGGTCCCAATATAACTAATTTTCCAAGGCAATGCAAATAGCATGAGAACTGGTGCTCATGATTCTTGGAGCATTAACACATTCATTTGACAAACACCTGCCCCTTTTTTAGGTACTAGAGGACCCCAGTGGTGTGTGGGGTGAGCAGAGAGACCTTTCCATGAAGTGCTGAGGCCAGGCAAGGAGTTTGGCCAGGGGCAGATGAGAGAGCCACGGCAGAAGCCTGTGAGAGCCATGGCAGGGAGCTGGCAGGCAGAAGCAGCAGCAATCTTCCAGCCCCTGAGTGAGATGGAAACCTCCTTCCCCGGGTTTATTGCTGCAAGGTGTGTGCTTGCCTGCTCACTCACCCTAACCTGCCCTCACCTGGGGTTTGAACTAGCATGTCTGGCTGAATTTTTGAGATGACTGTATGAATGTTTGTTTCTGCCACCTCCGGGAGAGGAGCAGTGCAGACAGATGTAGGCGGCAACATCTTCAAATTACAGCTTAATCCACAGCAGCTCATGAGTCAGGGCTGTGACTCACAGGCAGAGACAACTTGGCATGAGGGGCAGGCAGCTCCTGCCCCGGCTGCCTGCCCCGAGTGCTTGCAGTGCCTGCATTCAGGCTGCACACACCTGCAGCAGCCCCGCCAGGCCAGCCAGCGGGCAGCTGTGCTGCTGCAGGAGCCAGCTGCTCTGCTGCAGTTTGGGCGCTGCAGCCTCCCACTTCAGCCAGGGGTGCAGCAGCAGTGCAGGCCATTGGGGACATGTGTCACTTCTGTGGCCAACCCTGTATAAATTACTGACAGTGTGGCCTGGAGACCCACGTGTCCTTTAAACCCTCTAAACTGCATTTCTGAGCAAAAGGAGGGTGTTGATGTGTTTTCATACCACTGTGTTGGTTCAAATAACTGTTTAGATATAAAATTAACTCCCACACATCCTGCAGCTTCTTGAGGTTTTACTTTTTCTTTCACTCTGAGAGAGATTAGCCTTTGGTGACTGAAGATAAGAATATTTCTACACGTACAAGTAAGTCTGTTGGTGCTCAGAGGAAATGGGGTCTCTGTGAAGGTTTGATTTCAGGTGAACCAATGAATTTAGGTGCATCAATGTTCCAGGCATTAAAAACAGCCCTGCATTTTAAATGTGTTGCATGCTTAAAAAACTGTCTACCCTAGGCCAGTCCCAAGGCATGAATATTAATGAAAGAGTTTCCCCACATGAACAACATGTACTGTCACATGCCTTATGCCTGCCTCGAATTTAAAATAGCCTGGTGCAGCATAGGGAAGTCTCATGTCACTGTAACTCCACATCAACCGCAGGTAAATGCTGTGGGTGATACTGTTCTGCTGGGATGCATTTCCAAGTAGCTTCCAGAACAGCTCTCCTGTGGGGAATGGACTTGATCTGGGCTGAGTACAACTGGACTTTGAGGACTCCAGGCCTGCCAGCTTGGGTGCACAGGGGCAGAGCTGTTTGTCTCACTGTTTCCACATGGCTGCTTTATTTTTAGCGGCCAGGACTGAATTTCCCAAAAGGACTGCATCCTCACAGACAACAGGATATTAAATTTAAGTGACAGATTTCCGCAATAGTCACTTTTTTCCAAAATCCACGGAGACCAGGGTGGCTGTCAGAGCAAATGTGCTGAGAACGGGTGTTCCATGCAGCACATCTTCTGTCCCAGGGGCCAGTGTCCCTTCTGTGTCCTCCCCTGGGAGAAGAAGGGCAGGCCAATCAAAGAAGCCTCTCTGGCATTTTGTCTGAGTTATGAAAAACTGATAGCTGGAAAGATACTTCTGCGTTTTGTCTTTTGAAGGGACATGTTTAGTGTCACCGCCTTGGTTCAGACACCTGCCATATGTGGTGTTGAGAGCAGCTCTAAGTGGGACAGCGAGGTTTCGTTTGCATCTCTGAAGAAACCTGTCTCTTATTCCCAGCACACTGGTGTGGCTCTGCTCTCCTCTGAGCTCTGACTTGCAAACCTATCCATTGCTCCCTGCATATCTGCACTTCACAGGCACCATTGCTTTTAACTAGGGAGGGCTGGCTATTGGCAGGGTGGGAGCCAGCCTGTGCTGGGGCATTTCTCAAGGCATTCTTACCTTGTCCCTTTCCCATAGGCGTTTGCCCCAAGCTGGTTATCACTTCTTTGAACACTGACATACAGTAAGTGTTTTTCCTTAGAACAGGGAAGTAGGAAAACAGTAATGGTGAGCAAACTGACTGGGGAGGCAAACATCTCCACTTCTCCTTTTTGGATGATTTCCCAGCTCATAGAATTATCTCGTTGAGCCTGACTCAGCCTGTGTCAACAGATCAGCAGCGACCCACAGAGACGTCCCCCATCACATCTCCCTCTATCAAACCCCCTGTCCTGTGCCAGCCTGCAGTGGCTGGAGGTGGGGGGGTTCTGGCAGGGGTGGTTCCTGCTTCTCCCAACACAACGAACATCCTGGCTTCAACAAAAAGGGTGAGGCTGCCCCTATGATTCCGTGGCACACAGCCAAGTGACTGGCATTGCCACACTTTCATTACCTCTTTTGTATGCTGTAATATGAATATCCCTTCCTCTTTTCCTCCCTCTGCCCTCCAAAGCTTCACTGAATCTGGGAATGAGCGGTGAAGGGAGTTGTGCCCTTTGCTGCTGCCCTGTCCTTTCCTGCCACCCCTACTTACCCTTGGTGGAGTACAGGCAGCAGCTGTGGGATAGGTAGGCAGCCAGTGGTTGTGCCTGGGGTTTACTGCCATTGGGGGCACCAGGCCTCCTTCCACACAGCTGCTTCTTGCAAACTGTTTCTGAAGTTTCGGATGGGCTTGGAGGAATTGCAACCAAAGTACTTGGGAGATATTGCAATGGGACATTTTGTTATAGTGAAAACTACCTTCCTTCTTCCCCTCTCAAACTTCTTGCTCATGCCCAGCCCTGTTCAGGGGCTGCATGGAGGTTCACATCTGGGACAAAGTTAAAAATAATTTACCTTCTGGGTTATTTTCCAGCCACATGATTTCCTTGATCCCCTTCAAGCGAAAGCACTGTATGGCAAGGGAGCAGGACGGGGGCACTCATGGCATTGGGTGACCCCCAGAGGAGACATGGGTATGGGGGATACTCCTCTATGCTCCCACAGATGCCCTCTCATAAAACCAGTCCTTGGAGGTTTTCTCAGCTGCAAGAGGCTGAGATCACACCCATTAATTGTTCCCTTTGCCTGCTCTTCCCTTGCCTGATTACAGGTTGTCTAGACTGGGAAGTGCAGGTTTTGCTCTTAGAGCATGATCAGAATAAGGTGCGACATGCCATCCTCCCTGTGGTGGAAAAGGGATGTCAGTGCCTGCTCAGGAAGGCTTTCTTTCTCTTTAGATCTGCCATCTCCTTGTGCAGGGAGAGGAGGGGCAGTCCCAGCCTACACAGCGCCCACTTCGCAGGTAGGGCTTGGATCTCCAGGCACTGAAAAATGACTCAATGTGGATCAGAAAGTGGTGCTGTTAAACACCACTCACTTCAAAGCTGTTGTCAGTTGGTGAGAAATAATTTAAAATTAAACCAGTTCTGAAACTATCTACCGCAAGTGGTTACAAGCCTGAGTGTTGTAAAACTGGACTGTTTCCTCTTTTCCTCACAACGATCGTGTCCTTGATTCCTCCTTTAGGCTGCTTTGGCAATTCTTGCACAGTAATAAAAAGGCATGACACAGCATATGTTTTGTGGCTCACCTTGCCAAACAAAATTACAATGTTAGTGTAGCTTCTTTGCCTTTGCATAATGAACTCTACAAAGAAGCTGAAGAGAGGGTAAGCATCTGTGCCAAGATAAAAGTAAAAACAAGAAGTACAAAGGTCTGGTTTAAAGCAGACTCAGTTTAAAGTAATTCTTTTTTAAATGACTTATCTTGAAACTGTTACAGACAGTTAGGGAAAGTCATAGTTTCTAAATGGCTGTTATGTTCTAAGTCTGCAGCTTCATTGTTTAGATTAAGAAAAAATAGATGCAACTTTGAGAACTCACAAACATGTCACAGCAGAGCATCATCTGCACAACACATGCTGGGGCCAGGAGGAAGTGGGCTGCAAAGAAACTGCTTATTTGCCATTTTTCAGGCTGGATGGACATTATTTGCATTTTTAATAGCATTCAGGACAATGTTTGTATCATGGTAATTGCACTGACTGACAACAAGGGGAATTTGGTGTGTGGGCAGGAAGTTGTTGAGAGATAGTGGTGCCCAGTCATGCCACCTTTTTCATCACCTTACGGTCACCCCTCATGGAACAGAAATGGGAGCATGGACCTCAGTGGGAAGTCCAATGGAAGGGAAAGATTTCCTTGTAGAGTACTCTGATGACAGAAAAAAGGGGAAATCCTTCAGCCTATGGATCTGCTAAATTTGCTTCAGGAAAAAGGCAAAAAGCTGCTCCATCAAGTGTACTGCATTTACTGCCACTACATACCTCTGTTAACAGCTGAAATTGGATTCAGGCAGAGTGAGTAGTTAAAATATGAACATTTAAGATCAGAACCTATCTCAATAATGACAAAGACAAAACTCCCAGCAAAAGATCCAGCACGAAGTTTCAGGAAATCCAGCTAAGGGTAATTAAGGAAAAATTAAGGGGAAAAAGAAGAAAAAAAATAAATGTGTGAGGAAAGTTTTGTCATTGGCTCTGACAGGACACCCAAATCTTGCCTTTCATAAATGAGATCCAGTCATTTGACAGGTATTAGATCTGTTCATGCTTTAATCACACTGAAATATCACCTGCTTGTCACAACCCTTTTTGCCTAGATCACCTCTATTTTCATTGTGATGTACTATGGATGACTTTTGGTAGCATTTACTAATGATATAAGAGTTGAGTCAACAACTCTTTTTTTTTGGTAAGAAACAGCATTAAGAAAAATAATGTAGTTATTTTTAGATAAAAAAGACAAGTGAAATCTTCAAATGCAGTGGCAAAATAAGTCAGTGCTTGAAGAACAGCAAGAGGTGGAATCACTGTGGAGGGAAATGTTATCAAATCTGTAAAGCAGTTGGGTCTGACAATATTCTTCTTGCATAAAGCACCCTAAGGTGCCCTTCCAGCTCTCTGTAGGCACAATTTTCATAGGATACATCAAAACCAGCTTCATTCCCAGGCCATCTCACCATGGTCCACATGTCCTTGGAGGCTGAGGGAACACATCCATGGCCCTGGCCCTGGAGCAGCAAACCCAGGAGGTGGACAGACCCCAGCAGGCATCTCTGGAAAGAGTCAGAGATGCTGCACACTGGGACATGCTCAGCTCTTTCCCTGCACAAAGCAAAGACCCAGACACCAACCCCTAGCCTTCAGCCCAGCATGACTCTGCAGGTGACCATATCTCCCTTGGAGGCAGGGATGGCTTTGAGGATGCTCTCTGGTGTCCACATAGAATTCATGGGTCAACTTCAATGCTTCTGGGCAATGGTGACCCATTTTGGATGATTTCTGCTATTTTTGTGGTGGTGGGTGTCTGGCAGTGATGACTCTGAGCCAGCTCAGTGTGCTGCTGCACCCTGAGTGCAGGGCTGACTCCTGAGCTGCAACTGATGGCACAAAGCTTCCAGTAAATCAAGTGGCTCACAAAAGTATGAGTGACTGCTTTCACAATGTGATTAAAATTACCAAGGGTAAACATTTCAAATGTTTAATAATTTACATCACCACCTGTACTTTAAAGTGCCTTTCCCCATTTTACTCCCTTAACCTTATGGGACTCTTCCCATGTTCTTGAAGCCATTCCCTTCCACACTTCAGCTGTCATTGCAGCTGAACACTCACGTAATAAATAAAAGTACTGTATGGCTGGACATTGTGCTGGGGATGAAAAACATAATGCCATTTATTATAACATCATCTGGGCAGGCAGCTGATCTTGGCATGCACTCTGCATCCTTTCAAAATCCAGACAATTTGTAAAGTACTATTGCAAAATTTGGTTTATATTCCAGATCACTTCTTATGATTCTTATTTTTATGAAAGCATTTTCAAATGCAATTTCAGTTAGGTTTTTTCCATGCTGTTTTTTCACTCTAAGCAAAGCAATGTTACTGAAGTCAGGCCTCACCTTCATGGTTTAGTTTGAAAGGTTCTAAATGTAAATTTGGAACTCATATTGCATATTATGAGATGTTTGTTCTTATATTTGTAAACTAGGACTTATTTTCTCTCTAACATTCTTCAGTTTTCTACAAGGTAAGCTCTTTGGTGAACTAATTCTTCAGGATGGACACGAACTGAATTATTGGAAGAAAAATAACAGTAGGGATAGGTGGGGTAAATTGTTCTTCCAGCTACTTCTGCAAACATGTTAATAGCAGGATGAGTCCTGGCACTAATCTGTGGCTTTCAGTCCTCTCCTGGCAAAGCAGGAGATCTGAGGAGTGGGGAGTAGGTGCAGGGGTTTGGGCCACTGGTTGTTCTCAGAGGAGCAGTGGAAAGGCTATTTGTTGCAACATGCTTTTCCCTCAGGTGAGTTACTTTTAATAAATGCTTTATTTTAAGAAACTATGAGTTGGCACCACTACTTTTGATTTTACTTCAGGGGAGATGAGCTATAGGTTCAGGGGGTTCTCTGCTTCCAGTATTGTGATTTCTTTTAATAAGAGTAGGCTGATACAAATACATCAGTTGTCTAAGCCTCTAGGTATGTATTTAGAAAATAAATATGTTACCCATCCATGTCTTTACACGGAAGCCTTTCAAATCTTCCTACCTTCTTTTCAGTGTTTTTAAGCATTGTACAGTCTGATCCAAAGAACAAGAGCATTACCAGGAGTGTTCTCTGACTGATGAGAATTGATTCTGAATTAATTAGATCATAAAAGAAGGATGCACTGTGACAGCATTTTGTAAATTTAGGCTTTTTTTCTTTTTCATGAGAAACTGTTTTTTTGAGACCCATCCAAGTAGGAGAATGTGCAGCATTAACACTGTGATTCTCCCTAAGGTGTGAAGGTCTCTGCACTTTCCCAAGGAGCTTCCTATGTCTCAAAGATCAACCATTGGAGGGCTTGTCACATCAACAATTGCTAGACAAAGAACAGAAATCAGACTGCTTGCAAGGATACCAGCGGTGGATGTATCATCATAGCTCTTCTACAATAGTGGAAGAGTTGTTTTCTTTTTATATGATTATATCAAGAGGAATCCGTTACTAAGTTGGGTTCACATGGTTGTTTGGAGCATTAAAGTCATCAACTCCTTTAGCAGCCACCCCAGCTCCTGGGCAGATATCCATGGGAGCTCTCTTTAGCTCAGGATGCCCCAGAAAGAAACACGATTTATACTGCATTAACTAGCTGCTACTTCACCCCTAATGCCAAGACTTGATGTAATGAAGCAAAACTACAGTGAAGTAATGAAATCAATAATGTTATTAAAATAACTCTCAGCAGTTACCAGACACCCTGCTGGTGAATCTCTGATACCAGCAGGAACATGCCAGGGCCACAAAAAACACCCAAAAGCCAACTTGCCTTCACCCCACTCAGGGAAGCTTTTCCAGAACGGCACAGGGGCAGGCACCCAAGGGCACTCCCAGGATGGATGAGGGTCAGCTTGGGCGGGATGGCAGCAAAGAAGAGAAGATAAGCAGCTCCAGAAAGGTAGTTTTTGGCTTGGAGTTTTGCATAAGAAAGCTTTTCTAGAACAAATGCAGCTAGAGTGAGATATTACCAGGAGCAGTGCACACCATGCACTGGGAAAAGCTGTCTGGAAAAGATTAATCTGGTCTTGAAGGCCAGATGTGTCTTGGTTGGCCATTTAGAGGTTGGAGGGTCTGGCTCATTGATGGATGCAATGAAGACAAATCAGCTCTGCTTGGCCTGAATCTCTGTGTTTAAAAACACATTTTATTGTCAATGCATAACTGAATAAAGAAGATTAACTGTATGCTAAGGCCTAAGACTTCTTACTGTGCAAAGACCATAAAACCATCCTAACACAGACAAACAGAACAGAGAAAGTATTTTAATAACACACTTTTACTGGTCATGTTTTACACAAATAACATAAATATTTCCACTACTATTAGCCACATCTCCTGGAAACAAGTTCACAGGCAAGTAATTTTAAGTGCTAAATATGCAGGGTCCTCTCTGTCTGGCTCTATTCTGGTACTCTGTCAATGCCCTTCCCTGAAATGACTGCAGCTGCCATCTGTCTAGCTTCTTCCTGGCCATATTCTCTGAAAATTTTTATTCTCATTAAAACAGGGGAACTGATTTTGCAGGTGATGGTGACAAGCAACTGGTGTGAGAGTGATCTTGAAGTATTAGAAGTCATGATTTCTAGAAAAGGAGGCAGAGAACAAAACCCCACAAGGACAAAACTGTGGACTTTGAGACAGACTTCAGCTAACTCACAGTGTTAGTACACACAAGCCCAGAGGAAGAAATCCAAGGCAGAAAGAACATTCGGGAAGTTGTATGAGAGCCACGTAACTACTGTGAGCCTCTCTTGTGGGGCAACTTAGCACAAGTACAGAGGGAAGATAGTAAGATATCAGCTGGGTAAGTCATAAGCTCCTCATTAGTCTCAAAAGTGCAGAGGAAGCTCACAGAAAGTGGAACTAGGTCACATTAGTAAGTATGACAGAGCAGTATAAGCGTGGAGGGCCAACATGAAGATGTAAGTGATGCAACAAACAATGGGCGTGAAGTGTATGCACTAATAGCAACAGGTGAGCCAAAGAAAGAGCTGGGTTTCACAAAGAGAAGCAGACATTGAGCTGATGATGTCAAATATCAAACATGTTTGATATTTTTTCCTTCAGTTTTTGCTCAAAAGTGCCTTGTTTAAGATGACCAGCATAAGCAGTCCAAGGGTAAGAATACTGGTTTCAAGAAAAAGAGGTCAGACAGTGTCTAAATAAGTCAGACATATTCCAACTGGCAAGACCTAAAAGTCTTCTGCCATGACAGGTAAAGCAGCTGAAGCCCACTTGGCACCAGCAGCACAGAAGCCAGGGATGGCAGCATGTGTTACTGCACACTGGGAAAGGCAAATCTAGCACCTACAACAAAAAGGGAAGGACAGACAGGAGGAACCAAGAATCAGAGACCAGACAAATTAATTTCAACTCCTGGAAAATTACTGGAAGTGGTTATTGGATAAACTATTTTCTAGCACCCAGAAGACAACAAACAGATGAAGAACAATGAGTACTGATTTGACAAGAACAAATCACATCAAATCAATCTAATTTCCTTCTACAGTAGGTCTTAGATATTGATTTTACTTCAGCTTTTGCCTTTGTATCACCTGACACTTTCATAAACCAAGCAAAGAAGCATGGCTTTGAAGAACCTGCTATTAGAACAGTGTACAGCTGGTTGGAAAACCAGACTAAGAGCAGTTATAAATGTTTCACTGTCAAACAGGCAGTACATATCAAATGAAGTCTGAAGCCATCTGTTTTGTGTCTGGCAGCACACGGTATTTTCATTAATATCTTTTTTAAAAAAAGGAAACAAGAGCAGGGAACGCTTATTAAATTAGCAAAGGACACTGTGAAGAACAAGAACTTTGGAGAACAGGAGAATGCAAAACAATCTTGACAAATGAGGTAGAGGGATGGGAAGCAAAGCACCATCCAGAACGGACAAATGGAGCTCTGGGTTTTTGTAGGCTTCATCATGGACAACAAGAACAACTGGGGAGCAACCAGCACAACAGCAGTTCTGAGAAGAAGATCTAGGAATGTCAGCTCAATATGAATGAGTGTGGTCATGCTGCAGTAAAAAATGAAAGTGCTCTAATGAGGTGAACAAACAGAAGTGCAGCTTGTGACAAACAGGAAACCATCTCCCACTGTTGTCTATGTTGTCAAGGCTTCATTTGAAGTAATCTCTGCAGTTTTGGCCACTGTAGTTCAGGGAGATTGAGCTGATTGCAGAAAGTGCAAAGGAGAGCAATGGAAATGGTCCAGAAATGGTGCTGAGTGGAAAAAGCTGAATAGTCTAAACCCAAAAAAGTCTGTTAGTCTGTACCACAGTGTAGGGGCTAGGAATACATGATAGAGATTATCATGTGATAGTATATAAACCAGTGACAGTATATAAACCAGGAAAGGCATAATCTCATTTTTAAGTCCATCTGGACTACTAGAGTCTTAAATCAGAGCACCAGAGTATTACTATAATACAATTAGAATTTTCTTGCAGCTTACCTGGTGTTGTGCCATGGACAAAAGTCATATCTTTTTGCAAGCTTTTGGGAATCTGCTGCTACAGGTTTCCTTTTGCAGCTTACTGAGTGACACCATGGTTCTGAATACTCAAACTTGCTCTTTGTCCTCTGTTACTTTGACAGTATCCTCCTTTCTGGTATCCTTTAGGGACTGTCCTAGTGTTGCAAATGCTTCCTGCTTCTTGCTCTAAGAAGAAATCTTTGCCTCAAAGGCCTCTTTGGCTGTAATACTCCCAACCTACACAGCTCCCTGTATTCCCTTAGATGTCTAGAAATGCTGCTCTGCTGTCCTCCAGTTCACGTTAGCCCTCTCATTAAAGCCCTTCCCAGGGTTTTATATCATGTGGTTTTGTAGCCCTCTCTGCTTACTAATGTCTTCCCCTCTGGCCTTGGTCTCTTCCCAGGACTCTCAATTTGCCACTCTAGACTCCCACACTTCATCACCCGAAATCAGTGTCATACATTTGCCTGGCTGCCCACAAAGCTGAGCACTCGACACAGGAAAAGGAAACTACCTCTCAGCTCAAGTAAAATGCAAAGCAGCAGCTCTGGTAGTCCTCAGCAATCCCATTGATTCCTTGGAATTCCTTTCTTCCTTCACCAGATTAGTTAATTTCTGTCTTCTCATGACCCAGTCTCCTACTGGTACAGCAGAATAGGCTGCTAAAAAGGTGCCTCCTGACCTTAAACAGCCAAAGATAATCTAAGGAGGGGGGTCGTGGCACCACACACTACATTTTTAAATAAATGCTGTAGGCTGGATCCCTTGAATTTATGTCTTATGGATATGATGATGCACTGTGTAGAACAGTCTGACTTGGGTATGTTCACTTGTTTTACCCTTCGCTGGGTTCTTGTTAACTGTGTACCGATTTGACACCAAGTTCCTTGCCGCAGTATGCATTGTCATATATGTCAAATATATAAAACATTGCCTAGCTGTACTTTTGTTCTATGAGATCTCGCACGCCCCCACACAAGGCGATGTGCCCTGCAGAAAATGCTGCAGCATCCCCAGCCAGGAAGCTCCAGCAGGAGAAATGTATGACAGCGCAAACATTTACCCCATTGCAGGTGTGATAGGAAGTGACACTGCAAACAGACGTGTTTGAGCAACCTGGTCTCAAAGGTTTGGAAGGTGTTCCTGCTCCTGGCAGAGGGAGCTGGAACTGGATGATCTTAAAGATCACTTCCAGCCCAAAGCAGCCTATGATTCTATGATACTCAGCCTTGGGCACATCAGCTTGTCTTTTAACCAAAAGCAGTCCTGAAGCTCTCTGCTGCCCAAAGCCTGAAGGCATCTGCACACAGCTAATGTCCGAAATGAAACCTGCATAACCTGCCTGAAATCCCCCAAGAAAACCACCCCAGAAGCTCTGACCCTGTCTGCATGTGCATGTCAATCCTAATTGCATCCAGTGAATATAAAAGCCTTCCGTGTCAGTGCAGGCATTGCAGTGCCGTGGTGGAAAAACATTAGAAAGAATTAACAGAAAGTCTGAAAGAAATAAAAGTGTAACTAAAGAAAGCTATACTAAGGAGCACAACATTTGACTTTTAAGTGTTGTGGCCTGAACCATAATCCAAAACAGTCCTGAGTTTCAGGTTTCAAAAATTTGAAATGACAATAATGAAAATTTGTCATTAAAATAATAATTTTGCTGAAGTATTCTTTACCAAGGGGAATCCTTATAGACTTACGTTGATTAAGGCAAAATCTGTAGATGCTGGCCTCGTGCTGCAGGAACTTCTTTTCCCTCTCACACCATGCTACCTCTCTCTTCCAAGTTAGCTTCCCACCAGTTTCGTTCCTCTACCACCTCATCTCTCACAAACATTACTTTTCTAAAAAACAGTGTACAAATATGGTCTCTGAGAGATGGGAGCAGAAACAACTCCACAGCTCAGGGCTGTTTCCTCATGCAGGTACCCCCTTGCATCCCTCTTCAGAGCTGTAGGTTCTCAGCATGAGGCCAGCTCCTCACCTTTGCTCTTCACTTCCAGCACCCTGTTTACAAAACTCAATAAAACCCCCCCAAGGCTAAGGACGGAAACTTTGACTTTTGGGGAGAGAGTTATTCATCCTCCACAGCTGGTAAATGTGTCTGCTGACCTACATCGTGCCAGCAGCATCAAAGATGGGCAGCAGGTCTGAAAGGCTCAGCACAGACACCTGGCCTTTCCTACAGGAAAAGCACAGGCTGTAAATGTGCCTCCAGGAAGGTGTCAGTGGCAGGAACAGTGGCTAGCACCTATACATGCCCCAAGGCAGCCTCTGCTGTCATTCCAGCATTAGAGAAATTATGTAACAGCTGTACATTTTTGGAATCCAGCAGCATCCACCCATCAGGCTGCATTGGATGCCCACATGCAAGGCTGAAGGCTGGGGGTCCTCTTCTGCTTCTGCTACCAGCACAAAAAAATTGAGATGGAAGCTAACAGGAGATAAAACAGAGACAAAGGTCTGCTGAAAAGTATCAGTTATAGTAACTCCTAGGACTAACCTTAGGTGTCAGATGAGTTGATGCCTCTCTTCAACATATGAACCATTATGTGGGTATAACAGCAATACACTCCATAATCCCTTTCGTATTTGGCTTATTGGCTTATTGTGCAGAGCCATTAGAATCAGGATTGTCTCTTATGAAGCTGTTAATGGGATGCAAATTGCATGAAAGATTTCTCTGCATCAAGAGAAAACAACCTAGTAATACATTCTTGCATAAAAATCTGCTACAAAAGACATACTTTGAAAGAAGCAAAAATCCTGCATGACTAAGTAAGAAATATGCTCATCATAGGAAAATGAATATCAGGATTGGAACTAGACATGACCTGTCTTAGACCTGCTTGGTACCAAAGAACAATTGTGCCTTTAACTACTGAGGCATCCTGAAGACGTGATTCACACCATATAATGGCTACAGCCAGGTAAAGAAAGTGCAATTAATATTTTATGCACTGAAAAATGTAGTTTCAGTCTGGCCAAGCCTAAATCTGTGCTGAATTTAGCAAAGAGCCATGGCCAAAATATGCTATATATATGCTTTAAATATGTGATATATATGCTATTTGAATTAAATTAGAAGTCTAAGCATCTTGCTTTGGGTAATGCATTTCTACTTTTCATGCTAAAGTGATGCTTTAAGACTGAAATTTGACTTGTAGTTAGGTAGAAACACCTAAAACGAAATAGCATGAAGTGCCAAGCAGTAAGTCAATAGAAATGATGTGCTTTATCTGCCACATCACTTTAGGACTTTTTTTCTTTTTGGTGTGGACATGATTTCAGTCCATTGTTTCCAGCAAGCACACAGCTGGAATGAACCTGTTATTGGTGTTCAGCCTGTTCCACCCAGGCTGGCTGCCTTGCCCAGTGGCATTAGTGGCAGAGTCCCCAGCACCTCTGCACACTCTCCATCTCTCACATATTACCATGGAGCTGCCTGTTCTCTCTCCAGTCATGTGCAGCCAAAAATGTCTGGCACCAGAGCACTGAGAAATACCAGGCCAGGCAGAGCCGCAGATGTGAAGCCCCTCAAACTTGTCACAGTGGCAGTGGGCAGCCCTAGGGATACCTGCTACAAAGAGCCAGGAAGACAGAGAAGAAAAGCAGCATTGTTGAAATTCCTTAACCTTTTTCTGCTCAAAACACCTAGGCACAACAGGAGCCCAGAGTTTCCCTCCAGGGAGACTACTCTGTCTCAAGCATGAAAGACCTGGCTTCTCCTGAAATAACATCCAGCTCTTGCTTTGTCTCCTGCTGGGCTCAGCTGATATACATGGAGGAGCCTAAATAAAGAAATGCTGAACTCCTTGCCCAAGCTTTTCCTCACTGCTATCTGCATTCTTTTGCATTCATTAAAAAACAAACAAACCTGTTTCCTGATAGCAGGGGGAAAATCTCAGGGCTGGGTTATTTGGCTGTTTTTTGGGGTTTTTTTTGTTTTTTTTTTTTTTTTCACTTGCAAAAGGTACTTGAATATTGTGGAAAGAAGCAGCTCTGCAGGAAATAGACAGTGGTTGGTAATAGACAAATGTGATGCGAAAACAGAGCAAACAAGAAATCCACTATCTCCATCTCTCAGGAATAGGCAAATGGAAAAAAAGATGGGAAAAAGAAAAAAGAATTGACACTGCTCTACCAGCCAGTTCTTAGATAGGAACCAGCACACTCCCAGTCTGGCCCAGCGAGCTGCCTTGGACAGGGTGAGTGGATGTCAGCCAGAAAGGTTGCAAAAAAACAGTCCCCTTGTTTTGCAGTGACAGTTAGATCTCTGAGAGAGAGCTGAAAGAAACAACGAGTGTAGAAACCCACAGCCAACAGCAACAGCCGCCTCCAGAGGATGACAGGGGGACAAAGATAGCACTGGAGGCTGCGGCACTCCTTGGCACAGGGCTGGCCAGCGGCGGGAAGTGCCTCACATCCTCTTCTCTGCATTGTTCTCCCAACTCCTCCGGTGGCTGGGAAAGTTTCTTCCAGCAATTTACCCCATCCTCACCCTGCAGCTGGCCAGCCTGCCGCTATTGATTCACTTCCCCAGGCATTTCTCTTACTGTCATGCTCTTGTGGCATCAAAGCAGCCACTGGGTTCAGACAGGGGGGTGGTGCAGACTTCTCACTGTCAGAGGAAACTTTTCCTGCATACCAACATTTTTTAACCACAGGGAATGGCAGTGGTGAGAGCAAGGGCAAATGAACACTCAACCCAGATACAGGTGGATTTAGGAAGCGCTACTGCTGCTTTATGTGAGAGGCGACACCTTTCAGACCCAGCACCACTCTATTATGTGTAAGATTGTTTTCCTTCCCCTTAGCACAAAATAAAAATTGTCAAATAAAGAGTCCTGGGTTTAGATACGTAATCGGATCAAATTGTTGTTAATGGCCTTGTTTGGTCTATTGTGCCTTAGTTTTCCACCCCAGCTTGCACCAGAGCAGGTAGTGTGCTTAACGCTGGCATCAAGGTGACCTGACTTAGAGCCATCCCGGTTTTATTCTTCTCTTGGAAGAGGGCTGACATCCTGCAGGACAAATGTGGGTCTCACTGCCAGAGAGCTACGGATGATTGCTAATGTGTCATGTCAAGATAAGTACAGGCTATGGTGTGGTGGACTGGAGGCTTTGAGAGAATGGCATACAAGCACAGAGCTTTCACACTAAGGTTACAGCTAAACATCACCTGGGGCTGGCTGCTTAAGTAAGGCAAGTCTTGTTTAACTGCAGGAAATAACATCTTGTAATAGAAATCTAATTACGATGAACAGGACCCAATGTAAAGGTTATAGTTTATGGATTAACAGTGAGAACTGATGCTGTGAACTGGGAACTCATCTGAAACTGGCTGAAGGGGAAAAGGACATGCTGGTAGTTAATTATTTTGGGTACCAATAGGATGCAGTTATGGAAAGACAAGCATGATCCCAGGATGCGCTGGACATGTGTTCAGCAGAGGAGGTGAAAAGCAGAGACACTGACATGCACAGATAGGTGCTGAGATGCTGAGTGCCATGGGGAGTTGCCCAAGGGAACCCCTCTCCGTCACCGTGCACAGGAGAAAGCTACAAAAACACAATAACATTTCTCTGTATGACACAAGAAAAACTGATTTGCTCATGACTATAAAGCAAAAGGTCTCTCTCTGGCAGAGCTGTTCTGGACCAGCCCAACAGTCAGAGTACTGAGTAGAAGAGCCACAGTGAGCTTTGTGACAGCTGGGTTGGATCAGGACAAAAGCAGAGAGAGGCAGTGTCTGCCAGGGAAGAAACCAGAATTCAGAGGGCATTCATCCTCATCCCATGAACCTAGGGAAAAAATAGAAGCTGAAAATGGAAAATTTGTGTGGCTATTTGAACTGGAAGGGAAAAAAAAAAGTCCTACTAATGTGTCACTGCAGCCCTTCTAGTGCTGGATGTAGCCAGCCTTTGATCCCAGGCCTTTCATGCACTTGATAAAAGGCACAATGGCTGCACGTCCTCTCTTGTGTTATTGCTAACTTGGCTTAAAGGTGCATGGCAGTGTTAAGGGTACCTCTTGATGGCAACAAGGGGGAAGGAAGAAAAAAAGAAAATTAAAGATTTCTGGCAAAGACCACCAAGTGCCATGAAGGGCAGGCGGGGGGCACACACTGATGCTAGGTGCAGGAATACTGTGGAGGTGACCTTGTGTGGCATGTTTAAAAATAGCAGATGCCACCGTACTTCCCACTCCGCAGGCTTCATGCTCTCTCCTTTGTCACATCCCCTACGGCACTACATAGGAAATTTACATAAAACTACATAAGAAATTTAAAAACACAACTAATTACTTCAGGGAGATGTTTAAGTACCTGAGTCTTCAGCAGATACAGGACACTTACAACGCTGCAGGCATTGTAATGCAAGAGCAGAAGGTCTCCTGGTGGGTGCCTGTGCCAGAGGAACCAGCAGCCCCAGCACGGGTGGCACAGGGAGGTCACCGTCAGCAATCCCCACAATCAACCTCTTGTGCGGGACGTGTGAGAAAGCTCTCCCTTTCCTGTCGCACGCTGCGGAGTGCTCTGGCAGCTGCGGGCCCCCTCCAACACCCTGGCAGGCCTGAATAGACAGAGCCGCCCCAGAAACACCCAGATGTGTGCTGGGTTTCTCGGGATTTACTGGCACACCATGTGTGAGATCAGCATCGGGCCAGGGCGGTGCTGTTCAGTTAATTTGGTTTTGTGATCTAATTTCCTTACTTTAACTCTTTTTGTTGCCCCAGCATCTTGAAAGGAAAGAAAGAAGAGATTCAAGATCATCTTCAACTCCTTTACAGGGTCTCTGATATTCGCTCCCTGACCTTCATTCCTTTCTGTAAAAGCTCCCCATTCCCATGATTTAATGCACATGCCAAAACAAGCTGCCAATTACACTGGTCTTAATGCAAGGTGGCTCCAAAGACACTGTCTGCCAGCAGAATCTGGCCCTCTGTAGCAAAGAGGTTGCTGTGCAAACTCAGAGATGAGCAGTATTGCCTGACTTATGACATCTCAGCCATTTCATCTATCTTGCTCCCTCACTCAGAGCAGGAGCACACCTCTGCAAGTCACACGTCTCTGCAGCAAGGTCCACACACATGCCAGTTGTTTGGATTCACTTCCTGTGGCTTTTAAGAAGGATCACAGACTGGAAAAATCACTGGGCTGTGAACAGTGTGTACCCCTCTGCTAATGAGAGCTTATGAAGGAACCATTTATTTCCCTTCACTGAGAGGCCCTGGCAAAGCTGTGGAAGGTGACTTCAGGCAAGCTATGGAGCATGGCTTTTTGACCCCGGATACACTGCATCCATCTGGTTCACTGCTCCTCTGATTCAGACCCAGCTTCAAGCATTGAGGGATTTTCCCAAGAATGTGGAATTTTTATGGTTCTGTCACATTTTGCGACAAGCCTCCGGCTTGTCTAAGATCCCCCTGTCAAGTTCCATTTTTCAGGCTCTTTGTGCAAAAATGATACTTAATGGAGGAGCCTCTCCAGTGTGTGCACAAGCAAGGAGTAAAGAATACACAACATACAATCCATAAATAGAGATGCTTTAGGGGCTTTTTAAACATTCATGCTTTTTGCATAATTGATGACTTTCCATAACAGATATGGATGATAAACAGCTTTAAATAAAATGAAAATTTATCGTTGTTGTATCATTTATCAGCATTATGCTAAACTGTAAAGCATGGGAAGAGTATCGCCATGTTCTCAAATGAAACTGATAGAAGTGAGAATAATTCAAGAGCTGCGTCTTTGCATTCATCAGGGTTTTTGATGAGATTGCCAACAGCCAAGAAGCTGTGCTAGAACCTAGGAGCCAGAGAAAGAATTGTGTGTCATTGCATCACCACCATAAGTCACCAAGCAATTCCTCTGCAGCTCCAAAGGACCAAAAATAAGCCTGTTCTCCAGGGCAGGACATACCATTCAGTGCTCATCTTCTCTAAAGTGGACAGCTATGGCTAACCAAAACTCCCAGGCTCCCATTATGCTCTATAGAGGAGGTGGGCACTTCCAGCAAGAGATTTGCCCCACTGAATATATATATATATATATATATATATATATGTGTGTGTGTGTGTGTGTGTGTGTGTGTGTCAGAGAGATGCCTGTTGCTCCTTATGCTGTGAGAGAAGAGAAAGGATGATTAGCTTGGATCATTGTGTGACTTTCACACTTCTATAGTCAGCTGAGATGAATCCCGCCTCTGAGAAAGACAGATATTTGCCAAGGGATTTTGAGTCACTCCTAATTCTTTCAAAGCGGGGAGGTCCTGTGTCAGGAAAGTAAACAAAATTTCTTAGTTGTGATGGCAATGGGTGTCCCGAGGCACTTCAACATCTCAGCACAAGCTGCTGAGGAACCTCTTGTGCCCTCAAGCTTCACGTTCCCCATGATTTTTCAAAAATAATTGACAGAGGCTCAGCAGGTCAGCTAACTCTCACAGGGTCCACCCTACTGCAGCCTGCTTGTGCAGATAGGTTTGATTTTTCCAAGTATTCCCATATCATCTCTTTGTTGATATCTTTGTTGACAAGGTCAACAAAGACAGACCAAACAACCAAACATAACAAACCCGCCTTCAAAAAAAGTTAGGAACCATTAAAAAAAAAAAAGTTTTTTTGTTTTTTTTTACTACTTGCCTGCAGCTGTTTTAAACCAATGGAGCAAGGATTTCACATCACTTGAAATACAAGTTGTGCTTGAGGGGTAGTAAGTGCCTTCCCTCACCAAAGGCTGGGCAGACTGTGAACCCCAGCCCTGAGCCAAGGGAAGGAGGTTCAGGCTCCAGGACACAACTACAGCTGTCACCATTGCACCCTGCCACATCACCCCCTTTGACTTGGAGGGAGCTACTTCAGCTTGTCAGGCCCCTCTCACCACTCAGAGGCTGGCTTCTCTACCACAGCCAATACAGCTTTTACTGCCCAGCCCCAGTGTGAGACTGCAACAAGAATATTTATACCTGAAAGAAGATGGGTTTACCATCAATCCGCATGGTTTTAGCAAAGAGCAAAGCATCCCAAACAACCTTGTTCTCTTTTATTTTATTTTATTTTTTTAACTGAATTAGCAAAGCCTGTCCCTGACCTCACAGGACTGTTCTCTGGCTCCTCCCAGCCAGGCAGCCCATGAAGCATCCTGCTGACTCCGCTTTGGCGGGAGTTCATGCCAGCAGGTCCTCCAGCAGGACCGGCCGAGAGAACAAAACATCCAGCCCAGCAGGCCTGGCTCCCAGCACCAGCCCTGAACTCTTGTGCAATCTTCCTTGAAAGGAATTCAACTTGGCCAAGAGCAGAGCATTTGCGCATGGCCTGAGAGCTGGATTGAGTACCATAAACAAAAGGAAACAAAAAGAGAGGAAGAGCACTGGGTCCCAGGGCGAGGAGGAATGCAGGCATCTGACCCAGGCCAAGCTGTGCTGAGCGCTGTGAGGAATGCCTGAGGCAGAGGGGGTGCAGTGTGTGAGGGGACCAAAGAAGCCAGAGGGGAGCCAGGGAGTGGGACTCGCTCCTGCTGCGGTTGGGAGCACAGGGCGGAGGCGCTCATGGCCCCTTTGGCTCCGCATCAAGGAGCTGCAAGTACAGGGACACAAAAATAAGGGAAATGGGGTGAGAGGACACAAAGGGACTTGGAATGTGACCACAAAAATGTATTTCTCTGGGGTCAATTCAAGGTGGTGGGTGAGGAACAGGGATACCCCTGCACCTCCAAACAGGACAATCACATCAGAATCAGCTGCAGATTGTAACTTCCATGAAAGACAAGGGTTGCTCACACCAGTTTTGTGAATGTGATGGAGGAAAAGAGGCTGCTTTGCATGAGGTACCCTCAGGGATATAACCTGGGCCAATCCAACTATTTTGACTACAGAGGAAGTTTTTGCTACATCCAGCTCAGGCACCCAGCTGGGTATAAGGCCTCCTGTAACTGCACTGGTGATGCTCCTCGGGGGGACAGGATTGAGAACGCCCTGCTCAAACTGACCTGGATGTTTGCCCTTTTGGAGTTGCACTGAGAAGTTCTTTCACCCAAACCTCTCTCCTGCTCCTATGCAGGGAGCATGGCCAGGGGAAAGGCTCTGTGCAGCCAGGGTGTTTCTATGCCTCAGCAGTCCTACTTGGCCAGAACAACCCCTTCAGGCCATTAGTAGTTGGTGTTAAATAGAGCATCCCTCCAGCTGTGTTCTCCTCTGCCAGCCACTGAGCTCACACTCCCTGGCCCAGAGCTGGAGAAGCACATAGCTGTCGGGCAGCCACTGCCGTCGCAGCCCACAGAGCCTCAGCCCAGCACCAGGGAGGCTTTCTTCACCCAGAGACACTTTGCCCACCTATGGCAGAACCAGGCCAGTGTGGGGCAGATGGCAGCAAGAAGAGGAAAGCAGTAAATTATTAAAGGATTAAGACTGAGCTATGGAGATAGTGAAGTGAGTCCAAGACATCTAGTCTGCCTAGAGGAATCAGGAGCCCACAAGCAGCTGGCACATTGGGAAGCAAGCCTAAGCCTAGAGACAAACTGCTGAAGCCAAATGCAGGGCAAGATGCACTTCCTAACAGCAAAGTGCATTAGGCAGTGACGAAGTTTCCCAAAGGAAGCCCCATCACTTGAATCACTGGAAACAAGGCTGGACAAAATACTGGATCATATCCAAGAGGGGATAACTCTTCATCAGCAAGAAGAGAGTAGTGAATAAGATGAATACTTGAGTGTTTTCCATCTCCATGAATCTATGTATCTAATGCACTCAGTGCTTTTTCAATGTCTGAAAAAAAATGTAAGTGCCTTTTCTGTGCCATCAGCACATCTCAGAATGGAGCCAGGATGGGGAGAGTGAGAGAGAGGCCTGGGTGGGAGCACACAGCCATCTTCTTTGGTGCCCAGGAGCAGAGGAGCTGAGCGGCTCTCAGGGTTTTTTGCAAGCAGGCAGGGAATGCAAGCAGCCCTCCAGCATTGCAGCAAGCCCCTTCCCCACAGCCCCAACGCTGCTCTGCAAAGCACTACAGGAGCTTTGTCTTGCACTGCAAAGCATGGCTGACTCTTGCCTTGCTCCCTCAGAGGAAGGAGCAGAGGAGCCCACCAGATACAGCCCAACCTCCTTATCTGGAGTGGGCAGGTGAGGGTCACCACTGCATGGGGGTTAAGGTGTCAGGATTGGGGTACATCATTTTTGTTTCTTGGTGCCTTCTGCTTCCCATGAAATCTCTGCCTTTGGAAATCTGTGCTTCCTTGGGGAAGCCCCCTCTCCTGCCTTGGTCCCTCTGCAGCCAGGCTTACACCTCCTGTGGAAGGTGCTTACACCGTCCTGGGAAAGTCACTCATAGCATCATGGCCTCTCTCCTGACAGATGATTATTTGGTTGCTGTTAATTGCTAATTAATTCCAGAGTTATGTTATTAACAGGTGGACCAGGGTGGCATGGGAGCAGCGCCTTGTAAAATCACGTACTTCATCATGGAGAAGGGCACTACAGAATTTTTTAGGCCATTGACTAGTTAACCATTGACAACTGGTAAAATCCCAGGTCCCTGCACAACAAGGCGAGTCCTCTTGGCGCTGTTAGAAAATCCTATTTCTAGTGGGTTATGAAACAGAGGTTTTGATGTGCTGCCAGGTTTGATGTGGAGCTCTGGGAGCTGAACACTTGCTGCACTGTCAGCTGCCGGCCGAGAGCCGCTTACATAAAGCTTTCCTAGCAGCCCTGCTTTGCCGTCTGCATTTGTCTGTCCATCTGTCTGTCCACCTCTGCAGTGGAAAAACTGAATGACCCAATAAGGAACTGAACCAACCAGCTCTTCCTATGCTGACTAACATCCAGTGGTCTGTGGCAAGCCTTGAGCTGGGCAGCTTTTCCATCACTGAGCAACACTTCATGCAAAGCCCACCATCCCCTTTGGGCCCCTTCCCTGCGTCTGCATCAACAGGAGGAAACAAGCATCACATCCTGTGGCCTGCGCCAAGGAAAACAGGAGCGCTGCCGGGAGGGAAGGAGGTGCGGGAGTGGGGAGGCAGCCCTGCTGCCCCAGCTGGCCTCAGCTTCCCCACCAAGGGCTGCCCACCTCCTGCTGGGGGGAGATGCTGGCACCCCTTAGGGCTCCCTTGGACATGTCTCTGTTATTTGGTTGGCAAAGAGACTAGGTGGAAAGAAGAAAATGCCCAGGACAGAAGATGTCCAGAAGGCAGAAAATCCAACAGTTTCTCCTGTACGTCTTTGTCCCTATTCCTCATGGCTAGCAGCAACTAAAAAGTGTCCTGAGGAAAGTCCTTCCTTTACATACAGGGCTTGCCTCCTGCATTACCCCACAGCAGCCACATGGGCCCCCTTGCACCCCTGCACCTCAGGCTGGGTGGTCGCAGCCCTGCAATTTTGGGGGCCAACAGGGGCTGCATCCCACTCCAGGGCCCTTTAAATCAGCGCCCAAGCCAAGAAGATTTCTCTGTGGAATTTCATAAGGAAGCACATGACGAGGGCAGTTGGAAACCACAGCTCTTCGAGCACTGATTACAGCCTACTGAGGAAAAGGAGATTTTTATCTTGCAGGAATTCAATTATGAGACCAGGAAAAAAAAAAAAAGAGGAAAAAATGCAGTGCATCTGGCTTGGTTAGCCTGAGATTTCTGCACTTTGGGGGCTTTAATTTAACAAGAAAGGTGTGCGAGCATTACCTAAATCATTGTACTTGCTGGTGTGTGCGCGGTGGTGTTTTTTTTTTTTAAGAGGGAAAAAAAAAATCCACCCCCAAAGTCACCCTGCTGGCAGCTGAATGCAGCAGGGATGATGTCATTGGAACAGTTGGAGGAGAAAAGAGAAAAACAAGTCTGTGTGTGCTAATCCTGTTTGCTGCCCTAAAGGGAATGGAAAGCCGCCAAGGCGAGGAGTTCTGGGAAACCATATAAGGGTGCCAAACAAGCGCCGCCGCCAACACGGGGAACTGACATCTTTGTTCTCCCCAGCTCGGCAGCCGGCCAAAGGCCTCATTTCGGCGCTGCAGCATGATTACACTGGACATCTGCCAGCTGAGTGCTGAGCCCCTTTTCTTCTCAGTAAGCTTTTTGCCAAACATGTAACAGTTGCCATGGCAGTCGCAAGTAAAGTAGGAAAAAAAAAAAAAAAAAGAAATATCGCGCACGTATAGATAGAGAGGGAGATAAAAAACCCAACAAGAAAGCGGAGGCACGCCTTGCTCCAGATGTGCCACATGTGTGGGTATAAAAGCAAGCAAATTTATTAATCAAAGATTTCGGGGACGGAGGGAGGGAGGGCGGCACAGGCTGAAAGGTGACGTGAGGATAAAACAATAAGTTCACACAGGCACACGCACACCGCAGCGGCCGGGCGGGCGGCGGTGGGCTGACCCAGTGGTCTCCTCCCCTGCCTGCATCCGAAACTGCAGGCAAGCAGGGTTTAAAATAGAACAACATGGTGGCACTTTCACTATTGCTTGCCTGCCTGCCTTTTTTTCCTCCCTCCTTCTCATGTGTTTAAAAAAAAAAAAGAAAAAAAAAAAAGTAGCTGTTCTAAGGATGAGAAGGGGGTTATTTATAAGCTCTGCATAGCAGAGGGAAGCAGACAACCCAGATCTGGTGGCGTCTTAAGGCGGAAAATCCCATTTCATCCTCCGGTTCAGGCCAAATGGTATTATTTCAAGTTGTGCTCTAAACAGTTAACAACCAACCACCCAGCAGTCCCACATTTATAGCTAGCATTTCATATAACTATGCAAGTGCTGCCAGACCCTGATGGGCAGATCTACGCACATAATAGAAGAGGTGTGGTCCCCGCTCGCTTTCTTTTTCCACCCTGAGAGGCATAGGCTAGTTTCATTTTACAAAGAGGCTATATACAAAAAGTTCACTGCCCAGTGAGCTAGAGTTCATCTGACTATTTATAATCATCTCTTCTCCCCACACCCACCCTTCAGGCACTGGGACAGTCGCTGGGCAATGGTGGCCGTGCTTGCAGCCACCCCAGCAGCCGGTATAGTCGCAGTGTGTCTGCAGGTGAGGCTGCAGTGAAAGGCCAGATAACACTGCCCAGGATGGGATGCAATGCCCAACCCATTTGGTGAGCCATGCTCTTAAAACCCCTGGACAGGCTACCCACCTGCTCTGAGGACATTCACAGAGTGTAGGACATTGCTGCACTAAGAGGGCATCCCCAAAACATAGGAACTGCTGGAGCAAACTTGGTCAAGAGAAGTACCAAGCAGCTGCGGCCAATGAAGCACCAACCCGCCTTGAGCAAGGAAGGGCTGTGAAGGAAAACAACCCCCAAAACAGAACTGTGAGCAAGTTAGGTCTGGCCCCCAAGAGTCTGCAGTTGTTCCTCTAATGGCACCACTGCAGCATTGTGGGCATGGGGAAGAGGTTGGCTGAAATGCAGAAAAAGGCAGCTAGAGTCACAGGCAGTAATGGACACTGGACTCTCACCCTGCCTTACTGCTGCCTTCCTGCATGGCAATACAGCAGTTAGCTACAGCTTGCTCCAGCTTCCCAGTTGTAAAAAGAAGGGATGGTCTTCCTCCCTATCTCAGAGATGGACTAAGCATCTTGAATCATTAATGTCTGTAAAGTGCATTCATTTCCTCAGATGGAAGCTCCTACTGATGTGTGAAGTATTATTAGGATTGTTATTGCTAATAAATAAGGAAGGCAGGGCAATTTTATTTTTTTGGTAGGTTTACACAGGGCACAAGAATGCAGAAACTGGGGAAGATGTTCATTTGTACCAAAGGTGACACCCTTGCCAGTGCTAAGCTTAAAGGCAGAATCTGTAAAACAGAGATAAACCCCCTGGGATCCTGGTGGGTTGCTAACCCACTGAAGACCTCCCCAGGAGTGCTGACCCCCATGGCAGCTCCTGTGGGGCCAGTGGCAGGAGCTCTTGGCCACCGGCAAGTGGAGGCCTGCTCTGCAGCCCTGTCCTGAACTCCACCAAGTATTGTGGGTGGCCCAGAGGGGGAAATCTGTGCAGGAGGTGATTTATGCCTCTCCTTAGATGCCCGACTTTTTTCTGGGGTGTGTCTTATCTAAAGAAAGGGTGGGCATTGAGAGATCATACCCAGCAGTCTGAGCATATGCACCCCCAGTTTCACAGAACTGAGCCATAGCAACTGCTGAGCCAAGAAAAACTGTTTTCCTGCACAGGCAAGGGAGACAGAGAGGGAGGCACCTCTGCAGAGCAGTTCACTCCTGTGGGCTAAAACCAGTGCCTACTGTTTCTCAGTGACCACCAAAGCTCCTCAGGCACCTGCATCCTTCGCTTAAAACATGATGAGCCACTAGGGCTTTCCCCAAGGTGGCAGAGCAAGCACCAGAGGAAACAATCACTTGCTTCCTTGGTGCTTGGGTGGGCTATGTGGGGCTCCACACTGCATCTCAGCCCCTGTCTAAGGGATGACCCTTACACCCTGTGAGTGTTGCTAATTGGAGGTTTGTAACCTACAGAAAAATTTGCCAGCACATTTTAATATATTAGAGCATGGCTGTAAAAAAAGAAATTTCAGGGTGGTGGATTAATGTTACTTGGTTCTGGCCAAGTTAATAAAATATGGCCTGAGTTACTGCCAGGCTGCTTAATTCACTTTTATTCAAAGTGGCTGGGTAATTTCCCTGAGGTTGGCTTAGCAGGAAGCAGAGTCAGCTCTGGCTTTGTCTGCTCCTGCATGTCACCTTCCTGGCTGGCAACAGTGGTTGTGTCTCCACAGAGCTGAGAGAATGGGGAGCAGGGAGACTTCCCTCCAGCAAGACATTGTGTACTGGGTGCTGCATGGTGACATCCATCTGGTCCTGGACCTGGAGGGAACGTGGACTGGGAGCACGTGCTGCACAGTCTGCCAGCTGCATGCAATGTTATGAATGGCACCGACAGTGGTTTCCTCATGGCTGCCCTTCCTGCAGGTTGGTCCAGGATGGCCAGTGCAGCCATCAGTCCCACCAGCGCTTAAAAGAGTCAAACTGCCACCCCAAAAGCCAAGCCTCAGCTGTGCAGCTGGTCAGAGGTACCCTGGCATTGAGCCTCTCCAGCCTCCTGCAGCTCCCTAAGAGGAGGGGCTGAGCATCTTTCCTCAAGGGCTGAGCAACACCAGCAACTTCCATGCTTTAAAGAGAACCTTTCATATCTCCTCACCTTGCACTTCAGCTCCAGTGGAAGTGATGTTTCCAAAGGCAGTGCTCTGCCTGTGCAAGCTTTCTTTCTCACTGGCATCCTCCAGCTGATTAGTTGCCCCTTTGTTTCTATACCAAATTTTCTTCCTTTGCCCACGTGCATGGCAGAACTAATCAATGGCACACATTGTGGTATCTGGCACTAAAATTCAGTGTAAAGGTGCATTCCTGAGTGTGCTCTGAATCATCATGAGGTTCTCGAGCTTTAAATGGGAAGCAGAATGTGTTGCTTTCTCAATGGACAAATGAAATTTTACACAGTCCACTTGCTTCTGAAACAAGCTCTGAATCATGCAGAGGGCGAGGTGCCAGGAGTGGCTCTGCTCTCATTCTGGCTCCACTACTTACTTACTGTGTGGCCTCCAAAATACCTCTAAGGGGGTAAATCCCAGTCCCTCCTCCTGCCCACCAACATCCCCAAGGCAGGGGACACTTGCAGGGGGCCACAGGGGAACAGAGGAAAGAAATACTTTGCATAAGCTGTGATACCAGCTCCCGAGAAGAACATGGCTTTCCTGCTTTCTCTGCCTTTTCCCCCCTTCTGGGCTCTTGGCAGAGGAGGATGCTCCCAGTACCAGAGGGTGCCACAGGGTGCTGAGCAGTGGGGGTGGGAGCCACAAAATGAACCCTGTGAGGCTGCACAAATCTTTTGAGCTCAGAGAGGTAGATCCTCCTGCTGCACTGATAAAAGCCTGGATTCCTAGGTAAATAGAGTGCATTAATATTTATTTTAAAAAGCTTAGAATCATGATTTAATATTGTAGAAAAGGCTATTCTTACATGGCGTTTGCAGAGCTTCTCCTAATACAATATTTTCTAACTTCAGACATGGTAACCCAGTAAGCTCCATTACCATGCTAATACTATATAAAAATGATCCTTTATTATAAATCATACTGCACACCAAAAAGGATATAAATAGAGCCCCAGTGCGGCATTGGCATGCCTCATATTTCTCCTGGTTCACATTAAATGAGCCACTAAATTACAGTGTCCTTCTTTATAATATCATCCTCTAAAGCTGAGCATTTTGTGTGTTACACAGGGCTGCTGTAACAAGAGAAATTAGCATGGCTGGTTTAATTCAGGAAGTCTGCCATGCATGTTAGAGGCAGAGTGTTAAAATGAGCTAGAATGAGAAATTTCATTGTCCTTTCAAAAAACTCACCACTCGGAACGTGTGCTTTGTGTGGGGCTTTGCTAAGGCCTGACCCACAGGCTCTCTGCAGGGGTTTAGCTGCTCCCTCAGCTCCAGCAGCAGAGAGGTGAGGGAAAAGGAAAGGACACCTCACCCCATTGTCCTGCTGCTGCTCTGAGATTTCTGGTCCTTGGATGCCCTCCGGGAAACCTGGGGAAATCTGGTTGTCAGAGAGAGGCACTAGCAGAGCAGAGTGGAAGATGCGTCAGGGGCTGGAGGAGCCATCTTCAGACCGGGGTCCTGGTTTTGGTGTGCTGCTGGCTTGTCTGCTAACAGCACTGGAGTTACTCCTGATTTACATAAATCCAGGTGCAGGCATATCCAGGCCCTTGCTAAGTGATGCTGGCAATTTTTTCACTTTTCCAGTTCCCACCTGCAGAAACAGGGAGGTATTTTGCCCACAGGATTGATGCCTGACTCTTTGTAAAGCAGCCCAATCTTCTCCCTGACAGTCAGTGCTACATAAATTCAGGGAGTTATTGTTTGTGTTGCAAAATAAAAATAGTGTTCAGATTGGGGGGGGAGATCCAGCTTGACTGTCATCTCTAATGATGGTATCTGACTGCACTGTAGAAGAAAACCCTCCTGCAGTCCAAGGAGCTGCATATGCCTTCGGGGACACATAAAGTAATTCAGGTCAAAAATGTAGGTTGTTTTATTTAGCAGACAAAGAGGTGGGGAAAGCAAAGAAGGAGAAGGAAAGAGGAAACAGGCTGCTGCAAAAATACAATCTCCATAAAGAGGTTTTCAGGATTTCCCCCCAAAACTTAAAGTGAAATGGAGATATCTGAGTTTCAACATTTCCTTGCTGGCCTTGCTAGGTCCCAGCTCACACTGTCAGGGACCCACATCAGTTCCCTGCAGGGCAGAGATCAGGATTAGTAAATGGAGTTTATGGCTGGATGTAAGGAGGCAAGGTTGTGACATAAATGAGCTACTGGACCCTGTCAGGGGCAGCAGCTGGGCCAGAGGATTCCAGGAGGCCCAGAGCTGGCATGAGCAGCTGGTGAGGAGTGAACCCAAGTCAAAGTCGCCCAAGTGTTCATTACCTGCAGAGCTGGAACACTTCAAGGAAATTTTCAAGCCAACTTGTCTGCAGCAAGATGTGTCCTCTCACCTATGCTGGGAGGCTGCAGGCTCTGTGGCCTATGAGGATGCCTAGCAAAGCAAACTGTGCTGTGAATAATCAATGAAAACTAAAGGTTTCTGTTACCTGCAGTAACAGTATCTTCATGACCATGTGAGGTAATATAGAAATGGCAGGCAGCGTCCTGGAAGTGAAATAAAACCTCTAGAGTGCAGCTCTTGTCATCATATCCCCTCAGCAAAAATCCCAAAGCAAATTTGGGTTATGCAAGCTGTGAAAGACCCAGCCTCAGTGCTGAATTGAGAAAGCTGCCAGGACCACATCTTGCTACTTCCAGAAATATCTGTCTCCTCTTGGCGGGGCAGGTTAGAAATCCCCTGAATTTTAGTGTACAGACCCCATCAGTGGGGAGGTTCAAAGTAGCAAACCTCAGCTGCAAGGCTGCAAGCCTGAGCACAGGGCAGTCCTAGGGCAGCTCTGTCTGCTCCTCCCACCTCTCCCAAAATGCAGGACCTGCCCAATGGAGAGCACAGCCTTTGACCTGCTACCAGCTGCTCAAGCACCCTTTCAGTGTGGATCCTCTTTGACCTGTACATCCCTGGCTGATGGCTGTTCAGCAGAGGAACAGACATCTCTGTACATGCACATGGACCAAAATATCGCTGCTGTCAGCAGAGAGCCACGTTAATGAGTGCTTGCAGGGCAAGGAGAGAAAAGGTGAGACTGATCATGAAATCTTCAGCCCCTTCCATCTCTGTCCTCCTGAATCCCTGGAGAAAGGCTCTCACAGAGAGTCAATAATTTCAAGACCTTGGGTTTAAAATTGGTCTTGCACCATAGAGATCACATGTGAAGCAGCAATGGGCTCATAAGAGACAGGTTGAAATGATATCTTCAGCTCTTCCCAGGGTAAAACAGGGTATGACCTGCACAGCCTGGACCACAGTCCCCACTCTCTTAAAGCCTGGAGAGTTTTGGTTAGCCCATAACAGTGACAAAGGAGCACACAGGAAAACCTGATGGTGTAATTGTGTCTTGTAATTCAATACAAACCCATTTCTGTAATTTAAAAAACATTCAATAATAATTTAAAAAAAAGAAAGAAAGAAAAAAGAAAGAAAAAGAGATGATGATGTATCGTTTATCACAAGGAGACAATGGTATGCTGCAGTATCCCTGGGCAAAGGATGCTGCTGTCATCATTAAGGTGATGAGCTAGCATGTCTTACAAGCCCAATTTTTGTCTTTCCTCCTTAAAAATCTACATGCAAAAGCAGAAAGTTAGCTATAACATTGATAAAGGAGGTCTGGTCCCAAGGTGGAATTTTTGGTCCGATTTAAAGTAAATCAAATATAACACCTTAAAAATAGCACTCTTCAGCAAAGCCTGGAAGCCTCAGTGATTTCTTTCTACTTTGCAACCAGAAAGACAACCAGGGTAGAGAGGAGGAGCAGAGAGAGATTAAAACAGCTTTAATTTTAGCTTTAGCTCTTGTCTCATCAAGAGATAGTATGTGACACCAAAAATGAGTCCAATTAAAAATGTTTATAACTTTAAGTTGTTTAATTAGCACCTTCAGAAGTTTCATGATGTTTCCCCACTAACTTCCTCTCTCCTGATGTGCATACATGCAGTGGCAGCTGCTCCTGGAGGGGGTGAGTCAGGGCTGCTCCAACCATATCCCAAGCCTGGATTATGGTCCTTCGAGGTCATATCAACCTCCTGGCAAAGCCTTGCTGATGAGGGGTCTGCAGAGGCTTCCAGAGGTGCTGGAGGATGCCCCTTTCCCTGTCTCTGATGTTGCAAACAAACAAACAAACGAGAGGAGAGACCCAACCTACCCCATCAACCTGGGCTAAGAAACTCGCCCTGCAAGAGCATGTGCTTCTCTCCTGGAACCCTGTGCCAGTGCTGGCTGTCTCCTTTGAGCTGTTTCCCACCAGTGCTCCAGTACAGATGGAAGGCACGAGGCTGGCCACAGCCTTTGTGTCCTGCATGCAGCATCTGTGCCATGCTGGCCCACGTATGGGAGAAGAGAAAGAACCTTGCCCAGCTTCTGTATTTTGGTTGCCATGGCAATATGCTCACCCCTGTTGGAGTCGTCTGGGAAGCACAGAGGTTCAGAAAATGACAAGGAGAAACGTGAGGGCAGGCACACTATGACAGTCACAAGGTGGGGAGCCTGACTAAGCAAGAAAGTGAAGCAGGTTTCTTTTGGCTCTGTCTCTGTAGGAGTCCCAGCCGGCCAGCCCCAGAATGGCTTTTAGTGGCAGGTTACCATGAACCAGGGATTGCTTAGCTGCTGCAGGGGCAGAAGCACCTTTTTTGGGAGCTTGCACAGAAGAGTGACCATAAACAACAGCCCATTTTTAAATGTTTTTTTTCCCCTAAGTCTTTTACAGATGTAGGAGGAATCAGGAATATAAATTAGGGCATTTCACAGCACAGGAGATTTCCTCTGGCCTGGAAGAATAATGTAAAGTGCTAACTGAATTTCACAGAATTGCAGAATAGTTTGGGTTGGAAGGGAACTTAAACATCATTTAGTTCCAAACCTCCTGCAATAGGCAGGGACACCTTCAATTAGACCACGTTGCTTGAAGCCCCATGCAGCCTGGGTTTGAACGCTTCCAGAGATGAGATATCCACAGTTTCTCTGGGCAGCTTTTTCCAGTGCCTCACCATCTTTACAGTAAAGGATTTCTGCCTAATATCCAATCGAACCCTGCCCTATTTCAGTATTAAGCAGTTGCCCATGTCCTGTCACTACATGCCCTTGTAAAAAGTCTCTCTCCAGCACTCTTACAGCCTCCTTTCAGGTACTGGAAGTTTGGAAGTTTTCCCTAGAGCCTTGATGGAGTCCTGACTCTTCCTCAACTATAATCCCTAGCCCTTTTGTGGAGTTCATACAGAAAATCATTTTTGTTCACATCAGTTTGACAACAACAAAAAATTTGAAGATGTACTGTCCAAACTAATACCTCATCTTGCTGACTGAACACCCATCTGTAACGGGATAGAGAATATATAAAAGATGTCCATTCTGGATTAAATAGAACACCTCACCTATTAGTCTCTTTCTAACACCTTTGGGCCCTGTATATACATTGTATCTTGTGTATAAGCCTGTGTTCTTAGGTCCTAAAAATAATAATAATTTGCTTATTCATTATAAATTTCTGTTTATAGGCTATACCTATAAGAGATACAGTGCCAGGCCATTAGACATCAAAGGCCCCATGTTACAGGCAATCTCAAAAGAGAAGTCAACATGATTTTTCCAGGAGCTCATTTCACTGTAACAACAGTAATCCTGAATTTACATTGTGCCTTTGATCCAGACTGCCAAAGCACTTTGTTCTCTGATGGAGAAACAACACACAAGTAAGGATTCAATTTGCTTATCACTGGCGTAGACTGGGAGGGTCAGTTTTCAAAAACATTCAGCAACTCAAACAACAGTTTATACTCATCAAACCAAAGGGGAAATTTAAGTTTAGCAAAGGAAATGTATGATCATCTTAGAGAGGATTTTGCTAAAATAATGAAGCTAATGGTCCTACTAACGTGAAGGTCAAGGTTCGCCTTGGAAATCACCTTTGTGGCAATGTTGACCAGAGACATGAAGGGTTATTCTGGCTTCTGACAACCAAGCCTAGGACTGTTTTGTGTATTTCCCCTACATTGTTACTCACACATTAGTGAAAAATTAGCACAGCCTTGGTTCAGAGCAGGGATATTAAGCAGAAAAACTTGAGAGATAGGCACAAGTTGGTTCTCAGTAGAAAGCCAGACTCACATCCTCAGTGAGACACAGAAGAGAGGCCAGAAAAGAGGCTAGACACTCTGGCCTTCCTGATGATCACACCATAACCAAGACAGTTCCTCTGATGGGTCCTTCTGGGGACAAGAGACATTTGGGTATTTTGATTGACACAGTCACAGATGGTAAGGGCTATATCAGTCTTAGCAAGTAAAGCAGCTCAAGAGCAGTGCTGGTGTGCTGTCAGTCCCTTTTACCTGTGACTGAGAAGCCATAGGTTGGAACACCCCAGGTGCACACCTGCATCTCCTCTCCCAGCACAGTGTCACCCGAGAGGAGCCCAGCTTGCATGCTGCAATCCTCTTTCATGGTGTGAATCATCAAACCAGTTGTGTGGCCTGAGCAGGAGATGTTTTTCTTTCATCCGAACTGAAATGCTAGTGAGAGGCACCTTATGTGTCCTGGTCCTGCCTCCCTGGCTCCAGCTTTGCTCGTACTCTCACTAAAACCAGGTTCCAATGGGGACCATCCTTCCCTAGCTGCAAGGTTGAAGTCTTCACAGGCAACAAGGGAGCAGAGTAGTGGTATCTGTGCTTTGAGAAGAACAAACACCCCAAGCTAGACTCACTGGGGAAAATTGAAGCAAATGAAGCAAGGTGTCCCCCAGCTGTGCACTGCTGTGGATGTGGACCCTGGTTCATCACCAGGGCAGACTCTTGCTCCTACAGAGAGCCATGTGTTGTGACAGTAGCTTTCCAGAAGCAATTGGCCTTAAACCTCTGTAAACGCCCTACACTTTGGGTTTAAAGCAGCATTGAAAAAAGCTTTTTCTGCAAGATTCAAGAGATTACCCGTCTGCAGGGTAAACAATGGCTTCTATTTTGCTGCAAACTGATGTTCTTTTCTGCAAGTGGTTAACTCCAAAATGATGCAAATACTATTGTCAGCCCCTTTGACTTTCCCTGCTGACAATCTTATCATTCAGCTAAAATCCCTCTCCCACAAACCCACACTGCCTCTCAAAGAGCCAAGAGTACTTGTTATCCCCTTCCCAGCTGCCAATCCCCTCCAGCTGCCTTATAATTACCCCTGTAATGTGCTTCTGCATATCCAATACATAGATCTGCAGCACACTAAAAATTTAAGGACAACATAAAATAAAGAAACAACAAATTAAGGAGCACAAGGGGTGCTGGAGCAATGACGTTGTTAATTTTTCTGTTTACTTCACTGATAATAGCTATTTTTGATCCAAAACTGTTGTACAATAAAGTGGCACACTTAAGCACAGCTGAATGTCAGGGATTCACTGCTTAAGGTCAGGAGAGACCATTATGATCATCAAGGGCAACCCATTGCATAAGAGATCCATGGTACCACCCCAGTCATTTCTGAGGCTTGCCTGTGACTTCTTTCAGATTTGCAGATGCATCTGTTAAAATGTAACCTAGTATTGGCATAAAGCCTGAAAGGTCTGGAGAGTTAACTAGGATACTAGGATGTTAGAAAAGCCCTTTTTTTTGCTGGTTTTTTTGTTGTTGTTGCTCTTTTAGTTTGTATGTTTGTTTGTTTGTTACCCTCATATAACATTTAGACCCTCTTTTTCTCCCCTGCATCTGTTTTGCCTCTGCTTCTAGCAGATTCTACATTTTTCCTAAATGGAAGCATTGCAGTACTGTTATCAAGTTGCCTTATAATTTCTGAATTATGTGAAGTAGATCACTCTGTAGTCTCACTTCACAGGGAGTGCTTTGTGGCCCTTGTACATTCTCACATATTCCCTCCATGTGCTTTCATTTAGCCAAGCTCACCTTGCAGTATAAGGGTCTTTGCACAAAGCCCTGCTCCCCCTCAAAAGTCATCAGAGCAGACAGTGCATGTCCTGTGTACTTGACTGCCCTTGGCAATGCTGTGCTCTCATCTCTAGAAGGAGAAGAAATGTCCATGTCACTCAGAGGTTATGACCATTCTCTAATTATTTTCCCCCAGCTCTTCTGGCAGGTGGGTCAGGGTGCCTGGGTGAATGAGGACAGCACCTTGCTGGTGGCAGATGAAGGAGACAGTTTGCATATGTGGGTCACAGCTCCTGCCTGCCTCCAGCTGTTACTAATAGGCAGTGTGAGCCTTGCACTCCTTCCTGCCCTTCTCCCAGCCTGCGTGTGGGGCCATCTCCCTGCCTGAATCACGCTGGCTTTTGCCAGTTGCTCAAGAGATTTCCCCTTCCACATCACTGTACAAAAGCAGGCCAATTGCATGCAGCTTCTAGTATATCTAGGAACAGGCTCTTTGTACATATTTATTTTTGGCCCACCTGATCCTATTTCCATGCACAGTGTGGAATGGGTGATGGAATGTGCAAAGATGGTAATTAACTGCAGAACAGAAAGCTAAAGCAACAACTGGAGTATGGCTCTACGGTCTGGATGTCAGGTTGGTGAGGTATCTGAGAGGGGTTTTCATTTGCCAGGCCTGTTCACCCAACCCTACATCTGGTTTCTAGGGGTATTTTATCAAATCTTAAAATGCAGAACGAGGCCCATGGATATAGTGGGAAATGAACCTCCATCCTTAAGAGTTCCAGGGGTAAACACCAAGCAGCAGGTAGGTATTGCTGATTCAGCAACCCTTTCTGGGTTGTGCTCATTCTGCTACAGGACATCATTAGAAGAGGCTGAGATATTTTGTTTTTACAGCTTTTTAACCTTTTCCTTCCCAAACCAGTGTTTGTATTTATTTTGGCACCTTGAATGTTTTGAAGAGAGGATCAATTTTAATTTGTTTAAGCATTTTTCCCCCTTAATCCCATTAAGTCAGTCTCTAATTCTTTCCAGGGCTCCCTTCTGTGGAGCTATTTCCTCTTGGAATCATTTACTTTCTGTGGATTGGGGGAATTAATGAGGCAGATGCTGCTTTCATTCTCATCAGTGTAAGCCCAAAACAACTTCGGCAGTTTGCTGGCACAGATCCAGATTTTACTGGTGTAAATGAGGTCAGAATTTGGCTCACTGTGCTTACTTTTGCTAAAAGATAAGGAGGTTACTGAAAACAAGTTTGGGAAAGTCCAGTTGAAAGCGGGTGAAACTCATAATTTCATTGAAAGTCTGAGCTTCTGCATTTCCCCACTGAGAGGCTGTGCTGAGCACGACAGATATTCAGGCAACACAGGCACTGGTAAGCAACCACTCAGGGAAATAAGGACCCAGACTTTCAGGAATGTCAGAATTGTCTACAGGAGCAAATTGCAATGGCACAAACCTAAGTCACGCTGAGGCAAAATTGAAAGTTAAGAAATATGGAGAAAGATCAGGTGACTGTGTCAGTCAGTTTTCAGGAGTCTCACAGGGAAGGAGGAAGCCAACAGAAAAACTGAGATACATGCAGACAGCTCTGGGCTGACATTGAAGGTCAGCATGTACTGTGGTGGATAAAATTGAGAAAGGCATAAAGGAAATGTAACTAGCAGAGGACAGGAAGGCAGGGAGCAGGGAGCCACTCTGGCCATAGATTGGTGGTCAGAGGAAGGCTGAGGAAAGCATTGCTCTGATGGCTTTGCAGCAGTACCCACACAAGGGTCAGGCTGGGGCCCTCCATGAACGCTCAGCAGCAGCATGGGGAAATGGGGCTCCTCGCAGAGCAGCACCCTGCCTGGCTGCAGAAAGGGGAAACAAGAGGAGAGAGGCAGCTAGGGCCAGTCAGCTCTATTTCAGTTCCTGGAAATGCACTAGAACAAATAATTAAACAAATTAATCATCAGCACCTAGGAAACAACCAGGAGAAGAGGAACAGCCAGTGCTGATTTGCCAGGAGCAAATCATGTCAAATCAGCCTAATTTAATCCTGCAACAGGTCTTGTGGATAGAGACAAAGCAGGACATTTCCTGTATCTTGATTTTGGTACATCTCTGGTACCTTCTCATTTCATGTTACAAGAGGTAAATTTAAGGAAACATGCCCTAGAGAAATTACCTTAAATAAGGAGTTCAAAACAGGTTGGAAAAAACATGCTTAGAAAGAAAGTGTCTTTGTAAAAGCACAAGAGAGGCTTGAGCAGGGCTCAACAGAGGTCCAGCCACTGGATTATGAGATAGTGGGCATCCTTATCAGATATGTAGATGACACCAAATTGAGAGGATCTGCAAAGACCTGAAAGAGGACTAGAAGCAAAAATCATCCTGGCATGTTCTCTCCTGAAAAAAGGGAGAGAAGTAAAGTTGTGCACAGAGGTAGGTATAGTCAGCTGCACAAGGACAAAATGAGAGACAGATGATTAGGCAGGTGTGGAGCAGTGCAGCAATGCAGGAACTTAAAATGAATAAAAAGTGCCATTTGTCATACACAGGGCAGTCACCATATCAGTGCACTCAGGGAAAAGCTCTGCCTGTAAAATTCATGGCTGTGCCCTCAGTTTTACCCAGTGCTGCTACAGTACTTGTTCAGGAAATTCTGGAAGGAAGTGGGATGAGAGGTCTAGAAAAGAGGAACTGGAAAGAAACACTTACTCATAGGGATTGTTTCCTCCAGAAAGAAGGAAACCAGAGGAGAGACAATACTATTTCCAGAGAAGGAGGGAATAAACGTCCTCCAAACAGTTCTCTATATTCATTGTGAGTGTGGTAAGAAACAAAGTGCCTGGATTGCTGCAAGAGAGGTTCAAGTTAGATGCTTGGCAAAGGGGAAGGCTAACCAACACTAAACCCACCTGCCTGGCAAAGATATAAAACCTGTATCCTTGCCTGTGTTTAAAAGCAAGCTGGAAGCATCTGGAATATTTCTGAAATCAGCCTCTTGAGGTCCTTTCTAGCCATGTTTTTCTCCAATTTTGTGATGAATGCTGTTAAATGAATATAAATTACCTCACACGGGGACACTGACGTTCAGGCTTGGTGATGAATAATGATCAGTGACAAAACTGTCAGCTTGTGGGGAGGCATCCAGTAGGGTTATTACTAGAAACTGGTGTTAACTCCAGTTTTATTTACCATCTTCATTAATGATCTAGAAAAAGCATTAGACAGCGTGTTTATTAAAACTGCAACTGATACTACAGTGGGGAGGAGAGATGCAATCACCAGACAGGAGTGGAAAATAACACAAAAGGACAAAAACCTATATGTGGCATGGGGAGAAAATGACCTAGCTCAAAGGACACACAGGAGAATATGTCTTGGAAAGTAGTCCAAAATTAAGACCCTCTATGGGAGAAGGAGACCCAAATGCAAGGAAACACTTTGCAGGGTTAGCATACAGGAAATTGAACAGGAGTTTACAATTTGTCATGTCAACAGAGAAAGTCCCAGTGTGGCTTTGGGCTGCATGACATACCCCAGGGCAGAGAGATAAGCAAGTGTTTGCTGTTTTGCAAGCTTTCTTTCTGGGTGCCTCCTGACCAGCCTGGCTGCCAGGCTGCAGGAGGAGCTGGGAAAACCAGCAAAAAATAGTTGAAAGCTGAGAATATTGGCTTATGGAGAGAGAATTACATAGGTACTCTGTGGCAAAGCAACAGCGGGTTCACGCTTCTAAGGTGTAGATAAGTATGTCAGGAAAGGTGCCCTTCTAAGCAGGAATAATTATTGCAGGAAAATTGGGCATTGCATCGATATGAGGTATGTTATAGTAGCGTTGCACGTTTTGGTTGGCCACAAAGCAGTTTCAGTGATACAGCAGCCTCCTGGGGCTCCTCCACTGCTGGCTGCCAGGGTCCAGGCTAGCATTGAGCTGTGCAAGAGCTGAGGCATCACCCCAGCACCTGCCTGTGGAGGAGGCTCCTGGGAAGGGCTGCTGCTGCCAGGCAATGGCAAAGAAAAGGATAACACACCCACTTTGTGCTACCCGAGGCACACCGACATTCATTGATAACAGAGTTGCATAAGCAAATCAACACGATGAGCCACGAGGATTGGAGGGGGAGAAATCTGTGCTGCTCACGGGGACAAATCAATAGAGAAAGAGATGCTATTTTCAGGTTTCTAGAGAGGTATTGCTAACAGAAAGAAAGCACAGATATAAAACTGTACACAACAGAGTCCTTTAGAGAGAAGATAAAGATAAATGCTTTTCTAACTTGTGATTTTGAGCCTTTTCCCTCTTTGTCCAGCTGGCTTTTGAGATGGAGGTCTAAGAGTGCAATGGTGTGTTTGTCCCAGCTGATACTGGAGCGCACAGGCTTTGAACAATAAGGCTTTGTTCTCTTGCCAAATACAGCAATGCCTCTGCTGTTGCTTGGAGAAAAAAAGGAACAAACACATTAGGAAGTCACCGAAAATGAAATGATGGCTCACTTCAAGGCATTCAGTAGCACACTGCAGAGATGAATGAGCTCTGCATGGCATGTGAGTCCATGAGGAGGAGAAATCTTCAGAAAGACACCCCTTAGTTCCCACCACACCTGCAATATGGCAGAGGAGATGACCTTCAGATATATCCCCAGGATCAACAGGCCTCTGAAATGCTTTGCAGGAGAGCCTTGTTGCCCACAGCTTTTGCAGGGACTGTGGGTAGTCAGCACAGCATTGTGTGAGGGTGTACTTTGCCTTTGAAGAGCAGTGCCCACAAAGCAAATCTGGTAGCTCTTTCCAGCAGAGGAGTTGAAATGAGACTCAGCAGCATGGCTGACAGGCCAACACTGCCAGCTGTGGGACCACAGCAAGGTGCAGGGCCACTAAAGCCTGCGGCTTGCCAAGGGCAAGGCTGCTCAGCTCCGGTCTCACAGCCCAGTGCCACCAGCAACCTGGACAGAGCAGGCAGGAAATGAATTCACTAAGAAACTCAAGGGGAAAATAGGAAGGTGGAACAAACACAGCGGTCCAGAAGAATAAATTCACTGAACATACCTCCTTGATTTTAATGGGGCTTCTAATGGCAGGGTGAGCCCAGCAGAGTTGGTTATCTTCCAGGAAATGCTCCCAGAAAATGTGGAACTCTGGCAAAGCCATTCCTTTCACTTGCTTGACAATGGGAACTGAGGGACTCCCAGTAAAAACACAAGCAACATAAAGCTGAGCAGATGTTACCTTGAACTTGTCCTCAACTCATGAGGGAGAATTAAGTGATATGAAACCACTGGAGCAGCCCAGGTGGGAAAGATTACTTCACTTGGGTATGAGCTCTTATTGGAGTTAGGGGAAAGAGCTTATAGTTGTGTGTTATATGCTGGGACCAATTACACTGAAAAATGCAGAATACAGCGAAGGTTTGGGGAATGAGAAAAGATTAAAACTACATGGCTGTTTTAAAGCCCAGAAAAGAAGAGAGAGAGGCAGAAAGACAGGAAGAAAACAAGGATAAAGTTGTGCAGGGTGTCTTAATGCAGGGTCCAGACAAGTTTCACATGAGCTCATCTAAATGCATCTCAGGCCAGGCCAGGCTTCTCAGGCCAAAAAATGTACAACAATCACCCTGTGCCTGCGCTTACAAGTGCTGGGAACAGGAAGAACAAAGGGTGGGCTCTTCAGCTCTTTAATTCTCCTCCTTATTTTGCAGAATTGCCACATGCTGAAATAGCAAATGATGTATGAAATGAAAAATCACTCCCCAACCAATGCATATAGATGATGCAGAGAGTATTTGGCCATTACTTCTTTGCAGTAATATTTATCTGCATTAATGCCTCATTCAGAAGTAGCTGGAAATACTCAGAATGTGAGAGTAAGGGGATCGGAAGAGAGATCAGGGAGAAAGGCAAAGCAGCAAGGCAGGCATTTAAGGAGGCAGATATAAAGCCTTTCCTGAATAAATCAGCAGCTCAATTCTGACCTAGGTTATTAGCAACCACTAGGCAATATCCTAGGTCCCAATGCTAACCAGTTATCTGTAAAGAGCAAATTCATTTAGTGGGCTTCAGAGGAGTCATGCCATTTGGAGATGACTTTGAGACCAGTGAGGAACATGCTGACGGCTTCAGGCCAGCAACTGGCAGGGAGGTGTTTTCCAGTGAGAGAAGCCCTCCCCAGCTGGCAGGGCAGCGAGTTGTAGGAGCCAGCCCGGCCATGAATGGGGACAGGAGCAGGGGGACTCTCCCTGTGACAACCCCAGGCAGAGGCACACCACCAGGGATTGCACCAAGGGGAACCATGGGCAGCCCCAGCTCTCGAGTTTGTAACCTCCATGCAGAGGACTGAGCCCCATAAGATGCTGGCCAAGCACAGCATTGGTGTTTACCAGACAGCATTTAGTACCGCTGACTCACCGGTGTTTGCACGTAGGATTGAATTTGGATATGCCTTCCTGAAACTGGGAGGGAGGAGGTACACCCAGCTGAATGCCTCTTGCAAGCACCCCTACCCTGGCACAGAAGTGTCACCCAGCAAGAAGGACCCAACAGAAAAAGTAGCAAAAACAAAACCTATGCACTCAGTCAAAGACCCACTTGGGCTCAGTGTTGGCAAAAAAGGCTATGGAAGAGCTCAGCACAAATTATAAGGTAAGAGCAAAATACCTTGCACTTTAACAGCTAGAAGCCAAGGGATCATAGAACCCTATGAGTTGTATTTGGGATGTTCCCTTTGCCTCCTCTTACTCACATTTTGCCTCCCCACCACCAGAAAAAAGGAAGTGGAAACTACTGATAACCACTTTTGTCCTCCTAAACTTCTTTGGCTTTGACTTAACATCTCAGTCTGGGTCCAACTTGACCTTCAGATAACACAGAGTCAAGAAGAATTGCAAATATTCGTCCAAGGACAGGTTTTGGCTTTCTGCCCAGTGTCTGAAGGCACTTTGTGTTGTCTCTGGGTGATAACACATTTAAAGGACACCAAAATATATTTCAAGATAACACTAAAGATGTGATCCACAGAAATTTAGCTATGAAAAATGTTTATGGGAAGGTCTGGAAAACTAATCTATTGGAAGTATTGGCTACCTTGGTGGGGTTCACTAGCATGCAAGTGTGGGATGACGCAGCTGAAGTTGGAGTTACCCCTCCCATGCTGCTTCAGCTGATGATTTGGTTTATTGGTGAGCAGGAATATCTGGTATTTAATGAAGAAATTTAACTCTAAGGAAGCCTCAGGTAAAGATACTGCCTTTATGTGTGTTTTCCAAGTCATGCAAATGGGTGACACAAGTGTGAGGGCTACATATCCAAAACTCACTGGGACATTTGCTCTCAGAGCTCCACAGAAGTACTGTGGACCAGCATGACTGTTCGTAAGAGTCAACAGAAACCTCTAGGAGCAAATTCAGACTTTTTACAAAATCAGTGATGTAAAGAATTCATGTCTGATTGGCTAAAATCACCTGACTACAAAGGGGCCAAAAAGTCTTAACTAGATTAAGTAGTATCTGTACAGAGAGCATGGTACACTGAAAATGTGTTTAATTAGCTTGAATCTTCAGCTTTAAGTCCCTTATATAATGTGGAGACTCCTAATCAAGCCTTTTTTGCAAAAAATACCCTTGTAAAACGTGGGGTTTTTTCCTCTACCAAGATGATGAAAACCATGGAGACTACTTAGACTGTATCTCCACACCTTTTCCTCAGAAAATGCCCACACACTTGACTCTGGGAATGTTTTTACATAAACCCAAAAAGAAAATAACTTTCACAGGTTCCATAAGTACTAGAAATTGTGAAATCTCTTCCACACACAAAATAGGACATCCAAATTTCACTGGCATTCGGTGAATGGACAGCTTGTTAAAGAAAATTGGATAATAAAACAGTCACATTTGATTCAGCCCTCACCCTTCCAAAAGCTTCTGAAATATTCTTAGCCCAGTATTTTCCTTGCAGGTTAATAGGAGATGATTTGGACATTATTGTGTTGAAACAGAGCCCCACACGTGGCCAACCCTTTGACTCGGGGCACTGAACCCTGGAAGGGGGCTGAGCACTCGGGAAGGCCAGAAGTGGGTGCTCCCCCTTCCTGCAGAACAAAGGAGGGCTCTTGCCTGACACCCTGCTGGCTGTCCCTTCCCGCTGCCTTGGGAGACACTTCTGGGATGCACGGAGCCCACGCATCAGACACGTGCCAGCAGTGTCTGGAGGCAGCACACACACACACACACACACACACACACACACACACAGAGACACACACACCATCTTGTTGCTGTTTATGTTTGAAATGCCTGGGTTGCTAATAATATACTTAAATGAGGTATCCAATGGCCACTGGGTGACTGAATAATATGAGTGAGAACTTATTTATTTATTCCTCCTCCTTTAGCTCTTTTTCCTAAGAGTTACCACATTCCAGCAATGAGGAGAAACCAGGAATTTTGGCAGTGGGCAGTCTCTTTATCTAGGAAAACAGAGCAACTTTAATTTAGATAGAAAAGTTTTCATGCACCAAGCTGGAGGCAGAGTGTGGATGCTCCTTGGTGCAGGGCACCCAAGGCTGTGCAGAGCTGTGCCTCTCTCATGCTCTACTCTTGTGTTGCCACTGCTTTTCTGGGAATTATGCCTGCCACTGGGGTGGAGGAGCAGGCAGGCTCCTGGAACCACCACCAGGACTGACTGCACAGACTTTCAGTCTGCAATGGCACTGCAGCCATTCATATTGCATCCCTCCAAAATGCCTTTCTCCACAAATACCTACGAAAGAGCACTGGGTGGCTCGGGATGTTTGCAGGCCATTTCTTGGTTTGCAATTTGTTCCTTCAAGATCTGAAGTGCTGGGTTGGGGCAGTTTCACACCCTGTTGGCCACCTCAGCACAGAGCCCAGGAGCTGTGGTGGTGACACTGGGTGTAGATCATGCAAAGGACTTCCAGCATCTGATTTATGTGGCACAATTGCTTTCATTTTGCATTTCAGTCAGCTTGGACACTGAGGAGAGATGAACAAGAGATTAAGAATCACAGGCTGTCATCACTCTTCTCCTCCTACTGCCATTGTCCTGGTGCAACACTCCTAAAAAAAGCATCCAGACTACCTTTGGGAGCAGAAGCCTCTCTGCTACTGTCTTCAGACCTGTTTCTGCTACCTCCTACTATTGTGCTTGCACAAAAATCTGCACTTAACAGAGGTAGAAAAAAAACATTTTCTCTCAACCAGTGCAGCAGCAGATGTCAGTGTGTGGACTACATACTGCCCGACTCCTTTTCCCATGCATTCCTAATTTGGGTGCTGCACGCTTCTCCTTTGCGTCCAACATGTCTTGCAAGGGGCTCTGAGTGGAAAAGCCCTGCACAAGACAAATTCCCAGGCAGCTGCAGAAATTTAGATTCATCATCCTGAGGGACTTTTTAATATGCACAGCAATGCTGGGCAGCACAGTGGATATGAAGTGCCAGCCAACTCTGCCAACCCTTGTAGCGGCACAAGCAAGGGGCAGCAAACTGTGGCCAGGGGAGGGTGGGCTTCAGCCTGGAAGCCCATCTCCTGTGAACCTATGTCTTCTGGCTCCTTGACTCTAAGTGATCACTGAACAACACAGCCCCCTCTTTGTTTTGACAGTCTAAATCCCTATAAACAGAGCGCTTGTTCTTTTCTTTAACATCCTTTGTGGTTTCATGAAAACGCCGGAAGCTGCAGAAGCTGAAGTATGAAAGGTTCCTCTCTCTATCCTGTCCTCCCTGTCCAGCAACCACACTAAAAAGAAACCACCAAAGAAAGTGCTTGCAAATACCTGAACTGACAGCCCTGGTGATGGAAAGCTCTCCAGTTATTCACAGCCCAAACTGAGCCCAGGCAGCAGCTGTGCAAGTTTCCAAGCTGGCCCCTGCCAGCGCCGATGGAGGCTGGCCCAAAGGGCCCCACCTCACCACTCACTTTTCTCTTTCTTTCCAGCCCTTGGCAGCTTGGTGGGGGTGCAGCCATGAGGCAATGTGGGGGGGTCACAGCTGCAGCTACCCCAGTCATGAGACTGGGGAGGAGGAAATCATCATCTTCTCAAAAACATTTCCAAGCCAATGCTGCAAGCAGCTCTGTGGGTGAGAGTTAAAGCTTTTCATCGCTGAAACCTTGGGTTCCTGTTTACCAAACATTTGTTCAGTCTTTATGCATTTGAGTGAATGAGGAAATGAACCACAGAGCTGGGCACAAATGCCAAAACTTTGCTTAAGTACATAAATCACCCTCGTGCCACTTTCTGTGCCTACTTCAATCTTGAAAAACAAATCCTTCTCCTTAGATTTGTTGTTTGTCATGAGTTCCTGGCACTTCCTGGTTCACCACCCAGTCACCGTGAGCACAGCCTCTGCTTTCCTGGAAGCTCCATCACTGCCCTCACAAAGGCAGAGGTGAGTTGCTAGAAAGCCATGCTCTCTCCTCCCTGGCCAGTGCTCCCACTGCCGGTCCCACCCTATGCATGGCACACACTCCCTGGAGCAGCAAAGGGAGAAAGACCTAAATCCTTTTCAGTCTAAAGGCTGGGCTTACTGTCATCCTGTCCCTGTCCCACACCCTCTAAATAAGCTCCCAGACATCAGATTCTCTTTAACTGAAGAGGTGATCCTTTCACCATCCTGGACCGGTTTGTTACACGCAATTCAATTTCCTTGCTCATCAGTTCCTCCAGCACCTTACTCTTTCCCTCACAGGAGCAGCCTTTTCAGCCATCTCTTTTTAGTACCTTTGTGGTCAGAGCTGAGCAAACCCCCTGAAACCCAGAAAAAGCTCACAGAGACAGATAACCCCAGACAGGGAAGGGGGAACAGATTGTGCAGTTGGGTATAACAGAGAAGAGAGGCCACTCTGCTCATGCTGCAGCCATCCAGGCTCAGCTTCTGGATGCCATGTGGCGCTGCAAAGCCACAAGGGCACTGGCTCCACTGCAGGCAGGGAGAGTTATCTGGGGACAGCATCTCTGTTCCACCTGATACAGCTTTCCCTGCATGTCTAGATGAGGGACAGGCATAAGACAAACAATCCTGGCTATTTTCTCAAGCTGATAGCACACGAGCAGGGAGAAGGAACACAGCTGTTTAGCTTCCAGCAATTCTCAGCCTCAGGAGGTCAGATCCTCCCTCTCAGGGGGAGAACAGACTTTCAGCTGTCTCAGGCCACTGTTCCCTCTCCCTCAAAGCCCTGTTGCCTCTTTTTCATTTCTGCACAGCCTCCTTGCCTCCTGACAGCACCACTGGTCCATTTCCCAGACAAATTCAAGAACTAAATATACCCATCAGGTGAGGACAAAGGACTTGCTGGGGCAGAGGACCATATCCAAGGCAGTGGCACGTAGGCGGGAGGGATCTTCCAAAGATTATGACACCTAGCACCCATTTCACCTTCCCACCTCCTCTCTGGGATGTTGGGGCATTGAAACTCCCTCTGCCTGCAGCACACCTGAGGTTTTCATCCCTCTGCTATGAGTGACTTACCCTCCAGCTGAAATTCAAGCTGGGTTATCTGACATGCTTTAAAAATTCAGGATGGTGCTTGATGCTTCTTGAATTCATCAGTGGACAATTATGGTTTGGGTAGACATTTTAATTCTTTATTTTTTGCTTTCTCACCCCACAGAGTACTTTGCAAGTTACACCTTCATCTTGCTTATGAAAGAAGAATGCCCAGGACAAGTCCACACCATGCTGTGTGCCTAGAAATCCCCACAGGATACTCCTACCACCCTTTATCATATTATGTTGCTGTCCTTGGCCCAGGTAGGATTTCTTATCAGGCTCAGCAGAGTAATGCTGTGGTTGCTCACACAGGATCTCCAGGCCCCCCTCTCTGCAAGCACTTACCCACCCAGGCTGAAGTCTGTTGGGCTGGTGGCGTGGCTGTGCCCTCCCCAGCCACCTGGAAGAGTCACTGGAAGGTACCTGATCTGTGTGATCCCATGTACACCACTTCTATCATAGGCTACACAACTGAAATCCAGAAGGATTTGGTCCAAAGCATAAGTGACCCTCTTGCCTCATGCATTAATAAATACAATAAAGAGGATGAGATGCTTTGCTGATGAGCACAGTGCGCAAGGTCCATGTCCTTGAGATTTGCACACACATGTTCCCTTCCATAACTATTTCTTACTTACTTAATCAGTGCAAGACTAGGATTAGTTTATGCCCTGCCTCAGAGCAGGATTCTTGCACTGCAAGTATGTTCTGTGTCCTGCTGGTCACCAGAGAACAAGAACGCTTTGCAGCCACAACAAGCAAATAACAATGATGCTTTTTAATAGGCAGCACATTTAAATGCAGTAACCACCCGCAGAGAAAAGCAATACGTGCTACATTCTCCCTTTCCAGCACTGGGAGAGAAAAACAGTTGTAACAATTGACACGCAGAAGTGACAACCCACTCATCGCTCAGTACGTCTGGCTTTGTGGGAAGGATCCCCCACAAGGCAGCTGGCTTGGCTCCACTCTTGATTGCTTGAGCTGTAGTATAACCAAGGCCCAGCATAGCAGCCCAAACCATCTTCCCCAAGCATTATCACAGGCATGTGCTAATATTAAAAACAATCAGGGTTGTCCACATCTATTTCTAAGAGCCCCGCTTCACTTTGAGCCTGCCACTGCCATGAGTGCAGTGCCCCCAGCTCTGGATAAATGGCACTTGGTGGGAGCAACTGCTACACCAGGGGCTCTGTAGCTGTAATTTCCCCAGCTCTGCCCACAGGTATAAATGTAAAAAACCAAAAGCTGCATGGCTGACACAGCTAGAATGAATCTCAGTTCACACTGAATATTCATTTCCCAGCTTTTGCAGAAGGCCTTCAAAAACACGAGTGCTTGCCAGAACAGTCCCTGCCTCCTGTGTTATTTCATTTTAGAGGAGCTTGCCCTGTAAAAGATTAAGTAACTTCATGAAGTATATAACTAACAGGTCACTTGGCTAAGTAGACCAAGCCTGCTGTCCTATAGTCTCCTTCACATTTTCATTAAATCTAAAATCAGTTAATATTATGTAATATAAATGCAGTGGTTTCAGAGACTCTAAGCTGAATGAGAATTTTGAATTAAGTATACAGAACAACCTGAAACTGTCTTTGCAGAAAAAGGCAAAACTGGAGCACCCAAGGGCTCTGTCTGGCCTCATAGAGGCATGGCATTTCCATGAAATGGCTGTGAGCTGAATAAGTACTCTAGGTATTAATATTCAAAGCAGGGCACCACATATGGCTTATGAAACACCTCTTTATGTGGATTAAAGACCTGCTCGCAATGCAGTAAGCTTCCCACTCCAACTGGAGCCACTAGGCTCCAAATTCATTATCATAGCACACTTACTGGGTAAAAAAAAAATTGGAAGGCTTCCCTTTCTATTAGCCTTCCTCTCTAACTATTAAGATTCAGCCTCATACCTGACTTGACTAATGATGAGTCCCCAGAGAGTGAACCCAGACTTCAGAGCAGCACAATGACTTTGAGCAACCTCTGGCTCAAGGTGAGAAGCTCCTGTGGGATTAGTCCAAGTCGCAACCAGGTGGAAATATAAATGGCCATCATTACAGGAGGCATGGAGGGGTTTTTCTCAACCAGTGAGGACAGCAGCATCTTTCCAAGAACCATGTCAGCTGACCTGGTTTGTACTCTTTGCTCCTGTTTACCCACACAGGCTGCTGCATGGCCCCCAGGCACATTCTACTGACCAGGACAACACACTAGCATCCCACTGGCATTGCTAGAACTCAATCCCATGATTGTAGACATTTATGGACATAATTACACGTAGAGAAAAACCTTAATGCAGGAGAATGAAACCCTCTGTGGATGCTTTCTATGTACTTGAATGGAAGTCACTTTCTGATGAAATAGATGTTTTATGTAGATAGACAAACAGACAGATAGATAGATAGAACATACACATGTACGCAAGTTTGATTTGGTAACGGTTTTTCTGAAGTGAAGCATCATCTCACACTGCAGTGCAAGTTTTTCTACCCATGTTCTGCTTCTGAAAAGTGAACACCTCCCAGACAAGGAGAGCAGATTTGTCACTGTGGTATCATTCAATATGCAGGAAGTAACATAGAGCACCTGTTGGGTTTATTTGCCCAGCATGCGGATCCTCCAGTTGCTAGCTGTGCTCAGTGCTCCAGAAGAAAAGCAGAGGTTTGGGTCTGTTCCAGTGTATCTGTCCTTATTTTCAGAAAACATTTCCCTAAGTAGGCCAAAAATGTCTCTTAAATCTTGAGCTTTAAAGGATACATTTGTAAGTCAACAAACACACGAAAAGGGTGACCAGCTGTTCTACTTTTGGAGGCAATGTCCTAGTTCTCAGACACCAATCTGCACTGCACCTCCCATAGAGGACAGAGGCCAAGTGTCCTACTTTCTTGGTGGCCTATTTGTCCTACCATGAGAAAGTAAGGCGTGTGCGTCCACATATGAGAACAGAAGAAATCCTCCCTCTGCATGCCCACACAAAAAGCCAACAGAGATGCAAAACATCCAGAGCACTTCCAAGTCATATCTCAGAGTCCTACTGTTTCAGCTCAGACTCTTGTCTTGCAGCGATGTCAAGATGCAGTGGATGCTATTAAAAACTGGTTTCCCTGTCCTCTAATGTCACTTCCACTCTGAAATCTCACCTTGTTAACGCATGCAGTTCACTGCTCTGTCTCAGCTAGTGAGAGCATATTATCACTTAGCTCTGATTCAGCAAGACACCTACATTTACACATTGCCTGGGCCCGTTCAGTAGGGCAGCAAGGGACACTCTTGAAGCTCCTTTTAACTCTATTAGGCATGCATTTACACTTAAGCATGGATGTAAGTACTCGGCTAGACTAATGCCACGATGAAAAAACATTAAGAGGGTTAAGCTTTGAACTGAAAGTATTTTTCTCATAAACTCCAGGAAAAAAAAAAATCTTAAAATACAAATAATTATTTCTGGAAATGCTTGACAAGCACAAAAGTAATAGTCTGAGTAAGTATCCTGCTCCTCAGCAATGCTAGTAGCAGGCTGCTGTGAAAATCCAGGCTTCAGCAAGGTAGTGGATGAACACAGCAGTTTTCTGCATAGTCTACACTGAGCTTTAGCCAAACAATGTGCACTGAATCCCTAAATTAGAGAGAAAAGAGGTAAAATTAGAGAGCAAGGGTAAAATTAGAGAGCATCCCTAAATTAGAACCACCACCCACTTTTTCTCCTGCAGCGTTTACTGTCAGTCTCAATCATCTTCTGCTCCTCAGTAAGGCAACCTGGGTAAGAGGCATGGAGGAGCTTCATGTTTGCTTAAAAAACTTTAACACCAGATCCACTTTGTCAGGCACATAGACAGCAGGAGCTGGGGAGGGGGTGAGACCATCCGTGAGCTTCATCTTTCAAACATCAACAAAAGCTGTATTTATGAGGAAGGACATAATTTGGGCTTCTCAGGATGTATTCAGCCTCACAGAACTAGTTATCTCTTCTAGCAGGGTTCCACATGCACACAAATCCCTCTTTCTCTGAGTATCCATCTCATACAGGCCTTTTAAAAATCTTCTTAAGCTCAAATCCTGTATGGAAGAGTTGCCTGATCTTTTGTGGGTTACAGCTCAGTAGAGAGAGAAAGCTAACCTGGCAGATCAGATCTGCTTTTCACACCCTCGGTTTCACACCTCTCCATTCACAAGATGCTTTGCATTTCTCTTTACTCCGCAGTTTCAAACTTTGCAAACTTTGATCGCAAGTTTGATTATAGGGTGGCTGGGAATTTGGGGCCAGAAAAAAGAAACTCTCCTCTTTCTTCAAAGCATCTATCCATCAATATCAGCGACTGTTTTTTATAAAAAAGGGTAACACACTTTCAGAGAAGATATAACAACTCCTATGTTTTGACATTTTGGTTTTAGTTAAAGCATGATCAAACCTCAAAAATAAGGGGTTTGAAAGCACTATCTTACTGCTTACAATCTGGAGGAGAAAAATCCAACATTCCTACATTTGCTTCTGAAAGTAGATGCCACTTGTCCTTCAGTTTCTGCACATACAATAACAGTGGACTCATCCATCTCGTTACTGTAGCCATGAATAGCTGAGAATGGAAAAATCAACATCTGAAACTGGGTAAGTTTCTGACGCTTCCTCCATATGACAGCTTTAACAAGACTCCCACCCCTAATGAGTCACTAACTCTCCCTACAAACCCTGTCTGGGATGGGAAGCGTGAGCATGCATTTTGCACACAGCAAACCCTCCGGCAGGGTTACGTTTTCACCTGGGGCTCTGTGACGCTGCCTCTGACTCCTCCACATCCCATCTTCGGTCTGCAGCACATCTGCAGGTTCCCCAAAGCATCTTCTGGAACTCCTGCTAAAATGCCTTTGCATTTCCTGGTAACTTGGGATTTTCTCAAACATGAAGAATGCTTGAAATGGAGCAAGCGAGCACCATGTAGCACCATTGGAAGGGGCAGAAGACTGTGACAAAGGTCAGTTAGTACAATTCTTGTCAAAGCCCCCTGGCTCTGTGGCAATAGCACAGATAATACACTTTTATGATGAAGCAGCAGTTATTAACCAAAAGACACATTCAGTGGCTAAGGGTGGGAGACTTTCAGAGCCCTGGACCATATGGTAAGAACAAAGTTCCCCCAGAAATTCAGACTTTGCAGCAAAACATTGTATTTTGTGAAAAAGGCACTTGATATCATCAGGGAAAGAAGGTCACATCGCCCACACTTTCTTTGATTATCAGCTGATCCAGGAATGCTGTGTGCTTCCAAAGGTGAGGTGCTGCCAAGTGTGGGTGACAGGCAGGGGGGAGGAGGGATGTGGTGGAGCCAGGCCAGGAATGGCAGCGGGGCTCCCCGGGGCAGCCTCGGGGAGACGGGACCCGCACCCAGCCCAGCCCCGCAGGGAGGCTGGCACCCAGAGCAGCAGAGCTGCCTCTGCCTGCCCTCACGCTGTCAGGATGAGCCCTGCAGACCACAGCTATTATTTGCTTTAAAGAAGGCATTTTTGGCACCCAGTGTACAATGTGTTGCTGTTGCCCTCGTGACAACTCCATAATCTCTTCTTTCGCTTCCGGTGTTATTGTCCCAGTTTCCAAGGAGCAGACAGAGAGAATTTGCTCTTCTGGAGTGGGATAATTCCTCATCAGGAAAGAAATGAGTAGAGACAGACAGACTCGGGAAATTCTTTGCTTGTCTATTTTTATTTACAGCAGAGTTCCTGTTATTACCTTGAACAAAAATAGCACAACAGCAAGGCTGCAGCCCAGTTTCCTTTGCCTTTCTGCAAGAGCTCATCAACACCAGCCCTGGGCTACTGCCTGCAGCCATGGCCTCCTCTCACCACCCCTCCTCTTGGTCACCAGCAGCCCCAAGGGCGGGCACCAGCAGTAGCCCCACGCCTCCCATGCTTGCCTGGTGGCTCCTCACTCTGAGCAGGCTTGGTCAAAACAGCACTTACAGGGTCCTGTCTACAGCTCAGGGTCCCAAGACAGCCTGGCAGCAGCCATTTGGCAGCAGCACTGGCAGCAGTGAGAAGATCCCAAGAGTGCATGCTGCAATTTCCCCCTCCCAGGGCGTCATGAGATAAACCACACGGGTTTAATAGTCACCAGCAAAAGCAGACGAGTGGTGATATCCTTCATCAAAAAGTAACACAGTACTAAAGTACTGCTGAAAGGTGACACCAAGAGAGGCAGAGAAGTGGCACTACCTGCATGGGTAACAGCGTCCCCGTTGATTCCAGGTTACACAACACCCACAGTGATGCAAAGGGAGAGAAAGCAACAGCACCTCAGTTATCAACAGATGCTATCTTTTGTATCAGGCAAAGTCACAGGCTGCTTTTAGATGCCTAATCTTTAAAAAACAGTTGGAAGTTTTATTGGCAAACTTGAGTTTTGGACATTATTTTCAAACCCATCAGGTTTTATCTTCAGAAAAAAAGGCAAGATCTGCCTTTTACAAAGCCAAGGAGCTGCCAGCTGCTTCTCATTCCTCCCCAGCAAGGATGTACACATAAGACACAACTTTCAAAGCACCTCCAGGGTATAAGCACCCATCTCCCCATCTCCTCTTGACCATCAGTGTGACAAAAGCACCCAACTCCCTTAAGCTTTTCTGGAAATCTCACCCTTTGATGTAATTTCAAAGGCTTCAAAGCTAAGGTTTGTCTCTTTGAGGCAGGGAGAGAAGGAGGAATGTGGAAGCATTAAAGCAATTCATCTTAAAGCCCTTAGCCTGCTCTGCCAGGGTGCAGAGCATCACCAGGGATATCACATGGGATAGCTCAAGGCAGGAACTTTCCCTGGCTGACCCTGCAGCTGGGATGCCCATGACTTCCCTCTCCTAGGTGGTGGAGCAAGTGCTTTTGCCTGGGGTTTGAAGGGTCTGCAGCAAGGGAGTGACATCTCATACCCATGGAGACCAAAGCACTCAGCAGCCTGAATGCCCAGGTCACTCATGCTCATCCTGACCATGGCCAGGCAGGAGTTACAAGCAGCATGTGTGCCTTGCTCATGGTAGGAGACAGGACCTCCTTCACCTGGCTTTGATTCAAGCACAAGCCCTTTATTCTCCACACATTTCCTACCTTTCCTACGTCTTTTTTCCTTGACACCAACCGGAAAATCCTCTTTGAAACATTTTGGCCTCTGAGATAGGAAGTTGCTGCTACAAGCTTCATGAAAATGTGCAGCTGGACAGGGTCTCTACAAATCCTCCTTCAAAGGGAAAGAATTATTACACATTACTGAGCATCAGAGAATTCAGTCTACAGCTCATGGCCTGCTCTTATATGGAGTGGCTGGGTTTGAATGCAACTCTGTGCAATGCAAACTGTAAAGTATTTTCCTATGACTGTGGTATTCACAGCACTGCAGGTCTGAGTAGATTCTCCAGGTGCTCATTTTCTTCAGTACTATGACAGTTCAGTCAGTCAGCTCTCAGCACTCTGAGAACCATATAAATCCACAGAAAAAAAAAAAAAAAAACAAAAAACAACAGTCTAAAGTAATAGTCTACAGTAGTAGAACCCAGTGGTTCTACTACTCATTGAAACAGACTAGGAAGCCAAAATGAAAAGTTGTGTATTGTGATTTGCACAGGGATGGGAGAGACAGAGGGTTGAGGGGTTCCCTTGTCAATTTGTGATAGACTGGACTAGAACATCACCACACTCTCTCCTTTTCTCTCATTAAAAATATGCCCCAGCAGTTATTCGCTTTAATTTGGACAGCAGATCAGTTCCCCTGTCATGCACAGTGTTTCATCATGCCAAGCTGGGAGGCTGGCCCCTAAAAGGCGAGCCCTGCTCAGGACAGGTGGCAGCTGCAGCTGCCTGGAGTTCATCCTCCAGCCTCCCATCCCACTCCTCACAGAGATGCCATTTTCACAAAGTGTGAAGCAGGCGTCTGTTTCTGTTTCCATTGCAGCATTGCTACCAGCCATTATAAGGATGATTTATTTTGGTTACAATACCCAGGCACTCCAGTCAAACAGGCAGGCCCCCTCTGTGCCAGTTACAGGGCAAAACAAGAAACGCTGAAGGTCACCTCCTCCCCAGTGAACTTGCTGTCTGGGAGAGAGCCCAGAGCCCGTGTGAATACTTTAGCAATGTAAATACCATCCTACGGCTCACTAATGACCTCAATGAATCAAGAGGAGGCCCTTGTTTACCTTATGAAAACTTCCCAATATAGCACAGCAAACTGAAACATTTCCTGTGACTCTGGGGTCTATAAGCACTTTGTTGTCCCCATTGATCCCACCTCTGGAGAGGGACAGCAAGAAGAAGTCTCTGGAGGCAGCTTTGATCTGCTGCTGCTGCTGCTGCTGCAAGGATGCTGTTCGGAGCTCCCGCTGTTCCATCCTCCCCCCATCAGCAGCACAGCTTTCACACTTCCCCAGGGTCAAGAGAGGGAAGCAAAAAGCCTGTGTAAGGAAACAGGGATTAGCCAGCACTGCTGCTTGCTCCACTGTGCTTTGGTGGCCTCTGCACAGCAAATCCACTGCATTTGTCACAGCTCCCACTGCCCTGTGGCAGAGATGTTGTGCATCCCCTGGGCAGGGATGTGTGCCTCTCCTACCTCCTGTGGGCTGCTGCCCTGCAGCTGTGGCTGCAAAACATCTGCTTAGCCTGGAAATCACACTGAAACCACTGGAAGAGCTCACATCATCTGATAGGGCTCGGACCCTCGGGAGCAGAGCAGCAGGGGAACAGAGTGAGGGGCTAAGGGAGATGAATGGCTGTATTATTTCTGCCTCCCTACCTGCAGTTTTATTAAGTGCAACATCTTTCATAAGATGCCAGAGCTATTTGACATTTCTCAGCCAATGGTTTAAAAAAACATTCAGCCAGAAGTTGCTTTCAGAAAATCTTCTGTTTTGAATAAAAAGGTGCCAACTTTTGTTTGTTTGTTTGTGTTTTTGTTTGTTTGTGTTTTTGTTTTTGCAAAAAAAGTTTGGGTTTTTTTACTCTTTCTTATTCCTCACCATTCTTTCAGCTCAAAACCCCCACAAAAATTAGGAGATTAAATCTATCATAGAGCAGTTGGTTTTGGATTAATGTTGACAATCATTCAACAATACTTTACTCAGCAGGACTTTTTGTGAAGATCCTGAGCTACTTCCAAACTCTTCAAGCAACACTGAAAAAAGACAAGTCTCAATTCTTAGAGAACTCTGTAATCAAAACAGGGATCCTGACTCAAAGGTTGCCAAAGCCTGGGTGAGGTGAATTTGGGTTTTTCTCTAGCACTAGCTGTACCCAACACTGCCATGGACAGGGCTCAGCCAGGCAGGAGGGGAACCCCAAACCACAGCCCAGCGGGAGGGGGGCAGGGCAGCAGCTCTAGGTTAGTGTGACACAGGGACCCTTGAGAGGAGGTGGTGGCAGAGGAAAGGTGTTTGTGGCAGCAGAGGCAGGAGGGGATGCCAAGGAAGGAGTGGGTACAGTGTGCTGTAGCTGCACGCTCCGGCAGGCCGGCTCCCCGCGGTCAGTCCAGCGGCGCTGCCGGACCCTGGCCCACGGCGGGACTGCAGCGCCCGCACGGGCCAGGGGATGTGCGGCAGGGCACCGGGCAGCCAGAGCAGGGAAGGCATGCCTGAAAATCTCAGCATCAGAGCACTGAGTCAGTACCACTCCCTTCCCAAAATCCTTGCTTAGGAAGCTGTTATCAGGGCTGCAAAAACAAAAGGCATGAGATGAGATGAGATGAGATGAGATGAGATGAGAAGGAGGCCCAGGAAAAAATAAGTTACAGCTATAGAGTGTGACTATCATAAACAGCTAATTTAAAGAGCTTAACACAAGTCTTCTTGTGGGCATCATAATGGCATGCTGGCTGCATCCATTATGTATGGAAACAGAAATGTGCTGATTCAGCTGTGAGGGCTTTTGAAGTGATGGCAGCTGAATTTGCACTGAGCCTTCGTCTGTCAATTCATCCTTTTAACTGTTTTTAACAAGCTGATGCTTCTTCAGCCTGACAAATGGTTTCTAAGACATCCCTTCTCTTTCAGCTGTTTGTCATTCACTCATGTTTCTTCAGGTACAGACCTTTTCTTTTCTGTCACAGCAGAGCATTTCCTCTTCCTCTTCAGCCCATCTGGCTGTGCAGCATCATACTGCAGAAACTCTTATGCAGTGCCAGAAGAAAAGAAAACAGCTGGGGAAAGGTTACCATGTCACATGCCCTCCTCCACAGATGCTATAAACTGGTATGTTCAGATCTCAGTATCCGGGGTAATGAGGGCAAAGAAAGAAAAGCAAAACTGATAATACAAAATATATGTAAATAAGGCCCCAGGAACGTAATACTTTTACCTTTAGAAAAAAAAAAAAAGTTTAAGATGCAGCATGAGGTTATAAATAAAGAGAAAAAAACATTGTACATTATACTTTATAATGGCTCTGAAGGAGATCTGCATTTTTTAAACATGGCACATCTAATCTGCAGCTCAGAGAATGCACCCACAGATAATCGAGAGTTGACTGTAAAAAATCTTTTTTTGAATGACAGCTTGAAAAGTTCATGCACATTTCTCATGACAAATCCCCTAATTATCATTTCCATCAATAGACTGTTAACATATATTCCGGGCACTACAGGCAGCAGAAAAAACCCAAGTGGGAAGCACCTGAGATTTATCGTTCAGATTATAAAGAGCCCAAATTTCAAGCAGAGTTGGAAAAGGCCAGCAAGTTAGCTTGGACGAGGATGGAATTTCTACATACACACCAAGACTGCCTAATGGTGTCAGTGTTACATGTCATGATAACAGAGTTTGTGGAAGTGGCCCTTAAGCTTCATGGCTTAAAATGAGCTCTAATTAGCAACAGGCAGGGAAGGGGAGAGCCAGTAGGGCAGAGCCTTTCTGGGGTGCTCACACTCTCCCCACAGCTCACCAACTGGCATGGAAGAAAAAACCTGCCTCAAGCTCTCCCTGTCAGTGCCTGTATGCTTTATAAGATGTGTGAACATAGCCATAAAAAAAACCTGAAGTGCATTTTTCACCACTACCCCCTCAATGAGGAGCCCACCCAATGTGTTGTGCATAGGCAATGATGCTGGCAACTTCTCTTCAGAGGTGGAGCTTTACAAGTGGACAGTTTGGATTTCAGGAGCACATGGCCTAGCCAGCCACTAAGACAGAACCAGTAGCAAAATTTAAATCCAGACCTGTCAAAGTCTTCAAGACCTGACAAAGTCTTCAAGCACATCTGTATTTAAGCTTGTGTTGCAATATGGGGTTTGGCTTTGCCCATCATGAAAATAATTACCTGTAGCACAGTGTTTTCACAGCCTGAGCATGGCGTTTTCCCGCCACACTGAGTTATGGAGACCACTGACCACTTTCAGTAGTCCATGTGTTACTACTGTACAGGCAGGGTGGTTTCTGCAGGCTGAACAATCATCTAGAAGGCAGTAACACAGCAGAGGAATGTCTTAGTAAGGTTCTGAGGGCTTCACAGAAGTTTATTTCATGCAGAATGAATGACGGTTCCTCAGTCTGGTCCAACCTCACAGGCCACAGGACACAGAAAAGCAAATGATGATTTTGAAGCAAAATATTTATCTAGCAGAGTAGGGTAAAGTGCAGCAAACCTTATTAAATCCAATACTAAACTCCATATGCAGCTCTCATCTAAGGTCTGGAAAGACCTTTGGCTTTCTCGTGACAGAGAAAGTCCTAAAGTAGAGGGATCATCTAACCAAGTTCCAGTGTGATTTTGTCACTGGCAACCACTGGGTCGAAAGGAACAGGCTGCTTCTCACAGTGACCTGTTTACTTTTTCTATTCATGGCTGTGCCTTTCTCTTTTAGGAGATTAGTTTGCTTTTGCCAGATGGAGTCAAAGTCACCACTGTGAATCCAGTTTTTTTTCCTTGTTTCTTGGAAAGCACCAGTCAGTACCATGTCAAGAAAAACAAACAAAGAGGTTTGCTTAGGATCTATTTAAAGCAAAGCATCAGTGGTAGCTTCAATACAACCCCAAGGCCAGCACTGGTGTTTGTGACAAAACTGAGGCTGCTGCACTTGATCAGGGTTGGATAATTGCAAAGCTGTTGCAGACCCCATCTCCCACCCAAAGAGGTCAGAGCCAGGCACAATGCAAGCAAGAGAGCTCCTCTCCAGCATCTCCACTATCCCACACTGGCCATGTAGGAAAAGTCACAGACCTCAGCCACTGCAAACTGACATAAGGTCCTGAAATGTAGCAGACATGCTTAGTGATTTGAGAGAAGGATCTGAATTTTCTGGCCCTGCCAGCAGACCTTGAGTTGTGGAAGATTGCTCTGACCCAGGAGAAAGTCTGTGCCTACCAGGGGGGTGACATGGCAGCATGCTTGCCACCATTGAACCAAGAATTCGAAACTGTCTGGAGAGGGAGTGGTGGAGCAGACCAAGGGCTGCAGAAGGTCTCATCCCAACAAGGTGTTTACTGCTGGAAAGTGCAGGCATGAGCACTCCACGCTGCTGGTGTAGATGGGAATCCTATACCACACACACACTGAGTCCAGGGAAAGGGCTAATAACACATCCCCACCTCACCAGAGCATCACAAGGCTAATTTCATTAGCGTCTATAAAACACTCTGACGCTGTCCGTATGCAGCTCAAAGTGTTATTAAACAGCTACACAGAGCAGAGCCAACAGTGCTTAGCTTTTGTTTATGTAAGGTATTCTGCTGATACTATACCCCTGGGAAATAGTAATAGCTATGGTTACAATAGAGGATTTAGTACCACCTCAACTTGCTGCAGCAGTACTGACTGGACCTCTAAAAGCAATCTCAGAAATGTCTGGTCCACAGGGAATCTTACTTGTCCCACTTACAAGCATGCCAGTGCTTGCCTTTTCCTTCTGCGGTTCATTTCTGTAAAAGACACATTCATAACTCCGAGCTCCTTACCAATGAACCTAATCCAGCAAGTATCCAAGACATTCAGGAAAAGAGACTTTCATAGCATTGGAATTTTTCCATGCCAGCACTTTTTCACCCTTAGATAAATGGCTTTTACTTACAAGGCTAAAGGCTCTATTCTTTTCAAAATACTTCTCAGCTTCAAAGCAGCAATGGAAATTGGCTGTGTACCTGGCCAGCTGATCCAGCCTGGAGTCAACCAAACAGCAAGAGGCGTCTGTCTTCCCTGCAGCACCAAGCAGTGCCGTGCAGTGGACAAGCAGGCTGGAGGGCTGATGTAAGTAGGCTAGCACTTTATTAATCAGAAGGTATTTAGGCAGGGCCGGTCAGCACAGCATGCTGAATTTCCAAACTGGGGGCTGGTGCCTAGGATGCACCTGCTGTGTTGGATGCCAGGTCTCTAAAAAGCCTTCTCTGGAAATATTTCTTCACATACTCAACTGCTGCACAGGGGCAAAGCCTCCCTGAGCCCTACCATCTATCCAGTTCACTGGAGCAGGCACTGAAGGACAGAACTCTGCAGCAACTTGGGAACAGGCCAGACCTGAAAACTACACCAAACCCCCTCTATTCACAGATTCCCTCACATGTGAGTGAGCTCTTCTGCAGATACTGGATGGAAGTGGATTTTATTTTTATCATATGAGTGAACAAAGGCTCCAGCTGATGAGACATGTTTGTCTTTCTCATGAGACAAGTGTAGCAAACACCTTGCTGAAAGCAGTCTTGACCAAATTGCTCCTGGCCTTGGACAGCAGAGAAAAGTACAGAGAAGGAGGAAGGGGGGAGGAAGGACACTGCTGGGGGAGCTGGGCACTGTACACAGAAAACCTCATGTTTGCATGCACAGCAGTTTGTCTGAAGTCCAGCCAAGAGCAGCTCCCACTTCTCTGCAGGGCTTGCTGGGGGGGATGCCAACACCCGGCCAGAGATATCTAGAAATTCCCAGGAGATCTGTGCTTTCCTCCAAAACCCTTCCCTTGACAGCTCCCTGATGCTGGCACCACCCATTTCTCCCCACCTTGCTCTCTGTCCCCAGCACCACCCATTTTCCCCCACCTTGCTCCTGGCTCCTGGCTATTCAGCAGTGACTCCATCTGCAGGAGGTTGCACAATTCTTGGCCACATGCAGCTTGACCCGAGCAGGGGCTGTTGCTCTCACTTTCAAGAGCCACAGCCATAAAAAGAGATGGAATTTGCTGGCCAAGGAGAAGCCAGGGCAAGCTGATGCAGTGCAGGCTCCCGAGGTCAGTGGCTGCAGCTCCATGCCGGGGGAGGACATGCAATGCCTAATGTGGAAATGTTTGTGTTTGGAGCAATATATAGTTACATTTGGCCCCTAGCAGCTGCAGAGGCTGTTTACTGTAGCACACAGACCTCAGCCTATTAGCTGAAGGCCTGACAGTGACCAGATGTGGAGAAGAGCGACCGCGGAGCCTGCAGCCGTATTTATCTCTTTGCCAAGATCCCAACAATATCTTGCCTAATAAGTCTGGCACAGAAATAATCATTTAGAGAGCTAAAAAACACAACATCCACAACCCATCTTTACAGCCAGAAGGGGATTTTTGTGAGGCTTACAGTCTAATCTTTCACCGTCCCAAGTGCTTCCCTCCTACTTCACAAACAGCGGGTGATTTATTTCCCAAATGGCTGGACTCAAGCCTCCTCCACGTAATCACTCAACAGGGAGGCCGCACCTCTGCAGCCAAACTTGGCCACTTGCAGCAGCTGCACAAGGAGGCAGAAAGGTGCAGAAGCCACCAGCCCCACCTGAGATGCCAACAGGCTCCTCTGGCAGGGGAGATGCCAAGGTCTGCAGGGCCTTTTCCCCAGCCCCACGTTGCCGATTCCCAGCGGAGAGCTGGTCCGTGGGGCAGGCAGCCCTGGCCCTGCCGCTGACCCGCAGAGCGTGCGCCTGGTGCCGCGGGAAGGACAGGCTGTACCGTCACCCTGTGTGTCCCAGCAACACCCAGCACCGCAGATTAGCCTTAATTGTCTACATTAAAAACAAAACAAAGCAAAGTAACTCTTTAGGTGCTTTCTGAAGACCCAGAGAACTGTGTCTTTGCTGGCAGAAAAACTGGATGTCGGATCAACATCAACACTGAGAAACATAAGTTGCGCTCTGCTGATTCACACAGTTTATGACCTTGGCTGGCAGATAAGGCCATGTAGTATGATTTTGTGTGCTTTGCAGGCTGCAGGTACCAGGTGTCGGTGAAGGTCAGAGTTGAGGAAAGGGCTCTCCCACAGTCAGGAGAAAGTTAGAGAACGATTTTTATGCAACATAAGCTTGTAGATGATTAACAATTTTCTTTCAGTTAACCGAGAAGTTAATAGTTATTCAAAGCACTGCATTGTAATGGGAGTGGAGATGGGGAAATGTACTACATTAACCTTTAATCTTGGACTGTGCAATAAAAATTAAAATGGAATATGGCACATAAGTATGATTAATTCTGCTTGCAAAAGTAGAGGGTGTCAGTGTACGGTTTGTGCAGAAGTGTTTCCTTCTAACAGCAGGGTGCCTTGATGCAGGTGAGGATGTGCAGCAGAAAGACTACACTCAGTGTTCAGTCCTGTGTTTTCTGCTTTTTGTCAAGCTCAGAATCCATTTTATTTCAACTTCCATCTTATTAACTCTGCATCTCTCAAAAATATCTAAATGTTAGGAAGTAGATGGACTGGTTTTTTTGGGGGGTTTTGGTTTTGGTTTTTTTCTTTTGTTTTGTTTTGTTTTGTTTTTTATTGTTTTTTGTTTTGGTTGGTTTTTTTGTTGTTGTTGTTGTTTTGTTTTGTTTTGTTTTGTTTTGTTTAGTTTTGATGGGAGAAGGAAGAAAGAAGGACAGAACTTGGCAATTTGAAACTGTGGAAGGCTATCATCAGTGAAATGTCTGCTAGCCTGCTCCCACTGCAGTGGACAGCACCAGGGAAAAGGATGGAGGATTTCCCAAAAGCAATTTCTTTCTTGCCCTACCCTGTCTACCACTCTAATGGGCAGCCATGGGTTGAGCTTGGCACTAAAGACAGCCAGGGAGTTATTCTGCCCAGGGCTCACTAGTGCCTCCCAGCCTATCACAGAGTCACTTTTCCTGGGCACTGCAGTCCTGCTGATGCTCATGGGACCATTGACACATGCACAGAGACTTCCTGAAGTCAATGACATTGAGTTTATTTTCTGTTTGCAAGCTCAGTGACAGCCCTCTGGAGAGAAAGAGAAGCATGGGAGACAGGCCCAAGAGGCAAACTGTGCTCATGGTATTCCCCAGCTTAGCCATGTTTGGCTCTGGGTTTGGTTGGTTTTTCGAAAGTGTTGCAAAATCTGGGTCTGGATTTGTCTTTCCCCTTTTGTTCTTACTACTCTCCCAAGCATGCCAAAAGTCCCTTGCCTGATGTCATCAATGGGTTTGACCTGGGCCAGTATGAGGACTGAGGGACTGGGTTTAGGAGGCTGAATCAGAAATGTTTTCAAGGCAAATTCCTCCCACAATTCAGACACACCTGAGTGAGCCTGCCCACTTGCTTTCCTGAGGAGCTGACACTTCCTTGTACCAGCCAGAAGTGGAAGTGTTAAGCTAGAGTAAGTGGCTGGTTGCTTTTATGAGTATTTTCTCAGCTATGGGTGTTTCTGTGAATCACACTAAATCTCCAGCTGTGTATAAGTCAACATGCATTTCCCAGCACTTTCTGCATTCATTCAACAGCCATGCCAATATAAGATGTGCATTAAGAGAGAAATCAGCCAGCACACGAGAAGGCACTGGAAGCAGCTCTGCAGGCTGAAGTGCACTGATTTCCCTGACAGCCAAGAGGAATGACCCCACACACAAGCACACCCTGTGAGGACACAGTTTACCCCTGCTCCCAACTATCTGCAGCAAGTCAAGCCTCTCAAGAACAGGCATGGTAGCCAGAGAGCAGGGAGAAGAGGTAGCTATTCCCCTTATCAAACCAACATGCATGGCATGCACACACCTGCCAGGTCACAGATGAAGGGGAATCTAAATATCTCCATGGTGTGCCTGCAGATCCCCACACCACACTCTGCCTGCCTTTTGTGCAGGGGACCTCCATGGGGAGGATGCAGGGATCCAGGCTTCACCCTGCTCTCCCTCTGCCCAGGGGTTGTTTACTCCCTTCTTCCTCCACAGTCAGTGCTCAGCAGTTTCAAGAGAGTGTCTGTTCTCATGCCTCCCTTCCTGACAGCAAGCTGTGTTTTGGTTTCACCAAGCCCCAGTGGAGCTGAGTCCCTGTGACCACAGCAGGATAGGCAGCTCTCAGCTGAGCTCACAGGGTGCACAGGAGCGTGTGGTGCTTGCAGGCAGCAAAACGAGGCCTTCTCCTTCCACAGCCCATGCCCAGCAGCTCTGATGGACATTTCCTTGAGACCTCTCAGTCCCAGCCATCCTGCTGAGGCCCAGGGTGGATCAGCAGATGGCAGGCAGGGTGGGCAGGAGGGCACACCTCATTTAAGAAGCAAGGCAGGTCACACAAAGCCTGTGTCAGCCCAGGCTGAGAAAACTCCACACATTCAGTGTATTTGTCTTAGAGAAATAGGGTTAAGAAAGAATGAAGTCATAAACATAAGGATGTACATAATGGCATATCTATAATGGCTCTGTAATTGCGGGCTTTTGTGCACAGTTAATCTACAACCTGGTTAACCTGCCTCAAGGTAATCGAGAGACAGTGACAACTGTGTGCCATCCTCCCACCTCCACACAAGCCACTGCCTCCAAACATTGCACAGAAAGTTATAAAGATAGAGTTACCTGCTGGTAACTCATCCTGAGGCAAGTAGAATGAGGCCTTTTATATTTGCCGGGGCCAAGGTGCATCATGATACCAGAAGCTGCATCACTGCTGGGTAATGCTGAGCCAACAATGCCCCACAGAGCCACACAGCGCAGGACACAGCACCCAGGGAGAAGGAGACCTTGTGCTATCACTTAGGCCAACTGTGGGACTAAATTTTGGCAGGGCCTTTTTACAAAATGCTCCTATGTGAAATTTGTTTCCAGTGAGAACCAAACATCTGGGAGAATATACATTCCAGAGCAGACTGGGAATAGGAGCAGCCCTAGAGCAGCTGACTCTCATCTGACTGATGACAGAACCAAAGGTCTGAGTTGTGTTCCTGGAGAAAAAACAAACATCGCATTTGCTCTGCATATGTGTAGAAAGCACCTGGACATGGTATTTGGAGGGAGGACATTTAGGAACATTCCACAGCCAGAGGAAAAGACAACAAAGTGTTGCAGTTCCAAAAGCTAGTCTGTTGCAAATTACTGCAAAGTCACACTTAGATTCAGGCCTTAACTCCAAGCTGGACCAGTAACTATTTAGTAATTGCATAGTCATGCCTCATTTACGTTTCTCCTCAACCTTCATTTACTGTCAAAAGTCTCAGAAGGAGCTGTACATTTTTTGGAAAGGAAGGTACAGCAGCAATAACAACACACTGTGAACAAGGTGAGCTGTCTGTGAAGTCCATTCAGGCTTCTCTTCAGACCCAGGGATCCTATGGGGCAGAGCTGAGTGCCCACTCAGACACACTCTGGCCACTGTCATCATCTACCTGTGGGCACTTGGAATTCATTTTGCCATGTCATGGGAAGCAGCTGCCTCTGTGCAGGTCTCTCCTCAAGACTCCCCACATCAAATTTCTCTTTCCTGCACCCTCTAATAGTGCAGCTTTGCATCATGAGTCATGGATCCATCCTCTCCAGTCTCCTGCTGTGCCCACATAGATGGGCGTGCATACTAAAGCCCTGGGAGCCCCTACAGCAAGAAAAACAGCAGGGCTGAGAAGTCAAGGGCATCCACACAACCATATCTCCCTGCAGCGACACTGACAGAACTCCCCTGCACCCAGTAAGGCCTCCACAGGGTGCTTGCTGCACCTGCTCTGTGGACAGACTTATCAGCCTCCAAGGCTGTGAAACTGGTAATCTATAAAAAGTATGAGTCACTGCAAAAAAATCTCATATCCTTCTCTAGTTCAAAGTCTTTCCTAGAACTGCACCGACTGTAAGGCCTTGAAGACAAAATTGTTTACTGAAATTAAAAATTCCCTGTTCTGGTCTTTTGCAGCGCTTCTTGAAATATCAGTATTTTGCTGGGTGTCTCACATCTAAAAAGTTTCTCAGCAGAAAAGGGACACTAACAACAGAGGAAATGGGAAAAGGGGAGCTGTGACAGCTGAAAAGTTCATCTATTATAACACAAAGTGCATTCTTGGCTTTTGGAAAAACAACTTCTACTCTATGTGGATAAACAGACAACAGAAAAAAGGGCAGGGGAAGACAGATGCTGTGTATGCTTTCAGTCCACTGAGGGTAAAAAAGCAATGCCAGCATCATCTGAGCCTGAAACAGTGACTGAAGAGAAATACGACGCTTGTAACATCTTAAAAAGAGGACATTTTTGCTTCCATAGCCCAAGGAGATCTCCATCTTCCTGGCAGAGGAGTGCACAAAGCCAGTTTGTCAGCCCTAGATGCAAAAAGTTACCAGTAATGAGCCCAGAACACAGGTCACAGCCTGCCTCGGCTGTGGGCAGCAAAGGTGTTGGGCATAAGCAGACCCCTGAGGGGCAGCTGCTTGGAGCTGGATGCCAACAAAAGCATCTGAGCCCTGCAGGCTCATGGGCTGGTTAGGGGAGAGAGGGCAGAGCTGAGGATGGGTTGCCATGGGCTCCTGCTGCCTGGGAACTGAGCACTGCTGGTGGTCTTGGACGTATAACATTGATGTTGGAGAAATTATTGCCAGGTCAGAGCTTTGTGTGGCTGTCACATGCATAACAAGCAAGTTGTATCTGCAGTAACCTGTTTCATCAATTACTGCTTTACTGGAAAGTCAATAAAAATTGACAATACCCCATGGGGTTTTTGTTGTTTGGTCACATATACCTGAAACATTTATTTCCCTGGGAAAAGAAAGATAAAGTCAAGAACCTTATTCTCTACATGTAAGTGAAAAAGGTTATTAAGACAAGCTTTTGTCAGGCAGGACACCCACTCAGCTAGCACTGTGCTTGACGAGATCCTTGGAGGCCCTGCTATGCGGGGTGTACCAAAGGGAGAGGAGGATGCTTAATGCATGCATCTTCATTGCTGCCTCTCTTGGGAGAGGCGCTGAATTCTCCTCCTCTTTCTCCCTGGGCTTATCTGTTGATGGATTACACCAAAAAAGCCGTATCATAAAGCTCCATTAGAATGCCAGTGCATGCAGCAAGGGCCACTGAAATATTCCCAAAGCCACAGACAAAGCTGACAATCTGCAATATTTTAGCATAAGCTGTGACCCAGTATACAGCAAAACAGACGAATGGCACTTCCCCTAGGGCAGGAATCGCTTCTGAAGCTGCTGACAACTCACTGTTTATCTCATTTCAGTCCCATTCTTAATCACTGTTTGAGATGAAACTTTTTCTAACCCAGATTCCAGCTTGAAGATCTCCAGAAGAAAGACCCTTGACCTGTCTCCTGGTAGCCTTCTCAGCTGCTGGCGAAGCTGTCTGGCAGATGCTGCAGTGCTGCTCTGCGCTTACCGGGCAGGAGGGGCGATGGGGCTGAGCCCTGCTCTGCTCCCACTGCCCCATGTGGAGCCTCCCGCGGGGCCGGAGCACAGCCTCCAGCCAGGAAAGGAGCTCACCGCAGCACTGGCAGCTCGGGGCCGGCCAGCTGCTTCAGCTTCATCAAAGTTCACCTCTGTTTGCTCCTGTTGTTATCTCCAGAGCAGGAACAAAACAGCAACCATTTAGTCAGTTTTGGTATTGCACAACTGAAAGAGAATAGGAAAGCACCCCCAGGAACTGAGCCAAGTCAATAATGGAGACAGATTAAGCAACACATACACCTGGCTGTCAGAAGCGTAAGATACTCTCTCTTTAGTAATTACAGAGCAATTATGAAGTTAACAGCAATTCCAATAAGGACATGTATTTCACAATGCAATTTTGTTCACAATCCATCAGGATCAGTCACACCAAGGAGATACAACTCTAAAAGCAAACTGTCCTCATCCCTGCAGGCATAGTCCTTTAAATGCCAATCCTTGGTGGGGTGGGATCTTGCACTAAGTAGCGATTAAATTATTAGTTATTAACAGGACGTAATTGAAACTCTACTTCAATATGACTTTTTAAAAAATCCCACTTTTAAGACAGGTAATAGAAACAAAGATGAGGTGCAAAGTTTGTGTACTGAGTTTATGCAAGCTCAGTTAACTGGTATTATAATTCTGAAAAACCATAAACAAATTAAAGCTGGGTTTCAATACATCTGAAGTCATCAGTCTGTTCTGCATGGTCTGGATGAAAATCTTAGATTTTGTGACTGTTTATAGTGGTAAAATCACAATGATCTCAGTTTATTTTATCCATCCAAAGAGCAAACAGGGAACAGAAACTGTTCTAAGGTTGAGAACAGATCCATGCCTGATTTTGAGATACCAAATCAAACTCAGATCTGCTGAAGTTCACAAAGTCTGGCTTGCACTGAAATCCAGCGTTGCTTCGAAGTACTGAGCTGTGCCATTTTGTGCCTGTTCTAAGAGAAAAAACAGCCTACCTTGTGCTGCATGGCACACGAGGTGGAGGTCACCTGTGGTGGCACTGCACTGCCATGGCTTGCAGCCAGGAGGAACGCTGCACCATCACCATTTGCTAACAAGGACTAGGAATTACTGAGCAAGTGACCGAGGTTGGCTGATTCAGCAGGCAGCCTGGCCGGAGGCTGGACCTGCTGCCTGGGCACACGTGGCAGCAGTGCCCACGGGATGTCCCTCGGTGCCACTGAACTGCATTTCTGGGCGCTGCAGATTCCTGTGCAGGCTAAGACCCGTCCAACAGCCAAACACCCATCCGGTCAGCAGTGTGACATCTGGGTATTGTCTGCTTCCCCCACCTTGCTCTGCCTTTGCAGTACATTGCAGACAAGCCCATCAGCACGAGCACAAAAGAAAGGGTGGCCCAGGCTACAAAACTATGAACATGAAGTATGGACAACCACAAGAGGAAGTGAGCACAGAGAACATGAATGTCATTGGAGGAGGAAATGTTACTAATGTGTGCACGAAACTCACTAATACTGTTCTCTAAGGGACTTTCTGGGCAACAGCAGCCAGCCAGGAAGTCTTCCATCAAGACTTGCATTAATCTCCTCACTGTCTCTTTCTCATGTCTCCTTTCAGGCTTTATTTCATTCAAGTAGTGAAACCTGTTGTGGTTTACTTTGATAAAGGTAGAGCCAGTCACTCAGTGTGTTCAGGCATTGGGGATGTTTTACTATCTCTAGCTGCATCGCCAGTAGGGCTGAAAAGGTGCTATTGTGGTTTGACAGCTAAGGGAATAGGCGATTCTATCAAGAGGTATCCAAATATCTAAGTGCTCCAGAAGATTAAATAATTAATTATCAGAACTCCTGGTAGAAGTATAGCCAAGCATTAAACCTGTTCTCCAGACAACAAGAATATTTTTGCAACGAGTCATTGTTACAAGAGCCACCTAAAGTTTGCTCTGAGCTATTGAACCAAAGCACAGACATTGGGAAAGCCAAAGATTTACATGTCCCAGGCAGAATGTTTACCATCACTACAACTAATGCCCTCTAACAAACTGTTAGAGACAAGGACTTGAGCTCCTGGAAGACATGTAAAAGGGAGTTGCAATTTTAATACATAGAATTCAGCAGCATTTGGAAGGTTCAGAGGGGAAACAAGGCGGTCATGGAAAACTCTTACACTTCTATCCTCTTCTCCTCTTCATCCCCTTTGATCACTATGCATCATTAAGGACTTTTTTACTTCAAATAATTTGTGGGATGAGTTTTTAGCAACTAGAGCTAAAGTAATGGTTTTAAATACACATATGCACATCTATGGATACATGCACACACACACACAGAATTGCATCGCTATTCTCCATAAACTTAGCAAAGGCTACGATACCTCAGATATAACATCTCAGTGCCTTTCCCTCTAGTCTCCTGTTATGTCATCTTTTTACTTATGCTTTATCTATGTTTAGATCGTATCTCTGGGGTAAAGACTACATCCTTTATACATTTCTCTGATGTGCTTTTGAGATGAGAGACACTGAGCTGAAATAACTCAAGTCTCTCCATGAAAAGCATGCTACATTTTTGTGTTTTATGGTGGGTTCCTGGCAGCGAGAAGCTTTAAAAGCAAAGAACTAGAAGGACAAGCCATAGATCACCTTTAAATGGCTACATTTCAGCACACTGCACTTGCTATGCTGTTGCCTTAGAAGGAGCTGCATGGCACAGAACAGACACAAGCAGAGTAATGCAGTGGAGAGCTCAGCATTCAGATCATCCCTAAACCCATCTTCGGAAGCAAATGTCCCCTGCTGCTGATGTGTGGGTACAGCTCTCCACCAAATTCCTGCAGGCCAAGAGGCTGGGCACAGAGCAGCTGCACAGCTCTGGTGGGAGCAGAGGCCACCAGACTGACAGCCCTGCACACAATGTTTTATTCTCATTCCCTGCTACTGCGTTTATTTCCCTAGTGGCTCCCTTTCTTCTGGGAGTTTTCTTTTGCAAGCTTAAAGTTAGCCTTTTCCTCTTGCCTCAGCCTAGATCCACTAGCATTACCTTTTTCTTAAAAAAAAAAAAAAACCAAAAAAAAACCAATCAGCTTGCCTTGTGTATTGCCTTTCTTACAGCCAACTTAACAAAACCAGGTGCAGCTGCCCTGATGTTGTCTTCACACAATCTGGGAGAGCCCTGCCAGTGCTATCTGCCCAGGCTTACAGAAATCCATCCTGGTTTGATGGGGACAGCCAAGACAGGGCCCTAGGTGTGACCAGTGAACCCTCTGAGTCACAAGGACCGCATGTGCCAAGGAAAAGACCCTGGCATTCCATCCTGCCACCATCAGATCAGCTCTGCAGGGCCTCACTGCTGCTTCTTCCAAGTGGGTGTTGTTCGTTTCCTCTCCCTATCACATTTAAAGGCAGCATTCATCTTGTCACATCTTGCAGCAGTTTCTCTGTGGCACGTTGCCAGGGATGATGCTGGGATGTTTATTTCACCCTTTTGTTAAAAAGGATGACAGGTTTTTGGATGAGCTTGCTGTGGTTTATAGAAGCAGAAAGGAAAAAACAAGTTAGTCCAAGGTGGAAGAAAAGAGGTATAGGCTAAGAACATTTCTGAGGCACCTGGACTTGCACTAGGAAGGATTTTCTCCCTTGTGTGAGCACAGCTCCTGTCATCAATAGTTTTGACACCATTGCCTCCCATTTTGACAGCACTGGCTTGCTCACCAAATCACTCTGCAATCCCTGTGCACACAACCTTCTGGAAATCTGTCTTCATATCTTGATGCAAGCTGACATAACTGGGCTTTTCTTCACCCTAGTTTGTTTTCTTTTAATATGATACCATTGCTCAATGGGAGTTCTGGGGATTTGGGTTCACTTGGGTGTCTTCTGTTGAAAGAGAAAAGAGGCATCCAGTGGCACTGATGAAATCTGCTCTGGAACAAAGAGAGTATTAACAGTGAAGGGCTGATATCTCCTGGCACTGCATGGGTCTAAAAGGATGCAGTAACTTATTTACAGTGTGGTGGCTCCCCCTGCTCTGAGGAAGGAGTTTTTGCTGCCTGAACAGGCCCCAAAATGGATGGGACCTCCCGTCCTCTTTCTCTTCCTCCCCACAAGCACGAAGCTCACATTAGGCTACTGCACCCAGCACTTATCATTCCCACATTTCCTGGAATGAAGGGTGTGTTGTTAACCCAACACAGACCTAATACAGCATACTGCAAGCTTACAGGCTTATCCTGCCTCTCACCCCTGCTCCTACCTTTCTGCTATGTGCCTGGTGTCACACCAAGGGCTCCTGAAGCTGTGGGGTGAATTGCCTCTGCTCATCCACCCTGCAGAGACTGAGCACTGCCCCACTAAGTCACACACTTCCACCTGGAACAACAAACTGTTCCAGCACCCAGTGTGGCTGCAGTGCTCACATCGCATTCTGTGGCACATGAACCAGGGAAAATGCAGAAATGCATGGTTTGAAGTGAGCCCAATGGTAGCCCAACACTGCAGCCTGAGGTCTGCACACGGCAAAGGATGCCCTGCCTTGCTGCAGTGGTGCAGCATCAGATCTGGGTGGTGCACAGCCTTGCAAAGACTTATGAAGCATGCTTAGTTTCCAGTAAAATCCACATTGTCACAGTTGCAGAAAATGTAAAAATACAGTTTTGATCCAGTTAAAGTGCTTAGCCTTGATATGCTTTTCAGACAGGTTTCTCAGGGGAATAGGTCAAGGAGAGGTGCCAGGTGATGTTGGGAACAGGGAGCATGGAAAAGAGCTGAGGTGACACCAGTTAAAAGGTAGAAGACAACCAAAAGTTAGAGGGATACAGAGATGTGGGAAGGAGCTGACAATACTAAATGGTGGAGAAAGCTATGGGGGATATGGTAAAGCAAATATTTCAGTGGCCGTGCAGAGTACCAAGGATACAAACATATTAAAAAAAGGGGGTTTTAAATTCCATAGTTCATGAAACAAAGGACTTCTGAAATCTAGGTATTTTATACACTAATGCACTGGATGAATCCAGCTACTGCCCAAAACTGCAGGAAACAGATTTATCATGTGAAGTCAGCTCTCCACTTAAAACAACTGGTCACTGCCTCTCAACAAGTTGAGTCCAAACCAAACCCACAGATCTAAAATACCCTGAATCTTGGGAAATTGTAGTCTGCAGCTGGGGCCTCCTGTAAACAATGCAAACATCAGCATTTCAGACCAGCCAGCCAGCTGCAGGAGCCAAATGAAGACAATTTCCCAAGACATCAGACTATTTCTCTGGCAGTGGGCTACACTCTCACAGAGCTCATGTCAAGCAGAGAGTGTTGCACTGTTCACCCCAGATCAGACTACCAGTAACTCAGCATAAGGAGAAGCAGGAATAAATTATTTATTCCCATCACCCCTGGAGAAGATGGGAACCAGCCACCAGCTGGTCCAGCAGCCTGAGCAGGGACCCAGTGAGCAATGTTCAGAACTGAGTATTCACAGTTGTTAGTGAGGGTATTTGCAAACTGGACAGTTTACAAGATTGGGGCTGCACGCACACTGTGGGAAACAGCAACAGCTTTGGAGAGCCCATGTAAGCAAAAAGATGCAGGTGGGAGGAAATTCCATATCTTGATGGGGTACACATGATTAGCAGTTGCCACTGACGCAGCTTTCCTTGCGGCTGAACTCATTGGCACCGCAGGATAGGCATCGCTGATGCTCTGTGTGTTGGTCTCCTGCTGATCTCAGTAAAATCAAGAAAAAGTTCATCTTCTTTTGACTCCGAGGGAAGCAGTGGAGAGCTGTGTGGTTTGCAATACTCCATTAGTGGGAGGAACACTCCAACAGCCCCACCAACAGCCACAAGGAGCCAATTTCCTGGTTTCTGCAGTGCGAGGAGGGTGGGCACAGGGATGAACCACCGCAGGCACCGGGGAGCATCACACTCGCTGTGGCAAAGAGCTGCCAGCGTGCAGAGCCACTGACATCCTGCCTCAATCACTTCAACCCAATTCTGCTTTCTTCGCCTGCTGCTGCGGTGCAGCCCCTGTGCCCCCGGGCAGGCAGGGATGGATTGTTCATCGCCAAGGGTGTGGCACCCGGGACAGAGAGGATGGGGAGCCTGGGCCATCCTGAATGCTGTCAGCTGGGTACACAGACTGACCGGCTGTCAGCACACACCACACTTGGGCCATTCATCCTGGAAAGGCAACCCGAGCATTCGGGTGCCTTTATTGCCACTTACTAAGCAGTCGCCCAGCTCTTCTAAATGCAGGGAGAGGGGGTGGAGTAGTGGTCTTAAAGCAAACGTCGGGCTAGAACTCTTCATGAGTGAGTTACATCACAACAGTGCAGTCTCAGTGCTCTTCCTAAGACACCTTTCTGAGACATCTGAGAGTGCACGGTCCCAGTTGCCCTTTAGATCCCATCTGAGAGCTATAACCCTTGTCAGGTTTGTAGCTCCTCTCGACAAGCACACTGAATTCCTATCCTGCCTGAGTAAAGGGAGGTTTGCTATCATTTTCACAAGGTGCTGAGTTAGCAACAGAGCCTTTGGGCAGATTACAGTAAACTCACTGCACTTCTCAAAGACTATTTCCTTAAGAGCACTGAGCTGTCTGCAGAGAGGTATTGACAGTTCCTGTGCCTTTTTCTCTCTGCCAGCCAATTTGCATTGTGAGAAAGATGAGATCTTAAAAATGGACAATTAGCACCCTTACTAATTACCCATACTAAGGATCTCAATTAGAGGAGTGCCCGAGGGGGCCTTAACCAAACCTGGAACTCTGCCGTGCCAAGCTTCACGTGGTGCTGTTCCTGCCCCCCGAAGGGTTACACGAGCTAACCTGACCTGGTTTGGCTTTCAAAAGGGAAAATTGAAGAACCATGACCTGGGAAGCAGAGCCAGTGTCATTGCAACTCTTCTACTAATTTACTTTCCACGTGCTCATCAGGTTCATTTTGAGTTTGCCCTGCATGGGGCTTTGCAATTAAATGCCTTGGGAAATTATTCTATATTATGTAAAGTGCCCTTTCCCCAGGTTTGGTCCCATTTTGCCCCATATCTTTCCTTCTCCCTCACTGGGCAAACTGAGATTCCTGGGTTTGATATGGAGATTATGAAAATGAAGTGGAGATTCTCTTAGTCTGAACACATGAGCAGAGGGAAACAATCATCCCATTCTTCACAAACAAATGCTAAGATAGGATGATGTCATAGCACACATCAATGGAGGATCTACAGTTAAAGTGAATGGGATTATGGAAAACTTGGAAATAGCATCTGAGAGAAGGGATAGGAACCATGCAAAGGACCAGGCTTTGGTGCAAGAGTAGATTGGAAAGACACTAAGTGTGTTTGAAAATGAAGAAGGTAACAAAATATTAATGAATTGGCACAACCAGCAACAAAGAAATCCATTATTTATAGGCAAGACAAATAATTATACATGCAAGGTCAAAGAAGACATTCGCACTGAAGTTTCTTAAGAGACATGAGAGCAGAGAGTAATTGACTGTCTAGACACAGCCACTGCTGAAGCACTGAAATCCTATGATTTGGATGAGTAGGAACAAATGGGCCATGGTGGTCAAAAACAGCTGGCTCAGGCACTTAACTCCAAAAGCACATCCACAAAGGAGATGTGTCTTGGTGGCACCAGGGTCCATACTGGACACCAGGCTGAAAAGTCCTGAAACCAAGTCCTGAAACTTTTCCGAGGGGACCGAGGAGACTCTCACATCAAAGGCTGGGATTCAGACAACTTAAGGAAAGCTACATTTGCTGTATGGATTCATACTGATTCTCCAATAAACTCTGCTTTATTAGAGAGATTATTGTGTTTGCCATAGCATGCTATGGTCCCAACCAGTAAAGGCAGGCAGCCTTGAGCAGCCAAGGGCACCAGCAGAAGGCAGCTCCATTGCCAGGCTCTCTGGGCACAGGTCCCTTTCTCACCAGCCCCAGGACCTCAGGAGAAGCAGAGCACACTGGATTTGGAGATCAGAGGGAGCTAGGGAAGTGCCAAAATCTGAGGGTGCATGTAAAGCCTGCATGAAGCAGCACAGTTCCTCTGGCTCATCTGACAAAACATGACACGAGCTTCCTTCTGAATTGGACATATTTAAGTGCCACCAGTGCAAATATACTTTAAAAGCACACAGAAGAAAAACAAAGAGGCACAAAGATGGACCACAGTCCCTTACATAGCAAAAGATCTGCATTTGCTCCAACAAACTTCTTGCTGAGTTTGTTTAAAGCCACTTTTCTTGCCACTGCTGCCAGCAAGCCTGCTGCTGTCACTGGAGGTGTTGGCATGGCCACCCTGCTCTGCTCCCACCACAAGCACCCCATCTGCCTCAAATGGCATGGGTTGAGGTCAGGCTTGGTGCCTGTGCCTGTGGAGACTCTCCCTTCCTCTTCTCACACCCTCCTGCAGGCACCCTGAGCAAACAGCAAAAATCCCTCACACTGGCCATTTTCCCTTCTGCTAAACCTCATCAGTCTTTAAAAAAAGACACACACACACAAATACGAGAAGCCAAGTTCCCAAATTTTTGCAGGAAGATCCGATGAGTGTTTGTTTTGGTCTTCAGTGTGGTATGCATGGTCTTTGTGGAACCAGAGGGCATTTGCCCACTGAGGAAAGCATTTACTTTAAAACCAGAAGGGTCCACAGTTACTACTGCTCTCACATTGGAGAGGAGAGAGGAAAAATTACTCTCAAGAATGGAAATCAAGTACACATTGACAGTTTAGGTAAAAGTCTGTTATTAATGATGCTGTGTCAGTATATTACTTTAATAAGGACTGCATGGATTTCCTTCACTTAACACTGGTTTGAAACACTGGAGGTGATTTGCTTGACATCTAAAAGTGGGTCAAAGATTCATCTCTAACCTAAATTAGATACACAAGGACAGATCTTGCAGTGTTGCCTTACTGGGAACTGGGAGTTAGTGGGCAACCACATGATATTTCCTAAAACTCCAGCCCCTCTGGCAGTGCAGAATGAACTGCTCCATAAAAAAAAGGCTCATGATGGCACACACACCTCCATGTAAAGATGCAGGCTAGGGAGAGGAAACCATGAGAAAGACTACACACTGAAAGAAAATGAATCTGAGTATACTTTGAGCACTTGTATATCACATAAAGCAATTTGTAGCTGCAAGAATGTGTTGTTAAAGGACTCGGCACAGAGTGGATGCCATGCTGGAAATGGATGGAGAAATCGGGACTAGTGAGCTCTTGCTGTGACTCCCACTGTGAAATAGCATATGAGATGCTGTTATGACAAGTGCAGTCTATTGGCCATCACTACCAACCTTTCACACAGCTCATTAGGGAAAGGTCACGGGTTATTTTTATTTTAATTCCCAAGGACATACTTGGTTTGCTTCACACACTTCCACACAGGATTTCAATCCACACACCCTGATCTCTCCACTCTTATAAACACAGCCATACATAGCATGTATTTCTTCCTGCTCTTTACTTATAAAGCAAATCACAAAGCCATAAAAAGCCAGCTCCAGCTGAGCCACTTTATGGAAGCATTTGAAAACTATTACTTTTAGTGAACACACCAAAGGTCTCTGGCATATTATCCCTCTTTTGAAGACTGATTTAGGAGGAGACTCTTACCACCCAGTACATCTGGAGTGGTGCTGTGCTTCAGGGGCAGTAGCAGTGCCCATGGGACTATTTGTGGAGGACAACTCAATAGCACAGGGAGACTCAAACCATGATTAGGACACCTACCAGGATGCTGAACCAGTGGACTTTATCCTCAAAGCAGTCTTAGTTGACAGCTGCCCATGCAAATTCACAGACAATGTCCTTGGTAAGGCTTTGGTCTCCTTCTTTTCATTATTTCATTTCCACTTCATTACACAGACCATCACTGTAATGCTGCTGTCCTGGAGGAGGTCACCCTCTTGTCATAATATGATACTTTCCTTGTGGTAGCCAATTCTGGATCCTGCTTTTAACATACTGTCTAACATCTTCTTCAGGATAGTTTATCTCTTCTGCAGAGAGGATAAAAGGACAGTGTTGGTAAGTGACCAGTTCAAGGCAGTGCAGTAAAGCTGTGGCAGATCTGTGGTGAGGCACTGGGACATTCTGGATCCTTCCACATGGCTCATCAGGACTTTGCAGAAAAGAAAAGTTTCCTTGTTTTTTTTTTTTTTTTAGTTAATTCCACATGAGGAGAAGAATTACTTGCATAATTTTAAAAATATGTATGTTGCATTGCCTATCCCTCCCATAATGTAAGAATTTTTCCTTTTCTGACAAAAAAAAGCCTTTAGCTTGCCAAAGCACACTCCCCAGTAATTGTCCTAGCATTATAGTAAGTGGCAGCACTTTGGACCATTACTGGAGATAAATTCACATTGTTCAGAAAGATAATGGTTGTTTGCATCTGGTTACAGTTAATTGCAGCACTGGTTTCCTCCCAGGCAACTTTCTTTCCTATTTAATGTTTGTTTAAACCTTCATTCTGTGGATGAAGTGGTTTTTTGTTAATATGATACTAATTTATTGATTTCATCACTTTTGTCATGTCTGTATTTCTCCTTCTTCAAAACACTTCATGTATATTGTTATAAGGAAGAAAACACATTGGTCAGGAAGTTTCTGTCTGTACATTTTCTTAATGTGCTCTGAGCTATAGCCTTAGAAGGTCACAGAGAGACCAGAGATTCTTTCAGCTCAAATAATGTCCTTCTCATTCTATCCTCTACAGATAGCTAGGACAACACTAAATACCATTTGACACCACTAAACCCCAAAGACCCCATAAACAGAAACACATAGTAATGAAAAAAACCCTCCAAGTATCTCAGAGCCTTCTCCAAAGGCAAAGAGATGCCTCATTTTACAGAAGGGAAGAGGATGAGCAGAGAGACTGGGGGGAAGGAGAGGCCCCAAATCATACTCTGTGAGAACTGCAGGGTAGCACACCCTGCTGCTGCTCAACACACTCATGGGGTCTCACACTCACCCTTCTCTATGCCCAAGATGGTCCCAGTGATATCAGGGTGTATCAAGGCCTGAAAAACAGCACAGGATGGATGAAAGAGATCCATGTATATTTTGTTCCCTCCTCAACTGCCTAAAGAATGTTCTAAGGGTGTGTTCTGCCACTACTATGTCTAAGATGAAGCAGGAGGGAACAATTTTTCACATTAAAAGGTATGAAATAGTGGAGACCACTCCACTAGTCCAAGGAGCTGAGAAACGTGGTCTGCAAGGGTTCCTCTGAAGTGCAATCAGCTGCAGCATGTAGCCGCTTCCTGTGCACAGGTGTCCAAAATCCCTAGGATAGTATTGACCTGGACAGCAGCTAGCAAGGCAGTGAGGACAGGCCACATCCTCGAGAGTGTGAATCAGCAGGGCAACGTGGACTTTCACAAGCTTTGCCTCAGCTGAGGCTGTGGCTGCCTGCAGAGAGGGAGGGGAGGAGGTGAAGGATGCTGCCCTGGGCAGATGCTGCATGTGGGTCCCCTGTCCACAGTGCTTCATAACAACACTGTGAGTGGGACCCCAGTGGTGCTGGGTTCTTTTGGGAGCAAGCTCCTTAAAAAGTGACCCTCAAGCCCAAGCACTGCTCTGCTCTTTCCTCTGCTATTTGTTTGGATGGGCACATTGCTGTAACATTTATGGTGGGAAGCCTGTTGAGAAGCGTGCCTCAGATGAAAGGAAGTTTATGAGCTTATGTCTTGCTAGTTTTGATGTGCATGGTTCACACAGCCCTTGGTTTCTTTTTCTGTGCATTTTAATTGGTCTCCCCAGCTGTCTGGTTACACCTTCCCCTTCCCTCCAGCCTGCTTTGTAGGCAGCAACCAGGGAAAGATCTCTCATTCCCAGTAAGCCTGGATATTTCAGATCCCACAGCAAAGACCTTGGCTAGTGCCTGCTGCATCTTTGTTTCCAGGGAAAAGAAGTGGCATTTTCCATCCCAAGAGCTTGCATTAGGGATCTGCTAAGATGAGCAAAGCAATCTTGAACAGCCAAACAGTTGTTAGCCCAAAGTCTGGGCCATTGCTGTGGGACTATGACACCTTGCATGGCTTGGAGAGGAATGGGGCCATAAGAGGGGCCAAGGCCATACGTTTATATAATGTCTGTTCCTTTAATTTATGGATGGAAATTTGCTTGTAGAGGTATGCAAGTATGCAAGTAAGGCGTGATGGCTGACAGTTTTCACCAACTGTTCTGACATTTAATGCTTTTTAAAATCTATCCTCTCTCCTTCCCTTGAAGAGAGATACAAGCCTCTCTCTTTGTACTGTTTTCTATTCCACTCATTCCCTAGGTACTCCCTTGAGGCCTATGTCTCAGATTTATTTCATCTATTTTTTAAGAAGAACAAGGGGCAGGTGGTGCCTGCAGAAGCTGAAAGAGAAAAGATGGACATATCTAGCACATGCCAAGAAAACAAACATGAAATCTCTGGAGCCACCCGACCCTCTGGAACACTGAGCAACTTGCCACTTTTTTCTTCTTGATGTGCTTATTTTTATGAGCTCAAAGAATAAAGTATTGGATGTTACACAGCAGCTGCCCCAGGAAATAATTCACTCATTCCATTGCTGCAGACTTCAAGTGGAAAAAAAGAGCAGCGAAGAGGGGGGAAAAAGCCAGTTCCTTTGCAAAATATCCAGTTTCCCAGCAGCTCTAACAGCATAAATGAGAAGAATGTTTGGGTTTGGTGTCCCTCCAATTCTCATGGCTTCACAGAGGATTTTGGAGAATGCATTTACTCCTTTGCTAACTGCAAGAACAGATTTATCCTGCAGCCATGTGCTGAATGAGTAGACAGGCCTAAAAGGAGTCTGAAAGCATAAACATTTACTTCATAAAAGAGATTCTGCAGACAGGAGGCCAGAGACAGTTGACTCTGGGTAAGCATTTTGCTCCATTGTAAAAAAAAGTCCAGCAGCCAGAAGGAGATGTGCACACATTTCACACACCGGCCTTTGCCACAGTGGACAGTGATCCAAAGGGGCCCAGGAATAGTCTGTCTCTTGACTGAGCCCAAAATGCAGAGGTACCAGCATTTTCATCTTTACTGCAGACGCCAAACCAGCCCCAGCTCCGCCTCTCACTGTGCAGTGCTTTGCCTGGACTTGTGTGGGGAAATGAAAAATAGCTCCATAACCAGGGAAAACCCTGGAGCTTTGTGTCTCCCCTACAGACACTGTAAGGAGATACAAGCTCATACTTTAGCCTTTCCCACAACAGGAATATCAATGAGGACTTGTCTCCTCTTTACCTGGCTGTTTATTTTCACAAAACTTGTTAAGAGAGCATAAAGTTGATGAGATCTCCACCCTCCTGATGAATTTCATTGAAATCTGCCAAATCTTGAAAGATGTTGTCAGGGACTTTCTTTCACACATATGTGAAGCAAGACCCCATGAGCCTTGCTCTCTTGAGAAGCCAGGCTGCAAATGCAGCAGAAGGGAAGCACTATTCCAAGGAGAATGCTGTTGCACTGGAAGTCTGAGAGAGGTTCACCAGCCACCCAGCAACCTGCATGCATGTGTGGAATTTTAGGAGTAACATGTACCCCACTAGATTTGAGTGACCTGCATTGTTTTTCAATAAGTGGCAGCATTTTGTGATTTTTCATTTCAAATCCCAATGTGGAGCAAAGGACCAAAGTAAGAGTTGCACACAAAATGAAACATCGTGCATATTTTTCCTTCAAAATGAATATTTAGGAGGTTCAGCCCTATCTGCCAGGAAAACTAAGCACAGATGAAATTTAAAGAGGATGTAACAAACACTTCTGCACCATCCTCCCAGCCAGGAGCTTACCCAGGATGGAGGGGTCTGAACCACAGCTGGGCAGCACACCACCAGATCACTGCACCACACAGCTCCTCAGCCAGTGACAATCCTCAAGCAGAGCATCATGCCTGCATAGGAAATTTCTGAGAAAACTTCTGGGATTTGTTTTTCATGCCATGGTGTAAAATTGATGGAGTTTTGCTTGGTCTAGACAATTGTCAATGTTTTTGTTTTTCCCTATCTAATGTAAAAGCTGCTTGTCTGTTCAGACTACAGCTCCTGGCACTGAGGAAGAGAGTTAAGGAGCTCACCCACTGAGAATGCTTTTCCTCTGTTACCTGCCAGGGTCTGACTGTATGGGGACTGGGGGCACAGAGTAGCAAGTCTTTCAACTGATCACCAGTCTGCTTTTCCCTAAACACGTGTGGATGTATTTGATGGGCAGTTTTGAGACCTTAACCACCAACACATCTGTATTTGTAGAGGAAAGCCACTAGATTTAAAGGCAGTAGATTTGGTTTGGGACTTGGATCACGAGATCCTTTATAAGACCCAGACTTTCCAGCTCCCAGGTGATGAAAAACAGTGGTTGATCTCAAATGCTGCTCTATCTCAACAAATTCCCAAGTCATTTGAAGGACAGTCACAACCTATGCACTGGATAGGCTGCTGAAGGGCGGACGAATCATCAGCATTATCATTACTTGTATACAAAACCAAGCTGTTGAATCAGTGCCCTTCAGCAGCACCTCTCTCCCCTTTGCCTTTTCAGATCTCCTCAGTTTTCCATTCAGATGAAGAAAAAAGGATGCAAATTCCAGGCTTGATGGTAGAAAGGCTCCCCCAATAGCAGATGCACATAGGAAGCAAGGGGGAAACTAATCTTCCTACGTGTCTGCCCTTACCAGTGAAGATAGGCCAGCACTTCTTGAGGGCATTTCAAAAGAGAAGCTTTACAGAGGTGCTCTGAACTATTCCCTGAAGGATCCTCTTTCTCTCTGCCAGGTAGCCTGAGGCTTGCCTTTGTGGAAACCTCTTTAGATCCAGTTTCTTGGGGCTGACACTGAGGTTTGCTGTCAAGCCAAGAAAATCTTCCTTCATCTGCTTCTACTCAAGCAGCCCCAAACCCGCCCCAAAGGCAATGAATAGCAGCATCCTCTGTTGTAAAGGCCTAGAACCTGGATCAGCACCAGTAATTTAAAGTCATAAAGAAGGATCATCCTACTTGATGAAGCAGGCCTACAGCCCAAGGAAGTTGTGAAATCTCCATCCTTGGAGATATGCAGAATTTGCCTGAGCAAGGCCCTGAAAAACCTGATCTCCCTGTGAAGCTCTGAGCAGGATTTTGGACAAGAGACCTCCAGAGCTTCCATGAATTCCACAATGAAGATTTTAGCAAGAAGCTCTAAGGAAGCAGAGCGCCATATGGCACACCCTCCTCCCCATGGAGAGGAGGCTAGAACAGAACAGCACAGGACAGGTAGTGATGGTATATAACACACCTAAGGAAGGCATCAGTCAGCTACTGCAGAGATGTGTGCAATGTGAAACCTGCCTAAAGCAGAGCCCTTAACCAAACAGCCTCTGCTCTCAGCACTTTCTGCAGCCTCCATGGCTGCTGTTTGAAATGAAGGCTGCTATCTCGGATAACTACTGGTTCACAAGCTGTCATGTGGCCAGCAGTGAGTCTGGGGACTTAAAATAGGCAAGAATATGCAAGACCTGAAAAGAAAATGGTCCTCATGGGGCTGTCACTCTCCAACAGTTAACTCTGAAAATTATTAATTTCAGGATTCCCAGGTTTACAAGCGCCAGGCTTTATGGTTATTTTCAGTCACTGCCAAAATAAAACTCAGTTTCCACATGCATACATTTTCTTCATACTCTCTCCCCTACTGGCCTCATCAACATTTTTTATCAGGAAACTCATTATTTATACTCTTCTGGCGAGGACATTATATTTCATCAGTGTTGCCAGCAATGCCAATTTCCCTCCTTACAGTTCTATGCTAAACTGTTTTCATTTCTCTCGCCTTGTATTTCTCAGTAAACCAATAAAGCACAAATTCTAAGCCTTCCAGTTTCCCTCTTTTCCCTCCCACAATAGTCATTGATGTCTAACCACAGACGTCTGTGCTTCTTTTCAATAACTGCATGCAGTTGCCTATAAAATATGCACATGATAGCGCGGGGAAATTCCACACACATTTTCTCCATCTGAAGATATACTGGTTCATACGTTACATTTATATTGGGTCTGGATCATGTCCTGCCATCATTCTGCAGGGAGAAATCCCAAGGCAGTCAACAGAGGCTTTTCCAGCAGATAAATGACAGGACTTGGCCCTACAAGCGGAATATTGTATGATATATTTCCTTTTCTGTTTGCCAAATTGATGTTAAGAAGGGGTTATGCACTTAGACAGTCATCATAAGTTTCAGAAATAATCAGCAGACATTTTTACTGAAACCCCAGAAAACAGAGCAATTAATCAGAATATCACTGCTTTTTCTATGAAGTTGCAGTTGCTTTTATTTTACTGGCATTGCATCACATAGCAGTTTTTCCACCATGGGAGCTTTGAGGTCACTATTAATTTATGGGGGGAAACCTTTTTTACTCTGGATTTTCTGAAAATACACAAACAAGCACCACTCAGACATGACATAACTGAACCACAGATCCAAGCCCCTCTCAGGTTCCAGTGTCCCCTGTGGTCCCCACCAGATGTGCTGCACCCAAGGAGAATGACCAGGGACGATGCAAATACATTGAACAAGCTGTTCCACGAGGGCAGGTGGGCTGAAACAAAAGGCAGATAAGATTGACACTTTGATGTATGCATGCTCTGTGGAGGAGCAAAGTCAAATTAACAGCCTGAGCTCCCCAACAGCAATGGCATTGAAGGGGAATATTAATGCAGTTACCACATCTGCATCTCATTTTCCTTCAGTGTTTCCTAGTCACACTGAGCTCACCCACTGGAGAGTGACATAACAGCATGAGCTGATGGGAAAGTGTCTTGAGATGTATTATGAGGAAAAAAAATGCAGAATTCACAAATACAGCAGGGACAGAGGGAGGTGAGCTGACCAAACCCTGCATTTTCCATTTATGAAAGATGAGCTGAGGCATTTTTAGGACACCTCCTGTCTCACACACGCCTGAAACAGCAGCATTGCCAGGCCCACTCCTTAGCCATGCTCCTCTGTTACAGTCCAGCATTGTTTCTGTGAGCTTGCTGTGGCACAGAGATACACACAAACACCTCCTGCCATGGTGTTAAAGTGCTAAAAGACACCACTAGCCCCTGTGGAGGGTCCCAAAGTGGGCACTGCTCACACGCCTGCGCAGCACCCAGCGAGCGTCCCTGCATGGTCCAGCACCAGCACAGCACTTCCACCAGCTCCTTTGGGCATCTCCTGGAAGACATCCACATAGACAGGTTCTGTGCCTTCAGGTAGGATTGAAATGGAGAGGATTGAAGCCACCTTATTCTAAATGACTGGAGCTCAGTGCTCCTTAGATTCATGGTGATAGGTGAATTGCCTTTACTTGCTTGAGGGCATCTGTGCTATCAGGCCCTAAGTCTGTGTGTGTCAAAAGTTCACAAGTGGTGACCCAATTACCTGTCTGTAGCAGTGGGGCTGTGGTATCTGGCAGGCAGATCATGCAATACCTTAGCACTTAGGTCAAGGCACTAAGCCTTCTTGAATTGCATGAGATGTATCTGGTTTCGTAGCGAAGGCAGGGATGAAAAATTAACTGCAGCACTGGAAGTAATCTAGGGAGTTTTAAAGATTTCTGTTGGATTTTATCACACTCAACATTATGTCTGCTTGAGTTGCAATTAACAGCGAAGCTGCCACTGAGTTTGACAGGGCAGGTCCATGGAAATGTGAAAAAAGCATCAAGTCTTATTTCCTAACCTACTTTCCCTACCACTTAGAAGCACATCGAAAGAAATGCTGCTGGATCTGAGGAAATGACAAGCTTGTGGTCCCAGTGCCAGTGGGAGGGGCATTGTCTTTTCTGTCCCCAGGGGAGCACCGTAACAGCCCATCATAGCTACCTGTCCATGTTGGGAATGAGCCCCAACAGGAACCCCAAATCCTACTCCACATCAGCAATTCCCCTGAGCTGTGGGAAGTCTCACAGTCAGATCTAATCGGTGCTTGAGCACGCTGGCATGGGTCCACCTACACTGGGAAGCAATGTTGCTTTCAGAAAGTGACACTTCACCCCATCCTCCACTACTGGCATCCTTCATCTGGCAGTTCTGGCTCTCCCCAGAAAGGGGAGAATACCATCAAGGACTTCTCCAAGAGCAGATACAGCCAGTGCTGATTTGCAGCCTGCATGTGTCACCAGCCTGCAAGTGCCACTGGTACATTTGTTCAAATTGTGGCTGCAGACCTGCCTGCCTTCAGCATTTTGCCCTCAAGAAGCAGTGTGCAGCTCTCCCAGGTGGGTGGGGGCCACACTCAGAAGTGGTGCCTGGGGCTGCATCTGAATGTGAGGTCAGGTACAGTTTCCACCACAGCAGGAGTCAGATGATGCCAATCTAAAACTCAGTCTAAAATATCTTTGTTGATAGTTAAACAAAATTGGTAGCTCTGCAGCATGCTTTTTTTTTTTTCCTCTTCATGCTTTTCTAGCTCAGTAGAGGGAGAGAGAGGTGCCACACAAAGATTATGAGTGACAGGTTGATACAATGACTAAATATCTTTGGCTCATTTTCATTGTTATACCCATTGTTATAGCCAGCACATAATAAATCTGAGCTGCAATTAAAGATCTGCAGCATTTTTACTAGATGGAAGTTCAAATTCCTAAACATAATTCCTGTTCCTAGACTTTGGTATCATTTTAGGGGTGTGACATTTTATTCTTCCCTTTTTCATCACAGATGACAGTGATCAGATGGCTGTCCTGCCACATGGCAGCATGAACCTCAATAGCAACAGCAGCAGCTCTGTCACTCACTTAAGGGGTCTGTAGGTTTTGATCCTGGTGGCTCCAAACATAGATTATCCTAAGCCTGAAGGCTGGTCTAAGCTCTGTCTGGAGCTCAGAAAGTTGGTCTGTCAAATGACAAAGTACCCCTTAGCTCCATTCCTGGTGATTTATTCAAAAGTGCAAGAGTAGCTTTTTATAAGTTTTAAATCCTTATACAAGGGAAATTAGCCATTGTTTTCCTTCAGGGTCCCAGATTCACAACTATTAGCATTCAAAAATAACATAAAGTTATGGCCAGCTGTAAAAATACTAGCTAAAGAAGTTGCAGATGTTCCTAGGGGAGCTACTGGAATATTTTGGCACCTTTGCTCTGTCATTAAAAAAAAAAAATGCGATCGTCGGTTAGGGCTGCAGTGAGAGTTCAAGTGGACAGAGAAAAACAGGAAAGCATTTCACAGTGCTAATAGTGAAAGTGGGTTCAGCCCTGCAAATCGTTCACATAAGCACTGGCAGGACTCCTGCTCCTAAACCTCCTGCTTTACCCTGACTGTGGCATTGAGGTCCTGGAGCATCCACGGGTGGCTGCAGAGAAGTCAGGATGGCACTGACTGCACAGACAGTCCCGAGCTTAAAACAGGGCTTGGCACAGGATAAGGGATCACAGCAGGCAGGTAAAATGGTCTGACAAACACACTGCTGTGGGTAAACTATTGCTATCAACTAAACTTCTTTGACATAGCTCAACTATCTCCACAAGGCACTACCCCACTTCAAGTTAGTTCCAATATTGACAATGGGGATATAGCCTGAAACTCAAAAGAGACCAAATACCTTATAAAAATACAAATAGGGGCCCCCTCAGGCACCCTTGAAATGTTTATTCCTAAGAGCACAGGCCTAGGCCATTGTGCATTTTGCAGAAAAGAGTAAATTGCTCTGCCTAAGGCCAGCCAGGAGGAAGCTTCATTCCAAGAGTGAATAGTTCCCGCCTCCAAATTCTTACATCTTTCTCTGCCTGACTCTTTCTGGCTCATGTCTGGTTTTCCTCTTCTTTCCAGATGCTGTGGGGAAACTCTAAGGATTGCAGGATCCTGCCCTAATTCATCCTGGGGGAAAGAAACAAGATACATAGCCAAGCTGGTGAGGAAGATGCAATCAAAGCAAGTCATATGGCCCAGAGATAAAGAGGTGAGTGAATCAGTCACTGTGTGACACCGTAGCACTGTGGAAAAAAAAATGGGACTTACCCATTCATAAAAGCCTGCCTTGGAAAAGGAGGCAGAGCCAAGAAGTAGCAACTGGTCCAGTGCACACTATCACCTTACTGGGAAAGGGGGAACTCAGGCACTGCTTTGTGAAGAAGGTCCAGCTAGCAACATACACATGAACTGTGACCACAGAAATATCTGTAGGAGCTGTCTTGTGCTACCACTTGCTGATATTCCCCATGTTAACAGCTGGGCTGACATTAATTAGAAACATTTTTACCCTTTTCTAATCTCTAATAGGTCATCTAATCCATGCCAACTGAATTGCAGGGTTTTTCAGAAAAACAGATTGTCAAAAGCTCTTTTGTCTACTGGAGAGGTTTGAATAATTGGACATTTCTACTGGAAAATTAATCTCTGATCTAATAGACAGCACATAGCTGAGATTTTCCTCAGTGTTCATTTCTGCCCAGACAAGTAAGCACCATGCTGTATTCTCCACAAACAAAATGTCCATCCAAGAAAAAGAGGTTACTGAACTCAGGACAGTACTCAGAATCTTGATATGCCACCAACTATGCATGACAAATGCTGGAGAGGAGCAAAGCCTACAGGAAGAAAAGAGTGTGCATGCTCTGGAGAGGCAGAAGGGTCCCAGCCCACAATATGTGATCCAAGTTTTCTCAGCATTTCTGCCTTTTTTGATGGGAGTTTGTGTCTGTGTGCATTTCTGTGAAAGAGACAAGGAGGAAGGGAGGGAGCCTTTTCTTTGTTCCCAAACAAAATCTCAGCCCATCTCAGGCTCACCAACATCTAACAAGCAAAGACAAACAAAATCACAGCTCCACAATGCTTAAGCTTGATTGAATGACGACAATTCCACGTTAAAATAAAAAATAACATCAGAGCTTTCCACAGCTGCATCAACATTATCTATTAAAAAAAAGCATGACACTACATGAAGCTTTGGCTGTGCAAGCCAAGAACCCAAATCAGCCATGGTTTGGAACAAGGCCATTGCTGAATTCTTGTGTAAAGTGATGCTGCCATATTGCTTACTTTCCACTGAGGTTTTCCACAAATTAACAGCTGTAGCAGACTCCCAGAAAACAGCAATTCTTTCCAAGTCTTTCTTCTCTGAAAATGTTGTTTCTTCACTTTATTCTTCCCCATATGGAAGGGGAGAGGAGGGTAAAAAAAACTCAACAGCCCTATGAAACAAACCCAAAAAAGCTCCAGACAGACTGTGAGAAAAATTAATCACAAAGATTGCCTGGAAAGAGAGCGGTTATCTGTAAAATTAAACCAGTGGTGGGCCCAAGTTTTCTTTTTATTATACCAGCATGGTGGGATTGAGAATCAAAACCAGGAAAAATATTTCTGGAGCAGCCCTTCTGATTTATGACCATCTCAGCCACTCTGACAAGATCAGAAAACTGCTGGATTCTTTCCAGTTGAGCACCACCAAAGGCCAAATCATTCCTATTTAGGGAAAAACAAAACTTCCCTCTGCTTCAGCGAGAATAGTGTTTGGCACCAAGCACAGAGAAAACCGCCTCGTTTCAGCTGGCTGGCTGAAGTGCAGCTGAGATGGAAAGGTGATACCAGGCTGGTGTGGGTGGCTTCAGATCATACTCTTTCCTCCTGATTGCATCTTGGACATCACTAGGTCCCACACAGGGCGATGCAGAGGGATTCATTATAAATGACAGAAAAACCTCTTAAAGCAAAAGTTATTTGATTTCTAGCATGCACAGATGGCTGTTGACTCACTTGTGAGAGGAGTGATGGAACTAACAGTCTGGCAGAAGCATTGGGCCTCACAGCATTAGAAAATACGGATTCACAGAGCTGGTTGACTTCTGAAGATCTGTGACCTATGGTGTCATAAAAGGCAATCCTTGTGCCTAGAGAAGGGGCTTTCCAGCTAGTGGAGCCCTGGGCTTTGCCTCTTTGTGCCAACCAGAATGATGCAAAGATGTGGGTTGCCATGGGTTCTTGGGTGTGCCCGCTGACAGCAACACAGGATGCTTTGCATGAACAGCAACACAGGGTGATCCAGGGCACCTGGTGCTGTGCTCTTCAGAGCCTCCTGACCCCAGGGTCACCTCCATGGAGCTATGCTACTGACAGACACTTCAAAACCTCTGCCAAAGGCCCTCCATTTTGGGGAGGGCTTGGGAGGGTGATAGCACTGTGAGCTATCATGGAGAGAAGCTTAGAACCTTGGAAAGCCAGCTGAGATGAGCCTGGACCACTGGTTTATGCTGGTACTGACTCCTAGATGACTTACCCTGTGTGTCAGAGGCAGTAGCAACCCCAAGCCCAAAGGCCATCACGGGGCTGTGCTGGCTCCTCTTCCCCATCTGCTGCTGGCACACTCTGCAGCTCGCAGGAGCCACTCATCGCAGTCAGGAAACAGCTACCGCAGAGCCAAACTTCCTAATTCCAGCCAGCGCAGGATGTGATGGCTTTGGGTCAAATGGCAAACTGCACCACATGGCGACTCTTCCAAGTGCACAGCTATCTCATCTTGCTGCCAGTCCCCCGCCCTGAGAAGTCTTTCTTGTCCCTGTTTTGCTCATCTTGGCATCTGAAGACTTGCATATTGTACTTCTGATGCAGACTGTGTACAAAAGAAGCTATCAAAAGCCAGTTCTCTATTCAGAGAAATCTCTCTTCAGATAAATTTTTTCCAAAGTATGAAATTAATCAGCCTGCTGGAGCACAGGATGCTGCTTCAGCTTCAAGTTCAGAAGCCTCTGCAGTCCAGGTTGCTACTGACACAGTTCCACAGATTATCATGTCCATCTCACACCTCTGTGAGCCCACTGTATTGGCCAGGACTCATGTGATCAGTGCTCACTTCACACAAGCTCGAAAAATAAATATACCTATCTTATCTGAGTTCCCAAAAACACCCCAAAACTGAAAACTGACACAAACCTACAAGTAATGCTGGAGAACAAAGGACCTGATACTTTCTTCTGGACCAGATTTTTAAAAAACCATGAAAATATCCATTTACTAGTGAGGGGTTATGTCCTCAGTACACTCCCAAGCCTCAGAGATGTTCTGTCATACTGTTCACTAATTGTTTTCAGTGTTTGATGTGAGTATTTTTGGCAGTCAGTTTGTCATGAATTGACACTTATTTTGTCAACCTATCTTCAGCAAAACTGCACAACCTCCCTCCTCATAGACCTGTCAGAAACATAACGATTACTCATTGCATATTTCTAAGAAGCTCCTGAAGCCAGCACTTGGAGTTTGCATAACAACCATTGTCGACAATCCACCTACAGCAGCTTAAAAATACAGATTTGAATGGGTGAAGAGAGGCTGGGAGTTCTCAGAAGGACAAGTCAGATTCGGGATTTTATTAATAGAACTGGAGGTGTTCTCATGAAGGCAAAAAAAAAAAAAAAACACCAAAACCCACTCTCTTGTTATCTTAGCTGTCATCAGCAGTCACCTTTTCAAAAACAGACAGGCGAGATGCAGAGTATTCCTGTAGATGAGCAAACAGAAAGCTGCTGCAGAAAAACATTGAGAGCAAGATGAAGAGCAGCAAGCACCATGGATCCTCTCCCAGGTCCTCCTTGGGAAGTGCTGTGTGTCCCCTGGCATTGCTGAAGGGAGTTAATATTTTTTTTTTTTTAGTCTGGTGCCACACATGGAGGGTTAAATGCCAAACAAAGGCAACCCACCAGAAAAACACTCACAAAGCTGTTTGTGGCATGGGCTCCAGCTCTCTCTCCAGCAAAATAAAGCAATTCTATTAACTGGAGTGCACAGCAGGCACTCACCAGAGCAGCAGATGAATTGATGCAGATCAGCAGCGGCTGTTGGTGAGGGCAGGGAGGAGCAGGGCACAGGATAGGGAGGACAATGGGTGGCTGGCTGCATTTCTGCCATGCTGCATTTCTACCATGCTGCATTTCTGCCATGCTGCATTTCTGCCATGCTGCCGCAGCAGCAGCCTGGCCAGCCCTGCCTCCAGAGCTCTGCAAGGGGCAGTGTGGAAACCTGGCCCCCTCCTAACCCGGGGCTTGCTCCAGGAGGATGACAAACTGTGGCACAGCAGAGAAGGTGCTGCCCTGCCTGAAGGTTTTCCCATGCGCTTATGCCGCCTTCTCTCAGGTCTTGGAGAAAAGGAGGGACATTGGGGGTGGCCACGAGAGTGAGAGGCATGGGCAGGAGAGCCCAGGGAACAACAGCGACATCAGAGGCATCATCCAGCCGCGTTAAAAACCTATGCTCCGAAAAAAGTCAACGTTCACGGTCTTTTCTGAGCCAAATCTCCAGCCTGTTAGCTTCACCATTAACAATAATCCCTGCAACTTTCTCAGCCTTGCTGTTTACACAAGCTAGAGCTTTCATACATAAAACTCTTAAATGAAAACATTAAAGAGCAGCTGGCGCCTCTTGGAAAACTCATAAAAAGTCTGTTTCCAAACAGTGTTGCTTCTATACCGTAAATTTCTATATTTCTCACTCCCCCCATTCCTTATTTCTAAAGACATTTGCATGAAAACAGGAACTTTGTTTATTAAAGAGTTCATCTGCTCCTGCTGTTAATTTTCCACCTGAAGCCAGAATCCCCCGGGTATGACATCATTAGCACAGCTCTGGAAATGATCATGAAGTCACAAACAGAGAGTTAGGGCTCCACTCAGAGAATAAACAGAAGATAGAACCTCCGCCACTGCCAAACCCCAGATCCTTATCCAGTTTTTCCTGGAGCAACATCCCCTTGACTTCAGTGGGACATTGACCAAAATAAGGCTGTCAGCAATTCCAGTTTCAACCATTCCTCCCTTCCTGTTCCTGCCTCCAGGGCATGAGGGTTTTTCCCTGTGCAGCAGGTCTGGGTCAGGAGAAGCCCTGCCCTGGCATGATGCTGGTTGTCCCAGTACCACATCCTCACAATGCTCCCTGCAGGCAGGGGCACTCCAAGGGGAGCACCACCTCATCCCTCTGTAAGTCTCTGTGAGCATTCCCCTTTCCAGCTATGCACCATGACACATCCTGCTTGCATGAAGCCTACATGGGGATCTCATGCAGTCCAGAAGAGCAGCTGCTGGGATGTAGGAGACCAGAAGGGAGCCCTGCTGCAGCTGCACATGGGGCTGGCTGTGGGGGAGAGGGGCTGCCCCATGCACAGCCATAGAGAACAGCTGTCTAACAGTGATGGAGCCTGGGGATGACTAAGGGCACCTGCAGATCAAGAATAAATACATTTACAGGGATACCTATAGGAGGGAGAGATACGGTTCGTGTGCAGAGGCAGAAAAAAAAACATAGGAGCTAATATGTCTCCTTGTGTGATGATGGGAAGACAAAGTAAGGATGCCTTTTATTAGAACAGATCCAGCAACACTAATCAAATCTACATTTTCACCTCCTGCTCCATGAAAAGCACAAGAAAATGACTGTGAGCTTAGAGAGCTCATTAAACCTCTTTTCACATACAAAATCTCTGACACAGTCGAAGCCCTTCCCTCCCATCACCAGGCAAGCACAGCTTGTATGTAATTGCTCAGGCCAAACACTGCTTGTTTTTAATCTGACACCTATGCATGCAAGTGGCGTATTTGTCATGCGATGGCTCTCTGCATGAAGCGTGACGTGTCTGTGATGAGTCTCTGCATGAGTGCCACAATGCTGGGTTGCTGCAGCAGCAAATAGAATCTGGCTCTACACAACCAGCAGTCAAAATCCAGCAGCCTGTGGTGAGCAGGCTGCTTGTTTCCCTGCCTCCCCACCCTGGGCCACGTCAGCAGCTAGTCTGGCTGCTCAATACTGCTGTCATGGAGCAGACACCTGAGCATAGAGGTCTGAAAATCTATGCACCTGTGAGAATGGGATGTGGCTGAGTGGGACAGAGACAGTCTGGTTTGAAACAAGGTTATTAATATTGCATGGGGAAGGTGGAGGCAGAATATGGGATTGATCAGATATAGTCCTTAAAGGACTTCTTCAGTTTATCCTTGTACTCTAAGCTTTAAAACCTTTGCATACATATTGCTACATCTTTATTCAGTGCTGGAATCCTGAACAGTGTTTGAGAAATATTGACTATTAGTTGAATATGAGCAGGCAATATTTAGTATAGCAGAGGGGAAAGGAAAACAAAAATATACATATTTACTCTTGCAAATAAAGCCTAAGTTTTTCCCTCAGTGAAATCACTGTGATTTGATTGATCACCACAAAACTGCTGCATGATGGCAATGCTCTGTTTTCATGACCTGATTTGGGCTTGGCTGCTGGGAGACACTGTCTGGGGGAGAGCGAGCCAACGAGTGCTCCACATGCATGGCAAGGCATGACCAGCACGTGCCTCTCCTCCCTTGGCTCTGCCACCAGGTCCCACTCCCCCAGCTCCCTCCAGAACAGCCCATAAGCACCACAGCCTCCCATTTCCTTCAGTTTGGCCTATTGTTATAGCAAGTCCAAGTGTTTTCCTTGGCATGGGCCAGTAGTCCCATAGCACTGTACTTCCTCCACACAGAATAAGTGTTATTTAACAGCTCTGATTATTTTGGAGAGTTATTCAGGCTCGTTTTTGAAAAAAAATGAGAATACATTGAAACTGATTGTATTGGCTGCTCGTGCCTATTTTTTCTGGATGGTACTCACTCTCTTTGTATAAAATGTGGGATGCAGACCCAGGCAACTTTTCAAGAAGGCACACTGCCACTGTCATGTATGCCTTGTTTAAAGGAGTTGTCACCTCTGTCAAGATAAGCATGCAAAAAAGGGAAACGCAGTCAGACTGGGAAGAGGTGTCCAGTCTCTGCTCCTGGTCACCCCAGTACGCACCCAACTGAGTCAATAAGAACTAGGTCCAAAGCAAGTAACAACAGGAAAAGCTGATAAAGCTCCTCTGGGTGCTGTTATTTATCCCCTTAGCATACCTCCTGATAGCATAACTCTAACCTGTCAAAAAAGGGTTGCCCTCATTTCTTGATGTGGATATAGGCAGACAAAGAGTAAATATTTCAGTGCAACTGAAAGTGTCTCTGACTCATCATATCATCATCATTTTTCTGGAAGCCACTGGCTTCATTCTCTTTCCCCAGCCCTTCCCTTAGGACAGTTTACTCCAGGACTTCTGCATTTTCTCAGAAACTCCCCACTATTCTTTTTGAGAGTCAGTATTGTTAATTTTAAAGAGCAATCAAGAGATGAACCCTCCCTTGCTCTACCTTCCAACTGTTGTTTTACCATTTCCTTACTTTCAAGTCCCAGTGTAATAAATGTTCAAGGTCTTCCTCCCACCTGCTTCTCCAAGGCAGTTTTAAATTAGGCATGATTTCCTTCTCTCCTCAACTTCTCATATTTTCCAAAGTCTGTACTATCAAATCCTAACGCCCTCCTTTCCTCTTTGTTATTTGAGGCAGCCCTGCTTCGTGCTGCTCATTCATGAGGACACTTCCACCCACTCCACTGAGCCAATATTCCCCACCTCTGCTCTGCATAAATGCTTTTATCCTCACATTAGTCTAGCTCTCACTTCCAGCAGCTGCTTTTTATTTCAGAGAGGGGGCTGTGGGTGGTTTTTTTTGTTGTTGTTGTTGTTCATTGTTTGTGGCTTTTTGCTTTGTTGGGTTTTTTTTGTTTGCATGTGTGTGTGTGTCTGTTTTATGGGTAGCCCTTCACACTCTGCAGGGCTGCAGAGTTTTTCTGAAGTGAGTACTTTCTTGGGAGGAGGGCAGATCATGGCAACAGACGTGAAGGTTTCTTGCTGGAAAGATCATTTGTGCTCTTGAGTATGAAAAAAACCCTATTGCTGCTAACTTCAAGTGGGCCCACCCTCTGCTCCAGGCATCTTTACAACCATGAAAATTACAATGTCACTGGTATTAACAGCACGAAATGACAACAGCTCACTCCACTACAACTCCCTGCTCCTGCAGGCATAACAACTGAAACTTCAAATTAAATTGAGAAGCTGCCCCTCCAGCCAATTCCTTCAGCAATCTTTCCCAGAGGAAAGTGGGGCCACAGGGCTTGAGTAGAGAGCTAGTGAACCTCCAGGCTGCTGGAGTCCATGGGGGAGTTGGTCCCAGATCAGAATATTTTTTTCACACTGAAGATGGTGCTGCCGAGTGGTTGTGGATGCCCCATCCCTGGAAGCATTCAAAGTCAGGTTGGACAGGACTCTGGACAACTTGATCTAGTTGAAGATACCCCTGCTCATTGCAGAGGATTGAACTAGATGGCCTTTGAATGTCCTTTCCAACCCAAACTATTCCACCATGATTCTATGAAATCTGGCAAGCATCGCCATGGGCAGAGCAGGCTGCGGTCCCAATGTACAAGGAGAGTGACCCACGGAGAGCTGGCACAGGCCAAAAATCTCCCATATAAGATAAGTGGGAGGGCTGGTCAGCCAGGCCACGGGCACACCCCACCACAGCTCTGCTGGCATGACATGGCCACAGCTACCTCCAGAAAGCAGCTTGGGCTGGAACTGGGCTGGGGCGGGTGCTGGGCTCACACGTGGCTTTTCTCCTCCCGGCCTGGAGGTGGTCTCGTCAGTTTGACAATGCCATCTTACTTCGGCCTTTTGGCTCCCCTCCCACTTCCTCGAACTTCTCTGCACCACCACCACAGAGGCCCACAGACGCCTCCCACCTCCTGCTCCCTCTCACTTTTCTGGGCTTTCATTCTCCAGACTCTTCTCAAGTTCTCACTTTATTTCTTCTGTTCCCACACAAGGATCCAGGAGCCATAAATGGATCAAGCTGTGTCAAGATCTAAAACTATCCCATCTTTAAAAAGGCAGAAATACCCTGCAATCTTAGCCAGTCCAGCCACAGCAGTGACATATCCAGACCTGGGATATAAGAGTTAAACTTGCCTGGCTTCTAAAATCCCATAATACTTGTGTGCACAGAGCTATAACACTGCAATTTACTCTAAATTGATACTCCATTTATCTGTCCATAGCTTTGGCATCTTGCTGCCCCTGCACTCCTAAATCACCCTTCTTAGACTCTCCTTATTTAATTTTCCAGCTCTTCAAGCAAACCCTTCTGCTAGCGGTCCCTGCATACCTCTGCGTCCTCACCTTTGAAAATGCTGCCCCTGTCTCACTTTCCATACAAACATGTTAAGGCATGGAGCTGAAATGTCATGCCAGAAAAAGCAACCCAGGTTGTTTTGGTACATGCAGTGGTCAGCATGCCCTGCTGGAGAGCCTACCAACATGTAACTAATATCCTGAGTTTTGGAGCCAGACGAGTCCTATTCATTCTCTTGCCCAAACCACAGAGACAAGAACATCCACCCTCTCCAACATCTCACAAATCCTGGGTTTGACATGGACGTACAGAGAGGGGAAAGCTGAAAAGCCACCAAGCTGCTCAGCAGTGTCGGCATTATGATCTGGGACCTTCTCATGCTCGTAGAAGCAGTCATGCCCCTTACTGGAGTGGGGAGGCTGTGACATTTGACTGAAGGTATTTTATCTAGATGCAGTAGTTGAGACCTCCCTCTTGAACATACAGATGAGTTTTACCCATTTCTACTGAGATAAAGAAATCAGGAAAGCCTGGGGAAAATGGAGTCTGAACAGAGTAAAAAGAGACATTTACATAGAAGAATAGATGTAGCACCACACACACATTATTTTTTTCTGCTAGCTTGGCACAGCACTTTGAAAAATCCTTCTCACTCTGCTGTCCTGTGGTCAGGGGAGCAAAGGCACACAGCACCACATGTTAAATATTCTCTGATGCTCCAGTGGTGACAGTACATTTCAAACCTATGGGGTGAAAGCCCCTCTCAGACACCAAGGCAAACAAACCTTGCTTTGCTGTGCTTCTTCGTGGGCACCAGAATCAGCACAGAAACCCATCTGCCTAGGGCCAGCATCTTTGATTTATTGATTTATTTTGAATATGTTGTTCCTCCTGCACATCTAACTCCCCCCTCCAAGGGCAAAAGACCTTTGCACTTTTCTGATGACTTCATCCTTTGTACTCCGCTCCCACAAGCTATAGGTCAGGGATCAGATGACGGACTTGACCCAAACTGGCTGACAAAGGCTTCTCATCTTCTTGGCATGGCATTCAGAGAAATCGATTCACTGAGGTGTCAGTGCTGCATTGCATTCAGCAGCAGTTTCTAGGCATGCCATGAAAGGCATCAGCACATCAGTGGGCTTATTGACCCATTCAGTAGAAACTCCAGTGCTGAGCACCTTTCTTAATTCCCCATGGTCTGAGGGCAAACCTTCCTCCAACCATGTGTGTTTTACTGAGTATAAAGAATAAAAGTTTCAATTTTGCAGAGTTGCCTTCCCAACACTTTTCACAGGCAGTCCTGAAATTCCTTCTGAATGAGAGGAATGCCATGTCTTCCCAATATCAATGGATATTTCATCATTTCTGCTATGCAAGTTAGTGTTCAAGGAGATACTGGCCAGCATGGAGACAGGAGCAGGTACAAATAGAAATGTGCCACTGCTATTCTTAAAATACAAAGCACAAGGGCAAAGCATCTTCAGATGAAGTCACCTTTCCCTCCAGGTTGTGTCATCTTCAGGCACACAGGTCATGCCTGAACTTTCTTTATAATCTTGCTCCATCTTGCTACTGAACCAGATTTTATCCCTCCACAAAGTACATCCACATAATCTTCTCTTACTACCAATACTTCCCTGAGCATCTGTGTTCTTTATTTCCCTTCCTAACTCCTTATGAACTCATTTAGCACTTTTGCTGGTTTGCCTTGTTACTAATTGTGTATTCCTCTATTCTCTCTCACTTTTTTTCCAGGCAGAAGGAGGGAACACGACTTCCCAGAATTAGCAGTACTGTCCAGGAGTGTCTCATCAGTGGGCAAGTGTTAATGTCCTGCTGGTGTCCTTACCCCTCTGCCCTCAAACACCACCCACTGGGCAATGTGGCATTTCTTAATAAGACCACCTCACAGTGGAAACCAGGTGCCATAACAGTAACATAAATTTTCTCAATTTCTAAAAGTTGCAAAGGATTATGCTCCACTTTTTGGTTTTTTTTTCACTAGCTGCCCAGTGTGGTAAAATTAAAGACCCACTTATGATAGATGAGAGTAGATCAACAGTATTCAAATGGAAGTTTACACATGTTTTTGCCAATGGTGTCTGAATAAAACAGGGACTCCAACAAGGCTACAGTCTGGCCAAAGATACCAGAACTTCTTGAGTGCTTTGAACATTTTAAGGTACATCCATCTCTAACTGAAGACAGAGTTAGTTCGTTTCTTAAGATATATTTGAAGTAATTTGCAAAAATGATCCTGAAAACTGAAAGCACCATGGAAGTGTGCTCTGAATGGTTACACTGCACTCACTGTGGAAGGAATTCAGCACAGATGAAGGAATATATATTTTATATATATATATCCACACACATGTAAAATTCAGTTTGGAGCTGGATGGCTGGTTCCAGCTCAGCTGTGGTGCCTCAAAATGCCCCATTCTGCAGCCTTCTGAAATGACAAGCTGTCTGTTATGAAAATCACTTTGAACTTTCATCTTTCTGGTCCAGAATCTCCCTCTAGAATTCTCCTATGTACTAACTGCCTTTGCATATGATAACTGTTTTCAAAGCCAAGTCAGCGTATCTTTACATCGTGGTTTCACTATGCAAAGTGTCTATGCTCCTCTCTTCTAGGTACTGTATTTGATGCATCCCCCTGCCTTTTTACCTCATGGGGGGCCCTGTCAGGGCTTGCCTCCCAGCTCCAAGAGCATAACTGAACATCAGCCCACCCAACTAAACAGGCTGCTTGCATGGAGAAATGCCTCCCAGTCTGAGATGGAGCCTTGTCAGGTTACTGGATTAAAAAAGCCCTACATTCATTTCTCTCGCTCACAGGCTCGCTGCTTAGTCAGCTGTTACACCGCCACATAAAACCTTTGCTAAAAGAGCTGTGGTAGAAAATAGCTGATCAGTAAGTCTGAAGTGTCAGAGCTGTCTGGGTAGGTGGAGGCACTAACAGGAAGGCAGGAAACCCAGTCTGTAAGCTTAGGGCTGGGAGAGAGGAAACTGTTTCCATTCAGTACAGAGATTGCAGGACAACACTGATGGGAGGGCTCAGGCTCGGCCAAAAAGTCATTTTTTTCTCCTCTGTTTTAATGATTCCTGCTTGCTGGAACTCAGCACCCCAGGGAGGAAGCGTGGGCCATCCTTCGCTGAATGCTGCTCCTTGCTCCTACCCTTGCAGCTGCGGGGAGGGGAGGCAGAGGGCCTATAAATGTATTTCACACAAGTGTGTGTGAAATAACCCACATAAATCACCCTGTGAGACTTTTTTTTGAATGCCTGCTACCTGTAGCACCAGCCACAATTAGCACACCAATTTATTTACATGTCATAAATCCGTGGCTCACAAAGACCTGTTGTACTGACTTTTCACCACAAACCTGTGAGCTTTGGTAAATTTGTTAAATCAGACTCACCCCTTTCTTATAAAGGGTTTCAAGCAGCTCACAGCAGCATAAAGGTAAATCACACAAGAGCTGCCTTGTCCTCCCAGACTCCGATCACAGCTCTAGCATTCACCCCTTTGCAATTCCAAATCCTGATTAGATCTGGGAATAGATCCTGCACATGGATCTAAGTGTGGGGAAAACAATACACCAAAGATCTGGAGTTCACTAAACCCTTCAGAGCCCCCACCGACATCTCCCAGCCTGGCAGCTGTTCCAAGGAAGCTTTCAGTTTTAATCACAAATTATTCTCCTGACAGCCCACAGTAAAATTAAAGCAAGCATCACAAGACAAAGAGGCTTGACTTTGGTTTACAAATTTCATGCAGGACCCTTTGGGGGTTCCAGCTTGATTCCAGGAAGAGCAAACCAGCCCCCCACATGCAGCAGTTGTGCCCAGAGTGTCCCAAGGCAGCAGTGCTGATGGGTCCTTGCACCCTGCGGTATCTGACAGCAGTTCCTGCACATGTGGGCACCTCTGGCCAGCCCCACCAGTGGGTTACCCTTTGCTGTGCCCAAGTACACGCTGCCACAGATGTCACCGCATGTGGTTTGCTCCTTCTTCTCCCCACTGACCAAGCCCAGGAGGGAAACACATTTCTCACAAGCAGTAGGAGCCAAAATCTCTCATACCAGGAGCGTGTTGTGTGAGGGAAATCAAAAGCAAGTTATGTTTGAACCTGCAGTGCCCACACAGCTTGACCAAGCCATAAAAATGCAGCTGTGTCAGTACAGAGATACTCAGAAGTGTCCACTTGCTCCTGTGTGTGCAGGCATGTGCTTACAGTGTGTCTGAGCACTGCCTGGCACACTGCAAATTAGGGATGAGGGATTATTTCTCAGTTTCCCAATTGCAAACTAAGGATTTACCCATCCCTCCCACAGAGGTCTTGTGAGGATAAACGGCGTTATTTGAACATTTTGAAGGCTAGAAGTGCTAAGAGCCAGACGGGAGGGAGTGGTCCGGAGAAGCTAATGCACAGAGAGCTCCCTTGCTCCCTGAAAAGCCACTCCAGACAATGCCTAACAGAGTGCACATATTGCAGAGCCTCATGTATTCCATTTTCCTGGAAAAGCACAGAGCAGTGGTGGTTTCTGCTCTGCCTGGGCTCTGCCTACTCGGAGCACCACACCACCTCCAACACATGCCCATTAGCAGAATTTAGGTCCCACTTTGCTCATTCCTTTTTCTGCTCCATTCTTGGTGGCTTCCAGGGGCAGATGTTTCTACATCTCTCTTCTTCAAAATAAGGCAGAATTGTTCCTTGTCCTTCATGGGACTTAGTGTACATCACAATTTATCATCTTTAGTCAATGGGGTACCCAACCCAAATGGCACCATCATACCAGCAAGCAAAACCCCACAAGAAGTGCAGCAATTCATTTATCTCGCCAGCACGACACTGCTAATGGGGATGGTAGGAAGAAAATGATCTGTGGACCCACCAAACCCAACAGCATGTGGAGATACAAATACAGAGCACCCCTGAACTCAGCATGGAAGGTCAGTGGCTGGGAGCAGCGAAAGGGATGGATTTTCACACCCCCTTTCACTGCTGGCTTGAACACACATGACCACAATCTCCACACAAGCTAGAGAAGGGAAAAATCTATGTGCTGCGGCCAGAAAACACTCTGCAGTTGAAATCATGCTAGCTTCTAGCTAAGGAAGGTGCTAATAAGAAGGATTGAATGGAAGAAGCAAAAATGGAAGCAGTAAGATTTCCATCTCTTCCCTAAGCACAGCAGGGCAGAAAGGCTGCAGAGTGGACCACCACTATAATGGCATTTTTCCCACTAATTGAAGTTTCCACTCACATAAAACTATCCATGCTAATACATTGCACTTTCATTAAAATCACGTCACTTCATTCTTTATATTTTTATTGTGGCATATAACTTACACTGTCCAAAAAAAAAAAAAAAAAAGCCATTATTAAATGAAATTCTGAAATTAAGTGCTACATTCTAACCAGAGAAAAAAGGAACATTTTGAACAAAATAATTTGGCTTGTATATTTTTCTAAACAAAACTGTATCACAACAAATGCAATCCTACAAAAACCATTTGTATTAATAAAATGGTATTTTTGCAATAAAAAAAAATTGCTGGCAAAGTGTTCAGCTGGGTTTATTAGTGTCATTAAGAATCCTCCCACATTCTCTTATTTTTCAGCAGCTACCAAAGAGGTACGTTCAGAATTTCATTATTTGAGAATGAGGCAATAGATAAAATAGAAAATAAAGAGCAATTTGTACACCTATAATGGCTTCCTCTCCACAGCTTCACAGCAGTTTACAAAAAACTCCATGATTTAAACTCCTCTCTTGCAATGAAGCTATTCCCCCTTTTTATGGTTGGGAAAAATAACTCTTGAGAGTGCTTCTGTTCATTTCAAACATCTGTATTCTGATTGCCAAGAGCGTGATTTATCACAGTTTATTGTGCTCCAAATCAGTGTCCAGGATAGGTACTAAGAATTTCTAGCAAAAAAAGACCACAGGCATCTCGCATCAGCTATCCCAGACTCCTGGAATCTGCTACGGAGCTGGAGTGAATTTGGGACAGCAGGAAACTCAACCTCTGTTCCTTAGCTCTGGGCTTCTTCTCAATTTCCATGCTCCAGGGCACAAGAGGCAGAGCCTTTCACCTTGTTCTAGCCTTCTCCAAAAACACACGGGATATTTCAAATGTTTTGTTAGGCAGGAATAAGCTCTCTGCAGAAACACTGACTGGCTCAATTCTCTTTTGTCCGTTTTACAGCCTCTGCATTCCTGTTGGGCGACACTTAAAGACGCGAAAGAATTCCCAGTATTTAAAAAACTTCTTATTTTTAATGTTTTCTGGTGCCAAGACTGACAGACGTCTGTGCACGTATGGAAAAGGCAGGAAAGCAGGGCTGTTTCTGGGGAAGAAATGCTTCTTTCATTTCCTTCCTTCTTCAACATTGGTTGATATTAATTTTAAACCTGGTTGGCACTCCACAGTAAGGAGAGTGAAAGATCTTGTTATTTCATCCAAAAAAGTATCAAATAGGTGTAGCTGCAATTTTAAAGCAACCCAACGTTCCCAAAAGGACGATGGCTTTCCTGGCAGCACGGGGTTTGCCGTATCAGATGCAGCAGACTACCAGATCACAAAGCCTTACTGCTTCATTCTAGCCATGACCCATATTTCATCCTGTGCTACAGAAGAAGATGAAAGACTTCATAATGCATCCTAAACATTACCATATGGAAAAATCTTGCAGCATTTAAAAAGGATAAGCAAATAGGGTCCTACAGAAATACTAGGACACTATAGCATTCATTTCTAAAATCCCAGTGGCACAATTATAATGTCTCTAATTTTCTGTGGAAGGGAAGTATATTCCTGTTATATTCTGTAGGTAGTGGTGATGAGAGTTTTTCATCACAATAAGCACAGGACAGAGTGCAAAAATATCCAGATGTCCAAACCTGTGAAAAATCAAATTTCCGAACTCTATCGTTTTTAATGCAGATAGGCCAGGATTCAATCTCTACCTTAAAAATTGTATAACGACAGTAGCTATAAAGACTCAGAACCAGAACAAGGACCAATGAGGCCATTAATAATAGTAATAAATGTGGCGCTGCATGAGGAAAACAGCCAAGGGGGAAAAGAAAAAACCGTCATTTTAGAATATGTTATGCCCTCTGTAAAATTCCCACTGCATTTGTACAATGCAGTAGCAATTAAGGAGCAATTCCCAGTCTCGGAAAAGAGGCTGCAATCCACCCCGTGTTATCAGATGTTGCCTAGGAGGTCAGGAATGCTCCAAATGGTGCTGCTTCTCCCGGGATCTCCTTGCCCTTGGGGCGCAGGCAGCGGGGGGGCGTCGGGAGCCGCTCTGCGCCTCGCAGTAGCGGGCAGGGACTGCCCGAGCATCCCTCGCTCCAGGAAGGAGAAGGAAAGTCCACGTCTCTGCCGGGCTGCGCAGGGAGAGCAGGAGGAATAAAAGCAGTACCCGTCTTGCAGGAGCGCACACCATGGAGTTATCTGCAGCATCATAGCTTTCCCTGGAGAAATGGTCTGCGTGGGAATGGGGGACACGCAGCTGGCACAGGATCCCTCTTCTAGGCTTCGGTGGCATGAGTCCTGCCTCACTGAGCGCCACTGAGAGCCAGTAACCTTCCAGGCTCCAGGAGGGAGCTTCCATGGGCATCCTGCTGCCACAGGTCTGCAGACGTACAGCTGCATTTTGAACAAATATGTTTCCTTTCCTTGTACAATTTTTTCTTGGGCAACTCCAGAGAGCAAACTGCACATTTTGGTCCTTGATTGCACAGCTTCAATGCCCAAATCTTCCCCTCCTCGGGCAGTAAATGCAGCTATTGTTTTGCCAGTTGGTCGGGTTACTCTTTTTTTCACTCGTGTTGCTGCCAAGGTAATGCAGAGTGTTACACACTTTAGAAACCAGCCCGGGTTGTGTAATGCTACCCTACCACCACCAAAAAACTTGGGACTGTGTCAGCCCAGGGAAAAAACAAGCCTGGAAGCTAGGGGAGGGAAGATTAAAGCAAAGCAGTACCATGGTTTTTAATTGTGCCTTAGAATTTCTAATCTAGTTAATGGTCCTTCCAGCCCATCCTGTGTAAAGACACGAGCATGTGGCATGTACTGAAGGAGGATCAACACTGACACACTGACAGATGCGCTTATTGGCACAAGAGACTAGATTAGGTTTTGGACTGGATTTTTTAACTTGTTAGCTAGCCAGCAGCAACTTGCTTTTTTGGAGGGGAAGGGAGGGATCAAACAATTGCTGCAGAGGGATATTAGTTCCCTGGCACTTCATCTTCTTCCATTACAGATTCTCTGCTTGAACATGAGACAATGCTGCCATTCCTTCCCCCTGACTCACTGGCAATTCTTTATCCATCTCTGGTTTGCTGCTTTGGAGATTTTTTTGGCTGGAATTTGATCACCCCCACCTGCCCTTTTATTCTCTCTCCATATTTTTCAACACTTCTGTCTCCTTCATCACATCCCAAAGCTCTGCCGTGTAGTGAAAGCCTGTAAGTTAACCAGAAGTTCAACACATTCACCTCGGCATCATGCAATTTTGCTTGCCCATTTGAGGAAGATGAGGAGCGAGTGCCTTGCACCGCAGGCACACTGGCATGCGTGGCAAAGAGCACAGCACAGAAGGTGGAGAGTGGCTGCCTGCCGAGAGGGCTGCAGCTAATGTTTAACAGCACACATATGAAAGCTAGCTCTGTTCACATTCCTCGGGAGAGCTGTCCCATGGGTTGGCAGAGGGCTGCTCACAGAAGAGGGCAGGAGTAATTAAGGAGAACAAAATTCCAGCTGGTGGGAGAGGTGGGAGATTGCAAAAGTCCTTGGAGCCCGGCCAGGACACAGGTTAGAGGTCAGAAGTGCCATGGGAGCTCTTGTTCTGACGGCAGAGTGCAGCCAGAGGTGTCATGCTCTCCTGCCAGGCTCACGGCTTCTCGGAATCTGAGCAGCAACTGAGCGGCTGGGTACACAAACATCTCCCACCATGAGTTCCCAGGCCAGTCCCCCTTTGCCATCTTGCCCTATTCCTACAACACAGGCAAGTGGAAGAGGGAAGAAGTTTGGGACAATGGTGGCGCTGTAACTGGATTGCACTTTTTGATAAACCTTCTCGTTCTTTCACTCTTCTCTACTTTCCCTTCTGCCGAGTCCTGCATTCCATGTGCATGGTCCCCAGCCCATGGGAGCCTTGGTCCCACAGGGAGAAGCCACTGCTTGGACACCACATCGGTGCTTCAAGGGTGGTGGGAGCGGGGACTGTGACTTCCATGCAGCACAGCAGACACCACAGCCAGGGCTGCTTGCAGAGGAGTGCTTGTGCCTGGCTGGGTCTGTGGCTCTCCTGCAACTACTCAGCCCCAAGGTTGAGCCTCTCAGGGAAGCTATTCATGGAGCAAAGGGTTGGGCTGGGACACCACCCCTGCTTGTGGCGGTGATGCCGAGGGACATGCTTGGAGAAGCCAGCAGCAGTCTGAGGAGCCCTTGCAAACACCTGGCTCCAAAAGAGGCACCCTGGCTGCTGATCCTACAGCAGAACCCTCCCATGGAAGGTGAATGCACACCTCTTCCCTAGAGCAAACAAACACAAGCACTCCAGCCAACTCCCTCCTAGCCCACAGGAGCACTGCCAGGTGAGGAAGAGAACAATTCACCCACCTACAGATGAGACTGTGGCACAAACAATCATATAGGAAAGAGGTGAGCCACTTGAAAGGGCCAGTTAGGCAGGCAATAAGAAGGTCTGCCCTGCTTTCACCCTCCAGAGAGCCACCAGCCCTCAGCCTGGGGGACTGTGTGTCGTAGGAAGGAGCCAGAGTAGCTGCGAGGAGCCTCACCATTCCCTCTGAGGGCTTAAATAGCTAACATGCCTCCTGCATGTCCACACAGAGGAGTCCTGCTGCTTCACACAGCCAAGCTGCTTCTTCAGGGGTTTTCCAAACACAGTGTATTTACTTTTTAATTGGGTGAGCAGAAACAATTGACCCCAAAGCTAGTGAAGAGCGGGAAGGGGCTGATCAAGTTATACGGCCCCCTTGGCTCAGCATTAGCACTGCTGCACCCAGCTGTGCTCTGGCTCCAAGTTCCATAGAAGGGTTCAGGGTCCCAGCCTGCCCTCAGAGCACAGCAGGCATGTCATGGAAATCTGGCCTGTGCCCATGGAAACCAGATCCTACAGTCAGGTTTGTGCTGCAGGCTTTTGCTGACAGAACAGCGCCATTGAGGAGTGTGCAGGGATGCAGCCATGCAGCTTGGCAAAGCAGGGTACACCTGCAGCCCTGGGAGCATTGCAGCCCCCCAGGGAAGATCGGCAGGCATTTCTCAGTCCAATGTCCCAAATGTCATCACATAGGTTTTGCTGAGCACAGAGGTCTGAGCAGAGAGCTGGCTGGCCCCTGGAATAGGTGGCTGGTGGTGAATCCTCTATCCAAAACTGCAGGTGGTTGACCTAGGGCACAAATGGCAGCAAGAGCATTGATCTTTCTGCAGTGAGGGCAGAGGGATGCCAGCTCTCAACCTGACCTGCAGTTCTGAACCATGGGTTCAGCTCCCTATTCAGAGGCAGGACAACCTGTCCTCAGTCACAGCCCTGCTCGAATCCGTGCTCTTCAGATCCAAAACAAACAACTACGAGTTCCTGGTAGGGCTGAGGAGCAAACAGCAGGGCCATCAGCAAGAGCCAGGTGGGAGCTTCTGGCTCGAAGCCTGAGATAGCTGGGGAGGAGGAGGAGAAAGCAACACAGCGATGGGAACATTGCTCTCCAGAGAAGGGGGGCAGCAGGGGTGGCAGAGAGTGCACAAATGAGTTCATAGCTGCCTGTCAGGGACCCAGCTCTGAACTTAGGGGATGTTTTCTTGTGCCAGCTATAACTCAGCACCTACGGGATCACCAGTATGACAGCAGGAGCTGTAGGCTGCCACTTTCTCCAGGTGACCCAGGGTATTCACCCATCAGTACACTTGCACTCACACACACGTAAAAGCCCCAGCCCATCTGCTCTTCTCCAGACTGCAAAATTATGTAGTTTGAAAAGCCCTAAAATGCTGATTCCTCCCTCAGCAGGGACACAGTTCTCCAGAAATACAAAAGCATGAGTCCACTGGGGAAAAAGGATATACTGGAGAGTAAAACACTGTAACCATCTATCAATGCCATGTGGGATGCTGTTGAAAGAATTTTGGAACAACTGTGAGACTTTTTGGATGCTCAAACATTGAATGAGTCAAAAAATCATCTGTGTCCTACAGAGAAACATTTTAGAAAACAAAGCAATTGGCTTCTAGCAACATGATGTAACCTTGGTTTTTCCTTCCCTTATTGTAAGTGCATCTCTGGGTGTTTGCTTTTAAAGCTGTATCCATTAATAATGTGCCTCTATATTTATTTAGAGATATGTCAAACAAGGAGCGCTTATCCGTAGCTCCAGGCAACCCAACAATTTTAATACATAAACAGCTATATAAATGAGTCTCATAATCGTCCAACAAAAGCTTCAGCAACAAAGAACCCCATAAGCACACCATCTCTGCTCAGGATGCTCAAAATTCGGCATCCACTTCAGCAGCCAAGAAGAATAAATAAGCATTCCAAGGGAACCAGCTCGGGTTATTGCAGATCAAATGAAGGAACAAGTTGTTTGCCTTTCTTTAACTTAAAAAAAAAAACAACAACCCACAAATGGAAAAACATGGGCCAGTTTTTCTAGCAAGCTCGGCACATTGCCTGCCTAAATTACACTTACATGTAAGTGCATGCAAATGCATTGTTTCCCTGGTCATATGCCTGAACTACATCCACATTTTCCTCAAATGCCTTCTGGAACGTGACAGGACACGCACAAGCAACCTCCTCAGTCCTTCAGAAACCAGAGCATGGGCATGCTGGTGGGAACAGAGGAAACACCTGCATTCCTACACGGCACAAATGCAGCCAAAATAATGATGAGTCTGAAAAAAGCCTGATCGAAGGCAAAGGTCAGGCTGCTGCGACTTTATGGAGCAGAGGGGGCTTGGCTTGATGCTTGGCAGGAGAGAGCCTTATGCTCTTGTGCTTTCAAATGTATTTTCCTGCAGGAGATGGGAAAAAAGATAATAAAAAAGCCAAATAAAAATAAGCAAACATTTTCAGTTTCTGCTGCAGTTCTGTAGAGGGGTGACTAAATACTGCTGGTGATAGCTCAGCCCCCACCAGGGGCTGTACCCCTTCCAGAGAGATCGAGTCTGCCTGACACTGAGGTAAAGGAGGTGCAGAGTGGGGCATAACGTGACACCTCTGTGCCACAGGGCAGCAACTGTGCCTCTGAGCAATGCTAGCCACTGCTTTGGGCCGAGCCCTGCTTCAGTGACAATCCAACCAATGCACTTGCTGAAGCCTTGCAGGACCTATTGTGCACATCCCCAACATCAAATACCAACAGTGATGCTTTGGCTGGCCCTGTGGAGAGGTCCTGCTTTTCCCCCAGGGAGGTGCTGCTGATCTCTCAGCTGGGCATCACCCATCACACACAGGACTGAGGGAAGACACCAAAGGCACCAGGGAGGTTCATCTTCCAAACTTGAATTTATCTTCCTGGATGGGATTTACATGCAAAATATATGAGAGGGTCACAAGAGAGAAGGGTAAGAAAACCCTCAGTAGTTCATAAAAAGCCCTCAACTTAGACATCTGTGTTTTTTAATCCTCCTGCCTCTGCCTGTCTGATGCCCAAAGGAAAAAATAAAGTGCTTGGACTGGTCAGTTGGGTGTGAGTCCCTGTCCCTCCCTTCCTGCTCCCCCTCACTGCAGCACAAGAGGAAAAACACTTGAGAGGCTAGGGGGGTGGCCTCAAGGATGTCTGCTTTGCCTTCACTCTTCCTTTTGTATCTTTTCTAACACCCAAAGAGGAAAAAGGCAGGACCATCTCCTGTACCCAGGTGCCTTTCTCACACACAGAGACAAGCACATTCCCATTCAAAACAAGACTGCAGTGCATTGAACTTGTCCCTGAATGTAACCCTTCTGGCTTGAACAGCCCTGCTGGCTCCTGCCTTGGGCAATGTTTCAGTTTCCCTGTGGCTTGATGACGTGATTTGGGCAGGATTTATGAGGCTTACCAAAAAACACAATTAAATCTAAGGGGCAATGAAGGGGATTTTTTTTCTTTCTTTTATTTTCCCTCCCTTTTCATTCCTTGCTTCTAGGACTAAGGCAAAAGTTGAATTGGCAGAAGTCCTCTGTGTTGGCTGGAGCCTGAATTTCTAGCCAAAGATGTTTTCTCCAAGTCTAGTTAAATTGATTTCCTTGAGTTTTTCAAACATTCTCTTTGCTCTAAGTGACTGAGAAGCCATTGACATTTCAGTTGAGGAACAATCAAAATATAGGACCTGAAGGGTTGAAGCCATCTCTGCTGTAACTGCTGTGGCTGGCACTCAGCTGCCACCACTGAGGGGAACAGCTGAGGTGGGCATCCTGGAATATAAGGCAGGCAGGGAGGAGAAGCCAGGTTGGGACCAAAATATCGCCTCTGCTTCCAGCAGAAGAAGAGCCATCCCTTTGGGGAGAGACCCAGATAGGTCCCTGTCTGACCCTGAAGGCTCGAAGAATGGATGTACCTAAATCCAACAGGAAGGAGCATGACCTCCACTAGAAACTATACATGCTGGGAAAGAAATAGCCTGTGTCCCCACTTTGTGCTTCGAGTCCTGTTCAATAAACAATAACAGAGTATGCTGGAACTGTGTCAGCTATGTCATTTCAGGTGAGGAAGGCTTGTGTTTTCTAGGTACCAGCTCTATAAACCCCCAAGGAGCAAGGTGCCAGGGCAAGCAAGGGTCACACAGTGCTCAGCGAGGCACGTGCACACCCACAGCCACGTGTGCTCAGGCAAATGCATTTCTCTCTCCTGCAGAAACTAAACTTCAGATCTCATGGGCTGATTTCCTTAATCCAAAAGCAAAGGTCAAACAGAAAGTACGTGGCTTTGGTTTATTTATGGAGAACCTTAGCCATCAGACTTTCCAAAAGCATCAGCAAATTCTGCACATCCACATTTAAACCCCTCAGAAATATGTTGTGCCTTGCCCTTCCAAAGGCCCCCCTGTTCAGGTGCAGGGCTGGCAGTGTCAGGAGCCAGGAGTCTGGCACAGCACCAGCCAGCCTGGCACAGCCCACAGCAGGAGAGGGGACACGGTGAACTCAGACACACTGCATCCTCTGAGGATGTCAGCTCTCTTGAATTATTTACTTATTTCTTATTACATTACTGAAAAGAAGAGTGAGAAAAAAAAAAAACCCTCCCAACTCGCCTGAAGAGGAAACGAGTAGGGAAACTTTGAGATTTCTCATCCCTCCAAAAAGCCCCTGGGTGAGCATGGCCACCACAGCTGCTCCTGAGAGGCTTTGCACCACCTCAATCCCGATACCAACAAGGAAGTACCAACAAGGCACTTAACCGCACCGCCAGTTTCTTTTCTAAGCCTTCGGGTTGCTTCAGAAGTTTTTTAAACAAGATGCTTTCCTGTTTTTGAAACCTGTGCATCCGTATGGTTTGCAGGTTACTCAAATAACCTTATCACTCGGAGCAACGCTGGCATGAATTTCAAAACTGCTTACTGCGGTGCTCCCCTCCCCTCTCCACACATATCTATTTACTCATAGGGAGCCTTATTTACAGTGTCTTTCTGCCAACTGCTGACACAGAAGAAAAAAAAGCCCTGGGTTACACATTAAGCTTTATCGTTGAAGTATTCATGCCAGACGGTGTCCAAACAGAGTTAACTGACTGACCTTAGTTCAGGATAAGCCACACAAGGGGGAAATTTCTATTGCAATATGCTTGCACGGGCAGAGCTTGTTTCGCACCACCAACTTTTTAATCTCCTCCCCCCCCTTCATCTGGGCTGAAAAGGCTTTTCAAAGAAAACATGGTTTTGTTTTCAGAAAGCCAAGTAGACCTGATTCCTTGTAAGTTTATTAAGGGAGGAATCACCAGAAGGAGATGTTTGCAGGTAAACGTTAAGGCATGGAGAGGGCGGCCTGTACAACAAATCCTGATCTAAAATCCACAAAGCCTGTGAGTCAAATTCAATTCTTCTGTCAAAACCAGGAAAATGAAGAGGACTGCCATGCAAGAATATGCTCTCCAGAGGGTCTGGAAAATCCAGAAATCAGCTTCACTACGCCTGTTTTGCACAGCAGCTTTGGAAAGATCTGCCAAACGTAACAGTTTCATTTGACAGTCATCTTTTGGCTTAACTTCTGAGCTGGCTGGTGGCCATCTCCCATTGCACAATGAATGCCTGCAAAATTAATCATAAACTCCCTGCCTGGAACTCCCAGTGCTGCTCTCCTGAAGGGTACCTGCAGCCAGCTCCAAAACCCTGACAGTACCTCAAACCCTGTGTTCATTAATGGCCCAGCCAGTGAGGGAGGACAAACCATCACAAAAACAATCCATGAACTTTATTCTTCCACTCCCACTTCTGCAATCTGCTGGCCGAGCCATTTACCTTTGTGTACACTTCATGACAGCCACACCACAGCCAGGCACAAAGGTGCTTATCTCGACCTCACACTTCATTCTCACAGCTAACACTTGGCTGGTGAAGAAAGTCGTATGACCTGTCTGGGGAGAAAGAAGAACCAAGAGCTGCTCTCAGATTAACCTGTCCTGATCCTCTCTCCAGTAAATTCTCTACCACCAATTCGGTAGGGGTGCGGTAAGGTCCCCTTGCTGCAACACTGTCTGCATGTGTTGGTTCTGTCGGCAGGGACTCGTGGGAATGCAGACACAGTGGGTTTCTTTTCTGTGAGAAGTGTTGGCTGGCCAGCCCTGGCCAGCGTGGGGCATGGGGCATGCGGCGTGGGGCGTGGGTGGGACATCACTGCACTAGCTCCCCAAATAAACCACACCCCACTTTACTGCTCCCATGTCCCCTTCTGTAAAATGACTTTCTCCTGCCAAGCAAGCTGCTCTGCGCTGGGGAGGGGAAGCCTCTCTCCCCACTTCCTGCCCTCAGCATGCAGTGCTGGCACTTGGGGAATGCCCCTCCCCGGAGCTCCTGTCCCACCACAGGGGTGCAGCTCTGGCTCTGACAACATCGTTAATGGCTCTGCACCTCTGGTTTGCAAGAGAGGTTTTTCCCTCTGTGTACTCATCAGAGTGCTCAGGCTCAGGCAGCCCCAAGCCCTCTGAGCACACTTGGCTCTTGCCCAGATTGCGCTGGGCAGCTGCTGTCACACTTCCAGCTCTGGGCATTCCAGCAAGGATGCAGCCATCAAATCCAGGGTGCCATCTTCTCTTTTCCCTGCCACACTAATTAAATTGTTAATTTAAAAAAGTAAGCGAACTGCATTCCTGCGAAGTTAATTAGTTCTTCCTATGTAGTTTTCTTCTTCCAACAGACTACATTGAATTGAGTATACAAATACTCCAGAAAAAAAAAAAACAAACAAAAACAAACCAACAAAAACAAAAAACCAAAACCCAAGCAGGATTTAAACAGCTCAGAAGGGAGCAAGAATGTATTTCCTAACATGTCTAATAACAAAACATAAAGGTATAAACCAAATGTGATTAAAACCAGAGGAACAAGCAGCATACATTTTATTGCTATGTTTTCACTTTTTATTTCTTTTTAACAAGGATAAAAAATAACTTGTGCAACCTCCGCCAGGAAGTGAGTGGATCTTTGAACTCTGCCATCTGGCTAGTGGAATCTGTATTTTTGTTGCCTCAGGTTACAGGTTAATCCTGCCAGTTTTTATTATTTGTAGAAGTAGTTGGCCTCTTGGAAGCTTTTATGGTCTCTGTCACAGAGAAGATTGCTGCTGAGCAAAATACATACACAAAATACTGGGGTCAGTGCGGTGAGGACATTGAGAAAGGAGGGAAAGAGAGAGGGGGGGGGGAAAGGCAGTTCTGGCTAATCTAAAATTATCCTTTTTATTACAAGAGAAGACGTTGCAACATGTGCTGGCGAATTTGCCTCACATCGCAAGTCAGCGCAGACAGGAAGGCTGAGCCTCCCTGCTCATGGTGGAAGTCAAGCCCGAGCATGCCCAGCAGCTGGGGAGACCCATGTGATGACAACAGCATCCAGCTCCATCTGGTGATGTGCTCCCAGCCCCCCCGGGCACTTTTCCATCTAGTCTTGCAAGCAGCTGGATCAATTTACTCTAGCCTACGGTGCACTGCACAGGCACAGACTGAAATTATTACTCATGGAAATCCCCTCTGTCTCAGTGCTTTGAACAAGGAATCAGGTAGCTTTCAACCTCCTGACAATTAATAGCCTTTGGTCGAGGGAGAACAGTGCAAAAACGCTGGAAGGGATGGGTTTCAAAACAGCTTGCTTAGTTTCTAGTAAATTAAAGGGAGTGGGTGGTTGAGGTACACAGTAATATTATCCAGCCCAGTGTGGTCTTCACTGACGTCAGCAGGACATTTTTTTCCCTTCTTTTTCTCTCTGTCTGCCTGCCTCCTGAAAAGAGACACATGGAGGCTAACAGCGTGACAGAAGCATGGCTCTCAGGGCCGGAGAACCTCCAGCTTTCCATCAACAAAGCCAGAGCACAGATGCTACTATGTTGCAAATGAGCAGCACCAAAATATATGCAAGTCATTTCAGAGGAGGAAAAAAGCTGTTGGAAACAGAAATCAAGAGGACTTGCAGTATGTGTTTCTCTTCGTGTTGCATGATTAACTGTTCTGACTAAGACAACGCTCTTCCTGTGGCTAAGAACACATCCTCATCTCATCTTTTGCTTGAAATAGCACATTTGACCATGACCCCTCCCCACAACTGCTGTGCCCATCCCAGCAGAGCTCTAGAGCTCTGTAGTCTTTGCAACTCTGTTTTCTCAGTCTCACTGAACACATTAATTTTCTCTGAGGCCCCTGCACTGTAGCCTGGATGCATCATACAAGAGCTGCCAGCTTTGCATTGAAAATATGCCAATAAGTTCAGCAGAAGAATTCCACTATGCTTTCAGCAAATGTGATTTCTGTGTACCATCGTGCACCTGCAGACTTTTCATGCACTGCTATTTGCATATGCAATAAAAGGTGGCTGGACAGAAAATAAAAAGATGAAAAACACTGAGATGCTGCAGGTAGGAAAAATGTACCCTAGGCTTGTAGACATCACCTTCCAGGTGAAACATAACACTACAGTGTTATTTACTGTGTCAAAAATGTGAAACACAGAAAGTGTCCAGGCCAGAATTTTTTAGGGTTGCAAGAGACAAAAGGGACTTTTTTATAATAAAAATGTGTACTGAAGCTGCCGTGCCAGGTTCTGACTCAACACAGACACATGCATACTGCTCAAAGTGGAAGATTTTTCCAGTAATTGAGTGGACTGAATGAGCTCATCATGACCCACTGAGCAAGTTTTCTTAGTATTCTTTTTGAGCAAGAGAACAACTTTGATCAGTGTCTGCACTCATTTGACTTTTCCCCTGTCCCCAAACTTTTGTTCTTTTCATTAAACACCCGTTCCATTTGGCTCCTCTTGGTGAAGGAGTAATTTTTTCCTAAGTGTAGCCACGGGACTTAAGTAAATATCACCAAAACATTAAAAATCCAATGTATTAATGAAATTATACTGCAGGCATTGTCAAGTTGCAGGATCACCAAAGAGAGAGCAGGAGAAGAGTACTGTCCATGAAAGCCAAAAGACATGGTCGTTCCACAGAACGCTGCAGACACAGACAGGGCATCCTTGTGCAGGAGGCTGAAGGGGATGTGTGAAAGTGGAAGACCATGAATCACTGCAAACACATTATGTGATCACCAACTGGCACGTTCTTCTCGTCTTTCCATATCCTGATCTCCTGATTTTGTGACGGTCACCCATGCAAATCGATGGCATTCTGCCTGCTGTTCTGAAGAGTATTTTTGCTGCTTGTTATTAAGGTATGAAACTACATGGTGCGAAGGTTGAGGAAAAGGTCTTGAACCAAGTCATTTTTGGCAAGAGTAAGCTACAATTCCCTCAGGGCCACAGCTGTAGACTGGGCTTTGCTGGAAACACCCCACATCATTGTGTGCCTGCCTTCGGAGAACAAGTCAGAGATTTTTACAAGGAAGCATCACCCATTTGCCTTTTCTGCGAGTTGCCTGCTGAGGTCCCTTTGACAACAGTGTCTTTCAGGATTTATTTGCAACTTTCATTAGGACATTTTGGAGAAAAAAATAAAGAAGGAATTAATAGCTATCCATAATTACAACTCAGCGTGGCAGTGCTTGTGGGTTAATGGAGCTCATATCCCCAAGTTGCCACTCCTGAGTTTTAGCCACCAACATCTGCTCCCTTCTTCCTACAAATGGAAAGTCCCCCTTGCTTTACACAGTAGGTAAAGACAATTACCCTCTGGACTTTGAAAGAAAAGGAACTTTGATGAATACATAACTCGGCTAAGCAGCACTTTTCAGCTGAAAGAAAACACTTCCATTTTCACACCCAACAGGTGCAGCCCAGGTGGTAGCCTGCTTTCTTCCAAGGTCTCATTGAAGAGTAGGAATGGCACCCCAGAGCCCTACGTACAGAGATTCAGGCTGCCTGACTGAGCATTTCAACAGCTCAGCTGTGGCACAACAGCCTGCAGCAAAATGTGCCTGGCCATGGCAGGTGAGGTTGAAAGGAAATCCACAGGCTTCTCCAGTTCTCTTTTTCAGCTATTTTTGGAGATGTAGTCGAGTCCAGGCCACGTTGATCTCACAGTTATATTCAGACAGCCTTTGGCCATCCTGCCATGTGAGAGCAGAGCTTGAGCCCAGGTTTTAAGTTCCAAGCAAGGTGGCCCTGATGGTAAGAAACATAGCCCAGCTTACTCAGCTTGGACTGAGGCTGTCAATGTACACTGGTTTTGTAGCAGAGGATCGATGGCAGCTGTCAGTTTGTGTCACCCTGGCCACCAAACAGCCGTGGGCTGGTCATGGGTCTGAGCCACTCATGCTGCAGGCAAGGCTGAAGGTGGACCTGAAGGTGCATTTGCCCGAAGGTGGAAACAAGACCACCATCCAGAGCAATGCCCCATCACCCCCAAACAAATGCAAGCAAAAATGTTAACCATCCCATGAGATAGGCTCCTGGAAAATATCTTATGTGATTGCTTCTCACTAGCCCTGGTGAAAAGCATGCAAAGAGGGCTGCACATCTCAGCTGGCAGGCAATAAGTCCTTTACAGGGATGCCCCTGAATTATTATTACCACCACTCTCCTTTACAAAGCCTTCAAAAATCTTTCCAGGGTGGTATTTTTGTGACCAGACAAAGGTCAGAGTCCCTGCTATGATAAATCAGGCCTGATTCGGAGGCAGGTTCAGCTGACAGAGTCATCTGACCAGGGCAGCTGTGCACAGACCCTGAACCAGTTCCCTTCTTGTGTCTCTGTCAGGCTGGGCATGAAGCTCAGACATCTGCTAGTTCCTGAATTACAGCGTGCACGCAATAACGGACGTGCCCTGCTCGTGGAAGCTTGTGTTTATTATTTTCCAAGCTTTGCATCAACTACACACACAACCAGACCGCAGCGTCCGGTCACCAAATCTGCTGTGTGCAGCTGTGTTGGCTGCTAAAATGAATGGTGACTTCGTAAGGCTGTGGCTTCCCTAGGAAAAAAAAAAAAAAAAAGAAACAAAACTAAAGGAAAAAAATTTGCATTTCCCCTTTTCTGTCTTGCCAAATCCTTCTCTTCGAGAAACTACACAAAGTCCTGCTAGGTAGTATCATGTCTGTAAGGAGGGCAGCAAGCCTGCAGCTTTGTTCATGTCCAGCAAAAATATTTGGGGATACTTCACAGCCACCTGGTGGGGGCCAGCACATTCCACTTATTCCCTGGGGTTTGGGGAGGATTGATGTCCACCCCGAGCCAGCACAAGGACAAGTGGCCCCACAGGACTCCACATCATGTCCCGGGTGTCCTGCTGAGCACCACCACATTCGGCTCTTGCTATCACGCCAGCCTGGGCCCCAGTGCCCTGTTCCCACTCCATTCTTGCCTTCTGAGGTGCTGTTTGTGCTCCCCCATGAAAAAATGCTGCCCTGCTGAGTGGCCCTGGATCATTCCCTGCACCCTGCCCCAGCAGGAAACTGTGGCTGCCAGGTCCCCAGCAACCTGTACGGAATGTTGGGGTGCTCCTCTGGAGCCAAAAATGCCCACACTGGGGTCGGTGGCAGCTGGGGTCCCCCCACAGCCAGCACCAGGGTTCAGGGTGAGCTCCCAGCCCACAGCTGTTGTCCACAAAGGAGGCTGAAATCCCCTTCCACCATTCCCCTGCCAGCACTACTGAGCTGCACTGCTTTGACCTTTTCAGGGAAATCTGCCTGGATGTTTTGGCTCTGACCCCTGGCAGCCGCATCAGAGGGGGAGCTGAGCCCACTGTAAAGGTCAGAGAGGCACAGCCTGCCCCTCGGAGTTGATGGGCCTGCCAACTCAGCTGTTGTCTTCCCATGACCACAGCTGCCATCACTGTTTGGAAAGGGCATGAGTGCTATCCGGTTCTTACAGTCTGGAAATCATAAAGCCATAGTCTCAGATGGGCTCTTGGAAACAGAAGAGGCAGGGTGCTCTGTGCTGGCGCCTTGGCGGGGAAAACTGAGAAGGGTCCTCACAAGAAGCTGCTTTTAGGGTTGATCACTGCTCAGAGCTACTTAGTTGTGTTCTCAAAGGGCCAAGTACTTCACATAAGGCATTTGTGTCTGCTTGAAAAAAGCTGCAAAAAGCCCCCGAGACTGAGAAATTTTAAAGACACAGCAAAAAACCCCAAAGCTTCAAGCCTGCAAGCACCTCTCCTAACCATACACAAATTGCTTCCATATTTTACAAGTTTTGAAGAGTGTGTGTATGTGCTTTGTAAATCAGCAAGCCTGACCCTGAAGCCATCCAAAACTCATGATCAAAAACTTCTGAGTATTTGAGGTGCAGGTGACATCATTCTCCAAAGGGTTTCTTCATCTAAGTAAGAAAAGAAAGGAATTTTTGAAGCAGAACAACAGAAGCTCTGAAAACTTGCTTTCTGTGCCAGGCAGCACGATGCATAATGGGGACACACAGAGTCCCATCGGTACAAGCGAGAAGGAAATGGGACCTATTTTCTGTACTTATGGGACTAAAATGCTCTCCAGACAAACACCCCACAGCCTATTACATTTGAGTGTTCAGAAACAAAAATCGGTCCTGTGGCCTCTGCACCTTTTGTCTACCCTCCTGCATCTCTACATCCAGTCTGGGGAGCACAGGTAGGGCATGGGGACATAGCTGAGGGGTGCTGCCGCCCACATGTTTCTGTAGTGCCCCTGGGTTTCTGCCAACACTGTTGAATGGCTATGGTTCACACATTGCTGTGTCAAAGTTTCTTGGTACTAATTTCAGGGTAACATAACATCCCAGAAGGCTGGGCTGTGGCCACTACCAAAATAGCTCAGGTTTGCTCCCTTACCCCAGCAGCTGTCGCAAGGGCTGTGACTGTGAGACCAAGTCACGCAGTCCAATAGGAGCACAGCGTATCTGTAGGGCAAAGCACTTGGGATTAAGGATATTACATCCATGTAGTGCACATTTTAGAAGGGTTGCATCAGACTAGCGGCAGTCTGGCTCTATGAACTCAGCTAGGAAGCAGATGGGGAGCTCCAGTTTAGTTTCTTCCACCAGAAACCCAGCCTATGTATGGCAAGGTCACCCCACAAGGTGGAATGTTGTGTGGAAGTAACAAGAATGTTTGTCCAAAAGGCATCCCCATCCCGAACTGAGCTGATAATGCAGGAACTTCCAGCTCATCTGTTTGCCTTGGGTGCAGAAATGGAAGATCCCCAGTGCCACTGCTCACCAGATGCTATGATTTGTATGAGCAACCTAGGCAGACCCAGGCAACCTGACACAAGGCACAAGCACAGAGGACACTGGCTGAGAAGGGGAAGGAAAGGAGATATGTTTAGGAAAACAATGCTGCAGAGGAGGATGGATGCGGTTACAGCCCCTGCCTGTGTACTGGAATCCAGCAGGACAGGACAATGATTTTTGGGCCATCCCATCTCATCCCTATTTCCATCCCCAGCCCACACTGTGCTCCTGCAGGCTGCGGTGAGAGAAGAGGAAGGTGCTCATCAACACACATCTGAGTAAAGGCCTGGACATGGGGGTGGAGGTGGTGGGGCAGGGGCATCCAGCTCAGCCCAGCCTCCTCCAGGAAAAGGCAGTTGGGCGGGCTGGCCCACAGCCCAGGCAGCTTCAGAAAGGATACGAAACCTCATCATTGTGAAAGCAGGAGGTGACAGTTCACGCTAAGGCAAGGGGCTCCAGGGTGATTTCACTGCTGGCATGAGGTGCAGCTCCTCACAGCTCCCCTTGGGCACAGTGGCATCAGCAAGCCTCCAGGAGTGTTGTCCCCCCATCCACCAGCCAGGGCAGTTCACAGTGTGGCCAAGGACAATTCTCCTGCTTTGAGATAACTACAGGACTTGTCATATCTTTGTCTTTATAGGGAAGAACAAAGACAGCAAGATAAAGGCAAACATTTGTGACAAAAAAGAGGTGTAAAATCATGAAAGTGCCAGGTAGTTTGGAGTTTCATGGTAAGGCAGGGCCATCTCAAACAGCCAGATGCCCATGAAATGTTATTTCTGGGCACCACTTCAGAACTGACTTGGAGGGAAGTGTGACATTTACTGAGTCACCTCCACCACTTCCTGCAGCACCAGGTGCTCACTTCAAGGGCTCTCATTTAGATACTGAGAACTTGCTTGCTGTTCAGGCTGAAAATAACACCATTTACTTTCATTTTTTTTTTCTGAAAAGCCTTGCTGAAATCATGATCTGTAATTCTACAGCCTTCAGTGCAGTCCCATGTGCAGCTCACAAGCAGGATGAAAGAGCAGCTTAAAAGGTGTCAGTCACTTGGTACTTCTCCCAGGAGGCAATCAGCAACACATAGCTGCTTTCTCCTTGAATTCAGTAACCAGCAACAAGACTTCCATTTTCCAAACCACCCAAACCATGTAGCATCCCGAGCACTGATGGGGTTTTCGCCACTTCCCCTGACTGCCCCAATAAGCTGTGGCCTCCTCAGCCTCAAGCATGGGCTGCAGCGGCCGCACCATGAACAGAAATAATTTTGAAGGACAGCTCTGAATCTCTGCCTTTATGAAGAGTCATTCAGGGCTCTGGTGTCCCTGCTTGTTCCTGTCAGAGCCCTTCAGGGCTCAGGATGCACAGCCTCAAAGTGCAAGCAATTTCTGAGAAGAGGAATTGAAAAGAAAAGCTAAATCTAATTTAAAAATAAACAAACCACAAAACCAACAACCAAACACAGACAAGTATTTTTTTAGTTTCATATTTAAATTATTTTTAAACATTTCTTCTGCTTTTAAGTACTCCCCTTGCTGAGGATCTAAAATTTGGATTAATTTTGTACACATATTAAGCCTCCCTGTTTTGATATCCAGTTTGTTAATAAGGAAAGGACAGATTTTCCACCTTGGTATTACAGAATTTATACAACATTTCGCATTCAATCCAAAAACATTTGTGGTGCTTCTTTCAAAAGCTGAAGCTGGATAAAGAACATTTTGTCCTTATGAAGACAAAACCTTTCATTGAAGGCCATTACAATCACAAAAGATCAGCCACCTAAACCCAAGTGTCTTTGTTGGCAGCGCATCCATTAAAACAACTACTCAAACAGGATATGACATGTGAATGTTTAGTCTGTGGAAAAAAAAAAAAAAGCAAAAAAAGTATCAAATATAGAAATGTAGAAATGTCAAGGGTGAAAGAGGAACTGGGGTTGTTTTCTGTTAGAAATGTCGCCACTTGCATCACACTGGCCTGTGAGAGCTATGCATGCAGAAGCACCATGGAAGTTCTAGGAAAGGATGAAAAAAACCTCCCTTTCTTGTGAAATACACTGTTTTCCCAGAGAACATTCCAATTCAGAGTCAGACAGGAGTGAATGTGCAAAGCTGTCTGAGAAGGGCTGCAAATCCACGTTGTTCTGCCCGTGCATTTGGATGTCAGAGCCCCCAGGACGCGCTGTACAGCGGCTCTAGGAGAACAGTGCTCACCCAGCAAAGAGCAAACCCACTGCTGTAGGTGCTCTGCTGATGCTCTGCTTGCTCCGTTGCTTTGGGCAGAATCTAAGGGAATCGTTCATTTGTTTTCAGCCTCTTCTTGGTTTCTCTGGTCTGGGATATCGACCAAAAGGCACAGAAAAATGTCATGTGGACAATAAACTGCCTATTTAAAAGAATTAATATTGCTGCATTAAGCCTCCAGAGTCTGGGGGGATTTATACAGTACACAAGTAGACATTCAGCTCTGAAAAAAGAGACTGGACAGAGTAAGACAAAATTACATTCTCTCCAGCTGGACATATTTTATAGCCTGTCAGTCTGCCATATTAAATGGAAGAGAGGAAAGACCAGTTGGGACGTGCACCCAAGCTGCAATCTTCTGATCAGTCCTCTTTTTTCCCTCTTTCTACTCATACACGCGGAAACTTTGAAAACTAGGTGCAGGCTAGGGCTGGTTATGAACCAAAACAAGGAGAGGGCTGTTGTGGACATCTGTGCTTGCTTTCTTGTGGGACTTGTCAGAAAAAGAGGCAGGCTGCATTTTTACTGGAAGGGGAGATTAATCATCTAGGAGATGCAAACACAAGAGAAAAGAAATAGAGTCTGTTGAGACACTTCCAGCTACATCATGCCCCTTGCCCAGCATGTTCCTGGCCTTGAGGGCAGGCTCAGCACCCAAAGGTCTCCAGGGCTCTGAAAGAGAAGAGCTGCAGGGGAGCAGCTGTGTGCCAGAGACAGGCAGGCCCATACCACTGCCAAGGCAGCAAGATCGTGCACACAGCCACATTCTTCATAAAAATTACAGAAAATGTTAATTTATAGCAAATCCTTCCCAATTAAAGACCATAAAGCTCCACAGTTAATCAAGCTGATTAAATGAATTAAACTTGTTAAGAACAGTTTTATCAAAACATTTACATTTCTGCTGAGCAGATATTCATGTGACTTTGAGCTGCAAAGTACACAGTTGCCATGAGAGGACTGAAAAGAGGATTTGAAACATTAACCATGTAAAAAAATCAAGCCTACCGCTGCTTCTCCTAGCATTCATTTAAACAAAGGAGTTCCCTGCTCCATTAATTTCATAACCATGTCAGATATCTCCTATTTTTTTTGCAAGAGAGGCATTGTTTACCCATAATGGTAGAAAACATATGGATCCAAAAGGTGGGGAATTCATCCCTACCTCAAGAAACATCTCCAAGCCAAAGTGCTGCCAGAGGTCCTGGGAGAGCAGCACCCATGGCACTTGTCCAGGTAAAATGATGGCCTGGGTCCGAGAGCACTCATAAAGGAACGTGTCTGTAAGAGTACACAACACACACACACGTCCATAGATGTCTGAAAGATTAAAGTAGCTGAGCAGGGGATTTTTTTCCTTGTATATAAGTGTGCTCAGCTTCAGGCCCCACAGACATGGGTCCAATAAAGGCCTTAGATGTCTAACTTCTTAATTTAGACACTCATCTTCAGTGTCACCCAACTGTGGAGAGGTGTACTGCTGAGAGGAATTGGACATTCAACCAGCATCCTCCATCTTTTAGAAGAGAGCAGAGCAGGTTGGCGGTGACATCCCATTTACCTGTGCCACACCATGACCCACCAGCCCCATGTCTTCACAAAGACTCACTTGATGGGGCTGAGCTGGGAGCAGACAGGTTTGTAGTGGCTGGACACAGGCTGAGCTGGTATTGAGGACTTTCTCTGCTTATGCAGAGAGAGAAGCACCCTCTCACAACACTCCACACCTCTTTTAGGAAAAATATCATGTGGAGTCTATCTATCTGCTCACTGTAGAGCAAGTCATGATGATAGGACTTACATTGAATGCCTCATGGCCAGGAACAGAGTATCTAACCACACAGCAGCAGGCATGCCTGTCACAAACGGGTAGCCCATGTGCATGCAGAAGGCAGGTTAGAGTAATCTTCAGATCCTTCTCAAATATTTAGCCCACCTCATTGATGGTTTTCTTTGCTGCTGCAATATGCACTGCTCTCCACAGCAGGCAGTTTGAGTGTAGCACTGTGTGTCTGCCCAGCCACTGCATACACAATAATGTCCTGAGGACTTAAACAATGAGACTGCACAATTCCAGCTAAGAAGGCAGTGAAGTGGGAGCAAGCATGTTTAGAAGATCTGCAGGTTCAGCATTTTGCAGTGAGTTTTGCTAAGGCAAAGACAAACTTGGCATTGGTACTTCATCTTCTGTGCCATATGCTTTATTCATCTGAGAGTTGTTTTATCCTGCAGGGGTGGATTGGCAAGTATGGAAAGAAATTCATTAAAATTACTTTGGTCGGTTCTTTGTGCTGGCCACCATCTCCATTTTGGTCTTTATTTCTCATGCCCAGAACAATCCTGAAACAAAGACATCCTCTCCTGAAGCACAATAAATACTCTCAAAAGGAGTGCCTGAAAGGCCATGCTCCTTGGATGAGCCTCTAAAGGCAACAAGTTGTGGCTGGAGTATTTATAAAGAGTGGTAGAAACCAAGAGACTGATAATAAAAGTAAGACATGATAAGAACACAAATATACTTACATTCCATGCAACAACTGGGTATTGGCAAGGTACCATCTACTTATGTGCAAGCCACTTGCCTGATTTTGCAAAAGCAGGTTTCTCAGATATGCTTGAACTAAGCTACCTATTCAATTTTGCACTACTTGTCAGATAAATGGCAGCCTTTCTAATGGAAAGACAGACATTTGATTATTTTAGGTTCAGGGATTCTGGCCAATTCCTTCCCAAAAGTGTATGGGGTTGAATAGCCAAAGAAAATTTATGCATTTAAACTTGATGATGCTTAAACACTGCAAGTAAGAACATAGAAATGGACAGAAGCCTGAGGGGTATCAGAAATCTCCAGGAAAATGACTCTTCTGTTCAGAGAAACTGCCAGCATCTCCTGATAGTGGCCATTACAAGTGTATTTCCATACTCTACGCTTTAAAAATATATATTATTTTCAGTTAAAAAAAAGTCTGCATTAATTCTTGAAGTCCTGTGATGTTTCTGCATCTAATACTTTCCAGGTCTGTCCATAGGCTGTTCCAAGTTTTTGTTTATCCATATAGACAAAGCTTTGAAGTGTTCAGACCACAAAAACAGAAATCAACTAACTCATGAGTCAAAGGCAAACAGGGTGGGACATTTGGCTCCCACAGCTTTGGAGAAACTTCCACTTGACTGCCAGTTTGATGCAATGATACTGGGTAGCCACACTGACAAAGCCCTTTGCCTCTCTCCTTTCCTTAATTGTGAGGTTAGGTACAAACCCCTTCCTATTTCCACCTCTAATGCCTACAGGGAAGAAATAGTCAAAAAGGTTTCTTAAGAAAGACAAAAACTGCATGGACATCCTAGTAAATGCTCTTGAGGTAGGTCATGTTTCACAGGAGGTTTGGCTTAGGTGTCATGTACAGATTAGGTTGAAATTGGCTGCTTTCATATTCTAATCCACATTGAATATTAAAATGAAGTGTCTCCCACACATACAAAGTGCATATACCATTCCAACGCTTTTATGTGTCCAAACAGTCAACTCTTAAAACCTCTGCCTGAGTGTCAGCAGGATGTGTTACAGCTGAGAATCACCAAGGGCTGGATTTCTCCAGCAGGGCCTTGCTCACCACTTTAATACTGTCCCCTTTCCATATATCCAAACTGCCAGCCTGCCCAGACCCCAGGGAGTGCCCAGTGAACTATCAATGGAGACAAATAATTTCCCAAGTGGGGGACTTAGGAACCTGTAAAGCATTTCTTTCTCTTTCTGTTAAAGGATTGTTTTGGATGTAGTAATGAGGAGGAGCGTGATAGGTTTGGTTTCTGATACCACAAAAAAAATGTTTCTGAAATGGGGAATTGGAAAGGAAAACAGCATCTAACAGCTCCTGCTAGGACATGGGCAATGCAAGGAAACATTTGAAAAAATAATCCACAGCAGTTGCTGAAAAGGGCTTAACAAATGGAAAAGAAGAAGTATCAAACTCAATGCTGGTTTATAAAATAAGAGGACCTCATTTGATCATGTAGAGAGGTGAAGAACATTGTGTTACTGAGCAGAAGAGAGATGGCTTTTCTCTGCAGTGTGCTGTTGGGTCTGAGCCATCCTCAAAACAGATAAAGCAACTGCAGGCAGTTGTGCGTCAAAGAGATGTTGGCATATTGGAAAGAATTCAACCATGAACAACAATCAAATAACTAAAGGGAAGATTAAATAACTAAATAATACGGTTTGGATCAGTAAATCCCAAAGAGGAAGATAAAATCATTTGAAGGTATCAACAACATCAAGGAGAGAGTGCTGTTTACAGAGCTCCAGATGAGGTGTAACAAGAAAGGAAAATACCTCTTCTTGCAGAAAGGGAAAATGTAGACTGGAAGTCTGAGCTGCTAACCCCCTGCTGGTGGCCTTTACAGCCCTCACAACACCCTGTCAAAACCTCAGTTGGTGCAAAGGTTGCCGAGTGAGTCCCCTGGGCCACTCACAGCCACGGTGGCAACGCCCTTCTGCAAAGCAACCTGCCCCACACGCCATGTGTGCTGCACACCAGCACGGCCCTATCCCCTTGTGCCTGCACCTCCTGCATGGAAAGAGAAAGCTAAAGTGTCTCTCTTCACATTTTCCCATCACTAAAGTACCATTTCTCCCCAGCATTTGATAAGCACCTGGTAGGTCTGCAAAAGAGCAAGTCCACCTCTGGAGCCTGCAAATGCCACATTACAAGCACAGGTCAGTACTTGCCTGTAGCAATTGGATAACTGGATGCATAGCAGGAGGATTTCACACACACACCCCTACATGTTTTCTGGTGGGGCCATCCACAGAGCCAGTTTCTAATTTCCCCCTGTGAGCTCTGTCTGGAGTTAAAGTTGCTTAACTCTTCCCATTAGCGATGCCTTGCTCGAGCTCAAATACACCATGCTGGATGTCTGCCTCAGGCAGACTCTTCTGGTAATTTTTAGCTAAAATAATTCAACTGTCTCCTAGAATGAGATTAGAAAGATATATGTTAGCTTGCTCTGTTCAAATCAAGAGATCAAGCGTGTCTGCCTTCAGAGGCTGGTACTCATACTCAGCCAGGGAAGGGGGATGTTCCTTTTTGAGGGTCCTAAGTTCTCCCACCTGTGGTCAAGTTACAAGTTATACAAAGCCTTACTCTGCATATGCCTCATGGGGGCTTGTTTGAGTTTGGTAGTTAATTTATCTGCGGACCTCATTTATTTTGGTCTTTCTGCAGGCCAGGGACACAGGTGCTGCCTACCATCACCAATGCTGAGGGCCGCCGTAGGCTGTGGCCTTGAAGGTGAAGCAGAGATCCTCTCATCCTGCACAGCTGCAATTAAGCAGTTCAAGGACCCTTCCCCACACGACCTCAACCCCCCTGAGAGCTATCTACCCTGGGCATCAAAAGGTATAGCATTGTTGTTCGGGGGAAAAAAGGTATTTACATATGGATTTTAATCCTGTAGCTAAAAGCAACACTGTCATGGCGCCCGTGCAGACGGGACTCAGACAGCAAGTGCTACATCAATAATTTCTAACTGCTGAGTGCTTGACCCTACAAGCTTCCCATACTTTCAGTCTATGTTGGGTTTGTGTCATTTCCTTGATTTACACATGGCAAACTGAAACAAAAATGCAGGAATCCCATCATGTGACATCACACTGGTTACCGCATGACTCACCAGCCAGCAGGGCTGGCTCTGTTCTCAGATGTTAATTCCATCATGCCTGAAAAGCAGAATAACTGGGAATACTGATAGCCCAACAACCTCTGCTCAAGGAGCAGGCAGAAATTACTCACAGCCTGTGCCAACCACTTCCCCATGTATTTGCTGACAACAGATAATTACTGCACAGCAGAAATCCCTGGGTTTGCTGTACCCCAGGTCCTGCAGGAGGTGTGATCTGCTAAGGTTACTCCCAAATCTGACTTCTTCTGCTCCTCCTGTTACTTCCAGCCTGTCTTCTGCCTTGGTCCTGCTCCCATATCCACCTCCGTGTCTGACATCAGTTCCCCTCTCTAGGCAGATGGCCCTCAGTCTTTGCACTGCAGTAGGGTTCCATCCCTCCCCCAGCCAGGTCCTAGCCCTAGTCAGCATCAGCCTTCCTTCATGTTCACCTCAGTATCAGCAAAGAGCACATCTGGGAGCACCTCTAGGCTCTGGTGACAGCACTGCAGTGACCCTGTCAGCACAGAAAAACTATGTCCAAGAGCTGCTGTTTGGCACTTGCAGCAGGAGGCTGCAGCGTGCCTGCCATATCACCATATGATTTAGCTGCTAGCCTTGAACAAGTATCCACTGAGCTCTTCAGAGAATTCAAACTCTTAACCACTCTTGTTGACTGGTTGAGATCTGAGGCCCTCTTTTCCCTATGGTTTCGTAGTTCAACTGATTTCTTTTTTCCCCCATGAAGAACAAAGAAAGGTGCATCCCTGATATTCAGGTCTCTCCTGTAGAGGAAAAAATTGCTAGAGTTCATTAACAGATCACTTTAAGAACATGTCTGAATATGAAGGAATAAATATTGTTTCTCTCATCTCTTTCTTGTAAGCAAACAAAAACATTATTTGCTGAAGCTTCCCAGATGCATTCAGTCTGAGACAGATACCCAGAACAGCTAAGTGGTAGACAGATAAAGTTTTCAGGGGTTCAATAGCAACTGAACACTTGGTCTTATAAGAAATGTTAGACCGTCTTAAAACAGACAGGGTCCGCATCAAAGTCATCAAGTACATGTAATTTAAACTGAGCTTCTGCTGAGTCAGGAGTAGAGGTGAACAGAAAATGCATTAATTTGATGGTAAGTTCCCCAACTGTAACTGCAAAGAGACTTGTTTCCTGCAGAAGTGCTTGTGTTCTGCCGCAAGCTGCCTAAGCAGAGACTGTCTGGGATCTAAATGAGCTTGGTGAGTGATTCTCCCCAGGACCTCCACTGCCTCTCCAGGAGCCCACTCTGGGACCAAGAGCTGTATCTTCCCACTTTCCCAGCACTCACATACCTCCAGGGCAGGATACTCATGCTGGGGGGGCACCACAAGGAAGAAGGTGCCAAGCACATGTGTTGCATTGCTCAGTGCTTGACTGGGAGCTAGACACAGAGAGCTGCTGAGCTGGGTAGGGGAGCAAGGGCCCAGACTATTTGGATTTACTATGTTACATGTGGATTATTTAGAGCCTGGAGTAATGGGCACCCTCAGTGAAGGATGCTGCCAAACAGAGGGAAACTGTGGGTTGTTATTTTGGATCAGGCCAGGAAAGTCGCATCATTTTGCAATCATGTTATGGCATGAACCAACAAAAGCCTCGGCCCATCTCCTGGTCTGTCGCTGCTGAGCATTTCCATCTCTACACCACCCACCCACACACACACACACACGCGCACACGCACACACACACACACACACATGCACACACATACACACACATGTACACACTCTTCCTGCACAAGGCCATCTCACCAATACCCATCATAGCACCAGGCCACTCTTGCTCGTGAAGCATGTCTACAGAATGTGCACTCTTCTGCCACCTCATTTTCAAAGCACAGACAAAGCCTATTCCCCATTTGTTTATGCAGACATGAGTAGGAGGCAGGTAGCAGGTCTGCAGACAGATGGGCTCAACCTGTCCTTCCTTCCTCTTGCCTCCCACCTTTTTCCAAGAATGCCCACTTCATGCTTGCACCTGCAGTGGTGCCACAGCACTTACTGAAACACCTCTCCCCCTGCTTCAAGGATGGTTTCACCTGTGACCGACAAGCTGGTGCTGTTGTATCACAGTGCTGCTCTTCAAGCCCCTCTTTCAAAGCCAAACCACGATTCCTCATCCTTGCAACTAGGAACCTGCTTATATATTAATGTTTGATGACACAAACAGAAAGCAGTGGAGGTGGGGTACAGAGGGAAGAGAGAAGCATGTTTTAATTTCTGTGCTTTTGATTTTTCTGGGCAATATAGAAAAGCTGCCCTTACACCAATAATGTGGCCACTGCTGGGGTAGTAAGGGCCCATGATCCCTGCAGTGCTGCATGAGGTGTAGTGGTAACACTCTGTAAAGGGAAACCCATGCACAAGTTTTCATGTGAATAATGAAAACCCAAGTCTCCTCACTCTTCTCCACATTTCAATCCCTCCTGTTTTCTCTATAATTCCATTTTCATCTCTCGCTTCTTTGAACCCTAATTTTACAGATACTGCTCCTTTGGCAAAGAGTATCCCTGTGCTGAGATGATGAGTTTATAAGGCAGAGGGCTGCAACAAATGCCTTATGAAACCCAGCCAGCAGCCCCCAGCCCCCTTCTTCCCCTCCTCAAAGTTCACACGGTTTAGTATGCAAGCTTCCTGCTGCCTGCCCAGCCAGCTCACTATTCACAGGCAAACTGCGCTCCTCCGCTTGGCTCCCGAAGAAGAATAAGTATAAAGAGCCCTGAAAGTCTTGCTGCTGAGCCAGCAGGAAACTCAAACTGCTCTGAGCATGGGAACCAAGAGAAATGCTGTGGCCAGCACAACAGGTATTGTTTGGGAGGAAATCCCGGCAGCAGACACGACTGCCTACGCACACACAGATATATATGTATATGTTTAGTGAGGGTTTGGCAAAAGGGAGGGTTGGGGAAGTGTACAAGGAGAGAAGAATAGATTAGCAGCCATATCCAAGAAAGAATAAGAGAGCTGTTCAGCCAAGATAAACAGCTATGTCACTAACCAAAGAACTGACCCGTTTGCCACGCATTCGAACCATGTGGGACCTCAAGGTAACGTGATGAGTCCTGGCCTTGGTCTCTTGACCTTGGGTTTTTGACAAGTCATTCTATGTCTTGGATTTTATTCACATCATGACTGAGTTTATGAAGCAAATGTCATGTTTTCCCCATTTGCTCTGTTTTGATTTATGTCAGGGAACATTTTTTTATCTGGATTCCCTTTGAGTGAAAGGAAATGAGGAGATGGACTCCAGGAGCACAACTCCTGCACTCCAACCTCTAATGAGGTCCCACTCCCTGGGAACCAGAACTGAAGCAGTCTGATGTAAATCCCTTGACACAGCAAGTGCTCAGCACCAAACAGCCACCTCTATGAATCTGCTTCCATATGCACCACACCAGCTGCTAACCATTGGCACAGTCTATCTGCAAATATGGTAAATTTAAGTGCAAAAAGAGAAGGAAGAAGGAAAAACATGAATTAGATAACTTCATTTTTTCAATGAGTGAATAAAATCTGTGATAAATGAGCTCACAAATATCACATTCACAGGGATCACAAGAAGAAGTTTGACAAGATTACGGTGAGTATTTTAATTATTATGTCTTACAGTCTTTCTTGACAGAGATGCTCCAAAGAAATAAACCTGAGAGAAACAGGTCATCCCACCCAACTCAGCACCTCTTGCAATCATTCCAAGGAGAAGCAGCTGTGAGAAGACCCCGTAAGAGAATGTGTAGCCCCAAGTCTTTGGATAAACACCAAAAAGCAGTTTGGAAACTTGGCTAAAACAAGCTAATTCTCCAGAGTCTGTAACACCAGAGGAAAATGTGGCTAAGAGCTTACCTCTGCTATTAGCAGCTTTCCCATAATAGGTTTTTCCTGTGCTATCTGGGAGTTCCAGGCTACTCAGGACTTCTGCAGTGCTCCTACCCCTGAGAGTCCACTGCAGAGTCATGGCTAAAGGAAGAAGATCTGAACTCTTACCTCCTGGGCTCCCAAATGAAAAGTCTTCCAAAAATAAAGGTATCTTAAAGCTCTGCTAACTGCCTTAGTGACCATGGGTACTGAGCAGAGATGAAGGCCCGGTGAGCCAAGCAGTAGGAAAGGCAGCTGGCTGGTGCAGAGATAACCTGGGATGTTCAGACCAGCCACATGGAGCCAAGAATGGAAAACATGACTAGCCCTTTGTGGTGGAAGAGACAGAGCCACATGCAGGAGATTTTAGTCAGCCTTGCAAAACTCAGAGATTCCCACTAGCACTTCTCCCTGCTACAGCCACCTGGAAGAGAACAAAGCAGTCCCCTGGAGTAATGGGCACCCTCAGTCCCTCAAGAGGAGCAGCAGCCCCTCAGCCCCAGGAGCTGCCCAGTTTCGATCCTACAGGGTGGTGACATGAAGCAGAGGTACTCACTCCTCTCCTCACCTATCCCCACTCAAAGAGTACTTTGAGAAAAGGGAATTAAACTGCAGTGCAGCATTCCTGTGCAGCAGATGGGCTGCATTGTGGATCACTCCTGCCCCAGGGAGTGTTGTATGTACACTGCACCCACAGGCACAGCTGCATGTCTTCCCCGTGCCCTTGCACATTTGTAAATGCAGTGCTGTTCACAGAGAGCAAATGAGCAGCCCAGAGACTCCCAGGTCTCTGCGGGATGAGCAGAGAACAGCCCGTGCCACTGAAAGTGCAAAGGGCACTGAGTCATCCATGAAGCACAGGGACTGAGGGTGCAGGATAAGATAGGAAAGATAACCCACCTCCTCAGGGCTCAGGAGCAGAAGCAAAGAGGTGAAACCTTCCCAGCAGCAGGCTCTCACACACAGCCTTGGCACTGCGCCTCCCTGGCAACCAGGAAAATTGGCTGCCATTAGGCAGAGCCCATTCAGCCTCACAGGCCCCTTGAGCGCAGTGCTGGGGTGGGCTGCCAGTGAGGGGACACCATTGACAGACTCGTGAGCACTGCACAGACAGTCCCTGCCCACCGTGTGGGACATCCGCCAGTGGCTTCACGGAGAAAGGCCCTGTGCGTTTGCCGGTGTCTGTTATGGGAGTCCAAAGAGGAGAACAAAACTGCAAAGCAAGACAATACTTCTAAGTTGAAGGGGAACATTTCTTCCCGCAATAATTATTTCCCATGCTATTCCTGGCAGTGACCTTCACCAGGAAGGAAAAAAAAATCAGATTTGTTTTTATATCTTTTATCCGACTTCCTATACTAAAGCCTCTGGCTAGAATGACTCACATCTATATCAGCCATCACATTATATTACACTCTATCACTGCTGCGACCTGTCTTGTCTTCCTCAGCATTAGGGTTTGTTAGCATTAAACCCAGCAATTTGCGGCTGTATTTAAAGACTACCTGCCTCAGTGGCAGCATCCATAATGCCTTTGTTTCATCTTCAGAAGTAATGCCATGAGGATTATATTCAAGACTGCTGACAATATGCCCCAGATTGATGGGAAATTTTTCTGGTTCTGTGCAGAGAAGTGTTTGCCTGTTGCAGAGCAGGCACCCCTTCTCCAACCACTTATGATCAAATCACTTTTGTGTATCACTGGCCTGTTATGTACCACTTGCCCTGTTAGATTCCTAGCATTATTTCTGCTCCCTGTGTGCAACAGAGCTGCATGCTGAAACCACAATCCCGTGGGGGGAATGACCCTCATGGTTCCTAATCAATCATTGGCCCAGATTCCCCTGCCCACAATTTAAAGGGTTGAGTAGAAACTCCACTAGAGGAGTTTCAGAGACTTGCACCCCTCCCAAAGAACTTCCCAAAGACAGCAGAGGGCTGGTCCTTTCTCTCATTCCATTCACACTTAGTTTCTTCCTCTGCTTTACAAACCCTGTGCTCACAAAGCATCACTTTTGTCATGAAAGGTGCATACGCAAGCAGGTTACCTTTCAGACTTTTCATTTTCTAAAAAAAAAAGGCATTTAGACTGTAGCAATGGCCTGTCTCCTGCCAGAAGTGAAGCTGTGCCATGCCAGGAGCTGTGTGAGTGCCCAGGGAGCATCCAAGCCCTCAGCTGCTTCCAGCCTAAAACTGAAGCAGTCTAAAGGTTAAAAGAAAAATGTCATGCTAGAGGTTTTAGCATAATAATATATACCTGAAAAGGAGTTTGATCTTCATCCTACAGAATCCCAAGGAAACCTAGTGAAAATGTAACCATCCCACAGAGTCTTGACACTTTTCCCTGACACAGAAATGCTGTTACATGTACACCATTGCTGAAAGACCCTTGACCTGCAGTGTGAGGATGGAACAAATGATGGCTCCTGGCTGTGCTGGGGCCCTGCTCCATCTCTGAGCTGTGCCTCATGGCATGGCGGCAGGGCCAGTGCAGAATGTACCAACCTCTTTTATAAACAAAACAGCACCATGAATCTTGGTGTGAAATCAACTAATTTAAGGCAAATTGCAGCAAGTGTGACAAACAGCAGGAAGTAAGGAAGGCCTAGGGGTACTTCTGAAAGTGTTTATTTCACCGACAGCCCCAGAAGAAGTCATAGTCTGGAACTGGCAGAATGTTTTCAGCAGCCATTGTTCTTTCTAGTGCAGGTCTATATGATTTTCCATGACACAAGATCTAACCACTGGGCTTGAGGATGTACCACAGAATTTTACTTCAAAAAACCCAAGGGAAAGACTTCAAATATATATATATATTCAGGTCACTAAATAAATAAATAAATGAACCTGATGCATGAAAATAAATACTATTTTTCTTTATATTTACTGCTGCTTTCATTCATTTACTGCTGCATGGAATATATTCAATGGCTTATTGTCATCCTGAAATAATAGGTATGCATTAATATCTATTGCAAAACTATCTCTTCATTTTTGTAGGCTTTGTTGACAGAGGAGAGGAAGCACACAGGCCCTCCCAGGCAAGCTCTTATTCACAGGTACAAACCTCTTTTTCAGTGATGAATGAATCCTTTCAGCAATGCTAATATCAGCATTTGTACAAGGTGGCCAATGTAAACAGTAACTGCTGGTTCATTATTCTTTTTGTATCCTTTGCCAATTTACAAATCTTCAGAGTAAGTGTTGAAACAGCCACTGTTTTTTGCTGGAAAAGAGCAAAAATGCATTTAGTAACCAAAATCTACTGATGGGAATAGATGACATAACCTCAAGGAAGGGCTTTCCTGTGAACCCCAGCAGTGTAAGAGAGAAGGAGAGAGAGTAAGATGGGGATTTTGATACTTGGATCATATCTCACTGCTTGCATCCCCCAGGAAATTTAGTACTACTTCTGAAAGCAGCAGCCAAAAATATGCTTTGATGTATCTTTCATCTAAAGCTATCTGTATTGATAAACTATGCTTGTGCAGATGAAGCACTGAATCAGATAGGGCTTTGTTCCCACTTCTATCACAAGTTCTTGGCATGTCCTTGGAAAAGCAATGAGAGTTTGTGTGTCTGACCCCAGCCTCTCCCAACCAAGCAGAGGAAAGACCATTTTCCAACACGGCAGCATGGAAAAAAGGTCTGTGCATCATGAAATGGACAGGTCCCACTACACTGAGTCCTCCTGAAAGAAGAGAAAACAAATTGACACTGGTCAGATTCAGGCTGCTCTAAAATTAGTAATATATTTCATCAGGAAACAAATTCTTCAAGTCAGAAATTATCAGTAACTGTTTTTTCTTCTGGGATTATTGCTCACCCAGATGAGCCAAATAAAGGACCATTTCAAAGGTTGTGATTAATTTCAGTGCAAAGACACTGGCTTTGCTTTGATTGCAGGGGAATGTGACTTAAATTAGGCCAGCTGACTTTGTCCTGAGGAGGACTACAGTTTCACACACAATCTGTACTATAGCCCAACTGTGGATGGTGACCTCTCTGGCCAAAGCCACAGGACATTCAACTCTGCCTTAGGACATTTGCCCTGATAAAGAGAAAATAGACTGAATGGAAATGGAGTTGTCAAAAACTGTTGAGGGCAGCTATAGATTTCAGAAAAACGCATTTCCTCAGATCACAGGGGATGACCATTGCTCCTACTTGCACTCTGCTCCCCCAAGTAGCTGAGCACTGCTGGATCAAGCTGGGGAGACAGGGATAGAGGAGCAAGAAGCAATCTTTTTTGGTAAGGGAACATGTGTAGTAAATAACAGCTGCAAAGGCTCCCTCATGTATTGAAGTCATTATGATTCAGTGTTTTCCTTCCCAAAATCAGGCTTTAATGGGAAGCAAGTTTCAACCTTTCTAAAGGAGTACTCTACAATAAGCTTGTTAAGCTTGGAAAGTACTTTGGGAGCCCCTGGGATGAAAGGCGCTCTAGGAATGAAAGCTGATATTTACGATTATTGCTTGAAAGGAACAGAGAGGAACAGTAATGTAAAATATGAATGGCTGCTGGTGCTAAAAAACATATAATTGACTTGGTGCCAAAGAAGATAGTCCTCGCTCTCAAACCTGGATGACAAGGATTTAAGAGATGCAAAAAGTGGAAGAAACTTCTGCAAATAACAGCAAAAGCCAACCTGATTGCAGGGCAAATAGGTGTCTTGTGGGCTTTTCTTTTCTTCCTCCTAAATTGCAGGCCATAGGATCTGATCTCTCTCATCCCAGCCCTGCCAGCCAAAACAGATGCTTGTTAACCACAGCAAGTACTGCTGGTTTGTACTCAATAGAGGAACCTACAGATCCCTTTGGACATCAGAGGAGAAAAATATCCTTGGTAAGTGATCATATGTTACGGAATGGCCTAAGTAGATTCATATTTTATCTCACTCAAAGGACTAAGAGCAGAAGCACTTCAGGGTAATGCAAATTAAACTCTATTTTAGAAAGCTATAAGAGAAGCAAATCAGACTATCAGGCTCTGCTCCTGCAAATACCTACCTGCATACTTTCAGCGTGTAAAATGCCTGCTATTGATTTTACACTGAGCATCTGGCCCCCTAATGTGGCACTCCACAGCTTCTAGAGAAGATGTTTCTCTATCCAGACCTGCTATTGAGACATCTTTATGTTGGTCTTCCGCTCTTCCACTTCTCCCTGAGAAGAGCTAAAAGAAAATCTTTTGAGAGAAAGAATTATGAATCTTGGCTTCTTCAAAAGCAAGCTTGAAAGCAACTCTAGTGCATAAAAAATTTTCCCTACAAAAACCCACAGGATCTCAGGAAGTGATTTTTTTTTAATATAGCAGAGAATAACACAGCATGTGCACAGACTGAATGCTAATATCATACACATTTAAATTAGATATACGGGTATTATTTTTTTAATGAGCTATTGCAATGATTTAACAAAAAAAGGCTGTGCACTCCAATTCAGAGGCTCCAAATGAAGAGAGGACATACCTTTCACGGCCTGCATCAAACAGATATGGGTTAGTGGGCTAGAAGAACTGGAGTGGCTCTAGGGACAAGGATTTTGCTAATGAACACCCCACCCAGGTTAGCAGCCCTCTGTGTCTCTCAGCCTTGCAGCCTCTCTGCAGGCCAGTCTCCCACATTTCAAGTGTGGCTGTGCCCCACATCAGCCAGGAGAGCAGTATGATTGGGCTCTCTGGGTCACTGAAGGCCAACCAGAGCCCTGGCCTCACCTCAGACTCTGGAGAAGCACCATTTCATTGAATGGACACTGACAGGGCTGCTTGGCACTGCAGCTGCAGCACTGGCACACTGTAAGGGGAAGAAGGTCCCCTGGAAGCTTGTGCTGCTGGGGCTGGGGTGTGGAGTGTGCTCCTGCAAGGTCCTTTCCATCAGCCCTGCTTCCTCTTCCTGGCACAGTCTAATGCTGATGGATGTGTATTGGAAATAACAGAAAGTCCTTGGCCTTTTTCCCCCCCCTTTATTTCTTTTTTCCTTCCCTTTAGCTATTTAGGCCAACTCTGGCTAATCACGCTCTCTAACTTATACTCAGTCACTGCCATGGCAACCATTTCAACATGCAGTTCATAGACTGCCTCTGAAACACACACACCTTGATGCTTCAGGAGAGGCATTAGGAGAGAACTATCATCTGCAACACTGACACATTTTTCTACAGTATTACCTCTGGCAGCATGAATCTCTTCTTTTTGCTCTGAATAGCTCATCACTTGTTCTGTCCCCTTTTCCTCCCACCAAAATAGGTTCTTTAAAAACTGACACAGATTTATGGAGATGAAAAAGAAATGGTGTAGGAAGAGAAATGCATTTGGAAATTCCACTCTCTGGCATCTGAATTCACTCTTGTAAGAATCCTGAAAGCCTGTCCTGTTACTGCTTCACAGGAAATCCTGAGACCTGGTTATAACATGGTGCTAATAATGCTAAGGTTGTGGGTTCAATCCTCTATATGGGCCATTCACTTTGGAGTTAACTCAATGATTCCTGTGGGTCCCTTCCAACTCAGAAATTCTGTTTTGTTCTGTTGAGCCTCAGTGAATAAGGAGAAAGCTTTGGAGGCTTGCTTTCTGGTTTTCTCAGATCCCAGGAGAGAGGCAGCAGTTCAGGAATAGGGTAGGTGCTTCTCCTTTCTCCTTTGCAAAATGGCTGCTCTTCAGAAATGCAGCTGCCCCACAATGTGCAAAACCAGGTCTGCCTTTGTCCAAGTATAGAGAGCAAGATTTGAACAGCAGTGAAAAAATATCTACCTGGAACATGTAGGTGCATTTTTCCAACAGCCACCTCTGAGGATCTTGCTCAAGGTCTGCTGTAATTAGGTTTGCTTTTGTCTAGTCATGATGCCTGGCACCCAGGCAGCAGTGAGGTGCTGCACAGTTGTCTGCCATGCTGCCTACAAAAGGACCATTTATTCTGCTCACACTTAAGACAGTCTGCTCCCAGACAGTCAGAGGGGAGGCTCTGACTGCCAGCACTATGGTATAAAAAAAAAATTCCTTTTTAGTTTCTTTATGTAATTATAGCTGCTGTGTGGAAGAACCTGATTCCATGTCTTGAATGTTTTATGTATTTATGTGTGTAGGTTTCTAATGTGTATGTATCATATGTAGTGTCATGTTGATCTTTATCGGGTGTAATTACACTATCCATTCCTTTCTTCCCATCTTCTGTGTTTTTATAATTGTCAGCTGGCCACTAGCCACAAACAAGGCCTGTCCCCACCACTACCACCTACTTGGCATCAATAAGAAAAATGTTTCTGCTGCCGACCAAGGGAGAAGAGAAATTCAGATGCACCCACGAGCAAACAAATATTGGCACACCTAAAGTAACCTGTGTGGAACATTTGATTTCAGTTTAAATTATTTCAGTTTAAACTCAGCCCCCCTAGCCATAGCAGAGCACCCTCAAACACAGTTATTCAAACCAAAATGTTTCCCAGCAACAAAATCTCAGAGACAAGAGGCAGGAGTCCCTAAGGCAGGCAGATATATCTCAGCCAGCAGGTAAATAATATACAGAAGTCATCTTTGCTCTGTAATTTTAAACAGGCACATGCAGACATGCACACTGTTTTATAAGAACTGCATATGTACTTTCCAGCAAGCATCATATATGCAAACTGTCTTCCACTGAAATCAAGACTCTGAGAGTGCTGAAGTCAGGAAATGTTGTGTGTTCAGAAAGAAACATCATGTACAGTCTATCAAATCTCTAGGACTCCTTGACTATGTATAGCATGCTTGGGGGGGACCCAAATCCTCAGCTGTCCTTTCTAATCTGCAACCTAAAGTCAAGACAAAAGCTGGCAGGAGGAGAATATAGGACACAGCTGACTGCTTTTAGGCCAGATATTTTAATGCAAATGCATTTCTGTAACTGTATAATAGTCATGGACAAAATTACAATACATCTGTGAATGGGGAATACCATCTTCATCGCATGCCTACCACACACCCAACTCTACAGTGAATCAAATTTCTATAAACCATTGTCATGAATTTAGACTTTCACCACACCTCCCTTTGCCAATGTATCGTGTTCTGTCCCCTTTCCCAATGTATCCAAATGTGTCGGTCTCCCTCGGTCTGTAGGTAAGGATGTACTCTTACCCCCATGTGAGAGGGGGCATGAAGTGACAAAGGGTAGAAATTAAGCTGGAAGTTTTTCCTCCTTATGTCATGCATTAGGTAACTTGCCTGACACCAGCCAGGCTGGCAGCATCTAGAGCAGAAAATTAAGCCAGTGTATCGGGGCACGAGTAGGGGAGCTCAACCGTCCCCTCCAAGCTCTTGGTGTGGTCCGGGGTACAGTTTTGGCCCAGGCCAAACAGTGCTCTACCAAACTGTTCCCAAGCATAGTTCAGGAGTTAGCATGGCCCAGGACTGTTCCCAACAAGTAGTCTGTATATGACCAGTTGGTTTTGGAGGGCAAGAGGGTTTAAACATCTATCACACCAGGGCCAGACAGTGTTACCCAGCCACAAAGCAAAACACAGCTGCTGCCTGGTTTATTAGCACAGTCATGGCCCATGCCATGCAAGCCTGTGCCTCAGGCACTTGCCAGAGACAGTGTCCCTGCCTTTGCTGATCAGGACACACCTCTGAGACAACTGTGCTGGTCCTCTCCCCCACTTTTTTCCAGTACAGTGTCATACTAACTTAGGCTACAGCTGCTTTAAACCATCACATCTGACACTGAAGAGGCTGAGCAGAGAAGAGTTGATGCAGCCAGTGCCATGTCCCAGCTGGGAGCTGAGCCAATCCCCAGGAACATCTCACCCTGCTACATTCCACCTTACCAAATCCCACCAGGTGAGCACCTGGGCATACCTGACTTGTAGTCAGGGGCAAAGATGATGCCACGGTTGCCTGTTTCTCCACTGGAAGGGCTTAATTTTGACTTCACACCACAGGCAAGCAGAAAAGGTGCTTCACTGGCTGCCATCATAATGGCAGCAGCAGCAACCCAACCCCTGGCATGTGGCTTCTGTAAGGCCCTCCTGCCCCAGCCCCAGCCCCAGCCTGATGTGTTTCCCCTCACTGCTCCAACCAAGGACAAACTTGGACTTGACAAAGGGGGTGCTGGAGACAGCCAAGGACTTTAATTGCCCAAACAGGCAGTGCATGAACATGGACTGGGCTCAAAACAGGCCTAAGCATTTGCTACAGACATACTCTCAGCAAGTCTGGCACAAGCATGAAATGAAGCTGGATGTCCTAAGGCCACCAGTCCTCCCTTCCTTAGTATTGTATTCCTGGAAATATAAACCAAACCTTGCAGGGGCAGAAGAGCAGCAGCAGTCAACGATTCTGTTTTCATTTGATAAAAATGAAAAGACGAGGGTGCCTGCATAGCTGGTCTCCTGCATTTTCCATCAGAGAAAAATGACCTCTTGGGAGGTTGCATTAGCAAGCACCTCTCATTCTTCCACCCTTGCCTGGGTGCCACAACATCTCTTCACAGAAATGAGCTGAGGAAAGCTGACAGTTTACAGTCAGTGCAGAAACCTGAACTGTGTGCTCTCATCTCCTTTGGAATCCAGCGTTAGGCACTGTCTTGCTTTCCAAAGAGATGTGAAAGAGATTAGGAAGAAAGATGATTTTTATATTTTCTTAAGAAACATTCAGGTCTTGTGTTCCAAGGGAGGGCGCTGGCATAGGACAGAGATCAGGACTGCCCTAATTTGTATGTTCCCAAGCAGGCCAGGAGCGATTGCAGAGAAAAGCAAACATTGCAAAAACCTTTTGCAATGCAAAACTCTACAAACAATTGCAAATTGTTCAAGTTAAAGCAGAGAAATTGCTTGAATGGATTTTGAACCCTTTTCCTTCTTCCTAATAATGAGTGTTTTCTTTTATGTAAGCATGATCCTGGAATGAGAAGTCTCATAGTTTGGGGATATGTTCACACTGGGAACGTTCACGTGACCTTTCAGATCACATTCCTCCTATTTATAAGAGTATTAGTCATCCACTTAGAGAGCAGAACTAATACCATGTTTGTTAAATGACTAAATGCATGCTATGAATAACCAGCGGAGGGTACTTAAAACCACAGTTACATCCAAGAGCACACAGAGAAGCCCTGGCCAGCTAACACTTAGATGGGACACAAATAATACTATTGCATGTAAAATACATTTGAAAAACAACTTGAAGACAGTTCATTCACAGGAAGGAAGGACTAAATTAATCACATAGATTCTTTTCCAGAGAGAGTTCACCTAGTTATTTAGACATATAGGAGAGCTGGCAAGAATGCATGACAGCTGAAGACTAAAATTTGACAGAAGTCCAGGCAGAACTAACTGTAAGACTAAGAGGGTGGATCACAAATCTGCTGGACCTTGGCCTTTACACTACAGAGAAAACGTCAGGGTTGCTGCACTGTTTGCAACTGTGTCACTGGCAAAACACGAGATTTAGGAGCTCTGAGTAATGCCTAATATGTTGCTTAACTTAGCTTCAGGGAAAGCACAATACAAACCATTCACATTATTAGCCCCAACACGTTTGTGACTCTCAGCCAACATGAGTAAACTTTCTGTGCCTAAGATCTTACCAGTGGCCAGCAAACTGTCACAAGCAGAGTCAGTTCCTGGGTCAGGAAAAAATGGTGCTTCCCAGGCTCTGCGGACTTCCCTGCTGTGCATGCAGTAATATCAGCACTTTTGGAAGCATTTAGCAGAACGAGATAGACATAGTCAGTACACTCAGACCATTTTCGTAAAACCATATGAGTGCATGCATCTGTCAGGAGAGGATCTGGAGGAGAGGAGAGGAAGAGTGAAAGACAAAAAGGTGGGTGGACCAGGAAGAAGAGAAGTATAGACAGCAGACTATGTGCCCCTCTATAAAAGAAACACAGAAGCAGTCTGGGCTGTGTGAGGTGCACATTTCTGACAGGGAAAATGGAAATGGGAACAGCTCTGAAAAGAATTTACGAGAGTTTTGAATAATGATGTGCAAATTACGGGCTGGAATGCAGAGTATTAAAGGGCTTTGAGTTCCCACCTGCCTCTCAGTTTAGTGTTAAAGTCCAGTGTTGTGTTTTCACATTGCAGAGGCTGGTGTTGGGGGACACTGGGATGCCTGGCTGCACAACACTTTGGCCAAACCTTCTAAAGGTGAGGTTGGACATTACTGACAGGAAGTGCCCAGCTGTAGTCACCTGGCACATCAGGGAGCTGCCCCTGCCAGCACACCTTCCCACTGCCAGCCTGCCCAGAGGGAGAGCAGCGCCACACCGCAGGCAGCTGCTGAAAGGTTCAGTGAGAAGGTGGCAGCTAAAGGTGCAAACATCACTTCCTCATTGCAGCCTCTATGAATGGCCCTGCCTGTGCAACACAGAGGATGTTTTGAATGGCAGAGCACAGGCAGTGAATCATCATATAATCACTGCTGGTGTGTCCCAGCCTCAGTGTATCATCAAGCCTTCCTTTGGGTCAAGTAACCATCTGGGTCTGACTCACCGCCACCGCACAGGTTTCTCCTGGCGCAGGCTGGCGTGGTCAGTGAACAGAGCTAATTGAATGTGCTCTCACTGTTTCACCCACGGCCCGGGAGGGCTGGCTAGGCTGGGTGCAGCTTTCCGTGCAGACCCTGGTAGCACAGAGAGTTCCCACAGATCACGTAGTCTGTAGGGCACAAAAGTCAGGTAGCTAATTGTTAACCATGTTTGTTATCACCGTTTCCTTAAAATCTCCTCATGGGTCAAAGGGTTAGCACTTTCACGGGCTAGAGCTATGTCAATAGCAAGACAAGTCCTTCAAAATACAGAATAATTGAAGCTGACAGGAACCTCTGGAGGTCATCTGGTCTGACATCCCTACAAAGCCAGGCTTGAACACCTGAACACCCCTCTCCTAGTCCTCAGAGTCTGAGCTGCCAACATAGAGGAAGGAGAAATCCCATACACGCCAAGGAGCACTTGTGCTGCTGAAGACCCACCCAGATCACAGAGCTAAGAAATAAAAATGATGGGAAAATCCAGTAACATCAGGTAGTAGCAAAGGGGTCACTGGAAAGACAGAGTAAACTGAGGGAAAGACCAGCAAAACTAGTATAAAAAAAGTATAGGAGAGAGAGAAGGCATGTTTGCTTCCTTTGCTGACAAGATGGAGGCAAGAGGAGTGGTGTGGAGACATTGATCCTTTCTCTCAGTTTGCTGCACATGGAAAGAAGCCACCTTCTGACACTATGAAGACAAAGTGCAGAAGTCAAGGCTGCTGCAGCTGGAAGAGGGAGCAGAGTCCTGGCTCCACCCTGCCTGCAAAGTTCTTCTTTGCAGGTGGAGGGAAGGGGCAATCCTCATTCCTCTCTAGGCCAGATGGGAGCAGGGTTCACCAGGTCTCACCTCCACCCTGTCACTAATATCAAATAATAATAGTATTTAGCACTTCCATAATTACCTTTGCATTCTGATATCACAGACACAGCTGAATTGGAAGTCATTAAGATCATTATAATGAGCTTCAGTGAATCCTTTCAGTCAGAGGCATTATTTATCCAGCCCTCATTTTCGTGGTTACATCTGAATAAGCACTCTGCATTGAGGTGAGGTTTGCCGATGAGACACTTTGGCTTAAAGGCAGTCTCCTATTTGCAAAGGTAGAATAAGTGACATTATGCATCATGTTTCACCAGACTTCAAAATGCCAAGGAAGGTAAGTCACGTTACAGATTACACCAATTCCAGCTTGTAAGAGCTGCAAAACCCTTCCCATGGACTGGCACATGGGGAAGGTCTGCCATGACTCCCAGTTATGGAAGCTGCTGTTCTGGAGGCCTTCAATGGTCAATACAAGCAGCCACTACAACCTCTCACTGCAGGTGCCAATTCAGCAAGAATTGTTACTAAAGCAGAGAAGGCAGAAGGCCAGAAGCTCTGGGAGCACCTTGCACTGGGAACAGGAGCACCGTGCTGACCTAGTGAAGGGCTGGGCTCCTGGCCAGAGCTCAGGCAGGCGGGCACGTGGACATATGGCTGTTGCTTGACTGAGCATTGTTGGGGACTGTGAGCAGAACTGAGTCTAGAGCCATCTGCAGAACAGAGATCTGCTGGTCCTGGGTCTACTTACAGCTTCTCTGAAGATTTCTTCCTTTGCCCTTTCACTAAGAAAGAATTAAGTGCCCCTTTAATTGTGGTTACTTCAGTTCCCTATTCATAAATGCAAATAAAGGCACTTATTCCTCCCTTTTTTGTTCGCCCTTTTGTGTTTGAGCTGTGAATCCCTTGGGAATCCACAGCCCAAATATCAAGGCCTTCTAGGCATACCTGTCTTATTAACAACAAAAGTAATGTGCTGCTTTTCTAACTGAAGTAGGAGGAAATATAGGCACACAGAACAAACTCTTGCAATGCTATTTCTTATGTTAAAAAAAACCCAAACAAACAAAAAGGCAATAGAGTCTATACTTTGACCAAGAGCAAAGGTAAAATCACAGCAGCTGACTCAGTGTAACAGAAAGAACTTAATAGAGTTGGCAATGTTTCAACCTGCCTTGGGAACATGAACATGGGAATGTGTTAAGAGTAGCATAACATAACCAGAACGCTGTCTGAATGAAAGAAAAGAGTTAGTGTTGGGCAAAAGTATTATTTTCAGAAGCAAGAAAGTCATGCCAGCAAAGTGTGAGCACAAACTTGTGTTTATTTCTTGGTGTTCACTTACTGTCAACATTACAAATAAACCCAATCAAGGCAGAGAATCTAAGCCTGCACTACTGGCCCCAAATACAGCTGAAACACTCTCCTGAAGTGTTTGTGACCTAACCATTCAATCCATCCTCCAGAAGCAGGTTAAAACAGAAGACTTGGGCAAGAACCAAACAAGCTTCAGTGCAGCTTAGAAATACAGTTAAGACACAAAGCTGTTTCTCTACTTCAAGACAAACTGGCTGTTACAAAAAATATTGAAGAGCAATGACACTTTGTGAGCTCTGGCTGTATCTGCAGTGGAAAGGAGTTTCCCATGCCATTTCCTTAATTAGCACAAATATGCTGACAACCTTCTCTATGCTGAAATCAAGCCATAGGTCACTAAAAAGTTGATCTATCTATGCATCCAAATTCACCACATGCTGAGCCAACATGTTCCAAAGCCATAATCAGTACCCAGATTATAGCATGGCTTTGTCATGCATCCAGCTGCTGAAACAAACTTGGATGTCCCAATATGAAACCTATTTGTCCTGCAGTCAGCAAATAAGAAAAGTGCCAATATATACATTCAATGTTTTGCAAGTGCTAGGATTGTGTGCTGGCATTTATTGGATCATTTTGACCATTATATGAATTTATAAATATGACCAGTTGAATTATAGAAATAACATGATCTGAAGATCAGATTCTAAGCTTGCTTAAACTGAAATAAACAGGGAATAACTCATTCAGCATCCAGTAATTTACTCTGGTTTCATCACATGGAGAGATCAAGGCCACAGTTATTTCTTTACACAGCTTGATCTGAGCTTTAGTCCTTGTCAACAGCACGTGCTATAGTACAATCATGCAGCAGTAGAACATAAAAGACAGCATGCCAATCCAGTAAACAGTGTAGTACCAGCCCTAGGGAAAAGTTTAGCAACTTTATGATAGGTATGGTTTAAGTGTGTGAATCTGAGCCTTGTTCCTCAGACAGTTTTTGCCTTGTTGGTAAGGCAGCTGGCAGAACAAACCCCAAACACAATTTATGCCTGGCCAGGTCCTGGCCAGCTCACAGCTAATTCTGAATGAAAGCTGTGGTGTCTAAGCTGCTTCCTCCTGGCCAAGCAGCCCATTTTCCATGACCGGTTCAGTAAGGTTGCTGCCTGCTGTGCAGATAGGACACTGCAGCCTGCCAGTGTGACTATCTGACCCCTTCTCCCACATTTCAGTTGTCCCTAAAGTAGTGCATCCCACAGTATGCTGCACCAGGGGCTGCTGCTCTCAGAAGGCTTCTTCCAGGAATCCATCTCTGTCGTTACTGGTCTATGGTGTCACTGCCCACATTTTCCCAGAATCACTTGGCATCAATGTGCCTGGACAGCATGGCAGGTAGCCCTGCCAGCATAGCTGCCTGGAAAATCTACCCTGTGGATGTAAACTGAGCATCTCACTGGTTACCCGCTATAACTCTTTTAGCTGGATACAAGGTCACAGTTATGAGTAACAAGAATGTCTCTTTGATGACATTGACATAAATTACTTGCACTTTCTTGCCAAATAAAAAAAATTAAAAAAAAAGAGAACACCAGAAAGTGATGCCCCATGAAGAACAAATTAGATTCCATTTTGTGTTCCTTCACCTGTAGAGACAGGTTTGAATGTCAGTGAATTCTGAACCTGGGACTGTCACCCAGCCCAAAATTAATGAAACCAGGGTGATGGCTAAGTCTAACTTTCCTCTTGAGTTGTTTTCTTTCCTGAATTTTATTTTGCTATATTTTTTATTCATTTCAGTAATTGTCCTTCAGTATCACAGAGCATGTTTAAGACACAAATGCACTGTCATTTGCCACAACAAATTTTCCTTAGGTAATAAAAGCACATTCTTCAAATTTACCATGACTCAATGGGACTCCTCCAGAGTGGAGGGCCAGAGGGAAAACTATGCCAAGGGCCAGACCTGGGAGGTTGCAAGCACTCACAGCTGGCCTTGGCTTCCATTTGAGGCACGTACAGCTGAACCCTTGTAGGGGCAGCTGGACACTTCAGCAGTTACATGGGGAAAGGAGACAGATATCCCTGTCTGCTTGCAGAAGGACAAGAAACTGACAGGAAGCAAAAGTGCTTCCTACTGCTCACACTGCACCCTGAACCTTTGTTGCTGTTAAACAGCCTTAGTCTCCCAGGGAGAAGGGGAGGGATGAATTGAAAGTAAGTCTGACCTTCCTGGAAGAATGGACTTACTGATGCTGTGCTGGACTGAAATATGAAACGACTGAAACTCTGGGCCTAGAGAGTGGGAATTACCAAACCAAGCCTAGCACGACTCAATAAAGCAAACCAAGTCTCACACAGAAGCTTCCTCTTCCTAACCCCATTCCTTCTCTCTCAAAGATATTCTGCACATTTTAACCACATGGCAGCAGTGATCTAGATGCCAAGAAAGCTGACAATGTCTGGCTGTGCGTCAGGACAAGCCAGAGGGACATAAATCAGGCAAGGTGCAGGTAGTCAGCTCACTCATAAATGCTTCCCCAGGGATCTCCATTGTGCTCAAGCAGTGGCAAAAACCTCATCCACACAAAGATTGACACATCTTTGCCTCCCGCTGACCTTGATATAAAAATTCATATTTAGAGAACAGAACCCCATGATTCTGGCCTCATTTACCTCCTTGGGAAGACCCCATCTTTGCACAGGTGTTCCCAAGACCAAACCTGTCTCACTCAGCCGTCTCTGAGAACCACTAATATCAAGGTCTTTCTTCTAGGCCTTTCTTCACCAATATCTAGGTCTTTTTTTTTTCTTTTTTTTTTTTTTATAAGGAACAAAAAAAAAAAAAAGCTTGACATGGCTGAAAAGCTACTTTTAATCTCCCCCAGTTACCACTGAAGACATAGATTAAGGTGCTCACAAACAGCAGGAGGGCAGCTTGGAGCCTGCAGATCCTTCACTGAATACATGAGCAAGCACCACACAAACTTTCCTTGCAGTCCTACAGCTGCTGGTCCCTGACCAGGAGGTATCACCAACAAGGCAAGTTCCACAGTAATCTTTCTCTGGAGAGCTTCTGCTGCACTGCCATAGCTGAGCTGCTGGTTTAGAATGTCAAAGTCCTCCCTGCTGGACATGAGAGCACCATTAGCAGCATACACTTAATTTGAGCTGGCACTGGTGTCTTCCCATTTTCTAGCTTTTGCCACGACAGCTTAAAAGTTTGGGTCTATGCCTTGTTTACAAACTCGGCTCAGAACAAAAAACCCAGGTTTTAGTTTGCTAACCAAAGGTTAACAGGACTGACCCTAGCCATTAGCTGATCATGGGACTTACTGAAGAATTAGGAAGTGCTAAACCAGAAAATGCCCAATATCGATGGCCTAAGAGGAGTCTTGCCCCATTTCTCACTTCATAGACAGAACTGTGCCAAATTAACATACCACAGCACAATAAAAAGAAGAAATTATCTCTATCCCAGACATTGTAAAATACTGCACTGAGTTACAAGCTGGAGCAAGGATGTGGTGCAGAAGTCCCAGACAGCCTTGGAGGCAGGATTACTCATGTATCACAAAACTCAGATGAAGTTGTGCTACTTACATTGCTATACGGCAAGGAGGACTGAGAGACAGACTTTAGCATTTCCAAGAGACTTGTTTTAGCAACTGAGGACATATGGGGACAGGATTCACCAAACTTCCCTTGGCTCAAGAATACAAAATCCTATTTCCCCATATACCATTAGTTTGCTAGACACCTAATCAAGTGCTGTTTTAAAGCCTAGGCTTTCAATTATTCCTGGCTAATTCGTTGTATTGGCCTCTGCCCCACCACAGGGGCAAAGACCCTTGCTTTGAGAAACCATTTTCCCTCAAAGTTGTCTGAGGGCTCTGCCCTTCCCCCAGAGGTCAGGTGTGTCTACAAACAGCATCTTGAATTGATGAGATCGCAAAGAAATAAGTAGATTACACAGGTGGAATTTGGTAGAGATAACAGAAGTAAACCCCAGTTTGCTATTTGAGGAGTTTCTCTACACAGTTTCATTGTGCCTACTAGCCTACAGGTGTCCTACAAGCTGAGGATGCTTCAGCTGACTCTTTCCCACCACCCTCGCCTGTTTCTAAAAGCATCTCTCCTTTTGATTACATGGCAGCAGGTACTCGCTTACACACACCGCAGTGTTACAAGTGACTGTGCTGAACACGTGCTGCACTGGTGAGCTCTGCAACATTATGTGTTGCAGGGCCACCACCCCTCCCACACTGTCTCATTTTTCTCAGTGTAACCCCAGGTTTGGCCCTACTCAATCCCTGGCCACTTTTCAGAGGGAAGCTTGCTCTTCCTCTCCTCCACCCCTCTGAGCTCAGCAATCAGGAATACAGAGGAAAACTTCTGCTCATTTGTGCTTGGGATGAGCAAACAACCAGCCCACACTCTGTCCAGCAGTGTGAATGCCAGGTTATGTGAGGACATGCCAGCAGAGCCCACATACCACTGCTGGGCTATGAGCACTTCAGATATGACTCTGCTCAGGAGACTGAAATATAAACAGCAATTTCTGGGAGGAGTGGCTCCATACAAATACTCCCCCATCTTAGTCACAGGCTGAAATAAATAAATAAATAATCAAAGCCATATAATCTCCCAGTTGGTGTGCTCACAGTCATGTGACTAGTGCCAGCCCTCACCCCAAGGTGAAACATGGATCCAAAGACAGTCCCGGCTTTGCAGTGTTCCAATGGCACAAACAGGACAGGCTGCAGCCCCTAACTGGGAAGGCACAGACTTCACCCACCTGGCAGACAGCAGAGCCCAGCTGTATGCCACCTGCTCCCACCATCATGCTTACATAAGGGAAATACTGAGGGGGACAGGACACATTTAACCCAGAAATCCCCACGTGACCAAGTGGATCCGAAGCAAATCCTTCCCACCCAAAACCACATCTGGGAAGCAAAACAAACAAGGGCCACTGCACAGCAGACACCTGAAGAGGCTGGGGAACAGGCCTAAGGAAGTAGTTTCCTCTTTCCCTGTGCTTTGGTGAATGGGAATAGCTATGCAGGGAGCCAAGAGGGCACAGTGGGGCAGCATCAGTCTAGACTTGCTCTACTTCTTGTCCTCCTTCCTGCAGCATCTGCTGCTGGCCCCTGTCAGAGGCAGGATAAAGAGCTAAGCAGACCTCGCATCCGGCACAGCACAGCCATTTGTACTCCCCTGCCTTGTGAGTCTGGCCAAAGCTCCTGTGTGTGCATGAAAGATGATCCCAGCATTAAATATATTCCTCCTCTTTGTCCAAACTAGAAATGGTTCCTGAGCCTACAACATCACCAGGCTATGTCAAAACATCTAAGTGTAATCAGGAATGCTGGAGGTCCAAGCATGGGTAAGCAACGATGAGACTATATTTTAACAGGAACTATCCCAATGGGCTCTGAAAGCTACCTGAAGTGTATCTGCATGTTGCTAATTATGTTTACTGGTGGTGGTTGGCATTTTTTTTCAAGCTGAAGATGAGTCAGAAAAAGAAAAAAAGTCCTTTATTGTTGTGGTAGCAGAAGGATGTCTCCTGAGGGTGTATGTAATGCACTACTGTCACGGCATGACAATGGAAAAACTGACTGCTGAGCCAACCAAACCCCCATAAATACCTAATGATATCTCTCTTGGCCCAGATTTTCTACAAGTCTGTGCCTGAACTGCATACAAAATGACAATCGATATGAATGGATCTCTTTTCTCAACAGAGCCAGAATTTAAGAGCCCAGCTGAGCATTATATTCCAGTTCATACAAAGACATCCTTTTAAAGGTCTGTCACAATAACTTAAAGGTGGTGATCCAGCAAAAAAAAACAACTGCTAGGCCTCTCCTCATGATTGCCCCCATGCTCCAGCCATGAGCACAAAGAACAACTGGCCTCAGCAAACAGAAAATGTTATTAATTACAACACGGTGACACAAACAATGAGTGCCTAGGTGTGTTATTGGCTCTGCATTCATGTGGGAAAAGAACAACATTTTCTTCCTTTTCTCCTTCTTCTCCTTCTCCTGGCTTGAGTAGCCCTGCCACCTCGTGTACTCAGGGGGGAGGCAGCCGTGCCAAGCACCTGGCCCGGTTACAGGTATGTGCACAGAACAGGGAGCCCGTTGTGAGAAAACCCGGCCTTAGCAAATTTCTCTGGCCATCGTCCAGCCCCTGCACATTGGGCAAGAGACTCTCCCTGGCCGCGGTTACATCAGTCACCGCCACCTCCCTCAGCGCCATGGCACGGGAAGCGGCTGCCAGGGGAGGGGGCGGCAGCGAGAGCGAGAGAGAGGCAGTCACTGTTTTTTGAAACAGGCTGTCCAAAAAACATTACAACACCCTTGCCGGTTTCCAGTGGGTTTGCTCAGTTCCTCCCTTCCCGTGAAGACCACACAGGCTTCGCGAGGGCGTTCCGCCCTGCCGCAGAAAGGCGGTCTCTGGGGCCCTCCGCGCCGGCAGCCGCTGCAGCGCCGTGATTCCCCGGCCTCCTCCAGAAGCTCTCCAGCTTCCATCGAGGGCCACAACCAAACTCAAAAGCTGATGTTTAAGCGGGAAAACAGGAGTCTTTCTCCTTTTTCCCTTTCCTTTCTTTCCTTTCCTTTCCTTTCCTTTCCTTTCCTTTCCTTTCCTTTCCTTTCCTTTCCTTTCCTTTCCTTTCCTTTCCTTTCCTTTCCTTTCCTTTCCTTTCCTTTCCTTTCCTTTCCTTTCCTTTCCTTTCCTTTCCTTTCCTTTCCTTTCCTTTCCTTTCCTTTCCTTTCCTTTCCTTTCCTTTCCTTTCCTTTCCTTTCCTTTCCTTTCCTTTCCTTCTTTCCCGGAGGGAGATTTTTCATGCTGCTCCGCCCGCAGCGGAGGGGGGAGGCAGGGCTGGAACTCTGAGCATTTGAAGCCCCTCGCAGCTCCACTCGCTCCTCTCCCCTGCCTCTCTCTCCTCTGCCTCGCCAGTCCCTCGCATCCTGCCGGACATGCCCGCTCTGGGCACAGAGGCTGCCCAAGGCACCCTCGGGATACCAGGGCTCCCTGTGCTCCCAAGCCGGCAGCCGGGCGCAGGGGTCCAGGCTGGGACTGCCAGCACAGGCGGGCTGGAGCGCCACTGCCGGCACGGCCATCAGCCAGATCCCACTCTTGGCTACTGCCAAGGGTAATTTTAGAATGATCCTCCCAGCAGTGACTGGGAATCTAGTCTTTGCTAGAGCTCAGAGCATACCCTGGATAAGGGATGGCACTTCAGTCATCTGGGTCGTGGTGTAAGCAAAATAACCCTATAAAATAGAGTAAAACTGGCAAACAAAAATATTGCTCCTGGCATGAACGTACTTCCATATTGACTCAACACTTAAAAAGGCAGTGAATGAGAATGAGGATGTCCTTTCTTCAAAACCTCCAGCAAATTCACTTTCACTTTTGGCAACCTGCTGTTTTCTCACCCCTCAGCTCCTTCACCCTGACCGCAGCAGCACCTTCCTCCACCGCCAAACCTTCTGTGCTGCCTCCCCTTGCTGTCTCCTCTGCTCAGCCTCTTGCCTGAAGTCCTCCTAGAGAAGGAGCTGAAATTTTTGCCTGACCGCCCTGGCAAAAGCAGGGAGATATTGCTGAAGTCCACTGGGAAGCCAACACCCATGCGGGCAGCACAGCTGAGCTCCGGGCTGTGAACCTGCCCCTCAGCCCTGCCTCTCCTGGGACAGGAGCCCGCGTGGGTTTGTGAGCTGGCCAGATCGGGGTAGCTTTTCTCCAGTCAGAGGCTCTGGAAGGATTATTTGGCTGCAGCATATCATATGACTTTGTTCTTAGAGTTACATTTTAACTGAGAAAGTTTAACAAGTATGACTTATGGGCTTCTAAAATTGGCAGCAGAAAAATGAGCTGAGGAAGTCATGGAAAAAAACCACAAGCTAGGCCATTCCATGTTATGCACAATTTCTGGGCTCTTTTTCCAATCTTCTGGTTTTTTTGGATGGTGGAAAATATTTTCCAGCTATACAGGCCTGGCTTCACTGAGTATGTATTTATGCCAAGTTTATAAAAAGCAGCTGCAGACATGGTTGAATGAAAGGATTACACTGCTGTCTGTCTTCCAGAAGGTGCTTCAGTTCACACCCTGTCCCATAGAGCAAGGCTTGCTTCTCAGAGCTCCATGAATTTATGTAAGGAAGGACAAAATTGAACCACACAATACAGCTAATGTGCATGCCAGTGGGCACACACGTGTGTACAGACAGCTCTCTGTATAGCTACTAGCAGTTTCCTAAAAACGCTGGCTTTTAGCACTTCAAATTTACCATCACTCCTCCAACCTCTCTCCACCCTACAGCTTGGTCCATCTTCCATGAATACAAAAATGGGGAGAGGGCTTTCAGGGTTGAAATCCCAGTCTCAGTGTATTTCTGCTCCCTTCTTCATGCATACCTGCTCTCCAGCTGCTCCCACTGAAATTCAGGCTTCACCAACCTCACGCATTTTCAGGCTGCCAGGCTTTAAGGCTAGGAGGGATCGCTGTAAGCGTGAAGCTTGATCCCCTCTGCAGCACACAACACTGAATTTCAATCAGGAAACCAAGCAGCAGAGGCATAACCTTAATTTTCAGCTATGCCTTGTCACAGTCTTGGCCTGATACACTAGTCACAAGAGGAGAGTCACAAATAATTCTTCACTCTCCAAAACAGAATAGCTGCAGGGGGTGGGGGGAGGATACAAACTGAAAGCAAATGTATATAAAAAGGTAAGGTAGGTGGTAAGCTGCAGATCATGTGTTACAGATCTGTATCCTGCTGTTTTTTCAGTTGAGTATGTTAGAATAACAGTACTGAGAACGACAGTGTTACATCAGGAATACCGGTCAAGACAATATTTCCTGGCAATTGTTTGAGAAATGCTTTTCTCACAGCTAATTTCTCCCAAGAGGCTGTGTTTTCTCTGTTTTTAGAAGGAGAGTGATTAAGAAAGAAGGTTTTTAAACCTCTGCACCCTGCTGTGGGACAAAGAACTGTGGGGGAAAGAAAGGAAAAAAGAAAAGAAAAAGGCACAACAGCTGTAATGTTCTATGAAATGATTTTGTTCTGTTCTCTTGCCGAGGTGGTGGGTGCAATCATCAGTTTGGCAGAGATAAATACAGGAAAAGCGAGCCGTTTTTCAGGAGCCGCAGCTGCAGGAGTGCCACATTGCCATCTAGCGACACGGGCTCTGGAAGCCAAAGCAGCGGGGCTCTGCCGGCTCCCCAAACCTCCTGCACCGGTGCCCACCGCTGGCCAGCACACCTGGACATGGGATCCCCTTTCCTTCTCGTGATTTATAGCCAAGCTTGAAAACTGCAAAAATGCTTGGTCTATAAAAGACAGGTGTAGGAAGGCGAGGGAAAAAGGGGAAAAATTCCACCATAAAGAAGTTTAAGATGAACTTGGCTTTGCTAGGAAAAGCTGTTTTTTACACTGAGGCCCAAACAGATTCTCATCTTCCATTGCTGTTGCTACTGCTGCTGCACACAAAGCTACCACAGCTTCATCATCTTGTGCAGTTATCATATGAATGTCTGTGGCAAAATGATGGGCTGGCAGGAACAGTGAGCACTACCTTGTCCCATGGAGACAGGTCATGTTCCCAGTCATGTTGGACCAAACACCTGTGTTCCCTGATACTATCTGCAGTGACAACCCTGAAAATTTGACTCCATTATGTATATCTGCAATGCACCTCTACATCTGTATTCTGAAAAAATAAATGTAACCTTTCAACACTTTAAAAAAGAAAAGCCCAACCCCTTTATACAGCAAAAGGCAGGCATTCAGTCTTCAGAAGATGCCCAGCAAAGGGCAGCTTACAAATTCTTTTGTACGATCTTCACAGCAAGTTAAAAAGTAAAAAGAACTTTGGTGTATGATAATTCTGACATTCACTGAAAACTGTTACATTGAAAGATCCTGGTTACAGCAGAACTACATTTATCCAGAAAGCAAAAACACTCCCAGTGCCTAAACTCTGCCAGGAGACACCATCATTTTGGGAAGCAATGAAAGAAGCCTTGCATCAGACATCCAAGACTGCCTGCAAAGTTCTGCTTCATGGCACATGCCCTTCCCACTAAAATAAATGAGCAGTCTCACACCTTATAGGCATTGAAAGGTGATTAGCAGCAGACTGTATTGGCTCTGGGGGAAAGGATGATGTGTCTAGCTAATCATTAATTCTGTGTCTTTGGTCCCTGATTCCAGTGAAGCTTCACAAGAGCACAGCTATATTGCATCTGCAGGAATGTCACAAAGTGTGGTATTATTTGATATTGGCAAAAAATAATGTGGTAATCCAGAAAAAAAGGAAAATGGAGTTAAGTTCCCCTAAATGAAGATAACCAATGGTGCTCCAGAAGACTACTCTTTCAGCAATATGTCTTCAAAAACCCAGTGATAGTCTCTACAAATTCTTTGGTGACTACATATACTATGAATTTACAAAATTTGAATTTACAAAACTACTCCTGCATCAATTAATAACAAAGTTTGTGGTGTCACCCCCTGAGACCCAAATCACCGGCAACATTACCGGGAGCTGGGCAGGCAGAATTTGAATACTCAAGATTTTAAAAAAGGAAAGACCATGAAGATTCCTGACTGAGCCATTGCTAGTCCTGTCAGACTGCAATCTGTTTCTCTTTTTCTTTAAAATCAGGGTGAGATCACTGTTTTTCTTGAAAATGTGCTGCCCAAGGTAGGAGATAGCTATCTTTGAAATGATCTAGAGTCTAATGACAAATATTGTCAGGCCTGCTGAAGATCTTCAAGGGCAATGCAGCAGAGAAAACACTGCTCCCAGCTGACAAGGTCCTATCACCATTCTGGAAAAAGCCAAAATAAGAGAGGGATTTCTACTCTGGAGTCAATTTTTTTCTTTGCTTCACATTCTATGACCAAAAACATGGGGAGAGCACTGCCCCCGTATCAATACATTCCATCCCAGGGGATATGTTCCCTTTAGAAAATCAACATAACTTATGAGCATTTACTTCCATAGTTGCCCAGAAAAGCCAAGGTGCTTAAGTGGTGCTCAAGCTTAGTGCTCAGGCTCCCACTAAGAACCAGGCAGTCCAGGCTCTTGAGAGTGGCAGGGTACACCAGTCTCATCATCTGACTTCCTGAACATGGTTACCACACAACCTGCCAGGCATGTCCTCCTCTGCTCTCTGGAAACTAGTTCCAAATTAGAAAAAGGATAGAGCCAACAGATCTGCTCTAACCACCAAGACTTGGAGGGTCAAAAGCATGCTTTAGAAGGCTGCAGTGTTTTTAAGAATGGGCAGCTAAAAACTGTCCAAAACTGGGCTACAACTTTTTCTCTGTAAAGTACCTCTCCAATTTGCAACTGTTTTATCAGGTTGTCAAGCATTCAGTTTGCAATCCAACATCTAAGATGGACACTGACTCACTGGATTGCCTTCTAGGCTTTTTCCCTTAATACTGCTTTAATACCTATGACCCAGCTTTCCTATTTGCATCATGGTATCACTGAATTTCAGGCACTACAGTTTGGGCTGATTACAAAGTTTTCACAGAACAGTGTTCCTTTTAAAGTTGCCATCCAACAGCAAGCTAGACTTCTGAAAGTTCTCTTCTTACATTTTCAATGCAGAAGGTATTTACAAACTGCAGGACTGCCAGCAGAGCAATTAAACCTTTGCTTGACAGCTCATGTTACTACTTTCAGTTGTGGGGGGAAGTTGTGCCTCAAATTTATTCAGTTACAGAGCCTTTAATACTTATTTCTTTTGGTAGGTTTTATTATTTATAAGCCGATCTATAGTTGGTTGAAGTCTGATTTTTCCTGATTATACTAGTAACTAGCACTGATTAGCCAACTAGTCTAAAATTAATGTGATGTAGAAAAGAAGCAAGCTTCAGAGCTTCAAACAAAATTCAGATAAAACACCTGACAGTTACTACCAAAACAACCATACTATCCTAAACCTTACCTCTCCCTTCCTGCGTCACTGTCTCAATGTCCTGCTCTTGACTGCTTAGGTTTCCATGAGGAAAGGACCATGCAGAGTAAATTATGGGATCAGGACCACGGGCTGTGAGTTTGCAGAAGCAGAGACTTCATCTTGACAGATTCTTCAGAGTGCCACACACATCTCTGCTGATACAGAAATAATAATAATTTCATGCTAAGAATTCTGCCAGTGCCAATGGCCAGTAAATAACATCCCTACAAAGAAGTAAAAAAGGGCCTTTAGTTGTGTCAGACAGCTTCTAACAAGCCAAGGAATCTGATGTTAAAGCGCAAACCTTTAGATGGAGAGATAAAAACAAATGAAACATAAACCAAATAGCAACCCCTCATGGTTATGCAAATTCAGGTCTCATTAGAGCAAACACTCTGACTAGAACTCAATAAATATGAGGCTGTAACCTGGGGTCAGATGGGGCTTCCCTTCTTTATAAAGACAAAAACTTCCACCTCCTCAGTGCTAGGAGCTAGCAATCTTCCTCAAAGTAACTTACAATACCAGGCTGTATTATACCAGGTCAATGTGTGATGAAAGTAAATCTTTATCAAAACCAGACTGTTCCCACCAGTAATGAAATACTTCTATGAATTGATTATGTGTGTACTATCAATTAAAAACAACAAGGGAGAGTTTCTCAAAGAACATGCTTGCTCAAGAATCCCTTTGCTTCATTTCTCCATTTAATTAGTCATTGCACTATAATTCACAAATTCATGCAATAATCATTGTAATTTTAATCATCAAAGCTGAATGTACATTCTTTCTCATTAAATAACATTAAATACAACAAGAGATGTTAACCAGCTAATGTTTCAGAGTTCTGGGGAAATGCTCTTTTACATACATGCCAAAATAGGCAAATACTGGTTTTTTTACAGCAAATTTCTGTATCTTCCAGGCTATGTTACAGGGTGTAACATGGCCAGAGTGACCTAAGGAAAGAGAAGAAGTATGGTTTTCACACAGTATCTTTTATTAAACAGCTTTCTCTAGATGTTGTCATTTGTTGAGCAGACTGAAGAATTTCTTACTAACAAGTTGAATGTTTGGAAAAATGCTGATTGACTGTTACAAGGGTGGAAAATTTCCATTTACTTGTATAGTACACATACACTTTACCCCCCCGCCCCCAACCTACCCCCCAAAGAAAGACCAGGAAGCAGAGAAAAAACACTTTTGAGATGTAGGAATAAAGATTCCGGTTTGAGCCAGGGTGCTGCTACAATGCAAACAGCTGCCTCAAATGCATGAGAGAGACAAAGTATGAGACCAGCTCACTTCATGTCAGCTGCAGGATCACAACAGGGTGAGTAGATTTTGTCAACATCAGCTGAAATTCAACCAGCATTGAAAATGCATCCTGTCACCAACCTATAATATCGTGCTTCTTTTTTTTTTTTTTTTGGTTGGCTCTTCTCCCATCACAGGCAGAGTCCAACTCCAGGCAAGATGCAGATTTCACTTCCACCCCTCCTGCAGTTAACTGTGAAAGGTGCATTCCTTTCACCAGCTAGCAAAGCTCACCCAGAATAATCACAGCTGGGCAGGGAAAACTTCTCTTGCATGCCTGGCAATCAGATGCAGTTGCATTTTGTTGCAGACTTGAAGTTGTACAATGCAGCTGGCTTATCTATTTACCTAGTTTGTATTGAGGGATGGAGAGAAAGAGGGAAATCCTCCTAACCATGACATCACAACAATTTAAACACACCAGATTTTAAAAAGCCAAAGTTAGGTATTATCAGTAGAAACACATTCCACTGCTGCTCCACTGAGCCTGTCTTATACACCATACCAAATCTGTGTGGACAAAATGCTGCATTGCATCACCTCACCAGACAGGAAGATTCTAAAAATTAGGATTTTGCAGGGTGAGCTTGCACAAAATGTGTGTGCAAAACTGCCCTCTGGTGTTTAGATTTAGACCTGCTCAAGGAAATGATTATGTGACCAAATCAGTTTTTAGCTGTAAGGGTCCAACACGCAAAGAGGCAGAACCATTTGACTTCATCTGTTTTCTGCCTCCATGCACACTAGGAATTTCATACACAAAAGCCACTTACAACTGCAACACTCACTCTGTTAAGCAACTCTCCCACCACGGGTGAGCACCACCAGACACCCTCTCATCTCAGATGAGTTGAGAATATCTCAGGGTGCAAAGGAAATAATGAAATTGTGAGTGAGCACTGCAGGACATCCATCTGTCAACCTGGTAAAGACAGACCTGACCTTTCTGAAGCAGAAACAAGGACTGTATGCCTGGAGTCTAAAGCTTATAGCTCAGATGCCTTTAAGGGTTAAGGACTATTAAGTTACAGGAATGATTGGAAAGCAGGGTAGTGAGCTTATCAGAAGATATCCAGTAAATATTCTTTGAAGCTAGTCCCTACTGTAGGGAAAGAAGAGAGAACATGGATTTTCTTTTCAAGAACATATGGAAAACACTGTACTTCGAAAAAGCTGCCCATTATCTAGTGCCAGCATGTTGGACAGTTTGGTACAAAAAATACCACAGAAGAGCCAGCTGATTTGTACAGCTTCACTCACACATTCATACACCGGATGTGGCAAACTGCCCTGTGAGAACAACAGCATTGGACATCCACATTTTCTTTGGGAAGTTTGAGTTTGGTATAAATGCAGAAAACAAGTACTGTTACCCAGACTAGTTCAGTTTCTGGCATGCTCTGATGAAAGCTAGCCCAGTCCTCATGAATTAAGCACAAGTTTCCACTTTTTGCAACAGGCTTTTGGTCAGTGCACAGAGAATACTGTAAGCTATGCTGGTCAGTGTAAACACGCTAACTAAAAACCAAACCAAAACTTGGGTACAACAGAAACCTTACAGAATTTTTTTTGTTCTTTTCACATCAGCCCTTTTTATGTCCATACATTTAAAAACACAGAAGCATGGGTGTGCAGCACAACATGCCTTTGAAACAATCACTAAAAGCACTTAGTGACCACTTCAAAGATTCCCTTGATGTTTAACTCATGTTAACTGTAACACAACAGTCATGTGGGGCCACTGTTCAGCCTAAGGGACTTTAAACACACCATCAACAGATGTACAAATGAAACTTTAGAAAGATTCTTCTGAGTGCATAAATAGCTGGAGCTTTACTTTGATGATGGCTGGCTGGCCTCCTACACAGCAGGGCTGGGACTTCTCCATTTTTCATGTTAAGGGCAACAATAATATTGTGTCAGCCCCCAGGGAAAGGAAATTAGTGCCAGATGATTCAGTGTGTGCCTGACCACTCTGGTTTTGGATTTGGTTCCATTATCTAGAAAACTTAAATGTGAGACATCAAAGGTAGTCTTGCATGATAATGAAACTAGCTGGGTGGGTTTTTTTTTCTATAAAAACTGCCTAAGATACTCTTAACCAAGGACAGAAAACTTCCCAACATAAAACTAACAGACCTCTCAGTTTCTTTATAAGAAATCCTTCTAGTGCTGAAAACAAGTGTCTTTTCCTTGGAGAAGCACAGAAGGGAAGATGGTGCTTTCTAGGAAAAGGACTAGTAGTTTAACCTGTAGTAAAGTAAGATTGCCAATTTCTTCTCCAGCAGCTGTGAGCTCCATAGCAGCAAATCCACAACTGCAATTGTGGATTACTTCCACACTTTTTTCATTTGCGTAAGTGAAACGAAATGTACAGCACTATGCACAGCTAATGCAATGGCATTGCTACTGCTGATGCAGAAACATCCATCATTACCACGACGTTTCTGATGACCTGCACTTTGCTGGTGTCTGAAGACAGTGTCTCTACTTGAGTCTGAAACATCTGTGGACTGTGGGTGCTTGGCTGTACCTCTGTCAGCCTGCTGCTCTTGGAGTAACAGCAAGTTTGCATTCTAGACAATATCTTCCAAGTCTCCACAAGTGTAGAGTATTAGCTTCACTGGGACATTTGGGGAGAAGAAAAAATTCCAGTCTTGTTAAAAGGATTCAGCATTCCACTCTATTAGTCCAAGGCACTCAAAACAGGTATCAGAGCTTGCTCTAGCATACTAACCAGGTACTTCTAGGCTATCAGATATGACAATAAATTTGCATTTAAGGCTACATTTAAACATATGCTGTCCTAAATTTTGTTTGCATCTAACTTTGCAGGCTCAAGAAAATGAAAAATGCTAAAGCAATACTAGTGTCTATGTCAATTATTACAGCAAATACCATTTATAGATATGATGAGAGTATCACCAAGCCTTCCATCAAAATCAGAATTGACACAGGTTTGCTGAAACACAGATCAGGAGAGCTTTGCTGTAAGCTAAAAGGTGAATTTGAATTGTCATCATTATACCACAGAGTGTAGAAAAATGCTCAGGTTTGACAGAAGGCTGCTACTTTTGTCATGTGCTGTTTGGCTTTCTTTTTCAAAGCAGGATGGAAGTTTTATTTGCCTCAAAACAATGTTAAAAGCTGAACTAAAAAGACAGGCTGAAATGACCAGCAGAACAGAAGGTAAATATGGTAACAGTTCTATCAGCATAACCTACGAATTCCTACTTTTTACTTTTAAGGGTTAGAAGGGAAAAGAAAAACTCCTTCAAAAAGCCTCATTAAAATAATTTTTATTAAGTGCAAAATAACTTTGACCCTGTAAAATAAATTAAAAGGAAAAGAGCACACTGGCCATTGTCCCCTGAAGAATATGTCTGCGACGTTTTACCTCTTGCTACTTGAACAATTCAAGCACAGAAATTAAACTACATCCAGTTGTTTAAGATGTTTGTTGATACCAGCCACTAACTTCAGTATTTATCACATTACAGAAAATTTCAATAGCACCTCAAATCTTTGGAAATAATATTTTCAAGGGCTTAAGGGGAAACTACCTATTCCATAGCAAACAATCTCAGCAGAATGACTCAGCAAGAGCCATTTCTATTCCCAAACACAGGTATTGTCTACTAAGTCACCATCAACTACCCACTTAACGTCTCAAAAATCCCATGTGAGGCAAGTCCTGAACCACTGAGGAGAATCTGCCTTTGAAGAAACTTGCACCAGGCTGAAATGAGAGTTGGCTAGTGTTCTCAACATATCTCACTTCTACAAGATTATGCCACATAATACCTTACTATTAATCTAGCAGCATTAGTACTGTCAGCTGGTAGGAAAAACACCTCAAAGCATTCTCCTCAAGTTAAAAATCAATCACTGTGCCAAAAAGACAAAGCTACATTTTTAATTGTTTCTTCTGCCACCCGAGTGGTGATAGCACAAACCTAGAGAATAGCAGAAACCAGTCTGCTTTGACATTTAGAAGATCCTACCCATTAAAAACTTGCTCTCCTAAGTACATTTCTCCTACTCCACTTGAGCCTGCTGTGTATTATTTGTCTTCATTGGCAAAGGAAAATTCATCATACCATATTGAAATTGTACAACATGTAATTGCATTAGCTTTTGCTATTTACCCTAGAGATATAATTGTCTTACTTTATCAGTGCAATTTTTTTTCTTAAGGCAAATACCTTTAAAAGACTGTTAACAACCATTTGCTATGGTCTTGAAGACTACAGACTGAAATGTCAACTATCTTGCAAAGTTTCAAGCCTTCCAAAAACACCCACTTTTGTGCTCTTAAAATGTGCCCAGGTTCTATTCCAAACAGCTTTGTTTCAGACACCTGTATTAACAGAGCTTTCAAGTTTGCCAGTAATTTTGAACTGATCACTATACATGTTTTTGTTCCTGATAAATGGATTTGTCATTCTTTCTGAGTCATCTCTTACCATTGTGATTTGCATCTTCTTCTAAGGTTATCTGTTACTGTTTAAATGATCACATATATTGTTTTCTCAGGAAATTACACAAAGTTTTAACTTAATTAAAAGTATTGGAAGACCAGCCATAACATTAAAAATAAATTTTAATGTTGTCATTTTTAGATCATTTGCTCTGACACCGAAATATTCTGGATTTTAAAGTAGTACTATAGGGACACACAAGTGCAGATAAATCTTTATTGCCATAACTTCGTTTTTTCAAAAATGAGCATTGGGTTTTTAATAGGTCATTGTTTTATGTCTGTATATGTACAACATTACAACTGCGTATTTTAATAATGAAGTTAGTGATACTTTGATAACTCAACACAGTGTATTTATAAAATGAATTCTTATCAAAATACACTTTTCACTGGGATAATAAATAAAATCCTGCGAAACCCACCTACACAAAGTTAATTTTAACTCTGGTAGAACCCGATGTGGTACACAGTCCATTAACTACTATGTTTGCCCCTTTATCCCCCTACTGATGCTCATCTTCTGGGGTAAGAAAACTTTTTTCCCCCCGTTGTGGTGTGACCTCATTCAACATCATCTTCAGCCAAGCACTGTGCATTTACAATTCTCTGTAAGAAGGAGAAAAACTCATTCACAATTACATAAAATTGACAGCAGGCAACCGATTATCAAGCAATGTAATTTTACACTGAACATTAACCAGTGTAATTACTGAACAAACTGACTGAAGTTAAAAATTATAATCTATTTGACTTAAGTTTTTGAAGTCAGTTCCACAGATATTACAATCAGTGCAATACCTAAAAAAGCCAGTCAGATGAACAATATTCTATCAACCTAAAGTAATGACCTCTGTGTGGTTTCTGGCACTGTTCTCTTAGGAAACATTTTTGTTCAATCATTTCCCCAATTCTTATATCTTGCATGTCTGACACTTTCCAGTGTTACCACTGAGTATATGGACCTTAACCTGAAATGTCGCCAGGCCTGAGCTGTAAGAAGGGCCAACTGATACCCAGCACTGAGTCTGTTTTATGTCAGGTAACACTGTTAGGGAGCCCCCTTGTACTTCCAAGAACATAAAACATATAATTTATTTTACAATAGATTCACCTGCAAGCACATTAACAACATTACTTACTCTGTACTCAGACTGAAACAAGAGGGCATTTTATACACAGAGCTACTAACACTTTTATCATCAGGGAAAATCCCAAGCTTCCAAAATTGTCACAGTTTCTGGTGCTAGTTAACATCTTGTGTCTGAAGATGTCCCCAGAAGCGACAGGGTAGCAAAAGCAACAGATTCATTCTGATGAACTACCACAGCATTTACACACACTTGTAGAAATGTAAATTAAAAAAAAGAACCCTTAAGACCCAAAGCAATAAAGTTACTGTTTTTCCAAATCCCCCCCAACTTGTGTTTGGGAAACACTGGATCTAGAGTGTTTAGTTAGTACCAGAGCTGTGGTCAGATGCCTCTACTCCAAGAGCTTAGCATACCCTATACACATGAGAAGTTTTGTATTTCTATTTTATCCTGGTTGCTATTATTAATGTTACATGATGATTTTCATATTCACTTTAAAACATCTTGGGTGAAAAATAAAGCTTCTTTAAATCTAACTGAACATATTAAAAAACCACAAAGCCTGATACTCAAAACTGGCGCAGTGGATAAAGTATTTCAATTTTTTTTTCCAAACCAGACCAACAGGGAATGCTTCACATACCTGGCTTATCGTAGGGAGCTTAGTTAGAAGCATTTGAAACACTGGTGGTGGAAGAGTCTGCTGTAGAACTTGTAGTAGCTGCTGCGGCTGCCCACATACAGCAATGGCATTGGTCAAGTGATCAACACCTTTTTCATATTCACCTGTATGACAAATTATAATGTTTTGAAATCAACCATCTTCTACACTGTAACACATTTACATAGAACATCCACCAAGAGTGGATTAAATTACGGTGAATCAATCCACATTACGCACTTCTCCTTCCTTGATGGACTTTCTGAAGACACAAGGTTAGAACCAAATATGCTGATTTTCTTAGATGCTTGACTCCCCAGAATTTTTTGTTGTATAAAGATAATCTTCTAACAAAGGTAGAGAAAAATTATTTTACAATTTACCCTTTGGAAAAAAAAAACATTATTACCTTGAGCTAGTAATTCCTCTCCAAGCTGAATCTCCTCAAGGAAAAACTTCTGAACTGCTTCAGCATCCTTCAGATCAGGCAACTATAAATACACACCGTAAATGTTAAATCAGCCCTTAAACATCAGCTACTAAAAAGTTAGCAGAAAATATTCTCAACTGAAATTAAACATGCAGACAACCCTATTGACATTGACACTGGCAAAAAAAACCAAGTGTCACCACTAAGTTAAACTTAGTACTCAGAATGTTTTTGAAAAATCAGACTCAGGTCTTATAACACTGCATCACAAATGTGTAGAGACAGAGCCTGAAATACCTCTACTCAGTTTATTAAGTACATAATTTAGGAGCAAATATAAATTCTAAGGTGTATTAAGTTCATATCAACTGTATTTCTTGAAACTGTTTTAAGAGAAATCTTATGTTTACTTCCTGGATCCATTGGTAATAATGAAAAGCAAATCAAATACTTATTGAACAACCTATCAAGTTCAGTTATAAGTGTATTCCATCAATAATTTTAAGTCTGAAAAGTCCTTGTTTATATTACAAAGAGGGAAAATACTGTCAAATCACACAGTGAATGTTATACTTTCTAATATAACTCCTCTGACAAAAAGAGGAACAACCACACAATTATTTCTGAGCATTAAAAAAACCTAAAGAACGCATATTTGCAAGTGTTTGTAATCGTGGAATCAAAACAAATCCTTAAGTAAATGTGACAAATAATACAAGTGAAACATCTTTCAAAATAGCACTGCATTATTAATCACAGTATTACCTTGGAAAGTCCTGCTCTCTCTTTGGCAAGCTTCTGTTTCTTCCTTCCTGTAAGAATAAAAACACCTTTTATTTTCAATTTGCAATTAAAAAGCTCTTCAGATTATAGTCTGAAACCATGAACAAATCAAAGTCCTTTTCAAAAGAAGAAACTGGTAATGTATTCCAAATACTGAAGATTAAGCACAAGATTGCAACCCACTCAGTGCAACAGAGCATCTTTTAGAAGTCTAATGAGGGCTGGCAGTAGTACCAACTCAAAATGGCAATTCTTCTCCTGAGGGCTACAGCAACCACCAGCAGGGCGGCACAGCACATCTCATGCACTGCAGGCACACAGCAGCAAAGAGAATTAGAGTAATACAGGAATTATCCACATGAGTGCTAACAATAAGCCACATAAGAATTGTCTGTAAGTCAAGCTACCTAGTTTTGAACCGCATGGTGCACCACCAAGGAAGGGGAACTTTAGCAGGCTACAGCAGATACACACAGTGCACTTTCTCAGCTACTTTATAGCACAGACTTGGGAACTAGTTAATAAATGGCAGTGTCTCACCATCCTTCAGCAAGAGGGATACTAAAGCATATGTTTCTGAAACCTGAGAAAAGCAAACATTTACAGATGGAACAAACATTTACAGACTTAACTGCCTACCTAAAGGCAAAAAGTTGGTCTGCTACATGAAGCTGTACCACTTCAGCAAAACTAATGTAATTAAAATTAAAGTTGCTTTTAATGCAGCTAGGCAGGTATAAAGATACCTTTATAGTAGCAGTTCTTTGTACAAGAAAAAATAATTATACTAATTATACTGGCAATTTCCTTGGAATAATCATTTATGTAAATCTTCAGTTCATCAACTGAAATAGTTACACCAATAAAACCTCTGAATACAGCCTATGGTTACACTGTCCTTCCACTCTTTGACCTCAGCGTCTGCTCAGAAAACTCCTGTACTGACAAAGAACAACTGTCACACAGCACTGATTTCTCTTTTGAAACAATTTTACAAGTTGGAAATACTTCCAGATATGACTAGCAGTTTTACCCAGTAATTAAAAATTTTGAATTGTCCACATGGTGAATTCAGTCAGGAATACTATTCCCTAGTATACGGATAATCTAACACATGGCATTTACTGAAAAGATTGTGCTCTTCACAGAAAGGGAGTTCACATTCTAACTAGATGGAACACCCTTTTACCTTAATACACCATCCTAATAACACTTAGAACCTAGATTTCTACAACTAACTGACTTTTGCATGTTAATTTACACTATAGATGGAAAAATGTGTTGGATAGAACTCTAATATGTTACAATTTTATATTTTTGGAGGGTTTCAATAGTAAAGAATTCATCTTGAAAGTTAGTGCTTCAATTAGCTCACTCCAACTTTTCAGAAACATTAATTTGCACAAAACTTTAACTTGCACAACTATGCAAACAAGTAGTTTTGATAATAGATAAAATTGTAAAGATTCAATTCTAAAAAAGTTAACATTTGAAATGTTTTACTATCAAAAAAGCCACCTTGCAGCCGCAGCGCATTCAGCAAAAATGCAACCTCCTACCCAAAAGATCTACAGAGAGCAACAGATTAACTTTTGTACATCATTTTGAGAAGAAAATTGTGTTTTTTTAGCATGACTATGATACCTTCTTATTTAAATATAACAAAAGGTATCATTCACCAGGTTAAGCATTCTGAAATAAAGAACAAAAGACATGCTGGTAATTCGAACTAATGAAAGCTTTTGACCACTGATCACACTGATTTGAAATCATATACTTTAACCTGAAAATAATGAAGGAATACATAGGCTCTTTAAAAGTTCACTAGCTGAAACAACTAAAAAACCCAAGTGACTCTAAAGTATACTAATGAATTCTTCCCATACTGGTTGGGAAGGAATACTACTGTCAAAGTATCTTTGCATTAACAACCAAAAGGTACATTTCTAATATGACGAACAAAAAACAATGGCCTTGAGGGGTAAAAAAACCTCAAAAAAACACAAATAAAAAAATCCCACCCCATACCTAAAAAATCCCCCAGGTTTTTCCCTCGGGGACCTCCAGGAAAATGAAATACTGCCCTCTATTCTAAAGAGATAATCCCATCTTGGAAAGGGAAAGGCAATATTTTGTAGAACGAATCTTTATTAGCACAGAAACGCAGTGCATGCATCCAAAGCACAAAGCGAACCTGCAGCTGTCACAGTGCCGGCCCCCCAGGCACAGCTCTTGTACAAGGGTACAAGTTCCAAAAGAGAACCAATGGATGACCTGTGCTGCTGGCACGGGTTGCAAAAGCCCCTGAGTAGCCCCAGCAGCTTCCTAACCAGTTCCAGAAAGGAGCAGAAAACCCAAAAAGCCACCTGCATTTTCAGCTCTCATCAGTGAAGTCTGCCTACTGCCCTCCCCTCACTCTGCTGTCCAGGCAGAAGGCACACTGGGGCAAAATTCAGCATGGTCAGAAATTCTGGCTGTCTCTGAACAAAGACATGTGTGTCTATATTTTAAAGCAGAGCACTTCTGTTTTACTCATTTAAGAAGGCAAATAGTAAACATACCTGAACTATTTTATTAATAAAATACAGCCTGAGAAGCTCACCAGCTACAGATGTTTACAGCTTTGCCATATTTTGGTCCCAAGACTAAATATGGACATGCCCCCAAACTAGCAACAAGAAGACCTAAGAAAAAAAACCCAAACAAAGAAGTCCACCCACAAAACCTGCTAAGTAAGATTAAAACATGTGGAAAATCAAAGTCCAGTAGTTCTGTAAGCCTTCCAGAAACTTCCAAGGAATATTTTTCCCAGAGACCTAAATCTGGCCGCCTCATTTTTATGAGAGGCCTTTGCAATGTAAACTTTGGCCCAAACACAGCACACAGAGATGGCACAAAACCCAACTGGTTCTTCATTTGTCAGCATGTGCTTGACAAAATACAACAGGCAATCCACTGACAGTTTAGGTCCCTTGTCCTTCCCAAATTCTGGTGACACTGCATCACAGAGGCTGAAAAGGATCACCCTAAGAAGGTTACTGGAAAAGATGTGCTACAAAGGTGGTTTCTCCAAGCTTTCCATCCCATATCCCCACTATTGCACAACACATGGAGCATCTTTACATAAAGAACTACAGCTGGCTGCTGCACTGAACCTTTCCTGGTCAAGTATTTTACAGCCCAAGCCGTCCTTGCCTACCAAACAGTAAAAATGCTGTAATACCCTGATCCCTGGCACCACTGAAGCATCCATACTAAATAATCTGTTACACTACCAAAAACAACCAAAACAAATTACCCAAAGCCTTACAACTAAATGCAGACCAGTGCATCACATGCATCACTGTAAGTCCTACAATGAAGTCCCCCAAATCACAACTGCAGCCTCCTACCAAATCAAAATGCATTTGATTTCCACTTCAAAGTTAATGTCAATTCTTAAACAGAGCAGTTCTAAGGTTTATTCAGAACATGACTGGATAAAGGCTCAGATTATGGAAACATGGAATCCAAGAATAATTTTTGGTGCTTCTGCAAAAGCCTTACATAATCAGTGCTTCTCCTACTGCGTATTTGGCATCATAAAAAATCCCATGGCTGATTATGTTGCCAAAAACTGAGTTTGCTTGTGCAAACCAAGCACATACCTGGCTTAGTTAACTCCACTAAAATTTCCCAATTAATGACTTGTACTGCAGGGAAAAGAGGACTTGGAACACACACAAGAGGTGCCCAAAATCCTACACACAGGAGTGAGGGCCTGAAGCTGAAATATCTGACAGACCCATTTTGCTGTAGAGGAAATTTTGGAAAGCACAATTAATGCACCGCTAAGCAACAACACTGGACATGCAAATTCAATCCATGAAGGCAGAACCAAAGCTGTTAAACTACATTTTAATGCTATCAGGTAAATACTCATTTTCAACCAGTCTAGTTATTGACTTTTCCATCCATGAAACTACTGATCACATCATGTTTACTTGCCAGGAAAATTTACGTTGATGATAACTTCTTTATCTTCAGATTAGTTAACAAAGGAATAATATACATAGTACCCTGACAGAAATAACTCAGTATAAAAAGTATCACCTTACTGCTCATGATTCATTTGTGTTCCTTCACTACTCATGCCTACATTTGCATTTAAAACCCTCACTGATTATTAAAACGTTTAAATAAATGTTGAAGACGTGAAATAATGAAGAGCCATGGGAGAAGAGCTCTTCATCTTGGATTAATCAACAGTTTTCTCTGGCATTCATTCTTATCCTGGAAGCCAATGGCAGGGCTGCCAGGAGGGTTTGGAATGCAGCTGATAGAACACCTGAGGGCTGCCACCGACCCCTGTCTCACCACAGCAACAACTTCACTGTAAGAGATCACACTCTTTTACCTGCTCGTGTTCCAAACGCAAAAAAGAAAAAAAAAAGCGTCACCACGTAAATGTGGGGGCTACAACAGCACTGCTGAGCCTGTAGGAGAGCAAGATTCGACAAGAAAAAAAGCAGGGGGGAGGTGAATTTGAACCAAGCCTGGACGCAAACCACAGGCTACCCAACAGCTACAGCAAATGCTCTCTGATGGGATGCCCTGTCTAGAACCACCTGAACGGAGGCTGTAGCGAGGGGGGGAACACTCTCTTCTACCATGCCTGCAGCGAGAGGACCAGAGAAAACGGCCTTCAGCTGGGACATGGGAGATTCAGCTGGGACGCTAGAAAGAATCTTTTGCAGCGTTAGGGTGGCCGGGCGTGGGAACAGGCTGCCCAGGGAGGTGCAGAGGGGACCGGGCGATGCCAGTGAGCGCGGCAGGGGATGCAGTGGGTGGCGGCGCTGGGCGGGCGGCTGCCGGGACTGGAAGGCGCCTTGCAGCTCTGTGGTTCTGCGGCTGTGCCCGGCCCCTGCTTCGCTGAGGGGACGCGAGAGGCCGCAGAGCCGGCGGGGCCGGGGCCGAGGTGCCGGCCGGGCCCGGGGGCGGCGCTGCGGCGGGAGCACGCGCTGCTGCCCGGGGGGAAACGGGAGCGCCGGGGCAGCGCGCGGCGCCGCGACGGGACGGGACGGGGGCGCCCCGGGACACTCACGCTCCCGCAGCCGGTTCTTGAAATTGGGGTCGCTCCGCCTCTTGCGGTCGAAGTAGATGCAGTAGCCGATGAAGAGCGCCCCGCAGAGCCCCGCGGCGATGGCGCTGGTCCTGCCCACCATCATGGCGCCGCCGCCGCTCCCGCCGCGCGAGCTCCGCAGGCACCTTGGGCGGGCGGGCAGCGCCGAAGGACCCTCCTCGCTTCCGGTCACGTCATCAGCCCGCGCCGCGCACGGCGCACCCGCACTGCCGGCGCAGGCCGGGCGCATGCGCGGGCCGAGGGGCGGGGCCGCAGCCGCGAGGGGCGGGAGCGGAGCGGGATCCCGGGAAACGGCCCTGGGATCATCGCCGCGTCCTGCCCGACCCAGCACCGTCGGCTCAGGGCACTCAGCGCCACTCAGGCTTCCCTTAAACTCCTCCAGAGATGGTGACTCCACCACCGCCCTGCCCTGCGCAGCCCATCCGATGTCTGATTGCCCTTTCTGAAGAAATTTCTCATGTCCAGCCTGAACCTCTCCTTGAACAGCTTGAGGCTCTGTCCTGTCATCCTGTCCCTTGCGGTCTGGGAGAAGAGACTGGCCCCCACCTGGCTACAGCATCCTTTCATGTGGCAGCACCTTCCTTTGCTCCAGGCTAAATCTCCAGCTTCCCCAGCCGCTCCTCATAAGACTCCCAAAGCCTCATGTGCTCCCAAACCCCTCACCCACAAAGATCATCAAATCCCAGCTCCACTGCCCCTTCTCTCACAACAAAAAACCCACCCAAATCAAGGTAACAATTTTTATTTCATCACAGACCCAGTCTGAACGTGAGTCATTTTTTTCTATAACCGTTGTGGCTACACAACTCCAAAAAAAGAGAATTCACAGTTAGCCTCTGCAGCAAGACCTCAGCTGGAGAAGATTCCTGGAACACAGGAATAAAATCATGCAGCACCTCCTGCTGCCTTCTAGGAGAAGCCAAATGCCCCAAAACAAAAACCAATAAGGACAACAGCCATATTAGCAAAAAAAATTTATGACACTCTCACATAAAAAACCACTCTCATACATATCCATCTTCATAACACTAATCAGCATTTTTATGGGATTATTTTTTATCAAAGAACTGTTTGTTTTTCCCAGCTTTACTCTTAGGAGTAGTTTTTGGTCTTTTTGGTTTTATGCTCTTCTTTAATGGGTTTGCTTTTTCACCAACAAAAGAATCGTTAGAGCAGCTCTTTTCTTTTTTCTTCTTCTTATCAACTCTGTCCTTGGGAGCGCGAGACTGGTCCAGACTTTTCTGTGCTTTCCTCTTGTCCTCTATACGCTGCACTCGTATCTTCCTTCCCATCAGAACCGAGTTGTTGAGTTTCAGAGCAAGATGTACAGCATCTGTGTTCTACAAAACCCGACAACCACTTTAAAAGCAGCATTACTTCTAGCTGAGTGCTTTCAAACAAAGACAGTTACCTGCCTTTAAAACTGGGAGGCAGGATTTTACAATGCAGAGCACTCAAACTGCTCTACTTAGGGAATGACACAACATCTCTGCTCAGGAACACCAGCACAGCCCACACACTGAGGCACAGACACTTGAAAACAGGCTATGAAACAGCTTACAATGAGACACTAAGGTCTGAGGCAGAGAGAGACAAGGAAAATTGAGAAAAAAGGCACTGGGCTGCAGGAATGAACTAAGGGAAAATGAGGGTGAGAGACTGGAATGAGAAAGGAAGTTGTGCTGAATCAAAGTGGAGAACCAGTAAGCAAACCAGCTGCAGGAAAGAATTCCACTCACATTCTGACATGTAAGAAATGGGAGAACATTGAAGTTATACCAAACTAACTCATCTGTCCCTCTGTTAAGTCTTTAAGGTAAAATCACTTCTTTCACCCCAGTGTGTACACCTAAAATATTTTGGTTTGTATCTGCTTGCACAGAACCAGTCTTCCAAGCTGCTTCCACCATACACAACGACGCCACCATTCAACTTCCTACCTGCACACACACACAAACCTCAAAAAATTACTGAAAAGAAAATAAAAATGCTCTGAGGGCAGACCCCAGTGCAGGTTTTGAAGAGCTCCCCGTGTACCAGAGCACACACCTCAAAGGCTCACACACACCTCAAAGGCTCACACGTACCTCAAAGAGGACGTAGCCGAAGCCTTTCCCCAGGCCCGTCCTCCTGTCTCTCACCACTCGCACTCCCACGATGTCTCCGCAGACCTGGAAGTGCTCCCGCACGGCGTCATCGCGGATGTCTGCGGGCAACACAACACAATAGATGCCTCTTCAGGGAGACACACAGCTTTGAAAGCCTGGCCCACATTCAGTAATTTCACATTTACCCATACAGGGACACAAACGATATGGACAAATAACCATGATTCAGAAAAATCCCAGCAAGCTGACAATGAAGACTTTATGAAGGGCTATTTGCTCTGACAGTTACTGCTTCTTCAGCTCTGAAGAGTACAACATAAATCACAAAGAACTAAGGCAAAGACTGAAATACATTTTTCAAATTATTTCATTTATGCTAGGAACACAGTAGAAATTAAGAATTCTACTATACATTTTTGTAGTTCCTCCTTATGCCAGAATTTCTTTCTAAGAATTAATGCTGAAGATAATGAGCTTGAGCTGGCAGTTCTTCAACTGCTCATTGACTGAGCCATGAATTTTAGCTGAATGGGTAAGAAGGGATTTACAGTTTCCAACCACAGCTGCTATGCAATTATTCTGATAATGGCTAGATGTATGAGCATTTCTCCATCTCATGCCTAGGTGGACAAACGTGATGTGCCATCACAAAAATACAGGTTATTTTCTTTTCTTGTGCAGTACGCTTCAGGGAATCCCCTGCTGTAGACATAAACATCTCTCTGCTGAGGGGAGGGGCTGAACTCAACAGTATGGGTTTAACTACAGCAATGGGACCTAGACATGCTGAGAAAGGTATGAGCTGCTGAAGTAATTTCAGAGCACAGCAAATCACACAATCACAGAATATTCTGAGTTGAAACTGACCCACAAGGATCATCAAATCCCACTTTTAGCCTTGCCTGGACAGAGTCACTCAGACTGTAGTTCACAGAAAGCACCAAAAGGAGAAGCCATCACTGTCCATCACCTGGAATCGGTTCACCAACTGGTATTGGTAACCCTTGAACAGTTTAGAGCCATGGCCTATGCAACTTAGTCATATTCATTTGAAAAACGTGAAGCACTAAAAGCACTTGCAGCGCTGCCTACAATAACGGAAACAATCAAGGTGCAGAACTGGACTGAAACTTACAACCCCTTTAGGTGTTTCAATTAACAAATAAAAATTACCTCCAGTGAAAGGTATTTATCCATCTAATACCAAGAAATAAAAAGCCTAATGTCTACTATTTCATAAATGCAAATTAATGACGCAGAACAATCCATTTCAGACTTACCATATGAAAGATTTCCCAAGAATATAGATCGTTTATTGTCATGCTAAAGGGAACAAGAGAGACAGGATAGTAAGTTATTTGCTACAGAAAAACCAAACCAACCAACCAAAAACAATAAAAACCCCACAACCAAACCAGAAAAGGAGATTTCTAGCCACACACTTTCCTTACCGAACTGGTTTTAGATGTAGTGTCAACTCTGATGTGAAATCCACTAGCAATTTCTGTTCCATTCCTTTTGTGGTCAAAAACAAAAGGTTTTAAAAGTGAAATAAGCATTGCTTAATTGACAATGTCACTCCATAGCAGTAATTCCAATAGCAAAGTTACTTTCAAGTTTGAACAACATTTTATTCTGATTCAAGCAAAAGAGGGGAGGTTGTTTACATTCAGCAATAAATCTATGAACTACCTCTTCAACAGGGTATGTGGAACAAAACTGAGACTTACTCCTTCAGAGCGTTCTGGGCATCACATTCTTCCTTAAAGACCACATAAGCATTGATGGACTTTGCATTCGGGTGCACCTTATGCCTGGAATGGGAAAAGGACCAGTTACTGCTTAAATCCTGCTGATGCTGTGCAGTGCACAGACACTTCCTGCTGAACACATTCCTGCCTCTGCTTGTTCTGCCCACATGAACAACTTCATTTCCCTTGCAGGTCAAGCTGCCCCTGTACATGCAAGGGAGTCCCACTGTACATCTTGTTCAGCCCATATATGCATCCTGAGTAAGCTTCCTCAGCTCATAAACATATCCCAAGAAATTAAAGACTTTGAGCATCTTCCTCCTTCCCAAAATATAAGAAATGCAACCTCAGGTAACAAATTACAAGTATACATGGCACACAAGTCTTTATTACTTTTTGAGAAAACTAAATACACACAAAGGTAATGACAAAGGACAAAGAAACACAAAATACATAAAAAAGACCTAATACAGACAAACTTTTAATGACCAACACTTAAACATTGTTTAGGCCTTGAAAAAATACACAAAATTCAAAAGGGGGAACCTACTTGATTGCTGCTACCTTTTTGGAAACAGTATCTTCTGCTGGAATCTTAAAGACAAAAAGAGCTTGAGTTAGGCGGGCCTAGGGTTAATTTATCACAAAGATTTTTCCCATAAGAAAAAGATTAATTCAAGCAGGGGCCACCCAAAGCAACACAGCCAGAACAGTGAGCAAATGACAGAAGTAGCTGGACCTAGAGGTGGTCTAAAAAACCAAGAGTTAAGGAGCTTGCCTTGAATTTGTCCGATATGTTTCTTGAGTTCCAAGAGGGTTATCATCAACTATTTTAGTGAGTACTCTGATTTACAATAATGTGTCTTTGCTGCTATGATTTAAAAACAGGTGAGCAATGCCTCAGCCAGCAGTAGTAAAGGCATTCCACTTTCAGAGAACATAAAGCTCTGATCCTGGATCAGCGGCTGCTACAGGAAAAATGCATCTGAGGTGCTCCTGGGGTAACATCTCCAAGACTTCTTTTAATAGCAAACCTTACATACCCCAAACCACTTCTGAACTAATGAAGGTACAAGTCTTACAAATACTACTGTCCTTTAACATCAACAAATAATTTAGTTGTATAACATTAAAGAAAATAACATACCAGAGACCGGAAGCGAATGGATTGGATTTGTCCATATTTCTTAAAAAGAGATGTCAGTACCTAAAGAGATGATATTGCAAACACTCAGTACACTTTTCAACCTGGTCATGAGAATTATTTTTTAGTATTTATAAGTAATACTATTCTTACACTGTTTTCCTTTTACTTATAGGAGGTCCCTTAATGGGCTACTAAAATTATCTCAAGTAGTTTGTAACTATTTCTGTGGTTTTTGTGGCAGCTTCTTCTACAGATTGCCAAAATTGAGGTTGTGCCTCTTACTATGGAAGAAAGTATAAATTTGTTTTATGTAACAATCTGAAGCACTGTTTGCATACAAAATTAGAAGCAGAGTAACTTTGTAAATGCAGTTCTCATTTATTCAGTAATTTTTTCTTCTCAAGGAACTGACCAATTCTGCTCAAGAAAGAGTCACTACATCCACTGTTGCAGGAATCCCAGCTCCAGGAAACCAGAGATTGTCTCTAATGGTTTCTGAGAACAAGCACCATTTCCTACTTTCCAAAAAGCACTTCCAATCACAAGCGTGTGTGACTTCCTAGCTGGAAACATCCCTCAAACTGAGGACTGCTGCAACTCCTTTTATTCCTTTAGTAGGCAGAACCCATCCACATACCTGAACAGTGCAGCTGACAGGCAAGTTTCCAACAAACACCGTTCTTCTGTCTGCTGCTTTATCAGCCACCCTTCTTCTCTTTTGCTGTTTTGCAGTTGCACCCGTAGCTGAATTAACAACACTTTTGGCTCGAGAAGCCTTTTGCTTTTGTTTCACTTTGTTTTGAAGCAATTTTTGATCCTCCTCTTCATCTGCCTGCTCCAAAGCATTCTCTCTGACCAGAAACAAACAGACAGGTTACAACTGATGGGAAAAAAAGAGGGTATTTGGGGGGCCAAGAACTGAAGCCTTCAATATATTTTAACTTACATTTGAAATTATTACTTTCTACTCTAAAATTTCAAATATTATTTTGTTTATTCTGTATTTAAAAAATGTATCTTACCATTCAGTAACATGAAAAACTATTTGCTGTCCTCAGGACACTGCATTCACTATCTACCAGTAATAATACAGAAATACTTCACAACTAAATTTTAGAGCCTCTAAAATTGAAGGGAAAAAATGATCTTTGTGTTATGCTGGAACTTAGAATAGATTTAATCATTCTGAGTACGCAGGAGACTCAGAACAAACCTCTGGAATACAGCTATGCACTAACAGGTCTCTCTCTATCCAAACCTGCTGTAAGAGCACAAACAATGAGCAGATCTGAAGGAGCCTCCATAAGGCTACAATCACAGAAAACAGGTTCCATGGGCCCAGGGACAGGATGGGGGGTTAGCCTTGTGCTACAATCAAGTTTGCTTTATTATCCAAAGTGCACTGTTGAGTGAGCAGCCTCCAGCCTGCTCTGAAGCACCTTGCTTCAAGTATTTAAAAGAACAGTCACAGAGAGGTTCTGTGTCACTGCAGAGGCCCAGTGGGACACAGACAGCTCTGTGCCTGACACCTCGCTCCTGCTGAAAGCAACTCGGCTGGATAAAGCCAAGGACAGCCAGAAAGCATCTCTTCGAGCCGGAGAGAATTACATCCACGTGTCTTCAGCCGCTGGAGTTGATGGCTCTCTAGCAGGGCATTTGCACTTCACAGACCTACTGTTTCAAGAAGCTGCACTAGTTCCTCCTTCAGGAGAAAACTACAGAAAATCTGCGCAACCTTAAAAATAATTTTAAGCACCAAGCTGAAGATGAGTAGTAGATGAGAACTGCCTTGGTTCATTGAACTCATATGACAACGTAGATGCTTTAAGTTAACTATAAAACGGTGTCACCTCACCTCTCTGACAGTTTTTTCTCTGCCTCTGAACGTTCCTTTTTTCTGGCCTTCTTTGCTTTTACTGGAGTTTCTTGTATGTTGGATAAGCTCTGGTCTTCTGACACTTTCTCCCCTTCTTCTGCACGCTTCCTTTTCTTCTTTCCCTTAAAAAAAGTGGTAAGAGAATCAGACTTGAAGGACAAAATTCCAAGAACGCCCTGAAGTTACTTCGCACACTACAACTTATTTGGAGCGCCACTGCCCGAGGCCGACAGCTGCGGGCAGCGGTGCAGCCGACAGCCGCCCCGCCGCGCTCGCACCGCGCCGTCCCGGCGCTCGCTCGCTCACTCACCCCCGGCACAGCCACCAGCACCGGCGGGGCGGCGGCGCGGAACAGGCGGGCGAGGGGCGCGGCGGTGGCCCCGAGGCTGCCCGACACCTGCCCCAGCACGTACTGCTCCTCCTGCAGCACCAACTGCCCCTCCTGCCCCTCGGCCGCCGCTCGCCGCCGCGGCCCCATGGCGGGCACGGAGCGCGGCAGAACGGGCTCAGCGCGTCACTTCCCATGCGCGGCCCGGAGGCGGTCCCGGCACCGCCCCGCAGCCGCGGGCCGCGAGCTGCTCCCGGCGCGCGTGGGCGCGGCGGCACCCTGGAGACTTCCACCAGGACCGGACGGACACAGTCTGACGCTGTGCCAGGGGAGGCTGAGGTCGAACGTGAGGAGGAATTTCTTTACAGAAAGGATGATTAGATATTGGAATGGATTGCCAGGGAGGCAGCGGAGTCACCGTGCCCGAGTTTAAGGAAAAACTGGACATGGTCCTTAGTACCATGTCTAGGTGTTTGGTCATATATTGGACTTGATGATCTCAGAGGTATTTTCCAAGGTGATTGATTCAGTGAGGAGAGACTGTCCCACTGATTTCCCAGCACCCTCAGTTCCAAGGGGAGCTGAAGCAAAGCTGACAGCACTCTGGCTGCCTTGTTACACATTTGATGCACTTTTTGAGCTGCCACTGTAAGCAGCTCTGTTGCCACCAGCATCCAACCAAAGGCTAAACAAGCAACCCAGCTCTTGAGCAGAAGTCTTGGTGTTGACAAATGCACCAGGTAACACCCCTGCCTTGCCTGCTGGATGCCAGGAGAGGTAGTGCCCTAATGGGTAAGGTCAGCCCAAGAGAATACACAAATCCTTGAAAAGGGGCAGCTGGCTGCTACATGACTTGTAGTGGCTTTTCCAATCTGCCTTCACACAGAAGAGCAGCACTGTAGTGACACAGGAGGGCAGAACAGCCTCAACCATCATCCAGTGCATTTCAGAGACTCGTGGCCACTGAAACTTGGCAAGAGGCATACAGCCTTCAGGAACTCTGCCTAAGAGAGAGTTCAATCCCTGTCCCAACAGGAAGATTCCACAGTGCGATGGGAATTACCCAGTCATGAATATGGGCAGGTATCAGTGGAGACTGCAAATAAGGGGAGGTGGAGCACTGCAGAGCCTTCAAATAAGGCATGTGTTCCCTCAGCATATGGTGATCTCAGCTGTTCCCAACACGATCAATTGTGGGACACACAAACCTGAGTCTGTGCCTCAGCCAAGGTGTAGAGAACACAGCCAGGGGTGCTGTAGAGAACACAAACTTGCTTTGCCTTTGGGTTCGTGGTCCAAGCAGGCCTCAGGAGTGTGGGCACAGCCCAGCAGGCATTGCTAGTGGCACACTGCCTCAGCTGCAAGCAGAGTGCACATGCCAGGCAGGGAACGCGCCCACGTGTAAAGCTGCGTACAGGATGTACCTTGAAAACCAATTCAAATTGGACCCACTGAAACATGGGATAAAACTGCCTGGCTAACAGTTTGACAAAGGTATCTTTGTTACTTACTCGGAGACAAGTGGTTCCATGAATCTGGAGATTCATCAGAATATAATGAAAATGAAATAATCTCTGTATCATGGAAAATCAAAAATCCTATTTATGCAAAAACTCGACTTAGGAGCAGGGAGATGACCAATAATCCCTGTTTTAAAAAGGTAAACAAATCCCCCACCGGATCAGTCAGTAATTGTCACATCAAAGCAAATACGCTGACACTAAAACTGAGAGCTGATCAAGAACTAGTCGTGACTGAAGAGCCGAATTTGAATCTTGCTTGCCCGTAAGTAGTTCCCAGTTACATCCATTCCCCTTATTCCTACTGAAACTGAAAAGTAGAACTGAACTACCATGACCCAGATTCCACTAAACTTAAACTGATGAAAATATGCTCTCAGTAGCTTCACTGAAAATATTAAAATTACCCATCAGTTTTGGATCATTGTAATTTTTAACACAGTCAGTGTTTCCAAAGCTTATTTGTCATGGGTTGCTACTGTCAGTCTCATCAGTAATCTATCATCTTGCAGTGTAACAGTATTTCAGTCACCTGAACTCCAGCCAGGAGTTTGCTTCAACTGGCTCTGCCTTAATGATGGGCCATGCTTTTGCCTTCTGCTGAAAAAAGAGGATGGATTTGACTTAATCACTAAGAAGAAAGTTAGGCAAATGCACATGCTCTATCTTACCTTTCTATGTCCATTACACCGAAGATCATTTCCTAAACTAATTCTGCAGCTTGATGTAATTTTCATGAACACACTATAGTTGCTTAATTAAACTGTTAGAAACAAAATCAGGGATTCACAAACTATGGCATTTTATTTCAGAGGCCTTTGCTTACATTTGTACAATATATTACATAACTCTCAATTTTCTGCAGAACCTAATATATATTTTATAGCTTTTCTCTATAAGCTTTTCCTTCAATGTCTGTCAACAAATTTTTACAGTCCTGTACAATTCTGAATACTTTGAAACCATTTTCAATAAAATCAGTTATAACCTTAAGCGCACACTACGAAGACTGAAAATGCTTTTCTTAGAAAAGTCAAATGATAAGGATTCTGACACTCTAGCATCTACAAACAAAATGCTTCAAATTCTTACATGTTGTATTGCCAGAAAACAAAGAAAAACATGCCAGCCCCTATTTCCCCAGGCAAAAGAAGTACACAGAACTACAATTAAAACAGTAAAACAATCTGTACAATAAAGTACTGTGTATTAACAGTGCCAGGTATTAAATAGCTTGAATGAACACTTCCGCAATATACAAATGTCTTACAAAGGTATAGAATTAACAGGAGAGAGCTTGGGATCCATTCAACATAAAATCAATACAAGTGAAAACATTTTGAAGTTGGTTTTGGAATTTGTACAAGGCATTTAAAAAATTAAACATCTACCACTCGGCTAGCTAGTTATTTTAAAAACAACTACCCTTTTGTGGCAGTGTTGGTATCAGCAACCACAAATTATAACCTCACACCTTACTCCCTCTTGAAGTCCTCTCCTAGAAGCTCATAATAAAATAAGCATTACAAATGAAATATTTGTTGCTTTAAGGGGAAAAGAAACATTTACAAGAAAACACAAAAATATACCTGTTATAATCCATTATGAATAAATATACACTTTAAACTGGCTGAATACAATCTTTATACATTAAGATTTAATACAGTTTGTTAGCCATTTTCTTTCTTTTTCATAATGTATTTTATCAAAATTAAAAAAAAATACTGTTTTATAGAAAAATGGCAAAGTACAGTAGTTTCATTCCAATTAATGGGTTCTTAAAACCCAGAGTAACCTACTTAAGCCTAATTCAAACCTGTAAACATTAGTCAGTCTTTTTTTTTTCTTTTAAAAGGAATCCTCATATTTGGTTATCAGGACTGATGTCAGACATCCTACTAACTGCAGGTTTTGAATAGATGTGCTTGACGTATACAATTAAAGCCACTATAAGGTGACTTAGCAGTTAAAAAACAATTAGCTTGTACAAATGAAAATATTTTCAATATTTGTCATAAATAAATGGAAAAATATCAAATGTTCCAGCTTTAACAAAATACCAGGGAATACAGTAAGCCTTACCACATTGATTTAGATCACCCCAGCAACTATATACTTATTGTCCTGTCTCTACAGGCAGTGAACAGCCCCCATTTGCCACAGTGGAAGGCCTTCGAGTCACTAGACTTACAATTCCCAGACAAGTTGGAAACAATTATTGCTTGAGGAAAAGCAGTTTGTTGTACTTTTTCTTCATAAAAGTGCACTTAAGTGCAAAGTTAGCTTGTCAAGAAACAACTTTAAATACAAAATAGTGCTTGTCTGAATTTTGTGCCACTGTGCAGTATAAAAAAAAAAAAAGGAAAAAAAAGAGTGGCCCTCAGCAGCCATTAAGTGCAAAGTGCTTTGGCAAGTCCTGCTGTCACCTGCACTCAACTGACATTCCATTCTGTGATGAACTTGACATAGATGGTTCTGCTAACGTTAACATAACTGCAGCCGTAATGGAACTAGAGGAAGGTGATGAGGAGGAAGATGATGTAGTAGCAGCACCTGCACAGGAAAAGGAAAACACAGGTTATAGAGATTCATAAATCAAACAATAAACATGTCTTCCTGTTCAGCAGCAAGCACTGGTACATACTGACTCCAGCAACCAGTGCCTTGCAATGGAAAAGTAACCAGTCTCCACTGCCTGGTTTGTGCAGGAAACACTCAATTTAACTGGTCTCCCTTAAAGTAATGGAATAAACTCCTTATCCCAAGGGGAAAACACTAACTAGGCCCACAAGAAACACTACAGAAAATTTATCTGTAACTTGAAGAAAAAGTAGAAGTTATTAATACCCTTTGTTCACTGCTTAGAAAAGTTTATTTTCTGCATATTTTTTCCCATATGAAGTAGTTATGCCTCAAGAGTATTAAACAGATTGCACATGTTGGTAACTCTTGCCTCTCTGCAGTCACTGGGTATCTGATCCTTCTGATGGTCATAAATTACCTGCACACAGCACTTCCCAAAACCAAAACAAAAAGACACTCCTAATGACATATCTCCCAGCAAATTATCCAGTACCTTAATATAACACGCAATTAAGCCCCAAAAAAGCAGAATTTAATTTCCAGCACTTACTTTCCCGCTCTTTTTTCTTTAAGCGCTTTCTTCTTCGGTCAATGGAAGCCACCTCTGATTTCAAGGACAAGTAATGTTTCCTTATTTCTTGCAATTTTTCTTGGAGAACTGTTATGCGCTCGGCACTAGTCAGATTTTCCAAGTCAGCTGCAAGTTAAACAGTCTGTTAATTATTGTATTGAAGCGTTTCCAAACACTTCTCGATGTCAGCGAAATGAAAGGTACTCCAACCTTAGTGATGTGCTTCGAGCTAGCTCACAGCAAAGCTAAGAAACAACAGCAGCAGCAGCTTTACAAGATATTGCCATACAATTTTTGGTGACTCTTTAAGGAACTGGGAGAGGAAAAAAGATGCATTCCCTTCCCCATCAGGAGGAATAGGATAAAAAAAAATAAGACAACTGATGAAAACATCCAGGCCAAAACTAGCTTTGAGCCTGTTGCTTTCAGTCCTTGCTGGAGCTCAGTTTGGCCCCAGACACCAGGAAATGAGCCTTGCCTGACTTGTTTGTCTTGGTACAAAACTAGCAGGTTACAACAGGAATGTGCACAGCTGTGGAGTGGTTCTGGTGGAGTCCCTGGCATATGTGCCATAAGGAAAAACCATATAGGATATGGCCAGCACAGGAGCTGCCCCTCTGGCTGTTTCCAGCTGGGAGCTCTCCATGGCACACAGCAGTGAGCAGCACAAGCAGGAGAAACTCCTGGTTCAGTCCAAGGAAGCCACACTGGAGACACTCCATTCAAAAGCATTTAAGAATAATTTAAACTGCTGTAAGGTGCAAAATGCACTACATCAACTAGTAATGAGGACCAAAATCACAACTATATTAGGCTGTGGGAAAATGAGGAAAGCTCAAGTGTCTGACTTGGCTACATCAGGAAATGTGTCAAACAGCACTCCATAGACCAACTTCTGCCAAACAACTTAAGCATGTAGTGTAGCCAAGGAAAAAAAGAAAGGAAGGAGCAAAAGCCCCTCAAATGTGTCACACCAGGAAAGTGTTCAATGAATCTCAACAGAGCAGTAAGTGATAATAAAGACCTTTTACATTACACACTCCTGAAGAGCACCAGAATGTACCTTGATTATGAAGAACTACTAGGGAAGAAAATACATTTAAAAGTAGACTAATGCTGACATTCAGGACTGGGGAGGAAATTACCAAAAAAAAAAAAAAAAAAAAAAAAAAAAAAAAACACAAAACACCAAAAAAAACCCAAAAAAACCCAGCAAAGTCAGATTCAATTGGCAAGTTGCACTAATATGAGGGAATTAATAAACAATTAATCTGTTTTTCAGGCTCACCCCTAGCTGCACCAGTAGCTTATTTGAAACAAATAGAGTGTAAGTTCTTAATCCTAGAAACAGCAAACATGTGCTGGTTCATTAATGCAAAATGGATGGGGAAAATATTATGAATCAATCACCTAAATGTCTGAACAGGAACTAGAGAATGAGGAATAAAACAGCAAGGAAATATCAACAGAAGAAGCACACAGAGCAGATAATGTTCATGCCAGAGTGATAGGTATGCAAAGCACAACAGGAAGAGGAAAGCAGCTCAGGAACCAGATCTAAGAACAGTCCTGGAAAAGTGTGACACAGGCAGTTCCTTGTGCTGCAATTGTAAAATAAAAGGAAAACAAACAAATCCCACCCCCACTTTTTTTTTTAAATGAGGATTCAGCAAATTCAGGATGGAAACAAGAAAGCCAAAATACAGAACATTCAAAAAGTTTTTTACACTATGCCACAAGATTACACAAGGTGTGTTTTCAAGAAAATACTTACACATTTGAAAACTCCACTTGTAAACTTTGGGCAAACGATTATTCTGTTCTTTGAGATCAGACTCCTTCTCTCCATTTTTACCACATTTTCCTGGAGACTGTGTTCTTGTGAGTGATTTGGTTTGGTGAGATTTCATACCAGTAGAAACCGATTTTGCCGACTGGGACTTGGACACACTTTCACCAGCAGACAGTTCATCACTGTCACTGCTGTTTGCTGAAGAAACAAGAAAGCATTGTTACAAAACAAAGCCCAAACTAAAGCTTGTCAGAAGCAACCTCTGTGCTGATTTTCATACAATGGGAATTTATTTCACCTAAATCCTTTACTTTAAAACATCAGATTCCATCCTGGTGTAGAAACTTGCTTTGATGCCCTTTGCATCACTGAAGCACAAAGCAGGTATATAATGGGGACAAAATGAACCACATCTGCCTGCTCATGGGGCTGTACTTTTTCTAAGGGTTCACAAGACTGATCTCCTGTTTACCTCTTTCTGACATCAACTTCTAATGCAGTATTCAATATATAAACTTCTATCCCATTTTAGTTACAGACAGACCTTTGATTGTATTTTTAGGACATGTATAGCAGAAATCAGAGCAAATACAGCCTTTTCTTAGCCTTATATCACCTTTATTTTAATTTTCCTCTACTAAAATCACTATCAATCTGAACATCTTGTGACATACTCTACAAATTTGTCAGACATGATGATACAATTTTTTAATTTTGGAATTAAATTAATTAAATTAATTAAATTAATTAATTAATTAAATTAATTTTTGCTGACCCAAACCAGAAGAACTTTATAAAGCAACAGGCTGAACTGAACAGAGATTTTCAATTAAACCACTCAAAAGAGAGTAACAAAATAACCTATCTAAAAGGCAAGATTTATGAGTAATGATTGAAAAGCAGAAGTTTTTTAGCATTACTATAATAAAACTGACATGAAAGCAGGCACAAGCCATTGTAATTTAACACAAGTCTAGAAAAGCAGTGGAATAAAATGCCTAGGAAATCTGCAGAACCTCAATTGTTAGAGTTGTTTTTAAAAACACATTGAATTTATATTTATTAAGAAAAATTTATTCCTCAGATGTACCTGTCCCAGGCGATGACAAAATAAGCCCTGAACCTTTTGGCCTTTATGATCTGGTGATTTACACAGGAGAGGCTAGAGGCTGAATGCCCAAGACATGTAATGTGAAAGAGCCTGGTCAGCTGCTTGTTGGTGTTGGTTTAATGCAAAGGCAAGAGCTGAAGCTGCCACAAAAGCAGTTTAACAGATACATTGGAATTTTACCAAAAGCTTTTTTTTTTTCCTTTCAGCTGAATCACATTTTATCTATTCATTTTCCTAATTACATCCAGTAGTGCCTTAAGTCTAACAAAAAGAGCACACACGACTACATGGCAGTAGCTTTGAAGTTTCACATACTGATGATGACACAGGTTGAGAAAAAGGGGTAAATTCACGAAATCCAAGGGAATAAAGGCAGGGCTAAAAATGGTGTATTTGTTCTGCAAATTCAGTTTGTTTTGTTACTTCAATTTCTGGGGTGAGGAGAATAATCTTTATTCTAGGAATAAGGATTGTGAAAGGAGAAGACCAGTGAAATTGAATTTAAAAAGGATGAGAAAATATAAAGAGGAGATCAATGAACATGAAAGACAGGTGGGGTGAAAGCAAATAGCAGACCATCAAGTACAGACTTTTAGTAAAAGTTGCTAATAGAAAGAGGGGAGGGAAGCTGGGGGAGAGGGAGGAGAAAAAGCATGACATATGCTTTTATCCTTGCTTTAACTCCATTTTTTACAGTTATCCTCCAGGCTTCAGTCTCTTTCCTAGTATTTTTTTATTAACAGTGAAATGAAGCAGCAATTGATCTTGTTGTCTCCCAAGTACCTGTGCATATGACCCCTAACACACCTCTGCTTTTATTAAGCTTCCCTTACCCAGTACTGTTGTTTCTATTCCAATTAGCTTCTACAACTACAAAAAACTAAAAAAAGCTTCATTATTTACCATAGATTTCCCTAAATTACTCCCATGTCAAACTATGACATTGTAACAGATAACACAGGAAGAAAACAAGAATCTATATTCTTCTGGAATTATTCTCTTATTTGCCACAGGGTAGAGATATTAACCTCCAAAAACTCATCTTGCAGAAAATACAGAGTATAATTTTCTTCAGGTCCCAGTCTCCCCTCCAAAGCAGGCAGCTATCATGATACAGAGATACCTGTTCCAATTCTGCCATGTGTGAAATACTCACTCTTCTTGGTTTTCCTGAATTGTGAAATATTAAGGAGCTCTTAGAAATAGGCCCAGAAATAATACAAGATATTTAAAAACACTCAGGCATTTAGGTAGAGCAGTTTCTTCATTTAAACAGTGTTAAGAATTCCCTGATGAGAACATTTTGTCCTAATGCATTTTTTATTAACTGACTTCATCTCCTACAATCACTTGAACAAATGACATGCTACTTCCACAACTTTTATTTCACGTTAAGCTGTACTTACTAGTTTTACTCTTCTTTTTGTTGCTTACAGATGTTTTGTGGCTTCTTTTCTGCTTTTTTGAGGAGCTGCCTCCTCCCTGAGCATCTTTAAGTCTTTTTTGGCCTGTACAGACTGTAATTGGGAAAAGGCAAAAAAAAAAAAAAAAAATTGAAATTAAATAAATGCTTGTACTCCTCCCACAAAACACTTCAAAGCTTAGGTTTGTAGACAACAATGCAACTGCTCCTGCCTATCCTTAATGCAGTTCAGTTTTCTATTTATATTGACAAGAGGAGGTGAAAGACAATGAAAGGCACACGAAATTTCTTTGCACAGAGTGCACATGTATGATGATTCTGAATTATGGTCCCATATGCATCACCAGAATTTCTCTTGAAACACATGGGATTACTATTTTTAATACTGTAAATTAAAAAAGAATACATTTATTTAAAAAGTTATCAAGACCTACTAGGACTAAAAAATGTTTTTAAAAGTTTGCTGTACTTGGAAGCTGTGAGAAAAAAAAAACAAAGCCATAATCTGTGATCAGTAATTACACTGATTGAAGGTGTTAAAAAAGATCTTGGATAATGTTAAAAAAGAAAAAAACAAAACCAGAAAGACAAACAAAAAACAAAGGAAAAATTCTACTGGTATTTGTGACTACAAAGGGGAAAAAGTAGAAAAGGAACATGGAAGGATTCCAGTACACCTGCTAAAAGAGACTGTTTAAGAACTTCAAACATTGTTTCACAGCCATGTGACTTCCAGATTAAAAATTACCCCTAGAATAAAACAATTTAAAAAAAGGAACCTAATTTTCTGAAACAGGTAACATGCTGACAAAATCAGAAAGGAAGTTAAAGTCTAATGCATGTAAAGCAATTCTTTCACAATCACGTAAAACTTCTTTCAAGTGGCAATATAAAAACCCCAGCAACTTAAGTTCTAAACCTACACAGCTTTAATTAGCAAAGCAATACAGGTGTATTTATCAAGGGGTACACATTCACCTCTTCCAAATTCTCTCCTTTAAGAAAACACATTTTGTTGCATACTTCCAGAAGATTATTTCCAACAGAACACTGAAGGTAACACACCTTTAAGGGCATTCTGAAAAAAATAGCTGATTGCTAGCCAAAAATCTACTGAGCTGAGAAAAACCCATTTCTGTCTCAGGATTGTATACAAAACCTATTTTCTTCCTTTGTATTCATTATTTCTAGCCACTACAACACAGTGAAAGTAGCTGTACTGTTGATGAACTGCAAAAACAGCCAGTCACTTTCAGAAAAAAGCTTCTAGATCTTGCCTTGCCAGCAGTTAAGAAGCAGGCAGCAGTACAGAAACATCACATGCACAAGTATTTATTATCCCCCACTCTCTAGTGGTTTCAGGAAAGGAACTTCAATCTGAAAAATCACATATGAAAGTGAAACATAACTGAAAAGGTCAATCCTTTTATCAGCTTGACTTGAACCTTGTTAAGGTAATGTTCTAGAAAAATAGCAATTAGAAATGACTGCCTAAGCACCCTAGCAGCAAGAGGGCTTTCTCCCCCAAAACAAACAACTTACAGAGACTCAAATTTTATGCAAGAAAAGCATCTCCTGCTTCTAAGAAGGGTGCTGGAAATGCTTCCATCTTGCTACAGTAAATGTTCCTTACACAAGCTATTAGAGTTTGCTTTGGGCTTTTTTGCCATATCCAGAATAAATTTCATTCTTTTACACTTTGTCCCTCAGTGAAACCACCACAATTTCAAACAAAAAGCCAATAAACTTGCTGGCAGATTACATTTTACTCACAAGATGATTATGCCATTTCCACACATCTGAAATGGACATCAGGCTACTACTTCCTGCAACAACTAACTTCCCTGCACCATAACCAAAACAGAATGAAAATACATCAGCAATGTTACAAATAAGATCTGGTTAGGTTGGAGACAGCTCTGTTTACCCTTTCCTTTACCTTTTTCAGCATGCTCTGGCTCTGGTTGATTACTACTACTGGAGCTGACGCTGGCATCAAAACCTGTTGGAGAAATATTTCCCTCAGACTGGAGGTCTTGCAGCTCCCCTGCCACACTGTCCACCTCTATTGTGCTATCTGTTTCACTTTTGATGCTTCGTATCTCTTCTTGATTTGGTGGCAGTGTCTCAGAGACAGTGACACTGGACTGATGTCTACTGGACTCTGTCACAGTTACAGAGGAAGGTGACTCAGGAGTTGTAGGAGGTGTGTTCAGCACTGAATTGCTGCCGCTGCTTGGAAATTCGACTTTCTTCTCACCCACTTCAGTCGGTTTTTCTTCAACAGGTTTAACATCCACACTTGCTGGCAAAGATTTTTCAAGTTCACAGTTAGGCAAAGAAATGCCTTCTTCTGCAAGAGTCTGAAGCTGCTCCTCTGCTGCAGCATCCTCAGGAGCAGCATGTGGAGGAGAAGCAGCAGCCTCAGTATCAGAGTCTGAGAACAGCTCCTTCAGCGTTTTCTTCGGCCACTGGCCTTGGATACTTGACCACACATCTTTTCGATCCTTTGCTCTGGTGTTCTGAAGTCTTTCATCTGAGTTATTTAGAAGCTTTATTCTTTTCTCTCCCACTTCAGAAAATCCAGAGTAGAAAGTACTTGTCCGTAAAGATTTCCTTTTCTCCTCTAGTCCATTGTACTTTTTTGTTGGTGTGATTTTCAGTTTAGATTTGTCTTCCTCATCTTCATCCGAGGAGCTATTACTGCTATTTTCTAAACTAAGGGAGTCTTTGTTTTTGGACTTCTCATCCTTTCTATTAGGTGACACGGTCTTCAAGGACTCCTCTGCAACACAGTGTCTTCGTTTTCCACGCTTCACTTGTGGCTTTGCTGTTTTATCCACTATCTCCTTCTTTCCATCCTTTCTCTTCTTTGTGGCTTCATTTTCTCCATCGGAGTCACTATCTTCAGATAACTCTTCCATCTCTTTCCGCAATCTTTCGGGAGACTTGGATACAGATTTGGGCACCACTGCATCTGTAAGAGCTTTAGTTTCCTCTGGGAGGGATGAACCACTCTGTTCTTTTAGACGGAGTTCATTTTTATCTTGGCTTACGGCTTCGGGCTGAGATTCCTCTTTGCCATCAGCATGAACATTCGGGGCACTTTGGTCATCTTCTTGCTCACTATCATCAGAACTTTCAGAAGCTAATTAAAAATAAAGCCAAACAAAACAAAACAAAAAAAAAGAAAACAAGAAAAGTTTGTCTTGATTCTGATTACAGAGAATTATTAAATAAAAAAAAACAAAAAAACAACCGAAGAAAACTGTACAGATATGAAGACATGCTCAGGGATCTCTAGCAGTCTCTTAAATGGTATGTCCTGAAGAGTTCAAAAACTCATGGTATAATGGCTGGATTAGAAACTAGGAAGATTCTCTGTTATACAGTACATCTCCAGGAATTTCTGAACAGGTAGAGAAAGCATAGATGGCATTAATTGATAAAATATGAACTTCTGCACCCAAATTACCTAAGCCACTAACTGAAAGATGCCCTTACATATTTCTTATGGGTGACAAATACTACCATTATCTGCCTTTTTTCCAAAGACCATAACAAGACATCATTTTCCCTGGAAAATCCAGAGTCTAAAGGACAGAACAAAACACACATTGGGTACGCTCTAACAAACCAACCTGATGACCAGCCTGGAAAAAGGAAGCGAAAGCAGTAAAGAAAGGCACTTAGGGAAACAAACAGACAAGAAGAATGTAGGACAACTGCAAGAAAATTCAGGGTCAGCAACAAAGAAACTGAGAGAAGAACAAAGATATATAATGCTAAAGGAATCAAGAGCAATCTCAGTGCAAAAAGATATGGATTCAAGGAGAAACACAGGAATTGGCTTAAACATATATATATGTAACTCCTTGAAATGTAAAGTTAATTACAGATTAATTATCACACTAATAATAGTGTCATTGCTAATTCTTGGGGTTTTTTTGTTTCTCATTTCCTAATGAAATAAAGCATTACAGATCATGTTGATTGTTACTCTACCTATTCTTTTGGAGCCCAGTGACCAGTGTCATTCAAGTTCAAATAAGTCGGAATGATTATTATTATTATTATATTAAATTCACACAGCTTCCACAAAAGTTTGTGGTTACCCAAACTACCTATACCATACATGATTTTCTTCTCTGGAAGCATGTGCTAAACTAAGAATGAAGAGAATCAAGTAGGTATTAAAATGCTGCTGTCAATGTGTGGGCATTGGAACACAGTACTAGCAACAGAAATGTAGATATGAATAATGGGTCCTATAGCTTAGGTAAATCAAGAATTAAAAATTTCGAAATCAGATAGGAAGCAAAAATGCTTTGCTCTATATCAAACCAACAACAACAAAAAAGGATGGCAACACAAAATGTAATGACCGTTAACACACTGAATTCACAGAAACTGTCAACAATGTTTTTGTCCAAGGGTTATTTCTGAAGATGTTATAGTTAGCCAGATAGATTCTAACATTTAGTTGCATCAGTTATTCTCCACTGTCATGTACTCCTGTTTAAAGACAATTTAGACCATTTACAGAATTAGAAAAAGCTTTTAAGTACAATACCTTGTAGCCCATTAATGATAGAAGTAATTTCTATTGATTTAACTGGAGCTTGTTCAGTATTTTTGGCTTCAGTGCTGTCAAGTTTGGACCCAGACTCTGGTGATGTATTGGTGTGAAAAGGGGGTTTTGACAAACGTCGTAATTTACACGGTTTAGGAGAATACTTCTCTTCCTTCTCTCTGTCAGTTTTATTCTAGGTGAAAAGAAAATACAGAAACTCTTCTCATCGGAGCACACATCTTATACTGGATTACAATTAATGCTTACAGTTATCTTAAACATTCAATCTGTAGAGGAAAGCTCTCCTCTTTGTTTAAAGGACTACAAACACCTTTCTACACTCCATGCCAAGACCCTTCTACTGAAGACAGGGACATTGTCAACACTAAAACAAATGGGAAAACAAATGCAACCAGTGCTCGAGAAGTGACACTGCAACATGCCAGGCTCAGTAGGGGCAGAAGGAAAAGCTTCCTTGAAGCCCACTGTCCAAGAAATATGTCATCATCTAAGCCTAAATACCAGTTGTGGAAGAATCAATTTTGAAAGAAATCTTGGCAATAAAATTATACAAATGCCAGCACAGGTTCAAATGCTAGCACAGGTTTGCACTGCACAATCAGAGCTCTCAGATTTCACCCCCCTCAAGCTGGCTCCCAACACTGACAATAGTCTGTATCCTTCTCATTTGATTTCTGTAAATGACTACGTACATTTAATTAAAAATTCAGGAAATAAGGAAAGAGAAGCTTCCCCTCCTTACCCCAAGGAGAAAAGCCAAAACCATGATGAACAGAATATCCATGTTTAAAAGGCTATGAAGTTGCATTGCCTGATAAGCATTTGAAGGCCAATCAAAAGGTCAAGAAGGGAGGCAGGGATTACTTAACTATGTATCAAACCAACACAGGGAGCAACACGAGAGAAAAGGGAGAAAAACTACCTTTATTTTCTTTCGATGCTTAATTTTTGGTACATTTTTGTCAGCTGGTCTCACTATCTTGTCTGCCTTTATCCACTCATCATACCTAAAAAGAAATAAAGAAATCGTACTCATTTATTGTTTTAAGCAGATAATCACATCACAGTAGAAATTTAACTGAGGAAAAAGGAGATTAATAGCCATATAAAAACAGAATTGGAATTTGAATCAAGTAATTTGTGCAATTCTCAAGTCTGTGAGGTTTCAGCTAAGGTTCAGAGGATTAGTATCTTTTTAGACTGAGGGGTAAATGCAAAACCTATTTTCCAGTCTGCAAAAACAGCAGAAATTCATGTATGCAGGTTCAGCAAACTACCTGAATGAGAAATCTGTACAGACCTCTAAAAAGTATACTTTCTATTTATACACTGTAAACCCTTAACAATAAAATAAACAACAATAAAATAAAAGACAACAAAATAAATCCTTTCAACTACATAAAATGTGATCAGTTAATAAAAATAAACTCTTTCCTGAGTGACTGCAAAGAGTTATCTGGAGTGAGTACCCCTTCAGAGTCACCAGCTTTGAGTCACTGACTTCACAGGGACATTTTTCAATTCCTTTTCTGTTAAAGGTTTCCACTTAGCATCAGTGACACAAAACAAAAACATACTAAATAGCATCAAACTACTAACAACAGGTATCTTGTTATTCAAGACTGGACCCATTAAGTACAAATCCAAGACCAAAGAAGTACATTCTTAGTAAGAATATACTGTAACTATATAATAATATTCCTAGTAAGAATAAACTGAAACTATGTAACTATATAATATACTGTGCTTGCCAGATTGTGTATCTCTGAAAAAGTCAAGAATCATTTAAATCTATTTTTTCCCTCCTGATAAGAATAAGCTGCTTTACTACTTAAACTGTAAATTCAAGAACCATAGGCATAAGAAACAGTTCAGTTAAAAATTAGTTGGTATTAACTTTGACCTGAGTGCACATACAAACAAATTCTGGTGCTCTTAGGTAAACACAGAAATAGAGGGAAAAAATTAACTTTAAAAACCCAAAACTACTCTCTCCAAAAAAACTTGTACAAGATGGAGTTGAGCACAATCATCATGCTGGCTTTCCAGCTGGGATTACTCAATCATAATTTTGATGTATGCAATGACTACTGACACAGTCCTAATTCAGCTTTTTTGCAACCACTGTCAATTATATCCACAATATTGACATAAATTAAAAATATTTAGGGAAAAACATGCAAGTTTTCAACTTGCTTCCCTACATATTATAAGTTACAATCTATACAAGGGTTTCAGAAGCTAAATACTGTATTCTAACTTAAATGTCACATAACAATACAGTGAAAACTTAAATAGCAAAAGTCTGAAAAATCTCTCCAAAACAATTTATTCTGCTTTTTCACCTCCATGTAACAATAAAAAATACAAAATCTCACAGCAGACCATGCAGACTATGCTATACCAAGACTGTCTACACTGCTGCAGATACCACTGTCATTGTAGTATTACCCTGCCATTACCAGGTGAAATGCCAATAAACAGGTTGAAAACTGAAATACAATTCTGCAGAGTACTTGCTCATATGGAAAAATCCCATATTCTGTAAGACTGTGGGAAACCCTATTTGAAGCAATCTTTCTTCAAGACAAAGACATGTTTTGCAGAAGGAATACCATGAAGCACTGGCCAAATGGACTTTGTGACCCAGAGAAATGCAGCAGGAGTATTTTACTGTATCAAAATATATGCAGGAAAACAGCACTAGGACCTGAAAAACACATGGTGAAAAGTGAGGATTCTGACAGTGTCCTTTCTGCCTCAACCACATTGCTAGAATACCAAATTTGTATTCACTCATTCTTATGCATCTCCAATAAGAAATTAATCTTCCTCCTATGCAAAGTCTGTGCACAGCCCACACTGTCTGAGATTCACAGCAACTGCAGTGCTGTTGGGGCAAGAGCTGACAGACATGGGGGCACACTGAACCAAAGGAGAGAAGTGCAGAATCTGAAGAGAATACCTCTCCTTACCACAGTCCTAAACATCATGGATTAGAAACAGTGGTCATGCAAGCTCTCATCTCAAGGAGAACAAATTGGAACACTAATGTGTGACAGTCACAGCTGCTGGCCAGAGCACATCCTGCCTTACTCCTGACTGCATCCAAAACAGCAGGCAGACCCTGTGAGGAGGCCACAGAAATCTCCCATCTTCTCCAGGGAATCCACTGCCGCACACTTCACACCCTTGCATCACACAGCTCCTTTCACTGCTGACATGTCTGATGCAAATGGCTTGCCTAAACCTGGGACAACTGAACCCCAGGCTGAAACAGACCCTGCAAAAAAGATTCATTCCAAGCTACAGCTGACAACCTGACCCTAAATTACATTCTGCTCCCCTGCAAGACAGAGAAGCACCCTGAAAGCTGCATCTAAAATGGGGTGTGTGACTCTAAAACTGCATCTGCTAACATATGAACACTTACTTCACCACTAATCTTACTTTGGACAGTCTGTTCACAAAACAAAATTAACCTAAAAATATTATCCAAAAAGTTATTCAGCTCTCATTACAAGAAGCATGTACTTTCAGAGGACCTGGGTTGTTTCACTGCAGTGCTGTCTTGCACATGTACTAGCTTCACCACCCTAAAATGAGCAGATGAGAATGGAGAGGAAGGAGGTAATATGAGGACCTCATGAAAGAGGTGACACAGATTTCTTTGAAAATCAAGACCGGGGATTTAATAAGGAATTATTATTTACTTAATTTTTTAAACCAGGTTTCATATGAAAATCTGAAACACTTCCATAGAGAAAATCCCCTTGATTTACCAAAATAGACAAAGAAGAGCACTTTGCATCAGAGTATGTACTGATACTATTACATTCACATGCATTACGTGGAAGATAAAATGCACCACAACATACACTCAGAGACTGCACAGTCGATCTTCCACAGAAGTACTAGAGGAGAAACAAAGAAAGCATACTTGTCCAGACTAGATTTATGTTATCAAGGACAACACTTTACTCCAGACAAATGACCTCAAGCCACTAGCAAGCTTTGGCAAATTCACTGAAAAAGTCCAGTATACTATCTCTAGCTAATAAAAAGGGAGAATTAATTTTTTGTTTCTGTGATCAAAGAAAGGAGAAAAACTAGTCTGATACTTAAATACTGGAATATTAGATGGGGATTCTAGTTTGCCTAATTTTTTTTTAATTTTTTTTTTTAATAATCCCTCCCCTGCCCCTCATGACATACATTACTCTCCAGGACCCAAAATTTTGTTGCAGATTTAATTTCAGTGGTTGACTGTGAAGTATAAAATTTGCATAAGAAGTAATGTTTCAACAAACTTACACCAAAATTAGCACTTTCACATGCAGATTTCTGAAGGAAAGAAGTGTTGAAAATAATAAGTCTTAGCTTTAAACATTTGAAACATTCAAGAATAACATGTCTTGTGATGTTGTACCATAATGATACACAGTTTCATCAATCTAAAGGCTTTTTAAATATGCACCCTCTAATTACTGGGAATACACTGCAGAAGAAAGTCACCTCAAACACTTACAAAATGAACTGTTCTTTGCACTGAAGATTAAAATTACAACAGAAGGAACTGGCATCTAAGTAAGTTTCAGTTACACAGAAAGCAAATATATATGAATTACACGTAATTCAGAATATCACTGGTCTGTCAGAAGAAGTAGAGTTTCTCTGTATTTCTCTGCTTTTTCTGTAATATGTGGTAACATAAACAGGTCCTTCTAACAGGGTAGAGATTTCTACCATTCCCTTTGACTAGAAGTCAGGCTCCACTGAACACTACCATTCAGAGACCTTTATCAGAGACACACATCACCTGAATCTCAGGAGGTAGCAACAAGATCCTTTAGCATAATGCTGTAAGGCTTCTGTGCTATTTACTCTTTAAAACAAAAAAAGTTCCACAGTTCTTAATGTTACTGCTCCAGAGCATTTAAAAAAACCCAACTTATGAGGATGAGTATCAAGTTTACCCAACTTCATTCCAAGTACCCTAAAGAATGTGAGCATGCCCACACAAACAGTTATTCTGAAATCCAGACTGATACTGAAATTACCTTGTGATAAGAACCAGTAGTAGTTATATTGGATTTCTGCTCCAACTCATGAGTTTAAAGAACAGGCCATTAAATGGCATACTTGACCAAAAGGGGAAACGGGAAAGTCAACTTTAAGGAGCAGAAGAATGACAGAATTTAAAAAACCATGGATGATTAGCAAATCCTAGTTCAGTATATCCCCTGTACTGTACATACAGCACTTGTCCCTGCTAAGTAATCTACAATGAATAAGGAGAGGAGGAAATTGCTTTCTACCCAACTAAGGCAGCTGCTTTTCTGGGTTGTCACTGACTGAAAGCCAAATCAAGCTGTTAAAGCCTACAAGACTAGTCTTCACAATACTAAACTGTCAAAGTGTTCAGATGTTGGCTAAAGCTGAGGCTTACACACTCTACCTGTCATATCCATAAACTCAAGTAATTTTATATGTATGAAAAAAATAGCCACATTTAGCAGAGTCCATGCACATTCCCACAGCTAAATCTCAACCACTGATGTGTTTTTCAGTGAAGAATCCTACTCCCCATAAACGTTTTCAAAGGGCTCTTTTGAAACACCAGGTAACAATATAAACTCAAGTCCTACTGCCAGAAAGACCAAACAATCAACACTCCTTACTTCTCAAATGAGTTCAACTAAAAATGCTTTTATTGTCAAATATATGCTAGTCACAGAAGTAATGCCTCTGACATCAATCTGAAGATTTGCTTAAAATGCAGAGTTAAAAATTTAGAATCTTGATTTCTCCTTTAAGAACTGGGGTGCTGGGATCTCCAAGGTGAAGAAGACTCATTTCTGACTTCTCATTTCTTCAGATTTGAAGTAGTACAGCTCAAATAAAACTCTGATCATCTCACCTCACAGCATGGATAATAGCATGATATTTGCTCCAAAAGAAAAATAACTTCTATCCTTACATGTGAATTCCAGAATAAGAGTTTAAAAGCAAGAAAGCTGTTGGAATGGTATACACAGTAGTCTTCAGTGAGCAGGATGAAAATTTCAGCAAATTGCACTCCAAGGGGGTCCTCCTCAAAAAGAACTGGACCAGAACGCAAGTCACACCCCAGCTCCCACCTTGAGCAGGCTGCATCTCCCCTCATATCTTGACTTCACAGCCCACTATGCTTACAGACGTTGCCTGAAGACAGTTTAAGTCAGATCTTACTCCTGTAGGTCAATGCAGATCAGAATTCTACAGAAGATCAGCAGCAAAACGGGCAAGAGCGAGATTCCTCCTTGGCAGTAGCACCCGGAAATCACTGGGCCTTGATGCAAAGAAGTGAATTCAAGGCAGCAAGAGAAGCACTGCACTTCTCTGTTACCTTTGCTAGCAGATCTTGCTAGAACTGAATAAATGGTATTTGTCCTACCCTCTTGGCCAGAGGCAGGATGCCCAGATGACAGATGAAGGTTACAGGAACCTCAGCTTTCCCAGAAAATGAAAAATAAGAAAAAAGTACCTCAGACTTGTCTCAGACTTGTGAGTTGTTTATTTTTTTACAGACAGTAATGAAGTTTAAAAGGTACTATTTAAGGACAATGAGCAATTATGTGGAAACTGAGGAAAGGAGCAGATATGCTTATAAGCTTATCAAAAATTTTAGTTCTCTCTACTGTTTTCAAAGTTGCTTCAAGTTTTAAATGGCAAAAAAGAGGTCTGAAATAGCAACAGAAACACTTCAACTTATTTCTGTTAATGCTAGACTAAAGACGGTAAGAACCATATGCTCCTCCTTCTATTAGAGAAAGCATAAGAAGCCACTAGGCTAATAAGAGTCTGGGTGGGAGGGGAGGTGGGGTAGGGAGGACAGATATCAGATCAGATGAAATGCAGTTACTTGCTGTGCACTTATTTGCCACTAAGAATCTTGTTGTTTTCCAGTTAAATACCCTATTGCTGGTGTACTCTGTGCTTCACTGATAAGAGTGAGCTCACTCAGCTAAATGCACTACTCCAACACTGAATCAGAGAAAATTGGCTTAAGAGAGCCAGAGGAGGAACCTGAAAAGAGTGATGTGTCACCTGCATGGGAAGATCTAAAAGATCGGGAACAAAGGAAGCCTTCTTTGAACAAGTCATTTTAAGATGATTTTCAAAGTAACTAAAGCCCTGCATTTATATAGTTTTAAAAATCTAAGTTTCATACAATACAATGACCTTCACAGAACACCAATACTGAAAGTTTAGGACTCCAGATGTCTATTAATTTAGTTTTTAAAATTCATAAGTGTATTTGTGAAGTAATTCAAGAAGTAATCACTAACTAAAACTCAAGTTACCTCACGTTCCATCCACAGTAGTGCACCAAGTAAAGGACTTCTCCACCTTCGATGTCAGAATCTTTAATACTAGCTTCATACATTTTTTGATTTTTCCCTCTTCCATACCGCACTTGGACTTTCATGCCTGGTGGATAGCATTCAAACTCTTCTTCCTCATTGTTATTGTTGTCTTCTTCCTCCTCCTCCTCTTCCTCCTCCTCTGCTTCTTCTTCATCTTCATCTTCTTCCTTATTCGTGTCATCTCTTGAAAGGTTTAAAAAATTGTAGAGTTAATACGAGATACTTCATAAGCTTTTCAGTTCCAAACCACATATATTGATAAATATTGTGGATGCATTAGAGAGTGGGAAACAGGAGGCTCCAAATACGTGAAACTGTACTACAGCTGAGTAATGTCAGCAAAATAGGATATAGCAACACACACAAATCCAGTGACTGTAAGGTGCAAAAGTGACTAAAAGGAAAAAAATTCCATCAAAATCTGTATGAGTAGAAGTTGTTCAAACTCATCTTTATATGATTCTTGCATGCAGTCTCTTTGCCTAAATATAATTTTCTCACTTAAATCCTTTTCAATATAGAGAAAATTTCCTAAATTCCATTTTTTAACCTACAAGTTCTTCAAATGCTTCTTAAAACTTGCTTCTCAAAAAAATCCTTCTTTAATTACAATATATAAACTCTATCTCAATAGATTGAAATTACTGCAACCACAACAAGATTTTGAACAAAAAAACCCCAACACCTTATATGACAGTATTAGCAAATTAAACAACCTGTGCTAATTGATGACCTTGTCACTCCTTGCCAATTACACCAAAAGTATTATAAATATGTCAAACTTGCATTTAATTACTATATAAATACACAAGCAGGTGTTCACTGCTTTCAAAAGCAAGCTAATTTTGAACACATCTTTAGACATTTTGGACCAATTTTCAGAAGCAGTAAGAACCTACAAATCTTTCTCATTTCAGTCATTGGTAGCTATGGGCTGCTCAGTTATCTGAAAATTATCTGCAATCAGCTTAAAGAGGCAGACTAGATTACAAAAGTTAATAGGGGAAAATATCTTCTAATCCTAGACTTCTAAAGCAGCATTATTGGCCGTCGTACCATTCTAATTACACACTCTGTGCCACATGGAACAGATTTAGTTGCTGACTAAATTCACAACAACTGCAGACCACCAATAATCAAAAAACCTGACAGATGGAACAGGTATGTTTGGATATCTGGATAGGAGAACGTAAGTACTGCTCCAAGTCTGATTCACATCAGTATTTTATTTAACTTCACAAACGGGGAAGTCTGTATTAATAATCTAAACCTTTCCATAGCATTTTCAGTAGAAAATACTAAGATAAGCCAAGCTACTTTTTCTCTGCGAAAGGATGCTCCTTTGTGCAAGTAAAACTGCAGTATTATTATCTAATTAGCTAGCAAAATGTAATTCAAAACAATATGCTAAATTCAACTGTAGGATAACCATACTGATTTAATAAAATTACTTCAGAAATGAATGTTGTCACATATATATACATGCATAGACACACTAAATATACAAATACATATATGTGTATATATACACACACATGTGCATACACTGAGACAAAGGCTAAAAAAATCCATCTTTTCCTAGTACACCAGGTCACAGAAGACATATCTATTCAGGTATATATGGCATGGACCATACGCTATAATTCTAGAAGGCCAACATTTGAATTTTACTTTTTATGTATAAATGTATGTATATGTGTAAATATACACACACACAGAAAGTCTTGGCCTTCCAGGAAATATAAATGCTGATAGATAGACAGACAGATATAGAACTATATACACTTTGAGTGAACTACTTTGCTAGCGAAGTTAAAACCACCAGTTAAAAATGCAACATGAATAAAAAGCTTTGAAAGCTCACTTATGGCAAAATTTACTTCCCAGAGAAATCAAGAAAAGAGGTGCCCAAAGAGTCAGACAAAAAATTCCTGAATAGGATTCCACAGCTAATAACAAAAAGTGCCAACTAGTAATTTAAATGATTTTACGTTATACTTTCTGCTGCACTAAACAAAAACTCCTAGCCAATTTCAGTACAAAAGCTAAAAAAATGGGATCAGAAGCAGAGCCACCACTACTCCAAGAACTAGAGGAGCTTTTGATTTTCCATTACATTTACATTATACACTTCAAAACTGCAGTGAACCAAACTCTGCCTTTTTAGTTTCTCTCCAAGATCTAGGGGCACAATTCTCTCATGCTGTCTGCAAAGTAAAGTATGCCTATGCTGGAGATTCAGGATTTTCCAGACACTGGCAATTATGGTACCAGTGACTTTTCAAAAGCTAAACAAATTTGGAGTCTCTCTCATCTTGGTGTCCCAACATACCCTACAAAGACTCCATGAAAATACCAGAAATTGGTACCTTCTGGAAGAGATGTGTGAAAACATCACTGTGAGTAACTTGGATGGTCAAGCAGATGTGAACAGCAGACTGAACATAGGTGGAGGGCATGTCAGGAAGCAAAAGCAAAATGGCAGCAGAGATGGCTGTAATTAAAAAGTGTTCTAAGGAGTGACCTGGTCAGCTTGAGGTTTTAGGAAACCAAACAGAAGCAAAAAATATTAACCATTTTAGAGCAGAGGAAACCCAACACACTCATATAGCTCCTCGAACAAAAAAGCAACAAAAAACCCCAACATAAAACCCAAGAACACATACCAACAGTTGCAAGCGTCTTTTAATGTCATAAATAGTTCAAATCTGGCAGTGCAGACAATGCAGAAGCTGTGACTGCCACGAAACTGAGGTTTTTCTAAGAGGAAATTGTGATTGTAGGCATCCACTATGCACAGTCATAACTTCATTAGTCCATGTATGTATGCATGAGATCACTGGATTTTCTTCAATGCTGTTTAGTCAAAATCCCATTTGGGGGAAGGGCATGGGGGAAAGGTTTAAAAAAAAAAAAAAAAAAAGATAAAAGAAAAAAAGAGACAAACCTCTTGGCAGCAGACAATAATTGTCAACTTAAAACCAGTACCAAGCAATATCTACCACAAAGCTGCAATAATTTGAACAACCCAAGCAGCAGCTGATAAAACAAGGCAGCAGCAGATGGGCATACACAATGTACAGGAGACACAGCATACAAGTGTAACTCTGTTCCAGAATCCAAAGTATTACCAGAAAGCTTATCAGGACTCAAAAGCATTACAAATTACCACAGACTAAAAAGAATACCTTTACCCCATCTCACATGGATTGGGAAGACAAACCTTCAGAAACAAGACATGAATGAATTAAAATGCAAAATTATTTGTTAATAAAGTAAAACCATTAAAATGTTTAGACTATACGAATATTGCTTATCATTAGTTTCAAAGGATAAGGCAATATCCTCAAAAGGCTAAAACCACACACACAGTAGGTCACTCTGTCAATATAAAGATTTAACACCAACAAGCCCATAATTAAGTGTATTAACAACCAGATGCAGTTAATAAGTGAAGCACTGCTGCTCTCACATCACTCAAGAAAATGCAGCATCATGCAAATCTCTTCTAACCCACATTCTCTGGCACTAAACAGGAGCTGAAACTAAACCCAGGTGAAACCTATGAGACAGAGTATGATGTGGAACATTATGTCTGCCTCCTAGAATTCCTGTTTTGCAGCAAACCTAACCCTACTCCAATACACTTCCCCTGACAGACCAAACTGGTACACACAGCAGGTGAGATGGCACATGCAAGATTATTTTTTCAGGGGTTATTATAAAATTTGAGGAAGCAAGATTATTTCAATTATTGGCTTAATTAAGTCATTACAGTTAATTGAATCACCAGCAGAAATAAACTTTAGTATAATTGACACTTCAAGTTTAGAAATCAGCTTCTATTTTTGTTTCCTCCTTATTTTTTTCCTTCTTCTCATCCTAGAACCTAAGTTAACCTCTACTTCTCATAATACAGAGCTGAAAGATGTTCAGTCTCTCTTCACATTGCCAATCACAGATGTATTAAGGCGACCTCAAGTTTTAAGGTAGAGAGGTCATTAAGACCTTTACTCATACCAGGACAATGGAATCTCATCTTTAATTACACAAAATAACATCTCCCCAAAAATCACCAGTATTTGTCTTCCCTCTTGTTCTGGTTTTGGCTGGGATGGAGATTATTTCTCCTTGGTAGCACAGTGCTCTGTTTTGGATGCACCAGGGTGGGAGGAAAGCGAGCCAGTGGTTGCATGGTACACGACTGCCAGCTGGGTTAAACCACTGCACTTCCGAAGCTACAAAGAAAATCTAAAAATAAAAGCCCAAGGGACTTCTGTCTGCACACAGAAAGTTGGAATAAATGCAGTTGGGGTCCTTTGTCCCAAGGAAAAGGGAAGGCACTACCTTGATCTGAGTCACAGCTGAGTGTAGTACAGTACACTTCAATCATACAAGCACATTGGCTGTGATGAGTGTGCTCCTCTGCCACAGATGGGTGAGAGGACCTCATGTTATCGCTCCTCATCATTCAGCCACATGTGTTGAAACATTCCTCAAAAGGATAAAGGGTGGTTCCAAAGTCTGACTGAAGAGTACAGCCCTTCCTGTTTTTACAGCACTGGTTCACATTCACCTTGGAAGCATCCAGTATCTGATGAGTGTTTAAAGACTCTCCCACACATCACATACACCTCAATGACAGCCACCGTGGTTAATAACTTGCACAGTGACCATTTCCTATGTAAAATATGATGGCAGAACCATTTTTCCCAAATCAGATGTCTCCCTTCCATTCAATACAAAGAGCCAGTATGTCTACACCACCCTCTACACTTCATTTGCAGCTAATTGCTGTATCAAAAGCAATCACTACATGTATGCATGTATCAGTCTGTATTCTATATTAAGAAAAAACAATCAATTAGACTGTTTCTGAAAACATGACTATGCAATGAACTCCTTTCATCATACAAAGACAGCTGAAATACATAAATAGAATACACATCACAAATAAGAGCACTGAAATATATTCCTATAAATAAAACTACTAAGTATGGTTCTTATAAGCATTTTTCTTTTGCACACACACCAACAATCTACGCTTCTGAGCATAGATTTACACTATCCAAGCACTGAAAATGACACATTTTCCCAAGCAAATAATCAATTCCACATAAACTTGAATCAAACTGGAAAAAGCTATCTCAATACATAGTTCTCAACTCTTCAGAAGCGTAGAGAGATGCCTTTAATATCAAATATTCTACACTCCAAAAGATTCTAACCTTCTTGCTACCATTTCAGATCCACCACCACAATGATGCGTCATTTCAAGAGATAAGGAACTGAAGAAAATATTGCCTCTTACAATGTCTTTCTCTTGTATGTGAAATGGAGCTTCTGACTATTACATAAGCCCACTGTAAACTGCTTTCAGAAAATACCTAACAGGTGTTATCAGAAAATTTAACTCTTGTACAAAAAGCTTCAGCAGCAGCACAGGCACAGCAGGTAGTCTCTTACCCCACAGGAGCAATACCCCTTAGTGAAACCCTTCACATGAAACAATGCCCATCTTTACTCAGTTTTCAATTGCTGCTTTTATTATTTCTAGTTCCCTCCTACTGCTTACAGGAGGGGAAATGTTACTACTGCATGAAAGATGCATGTAACAGCTTTAAGATTAAGATTTTTCTCTTGCAAGTGAATGAATGGCTGATAGTCTTGGACAGAACTAAACCAAAGACTAAATGTTTAGCAATTTCACCTTGTGATATTGTCAAAATATGACAGTACCAGCTACCAGAGAACCATACCATAAAGACCTAAACGATCAGTATCAGATAACTAGAAGTGTTTAGGTTTCTAAAGCATTCCTTAAGGACATTTGTTCATGCATTCCTTGAAGAAAATAAAAAAATTAGACCATTTTCAAGAACAAGAAACAAATAAATTCAAGAGGTTTCCTAAGGCCAAAGAAGGACTTGTGAAAATGACAGTCTGATGAGCAAGAGCAAGGTAAGATCAAGACTTGGCAGCCCTTCCTGGTGCTCAGGCAGTACCTCAGCCACAAGAAAGAAAATACAAGAACAAAACCTCTCGCAATGTCTATGCACTGGAACTGGTATTCTTAAAAGAATTTTTCCTGGGCACCTCAAAAACACAAATACTACCCATATATAAGTGTGCTGCCAATTTTTGTTGAGCAGCAAAAATTACCCAGATTCTCAGCATTTAAACTTTCATTTCAATATGAAGTTCTTGATAGTGGTCTGTTCCAGGTGTCTTAGAGCAAAGTGTTAAAACCAAAATAAAACAGAAAACAAAAAACGAAAAAAAAAAACCCAACCAACCAAACAAAAAAAATTCTCAATAAAAACTCCAAAACCAACACAGAAAGTTGGAGTTGAATTAACTATCTGGGGGGGAAAAACAAATCTTACTAATATTGGTTATATAGCAATTAACCTACACTTCAGTTTCTAAACTGCACCTACTATGAAATTTTTAAACATTTACATTTCATTTTATCAGCCTGTACTAAAAAACCCACACCTTCTAAAAACTCCACTAGGCTCTCGGCCTCAATCTCATTGGAACATATTCAATTGTCTACACAGTTCATTATGTAGAAAAACACCTCCATTCCCAATTTGTTGACTTTGACTCAAGTGTTTAACAAGTTAAAACAGATGCTACACAGGAAACAGCACACCCCCTATGCAATGCTACATTTGAAGATCATGACTTCCACAACATCAAGTTTGTAGAAACTTCAGAAGAAGGGTTTTGAACTTTCTTGTTTATTCATTGGCCAAGTATAACTACGTTTTTTTGATGTTATGGAAAAGGATGATTTACGAAGTCAGCTTTGTTAAGAACCCTCTGAGACAGACACATTCCTGGCTTTTTTAAAAACTTGTTTTAATGACCACAAATTGTACAACCTGTATCTAACACAGGTATCTTCCATTAGCCACAGGAAAAAAAAAGAAAAAAGGGAACAACAAAAGCATGTACGGAATAAAGGGCAAGGTGCCCTTTGAATCTCTACTCTCAGGGTTCACAGATACACAAGCAGGCAAGAAACTGGCACTCTGGGGAAGAAAGTAAGAGAAAGTTGAGCCTTTCTTCCTCTTCATCATATTGTTAAAGTCTGTGTAGATGGAACCATACAATTCAAGTGGCAGCAATCTCAAAAGTTTGAGAACCGTGGGACTGCACAAAGAAACAAAACCCGTAGAAAAGAAACAACTCTGGCTTCCAGCAGTATTTCCTGAGATTTGGCAGTTGGGAGTTACATCCAATCCCCCCATAAGAAAGTCAGCAAGAAGAAACCCTGAAGTTTTTTCTATCCTCATAGTTCCTTGTGTCTATAGACAAATAAGCTACATGAAGATGTCCAAAGTCCCACAGATATAAATGCAAATAGAAAACTCTACAAGTTTGCTAATATAGCATTAGATTTAATTTGTTCAGCTATTTTGTTAGGACTGTGAAGGACAAAAGGTCCATAACTTTAAAAAAGTTCTAGGAAGACATTTTAAATACACCAAATAACAAAAGTTCAGTCTGAATTTCACACTGATTTATTTTGATTACATTTCAGGTATTGGTGTGTGTGATTAGTTTGCTACCTAAAACATGCCTATATTCATTTTGCATTTCAGTTCAACAAAGAACTCCAACCACAGCATTTCCATCTTTGTTTATAAGTTCTGCCACTTCTAATCCATTAAGTTTGGTATAGGGAAGTACAACATCTAATACAATGCCCCATAAATTTCCTTTAAGCCTTTATGGCATAAATGCTAAAAACACTGTTTAGCATTGAGGATGACAGTGACATTTTTAAAAGCTCGTTAAAGCTGATACAAGTGCATTTTGTACTCCCTATCAATCTGAGAGGGAAGTAGGGAAAAGTAACCATGCTAAGAGTGCTACTACAGTAACACTGCTTATAAATACTTACAATTAACTGCTGTAAGTCTTCAATTTTTGTAATTTAAATTATCCCTTCAAACACAGCATGCGAAAGTATAAGGAGGTGTCATTGTCTGCTTTCCCTGTTGTAATAGCTTCTCCCTTAAGCAACTGTTATTGGGTTTTCTTGAAGAATACTGTATTAAAAGAGATCTATCTGACCTCCAAGAGGAATTTTTGTTTTCTTAACACTAGAAATCATACTGTGTGAGAGTTTTAATTGTAAGAATACAAATTGTTAACACATGGGATTAATGAGGACTGTATTCCGGTCGTACTTTTTTTGTGTGGCTGCTGAAAAACACTTGTGAGATTTTCCCGCACTGAAGCAGGAAAACCTGCCTCTTTCATGAACCAAATGATTCACACACACTCATTGATTAGATGGTCCTGAGCACCCCTATTATTTCCATCTCCTACTTTAAAAACACCTGTCTGAAGATGGGCACAGGAGACACCTGCCAGCCCCAGGCCTATTCAACAGAAAGGCTGTTAACTGAGCAAGGCAAGGTACTTCCATCTTTTTCCATGTTACACACCCCAGTCCAAAAGCAAAAGCTGGAAACCACAAGTTTCCACAATATACTTCTACCAAAGTCAAGTATAAAAATACTCCTGGCAATGATTGAGATATTTTTGTGTTAAATCAAATAGTGACTTATGCTTTGTATATTCTGCTCTCACTCAGCATACACTTAAGACTGGAACCTAAAACTTTAAGTAAAACTTAAGGTGCCTTTTCCTTTAAAAATAGACTGATGAACTTCAATGGCCTAACCACAACAAGTTATGAACACATCAGTCTCTGGAAGATACGAGTCTTATTAACAACGGCATGTCTGATTTGAAGTTCAAATAGCAAGAGTAAAATTTAAAAAACACCTATGTCTCATCTGATTAGAAACAGCATAACTTACCCTAATTTTTCTTTTTCTTCAGCATCTGCATTTACTGTAGGATTTTCCATTTCTTTGATCTTCTCCTCCTCTTTATCTTCCAATTTGGTTTCGTCTTCAGTTTTGATTACATTTAAGTCCTTTTCTTGATCAGGCTGAGTAAACACAGAATCTGGCAAGTTTTTTTTGTTTCCCTATGATAACAAAACCTTTAGTTAACTCACAAGGTGAAAACAAAGGATTTAAGAAAAGGCAGACAAAACACACTTAAGTTATAAGAGCAAAACAATGCTACAGTGTGGAGCTTGTCCTAAAATTACAGCACCTCTGCTGCTTTTCCTTTTGAAAGTCTTAAGCTAAACCTAACAGTTTGAAGGTGCAGACAGTGTCCTAGCTTGTTTTATCACAATGATATAGACATGCAGCTCTTAGGCCTGGACTGCAAAGCAATCCCCAAGACAAACACTTCACAAAGTATACTTCCACTTGGGATGCAGAAATACCAGTATTGGCCCATCTGGTCTTCCTCCCAGAGAATGCCTCCCTAGCAAAAAGACCAGGTCTGGCTGCCACTTATTACAGCTGTGTTGCACAGTGACTTGAGGAGCCACACTGCTTCCACAGTAAACTCCAAGGCCTGTACAGTGCAGCACGTCAGTTTATGGCCCTGAACTTTCTTTGCTAAAGCCATTGAGTCAACAGTGGATTTTTAAAAGCTATAAACATTTGTTTCTCTGGACCACTAAACTACATGAGAACATTTGTACATAATATGTCCCAGCTTCACTGGTTTCACTGGAACACACAAATAACAGCAGTATTTAGGAAGGCTTACAAGCATAGCTAAATGCATAATGAAAATATCAGCAATAGCATTAGTTGTTAGCATGCATTACCCAGATAAGGATAAAGTTGGACACTAATCAGTCTCCATTTCACCTGGAGACCCTCAAACAAGTGGAATGTTGGAGCTGTTTTCTAACAAGTCAGACATTTTGACACCATGACCCACTAAAACAGGCACCTAGGGTAAATACAGTTCAAATGTCCTGTTCTGAATTAGGTTCACAGTGAGTTTTTGTCTTATTTTAAATCCATCATAGAAATTTCAATCTTTATATTAATCATGGTTATTAAGACACCAACAGACTTTATAAGCAAGATATAAGATGAACTTTAAAATATATTACCAGAACAGAGGGCTTATCATTTTCTTTACTTTCATTATCATTCTCGGCTGACTTTTTTTCTTCTTGTACTACTGCTACTTCTTCCTGCTTGCGCTCGTCCTTGTCCACTTTTATTTCCTTTGCATCCGGCTCTGGTTCTTCACGCATTTTCAATTCTTTGTCTTTTTCACAGTCTTTACAAGGCTTGTTCGTCACTTTCTCTGGCAATGCCATTTGAAATTCAATGTTAGCTGATGTACAATACTCTTCAAAACCATAGAGATATCTAAAAGAAAAAATTGTTTGTGATAAGCAAGTTTGACTAAAGAAGGAAAATCCAACCTAGAGATGCTAAACATGGGCAGTAGGTTTAGAGCCTTAAAAATTGCATTATAACCAACGAGTTATGGATTTTATGTATATTACCCCTAGCATAGGATCACTTCAGTTCACTGTAACTTTAGCATAAACTTCATGGCTTCATTACTTACTTTCTATATGCACATTTAACATTATATCCTGCAGCTGAATTTAATACAGGGATTCCAAGATCTTGATAAACTTGCTTCCACACTGCTCCACTTTCAATCTGTTAAAGACAATAAAGTCATTGTTTTTGAATTAATTCACTCACAAAAAAACTAAATTGACAAAGTTTACTGCTTCAGAAAATAAATGTAAGTAATTTCCTCTGATCTATAAAACTGCTATTTATCACACGCACAGTATTTCACTGTAATGCAAACTGTAGTCTAATGTAATCACTTTAAGCAATTTAGCATTTCTGCAATGCAACAAGCCACAGCAGGCTTTCCTCTCCAGGTGGCAATAAAACAGAGGAAAGAAAATATAGCTATCAGAAAAATCAGTACATCATTTTTTCTTTTTATTTTATATTTAAAGTAATTCTTAACTATCAGAGCTAGAATTTTCATTAAATTGGAAAGAAAAAAGTAAGTCAAAGCATTAACATACTCAGCCCTGGTAGTACTGCACCAGACACAGTGCCTACCAGTCTTTCATTATGTCCTAAATGTGCCCTATGATGACAAATTCTGTGATGTGCCCATTTCTAACCATCTGTGAAGGTAAAGCAGATGTACTGCAATACCCACATACCACATCCTGTCCTGTCTGTCAGAAAGGCATCACTGCACACACAGACCTCCTCAGCTGTCAGGCTACATTCATTGGAAGTTCATGCACAAACAGAATCTGCTTGGCCATGAATTCTATGTATTTCAATTACTCCTCCCAAGACCAGCTTCACTAACCCCATCAGCAAATTCTTCTTTACACTGCCCAGAATAAATAGAAATTAAGGGCCTCACATCAAGCCACTAAACTGGTCGCCTTTGAGATTTTACTGAGCAGTGACTCCTTTCACGCGAAGGTAACAGCTTTATCAGACAAACATTTCCTAAAGTATTACAAACACACACATGCTGGCTGATTTTATGCAGTAATAATTAAACAGGCTGAATAGATGTGTAATTTGTTTAGCTTTTAACTAGTTCTGGTTGATGTTAAAGCATGGTTTTTAGAGCAACAAGGAGTCTTATGCAGCCATAATAGAAAAACTGCAATACATCCAATGGTCCTGTGTTATTTATCAGTACTTCACAGAGAAACAAATTATTTAACAATAATAAACAGCATCCTCAGGTTTTATGGTTCTGGAGTACTCATCATACTAATACTCACGTTATCAAATCCTCCAAGCTTGTGTACAAGTCTGAATAATTTGAAGAGATTCAAATTTCTATATCCTAAGACAGGTCGTTTGTTAATAGGAGTCCCTGGGTAACAAAGACAGCTGTTAGGGTGTTTTGAAGTTTTTTTTTTTTTCAGAATAACATGAAATTCGTGCCATATGCACTATTATTAAATACAGTATTTTAAACCCCACCTCCTGCATACTTTCTTTTCACGGAACTAAAACTCTAGAGTCTTACTGAACTAGGGAGAAAATAGGTCATGTTATTTAATGCATATATATACATTCTCCCATACATTACTGAACATGCAGAAATGATGCAAATTTTCTTCTTAGCTCTATTGTACATACTTTTATTTCACCCACTGAAATAATAACATCTAAAAATACAATAGTCATTTTACTGACATAAAAAAACCCAAACCAACCTTCACCAGGAGCAATCCCACAATGCTTCAAGAGCGGAAACTTCCTATGCTATTGTACTAGCAGTAGCTCTCACATTGTCATCTCTTGTTGAGTTGAACTCATTTCATATGGCATTAAAGAAGATACTAATTTAACCAGTTATAATAGTAATTTAAATACAGATACCCTCACTCCTGCCTTTTTTTGCAATATATAAAAACCTGGTAAAGATTTAACATAATGAATGGTTATGGCTTTCAAGAACATCTCAATCTACGGATAGTGTTCATGCACTTAAGCTACCAGGATTCACAAAAGAAAAAATTAGCACAAAGTAAGTGCATTTTCCCATGACCTAAAAGGTGTGTGTGTCAGTATTTTAAAGTTATTAAGCTGAGAATATAAATTAATATGACTGAGAGTATTAAATGTTTGTTTATACACACTATAGCAAACATAGTACAACATATGCAAAACATAATAGAACAGATATTTATATACATCCACTTATTTCTGAAAGCAGAAATATGGGACTGCATTTTAGGAGATGAGTCAAGTGACAGACTCATATTCCAAACAGTAGGGAAGGCAGAAACTGAGTACAGTTTCCTTGTTTCCAAAATCGTATTGCAAAGCACTACTAGTTTACAGGCTCAGTTTTTCAAATTACTGCTAACTAAAATGCTTACCTCTGTCTTCCATGAACTTGTACAACTGCTGAAGAAAGTTCTCTCGTTCTTCAGGAAACGGCTCTATTTCCTCCTGTTTAAAGCAACGCACGCAAGAAAACTATCACCATTTGGAGTTACAGTCCTTTGTTAAGAAACATAAGGCAGTGATAATTTAGGTTTAAATGTTTAAGTTTGTTTTACTCTAGTCAGCAACAGGATATGGCACAAAGAGATACATGCTCTCCGTGCTATGTCACATGAAACCAAGTTTTATAAACTACAGTGTTTCAAGATATATAAAACATTGACTGTAAACATACATCAAAATTGGATTTTTGACTGATCACTGAAGTATCATAAGTGATACCATAGATCAAGATGTGTTCTCAATTTCATCCATCTATGCAGAAAATCTGGGAGACAGTCCTATTAAGATCAAGGGTTTATATCAGAAATTTCAGCTCTATTTCTATTGCAGTTAAGTGACTCCTTGGTTCCTGGACAGACTACGTCACTTTCAGAGATGAAGTCAAAGAGCAAATGGTGCTTTCACTTTCTTAGGAGTTCTAATCCACTGCACTGGCAAACCGCGGCCAATGGCACTGCATGCGAACTGCCATGGGGCACCAGCTGAGCACGTGCTGAGCAGGATCAATCCCAGAACTGAAATAACAATGGATATTTGGGGAATTCAGTTCATTGCACTAATAAACCTTTGTATTAGATTTACTTAGATTAATAAACAGTGGAGTTTCATAACAAAGCACTACGGCTTACTTTCTAACACCTCATAATTTCTTCTGGAATGGGTCTTGCAAAAACTAGTAGCAATAAGATATTAATAGATCAAATTCTGAAGAAATTCTGATGACTGAGATACTGCAAAACAATACACCAAACATGTGTTGATTAATTTTTAATACTATCCATAGAGTTTCCAAAAATAATTAGTTATTCAATAATCTAAACTAAATTATTTTTCTTTGGTGTATTTGCATTCCATGTTTATAATTTCCATTCTTCAACAGTCTCCTTGTACTAAATATTAAAGTTTCACCTACCCTGAAACAAGGGGAAAATGCATACAGTCTTTAAAGTCATACTAAGACAGTTGAGAAAACAACAGAAACAGAGTATCATTACTAAACAGAACTGGGGAAAAAAAACATACACAAACAAACCCCAAACACTCCAACACCTACTGAATTTATTTCATACAGAGATGTGCAGCTGAAAACAAGGTCAGGAAAGGTTGTAACTATTATCAAAGAGTAGGGTTTTTTCTTATTCTGTACTTCTTCTTACCCATTAAATGCTCTTGGATAACCAGAGCAAACAGGCAAAAAAATTAAAAACCAGTATTCACAATATGCTGAAACAGTTGCTCTTCAGGTATCATTTCAGCAGAAAGGCAATGAAAATACTCCAATCTTGCAAAGGCAATGCAAGAGGAAAGTCTCTGTGAGGGGCATTACATGATGAGCATTTGACACCTAGTGTTAGCAGCAGAGCTCAGAGCAGCAGCTTTGATGGGCAAGGACAGGCTGGGTAGAGAACTGCAATATCCTAGAGATCCTTTTCACAGGGCAAGGCACTACAAATTGGCACATCTAGCCCAATTCTTCTCTAACAAGTACAAGGTGGTGCTGCAGCTCTGCATGCAGTACAGATTAGAGCCTTGTTAAGAACATTCATATTCCACAGGCCATGGAGAACAAATTACTTGGGTGGAATAAAACTCCAAAACTGCATATTCTTTTTTTATTTCCATCTCTCACAGCAGGTACTTGGAAAGGACTTCTACCAGCATCTGCTGGATCATGGAAAACAGATTATGAGCAGCTACCTGGGTTTCTCATATTCCTCACCAACAAGAAAAAATTTGCCATAAGACATTAGTCTCACAGAACATTTAGGGGAGGGGTGACAGATGTCACTGAACAAAACCCTCAGGAAACCCTACACTGTTCTGAGGAAGGAATGTATTGTTTTTAAATACAGGGGGAAATAAGGTAAAGGTGATGAAGAGGCTGAATAAAATACTCCTTTCCTGCTATAGAGTCCAATGCCTGAAGGGTGCTCCTATATCTCTAATGTGATAAATCACAGAGGTGCCAGAAGGGCAAGTGAATGAATATTCCTTATTAATTTTTCCAGTAGAGAACAAACTAACTATCTAAGAAAGTGTGCTAACATGGAAAGCTTAGGACCCTGCACACCTCTGAAAAGCATTTGCACTTTCTATGAATCTCTATAGAATCAGTATGTATTATACTGTACTAACAGTATCCATTAATATTCTCTGAATCCAGTCAGACAACAAGGTTTCCTAGATAATGCTTTGAAGCAGGCATGTCACACTGACATTTGCTTATTTTCAAGTTACACAAACAGAGTGCTAGCTGGTCATTCTGCAGTCCCTAATGTATCTGTCTATGCTACAAGTTAAAATAAAGTGGCTTCTACATAGGATAATAAAATCCAGGAAAACAACATGTTTTTTGCAATACAAATTCACACAGTACTATAGCACAGCACTGGAAGAGAGGGTCTTTGATAGTCTTTTTACCTAGTGTCAGATTTTCAAAAACTAAAGGAATGCCATTTTCCAGTCTCTTCCATTAAGGGAAAAAAAAACCATAAAACAAGGCAACTACTCTTCTCAGAAAATAAGTACAGCGGCTTTGCATGTCAACTCCTATCTACACAGGATGGAAGGATGTCTATAGATATGAAATATAGAAGAGCATCTATGTATATATCTACAGAATGGGGTGTACATATATGTAGGATAGACATACATATTTCTGAAGCCCGTGGTGACATCTTTAAGAGCTTGGGTTTTCTGTTTGCTTTGTTCTGGTTTACAGGTAGTAGGACTGCATGGATGGCCTGAGGGAGGCAATCATGTCCTGGGAAGCAGTAAAACAACCTGCAGGTGGATAAAGTCCCAGGAGCAAGCCCACAGGTCCTATTTGGGAAGAGATGCTGCTTGATAACCAGGAGGTTATAGACACAAAATAACAAGAGAAGAAGCTGGAGAAACTGCTCAAATATGGGTGGAGAGAAGACACACATGCCACTGACCACCAAGGAGAGTGAAGAAGAAAAAAGAAGAGGAAAAAAAAAAATTGCTTCTGTTTTAGAAACTTCCTAGTTCAACAAATGGTTGAAATTACTGTTTATGGGAAAAGATATTATCACAAGAGGTGATACAGTAAATTCCAAAATATTTGTCCAAGATGAAATCTTTATGTCCAGCACATGGAAAGATTAGCTCAAACAATGTCACATACAACTAAGAGGAGCTCAGAAGAAGGTGTTGAAGGAGTACAAGGTAAAATATTTACAAATGCTGTAGCTAAAAACTCTGTATTTTTCACCTAAAAGTAGTGCAGGAATGATCACTATATAAAGAGGATGTGTCATTCAGCATACACACAAACTTATCTGCATGCATTATGTTATGGCTGGACATGAACCTGCTGACAAAGTCCAGAAATTGTACTGAGCCCAAGGAACTATTCCTTGCTTCTCAAAATACTAAGCAGAGCACTTCCTGCCCCTTGCAAACTTTTGATCAGAGCTGGATAATCTTCTGAGAGGTTAAACAGGAGGCAGAAAGAAATTACCAGCATGGAGAGGTGGCAAAGTCATAACTTCACACTTTTGCAGTCTCCCAATTAGTTTCAAAGAAATGAATGACTGAAAAATGAAATACTATCTTCTGGTATGCCAGAGCCACAATATCCAAAGAGGATGGACTGAAAGAAGGATTCTAACAACCATTTAAGACCCAAACCAGTTCAGTTTCTTCTTCACAATTCCCCTACTAATAGGAAATGAAGTCTGCTGCACTACTGGTACTTGCTTGAAAACCAAGAGAACAGCTCTCAAACCCTAGTGAGAGAAAAGAGTGATTATGGCAGATACAGATTTAGAGTACCACAGGAAGGTACAGAGAAGTAAAAGGCTCAAAAGCCTCTCAGCCAGTTGTGAAATGTTGTTCTTTCCACTAATACTCTTCTTTTCTTGTCTTAATTTTTTTTCTGGGAGACTAAAAAACAGATGATTAGAAAATCGAGCATGAGGTGGGGACTGCATACTTGCAGAACAAAAAAGAGAAGAAAGGAGGAAGTGGAGTGCATGGGGGTGTAACATCTTGATTGAAAGTTCTGCTTCATTACACAGGTTAGCCAGAGAGATAGCTTCAAGTGGAGCAGTCTCTCAGGAGCCCAGGAAAAGAGCAAGTAATTCAATAATGCCTATGTTAACAGTGTTGCCTATGTTAACATGTTACATGTTATCTAATGTTAAAAAGGCCTACTTAAATATGTATGTCCCTGCTAATTTTTATCAGCTGTGTATCTATGCCCTTTACTAACTTCACTTGCCTCTTCCTCACTGCTGTTATCCTCTTTTTCTTTTTCATCCTCTTCTTCTTCTTCAGCTTCGCTGCTGGAGCTGTCTTCTTTCAATTCTGTTTTCCAGTTACTAGGAACAGTTCTGTTTTTACGGAATTCAAGTGCTTGGTCAAAAGCTGTAAAAGAACAGCCTTTGTTAGCACTCCAGGAAGTATCAGTTTGCACAAATACTTCAATTTAAAAAAACAGCAGTCAGGGGAAATGGGGAAGAGGAGAAGAAGCAAAGGCTGCTAAGTAACAATTCCTCTCCAAATTCAAAGATTCTCAACAACCACTCCATGTTGTCCATCCTTATTTGTCTTACCCAGTCAAACTGGCCTAGTGTTCTCTGCACATCAAGGCACTCAGAGATATTATTAGTATTTTTACCATGTTAGTGTCTACAGACACAAACAAGGATTTTCTGCATAGGGCATATATGAAAATTTAACTGAGGAAACCCCTATCCAACAGATTTACACTGCAGTTTATACATATCAAAAAAAGAGGAAGAAAAAATCACAAGCTAACTCTAAGAGTTTCATCACACAAGCTTAAACTTTCAAATGCACACACAATTCCAGATTTTCAAAGGTCATAAAGGCAACTTACAACTATTAGGGACACTACTGTGAGAATAACTCTAAAGTTCTAAAGCAAAAGGAAAAATATAATGTATAGAACCAATGTGTGCATGTTTGGTGTGTCTACACTTAATGCCAGTGCAGAGCAGGTGGGGTGTTGTTTTTGGGGCTTTTGTTTAGTTAGGTTTTATTTGTTTAAAAAAAAGTAGTTCTTCTAACTTTCCACAAGCATTCTCCTTCAATATATTATTCTCTAACAAAAGATCCTGTATTTTTGGATCTTTAAGACATTAATCAATCTGCCATAGATTTAGTGCAATTCATGTAACTAAGCAAATACATACAAGTGTTTCTCACAGAAAGTTATTTTTACCTTGTTTTAATAAAGCGTCAGGCTTTGGTGAAGTTTCAGTGATTTCCCGGACATCTTTTCTTGGCACAGAAACACTGGAGAATTTACAAAGTGTTACAAAAAAATAAAATTAAAGGTAAACTAACTATACAATACAAAGCTCCCATTAAGATTATAACACACTTACTAAACATACATAAGAAGCATACGAAGTATATCTTGACAATTCTACAGTGTTAATCTGGTACAGTATTAGTCAGTGGATTAAAACCAAAACTTTTACATTAAATTTACTAAACTATATGCATTCACTGCATAATAAAGCATGCTACTTCCACAAACAGGTAGTTTCTGGAATCTCCCATATATGTAATACTTTAAACCCTCATATTAATTTGACATTAATTTAGAACCTTACCTTGCTTAAGACATAAATGAATATTAGTGTAAATTGTCAATATGAAATTAAAAATTTTCAAATAGAAAGAACAAAGCATTTTCTGATTTCTACTTTGTCTACAACCAAGAAAGCAAATCTGAATTGCAGCTCTGGAGGATTGGGGGGTGGGTAAGTGCTTGCGTGCACACCTCTTATGTGTGTTCCTTGGGTGATGTGCACTGATGCTTTAAAACTATCAAATGGTAAAGCAATACCCTAGACTTAGTAAGTAATTAAACCACCACAAAACTGTTAAATATTTAAATATCCTTCTTGCAAAACATTGTGTTGAACTGAACCAAGCACAATAGATAGTTGCAACTTTTAAAATAAAAACTAAAATTAGAAAAAGAATTCTATTGTTGTTAGTTTAAGAACACAAAGTTCTTTATTTTGTTGCAAATACCAGACTGGTTTTCTATGTTTCTCTATCCTTTTTCCTACTTCAAGTAGCACTGCAGCTCTTTGCAAGGAACATGATCAGATGCAGTTGCAGTCTAGGCTGAGATAAACATATGCCTTACTACCTTCAAACAAGAAAGAGGATTTCTGTGTGTGCATGTGGTGTACGTGCAGGCATGCACATGTCCCCACCGACACTTCTGTAGCTGGATAAGCTTACAGCCACATCCCTGAAAAGCACTGCTCTTTTCCAACCACAGCAGGAAAGAGTTTCAGGCCATTCTTAAAGTCACGTAATCCTGCTGTGTTTGCCACAGTTTTAACAATGAAATTAAAACTAAGACAGATAGATTTATGCATCCTATTACTAATAATGACAAAGTTCAAGACTAATTTCATCACCATGTAGGCTGTTAACTGTTTTTTAAACATTATAAGAATCTTGGCAGGAACTTACTGAGCTTACAGATGTGATTAATACTTTACCCAACACATCTCATACTACATTTCACTAGAAGTATAAATTTTGTTCAATTATCAAACTCAACATTCTTACTCACAATTTGCCATCCTTGAATGAGCGAACAAGAATATTGTCTTTTTTCACTGCAATATCATCACTACAATCTGGACAAACCACCTGCAAAGATATTACAATCACAAAGTTTAGAGGGAAAAAGCTAAAACAAGAGGGTAATAGTAAATAGCAGTGCTCCTCTAAAAGCTTTTGTGCTCATTTCTTACTGGCAACCCTGAGATGAGAGCGAGATCCCCCAAACCACAGGAGAGATGACCTGAAATTACTGAATGCATGAGGTCATGCTCGTTCCTAGAGGGAAACCAATGGCTGCTGCCAGAAATACAAGAACAGCATTCTGACAAAATGACAATCAGTCATGCCTCTACAGCTTATTCTGCTCCTCATCCTAAAAGGACAGATATTCCACCAAGTGCTGCCACCTAACTTGGAGACTTCTGAAAACTTCTGGAAATGGCCAAGATGTGATCACACACAGTGTCAAAACCAAAAGCTAACAGGATTTGTGAAACACAATTTTATGAGGGAAGACTTACAAGTAATCTGCCTAGGAGAGAAGAGCACCTCAAGTATTATGATAGGTTCTTTAACTCAAGGGGCAGACTAATCAAGTCTAGCACTGAGACAACATATTATTTGTTGCAATTTTTAAAGCTATTTAAGTTTTGTTAAACTAGGATACAAGTCACTAATCAAAAATCATCAAGAATTTAAATTAAAGATATCTAAATAAATATTTATATATTGAATTGCCAGAGATACAAAACAGAAGAGCAACCCCTCTCCATCACTTATCTGATGTCTCACAATGTGCACAGTTCCCTGAAAGTTAGGAAAACCTCAAGGAGCAGCAAATGACTGTAGCCCTAAGTTAGCCTAGGCAAATACCTCTACTCTCTTATACCAACTTTTGTCTTTCAGTCCTAATTTTCCACAAAACACAAAGATACTAAGTTGCAAAAGTTGGGGTTTTTTCCCTCTCCTTACATAGGTCATTGCCTATGCAGCATTTTAGGAGCTAAAGTCCAAAGTTCCAAGTGATTTAGAAATAGACTTACATATCACAAAGCATAGGATAAATATGGTTCTCAAGACAAATAAAATTTAATAGACCAAGTTTCAAAATCCAATGCATTTAACAGTCTACAAAAAAGTTACTTTAGGAAACTACAACTTTCTAACAGGAATTACACCCAAGATACAGCTTGTAATGTCAGGGTAAAAATCAATTATTATCATCCTCTATTTTAAACAGACAAGTGCAAACTCCTAGCTCTGTAAAGATGAAGAAAGCTCTTCAGGCTTTAGCTACTGGTTTTCTAGAAGCATCAAGATCTTAGTAATCAGAAATTCATTCAGAGGCTGGAAAACAGCTTACCATAACCTCATCTAGTGCCTTTACATCAAGCTACATCACCACAATTTTGCCTGAACCAAGTTTTCTCAATTTTATTGCAAAACAAACTCCACTGGAATTATAGGAGGATGAAAGAGATGATCCTATGTAAACTCAATTTTCTGAAAATGCTACAGGCGGATTTCCTCACTGCACTTTTCAAAAGCCTTTAAGTACAAATAAAAACTAAGCAATGCTATAAGGCTTACTGAATCACACTCTTTGACATAAGGAGCAACTGTCAGACCCTTTTACGATTCTAGTTAGTCACTGTACCCTGCCCTTGCCCAAAGAACTAAAAAAAATAATGAACAAACAAAAACCCCACTAACCCAGACATGTATACAGGAACAAAACAATGCATTCAATCACTGAGACCTCAGAGTAATTTTTTACCAAATTTAGAATTCTACAGTTCTACATTTGTAAGTGATAATCTATTTGGTTATAGGCGTGATCTCTGAAGTACCTGGTTTCCACTACTAATTTTAATTGTTATTTGCTTTAAAGGTTTAGATTAATCCCTGAACTTGTTTTCACATCATAAACTTGCACAATGTCCTCTGTGCTTATACACAAAGTATCTGTACGTAATACCATTAATAAGAAATAATGCTGAGATGCACATTCTTACGCATATTAAATCTGAATTTTCATTACATTATTCATGAAATTACCATAATACAAAGTTAATGCAAAATTTATCAGTAATAAGATAAGATTACTTTGTTGATACAGTAGAGGTAACCTGCTTACAAGGTAAAAAAATCAAGAGGCAAGCCAAGCCAAACCAAAAAAGGCACCCATTTGAAGTATAAATTTATCCTTTGGCACAGCTTTTCTGGTTAAATGCAGTATGATGTTTGTTTGTAGAGCTATAAACCTGATTACTAAAGCAAGAGTTAATCTAGGATAAGCTATTTCAGAGTTAACAAGCTTCACACTCAAACTTTATCCCCCTACTGCTTTTCATTTGTTGCAGGAAGCTTTCAATGAATAAGAAGCTATTCCAATCTTCAAAACAAAGCCAAGGAAATAATTGTGTATCTTTAGTATATCTTTGGAGCAGAAGCAAAAGTTTAGCTCCTCTTTAGAGTCTGAAACACGGCTGTCCTGAGCAGCACTTCACGACTCACAAGCAAGCCCAACCCCTCCCAGAGAGCACACCATGGAAACTGGCAGCTGTCATGGGCATGACGAGAACGGCAAACCCAGCAGTCTGACAAACTGCTCAAGCCAGTTTCACTGACCGCTTCTCTGAGTGAATTGTGAGGCAGGTAATACTGCATCCTTTTGATGACAGCTTTCAGCAAAGAAACATCTCGATTTTTCTTGTTTACCACTGAAAACATCTCTTAAAGCTATCTGCTGTAAACATGGGATCTCTTGCTGTACATTCTGCCCTCTCCCTTGTAAAAAAGACTTCAGTGACTCTTTCTCTTCCACAAACTTCCCCAAAAGAATTCCTACTGGAAAGCTGCTGGACTGCATTACAAGACACAGCAGGTGACAAGCAAAAAGCTGCAATTGAGAGCTATTGCACATGCTAAGAGGAGTTAAATGTTACTGTATGGCATAGTTTCAAAACCAGAGCACAAGTCTCCCTGAAATTAGATAAACATGTTAAGCTTTCATTGCCAGGGAGAAATTAAACAAATATTAAATATAAAATTAATCAAATATTAAAAATAAAATAAAAATAAAAAAGCATGGTACTAGAAGGTACCACATATAGAAATATATTAATTTCCAAATATATCAATCTGCATGCAATCACTAGACTAGCTGTGATATGTTTTTAGAAGTTGATTTTTTAAGAAATGTCTTTAAGCCAAAATAAAGTAAGAGGAAAAAATACTGGTATCAAAAGACTACAGTGTAATTTTAAAGTAAATTTATTGTCAATTTTCCACTACCTACTATAGTGACCAAGAAAAAAAACCATTTTATTTTATTATCAATGTGTTTATATTGGATGTTGAAAAACCATGCCTATATAATCACTAAACTTCCCCTCGCTTTGTACTTTATATTTCCTTCCTTGATAAAACACAGTAATTTGGAAAATTGATATACAACAGTCTAGGAAAAAAGTCCTGAAATTCTAGTCCAATAGTGAACTCTGAAGACACTGCCGAGCTGGAATTAGGTCAACAAGCTTTGGCTGTTTGGAAAAACTAAGGCCAGGTTAGAAATCCCTTTTTTTTAAACATATCTAGATATATTTCCTTAGACTGTTATTGTACAGTCCAATTTGAAAAAATACATTCTAAAATTTGAACAAAAAAATAGCAAAATGAAAAAATCCCACACCTCTCTCAGTGCCTAGAAAACAATAAAAGCTGTACAAAATTACAATAAAGACGAAAGTCTTACCAAGGCTGGAAACCACAGAGCTTTCTTTTTATCCACACTGAAGCAGTCCACACACACAACTTTTCCTAGCAATTCATCACTTTGTTTCCTATCATCTTCATCTTCATCGCTGGAAGAGGATGAAGATTCTTCTTCAGGACTAAACAACAGAAAGAGACTTAAAACTCAACTATTCAAAACTTGCTTATTGCAATTACAGGAGATCCAAAGCAAATTATCCAAGAGACATAAATAACAGTGACTTGAATTGTCTGTTAGGTGTTTTGGCATAAAAATTAATAAAGTATTTATAATTATATTATAGTAACAATTCAAACATTACAAACTCAGAAATGCACATATACTGCTAATACATGTAAAACCCAAACAAAACACAACCATGCACCCACAGGGAGGAAGAGAAATGCATTGTCAGGGTATTCAAAGTGAAACCATTCTGCCCTACATAAACACTGCTGAAAAATACTGTTGCAGTTGTAGTTTTGGACCACTGTTAAGCTAAACTGTTTTGGTTTTCCCTCTTAATCTCTCTATGCTTTACTTTAACAACCACACAGATTGGGAAGCCATTTTGAGAGAGGACATATTAAGAAGAAGCATCAGATACAAAGATGAACAGCAAAGAGGAAGTCTGTTTATCCTTAAACAATTCTTTAAAGTTGTGTAATGAAGCATTTCTATGACTTCCAACTTCACATTTGACGAAGTGCTGGAATGTAAGTAGATGGGCTAAGGTGCAAATGTATTTTCATTTAAAAGGGCTCTGTCTCATTGTTTTGACTGTTCAAGTACAAAGCTGCACCTGGTTTTAACCATATGAGGAGTCTAAATATACAAACTAGTCAAACTAAAATTACTTGCAACCAAGAAAAAAAGAAGAAAACCCTCTCTTGATTCTCTCTGTGTATCTTTTTAAAATAGTCACTTCAAAGTTTAATCCTCAGAAAATATACAGCATCATCTTCCATGAGCACAAACACTATTACTTCAAAAGCTATTTTCCATTTCTCATATAACTGCTTTTGAGTACAAAATTCAACACTAACAAAAAACTCAGTTACCATTTGTGTAACACAAGGCAACTGATGTACAATTTAAGGAGAATTTCCTTTTCTCTACCTTAACTTTATGTTATTTCCAGTGATGATAATTGTTTTGGTTTAGCAGTGTTTTGATTTATTTTTTTCCCTAACATTACTTTTTTTTTAAGTAATGGTTTCTTTTAAAATATACTAAAGTCTTTTACTTCAGAAAGATGCTTTCACACAGGAAGATGCTTTCTGGGGCTCAAGAACCTCTTGTAGGAAGAGAAAAAACTCAGACTAAAGAGAAAGCCAGAACTATATTGGAGAGACTACTTCCTAACTCAAATTGCATAGATACTGGCATTAAGTGTCTTTAAACTCAGTTAACTCAGTATTAACAAAAAATGTTGCTTCTGACATAATAATGTCCTTTACAACCCAGTCAGTCACCAAGGATGCTACAATTACATTCTTTGTGGTAATGCCAACTTTTTTCAGCTTTTTCTTTCACTACCTCACAAATTAATAAATCAACAATTTTCTGAGTGAATTTATAGCTCCTCTATATATACAGGACAACATTTATTTCAAGCTACTAGAAAATGCAAAAACCCAGATATGAAAACATCTATACCTAAAAATTTTAAGCAAACAAGCAAAAAAAAAAAAAACCCACATAAACTTCCCTCCCCCCCACAAAAACCTCACAACCTACCCACAAAAAATGAAGAATAGGCAGTGGACTACGTAACACTGGTTTATCAAGACCACAGCTATCAAGAATTTTGGCACCTAAGAATTTTTGAACTTTGCTTTCATATCAGCAAGCTTTGTTGCAAACTATAATAGAAGCAGCAGGAAGACAATAATGCACAGGAAGTTCCACCTGAATATGAGGAAGAACTTCTTTACTGTGCAGGTGACCAGGCACTGGAAGACATTGTCCAGAGAGGAGGTGCAGTCTCCTTCACTGGAGATGTTCAAGAACCACCTGGCCTCAATCCTGTGCCACGTGCTCTATGATGGCCCTGCTTGAGCAGAAAGGTTGGATAGATGCCCCACTGTGGTCCCTTCTAACCTGACCCATTATGTAATTTGGTAATACTGCTCATATATTTCTAAAAGCCCTTCAGAGATCCTGTATTACAGAGAAACCAAAGGTCTGTAAGAGGATTCTGAGACCTTCCATAAAGACTTCCTATCAGCTGGACAAAGACTGCATTGTAATTATTTTAGCCTGAGTCCAACATATTTACAACACTTCAGAGATGTTTGTCAATATAATTTAACATCACATTTCCATTTGGGATGCCAACTTTTTTTTTTTTTTTAACCAAGAAAAAGTTCTTGCCTATACCTGCTATTATTTTAAATATTGATTATATTAAAACTTGAAATGCTTGCATGCAACAATAGACATGAACCTGACTTTCAAACTGAGTGCTAAACAACATTTTTAATCCAGCCTCCTGGTTTTTTTAAATAAGAGGAGGCTGAACATACAAATAAAACTTGACGCACTCTGAAAGTTTCAGCATTGATTACACACAGCACAGATATCAAAAGTTTTAACTTACATATGATTGGATCTCCTTCCCCTGTTTGTTTTCTTTCCTATAACAGGAGTTCCAAAGTGTTCAGGATTGGTGAGTGGAAGCTGATCTAATGTCTGTTGAAATGAAAAAATACATATGCATATACATAAGAAAAATCTGGCTTAAGTTACTCTACAAACCACCTGTCACTGAAGCAATTTTTGCCAACAGAGACTTTCTCATGAAAGAAATACAGAAGCACATAATATATGCCACACTTAGATTTTAAAAAAGGAATGTGTTTTGTTTTGCAGCTTTTTTCAACACTTTCTCTGCACCTCTGAATAATTAACTTTTGTCGAACACATGCAAACAATTCTTCCCAGAAGTCCTGCCTTTGAACCATCAAAACACAGAGAAATAAGTATCAGGTATTCTGCTCACCTGGCATATTCCACCTCTACCTCAACTGGTGTACCCATGTCTACCAGATTATTTTTCTGCCTATCATACAAATTAAGACTAAATACTGAATCATCTACTTAAAAATGAACAAAGATCCCTTTTGAAATGAACAGCAAGATCATTCAACAGCAGCAAACACAGCAACTTGTTTTAATTTTTTTAAGTAATTTATACTTTGCTATGTGAGAAAGATTATAAAACAATTTTAAAGAGGCTGCTATATTGATAATTGGGAGGGTGCTAATTGATGCTTTATCAGCCTCAAAACAAAAAGAGAGGGAGAGAAAGAACTTTCCCTCTTCAGGAAGAATCCTTCAACAGAAGGAATTCATGGACATGCAGTATTCTTCTCTGTTTAAACCTGCTGTTACCTGTTTAAATGATAACCATTCCAGATTTGAAGGCTCATGGTACACAGTAATTTTTTGTACAGCCACTTATTATTGTTCTTTGAAGTAGGCAGAAAGCCTTCCAAATTAAATATAGTCCTCTGACTTCAACTTCTTTGTCATGTATGAATTTTTCAATGTGTAACACCGACAAGCATCTCAGAAGTATTCTGTCTCAGAGAGAATTCACTTAGGGACAATAAAATTGGCTTTTTAAAATCTAAAAATAAATGTATGACTGCTTCTGAGTGTGGTGGACATCCTAAAAGATTCTGCACCACTCACTTGGGAAGCAGTATCAGAACAAGACAACTGTGGGGCACTGGCCTAATTACAAAAGAAATTTGAGATGCAATTTTCCCCGCTGTGTAGCTGTGCAATCACAAGGTAATTATTAGAAATGTACAACATGTTTCATTCAGAGCTGGTGACAGTGAATTGCAAATCAGTGACTTCTGGCAAAACATCAAAAGCTTAGATGATAAAAAAGATGATAAAAATAAGAAGTACCAGTCATCTGAATATAAGGTTTCTTTGAATCTGACAAAATAATCCAAATTACTCTCATTTAGCCAAACAGGTCACAAAGAAATATATGTAGACCAAAATTTTGAACCCATGCGCTCTAAGGTAATACTCCTGAAACTGTATTAAAATACTATTTATGGAACAAGAAATCTAATCTTCAGTTGTGCTGATCATTAATAACAAGGAATTAATTGAAGGAATACCACAATCTTTAAAATTATAGCATTTCTATTGGAACATAGATTTAGGCATCTAATTGAGCTCCCACCTTAACATATGTTTAATCCTGATTTAGTATTCTAGAAGATACCTGAATCTTCACAAGAATGCAGCATGCAAACAAACTCAGCTGACTGCAGTAACAGCACACTTATGTAGAACAAAAAAACCCATCTTCAGTAACTGTCCAATAAACAAACATGTTCACATAAATCTGCCCATCCGTCCAGACTGTCTCACATAATATGAAGGAATAACCCTCATTCTGAAATTCCAATTATTTGGAATGTGCTACAAATGTTTGCATACTTTAATGTGTAAGTCACCTCTAAGACATGAGCCAGCTTCAAAATACTGGTAGCTGTTGTTAAATAAACAAGCAAGAGCAACTTATAATTGGCCATTGAAAAGAAAAGCATTTATGTTTCATTAACTATTGCGAACTATTAAGTATTAACAGTTAATTTTCATTAACTATTACTAAAAAAATTTGGTTTGACCATCAAAAATGTAGCAGAACTTTATTATGCAGAAATATGTACATTAGTTTTTTATGTTACAAATTATATTACTTTTCATGTTATAAGTATACTGTGATTTTTTTCTCGTAACTAATACAGGTAATTTTTTTATACAGTGCAAAGCAGTTGTGTGATTGCAGGTTTTTTCTGTGATCTACAATATACAAATTATCATTAATACAAAAATGAAAAAGATAAAATGCTGATTTTGCTTCTTAACTTACATAATTTGGTGAAATCTAACTCTATTTCTTGTTTTCAAAAAAGAATAAACCAGACCCTGTGGACGGCACTTTTCATAACCCCCATTTTTAGTAGCATGATACACATAACATACTAAAAATTGAGGTAATAAAAGTATCACTTCTAGATTTTTCTAAAGAAAATGTTGCAATATAAAAACTCTTCAATTACCTCACTCTCAGCAAAATGTCTTTCTCCTTTTAAACACAGGGAAGAGCGTCTCAGAGTCTTCTCATCACCATCATCAAATACTGCCACCAGGTAAGAAGTGAGGAAAGAAAACATTTCTTTTTAACTCAGGATATTAATAAGCAATTCATTTACATGTCAGAAAGAATGGGATATATATTCCTGTAGTCAACCCTTGGAACAAACCTATGCCCAGATAATGCTGCAGATCCAGTAAAGTACTTCACAGATTGGCCAGATACAAAAGCTGCTCTCTCACCATAGCTACTCTACACTTGCATACCTTGAGTAATCAGTAGTTGAGCAGACAATTCATGGTGTCATGAAATTAAATTCAACACAATAGAATTCAAAACCTATTTTTTCTAATATCTTTCTAACATTCAAAAACTATTTTTTATAATATTTACTAATTTTAAAGAATTTAATTACACAACTCCTGTGATATTCAAGTGGAAACTGCTTACCATGGAGAAACATAATCGGATATTTACAGAAAAAAGCTGCAATTTAACATTGCATGCAAGTTCAATGTCTTTCTCTACTGACTTCGTGCAACTACACTACAGAATAGCAATACCATCCTAAGAAGATGACAATAGTCAAAGTGCTGACAATCATCAAACCAGCTCTACTGACAGAACTGTGCAACTCCCAGTTTCCAGACTTTTTGCTATCTCTGCTATCACTAGGTCAATTGGAAACAAGTTCATAAAACAGTTCATTCAGCTACATCCTTTAGAATCATGAAATGCACTGCACACATTTAAGGTGTGGTCCTTAGAACATGATAAACTGGTCACATAAAAAGTAAGCTTTTGTCAAGTCATCTGCAGGTACTTAACAGATGAAAATCTGGTTACAGATTTTAACTCTTAGGCTTTGCTTGCACTGTGAGAAAAAAATGTATCTCTTCTCTCCTCTTGAGCAGTAATAATTATATTCTTGCTTTCTGATGGAGGGTGCTCTACTCTTCAACATTTATAAATTCAAATAAAAATATACAAAAAGCAACAAGGTACATCAAAATTCTAGACTAATATTTACTTGATATTAAAGAACCTTTTATTTAGTTCCATTAACTTTTCATCCCTATATAAAACTGAGTACTGTTGATAAAGCAACTTCCCCTTGTAACTACAATTCCCCAGCTTGTCTTATAGACTACAGTAACTGTTGAACACTATTCAATTGTGATGCAGTATCAGTTAGAGATGCACATCCATCACTTCCACATTTGTTGGAAAGTATCAATGGTAAGAACTGCACACAAACCACATAGATTTGGAGCTGCATCTCAAATGGTCAATGCATAATTACACCCCCTTTGGTTAAGTGAAGTAGAAGTCAGCAGGTTCCTAATCCAGTTTGTGTTAATTAACAAAACAGTCTCCTTACATAATGAGAGATTAAAAAAAAAAAATCTATCCACTTCAAGAGATAAGCTGACTATAGCAGTGGTAAACCTATTCCGAGCTAGGCAGGTAGCCACATAATGTGTCCTATATGGTAATCTGCCTGTGGCCTCTTCCCGTCCAGAGGGAATCTTAATCTTGTTCCATAACACAAATACTTTCAGAGGAAAAGCTTGACCTCCCAGAAAGACTTATGTGGCTAGCATGGCACATATGGCTTAATGAGTATGACATTCTGATCTATTGGAACATCCTGAAAGCAATCTACTGAGCAGGCATCAGTAGTGTAATGTATTTGAAATCACATATTCTGAAACTGCACGAGAAAAGCTGAAGAGGGTGGGGAAGAAGACACAATTTAATGCAACCAAAACCACTTTGAATTCTGTGAAAAAGCATTGTAAAGACAAAAATGTGCACAAGGGGATAAGACTACTTTTGAATATGCATAGTTCTGCATTTTCAGTAAAGCAAATAATCCTGCCACTTTCTTCCCCCCCTCCCCCATAGTAAACAGAGACTTTAAGAGACATTTATACGAATGAACAAACAGTATCTAGTTACCAGGACTTAAATACCTTGAGTTATTTCAGGATTTTTCACAGGGCAGGCAAAACTAAGGACACTTATGTATGTATGTATGTATGTGCATGTGTGTGTATATATATTTATATATGTATGCCTATTACATTTACAAGTTTTATGCATATATATGCATACCTATATATATACACCCACACAGTGCTATACTAATTCTAAAATACTATAGTAGTTGGATTTTTATAAAAATTTAATTTAGTTTTTGTTGTTCTTTGGCAGGAAATCAGTAGCACCAAAAAAATCATGTAAGCAAACTGATGTAAAATTTCTATTCAGACAACATCTTATGAATACAAGACACACAGGGACACCCACAGCAACCTTGCCAAATCAGTGTTAAAAGAGGTCTCAAGCAGAACTCAAAGGGTTATTCCTCTCCAGATACTGCTGCAATGGCATATCTGATCTTACGTAACTTTTGGAAAGGTACTACTTCAAATGGATCTATGCCTTCAAAAAGTTTTTCATCAAATCATAGCAATTTTATTTACAAAATCATTAACATTGCAAATAGTTAGATGCTTCCCAGAAAGTGCTAGGACAAGATTAGGTAACTGCTAGTTAAGATGAGTGCCAATTCTGGAAGCTGGTAAGTGGCAACTTCATCCTTATAGAGTAGGACTTTCACTCAGATCTGCAATGTCATCACTGTTAGTAAAGGTAATTCTCATCTCATTCTACTCACCCTCCTGACAAAAATTATTCTAATCACCCACAGCTAGAGTCAATTCTCTATATTATATAAAAGTGCACTACACTGCAGCAGCTGTGCTGCTTTTACCAATTCTGCAAGGTCAACATGCTTTTGTCTGCTTTTATCTCCAAAGCTCAAGAGTTGAGATTGAAGCCCATACCTCTTCCTATTTCTCAAGTTCAGGATTTTTGACAGACATCTCCTTTGACTGCAACCCTGTGACATCTACCTTCAAAATTTAATATGCATGGATTCCTGTCTTACTCTTCTTGCTGAACTGCTAACCTCACACTTTCTCAGAAACAGAGACATACAACACAGTTCTAACACTAGTTACACCATTTGCTTCTTAAAATCTCTAATATCTGATCCACTTCCATATTAATTACAAAGCACTGTCTGTAATGTTAATTCTTGTATTTGTATGTTTTGTTTCACTCCATCCTAACCCAGTCTCACCTTTACTAATAGATTCCACTTTTCCAACAGGAAAACAGACATCTTTTCTTCAACACTTATCTGTAAGGTCTTATCTAAACTTAGAGCTCTATTCCCTTCTGAAAGGACTGTGACTAGGGAAAATAAAATCTTTCTCCAGTTGTTCAACATCACCTCATTAACAACAACCCATATCTCAAAAGAACTAAGTCTCACTCAAGTCCTTTCAAGATCTAGTCTTCATCTTCCCATATCTATCCAGGAGGGGGCTATGTAGTTTTTCAAAAACGTATACATTTTCTGTATATAAATTAAAAAAACCTTTCCCCTCTATTGGCTATAGAGCATGTGGTATATCATTGAACATCTGAAATACCACATTATAACAAGCTATGTGTATTTTAACAGCAGCTGTTGTAAGGGCTAAGTCTGTGAAAGGGGAAAATTAAGTGTTGCAGCTGGTGTTTTAAAAGCACTTCTTCACCTTTTTTTTAAGGACCTGAGACAGCATACTTTTTTTCAGACTATTTAACAACAGTGTATTTAATATCTAAGGAACAGTCACCAGTCATACAGCAATTAATTACATTTTTATTTGGTGTCCCAATTTCAGATTGCAACGGGTACAGTTTTTTATAAAAACTCCAAATAAGAAGTTTATCTTAAAAGATTTTCCATAAAAACTCTAAATACCTAAGCATCTCCAAAAAATCTCTCTCACCATGCTTAGGACATGTCCACGTCACAGGCTTATTTTTAAGTCTTAAGTTTTATTGACATATAGAAATCTTTCACTTACCTACAGTATACCAACTTGCATCTGTTAATTTGTTGATAACTGCTTCCTGGTATGTTCCATCTGGATTCTTCACTTCCACAACAGTTCCTACCTAAAATACAGAACTCATTTAGCATTGGAGATCTTCTAAAACAGGCAATGAAATCAACACTTTTGTGTTAGCAAACAGATAATTTCTAACCTATTCCATGTCAAATATAAAATGTTTTTCCACTTTCACTTGAATATACATGTATCCCTCAAACTTCTTTTTTCATTCCTTTAAAATAAGCCAACTAACTGAGCTGATTATTTCCTGCCAGCAGGTGGGGAACAAGAACCAATTTGAGTGATGTCATTCTCTTGTGTAAGAGCTTTTCCATCAAATCCTCCTGCCGAGTTCTCCAAAGGAATGGTGACTAAAAACCAGTGCCAGCCATACTTCTTAGCTTTAAGGCAAAAAGAACAAAGAAGCTTGCACCAGCCTGTGCTGTATCCCCTTTAACTACAAAGAAAAATTCTAACATGAAGAGTGTACTATCTCTAACTTTGCAGCATTACCTTTTATGCTTTGTGATCCTATCTAGCCTGTGTAGTAAGTTGAACCTTCTACTCTCACCCCATACCGTATATGCACATTTATGTCAAATGCTGAAAAGAAAAATGTTTTTTAAAGCATTAGCAAGATATAAACCAAATTTATTACCTTTAAGGGACCCTTAATGTGGTCATCTTGCACTTCCACTGTTGAAGAATCGTGCCTAAAGGTTACCTAAAAAAATATAATTCAACTGACAATCACTTGATACAATTGAGCAGCATAAGCACATGCAAATGTCAATAGCCCTTCTCTCATTCTCATTTTACAGTTAAACACCATAATCATCCCACTTGCTGAAAGCTGTCTTATTCATATATTTTAGAAATATGAGGGGCTAATTCCTTAGTTATCAAAACTCCTAAAATATTTTTATCTTTCACAATAGAATCATTATCTTTAAAGGAAATAATAGACAAGAGTATAACAAAATTGCCTAAAGGCTCAAAATTATCTCTGCAGTTCTCTTAAGTTATTAGAATGTCTCTAGTACCACAGAAACTTCTGAGTACAACTTTAAAGAAACAGTAATATTTTAATGCCTTGAAATCAGTTTTAGCACCTTCATCTTTTGCTGATAAAAGTGCATTTTTCACCTCATGGTTGAGAGACTTCACAAAAGTACAGGACACTGCTGCCAACTAAACAAAATTAACAACTCAAATAGGTTTTCAGTTAATGTCAGTCTAGCTTACACACAGACTTAATGAGAAAAAATGTAAAACCAGCTAACTTTTCAGCCCTTCAAAACCAGAGTTAGTAAATCCTGTCAACTATATTAAATTAGTTTCCCCTGACATTCCCATAAAGATACAAAGGCTGTTGTCTTAATCCTACATACCCTGTCTTCAGAAAAAAAAAACAAAAAAAAAAAAAAAAAACCAAAACAACTGGTCTAGAAAGTCAAATGTATGATGAAATTATCTGTACCAGGTGCTAGAGACATTCACCTTTCGTTTCAGGCACAATTACCTTAGTTACACTGAAAGTCATAGGATTAATTACATCTGAAGTTTTATTTCCACTCCAGTTTTAAGATTATGGGAAACTGAGAAAATTCTGGAATTACATTTTATGTACCTATGTACCTTTATAAACACACAAATGATGTTCTGATGTCCACCAGAATATACTCTCCTAGTGTATTGATGTTGATGCATATGATGTTTTACTGAATGCTTGAAGTAAGTAAGAATGTAACATGAGATCCAGCTGTGTAATACTAGCTCTCAACTACAGCAATCCTACATCAAAAGTCTGGACTTGGTTCACAAGTGTACCCACCAGCATGTTCTCACTGTTGCTGAGAATTTCACTGTAGCACACAGGAACAGCAAAACTGCCTTCAGAAGCACAGTGCTCTCTAACACCAACTCTCCTACACAGCCTTCCCAGAAAGGAGATTTTAAGGAGTTTTGCCAAGAACAGCATCTACAGCCAGGACCAAGGACAATCTATCTTGACTGATTAGAAAACAAATGCACTAAAATGCTACACTGCCCCTTCCAGGTGTTACTTCTATCCTTCTTGTAGTCAGAACTACAGCAACACATATAGTTGTGAGAGTATGTTCTTTTTACACCTGCATATCTCACTTGCTGATGGCAAATACTTTGTCCCCCACACAGGCAAAATTATATCTTGTAACCAAAAGGCAGATAAAGGATTGAGTCTAGGAATTAGCTAAGCAAGGACTACTCTTCTGAACTTCATCCTGACAGATACAGGTATTTAATTCTCTCTTTGCAGGAATTTCTCTAGAAAGCCAAAACTCAGTTAAGATGCAAAATCATCTGAAACCAAGGGTCACTAGTGGCTCATACAAAATACCCAATACATCAGTTCTGATTTAGAGACATCTGGTTTTATTTACTTTCTGTAATTATCTTAAATGTATTTTGCAGCAAAAAGGAACTCTATCCAGAACTGTGAGTCAGCCACAATGTACTCTATAAAAGGTAAACAAAGCAAATTCTATTGTCTATTCCAGAATGGTTTATCTTTTTAAAGATGTCTTGGGGCTTTGACTCTTTGAGGGGAGAGTTTTGATAGCAATAGCTTTTGCTTCTTGAGATATTCATACTCTTGAGATATGTGCTCAAAAAATACTGGTTATTAACATATTCAAACTCCAAACTCAGAGTGACACCGCTGGCCTTTCTTGAAGCAAAAAAAGTGATGTCAGCATTTACTAGTTGTACATTTTAATTCTCACAGTATTCAGCAGTATAGAACCTTTCTGTCTCAGGCAAAAGATTAAGACATTCAGCACATCATCAACTAGGTCGACTCGGCTGGAATTTCTTTTTTCTTCACTATCCTGAAGACAAACCTAGCAAGTCCTATTACAGCAGAAGCTTTACTTATTTATGTTTAATAAAGGCCTACACAGAAAAGAGTTTCTTCTGAAACTTCTGTGCAGGGTACCCAAATGCAAGTGGTGGTGGATGATGTTGCTAATTGTTTCAGGAGATGCTGCCAAAACAAACTGGCTTAAATCACTCTCTAAAAAAAACTATAATAGATCTGATAAAGCAGACTAGCACTCTTGTAGCACTCAAAGTCTTGAGTCAAATCTGTAGTGCCTTCAACACTTTTGAAAAGTCCAAGCAAATCTGCATTTCTACCGCTTTCCATGAGCAAGTGTGCAATGCTGTTATATGTTACTGTAGAAGTCTGTACTGTGTACAGAATTTGCCAAAGATTTCTCAACTGCCAAATGCAGTACCTATTGATACTGAAATTATAAGTACATAGCACCTGCATTAAATTGAATGAAGTTTTTAAATGATACTGTAATGGGAAAGTTAATGTGAAGGTATCTCCTCAAAATATTCTAGGAAGCAGAATTCAACAGAAGAAGAAAGCACATAAAAGGAGACAAACATATTTTACTTGTCTGAAGATTGCAATACTCCATATTGAAAGAATTTTGTTGCCATTCTACTTTCTCAGAAGAACATCTAGTTATAAAATTTATTTAAGTGCTTTACACTAAAATTGACAGACAGTATGAAGTTAACTGACTTTCCTTCCCCTTTAAGAGTTCTACAAGATCAAGGCATAAAATATATACTGGGGCCAAAATAAACCTATCAGCAAGTGAAAAAATAATGCAGCAGATAAGGCACCAAAATTCCAGAAAAAGCACACCTGATAATGAGAATCTTTGTTAGAGCTAATACTGGGAAAAATATGCACATGCTAGGAAAAGGTACAGATTTTCAGAGAGCAATTTCAAAGAAAATCAGAGGGCCACTGCTAAGTTTAAAAATACACATTCTTGGTGGAGGAAAAACAATGTAAACATATATTGTTACAGCACTTACAAAAATCTCAGCCACTTTACTCCAGAAAGCAACAACAGTACTGGGGCTGAACTGCTCAAAGCAATATAGTAACAGGCAGCAGACACACACAAAAAACTGAATCCAGAAGGCTTTGTGCAAAATCTCCACAAGCAATTCACAGAAAAATTCCATTTCATGTCAAGATCTTTCTGCAAACCTTGCAGTTACCAAACTTCAAGTGATAAACCCATAAAATACTTAGCATTGAATAATAAATAGCAACTGGCCCATCTAAGGAGGTGTACTAAAAGTCCCCCAAAGAACTAAAATGAGTTAAGATTTCACTGATCTAGGCACAACAAAATTCCTGTACTTAAATACTGATGCTTAACAGCTTAAATAGCAATACTTAATCACTGTAAAGCATAGACCAGTTGATGCTATTAAGAGTTTTGACTAATGAAATTAAAAGACCACCGATTTGCTCTTCTGGCAGATATAAGACTAAAATCTTCTTGTTTTATTTAACATTACTATCAAGTAAGTGACAAAAGACCTTCCCACCAGGGTTTATGGAGAGTGCCTGCTCACTCCCTCACACACACTATAAGCAAAAAATCAGCCACAGCATGAGGGCAGAGTCAAATAATGCACACTAGTTTATAGTGTGCAAGTCTTCAATAACAGGCTATCGCCATTCACATTTCACACATTTTTCACTTAAATTTACAGTAGATATAAGAAAGATATTCTGCCACTATAACTCCTGCAGAGCAACAAGCTAATTTGTATTTTCTAGGTGGTTTCGATACTTGTTCTGTAATGTTTCTATAAGAGGTTAAGAGGCAAAGCAAAAAAGAGTACCTCCTCCCAAATCAGTTTTTAGGACAACATTATCCCAACAGAAATATACAGCCACCTGTCAGGATATTGCTCTCTTTATTTCTAGAAATGATACTATAAATTTTCTAGGAGCGTTAAAATGCATACTTTGCAATCCCCTCACAGAATTTTTACTTGTCCTGCATGTGGCTTATATTGATTCAGTCATTAACTAGTTATCATAAAATTTAGGTGAGATCCCTAGCTTGCTATTCTGTAAGACTCGATATGCCAAGTGCCAAGGTTCTTGGAAGGCAGAAGGGTTTCAGCTTATTCCTGAAGCACTACCCAGTTGCCACAGCTAAATGGCAGTGACCTGTGCTCCTCAAGTAAAAGACATCCTATTAAAGCCTACTTTGAGTAGTCTTAGCTATTTTCTGGTAATATTCTCCCATATATAAGCCTACAGTTGTCACATTTTAATAAATTACTTTAAGGTCAGCCTATGGCATTGAAGGTCAAAAACACTAACAAAACTACTAACAAAAACAGAACATATTTATTTGTGTGGGAGTGGGGAAATCCCTCCCATCCCAACAGTAATAAGCTTACTGTTATTTCAAAGACTGTAATACCAGCCTCCAAGGACAGGATAGCCTCTTAGCTGACCCGAGAGTAAAAAGAAGTTTCACACTGCACCCTTATGAACATTAATCACATTTTTACCCCTCCTCAAAAAAGTGTCTGCAGGAAAACTGCATACCTTGACTTTGACAAGCCGTTTTGCTGTCTTGATCTTGGCTTCACAGAAGGCTCCTCTATACTTTGCACTGACATCAGTGCCCACTGTGAGATAAGGAGGCTCATCAATTGCCTGGAACAGAAAGGAAAACAACTGCTTTTTAATTACTGACCACTGGAAACACAGCTACCACAGTTTCACCAATTTCTGTGGAGAAACTATTACAAAACACCCCAATGAAAATTAAATTGACAGCAGTAGAAACACAGAACACAACACTAAGCTAATACAATTAATATAATTGCAATCTCATAATATACAAATATAATCTCCTGATATAAGATCATAAATATAATAAACTGATACCACAGTTATCTACAACAAGCACCACATAGGTTTTCAGCCTCTGCACCATCTGAAGACAGAGCAGGTGATCAATTCCGCTGCAATGGTGACAACCAACCAAGTGTTCTAGTGTCTCCTTAAATCGCCTCAAGACCTGATTAAGTCACATGAAGACACCGATGTATTTCCCTCAAATAATTAAGGTTCATTTTTTATTAGTAAACAGAACAACTCTGAGGAGATTCTGCTTTTTCACTTTTGAATAAAGTACATGATAAAGGTGATACTTATCAAGAGAGCAAGCCCACAGGCAAGGTACAGTAGAGACTGACAGAGACTAAACACACAATGAAGGTGAAGGGTCCAGACAAAAGACAAGATTTTGTGACATGAAACACAGAACAGGTGACACCCAAACAGGGAAGTAAGAAACAGAAGAGGTGGAAAATAAGAGAACATAGGTCAAATCAGTATACTGAATGAGATCATGAAGGCACAGTTCCTTCAAAGGAAGTCCATCTTCTCTCACAAAACCTCTCCTAACATAATCTGGGTGAAGAGATTCCAGATAACTGAACCACTAATGAAGTATCACTTCATAGACTCTAGGTCAGAAGAGGGAAGGCAGAGGGTGACATGCAAGAGGAATGAGGTTGGTTTTCAAGAGCTGCAAGCCTCCATGGAGACCCAGACAAGAGCAAAGCAAAGAGATTTAAGCCCTTATCAAAGTCACATCATGTTTCTGTGGCCCTACAGATTCAAACACAGCTTACAAGGAGCATCTCTGGCACATCCAGGTTCTCTGTGGGAAAAATATAAAGACAAATCTTCACAGGCATCAGAGACTGATACTATTTGAGACTGAGGTGTTTGCACTCAGCATCAGATAATTCCTACTAGCTGCTCCCAGTTCCAATACAACAGAAGGCATGGAAGTGCGTACTTGAATGCTTCAATGCACCATTTTCAGACATTTAAGTTCTACAAAACTTGCACTTCAGAAACATTAGATGCTATAGGGTTAACTCCTTATTAATGATGCTTTTTACAGGGACTCTGTTCCAGCCTCTCTCTCTCACTGGCAGGCAATAGAATATATTTCTGAGTAGCATTAAAATTGTTATCAATCTGCACTTTCTAAGATCATCAGAAGCATGAATGCACTAATGAACCTCTCGGTCTCTCCCTGCATGTGTGGTACATGACTGCATGCAAAGTAGTAGGACATACTATGCTGGTGGTAGTATATCCATGAACACCTATCCTTTCCTAATCCAGGCTTAATACCAATAAAACTCCACTGGGATTAACAAGGAATCTGTCAAGTGGCTAGGGATTCTGAAATTCATCCCCTCCTTGCTTGCCCAACAGTACTTGCCTTTGAGGCAGGCTGCCATGCTTTTCTGTTGCTGCACTTGGATGGATGCTGAAAGAGGGACTCAAGTGGTGATAAATTTGATTTTGGTCAGCACTCACACTGAAGTGAACCAAGAAGTGGCTGTTTCCCACAGTATGAATCTGTGCAGAGGGAAGCAGCAATGTATTCTCCTGTAAAGACAGTAAAGCTCTAAAAGACAAGCATCCCTCCTGCTCCACTGCACTCTTTAGTGAAGAAACTCATTCACAACTACAGGGGTGATAGCATTTCATGACAGTTCATCTTCTAAAGTTAAAAGGAATTATAGAGTACTGAGATTACTTTAACAAGAGTGACAGACCCCAAATGGGTCCACACAGATGAACACAGCTATGATTCTACTATAAACAAAACTTAAAGAGCTGGTTTGTCAGTGTCAGCCTATACTTCCCTATACAGACAAAAGAATTATCACAAAGACTAATCCACGATGTCAAGGGGAACTTGCAGAAAAGCACAGAACACTTTTTCTTCACTGCTATTGACAATAACTAAAAAAAAAATCTTGAGCACCTAGATAGTCTGAAGCTTTGGTCTTTGTTTGAAATTTTGTAGCAAAGAAACAGGCAAATCAACAACTAAACTTTAAGCAGGACTTAAAATTCTTATAAAGATCGTAACTACCAGTATTGTGATTACTTTATCACTACTCTAACTTATTCTCAACAACTTCTTCCAGAAAGAATATTCATTCAAAAAACAGTATCTGTAAGAACTTCTGTTACTAACACAAAAATTAATCTCAATCTCTAGCCTAAATCTTTTGAAATTATTCTTACTCCTTTCATTGAAATTAGTTAATATTTCCTACTCTAAAGAACTTCAAAGAATAGCAACATATAGCCTATTTGATTACCAATGTAGGTATGTTTACTAGAAATACAGTATTTGATTGGCTTTTGGGAGAAAAATTATGAAATTAATTTCTTTAACTACCACTATAAATCATTATATACTCTAAAGCAGTATCTGAAATCTTCAATGGATACATACTGGATTTTTTCCTGCAATTTCATTATTCCATTGAAAGACAAATTATATGGTCTTTCCCCCCACCCAAATCACTTAACTGAAATTTCCAAGATATTTCCCTTATTGTGACAGAGTAACAGCTGAAAGTGGCAAGTTAAAATAATTAGCAGAATGTGATGCATCATAGTGAATGCAAACTAGAAAAATAAAAGTAATGATCAGAGTCTGGCATTAATTTAAGATAATTAACTTTGTCATTCTCACCAACTGTGAGTCACCCATTCTCAAGTAGTTTTTATTCAATTCCACTAACATCAGAGATTAAAAATTAGTATACAGCTATTTTTACCTTTCTGTTATCCCTTCCCTGCTTTGTGCTTACGTCATTTATTAGATGTCCTTATGCTTAGACTGAATGTATCTTTGCCTATTTAATTTTTACGTGTTTTATCAGGATTTGGTTTTATTCTTTTTTTCAGGCTTTTCAGAAAAAAAAAACCACAAAAACAAACAGTATGTTAAAATGCTAGAATTGGATAGTTCAGTAATCTTGGAAGAAATATAGCAAGCATACTGAAAATATCTTAACAAGAATAATTGCAGTGATATTTAAAGGGAAGGGGGTCAGGCCTGTAATACAAAAAGTTCCAGGCTTCCTAAAATTCTTGAAGGCCTCTTAAAACAAAACTGGGCTCATAAGCTGCTGTGTCAGCCTTTGTTTTATTTTAAAAGATAATGTGATTTGGCATTTACATTTTATACGTGAACATAATCACCTACACTTTATATTTTAAAGATAAGAATAATTGTTTCAGGAGCATATCAGTGAACTTCTGTCAACAATCAACTTCTTACAATCAGTTTACAATCAGTAAACTTCTGTCAACAGCAAAACCGAAAAGTATGCCCAGCACATGCTATCATTCATGTATGAGATCATGAACTTCTTTCATTCCGAGCAGCTTCAATACACACCCCAGGATATCCTGTCAATGTTTCTGTGTCTATATGTACTATTTCGAAAACCTCAGTTCACACTGGAAAGAGAAAAGTGAAGCTGATGATAGATAGTATCTCGGCTTGCTCGTTTCCTTGTTTAACTACTGCCAGAAGACTGGCACTGAAGGCCTTCATGGAGACCACTCACCCAGCAGGCGGTTCCAAGAGGAGTCAGTATTTTGTCTGCACGAATGACGGAGGCCAGGCTCCCGAAGGGGAGCCAGCCATCCGTCCGCACACGGACACTGGGGAAGGGCTGTACCAAGCTGAAGCCCGCGGCCGCAGCCAGGCGGGGGCTACGGGAGGCTGTTTCGGGAAGGGATCGGGATGAGCCCTTCACCCGCACCCGCTGCAGGGGGATGCTCAGAGCGCCACCAGGGCGGTCCCAGCGAGCCCCGAAGAGCTGGGGACAGCCGGGCCGGCTCCGCTTCGGCGAGGCCGCCGCAGGAAGCCGGCGCCCGGGCGACCCGCTCCGCTCACTCGGGCGGGCAGACGGGCAGCGGCGATTCCCCGGGGAGCTGCCGCTTTAAGGGGAGGGGCCGGAGCCGGGAAGCTGCCAGAAGTTTCTGGCTGCCCGAGCCAGCCCCGAGCGCAGCCGCCCGCCCTCGCCCCCTCTCCGAAGGCGCCCACGGCTCGGGCAGATTAAGCGCGGATTGCCGTAAACTAAATTTGTCCCCTTAAGGCGATTGCCGGGTAAATCTGCACGCAGGGCTTCCCGGGAGCCTGCCGCTGCTGCAGCCGGGCACGGAGCACGGGCAGTGCCAACTCCCGGGATCCGCCGGGAAAACGTGCGAGCGCTGCCCGCGGCCCTGCAGTGCAGCTCCTCCGGAACGCCGCCGGAACGCGCCTGGTTGAGTATCCTAAATCATCGGCCAAATCACTATGAAAAAAAGTTCCGGTGCTGTCTTGGGTGAGCAAGAAGGGATAAAAAGAAAAGCATTTCCTGCAGTTTTGCACTTTCCATTAGGCAGTCCAAAGTAATGGACAACTGCCATGCTACTACTAGCACTTAATTTTGTTTTATTAATGGGAGTAGGATGAATAGTTTCTCTCCTATCTCAATTCACAACTGCTGTGCGTGCAGAGGAGTTGCAGCACAGGCTGCCGCAGCTGAAAAGCTGGTTTACCACTTAAAAAAGAAGCAGTCTCTAGGTGACCAGTCAGCAATTTCCCCCAATTCAGTGGTGGAATTTTCTTTGGCAGGAAAAGCAGGCTGCTGGAAGGGTTTCTGCTCCAGACTTTGAGCTGATTATACCTGGAAGGATTGATAAATGGCTAGATGCCCACATCATAAAACAACCTAGACATCTTCTGAGTTTGGATATTTACATTGGTATCAATAGTTCTGGTCTTCCATATATGAAAGAGAAAACACATAGAGACCTCTCCCAGATACTCTGAAATACCCATTTTAACACTGCAATCTAAAATGGTAGCATCATGCTTTTACATACATTTTAAAGCTGTAAAGAAGTTGGTTTTCCAGCATTTTTTTTTACACATGTATTTTTCCATCTACGTGGGATGAAATCATCCTCGCATCTCTTCTTTCAACTGTGCTGCATTACTATATTCAAATTCTTTTGTAACGTCTGGCATGACAGACGGCAGCTGATAAAATTGCTTTATGTTGTGCTTTGTCCATAAGCACATCTACTACAGTGTGTGTGAATGTATTATTTCTGTCTCCTAATCTGTATTCTTCTGCACCGTGCACAGGATGTTCGAAGTAAACCACATGAAAACAAGATTAAGTATTCAATCTAGAAATGTAGCAGACGTGGTTACTAGGAAAGCCTGCAGGACTGCTTTTGGAGTAATATACAAAGAGAAAAACCTTCCCTCAGTATTTCATGTCTATGAAGTCTGAAGAGCCAAGATTTTAGTTTTCATTAAACATTCAAAATTCAGCATTTAACTACTCTACAAGACTCTCGAGTCAAGAAACTATATTTTCACCAAGCAAAAAACTACCCCAGATATCCCACAATTAGTGAAAAGAAAGGACTGGTTTTGAAAATTTAAGATTTGTTTAATTTCACTAAACAAGGTTCAGGGAAAACTTGTAAAGATTCAAGACCCTCTCCTCCTGACCCCACCTGGCATCCAAATTATTACTGCGTTTCAAAAGAATCATCATAAGGCTCAAAATCTGATTTTTTGCTCACCTACAGTAAGCGTGAGGAGCAGTGGCAAAACTTTCTTCCTACTGCCTATGGTATTTTGAAGTTATTTTTCCAAGGGAAGTATTTTCTCATTGTTTTCTATAGTCCATAACTTAAGATGGAAACATAGTTTGCAAATGGAATCATTACACACATACTTGACTATTCCATCTAGAGTCATCCCATTCCCATAATTTAGTAGAAAAACCCACCAATAATACCCCACTACTTCAATGCAAAACCAAGCTAAATTTTAAAAGTCTTCCAATGAAGAGGAAAAATTTCATATAGCTGGAACCTTAAATTCCCTTTCCATTCTGCAAAATTAGCAGCCATCTCAAAGTCATTCAATAGACTTCCAGAAGCTTTTGGGGCAATGAAGGCTTGAGAAGACTCAGTTTCAAAAAACATTTTTTTTTTTTTAAACAAGAGTAAATTCAACATCTCCTAGACAAGTTATAAAAAAACATTTCCATGAACACAGGTGAAAAAAACAAACACATAAGATATTTCCTCCCCCAATACTAATGCATTTGACTTACAGATTATTACCTTAAATACTTTCAAACTGCACTGAGTTCCACCCAACAGCAGAGATCCACCTACACACTGCAGAACCAAGCTCTTAATAAGGAAAATCACAGTGTAATTAGGAGTACAAGATTTTGCTTACAGTTCAATCTGCTGTAGTTTGGAGGATGTTCAACTTTATAGTAATATCAAATATCTTCAGGAAAAACTATTATTATAACACTTCTAATATATTCAGTTTTGCAGATAATATCTTTATAGTTGATTTCAAATACATTTCTCATGTATTTTCAGAGCAACAAGGCTAAGAAACTTCTAAAACCTCTCTACAAACCGTATCACCAAGGCATACAATTCCTCAAAGGCAAATAAAGTATCTGAAACAAAGACAGAAGCCCAGAAAATAAAAAAATCTTTTTAAAAAAGTAAATCATTTGGCCCATCATCCACTTTCCAGAAATGAGAACACCACAACAGGAAGCAGGTGGAATTTTTCTGAAGCTTGCAAACTACAAAATAGAATAAAAGGCAGTGATGTTTTCCACATGAAAAGGCTACTACATACAAGCCCAAGAGTATGCGTATGCTTTGAGCAAACTTTCTTCTCACTGAAAAATCAGTGCTTTTTGGCTTTGTTACTGTTGTACATCTCACAGAAATGCACAACTATTTATATATATATATAAATTTACAAAAGAAAATGGTTCAATTTTATCAATATTTGCTCACAAATCAAAACTATGGTAGGAAACATCCTGACCAAACCAAACATTTACAAGTTAAAGGAGGGGGGGAGGGGAGTTCTTGTAATGAAACCTATTTCCAGTTTCAATTTAAAATCTACAGGAAGTTTCAAGTAACACCTCACCAATCTTGTAAGCAAACATTATACAGCATATAACTGTGGCAAAAAATCATTGTTGTCTATCCTCTCAACGAAGCTGGAAGTTACCAGAGCTTAATGCACTGTGTCTGGAAGCATTAAATCAACTTCTGACAGCTTTGGCCTTCCCTACAGGTGCAAAGCGGGTATTTTATTTCAAATTATTCCGTTTGATCAGTCCAGTTCAAGCTTATTTGAAGTCCTTAAAGACTTGAAAGGGTTCAAAAGTTGATTTTCCTCTCCAAATAAAAGTGAGCTGTGGAAAGGATTTAAGTTTCTAAGATCATGAAGAACCAAGAGACCCAAAACAAGAAATTCAATTCAGTAATCACAAGTAACACTTCTTTTATTTATTATATCTGTATTAAATGGAGAATGGATTTTCATTATTTTTACTTACCCATGTAAAATTGAATTTTTATGGAACTAATTCCTTTTTTTAAACTATAAGTTGATGAATAAAATTATAAATATATTTTAGCTCTACCAAGAAAGTGAGAAGTAACAATTTTAAAATTTTAAAAGTTAGTCTATCCTAATCATTGCCAAAGAGCAACTCAATTCTCCATCCAGAAATTTACTGAGTAGTGTAATTTCCAAACATCTGAACTGTAATTACCTCATTTCCTATTCAAAATAGAAAATCCAGAACTGTGACTATGCTTTAAAAAATTACAGCATTTAGGTATTTTTTCCCCTACCATACTGAATAAAATGCAGTGAATTCTGATTCTGTTCCTAATTTGGTCACAGACTTGATGCACCATGATGTGGCCCAGCAGGGTTGTACCAACTTTCAAGTCCACAGAATGGGGGTAATGCACACCTTACTCAAAGGTAAGTAAGTATTTGATGTTTCTCTATAGTTCTTTCAGACCTAAGAATAGAAATCTGTATTCTTTTTATCAGTATATCACTTTATAAATTTTTTATTTAATAAAAACACTCCAGAACTGCTGATCAAACTCTCTAAAAATCATGCCAATTCCTTACAATTCCTTCTGTAGGTCTCTTGTTCTGTACTGCTGAAAGACTGCATGAAGAAAAGATATTTTGAATGCCTGCTCCTGCTGTTTATCCCCCCAAATATAAAATCTTTCTTGAAGTCAATTATTACCATAGCTACCAGATTGCAGTTTTTTCTTCTAAGGTTTAGCTAAAAATTCAAACTATTTAACATTATAACTTAGTAGCGTAAAATGGTACTTCTTCATTAATTTTGGCCAGACTTTTTTGTACATTTCAAGCTTGAACACTGTTTCTGCAGACATACAGATAAAAAAGTAACAAATAATTTGAAATAAGGAGCTTCTGGATCTTTTTTTTTTTTTTTGTGACTTTTAATCACAAATACTTTAAAGATTTCATTCACATTTCCTGTGTTTTGCGCAAGAACCAAAATTCATTCTAGTATGGAGAACTGTAAGTCAAAAAAAAGGAAGCAATCAGTAAAGTGTTCGTTGGTAGAGGGTAAAATAATTCAGCAAAAACATGTTCTCGATACCTGTTTAGCACTTCAACTAGCTTCAACTAAGTTAAATTCAATTTTTATATTGATAAACACCCTTTTGCCAGCTAAAAGCTTTAGATGTTGCTTAGGAGCATTATTTAAATTATTTGGTCTGGAAAACTTGCCTCATTTTTTTTTAATGTGCCACTGTTCTGTCTGTAGATGCTGCTATGAAAAACCTGGGATGTTTCAAAGCACTGAAAAGAATTATATACACTAATGATATGCTTGCATCCCAAATAGATTGGAACAAAGATCATTTGATAGTTTAATCAAACAGACCAGTCCAGGCTGTTCCTGAGCAAAATGATGAAGTGACTATGTAAAGTCTGAAAAAACAACAGTCAATGAATTCTCAGGAGTAAAAAACCCCAAACAAACCTATTTTTAAAACAATTTGATAATTCTTGGGCATTATTTCTATTTCTAGTCAAAGACAATTTAATTATTGTTTTCTTTTTAAGCAGTTAGTTGCACGGTAAATTCAGTATAACAATATACCAAACAGGAAACTCTATGTATGTGAAATGACTTGTCAGTTTTGTAGGTAACTGATAATACTGGCATTTTAGTTGACAGAAATATTTTTAGATAGTAAAACTAGCAAGAGCAAGATCAGTGAATAGATACTAAAATCAGATAATTACCTAAGGATGCTGGGGTTTTTTTTCACTGAAATTGTGGCATTCTATAAATGCCACAATTTCAGATTCTATTTATTATCATTGATTTAAAAAACTATTTTCTGTTGTGCAAAACTTTGGAAGCAAATTAATGCTAAATTGAAAAACTGAACCTTAAAAAAAAACCACCAGCAAAGCTCAAAACCAACACCCAAAAGACCCCAACCATAAACCGTGACTCCTGTTTCTGCAGATACAAAATAAAATTTCTTGCCTTGATTTACTTCCATTGTTTGTACAACACTTTCTAAACTGTCTATGAGGAAGGAAAAGGGGGGAGGAGTTATTTTTGTTCCTAAGTCAGAACAGAAAGGGAAAGCTGAAGGAATGACATACAATTCAAAATTCCTGAGCAGAATGAGATTTCTGAAACACTGACTCAACTCAATTCACTAAACACAGCTATGATCTTATTAGCCTGACAATGTTTGAATATGTACTGATAAAGTTATATTCCAAAATTCTAAGCATTTAAGATGTTATTTTGTATATTTGTATGAAATCATGACTGCAGCTGACTTGTAATTTAATATAAACTACTTTTTAGAATACCACATTAAAACTTTAACAGAATAACACATTAAATCACAACATTAATCTGATAAAAAATTAATGTGTCGCCTCTGGATTTGGTTTTCACCCAGGAGAACGATGGGGAAAGTACACAAAAGTAATGCCAAACCTACACACAGCTGTCAAACAATACAAAACAAAAAACATAAGTACAAAGCAAATCGAAAAAATAGAAGTTTTCTTATTGAGAATCAATCCTTCCTCAAGACACATTATTTAGTAAATTAAGCCCAACCAATTTGCACATGAAGGCTATGCACAAATCCAAGCATTCAGTAACTAAGAACTTGTGCACTGTGCTTCTGGAGACAAAATAAATTTGTAGCAGGGAGCCAACTGTACACAAGAGTGTACCAAAAGTATGGCAGTATAAAATGTCTAATGTCACAGCAACACTAGAAATTTTAGACAAGAGAGTGGATTTTACGTCTGCCATGCTCCCTCCACTGCTGCGTAGTAACTCGGTGTAAAACTGCTGGCCAGGGACAAGATACTTAGAAAAGAACTATGAAAATTAGTTTAGAAAATATCTGCAAAGAGACTGAAATAACTTCATCTAACCACTTTATTAAATGTTAAGTTACAATGGATGAGATTCCTGGGAAAAACAAACAAAAACTTGATTACACATAAAAGGTTATCAAGGTTGTTCCTCTCAGCAGGATCATTTTGGCTGTATTATTCATAACAGGTGTCTGTAATACCTATTCTTACATTTAGGAATGAATAGCCCACACTCTGCAGTGGTTACAGGCTTTTCTCATCTAAGCACTCCTCGCTACTGTTATTTCTAGTCTTAACAATATTGCAAATGAACACAAGTGTATTTCTGCTTTATAACTTTCAAGAGATGCAACTTCCTAGAGTAATCCTATTTCTAAAAGAAAACAACAACTTATGGTGTAAATTTTATCTATGGGTTAAAAAAACCCAAAGTATTTATATTTACCTATAGGCCCTGTATTTTGAACTGTCCCTCTGGAGTTTGATTTAATTACCTCGTATATTTCTCCTAGCTGGTGCCTAAAATTGGACACAGGTATGGCCTACTTAATTGCAAGAGAAGCAAATACAATTTCACACAATTTTCAAGCAATACTTTAACATTTCAGTACAGCATTTGCCTTTCTGGCAGAAATATGACATTGCCTCATGTTCCATTTATTCTTTGGCTAGTTTTCCAAGGACTGCCCCCTCAGGAGGCGGGGATAGCATGCAGCAGGTTCCATTTTCAAATGCAGTGAACTACAAATGCAGCACGTACCACACCAGGAAACTGGCAAGTGTTGATGGCTCCCCATCTCAGCCTGCTGGCTGCCTCCAGCCCCAGACACTAAAACCTTAGATGAGAAGGCAGCAAAGTTCTCCATTCGATGTGCTGGGAGTCTTGACTCATTGACTAAAGCACCAACCTCACTCCTCCAGAGGATCTGAACTACTGCAAATTCATGACACGTTAGAGGAAATGAGATGCCTGAACAAGTGCTTGCAGATAAGTTTTGAGCCAACCATCCAACAGAATCTACCCTACTTTAAAAAGTACCATTACCAAATTGTTGGTGCCCAGCGGACAGAGCACCCAGTGCTACATGCCCACATTTATAATACAAAGGTGACTTCCACAGTGCCATCACTCGCACTGAGAAGTATCACAAACACCCAAAGGTTAGCTAGAGTCCTTCACTGGATTTGGCCTATAGTGTCAGACTCGAGTGCTCTTTCATTGCAAAGGAAAAAAACAATATTGCAGGGATCTTTAATCTTATAGTCTAGGGCATTCAAAATACCATAGCTTCAGGATGAACAAGAGTTTTTAGATTTAAAAAAAAGATGTTAATATTCTGTTTAACTAGTTGCTTGAAGAGATCATAAGATCAATTAAAATATCCTGTCACTTCAAACCTTTAAATCAACAGTCTTACTAAATACACACTAAAAGGATGATCAAGCAGCTTTTGAGGTAGTAGTTCAAACTAAGCCTAATATGGCTATAAGTATTCACACTCAAATTATGAATCAACAAGGAACTCCCACAGCTAAAACAAAATATTTTCATAAAAGGAAACTACAGAACATGAAGTCTTCTAAACAATTACCTCTGCTTTTCAAGATTCTGTGAATTGCCCCATACACAAAACAATCTATCAAAATAATCAGAAAAATCACTCAATCAAAGAAATACCAGCTTTACCACTTCTGATTTGTGCTGATGTATGTCAAAACTCATTTTGCCACCCCCAGGCACTTGTGCGATGTCTCAGACAGACAGGAAGTTATGCACATGGTTTCATCTCTGGTTGGAGCTCAACTTACCATAATACTAATTTTAAAAAGACCCTGTACACAACTCCACTCAGCAACAATCTGTTCACTACTTTAGCTTTAAAAATTCAACTGTTGCAGTCAGTCCCCACTTCCTCTCAACAAATTACGTAGGCCAATGCTGGCTGCCTTACCTTGTACTTAAATTCATTGCTCTGAAATCCTGCAATCTTGTGGTTATTATAGCTGTGCGGTTTCTAGCCTCAAAGACATCCCACTATAATGGATCAGAATTTCATGATGCATTTTTCTTAGTGTTTACAAAAACTTGGTAACATAGCTTGTATTTAATACAGTTTCTTACTAGATTTCTGTTTTATTTGCAACCAAAATACAGAACTACCTATATATGAATCAAAATATGAATGTTTTGTGTAGAATTATGAACTGACAAATGGCAAGAAGCAAAGCAGCCTGACTGCTATAGAACTGACAGGAAACTTCTAAAAAGGTAAGTGCTTTAAAACCTAACTGGTGCAAAAGTATACAGATTCTTTATGGTAGAAATCTAATCAAACGGAATTGTTCTAAATGCAAGTCACACTCATTTATTTGTTTTTTCCTGGTTCCTCTGAATAATCATGAGGATGGAGTTTTGATCATTATGTAAAGTTAGAAAATCAGTTTAGTAAAAAGGCTTGAACCTATTCCACTCCTCTGAGAAAGCCAGGAATGCTAAGATAAATATTCTAAAATCTCTGTCTACCTGCAGGAAACAACAAAAAAAAATGTAGTGATCAAAAATAAATCAAATAAAATGAGTTTAAATAATCAAAGTTGGTGATACACACTGCCTATGCCAACAGTAGTTCTTAATTTCTGAAACTAGGAAAGGTGGGGGGGAGATGTGAGACGTGTACTGCTAGATGCTCACCACCAGCAGTTAAAACAGTTGGTGTGTTCTTTCATACTTCTTTTGTAAGTTAAATTAACAACTTAGAAGTGTAAAAGGGGAAAGCCTAGGCCCTACAAATTCCAATCCAATGAATGACAATGCCTCTTCCTTGTGCATCCTTCCTTTTGCATCTGTTCTAATACTCATTTGATTAGGGACTCAAGCGCTTCAACTCATGAATTCACTTGTTTCTGTTACTTTTGCTAAATTCTTTCACCTTAGTACATTGTATCATTTCATTGCAAGATCACACAGTAGCATTAACAAAGTAGGAGCAGAAAACTCAACTGACAAATTGGCAGCCTGCCCCAAACTACAAAATGAAGTAGCACTCCACAATAATTTAGAACTCGTAAGATTCTTGCAAAAAAACCACAGAAATTTCAAAACTTAGAAAATAATATATTTCTTTTCCCATGGGTGTTTGATAGCATTTTCTATATTTACCTTTTCATTCCACGCTCTAGCACTTAAATTTCTTTTTTTTTTTTTTTCCAAATTGCAAAAATTGAATGTAGGAGGCTCTCAGCCGGATAGGAAAAGATGACAGTTACCACCCTAGCTTTTTTTATTCTTTTCTGTAATATCTTGATAGTCAAGCTGTCTCTTCCTCAAATGATCTGAGTGTCAAACAAACAGCTTTCGGTCAAACATCTCCACTAAAATCCTGAAGTGGCTTTAAACTGGCTGAAAGCACTTCAGCACTGGAGTATATGCAAGGTCAAACACAAGTTTGTATTCAAAGTCTAATCTACTTGGATAGCACTCAAAAACCCAGTTAATGTTAAGTTTTATATCCAGTACACATTATTTGCAAACAAAGCAGATTAACTGAGCATTCTCTAGGAATGCTCTAAATTTTGATTTTTAGAGAGAACTAGTAAAATACCACTACCATTAAATCACAGAACAAAACAATTTAAATTAATCCGTGTTTGTAAAATAAGAAGTCCAGTTGTAAACTCAGAAATAATTTCAATAATTATTTCAAAAATTTCAGAATTTACCACAAAAGAGGCACTGTACTTAATTCATTTTATAAATGGGATCAGTCCTGTCAAAAATCACTGCTTGGTTTGACTTTCTTGAAAAATGCTATATTTAATGTGACTGGACTACAGATAACTTGTATCAAGATGATGATCCAGTGCTGAGGCAGTCCTTAGAAGTCCTTCATGGAGCAGAGATCTACAGTAGAACAATTAACCAGAACCATACAGCTGGACAAGCGAGATTGCTCACAAGTCACTGCCTTGCACAGGGTAACCCCATTAGGTTTAACAGCAATAGCAGACACTAAGGCACACTTGAATCCAGAAAATCTGTTTCAGGTTACACCACACTGGCAAAGAGATCACTATATGAGAAAACATTCTTTCAGTCCTCTCATGGTCTTGCATGCATTTAACCCAGGGATTCCATTAGCAATGTTTGATACAGCTCATGCACCCAGAAGCACTGCAGTTATAGGAATATGATTACACAGATTTTTCTCCCCCTTCAGAGAGCCTGACATTGCGATTAAAAACATCAACTGAAGAAAGAGTCAATATCACTGATAATTTCCTTCGATTACTCCTCTGGCATCTAGTTTCTTCTGATAAATTCAGACTTGGTGAAGATATAGTCATCTAAGTCTCCAGTTCAGACTGTATTAAATTAATAGCATGTAGCACAAAGATACTTTACCTAAAGAAAAAACTCCTGTTCTCTCTACCAGCTTGCCTTTTGCTTTTCTCCTGGCTTCTCCAAACAGGTTGTTTTCATCTCAGACAAAGTGCAAGGCTCAGATTCACTAAGACATAAGTACAAGTAACAGAACCTGAAGATGCACCTCTAGAACAGGCAAACCAGGCTCTCCTCTGCTTTCCAGTGACTTGCCCTGAAAAAATATCCTCAATTTCTCCACTGGTTTAAGGAGATTTAGCATGCACACACCAACAGTCTTGTCTTCCTTTCTAGGTCAGTGTCAGCAGTAACTTTCAAGACTCACATTCTGCAAACTAGCCAAACTAAAAATACTTTTCACTTGTTTTGGGTTTTGACAATGTTTGACTTCAACTAGATACACACTAATCCCTACCCTTCTTAGTTTTTAGCATTAAGGGAATCCTTCTTTGTAACTTTTTGACAGATCTTCACTCCTGGTCTAAATTAGCCATTTATCCTTCACCAGGAACCTGCTATGCTATTCTTGAGTCTCCAAGGGAAATATTACACAAGAGCTAACAAAACACATCTCAATTGGATAAAACAACTAATACACTAAGAGTGCAATATTTTTGGCTTTAAAACAGTAAGCCCTTATATTTGGCTTTCCTTGAATTCCCAATGCTACAATTACGCTTTTGAAACATCTAATAGAATACCATTGTAATGAAACTCAAAGGCAAGCTAGCCAACAAATCGAAACTTTTAAAGAACTGCAGGTAATTTCTAGATATTAAAATATATACGTATATATTTCTGTGTGTATAAAAGTAAGTGTAAACTTGACCATTATTACCTTCACTGCATAAATTTTTTGGAAGTTCAAATTACAAGTATTGTTATTTACAGGTGTATCTATCCTGGTCTCTTTGATGACACAGTCTAGATATATTTTTTTGTGTCCTGATGATAATCCTTTCCTTTGTGTTTTTTTTTTCCCCTTTTATATTTAACAAAAATTCATTTTTCTCTCCAAGCTTCCTGTGAATAAGATGCTACTTTCTAATAAAAAATTATTTTACATTACATGAGCTAAAATACAAATAGCATACAATAACTACATGCATGCAAAGTATCAGTAGTGCTTCTGTCTTAGTCCATGCAGAGGCTATATCTTCTAACATCTGGTGTACAGTCTTACAACCTTTGAACTGACAGTAAATTATATGGCAATACAAATATCTATCTCCATACTATCTTTCTTCTATGGAAATATGAAGATCTATCTTTCTATATGGTGTTACACCTTTCAAAATAGTAAAAAATTCTTCAGCTTCCTCTCCCAGTAAAAAAAAAAGGAAAAGGGGAAAAAACCTCCAGTAAAAATTTAAAGCAACCACAACTATTGCATGTGCAAAGAAAAAGGTGCCTATATATAATTAGATAAATAAAATTACATAAAAGAGTTGCATTAGCCGAAGTTTTTCAATGTTCTGATTTCCCCCTAATATTCTAATGAAGCTATAGGTCCCTTAATAATGAACAGTACTACTAACAAGATCTCTTAACCCTATCTTCAAATCTCCTTAGAAACAGGCTACAGAACCCATGGCACTACACTAAAGAAAATGAGAGACAAGGCACAAACAGGGTTAAAGAGAAGTGAAGTATTAGCATTATTATACGCACACTTGCACTATGTAGATGCAGCCAAGCAGCACAAAAACCAATTAAAATTAAGTTTGGTCTGCCACTGCAGTAAAATAGTTGGTTAAGGGTATAGATAGCTTCCAGTCAAGAAGAGCAGATTGGTTAAGATTTTAGCTATATAACCAATTATAATCACATAACCAATCATCTGGGTCTGAAAGGTTAGCTGGGATAGCAAAGAAATTAGTGCTACAAATAATTTACCAAGGTAAACTGCAGTAAATTATAATCATGCTCACAAGCAGACTACTTCTACTATTGAAAAAACTTGATTTTTACTTATGTAATCCTCTTCCAGAAAAATATAAACATTATTTTCCACAATACACTTTTCTTTCAAATAGACAGTTCCTCAAATATTAAGTAAATTGTAAATACTTCCCTCACTCTCCATGTTGAAAAACCCAACAACTCATTTGTGTATCCCACTTTCCCCAGATTAATAGAAATAAATGCCTCTTCTGGAGTAAGGCATATGTAACTCGGTACAATTGCATATGGGTTAAAAATAACGTGAGGACTTCAAGTTTCAAAATAAAGTGAGGATTTCAAGTCCACAGTTTTTCTCTTTTTTTAATCAGAAAAACTATAGTGTTTCTTTAATAATATTCTTCTGTGAGCTAGTTTTACAAGTATCCTAACTTGTAGGAACACAGTTCCTAACTTACATAAATTTAACAAACATAAGCACACATGCAAACTTCTCTCCCAACTCAATTCATTTTTGGAGAATACTACTGGCCAAATACTCTTGCATGGTCAGTAGCAAGCATATTAAAAGAAAATTAATAATTTCTCATTTCTCTACCCAATATTCATCTTGCAGAGTAAGAGTTCAGTATTTAAGTTTGTGAAAGGAGGTTTGGGGGCAAAATGCAGAATGTAGTCAATGTGGCAACTACTCAGAACAGCGATGCAAGATTTTCCATCGAAAAATACCCATAGCCAAACCAAGCCTGCACACATTAAAAATTAACAGATATTAAGAAAACAGAAATACCCAGCTGAAGTCAAGTTTGGAGGAGATTTGTCAACTGCTGCATAATTATGAAGACATATTTTAGATGCATGCTACACAGAAAGTGTAAGCGCCACTGTAGAAATATAGGGAGTAAGAACAATATATGTGCAGTTAGTATTCAGCTAGGCTACCTTTTAGACTTCAAGAAATTAAAGAACCTAGACTACTTGTTTCATACCTTTTATCCAATTTATCCACTCAGAATACTTCTGTTTCTTTGGCTACTTCTTTCTGCACCTGTTTCCAAAACATCTTCAGTTGGCTTAGCCTGTGACTAATGGCAGCCATTTTCAGGGAGTGACTATTTAAAGAAAGATCCTTGCTCAGATTCCACAAAACTCTTCAACATATTAAAAACCAGAGAATAAAACTTTTGAAGTTGCATAGGTAGTGTAAGAGTCTGTTCACTGCTTTCAAGTGTTCTGAAGTTATTATGTAAAGCCCAGTTTTTTTCTTAAAAGTCTTTAAGCCTCTTATACTAAAACCTTCAATTTTTTAGCCTCTTTTTAAAAAGTTAACATTTGGGATTACTCATGTGAAAGAGAAAAAATCTTCCCTAAGTTTTACTTGGTAGTCTTTTGTATGTCAACAATTCTACTGTTGCTTTCTACATGAAACCTTGTTACATTATCTGAAGTTGAACAGCGGCAACTCAAGAAACAAGTTGAACAAGAGGTCTTCAGTCCCAAGACACAATGCAAGAGCCTCAATGCGTCTTAATAAAATATCAGTGTCTCCATCTAATCACTAAGTTACAGTATTAACTTCATATGCCAATGAAATTCTAATAAATTATATGTTTATGATCAATGTTTTTCCCCTAAACCTAAGAAGATAATTGAAGAGAAATTCTAAAATACTTGGCTTCAAGGATAAACCTAATCTTCCGGTACTACCGTATGACAAATCAGCCCAATGTAATATTTCTTTTCACAGAAATACTGTGCATCACCCTGTGAGAAGAGGAATACCCAGTTAAAGCATTCACAATGGCTTACTAAGCAACTGATGTGCCCACTTACTACTTGGCTGGAATGTTGTTTCAGTGGCCACAAAAGCTGTTTGAGGAGAAACTGACAGAAAAAAAGGAAAAATGATGCCGTTCCTTTAAGACTAAGGAGGTTCTTTTGTAAACATAAGTCCCATCTGCGTATCACATTCACGTATTGCAGTGCTTTAGTTTGTTTCCCCCAAGTTCAATTCTGAGCAAACATAGTCAGGATATCCAGCTACAGCAGTAAGATAGCAAAGTTCTGGAACTGTATCTGGATTTGTCTGGAATCAAGTATCTTGGGAGGAAACTTACCATTTCCTTTTAGGGTTTTGTTTGTTTGTTTTAATATATATGTATATTTATTTGAAGATCTTAAAAGCTGATTTGTTTCCTCAAAACTCCAACTAAGTAAATACAATACACATAACTCGAGAAAACTTGATGAGGCCAGCTTAAGTATCATAGATCATTTTTATTCCACATAATAAATGCTATTTTTAATATTTATTGTCAGACCATAATTAAGATTTCATTTCACCATTTCAAATGTTCAAATAAGTGCTGTTGCATAGGAAGTTACTCCATTGGCAAAAAGAAAGATTGTTCTCTATTTTAGTGTAAAAAAGAGCATGTATTATTTTACTGAACTGAAATCAATGCTACTTGACACCCACAAATAAAAACACTTCACTAATTTAAAGTTGACCTACTACTACTTCAGCTGCCCTCTAGATGCTACCAATGTCTCATACAACACCAGTGAAAAAGTCTGTCATAGCAGAACATACACCTATCTCTCTCATATGTGTTATTATTACTATCCTGTCACCAAAAGAGTATTTGTCTTACAATACAGAATGGAACAAAATCAGCTTATTCACTTTACTCGCATCTAAAAACCTAAATTATCCTACACTGGCAAGCGTACATATAAATATGTACTTTTTTTGTACAATGTATGAAATAGAAAATTATTTTTTAAACAAAATGTTTATAAATGAAAAAAGTTTACCTTATCAATCCAACTTTTTGGCATGCATCAGGTATAGTAAAATGAAATCAGAATATTAGCTCAATAGCCAAAGAGCTACTAGCAAATAAAAACTGAATTAGTGTAGACAGGCATCTAATATACATACTAATACTTTCTGGACCTTCATGTTAAATTATTCCAAGGAATACACTTGGCAGGAGCCTTGGCAGTCCAATAATAAAATGGATAAAGAATATCGGAATATATTTGCAGAGTGACTTTGCAGGTTTCAAACCATGTATCTAATACAGTATGTCACCAAGTGACACAATCTTTTGTACTACTTGAATTTTAGGAATGTAAATACTGCACTAGTAATCTGTGAGTAAAGGAAAGAATCCAAGATTTAATGTCTTTTAAATTGTCCAACATTACAGGAAAATAGGCAGGAAATTCTGCAATGAAGAAAAAGACACCATACAGTTACCTAAATCATGTTCTACGTGTAAAGGTATGTGGGTTGTCATTGTAAAGTTCTGGAAGAGCACCTCAGAATGAATCTGCATGTAGAAAATGGAAATTACTCAAAGTTGAATTATCATCTCCATTTTTGTCTCTGTTCCAAGCAGCAAGGTATTGGTATATATCAAACTCTAATTTCCAAATAGTACTGCAGTCTTACTTATGCTTAAGTATTTCACTACCTCCCTTGATGCCCATCTAGCAGGGCAACCTTCTAAAGTAACTGAAGTGGAAATTTATAATAATTTCTATGTTTTCAAAATGCATTTATATTTATGAAAGTACAAAGATTAAGAAGGATATATATTTTATTTCTAAGTTCAGTGATATAATTTGAAGTTACATTCATCTATCTTTCAATAAGCACAGTAGTAAAATAAGTTTAAAAGTGAAAATATATTTTCCATTACAAATTCCTGAATTCTGAAATGCTGATATAACATGTACTCATTTAAGAAAATGGTTCAATCCCTTATTCTTTCTCCCAGGAAAAGAAGTCATGCCAACCTAAGTGTCATAGCATTAACAAAAAAATTAACTTAACACCCTTTCACTTAAATACTCACAAAGGATATTAGAAAGTCTCTTCCACCATTTTAAATTAATTTAAAGTATTCTTTGAAACCTTAGAAGAATGTATTCCACATTTATTTTAAAGAAAACATGGAGTGGACTGTTTTAAATGTACAAGTGAGATTTGGTGCTTGCAGTCTGCTGTTGAGAGGATAGCTGAAAATAAGAAGGAAAAAATAATTATCACAGTAGATCAGGTTCCCCTGCCACAAACAGAAACATTTTTTTCAAATCAGAAGAGAATGTGAAAAAACAAATTACTCCCTACTACATTATTTATTACAGCTGAAATCTTGCATCAGATACGCTTGGATCTGAATTTTGCTGAAGTGAAATCCCATTTCTCAAATCCCATTTAGAAGGATTGTCTTAAATGATGAGGTATACTTAGTTAGAAGGACACCTAAGAGGGAAAAGGGAAAGGATCACAGAAAAAAGCTCAGCTAGAATACCAGTTCTTTGAAAGGAAGATAACATATCATCCAAATACCTGCATTAAGTTTCTGGTAATAAGCAGAAAATGTCACACACCGCACTCTACCATCTCCAACTGGCATTAACACCCAACTGTCACCAAGTCTCCACTTGTCTACCCATAAATATACAGGCCTTCTTAACACATACAAAAAAAACAGAAGTTTTACTTCGATTCCCTTCAACTTCCTTATCAAAGTGATGTATTGTCTCCAAATTATCATTCCCTATTGTTTTAGTTTGGAATAAATGTAGCACAATCGCTTACATCTTCTGTCCATTAGTAAAGTACCTATTGTCAAAATGTATTATAGACATATATTGTCCTTTATAGGATAGAAATCTAGTATTTATAAATATCTTTCTATAGAAAATTGTAATACCAACTGTTTCTCTAATTTAAGTATAAAGAGACATAATTACTATGATTGGTATTCTTTCCAAATGCTGAAGAAGAACTTGAAGGAGGAGGGAAAGCAAAGCTTATACTGGCCTCCTTAAAAAATGAGGTTTTTCATCTGATACAATCTCTTAAGACCTCTCTGTTTTTTGAAATCAATATTTATCATATTGAAAATTGAATTTTATTCATTCCTTTCAAGACACAGCATCAATTCAATTAAATATTTTCAATCAATATTTTCTAGAAAATATGGACTTCAAACCTGTAAAGAAGTCTGGTGTTCTAGGTAGCAAGAAAGCACCAAAAAAACTTCTATGTCTATTTCACCTGTAGAGAGTTTACAAAATGTTTAGCCTAATGACTGTAAACTGCTAATTTGGCAGAAGGATGGGGAAGGATGTGTGTTCACATGCAGTTTAAACCAATCCTAATCAGCCTTGGTGCACTTATGCTTTTGTGCCCTTTCTTCCTCTGCCAGGCATCAGTCAGGACAGGAACAGTCTGCAAGTGAAGAGTATATGTATCTGATTGTTTCTAATTTCAGCCTAGTTCCGTGTACTCGGGCACCACACAAACGGACTGCTAGCACTGAAGACAATGAGAATAAACAGCCAAGAGTGGGAGAAGGAGACAAGACTGCATTCTTCCATGACCATACAATACTTTAATTTGGCAAACTAAAGAAACAAAATTCTTTGCTTCAAGTTGTTGGAGGACAAACCAACACATTAAACAGTAAGAACAGCAAAATCCTCTGCCCAAGAACCTGGGTGATTTGCTCTGCAACAAAGCTCTATAGATGTCTGCATTCACACTTAGCTTAAATGACAACTTATGAATGCTGTCTCTAGTTACTTCTTAAGGGAATCTGCATAAGTCACAATCAAAGACTACTTAAACTGGGAGTTATAGATGCTAAAAAGTATTTTCTTTGTTGTACTGACTACCGTCTTCACTCTAGAGCAAATATAGGCTCAAAGACAACATCAATGGGAGTAAGTAACTCCATGTTAACTGGAATGATGCCTTTCCTACTGTTTTCACTCACTAAGGAAAATGCCTTTTCATAATTCAGCACAATTTTCTTCATAGTGAAGACAGGTTCAGGTACCCCCAAAATAGTACTCCACATTCAATTAATTAATAGATACTCAATTAGGAAATCACTGCCACACAAGTGGTCGCACATAAAGCAGCTGGCTGATCTCAGTCCTAATTTTCTACAGGTAACTCGGCAACACCCTCCACCACCCTGCTCTGACATTCTCACAGCTGGCTTTCAGAGCTTGCTTACAAACACTTCTTGCTAAACAGGTCATGACTGCTTTATAGTCTGCCAAGCAAAAAAAAAAAAAAAAAAAAAACAAACAAAAAAAAAAAACCAAAAAAAAAAAAAAAAAAAAAAAAGAAAAAACCAACAACAACTGAACAATAGTGCTCGCTTTATTGAATTTCTCCCCTGGTTCAAACTAATCTTCAGAAGGAAAATAGATGCCTTGTCAAGTATTGAATATCAAAGTGGCTTGCTGTCTTTTCCTTACTTGAATTCCCTGAAATATCCCCTCATCTTGTCACCCCATGTTAATAGAAAAAAAAACAACAAAAAACCCAACTACCCAGATTTATGACTTTCCATCAAAACCTTTTAAAATCATTATGGTAACACACATTAAAACACTAACATTTAGTTTATGCATAGGGCTAAACAATTTTTCTCAGTTCCCTGGAGGCCTTTTGAAGTCTTCTAGAAGTCTTTCAAAATCTATTCCATGCACATATACAAGCAAAATAGCAAGCACAGTAACTGGACAACACTAAGTGCTAATTGGAAAAGGCAGAAGTAGTCTTTTTTACCTAAGTACATAAATTAAAAAGCAAGCAGCCACAATACCTGACTTCTCACCATTTCTCAACTGTGACCCGAGTCACATTTAAGGCAAAAATCATTCAAGATACACGGTTTTCAGCTTTGTACATTTCAATAAAAAAAGCTGAAGGGCCTATTAAGTAGAAACGCAGAGAATCCAACTGTTGCATTTCACAACAGGTAGTGAACAGAAAGTGGGTTAACTACTTTCAAATAAGTATGAACTGATAAATAATCAAGCTTTTGGATGGCTGTGCATAACATTAGGGTGCCAAGTAAAAATAAGCCTTAGGTTTTTCTGTAAAATTTGTTACCTTTTTCAATGAGGTCACCTCAAACTCCCTTTTATTCTTTAGTCTATTATAAAAGCATATGTTTCTAAGGAAAATGTGTGTATCTGTAGGATTTAAACCAAAAATTTGAAACCAATTTGTGACAACAGTATCATTTCCACCTTCTCAAAGTTAGCACTATTTTTTCAGTTTACTCAATCAGCAAAGCATTCAGATTAAGTATTTGACAGTGACAGTAAAACTTAATATATCAAAACCTTTGCATTTTGTTTCAAAGGGCTTTTCAACTACAATGCAGAATTTCTTTGAAAATAGACATGCAATGTGTATCACAGCATGCTTCTGCTCTGCATGTATACAATACTTGTTTTGGATTACAAAGTGAATTGAATAACCATCCCAAAGTGTTCCAGTGAAGATATGCACATTCATTATTCTGCCTACTAACATTTTTCTTAGACAGTATGCTCATACAATAGTTATGCTGCCATGAGAGCATTGATCCAAAAATCCTTCACCAACTTTGAAGATAATAATACAGGCAACTTAACTGTACTAGTGCTCACAGTTTATTACAACTTCAGCCTTCTCAATGTAAGACAGCCTTTTTTTCCACTATGTGGTCTAATTAACTTCAAGTCCTTATAAACCAATACAACCATTCAACAGCCACATACTACCCATGCAGATTTGAGTTCAAGACTTCTGTACTGTTTAGCCACTGTAAAATATACAAAGACTAGCATTTTAAAAGTGCAAATAAGCAATTTCAAAATCACATAGATTATTCCAACATGACTTGTAATTGCTTGGTGCAAGTGGTGTTTACTTTCCTTTCTACATAATTATGCAAGCACGAGGAAGTCAATAACTGCCTCTGATCACTTGTTCAAACTGGAACATCAGGAAAGAATTTAAGAAAGCAATTCTTCACAATGTAAAAACTAGTTATAGAATAAAACCACCTCTTAATACTTACCTGTTCTCCTGCCTCCATCACAAAAACTATTCTAACAGTACTCTTCCTTTAGAAATCTCTATTTCTGCTGTAATTCAAGTAGTTAACCAGAAAGTGAAAGGTCACTACATTCCACAACTGGTTTCCAGCCTGCCTAAGACCAATGGGATTTTCAAATGACTTGTGCTCAAAGTTGCAAATTAGTGGCTGAAAAGTTTACTAGATATTTTAATTTTGTCTTCAGCCATACTGGCAGAGAATATGAGCAATGGTCCGGCACACATTAAAGGAAAGCACTACGGCATCCATGTGCACCAGTGATCTCTCTGGGTAGCTGGAAAAGTCACTAGGACAGACTACTGAAACAAAAATGTAAATTCAGGATGAATTAAAACCAAACCAAAACAAAAAATCTACCACAAACCACAGGCATAGCTTTCTTAATTTGTTAGCGTGGCAACTTAGAGCAAGCATCCAGGAACATCTAGGATTACCGAAGTATCAACAACCATTAAATAGTTCGTACTTTACAGAATGAAAAACATGAACATGCAAATAGTATCAAAACATTTAAACAATAATTTCAGATCTCTTAATTCACAGAGCATTGCTTTAGCTTCTGGGACATTGATCCCCCCTCCACAGTGGAACTTTTTAACTACAGTGGATACATTACCTTCATTCACATATTTATATATCAAACAAATGCCATGATACATATTAAAAATCTCATGAGCATTTGCAGCAGTTGTTAGTACAAATCATTGGTGGAACCAAGTTTGTGCTCATTTCTCTCTCTAAAAGCAGACACTTTGCTTTCATGGCGATTATTTCCTGATTTTGGAGCTAAAAAAAACCACTCTATAAGAATGCCTTTACATATATTGCTACCTACTTAGTAAGCAGTCATTTGATGTCATGCAATTACTTTTTAAATCAATCAGATTCTACATTCTTCTGACACATACTTAATGCAAAAGGGCCTTATACAAAAGGTGCTAAATTAAACAACAAAAAAACTTCACAACATGCAAGCAATCCTAGCCACTATCTACACAACTGTATTAACTATCAGAGGTAAATCAACACAGGAAAAAGCCTGATTTAGTAGAGCATCACAATAACAAGCACCATACTATTAAGACTTTGAACACTTCTTGTAAGATAGATTTCAAAAGTTTGTTTTTAAGTGGTCTTAGCAGTCCATGGGAACACTACTTAATAGGCTAAAGTTACTGGTTTATACGAGGGTCTTTATTTCCTTGGATTAAGCTGGGTTATTACAAGGAAAGCAGTTATACCAACAGCTTTGGTAGTCTCTTAGCAGGCAGCATACCTCTTTTGTGTCAAAGCATTGCGAAATGCAAGAACACGAGTGACTTACAGTTTTGTGTCAATACAATTGTTGGTGCTGCTCCTAAATATACCTCACTGTGTTTTACAAAGAAAGATCAACATTTTATCCATGCCACACAGGTGGGGGAAAGGAATCAGTAAAGTTACTTGAGTTGTTCAAGTTAACATAAAGAGACAAAGATACTGACAAGGAATCCAGTCCTAAGGCTCTGTGCACCAGAATCCACAACACTCTGCACTTGAAAGAATGATGAAGGCATAAATCAAAACACAGGCCTCAGTCGTGCAGTCAGAAGCAAGTCTGCAACAGCAGACTCTAAGCAAGACTAGGTCTTAAAGTATTAAATCCTCTATATGCCGAAGTGTCCTTGAGTATCCAAAGAGTGTGCTCTTTGGATAACTTAAAAAATAAATGCACAGAAATATACAGTCATATTTAAAGAGTATCTTGATCTAATATAGTCAATGTTACCTTGAAGTGATACAAACAAAGTTAATAATTCTCTTAAGTATTCTCCCTTATTGCTTCTTATTGGACAAGCTTGTATCCTTGTAAGCATAACTAACAAAATACAAATTTAAGGCAGCCAGAAGGACTGATCCACTGCGTAACTCCTATAACCTCAGTTTCATTGTTGCATCTTAGAAATTTCTTTGGAGCCACAACTCTGTTCAAAGTTTCCCTGTAATAGTTAAAGCTTCAAAGTAATGACTTACAGATTAACCTCCCTTAACACTACAGGGCACAATATATAAAGTATTGGAGTTATCTCAAGCATATATAAGTTTGAACACTACATACACACACAAATTGCAAAAATTACAGACTTAAACTTAACACCAGAACACACTGACAGAATTTATTCTAACTTTAAAAATAAATATGCAATAGTGGCACAAACCTTACTGAAGAGTAAGTAAGCTGAGAGGGTGATTTTTTTTTTAATACAGATCTATTAACAGGTTTTTGTATTTGTTACTCTAAATTGAATCATCTGTTATACATTCAATTCAGCCTGAAGTGGATCTGTATCACTGTTTCACAGAACACTTTGCGTTCTACTTGTGATCTGACCTCCTCATGCTCCCAGCTGTCTATCTACATATTAATATGGCTCTAAAACCACAGTATCTGAACCTAATCTCTATGGTAACTGTAAGATTTGTTTACATTAAAAAAGAATATTAGAAACTTATGTAAATTTAACTGTCATTTAAATAAGTGTTTTTCCCTTCTGAGGAAGAAAGCTCCCTATACTGCCTCCTATTTATCTTGCTTCCATCTCCAGTATCTCTCCACCAGGCAATGCGCCACGTTTAGAAAGCTCCCTATCATACAACTTCAACAGCCTGTTGTTGTAAATTCATAAATAGTTTACTTTTAATAAGACAGATGTGTGCAGTATTTTAGATCTTAGCACTTGCTAAAGAAAAATTGTAGGGCAATTAAAACATGATTTTCCAAAAAACTGTCATAAAGTCACCAAAGTAAAAAAAAACATGCTAACCTTTAACAGCTATACAGAAAGACTTTGCTGCTCAGCAACCCAGATCAATCTAGAAATTAAAAGAGTCTATTTCATTTACCATTTCCAGCAGTGACTGTAGTACTGGGTACACATTTTACATAATACTTATTTACAGACAGTAGACAAAAACTCTTATAGTAGAAGAACCCATATACAGACTGCTCTTTTTTATTAACAAATACCAAAGAACTGATGCATCACAGGTTTGTAACAATTGTTTTTTATAAGACTTATAGTATTTTGAAATGAGATTTACTGCTGCTCAGCAGGACCGGGAGCTGAATTACATGGGGGTGATGGTAACACGAACAGCAGTTTGAGCGAGACATAGCAAAATGGTAAAAAAAAACCCTAACACACGCAGCTGTTAAAAACTACTTTTAGGTACATAGTTCTTGGCCACACACAGAAGAAATAATTCTATTCCACCAAAACAATCTTTTTTGCTACTTAGCTTGCATAATATATCAAACATAAATAGTCTAGAAAGGTCGAAGAGAAGAAAAATGCATGACATTTGAGGTACAAGAGTACATTGAGTGAGGCACATGAATACTACACAGCACCGAGAGGAAAATTAGAACCCATTTGAAAATCTTTCTGCACCTTACAGCAATCATTTCACTGCAGAGAATCACTTACATGCACCCTCCCCAGTCACATCAAGATTACTCATTCAACAAAACTCCTATTGACGAATAGAAAGTAAGTAAATCTACCCTCTATTCAAGTAAACAATGTTGTAGAGCCAGCAAATCCCCCACAACGTTACTTTCTCGAGCAGGGTGACTGTGCCCTGCTCCTCCATGAAGCAAGCTCAGCCCAGGCAGCCATGTCCTTATTCTCCTACAAACAATGTTTCTGAAGGAGAACAGCCCCTGCTCGGGGAACTTACAGCTTCCCCCAGCATAACGCGGTGGAGCGAGGCCCGCCCCACGATCGGCAAACGAGCCAGGCACCGAAACACGGCAGTGGGGGCGAAGCTGCCCGCAGTCTGGATCTGCACCAGCACCGAGCCTCGCACCGGGGTCGGGACAGATGGACTGACAGATAGGACAGCATTTTTCCATGCAACCCTCCCTCCTTTCCCCTTCCAGGCACGCAAGCGAGTGTTTTACCTTCATGATGAGCTCAGGCTGCGGTAAAAGCCTCGATTGTGGCTGAGCGGCCGAGGCTGGACCTGGAATTTAAAACAAAGCGCTAAGGCACCGCACCAGCCGCTCGCACCGGGCGGGGGGAGGGGAGCCAAACATCGGGTGGGGGCGCTGGGCTCCTCCCGAAACTCCCCCTTTCCTACCCCGGATCCCCTCTTCTCCCGCGGCTCACCCCCTTCCCTCTTTCCTCGGCCGCTGTTTCCCCCCGCGGCTCCCACACGCCGCGGCTTCCCCTACACCCGCTGCCACTGACGCCATTTCTGTCAGAGGAGGAGAAACTTGCCACAACAACAACCCACCCCAGGCTGCCGCGGGAGGGGGGAGGCGCCCGGCCGCCTCCCCGGGGCGCTGCGCCCCCTCCTCGGGCACCGAGCGGCGGGAGGGCACCCCCGGGGTCCCAGCGCAGGCAGCACCCCCTCCTCGCCTCACCGCGGGGAGAGGGAGAGCGGAGAGAAGGAGGGAGAGAGGGAGGGAGGCTCTTCCTCCATTGTACGAGGAAGAGTGCCCGTGTGCACGGCGTGGAGCAGGGTGTCGGGAGCAGTCCCCCCCACCCCCGACACACACACGCTTTTGTAGGGGCTGCGGCTCCGGATCGCGGCGGCTCCTCCTCCCTCCGTCTCCCCCCCTAAATAAAGGAAAGCGCTGACTCCGCCGCAGGAGTTTCGGCAGCAACAGCCGCAACTCCCCGGCTCGGCGCAGCGGGTCCGGGCGGGGGGAGGGAGGGAGAGCAGGCAGGAGGCGGCGGAGGAGGGGAAGAAAAGGAAGAAGAAGAAGAAAAGAAGGGAGCGGGGACAGGGAGGGAGGAAGGGAGGGGGGCGGGGAGAAAGGGGCCCGACCTGCTCGGCGGGGACACGGAGCGTGTGTCTGTGTGAGTGTGGAGGAGGGGGCTCCGTCCCTCCCGGCAGAGAGGCTGGAGGAGAAGCCGCCGGTCCCTCCCCCCGGCCCGCCACTGGGTGTTTGGGGTGGGGGGGGGAAGACGAAGCATCGGCGAGTCCCGCCGCAGTCTCTCTACCAGGAGAAAAACAAGCGCCCCCCTCCCTCCCTCGCCGCCGCACGCCCGGCCCCGCGCCCCCACGGGGCCCCTCGCCGCCTCCCCGCCCGCCGCCGGCGGGACACGGGGGCTCCTTCTCCGGCTCGCCGCCCTCACCTTTGTTCCGCGGCGACCGCCCGCCCGCTACTCCCCCGGCCCGAGGCGGGGGGCACGGAAGGCAACTGGGCGAAGGCTCCTCTCAGCTCCGGGCACCCCCGGCCCCGCTCGACGCTGCTGCAGCGGCTCCGCTGGCGGCGGCCCCGCACGGCGGGCGGAGGGGCCGATCCGTCCTGCGCGGCCCCGGCGGCGGTGACTGCACGGCTCAGTCCCCCTCCCCCTCCCGCACCGATGACTGACTGACGGGCGAACGGGAGCGGCCACGCCCCCTTCCCCACCTCCCCCATTGGGCCGTGTCCCGCACGGCCCGCCTACCCCGCGGTCCCATTGGCCTTCGTGTCGGAAATACTGACATCATTCTTCTCCACTTCTATGGAAACTGAGACTCGGCGCCGAGGGGGCTTATGGGGAATGCTGTTCTTGCTTGCTGTTAGCAGCATTTCCGGCAGGCAGCACTGCGCGGCTCAGTGGACTACAACTCCCAGAGTACACCGCGCGCGGGGGGCGGGACACTCCAGAGACTGCTAAGAGCCGAGGGGGCGGGGCCTGCGCGTGCGCGGGGGGCGCTCGGTGGCGCATTTTCCCCCCAGGAGGGGAAGGTGGCGCCCGGCGGGGCGGAAGGAAGGAGGGGGGCGGCGCTCCGCTCGGGGCTCTGCCGCCGCTAGCGCCGCCACTCCCGGAGCGGCGGCTGCTCAGGGGCGGGGTTCCGACTGCCGGCGGAGGAGGAGACGGCGGCGGCGAGGCGAGGTCGGCTGCCCTGTTAGCTGTGGGGGGCGCTGGGGGCCGTGCGGCGGAGAGAGAGGGGGCGCCCCTCTCGGAGGGGCCGGTCCGAGCCTGGCTGCGGGGCAGCAGGTCCTGCGGCGGCCCCGCCCCGCCCGGGAGGGGCTTGTCGGCTGCCCGGGAAGGGGCCGGGGGAAAGGGGCCGCCGGTAGTGCTGGGCGGTGCCGGCGGTCGCCGGGGCGGGCGGAGCGACTGGCAGAGCGGCCGGGGCCGGGGCTGCGCTGGGCTGGCGGCGGGCGGCGCTTCCCGGCCCTCCCTGGCGGCTGAGCCCGACAGCGCCGATCAGAAAATGGGGGTGGACGGCGGGCGGGGGGAGCGACGCGTCCTCGGCTCTCCATCTCCTAAAATGGCGCTGAAGAGCTGGGCCCGCTCGTCCTGGAGTTCTGGAGGCAGCTGAGGCGGCTGCGCCCGTGTTGAACTCCGAAAAAAATTAACCTTAGTTCCGTCGTTCTGGCTGTGGCGGGAGTTTGGCGGCAGCAGCTTCACGGTCTCTGTGAAATGTGAGTTTTAACCGCGTAACGCGGCGCTCCAGCTGCGGTCGCTGTTTGTGCCGACTCATCGCCTGTCTTCGGGTCAGCCCGCAGCTCAGAGACCCTGCCCGTCTGCGGGCCGGGACTTCGGCGGCCGAGGTATTGCTCTCTGGTTTCTGTAGCATTCGAGCTCCATTTTTCTTGGAAATCCCCATTAAAGCAGTATGCTCGTGTCGTTCTGGCGTTAGTGTTGGAGTGGCGCCTCTGGAAAGCTATTATTTATTCAGCTGCATCTTCGGGGAAAATGTGTGGTGTGCGACTGCCCTTCCACCTGTGGGAAGCTTGCCCGCCCGCTTTAATGCGAGGCGTTGTTCGGAGGCAGCCTGGGAGGGGTCATAAATACGACTCTGCTGATTAGAATGCGAATGTGGACTAGTGTCCCAGTTGCAGTTGGATTAACACTTCTGGTAGTCTCTGTTTGAAACAGTAAATATTCACTATGCTTTCTGTGTATTCCTTTTGAAACTCTCCTCGCTCCTACCTGCTCCCCCTATCTGGGACTTCTTCCCTCCCACTGACTACAATGAAGCCAGTGTCTCAGTGTACCAAGTTCTGTGATGGAGCCGATTTGAGAACTTTCTGAATAGTTCATTTTATACTGGAGCTCTTTGCTTCTTTGATATTTGTCTCTTATTTTCTTTGTAATTGCACTATGACTGCAGGCCCTGAGATGATGATACTTTTTAAAATGCCATCTGTATATTTAACCTGGACTATTTCAGACTATTACATTCCCCCTGTTTGGGAGGAGGGGAAGAAGGGCCTGCAGAGTGGAATGGAGCAGGGTAGTATGAGAAGCTGTTTTGTCCAAAGGCAAACTTTTTCTTGACATTTGGCTTAGAATTAATCATCATTACTCATCAACTTTCATCCTCTCTAGAAAGGTTCTAGACACAGATCACAGCTTCAAGCATAGCTTTAGAGTAGTTCCACATTATGGAGGCCCAGGTTACCATCTTATTCTAGTGTCATGCGTGTTTTCAAAGAGGTCATCAGAGGGAAGGTTTGATGCAATGCAAAAATTATTGTGTGTGGCTGTCCTTTATGCCTATGTGAAGACACTGGGAAATAACTGGAACATTAACTTTGTCATGCATATGAATTGAAATGCAGCAAGTTTGTGTGCTGGTTTAAAAGGTAAAATAGCCTTAACTGCTTTAATCCTATGGATAGGTATAGATGTAATCAATTCTTGCATTTTCACTAACAAAAGGCTTTGCTGTTGCCTTTCATTCATTGTTTATCTGCTGATTTTTACTTTTTGGTGGGAGATGGTGACTTGAGATTTTGTGTGTAAATCAGTAAGGAATCCTTCTCAGTGAAACAGTGTAACTTCCATAACAAATCGGTCAGGCACCTCAGCAGGAAACCCTTTAATAGCAGTCATTTCCCAAGTGTGCTGTATGTGATAATTTTGTGCAAAGAGCAGTAATATTACACATCTGGTATCATGGTATTTTTACAGGCTTTTGTAATGAATTTCATTTACATGTTTCTTTATCAAGTGTCCCTTTTTATGTATAAGTTTGGAGGAGGTTCTGTTCACTGTTTATGTGCCAGTGGATGTGTTAAATGTGTAGCTGTCTGATGAATAATCAAGCTTTTTTTTTTTCTTGGTGGAGATTTACCTAGAATTTCATTTAATGGTAGAATAGTAGTACATAAAATTTTAACTATATTGATTTGAGATTGGTTACTTTTGTTCATTAGATCTTCTTTGCCTTTTATTAAAAGAAAAAAAGAAAGTAAGAACCTCTGTACTTGTGGCAGAAGTACCTCATTTTCTGCTGATATTTAGTATTTCAGGTGAACTCCTATTAGTTTTGTGCAGAAAGATGTACATATTTAGGTTGATGCTGTACAATATTAATGAATTTTGAGTTAGTTGGAGATTCTGAATATTGACTTACTGTCTTACAGATGAGCAAGAGACCTAATTCCCTGAGGAAAGAGAGCTTTAACATTTACTTCTAAGCAAGAGCTTTTATAGGAGAACATTTCCAATCCTAACATCTCTTCTCAGCCTAGCTGGATAGCTATGCACTTTCAATTCTATCACCATCTTTGTGGCTTTTTGACAAATAATAGTCACAGAGGAGTTATTAGGTTGATAGTATATCCTTATAGCTATCTCGGCCAGATTCTTTCTGCTTAAAACATCTGGGGGTAGACTCTGAAAATCTTTGATTTTACCTCCTTGCTGAAGTCCTTTGAGACTTACTCTTTTTATATGTAAGGGTACAGTTTGACAGCTGCCTCACAGTGGTTCAGTTGCAACAACAAGCTGGCACAAAATAAGGAGTCAAGAGTGTCAAATCTGATTTTGATTAGTGTGTGGCCTGACCAGTAGTTGTGCTGGCACATCATGGATAGGATGGAAAGGTTGTACTTCTTATCACAGCATCACTGCCTAGAAAATATGCGAAGCTTTCCCAAAGAGGTGCAGCCTTACAAGCATTTTGTTGACAACTATATTTGGTTAAATAGCCTTTGTTGCCCCTGAAGTGCCAATACAGTTGATGAACACACAGAGGGAAGCAGATAAAGGAATTGATCTATACCTAAACTTGGAAAATAGTTATTAGCACAGATAATTTCTCCAAGTACAGATTGCTACAAATGCTTGTTGGTGTGGAAGTGGGAATGGGCATAGACAGGAACTGATTGAGCTATACTCTCCCAGCTTCTTGTGCACCTGCTCCCTGGCAGAGCTTGGGAAATTGAAAAGTCCTTCACTTACAGTGAGCATTATTTAGCAACAGTATTCTCACACAGAGTCCAAAACACAGCACTGCAGAAGCTACTAGGAGGAAAAATAGCTCTATTCTAGCCAAAATCAGGACATTAATTTACATAACTATTCACTTGCTCAAGGAGGAAAGAAATAAATCCTTTGCAGGATATTAGCAAAGTATCCAAGAAGTGATGCTGAAGTAGCATGAGACTTTATGCTACTCCTGCAGTTCCTGTCTTAAAACTACATGAGAAGAATTGTTTTGAGTTGCTGCATCTGCAGTGCAGTAAGGAAGGCTAGAGGTGAAAGGGTAGTAAATCTATCACAGAAAACAATCTTTTAAAAAAATGCAGATGGAAATGACCAAAAGTACATGGAATTGAAGCTAATCAATAGAAATTTGTTGAGCTCTGTAGGCCCTGGATCCTAAAAGGTTCTTCATAGGAGTCTGTTACATATATGGTGTATGGAAAAGTGTGAACAGCTGTCTGTATGCTTGATCAGTGGTAGAAAAATTGTATTTTTCTATTTTGACTTATAACAGAAGATTGAGGAATTATATCAAAAGACTGAAGCTAGTTTTCTACTTCTTTAGGTTGTCTTGGTCTGAGGTGTATTTTCTGCTCTTAGACATTACCTCTTCTGGAATGTCTAATGTATGGAGAAAGCATTTAGGGTGATCTAATAATATTAGTCATGTGGGGTTTTGTATGAGTGTCTTTAAAGATTTGCAGTGGAGCTTTATTGTTGTGAATGGTAAAGTTTTAAATACTTCATCACCTAAGCAGTCTATTACATACAAAAAAGTAAACAAAGTCTAGGAGTTGGCTTAAACGTCATGATTAATTCAAGAAAACTCTATTTAACATGTATTATATGTGTTTCCTTGGTAAATGACATCTGGAAACCTTTTATATACTGAAGGTGTCATGCACAAAATTGGAATGTTTGCCCCTAACCTGTAAGTCAGCTGACATTTTAGCTGTATGCATCTACTGTTTACTTCCAAATGTTTAAATCTAAATAGTGTTAACACTTTCTTTAACAGTGAACTACATCTTAGGAAATAAAGAAATGGACGGGATGGATGAAACATCTAAAAGAATCCTAGAGCCATACCAGTATCTGCTTCAACTACCAGGCAAGTTTCTTTGTACTGTGTTGTTTTAAGTATCAAAATTGGTTTTATATCAACTTTTGTCATGGGAAGTTGTCATTCTCTTTCCGTGTCAAACCACGACAGAAGTAGAAGTTTTTCTACTCTTGATGTGTGGATTTAAGAATAATAAAATGTAATACTTTTCATTGTTTCTCTTGTACTTATTCTTTTCTTCCTTTTATGGAACCACCTTTATTTTTTTGAGACTGGTACAATAGCTCTTGTGTCTGTAGTATTATTGCCACATTAATATTGCAATATTGCAGTTATTCTGTTCTCCAGAGTAGCTGATGTGCTGCTTTTAAAAACTGATAGAGGCAAGTACTGAAGACTTGATCCTTGATCCTCAGGGTTGACAATATTTTATTCTTTAGTTGCTTGCGGTACTAAACTCAGTGGGTTGTGGGTTTAGGTTTTGGTTGAGCTGGGAGGGATGTTGTTTGATGGGTTTTTGGTTTGGGTTCTTTGGGAGGTTTTTTTGTTTGTTTGTTTGGCTTTGTTTTGTGTTGGTTTTTGGAGGTTTTCATTAACCTGTTCTTCTCAAGTAATTTATTCCCTTTGGTATGTATAGAGACAGGTGCTCTTATTGCCAATTTCATCTGTCCATATTCATGGCTTGCTTCACCTGTCAGAGGTTCAGCCAGTCCTTGTGTAGTATCAGGTCACCAGCAATACATTCATATGAAGTTTTCAGTCTTGAGCAGTATAGCAGAATTCAGGGGGCATGTATGGATGTGCCCCTTGGAAGCCTCTTCGACTAAACAGATTGCTGTGACTTTTATTTGTACACCTAAAGTGTAAGAAAGACCATACAGGCTATCAAAGTGACTAATTTTGTAAAAATAGTGGTGGAACAACTTTGTCATTGGAGCTACTCATAAATGCCTGCTTGCCCTCTGTCCAGCTTATATTGCATGCTGAAAGAGTTAAGGAAGACAAAAAATGTGGGTAAATAGTAGGGAAATATTTCTGATCAAAATTATATCTGACCAAGGTAGAAGACCTTCTGCCTAGACAAATAGCATTATAAATAACAGGCAGAGTACTAAGTGGCTTTTGCACATCTGCAACAAGAGCTGTATATCTGTAGGGTGGGTCCTCTGAGTCCTAATTCATTATACCTGTGTATAATGAATTTCATTATTAACCTCTACAAATATCCAGGATTTTCTTGCCAACATTAGTGATTTCATTTGACTTGGCAGTTAATACAGAGTTGAAAACTAAGAAAAGGAAAGAATTTGGCAGTTGCATGCCTTTTTAATGCCAGAAGGCTTGTTTCCCATTTCCTCATGTGTATTCCTTTTGGATATGTTGAACTGGGTGGTGGTCTTTCTACAGAACTACCTTGAGAATGAGTCTGTGATATTACAGAGAGCTTTCTAAGCCCTGGTCCTGAAAAAATTTGCTTTCCTCAAACATAATCTTTAAGTTTACTTTTTATTTTATTAGATTATCTCCTTAGCCAAGGAATATTGCAACACCTCTGCATCTTTTGCTACTAATTATTTTTAAAGCTATTGTAGATACCAGGAAGAAAAGCTCAGCTTCCTAGTAGGAAATTTTTCAGCCCAAAAGTGCTGAAAAATCTTCTATAAGCAAAAGTGCTTGGCTAATAGCTCTTCAGTTACCTTTCACTTTAAATGATGCATCTAGAATATATGTTTAACCTTCCCACCTTGATTCCTGTGGCTAAACTCCTTTACTTTGTGAGTTCAACTGTAATAACTCTCTACTGGTAGCTTATGTAACACTACACTCACTGGCCGTACAGGTGTTTTATATCCTGTCCTGCATAAGTATCATAAATCTGATAGTCCACTTTACCATGTTGACTTCTTGTTAATTTATTGTATGTTTTGGGGAAGGTGAGAAACAAGATACGCTGCTCTGGTTGATTCAAAAGAGAAAACTTCTCATAAACTAGGCAGGTGAAAGTGGTGTACCTGTGGGATCCTTGTATTGAGTAACAGGTGAAGCAGTGAGGGTTCCTAGTCATAAATTAATCATGTTTGTTGTGTTTGAAACACTGGCTTTGGCTAAGGTCAGCTATGCCAAGTACAGATCATGTTACATGTGTGAATCTTGGAGGAAGTGTTAGTACCAGTGCTCAGTAAGGGTGGAAAAAACAGACTTATAGATGCTGTTTTTACCTAGAGTGTAGCTCAAATGAGATGCCCAAGCTAATATAACAGGCTCTTGTTGAAAGAGGCAGTTTCATTCCATCCTCTTAGCCTCTGGCAGTATTCTCCTGCTGCTTAACTTGTGCTGGTTCTCAATTTGCTAATCAAATTATTAGGTAGTATGATCACCTAACCTATTAAAAACTTGCCTGGTTAATCTCTTGTCTTGTTAGTGAGCAGGCACAATGATAGGAACAAGAAGTTGTTTCTGTGTTGGATCAGTTTGAGCTCTGAGGGGCTTTGCAGAAAGCTTGGCTAAGTGTCAAATATGTACACTATTGCTCTACAGTAGTCCAGTTGCTTATCTTGAAAGACTAGTTAAACTCTCCAAGCAGTTTAGTAAGCTATGGTTGAATGAATGTAGATACATATCAAAGTTTGTTTTCATAAAAGGGGATTGTATAACTGTATTAAGATTGTAGCAGAGAAGGGGAAAAGCCTGGTGATGTTGTCAATAGCATAAGGACACAAATTTTTTTAACTGCTAAGTATTAACCGCTTAGTAGAGGAAATTGATTACTCTGTTTCCCTTTGCTAAAAAAAGACTTAAAATGGTAACAGTCTCAGGGTGATACTTAAGGTAACCTTGTATATTTCTTTGACTTCAAACAGCACTAGGAAAGGGAAGCTGCTAGGCTTAAGTTATGCTTAGTATGGTGCTATTTTAACTGCTAGTAATTAATATTCAGCATGGTATTTAATGTTTTGTCCTTCTTGAGCAGAAATTATTGTTTGGGAGAAGAACATGGATTCTGAAACAGTAACTTTTCTTGTAAAATCTCATTGTAGTGGAGCATTGCCATACTAGTTTTTAGCAATGTTCTGCTTAATCTGTATTTTGTCACTTAGTATCATAAAGTGCAGGACTGACTTTCATAGATTCTGTTGTGGTTTGCCTCAAAAATTACTTAATTCACACACATGGTGAATTTTTTATTTTTGAGAGTCTGAGTTAAGAGCAGTAGCTGATATTGTAGCACTAAGGAATATCTGGAATTTCAGTTATCATAAAACTGATATGGCTAATAGCTTGCTTTTGAAAGAGGCAGATTCCAATCCCATTCATGACTGCGTCTTCCCGTTCTTGTCCTGCTGGTCTTGGCTGCAGTCTTTCCTGGTCTTGTTTAACAAGCTAAACAGTCAAGACTGGCTTTGTTGTTCAGCTTTCTCTGCCGGGTTGTTGAACTTGGTCAGCCTGGTGAAGGAGTTAAGCATCACAGGCTATGATCCCCCACCACTGGCACAACTACGCTTGGCACATCAGAGGCCTCTGCTTGGGCCAAGTTCCTGAAGGAGGCTGCACCTCTCTAGATTGTGAACTACACAGATGCCTAGAGGCACCCACTAGCTGGAATCAAGTGATGTCCCTGCTCCTAAAGGCGTGTAGTTGTGGAAAGCCTGTGTCACCAAGCAAAGGAATGGTGGAAGGGGATCAGCAGGCTTGCACAGCATCATTATAACAAAAATTACAAGATTCCACAGATTCAAGAATCTGAAACCTCCAGGTATATTGACAATGAGGCAGAAATAGTCTCTGCATATCAGGTTGGCAGATGGATACTCCTGCAATGGTGAAGGCTGGTGGCCTCTGGCACCAGGAGAGAGATTCCTGTTCCTTGAACAGATGTGCAGTTGCCAAATAGGTTCAGTGCACCGAAAGAAGACACATGGCTGGAAGCTCTTTATAAGCCTTTTATAACCTAAATGATTCTATAGTTTTTTACAACAAAGCATCAGAACAGCACCTGGGGCAGCAGCAAGTGGTGAGACTGTGAAGATAGTGGAGAGACTTACTCCTATAGGGAATAGAGGACTCCACATGTGGTTTTGTGTTAGGGAGGTTTGGTGCTTCTGGATACCCCTGATAGGGATGGGAGGAAAGGACTGCCAAGGTGTGTTCCACCTTTAAAACACTTAACCTTACAGCTCTGCTACTTGAACATTAATGGATATAGCAAGAGGGTGCCTGAAGCTTATCAAGCAAGACTATGTGGCCTTTAGAATGAGGGCAAAGGCCACAGGAAGCCAGGTGGATCTTCTCTGTGATCCTCAACCCTCTTCTCACCATCAGGAGGAATAAACAGATACTGCCTGTCTACAGCTAGTTAGTGTCACAGCTCATGCTGATATCAGAGCTTTGGTTCTTATGGCCTTGAGATTTCCTTTGCAGAGCAAGGACTACCAGGAGGAGATAGCATCCACCTATCCAAGACAGGGCAAAAGTAGAGATCATAGTAAAAGAAAATTACTATACACAATCAAGTAAGGAATTAGTGAACTTGCAAATGAAGTGTATAGGCTGATATGACCAAGACACTTAGTAATCTATAGTTCAGATCTGAAGGCATATCATCCTAGCACTCCAACAAGAAAGTACAAACAGAATTTGATAGGGGAAGCTCTTGCTTTCTCTGGGGATCTGCAGGGCTGGATGCTTCTCTGAAGTGCCTTTATACAGATGCATACATTATTGGGAGTAAAAGGGAGGAGGCAGAGATTGGCATGCAACTGTAGGGCAACAATTTTATTGTGGTATAAACACACAGAGTGCTGCAGTGGATTGATGTGGATGGCCTAGGAAGACAATCTGGGGTAGCAAGGAATGGGAGTTGCATTTTATGTGAAGTAACAGTTGAACTGCATGGAGTTTTACCTTCAGTCAGATGAGCCTGTTGAGATAACCATGAGTTAAGTTTCGAGGGCAGATCAATAGGGGTGCCAATATAGTAAGTGTTTGCTACAGACTGCCTAAGCAGGAAGAAGTGGATGAGGCCTTCAGACAACTGCAAAATGCTTCATATTTACAGGTGCTTATGAGAGACTTCAGTTACCTCAAAGGGTGGTAGAAGAAGCATCACAGCAGGACACAGGCAGTCCAGGAGGTTTCTGGAATGAATTGATGACCTCTTGCTAACAGAAGTGACCACGCTGATATAGGAAGGCATTATGCTGGACTTCCACTTAAAAAGAAGGGAGAATTGGTTAGGACTTTAAGACTGGAGGCAACCTTAGTTGCAGTGACCATGGGATAGTGACATTCAGGATTGTGAAAAGGAGCAAGGCACAAATCAGGATCACAACCCTGGACTAGTTAACTCTATTTTGAGCAGAGGAGTTACGCTAGAGAATTCTGTCAATGACCTTAATCAGGCGCAAGTAGCTGCACAGGTTAAAAATGTATGTACCTGCTCTCTGCTTGTTTTTGTGCATTTCACTTATGGTGCTTATAGTGTTCTTGTAGCTGCTTCTAGAGGGGTCTGCCTGGGGACTTTATCCATTTAGTTTTGATCCATCAGAGGATGCAACTAAACGTGCAAGTGAGGTAATACAAGAGCTTTCTTCCTCCAGAAGGGCAATGCCCAATCCTCAGCATCCTCTGCTCACTCTGTACTGATTGTGGAAGATCCACTGCATAAGCTGACTCAGTACATAAAGCTGGCAGAAAGCTAACCTAGCAAAAAGCTGTGTTATCTGCTGGGCTAATGAGTTGAATTAGCTGTAATGGGGGCTAGGTTAATAGTCCCTCTGCTCTTTCCCATGCTGTTCTAGCCCTTTCATGTACCCTCTCTGTAAGTGGGGTGCTGCCTTAAGGGCATAATTTGTGGTTATTTGAATACAGCAAGAGTGAAGCAATACTAACCAGGAGCCTGTCCAGAATGGAGGTCTGTAGTTTTTGGGTCTGTGCCCTATCATAAGAACAAGTGTGTATATAGAGTAAGTTGGCTGATTTTTTTTTTCCTTTTTTTTTTCCTTTAGATGAGGAGCATCTCATCTGAAGAGAAGGATGGAATGCCCTTAATACACATCTTTAATCTAACTTGATATTTGTTTGGAGGATAAAGCTTTAACTTTCTTAGCTGGAGAAGGAATTTCTCACTATTTTTCTCACCTTTCCCACCCAGCATTGCTAAGGAGAAAAGCTTTCCATAGTTGCTGTTCGATTTGGGTAATAATTTGGGATCTTAGGCAGATTAAACTAAATGCATTTAGCAGAGCTTTGATAAAAGCTTGGTGCAGTAATGTCTATTATTATAGCTCTATACAGTAGGTAGAGCTTCTAATTTTGGATGATAGAGCAGTGGAACGTGAAGAAACTGGATAATTCGGGCAGTGCTCCTTTTAATTTTGTCCTAGTGTCCCTATATTGTTTTGTCTAGTTTGGGGAGAGGAGGGATGTTGCAAGGAATGGAGTCTCCGCATCCAGGTTTAGAGACCAGTATTGGAGGGTTTTGTCTTTTGCCACCACAGTATGGCTGTAGGCATAAATTGTGCATACAGACAATTGGCTGTACTATCGCATAGACCAGGTAAGACTGACTTCAGAATCAGATAAAACAGCATTTATGTAGCAATAATGTTCCTTTAGAAGACAAGCAAATCTGCATCTATAAAAGGAAAAATGTTTCCCTATACAGGTAGTGTTTTTTTCCATGAATAGTCAGTGTCTAGGAAATTTTGCTAGTCAGAGTAGACAATTCTAACAACTCAAATGTTGTTTGTACCAAGGAACTGAAGTGGCTTAGTCTTTTGTACATGTTATAATCCATTTAGAGTGCATTCTAGCAGTCAGGTTCCTCATCATGAAATAATGCTTGCTGCTGAACATCCAGCATTCTTTAAGTCTATTTTCTGGGAAACACGTTCAGAAAATCAGGATTAGCTGCCTAGTATAGAAAGAAAAAGTAGGTGTTTTCTGTATCTAAGTAATTTAGAAGAGAATAAACAGCTATAGATAAGATACAGTTCCTTAATGCGATATCTCTGACTGGTTTTAGTTTTGAATGTGGTGAAATACTTGTTAATCCTTAACTGGTAAGCCATACAGTTTGGCAAATACTTGTAGCAGTTATTCTCAAGGAGAGACAAAACAATCCTTCTTTCCTGTAGAAAACCGTTAGTGTTTAAAACTGAGCACAGACAACAAAAATGGAGAAAACAGGCCAATGGCAGTGTATGTCCAGGTAAGAATGTATGTTCACATGTGGCAGAAGCAGAGGTCAGAGCTGCTGGGGGAAAAAGAGGACCATTTTGTTAATCTTGTCTAGTAAGGACCAGAAGATGGTGTGAACTGAAGCAGTGGAAATCATTGAGAACTGAGACAAAAAGTGCAGACCTCTGATCCAGGGAGGAAGGTTATCACCTTTGTTGCAGAGCCCAACCCACAAAGCTATTGCTTACTTGGTGGTGGTAAGCAGGGGGAAAGGTGAAAAATTCATAGTCCAGTTTCTCCAGGATCTATCACTGCAAGAGAATTTACCTGTACTTATTATTCTGTTCTGTATGGGCTGGTTACACAGTCATAGAGAAGCCTTAGGGAGCGATTCAAATGTTGACCTTTCTTTGGTGCTAAGGGCAAGATGGAATTATCAACATGAGGACTAATATTGCAGAATATCTCAGTTATGTCTCAGTACATCTTGAGTCAAGTAATATAGGTTCCATGGGTGTCTATGTTACACTTGCTTTGAAGTTTATTTAAATCTTTTTTCCAAATGTCTGTTTATTTGAGCTGTATATATAGACCTGTTTTTGTAAACCTGTCTTGCAGCTATTCCAAGATATTATACATAGCTGAGCATCTCAAAGTTCAGAGCAGAATGGTCTCAGTGTGGATAGGGGATGACTTTATTTCATATTCAACATGACTAGATGTAAAATGGATATTTGTACATGAAAACTAGCAAATTACCAAAGAAAGTAGACATCAATAATGTATAGGCATAAGGTTAACTTCTACTGAAATTCACTCTGTCATTTAGAAAGTATCTGGATTGAGCAGAACAACTTGTTTTAACACCAAACTTGGTAATTTGGTGTTGTCTTGCCAGGATGACTGCCTGGCTTCAACAAAGTAGATTTTACCAAAGCAGACCAAACCCTATTTGTAGGTAGATTTTTTGGGTGTAAGATAAATATCTGAATTCCTGGAAAGTTCTATTATGTTCTGAATGTTCTGTTCAGATTTTTGTTTAGAGTTATTTAGTAAGTATATTAAATACCACTTTCCTGTTTTAGAAATTTACAGTAGCAAGTCAAGAATAGTACTACAGGAGATAGACCTAAAAATTGAGAGAAATAGCTATTCAACAAATACCCATACTGTCAACTAATAATGAATCATAATTGAAACTTTTTAATCTTAGGCTTAACATGCCTTGCAAACTAGTTGATCTGTACAGGCTACCAATATGGTCAGGACCCCTTACTAATTAAACTGTGAAAACAAAATCTGCAAAGTGTTTAAAACTGAAACTGCTGCCAATTGATGTTTATTCAATGAAGAAACAAGTAATGCACTGATCTGTTTTCCACTTTTGTGTTGTCACACTGATCAGCTTTTTAATTGGATTTCAAATCAGCTGTAGTTCATAAGACAAACTGTTGTGCTTAATAATAAACTCTATTATTTTTATTAAATGCCTGTAATATTTTTATTGTAGGTAAGCAAGTGAGAACCAAACTGTCACAGGCCTTTAATCACTGGCTGAATGTTCCAGAAGATAAAATACAGGTACTTATTAATTTTTTTTTTTTGAAATGTTGTTACCTTTCTTCTAAGACCACTGGTAACAGATGATTCTCTTACACAGCGTAAATTATCAGAAATCTTAAATGCATTAATTTCTGAATATAAAGTGAACTTTCAGGAAAACAACTTCAGTGCAAAGCTTTTACTGTGATGCAACACTAAAGTAATTACTTCCATGACTTACTAGAATATTTACTTCTTTCCAAGTGTGTTCAACCTTTGAAGTTGTGGGTAAGCAGCTATCATTGTTACTCGCTTAACATAACTCAGTTATTAACATTGTGTTTTTAATGACTTACAAAAGAAGCTAGACAGTTACCTTGTAGACTTCACAAATAAAGTGTTTGAAAATAAAATCTTGAGATTTTGATTCAAGAATATCAAAGACAGCAATCAAATCAACTTTACAAGCTTAAAACTGAGAGGGATGTATCATATATTCTGCAGTCCTTACTTTCTAATGAGAAGGATTATCTAGAAATTCTCATTGTCTTTTCTCTTGGATAAAGTATGCAAGATGCATGACTGTGTGTGTAAACACTGGGACTTTTCAAATGAAAAATTATCCTCCTTTTTAGGTTAGACTGCAGTTTTGCTAAACTGCATACAGAGCGTGCAAAGTATTTTCTGTCCAAGGCCATGTAAAGAATCAATATAATTGGTTGTGGTTTTTGACACCCAGCTGGTCCTTTGTTAATTTCATTAATTGTTGGCAGAAGTATCTTTAAAGTTTGTGAAGGAGTAATTTTTAGGGTGGCTTAAAAGTGACTTAAAACTACTTCATAGCTGTCAAGTAGCAAAGTGATTTAAGTGGTTTAAGAGACTGCATTTCATAATCTAGGAACTCCAGGAACTCTTCCATTTTTCAGCCTGTCTGTCTAGCAAAATTTATTCTGACTTTCAGCTAGACATATCTTACCCTTTGTGCTCAGACAAACATCCACATAAAATAAATAATATAGCAATCTGTGTATTGTATGTATGGGTTTAATCTAATATCACAGATCAGAATGCAGGTTGGAAGAAGCCTCTGGAAGTTATCAAGGACAACCCTGTACTTAAAGCAGAGCTTGCTCTGTAGCTGTTTTAGGCTTCTGGGAGCCCTGTTGAGTTTTGAAAATCTGGTGGTGGGGTTTCTGCAGCTTCCCAAGGCCTGTCTTCTCATGCTGAACCCCTTTCATTATGACAAACTTTCCATTATATTCAACTAGGGGTTTTTTTATGTTGCAGTCTGACTGCTGCTGCCTGCCCTTTTGCTGGGCACCGATGACATTGTGGTCCATTTTTGTTTAGTGCTAATAGTAAACTAAAGCTGCAGTGCCTCTGTGTGAACAGAAATTACCAGTTCTGTCACTTTAAACTGATGATTATGTAACTGCTATTGAAAACTTGGACTACTTGTTTTGATTATCTTTATTAAGAAAACCAGTGCTTTAATGTCTCCTTTACCACTTAAGTTGTTTGTAATGGCAGGAAAAAACAAGACCCTGTCTTCTTTTAGTCTTTATCATGACGTAATTATTACAGTTTTTGTGCATTTTAGTACTGATTTTAATAACTAAAGATGGTTGAAATCTGGAGGACCACCTCTGGTCGTCTTTTTGATATCTCCTATAATTCTTGTAAGATGTCCCTTGTGTCTAACATCCTGATTAATTTCCAGCTATTTGTATTACTTTTATTAAAAATCTGAATTCTGGCACTTTTTTTTTCTGGTCCCCTTTTCTGGGATTTTTTTCTTGCCTTAGATTATTTGTCTTTGTGTAGTTTATTTAGATTATACAATTAAGGTATTTTATTGTATAATCTTGTATACAATAAAATACCTTAATTGTATAAACCTTGGTAGTTTATTTTACTGTTAACTGCCACTGTTTCACCTTTTGCCCCAACCAAGTGATCTCTTCCCCCAACACTTACTGAATTTCTAGTTCCCTTTTGGTGCTGCACTGAGACACTTCAACTTGCTGAATTAGAGAGCACTGAGTTTGTCAGGTGAACTTCTTTCTGAGAAGGCACTTAAATGGTCTAGGAAGCGTCAGGCAAATTTTAAAGCTATTGCAGTTAAGGAAGTGGAAGAAACCTGTGTGTTGGACTGACAGTGCAGCAGATCCTGATTAGATAGATGTAGATTGTAAGAAAACAGCACTCTGTACTGGGTCTTCTGCTTTCATTATGGAGACCAGTCTTTTCATTTTCTCAGGCTACTTCCTGATGTCTTCTAAAATAAACTTTTTCTGATATCTGAGCTGTTTCACTCCTTTCCTTCACCTTTGGAGCACTTTTGACACTATCTTAAGTTCACAAGGTAATTTGATAGAAACACAGAGTCAGGAAACACTATTTCCTTTCAACCTTATATATGGAAGCTGAAAGAGGTCATGAAACTGCCAGTGATATAAAATAGGTTAGCAAAAGAAGTACTAGAATAGGCTTATCCAATGAATTCTCAAAACACAGGGAAATGTTCCTGATAGTATTGAGAATGAGATAATGGACCAAAAGTATATTCAAACAAATAGGAGTGTGAAGTTGCCTTCAGTAGGTACTCTATCCTTTGATTTCATGAGTGTTTAAGTAGGCTGTTCTTGCAATCATATCTTGGGAAAGGAATTAAATTCCTGGAGTTTGAGTTTTAATCTTTGGGACAATGCTCACTGAACACCAGGTAGCAAGAAAATGCTTACGGCAAAGTCCTTATTTTGTTCTACAGCACCCACCAAATAGGACCATATTAGATATTTGGTGCCATTTTATGGTGGCCTTAGTATTTTTTAGCAGTTGTTTTGATTAATTTTGACTGAATGCAATGTTTGTAGTTAAGGAACGTAATTGGTTCATTAGCTTTAAAATCATATCTTAATCAGATGTGTTTTGCAGTGAGTTTATACAGTATGCAGTTTTACATGCTTAAATTTATATCCATTTAAGCAGGTGCTGAATATACCTAGCAGCTGTGAAATAAAAGCAGCATATAGTGTTAAGACTTCATTTTTTGTTGCGTTGTTAAGGTTCCATTCTACTCAAATGTAGTCAGCTACAAGCCTAACGTTGTGAATAGTTTATAGCACACCTCAGGTGGTATGTGATACTGGTCTACCTAGTAACAAGCAGTGTGTAGGAAGTTTTTCAAAAGAAATTGTGGCTGTTGTCTTTCTGCCAAGAACTTTCCAAATTATGTTTGAGAGTATCGTGTGTCCTTTAAGAGCTCAGTACTGAATGTAACCACACAAAGTGTGGGAAAAGAATGACATCTCCACTTGGTTCACAAGAGAAATGTGATAATGGATGATACCTGGCACTCTCAAGAACTAACGTTGGGAGATTTCAGGTTTGTAAATCTAAACATTTCAAAATACTGTGTTTATTTTTTTTTCCCCTAGTCATGTTTCTAATAACAGTTATTCCATGACTCCTAAACAATGGCTTGTTTTAGAACTGTAGCAATAGTGAAGAGGAGTATGCAAGTGGGAGCACTTCAGGGAGTAAGTTAACTTTGAAGCTGAAAACATTACGCGTAAGACTATGTGATCTAGGACTTAGAGCAAACTGGATGGTGAAGAGAAGCATTAATCTGTACTAACAGTAATGCAAGTTGCCTGAAGAGGAACCTCAGTGATAGAGAATGTAGTTCTTTAAAACATTATCAATTTTAAGTATAGTCTTGCAAAATTCATAGTTAAATTGCAGTGACAGACTTAACAATTTTCTCTTTTTGTAATAGGTTATCATTGACGTGACAGAGATGTTGCACAATGCAAGTCTACTTGTGGATGATATTGAAGATAACTCAAAGCTACGACGGGGCTTTCCAGTGGCGCACAGTATCTATGGAATTCCGTCTGTAATCAACTGTGCTAATTATGTTTATTTTCTTGGCTTAGAGAAAGTTTTAACCCTTGATCATCCAGATGCTGTTAAAGTTTTTACCCGTCAACTTCTGGAACTCCATAAAGGTCAAGGCTTGGATATTTACTGGAGGGATACTTACACCTGTCCTACAGAGGCTGAGTATAAAGCGATGGTACTGCAAAAGACAGGCGGTCTCTTCGGATTAGCTGTAGGCCTCATGCAGCTGTTCTCGAATTATAAAAAAGACTTAAAGCCACTTCTTAACACACTTGGTCTCTTCTTCCAAATAAGAGATGACTATGCCAACTTGCACTCCAAAGAATATAGTGAGAACAAGAGTTTCTGTGAAGACTTAACTGAGGGCAAGTTCTCATTCCCAACCATTCATGCAATTTGGTCAAGACCTGAAAGTACTCAGGTGCAAAACATTTTACGTCAAAGGACAGAGAACATAGATATAAAAAAATACTGTGTACATTACCTTGAAAATGTTGGTTCCTTTGAGTACACTCGGAATACATTGAAAGAGCTTGAATCTGAAGCCTATAAACAAATTGAATCACTTGGGGGAAACCCTGAGCTTGTAGCACTAGTTCAACAGCTGAGCAAAATGTTCAAAGAACCTGAAAATTAAAACATCAACTTCTGGGCGTGGATTAAAACTCTTTTAAAATGGGAAAATAACCAGATGGAGAGCTGTGATAATCAGTCTTATGTAAAACTTTCTCTTGTAGCCATGTTACAGAAATTACTGTTAAAAGTAACTAGTCATTAAGTTTTGAAATATATACCTTATTATCTCTAAAGTCTTAACTGTAACTGCTTACAGTTGATTTTGTTAAAGCAGATGTACTAGAACTAAAACAAGTTTTGAATCTAAATATAGTAGTCTTTACACAATCACAGGCATTATTTCATACCTAAAACTCTCATGCCCCTAACCAGGCAATGATAGGGTGTTGGTTGAAATTCTGTGTTAAATTAAATCAGGTTGACATATGTGTATTATGCATTTTAAACAATGCTCTTATAAACCAAAATTCTTATTGAAAAAAAAAAAAAGGCGCTTGCAAGAACAATGCACATAAAATTGTGTGATATTTCTAAGCTCAACTTGTGAAGATCAGGTGGATCAGTTTACTATGTCCTAGAGTGAATATCCTATCCAGCTTCTGTGGATATTTTCAGGGGAATGTGAATTATGAAAGATGGTATTTCATATGCAAATAGATATGCTCAGTCTGAAATTGTGACTTGATAAAGATTTTGCAGTACCTTAGAGAAAAGATTTCATCACATCAACAAAGTTAAATTTGCTGCTGATTCCAGCTCTGCAGTAATTTTGCTTACCTGGTTTTAGATTTTGAAATTGTCAAATATTCTGTAGCCAGAAACCTAAATCTGTGCATTAGAGCTCATATATGTAACTGTAAATAGCAACATAATGAGCTGCTAATAGAAATGGAAAGGAATTCACACCAGGTAACTTTAGGACACCATAATTGGTGCAGGTCTCTTTAATCTCTGCTTATAATTGAGGGGCTTCTCCAAGACTTTATTCATAATTCAAATTTAATTCCTGTTCTGAATAGTTGTCTGGAGGCATGTTCTATATCTCTCCAAAGAAACAAGAGCTGTATTTTTTTTCTTAAAACTCAGTATCTTGTTTTACAAGCTTCATTATCAGTATCTTGTTTTACCACTTCAGTTTTGTTAATTGCTTAAATAGAGCTTTAAAATTATAGACATACCAAAACAGAACTGAGACTGAAAGCAAGATTTAGGGGTGGGGCTAAGTAACAAAGTTCTCTGCTCAGATATATATATATAGCTATATATATGTCTATGTATGTGTGTGTATGTATATATAAATATATATATATAAATGTTAATAAAAGGTAAGCAGAGATGTTTGTTTTTTTTCTTGCCTGGGCTGCTTTTAATCAGGTTCAGTTCCCTTAGTATTCACAGGTATATTAAACTTTGACTTGAAGTAGTAAGGTAATGGTTTGGATCAAAGGTAGGACTGGTGCTATAAGCTGTGGTGCTAGCTCGAGCATGCTCTGAAATGGACAGAGGTGCTTGGCTTCTGATGGCTAAAGGATAGTTTTATGTAGGTGTTCATTTACTGTACCTGGAAAACAGGGAAAGCTATGATCTCAGCCCACTGAGAAAACTAGCTGAAGAAGGTTGCTCTAATGTCTTCCCTGGGCAGCCTTAATATCTTTCTGAAAGTGATCAAACATGACAAAATTGAGGATGACTGCTTTCAGTCTGAAATATTATGTAGTTATGGATGATAGCCTGTTCTTTTTATCTGCATGCTGAGGAGAAATCTTTGTCTGATTAGACACTGAATAATAGGCTTTTCATTGAATGGACCTAGTTAGCAGGACTGAATAGCTTAACATTGGTGAAAGGTGTCTTTAATGTTAATGAAAAATAATTGTAATTCCTTTTTCATAACTTGCAGTGCTTAGTAAGCCTGTAATTTTTTAATGTGTTATGTGAAAACAGTATCTACAACAAATTACATTTATTTTGTGCCATGTCTTGGAAGTTTCTAAGCACTGTTGTAGTTAATGTTGAATAGGGGAAAGCACTGAAAAAAATATTGTTGTCAGGAGAATCTCCTAGTCTTACTGTGAAATGTATCCTTGTGCCTGTTAGGATATTGTAACTGCAATACAATGCAAAGTGCACTTAGTGCCATTTCATTTCTGTTCTGTTGCTGGATGTAAGCAGTTCTGTGTAATCAAACTTCCATAATGAAGTAGCTTTTCTTACTGTTTGTATAAAGCTTTTCTACCATCTGAGATTTCTGCTATGTCATTGCTCATTTTTTTCTCTGGCAATTCACCCCAGTATTTATTCTAATGCTATATCCTGTAGCATGTGCCTTCATTAGGAGTAGGTACATGGATGTTTTCCAGTTGCAGACCATTTAAACCACAAATGGGTAAGAAGGGAACAGCTGTTCCAGCTTTGTCTGCCCAGGTTACAAGAGTCTGTGCAGCTCTCTCTTGCTCTTCTGCCTTCAAGGTGTTTGATGTATACAAAGCATATACTGAGGGCATATCTGGAAAGGCCCACAAGTAGAGCATTGTTGCTCTTAGGTTAGGATAAACAGGATTGTGAGAGCTTTTCTTGATGTATTCAGGAGTCCGAAGAGGCTGGGATATTTCCCTTTCATCTGTTAAGCTGGTAGAGCATCTGTAAATACAAAATGCCAGTAGTAATGATGTCCCTTAGTCAAGGTAGATTTTGTATTTGGTGCCATAAGATCAGTCTGTGCATGCTCATCAATATCCTCCAATGTTATTACTGGTACTGGCTCCTGAGGCTAAACAGTGTTAAGAAAAACCCTTCTTTAAAGCAGCATGGGAGTTCTTGTGACTGCACAATTAGTTGTGCGAGTGCCCCTCTGTTGCTATGCCTCCCACAACACGGGGAGTAGGGATTTTTCCTGATCTTCATAAAATATGGCAATCTGAGTTACAAGTGGAGATGCCCAGAGGGAAACAAAGGGGATGATCGTTTCAACGTCAGTCCTTTTGAGCCAGAATGGTTCTCCTTATCTTCTTACTGTTGCAGCAAGTTCTACTTTGATCAGGTTATCAGTACATTTCCTGGGGGTTTAGTTCTTGCAGCTCATATTAAGAGAAATGCAAATACTCATCCATCTGGAGTATTCCCCACTACCTCAGTATGTTTTCTGATTTTATGCTTCCTTGGATGTAAATGAGTGCTGTCACTTGTCTTAGAGTAGTCATCCACTGGATGGGACATCTGTCTTTGCTTTTTCATAGGCTTATGTTTACCCTGTCAATTATTATGAAAATTGCATAGTTTCAATATGTTCCTGAGGAGGTAGCTTTCTCCTCTCCTTTTGAACTCAGGTTGTTCAGGTACCCACTCAGAGCAACTTTGTATATATATGTGTGTGTATATGTATGTGTGTAGCCAGTTGTTGATACAAACAATATAGAAATGTTAATGGGAAAGAAACTGTTGGTTGCTCTGTTTCTGCTTTTTTGTTAGTCTGGCTGCATGTGCAATGGTGATTTCCTATATTAATGACTGTTTTCCTCGGTTATTGTTAAAATGCCAGGTATAACGGTATAAAAATGGGTTTGTGAGGGGGTTTGCATTTCTCATGGAAAACTGGTTTGAGCTTTAATATGCCTTTATCACTGAATTGGGCCAGGCTTTTATCCATGTGGAAGAGCCATATGGGCATCTATTGCTCTTCTTTGTCCTATCTTCATCATTTTGCATTTCAGATTTGGTATTTACTATGCTCTTTGTATTATTTGCTCAGTACTTTCACTGTAATTCTTCTTTCAGCTATATTTCTATTCTGCTGTTAATGCCAAGCATGCATAATATCAACAAACTCGGTTTTGATCCTGGACAAACATACTAGTCTGGGTATACTTTTGAAATGTTGAATCTTGGCTCATCATTTGCCTTCACGAAAGTAATCCAAGAATAATCCAAGATTTTCTGCAGCCTCAAAATGCCTGAAAGTTTGGGTTTTTTTGTTTTTTTTTTTCCAGGAAGCTAAAGCTGTAATATCTTATGACCATAAATTATTTTTGTCTCATGTAAGTTGAGCTACTTTCCTTGCCCTGCCTGTTTGCTTTTAAGATCCATTTTGCTTTGGTGGTAATGCCTGTTAGGTCTTTTTATGAATAAACTTAACTCTCTAGCCCTGAGGGAGAGAAGTTAATTTTTGTCCAGGTTAATGAATTATCCCACTCAGCAAGAGTCTGATGAATGCCAGAGCTGGCAGGTGGACAAAGGGCCAAGGAAAGGATTTCAGTGAATTAAGAGAACTCATTTTTGCCTTCTGATGTCTCATGTAATTTTATCTTCTTTTACAGAATTTACTTGACTTTGTTAGGAAAAGCTAAAGTGTGTGGCTAGTTTCTCTGAGCTTCTGAAATAGACTGTGAGAGATACTTAAGTTAAAAATTATTTATGTTACTTACGTATATCATCTAAAGATTTTATTAAAGGTACAGATAAAACAGAGTACATTGTTTCATTACTTTATTTTTTTCTCTTAACAATTTTTCTGTTCTCAAAGTCAGGGAAACATAATCTGCCATATGCATATTTGAGTTGATTGCTACCTCACATTAACATTCTTCCTGAAAAAAATTTTATCATAGCTGAGCATCAGCGTTCAACCTTTTCTGAAGTACTTTAAAATTATTTCAGAGGCACCTTGTTGAGGTGTAGCTAGGAATAATCCATGATTCATTAACTCACTTCAAGCATACAATCTGAAAAACTTCTAATAAAGATGCAGGTTAAACCACATTAACCCTGATAGTGTTCCTCACCTGTATACCCTATGGAACAAGTACAATCTCAATTAACCTACTGAAAAGGTATTTACTGATTATCTCTATTTAGTACAGCATAGAGAACCACGGGAGATACACCAAGAAGGCCTAATGTGACACTTCCAGGGAAAGCATTACACAACCTCAATGAATTTGTGTAGAAGACTAACTCTGAGGTGAAGGGAAATTGTAGATAATTATCTGCTTTTGAGCTCCAGGAAAATGCTCTACTCATTGGTATATGAATTGCATGCTGACAGTTAAGCAGCTGCATCATCTCTTGTGCACAGTAGGTTATTTTCACTCTCTTCATAAATGCTGCAGTTGCTATTTCTTGGTATATAGTGTGAGCTACTTAATCACTCAGTGATTACTGAAGTCTGTAAAATGGCAAATTCATTCATTTTGTTTATGTATTTTGAAATACATAAAGCCTTTCCTATTCTCTTGCAATCTGTTGTTATTCCACAGAGAACTTCTGTTGGCTGAGAGAGACATAACCTTGCACTGACTGAAGTTATTAAAACCAGGCTGACACCAAGCCTGTGTGAACAGATGAGAGGGGGAAAAAGATTTGCAAGGATAAAAGCCCTAAGTTCTTTAAAAGTAGAATTTCCTATAATTTCAGAGTTACTATATGAAGCATGGAACCAACTCAAACAGTTTTTCTGTGGTTTTGACTGAAGAACCTGCAGCTGCTTTCTTTTTTGGGTGGGATGGAATGTACAGGTCAAAGTAAAAGCCATACAGAGGAATTGTCATTGCTACTCACAGAAGTGTAAAAACTGTGCTATAAACCTAATCTTACATTTTACACCAACCAGCATGAATGTTCAATAAATTCAGAAGCTAAATCCATTTTTACTTAACTGCTTATGAAATGCTGAAGTTGTAATTTGTGTTAATGTGAAAAATGCTAAATTGGTCTAGTTGTTTGATTGGCATTGGGACTGTCCTGTTTCTTTTCAAGTACAGATCATGAACTATGGCTATTTGTTGATTACAACACTGAAACAAGAAGTGCAAAGAAAGTGAAAGGATAAGCAGTATGTTAATGCTATTCTCATTATCATTTTAGAAATACTAAATGCATAAATTTGACAACATGCATGTAGGTTGTGAGAATGGCTGGATTACCTGTCAAACTAGGGCTAAAACAGGGGCAACTGGGGTCTGAAAGATCACAATAACTATTTTTTTGTTTTCAGCACCTTTCCTGTCAGGCAGTACACAAAGTGGAAGATGCTCTCAGCTTTGACCTTGGGAACAGTGGAGGAGTGAAAAAAGGAGAGCAAGAGGCCTTACTGCTCTCTCTTGCACTACTGTCCACGTAGCTTCAGCTGCATAGTTTGAAACTGGAATAGATCGTTCCAAGAGTGCCCTCTGTGGGAAATGAGTGGGCTTAGGAACCCAGATGAGATGGCAGTGCAACCAAAGATGTGGAAGAAGGACTAGGGTGTCTTTTCCCCCCCAATTCTATTAGTTGGCCTGAAATAACACATAACCTATGGCAAGGGAGGACTATGAAATGAAGGCAGCGAGTTATTTGCTGGATTGTCCCCTTGGGGAGTGGCTGCTTTATACAAGACAGTAAAGCACACCCTCAAAGCTTGTTACTTGAAGCTGCATGCTATCAGCATACTAAAGAATATACACATTATCCAGATTGTTTTGGTTGGAATGTATTAGTGTTACCAAATGCCCATACCCGATTTCTGTGGTCAGTATCACAGCCTCAGAGTAAAGAGTACTAATATGCTGCCTGCCAAAAGAACGGACAGATTTAATGCAATGGAGCCATAGGACTGAAAGAGCTGCTTGATTATTTACCGTCATGATTGTTCCAGTCCTGGTGGTGTGAACATTCAAATGATATTGTTTGCATTAAGGTGTTATGAGACATTGAATTATGAAACACAAGAGATTAAAAAAGGTGAAAAACATCAATTAGGATACTTTGATTTTCATAAACGCAGCTCTTCCATCTTGCCATACCTATCCCTGTCAAACTGAAGAGCTCTTACAAAATTTCTGTTCCTCACCAACTGGTACTAGAACACAGTCAGGTCTTTCATTTTTTGCTGTATAAACTTCGGTTTTCCTGGATCCCCCCGGGAATATTTTCCCTAAATACTGAATGTTGAAATAAATGCAGCAGCAAATGTAGCAGCGTACAGATGAGTACAAGCGTTTGGGAGTCCCCGTGTTCCGGGGGTGCTCCGGGCGAGCTTTACTGCTCGGCGGGTCGCCCACGTTCTCCTCGGCCGCTGCTCACCGGAGAGCGCTCCCGCCTTGAGTTACGGACTCGGAACCATCTCCTGCTCAGTGTCGGTCCACCGGTGCCGCAGGGCTTTTCCCACCGCTCGCTGCTTTACAGCACGGCAGCGCTTCCCCGGGGCATCTTTCCCGTCTCCGGGCTGCCCGCCGCAAGCCTAGGGAGGCGCAATTCCCGGGGGCGGGCGGGACACCCCGGACCGCCCCGCGGGCCCGGCTCGCCCAATCAGAGCGCCCGCCTCTCATCCCGCGGCATTCTGGGAGCTGTGGTCCGGGGCCGGCAATCCCCCGCGGCGAGGCCGCCTCGATGAACGGCATTTCCCAGAGAGCTCCACGGCGGCGGCGGCGCCGCGGGCCGGTTTGCCCCTGCGGGCGGTGACTTGGGCAGGTAGAAGGCGGGGCGGGCCAATAGCGGGCCAGGGTAGGGCGGGCCCGGGGCTCGCGGCCAATCGGAGCGCTCCGCTGCCGCGCGGCGCGGGCGGAAGTGCGGCAGCGGAGCGGCCCCGCCGGTGCGTGCGCTGCGGCCGCGGCCCCGCGCGGGCTGGGAGCGGCCCACAGGAGCCGGCGCGGGGAGCGGGGAGCGCTCGGGGCAGCGCCGGGCGGGGCCCGCCGGGCGGCAAAAGGGCGGCTCCAGGTAGGGGCGTCGTGAGAGCAGCGGCTTCCGCGTGTGTTCAGGGCGCTTCTGCTGTCCCGGCAGGTCGGGGAGCAGCCCGGGCTCCGGCGGCCCGGGATGGCCGCTGCGGTGCCTCCCGATGCGCTGGGTCGGCGGGTCGCCTGTGGCACCGACTATGGGACCGTGCGCTATGTGGGCAGCGTGTCTCCTACTGCAGGTAAGCGCCGCAAAAGTAATCATCTTCACATTTTATGCTTGTTCTCGAGAGTTGCTCATGTTCTTCTTAATTAACACTGCCGAGTAAACGAGGCAATTTACAGTTTGATTTTTCCTCATTGTTCTTGTGTAAATATGGTGACTTCTAATCTGCGTAAGTTGTTAGATTTTTTTTTAAGTCAGAGTTGTCAAAAGGGTGTAAGAAGAATGTTATAGTCTTTTTCCTGATCTCTGTTCTGGAATAGTCAGGGAAGGTAAGCGCAGCAGGTCGCCAGACCAGGTGCTCCTTCGATAACATATTGTCTCGGCCTGTGTGACAAGGCTCTGAGAGTGGCAGGGGCTACAGGGGTGGCATCTGCCAGAAGCTTCCTCTGTGTCCAACAAAGCCACTGCCAGCCGGCTCCAGGGTGGACCTGCCACTGCTCAAGGCTGAGCCCATCAGCAATGGTAGTTGCACCTTTGTGAAACCATCTTTAAGGGGAAGGAAAAGAGACTCTTTGCACCAAGGTAGCTGTGGCCAGAGAAGGGCTGAGAGAGAATATGCGAGAGGAACAGCCCTGCAGACGCAAAGGTCAGTGAAGAAGGAAGGGAAAGAAGTGCTCCACACTCCAGAAAGGAGATTCCCCTGCAGATCTACTGAGACAGGCTGTGTCCTGGCAGCCCAGGGGGGTCAGCAGGGGTTCAGAGATCCACCTGCTGCCCATGGAGGAGACACGCACAGGTGGATGCCTGAAAGGAAGTAGTGACTACACCCAGAGCAGGCTCCTGGTAGACCTGAATGATAAGCCCTGCTGGAGCGGGTTCCTCTTAGGTCTTATGTCCTGGAGCAGCTTTTTTTCTGAAGGAGTACACCCCATGAAAAAAAGGGTTCCACACTGGAGCAGTTCCAAAGGAAGTATACTGTAGCCTGTAGGGAGGAGTTACGTTGGACCAGTCCGTGGAGGGCTGTCTTCTACGGGAGGAACCTGCACTGAAGCAGGGGAAGGGCCTCCCCTCTTTGAGGAGGAAGCAGCAGAAATAAGGTGTGATGAACTGACTGTAACCCCTCTTCTCCATCTCTGTACCTCTCATGGGGAGGAGGTAGAGCCCAGGAAGGAGGGAGAGCTGAGGTGGGGGTATTTTTAAGATTTGTTTTATTTCTCATTAGGCTACTCCAATTCTAGTTGGTAATAAATTCAGTTACTTTCCCCAATTTAAGTCTGTTTTGCCCATGACAGTAATCAGTGGGTGATCTCTCCCTGGCCTAGTCTCACCTCATGAGCCTTTTGTTGTATTTTTTCTCCCCTGTTCAACTGAGGAGGGGAGTGACAGAGTGGCTTTGAGTGGGCACCTGGTATCTAGCCTGGCTCAACCCACTATACATGTTCAAATTTATGGGAAGATTCCTGATTCTTGGAAGAAGACTAGCTTTGCATACAGTTCTAGAAAAGGCAAGAAGGATGACCAGGAACTGCAGAGTCCTTAGCCTCAATTCAGTTTCTGGAAAGATCACATTCCTTGGAATCCATTTCCAAGCCTGTGAAGGACAAGATGGTAGTTGGAAGCATTTGTTACTTGTAAATAAGAAGTTGTGCTTGGCAATTGTCATTACTTTCTATGATGATATGACTGTGAATGTGGATAAAGGGAAAATAAGTCAATATTCCTTGACTTAAATAAATCTTTGAATAATGTCTTTGTAAATCATTTTATTTGGAAGCTGAAGAAATGCAAGGTAGGTGAATGGACCATTAAATAAATTGAAATCTACCAAGTGAAAAACTAATGACTTGATATCTGGTAATGAGTGAGTACTACGAAAGTAAATGCTGAGGTGTGTATTGTTTTACGTATTCCTCAGTGACTTGGGTGATGAGCAGTGTTCACCCTCAAATGGCTGCTGTGATACAAGACAGAATTGCTGTCCAGATCAAGCTTTATGAACTTTTGGTTTGAACCCAAGAGATTCAAGGAGGATAAATTTCCATATGTAGTAGGGACCAGGAAGGGCTAGTGACTCACAGTCTGTTGTAAAGGGCTTGGAGTTAAGTTGGATACTGTTATGAATATGAGCCAACAGAGATCACCTGTAACAAACAAAGATACATGTTGTACTGGGTTACCTTAGAGGGAGGTGATGAACATGGCCTGCAAGTTAAAGGAAGCTGTTATCCCTCTCTGGGGGCAGGGGTTCTTGACAAGGTTACACTTGGAGTAATGTATCTGCTGTGGAACTATCCAGTTCAAGAGGGATGCAGATAAGCTTGAGAGGATCTCAAAGATCTCTTTTGAGGAGTCTTGGAGGACTGCCAGGGTGGTTAAGGGCACAGACCATACACGTGCTGTGAAGAGGTTGAGTGATCTGGGCTTGGTTAATGTGGTGAAGAGAAGAAAAAGTGCCATCCAATGGCTTCCTGCAGCTGTTTGACAGGTGGTTACAAAGATGGCAGAGCCCAACTCTTCTTACAAGTACTAGATTATACAATAAAGGATAGTGGCCACAGCAGGAAAACCTTTTCCATTACAATGCAGCACTGGAAAGTTCACCAGATGTGTTGTAACCTTTCTCTCCTTGGACATTTTTAAGGACTGGCTAGGTAACAAATTACCTGACTGACTTCTTTTAGTGCAAGTGATAAAGCTAAATTTTTTTAGCTTTGAGAGAGAAGGTTAGGCTAAGTGAGCTGCAGAGGTTCTTTCCAGCTGTGATTTCTATGGATATGATGCTGTAAATTTGAAAGATTATCAACCATTTTTTTTTCAGGAATTTGGCTGGGCGTGGAATGGGATGATCCTCAGAGGGGAAAGCATGATGGCAGCTATGAAGGAACACAGTATTTTAAGTGCAGGTGAGTTGATTCATAGCATTGGCATGTCATATGTGGTGATGAGATGCTCATGGGAAAAGGCCCTTTGGCAATATTTAGGGCAAACCCTTCAGTTAGTCAGTATTAAAAAGATCATAATTCTGAGTGCTTTGACTAGCTAACTATAGAGCCTCCTGCATTGATATTTATCCAGTTACAGGTATTCAGGTATAGGAAATATACAAGAACTATACAAGTCATGTGTCAGAGGTATGTTATAAAATGAGATTTTTTGATGTTATTGTTAGTAGGTTTTTAGACCTTTTACTTTAGTTAGGAAATCAATATTTCCTAGTGACTTTCATGAGGTAATTCTGAACTGAAATATTGGTCTATATTAAGTGTCTCAAATACAGTGTATATTTGAATTTAAGCTGACTTATATGTATCTCGTTACGGGAAAATGCCAAGTTCCTGTTAATGATTTGGGTTATATATGTATCGCTAAGGAATTGTTAAATATATTCATTGGATTTACTACATGCAAAACATAGTGCAGCCGTGTGGGGTTTTAAAATATATGCATGCATTACTTTTAAGTGAAAGGATTTGAGCACTTAACAAGTTTGAGATTGCAGAATACAGGACTCATACGATGGATATTAACTGCAGCAAGTTGTTGATTTCTATGTCAGGACACATGCAACAGCTAGAAGTTTGTAAGCTAAATAGTAACTGGATGACTTCATGGAAGAAAGTCATCAATGGCTCTTAAATACTACAAACTGCTAGCTCAGTAAGTTCCTGAGCATAGAAGAGGTGAAGGATGGGAGAACAAAATCTGTTCTTCAGAAAAATAAGTAAAGTAGAAAATACTGACCTGTGAGGACTGGGTATTTTTTTCCCCTTGTATCAAATAATAATAAAACAAGGCTTGAGGAGGCTAAACACACTTAATCCAAGAAAAAAATCAACATCGCTGGATGTTCTGTTTCAGCTAAAGAATTGGAAATTATGGTTTTATCACAACCATGTCTTTTAAATTAATATATTAGTGGAAGTTGCTTCCTAAATACTTTTAATTGAAACAGTTTCCAAATTGAAGCTAGCTATGTTCTGCTGTAGGAGAAAAAAATAGAAATAATTGACTGACCATTCCAAATCCTTCTGGACAGAAAAAGCAATTGAACATTTCATTCATGTTTTCCAGAAACTCAACTGCTTTACATCTTTGTGTATATGATATTTATATGCATGTGTATAGACTCTTGGGTTTTTAGCAACCATTAGTATGCTTCCAGGAGATGAGATCTCAGATAGTAACCTTAATTCTTGATGTAAAAATCAATGTTTTGGGTGAAGCTCAATACACATAACAAATGTAAATGTTGTGGTCTTTAAACATGTTGTTCTTTCAATACCTGTTCTTTGTACTCTGCTATTTTCCAATCAGAAGAGGTCCTGCTGGAGTCTAAGAGAATACACAGTTCCAGCAGTCCACCAAGACACACAAACATAACTTCCTGTGTGCAGACACATTTATAGTTCTTGTATGGACTGTGAAAATATAGGCAAACTTAAGTAAAAAATACCTTATTTTAGCTAAAGGATGCTAAAAACAAAACCCTCCCACATCTTAAAACATCACCTCTTTAGTACTGCTGATTAGGAGGGAATAATGTTTCTTTATAGATGAATATACACATCTAAAAAAAAACCCTGTATTTTTTCCACTTACACCTTATCATGAGTATCCTTTCCTACAAGCCTACTTTGCTCACTCCTTGAATTCTGATAAGCAGAAGCAGCTTGTACTGCAAACAAATGCAGTGAAAGGACATTTTGAAATTGTTTTTAAGGCAATTTTGAAAATTACAGCTTTTAAAAATGTATCTTTCAGAGTGACATTTGAAAATAAGACCATAAGAGGAAAATAAAACTGATTTTGAGATTCTCGTTACCAGAGAATCTTCTTTCTTTTCAAGTCCTTACTTGAAACAGTAGGTCTGCTTACAGCTCTGTGATCTCTACAGTAGGTTTTTTTAAAATATAACCTAAACTTTTATTTTCATGGCAGTACATTTATCTGGGTCATGATGTGGTGATAATTGAACTTCTTAAGAATATGAATACCAAGGAACAAAACAGCCATACTTCAAATTATGCTGACATCATGAGCATGTTCAACAACCCTGTATCAGCTAGAAATGGCAATGCACAATCTAGTGGTGTTTTTGTGTTCCATTTTTTCCTGATAATAGGTTCTTGTTTCTTAATAACTGAGGAAGCTATTTTAGCTGTCAGTTGCAGTAGTGTATAACGTAATTAAATTATACATAAAATTATATTATAATATTATACATTAAATTATATTATAAATTCTGCAGTCCTTCAAGAGAGATGAGGAGTTATCAAGCCTTAAAACAGTGTTAAAATTTGTATCTAGCTTTTGAAACATGAGTGTGCTTTCCTATAGGTTCCTGTTCCACAGATCCACTCAGACATTTGTATGTGTGTGTTCCCCTGGGAAATGTGGGTTACAAGCTTCCTCCCCTAGTTGTCCTATATTTGTTGCATGATGATCTGCTCCATGATGATTCAAGATTATCTACTCCATGAAAGATCTGTTTATATTAAATTAGGCTATTTTTTCTTCAAGGGTGACACATTCACCTCCCGGAATATCCACCTAGAGCACAAACAAACTCTTCAAATACAGGAAAAATATAATTTTAGTGTCCAGGAAGAAAAAATTATTTCCATTTTTCAAAGGCAGAAAGCATTCCTAAGATTCCTGAGAAGGTTTTAGTTAAGAAGTTTTGTTCATCAGAAACTTGTGCTCTTTGCTGCCAATAGAAATGTGTTGAAGCAAAAGGTTGTCCCTAACCACTGCTCCAACATGTACTGTGCACCAGCAGAACCCCAAGATAGCATCTAAAACTGCAGATGTCTTGTTTTTTGAAAGCACACAGTCAAGTTTCATGTCTGTTTAACTAAGGTAAACTTTCAAGAACTTCAAGTACTTGCTCATGCTTGCAAAACTTCTGCTGTTCAGTGAGGAATTTGATACACCATGGCAGGTTAGTGTTAGGTGTCATTTGTAAGCATTGTTTGGTGCCATGGCCTCTTTCTAAGACTTAAAGGATTTTCTTCCTGCAGGGTGTAGATTCTTCTAATATAAATTTTGTCTGTTGAATACCTTCCCCTATAACGAAGAGACCTGTTCAGATCTGTGTAGAAAAGACGTGCATGGATTCAAACAGCTCCGCTTTGTGACACCTTATGAGCCTTGTAGTGCATTTGCTGCAGTCATGATGGTAATTGCCTGGAGTTGATCATTGCAAACAGACAGTGCTGGGCAAAGAAGCCCTTTGATCCATGTTTACTGCCTAGGCTGATAAAGCTAACATCTCTCTCCGTGGCTCAGAGCTTCTGCAGTCAGACAGCTCAAGTGTGTAGCTGTTAGGATTTATGTAGTCCTGTGTTGTTCTTCAGTACTGAGAAGTGTGTGTGTGTGTGATAATTCCCAAGCATATGAAGAGCCATCGTGTACCTGTAATGATGAGCAGTGCCATGACTGTGTTTTACATTAGCAAAGAATGATGCCAAATGTCCTCCTTATTCAGTGGAAGCTGACAGCTAATCTAAATTTTAATGAATATCCTTGAAGTGCCCTGGGCATGCCAACAGATGGGTTGTATGCTTCAGGCTACTGAATCATGAATAGGAAGTGTCCTGGAAGATGATTTCTAAGACTGGGGTCAACCTCAATTTTAAAAGCCAGTAGGAAGTGTCAGTATTAACTAGAGCCAGTCACTTGCCAGAGCCCCACTTGAGCATATTCCACATTTTCTGCTTAAGAAAATTGGGTCATATCTTCTACCACTCTATTTCCATACAGTGTTTTGTTCTGCTTGCAAGGCAATTTGCATACATGAGAGCAAAATCCCCGTTCTTAGACTTCTGAGTGTTCATCTTAAGTCAGGTTGATCAGTAATCCATAGGTTCTTCCATAACACAATATGCATGCTGGATGATTCTTTGGATTAGGATTTATCTGTTTAGTTCCCAGTTATGGAGACTGATGGCTAATAGGTGCATTATTGCATTAGTTCAGGTGCTGTGCATTATTTGTTTGATATGTACATGCAGCTTTACAGTTCATATGTCCTAATGTAAAATTGAATACAGGCAGTGTGAGTTACAGTGACCTCTCTTCTTGAATGCACAATAATTTTGCCTGAAAATAGGTTCCTATTGCAGTTTCCATTCCTGCCTTTTGTGACAATTCCTGATAAAGTAGATCAAACAAATAGATTAAAACTGAAAAAGAAGCTTAGGCTGTGGAATGGATTTAAATATACATTAGGTAATTTATAATAGTTAAGTGCAGAGTAATGGGAGGTGAGAGCAACAGGAGAGAGAAAACCTATGATCTTGTGGTCATGACAGAAAGAGAAGGGTCTTGAGAGATAAATACATTAAAATTTTTTTATAGCCTTATATGACAAGGGACAGGGTAGCTAGGTTCCTTTGCTTTTTTTTTTTTTTTTTGTTTGTTTGTTTGGTTTTTTTTCCTCCATAAGGATAGAACTGGTTCCTGCATGGAAAATGAAGAAGGAGATGCCAATAGAAGTGGTAACCTGAGAGGACAGAAGTGGTCTTAGGAATGGATATGGTGATGGAGAGACCAAAGGTCTTGGCCATGATAGGGATAAATTACATGAGAGGAGGAATGCAGAAGTGAGGTTCTAGATTAGCTCTGGTGAGAGGGTTGAGGAGAGCAGAACTGTTGAGTGTAGAGGGATGTTGATGAGAAAATCATGGTGATGGGAAATTGGACAGTTGTTGTCAGAATTAACTTACATCACGACCTAGTGTGCATTGCAGACAGACCAGACTACAAGGATTTTTCCCAAGCAGAATCCAGTACTAGCTGCCATCTGTGAAGCTGTTTGATTTAATTAAATGCAGAAGTGATATATTTGCAGGCAAGAAATGTTTTAGTTCAGGTCATAAAAAGGTAATTTACTGTTTTAAGAAAAGGTATTAAGAAAGCGTCACATCATTTTTACATTTGACGAAGTTTAATATTTAAATCAGTCAAGTGTTTCCAAGCTGTGAAGAATTTCAAAGGAATGAAAGAAATTACTTAAGAGAAGGTTACTGGATTAAAAATGTATTGAAAATGCTTATCAAACACGAAAAGTTCATACCAGATTTACATTCTTTAGGAGTTTGCTTTTCTGCTTCTTTTGTAATCATTGCACTCTAATCATAGTCATTACAAAACTAGACTGATAATATCTTGAAAGTAAGTAATACTGAATTTCTACCTAGGTCCTTCTTTAGGATATGAGAGTGGAAAGGCTAATGAATGAAACTGGCACAGGAATTTCCCAGCACTGATTTTTTAACAAAAATGTGAATACATGGTCCCCAAGCTATTCCATATACCTGTAATCAGTCCACAAGATTTGAGGCCTTTAGTTACTGGCTTTTTAATGAGAATTTTGAACTTTTAGCATTGGTGGTTTATATGATGGTTTGCTAATTAGACACTTAATGCTTACATGCTGTTTTGAGAAGTTTTGTTTACATAAGTGATGTCTTCCTTCTGTGCACTTTCCTACCAAAGCCTCCTGTCTTCTCAGTTTGATGGTAGACAGATACTCATAGCTACCAATTTTCTTCCTGATGTTTTCTGGCTGATGCTCCTATCAGATCCTCATCTGCGCTGTGACACCATTCCCATAACTTGTCTCTCCTAGTTCTTTTCTGTTACTGTGTTTCCTTGCTAACTTTGCTAGAAAATGTTAAAGTAATTGTATGGCAAGTCATGGGAATGCAACAAAGTTTTTTTCAGTGCTCAAGAGAAAACAAGAAACTTCTTTGGACTGTCTTGAACACACATTATTGGTTGGATATTTTTGTTGAATATTTGAAATTGCTGCCAAGTTGGTATCAGGATTTTTTGAAGTTTGTGTTTGTATAAGAGTTCTGAGTGCTACAATTTGTATGTTGTGTCATTTGTGTGATAGAATTGCTAGTGAATTGTACAAGTCAAATACAGTGTTGCAATCACTATTCTGAGTGTTTCTCAGGCTTTGGTAAAACTCCCAGCACATTTATTATATAATTTAGGTAACTTTGTCTATCCATAGGTAGAAACTTATTTTTCTGGAGAACCTGACTTCATAATGAGTTTGGAAATAACAGAGCAGTTATTTTTAATAATGGCACTGACACTGTAATTTTGATGTGTAGGTACATTTTGGGGAGCTGGTGCTCCACTTCTCATGGTATCTCACTATGTGAACTTCTATCAAGTACTGTCAAAGATACTCCGAAAGTCTTACCTGGCTGGCTGGGAACACTGATGTTTACAATTAGCCTGTAGATTGCCTTTTGACAGTTTTGGTTCTCTGTACTTCTGTTTAAAGTAGTAATTAATTAGTCAGTCATTGTTAAGATAACTTTTCCTGGCTGCTCTATTCTAGGCATCCTAAGGGAGGATCATTCATCCGGCCAAACAAGGCAAATTTTGGAGTAGATTTTCTTACTGCAGTAAAGGATCGGTATGGATTGAACGATAAGCAAGATGCTCAGTGTGGGACAGGGGATACAGTCGTGTTTGGAACGAAGACTGTGGAATTTGTTGGCATGGATTCTGTTGCAGAACAGCAAAGGCAAGTGTAATATATGAAAATCTGAGATACATTATTAGTGACTGATCAGTCAAGTAGTATTTCAACTGTAAGGAAGCAACTCCTATGCATATAAAATTGTTGTGTCTAAAAGCCAGCCAGACTGCACTGTGGTGGAAGAAAAAAGAAAGAAATCTTCCAATTGTGGATTCATAATTTACAGGTTTTACAAATAGGAACTGGGATTATGCCATGTTTGAGTGCTAACAATCCTCATTCTGGTTTCATAAAGTAGCAGATGATGATGTCTCATGAGAAATGAGAGATAAATTATCATGATATTGGCAGTCACCATACACATGCATGGTCTTTTAAAAATAGATATATTTTAATGTTTTCTTAATATTGTATAGTGTTTTTTAGTCTTTGTTTACTCATATCACAAATGACTTTGTAACCAAGAGAGGGAAGACAAAGTCACTGTACTGCTAGTGAAAGAGTTTTTCAATCAGTTGATTTCATGTTCATGTGCCTGGAAGGGTAAAAAGGAAGTAACTAATTGATGTGTAATAAATTGCAGTTCTAATGACCTCCAGCAGAAGAGATGTATTAGTTCAGTAGGTGGCAGCCTCCTTCTGAGCTGATATTCCACAACTATTCTCCTTGTCTCCCAAAGCATACTAAGCAGTCAAAAATAATTTTGATAAGTTATATGAAGACTGCCCAAATAACTCTGAACCTCTTGCAAAACATGCACAAAACCTTTTTAACTTGGCATCTCTAATTAAATTCCAATTTGTACAGATATATTTAATCTTTTTTACCACTCTTTATTTCAGTTGGATGAGGGTTTTTGGGGGGTGTGGGAATTGTGGTTCAACCAGACTTATTTTGTAGTAGTGATGTAAAGGCAAAAAATAGAGATGTGTCTGTTTTCAAGTGCGAATGACACTGCAGTGTAGTAATTTGCACATTGCTAATTCCAAAGGAGATACACAGGAAAAGGATGTTGTGTACTTGTAAAAACCAGGCATTTATGTAACATACATATTTCTCTTTGAAAATTACCTGACAGAATGTTCTTTCTCATGTAGACAGCTGAACAAACTGGTGGATATCTCAGTGCGTGAGTGTGCAGTGAGCCATGCTGCTCAGGAAGAGGAAATCAGCAGAACGTGTGCCAGTATCCTTTTTTTGCTATATTGCATGATGCCACAAATAAAGTACATACTTTAGCATTCCAAGTGTTCACGTCAATGAATGATACTTGTATCCTTTTATTTAAAAAAAAAATAAACCTGAAGTTTATATTTAAAAGTTTAATGCAATTTTATAAAGTTAAAAAGCCAGACGTCTACAGTTTTTGAAAGGGAATGCAAATTGTACATAAAAATAGAAGTATAGTCATAGGTTGTTACTGTGACTGCAGTTTCAGAAGGCTTCAGCAGTGTTTTTTTAAAGAGTTCTCTAGAATAGATAACCTTACTGAAATAGAACTGGTATGTTCTGTTGACACCAGAGGTTTCCAATATATAACAAATAATGTGTTTAGTACACTGCATGCAGTGGCAGTGTTACAAGACTACAAAGCAGTTATTATTTGTTAATTTTTAAGGACTTGTAAGAGTTCCTGTCAGTATAGAAACTAATCCAATTGAGAATTTGTATGGTTAAGCTCTTTTATAAAACTATAAGCCATTTCCATATCACAAATCAAAATAAAATTTGCTGTAACTGAGCAGTACCATCCCTTAGTGTAATCTATTTCTCTTTGATTCAAAGCAAAACTCTAATTCTGAAAAAAAAAGCTCAGTTTTGAGATAAGTTTATTTTTCTTAACAAGAAATTTCAGATATGAGGCATATAAACCTATCAAAAAATCTGATATCATCTTGGGAGACAGTAATAGCTATTGCTTCTCAAGTTCAAAATCTGGAAACACTTAATGTCAGGTATAAATATTCATATTTAAGTTTCTCTTCCTTTGAGGTAGGAACAAAAACCAACAGGCTCAGGAATCAGATTTCTAAATGTAACTGGATACAACAAGAGTAATTCTAATGGGAGTTAATGGTTTTTTTGGTTTTTTTAAATTGTATTCTTAAGCAACTGCTTAAGTTGTGAGCTATATTTTTCTGACATTTGTGTTCAAGAAAAGACTAGAACCCTAGGAGTTCAGCTTCTGTGTAAAATTAAGTACTGGAAAACATTTTCTTCAAAGTTTTAAGACTTGATCTTTGTTTTTTATTATTCTTGATACATTCTGGCTGCTCAGTCAGGCTTGCATTTAGGAGCCCACTTTTGTTTAGCCTACCGTGTCTTGATGCTAAACTTAATTATCCATAATGCTTTGAATAAACCTTAATTATCCCAAACATTAGTCTATTTCTGTCCTACAATGATGCTGGTAAGAAACTGTTAAGACCATGGTGACAGATCTAGGGAAAATCTCTTGTACAATGATGACATTGGAAAAGGAAGGAGGATGTTGTTAAATAAAGCTACAGTTCTATTGGAACAAGAAAATTCATAAAATAATTTCAAAATAAAGAACATTTCTAGTATACACCTATACACTGTATTTGGCACATGCTACAATAATCTTCTGGTGTGAACCAACACAGTGTATTAGGTAGCAGCCTAAATCGCCAGGTTTTTTATTTCATCTTATCATTAGTGTGGCAAAAATGTATTTTTAAAATAGCTGCAGGTGTTCAATTTTCTTCAATATTTAGCAATGAACAGCTGTTTGCAACCTGGGTGCTATTTGAAAATCTAACTTTGCCTAGAGTATATAATGATTTATTGCATGAGAATACAGAGAAATTTAATTCACCCAGAATAATTTTTTCAGTTTTTCATTGTTGAGAAGAGTACTCTAGACTGAAGGGTTTTCAGAAGTTATTTGTGAAAAAAATGGAAAACAAAATGAGATTGATGCTGGGATTTGATGCTTACCACTGCAAACTGATATAGTCTGAATCAGTTTTTTATTGTTTTGACCTTCTGTTTGCTTTAAAAAAGGAAGGTAAATCTATTACTGATTTTTTTTTTCATGCATGGAATGTTGGAAGAAGAATAAAAGTGATTAACCATCAACCAGCTCTCTATGTGGAAATTTTACTCATAAGTATGTAATTATAAACTACACTGAGAGATTTTTATGAGAATATGCAGGTAGATTAGGCCTTGAAACTTCTCTTTCAGGGTGAATAATGAAAGCTGATTTGAAGACTGCAGATTTGAGAATCTTACTATTTTCTTCTTTTTAGTGATACTTAGCTATTGAGAGTAGATTTTACATACTTTTGTTTTGCTGGGGTCTGGACAGTCATTTAGGCTCCTCATTTTCAGTCAAAACTAAGGATTTTAAGCCCAAGCTCTGGCTTTGTTTCATTGAATATTAATGAAAATAATTTTTTTCATGTTCAAAACTTAGTGAAAGAGAAAGAGGCCACAGAGGAATAAATATGCATTCTTGAATAAATATGCATTTCTGAAGCAGGAAAGTAAATTAGGAAAGAGCATGTTTGAATGTAATTAGAAATATATTTTATTATATTTTAAAATATGTGACAGTTTGGCAGTGATTTTAGTTTTTGGAGGGTATAAATTTCTTTAATGTGTAGCTCCAAATGAATGACTTAAATAAAAGTGATTATTTATTATGCAAATAATTTTTTTTTATGCAGTGAAAACAAAATGCGATTTCCATCTACATCAACTTTTACATCCAGTGCATTTTCAAACTTGAAGATTCTGGCACTTAATCAAACTGAAATAACATGGACAGAGGTAATAGCCTTTCCTGGTTTAAAAAAAAAAATTAATGTCATTAGGTTTCTGAGGCAAGGAAAGCACAATAAACATTTGTGCACTGTATTTTTCTACTGAAATCAAATCATCCTTAGAAAAGGTGCTGTGGGGTAACTGTGTTAGTTACATATTGACTTATGTACTTCCTACATAATGAAGGAAGCAATGTTTGGATAGGAGTCTAATAAGAAACATTTTACTTCATCTACATCTGTAAATTGCCAAATTAAAAGAAAGCAATTGGAGTACAATATATCTTCGTGGCCAAAAGTTTTCTAAGTGAAAACTTCTTGGTTCCTGGTAGCTGTTGAAGATTTATATGTGCTCTGCATGCAATAGAACAAATGCAAATGGAAAGAAAATGTTTCCTTATGATGAGAAATTCTTGTTTTGGCATTACTTTGCATCATATTCTTGAACCATATGATGCCTGGTTATTGGCAGCACAGAGCAGAGGAAAAACAAAGCTCTGACTTGTTTCAGGCACTGAAACATTAGGGCACACTTACGTGACTCTTTCCTGGTATGACGTCTTATTAGGAAGGAAGTCCTGCTGTCAGCTATAGTTAGCAATGGGCCTTTTTGCAGAGATGGGGCTTAGGATGTGCATCTCAGTGTCATGTCACTTATAATAGCTTCTAAATTCCAAACTGTTATTTGGATTTCTCAGGGTCAGATTTTATAGTACTGCATTGTAAAATTACATGACTTTTCAGATTTCAGCTGCCGGCTGCTATCCAGTAAAAGAGCACTTAACAAAACTGGGGTTTGAGTACAAAGAAGTTTCTTCATTCTCTTGTCTTGCAGCAGGACTAGAGGGAGGTCACTGCTGTGTTTTTGTTTAGTGTCCATTCACTGTGCTCTTAAAACTGCCTGTGGGATTTATGGCAGGCCAGTTGATAATCCTTCCATAGTAGCAGCAATATGAATGGTGAAGGGAATGGAAGAATTAAGTGGCTACAAACATTTTAAATGTCACCTAGTGCTCATCATATCTGCATTGTGGTGTTTAAAAGGTTGGCACCTGCCAGCGGCTGTCCTTCATCCCTCCATGGGGTGACTGAAAGGCTGGTTGGAGCCATGGCTGCAGATCAGAGTTCTCCAGGGCTAAATTGCAGTGAGAAAGTCCCAGCTTAGAGCAATTTTAAATGATGCAGCTTTTGAATTTATTGTTTTGAAACTCTGCTTTAGCTGATGATTTGTCATTGGCCATAAAGACATCTTTGGTTCCAAAATCTGTTTTATAAATTTGTTCCAATTCATTCCCTATAAGTTGGGAGACACAAGCCTGTGTTTGAAAGTGGTGTTCCAGGGCAGCCAAACAAAAGGGGAAAAATAAAGCCATGTGCCTGACATCAGTACTCTGTGAACAAACCACTTGAAAATGTCACTGCTTAAGCTCTGAGGGGAGTTACTTAAAAAGTCAACTTCCAAATAGAAAATAGTAATGAATATAATCCAAGCAAATGAGAAATACATTTAAATTATCGATGGGGATATAAGCAAAAGTCTTAAAGAGTGTTTTAATTAAAACCATTTAATGGTGAACAGCATTTCAAAATTACTTGCTGTTATATGTAAGAATATATGGCATTGGGATAGTTATACTTGGATGGTTTTTTTAGTTTGTTCCTCTGTTTTGAAGTATTTTTCACAGGAGAGGGACATGCTTAATTTATGTAGTGATACATAGCTCCCCATTCACATGCCTTGAGCATCAGTTTTCAGAAAGAATTACTTCATTAGTATATGATTTGCATATATCTAAATACTTCTGAGATTACCAGTATATCAGTAAAAGAGCTTATTACTGTAGAATTGTTGATCGATTGTTCAAAACAAAACATATAACTTTAAAGGGGGAAAAATGTCTTGTAAAATAACTTAAAGTTAGCAGCCATTTACTTAGAAATTGAATTAATGCATTTGATTGTAATGACTTCATATTTATGGCTCCAAATCTTTTCTTTCTTATTCAGCATTTAAACCATAATGTTATATTTGTGATTCTGTTTTCAAATTAAGATTCTGTATTTATAATATAATCTACTATTATACAGGGTAAAAGAAAAATCTGGGTTAGAACAGAAGTGCAGGATCATGCTTCTGACACTAGCAAGTAGCAGCAGGTAGTTGGGAAAAATTCTAGGCAAAGGGTAAGCACATGGTAAGAGCTTCTTAGAACGTAATCTGCAATTGTGTGGCTTTGTGAGCTCAACTATATACCTCTAATTAATATTTGTGGATATTTTTGTTTAATGAGTTATCTAACTGTATTAAGAACCCATTCGCAAATTTTGCTGTGCATATCATTTAACATAAATTTAATCTTTTTTGGGTTCTGATATCACTGCCTGGTAATTTCATTTAGTAAATCCCAATGTTTTATATGAAAGTAACTGAGAACAGCTATTCTCCGTTTCATGGTTTTAATTCTTGTATAGCTTCTTTGTGCCTTTCCCAATTATATTATTTGCTTCCTGAGATAAACAGACTAAAGATACAGGAACATCATGAACTGACATGGTGACAATTGTTTCTTGTTCTCATCTTTATTTCTTTTGCAATAGCTCTTGCATTTCCATTCTTCTGATTTTGAGCATCAGTGGCTCTCTTCTGGGTATTTGTTACCTCATCAGCTGTTCACAATGAGGGCTCATTCTTTCCTGAGGGCTAATTCAGTGTCAGATCTGTGAACTTTTGTTTCTGAGAAGCTGTTTTAAGCAGTAGCTGGAAATTTAGCAATTTGAGTTTTTTGGAACTGTGTTGTAACATAGCATTTGGCAATTTTCTAGTCATATTGAAAAATCTTCAGATATTTCAGTTTTGTGCATTTTTTTTATTCCATCCATCCATCTATCCCAGTGCTGGGCTGTTGTGGGGCAGTTACTTGAACATGTACCTCATTTCTCTTGACTCTGCAGGTTTCTTGTCATGCTTCATCACCAGTGGATAACTATTTTGATCCATCTTGTTGACATGGGGAAACACTATCAGATTAAAGAGATGAAATATCAGTGTTCCCTGCTCTTGATTTGGAAGAGGAAAAGTTGTTACATCTGAGTTTGTGTATTACAGATATGACAGCAGGTTGATTTTTAATCTTTTGGGGTGTAAAGCAGTTGAGCTCCAAATCATAGGTTGCCTCTTGAGGAGATCTCAGTATTTACCCTTGACGTGGTGTCTATTACGAGTCAGTTACATAGATCTGCAGCTGGATGGATTAATGCTGTGTAAAGTAAAATAGCATCTTTTATGCAATTTCAGGGCATAAGATCTAAAATAAAAGTATCTTTGTTCATTTTGTAGCCCTTTCTGAATTAATTTATTTTCTTTAGAGAGCTTGCAAACTTCAAAATGTGTTGAATTCATGCAATTCTTGGCTTTTATTGGGTTATAGATTGGCACAGTCCCAAGATAAAAAAGGCTTCAAGCTCTGAAAAATTAACATATTTAAAATATTCTGTCAGATGTGTTATGTCTATTAGCTATACACATAGGTTCTGGAACTTCTGCACATGTAGAGTTTGTACAGCCTGTTCCTCACCTCATCATAGGGAATACCTGGTCACTCCACCTCAGTGAATAAATTAATTCAGTTTCCAGGTCATTAATTCAGTTTGCAGTCTCAGCTGTGGGTGTGGCCACAAGCCTGAGACTTACAGTCCTGTGACTGCAGAACCCCTTTGATGTCATCTGTGCTGGTAGAGCTGGGCACAGGAGAGCCATATGGAAGAAAGGGAAGACTAAGAAATCTTTAATAATTGTTCCTCTGGCTTGGGAAGCCATAGCTTTTTCTGAACACATTCAAAGCAAATTTGCATGAAGTATAATTTCTGAAATATTCCCATCTTTTTTTATATTAAATAAAGTTTTGCTCTTAGGTTCTTCTTTGTGCTCAAGGATGGCCAGTACTTGAAGAGTTGTACCTTTCTTCTAATAGTATTACAGTTTTGGAAAGGTGAGTAACATGAGTCAGTTGTTAGCCACTGGTGTACCACAAAGTTACACAGCACATACTGTTACATTCCTGTAACATTTACATTACTACGACAATAATTGATGCAAATTTCACATGATGTATTTCAGAACATTTATAGATGTGCACAATTGTGTGCATGCAATTATATACTTGGGAAAATAATGTTTTCATTGGCCAGTAACTTCAAATATTCTGGTTTTGTGTTTGTTTATCCCGATGCATCAGGCCTGATAACGTCCTGCAGACCCTGAAGTTGTTAGACCTTTCAGACAACCAGCTACTGGATGGAAATCAGCTGCATCTCATAGCACAGCTCCCCAGGTAGCTGTAAACAAATTTGCTGGAAGTTCTTTGTCCTAGATATTCATCTCTGTAGTCCTTGTTGGCTGAAATATGATAGTATTGATGTTGCATGAAAGATTCATGAGATCTTGAAATAGAGGCATTTTGCCCTCCTGAGGAGAGTAACTGCATTATTCAGTTGAGCTATTTTAATATAATCTTGTTTTTGTTGTATAATAACACATTCTTCAGCTGTATGTTATTAGGTTTTCATTATACACTTATGAAATGAAAGTGATTTACCACATTTTGCTAATTTGCAGAATTATCATCTTTCCCTGTACACCAAAACAGCAGCCATAATTTTCAATAGCCACAAGCTATTTTTAAAAAATTCATTTAGAAAATCATACATTTTAAATTCAGGAGCCATTCTGAAAGCTTGAAATTGTTGCACTTACTCACTGAAAATTTTATTGCCTGAACACGGCTGAAGTCTGGGTACTGCCTGTGAGGCTGCCTTTCATTTGTTAGTGGTGCTGCACCATACCAAAAGCCGCAGATCTCTATTAAAGAAAAAAAATTAGGTTTTATCTATTTGCAAAAAACTTCCTGTGCCACATACAGTGATCATTGTATCTATTAAATTTCAGATTAGAACAGCTAATACTTAGAAATACTGGGATATCATCTATTCACTTTCCTGATGCTGGATTTGGTATGTAAAATAAGTAACTTATTTATAGTTTTAAAATTCTCTTTATTTAGAGTTTTCACTATTTTCTTGTTACTCTTTTCCTAGGATGCAAAACTAAAATGTTTCCTTCACTAAAACGCCTTGCAATAAATGAAAATAAAATATCACAGGTAGGTTAGATTGTGATGGTTTCACAATTTATAAATAAATGCATCTTTAAGAATAACTTTTAAGTTTCCTTTTTTAAATTTTCTTTGATTTTATGTGTAAGATTGTGAGGGTAACTACTGAACACTTTGTTCAATACAGAGACATAGTTTAAAAATTTTAAAATATTTCTTAACAGTTAAAACACATTTATATAATGGCAGCTACTTTATAATTCCTATCACAGAATCTAATGATCTAAAATTCTGACTAATTCTTTGTTTTGTCTGACTAATTTCTGTTTTGGTTTGGTTTTTAATTAAATGGAGTGCAGATCTTTCCTTAGCTAAATGAACAGGATCCAAGAACTTGGTTCGGATGATCAAAAGAATTTTTCCAGTCACATTTGTTGTACAGGAAAAGTCAGTGTTACCCACTATTGTTCTGAAATGATGTTTTATATTTCCTCAAAAGGCTCTTCGCTTCCATTTCAGTGGTCATCTATCAATGAGCTTGATAAACTGCCAAGTTTGCGGGCACTGCAGTGTAACAATAACCCCTTCATGAACACAGAGAAGAACCCAGAGACCTTGATACAGCTCATTATTGCCAAGATAAGTCAGTTGGAGGTTTTGAACAACTGTGAGGTGTGTGATATTTCAAAAAATTGCCTCACTGCCTGAGGAATTGTTTTCAGTTTCTTTTAAGATTATTGATTGTTTGGGTGCCCGAAAAGTAAAGTGCCAACCATTCCATCCCCTTGTCAGTGGGGCAGTCACAAGTTCAGTACAAGACTGAGCCCTCTTTGTGAGCATTGCTAACTTAGTGGGGACTTGGACAAGATGAGTCAATGGTGTTGTTTTCTCAGTGCCTGAATTGTGTTGAAGTTTCAGGACTGTTAACAAAAACTATACTCTTAAAAAAATAAAAAATAGAAAAAGCAGCATAGTCAGATCTGTTTTAGTGACCACACTACTAACATTTGCCTTCTGCAGTAGAAAAATATAATCCACACCAAATCAAACTTTCAGCAAAGGTTTATCATAAAGGAGAGCAGAAGCAGCATCTAATCCATTGCTACAGAAAACATCCTTGCATCATCATATACAGTAGAGTCTTTGCTTAGATATTCAATTATGGCTCAGTAAGTACAGAGAGGGGCTTTAAGACTCTTAATGGCTCTAAAATATACTGAATATATGAATCACTCAGTATTTGGAGACGTGGTTTGTAAGATTCTTGGTAGCACTGAAACATACTGAACACCAAGTAAAACCAAGGAGTCTGTGGCATTGATTAGATTTTATTGTCTGGAAAGTTATATAATTATATTATAAGTTATATAATTATATTGTATGCCAGTACAGATCCTTCCTGCTGAAAGAAGAGGAGCAGAGCTTGATTATCGCAAAATATTTGGAAAGGACTGGCTAGAAGCTGGTGGGCATTGGAACCCAGAGAAAAACAAACCAAATGAAGAATTTCTTGCTGCCCATCCCAGATATCCAATACTTTGTCTTAGTAAGTACAAACAGAGTACAATAGCATTTCCTCACCTCTGGCATTGTGGAAGCACCGGGTTGGTCTGTTTTCAATTTCTCTTCCCCTTGGTGCTTTTTCCATGCTGCTACCGCCTTAGGAAAGCCCATGCATTGGCAAGCCCACGTGCCAGTGGGCTTCTGCACAGAACTGCACCCTTCAGGGCACTGCTGCCTCAGGAACATGGGCTCCCTGCCTTGGAGACCCCAGCACCTGTGTGCATCCATCCATTCAGTAGCTCTCTCAGCAGTGGGAATGTTAAGCAGCACATCCCTGTTCTGAATGCTGTAGCAGCTGGACAAGGCTCATGTCTGCATCACTGCATGGTGCAGGAGCCACCACATCTGTGCCAAGGGAACTCCTGCCTAATCCTGCACACAGTGGTCTTAGGTCTCGAGGTTTAATCTTTGAAGGGTTCCACATGTGCTTTTCTTCCAACAGAATATGGAGCACCTGAAGAAGGAGAACTGAAGAGACAACAACCTTTGACTCTGAAAAATCAGCTCCTGAGTAAGAGGCCAGAAATGGTCAAAATTGTTCCTTCTGCATTTAGAATATTTTATGAGCTTAGTGTCTCCTAGGTGTATATGGAGAACAAAAAGTTCCAGCTTGTAATTTTGATCTTCTGAACTATCTCAGTGAGTGTGACTGGAAACCTGATTCTGTGTACTCTCTCTCATTTTCCCCCTCAACCCAAGCCAAATTATTTTCTCAACTAAGATTTCATGGAGAACAAAGGTTATTGATACTCCATTCTGACTGTGTGAATGGCTTCTTTACAGAAGACATCTCAGGTTTTAACCTCAACAGCTGCACTGTTTTCTGATATTACCTTTTTTATTATTACTTCTTAACTTTAGGACAGACAAGAAAAATATGTGTAGCTTTGGTATTTGAGGCTGTCTACATACTTAATCTAGCTTACATCCTCGACTTGCAAATTCATTTAGCTGTGCTTCCCACTTCATAGAAGAACTGAAACTTTTTACTCCATGGGCAAAATAGTATTTTCAAGCATTACATTTTAATGCATTTAGGGGGAAGACTAAATAGAACAAGGAATCTGGTTGGCTAGATATAACATAAAGCTTTTTTTAAGGATGTCTTTTAATATCTGTAAAATAATTAGGCTAATTATGTCCTTTAAAAGTCTTTGTATGGTGCTTTTGAGAGGACCAAAAACCTATTTTAAACTGAATAAGCAATTTCCATTCTACTGCAGGTTATTAAAAAAAAATTAAATAGAAATTAAGCATTTTTAGTTATATACTAATTTTGACCAAAAAATCCTACCTTTAAGAATTAGGAAGTCACTTCTACAATAATTTACCGAAGATGAATAAAAAACTTTGTTATTTTAATTAACTAATTTTTCAGATAATAACTATTTGCTATCTTAACTGCTGAGATGCAGGCTACCTCCCAGTTTTTGAGATCAGGCTGCGCTATGGGAAACAATTTGTAATAAAAACAGACTAGAAAGCTTCTGCCAGAACAAGGCTTATCATTCTTTCACTAATGCCTCATCCTTCTTCCTTAAGCTTTGACAATTAAGTGTCCTGAGAAACCTGAACAGAAGCCAGTGGAGAAAAAACTACCAGGTAAGAAGTCTTTGCTTATGTTCAAGCAGTTGTTTCATCACTCCTTTTCAAACAACTGTATTTAAGAATGGCAGCTTCAGAAACCTTTTCCTCTGTCACATAAAGAAATGACAAAAGAAGAAATAGTTTGAAAAAATCACTATTCTTCTGGCCTTCATACTTACTTTCAGTCCAGCTCAAAGATGGGAAGTTGATGCTTTGTCTGTCTTAGGACTTCTGCTTCTGGTTTCATAGTTAATGTGTCTGAGGCAATTAAAGGCCAATTAACTGGGCTGAAATCTGGTGGATGTGTTAACCAAGTAACTGGAACATGAAGTCTTAAGAGGCAACCGCATAGTGTGTAAATCTAAATACTGAGGTCTTGTATCTAATACATTAAAATTAGAAATCTAGTTCTGACCTCCATCAAATTTGTCTTTTGAAGTTTTAGAGCCTAGTTTTTTTAGTTTTAGATACTAGAATGAATAAGATCATTCTAAATTAAGATGATATTTTGAAAAGATGTGTCAGAATGAAGTCTGAGAGAAAATATGTATTCAAGCTTTATTCTAAAATAAAAATCACATTTATTATCACAAGTCGCATAAAATCAGATAGATACAGTTTTTACAAAAATGTTTGATAGAAAAATATTTGTCTAAGTAAAGTACAATGCGTGGTATTACAGGAGTAACTCGCTATTGCTGTGCCTTTAGATAAAGCTTCAAAAGAAGTGAAAGTTCAACCAAAATACTGAGTTTATCTATTGCAAACACAGGTATCACCTCTGGAACAAATTACATCTACTCATTCAAGATCCGTTACAAAAATACCCCTTCCTATAACTGATTTCATAACTTAAACAGCTCTGTTGACAATGTGTTTGGGACAAATAACTCAATACCATTCCTAAGAATGTCACTAGTTCCACCATGCCATTTGCTTACTTGTGCTGGGAAAGCAAATTCCTGGTAATGAAAACGCAAGGAAGAGTTGCCAGATGCAAGCAGTCAGAACCTGTCTGGTATGTGTCCCAAAGGTCACTTAGTTTAGCATGTAGAAATACAAACTCAAAAAAGGTAAATTATGAAGCTGTAACACTTCAATTTGGCATAGGGGATCAAAGTGCTTAATCTGTAGTAGCACATCCTGTCCTGTCCACCACAAGTTAAACCATTTTCATTTGACAGTAGCAGATACTGTTTCAGATACCACAGACATTATTGAAATGTTAGAACTGAAGCAGCAATACAGCCTTTCACTGTTGCTACCTGCAAGTAAAGTGAAACACTGGTACTTCGCTACAGCTGAGTGGCAGCAACATTTTTCTAATAACTTTCCTTTCTCTCCCCCAACAGAGTCTATGACTATTCAGAAGGTCAAAGGACTGCTGTATCGCCTATTTAAAATTCCTGGCTCAGACCTGAAACTGTCCTACAAAAGTTCTAAAGTGAGTTAAAAACAGATATTGAACAACAAAATATTTCATGCTGCTAAAGGTCCATAGCATATGTTCTAAAATACTATATAAAGACATTTATTTCACTTGAGGAGAGCTGTCTTCATGCTGTAATTTAGGACCTAATTTCATGCCTGTAATATGACAGATTCTCCCTGACTGCAACTGCTTGCTATTCGGTTTACATGAAGGGATTTCAGTGTAAGTCTGATCAGTTTTTTTTTGCTTTCATATTCTAGTTGGAAGGAAAAGAAGTCGAACTAGACAATGACTTAAAGCCTTTGCAGTTTTACTCAATAGAAAGTGGAGACTGTGTGTTAGTACGATGGTAAGAAGGGACTCTCTTGCTGGACTGAAGGAAGAACTGACACAAGAACTGCAGAAGAGAGACAGACACACAGACAGCCTGTGCCTGAACAGACATACAGGTGAATATGAGTTTCACATACGTGGCACCAAAGGGCTGTACAATTGTACTTTCAGCTCCTCAACTTGATCATCAGCCTCCATGAAAACATCTGCTCCTTTGTCCTACTGGAGAGATACCAAATAGTGCTTAAATGCTTCAATTAAATAAAACTCAAGGTCACCCTTTTGCCAAGATTTTATACAGCCTGCCCCCAGCAGTGCGAAAATTTGTTTTACTGAACCAAGTACAGGGCTGAGTTGTGATCTCTTTGCTGACAAGACAAGATCAGTGCTGCACTGAGAGGCCACTTGCTCTTTGTTTTCACCTACATCTAACAACCTTAATGTGAACAAAACCCAGTAGTATTTTTAGAAGCATCTATCTTAGATGATTAGGGTCAAAATCTGCCAGACGTCCCTTCTATCCACATTATAAATAAGTTCTCAGCACACTGCAGGGCATTGCTATTTATTTTACAATCTTTAGCATGCTGTTCCTCAATCTTATTTTACTTATTTTACCTCAGATTCATATCTAGTCAGAGTGAGCTCTCAGAAATCCCTCCTGTATCAGGCCAAGCTTGCTGTACTTAAAGATTTGGTATAAGCAAACCTTGATTTTTTTTTTTAAATTTAAAATGACAATGGTATAAACAAACCAATCACAAATCCTAACCCCCATTGCTGTCCCTGTTCCTGCACAGATGAGGGCAATCCCTCAGACAGCACAGAACCTGCTGCAGCAAGACTTACCAGCTGATGCTGGGCACAACTCTCCATGGGATCCTGGAACACCCTAGCAATCAATCAATCAATCAATCGGTAGTGCTTTAATTTACAAAAGACAGGCTAGTTGGTGTTCTTATGTGCATTTATTAATTACAAGTAGGTCTTTGACTTTATATAAAAAGGATTTTGTTTTTTTTAATCTTGAACATTTTGGTTTTTGTCTGATGAACATCTATACTATAGAAAATGAATTGTATCAGTCCACTTGTAATTATCAAAAGGGATGTGCAAATATTGTTATACTTTAGTTGAAACCCAGCATTAAAAGGTACCTTAATATTTCTTATTGTTCCGGGAATGAATCCAAATGTACACTTTTCCATGATCATTATACACTACCCTGTTTTCCAAGGCAAGCCCGTCATCTTTCCTCACATCTACATGGATCTCCACACAGTTCCTTTAATCTCCAGAGCTCTCCCAGCTCCTGGGGTGAGTACTGGGGGGAAGACAGCATGCCACTCTCACATGTCTTCTCACACAACCAGAGACCATCCTGTTAAGAGAGAGAAACATTTCAATAGGTTTTCTTAGAAAGTATATAGTCTCCAACAATCTTCACTTCCAAGAATCAGGTGCTTATTGCTTCTAGCAACAAACATTGCACACAAAGGTCCCAAACTGATCTGCTAGACCTATTCAGAGAACCTGGGGGTAGGGATGGAGTCTGCAGGTTTATGGCAGTTTTGTGGTTTTACTTTTAAATATGTCTTTAAAAGACTTTTTTCCTCTGGATTTTAATTCAATGGTTATTTCAATTCCTTTTTAAAGAAAAAGAAAACAAAAAAAACATTTCTCCTGTTTTATGCTACTTGGAACAGCAGGCATCTCTTCTTTCTGTAAGGTCAGACAATTCCTTCAGACTTACTTGATATCGCTTGGGTCCTACAGCTGCCATCCAGATGCCCATGCTCACATCTTCACCCTGAGATAAAAATAAAAAATATAGATATGAGCACCAAGAAAGCAAAAAGCATAACTTTGACCTGGAATAAGTTGTATAATCTACCAGCAGGAAAGAATGGTAACTACAAAAACCTACGCCAGACTACTGCAGAGGTGTTAAAATAATCCTCCCACCTTTCCCATGACAATACATTGTTCTTACAAAAACAGAGTACAAAAAAACAAGATTACAGCTCTAGAGGTTCTCAGTCCAAAACATCTGAGCTTTGACCTAGAACAGGCACTAAGCACAGCAACCAAAAACATAGCAAAAGCCCACATTAGCCAGGAATACCCAATGCTAACACTTGAGCAATGTTCTGACTCACCCAGTACATGCTGTTACAGAAAAACTGAACTAATCTTTGTTACCTGGTATGTTTTTAATCTTTCAGAGTTGCTTGCCAGCCACTGCACAATGTCTTTGGAGATAACATAGCCAGACCCACAAGCAAAGGCTGGATATGCAGGACTTGGATACTCCAGTTCTTGCCATTTCCCAGTTCGATCAACTGCCCAATTTAGTCTGAAACTGAAGAGACCATGTTAGACATGAGATGTTTATAGAGAGTCCTTTGTGGAACCTATGAACACTGGTAACAACTGAAGTAATACTGATAGTGAATGATTGAGAGAAAGAAGTAGGTAATTCTAATTATAGCTCCTAGTCTTATTTCTCTAGGGCACAAAGCTAAAATTTTAACTGTTGTTTGGACTTAATTGGCCTGTCAATCTTGGATAATAAGAGAAAGTTTTCAAAACAGAAACAAAAGCAATATTGACAGTCAGATCTTCAGCATCTGCACCTTGCTGTTGGGTTTTGAACTAGGTAAGCACACACATCCTTACCTATTTTGTAACAAGCACATCTGTCTCCTGCTAATTAACCCCTGTGGTTAATCAACATGACACACAGGCAGTGCCTCCAGCAGGTATGCAGACAGCAATGGTATGCAACCCATTTTCCTGTTAAAACTAGTGGCTGCTTAAAAATCAGGAAGCGGTACATACCTTCCTCCTAAGCTGTTTTCCAAATGAAGCTCAACAAAGGAGATGTTCAAAGGCTGCCATCACTGAATCACAAAAGAACTCTTCCTGGCAGTGGTGTTCCCTAAGGCTTTATTCACTCCCAGAGGCCTGCAGGAAGCAGTCTCTGCACAGTCTCCCCACATGCTCAAAGTGTGGCACAGCTCACTGCCGCACTGTGCAGCCCTATGGACCCTGTCTAACTGCCCAGTGAGGCAGTGAAAGGCATCCTGCTTTCCCTCTCTGGGAAGAAGCTGCTGTTGCACTCCCCTGGCCTCACAAACACTTCATGCACTCACAGCTAAGAGACATAACTGTGTCAATGCAGCAGGGTCTCCCCATTTTACAAAGAGGTTCAGCATTGCTGATTTCCAGTCATGAGCACAAGCAGCTGAAAGCTTCAGTGAGCTACTAAGAACTGTCACTTCAAACAACAGCCCTGAAAGGGAGGAATTACAGCTGAGTCACAGATATGTTATCAGATTCTGCCCATTCTCAACTGAAGCTGACATGTTAAAGCACAAAGTAAATGAAAGTCTCATCTGATACCTGAATTCACTTTAGGCTCAATATCTTCCACTCCATTGAATACACAGCATGAAGGGCTGAACCCCCTTCAGACTGAGAAGCATCTACTTTGATAATCATTTTATATTTCCATAGTTATTTCAGTAGTGTTCCCTGCATGTCATACTTGCCTGACCTGAAGACTATTAAAGAACTTACAGTCAAAGATGTCTCTCCTACAGATCTTTGAGTTAATCACAAGATAACCAACTTTCACACACTTGACCACACACCTTATTAAATCACTTTATGTGTAAGCAACAGGCAGAACTAGATTTGTGAAGCAAAGCAGCAAAGGTCTGCTCTTCTTCAATGAGCAGAAGGCAACAGGAAGCCACATTATACCATTATGTTATATTGAATGCTATAGTAGCAGCAGAAGTGGGTAGCAATGCCTAAAATTTACAGATGTCACAATAAAGTGCAGACCAGAACAGAAATTTAGTTTCTCCTTTTTACCTCACTTCCTCAAGCCCACCAGAAGAATCACAGTGACATCATAAAAGTAATATTTATAGTTGTGCACTATGTACTTCCCTTATAATTTCACTGTATTGCTGGAAAATTCTTTTTTACTTAAGCACCATGACAAAGATGCCTATAACGCATTTTAAAACCAGGTAAGATATTCAGCAAGTTTAAATCACTGTAAAGGCATACCCTGGAAATTTACTGTATTTCAGATTCTGAGATTCAAAGATCTAACACATACAGAAGTCCTGCTTTTTACAGCTGGCTTCCTTAGGCATAGAAGAAAAACCACTTGAAGGTAATTTTGAAAAACAACTTACTTTCCCCACCAAATGTTTGGCCTGTCCAATTTTTTCTGCATTATCCTGTTAAAAACAGCTTCCAAATCAATGTAACAGTCATCATCAGTCTTCAGCAGCAAGTCAAAACTTGTTGATTCCACTGTCCTGTAGCCAAAATGAAAAGTGATGAGACACGGAGCTGCGCACCACAAACTACAGACAGCAAGCTCTGCAAGGGTTTTTTTGGGATGTGGGGATGAAGCAAAAGGGAAGGAATGTCTTTGCTACCCTTGACTTTTAAATGTTTTCTCTATTGACCAAGGCTGACTGCTTGTCCTTCAAAGGAGATGCAGCTGTATCCTATGATGATCTTACAACATGGACTTGTGTATGAGCGGAAGAAATCAAATTTGAAGTTTTGTTCCCCAGGACAGATGGTGGATTTACTAGTGAAGCCATCTTAAGCAGTATTGACCTCAGAAGGATATGAATCCCTGATGCTGATGGCAGCACAGCTGTTAAAAGCCACTGGGTACACGTCAGTAGCCTACTTTCAGGACGAGACAGTCAGTTCAAGGGCAATGAGAAGGTCATAGGTGATAAAAAACATCTGTGGAAAGAACTCTGTGCTTACTCTGTCTCTGTAAATACACCCTTCAAACATGAAAAATGTTATCCTTACCTGTCTGAAATAGTTGAATGTGACCCATATAAAATAACCAAAAAAGCTTAAGATTCTAGGGATCATGGCTGGCTGGTCACAAACGTTTGTAAGGGTAACTTCTTATAACAAGCAGGGTATTTTTAAAAGCCTTTTGTTACTAAATCTTGAAAAATTGCTAATCTGTAAGAAATTAACACAAAGATCTAAGTCTTGATGCAAACCTCCTTTTAGACCTGAAAACATGGTTCAGTTTTTCATTTGCATTCATAGCCATGGAATTTGTGAAGTGCATAATCTTGCAAGCAACTAAAACGAATTTTGGTTAAATTACAACTGCCAACTGTATTTTTTACTCCACAGCAGCATCAATTAACTGAAACAGTTGTCTCAGAGTAATGGAAATCACTGGAAATTAGAGGTAGAAACTAAGTAGATTCACCCCAGACAATGCAATTACACTATGAAAATTCTTCCTATCAACCTTCTGTCTCCCCTGTACACAAGCTTCCAGTCCTTCCCCTCCTCTCAGCACTGGTGTGGCCACATCTGGACGACAGTGTGCATTCTTAGACTCCACAGTACAAGAGGGACAGGGCCATACTGGGCAGAGAGTCCAGCAAAGGCCCATCAAGATGATTATGTGACTGGAGCAACAGCCACAAACTGAAACATTGAGTAAGTATTCAAACCGGCCAAAAGCCATCCTTTAAAATACTTAAACTGCTAGTTTTCAGTTTAAGAATTAAAAGAAATTAAAACAAATTAAAAGAAATCACAAGGAGAAATGAAAATTTTTACACCTGGACTCGTAGAGCAGAAGCCTGTCTTGCTAGCTTGTGCTGATTTGAGGCACCAAGGGTCAGCATTCAAAAACCTATAGGCACTGCCATTTTACTCACTACATGCACCCAAAATTGTGAGAGAGAAATACAACTTAATGAAGTAAATCACATAAGGCATGTATTTCATGGAACCTGTCAAATAACATAATGCACTACAAACAGCATTCCTAAGAGAAAGTAAGAAAATACATTCTTTTCAACTTACCATCGGTAGAAGTTCAGCAGTTTGGAGGGAACATTTCTGTAAGTGTCAATGACATCTACAAAAACAATGTCATCATACATACTACTTTCTTCCTTCAATAAAGCATCTTCTTTCTCGAGGCTTTTTATGTGGCTTGTAAACCTTTCTGGGCGAGTATGGAGGCTTTTTAAAAGGGCATCCCCTTCTGAAAGAAACAGCACCCATTATTAAAAAAGATGCATATCTACATATTATTTCACATTTCTCTTGGATCATACAGGGCACACATTGACAAAATGAATCTGAAGAAGCATTCAAATAGTTTGGATTATGAAAATCCTGCAATTAAAAATTTCTACAAAATTTCTACAAAATTTTTGAAGTTGCGGAACAACAAAGAAATATATTTTTGTATAAGGCCTGGCACTAAAAGTTTAAGAGGAAGTATTCTCGTCCTCTTCAGTAATAAAAGAACTCAACTTTTTAAGGTTCCTTAATATAAAAAACAGTCTGGGACTTCACTATTACTCTTACTGTAGAGTAAAAAGGCCACTGTCAATTACTCCTAAATATATGTATCTAGCATAAAAAAATAAACACACAAAAAACCAAACAATGCTATGATAAATATAATCAAATAGGCATTGCTTTGATGTAGCACAGATGGTCCCTGCTGAACCACATCACATAACTGCAGGTAAAAGCTAAAAATATATTGCAGATAAGGAGGCAGTTTGTGGTACTGAAGAAAAGTTTGACAAACAAGATGGAAGGGCTTTAGCACACACCTCAATTCAGGCTCCTACACAGATGACAAGACAACAGGACTGCCCAATTTTATCTGCCAGGCCTAGCTACAAAAACACAGCCATAACACTCTCAAAGTCAATGGTTATGTTGGACCAATGAGAACACATTGATTCCAGTGCTATGTGGCCAAAATCTTAGAAATTGGAAAGGGCTCTTAGAAAATCTCTGAACATTCTGCTGACATAGGTGTAAAAGAGCAACAGGAATGGAAACTGTTTATCCATATTAAACACTGTGATGCAGTACCTCTAACTGCAGCAGAACTGGAAAAAAGTGAAAAATATCAGGGAAAGATTTCATTACATGACATTTTTAACTTAATTTTGGGTAACAAAGAACAAGAAGAGAGTCTAAATAAAAAGCCACAGGGATGCAAGTCAACTGGAGTGGCTGACAAAAGGCAAGCAAAGGAACCACATCAGGACATTGACTTTAAGCATAAAAGAGCCAGGAAAAAAATGTTTCTACTAAAAGAAAACCTAGGGTGACTAAATTCATGGAGACAGCACAAATTATACTCAGAAGTGTAATTTAAATCACCTATTTTACCATAATATCAAATGTCATGCTAAATTTTGTGGACTTACCTTGAATAGTGTAGATAAAACCACCCGCTATTCCCTCCACACCTTCTGTGAGTTCATGTGGCAGTGACCCTTCCCCTGCCTGTTAGGAACAGATTAATTGAAATTAATAGATTCATTCATCTCTCATTATTGATGTGTTTTCCGTCTGATTTTAAGGTGTGAAGTTTTCTGGAAACTAAGAATGAAATTAATTTAAAGCTCTGCTGGTTCAGGCACTTGCATAATCACAGAATCACAAAACATCCTGAGCTGGAAGGGACCCACAACAATTACTGATGTCCAACTCCTGGTCCTGCACAGGACCACCCCAAGATTCGCACAATGTGCCATGAAAGACTAAGACTAAGATTTTTAACTAAAGTTTTGCGGCATTTTTTTAAGTTTCATCCCAAACTAGCAGTACCACTGAAACTTTCAGAAACTAGTTTCGAAGTTGACAGCAAAATTATTCTGGCTAAATTACAACGACACAAGATGTTTAGGCAAGCAACAATTTGACACAAAAAGAGACAGTGCTAAAAAGCAAATACTCAGACTTTATCCCATCAGTTGGGATTCTACCAGAAGATTTTTCACCCACATTTTGCCATTTCTGATACACTGGTACTGCTTCCCATTCTGAATAAAACAATAAGAGCTTTACTCCCCTCAAAATAAAATGCCACTCACAAGCCTATTTTTTTTTTTGTAAGAAGGCAAAGCAAAACTTCTTTTCTGAGATAAAAGGACAAGCCCAACTGAATTTATGATTTACACAGAGAAATACAGGAAAGTAAAATGCTGAATTCTCAACAGTTATAGGAAAAATAGAAACATGGTGGAAAGGAAGGTGAGGGGACTCACTGTAATGACTCTGAAAACACCTCCTCCATCATTCACCATCACTTTATGAAGGTTTCTTGAAACCAAGCCCTGAAGATCCTGGCTCTCCCACACAATGGTACCTTCAAAACTCTGGTAAGAGAGCAAAATACAGTTATGCAGGTATACAAAGACTTAAAAAAATGAAAGTCCAACAGTTTGGGCTCATTAAAATTATTTTAAAATAGTCAACTTCATACAAGATTTAGCTTGAGTGAAACATAAATGTTTCACTTACACTTCAATAAAAATAAACTACACATAAATGAAACACATCCGTGAAACTCAGTAACACATAGTAATTATTTTAAAACTAATAATGAATCTCTATATTGAACTTTTAACAGAAGCCTAGTGTAAAAGACTTTGGCTTTCTAAAATCATCAAAATAGCATTTAAAGGTGACCTGAAGTGAATTTTTAAAAATCAAATATAAAATCCTGCACTACAAAGAGAATACGTTCAAACAGATTTGGAAACAAGCTCAGCTTTTATCGTTATCTGCCAAACAGAGATCAGAGACTAGATCCTGACACCAGCAAAACTCAAAGAAAAATACGGCCACCTTTATCGCAATAAAGGTGTCACAAGCTACTGTAGGACTGACAGAAGTCTTATCTCACATCTTGGCTGGTAAGGAAGAAAAAGGCAAGTGAATAGCTTCAAAATTTTCTGGTTTTAACAGTCAAATTAGGCTTTGCCACTCCATGTTTTACATATATGTATATATATGTTTATGTGTGTGTGTGTGTAAATTCTTGCATTTGAAAGGACTTCATCTCAACTTTAAACTGAAGACCCCTGACAAAATGCAAAGGAGCAGGTGGCAAGTTGTACAAATATGAATATTGGTAAATTTTGATTTTTAAAAAATTTTAAAGCAATTTCTCCCTTATGAAAAGGTAGGGTTGTTATACTCCTGACACCTTGATGAGCACATTCCATTTTGTCTCTCTCACTTTCATAGGAAACACACTGGTTGTTAGTGTGGGTGTTGGAACAGAAAAACAACTTGTTTGTACATGCATCCCTGCTGCTGTAGGAAGTCTGTTTACTTATACCAACCTCTCATCTCTTCCCCATTTCATCTTCCTTGTACACTAGAAATCTTCTCCAAAAATTCTCCAGTTACTGAAACACCTTTAAGTCTAGATTAGAGTTCAGCTTACTTTTTTTGTTTTCCTCTAGAAGTAGGTCTTAACATCTGCAGCAGCCTCAGTGTTTAATGACAGCTGTGTGTGTACTTCAGAAGTCTCTCATCTATTATTTAAAATGCCAGCTTTATAAGCTAATAATGGAGCTAGCCAGTGTTTATTCAAGCTTGACTTCCATGCTCAATACCTTCCCTTTGTTTCACACAACCACAGAATAAGCTGAATTGGAAGGGACCCACAAGGATCATCCTATCCAACTCCTGACCCTGCAGGACCATTCCCAAATCACACCCTGCAAGCATTGGCCAAACTCTTCTTGAACTCCTGGCTTGGTGCTGTGACTACTTCCCTGGGGAGCCTGTTCCAGTGCCCAACCATTTTCTGGGTGAAGAACCTTTTTCTAATATCCAGCCTAAACCTCCCCTGACACAGCTTCAGGCCGTTCCTTCAGGTCCTGTCACTGTCACCACAGAGAAGAGATCGATACCTGCCCCTCCTCTTCCCCTCATGAGGAAGCTGTAACTGCAATGAGGTCTCCCCTCAGTCTTCTCCAGGCTGAACAGACCAAGTGACCTCAACTGCTCCTCAAGGCACTTCACCATCTTCACTGCCCTCCTTTGGACACTAACAGTTTAATGTCTTTCTTATATTGTGGCACCCAAAACTGCCCCCAGCACTCGAGGTGAGGCTGCCCCAGAGCAGAGCAGGACAATCCCCTCCCTCCATTGCCCGACTGAAGATGCTGTGTGCCTGAATGCAGCATCAGGACATGGCTGGGCCTCATGGCTGCCAGGGCACTGCTGACTCATATTCAGCTTTCTGTTGTTTGTTTAATTATTTCTCAGTTATCAAAATAAATGGACCAATATCGAGACTTTTTCTAGTGGCTCAATTTCTCTTTTTGCAGTGACTGTCATCTTCCATTCCAATGTTTTTTGCTGTAGGGATTGGGCTCTAATCACACTTCAGTGTCCTCTTTATAGACACAACCTTTGGAAAGTTGTTTAGTGAGCAGGAGAGTCCTTTAGGAGCAAGACAGTCCTTTCATGCCTCAGCAAGCAGAAACATTACAATTCTCACCACTGACTATTACTGACTTAAAATGTACCAGGAGTCTTAATCAGTTACTACCAGTGAACCTTAGTGGAAGGTGTCCTAAGGCTGCAAACTATCATTATTTTCCAGGCTGAGAGACTCATAAGCAAATTTTCTAATGACTTTAGCCCTCAGCTATTCTTACGCTAAGCCAGTTAATGAAAACTGAGGCCTGAAAACGCTTAAAGCAAAAACATTAGTGGCACACCTGAGACTACATCATCTGTTTTTCCCCATTTAAATTCCAGCCTTGTTGCTGCCAGAGCGCAGTGGCATTTACAGCGAATACCGAACAAGTGAACTGACATAATGCGGCTCTGCCAAACTCCTTTCCTAATGTTAAACAGTGCTGTGCTTTCTGTTCCTCCAACTACTTCCCATTAGTACTACAGAGTATGTGCAGTACAGAGTCCCATCCTCATGCAAGTGGCCCACGGCTCTTTGACAAAATAAGTGCATTGCTAAGACTTGTCTATAAGAGCCCTGTTTGTTTTAGTTATCTGCTGGCGCTTCTGCTGTTCTGCGCTTTCAGTCGTTCCAAAGCTGAATGATCGATTCTGTCTCTCACAATCTGGCCTGCCAGATGCTTATTCTAATACTGCATTTCCTTTTCTTTCCCCAAGATGAGCAGAAAGAGCAGCACTTCAGCTGCAAGATGAATGAAGCTCTTCAGCAGTCTGTACAATCCATTACTTCTTCAAGGTGGAAGGACAGAGAATAGACACCGTCTCAGACAGCATCCTATGACAGTTAAACAGTTCACTAAATTTAGTGCTCTCAAACAAGTAGACAGGAACACATGGGCATTGCCACCTCTTCTGAATCATCATGTATGCTTCAGCATTCTGAGCATCACAGGAGACTGCATGCTGTGCCTAAGCCCTATTAATCTACGTTAGAAACATCATGTTACCCTGTAAGCATTCAGCGCATGACACACATCAGATCAAGGAAGCCCACACAAAGAAATATATGAATACTAATATTCTCTCTCTCAAGGAAGTACTTCCCATCTGCCTCTCAGGAAAACTGCAACCATTTATAGCAAAATTACAACTGCTTGGAATTTTAGCATCTCAAAACAAAATCCTACAGGGAAAAGGTTCACATGATAGACTACCAAATTACTGGGTAACCAATATTCTTTTTAAAAATGTAAAATAACCCTCAATCATTTTAGTATGAAATTAGATTGCCAAAGCATATGCACAAAATACTGCACGTGGTCTGCTCACCTGAAAGGTCTCCTGCCAGCATAACAACTTGCATAGTATTCAGTAAACAATGTCTAAGATTATAAATCAGCCAGCTGCAGATCCCCCTTAAAATTAATAAATTTCCAAGTGTATTCCTTAGTATAGAGCCGGGGGAATAAATCAGGGAATAAACTGGCACAAATTGTCTTCTCTTCCCTCTTAAGTTTTCTCCTGCTTTGTTCTTTCATAACACAATTTCTTTAGTAATAAAACAACCCAGACCTAAAGACAATTTACAGAAACAGCAGCAAGAGTCCAGGAAAATATTTAAATTAATCTAAAATGGTAGCTGAGACATCTAGCGAGAGATCACTGGTCCCCTGAGAACAATTCCTCATAGCTGAGAGGGTCTGCTAACTAGAATTCTCCAGCCTTTAGTCATTAGACTTTTACTGTAAAATCATCAGGGTATTTTCCTATTATATTCTGTTCCTTTTGTGTTTAATCCCCTTCCTTCCTATGCAGCCACAAGTAGGTTCCATATGCCTATCCCAAAAACAAATAACACTGTCACCGCAAACATTACACACAGTATCTTGATGTTATATCCAAGACATCAGATGCAGAAACCGCTTTTCCAGCTGTTCCATAGAAACCTGTGCCATCTTCCCCTCCCTAACTTGTGTGCCAATGTCTGATAAAGCAGAAGAGAAAAAGAAGCACCACATGTTCTGGTAAACCCTCCCACAGAATCAAAGCAGGTACAGTTTTCAATCAGAAACAGGTTAAGTTTTCTGAAGTTGCTACTACTTGACAAAGTAATTTTTTATCAATTTGTATTTTCCAGGCTTATGCTTTATAACTACCTGTGATAATAAGATGCTGTAAAACAAATACTGGATTTCAGCATATCCCTGCAACTACTTACCCATTCTATGATTCTGTGAACTAACATTCTAGATGTTTTCACTTGCCCTTTTCTGCCTCAAGCAAAGGCTAGTTTTATCAGTCAGTCTGTCCAGATCACTTAGAAGAACTGCAGGCAGTTCTGATACTGCACATACCTCTGGCAAAATAAACTGCTCTACTGGCTTGTACCACAACCTGTTCACCTGCACTCCACAGCTTGGTGGACTAAAGCGAGCACTGAAGATTGCTTCCTGTGAACAACATGAAAAAAACTAAATTAAAAAAAAAAAACAACACACATTAAAAGTTCTACTGTATTACACAGGCCATAAAATAGCTCTTAGATAATAACAAATTACATGAAGATTCTGCATTGCCAAATTCCAACCTTCAGAAAACAGCTTCCAAGCTCTCTTAGGATACCAATTTTTCTCTTTCATTGGCAGTAAAAAGCTAATGCAAGTAAAATTATCAGACATCAAACATTTAGGAATTCCACAGTTTAGGAAATATGAATTTGATTACAGTATAACTTTATTTTTATTATGACTATTATAAACCAAACTCCTTGGAAGTTCATCATGGAAGTCATACTTACAGTTCTTTCTACTGTAGCATAGGCAGAAGTTTTGAAGTTGGCCTATCAAGTTATTGGTTGAGATAAATGTAATCTATCAAATATAACAATCTCACTCAATTTTTTTTCCCTCCAAATTACAAAGCTATTCTATCCAACCCGTAACAGCTTGGGACTGGGGGAAATTATCAATGAAGTCTGATTATTACCAGTAAATTATAAGTTTCTAGAAATCTTAAAATGTCTTTCCAGAGGACAGACAAGAAAAAACTATGGCTGTCCTGCATCTCTGCTTGAAGACACCCAATATATGTTTCTGCAAGCATTTTAAATATATTAGATAGCTTAATTTTTATTCCTTAACAACTATCAATATTTTGAACCCCAAATTGTGCATTGGAATTAGATTTTAGTGCTCTTTCATAACAGCATCTAGATAAACACATAGCACTCAGGGAATTTCATCTTTTCTTTATCCAGGATGTGCCTCTGTATAGATATATGAGAATTTAAAACGCAATAGAAGAAAAATATAATTCATAAACTTTTCAGTTAAGTATTTGTCTTCTAACTCACCAACTCAGCATGTCACTTTCTTTAAGAACTTAATGCACAAAAAAGAAACATCATGCTTTCAAAAGATAACTATAGTACTCTACCTCATGTTCTGCCTGGTACAGCTTTACAGTGATGTTCCTCTGGAATCCTACGCCATCAGCCTCATAAAATACCCCAAGGCTGGTAATGACAATGGGGTAAAGCACACGGAAGTTCACACTGACGATTCTGTCTTCAGACAGCACAGAAGGTATGTCCTCAGGGAGACTGAATGCTTCAATTTCCTGATTCAAAACTGAATGAAAAGGAAAGGCCAGAGGTAAGGGGAGAAAAGTTCATAGTTCCTGGATACACACAAAGCACACTGCCTACATGCAAAGCATTCTGGTTAATTAGCATGGCTCATAAGTGCACAAGAGTACAAGAAAATACAATGGGCTGCAGACTGCAGCAAGAAAAATTTCAGTGATACAGCAATCTGCAAGCTAATAGCAATTGTAACTCAATGCCTACAAAGCCACAGGGAAAATATTAGAAACACAATAAATCCACAGCAGGAAGACAAAAATGCTATTTGACTGCACGAATACCTGTATATTAACATAATACAATAATTATTCATGTATCAAAATGGCACACACCTCCACTTAATTCAGCTGTCTGCTTTTTGCCATTATTGCCTACCTAAGCCCTGAGGTACCATTTATACTTGGGAACAGTGGATGTTGTCATTCAAAGAGAAAGTTACAGAAGTTACATTTCGTGTTGAATCATGGCTCAGGTACCTAGCAGTCCTTAGATAACTTGTATTAAAGAGCAAAAGTTAAACAACATCCAAAAGGGGACAGTAGAAATTTACAATTTTAGTTAGGAATTTTTGTATGGCATTTAATTTTTCCCCATTTTACATTTCTTAATTGTTTTTTCTCTAAAGCAGAATCTGAAAAAACGATCAGCCAGCCTTGCTTAGAGAATTCACTTTGTCACCCTAGAAGTCCATCTGATACTCAAGACTGTCACCTTGCTACATTCTTCACATTTGCCAGGTAATTTTGTCTCTTTCCAGCTTCACTTAACACATAGATCAAGTAAAAACATATGTTATATGGGAGAAACTCTCTGGTGACATAAGGAAAATGCAAATCCATTAGAAGTCAATGGCTTTCCTTTCACATGCCCAAATATCTCTCCCTATCTGGCCTGCACACAGTACTTACAAGAAGGTTATGCAACAAGTTCTAGGAGGTATTTGTTTTCAAGACTAGTTGTCTCAATTAAACTTCCCAAACTACTCTCAGAAAAGACAGCTAGTTCAGACCACAGAATTTTTAAAAGTTAACTTCTATACCTGGGTTACTGATGTTCAGAAGTTTGCAGGAGTAGGGGTCTTCTCTGTCCTTCACTGGCACAGCACAACCATGCGCACCTATTATAAACTTCACAAGGACACTAAAATAATTTGCTTTTATTAACACCAGTTCTCTTCCCTCCTCCCTCCATCTTCAATTAAATTAATTTTATCACCATGTCCTGTCTTTCAGAGTTAAGATTTTGAACCTCTTAAAAATAAGCCCTGACAGTTGGTATGCAGAGCAACCACATGAATCCCCTCATAGGAGCTCAATTCCAAATCCACATTAATATTTTATATTAAGAGGTCACAAGATGATTGGCAGCTAGAGATGAGATACAAGACAGCCAGCACACTAAACACAAAAAAGACCTAAGGCAACACTGAAGGATCCCAGAGACCTGCCCCTCCTAGCCTGGGTTTGTTACTTAATTCAAGATTGTTTAAATGCTACCCATTCAAAAGTCAATGAAAATAATAATAAGAAAAAAGACACATAGCATCAAAGGAGGAACAGGGATTCCAGGCAATCTGTTACAATGAAAAATTTCAACGTTGGGTTGTAACACAACAAGAGGTTCCTCTCTAGCTCCAATCATGCTTATTCCATAGTAGGAAGATATCAAGTAAGCACAAAGAACAAGGATCCACCTTAACCTATCTTTTCACTTAGCAGCTAAATGCTCTCCCAGAACTCCATACAAGCTATAAATGGTCCCAGTTTCATATGACTGAGGTGGCTATGCTGCACTCCAGGCTGCATGCTGACACCACATCTGGGAACAGCAAAACACTCTCAGTGCAAGGCAGGTACCAAGGTGAGAGGATGGCAGCATTTCCAGGGATGAACTGCAGCAGAGCTTCTCAGCAAAAACAGACTTCTGTGTACACTGTCAGATCCATGCAAGCAATCAGAAAGGGCCACTCACACTGCAGCAGTTTGGTGCAGTTTTCAGTGGGAAATAAACCTCAACTTCACAGTTGAGGCTGTTTGCTAGAACTTTCGTGGTTCTCTCACCAAATGCAATCCTGCCTCCTTTCAAAAATCCTGGACTACCAAGGATTCAAACTGCACACCGTACATTGCAACACAAAAAAGAGAAAGGCTTATACATCACTAATAAACAGTGGCAAGTAATTGCAAAAGCCAACAGCAGTGTATAAAAAGTAGTTACAGCCTAAGGTAAATAGTATTCTTATATACTATTAAGCAGACTTGAAAAAATCTGTCAGAGTACAAGATGCTAAAAAACAAACAAATAAACTAGGAAACACATTAAAAGAAAAATTATTAAATCAAGATATTTCAGCATTACAGTCCTGACCCCCTGCCCCCCAGGCCCAAGCTACAAAACAGTAGAGATTACCGTTGGTTCAGGGCAGGATGTTGTTTCAGGTGCTTGAACCAAGTGTTCCTTATAACACTGCGTAGTTCATGATTGTGTCGAGCTGACAGAACACCTACAATAACATCATAATGTTTCAGCTTCCATTGAGGAAAGAAGGACAGTGGACCTAGAAGTAGAAGGTGACAAATATTTAGTTTATGCACATATTAACCACAAGCTTGAGTTGCAAGCAATAATTAATTCCAGTCTTCCAGTACTTAAAGGGGGATAACAAAAAGGAGGGGGTGCAATGCAGATAGTGATAGGATAAGAGAAACAGGCTTTAAACTAAAATAGGGGAGACTGAGATTAGAAGTTGTGAAGAAATTCTTTACTCAGAGGGTGGTAAAACACTGGCAAAGGTTGCCCAGAGAAGTTGTGGCTGACTCAATCCTGGAAAGTGTTCAAGGTCAGGTAGGATGGGGCTTTGAGCAACCTGGTCTGGTGGGAGTCATCCCTGCCCATGGCAGGGGAGCTGAAGGTAGATGATCTTTAAAGTCCCTTCAACCCAAACTGTTCTGAAATTCTGTGATTAAAGGACATCTCAAAAGCAAAAGAACTGCACACTAAAAACAAACAGAAGAAGTACTTTTGCATTCTTGGTTCGGAATCAGAGAAACATTTTCCATACGCCAAAACTTTCTTCACTCACATGCCCATTTTCCCTGTGCTTTCTGAAGTTGCTGTGACCACCTTCCTGCCTCACAATTTCAGTGTGGGATCTCAAGGCCTATTGTTTCTAACTTTTTGAAGTGGAACACCACTCTGCCTTCACACAGGATGTTACATCCCTACACAGAGGAATGCTCTGGCTTTCTTCAAAGCTGGATACCACTGCCAATACTTGTAATCCAGGATTTAGCTTGTGCTGTTTTAATTTAGAGATCATGAAACCTGAACTTGATTTCAAGCAGGATTACAACCAGATAAAGACCTGAGAAGCTCTGATTTAGAGCCCATAAACAGTCAGGCAAGTAGCTAAAGTGAATTTGCTTTGTTTAATCTATCGGATATCCTAGAGTTAAGACAGATTTGTATTTAATTTTAGCAAAGGATTGCTTCCCTCTCATCTCACTATGTTTTTCATTGGGCTGCAGATAAAGAAAATAAATGTGAGTGCATTTTAAACTACTGCCTATAGCATAGAAAAGGTTTTTAGAATCTAATTAAGAGACTAAAAATACTGCCAAGTCTGTATTGTGAACTCGCACTAGAAGGAGTTGAATTATTATCCAGACTCTACCTTCTGTACCAGCATCCTCTTTCTCCCCTTTGAAGCTGAATAGATGGGTTCTTTTACCCTGCTCACTAACCTAGGACCTCACAGCATCTGCCACAAAAACTGCTGTGCCAAATCCCACCAGACATCCATCTAGCCTCATAGCCCCCTGTCAGTGCTCAGCATGCAGTGGAGAGGCCTTGGCCTCACTCTGCTCCAGGCTGAATCGACATCAAGATTTCAGAACTTCTGTTGTTGTTCTTCAGGGCTATTGAAAATAGCCCTGACTCCAAAAGCCAAATAAACCTGTTTTTGAACTTATTCTCAGAACAATGCAAAAGCAGAAAAACTACAGAGTGAGTTTCCACGGGTAAACCTTTCCCATTCTATTTCCCACTAAATATTTTAGTTCTAAGTATGCAAACACTGACTTCTATCAAAAGGTTAAGTTCCACCATTATTTAAATGAAAACAGCTACAAGATTATCAATTACTTAAGCTGAACATTAACCTATTAAGAGAAGCTTCCATCAACCTAGGCTCAGAACTACTTAAAATCCCAAGCAATAAGCCATTAGAAACATTCTTCATTTTTCCACTGAAGTTAACCGTTGCACCTCTACAGCAACCATAACTGAATTGGTGGCAAGGTTTAGGAATATGATTTGTTTCCTACAGAGCAGCAAATCTAGTGCCCTATATAACATCTGAAGAAACTTGTAAGTCAAACACACTGCTCAATTGAAATACCAATTTAGTTTTCCTTTATGCTGGCAAATATCATTTATCCAGAGACTCTGTATGTCTTCATAGGTCATTACATAGCCAAGAATCACCAACTCTTCAAGACAGCAGACATACATGAGACAGACAAATGTTTATAAAGTATAACACTATTGCAAATTCCTGTTTACACATCCCTTTTTCCCCTTGTTCTTCATCCATCCTTTGATTATTCTTCAGCCTTAACTCCAAGCCTTCCAGTATAAAGTTCATACATCTAATATGACTATTAGACTTGTAGATTAGATGAGGTACTGTTTACACAGATTTCTTTTTTAAGATATCACTTTTAATAAGAAGCAGAACCATTCCATTAAATCAAAATTAAAGAAAAATAAAACTAAGGGCACAAGTCTATGAGGTGACTTGACTCAGAATAGCATAAGTTAGCTCGAATGAATTTAAAAATAAACCTACTCAAATCAAATATACTTCTAATTAGCTTGTATTTTAAAATGAGTGAAGCTTTTCCTTATGAACCATCCACATGGGAACAATGTTAATGTAACAGATGCTTCAGAATTAATATCCTCCTGCTTTTAGAACAGCATTGCAGTGGTCTATATTCAGAAGATTGTGTTCTCTGTCCCAAGAGTTATGTCATTTTACTTTCAAAACCACTAAAAATTAAAAAAAAAAAAAACCCGCTTACTTTGACAAAACATTTTTTGCTTGTTAGTAAAGATTTCTACTTGCTAAGGAAAAGTAGGAATAATGCTAAAATTTCAGGAAAATAGATTCATATGTGTTTCTTTAAACTCACACTATTTTAAAAAAGGGAGATAAAGTGAGAAGTACAGGGAAAAAACACTAAGGCTATTATTAATTTATAAGGATAATTCCAATATGAGCATAAATATTCTCTGATGCAGCATAATTTAAGAGAAAACATTTCTAACCTATAAGTCAATAGTGACAATTTAGACAAGCAATCAATACTTGCCACTGAGGACTAAAGCTATTTATCTTCCATTCTATTTTTGTGCACTTTTAGGCCAAAATTTTCAGTGTCGGATAGTATCATATCATATACCTCACTCTTACCTGGAACTGCTTGTGCAAGATAACTGCATCTCTACATTTTCTGATTTCAAAGACAAGAAAAAACTGTAAATTTTGTAGTTTGTGAAGGGGGTTAAAAAAAGAAAAATAAAAAAGCTACATATCACATTCCATTAAACCCTAAAAGCATTGCAGACCAAATGTATGGAGAAGAAGAGGAAGCTTTCCAATCCAAAGGTCACACCGCCACTGCCTACCTTGTTTTTGAATTCTTACTTAATTCAGAGCTGCACCTCAGTTGCATTACTTAGCCCAAGATTTCTCAGTAGAGCCTGAGACAAATACACAAAGCCTACCTGTTCCACAGCAGAACCTACAAAAACATGAAAGCAAGCAGCCCTCCCTCAGCTGCTGAGGTTCATTTAATTCTCTACAGCAGCTGTCAGCAGACCTAGAGCTGACAGAAGTACTGCTAAGTCCAGTCTGCCAGTACCTTGTGTCACATTGCTCATAGTAAGCTCCTACTGAAGCTTTCTTGGGCTCTGATATGTGTAAGGACTGGCTTCCACACAATTCTCTGACATCTGACCATACTTGATTTTCATCTCAGTATCAGCTTCAGGAAGCTTTCACAGGCTTCTCAGTCACCAATTTTCATTAAGTGGGTGAAAGCGCTGATCAACCTCCACCTGTCTGTCAGGCTTGACTAGCAACAGATCAAAGTTTGGGAGAGATACAGGGAAAAGTAAACAAGTGCTTATGTAGAGTACAAAGCTGTGCCATTAGAAGACAGTACTAGAGATGCAGAGGTGTGTGTCCTGCTGAGCTGGCCATGGAAAGGGGTCACCACTGACAGGCAGTCTGCTGACCATGCTCAGATTTTAACCACTTCAGGAGCAGTCAACAGCTCTTGAAGTTTTTCAAAATCTCAAACTACAAAGATGAATATGTACCTCATCTTCCCATGAGACTGATTCTCAATAAAATGTTAAATTAGGCTGTTAATTATATTTGCTTCATTATAAGACAGTGAAAAGAGTGAGAGATCACTTAGATTGATTTTGTCAACAAACACAGTCTTGGCTAAACATATTTCTATTGATGAGTCCCCAATCAACTACTAAATTTGCCAGTCATTTTCAGTGAAATTTGACATAATAGGCAGTCCACAAAGTGATTAAGCTTCCATATTTCATGCAACAGGAGTGGACAAAGAAAATACTCATTAGTGCCTGCACTGAGAAACACAGCAGTGTAGGCTTACTTGCAGTATCAGCCACCAGAGCACCTCCACTGGACACAGCTGAAATAAGTCAGTTCTACATAAGGCAGGCTTTGCATCTTCTGCTACCAATGCAGCTTTTCTCTTTTTTTCTTTTTTTAATTCCTGAATAAATCAATGAATGGAACTAAGTAGGACAAGCAGAAGTTATTTAGAGTATTCTCAACTAATCCACTTCGTAAGATAAGCAACACTCCTCCAAAATAAAAAAACCCACACATTTTTATCTCTGCCTATTCCTGTGATTTTGCAATCATATTCCTGAGTTTTAATACTTTTTTTTCTTTTCTGCTACTTTGAGAAAGATCCAAACAAACACAACGGGAGGAATTAACTCAATATAAAGATTTGTATTCACAGAATACTGACACACACAGAAAAAGAAGAAACCAAAGAGCAAAAGCAGCTCTTTCCCCCTTTTAATCTACTTCACCTAAAGTAATCTGCTACAGCTCATCTGCATTACATGTTTTGCTGCAAGCAGAGCTACCTGACCTCCCTGCAGTACCTACTTCACCCCAGACCTAGAAATTGCCAAGATGTGCACCCCTGGTCCCTGCAGTACTCTGTGAGGCAGATAAGCTTTTATACAAGATTTACAGATTCAAAGAACAAACCTCTGCAGGCAGAGGTTTCCGTTTGCTTTACATCAACAGCATTCCTTCTAAGAAATAGGACAGCAGGGTCCTTCTGAACTGCCAAGTGGGAGTAATAACAGTGGTACAGCAATGATACCCTAAAACACCTAATTATATAATACTCGCACATTTCAAGACAAAACTAGGAACAATGGCAAAGCATCAGTAGAAAAGTAAAAAAACAAAAAGGCAAAATCTTTTTGCAACACAAACTGATGCCTCCTTTTCTTTTTTTATTTTGTGAAGGGAAGGGGTGGGGTTCTGGCAGGACAGAGGAAGCAGAGTATAGCACCTTTATCTGATGAAAATTGGCTACCAATCCCTGCTGCCATGGAACAAAAGTGTGCTCCCAGACAAGGCTACTTACTCTCTTCTTGCTGTTCCAATCAGTGGGCAATTTAGAGGATAACTGTTGGAAACCTTAATTCAGCCAACTCTGGTGGAACTCGTCCTCTTTGCCCCCTGCTCCAGTGCCAAAATACAAAAATACAATTCCAGTGCCACTCATCAGTAGTTCACAATGTCTCAGACATCTGTCTACGGAATAACTAAAAGCCCTAAAAAAAATCCCAATTCATTTGGAAAATATCATCAGCTTATTTTGTGTATTCTTTGCCAATTATTTTGTGCCCATCAAAAGTTAGGGGATTGTTTTATGTTGGGGATGACATGAAAAAACATGCCATATGAAGATCTTACAGATGAAGGGTGGGCAACAACTAGCATTTTAGGCAGGACTGCACATCTACTGCCAATGCCAAACCTGACCTGCTGAGTTTCATTTCCAAGGCCCCCAGTCTGTAACTCTTTACATACCTACAAAAGATGAAATAACTTTGTGACCAAGCATGCTACTCCCTGACAGACAGGACTACCAGATTTCAGACAACATCCTTTCTTAAGAAAAAGTCCAATATTTTAGCAAAACTTTACCTCATAGCTTGTTTCCATATTTTGGTTCCATTAGGCCAGTGCCTGAAGAAGTACATGCTGTGCCACAGGACAACAGATGGTGTACAAGCAGACTCTAGAAAATGGTGGGTTTTAATCTGTTGCATAATTGTTCACTAGTAGAAGATTGACTCTCGCAAATTCAAAAGGGCCAATATTTAGCTGCCATCCCCCCCCCACACTCCAAAAATGTAACAGGAGTAACAACTCAAAGGGCATTACCTTAGATCAGCAAAGTACCAGAAGATTATACAGAATGTGTAGGGTTTTCTGATAAGGCCCTGTAGCTGAAGCCCGACAGTGAGTAACTTCCTACTCAATAAGATCTGTGCTATCAATTAAAATACACAATTAGCAATGAATCCACCTGGAGTGCTAAAAGCAGGTCTGTCTGTTCCTTCTCAAGTTTCTGAGGTCATTTTATAATTAGCATTTATCTAAGACTTTTACAAAAAATTAACTAAGCTTCCTACTCACGAACTTTCTTTGGATAGCACTTGTTTGTAACCAGTTAGACAAGACTGCAATTAAATCTAAAAGCATGCTTCTGCACAAATCTTGTCCAGAAGTGTGAATTACAGTCTCATTAACTGAACAAAAAAAAGCAGGATGCCACCAAAGTCAGGACACTAAAACAAAGGCCTTTGATCTCAGATTTCATCTTATTTATTGTTTTCCAATTGCTGAGTACTGCCTACAAGAAGTGTACTAGCTCTTCTGTGACACCATGGTAAATGTGATCACGAACACAGAGAAAGCCTGAACAATGCACAGGGAGAGACACAACTGAGGGCCAAGAATGCAGGCAAACTACAGGCTTTGCATAAGGGATGGTTAAAAGGAAGACTTCATTACAGAAGGTCCTTCCAATAGAGGAAGAAAAGTAGATGGAATGAGTGGAGACTGGAACACTGTATGCATTTAAAGCCATCTGATCTATAGATAAAAAACAGAACTGTTTTCTAGAAATGGAAAGCCTATTTTCCACTAGAAGTTAGAAGTACCTGAAGAGCTCAACTTAAGAAAGCAAAGGTTTAAAACAGACACCTTTGACCTCTATAGTTACATGCTGAAGACGTACTTGAAGGAGAAGAAAGACCCTTTTGACTGAAAGGTTTAAGAATTAAAGGACATAAACTACATGCAAGTAGGCTTAGGCTAGAAATGAGAACATAATTTTAATCAGGACAACAAGCCTCTGGAACAGCCTCTTCCTACAGCTGCTAGGAATCCAAGTGAACAGACAAAAAGCCACCCTGAGCCCTCACTAAATAAATGTAGGCTGCCCACCTGCCATTTTATGACAGAAACTAAGAGCTGCTTAATAGAAATAGTAAGCAGAATTGATGGCTGGGAATGCCTATTCCAATCTTTCATTAGTGAGTCAATGAAGCCAAGGTTAATAATCACTAAAACAGATTATCAACTTTTTGACAGATTTCCATTTGAATTTTTGGTGATTATTATTTGGGAGGGTAATTAAACTCTTCAAAAAACAGAATTGCTGTTCACTCTGTCTTTAACCTCTACTGGTAGCTAATTCTGCAACTGTTGAGATAGCACACAACTATCGTACACAACTACACAGAAATACCAGAGAATACACAAATTACACATTTTTAAGTCACAGCTATTGCAAAACATTGCCCTATGATAAGATCTACTTTTTATTCACACCAGGGATTCCAGGTGATAGGTAGTAAAGAGCAACTGGGGTAGTAAACAAGGAAAAAAATCACTCAAGTGAAACAAGACTGGCTTTATCAGGCAGTACCAGATCCTCTTCAGTAGTTTCAGATTCGAGAAGCCTTTTAATAAATTAATACATTTTTTTCTCTTGTATACAAATTCACTAATGTTCCTAAAACACTCTGAACAATAATAATAAAAACAAAAAAACCGCAACACAGAAGACATCTGAGGTTCCTTGGCTCATCCCTCTTTCTTCTGCTAAGGCAGCCATACCTACATCTTGTACATTTTATGGTACTTTGAAGGCTAAGAGACAGATTCTTCCTTAAATACCATGCAAGGATTAGGCCTACAAAACAACAACACACATACAGTATTGAGCATTTTCCTATGGATGACATATGCTCTCATTTTAGAGGAGGCATCATTATTCCTCTCCTGAGCATGAGTACATTACTCAATAGTAACTTTACAATAGTATTTATTTACAACTAAATAAGCCCTGCACAGATACCATTCACTTGCTCTTTCGGTATTAAAAACCCACTTATTAAAAATTCTAGTTATCCTGACATTATCTGATGCAGCAGGGTTTTACAGTAATGAATATCAACTCCAATAATACCTGATTGAAACGGGGAAACTCTGAAGAGCTACTTCTCTCCTTCCCCAACTTCCAAGTGGTGCATTCCTTCCCCTCCTCAGGGCTGCTCCACCTCTGAAATTCCCATTAGACCTTTCTGTAATGAGCTGGGCAGTGAAGTGTCCCTTGACTTGACCAGGAATCAGCCCCACCACGGTTAAGGTGAGGGGGACACTGACCATGGGAAGGAACTCCTGTGGCATGATCAAGGAAAGAAGGACAGTAGGAGTAATCAGTCATCCCCTGACAGGCCTGGAACATTCCTTACCTGAACTATACCCTGAGTGGAACAGACTCTATAGACACTGGATATTTGAAAATTCCAGCAATTACCAATTACCAACCAAGACTGTGTTCAGGGTAGAAATTTATAGATGACTAAACCCAAGTATCTAAAGAACCCTAAAAACTGGTCCTTTAGCTCTCCAAGATCACAGCAGGCTGACACCAGCAACTCCCTAAGTAGGATGTCTCAGAGTTCACAGACTCTCCAGTTCACAAAGTTCTCAGGATCAGCACCCAAAACTGGTGACAGGCTGAATCCTTCCATTCCTTGAGGCTCAACCCTTTCCCACTGAGAAATGCCAAGATATATAAAGTGAGCATTTCACTGAACTCCAGGGGAATTTTTTACAGATATACCTCTATACACTGATACCTATATATCCCTGTATATAAATATATCTCTTTGTGTCAGTGTGCGTGCATGTGTGAACTGACTTAGATGCTCTTCTGCCAGTATAGCATGAATGTTGCTGTCTTGGATGTATAATGAAGTCACTGCAGCAATTATAGTAAATACTATCACTTTGTAGATCACTTTGTGAGTTTTAAATTAGTCAATGATTAAGTGCTGCTAAATCCTTTAGATATTGATCGTTGACCAAGTCAGACTAAGACTGGACCTAGCTGCACCTCAGCTCCACGAGGAGCTTAGAAAGTAAGGGGGTACACTCTAAATCTCATGACTCAGCAGGAGGGTCTCCCTTACACTTTTGCATTTTCAATCTCTGTGTAAATTGTTCTAAATGAATTCTAAGTCGGTCCTCCCTTTCTCAATCCACAATATTTTTTTCCTTTCCCCCCACTCCCATCCTCTTCCCCATCCCACTGCAGGGGTGGGAGGCAGCAGGAAATGACTGAATTGCCTGCATGGTGCCTAGTTGTGAGCTCAGGTTAAATCCAGGTGATACCCATTTTTGCTACTACCTTTGACAGTGATTCTTTAACCAACCTAAACCACTCATTTGTGACAAATTGGCATATTTAACTGGATGTCAAATAGAAACACAGATTACTTTAAAAAGCACAGAATAAGTCCAAGTTCCAAATTCTCAGAAGAACAGAGTTGTGTTAACCGGCCTGGCTGTATAGCTGTGAAATGACAGCTAAAGGTGACCAGGGCCAGATAAAGGATGGAAAAGGAATTATTTGCAAAATGCTAGGAACCTGGTTATAAGCTGCTTATCAAGATAGCAAGAATAACAATAAAAGTGTACTATACTTAAAGGAAGAAATACAACTCCTAAAGGCAATTGAATTAATAGCATCTTTGAAAATGGAGCAGCTGCAAAATCAGTTAAAAGAAGAAAATTAGAAAAAAAATGGAGGAAAACATCAGATTTATGTTCATGTGGGATTTCCATCACCCTGACATTGTATTGATTAGGAAATAATTTGTATCCCCTGAAGAACAGAATGGGAACATATTGGATTACCCTGATGACAGCAAACTGAGGAAAGTTGATTCTTTGTTTCCCTCAGATTCCTTTGAACTTGAACTCAGATCCATCACTAAAGCAAAATACATTCTCATTCCTGTTGGCCCTCAACAACTGACAAAATTTCACACAGACACAGGAGCACGAATTTCAGTATTAATGCAACAGGATGCTGAGAAGCTGGGTGTACAGCTTGGACAGCACAGAGTTAAAAGCACTGCAGTGAACAGAACAAGCGTTATTCGCCAAACCACGAAAGTTAATTTATGGCTCTGGGCGAGAAGTGAATGTTGTCTACTTGCTTTGCAGTGGAAGATCACAATGGAACTACTTTGGGTTTTGAAATTTTGAATATCCAAGCTTGGCGCCTGGTGGTCAGCTGTGTGTGGTCCTTTGGTTCAAATCTTGCCCCTAAACCTGAGAGAAACCAGGGGGTACAGTGCCTGCATTCCCAATCCAAAGACTACCAAGGTACTGCAGTGCCCCACTCCTCTGCAGCACAAAATGGAAATAATCCTGGGAAAGCAGACTTAGAAAAATGGCACCTTATTTCCAGAACCCACTGTACAATTCACCCACTTGGCCAGTCTGAAAACTGGGTGGGAGGTGGCATCCAGCAATTGATTATCAGCTCTTAAATGCCAACATGGCCCCACTGAGAGCTGCAGTACCCAATATTGCAACTTTAACAGCTACAAGGAGCCACATACTGTGGAAAACAGAGCCAGGTGTGACAGATGTGTCCTTTATTGTCAGTCCACCTTGCAGGAAGATAAAAAGGAACTTTCTTTTACTTGGAAAAGTTCACAATATACCTTCAACAGACTTCCACAGAGGTATAAACATTCACCCACAATTGCTCATCCCATGTTTGCTGAACTTTCACAGACTCCCTCAGAATGTGAAACTGTACAGGTCTATAGGTGATATTCTAATTAGGGGACATTCCCTATGTAATTAGGGAAAGCTGAGGCAAATGGCAGCAGCAGCACAGCAAGCACTATGGAAAGCAGAAGTTGAGACGGCACCCAAAAAATTTAAGGGACTCAGTAGAGAATTAAGGTTTTTTGAGCACCTGGTGGACAGGGGATAATGTGATGATTCTTCCATGTATCTTAAGAAAAATAGAACATTTGCAAATGCCCCATTCTAAAAAAGAGTAACAGCAACTGATGGAAACTTTAAGGTACTGGAGGAAACATATACCTAGATTTCCTATCACTTCTCACCCACTGTACTTACTTTTAGGAAAGGAAAATCACTTTGTTAAGTTAGTCATTGATTAAGGGCTGACAAATCATTTAGATATAAACCTCTGATGAAGCCGGAGACCAAGATTGGATTTAGCTACACCTAAACTCCATCAGGAGTTTGAAAAGCAAGGGGATCCACCCTGAACATTGTGACTCAACCCTTATCCTTTTGAGTCTTTTGTCTCTGTGTAAATCATTCTAAATTAATTCTAACTGGAGTTTCCTTGGGACATTTCATCCATGCAGTAAGCAACAGAGAGAACCTTGATATCCAAGTTTCTTAAGCTGCTCTTTTAAAAATTGGTGTTACTCCTACTTTTGCTAATACCTTTAACAATGATTATTTAAGTGACCTAAACCACTCATTCAAACCAACACCAACTGAGAAACTTCTGGATTTTCTTTAGAAATGTTTGTTAGTGGAAAACACATCTACATGGGAAAGGTCATCATGAGATTCCACACTGCCACTTCTAACGCCAAATTAATGCTCTGATGCTCTGAAATGGCACCGTGAAAGATAAATAAAACCAACCAGGCAATTGAAATGCATATCAGGCTAGAAGTTCAATAATTATATCTCCCTTTCTTTTATAATTCAAGTGTGACCACTGCTGATGTGATATGCAAAAGCCAGAATACAGACAGACACCTATCCGACTTTGCAGCCTTCAGACTATGCAATAGTGCAATACTTCTTGCCTATTTGCACTATTAATTACCACTGGCAATCAGCAGACTCTTGTTTCCTCATGCTGTGCACACCCTGCACGGGAAACAGGCACCTCTTGCAGAGTGTGGGTCCATTAGGAACAGGCTACTGGGTCACTAAACAGTTCTAAGCACACCCCAAGTACCAAAAACACCATTCCGTGTTCATGTACGGTATTTTCTAATATCGTCAAACAGCACCTGTGGGTAGCTGACAAAAGTTTTTGTTCCAACAGATGCCCGCTTCCTCAGGCATGAAGATTCGTGGCCTGAAAACCACACCTTATTTTATAAGGAGCACAAGGGAAGCCGTCTAGGATCGGATTCCACTTATGCTGGATGATACCCGGTCCTATGAATAGCTTTTTGCAGCGCAGGGGTTTTAAAGCCCGCTGAGGCAAACACAGCGCAGTGCGAAGAGCTATTCCTAGGACGGGGAATGACGCGACACGAGGGGGATCAGTGGGAATTCCTTCCCCACGTGGCTCGGTGGGAGCGGGAGGGCGGCAGCGGCGCCGGGAAGCGGGAGCTGCCGCCCCGCACAGCGGCTCCGCACCCGCGGCGCCCGCACCGCCGCCGCGCCCCTCGGCACCTCGCTTCGGGCGGCGGAGCCTGCGCTGCTCCCGCCGCTCCGCTCTCCAGACGCTCCCTCCCCTCCCGGCGAGCCCCGCGGGCACTCTGGCGCTGCCCCGGTCCGAGCATCCCCGGCCCTCGCCTGCCCCGCCAGCCCCGACCTCTCCTCGCCTGGAGAGAGGGTGGAGGAGCCCAGCCCGCCCGGACGCCCCAGGCATCCCCCGCCGCCCGCCCCTCTCCTACCTGCCGGGCGGCTCCCGGGGCAGCTTAGCAGCAGCCAGAGGTGCAGCGCGACCCCGACCACACAGGGGCACAGCAGCACCAGCCAGTTTCGCATTGGCCGCCGCAGCCGCCGGCCCCGTCCCCTTCTCGCCGGCCTCTCCCAGCGGCGCCGGCGCGACGGCCCGGCTCGGCCGCCCGCGGCTCCTCCCCGCTCGGCCGGGCCGGGCTCGGCGGCCCCGCGGCCGCCGGGAGCTGCAGTCCCGCCCCGGCCCGGGCGGGCGGCGGCGGCGCGGGCGGCGGCGGCGGCCGCCTACAGCCCCCACAATGCCGCGGGGCGCCGAGGGAGCGCGCGGCGCCGCGCGGCTCGCGTGGCGGGGCGCGGGAGAGGGGCCGGCGGCGGCGGGCTCCCCTCACGGACCGCGCCTCTCCGAGACCGCCCGGCTGCGGGGAAACCCTCCCCGGGTAATCGCTGCTCGATAGTCCGCTGCATGCCCGTTCTCAAAAGTCGTTGCGTTAGGAACAAAATAGCTTTCCAGAATAATCCTTTACTAATTCAATAAAGAGGAGAGAGCGCTTCGCCTTGGCAAAGACCTGCTGCGGCGCTCGCAAACTGTTTGTGGAGTGTTTTATTCCAGAAGTAACACGTTCTTTGACTGAAATTCCGGGGAGGGGGTGGTGTTAGACAATCAAAGTGTCCTTAACTTCGGCTGGATCACGGCCAAGAATCCTTAAATTCGTTATGAAATGTCAATAATGCGAGCTCGGCTTCACCTGTTACCTACAGCCACCGCTCTGAGAAATCGGGTGCCAAAGGACTGACTGCAGAGCTCTGTCCTGGCTGGGAGGGTTTAAATACGGTCGGATGAAGAAAAGCACACACAATATTACCAGCACCTTGAGAATTTACTTGTCTCTGGTGTCCTGCACACAAGTAACAAGGAGAAATTTGTTTCCTCAGACTGCCCCAGGATAAATCCACCTGGAAAAGTGATATGGATAAATAAGCAAAGGCTTCTCAGGATCAGAGATTAACAGAACAGATCAGGTTGGAAGGGACCACAGGGTCTGGTCCAAGCTCCCTGCTCAGGCAGGACCATCCTAGAGCACATGGCACAGGATTGTGTCCAGATGGTTCTTGGACATCTCCAGACAGAGACTCCACAACCTCTCTAGAAAATCTGTTCCAGTGTGCAATCACATGCACAGTAAATAATTTTTTTCCTCGAGTTCAGGTGAAAGTTTTTGTACATAATGTTCTGCCTTTTGCCTCTTGTTAATGTATAATCTAGAAGATTATATGTAATAACTGTAAGGCCTAAATGAAGGACTGCTGGTGCTAGTCTATTAGAAACACAATTAATTAGTAACGGAACCTGAGCTGTATAAAGTAGAATGAAAATAAATTATTCTTTTACAAAAAGAAGACTAATTTTTTTTTTTTTTTTAATACCTGAGCCATGAAAAAATGTTTGGAAAATGCCTATAGTCCTTTCAAACTGCTTAGTTAAGATTAATTTTTCATCAAGTGGAGTGAGATACTAGAAGGCAAACCAATGATTTTAACCATTATATATTTACAAGCAGAAGGAAAACGTGTAGCAAATACATCAGTTTTAATTTGCTGCAGACTTAAAATATATTTAATATGCAACTGAGTACTTGTCAGCAAATAGTAGTACTAGGGGAAGAATTTACACAAAAAATGTTATGGTTAATCACTATTTACATTTGACTTGCCTTTCAGCATGTTCAGCTGCAGAAATAAAAACTGGTCCATCTATTAATATTTATCTATATTTGGCTACATTGCTTGAGCCCTCATGCCAGGTGATCTGATGGGGATTCATCTTATAAACATTCCTGGGAGTGATTGTTTCTTTGCAGGCAAAACAGAGCACCCAATCCTTTAGTATCTTATTTTCCCTATGACATTACTTACCATCTTCAAGGATAAGTAACTGTATTACATACAAACCAGGAGAAACCTAAACAGGATATCCAGGTCAAAAGGATGACATATATGCATTTTTGTTAGGTAGGAAATGGTTACTAACACAGTTTAGTTGTAGAGGATTGGCCTTTCCTATTCTATTTTCCTGTTGCATCTCTACATTATTTTTAAATCCAAAGATTTTACCTAAGCCTCCCAATTTCATCACTATCTGTATGATACTGTGTGCACCTGTATGTAAATCATGAGGTGACCAGACCCAGCTATTAACCCAATTTCCAGAAGTTCCCATAAGAAGTTTCAATTTGCATTCTTGAGGGCTAGCATTTTGGCAAAGCAAGCTGATATTAGAGTGTCTAAACATGGTACTGAGTTTTAAGCATGCTTTTTAAAAAGCACCCATATAAAAATCAGATTTTTTCCAAAATTTAAGAATCATGAATATGTATACTATGAAAAGAAAAATTGTTCTGGAATATAACTTCTAGATAATGTTAAATTACTTGTCTGAAAAACTAAAATATTTGAGTTGGGTTACGTTCTGATTTTGTTATAAGAACTCTATAAAAAATACACCATTTTCATTATGCCCTTTCTGAGCAGATTTACTCTTCTGACCATACAGGCTCAGAGGGTACCTCTGGCACACAAACTATAGTACACAAACTATATAACATGTTGGGCACAAGAGCTGGAGACAGAAGAGATGGAAATTTTATTCCCCAGCCTGCTTGCAAACTTAAGATGCTTCTGTTAAATTTGCAGAGTCCCTCTTGATAAGCATCTCCTGTCTGACACAGAGAAGACATGATGTATATCAGAGTTGCACTCATGTACCAAAGCTAGCCAGTCCATAGCATTCAGGATTTTTTTCATGTTTGTTTGCCTAATTGTTGCCCCAGGTGGGCAGCTGGGATATTTTTAGGACAGCAGCAGCAGAACAGAAGAGCAAGAGTCAGTTTGGAGCTGTGCATATTTCAGCAGATTTCGTCCCCAGGGGGTTGTGTTTTATTGATCTCCATCTGAAGGCAGAGGAAGGTCTCATGAGAGACTCTCTTTTTAGGGGTTTGGGGTTTAACTTTATCCCCAGGTAGCAGTAACTGCTATATTACTTTTCACAAAATCTTTATGCCTTTAGTTTTTTAAAGAAAAAATATTTAAAGATATTACAGATGGACTTTATTAATTTAAAGGGTTATAAATTTGCATCCCAGGAATGTGTTTTATTTTTTTTCCTGTGTTCATAATCAAAACAGATTCACTGTCCATATTGAGGATTTATCAGTCCTTTCCTTACCTTGCTTGGGGTCTTTACAAGGAATAGATTTTGCTTATCTTCCCAAACAGAAGAAATGTCTTGCTTCTTCCCTTTTCAGTTTTCTGATCCAATGAAGTGCAGATGCAGAGGTGTTCCCAGACTCCTTTGGGAGTGCCTTGTGTTACTCCATCCTAGGTGCAGGATCTGACATTTCACTTGTTAAATTTCATGCCATTAATCACTACCCAGTGTTCCAATCTATTTAGATTCTTCTGTAAAGCCTCCTGCGGAGTCAGCAGCACCTCTCAGTTCAGTGTCACCAGCAGACCTGTTAATGGTGTGCTCAGCTCCTACATCCAGGTAATTGATAAATATATTGAATAGAACCGGCTCTAGATGTGTGCCCTGAGAAACTTCCCTGCTCACCAGCCAGATGTGGCCACTTTCACTTCAGCTCTTTGAGCTCTGTCTGCCCTTCAGCCAGTCCTTCACCCAAAACATCATGAACCTGCTCATCCCACTGCCAGACAGCTTGTCCAGAAGGGTGCTGTGAGAGACAGTATCAAAAGCCCCCTTCATCCAGCAGGTAGCAACCTTATGACAGGAGTAGATCAAATTAGTTAAACAGAACTTTCCTTTTGAGAACCCATACTGACTGTGTCTGATGACTGCATTATTCTTTAAATGCTTTTCAGTATAATCTTCTTTATTTTTCCACTTAACATTTTATGAATTAACTTCCAGTTAAGGAAGTTTTGTTTAAAAATATTTGTCTATTATTTTGCTGAGTCTTTTATCCTTTTCATTAAGTTTTTGCATCTTCTTGTCTGTTTGAAGGAGTAGCTTTAAGTTTTGCTGAATAAGGTCACAGTTACCCAAATAGCAATAATAAATTTTACAGTCTAAGTTGACTCTTTGACACCTTCATGACAATCAAAATTAGAAATGGACTCAAAAACTACCCATATGGCAGCAGTTAAATCTTGACAAGCACATCTTAGAGAGCAAACAGAAATGTCTCACAGACATGTGGAACATCAAATCTCCAATAATCAAGCAGTAGCCAGCTGGTGGGGTTAACTACTTCATGTGCAGCTAGAATACACTTATTTTTAACAAGTGGTACAAAGACTTCAGGTTGCATGTACAGAAGAGAATAAGGTTTGTAAAAAGTCTTTCAGAGACCTACAACAGCATATACACTTTTTAATCACATGCCTAGTAAAGAGATAAGATGTTGGGGAATTGCAAAGCTAATTTGCCACAATGTTTTTTATAATTTCATTATCTATCACTGGATAGATCATAGTCAGGCTGTATTTAATTCAAATAATTTACATGACCTCTTACTATTTTCCCATTATTGTGCTTACCTTGCCCTAGGATGGATGTGCTGTGCTGGAGAAAGCACCAAGTGGTTTCTTCATTTGTTGCAGCAAGGTCAGTGAGGTGGGATCACAAGATAGGGGTTACAAGGCTAAGCGTCAGTGCTGCCTGGGAGAACTGACAAGACCAGGAAAATCACAAAGTTAAATCTTTCATGTTACTTCTTTTCCCTCTGTAGTTTCTTTGTGTTTCATATGCAAAAGGCATTCCAGTTTGTAGAGCTGAAGACTAAGAGCTGATGTCTGAGCAAGGGGGAACATTGTGTGAGATGTTGAAAGAACTAACTCTGGAGCAGCAGGTACTCACAATCTGTCCAGGCTCTGCCTCAGCTTCCCACTGTAAGACGTAAATAGTTCCACCCCTCATATTCCTCCAGGATACTGTGGAGATTCTTTGTGAAGCAACCTGCGATGAACGCGGAGGAGCTCATCAGGGAACAGTTCTACATGGAAAGCAGGATTTGTGAGTAAATCAGGCCTGGAGCTACACAGTGAATAACAACACCAAAATAGTACTGACTAACTGCTCATTAACTGAGCACTGCCTATACTGTGCCTTGTGGGAATTCCTGCAGTGGCGATCTGGGATAGTAGTACATACAAATGAGAGATGCAAATGGAATATGCATAAAGACATTTCTTAAACAAGTGCTTAACTTGGCCCCTTTAATGATCTTTTAATGTACTTTTTCCATTTATCCAGATTCTGTTTAAATATCCTCACACCCCTGAATATATAAATATATTCACACTCCTTTTGCAAGTATTTGTTTAGCTGGTATGGACAGAACTGTAAAGAAATGTAATCACTTTTATGGCCTTCTAATTTCTATTTCATAGTTGCTTTTTGTAGTAATTTTCCAGAGTGTAAAGCAAACTCTGAGTCCAAAAAGAGCATGTGAAGTCTGAGAAAGAAGACACCCAAAAGGCTGCTATCTATAACATTCTTTATATTCTCCAAGTTTCTGTAGAGGATGTTTTCCTTGAGAATCTTAGCACCTGAAGTTTTGTCACTTCATCTTTTAAGGGTATGACTGACATGTTCATATCAGCACTGCAGGTATATATGTTGGGAATCTATTTCTGTGTATTCTGTTCTGATGAGTAAGATAAAAGCTGGTATGCTGTCCAGGGAGGAGCCTCTCAGACAAGAAACTGTGGTAGTGAACAGTTTTTGTAACAAGATAGTTATGGATAAAAAGTCTTGTGAGCCACACTTGCCTGAGACTGATTGTTACACAGTCAATATCTTTAGAGTTGCTGCCACTTGAAAGGTTTTTTAAAAGTCACAATGGTTCTTTTTTATAAAGTATGGCTTATTCCTTCCTTTTGCTGACAATTTGTGCACGTCTTTAGAGTATGTCATGAAGAGAGTGAAGGGCTCAAGGATGCCACTTAAAGCTCAAAGACACAAGAGGGTAGGGTGCAGTGAGAAGCTACAAAACAAATACGTTTTGTGGAATGGGTTATCTTTTGAAACACATCCTTATGCCATGCCTAGTGTATTTTCCCTAAAATGCCATTCTTAGCATAAGCAGTGGCCTAAGTGCTGTTCTGGCTCTATTATTATGCTGTGGCATATGAGGAAGTATTTGGCCCAGACTCCAGTAATTGAAGAACAGCCCTGACCTCCGAAATAAAAAAACCCCAACAGGCAGGAGTGAAGTTTGAGTGTGAATGAGCAGCTCAGCAGTCAGTGAGAGCTGTTGGGTGCTCTCTAGGCTGGGGACTCACTCTGGCCTAGATCTGAGCCTTCCTGCTGTTAGCAGCCACCCCACCTACTCCAGGGAGCAAAGGGCACAGCTGGTGTCTCAGCAGCACTGCAGAACAGGCATTTGAGTTAAACTGTGGAATGAGCTCCAGCTGATACACGCAACGACTTCCCCAGCTTTTGAAGGCATTTTTAGCCAGACACCTGGCCTATTTAGCCAAATAATGCATTTGTATTTTGTGTCTTCCTAAACTGAGCAGTCTGGAACTGAAGCATGAGGTCTAACTGCACCCCAGTCCAACAGTACCCCAGTGCCAGATGAAATCTTACACTATGCAGCCCATAAAACCAGGACTGCTGTCTCCCTGTTTCAGACAGTTTGTGTAGTAATTTAGAAACCCTTTTTGGTCCTTACTAGTTGGTGCTGGTACTTTTTCATCTCAGTCGGCTGCTTATCACTTTATCAGTAGGTGGCAGTAATAGACAAGCCTGTGCAGTTCCTACTTGTAATAGGAATTTGGGAAAGAAAACACCCAATTTTAGGGTAAAGCTGCTCATTTTGTTTGTTCACAAGCGTGAGTGGTGTAAATGTACTTGACAAACTCTGAAGTACATCTTTCTCTAACAGACAGAAAAGATGTTCCCATAACAGTTTGGGTATTTATGGCTGTACTTAATTTAATAGTGCTATAAAGCTGGATTCAATTAGATGCAAATGTACATTATTTACCTAAAGATTAAATATGTATGTTCCTGTCAAATTTTCTGCAACACTTATTCTGGTAAGTTTGCACACAGTTTTTCACACATTATTATTTGAGTCAATCTAATGATTTTAAGTATTAATTTTCAGTAAAAGAAGCCTGTATTTCCTAGGAACCACTCCTCCCCCAAGTTTTCTTTAGTCTCCTTGAAGAAACAAATCCATATTCTGATGCAGACCCAAAGGACAGCCATAATTATGGCATTTTCTTGGAAAATTATTTATACAGATTTTTATCCCTATATAATGAAGATATAGGAAAAACTGTATAATCAGGTCCTCTCAAAGCACATGTTTTGTTACTCCTTTGATATCAGAAATCCAACTGGGTAAATGACTGCCTTATTGAAGTTTAGGCTTTAATATGCACCTTTACAGACTGTGTAAAGTGTTCTTTCTGTTGGAGCAGATCCTGCTGTAAGTCACTGCAAAAATGCCTGGTTACAACATCCTTATGAATAATCATTTACTTTAGTGCCACTGACAGCAAAGACTGTATTATTTTAACCTATGGTGTGATGTAGAATACCTTACTTTAAACGTTCCTCCATATTTTTCTCCTACTTTGGCCAAAATTTCATAGAGGTTAGCTTAAAAAATTTGCCTATCAGCACCAGCCAAGCACCTTGCTAGTAATTTAAGACATGATATAGGAAGCAAAGGAGGGTGATTTAGTATATAATAAAGAGGAGGAAAATAGTTTTTAGGATTGAAATTGTAGCATCTTAAATTCAAAGTAAACCAAGGAGATTAATCTCATAGAGGCAAAACAGCCAGCCCCACATGTGCTACTGAGACATTACAATTTACCACCAATCTATTGGGAACTCTCATTCCATCAGAGCAGAAAGAGTTGGGGTATGAAGAAAGGATTACTCATAACATGTCAAAACCCCTTTGAATCCAATTCTGTTCTGAAATTCTCACTCCATGAGATGACAGCCCCAATCCATTACTTTCTGGGCTTGAACTACAGATAAACAAGCCTAATGGCATATGAGAGGAAACAGAGAGAGAGCAGCACAGCACTAGGATGGCAGCAGGTCTGGTTTTGTTTTCATTAAAATTAGTAGGAATCAAATCAGACTGATGAAAATATAAACTGATTGCTTCAGCCTACAGGAAACCATTCTGTTAGATAAATCCACATTTTGGAGAGGTTTTGTTTGTTTGTTTGTTTGTTTTGTTTTGTTTTGTTTTAATATATCATTCTGTACTTCATGATATAATATGCATTCATGATTTAGAAATATGTACAAAATCATTCAGATATTTTTGTGTAGAGCTGAGGCAAGATGCTTAAGCATGAAACTCAAGTATCAGTAGCATATTATCCAAACCACCTCAAAGGTCAAAGTAACACAAAATATAACAATAACAAAGACATTTTATGCTTTGCTGAGATTGGAGGAAAATATATTCTTTTAAATGTTGATTTGTGGATCAAGCTGGCATTAAAAGAAGAGTGAACCAGATGATACTATTCTCTTTCAGAAAGTCAATTTTTTGATGGTGTTCTTAAGGAAAGTAATATATTTGTATGCAATCCAAAGCTGCTACAATTTTATTTGAAGTGCAGATCTTCCAAGTTCACCTCACCCTCTTCCTCTTCAAATTACTAATTTGCCAATAGTATATCTTCATTCAAGGAACTGGTAAATAAGGCCCAAGGATATCAGAGAAAGTTGTTCTGTTTTCCAGTAAGGAATTATGCTTCTAGAGTTTGACCACTTCAAACACATTATAGACATCTGCTAATGTAAATATGCACTTTATGGTATTCCATGTATTTATTTTTTTATAAATTAGAAGCATGATATCATTTAGTAGATACATTTTTTTTTTAACCTAATGAAATTTATGAATTGATGAAAGAAACCACAAACATGGGAGCCAGCTATTTAAAACATAACTCCAACACATTCACAACTCCTTGAAGAAAGATTTTGGAGAAAAAACCTGAAGATCAAAAGAGTTACATTCTCCCCTTGTGAATAATAATTCTGGATTTTTGTAAATGCATCTCTTATAACCAGAGACCCTCAAAAGCACTGAAATGTTTCAATCTCAGGATATCAGACACTAACCCCAATTAGAAACAGAAAGCAAACTGTTTGCAACACTGTAATGAGCTGTGGCAATTTTGTTATTTTAGATGGGAATGCTAATTATCAGCCACAAATGCAAGTTGTTCCAAAGCCTTTGAGAATAAAGCTGTATGCCCTATATTCTCCTCCCATGCTGTTCCAGTTAAAATCATACATGCAGAAGGACAAATGAAAATGTTGCCATGGTGATCAGAGCAGTTACTAAAGCACGTATGCTGTAGGAAGGATTCCCTAAAGAACCTTATTAAGCATTTTGTTGCTCTTCTTAAATAAATATTTTCAGAAAGCCTTTTTTTATTTCACTGTCAATAAAACAGCTACTCAGTTAGTTAAACCCTATTTCTCTACCCTCAAAATAAAAACACACCATACATTAAGAAATATTTTTGTTAAAAGTTAGGAATGGGATTATTAAGCTGAAAACTTTGAAATAGGAACCAAGGATGAGCCTACCTGTTCAAGATACTTTAATATTTTTCAGCATATGTATGTCAAGCCTGCTAAGATACTGATGTCTCCAGCTGCCCAGGTCAAAAACCAAATCTTCGAATGAAAGACATCTCAAAAGCCTATTGGTTAAAAGGAATACTGTTATGTAGGGGTTTTTACAATAATAGTGCATGTGAGATATCAGGTGAGTTCTGCCAGCAGCAGAAGCACCGTCCAAAGCCCCCTGTCCCTGTGCCCAGACTAATAGCTGAACCCAGGCAGGCCAGGCCCATTATCCAAGCTGAACAGCAAAGAAAACAAAACCTGTACAATACAGACATCTTGTATTTCCACTGCACAAAAAACAGTACAACAGACATCGATGGAAATTGCTAAAAATAAGCTGGAGAAGGTACATGCGCTTTGGGGGAAATGCATGTGGCTTTGTTCACCAAGGAGCCCTTTTCAGCATCTTAATTCAGCATTTAAAAATACCCCAAGGCCCTCAATTCCTTAGCTGGTTTTTTGCCTTGCAAGTATTTAAGATGTTTATGGAATACAAGTTTGTGAAGAGGAAGGGAGGAAGCTTGATCTCTTATGGCTGTTGAGTGTCTCAGCTCAGACTTGTGCAGTTCTCCAACAAAATTGTCTCCTGCCTTATGGGGCTGGCTGATACATATCAGGTACTGCAGTGAGAAAACTGTCCTAATGCATCTGATTGAAAAAAGAGCTTTCATTTTTTTTTAATAAGGAGAAGAACAACAATAAAAAGAAGTCTCTAAAGTAACAGTTGCTTCCATCAGGTGCCCTGTATGAGTTTAATTTTACTTCATGAAGAAGGCAGTCTTATTTCACACCTCATTCTTTTCCTCTCACTGTTTTTTAAGTTGAAACAAAAAAACATCCCAGAACCGCCAGAAATTACTTGCAGACAACTTAACTAATCTGTGACCACAAAATGTACAAACATAGTGGCTGTCAACAGCACAGTGGTCTTGCTGCATATCTTAGAACAACCTTTATTTACCATTACTCTCCATTCCCATAAAACCCTACTCTTGTGGGCAAAGGCATGTAGGGGCTGCTCAGAAAATGTAATTCACCCTCCCTGTGCTATTCAGGGCAGTTTTACACTCCCCACTAAAACCCTCATGAACACTTTATCATTCAAAATAAGATACAAGCAACCATATTTTTCTACATTTTTATTGATGCAATCCTGATTTGTGATTATACATCTTCATTCTGCTCATAGCTACAATGGCACTTTACTAGGATTGTTTTTGTAGTCAAGTTTCTTACAGTCTTCAGAAAACATATTTATAGACACCACTTACTGTATAAGACCAATCATTCTAAACACTAAATCACTGGGATTTTTTCCTCAATAGTGCTACTTGAGGAAAAGGTCACACTACCCTCTTTAGATAGAAATTTGTAATGGCAATTGAATTGAATTCACCTTCCAAAGAAAATAAGAATGTTAAAAATAGCTTCAAGAATTGATATGACTCATTTAGATCCCAGAAAAATCTATTACTGGCAAAGATATCTACAATTTGATACTGTACTTGGTATTTTCACCAAGACCAAAAGAATATTTATGAAGAACTGAAATTAAACTTGTACATTGCTCTGAAAGATAAGCATTAGCTTGAATGGTTCTTTTTTTTTTTCTTTCTTTATTTTAGGGTTGTTTTTTAGCCAAAATTGCACTACCTTCCAAAAATATTGTAGTTATGGGGTAAGTATTGACATTTGAAGAAAAATTGCTAAAAGCATGCAACACTGATACCAGGTTTTAGCAGATGACATTTTTAATTGAAAACTGACTCAAAGGATAGTACAAAAGAGTTTCTTCTCCCTAAAGGGATTTTCAGATGCAGGTACAGGAATAATAAGGGGATCTTCTCCAATGTGTGCATCACAATATGCCAATAAATCTGCTGCAGCCTTGGATACCTAATAGAAGAGAAGAGAGAACTACTGTAACACTTAATTCTGAACCAATCTGAATTGCATAAATATTTTTCATAGAACAAATTATAATGGAAGCTATTGTAAAACAGGGAGTAGATTGCTTTATCCTTTAAATATTAGCCACATCTATTAATTTGCTCTTCCTAGGACTAGTAATCCTTCCATACATTTTATCTAACATAGTGACATAGTGACATCAACATATTGATTAATATCATCCATGTTGAGCTGTTCCTCTCCATCAGAAGGAGGTCAGGAGCACATAGTCATTAAAACATTTATATGTTAACCACCCAGAAGCAATAAGGATTCTTCTTGAAGTGTCTGTTTCTGTAGAGAAATCTGCTTCAGCTCTTACTCCCATTCATTGTTTTTAAGGTATTCCACACACACTCTCTCTCTACCCTTTGCTACTCTGGTTGCATAATAAAAAGTTCTTCAGGCACATGACTATGGGATTAAAAAGAAATAATAAATCAGGAACAAAACTTGAACAACATATGTCATAGTATTTAAGCTAAATGCTGCTCTTTCCAATGAAGCAAGACTAATGTCTTCTGCTTAGTAAATTACAATAAGTAGTCCTTTATTCACAGCATTTATTTAAACTTGAGCACTACCTTAATATTTTTTAACTTAATATTTTTTTACTTCTAAAATAAATAATTCTCAAGTTTCCAAATTCAAAATATGAGTTTATGCTTACTGAAAATTCTATAAAAACACAAATACATACAGAAATGTAGCAGTGTGTTGAATATTTGCAATGCAAGCTATTTTGCATTAAATGAAAAATTAAATATTAAACCTTGTAATTTTTGCAGCTTTGTGCCATAAGAATATTGGTAGCACTAGGCCACAGTGACTCGTTTATTTTTTCAAGAATTTAGAAAGTATATACCATTTTTTTTGTTCTGATTGGTCCGTAAGATATTCACAGCTATCTGTATCTCTTTGCTTTGATGAATTATTGGGTTTTCAATATTCTGATAGTTGAGAAAATGAATTCTGGAATCTTTACAAAGAAATCTTTTCCCTGAGCACCATGACAGCTTGTCCCCCATCAAACACTGAGGTCAGCATGTTTGCACAACTAGAGTGAAGAGAAGAAACAAATTGCATTTCTGGTATTTTTCTAGCAGGTGTGTCACCAATGTTAGCTTTAAGCTTCCCCACGCCCTGCTTGCTTTGACATGAACCCAGCCCATGGTAGGCTTCAGATTAGATCCATGAAGTCAATGGGTATTGAATCAGAATTTGCAAGAAATTTGAATGAACTTCTGAAGACGGTTACAGACTTTAATTCTTTATTTTCTCTATTTTTAATTTCTGTATGTCTTTGTAGAATGTTTAAACCTATGGAGAACCTGTGGTTGGCACCCCAGTATAGACTATCCCCCTAATGGAAGAAATAAGAGTCTTAAGGTTATTTAAAATTAGTTTGTCTTTGAATTGGCCTGCAAGAAAAAAGGATGAAAGAGACACTACATATGAACAAAAGGCTGCTGGGCACAGGTGAAACAGAAAACTGAAAAAATCAGAAAAGATTCACAAGGACCAGTGCTTCTCAAAAAGAAGCAGGTAAAGCAAAAATGTATTGAAAGTTACAGACCTCAAAGTACAAAGGATTGTAATGATTTTCCTGTAATGATCTTGTTAGTTTCACGCATGGATAAGCAACATCAGCTTTTCATTCAACATAAGCAACATTGCTTTTCATTCAATGGAAGAGAAATACAAATTCAGACCACATTCTTAGACGGGAGAAACACAATAATATAATTTCCTGTTTCTTTACGTATTGCTGTGCTTTGATATGATATAACAACAACAAAAAAGGGTGTTTCACTAGTAAAATCTCAACATACATTTTTGTATCTAACTTGTCCTGTAATGCTGGTAGGATTGTTGTGAAGCAGAGTAACACATTCACAGAATCACCTGGGTTGGAAAAGACCTTTGAAATTATCAAGTCCAGCCTTTGACCTAACACCACCTTGCCAACTGGACCATGGCACTTGGTGCTACATCCAGTTTTTTCTTAACTCCAGGGATGGCAACTGCACCACCTCCCTGGGCACTCCACTCCAATGACCCATCACCCCCTTCTATGAAGAGAAACCCTTCCTTCAATGTCATGCTGTTTAAGTCACATTTTAGTTTGCTTTTAAACAAACCATAGTGCAATTTATTTAAAAATCAACCTGCAACAACAAACTGAGCAACATGATCATTGTCACAAACGAAACCTGCACTAGGCCATATATTTTCATCCTTTAAACAAATAAAAGGTTTTGAGAGGAAAAATCCTCCCACTGGGATTACAGCAGTCATTAAAAAAGTGAATTATAACCAGTTCTTCACTAAAAGTAGAGTAACTTAGGCCTGCACAGTGGAATAATGACCATTCACAACAGGGAGTTAAATGAGCTGATCACAATCCAGGAGCAACAGAACAAGAGTAGCATTGCCAAAGTCAGACCTGTGGCCCAAAAAACATAGCAAAATACAATATTGCCTCCAGCAAGTTTCCTGCTCAGTGTCATTATTGGGAAGAGCAGTAGTGGAAGGCCTGTGCACTGAGCATGGCAGCAAGGTTCCAGCAGGGATGGCTGCTTTGGCACAGGCAGCACCCAGAGGTGCCCCACAGCCAGGGCTGCGGGAACACTGATGCCATGGAAGGAGTTAAGTGGAGCCCAATCTGTTGTATCTTTTACTGCCTTTGGGGTTATTTGTAGCTGAACGTTGCTCTACAGCTTCAATATAGCTTTTCCTAAGAATTAAAATAAATGCATTTGATTTGAATATTCAAATGAAGCGAACACATTTATCATGTCAGCTTTCCTACGCAATACGGCTTGGTCTGCAAATTCAAAGTAATTTATACATATTGCAGAAGTGGTGAAAGAAAAAATCGGTCTCCAGTTTGATTGATGAATTCTATCAGAAAGTTAACAACTAATTTTTAAAAAATCTTTTAAGGTGTATGGATTAAAAGATGGAGTATATAGGTATCACACTGATCTCACATTTTGTAGAATTACTTTTACTCTTGCAAAAAACACATCTGGTTATCAAATTAACAAAAGGGGGAAAATCCAACACATCACTCAACCCTGGTGCTTTAAAGAATTAGTCTCAGGAGGACTGTGAAATTTCAACATTATATTTCAGAATAGCAGAGGTGATAAAAACTGCCAGAGTTAGAACATCCTGTTAGCTGCACTAATAATTATAAGCTTCAGTGACAGGGCAAAATGCTGCAATTACAATGTCTTCTGCCTTGTCATGGATTGTGACTAATTACCATCCTTGCTAAAACACCCACTCTGCTTATCCTTTACATCTAAAATAAAGAGATTCACACACATTTATTGGCATTCTCACTGTTCATCTCCCAACACTATTCAGAACCAATTAGGAATACTTCCTATCTTCCTTAGGAAAAAGAAAATGGAATGATAACTGATATGCCAAAGGTCTTAAATGTCAGAGGACTCTTGCTTTTCTGCTTGCAAAGAGAAACTTAGGCAATGCTTTGTTCTGAGGACAGCTCTGATAAACACCAGTACTAACTTTGCTTTCTCAATTTTACTGCTAGCATCTTTATAAGACCCATTATTCTACAGGTCATGAGGCCACTATTCACCTGATTTACTTGGGTATTTCCTGGCTTGGAATCTGTGTTTCCTGTTTCCTACTTACTTCTCCATTATAACTCTAGCTGTTCCTTTGCCAGGTAAGACAGGTTCAGTTATGATCCTTCTGGCATTCCTGTGGTTTACAAAAAAACCCACAGTAATCCTCCTTCCAACTACTGATCAACACACCAATAACTCCATGTTCCTCTTTAGAGTTGTCCTGCTTCTTTCACACCTCAGCAGCGAGTTGTCTTTGTGGAACCTCAGAACACAGAACTGCTTTGCTGCTCTGACTGGCCAGAGGACTTAACAGGACTTCTTAAATGAGTTGAAAAATCCAGAACACAGTGGGGAGTCAGCAACTATCAACATACTTTTAACTACAACATTTTAATTGAGTGGACCCAACTCTTGCTGGTTACAGGTTACCATGCATTGGAAACAAAGTGTCTCTGTAGTAGAAAAATAAACTGGAATTTCTGATTTTCCCAGTCAATAACGCAGACACCTCTTCCATGTTAGCAATATGGTCTTGCCTGTTGTGGCAATAACAACTTGACTATAGCTATTTGCAAAAGAGGATTTAATTAAATTATTTGGAAAGCCCTGATCTTTTGTTAAATGTCTAATTAGTTTAATCAGATGCAAAATACCAGGAAAAAAGGAAGTAAGTTCATTTAGCTACCTTTACAGTAATGATCTGAGAACTTAAAATCTCCCGTTGAAACCACTGGAAAGTCTCTTGGTAAAATTTGACTGTGCTGAAACACACTGATTCAAGATTAAAAAGCCAAGCAGATTTTGAAGGAATAAAAAGCCCATCAACCACTTCTCATAATCCCTCATATGTTTGTTCAAAGAATTCTAGAAACTGAGGTATTTTGAAAAGTTATATTTGTTTTATGTTAGTATAGGAACTCTCATAATTCTGAAACATGCCAGATTTTCATTGGTGTGTTTTTGGTCCCAGGCTGCTTCAAAAAGTGAAATAATTGCACTTACAAGCTACCTGTTTTTTTAGATCTGCCACATTTGCTAATAACCGTGTTCATTTTAATTAAACTAGCTCTAAAAAAAAAAAAAAAAACAACAAACCTATGTCTTTCTTGCAGCTATGTCTCTATGTGATTAAAAATGTTATATAGCTAACTAATGAAGCTATTTGCAAAACTGACCTAATGATGTGGGACATGACAGTTACCACTGCATATACAGAAGCAAGATTAAGGCAATCTACAATTTCAAATGCCAATTAACTGGGCCATATTTTTCCAACCCTTTCCTCTGCCACCCACACCGTCCCTTGTCGGTTCTGTTCATGCAGCTGCAATATGACCTGAGCTGGGACTAAGCAAGGCAGACCTTCTCTTACTGCAGGAAGCAAGCACCTGTCCCTGTGAACAGGTTATGTGATCAATTTGTGACATGCTATGAAATAGAGGAACTACTTTTGCAAATTCAATGTTCTTACAACACATTGCTACAAAGTGCCAGAAAACAGAGTGACTGAAATTTCTTTTTTCATATGAGCAAGACTGACCACTTATGTGAATTGCACTAATATTTCTAAATTATAAATATTACTTTTTCATATGGAGAGTTTGTTATCTGAGTCTATTTTAAAAATCATAAATTATATACTACTGACCCCATGCTGACTACATGCAGACTTTCAGCATGCAGGATGGATGGACAAACAGCCTGAGTTAAGACTACATGAAGATTTTAATGTACAACACTTCTAAATTGTCCTACCGACTTAATAATCTCAGTTACAATTTGTAACAACTCAAGCACAGTTGTTTGTAGAGAACTGTGTCATTTCAATGCAGTACTTTTTAAAGATGTAAACACTAAAAACTTCTTCCTTGTACAGACTGGATTTTTTATCAAAATAATGCTTCCTTATTTTCAGAGGAAGAGAGCAAAAGAAATGAGCATTGTTTTCTTTAAAAGTTCTATGGCATTTTTAGCTTCTAGGTGCTTGATATTTCACAAAATTTTAGCCTAGGGGAAAGCAGAATGATAAGCAAGAATAATTCACAGGACTTTTCAGTTAAAAAACCTGAAAACCTCTGTTTAATAGTGCCTTTAATGATAATATTTAATCCACAAGAGGCATGATGAAACCAAATCTTCACATGCAACACATTATCAAGTGTGAAGAATCATAACTGCACACTGCAATCATACCTGTTTTTTGTGCATGACGTCTGCACTAAAACAAAACAAAGCAAGGCAATTCAGCTTGTCTCATCAATATTCAAAAATTTTGCAACATCTTAAAGACTTATTCCAATTCTTAAAGGAGAAAAACCAATAAACCAGAGCTGCACTTAAATTCAGCTACAGATGACAAAGAAGAGCATCTGTGCACTTGCCAGCTGGCTTTAAGCATTTCACCGAATACCACTTTTGACAAATGTAAAGGACACTCACACAGAAGCAGATTTGAAGCCAGACTTTGGAAATTGCTTCACTAGAACCCACCAGTTGGTATGTAACTTACTCATAGTACTGAATATTGTTTTATTGCTCAACATAGGTTCTTGATTTCTGCATTATTAAGGACATGCTGTTCCACAAACTAGTCAGTGAATTCAAAATGTTGACAATAAGTCTAAGTTTACCTTTATTCTATCCATGTATGCTTCCATTTTTAATTGCTCCACAGCTTTCCTGGCTTGAGAAATACTGGTTGTACTGTTTGACACTAGTTCCTTCATTTTGTTTTTCCTGGAAGAGATGAAGTTGAGACCATTTAAAGAACAGGTAGCAAATGCAGCAATCACTGAGAGGAGTTATCTGAACTCTAACCAACCCTTGCCCACCACATCAACACTGCCAGGCTGTTGGTCATGAATACAAAGCAGACACCATTTATTTCTGTTCTCTTGCTCCATGGCACTTTATTGCATTACATATTTGCATCCTCCATCATCAGCATTCCGGCTGAATCCTGCAAATGACACACAAATGCAGAGCACATGACCATGACTCCAGTGTGAGAATGGTTGCCCTGGTTCACGTTGCCAACGCAGAACAGCTGTTCACAAACAGACTTTGCAGGCAATTGCACAGTTTGGCTCCACGCCCCAGTTACACCTAGAAACATCAAAATAAGCTCAGAAATATGTGCAGTGGAAATTAATGCCACACCGTTCTCACCAAGCATAGGAGAGAAATTTTAAGACAGAGAATGAGTCGGAATTCTGACTATCGATAAAAGAAGTTTAGAAATGAGGTAACAGATTAAGATGAAATAAATGCAACTTTTTCCTTAGACACCCAGCAAAGTCTAAAGATGATTAAACCCAGTACAGTATGCTACACAGGATAGTAATGCTTTATTCTTTAAGAAATCTGCAGCTCTTGGGAAGGAGCATCTAGGTAAGGTATGGCAGCTTTTGGTTCTGTTGCATTGCTCCTCCTTGAGGGATTGAATCAGCTCAATATCCAGCAGTCCTCAACACTGTTGTTACCAAATGAGTCAAGACCTCCACATTCAGATCTTGACTAATTTTAAATAACTATGCCAGAGGTGGTCTGCATGTTAGAGACCTCTCTTGTGCTTACAACTCTATGCATCACTGGCCCAGCACAAGGAACACAAGGAACAGTCACTGTTTTGAAGTCACTGGAGGTTGGACTAAGGCCACATGGAAAGATGATGGGTTACAGAAGACCTAAAAAGGTCCCAGACTAGCTGTACTACCTAGTAACACCAATGCTGAGGTTTCAATCAGGCGACATTCCCCTGTGGTCCTTACCACAAGGGCTACCTGCAGCCAGATTGATCTGGCACCAAGCCTCAGAAACCAATACAAAGTTCAGCAAAATGCACAGGACACAGAGGCAGATGGGACACAGGGAAAAAAACACACAAGGAGGCATTTTGCACTGCTGCCAAAGCAGTTTTAGGCTTAAGCCCTTCAAAATGAATACTTCCAGCTTATTTCTGGATAAGAAGCAAACACCTAGAACCACACATATTTCCCTTCTTGAACCTTGAAAGCTTACCTGATCCAGTCACTGGAGTGTGAGATACAAACAGGAAATAAAGCAGGACACTGTAAATGCTCTTGTAAACAAACCTGTATGTACAATGCCCCTGTTAGAATCAAGAGAAGTACACAATCCATAGTACAAAAAGAATGGAGGAATAATTTTTTAACTACTTTGATTTTGCAAAACACATATGCTCAGAGACAAGGCAAAGACAGTTGTTTCTTCTCACAGCCTGGTATGAAAGAAACTGTTTCTAAAAATCAGTAACCTGTGCTGTAAAACAGGATGGTGTAATATAGATGCCATGGTGACCCATGCTGAACACTAATTTGAAGAAACAATAGAATCTTTTCCTTTCAGATCTAGTGTAAGTCAAGGCAGGGAAATGCTACTTTTGAATATATTAATTTTGCCAAACAAAACAAAAGCTTTAATGTACACCAAGACAAAGAACAGGTTTTTTGCATATGCGTGTGTCATTTGAATGGAAGACAAGTTTCCCCTGTGTGCTCTGATGAAATAAAATCGTGTCAGAACATAGCAGGTTTTTTGTCTTCAACTTTGTTTACAAATTTTTAACTCCTATTCCTTACAAGGCACAGGACTGAATACATGTGGAGGAACTGGCTGTGCATAAAATGCCAAAATCCACAAAAATCCACAACCGAGCCACAGCCTCCAATACATTTTGAGATGAGTTTTGACTTGCAGTGGAAAGTCAAACAGCAGAAAGGATACAAGACATTCACAAAAGGAGAGGCTCTCAATTACAGCTCATCTCTGGATTTTTTGTTTGACTCAGCCTCCTCACTGTTATCAACCTCTCTATAAAAATTAGAGTAAAAACATTTAGTTTTGTTTACAAAATGATACTCCCACAAGAGTGAATAATTTAAATTTTATCATCTCCCCATCTACCTTACTAACGATCACAAAGTCAAAGCTAAATCAAGTCAGAGGTCTTTCTACATTTGTCACATACATTTAAATTAAACTGAATCGAGCAACTGCAACTCCTTGAACAACTCAGAGAATTCCACATCTCCCACACTTTTTTGGCAATTCACTCACTCATACTGTAAAAGCTATAAACATTAGACTTAGACAATTTGAACTGTCACTAGCTACTACAAAGCTGGCAAGAAACAGTGTTCATAGTACTTCCAGCCAGCGTTTAAGCATTCACAGAATAAGGATTGAGTCCATAGTAAAATTTTGAAAAGATTATGAAGCATAAAAATGCTTCTAAAAATTCAAGCCATGTTTCTAAAGCAATGCCACAAATATAATATATCCTTACCTATATTCTGAAACACCAAATAGGAAAATTTAAAAAAAGAATATATATTAACTAGTAAATCATTTCACAGTATCAAAAATAACCAGAATATGAGGCTTCATAAAAAAAAAAGAACTTTAAAACAAAAAAAAAATGTCTGGCACTAGGCATTTCAGACACGGGAGAAAATTTCCACTTATCCCCAGCAAGAGGTTGTTTGTTTGTATACATAATTTTTTTGTTTATACTCTGCAGCACAAACATTTGTTCTGTTCCAAATCCTGCTCCAACCTTGGCCTTTACATATATTTAAATATTTAACTACTATATATCTGGAAGTGTTTAGCATCCATTTAAGTATTTCATTTTTTCCAGACAGGTATGGTTCCATAACTTTGTGAGACTGACTTGTCCTCACATACCAAGCTACATATACATCTACCTTCTCTCACTCTCTGCAAACACTGTACATATCTGTGCATTGTTTCAAGCCCTATTACATATGGTGTGATTCTGACAATGAGAATTGTAACCACTTTCAAACCAGGCTGTGATAAAGATCCCTATTGCATACAAAACTTTGTATGACACTTGATTCTGTTCTCCTTAGGACCTATGACAATAACCTTAAGTTTAATATTCTTTAATGAAATTGAATTGTTACTTAGGAATAAAGCTCTGGAGAGAACAGAAATTTTAATTACAAGAGAATCTATTACACACCCATCCCCTGGAATGGGGAAGCCTCTCCTCAAACACCTCAGCTTTCAGCTGAGGCTGCGCCTGACAAATGGATCTGATCCTTTCTCTTAAGATGACTCCTCTTAAACTGTCCAAGTATTCTCAGGCCTTTAGTCCCACAGGAAGGCACATTTATCTTTATATTGTACCTGGGTGACCAGTCTACAGGATCGTAGGATGGTTTATGTTGGAAGGCACCTTTAAAGATCACCTGGTTCAAGGCAATGCAACGCTCCTGCAATGAGCAGGAATATCATCTTACTATAACAAGTTGCTCAGGGCCCTGTCCAAGCTGATCTGGAATGTTTCCAGGAATGGGGAGTCCACCACTTCTCTGGATAACCTGTTACAGAGTTTCACTACACACATGGTAAATTTTTTTCCTTATATCTGGTCTGAATCAACCCTCTTTTAGCTTAAAACCATCACCCTGCGTCCTTTCACAACCGGCCCTGCTAAAAATTCTGTCCCAGTTTTAAGCCTCTTTTTATTACTGAAAGGCTGCAGTAAGGAGCCTTTGCTTCCCTAGGATGAACAATTCCAACTCTTTCAGATATTCCTCATTGGAGAGGTGCTCCAGCTCCCTGTTATCCCGGTGTCTCTCTCCTGGACTCGCTCCAACAGGTCCGTGCTGGGGACCCCAGGGCTGGATGCAGTGTGGATGCAGTGCTACCAGAGCTGAGTAGAGGGGCAGAATCACCTCCCTTGACCTCCTGACCACATTGCTTTGGATGTTTAAAAGGAGAAATTCTCCCTATCATTTGAATTGCCTAAGACCCCCGGAACCAGAAATTCTCAGCTGGGTTTGCTACTGCTCATTCCTGGCTGTTTTTACCCTGGATCAATACAGGCACACACAGGTCCCGACAATCACTGTAGTTACAGTAACTGTGCTAACGAGCAGCCTGCATGGTACTGCTGCAGCCAGCAGACCTGGATTATACAGGAGCTCATTTATCCAGCATATTTTTGTGCAGCACACTGAGTTCAGTGACCTGGTCTGTATTGATTCTTTTTTTTTAGGGGAACACCGGCTGGGCTAAGGAAGAACAGTGACAGCAGCTACACAGCCTTTTTTAGCCAAACAGTTTCTGCTGACTGGCACCCCACACCAGACACCCTTTACTAAAGCATCACTCCTGAAAGCTGTGCAGCAACAGCCTCCCAGCCAGCTGCATTTTCTGGCATTTTGGTTTGTTTACCTTACCTCATGCTTTTTCTGGGTGCACATAACTCATGTGTGTTCTTAATTTCACAGACTCCTAAAACTGCTTGTGAAGAGCAGCTTTTCCTTTTTTGTTTTTACAATGAATGATTGTACCCAACAGCACTTCAAAGGCAAATTTATCTCATTATAATGCAGAAGGCTGCATAAATATTTGCAGGTATAGCTTGATGCTGCACTGGGGTAAGGAGTGCAATCTTCACTTACTAAACATTATAAATACTTGTTAGTGAAATACAGAAAAAGAATAAAAACTAGAGTAACATAGAGTAACATAGAATCAAAATTGAAATTTCAAGCTCTTCAGGATTGATTTCTACAAGAAACAGGGATGAAAAGCTGTGATTTCCTCCCCTCTAGCTCCAAGTACAAACTTTCAATGCCATACCATAAAAGTAAACCCTGGAATTCAATCTAAAAAGGCCTAAACCAAATTGCTGCCTTAATCTAAAGTAATGGACCTGAAACTGCTAGATTAGAAAACCTAAGGTTGACAGCTCCGAAGAACACCTTCCACACAGGCTCTGTACTTTTTTGACCACACAGCCCAAAAGGAAAGTTAACCCAATCAATCATTCAACTAAGTCCCAGTGACATTAGCAGGAATCATCCCTGGATAATGACTTGCAAATCACATCCTAAATTGTGCCACATTTCATTATTCACTTGCAGGAACAAAACCAGCAAAACTTACAGCCTCACCCCAGTTTGATGCCAAACTGCTATACCAAAGAAATTAAAAGAAAAAAGAAAAAAGAAAAAAAGAAATAGGAAAAAACCCAACTTCCCCTGCTATCTCAGTTCTTACTCGAAGATTAACAGCAACTGATGTAGCTCTGTAAAGAGAGAGGGAGGATAAGGAATCCTTTTCTTTCTCTATCTCATGGCTGCACAAAGAAATACAAGAAAATTACTACTGGAGCTTTTCACTCCATCTCCTAAGGAGAAGCTTAGTAGTACAAGCAGATATTATTAGATTAAAGGCAAGAACTACTGTTCATTACAAGGAAAGAATGCAGTTTTCTTACCATAAACGTGGTGACTTCGAAAATAACTTCTCCTCGTGTAATTGCAAAGCAGCAAAACTCCAACAGCTCAGTTCTTGTCTAACATATCATATCCAGTCCAACTGTCAAGTTCCAAAAATTCTTGCCATCATACACAAATTTTTACTCAAAAATATCATCTTACTTCTCAACATTAAAAAATCAAAGGAAACAATGGCTGAACTAACGTGATATTTCCCAAGGACAGTCTTTTTGTGCAATATTATTTATCATCAGCATACAGGTTATGTGAACATATAGCCCAGCAAAGCACCAGAGATTTCGAAAGTCTGAGGCAGAAAGATTTTTTTCTGGCTACTGTTTTACCTCTTTAGCTAATTTTGAAAGACAGCTATGAGCTTTCAAAGAAATACACAGGAAATTTTGATTATTCCTCTTAAACGCCGCTTAAAACGTATTTGAACAGAATTGTAACCTACAATGTAGGGAGAGCCCCTCCGGGAAGCTCGGCACTGCATCACCTGCAGGGCAGAAGCGTTTTTTAAGTTGTTATTCCGAGTTTTCTGTCTCACTGCACTGCCCTAATGGCTGTGCTGTGCAGCAGCTCCCAGCACCACACCTCGGTGATCAACGCCGGCGGCAGCAGTCGGGCAGCGGGAGCTGCTTCTCCGTCAGCGCTTGCCAGCCAGCAGGAAAAGCGGCACTGCCTCGAGCCTTCGCCCCGGGCAGCTGCCGGAGGAGGAAGGAGCACGCCGGGAAGAGACCCCCTCCCCGCCGCCCGCGGGATACCTGGGCTCGGGGCGGGCTCTCCGGAGAAGGATGCTCCCGGCCGCTGCCGACCGAAGCCCGACGCAGACTCCTGCGGATAACCGGGAAACTCCGGCCGCTGCCTGCCCGCAGCAGCCCGCGGGACCGCCGGGATGCCGGGCGGAGCGGCCAAGGGATTCCCAGGACACCAGCGCCGACCGCCGCGCCGCCGAGAGCCCCGCGCGGAAACCCCGACCCGCCCTGCGCCGGGCGCCCCTCCCGGCACCTTCTCCCGCCCGGGCCGGGCACTCCCTCCCTGCCTCCCTCCCTCCCTCCCGCTGTCCCTCCCTGCCTCCCTCCGTCCCTCCCTCCCTCCCGCTGTCCCTCCCGCTGTCCCTCCCTCCCCGCGCGGGCGCGGAGGCTGCGGGCAGCCCGGGCTGGCACATGGGTCCCGGTGCCGCCGCCCTCACGCTCCGCCTGCCTCCGTCCCTCCCGATTCCTGCTGCAGCCGCCTCCTGCCCCGGCTCCAGCAGGCGCTAGGGATCAGGCGATCATCCAGGTATTCTCGAACAGAATCACAGGCCACAGAAAGAAAATCAATTATGTTGGAAAAGACCTCCGAGATCATCGAGTGCAACCTTTGATCGAACACCACTCTCTCTAGAACTAGACCATGGTGCTAAGTGTCATATCCAGTCTTCCTTTAAACACATCTGGGAACAGTGATTCGAGCACGTCCCTGAGCAATCTATTACAAAGTTTAATCACCATTTTAAGTGAAGAAATTCCTCCTGCTGTCGAAACTGAAGCTCCTCTGGCACGGCTTGAGGCCATTCCCTCTCATCCTGTCACTTGTGACCTGGAAGAAGAGACCGGCCTCCCCCTGGCTACAGCCTCCTTTCCTTTCCACCTAATGTCTCCCGAGTTTCTTTTTCTCCACGCTAAACAGCCCCAGCTCCTGCAGCCACTCCTCACAGGACCTGAGTTTCCTTCCCAAGTTAATTTCCCTTCTCTGGACATGCTCCAGCACCTCAGCATCCTTCCTGAACTCAGGGGCCCAAAACTGAACACAGAATACTCAAGGCACTGTGCACAGTACAGTCACGGCCCTGGCCTTGCTGGCCACCCGGTTGCTGATCCAGGCCAGGATGCCATTGGCCTTCTTGGCCACCTGAGCACAGCTGGCTCACGTTCAGCTGGGTGTCAACCAGCACCTCCAGGTCCTTTTCCACTGGGTCACTTCCCAGCCACTTTGCTTCCAGCCTGTAGCACTCTACCTCAAAAACAGCAAAGCCCATATGGCATTGGGGTTTGGGGTGACAGCCCACAGAGCCTGTCCTGACCTTATACCAAACAACAGAAGGATGATGGAAAAAGCCTGCCATGAGGTGATCCTGCTGGCAGGATCACAGAGTCTCATTAATTTTTTTTCCCCGGTAAGATAGCTGCTACCTCTGGAGGGGTGTATGTTTTCTTCTACCTGCTTTCAGCATATTCTCTCATTCCATCATAATGGAGCAGAATTTCCAAGTAACATTTGTTTTCTATATGGTGGAGAACAAGGAAGAGCCCTATTTCTACAGATGCTTTGGAGCAAGGGCAGCCTCTTCTGAGATGGAGTCAATGGCTTTTGGGGTAGTGGCTTGGCAGGAGATGCAGCAGGAAAAAGGTAAACAACATTAAATATAATTAGGTAAATTCATAAGCTTCCCATAACTGGAATTCCAGAAACCGATGGGAACTTCACTGGCCTATGCTGCTGCTCTTTCATTCATGTTCAACCATATCATCAATCTACAAAAGGCCCCATTTCATACACAAACGATTTACATGCTATTAGACAAAGAACACATAGAAAGCTCTAATCATGAGGCCATTGTCATCAGAATATTCTTACCAATGGATTCTAATAATTTTATGACTTAAGCTAAAGTATAAATGTGGGAAATTGATGTTTTAAAAACATGCTTTCGTAATATATTACACAGCTATTTCTTTTAAATTGCCTTCTTTTAAATCTGTAAAGTCAACCTTCCACCAAAACAAGGAGTCTCCCTTAAAGGTTCTGAAAGCAATACCATACAGCTAACACAAACTTCAATTCCTTGAATTTACATGAACTTGGCCCTAATCAGTATTATATGGGTTTCAGTCAATTGCATTAGAGAATAAGGATTAAAATTTTTTTTCCCCTGGCATTGCTAGCTCAAAGCTGGAAACAGTAAGCAAGCTCCTGTTTTACTCAACTACTTTCTGCTGAGTAGTCCAGAATAGTTTAAGAGTCTAATCAGAGCAGCCACATTTCATTTTTATTTTTTCTAAATTATGAAATACACAACATAACCTATTACAGAAACTCTGATGCAAAATCAGTGTCTTTCTGACCCCACTCCGGAGCAGTAATGGCAAATAAATCTCCAAACAGCAGTCATTTGTCAGTAGTTTGTAACTTAATACAGCAGTAAAGTAAAAACAAAGGTATCTGTACGTATAGAGGCTTAAATACTCCAGTGGATATTTTTCAAGGCAAGCAGAGCTTTTAAATAGTAATTGTTTGATTGTTTTTCTGATAGAGTAGCAGTATATGGAAATGTAACTTCCTTTTTCATATGCAAGGAAAAAACCCAAATAGCTGGCATGAAGAAATTAAAAGGTAAACTAAAAGTCTGTCAGTAGCAAGGCCAGGTCATATTTCCCCCACTGCTCCATTGTTATTTTTTACTATTATTATTATTATTATTATATTTTTGCTTAATTCAGTTCAGTTTTTTTTCTTCCTTCTGTTCATTGCCATGGGTTTGTCTAAGCAGTGGATCTTTAAGATCAGGGTTCCCTTTCAGTAATGGGTTGGAGACTCCCTCTCCTCACCACAAGTAAATATCCAGCTATTGCCTCCCCTTCCCTTCTCACCATCTCTCCACTATCAGAGCATAAAGGTCTGGATTTACCACAGAATCCTGCAATCAGGTAGACAGTCCTTGCCCCATGAACCTTTCCCAACCCTGGCTTTCAGCAGCAAGAACCTCACATCCTGTCAGATGGCTCCCCAAGATCCCAGTCTTCCAATTTCGACCCATCTTTCTGAGGATCCCGAGAGAAGTTGCTTTTCTGCCTTTGCTGCTCAGACAGGTTTTCAGTGAGAAGGCAGATGGAAGGAAGGGGAATGTTTCTGCTTTGAGAGCCATCATCTCATCCAAATTCTAGTCATGCATCCTATGGGAAGGAAGGACACATGCACACATGTGCAAAGTGATACACCTAGAGTTTCCCACTTCCCATCTTACACTCACCACCTTCAGTTTCACAGACACAGGATGCAGTCCATAAGTGGAACTTTCCCACTTCATGATTTTTCACATATGAGAGACAAGCGAATCAGCAGAAACTGATCTGAGCAAGGCATGAAAGATTCCCTAAAAGAACAAAGTTGCAACTAAGCCAAAATAATCTCAAAATGGTTTGCTACAAAGATCTTTTTATTACCCAACAATGTGACAGTGTATATACAAATACAATGTGGAATGTGACATTTACAGGAAATTTAAGTACATCATGCACAGACACTATTGCAATGTTATTTTAATAGTTCCAGAATATTAAGCTGAATAAATATTCCTTGCTTCAAAAATCATTTTTACTTTTACATAAAAATATATAATATTGCACTCTTTACAAGGCCAGCAGTTTTGCATATTGGTTTGTAACAAGTGGAATTTTACTTTATAAAAAAATAAGCCTTTGTCAGCAACACCCCAAAACAGGGAGCACAAAAGCACCCCAAAACCACAATGTTTGTCTTTTTTTTCTCTTAAAGCACATGACATCAACATGAGCCAGGAAGCTTTTCAGCTGGTACTTGGACCTTACATTAACATTTAGACAGAGAAAAATATAACTAAAGCCATCCCATACAACACTGCTACAATAATATGCAGTTTAAAACTCAATCCATACAGTATGCTGCCACTTGCTTAATTGAACCAACAATGAGCCTTTGTGTCATGAACTATGAGAACATTTTTCTTAAGTTTTTCTAGTTTGAAAAGTTTGTCAACCAGGAAGTTTCTGAAGATTACCTGGAATTTTCAAAATAAGTGTAAAGACTGCTTGTGTGTGTACGTGTGTCACCTTCATCACAACCTGACAATTTCATGTAAAGTACTCTGAAAGCAGATGAGCCTTAAACATGAGAAGACACAGCAGTTGGAATGGCAATAGTAGACAAGTCAGTGATAAAAAAGCAAAGCAATTTAAAAGGAAAATGTAACTACATCAGACTTGTGCCACATGCTTGCTTTACCATTCGCATGACTAGTAGGCACTCAATCATGCTGCCAGGTTTAGAGGTCTTCAAATCATCAACTGAAATACTAATTTGTCATGTGGCCTAAGACTTCAAATTTGTTAAGCCATTCACAAGAAAGGCTTATTTTTTCCCCCTCATAAAATAGCACCCCGGAATACACAACAAATTTGCACAGTGTATATCTGTGTAAACCTTTCCAAATCATCTGATGCTTATGAACATTGATTATTCAAGCAGTTAGATTCAAACATTTTACAGTGTATTGAACTTCAATGACACTAGAACAGGAGCACATCTATTCCTTCTTTAACACCTCTTTTTAGAGCTCTGGAAGATAAGCTGTGTGTGTACACAATAGATGTTCTGCCACAGAAGTGCAATAGCCAACTATCACAAAGTTAGAGAGTTCACACTGCATTGTGATGTAACCACTGTTTCATGATGCCATGAGGTGTCTACCCATCACTAAGACAAATATTTCATTGTTGTCTGTTGCAAAGACTATTACAATAACAGAGAAGATGGCAAAAAATACAAATATAAAGATAGAATTTCTGCTATTTTTAATATTACAATACTATAAGATGGTGCAAAAAGCACCTACAAAGTCATTTGCTTCTCAAAAAAAGCAATTTTAAGTGGTCGTCGATTTTTAAGTTTTTGATTGCTTATCCCAGAGCTAACCATACCACACTCAACTAATCAGATATACATATGCTGACATTTGACATAGATATTTACACAATTTGATGCAGCTGATATTTTACATACTAAGAGGGGGAATAAGCACAATCATTTTTTTAAAATACTTCCGTCCAATAAGTGATTTAAAAAAAATACTGTTGGTGTTTTATATTGCAGCATTGAGCATTTCTTAGTCGCTTTGCTGGCACTGGATAATATAACCAGAGCTTCCTGCTGACCTGGATATGCTTCAAGTTTGTGCATGCACATATGCAATCTTACAACCACCTTAGGCTGCTCTTTTAAAAAAACCCCAGCTATTCAGTCATTCTAGAGACATTCAAAGTCCAGTTAAATAAGAGCTGCTATAGCCTGTTGGGATTAAAGTGCATCAGAGACATGAGTTAGCAGCAGGCCCCGCCGTCACCCAGCTGCGTAGCTGCTGAGGAAGGAGTAGAACATGGGCAGCTTCAAGCGCTGCTGGTCCTTGCGGCACCAGGCAATGACATTCCCATCACTGTTAGCCGTGAACAGGTGATGGCCATCGCAGGAAAATGTAAGGCTGCAAAACAAGGAGAGAGGCTATTTTTATACCAAATGTGGCTATTTATAATGCTAGAAGACATTAAGAGCCCATGAGAGCTCAGCCAACATAGATGAGCTGTCAGGGGAGGCCCAGTGCCTACATTAGCACAGCAATATGTTTGCATATACCTGCTTATCCACTCGTACCCAAACAGGCTGAACTGCAGCTTTGGCCAGCACTTCAACATCCCCTGCAGTTTAATACTCATTTCTTTGCAGTGTCACAGCAAAGGGCAGGATTAGGAGGAAAATCCTACCCTCTTCCCTTCTGTTTCTGAAAAGAAGGATTTTCTGCAACAGAGCTCAGGGCCCTCTGAACTTGCATTGCTGACAAAGGCAGAAACTAAATCCATCAGATTTCATGGCACAGCACAGGACTTTTGTTCAGATGGGCATTTCTTGAGCCGTAACAGGGCTAGTAAAGCCCTTCATCATGCCATGGGTAATGTTAGAGAGCATGAAGGTCAGCATCCATTTACTGTCACATTTAAGCAGGAAACTTTAAATTATTCAATAGTTCAAAATTGTTATCAACAAGCTTTGTGGAATATGCTGCTTAAAGGATGTACAAAAAAGAATGTAACAAAGACAATAACTGTTATCAGACAATCTTCTTTATTTCTAAAAAAAAAAAAAAGTAGTTTGGATTTTAAATGTTATTTTACCAATAGTCAAAACAAAATTTTTCAGAGTAATTTGTTACTATACTAAAATGAAGATAAAATTTTGGTAACTCTAAGACCTTTGTGCAGACTACTGTACCACTGGGAATATCAAAGACTCAGTCCTTTGTCCAATTTCTGAAAACATTTCGGCATGAGAACTCAGCTCATCTAAATCAATGAGACCCAGAGAAAATGAACTACACAAGCACTCCACAGTGGCAGCTTCCAGGCTACTCTGAGTTTGCCTCTTTCTCCATTTCCTTCCACCATCAGAAAAAAATGGAGAAGGCAGTATTTTCATTTAATTTTGATGAAAAAACACTCTGTATTATTTAAGTCTGGCATAGTAAAGATTTTCTCATTTTAACAGAGATTCTGAGGAAAAAATATTAAATTTAAAAATAAGAGGAGTAGCTATTGTTCAGTTTTCAAGGTAATCCTGCTAATTTCCATCTGCCAGCAGCAGAACATAGTTATTACTGTCATTACCAATACAGTACACTTGGGCTCACTTTGCTTTCATGAATAAATGGTAGGTTTGCACTGCTCTTTTTAGGCATGGGTGTTTACTTCCTATTTTCATATTCAACACTTGAGACAATTTTGCTGTGGTTTTGTTTGCTGGTTTGTTTTTTTTTTTTTCCCTAAAGAGAAAAATGCATTCATTGTACGCTTAAGATCTTTTTACCTTACAATAGGTTTGGCTGACTTCGAAAATGTTATTTCTCGTACTGGCTTCAAGTCCCATGTACTCCACAGTCTGAAAGAAAGAGCCATTTTTCTTCACACTTGCTTTTACAAATACTTCAGTGATAAACAATCTATTTAGCAACTGCTAAGTCTGGGAGCTAAGTAACAGCTTGTCCACCTTCTTTAAAGCCAAATACCAGCATGATGTTTGGCTACATGCTCTCAAACTGTGAGCCTAAGTGATAGAACATTTTAATAAATAAACATTTCAAATGCTTACCTTACAACTCCATTTTCAAGGCCTCCTGCAATCACATTGACAGACACACCTTCAGGCTGGTTAGAGAAAGCAACTGAGCAAATACTTTCCCTGCAGTGCACGTGTCCAACAAGATCACCATTAACTGTCCAGAGTCTCAAATCACTGCCTCCTCCAACTGCAACAGAATATAGCATGGGAGTATTAAAAGAATAAACCTAGACCACAGTTAAGTGCATAATAAATATTCCATAGTGAAAAATTCAACTTCTTGAGAGTTCACAAGGTTTAAATGACTGAGTGGTGTCCGCAACTTCTCTCTCTGAGACAGGAAGCACACAAACCACCAAGCCACTGCAGTAATTTAGAAGTTATCACATTCTATTTATGGAACTGCAGTGACTTAGAAGCCATCACATCCTATTTATGGAACATTTTACTTACAAAGCACCCTGTGAATTTACTTTTCATGACCAATTTTCACTTACTAGCAGGGAAGGAACTAAGATGGAATCCATACTAGCTATCTAAGCTGTTGATTCTCATACCTTAGCTTGCATTTTAAGCACAATACTTAAAAAATAGCAAGCACAGTTCTCTTATCTGGTTATCTGGCATTACTTGATTCTATCAATGAACTAACAACCCAATTATTGCTCTTGTCTTGAAAGGAATTGTCTTAAAAAGAAATCGTCCCTTACTAATTAAAGAATGCAATGTTGTGCAGAAAAAATAAAAAAGGTTTTGTGAGCTATAGAAATGGACTTGAAAGTCCCCAGTGTAGTTTAAAAATCTAAGTATTAGTTTTCTGAAACTGCCAGAATAATGTCCCCTTGTCCTTTAATATTCCTTGCCTGGTCTCTGTGATACATGGTACTCTCCTGAAGAATTGTACTTTTGACAACAAATCTATCAAAATGAAAGCACCCAACATCACAAAATGTGAGTCTCCCAGGCACCTATGAAATTTCAAGTCTTTTTATGAAGAGACCAAGCTGTTTGCCTTCATGTCTCTACATTACATTCAAACACCTGCCTAATCACTTCTGGAGAAATTTGTATGTTACTAGTAAAAAAAAAAAAAAAAAAAACATTTCTCCTGTATGACTGAACGAATTCTTCAGATGATTAATACACATTCAGTAACTAATTTAATTACAACTCTCATGATTTATTTAGTCTGCAAGTCAAACAGCTCTCTTGACTGACAAATATACCTGAATCACAAACTGTTGCAATATCACCAGTGGTTTCACTAGCTGAAACTGCTGTCACAGGACTCTTGTGTCCAGCCAGACTCTGGACATAGCACAGCCTGAAAAAAAACCAAAGGGAACAAGCCTAAATTTCAGACTCAAATGCAGAAAAGGTCCTTTGAGGAAAATCTTAAAAATAGTTACATTAATTTCAATCAACATTTTGGTATCAATTATCTATAAATTATGTAATTTTTCATATTCACTATAAAATTTTAGCACCTTTTATGAGAAAAAACCAGAAAGTTTTATTTCACAAAACAATATACATAGAACAAATTCAACTAACTTCAAAGGGGAAAAGATACACAAGATTGGGAAACCTGTATTTATAGGAAAGCTATATGAAAAAGTTACATATATACTTGTACCTGTTCAAATCCCATATTATGCAGGTTCCATCTTTGCTGACACTGATCATAATACTGTATGGTTTGCACACAAACAAGCTTGTTATTTCTGCTGTGTGTCCATACAGATGGACTTGTGACTCCATTTCTATTTCTGAAGGCTGAAAAACAGCAAGATAAGATAAACTGTCATGAAAAGAAATGTCTCTCTTTCTAAAAAATATAAGCCTAGTTTAAGTCTTAGATTTCAAAGAACAGTTCCCATTGCTTTTAATATCGTCATCATTTCAGCAACTGTGTTCATGCTTTATTATGTTTAACACTCTCTAATGTGATAAGACATAGCTATCATTGATGTTCAACATTTGCTTCCAGTGCTTTAGCCTCAGCAAATATATTGATGTGATCCAATGAACCAGAATGAAAAACTAATGTAGCTCAGTCTCAGTTACACAGCTAGAAGTAGGCAGATTTGTTTTCTGCAAGACTGCTCTTTCCATACAACAGGGAAATGACAGTTCTCAATATTTTAGCATCTAGTGAAGACATTTGAAAACAAAAGGAAAATCCAGATTGGAAGTTGTCACTCTCCATACAGCTAATTACTAGAAATTCCTCAAGTTGGTGCCAAGTTCTTCAATGATAAAGTTGGAAAAACATGCAGGAAGTCAAGTTTAAATACAGAATTTGCTAGGTAAAAATTAAAGCAGCAAAATTTAACACCAAACAATACTTTTTATTCAACTTATATAATTTGAAATGACTCAGACGTCCTAAAAACTGGCTAAGTTGAAGGATCAGCTTAATCAGAATGCTAATGCTTTATTTAAGACAACTTGTTGTACAGAGATTAGAATAATCTTGGTAAAGGAAGAGAACAAATTTCTGCTGGTTTCCTCACTCATGTCAGAGCACATCACCTGCATTTTTGCATGAGGGTACTGGATGCCTACCTGTAGCAGGTCTACAAAAAAACCTTGAAAGATCAGACAAGTATACATATGCTTAAGTCACACATTGCGGAAAATGTATGTTTTTGCACTCAAAGAGACAATCTAATCTATTAAATACTGCCAAAGAACACCTGAAGCACAACATGGAGCCATTTTTGAATTCTGACAGCATGCCTTTGAGTTCCCATACCAAATTAACAACATGATATCTACTCAATGCTCATGCACTCCATTTATACAAATGTGAAACAGGGCAAAATATTCATCTTTTAAGTACTGCATTATAACAAACAGTTCACTTTATCGCTGATCAGCTGACAAGATGGATACAGAGCAGATGTCAGGAAGTACTTTTGCATTGCTGCAGCTCTGACTGGGGTAACTGACTCAACAGGAGCTACAAAATTGGCACAGTGTCCCTCTGCCTAGGGCACATAAAACTGTCAGTGCTGAGAAATTCAGCAAAGATGGTCTCAAAGAACATCATCTGTACAGATGAACAAAAATCACTTTTTTCTAGGAAACGGAAGGAACTCAAGAACCATAACCCCAACTAACTAAAGTTTCTTTTCAGTTTTGCAGAAGGTAAGTATATTTAATTTCTATTAAAAAAAAAAAAAACAACAAAAAAAACAACTGGATTTCAAGTCTCAGTACAGGTTATTTACAAGTTCACTATTATAGGAAGCCATTAAGGTGCCTGACTTATGATCCAACTGAGTAAAGCCTGCAGGCTTGAAGCTCTGCTTCATTTTCTATTCTCAAAGTGCCGCTGAGTTTAGAAAGTATGAGTGGCAGATCACCAGAAACTGGAAGAAAGCCAAGGGGAAAAAAATTCTGAAAATCACTGTGTTTATCTTCTTCCCGGTCTAAGCATCTGCTGTTTGCCACTACTGAAAACAGAAAACTGGGTAGGCATAGCAGATCATACCAAGGTTCTCTCTAGCTCATGCTAGTGTAGGGATTCAAGAGCATCAAAGAGTACAACACCTAACATGTTTGTCAATACCTGTATCAAGCTACAGCTAGGAAATCAGTTTAGTTCAATTGTTGTTATGGGTAAGACTGTAGACATGCCTAAAATGAGCTGTAAGAAACATTCTCTACTCTTTGTTAAACTATGGAGAATAGAAGTTACTGCTAAGACAGAATGGAAGATTCAGATGGAAGCTTCAAAACTCAGAATTAGATTTTAAATTTTGAGTTCTATTTAAGCTTTCTATTTTTTCTATTTATGATATGTTTATCAGCAAACAGTATCAAGGGACTTTCTACTACTCTCAGTATTTTTCACTAATAGATTAAGTAATGCAAGTTACTTCCTCCCTTCCATACTCACAATTTTGCCTCTTGGAGAATATGACAAAGTAAAGAGGCCTAGTGGTTACTATATACACTGTCTGAGAATTCATCCTGGCTCTCTGTAGTTTGAGTTCTCTGCACTTGAATTATTGTTTACTTCGGGGAATTGCATTCCACAGCTAAAGCATTGAAAGGCTCTGTTTCCATCACAGAAGAAGTTACTCCTTAATGCAGGGAGCTTCACTCTGCCAGAGAGCTTCAGTTCCAAGCCCGGTCCTGAACACAGTCAGAGCTATACATGTTGTGCACTCAGGTGATAAGAGCTGACTAAAGGCTAGCTTTATGTAAACAGCAGCTTAAGGAAAACAGACAAATATTCTGAGATGTCAGAGGAGCCTTCAAAAAGAAATACTAAAAATGCATGTGATTTTTTTTTTTTTGCAATTATCCAGAACATGGCTCTTTGCCTCATTTTTCCTGTTAAAAAGAAAAGACTGTAATACTGAATACACAAAATTCTTTATTTATGAATTTTTTCCAATGTAACTTACTGTATTGCTGGTGAATCTGTTCATATATGCTGTGATGACACCAGATTTACTACCTGTGAACAACTGACAACTGTCTGGCACCCAAGCACAACTTGTTACCTTGAAAAGACAAAACAAAGCCAGGAAAAAATTACAACAGAAAAACTATTCCAACTGCTGTTTTCATTATGCCACAGCATTTGGTCAAACTGATTCTTTATTAGTTATCCTATGAAAAGACATGTAAAACACCTAAACTAAAGAAATCCAAGAGCTAAAATATAGCTACTCTAGGTTGTATTTGTTACTATGTCAGAGACAGAGTAAAGAGGGAGTTTTATGTAGCCTGGAATTCATAGCTAAAGAGCAGTGCAGACTTCAAGATCATCCACCAAAATCTTTTTGACAAGATCTTACCAGTCACTGGATTGTAACAGAGATTATGTAGCTTTCCCTAAAAATCTTTTAGACAATCTTTTTCAAATGGATCCTAAACTATAGTGGAGTTGTTCTTCCAACATAAGGCACCTATACTTTTTTCTGTATTGATTTTTCCTGGGACAGAACTTAAAACTTTTCTAAATTCACAGCAACATTCTATAAGAAGGAAAAGCTACAAAAATAAACTTAATTCAAAAGGAATCTTTATCTAGTACAGGAAAACAACAAGGAACCAGATAAAACATTGGAGCCATGAGGAACACATTCCAAAGGAAATTAAAAAGATTAAAAGGAGTTGTGACTGGATGCTCATCTCCAAAAAAGGCTAAAGCAGGAGTACCCCACTGCCAAGTCAAGCCACCACTTAAACTACCAATATTAAATTGAAGAGCAAGAGACTGATTTCATTTTACCTGATGGAGCTGCGAGCTCTGTATAAAATTTACTGGAGGCTCACTTTGCTTGCTTTTCAGTCGCAAGATGTTATCAGCATAGCCCCAGCTCAGGATCGCTGACCACTGAATGTCAGTGCTGTGCATGCTCCTCACGCCTGAAGGAAGGCACAGGATTGTGTCATGTTCACAGCAAGATCCAATCACTTTGTCAACAACAAAAGTCTCAGGTTCATGTTTTATCACGAGTTAAAATATAAACCCTCCCAAAGTTTCCAAATAAGGCATTGTCTGTAATATATTATAAACAGTTTTCAGAGACTGAATGAGCATTTCATCTTCTCCAAAGACAATTTGCAACATGGACAAAACTTTTTTGAAGAAAAGTTGCATCTTTTGGGAACAGAGAAAAGGGGCAGACAATACTTCCCACCTAGAGAAAGGAGTTACCTTCTTGTAATTTCAAGGAGGATGTTGTTTTGTTGACTAAATGTGAAATGATCGATTTTTAGAAAACCTGCACTAGTATATGCCACCAAGAAAGCAAAAGATTGTGAGAACTTATTTGTACATTCTCAATAAGAATCCCTCCAAGAAGTTTAACTGAAAGCAGAAGATTCTTCACCTCTGCTTTTTTTGTCTTAACTTTTGTCATAGTCTGGCTCTAAAATCCATTTCCTAAGCTTTTCTTTTAGTTGTCACATGAGTTTTTTCATCTGTTCTTCAGTTCTTGGACCCAATCTACTGGCAAGTTCTAAAGTTAAATTCTCATACTTCAGTCACTTCAATTAGAATATGAACTTAATTACAGAATGCCTCTACTTTAGTTTTGAAAATTGTAAGTAAAATTCACCTCTCAGTAAAGATACCACACATGTGGAAGCTGTTAAGGGAATTATAAATTAACTAAACTAAACTTGGGAAGTTTGCTGAAGAACAATAGTAGCATTAGATTTAATATTCATGGCTCATTTCATACATATTGTGCACATAGAGAAGAAAGCACAAATTCATACCTTGCTCCTTGCTATATATCATCAAAAGGCAGAATTTACTGGACAAACCACAGATGGCCTTAGTTGGTAAAGCCTGGAGAGAGCCAAACCTTTCTCCATGTGGTTGGCTAAAGCAGACAACAGGGTCAGGAGCACTTGGGGAACCAACATATTCTCCCCACTTCAAGCCCTTTATCCATGGTAGTGGACTCTAAAACAAGCACAGACAAGGTTCAAGTTCTAGAACTTTCAGAAAAACAGTTTCATTAGTAATGTAGAATGATTCATGCCAGTTTCCTGTAAGCAATCACATGGTAAAGACAGCTGAAGTCTTTACTCAAAAATAACTAGAAAGACAAATTCAAAGCACTTTAGTACCATCAATTATACTATTAACTTTAAGGTAGCTCTACTCCTTCTTTAAAGGCATAGGCAGCAAGCTTATAGTTCAAGTAGTTTAGTGAAAAATACGATCTCTAAATCCAAGGATGCAGTTTCTGGCTGGACTTCAGGGAAAAAAAAAGTGCCTGAAGTGAAGAAAGTTTAATTGTCCTACAGGCAGTAAAAAAGCTGAGGATGGAAGAAAGCACAGTATGTGTTTGCATGCTATAGGTCTGCACACAGATTCCAAAATTTATCATGGAAACTATAAAACTAGTTAACTGAAATGCTTTCCCACACCAATTTCCCAAAATTAAGACAAACTCAGATCTTAGTTTACACAAAATGTCACCAATACATGAAAGTAATTTTCACTATCACTTCCTAATTTTATGTATTTTCTTTACAGTATAATATAGCAAGTAGCACTTTTAGGAAGAAAATTCTAAACCAAAGGTACAGGGTACAACAATTACAGCACACAGATATTAATTAAACCATCTTACAATTGAAAATTACATACTGGATAAATGATTTCTTTAGTGTGTTCTCTGGTTTCTCTGAAAGCAAACTGCACTAGCAATCCCATGGCAGCAGGAAGTTCTCCTTCCATGATAAGCCTGGATCCAGGTCTACTAATATGTGCTGCATGAAACAGCTGGCGGGGTGTTTGTCCATATGTTTTTATCATTGTTTCAAGGGCTCTTCTCTGAACAGGATCTTCAACAGCAGAAACATCCATCCCAAAATAGGTCTACAGGCAAAAAAAAAAAAGGAGAGGTGCAAGAATAAGCTTGTCAGGTTTGTCTTTGGGAAAGATTTTGCAACACATACACACAAATTCAGAGGCAGACTATTCAGTTGTTTGCTTAAGGTGTGGACCAGAAGAGATCCCACAATGACTGTGCTGACTAAAGAGCCACTGAGAGCATAACCTTGTCACCTCCGCTTTATTGGAACAAACTACCACTTTAGGGATTATCATGTGAGCTGCGCCTACATATGTCCCATGTTGAAGGTTTTCTTTGAAACCTTTTCCAATCTGTGCAAAACTGGAAGGGTTGCTGATGATAAACAAAAGAATTGAAAAGAGTTGGAGAAGATTATTTTCTTTACCTCTTTTTAATGAGCATATAAAACCTCTCTTTTGGGGTAGGGAAAGAGAAAGAAACCTCATACTTCAAGAGAATGGAAATTATTTCCTTCTATTTGTCTTTTTCAGGCCTCTCCAACTGTGCACCACACACTTTTCCTCAGTCACACCAAAGGCCTTGACTTTTCACTTCAAAAAATGCTGAATATGCAAACTTAATATTTGAAGCTCACGGTACTAACTAAAACAATACTTAAGCCCAAAAAGAGTAAAAGAAAGGGAAGTATTTGGATGGCTACTTGAGAAAGGCATCACTGCTACACACCACTATTTTATTAGCTTTTCTAGCCATAGAGCAAACACTAAAACCAGGAAATATTTGAATGCATTTACAACCAGGACTACCTGCTGAGCAAACCTTGTGATAGTAAGGATTGAAGATAAAGAATGCAATTCAAGATATTCATGTTGCAATTACGCAGTAAAACTCCGAAGTCTTAACATTAAATGAAGACTTATTTGAAATTAAATTTACTGCAGAGAAAAGTGCTAGAGGGACAGAACACAGGACCTGTATGAAGGAAAACACCATGAGCTCAGAACACACAGAACTATTTTAATCCTATCAAAAGCTGCAGCAGCACCTGCCTAAAATAAAAGCTTACACAGTTACAACAATCAGACTACTGCAAGCCACTGCAAACAACTATCCACAAGGTCTAAGCCTCAGATCTGATTTTGCCCTACACCCAGCTCAAGGCAAGAAAGAGGAACAAAAATTCACTACGTTTCACAATACCCCCTGGGATCTTACAGTTCAACACTGAAATGGTTAAAGCCTTTCCTTATTCAACACTTCATGAGCAAGGGATCTTGTTTCATGCTTGATATTTTCCAAGCAAGTCTGACCAAACTCTCCCGCATTAAGTTACTAAGGACAATGAACAAGCATGCTACTTAACAAATACTTACTGCAGGATGAAAAACATTAATAGCCTGAACAGAGGCCTTGCCTTTTTGCTTATAACCAAACACCAAATCAATCCAGTGACAGATTGTCTGGGAAACATGATCGGACTCCAAAGCCTGACGATGAATCAGGATGAACAGACGAGGATCGTTACGGGCCCAGGGTGGAAGATTGACATGGTTAACTCTGTCACCATTTTGACGCACTCCAAAATCAAAACCTAGAAACGGGGGAGTGAATATTCCAACATTTTAGTTGATAGTACTTCAAAAAGGTCTATAGGGTTCTACAGACCTCAATGATTAAGCATGGTGATTAACAATCAACAATGCAGCATCATTAACAAGTCCCTCCAAAATATATTCAGCTGTACATTCTCATTCACATGGAAAAACGAGAAAACAGCAAACTCCTTTCCCTGCCAACAAAATTAGGGAAAAACTCAGCTTAACTCCTACATAACAGGTTTTTTAGCATACCCCACAAATTTGTGCCAGATTTCTCCCATACATCTACTATTTAGCATATTCAGCCAAGGCATATAAATGTTCTCAGTTTCAACCCATAAGCTCAGTCATATAACTCTTCTGGGTATATAGTTCTGTTGTCCTCTTAGTATACCTTCTCTGTTAACTAGAAAGTCGGGAAGGTAGAAAAATTCTGGTATAAGCTCCTTTACGTCAGTCATTGATTCATATGAAGACAGGCGCCAGGTTGTATTGGTAGAGTGAAAAGTTCTGTCTGGGATGTCAAAACTTTGATCTGTAAAGAAATCCAAACTCAATTGTTACACTGATGATGGACACTAACAGTTGCACATCTGCAACTTCATGTTGTTAACTGCTCTCTAGTTAGCTGAGAACATTTAGAATTCTCTTATCTCAATTGCTATGTGTTACACATTGACTGCAAGTCAAACAGAGGTCATCTTTTTATATTACAGAAACTAAGGTATAAACATCAGATGACCAGCTTTACGGTCTAGCTTGATAATGTCAAGAATAGATCTACTGTTAAAGCACATCAGATTTAATTTTACCAGGCACAGCTATATGGAATTGGAAAATCTATGCTAAATAGGGTAATATATAGCATTCCTGAATTACTGGAACAAGGCCCAGATGTAAAAGGCAAGCACAAGCAAATGCAGCCTTACCTTGATAAGCTAAAAACATTTTAGTAAAAGGTGGCAGCCTAACTAGGAAATGAAGTACAGTTCCACTGTTAGAATAATGAGATCCATAGTGATATGGTTGTACAGGGGGCATTGGATCATCCTCTCGTGCTCCTTTACGGTACTCTTCTTCTAAATACTAGAAAAATAGGAGAGAATTAAAAAAGAAAATCACAGATCTTCTCCTTAGATGCATTCCAACAACAAAAATAAGAGCTTGCCCAAACTGTTTAGGAATAAGCACTCAAACTTTCCAGAAACATATATTCAAAAGTAATCTGGAATCATATATACTTAGATGTCTAAAGACACACAATCTCTTTTACAATCCAGTTAGGTATCAAAGTCTTCAGCCAATTTAAATTACCTACTATTATTTATTACTTTTGCTTTTCCCCACTTGCCTGTCTTGTTTTCTAACACAGCAGTCTCATGGAAAAAAGCAGTATTTGCAAATAATACAGTAGACCATGGTGACACAGACAAGTTTGAAAGTCCAGATGCAGACACTTTAATTCCCAAGTTTGTTCCTATTTCCTACAGCCTTTAAAACATTCTAAAGAGAAAAAAACCCCAAAAGCACCATTATCATAGTAGGGCATGTTAAGATAACAGAGTACTTGAGGGAAAACAGCCTTTGCGTTATCAAACAGAAGGAACTGCTACAAATTCCACCAAAGTAATGTCAACTAAACAGCAGTAAATTATCTTCCTGATATTTAAGGATCTTTAAATATATACAAGTTTCCATATATGGTAGTACACAGTACCCATTTAAATTCCTCAACAGTATCACATGGATGGGCTAAATTGATTTGACATTTCAGGTACAGGAAAACACGTAAGTTCCAAGCATGTAATTTAACAATTTCTGGGAAACGTTTCCTGGAAAATACATTGGAAATAAGAGTTCTGTAGCCACAAAATACTGTATTTCTGGTTTCTTCTTCCCCAATAAATATATGTTATAAAAACCAAACATTTGTCCCATTTGTAGTGGGACCAAGGCAAGAAGAAAAAGTTATCCAAATTACCTTGTAAGTATCCACATAACGATCCTCTTTTTCTTTAGACTGCACAGCTATTGGTTTGACCAGATTTCTGCAACAAAAGCAGTACCTATATGTTGTACTTTTGATTACAATATTGACTCACATCATTAAGAATAACATCTTTAATATAATGAAAAGGCCAAGGAAAACGTAAACACTTTTCAAAAAAGTTCAGAAAACAAAAACAACTTTTAGTTAGTGCTAAAGGCAAACTTTCATCCACAGCACAGTAACAGGCAAGCAAATGCCAAGTGCCTCAGTCAAATCAGAGGCATCCTATAAAGGCAAAGACTTAGTGCACACAAATGTTAAATTAGCATAACAAAAATTTATTAGGGTGGGACAATTCATTCAAATCTATTCAGGTGAAAATTGTGATTTTATAACTGGCTAAGTAATTTACGATTCTATTTCCTTTTCTATTTAATTTTTGCTAATTGGCCTGGAAGTCTGTATTAATATAAATTTAAACATACAGCTTCCTATTTAATTCTGTGAATTATACATAGCCTATTAAGACAGTGGAAGTCCAATACACTGCATTTGAATCTACACACCTGTTTTGTTTCGATATCCCAGGCAAAACAGCCACCATAAAAACCCAAGTTATTAGATATGAGGCTTGTCCCTGAATAGTTCCATTTGTGTACAAATGCAGTTTAGTACAAGGAGGCTAAAAAACCTATATAGGATGATCAGTTCAAGTATTTGGAAAAAAAGTTTAAAGCATTTCATATTACCTATATACTGAGGGATCATTTAGGTCCAGCGTTTCATTGATGTAGTCAGAAAGTATAAAAGGAAATACTGGATATTGCATGAGATCATTGAAGGAACGACCTGCATGTTTGTTTAAATGAGTCAGATATTCAAAGTTAGTAATCTGTCCTGTGCACCACAGGTGGGTCAAAGCAGTAATGTTTCCATATTCCAAAAGGTTAGGCAAATTGTTAGTCAAGATGTTGTGGTACACATCATCACGGACCTAGAAGAAAACACCATAGATTTAATCACACAATTTAGACGTTTAAAACTACCAAGAATAAGTTTCTCTCATTTTGTATATTTCCAGATATCTGCTGTAATTGAGTAATGTCTAGTACCACTAAGATTCTTTAATATCTTAATATATCAGAGATGTGTTTTACAACATGCCTATGATCATCCAGAAGCCTAGCTGAGCCAAATTCTTTCAAAGGGATTAGGCAGAATTTAATTAGTCCGTGCAACAGGTCTCCTTAAACGTAATGCATGAATATACATGTTATAAAGACACAACAAAATGCTTTGGTGTATTACTCTGCATTGGTGCCACAGTACCTTTGTATTATCGAAAGCCAAGAGTAAAGTTCTGCCATTTGTTAAAAAGATTTCCACAGCATTGTCTCTTAACTGCCACCAGCGCTTATGAACTTCCTTAATTTCCTCGTAGGTCCAAGAAAATGATGCTGGCTCAGTCTCTCCATGAAAACTCTGTAGAATTTGCAATTTAGAAAGTAATTTTAAATAATGGATTTTCCAAACAAGAAACCCTTCAATGCAACCAGTTTATAACAATACAGCAAATTATAAGGCAAACTTTAATATTAAGGCAATGCTTTAATAAGTTGTGATTTTCTTTAGCTACTTTCCCCATCCTCTCCTCAAAGCAGTGGGTAGAACATGACATATGCTCCCCAGATGCTCCAGTTCCCTACCCAGCAATAGCAAGCAACACCACATTTTCAATGGCTCTTAAGCTAAAAATATTGGACAGTCAATCAGAGCAAGCACTTTGTTGTGAATCCCAGCTCTGACAGCCCTGTGAAGAACAAAGCAGCTGGTAGCATCTTAAACCACAGGAACTGTCTGTTCAGTAGATGCAAGGAAGAGCTCTGTAAAAGCAGTTTAAAGCTTTCAGTAGTGCAATCCATATCTTGATTACTTTTACATGTTTGTTGGATGTATAAACAATTTACACATCAGTCTTTGTATGTCAGAAGGATTAGCTCAGTTCCCATTTCCTCCAGGAAACAATTTTCTTGTATAGGAAAAGAATGGAGCTAGACTATCATAGATAATGTAAAATTCAAGAATGAGATGCTGTGGAGCATGATTCCTACACCTGTGACTTTCTGCACTTCATAGTGCCCCAGCTCCCACTAAGGCAAGTTCTCAGGCACAGAGAACTTTGTGCACTTTGCTGATGAACAAAGATCAAGGCAATGCACTGCAAGGTGCAGAATATGCCAACTCTCACATCACCTGTTCCTCATTCCCTTCCAGCCCCAGGCCCACATCTTTCCTGTTTTCTTCTATCACCACCAATTCCATAGCCAGGGTCAACAGAAGCAACAAAAACCAAACTCATCAGTTTGGCTAGCTTTGTCCAGAGATCTCTAACTTTAGTACTACTGCCACTGAAATTGCTGAAGAAGAAAGTTACTCATGGCTATACTTGGGAAAAATTAAAGCTGGACAATATGCTCTAACACTTACCGAATTTTCAATTGTGTCTGAAGCATTATCTTCAACAAAATACATGCCACATTTTCCTAGAGCAAAAAATAGTTATGAAAAGGTACATGATATTGCACAATGCATTTCTGGGTTATATAAACAGTAGTCATGAGTTAAGAATGCTAGGAATAGTACCTGGGGCAAGACAATACTTGACAGAAATACAATTTATGATTCCACATCTTTTAGCAAGTGGTCTCCAGATCTTAAAACTTACTGGCAGTTCAAACAGCACTCATGAAAGCAGTAGAGAAGAAGGGCAAAATTGATCTATAAAGTGTGCAATCCACAAAGTCAGCAACAGCACAATTACTTATAAAAAATTTATCCGGGTATATATATATATATACAGAAGACTCTTACACCGAAAATGTATTTATAAAGAATGAAAATTCTACTTACCTAGCAACAGTTCACCAGCAGTCTCTCTAGAAGGTGCTACACTTACACATCTTCGATTAACTCTGGAATATTTCAAAGTGGAAATGCTTATGGATTATGGAAATGCTTATCTTTATGGATTTATGTACCTTTTAGCAGACCTAAAACCTATCCAAACCAAACAGCCTCCAAGGTTACAGATGAAGAAAAACTGTTCAACATGACTAATGGTTCAGAGGGAAAGAAATAGAACCTCAACTTTCTAGACTTGCTTATGAGTGTATTTGTACTTATTTGTTTGCATGTTCTCTGCAGTTATTTTAGGCTGTCTTAGTACCTGTAACAAGTGGCAAATTGGCAACTGCAGAGCTGAGTAATGAAGTGATAAAAGCCGAGAGGATGGAAAGACAATTTGCTTTTAAACTCTGATGGAAAAACCTAACAGATCTTAGGTATCTAGGACAGGCAGTACTACTAAGCAAAAATAAGAGATTTCATCAGGTTATCCCACAGGTCCTATCCACAGCACACTAGATGGTATTTGGTAGCTCTAGTCTTTTGCTTTTGAGTAAAGCAAAATACCTAGTATTTTTAACACTGGTCTCATTTCCCACTTGATTTTTTAAAAAATGTTTGTAAGACAAAAAAATGTTCTTTGGACAGTTGTTTCATTTGACTAAGAAAGGATAGTAAAGGGAAGCATGTGTTATCCAAAACCTACCTTATATGTTCACTTGCAGCTTTGTCCTTTACAGTAGAGGAGTGAGAAGAATGTGTTTTGTCTTCAAATAAGTAAGACAATGGAGTTTTTATCACACCTATAAAGACATCACAACTAATAAGGTAGTAACAGTCATTACAATTCAGACATTATGCTACATTCAGCATTGAAGGGGTTTTAATTACCTTCCTGTTTTTGCCTGTCTGGGAGAAGGTATTTGTTTGGAATAGTTAGGTAGCACCTCTGCAAGCGGCGCCTCTCTCTGTTTGGGCCCTCTGTTGGATCCAGCTGCCAAGAAGTTGGGTAATAGACTGGGTCATACCAGAGTGCTCTGGCAAAAAAGAAAAGATATGTTAGGAGTTTGGCAGCAGAGGCAGTATATGTGCTTATAAATTCTGCTCTTCTTTAACTGGTAGAAAGACAAAAGTTGCACAGAAGTACACTGGGCAATTATTTCTGAAAAAGTATTAGAAGACTGAATTCTGTAGTTTATTTTCATGAACTGTTCCACTGAATGACTTTTCACAAGTTGCTACTCTAAGACTGTTCTTCAAGTTACTCACTCTAATGAAAAGAGCAATATAATGCATCCAATACTATTTTGAAAACTCTGCTGCTGCAAACATGAGATAATACTAGTTTTGCAGTGGGGAAAATGCCCTCTTTTGGTTTCTTATCAACATTAATATCCTTTCTTCTACACTACTTAGTGAACAGAGTATCTAGATGCTAATGTGAATAACATTATCTCAAAAATGTTTTTTTACTCCATCTATGTTGTGCAAGATACGAAAACTTTAGGACACTCTTCATTGTATTAGGCACAGCAAAATGTATGTGATAAAAAAAACTGTCTAAATGGGATAGAAATACTACTTGGCTACTGACCCTAAAAGTAAGGGTAAAAAAAAAAAAAACAAGTATTTTACAAGTCTAACTGTCAGATGGTTAGCAGAAGTAATTCTAATTTTAGTATCATCTCCATTTCATATGCCTCTGAGTAGAATGAGAAGCACATGTCAGGTATCAAGTCTCTCTCATTTTTTCCCCGAGATGAGAGAACTCACCGATCATGCGTAAGCTGCTGAACAAGTTCCTGCCAATGTCTGCTGGCACTTAGCTCTGCCTTATACATCCCCCTGATGTGCTGGATTACTTTCTTCCTTTCCATTCCTTGTGACAGTGACACAGCTTGTGTGATGTCTCCAGCTATTTTAGAAATGTCTTTAGACTTTGTATCTAGACGCTGAAAGAGACTGAGAAGAGTTGTGTTTTAAAATGGCAAATAAACACACTGAAAAGGTAAAGACCTGAACACCTCATAAATAAAATCAGTTTGGCAGAAGATAAGCAGAGCTCTTGTTACAGCAGATGTAGAACAACTTAGCCTACATAATAAGATTCATGAATACCTTCTGCTTCTCAGTCATCAAAAAACCCATTACTTTTGGCCAAAGACAAAACAAGACAGTCAAAAGATCAATGGCTATGTTTTAATGTGCTTGACTAATTCATTTATACTTATTACAATAAAAATCTGGAGTTTTAAGGACTTTAAGTGTTTAAAGGACTCTACCACTGATTAAGTCTCCTAAGTCATTCAACATAAAGTCTTAACACTTGCCTACATGGACTTGACTAAGCTGGCTTTTACAGCTTACTTTAGAACACATTGTGCGTATATTTCAAATCTGATTTTATGGCAAAGCCTGAAATTTAAATTAATGGAAAACTCAATCTATCACAATGTACTGAAATTTACAATTATACCAAGGAGCAGTAGTCTACATAGCTCACAAAAAATATGCAAATTGCATAATGAATACAGTATTTCATTTATTGAAAATTTTGGTTAGTTGCAGAGAAATTTAATTGCACAGACCACAGCAACTGGAGACCTGACTGGACAGATGCAATAGCCATAAAATTAAGGATTAAATGCCAAATGTGCAAAAAAACAATTCAGTATTGAGGTTCACACAATGCCATTTATTATACAACCTACCAAAATGCATATGCCAATAACAGCATACCTAAAACTCTGAAAGCTACTGATGCTGTTAATTTGAAAAAAAACCATCCATAATCACACAGGCAACTTTACAATGGGAAGTGCTGAATAGAGAACATTTCCTAAAGTTCTTGCAGCCTCTAAGGTACTTACTTCTGCCGATTATTAGCCATTGTCTTCTCCCAAGCAGCTTTGTTTACACCTTCTTCCATCTCATATTTCTTCTGATCCTGAATGGAGGTTTAACACATTATTTTATTTTCTCAGATGGACAAAATAAGGAAGGGGAGGCAAAAGGGCATGCCAGTTTTAAAAAGAAAGAGTGACAAAACTTTCAATGGATATCTTCACAGCACTTAAAACCAGCAAGGTTTCATTTCACTTACTGCCATTTTATTATATTTATATATAAACTTTTCTCTTTGCAAGAAATAAAAAAAAAATTATTGAAAATAAGAGCAGCTTATTATGAACTCTCATCTCCCTCTGGATTAAATAATATGTTTAACTAAGAAGCTCATGAGCTTGCTGTGAAGAGTTGAGAGTATGTGACAGAAATATTGAGAACCCAAAGAGAATTCCCAAAAGCATAAGCCATGCACTAAAGAACACCACAATCTGCAGTTAAACTCTGATCCTATACAAGACAACTATCTCAAATACACCCAGTTTTTAAAGCAAAGTTTTTATTCACAAACCTCTTTCAAAGCTTTTATTAAATCTGGTTTTGGTCGTGGGCTCAGGGGAATGCATTTATAGCCACAACTTCTCAATGTATTCATTAAGTCTCCTGCTGCTCTTTGCTGTTCTTTGGTCATTCCATCGCTGTGACTGTGCATTAACTCATACAAATAGAGCACTAATTTAGGCCCATGCTAGAAGATGAAAAGAAGGAAAGAGGAGAATACAGATGTATGGTCAAGCTCATTTCCACAACGCTGAGCAGTATTTCCCTCCCCCACTTTTATTCCCTTTTCTAGTCAGACTGTGAAGATTTCTTCTAATTTTTCTCTAATTTAAAGAAAAAGACAGATTTAATGGTTAAACTGTTATAAAACTAGAAAAATATGCTGAATTTTATTCTCACACGGTAAAATTTACCCCAGCCTCTTGTGACTTTTCAAATGGCTTGCAAGAAAATTGTTTTTTCCCCCAGTACTCAGCTCCTGCAGCCTTATTTATAATTCAGGTCTCTATGTGCCAGAGACTTCTAATTTTGCCTGCCAAGAACCCTACACCTCATCTGATTAATCAAATTAGAGCTGACAGATAATGAAGGAGACATAAGCCATAAATGCACTCAACATGACACTCCCACACTGAAGCCACTGCTAGTACATCAGCTCTTTTCTGCCTGATAAAGCTTATTTATTTGAATAATGTACATGTGATCAGAAATATGTGAGTGCCATAAACTAATCCAATAAAACTTTCTCTCCTTAGTATATAGTGACTCAATCTGTGGCATGCCTTTTATTTCATTCTTGCAGTTCCTGAAGTTCTCCAACTGCAACATTCCTACCTGATTTCTCCTTGTGACTCAAAGAAATGATTGCTTGCAAGCTTGCACTAACATAGCACAATTAGAAGCTTTCTTCTGACAAACTCAGAAAAGCAGGGAGAACTATTCAGCTTTTTAACTTAAAAACACAGAATCCCACTTTAAGGTCTAATAAAGGCTAAGTAAGAAAAGAGAGTATTGCTTTGGTTGAGGATTGACTGCTTAAAATCTAGTTGCAATCAATTCTTACAAGCTTCAGGAACTCTGCAGTTAAGAGTTCCAAAGCAAGGATAATTCCTTCCTTAATTTGCCTTTTTAGGGTATGCAAATTCCCAGCTTCCTCAGTAAAATTCTTCATGTTAAAACTAGTTTCACCTTTTGTCTCTGCACAGCACAGGGGATATGTCTGATGCAGAACAGCACCAACCACGCTTAATTCCATCTGTCCTCAGTATAATACAGCAATTGCACACAGGTGTTTTGTATTGTCAGTCACTAAACACTGCTCAAGTACCAGTGAACAACTTGCCACATACACATATTATTTTCTAAATAGTCATAAAATCTAGACAAAAAATTGAATATAGATTTTAGAAAATTCTCTCAAAAACTCTTGAGCTTACCTGCAAAGTTGGGCTAAGACAGTCACGCAAAATCTCTTGCTGGTTTACTTCATGTGCCATCTCCAAAGCCTGCTTCCTCTCCTGCAAAGGACTTAGAGGAGACAAGCTATGCACAAGAAGCCTCCCAAGCTGTGTACGGAATGTGTCCTTACATAACAAGAGGATTCTGTTCCACTGCTGTTTTGGAGTGCTCATTCTGCTGGTGCCCTAAGTAATGGAGACAACTTTTTAATATTACAGGATTAGGACTTTCTTCTGTCAAGTTTTTCACATTAATATGATCAAAATGAAAGACAGTTTTAGCTACCAAAAAAGTATTTTGGTTTAGCATAGTGACTATTATTCTGGCTTAAAAGGCATTCTACTAAAACAATCTAGAAAGTGAAAATTGTGATGTAGAGGATTTAAAAACTAGAGCGTTTCTTTATGCTATTTTAATCAACAGCCCTTTTGCATCACCAATTTCTGACTAGATCACCTCAAAATATTAGAAACCAGGCACTGGAAGGAGGTGTGTGAGTTCACAAGAAAAAACTTGCTGTCTTTGAAAAGTATGACAAATATGGCACCATGGAAAGATAATATACCTATCAGACGTAATTCTTCCAAGCTAGAAAGAAAATTAGGTAGAACTGCTTTTACTAAAATGACATAAGGAAGAGTAATAATACACTTTGTATTATCCAAGCAAAAACGGGTTGCCTTGGAAGGGCTGAAAAGCTAACACCTGTATGTTAGAAGACTTTCACCACTTTATTAAGAATTGAAAAAAAGAGAAAGCTCTCCTTCTCAACTCTAAGATATACTATAAACAAATTGCTTAAAAAAATCTCCACCACCTGTGGGTGCACAGAAGATCCGGTTTTATAGGCTTCAACACACTTAAATGTTGAAGTTTAAGAGACCAAGCAAATTTTCATAGTACAAGAATGTCTAAGTTCTGTGCTCTTGTTCAAGAAGAATTTTGCTAAATGTAAAGGTAAAAATCAGAACAGATTTATATTTTATTTTACAACTGCAAAGTAACTGGGAAGCCACAGTTTTTAATGCCATAGTTGAATGGACAGAGGCAGTAACCAAAGCATTAATGGACAATACACCATGCATGAAAGTTCCTAATAAAGGAACTTTATGAAATATGCTTTGATGTGGACAGCATCTAATTACTTACAATGGATACTTTGATTCCTTCCACCAACATTTTGACCATTTCTTTAAGAAAAGGATTTATTCTGCTAGTCAGTTCTTGCTGGCTTTCCTCTTCGGGAACTTCCAGCTGGGATGCTGAAAGTCTGCTTTGACTTGTATTTTCTGTTATACCCAGTACATCAAGGCACTCTTCGGTAGAGGCTTAAAATTTAAGAGGTACATATTGATCAGTACCATCTCAAGCAAGACAATCCTACAAACCTTCAGTTGGCAATATATCAAATACTGCCCTTACTGATATATTTATCATACTTGTAGAATTTGAACTAGCTCTCAAAGTCATCAAGTCTTGCTAACCAATGTAGCCATTTCATTGAAAAATTGTATTTTAAGAGAGCAGATGCTCCCTTAGGCAGTTAAATCTTCATGTAATAATTCAGGCAGTTAACACATGAATGGACTAATGTAGAAATAAAACAACTTGTTCTGTTCATTAAGATAAAAACATTACCCAGATTGCCAGTTACATAATACTGAGAGACAAATCAGAGAATGATGCTTTATGGCTAAATCCATTAAACTTGTGTCACTAGAACAACTTTCCTCTCTAACACTTCAGCATTCCAAAAGCAAGAACTCATTTTTCATCAGAACAGAAACAAACCAAAAAGAAATCCTACCTAAATAAATGAGCCTGTTAACAGCCAGAACAGTCAGCCTCTGTAACCTTTGTGCAAACTCAGACTCAGTGGCTTGGATAGGATTTTCTTGGCTCATTCTCCGCTGCATCATCATGTTGAATTCCTCACTTGCTAGTGAGCGCATTTTCACCAGCAGAGCATCAGACTGAGCAAGTGAAAACTTCCTGGAACCTTTAAGGACAGAAGCATGAACAGAATTCTACTAAAATGCACAAAACCTCCACGCACAGCAACTACTTTCACCCAAAGATTTCACATAATTTAATGAAATAAACATTTGAAATATATCAGTATCAAAAGGAACATAAGTGTCACTGGGTGTTTGTTTTTCTAATTTTTTATTTTTAAGGCTTTTTGAGAATAAATATATAAATTTCAAATAATAAGTAATACCATGAAATGTGTTAGTCTTAAGATCCAATTTATTGTATGACTTCCATATCTTTGTGCTAAACATTCAAACCCACTACTTTTATTCCTCTTCTTATTGTATAAATAGGATAAAGGACTAAAAATCAGTGATAGAACAAAATCTTGCATATTGCAGAGCGGGTTCATCAGCACAAATTATGAGCCAGACATAACAGCGAATACATTTTGTAGCATACCTATTGCTCCTCTAGAGCAATAGAAGCAAAGTATCTTACTAATAGAATTAGTAATAGAAGCAAAGTATCTAACTCACAAGAATATTCCTCATAATTTTCTTGACATGAACTGGAAGGCCTTGACTGTACTTCTTTCCTTTGGAAATAACCATTTCTGTTAACCTTTAGTGCCTTACCAAGTTCACTAATATTAAAGCATTTCCACTGTACTGAACATATATATAAATATATATATATATATACATATACTTCGCTAGGTTGATGGAGAGGGGTTCTCAAAAACTGACCATCTCAAGAGAAACATTCCCACAGTAAACAGGAAATAATAAGTATTTGCCAGGTTTCTAAATTGTATATTCTGTGAAGTCTTTAATGCAGCTTTATTTTTGAGAGACATAAAATCAACTTCCATGCAATGCCAAAACCTTTACAGAAGGACTGACTAGCTATCAAATACAGGGAAAGTATTACTGCTAAAGCTAGAACTCAACACATGTTTTAAAAAAACACAACCACAGTGGCTTCCAAGTATAAATCTGGAGTGGCAGGTATTTATTTCAAGATGGTCTCTAATGAAAAGTTGTGCAACAAAGCAATCCCCACATTGCAGCTGTGTTAGGTACAAGCACTAACTTGATTTTGGCATTAACTTACTGTGAGGTTGGATATTAAGAGTGTTACAAATTACTTTAAAAACATCTTTACTAAGCAACTTGTGAATTTAAGAGAATCCCCAAAGAAGGTAATACCATGGAATCATCAAGTAATACGTACAGGAGAAAGCACAAATAGCACAAGCACACTTCTGCTACTCACCCGCCATGCCTTTGCGCTTTTGAAACATTGCGCGATGTGGTGCCGAGGGTGCTGGGGCTGAGCCGGCTTGCTCCTGAGCGTCTTGGCTTGTTGTGGTTTTTATTAACTCAATGGCTGCTTGAAGAACTCTTAACTGCAGAACAACTGCCATATCTACAGAGAAGCATACAAAGTATACACGACATCTTCAAGAATTTTTACCAGATGTTTGTAACATGTCAAACCATAACATGTGTCAAGAGCTATAAAATTCTAGATTCCACAGTAGTCACACAAAGTCACTTCACTATGCCACAGATAAGGTACTACAGAAACGAGTTGTCATAGAAAAGCCATTGAATTTAATCACTCTAAAACCAACTAAATGAAATAGTACAGAATGTTTTCATTTAAATATCCTTAAAGAACTTTTACAGTCACTGTTTTTTCAGATTAGCAGTACACAATCCTTGACCACAAGGCAGGCTCCTAATGGAAACTACTAATTTGAAAACCACTTAGAAGAGAAAGATTAATCACCAGAAAACTCCCCCTTCTCTCTCAGCAGGAATATTAAACAAAAAACAGCGGGGAAGTGATTTACTTTTCCAGTCCCATGACCCCAAAAATTAGCAGACAACTTACTTTGCATCCTTGCATTTTTACTATTTTGGAGATGACCCAGCAGCACAATGAGGTCTTCAATAACACGAAAATATTGAGAACCTGAGGAGCTGCAGGCATGAATTGCAACTGCTACCAGCAGCTGTTGTATATCACAGGCAAGTAACTTGTAGTCATTCAAGGGAATGCTGCAAACAAAGTTGTAGTTACCAGAAACATGACAATTCTAGTAGATTGTCACCCTTAACAAGACCCATTATTATTCCCCTTGCTACTTCTGCCAACTGCACCTAATATTTTATTGTACTTCATATAAAAATATCACTGCTGAGGAGTAGGACATTATAATTCAAGGCATTTCTTTAGTGTTAACTTTGGCAGATTGGATGTCTACAAATTTTTGAGGCATTCTAATGTTTTATTGGAAAAGCAATGATGTATTACTATCAGATTTTTAAGTTAAAGAACAAGTCTGAAATCTCATATTTCTCAAAAAATATCAGGACAATCTCATTTTGTAATCATGCTGAATAAAAACTATATTGAGGTAAAAAGGAAACCTTTCAATTTCTTCAGGTAACCAACAAATGAAATAAAATAACAATACCCTGTCTCTCCTTTGCTCCCTGTATAATCTTATTGCTAATAAAGTCATTGAAGTTACCCAAAATCTCAAATATTAAATCACAGGCAGTACAGGAGAGACTTTTCTTCAGTTTTGATATTGGCCATAGAGACAGTAGAATGTTACCATTTCCTGGGCCTTTATCTTATTTTTCAGTTTTATTAAAAAAAGCATTGAAAGTGCAGACAGTGTGACAAACACACATTTTAAAATGTCATTTCACTTGAATGTTTAAGGTATGGAAAGAACATTTTATATCCCACTGTTTGAACTGACTAAGCATTAACTTACAGGTCTAAAATTGTAAACCTCAAACCCAGTATTTTGTACATGCTCTCTGATAATTTTAAAAAGGAGAAAAAATGCAATACAGTAATTTCTCGCTAGCCTTAAGGCTGTGCCTAGACTATTTGATAGCAACAAAAACAATACTCACTTTGTTTCCAGTCCGTTGAGAGCAGCCAGTGTATTACACAACACATAGAGCAAACCATTATCAAGCAGCAGGTCTGCAACTTTTGAGCAGGAATTTATGATTTGCAGGAGGAGACAGAAGCAGTTATGCAGCAGAACATTATCATAGAGTGAATTCTCTATTAGACCCAGAACAGGAATGACACACCATTTTCGAAAGAGTCCAACATTCTTGACATCTTCCAGATCAAATCTGTTAACAGAAATATGAGTAAATGGCATCCTAAAGAACAACCTGGTAACAACAACAATACAGACAACTGGAGTACCAGTTATGTATCATATGTTTGTATTTTGGCAAAGATGTCCAAGGTAATTTCCTACATTTCACTGTAGTAACAATATCCATCTACTAAAAAATCCAGTAAGAGAAGAATAAACTTTTCATATAGTCACAAAGAAATGAAGTGCCTAAAAAGCAAATCTGATGCTTCAGCTAACTACCAACTGTCTACAATATAGACATGAAAATAGTTCATAAAAACAGAGGAGTTTTTAATCTGTATAGAAGAACGTTGCATCACCCTTCCAATGTCGCTATTATAACTAACATAGACACCATCAAGAGAACAGATACAGCTTGTCATCACTGTAACAATATACTGACTGGCAGCAGGCTTGATATCCTATATCCATTACTGCTGAGGTTTAATTAAGTTTGGCACCTGGCTTATAGTGATTGCAGAATTAAAACAAGGTCTGAAGCACCACTTTGATTTGTACACCAAGAAACTGCATTACTATTATAAGGTTATCAGCCCATCATATGACTATTATACACAATCATAAGAACTTGAGATATTAGACATTAGAATTATCTTTCCAGCCACATAATAAATCCTGAAGAAGTAATAGTTCTCTGCCTTGGGACAAATTAAGCAGACATGACTAAATATTGCAGTTAAATAAGAATTGGTTTCGAATGGTGAAGATCAGATCAAGAGGCAAAAGTAATTTGGCTACAAATCCTGCAGAGGTAGCAATTGAGAAGGAACTTTTTACAGTATTTTTCCAATTTTTATATTTACACATGTGATTTCTGTACAAGCATTAAGTATCAGACTAACTCTAAAAAAATCATTTACTTATATAGCTGACTGCTTAAAGGTAATCTTTTTTTCTGTCAATATAAGGTGGTTCTTTGGTTCATGAAAACGGTGTGTCTCTGGGATTTTTCTCTAAAGGAGACAGCCATTTAAATTTGGAGCCAAGACAAGGAAGCAGCTGTGGCATCAAGATTTTTCTTTAAATACCTACCGAAATCCAAGAGGAGGAGTCTAGTGACTACTACTTAAAACATTTAAGGATACAAATCAGTTTCCTGTAGGGTCAGAGACAGAGAAAGTTAAACTGATTACACAACATTTGAGTTTGAAGCTTCTGAGGCACTCAAAGTCTGAGTGCTTACAAGATCCTCGCTGACAGCCTCCATCAGATGAAGTTGCTTACAAACAACTTAAGGGCCACACAATAGCCCTAAGGATTTTAATACATTTCAATGTTAACAAGCAAAACATACCTAAGTAATTTCGAAGGAATCTTTTTTATTGTTGTTGACCAGCAAAGTGCACTGCTTATAACTCACATAATTGTTACAGGACATAAAAGCAGAGCATTACTTACTCTTCATCCAAGCCAACAGAGCGGCCAAAAAGCATTTCCAAAAAGCATTCTATAACTTCCTGAGTCCCCTGATGAAGATACAGCTGGTTGGCTAGCAAAGAAAAGCCACGATTCTTTAAGAATTTTTCCTTCTGCTCCCTCTTTGCTCTGTTGAAATATGCATCCAACAACTACAAGAAAAAGCATAATTATGGCGTAAGAATGAAATGTTTAATATAACTGCCCTGAAAGTTAAATTTTTTGTCTGTTATTGAAATATTTGTTTTTAAATTCAAGATTGCAAACATCAATCATATCATTGCAGCTGCAATCTATACTGTCCTTGTTACTATTAATATTTGATAATGTTTTTTACCTGAACACACATATTTCATCAAGTTTTGTGCAGATGAAATCACAGACAATAGTTAGCAAATGCATACATAAATACTCAAACGTTTTTATATTTGTTCAGTCTTACACTTCAGTGTGCACTCAAATGCATGCATGACTTTTGTTCTCAATAAAGCCATACAGTCTTATTATTTTTCAAATTAAAATAGAAAGCTATTCAAAGTTTTTTATCTACAGAAACACTGTCCTTAATACTACAAAAATCTCTGAAAACATTTTGAAGTCTCAAGTCCATCTTCAGTCCACAAATGTGTGGACAACTCCTCAGAATAACTCAGTCAACTCTGTTACAAGTCAAACTAAGGTGCAAGCACTTTTTTACACACTGCATCATGTTTTGTGTCACTGACTTTCTGCATTGTTGCTTCCATTTACAATGGTAATCCTAACAATAAGCTCTTAGGAACTGTATTTATCTATTCAAAGAGTCTGTGTTTATGTTTCTTTGTTGTGTGCTTGCTTTTTTTTTAATCCATAGGGTGAAAACTTATCTTAAAACTCAGAAATAAATGTAGGAAACCGAAGAAAAAGAAACAAAAATATTGAAACCCCACCACTTTCTAACACTTCAACCATACTGGTTCACATCTTTTTATGAGAAAACATTTTATATAGGCCTACTTTAATAACTCCTTTTTGTATGAGAGGAGATGGGTGGTTCACCAGAACTATGAGATAATCTGGTTGGATAAGTTTGTCCATCACATCTTCTAGCATGATATCTGGTAGAATTAGGAGAACTCCACGCAAGAGATCATATAACCCGCAACAGATAAGCACAAGATAGTCTTCTGCATGTCTGAAAACAGAGGAATATATTTCACTACAGCAGGAAAGATGAAAAAATGCAAAATTGCAATTATTGAGAGACAGAAAAAGGGTTCAGGTTAGAAAATTCGAATACATAATTTCTCCAATACTCCGAACTACCAATCTTCATTAACGCTTATTTTTAGATGGGAGAGAGTAAAAAGGATAATCTGACCAGAACTACTACTTTTTGTGAGCAGTTCCCACTTTTAGTGTACACAGCACAAATCCTGATTTTTAAATTTTGTTTTGTAAATACAGCAAAAAATGAAACAACGGAACATTATAAATTTGTATATGACAGCAAAGAACAAAGAGCAAGAACTATGAAATTAAAGCTCATGTTAACTTACTATTTTTTATGCTTACCTGTCATCAGGGCTTTCAGATGGCTTTGGGGTATTCTCATTAGGTGAAGAAAAAGCAAGACTGTCCCAGTCTTCAGAAAGACCATTCTTGTCAGCAAAGCTTGGCCAGCGAGCAATGGCTGATGATGCTCCAAGAACAGAGAATGCCAAACCCAACCCTGCAAAATTACTCTGCCCCTTTTGAAATGAAGGCAGTCCTTTCAGATTGTCTGGACGACGCAGCGATGCCTCAGCTCCACCAGCACCACCAGCAGCTTCACTACATTTCAGGTCTGGATCAGCTTCTTTACTCTCTAATGCACTTTCAGTAGATAACATTTGAGGATATTGCAAAAGAGGTAGAGTTTCGGCAGATGTTAGCTCTGAGTCACAAACTGTTTTTGCAGACTCACAGCTGCTAAGAAAGATTTCTTCCTGCACTCTCTTTATAGATTCAGAACTTTCTACAAAATCAATTCTACCCTGAAGATCAATGTAGTCACGCTCACCAAGGATCTGCAGGTCATCAACACTGCTTCCCATCCTTTCAGTCAGTCTTTTTCTATGAACTTGAGGTGAGGAAGTAGGTGATGCTGGTAGGCTTTTAGAAAGCCTTCTAGGTGCTTGTGAGCTTATCTTCTGCTGTACATCAGCCTTAGAAATGCTCCCTAGAGAAATAAGGGTATCTTAAACATTCACACTAAAGCCCAGCTTTTCATCTTTTACACTCTTCATCTATTTAAAATTGTAGTGTCCTGAGTTAATTTTATGAGAAAAACTGATTCAATGCCTAACATAGCTCAGATCTGGTTAATCAAAGTAGAGATATTAAACTATTATGCAGCCATATATTTAGCAAGTCACAAATGTGAAAGAAATAAAAAGCAAAGTAATCTTTGCCAATATAGTGGAGCTTCTAGATTTAAGTTATGATCCTTTCACCTAACTCTCAGCAGGAACTTCTACAGAATCATGGAAGGTGGAGGGCACATCTGGAGGTGTCTACAACAGAATACTCACTTAAAGCAGGGTCAAATAAAGAAGTTTGTTCTATTAAGAACTTAGTATAAGAGGTTTAATCTGCAGTGTTTCAGTGGACATCAAATTACTACTCAGGAACTCTTTTGCACCAAGGTTTTATACATACTTCAAATTTAGAACAAATAACTACGTGTTTTAATTAACAGTGCTTGCTTGTAACTGCACATTTTGACCTGAAACAGTCAAACTTTCAGAGCATATTACAAGTCTAACAAAATATAGTTTTGAGAGAGAAAGATGTCTGCATACAAGACTGGTAGGAGCAGTTACCTGTTAGACTAGGAAAAAGAGAACTTTTTCATTCACAAGTATTTTGAAAACTATGCATCAGTTAGTACTAATGCAATGACAATCCATTAGGAATGTAGTTTTTATGAGAAATCTATGAAATATATGAAAGAAATACATGAATATTCATACACACATACATGTACGAACACAGCCAGATCAAACTGCCCTTCACAGAAGGAGATCTACACAGCCGCAGCAGTCTTACAGTTAAGATTTCACACACATTAGCAGGTAGCAAAACAAATTGCAAATCCAGATGCAGGTAGCAGGTTACCCAACACGCATGTAAATTCTACTATTTTATATAATCTTACGGTATTAAGATGTTGGAATGGACCTTTAAAACTCAGAGCTTCATCCAACTTGGCCTTGAACACTGCCAGGGTTGGGGTATCCACAGCCTCCCCAGGGAACATAGTCCAATGTCTTGCCACCCTCACAGTGAAAAATTTCTTCCTACTATCTAACCTAAACTTCCCCTCTTAATTGTACTCATTACTCCTTGTTCTGTTTAAATATAAGATTATATAAATTATACATTTATTTATATAAATTTGGAAATTCAAATTAAGAATCACAAACACTCAAACATTTTCCCAAAAAATTATGTTGAGTATTCCTCTGGTACACATGAACAATCTCTGTCCAAAAACAATAATTTGGTAATACTGACATTAAAAAGTATTAAAAGTACTTATTTAGAATAATGAGTTTTCATATGTTTTCCATATGGGGAAAAGGACTGATTCTATACACAATTTAGTACTGTGATTCATTCTCCATACCACTTCATTACTAAAAAACTAAAAAAAAAACTTGAATAACTTGTATCAACTAAAGCTTGAACACTCAATTTCCTTTTCCTAAACAAAATAGCAACAAGATATCAATTGTAAAAGGTATTACACTGTGATAACCAGAATATAGCCAGTCACACATGATCTGAAATATATGGGTGGATGTTAGGGATTATGCACAAAGAAAGAAAAGTATCAGCTTAATGCTCTCTGCCCACATAAAATAGCTGTTTATGGCTAACTACTTCAGATGCTGCCTGGTCAGGGCACTCTCATACATCTCTAGCAGGTCTGTTAACAAATGAAATGATTCTGCTTTCTGGCGCATTTCACTGCACAAGCCATCAGCCTGGCAGTTTTCTTCAACTTAAGAATGAAGAGGAATTTAGGTAGCATGTTCTGTTCCATCCTTCTTACTCTGCTGTTCAGTCATCAAGCTCCAAAGGACAGGGGGAGCTTTATAAAAAATATCTGTGGGAAACTAGCACTTCAGGGCACTCTAGTAAATTTGCCAAAAGATTGTGTCTTAACATTATTTTTTCTCATTTTACCTTCCAGTGGTAAAGCTGTAAATCCTGTTGGAGATGTAATCATAAATGCAGAATTGTCTACTGACTTCCCACCACTGCTGGAATTTCTCAGGTACCTAAGTGATTCAACTTTCTCCTGGAAAATTTTGCCATCTAGAAAGAAAAGGTAAGGGGGAAGTTACATATAAGCTTTTTATGTTTGCGTTGCTGATAAATTAGACTCATAGTAGTGAGTGGTGGTTACATTTGGGGCTGATCACTTAAGGCTAATGAGAAGTGCTCAAGTCCAAATAACTGAGAAAAAGCACTCTCTGGTTTAGTGATATAACTTCAAAATTTACCTTAGATTACTTCAAAATTACCTTAGAACAATAAAAATTATATATGGCTATAGACAGAAGAAAGCTCTCCAAGTAAACCAAGTAAACAAAGTCTAACTGTAACCTGTTTCAGAAAAGTAAAAGTAGTTTACAGTATTAAGTTCCAACAGTTCAATAATTTTTAATATGTAGTCATTATAATACAGAGAAGTTTTTTTAAAAAAATATTAGTTTATTTCCACATTATTATCCTATTGTTTAGTTAAATGTGCATATTTACCTATGTGCAGGGAAAAGTAGAAGTTGGTAGGGTTGTGACAAACATATGTATTAGTGGGAGGGTGAACTGCTAAGAGGAAATTGAAGACCAGTGTCAGTAATTCCAGGTCTGGGGGAGAACCAAGTACTTCTTCAATTATTTTCACAAATGACCTGCAAACCTCCCGAGGCAGGGATGCAAGGTGTCCCTCTTTATGCTCCTAGAAAGAAAGAGTAGTACAACTGTAAGATACTTGCAATTTTAATTTGACAAACTGTCTTTAGTTGTCATGCTGTAGTAGAACAGACAAGAAAAGAAGCTCAGCTAATAAAGCTGTAATTCTTTAATTATGACAGGAGCTACTATACGTCCATCCTGCACCAAATATTACAGATGTTATGAAAGTTGATTTTTAGAAAAATGTGCATCTTCTCCATACTATACTGCCCTGCCATGAAATGCTGAAACTTGAGAACATGAATCACCATTAAAAGTATACTTTATTTGTCATTGGATTACACATTTGTAGAGAAACTAGTAGTTGCCAATACCAGTAATTAAAACATTAATTTCTGAACAGTAACGCAGAGTCTTCACTATTTCCACTTCAGTAGACATTTTTATGAACATACACATTTGAGATGAATTTATAATTATATTTATAATTTCAGCTTAATCAAGCATTCTATATAGTTCAACAACAGCTACCTGAAAAAATTATTAAAATAATATAGATTTTAGAACTAAACTTCAAGAAACTTGTGGGAAACCCTGCCAAAAGATGAGCACAGTGATTATCTTCTTTCTTTCCAACTTCTCTAAATGTACCTCCTTTTTTGATACAAGCACCTTAATCTTTTCTCACAGCAGTCTCAGTTAAATGAAGTTAATTTAAGTACGTTTTCCCAAAGAGAATGGCTTATATAGTTTCACCTTCATTCCATCAGTCCCCATAAAACTGCCAAATCATTGACCAATTTGAGTAGTTTTTTAATCAAGAAAATAACTTTTTCCCCAATATGAAATATGACAGAATAAATATTATGAAAAATTCTCTATCTAGGCATTTGCACTAATATACAATTTGAGAAGTTAATTATATCACTAACAAGTTCCAAAAGTAGGGAACACTACGTAAAAATGAAGAAACAAAAAATTTACAGATACTAAAGTGAGGAAAATATTTTTGTAAAAAATCATTAAAAGAGGAAAAAATACATTTTATCTGCTGAAGTGAGAAACTTGGAGAAAAAGGGAATGTAAGATAGAAAATAAAAATAGAGGAAAAAGTGATTATAATAATTATTTTCACAAATAGATACATGTACTATAAGGAGGAAACCATTTCAAAATCATGTTCCTAACAAGTGTCTATCAAAGGACTGAAACATTTCTCTAAAGTTCTTTCTGGCATAGCTATTTCCATGCCAAAGAAGCTACTACTGTACCAAAATTCTGAGATGAGTGCTCAGACTGAGCACAACAGGCAGGCTGCCCCATTAGCTCTGATGAGATACAGCACAGACAGCTTCACTACCTGCACAGTATCTGGCTTTAAGTAACAAAGACAACAAACAGCGAGATTCATCTCAGGTCTTTCTATATGAAAGGGACAGTTCATTTCAGCTCCTGCTGGTGTCTGGCTGTGCAAGCAACCTAGAGCCTAGGTTTCCAAATCACACCAGATGGTTACAAGCTCTTGTCCCTCCTGCCCAGCAGTAAACAGAGCACCCAGTAGGGAACTGAACCAGTTTACAGCAACAATGCCACACAGGACAGTCTGCTCAACTTTTGTACAGAATTTAGTCACTTCTACCCCACCCTCCTCAAATAAAAATAAGTATTTCCAAGCACAAAATAGGATTTTCAAGTGGAAGTACCTGAAGAACCTGACAAGTTAACAGGAAGTGATGGACCACTTGAGCTTTCAATAGCTGTTTAATGTTAAACATCTGCTGGTGATGGTTAGCTCTGATAAGGATTTCTAGAGCTGCTAACAGGGTTTCCCAAACACCTTGCTGAAAAACAAAAAACAGGAATGTAACTTCAAAAATATATTTGTGAGTCTACATACTGAGGAAAAAAGCCCAACAAACACAACAAAGTCAAGTTAGTCTTGCACCTAAGACAATGACTAAATGAATTCAAGTGCTCAGGTCAGAACAGGTTAGAAACCAATCAGAAAAGTCATGCTCATACAAAATTCAGTATGTTTTAATGATTACTACAAAAAAAACTTGTCCAAAATCAATTTTGTACATTTTTAGCTATATTAACCCTGAACAGTTATCTTCAACAATTTAACGCCAAGAAAAAACAGGTTCTCCTTAGTTTCTCCACAAAAAAATTTATCAATTCAATTAAGAAGTCATATGCATAACAGCACATTTACATAATTTAATACACTAAGGCTACCTGCACCACTGACTATAGGAGATTTATATTACAAACAGCTATTCAAAGAAAAGCAAGGAACATTAATTTTGGAAAATTGTAGTAATTAACTAACTAATACTACTCCTCCAGTTGCAAATACGTAACTGGAGAAAATAATTTCAGAAATGATAATACTTATTTTTCTTTAAATAATGACTTTTAGACCTGAAGTACTTCCAAAATTAAAGTATTTACCTTTGCTTTAGACCATATCTTCCAGTCAAGCAGCAGCTTTTCTAACAATTGAACATCTTGAATAACGGCAGTAGAATCTGCGTCAAGCTGGAATTGCCCATTTTCATTTACATAGAGAATCTCATCACTGCAGCATCCTTCAAGGAGGGTCTAAAAGAGGGGAGAATTTTTTTTAAGTATCAAAACAAAGCAGTACAGTTGTTCTACCCAATTAAAAAAAGCTTAAAATCTTTAAAGAGATGAAATACTCTTGATAGGGAAGACATATCTATCTAGTCAACACCAATCTTGCTTCAAATCACTGTTTTGCCTTCATAAAAACAGCTTCAAATGTACAATTAAAATTTCAGAGGCTTCTAGATTTGTCCTAATATTGAACAAAATATCAGGTTTAGAAGAGGACTTTACCTTCAGCATGCAAAATCCAACAATGCATTTTTGTTTGATCAACACCCGACGAATCATAGAATAACCATTACAGTTGTCCATCTCCTGTATTCTCTGTTGATTGTATTTTGTTAAAGATAGTATAAGTTGTAGTGCTAAAGCTTGAGTGTCTTCACAGCTGCTAATCTCTACTACCTGAGGAAAAGACAAATTTAATAAGACAGTTTAAGTGGGAAGCATCTAGACAAAAGCTTTGTTTCATTCCTAAGTAACTACTTATGGATTAAATCTCTTCTGAAGCATGTGAGATTATGTATGTAACCTTCATTTTGTCTGTGTATACATTCAGGTATTATACTTGAAGTGATAATTTCTAGTGTGCTAAATTATGATCTGCTAAGGAAGTACAAGTCCTATTACAAGAATCCCTTTCAAAGAAAAAAATCTGTTCTGAATAAATTTTAAGTAAAATGTACTTGCCATACTACAAAGTCGTAAGGTTGTGAAATACTTGAGCCATTAATAAGAATCAACTGTTTGCCCTGAAAAAAGTATTTTTTGGAGTGTTTAACTGATAAAAAAAGGTTCCTGAAGTTCTGGACAAAGTCTAGCTCTAAATGTCTAACATTAAAGTTTTATTTTCTCCATAAAGAGACCAGCAATTTTATAGATGAAGACCATTATTCCTTTTTCCCTCTTGCTTTCTACAATTCTTGAATCCCAAGAGCAACTACCATTTTTACCAAAAATATACAAGAACGAAATCTCACATTAATGGGATTTTAGGTCCTGTAGGTTCTCTTGACATGTTCCTGTTAATTCTACTGCACTTACACATTCACACCTGTATTACAAGACCTGTATTGTCTCACAGCTGATCTAGCTTGCCTTACTGATGCAGTGGTGAAATTACAACAGGCATTGTCTTTATAACCATAATCTAATGTGCATTTGTTACTACTCTCAACCATATCTTTCAGAACAATACCACAGGCATATAAATCAGACAAGTCTTAAGCCTACAGTAGTATATTCAATTTACTGTAGTACTTCAGAGACTACTGCTAGCACAAATATTAGCCTCTCCATGTACAGGTCACAGTTAAGCAGTAACTAAGTTAAGGCCTTACTATTTTTCAAATAGCCATTTTTCTTAGGATAAGCCTTTGAAGACAGGTGAACAGTTATTGCCAAAAAGCTCTCACTATTCAATGAAAAAAATACAAAGCTTTGCACACCATGTAGTTTCACATTTATTCATACTTGCATTGTGACTATCCTGTGGTTAAAGATAGGCAATGAACTTAGGTGCCACAAAATCAGAGAAAAATATAATCAGTTATAAAGCATCCCTAAAAATATTCTCTTTTGATATTTAAAAGCCCCATTTCTAAATCATAATGTAACCCCATCTTACATACAGGCAATATTATAAAAACTATAATACACCAGAATTATAATTACATTTAACGTTTAAAACAACCTGCATGATGCAGTTTTATGCTGCAGGTATTTTCCACAAGTTTTCTTTAACAGAAAAGCATCACATGCAAGGCAGCTAGAGTAATGTGATTTTCTACCCAAGGAAGAAAGATACAAGGAAAATTTTATATAGGAAAACACATACAGACACCCTACTCCTCCAGCTCTCTTACCCTAGCAAAGAGGAAAACAAATGCACCAGTGCCTCCAATTTCATGTAGTATGCTCTGAAGAGTCTTATATTCCACTGGCTGAAGTGCTTTTAGGTGTTGAGAGTCCAGCACATTGCTCTGAACTTCTTTCAAACTGAAAGGTCTCTGAGAAGGTACAGTTTTCACTTGACCTTTCAGTCTGATGACAGGCTCATATATGGTGTACTGACCAGGGCAGCTTGTGGTATAAACAACAGCAAGACTCTCCTGAAAATAAAGGAATTTAATTTTTTTCTAGAAATTTAACACCCCCACCCCCGCCAAGGATGCAAAAAGACAAACACAAAAGTCACCTAACAGCAAATAGTAACAACTTTGGCAGTTCATTTCTGCTTTACTATTAACATGCACTGAGGCTGTGTGCGGATGCATGTACACTAAAACGCAACAGGATTTCCAGGTCTTAGCAAACTCATGCAATAGCTAAAGCACAGAGAATTAAGAAAGCACTAAGAAATTTCACCAAGGATCCCCCTCTCATCACCTGAAAAATTACATAACTGTTTTGCATAAAAAACAAAGTTACTTACACATTTAAAATAAAATGAGCAAATAGAGGTATTGAGTAAAGAGTTTCCTTTTCTAAAATGGAAAGTTCAAAACACTGATGTTTTTTCAAATCTTCTCCAGCTTTTTGTTTTAATTCTATTCTTTAATCAGCTTTGCCATAAGAGAAATTCAACACAAGTTTTATTAATAAAGAGACTTAAAGCAAAGATTCTATGGAAAGTAACTAACTTTTTTTCACATAAATGAAAAATGATCTTATTTGGAATGTTATTTAAAATAGAAAAATAATTTCATTTAAGGATCTTACACTCTTTTCAAAAGTGCAAGGATTGATTTATCACTTGAGCACATGGGTCTTCCCTCTGCCTATCTGGTGTTCCTTAAGGCAAAATAAGCTTATAAGTTGCATGACTGATTTGTTAAGGTCTTATCAAATTCATTTCTTCTTAACCTACTCAAAATTTAGTACCATTGTCTACAAGGATCACATCCAGACAGAATGAGCCTTTGCCTACAGCTACAAAAAGAAATCACAAAAATCCCTCTAGTGGGAACAATTCATACAGCAGGAATTACTAGTGCATGAATTCTCAGAATATAGCAGGCTTCACTGATAAGCAAGTTTTATTTTATTGCTCTTCTAGCAATAGTACATTTACACCTGCATCTGGCAGGGCTGTTTCAGGCAGAAAATATGAGAAAAGCGGTGTCTGCCAGCTAGAAAACAACTTTTCAGCCAAACATAGTACGAACTTAGTTCTTCCAAAACCTTCAAAGAATTTGGATTAATTCTTTTGTTTCCTTAAAAGCAGATAAATCCTCATTTCTCCTCTTCTCTCTGTTTTAATCTTAAAAGGTTAATTTAGTAGTCCTTGGCTACTTTTACACTAATGGAGGGAAGAGCTATGTATCCATCCTAAAGCTTTTGGAGGTACCTGTCTACCCACTATGATTTAATGTACAGTATTATTTATGGATGCTGGAACATCTAGAAATTTTCAGAACCCAACCTAATGCAAAATTAAATGGTCATCCTATGTGGAGTTTAGCTCCCATTAAAGTGAGTAGGAAGAGCCCTGCAATGATCCGCATGAGAAGAGGATTTGATCCTCTCTGCTTTGATCACATTAAGCACTTCGGGAACCAGCAGGAAACACATTACCACTTTCTTAATCAGTTCTAAAAGATTAAGGACAATTTTTAAGTAGAAACTTACGATTAGAGGCCCAACATCCACTTCCTTTTTTGTCATGAAGAGCTCCTTAATTTGTTCACATTGTAGAATCTCTTTACTTATGTACTTTGAGCAGTCAGTCAATATTTTGCCATATTTACAAGGCATTACAGATATGAAGTCTGGGCCACATGTGTATAAGTAAAATGCTTCCTCTGGTCCAATATTTGCACCTAAAATCCAGAAAATAATCTGTTAACTCTTTACTATACAATAAAGCAAAATTCATACATTGGCTAGTAGGATCAGAGACTTTACAAGGAACATTGCCAACTGAATTTCTTAGGTTCTGGTGATAAAACAATCAGTGCAGCCTAATGCTTCCTATTAGCTACAGTACATCAGTGACTTCTGACACATCACAGTCCAGATTAATTCAGTGGCAAAGGCAACTGAAACCAAGTCAGGGAAATGACCTGCATGAACTGAAGCTCAACATCTCTGAATAACTTAACTTTTTAAAATTAAAAAGTTATCTATTCTAGCCTCCTCAAAGCTTTCAAATCATAGCAAGTTTACAGATACAACAACATGCTGCATTGTCTTGGAGACTTGGGCAGTGACTGAGCAGGATGCAACAACAACAGCTCACTACAACTGACAGAACAGAAAAAAACCCTAGAGGAAGTAGGAGACCAAATGAACCTTCCTCCCCTTTCTGGACAGAACATCTTGGGTCATCTGTGACCTGAGAACACAAACCGAAAAGAAGCATCCAGAAGGACTCAGGTCTGATGTGTGGGTGCATGACAACTGTACAGCAGCAAATCCAGGGCTCTCTGGATACATCAGTTATGCAGGCAGCAGGCACATGGCAACCAGACCCTGTAGATTCTACAGGTTACATTTATGACAAGTTTCTCACCTATGGCCCACAAATGCACATCTGCACACACAGGACCTCGTGCACCACACATCCTGGGCAAACTGATCTCACTTGTGGAGCAGTCCTGACTGGGCCACATCATCTGAAATGCCAGGTGACAAAGCAGCAGGGTTCCAGCCTTCATCATTACGCAAACACCCAGAAGTACTAGATAAGACTTCCCAAGGAAGGAGGAGAATTATACTTCTAAGAAATCTCCAAAGTATTGCTACAAGTTCCAGAAATAAGCATGCTTAACTCAGAGCATTCAGTGGTTCAGATTTTGTTAGCTTTTTATTAGCTTTATGCAATTTGAAGCTAGCAGGTTAGCAGCAGGCAAATTAAATCAATTTTCCAGGTAAGAGACTGAGTGCTTTAAGAAAACAAACAATAGAGCAAATATCAGTCTCTCTACCCCCTACTCCAAGGTATCATTTTAAAAAAATTCTAAGAAATTTGCCAATTATGGCACTAAACAGAAAGAGAATATGGCAGAAGGCCCATTAGAAAGTATCCAATACTGAAACATTTGCCTACATTCTCCCTGATACATTATGCTGCTAAAGGGTGTATTGTTTTTACTGTAAAAACTTGGCACATTAAAAAGGACATTAAAAGAAGCCATTGATTTTGGAGAGGAAAGAGGAAATGAACACTTATTCAAGAAAAAAGCATACAAAAGTACCATTAAATAGAAGCAGATTTCCAAGATCCCATCTACCCGACAATCGAAGCAGATCTTCTTGGGATGATGTGCAATGGCCAATCATGCAAAATGTTTTGTTACTGTCAGATGATAGGCTTGTTTTCCTTGGTAGTGCGAAATCTAAATTAATCTCACATTGCCTAAAAATACATACAAACAAACAAGTTTAAATATTAAGAACCAATCAAAATTGCTATCTAAGATATTCAGCTTAGGTTTAAAATTCATTTTAATATTCAGTAGGTGAGAAGCCATGCTGTCATCAATAATAAATTACTGAAGTCTTCAAGTTCGAGGTGCCTTAAAACTCAGAAACATAAGATATATGCATTCCAATACTGCACAGAACAGATGAGTAGAGTCCCAGCTACGGTTGCTGCAAAATCAAGTTTTCCTAGCTCTGAAATTCCTTCCTCCTTTCCTCTGACCTCAAAGAGGAAATGGTATGTAACACTATACACACTTCTAAAATACCACAATTATTCAATAATTTCTACCATTCCTAACAAGTCAAAGTCCTTTGAGCATCCTAATTTACATCATGAAAACTCTGGTTCCCAAATGCTGGAAAACACCATGCTGAGGATTTACTTGGACCAGGAAGCTGTCAGAACTGGTGTGCTGCACAGCCACAGGCAATAAGCCTGATTCTTTCAGAAAGCATCCAATTAGCTTTATGTGCCTTTACATAAACTGATTGATTGGACTGTAAAGGTCATTCAAAGCATCCTGAAAGAGTCTAACTACTAGCTAACTAGCAACTAAATCTATGTATAGAGATGCCTCAACAACTACACATGGGGAGAACATTGTAGTATTTTTAGCTTTCCCCTCTATCTCCATATCTGGACTTTACTGAATACCAGCATGCACAGACTTAACATAGCTTTCACAGATTGGACTTTGGGAAGAAAGGGTAAAGACTGTGATATTTAATATATTCCTATTTCTCTAATCAGTGAATAATTCATGCAGGCACACTCAACCTAGTATCAGGTACCTAATTTAGGAGCATGGACCTTAACTTTGCAGTGGAAGTACTACTTCTCACCAGCAGTTCTTGTCTGAAATTTTTTTAACTTCTTCCCTATCCATTCTTCTCAGTGGAACAAAGTGACTGCCTTTTCTCCTACTCCTCTTAATTTGTACTTCCAACAAGTATTGCCAGTACCTGACCTACACCTCCTTAATGTGGATTCAACCACATACATTATGCCTACTGCTAACTTCATGCCATGGCTTATTTTGGATCTTACTCAAAATCTTGGAGCACTTGCCTCTTTCTTTATTTGTGGTGAAGAAAAACATTCATGTCTGCACTGGTCCATGGTATAAACTGACAATTCTCAAAGTAATCCATGAATATTCTGGATATCTCTAACATTCTAAAGAATTCCTAACAGTGCAACATACTCCCTCTCTTATCCTCCTAGAAGACTATTCTACCTTAACCACAGCTTGCACCAAAACATTGCAATGTTTTCTTACTAGAAAGTATCTTTAAAAGAAGATAAATATCTAGGTACAACTCATGTGTTCTTTACCTCTGACCGGAAACCCAGAGCAACAGCTTTCCACGGAAATTTTTCTTGCCTTCTGGCTTCTGTAGGTATTTTAATGCCAAATGCTGCCACCTGCCCACAAGGAAAACATTCCCTGGAGATTCAGCCTGTGCCAGCAGACCAGCTTTCATCTCATCATTTGGATCCATGCACATACTGCATAAAAAACAGAAAAGAAAAAATGAGGGCACGTGTTTTCATACTTGCATTTTAAGCCCCAAATCTGCACATTTTGGCCTCAGTTAGTTTGAGATTGTGTTCCTTAACTTTGACAGGTAATTTTTTTGAGTACAGTTCTATTTTTAGAGTACTCAACATAAGGTAGGGAAATCATCACAACATTTTCACCTTTGTTGTTTAACTTGTAGGCATAAATCTGCTTACATTTAAGATTAAAATATCTCTATTTTAGAGAAAAGTTGAATTCAATTTACTGAAAGAATGCAGGTGCTCTGAACATGGAAATAAAGTGGTCTAAAATTGCAGTTTTAGACACATTTCAAGGATACTCAAGGATTATTTATGAGAACTAAATTAGTGCTAAAATATGCTCAGAAGATTAAAACCAAAACTGTCCAAATCAGTATTACACAGCAACAAAATTTAACAGCTGAGGTGTGACAACCTACAGCTGCACAAATCTTTTCCATCTTCCAACATTTATTGTGTTATTTCATTAGAACTTGAATTGCTACTTGTGGGCAGTTATTTATAAATGACCACATGAAACATGCAAGACCAGAGCTTAACAGCTGAAGCTGATAAACCTACAGATCTGTAGCTAATACACTTATCTGATGTTGCCCTATTAGAGTGCAAGATGTCTCTACTATATAAATTATTTCCCTACTCTCCATCAGTATTCTCTGCAAGTTGCTACTAGAGGTAACAATACAATATGTCCACAGAACTGCTTCTGGACTAATACATCATACCGAAATATGAATGCTCCAGTGTTCAAGTCTGCCCAAACTTGTATCATCAGAGCTTTGGAACCCAGTGAAATTATGTGAATACAGCCATCTTCAACAAGTTTGTCTCCAAGGCTTACATATTCCATTCCTATAGACTTTGTTTCTTCTAGAAATACAAGCATATTGCAATTAAAATATAATACAACAACAATGCCTTTCACAGCATGTACCAAGTGTGAAAATAAACCATTCAGGTACTACATAGAATTGGTTTTCATTTGGTTGAGGTGGTTTGGTTTGATTTTTTTAAGTGAGTTAAATAATAAGCATGATTGTCTTTAGAAACCTAGGTCTCAAACAGAAATAGAGAAACATAACACTAACTCAGCATTTTATATGTTTCTGTTTGTAATATATACATCCACTGAGCTGAATACACTCTATCAATGATGCTTTTGACATATCATATTACATTCCCGTGTTGAACTATCAGTGTGCACCAAGAAATCTTCAGTTTTCTTCACAAATCATCATACCCTTGAAGCATAATCAGTATTTTCACTTTACCAAGCAAAAGCAGAGACCTAACAAAAGCAACTCTAGTGAGTTCCAAGGTTCAGAGTTGGATTTTTTAAAAATAATTTATTTTTAAGATAAATTCTATTTAAAAATAGAAAATATTTATTCTATTTAAAAATAAAAAAAGAAGGAAAAGAGTGTAAAGGTATTCCAAGTGTTGTGAATGGGATACATTTTAAAAAAGGAATTTTCCTCCCTTTACAAATCATAATCAAAAAGATTCTGCTTAGAACAGTTTGGGAGCAGTTGATTCCCTACAAAAGTATAAACAGAAAGTTATTTTACAGCTAATGGTATTTACATGGGGCACACACAAGGAAAGTTGAAGAGTTACACTGAATCAGCCTGAAACTAGATCATCAATACATGAAATCAAATAAACTTGAGCAGTTTTTGTCCATAACCACAGCTGCAGCATTTATTTTCATCATAATATGAAGTAGCATAAATGTTACCGAAGTTACAAATTCAATGAGACTACTACATTTCTAAGGAAGCAGGCATTAATCTAATTCAAGAACTAGGGTTGGAAATGTTGTATATTTGGTACAGTAGTCATAAAAAAAATCAGAAGTACTACCACTGCCGTTCAGTATTGATCATAAAATTTCAAACTTTTGTATACAGTACATAGATTGGAATATTTGTAACCAGAGTCCTTTAGTGCTACCTAAAAAAACCCAAAATACTATATCCTCACCTGTGCTGTCAAAACTGTTCTCTCTTACAGCTATGAGTCCTCTTCTCCTCTTGACTTTTTTCCCCTTTTCTGCTGAATTTTCTGCTTCATGAGCATACTCCAGACGAAACCACAGTGAGAAACTGAAGCCATCAGACATATGTGGCCAACAGTTTTGCCCAACTAAAGGCAAGTGAATTGGGGCTACATGCCAAGAAGAAAGTAGCTGGTGACTCAAATTTTCACCATCTGCCTCTTTCTTACTCTGTGACAATTTTGCTCTTTTTAGTAGTCCAGCATTTTTATTGTTGGAAGTGCCAGCACATTTTTGTGAGGAACTGCTACTCAAATTTGTGCCATTCAGCAAAGGAAAGGCAAGGTATTGTAATGGATTCATATAAATATTAGTGTCTACAATCTTCAATACACCCTTGAGTAGTACCTCCTAGAAGAAATAAAACAAACAAATGAGAAAAAAATAGGAACTGTTTACACCATATAGTCAAGTATCACACGACTTAATAGAAACCTACTCCTCATTTTAACTTGGATTCATGTTTTTCCAAGAGAAGTGAGCTTATATATCCAAACCTACATACATTGGCAAAGCATCAAGTAGCAACTTCAACAGACTATGGCCCAACATAACTTTGGGGATGTAGCCTGGGCGGATCAGACTTCAAGTTACCATGCTTAGAAATCAGCTGAAATGCAGCAGGTGGTCATTGCACAATCTTATCTCACTCCTGTTATGTGCATAAAAAGACAGCACCTTTTACCCTGTGTTTTAAGGCTGCTTAAGAAGCCACACACAGGCCATAACTTTGTTATTGCATAACCAGTGAAAAAACTAGCTAAGCACATAAGCCAAAAGGTATCTCTTATTATTTGACTGATAATTACAAGCTACCATTGAAAAATTAACTTGTGACTCTTTGTTTGGTTTGGTATTATTTTACACACCACAGTAATTTTAAAAATTTTCTTCCACTTGTATTTTTCTACAGACTCTCACAGAAACCAGAGTTACTTCAGCAGTATATCCCACAAAAGCAGTAGATTCCAGCATCATGCCAACCAACTTAGGACCCTTTTGAAAGTAATTCCTACTGTTAAAGCATACTCAAAATAGTGAGCTGCCTCGTAACTTTAAAGGAATTGCTTCCAATTTTAAAGTAATTTTGTTCTGTCATCCATAACCACAATGTCAGTCTCCTTGAGAGGATTCTTGGTTTCTTGTGCTGAAGAGTTCCCAGGGCCAACAGACCCTTCTGCTTCTCATCGCCTATTTCTTTTTCCAGTTTTGAGAAGGAACTGTTTCTACAACCAAATTTTATTTGCTCTGATCGCTTCAAACACTGCTGTGCATCTCCTTATTTCCCAAAACTCTTCGACACAAAAGGATTTTCTCTTTGCTTATTTTTTCTCATCAGACCTCTGAATTTTGCTATATGCTATTCCATACATACCGTACAAGGTGTCTTCTCCAAAAATACCCTCAGAAGAAGAGTTAGCTCTTCTGAACAAGTCTGTGAACTCATCAAGGAAACTAGCAGATCTACCAGCACCACCTGACATGCTAAAAATAAGGAGACAATAATATTGTTTAAACAGATTTTTTACGCTTTAAAATTTCATATTCTATACTATTATGAGGAAAGATTAATTTGGAATTTCAAGGGGTTTCCAAAACCAATTCAAATTATGGAAGCAATAACAATTACAACATGAATTCTAAAGAGATCCAACAGTACCTCCTGACACTATAGTTCAAAATTTCACTGAACCAAGCAGTGCCATACTAAATTTTGTCCCAGATTTGCAAAATGGAGTGAAAGTCTGAGAACCTGAGAAAGCATCTGCCTTATAAAGGCTCTGCCCACAAAGCCACCATGGACCCAAGTCCTGGGATGGGTTTACATCACCTCCTCTTGTGAAGCACCCTCATTACATGAATCTACCATAGGGCAAGCATTTCATCTGATTCCACATTCTTGGATTAGCAAGCTGCTTTCCAGTTAGAAATAAAACTCAAGGCATCATCAAGGTCTGGGTTACAAAGAAATTGGAAGTACAGGCTTACATTGTGATGGGAATGACAATTCAGCAGCTGCTATTCTTTCCATGAGATGTTTATCACTATCACACTACTGTTTATGGTTTCAACTATCATTTTCACATCTGCCAGAATTTCTTTAACTTACTTCCACTAGCTCAGAAATAACCCTATATTTACACTGAAGTTTCTTACAAGTTTAAAATGCAGGTGCATAAATTCACATGCCAATGAATTTCCTTTGTCAATTTTACATTTGCACTGTTTGACTGTGTATACATTAGATTTTAAAAACAAATATTTAAGTTACTTGGACCTTTAACTCACCATGAAAACTAGATTCTGTTTGTGTCAATATATTCAGAAATCCTCCCAAAAGGTGTTTAACAGCTCCCTGTTGAAAAGAATAGGTAAAATGAATATCTGAAGAATACACCACAGCTCAAAGAACTAAGAAATAAATTCTTCTAATCAATTCCTACCTACTATTGATTTTAATTATAATTTAGATTACTTGAAATTATGGAATGTTTTTATATTTGCCAATGAACAATCTTCTGTGTTCTGTACAGTTCAGTTACAGAAGAGAGACATTGAATTTCAAATCATTATCTTTTGCAGGGAGGATACCCAATTCAGTTGTTAAAAAAGGTAACTAAAAGAAACTCCCAATGATGGTGAGGGCATGACCATTTGCACAACTAACTTCCAATACAAAGTTATGAAAAAAAAGGCATGGAATATTTTTCAGATACATGATTCAGTTTCTAAAAGTACATATTCAATAAAAAGTTTAGAATGCTTACATGTACACACATACAAGCAGATATCTGCCCTTTTTTCCTTAAGGCCTTGACAATCATCAAATCTATCTGTAAGGATTGAACAGCCTTGATAAAAAACAACACCTGCAAAACTCAAAAGCTATGTAGGACAAATACCTTTTAATAAATTGTTTAGCCCCTTGGCAACATAAATGCAATGCAGTTGACAGTATCAGTCATTTACACTGTTTCACATTTTATCAAATCCCATATAAAGTGAGAATATTCAAGATCGTTATTAGGTACAATAAAATTAAAGATACACAACTGCTAAACTCTTGCCTCTGCTAATAACATTTTTACCTGTTCTATAAGGACAGTGGCATTTCTTTCCTTCTGGTTGACGATATTCAGGCAGCTTTGGAATACATGAGCAAGCACATCTAAACTTGCATTACCAGCTGAGAGCAAGTTTAATTCTAACATGCAGATTTCAGGATACATTAATTCTCCTTGATTGATGTTTTCAGCAAGGCCATTAAAATAACCTGAAGCACCAGTACATCTCGATTCCACCTTTGTGTCTGCTCCTAAAAGGAAACCACATGTATCTCACTGAAACTTACTCAGCTGAATACATTTTGCATGATTTAATTAGAACATCCAAGGACATATCTCCAACCTCCTTATAGCTACAAACCAAAAACAGTCACCAGGTAATAAGCAATTTTCAGAGATGATAATAATTTTATACTCTGCTTCAGATTTTTTTATTTTTCTGCTAACACAGAAGGGCAAGGATGCAGTTTCTCCCATTACATGCTCTTAAACTATCTGGCTTCATTTCCTTGGAATTGGACACATACAGTAATGGCAAAATACACAGTTCATGAAACACAACATTAAAATCATTGTAACGGAACCTCAAGCTTCTATGTAAACTCTGAGCATTCCAAGAAAGGAGACAAATTTAAATAAATTTACATTAAAAGGCTAGATTAATCAATTCGTTACTTAACTCTGAAAATGCACACGACAGAATATCTGCATGACAATGAAGGAAAAAAAATCAAACATGTAAGCCTTCCCGTTACATTTTGGAGAGACTTTAAAATACATTACTTAAAATTATTTGGTACAGACATATGTTACATGCAAATGTATAATGGAAGTTTTTCAGATTAATTTTTTAATTCAGAAATGCTTTTAAAATATTAAAAATCTATTGATAAAGCCTAGTCTCGCAGGTAAACAGCAGCAGTTTGATGCAGTTCTATTAAAGGCTGTTGTTGTTCATGCTGATCTAATACCAGAACAGAAGCACCCAGGTGTGCTCAGCACAAAGGAAAAAATTAAAGCAAGTTCATGTTTAAAATTAATTACACAAACAGAATAAACCAAGATATGTGCACATCAATTGTTTAGAGTAATGAGATATGTTGTATAACAAGGGGGCTATCAAGTCAAATGAAGCATGTGATTGGGAAAAGCCAAATAGTGCTTGACAAACCTGATCTCCTTCCACAAGCGAGAAACATGCTGGGTTGATATGGAATGAGCAGTGAATGTCTACCTGGATTTCTCCAAGGCTTTCTAAAGTTTCCCACAGGCTCCTCCCAGAGAAACTGATGCATTAGAATGGAGACAAGGGGTCTGTGCAGTGGGTGGGCACTAACTGCCTGGCTGCACCCAGAGGGGGGTGATAAATCCTTTTTAAACTGGACATTGCCAACAAAGGGGTCCCCAGGGGCTGATGGGTTGATATTGGGCCCAATGGTGTTCACTATCTTCATGAGTGATCTGGGTGATGGGATCAATGCGTCCTGATGGAATTTGTCAGTGACACCAAACTAAGTGGGGAAGTGGGCACTTGGGAAGGGAGAGCCACCCTGCAGAAGAGCTGGGTAGGCTGTAAGAGTGGGCTAACAAGAACATTATGAAGTTCAGCAAGGACAAATGTAATGTCTGCACGTGGGAAAATAGAATCCAGGAGTGCAGCACAGACTGGGATCTGCCTGCCTGGAGAGGTGGGGTCCCAGGGGACAGCAAGCTCAGCATGAGTGAATGTGTGCTGCTGTGGCAAGGAAAGCCAAGGGGATGCTGGGCTGCATCAACAAGGACATTGTCAACAGGGATAAAAAACCTTCACCCCACTCTATTCAGTGCTTGTCAGGTCACACCTGGAATACTGTGTTTGGTTTTTGTCCCCACTACACAAAAAAAGACAGGAAGAAAGCTTGAGAGAACTGGGCTTGCTCAGCCTTGAGAGAAGGCAGCTTAGAGGACATCTTATGACCAATTAAAAGGTGTCTACAAAGAAGGTAGACTCCCTTTTTACAAGAAGTGACATGGACAAAGCAAAGTGTAACCAGGTATATGTTCCTTCTGGGAAAATTCCATATAGACATATCAGAAAGTCTTCCCTCATGAGAAATCAGACACTGGAATAAATCTCCTCAGAGAAGTGGTACATTGGTTACTTTAGATTTAGATGAACAAGGTGCCAGGCTATCTTGTCTAGATTGTGCTTTAATTTTTACCAGATAGTTACAATTCTAAAGAAAAAAAAAAATTGAGCACTGACTTTCAAATAAACTACTGATACATATCTCTGGAGTTTCTAGACCACAATAACACATTTGAGCAACACAACTTTAGAGCAAGATTCACATATACCAAAACAACCAAGGCAGAATCATTTTTGTAGCACTCAGTAAGAATATTTATCATCTCTCCATCTGTAACTCCATCTTACCAGAAGTAAATAAAGTTAGTTATTTCTATTAAAGGCGTTTTAGTACATCTCAAAAGACAAACAAGCTTTGCTATAACAAAGACAGCTTTGTATATTCAGAAAGCTCCCATTTACCTTCATTCTTGGTTTCACTATCATCAGGATTACTTTCACTATCTGCTTCATATCCTTCCTCTTCAGCAAAAAGTTTAAGACTACAGCACTGTGATTCTTCAGTTTCTTCAGAAATTTCTCCAGGCTGTGACACAGGCTCCTTCTCAGTGTAATGGGTCTGTACAATACAACCAAATAGAGTGTCATTGGTCAGAAAAAATAATCTTTGGATCAGAAAAGCAAATAATTTAGAACCGTCCAAATGCCTATTTTTTCCAAGCCCACTGGGAAAAGAAACAATTTAATCATACATTTCCAAGAAACCTGAGATACATTAAAAATACTTAATTATTTTGTAAAAAAAACTGAATCTGCAAAGAGGGATTTTTCTTACTAACTATCTGATCAAAATTTTAAGAAACAGCATTAAAACTGTTTCTAAATCACTATCACCATTGGCATGCACCTTGAAATTCACTCAAAGGTGAAGATGTCTACAGTCACCAAGGTCACTCAACATTCCCATTTGAAGCCCTTTCTTTAAGAGTTCATCACACTGTTGTGAGATGAAAGTAAAAAGAACATCAGGTTGAATGAGCTTGCTACTTTTTGGGGTATGACTCACTTCTAAGCAGTAATTGTGGGGACCATATGAAACAGCATTCCACTTTGGTATGAGAAGCAGAGATTTCATCTTCAACTGTCACAATAATCAAACATATCTAAATTTCCTATCAAGTTTACAAAGACCCCAAGAACAAATCTGAGAAAATCTTGCATTATTCAGAATTAGACTGTTTAGCTGGTGTTTCATACCTTTTCAATTTTTTCTTCAGAATGATCCAGATCAGCAGAAAAAGTGCCCAATGCAACACGAAGCAGTGAATCAAACAGAGGCTTTGCTAAGTCAGTTTCTATCACTTTTGACTGAGCAAGCTGCTCTCTTATTTCAAGTAAAATATCATCCACAGAGGTATTCTGTGTTTTGGGGGAGAAAAACATTTTGATTCATGTTACTATTTCAAGCTAACAGAAGTTGTCTAGCTTTTCCATTTAAGAGCTTCTCCTTCTACCCTACCTACCCTAGTCTGACTTCTCATCTAAAACCAGAAGATTTCATCTAGTCTCTTGAAATAAGAAAGATTCATCCTAAATGTCATGACAGATTTCATTGGAACCTGCACACTGAAAAAATCTGACAAAATGCTGCTATCTAAAATGTGCAGGTGAAAGTGCTGTTTCAAAAATAGATGGCTTTGAAACAGCTTCAGGTACACTGTGCAATCAAACCACATCACATTACTAGTAGCTGACAGAGTGTGACATGTCCGAGATCATAAAAACAGTGAATGTTCAAGACAGAACTCCAGTTTCCAGTTCTTTCCTGCACTTAATGCCTCCCACTTTGCAACAAATTGCCAAGTAAAATTCAAGACAGTAATTAAAACATTAAAGAAAAGTCAAGGTGTCTTCTGTGAATTTACAGCTTCTTGTGGAATCCTGAATTAGTCCACCTCTAAGGCCTAAGGAATATTTTTTTCAGGTGCCCTTTAGTAGTCCTTTCGCAAGCACCATGCTCTGCTCAGAACCATCCTCAAAAAACAACATGAGTCACTAGGTATCATGGTCATATCTTGCCTACACAGCTTTCCTGCAGCATCCCTTTCACACACTTTCTCCACTGAATACTCTTTCTGAAAAGAGTACTACTCAAGCTCATTATTTAGCTCTAAACTTTCAGTACCATATAAAATATGGTACCATAAAAATTTACCTCCCTAGAAGAACTTTTGACTAAATTATTGTTAAAATAATATTGTATGAAACAAAAAAATAGGAGCAAAGGAAGCTAGGGAAAGTTGCACAGTACCTGGTGAAACATCTCCACTTCAGTCTTCTGCTGCATGGTGCTTGCACTGTGTAGGCAGATGGTCAGCAGAGCTTCTAGAAGTCTGATACCTTGAAGTGCCCACTCAGTCTCTTCCCTTGCAGAAGTCGTTACCCCTTCAACATTGGCAACTGAAGTAACCAAAGAATGTTCCATATTCACAGGGCTGTCACAGGAGCCAGAGTCAGGCACCAGCTGCTCAGCACCAGCAGGACTGCCAGAACTATCAAGCTCCAATTGCATCACCCCTCTGCTTTTAGCCTGCTGAACAGACTCATCCTTGCTGAGAAGCTCAGTTTGAGGACTCCCCTGTGAACTTCTGCTGCTTTCGCTCAATACTCTCTCCTCCCTCTTTTCTTGCTCTTTTTCCTTATTTTTTGCAAATTTCTGAATTATCAGGGTTAGTAATCTCTGGCATGCTTCAAAACCTCCAAGTCTATGGAACTGTCTCTGGAAAACTGAACTATACAAATAGATGCAACGACACATGGACCAAATATCTGCAGCCCTATGAATATGTTCCAGAGAGGGCAAAGTAAGGCTTTCCAGGGACAGATATGGTAATTTATGGCCTAATGGCTCACTAGCTGTACTATCATATCCCGATGTATCTTCACATTCATTAGCTGATTCCAGATCACCATCTGCTTCTTTACTTATACATAAAAAAGCAACACAGAGGAACAGGTTTATTGTGTTGACATGAATGTCTTGGCTGGCAAACTTTTTCTTTTTTGGGTAAGCCTCTTTCAAGCCAGCATAAAACTTGCTCAGGCTTTGAGGAACTTCTGAAGCAGCATGCTGGCTACAGAGAGAAGTGGGCAAGTCAGACATAGATTCCTTTTGTTCGCTGTCCAGACCTTCCAGTTCTGGTGTTGCTTGGTCTTCCTGCTGATCATCAAGGCAGAGTATCAAAGTCTCTAACACTTTCAAAGAATGGCTTCTTAATGTATCTAAGTAATTTAACTCAATCATTTGATTCACTCCATTACAACTCAGAAACAAGTCTCTAATTACTCTGTAAAAGAAAGCATAAGAAAGTCACTTTATAAATCACCCAATAACTCATGTAAGTCAGCAATTGCTATAAATTACTGTAAATTAAAGAGAAGAGGAACTCGTCTGCAGCACTCTAGGATCCTAACTCAGCTGGTAGTGGAATATTTTTCAGCTGGCAGTAGAAAATTCATCTGTGACATATAATGTAGGAAATACCTCCCTCTGAACTGCAGACCACACAAGTATAAGATGTTCAAAACACTGAAGGTGGTTAATTAATTTTCTTATTACATTTACTCTTTAGTGGTATTTCCTTGCCCCAATTTTTTATTAGCAATTGAAGCTAGTAAGTATCTTTATTTCTCTGTTCAGTGATTTCACCAGAAAGCAGATTTCTCAAATAAACTTAATTACATTTTCCTAGATGTCTACCAATTGCATGGATGATGAATTTCAAATAAATTCCGGAGTATCTTTCAAGGTAAGTTTTTGTGCAGTTGTTATGCCAGCATGTGCAATATCAAAAAAACTTTCCATATATTTGCTACCAAGTCTGTTTTTCCTTTCTACTCTCAAAGTATTATATTAAGTTCATACAAAACTTAGGGTAAGGATCTTTAAGTTTTTTAGTATACTATGTTTGCTTGTATATATCCATCTTACCTCCATCTCCTTCCCACAGGATCAGATTTACTCTAACCAAGTTACTCTAGAATCAAGTGGATCATTCCCACCTTTAATCCAGTAAAAAAAAATGACATTTTAACTCTTTTCTTCATCTAAGCTTTATTTCTCTTGCCTCTTTGCCACTAAGTACACTTTCAAATATAGCTTCTAATACAGTTTAGGTTAGGATAGAAGTTAGAACTATATTAGATGATCCCTTTACATAAACTGGAGTACTAGTCTACTCTTTGTCTTGTGTGACACCACTAAATTCACTCCAGGACTCCAAGAGAAATAAAATCAATCTTTCCTGGACAAAAGGACACATTCATATTCTGAAAAAAGTTCCACATATTTATTAAAAATTTAATTAATCCATTTAACAATAAATAAAAAGTATAAATTTTATGCCTTGGGACAATGCTTGTGCATCTTTTGGGTTTTGGGATTGTTGTAGTTTCTGTTCTTAAACTAGGTTTAAATGAACAGGATTTTTTAAGTTAAAAGCCAATTACAGGAAAAGTAAACATCAAACCTTATTTTTGAAAGGTGGTTTTTACAGTGACCATTATAGAAGGAAAAAGGAAACAGATCAGAAAACTATGTATTGTAATTGCCACAGAAAAATGACATATGAATCTGTTTAACATTCCTGACTAATTTTAGAACAAATAATGAAGAGGCAGAGAGCATGTCACACTAGACAAAGATTTTGTTGCTACAGAGTTTGGCTTGTTAAAGACCATAATTCATGAGTAGAAAGCCCTCGCTTCCTATAGTTTATGAATCTAGCCTTGTATCCTGTTACTCAAACATTTATCTTGTTGCCACCTGCAACAGCCAAACAACACCTACAGCCCAAATAAAACTTAAATTCTGATCAGTAACAAATATACAAAGCTCTGTATTAATAGCACTAATTAACACTTTTCCCAATAATAAATAGAAAATCAACCAACCTGGATTTTAGCAACAGAGGGAGCATCTGCAAATAAACCTGAAGCACTTCAGAAGGCAAATCCTGGCTATGGTAACTGCACTTGAGTTTATCAGCTGTCCTTAGTCCAAGCTGCTGTTGAGCATGGCAAGCTAGTTCAACTCCTCTCTGAAGCACAGGATTATAGATACAGTTATACAGTTTCCATTGGACCACTGCATTTCCCTTTTGAATTAAGTGGCAAATATGGTTTGCAATCTGTGTGCCACGTAGTTTGTCTTCTTCAAAAATGATGTCCTGATAAGCCTCCAGTGCATGCCATCTCAACAACATATCTTCAGATCCAGTGCTAGGCAGAATTCCCTGACCTCTGCAAGAGGAACTAGATGCAGGACTGGCATCACTGGAGTTGCCCTGCAAGGCATCTTCCAGCTGAGTGAGCTGATCACAGTCAACAGTACATATATTGCATGATGCCTGTATAATTTTTGGAGAGACTTCTGCTCCACCCAGCTGATCCAATATAAATTTGTTAAGGATGCTTAGTATATGCTGTTGAAAATTTTTTAATATTGGCAACTTGGAAGCATGGAGCAATGGGACAATGACAGACTTTGGGTCCATACAACAACATATTCCTACATTATGTACACCTGAGAGAATCTCAGCACAGGTACTGCTCAAAGAAACTTGCTGCAACAAGTGCAAACACTGGTGTGCACAAACAGCAATGCAACAGCATCTCTCAGGATAATCAACTTCTCCATCAGCAGTTTCAAAAGGGTTTTTGGAAGCTTGGTTTTTAAAAGCAGATACAGAGAGCCCAGAGAGATCTCTGTGATGATTCATGAAGTGAGAGTACTCACATCGTCTGTGCCTCTTTCTCGTACACATTGATTGATGGAGCTGCTCCGATTTCACCTTTTTGACAGTGCTGATTATTTTCATGATGCTGTTGATCAGGGCTTTCAGATGCTCTGAGGCTTCCCCAGGTACTCCCTCATTCTTCATACACAGCCATTCCATCTGAAGCACTGTTACTTCAAACAGCTTAAATCCCTGCTGCTGTATGAACTCATGAATCAGATCTATAGCTTGGCTAAAGTAAAATGGATTGGAGGCTGCACTTTGTAGGCAGCAGATCAAAATCTGCAAGACCCCTTCTATAACCTCAGGTAGAAGCAAGGCTCTGTGACGATACCTAGAAAATATATAGTCATCCTGAACCAGCTGCTGTAGTGTTTTCTTGTATCCTGCAGCAAAAGGACCAGGTTGCTTTTCCAAGCAAATTCTGATTTTCAATGCTGCTTTAAGTAAGTCTGTTAAATTTCTTCGTAAATTGTCAGGCATTGTTTCTGTACTGCTGATGTCTAAAGACATAAGATGTAGAACTGTTCGAAAAAGCATCCTTTGGATCAAAGCCACAGGTTCTTCCGTCCACCCTGCAGAAACAACTTCATTTTCTGTGTTACTACTTACATTGCCAGAGTCCCCAAATTCTGATAAGAACTCTGTCAATGTGGGCACAACACTCGCTGAAAGAGCAGAGCTGTGATTCAAAGTAATATCAAATTTGCACACCTTCTCTAGGAGAGACAGTAAGACATGGCATAAGTCAAAAGGAGAGTTATTCATGTTGCTTTCAGACATTCCTGCAGCTGGCTCATTCAAAATCTCATGTGCTGGAATAACTTTGCTGGAAACTTCTAGACTAGGGGCATCGGTATTAGAACCCAGTACCACTTCAGGAGGTTGGCAATCACTTCTACCTCCAGGGTAGCTGTCCCTAACAGAAGAGGTTAAAAAGGGCTGCAGTATCTGGGAGCGTCTGTGTTTTGTTATTACAGCAGTCTTTTCATCAGAATTGCCTTCAGAGTCTGAAGTGGAGAGCTGGGACCTCCTCGCATCCCGCACAGAGTAGCGGTGGGTGGTTTTGCGGAGACGGCTGCTTTTTCGAGATCGAAGATTGAGTTTTACAGAGGTCTGAAGAGATGAATGAGCGCTTCCATCTAAGTTTAGTTTTTCCTGAGTAGATTTCACAGAACTTTTATTATTCTCTTTGGTCAGGCATATGTCTACTGTAAAGGGTATATTAAAATCTGTTGAAATGGAAAGATAACAAAGGAACATTAGAATATGTAAAGCATTTTTTCCTAATTTTATAGTTAAATACTTCCAGATTTAAAATACACAGCAAATTTGTATCTTAATAGGTCGTGGTTTTGCATGCACCTGTGTCAGACATTTTCAGTACAAAACAGGCAGCAACAACTGATGTTTAGGGGCCATACTGGCAATTTTTAAAGCCCAGACAAATTATTTCATTTTCCATTTAGGGTTAAACAACAGGGTGCTGAAAGTTTTCCTAAAACTTTTTGTTGGCACAACTATTCTCAAAAAACCATTCTCAAAAAAAATATGTCATCAAGGGAGGTGAAAGGACTTCTTGGTAAGCAAATTAAAGGGAGGAAAAAAGGTCTTTTTAACTTGATGCTCCATTGTCACTTTTTGCAACTCAGTTGGGTGTGTTAGCTCACAGTCCTCTTAGCATGCATGAGGACATTGCCAGTGTACTAGTGGTAATAGAAAAAATAAACTTCTCTACTTATTATCAGTGCAAATCTTCAAGTATACAGACCTCAGTCTTTTTACTTCAGCATTAATTATTCCAAATACAAGCAGCAAAAATAAAATTAGGGGATTTTAAAGTAGTCAGGGACATTTCTATCAGTAAACTCCAATTAAACTGTCAAAAAAGCAAGCAGAGAATCAACTCTGCATGTTCTTGGATTAAGTCCATTGGTATTTTTAAGAAGTGACAGAACTGTAACTGAATGATTTGGGCAGTAAAATAACTACCATGAAACAACTGCAAGTATCCTCTACCCCATACATTCACTATTTAGAAAAATGTTATAGTTAACAACAACAGCCCCCATCCCCACAAAGCCCCAGAACTCTACACAAGAGCTATAAACATTATTTAAGAAAGAAAAGATGCTTCCATGTACAAGCACAACTGTGCCATGCCGTTTAAAAAGTCACTGTTGTGATACTTAAGGAAGAAACACAATCTGTTTTGAAGGCAGGAAATTAATCAGGAGTACTTTATCAAACAAAGGATATTACCTGCACTGAAAGAAGAAAGCTAATACAGGAACTTACTTCAGTCCACAAAAAAACCTGACTACTTAGTGCACAACTGGATACATCATGATTCTCTTTCAGTACTAAGAGAGAGTAATTTGTAGAAGTAAAAGCTGTGTATTATGTAGTGTATAAACCATAACATCGTAAAACCTATTTACATAACAGCCTTTTAAATGAACCCTGGAAAAGTCACACAGAATAGCCAAAACATTTCTTTAATTCCATCATGCTTACAGGAGCATGAAAGAATGATGCATCTGGGCAAGCAGGAAAGCTTATTATATAAAAGCTCTATGAAATTGGCCCTTTAAAGACTCCAAGTCCACAAACATTAACAAAAGCCTTCAATTTGGAGGAGTTGCAAATAGCAAAAAAAAAGCCCTGGAAGAGTTTCAGGCATGAATCCTTAGAAACTCTCTCAAACAGTCAGGTAGTTCCATTACTTAATTCTCTTTGTTTTACCCTCTGGGAGGGGAAAGAATGCATCAGACAAATAAATATAAGAGCCCAAAATTAAACAAAAAAATCTGACTGAGATCACTGCCATTTATTTCCTTGTTCAGTTTTTACACAACAACAAAAGCATTATCTTTCACACTGACTGAGAGCCTTTACCTTCTCTGCACAATTTTTTTCATTTTTAAAATTTAAATTCTGTGCAGAATCCATGTCTTCATTTCATGTTAGAGGATACGTACTACAATGAACTGCTCTTTAGCACAGAGTCCTCAGCTCTATAGTAAAACACATATCACATCTTTTATGTGCTTAATACTGTAAGTGATAAAATATACCTATTGCTTTTTCTTCCTGGACAGGGATTTTCCATACCAATGGCAGAAGGGATAGGAGGAGGGTCAGAAGTTCTTCTCGACATGTCAGCTCCTGTGTTAGGAACAAAATTAAAAGATCTTGTACTTTTAAAAATAGCTTAACCTTATTTTACCAAGCTATTCAGCATTCAGTTCCTATGCCTTCCTGCTGTTTTAAGCACTGAATAAATGACCCATCTACAAAAAGTATAATCATTAACTAGAGCAAATCAGAAAGATCCAAGATATTTATTACACCTCTAAACTGTTTCTATACAAAGGTCTCCCAATCTGCCTTGTAGAAAGAATTACTCAAAAAAGAAAACCAGTAAAGTCAAAAGCACAAAACAGTGATTTTAAAAAGTCAGCATGAAACTTTGTTCCAAAAATGTAACAGCAAAAACAAAAAATCAAAACCACAGAATAACCACTAAAAAACCTCCACTCCTACTGAGATTCTAACACCTACATACTAAGAACTTTAGTGCAGGGAAGAACTGTAGAAAGCACAGAATTCAAACACCATTTTTTTATGGGATGCGTTGTAGCACTATCAGAATGGTTTCAGTCCTAAAGAACAATAACTTTCATACACAAAGCTGACTCAAGCATTTTGGCACTTTACATGACTCTGGGACATGCAGCCAAAGTCTCTTTCCACCCAGCTATTGCACTTGAACTTCACACATGCCTTAGTCAAATATGAGCTGGCAAACAGGTCTACGATTACCTAGTTTTCCATTTTCTGCTCCCACTGAAGGACAGAATGCAACTACAACATATCTTTTTGAATTTCGAGTATTCCCAATTAACTCATGCACTCTCCACAAAAAGGAAAGCAAACCAGTACCAAGAGCAATCAACGTGAGCCAGACAAATCCACACAGTCAAAGCTCAATACAAAAACTATAACCCCTTAAGAAAAGCTACTACCTGATCAATTATTGAGTTCAGAGTGGTAAGCAAAATAAACCCACGGCCTTGAACTAAGTATTGTCCCAGTGCTGCCATATGAGTTTCTTCTTCTTCATCCTCCTTGGCTTCTGTCCTCTGTACCACTGCATTGCACAGGCTGTTGACATCAGTCAAGAATTCCCGTGCCAGTGAGTTACTGGCACTGCTCATGTCTGAGCTGTAAATAGAGGAAGGTGCAGAAATTAACTTCATCAGAAAATACATTCCTTATAGACAAAGACTGGGGGAAAGAAGGGAAAGATACAGGAAAGGTTCTTCCCTGTACCTCACCCCTTCCAAAAGACAGCGTCTGATGAGCTGAGGAATCAATATACCCATGTAGGGTAGAAGGGAAAGAAAAGAACAAACTTAGAGAATTTCAGTGAAAACTTTAGCTAACAGCCCAGGACCCCCAATACAAGCAAAATACTCTGAAGCTTTTACTGCAGCTCTTTATACAGAAATAGAAGGAGTTAAATGTGCTGTAGCACTCATATATTTCATCATATCCAAGCATGGAATGTGCAAACAAACAAAAAAAAAAAAAGGCCAAATAATTTTCAATGTAACATTTAAATATACCAGATGGGTTAATGGGTTAATATGTAATTATTAGGTAAAAAATAAGACCTTGAAAGTAAAAGCAAGTTTGTTTGCACTAATGGTACAGAAAGCTCCTTCTAGTAGCAAAATTGCAAATACTTATAATGCCATTCACTGTAGAAGTAGCGAAAAAATTCTTACCAGAATCACTTTGCCAGCTTAACACATTTATCTCCTATCTAGAAGGACAAGCAAATATATTCTGGAAATATCACTCTTGGTTCACCTGTTTTTAAAAAGAGAAAAATATCATTGTTAATAGGATTTTTTAAAAGTTATTTTATGACAGCTGTTTGAAACTTAGGAAGAGTTCGTGAGGTTTTTTTGAGCTTTAAAGCCCTGGTTTTCACTTTTAGCTTAAGATTGTGTACAGCTGAAATCCTATTACAGAGAAAAAAATCGGCATACATGAGATAAGTTAATATAATATAATCCATCAGTCTGTCAAATGGAAAATGAGCCAGGTACACAGGTTTAAATAATTCCCTCCAGAAACAGTATGAGGATGTAGTGATCACCACCTGTATATATAACATTAGAAAAACTTGCAGCTCCAGGTACAAGTGAGGGGTAGAAGGAGAACAGAATTATGCAGTCAGGTGTTGATGCAAATGCATCCTAAATCTCTCCTAGTCTATCCTGACAGAATACCAATTCTCTATTACACTAAGCACTGGGGAAGATGTAGTTAATAAGAACTGAAAATTTGTCAGTGGGAAACTCATCAACTGAAAATTTATCACTGGGAATGCAAAGGGTAAAAACCAAGAAAAGCCTCAAAAACATTAAACTACTAAAGGTCTCTATATGAGGACTCAGAAGACATTTATTACATCCACAGTTAATTGTGAGAAAAACAAAACGCAACAGATGGGGACAGGAAAAAAAGGAAAGACAAACACTAAATTAATTGATTTAGCATTCTCAGATGGCAGGTAAGTAAAAATTTCAGCTTAAAGTTTATGATGAGCATGAATGATACATGACAGACTTCCTTAAGGAAAGAGACAAACACTGTATGTTACCCAGACAAGCACCTAATAATTGGCCTCCCTTTGACCACTAGGAAACATGTTTCATCCAGCCTCACAAAAAACTAACTTACACATTCAGCTAATTGTCACAATTTATTGAAATAGAATAGTTTAAGCAGCTAGTGGTTTTACAGTTGCACCAGAGTAACAAACATAGAGATAAGCTGTCCATCAGGTTTTTGTGTCCTTCCAGCTGAGGCTTCAGTCTCCAGGTTTCTGCGCTGCTTGCCTGGTTTCATGGATTTAACATACATTGCCATATTCTAGCAAAAGGGTGGATTCCCAGTATCAGTAGTAAGATAAAGTACAATTTTGTTGCCATTAACACAAAAAGACATTAGGCATATATTCTTAACACAATTATTTAATATAGGATGGGTAAGGAATTAAGATGCTCTGACTCTATAGTGCAGAAAAAAAAACTGTAAAGAGATACTATGCTGGATAATGGGGCACTTCTTTTAGGAGTTGTTTCAACAAGTGCTAGCTAGTTCCGAGTTGTACCCATTTATTTTCCTGCAATGAAGTTTTTATACAGACTGACAGCATAAACTTATATTTGGCAGCAGATGATGATAAAACCTAACTAAGCTGTTTGAGAGCAGAAAGAAACCTACTGGAACATTGTACACAGTCCCAATGAGACCTTAACAGTTTTACAGTTCTGAAATATTCCATGTGTGAGGGCTTCACATAGTCAGCTCTAAAAAAAAAAAAAAAGAATAATTTAATTTGCTAGAAGAATATGACTATTATATTTCATAAAAAACACCTCTACTACATAGTATTTATTTATAAAAGGAAAAAACCCACAAGTTAAAAAAAAAAACCACTTAATTGCAAATAATTTTATATTCTTCTGCCCTTTTCATGCCTATTTTTGCATCATGCTCATAATTCAACCTGTATCATGTATACCTTCTGGCCCCTTTCAGCCCCACCTCTCAAGGGAGTTATTTCCTATTTACCGGTGTGGTAGAAATCAATTTCTTGCACCTGAAAATTGTATTTTCTGAACTACTTTCCATTTTTATGAAGTTGCTAATCAACTGAGCACCTTAGTGTAAGACTGTCTTGTAGTTCACTGGACTTTGAAAGAGAATACCAAAATTGTCCTTACAAGGATGAAGCTCTAAGACAAGTTGAGCAATCTTGAATACTGAAACATTAACATACTAAATTTGCACTGTGCTAATTATTAGATGTTATCTCTAACAACAGAATTTGTGGAAAGAAGAAAATGCAACAAAAGCAAAGAGTCAGAACTAGTACTCTGTATACTAAAGCAAACTGAGCCTTTTCCTTAGTTATGTTTTCAACAATATGTTGCCCAGAAAGGCCTGGAATGTCCAGCAAACAGCAGCATCATAATAAAATACAGTACTAATTCAAAAGCCCATAATACTAGTTTGTTACTTGCAGAAACTGTTGCCCAACAGCTATAGCAGGAGTAAAAGAGAACTAAGTAACATTCAGCTACAGGAAGTTGTTAATTTATTTACCTTCCCTAGTTTTCTGTTTCAGGTAAGAAAGAAACATTGACCAGGCACGGCATGGCTACAAGTCCTTTTAAGTACAGACTGCAATGAAGTTGCTTTTTCAGCAGCTATTAAAACCAGTGCTTTGAAAAATCCCTTAGTTTCTGTAAGACATTGTGCAATCCAGTTTTTTCTGGCCTCCAGTTCAAACCTTGTAGCCTTTTCACCCATTCTCTAGAATAAAGTGTATATATATATATATATAAACACACACAGGTAACCTCTGGTCAACAAACACTACATTTAGTTTATACAGTACTCATTTCAAACAGCAAATGCTTATTCTAGCCTCATTGCTTGTACCTAATGTTTATGCTCTGGAGAGTATGCTTGTTACCTTTTCAAGGATTTTAACATTTATATATCTATCATTATTTAGTAAGATTTAGTCTGGGGTTAAGCTTTCAACTTAAGCTCAAACTTCTGTTAGCAGAGGACACATACATAATGAAGAGCATCAGCATGTTACTAAGAAATTCCACAGGAGGCTTCAGCTATTGTAGCAAAGACTGTCAGGTTGTTGCAGAAATTGAGTAGCAGACAGCAGTTTTGATTGTCTGGTTAAAGAAAATCACTAACAATTAGACTAAGAATGAAATCCTTTGTGCAAACTGGGAAGGAAAAGAAAGTGCAAGAGAGCATGCAACAGAGTAATACATATCTAGTGTGGCCTGGAATAAAATGGGAAGTACAGTGTTGCCTTGAAATCTGTACGTGGTGAGAAAATGCAAATGAAGGCTCAAAGTAATGCATCACTGAAATCAGCATCCTTCATTTTCTGTTCTTTTGGTGTGATTCAACACTTTACACAAGCTGGAAAGAAATACCCAGCTGACATGGCCAAAATAGGTCACACAGCAGGAGCAACACAGAGACAGAAAGAAAAGAGGAACCTGTAGTTTGAGCAGAGACTGTCAGAAAGCCTGAGACACTTTGATGCTCTGCATTACTGATGCAGGGCAGTCATCCAAAAGAATAGTTTACAAAACACAGCAAAATTTACTAACCATCCAACAACTCGGTCAAAAACATGAGCAAAGAGCAAAACCAAGACCTTTTAAGTTTGAATCATTCTCAAAACAAACATACCAGGCAACATTCCAGCTCCACAGAAGACCTCCTGCTTAATATTTTCAACCACTTTCTGCACTGTCCTCCGCTATTATTTATTAACTATTTGTGGTTACAGAAGCAGAAAACCTATCACATACTAAGGCAGTGCTGTTCCAACCATGACATTGCACATGAAAAAACCTCTTAACATACAGAATTTATTATAAGGCTGCAGGTAGGTGTCAATTTTTTTTGGCACAGTGCTATTTCTGACCAAGTCCTTGATTTCATCAAGGAGTTCAGTAACCAGCTTTAAGCCTTACACATAATTCACTAGGTCAATACTATTCCTGAACAAGTTATTCAGAGTCTCTCCCCCAGAGCAAAAAAAAAAAAAGTGAAAACCAAAAATGCTTGGTATGTTTGGATAAATAACACATGCACAGTCCTTTTAATGAGCCAGGGAAGTATGTCAAGTGCACAAGACAGTAAACAAGTATTATTTTAATGAACCCTCAAAAGTATGGTGAGTCTATCAGAGTAATGATGTTTCCTAATACACAAGTGTGTTTATGTCTGTATAATCTTAATATTGCCACTTTATGTATCAACTCCCATCTCAGGTAAGAGGGATGTTTGTCTTGCAACACCTGAAGTTTGAGAGTCCTGCTTCTCCAAGTATTGTAAGCCTTCCATAAGTATGTTGTTTACTTGTGTTCTTCTGCCATGGTATTAAAAATTTAATTAATGAAGCTCAGTGCTTATACAACCTGAGAATTAGAAAATTTCTACCTCTTGTGGATGTGCAAGCATTGTGCAAGCTTACACTGAAAAAAAAATATTGAAAGGAATTATCTGTGCTTACTGAAAGTAACAATCCTTAAAGAAATAAAAATATTTTTTTTTCATATTGTGTATGGTTAGGGAATACGGACATGATGGCTAAACTAGCCATTCCCCATGTAGAATAGGAATGCCAAGGGGAAAAACCAAATGAGCTTAGACAAGTAATAAGCCAGGTTTGTTAAAAAAAAAAAAAAAAAAAAAAAGAAATGGGTGCTTTCCAAAATACCTGTCATTCATATATATATATATATATTTATAAAATCAAGTCAGCAAACATACCCACGGCTACAGACACTTTGAGATACACAGAGGCATTGCAGCAGGTGCATGCAGGTCACCTTCTCAGAAACAGTTTCAGAGCTATCATCATTCTGATCAAGACCCAGACCTGCGGTGCACCATGCAGCAGCATAAGAAAAAGCCAAACCCTTGCTTACTCACAAATTATAATTTTCCATGGATTTTCAGGCCTCAGGTTTTTCTGATAGTTTGAAATCAAACTCATGAGTGATGTCTTTGGGCACAAAGATTGCTTCAGACTATTCTTCCAAAACTTGGTCAATGCATTCTTTCAAAATGTAACCTATAATGTATTTGCTAGTGTTTAATCAGCTGCCTGCCATATATCCTGACCCGTGAGTGTTTATGTCTGCTCTCCCTAGCACAACTGCTTCAGGAAGTAATGTTTCATGAATTTCACTTGTCTAGCATAACTATTGGTGAAACCAGCTTTAAATATTAGAAACATAACTCGGAGGTATCTCAGATTAACATGTACACATTATTCTTGTTTACATACAACACACAATCCCCAGTTCATGTTTTTCTCTTCAACAGTTTCTAAAATGTCATCTTGGGACATTTTTTTCTTGCTAAAATTCAGCAGGTTCTCAGGTTCTGCCTTGAGTTATGAAGAACAGTATTCCTTTACAAATTACCAGATTATCAGTAATTTCCTCCTTTTGAATCTGGGGGAAATACCACTGAGATAGAGTTAATGGCGAAGAATGGCTAGCTGTGTATTAGACAAGTGCTTTGAGACAGCTTCTCAATTTCATGTGGAATTTTATTTAGTCATCAAACAATATGAAACACCTGTGAATACATTCTTGTCACACCTGAAATCAAGCAAAAAAAAAAAAAGAAATGATTCATCTAACAAGATAAAAAGTACAACACTAATGAAAGACAGGCTCTCAAATAACCACCTACACTCAAGTTAGACATTAGCCCTGTACATATGCTATACTCAAGTTTATGCTGAGACTGTGGTCTTCTACTATCCAAAATCATTAACTACAACATAGTTGTTAGCCAAATTAAATCCATTCTAGTTCATTTAAAATTTTCATATTTCAGACCACTGCATACTGGTACTGAGAGTAAGCATTCCTTAGAAGAGGCACTGGCAAAGCTGGGAGCCTTCAAAGATAATCATTGCAGCACCAACTCTGTCAAAAACAAATATGCCTGCTATCATGGACATCAGCTAAAAAGCACTAAAGAATACAATGCTGCTACCAATACCATGAAAATGCTGGTGTCAAGCTTTGTTAGTAGGCTTGAAGACTAGGCTCTCTTTCAGATCTTATCTAAAGTGTCAGAGGCCAACACCTCTGCAAACACATGGTACTAAAGGAAGGAACTGACAACTATTCCACCACAAGGTGGAATCTACAAAAGACCAGTAAGTTCTTACAAATGAAAAATGAAGGATGAAGATCATCTGTGAAACATTTGGCAGTAGCAAGGCAATGCTCCTAAGTGAGCCTTGTTCTGAGCACTAGTCAGAGTGCTAACAAGTTCTTCCCTAAATTAAGATATATATAAGTAATACTTCTAAATACCTTCTTCCATACTTTAGGTTTGATACTTTAACTGCAGACCAGACTACAAGCAAGCCTTAACAGTCATGGCTGCACAGTAACAACTAAAACTAAAGATCAAGACTAACTTCCACAGACTCTGCAAATTGAAATGAAAGCAGCAGTCTGGCACAGCAGGTAGGTCAGAAGTTCAGTGCCACTGTCTCCAGTACTGAGCCAACAGAGACCAGCCCTGCATGACCAGGCAGACTTTGTGACATGCTCTTACATTAATCCACACTCCTGGAGACAGTGTGGCCTCTGCGAATATAGCTGGGGCCACTTTACAAGTATGCAGACCACCCTGCATTTTGAACAACCTATGTCTGCTCAAGCTGTGATCTAGAGGATCATACAAAACTTTTTGTAACTTATAATCTTATACACTTGGATTGTACCCATGCTTGGAGAAAGAGAAGAAGTAAAGATTTGAGCACTCTTGAGTGCTTGAGGCACTGTTGTGGAAGCAATATGAATGAGTAAAGGCTATCCTAAATGAAAGCTTAGTAGTGAGAAGATTAAAATTACAAAGTGCTTAAGATCAGTTTTGACATTGTGACTAAAAGTACCCACTAAGAGCAATTAAATAAGAGGGGAAGATCAATTATCAGAGGTTTAAAGAAAACCCAAAAACATTAAAGGGCTGAAGCCTACTTACACTTCTGAAGCTTTAAAACCAATCAGTGAAGTTGGTATTTTTTATTAGCTGTCAGATGCAGACAAAACAGCAGGTAAACCTTTCTAAAAGTGGCAATTTAAAAAGTTACCCAAATATCAGAGAGTGAAATATACTGCTATTCCTGTTAAGCTCAGTATGCCAGCTTCTTTACAAAGTGAAAACAGCTTCAGTGGTGTTAGGGAAGCAGACCCTGTATTTCTTCCAGGCTTTACAGCAAAGAGGCATTTGATTCACCAGCCCCTGATGCACTGAAGTGGACCCAGATGACCCAGTCAACATTCCAGACAACTACAGACAAAATGACTCACATCATCTCACTTTACGTAGCTTTTCTCCAATGGAAATGCAAATAAGGAACAGCTAGGATTTTTAACTTACTTTTGAAGTTTAAACAACACTCCAAATTAGCCAAGGAGCACAAACTCCAACAGGAAAATTATAATAAATAATTACACTACATATAATAGTGACCAAAAATATGACGTTTCCTGATATACCTATTATAGATAGCAAGCACTTAACAAAATGCTGAATCACCAGAGTAAACCTTTAATCCATCCACAATGCAAAGAAAAAAATAGTGCCAAAGAAGGAAGTCCCCAATTATAAATGTGTATTACTCATGAATACTTTGGTAGAAAGATTTTACACTACTAAGATGCACAAAGTATGCCAGATGAAGGTGCATATGGAGCCAAGTAGTATTTTCAGTAAGCAAACATCATATGATCATTTTTGCTGCAAATGCTAAGGACTTAGTGGGACTCCAAGAATCAAATTTGCTTTGTAACTGATGTAATTTATGCTTCTAAAAATAGTCCTGGAGTAATTAGGAGTACCTTCTGGAGCGGAAAGTACTCCCGCACGTCCCCCCTCCCCAGCATTTCCACCAGATATTCAGACACATGAAGGAAGTTTTTTTCTTTCCTTTGATCTCTCCTTAATTGAAACATGCAAATAAAAAATGAAACTACACATTTCTCACTGACTCAAAACTCCCTGTATCATTGAAAGATGCAAGTAATACAAAAAAAATTAATGATAATCATGTAGCACACAGTTTTACACTGGAGGGATTTTGCTTTGTTTTCTCTACAGCAAATCATAACATTTTATCTCAATTCTTGGAAACTGTGACTGTTAAACTCTTGCCTTCCAACAGACTAGCACAGCTTTGGTTGACTGGACAGAGGTCAATTTTTGAAATCTTTTAACAATTATTATATTGCTGGATTTTTATCAGGTCTTGCAACAGAATTATAAGCTATCAGGAATATTTCTTGATCTACATCTTAAATGTTTTCCTTATTAATTCACATTTTTTTCAGAATTAAGGTATTGAGAGCTATTCATTCCTTCAGATTGCTGTTTCCATTACTCTTTCTGCATCTTTTAGTTAATACACTAAGGTCTATCAAATCAGTAGCTTACTGAAGTTAACAGATCTAGTTACATTTTTTTGTCATTTACTCCCCCAAAGAACGTGAATCTTTGGTAAATGCCTCCACAATACTACAGAAAAATATATGATGTCGAGTGTTTGCTGAAATAAAACTGCACAGAAGTTAACATCAGTTTTAATACTTCCAACAAATCCTTGCATTTGGCAATAACTGACAGTAATTCCTCCTAACATTTCATCTTTCCAGTTTCTCTTGGGAGAACAGAAAGGTTTTCCTCTACTGTCAAAAGCTGAAAAAAAAATCAGAAACTCCCTCCTCCCACCTCACAGTTAGTACTTCATGCTCCCATACTTCACCATGGAGCATGATGGCAACTTCTAACTGATCAGGCGCAGGAAAAGAGAGCAAAGAATTCATAAACATGAGAATTAGCTGAGATTGTCAGAGTGGTTGAGCAAGTATCTGACAGACGCAGTCTAACAGGCATGAGTCTTCCACCATCTTTCATAAACCACTATTCATGACTTGCCTTCCACTTCCCACCTTTTAAATTATCCAGGAAGTGCAGAAAAGCTCTTTCACAATATAAGTGAGAGTAATTCCCACAGTGCCTCAGCACCCCCATACAAACACAAGTGTCACCAGGCAAGCCCCAGATGCCTGCAGGAAGCTACACAAGCAGAGAAGTACAGAAGACAATCCTTTCAGTGCTTCCCATGGCATGGTCACTGCAAAATCTCACAGCAAGAGCAGGCAGCATGGACTTACTTATGGGGGAGAAACTTACTTAAGAAACAGAAGAGAGAGAAGCAGAATAGATGCCCTGGCTCCTTTGTAACACACCAAAGTCACAAAATCCATGAGGAGCAGAATATGAAGGAAGATTAAACGTGTAGTAGTGACTAAAAAAAAACCTAGGGGAACTTTATTTAGAGAAATACCCAAAACAAAGATACAACAGAAGTTCCAGCAGGTACAGGCACCAAGACATGGCACTATTCCAGGACTTCACCATCACATGGATTACACACCTATCCCTCTCCAACATAAGCTAAGGAATTTCGCAGGGTTTTCTCCATCTTGCTCTTACTCAGCATCAGATTTATTCTGTATCTTCACATAACACAGTTACCAAAAAATCACACCGAGAAGACTCACACTTCTACTTAAATAATTGGTACAAAAAAACTGACTTCCCATAAAAAGAGATTTTAATCAGACCCCAGGCTACAAACATGAACTAAAGACCTAATAACTTACAGCAGGAAAAAATTCAAGAATTACACACAGCCTTCTCCTTTCCCATCACGCATTCCAGTATCACTTCTGCATAGAGTGCTCCATCTGGAAGCAAGACTTCACCTTGCACTAATTTCCAAGTCCCTGAGAGCCATGATCAAACGCAAGACCTGAATGTAAACAGAGGAAAAGAAAACCTGATCTGGCACATACCACGCTGCTTTATTAGTTCTTCTCAACAGACCATGACAGCTGAATCAAAACACTGCTGAACCTCAGTAAAAGCCCCCATCTCCCAAAATGCAGCTAGGGTAGAGTTATACAAGACAGCTCAGCCCACCTGACAACACAGGACTAGCAAGAAGGTGCTTCTGTTCTTCCCCAGCAACTCCTCTCTTCCTTTTATCTCCAGCACTGCACTCATCCAGCTCCTTCTTGAAGTGGCCCACCTCGACAGCTTTCCAGAAAACTAGCTTTTTCAGCTGGATTTGTTGTTGTTGAATTGCCATATTGAGGGATCATGCAGCTGTCACTGTCAGTGAAGGGAAGGCTGCAGGAGGGAATTTCCTCCTTCAGCAGTAACAAGTGCCACAATCAGCTTAGCAAGCTCAGACAAACCAATCCAAATCACACAACAGAAGACCTCAAGTCTCTTCTACCTGATCTTGTCCCAGGTGTACCATCCTCAGATCAGAGCTGTCACAGGAACCAACGGCTGTAATAACACCAGCTCAACTACTTGATACTACCCAAAGGCCCATGAACCTTCAGCAAGCAATAATTTGCCAGACTACCTGATAGTCTCACAACTATCTCTGAACTGGAAAAGAAAACAAAAATTAAGTAACCCCAGGTATATATACATAAAGGCCTCCTTCCACTGCACATTACAATCCTTTTCTAACAATATAATCCAATTCCCCAACAATCATAGCAAAAAAGATGGAGTAGCAATAATTCAAGCAATAGCTACTACAGTTCTTAGCTAAGGGCATCAAAGCCCGATAATTCCCCAAAAAGGAATAAAATGGGTATTAGTGTGGTCTTGTCAACGACAGCTGTACACCGAAAAGAACTGAAATTCACCAACAGAGGACAAGCAGGCATGTTCTGCACAGCACTTCCGGGTGCAGCAGAATCCTCTTACAAAATAATCATTTCACCCTACATTCCCTTTGCTCTCTTCTGCCCTCAAAAAACAAGCATCAAAATTAGTTTTGCTTCAGATTTTCTCCATAGGCAATATTTTCTTATTTGAAAAGAGACCACCATGGCAATGGCAAAATTCTGAATATAAAGAAACTATTAAATGACCAGCTGTACAGGTGTATAATTTCATACTAATAAGTAAGCACCATGGTCTATTACAGAAATCACTGACAGTAGAAATATAGAGCTGAGCTTCCTGAAATGCTTGTACATAGAATCACAGTATTTGCTTATGCTGTTTGAGCTTGACTGTAAAAAGAACTATATGAAAATAGCGATTTACTTTCAGTAAGTGTTAAGAATGCAGTTTCTCTTTTCCAGTGTTTACACATCCAGTGTCTAACTTTCCAACACATCCTATACTATTGTTCAATGTACTCGCAGACTCTTTCCCTACCAACTTAAGCTGCACTAACAACTGATGTGGTGACACATGAAAAACCTACCAGGGACTACAAGAAAGAAGGAAGCAAAAGAAGCATCAAAAGAGAATCTTAATGAAATGGTTATTAACCTTACAGAAAAACTTTTTACAGTCAAGCATTTTTGATGGAAAGCTGTCTTTGAGTATGGTTAAAAAAATTCACAGGGCAAGGAGAAAGGGAAGGCAGGAAGTGAGTGACATCAAAAAAGCTCATCTTAAGAAATCTGTATAGTCTTATAAACCAAGTGACAACTTGGCAATTGGCAATCCTTTGGCAATTGGTTTTGATTTTAAAAGTAAAGCCTTAAAAGCTATATGCTTTTAGCTTGCAAGAGTCTCTGTCCAAAGGACAACAAGGAAGAACAATTAAATTAAAACCCTCTAGAAAAAGATGAGGTTTTTTTCCCTTACCTATGATAGTATATGAAAACAGTATTATTTTTTATTCACTTAATTCAAAAAACCCACCAAAAACTCCTAGAGCCAGTAAACCACAAACTTTCTAAAGTACCTGAGACAATGCCTTCTCCTTTGCATTATTGGTCTGGGAGACTTTTTGCCAATACAGGCAAAAAGGCAACTCAAGAATATTTTCCTGAGTCCTTATCACACTGTAGCTCCATTATGATAAAAGCTCTATGCAGGCATGGTCCCTTGTCCAAGCAAACAAAATCTGATCCTTCCTCAATGAAAGGTTAATTGTTCCAAACACCTCTTTTCTGCTACCTAGCACAAGATTATGATACATATGACTAAAACAGATAGTTGTCCCACCACCTCATCAGCAACAGGCAACAGTACACAAGCTTGTGTCACCAGCTCCAAGTTTCCTGTAGATGCTTATAATGAAGTCTTACGGAGTCACATGGCACTACAAGTAAGAAGAAAAAAAGCAGAAAAAAAGTCTGCCATCCAGATTTTCTTCTTTAGCCAGTCCCATTAATAACCACATTAGATGCTTTTCCAGCTCCTAGGCCATGACATCCAGTCCTCTGGTCTTCTTCATTCTGGATTTCTTCAATTGCTCTGCTTTCTCTTACCCAAGAAGTTTTATTTTCACTTCAAGTGATGCACTTGCTTTTTTTGCCTTCTCCTTTCACTGCAGATGTTAGTAAAACGTAGCTCTTTAGTTCTTTTGGGGACATCAAGCAATATCCAATTCTTAGATTTTTGCTCTGCTCTTGGAGAAGCATTTTTGAACATTCTCCCCACACTCAAAGAACATGTAGAAGAGTTTCCATCGTGCCTCTGTCCATCCATTTCGATGGATGAAAAAGGGCAGTTCAGGTGCTGAAACGCTGCCACTCTTGTATATTCCGCCAGCGTTCCCGCGTTCCCGCGTTCCCGTGCACAGCCCTCATTTGCTTTTCTTCAGTCCTTATCTGCAGCACACGCCTCGCTGACAGCAGAGGCTTTGTGTTCGCGCTCTGCTCGCATAGCGCTGCCCCCCGCAGGAAGCGCGCACGGAACGCGCCCGGGGTGGAAGGGACCACAGCGGGGCATCTGCTCCAAGGTGCCTGCTCAAGCAGGGCCACCCTAGAGCACGCGGTACAGGACTGAGTCCAGACGGTTCCTGAGCATCCCCAGTGATGCAGACTGCACAGCCTCTCTAGTCAATCTGTCCCAGTGCTCGGTGACCCGCACAGCAGCCCGGCAACGCGGGAGGGCGCGGGGAGAACCCGCACGCACCGCCTGGACACGCACACGGGGACAACGCACACGTCGCCTTTCGGCACAGGCCGAGGCCTCACGTCAGCGGGGCCGCTCTGGGCCGCCGAGCGCCCGCGGCCGGCCCCGGAACACTCGGGCCCCGAGCCCGCGGCGCCGCTCCCGCCGCTGCCGGGGAGCCCCGGGGCGGGGCGGGCCCCGCCCGGGACACCTCCGGCGGCTCCTTCCGCCTACTCCTGCCGCCGCCGGGCTGCCCCGAGCCGCCGGCGGCTCTCCGGGCGGCAGCGCCACTGACAGCCCGCCGCGGCCGCCGGCCTCGGCCCGCGAACCCGCGAACCGCGGGCAGGGCCTGTGCTGAGCGCCCCGCCACGGCCCCGTGCCGCCAGGCGAGCCCCCCGCCGTGGCCGTGCCCGTCCCGCCCTTACCCGCTGCTCTCCCCGCCACAGCCGACGCGCCCGGCCGCTCGCTCCGCTCTTATCCCGCTGACAGCGTCCCGGCAGCCCGTGGCGGGAGGTTCCTGCCCGGCCCCGCCGCGCCGCCCGCCCCCGTCTCCCCGGCAACACAGCGCCCGCCCCGCCCGCCCCGCCCGCCGGGCCGGCGGCCCAAGGGCGGCCCTGGAAGCGCCGCGGCGACCCGGCACTGCCGGCCGCCCCTGCTCTTGTGGTCGCGCCGAGACAGCGCCCGGCGAGTGCCACACGGACAGCCGGCCTGCGGCTCCTGCTGGGGAGCCAGACGGGCGGGAGGTGCCCCCTAAGCCGGTTCACTCCACCGCCAGCACCGCCAGCACCCTGCCCGGCTTTAGCGTCACCATTCAAAACGCCCTTTCCATGCGTGTCACGTACCCGTGGCCATCCGCCCGCTGGCGGCTGGCGCTGCCCGGCTGCTGCGAGCCGCTGTCACTGCAGCGCTGCGCTGCCTCACCAAGGGCTCCGCAGGGTTTGCGCTCTGTTTCGGTGCTTGCTCGGAGTAAATTCTTGGAGCAGGTTTACGGCTGCGGAGCTGGGCTTTGGCACTTGGCTGGAATGCCCAGGAGAAACGGTTGCCCTGAATGCTGTTCGATCAACTCCCTCACGGAACAGGTTCGCGTAGGCAAATAAATAAATAGAGAGCCTTGACTGTATGTCACTGTTCTCACTGGCTACAGGAATTCACCTTGCACATCCAGGACACTCAGTAATTTTATGGAAGTGAGAGCAATATGGTACAGGTGATGTTAATAAGAATATGCTTCATGCATGCCTAGGTTTGGCATCACCATCCTGATTCTTGAAATCAGAAAAAATGTACATACAGAAGGTGCACAACGGTATCCTTCTCACATCCTTATGCCTCTCCCTGGTGCATTGGCCTCCTACTCCCTGACCCTTGCTGCCTTTTCTGGTGAAGACTGTGTAATTGCATTTCGCTTATCATCCCAGGGCCTGCTGGCTACCTTGGTGTCATATTGACTTTGTAAAACTTAAGCCAGGCTGCCTGCAAGGATTATACGGATGGACAGAGACAGATCTTGGGAATGCTTCAAGGAGCAGGATCCCAGGACCCATCTGCCAAAATAAATTTAGATACACACGAGGTAACAGCAGTTAAATCTTGCAAATATAAACTTCAATCTGCCTGTACACCCTATGTCTTTTGCTTTTTCCCTTGGCATCTACTTATGGCCACCTTTCATATTTTTCTCCCTTAGCACCTGCTTTTGGCTGTTGTTCATGTTTGTGCTCACCTTATTGACAGGGAGCAAGCTATCCCTGTCAGATGGGTACTGGGCTAAACAGATCTCTATTCCAAGCCAAGACAGCATCTTCCCTGCAAGGACCAGCTGTGCATACCCCAGAACTGTTAATTCCCAGACCTCTGGGAATTAAGCACCTAGGCAACACTTCTGCACTCAAAAATTGCTTAAATCCCTCAAGAAAAGCAGTCCTAGGCAAGCGCCACCAGTATTACAACACCATAGAACAGGAAGGAAGGGAACAGAGCCTGACACTGCTTTACTGCTAAGCAAGGTTACACAGCACAGTCACAGAGCTCCCAAAGGTGTGGGAGCCCCAGTGGCACCCCATGTCTCCGCTTAGGTACCCACCTTGAGAAGCTCAGAGAGATAAGTGGTTTTCAAAGGCAGCCAAACCTCTTCAGTGGCCACAGAGAACTTAGAGGAAAAGTGGTTCAATCGATGTCCTGGAGATTAGATGACAGTTAGTTGCTAATTCAGGTAGATTAAATCCTACTTTTAAGACAGATTATTTTAAACTCCTGGAGAACGTGGTAGGATTCACTCCAGCCCATCCAATCTGGCACTGCAGCTACTGGAGAGGAGAGTGAGCCAAGATTCCCAAACCCAGGCTCAGGAAGTCCTTGCCCTAATAATGCCCACACAAATCCTCTCTACTTCCTGCTGCTGAGAAGAAAGAGAAGTCTCTTCTGCTTCTGAACCAGGACTTCCTGTTTACTGAAAAGTAAAGATACCACTACTTTATTTTTCCTTCAGATCTTACAGTTGCCAGACGATGAATGCACATATGTGTCCCTTCTCACTGCTGACAGCATCCTGAAGACAGAGGTTTCTGTTGGCCTCTCCCACAAAACTCCTGCCTGCCAGTACCTCCAAGGCTCTTTGCTGTTCCCTCTGCTGCTGCCAAGTTTTCCTCAGAAGCAGATGTAGGACAGGACAAACGCAGTGCTTGACATTTGCACATTAACTATGGTTTCTCAAGGACACCAGTGAAACTAAGCAGGCTGTACATTGCCTTCTGTAATTGTACAGCAAAACTGTAACAGCAGCAATGAAAATGAAGTCAATGGCAACAGCACATCAACTCACCCTTGGAATATTATATTTTACAGTGCAAAGAATATGAACATTTCAGATTGGTAACATAAATTTTACTGAAAATAAGTTTTCAGGAGAGAGTTGGCCATCACATACGAACAAATATCTGAGTGAATCTTCACAAGATATTTACTAAAATCTTTAGAAGGGAAGTATACCATAGCCTAAGTAGAGCTGCACTGAACAGTTATCATGTATATTAAAAAAATATTTATAAACTGCTTGGACTAAAAATATTGTTGCGAAAGATAAGTAGGGACAATTAAAGATTTTATCAGAATGATAATGTTTTTCTCACTTGAATGCTTCAAAGTACAACCTTTCAGCCATGCAGATTTTTTTTATAATTACAATAATTAAAGATCCTGCACAGATGCAACACTATGCCTTGCTCTTCAATTTCAAGCCAGAGTTTTTCAGCAAAGTCCTAAGCATTCTACATTCATTTACATCAATATAAATTTGCAGCACCTCCATAAGAGTGAGTAGAATGACACCAGTTCATACCAGAGTAACGTCAAATCAAACCTGGTTCTTCTTAGCATCACTGGTTCACTGATGACTCCCTCTATCCTACAAACAGTACCTGAATGTCACTTCAGTGTCATTCTTTCTGGGTTTCTACTATAATTCTTTCTCTTCTGCATAGGTGGGGATGATAGCAAGATGGAAAACAAGCAAGGATCAAGAATACAAGTGATATTTCCCTACTGTTCTCCTGAACCATAGAACAAGTCCACAGCACTGAGACCTGCACAGATCACACTGGTACCCAAATTCTTCAGTGTGTGGTACTAATGTTCACAGAGAGCGGATTGAGATCAATGGTTCTAAAATTTTAGTGTTCAGTGAGCCACTGTCCACTCCTGGAGTTTCTTAAGCACCTACCAGACATTTTTCAATAAAGGTCCATCTACTCTCATCATAAAGGTTTCAGTTGAAAGCCTTGCAAAGGCAATGTAATGTAGGACCTAGATTTTGTTAGCTACCTTTACAGTCTCATTTTCTCTCCTTTCCAATGAGTATGTACCTGTCTTGGAAAATTTGTCTGTGTTTTAATGATATAATGAAAATAATACTTAAACTGTGGAGTAATTAACATAATGTGTGATCTGTTGTAAGTCCATTATCTTAAATCAGAGTGGTTTGTGGAAAGGGCATCCTTGTCAGCTGAGATGAGCAGCCTTTCAGCAAGGAATGAATAACAGTCTGTTTTCCCAAGGAAGCACATTACTCTTTTATTCCTATACTACTTTAAAAAATCGAAATAGTGAATAAAATACAAAAACGGTTTTGCACTTAGGTAATCAAGGAATGGTTAAAAGAATTAGTCTTAGTGTGGGTCTATCTCTATAATGGGGAGAAACAGTCTGTGATTATCTACTCACCTCTAGATCAACGCTGGAAGAGTAAGCTGTTGAATGAATTTAAGGACAAGGAAATACAGGCTGAACACTCTTCATGTTTGCATTCTTCATGTTTGGCTACAGTGGTATAGAAGGTCCAGAGACAAAAGAAAAACATTACCTAGTAGGCAGAAAGCAAAGGTGAAATTAAATGCTTCCGAAAGTGGCTTAAAGCACAGGAGTTGTGGAAAGTGTTCCCTAGTTGTTTATAATCCTTGTTTGTGTTTGCCTACTCCAAGCAGACTTGATTTCAAGTCATGCTTGATTTTTCATTGCAGTTATTCCTGGTCAGCATACTCTGACATCAGGATGTTTTTGCTCATGGTTGTAGGGCCCATTTCCAAAACAGAACAGGGGGTAACCAGATAGCTTGGTGGAAACACGTTGCATGACCCCTAAATTTGTTCAACATCTAATCTAGATGAAAGAATTAAAAATTACTTGCATTATCATTTTGAATCAGTGAGTTTACTTTGACTCACCTTGGCTTTTCCATTTAGAAGGAATTAATCCATTTTAAAATTTACTCAAAAACAGTAGAAGTAAATCACTGGTTGCAATGTATGTTGAACTAGAATTAAATTGCCTTTAGTGAAGAGAGTTTGGATGATGTAAGAAAGCTTGATTTATGCAGAAATGTTTGAAGCTAGACTAATTCCCACTACAAAGAAAGAGAGAAGCCTAATGAGAAATGCAAATGGTGTAAAAAGGTATAGACAGGACTTTGAGTCTCAATTTGCAGCTACTCATGACTTGTAAATGCATGAATTACACCAGATCATACTCTCTTACAGTTACACATTGTCATGTGTCTAACAACTCACATCTGTTCTGCAGCAAACAGTCAGGCAAAGGATGTGTTCTTGAAGTGAGTCAGTTCAAGAGGTGAAACTGAGATGAAATCTCATTAAAAGTATGCCAGGCTGCAGTTTTCACATGTCCTTATTAGGCCTACCATTGACTTTAGCTGGATCTACAGTCCCATGGGAAAATACTATCTACTTTTTCCACTGCGAAAAGTGTATCTGCAGTTCTCAATAACACACATGCTTTATATTCTCTTTTCCCAATCAATGCTATTCATAGAAAGTAGTAATATTTTTAAAAAACTTTTTATTAGCAGAAAAGTCCTAGCAGATTTTCAATTTCACCTGTTATACACAATTTCTGAGTTTTTGCACTGCTCTTCTTGAAAAATTAAGATTGTTTTTCAGAATTTAGAATGGGTAGATATTTTATGAAGAGCAAACAAATAGAAAAATAAGAAATTCACAAAAGCATGCAGAGGCCCCTGAAAGTGACCTTGTTTCCAGATGTGCATTTATGTCATAACTTGCTTCTCCATTTATATCTTAATAAAGGTTATCCCCAAGGATTTTTTAAGATAACAATCTGTTTTTTAAAGGAGCAAATCATCAGAATGGTAGCTCTGGGAACTGCAGGTCCAAAGCCCATCAGCTGTATGATAGGGACAATAGGAGTATATATTTATTTGGATAAAGCTTAGCCAAGCTTTTATGTTTAATTTTTTCACCCTGCTTCTCACACTTCCAGTGTATCTCTCCTTTTCCCACTTGCAAGAAAGAAAAACCTATTTATTTTGCCTGGACACAGAACCATCTGATACTGCTCACTCTTCTAGTGACAGCTAAACTTTCTTCATTGCTATTTCATTTGACACATGGGGACAGTTTCTGGTTTTATTTAAATGATTTGTTTCTGTGGCTTTTTCACATTTTTTGGTTTCCTGATGGATTCCAGTCTCACATTCAAAATGGCAAGTCGGGGTCACAGCAGACCTGTTCACCTGTATTCAGTGATACATAGTACCTGTTCCAGTTTGCAGCACTCTGCAGTTCAAGAGCATCCTGGGAGAGATGGGGTGTCTTCACGGTTTATAGACTTTGATTCATTTTTGTTCTGTTGATTTGTCCAGTAGCTGTGTGAGCCCCCACAAGCCTCTGGCACCCATCAAGTCCTGCAGTGTTCTAAAGTTGAAAGACATGTCTAGTGAAAAGTACCTCTTTAATTTGTTTGGGACTTTTTACCCGCCCATTTCTCTTAGTTTCATCTAGTTCTTCTGCTTTATGAAGGAGGGAATAATGACTCTGTGGTTCTTCTCTCTATGTTGCTCATGTTTTTAAAACTCCTTGTCAAATCTCCCATCTGCTTCTTTTTTTCCACTCTGAAGAGTCCCTGGCTATTTAACCATTCACTGTGTACCATTTGTTCAGCTTTCTTGCCCTTTATAAAACAGTTTGTCATAACTTGGGGATCTCTTCTGCCCAAGTATAGGACTTCTCTTTTCAGGACTTCTATCTCTGCACACAATGTTTGGATTCCTTTGACAACATTGATTTTTTTTTTTTTTTTTGCCATTTTAACCCAATAACTCATAGCATGAAATCCTTTTTTTTTGTTTGGCTTTCATTTTTTGCTACCTAGAGGAATTTGCCATCTCTCACCTCAGTCTATGGTTTTTGTTTTCAGATAACTTCTATGTCAAACCAAACAATTCCAGGGGCAGATTCTGAGACTTCACTGCAGACTTCCATCTCCTTCCTCTGCCCAAAAAACTCCATCAAGCCATGAGATTTTTTTTTCTATATAAGTTATATCATTTTTTCTTCATAATATCACATATATTTATACACCTGCTAATTACATTAGATATTATATTTTCTACCAGTTTGTTCAATATTTCTGCAACCTTTAAGGCTTGACCTCTTTAAATATAGTCAGTTTGGGTTTCAATATAGTCAGTGTGACATTAGAAAGACTCTGCAGCAAAACTTTGTCTTTCACAAAAATAATCACTCTATATTGATTAGTTTTGTTGATTTTTTTAAAAGAAAAATACATAATACAGGTCAACCACACAAACCTATTAATCACAAGACTATAAATAAATTATGAGGCAAACATTACAATTTTCTGGCAGACTGACTATGACTTTTACCAATGTATTAATGCTACATAAAAACAAAGAAAGTGGTTTAAAATATTTCTGCATAAGGCTGATACTGCATTTCTCCCTGTGACTTCTGATTGTCAGTCTAATAGTTCTGTTTCCAGTCCAGCAATTAATTTCTTAGTTACTTTCCTTTGTTGGAAAAGGTAATTCAGCAAAGATAAATGTTCAATATTTGCAAACACTTTTTTCCTGAGCATCGGGCATCTCCATCTTCAGAAGACATAACCACCTCCATGCACAGAATGCTAAGCAGTATTCAGTGTGCTGGTAAAGCAGACAGAGCAATCACAGGAGTGCTTTCCAATACTCCTCTGGTGCTGGGATGGCTCATGACTGCATGTTCTCCCATGGAGGAGGTACAGGTGTGGTGTCAGGGAGAAGTGAGGGGCTGGTTCAGTACCTGCTCCCCAGCAGTCACAGTGTTTGTGGATGCTCATGTCAGCACTGCAAACAGGACGTTTCCCTAGAGCTGCTTTAATGGGGACAGACTGTTCCCCCCAGCCCAGCAGCTCCAGGTATTTAGAGATGTTTGGTTCCCTGTTGGTATGTATGCCAGCTTCATATTATCCATGGATGTCAAACATGTACTGCAATCAAGCAGCCCAAGTCTCTTTGGTGTAGAGGACGATGGCTGAAATGTAAGCATGGGGAGGCCTGGCAGATCATCTGTATCACACTCGCCCAATCCCACGATGGCAAGTGCCATGTGCTTATGATGATGGCAGCAACCACAGGAAGGCTGCAAACACAGCCTGTGCCCATGCCACTGGCCAGAACGCTATCCTGGGGCTTGGAAAGTGAGTCTTATGGTGACACGGTACTCCAGAAAGAGCTGAATCAGACAATGGAACTCATTTCCTAGACAACCTTAGAGACACTTGGGTCAAAGAGCATGACATTAAGTGGTTGTATCACATTCCCTGTTGTGCACCAGTCTCTGGAAAGACCCAATAATGTAAGGGACTGTTAAAGACTACACTGACACAAGTGGGTGGTGGGACGTTCAAACATTGGGGTACACATTCAGCGAAAAAGCCACCTTGATAGTCAACACCATTGGGCCAATTGGGATGGCCCTGCCCAATCAAAACTTTTACCTAGTGTACAAGTGGATAAAGTTCCTGTAGTACATGTTAAGGACATGCTGGGAAAAACCTGGAGTAGTTCTGCCTCAGGCAAAGGCAAACCCATCCATGGGACTGCTTTTGCTAAAAAATCTGGATGCACTTGGTAGGTGATGCGGTAGCATGCAGAAGTCTAGTGTGCCTCAAATGGATTTGACTTTGGGTGAAATGAAACAATTAATTACACTGTGTTATAACTCCCCAGGGGTAATATTAGCACTTCTATGGTGGTTACATGTGCATCACCTCACTGAGCATCTCATGGCATCAATCTTAGTCACAAGCATTCTAAGGATCTGAGCCTGACTTCCCTCTGATTGCCATGTTCACATCAATGAAGAATCAACTTTGATAAAACAGAGCAAGTGCAGCAGTGTTGGAATGAGAACTGACTCAAATGTGCACCATGCAACAATCCAACTCCTCACACCATCTTTCCTTGTTTGAAGAACTGTTATCAAAGATGAATGCCAAAGTCATGGAGTAAAAGAATTCAATAAACTTTAGTGTGTGTGTGGATGTTTTATGAATATTTGATAGAGGCATTCCATAGACAAAGAGAATGATGTTTGTATGTATACCTATCAAAACAGATGAATAGGGAAGGTAATGGGATATTGGGCAGTGTGAAACTTGGCATGATATAACGGTATGGAAAAAGGGGTGGATGTTGTCCTGGTTTCTGTTAAGGTGGAGTTAATTTCTTCTCAGTAGCTACTACACTGCTGTGTTTTGGACTTGTAATGAGAATAGTGTTGATAACACACTGATGTTTTGGTTTTTTATAAGTGGTTTATCCCTAGTCAAGGACTTTTTTTTTCCTTTTGTCTTGCTCTGTCAGCGAGGAGGTAAACAACATAAACTGGGAGGAAGCACAGCTGGGACAGGTGATACAAGCTGACCAGGGGGATATTCCATACCATAGAATGTTATGTGCAGTATATAAATTGGTGGAGTTACCTGCAAGGACAATTGATCTGAGTTCAGGAAGGAGGGTCTGGCATTGGTCAGCAGATGGTGAACAATTACATTGTGCATCTCTTTGGTTGGTTCCATTATTTATTATTGTCATTATTATTATTACTATTATTATTATTGTATTTTAATTTCTTTTTAATTATTAAAATGTTTTTATCTCAAGCAAAAAGTTTTATTTGCATTCTCCCCATTCCTTTGAGTGTTAAGAGAGAGGCTGTGTGGTGTTTCATCTCCAGCTGGACTTAAAACCAAGACACATCTTCAACGCTGGCACAGTGGGGGAATCTGACAAGAAGAATGATGATCGTGGCAAGCAAAAGGGTGCAAGAGAGCTGGCATGGATGGTATGCAGGGTTTGCACTGCCTGTTTTGGAATAAACCCAGCACATGAAGTAGCCTCCGTAAAAACACTCAGCCATTGTGCTTTTCTGCTTGTCTGTCTCCAGATTAGTATTTTTGGGCAGGCACTAGCTCTGAAGACGCAACAGGGCACAAAACACGCTCTATTTCAGACACTGTCACTTTCTCACAAGGAACAGGACACTGCAAGGTCCTCAGCAAGAACCTCTCTTACCGTGCTGTGTCAGTTCACCTCCACACTCCTCTTACTATGTTTTCAGTTCTTCCTCCAAGTGTGTTAAAAATTGCCTCAAACCAGGGATTTACTACTACAATATAGTGATCAGAAAGAGATCAATTGATACTATTATTATTCTACTATTGATTCAAGTCGAGGGAGTGAGGCAGTTTTGCAGTTTTATGCAACTCATTGGAGCTCTGTAATTATTTAGTTGCATTGAATAATTCAGTGGGTAGGCTGTCTGAAGTGCAGCAGGCTCTTTGTTTCCTGTGAAGGGAAGGGTGGCACATGCTTGTAGGACTTCAGACATCTCTCCAGCAATTGGCACAGCCTTTTTCAGAGTCACATACATTCAGAGACTACCTCCCAGCACCCATACAGGCCCTCTGCCAAATCTTCTGGTTTTCACACTATAAGGCAAAATCCTGTTCAATTTTGTCAGTATTACTCTACTGCTGTCAGCAGAGTCATTCCAGAGTCACACAGGTGCAAACAGGTTTGATCCAATCTTTAGTGTTTCCCTGACCCAGCAACACCATCCTAAACTTTGTGTGCTACTTGATCAGTGTTTCTCCCCTGCCTGCTGAGCTAGCATACAAGCTGATGCATAGAAGCCAAACCACAAGTATCAGTCCCCAGGCAAACACCAAAACATGTTGTCTCAGGTGCTAATCCTCCTGAGTCCTCACGCCAGACCTCTCCAGAGACTTGCCTGCTAACCTGCACCCCAGGCAAATGCCCCAGCCACCTCCACTCAGGTTGATTTTCTTGCACACCCTCTCACACCACTACCACCACTCCATAGCAAGAATGACTCTCCTTGGGGAGCTTTCTTCCTCTCACCTGTCTTCCCCATTTCCTTGCAGCTTCCCTTTGAAATTAGACATTACCATAAGGAATAAAATTGTTTAAAAACCTGTAGAGCATACCTGGTTTCCTCAGAGAGTTGCTACTAAACAGCAAACACAGAATTACATGGGCATCCACCTCCTGGGCACTCCTCTGTTAGCATTTGACATGGACCCAGCCAGAGAGAGATTGCTGCATCTGCACAGACTGCTGCAGTGGAACCTTGGATTTTCTGTCAGACTTCTGGATGAAATCACAGCTTCCTTGCTGGTATGCTCTGGCTCCTTTTCAGCTCCACACAAGCAGCCTGTCCTGCAGAGGCTTGGAATTCAAAAGTTGTTTTGTTATGTTTTTCTTTGAGTTGGTTCTGCTGCTGTGTCTGCAGTGCTGCTGGAGGAAAAAAAACATTTAGGAAAGGAAGGAAAGGTAAAGGATTCCTGCAGGCTTTTACTGTCAGTGGTGCAGGAGGATGAGTAAACAGTGCAGACAGCTAAAAAGACTGTGCTAAGTGGTGCAAGAGCCTAAAAGCTTTCCAGTGTGCCATCCCATTGGTTTGCTTGAGTATTGTATATAGGCATATAAAGAGGGAACATTGTGGCCTTAAGGTCACATTCATGAACTGAGATGGCTGAGTGAAAAACTCAAAACTCTGTCCTGTTATGCCAAAAAGATTCTCAATAAGCAATCTGAGCTGATCTGCAAAAACTGTTTCTGGTCTCCAACTGATGCCACTTCTCCAAGCACAACAATAACAAAAAATGAAAAAAAAGGAAGAGGGTGCTCAAACCACCCAATTCAAAGTGTACATACACCTTTCACAGTCTACAGTTTTAGATGTCTCCTTTTGAATTTCCAATGCAGGGACAGTAAAGCCAGGATCCCCTTATTTTAGTCACACTAAAGTAATTATATTTGTTCTAAAATACCAAATTACTTGATGAATGTGTATGGTCCCAACTGAATAGGCATCAACTCTCTTAGGGCTAATACTGGTGAGCAGGCTTCAACAAAATGTGAAGAGATCCAGAGCCACAAACCCTTTAAGACAGTGATCTGCCTTAGCACTGTGAGTGTGCTAAGGGTTTCAAAAACACTAAAGCTACTAAATCTTGATGCAACTCCCTGAAACTGTCAATGTAATATTTATGGGTTTTATGAAGAATTGATGGTTGATATTGCTTCTTTGAGCTTTCTGAACACATATGACCATGTGATCTGCCTATTAGTCTTAATTCATTAATTAACTTTATGGCTTCTGTCAGTATAATATAGACTCAGAATTTACCTCAAGTATTTGCTGGGCATATTAGTTTTTTACTTTCTGCATAGTCACAGCTACATCTCAGGGCACAGTTTCACTAAGCCCAGGTGCTGGAACAGGAATGCTCATGCTTGTCTGATCTTGCAAGCAGCTGGATCAGCCCACTGACCCAGCTGAAAAACAATCTGCTATTTTTCTAGGGCAAGTTTTCCATTGGATCAGCTTGTTGATCTCTTCGATGGCACAGTCACAAATACTTTGCCAACACAAGGCAGGAGGGGACTTGCACCTGCAAGATGAAGGACGATGCCATCCCTTTTGATTTCAGTCTGCATGAACACCTCTTAAACCTCACCATGAAGTGAGGCCCTCAAAGTTCACCACAAACTCAAACAGTAGAGATCCTGACTAAGTGCAGTTCTGTCTTGCTTGAGTCTGTATTTATAGCCACTTTAACTTCAGAGGATTTGCTACAAAATTATAGTTGTCTGAGGGTTAACTCAGGCAATCTCTGTACAAAGAGCAGCTAGTATGAAGAAAGAAGACACAGATCACAGCCAGTGCAATGTTGTTGAAAACATGTAATCACTATTTAATTTGACTTCTCAGCTTTGCTAAGCTTTTGGAAACTTTCCAGATGTAAAAATGCTCTTTGATTTCTTCCTTTCTTTTCTTATACCAAGAGGAAGATGCTTCTGAATTTCAAGGAGACAAAATGCAGCACAGGAAATGCTTTTCTGGCTGAGAGTAAGAGCATCAGGATTGCAAGTCTTTATCCATCTTGTACAAAGTCAATTTGTCACTTGCTGGCTCTAGGCCAGGTAGGACATAAATCTTACTGTGAGTACAATTTTAAATAGACATTTCTGCTCAGCCAAGAAGGTAAGTGTGTGTAATTTGGGAGCAGAAAAGCCTCAGTGCTGCATGCACTCAGTGCTGAAGCAGTACCATTTCCAGCGTGTGTCACCGCTGACGGCAGCGGAGCCTGAGTGATGGAAATGGCTTCCTCCAGGCACAACAGGTTTGTTGCTATGCTATTTCTGAGCCCCCTGCTTACTTCTGTTACTGGAAAGGGCTTACGTTTGTTTCTAAATCTGTGCCTATTGATTAGCACTTGGCAACTGGCTGCACAGCTTAATATAATGATCATATTTGTTATTCCTGATGTACAGAGACTGTTCTTTCTTTTTTTAGTTGCAGGGTGTTCTTGTTAGCTCAGCTTAGCACTGTGCATATTTCACAGTCCAGGGTATTTGGGATTTTCTTTTGAAGCATTTTATACTGGCAATGAAGAGAAAACAAAGTACACAATATTCATTTTGAATGAAGTTGTGACTATATATCAAAACATTATTGAGGTGTAAAATACCACATAACACATCAATTTTTACTGCACTAGGTATTTGGTTGGCTCTCTATATTACAGAAAACACTTGGTTTTCCCACAAGTATATTAATTACACTCACAAACGGTACTGTTTCTACATGTATGTTTTGGCTGAAAAATAAAATTAATCAGAGGAGTCTGTTAAGATTTGCCTTTAAAAGATACTCATTGCAAATACAACATTACAAAATTACCATTACCTGATCAGCTACTAGATCTTCTCTGTGCTGGTTTCTTGGCTGGAGCATTTGTGATTATATCTCTAAACAACTTTCACTTAGCTCATGCATTCCATCTCCTTTCCTGAGGAAACAGAGGAAAACCTGGTATCAGATGTCAGTTATTGGTTACAGTAATTTGTTCAAGAATTTTCTTCAGCACTTTCTACTAACTTTCATCCTGATAAGAGAGTTAATAAAAACCACAAGTAATATTACTTGTGGTTACACAAGTGATCAAAACCAATTCTCGCCAATGTTTGCTGTAGATGTTCAGTTAGATGCTCAGCAAGACAGCAACAATAGCTTCAGTGTAGTTCGGTGAAAAAAGATTATTTGGACCATTACGGTATGCACTGTGTCCCCTCATGTGATATTCATGCCCCAGCCCTACCCACAATAACTCTCTAACATGTGTTTTACCACAGATCGGGTTAGGTTATGGCTCTTCAGAACTTGTTGGGGAAGAGGATCAGACTAAGTTCCTGTTGAGGTCTCTTGGGGACTTCATCTATCAGCATTTCCATGAGTGCTGCTACTGTTCACCTCTGCTTTCAAACACTGCAGCAATGCCCACTGCAGGTCTCCCAGCCCCCAGCCACTGTCTGGGTGACACTGCCTAGAATAAAACAGAAGTTTCCAGATGGCCACTACTGTGATCCTTTTCAAACTGGCAGAGCTGAGGTGCAGTGGTGCCAAATTCCTGATGAAGTCTCAGATAGACTAATTTCCCCATCCAGTACTTCTACAGTTGCTAGTCTTCTTTGAGACCCAAGAACATCTGTTTTTGGTCAGTCTGTATCTCAAAGAGGTCACAAAGGATTCTTTCAGGTGCAACATGGAGCCATCTCAGCAGGCTGCTGCTAGGTGTCTGATGACAACATCATGAATTTTAGAAGTGGTCTTTGAGGCTTTTGTCCTTCCTACACAGTTTTGTCATGTCCTGAAATCAACTCAAGCCTCTCTCAGCTATCCATGACCAATAGGAAATGAAAGCTGATCATCACCTTCATCTGTCTTCTGAAAAAATAACCTTAAACTGGGGTTGGTAGCAGGGGACTGAGTGGAGTAGCCCAGCAGACTGTATATGCCATCCTCTCCCACTGTACAACAGGGCTCCTGTTTGAAATCTTAGAAAAAGCTACTGCTTCAGGGGCCTGGGACTGGTGTCCAAGTCACCATGACTATAGACAGAACTCATATGGACACCATGGAGACAAAAGAAGGACCCTTGCATCTGGAATAATGTCTCTACAGTGCATAAGTGAGATCAGTTTTTCTTACACTGGTGATGCCTTACCAGGTCAGCACTTGATTACATATTTTTCACAAGGTGATGCTGGAGACCAGAAGCTCTCCCCTGTGGCATGCACTCTACATACCAGCTACTTTAACACATCCTACTTGTACTGAACCTGTTCAGGAAATCCTGCTCTAATACTTTGGATGCCACCAGAAGCATCACCTCAGTAGCACTAATGCTGCCCCAGCCAGCCATAGCAATGATAGGCCCTTTAAGAAAGCTAGATGTCTGATCCTGTTAACACAAAATCTCCAAGAGATTAATGAGAAAGATTTAAAAAGTTAGAAGATAAAACTAATGTAGAAAGCTGATGCTCTTTAGCAGCAACATACAACAATTTTTAGTCATCTTTCAAAGGATTCTAATCTTTATCTTGGCAGGATGGTAAACAAAACCACAATCACAGGATATAGAAATGACTCATCCCAGGGGGTTCTGCTTCTTCAGCTCCTGTGTAATATTCCACCTAAAACACAAAAATGCAGAATGTAATTTAAGAGTCAAGAAAGGCTGGGAATGGTGCCTTTGGTTCTGTGCTCCAGTGCTCTCACCACAGCCTCCCTCCTGACCCTGTGTACAGTGTAACAGCTCCCACATTCTGCTTGCATAGCTGTAAGAGAAACATAACTCAGTCACAGATGGAGGTTGTCATTGCAATAAAATGGCCAGAATCAAATCATGTTGATAATCATGCCTACATTCATGGAGATAGCCATTTTAAGAGAAGGTGCTAGGAAGGTTTCCTTCCTTAACTTCTCTGTGACCTAAAATAATAACAAACAGCAACACATATCCGTAATCTTAGTATTTAAAGATTTTCTTATAAAAGACATTTTTGTCTCATTTCAGACAGATTTTGTTGTTGTTTTTTATTACATAAACAGAAGAAAGGACAGTCTTGTGATTATGATCAAAGGCTACAAGTCAGGAGATCAACATTAAGCTTTTCAAAATTTTTCTCAGTAGTTTTGGTCTCTGCCCTAGGAAAGAGTGAGTGATGTGCTTCCTTAGCTTATAGGATTGTAAGAACTTTTAAGAATAAAACCCAAAAATGCTGGATTTATAGTCTGATGCTTAGATCAAATTGGTTAACTAGGGCTAGTTACATTTCCAGCAGAAAAATCTGACTAAAAAGTGCTCTGCATGTGTCTAAATCAGTGTGGCTGCTTGTCTTAAAAGCAAGCTTGGAGTAAGCATTGAGTGCTGTAGTGACTGACTCATGGCTCACCTATGAGATGCTGTTTTCAGGTCATGGCCACATAAACACAAAAAACCCAGCTGCCAAATACATTACAGACTGAGATTTTCTGTAGCAATGTGACGCAGAAACATCATGAAGTGTTACTCATGAAATCTTGTCCATCTATCTGTTGCATTTACAGTGCAGTACTGCCTGAAGTTTGGCCTTGGTTCGGGGTCCCATTGGGCCAGGAGGGGTAGAAATAAATGATCTTCTTTCTTAAAGCAGCTTTTGGAACCAGAGAAGGTCTTGATCCACTCATTGCAGAATTATGTGCTTTGTCTGACAGTGTGGGAATTGTAGAATCATAGAACAACTTGGGTTGGAATAGACCTTAAAGATCACCTTGTTTCCCACCCACTGCCATGGGCTTTCATTTTACGAGAAGTTTACTGGGAGAGAAACAAATACAGCAAGATAAAGCAGAAAAGGCTGCTGCTTATAAACAGCACTGCTGGTCAGAAAGTAGACAGCCCTAAGAATGAATTCTGGCTGCCTCAAGCTGTTGGAAACTTCTGAGCAGGCAGGCGGTGGCAGGAAATAAAAAACCACATTGAATAAATCACTTGATGCTTTGATTAAGAGGCATGGGACTGTGTATCATGTGATAGTTAAAGCCATAAGCTCCAGCCTTTAAGATATTATTTGGTACACGAGTAGTCTGAATGGGCAGATGGCATTCATGAGCAGGATTACTATTTCTAGCAAAACAGGTCAAACCAAGTCACTTAGAAATGGAATTAAAATGTAGATTTTTATCTCTCAATATATTCACAAAGGTATGTGACTTTTAAAAGAGAGCTAATGAATTGGGATCATTATAATTGCATCATTTTCATCAGCAAAAACATTCAGTGTAGTAGAGAAAAGTTTTGCCTTTGTTTTCTTTCTGTCAGCTAACTACACACTGATTTTCCAGCATGAAATTTGCCTCCAAATAGGAATGGATCATCTGGCTACTGATCAAAAGCATTCATTTTCTTACACTACAGAATAAGGCCATAGGCTGAGTGACATCATGTCGTGAGTGGGAGCAAATGCTGCACACAAAGCGTGGTTCATTGACAATAATGTCTATCCTTATAAATAGTAGCCAGACTCAGTTCTCCATGGCCTTTCTGTTAGCAGGCACCTTCATGGGTTTCTGACTGCTCTGAGCCAGGGATTAAAGCAGGTTCCATAGGCAGCTCTGAGATGAAATTCTGCCTCACAAAGGCACAGAATCACAAAGAACAACCATGTGGCAGAAGTGCCCACATTACTTCCTGTGGCAACCTCTGATTGCTGGCTAGGCTGAAGCACAGGGTAGGAGGAGCTGCTTTTGCAAACAGAGGTTCCAGAAGCCTTTCAAAATTCCTGTCCCCTCACAGTGAGGGAGGAGAATTGACAGCAATTCCTGGGTAACTGCAAGAGCCAGGCAGCTGCTTGCAGGGGTAGAATGGCAAGCTGGAGCAAGGTCCCTGCAAAGGACCTGCAGAAAGTGCTTTGTAAAGGGCCTATGGGAAGGAGACATCCCTTTGCCTTTTCTACATGAGCATCAGCTCTCTGGGACCATTTCTCACAGACCCATTCCCAGCATTCTTCTTTGCCATAACACCTCTCCAAACCTCAACACTAACAGAGTATTAGCAGGAAAACATTATCTACATTGTCTTAATGGGCATGGAGCATATGGGAATTTCAAGTGCTCTGCTTTATTTTCCTGAGCTTGAGTGGTGAGACCCTGCTCAGCTCCCTGGATGTGGCCAGATGCCTCTACAGCCCTGGGGCAGCCTCCAAATCTCCTCAGCTGATGCTGGGCTCCCAGGCAAGCCTGGGAAGTCTGACTGGAGCCCATGCCTTGCCCAGAAGGCTGCAGACAATGAGCAGCAGCCCACGCCAGCGCGCGGTGCAGGGTGGTGAGAGGCAGCGCTGGCCCAGCAGCTCGCAGGCGCGGGGAAGGCGCTGCCAGCCCGTGTCTCCCGGTGCTGCTCTGGCAAGCTGGGCCGGCTGGGGCTGTTGGAGGAGGCAGGCAGCTCCCTCACCCCAGGCAGGGGAGGAGGCAGCAGGCAACAACCTCACAAGCAGAGCAGAAAGAGGCCACCAGCCCCAGACAGCTCTGCTGGCTTTGAGGAACCGGGTGTCTCATCCCTGCTCCGCCTATGCCACTTCAGCATCACCAGGCCTAGGAGTGTGGGGGAATTGTACCTGAGGCTTCCACCAAGCCTCAACAAGAAAATACAGAGTACCTTGCCTCCACTGGCTGTTGGAGCTGCAGTGGAATAAAGCCATGGAGCGGCAGAAAAGTGAGAGGGTAAAAGAGAGAGGTGAAGACTTCAGGAAGTTTGTCACAGAATCAATTGCTCCTTGAAGACAATGCTCATCATCAGGAGGCTCCCATATGAGATGTGATTTCAGCTGGGCCTTCAGAGAGAGTAGGGGCCAAAATCACCTTGTTACATCCCCAGGACTCTCTTCATACAGTGGCTGGGCCAGCTAAACAACACCAAAAGGGCTCAGATTGCATTGAGATGTTTGTGTGCTGGGCAGTGCACAAAATCACAGAAAGGCAGTCTTTGCTGCAAGGGGCTTGCACGGCAGGTTGGTCCACTAGTAAAAAGTAGAAGAGAGGAGAAAACACACCATCACAATTTTATCTGGGGGAGGAGAGGAAACCAAAGCTGAAGGAGGTAAACCATGGACAAAGAGAAAGAACGGGCAGTGAAAGAATTGTGAAAAAGGGGTGGTAAAGGATTTGGCTTGATAGTCAATGCAGAGGAGGTAATCAGGGACACAGTACAGTCCAGCAGCAATGACAGCTAGCTTTGCCTCCTTGCTTTTGCTTTAAATGCACTCCCTGCATCAGCCAGCTCTGCCTGTGGGGTCAGAGAGATGGGCTGGTATGTGCAGAGCAGATGTTGAGCTGTGTGATCCTGAAAAACAAGATTGTCTTAGATCAAGAGCATACCAATGTCTCTGCCAGAAGGTGCAAAAGCAAGAAACTATTTAGACTGACTGCTTGATACATAAAAGATGAAACCTTGATCACAAAGTAGGGGTATAACGAATTTTGCAGCGACACTTTTATTCCAAGCTTCAGACTCTACAGCAACTAACCAAAATGTGCTTTGTGTTTCTTCTACCCATGCCTACGGATGAATTTAATATTTTAAATTTAATATGTGTGATCAGAATGCTTGTGCCAAAATGAGGACTTTGAAAAGTAAAACTATGTATTTATCCAGAAGACAAACCCAACATATGCAGGGCCTTTAATGTGTCCCATTCAGGTACAGAGGCTACAGAGATGAGGGCAGAAGGGCTGCAGCAGTTTGTCTCTCACAGGCACATGCTCCTTCCTCTCTGGGTTCAGTCTTTCAGCAATGCTGGCAATTCCTGGCAGCTGTGGTGGTGTCTGTGCACTGCTGCCCTTTTTAAAGTCTCACCTAAAGGACAATTGTTGATTCTATGTTTCTTGTGTTTTCCTATTTTTTCTTTATTTTTTTAAATTTTTAATTTTTTTTTTTTTTTTTAGATTTTATTTTAGTAGATTGGAAAGCAAGGTATGGAAAGCAAGAACTAGCAAAGGGAAATCAGTGACATTCCTTTCTGGGTCATGGAAACCAGAAAGGTTGCCAGTTTGTTGGCAAATATGCAAAGAAATGAATCTAAGCACATTCGTTTGATGTTGCAAACAGGATTTAAATGCTGCATTAGGCTTGTGACTTCTCTTTTGACTTCTGCTATCCATAATTCATTATTTGTTGCATGTGACTCATTTGTTAAATCATATGCATTACTTCTGCTATGCAGTGAGTTTATCTAAAACTGATCTGTTAAAAAGTCTCCCAGAAATATCAGTAAAACAAAACACCTTTTGCAAATGTTGATAAAAAATAAAAGAAAAAAGTAGGGTAAGTTGAGCAAGGATGGTTCTTGTATAGATAAAAGATCTGAAAATATTTTATTTCCTTTTTCACCCACATCCTGTCAAGCTATGCCAATTCAGCCAGAGAGAGACTAGGCACAAGGGATGCAAAGGTTATGTCTGATACAGATAAACTTCTCTTTTATCTCTTTATGGTCTCAGTTTCTGAGCTGTAACTTGAACCAGAGATCAAGCCAATGTAACAAAGACACAAAACATTAGTCAGACTTCAGTAGGCACAGGTCCTGAGATTCAGTTTCCAAACTTTCCAGTTTGTTGCTAGCATCAGATGTCATAAGCTGTACCTCTATTCATTTAAAAGGGTTCAGTGGTCTGAAGGGAACATAAGAATACCAGTGATAAATTACAGTATGCAGGTAGTTAGGTTTTCTTGCTCTTTTTTGCCTCCTTCCTCCATTTATCAGATTTTACTGTACATTCTAGCTTGCTTCTTCACAATCACCTTTATTTGACAGTGTGCAGCAGAGAAGCAGCATTTGACAGCCTTTCAGCAAGAGAGGGAGAGAGGGAAGGAGGGGGGGAAGAGAGAGAGGGAAAGAAAGTAGTTTGGGCTTTGCAGACCATATATTCACCACACTGGTGCACTTTCATATAGACTGAGTGTCATCATCACCACACCTTAACACTGGAGTGATCCAGGGAGCCTTACCTTAGTGTAAGTATGCACCAGGCAGCATTCAGCAAGATGGCTAACATGCAAATGAAAGATAAATAAATGACAAACTGCTACAGCTTCAGCTTGCAGAGTGTCAAGTAGCTCCTGGAAAGTGTTTAGAACTTTCCACTTCAGGTAGTTTCCATGGAGGCTGACAGATTTCAACATGGGCAGGGCAGTTCTGTCGCTTTGTACAGATCAAGGGCAGTGAGGAGCCGCAGAGCCCCTGGGCTGTGGGAGCTTTACCCATGTGACAGCTACACACACAGCAGATGTTTCTGTGGCAGACACTCTTGCAGCCCATTGTTTTTCTGTAGCAGATAAATGGAGTTCCCAGGCACTTTAGAAGCATTCCTGAAAAAATCCAAGGTCATCTCTGTCATGCTTAAGGACTGAATTCCCATTTTTAAGTTTAGCTGTCCTGAGGAAAGCACTCCTCCATCTCCACAGTGCAAGAAGTGTGTGAGCCTAGAGACCAATTTTGGTATAGATAACAGTGTCATGCCAATACAGTTAAGTTTGTTGACACCTACTGTGACACACAAAAGGAGAAATTTCCACTTGTTACTCCTGCTTTTAATATCTGTACTACGTTATACCAGATAGACAGGTTTCATTGAGAAGAGAGACATTTATTAAAGGTAGTGTATTTATCTTAGTAAATATTTACATCTATGTGCTTCCATAGCAGCTATGTACATGACAGACTAAGTAAATTCAGTTTAAAAGCCCAAGCAGAACACAAGAGGCAGCAAAAATAATTCGCCAGGCCTCAGCAGAACCCACCCTCCGCCTTTAGTCACTCTGATATCCAGTAACTTTCTAACTTCATTATACAGACATATTACACAGATGTTGGTGCTTTTATGTTGTTTCTCTTCAAAAGGTTTATGTGAGTATCTCTCAGGTTAGGGTTTAACCATGTCCTGCTTGTAGATCCCCAGGGATGTGCAAAGCCTCCATTGTCTGGGCTCGTTATTTACTTGTGTAGGAGCCACCATGGGATCTGGACTCCTATACAAGAGCAATGAGCCTGTGACTGGGACACTCCTCTCCCCTGCACTGCTGCAGGCTGTGACACTGACTGTGTGCAACACTTCGGGTTGAAAAGCTTGGGAGTTCACTAAATGGAATTGCAGAGAAAGGAGAAACCAGACACTAAGTATGAGGGGTGCTGAGAGAGAGAGAGAGAGAGAGAGATTTAACAGTGCCCAGTGGAGATGCCTTACTAAACTAATACAAACCTAATAAACAGAAAAGCTGCTAAATAACAAAAGGAGTTAAGCAATGAAAAGTGGCAGAGAGCCAAGCAACAATACTGAGCCTCTTAATGCAAAGAGAAAGTACTCAGCAAACACACAATTTGTAATACAAAATGAAGGGACAGATCCTATTTTAATAAGATTTGCATTGTATTAATAATCTTCTGTGCGTTTTTTTCTGACTGAACAGAACATGTTTATGTACATCCAGTGCATGAAGGATCATCACAGAAGTGAAGTTGTCTTAAATATATTCTTTGAAGCCAAGTTTTTCTCCCTTGGAAATAAAAAACGGCCTCTAAAATTATTTAAAAATGCAAAGGAGAACTACTTTCTATAAGTCTGAACTCCAGGACTACAGTACGAGGAGAATTTACAGATATTTTCAGGAAAAAGAGAAGGTGCTACAGAGGAGAAACACTATACATGCACACGTGCACTTACATCTCTAGCTCCTGGAACTCCAGGATGCTGGGCCCAAGTCACTGGTCACCATGGTTACAGAGAGATGTGAAAGCTCCCTTTGAACAGACCATCAGCTGCTGTTTGTAGTTAGTGAGGCTCCAAGAGAGGCAGTGAAAGGTGGGAGAGAGTGGCAGCCTTTTCCTAGCCTGCAGAGCAGGATGCCCAAACCATGCCCTGCTGATGAGCAGAAACTGTGCTGTAATGGACAGGCTGAGGCAGGGCTAGCACAAATAAATGTGGCACAGGGAGTGGGATTGTCCCTGAGAAGCTGATCTCATGCAAAGGCAGGGAACAAAGGAGGCGTTAATATGCAGCCACTGGCACTGAAGGCAACATCCATAAGCAAATAAGGCATTTTCTTCAGAGGTGGGGCTGAAATAGAGGGGATGACTGAGCGCCATAGGGCTACATCCCAGTGCAAACCAGTTCTCCTTTTTGCCTGTACTCCACATCATTTAGTGTTTACATAGCAAAAATGTCCAATCAGCACAGCAACATGCAGAAACCTGGATGTTCCTGAGTCAAAGACTCTTTGGCACAAGTTATTGCTCTGATTCCAAGTGTGGGCAGGCAAAAATGAAATTAAATCCTCCACAACTGGAGTGAATTTTACCCCTACATAATGCTGTTTTTTGGAAGGAATCATTCCATGTGATAATCCTGATTGTATTATTTGCCCTGTGAGTCAGGAAGCTTGTACTCTACTCATGACACTCTGCCCATTTTACCCTGGGATATGTCTGTGTATTCATGTGGATATCATACCTCATTTTGCAAATTGCTCTAGCTACACTTTTGGGTAAATATACCATTAACAGTTTTCCCAGTCTTGTTGCTGACTTGGCTAACCATTAACAAAATAATCCTTTTTACAAAGTCCATAAAAAGTCTTGGTCTTCAAAGATGCACGTGATGAGTTGAAGACTGCTGAAATGTTGTTCCATTTGCACGTGTGAACTAGAAATACTTAACGCGTTGCTTTATGCAAGATTTTCAGATTCCTGGGACAACTCTTTTTGTACCCCTACATAAACCCTCAGTAGGTAAACAGGGGCTTTGGGTGTCATTTTTATGGACTGTATTTGTGCTTCTCCAGCTTCCTGTGTACTGCTGGACAGGGAAGAGGTCAGAAAAGAGCTGATCACTAGCTTTCACTCTAGAAAGCAAATTGTGGGCAAACAGCACCCAGGGTAGGCAGGCTGGTATGAAGTGATCTGTCAAGAGATGACTGGGTTGTTCTCCTAATGGGAAACCCACCATGGTGGAGATAACAGAAGGTTCAATAACTAAGGAGTGAATTCAGTAAAATTTTAAAGGATACTACCATAGTAAGCAAAGATGTATAAATAGAGACATCTAGAAAGAAAGCAGCAAGATATTTTCTGGGAAAAGCAAAGTCTGTTGCATGGGTACTCCTGCACCTGTAGACATAATCTGAATTTTGACTCAGCCCTGTAATCAAAGGGCACTGCCAACTATGTCCAGTGAATCAACAAATGTTGCCTTGTTTGGAAGGAAGAGCTACATCACTACAATTATTTCTGATGGTGCTATTTGCCCAGAAGGTATGTGCCTTAAAAAAGACTTCTTGGCATGTCAGTGGAAATGAGCAAGAGCTTGACTCATGGACCTTGTCTTGAGGACCCAGCACGTGAAAAAGATGCATTCTGTCTTGCTTAAGGGTGTATTTGAGAAGTCTGTTTTGAGAAAAAAACTGTAATGACTTCTTCCCTGAGGAGGAGCCAAATACAGGCTTTCATATCTCAGCATTATCCAGATGCATTTCCCAAGTCTTCAAAAAATATTTTTCTATATTGTGTGACAATGACTCATGGACTAACCACCCAGGGAGGGGAAAGGTGAAACTTTGGGACAATCTACGTGCCTTATTGCTATGGCACTCGCTGATCTTAGAACCATCAAAATGGGGTGGAATCTTCTTCCTTGCTCCAGCTTTCTCCCCCTTCCTCCTCTTCTGGCCCTCAGGACTGCCCTCAGGGCTAGCCCAGCTCCCTGACCAGTCACACAAGCAGTGGACAGCAGAATGGAGAGTAGGGTAGTTGGAGGGGCATGGAGAGGAAAGAAGCCCTCTCCTGCTGGCAGGGAGGTGTTGTAACAACTTCATCACAGCTTTGGGTGCTGAGAAATGTGCAAACACTTTCGTAAACATTGGTGTGAAACAAATGGTTGGGGTCACAGGGAAATCACTTCTCTCTCTGCCTTCAGTTGCCAGACTTCAAAGTAGCATACCAATTGTGAAAGAACATTGATTTTCAAGTTGCAGGCTACATTTCATATCCAAGATTATAAACCTCCATAAATGTACTTACAATTTGCCTTCCAGAAAAGAGGATGTCTGCCACCAAGAGACTGTACCACATATGCTTCCTGACCCCATCTCTCTCTCAGAGGGACAGCAGGTGCCTTTTTCATACAGTATGTATTTCTAGCCATAAAACGGGTGAGGTGTTTGTCATTCAGAAAAAAATAAAGAAGGTTGAAGGCAAGAAAAGAAAACCCAAGTCATAAAGGTCCATTTTACATATAGAAGATACAGGCAATAGTCATGCATTAAATTATATAATTCACAAATGTCTAGCCCTTTAGGATTTTACTGAAAGCTATTTGCTGATTTAGAGATAGAGATAGCAAAATCGAGTGAAAAAGCAGGGCCTTTTGGAGAAAGGGAAGTAATCAGCACTAATGGATTTATTGTGCAAAAGCTCATGTGGTTGAAGAACTATGCGCGTACACACACATCTGGCTGCTTCAGCTGCCAGTAATCACGAATGCAGCTTGCTGATGACAAACAAAAATCTGTATCAATACAATAAGTTATCTGCTCATTTTTATAATGTAGATCTCAAGATATCAGCCACAACTGTAGCAACAACAGAAAACAAACAGCTAGGTTTTCCAGGAGAAAGTTAAATTTGTACAAAGTTAATCAAAGTCCACACCAAACAACTCAGCTAATAGGTTGGCAGAGCTTACCTACTGAAGTCACAGAGGCATTACTCCAACATTTGCAATGAAAACAGCTGGGATATCACTTCCAAAAGAGAGGAAAGCCTCATCCTCTTTCTGATCCACGTCTCTGGCCCCTGAATATAGGTCAGAAGCTTGTGTACCTTTGTTATTGCATATGCTCAGCACATTGCAATGCCAACAGCATTTAAAGAAAATGTAACCTCAGAGTCAGAGACACATAAGGACCAAATTTTTATCTTAAAAATCCAATAAAACCTAAAGTTGTGAGTAGGGCACATGTGGTAAGTGGGTAGAAATCATCAAATAGTTTCATCTTAAGTAAATAAGCTAAAGCTCTGCCCAGCAATATAGACAAGTGCATGTAAGAAAATCTTTTTCTGGTGCCTGCAAGGAAAAGGAACAATTAAGCTGAATTTTGAATGCAGGTACTTGGTTCTTGGGACACAATGTCAGGATCCAGAATTATTTATCTTCCCTTCTCTCTTGTTCATTAGCACCCAGTACTTTTCATGCTCTAGGGCTGTTGTCTCAGCCATGTCAATTTGGATTGGTTCACCCCTGGTTTCATAATATTTAATTATCTTTCATAAAAGCCCAGCTCTTGCAATTATGCAGTCAATGAAGAAACTCCACTTCCCCTTTAAAAGTTACTCATTTCCTCAGAGTTGCAGATCTAAACACAGAAAGTGCTAAAGTCTCACAAAATGGAAGGTTAAAAAATAAATTAATATTCAGTATTTTCAGAACCATTATGAGTTTTAGAGCAATTAATTTTTTTAATAGGAAGGCTGATTCTTGGCTTTTGGATCTCTGGTATAATAAGCATAATTTTACATAGCCTTCTTCCCATGGCAGTGGACAGGAGCTAAATAATTCTCAGTGTTCTGAGGCTAGTTAATATCACACACAATACAGCAGAATTTTACACCAGAAAGATAGCTGATGACACATATCTATTTTATAAAAAATGAGAGTTTACCATAAATATATGTTTTCTTAAAAATTCCACATTGAAGAGTTTAAACTTTGGTTGGTGATTCTAAAATATAACACTCTATCTTTAAAAATCTTTAAAAATCACTCTTAAAATGCAATTTTGGGAAAGCTCTTGGAAAAAAATAGTATGTTTCAAAAATTTATGTTAAGAAGGCATCCTGTTCAGAAGTTATTAAAGGTAATGATTTCCAACTAATTAAAAAAATTCCTTACAGATTGCACTGTTCTTTCTTGATTATAGTCTTACTATGAATAGACCAGGAAATGGTACAGAAAAAAAAAAAAAAATACAGTGGCAATTTTAATGAGGAAATTGTATTTTGAGTTGATTATTTGCAAGGAATGGATCAAATGGATTAGAAACCTGTTTTTAAAGGAGAAGTGAGATCATTTTACACGTTTCTTGTTCTTGCATAAATGGAGGCATGTCTTACAAGCATTCATCATCTGGTTCTGATAACAAACCTGGGCACCCACAGAATCTCCCATTTTTAGATCAGTGTGGTACATTTAACATAACAAGACACTCAAATGAGAAGCAGGATATATTAATCTCAGCACAGAGTGGGTAGGTTGAGTTAAGTGAGTCTCTGATTCTATACATGGTACATTTTAACTATATGTTGTGCTTTGAATATAAAAGAAGACCTGGTTTACCCAACATTTATGTAACATTTTTCCTCATTAAGAATTTATTAACAGTTTCATCAGCACGGACATAACAAGAAGGAGTGGCAAAAAACCACCTAAGTCCATTTAAAACCATTAATTAGTTGGGCAATCTGATTGTTCATTCACAACAGCTGTTGCCTCCTTGGGGTTTCAGTGATCAGCTGTGGAAACAAATGCACGCTGGAAAATATTAAAATAAGAAAAAATTTGGTTTTGATTTTTTGTTGTTCTTTTTTTTTGTTTGTTTCTATTTTTGTTTTTGAAGGAAACAATCACAAACAGTCCTCAAAGGTGGAAAGATTTCATTAAGGCATCAGGTACCTAAACCTGCAGTCAAAATTGAGTTTAGTTTTCCGGAGGAGCATTTAGAATGCTGAAAATGTCTCCTGCTGCTGCATGATTTACTTCCCTAACAAAGGCCATGGAGTATTTTTCTGAATCACAGCCATGTGGAGCTTTACTGTATACTGCCACTCTTTGATTCATAATTATCCAATAGGATTTGCAGCTTTGGCCTCTGTTCTCCCTGGAAGCAATGGGAGCCATGTTATTGATTTCAAGGAGGTGCAAGTGTCAGCAGCTTTTCCATCCATAGCAACTACATACACACAAGAACACGCCATTTGGGGCTCCAGTTACTTAGCTAGAAGTTAAGTGTACCAGAAAATAGTGCATCTAATCTTTACTAGTTTATCTGCTCTTCCTGATGCCCGAGAAGACAGGCATTGACAACACTGACTGCAATTCCCTGCTTTGTCTTAAGACACCAGGTCCTATATAGCTGCTGCCTCTACAGAGAACCAGGAGCTGTTATAGACCCTGTGCTACTGCCTAGGTTGAGAGGACTTCTGAACCAAGAAGGTTTAAAATCTGAAGTCCTTTGAAGGATAATGACCTTCATTTTCCTTTGAAGAGAGGCTGACTCATTCAATTCTTTTGCACACTCTGACTGAGGAATAGTGTTAATTTCAGCCAGAAACCATTAGCCAGCTACTGTAATCACATAATGTCAATGCCATATCTTTCTTTTAATGTAATTTTAGAAGTGGTCTGCTCATGCAGTCCTTGCAGTCATGTCTAAGCTAGTGCAGGATGTATTGATGAGGATAGATTTTCTTTGTGTCTGTTCCAGAGGGAACATGAGTCATTATAATAAAATCCAAGACTTTTCTTCCCTCCCTGCATATGATCACCATTCCAGGAAATCTTTTTTGTCATCCCTTAGCAGTAACTGGAGATCAACCACTGAAAACTTCTGAAATCTCATCTCTTCAGGCAAGGCCGTATAGCTGGTGAGTCACATTTTCTTTAAATGCCCCTAAGAGCAGGGTTAGAATGCAGTCAACACATTTGAAAATAAAGTAAGTTCCAAAATCACAGTCCTAACTACTGACCTAACTTCTGTGACAACTTCCACAGGGAAAATGTGTCCACTTCTTCCTCCTTCATCACAGAGTAGACAGAACTGTTTCGGCCTTCAAAGGACCAGTGATTTGTCCCCAGAGTTATGAACTCCAGCTTTTAAAAGCAAGCTTGTGAAAGAGTCTGATGTTTGCTGATATTACATAGTTCTTTATATATTAATATCAGAGGCTTAGAAAGCGTGTCAATCAGTGGCTTTTATGAACTCTTAGTTTTAAATTTCCCATTATCCTACAGGCTTAAAAATTTTCAAATAGTATTTTTTATTAATAAAAATGTTCCTAATTATTTTGAGAATTAAAGTATAAGAGCTGAATATACTATTTTGTTTCATTTTAAACAGAGAAATACCCATAAGCATGATTATACATTCTCTTCCTGATTCCTGTCTAATAATGTAAAATGGCTTTGATCTCTTCTAAGTTCTATAGCTAGCTATGCAGGGAAGGATGTTGGGTGTTTTTACCAATTCTGTATGAAATTTGTGAGTTTGCTTTCTGCAAAACAGAAATCAGCTAATATGATTTTACTGACTTTCATATTTGCATGAGCTTTAAATTCTGAATTTTCAAATTTACTTGGCATGAAACACCTAGTGATACACCTATTCTGTACAAGAAAAACCCACCACCTCCCTTGTAGATCCCTGTCCTGATTCTGAGACTGTCTAGAAAAACTACCTCAGCTCTAGTCCCATTATTTTCTATATTATGAAGAGAAAGGAGATCTATATTTTCTTCAAAAGGGAAATCCATCTAAAATGCAAAATATACTGTTGCTATCCTGTTGTGAAGAACTGGAGGTTATTACAGTTTTTTCACATGCTCTGATAGAACAGTTTATGTTGCTACCATGATTCCGTTACACACTCAGCAGATTTTAGGGTTTGGTTTACAAATACATTTGCTTCCAGTTGCCAGCCTAATCCCTGAAATAGAATATTCTACAAGTGCAAGTCGTAAAGAAAGCAAAGAAAGTTAGCATTTTACTCTCAAGCAAACAAATAACATTAGGCATTAACTAAATAATGTTAGGCATTAACTAGCGTGAGAAATTTTATCTTTTTAAAAATATTTAGTTGTTCAAAGTAAAAAAGAATAACATATAATCACAAGAAGGTATACAATTCTTTGGGATATTGAAGACAAGGAACAAGACCTATTATTTTTCCAAAACATTTTCTTCTGATAGTGCCCAGTAACTCTTGCTGGTGAAGGTGTCTAAGAAGTCTTAAGTGTACATGCACACACAGATGCACTGACAAGTCATGCTGTGCCTTTATATTTGAACTTCCACTGTTTATCTGTTTAATAATATGTGAATCCTGCCTGGGTCATCTGAGGCCAGATGACTCAGGCAGCCAATGAGACCACAGAAGTTGTTCAGGTAGGCATTTAATCTTGTTTTTAAAGTCAAAACCCCCAAAGTTTGAATCCAGACCTGGCCAACAACAGTAGCTTGGAGTGAGCTCCTACCTGAGGTCCTTAGGTGGAAGCATAAAGCAGAACTGAAGACAAAGACCCTGCTAGGATACTGAGAGGAAACCTAGTCAACAAGAGAGACAAAGCGTGAGCTTTTCCTTAAACACTCACTTCTGTGAATATTTTAATATGTCCATTTGCAGGGATAGATACAACCTCTAGTATTTCAATGGAGGGGAAAAAAATTCCCACAGAACAATTTTCAATGAATGGTGCAAAAAATAAACATCCATTCCAGGTATGCAAGCCTGTAATGGTGCCATCTCCCCTTGAGATTGTTGCTAACTGGGTAGAGGGAAAAAGAAAACAAGGAGGAAACACTGAGCACAAGATTTTGTCAACCAGTTTTCTAGAAAATTGTTGATGAGGTAGGAAGACCTTTGACTGTGAATTGTGCCTTTAAGCCCAGCATGTGGATAATTTTGCTCTCCTGTACACCAGCTAAACTGAAAGTCACTCACTTCATTTCATTGGACTGATTTAGACAGCCTCTGCAGAGAGCAGGAGTTGATCAAATGTGAGTCAGTGTGTTTGCCTGCTGCCATCAGCCCCAGAGGAAAAGTCTCACAGCTGCTGAATTTCCTGGAGCTTCTGAAGAGCTGGTTGGTAAAAAGTGGCCAGCCCTAGAGATGAACACAAGATGACTAATTCTGGGATTTCACAAAAAACAGTGCAAGAGAGGGAGTACAGTCCAGAGGGGCCAGTGATAAGCAGAGATACAGATGTGCTTGGAATGGTCTTTTGACAGGCACAGGAACAGCCCAGAATATAGCAGCTCATCTTGCAACTATCTATGAGTTCCTAGGCTTGTCCTCACTGACCTAGCAGGCAGTGGTTCCATCATCAAAACATGTAGCTGAAGAGGTTTCCAGCACCTAGAAGCACCCCTTCCTCTCCTGCAGAAGGTGATGCTGTCACCAGTACAGGTTCTCTCAGGCACAGTTCAGAGTCCAGTCACACAACCCGTTGAATTGGCTGCAGCGGGGAGGGAGAGAGTAAAATTTTAAGGCAGATTTGTCATCACATGTTTGCAACATAAGGGTACAAACTGAGCTGCTCTGCAGTGCAAATCCATGCAGCTCTGGAGTCTTACTGTGCTGACATTCACACTTGACAAGCTAAGTCAAGATGAGTTCTCATGGACAGCAGTTTATTTGGATTAGTGCTGTGATGGAAGCAGGCTCTGCAGTGCTCTCGCTGAGCTTTCATTCTTGAGCATGAAGTACATTGTGGGGACTACACCTATTTTATTAAAGTATAAGATTTATTCTTTCTCTTCCCGTATTCAGTGAAAAGTATTTGCTTTGTCCACAGGCTTTGAACTCCATTTTTATTTACTGTGGACTATTAACTCTTTAGGTTTTAGACATTGCACAGCAGGTGATCCTATTAAATGTGTTATGCCCAACAGCCTGAGCACTCTTAAATGAAATTATTAAGGTCTCAGACAAAAGAATAATAGTTAAATACATGTGGTAGGTGATGATAATAAACTTTTGGATGTGGACTGATCACTACACATGGAGTTACACAGAACATTTAAGGAAGTAGAATAATAACCTGATTCTGCTAATCAGATAATTTCTGTGAGGCATGGAGAGACTGCAGCTTTATACTCCTGCTTTATAAAACAATCACTTTACAAGACATACTGAAACCAAAGATGTCATACATATTGATGCAAAAGAGGAAAATATCATGATATATGACCATGTGTAACTTGACATGCATTAGAAAAACATGGTCTGAATCTAAAATGAATAGTTTCTGTGCATGACTCCTGTGAATAGCACTTGAAATTGTGACACGGATTGATTCAATGCACATGAAATCCATCACCAGATCCTAAGTGTTGCCTTGTGTCTCTTTTCAACCAGACAAATGTCAGACCATTAGAAATCAGTGTTCTCCTGTTCTGGTGGAAGCACACAGAGGCTGTGGCTCACACAAAGAGGAAAGCTTCTTCAAGCTCTCAGCCATGCATTGTAACATAGACGGAAAAAGTTTCAAATGCATAAAAATATAAACAAAACCCTGAAATGCTCGGAAGACTTTGCTTTCACAGGTGTTACATGTTATACCTGCAAACATAACCCCCAGTACTTAGCCAGACATCTGTGAGGAGGTGTGGTGACAATGGAGAGGAAGTCTGATAGATCTAGGCGGGTCACAAGGGCTAAAGGTGACATTATTTTTCTGGTCTTAGGGGTTTCCAAATTGAGAAGTAGTAATCTTGCTCTGCTTAATCTAATTACTGCATCTAAATTACTGTTTGGATGTTGAATAAATCCTTCCCAGCAGAGGAAAAAAAAAATTCTGTTTTTTTTCATACAGAGCAACAAGCTCCCTCCAGCTCAGTAGAGTTAACTGTGTAATTTTCTTCTGGCCATGATATTTCTGTGGTGTGCACATCTGCATGTTGACCATAGACTCGTTTTGTGTCATTGAACAGCAAAAAAGGGGTAACGGCCCTCTGCTTTTTCATGTTTTATCTCTAGCAATGGGCACACAGAGTTGGATTATCTGTGAGCCAGCTTGTTTTCAGCCACAAGAGGAAGCAGAAGGAATGGTCTAATACTCTAAAGCAGGAACAGAGAACACATAGATAGCCGATTTCTACCAACCACTACAGGCAATTTGTGCCTTGATACAGGAGCATGTTGCTGAAGAAATCCCCCAAGACCACTTTTTAAATAAAAATGTGTGAGTTCACAAAGAGTAACTCTTCATCTCTTTGTTTGCCCCATACCTGTATATCACCACTGACATCTCCTCACCATCTGCAAGTAGATTTGCATGCACTTTTAAAATTGAAGTTTCAGATTAATATCATAGGAAATGTACATTTTTAGATTTGAGGCAACGTATGAAAAATCCAGAAACTTCATCTACTGTCAAAGCATGATACTACTCAGGAAAAAGGTTTTTCCATAAGGTACTGAGCCAAAATTTTAATGACATTCATAAATGAAGGAAAGAACCCTAGGATTCAGTACATCATCATTAAATGCATATTTGACAGCATATATGCAGACAGACATGTTATATATATTGTTCAAACCCATGATTTCTGTTCAAGATCACAGTTTTCTCCAAGAAAAAATAATGAACTCTAAAATATGTGATTCCTGTTACATACTCAAATAATGAATAATTTTACTTAGTAAAAGTCATCCAAAGCCAATAAAAGCCATTAAGTGTTTTCCTCCCTAAAGATAATAAGCAATCTGTTAATATTTGGGACAGTACAAGGTAAATGTCTGTTTTCTTTTAAATATTAGAAGGATAACCATATATCTGAGGATTTCTCTTTTAAAGATGGTGGTGACTTCATTCCTGAATATTTTAATATTTTAATTTCTCAGAGTTTATTAGAGACAAACATTTTATTTAGAGACAAACTCTCTTTTCATAAGCAGCATGACAGGGGGCAGCAACATGAACAATCCACACCCCCAGCTGCAGCACAGCAGTCTGTAAACAGGGGAAGCTGTTGGCAGCAGCTGACCTGACCTGAGGAGAAAACTTGTGAGTCATGGAGCCTTTGTTCATTTGAAGATTAAGTTTGTACTCTCCGTGAGAAGGATTCTCCCCCATCCTTTGCCTCAGGAGGAAAACTGAAACATGAGCCCGTTGGAGCGTGAGTAGTGAGAGAGGTCCTCATGCAAATGTTTGTTCTAAGAAGAAATTATACCATGTTAAAGTGGTTGATTGCAACATTTTTTTTCATCTAGAAATTGCTTTTTAGTGCTCAGCTTAACACCTCCAGACACTTTTTGAAACATAGAGATTTTGATTTTCACTCTTGCATTCTATGTCTTGATCAATGGCTGCTTGGCTATTTCGTACTGAAAGTTCTCCAAATTTCATTCTCACTGAAAATTATAAGCTCAGTAAATTATCTAAAACATCACTAAAGTTTAGAAGGCAGAATAGAAGAGTTTTCTGATCCCTCCCAGCCTGTGGGAATTTTATTCTTTCTGAGAGTTTGTTACCACGTTGTCCTGGGGGTCAGTAGCTCTGACAGACAAAGCCAGCACAAGGAAAATGCTGAATTACCCAGACTAAGAGGTGGTGACATTTTTTACCCTTTCAAGAATTTTACTGTTAAATAAACGTATTTAGAGTAAGACAGCAAAAAGGAAGTGGTCATTGCAAGTCCCTTCAAAGACAGTCAGTGACTGTATTTGTAACCTGCCTAGAGAAACAAGTCTTTAGAACATGTGTCCTTCCCACACCCCACGAGAGTGCTCTGTGATTTACCTGCTGTCGGGTCTTAGGATGGAAACTTAGTAACAGAAGTAATTCTGTTTCTACACAGAGAACAAATTCCTGGTGATACTTCCACAACTGTTAAAGGGCTCCAAGTACCCCAAAGCATACATTTTTAGCTGCTTCCCTTTATCACTGTATGACTTCAGAAAGTTTGTGTCATGGGCAAGCAGATTTTTATTGTACTACCTTTGAAGTAAATTTTGATATTTCCATTTTTCTCTGTGTAGAAATTACAAATAGTAAATTTCTACTAAAGTGCTTAATCCCCTCCAAGTTGAATTAAAAAAAAAAAAAATAAATGCCAGAAGGTGAAAAAATCAAAAGCCCCCCATGCTTTAGGAACTAAGCCAGTCCCAGTGTGTCATGCTTAGGGGAGAAGATTGTAATGAAAATGAGTCACCCCCATCTATCTATTGCTGCTCCCCACTGTCAGGGGTGGAACAATGGAATAAAGGGGCAACGGGATTGCACTCAGTATGGCAATAGTTAGCATGTATGTGAATTATGGTTTCAAATCAGTGTCAGTGACATCACAGAGTACTAAATGATGTCCATCAGCTGCCTGCTTTCCTGCAGACACACCATCTGTTCCAGCCGAGGGTGCTAGAGGCTCGAGTCAAAGCCTATTGAAGTTACTGGAAAGATTCCCGTGAATCTTTGCCTCTGTGACTCATCCAGAGCTTATACAATGCACAAAATGTCAGGCTCACAAACTGCACTGTACAAACATGACAGCTAAAGCCTAAACAAAAAGCAGTGAGTGCAGTCAGCTCTCTCACACCAACGTATGCCAGGATTTGGTCTGCTAAAATCATCACAGCTGCAGTCCTGTACAGCAGGAGCTCACAAGCGGAAGATGAAACTCTGAACTGCTGCCTGTTACTGAAAAGGCTTTAGGAGACAAGAGAACTCTCTTACAGACAGAGCCAGAGGAATCAATTCTGCATCTTGAGTGATGCTGCTATCAGTGGGGATGATGTGCCTAAAAGGAAAGCATGGGTCAGTGGGTCACAGTGCCTGAGGAGATCAAGAACTGCAGGAAAGGTGGGAGGAAAGAGTCTCTGATAGCAATAAGAGAGGGAGAATTCAATGAGCAATAGGGCTAGGCAGAATTCAATGGCTGTGAGTAAAATGGGAGGATGACATAAAAATAGTTAGCTGTACCTATAGATTTAACTTGTCTTCTTTAAGTAGAGATGACAGCATTTTTCTTTCTCAAGATTACATAAAGGCACCCACTGCCCTGCACAGAGCTTCCACTGAAGTCAGTGTGAGTCATTCGTACAGGCTGCTGAGAAACACATTCCCAGGAGAGCTAATTATTGCATATATCATAACAAGCTTGCAGAAGAGGCTTTATAAACATCTGCCACATTTTCATTAGCTCTGGTTGAGGAAACAGAACAACTGTCAGCCTAAATGACATGGTTTGCTATTTTCCACAAATTCTGAAAATAAGGCAGTGAAGGGCAAGTCCTGATAACACATTCAGTTTTCAAATTATTTTCAAGTAAAATACATATTTTAAAAAGTGTGCTAATTTTATCTCCAGTCCCCTATCAGAATATGCACTTGTTAGGACATCTCCTCTACTTTATGTACAAAAAAAAGAGACAAGCAAAAGGCCCTCCCAAGCCCTGATTTACTCTTGCACCCACACAAAACACTTTACCTGTGCTAATTGTTCAGCAGAACTCAATAAGGTGAGAAAAATAAAATTTAAATGCATAAATCCAGCGAAACAGAAATTAGGTTTTATTAAGGACAATGCTGCTCTCCATAGATTAAGTCTATTGGCCTAAAATTTATGGCCTAAAAGTTTATGACTAGAACCTGTCCTCTCTGCAAAGATTTACCTTTATTATACTTATAAACAATTAACGCATGAGTTGGCTTGGGATTTAGTCAAGATCTTTAAGTGATCAAATTGTATTATTGATCAAGTACTGAACATGAGCCTTATGTATGGCAACTGAGATGTCTGTCCCAGCATTAGCCACAGTAGATGCTCTATGGCAATTCCAAGCATTTAGATCATGGAATAGATACAAAGTTTGTTCTTACTTTCTCATTCCAGGAGGAAGAATGAGAGGCTGCAGGCAGGAAAAAGGAAAAGAACTTCAGAAATCAGAGAGATGGAAAATGAGGGCAAAATCTCAAGCAGAACACCTAATCCTGAAATTAAACTCCGGGATTTGCAGCAGAATCTTTCTGGATTAGTGGTTCTTTATATGCCTCATACTCAAGAAATTCCTTCTCCTGAGGGACTTTCCTTGGTGGGTGAGAAAAGTAGTTCAACACAATGCTAAAAGTAGTTAAACACAACACTATCTCCATATCATACTGAGGCAACATACTGAGGCACTAACATCTCTCACTAGGTACAGCCCACTGGAAAATAGGGTTCTGATAAAAACTTGCACTCATCTTTATTATCTAGTACCAGACAGCAAGGGTTCAATAATAATTAATAATAAATATTTAGCAAAAAATGAGAAAGGGAATGAGGATTATGTGATTTTTCCCAGGCTGACAATGTTTCTCTTAGCTGATCAGTTGATTGATGAAGGCCTTCCTTGTACACACTTTCCTGATAATTTTTCAGAGGAAGATGCAGCTACACACTTGTCCCCTGTACAGCTTGCCTTTTGGGCAGTGTAGCCTCACACAAGCAAAGTAGCCATTATTCAGCAGAGCAAGACAGCAGAACAGATTGACTGGCTCAACAGCTATTTAAAAAATGAATCAAGTTGGTTTATTTAGCTGTCATGAGCTTCAGCATCTGGAAAGCTTTTTCATCTTTTTAACACTTCATTGACTTATACAAAGAAACAAAACAATTCAAGAAAGAAATGAAGCAAATCTGGAAAATGATATGTAAAAAGAGCAGGAAATAGACTCAAGGACTAAAATAGCTCTGGATGCCATATTTTACTGATAATTGCTTTGGACTTAGCCACATTACCTTGAAAAAACATGGAACTGAACAAAATATACTATTTGCTTTTTGTTTTGTAAAAACTCTCTCTGAAGTCCTTTCCATATCCCTGTATTCTGACTGTGTACCAGTGTAAGTGAAAAGTTACTACAAAGGAACAAACCAATATTAACTGGCACAGGAAAAATGAGAATTAAATTCAAAAAAGCAGTAGCTGTATCTACCCCTAGGGCATTTCTAACACAAGAACTTATGGTGTCCTTCCAAACATTCTTTATGAGTGAGAATTCCACTCTACTTCAATTTTGCCACAAACTAAGAATCCAGCAAATACAGAAAGGTATTTTCCTAGTTCCAGCAAGGTTGCTAAGTTAGAGTAGGTTTGGGCACAACTAAGATCTGTCTTTCTCCTTTAAATAGCATTAGTCAGCCTAAAATGTTCTCATTTTAAAAAATGCTATAATAAAAAGTATAATTCTGCACTGTGTAGCAGGCATCCAGGACTCTTTGTTATATTTTTTACTGGTTACCAATCCACATGCTTTAAAATTACTTGGGAAAACTTTGTCATCAGGCATTATCCGGCCTAAGTGGAAGAACTCCAAATCCTACTAAATATATACCACAGGCTGCACCTAGTATTTTGCCACTGTATTTATAGAACTGGGATATGAAAAGATTTAATCAGGGAAAAAAACCACACTCTTCTTTAGCTTGACCAATGCAGAAATTACAAAGTCTATACTCACACTGCTCAAAGGATTGTCTGACTTGTCCTGTTTAAGGAAAGATGCTGCAAGATGAATTTCCTTTTTTTGCCAGTTCTTTTCATTTTTTTTTCCCTGCAGCTTGCTTTCTCAGCAGAAGGAATGTAAAGACACAGAACACTCAACTGAGCTGGGCATGCCTGTGATGATGGATGAAGGGATTAGCTGCCAAAACTTGTACGCAGTGCAGCACTCCTAGAGAAACCCTGAGCGTGAGTGCCATGCTGTGAGGCACTGCCTGGGTGAGGGTTTTCAGGACAAAGCCCAGCATCGTGGGTCCCCATGTTCAGAAAAAACCTAACTCATGTTGGAAGGAATGCAGAGAAAGATACTGTGGGGATTTAAAATTATAAGAGGAGACTAAACCAGCTAAAGTTGTTTCATTTTAAAAAGTCTGCAAGGGCATATGATTGCTTTTCGTAAAAACACTGGAAATGGACAAAAAGAGGGGGAAAGAAAGGCTTAAAAATGGCATAATTTTGGCACAAGGACACATGTCTGTAAACAAGTCACATACAAATTTAGGCTGGAGTTTGGGGATTATTTCTACTCATCAATAAAGGGATGCTCAGGAACAGACTTCCAGACAGGAACAGTTACTGGAAAAGGCCTAATCAGTTTTAAGATGAAGCTTAATAAATCCTTTAAAAGGGTAATATGACAAGGCTGCCTACAATGGCAGACAACTGGATTCCATTTTGGAAGATTTCTCCAAGTGCTAAGCTACCAGACAATTGCTAAATGCTATATCAAATTCACTAAAGTCCATGCAATACAAACCCTAGAAATGTGTACTTAATTCAGTTATTGGCTTAAAAATATTGCTATTTCAAAGTGTCACATATAAAAATTATTTTGCATAGAGAAGGAAATTGAATGGCACAGTAGTGTAGAGACAATCTAAAAATATCTCAAATTTCTCAATTTGTATTATCCCTTATTTCCAAATACTTAGATGATCCTATTATTTTGCAAGGTGCTAGTAAATACCCGTATAATTTTGTGGCTATAATACAAAACACAGAAGGGTCAATTAATTCATTAATTAATAAAGCATGTTGCAATGCGCAGAACTACTCCATGAGGAAGTTCTTTTAAAGCACTATGCTCAGAATTTGGAACCTCTCCCAGAAACACTGGAGTGGAAAAACAGCTAAGCCATCTACCTCAGAATTATTCAAACCCCGGCTCAAGGATCAGTGATGACTCTCCAGAAGAATATGTTTTCAAATATTTTGGGATTTTTAAGCTACATTGCCATTGAATTGTCTAAGCTACATCAATAGCCTGACAATCCCTGCTTGATAAAGGAAGCTGGATGAAAATATTAGGAGACGTGAAAGGCAAAGACTCTCTAAAGGTGGGAAGACATTCATTACAACATTCCTGACAGGCACAGTGGTCTGTCCTGAAAAAGTGCCACAATTCCTACCCTAAGGAAGATTTTGGATTTTTTTCCTCCACTATGACTGGAAAAAACAATAGGGGGATACACACAAGAAAAATATATTTTGCAAGATTCCATGATATCAGATGAGTCACAGACCTGAACCTTCTCTCACAGTCCATTCCAATGGCTCCATTGTGGTCTGGCTGGCTGATGGGCACGTGCTCCCTGCTCTACCAAGGCTGGGGACGTGTTGGTAACCCAGGACACTGATGGCCTGACATGGCATCTGGTCCCAATGGGCTGCCAGGCAGATGGACTGACTGACAGTCAGAGAGTGTTCGAGGAGAAAAATCAACATTTTGGGGTTTGCTGCCCATTTACTGGAATCAATTTTCACAATAGGTTGCTTTGTTGGAACTTTGTTTCCACAGGGAGCTAGTTAATAAGAGGATCACTCACTAGTCCCAATATTACTGCTGGAAGCTGCTGGTACAGAGCAGAACAAAGTTTTTTTCACAGGTCTGAGCTCCTCTCTGCCTGTTTGAGTCTCTCAGCTTGCCAATGTTAAGGTTTATTCGTAATGTCTTTGTAAAAGAAAGCTAACAGCAACTGCTACAATATATATTACTGATAGAAATGAACTAAACCTATTTTGGTTCAGCTTTTCAGAAGAATATTGTAAGCACAGCCCTCTCCAGGGAACCATAAACTAAAGATTGCACGAGGCTGAGATGCCTTAATGCAGAGTCATTTCAGTAGCATGATAGCTGCTGAGAGCTCTAAAACAGATTAATAAAATGATAGCAGCTTCCTCAGAACAGCTTTTTTACACTCACCCACAGAGTCATTTAGGGACAGTGACATCCCAAGGGGTACCTCATCAGTATCTTTGGTCAGATTATGTCTTGTCTCTTTGTTCTGCTGCTCTTTCATTGGCAATGGGAAGAAAAGGGTTTAATTCACAGCTGGTTGTTTATCTTTCTTTTGTTCTATATTCTACTAGCATTTTACTTTCTGAACTCTCTGTTCTTCCTGACGTTATCATTCAAATTCACGATCACCACAGGTTCTGTAGGGAACGTGCAAAGTTACATTCCTTTGTAGTCAAGGAATCATAGCAGAAGTTCTGCGGGTCCAAAGCCTGCCCAGCTTCAGCCTTGGCTGCCCCTGCTTCAGGGTGGACAAGATCCCAGCGATGGAAAGGCATTCTGTGTCCATTGCTACCACCTACTGGTACCTTCTGCTCCCGCACGGAGCGCCGTGGGACAAATTCCCCGCGCCTGCTGGGCTCCCGGGCGTTATCTCCCGGTTCACGGGCCAAGTCTGCAGAAAAGGCGCTGCTCGAGCTCTACCCGGGCATCGCTCCTGCAGCACCTTCGGGCTGATGGTGGCGATTCCCTAGGCCGCTATGAACAGCAGTGTTAGATGTAGTAAATGTAATTCACGTCATTTCTAATATGATATATGTGATAGTGAATATTTGTTAGAGTATACACGTTTGTATTAGGAGTCCCCCCCAACCCTTGCAGGCGAGACTGGGTGTATATTGGAAACTGATTTACAAGTAAGAAGGTACGGTGCCCCAGGAGATGGGCCATGTCTGGGGAGATACGGGAACCCCAGGTGCTGATCATCGCATAAACGACCCGAGATGGATATAATGGAAATCCTCGAACAGATACATGGGAATGCAGCGTTCCCGAATTCCCGTAAATTTCATCAAGGCATTCAACAACTCCGGACACTGAATTGTTCTCCCTCATCATGAAAAAAGAAAATCTTATTAACATATGGACTCTGAATAGAAGAAAAGACTGATTGCTAAAATCTTGGCCTCAGGCGGAATTTTCCCTATAAAAACCACTCGTGCCAGGATGGAGGTGTGTAGGCATAGAGGAAAACCTCTGCTGAGGCTGACTCCTTGTTGCACACCCAGGGCCAATCCCCGGGCTCGGCTCTGTTCTTTCCTTTTGGCTGGCTAGATAGAATTTGATTGCAAAATAAATATTTTATTTTTTCTTATTAGTTTGGCTGGACAAATTTTCATTTAGAACAGCAGCATCGACTCTCACTCTCAAATTTATCTGATTTTGAATAAATTGCTCTTTTATCCAAATTGGCTGTCTGTCCCACTCTGTCCAAACCATCAGAACCTCCTGCACCAGACAGGGCTAAATCTGTGTCCATGCAGAGACCTTGAAGCACTGCCTCAGTAGAACCTGCTGCTCCCTGGAGCTCAGCTGCCTCTTCCCAGGGTTAAGCAGCCAGCTGGGCTGTTGGTCTGCAAGATGGATCCAAATTTCAAAGTGGCCTCTGGTCCTTTTGGGCAAACTACAGCTGTGGCCATCAGCTGCCTAGGCAGACACCCTGTGCCTGCCCTCAGGAGCAGGGCCCTTCAGCCACTGTACACAACAAACACCACCCAGCCTGGGGAAGGAAAAAGGGCACACAAGGTTGAAGGATTCTTTGTTTAACACAGCACCATTAAAGCTGCTCTACTTCTACTTTTATTTACAGGCCCTGCACTAGATGATGTGGAAAACATATTAGGCTAAAGACACTGTAACATTTTAACCATTACACATTTTTGAAGATTTGAGAATGCTATGTTTTACTCTGATGGTATGCTGGCCCTGAGAAACCAGACAACAGGAGGTTCTTAAAAACACTCTCCAAAATACAGAGGTAAAGAACCTCCTACAAACAGCAAGTGTTTCAGTAAGACAAAATATTACATATTATATTACGTATAATATTATTGATATTAATAATACTATTCTGCTCCCTGATTTATCAGTGTGAATATGCCATTGCAGAGCATTCATATTCCATGCTGAGATGAGGCATCTGAGTACTGACCTTAAATATTTCCTCTCTGACTAAAATTCACCCTCTTTGCTTTTTGTTTGCTAGTTAGCAGATTTTAGAGTTGAAAGTACAGAAGAAATGTTAATTATCCTACCAGCTTAAATAAGTGGTGAAAACATGCAATAGTGCAGAACTCTATCTAACCTTAACTTTCCTTGGAAGAAAATCAGACAATTCTTTACAAAAGCTCTTGACATTTTGTTTCAGCTGATTTTGCAACTTAGCAGCTTTTCACCAACAAAGGATCACAATCCACCAATTGGGGATTGTAGTGAGGTATGGGATGATTACCGTTTAGCTGCTCTCTAGGTAACATATTTCTAAAACTTCCTGTTGTCTGCCTCTCCTATGTATTTCTTGTCCTTACTTCAAAAACATTCACAGGCTAGTTCTATCCTAGCAAAAGGCTGATTTTCTACTTCTCTTCCTGTACTTTCCCACTGCCTCCCAGGTTACCTCAGAAAAACCTTCCTCTTGCAAGTCACTAAACCCACTGCTGGTACAATTTAAAGGAATGCCATTCCCTAACACCTCCTATTTACAGAGGTAAGCACTGAAGAAAAGGAACACAATTTTTGCCTAGTTTCTGTTCATCTGGCCCAGCTCCAGCTCCAGCCTGCTGTTTGTTCTCTCCTACCTCTCATCACACCTCTTGTTTAAGCCTGTAACTCTCCATGGATGGTGCTGTAATTTTTCTGATGTATTTATCTCACATGCATATACATATGGGCTAGAATTTAAATCAAACCACATCAGACAAAGCTCCTCATTGCCTTAAGTTTAAGAACCTTTTTCTAAGCAGTGAAGATATGCTGGCAAAGCCTTTTCCCAATCATTAGTTTAGAGAAGGGCTGTGGAGCATTTCATTTGTTTAAAATGCAGAAGGGCCCAAAAATTTCCCATCTTCTGCTCCTCCATCTTCATGAGTCAGGACTTAGCCCCACAACCTGTCTGAGAGCTTGTTCATTCCGTGTCTAAGTGAGGAACAGACAGACTTACTGAGCAGGCAGCAGAACTGTGGCTCATGACTGTCCCCGACAGTGGAGCAGCCATCGTGAGCAGATCTATGCAGCCTTTCTCCTCCTGCACCTCCTCATGTTAGACCAAGGTTGCACCTGCACCTGCCCATTCTGACAAATGGCAATTCTGTAGCCCTTCCCATACTCCTGGTCTAAAGCTGATCTGGGCAACAAACCCATGTGGTGCTCTAATATTTCCCAATATTAGAGCAAAATAAATGAGCAAGTCACATTGTCTTTCTATCTCAAAGCCACCAACATAAAAGATTTGAATGCAGAGCTTTGTGTTTAAGATTTGAACATGGGATGTTCAGGACTCTCTTCCACACTTAACTAAGACACATAATATTTTTGAAACTTCCAGTTATTTATTTTCAAGCCTGTAGAAGTTTCACCATGCACAGCTTGCAATTCTGCACACAATTCAAGCAGAAAATGCACCCACAGGAGACCACAGGGCAAAGCATAGGAATCGGACAGATCCTGATCCAACCCCCAACAAATGCTGCAAAACTTTAACCCATGTGATGACCCCTTGACCTCTAAGAGGCACTAACCATCAAATTTTTCTCTACTCTAACTTCTGCTCAGTAGGTGCTAATACTCTTAAATTCAAACTGGCTACTTTTAATCCATAATTGAAGTATGTTACTTGTATTTCACACCTGTGCCTTGAAACTGTTCCCACAGGGCTGTTAGATCTAATAAATCACAGCTACCCATAAATCCCTGTTCTTTCAAATAACAGGGACTGCCAGCAATTAAGCTTCTCAGCCAAAAGCAGCAGCAAAGACAACTTGCTAGAGCTGCACAAAACCAGGCAGCTGCCAGCAGGATTATGAAGGGAGGATGGGTTTAGGGCAAGCTTCCTGATGTGGGGCTGGAAAGAGAGAGGGATGGTGGTGGCTGGGTGTGTGAAAACCTGCAGCTGTGTAAGACTGCTGGTTTATTGATACTTCCTAATAATGTAGAAAAGGTCATTCAAAGTGCTGGCAGCAAGTCTGGGTGCAATACTGATGGGGCCCCTTTGTAGTCCCACAAGGAATGACAGGATGGGCTTTCACAAGTGCCTCAGGAAAAAGCAAGGGAGCAGCAGCATTGGGATGTTTAATACTTGATGCTGCAGATATTTTGTTCCTCGTGCTAATGGGACTGATTAAACCATTTGTGTTTCCCATATAAAGGAATGTATAAGTATGCTTTAAGGCTTTGAATTTTTAAAATAAATTTATGCTTGAGCTATACTACATAAAGTTTTTAAATTTACTTCACTAGCTACATGGATCTCAGTTTTACATGTGGTTCATTTGAGACCTTAGATAAAGCAGGACTACATTTACTGGGATTTCTCATATAGGATTGTTGATGCAAGGTCTCTCATTTCTTTTGCTTTTATGTGCATAACCTGTCTAACACATTTACTTCAAGAGAGAGGTTTATGTCCCAAGTTTTCTGTGCAAAGCCTAAAGTGCTGGTAAAAGTTAAGGGTCTTTTCATAAAAGAGAATGAGATCCAGCTGTGAAGCTTCAAATATCAGACCCTCTTCAAACATGGAATTTGGACTGGAGTTCACAGTTCCTAAATTGCACTTCCCTGTTTGGATGCTGTGAAGTAGCTGGTCTGTTCCTTGTGAGAACTCTTTTTTGTTCTCAGCAGCTTTGCTATTAAATGCCAATTTAAGGTATTTAGGCTTCCAAGCAGTGACCTTGCCTTTCACTTAGGTCTTGAAGAGAAAAGGATTGTCATATAATGAAGTAAAGGAAATACCTTACTAACAGGTGACATCTACTTGTGCTACGAGACAGGTCCAGTGAGAAAGGCATAGACTTTGTATCAGCTTCATGTACTTGCAAGAAATACATATTTTAGAGAGGAAAGGGACAAATTTCAATTTTACTATTCTTCAGTTTTACCTTATTTTGACAAATATTTATCCCTGAGTCCTTGCAGATCTCAAGAGAAGAAAGTACCAAGTACTGTTCTCAGCTTTAGTAACTACTAGCAGTATGTAACTCTGAATAATTTTTAGATTAGGCTTTATTATGCTGTGAAGAACCCAAGACAAGGGATCTACACTATCAGCCAAGAACCTCCAAAAATCATCCATTATGCTGTGCTAGCCAACAGAAAATTAGTTACTCAATATCTTATCTGCAGTACAGAAGTAAAAAAAAAAAAAAAGATATTTTCTTTACAAGATATGGGTACATGGCACTGAAGCCTTAACAAATGTTTGTTTGCATAAACCATAACCAAAGTAAACACTGAATTGTCTTTTGCTTTTTTAAGACACTGCATTCTCCAGTAACCTCAAAACAACTAATACATGAAGTTTTAAGAAATATTAAGTTAAACATAAGCAGTACTTTTCTTGTTTTCTTGCAAATTTGTTCTAAATACTGCACTCAAATAATTAATGCTTTTAAATCAGAGCTGACAAAAGAAAAAAAAAACCAAAATCCCACACCAAACCCAACACCCAACTCACACCCAAGTAAAAATCCCACGCACACTTAGGAGTCAACTGGTTTTAAATGCTTTACTGAATTCCACAAATCAGACTACTCCTAATGAAGACCCTGACTGACCACATGCATTAGAAAATAATTTCAAATAGTAAATACCCTCGTGAGGGCTGCAAATTACTAACAGATTATTTGACAAGAAATTGACATTTAATTTCCTGAGTTTTTGAGTCAGTACAAGTAAACTCTTTTTCTGTGGATACAAAGATCTTCAGAAAGAACCTTCAGAGCACTGCGAGCATTTGAATAAACCCCAGAGGAGGGATCAACATGATTGTAATCAGATTATTTTTGATCTTCTGCCACTAGATGGTGTCTGGTTACCTGAGCTGTAACCACAGCTGTATTAATAAAAAAACAACCCTCCGACTCGCTGAATTCTTGCGCTTACCACTTTTGCTGATGTTTTGGGTAAGGTATTTTCAAGGGGGATTTGGCTTTTCAAGTCTTACTTTTGATCTTTGTATGGTCTTTTAAATGGGAAAAGATGAAGTCTTTGATGAGGATTCTTGCATCAACAGAAGCAATGAACTACAGAGCACCTTAACAGCCAAGGAAATGTGAGCCAGGCTTGAGTAATGCAAAATATCTTTTCTAAAAGTAAGGCGGAGTAATGCAAAGTCCAGAGGGCAAAAACCATCACCACTGTCCAACTTCGTAAGCATTAAAGGACCATAAAAGTCAGTTTGAGGAAAAACGAAACCCTTCCTGTGTGGTTGTGCAGCTTGGTGTTTGTGGTGTTTTACCTCTCCTTCGACAGCTACTGCAGAGCTGTTGAGAGGAAAGCTGCAGGGAAAAGAAAGGGTATGAGAGCACAGAAGAAATGTGGGGTCCATGAAAGCGTAGTGGCAAAGAGCATTATCTGTTTTACCCGTGTAATTAAACACAAGGACAAACAGAAAACTGCAATGCTTCGCCCTGTTCCCAGATCTGCTAATAAATAAGGCACCAGGGGGCCTCAGCCATTCACGAGCAAGAACCATATCAACTCTTTACTTGCTGAACTAATGCACTTCAAAGACTTCATTTAAGCAAGAGAGAGGCAACAGAAAAGGAGCGTTAAAATTCAGCTATATAAAAAATTGCAGTAAAATTACTAGAAAAGTGACTCGAGCTCAGTCTTCCTGTTTTCATGGCAAGTTTCAAAGTATGGTTTCATGTTGGAAAAATAACAAATCCCCCTTACTACTATCAAACTGGGAGATGGAATGATTTAAAATTAAATCTTGAAAAGGTGTGTTTGAGACCCTTTGATCAGCTCAAGTATTGAGGGTGTTTGGAGCTACCTGTGCTGCATGTGAAGGAAGTCAATTCAGTGATGAAACTCATGAGTTTAGGGCTGTTTAGCTATAATTTAAGAGTCCTCTTTGAGTTTTTTCTCAGTGATACTGCACATACAAGCATAAAGCAGACTCTTATTCTATAAGGGTATTACAAATCAGTGTACCCACCACAATTTGTTTTCACTGATGTCAGTCAGGTTGCATGGAGACTCTCCCACACATCTGGATCTTGTAACAGTACACTTGAAACCATTCAACAGCTGCCTGGTAATAAGATTAATTCAAAGAAATATTTTATACAGAAAAGCTTCAATTTTACTTTTTTTTTTCTCTAAGACACAAGAATTACATCTATTTGAGTGCTGTATGGAGACTGCACAGCAAAGTAATAGGGTTGTGGGATCCAATTACAAGCAGCCTAAAAAAAACCCAAACCTTCTCTTATGTCCAATCTATTTTCCATTTGAGGCAGCTGCAGCTGGATGCATCTTGGGAGTTCAAGGCAGCACACTGATCCAAGATACAAAGAATAAAACATTGTTCTCTTGCACAACTCTGGGAAGCTTCTCAAGTAATGAAAACAAACAGAAAACTGTACTTGAAGGCTCTCCCTTTGGAATTAGTAACTTGCCTAACCACCTGAAATGCTGAATCAGAAATTACTCTTATTTAAGTGGTACTGGGCAGTTTTGCATTAAGAAAATTATACCTGAGCCGTGTGCAATGTCATGGCTAACTTGAGGATGATAAACTGTAGTTAGTGGGTGTTTAGCTGATTACACTAATACAGTACTTAAGGTTTAAAACATTAGACATGTTTTACAGCCTGATGGTATACACTGGCAGTAAGGAATAAATTTTGAGGTTTGCCTGAAGGTACACTGCACTCAGAAGTATTTTGCTGCTGAATGTTTTGGCATCTCATGACTGGACTCACTGTCTTTTAAACATTCCATGAGAACAATGACAGCCTAGAGCAGAACAAATGCAGAATCCAAAATACAGAGAGATACAGAATATAAGAGATCTCATCTCCAGAATAGCCTTCTGTAATAGAGCAGTAGTTCTTCATTTCCAAACCAATGATTATACTTCAGATTTCTATATTAGAATCAATATTTTGTTCATATTATGCCCTTTTATTAATTGAAATGACAGTCTTTAATTTAAACATTTTATAAAGCTCCCTTTTCTGTGAAAACATTAATCCTGACTTCAACATAATATCAATCTTTTGGATTAAGGTTCTTCTTGTCCTACTGACTTAGTCCCCATCCTGCATTTGCAGTGCATGTAACTTTGCAGCAAATTCTGAAGGCTGTGCTCTTGAACTTCATGATTCAAGCCTGCAGCCTGACAGGTGAGCTGCTCACCTGATACTGAATGCTAATAGCCTTGCTTTTAACCACCTAAATTATGTACATTTTCACATCCCACTAGTGAGTTTGAAGCTGCTGATATTACCTCATGACAAATATTTATAAGCAGACAGTAATTTGGCACAGAATGTCTCTTGACACTGAATAACGCTGTTAGCCATCAGTGCTCAGTGAATTGCACTAAAGGAATGAGGAGCAGATCCAGAAGGGGTCACATCAAAGATGTGGCATTGAGACCCTCCTATCCCTCTCTGTACACTCAGTCACTACAAGGTCCAAATTTCACCTGGTGCATACCCAGCTCAATAGTGTGACCCTGTCTAGGACCCCATACTCCAACACATACTCCATAAAGGCAAGCTTAGTGTAAGTCTTCTACCACCTAAAGAGAGGGCATAGAACCAAACCTTTTTGGGGAAATGACAAGAAGTAATGACCACTAGCCACATTATAGGAAATGTCCATTGGACTTCAACACTGCAGTGGTTCAGGACTGAAATGCTGTCCAGAGAGGCTGTTGCATCTCCATCTTTGGGCATTTCAGAAGACTGGACAAGGTCCTAAGCAATCTGTTTTATATGGAAGTCATACCAACTTTGATCTGAAGACTTGACATGCTCCAGAGCTTCCTTACAATCAAAATTTCTCTATGAATTTTCTAAGAATGCACATAGTTAACAAACTTGAGAAATAGTATCATGTATGCTGGTTATTTTATTTGCCTTTTGAAGCCAAGATTATTGAGGGTCATGTGTATAAAATCTATGGTTCTTGAAGAAAAAATTATTCTGGATAAAAATCTGTGAAAGAAACTCTTCCTATGTGTTTCTTTACTGTTGTACATTTGTTGCTTATTAAAACAATGTCTGAAGGAGGGTTTTTTACAGAAGAACATGCTCATTCTCCTTTTGGGATTCTTCATTAAAGTAAAAGCCAAGCTCAAAATGAAGGAAATAAGAATTGCATAACTGCAGGAACATAAACTTATCACAGCACCAGAGAATGAAAATGAAGATAAATTTTCTTGCTCCACTAGTAATAGAATGCTATTTCAGAAAAAATGTACAGTTTACAGAGGTTTTCAGACCCTAATGTAATTTCTCACAGGCAGTCAATCTAGCAGACAAGCTAAGAAACAGAGACAAATATGACAACTGCCAAGTTATCCTTGAAAACTTGGATTCTGGGGAACACCCAGTGAGGACTGAACTTTCACAGGGAGAACATAAATCCCACAAGAGAAGCAATTTCCTGCTTTCTGTCTTAATCAATGGGTAACATTAAAAACATATTTACTGGCAAATTCCAGGCTCCAGGTCCATAAAATTAATCAGCAAAACCTAGCAGAGAGATGGGTATCACATGTAGCTAGGGTAAAGCACATGAAGACCACAGACATCTGTCATTACTGAGTTTTCCTGCCGTGACAGGGCACAGACACATCTGTCTGGAGGAGATGCATCATGCCAGATGTTTCCGGCCCAGGACCAACTACACTTTATTTAATAGATACAAGAGGCCATATCAGACGTCATCCTCTGACTTATTAATTGGGTGTAACAGTACAGAATCTAGCAGACATGCCAGGATTTAGGCTGAAACACCTATAAAGCAAAACCCATGGGTTCTCCAGGTTAAGGTCAGATAAAAATGCCGGTGTAGCCTGTCAGTACAGAAATCTAGTAACAAGCCATATAAACACAGAAATTAATTGCAGTATATCAGTCTTTTACTGCTTGGAAGAAATCAGTGCCATGGTTGCATTGCCACTTGGGAAGCAAAAGTCTAAAAGGATACTCTGCCTAGAAGAGGATGCAATGTGTGGTTTGCCATCTCCCATATGTTTGAAATTACAACAGACCACTAAAAGGAAACTATTCATTACAGTGAAATCCCTTAAAAATACATGAAATACATTTTCTCAATTGTTAATCACCTGTAATACAATACAAGGGGATAAATCTCATGCTTATAAATCCATCAACAGGGACCTCTGGATTCAAGCTGCTGGATAGGTTTACCAGCTTCTTAGCACACTAGTACTTTGCTGCTGTTTGGCATTAAAGGAAGTCCCTGTAACACACTTGCTGTACTTGCTGTACAGTTATTGTGCACAAACAGTCGTAGCTGGAGGACTTAGTCCTGGAAAAGGTGGTGCAGGTGGGTATTAATTGGGAGTACCAACTTGAGGGAGTTAGATGCACCATGAAATGCCAGCAGTGGCTCACCAGGGTGTCTGGGGCTATGTGAGAAATGAGGGAAGTTACGCTCAGCATCCTGCTCTCCCTCTGTTTGGGAGCTGGATGGACTATTACTGTCGTCTGGTTTATCCGGTTAGGTGTCTTACCTGCATAAAGCGGGGAACAGATGTGAAAAACAAAACCTTCTGCTCTTGGGGTTTGCCCCTAAACAGAACAGGATCTGGAATAAACAGTGCCTGGGATAGCATGGTTCTAGCGGGAAAGGAAGAGACTGGAAAGGTTTCTGAAATCCAGTGTGACACATTTATTCTGTCTCTTAGTCTCCCACCCAGCAGCACCCAGCTGAACTGACTAAAGACCTCAAATACACAGTACAACCATCATCTTGCTAATTGCTTACCCCACCTCCGAAACTTCACACACTTCTGCATCCACTGCCATAAAACCTTCAGCTGCCTTCAATAACATTTACCCTTTCACTATAACCCTGGGAAGTTCCTGGAAAGATTTCCTCAATGCTGCTGTGCAAGTTACTGGGTAAGATCCAGAGTCACCATGTGCCATGGCCCACCAACATCTGTACAGCCAACCAATTTCCTCATGCTGAAGGCCCTGCACTACAGAACTCCTCTGTGTGCACCAGACACCCCATAGAGTAGGAAATATTGCCTGCTTGGAGTGAGCAACACACCACCACAAACCAAATGGATTCTGGTGAATACTGATGACTAAGAAGGCAAAGGCTGAAACACAGCATATCTTGGTTATTTGTGGTAATAGCACTTGGTCCCCATTCATCAGCTCCAGAATCCTTCTGGTCAAAAACCCCATTAAGTTACTGCAGTCCCACCTGCTTTGCCACAAAGCAGCAGGGAAGGTCACTCACTGCATTCCACTTCCAGCTTAGCCTTTTGTGTGTCAAGCAAAACTCCAGAGTCATCAATACGTACATTTGTAGGATGCCATATAGTGACCTTTCACCAATTTTACTGCCATGCTGCCCTAGATTTATAAATAAGATAAAAGGACACACTTCAATTAGACTAGAATTTAAACAAAGAAAGTGATTCAATCACTTCATGAACAATCTCCTGCTACATCCCCAGCTGGGGACTCAGGTTCTGAAGGTAATATTTCATTCTTACAGACAGGCCAAGCAGGGGTCTTCTCACAACTGTGTTCCTTTAGCCATACATGTTTCACATCCTGCTGGCTTGTTTGTTTTTGTTGGTGTGTGTTGTTGTTGTGGTTTTTGTTTTGGTTTGGTTTTTTTGGTTGTTGTAGTTTTTTGGTTTTGGTTTTTTTTTTCTCCCAGCAAATTCTCCAAGGAATACGTTATGAAATACTACATAAAACCCACCAGTTTGCATTCAACCATAGGCTAAACTGATGCATTGTGACACTGCCGTGGCGGGGCCATTATCGTCTAGTAATCATCTGTCATTCTTAATCATACGCCGTCAAGTTGAAAATCTAATGTGTTGTGACAAAACTGTGCTAGGGGATAACTGCAGAGTAAGCAGTTTGTCAGTCTGGAAAAACACACTGGTCAGGATGCCGAGCTTCAGAAAGCCACACTGGATTTTCACTGTGAGGAAGGTTATTTGCAAGTTAAAAAGTGAGTGAAATTGGGGTTTTCAAACACTCTTCAGATGGAAAGGTAACTAAACCATCCAATTAAGCCAAAGGAAGCCACCCTACTTTCAGTAGTTTCACTATTTTGCTACTTATTACAAGATTGGTAAACATCATTAATAATCTTACCAGTAACTATTTTCATGTGTGCTGGAAGATCTGAACAGACATTTAAGAAAACATTAACTTACCTCTGGAATAGCTCTAGGAAGTATTTTGTCTTTTTTTTAAACATTGAAACAATTGTTCTTCATTCCTGGAAAACCTGGGAATCTACAGATTTTTGTAGCAAAAACCCCATAAACTTCAGTTACACAGAGACTGCAGTTCAACCAGAGATTGCTATGACTACCAGTCCCAGCCTATAATAATACTATCATATTTTCCATTATCTCTTTAACCTCAAACATAATGTAAAAAACATACTTGACATTTACTTGCTCCTGAGGCAAGTCTAGAACAGTGAAACAAGAAACAGTTAGAAAAAATAAAGAATAGGTGAATTAGACCCAGGTCAGCAGGAGAAAACCCTGTCTTATAGAAAGTTACCATTAACTCTCTAGGGTTAGAAGAAGGAAACTGAAAATTCACATTTTCAGCATCCAAAATACTTGTGAACTTTGAAGAGGAAAAATGTGATAGACACAGGAAGAATTTCCTCAATTGGATAATGCTAAATATGTAATCAAAAGTTGACATTCCTGGCCAGACTGAATAAAATAAGGAACTCAATACCACTGATCATTTTTAGAGGCCAAAGATTTAGCAAGACTCAATGAGAAAGTAAACAGATACAGGAATAGGGAACTCTGGAGTGCCATCACACAGAAACCCCCCAAACACTAGCAGCTTAGCTGGCTATTAAAGACCAGCCAGTTAACAAAAGGTGGGAAGAAAACTTGAAGGAACTTCAGCAGTTACTCATTTCTAGGAATTGGAATGCTGAATTTGTGCAAACTTTGAAAGTTTTGCAAACTGCCACATCTACACCACTGTCATGGATCTGCTGAAGCTTCCCCTCATTTAGTGCTACCTACTCCCAGATATGATACCAGAGTTCCCAAGTCTAAAAGCTCAGTCCACAGTAATACTGTTTCTCTTATTGTGCTGCAGACTACTCAGCTCACACATCAACTCTAGAAGTTCTGCTGAGGTATATTTTCCTTGATATCTATATAATTGCTGACTGATTTGCATAGAATTACCTGACTAGTGTTAATACGTTAATAACCATCATAATGCATGAAGAGAAACATTGTGTTGATTCATATTTTAAAAAAGACATAAAGCAATGCCTACAGTCCAATTCCATGTGCAGACCCCAGAACAGATCACCAACAATCTCCTGCTGTAACTCCAAATGCCACCCTTTGAATCCCATTAGTATTCTCCTTGCAAAGCACCCTAGCACCCAGAAACCCAGTAACAGGGTATTTTTGACCATAGGGATAAATTCTACCCCTTTTTATTCTTGTCCTTGTTCTATATTTTCATCGTTAGAAGTCTGAACTACAGGATAACTGAATTATGCTTACTTGACAAAGGTAAACAAGAATTTACAAGCAGCAAAGAAGATTCAGCCTAAACAGAGAAACTGTGTTCTTTGAGCACTCTCATATGTATTTGTTTTGAAGTATCCTACAGCTTCCAGAATACTAAGCCCCAACACTCTTTTTCCCCATGATGCTGCACCTTGGAAGAGGAGTACTATCACTAGATATGAGTTAGCTAAAACCCAGAACACAAGAAAATATATTTGAGACACCATATATCACTTCCTTCTGCAGGCATGACATTTTTTTTTATAGAAAATAAAAACCAACCATTTTTATTGACTGTACTGTAGATACCTGTACAGAGTGTAAACTTTAATATTTCACCAGATATGTGAATACTTCTGGAGAAAGAGTTATCAAGCACCTTCATTTCAACAACTTTTTGATATTTACAGTAAGACACCTGATTAAGTGTATGAATAGAATGAATTAAGAGTTATAAAAAGTTATACAAAAAGATCTTTAAAACATTTGTATGTTTTGTTATTTTATGATAAATATACAATTAAAGAGGAAGATGTCACACTGTTAAGACTCAGAATTGGCTCTGTTTAAAACCGTCACCATTGTGTCTGAAGAGGGAGTGAGGAAATGGGGATGTTAGCTTAATGCTCTGATCACAACACACAGTGAAATGTGCTCTGGCAGGAGCCTAACAAGCCCTGTTTTGCCCTGACACAGGTTGATTTGCATGCAAGCTTCCTTCCTTCCCACAGTGGGGAAATCAAACTTCACTTCCAGATTTATTCTGCTAATTTGACATATAAGTATGCATTTAGATTTTCCCTCTCCAAACTTACTGGTGGTGATGAAAACATCAACTTCACTTTGATTTTCAGAACACCATTTTTGCTGTTACTGAACACTGGCACATAAATGGGCACCACTATATTTTTTTTCTTTTAAGCACCAAACCAGAGGTGAGATTTCTGAAAATCAGATTTTAACTGCCATGGTTTCTTATGGTCTACAAAAAGGCCATGGTTAGCTAAAGAAGAAAGATTACTAAGATAGAATTCAGAGACCACTTTGAGGCTTATAGAATCAAACATAGAAATACTCCTTTAAAACCCCTCAGAAAACAAATGTGACTAACTCTTTAAAACCACTTGTCTCTCAATGAGTCAACATCCATTCTTTGACCTATTAGCAATTGTTCAAAATATCTAAATTTTTTTAAGTGGATTTTAGGGAACTACTCAGGAATCCACATCAAACAGAAGAAAGATAAATCTCTTAAAACCTAACAAAAACTTCAAATATATCCACTAAACAATGTTGATTATCTATAACGAATCATGTGCTGTAGGAAAGCATCACATGAGCCAGGGTGAGAATTATAATCCTTACAACACATGGATAAAGTACTTCTGTAGTACAGAAGTCAAAATCTGAGATTCAAGTTTTTGAAGTGGAAGGACTGGTAGTGAGAAGGAATGTGCTGTTACTGGGTATTCCCCCTCATCTGTTCATCCTTGGGACCCCCTGATTGTTTCTCAGCTAGAGATAAGCCCAGTCACATGTATGATGGGCAAAGCACACCACTTCTGCAGAAAACTGCTGCTCACTCCAAGGTACAATTCAGTCTCAGGATTTGAGTAGTTCCACTCTCTTTACTATGTTCTGTGTTTTGTTACTTCCATTTTGCCAAGAGACATATCCTCCTTGTCTGGGACAGATGCAACTAAGGCCTCCACATTTACCTTTAACAGCAAAGATGTAATTTTAGAAGGAATAAGGTGAAGTTGGACCCAACCTGGGCAGTTCTGTCTTACTTAACTGCTACAAAAACAGCCTCTGCTTGTGTGTGTGTGCGTGTGTGTGTCTGCATATGTGCATTGTGGCTTGCTGTCAGCAGCATGGAGCACTTATCTTAAGGGCCTGATTGTGTTGATAGGAGTGAATTGTTTACAGCACATTTCCAAAAGGTGTCTGCTGCTCTAAGGATTATTTTAATGCTCAGTTTCTTTCTATACAATCTACTCCGACTGTGTTGTCAGGGCAGCGGCAAGTACGGCCTCCCGGGGTAGCCAAGCAGAGGTGAGTACAGCCACCATTATTCACCGTACAGTAGTTATGGCCTGGAAAAAAAAGATGAAAAACCTGAGAGAAAAACAAATGCAAACCCACCATAAAATCTGAAATAAACACATACAAGAGACATTAAGATTTATGGCTACATTAGGGAAAGAAGCCATAATGAGATTAGGAGTGGAAAAAAATTATGCTTTGGGGAGATAAGAGTCACTGTATCCCTTGTGTCAACTTGACATTCACATGAAAGAAAGATCAAGATATCAGAGTGAAAGAGGCAACATGAATCAAGTGGGCTGTTCCTAAAATACGCTTCAAAGCTGACCACATGGTCACAGATACTAGAATGAAGAGAAGTGAGTGAATAAATAGAGAAGTGCAAGGTGGGGACAAAGTCCAAAACATCTTCTTCAAATACCAGCTGCACAAAGACAGAGGAATGATCCATGAAAACAAACAAACAAAAATGAATTGGGTGGTTGGGAAAATGTTAACATTAGAGTGAAATGAAAGAGAAGCCAGTGCTAGAACCAGGGGATAAGAGAGGAAAGGCATCCATCCAGAAAATCACTTGAAATAGGCATAAGACATAGAAAGAAATTACACAAATATTTTGATTATAGGTATAATCAGAAGTTTATAGGTATAGGATTATAGGTATAAGAATATAGTCAGAGCACACAATATTGTTAAATTTTGCACTGCCTACCAAAATAGATCAGTGAATGAACTAGTAATAACAATATAACTGATTTCTTAATTATGACATATGTATTTTTAAGCTCTGAGCCAGAACTTCCACTAAATTGTTATTGCATATGTTAAGTAATTTGAAGAGAAACTATCCTAAGGATTTTTTATAGTCCCAAAGTAAAAATAGCACAACTCCTATAATTCCAGCCATATTGGAATAAAAACCAGCAAATGCTTCTCCTGTGATTTGCCAAGAACACACAACTGCTTCACAAAAAGAAAATTATATTTCATGGATATTAGCTTCCTCTCTTCCTCTTTTCAATAGCATATCTGGAAAACTTCACATTCAACAAAGCAAAAGGGCCAGCTCAGTCCAGCCACTCTACCACCTGCTGTTTTCTGAACATTTCGTTTTGAAAAACACTAGATGTCATTAAAGACATCTGAAAGACCATAATATTTCTGTAGTTTAAACTTAATAAATGAATAATAAGGCCCTAGCTATGAATATAGCATTCAATTTAGGAGATGATACATTAGCATTTCTAGATGCCCATCTTAATCATACACATGCTTTTGCCTTCTCCCCTACCAGTTTTGGTTTCACGTGGCAACTAAAACAATTGCTTTTATGGAAAAGCAACTAGGGGGCTTTTAATTTCTTACTAAACAGAAATTTAAGCACTAACCTAAATCTTCACTACCCAAATCAGTTAGCAGCTTATAAATGGGAGCTGCTACTAAGTTCTTTTAGACAGTAAGGTGTTACACAGCTGGAAAAACACAAGAATCATCTGGATTACCTCCTGGGCACTGAGCAAAGGCTGTGGTGATTCCATAGAGTCGTGAGCGCTTGTGAGGCTGGAAGTTATCATTTTCTAATGAGATCGTACGATCCACTGCTACAACAGCATCCCTACCACATGCAGAAGAAAATATACAGAAGTGAGATGAGGGTGAAAGTATGGGGGAAAACAAAACAACACAAAAAAAAACCTCCCAAAAAACCCCAACCAACCAGTCAAAAAAAAAACCAAAACAAAACCAAACATGGAGAAAATTAGAAGTTGCTTCTTTTTTTTACATTAGGAAGAGATACCAGAAGTAAAATCCTCCAAGTCATCACCTTTCCTGGACAAACTTAGTATGTTATGACTTTCATTCTAGGCAGCTAAGAAATTTATAAAGGAGAAACCTGAATAATTTTGAAGGTACTTCCAGTTCTGGACACTGTCCCTCTACAGGAGGGATGCATGTGTTGGTAGTTATGGTACAATTTTCACATTCTGCCCCCTGACAAGTATTGTGGTATAGCTGACATCGCAGCTATTATAACAATTGTGGACAATGATGTATTTTAGGTGGAGCCTGATCTCCAGAAGGAATATAGCTAGTCATAAGCAATCCTTCCTTCCTAAGTATAAAAGGACAGTTGAGTGACACACTCGTAGCATGTTGTTCCTCAAGCTTGTTCTAGAATAGCACTTCCCAGAGGTTAGTTTCTAACTTGGAAACTCTCACACACAGTAATAGCTACTGCTGCTGCAATTGATAGAGGCATTTGGGTAAGACTTTGCTGATAGAGCTCATAAAGCCATTTACATCAAGTAAAAATATTTATTTTAAAATGCAGGGACTGGATTTTTTCCCAGAAGTTAAAGTAAACCTCTAAGTCTTGTTCATATGGCAACATTTTAGAGCATTTGCAATAAAGAAAGTGTCATCAAGATAGTGAATGCTTTTTTTCCCCCCTTATTTTTGATTGAACATTCATATAATATAGGGCATAGAAAGCCAAGAGTGATGAAATGTCTGCCCTCTACAATGCATCTGCTGTAAGAGAAAAAAGTTACTGCCCACTCCTTTCCCAAGAATGTTCAGTGTTAAAAGCATTTTATTGAAGGACAAATCACTGTGCTAAAAAGTGAAAACTCAGTTAACTGGCAGCATTAATAGGTCAACTCTACATATCCACTCCACCCTGCATCAGCTATTGCCAGGAAAGCAACAAAACAGGAATGTGTGAGAGGTCAGGCTTGAGAAATGTGGTATATACTTCAGTTTCTACCGGGGAGAAAAAAAAAAAGATGAAAGTACTCCATAATTCCTTTAGCAGATAACATACCTTCTCCAGTCTGTATAGTATAAATTCTTCCCATAGCTTGTAACGCCAAAAGGATACTGAATTCCTTCAATAATCTTTCGTCTACCAAGCTGATTAGGGTTCATGCATTCCAGCCTCTTGGTACCTGGATGTAGTGAAACAATTAAGCCTTTGAATCAGAACAAGAGAGCTCTCATCAGGGATGAAACACAAGCACAAATATGCAAACATGAACAGGGTAGAAATTCCTGGAAATCTTTTAGTTTGCTGCTTAGTCAAAGCCTTCCTCCATGTCACATGTGTACATGTGCCGAAAATTGAATGGATAAATACGCTGATGCTAATGCTACTCAGCACACCACCAAAGTTAAAGTCCCAGGCTGCCATGGCCAATGCTCACAAACTGAGATTCCTGCTATGGATTCCAGAATCCTTGGGCTGGTGTGGAAATTGATAGAAGGCCTCCTCCATTCTGGAGGGATACTTCAACCGTTAACTGGTTCCACCTGCTCTGGAAGACATTTCTGCAAAGTTTGTTTGGTGAGCATGTTCTTGAAATGTTTGCTGGATTGAACCATGAAGGTGAGACTGCAGAAAGAACATCTAATTCATAGATGCAAATAGGGTGCAAAAGGGTCTACCATTAAAGCCACTACAGGCTGGGAACACTGCTAATGGATGTAAACACCTGTAGGTTTTTCCTAAGTAATGTGTTTCAGAAATAGACCAAAAAAGGAGAAGATGCAAATGTGAGAACAAGACAGGAAGAGAGAAAAAGTAACTAGAGATAGCAGAAGAAGATACATTTGAAGATTGGAGAAGGTGTTTTACAGTGAAAAAGAGAGCCTGGCCATTTTAATTTATCCAAAATTTGAAAGGTGACTTGAAGTGTAAAAGCACCTCCACAGGAAGACATCCCTGCTAGAGTATACAGGGTGAAAGACAGCAAGATGCCAAAAGATAAAAATTAAATGAGAATTAAAAGCACACTTCCACCCCACCCACTGTCACAAAACTAACAATGGGTTTGTGGCAGAACTTTGATCCCTTGATCTTTTGGGTGCATTGCTTTTTCAAGACTTCTGTCAAATATAAGCCAGACTTGGCCTCAGGTTACAGGCCTTAAAACAATAGTGCCAGGACAACATTCTGTAAAGCAGATTAGATAAATCTGTGGTTTTCCCTAGTCATAAACCAACAACTTCTACAATGCCCTAAGCACCACCTAATAAAACAGCCACATACAAGACACACAGACATAAATCTGTTGCATTCCTAGAAGGTTTTGTGATCAGAATTGAAATCCTTCAGCCTGCACACAGTCTCATGTGAATAGCAATGAATAAATCATTAAAGCCAAAAGCTATGTCTGAGCATCATTTCAGGACTGGACATACTTACACTATTACTATTACGAAGAAATATTTTAGCCCTCCTTTACCTGCATCTACCCAGCACAGCATTGAGGAATAAGGATCAAATGTCAGTCCATTTGGTAACCCAAGATCATCTTTAACAAGAATTCTTCTGTTTGTGCCATCCATGTATGAAGTTTCAATTTTAGGAGCTTCTCTGTTCCAGTCAGTCCAGTACAAATTTCTTAGGAAGAAGAAAAAGGCTAGAGTTGAGACAGGGACTTATCTCAAAAGACTGTTGTAATTAAGAAAATGCTAAGAACACAAAAGTAATACACAGCCCTAAATAATTTAAATAAATAAGAAGGGCCATATTGCACTTTGATATAGAAGTCAAAAAAGTGTAGTAAAAATGGAGCAAATATACTTCCATTAAAAACAAAAGGAGCAAGCACAGACATAAGAAGAAATGCTTTACTTCCATTGGTTAGCTTATGCTAGCCAAAAATACCTATATTTCAACAGTTCTGAGGGTCATTCAAAATCTACATCTACATTTCAAGTTCTTCATCTCACTTCCCATCATGTCTGCTCAGGCTAAAGCAAGAGTATTTGGCATACATTTGGGACCCATTTGAAATAATATTTTTATTTTCAGCATACCATGAAAGCAACACCCAGTGGAACCAGAGTAGTTTTTCCTCAGCAGAGATCCCAAGAGAGGGCCATTAACTCTCTGATGTTTTACAATTAATAGCCACTTTTTAGTGATAGGATATTTTTCCTTGGGTGGACATTCTGTGCCTGCGAATTTGCATGGTCCCTCAATGGCACCCATGTTGTATGCTCCTTAACACACACACACAAAATTTACTATAAGATGGAAGTCCATGATGCTTGACCTAAGCTTAATCCATGATGCCTGACCTGAACCCAGAGCCTTACTCCATCACTGGGGTTCTGTGTGGAACACTGTTCATTAAATAACCAGATAAATAAAATAAAGCTTTGTATGTGTTTCTTGACAACACATTCATACCCTCTCACAGGATCCACGACAATTGCTCTGGGGTTCACCAAGCCAGTGTCAAAAAGGATGCGACGCTGGCGCCCGTCCAGCCTGGCCACTTCTATTCTATCCAGTTGAGAGTCAGTCCAGAAGATGTTGCGACCTAGATGATCTACAGCTATCCCTTCAGGACTTCCCAAGTCTGCAGGAGAACAGAGACAAACATTCCTAGCCATTATATTTATTCCCAATACACTCTGTTAGCCTCAGTGCTCCATAACGATAGCCTTTAAGAGAGATAAGTTTTCTTCAGTGTTCTGGCTGTGGTCCAACAAAAACTACTTTATATCACTCAGAAGAGGAACATGCATTTTACTTCAAAGTTTAAATACACAAAACTCTCATAAAGGCATAAAATGAAAAGTTCCATGCGGAACAAACTCACCACACATAGAAACTGTACATGCAGGGGCAAACATAGGAGTTTATAACAGAAAAGGAATAGCAGATAGTGTCAAAATCTTATTCTACCATACTTAGAAGGCCATAAAATGGATTTTATAACCCTTAATGTTTCTCCTTCCTTAGTACTGGCATACACAGCACTCCTCTGACAACTGAATTTATGCTAAGTGAGGCAACAATTAAACAAAATAAAATTCTAAATGCTAGAGACGATGACATTAACTAACTGATGCCATCTAGATCTAGTTCTTTGTTTTTGCAGAGCTGTTCTTTTTGGAACACAGTTTAGTACTGCATGAGCACAGTTTTCCTTGGACAATTAGTTGTTCCAAAAGCAACAGGAAATAGCAGATAATGACCTTACTGCTCTAGCATTAGTAATTTCTAACTTGGGTGCAGAACGCAGAAAAAAAATGTATAAAGCTTAATTCAGCCACTATGAGAAACTGCTCTGTTTTTATCAAGGCTCCATTGAAAAAAAAGCAGGCAGACCATGAGGAATTTAAGGAAGCCAAAGACAAGTTACAAAAAAAAGTCTATTTTCATTCAATTTCAGTTCCAAAAGAAGAGGAAAGAATTGTACATGGTCACTCCCCAAAAGAGGAAAAGTGACCCTTTAAACCAGCCAGATGTTGAAAAAAAGCACCTTTCAAATGCTGATCCACACACAGAATGGAATGTATTAGACTTCTTTTAATTCTTGGGTTTATTCACTGACAGCCATTAAACAAACATTATGTGACACAAGCAACCTTTCTGGCGAAAAGGCATTTGGCTCCGGATGTTAGAACATAGGACTCTCTAGATTTTGCTATTGTGATATTGCTGTAACAATTGCACAACAGTTCAAGCATCCTCTGCTCTCCCACTCCAGTGGATTACACTTTATCTGCACACATGGCATTTTAAGTTTATATTAATTTCTGAAGAGGTGGAAAGGAACAAACATGATGCATTTCATTGTTTCTGACTCACAGCTCATGGCCGGATGGAAGGGGTGATGGGCAAGAAAGTAAATGTTAATCAGGCATTTTTTATGCCCCCTGAGGGCTCTTGGGCACACTTTGACTCAGATACACTGATTTCACATTACTCCTTTATTTCTCTAAGTGCTTCTGTGAAGCTAAGCCTGTCAGCTGCAATAAACCACCTCATGTATACTTCAGACCCTCAAATGTTCTTACTTTTTCCTTGCCAGTGGCAGCGTCTGCTGAGGATGGCCTCCTCTTGAGGTGACGGCAGCAACAGTGCCCAGTGTCTGGGATCAGAAGATTACTGACTAAATGGTAATGGAGGAGCTCCCAGAGTCTTTTAGGAAACAAGACAGTAGCAGGCAAAAGGTTTGCTGTCATTGATTCCCAAGAGCCCCTGCTCCCTGACTAGTTTCCTTGTTTCAATTTCCTTATGTCAGCCATATGTTAGAAGATTTAGAGAAGTCTAAAGTAAATGTCCCTTCTGTGTAGTTGATAATGAGCCAGAAAACACTATCCCCCATGGAGGGAGGGGTAAGGGAATATTTCAAAGCTTCATTTATCACCAGTCTTTCCAGAAGCACAAATATGTTCTTGCTATATTGTCATCAAGCCTGATACAGTCAGAGGCTCTGTCCCTGAGGGCAGGTTTGTACAGACATACACAGCCAATAAGACTTTAAGCAATTACTTTAAAGCAGGGAAAGCTCTGCTTCCTAACCTACTGCCACAGCTGCAGGGCTAAGAAAGCCTCCACAGCCTCCACAGCTGCAGGGATAAAGGAGAACTGGATGGGGCTCCACAATTAAACAGTGTTTCTGAAAAGCAGCACAACTTGGATCACAAGAGCTTTAAAAAGAAACAGCCAAAAATGTAGTACATTCCACAAAAATACGCATGAACTGAAGAAAGCAGCTGGAGCTCACAGGAGGAAGAAGGCAAAGATCAAAATGAAACAAAAAAATTCTCCTAAGTCTTCTGAGGGGGAGGCCTTTTCCTATTTCATTTGAAAGTTTGAAATTTGAAAGTTTCAGTTTTGGCCCACAAAGAAGATATCCATTCAAATGCGGAATATTCATTATTACTTTGATCTGAATCCTTATTAAAATGTCAAAGAGGGGCTTCTTTGGTCCAGTCATTGTGATTAGGCATTTCTTGTCTTAGGTGAGTGACCACCAGGGAGGCCTTGCAGGGTCTCTGACTGCTATAGATGGCCTTAAACTCCCCCTTTCTCCTTCCTAGGACAATGGTAGGATCCAAGCCACCCCATCTGTCTGCTGTCCCTAAAAGAATGGAGTCCCACAATTGACTATTCCAAAGCACAAAATTCAGGCAGTGATTCTCTACACATCCAAAGAAAACCAAACCAAATTTATTGTAGAGTTTTATACCTGGCTGATCATTTTTCTAAAATAAATTTCACAAGTTTTTGTAACAATGTCTGCAAAGGATTCAAAGCAAAGGTGACCTCTTCCAGTATCTTGCCTTCACAAGTGTTCTAGGATCTTGAGGGCACTAGTGTTTAAAATGTGCCTCCAGCTACTTTTGCTATGCATTTCTTTTTAATGACATCTCCCCTAGCCACTCACTTTGTTCTCTAAACCTGTCCTTCCCCTTAGCCCTTTCCATGAAATAAAAGGGTTTAACATCCAAGATGCATGGGCTTGCACTTAACCCTTCTAATGAATATTAACATGGAGTGCAATAGCAGCAGTCTTGAAGGAAAGACTGTAAGAACAAGATGAAAACTGGATAAGCATTAACTCCACATTACCACCATTACCATTACCAATGCTCAAATCCTTGGACAACTACAAAGGGTAAAAATCAAACAAGGTGGCTTTACTACTTTCCATGTTCACTTGAGTAGCAGGCATGGGAAAGCCACAGCTGAAATGTTTTCTAACAACTCTTCAGCTGTTTGATCCCCAAGCCAAAGGAAGAGAGAGCAGGAGTTCTCTTCAGCCTCCATGCTCACCAGTCCTTTCTCAGCAGAGCAGACAGCTAACAGGTAGAGTTCCGGAGAGAAAAAAAAAAAATACTACATGTCACAAAATCTCAGCTATCCAGCACCTAACTTGCTTTCCATAACAAAAATCAAAGACACCCCCTGATAGTATACCATGTTACTATATAAACACAGCTCTGAGTCAACTCAGACAATACCTAGGAAGTACATATTACTAAATTCAAGTCTCATACCACTCCTAGAGAAAGACTTTTGTGCTGTTACCTGTTTTGATTATGGTTGTTGGCTCCCCACCATGCAGGCTGGCCCTGCTGATCGAAGGGCCACTGATGTCTGTCCAATAAACCATCTTGTCCACGCAGTCATAAGCAACTCCAATAACAACTTTGTCCTGTTGGACAACAGGCAAGTTAGATCAGCTTAGGATAAACAACAGTTACTCATCAGCAGCAATAACTTATGCTTTTAAGTTTCAAGCTTGAAGAAATAAAATTCTTGAGGAAAGGTAGGAAAAGGGGAGGAGAGGCTAAGAAAATCACTGTCAAATATCTTAGAAAAATACTTTCAGTTAAAAGTCCCTTTTAATTAGCAGAGATCATTCATCATTATCTCAAAGAAGCATTGGAGATATTAGTACTGAAAAGTTTGTTCAACTTCTACAGCTTCATCTGCATACCCATCTAAAAAAAGTTCATGTTGACATTTTACTGTGTTGCCGCTTCATGTACCTTTTTCCTCTCATTCTTTCCCTTTAAGGGGGAATAATGACTTCCATCAAATCTGACTTACACTGACATCCAAATCATGAATTAAGGCTACACTTCCTATGTAGCACCATTGGAATCTAAAAAGTTCTAGCAAAGTAAGATTTTAAAATAAAAGTTAGCTTAAACAAGTACTGCGTAAATCATTGTGGTGGAAACAATGTGCTCAGTAACAAGAAACATTTAAATGCAATTTTTCAGGCAGAAAGAAGACAGGACTAGAGTTTAGGTTTAGAGTTCAAACTCCCTCCCCCAGGCAAATCAAAGGGAGTATCAGGGTAAAGCAACAATTGTACATGGATTCCCAAGACTGTCACTGCTCTGCTTTTGCAACACAGCTTCTTAGAAAGATGTTCCAAACCCATGAATTAAAACAGATGCACTTATTCATCATTGTACATTAATTCTGTGGGTTACAAAACAGTATAAACACCTTTATAAACACTTTGCAAATACACAACACAGATAATACGAAGTCAAAAATGCTAGCAGAGACTGAAAGTTTCCATTTAATTGGAAGTTTCTAGAAAGAATTGCATCTTATCTCCTGGAAGTTCTTTCCTCAAAATACTTCTAATTAATTAATTAAAGTTAGATCAAGTAAATAATGAGACTATGTGACATGTATTCAGAATCATATCACCTTCAGACTTTTTACTTTTTTAGATGTTTTTTAAAGTGCAGCAGCACTTTATAAAGGGACAAAGCTGATTTGCCCTTACATCACAGCAATTTATGGTACTATTTAATGAAGTGAGTGTGTGTAATTTAGCCAGTATTTGATTTAGTAACTGCTCGTTATAATATATGAGGAAAAAAAAAAGGAAATCAGCATGCTACTTGACATTGACATCTATTCTAAATAAAGCAACACTGGAATGAAACCAGAAATCCTAGGCCTTGGGCAAAAGAAATGAATGCGATGAAACTGCCACTGCAAAGGGCTGGCATGTGACACAGGTGGTGGAAAAGAGAGGTTCTCAGTATCAGGAATTAATTTTCTAGGAAAAAAGATTCTCAAGACAGTAGTAAGAAGCATGGGAAAAAGATCTACCACCCACTGGGCTTACACATGAAGAAGGAAGCAAAAAAAAAAAGAAGAAAGAAAAATATATGTGTAGCCAAGAAGTGGAGAGAACTGACTGAAAAAAAAACAGGAATAGATTAAGACTTAGGAAAAAACATTGAGGGAGTAGGAAAGGAAAAAAGGGGAAAAAATCTCTATCTACTGATATTGTACATCTCCTAAACATTTATACCAGAGTCAGAAATTTAATAGAAGTATGAACAGACAGTAGTTTATATGAAGAGCTGCTGGAGGCACATGAAATTAGATTTTTGTCTTGTGATCTATTGTGAGCCATTCTTTAAAAGGAAACAATTACTTGTTGCATACCTTAAGTTTAAGATTTTTGACTAGTCAGGTCAGGAATTTTCAGTATCAAATTGGTGGGATACTGAAATTTTAATGAAGAGTAAAAATTGTGTTTTCTACTTAAATAATTGAGGTATGCAGACAAACAGCAGCTTTCATTTTTGTCAGGAATCTTCTAAAAAACATGGACTTAGCATAGTAAATTACTTACTGGAATATGCAAGAGTGCTTTTGCACCATTTTTCTTCATATTATTTCCCTCTAGTGGAACATGTTCAATTTTACCACTTTGGGCAAAAAGCAAGTGTGTTCCTGGTGGCAGAGGTACCGTGTCTGGTCGAACAGAGGGCCCAACAACAACAGGGGGAGTGGCTGTGCTCAGACCTTGTAAATAGAGAAGAAAGAGATGGGCAAAAAATTAGTTTGTGCAGCACAACAAGGCTCCTTATTATCTGCAGAGACACAATTACAGTCAGAATTTTTAGAAGGAAGCAGCCCTATAAGCAAACATCAATAACTACAATCAGATGCAAAAAGCTTCCAAAATCTTCCTCTTGGTTGACAGAGAAGGAGCAATTGACATAATAGGTCTTTTCATGTTTGCCTCTGCAATTGTTCTTTACTTCAAATGTTTAGAAAAATCTATCTTATTTTGCAGCTGAAGTGAGGAAGTCGTAGGAAGAACATCCTTCATTTCCTGAGGCAAGTCAGCTGTTACAGCTCCCAGAAGGCAGAGACTATCTGGGCCTCTCACTGTTTCAAGGCAAGGAAAAAGCTAGAAAACTTTCTTGTTCAGAAGCTTACCAGAGCTGTACAGGTACCCTGGCTGAAGGAAAAGTGTATGCTGGGATCACTGAAGAGCATAAGACAGCAGAAATCTGCATTGCTCCAAGTCAGTGCTGTAGCTCATGGAAGGACTAAACCCCACATTTGGGAGATGGTGCACTCAGACAGAGATACCAACAAGAAACAACTACTTCAGCCACTTACATGGTGGTCGAACTCCTGGACCGCTTCTGGTGCCATCAATCTCATTTCCATCCCTATCCACACACCAGCAATATCCACTGCCAGCATGGCACTGAGTGGGTAGGTAATTCCCATGCTCATCACACTGGGGAATGAAGTGACCAGCTCTTACACCCCTTGGGAAGAAAGCACCTCCACTGCCAAGAGCTGCTTCACGTTCATGCTGGCATTTGGTCTTTTCTGCTTCTGGGGAAAACAATGAACAGAACAAAACAAACCCCAGTGAACATTTCTGCTTTAGCTAATAACTACAGTCCATTAACAGTTAACATCTACTGACCCCCTGTACACAAGAATTCTTACCTCTAGTGGAGCATGACACTGTTCCAAACATTGAAGGCATGTGACTTCAGAACAGCTTCAACAAGTCTGCCCTATGTAAGTGTGACATATGTGCCTTAAACTTATTTTATCTCTCACTGCCTAGTTTATAAGAGAACAAGTCCCCTGCATCTTCCATCACTGAAAGGTCATAAACAGGAGCTGGAAAACTTGGTTGTTCTCCTTGAAGCAAATGAGCAAGAACATTCTGTCTGACTTTTGACCCTGAAGTCTACTTACTGGCAATTATCCATGGGCTTTAAAATGTGACTAATTTGACAGACCCTACAGCTGCTGAAGGTTTTTTTGTAATGCTAAAAGTTGAGATTTCCTTCAAAGCCACAAGAGAAAACCACAACATGAGGCAGATGCCAAATCCTCTGAAGATCTTAGGAGGTGAAGCAATTAATTGCTATGATCTATGTTAGGTCTTTAAAGTTTGGTTATGAAGTTTGAGCACTCAATTCTTCTAGATCTAAGAAAGAAATTGCAGGAGCATCTAGTCCACTGTCTGGTGAAGGATGGAGAAACATACCACGCACACTGGCTACATCACATGCATATATATTACTGCAGAGACTACAGAGGAAAGAAACTTTTCAGATGTCAGATCAGGACATTCAGAGATCCAGCTCTTTATGTTTTAGTTTTACTAAATGGTCTGAAATAAAATGTACACCTTCTTATTATAATATCTATCATGCAGGTGGGAAAGTCATCTGGATCAACACATCTTCTAGAAGCCAAAGAACATAATGAAATTAAAAGAATACAAAAAAATATTATATTTCCTTCTCCAGACAAAGAAATCTGGCTTGGTTTTAGCATACACTTGAGAGGAGAGGAGAGGAAGATGTAGTTATGGAAGAGTACCCTTTCCCTGTCAATGATTTCTACAGACATTTAGAAATACTTAGCACAAACTGTCTGCCGAAGAGCCATTAACACTACACTTCCATTTACTCCTTTCCTTGTTTTTACACTGCCAAGATTAGGACAGGATTAGTTTTGTGTGGCTCAGACTAGACTGACCCTAGCTGAGCAAAAAGCTAATCCCATGCATCTACAGACTGTTGTGGTGTAAATCTCTGTTCTGTAAAAAGAAGGAAGGGTTTTTATTGATATTTAAACTAGTTATGCAAGAAAAAGCTTTGGACAAGTTTCATACACCTGGACATAATTAGAGAAATATAAATGACTGGAGAACAGCTCACTGAACAACTGCAATATTTGGCATTGGTTTTAACGTGGGTGGTGGAGAGCCTTGAATCAACCTACAAAACCAGATCTTGTAGGAAAGCTTTCATTATCTGTCTCAGATTTTGTTTTCATGTATTCAGTGTCCTATGCAGTATGCAGGTAAACAGATGGCTTTGCCACAGGTTTTTTTATTTTATACTCTCATTTATAGGCACTGTTCACGGGAGAAAGCAGGGGGAACATCAAGTACTGGTAAACTACCCCCACACATAGTTTTGTCCAGTGCAGAAAAAAATTAATTATTTCATTCCTATCAGCTTTGAGAAACACTATTAACTCCTCCTCAGTAGGATGCAAGAAAAAAATTAGAAACTGTTACTTTTCTTCTTTGCATCAGAAACTCATAAAAATAGGGTATATGCCAACAGGTTACAGTTTTTTAATCAATATTCTATATGACTTATGGAAAGGAGGGTGTATACACTCCCAGATAGGATCCAGTGGTTACACATAAAATATATTAGTGTTGTTGGTGCCTTGAAATATCAATGTCTATTCTAATTTCAAGACAATATTCACAATAATATCTGCAGATTTTACTCAGGAATTCCGATTGTATTTTTTTAAGAGAACTTATCTTGCAGTGATCAAGACCATTCTCACAAATGGTCTGCTTCTGCACATAGCAACTAAAGTCAAGAGACTTGTCAAAAAAATCAAAATTAGTATTGAATTTCTAGAAGGCAGAGCATATGATTGGTTCTTTCTAAAAAAATCCATCAATGCTAAATTTTTACTTGCATAAAAATATTTGCAAATACTCTATTGGCACTCACTTTTAGGAATAAATGTGTAGTTTACTACTTCTTTGCTCATGAAAACCCCTTATACTAGTGATCACTTTATATACAGTATCAAGTACAGTTAGTAAGCTATGTCAAACAGACATTCTGAAAAGAAATAAAGTCAGAGTTACCATGTTCATCTGTGCTGACTCAATAATTTTAACCCATCTTTCAACACTGTTTTGACTCCCTAATATGAATTTAACCAGTATTAAAACTTATAAACCAAACAAGTTACTAAACTAAAGAACAGCTCAACCAAGCATTTGGAATCCTTTCTCCATTTCTTCCTTCTTACCCCTGAATCATGGCCAGGATTACTATGCTTACAGTTTAGAGGCACCTAAAGAAATGTGAGTTGAAACCTAGTCCAGTGTTCTGGTGAAGGCACAATAATATTGGATACAGATGACAGTGGGTTAGGATAAATAATCTGCTTACACTGTTTATACTGCCATACCTTTTACTCAGTGAGGTTAGGAGAAGATGCTCTGATTTTGCAAGTTTTAAACTGGATTAACTCTCTAAAATTAGTCTAGCTATGGCAGAGTTTGAAAGATGAGATTGACACAATAAATAAAGCACATTTCCTGCCCTGATGAGCTAACAGCACAAGCTAGGCAAAATGAGTATGAAAGGGCACATATTTAGGCAGCACAAGGGCTACTTCTTAAGCCAGCATCCAGACACAAACATAAGAGCCAGAAAATTTCCTTCACTACAGCAGCCTAAAGGTGGTTTCTTAGTCAGCCTGCCTTTAACATAAGTACTGTAGTATTTCATCCAGTCAAGACTCTTCAAAGACATAGAACAATTAGCATTAGGAGAGTCCTCTGATCATGTGATTGTCATGAAGAAAAAGTCCATTAAATACAACAGGTAGTGAAAAGAGCAAACAACATCTACCTGCTATAATGGTGCTGCTACATCTACTACTGCACCTGATTGTAGCAAATAGAAAACAAGCCACGCCTGTTTCAAGGCTCCATATACAGGGATAACTGGCCCTGATTTTCAGGAGGTTCTCACCATTCTTGGAACCCATATTTGAAAGGTTATGCAAATGATCATGTCGTTACACCAGGATTAGTTCATTCTGCCAGAGATTAAACAACCAGTGAAAGCAGGACCTAGGTAATTATTAGTGATGAAAAAAAGCAGGGGGGACATCAGTTTTTCATTAACAACAGGATCAAGTTATAGTATTTTTCAGTATATGCATTTAAACATCACCAATCAGCATTTGCTGTAAAATTAAGTAAAACCCTATCCTCACTGCGTTTTGCTGCAGTTGATGCTTGACTGCTGAAGGTAATACACAGACCCAATAGCTTTGTGTTTTCCTACAGCACTCTATTTATGTCCACAGGACTGTTTCATTTTGGAAACTAAGCACTTAATTTGGCAAATACTTAAAAACTGGAAGAAATTATCTGAGTCAGAAATCCAATGTCATTAAGTAGCGGTATCTTTGGTAAATTCCCATATTACCTTAGTATTGCTTGTAAATATCCCTATTAAGAAATTTAATTCCATCATTTGGATTCCAGAGGAAGATATACAACCATAGCTTGGCATCATTTGTGGAAGTGAAACAGGCCACATGAGAAGGACAGGATGTAAATGTAAAGTCATATTTCTTGGAATAAACTGTGTAGGAAAGCCTCTAAAGATAGATTAATCTTTGAAAGTGCAACCCAAAAACGCTATCAGCACATTACATCTCAGTGCTGTAGGGATTGTGGGATGGTATAAAAAAGAATTCAGCACAGGGAATATACAGGCATAGAGAAGAGTATGAGGCTATGGAGGTGATTCATAAATACTGCATCCAGCTCTAGCAATCACACTTCAAAAGAACAGTGATAAATTGAATGAGCATACAGAAAAAAGCTCTTAAGACAGAAGCTGTAGAGCAGAATAGAGAACTAATGTGCAATGAAGAATTTGTGGACTGTGGAACACAGTACAAGTCAGACTAGATACACAGAGTGGTGCATCCTGAACTTCAGCTAAAATGATTGATTTGTATTTGATGAATATTAAACATTGTTTTTCAGTTGATTCATGAATTACCAGTAGAAATCTGGAATTTAAAAGTCACCAAATGGAATTTGTAAAAATGAAAACAAAAGTAGCCTGAATGTGGAAAGATGAGATGAAAAACAGAAGTAACTATTTTTCACATATGTAAAGAAAGAAACAGAATGGAGAAAAAACCAAACTAAATCCATATACAAACATTCAAGGTATTTTTTAGCCATAGAGGATTGCTCTTGTAGCAGCAATGTAGAAAATTATTTATGAACTTTTCTTAAAAAAGATGGAAGGTGAGTGAAAGGATGAGAAACTGAGATGTATAGACTTGTCTTATTCAAAGACTTATATTGACATTTTTAATTGCTGTCCTCAGACGCCATAGAAAAAAAAATTAAAAATCCAAATAAAAAAAGTTTCTCTTTGTCCCTTCATTTTCCTTTGTAATTCCTCACTTACAGTTTTGTCCTCATGTGTTTCTCATGTGAAACCAGTTGCACACAGATGATCAGAGAATAGCTCTTAACCGTTCCTAGTTCCAAGAATCCAGTCTCGTTACTGTTTAGTAAACAGCGTCTGGGGTCTGCAGGGTAGAAACACTCAGACATCTGGTTTTTTTGAAATGGAAAAATGAAGCGTGAGGAAATAATGAAGTACAGACTTCCGTAATAGCTCGGAGCAGCAGGACATTCCAGCGTCATTAACTCTTTCATTAACCTGCCTGCTCACTCCTACAGACATTCCCATGTCTGTGACTAAAATCCATTTTTCTTGTTAGTCTACTTGTTTCAAGAGTTGCCATTGAGACTTAACAGTAGGTTTCATACAGTAATAAAGACGCCAAACAAGCAAGTAATTGTACACATGGGTTGGAACAGAGAAAAGCAAAAAGAACTGAGTATTTGGATGAATGAAACTTTCCATGCTATTAACAACCAGGAAACATTTCAGTTACTACACAGAGACTTATTAGATCAAAACCTTAGTGGGTAAAAAGTGGGAGACAGGGTCTCTAATTACAGCTGAATACAATACAGCCTCCTCTGCAATCTCCATTCTGAAGCACCTCGAATGCTAGGGTAAACAAAACTACTTTTGTGAGGCTTCAGAAAGTATAGTTTTTCTGTCCCTGGCAGCTATTAACTGATGGATCCATCCATTCTAGAAGCACTAAAGCTTTAGCAGCAGATGACACCCCAAGGGCAGCTATTGTTCTATTAACTCTAAGAAGGGAGCAGTCCCTAAGTTGTAACCATTGCCATTGCTGCAGACTAGCTTCGCAACACCGATACTTTGTGCTTCAGTCACAATTTAGCAAAGTGAGACTTCTTACCTACTCACTTTTTTTTTTTTACTGCTCAGAACATTTAATGGGCAGAGACAATTGATACACATGTTTCTAAAGCCTGTCTTTTACTGGCAATACAAAACCATATTAAAAAAAAAAATCAGTCAGGCATATACGAAGACTAACAAAGCCTGGCAGATCTCCACCCACTAAAACAGTAGATACAAAACTCTTAAAAATATTTTGTTTCTGCTATTAAAATTGTGGGATGGAAAAATCCCTATTCAAGACAATTGTGTTGAGCACAAAGTGAAAAAGTGTACAGGATAAGTAGAAAATAAAGTAACTGCAAAATAATACCATGTGCTTAGCAGTTGAGTGGACACACTAACCACTGCATAAGAAAAGGTGTTAAGAATAACAAAACAACCCCCTACTTAAGTAAATCATCACATATATTCAGAAGAAATTAACTGTGTCCCTGTAATAAGGTTAATTGGCTGATTGCAAATATCACTCTACCAAACCACCTGTTTCATCTACAAAGGGCACATGGCAGACATGAAAGCAATGTTTTTGCCTCTACATTTCTGCCTGAAGAACTGGAAGCTTTAAGGTTTGATTTGCTTCAAATTATTCACATCAAGTTTCTCCTCTAGAAGAAATAATTTTGGTTTTATCAGCTGGATAGTTAGCTAAATATTTTGACACAGGTCATAAACACCAGTTAGCTCCTCATTCATCTAGCACTAAAATGAAAATACACATTGGTAATTGTGCATGAAATGTTAGTTAAAAATTATATTAAAAGACTGACAAAGTGGTGAAAGCTATGCCACAGAATTAAACACTTGAAATCCTCCTGAAATTTACCTATGATATAAAAATCTACAAGCACTGAGTGATTTCACATAACACCTTACTGTGCACATGGTCAAGTGTAATATAAATATGATCTAAAACCAGAATCAACTTTGATTTTTTTTTTCTCTTCTCTGTACAATCCTTTGTCTTTTGGTTTCAAAAGCTGCACATCCAATTGTGGAAAAAAAAAAGATCAGTAATTCAGAATTAGGGAATATAGAGGCAAAATAAAAATATTAAGTCTCAGGTAGTAATATCATGCCACAGAGACAAGCGCTTTGAAGCAAACACCTCCACTATTAAAAAATAACAAAACAACCCAACCAAAACACCTAAATCCTTTCTTTCCTTCTGGTCCTAGGATATTCTTATTACTCTTGACTGCACAGTTTGGGTTTCAGCCTGTTGAGAAATGCCCACCAGCAAGAATCTTAAGAGGAAGAAGAATTTGGTTTGAATATACTGAGAAGTTAGTGTTTACTTCCTGGCAGAAAGATTCACTATCTACAAAACCCGAGTGCTGTCCCATAGGTTTGCCATGCTGTTGAATTAAAATAAAATAACAATGCTACTTTGTGCTCCAATGTTCTTTCCTCTTTTTTTTTTTTTTTTTAAGCATACCTTCAAGATGAGTTTTACACTTCAAGCCTCAAAGTACAATGGAGAAACAGAAGTGAGAGGGTAAAGAACTTTCTCTTAAATTGAGAATAATCTGGATAAATACAGAAAAAAGTGCCAGCTGGAAACTGTAGTCTTTCTAGACCACAGGCTCTATGTGGCATGTAGGCATCTAGATCTTACTGCAGACAAGAGCCTCATTACTTTGGTCTCATGTTGCACTTTCTCCTGTAAATATTGCATTCACTTGTATTGCCAACAATTCCAGATATTTTATGGGAAGTGATTACTGAGTATGCAAACCAAATCACCTCCACTGTCAAACCTTTACAGAAGGCAACTTCAAAAGATATTATCAGCCTGGGGCTGAAAACTGCTGGGAATAGAATAAACAAAACACAAAAATTGATAGCAGTCAAGATACAATTTTGACACAAGCTTGGTAAAGTCCCAAACTTTAAAGACTTGAAAAGAATAAAGACAACAATGTGGAAGTAGCACTTTGTTTCAGAGGGACTCAAATTAAGATATATATTCTCCAAATTCCAAGTTATATTTCTGGTCCAACTTTCAAGAACTATAGAATTTTACCTCCTAACACACATCGGAAACCATCCCCACGATAACCTGCCTTGCAGTGGCAGCTGAAGGACCCAGGAGTGTTGTAGCAGAAAGCATCTGGATGACAGTGGCCCTGCTGACATTCATCTACATCTGTAAAAGAAAAGATCAATTTCAGACGAATGCTCCTTCTGATGGAAAAATCAGAGTGATGAAATAAAGTACAAACCTGTCACATTTTCAGCCTCCTATTTAGGGTGTCTGATTAGACAGACAGTGCTTTGGAAATACATCTAGTACAGAAATGCAAGGGAGATTAAAAAAGAGGCTGAAGAAGGGGAAGGGGTAGCACGCCTGTATTTTAGGTTCTCTGTCTCAGCAAATCCCAGGATTCTCCTATTCCAAAGGGTAATAGACATTATTAACTCACAGTATTTCAGACATATAAGTAATTTCTTTGGGAAATGTGGACATAACATAACAAGAGAAGTAGGATTTGGCTAGCCATGTTTCCAACATGTGATTAGGTAAAGCTCCCCCACTGCACTCATGACATGAAACAGAAAGCAATATTTTTTTACATAATCAGAACACTTTGTTTCACCACCTTAGTAATTCAAACCAATACAGTAGAAACGGTTGCAGCAGACAAAGGTTTGCAGCTGCAACTACTGCAATTCCTGCAGCGATCTCATCTTGGACCTTCTATGAATCAAACATCGAAGAGTAAATTCAAAAGCAAGAGGAAGAAAAGAAATGCTTAATAAAAATTCCTGCCCGAAGAACTCAGACTATGAAATTTCCTACTTGAAATGACAAGTAGGTATAGGACATGACAAAGACCAGCCCAGTAGTGCAATGCAGAGTATAAAAGCTGCAAAAGTATAAATGGTGCTACCCACCCTCACAGGCGCGCCCATCTCCGGAGAAGCCAGGGAGGCAGGTGCAGATGTAGGCAGACCCTCCAGTGTACACACACTGAGCACGCTGAGGAATGTCACAGCTGTGTGTGCCCCTCTGGCAGTGGTTTACCTCATGCTCCACAGCTGCAGGTTAAATGTGTAAGAGAGGAATGAAAAATCTTAACTTTCCTTCACAAAGTCTAAGCCTCATAGTAAGTTCATATGAGAGAACAACATCTGTGAAAGATTACAGAAGAGAAAGGAAACAAGGAACTGGGGGGAGTTTGCTCTGGGGATTGGGATTTTTTTTTTTTCCTGAAATCACCCCTTTCAGTGGTGTTAAATCTTATTAATGTTGTACAATGTATTGATTGTCCTCAGCACCTCACAGGTGCTTGTTAATACAGAATGGGGCAGAAAGGCTACCATAGTGACAGATCCTGATATGCATATCAGCTTTGGTTATGAAAAGGAGTCCTGAATGAAGAAATGTAAGGCATCTCACATGTTAGCTAAGTGGCCAGTTCTGGGAATTCTTTAGATGACCTACTACACTAACCTAGTACTGACCCAGGGCTGCTGTCACTTGGCAACAAATAAGAGCTGTGACTCACTCAGTGGCAGATAAACATGTTTGTCAACTACTGGACAGATCTGGGACCAGACCTGCAGTTTTCATAACTCTTTCATGCTGACAGCTGTGGCTCTGAAGGCACTGCACTACTTTGCACATAAATTGCTTTAGGATGTTGCTGCAGCTCTGTCTATGCTTACCTATTACATCAGAAAACAGGGAAGGAAACCATGGTATTTCAAATAGGAGGAGGTAAAATACTATAACAATTTCACACCTGAAAATAGGGTGTCTAGTGTGTACATCTAAGAACAGAGTTCCAACTGCTGTAACACTGAGGCTGTCTTTACACAGCTATGACAAGGATTTGACAGGGGGCCAAGACAAGACTCTACAATGTTCATTTCATCACAGCACACAGATGGAAACTACCAGAGTGTCAGCAGGGAAATAACAAAAAAATCTTCTATCAGAGCCATATGTGAAAACTCATTTTTTCTGTTTCTCTGGAGGAAATGACATCATTGTTAGACTCATTAATATCTTTAATTGATGAAGTAAGTTTTGGATTAAAAAGAAATTTATTTAAAACTGCATTATAAATACATAAGGTAAGAGTTGGAGCTCAAAGGGAATCTCCAAGTCTTTTTGTTTCTCATCCTACAAATAGGAGGACAATAATTATTTACAACTCTCTTATAAAGCTACTCAGTGAATCACACAGCTGGTATGAAAAAAAGTGCTGGTTCCAAAAGAGCTGAGTCAGAACTGGTATTCCAGAGCAACATGCAAAAGCACAGAGGATTGCTGTTGCCCTTTCTGGGGTTCAAATTCTTAGTAGGTTATAAGACCCTCCACTGTGAAAAGATTACCATGACATTTATTTTCAATCTGTTGGGAAACTATCTTCCCTCTCTTCAGCCTTAAAAATGCAATTTGGTTTTGGTTGAAGGAAGGGCTCAAACTGAAATCCTTCAAGCTGGGCAAGGAATTACTTAGTACTAGCTGAAAGTGGAACATCAGCTTCATGGGAAAGTGGTAGAGTAAAACTGGTGAGGTCATGGCTGGAGGGAAGAATGTTCCCTTTCAGGTCCAAGTCACAAAAGTGCAGTGTTGGATATAATGGAAGGAACGTAAAGCTGCTCTTCCACATCTCACCCTATCCTTGGTAGATGGAACTGCTTTTTCTGATTGTTCTGCAACAAAGAGAATTAGGGTGCACAGTTACTTAGGGAACAGACATGAATTGTGATTGTTACTGGAGAGAAATTTGGCTTGTAACAGAGTGTAAAACACAGCATGCAAAGTCACCAACTCAAGGAAAGTAATGCAGCTCTGCTGTAAGATGAAGGCTCCTCAGACTTTGCTGAAGAACAGTCTTGGTATAATGAGCAATGACCTGGATGCATTAGCTGATCAGAGAGTAGCTAAACTTCCACCACAAAGCTGTCACAACAGAAGCAAAAAATCCTCAGCTGTTAGCACTTCTTTCCAAAAGAGGAACTTCTAGCCATACTGGAAGAGTGTGTATAGGTTTTGTTGGTACAGAATTACCATTAGGTGGCAAAGATAAAAATTCTACCAAGAAAAAAAAAATCTTATCTCCATTCTATCCTGATAGTTGTAGCTCTAGAGGTAGAGTCATTATTCCTTTTCTGTTATTTGCTATTCTCCCTCTTCTAGCTACCATTTGTGGATTCCCTTTTCCAAAAGGAATTTCTACAAGTTTAGTGAAAAAAGGAACACTGAAGAACAAGAAAAGATATCCCTTGTTAGGACAACCTTAGTCCAGCAAATACAGATTAACTCAGGCTTCCTCCAGAAAAAAAGTTTTTAAATTTCAGAAAAATAAACTAGTTCAGTGACAACTACTGAGTTTGATATTTAATGGTCCATTAAAAATGAGCTAAGAGCCAAATTGCAAAGATTTTAACAGTGAAGTGATCTGCAGCTGCAACTCCTTTTCATCATCATGATAAATTATCACTTCAGAGTAAGTCTGCAATGGCCAAGACACACTGGTTTAGAGCTATGCACTATATTGTCCAAGGGAAGAATTTGTAACTGAAATCTGATCTGTTAAGCTCTGGATGAGACATAAGAAGCAAAAAAAAAAACCCCAAAAAGTCAAAAGCACAGCACTTAAAATGCAGAAAAACCTGGCAGTCATGAGTTGCAGCACAAACTCCTGAGCTCTACTCACACTGGAAACCAGCACAGATCGTGAAGCAGTGTTTTCTATCCCTGTGAGATGGACCACAGCCCAAAGGCTGGTGGGAAATGCTTTTCAGAAACATGAAACTCACCAACACAAGTCTGCCCGTCTGCTGCAAACTGGTATCCCCCAACACACTCGCAGCGGTAGGTTCCTGGCTGGTTGTTGCAGTCTGCATTGCTGCCACACAGCCCTGGCTGCTCTGAACACTCATCAATATCTGGGGTATTAAAAGGATCACAGTTATTGCAAAAATACATTTAATATGGATGCCAGAAAAACAGAAACTCAAGAACTCTAGATTAATAGCAGCCTTGTGTACTTAGGCCATGGCTTGGATAGACCATACCCCTTCAGAGATATTAAAAACCTGAAAATATATTTTGAGGTAATTGTGTCCTCAGCTAATCTGCACCAAAAAGAAGAAAACAAACCAGAAGAAGCTCTATCATGGTGTAATAAGGGGATGCCATGGGAAATTGCAGAAGAAAGAGAAGCCAAAGAAAATGCAGCCTTATGTGACCAGAAGCAATGATAAGTACTGGAGGAGCATGAACTCTAGGAAAAGCTTCCTTCCCTTTTCATTACCCATAGGCATCTCTAATCCACTGCTGCCCAACTCACAGCATCAGAGGACTGGAAGGGACAGTGTGATGCCTTTGTTTTCATTTGCAAGTTGATTAAAGGGTTGGAGTGGAAGGAGAGTTGTGCTTTGGGTTTTAAAAGCACCCAAAGTTTTTTAGGTAATAGGGATGACACATTTCATTAACACTTTCACCTCTGAAAACGAGTATTAGTTTGATTGCAAGGCAAAACCCAAATACACAAGTAATATAGAACTAGACAGAACTGGGAAATATGAGTCTTTTGGAAAATAAATGGATTTTCAAAGTAGATTATGAAAAAGATGATGTCAATGAATTGCACATATCTGTGCTCTGTCCGCACGTGCATTTCCTATTTCTCATCTCCCTTGAGAACTTTTAACCTAGTTGACTCATTTTAACCAGAACTTGCATTACAGTAATTTTTTCACAATTAAGTTCCCACATATTTTATAAAAAGATGAACAGAGTGGGAAAGATGCTATGCAAGATAGGAGAAGATACTCTTCAAGACAGTCAAACTTGCTTACATTGATTAGTGAGATAGCTGGCCCAGCAACCTTCTAACCTTAAAATCAGCCTCACTGGGCAGTTTATTTTGCAGGAATGGCTAGTCCTGAGGGTCAATATACCCCAAGGAAAAGAAATCCTACATTAGCTTTCATTTTGCAATGTATTGAAGTCTTCTGATACCATAACAAACATTTCCATCTCCACGGAAGCCAATCGAACATTCACAGAAGAAACGATTCCCAGTTCCTGGACGGCACACAGCGTTGGTGTCACAGTTATGAGTGCCAGTGTAGCAAGGATTCCGGTTAATATCAGCAGACCCATCTGGAAAGAGAGACCATATTTTGCCTCCATGGTTCTGACCAAGTAATAGCACACAGTTAAGGCCAGGAAGGAAGTTGCTCATAACACACATTAAACGAGGAAACACATTTTTTGCAACAGGAAGAAAGGGCCTTGCAGGTGATATCTTAGATATGTATTTAATAGCATATGTATTTCTTGTTACTTGTACAAAGGACTACTGAGTTGAAAAAGAGCCACAAAAACCTCTCTAAAGAACAAGACAAAGAAAATTAACTTTTCAGTCACTGACACAAGACTCAGAACATGATTCCTAACAGCTTAGTTTATTCATTTAATTATGAAAACTTTATTTTATAACCAAAAAAAGTGAGCACAGCCTGGTTTTACACTCAGCTGGTGAGCATTTTCAAATTGTCCCTTTGTTTTTTTTTTCTGACATTAGTGCAATCTTGGGCAGCTCATCCAAAAAAATACCTTTTAAAAGCAGCCTACAATTCAAAGATAAAATTCCACATTTCAAGATAAATGATAGAAACTCATCCATGGTAAATCCCATTCCCCTCTTTTGCTCTCTTTTCTGACAATGCCCCCCCACCAAAAAAAAAATTAATAGAGGAACTACAAATTAGCTAAAGAACACACTCCCTGCATCCAAGTGTAAATAGATTCAAGGTGGTGTATTGAGAGTATTTTAAGGAATTAGACATAAACCTCAATGAATTCCAAGAACAGAGCATCACTTAAATACTCTTTCTCAAGTGAAAATACAAATTTTCAACAGCTTCATTTCTCTCTTTCACTTGTGGATCTGGACTGCTACCAAATAATGAAAGTAATTAATTTAACTCAAAAACACCCAGCTAGGGCAGGCTAAAAAAATGGATGACTGCTCTTAATTGCTTACAAAAGAGAAAAAGCAAAATTTGCAATTGATACATACCACTGATAGGGCCGATGGAATTGCTCATGGCGTATCGCAGGATCTGCTCGTCTCTGTTGTACAGGACAAACACACTGTCCACTGAGAGCTGCTGAGTGGCAGGAGCAGAATGGGGGGAGTCATCGTGGATGCATTCATCAAAGGAGATGGTCTGGCGCCACTGATAGGCACCTGTGTATGTGGAAGCCCCTCCATCCCTTTCTGGCTCTGTCACCGTGTACTCCCTCGAGGACGATGAAGTGATCACTGTGACATGACAGCAAACGCACTGATCAGAGCAGAGATCAAAAGCACCCTGTCAAATGTTATCTGTAGACTTGGGATGCAGTCTGTGTAGTGCAAATGGGAATTTCAAAGGCTAGAGGCTGAGAAAGTGGATGTATTTTTCCATGAAAAGGAACAAGCATTTGGGTATTACACTTACTCTGTTCTCAGGGATCACAGGTTTGAGAAATGAGTAATTTGAGTTATTTTGACATATTTTAAAAATTTAACTTTACTTTGTGGATTTCCAATTAACAAAAGGAAAATTCAATTTGGCAAATTCAGAAGTTCCTTTAGGTGGATTTATATAATGGATCTCCAAGCTAAGGACAACAGTCATCTCACCAGCCTAAACTACACCCACTTTTAGTTCATTCTATGCTATTAGCCTTAGATTTTAACAGAGCCTTGAAGAAACTGCATAAGCTGCATGTCTGAGAGCTCCTGTATGCTTCACAATAGTTTTCTATATTGGGGGAAATTGTGAACAAAACTCTTCAAAAAGATCTGGGCTTGTGGATCCTCTCACCAACAGAAAGATCCTCAGTACACCACTATTCTTTGTTTGGACACCAGAAAAAACCTATATCAATCGACTTGCAGCAGCTGGCTAAAGCTGGATTTCTGCTAAGTCTATTAGATACACCATAGGACAGCAGAATTGCAGCTGTTTGAGTCCTGGTAGATCAAATCCAGCCTGAAGGACTCTGACTTTACCTCCATGGGAACAGCATTTCTGCCAAGTAGACAACTGTTCTGTAGAGCAGACACTGCCCAAACCTCTCAAGTTGTTCAGGACAAAGCAGAAGCTTCCTGCTGCTTCCACTTCCTCTTCCTCCCAGTCCAAAACAACAGGCAAAGCACAAGCAGGTTCATCACTGGCTACCAAACTCAGACATTAGTGAATATAAGGCAGTGATGATGTAACCACACCATTTTCTAGCTCTAGCTACCAAAAGTGCACCCTTGGAGAAAAGTGCAGTCTCATGCAGTCTCTCCTGTATTCATGTGCACACAGGCACATGAAGAGTGCTTCATCTGTAGTATTCCTCTTTGACAACTGGGCTGGCTGATCAGCAGCAACATTCCAACCTCAGTTCTCTACCTTCCATATTGAAACACCCATAATTTTATCCAGGAAGAGGAAAGCAAAATAAGTAAGCAAAACAAGATCACCCTGTAAATAGTGAATGAAGAATGGTTCTCTTAGGAAACGTAGGATCTGTGATAAAGGAATTGTGAGAGGAGCATTGAAGAGACAATGTAGGAAACTGATAAGGGAATTAAGAGGTAGTTTTCCAGTTGATTGTTAAAATTCAGCTCAAATAATACTGACAAATGCTTGCAGAGTCATTGTAATGAAGTTTACATGAGGGTTAATCATTAGAGGTAAATAACGCATTTAGTCTCATCAAAGATCACAGCTCACTTATTGACATTACCACAAAAAGCTATACACCAGTACAGGGCTAAAGAGGTGTGGACTTACAGAGAAAAAACTTTACCACATGTACATTGCCATCACCAGCATAAAAAAAAAGGCCAACAAAAAGGGAAATCAAGAGTGTTTTGCAAACAACAGTTCAGATAAAGTTAAAGTTGTATTTTTTTAATGAAAATATTAGAAATATTTACATTGTCCCACTCAAAATTCACATTCTTTTGAAACCTTTTCCTGAGGGGTAAACCACAAATTTCTAAAAGTCAAAGGGACCTAAATAAACTTGTTAAAAAGGTTATAAAATAATGCTTTCAGATTTTCTTAGCTTCTACTTTTTGCACTTTCTTATAATTTCATTCTTATGGAACCTTACCAGAGCTGGAAGTGTGGTAGAGTTCAGTGTATGGCTCTATATGGACTGATGCCCCAGATGGGATCTCAGGTATTCTGCCCTCCATTTCTGTGCTGATGGTGAGGTGACCATGCTCATCAATGCCACTGAACTTCTGCTTTACAACCAGTTTCTCATTATTGCCAAGAAAAGTTACTTCTGTTTGCCGTGTAAACTCACCACCTAAAGAAAGGGAAGTAGTTAAGCACTAAACATAACAGAGGTTTCCAATTCCTTCTATTCCAAATATTGCTTCTAGTAGATAAAATATACATTACTATTGTCTGCAAGTTTTGATGTAGCATAATTGCTAATGTCTTGTGTTTCTAATGAAATAACTTTCAGAGGTATACTGATAATATACTTGGATACTGCAAGCAAATTTTTTTAAGCACTGCACATGATAAATCACAAATCCCTGCCCTGAGGCAGGGTTTTAATAAAATTAAAAATAAGTTCTGACTAAGCTAATAGTAGTAGACCTTATCCTACCATGTAAAAGGACATTTTAGAGAAAATTTCCATTAGGAGTACAGAGAGTTAAAAAGAAAAAAAAAAATCAAAATCCAGTACATCTGTTTCCAAATCAAAACCATGTACGTTGTAAATTCCAGAACATGAATATATGTTGTAAATTCCAAAACAAGCCTCAAACATACCAAATTCAAGCAAATCCCAAACAAAAAAGTTGTGTTCAACTAAATTCATATTACAAGTCTGTAAAGGATCAGATTTAAAAAAGAAACACATGTTCTCCTAGAACAGATGAATCTACAGCTTGAATTCACAGCAGCACAACCAAGCAGATTTGGCCTCAATCTCTTATGAAAAGCTTGAATTATGAGCAGGGGTTTTCCTCAAACTAGCTAACAGAGCCATTTACATGTCATGCAGCAGCTGTTTCTGTAAAGCACTTCAGACCCTCAGGAGGTCAAGTTACCATTTCTCTTTTGCTTTGTTGGCACAATCAGAGATTTAACATATTAAATCTCTTGAAGACATAGGAGAAGCTTTTTTTAGTAACTATTTAGTAACTATGTACACTCTAGTAACAACCCCCCCACCAGATCTTTTTAATAATCTCTTTCTTGAAGAGAAACTGACCAAGCCAATCTTCTCTCTAACACATTTAGTTGTTGTACACTGATAGTAAATTAAAAGGTCCATTGTCTATATACGGTAAACAAGAAAAATTGTGAGAAATTTTATTACAAAAAACCATTTTGCAGCTCAAAATAGATGTCACATTGCTTCTTGTACATTTCTTTTCATTTAAGACAGAGAAAAGCATAGCAATTCTGAACATTATTTTAATTTAGACGTTACCAGTAATGCTGAATCCATTTTTATATCCTTGCTGTTCCACAGCAAACATCCATCCTATGATACCACCAATAGAGGCAAGAGGCAGTAAAGAATACCCCAAACTCTCTGGGATTGTGCTGATAGCAGTGTAGGCACGCCCTTGGTTCATCACAACATAGGAGTGGAGATCAGTGTTCTCAAATACAACTGGAACAGGGTTGTTTCCTACAAAGATTCTTCCTCTGACCTTGCCGTTGACTCTCTGAGGAGAACCTAGCAAATCAATACAATGCATCAGAAAAAAATAACAGTACTTTCATACTTTCCAAGGAACATGGTCCAGAGTGTTCACATGGTTCTATGTTGAAATAAATGGCAAATACTCAAGAAAGAGTTCAGACAAGAAATTGCCATATGTTCACTTGTTTGTATAGGTACATGCAAGTGTGTTGTCCTATGTGGATGATTAAATGGCCAAATTTCTCAGAAGAGATGCTCTTTAACCTCACTGAAAGGTCTGTCTGCAAGGATAACTTCATAACACTGTTACAGTATATTGACAGTAAGTGGCAGACAGAAACTTCTTAAGATCACACTTCGTATCAATCCACACTGAATGCAAATGTATTAATTCCCTACTGGGACACTAACAACATTAGGCATTAGAATAATTTACCTATTATTCTAACCTATTCCATTTCTTGGCTCTGAACTATTGGCCATTTTGAAGACTGACAGTGTTATACTGAAGCTACTGCAAGAAGTAGCTATTTTGGATTGCAAATTTTCTCCTGCATATAATTTCTTACATGGAAGTTTAAATTTCATTATCATCAGATCCTTATTTTCTTTTTATGGAAAAACCAATTTTAGGAACTGAAAGTTAAGTATTAGGTTTTGCTTTTCTGGGTTTTAAAACACAGTCTTGCAGTAAACTATTTGAGCTGTTGAAATGCATCTGTACTCTGAGCCAAATCACTACAAGGATTACAAGTGTATACATAAGAAATTCCTTTATGCATTTTACACAGGAACAAAGTTTAAATAGGTATTTAACAGAAATCTGGCAGATCACCCTTTAGCAAAGCAGCTTAAGAGTCAAAGAGGAGCCTTACTCTTTGGTTCAATGATCAAAGTTAATTTGTTCATCACTTTGAACTGTCCATTTCTAGAGGGAGGACTATATCAGATTATAACACATTGGAAATTCATGGCTATTTCTAAGAAATACCACTGGAGGTTATGTTTTCTTTTAAATTATGTCAGTTACAGAAGAAGTTTATTTTTCTCTAGAAAGTCACATTAAAATGCACAAAGTATATAATTGACCACTCAAAATAATTTGCTTCACAAAAAAAAAACCCACTTTAAAAAGTAGAGCTCACTGATTCAATTGTCTTTCACTATATCTCAGTGCTAAGTCTTTCAAAAAGTTTTTATCAGGTCTTTTTTGGAATTAAATACAGGTCACCTTATTCAACAGCTCCATATGTAATTGTTGCTTATGTATCTAAATTTCAAACCAGTTACCTTCTGCTACACACTGTCTGCCATTTCCTTTGTAACCAGCAATACAACTGCAACAAAACCCGTTGGGATAATCCTTGCAAATAGCGTGAACAGAGCACTGGTGACGGTTGTTAGCGCAGGTCTCTTGGACATCTGTGTGGTAGCGAAACACTGTAGAAAACAAGACCAGACATTCATATTTCATGTAATTACTGTGGTACTCACACATCCCGAAACTAGTTTAAAAATATCTCTGGGCTCACTTTATCAGCTTTGCATTTTCTCTTTAAGGTAAACTAACTACTGCAATTGATATTGGCTAACATTGCAGTATGCAAATAACTTTTCTACTATCTTGCAGAAAATGTCAAGTATTCAGCTGTTTAATTATTTAGTTAGAAAACTGTTTAATTCTATTGACTTTGGCAGACCTATATTAACACAGATCAATTAAAATTCTTATCAAAGCTAGACACACAATAACTTTGTCCTTGTTTCCAAAACAAAACAAAAAGGGGACTTTAGAACAAAACACATCAGTACAGTACCCAGGACCATGCACCAACTGATTCACCCTGTAATCATAACTGTTTTACCCTGTCATTTAATGGAGATAGCAATTCTCACACCTGCTTTAAGAAACAAGTAACATCTGGGCAGTCGGTCACAGTACTCTGAAATTTCTAGAAATGCTTTATTAGAATTTAGAATTGCTAATTCCACCCTTCTAAGACTTGAGGCCATGAAACCCTAGCCAAAAAAAATTAACAACTTCTATTCCCAGCCTTTATTAAATCACCTCTATTTAGTGACACATCTGAGAAAGGTCTGTGAGCTTAAGTAGGGAACTAATTTACTAGACTGGCAAAAACTGCAGCTGAGGTGACATACAAAATAACTACCTCAATAAATAACACAAATTTATGATGTGTCCAGATTTTCAGATATTAAGCTAATGCAAAGGAAACATTGTTTCTTTGGTAATTTAATTTCTTTCACATGTTTTTTTTTTTGCAACCTGTCCATGTCAGAAGCTAAATGGTACAAAAAGACCTTACCTATTCCAGTTTCATCAAATTCTTCCACATCTATGACTTGAGGTGGCTGTGGGGGGAACTGCTGGATTTGAAACTGGCGGGGTGGAGCTTTTGCTGTTGGGAAATTTTGAGGACTGTAAAAAGACTCAGTTGAAGGTGTTCCTGTTACATCTTGGTATGAAGTCAGAAAGTCTTCTGCAGCTAACTGAGGAACACTGTATGTGACAAGGTGCTGATCCTCTTCAGTGCTGTCTGTGCTACTTGTGATATACTGCTGTGTTATTTCAGTGGAACCGTAGTCAGACATAAAGGGCTTAGAAGTCATCTCCTGGTCTTCTTCGCTGGGCTCTACACTTTCCAAAATATTGCTGATTTTGGCAGGCAGAATACTGTCAGATGAGCTACCAATCTCGAACACCCAGACGCCCTGCTTCCCAGCATTGCTGCTTCTGTCAAAGAGAACCATATGCCAAATAAAGCAAGCTGTGTGGCATTTCAGGCCTACACACAATGTTATCCTTCACTGCAAAGTGTCAGGACAAAACCGTCTCATTTTCTTACCTACATTGCATACTTCCCTACAGGTACAGTATATTCAGCTGTGGAACACCCCTGACAGTTTGGGTAACATTTTTTTCTCCTGACCCAAAGCTCTGTTGAGAATTCTTAGCTTTCTTGCCTCCAAAGCAGTGGGAACAGAAGGAGATTTTAGGGCCACAAAGATCTTGGTACCACTTACTAAAACTTTCTAACTCATTCCCTTTCCTGCTGGTTCACTTTTTCTTTCAAAAACACAAACACACAAAAACAACCTGCCCAGGAGAGATTATGAAGAGTTGAAGTCTAAGTGGTACTACTTATAGAAGAACTAAGTATACTGGAATTCCTACCAGTGACAATGGCAATATGGACTTTTAACAAATTACACCAAAGTCCTCAGTGGGGGTGGATATTTATCAGTAGCAGATCTTGTGACTTCTCATGCAATGGCTAATGGGATCATATTAGTTCTCATTGATTCATGCTACAGTTAAGGAAACCGTGGAATGTTAATGTTTTCTTGAGGAGTTTAGACAAAAAAGAAAGCATACTTGTACAGGTTTCTAATGCTGTCTTCATTATTAGCAATGATGTTGTAGGATCCTGGCTTTTCCCAAAAGTAGTAGTTTGTAGAGGCTTGACTAAAGCCAACCGTAGCAGGAATATTTTCATTACCATTCTTGGAGTATGTGCTGCAGAACTGCAAGCTATCTTCTGGATAAAGGAAAATAGCATAGGAACTGGAATCAGAAGAGGCTAAGACAGCCTGAAAAGTGTTTCTCTGTGGAAAAAAAATTAACACACATTTACTCGTGTCAAAATAGTTAAGAAAGAATATTTTTTAAAATGCAAAATTAAAATCAGAATTTTCATTAAAAAGAAAAAAATTATCAAAAGTAAATTAAATCTGTAGGAAATAGTCAGATAGGCTACCCAAAGCATAACAATTTTAAGCTCTGTAATGCTGTAGGATGTTATTTAATTTCCTTAAAATAACAGAAGTGATGTGCTAGACTAAATAAAAAAATCTGTAAAACAGCATGTTTAAACTAAAGCTTCATGTTGCTAAAGTCTTTTCCCACAGGAACACTGCTGTCTACTCTAGGAACCACTGGGATAGCACCTCAGACATCAGCTGTTCATTGCTCCCAGGGTGCAGAATTGTTACCATAAACACAATGATTGTGCCAAGTTCAGCAAAAGAAATTAGTTGTTGACATAAAAAGATGTTTTAAGTAAAGGTAATGTTCTCATCAACTTTGATAATTATGGTATACAAAGTTATATATCCATGGAGGATAGTATCCGCATGGTTTAAAAAGGGGAGAATGATTGTGAATAATAATAAAAATAACCTGTTTCTTAACCAATATTAGCTACAAAACATGAGCTTTTTCAGAATGCAATATCATCTGTTCAAAATGGACTTAAGAGCCTACTAGTCCATATAGTTATCTGATTTTACATAGTTTGATGTCAAAGTGACTTAGGAGTCTTCTGAAAAATGCAAGCCAGCAGCATTACATTGCATAGAGGGAGGTCAGGATATTCTAGTTCAGTTATTATCACAACACATAAAACATTCAAAAATAAGAGTTATTTGGAAACACAACTAAATCAGCTATGTAGGTTCAAGTATTAACTTTTGAACTAATAAAACATTATTAAACTAAATCTCAAGTAAAAGTTCTGACAACTCCTACTTTGCTACAGACTTTTCCACGATGATATACATTCTTAGGTCTGCAGAATTCATTTAAACACAAATAACTATAAGCCTTCAAAGCAAAAGGTTAGAGTGTTACACTTTAGCTGAGCATGTGTCCAACATGACTTAAAGCTCTGATAAGCTCTCATTCACCTTTTCTTCTAAAGCACGATCCTCTCCTAGTGCCTGGAAAGGAGCCACAAGCTTCCAAGTAACAATAACAACACTGCTGGGATCAAAAGCAGTCTCAGGAAAACCACTTTTGATATACTCTGATGCAAGCTGCAAGACATCTGAGGATGAATCTTCTCTGTAGTACACATTTCCACGTCCATCTGTTGTATCCAGGTCAGCCATAAAAGGAGCAATAGCCCCAAAACTCACTGGGAATTGACCAAGGTATTTTTTTTCACTTGAGGGTTCATTCACCGCAATAATCCCATTAGTGGTAACCTAATAAAAAGATGAAAATTATAATAAAAATACTGTTTATATAACTGTTTCCCACACATATGCTCCAGATGACAATATTTTAATTCCAAAAGAAATTGAATCAAAAGTCAGTTTTGTATTTAAAAAGTAACTGTGGTTTTTTTAAAACTTTTGGGTTTTTTATCCCATGTCAGGAGTCCTGAGATTTCAGTTGCCCAAAATCAGAGGTCAACTGTACAGACAGAACAGCCTTTTTTTCCTAGATAAAGATTTTAGCTATTTAAATTTCAGACACCTATTGTCTCTTCTAACAAGGACATACTTAACCTTCCCACCAATGCTTCAGAAACTGATAGAATTGCTGAGCAAAGAACTAATTCACACATAGATACCAACCCAAAAAAACTGCTCCATTCTTATATATTGTAATAGTCTTTTGGGAAGACATACATGGCCAGGACTGCTTTTGTTTTCACTTCACTATAGCCACCCTCCTAGGAACTTCTCTGCTACTGTGCAAGGCTAACAAGCTGCTGCTCACTCTGCAGACATGCTGTGAGCACAGAGCACAGCTCTTACACTGGAGGCTATAGAACCTAGGAGACAGAATTTCCACAGCAGACATAGGCTACCCTATAAATTCCTTTACAGCTGAGTGCCCTGACACAGTCTGATAGGAAAATGAGTCTAATACTTGAAGGGGGCTAGGGGAAGGAATTTATAAGTTAAATTCTTGGTCTGCAAATGCATAGGTACTGGCTCAGGGACATTCAACCCATCAGTGAGATGACGATTTAGTCAGCCACCTCTGACTAAAACTGAGATAAATACATGCATACAGATAGGTGCTAGGGCACATCCAAGTGACAGCCAAACTCCACTGGCAAATCAGAGCTGTCTCTCACACACAGTGAGCAAGACTGCAGGTGTCAAGCCTTGGGGCTGTGCACGAAGAGCTCGCACACAGCTTTTTGTGCCCAGCCCTTCCACCAGCTGTGTTTGGCACTGACTCAGCCACCTACAAATCCACCTCCAAGTCTTGCTCTACCTGCTAACAGGACACATCTGACTACCTGCAGGCAGCCAGATGCTCACTCTACAGCTGCTGCCACATACACAGGGGACTCAAAAGGGGGCAGAGATCCCAGAACTGTCACTATAAGCTATGAAATAAAAAGTGCAATCTCCCACAGATTTATGAACTAACAGGGGTTCTTGTGAGTCCAAGAAGAACAAGTTATTGATAGATCTTTTTACACACTGAAGATACTGCCAACATGATATAATCTTTACAAATGCCTAGAAGTGGGTCAGAATGGCTGTCTCAGACTGCAAGGCCACCTAGCCCGGTGGCCTGCCAGCTTTAGAGAGCCAGCAAAACAAGAGGACATGAACATATTTCTCCAGTGAGCCTCCAACTGCATCCACCTCAAGGGATTCCCTGTGGCTTGACTGTTTTTCAACCTCAGTGGATCTCTTTCACATATTTGTTGAGTCTTCCCTTAACACATACAAACTCTATGCATCCACAAAATCCCTCAAAAAGGAATTCTATGAATTTGTGACTCAGATCCTCAGGTGTCTCCTACTTTTGTTTGCTTTCAGTCTGGCTTCCAGCTTAATTGATGGCCCTAATTTTTGTATTGGGACATGCAAAACTCTACCTAGTTTCATCCATTATCTAATTTCTCCTCCAGAATGAAAATCCCCAGCCTAGCCACACACTCCCTGTCTAAGAGCTCTTCTCTGCCTTTGATCACTTTTATTGTCTCTACATATTTCTTCACCCTTTTCCACTCCATAAATTTGTAAACAAGGAAGCCAGTAGGAGGCCACATATGTTCTTTTCAGAGAAATTGTGGTCTGTGCAAGCCTGTCAAGGATGCTGGCTACTTGTGCCTTGGCAATATTTTTTAAATCTGGACCACCACTGCTGCTACATACAGTAAATCAAAAAAGTGTAGTAAAAGAATTCATGATACAGCTCACTCCTCCATACACAAGAAACACCTATATCTTGAACTCTCCTTTGGCTAACCAGCAGGTTAGAACATATGTCCCTGACACAGGCCAGTGGTCCATCAGCTTGGTGTATAACTGGATAAAGCTTATCACAAAGCATTATCTAAACTTGGCAAATAGTTCCCACCGTATATCAGAATTTATCTTAAAAGTAGTTTAACATATGCTGACCATATTTTCTGCAGATGTACAATTTCATTATCAGCTAGAGAGCAAAATACAAAAAAAGTTAAGATAATGTAAAAACATAGGTAAGTTGGCTTTATGCATTAATCTAAGGTATATAAGGTATCTAAGGTATATAAGCAGTAAATAATCTGTGCAAGCATGTTGGGAAAAGCAGGTCATATTAGAAAGGGGGAGAAAAACCTGAATATTGTGAAAATTTTTATACTACTCATCCATGACTTGACACTGGCCACAGACCCTAAGGTGAGCTATGAATCTGAGGAATAAAGAACTAAAAAGACAGCATGGGTTACCTCATTACAGACCCTACAACTGGAGTTAGACATATTAAAGAAATTTAGTCCAGAAAATTTAGTCCAGAAAAGTTCCCAGAACTCCTACAACATTTGTACACTATAAAATGTTTCATATTCCTGTAAAGCAAAGCTAAAACATGACCTGAAAATAAAAAGCCGCTAATTCTACTATACCACTGGAAGACAAGATGGAAAGTGGTGGACATTACAGTCTGCTTGCTAAGAACTTTTAGGAAAGAGATGCACTCCCTCTTTAAAGTAATACATTTAGTGCAAGTTAAAAGTTTTCCTTCTGCTTTCTTACATTTTTTGTATGCAAACACCCCTATTCTCACCTAAATCCTCTTGTGAGGGATGACTGAGTTTGAGGTATTTTAAACAAATTCCATGCTGTTCATCAGATCTGGTGTGTTAGATTTTGCGGCTTCATGATCCCCCATTTATGGCAGAGATTAAAATAGCATTAAGAGAAAATACAATCAGGACTAATTAATACTGCAGAATAAAGCAGAATCCAGAAGAAATGGCTCTCCTCTGTTCACCCCTTAGTGACATATGTCTAGCTATTTCTTTCCTATTTGCTAAAAAAATTAATATAAGTAATTTTATTAAAGACATGCAAACCCCATTTTTAAAAGAAAGTTAAGTGAGACAGTTCAGTTTTAAATGTTAAGGGAATGTTTCTATAACCCAGAAAACATTTGCAAGCTGTCACATGAAAATAAATAAACAAGCTGCTCAATTTGTGCAGTGATTTTTAAGGCAAAAAAAGAAACTCACCAATAATGAAAGAAATACCTTTAGTTTCAGATTCAACTATACATTTATATTGACAAAGATTGAACACTACTTTAACTTCACCCTGCTTCTTTCAAGGTCACAAACATAGGTTTAAGTGTGAATCCCAAAATAATGAGAAGTAATTGAGCTAAGTACTGGGTTTCATCAAAGCATCATTCCTGTCAGAAGGGAAAGTGGGGGAAAGAGGCCTCAAGTAGGCGTTGTCTAAAGACAAGCTTTAGAGTACGGCTTTCCTTTTAGGGTATAACACAATTTAAATTGACAGGAACTAACATAGATGTATTTTTAGCATGTTAAACTTCTGGATTACACACATAGTTAACATACATTTGTGGTTTGTAGCAGAACCAATAACACATATACACAATTATATGTCCACCTTGAAAACCAAGTAAGAAGAGGAATGCAAAGCAGGGAGCACTTCTACCAAAAGAAAAAATTGTATCTCTGGGTGTACGACAAAAAATTAAAGTTTCTAACAAATAAGGCACTTTTTCCCTGTTCAATGACTAGGCATTTTATGGGCTTGAATATTTATGCATAAAAAGTGTTTAGAAAATTTGAAATTACTTTTATAATGAAGTGACAGTTGACCTAAAGCAGCAAAGCTTTCTAATACAAACATGACCAACTATTTATTTAAGAATAGAAGCAAGGTTAAAAAAATTGGAACCAAGCTTGCATTAGAGGTTTCTCAGTTCTTTCCTAAATAGAGGTAACCCCTAATCCTTCCATTTTTCCGCACCAGTAAGTTTCAGTGTAAACTAAAAAAGCCTTAATAAAAGCGTGCTATTAAACAGTATGGGTTAGTGACAGAGTTCAATGATATAAATCTTACATACAAAAGCACCATATTGAAGATTACAATATGTGAAAGCCTGTTTCCACTTATATGAAATAAAAGTGTTCTCTTCTGTCTATGAGAGAAGATTTTGTTGCCAGGGATTTTATGACAACTTGGTACTAAACAATCACTTAACAGAATGCCTTGCCCCTCTGTTCCTGTGTACAGCCAACTTAAACAACTCAGCCTCTCAACTGTTAAAAAAACTATAAAGAGAACCCACATAAATTGCTACATAAAATTATGTGCACTAAATGTTAATTGTATCAGCTTGATAATATTTACTACCAACTAGCAATATGTTGGAAACTCCAGCCAAGCAATATTGTAGAGCTTCATAAATACACATTGCAAATACACAATCAAAATGTGTAATGTGGAAATGCATTAAAAACTGCTCAGCACATTTCCTTAACAGGTATACTTCTCCTCTCTCTATCTCCATGAAGTTTGTACTGTGCTTCTGTTCTGCAGTACTTGTGCCAGATTCAGTGCAAGAAAAAGCCTCTGCATAGTGTATAGACTAATACTGAAATGCCATTCACTAAAACTGCCCATTCTTATTTCTGAGAAATCCTGGCAGAGCCCTGGAAGTGATTTGGAAATAGACTCTATATGGGTATTCGTTCAGGCAAAACCTAATTAGAACTATTCCTGTTTGAGGGTGGGGCAATTAACAGGATCATTAAGTGAAGGAAACCTAGGCTGATTAATCAATTTACTGCTCTTTGAAAACTCTTCCGTCTCTGTCTGTTACCTGATATGCTGCTTGTTATCTTTGCTTCTCAGTGGCTGAACATACAGTCCAGTATCTTTCAAGAATATGTTAGTGCTTTTAAAAGTGTATTTTTCACTTGGGTTGACTAATCAGTGACCAAATTAGAGTACAGAAGGCAAGACAATGAACTAAGGGTCAAACTGAAGTCTGAACTCCACTTAATACTTCATCTCAATCAGCTTCAGTGAGCAACATTCATTTTTTCACACAAACATAACCCATATTCCTCAAAACTTTAGATTTCAGATATGATTTCAGGATTTATCTAAGTAGTGGCAGTATGGAAATGAAAAGGAGTGTAACTTAAGTGTCAGCACTAATACAACTCAGCGTAGCATAAGCAAGTTATATCTTCAGTGAATAGCCATGAAACAGACTCAAGTGTATGGGAACTACATCAAATTTTGAATTATTGCAATCACATGGAGCTCTAGTTTCTCAAGTGTCTCCATGTAGGTTAATTCACCGAGTTGCCATGATGCTAAACCGCACTGCTTTATCTGGACAGGGAGGTGAGATTATGTTTACCAGATTAATACACTAAACACATTGTGCCTTCCCTACCAAAACCTTTCTAAACCTCAGCATGTTCAACTGCTAGCCTAGATGGGGCTTCAGGGGAAAAGAGGCTATGATAAAATGTGTAGTATCCTTGCAGTGTTCTGAAGACAGGCTGCCGTTTTAAACCGTTTTCCTTATGGCTGCTTTTGAGCAGCTCTGCTCCAGACAATCTGTTTTAAATCCCATCTTCAAACACTGAACACCCTCCATCAGCAATAAACAGGCACATACCACTCTAGAATGCAGATTCAGCTGTGAGACACACACACATGGCTGAGATCAAAGCCTGCAATTACTATGGATATGGACTCCCTCCACTTTAATCACTCTTATTGTCTTCTCATATTTCTTGACCCTTTTCCACTCTATAATTTTATAGACAAGGAGCCCACACATTTTCTTCACAGACAAATTATGGCCTGTGCAAGCCTATCAAGGATGCTTTAAAAGACTCTTAAAGCAATGAACACCTGAGAGTGCCCAACACATTAAGGGACAGAAAGCTCGCCCAGGGCTTAGAGGTGCAAGTCTTGGACAAGTTAGGCTGCTGGTTAGACACCCCGTTTCAGTTTTGTGACTAGCATGCCGAAACACACAAAACAGACTACAACAAGGATGTTTCTGAGCTGAATACACTCTGTATGAGTGCAGAAAACGCCTAGGTGTGGCATTCACTCTGGCTAATCAATTGCATTTACGCTCCTACTATCTGTTGCATTGTCTCCCAGCGGAGGCTGTGCACCTCGAAGAATCTGCCCTCACCATAGTGTGAGAAGGGAAGTATCACGGCCCCAGTACCCGACTGAACACAACTGGAACAATTAAGCTCTTTGGACCTAGCTCTGACCTCGGCACTCACACAACCCACACGGGACCCGCACGCAGCACTACCGCGCACCCACCCAGAGCTCCCCGAGGAGTCCCCAGGAGCGGTTCCGACCCGCCGGCAGCCAAAGGGGGCCCCACACTCACGTAGAGGGAGCGCACGGCCGCGCCGTAGAAGCGCAGCGCCGTGCTCAGCTCCAGCGCCGCCGAGCGCACATCGTCCCCGGGCTCCAGCGCGGCATCGCCGCGGTCCTCGCCGTGCGGCAGCAGCGCCAGCCGCTCTGCGGGCAGCGCCAGGACGGGCAGCGCCAGGGCCAGCAGCGCCCAGCGCGGACAGCTCGGCGGGGCGCGCATCCCGGCGGCTCCCAGCGCCGGCGGCAGCGCCGTCCCGCCGCTATAAGCGCGGGCACGGGGCCGGGGCAGCGGGGGGGCCGGCCAATGGCAGCGCGGGGCGGGCGGAACAGCAGTCCCGGGACCCCCGGCCGCGCCCACAGCCGAGCGGGGCTCGGTCAGGGGGTCGCCCCCGGCCCGGGGCTTGCCCGCGGGAGCAAAGCCTCGTCCGCGCAGCCCGCGGGGACCGGCACTCGGGAGCGCTCCGGGGCGCGGGGATGGGGACGCTCAGCTGCTTTTGGGATCAGAGTCGCTTGTGGGGCGGGAAACTCGGGTCGGTGCGGGGTCGTAGGCACCCGGCAGATGCTTTAAAAGCATCACGGCTCTCCGCCAGAGCCGGTGGGGTTTCTGCGTTAGTTTGGAAAATGTGTGCTCTCAGTGACTCCAGCAGCTGCAGTACCTCCCAACAACCAGAGCACCGAGACCAAATACCAAAATCAACATGAAACAAAAATATGAATCCCCATGCTGTGTTCTGAAAAATTTTGATACCAGGTGCTCATTGTCGGGGGAAACGAATAAATACATGGGAACGCATTTCATAAATTAACACCATCCATGTCTGAATTTCACTTGGTTGTAAAATAAAACCAAAAAATAAATAGAACAAATATGCAAACAAAAAAAAATACTGACTATATGAAATACAGAGAAAATAAATATGGTATATGTAAATGTATTACTACTGACTATGTCATCTTGTTTTATAGTGTAGTCCTGCTCCCTTGGAACACTCAGAAGCAACTGAAGAATGGTTATATTTCATATATGTTCCCTAAAGGTTCCAAGTGAGGACAGCAGTGTTTAAGGATTAAATCTTGGCCAGTAAAGAATATGCCGTGATATGTCCACAGAATGTTTACAACAGGTAATCATCTGAGCAAAGTCAGCTGAAATGCTACCCACACGCATGGCTTTTGACTTTTCTTTAAATGCCTGCACTCTTTTATTTACCCCCCTTGTAAAAAAGTGTGATTATACATTCAGCAAATTGCAAGAGCACAAGACATTCCTGGGTAGAGCTATAACCATACCAGCCCAGAGGAGAAACATACCTAATCACTATTATCACTAGCAACTATTCACTGTTGGGTTCTTTATGTCAGTGAAAGCTGTCACTGATAGAAAGCATTGTGGTGGTCTGGAAGGAAGATGAGTCTGCTCTTCTTGAGTTCTCACTGTACTTTCATCTGCAACTTCCCTCTGTGTTTTCAGAGCCTCTAAGACAGTAACTGCTGGATTCATGGAATCCACCATTAAGACATATCCAGGAACCACTGCCACAAGAGCAGCCTTTTGGCTAGATCACCTCCATATTTAAGGGTAGATTAAGCATAGATATACCCAGAAAGATGACTCAATATCCAACCAAGCTATCTTTCTCCTCATTTGACAAATCACTACTTAACTACAAGCCAACTGTAAATTCTTACCCACTTTATATGTGTTCTTGCTACCAGCTGCCTTCACCACAAAATCATCTTCCTATTACAAATCTGCCCCCAATCATAAGCCCATTTCCAAATTTGCAGGACCTAAAGGTTTTTGTGCTTGTGCAACACAGCTCCATAGCAAAGAGAAAGACTAAATTAACCCTATGGTAACAAATACACATTCACAAGAACATAATTTCTGTTAGGCTTAGTGTTTTCCACAGCTACATTTACTACAACAGTAAGACTCAACAAAAATATAAAAACAAAACAAGAAGAAAACTCTGAGGGGATAACATATTCCTGTTAGATTGACATGATTTCCTAGTATTATGTCCAGAATTTGAAGAACAGGGACCACTTGGAAGTTAGAAACTTAGTGTAGTAAATTTGAAATAGATTTGAAGGCTCAAGAGTTAAGTATCTTCATCTGCATGTTTAAAACATGGGGTAATAGCCATGTTCGGGTAAACCCTCTGTCCATTAGTCAGCATATTGAGATTGTTTAGTCTATACTTACCTTAAGAGGATTGCAATGCTTCTGCTTTATCTTCTATACAGCTCCCACTGTGAGGAGTTTTAAGCATTGTTAGTTCTAAGACAAGTAAATAAATTTCCCGTTGTCCTTTCTAGCATCTTCAGCAAGGACCTAAAATGGGGATGGGAAAGCATGTTTCCTTATGCTGTAATTAATTGGGAGATATTAATTACTAACTGAAACCAGAATGGAGAATATAAAATACTTCAGCAAGATTTAAGAATGGAAGGAAATTATTTAAATGCAAACTGGAATGTCACAATGGAGAGAGACCTTCCAGAAGGTCTTTCATAGCTGGTAAATATCAAGAACTCCACATTTTCATTGGATATTAAATCAGATATGGCAGCAGTTTAAAAAGCCACAGTATTCCCTGAGCAGCCACTGAGACCCTGTACAACAAATTAGTTGGGTTAATTTTGTTACAAGGAGGTGACATTTTCTAAAGGTGTGTGATGACACTGCTTTTCCAGAGATTACTTGTGAGATCAGAGGTGTCACAGAAAATTCACCACTGGAAAGAATCCCGACTGAAATCAAAAATAAAGATCAGGAGACAAAAAGAAATTGCTAAACAACTGTGTGTGAACATGTGTACTTGATTAAATTATAATGAGGAGATTTGATTGAGAGCATGCTTCAAAGATATGGCACATCTTCAACTCAAATATCTGAAGAGTGGTACTAAACGGATGGAGGAATTAAATGGGTGAGCTTGAGGACTACAGGTGACTAGGGTATTGAAATAACTAAAATAAATAACTAAAGAAACAATGTATCGGCAAATACTTCCTTACCATCGGGTCTATTTTCAGATAAATTATAGATTAAGCATAGTGGAAGCAGAATGATAGAAATCTTTGAGAAGTTAACACTATGTTGATCAGATCACTAACAACAGACCTTAAGGAATAATTCTGCATTTAACAATTAATTGAGACAGTCCAACAGATCGGACTTGAGTTTCTATGTTCATACAGTGCTAAAATACCTTACAGATACACACACACATATATTTGAGAATTTCACTGCCTAAATGTGAGGAGATTTGGAAAAGGGGGTACAGACATGGAGAAGCCTGACCTTCTCCAGCCCCTCCCCAGGTTTTTCATTAACAGAGAAAATGGAGCTAGTGTTCCCTTTGCTGGCATGACTGGAATAAAGAAAGTAATGTCCTGGGCCTCCCATGGTGATGTTCTGCTGTCCAATGACAACAAAGCATTTTAGCGGATGGATCAAAGGACAGAGTAACCATGTGGTCATAAACTGGAGAGAACTGAGTATTTGGGATACTGGCAGGAAAGAATAGTACTGAGGTCTGCTGAGAAGGAGCATTTTTAAGAGAGACAAGGTCATGGGAATCAGAGGCAAGGCTCACAGGAAGATCATGGAGTGCACATCATAAAGTTAAATCACTCAGTCTTAGAACATAATGTTCATTGTTCACTAGAGTGGAACACGATGAGATTCCTTCTGTAACTCTACACGAACCAGTATCACCAGGGAGGGCACATATCTCTGGAGCATCTTCAAAAAATAGTGCATTTTGCAGCAGAACTCTCTACAGAAAGAAACTCATTCTGAGGCACTCTGAAGATGCTTTTGAGAAGAGGTTCACATGAATGACAATACTCTGTCCTGGCCTCTGCATTAGGGCAGAGTATAGCAGGTTATAGAATCCCTTCCTTTTCTCTCATGCAGAGCTATTGCTGTGCAACAAAAGGCAGCAATACTGCAGGACAATCTTCTTGGAAAAACTCATATTCTGTTCTGGAGAACAGCTGGGCAAGAATGGGGATGTGTTAACACTTGGCCAATGGCCTGGTCATTACAGGAGAGATATGCTGCCGCAATATAATGGTACATAGCAGCAGCAGATTCCTGCCCTGGAGCAAGGCAAGAACATGGGAGAAACAGTAGTTATTAGATCCTTCCAAGGTCTGGTGCAAGGAGACACTTTGTATTTCTGGGGTTGTCTTAATTTATTTCTATCTATCATTATTAGAGTTGGCAATTGTGTTAATAGGGGACAGAAAAAAAACCTCAAAGAGGAAGTAATGCTTCTACAGAGTCATGAACATTTTTTTCCTCTCAATTTAATATTTAGGAAAAATTAGATAGAAAATGGAACAGGAAAATATCAGCACTGTAAAATGGATGGACAAAAAAAATTAGCCTTACAGTCCTCCCAATCTGACATATAGTCATATGAAAAATATGACTTCTTTTTAATAGATATATTTTCAAAATATCTTTCTTACATCCTAATGTTTGATCTCCTTCAAGAACAGATTCTCTAATCCAGTAAGAATTCTAGAATTTCCCTGTAGTAAGAGAGAGTTGTAATGGGACAGAGGATGTATAATTAGTCTTCTATTTAAATATTCAGCTCAGTAGTAACTACTACATCTACTCCAAGTCTGACTGTTTTGTTATTATCTAAAAGTTTTTGCTTTGTGCCATAAAAATCTCCAAACAGACAATAAAAATTACATAAGAGTTTTAAAAAACACAGCAAAGACAGGAAGACAAAATGTATGATTCTTTTCTTGTACACACAAAAACCAGTTACAATATGAAGGAACATTGTTTTTCAAACAATGGGAGTGGGATGCGGAAAACCAGTTTGAATGGGACAGGAAGACGGCTATGGAAAAGGTATCATATACCACCTATCTTCTCCAAGAATAAAGAAATAATTACTCTGACACACTGATAATTCTGTCAGATTTCAGAACAGAGATATTACACTCAGGTAAAATACATATCCTTGTAGTCTGGCAAAGTATTTAGTATTGTACTAGTATCTAGTACATCTCAAGTTAAACCATTGCTTCAGACAGAATGTGCATCCTAACCAAAAGCAATGATAAATGTTGTATTCTCTTTTATGTGGCATCCAGATTTTGATTGTGAATTTCAGGTGCAGATGTAACACATAAAAAATAGATGCCACACTGGGTTTCAACAGCAAAACTTCTAGGTGACAATCAGAAAGTAAAGAGAGGCCAAGTACAAATCTGATGCTTGTGGTGGCTAGAAATTCTCTAACAAATGGACAAATGGTTACCTCCTTAACTTTTCTACAAACATACTGAAAGGCTACTAAAGTCTGAAACACTGGCACAGTGTTTCCTGTGACAGCAAAGCTACTCTTTTAGGGTATTAGGGAAGAAATATTTAATCAATATAACACCTATTCTCATAAACTTCATGGTCTCAAAATTAGGTCATGGTTTATCCTTACATGTAGATATGTTTGTGAAAGCCCCGCAGGGAGGAAGAACAAAGTTCCCCATAATTTCACGCTTGGCTAGATTGAGCAATAGGTATTAATATTTCCTTTAATGAGGTTGCTTGTAAATGTTTTAATTTTTGGTCAAGGTCTACTGGGAAAGAATATTCCTCCATCCAAAAAAGAGGATGTAAACATTTCCTCATGTCTCCTGGTCAGGTGTCCAAGGTTAGCTACACCAAAGGCTTTTTGCCTTCAGGAATGCAGTCAACACACCCCAAAGCTTCCAAGTTACTGAAACTTATCTGTGAGCTTAAGATAATTTTCTGAGAGGGTAGGGACTAGATGTCTGTGCTTAAAGGCAAAATTTGCCTGAGAATGGCTGAATCATAACCTTAGACTCCAAACACATTATTAGCAGGAAAAATTTTGGCATGACTGATCACTCACACAAAATGGTAGTAAAAACTGGTGGATATAAATTCAGTAGTTTCATTGTTTATATTTTAATTTACTTTTTCTTCTTCGTTTTCTTCTTCATAAGTTTTCCAGTATCTTGAATTGAAATTTAAGCTATGAGGTGCTATAAGTATATTTTATTCTTAGATTAGACATGTGTGAATTCAAGAACTGACTGTTTCAACCTGAAGATCTAATTTGTGCGCTTGGGGGCAAGTTATGTTTAAAATGTTGGACATAGCACACATAAATGGCTGTAGCACACCAAAAATTTTAAACCTGAAAGAAGATCTTTTGCTCCTTTTTTAAACTGTATAAAGACTGTAAACTTTACCCTAACTTGAAACAGTCCAGACTCAAAAAGACCCAGGAGTAGTTCCATGAATTACAGCTATTTATTTTTTCTGACCCAAGGACTTCTACAGCAGATCACTTCACTCGGAATCTGCAGACTAATACAAGCAATGGCATACTCACTTCTTCCCAAACAGAGTTTAGTGCTTTAGACTAGGATGTAATGCTATATTTTTGCCACAGAGCCACAATAAAACATGGGGATCTGCAATAAAGTCACTCAAGTCACAGAACCAATTACATTGCCCATGGGAAAAAATAGTCTTGATTTGCGAACCCTGAGTTTAATGCAATAACTTATTCACTGGAGAAGTGACAGGGTGAGAGCACGAAATGTCTCTTCTGCAAGAGGCTCCTGGAAACAAACTCCTTGTATAGTCTACACTCCCAGCTGAGAGAGGGAAAGAGGGTGCTCCCTGAGGCCAAATAGCAAGGACTGGATTGTTTCCAAACTACTAACACCAGACCTTACTGGAGTCTCCACCCTGCAAAGCATATAGCCCTCAATCTCTGCTGGGCTACTGCAGCCTTAAAAAGCATCTTTTTTCATTCTTCCCCCTCTTTCCCACTCCTGTTCAGTGTGTCTGAAATAAAACAAGCCATTAGAGAGACCAGCAGTAGTTTAGTTAAAGCACAGAGCTAAGGGCGTGTCACATACCAAAACCTGTGCCATGAGGGAATGTGTAGGTATCTGAAGTTGCAAAGCCTTTGAGCTAGCTCTGGAGGATGAGAAATGGCAAGAACTAAGTCTGGTCGTGTCTTGTGTCTACCTTTTGAGCATGGTCCTTGGAGCAAACTATTGCCAGACCACTCTGTGTTTTGTCATGGAAAGAGCCTTTTGAAGTGGGCAGGAGATGAGCTAGCAATTATGCAGCTCGGATATTCAGGTGTTCAGTGCACGAGGGAGATCCTTGGCCATCTCTCATTTAGGAATACAGAGGTACCTCTGTACCTGCAGCCAGAGGCAGGTTTCTAAGCTTCTCAAGGGGGAGAGACAGCAAAACTTACAACTTAAAAAAACTACACTAGCAAATGAAGGTTGCCAAAGCCTTTTAATTACTGGGTCTCGCTCTGCGGTCATTGGACCTCCAACTAGATGATCTCAGCTGTCCTGCCTTCTCTCCCTTGAGCTCTCTGAACCCACTTTACCTTTTCCCCACAAGGGCCTTTAACACTGTACTGGTTATCTGTATCTTAGTTTCCTTCTTTATCTTTTTTTAGAAGAGTCTTTTTAATAACTTTATGAAATCTTAGGGCTGACCCTCTTTATGGCTCATTGACCAGTTCTCATTCCTTGAGTTCTTTCTCAGAGAAACCCATGCCTGTTTCCCTTTAATTGTAAATCTTTTATGATTCTCTCAAACTTCCTGCATGGAAAACATTTGAATGTTTTCCAGCAGCACAGATCTTTCAAAGTTACTCAATTGCACAGTTCTGCCAGCATGGGTTATACTTATTTACAAGTAAGGCTACTACACTTGAAGAAGTAACTTAGGAAAGAAAAGGTATTATCTGAAACAAAACCATGCCTGTTCCTCAATTCTCTATTTTTCCTACATAATAATTGTTATTTATTGATTTTATGTATTTAATGCATTTGTCCCTTAAAATGCTCATCCTATTCAGCAACACGTCCATCTTTAGAGCCAATAAATACAATAGGAATTAAATTAAATACAATAGGAAATTGTCATTTAGACACCCCTATTCAACCTGTCACAGCTTGTATAGTCTGGAAAATTTTGGAGATTAAATTGTTGAATCAAATAATTAGGAAAAAGTGTACTACATTGGACCCAAGTTTTAACAAAATTATTGATTTTTGGTGGATATTAAACCTTTTGTCCATCTGAGGAGGAAGAATAACTTCTGAAGAATGAGCCACAGCATTAGAACAAACAAAAGCATTGTGCTCTTTCTCAGGGAAATCTGCTGTTCTTTGCTTCTTCGATTTAGTAAATAGAATTCAGTTATTTAAGTACTCAGAATAGGACTTTGTCTTATCCAAAATATATTTTTTTTTTCTGTGGCTTATTTCCTGCAACAGTGCTAAAACATAAAGCAGATTTTCACACAGCAATCACGGTACAATATTCCCAAAGTCATGATGCAATAGTTTCAACAGCATTTTCCATTTGTCATATTTCCACTCTTCCAAATTTCAAAACCTTTTTTGATGATTTAAGAAACATTTATTATTATTCCACTTTCCAAAGAGAAAAATTCAGGTACCAAAGAAATACAGTTTGTCCACCTGGCAAATCAGAAGACACATAGGAAACTCAGTGAAGATTTCCTAGCAATCAAAAGTAGCTTTCTAAAGTGGAGCAGATCATGTTTCTACCCAAGAAAATCCAATTTCTACTAATTACCCTCTCTATGGGTATGCAGAGTGTGAAGCTGTATAGTTATTTCTAAAGCTAACAAGCCTCAAAAAAAGCTCATCAGCTTGAGATGGGATACCACATGGCAAAAATTCATGAAAAAAACATCCCAAAGAAAAATCAGAAGTAAAGATTTTTAGAGTGAATATGTTACAAAGGATTCTGTTGCTGGTTGCCAAATTCAGCCCCATTGGGGAGGATATGGCTGACAAATTACAGCTTAGTAAGCAAGGAAAGATACAAACACATGCAACAATTTTCATTCTGTGTGATGGAGGAATTATCTGCAAGCTCTTTCTGTTATTCGTAAATTGTACCATTACTTTGAAAACAGGATGTATGCTTCAAAGTAAAACAAAGAGATTAATACAACCGCATAAAGCCACCCCTGACAGTGCAATATTGTTCAAACAACCCTCTTATTCAAGGACAGCAAAACACAAAGATAGGACAATTAGAGAGGAAATTCTTTTCGGTATAGTTCTTGCCTGAAGAAAACCTTACCTTTAAAGTTCCCAGAGCATCATGTCCATTTTACAGGGCAAACTATGACCAAGATTAAATTAGTTTTCTTGCTTGCTGATGCTTCTTTGCAGATATTCATGAGCATGCTCTGCATGTTTCATGCATCTAAGTGTTCTTCAAAACTTGGGAAAATTTCTGCCTGAGTATTTGCAACCTTGGCAACTGCATATAAGTTATATATACAAAGAACTTACAAGTACATTATCCTTATTATTTCAATTCCACAAATGGCAATCATTTTTCTACTTTCCAGGATTTCTGAACATTCCCTACAGTGTATTATATTTTATTATAGTTTTCAGACTGACTTAAACAGAAATCCCCTTCAGACTGCTCAGCGTTGCCTGAGGTTAGGACATTTGTCATTTCCAAATAGCCTATCTTCTCTGAAAATGCTTTTCCCCTCTTGGTATCAGACATAAATATTTGTTGCATGTGCTGCTTCAGCAGAGTAACAACTCAGTTACTGTCCCAGTATCTGAACCAGCTGTTACCAGCTGCTCCTGTCATGGCAGAGCCAAACTCGGGAAAAAGGAAGCCTGTTGGTCTCAGTATTCTCACATACTTTCATTCTTCAATTAAGAAGGAACAACCAAGGAGAAGAAAACCTGGATTTCAGAAAGGAGTCAAATGAGAGAAGGACAGCGAGAAAGTGAAAGAAAATTTGAGTCTTTTAAGTCAGAGGATACAAATATAAGGCCTGTCACAACCAGCATATGTTTGTGCAAGTTGCCCTGATGACTTCAAGAAGGGGGCTGGTAATGAAGAAGAGCACAACTTGGGCTAACCAGTCCTGCAGGCAAAGAAGCAGGAGGTTGTCTGCTGCCTAACCATGTGTACACTCCCAGCCATACCAAATGAAACCCAGGGTCTGCTGATCCTGCTGCTCTTGGCACCCTGCAGGATAAAATGGATCTCCTCTTTGATTAAAGATCTCTCTTACCTCCAGCAGTGCTCAGCTAAGACAAGTGAATTCTCTAAATGAACATCTGCTGGTTTAAATAAAAGAGAAATGCTGCCACTCATTAATAAGGAACGATGCTTGAAGAGATGAAAGGAATAGGCAGGCCTGTCTTGCTAAGGACAAGAAGGGCACTGGTGCTGGTGCAAGGAGCAAAAACTGAGTGAAGTTAGTTCCAACCAAAAAGAGAACAGCTCACAAGAGATGCTAAGAGGATTAAACACTGTGTTTAGAAGTTGTCCCCTGTTAAGCTTGACTCCTGCTTCCTATGTCTAGTAGTTTATTTCTGTCTTCAGACTCTATTCAGTGAGTGTTAAAGACTTTCAGTGTTGCAGGCTTTCACTTTAGGACAGCTGGCAAACTGCAGCTATAGGAAAGCAGAAGCTGAGGACTCCAGCAGCTTTTTCTCTGGGAGAGGTCTCTTACCTGTGAAGCCAACCAGGAAAGATTCAAGCATATGCTATTCAACATGAATGGAATACAGTACAGGACACTTTTATTACTGCATACTTTGCAACCTCTAAAAGGTGACTTTTCAAAGCTGGCATCAGGATTGCTTGTGAACAGCCAAGAATCGACAGTATCACAGGGGAAGTGAAAACACCTTACAAAGGATGCACTATACAGACAAAGTCTGGAGGAGACTCAGTGGAAATTTCATTGTGGTCTTCAACATCCTCATGAGGGAAAGTGGAGGGGCAGGGACCAATCTCTTCACTCCGATGATCAGTGACAGCACCTAAGGAAACAGGATAAAGCTGAGTCAGGGAAGGTTTAGGTTACATAACAGGAAAAACTTTTTCACCCAAAGGGTGGCTGGGCACTGGAACAGGCTCCCCAGGGAAGTGGTCACAGCAGCAGTCTGACAGAGCCCAAGACACAGTTGAGCAATGCTCTTGGGCACATGATGTGATTATTGAGATTTCCTGTGCAGGGCTGGGAGTTGGACTTGATGATCCTGATGGGTCCCTTTCAACTCAGCATGTTCTATGACTCTGTGCTAAAGGATGTGAACCTCTGTTGTGCAGTTCCACAAAAATATTTCGAAATAGAAACAGGCAAACAGAACCCCCTGCCATGACGGACTGGGTCCAGTGGCTGTGTCTGCCAGCGTGTCAAGCCTTACACTTTGAAAGTGAGACAAGCCACAGCCTACCACCCAGCCTTTTGGAGCACTGTGCTGCAGGCTCCTTCTCTAAGGAAGCTGTTCCCCATACCTCCTGCGGTCGGAGGCGGTGCCCACTTATTAACCATTTCACAGATTTTCGAGGCTGTGGCGGGTGGCAGCTCGCCCAGGCTGTGCTGGGAGGGGAGCCACAGGACCCCATGCTGGCGCACGCTTCTCCCAGCACAATGCTCTCCTCGAGCTTGTATCTTTATTCCATCGTGCTCGGGCGCAGAACAGTAACACCAGCACCCTCCGCTGGCCCCTGCCATGAAGGCACCCGCAGGGAAGGGGCTGATCCGAGCTGCTGCTAGACCTGTTATGTTAAATCGAGAGAAACACACCTTTTTACTAGATTTATTAATAGGTCATACCCTCTGCAAGCGGCCCCCAGCTGCCTTCGGTCACTACGCACACACACAACGTAAAAGCAAGGTCAGAGATTTAAATAAAAACCACTTAATTTTAATGTTAATTACAAGACTCATAAACAATGTTATAATAGATGAAAATATATATTCCCCAAGCAGACTAATCTTAATTAGAACTTTAGTTAAATTACCAATCTTATTTTGGAGCTTGTAATTAAAAGTTAAACTCTTTAAATTTTGTTTTATTTTATTATTTAAATGATTATAAATTATTGCCATATATCTTCCTCCAAGATTTCTGGACATTGAATATGTGCAAAATTCAATCAGACAAAAAAAAAAAAAAAAAAAAAAAAAAAAGGCACAACCCAAACTAATGCACCTGAGGAAGACCTGGTGTCTGTGTGCATGGCAGCTTGCAAATAATGTCTTTTAGAAATAGTGACTGATTAAGCACATTCAACATATTTTAATTTCTTTTTCTTTGAAGATCTGTACACTAGTGATTTTAAAACTTATATTCTGTGTAGTTACAGAAACTTTTTACTTATATCAAGGTGTCTGATAATAAAACCAAAAAGGTCCATGTTGAAAGGTCTACATACATCAGTTCATAATCTGGTGACATAATTATTTGAGGGGGTGGGAGGGATATTTGCTTTCTGTTTAGCATATGTGAATTTATGAAGAGTAGCAGTGGATCCAAGATCTGGCTGATATGGCTATTTGATTCTGTTTACTCTTACCAATTGTATAACCAAAACCACCTAGACTGAAACTGGGAAAGGTTATTAATATTTCCTGACTGTAACTACATGGATCTGGATATTTATATGGAATTCAAATGGATAGACAGCATTTAAAATACCCTCTCCAAGTTCATGTGAGTGGCTAGATACTGAATACATCTGCAGTGACTAGAGTAATTCTTACCACAAATACCTGGACACCCTAAGAATTCTTAAGAATTCTTATTTGATTAGATGTTCGGCCAGTATATCATAAAAATGTGAATGAGATGAGTATATAAAGTGACTTCAACAAAGAAAGGAGTCATATTTTCCAAGACAGAAATATGTCCCTAAGTGGGGGGGATAAAATCAACATTATGTGTCTCTGCCTAAAAAGACACGTGGTGGCACTGTTAGTAAAGTTATTTACTCCAATTCTGGTAATGTTCAAGCTTATTTTTAACAATTCGGCAGCATGTGGGTTCCTAGGAGTTTAAAAATGCACAGATCTAGTATTAGAAAGGCAAATTTTTAAAAAATGCTCATAAAATTGTTTAAATGTAAAAAAAATGTTAAAAATAAGGTTGATGGTAATAAAAGAAAAGAATATATAATGAAAGCTAACACACTCAGAAGGCTAAGTTTATATCAGTGTGATCCTTCTGCAAGGACAGAGTTTGTTACTACTGAGTGTTCAGGATTTTCAGTTACTTTGCATATATAGCTATCTATCTCAAAATTTCATAGAAACATTTGTATGTCCTCAGGAATCTCAGGTTTTATGGTGAATTTAAAATGGCTGATATTTTCCCATGTTCTCTGTCTTGCAGGAGAAAGCACATTTTTTCCAAAATATATATAATTCCTTCTACCACTAAATGAATTTTTTATATACTGCTATAAGGTTTTTTTAAAGAGTATGCAGTGTGCAAACTAGCTTCATGCTTTCATTTTGCTTTAAATAGAAATCACTTTCTTTTTACAAAGCTCTGTAAACTTAACAAATAAAAATTATTTATTTTTAAACTGAATTTTTCTTGTTACTCACTTAAAGAGCCCTAAGGGGGAAACTGACCATGCATCCTCCCTACTGTCTTCTGACTACCAAATTGCACTCTTTTTAAATGCAAACATTTTCTGACATTACTACTTTGCTACCCTTAATTTAAAATTATTGATAAACATAATAAAATATACAGGTTGTTAGAGCAGATTTGGTAAGATTGCAACCAAATTATAACCAAAGCTGCCTGCTGATAGACAGAGGCTTGCATAGCCTACATTCTTGAAGATGCAGTCCTGGAAATGAATCAACCTTCCTTTCTTTCTTTCTCTTTCTCTCTTTCTCTCTTTCTTTCTCTTTCTCTCCTTCATGTCTTAACATTTTTTTTAGTATAGGACAACAGGACACACAGCAATATAAAATAAATGGCCAAGTACCATATACCTTGAAGGACTACAATTCTATACTTGTGGTTCTCAAAATCCCCAATACTTAGCAGGATATATGTTGGGACAAGCAGTCCCAAGAACTGCCAATTACTTAAAATTGCTTTTGATTTTAGCTGTCATCAACGCTGTTGGCTGAGGCCTCTTTAGTACATCTCTTGCATTTAAACCTATAAATTAGGTTACGCAAATCTGAAAACATTTCATACCAGTTAATAAAACTGTAATTCAGCTGCTCAGTTTCTTTCATTAAAGTAGATTGAAATTCTGTATAATTTTTTCTATTCATTAATCATATGGCTGTACCACCTTTCCTTAGCTGAGATTGAGATAGTCATTACTTCTTAAAAAAATATGGGGCAACAAAATGTGAAAAATAGACCAAAACCAAGCAGTTTCTGATGAAACATTCTCTGCAATGACATAGTTAAGACAAAGCAAATACACCAGCACACAGGAACACACCTCTTAAAACATTTTAATAGCAAACATGATTGAAGTAATTTTACTGCAAGTTGTCCATTCTATAAAAGGATTGGAAATACTGCATTTTCCTCAAAAAAAAACCCTAAAGTCAGCACAGCTGGAGGTGATAGAAGTCCAGGCCAAATACTTCCTCCTTGCTCTCCATCCCAGCTGTTAAATCTTTCTATTCTTTTTCCTTTCACAGCATGTACCACTGGATAGTTTCTAACCTCTCCTCTCTGCAGAATTCCTCAGCTCTCCCTGTACTTACCAAATCTCAGCTCACATATATGTTAAACCTTATAACCAAGCATATTGCATTTTAACAACTCTGGTTCCTCCTAAAACATTTGTTGCATTACCATTTTGTCCTCCTAAGTAAGGGTCCTGGAGGAAAAACTTTTACTAAAGGTAGAACTAAAAGGCACTTGCAATGGTGTCCAAAAAACTCACAGCAACAACCTTAATTCCATCATATCCTAATATTTAAATAGTTCATATCTTGTTACTTAATACTTAGGCATTATAAATTATTACCTAATTATAATTTAAATTACATTTAGCAATATAATAAGGATAATGTCAATATAGCTATATAATGTGTTTTTTATTTTATAATTATGATTGATTATAAATTTATCATCAAATATTATTATTAAGAAATTATAGTTGTGGTTGTGCTGGTTTGGGCTAGGATGGAATAATTTTTCTTCTCAGATGATACGGTGCAGTGTTTTGGATTTAGAACAATAATGCTGATTAGTTTCTTCCTGGGTTAAGCCACAAGAGTGGCTAAGATGCTTATTTAATATAATAAACTTACATAGACATGGTTTTATGAAAATATTAAAAAAAGATGGAGTTTTTGCTATCCACATGATGGTATCATCAAACAACTTGCTTGTGAGAATTTTGCAAAAAACCCCAAAGGTTACAAAATGTTATTTACTGTCTCCAAGTAGATTTTCTCTTTAATGTCGTTCCTGTAAAAACATCTGCAACTCTGTTTTTGCAAACGTTCTTCTTTCTCTTTTCTTTTTTCCCCCCTCTTCATTATTTTCTTTTTTTCCCACTCTTACTGCTCTGCTCCACGCACTAAGGCATTTTTTTTCCCCAGCTGGTCCATTTGAAGTCTAACACACTTAATGTTCTGCACAATAAAACAAACATAAATTGCTGGCATGATTATTGCACTCGTGAAAATATCACCTTTTATTTTACTGCGTTTGAAACACATGCAGTTTCGTTTATGGACATGCAATACAACCTTGGCACTTTTCCCCCAATAAAACCAACATTTTGTAAAGCCAGCTATTATTTTTTTTCACATAAATGTATTTTAATGATGTCAAGGAGGAGGAGATAAAGCTCAATCGATTTCTGCCACTAAGGCACAGTTCACAAGCAAGCAAAACCCTGCAGAATAAATCAGGACAATGCTGGCTACTGCTTTGCAACAGGAGTAAATACATAAAAGCTGCCGGTCGGGACAGGAAACCGCCTGGCTAAGTGCAGCTGGCTGGGGACATGAACCTATGTAACAACCTCTGTTCCTCTTCCAGGGGAGCTTTATGGAGAAAACAGACTGGCACTGCGGAAAAGCAGATGCCCTCAGCACACACTGAGCTGCAGGGGAAAGCAAGCAGCTGCAATCTCTGTGTCCGTCTCGAGTGAACAGAAGAAAAAAAGACAAAAGGAAAAAGAGAAATAATAAAAAAACCCCAAACTAACTAAACAAAAACCCAAACCAAATAACCCCACCCTAACAAAGCCGGAATTCAAACCCATCAGCAGGCGCTGATGGAGCTGATCCCGCCTCTCCTTGCCCTGGAGGGGTCGCGGTGGCGCCGGCAAGCGGGGCCGTGAGGGAAGCGGCGCGTTCCCTGTCCCGCTCCTGCGCCGGGGCTGCCGCTCCCGCCTTCCCTGTGCCGCTCCTGCGCCGGGGCTGCCGCTCCCGCCTTCCCTGTCCCGCTCCTGGGCCGGGGCTGCCGCTCCCGCCTTCCCTGTGCCGCTCCTGCGCCGGGGCTGCCCTCGTGCCGCCGCCTCTGCCCTGTCCCCGCGGCTCCAGGACACAGGGAGCGGCTCCCAGAGTGGGGGGGTCTGAGCCAGCCCTCCCTGTCCCTTGCTGTTGGCAGACGGGCACAGAGGGTGGCTTGAGGCGAGACCCCTCCGCAGTGTCCCCGCCTCCTCTCCGCTGACAGGGAGGCCCCTCGGAGCGGCTGGGGACGCAGCATGGTCCGGGGGCAGCAGCTGGCAGCCTGCTGGCAGATGGGTGCCCGCTCCGTCGCGTTCCTCTAATCGAAGTCGAAGCTGGAGGTGCTGCCGGAGTGCTCTGCCCTCAGGTGTGCACTGACAGCTTGGACAAATCCCCTGCCAGCTAGAAAGTCCCAGCACAAACACACGAGGGTGAACATGGAATATGGCATTCGAAGGATCCATGTGTAGGGCAAGGAAGGGCACTGTTGGCTCGATCTGACTTGTCAAAAGTTGAATGCAAATTTGCTTGCAAAAGGTTTGTTAACTACTTGGTTTTAGGCCAGGAAATACAAATGCATCTCAGGTCTTTCCAGATACGCTGAAGTACAGATTCAGTAATGATCAAAGAAAGCTCATCTTGTAGGAATGCTTTTCTGAGCTGTGAATCTGACACATATCTCAGGAATTCTGTTCCTCTGCTCAGTTACATCACCTTGCAGTGGCAGACAAGATCCTTTGCTTCCAGCTACAGTGGCTATCCCTCTCCACCCTGTTTTTATATCCCAGAAAGGCTAGACTGAAGTCCCTTCACCGACAAAACTGTCTTCATCAATAATCCAAGGGGAGACCTGTAGCTGACAAGTTTTTGCAGTGGCCGCATTCAGAGCACAGCCATGGCAACGCGGTTTCAGAAACTGAAGGAGCACCAAGCTGCTCAGGCCTGTCTGTGAGCATACCTCCCAGCATAACTCTCATCTTCCTCCGAGCTAGCCTAGGTGTCAGCACTAACTGGCATAGATTTAGGACACTGGAGTTAAAAACCCTCTTGAGACATTAAACAGAGAAGGCTTAATCAAGATTCTGGACTTTTGCTGCCACAGCTGAATTCTCAGTTGCTTGAATGAGCAGGTAATCAGAGCTGAATCAGGTGATTTCTAACATCGAGGGGGTTTGTTAGCTGTGAGCCAGAGGCTTCATATTGTCTAAGTATCAGAAGCCAAGGAAAGAAAATTAATTAACTCACTTTGCTGGATGTGGTAAAATAATCCATTTTCAAATGGACTTGTGTTTTTTACTTGTCAAATCTTGTGAGAGAAGATATGTTCCCTGCTAGGAAATGTCACAGGTAATAGAAATGCCCAGACACTGGGTCAAGCGACCTTTAGCACTCAAATCCACCTTCCTCTGGTATCAGTTCACATGTAATCCACTTCTTTTTTCCAGCCAGCTCATGCACAGTTGACGGATCTGTCTAAGGGAATCCCCACCAAAGGGAAATGCCCAACTGCTTTAGTTCCCTTTTGGTGGGTTTTTCCAGTGGGGGCTGGGGATGGGTGCAAAGAATGTGGTAAACCATAAGTCAAAGAAAGCAGAGGAGGCTAGCAAAGGAGGGGATATATTCTGCTTGAGCTAGCAAGGATTCAAAGTGCTAGCAAGGATTCAAAGTGTCTTTCTGGGTTATGGAGGCATCCAGGAAACTGAAAGCTGCAAAGAATGATTTAAATATTGAAAAGCAATACATAGTTTTTGATTCTTCTAAATCTTAGATCTCAGTTTTCTGAGTCTTGCTTTAAATCCAAGGAACATGCAACACAGACAGTAATTTCAGAGTGTCCAGGACTTTCTTATGATTCTAGTATCTGAACTACAATTCCAAGATTCACACTGCTCCTATTTCGTATTGAGAAGTCTGCAGGAGAGCCTGAAATCAACATTCTACCAGACTAATAGAGACAAAGCTCAAAAATGAAACAAATGCTTCTGTTTCCAGAATTTGTCTCTTTCAATCTTCTATTCACTGAGTTACGTATTTTGGAAGATTTTATTTTGGTCGCATATGGGCTGAAATTATGAAACCACACTTTTCTTGCTTTAAAGGTATTTGCATTACTCTGATTAGTGTGGAGAGCTTCTGCCCTCGAAGCGTAGGCATTACTTTATGTGAAGCCAATGGCTGCCTTAAGGATTATGGGTTAAGACCCTACATTTGTACTGTTTTACGCCACTGTATGACCTAAATGAGATTAGAATAATAAATCCTGATTTATTATGAGGGTTTTATATAGACGTGTTTTGAGAATGAGGTCTGTGTCAGGATTAATAGTGAAATGTAACATGCCCAGGCACAGAGAAAGCCCAACAATGAAAGGACATTTTTTTCCCTTGAGAAAACTGGTTCCCAGCCCTCTGTTTGGCTTTTAACAGAATTGCTAAATGTTTAATGGTAGAGAGATGCTGGATCCCAAAGATGGTGACGTAGACCCATGACTTGGAGATGAGCCCATTCCGAATGAAGGACAGAAGTATCCCATCAGCAGTATTTTGCAAGCCTAACTACGTATACTCTGCAATGCAGTAGCATTAAAAAAGCTTCTAACAAAGTTCTCAGAATCCAAATGAGAAATTACAGGTTCAGGATTTATTAGCTAGTTCATTTGTTATGTTGAGCAGGCACTAGTTTAGATGCTTGCCCTGTAGTTAAATCAGATTGCTGAACCCGTTGAAAGGAAATGTCAATTTTTTTCAGCATCCTGGCCACAATGTCTCATCCAGAAATGTGACATCTTGTCATGAAATGTGCCACATTGTATTGGCTTAAGTATTAGATGCAGAAGGTGTGTGCCTACACCACCATAGTTAAATTTCTCTATTCTAATGGTCACCTTACAAAAGGCTTTAGAATAATTTGTCTATTCAAAAGATTATTTAAAGTGAAATGAGTGGAGTGCACGGAATTGAGCTCATACTTTTGTGGGACACAAAATGAAAAAGATGGAGGTGTAAGTGTTGTGACAAACTTGGGAGAATTGCCTAATTCAGAGTATTTATTAATACTCCTACTCCCCACCAGATACTTGGCAGGTCTTGTTCAGCATCAGATTTCTGTACCACTTGTTTTTTTGAGTAGAAATAGGAAGAATTATTTACTTCAAAATGTTGTTGTGTTTTGTAATCATGGGCCTCATGGGGTGCAGAGCAAAAGAAAATGTTGAACCAGAATACCAGTTTATTTTTGTTTGGTTTGGCAAAAGGCCTGTCTATCTGACAGCCTCCCCTGGTATGTCTTAGCTGGGGTGGAACCGAATAGAAAGGCCTCACAATTTTGCAGATAACTTTGGGAGAAAGCAACTTTTGAAGAAGGACAGACCTTAAGGTTCAGCCATGATACTTTCTTTAGTCCTTCAGGTTTAAACCATGAAAGCCTGGTAGTTATAAGCAACACAATCCAAGAAGTCATGAAACCTCAAAAGAATTTAAAAACTTGCCCATGTAAATAAGGACAAGTTTTCTGAACTACCATAGTACAAAATCAAATACAAAGATCGTTTCATATCTAAAAATCTCAAATTATTTTCATTTTCATTTTCATTAATTTCATTTTTCTGCAAAACCATTTCTAAAAGATTTTTAGAACTACACATTAATGAGAGTCCATAGTTGCAGAGTGCTAACAGTATTGCCAGCAAATTCATTAAATGCAAGTGACATCAAAGATGAGAACTCAGACCTCTTTGCACAGGAGCAGGGGCAGCAGTTCAACTTGCAGAACCCGGATGCTTTATGCTAATTACTTTTATTCATTTCAAGTCAAATAGCAGTGGAACAGACTAGATAAACAACTTTTTGAACACTGGTGGTTCAGTGAAGTTTCTTTCTTTGACCAATGGCTCTTAGAAAGAAAATAATAACACAGATAATCTGAAGTTGCCCAACAGACAGCAGCAGGGCTGCTGAAGACCAAGAAGTGGATGAACTTCCTAAGCACTGAAGAGCTGCATGTGAAGTTGGGTCTATTAAGAAGTTTCTTATAATGCTGCAATGCAGAGTTTCACAACCAACCTTTGCTCACCTATGTCAAGGACACTTGTCTGGGGCACAATCTGTGCGACCACTGTTTTTGTTGTCCCCTGGCAACACCTGACCAAGGCAGCAGCTTCTTCTTTAGCTGTTTACAGCACACAAAGGGTGAGCTGGCGATCACATCCACAAGGGCACCAAACCAGCAGATTGTTGAGAGGAATTGGATTCCTGCTTCTCTATACATATTATAGAATACTTCAGGCATGTGGCAGTATTAAAATCCTGATGGGTCTTGCTGAAGGAATGTAGCAGAAGCCTTTACCCCATGTCGCAGGTTAAAGTCTTACAGCACAAGCTGTGAAGAGCTGTTATAGGTCACTGATAAAAAAGCAGTAGAGTGCTTATGGCCACTGTGGGTTAATGATGGCCACAAGCACAATCAGAAAGTTTGTGTTGAGAGCAGAGAGGTGCTGTGTAACCCGCTTGATTTGTTATTGCTGTACTCTGGCCTCCAGATAGTGCATGTGTGCCCTGGGGTTGTGAAGACTGACAGACATGCAAGGCTGGCCTACTAGTGGAACTGAGGAAGGCTTGGAAGTTGTTTTCCTTGTCTGCTAGGAGGAAGTATGTTTCAATATACAGGAGATGTTTTCCTGATCTGGGATATGGAGCCTTATGTAGTATGTATTGAAATAGAATTTATTGTATCCTATTTGTTATACATATTTTCTATACTCCTGCTCAGGCCCTTTACCTCCACCATCTTTTGCTAATGAACGTTATAGTCTGACTACAGACAGCTTCTCTGAAAAACTCGCTTCAGCAACTGCTCGGTTTTCCATGTCCTACACTGGTATCAAGTAAATTTTACCCTTTCCTTTCCTTTCCTTTCCTTTCCTTTCCTTTCCTTTCCTTTCCTTTCCTTTCCTTTCCTTTCCTTTCCTTTCCTTTCCTTTCCTTTCCTTTCCTTTCCTTTCCTTTCCTTTCCTTTCCTTTCCTTTCCTTTCCTTTCCTTTCCTTTCCTTTCCTTTCCTTTCCTTTCCTTTCCTTTCCTTTCCTTTCCTTTCCTTTCCTTTCCTTTCCTTTCCTTTCCTTTCTTTCCTTTCCTTTCCTTTCCTTTCCTTTCCTTTCCTTTCCTTTCCTTTCCTTTCCTTTCCTTTCCTTTCTCTCTTCTTCCAGGAATTATGCAGGATCTAGGAGCATGTTATAGTTCAAAACTAAGTCCAAGTTTATTTGCACTGAAGCCATATAATTCTTCTTCTGTAAGCTCTAACATATCTCTGTACATGTACATGATTTTTAGCGCTTAAGCATTTCCTATCCTCTCTCATCTCTCCTGTATTCACACAGTGGTCTGTACATTTCTATACGTAGTCAAATCAACCATCACCCAGTGCTGTGTATAACCCTGTTTCTGTAAGCTGTTTATCTGGGATTTCCAAGGCTGCTTGCTCCTGGTAAGAGTCTTAAAATCATGTCTAGAAACTTTAATCAATGACCAGATTTACAGAAGCACTGAGAACCCACAAATCCTTTTGCAGTCAATGGGACCTGAGTTTATTCAGCACTTTGAAAATCAAACTGCTTAAATTTTGGTACCTAACCTTGGGTTTCGGAATAGAGCTTTAAGGGTTCAGAGCTTTAAGGGTATTTCTGGGGCAGAATGGAGTTTATGCTGAGATATTTTTAAATAGATACCCAAATTTTTACATATTGTATTTATATCAATATGCAAAATTATAATAATTGTCTTTTAAAATAAAACAGTAGTTTTGAACTCCTCTTAGTGCAAGGCATTAATAAGAGGAATCATTATTTTGGTTGATAATGTCAGTTTCTGCATAACATGTACACTGTGTTAGTTCATTACATGGACTCTTCCACTACAGGAATCTTTTTTCACTCCTCACCAGACATGTGGGGTCTTCCCACTGATTGCACTTCTTGCAATCAGCTTACTATAAATGATAGAGAAAAGCATGGCAGTGCTCCAGCCACAACCAAAGTAACCTTTAAAATCTTGTTGCATGGTACATGGTTCTATACATGACCTAGAGATATATGAAGCATTCTGACCACATTACAAGTGTCTAAACCACTCAGTTTCAGTTCTCAGTTCCCACCCCCATGAGTCAAACCCATCAACCTGCCATAGCACCTATTAATTTATAGATTTCATCCCAAGGGCATATCTACACACTTGTGAGAAGGTGTGTCAGTTCAGCTGTTTCCAGAGTGATGGCACAAAAGCAACCAAGAAGAAAAGAACCTGTAGCTGCATGTATGCTTTGGTGAATTTAGATTTTTAGGAGGTTTTATTTTGTTCCTGTATATGATAGGTTTGGAAGTCCTGATGTACTTTTTCTGTTATTCTAATGAAGCAACTTATAAGAAAAAGAAGAAACAGAACGTATTAGATTTGCTGTGCCAATTGTGTAATTCTTTATATAAACACAAAGGTTTCTGCAATGCCAAGCTGAGCTGTTGCAGCTTAATACAGCAGTTTGAGTTTTAGGAGTACTTGAAGGTGTTTAAAATGATTTCTAACAAAATGCAGCTAAATTAAGTACTTGTTAGACTGGATACAAGAAAAAAATCCTACAAAGATATTATGTGTCTGCCACTGGGAAAGTGTCAGGTACTTGCTTCTTGTAGAAAATAGAACATTACTTAAGTAAGTTAAAATCCAGCTAATTCTCCTTTGGAAAAAAATTAGCAGTAAACCGTTAAGGGGCTGGTGGATTTCTTTGTTTCTTAAGGATGGTAAAGATTTGTGCAGAGACATCAGCAAAGAGCAGCTTTCTGAGCTGTTCCCTGCCAATTGCTGACAAAGGCAGTCCTAATGAATCATTCTGAATTGTGATCATGTGCTACCAGCCCACAGTGAGCTGCCAAAGAGGAAGTGCAGCTTGTTTTCTTTCATTTTCTTGATTCCTATGCTGTAGGAAGATGAAAGGAGAAGGAGGAGGCAACAGCGGCAGCCAAACTTAAATAATTCTGACGATTCCCGATATCAAATGGAGGCCCCTGAGTGGGACCCACTGAAAAATGACACCCTTCCGCCGACCCTGACGCCAGCTGTCCCTCCGTATGTGAAGCTGGGCCTGACCATTGTATATACTGTTTTTTATTCACTGCTTTTTGTGTTCATCTACGTCCAGCTCTGGCTGGTCCTTCACTACAGGCACAAGAGGTTCAGTTACCAAACTGTCTTTCTGTTTCTGTGCCTGTTTTGGGCCTCTCTTAGGACAGTGCTCTTTTCGTTTTACTTCAAAGACTTTGTCACAGCAAATTCTCTCAGCCCCTTCATCTTCTGGCTTCTCTATTGCTTCCCAGTCTGCCTCCAGTTTTTCACCCTGACCCTGATGAATCTTTACTTCACACAGGTAAGCAACAGATATTTAGATGATTAAATCTAGCTGAATGGTAAAGCCTTATTATGTGAGCATCATGAGAAAAATGTAATTTACAAATGTACCTTGGCAATGAAAAAAGCAAATTTCAGTTGTTTATTTGGGTGTTTTAACTTCTGGTCTATATGCAAGTGATCAGTGTTACAATGAAACCAGAGCCTGAAGTGATCACTGTGAGAATATCAATTAACATGGCTACTGACTATAAAAATAATTGAAAGTTTGGAGAAAAAATGTTTAGAAGAGCTTGGAATTTGGACACCCAAAATTTCATTTTATTATTATGTCCTATTATTGTTATTGGACTTTAAAAACCTCCTGGCTTACCAGACTTGATCTCTGTGTGCAGTCAGAATTGTAATGTCTGATTTTGCCAGCAACGAACCCCCAGTCCCAGTTTTTTCTTAAGCTGGTTGACGTTTCTCAGTGAGGTTTCTATTATGTGTATAACAATTGAAACTGTTGATGGAGTTCTACTGTGGGCCCAAATTCCTGTAAGGATCTGTATTACTAACAGCTCTGACTCTGTTCAATAAGTGTTAAGTGTTGTGCACAGATACACCCTCTATTTCAAGGACACTGATGTAAAGGTAAATTAGCTGTATATTGGAGTAAAGGAAATAGTATCTCCATTTCAGGAAGAGGTCTTTAGAGTGTATCTGTGCCATGGACATCTAAGAAGCCAGATGAGTTAAGCTGCACAGGGCTCCAGGTTGCTGCAGCTAGAATTGCTTGGAAATATTTATGGTGAGCATGGGTATCTTGCACTTGGCTGAAGGATGGGATACTGGCATGCTGAGACAAAGAAAGGCTGCTAGGCTTGCCTAAGATCTCACAGGAAACTTGCAGGAGGGCAGAGACTGAATTGTTTACCTCCTCAATCCCACTGTAGTGCCTGGAGCAGGATGCCAAGACTGCACTCATGTGGCCCTGATCAAAGTCCACTTTCCCAGTGCAGGAGCAGTTGGTCAGGAGAGCCTCAGCTAGCCCTGGAGCACACCAGACAGTGCTCAGGATGCTTTGGGTGTTGCTGTGTGCCCTACTTGGAGGCAGCTCAGTGCCTGGGGCTGGTGCTTCTGTAGTCCCCATGGTGTTTAACAGTGCTCTGTAGTGATGACAGGCCTTATAAATTCTGAACAGCCTGACTGAAGACATCAAACTGCATGCAAGAGCTGCTATCCTAGAGGCTAGAAAAGCAGCAATGACAGCTGTAAGGAGATCACTTGAGTTGTAGAGGGTATCAAATATTTAGAACCACATACCCAGTTTTGTGCTTAGGTTAGGTTTCATGGATTCAGTGTCTGAAATGACTGCTAACTCACCCTGCTCCACTCCCTGGTACTTGTGAGATATATTAAGGGATTACAGGAACCTTTCATCTGAATACTACTCAAATCTAGGTCGGGCATGTGGTGACCTACACTTTATCCCAGAGCTATTGTGAGAGTCATTTGATAACTGTGCAGCTTCCCAGGGTCAAATGTCCATCAGTACACAGTCCACCCCATCACAGTGCTGGGACTGTCACAGCCTGGGGTCAGACTCTTTCCTCATACCTGCATGTGGGGCTGCTGTGGAAGTCTGGAGGCAGAATGCAGCATCCTGGCTCTTGGCCAAGAGAAGCCTGGGCTGGAGCGAGCATGGGGGGGCACAGCAGTCTGTGCTGTAGTGTCAGCACTCAGGAGGCTTAGTGCTGCAGGTAACATTCCTTTTGTCTGAGGAAGATCTGAAAAGACAGCACACAGAATGCACACGTATGTCCTTTTCACTTATTTTTAGCATTATTGTTTGGTAGCGTGCAGGAAGTACAAGTCAGTGGTTGGAAACAGAAAAAATGCTAAGGCTGTTGGTTCTGCCTTTGAGACAGAATTCCTGCTTTGTCATCCTGAGTTCTCCTGAACTTCCTCTGAGCCCCTCCAAAAAAGAGTGGAATAGTTACCTGTCTTGAAGAGCTGCTGTGAGGCTTTTGAACCAATATTTGCAAGGGACTTTCAGAGTTTGTGATGTGCGTCATAATCTTTAAATACCTTGGGCCACTGTAGACAGACTTAAGAATAGTATTGTTTGCTCTAGAGCTAGTTGCAGTCAGTGAAATTTAATCTCAAATATCTCCCCAGCTGAAAAAAAAGGTTTAAAAAATACAAGCACAGCCATTCTACGAATGTATGACAGAATAAGTGCATATATTTTTAATTCACTGTTATTAATTTTTTACTTCTAACCATTAAAAGGTGGTTTGGCTTGAAATTCAGCATCTTGTATGTAATGTACATCTAGCTTTCCACAGTAGGCAAGCAAGAACTAGTGTGAAAGGGGTGGAGAGAGAAAATTTTGTTTTCAGTAATGGCTTAAAACTTCACAGACCTGTTTAGAAACAACTTTTATCCTTTTATTCTCCAGAAGACAGACAAGAAGGGTCTGCAGCTGTGTCTCATTGCATGAAACCCCTGCTATTTCACTGGCGCTTAGCTAGAGGGAAAGAAGTGATCTGTATGGGTACAGAGCACTGGAAGAGATCCTGTGGGTCTCTGGAATTTGCAGGCTTTTATTATCTTCTGTACGGCGCCCACCATTCCTAAATGTGGCACTGCTAGGAAAACTTTTAAATGTAGATGTGAGAGGAAAAAAAGTGGTTAAAAAATATTGCAAATCCTCGTGGTAAAACAAAAAACCTCATTTGGCAAGTGCCCAAGGGCATTTTTTGAATAACAAGCACCTTTGAACTTGACAGAAAGTTAGCCACAACTATTCTCTTTTTTAATAGGTATCCCAAAGCCATAGGGAATTTCAGCTGTGTTTTATGTGTAGCAAGACAAATAAGCCCTGATGACATCAGCACAGCAGAGTTTTGTCCCCAGACTTGAGCATCAGCAGCTGCAGCAGAAGAACCTCTAATGTGTTGGGGCAGATTTAAAGCAGAGGAACTATGAACAAAAGAGAAGTTAGAATCAAAATAGTTTTGACTCAGAACAGGATCTTTGGCTTAAGAGCCAAGTTCAGGGTCCTTTGATACAGCTGTAATGCCCTACTTATAGCAAGTAGAAAGGGTGCTGCAGACAAGGCTTAGAGAATATTAGTTACTCTCAGAGACCCCATACTGGAGAAAATAGATATAATTTTTATTTGAATAAGTAAATGTATTAGGATTTATTAATTCTATGTCTGTATTCATTCCCTTCTAAAGAAAAATAATATGATCTACCCTCTCAGGAGGGGGTGCCCTCTGCCTACTTGGAAATCATTAAAATAATTCTCAAATGAGGATGAGATCCAGTGTCACTTTTGTAAAAGAGTAGTACAACACCAGCATGTAACAGCATTGTTCCAAGACTGATCCACCAGATAGGGAGCCAAAGTGCATTTCCACCTCCAGAGACCAAAAATCCCATACAGATATTTGCCTCACACATTCAGCTTTCAGTGTTTTATTTTCGGATAAATAACATATTTTCCACTTTAAAGGGGAATAAGTGGAGGATCCCAAGTGAGGCATCCCAGGCTAATGAAGAAAGTGAGGATTTCAGGATTTGGGTACTCTTTTATTTATGTCCTGCTCTCTCAAATCTTCCCTGTCCCTGACAAGGGGACACTGAGATGAGTCCTCAGGCTTTACAGTTAGTGCTGTGGGTCAAAGAGTAAAGAGGCTCTGGGAAATAAAATAAGTTGCCTTTTCCCGTGCATTTAACGGGTGGGCAGAGAAAGACTTGCTTCACTTTGTGCTGTTTGCTCAGGCTTTACATTTCTCTGGGGAACAGAACATAAATGAAGCAGGAGAGAGGCTAGGATGGAGGGTTACAGGCTCAAAGTCAGGGCCAAAGATCATGAGCTATAAATTCCCTGAAAATCCCAGGCCTCCCTTGTGGCCAGGCAAAGAAACAGTTGGGTGGGCTCTAGGTTTTGTCATTAGGTTGGGAACTTCTCCAGGATCAAGAGAAAGTAGTGCTGAGCTAAAGAGCTGTGAGACAGTATGGGTGGAGAAAGCTGGTAGCAGATTTTACCTCTCCTTCCTCCTCCCTAATCATCTTCCCTTTTCTTTGGCATTTGGATTGAGAAACTTACCCTGCCTCCCAGGCAGTGCTGATAAAATCGGGGACTTTCAAATGAAGAGAAGTTGTACAAAGTAAGACAGTTTTGAGGGGAGCTGGCCATGCCTGGCAGGGCAAGGTAAAAACAGCACAAGGCTTTCAGAAAGTTTTCATGTATTTCAGTGGAACCAGAGTAAATGGTAGCTCTGGGAGGAGAATTAAGAAAATTTCCCATTCTCTAATTACTGATGATAGCATTTCAAAAGTTCTCACCAATGAGAGAACAGAGAGGGCTTTTTATTTTGGAGAATTTTTATCATAAATTAATAAATTATATATTACAAAGCTTATTAATAATTTAAAACAAGCTTTAGATATATATAGAACTACACAGGAGTCTAATTACATATGGTAAAGCACTGGGAAATATGTTTGCTGTAAAATGTTGCCCTTACTATTGTATCTACAGAAGACAAATAGCATTTACAGATTGGCTGGCTGTCAGCATCTGACATGAAGGATGAGGTCATTTGACTTAGAAAATAATTTGATAGGAAAGCTACTCTTGAAAGTTTACTGTGGCTGTCAGCCCCCACAATCATCCCTGTCCTTTTAGGACTATTTTTACCAATATGTGGAAGACTGAGTGTGGTACTGGGTCACATTGCTCATGTCTGTAGGCCTTACAGGCTGTGTAGAATTTAGAGAGTAGAGGGAAAACTTGCCCGATTTGGGAAATCTGATCCAAATAAAAGAATGAACATGGAAGAAAGAGAGAAAGGGGAAGGTGGGCCTGGGACTGAAAGATACACAGCTGAAGAAAGATACATGTGCTGCTGATGAGATTGTGGCATTATTTTCAGGTTTCAAAGGGAAGTTTGCATGGAGTATGACAGAGGAAGAGAGGGACTGTCATGAAAGGAACTGGGAAGGAAAAGTGCATTCTATGGTTCTAATAGGGTTTTTGAAGTGAGAAGTGGTAAATAAAGCTGAATTTCATTCCTGTGCAGAGGGCCAACTTGAGACATATGGCAGTATTTACCACAAATCTGAAGCTTTTTGGTAACCTGAACTGTAGCTCCTGTAAAAGTGAATTGATCAGCTAGCACAAGAGGTACAACAGGAGTTTGTGCCAGTCATCACTTCAGCTAAATCAGAGCATGGACACAAAAATTGCTCCAGGGAGATTTTTTTCTTTTGCTTTGGGAATATCTGTCTTGGCTTTGACAGCTGTTTCACTGTTACTTATAGAGCCAAAGTGGTTCCTGATCAGCTGGAACCCCCATCAGCTACAACAGCCTGGCCCTGTCTGCCTGCTCTGCTGCCCAGCAGCTCTCCGGAGCTGTCTGCAGCCAAGCTGCTGATGGGTCCCATGCCATACACACTCTTGGGGCCTGGTAAAATGTCTCTAAGGTCAGCTGTTTACATCAGTTCCTGCAATGGGAATTTCCTCTGGCTGTGTGAAGAGATTTTTGGAGTCCTTTTAAACTGCTGCAATTTTATATGCCAGACATATACCTCAGGGGAGTGGAGGAGGGGGTGTGAGAATCTCATTTGAGGTTTCCAACCCTTTGGCAGAAACAGAGAGTCAAAACAGGATATTTCTCCTTCAAAGAACAAGCAGAAGGGGAAATACTTTTAAGACTAAAAAGTAACCATTTAAACATAAGAAAATTAGCAAGGACTTTCACTGTGTTTTCCATGTTCATCTTGGGCCTCTCTGAAAGATCTTTTTAAAACAGCCTGCTCTCTGTTTGCTGTTTAGTCTATTCTTAGGAATAATCTGGTTTGCTCTGGTTTGCTGGAAGACTTGCTTAGATGACTCAGATATTGACTGGAAGCTTTCTCAACACTGCTGCGAGGAGGGGCCATTGAGCAATCAGACTCTTGAGCTAAATGCTAAAAGCAAAATGCTGCACCCACGTATGTAAGGTATATTGAGATCAGCTCCTGTCATCCTTACTCCCACTGAACCACTGAACAACCCTTTATTTCATGACAATCCCATTGCTTCCAGCAGGGCTACTCATAAACTAAAGCCCCGTAAGTGTTTCATCAAAAATGGCACAATCTGGCTGCCTAGCAGTGAATTAAGTGTATCTTACATTCTATATAGCATCTTTTTCTCTCTCTTTCTTCTTTTTATTTTTTTTTTTTTTTTTTTGATACAGTATTTATTTTCTGTCTTGATGGTCATTTTGCTCTGAAAATTTCAGAATATGTATCCCCTGGGACAGGTTCACCAAATGCAGAACCACAGTAACAGCTGTTCTGGTGATCTTGAATCTGGAGATCCTGTTGGATCTGCAGCAGCAGGATCACATTTAGTTTTACCTAAGTTATCCATGGAGATTTTTGATTCTGCTTGGCAGTGGTCTTGGGTTGGTTTATGTGACAGTACTTTGTGACTTAAGAGGGATGATTAGATAATTTTTGGGGAACCACTGGAGATTATATTTAGGAATTTGATATTTGCTAGGTTTTGTGAAACCAGGAAAAACTCGTTGCCCACTGGAAATTGCTTGACTTGTGAAGTTCTTTGCAGAGGCTCTGAACTCTTCTCTTCAGTGGAGCTCCTGAAAGGTGTCAGAATTAATGGTACAATGTGTGTAAGTGCTACTTGGAGTAGGTGAGGACTGTGGAATGACCCTAGAGATAAGGATTACTAGTTTAGTTTCATTGAGGTCAGGAATCTGCTTCCTCCCTTCCTTCCAGAATAAGCAGAGTAGGCAATAAATCTTGTACAAAAAGTATCTGGGAAGTATCTTGGACCTCATCCCTTCTCTGAAGGTGACAGCTACTCTCTATGCACAGCAGAAATGCAGAGCATTTGCAAGCCCCTTGTACCTTTCCTTTCAAAAAGCAAGTAAATAAAACAACCTAAATCTTCTTCCTGAACTCCTGTGAAATTTCATGATCCAGGAATTTGGAGAATGAATCACAAAACTCTTCAATAAGTGATACCATCAGAGATGCTATCTATTTGCAAACAGTATCAATGGTTGCAGAATATTTTTACAGATTTTTTTTTTCCCCCAAGTTTTCAATTTTTATTCTCAGTTTGCTGAAAAACTCAGTGTTCTCTGCTGCTTCAGCTACTGCTAAGCAAGCTGATGTATCACAAAAATAATTTCCATGTCAAGGCAGCTGTTTATGGTGAATAGGAGTTAAATGACAAGTTGTTCCAGGAGATCTGGAACAAGTTGAGCCTGATTTTCTCCAGATCTATGCCTTATAATTGACTTTCAGTTGTTCCCATAACTGAAGAATTTCTTACAATATTTTGCTATGCAGACTCTCTTCTATTGGGTGATGTGTAGAATCATTATGTAGGCTTCTCCTCACAGAGGACATATATTAGATACATTTTTAGAGTTCATTTTTTCCTTTGAGTCATTAATTTTTAGGAAGGTGATAAAGAACCATGTCTTTGATACTTCAAACATTTTTCCCATCAGTTTTCTGAAGTATTTTAAGATTAGTAAAGGCCAGATAAAGAGGGTGACAGGCGGACACATGTCTACAGTCACATTGTGATCATTTAAGTCCCATTTCCTTGGGAAAGCATAATAATCATAGCAAATATTATGCAAACATTACTAAAGGGCATGCAAAACCAAGGTAAATGGATAAGATAGCATAACTTGAGGAGAAAATGACTGGGAAACAACCCAGAATAAGTCATACATCATGAGGTTTTTATAATACTTGTAACCAGTGTGCTTTGTTGTTTCATTTGGATACTAAGTTTGTTTGGAGACAATGTTAGCTTATAAAAAAGCCATGATAGTTTCAAGTGATTTTTTTTAAATAAATAAGATACAACAAAATATGGTAATATATTTTTGTATAATTTCTGATGGTGGTTAAACAACTGTGACTGATGACACCTATATTACAGAATACTTGTCAGTATTTTATCTTTTCTGGCACAGCAAGCTAACTGGTGGGCCTGAGCTATCTCTCTGTAAAAGCACATATTGTTGTACAGTGAAGAGACAGCCAGCAAAAGCCAAACAATACCTCAAAGTAAAATAATGGGTTTGGCTCTCAATGGCATCTTTTTGGCAATGCAACATGAATGTGAAAGTATATATCTAATTTCAGGCCAGGGTATTATGATGGGTTCTTCATGGGAACATTTCGCCTGGTGTGAGCTTGTCTGTGTGAGAGACATATTGTCAGGTCATGTAAAAGCCTACAATAATTTCCCTCTATGGTTATGCTGGCATTGATCCTTTTATTAATACTGGTATAAAGGACCATATTCCTAAACCAGAGTAAGTGAAAATAATAATGTAGACAGCTTGTATACAAGTGCATCTGATCACCTGGTGAGTGGCTCTAGTACTTTGCTTAGAGCTTGCCTGCCATGGGTAAGCAATCCATGCAAATCCGTTATGTAATGAAACCTGTCATGACATATCTCGTGGCCTGTGAGACAGAATTGCTGTGACTCACAGTGTCTTTCTTTGCTGACATGTATGCTATGTTTGATGCAATATTTTTTGTTTTGCAGGTGATTTTCAAAGCTAAGTCAAAATATTCCCCAGAGCTACTGAAATACAGGTAAGAACTATACAAACATTCAATGTGGGAGGGAAGAGCAGCCGTGTTGTTTGAGAAACATATTTTCTAATTTGTGATGCTTATATTTCAGCTATTCATATTTGTATACCAGTGTTCTATGATGATGGTTCTGAAGCCACCTTCTTCCTATGACCTGTCCCAACACAGGGATCATTTTTAGACAGTCACATATTTCAAAAGCAAGTATTTAAAATGCGAGTGGAAAACACCCATATTAGGGATTTGTTCATTTGTTCTTAACATTTGTATTACTAGGTAAATTCAGATTCAGTGCTGAAGAAGTAGAGTGATGTTTTGGTTTTTTTGAAAGGAATGAGTGGGAGTGGGTATGTTTTAACCTGTGAGGTCAGTGTAATAGAAGACTTAAAAGTTTTGGGAAGATGATGGACAAGATGTGAAGGGAAAGAGCTAGGGAGAATGGATTCAATTTTGTGATGTGTTTGGGAGCTTACAGATAACTTCCCCTGACTCCACAGAGTTAAGGTTATGGTAGATTTTCATTTAGGTGGAGAGATTAATTTGGCATCTTGTTGTAGAGGAGAAGCTGTCAGGATGTATTTGAAAGAACCCCAAAGGGTAGTAATGTCCAGAAAGCTCAGGAAGAGCTCAATAAATTAATATTCATTGTGACAGGGCTTAAAAGCCTCAGTTGGTCAATGCTGTATAGAAGGTGGAGAGAGAGAGATGTTGTCTCCATTCTAAAGAAACAATTTACAATATGAATTCAGGATAGGAAAACCAAATCATTTAAATGGCAATCTGACTTGCTTGCTGACTGTTAGGAGAACATAGTACTGTATCAACGGGGCAAATATTATCACTGTCCTTGCTCTAGAAATTTGTTATCCTACTGTTTTTTCATACAGCTTGTGGGGCAATCATCTTTACCAAGTGCTTTGGGAACCATATTTGGTATAAGGGCAGTACAGTGAGAGCAGGCTTGAGGTGGGCTGAGGAGGGCATGGGAAATGCAGAGTGTGGTGGCTGACTCAGGAATAAGGACTCCAGGTTGAACTGCAGCTTTGAACCTCCCTTTTGCACTCTGGCTCCTGTGGCAAAAAAATCCAGAAGTGTGGGCTGGCAGACAAGCAGAGCACACCCCAGGCAGGTTCCCCAGAGCAGATGTGCCTGCTCCTGATGGGGCACACAGGCAGGAGAGACAAAGACCACCTCCACAGGGTGGTGGAGGGCTGTCTTTGGACAGGTTCCTGCGTGGCTTTAGAGGTGAGAGCTAGAAGCTTTGAACCTCATCTGTTACTGATGCTTGTGGCAAGGCTTTATTCCCAAACGCTGCTTGAAAATGTCTTTCTTGAAGCACAGGGAGCTCGTGATACTTAGTCAATGCCTATGAAGTGACTGTATTAGCAACCTGCATGTAGCTCTTGGAGCATTTGTATTCCTAAATGCAAATATACTTCAGCTAGAATTACTCATGGACAGACTACCTTCCTCATGGACAGTACCATGTCCACCCCGACTCTTCCCCACTGGATTTCTAATGCAAATCACTCTTGGGTCTGGCCTAGACTTTTCTTTCTTGTTCAGCTCTGTTGGTAAGAGATTTCAGTTATATTTTATTTTAACATCTAGATCTCAGCATTGTGAGATTAACTAACCAGAGTGTAGTTAGTCTGTCTCAAAGGATTGTATTAATAAAGCTGACCTCGTTTCCTATCTTACACAGGGCAATTGATGTAATATGTGCATAACTACAGACGAATTAATTGTAACAAGCTAGTGAAAGAACACAGACTTACATAGTGGCTTCAGTTGGAAAGGACCTTTAAAGATCATCTAATCCAACCCATGTCCCATGGGCAGGGGCATCTTTCATTAGATCAGGTTGTTCAGATCCTGAAGGAGAGGTAAATGATGGAAAATGCAAGGCCTACAGACAGGTCTGGAATCTGCACTTACTGAAGCTGATTTTTTCTTCATTACTGAATGTCCACCTTTTGATTTTTTCCCCTCCATTTTTTCCCTCCCATTTTCTTTAATAAGTGTGAGACCTTATTGCCTGGTATTGCCATTTTTGCTACAGATGATGGCAACATAAATGGGGCAACTGAGAGGCAGGACTTCTGTCTGTGTACTGACACAGGTCTCAAAAGTCAGAATCATTTCAGATACCAAAAAAAAAAAAAAAAAAAAAAATCTAGAAATCCTATTTGGGATCCAGAATCTTAAGCAAACTTTATTCAGATCAGCCTTCATAATATTAGTACAAGAGCTCAAGGTGAAGCTTTTGCCAGCCCAATTTTCATATTTAAACAGTCCTTCTGCCATTCTCCCTGGACTTGGGGATTTCATATGTCACCAGGTTTGGATGAAGCTTACTGTGCTGTGTGTGCATGTCTTGTTACACACAAGCCTCAGACACAGACACTGCATACAAAATACAGTCATTTCAAACAGATTTTCTTGTTAAACAAGGCAAATCTCACTTCATTTATCTGAGGTTTTATTTTCAGTTCAAAGCAAAACTTATGAGTGCATTCAGCCTGACACAGAAAGAACAGAACAGCCTGGCATGTGTCTTCCCCAGTCAAACCAGATTACACAAGGCTCCTTTAAAAACTAGTCCCAAAGTGGGGATTAGGCACAATAGGCCTTTGAACTTTCACTTGTGCAATCTGGAAGCACCTCTCCTGCCCTGCTTTTCTGTTTTCTGTAAAACTCCATATGCTTCTTCATGCCTTGTAGGTGCTCTTGTAGTTGAATTGTAAAGATACTTTCTGTCTTTAATCTGCTGAGACCCTAAAACCCTTCCCTTAGAGGGACAGCCTGCATCTCTATCAGGGTTTTTCCATAAATTCAACAACAATGCTTCTATTGCATTGCAAATCAGGCAACCATTTCCTCAGCCACATCATGTTAATAAGGGGGCTGGAATATCATCATGTGAAGAGCTGCACAACTGACTGGCCATGACAGCTCACCCTAGCACATATGGGATTGTGTGGGCACAAGTGTGTGAAAGTGCCGGGATTTTTTTGTATTTTTTTGCTAAAGTCTGCAGAGGAGGAGCCTGGCCTGGAAGCCTCTCCGCCTCGCTGGTTGCAAGCCAGCTTGATGCTGCATGCCAGCATGCAGGCTGTGCTGCAGCAGAAGCTTCTTCTGCCTAAGGTGAGCAAGAGCAGGGCATGCACTTACAGTCCCACAAGCAAGGCAGGTGGAAGAATATGCCCTTCCTCATAAGCCCCCAACAAGGGGACTAGAGATTGGATTTGGGAGGGGAGGGGAAGGGAAGGGAGACACGTGACCACTATATAAAGACTTCTGAGATACTAATAAAAGCTGTAAATGTACCACCATTACAGAGGAAACTGTGCAAGAGAGGAGCTTCAGGAGTGCAGTGCTTCCAGCATTAGACTATGAGGTTTAAAGGAACTACCTCCAGCTGCTTATCCTAGAAACAGAGCCCTGCCCTGGGAAGTTAAGAATGAGCACAATCTTCCTGCTGAGAGGGAATTTCCGTGCCTGGCAAGGAAAAAACAGCATCCTTGCTCACTGCCAGATATAGCTGGAAAGAAAGGCATTGATTCACAAGCTTTTAGGCTTTCAGTTCTCCCTGGAACACAGTTAAAATATCTCAGAGGTGTATCTCCTCCTTTCCTGTCCTCTGAAATGAAGCCAGCTGTGCTTCAGCTTTGTAGCTGCATTGATGCTAACCCAAAAGAATATGAATGTGTGAAAGGAAAAAGTCCCCACTGGGTAAAGTATTGTTAAACAATTGGAACCGGATTCCTCAGGGACAGTCTGTATGTTTGTTGTCAGCCAAATTCAAAGTTCCCAACAGGCATGAAAAGCTGTGGCCAAAACCTCTTGTTTAGTGACTGCAGATTATGAATCTTATCAGTAATTTCCTTGGTCAGCAATGATAATGAACTAAGCAAATTCTTGAAATAGAAACATGTGCTTTTTTTTTTTTTTTAATGGAAAGTCCCACATGTTTGTGTAGGCATAAGGAGGAATTACAAGCAGTAATAAATTAAAAATTACATACCATGTAATACCTTGATTACATGGTATGCTTATATTGTAGGTATGAGTGCTGGCTAGGCTGGAAAAGAGCCATATGGATAAAAACCATCCAACTCCTGGGCTTCTGTCTGCCACATTTTGGCTCGAGGTCTACTTCTGTGGTTGTGTAAACACACCTTTTTCCTGGTCTAGACAGCAAGATGCCAACCCAGAATCAATATGCATAGTTAAATTTCTTGATGTTTCTTTCAAGAGGTTGACCATGACCAAATTGTTTAGGAAAAGAAACAGAGATGGAAGCTAGGGAACCTGGAGATTTTTCCTGCTGTTAGACACTTCCCTAATTTGATATCTGATGACAAACATTAACAGTCAGTGATGCTTTTAGTGGTGGTATATTAAAACCAGGGTCAAAACCAATCCATTCCAGGCAGAGGTTTTATCTGGGAGTGAGTAGGCAGAGGGTTTGTGCTGTGTATGAAGTGCACGATCGAAAAGTGTGGTTTAAAGTAGTTTTGAGAACTGTGCTTTTCAATTTCTGCTGCAGTCTTCCATGTTTTGCTGCTTGATATTAGTTTCTTTACTTACAGCTTGTTGTGTAACTGTAAAAACAGGTTTGAAATGTGCTAGGTTAATCTCTTCAGCAATCTGGAGCACTTTGATTTTGGCTCAGGCAGCTGGTTACTCTGTCAGCTGTGGCAGCCCAACACAGGCATATTACATTTCCCAGAGTGCAACTTCCATCTCATAATTGACACTTGCTGAACAATGTTGCTAAAACTGTTTTCTTCTCACTCTCCCAGGTTGCCCCTCTACCTGGCTTCTCTTTTCATAAGTCTCCTCTTCCTCTTGGTGAATTTAACCTGTGCAGTATTGGTGAGGACACAGAATTCAGAGAGAAAAATCATTGTCTCTGTCCGGGTGGCAATTAATGACACATTGTTTGTGCTGTGCGCTGTTTCACTCTCCATCTGCCTGTATAAGATCTCCAAGATGTCTTTAGCCAACATTTACTTGGAGTCCAAGGTAAGGTACATTTTCAGTTCTTTTCAAGTACCTTCTGAGATACAAGGGCAGTGCAAGGCAAAGCCAAAAAGTCTAGAGCTGGAGGCCTTAAATTTCACAGCCTGCACTTGGCTGGCCATCATGTTCAGTACATGAATTAAATATTAAATGGCAGCAAGAGAGCTTTTGGTTAAAACCAGTGATCCCAAATATGTGTTTTTGAGGCAGGTTTTGTGTAACTTTTTGGTTCCTTTCATCTATGTGAGAGAGACAGGCCAAGAGGGAAGCTGCTTTTCCCTGCCACAGGACCTTTTAAACCAGTGCAGGAGACTGGAAAGTCTGCATCTTATTCCCTCAGCTCACACACACTGCTTCCATGTCTGTGGCTGAGGGTCAGAGTTTCAAAGCACTGTGGCTGGCAGAGTAGACACAGCAGAAGGGCTAAAGTAGTCTCAGGGGAAGTCACCAAGCCACCATGCCCTGAATTCCTGGATTTCAGGAGTCTACCAGGGCTCCAGTGCTGCTCACCCACGCTGTTGGCTATTGGCCCTGCAGTTTTATTGACCCAGCTCCTCAGTCTGCCTTCCCCAGTGAGCATAAGTGAAGAGGACCTCAAGGAGTATTTTAAAAAGCCTGCTGAAAACAAGCTTGCCTGCCTTCCCACAGAATAACATTGGTTTAGTGAACAGCCAGGCTCTGAAAATACCAGTGCAGTCAATGCCTCTGAATTCCAGCTTATAACAGCCTGGAAACACCACTATTCACCAGGCCATAACCTACAGCCATGACAGGAGTGAGCCAAGACACTGCAGCTACTCAGGAATTGAAGCCAGATCCATAGCAGGCAGTGGTGAAAGCTGTGGCAATACCAGCAAGCAGGAAATACTTTGAAGAGGAAATGTTTGCTAGGCACTTCTCTGTTCTCCTTCAATACTAACAAGTCAGTGGTGCTGCCATGGAAACCGAGAGGGAGAGAGCAGAGAGAAGCTGCTGACTGGCACATACCATACCCCAGCTCAGTGGCATTTACAGATTGCAGATAGCAGAAGCAAAGGGCAGAACGGGGTTGGTATTTCCCTGTATAGATTTCCCTACATTGCTGTCATTCTTTAACAGTTAATAGTTAAATGCGTAGAGATTTAACAAACTTCCATCCCACCAAATGCAAAAAAGCAGATAGAAGTGTCCTGGTTTTGCTTCCATACACTTCAAATGCTTCAAATACACTTAGTGGGTTAGTGAAGGGAGAAGGCAGCAGTGAAAATAAATCCAGAGAAATTGTTTTTCAGTCATAGGCCCCTGCAGAAAAGAAGGGGAGCCCCAAGGTGGCAGGGTGTCCCACCACAGAACTGGCCCAAGTCAGGACCTAAGGGCAGGGCTGTGCACCTCCTTGGTGCTGGCACAGCCCTGGCACAGAGCACCACGATGGTTCCCCATGCCAGCTCATGGAGACGAATGTGTTCTCACAAGTGGTCAGGAGATATATGCCAGCAAATGGGAGATGCAAATAAAAGGCTGCCAGTACTGCTGCGTACCTACATGCACCACAGAGCATGCATTATCTCCAACCCTATTTCTGTCATATCACAGCAGAGAATGGATTTTTCTTCTCTAGATAGTTTTTTGGCATAACAATAGCAGATAAACCAGGATGTTTTATTCACTGCTAGTTGCAGTCATCTGGACCCCTAAAGTATATGCAGTCAAACTCAACTGGAAGTCCTCAGAGGAGCTCCTGTTTCAGGTCAGCAGAAAAGAGGAGCAAATGGCTCTTTAACTCCCATTTCCACATTCAAACTTCCATCACCTGAGTGCTCTGTCCTTTCCTGTCTGCAGTAAAGAATCTGTTAGAGATTCTTTGGGTTTTGTGAAATAGTTTGGAGTAAAGAAAATTTGGTTTCCTGCAGAAGGAGAAAACAGAACAAAACCAAAACCAAACTAAAACAGAACCAAAACTTCCTTTAGGTTAACACTGATTTGTTACAGAGATTTATGCCCCTGTGATTTGCAGCACCAGATAAACTTTTCTTACTAATAAAAATAATCCATTGCCAGTGCCCTTTGGTCAGCAAATGACAGGCTTGGAAGAAACAAAACTGAGTTGTGTTTTTAAATCTTCTATTCAGCCCTGAACTTTTAGTTGTTGTGCAGCATGGCCAGATTTGATTAAACAGGAAATATACTTATTTCATCTGATTAAGTAAATGTAAAAGAGGATTCTGTGATAAGGTTTTCTAAATAGAAGTTGAACCTTAAATTTTTAAAGGATTTGTTGTGGCAACAGCACTATGTTATTGGTTAAACTGATAACTCAAGATTTAACTGTCTTCTGCAAATATAAGAGCTTTTGAAAGCCCTGTTTCATTATTTATAGATACAAAATATATTCACTGATTTTATAATAAACACTGCATGCTTATGTGATACCACCCAGCTCCTTGACCACTGAATGTGTCCAAAGATATAAATCTAACAATATTTCTTTAAAGAACATCCTATAGAGTAATAGGAAACACTTTTTAACCCTTTTCCCTAGCTAAGTTGTAATGTATTAAGTCTTTTAAAACACATTCTCATTATTTATAGGAATATATATAAGAATATGCAAATGTAAAAGGGGACATTAATATTTCTCTGTCTGGCTTATCTTCAGCATGCTGCTACCTTAAACAGTTAACTTAGTCAGTGATTTGACAAGCTGAAGGATTTTGATTTATAGGCCACTTCTATGTTGCAGTACTGAAATGAGATGATCTTCAGACAAGGGACCCAGAGAAAGCAGTGGTGTGGGTCTCTGCCAGGAGAGGCAGAGGGCAGGCCTAGAGAAGCAAATTACTGCAAGGCAAATTACCTCTAAATGCACACAGCACACTTTAACCCATCTTTCCTCCTCTGGCTATGCAAAGCACTATTCCAGAGCCAACTACAAAGATTTTACTTTGAGTTCCTTTCAAAGCCAGTCCCATTTTTGTACATATGCCTGCCTCTCTGATCAGACTCATGCAGATCCCTGCAGCTATGGCTCCTGGATTCCTTCCTTCCGTGCTTCCTTCCTGCTGCAGCTCCTGTGCTGGTGTCTCAGCCCCTACAGTCACCCTGCCCACTTGACATAGTGGTCAGGTATTTACTCCTCTCACTGGATCAGGCACTTTCTCCTGCTTTGTCCAATTTTCTCTCTTGGGCTTAGGAACTGTTGCAATTTCATACTTGCAGTCTCATTTCTCCTCTTGTGCCCAAGCTGTCCTGCCATGGTCCCTCTGCCCATAGGCTGTGCTTCCACTTTGTCTCCTCTGTGTTGACATTAGCTAAGGCAGGATGTTCTGTTCCTGTCTGTGCTGTTTTTAAGTGCTGACTGTTATGACCTGCTCTGTACTTGTGAAATTGGTGCAAAGCAAGCAGTTGTAAAAAGATGCAAGGTTGCATCATGCTAGTCAGCATCTGATACAGGATGCTCTGCAGCTAATGCAGAGCTGAAGGCTGAATTCTGTTGCTCCACCTCACACCAAGTGTGGGTCTTGGGTGTTTTCTCTGCTCTGAAAATAGCACTTGTTCAATAAAATGTAAAAATTAGTCACAGCCCATCTTGGTAAAGGCTGGAACTGCTACCATTGCCTGGAAACCACTGTGCTGATAAAATACAGGAATATACATAAAATAGGCCAACACTGGCCAAAGAAGGAAAGACAAAAATTCAATCACATGACACAGAGTATCATGACAACTCTCAAAGTCCATGCAAAGCAAAGTTGTTCTCAGCTTCCCTTATGAATAACAACCTGTGCTTAAATCTCTTCCAGGGCTCATCTGTCTGTCAGGTGACAAGCATAGGAGTGACTGTTATACTACTTTATACCTCACGAGCCTGTTACAACTTGTTCATCTTATCGTTTTCCCAAACCAAGAAAGTCAACTCTTTTGATTATGATTGGTACAACGTGTCAGATCAGGCAAGTATGAAAATATTGGTTAATGAGAAAACCTCATTCTCTAGCTGATGATTGACTTCCTAAATGCTATCACAAGAGGAATAATTATATTCAAACCCTATTTTTTTCTTTTTTTTAATGCACTAAGATTGTTTTGCTCCAGGAATACAAATTTCTGATAATTTGGGGCATAAGGATAAAAACTTCAGTTCTGTGCTGAAAAAAAATAGTAACCACAAGACAAATAATTTTTAAAAATCAATCTTTTATTTACCTTGACTTTATTGTCAAAATAAAAAGTACCTTTTCTTAAAACAGGCAGGTATTTTGCCATTATGAACAATGTATTTTACTTAAAGAAGCAGAAAAATAGTACTTGATTCCACTGAAATTCTCAGTTCTAAGACATCATAACATCTTCCCCTGCTATCCTGGGCCATGGGGTTATTTACTTTAATTCTGGAATTAGCATGATAATTTCTGTTGTTTGAGAATAAGGCTATGACTTTTCCCAACCTTTAATTGCAATTGACAATTTACACCAAAAACTAACAGTAATGAAAACTCTAAAGGAAATAGCAAGGGATTCTTTGTTGAATTCTAATAAATTTCAGCATCTAGCTCCTTTCTTTTCTTTGAAGAATGTATTTAAGTCCCAGTATTTTTCCAGCTCTGGCCTGGGTCTGGATCATGAGCATCTTTTTTTTGGCCTCAAAATCCCATGTCTCCCCTGCAATCTGCAAGCACCTGCAGACCCAAAGCAGCATTCCCAGCCATGTAAGGACCTTGTATTGCCCAGGTGACCAAGCAAACCTGCAGCCATTAACAAATTTCTGTTGAGTAGTAGGTAAAACTCTAATTAAGAAGTAGGTAAATAGTACGATATGATTGCCCTGAGGGCCTTGTTATGAGTTAGTTGAGTAGGGTCTGTCAAGAGACCTTTAATCAACCCTGCTGCAGTGCAGAGAAGACTGCAGGTGTTGCCAGTGGAATTAGAGCACACAGATTTAGGCAAAAGGGCACTGGGCTCTGACTTTCTCCTGAATCAAATTATTTCACTCTTGTTTCCTGAGGAGTTGTTGCTGCTTTTGCTGATCCCTTGCAGGGGGACAACTTGTGCTCTGACTCCTACAGTCTGGAGTAACAGGGGCTGGTATGGTCCTGTTTGCCCTCTGGAGGCAGAGGTTTTTCACTGGGAGCTCACTGGAATGTTTTTTAGCCCCCGAATTATTACTACATTTTTGGAATATCTATTCTGGCTTATGACATTAGGGTTGCATGGATTTGGGGGTTAGTTATTTGAACTACATGTAAAGGGCCTGGAACTAAAAGGTGGGGTACTCAATTTGGTAACAGACTCAAAAGACACTTTTAAAATTACAGCCCAATAAATGTACTGTAGTATTGCCTCAGGTCACCAATCAGAAACAGCCTTTTCTCTTCTGTGCAAAACATATGAAAGGTGAGGATTTGCCCTCTGTAGCTATGAGCAATGGTGGAGATCTAGAGAGAAGATCACAGCTAGTGCTGCAGTGCTAGCAAGGTTATTCAACCTTAGAATGTGCATCAATTTGAGCAGACACAAGGTATTTTCATTTTTAAAAGAAATGTCCTTGACTGTTGACTGTTCCTTTACAATTATTCCCAGCAGGAAAGGGACTGGAAATCTAGTTTTGCATTACCTGAATTTGATCACTTCATCAAGTGATTGCTTGCCAGGCTTTTAAGCTGGGAAGACCCCTGCATTAAACTGATATTTCTGAAGATAGCAGGAGGAGGAAAGGGAAATCATATACTCAAGATAACATATTGATTTTTTTAGTATGCCTTTAATCATTAGCCAGGTTGATCTGGCTCTACAGAATGGAATTTCTGGCATTGCCTCCTGCACCTTCAAATGAGCTGCCATCTTTATTTTCAAATGCTTTACTCTTTTACTTTTCAACAGGCAGATCTGAAATGCCAGCTGGGAGATGCAGGTTACATAGTGTTTGGAGTGATCCTTTTCATCTGGGAGCTCCTGCCTACTTCCTTGGTTGTGTATTTCTTCCGTGTCCGAAACCCTACAAAAGATCTAGTAAGTGGACTCTGTTGGTGTATTTGCTAGTGTAATGTCCAGGCAGGTCTGAAGGGCTCAGCTGCTGAGGGATCTTTTGCTTCTTTATATTCTGACTTCTCTTTTTCAATGGGTCTTCGGCAGAATAAAAGCAACCAAAACTTTTCACTTCTTTATGATAACTCCTCTTGAAAGAAACTCATCAGGTTTATCCAGAAAGAAAGGCCAGGTGTTTCTCAGGCAGTTTATCTTAATAATCAGGAACTTTCTTAAGGGTAGGGACAACTTCCCTTTGAGATAATACAGCACTTTATTAGAATTGGAGGAAAAGGAGTTTGTTATCCAAACTTGGCATCTTTCATCACATAGCAGTGAAAATGGTTGTGTGCTAACAGGGTTGTGAAATAATAGATTGAATTTTTCCAAGTCAAAGACCAGTGGCCATAATAAGCACTTGCTGACTTGTTGGCTATTTCAGAAGACCAAAGTTTAAGATGTGAGTTGTAAGGAGAATTCCTGGTAAATGTCCTTAATATCTAGGTAGTTAATAGATAGAGAAGCATTTTTTAATAGCTGTAGGCAATGTCTCCAGGTTAACTGGTTGACAGGCACAGAGGAAATACCAGCCCTCACTAGGATTACTGAGGTAATGTCTGTTTCTGTAGGCCAAATGAAACCAAAGCTAATATTACTTAAAAGGGATGTAAATGGTAAATACACAAGTATTTACCATTCTCATTACCAAGAGAGAAGCAAAATAACAGAATAACTTTCTAGACAAGGTGATGGGTTTTATCCTCATATACAAATTTCAGAGACAATGATAAAGCCAAGATGAAAAAGGAAGTAATACCTGACATTGGACTAAGAAACCCCATGGATCCCAGTGTCCATGACCAAAACTATCTCAGCCTCACTCCTACTTAGGAGTTAACCAGGACTAGTGCAAAGAGAAGAAATGTTTTTATGTACCAGCCAGAGGTCCTGCTCATCTAAAAAGTGACCACAGAGAGATCTCATTTCATTTAAAGTGGGCTTAGTAAGGCTAGACCTGATGGCCAAGTCTGGATAGTGTGGGGGAGGTTGACAGAGAATGAAAATAATGGAAGTGATTTAATAACTGATTTCGAAAAGCTGATCTCATGAAGCCTTGGAATCCTAACCAAACAAGAGCTCAAATGGAGTCAGACTGGCAGTATTCTCCCACAAGAGCATGGCAGTAACATGTATAACATATTTTTGCATTGTGATTTGCAGAAAGCTTTAAATCTCCATAAAGACACAATTCAGAAGAGGCAATCAGTGATATCACTTCTTTTATTAATACCTTTTTTAGGGTAAACATTATCTGTCATATAGGTTAGGTCATATATATTTTTTTTTTTCTCACATAGGACAATTATTTAGAGGAAGACCAGGAATAAGTAGAACTGAACAAAAAAGGAATAGACTGTAGCAAGAGAAAACTGAACTTCAGTGTAATGTTGCCACAAGAGGGAGACCAAGGGCCGCAGGATTTTAGGCTAATGCATTCAGTAGGCTGCTACTTGGCCAGAAAGCATGGGGTTAGAATTAAAGTTCTCTCCTTTAAATAAACAAAACCATAACAAGTCTGATTAGGTAAAAATTAAAAATATTATTTATTTTTAATAAAGAATCCTGAGAAATAGTTATTTGGTTTCATGGTTCATTTGGGACTTCAGAATCAAAAAGTTTGAGTAGAGGCAGTCATCCTGCATTCAGCATTGCTCAAATATGAAACTCCTTTCCTCAAGTGATTATTGCCTGGAATGAGCTGCTGGCTCTGGTGCTGACACAGGGTTACATCACCATGTGGCCCTTTGCCTTGCCATACCTTTAACCAGACAAATGTTGGAAAAGGGGGGCATGACAGAATGCACTTAATCCTCCTTTCATCTTTGTCGAAGTTATTTAACACATAAAATGAAGGGGGAGATCAAACTTCTCTCCTTTTTAAGGCCAGAGAGAAGATGTCATCCTACTTATCCACAGGCACAGTGAGCCCCTCTTGCCTGGGAATGGGAGCAGTGGATCAGTGCTCAGCAGGTTCTTAGATGTCTACACTGTTTCTGGAATCAAAATTATTTCTTGCACCTTGTATGTTTTCTGTTTTGATTCACAGGGAAATACAGTGAAAATGCTTTGTAAATGAAAGAGTCATATGTCCCTGTTTGTCAAAGGACCTGACCTCAGGATTTGACCCTCATAGCACTATAGATTAGATACTGAAATTGCTTGGTGAGGGCCTAAGGGACTTTTCAGATGTGGGTTCACTAAGCAGGATGCCAAGCTTCAATATGATCAGTTTCTGTGGTAAGGGAGATAAGGCACCACGAGGGAGTGTTAGCAAAGTAGGAGTTAAAAATCAAATTTCTTTAGATGTTTCCTTCAGCTCCTTGGCTGCTTCCTACTGCTCGCTTCCTGTCAGGTGGCTAAAAGCATGGAGTGCCCTGGATGGACAGGAATTCAGCAGAAAGGTTGAATGCAGACTGGTGGCTTCAGAAGAAGGTCAGGTGTTAGCTAAGAAATAAGGACAAATAAAAGCTGTTGATATCAATATCACTATGCTGGTAGAGATGAACAATAAATGCAAAATTATTTCTGTTGTCTTCAGAAAAAGCAAAATTGCATGTTTTATTTTGGAAACCATGCAGCAAGTTGGCAGCAACTTCTGGAAGTCAGGCACCAGGCAATTGACAAACAGCTGTTTGATATATGTTGCAAATAAATACTGACTGAGGTTTCCTTTCCCTCAGGCCAATGCAGGAATGGTCCCAAGCCACGGCTTCAGTCCCAGGTCTTACTTCTTTGACAATCCCCGCAGATACGACAGTGACGATGATCTAGCCTGGAATATTGCACCACAGGGGCCACAGGGCAGGTGAGATACAAGAGTGAACTTCTTGCTGCCCAAAACAGAAACTGGAGGAGGAGGAACTCTGACACACCACAGAAGATGGATGTGAATTGTCTAGCTCCAATTGCTGCATAAATCCCAGCAGGGTGAGGGGAAGCAAAAGGGGAAGCTGAGGTGGAAAGGCAGCACTGAGTGACTGGGGATCCAAGGGCCCCATAGACACTATAAAGACACAAGAATGAAAAATGTTACATAATTTAAGAATTGTACCAATGTACTGCTCATTGAAAAACTCAGGTCAGAACTTTGTTTCATCCTCTATTTCTTCCAAGAGTGGCTTCAGAAATTCCATTTACTCATTCAGGTGTGAGGGCAAGACTGCCTGGAAAAACAGCTCTCTCCCAACTCAGGCAGAGCAGGGAAAAGTTGGACAGCACAGGCAGCAACTTGTGACAGTTGTAGCAAGAAGGCTTTCAACTTAGGTTGCCCTGTGACATGGCTAAGTATCTTGAGGGTGACCTGAAATGAAGGGAGCATCTGCTTTCCCACATGCTGAAAGCTTAGAAAAATCTACCAAACTGCTGAAATCCCACACAACCCAGAACTGGCACAAAAATTCTGTCTTCTCTGCACAGCTGTGTGGTTTCGGTAAGGATTCTGGTCCAGGAAGGAGCAGTTCACATGAGAAATGGTAGCACCCAATTCAGAGAAGGAAAGGCACTGACAGGACTCCATCCTGCCCTGAAAGGAATCTCAGTTGTGTTATCCCTTTGCTGTGGCTGTAGCTACACTATGACGTGAATTGATTAATGTAACCACTCAAGATGCTGGCTGAGTTGCCAATTGTAGTTAACATAACCCAGATTTAGTTCTTGTCACTCATTCAGGTGAGACAGTGGAGTGAGTCACTGTGAGCCCAGACCATGGCTCAGTAAAGTTGCACACTCACTATTTACAGTTACCAGTCATTCAATTCCTACATTAATTAGTTTTTCACATAGGAACTAAGCCCATGAAGGATGCTGGAGGTGGTTTTGAGCCAGCCTGGTATCCCATCCTAGAACCAGAGGCACCTTCTCTTCCATACTGAGCCATCAGGGAACCAGCCACACTGGTAACACATGCACAGCTCCCAGTGGAAGCCAAACCAGCCATATGCAGTGTCATGCTGCTCGTGGGAGAAAAGACAGCGTGGCAGAGCTGCAAACCATGTCCTGGGCTCTGGGACACAGACACGGGAGGTTTAGATCTCTGACAGGCCCTTGCAGAGACAGGACGTGGCAGGGATGAGCAGCACCATTTCTGGGATTTTCCAACACCTTCTGGAACAGCAAATCAGAAAAGGGAGGGTCTTTAGTGAACTAAGATAACCAGGATAATGATAATGAACACTTGGGCCAAAATAATTGATAGATCAGAAAAATAAGTAGCTGCCTGTACCCCTTGGGTTGGAGGTTTATTTTATTTTTGCACTTCAGCAGGAAAACAACCTCTACATGATTGCATTTTCCCTATGTTCTCTAACTAGGTGCTTAAAGAACCATTCTGCCAGTCACTAATTCTTCTATTTTCTTTCCAAGTTTCTCTCCAGACTATTATGACTGGAGCCATCAGAACAACAGCTTCATGGCTTACATAGGATCCCTCCAACAAGATCCAGCACTGGACACAGACCGGCCAAGCCCTATTTAACTTCAATCAACTACAGCATTCTAGGACATTCCAATATTAAAACCAATGTTACAAAAAAGCTTAGCAACTTTTCTTCACATTTTGGTTTTTAGAAATTTTCCTATGCACACATAAATGAAGAACCTTGCCATGAGCTTTTCATAGTTCAAGGAGAAGTATAAGCTAATGATTTAAACTTTGAAGACTGTTCCGATTAATACCTTGTTCTAAGCCATGGTATTTTGGCTTTGAATAGAGTTGTTAGAAGGTATAATTTAATCATTTTTATGCTCATTTTAAAAGAGCAGATTTCATGAAGTGAAATGGCATAATTATTTTCTAAGTATTTTTATTTTTACACTGTGTATTGTTAGAAATATATTATCATTATACTGTAAACACGTGAATAGATTTTTCAAATGCATGACAGTTGCAATTTTTATGTGCACATAAAAGCCTGTAAGAAAAAAATATCAACCTAATTAAATACTGTCTTTTCAAGTTATTGCTATGTTCTCAGAGTACAATTTACTCTTTGGATATCACTGCTTACTAAGTGTGGTGTGACAGTTGGAGGCTAGAAGTTATCTGTACCCTGTGTTCTTCTAAGAAATTAAGAAAAGTATATCTTCTCAGCAGCTTTAGGGACAGTCTCAAAAGAGTAGATATTGGCATCTGCTCCAACTGGAGCACTGTGAACTGCAAAACAAGCTGAAAATTTGTATGCTTGAAAAATTAAAGTTATGCAATTATACCCACCAATCAGATCTACATATATTATATTGAAGACTAAGTCAAGTCAAATACCTCACCAGGGAGAGGGATACATATAACAGTACAGACTTGTTTATAGAACCTGAATCTCAAAAGTGCCTTTCTGCAAAACAAGCCAGAAAAGTTGTGCTTCAGCCTTGTATCTTCAGGGATAAATGTAGTGAGCTCTGGGGAGAAATGGTGGATAAATACTATTCCAGGATGTGACGTCGCAGAGAGTAAACCTAAAAGTAATTATTACTAATCTAAGGCAAACAGGAACCCTGACTCTACTTCAGGTCTTCTTATTACGCCCAGTTCTCAGCAGTAAAGAACTCTGCATCCCCAGCATCTTTCTCCTTACCAACGTGGAACAAATACTGTAACTCAATCCACATATCCTCAGGAGGAAAGCACACTACTTCCAGTAATCTTTACTTCTATAGAAGTACTCCATTTTGAGGTGTACTACAGCATACCCAAATGGTGGATGGGCCTCATGTTTTCTTCATGCTAGACTTCAGGAAGTACAAGTAGTTGAAAATTCTTGTGTACATTTCACAGAGAATATACAGGATAAAAAAAGAAGGGATGGGGAGTAGATCTGATTAGATCTGCTTGAAAGCCAAAGGCAAAGCAGTGCCATACTCCCACATCAAGTCTTCCACAGTATCTTTGGGTTTTGGGGTCTTTATAGTAAAGCCAAAGCATGAACCTTACCTCCAGCAGAAGTTAACTATTTGTCCTCCCAATGCTTAAATTGCCTTCTTCACATGTATTCATTGAAGAAAAAAAAAAAAAGCCAATTAAACTATCAGCCAGATTAAAAGAAATAACAATATAATGTTGGGAGAAATGAAATTTTATTAAACGCTTTGGAGTTCTACAATCTACAAATGCATGTTTGTACAAATTCTACATCTACAAATGTACATGTTTGTACAAAACTGCCTGAAGACCCAGTGCAAGAGAAGTCTGCAGGAATTTTATGTTCACAGCAGTTACAGCTGAACAGCAAAAACTTAAAGAGCATTCTGCACTTACAACAAACTTCAGCCCTATACCCAGTATGCGCACAGTCAAGTGACTGTAACCAACCAAATACTCGAAAACAAAGGAGATTTTAACAATGTGAGAGGTAAAATCTTCTATTTATCATCACCTAACAGGCACTTACCTATGCTGGGGATGAAATATCAGATTTTCGGTAAGATAATTTGTTAAAAATGCATACATGGAAGGAAAAAGAGACCCTTCCAGAGAAATAATTTCAACATAAAGACCTCCATTGGATGAACAAACCAAAAAAATATTTACAAAATTGATTTTATAAGCTATTCTGAGAAAGGGACAGAACAGACTTCATTTCTAAATAAGCCTTTTTGTATCTTAAAACAATTGGATTTAAGCAGGGGCTAAATTTGGTGATATTCATACAGAAACATACTGTAATTCTACAATGGATTCCTGATGTGCAGACACACTACAGTGCAATGTAAGCAGCAAGAAATATACAGGTTACCTTCATTTTTTGAATGACATTTAAGTGAGAGTGAAAATATCATCATTTTAATCTTACATGATTATCACAAAAGCAATTTATGTAATAGCTATCAAGTGTCATTGAAAGGTAAATAAAAATCAAAAAATATATTTTCATATGAAACACCAAAAATCACATCCACAAAAAGGTGTAGCAGAAAATACTTTAATTTGCATTTTGTAGATTCAAACATAGCAAAGATTCAGAAGTGTTTAGATCTCAATAAGCAGTTCCAACATTGATTCTGATTTTAATAAATATTACATTTTAATAGGATAGCTATATGGAGAAATTGTGAAGTGATGAATTGCTGATTGCTACTTTATAAACATGAGCATCAAGATTATTTACAAAATATTACAAGTCATTTCCCAGAAAAGCACAAAGCAAGGTCAGATAAAGGCAACCCAACCATCAAACACAACTCAAGAAAATGTGGCACAGTGTATTTCATGCACATACAATGACAGCACAGATCATCAGCTGAAAACTAGGAAAACATTTATTATTCCAGCTTACACAAGTCTATATTTCATTGTTTTAAATTTATATTCTGACCTACCTCCTAAGGCACTGAAGAACAAGTTATTCAGTAACAGTGCCCTACTTTTTACCTATGCAGTTGTTTTTTTTTTTACTTTTACCTATGCAAGTCTTTTTTCACCATTTTACACAAGTCTTCATGACTTGGGAATAAGTAAATATTTTTGTCTTTGTCTTCTCACTACCTTTGGGATTACAATCATTGTGTCATTTGTACAAGAAAATGTACTGCTACTTTGAAATGAATGGCAGACAGTGTTGACAAGCTGATCTCCAACAGGGAGCTGGAATTTAAAACAGTTTACAGGTCATGGACGGTGTAACTAACCTTATTCTTTAGTATAAAAAAAGAGCTGTAAATTTTTAAAATTTAATTTAACATATAAAGAACTAAGTCATCCAACTCACACAGCAAAACTTCATAGGCAGCGAAGTCACAGAATGTACATCAAATACAGTAAAAAAGATGGTGACAGGAAAATTGTTTCAACTAGATCTGTTACAGGAAAAATCTTATGTCCTATCTCTATAACAACAGTGAAGTGAAATGCCTTCCATATTTGATCATCAAGAGATATGTACCTTCAGGTGCAACAGAACTTACACATACAATTTGCTGTTCAGTTGCATTCCTGTGTTGCCATGACACAAAGGAAAAGAAGAAAACCTTCACATCTCTTTATGTCCTTACCCAACAGTATTTACCTTGCACCAATGAGGGCTGCAAGGACCAGGTGCCAGGATCTGCACGCCTGAATCTCTCACCTGTCCCATGAGCAAGTGCATGATTCTGCTTCAGTGTCTGTTGATTTTAGCCAGGCACAGGTGGAGAAAGAAAAAAAATAGCAAGTTGCATCCCCAGGAGGAGGCTGGAAGCAATTCACTTTCCCCACACAGCAAGGGGGAAAAAGGAAGAAACATTTCTGAGACTTAGGTCCTTCCTGGGGCAGCACAGTCATACAGTTTTGTTTTTTATTTTAACTAGAAAACTCTGCCTAAAGCTTTAGGCACTATAATATAACACAGATAAATCCCAGTTATACGGCACTCCTCACACAAGTGAGCCTACAGTTCTAGCCCTTGCAGGTCTATCCAATCCAAAAGGCAAAGAATTAACAGCCAATTAAAAATTACACTCTTTCAATATATACAATTACTCAGAAGATTTGGATACTCAGGGTATAACACATCTACTAAACACAGCTGTTCACATCTGAGCTACTTACCTAGATTCCCACTTCAATTTAATAGAGAAAAATAAACTCTGAGGGTGCAAATACAGAGCTTGGAAGAGGCCAGATGAATCCATCTAGAAACCTCCTGCTCTTCTGCTTAACTAGAAAACAAAAGCCTTGCTCAGTCACAGGTGCCCACAGGCCAGAGAGGCTACTAGGAAAAAACATAACATCCCCAAACTGGCATCAGCTTCCCCTAACACCATGTCCAATTACCTTTAAGGTTAAACAGAAACTTCCACTGGGATACCAGTTCACTGCCAATTTGTGCAACTATCACCAAATTAAGGGTGGTTTGGATTTTGTTTGGGTTTTTATTTCCCTTTCTATTTTTTTAAATTTCATTTAGCACATCACAGTTTGACACAAAGGGGTTAACTTTCTTAAGCAACAGCATTTTTATAAAAGCCAAGTGTCAGCAGAATAGTCTATTTCATTTCCAGTCAGGTAGAAATTTGAAGCTAGTCTGGAAACAAAGCCTTCAGAAAATTTCAGCTATAAAGGAACACATTATGGAAGCCAATACAGTTACAATCAATTATATAATAGATCACTCAGTATCTAATAGGGTGAAAAATGTTTAAGAGCACTTAATTTTGTGAAGACTTGTTTTTAAAAACAAGAGATGTACCTACACTGCACCAGCACTTCCTACATTCATAACACCTAACTTCATTTTTAAACATGCTGGTATAAAAGAAATTATTACTTCATTTAAAATTTAAACCAATATTTGGCTGCTACTAATGGTGATGCTGTTTCTGAATTCTGTTTTAACACTGGTAAGTTATCACTGACTTTGTGGACAATGATATATGAGCAATTTTTTATTTTATGAAATAAATGTTATTAATATACCCGTTTTTTTATGCTGAATATCCTTTTAAAGAAGATACAGTATGGGTTTGCATAGATAGAGTATGTGGCATTAAATGTCAGTATGATTATGAATTTTAAAAAGCATCTTTTTCAAAAGTGGCTAAAAAAGCAAGTTATTTTTACACTGACCTTTTAACATAGCACTCCAACATAACTCATAAAGAGCAAATTTATTTCCATGGCTCAAAGACCAAGTGTGCTATTTTAACATTTAAGACACTAAAAAGACAACTTTTGAACTTGTGATTACAATCCAGAAAAATAATATGGAGTAAACAGAAATTTGATTGACTGCGGTTTTTCAGCTAGCAGCACTCCACTAACCATCTCCCCCCTGTCCTGACCCCTACTTCCAAGTAAATGCAGATAAGGAGCTGCAGCAAGGGGCTACAGAAAAGCCACTTTCAACTCTGCTGCATCAGAGACAAGGTAGTAATTAAAAAAAAGTGCTGAAAAGCACAAGACAAGGGCAAAAAAATTGATATCTTCATGATGCAAAGGAAGGCCAGCATGAAAAAATTTTCTGCTCAGTAAATTTGCTATTTTTAAGTAAGTTTCATTATTACAGTAAGAAGCTAAACTCAGGAAGAGCCTTATTTCTTTTTTGTGGTTAGTTTTTTGTTGTTATCTTTTGTTTGTTTGGAGGTTTCCCCCCCACCCACCTCTGACAGTCAGAACTAACACACCAAATCCTCAGAATGCACTGAAGTTCAGTAAATGGGGAAACACAAGAAGTGATCCCCCCCTTTCCAGATGGGGCAAGTCAGGGTGGAGGTACATATATTTTCATATAAAACAGCTGTCTCAGAAAGAAAAGGAAATAAGAAAATTTATGAAGTTTCAACAGAACTGTGAACAAAAAACTTAAAAAATAAACAGATCAGCATAATTTACACATTTAAAAACTATATATTTCATTCATAAATATATTTTCTAATTAATAACCATTCCTAGTTTAAACATAAATATTCAAGTTGGGATTTGATTTTACTTTTTATCAGTTCATGTGAGTCCTGTAAGGATCAGTTCCTTCTGCTCAACGCAGTCATGTAAATGATCTTCACTAACAGGTTGTGCAAAGACCTTCATTACCTAGTTTGTTGTAATAAAACTTTAAAATTCTGCAACTCTTTTATACTTGTGGAAAGCCTGTAAAACAAAAACCATCATACCAAATCAGCAAAAGAGAAGTACAAATGATCACATTCATTTTACTTTAGATTTTTCCTCAAACACAATTCTGTTCCAAAGATTAGCACACTTAAGATACACTTTCTCTCAAAAGGTCTATTGATTCTCCATTTTACATTAACATAATATATGACAGGGATTAAAGTTTTTATATATATATATATATATATATAGTGTATATGTATACACACACATGTTTAATTGTCCCAGCTTCATTAAACATCTAAAAATTCCTAACCACAGGTAATAAAGTTTATGACATTATTTTATCAGATTGTTTAAATAGATTGTTTAAACAGGAACAGATTGTTATATTCAAGATATGAAGAACTAACATAATGAACAAAGTATGCTCTATGTACACTTCTTTTAAAGGAGTTAAAATGTTTCATCATTTGAAGGAGATAAATTTGATTAATTTTTTTAAAATGTAAGACACTTAAATTTCATCTTGCAGAAGGTAGGTTTATGAGTCTTGAGACAGAAGGGATGAATTAGATCCAAACACAGAATGAAGACTAAGGCTAATAATCCACATGCTCAGTTTGAAGGCATTAAGTTTATCCATATCACTGGTAGTAACTCAGACTTTCAAAACCTACAGCTTCATGCACAATACTGTCTTTCCACATATTGACACTGAAGTTTTATTCTTTTCTACTATTAAAATTATAACATTTTACCTTCCAAAGGCATTTACAAGGGCAACTATTTCTTGCCGTGTGAGCTGAAAACCTTTTGATGGGCTATTCTCAGGAAGGCTCTGTATTTCCTTCTCAGAAAACAAAATCTTCAGAGCAGTTCCTAAGCCTTGAGTCTATAAGAAAAGTCCGAAGTTTTAATATCAGTAAAATCATTCCTTCAAATACTCATTAAAATAAAATAAAAACACACTAATCTCGGCAAATTTTAGTACCAATTCTTATATACTGACCCTCAACCACCCAAATAACTGTACAAAAACCAGGGCACTAATGCAAATACATGACAGCAATTGTGTGCCAGGTTCACTTATTTAGGAGCATTTTTTTCCCTCAAGTATATTTGCTCTTCATCCTTATCTTTTTAATCTCTTCTTTCCCCATCTCTTTTCTCCTTGGTTATACATATGAAAATATGTCCATTACAACACTTCCAGCTCCCTCCTGCCCCTCAGCTTATAGAAGCTCCAACTCCCACAGAAGCACATCTCCCCTTTTCTTTCCCCTTCCCTTCTGAAGTCAAACTAAGTTTTTTTTTATGAGGTATCACAACAACTGCACTTTCCCCACCTTCAATTCTAGTGGCAAACAATGCAGGTTCAATTTCAACCCCTATTTTCTATGCAGAAATAGAACAGAAGTAGCTTTTCTTAATTTTAATTGGGCTACATAAGCAACCACTTGATTTTGACAAAAAGTGGTTAAAACTGGTTGCAAGAGAACTTTATAGGTCAGGAAATCTGGCCTTCTTTAGTTCTTAGTGAGGAGGAACAACAACAATAGATCAGAAGCATTAACTAGGACAGGATATGAAGAACTCCAGAAATTCAGCAGAGACCACCAAATTTTTGATGCTACAAACTCTTTGAAAATTGCACTATGATAAGTTTAATGTAATACAGTGGTATAGTACAGCAGACACTCCAAAGTAACATCTCAGTCTGGACTTAACATTAGTTTTGAGGTTCAAAATACTGTTGTCAGTAATTTTAAAAAGTAGTAGCCAAGAATATGAAACTGGCTTTCAACTTTCAGTTTAACTGCACACCTTTGCATTCATTTGCTGCCCTCTGTATAAACTGTGAAAAGTTGAATTACTTCTTTTTCATACACTTCAATTTTTAGAGTAAAATATCACACTGGATTCCCTAAAAAGTAAGTGCCATATTTAAAGGAAGATTTCCCATAAGTGATTCTACAAGGCTCATCTGATCGCTGAATACAGGTAAGATACTGACTGTTAGTAATATCTTACCATGAAGTATCTGCTTTAAAAGTAACTCTTTTAGCACACAAACTATACCTTTTAGCAAACTACACAGCTGTTGAATAAACAATTTGGAAAAAGATTTAAATGTTTATTGGTAAACTAAACATATACCTATTTTTAATATAAAGGTAAGGATATCAAGCACCAACCATGTGCAGAAAGCCTGAATGCTAAGGTAAGAGATGTCCTGCCAAAATGAAATAGATGCTTATCTTGGGACCTGCCCCTGCCAGAATACACAGACCTGCACAAAATAAACTGTACCTGCAACTTGCCCCACAGCCTGCATTTGTCACATCCAACACAGTCCATTATGCGGGAGATGTTCTTGAAATGCAATCTGAATTCTTCCTGTCAGTTAAAAACAAAATAAAAAAGCTTAAGCTAATGTACACCTTAGCTTTGCAAAAACAAAATGTTAATGAATACAGTACCATTAGAAATCCAATACCATTAGAATATCAATTCTCTAACCCAAACAGAACAAAACCATTGCTTTATGTAGTCAGGCCATAACAAAGATTCATGTAAACACAGAATCTGGTTTCCAAGCCACTTCTACCTTTTAATTCTTAAAAAAATCCCCCCAGAACAACAGAATATACAGGGAAATACATGGATTCTGTACACTGATTTCCTACCAACTTTCTCCAAATCTTCTGAGGTATAAGCACTGTATCTCTGTCCCTGACCATTTTTTTCCATCTTCTTATTCAAATCCCTTTTGAACAAATTACCTTTTTGACGAATAAGTTACAATTCACAGAAGATATTTCCTGTTCAAAACTATGGGTAGACTGTTCCTGTCCAACTTCAGGCAGAGCAGGAGCAAGCACAGTGAAGAACTAACTAAGCTAATCTCAATTTTTTAAGGTCCAAAAAAACACTAGCTGGGCTGATAAAACATTGCCACTTTTCTAATAGCATTTTTGGTAATGCTGATGACATTTAAAACCACTACTGAATTAAGGGTTTTAAGTGTTAATAAATATTAAAACAGAACTTCATTACCAAGCACCACTCCAACTACGAAATTGCAATTTACACCAGTGGCATGTTAACACTGGAAGCTGATGGGTAGGTATAGAATTTCCATTAGGTTCCCATGTCTAGGAACTATATTTTCTAATGTTACGTATCATATTATGAGACTATACTGTATATACTGTGTTCTATTATATAAGGCATAATTTTGTAAAGCAAACATGACTGGATAGGTTCTTTTTATTCAGATAATTATGAAACAGATACTCAAAAATAAGCGCTGCTGCATTTACTGGTAATATTCATGTGCCCCACCACAGTCCTGATGCCAGAGTCAAGACAAAAAGCCTGAGATTTCAGTCTGCTTGGATCAGGACAGCACCTTACCATAACATTGATTAAAAGGCCTCAGATAGAGCTCTACAAAAGGTAGGGGTAAAACCTTACTCTCAGCAGTGTGTTTGTGGTAAGCAGAAGGGGTTTCCAAAATTATACAGTCGAACTCCAAAATAGGTGTTTTGGATGTCATTCAGAAAACTAGCTTTACCTTTAGTGACTTGGCTCCTTTTTTATCTCCAGCAAACATGGACTTTTCATCAAAGTGCATATGGAAGGACCTAATAAAGACAACATGCAATCAAAACAAATGCTGGCATAAACTACAATGGTCAATTAAGCTTTGTGAGCAGCTGATATCATCAACGTAAAATATCTTTCAGAGTTCCTAGTCCTTGCAGATTAGGCCTTAAAAAATACTCAGTGGAATTGGTTTTATTGTGCAATCACTAAGTTGAAATCTGTTATTCAGAGTTTTGTTCAAATTAATACTGAAATTGGCTTAATTTTTGCCTTCCCACTCATCATTGCCTGACTACATCTCAATTACCTAGCAAGACCACAATTAGGGACAGCAATGAAACCATACAACATTGTTACCAATCACAAAAACTAGCAAAAAGGAGAGCAAAGAAACTGAACTTAAGAACATTATGGAATAAATAGAAGGAAGAAAGGATGGCCAAACCACCAGAGGTTAAGTCTTTGATAAAATCTGGATTACTCAGTGGACCATTAAAAGACTGTATGCACCTTTTCCAAATCAATCCTGTGCATCTTATACTGAAGAATCAGAAAAAGCAACACACAGGAAGTAACCCAGGGTGTTGAGCTGTTTGGGGTTTTTGGTTGTTTTTAAAGATTGGTATATTCAAACCTCAAAACTATTAATCTGTCCTATCAAATGTACAAATTGCCCTTGATCTCTCCCATTACTTAAATTTTATTTCTTTGTTCCACTCTCCTTTTCCTATCCTATCAAGGAGTCACCTATTCTCACTTCCAAATGAAGTTGAAAATCTCAAACTACTGGTAAAAATCCCTCACGCCTTACTTGGTATCCCTGAAGATATCTAGTAAAAGAGCTTTAGATTCAGCATCCTCGTGGCCATTGCCGGTGTAAAGGTCGACAACTGCACGCTCAAAGTATGGAGCAACCTTTGACAAAGCACGCAGCTCTATCAAATACAAGAAATACAAGTTCTTCAGCCTCCTTGGTCCTTCTCCTTTCGTTTCAGCAGGGTCAAAGCGACGAGTGAACTCTTTCACATTTGGTCCCCAGCGGGGCTTCCCCCACGTTTCTACAGAGAGAAAGAAAAAGGGGGTACAGGGGTAGTAAAAGAGACACATTTAGAACATAAAATCAATTAAGCATACCTGAACAATTCTCAGAAAACACAAAATACATACTACAGATATTGCAGAATTCCATTCAGCAATTTTACCTAGACATACCTTCAAGAAGATAATTTGCACACAGATGCAAGTTGATGCTTGCATGGAGTCCAGAAATGAGTTTATAAAACACTCTTTTCTCAAGGCAAAGACCTGTCCAGGAAAAATGACAAACAGATACCAAACTAAATACTGGAAATAATTTATTTAAACTAATATACCCTGACATTTTAATGATGCAAGTCTGCATTGCTGATTTTTCAAGAATTACAATTACTGCACTTAAGTATTGTTAATAAGCCCTTAGAGCCACCATAGGTAAAGTTTATCTTCTATTTTTTCTATAAAGCAATACTAAGAATGACATTTGACATTTCTTGCTTGCTATTTTAGTGTTCTAGTAAACACAGTCAAATAAGGACCTGTTCATTTGGCACAGATAAATTGCTACACAAAAATAAGGTGCCTGTACTGTTTGATCAATACATTTGAATTGATGTTGAATTTTGACCATCTGGAAATCAGAAATATACTGTGACTGTCTTAATTACAATTAGAGCTACCACTGAATTAGAGGAGTGAAAGAAAAACACCAAAAGGCCCAGAAAAACCTTACAGCACTAGAAAACAGAAAAATACCTCTTCATAGCTATACTGCAAATTCACTGAAGACTTAAATGCACAGGACAAAACCTTGGAAAATATGACTTGATGAATACAGACTTCTACAGCATAAATGGAAAAACAGTGGCATTGAGATGTCAGAATATAATTTATATGCAGAAATTACTTACAATTCCAATGAGAACCAAAGTTAGAGACTACACTTGAAATTAAAGAGTTTGTTCCTTTAAAAAATATGTTTGGACAACTTTCCTGCCACTCCAAGCTCTACAAATGGAAGCAGGAAGAGCTGATGGTGAGGCCTACCTGTGAGGCTGACATGTGTTCTCACTTAGAGATGTTACATTTTTAAAGGCATGTAAATTTATATGCTTTCCTACAATACCACCAGACAAGTAAAGGCCTAGGAAAGGCAGAATGAACTAATCTTAAAATTAAGTACATTTGACTCAATTTTCTGCACACCTCCAAAATGGGATTTTCATTGCTACTACTGCAATAATAATTTCCATTTCAACATGAATAAAAGGAAAATTGCTTTGCCTCGTGAACACACAGACTTAGATTATAAACTGGGAACAGAGCCACCAAAATCTTTACTGTTCTTTAAAGCTGTTTCCAAATAATAATGCTTACCAATATTACTACTAATAATGCCTCTGTTTAAATGCCTAAAATAACCAGAAAATTCAAACTAGCAATGAAGTGAATTTCCTCTATGAAAGATAAAACAAATGTTTAAGGAGTATGTTGCCTAAGTAAACTAGAAGATTTTTAAAGACCCTCAAGGTAAGTAGTATTTGAACAACACTTGGAAGCTCTGCACAATTTATGAAAAAGCCCACACTATGAAAAATATTTGAAGAAATGAAAAAAGTGCTACAGTGTTCTTTCTAGTGACTATAACACTCATCCAAGAGCCTTTACCTTCTAGCCATGTGTAGAAAGATTCTCCTGTAAATACAAAGTACATAGTTAAATGGAGAGTATTAATTTTCAACATTACAGCATCTTTATATCACTATGCATACAACATCAGTTGCTATCTAATTTAACATGAAGTTAAAAAATTTAGCTATTGAAATGAAAACAGGCATGGAAGCAGCTAACCTGGAGGTCAATTTAAATGTGTTGGATAGGAGAACAGGAGAAATACAAGAATGAGCATGCCTAAACTACTGGTCAGGGCATTCAACAGTGTATGGGAGCACAAGTTTAATTATTTGCACTGCTGGTGAAAGACATGCTGGCAGAGTGCAATTCTGACAGCCTTTACCTTAATCTGCCTAAAGGTTTCCTTTAGACTCAGATCTTTTGCCTGAGAGCTTTCAGTTGACTGAAAAATCTTTAAGTCTGCTGCACTGTAGGCAGATCAAATACTTTCTCCCCACTCTCTCCCAGTCTTCCCAAAATCAAGGGCATTCAAGAAAATACACAAAAAATTGTCCCTCTTCTTTTAAGGGATCTGACATCAGTATCAATGGAGTTCTGGAAGAACTAATAACATTATTACAATACATATTCTGCTACAAGAATAAGAACCAAAAAGAGAATTGTATTTTGCTCTTATCCACTCCTTCCCTTTACTCCAAATGAAAGTACGAGTCCATTAAAAACATTTTCTAATGAATAATATGTATAAAAACATAACTTTTCTGCTCTCTTATTGAAGAAAGATAAGTTTCTTGCTCTCTAATTCGATAATAGTAAAGTGAATAAATCCAAAATCCAAAACTCTCTAATGCTTACTTCATTTTTGCAGGTCAAGAAAAATAAGATGACTTACCATCATCTCCTCCTTAGAGGGGAAAAAAAAAGAAATGCATAAGCATTAAAAAGATAATTTCCACAGCAAAGCAGTAATGAAACATAGACTTTACTACAAACACTCAAAAAGTGCAAGAAACCTTATTTATAAAAAATAGGCTATTTTCCTTCACTCCATTCTTGCTCCTGAAGACTTGACACATTGTAATAATGAAAGTCACTAAGAAATTTAAATCTTAGTAGCAGCTGATTCACATATTCTTGAAAGTTGTATTTTAGCTTCAGAAAAATAGTTAAGAAGTCATAGTCTTTAGTTTGCATTGTTCAACAATTAGTTCCTTCCTGAAATACAGATCTCTGCATTAAACAATTCTCAAAATTCTTTTTATTTGTATCAGCTTTTAGTAATTATAAATATTGAGATATCTTGATTTTCTAGTGAATGGTGATTTTTAAACTGAATCTACTAGCTAATAGTTAATTTTAAGGGAAATGGGACACACTGACAGAGGAAAGCTGATTCATTTGAAACATCAGTTATAGCTTTCAACTTAAAATTGAAAACAAATCCCAAGCTATTAGAATAATAGACTTTTTTTAAAACAATTTTGCACATAACTGATTCTTTGCAAGTGTCCAGTCCTTCAAATACTACAATTATTTGTACACTCACAATACACTGTACACTATGGATGAAAAATGTACAACCACATTACACCAGGATAAGTATGAACTGAAGTGACTAAATTAAATGCTTTTTGAAAAAATAAACAAGAATACAAAAGTGCATTCAAATTGGAAAACTAGTGTGACACTTTGTAGAGAAGTTTGAGACTTACAATTTAGCTTTCATATCAGCTTACCTGACATTAATAAGCCTATTAACAGGGATAAGATTAGGCATGTATGTAATAAAGTATCACAAGCTTTAGTCTAAATATTAAAAATGTACAGCTACCTCTACAGAGGAAATTAAAAAAGCAGAAAGCACACCTACAGACTGGAGATTACTATCTGTATCCCTTACACTGCAACAGTCATTCTGTTAAAAGAAGTGCATTGGAAAATAAAACAGGCAAGACCCACCCCTACTAGGCGCCAATGGATTTAAAGGACGATAGACAGATCGAGGCCTAAAAAATAAGATAGAAAACACAAAGATCAGTTTTTAGCTAAACTGATGTACAGGTATAAGAAATATGCTTCTTCTCCTTCCCAATTACTTGAAGCAGTTTTCTTCATAAATGCTGTTCCATACTCTCCAAGCAGAAGGCCCCTTGTATCCAGTGTAACGTTCTGGATTCAGCAGCAAATCCACATACTGTGCATCTGGAGATCTCTCATCTAAATAGGAAAAATTTTGTTACATATGCTAAGTGATCCATTGAAAAAGATTTAACTTAACCAGTCTCATAGAACTAAATATAAACAAGAGGTCTCATAATCTGTCTTCCAGTTGGATTTTAAGTGCCATGTATGTAGAAATGCAGCTATATACACACTAAATACAAAGCTCAAAAGCACATAATCAATTCCCAAGTCTCCTGTGTCTCCAATTTCCATAATGTCTGATGATAAACTACGTGGCTTCTTTAAGTCTACCATAAACACTTGACATGCACTGTATTCCCTGACCCTAGGCTAAGACCTAAACAGTGTTGTGTTTTAAATGGCTTCCAAATTTAGGGTTTGTCTGGCAGTATTTGAGGGGGTTGCTTTTATGAAATTGGTATTCTGCATACAGTGGGTTCTTAATAAAGACAAGATCAAAGTAGTAAATCTTGTAGCTGATATATACTGTCAATTTATTAGCTAAATCCATTTTTCCTCCAAATACTCTTGTATACTGGCAGAAAAGTCTGATCACATTGCTTAACTGTACAAAACTTTCAGCATATTGCAGAATAAATCTCTTGGATACAACAAGAAGCATGTTACTTAAGCAGCCTTTCAACAAGCTATACCCTCATCTTGGAAGTTCACTACAAATTTCAGGTAACTTATCCAAAGCAAATTGTGAAGCAGGACTCCCTCTGCTTAAAAGCACTGTAGAAACAGAAATCATTTCAAGCTACAACCAGTAAAAAGCAGGAGGAATTCACCCCTCTTTGAAATTCTAGGTCATGACCAACTCATGCTTAAACAAACCCCAGATACAATATAAGCCGTAAGTCCGGGGACTTATTCATAGTAATAGACCAAGAAGTGCCACATAGTACTTCCTCAGATATCAAAAAACCCCACAGAAACAGAGAGTGAAACTGTTCTAAAAAAAGAAGAGATGATTCTGCATGAGCAGTTAAGCATTGCTTCAGCAGCAGCAGCAAAAACAAAGAAAGGAGACTGATACAAGACACACGAGTGCCAGATGAGAGAAAGTCAAATTACAGCTTTACTTATTTATTTGACAGTGTGGCTAATCTAAGCAGTTCCTACACTCCCTTATCACTTTGGGGTCCATTTTTCTTCTTGTTATCCACATACAACTGAGTGTATGTGACTGCAGAACCATGCAACAGAAAGATGGAAAGCTGGCCTGGGTTACTAGGTTTTTTCAGCTAGATCAATTTCCTTATCTAGTTTATGATTAAGCCAAACAGGAAGAGAGGGGAAGAGAGCAAGGGTTTCTGCTTCCTCCCCTTGACTCCCAGTAGTAATTTTCTCTCACTCTCCCTGCTCCAGATCACAAACTCACCCAACAAGCCAGTTCATCACAACAGTGTGGGAGGTGGCAGGGAGATAGCAACTTACTTTCCCGCTATTTAGGTAAGCCTAATCAGCTTACCATGCAGAAAGAAGCACGCCAGAGCCAGTGCAAAAAAAAAAAAAAAACACACTGGAAGAACACAGCTGGGGACAGCCTCCTTCAGTAGGGCGTGATATAAGGAGAGATGGAGGTAGAATCAGGAACTACTTAAGTTAGTAATATTTCTAGAAGAAATGGTCCTCAACTACATCTTTCACAGCTCAGTATTACTAAAAGATATATGTATACAATTTGAAGGTAATAGAGACAACAGCAGATAATTCTACATAACAGTTCAGATCTACAGTAATGCTCATCAGCTGTTACAAAAACAGCTCACATAGAAAGCATTCAGATCAGGCACAGCAGAAGTGCTGAAAGAGAACTGCAGCTGCTAGGTCCACTGCAGCTGCTACCTTCTCAGGTGACACCAAACATAAGCCTAAGGGTAGATGAAAACATCCAGCATTATGACCTTAATATTCCTAGCATAGGAAGCTTTCTAAGGTATTTATTAAAAAGGACTTCATTAGTCAATCCTGAAGTTGGCAATTCTCACACTTATCTGAAAAACACTCCTTTGAATGTTACATATATATTAAATAATAAAGACTCACATACGTGGAGGAGAGGAAAGACACAATCTAGTATCGTAATGTTTTAACAATAAGAAAGTCTTTTCAAATAAGGATGCAGAAATCATTTGGAAACAGCAAAGCAGGAAGAGGAACAAACTCAATCCAAGCACAGTAAAGTAGCAACAAAACAATATAGTAGTAAGAAACAATCAGCTGCAAGCCATTTATCTTATACTTGTGCTAGATGCAAATTTTTTTGTAAGAAGCTTTTTGAAAAAGTGTTACCACCCTCCCATTTACCATCTTTTTTGTTTACATAAATATCTCCTGTTCAATATACTACAAGGAGGTTACAGTGAATGTGCACTGTGTAGGCTACCAAAGACTCCTTGTAAAATTGCAAAAATTTCCACTTTGTGTGTATGATATGAACTGTCACATTTCTGTCACTTGGGAGAAAATTAAAACTGTTTAAAAATGGCTATTTGTAGAGAAAACATGCTCTTTTGCATTTTTTATGAGACAGTAAATAAAATAAACACTCTGAAAAAGCTTAAACATTTTACCATCAAGTTCACAAAAATGATCCTGTGAATCATCGTATCTTGCCCAGTCAATGAAAGCCTCCTTACTTTGGTTACTGAGGGGAAAAAAGAAATTTGATTTTAAACTTTTAAATCAACAATGTCAATAAGAGCTTCTGAAAGAATACAACCTACATATAGCTTGGAAGTGGATTCTGAGTCAGTATATCTGAAACTTGAGAATATGTGGAGCTACCCCTTGTTAACTGCAGAGATTCAAGCGGGCACCAACTGCAATACTTTCAAAAGTCAATTTGATGTTGAGACAAAAATTTCACCATTATTTGAACTAACTGCAGTGACTTTTCTTCCTTCAATAAGAGCTTGGTAAAATATTGTCATAGAATACATTTTTAACACATTTCAGAGCTGCTACTTTAGCAGCTGTCACTTTGAGGGTGGGGAGGGAGGAATCACTGTGTTTTCATAACCTTTACTTTCAATGAAAGCTACGATTGTTAGTGCCTTACTTTATACTGGGAGACTAGATGTCTAAATCCCTCTTCTAAGCTAAAGTATGATTGAATATGATTTTTCTGAAACCATTTTAATAATAATAGCATTCCACTCACTCTAGCATTTTCTGCACTGTACTAGAGAGACAAGCAGTTTGAAGCTCCCACACTATGAAATACAAACAGTGCCAAAACTTTTCATCCGTGACTGTGTGCAGCACAGAACTACTGATGCCACAATACTGACAGCAAAATGTAAGCAAAGCTAAGATTAGGAACTTGTCCCAGTGCAGGGAAGTGCCTTGAAATCACAAAAACTACCTATTCTGTTTAATCAAATTAGAACCAGCTCAACGCTACAGAGGCAATTCTACAACAAGACACATTTCTAACCTTCTGCCAAATCACAATAGAAGACATTATACTTGGCATTAGGTGAGGAAATTCTTTGGTAATTACCAAAAGACAAGATTTGATAACCACAAGAAATACAACTTATAAAGGAAAACAGCTTAAAACCAACAGGATAATGCACTGCTAGGTAGAGAACATGGAGGTTTTCCTGCAAAGCACAAACTCGTCCTCCACTTGCAGGATCCAGTACCTGCCCTCTTCCAACTTTAATCATCTGTCCTACTCTCATAAAGACATTTTCTCTAGCTCTCCATTTACAGTCTCTATTCTTTTGCCTTACAGAAATGGAACAGAACAGTTTCTTACCTCCCCTAAAACACCACACACTAGGCAGAAATGGTCATTTTTCATGGCACAAGAAAGAGTTTCAAAATCTTTACCAGGTAGAACTGCTGAAATTTGTGGGCAAAGACACCATATCCCTCCATTAACAGTGAAAATTTAATTTGTGTATTTCTATTTTTCAAAAGTGGGGAATCCATTAGAGTGCTATGTTTTCTAGATGCTGTTCCACAGACTTCTGTACACAGGGACAATGCCATCCTGAAGAATTTCTCCTATCCAATCTTGACAGTGCCATGCAATAAGCAAGATCAGAGAACTGGCCCAAGTTAAAAATAACTTTGCCAACAACAAAAGTAACTCAACTCCCTGATCTGGTTCACTGAATGATCACAAATAGGCACATCAGTGCAGCAGTGGGACAAAGCAGGACCAAACCCCTTAATCCAGTAGTTGTTGAGAACAAAGAATAGAGAAAAGGTAGTTCCATTTGCAGGATTCTTCTGACTCTTGATGATGTATGATACCTCTTTTAAGTAGTATCAAAGCATACTTTAAACAAAAAAAACAGTCTACTTATAATTTAATACCTTTTTCTTCAGATGTTCTTGCATCATTTCCCATTTACTTTCTAATGGGTTATGGACAGAATGAAGAACAAAAACCAGCATATCAGACAGAGAAAATAAAGTGTTCCTTTCTTACTATTTTTGTACTGTTGATGTAGATCACAGCATACCTTAAGGTACTGTTAACTGCTCCCAGCTTGTTAGCTTGCTCACAGTCTTCCAATTCTTTGGAATTATTTGCTGCTTTTGAATACTGTAGAAAAAGTCATATTTAACATGCAAATGAATTACTGAAATCCTCAAGAACAGGTGTTGTGAAAGGTCTTTTTCTAAGTTTAGCAGTGACTTCCCTAGTATTAAAAATTCTCTTATTCTAGAAGCACAATATGGTTCTGGAACATTTCTTACTTTGATTTTTTTTTCACTTAAGTTCATCAGGCTGATTTCACTCTGACTTTAACTGCTACAGGGAATTCAGCTAAAGACATCAAAATTTTGATTTGATTTTTGTTTAAATTGAGTTATTTTATTATAAAACACCCTACATGGAGTGTTTCAGATACTTATTTACTTTTTCTTTTTTTTTTTTTTTTGCAAGTATAATAATATGCCAAGTTTAATTTCATTTTAGTAGGTATATTTATTACTTTTGGCCATTTCCCCCTCATGTTTCCTTTAATCCAATTCACTGGCCTGCTCCACATGCACACGGGTCTGGAAGACAAAGTTTTTCAGCTGAACTCAAATTTTGCTTATATTAAAGACAGAATGGAAATATATAAGCTGAACTTTGATTCTGAAGTATTTTTTGAAAAGTAATCCACTAAAATACTTACTTACGGAACACGTCTAAGGAAAACATTTGAGGAATTAAAGATTATATTCCACTATTCTATAGTAATATAGTTATGTAAGCAGGGAATTTAAGTCTGTCAGCTTAAAGCTCAAAGTTCTTCTAAGTTTAGAAACATAAAGGTAGTAACAGTGCTGTATTAAGACAAACTCAATCTCCTCCTTTTTGGGGTTTTTGGATTTGGGGGCGTAATGTGTCTTTTTTGCAGACTAAACCTTATGTCAGTTAATAAAACAAATAAATTATAAATTTTAAGAGAAAGAGTAATTAATTTCTGTGGACAGCTTTGTGGTCAAGATGTCAGAGGTGAAGTACCATGACAATATGTATCACTAAAAAAAAAAAAAAAAGAAATTTAATTAAAACTGTTCAGATTAGTAAGCAAAATTATTTCCTTTTAAAAAATGCATTTGCCTGAACCAACATGAGGAAAAACAGTAGAAGACCTTAGAAGCAAAGGAGATTAGAAATAACAGATAATTTAAATCTTGTTAGAGGCCTTGCCCATAAATATTTACTCTAAAAAGAATTTTTCATTCAATTTTCTTGGATTTGACAGGCATAAGACTTCATTCTTTAGCATTGTATGGATGTTAAAAAGAAAAATGGGAACAAGAAATGGCCTTAACCTGGACTGAAACAGATACTGCTAATGAAATAACATAAGGAGATGCTGAGGCAAACATTCTGCATGTCTAGAGCTGCAAACCTATCCCTACCCTGAAGTGAAAAAAGGTTACTACCAAGATTAGAATTCTAAATTGAAACTTTCTGTCAAAATGATCATTCAGGTCTCAAAATATGTTTCCAGCCTTTCCTATTCTCCTGCGTTTAATAGCAACAGTTGTCAGATCAGTGCTTTGTGACCCCTGACAAGATCAGGACAAAATATCTATTCTTGCCAACCAGGATCTCCTAAGGCCAGTTACTGGAAAAAACAAACAAAACAAAACAAAAAACAAAACAAAACAAAACAAAACAAAAAAAACAACCAAAAAAAACCACCAGAAAAGAGAAGGGCAGGAAATAAATTACGAAGTTGAATGTTGTAACCTGGAGTTACTGTATCCTGTCTCTCGCTTTAAAGATTAATACAGCTTTAATGTGTAGCCACAAAATATGTATTCACCACTCAAATGCAACAGAACTACAGAAAAGGAAATGACTGTGTGCCTCTACAGCACTATTTCAAAAGGCAGTGGTGTCAAGAATTAAAAAGACTACTGATAAATGCACTCCTATGGGGAAGGCATACAAGTGTAACCTTGGTCTTTGCAGCTAGATGAACATTCAAATGAACCGTTTTCTTCATTGTTCAGCAAACAAAAAAATCCCCCATAAAAACCTAAATAAAGTTAGAAGTTTACAAGCTCCTCTACATTAGGAAAGAAAGGCAATGGAAAACTAGACAGAAGCCGCAGAAAACCTCTCCACAATGCCTTTGGTTATTTTCAGCTTTCCAAGACCAACAATTTCAGAATGAAGGAGAGAAACTGGACATGCATGTGTTCTCAGGGCAAAAAACATCCTTTTTTTTAATCCAGTACTTTACAGATAAGCCATAAAGTGTAAGACTTCCCCAAATGGGAAATTAGCACAGGCTAATAGTACAGTACTTGCATAGTCCTTGAAACAAAACATTCATACTAAAATGAATTTAATATTTCCTTAAAAGGGATATTAAATGAGATTGTCAGTTTTTAATTGGGTCTAAAAAAGATCATTTAACTGAACCCTAAGAAGTAAGAAAATCACATAGGCAAGATTCATGTCCATTATGATGACAATTTTCAACCAGAATTATTTGCTTCTCTAACAGAAAAGTAGCACATATTAGTGTCTTCTACTACAGATTAAGGGTACAGAATTGCCTAACTTTCAGTACTGTAGCTGGTTTCAACAACTTGCAAGACAATTCAAAGGAAACCACTGTAGCGAACATACAGCAAATGACAGCTTCCCAAAGAATCTATCCAGATGTCTTTATTGTGCTGAAAGCAAAAGGTATCCATTTTTTTCACTTCCTAAATCCAATTTGTTATGCTCATGTGAAGTTTCCAAAGAACAGCATGCCTTTGGTTACTATTTAACAACTTATTTATGACTCTCAAGATTAATCAATCAAGAAGCTCAAACTCAGAAAGAACCCTTTCTGAAACAATTTTTAAAGTCTTATCAAGTCTCCTCTCTTTAGGAGGTATTATGGCATTCAAGGAGTCATCTTCTCTACAATCAAGCTTGAAAGATAAAAGCATCAATGAAAAAGAGAACTGGTAACAGATTATTCAAATAAAACACAAGATCTGCTGTCCAGAGATAGTGTCAGCTTTTCAGAACAACTACTGCTACTTGTGCTGGAATGGCAAACAACTGACATTTAGGTCATGTCAGTGAGAAAGATGATTACCAGGAATCTTTAAATGAAGAGGCAGTCTTTACTTCAGAGTGAGTTAACAACGTATGTATAAAAGAAACAAGACTTCCTCTTGAGCTAAAGGCTTGGACAGATTTGCCTGCTCTGTTCCAGACAGCAGCACACAAGTCATCAATTCACAATGAAGTATTCATCTCAACTATCTCTGATAACATTTCTTGGCATGAGATCTAAACCCAATGCCAGCAGTCCTTTTCATAAGTCCTTTATGATATGGTGAACTACACTCAGTCTGCCCACTGAGGTAGAAAGCACTGGGGAGGATGGAGATAAGATAATTGATCAAGAGGTCTACAACTCAGTCAAGGCACTGAATGGAAAGATCTCTCATTTGGGCACCATTATCCCATCAACTGCTAAAATCCTCATTCTTGGGCACTGTGTTTGGGATGTGTGGGTAGTCTTTCTGCTCTGACCTCTTTTCCTAGGCATATATAACCTCTCGACTTTTTGACTTTGCTAAGTTCACTTGGTGATCTAGAAAGGATGACTTGGAGAAATGCAAGCAAAAGCCAACAGTACAGACTGACTGCTTAAGTTTGCACTGGCCACTTTGGCCTAAATTGTCTTTAGACTAATGACCTCTTGAAAATAAGGCATAGCAGAACTCCACACAATCATTTGGGTTGTCTTAATATGGAATGTTGTGATTATTTATGATTTCTAAAAAAGACTGTGCTGCTACTGCCTCTGTGCATCTTAGCCTATAGCTGTTTAAAAGGTGGCCTATAGTCACAAACAAAGCAACAGTTCTGCATCAGGTACTCTGCATCAGGCATTCTGTGGCCATGCACTGCTGTCCCTTGTCATTCATTGATTCAGTCTGCATCAGCTCTTTAGCAATGACAGACTCAAAATGGCACAACAGTACCAGCTATGTCAGAAAAACCACTATACATAAAGGTAAAAAGGTAAAGCCACATACAGGAATTGATCAGTTACCTATTTCATCAGTATGTGAACACTGAAGGTTTGTACTAGAAAGTCACATAGCTGTTATAAATTTAAGATTTAAAAAAAAATCAGAAAACTTTGAAAATGAAGGAGTACTCACTTTATTAGAGCTCCCAGCCTTAATTCCAACAGGTATTTTGCTCTAAAAATAAAAAATAAATCACAGCTTTTACACTGCTCATAGAAACATTTATCCTTGATTAAAATCTACAAATTAGGTATCATTCCTATAGAGGTCAAAGCAACCTTGTTTTTTGAAAACTTAACTTGCTCCTTTACCTTCTCAACATGTTATACGCAAAACAGTGGAAGAGCTTAGAAGAGACTTATTCTTGAAGTTATCTGCTTTCTTCATAAAATGACTAAGACCTTAAAATATTTTGGTTGTATTTCTACTTTTGGAATGGAAAAAAAAATTGTCACTTCTAATTAAACTTAAGTTCTCACTATTAAGTATTGCTAGTAGTCACTAGCTAGTACTATAGTACTAGCCACTGCAAATTAGCAAATTTTTAGCCAAAAGCCCTTTTTATATAATATATTATTTGATCCATACCTCAGGACAAGGCTCTACATGACAATCTTTGATAGAACAATGGCCATCATCAGCCCAAAATGGGCATGGTCTCTTCAGGTTGACCTAAACATACAAAACCAGAAGTTTACAATCCACACTTACATAAGGCAACTGTAGAAAAAAAAAGCTCTCAGTATCAGGAAATCCTTTAAATTCTTTTAATTAGTCTCTCTAACTACATAAGACGAAGCTTTGTGCAGTAAAACTGTTAATGATAATGGCCTCCAGTGAATGAACACAAACACATAATATAATAAAGCAGAAATTAAATCTCTCACTATTAAATTGAAATTTACTAATTCAAATAAGTGTTTGGATGATTTTTAATTTCAAAATCAAGCTAAAAAGAGATTATTATTTTAAAATGTTAAAGATATTCCTTAGTCAAAAAACCCCCGACAAAACATTTAGCAGATGGTATGACTTCTTAGAAGTGATGACAAATATCTTCTCATTACAGCTCAAACCTTGCAAACACAGAACAATAAAAGCAGAGATTTTAGGTTGCCTCCCCCCATTTCCTCTATTCAATGCACAAACACCATTCCTAGAAAAAAAATAATACAAAATTTGTTTTTGTACTTGTTCATACGTATCTTTTCAAACAAAGCACAAAATAGTTTTATATTCTATATCACCTTCACAGTAAGGCCTATCATATAAAACTTTGGCCTCCCACCAATTTCTATCAAAAAAAGATCAGTTAACATAGTTAAATTACAACCTTCTTCAAAGTAAACTCTCACAATAAAAAATGCTTACACACTGAGGAAGATATAAGTAACTAGACAGGCGCTGTTTTTACAGAGAGGAATGCTGTAAATAAAAGGACACTTCTGCCTAAACTTCATGTGAATCAAGATGTACTAGTCCAAGAATGACTGAAGAGCACCAAAAACCAGTACATACATAAACTGAGGTTGTACAGCACTTGTATTGTCTACATAGAACATCTGATCTTCTTCAGGGTATGCGATATTGGATTTCATTATTATCACTCAGAGTATTATTCAGTCCTTTCACAAATTAAGACATTCTTGATCGTGAGGTTTCCACAGTTTCAGTGTTTTGACGTATAAAACTAGAGATACAAATGTTTATTTCTTTAATTGGGAAGTGTTCTACTATTTATTTAGAAACCACTTAGCACAATTTCTAAAAGACTTCATGAAGTCTTTAAATAAAAACTACCACATCCATTCTGTATTAAGGTTTGAGTTCTTCTATACCACCTCGCATCATTGCCAGGGACAGTGGAAAAGGGCTTTCTTCCAGGGAGAAGGGGCTCTTTCCAGTTGAGAAAATAAAACACGGCAGAGGGAATCATCTAATATTGTCTACTATTGTTTTCCTGTCCGTGTGAATTACTTCTTATGTCCCCTGTCATTAGTACTGTTTCCATTACTGTTCATTGTCTTATCTCACTGCTGTTTTCAGAAACCTGTTCTTATTTCAACCCATGAGTTTTACCTTTTATGCCTCCAATTCTCATCTCCATTATAACATAGCATGGAGAGGGAACGGAAAACAGGGAATGAAAGAGAGTGGTGCATGGTTTGGTGGAGAGTACCATTCCTAAACCTACCTTCACAATTTCCACATCCATTTATGTGCTTAAAAGCACTTCCATCATTCTGCACAGGGATATCAAAAGAGCTGTTGCTTATTGAAACAGGAAAGGGTGAAGAATGTTCTGACTGACTTACTCAGTTTGCTTGTTCAACACAAATTCTTCCCTAGCACCACTGGAAGTACTAAGTGAAGTGTGGTTCGTTTGAGTGGACAGGCCCTTGGAATTGCCCATAAGATCAGTATAAAAGATGAGGCAGGATTGCAACACACCTTTAGAGTATGATCTGCAGAACTGCTGTTGAAATGAACATTAGCTCTAAATTTGCAAGATGAAGTTACTGTTGTATGAAGTTTCATATACCTGTCGCTCCTCATCTTCACGTACTTTGTTTTGTATTTTTCTGTTGCCTCTGGAGAATCTCATTACCACTACTACGTGATGTATTAGTACTAAAGTTGCACATATCCTGTTTCTCCTGAAAAGTGAATTTAGAACTATATCATGTAGCAGGAGATTCAAGGTGCAGTTGAAGGTACATGACACTGCTTGCTCAGGGTAGAAAGGGAAGAGTCTAGTGCTTTCTTCTCCTTCTCCACACTCACAGCCTCATCTTGCATGAGTTTAATATTTGTCCAGTTCCAGATCAGCTAGATGACTTTTTACATCCTGAGGAGAAAAAAACCCCAAAACCAACAAAAAACCCCCCAACAAAGGCAACAAAACCTTACCAACAAAACCCCCTATCAAATGAAAAATGGAAATACCCAAACTAAATATCTACCAGGCTAAAGAGTTGCACTTATCTAAATGAGAGGTAAAAGTAGCAAAGAGGCAAGATGCAGCCCTAGAGGAGTGTGAGCTCATTTTTCCAGTGGCAGGCAGCTATCTGATTAGCTCAGTCAAAATGCAACTTCACTTTCAAGTTAAGCATATCTGAAAACAGAAGTATCAGGCTTCAAATCTTCATTTGCATTCAGATAGTAAAACAGAGAAAAAAAAATTATTCAAGTAATAAAAAGTGAAATTACATACTACTTGAAAAAGGAACAGTTTTACCTATTTTTCAAAAGAATAACAAACACTAAAATCAGAAATAAGACAGTAACTTATTAGAAAAGTAAATCATGGCAATATTTCCATTTCAAATTACACATGTTTCTTAGAAGATAAGCACTTCATGCTGTCATAAAATTGCTAAAATATGATCCTTTTCCAGTGCCTTTTCCAAAGGCACTATCTTTAAAAGTACAATTTATCAGTTGAATGAAAACAGTCATGATTTACTGTCACTGACTCCAGGATGAACATAGCAAACAAGACTTATTACCAACATAACTATTAGGGACTGAAAACCTGCTTCAACCAAATTAAAGAGCTGTGGGCTTCTAATAGGCAGCTTAATACTAGCAAGTTGCCTTGATGTGCAATCCTTCCTATATTTTCTGCATTTTATTCAAATTATTCAAGAAAATACCATTCTAAGTGTACCTTGTAATATCTGAAGTAATCACGTTCTTGCAGTTTCTGTATTTTGGGAAAGATCTTGAAAGTATTGAAGTCATCGATGCTTTCTATGTCACATAAACAATCATCTAGGACTCCTGTGAGCTATTGAAAAATACACAAACGTTTATGTTTAATATAGAAACATTAACTGCAGAAAAATCTTTCAAAGAGAAAAATATGTTAATTGAAACAGATACTAGTGAAATCCAGTTCCACAGCAAATATTTCTCATCACAAAATACTCTGTAACATATGTCGTAAAGTAAAACTCTAGCACTTTGAGCTGAAGCCCACCTCCAAATGCATGGCTGAAACAATGTTTCAAGACAAGACCAACAATTTCACCCCTGAAATTTGTTGACACTTTCAGCCTATAGAACTTTCTGAAGAATGAGCAACAAGATTTTCCAAATTACAAATACATGGTATTTGTAAAGTTGCAATCTACTGTTCTCCTACCAGATGCTCACAAGTCAAATTGCCTAAAAAAACTCTACAATCACACACTGTCATCTTATTTTCATATTTCTTCTTAAAGTGTGAAAACACTCCATCTAGTTTCCTTAGAGGCATGGGGGAAAGGAGTGTAGGTTCTTCTGTGCCCAAGAAGTTTGCAATTTCACAAATAAATTCAACAAATAAATACAATGAAAACCAGGCACAGGTATCTATATTTCAACGCTGTCAATCTATCATGAAATGGAGTGTGACTTTTCCAGGCCTCATCCCTCTTCTTGTGCGAGGACAGCAAGCTGTACTGCTGCTGCACTAGGTTAAAACCACCTCTATGAAAAGCAGCACACACTACAAGTGCAGAAGTTCTACTGCCAACACAGAAAGGGAAGGCAGGACTGTGCATGTAGCAGAGAGGGCAGCTCCAACTATTGTCACAGACTAGTCTAGGGAAACACTCTTGCTGAGACCCTGGCAATGTCTTATTGAAAGGTGGAAATACTGAGAGTGTGATTCTATGAACAGTTATATAATAAATTTCAATAAATCTAAACTAACTCTCTTAGGCATAGCTTCTTAAACTACTACAAAAATGTCTGAAGGTTTCAGACATGTCTAAAAGGGAATGGAACCAAACACTGGTGCTTACTTGCTTCTGTTCTTCATTGACATCCATTATGGCCTAGAAATTATTTAAAATAGAAATGCCCACACATCTTATATTTTGCATGGCATTAGAAGAACTTCTAACTATTGAAATGCTATGTGGAAAAGGAGACAAAAAATATTTTGTGGCTTTTTTTTCTTCCATAGATTTCACATAGATGAGATTATGAAATCATCTAATCTGTTTTATGCATGATAAATCACTCCTGTACTTTACAGAACAGATACCCTTATATAACCAAGCTTGATGTGCTTAAAAGAGCCACTAGAAAACACACTGCAGGCTTTGTGCTCCTTTATAAAGCATAAAGGAGGCCTGGAAAATGGATTTCCCCCAGCTCTCTGTGAGAATAAAGAGGTGAGGATATGGCAATAAAGCACTTAAGTGGAAAATTCACCTTATGTAGATATTACTTTTCCTGAGGCACTAAATAGGCTGTCACAATTCTGTAGAGCAGATATGGCAATGAAGTAAAGCTAATTTAAGGAAAGATACTTTAACCAAAAATTTTTCCTGCTGTTATGCCTGCCTTGTTAATGTTATCTGACTTCAAACCTGGGCAAAGAACTGTCAAAGAGCCAATGTGTAATTACAGGTTTTTCACAGCCCACATGGCTGCCAGCTTCAAAGTCAGAAAAAAAACAAACTTGTTATTAATGATGCTTACAGAAATTAAACTCCCATGCACTTTAATCTATATTAATTTCATTTAAAATTTCAGACTTTCTTATTGATCACACACAGGCAGAAATCTGTAAAGGTGCACAACTTACAGGTAACACTAAACTGCAAAGCAAACAGCATAATTTTTCATTTTAATATAAAAAAGGCAAAGAGGTAACTCTAACATTTTGCTCAAATATTACTGAACTATATAAATAGGATGATCTAAGAAAGTTTTTTTGGACTGAAGATAAAGAGTAGGAAACTATTTTGATGACCAGCTCATAAGGCTATCCACTGCTTACAAAAATAAGTTTACTATCTACACAAAGTGGAAATTGTCTTTTCAGGGGAAAAACGTCCCAGGTAAATGCAATAGTTACACTCTGTGTCTAATCCTCATGGAAACATAAAAAGCTGCAGGCTTTACCTAGATCAATGAAGTTTCAGAAATGAATCCTCAAAAAGCTAGAACTGATCTAGGAAATTATGAAGAGAAAAATTAATTCAGAGTACCAGAGCAAGCAAACTAACTTTCCTTTTTTTTTTTTTTCTCACAACTTTTTCAGAACTGGAACAGTTAGCTCCCTGTATACATAAAATAGCAAAATCAATGTTTCCTTAGGAAGCATGCTCTAAAATTATAAACTAAGCTGTATCTGTACCAAACCACAAATTATAAAATACTTTAACAGCATATATTAAACACTAATACTGCACAGCAGTGGAGTCAGTTCACAGCACAGTGATGCAACTTCCTTCAAGTACCCCAGTCAGAGGTTTTTTTTAATTAGTCTAAGTGCTGGCTTCAGTGCTCTCACTTACAAGAACAACACTCTAAGAACAAGCAGAAAATAATTTCATTTTTATCAACATCTGGATCGTCCAATGAATTTGTTTTTTCAAATTGGAGACAATATAAAAATAGTGTACTACACAGTTAAAACTACACATTGCAAGACCTACTTTGTTATTCACACAATGGGTACTTTGCCTTGTCTTTAATTGAACTACACTAGTTAACTTAGCCCACAAACATAAAGTCAAACTGTACTGTACGTTATCACACTTTTATTACAATGGACAAATATAATGGTTTCTTTTTATCTGTTAATCACTTTGAGCTCTAAATAAACTCTAGAAGTATTACTATAATTTGTGTTCAAGAAGTCATCTGACATGATGCAGCTGTTATTTTTTTCTACCTTTCCAATATACTTATCAAAGGACTTCTAGGTGTTGTCAAACCTAGTTTAGTTCTTGAACAGGTATCAGAGCTATACTGGAGAAGTGAAACTTTTAACTTATCTTCTCCAAGATAAATCAACCTTTCAGAAGAAAAGGTCAATGTTCAACCTGCATCAATTTCTCCTTATGAAATCTAGAAAGAAATACAAAGTCAGCATTTTAATATTAAGGAAAAAAGCTGAAAAAATGCACATAATAATAAGCAATCTATTCATATAAACAACCTTATTAGTGTTCTCAGGCTGTTGTACTTTAATTGCTTCAACAGTTAGAAGACCAGCTGGGACACATTGTTTTGTTCCTCAGACATTTTACTTTGCCATGGCTGCAGAATGAGAGAACAGCCTTAGGTAAAATGAATCCAAGAACTATTGGTTAGCTTATCTTTCCCTGCACAAACTCTGAAGTCAATATGCTAATAATTTTATGAAACACCAACAACCAATCTCTCTGCCAAGCATCACAAAAAAACCCAGACCACTTTATTAAGTGCTTCTTTAAGAAATCCACTTCAATTAGCATTTAGTTATGCTAACATAGTTAATAAAACAATGTCAAACAGAGACAACCTCAACTTACAACAAAAAAAGCTGCAATAAAAGTTATCTATGCTACTGTCATCACCACCTTGGCTGGCCACTTAGAATGCAACACGGAATTTTAGAAAATGTAAGAGAAATAATAATCCAGAGGACAAGCTTTGCTCCATGTGGATGGTGTATTCCTCAAAAAACTCACACGTCTTTGGCCCAGCGGAAAGCCTCTCCTACTTGACACCAGCTATCATTTCAGTCACGGTCACACGGTGGATGAACAGCGAGCTCCTAACCACAGACACATGTCCCCCTAAAGCTACGAAGGCAGCTTACAGAAGGAAGGAGTGTTCTCATCCTTGCCTGTAACGTGGGCAAACAGACACGACCCAAGCACAAGCCAAGCCCGGGCACTGGCATCACCACTGGAACATATGGCTTCTCACAGACTTCATCAGGGCACCGAACTTTCTGCCTGAAGCCATGGCCATGATCCAGCCCCGACTCCTCAACGTATCCCACTGACTACTACTGATACTACCTGTGGTTCCCAGGTCAACCAACTTTTCCCCGCAGACCGGCGGCACCGGCCCCCGGCTGGATCCCGGCAAGTGTCAGCCGCAGGGTGGGGAAGGGGAAGGACTCCAACAAGAGATTCCCCGAGTTCTCTGCCGGGGAGCCTGCACACGACACGGCCCAGAGCTGCCCTCTCCCCTACGACCCCCCGAAGTGGCCTCACCTCCCGCCTCTGTCCTGCGGCCCCTCCGGGAGGGCTCCGCAGCCCACCCACAGCCGGCGGGCATCCCTGCCCGGCCGCGCTCCGTGCCCGCTCCCCGCCGCGGCGCCCCGTCCCGCCAGCCGCCGGCTCCTACCTGGGCCTCCGCTGTCAGGACGCAGCCGAGCACCGCCAGCAGCCGCGCAGCCAGCCGTGCCCTCGCCGCCGCGTTCCGGCCGCCGCCACCGCCGCGCATGCTGCTGCTGCTGCTGCCGCGACTGACGGAGGAGGGGGCAGCCCTCGCCCCGCCGCAGGAAGGAGAGGGACGCGCCGCGGGGCGGCGGCGGCAGCGTCTCCTCCCGGCGCGGCCGCTCCTGCGGGCGGCGGGACCCGGCGGGCGGGGGCGCCGCGCTCACCGCGACCTGTCCGCGGCACCGCCTCGCGCACCCGGGATCCTCCGGCGAAGCCGCGGCACCACCGCGCCCCGCTCCAGCGCCCGCCGCTCCCGGGCCGCCGCCGCGCGGCACGCCGGGAGATGTAGTTCCCCGGGCGGTCCCGGAGCCGGGGCGGGGCGGGGCGGCGGCGCCCAATCGGAGAGGACCACGCGCGCCTCCAAAACAAGTGGCGGCGGCGCGCGAGGGGCCGGCTGGGCGCGTGCGCGCGGCGCCGGGGGGGCCGCGTGAGGAGGGGCGCGCGAGGGGCGGCGGCGGAGCGCGGCCGTGGGAGCGGTTGGCGCAGCGCTTCCCGTTCTTCCCGTTCTTCCCGTTCTTCCCGTTCTTCCCGTTCTTCCCGTTCTTCCCGGCCCCAACCAGCTTTGCCCACTATCTAGAATACCCTGAGTTGGAAGGGGTCCGCAAGGATCAAGTCCAACTCCCAGCGCTGCACAGCAGCATCCCCAAGAGTAACACCTTGTGCTCAAGAGTGTTGTCCAAACGCGTCTGGAACTCTGTCAGGCTTGGAGCAGTAACCACTTCTCTGGGACGCCCAAGCACCCTCTGGGTGAAGAATCTTGTCCTGACATCCAACCTAAGCCTCCCTGACTCAGCTCCAGGCGGTTCCCTCGGGTCCTTTCGCTGGTCATGGGGTGGAGAGATCGATACGTGCCCCTCCACTTCCCTTTGTGAGGCTGTCGAAGGCCGACAGTGAGGTCTCCCCTCACTCTCCTCTAGACTGAACAAACCAAGTACGTCCCAGCATATCTCGCTATAACCCCAGTCTAAACGTGGTCCAATCTGTACAAGCAGTCCAGAGCTGTACAAACCAGTTTGGCCCACTATATCCCAGTGCACTGCAGTACAGCCCAGCGGGCTGGGACCGTGCTGCCCCAGCGCTACACAGGTGAGTTGGGCAGGGCCACAGGACCCCCTGCCCCTCTGCTGGGCAGCTCAGAACACATCTTTTGCTCCCAACAGTTAATATTTATCTGTAATTCATTTCTAGAATTGCAGAAAGGAATATTTCTGTGAAAAACGAGTGTTGCACTGATGTAATGGGCAGGGTTGCTGAAATTAGGATTTTATTTTAAATTTAGATGCTAACTCAGATTCTTCTTACCCCCTTTCATTTGGAGAATACCCCTTTACTGGAGTGTGGAGACAAGCTTTAAGTCGAGGGCAACTATGTCAGAGGCCTTAAAAGCTTTTAGATTGACCTTTGTTATTTACTTACAAATTAATTCAAATTAGCTTTCCATTACATTTTTCTTTAGGGGCCAGTGTGTCACAGATTTTTGCATTACTGAAAATGTCTCAAAGGGATGCTGTCTAGGAATTACAGAGACCATAAGATGAAGTAGGCAGTAGTTAGTCTGGTTCCAGAGACATGATGTAAATGCTCCTTTCTTTCCTCTCTGGAGTATGGGCAGTACAACTATAATTCGGGAACAGATGACTAAATGAGAACTTATTCCTACTTCCAGCATCAGTGGACCAATACATTAGCTAGATATTTGAGAAGAAATTAGCAGAACAGCTAATGTTAATGTTTACATTGCCATAGTTTGCTCTCAGTATCAGTACTCCATACTTTATCACAAGTGGTTTGTACTTCTCACAAAGAAACTGTTTCTGTTCAGCAGATTAAGGTGAATTCATTGCATTTATTTACATTTTGTACCTTTGATTCTGGGAGAAAGTTTCCATCACAAATATTTAGAAAAGCCCTAAAACCTTGGAAGAATCAAGCACTGTCACATAAAGGCTACATAAAGGCCACATAAAGGACTCTAAAAGTTAGAAGTAAACAATCATATTTTTAAGTCATAGTGTTCGCTGAGTTTTCAGTTAACACTTTATGTTAGTTACAGTGGGTACTTTATTGCTTCATCTCTGAAATGCTTGTACCAGAAGTCAGTTGTGGTTTAGCTTTTTCCTGCCATATTAGAAGGATAAGGAATTGGCTGTAAAAATATATAAGGGATAATTTTAAGAGGCAGTAAAAAAATATTCCTTTTACACGTAAGTATTATCTAAGACAGGAGAGCTGAATGTAGCTTAACACAGTTTTCTAAACTAGGGTGTTTTCAAACTTAAGTTTTATTGTAGATTTAAATCTATGAATGCTACTTTGCTAGTGGTATAAAAATATCTAAAAAAACCCCAAACATAAACGTCCTAATATGGGATTTCTGTGTGAAATCAGCTTCAGGAAAGACCTGCAGAAGAAGCAGTGTTACAATTGCAATCAAAGCCCAACAACATATTACAAAGCTGTGAGTGTCTACTAAACCTCTTTCTTTTAAAGAAATTTGCTACAGTGTTAATGATATTTTAGCAGGGGCTGAGGACAAGCTCTTACTGGGAAAGGGATAATCACAGTTTACAGGTTGGTGGGATCATGAAGAGTCTGGCCTATATATTTAATTTTTCAACGTGGTTGTCATAGGAACAAACATCTATGAGTTCATAATATGCACTGCTGTTACACATGTTGACAGTTTCATTTACAAGAACTAACGTTTTCATTGTATGTACAAAGAAAGCCTTGAACACAGGAGCTAAAAACAGTATTCTTTATTCTTAAATAAGAATTAAGTAAAGAACATCAGAGTCACCTCTTCTTCATGACTGTGCTGTTCTCTAGTATAGGCACAGATCTGAGTGCATGAGGGAGAGACAGTCTTTTAGTGGATGCAGCAAACTTGCAATTACCAAACTTGCCTCTGGCCTGAAACTGATCAGGTCTTGCAAGTTTTATTGTATTACCTCCAGTGGTGCTTTTTAACCAGCTCTTATTTGCCAGAATTGAGCTTCTTTTTGTAGACAGAAATAGTGATCTATGAGCATCAACTGTGGAATCCAAAAATGGATCTTCAAGATTTTATGGACTGATTTAAGTGAACATATATGGTAAAAAAAGGGTGGCTTCACATTTCCTGTTAGGAGAAACTTGATAAATCCCAGCTGCTTTTTCAAGTTCATGAGCTAGATTTCAGTAATCTGAAGTGTGGATTTTCATTTTGAAACTTTTTGCCCTTGAAACTTTTGCCTTTATTTATTTTTCTTTATTTATTTTTTTTGCCTTTGTTGATTTTTCCAAATTACCTTTTGAATGAGTCCTTCCTAAAGTTAGGAGAGTAAACCAGAGGAATCAATGTGTCACAATCTTCTGTTTAAGTCTGGCAAACAGCAGCAGTGGGAAGGCCGTGCCTGTTGAGCAGTGGAACATCTTGTGGTAGTCTAGGTTTAAATGATACAGCAAGGCACAGCTGTGGGTGAGAACTTTCAGTAAACCACCTGACATAAGTACAGAAAGCAGCCAAGTGCCAGGCCATGAGTTCTGTCAGGCCTTCTGTGAAGAGCTTGTACATCCTGTTCTGTCCTGCTGTCATTAGACCTGATACAAGTTCTGCTTCCTTGCAAGTCATGCCTCACTGACATCTTGTTCCCCACCTACTGATGTCTGCCTTAAAACCACAACCTATGCTCAAGTCTGCAGCAACGGGTGCAAATCTCTTCTGAAAAGTACTTATGGATGTCTAGGGTTATCTCTGGAGTGTGGCCTGTAAATGGCAGAACAATATGTCAAATTCAGTACAGTGGAAAAAAAAATTAATTTTTTAATAAGAAAATACAGCAGTATTATCCCAGTGACTATGAGGAAAAAAGCAAGAAAGATAAAATGCAGTAAAAAAATAAAGAATAGCAAACTACAGGGAGAAAGTACATTTTTAGGAAAGTTTTGTAAGTGGTGAAAAGCTAACTACAAATCTTAGCTGTACACCTGTATTCTCATTTCCATGTTTCAGATGTGTGTTTTACAGCTGGCTGTTAACAAAGAGCTTTGTGTAGTCTATAACAGCATGATCTGAGTGAAGAGTAGAAGTAATCTATAGAGTTTTGTCATTTCCGTACTACCTATACTTTTTTAAAGAAGGAGTGCCAACACAGGAACGAGTCTACTAGCTCTGTCAAACTTCTGAGCATAGTGTGTTGAAAATATATAATCTTGTTTAAAAAAACACCTAAGATTTGTGCACTTGCTCTTTCAGTGTGCATCCTTATCTGTCAGCAAATCTGACCATGAAGTCAGATCTCATCTAAATTTTCATTTATGGAAACAAGCAGCCAGGCAGGGGGACTGGGCCAATGTCCCTGCAGAAGCATAAGCTGCAGCCTGAAATCAATTGTATTAGGCTCAGTTTCAACATGTCAATCTAGAGAAAGCAAGGTTTCACTGTTTCTGTGGCGCATGTTTGACTTGGACACAGCACAGCTCCTGGAGTGGTGGGAACATTTCCATATAATGCAGTCCTACAGTCACGCAAACAAATTTCCCACAGGCTTACATAAGATGGTCCAGGTATGTGTCATTTCTTACATTTTCTCTATATAGTGCTGTTTCTGTCAATTAAATGTCAAAATCGTGATGTTCCTGGAAAAGAACTGTAAAAGAGTAGACCAATATCATTACTGGCAAAGAAAGTAGTTTTAACTTTTTAGCTGCTGGTTAATTATCCCTACTCCAAAGCAGTGTCAGAATTTTCAATAACTTTTCTAGCAGCAGTCTGAAGCTCCTGACAGTTAAAAACTATCTATAAGACACTGGGAGAGAAAACGCAGGGAGGTTTCTTCCTAAATCTCCTGAAATACAGGAGCGTTTATGTTGACATAGAGGTATTTTACTTAATGTGAATGTCCTTAAGTGAAGATATTTGAAATGTAGAAAGCAAACAGATGAGGAAGAATAAGCAAGGTTGCCATGTGATTTTGGCAGGCCCACAGTTACCATGACTATTAGCAACCTGTGTCGAGGCATGGGGAATATTACTGATCCCCTGTGTTATAGTAGCATTTGTGATCTGGAACAAAAACTCTTTATTTCCATGTGGAAAAGCTACAGAGGATCAATTGGAAAAAAGATGTTTTGGTGGTTGTTTTGGTTTAGGTTTTTTTTTTTTTTGGCTGAGGGGAGGGGTTTGTGTGTATGTTTGTTTGTTGGTTTGTTTGTTTGTTTTGTGAGGATGTATAAGTTATATTTTTCTGGAGAGGAATATATTATCCCTGGTTTTATTTGCAGTCTTATGCTCAGAAGGTGGGAAGAGCCCCTTGAGACTGTTTTAATTGCTATTGCAAACAATAAATTCTCCAGCTCTGTTATCAGGTAGTTTGTAGATCTTTGAGAAAAGCCTCTGTCATGAAATATGTCTGGGTTTTTTAATGGGGCCAAGAGGAGAGGAGTGAGAAGAGATCTGCACAGACTTGATTTATGAAAATTATTTGAAATTACTAATTCTGAATTTGAGGGGAAATTTACAAGATTCTGAACTCTTTTCACTATAATTAGCTATGCTGAATTTAGTAGCTTATAGGGTTATAGCAAGATAAGGTACAGATAGTACTTAGGTTTAGAAATTTGATGAGAAAATTAATCCAGCATTCTATGGAATGCCATTGCTTAAAGTTATCTCATTCTGGACTTAGCTTTTATGATACGGTTGTATTTAGTTTTGCCAAAATAATTGCTGGCTTTCTGCACTGGTCAGTTGGTTAAGTAAGAAAGATTTCGACAACACTCATTAAAGAATGATATAAGAACAGGCATGAAACAGCCAATTTAATCTGTACTGTTATCAGTACTTTAGAGTTACTTGTAAGTAATTTCAGTCTTCTCCTTCAGTACGATGGAAAAACTGTTAAATTATGATTACTAACATAAGTTTTAAAGCAGTAATATTATCTAAACTGTTCTTTTCTATTATTAAATGTAATTATTTTAAAGGGTTCTCTGTAAATAATTAAAAAAAAAGAAATCTGCTTCAAATTGAAAAGCCAGTCTAATTTATAGATATACTTCTTAAAATACCTGATTTCGAATAACATTAACTATTTTTGGCTGCCAGCACAAGTGTTGTTCCACTAAAAATAACTTTGTTACTGTTTACAGAAATATTTTTTAATCCTCATGTAGGAAGATTTCAGGTTGTAAGTTATGAGAAAAGTAAATACCACGTTGATTATAAAACCTGACTTAGCCCCGAGCACCCATGTTTTGTAGCCTTCTGTTGTTTACAGCCATCTGTGTAATAATAGTACACTAGGGATATTTTGAAGGAAATCAATGGATACATTTTTATATAGGTTGTAAATATATTTCCCCAAAGTTTTTGCAGTCACTGCATCTACTTTTGGGGTAAAGTCCAGTAGATTCTGAACAGCACACAGAGGCAATACACACATGGAGGTCCTCAGGATAGACATGGCATTCATTTGATTGAAACATACATTTGACAGGTTTGAGTCTAGAATATTCTTAGTTCTACTGTGGCTGTGTCATTCCTCACAGTTAAAAAAGAGACCCCAATTATTAGTATAGCATTTGTGCAGATTTGTGTAGATAAGAATACACTTCTTCTGCTCTCAGCCAAATTATCCCTCACCATACCCTTGTGCCACTAAGGAAATCTAGGGAAACACACAGAATCAGCAGTTTTAGTTCTAATTTGATTTGGTGTTACCTTTTTAACATAAGCCCTTATTCTTTGAGAATGAGTTTTAATATGAATGTGGAAGAAATGAGAGGCAACTGACCACTGGAACAATTGGACTACTAAAGGCCTTAAAAAAATCCTTTGTTTTTTTTTTACATCATGAGTTGCACAAATCTTGGTGATCTGTTAGGTGTACCTTGGAGATTAAGGTATATAAATATATATGTATGTTTGTGTGTATAACCTAATGGTGAAGCCTCCATTTATCTCAGATGAAATTCAGTAAGAAATTAATTGAAAAACATCAATATTACTGATGTTAGCTAAAAAACAAATAACAAATGTGGTGGTGCATTCCACAACCTCCCCTCCCCCACCCTCGGCCACCCCCCCTTTCCAGGCTGCAGTGCGAGAAATGCTTGTTCATGACAAGAGGATGACAGCTACTATCATCAACCTAAATTGTGGAAATAACAGAAAATTAATCTTTGTCAGTTTAAAAAAAATTATTATTATTTGTAACATCCACAAAAGATGAAAAATAATCCATGGAAAAGTACTCCATTTTAATGCTTAATGGACCAAAGCCTACTTTTAGTTGTGCCAGTGTAAGCCAGTTGGCTGAATTGGAGTTCTCTCAGTGTAACAAAACAGAACCTGTCTGTAAATTTATCCCTTTAATAAATGACCGAGGTGGCTCACAAAAGTGATCTTTATAACGGCAAATTCAGTTGTGCCAGCTTCTTTTGCCTTTTTTGTATACTAAATAGCAATACATAATATTTCTTATTTAGAGAGTGATTTTATACATACACCCCATTTAAGAAGCCTGTATTACTTTACATCAAAACCATAAGTGAGAGAATTTGCCAGAGATGACAGTGGCGTTCCAAAGCAATTACATCCAAAGATTTGACTTCGTCACGGTGTCGGATGTGCCTGTAGCATAAGAGGACAAATTTTAAATATCTGTGAGAAACCAGTGCAGTTTATGATTGTCGTTCTGCAGTACTTGAGTTTGTAAACTCTGTCCATACACGTCGAGCCACCTGCAAATGCACCTTAAGCCCTAATGGAGACCGCCTTTCTCTGTCGGAAGGCAGTGATTTAGGCTCGTAAATGTCCGCAAGAACAGGAGAGCGAGCACTTGAATTCATACTGCTGAAGTAGCTCACTTTTAAATCCGAACTAGCACTACTTGACGAGCGGTACGTGCACCCCGTGTCTGTGGTCTCAGCGAAACACGGCGTTTTCACTCACGGGAGCACCTCCCGCACGGAGGATTTAACCCGACGTGTCCGCGGTACTTCCCGCTGGGAAATGCGGGCTCCCGGCGAACGCTCTTCTAAGCCGGAGGCCGTCGCGCCGGGCACGGCCACGGGTGGGACCGACCTGGCCGGCTCCGTCGCTGCCGGGAGCGCCCTACCTGCGGCGGGGCGGCGCAGGAAGGGGGCGGCGCGGCGCCGCGGCGGTTCCGGGCACGTCGCGTTCCTCGCCCCGGGACCCGCCGCGCCCCATGGCCGCTCCGCAGGACCCGCTGTCCCCAGGTGAGGCCGGCGCCGCTGGGAGCCGGGTGGGCGGGCGGGGATGCCCCGAGGGGCGGCGGCCGCTGCCGGGACCCCGGCGGTCTGGGGCAGGCGATGCACGGGGCTCGGCCCGCTGCACCCATCCCGGGCCGGGCAGAGCCGGGGCCGCGGCTCCTGGGAGCCAGGTGAGGAGCGTAGCCCCAGCCCGGCTGAAAAGAGTTTTAAAGTTGCTCCCTTCCCCCTCCGCACACGCCAGTTAAGTATGGTAATAATTTATCATGTGCTCTGCTGGTGTTATTTAGTGTAACTTGTCTTGTCAAGCCTGCTCCAATATTTAGCGTCTAAGTTTGTGCTAGTTAACAGCATGTTCAAAATACCTTTTTAAAAGACATTTTCTTAGAAGACCAGAGCTCGGGTGGCTACGAAGTCCACGTGCATTAACTCACATAGTAATTATAATGGTGCAAATGACTTTTAAGCACCTCGCCTGTGGTGTGCCAGCATCACAGATTTTTTTCCATGGCTATCTGCTCAGACAGGGACAAAGTTTTGAGTCGTTGACAGTAAACAAAAATGCACAAGTGCTGATGGACTTGGGCTTTTCTGGGTACTGAATATTCTAGTATAATTTGCCATATCTTCTCCGATTCAAATCTAAAATTCATGTGCCTCTAGTCAAAGCAACATTTTTAATTTGGGTTTAGTCAAATAATTAATCTCCATGAGCAGCATTAGTATTAGAGTGATTACTTGTTTAAGTTGTGCTAAGCTAAACTATTAATGTGTATGCCCAGCCTTGGTGTGGAAAAGGTCTTGTGTGCATGGTTGAACTATGTAACTATAGCCGGTCTTAGTTGCTTCACTCACCTACTGGTGGTGTCAAGACTGTTGCAGAGTAAGACTAACAGGGAAATACTGTCTGTGCTCTTTGGTGAACCCCCTCCTTAAAGGTCAAAATCCTGAGGGTCTCTAAAACTCGCTTTCAGACTTATTCCAATGCAAGGGTGCAAAGCAGCAGAGAAACTGTTTGCACTGGTAAGTGTGGGGTATTGCATCCCCATTATAGCAGCAGTATTGGACAGAATGAAAAGGTGGGCATGGTACAAGTCTGCTGCTCTTCTTGCAGACTGGTCGTACTGGGTGGGCCCTGGCAGAACTGTGGCAGCTGCTGAGCAGCGTGCAGGTGCTGCGTGGCAGAAATGAACCTCAGGAGCAACAACTGAACCTTATTTATGTCTTTCTGAGTCAATGTGCACATGCTGATTTATGTCCATCTGAGTCTATTCACTTGTGGCTCCCTGCAGAAGTGTGGGGAAGTAAATGTGCTTCAGTGTCTGTATCCTGTTTGGGACAAGTACAGTGATTTTGTGATTTTGTGAGGGATCCCAGGTAATGTTGTTATGAAGCTGTCTGTCAAAGTAACCATGAAATCAGTCAGTCAGATGATACCCTCAGTTCCTGTTGGCCTTTCAGCATGCAAAACTGTGGATGATTTACATCTGAGATAAACACAGAACTTTCCACCCTACTGCTTTGTGCACCTGTGTCCAGCTCTGACATGAGCTGTGGAATGCTGGGGCAGATGCATGTGGGAAAGAGAGAAAGGACATTCAAATTGCCTTATTCACAATAAAATATTAGGTCTGTTTTCAGATTATCTGCCTACTATGAGTGGTCAACAAGACCCTGGTGAATCGTCTAAAGCCCAATATGTGGAGCCTTTAATCTTAGATGCAAATATTCATACACATACATGCCACTTATAAAAAAACTGGGGACTTGGTAGTGCTCTGCAACTGAAATAAAACAATGGAAATTACTATTCTCCATAAAGAGCTATTAAATAAAGGGAAGCAATTGAGGTATAGGAAATTAAATACAATTTTAAAATACATTTCAGGATGAATGCTAAGCAAGAAAGATGCAGATTCCCATGACTGTATATTTGAGACCTAGAAAGCAGGATTGAGAGGTGCCACCCTTGTACCCCATCACTTCTTGTAGCGATACCCTTGGGTCTGTCAAATACTTGTTTCAAATGCCTGTATTCTCCAAGATTCTCCAGTTTTTTCAGTTCTTCCCTCTGGGTTGTGGAAAGTAAGTTACCAGTGTCAAAATGTACCTTGGTGGTGTTGTGGAGATGTAGCAGAGAATGGAGGAAGGAGCCCTTACATTACAGTAGCAAGTGAGGTTCATCAAGGCTTGGTTGGGTGTTCTATGGGGTCTGCCTTCACCTACCTCAAGGCTCCTCTTACATGTGAAGAAAAAAGTTCTGGGGCTTGTTTTATTTTCTTGGCTGGTTGCCTTTTTTTTTTTAATTCATATAAGAATCTGTAAGGAGGAGCTGAAAGGCCTCCAGGATAAAGCAACAATAAGGTGAATAAGGTGCATGCTTTGCCACTGGCTTTAAATGAAAAAACAGTGAGACTAGGGATGCCTGGGCTGGCCTTCTTCCCTGGAGCCTTTCTTGGCTCCCAGTGCCGCCTTGTTTTTCAGCTTTCCTTTGCTGGCTTCTCTTTGCCCAGTTCCTCTGCATCTTTCCACTGCAGTTCCCACTAGGAGCTTCTATTTTTGGCCCTACCCTCAAGCAATGTCTTATGTCAGCTTATTGTATTTTCCCATGTCCCAGTGACTCTCAACTTCTCTGCACTTGAGAGTTTGTGCTGACTGTTGCTATCAGGGCAGGCTTTATCCAGGACATTTTATTAATACCGTATTTCTAGATCAGGGATTTCATATGTACCAAAAAAGGCATGACAAGAACACGGGCGTTTTGTTTGTTTGTTTTCCTCTTCTGCATATGGCTTTTTAATTTTCAGTGTGAACAATGCTCAACTGCAATTTCATAGGCCTCTGCCTTTTTCAAACATTCAGTGTGCAGACTGTGCTCAGCCCTTGTCATCTGATCATGTGCCACCTACCTGGCCAATACCTGTGCATTTCCTGGGGGTTCTAGCTCTGAGAAAAGCTTTACATGGAATCTCAGGGACACCCAGGAACTGCTGGTGGAGGCCTGCTTGACAGAAGCAGGAGGGAGAACAATTCTGTCCTATTGCTGCCACCTTTTTTATTTTCAGTTTATTGTGCTGTCTTGCATTGGTTATTGCTTCAGCTTGTTCTGTTGTATTGAGTGGGTTTGTAGGAGTGGGTCCCAAATAATGCTAAATTTTAGCTGGTTAGAATAGTGTCTGTGTAACTTCTGTTCTGTTTTGGGACTCAGTGTTTACAATGTGTGCTTTGTAGTTAATTTCTGTGACTCTGTTCTAAATCTACTGGGTTTTATATTACAAAGAAGGTAATCACCAAATACTGATTACAATCATGTCTTACTTGAAAACTTAATGTGTACTTGCAGTAAGTGACTTTTAGAGTAAGAGTGACAAGAATGAAGATCTTTCCACATAATTTAAAATGTTTTCATATTTTTGAAAACATTTATACTTATCACCAGAAGAGATTTCTGAAAAATATGGCAGGACGATGTTAAATTACAGGAGTAGTTTTGTGAACCCTGACTTTTGTATGAGATTTGTTTCAGATTCTCTGTGCAATTGTGGTCAGTATTCCACTAGTATTTGTCAATTTAGCCATTGATGCAGAGGGGTTAACATTTCATTATTCACCTGCAGGTACTTTGAAGATTAATCTTTTGATTCTCTTGATAATAATGTAGTTGAATTTTACTGTTCTATTGTATATAAATAATTAATATTTTGCTCAAATATTTTAATTAGTATTTTCAATTTTCTATTGTAATCTGGTGTTCATTATAGTATTAATTTTTGTTGTAGTGGGTATGTTCATTTCCTGTTTGATTTGTTTCTTTGAGGAGAAATTTGAATGCTGTAAGTAGGAGACTAGAACTTAATTCAGTTTTAGAACTGAATTTTAGTATTTATTTCTGACGTTTTGTGATTTTTTTTTTTCACTAAAGATAGTTCAGGATTTTAGTTGAAGTCTGTCTTTTGTTAGGTTGGAGTTGGGTGTCCTTATTACATGTAGTTTCTAATGTTTGTGCTAGTAGTTCCTACATTTTCCAGTTTGTCATGTTTTCTTGTGGAAATATGACATAATGCATGTAATGGCTGTATAGTGTTTTGCCTTGGTCAGCCAAAGAAGCAAAAATATGAATTGGCAGAAATACTTTGATGATTATGCAGTGATAAATTTCTCCTTTTTTCCAGAAGATCAAGCTGCAAAAGAGCCAGTGGAGGATACAGATCCAAGCACTCTTTCCTTAACAATGGTATGTGTTTGTGGTCTAGTGCAGTTGAAATCATTATAGCTCTCTATGGCTGTGTAGTGCCACAATGAGATAAAACATTCAAGGACGCTAACTCAAACTGTGAGTGTATATACAAGATTTTGCTTATCTGTATGACTGCACAAAAAACCTTAATAAATTAACCTGTGCAGTCAAAGTGTAAATAATTCCAACATGTATATCAGCTGACCTGGTTGGTTTATCAGTGGAGCTGTCCATGGATAACCTCCAAAGGCTGTGGCAGTGACATCTCTTTAATTTAAAAAAGCACCAACGATGGAGAAAAATTGCTTCTGACATTCTTCTGTCTACATAGTTTGGATGGATAAAAAAGCCCACCTAGGGCTTAAAATTTCAACAGTACTAAGCTATTATTACTTCCTGTCCCGATTTGAAGTCATGGAAAGGTAGGATCCAAGAGCGGTGCCTTAGGCAGGCTCGGCTGAGCCTCGGGAGGGACCAAACCGCGCCCTCTGGTGCTCGCTGGCTCACGGGCGCCGCTTGTGTCGGGATCTCAAACATCCCGGGCTCCTGTCGAGATGGGAATAATACGTAAGGTGAGGGCCATAGGGAAGGAGGTAAATTTCAGATCTAATTATAAGTTATGTCATGCCCGGGAATCAGTAGCTGTCACCTTAAACTCAGTAATAATATCTTCCTATTGCATCTTAATCAGTTAAGTAGGTTTAGAGCAGAAGGGGAAAATATTTATTTTTCTTTCAATGCAGTAACATTTTATTACAAGCTAAATCTGCTAAAAGAGAATTTGTAATCATGTCTGTTTCTCCTGGCATGCATTACCTTTTCAAGATTATCTTGCTACTTCAGTACAAAAATTCTTTTCCTAAACCCTGTTTTTTCACTGAAAATAGCTTTAAAAATACTGTAGCAAAGCAGCAATCTCTATTACTTCTTCATGTACTAATCAGCAGTGTTAGTAACATCTCAGTTTCCCACAGAAGAGTGTTGCTGTATGTGATGGTGAACAGATCAGCTAGTAGCAACTTGAGAGATAAAATTATGCACTTACAACAGGATATAAAGAAAGAGCATATAAATACTGTTTCCCCAGCATAATTACACTCAAAATAATAAATATTGGTGTTTCTTGCCTTTTTGTGACAGACTGAAAAATATCCTGTCCAAGACACAGGAGTACCTAAAGGTAGGTACTGTGAATTATGTCTATTCAGATATCATTGATCTGTGTTGCTATCTTTAATAAAACCAGTGGTGTTACCTAACAGTTTAAAATACTCATACTTTTTGCTACCTATTTGTGTTTTAAATGTAATGCCCTCTTTATTTTTGAAGTCAGTATATCTAACTTCTGAAATTTCCTTCCTAAGTTTAGTTTTGATCTAAAAGTCACTCTAAAACTACCATTAGAAGACCTGGGTTCTTCATCTGAAGGGAAAATACAGTGGTGCCATTGAAGGACATTGTTCAGACAAAAGATGGGAGAGACATCATAATGTTAGATGGTGGCTTTGAAGGGACTACCAATGCCTTCATGTTGTCAGAAATAAAATATTTCAGGTCCTTCACCTCTGACTGTATTCCCAGCCTTATAACCAGTCAACTCTTTGTGCCATCTTTTACCTTCAGCAGGTGTTAATACTGTCTACTGGGGAACCTACTGTTATGTCTGCTTTGCACAAATTCCTGTCTCTCCTTGCTGCAAATGCAGTGAGGGAGTGCAGGTTCTGAAGAAAAAGACATGGATTACAGAGTGTGAATATCCTCCTTATATTTCCTTGACGTAGGGGGTGGGATTTTTGTTGTCATCCCAGGCTTCGCCATTGACTTCTGTCCAGGGAATGCACGGGCAGGGCTTGGCTGAAGAGTACTCTGCAGGAAGTGTGTTCCTGTACTGCACAGCAGGTTTGCAGTGGAACAGCCCCAGGAAATCAGGCTAGTCACAATGGAAACTTGTGCTGAGGAGTGGGAGCAGTATACCACTGGGGTTAAAGAAAAGTTGGAGATTATTCTGGGGCTTGAAAAAGCCAGACAGAGGAAATGAGCACTCTTCAGAAGTGTTGCTGAGCAGGGAAGGATCATGTGGGATGAAGACTCTTTGAACTCATACACTAGTTTCTGTTTATTTGCAGGCAGATGGTTTGGTCCTTCAGAATTGTTTATTAGCAGCCAAGCAATTACATTGGAACATTCTTTTCAATGTTCTATTTTTAATTTCACCCATGACATTAGATCCTCCTCAAAATTAATTAGATAAATTCCCAAATTTCAAATTTGTCAGGGTTGTTTAAAATCCAAAATTTATATCCTAAATGTATCTAATTTAAAAAAGAAAGCTAAGACATAAGTAGAAATGTCAGCACTTTCTGTAAAAGGGAAGTGCACTTGGTCTACATTTAATTTTCATTTTTGCTCTTACTTAGTGTAAGAAGATGTAATTACTAATATAGCTTGACATTTCCCCTTTGAAGTTGAATGTGATACAAATACCTCCTAGTTTTCTGTTAATTTCTGTGAATTTAATTATTTCTCTGAGAATGGCTTTTCATAGTTATTTCTATAAAAAATACAAACTTAGAAGTATGAGTCTGTCAACTAAAAATTGTAACAGTTGTGCTGATCTGATTCTGTATAACACACAGTTATGTTTGTTTCAGATTTAATGTTTGAACAGACAGTACATTGGTGAGAGGGGCTGTCTGTTTATTTTATTGGTCAATTAATTAATGGGCCATTTTAGAGCCATAACTTATTAAAGTTATTGGCACCCTTTACTGATTATGAAATAAAAGAGAGTTGAGGGAACTTCTTATCTCGCAGAGGTCACCTTAGTGTTTATCATGATCTGATAATAATTCTATTTCCACTGAAATATAGAACAAATTTCATACATATTACTTCCACAGGTTTGATGTCTATGCCTTGCATTTTCAGAGAGACTATTTTGGTGGGTTTTTTTGTTTTGTTTTGTTTTGCTTGGTGGTGGTGGTGTCTCTAGACATACAGTCATAAAGAGTAATGATGAACTTCTACCAAACATTGACATCACTGGGGATGAAGTATTTTCCAACAGTCTTATCAAAACAGTAAGAGAGGAGAATAGTGATTTTTGGTTTCCTTATTCTTGCAAGTGTAAGGATGATTTCTTTGATTCTTGAGTGAGTTAAGAAAATATTGCTTCTTTCTGTTGTATGGTGATTCATAAAGGTAATAGAGGTTCTTCAATGAGATCTTGCCACTAAACAAACAACAAATGGAAACATATCAGTGCTCCAAATATAGTCACTCCCATGCAGCGTTCTTATGTGTAAAAACATGTATTTTTAATAACCCTTGTGTTAATGGTTAGTCAGCACCTGATTCAGGGGAATTATGCAAATAGTTTGATGAGGAGGAGTATACTAATCATACAGAGTGCACAAGGTCCACAAGGGTTTATGTATCCTTTGTATTCCATTTTGAGGGCTGAAGTGATGCTTGAAAAGTTAGCAGTTTGTACTGTACTGGGGAATGCTGTGCTTTTCAGTGGACTCCCAGGGCTGTTGATAAACACACTTTGAAATGGATTATTTCAATGCTTCAGCAAATTCCTGTTAATAGGAATCACTAGGATGAGTTCAGTTCACAAAGGGGCAGAATAAAAGATAAATATTTATGCAGTACTTATTTTAGCTGTCATTTTAAGTGTAATGAGAAAAGCAAAACAAAAATTGAGTGACTTGTGACATCTTCAGCCTAATTTGTTGTGTTGGTTCAGTTAATATTCTGTAGTCAGCTTTCTGAAAGAACAACATGACTCTTGCTTTAAAAATAATGTGATGTTTGTTTAGAAAACAACTGCTACTCTAATATCTAGTCTCTGCAAGGATTATATTTCTTCTCACAGTCATGCTGTGCATGACTGTTACAGACTCTGCTGATTTAACATTTTGGGCTTTTATTCTAGCAATTCCCACTGTTTGATCATGATATGGAGTTAAATTTTGTATGTTAGACATCTATACTATAATTTGTTTGATAGTCTTACTATTTAATTTTGTGTGTGAGTGGAAGACCAGTTTTTCACACTCTTTGCCTTAGATGAGGAATACCTAACAGATCAAGTTACTTTGGAAATTGCATCTGTGAACATCAAGACCCTTACATCAGATTCTGGCCTAATACAACAGGTAAGAAAAATGATACGTGAATGTGAACTAAGTTACTGCTGTTAATTCAGTAAGTATGTTAACAAATAAGTATATTTTCAGACTGTATCTGGAGACCACAAAATTATTCAGTAAAACAGACCAGAAATTTGCTTTCTTTTAAAGAGTTCAATAAAGGGGGCTTTTGTGGAGAAGAGCAAAAAAAAAAAAAAAAAAAAGATATTATTTTATCATTAACATGTACTTTTTAGTTTAAATAGGTTTTGATTAATGTATAGATGTTCTGAAGAAGAGCCAGCAAGTGTTAAAGCTTTGTCATGCATGCTGTCCCTCTGGTGAAAATATTTCCTGGTGAAAATAAAGCTAGACAGAAAAGAAGTGAAGAAGTAAGGAATCTTAGATTTTGCCTTTAGAGAGGAATTAGACTGTTTTACTTTGATTTTGAGACACTGCTCTTCCCATAGTTCAAACACTGTCCACATTTTGTGAAATCTTTCATTGCCATAGGAAGGGCAATGCTGAGTGACTCCCATGCTCCATGATAATAATCTTTCAAGTGAATGTTTTTTTGCTGAATTTCAAAGTAATTCTCTTTGGGTTGAGCAGAAAACTTGGAGAAGAGAAATTAATGAGCATTTTCCAGCAAGATGAAGAATTAAAAGGAGTTCCTAATGCCAGAGTCCCAGCTGAATTCTCTCAGAAACAAACATGGGTTTGGTATGCATTTCACAGATGATGGAGGTAACTGTTGCTTCCCATCATCAAGAAAAGAACATTTATTGGCAGCTTAGAATCACTAAAAAGATAATTTAGTGTATTAGGGTTGTAATGGTTCCACAGAGCTGGAGAACTTTCTGCTTACCTTCAGACTGTACATAAGTTTATAGCTTTGATTAGACCTGTAGAGGATGATTGGAACTTCATTGTGGGCAAAAACTATTCTTGCTTAATGCCTTCATTTCCCTGGCAGTAACACTACATTGTCTTATTGCAATTACATTACAAGAAAATGATCTTGAATAATCCTGAGTGCATCTGACTTGATAAATTGGATAATGACTGATCAGTAAAAATATGAATTTTGAAAACAGATTTATGGCACAGGTATGTATCACTGATTTTCTTTGTACTTTTTGCAGTACTACTCACTCTTTATTTTTTATGCCTCATAAGGGCACTTAGGCATTGACTTTCACAGTAAGGTTTGAGCTTCAAAGAATTGATAAAGTCTGGGAAATTAAGTTCAGGATAGCAGTTAAGTGAGCAGTATCTGCTTTTCCTTTTTTTTTGTTTGTTTGGTTTTTTTTGTGTGAATTTTTTATTTTGTTTTTTAAATTTGCTTATTCGATTCTTTTGAAATAGATCTTTGGGGAGGCTGAGCTGTCCTGGGAAGTTCCTCATTCTCCCCAATGAGTTTCTCTTCTGGGAATTTGCTCCTTGAGGCTCAGTAATAACATTCTGCCTTTTTAAGGCATTTGTGGGAGTGGAGACAATTACTATAATCAAGAACTTGAGATTTATTTTAACTTTGGGTGCTCACATGTTGCCATGAAGGCAAACTTGGTGTTTAAAAACCGTTGTCCAGATAAAGATGTTGTGGTAGAAAAGTAAACTGCTAGAAGATAATGGCAGGACTTACTCAGTTGCAATTGGCATGTGCAGAATCAAGATCTCTTGAGCAGACAGCAGACATTTTGATGTTGCGTGTGTGGGCTTGCCGTTTTCAGGGAGTAAAGAAATATTGAAAACAGTATGCAAATTTTTCCTTTCTTAACAAAGTCTGTAAATATTTTGGAGAGAGTTCACCTTTTTATAATTAGATTATGAATGCATGCAAGTTCACCACAGCAACTGAAATTGCCTGTATTCTATTTTTGGTGGATTTCTTAGTAAAGAAGGTGTAGCAGGTAGGACTAGAGTTATCTTATTACACTATATTGTTACCCATATATTGACTTTTATTTGTATGCACAACCTGCAAAATTAAGAAGCCTGCTGTTTCAGAAGAATGACACAATACAAAAAGATCAACAATACTTCATTGCAGCTATCTAAGGGGAAAATCCCCTTTACTTTCATCTTTAAATACTCAACAGAAGAAAGCTATTTCACCTGGCTTCACACCTGCATAGTTAAAGTAAGGGCAGCTGCAGTTTCCCCACAGTTCTACAATCAAGGGGCTGTCCTTCCAGTTTTTAGAGGTGGCGAAGTAGTAGAACTTAAATGTTACAATGTGCGTTACAGTCTCAGACTGCTAAGTAATTTCATTATGTTTAATTAGCAGATGAAACACCCTTGAGGGAATGTTAACTTTAAATAGGAGGAGGGTTACATGTGAGCTGCAAAAATATTCTTGTCCACCTGTTGTCTATAAAAGCTTCCTATGTGCGTAAAGAAGTTTATAAAAAAAATTCTCCACTTTGCCTAGATCAACAAAACAGTCCCTTAATGCTGCTTGTTGCAGGCAAAATTCTTGGTATTTACATTGCAAAACATTTTAAAAAATCTTTTTAATCAAACCATATTAATTGTTAAATAACCTTTGAGTATTTAAGAGAGAGTTAGTCAAAAGATGCAATGCTACAGCATATCATTAATAAAAATGCTGTTGTTCAGTGCATACAACCAATAGGGCAGTTTTATGAGCCAAAGAATGGAAATGCTGCCTGAAAAGACAGCAGATTGTTAGCAATTCCTCAAAACAATATGTATATTCCCTGTCTGAATTTACAAGTAGCTTGGGATTCTTTTAAGTGAACTCCTACTGGCTGGAAATTAGTCAAATACTTATTCTGGTGTTCAATTACATTGTTTTATTTTTACTTTATATTTGTTTTCTGCTTTGTAGCCAGAAGACAAAGACACACAAAATCATACTGATGAATCGCTTTCAGGTAATATGTCACCTTTATTGTTCTCCATATTTTATTCCTAGGTTTTATTTGAAAGTGCTTTTTTAAAAATTGCTATTTGTCATAACAAATAACTGCCTGGATAATTAGTGCTTATGGAGCTCATTTTATTACCAGTGTCATTTACAGCTTCCCCTTTGTTCTAAGAGGATGGTGATGAATAATGCAGACCATACAAAATATGCTAGTTGGGCTTTCCAAATACGCTTAGTACCTCTGCCTTTGGAGGTGATGTGGAAATAATTGTCAGGAGAGAGCAGAAGCTGGCAGTAGGCTGTGAGTGCTTATCCCATAATTGGTGTGAGTTCTGCTGGAGAAGGGTGTGTGTGTGTGTATGCTATACAGTTCTCTTAGCCTAACAGTCACAACTGGAAAGTTTCCTATTAGTAATGAGCCTTGTCCTATCAGGTAGTATTAGGATCATGCAATTAGTTGGGTAGTGCTTGTCAGTCCCCCCCTTGTCAGTCAGGGGCACCTTAGAAAAGCAGGAATCCTCATGATGCTTTTGATAGTCTTCCAGATGGTATAGCACAAGAAGCAGGTTGGTTTAGTTTTGTTTACTTATCTGTGCCCTTTTACAGAGGTGTTTTCTTTACTCCTTCCCTGTTTCTATTGGAGGACAAAACTTACCCTGGCAACCCTGCCAGAGTAAATAAGATGAAATTCAGATAGGGTGCTCTCCTGCCCTCTAAGCTCAGCCAGAAATTTGATTGGGTTATATTATATTAATTTTGCCTTGTCTGTATAAGTAAAGGTTGGTATGAATGAAGAAAGAAAGTTTTGTCTCACTTCAGCAAGTTTAGGGTGCAGAAGAAGAACAGAAGAGTAAACATACATATTCCTGTAGAGAACAGCTGCAAGGCCTGTGGAATACCTGTGAGCTAAGATGTCACCAGAACATGTTTCCCTTTAACAGGGAATTTAAGCATTTGTATGAAGTTATGTGTCTGCAGCAGTGTTGTTGCTGCATGTCCTAACTTGTTGAAAACTTCAGAAGTTGTCCTTGGCCTGCTAAAAAAACAATCTGATGAGCAATGTTACAAAACTAACAACAGCCTTCTTTGTTTAAAAATAAAAGAGAACATGCATGCAGACATTATATGCTGGAATTTTCACACAATTTGACAGTAATTACTGAAAATAAATAATTGATGTTAAAAAAAGAGCCACAAAATCCCACAAACAAATAGCCTGAACAGATGCTGTTGTCCTTATGAGTAGGTGGCACTAACTACCAGATTTATCCTTTGCCAGAGATACAGTTCAGGCCTCTAATACAGTACTTGTAAATGGTATGTCAATGTTTTCTGTTGTTTTTAATCAATCTTTTGATTACTATCAGCCCCTTTTTCACAGAGTTTTGTCTGAAGTATGACGAGCTATTTCCCTATTTCAAGCTGTACAATCAGGCTGGAGCACAGAAACTTTACGAAAAGCTTCTAGGTTGTGTCCATTATATACTATTTGGAGATACAAGATACTCCCTGCTTTCAAAAAGGAGCAGGGAGAGTTAAGGTCATATCTGCAGCCAAAATGCTCAGACCATGTCCTGTACTGTGGCAGTGTTAAAGGTCTTGGTATTAGTGTTTGACCAGAGGTATGACTCAAACTGGTTTCTGTGTGGTTTAAGGGATAGTAATATATAATATAGTCTGATAGCACCACATTGTTCCCAGTTTTGGGGGAGATACTGATTATGCTGTATAGGAGATTTCTAAATAGCAATTTTCAGTATTTGGTGCAGATTTTAGAACGTATCACCAACTCTTTCCAGCAACTTGGTAGTTTTGTTTTTCTTACAAGTGGAGGAGTATGCACTTTATTCCTTTTCATGATGTACATTTAAAATAGGTTTTGTTGGTAAAACAGGGACAGTTTTTGTGAGAGCCCTTACAAAGCAAAGGAACATACCTACCTTTTCATTGTGTTAAAGTACTAGATGTTAGTTGTGCTTGGATCTGTCAGCAGAGGTTCTCCTGTTGTTATGAAGGTAGCAGCTCAGAAATGCAAAACCTTTTCCTTCATTCTACAACACAGGTACACAAGATGTACAGAATGCACACATAATCCTGTTGGTGATGTAAGTGGGCATTATGGTAGATCCAAGGAAGAGACATTGTTCCAAAAACAAAAAAGGGGACAATCTTAGCTCACACGCTGCATCATTGAATCCTGTGTCTTTTCTGTAAAAGTATAAATACAGTACTTTCAAAATTACTGGCTTTTTGGTTAAAGCCAGTTTTGACTAGAGTGTAGTGAACAGAGAAGTTTTAGAAAGTTAATTTAATGAGTTCTTCATGAGAAAGAAGAGGCATTGCATATCAATATTCTGACTTTTTCAGAAGCAATTCAAAGAAAAATAATGCTCCACAACCCTTTATGCTTTTGACTTTTTGTTCCTGGTGATATCACAGCAATAGATCCTAATTTCTTCCCATGTTATGGTTTTCACTGCAGATCTCAAGAAAACCTGCAAAGAAAATGTCACCTGCTCCTTGTGCTTATTCCGTGCACCAACCATCAGTGACATGCTCAATGATGAGGACTTGTTGTACACAGTGAGGCTAAAGCTGGATCCCTGCCATCCAACAGTGAAAAACTGGAGAAATTTAGCAAGCAAGTGGGGGATGACTTATGATGAATTGTGTTTCCTTGAACAAAAGCCCCAAAGTCCCACCTTGGAATTCTTGCTACGGAATAGTGACCGGACTGTGGAGCAGCTGATTGATCTCTGTAAATTTTATAAGAGAATTGATGTTGTGAAAGTGCTATTGAAATGGGTGGAGGAGGAATGGCCCAAGAGAGGGAGCAGAACTTACCAGAATGACTTCTAGGTCAAAGAAAGTTGTTAGTCTGTACGTGTTAAATGCTAGCTACCACTAATACATTGGAAGTTTCCCTTGCAAGAGAGAAAGCCTGCATTGAGGGTTTGTATACTGTGTAAGCTTTATCTACTGTATACACGAGGTAAGCTTTATGCCCTCAGGGTTGCAAAGATAGCCTTCCAAAAGTGGATGGAATCATCCAGGTTGTGTTCTTTAGTCTGCAAATACCTTCAGTTTTTTTGCTGCTGTTCACAGCCTTCCTAAACAGAAAAGGAATTAAAAGGCCAGACCATTAGTTTTACTGCAGCAGTTGTGTGCTGTTGTTATTGGGAAAGCCATAGTTAGAAGGCAAGTCTCCTGGCCTTACTGGTAGCCCTTCTACAATTTTGTATGTTCTACCTAGTACAAGATGAGGTGGAATCTTTTTCTTCCTTTTTATTTGCTTTTTAAGCTTTGTGACACTGTTTTTGGCACAGGAACACCGTGGTGTTCCAGGCAGCAATTTGGATCTGAATGTTACAATTAACTGAATATTCAACATCACATTTGAGCAAATTAAGTCTTTTTTATGAACAGGAGTAGACACTAAACAATAACAGATGTTAAACAAAATAATTGCTCACATGCTACTACATCATAGGGCATATATTTACTATAAGAAGACATAATGCAATTCAGAGAGACTTTTCAACCCATAATCTTCAGGGGCCAAAAGAACCAATTAGAAGGCTCTATGCTTAAAATTACTTTTCAAAGGTTTAAAGACAGTGTACACTCTGAGTGTAGGTATCAAATCCCTCTCACTTTGCAGTGTGAGATGATGACACCACAGGTTCTTGTTAATATAGACTGTAACTTTCCACAGGCTATGGTTTTCTTTACAGCCCTGTGGGTTAGCCTACTTTCTGCTGTACACCAAGGCAGTTGCAGGCTTGTGTGAAACTAGCACTATATATTGATTAAAGCCACTCTAATAGAAAATGAACAGCTGAATTCACATACAGCCCAGGTGGATGATTATTAAAGCACTTATAGTGGTTTAGACTGGGGTTTTTTTAATGTATTTTAATAGTCTGAATTACACTGTTTACATTTTAAATGTTTCAGAATTGGCCTTTTTCCTACCATTCTTCGGACATCTCAGACAATGTAGTATGTACATAGGTGTATATACCTAAGCACTGGTCAAGATGTGGGGCAAAACTAGAATGGGGTGCAGGTTGATACACTGTTTACTTTTCTCAAGTAGAAATTATAAGAATTAGTAGCAAAGCTAAGAGAAGTCTAATGCTGTATGCTGAGTTTCTTACTGGAAGAGTTTGAAAAGCGACCTCTAGTAATACTTTACTATAGATACTGAGTGATATGGTTATGGAGGAGCTAGAAGTAAAGACTAACATTTTCACTTCAGGCACTTGTTCTGGACTGACATAAAATTTGTTTTATTTTAGTGACTTCAAGAAGCTGAAAGTCTTGTTTCAGGGTAAAGAAACTGACCTAAAATTGAATTTTTAATTTTTCTAGAAAAGACTGGAATTTGTAATGAATTTTTTTAACCATTCCTCAAAAAAAGCTGCTACTCTTTAGAACTCTAGTTTTCTAACTGTATTTTAAGGAGAAAATTTTACTGCTCTGTCTTGTTTGGGCTGCTGTTCAAGTGTTCAGTGGTTCTCTTCTAGGAGTGGGTGTTTCCCAACAGATGTCTGTCAGCTCATAACTTTTGCAAATAATCTTCTGTCTTGAGTTAGATGCTCTAGATTCAGCTTTGGGGACTGTTGCTGTGGCTGGGCTGCCTGCTGCTTTCATTTCGTGCAGAGGCATCCACTGCTGATGTGCAATAGCTCATAATGCAGCTTGTCCAACATAATTCCCATACCTTGGGCTGACTGCATGCAGGATTTAGGATCACATGCCTGTGTGTTAAGTTGATCTTCTGAGTGATGAGTGCTGGCATGTATGCACACAGCTTTTACCTCCCATAACATACCACAGGTATATCTGTGTGGTATTATAATATGCTGTGCTTTGGTAGATCCAGACCAGCTAGGAACTGGAATCCTCACTTAAGAATCAGAATGGGAATATGAACTGATGCAGTAGCATTCCTGAATCAAGGTGTTCAACTGAAATCTACCCCCTTTCTTGATTTCTGGGTAAAAACTGTAAAATTTTGAAGAAACTCTGTCTTGTAAAGATGAGTTTGATCCCTTAAAGCTCTTCAAAAGTCCATGTCAGATGAAAATAAAGCTGCTTCTAAGAATTCATAGGTGGATTCTGTATAAATTCAGCTCTGAAGATTGAAAATGTTAGCCTTAAACTTCACCACACACTGGATTACTCATTACTATACTTGAAATACTCTTTTTCCTCCTTGTATGCCATAAATGGAGATGTACACACTCTTTTTTAAGTTTTATATCTGTTTACAAGATATTGATTCTGAGTGTTCAATTTATTCTTATGTCTTCTGTTACAATGTGTGCTATTTTTAGAAGAAATATAGTTGTCAGTGTTTGACTTGGTTGTATTTGTTTTTATTACAGCTAGAAAAACAGCTGTTTTCCTTCTCACCAGTCACCTTGGAATTACTGAACTATCAATTAGTTGTTCTGTCCTTATATATGAAATTCATGATGCCTTAAAGCACTTATGTTTGCAAGATATACTGCTGTTGAAGAAAGGAAGATGCATTTTTAAACTCTTTTCCATATGAAAAATGAGTTAATTTTGATAAGATGATGAACAGAAACTTGTAGCTGAGTTAGTGACTAAGAGGTATGAAATCTGTATGGGATGAACTTTTGTGAATCAATAATGAATCTGATACTGGATACTATAAAGTTCTCTAGGCTATCAGTTTTGTTCCATTATATCCTTTTCCTGTATAAGACCTACTCTCTCTTCAGGGATTTCCAGTTTTTTGCCTGCTGTCTTTGTGTCTGTGGGATGATCAGTTTTGCCACCCATTTTGGCTTCTATGAAGCTGGCCAAACCACTTATTATTTCATTCCTGCAAGCTTATCTAAGATAAAGTGAGCTTAATAACTGTTCTTAAGTGACAAAGTTACTGTGTGTTCCAGGAGAACCTAGTTTTCCTGTGAGGACAACTATGGGGTATCCCCAGCAAAATGGTGACAGTGTCCAGTTGCCTTACTCTCTGCATGCACTTCCCTTGGATCTGTGGAGAGGAATGCAGGATGGATTTGGAACTATCCCTTTGGAACCTACCATAAAGGATAGGCATACTCAGCATGGTTCCAGATGCTTGCTTCAAAATAACTTGTACAGAAACTGTAAACCAAAGATTATTCCTGAACCAGTACTGAAAAATGGAGAGCTGCAGCTTGGCCTGGGCAGTGCATTGTGCAGCAGACCGCATATTTTTCACTGTCTCAAAAGGCCTCCCACAGTTCCAAGTCAAGCTGTTAGCAAGAGGAAAGAAATGTCAGTTCTGCCTTATGGTTCTTTAAGCTAGGGTAGCACACTTGACTTGTGGCCAGACATAGATGGAAATTATTTGTCAGACAGCAGAATTGTTTAAATAAGGTCAAAGAAAGTGCATGGCATTTATAATAACTTAAAAGAACAGCCTACTTGTATAATTTTTGCAACAGATAATATTCTTCTGTCCATGAAGGCAAAGCAATTAGTTATTCATAACTACTTTCAATAGATGTTGTAAATTTTAAATTTTGGCTCAGTTTTGGACAGAAGGGCAGAGCACCATTAAATAAGGATGTGAGGTTGTTGCCTGTTTTGACAGAAAAGTGCTTTTCATAGTCCCTGAATTCAGCTAATCTTGATTCCCTGGCTATAGTCACTTGGCCTTAAGTGGATAGGGAAAGTATGGATCTATTCGTCAGATAGGCTGAATATCAGCAGCACTAAAATAACTTACTTTGAGAGGTGCAGTTGGTGGTATTTGTCTGTAATTTGGCTAAGGACTGGAACTGACTCCATCTTACAAGAAACTGATGGCAAAGAGTAATTAGATAGCCTTGGGAAAGGGTTGCTGTGCCCTCTGTTAGTGGCAGAGGGGCAGTTAACAGCTGGGCATACTTACTAGCTTAATCTCTGTATTTTGCCTTTGTAAAACAGTGATTCTTAATTTCAAAGGCAGGCCATTTGAGGAAATGTGTATTTGTTATTGTGGTAATGAGAGTTGCCTGAGATTCTTAAATGAGAAAGAACCGCATAAGTAACTTGGATAATAAATGTGTTCTGTGTATCTATGTACAGCAAGGGATGGATACACAACTTTATACGTTCACGTGAAATTGCTTATTCTTTTTTGATAATAAGTTTGTTTCAAAATGACCCAATATTTAATTTGGGAATGTTTTTTGCTTCAAAAAATAACTCAAGTTTCATGTTGTTGATGACATTAAAAAAATTTACATAACATAAAAGTTTCTTAACAGAAAGAACCAGGATAATAAAGGGCTGTGCAAATCCTTACAGTAGTAAAAATATCTTGAATCTAAGCTGAGAATTTATTTTTGTCTTTGCAGCCAATATACATGAGCTTCCCCTACTTCATTCACAATCCTGTGAACAGTGGGTGTTTTTTTGGTCCTTATTTGCTTATGCCTCTTTCTCAGAAGCTGAGAAGTTCACTATCTCAAAGGTCTGCTAAAAGCCTGATCCTCTCTAACCATCAGGAAACACCTACCATCTCGTGGTGAGAGGTGATACTACAGCCCTCGCATGTCTCCCTTGAAAATGCAGCAGAGCTGAGGGCAGGTGAGCTCATCTGTAACTGCAGAGACTCACCAGGGATATCCAGGAGCAACTGCAAGGAAAATGATGAAGGTGTGAAGGTAGAGTTCTAGGGATCTTGGGTTTGGATAACAGTCCCCAAGTTTGGAGAACATCATACAGTGTTTCCTGGCTTTTATCTCCTAGGTAGGCAGGGATTGAATCACTATGTGCAGATCGTAGCATAACTGCCTGGGGGTGGGGGTATGCTGGGGTGTGCAGACAGGGCAAGCACAGGCACAGGTTCACTCTCCTGTCTACTGCAACACAAATGAAGGAGTGATCCTGACTACTTCAAGAAACCTAGAGTGTCATGTCACTGATTTAAGAAAGGAGGGGTGAGTATGTTTTAAGAGTTATATGGCCTAGAATTGGTTTTCAGAAGGTCTAATGACTTCTTGGTACCTTTTTTGTCCTTTGGCCTGCATATCTATTCTGTACCTTGTTTGCTCTTATGCTTCTCTTAAACATTTTGCTTTAAAAAGTAGGCATTGCAACAAAAAATAGAATACTTGTTAGTTCCTGAAGCAGCTGTATAATTTTAAGCTTTTGGATCTGTAAGCTCATTTTAAAAACCATGACTTTTTGTTTCCTGTGATTTGCAACTTTAAACTGAAAACTGGAAGATCTGAATGATCACTGAAGCTAAATAGTGACGTATCAAGGAAAAGTTATGGAAGGCCACTGATAAACTCGTAGCTAAGTAAAAGCTGAGCCAACTGGGCTGTCAGCTGAAATTTTAATGTTGGTGTACCAAGAGGACTCATGTCCTCCTTGAGTCTAAAGCTTTTCAACGAAACTAGGGGAATAATTTCCATGAGAACATGCTGTAATGCACAAACAGCTCCACTAAAACTACAGAAGACACAACAATGTCAGTCTTTTGAAATCATAGGACATCCTTAAGCATAAAATGTCTGCTGAACAGTCCAATGTGCTAGAGGCTTTACACCTGTGGCCTGTAGTACTGTGTAATCTATGGGAAAATAGCTATTCAGGTACAACAGCACTATAGAAAAATTAGCCAAGAGTAACTTCCATGGGAAAATACCTTAATGGAGACTAGTGCTTATTTGTTTCAAGTCTAGGGAATTCCATTATTGATGGAAATTGTATAATTGGAACTGTGCATAAAATACCAGGCCAAATAAGTGTGACTATGTATGTTTTCACCTTGACTTTCAGCCATGGCTTGCTACCCTGAGAGAGACAGGTTACAGGCTTGGCATCAAAGACAGGAGAGGCAGGTAAAATTTCTTAGGGGTAACAGGGTCCTCTATGAAATACTACATTATGGCCAAGAATAGCTGCTATATTTACTTCAGCTGAAATTGGCTGTATCTGTCTTGATAAAGCATTTCTGTTTTTCCAGCAAGCAAAATTCTGCTGGAACATGAGAAGTCTGCTGATAGGATTGTACATAGTCCCAGCAATGGCTGAGTGCACATCAAATTTAGAAGAAAAAGCCTGAATTAGGACTGGGACTGTGGAAATAAGGGAAGACTTTCTTATTTGCTGTCAGGACTGTCATTAGTAAATGGTGCTAAAAATAGCAGTCACAAGAAATCAGCAGGATCAGAAGACAGTCTATGAACAAAACAACAGCACTTTAGCACAAAGATGCTGAAGCTGTAAGCCAACTGACTCATTGTCAATGCTACATTAGGTTTGGGTGCTGAAATAGGGGCTTCCCTGCAAATTTCATAAACTGCCTATGACTCAGCCTAAAATCACATAATCAAACAGCTGTTCTGCTTCAGTAAGGAACTGGTGCATAATTCAAATCACTGTATTTCCTCTGGATTGTTTCTTCCCAAAAGTAGAAGAGCCCTGAGCAAGAATTAGTAAAGCAGTAAAACTTTCTTTTCTGTGGTTCTAGAAACAGTTCCGCTTATTGCTATTCCTTTCAGCATCATATTTTTTTATTCCAACCTTTCAGCATATTTTCTGTCTTTGCTGTTTGACCTGAACTTTCAAACCTGCTTTGAGGTTGCAGTCTCATACTGACAATTGAGTGTATTTAATGTATTTATGTAAGTCTGGTTTTATTAAAGTGCTCTACTCTTTCAACTAGAGTGCCTGGAAAAATAGATTCAAAGAAAAACTAAGTGGTAGTTTATTTGTTCTCTTTTTAAGTAGCGCTGTAGAATTATGTAGAACAGTTGAATAGCAGGCTTTTTTCTGGCAGCTAACTATACACTGTAGTTGTCAGTCCTCTCTCACAACCACTCATGATTCTAAGGTACCTTTCCCCAGGCAATCTGCTTTGCTGCTCTTTTATCCAAGCACCTCATTTCTACCGTTCTCCTCAAAAGAAGTGTTATCATACCTTTCTGTGAACAAATCCTTCCAGTTTTATATAGGTAAGCTGAGGTACCCATAAAAGCAGCAATCCTACAACTATCAGAAGAATTCTAGCAAGTAGATAGATGATTTGAGATGGGGCTTTTGTGTCGGTTAATTGTGGAATAAAAGACTGGATATTATCTAGCTAAGATACTCTAGTGGTCTTTGTGACAAGTGGCTGAATGCCATTCTAAATTCTCTATAGCCATATACACTGCTTTTTGCAAGGCAAAGAAATACTGAATGCCTTTATTCGAACAGGAGATGATGATTTAAGCTTATGAGCCTTTTATATTGCACTCTTTATTTTTGTGCTCATTTTTTCCCCATCCAGTGTATTAACAGAGGTTGTAGTGCTTCTCTGAGCAGACTGTTTGTTGTTACACATAATGAGCTATAAAACTGCAAGGGGCTTTGTTGGCCTTCCTGCTTACCTTACCAATCCTACCAAAATCACTCTTAGTGGGGCTTGCAAGGGGACAGGAAGATAGACCACAGCCTTGAGGCAGACGGAAGCTGGCTTGGGACAGAAATGACCACAGTCATTGTGGGTCACTGGAGAGCCTGGAGAGTTGAGCACAGAGAAACCTAATGAGGTTCAACAAGGGCCCGTGCAGGGTCCTGCACCTGTGGAGGAATAATCCCAAGTACCAGCACAGGCTGAGGGCAGATCTACTGGAGAGCAGCTTGGCGGAGAAGGACCTGGGAGTGTTGGTGGGTGAAAGCTGACCATGAGCCGGCAGCGCCCTTGCAGCAAGAGGGCCAAAGGTGTCCTGGGGTGCATTGGAAGAGTGTGGCCAGCAGGCTGAGGAAGGTCACCCTGCCCCTCTGCTCCACCCTACAGAGGCCACATCTGGAGTGCTGTGTCCAGTTCTGGGCCCCTCAGTACAAGACAGACAAGGAGCTCCTGGAGAGGGTCCAGTGGAGGCCACAAAGATGATTTGGTGTCTGGAGTATCTCTTAGGAGGTGAGGCTGTGAGAGCTGGGCCTGCTTAGTCTAGAGAAGGCTGAGAGGGGATCTCATTAATGCATAGAAATATCCCAAAGGTGAGTTCAAGAGGATGGTGCTAAACTCTTGATGCCCAGTGAGAGGGTAAGGCGCAATGGCCATAAACTAAACCCCAGGAATGTCAGGGAGAACTTATGCAGAGGGTGGCAGAGCACTGGGCACAGGCCTTCCGCGGAAGCACACTACACGCAGGAAGGCGCAGCCGCAGGGGACGGAGCGCAGCGCACCTCACGCGGTGTCAGCCCGCCCGCCACAGCGCCCCCTCAGCCCGGCCCCGCGGGGGGCGGCGCCTGCGCGCGCCGGGCCGGCAGGCCGCGCGGGGCACGCGCCCCAGCCCCCGCGCGGGCGGCGCCGCGGTGACGTCACCGCGGTGAGGGCGGGGCCGGGCGCGGCGGCGATGGCGGCGGCGGGGCCGGGCGGGCGCGTCCCGCGGGGGAGCGGGCGCTGCTGAGCGCCGCGGGGAGTCCTGCGGTAAGACACCGTGCGTGTCGGGCAGAGGGACTGCCTCGGTTCGCCGTAAAGCTGAAGTGGCCGAGGTTGCTTCGTCCTGTGTCCTTCCAGTGTTCGGGAGTCTCGGGTTTATAGCGGAGGACGGGGGACACCGCCAGTGTTTTGTACTTTAAGTGGTTGAAGATGTCCAGAAAGCGTCTCGGTAATTCTCTGTGCAGAATCCTCGTTCGCACTGGTGCCAGATCTCGCTTTAATTGTAAGGACTGGCCGGAGTTACCCTCATGAAAGTAACTCATGAGCGACACATTTTCTCTGTATCACAGTGGGAAGCCTAATAACTGCTTATTATTATTTTTGGTCTCTGTGGCTTCCTGTTTGTCTGTGGGAGATATTTCCAGCCCCTGGGAATGTGTGAGATAGCAGGGCACCAGGGAACCTTAACTTGCCGTGTTGCAGGTTTGGTGTAACACGTACCCTGGTGGTGGTGGCAGGAGGATACAGGAGAGCTTTGCAGTTGCACGTCCTTTGGACAAACAGAGCCTGAATTGCAGCTTTCCTTCATTATTGCGACCTTGCCAGTAAAACAGTAATAGGCAGATAAGAAAACCCCTAACTCATCACTTTGTCATAGTGCCACCTGCTCTTGGCTCTGCCAAGATCCTGAGCCAGGATCCTCTCCTAGCAGGATCTAGATTCCTGCTGCAGGCACAGGAAGTTCAGATAGCAGGATACAGCTGAGCTGTAAGTTTCGTTTTTGTGGGGTCTGCTGTTGGACTGTACAACCGTAAAGGCAAAATTATTGTTTGATTTGGTCTTTATTTTCTCCTTTTAAAAATGAAATCGATAAAACATGCCTGCACAGGCAAAAGTGAATTTATGGTAATATCCCTTGAGAAGAACAAAGGGCAAAATAGTTGTGCAGTGTTGAGACCTTATGTTCTCTGAGTTGTATTCTAGATACTGGTCTTAAGTGGGTGAGTTAATACCCATCTGGTCCAAATCTTCAACAAGACTAAGTCAGATGTTGCAAAATGGACCACTCTATTAATCATTGCAGAAGATTAACCCCTGTGGAACAGGCCACAGACCTTGGAGTTTTGATTTTGTGTTGTTTTGGAGTTTTTTCTGTTTTGGTTTTATTTTTTTTTTCTTCTCCGTTAACATAGCTTTCTGTTCTCACACAATAATATGGCTAGAGCCTTCACCTTTGACTTTTTCCCTGTCTGCTTGTTATCACCACATAGTTTATATGCTACTTTATTTCTCCAGTGTATGCCAGAAATAATACTTGGTAGTTTCAATTTGGCCCTGAATTTTGGACACTTTGTTAAAGGATTTGCTAAAGAAGTTGCAATGTAGCTGAGTATACTCACAAACTTTATTTCTTATTAATGTTGTGCATTTTGTTATAGTTTTATAAACTTCTGTTATTACTTGTGGAGTTCTGAGATTGTATGTGTTAGAGGAAGAAATGTAAAACACCCTCTGTTTCTCTTCTTTGCCTAATATTTCTTAACTTTATGTAAGATAAAGGTGGAAAAGGCAAGGTCACTTGCTAAGGCTTGTCTGCCATGGTAAATCTGGGTTTAGCACACTCCTGTTGACATTGTTTACCAGTGGGGCATCTCAGTGCTTTAAGAAAGCCTTTTAATTTCATATTTCAAAACTCTAGCAGAGGTACTGGAAAGATGTTTGCATAATTTCTTCTGCTATTTGTAGCTGTACCTTGGAGGGTTTTAATTCATGTTGTGTTGTTTTGTTTCTCTTTAATTAAAATTTTTGGGGTTTTTTTTGTTTTTTTTTTTTTTTCCCCGAAGGGGTCACTCCTTTGGTGTTGCCTGATCAGTGAGTTCTCCAGCAGTGGCCACACAGAACTGACAGACCTGAGCTGGAGGTGGGAAGATGACATCCTTAGGTGCACCACAGGAGGAAATGCGTAAACTGACCTTGGATACACCACAGAAAGAAATACTTGAATTGCCCTTGGATACATCACAGAAGACAATCAGTAACCCGGTAACTCCTCTGTCATGTCGACAGTGTCTCCCTTGGGAGATGGGACTTTGCTGTTTTATATCAACAGTACTGTTTTGCACAGTGAGGGATGCTACTGAGAGCTCTGCATCACTCAGGTGTTTGAGGGAGAATGTCACAGGTGACATGAAGAGCTGATGGTGTTTAGAAATTGTGCTGTAAACAAATGGACAGGACTTCCAAAAGAGGACAGACGTTCTGTCAGCCTTGGAGGATAATCCTGTTTCATGTACAGCTTACACAGATGTCTGGCATTTTTGCAGAATATGCTGCAAAGTGAAAGTATGATTTGTTTTCACTCCTGATTCTCTGTAAATACGGGTGGGGTTTGGCAGCTCTCATGAAATGTTTATTTTGTTGTGCCTGTAACTTCAGTCAACTAAACTTGGAATCTTTTTTCATAGTTCATATCTTAATTCATAATAAATCCTGTTTTCTACGGAAAACTTGAACTGACATGATTCAGCAATTGCAGAGACCAGATTTGACAGGATTTTGTTTGCCTGGCTCAGAGTCTGGAAACTTTCTCTGAAAAGTTCTAGCATTCTCATGGTCTGTGATAGCAGCCTGACTTGGGCTTACCATAAAGGGGTGATCTGAAGCTGTGTTTTCTGTTGTGCCTTAAAAAAGGTCAACCTGCAGGAAATAGTTTTTTTACCATTCTGTGCTAGATCCCTTTAAAAATACCAAAATCAGTAAAGTATATATGTGGAACGTGCAGTGGCACAGACCTGCACAGGACTTCCTTATCTATTGCAGCTTTGCACTGTCACACTCTTGGGTCCTCAGTGAATCTGACTGTTTATTCCCAGTGTATGGTCACTGCTGCAAAGTGAATAGAGTTAGGCATGAGGGGGGGAATAGTTTCAACCTCCTTCAGAAGAATCCAGCTGGGAGAGGAAGGAAAGCTGGCCGTATGATCAACTAGAAGATGGGAGGACTGAAGTGCAAAAGGAAAGGGGGATGAAAGTTAGTAGTTGGAAATCTTGGTGGAAGAGGAGGTGTGAAGAGAAGGGTTAGGCAATGTTTAAGGCAAATGAGTAGTGTCAGTGAGAGACTTAAGAGTCCAGCAAAACTGGGTGGCTGCAAGGGGACTGATCAGTATGATGGGTGAAAACACCTAGCAGGAGAATTCAACTAGACCTTAGGGGTCCAGAGCCTATTGTGAGAAAATGAATGAGTATTTGGGATTGGAATGTGGAGGCAGAGTTGGGAAAGATTGTGCCAGTGACTGGTACAAATTCTGGAGACTTTGGGGCAGTCTCCAGACAAGGCAGTGAGCAATCTGCTCTGTCTGACCTTGCTTTGAGCAAGGCATTTTGCTAGAGAGACCAGAGGTGTCTTCCAACCTCAGCCCTTCTGTAGCAAGGCAGGCTATGAAAATATCATTGTTTCAGTACATTGTTCCATTAGCAGCAAAACTTCATAGTTTATTACAGATTTGAGTCTGAGCTGTATTTCTTCATTACCTCAAGCATGCAGAAAATCTGCTTTGGTCCTTTATGCCTTTTACTCCACCTATCTGATAAGAAATGATGCCCCATCTGGTGGGGCAGCTGTCTGATATCCAGCATGCTGCATAAAAGCTTTTATCACTGTCCTTTCCTCTGTAAGACCATAATTCTCCTCTTGTTTTATGAAAACTGGCATGTTCTTTTAGGAAGAACACCATCTCCAAGACTTCTCAAATTCAGTTGACATTGACCAGTTGGCTTTAGAGCTAAGTTTTGGAGGTCTGGAAGAAAGGCAGGATGATGATAGATCATGTCATGTGACAAGTACTATCCTTAATAAAGAAAAAGTAGTAGTAGTATAAAAAGAGCATCTTGAGACATGAATAAATTAATGACACATTCTGTGATGACAAAGTCCCATTAAGTAGTATTGCACCCAGAAAAAGCTCTATTACGCTCTTGTTGGTTCCACATCTGAGCTTCTGAAGAGTTGACGGCCACCTTTTCTTTTAAATAAATGCATCCTTTTGAATATAAAGAAGTGCTTTTGCTACAGTTCCTTTTCAGGGGTATAGAACTTTGCTTCACTAAAATGGTCAAGTCCCAGTATCCCTGACCTGTGTGTGCTTCTTCGGTTTGTCTTTGGAGACTGAACCAGTAACTTACTACTTTATTGCAATAGAGCTACTGCCCCTCAGGGGCAGAGAGTAAAAATAAGAACAATCAAGATACGCTTTTTCTTTTTGATTATTATTGCTTGAATAAAACTTATCTTCTGGAGTTCAGCTTGTATTTTAAGGAACCAAGTTGCTACTAGTAAGCAAAGGGATTTCACTTTTCATTTGCTTTTAACACTTAATTTCATATTTTGGTCCTCTTCTACTGCACATGCTAAAGCAAATAAACATGATGAGATTTAAAACAACTTAGCAATTTGCTTGAGAAGCAAGTTCTATTTTTTTTTCTTGATGCAGAAGACGTCTCTGAATTAGCTTTTATGCAGTGTGTGGGTAGCTGAGAAGGAAAGTGGAGAACGGGCAGAAAAGGATGTGTATCTACTGTCAGAAATGATCAACGCTCTGGATTTAGACAATTACTGGTGTTGTTTCTTTTTCTCACAGATTAACAAAAATATGTGTCTGCAAACACATACCCTTATCCTCCTGTTTCATGCAATGATCAATATATTTTAAAAATAAAAATCTCAAGGTGTTGTTTTATGGTCCAATATTCCATTCAAGAGTAGTAATTCCAATGTGTTTATTATTTCTGTTGTTAAATTACTGGAATTCTTGTTTGCAATTGATGTTTCATTTCAGGAGTTTCCCAAAATCTTACAAACTACCAAAACCAACCTTGGCAAAATTTTATTTTGGTTAACCAGAGCAAATGCAACATTTTCTACCATTTACTTCCTTTTTCAATCTGAAGCACATCACACAAGTGATGAGATGTAGACTTACTGCTTTGCTTTTGGGCCAGGCACCTGGGAACTTCCACAGTTTAATGTTAAGTTGCTTCCCATCCCTTCCTGAAATGCTGGATGATCAGGGTAGGGCTTCTGTGAGCACGTCTGAGTCTTTGCTGGTGAGCTGTGCTGTGGTGTTTGGAGCTTTTATCCTAATTGACATATCCCTCCCTATGGCTTAACAACTCTCACCATGCCATTTCAGTTCAATGTAACATCCATATGTTGCCTTCTCCAGCTATTGATACGGAAGAAAACATATCGAGGATTGGAGCCAGACTGCATACTGTAGGCACTGTAAAATCCAAGACTCCTGAACTGGGCTGTTTTAGTGCACTTTGCAGTTCTTAGCTTATTAGAGTGAGGTATTTTGTTGTGTTTGTGTAGGTGTTACTAAGAAGACACTCTGTGGTTTTTACTAAGAAGACACCCTATCATTGTTTTCCCTAATGGAGCATGAATAAGCAAAAAGGCAGCTCCTGTAGTCTGGGATCAGGGGAGTTGTAGAAGTTGCATTCTGGTACCAGCAAGGGGGCTGATAATAGTCAGCCCTTGGGAATGACCTAATTTGAAGTGAATCCTCTTTATGCTCTATGAATAGTGAGGCAATAAAATATTATGACTTCACCTGAGAGCTAAGAATGGAGGATGGAAATTTTAGTTTTGATTTTATTTGAAAATCTTGGTTTTCATAGTGGAAAATATGCCATGTTTTCCCTTCCTGTTGTATATTCTTTTATATTAAAAGCTAGCTGTGCTTCTAATGTTGTGAAGCATCATGTAATTAAGAATTAGAATCTAATTCTTAAACTATGTTGGGGTTTCTTGCTTCCATCACAAAATGGTATTGGAATATTTTTTTCTTCTTTTTTGTTCTCCCCTCTTCTAGATCATTCCATATGTTGGGACAATACATGGTGGCCTTGTTCCTGGAGAGCTAATTGTGATACATGGCACTGTTCCTGATGATGCAGACAGGTAGAGGCTATGTTGTCAGGTTTTGCAGTGTCACCATGTGAGCATGAATGTAAAGGGTGAAATGTTTCCAGGGGTCCAACTTAGGATGGCACACAAAGGCTTGATCTAAATCCTTGTGATAACATCAGATTGAATGCAGGCTTAAAGGATAATCTGACACTAACAAAATTGATAACTGAATACGTATTGTGTAGGAATTAAGTTAAACTGGGATAAGGAGGTATGGACTAGTGCTTGTGCCCAGTAAGGGCACAGTAAGGGGGTTCTGTTCCCTGACCTTATCCAAGGTTCATTTGCTATGTTCTGCTGAAGGTGATGGAAGGGAAGTGGTGAACACAGTAAGTGATAGCCATTAAATAAATTTAAACATTTATAGTCCCTGCGGACAGATCATGGGTGAACCTTTCACATCTGTGTAGGAAGAGAGGAGGGCAAATGTTTCTTTGGGGATTTTTTCTTATTCAGTGGCATTCATTGTGTCTGCCTGTTCTGAGGCTCCACAGTAAAACACAAATATACCAAGCCTTTAAGTGTGCTCTTGAGAGACTGAGCTGAATGTGGTTTGTCTTACTTTTGTGATTAGGTTCCAGGTGGATTTACAGTGTGGCAGCAGCATAAAGCCTCGAGCTGATGTGGCATTCCATTTCAACCCCCGCTTCAAAAGGTCTGGCTGCATTGTTTGCAACACACTGGAGAGGGAGAAGTGGGGCTGGGAGGAGATCACTTATGAGATGCCCTTTGGAAAAGGAAAGTCATTTGAGATTGTCATCATGATTTTAAAGGATAAATTCCAGGTGAGTCTGTGTTGATTCTTCGTCTGCAGCCATTTTCAGGCCAATAAAGTAGAGGAATTTTGTATAATTGAAATAAATATTGGAGATCTAGGTGTCTCTGTTACCTAGGTATAGTCTAACTACAGAAAAGTTTAGAGGTTTTCTTTAAAGAGGTGCTAATTAAATCAGACCTTTAATTTTGTATTGCTTTCCTCAAAATTGGATGAGTAGGCAAGGAACTTCCTGCCATAGCTAATGGCTACTCCACCCTTCCCTCTGTATGTGCAAAGGGCTAATCTTGGGATAAACCTGTTCTGTGGCTAGTGTAGGACAGCCCTCTTGGAGGGGACATGTGAGATGTATTTGTTTTGCTCTGTTAGACTGCAATAATAGATTATATTACATTGATAATACCACGCTGGTAAATGATCAGGTGTTAGAAAGTTGTGAAGTGCAAATTTTAGTGTAGGTAAACGAATCTCCCTCATAGTTATGGAAAGAGAGACTGACTCATGGATGAGCTGAACTTAGTTGATCTGATATTTCTAGGACACTCCTAGGAGTGTTTTGTACCAAATTGTTTCTGTACCAAACCAGTGTAAGCCAGAGATGTGTGCATACAGTTTGATATGTGGCTGGTGTAATGTATGTTTAATACATTTTTTCTGTTTTGTTTCCCATCTCTTTAGGTTTCTGTAAACAAAAAGCACTTGCTGCTCTACAACCACAGAATTAGTCTTGAAAAAATAGATACTCTTGGAATATATGGCAAAGTGCAGATCAAAACCATAGAGTTTGTTTCTAAGGTAAGTTGTATAGATAGCTGACTTGTTTGATTCGTTTCCTCTTTCCTGCTAAACTGCATAGTGGGATTTATGGTGAAAAGGAAGGAGAAGCAGCTACACAGTCCAATGTTAGTAAAGAGATTTTGGTTTCCCCACATTTCAGCATGTGACTGTCATGAGGTTTTCTGTCTTCCTGTTTCAGTCATGCAGTTAGGGGCAAGAATGTGACAAAATTTTGCAGCTTACAAAGTTAACAGGACAGATTGTATAAGAATTGGTTGGATACTTAGTCTATGAGTGGATTAGACTTTTCAAATATTGCAGGGGCTTCAGAATGAACTGTTGAGTATTCAGTGCTTCTAAGGGACAAGTGTAGCCATGGCTGCAACTTGTTGCTTGGCTTTGAAATGCCAAGGTCAGCCACAGCTGGAACTCCTTGTGTACATAGCCCTGTTTTTCCTATTTAACTGACTGATTTGTTGACTGAAGTCAAAAGGGGATAAGAAGAGGTACTCTTTCTCAGACTTTGTAGTGGACCAAACTGGAGTGGATTCAAAGTGAAGTCTGTGCTGTGCCTCCTCTCATCTGTCAGCTCTGCTACTGATAGTAAACTAACAGGGAGTTTTTCCTGTGGAGAAGGAGAGATCCTTTTGTTCTGAAAGAGTTAGATTTTTTAGAACAGAAACTGAAGGTGATAAATTCCAGGGAGATACAGAAGGTGAATGCCTTTTCCCTTTTCTGCCACGCACTAAGGTAGTCTACCTACTGCTGTGAGATACTCTGGGTCTCTTCAGCACAATCTTCACTACAGTGTGGGTGAAGCTTTTGACTCTTACTGCCAAATATCAGGTCTAACTCAGGTCAGCAGACTAATAATTGTTTTGGTAGGAGGCGAAGCTGAACATAATGAATTCTAAGCTTTAAATATAGGTCTGCTATGTTTAAAGATCATTTGCGAAGATGGTAAACAGATTTTCATGGGTCCCATCACTTGGCCTTGGGCATGTTGCCAGAATAATATTCTGCAAAAGCTGTCTGTTTCCTGATCTTGGAGGACTGACTCCAAGAAGAGCTTGAGGGCAAGCAGATGCTGTAGGTTGTTTTCTGACACAAGCACAAAACATACACCTGTGCCTACTGATGCTGTATGCTTTGTGGAAGAAAGGAATGGAGAAAGGTGATTCTTTCCTTTTAGTCTTTGCTTCTAATACACTTTTCTGAGGAGGAAGTTGGAGGTTTGGATTGAAATAAGCAACCTGAAGACACCAGCTGGAACTGTCTCTGGCATGGCCATGTTGCTCATCTGTCCTTCCCATGAGAAGGGACACTAATGTAGAGGGCTGCTTGGGATTAAGAATCTTGCTGTATGGACTTGCCATACTGGTATTTCTACCCCAGTGAGGAAAACTCCATGGGTACCTTGAGATTCTGAGAGTTTGACAGTACTCTGACTGTTAAATAAAGATTCAAATTGTAATGAGGTGATCAGAAATCTTGATTTGGCTTCAGCAGTTGAACTGCAGAGCTTTCCTGTAGTTTGTAGGGGTTTGGCTGTCTTCTTTATTGACATAGCCCTAAGATTTCCATCCTATCAGTTCACCATTCAAAGCATGATGATCCTTACATTGTTCTAAACCAACTTTAGCATAAAGTTATATGACGTTAGCAGTGACACCTAAATATCTCTCTTTCTGCAGTCTTTACAAGGCTCTCAGCCATCGTCTCTAGGAGTAACAAAGATAAGCACAGAAAATGTACGTATGTTTGTAAAAGGTTGAATGATTCTCCCTGTTGTCTGATAAGCTAGGTAATGTCCTTTTCTTCTCTTGTAGGGGGCAATGCTGAATGGTTCACAATTGGTAAGTGTTTCCTGTAGATTTGTGGCAAATGTAGAATAAAAAACAATAAAAAATACTTCAGTTATTTATAAAAAGACAAGAAGAAAGGAATTGACAGCCAACTGGAGAAAGATCATCAGTGAGGTTTTGTAGAGGGTAATCCTCTTCTCTGCTGCTAGTACAAATGAGACTATTGTTAAATCATTTAGAAAACCCAAAAGATTAAACACAGCATCCACATCCATAAACAAATTAAAAGCAAAGTATCTGAAGTTTTAAAGGACCAAGTCACAGTGGAATTTTTTTCAAATAGGCATACTTTGTTGTCTCTGCCTTAGGGAACACCTGCAAAGCAGAAGTATTCTGCAGTCATAGTATGTTAACATGTATGAAACCTGTCTGCTACATCTTCTTCTTGCTGACACATCCCTGTGTGCACTTTAGGTAGCTGGATGCAAGCATTGCACCTTAGGGGTGGAACTTGTACCCAGCTAACATGGAGTAAAGATGGAGTGAGTGCTCATCTTTTTGCAAAAATCTGTGCAGGTGGACTTTATCCATGCTGGAGCAAGGACTGCACTCAAACTGAAAAGGGGTTGAAGCCAGGAATATATACAGATAGAATTTGTGGAGAAGGTGAAGTTGCAGTGAGTGCCGTAATTTTAGACACTTTGTCCCTTGACAGCGTGCCTTCTCCAATCTTTTTTTCAAAACCAAGTGATATGCACTATTGTAATTTGCAAGTGGTGGACTTCAGCAAAAACATAAAAGTGAAATGCTCCTCAATTCCTTTCTTTTCCCTGGTAAAAATAACTGTTAACACAATGAAGAAGTAAAGATGAATAAAATACTTGCATCATCTATCATTATGAACTGCTGCCAGGAGGACAGAACACGTAGTGTCTGCTTCTAGCACTTATGTGACCATGGGACAGCAACACACCTTAGCAGGAGTCTTACACTTTAAAGCAAAACTGATACTTCCAGAGATGAAAAGTCAGGTATAAGTCTGAATAATTATGTGATTAGAATTTAAACTATTACAGGGAGTTTCATGCTTACTTTTTTCTTGGTTTTTTTTTCCTTTCCCTTTCTTCCCCTCCTTTCATTAGTAGGGGCAGAAGTAGTTGTAAATAATGTTTGTTTTGAACCCAGGGTGGCAGTCTAAATTAAAACCCAGTACATAGATGTATTCCACTACAGTATTAGGATCTCACAATATGCTGTAGGAATGACTTTAGTGGTAAGTACAGATTTGCAGTTGTAGGCCAAAATTTCATCATGCCATAGTAAAGCTCAACTTGCATTAAAAAACAAACAAACAAAAAAAAGTAAGTCACAGTCAAAATTTTTACTGGGGGTATACTTTCAGGGTGTTCCTTACACTGGGAAACTTGATACTGCACTTTGTCCAGGATGCACAATTGCTGTTAAAGGAGAAGTGAATAAAACCGCAAAGAGGTATGTGTTACTGATGGGTTTTTTTGCTGTTATTTAACTGAGGTGCTCTTGAGAATAAGTTGGCTTTTCCATTGCCTCTGCATATCCTTACTCACTTGCAACTTAGCATCTGGAATCACCTGAAACTACAGTGCAGGTTCCTCAGGAACCAGCAGGATTACCACTTTAGAGAGGACTTAAAAGAGCAGCTCCGTTGTGAAAAGTGAAGGTAAAATCTGAGTGGCTTACCTACTAAGTCTATGTCATTTACAAATTTATGTGTTTGTTCAGGGCTTTCCATTGTGCAGGAAGTGTGAGACAGCTTTTATTCTAAAGGGATCCAAGAGTAAGGATCTGGCAGAAATAGATGAAACATAAGTCAGGCAAGTTGCTGGTGTGCTCAAATGCTGCATGTTAAACAATATTTCTCTGACAAACCTCCTTGGTGTAAGCATGAAGGTGCTTAACTGATGTAACTGAGTGATGAAAATGATTAACTGAGTGATTAAGAAGGATGGAGGGCCTCTCCAAAAAGAAAAGGCTAAGAGAATTTGGACTGTTCAGCCTGGGAGAAAAAGTGCTTCAGGAAGACCTAATTGTGGCTTTCTGGTACATCAAAGATGCCTATAAGATACATGGAGAGAGACTATATAGAAGAGCATGTAGTGACAGAAAAGGGGGAATGCCTTCCATTCCAAAGAGAGTAGGTTTAGGTTAGATATGAGAAAGAAATTCATTACTATGAGAGTAGTGAGACATGCCGCATGTCTAGCAGCGTTCAAGGCCAGGTTGGATGGGGCCCTGAGCAGCCAGGTTTGGTGAAAACTGTCCCTGCTTGTGTCAGGGGGCTTGGAACGAGATGAACTTTAAGGTCCCTCCCAACCCAGGCCATTCTGTGATTCCATGAAAGCTGATAGGGGAGTATGAGCAATAGTTTTTGTAGCAAATGAGGAACAAAGGGTTGCAAAGAACACCTTTTCCAAACATGAAATAAAGCTTGGGGAGTAGGGGAGCACAACACAGTCAAAATAGAGCTGAGCAAATGTCTGTGCTCCAGCATGCCCTTTACTTGAGCAGTAGTTTTGGCTCTGCAAAAACATGCCTAGAAATGAAGCAATTAATGAGAAATTAAAATTATGAGAAGCATTTTTCCACATTGTGCGTATGTATTGCTCTCCTGCCTCCTCAGGGAACATTTCTTCCCTGCAGCTGAACAGCATTCAGAGTTCATACTGGAATCCAAGTTCTGGAATCTTTATCCACAAAGTTTGGATGGACTTCAGATTGAATAAGATAATTAATACTTAGAGAGTAGCATTTCTTTTCCTTCTTTTAACTTGAAAAGTTTATTATCACTTTTCAAGTGCTGAATGTGCTCAGATACGTGTAAGCATGCAGAGGCTTTTGGCTGTTAAAGTGTGCAGGTTGTCTGCTTTTTATGTTGATGCTTTTCAACTCATATATTTATATAGAGTTTATAAATTATTTCATGTCTTTCGCTCATGTCACACAGCTTTAGGTGTTTCTTTTTCTGGTGAAAAAGAGAAATTAACAGTTTGGAAGTGTTGCAATATTTCCTGTCTGGACTGAATAATTCTCAAAAGAGGGCAACAATCTGACAGCTGGAGCTAATTTGGGTGGGGAGGAAATATTTTTTTCTTCAAACACAGGTCTTTGCCACAGGTTGAAGCATTCATTTGAATGTGAATGACTGTTCCCTCTGATCACCTTCCTCCAGAGCTCCCCTTTAGCAACCTATTTGGTGGGCATGTCTGAGATGGCAGAATATTCACTCAGCCTGGGCAGAACTTTGCTACCTGCAAAATTACATTTTGTATGCATGGTGTCCCAGCAGTCTTAAATGTATGGTGAGAATCCTTAAACTTTTCCTTGGAGTCCAACCACTTTGTTGGCAGAAAGAATATGATGTCTTTAGGTGAAACAAAGGCTCCCACTCTCCATTGCCTGAATGAAAGAGCTGGGGAAGCAGGCAGCTCTTTATGTTCCTGTGGGAATGCTGCATCCTAGTGCAGTAGGGGAGCCACTCTTGGCTCAATAGCTTCTTGCTGAGACATGTACAGAAAGCTGTGAATGATGAAGTGGATCTAGCAGGGTCATGTCCTACATTTGCTGCCTCCAGGAAAGGTTTCTGTGCAGAGGAGACAAGTGCGTGCTGGCTGGCTGGCTGCTTGGTTTTTCAGGTGAATCACAGCCCTGGCTCATAAGCAGCCTGAGTGTTGGCTTAGGAATTGGTAAGTGGCATTGACTGCTGTTGTCATGTCTGCAAAACCTTGGTGCAATAAACTTTAAAAAAATATCTTCCAGCTTTGCAATAAATCTGAGACCAAGTGACTCAAAGGACATTGCTTTACATCTGAATCCCCGAATGAAAAATAAAGTTTTTGTAAGAAACTCCTACCTTCATGACAGCTGGGGAGAAGAAGAAAAGGAAATTTCTAACTTTCCTTTCAGTCCAGGGATGTATTTTGAGGTAAGATTAATTGAAAGAGCATCAAACTGAAAAATCTGCCAAATGGATTAACATTGGTGCTTAAATATCCTATTACTAATACAGACTTAAATAAAACTACTACTCCTGCATTTCATGTCTTGAAAATACTTAGAATTAAATGGGACCATAGAGAGCAGACATTTATTTTTATTTAGTAAGAGTTTTCTTTTTAAGTAATTGCAAAAATTCAACTTGTGCTAAGAGCAAATTTAAATTAAATTGAGTTGGACTTGATGATATTTTTAGGTCCCTTGCAATTTAAGTTATTCTGTGATTCTGTGAATTTTATTAGTGCCCCATTTTTGTTTTTAAATGTTGCTTTTGCATGAAACATTCTCTGTAACAGAAACACATCTTGCCCAAATCCATGCTAGGTCATCAGATTTTTTTGCATCTTACCTGAGCTTAAATGTTAACTGTTTTTCTTACTGCTTTCCAGCTGATTATTTTCTGTGATGCCTACCAGTTCAAAGTTGCTGTTAATGGTGTTCACACTTTGGAGTACAAGCATCGTTTTAAACAACTTGAAAAGATCAGCATAGTGGAAGTCACAGGAGATGTTCACTTGTTGGATGTGAGGAGCTGGTAGTTCTTTTCAATAAGTACTAAAAGAATTTAACCTCTTCTAATGACAGTGCCTCCTTGTCAAGTACAAACAGGTACTGACTCATGCTGAGCCTGCCTTTAGCCTATCTAGGCTTTGCATTTGCCTCTCTGAGTTAGGCAAGTACCAGAAATGCTAACTGCAAATTTAAATCCTTCTCTAGTCTTCAGTTTCTTGCAAGCTAAATTAGTGTTTGCTCAGATAAATCTCCTGCATTACTGAACCTAGCAATATGAAAATGCTGCATCATACTGTGTTCAACAATTGCACTCTGTATGTTAATAACTATCATTTAGCATACAACACTATACATTCAATATTGTGAAGTAGAAGTTAGACTAAAACAGAATCCAAAGATAGTTATCCATCTCAAAAGGGAAGTTTATAATTTATTTAATATAGAACTATGGATTATAATTCTTTGTCTTAATAATAACCTTTACAGTGAGGTTGGATTAAGCAAACAGTTGACCCTTTACTTCTGGTAAAAGGCAGGGAAGTTTGATCTTACCTCTTAGCCTGCTGCTGCAATAGCACCTTCTCTGACATCTATGGTTATGTCACCTCCTGCTTACAAGGGCCCAGGATTTCTAGCTTTTAGTTTTCCCAAGTGAAACACAGGAAAGGGATTTAGCTGGTTTCAACTACACGCACTTTTGAAAGTTTGTTTGATCTGAAGTGGTTCCTAACTAGGTTAAGAATCCTTGGGGTCTGAAGTATATGTTTGTGGGTTTCATTTTTAGACTTATGTCTGAATCCAGGCAGTCCAGGTAGAGTTTCAGCTGAGATGGCACTTGACTACTCAGCTGTGGACTAGAGAAAGAATCCTTTTTCAGTCTTGTATGAAAATACTACCTATGTGAAATAAACTGTTCCTATTCAGTTTTCCATACAAATGTCAGTCTTTTTATATCCTTTTTAAAAATGAGTTACTGTTGGTTGTCAATACATGCTTGAAGGATGTCCCTGTATGTTGTAAGACTGCTAATACCGAAGCAATTTCAAGAATAAGATGTACCCTAAAAGACTTTAAATGAGCAAATTTAATGTATAAAAAGCATCAATAAAAACATAAATGAACTCTGCTTTTCTCCAAGTGTAGCTATGATCCCTTTTTGGTCTATTCTCTTTTGTTATTGTCTTACCAGTATCTCTGAAGTTGGCAAAGTGACCCAGACCAGAGAACCATTTCAGCATCAAGGAATTAGTAATGCACAGAGCAGTTAATCTGGACAGGCGCTGGGACTGGGCTGTGGCCATGCTGGGGTGGCCTTCAGGGCTGGGCTGTGCTGTGCTGTACAGACCCCTTGGCTGCAGGATAAACTCATTGGAACAGAAGAGCTGGTAGGCAGCTCCTCATGGCTGTAGTATCACTTGTGTGTTCTTAGCCTTTAGCTAAGTGTTCAGCAGATGTTCTCATGGCAATGTCCTTTTTGTTTGACAGCAGACACAACTAACAGTTTTAAGAAAATCTAGTAAGAACTTGATGTGGTAATCTTTCCATGTATGGGCTCTACATGTCATGCTGCCCTGGACAGAGGCTCATTCCCAGCACCCAGTGAGATGTAACATTATCTCCTGTATAGTTTCAGTTCTACCCTGTTGCATTTTAAACCCTATTTCACAGAGTCTGAGTGCCTTAGTACCACTGTAATGAAACAGCAGCTCATGGTGCAAAACAAGTAGTAGTTTTTTGGGTAAATGCATTATCATAGCAAGCAATTTATTCTTGAACTTCAGCTAATCAGTAGTAGTCTTTAAAAACTATAAAACAAATTAGTTTCTACATGGATCAGTTTCTTGGAACTTCTTTTTCAGTATCTTCAGTAGGTATACTTTTTACTTCCCTACAGATAACAGAAAAAAGCAGAATTTCAGGATTTCAGTGTATTGGTCCAGTGAGGACCATGCTTGGAGCATGACAACCTCTCCACTGGGACAGTAACTGTATGCCCTGAGCACCATGGAATTCAGTGAATCTCACATGTTGTCATTCAGGATTTGTTTATAGCCTGTGCCAGTTTCCCACTGTTAAGAAAAGAGCAGTTAAGAAAAGTCCCCAGTCCATCCAGAAATGATAAAGCCAGATTCTTAAAATATTTTATTAAAAAGTTAAAATCTTGTCTCTGATAAAAACTGTTATGACAGTTTGCCTGCAACACCTGAATGTGTAAAGCTAACACAATTCAGACAAAATTTGAAAATGAAGGGCATAAACTTAGAAGTAGCTTTGGAGTGGTTCTCCCAAAATGACTTCCAGTTGTTGAATTGTCTTCTGACATTGCTGTTCAACTTCTTCACATTCATCTAGAAAAAGAAATTGAGCAGGAATTATGTAGAGCAGTGATTACAAGGCTACCTGAGGAAGGCTTTATCATCAAGGTTAGAACCATTCTCAAACATCATATATGAAATTATTATTCAGAAATATTTTGTCCCTGAACTAGGCAGACTCTTTCTACTAACAGTGACCTAAAACTTGCACACAGGGAGATATGCAGATGCTACAACACTGAAGAAACTACCATAATTTAACTCAACTTCATGAGTGTGTTTGATATAATCCACTTTAGTTTGCATTTTGCACAGTATAAGCTACCATATACAAATTCATAAGATTTATAGCAGTTATAACAATGAGCCTGTCTGAATCTTTGAAATGAGTCACCCTTCACTAACTAATGCCACTTTAGAGTATTACCTTCCATAAGCTCAGCTAAGAATGGAATAGATTCTGGTAGCAGGACCAGGTAGTTCTCCTTTAGTTTTTGTGCAACTTCTATCAAAGCAAGCAGGGCGGCAAATCGGACCTAAACAAAAACAATTACGTAAGGAAATAAACATTACAGTACAGTTCCCTGTTTTCCCCCACCCCTACTTTATTTCCATTCAATTACAAGGTTATAATCTTTCATGACTGAAGGGGAACTACTTTTCAGCTAATTTAAATATGACATCTGGCAAATAAAATATAATTAACAGCAAACAAAAAACAGGTTGAAAGAAGCAGGTAATGTTGCTGGAAGTTATTTGATATAATGGACTTTAACTTCCTGTCACAATGCCACTTCCACTCTTACCAGGGCTTAGCTGAGCACTGTGAAAAACCATGTACACTCCCTTGATATCTGTAACATGTCAACAGGAGAGTCTTGACAAAACTCTATGAACAGGTCTGAAAGCTGATAACTGTCTTCCCATTACACCTCTAGAGTGCCCCTGTCTTCATATGCAAACAATTCTCTCTTATTCCAACAGATACCAAATCTTCAGAAAGCCCAAACCCCACAGTACAAAAGACATGGAATATTAACTGCTTACAGCAAGAGCAGAAGAGCATGTTGCACCCATCTCTACAACTTGGGAGTACTGTGGTACAGCACCAGTATTTTAATTTAGGCCACTATTTCAGTAATGACTTGGTTAATTCACTTCTGACTTTGAGAGCACTGTTCCCACTTTCTAGCATGACAAAGAAAACCAGTTCAAATTCTGATGGCTCCCAACCTTAGGAGAACTGTGCCTTGTCTTCAGCAGGATCTGGTAGTTCAGTGGTTTCCAAAGAGAATCATCTGCCATTGCCACTGAAAACTGAGCTATGCAGGGTATCAGGTGTGCTGTCACTCTTTCCTGGAACTTCTCATCTCCTCCAAGCACATTTTCTAGCTGTGGAAGTAAAACAGATCCAGGCTCAGATAAACCCAGCCAAAACCACTCTAGCTTTGGCTTTTAGGTACTCAAGAATTAAGTCAAAGCTAATCAAGTGGGAGTGCACTCGTCTGCAAGAGCTCAGTAAACATGCATGAACCTTACAGAATGAAGACATTTAAAAAAAGGATGCAAAAAATCAGAAATTCAGAGCCTTAGGCAAAGAAATCAATACTGTCTGTGGCCCAAAAACTATGAACTAATCCCCCCCCTTTTAGGTAAGGGGGGCGACTGACACATGGGGTTTTTTTTGTTAATTATGGGAAAAAAAATCAGCTATGAATAGTTTCTATGGATTTGTCAATACCTGATCGACCAGAGGCTGCATCAAGGTTTCTGCTCTTTCTTTACTCAAGAACTTCTGGGTATCAAACAGGAAGAGCTTGTGCAGACAGTCCATTGTGAACTGCAACAGCAGACAGCTCTTTTCTGTGTTATTGTCAGAGTCAAAGAAAGCTTCATCTACACAAGAGCCAAGGAGAATAAAAAAAATATCATCAACAGAATGAAAACAAAACTTCCCACAAAACTGCAGGACAGAAACATAGCTAGTCTGTCAATGTAGCTAAGGGATACACTACATAGCAATGATGTACTCATCACTCAGAACAATAAAGTGGATGTGATACATTATCTGCCTTAAAGCTACTGCCCCAGCAGGTTTGCTACTGATGGAAATAAAAGAGAATAGCCACTGGCTACAGGAGAAGTGCTTGGCCATTCCTGTGGATATGAATTTCTTCGGGTCACTACACTGAGATGGGCAAAAATTCCCACAGAAAATAACAACACCTATTTTTGCCCAAGAAAGCAGAGGAGTCTAGATAAACCAGGCAGCTTATAAGAGAAGTCAATGAATGAAAAAGAAAAAAGTAAAAAGAGAAACCCTCTTTCTACACAATTTCATACTCGGGGAACTCACTGGGGCTGACACAGAAAATTTTCATTTGGTTTCAACATTGTAATAACAGTCCCATGCCCATAGGTGAAAAATGTCCTTTGGTTCCATCACAGAAAGATTTCTCATTTACCAGAGGAAGAAAAAAGAGAAGTGACTTGTGTGTGCTGTAAAATAAATCCTGTAAGACTAAAATTTCTGCAATTAAAATCAGCCTCTCAGCAATCAAGACTAAGCCTCTCTGTAGCCAGTAACTGCCAACCTACCAGTTTTAGAAATGTTGACCTGGTTCAGTGTCTCAGCAAACGGCTTCACTAAATGACCAGCAAAGAGGGTGAAGAGACCCTTGAGCTTGTCTGCGATGCAGTCTGCTATTCGGTGGAATGTTAGCAGCCTGTCTCTCAGGGTAGCCTCTGTTTTGGACCAATCAAAGAGCTGAAAGTGAAAGGCAGATTAGCTGTTTCTGTGCACCGAAAACACAAACATGCAGATGAATTACATTTAGACTTCTTACCTTGAAGAAGAGGGGCCTGAAAGAAGCCTCGGAAAGTTTCATAACCATAGTGATTAGACAGTCAATAATGTAAGCCTCTATCTTACCAACTTCCTCTAAGTCATCCTAGAAAAATCAGAAAACATAATTCTAAGTTTGAAATGTTAAAAATTTGAGCTTTCAAAGCACAGTTTAATTTTGTCTCTTTCAGAGAAAATACTTAACTACCATGTTTTCCACCAAAAGACCAATTTGGAACAGAATACCTGATAACCAGAATTTCAGAGCACGTGTACAATGTAATCTACTAATCTTAAACAAGTGATGTAATTGGCATGTAGAGAGATGCAGCTGCTGCTCATCCTCCCAGTCAAGCTACCTCTGTATGCTCTGCTCGGAAGTCCAAAACTTTCATGAAAAATGCTGTCAGTTCAGGCTGATGGGAGATCAGGTGCTCCTTCTGCATACCAGCAATGTGCTCCTTCAAAATGTTCATAAGGGGACCCAGACAGTTCTGCCAAAACAAAAGCAAAGCAATGCAAAGACAACTGCGATGTTGACAGTAACTGAAAAACATAACTAGGGAATTGGATTTATGTCATTGAAATACTGTTGATAAAATAAATAAGTTTTTCCCCCTGTATTTTGGGGAGCTTAAGTTAGTAGGATTCCTGAAAAGCATTTTGTCTACCCTCTGCCATACTGGAGGAAATTCTGACTCACTCATGTCCCTAGCACATAAATGATGTCCCTTATGGGATGGGATGATCTCCCAGGCATTCATCATCTAACACGCAAAGGACAATAAAATGCTGGATCTCTTCCAGATCTACCTTCCCTGAATCACTGCAGCAGTACAAAAAGCCCCAGAGATCATAATATAAAGACTATGGCAGATTTGGCAGGGATGGAGTTCTCTTCACAGCAGCTCACATGGTGCTGTGCTTTAGATCTGTGACCAAAACAATGCTGATTACACAGCGGTGTTTTAGCTGTTGCTGAACAGTGCTTGTGAGACTTCCTGTGTTTCTCACTTTTCAGCCACAGCGAGCGGGCTGGTGGTGGCCAAAGTGCTGGGAGGGGACACAGCTGAACCAAATTTTGGCCTGTTTGTTTCTTTTTATCGTTTCCTTTTTTATCACAGTACTGAAGGATGAAAAACCCTTACCTTGCGGGTATGCAGCACTTCACTGTAACACTTGGTAACTGCAGGCAGGAGTATTCGAGGGGCCAGCCTTGTTGCTAGGATGGTTTTCAGTGCTGCTACACGGACACTTATCTGGGAAGCAGGACCAAACTCGGCCACAATCTTTTCCAAGCGGACAACCTGTGAGGAATTCCAACAAAAGTTAGGCCTACTTAGCAATTTAAGAACTTATTTTATAGTAGCTCTTTGCTTCAAATGTCAGACAAGAATTTTGCTGTTTGTACCACTTGGAACACCTTACATTAAGCTGCGTACAAAACCTCACTTGTCTTCAAGAGAAACACTTAAAATGCCCATAGAATGACTCCAACAAGAGTGTCAGATACACATTTGAAGAGACTGAATATTACAGAATGATCTTTTGTGATTCATCTCCATTTTCAAAGAGGCAAAATACAACCTATCTGAGGGAGGAGAAGGAGATGCTCTTAGGTTCTGCATCTGAGTTATATGCATAAGAAAGTGAGTAGAAGAGTAGTAGGTTATGAGCTTTCACACACTCCTACTTCAGTTTCAGAGGAAAAAAAGTCATCTCTACAGCTTCTTCTGGGATCTGGGCAGGTCTTGTCTCCCCTTTACACACCTGTAGGACTCACAGAGCTCACCTGCAACAAGCACTCCAAAAGGTAAGGACTAAGGAAGTGTGGCAGTGTTTCTGCAACCTTTAGCAGAGCAGTGATGGCACTCAGCAGGTAAATCTCATTGGAGACCAGCTCCTTCTTACTTTTTAAAGTCTTCAAGAGTGCTGGCATCAGCCTGTGAATAACCAAATAGAAAGAGAGACAGGTGAAATAACTGACCATTTGGAGGTATGTTCCCAACCAAATAAATCCATCTCTTAAGCCTGCAGGGACAATTTTCACAAGAATTTTTTCATGCACATTTCAGAAAACTCAGTATTCTGGGCTCATTGTCATATTTTGTTTTGAAGCTAATGAAGGCTATTAGACTTAGAATCACAGAATGGTTTGGTCAATAAATCTTTAAAGATCATCTAGATCAACACCTTTCACTCTATCAGGTTACTAAAAGCCCTGTCTTTAGTTTAAAGATTTAATGACAATAAGAGATTAGTATTTGTAAAGAAATGAAACAGTCTTACAAGGAACAAATTAGATACTTGGATTCTTCTCAGATAGGGAGAATAAAATAATCTAGCATGAAGGGTTTTCAACTGTACTCATTCTCATGTTTTTAAATGCTATCTGTTCTACAGAAAAAATACAGATTATGGTCTGTTTTTTCTAAAGCCAAAAGGTTGCCTCTCTAGTGACAGTAACAGACTCCATAAGGAACTCTACTGTGCATTATAAGTGTCTTGCTATTTTCCCCACTAGTTTCTTAGTTCTATGACCACAAAGCACCTTCAAGCATTAGAAATATTTTTAATCTTGTCTGCACAAAACACAGACAGGGCAGACAACCCTCATCAGCATTCCTTCAGTAATCCATTTTGGTATAACTAATTCTTACTACAGCTGGTTCTGTTGAGAAGAACCTAACAGTACCTTGGAAGCTGAGGTATTGCTTGGGCTTTCAGTGTACAGGTGACTTCAGCTATACAGAGCAAAGCACTTCCCATCACATTTTTTTCCTCCTTCTCTGAAGAAATTAGATCAATGGCCATTTTCAGAACAGGCACAAATGGTGCTGGATTTTCTGTGCCAAAACCTTTGCAGAGCAGCTTGAGGCTGAACAAAGCAGTCTGCCTGTTGATGGCTTGCTCCTCCTCTTCCTCGTTTCTTTTGCACTTGACAATAGCAATGAGCTCAGGAACCAGCTCTAAGAGCTGCAGGATCTGAGAGGACAGGAGAACACACACATCAGACATGCAGTTAGAAACTCAGGACCTGCAAGGTAGCTGTGGGCAGGGACTTTCGTGTCACCGCCCAAGAGCCCTTGCCAGGCCTGGCACTAGTATTTGGCATCTTTACATGGGGTCAAGCACTTGCACATCAATCTCTCTCTGGCTACTTTTGCTAAAGGAACTGGGTTTAACCCCTCTGCCTCACCTGGCTCTTCTGCCACTTGGTGCGCTGCTGCACCTTGTTGTTCAGGAGGTCCATGGCCTTGCGCCTCACCGATGGCAGCTGATTCATCATCAGTCCCCCAATTACAGGGATGAAGGTTTCTGTTGGCAGTAAGGCGTTGACCTACAAGAAAACGAACAAAACAATACCATAAATGCTCCTGCATGCACTGTGACATGGCAGCCTCCTGATAAGATTCTCTTTAACTTCCTTCATGGGTTTCAGGATCAAAGAAGAGAGGACAAGTCAGCAATGCTGTATCTGAGGCATGCCAAACAACAAAGCAGGTTCCAGCTACCTGTGTTCACTGGCTGCTAAGCAGCCATTATCCACCAGCTCTGAGATTTCCTCAGCAAGTCTTTTTGTCTACTCTTGTGAGCTATCCCTCTTTACCCAAAATAATTCTGTCAATGCCTCCGCAAGTACATCATGAAAACTGGAATATGCTTTAGAGGTAAAAAACATTCCAACAAGATAGCCACTCTAATTCTACAAATAAATTACTAATCAGAAAAAATAGCAAGATGAAAACTGAAAGGATTTAATTTCATGTAGAAATACGCAACAGCATTAGCTACGTAATTTTATGAGTTAACAGTGAGAAATGCTGCCAAGAGCCATTTTTCTCCACCAGATAAAGTGAAATGACTGCTTACAGCCAGTAGAATAATAAACTAAAGGAAACAAGCATTCCTGATTTTTGTTCTGCTTGTCCTAAGGAGCTGTTAGCTCTAGTTATTCAAGTTGTTACCTGAGTTTAAACATTGATGTACCAGGCTGCAGACCATCCAATGAAATATAGTACTAATGCAGTAAGAAACCCTACAAAGTTTATAATCCTATTAACAAGCAAAAGCAGCAATGTCCCAGTGCTAACTTGGGGGCTAGTGAGACATACTTTATCCAGCATATCATAGCTCTTGCTAAGCAGAACCCTCCAAAATTTGGCCGTTGGCTTGTCCACATTTCCTTCCACTGAAGATGCCACAGTGTTTATGTAGTGAAGAACTTCTTCTAACAGCCTAGACAGAAAGGAAATAACTTTCAGCAAGTAACAAGGAGACTAAACAAGTCCATTGCCACTGGAAAGCATAAAATCTCACATGACAACAAAAATACAAGGAAACTACACAGAAAAATTTAAAAATGAGCATTCATGGAACACAGCGTTTAAAATAAACCTTATACCTTATTTCTCTTGGAACAAACACAAAAGCTAGGCCTCTGCAAAAGAAACTCTCAATTTCCTATCACTGTCTTTTACAACACAATGGCTACAACTGTGATCTTTGATTACTAGTGCTTAGAGCAATACAGAGGCATCCATGAACAATGATCCATTTTTTTTTCTACCAATGAACCAATATATTTTGCTAAAAATATGGAATTCCTTTAGTGATTCAGACACGAATGGCATGACAGTTATGGCCAAGCACGTAAATAACCTCTATGAAAAAATACAGAAAAAAAATGGATATTGGGTAGAGCAATCTTTCAGAAATAAGAAGTTTCACATTCCATTAAAAGAAAAAAACAAACCAAAACCAAGTAACTTGCACATAATAAATACTGCTTGCTGCAGAGGACATTTAAAAAGTATCATTAGAGTGAAAGATATTCTAATGGCACTACACTTCAAAGATATTCCTGGGCTGCAGTAAAAGCTAAGAATAGGAGTAGGGCGTATTTAAAGCATACCTCTGTTCCAACTCCTGCAGCACTTCTGGTTCTTCATATTCAACTATCTGGTTTGAAAAGCAAGAAAGAAAATATGAAACTTACCTCCTCTCATTAAACTAAAATGCCAGAATACAAAAATTTCATTTTTTTGAATCAAATGTCCACTAGCATGGTAATTATGAGTCCCTACACTTGTATTTAAGCCATCATTCTGGAAGGAAATCTGAGCACCTTGGGCAATGCAATCACATTAACAAACATTTCATGCTGGTGGGTGGTTTTCAGATGAAAAATTGGACTACCAAATGCAGTCGGAGCCTGAAATTCATAACATTTTGTCTTTTCAATTAACAGCATGAATCCCAGCAGCTGAATTTGGAGTTACACAGGCCGTGAGTGAAATCCCAAGCTCCATAAAGCCAGTGGGAATACACTGGGAGCAGAATTTCACTTGGTTACCTATGCATCAGTCACACAAATGGAGACTATCTGGAAAAGCCTTAAAAATAACTAACATTACTGAGAGGTTTCAAAACTGTGTCAATAAAGGTGTCAGCAAGCTACACTGGACAGTGCCACCCCTTTGAATACCAAATCATACTAAAAAGTAAATTATGCCTCAGCTATTACAATGTGGCACAATCACTACCTGTGATCAGTCTAGAAGCAAACTGCCATTATTACCTTTTTCACAAAACTCTGAGAGGACAGAAGTTGTGACATGAAGGAGACTGACAAGAATTTGAAATGCCGGAGTTGTTTGTCAGAGTGGGACTCCACATTAAAGAGCTGCCCATCCTGATTTTTTGGCTTTGTTTTACATGTTCTTAACTTTTTTGTCCCAGGATCATCTGTTGAGGACACTGACAAAACAAATTTGCATCCAAGAAAAAAAAGATATTTAATTTCTGATCACAGAAACAAAGTAAAATTACAGTTGTTCAAAGCCCCACCCAGCCTGCCTTGAACACTGACAGGAATGGGGCACCCACCACCTCTCTGGGACACTTGTTCCAGTGCTTCACCACTCCCAGAGTAAACCGTTTCTTACTTATATCTAGTTTGAATCTATCCCATTTTAGTTTAAAACCACTACCCTTTGTCTCTTATATTAGGAAGGTTTACGTGCATTTGCTGTCTCTATTTTGTCGTTACCTTCTTTATTCTCTGGCAGCTCTGTCAGATATTGGATTATCTTCATCATGCTCTGGAACTGCGAACGTACATTAAATTCGCAGCAGATGGAAATCCAGAATTCAGTGTCTGCTTCCAGAACAGCATCCTGTTAATGGTTCAATAAAAAAAGAGAAATATTTCAAAAATTAAGAAAGATTATTTCTATCAAAACTAATAAAAATACTTGAAAATGCCTGAGTGAGCTTGTGAAAATGTCATACTGATCTGGACACTTCCAGGATTAACAGCAGTGGTAAAAGCAGCAAGCCCTTGCTTGGAGAGAACATAGATCCAGAGGGTAAAGAGACAGATTAAACTGCTGCAATAAAGACTATCTTCTCACCAATGTTCCTTTAATAATTCTTTCTGTTTTTCCCATAAACTATGCTCTCACCTAATCTCAGGGCCTGCCTACACAAAAACTTAATAGGGTTTTCATCTTGATCTGCAGAGAGAGTGTTTCACAAACACAATTGAAGGAAAAAAACCCAACTTCATTACTACTGAAATACTACATAATTAGATTATCAGCTCTTCAGATCAAGGATTGCTGTACAATATCATCTGATCTATTGTTCAGGTTCAAGGACATAACACCACTGAATGTACAGTACAAGTCACAGCCAACATCACCATCAGGTTCTGCTGTACCACAAATCCAGAGCTCACTACCTTTTCCAGCATAACTTGGGGCTTATTGAGAACCTCCCTAAAAGCAAGATCATGAACAAAAGAGATCAGTCTCTCAATGAAAAAGCTGACCCCTCAGCCTGCTAACCTTTTCTGTGCTTAGTGTTACTATCACAGTTTTGGTCACGTACTGCTCAAAGAGCAGCACCAGGAGAACCCAGAGGAATTTGTCTCCTCCCACTGTAGTGATCAGCTGGGACAGGATGGGCAGACGCCGGTGCTCCGGCACGTGGGGCAGGGCATCCACAAACACACGAATGATCTTGGTCACCACCTCCTCCACGCTTCCCGAGGACTCTGACAAGTCACTGTCTTCAGCCTGGGCACAAACACAGCAGTTCAGACAGGTTACTTACTGCAGGTGGGTACAAGGCCTTTCTTGCAACTTCAGAAAATAAGAGAAAGCACAGTGCAAGACAACAGCATTGCCAAATGCATAACCTCAAGGAAAATGTAAGAGTTCCCAAGTAAAGTTTTAAATCACACAGTTCCTTTTCAGTGTTACAGGAAGATGCTTCAAATAAAGTTTATAAAAAGGAAAAAACAAAAGAAAAAAAATAGAAAAAATCTACTCAACATCAGCTGAAACAAACAAGACATTTTCAAGAAAAGCAAAGCCACATCCTTCAGAAAACTTTGTGTGACTTAGGCTCTTAGATTCAAGTGCCTAGGAAAAATAATATACATGGGCTACATGGTCTCAAGTAACATTAGTCTCTCACCACATGTAAGAATCGTATGCAACAAATAATTTGTCGCAGAAACTTGTGTGGGCTGCTAGGAAAGTTTTTAAAGAAAAAAATTAAATTTTGTCTCTCTATTTATATAACAGAGAACTATAAGAGGATGAAAAATGTGTACACATGTAACTAAATATAGTCTGGGAAATCCTCATCCCATTACTGAAGACTTTTTTTTCCCCCAATTCATTTTTACATTACATTTATACATCATGTTTAAATCTAATTATGATCAAGAATCAAGATTTCTTAGGTGCAAGGGAAATCTGATTTAAAAAATGCTGATTTGAAAAACAAGGATCTATTTTTGTTTTGGTTTATATCCATTTATCTAAGAGGTCCAGGCAAAATCAAGAAAAGCCCCCAAACACCAGCTGGAAGAATAAAAGCACTTCCACTTCTTTCAGACCACGTCTACTATTCCTATGACCATGGCATATTAAAAGACTAATAACCAGCTTCTTTCTTCCAGTGGCTCCTCTACTGAACTTGCCTGCTGTTTTTATGACAAAAAGCTTGAACTTAAAGTATGTTTCAGGTCCTCTCCACATATAGCTGTGGTAATTTTGACTAAACTGTTTAAAAAGTGCAGAAAGTCAAAAGACTGAAAAGAAGCAACAGTCTGATGAACTTGGTCAGAGACAGAGGAGTCTTAATTACATTACATAACATACAATTTAATGTCTATTAAAATAATCCTAGAGTAGGTGACAACTTATTCTACCACTGCTAATGTAAATGAATTACTTAATTAATAATCTTTTCATTAAGTAGACATATGTACCTGTATAAGAGCAGGAATAACCATCTGCACTGTCTTGTTAATTACTTGGAAAGTGTAGGTATCATCCAGACGCAAGACATTTGCTCCCATGAATGTAAAAATGGGCATAATGTTGTGAAGAACTTTATCCTGGAAGAGAACAGTCGAAATTAGTTCATGCTGCTGTGCACATTGTACCTCAAGGTGTTTCTAATTCCCACAGATCAAACTAGATTCCTATTTAAAAAAAATCCAAAAACCAAAAGAGAATCATGATTATCTTTCAGAATCTCCCTAAACGAGTTCTAAATGGATACTGTCCCTTAATGCTACTTACTGTGTGATTGGTAGAGTACTAAACATTATTTAGAAACCAAGACACACATCTAAGCAAGTAATTAGAGTGGAAATTGAGGGTTTAGTGTGATAAAACACCTTGTATCCTTCCACTCAGTGCCGGGTGAACACAAGTAAAACCACCTATGAGGAAATCTGCAGAAGCACAAATGTGGTTGTAGCACAGATTCCAGTGGTTTTCCCACCCATCTTTTTTTGTATCTGTAAAACATCTGCAATATCCACAATCATACAGTGTAAACTAACAATACTAATTTCAATTTCTGGCTTTTTGAGGGCCTAGACTGTAATCATAGTAACCAATTTTAAGAAGGCTGTATTAAGAGGTGCCACCTAGCTCAAATGTTAGTTTCCTAGATTTTGCCAGGACTTAGAGCAATAAATTATAGGCATATTTTTCATTTAGTTTTAGAGACTGGAAGAAGAGTTTTAGATTTTAAAGGTGAGATGAGGTGAATACAAAAATGTTTCCTTCTATCTGATGGCAGTAAGATGGAAACAAAAACCCCAAACAGTAAAACAACAAAATCCCCCAAAAATGTATCAAAAACATCACAGTTCTGTCATTTGGAAAACATGCTATCTTTCCAAAAGTGTGGAGAAAATACTGAGGTGAATATAAAGATGCAAATTGAGTTTGATACACCTGGATACATTTTGCTGGTTTAGAGTTTCAAAGCAAAAGAATCTTAGAACAGTGTACAGTTAAATTTCAGTCCATACAAGTCAAATTTCAGTCCATACAAGGAAAGGGCTGTTTCTTGGTCAATTAAAATCAGAACAAACCAGTTTTACTATTAAGTACAATTACATTTTTCAGTGTTGTACAAGATAGGAACTTGTAAAAATTCATGTGCTAATGGGCCAGGTGTTTTCCCTTTTTATATAGAAAAGCAGGAGAAAGAGAAGACGAGGCATGAGAACTGTGACCACAGTGGGAAGGTGAGGCAGGGCTGATCTCAGAAAGTTTCTTCCATTTCTACTGCACTCCACTGCGAGCCACAAATGGCTGGTGACCAAAGCATCAAGACAGAGGTTTGTTTTCAACTAAAATGGAATAGAAAGCCGTAAAAGAGCAGGAAACCTGTCCATTTTGCCTCTGGCTCCTTTTCAGAAGTTTTTCCCCACAGAGCAGATCTGTATGTTCTTCACTCTACCCAATACTTGGAAACCAATGAGAAAAGCCGATGCATAAATTCCAGGTCTTACTTACAGGAAACATTCCAGCAACTGCACCAAGGAGCAGCAGGGCATGGTGGTGTGTCTGGGGCATTTTAGAAATCCTGATGCACTGAACTATCAGTTCCACATTGAATTTTTCTTTGTCCAGGATATCTGCAGGCAAAAATATTCACTGATTAACACATTAAATGGCCAGCCATGTAGGAATAAACAGTACACTCAAGCACTGTTTTCAGTTTGCACACCATACCTAATGCATCTACAAAAATTGTAAGGAAGGCAAACTTGTATACCCTCATAGAGGAATCTCTCTCTCCTCAAAACAATAGTGTAGACTGAGGAAGAAAACCGAATTGAGACCACTGTTTTAATGCTGACCTAGTGAGAGAATTACCAAGGGATGAGTCTGGTGATTTTTACCTGCTGGGACCTTGCCACCATCTGAGGACAATTTCTGACAGATGTTCAGCAGACAGCTGAGGATCAGCTGCTTTGTATATTCCATATTTTCTTCTTTTGATGCCCTGGGTTCCAAACACCTATACATTCATGAAAAAAACAGGATGGAAAAATCAGTGACCAAACTACATATTAGGCTACAAAAAAGCAGCTGCAATTTTAATTCTACATAAGTTCTAAACTGAGGCTTCCAAAAAAGTCTTTGCCAAAAGATTGGGTAAAGTTTCTTTGCCAAAGATTCTTTTTTTATTTTCAAATGCATGTACTGACCTAATAAAATATATTTATCAAAGCACTGCCAAAAACTTAAGTATAACCTGGACTCTAAATGCCAGTCTATGTCCTAAGCAAGTCATAAGGAAAGAAAGACAAATACCTAATCTACATATAAACCTTCCTAAGTGTCTGGATATAGGGCTGTCAGGAAAAACAATAGTTTCCTTAGGTTGCACTAGGCTAAGATTGCTCCACAGTATGTTGGGAGGAACTTCAAAGCTTACAGAATTAGCTCTTTAGCTAATTAGCTTTAGCTCTGCTGAAGACACGAGTCCTGCCAATTATCCCAATTTTAGGACAGGTATCGTCCTTCTTGGCAATCCCAAGCCCTCTGCCCAATGAAGTTTTCACACAAGAGAAGCTATCCATCAGAAGAATCTTACTCTTTCAAAGAGAAAAAAAATCGTAATTAACTTCTCATTCTCCTCCTGTGACTGGCCTAAAAGAAGTTCAGTTGAAAAAGGCAAGCTAAACTACAAGACATGACAACAAAGCAGAGACTCAGGAGCCCACATTGCCATGCTTAGGGTGCCTGCTGCAGCAGAGAAGGCTCCAGGGCTCTGTTACCTGCTCAGAAGGTTGAAAAGTACAGGTACCAATGCCTGCGGATGCCGAAGCTTCTTCTTATGCTGCAGTAACTCCAGAATAAGCATCACCCTCTGCCACCTGGAGTCACTTGGTGCCAATTCTGCATTGTGAGGCTTTCTAAAAAGACAAGACAATCAATCATGGATTTTCAAAGAAAATGCTACAGTGCTTCAGGAATCACACACACAGAGATCCAACTAAAAAAAGACAATTTTTCTTTCACATAGTATTGTATGTCCTTTACTGCTGCTCCCTAGAGGGGTGGCAGTATGTGGGCTTTTTATTGAAACAGCAAGACATTTTAAACAAACAACCAACAAAAGAAATTCAGACCGAACTTGAAAAAAACAAGTGTTTCTTGGAAACACTTCTGGAAGTGGGGGAGAAAAAAAACCTGTTATCAGGTAAGTGTCCAAATGATGATCTTCTTGCCATCCAGGAAACTTGCTTCTCTGGAACTACTAGTGATTAACACACTGACTATGCAGGCAACGGGGGATGCTTGAGCATGTGTGTTTGTAAACTGTGACAGGTACAGTTTACAGATGGGTCAATCTAATGGGTGATGATTATTCAAAATGGTCAAATGAAGGAAAATTAAAAAAGCTATTCCAGGTCAAACCAGGAAAATTAACTCAATATCCTGTTTCAATATGGTTGAAAGAATGTTAAAGAGAGTAAGTACAGTGAACAAAACAGTTCCTTATGAGAATGAAGAAAAGAAACAGGACAAAGACTAAGACTTAAAAATTAGTGATTACATTACCACCTTTTTAGAAACAAAATACTGTTTTTCAGTCAACTAATGAATATTCTGATGAACATCTGTTAGGTTTCAGCCAAGTGTATGTCATTTGCCCATGCATCTATATTTAAAACTAACCTTACTTTTAACAAAAATTAATCTTGTTCAACTTTGTCAAGATTCTGTAACAGCAACTGTAATAGTCAATATCAAATATACTGGATTTTTAAACATATTTTCACTGTATTTCCATCAGTTCTCAAACAGCGACATGAGTTGTTTTTCCTGTGCCAAAAGTAGCTTGGATTTATTTTACTGTGAAAAGAAGAAATAGTTGCTTGCATTTTCAGTTCAAACTATCCAACATATTAAGACACATGGTGTTTTCAAACTGCACAGATAATACTTGTGGGTTTCTAGTTACTTCACCTCTGTTGCAGCATTTTCTGCCTTCTAGTCTGTTGAACAGTGGCCAGACTTTTGGTTTTCTCAGGAGGCTCCAGTTCTCTGACAATCTGCTCAGCACATACTGTAATCTGAAACAAAACAATAACAATGCAAGCACTAATGAACAATTTATCACATCACATATCTGTGCCCTGCCTTTTTAAAAAACACATCCCTTTCATGCACATATGGGTATATAATCCACATATTCCTATCATATCCCAGAAAATGAAAACCAGTGCAGCATAAAAGAAGTGACTTCTGCTAAATTCATTCACTTAGTGTAGTAAATGACTGATAGGTGACTATTAAAGAAACGCCTTTTAAAAGCAGTCATTTAATACAATTTTCATGCCATTAACATTATTCTATTATTTGACAAAAAGCTTCTCATTCCTTTCCCACTATAAATGATATAAACAACAAGTGTTACTGAATGTAGGTGACACAAAATCACATTTTGTTTGAACATACTTCTGTGTTCTGGAGGTTGCCACTTACCCCTTTAAACACACTGCTGATTGTCTGGGCACAAAGTGGGTTCTTACAGTTTAAGAGTAAGTCAAACAATACTTTTAGCAGCTTCTGTTGCACCACTCCATCTGACACAGCTGCAAAGAATGGCTTAGTAATCTACAAAAGGGGCAAAAAAAGGATGCAGAGAGGTTTACTTAAAGAGGGTAACAAAATCACAAGGTGTTGAATGAATATATGCTGGATTCTTTATGACACACCCCATCATGCAGTACTGCAAAAACCTGCATATTAACTATGTATTTGTATATATCCAGGAATCTTAAAGATGTGAAATATCCAACAGACAAACTGATTTCTGAAACTTTTCACACGACTGGTGTGGGGAACAAACTTGCTGTTGACAGCCTTTGGGAAGTACGTGCCAACACCTGGCCAATATAGGCCCGAATTTGCAGCTTCCTTCAAATTAAACTATTTCTCACCTTCTGCATTTTGTTCACAATTTTTCTTCAGATGAAAAACACTAAGTGAAGCTCTTGCCTGACCAACAAAAACCTAAAACCTGTGGGACAGTAGTATCAGTAACGATACAGAAACTCATCTGTGTGTAAATACAGTACTGCTATTTTGTACTTGTCAAAATGCAAAAAAAATAGAGCAAGCAGCAATATCTCCTTCTGATAATTTTAGGAGTTCAAGTTTTGCAGCCTGTTTAGATGCTTCAAAGACACTATGGGGACACTAAAATCTTGTAGTAAAAAAAAGACAGGTCGAGAGCTATGGACTCCTCCACACAGAAATAACCTTGTAAATCCAATCACAAACACTGCTAGCTGCTTCAAGCATAAAAATAAATAAAAGGTATTTCATAAAGCCATACCTGCCCAAGTGCTGTGATCTGAAATGGTGGAATTTCTTCATATATTTTCTTGGCAGCATGCAGACTTTTGATAAATAAATCCAGACTCTGCTGATTCTTGCAAAGGAGGGGTGCTGAATATTCATTAAACTTTCCAAGGATTAGATGCAGGAGAATAACTTCATCTTTTAACATTGCCTCAGCTTTCTTAAAGACCTTCCCTAGCAGACGGGCTAGTGCAGGCAAGAGGTGAGAAAGAACTATCTGCAAACAGAGATAATGCATAAGAGAAGTTTTTATCCATTCTCAATTTAACAAATTTCCAGTAGCACAGTTTCATTTTACTGCAGCTTCCCTTCTCTCGGACCACACTGCACACAGCATTTTAGGCAACAGCTGTTCAACTGGAAAAATACAAGGCATAATATGAGATTACCTCAAGTACCTGCTCATCTGCTCCTTTGCTATTCTCATTTGCAGAACAGTATTTCATAATTTCCAAGTACAGAAGGAAATTTTTCCACCCATTTATGACTGCTGTCTTCCACAAAACCCAAATGTGAAGCAAAACTATTCACCCCTGCTATGCAGTTCACAATCTTTTCAAGATATATACAAGTGAACAGAACATAAAAATTCAGATTTAATTCATTTTTTTTAACTTTGAAGTCATATTTTCCAGCAGTTGGAGAATTCTGAATATGCTAGATAAGAGTAGGTTAATATATATATAAAAGAAATTCACAGTACTACTTAATATCTTGCAATTCTGTACAGAAAACTATGTTCACTAACCAAAGTACTAAATTTCTTCTGTAACAGTCTCTTCTGAAATAGTATTTTTTAGTAATATCAAGGGAGTTTCTTTAAAAACTCCAATGCAAAATTCTGCAGCCATTACATTCCTGGAAAGAGCAAGAAAATGTTTTATGTTTCATTAAACATATTTTGCAGCTTTACTGCATATTATTGGAGGTGTCAACTTATTACCTAATAATCTAATATAGTATGGAATTATTCAAAAGCATTATTATTAAATGAAATGTGATTTCAGCATTTCACTCAAGTGCAGAACCCATTAAAAAACTCAAAAGGCAACACTTACTTCACCATGGATTTCATGAAGAATTTTCATTAAGTTTCTTGCAATATATGATGGGAAAATAGGGCTCTGTACACAATCAAGTAAGTTTTCCAAAGATTCCAACAATTTTTTCTGCTGGGATTTCTGTTTTGGCTGTGTCTCAAGCTCCTCAAATAGCGTTCCCATAATCTAGTTCATTAGCAAAGTGAAAATTAAGTTATTTCCGTGCAATAAAAATGCCTTAAAACAACAATTATTTGATGCTTTCATAACACTGCAATTTAGATATAAGCAGAGCTCTTCATCTGGAAATAAACCACTGTTAATGCCTCTTAGGTTCTCAGCTCTCTGCATGTAATAAATCACTTGAATGTTTTCATAGTTCCTAGAAAAATTATAAATCAGTCCACTATAGGATACAAAGTCAATTACCTTCCTGGTTAACTTGATTTCTTTTCTGTGAGATAGAAGCTCACAGCAACAGACAAAACTTAATTTAAAAAATACCTGCGCTATGTATGTAGGGTCTGATACAATCTCTTCTGTCTTTTGCTCCAAATGCTGAAGGACAGGATGAAACAGAGATTCCTTTATTCCTCTCAAGGAATGGAGGCAGTTGAGAGCAGCCCTTCGAACTTCACTCACAGGACTAACCAAGTTAATTAGCAAAGATATCACCACTGCAAGAAAATTGAGGGAAGGAAGGAAGAGCACAGTGAGTGGTGAAAATTTTACTGTAGCTGTCCCTGAAGAGGCATCAACATTACTTTGGAATTAAGAAGTCACCTCTTTTCACTGTAAACCTCTAAGGTACATAAAACCAACCCGAGTCTCACAGATTCATGACTCTGAACTTCATCACAGTCCTTATATTCCTGTTTAAACTCAGAGTTCATATATTGCTACTGACTGTCACACCCTGAGACTGCACAGACAGTAATGTCCTGTAACTGACTCCTTCAGCACAGCCCTGTGCTCCTTTAACACTTACAAAATTTTTTAAAAAGTGGCTTCACTTACTTCAAGCTTGGACTTACAACTGCACCAGTGAATCAGCAAGTCTCAGCCAGTGCAGCTGAACATAACTTGGGACACCCTTCATGGTATAAAATACTGTGAAATTGCACACAATTAAAAAGTACCGTGATTGAGTTGTAAGATGAGAGACAGACAGACAGACAGACAGACAGATACTGTTTTACTTTACCTGGAGATGATGGTGATAGCAGCTGTTTCTTTTTCTGGTTCGTTTCTGATTCAAGCAGTGCATAGCCAATGTACAGAGCCTGAGTCTGTAGCATTGCACTGACTTCATAGTTCAGTTGATTTGAAAGGTTATAGCTGTAAGTCCATAAAATGGAAAGGAATTTGAAGAGAACCTCTGAATCTTTTAGATGTACCTTACATTAAACACAATGGAAAAGAGAAAAAAAAGCACTTGTTTAATTTATTTGGTAAACTACTACTGAAAACATTGATAAACCACCCCACCCACTTCAAATGAGTACACCAAAAGAGAACTTTGTCTCAGAAAAAGAGAGAAACAGTGTCTTTTGGGAAGAAAAAGTTATTGAGCAAATTATACATGTATACACAAGTCCAGATGTTATTTACATATGCATGTGAAAAACCATGAGATGATGTAATAAGGAAACACAAAATTTCTCCTAGAAGTTTTCCTTCCAGTTTCTGTATTTAAACAGTACCAAATTTTACAGAGCAATGCTTTGTTGTGCTACCAGATAGAACCAAAACTTTCTGCTTAAACTTTAGGTTCTTGATCTTGCCCTGTAAATCAGTGTTATGCTTTAAGCTTTGCCTCCACTAGTACATTTGTGTTTTGTTTTTTAACTTTAGTTTTCCATTATTACATTCAATTAGGGTTAAGTAACCCAGCTGAAGTTTACATTTCCACCTCCTCACAGTACTTGAATGCCACAGGCAGTGTTGCATGACCTGTTGACCATTTTTCTCAGCTTTTCTTAAAACTAATGCAACCATGAAATAGTTACTGATACATAATTCAGAGCAACAAATGCAATAATAATACCTTGAATAAGAGATTCATCAATGCTCTGTACTGAAGAGCATCGCTTCCCTCACTAGCTCCGCTGACAAGCAGGTCAAACAGCCCCAAAAGGAGGTGCAGGTAGTCTTTCCTATCTTGATTCAGAGATTCAGGATTCCACCAAGATTCCTCTAAAAAAATACAGGTTATAATTAAGACACAGCAGGTGCATAGGAACACCCTCAGAAACCAGGAGAAAACAGACATCTCTATTAAAAGAGAAGAATACATTTGGTTGATTTCATGTTCAAGTCAGTAATTTTTACAGATGTCAATAACATAGGAGAAGGTTAGGGAAGCAACATCTCCTTGATTCCAACAACTTCTGAAGGAAAAAAATTACTTTCTTTTTTCACTGGTGCTACCAACAGGCAAAATCTTAACACCTACCTTTTGAAAAGGACAGGGGAGATTTTAGGCCATTAATGAAGATTTTCAATAAGAACAGGACCATAGCTGACTCCTCTGCATGAGCAGTCTCACCACTGTTGAGCTTTTCTATATATGCACTTAACAAGTCCTTAGGCACCAAAGTTTCCTCTTCTGTTTCAACAGACCAGCTTATGGCAGTTTCCTGTGGATGAAAATTGATTTTAATGCATTCTGTCACAATTCCATGCAACAGAAAACAGAAATTTAGGATTAAAATTCAGCAACATTTCATTTCCAACCTCCAAAGAGGTATCCTTATGGAGTGAATTACATTTCTGATTTTACATTGAAACTTGCATCTGCAGTTATAAAACCTATGCCAGCTCTTTCTACCATAATTACAGTGTACCTAAATGAGGTAACAGAAGAGTAAAATATCAGTCTCTCTAAAATATCTCTTCAAAGGGATTGGGAATTGCAGCATTTTTGACAACCAGTTTTAACACTTTGATCTAGCTCTGTTCCAGAAAAAAGAATCCATATGTTTCAGATACTTGTAATATAAAAAAAAAAAAAAAAAAAAAAAAATCATTACTGGAATAATCTGAGGTCAGAATAAATAATTACCACATGTCACCATGTGTATATATGTGAGGGGATGTACACACAGAACATAGCCCTGCTCAAATGGGTTTCTTACACACAGAAAAAAACCTAGAGCTCTTTCTCAACAAAATAAGCCAAGAAAACTCCACTGGAAACACACATAAAATGTTAGAGTAATTCTTAATGGCACTATTGCCAAGTGTGTGTTTTTGTTTTGAGAAGAAATGAAGGTGAGATTTTTCACTCCAGGTTTCTGAACTTGGTCTTCAGTAAAAACAATTTTTAAAATCTTCTTACTGCTGTTTTCAGTACAAAGAAAATGCCCTCTCCACACCGTTAACATCTTACCTCTGCAGATTCACAAGTTCTGAGATTCTTGATTTTTTTATCCAAGAAGCGAAATACTCTGATAGCCACTGGAAAATACTTTGCCTTCATCTGTGCATTGCAGCAGCACTGAACAAGCACTGCACCAATTATATGAGTAGTTACTTTCTGTCTCACACTGTCAGATTCTGTTTCAGCAACGAGTATCAGGTCATTAACCTTAGAAAAAAGAGTGGAGGACAACAAAAATCAGTATGACAGTGGGACTTCACTATGACTAAACTGAACATGTAAATGAAAAATGGTGCAATACTGTTTAGTTTGATTCATAGGTAAAAAGTTACTGTCTGCTGTAATTGTACTCTTTGACCTTACAATGCACAAACATCAGTTTCTATGAACTTGTAACTACAGGTATACTTGCTTACTCTCTAGAAATTCTTTTTCAGGAAGTAAAAATTCCTTGAATTTACTTACACTAATCATTTGTCAAAAAAGGTAATTACTTCTTTTCCTTAAGTTAATGAAGAATTTTTTTTATATGGATGGTATTGTGGTTTGCTATTTTTATATATATATATATATATATATATATATATATATATATCTGTAAATGGTATATAAATACATACAGGCATATATATATATAAATTAATAGATATAATTTTATATATAACACACATATATACATGTATTTACCTAGCAGCTTAATGATAGCATACTAGAGCCTAAAGCAGGCATGTGAAGTTCTTCTATATCACATTTGTTTGATTACAGTCACCACCTGAAAAGTAAAACTTTTCTAAGGTTAGGCTGACGTGGTATACTTACCATCTGCAATAGTAAGTAAGGGCTCCCTGACATCAAATTTCCAGAAAGTAGCAGAATAATTTTCTCATTGGCCACTCCAACCAACTCTGTAGACTCCGTAGATTTAATTGCCTCCTCAAGAGCTACTCCAAGGGAAAAAAAAAAAAATCAAATAATCTAGGTATAAAATTCACATATTAACATACTGGTGAATCAATAATATTTAGAATCAGTCAGAAACATACTAAACAATTTCTACCTCTTTTCAAAGAGCTTTTTTCAAAATCCATTCACAGTTACAGTACGATACTTGATAGTGACAGCCTACCTCCAATATGTGTTTAGGTTCAATAAACCTAAACTTGCCACATGTTTTCTCTTATCAAATTAGTTACAAGGAATGCTTTACCTTCTGGCCAGCCTTTCAGTAAAGGATGCAAGGAGCAGAGATCAGACTCTGACAAACACACAGCCATTTTCCAATCTGCAGATTTTGAATTTGCATTAGTGATTATCATAAAAGGTAACAACTGCATTACTGCTGCATCTAGCAGTTTTTTCTTCTCTTTCAAAATCTCCTCTTTGACTAAAATTTTTACTGCTTGCTCCAAAACCTTGTACCTAAAAGATAACAAATCATGTTGAAAACACATTACTCAGTCACAACAGAAACATTTCTTTGATTTGTTCTCTATTCTCCATGGTGATTTTCTGTATCTAAACAGCAGTAAGAACAAATAAGGAATTAAGGAGAAATGGTAAGAAAATAATTGGACATCTCTCCTGTAACTCAGCATAGACATAGCATAACAAAAAGCATTTGCAGAGAAACACAGTTTTTAAAGTATTCTTTATAGTTACTTTTAAAAAAATTAATTTGCACAGAAAGAATGTAGACTGAAAAAAAAAGCATGAACATACCATTTTCCATCCTTTGAAAGATCAGCTTTCTGGAAAATGTTCAAAAGACTTGATACTATTACTTCTGGCTTGACTTGTTCCCTGAAAGTCTGAACCATAATCAAGAAAAATGAATGAAAATACAACAATATATAAAACAGTCTACCATGTTATAATGGAAAGTGCATCTGCTATACCAAGTGGGAACAGAGATCAAACATGACTAACTGCATTCCTGCTGATGTTCATATAATGAAAATACTATCAGGTGACAAGAAGTAATTAAGCTGCCCAGTATGCCCTCTTGATATGTTGAAGTATGGAGAATTTATTGAATGTGGAAATGTTTGTTAAAACTGATAAGTGATATGCAAACTGTGCTATAATTAAATAAGAATTGCTTTTACTTTACATTCCATCTGGATCACAAAAATAAAAGGCATATTAACAAAAGACACTAAAGTTTAAAGAAGCCCTCACGTGCTTCTATTCCTATTTACTGGTGATCAAGAATGAATGAACACACAAGACCAATTCCACTATTACTACTAATATTCTCCACTACTACTAGCAGTAGCCATAAAGACAGACTGTTACTTTAGCTGGAAACAATCAGTACAATGCATACCAGAGTCCTATCCAGTAAACCTGAGCTGGAGCTCAGGGCTTTGCCACTATCAACTGACCAAATGACTTGCATATGGAAAAACTCAGCTGAGCACCTCTCACTGGAATAATGTCTTGTGACTGCACCACTTTCCATCCAAAAGACAGATACTGTGGCTTGACTATTTATAGAAAAACATACAGAATAAGCAGGAAGAGTGCCTCAAATAATAACCAAAGATTTAAGTAGGATTCAGTAGCTACATTAAAAAAAAGTAAAAAAAAATAGATAAATTCACTTCAACTGCCTACACCTTGGTAAGGATCAGGTAGCAGAGATTTGGTGAGAATTTGTGAGATGGCAAACAACAGAACCCTCCTGTACTTGTGCTACTTTAACCTGTTAAAGGATAAAAGTAATGCAATAAGGACACAAGGACAAGAAAGACAACTACACAGAATACAGTCCAGACACACACACATTCAAGATCACGTAAAATCTTGCATGCCAAAAGACACACTTACCTCCAAAGAACTGAGAGCAGACATAACAACATCTCTGTTGTCATCCTTGAGCCGTCCAAAAATTGCTTCTTCTATGAAAGCCTGATCAAAGCCTTCCTGAAAAAAAAAAAAACAAGTAAAGCAGAGTCAAAGGGAGAATAAATCATTTGTCTGTAGAACACTTTACAGGCTTTTAATGAAGTATCTGAATTTTAGTGTAAGAGAAGTGGTAAGATAATCTAAATTAAACCTCATAAGCAGACTAACTTTCAATAACAAAAGAAAGAAAACTAGAAATATTAAATTGGACTTTATGAGAATGTGACCAGCTTAATCAACAAGAACTACATCCAGACTCCAGAATATGGGGAAATGGTGACAGAAGCCTACTGAAAACACTATGAAAAGCAGTAAGGATGACACAGGCACAGTTTCACGTACCACTCATTTTCAACTGGTAAGTCTGGCAAAAACTTTTTGAAGACATTCTATGTTAAGTTAGTTCTGTAAGTGAGAGGTTCAGACACAAACCTTTGAAGTTTCAATAACATCTTTCAAATGCTGAAGAGCCAAGACCCGCACAGCAGGCTGAGGATGATTCAAACTAAGCAGAAGGGAGGTATCAGAGTCTTCCAGAAACTGAAATACAGATTTCACAGTGACCCCATTGCATGTTAAAAATATTTTAAATATACATAAGGATAATGGGAGATATTCTTAGGGCGATTTTTTGTATCAGAAGAAAACCTGCTCAATCAACAGCTAGAAAGTTGAACTACAATACAATGATATTGTATAACTGTTTTAAATGACTACATTTCTTTACTATTTCAGTCAGTTTTTGGAAGATAGCTTGAAAAGTACAGTAAGCCACAGACACCATTATGTCCTAGAAAAGCATTACGCTTATCTCAGGATTCTGAGAAAGCTCTAGTGACAATGTCAGTGTGACAGAGCACAGACAGAAACTGTTAAAAAGGCATCCCTGCTAGTCCAATTGCGTGCACTTATCTCAGGAACCTTAAAACCTGAAAGACAGTCATATGCCTTTGCTCTGCATGCCTTGTGATTCTGTTAATCCACTTGCTACTCAGACACAGAATCTGCACCTTTGTTAAATCAGTACAGAATTACAGGAAGCGCTTCTTTATGTAGTTTGTCATATTTTCCTAAGTGCTTTCAGTCTTTCAATCATTGCAAACAACAGCCATAATACTAACCATCTCTTATAATAAATTCCTTGGCCAGATCTGTTGTAGTAATGATTATTCTGTGTTAGGCTGAGTTTCAATTGCTCTTCAGAAATGGCACAGGAAGAACTCTGTGGTCACTCTATTCTTCCCTGTTACCGACTGCAAACATTCATAAAATCAGTGCGAGGAAAAGGACCAAGCCATCTTTTCTCAACAGTGATAAAGTTGTTTCTCAGCTTTCCCAAAACAGACACAGACACCTCTGCCACTGACAAGATCCTTAAGTCAGGTGAGGCCTTTCTAGGCACCACTGTGTCATCACTATTGACCACTACAGGGTATGTAGTGGCCATGTTTCTAAGGAAAAAAAAATTATTGGTAGCAATTGAAGCAGGCGGAAATGTATAAATTTTAACCAGGGTAAAAAGCTCACACTTTCGAGTCCATATTAAAAAAAAAAAAAAACAAACAAAAAAACTTAAAAGACCTGATAGCTTTTGTTTTACCACAATTTTGACCAAGCTCCCCCCACAAAATATTTAATCAAGTTAGGGTAGTTTTTTTTTTTTTTCCTTTTTTTTTGTGGGAATGGTAGATAGTTTGTTTACAAGGAGGAATAGAGAGCAGAACTGTCAAAAATCAGCCTTCTGACAGTATAACCAAACAAGATCTAGGATCACAATCCTATCTACCTTGTACTTGCCACAGCTTAATGAAAGAGAAATAAATTGATGAAAAAGATTTTGGTCAGCCTCATCTGTGCAATCTTCCAGGTGCTTCTCCAACACAGAGTCTAAGGCTTTAGGATACCTGCCAAAAGACAAAACCATCAATACTTTCTGCAGAGGACTATAGAAAAACATGTATTTACAGGAGAAATAGGGAAAACCAAGGAAACTGAATGCACATGCATTTACCCAAACCAGCTATTTGAAGTGGTTTTGCAAAGGCAATAAACCATTATGTCTTAACACAGATGAACAATTTGCAGACCACTAGGATACATTATGAGCAGAGAAGCTCATGCTACAAAGTAAAGAGCTGTACAAAGCCAATAGGTCTGCATCCATGTATTACACTGATAATAAAATATGTAAGAACAATCAGTAAAACAAAATTGGGACAGTCTAGGAGTCAGTTACTTCTTTTGTATCTATTTCAGCAAGATTATTGTGCTTACTACACCAAATAATCCGAGATTATTGCTGATATCACCACTCTACAGACTGTGGGTCCATCATAGAAAAATGCAACTTACTTTTTCTCAAGAAGTCTGATGAGAGGAAGGATCTTTTGATTGAGTGCAGCCATTTTGGTGGGATCAGATTCAATCTCTGTACCACGCGAGATAAACTCTTCAAGAAACTTGCTGAAATTACAAACGAAAGGAAAAGCCACCATGTTTTGCATGGTACCTTTTTCATTACTGTTATAAAGCACAGTGCTTAATAGATCAGCATTAATATACATTATTTACTGCAAGTACAGATTTGCTGCTGGCCTCACGTTTCACTCTGTCCCACAACTATTCCCATAAATGCTAAATTAATAGCTCTTCTGGGTTACTTAATGTTTAAATTTCAAAATCCACATCTGGACTTGAATCATCAGCTCAGAAAAACATGCTCATATAATGCTAATGCCATTGTCAGGATTTATTATTAAACCAGAAGTGACTGCAGTACTGCATAAGAACTGAAGTCAACTCACGAAGCCAACAGGGAATCTAAATCCTTTTCTAGTGGTATACTCTCAAGAATATTTTGAAGATGCTTGATGTAAATGTCATCTTCTGTCTCTTCAGATTCTTCTTGCTCCTCTAAGGATAATCAGAAAAGATGAACTATAGTTAGAGAACAGTCCTCTCATACTGATTAAGGCAAACAGCTTCTACAGGCATCATCCTCTAGTGAATGAAGAACACAACTTGAAGACCACAGTGCTCATCCAGCACTAACTCTCTGTGATCCATGAGCAATGCTTTATACCAATGTCATTAAAATGCCAAAGCCTGGATTGCTGCAAATAAATTCAAGGATGCTTTGGCATGTTCCAGACCTGCTGCTAAAAGCTGTGCAAAAAACTTCCCTAGAGCATTCCTTGGTGTGAATCTCGACCTTTTTAACGAAACAGCTTTCCCAGTCAGGATTCAGCATTACAATGCCACAGTGCAAACAGACTCTCTAGCACAGACACAGGCTACAACTGCATGCCTGCCAGCCTCACTGCCCCAGACTGTTCCCAGGCACATTTAATTCCCTGGGTAAACACAGCTGTCCCCTAATTAAACCACATATGGAGTACATGCAATCTACCCAAGATTTCATAGTACTACAATACACCTTTAAGAAGAAAAAAAAAAAAGCAGAAAAAAAAAACAAAAAAAAAAACCCACAAAAGCAAATACACAAAAACTCAAGCTGTGACATTTACCACAGTTATCCATCCTTAAGGCTGATCCAAGTTTTACAAAAAATCTGTGCTAACTTACCTGTATCACTTTTCACAATGGTGTGAACAAGGTGAGGCAACAGGTAGCGGAGGAGAGGAGAGATATCATAGCCCGCTGACAGGCCTTGCAAAAGTGTTACCAGTTCTGGGGTTTTGCACAGATAATTAAATGGCCTGCACAATTGAAAGGGGGGAAAAAAGAAAAGTATGTACGCTCATCTGTGTTACAAACACTTTCAAAACAATGCAGACTTCATGAGGATTCAATTTCCAGCATCAGGTAACAGCCCCATTGTAAACAAACACTGAAAAGATTCAAAAGGCTCCACTTAATGCCAGATGTTTATTGGCAAATTTATTATCAAAGAAGAAAAGAGGGTACTGCCAGCCACGTTGAGCACAGCTGCTGTAGCGGCTCAGTGAACCTACCTACAATTTTTGCAAAGCTGGTAGTAAAAGGAAAAATACTTGTATGAATTACATGCAAGGAGCATATCTATCCCTCAGAAGCAGCAAAAGGGACAAGAAGTAATCGTGCAATGACAAATCCTCTGAGAAGAAGCCATTTCCCTTTCAGCTCACACAAAGCTTCATCTTGTCTCCTTTTACACTCACCTGGCTGGATGCTGCATAATATAACAACTCCACACCTGCACTTTTTAACCTATGACAGTGTTCAAGTATCTGGAAAGTAATCTCTCTATATATCCCTCATAAGACTTTTCCTATTGGAATACTCCTCTCTGCCAGCAAGCAAATGCCCTGTATCATGTGGGACTATGTTCACAAGCACGCTACCAGCACAAGCCAGCTGTGCCAGATGGGTGGGAACCTACCACATGAGCCTCCAGGAGAACACCTCACCTGAAGTGAGACCGAACAAGTGTTGGTATAGAAGCACTAGTGTTAAACTATGCCAACTCAAAGCCCTTCCATTGAAGGGATGGAACATCTTTGCACTTTCCAGAAAACCTCTTACTTGACAGCGCTCAGTTTTGCACACTGAAATCAATCCTTTACTAAGAGAAGAAGCAGAAGTACCAACAGATGGCCAAACTGCACCACTGAGACTCCTCTGCTGCAATGAGCATACAAATTTTCAAAGTAAGCCAAAGGAACTTGCAAGCCCTTTGCAATGTCAACTACCAAAACTTCTGACAGGGAAGTATCCCTTTTAATGATGAAGACATAAAAATTTCCAATTATCAAAGCACAGTTTGGAATTTTAGAAAGTGGGGAAATCTCATTCATGTAGACTTACTTTTCCCCAAGTTTATCTCCTTTCTGAGTTTGCAGAAGTAGGTTCAAGCAAGCCAGCCCATCCCTGATTAATGCGGGCACTTTCAGTAATGTCTTGCTTATCTGTACCATCAAGGAATGCACCAAGGAAGTCTCCACTGTCACTTTTACTGTCATCTGGCAGATTATCATGTATGTTGCAGCTCTGTAATCCTGTACAGAGGATTTCAAGCCCTAGAAAAAGAGATAAAGGTGATTTTTCAACACAGAATAGCATAAAAGAGTACATTAACATAAAAATATTTTTTATTCTGACATCCACGGAATCCCACTATGTTCTTTTTCATGTGTTAAAGGTATCTATAAACTAAGCTTTCAAGAAGCAAAAGCAAAAGCAAAAGCAGGGTCCAGAGATAAAGCAGACACTATTCTTCTTATTAACTAGTGCTCTGTTTGTTGACAAAACAACAATTGTGGACAAGAGAGGCTATTAAACCAGGCTGTTTACCCTGACACCATTTCCTCATGGTTTAGCATGATAAATCTCAAAGCAAAGACATTCTTCAAACTGTGTATCCATTTCTCACAACTCCATTCCTCATGCGGAGTAGCAAACAGCTCCTAAACTGCTCATCTGAGGTGTGAAAGAACATTATTTCCTTCACCTGCCTGAGGTTTCAAATCAGGCTGAGTGGTACAGTGTGTATCACACAGGATGTCTCTCTTGGATGTTATCTGCAGATGCACATCTGCAGAACATGTCTTCATCTCACAGGAGGGAAACAGAGCTTCACCTACCTTTTGGACATAAGGCAGCAGCAAAGAGACCATAGTGTCTGTTATCTTCTCTGCAGCTCCAAGAGCTGACACAATGGTGGAAGCATAAAACACAAGGAGAACTCTCAGTTGAGCTGAGTTGCCGGGACACTCTGAAAAGACCTGGATCACAGAAAAAAATCAGTTGTTCAGACATCAGGGCAAGTGGAAATGCACATATGGCTTCCCTCAAACCACTAAAATCTTAGAACTCTGGCCTGCAAGATCCAGCAGCTCCTGCTGGCACAACTGAACTCGTCTCCTCTCACAGCAGCAACCCTTGCCAGAGGTTACTGCTCCTCCTCACAGACATGGCAGATGTAAGTGGGTGCCGATGTAGTTAATTAGAATAAGGCAGCCAAAATCACTTGTGATCCTAGTGTACTGCTCAAGACTCAGAGCTGGACAGCCAAGAAACTAAATGCTTAACACCTCCTTCTACACCTGTGAATAAACTCTGTTACTGTATCTGCTTTGCTTAGTTTGACAGCAGATCCATCCCAGCTCTCTAAATAACTGGATCTGTCATACATCTTACCCTTCTGAGAATACAGAACTAGCCCTATATTTGACATTATATGAAAAATACAAAAAAAAATTTGCCCACGTTCTAACATCATCAATTTAAAATTCTCATTAATTTTTGAAGGTGTGTATTTAAAACACCCATGACCCGCAGAAGATACATGGAAATTCAGAGCACAGTTAAAGACTAATAACAGGAATGAGTTTACGGAAGAAATTAAGACAATTAATTACCCTGAAGCAATGTATAAATAATACAGTATGGCTAAATTGTTTTGTCATGGCTCATTGATTCTCAGCCACTTCCTTATAAGAACTTCTGACAGACTGTCATCTTCACAAATTATAATAAGAAAACCTCATATTGTTTACTGAATTATTTTACTGTTCAAAATATTAGGAAATAGCACACTACTATAAAAACATGGGGAAGACAAAGTGACAACAAACAATGTTCTAGAATAAATGAACAACCTTCACAGATTTTGCCACCAGCCTGCAGATGAAATCCATGAAGCCCAGGTCTTTGTAGCAGTGTGTAATGACAGTACCCCTTGCCAGTGGGACTCCAGGTTTCTTTACACAGTGAAAAAAAAGTAAAGTTAGAACACTCAGAGTAAAGCGAAGCACAGAAAGTAAAAATTACTATAATCTCTGTATTAATCCTACTGATGAGTTAACACTGTTTAAACTGAATATAATAAGAAATGGATTGCCATACACTGCTTTAGAATGTTTTGTGTCTACATTAAGACATAATAAAGAGTGTTACATTTAACCTACATACAAATAAGCATAAATTTTAGTAATTGATGTATCTTCCTAGCAGTAACAAATAGTTACACCTTAAAAGCATGCCTTAACTTATCCAAAACAAAGAGTAATTACTGTCAAAGCTTTTTACTATCAACTTCACCTTTACAGAAAGATAGCAGAAACAACATGTGGGCATCCAGGCTCCATTCCTGTAATTAAGCCTTTCAGTACAGTTCCACAACTAACCACATAAATTGCTGGATCATATTCATAAACAGACTAGAAGAGTCAGGATATTCTTAAATAAAGTCCTTAAAGGTCCTTCCATCTTGTATCTGTTAAGTACTTTACCCGTATTGGATCCATCCAATGCCACTTATGAGTTGGGCTTTTTATATCTATAAGTTGAATAACTCTCACAAATAGGTTAGTCTCATGATATGGTAGAACACAACCAATCAAACTGTCTTGATTGTAGAGATGAATGTGAAATCTAAGGAAAAGAACATACATATGTAATTAAAAGGTATCTGGAACCCAAAAAGGAAAAAAGAGCCCTCCACACTCTTCTCAGAATACCTTGTTTACTTGCTTTTAAGCAAGACCTGATGTGGTTATCATACTGACTCAGATCTATGGTCCACCTACAGACCAGAAACTCAAGGTAACCTGTATTTGCTAGAAGAAAAAAATAGTGCTATCAACAATTTTATGTCTTTGTATGACTTAAAGTTACCTTAATTTCTTCTGCACAGATTTCAGTATTATACCAGATGTCACAATAATCTAGTATGAATCTCTCAGTACAATACAGTTATAAAAAAACTGTGATTCAAAGAAATATGTATCAAGACAATCACACACTCTTTCATGATAAGAAGTACCGCACTTTCTCCATTTGGATAGGTTAATTTATAGAAATAAACATAACACCACAAATTACTTCATTGTTTTTTCTTCACACCTTCACAAAACCTTGAAATAAGAATAGTTAGGGTTCATGGTTCAGTGTTAATATCAAAAAACTGCTATTTTAAAAAGCCCACTTCTAAAAGCACAATATAGAAATGCCTCTCTATGTGCTCTGTAAGATGCCTCAGGCTGGGCAACTTTGGTGAAAGCCAGGTAGGGAAGTAATTGCTTTTATACAGAGTACCATGACAGATCAAAATAATCACAGAAATTTATCAGAAGACAAAAATCTGGCAAAAAAGAGCATCTGGCCCCATAAGGACTAAGTCTAAATAAACTATTAATATTTTAACCTGTTTTCAGAAAGTTAAAGTAAAATTATTCAAAATTTTTTTCACTGTGAAGAAATAAATCTTGCATTTCTAGCTTTATCTATTAACATGTAGGATATTCAGTGGATTACCTCTGAATCAGCCATTCAAGGCACTTCTGGGCTGGCTTAAGCATAAAGTAGGGGGACAGGTGAATGAGGAACAGTGAAATATTCTTGTCCAGCTGCTGATTTACTGCTTTAGTCTGAACACTGCGTTCAAGGCCTTTGGATGTGGAACTAAACAAACTGGATTGGAACTCTTCAAATGAAGGATCAATGCCCATCAGTTCTTCTAAGCCAGTGCATCCTGTGGGGGGGAAAAAAATAAAAATGGGAGGATTGCTTTTAACACAACAGTTTTGTTCTCCAATCCCAACTACTTACCTGCTCACTGGCATATCCAACTTTTTTGCTATACTGGTATATATCATCCTCACCAAGCAAACCAAAGCAAACAGTAAAGAGGCCTAAGACAAAAACCTTTGATATACTTAAACTATTTCTCAACTGACAAAGAAAAACAGTATTAGCAACTATCAGCAGAGTGCTCTTGCAGCAGTGAAGGCCAGCAGCATCCTGGGTTGTGCTGTGCCTGACAGCATGGCCAGCAGGCTGAGGGAGGGGGGAGCTGTCCCTTCCCTTTGTGAGCTGCAGCTGGAGCTCCGTGTGCAATTTTGACACCATCAGGAGAAGAAAAACATTTCTAGATGTGAGTTCAGCAGAGGTATGCTGAGATGGTCTAGGGGCTGGAAAACAACATACAAAGAAAAGGAGGAACTGTTCAGCCTGGAGAAGAGAGAGTCAAAAGGAAATCTTCCTGCTGTCTGCAGCTACTTAGCAGGATATAGTGTGGGTTATCAAGGAGATGAACCTAAACTCTTCTCAGAGATGCACAGTGGAAGGATGGAAGGATAACAGATGCAAGCTGGAACATAGGAAACTCAAACCCAATGTACAGATTTTATTTTTTCTAAGAGTGGAATGATCAAATACTGGATCAGAGGTCCAATATTGGATAAGAAACCATAAGAACTCCCTCCTCGAACTCAGCCATGCAGTTTTAGAGTAACTATTTAAGAAACCAAAAAAACACACTGTGCTGCATCAAAGATATATATCTCCAATCCTGATATTTAAAATGAAAACATGATATCAATCTGTCTGGTTTTAGAAAAGAGCTCTCTTATTCAACAGTAACAAATTCCCAGATCAAATTTTACACAAAAATGGAAAGGGATAGAGCATAAAGAATTTGAAGTGTGCCAACAGTGCAAAGGCTACTGCCACTTCACATTATTTGTGACCATAACATTACCCAAGAGCAGGGCATCAGCATGTTTTCATGAAACAAGAATTCATGCCAGAAGGCACACTGGGAGATTTCCAGTCCCAGGTTCTGCTCAAAGCAGGGTTAAAAGGGTCTCCAAAAGTGGACCAGGCTGCTTAGGGTATTATCCTTTCAAGAGTTTTCCAAAAAGTCACTTTTTATTTTTCCCAAGCACAATCTCCCCAGACAATCTTGTTAACTGCTTGACTGTCCTCACACTGAAAAAAACTTTTCCTTCTGTCCAGTTTTAACTCCTGTTCTTTCAACTTACTCCCACTGTCTCCTGTCCTCCAGTCATACATGTCTGGTGCATCTTCTGGGAACCTCCTCACAGGTAATGGCCTATGAGACCCATCCAAAGCCTTCTCTTCTCAGACTGAATGAGACCAGAGACGTTCCTCTCATTAACTTTCACTTATTGAGCAAATTCTCTACTCCCTGAGCATCTTGGTGATCCCTGACTCTTCCCCTTCATCTTCCTTACGTGCCCAGCAACGCGCTCGTAGAGGCACTGCTCCCTGGTTTTCCGAAGGACTGGAGTGATGCTGACTAGCCGGCAGCTTTTCGAACTATTCTTTTGGCTTTTTTTGAATACGGGTATGCTTTTCCTATTTATATTCCTCCATCCGGTTTTTGGAGTGTCTTTAAAACCCGCGCAGCCGAACTCACCGATGGCAAAAAACGTGTCCCTGTCAATAGTGGCGGCTTCCTTGCAGGTGAAGAGCAGCGATGCCACCTCGCTGCGGTCCAGGAGGCTGGGATCGTTCTGGGGAAGCGCCAGCCGCTTCAGCTGCTCCGCCAGGGACGTCATGGCTCGGCGTTTCGGGGAAAGGAGCCTCCGGAGAAAACTGGGGGGAGAAAACCACAGCAGGCCCGCCGATGAAGCAGCCGCCCGCAGCCAGCCGCCCCTCCGGCCCCGCTGCGCTCGGGGCGCGCACGTGTGGCCGGGCCGGGCCCGCCGGGAGGAAGGGGGCAGCGCCCGGCGGTGCCGCCTGTCCCTGTCCCGATCCCGATCCCGATCCCGATCCCGATCCCGATCCCGATCCCGGTCCCGGTCGCGGTCCCGCCACCGACCTGCGCGCCGCCGCTCCCCGCGGGGCCCACGTGGGCTGCGCGCGCCGCTGACCCGGAAGCGGCTCGGGAAGGGCCGGGCCGGGAGCGGCCCCGGGAGCCGGGAGCCGGGAGCGGCCCCGGGAGCCGGGAGCCGGGAGCGGCCCCGGGAGCCGGGAGCCGGGAGCGGCCCCGGGAGCCGGGAGCCGGGAGCGGCCCCGGGAGCCGGGAGCCGGGAGCGGCCCCGGGAGCCGGGAGCCGGGAGCGGCCCCGGGAGCCGGGAGCCGGGAGCGGCCCCGGGAGCCGGGAGCGGGGCGGCGGCACCGGGCGGCGGCCGGGCCACGGCGCCCTGGTCTGTGTCGGGAACAGTGTGGCCGGGGAAGGGAGCGTCAGATCCCGCGCCCAGTTCCGTGCTCCGCAGTGCGAGAAGGGCATTGAGGTGCTGGAGCGATCCAGGGAATGGCTGCAGAGCACGGGACACAAGTCCTGTGGGGAGCAGCTGGGGGAGCTGGGGTGTTTAGCCTGGAGAAAAGGAGGCCCAGCGGGACGTTGTCCTTCTCAACAACTTCCCAAAAGGAGACGGTAGCCAGGTGGGAGTTGGCCTCTTCCTCCAAGCTACAAGTGGAAATGGCCTCGAATGGTGCTTGTTTGGATTGGATATTAAGAAACATTGTTCTACCATAAGGGTCAGGCATTGGAACTGAAGAGAAGTGATGGAGTCACCATACCAAGAGGCAGACAGAATACACGTAGATGTGGGATTTAGGGACATGTTGCTATAGGACACAAAGTACAACACGAGCCATTGCGATGGCAAGGTAAAAAAGAAGAAGGTTTCTTTATCGACTCCCAACTTTTATACTTTTCTAAAGGTGACAGTGGATTGGAGAGTGAATGGGCCACCTCTCCAAAGGTAATGGACAAACTACCAGTATATCAACTTCTTCCACCCCTACGAAGGAATGCAAAACAATATGTTGTTTATAGAAAAGGTGTGGGAAAGTTTTCTAACAGAATGTAAACTCAGAAGGCTTTAGAAAATCTTAAGAATCAGGGCGACAGGGACATGGTTGAGTGATGAGCTTGGCAGTGCTGGCTTAGAAGTTGAACACAATCTTAGAGGTCTTTTCCAACCCTGGTGATTCCATGATTGAGCTGAGTATGTGCCACCTCCAGGAGCGGCTGTGTCGGCGTGTGTCTGGTGTCAGTGAGGACAGCAGCTGTTGTGGCCATTGTGGATGGTGTCACCCACCCAGGCAGTGCCTCGCAGAGCCGTGTCCCTTTGGAGGCCCAGGCTGCCTGCAGTGAGGCAGCAGCCAGCCAGGGTGGGAAGGCAGCAGCCATGGAGAGATGGAGACATCTCAGCGTGGCACGGCCGCTGCTGGCTTTGGCTGAGCCCAACAGCCTGGAGTGGGGATCCACCAAACATCTCTTCACAAAGAAGAGCTGGAACAACTAGAGCAACTAGAGTTGTTCTACCTTAGGATTTTTCCATATCTGGAGTGAGTGAAATTAGGGAAAGTGCAGGACTCCCATGAGCAGAAAGTATTGAAAGCTGCAGTGATGTGTGTGGGCTAGATCCTAGCTGCAGAGCCACAGAACGATGTAGACTGGAAGAGTCCTCTTAAAGCCATCTGATTCAGCCCCAGAACAGGGCCAGCTTAGAGCATTTTGCTCATGGTTTTGCCCATTTGTGTTTGGAATATCTCCAAGGGTGGAAACTCCACGGCTTCACTGAGCCTCTCATTCAAGATTTGGTTAACCTCAGACAAAAAATAAATTTCTGATGTTAAAACCTGTGACGTCTCCCATCAGTTTGCATTCAAGGTTGCAGGGTTCTGCACCTGGAAGTCGGTGCACAAGGCCATAAAGGGAACGTGGCTCGTGAAAAACGAAGAAAAGACTGACACAAAAATTAGAAATAAAATTTATCCCAACTGATGTCAGCAGATGGACAAAATGATACCAAATATAACAATTCCAGCACCAGTTCTATGAAGTTTCATAGCTATGACAGAAATAACAGACTTGTTTGTAAGGCTGCTGTATTTGGCAATCATTTAACATGCAGTAGAAATACAAAATGCTGATAAAAGTCTGGGATTTATTTAAGAGAATTTATTTAATAAGATAATTATTTAAATGCTTAATTTTATCCATTGTAAGCATCCCCTGATTTCAACATTTTGTTCTTCCTGTCTGATTTTTCTTTGCTTGGGTTAAAGCATTGTAGGTGTGGCAGCAGAGGGAGGAAATGCAGCTGGATGTCCGTCCAGCTCTGTGCCTGATGATATTTACTGGTGCCTTGTTAGAGAGTGTGTGTTAACTTTGTGTCATGTTCCTTCTGACATGGTATGATCTGGATGTAATCACAGCAATTGCTGAGCTGGTAAGAGTTGCTACCACTGCAGTGTCAAAGTGTTTGTAGGCTATAACAGATTTAACAGGAACTGATATTATTTTTCTGATGGTTCTAATACTTGAGATTCTGATCACCTAGCAAAGGAGCTGGCTGGGAGTGGTGCAAACCAAAAGGCCAGTCTTACTGCACTTTTTCACATTCCCTGTAGCTTCTCTACATCCTTTTCTTTCATGAAACTTCCATGTGGTCTTTTAGCATAACTTATAACCTACAGAAATATGCATGTTTCCATGCCTAAAAATACCAAACACTAGAATATCTATTGCAAGGGGCAGAAAGTTGGTTCTAAACCAAGAAAACTAGTCTAGTTTGTTTGTTTGTTTGTTTTTAGCAATGAGGTTCATTATGTAAATATTCTAGCCAGAAAGATAAACTAAAAGTTGTAAATGCTGGAATGTGTTCCAGTTCTGTTTTTTTCCCATGGAGAGCTGCAAAACTTTTATACCTTTGTGCTTTTTGTTCCATCCTTGTTTGGTTCCAGCGTAAAGCTGAGATTTCCTTTGGAAATTAATTGGTGTAACAGAGACACCTTCTGCAGAAGGAAAAATATTTGTTCTTGATTTGATTAGAAACAAGGGTTTTATGAAAAAATATTAGCTCAGAAAGTCTATTAGAAAATATGCTTAATTGGTACTGTAATTAGCCAGTGTTGAAGCTGAGCTTCATGGAGATTTGCTCCATGCTGGACTCTAAAGAGGTGCTTTTTTAAACTGAAATCCAAACCTGTTTCAAGTAGTCCCTTTATTTTCTCATCATGTAGATGGTCTGTGTAGGTGAAATTCTCATAGCCCCAGTGCAGCTGAGATCACCTCTGCTGATGGCTACTATTAAAGTGTAGGCACACAGTTTGTGGTAATTGGGAGTGGGGCTGTGGCCGAGCCTCATCCCCCATGGGCTGCAGCTGTGAGGAGCAGGTGAGCGGCATTGAAGGAAATGAGACCTGGAGTGTCCAGGTGCACTGACCATCACCAAAGGGAGCAGAGGGCACACAGGTGCAGTGCAGGAACATGAGGGGTATGAAAGGTTGGGCTTAAGAACAAGAAGGGGTAATGCTTGCAGCCTTCTGAAGTGATGTGTTTCTACTTGGTATGGGCAGATACATGAAGTCTTCTGATGTGATGTGGTGTTATTCTGTTTGGGTGACTGCTTAAAGCCTTCTGAAACTGTATGGTGTTTGTCTCTACTGCAACAATAAACTGCATTTGAAAGAATCTATTGCCTGTTAAAATTCTTAGGGTCTTAGAATATAAATTATCATATGCTAATTTTTAACTGGGGAGAAAGATGATGTGTTTCAAGCATTTTCTGTAATTTATTTATTTGTAAGTATTGGCATGCTTGAAAAGGTTTGATTGAGAACAATAAACACTCTGAAATTTTAATTTTTTTTTGCTTTTGTAAAAATACTGCTGCTAAGTTTGTGGCACTTTTAGAGAAACTATAATGGATGTCTTTATATAGATAGAGGTCTAGTCTTTCTATTCTTTTTTTTCCAACTGACCTCACTAGCTGTATGTTGAGCAGGCCTTCATCTACCCTGGTAAGTAATGCAGCCCAGCAGGAAGAGATTTGTAAAATGAAGTAGTGCTGAGGAACTCTCATCACACTGTGCATTTCAGAGGTTTTATGCAGACCAGATTGTGTTCTGTCTGATCAAACCCCTGTGAGCTGCATTCCTAGATTGCATCTTTCTGTTCTGGCTTCATTTGTAAGCCAGAGGTGGGAGGAATTTCACATAGAGAGGAAAAAGGAATCTCTTCTGATTCCCTTTCAAAGGAAAAAAGGAATGCTCAGTAGTGTTCAGTTATAATACATCAGAATGAATGTGAAGGGATCGAGTGCTACCTATGCAATTTACTGTTACATACCAAATTACTGTGCTTCTATTAATGCTCTTAAGCATTCTCAAATTGTTATTAATTAATATGATACTTCTTTTTTCCTTCTTGCGCCACCTTCTGTAATCTAGTGAGCCACCATGATAAACAGTTCTGAAGGAAATAGAAGAAGGCTGCCTTCCCTGTGCTTCCGATCACTTGCTAATAATCGTGGTATGTTCCCTGACATTTCCCCATGCCATTTCTAATTGGGAATGTGACTGGCATTTAAAATACAATCTGATTGCAGCATAATGAAGTAATATTAAAACCTTTCTTGGTTATGCAACAATTGTCACTTTTTCAGAGTGTATGAAGTTCTTTAATGTTTTAAGCAAAAGTTGTTGTTAACAAATCCATGTGTTTAATATGGGTTTGTGGCTGCTAATTGAACTGTAAACCCATCTGTGTTTCAGAGCAGTGGCTTGAACATCTTGTTCACCCAAGGTAATCTCATTGTCAAGGAATATATTTTGCTTCATTGTTGGTTTTAGGAGGCATGCTAAAGTTTTGTGGTTTGGGAGGCTGTGCAGTTAAATCTCCTACTCTGAGAATTTGTTCTTAATTCATGTACATATCTGCTTCCTATTAGAACATTATTATTTATAAAAATGCACTTGTGGTCTCTGAATTTATAGCATTACTGTGATTATTAGGAAGAATTGTGCTTTATCATGTTCTTTAGGCTGCATTAATATATTTTTCTCTATTTCAGTTTTCTGTGCCCTGTGACAATGCAGTAGTCACCCTTCATTGGTGGGCATTGTGGAATGATGAGGCACTACCTTTCTGCAGGGTGCATGTTTATAAGGCCTCAAGGCCATTATTACCTTGGCTAAGCTTTTGCTATAAGCAAAGAGATAGGAGCTGTTTTGTCCTATAGCAATGTACAGATCTAAAATGAGGGAGGTAAGATTTATTTTCCTTTTTTTTGCTTTCTCCCAAAAGGGCTTGATATTTTTATGCTTGTATCAGTGAAACTCGGGAGTAATTCTGACGAGGTCAGTGAAGCTGTATGAGTATGCAGCTGGGGTAACTGGAGGCAGACAAAATCAAGCACAATTCATAGAATCACTGAATGGTATAGGTTGGAAGGGGCTTTATCGATGATCTAGTTCCAACCTCCCCACCATGGGCAGGGACACCTTTCACTAAACCAGGTTACTCATCCAACCTAGCCTTTAACACCTTAAAAGCTGAGGCATTTACCACTTCTCTGGAGAGCCTGTTCAGTGCCTAACAACCCTCACATTAAAGAGCTTCTTCCCAACATCTGATATAAACCTACCTTCTTTCAGTTTGAAGCCATTTTCAATGTCCTGTCACTACAGTTCTTGACAAAAGGTCCCTCTTCTGCTTTCCTGTATCCTCCTTCAGATACTGGAAAGTTACTGTGAGGTCTTCACACAACCTTCTCTTCTCCAGGCTGAACAGCCCCAACTATTTCAGCTTGTGTCCGGTTATCAACTTTGTGGCCCTCTCTGGATTTGCTCCAGCAGTTCCATGTTTTTATGTTGGGAACACCAGAACTCCATCTGAGAGCCTCATAAGTGCAGAGTAGAGGGGCAGAATCCCCTTGCTGGCCATGCTGCTTTGGATGCAGCCAGGGATTCAGTTGGCTTTTTGGGCTGTGAGCACACGTTGCTTGGTCATGTTGAGTTTTTTGTCAACTGTCACCACTTGGTGGTGGCTGAGGTTACAGAGAGTTGCAGTTCTCACTACCGGATTGGGTCTGAAGGGAGAATAATTCTTGAGTTGAACTGAAGGGCTGGAAGAAGATTCCTTGCTAGGCAGTGCATCCAGCACATCATTGACTTACTGACCACTGTCAGAGGCAGTGTCATGTTTTCCTGGATTTCCTTGAAAGTCTACTGTTGCTTCCCCAAGCCATAAATTCTCATGTTTAGCTGCATTCCAGTTCTAATAATAAATAGAAACCCTTTAGATAGGGTGGTGGAAGCTGTTTTGGGGATTTTACTGTATTAAAGGCTTTCTGATACGGTAACATAGACTAAAGGCTTTTGAATCAAATTTGCTGTAAAGGAAGCTTTTAAATATATATCCTACAGAAGACTAAATAAGCAAACTAGCTTCAGCTATACACATGCAGAGAAAGAATCATTGTGAAAAGATTAGGCAATAATCATCTTTATAAATCCTTTTGTATCCATGTGAAGTAGTGTAGTTTATCCTAGGAGCATCAGGGAGACAAATGGAGAATATAAACAATGGAAGAAAAAAACTGTCCTTTCAGTGCTGAGCTGGTTGATGAATTGTGGCTTTTTTGATTGTGTAAAAAGTCAGCTATAATGTTGGATTATAGAGTCTGCATAATAGTTGTGATGAAAAGTAAGAAAATGTCTCTCATGATTACTGTGAATGTGTAGTCCTTTGTCATGCTCTGATGTTTCTTAGCCTGGGGAATACAATACTGGGTGTATAAATTAACTGTTCATTATTATGAAAAGGTGTCTGTGCCAAACAAGCTGCTGAGAGAGTAGGTGTTATGCATGTACTTTGTGGTAGTTGTGAGTCACATTGTTCAGTGCGTTGGGAGAACTTGGTAATTGGAGCATAGCAATGTGGCCACTGGGGACTTGGGTGTAATGGGTAAGTGTTCTGTACTCGGCAGGTCTCGTCGTTCATGGCAGGGCTGGAAATAGGAGAAGAGAAGATAAACTGCAGGATGGGAAGGAGGAAGACGAGATGAATAGGGGACATGTTTACACACTTTTCTCACTGTACAGTCTTGCTATCACGTCCTTCAGTTGCCTGTTAATCAAGCAACCGACAGGTATTGGAACAGCAGTAGATCTCACTCACCCATTCCTGACCTGTAGTTCTTCAAACCTCTATTTGCTTGTCAGCCAGCCACTTTCTGTGTCTTTTTAAGAATGTTAAGATACATCACAGCTCTTTCCCTGAAGAATAGTGTCATTCCTATCTGGATGCACTAAATACAAATTTCAGACTTTTTCCCAGGCTGGCCACTGGAGTCTGTGCTGCTTTCATTTCTTCATTTGTTCCAGTCACTGCCAGTCCATGGGCCTTTTCTGTAGCTGGTGAATACATTATTTGAACTACAGAGAGCTCACAACTTTATATGATAATTCCTGAAAACAGGTATGATCCACATTCAGTAGCACAGAAGAGAATGTTTATTTTCTGGTTATGCTGATCAATTATATTCAGTTATATATTTTGTTTATTCATGTTCTAAAGTTTATTTTACATAAATTCTGTGTAGGAATGTGTTATGTGTTTATGTAATGCCTGGCACTGTAAACACTGAAAAACAGAACCTTTTTAAAATGTTTGTGTGTGTATATATACATAGATATGAGAGATATTGATACTGTTATTTTAAAAGTATTAAAGGGTCAGAAAATGCATTTTCATGATACAGAGTCACAGAAATCCTCCACTTTTTTCTCTGTGTTTCAGTGCCATTTAAAAAAAATGTTCAGCTTTTGTATTTTCTTTCATTGTGGATTGGAAACTGTTCATGCCCTTATGTATTGTGGGGATTCTTGGAGGGGAAAAACCCTGTTATTAGAAGAAATAGTGTGTTAGATGAGGGTGTGTATCTGAGTTTTACTAATAAGCCTGCATCTCCAGATATCCTGATTACTAGAGGCATCATGTTTTCAGATTTAAAATAGTGGCCCTGCTGTCTCTGTGCCTTGCAGCCTTGCATGAAGTAGTCTTGACAACTGGCGATGTTCTAGATAACTGCTAACAGCTCTTACTGACAAGTGCATGTCAGTGGTTTCTCCTCTGTGTCTCTTACTTTCTGATGCTCTGCCTGCACTTTCCCTATTGGGGACTTAAGGGAGTTCTCTCACAGAGAAACTACTTCAGAGATATCTTAGAGACCCTGTGACATCAGAGGCAATTCCTTGGATACAGAGATGAGGGTACTATTTCTACACAATGCTTGACAGGCCCTTAGTGTAGGGCTGGGAAGGCAGCCTGGGCTTGAACATGTAGTGGAGAGGAGTGTGGAGCACTGAGAAATGGGTGCTTCTGGCACTGATGCTGATACATTTATTTTAAATAAGCCTGGTGGCAAAACATTTCCTGCTGTAATACTGTCAAGTACTGTTTGGGAGCGGTTACACTTCAGACTCTTTCTCACTTTACTTAGTGTGATCCCTCTGGTCTGTATTGCCTGCTGATTCTTAATGGTACGGTGACGTATATGGCTCATTTGAACTTGAAGAGGGACAACAAAACACTTTAAACAATTCATGATTAATTTAATCAAAAGTCTAGTCTGTGTTAGAGTAACACATTTAGTGACTCGTGTGTGTGAACTGAAACAGACAGATCTGAGCTGCAAAACATGTTATTTCTTGAGCAGAAGCTGTAGGGGTTATGCAACTGCTGAGTTGCATTGGAAGCCTTCAGTGCTTTTCTTGACATTGTGTATGAATTGTCTTCCAATTCAGAACCCATTTATAATTACTTAATTTATACTTTATTTATAATTAGTTGTAGTACAGTTATCTTAAAAAACATCAAGATCACAATTTAATTAATGGTGGACTGTGCCAGATTTGAGTTTTCTAAGCTGTTCTGTATGTATCAGAATGCAGACTTTATTTGCATAGTCACAAAATTTTTTTCCCAGAAACTGTGCTTTGTTCAGTGTACTGCATAAGCAGTGCTCAACACCATTATGATTTTTCTTCTTTGTTCAGTGAATGTCTGTTGCATTCAGGTGGAGCATATATATATGTTCCCAAATATATAATTTATGCTTTTCTGCTCTGATCATCAGAGTATTTGTACTTGTCTTCAAGTATTCCAAACTTATCTGGTATTTGATTTTCACACACTTCCTTATACTTCACACTATTAGTATTATTCCTGGTCTATAGAAAGAAAACTGAGGCACATGCTCCAAACTGCATATACTTCCATTTCCCTATACAGTGGATAGTTTTAGGATAATGAATGCTGCTAGTATGGAATATAATTTCCATTATGTGGTTTACAGAGTACAATTGCATACTGCACTTTTCCCCACTGGGTAAGCCTGATGGTTTGAACCTTTAGGCCCAGCAGAATCCTAAATTTTCCTGGTATTTCCAGCATGCATTGTTTTAAACATTCTCTCCTGCAATTGGAAGTGTGTTGATGCTCCTAACTTCCACCACTGGTACTTTCACAGTAAAAAATCAGGCTCTAGAAATTTAGGGCCTGAACAGCCTGATCTTAGATCATCTCTGTGTCAAGATTACTAATGAAAGTGGTACAAGAGGAATCACTGAACCATTGGGAGCAAATGAAAAAGTGTCATGGTGTTCTAGAAGCACACTTATGACAAAATAATTTCCCCTAGAGAAGCCTCAAATATATTGGAGTCCATTCATTTGAATTGCAAAATGAGATTTCTGCAGAATGTTTTTATTGGGGAAGATGTGTTTAGATTGTATCTACTGAAAAATTAATGTAGGAGTTTGTATAAATACATGTGGAGCCTTACAGCCTCTAGGGGTAATTTCACCTTTGCTGCTGACTCCACCTCCAGTAACTGTTTGTAGGAACTGAAAAATTACCTAGAACAGCTTCTGGCTTAGAAAAAAACCCCACATGTTGAATTTGTTGCAGCCGTGAAATTCTGGAAGATTACAGCTATTCCAAATTTAACTATGGGACACAACAGAGATCTAGACTGCCCTTTAGATAGTTTATTGTAAAAATGAACTAGCTTTAAAGGGAAGAAACATTTAAATGCTCTCCTGTCCTCCTTTGCTTATGCTTAACTGAATTTAGGCAGGGAGAGAGGTTAGCTAGTTAAGAAACAAAGGACTTGTCCACATTCTGAGGGATTGAAAATAGACAAGAGCCTTCACCATGAGTAGGTTATTGCTGGTAGATCTCAAGAGCAGGCTGATACTGGCAAGTGTGTAAAACTGATACTTATTTCTCCCAACATAAGAATGTCTGAAGTTGGTGAGAGAGACCATAGCTGGAAGGAAACAATGTCTTTAGAACCAGAATTGGAAAATTCAGGCCTTGCTGCTTTTGCATCAGACATTGCATGAACATTGCTCATTTTCTCTGTGCTGGTTCTTAATGCGGCTGAGTGTCAGAGTTAAACTTTGTTGGATAGCATGGAAGGACAACAGTTCTGGAAAACTTGTGCTATGCATAAAGAACATGTTATCCCTGTTTGGCAGGCATTCAGGTTATGCCTAATGCTGCTGTATGAATTTGCTGCTTTTATTAATCTCTGTATCACTTCTGTGCAATGAATAATAAGTAGATAGTATTCATTTTTACAAACTGGCAATTTGTTCAGGTTCCTTCTTGCATGTGTAACTTGAGTATCATTGATGTTAGTGATATTACACTGGTGTATCTGGAAAAAGAAATGAGGGCATTGAGACTGCAGCTTGTCAAAGGTCAGTCAGTCAATGTGTACAAATGCTGAGTTTAGAATACAGCAGTGCCCGATATCCTGTGTCCATAATCTCTACCTCATACCTCAGTGATTTAAAACCTGTGTCTCTCAGATAATTGTTGTCTGGAAACTAACTTAGTTGATGGTGTTTGTTTCTAGATAAATAAAGGCATATTGTCTTTGCACTCCTTGTCTCTCACACACTTCTCTCATTGTGACCAAAACTATTGCTGAGTGATGTGGTGTTATTTTAGATGACTGTCTCAGTTAAATTAGTTCAGGGTCGCAGGCTAGCCTACAAAGGAATTTTTTTTAACTGGTTGTATTAATGAATTACAAATTGTGTCATCAGTTGCAGCTTTCTCATTGCCCTAGTCACACAGTTTATCCTTGCTTAGTATCTCTCTGTGGTAAAGCTAAGCCAGCATAAAATAGGAACATAGGATTCTGGGAACACATGGTGTGCGAAGGTTTCTTCAAAAGGTTTGAAACAGGCCATGCTATACCCCTAGTCCTGCCCCTTGCATTCTCGTCACTGAACCATTTTTAAAATCCTGGATCTGTCTCACCATTTTTTCCACTATTACGCCAGCCCTATTTGTAGTTTCCCCACCTGTTACTGTGTGTATTGCTCCACAGCTTCAGTGTGCCAAGACTGACTGTTGTGTGATATATAAAATTATAATGTACTTTCCCCAGTTTTTCCTTTGCCCACTTCTAATCTGTGCAAAGCATCTATCAAAGCTTCTGATATTATTTAGTCCATGATCTAATCTGTCTTTTTGAGTTGCACCTACCCTGACAATAACTGTTTAACCAAAAAGGCGCCCTCGAGAGCCTAGCTCAAGGGATAAGGGACTTCAGGCGTCGTGGTTCCTTATGACTAGAAATGCATCAGAATGTGAAGCCTGTGAGGGCTCTTCTCATTCATGAGAGATGATCTTGTGTAGTGCTGCCTGGCAGTGCCATCACTAGAGGGTTTACCCAGCTACGTTACAGCTTTCAGCACTTGCCATGCAGTTTGTGATTGTTACTATGTATTACAGTACTGCCTAGTGACGCTGGCAGAGACCAGGTGCTGATCGATTCCTGCTGCCCTGAACCCCCTCTGAGAACCAGGGCCATCTGCTGTGCAGGATGCAGGGCTCTAAGCATGGCCCTACAAACAGTGGGAACACTGCTTCCAGGGTACAAGGGACCCTAAATCCCTGACATCCTGGAATAATGCTAGGGATGTTTGGGTGCAGGCCACACACAGTCACGAGCGGTGAACATGGAGGTGAAGGATGTGTTATGGGTAAAGCACACTGTAATCATAATTGTGTGGATTCCTCAGGGCTTTTAGACAGACAAAACCTCTACTCCTGAAAATTCTTTCCTAGGTGGACACTAGGGACCAAAGCAAGCATTGCTGACACAGTTTCAGAGATGGCAGAATGTGGTACAATAGGTTTGTTTCTCTCAGTGAGAGTAGTCTAACAAGTGAACACTCAGGTTTTTGGGAAAATTTTATCTGAATTGGTTTGTTCAAGGTCACATAAGGGCATCTTGAGCTGGCATGGTCACACCACATCTCAGCCCCGTGATTTTCCTTCCGCACAAAGGGTTGGCAAAAGCCGGTGATGTCAGTGCAGTCAGCATTTTCTCCATGCCCCTGAAGCCCAAGCTATGCTTTGGTAGTATTTGTTGGTCCCATAAATGTTTCTTGCTACACTTCATCCATGGCTGAATTCCAGGGACAGAGTAAGTTGTCTCTATATATAGCTGATGAAACACTTCGGGGTCTTCTGACAATGACAGTTGTTACTATGAAGCCAGAAAATGAATTTTTTATGTTCTTTCTTAATTTTTATTTCCAAACCTGTCATTAGAAATAATATACTTTAAAAAATAATTTGCTACTGTCTAGTTAATATCACCACATATGATTAGCATGGAGATTTTTCAAAGTTTGTGCTTCTTGGTGCTAAATGTGGGAGGGCTAAATATGCTCAGTGCCCACAGTGCTTTTCCTTAGCTCAGAGAAAATTAGGGTTTGGTTCCCAGATGTATGGCTCTGTTCTCTTCTTTCTTTGTTTTTCTTATGTATGTGTTGGTGTCAGAAATATTAAGTGAGTTTAAAGTTTATTCATACTACCTTTACAAAATGAATTTAATTTCTTTGTTTTTTTCTTACAATATAGTGTGTTTCTTATATTGAAGAAGGCAGGTTATATTTATTGTATGGCAAAAAAAAAAAAAAACAAACAAACCACAAACCCGAAACACCTCTAATAAATGATGAATGCATTTTATAATACACCTTACCTTTCTGCTTAGCTTTGTTAGGGAAATTTATGCATAGTTTTTAATATAGTCCAACATTTTGGCCCAATCTAAATAATAATTTTCTTAAATAATTCAGATTTATCTTAGTTGAGCTTTAAACTAGTGGATATTTGCTACAAGCAAAAATATATTTTATGCACAAGAGACAATTATGGCATGCTTTGAAAATAAAAAGCTTTTTGATCCCCGTTTTAAGATTCTATTAACAGTTTACACAGACAAATAGTCACTTTGAATTTATTTTCTTTTACCTTTCATTGACTTCTTTCTTGAGAAAGCATCCTACTGTTCTTTTTCACAAAGAAATGGGTTGTGACTAGGACAAGATGATTACTTAAAGACTCAATGGCTGATTGAGCTCTCATAAGATTCTTTATCTTCCTGTGGCCTTCCTGAGACAGTTTTGGCAGATATCAACTATTGTGTTCCTACACAGAAGTGTTACAGCTCAAAACTAATGGTGACCATTTAATGTCAATTGATTGTTTCACAGGCAATTATTTAAGTAGAGAAATCTGGCTCATTTCTTATTCTAGATCTCATTAAGTTCAAATAGAAGGATGATCTGGTGAAACACTTGCAGTGTTCAGCTTTTTTAAAGTTTTATTAAAAGTTGTCAATTTATTCTACAATTCTGTGAGAGGGAAGCATAAGAAACATGTTGAAAGATTGAAAATCTGAGAAAGTAGAAATGCAAAAGACAGTTCTTGAAAGAATGATGATGGCTTTTGACAAGTAAATGAATGTTAAAAATAAACTCTGTGAAAACCTTCAATTTCATTAAGAAGAACGATAGAGATTAATGTGTTTAGGTAGAAAAGCCCTTTGATTCTCAAGGAGCTTCATGCAAAGCATACTAGAAGGCCTTCACTTGGGTGGCACTTGTGTGAACTCACAGACCTGCTGCTGCTAGGAAAGGTCTGGCCTTTTGGTGCTCCTCATGCATGGGAAGTGATGCCTGTTTGCCATAATGTTCTCCTGTGTTTGAGGTACCATTCTTCTGGGTAGACCTTTACTAGTGTATATGTTAGCATGAACTACAGCTGCACATCTTCTGCCAAATAAAAGACAAAAGTAGTTGACAATTCAGCTCTGCCATCTCTACTGATCTCCCTCTGCCACCTTATTGTTTCTAATCTGTTTGGTAGTCATGAATATTCGTTTGTCTTGCCTCATTGTAAATAACCTGTGTCATTTCTGCCTTAAATATACTTGCTGACTTTCAGGTGCCTTGCCATGTCAGCTTCAGATTCCCTATTCATATAGTTCATTGTGTTTCTTTTTCTCTGAGACTTTTGTCCGTTCTTTTCTGCTCAGGTTGCTTATTTCTTTTTTGGTTTTATTTTCATTCTCTTTAGGCACACATAGTTCATGGCTACACAACTCTGCCAGGTATATTTGGGAATAGTCCTAACCTACCTTGGGTGTGTGAAGAAGTTGGGTGAAGCAAACTACTTTATTCATGGTACTGTGCTAGGCACAGCTTTCCTTTTCTCTTGTTGAGCTGAAAGAGGCAGCTCCCTTCCCACTTCATGTTTGGCTCTCTTTCCAGTATGGACCTCCATTCATATGTGTCTCATTACCATCCACAGAGTTTATACAATTAAATTAAAGTAGTAAACAAAATACCAGATACTCCTCCTAAAGCTCCATCTATAAATATCTCCACTGCCTTCTCATGTTGTCTGATTAAGAGGCAGTAAGCAGTTAGAGAACCTAAAGCAGGTCAGATTCCATCAAGATAGGCAGGATTTTTTTAAAAAATGGGGCTACTCCATTTAGCTTCCTATTTCATGGGTAAAAAGCCCAATGTTCCCAAAATGCATGCTGACCATGTTGAAGGCTCCTATTTTGACATTTTCAGAATTAAAAAGATTTTTCATTCTGAAATATTTTTTGATACAAAATGGACTGATATAGCCAAATTTTTAATCTGTCAGACCAGGTGAGGGATGGTATGGTTCTCATTGTTGGTTCCTAGGAACAATGAAGGCATTTTTATTTTATTTGGTTTGTTATCAAGTAGTGTTTACCTATGTACCAAGTAAACATATAAAAATGAACAGTACCTTTGCAGCAGTGGCTAGCTGTATTTTGAGAAAATCCAGTTATTTTATGAAAAACTTAATAACCTTCTTTAAGAATTCTTGACAATTTGGGTAAAATGTCCTTTGATTTCTAGAAATCTAGACGTGGGTCTGATTCCAGTCCTAATGCACAGTGTGATTGGATATTCTTTGTCAAAGAAATTCTTTGCCAAAGCACCTCAGTTTTTATTTCATGACTGAGGCGGGCACCCTGGCCCATATTAGAGGGTTAGGACCAACATTAAAATGTGGGTTGTAGCTAATACCTCCCTGTATGAAGCCATCAGTACCTGTAAGGCTCACCTGTACTGCACAGTGGGGACTGGTGCAGAACCATTTCCATCCATGTAGATCCCCAGACACAGCAGTGCCAGGAAAAGGCACAAAGCTGGCTGCAATGGCTCCCCTCTAATGAGGGAGTGCATGGGAGGTCACAGGTTTCATCAGTGCAGGAGAGCTCTTTGCATGGGTCACAGCATTACAATTTTTTGTGTACTTCTAGGACTCCTCTGACTTCTTCCTGCATCTCCTTTAGAAACTTCTCCTGTGCTCTATATAGCGAATAAGAAGAAACAGTTTTACTGACTTTGAAGATTTGAATTGTCATTTAAGTGCTTGCAGTTAGACTCGTATTGAAAACCACAGGTGACTACCAAGCTGTAAAAATGAACCACACAAGTTATACCAGCATACATATAATGTGTACACACATGGATTATGTTGTTTTGTAATTACTATTTGATCCTGTCTCAGAGTATACTAAGAAAATGTTCATCTGTGTTTGAACAAAAAAAGGCTAAGCATAGCATTTACTTTGTTATGCAGACAGATGTGTAGCAACCTTGAGATGATTTGCACTGAGCAGGTGAAAAGCATGTGGTTCTGTCTGGCTGCTTAGATTCGGAATTTCACTTTTAGGCTGTTTCTCACAGTATGTACATCAGTCTTCAGAAGTTCAGCATGCTATTATTGCATGATTTGTTGCAATCGTCTTCTGAATTCCAATTTGCAACCTTAATGCTACATTTATGAAGTCTTTTTGAGCTGAGGAGTAGTATTTTCTGTGCATGTGTGCAGCACATTTTTCTGTTTATTGTGAGTTAAGGGATAGAAGGTGAATTGGAAGAAAACAGCACTTTAGTTAGCAATGTGAAATGGAGGGCATATGCTGTAAGATGTCCTGGTCATTCATTCCCATTGGCTTGGAGACATATTGAGCCTTTAATGAGCACAGTTTCCGCTTAACCTGGTTTTGAAAGTTAAGGCTTCCAAAAGCTCAGCTTTGGTGAGCATTTTCTGTTTCTAGGTGAGGTTGGTATTGTATCCAGTGTGGACGCCGCTAGAGAAGATGACCTTGGCCGGTGATAGGTGCAGGCATGAATGACAAGCTCCATGAAGAACGTAGTAAACTTGCCAATTCCCAGAAGAAATATTGTTGCCAAAGCAAGTGAAATGAGAGGGCACGGGAGATGCCAGACATGCTTGCCGGGATGCTTGATCTCAGCGCTATCCTTTGAGATTTTGCCCTGTTCGCAGCACGGGGAAATAGTTCCTGCCACACACTTGGAAAGTTACTGGTTCCACAGAGTTTTGTACGCGCTTATTGGTGCCTGCTTTTGGGTTTACTGAGCGTGTTTTTTTGACAAAAACGTGTGCTGCTTTTAAAAATTGTGTTTTCATGCTGTCTCGTTAAGTCCAGACCTAGAAAACAGTCTATGGCTTGGGTGTCCTTGCTGGGCTGTCTCGTGTAATCCTTAATCTGCAAGTGCCAAGTGGCTCAAGGCGGGACACGGGCTCAGACGAAGGCTGAGCAGTGTCGGACTGCATTAGCAGGTGGTAGGCGGGCCCTGGGGAGGGGAATGCGTGTCCGTACGAGGGAAACAAAGCGAAACGAAGGGCAGGTGCGGGCGGGGCCGGGGCCGGGGCGGGGCCGGGGCCGGGGCGGCGGCGATAATAGGCGGCGGCTCGCGGCCGCGCCGGGCTCCGCCGCAGGGACAGGACACCGGGAAGCAGGGTCATCGCAGGGCAGCGCCTGCCTGGCAGTGTCAGCCTCTGCAAGATCAGTCAATACTCATTTCCTGTCGCCCTGCAAAAAGAAAAAAAAAAAAAAAAAAGACACTGCTACCTACAACCTCTCAGCAAGTGCACGAAACTTAAATTGTAGTAGAAGCCACAGCAGCTGAAGCTGATCCCTGGGTAGCATGAATAGCATGAATCAGATAGAAACAAACATGCAGTACACCTACAACTATGAAGAGGATGAGTACATGACCCAAGAAGAAGAATGGGACAGGGATCTTCTCCTGGACCCAGCATGGGAGAAACAGCAAAGGAAGGTCTGGAAATAATGTATATCTGTTCGTGTGTTCTCTGTGGAATGATGCCCTGTCTTACTGCCATGCTGTGTCTGGAATTGTCAGGGTACTAATAAAATATATTTTACATTGTATAAACCATTTATATAATGTATAGTAGCTATGCCTTATTTTTAGTATACAGCATTCAATTTTTTTAATTCTTAAGTGAAACTTATGTCCGATGAAAATAATTCATGGGAGTCAGGAGTTATTTTTGTATTGCACTGCAAGTATTCTGTCAGTACCTCTATATTTATGGATAAGAATTTCAGTAACTTTTAACTTTACTTCCTGGGTCTTCCTATTGGAAAGCAGGCTGAATTGATGTGTATGCCTGGTTGATTTTCAAAAAGAGTAAATTGCAATTTTAAACAAGGATGAATGACAATAGTTCAAAACGAGTGTGCAGAAAACTTTGCAATATTTCTGAGAGCAGACTGAGAAGTCACTTTTGAAATTGCAATCTTGCAAGTTGAGTCTTGTTAGAATTTATTATTTATCTCCATTCTGACTGATTCACCTGACAAGGAAAATATTGCTTAGAAATATATCCAGGCTATATTTGGAAAACTTTATGTCATGATTATGTTCCTATATGCCAATTCACTGTCTGGGGGGAAAAAACAAACATGTCTGTAAATTCCTCAGAATACACAGTTTAGAAGAAATGCTTCTTGCCTTGTAGGTATAAGAAAGCTATTATGCCACCAAGTACTGTTCATGTTCTTTTTCTGAACATAGGCAGAAATTATGATCCCAGCAGCAGTCACATCAATGCTTTGGTACTTTAGTAATAGTTGCAATATCTAATTTCATAAAATTAAGTTTTAAGTAGCATATGGAAAGAAAAGATGAAATAATGCAAAGGATTTATTGCTTCCTAATTTAAAAGGTGATGTTGAAGTCACAGCTGACAGATCTGGGATTAAAAGGTTATCTGCTGGTTACAAGAATGAAAAAAAGGGAGGGAGTGAGAGACAGTGGTCTGGACAATAAGGTTGAATATGCATTTTGCATAGATGAGCAGCTTAAGTAGAAGGTAACAATTTAGACCTAATGACAGTCTCTCCCACTGTTACAGCTTCTATAAAAGCTATACTATAAAAGTGTAATTATAAAAGTTAGAGCTGTTAGAATAGTTGGGGCCAGTGGGTTTGGTTTTCCATTAAAATTTGTAGAAGCAATATTTTCCTCTCAGATTTAGCTTGTACCCTTTCTCTTGTTATTTTTAGCTGTTTTTGTTCATTTTCTTAAATTCATACCTGTTCAGATCCCACTGTGTGAGGATAAGGGGAGAAGTTCTGCTCTAAGTTGAAGTTCACTTTTCTTGATCTACCAGCTGCTGCAACTCCTAACTAATAATTAAGTTGTACTCATCAACACAGGCATTTGTTTTAATTTGTCACTCTTCAGATGGTGAACTATACTTTCATGTTTTATCATGAGAATGAAAATTAGTGCTGAAGTGCTTTAGTGATTTGAAACTGCTCAGTGTAAGAGGTTGTGTTACATCTGATTAGGATTCAACTGTCCATTATTTCAGAGAAGGCTGATTTCAATAGAAAATGGGCAGGTTCCTAGATCCTAATGCACTCTAATGCAGTTTTTCTTCAATGCAGATAAATGTTAAAAAGTAAAGAGTTTGGGTTAGGTAGACATTCTTATAATAAGTCTCTTGATTCTTACAAGAAAGCGTGCAGCAATTAAATGCATTGAAAATTTTATGTTTCCACTCCTCTGAACAAGCAGTACTTCAGCAGAAAGTCAAATTTCCACACTGTCAAATTAAAACAGACTCTGCTTCCATAGAGTAGAGAGTGTGGTTTTGCTACTTAATGCTGTCAGTTCCCAGGGTTTAGTTTTAATATTAATTTGATACCACATTCAAATAAAATTTATAAGAGAGGAGTCTTATTCTTCATCTTGGAAAGAAGTCTGAATTTATTATTACGTGAAAAGTAAGTACTCGCATGATAAAGGGCCTGATAAACCTTGCAGAATGTCAAGGCTTCTATATTTTCCTAATTTGTGCTAAGACAGTTGCAGAAAGTGCTTTCTTAGTTTCCTTATTCATTAGGAGAAGACTGCAAGTACATGGGCACAGATATTTGTTCTAACTGGTAATACAATATTCAGAAGTGATCTTGGTGGAGCCCTGGCAGTTGGCAGCATATATTTTCTATTAGACAGTCTTGGAACAAACCAAAAATAAATGCCATTGTTTCTATTGTGGGCTGCCCTCTCCAGACTTGCCATTTCAGTGATATGCCTGGTATGAAATCTGTCAACAGATGCTGGTAACACATGATGACATCCATAGGATTACAATGGAGGTGACACCTAATTATAACTGTGGTTCGTAGAATATTATGGTCTGCTGTAATCCAGGCTCCTTGGTGGTTGCAGGTGTCCAAAAATACATGAAGAACACTAAAGGAAGGAAAGCTGAGTTGTAGTTTAGCACTGGCTCTCTGAATGTGAACAATTTAAATGAGTTGGCTGAGGTAAAATTTAGCCTCTGTCAATTCAGGATATAAGAAAATGCAACATTTTGCCCATTTTTGCATTAGACGCTCTTGGCAAAAACTTAAATGTGCCTGGGCATTTCAGATAGCAACTTTAAAGAAAGCAAAAATTTTATTTTGGATGGACATGCTGTCTACTGTCGAAAATAAATAGAGCACCATGGCCTTTGTGTCTTTTGAATATATAGATGTGTACCATAAGAGACTTCTGAAGTCTGCTCCTTGACCCACTACACTTCCACTGCCCATGTGTGCTAAAACAGCAGCTGAAAGATCTATGAAAGTGGCCCCTTGTTTCTTCAGTCCTACACAGAAATAGAAAAGTATTGGAAATTAGAAAGCCTGACCAGAGAGGGTGGGATTATTTTCTTCATTCTGCTCTGTAACCCTAGACAAGGTCAACTCACCTCTGACCTCAGTTTTCTCACTGGTAGAAGGAGGACAGCAGTGATGTTTGTAAGAAGTGGTAGAAGTGGTTTGTTCTATGGTCTGTCAGACGAGAGATCAGCTGTCTTTTATTCCTTACCCTGCTGGACTGGATTGGAAGTGGAAATCATACTAGCTTATAATGGAAGACTTAAAACATAATTTCTTTTCCTCATAATATATTTATTTCTTAAGTTTTCAAGAAAAGTTCAAGACTCCACAAACCTTTTCATTTTTCCTTCCCTGTATCTCAGTAGAACTAAAAGGAACATAAGGAAATGCAGTGTCCCTTAGTTTAGGAAGCCAAACACAGCAATGCTACTTGAAATGCACACACACTGTATTTTTGCAATGTTTTTGATCTGCCAACACTGCTTGGTGAGCCATGCGTTTAACGTGGCTCTTGCATATATGCATCTTTTGATGTAAGTAATTATAAGAGTGAGTGTGCTTTTTAAAACTTTGACATGAATTGTGGGTTGTTGGATTTCCAAGGAAGGTAAAACAAGTGTGTTCCCTTTTTCAGGACAGTTGTATTGGAAGGCATTAAACAGAGCTCACACATTTAACATGTACCTTCTGCAGTTATAAAAACCTGTCTGACACGATTGCCCTAACACATGTAAGGAAGGAACTGGGAACATGTTCCTTGCCATACTGACATTGTTATAGATAAATGATCTTATTCTAGCTTGCTCTGTGGTGCCACTTCTTTGTTAATGCAGAAGTCAATGTAAATGATGACCATTTGGATGGCGTATTTATACTGGTAAAAAATAAACAAGATTATTTAAAATATTTATTTACCTTGATATTGACCTCTTTCTGAATGCATATCTACTTGATGACACTGAACATTGTGCATGAGTGAGGACTTTGGAAAATATTCTTAAGGAGAAAAGCTGTGTCTTTTCAGTCTTCAGCAATGCATATCAGGTTACTTTTCCAGTGTGACCTATAAGGATTTATCTGCATTACCTCCTTTGGCTGGTAATATAACTCTTGTTGTCCTTACAAACAACAACAACAAAAAAAGAAAAAGAAAAAAAAAACAAAACCAAAAAAAAAAAAAAACAAAAAACACCCAAAAAACCCATATAGAAGTCATGTGTATGGCAAATTATTTGGCAGGAGCCATCAGAACTATGGATTATGGACAATGTTCTTATTTATATGTTGCTGCAGCTTTATTAAGTTCAGCAGATTGGAGAGGTTCATTGCAGCCTGAAAGAGAAATTGACCTTGTGTTCAGACTGAGTTCAGAGTCTATAAATAGAGTTACAGTCAGTATCCTGAATTTACTCTAAAGTTTTCTTGGTCTTCTATGGATGGAATCTAAGTTGCTTTCTTATCAGAAACCTCTTCCTGTAGGAATTTTACTGGTGGGTGAGAAGACAGATATAGTGGAAAGGAACAACTTCATTCTTCATTGGGCAAGAAAAATAAGCAAAGATGAATGAATCAAGAATAAGTACAAGACAGAAAAGGGTTGGCAGGATAGACTAATGCCACCAGCAAAATTAAGTTCTACAGAACCACTTTTCACGGATTTACAGGCTCCAGACTGAAATTGTTGTGGAGAATATAACAATATCCTCATTGTGTGGAGGGCATTCCAGCCTAGGTCTTCCTCTTTTACTGAGATTATCTGGAAATAAAATTGGCTTGGGTTTTTTTTTTCTTTTTTATGTGGTTTTTTTTTTGTTGTTTGTTTTGTTTTTGTTTTTGGGTTTTTTTTTTGTTGTTTTGTTTTTCTTTTTTTTGTTTTTTTTTGTTTTTTTGTTTTAAACCATGTAAAATTCTTTCCTTGAATAATGAGCCTTGGGGTTAGGCTCACACGGCAGACACAGAAACCACCACTAGAGGGTTTTTACTGAGGTGGCATTTTTACCCACTTGGAATACCAGTGAGATTGTTGAGAAGGCAAGGATTCCCCTCTGCAAGTGAGCAACATGAGTAGGGTCTGGACATGAACGTAGGAGGTGTGAGGAAGCAAAAGGTCTTCTCCTTTTGAAGAGAGTATGAACTTCTCATTACCTAGTACTAACCTGTTAACAGTTGCATATTTCTTATAAAGAGGGTATTTTTATGAAGAGTTGAGTAGCTTTAGAACTACTTTCAAGAGGGGATTGAATGCCAGGAGGAAAAACATCCAGAGTCAAAAGCAGAATGATAATGGAAAAGCCATGTGCCAGAGTAGCACATGCTATTTCATATGGTGTGTCCTACACTGCAGTTCTTTCCCTCCTTTACCTTTTATGCAGATAATTAGGATTATGTAGGTGAATTGGGAATTCTGATGGCCAAAATGCAGGATTTTCTATTAGTATTATTAGTTAAAAAGTGAAACAATATTACCTTTAGATTTTTTCCCCTAGTGTTCAGCAAGTATTTGGCTGTCTTGTATAGAATAGCAATGTCTTGCCAAATGATACTCTCTAGACACAGAGTGCAACTTAAGAAACATAGGCTTCAGCATTCCAAGGCCAAATGCTCGTCTTTTGGATGCATCAAGAATTTTTTTCAAACAGTAGATGCCAAAAGCTCTAGCATTATGAACACAGAAAGGGCATCTCTTGTTTTCTTTCAAATCCTATGTGCATTCTCAGTGGAAGATGGCCCCACAGAAGGTCTGCTGAGAACTTTGTAGTCAATAGGCAAACATATTTTTTTTCCTACAACAGCATGTCTTGATTTCTCAACATATACTGTAAGTGTCCCAAATATCAAACACTGATGCATCAGAAAGCCATGGAGTGGCAATTTCTTTTATCCTGTGAAGAGTTGCCATGAGAGCAGAAGGAGTCTCTGTAGATATAGGGAATGTGTTTATGGCCTGTTCTGTACAATTTGCCTCTCAGAGATTAGTGCTTTTTAAAATAGTAACATGTTAAATTCCTCTTGCTGATGTTACTTACATGGAATGGTGCTTGAGAGGAGCATGCTGAAAGGATAGTGGAATGGTCCTATTTTGTCTTGCAAGCTGTCAATAAAGTGCGCAGCCCTGAATAGTGTGCTGCTGGATTAGACAGGAAAAATCAAAACTATTACGAAATTCACTTTACAGGAAATGATTATGTAGGTACTTTGTTTGAATGGGAAGGTTTTCTTTACCAATGCTAAGTGAGAGAAATCAATCAATATTATGTTTCCTATTTAAACTCAAATGAACCTCTCAATGTTGACCCATTCCAGGCTCTGTATGCTTTTAAGTGTTGTCAAATTGATAATTCCTACAGTCTTAGTTTAGCTGTTAATTTCCATTGACCCCCAAATATCTGACAGCAACAGATTATGAAAAGAAATGATCAGAACCATTTTATAATGGGAAACAAAGGCTACCTGCTTCCTTTACTCATAGATATACACCACAATATCTCCTGAAATTTGCATAGTAAAACGTCTGTCTGTAGATACGCTGATCCAATTAGTAAAACAATAAGGATTGGAAGAAAGTATGGACCTAAGTGGGTTTCCATAAGCTGCAACCAATGTGCTTAAGAGCTAGAGAAAAGCTGTGTGTTAAGTAGTGGACTTTGCAATAATCTCTTGGGGGTGGGATGTCTGCATCTTGCCTGAATCTGTTTGGGTCACTGCAGAGCTAAAGAGAGAAGCATGGAAGGTATTTACTTGGGAGACCTCTGAGGGTTTTCAGCCCTGAGACCACAGTAAAAATGAATCCATGCTTGTACAATTTCTAGCCCTGTGCAAAAAAAGCTGGGCTGGGGGAAATTCTGTAAACTAATGAATATCAGGAAGAAAACACCATGATTGCACCATCAATTTCCAAATTAAACTAAACAGCTTTGCAAAATGAATTTTGACTGCTTTTGGTCAATGGGGCTAGGTCAAAATCTTTCCTCTTCTGTCTTCTCAGAAGACTGAAGACATCATTATGATGGAAAAATCAGATGCCAACAAATGCCTCACATGAAATGATCACTGTTGCTTAAATTCTGATCTATTTAATGACTTTTAATTTAGCTAGTAATTTCTGAATTGCACTTTACAGTTCTACTGATTAATTTCAAAAGGACTGAGCATTAAGATTTTCTATAGTTGTAAATGGTGATTAATATGTAGATATTAGTAGTAGTTTAGAAATTGTACTGCAGACTCTGCTTGCAGAAGGATGCATTGGATTTGCAGCTGGAATGCAGGTAGATCTGATGCAGGAAGAAACATGTAAATTAAACAGAATTAGATGAGAATTTGTACTGCTTTGCTTTGTCCCAAGTCAAAAAATGTCCCTCCTGTGTGTTATTTTATAGCCTTACAAATAAACAAATATAAAAGTGCTTACACAGTTGGCAAAGTTGAGTTGGTTTCAATGGCTTTACTGCCAAGCATAATTTCTTCTGAGCCAGAATTGTTGGGATAAACAATGTGTAGCTGATGTGGTATTCCTCCACTGTGAGCACTGAGAAGTTGCTGACTCTGAATATCTCCTTTATGGCCATGCACTCTTTACTTTCAGCTGGTATCAGAAGGGGAGAGTGTGTTCACACAGAGTATTCAATTTCTTCCTAAATTAAATTTCATTCCTCATAGTTTGGGGTACTTTTCACATTTTCAGTGTTTGGGGAACACCATTTCATGAAATGCTGTGATAAGAGTGTGTGATGTTTTTAGATCACTGGATTTGTTGGTTTGAAATATGCCTCTGGCTGAGAGACTTGATGCATAAATCTTATAATAACTATACAGGTCCTATATAATTCTCTATTTCTACACAAGAAAATTTGGCAGGTATTTAAAGATAAAAGGTTCCTCTTTTCACATTAACAGCAAACACAGTGTTAGGACCACCCTCTGTGCCTGTTTCTGTACAGAACCTGTAGCAGCTCTTCCTGCTGGCAGTACAGGGAACACTTCAGTACAGATCAAGGCAGTGTGGTCTCAGTAATCCTCAAACTGCTGGTGTGAAAGGCTTACAGGGCAGGTGTTACTGCTCTGCAGGAAGAGACAGGGGCAGAAGGTTTTGAAATGCAATGATCTCCTTTTATGAAAGTGTCTCCTACTTGAAATGGTAGCTTGTAGAAATACACTTCATACTTTTGAAGGCCCGTCCAGAGGGAAGCAGAAGGTGACAGCTGTCTGGCTGATTTCTAGTTAGTTCTTATAATTGGACCTAAAATTTCTGAATGTGCATAGAGGGGAGAAAATAAATCCTAAATTTATGTCCTAAGTGCAAGAAGGGGCACTGCTGCTCCTGTGTCTGGTCCTGGTTTTACCCACTTTTGACTTATAAGGACACATTGCTTTGCCCATGTCTTCATCTCCAAAAAAGTGGTTGTAGTACCTCTGTGCTGGCTTGGCAGATGGCAGTGATAAATGTTTACTGTACTTGATATGAGTAAGATTTTTCATTTACTTCAAATGCTTCCTCCCAACTGCTCTGAACTGCCAGAATTCCTTCAACTTGAAATCAGAGGTTTTTATTTCTGTTAAAAAATTTATAAATTTGAGAAGGCCAGCCATCCACTACTTGGATAACTTGCAGAACCTAATTTAGAGCAGACAGATTCTACTCTTAACTGCCCCTCTGAAAAACCTTGATCACCTCTACTACCATAGGATTCTGTGGAAAGTGACTACCCCAGGCTAAATTTAGTATCCATGATTATTACTTAAGCATCTAAGGAAACACTCATATTTTTTATAGGTGTTGAACACCCAGGCATTTCCACTGATGTCAGGAGGAACTTCTGTCTATTTTGCACCTTTGAAAATCAGCCTGTCATTTTGGCAGTCACAGAAAGGCTTAACTATCTAGCATTAAGTGATTTTTTAAACTCTGTTTTATATTTAATCTTGGCACCAGTGTAAGCTTTTCACTGCTGCAAGACTTAAGACATTGCACTCTTTAATGTGAAGAAAACTGGTACCCAGCTGCATTGAATTCAAATTTTATAGAACCCCAAACACCCAACTATAAATGATTGTGTAGCTCTGGGGTATTATTTCACCTAGAGGAGTTCCTTTGAGCTATGAAAACCTCTATAGTCCAAGTTTATCTCCAGCTCAGTTCTGGAGAGTAGATCCACTACAAGTTTTCTTTGGCAGAGTAGCTGATCATCTTTGGCTCTGCTAGTATCCATGGGCTTCCAGTCCCTTTCATTTGCTGGTACAATGATCTTCTGCTATGTACCAGATCATGGAAGAAATTTGAAGCAACCCTCCCTCTTCTTAATGCTTCTTAATCCTAAATAATTTCAGTAACGTGGTTTGCAGTGCAGCCCCACAAGCAGCTGTATCTGTGTGTGCACATATTATGTACAATGCACTTATTGCCCATTTGGCATTATAGTAAAAGACAAGCAGAACACCAGACATGAGGCTGAAGTTGGTTTTCTTTCCTTTTTCTGAGGCCTTCATTTCCATGATGGAGCACAGGTCTCAGAATGGCTCCTGTTAAGAAGAGAGATAAACAAAGAATTGTTTATTTAATTGATAAAGCAGTTTGCTTATCACAAACTGTCTAAAACGGTTGTTTATGCCTTCAGCAGTTACTGTCATCATTGTTTATTTACCCACCTATTCTTAGTTAAGTGCTTGAGAACTGGTTACTTAATTAAATTTCTTATTTGTATATAATCAAGTCATCCAAAGATCCCAAGTAATGTTTTGCTATTTATTCTGGTTTAAAGAAAATGTAAGTAATTTAGGAACCTGAGTCTTACTAAATGCTATTTAGAAACTCTGAAATTTGTCTGAAAGGCTGCTGTCTTACAGGATATTTAAAATATTTTATAAAATGTTATTCTATAGATAATGCCTCATAAAAATAATTAAAGCATAAACAAATTAGCCCAGTATGTTTAAGTGGTATCTTTAACCACATAAATAACTAATTTCTTTAAAAATCAGTTTCTTAAACTAAGCATGAAATAAAAATAAATTTTTTTTAGTGATCAGTTACAATAGTGAAGCAATTCACATGGACAGATTATGTTCTTTGTGTATTGAGAAATGCTGCATTGAGTAATGTGGCATATATGCCACAGAAGAGCCTTTTGTTGCATAATTGGGAATTAATGTATGAGGTTTTTCTTTCTCTGTAAGAGTCTCAACTGAAACCTTAGTTTAGGTTACAAGTGCAACTAGATTTGGTTGTCTCCAATGTGCTAGATAACTGAATGCAAAGACAACATTTACTGTGTAAATGTTTTGGGATTTGACTATTGACATATTTTCCTATCGTTTATTGGAGTCAGAGCCTTAAGGATGTGTGTTTTGGTAAAGGTAAAATTGAAAAAACTTTCAGTATCTGTCACAACCTGCTTTTATGATTATGGAAGTGCTTTAAAGAATGCTGCTAAATTGGATAGGAACATAGTTTTATCCCACTCTGACTGTATTGACAAATTTATAATGGATTTACTTACTCAACTGGCAATGTAGTGTATGATTACTGGATAAAGATAGCATGATGAAGAAAATCATCAGAGAAAGCAGAGGAAAGACATTTAGAAATCCAGTCAACCAAATCCTGCATTAGCCTACTTTAATTAATCCTTCTATTTCCAGAGGGCATACCTTTATTTCCTTCGATACTGTAATGTGTGAATGCTTCTTTCATCTCATCCTGAATATTTGGCCATTAAAATATATATCTGCTGAAACAGGACTCTTATCTGTGATAGTTCATGAGCTCTTGGGAAACCAGGAGGTGTAACACCGTAATGTACAGCTGGAGGAAAAAGCACCTAAAAATGGAGACAATAGGAGATCCTAGCTCTTGACTAAGAAGGTTAATTTGGCATTGACAGGGTAGTGGCAATGCATGTTCTTTGTTTAATACACTTTGTCTAACTAGCATTTTAAATGAGACTTCCCAAATGTCACTTTGCTCAAAAGTGATCCAGAAAGCACCAGAATGCAAATAAGTCTCTGTTCCATTAACTGAGCATGCCTTTGAAAGTATCTAAAAGTCTTGTAGAGAGCAAGAGAGAGGACGCATGGAAAAGAGATACTTGGGAGCATGAATCAACACTTTGGGGTTTCTGCCAGAACTTACACACTTCATGCTCTGCAAGCTCTCTGCTTGGGTCCCTAGTGCCCTGCCTGACTGGTTGGGAGGGGTATTTGGACAGCACTTTATGAGATATGAATATATACCTCTGTGTAAATGCAGAGATGCAGTCTTTATTACATGGATGACAGAGTCCATTAAAAGTCAATAAAAATGTGTACATTTCTTTGTGGCACTCAATTTTGTGCAGTGTAGTGGCAAATCTATTTTAATGCCCTGACAACTGGGCACAAACGAATTTATTTCTAGGCATGCTGTGTGAGGTTCTGTGGTGTAAAGTGATCAGGAATGCTGTGTAAGATGTTAGTAGCCACACTGCTGCAGATTCTAATGTCAGGCTTATTTGTTTATAGAGTGTACATGCAAACTCTGCAAAGTGCAGTGTATCAGAGCAGAGAATATTTGGTTGGGGTGCTCTAAATTAGCTTGCCCTGTTAGAGGGAAATATTGTTGTGCCATGCAAATCGCTGGCAGTCCTCAGAGGTTCAGGCTGGATGCTGTGAACTCCCTGCTGTGCCGTGTAGGAGTGCCCTGGTTCTGTCAGAAAGGCACAGGTCCTTGTGGGGGATGCATCTCTATTTCTGCAGATTTCAGTAGGAGGCATGTTGAAGGGCAAAATTTGGCAGTGCTGCATGTAACAAAAAGAAAGTCTTCCATGAGTTGTTAATTGTTGAATTAATAAATGCTGGAAACAGTATGGCAAATTTAAAGAGATCAGCATGTTCGTAAGCTTTTCCTTTGAGGGAAATACAGAACCGACATCTGAAAAGATAAAAAAAAGCCATTGACCAAAAATAGATTATTCAAAACTTTGCATTTGTGTTATTCCGTTGATTCTTTTTTTTTTTTTGTCTGTGTTTGGTTTTGTTTTTAAATCTTTACAGCCATTTAAGAGCTGTCTTCTGAACATACTTGATTCACAGATAAATTTTTCACAAATATTTGTTTTTTGAGGATTATGAAATAGAAGTTCTTTCACTTTCTACAGCATTTTAAGTTTTCAAAATATACATGAGACTGTGAAATACACTCCATTGTAAAGATTAACAGAGCCTGTCTCATCTTGCATTTAGAGGTCTCAGTCCATGGAATGTAAATATATTTCCCCTCTAATGTGGGATAAAGGTTTTGGACATGTAAAGAGGTTTTATAATTTGAAGGAAGTTATACAGGAAGCTGTGGAAGAGCAAGTACTCAAACAGTCATTACTCACAATCTGTCTTTTCAGTCTCATTGGAGATTGCAATTTAATATGGGGGCTATTATAACTTGGAAATTTATCAGTAATTTGAGAACTTTGTTTACTTCACAGACTATACCATTATTTACCATTCTTTAAAGCTAATCTTCCACATTGAGAATGTGCATTAAATAATGGTTTATAATCCAAAATCCAGAGGTATTAATTCTGTTATGATGAGGTATTAATATACTTGTTGGTTTACATAAAAGGCAAAGAGAGCAGAGTCACCAAAAGACTGTTGTGTAACTGTAAATGATGTCATGCATATTGGTACTGATGTAGAAGGGAAAATGAAGAGGTAAGATCATAATAAGCAGCAAGGGATTTCTCCCCATCACTCCATCTGGCTACTGTGAATTATCCAGGGCTGACGTAATGCAGCTGCACTTGTGCATTTGGACATAGGATTCTCATAGAGTATTGCCTGGGTGCTGTTGAGGACCATCTTTTTCCAGGAATTCATGCATATGATGTGAATGAACAAACTGTACGGCAAAAATAGTCATTCACATCCAAGAGAAAGCTGACTTGCACTGCTTAGCAAGGTGGTGACATTATTAATTAAAAGTCTCAGTATTGCAAAACCTTCTGAGTGGAATATTCTGATAGCTCCCACACCCCAGCTCATGATGAAAGATAACCTTGTGCTGAAGATGGACTTTTTAATTTATTGGTTGGGAGTGTGTGGCTGATGGGAACCTTTTACTTTTAGGTCAGTGTTTTGAACCCAAGCCAGGTGAGTAAGTGACAAGGTTGCTAACACATGCAGTCTGTTTGGTAATATCTATGAGGTGAGTTGTACGCTCAGTTTAGCTCTTAGAGGGACAGGTGTCCCCATCACTTAAACCACCAGAAATGGCAGCTTCATTGGAGGTGCCCAAAAAGGGCCTTATTAGTGAGAGGTAGGGACAGTGACTTTTCATCCTAGAGGTGAAAGCTAAAAAAATTTCTGTATGTGAAAATACTTTCTCAGATTGCATCTGTGGGGTTACTCACAGTCATTGCTATTCTTAAACAGTTCCCTGAGCTGCTTCTTTCTCCATACTGGAGGGGCTGGCACATTCACTAAAGAGTTCAAGGAGAGAAGAATAACTAGCATGTAACTAGATTTACAGTAGTAGGTAACTGGTTTATACTAAAAAGCTCGATTTGGTTTTTAAATGCAGAATTAACGTTGGATGACAGTGAACAGATACTGAAGGTGTTGGTAGTTGTAACGCATTGTTTTCTGTCTGTTCAGAGTAGGTTCTGGTTTTGAATAATTTCTTCACAGTTCTATATTTACAAGACATTTATAGTTTTGTCAACTTTCTAATCTCTCTTGCTACTCTTTCTTTATTGGGCTTTTTTCAGGGTTGTATTTGAGCATCTCAAAAACAATGGTTAATTTCCCCACAAAATAGTGCTTTGGAATATGGAGGGTTTATTATTATCCTTGAATACAGAAGTGGGATGCTGAAAAGCACTCAGCTGTGGCTGACATTTGCTCCCATTATTTTGAAAATGATTATAGTCCCTTGTGATGAATCATGGGTCATAATTTGCTCAGCATTTAAGACAGTGAAAACAATTTTAAAATTCCTGTCTTAAGTGCCTTAAAGGCTGTTGCAAAGCTGGGGAAAAAACCACGAGTGTCAGGGTCTCTTCTCAAGGATGATAATACAGACCTCAGGAAAAGTGTGTACCTATGGTACATGAAATCCACTTTTATTTTATTTTGGTTTGTTTAGTTTCCCATGAATTGACTTGGACTCTCCCTCTACCCTCTCTTTCTTCATCTTTGTTTCATTATCATTCTCTATCTTCGCCATCTTTTTCTCCAATATCACTGTCAGGTCTCCAATATTAGATTTCTTTTTGCTAAGGGAAATTAGAGGGCCATATGAAAATAGAGGATGGAAATGGGGATCACCACTTAAAGAACACCCTGACAGAAACAATTTACAGCTTCCTTTTGCTTGCCAAGTGTTTGGATTCCTACAAGGGAGTTGTTTTCTGCTGAGTGACTTCTTTTTTTGTAGTCTTTGGGTCACTTATCTGGCAGGACACAATCTGGCATGAAAACCTGTCATCTTGATATTCTCCCTTTCCACGGCTGCAGTGTAGATGTCAGTTAGGATATGAATCTTCCATGAAGATTATAGAAAGTATGATTGGGAGAATCGAGATTTCTTGCTTCTCTGAATTTGGCTTTCTTCAACTTATTTCACTGATTTGTTAAGATTAGTTTGAATTGTAGCTCTGACATGAAACATGCTTGCAGACCCATTGTTTTGTTGTCTTACTCAAATGTGATAAGCATGCACCCTGTTCCGTTATCCAAATGAGTAAGTACAGGGTAGTATAGGAAATGCTTCAGGGCAGATTCCTACAGAAGTCTTTTTAATAAGCCCTTCCACTTAGAGTAGCCACTACTCACCATTAGTATGAATAAACTCTCTGTCTTGCTAAACACTTTTTTTCCACTATGGTTTTGTGTTTAGTTTCCCCCTTTGATAAATAGCTGACTGCTATTGCAACCAACTTAGGTACAAGACATAAAAGAGATCTGCTTCTGTAGAGTCTGGGTGAGGGACCTTTAAAATACTTTGGCTTAACCAGAGCAACTAGGACTAATGGCTAGAGTCTCAATAAAGTCATGAGCAGAGGATATGCCTGTACATAAATGCAGGCTTAGAACTGTAGTAAAATGTTACTTTTTGCTTGCTTGTCCTTGGAAGTTTAATTTAATATAATTTGGATTTAGCAGAAGCTCGTGCTTACTTACCTAATTTCCCACTTTCATGTAAACAAAATATGCCAGACCTTTTGTAAGACTATGTTGCTCCCTTTTTTATTGCCACAGACTGTTCTGGTCAGCTTGGATGATAGGAGTGTGTTAAAAAACATTCAGAATTCAGAGAACACATCAGAAGCAAGCAGGAGTGTTTTGGTTTTTTTTCCCAAACAATTCCTTTGCATTTCTAATTCCTTCACCTTAACAAATTGGGGAGCTTGCAATTGTTGTAAAGATAAAAATGAGTAAAAATATCCTACTGTTTTTATAATGCAAGATAAAACCATACCACTGCTTTTACTAAAGATTTTAATAGGATCCTGATATCTTTTATTTCTGTGTTATTTTTCGAAGCAGGCATCTTTTATTTGCATGATGCTTGAAATTCCAAAAATTAAAAGTAGATTTAGACCAGCATTTTCCTATGGATACTAAGTACCTTTTAGTTTCAAATGGGATTTTTCATATTGCATATGTTCTCACTTCTGAAATGTCAAAGTTTTTGTTTGAAAATACATTTTGAATAGACCGAATAATTTTAAATGTATTTTGTGAAGTCACATAGTTGGATTTTGACAGATGCTTTCTTAATGGGTGTCATCAACAGTACTGAAAAAGGAATGGGCTTCCTTCAGGGAATGGAGCTGTTGGATCATTGTATTGATGGTCCATCAAAGCTCTGAGTTGTCTGAACACTTGCCTAAATTTTCATTTAAGCCTGAGGCTTCTCTCTTGCATATAAAGATGGGGTTATGTGCTTAAAACTTCTCTGCTTTTTCCAGCTATCTCAGTAGCTGGAACAAAGATATCTGCCTGCTCCTAATAAACTTCACAATATTTTAACTGTTTTAGCCTCCTCAAAGACCTTGTGAAACCTCTCACTTCCTTTCCTTCCTGTTCTTTCCTTAAGAAAAGAAGGCTGAGGTGAGGTTAGTGCAGGCAGTGACCCATACTAAATTTTCCATGCAACTTGCTATCACCTGAGGTTTTGGTTTTTTGTTTTTGGGGTTTTTTTTTCAGTTTAGACCACTGGGAAAACGTAAACTTTCTCTGTTGTCTCCTCTGAAAGAAAGAACTAATGTCACTCTGTAACAAAAGGCTTAATAATCTTGGTGTTGCTCAGGGTTCAACCATGCCAAATTATTCTTCAAGGGCTATTTACATGCTCTGGGTGTTTTTTTGATTATAGTGAGCACTGTAAAACAGACGTGCAGTCATTCAGTACTGGAGGGAGTTGCATGTTTTACAGGAAACCCTAGACTTACATGGGATTAGGCCACCTGCTTTGCAAGGACTGAGGTCTCCCCAGGCTCTTCCATGCAAGCAAAATGCAGAGTGCCAATAAGACGTGTGCAAAGTCCTATGTGATGAATGCATCCCTTTGGTTACTTCTCCTGTGAGTGATAAAATTAAAGGAGTGGAAGGAAGTTCTCTGAGTTAGTGGAGCAGATCTGCTAACAGTGCAGAATGTGCCAGCATATCATCTCTGACGCCATCTGTGCAGCTATATGGATGGATGTGCCGGAGAAGGAAGGGATTAAGCTTTGGATTTGGAGTACTTGTGATGGAGCTTCTATTCACTTCCATTGTGAGATGGTTCTGTGCTTATCCTTTCTGGTGTTCCCAGGAATTGACTTTGACATAGTGCCTCTGATTTGAGCGTTTCCTTTTAATAACATTTTGGAATATGCTAAACATTTCCCCTGCCTCAACCTTCATGCCAGCCTTCACAATATTTTCCCTCTGTTTCACTTGAGTTATTGCTATGCTCTGGTACATTTGGTGTTAAAATCCCAGTTTGCTTCCTGGTGTTCTGATGTGATCCAGTTGTACTGGTAAAGCACCTCTGCTGCTCTGCTGTTATTCTGGTTATTTCACTAACATATACCAATGTGTTTGGGTTTCCACTGCAAGGGAAAAGTGAGCAAGGGAACAGTTAAGAGTAATTCAAGCTGACAGCTAAAATATAAGATTTTCTTTCTTTTCAATTCATAAAATTATACTCATGCATGTATACATGTATAGGTGCAGTAGATGTTCTAGGAACAGATGAAGATACCATATGTAGTTACTGGTTTGCATCAAGCTAGTTTAAAAGTGCTGTGCAATTTTCTGCTGCATTTCACCTTTCAGCCTCTTTTGGGAACAGAATAAACAGCTAAGAGAATGAGGGACAACACAGACTGTATCCTAAGTTGAGAGAAAACCCCTGATTGTGCAGCCATAAGAACATGCTGTGGACACAGGAGCTAGGAGATCATGTTGCAAGTTCACAACTTATATTTTAAACCATGGATAACAGTCAGATGGGAAATTCTTCAAGGGAAAACCTCAGTCTGGCCTACTGGGAATGTTCTGGCAGAGCTCCTTCTGTAACACCCTTGTCATGCACTCAGAGCCCAGTAATGTTCTGTATAATTGCAGAGTGAATCACTGCATCCCATTTAGCCTGGAAGTAATGAAAGCCCTCAGCCAACACAAAGGGAGAGGAAGAGCCCCTTAGAAGAAGGGCTGTAAAGCAGTTTCAAGAAACAACTCTATCAGACTGAAATAATTCAGGATAATATGTATGTAAACAAATGTGTTGAATCTTTGTATTTGAAGTTAATTTTAGACAGGTGTGTTCTCCTGCTCTAGTTATTAGAATTTAACGGCCACGAAAAACAAGTTGTAATTCTGTTTTCCTTAGCAGGCACAGCAAATATTAAATTTCCAATTGAAGTAAAACCAAATTACTCCTTTGAGCAAGTAACCTTTCTTGGGCTACTGATAGGGGTAGAGACAAGCAGATACATGGCTTTTGAAATAAATACTAATTTTGAACACTTATAAATACTATAGCAGACAGAAATTGATTTGAGCTGGACTGAGTGAAAGGCAGAGTTAACCTTGATATGAGATACATGTACTAAATAGGATGCAGTCCCCAGTGCTTCATTAGGCTGGAACCACTTCTGAATTTCAGTACTGAGTGCAAGCATATCCCCTGTGCACACAGGTTATGTTGGTGCTTTAGCGATATTCATTATGGACTCGCTGTCAGTGCCAAACTAGAAATTTACTTTATGTCTTCAAGAGGTGGAACAAGTTGTCTTGACTCACCAGTACTGGAGGGTGTGGTGACTGTTGCTTTCTCAATTGTCTTTATCCATATTTTCATGTAAGTATGTCACACTTGTTATTACAGTATCTTGTTTTCTGGCTTTGAACCACTATCAAGAGCAAGTTATCATTACACTCACATAAAAAGGAACACGTTGACTTTTGCAGAGCTGTAGGGCAACTCAGATTTCAAAGGCACCATTTTTCCCAGAAAAGCATGTCTTTCACTGTGTCTGTATAAAAAATATTTGTACAAATTAGTCATACACTATTCTTTTTTTTTTTTTTTTGCATTAATTATTGATTGATAATTAGTTAGGGACATCTCCTTTTGCTGCCCCTGGGTTGCAATTTTTTTGTCAGAGACTTGTAAAATTAAATGGCCTGAGTAAATTACCAGGTAAGGGGTGTTTTCCCCCATAGGTATACACTTTGCCATACAGATCTGTGAATTGTGGAGAATATGCTCTTGGCAGTCTTCACAAGGAAGCTAAGTGGGCATAGAACATAAACTGCATTCTTTCCTGGAGTTACTGTTTCCAAAATAGACCTGTGACAGCAGTAGACAATTAATGGTGCATTAAGAGAACATTCACCTGTGTGACTGCAAGTTCTTTGGCTTCATGCCTTGCATCCTCTTTTCTGGATCTCTCCTCTCAGAACATTAGCAAACTTTCTTTTGTAATAACAAACTTGGAAAGGAGAAAATTTCATTTATTTATATGTTCATTTTGTAGAGCCATGTAGGGTAAATAAATCCTAAAAAGAAATGTCTAGCTTTGTAGACATTTATTTGTGTTCTTCCTGGTATTCAGCTTGTTGCCTTAAGTCCTGCTTTGTTTCTCCGAGCAATCTGATACTCTGAAATGTTCTGTACAGCTCAGCAGAAAAATGAATTTGCTTTGTCTAAGTCATTTAATATCTTTTAAATCCCAATGGATTACAAATTTCCAGGGTACTATATGCTGGCTGTATCTTGATCTCCAGGACTTGAACATGCTTTGAATTGTTTCTCAATAACTATGAATAGAATTGTTAGTTAAAGCCAAAGCAGTGAGAACAAGTGCTATCAAAATAAGTATAGACGGATGAGTGTTAAATAAAATGTGGATTGAGGAAACTGTTAAAATTTGCAAGTTAAATTGTGCAGTAGCTTTCATGCAGTCACTAATGAATTGCATCACTGAAACAAAGCTACCACTTCCCTAAGTATCATTTCCATAACCATGTTTAGTCCTGGGAGAAAGAAGCTACTTTGGAAGGCAGCAGGCTTCAGAAGCCACACACCAGGAGTCATTTCTAAGAGGCACAGGGCAGCTGTCGGAAGGGAACAGACAGCACTAAGGCATGGCTTGGGGCACTGGTAAAACAGAAAACTGAGCAACTGTAGTTTAAATAAAAGAAGAAATAAAAGAATAAAATAAATAAAAGAATTCTATAGAAGGCAGTCAAAACTATCTAGATACAGTCTAAATAAAGACTCCAATCACAGCAGAGTGCTTCAGCAGAACTTCTTATCTCATGGATGTGGGTCTTGTGGTAATTCCAAATTTATCCTTCAGAATGCTACAAATGTGGTACAACTGGAAAGAATCTTAAATAACCTACAAATATAGAAAAAAGCAGATCATAAAAACCACTCTGTCATCAAACTGTTTATTGAAAACAGTTTGATTCAGCAGTAGCAGCATCTTTTCCTTGTGTGTATCACAGCAACATAGGTTGCGTAGAAAGAATGAGATGAGAAAACTGTTTGACTCTCAGGAAATTCAGTGCCATAAAAATGTCCATTTTCAAGAGAAACTATTTAAATTATTTGAAAACTTTGTGATATTTGGATAAAACTTGTTTTGTGTCTATCAGTACAGCATCAAGTAAGTTGATTATATATATATATATATATATATATATATATATATATATATATATGTATGTATTTGAGCTAAGAAGTACCAAGATCCTTTTCTTCTTAAGCAACTGAGAAGTAGCCTTCCTCACAGTAGGCATGAGAGTCGCATATTAAAACTTCTCAACCAATGGGGTTGTTGCCACTAAAATGTTAATTAAATGAAAAATGAGGAAAACTCATTTACTTCAGTGGTACAAAGTGAACATTTACCATAAATATCTAAAAGAAGAGATGGAAATGGCTGAGATTTTTCTCCAACTTCCTCTCTATTATGATGTGCTTGGAACAGTTCTACGAACTGCAATAGCATCTGCAAATAAGCATATATCCATCACTTAAGCCTAATTCATGAAAGGCTCATTTATTTAAAGGTTCAGTTTTCTAATATTTATTGCCAGATTGCCATGCAAGGTTCATGTGCATTTACCCTTGAGTGCTTTCAGCTTCTTTTATTCTGCATTGCCATAGTATTATTCCTTCCAAGAAGCTTGTAATAATTTTGAATGTGTGCAAATGACTTAATGTGGTGCTAAGCCTATTGAGATACATACCACTAAAACAAGATACTGCTTGAGGCAGACAAATTAGTCTTGTAAACTGTATCCTAACCCTATAATAATCCAAATGAAATGCCATCCTAATACTCCATGTCGTGCCCTGATGGTGGAGGTGCCTTCAATCTGCGCTGTGAGGATTGGTATGCTCTGGTTTCAGAACTCAGAGCTCTCATGAACTCAGTAAAGCTATTTACCTTAAAATGAGGAACATTCTGCCTTCCTGAATGTGAGCTAACATCCCTTTATTAATATGTGCTTGCAGATATGCTTCAGCTGCAACCTTATTTATTCCTATGTGCACACAGAACAACTTGCATTCCTACCTAAAATTCATCCTCTGCACGTCAACACAGACTTCTGCCCAGAAACACATCCAGTATTTTCTTCTCTCTCCTCCTTTTTCTGGGTATCTAGAATTAGAGATTTCAATGTACAGCTCTGCCATCTCCACAACACCTCTTGTTTCCTTTCAATTTGATAGGAGAAGATGATAAAAGGGAGCTGTTCCTTGTCAGTGCAGGAGAATTGAGAAAAAAGTCCAGTAAACTGCCCATCAATTCTTCACATAAACTGAGTCATGCCCGACAATAGTCGCAATGTTATTCTTTAATAAAAAGTTGCTTTTTTAAGATTAAACATTTGGCAAAGTTCAGTCCATATTTTATTAAAGTATCAAATCTGTATAGAATTTGTAAAATTCAATTCCAGGGAAGATCTTTGTCTTAATCTACTGACCTTTCTTCTTCTGTTTCTTAGAGACCAGAAATTAAATAGTCTAAAGAAATCAGGCAAGAATAAAGACGGCCAAAGGGAATTTCTTATTTACAACCGGGATATATCTTGTTTATTTTAAATTATTTGAATTAAATGTTTTTAAAACTGGAAATTTGATGTAGCAAAAGAAGGGGAATTTCAAATATCTGACAATTTTAAGAAGCTGAAGTCTAATTTGCTACAAATTTTTAGTAATAGTAACTAAAGTTAAACACCTGCTAAAATACCTAGTAAATACAAGCTTGCCTTGTGTATCCTAACAGACACTGAAAAGCAAGAACAATTTGTCAGAAAGCTGAGAGAAGTAATGGATATTTAAAACCAGACTAATTTAATTACTAAGTTTTATAGTAGCCTGTGTTTTGACTTCATTCATACAAAAGATAACATGTAAATTACCTCTGCAATTGAATTAGTTCTGCTTTTCACCTCTGCATGTAAAAGCAGACTTGACTATTCACTATGGATACAAAAATATTCATGGGTGCTTTTATATTTTTTTCTCTGCAAACTTAAGTATCTGCATTTGTGTCCAAGTTTTGCCTTTTTGTGTAGAACGTCTGCCTGGAGATGCATCTGCAAGCAGAATCTAGCACAAAATTTCTTCTATTCAAGAAATTCTTTGCATCTTCATGAACATCTGGGATAAGGCTTTTGTACTTGGCAACATGTGTAGAGTGAATGGGAGCTGGACATCCAAATCTCAGATGCAGTGTTTACTTGCATGGCTTAGCAGTTGTTTGGAAATAAGTATTAATAAGTTGTTAATAAGTATTTTTTTAATTGCTCTTACAGACGTTTACAGCCTGGTGCAACTCCCACCTCAGGAAAGCAGGCACACAGATTGAGAACATTGAGGAGGACTTCAGAAATGGCCTCAAACTGATGCTCCTCTTGGAAGTTATCTCAGGTTAGCTAAAGTAAAGTTTTCTGTGTATTTACAGCACATGAACTGAAACACTCCTAAAGTAACAAAAATTGTTAACGATTCAAAACAGTGAACACGAACTAAGTAGACTGAAGAGTGGGAGATGAAACACTGTAAAGCAAAAAGGAGGGGAGAAGAAGCTCAGCTTTTTGCTTGTCCCCAAAATTTTCTGGTTTGTGCTTGTGTTCCAGGAGATCACAGTGTATCAGGGTATCATTGACATCAGTGTTGTTGAACAAACCAAAAACATTGAGGACTTTGTCTTAGCCCCTAACACTTAAAACTTTTACACATAGGTTACAAATTAATTTTATTCTGCATTAAGCATAAACATCTTGCTTTGCTTTTAATGACTTTATTTGATGTACCAACGCTTTCAAAAGTGAGTGCCTAAAGCGCACCTAGATCAATATTTAGTCAGAAATAAAAGGTCTCATTTTTCAAAAGAGTTGAACATCCAAGAACTTTTGCTAACTGATGTAAACTCAGTATTTCCCTTTTGTTATGCATTATTCAGTGGGTCAGTCTCCAAGGTAAGAATGCCCCTTAATGGGAAGAGAATAGCTCAAGCTACAAATACACAAGACAGTTTAGATTTTCGCTGGAGATTCCAATGTGGAGAGAAATTCTTCAAGTGCTCATTCCTCGTGAAATGGAGAATCTTTTTAGAAATTATTATTATTAGTGATCATTTGAAAAGATTAGTTTGTTCAAACACATCAGCCCTATGCTCTGAAATGAGCTGCTCTGCTGTGCTGGATGAGGTTGTTAAAAGCCATCCTTCTTGGTCAGGTGTTCAAGAATGCTGTGGCTGAACTGCTGGATAGAATTCAGCCTCTCTTTACAGTTGCTCAGAGAAGGATAATGAGCTCTGATTCTGCCTTCTTAATATTCAGCTACTGCAACTGATAGTAACAATAAACCAGAAGTAAAGTAGGAGGAAGTACAGGTATCTTGCTGATGTTTAGGACAAACAAAAATTTTCCTGTGGTTTTACTACTATATCAGAAAGATCAAAATCAGATACTTCAATATTTGAATTTTTTTTCAGGGTTTGATTCAAACCTCTTTGGCATTTTTTCAGAAAAATACCTCTTAAAATAATTGCTGACTTTTAGGTAGTGTTAGGGAACAGCCACTCTTGATTTCTAATCACTTTTATGTCTGTAGCAAGGTGTATATAAGAATAATCACATTAAATTTGTTTTTCTGCAGGGGAAAGGCTACCGAAACCAGACAGAGGGAAGATGCGCTTCCATAAAATTGCTAATGTCAACAAAGCTCTGGATTACATCGCCAGCAAAGGAGTGAAACTTGTGTCAATTGGTGCAGAAGGTATGTGACAGATCCTGACAGTGCACTTTGGTCACATTACAGAGCAGTCTGGTGGACACTCTTGGCCACCTTATGTTATGGGTGTCTCGGAAATCCCTTAATGTTGTTTGCTGGATTGTATCTGTGAAAGGACAAGAGGTGGAAATTTTTGGAGTGCTGGAGAGGGATAGGATTATAAATGAGCACTAAGCTTAGTTCGTCTCTAAGGTTAAATTGAATTGTCTGTGTTTCAGTAGGTGTTCAAATAATGATTTTTTTTTTCTTACAGAATCCTTGTGGTTTTCCCATAGATTATTAAAAGTAAGAAACTCTTTAGAAGCCAGGTTGGATTCTAGGGTGTGCTTTATACGGTCTGGCATCTTTAGGAGATATTACTCAGATGAAACAAAGGCTGACATCACTGCTGAGTGGCTGGAACATACTCCCACTTTATTATGAGATTTTCTGCAGCTGTGTTTCTAAAATTCACATGTAGAGTTAAGGGAGTGACCAAAAGAAGCTGGTAGCTGGGGAGAGACTGAACATATGAAGAAAGTGGAGCGGGATGCTATTTACTAATGTAATTGCTTTTTTATTGTTCTGCTATTCAGGTAGCTAAGTACCAACATGTGGCTGGCTGGATAGATTCTGATAGATGTAAACTGATCTAAAGAAGACAGCCTCTCACTATAACTGAACCTATGCCTCCCTAGGAGATTCAATTAATTGTTTAAAAATGACAGAGGTGTGTGTAGAACTTGTTGCTCTATGAAGATATTTGCATAATGGTTTCCATAGCCATTAGCATACCAAGAATGATGTGGCTAGCATGATATACAACTATTTTTGATTCCATAGCCTCAGTGATGTGCTTTCTATGCTTTTTCTCCTCACTCTAACATGTCCTTAGAGCAAAATTTTGGCTGTAACCTCATTATGATGATGATAAGCACTCCTGTATTTTACTGACATTTCTAGGCCTTTTTAGATTGATTTATGAGCCTCTTCTTCCTGTTTCCAGATTTCTACAGGCTTATATGTATCCTTATTCTGGCTTCCAAGCCTTGGTCCTGGGGAGCTTACTGTAATTGTGGATGAAGAGGAGTTTCATTATGTGGCATAAGGGTGTCTGTAGAAATAATGAAGAGATCTTTCAGCATTCATTGGTTTTACTGTGGTTTGACCTAGCTCACTTGGTTCCTCAAGTGTTGTTCACCAAATGTGTTCAGTTTCTAGATCTAGAACTCAAAAATCCCAAGAAATATGCTTCATGGACAGAGAGTTTGTTTGAATTCACTCTTTATTTATTCTAGACTGAACTGGATGAGTCACCTGAGTCCAAATCCATACCACCTGTCTTTAGGCACACAACAGAGACCTCTTTTGGGGAATATATCATCAATGGGGAGAAATGGGCAATTCCCACAGGCACCTCAGATCTCAGAAGAGCTCTACTGCATTTCAGAGGTGTGGCTCCCTCCATCACTTGTACAGACTGCTTGGGCACCTGTGCCCTTTGCTCAGTTAAATGAAGTGGGATAAAAAATATGCTTCTAAACTTAAACCTTTGCAGTAAGGCTCTTCTGAGAGTGACATGGCATTAAATGGACAGCAGAGGGTACTGAAGAGACAATTTAGGTGTGGAAATGAAAATTAAGAATACAGATGCCTGTTTGATAGCTGGTGAAGAAATGCTGAGATTACAGAGCATGGATCAAATGAAAGGTAGTTTCTGTCATGTCAGGCAGGAGACTCTGAGGCTTCCTAACCAAAACCAGAGCATAGCAAAAGGAATATCTTGTGGGACAGAGTTGTTCTTGCTGATCACTGTTTGCACAAGATACATCAGCTCATATCTGCTTCTAAAAGGAGCAAGCCAGCCTTCTGCACTCCCATCTCCCTTATTTTGCCCCGTTTATTGCTGATCACTACTGCCAGGGTATTCAGGCTGGGGAACAGCACTTGAGCATTTTCTGAAAGCAAAGCATCTGGAATAGCTCAGATCTGACACTAAAAACATTTAAAATAACCCTGCTGTTCTCCTTTGCAGCAACTGGCATGGGTTCAAATGCTCTGTGATTCAGGTGCTCCATGGTAATTCCCTTTGGAAGGTGGCAGGAAAAAGGGCAGTAACCTCTTCCAGCTTTTCTGCAACTTGCTGCAAGTTTACGATCTATGCATTCAGTATTTATTAGAGATTAAGGTGATGGTTTTAGCTATTCCCTGTTTCTGGAATTATCGATCAATAAAATGGATGTATTAAAAGCAAAACCAAATTAATTATCATTAAAAAAACCCCTAGATTCTTAGATGGAAACATAGGGAAAAAATTCCCAGCCACTGTGATGGCTTAGGTGCAGAGGAACCTGTCATGGTAAGACATGACACTATGTGAGCGTGGCCTGATGCCCACGTTAGATTCCATCCATGTGGGCAGGAGCAGAGAGATGCACGTGCCTTCCCTCCCACTCTAAACAGGCTGAGCACAAAGCCAGCTCTGGCACAGATGTGCTTAGTGCCCTGTTAACTTTACTGCATCCCCTCTACTAAATTTGTTGCCTAAAGCACAGCGCTGTGCTGATGCAGCAAAGCAGTGTCACATCTGACGGGGTATGGTTTCACACTGTGGGACCTCTGGCACCAGTGGGTGTCTAAAGAGTCCCTGTGCCCCCTGGAACTGCATTCCTGCTCCCACACTTCACAGCCCTGCCTTCTCACTTGGGCTGACAACTGTTGCTCTAGCTCTCCTGGAGACTGGATCAGCAATCTGATCTGTTTTTAAAACACACTTCACTTTTTTTTTTCCCTTTGTTGCATTTTTCAGTGTTGACCGGGCAATCATGTAGTAGTGAATGCCAGAAGGGAGGAGAACAGTCTCCTTAAATTTGTCTCCTTATCAAAGTCTACAACCCCTTAACTCCCTGCCCCTGTGGTGAGCATGGGGCTTGTGGGCTTGCCTGCACCCATCTGTTTGGGCATTCTCTGAGTTACATGGATGCTTGGAATACTTTTTAATTTCCAAAGCATGAAAGTTTTGTATCTAAATCTGCTGAGGATCATGTTCCATTATCTGACATACTGAATGGTGAAGAGCACGTAGGCCCAAGGGGAACAACTGGCATTTAAAATGGGGCCTCAAAACACTGATTCCTGTGGGACATCAGTAGAGAAATAAAATTAAGGCCCAGGGATATTCTTTGAAGTGATCATTATTGTTCTGAACCTAACTTCTCTAGGCTGTCTGTGGAGTGGAGAGAGCTGATCACTTTTAATTGTGATGGTGAGCAGGAGCCAAATTTATCTTCTCTGACCTGTCTTGTCAAAGAATATCTCTCATTTCATGGTCATGAAATGAGACTACAGAATCAAGAAGCTAAAATTAAAAACTGTGAATGTAGTCCTTATGAGCCATTCATAGTCCAGGACTTAAAAGTTTTCTCTTAAGTTTTAAAAAAGTGCAGTAACTCCATTTGGAAGGTACTTGCATCCTGAATGAAATCAACTAGATATGGAGAACCACAAAAAGACAAGTATCCTGTTAATTCGGCAATACTTCTGCATTGCTTTTCTGGGACATGAAAAAAATGTTAAAGACCAAATGATATATGAATCTGCTACAAGAAGATTAGAATAAAAAAATAAATACATAAAACCAAAGCAGAATAAAAAAAATGGGACTAAAACCTTTGAGAAATTGCTTTGCTTTACTTTTTCCCTAGAAGTTTTTATTGTTTCAGCTTCATTTTTTCTTCTCTTCTGCCTTCATCCCTTGAAAGCTGTAGCTTTGTGTATGTGAGGGGTAGGAGATATATTCCAGCGAGAGCAAACAGGCAGTGTGAAAAAATTAATGAAGTCTTCTACTGATCTGTAGAGGAAAATTATAGGAATGAATCAATGCCATTTTGTACTGCTACTTTTCAATATTTTAGCAACTTTGTTTTTCTTCCTTTTCTTATGTAGGAGTCTTTTTTGTTGTTGTTGTTGTTTTATACTAGCAGTTTTGTGAGAAACTAAAGCTGGCAAATCACTTGAAAATCCTCCTGAGGCACAACACAGAAAGTTCCCTCTCTTTCATTCTGTATGTGTGTACATATGGATATGCAAATCAAAACAGCGATGTAGTGATTATGCAAATCTATTAATCGATTGCCTGAGAATCAACAATGCCTCCTGAGTATTTAAATAAATTTATTTTACATTTGAAGAAATTTGTTGTTACTGTATATACATATCAGACATCTGATCAAAACAGTGAAGTGACTTGACTTCACTCAGGGGGAGGGAAGAAGAAGTAGCTACATGCTCTAATTGCTATTTGGCCTTTTTTTTGTCTTGAAGGGTTTTGTTTTGAGATTTGAGGTCTTTCAGGGCCAATAAAGCAGGATGCATGGAAGGCAGGCAGAGTGATGGAAAATTAGTGCAGGATCCAAAGGGGAAAGGGAGAAATTAGCCATTTATATATAAACTTGAATTATCACACTAACAAAATAAGTAGAGGGTAGTGATGGGTTACATACTTCCTATTACATTTGTTAATTCCATAGGTTCAAATTACAGCTTGTGTCACGTCCTGCTGCAATTTAACATGTATCTCTAGTCTCAGAGACAGCAGCTGCTCTTGCTCTGTAAAGGTTGCCCCTGGATTCAGGCAATTTTAAGTAGCAGAGTGACTGGATTTTCTGCTGGCACCTCTATTGGCATTTGATGTTAAATTGAGGAAATTCCTCCTGCTGCAAGTTCCTCCTGCTCCTTGCCCAGAACACCAGTGGGCCCCAGGCAGACACAGCTGCTTCACTTTTTGAGAAAGGCTGGAGGTGACTTTTAAGTAGGGGAGCAGCTGGTGCCTTCCCTGCTGCACTGCTCCTTTGGTGTGAGGTGACTGGAAAGTCACTCTGCAGTCCCATCTCCTCCCTTCCCAATGCTGCACCCTCCTTATGGTTTCACTATATTTTTCTAAGTCTCTTGATTTACTTCTGAGAACAATTTAACATTACCATCACACTTAAGTGATCTGGCAGTACATTTTGGTGTTGAGAAATTTCAGTGGTATCACTTAATTACAATGTGGGACCATTGGATTCTGACCTGGCTTGTGGCAGGGATTCCCATGTTCCCTGTGTTATCAGTAGTCTCAAGCAGTCTTGGGACAAATTAACACCTCAGAGGTAAAAAAAAAAAACAAACCCATTTATATTAAAGATACTTAAATGTATGTATGCTTCAGAGCTGTGAGGCATTCCAGCCTCGTGGCTGTGCTTCTGAGCAGCTTGGCAGGGAGCTGTGTAGCTCAGTGTCAGGAGGTGTCATCAGGTCTCTTGAGCTGGTTTTTGTGTCCTGTCTGGGCTGGCACTAGAGGTAAATTCTCAAACATATCTAAATAGTATAGGGGAAATTCTGTGTACCATTTTATTAAAAACCAATACTGTTAATATCCTGTAGTTCCTTAAAAAACTGGGGTAAGACCCCAGTGTTTTTTGGTTTTGTTGTATTTGAAAATGGTTAATACTGATGCAGTTCAAACTTTTATTATTTCCCTTCATATTCTGTCTAAAACATCATCCTAAAAGGTAAAGATTTGAAACTGTTACAACTACCCTGAGAGAAACCTTTCAGCATGGAAGGACTGAAATTACCTTGACCTCAGTAACTTTCAGTCCTACTGACAGAGTAGCATGAGTTTGTTGAAAAATGAACCCAGGTGAACTCTGTGTAAATATAAAATTATAGTAAAAGTAGAATTAATTTACTAGTTACAATGTATTGTTTATAGAAATGTGTGATTAAATAAGATGGAATTGAAAAATCATATTAAATACTACTACTATATCTATTTTTCACCTTAGAAATCGTGGATGGCAATGTGAAAATGACACTGGGTATGATCTGGACTATCATCCTTCGTTTTGCTATTCAGGATATTTCAGTGGAAGGTAAGAGTAATAAAATTATTTTAAATTATTAAGAAATGTGTTAAAGACATTTTTTAATTAATTGTGTACAAATGTGAGAAGTGTTTTAAAATAATCTTTTCCACAGAAAATGATACTGTAAGTTCTCTACGTGGTCATGAAATTAATTTCTGGAGGGAAAATTATTTACTCTCCTTATATTGATAGAGACCTTGAGCCAGTTTTCTAAGTGCAGAAGTTCTGGTCATGTCTCTCAGCTACAGAGACAGAAATATTACTGTTTCTGAGCTTTTGAGCTGTACTCTTTGTGTTTGATTCTATTTACAACAGACATTTTTAGTCCTGTCCTTTTGTCACAGTCTTTGCAAATAAATATGATCTGATTATATCCCTCTTCTTTCTATCTACCATTTTTTCCCCCTCACTGTTTTAGAATTATTTTCTGAACTTGGCAACTGGCTCCAAAATGCATGTTGTTACAATACTCTTTAAATCAAGTCTATGGTCTGAAAGCCTAGAATTCTAGAAAATTATCTCAATTTTCAATAAAAGTAAAATTGCTTCAAGCCTAGCATATTGTCCTGCCCACATAATTGGTGTGATATTGCATGTGAACCTAATGGTTTATTTAATAATTTCTGACCTTTACTTATGCACTTAGATGCCCATTGGGTTCAGATAATAAATGTATTTTTTGGGCACTTAAAACCTTCCCATAAGCAAATGAACTGAGACTACAAGCATATTTCATGTAGGCACCAACACAATCTTTTTTATGTCTATTTGCATTATATTTTTACTGGGTATTTTGCTCCAGTGTACAGTCTACAGTCTCTTCCTTCAATTTCTAACGTCCCAGAATATTCTGTGCAGGCTGAGACTCTAATTTTAACTGACTTCTGTATTTTAATGAAATTCCAGTAGTCCATTTATATGGACATCTTCTAGGATTAAATGTTGGTTTATGACTTTCAGTTTCAGGTGGCCAACGACATTTAAGATGACAAGAAATTAATTACTTGAACACTTTAAATTTTTTTTCCTTTTTTTTACTTCCTTGTCTTTTTACAGAGACCTCTGCCAAAGAAGGGCTGCTGCTGTGGTGTCAAAGGAAAACTGCTCCTTACCGAAATGTGAACATTCAGAACTTCCATCTTAGGTAATCTTCCATTATTTCAAGATGTAGAAGCAATCACAAAGATGTTATGTCAAATTTTCCCCACAGTTGTGTAGGTATATATTTGATCAGAGAATTTTACTCTTTACTAGACATTTTTCAAATTCTCCTGCTCTATCTTAAGTGTTGTTTTGGTTAGCCTTTAGCATTATTTACTTTGAATTTCAGAGTTATTATTAAAAAAAAATCTGCTATATACAGAATTACTGTATTACATTATTAGGGATTTTTGTATTAAATGGGAATTCCTGAGTACTGTAGCATAGTGGCAAATGACTGCTTTCAAATGAGAGCCACAGAGAAGTTCTTCTGGCAAAGAGACCAGTGTGTTGAGCATGTGAAATCTCATTCTGTTGAATCAGTCTTTATTGTTTTGCAATGTACATTACTATAAGGAGCATAAAATGCACTTGGTACATACACAACAGCAGCACTGTAAATACATTTGTTTACAGAATCAGGCTCATAACATAAGTTGGAAAATTTAGTGAAGCTCCAGCCTTGTGTTTCTGTGTTTTAATTAAGAGCTAGGATGGGAATTCCAGACCCTGTACAGACTGCCTGTTTTGGGGATTTCACTGGGCTAGTTCCTGAATCTCTGACACTGGCCTACCTCTGTAAAGTACATGACTTACCATGTGCACTGTTTAACCAGGTGATCTTCCCTTCCCTAAGACCCTTCTAACATTTAAAATAAGAGCTCTATATTAGTGTTTTGAATTAATTTGTAATGTGTAGTACCTAAAGCACATTTAGTGACAGAGAAGATACAGTTCATACATATATTCCAAGATAAGAAAAATTTGTCAAATTTGCAGTCCCTGTATTGCCTTTCAGAGATCTGAAATTTGTTTTATGTTACTTTCCTAGAATATGCAAAGATATATTTAGTAGAACTTTTTATGGATTGATGGTATACTGTAAGTTACAGTGTCAGAATCTTAAGTGTATTTATGTACATACACTGGTCTGATACATGATATGGGGAAAACATCTTGAATGGAAGTACCTTAATTTATGTTTGGGTGAATTGGCTCTTGCAGTACTACTTTGCAGTGGGCTATCCAGATAATTTTATTTTGCACCTTTTGGAAAAAGTAAAAGAAATTGTTTGGTGCTCAGTTTGATTAGGTTTTACATTCCAGATGATTTTATATTATACAATGTAGGTATATTCTGTTTGATTTTGTTACCTTTTTTGGAGATGGTTCTATTATTTGAAGGACTTACCCAGACATGTCAGTAGTAGGAATTTTAACAGTGTTAACATGCTTAGGCTCACACAATTACTGCACAGGAAAAGACCTCAAACCCTCAGTCCCTGTGATTGCCTGAAGTTGTCACATAAAGTATCTTTCAGAATAATTGCTTCTGGCTGAAAGAAGCCTCTCATAATCTTCCCAAAAGTATGTTATTTGTAGCTCCATTCATTTCCTGTTCTTGCCACAAAAGGTAGCAGGTCTGAAGTCAGGGTGCAGTGTAAGAACTCAGATCAAAGCTGTCATGTGTGAAGTGTTTTAAATAAACTGAGCTGATCTATGATTTCTTACTTCTCTGAGCATATGGTTGTGCCAGTAAAATTCTCAGAAATAACAGAGGAAAAGCCAATTGCTTCAGCAAATTCAAGTAATTGCAGGTTTGCTCTCCTTTTATTTTTTCACAAATACTCTGCGAGTGTAATGGGAGATGATGCTCTTTCATGCATCAATGTGTACTTGAGCTGTCCTAGAACACTGCATGAATGAAGCAATTCAAATCAGGGACTGTTGCACAAATCACACATTGCCTAGAAAGTATGCAAAGTCTGAATGGAGTTTATGGAGTATACCTTAAGTGTGTATGGACTGTAGAGTAAGGTATCTACTGTAGATAAAGGAGTACAGTAACAGAGCAGCTCAGAGAGAGCTGACATAAGTTCAGGATTTGACAGAATTCCTGCTTTAATTTGAGCCTTGAGCAAGGATCAAACTGTAAAATGCCATGACTTTATTAACTATTTTTTTTCCATTTTATTTTTTTGCTGTAAAGCTGGAAAGATGGCCTTGGATTATGTGCACTTATCCACAGACACCGACCTGATCTTATTGACTACTCCAAGCTAAATAAGGTCATCTGTCTGGGTGGTACAGCATGCTGTCCTGCAGTGATTTGGCTGGCTTCTGGTTTGCTTAGCATGTTTTCTAAAAGACAGGCTGAGGAGTGCATACTAATTTTGACTTTCTAAGGTCCTTCCCAAATAAACCTCAATGACACAAGGGAGAGGACCTCCTAACTGTCCCGTGTCCTTTCCTTCCCATTACAATGACTTCAGCATTTAATTGCAAATAATCTGGCCCTCAAATTCTGATAGTTGATGAAGTATTTATACGGCCTAATATGGATGTTAAATCAAATACTTTGGAATTATCCATTTAACACTGATAGTATTGTCCACCCTGTTTTTATCTGGTGTAAATGACTGTAGATTGTAGATTGCAGTAAACAATAACATAACAATTAATCCTAAAATTCCTCAGAACAAACACTACCCTTGCTAATTAGGAATACACAGTAAATTATTAGTCTTACATATTCAGAAAATATTCACTGATTCTCAGATTTACTCTTCTACCTATACTTCCAGACAAATGGAAGCAAAACCCATAAGTTAACCTCCTTAATAGTACCTCATGGGGATTAAAAACTATTTTATTACAGTCTGCTACTTATGGCAAAATGCATGCTTTCTAAAAGATTCTTTGTTTTGAGAGGGAGAAATGAGGAATGATCAGTAATGTCAGAATTCCTTGATATCATTACTGAAGGATAAATCCTAAAAAGAAACAGAATGTTGTTCTTTCATGAAGTCTCAATATATGCATGCTGATTTCTCCTCTGGAATGAATGTAAACACCAGCTTCATGTAAACACCAGTGCAACACAAACCTTAATCATGGTTTTAATCTGTTGTGTGCAACTTTGCATTGATGAGAGAGAGTGGTAAAACATCCACTGTATTTTTCCATTCCATGCCCTTTCATTGCAAATTGTTTTACTAGTGGAATCAACTGTTACTAGAAAGTCCTCGATGAAGAAAAGATAAATTAATGAACTGACACTATTTTAAAACTTATTCTGTTTTATATGTTGATATGTTCAATTTATGCCAGAGTCCCTGAAATGTGCAGTGATGAAAATTAAATGAACTTAGTACTGACCACATAAGATTTAAATTTAGGCAGCTATTAAGATAACTTCAGATCTGAACCAACAGGCAAAATATTAGCCATCAATACCAGCTTGTTCTCCAATTCTATATGCAACCTTTCCTACAGATAAACAGAGTAATGGAATGACTGAGCTACCTGTCTCTGTGCACATGTTCTTATAATGCATGGCATGAACAGAAGTGAGTTTGATTGAATCTGTGCTTTGAATAGTGGTACGTGATGCTGAAGAACATCACAGTTAACCATCCCATAGATGAGTGCTGAGAAAAAGGAACAGAACATAAGCAGGTCTGCTTCAATGCTACTCTTTTCCTCTTAGAGGTTTCCAAAATAAGAACAGGTCAGGTTTCAAATTGAGGCTGAGCTGTTGCACATAAAGCACATGCAGAAAAAAATCCTAAAATAGATCTCGCTTTTCTGGCCTGGCTGTGTTTGATTGACTCTTCATTTTGGTTACATTAACAGCTGCCTTGGTGTCTTGTTTCTTACCTCCTGCATGCTGTCCTTTCCTTTTCTCACCAATGTGTTTTGTGTGAACTTGTAGCTGGAAAGATGGCCTTGCTTTCAACGCCCTTATCCATAGACACAGGCCTGATCTCCTTGACTATGCCAAGTTAGATGAGGTATTTCTTTAGCTGTAGCAAAGATTTTTATTTACTGTGGCTTGTAGATCTGTTTAAAAGGATGGGTGATGGAAATCTCCAATTATTCAGAAGCTGCTATGATTTTAAAGTAATCCTTTACCAGTGGAGCACTCTTTACTTATGCATTTAGTACTAAGCACACAAATAGGAGGTGCTCATCACTCATTCATAAGCAAAGTGCTTTAACCTAATCAGTAGGTCTCACTTAGATTTACTGTCTTTTGATTTTTCTTATACAGAATCTGTGCTCTCTATCTGAATTGTGCTCACTACTTCATTTCTCTTTCCTTCAAAAACCAAAATCTCAAAACCAGAGGAAATGATTGAATTTCCACAGCCCTAAAATTCTGTTTATAGAGGCATTATGGATTTTTATTTCCAAGCCCAAACTGGCAAGTTTTGCTCCTTCTGGAGAACAATTCTGCCTGTGCTTGCTTCTTTTCATGCAGGCACCTAAGCAGCAGAGAACTCAGTGGAAGTCATATCCCTGTGATGTATAGTGGGTATAAAACAGGCAGGGCTAACTCTGTGTTGAACAGTCTCATTTAGCCTGCTGGTCCAGTGGCATTTAGTGTCTGTATTGCTGCTGTACTTCATTCAGAATTAGCTCAGAACTGAGTGTGCACTGTTATCTGTGTTCACCTCCAGAATGCATTTCCAGTAGAGTTCTAGCAGTAGATAACACCTTATTAAAGTTTTCTTTTCAAAACATAGCAGCAGATGGACCAGAAGTTCATATACCTAGACTCTGTTTCTTGAAGAAAAATAGTTGTGACTCCAGTTTGTAGTTTGGAAAAACAGAAGAGAAATTTTAGTGTACATACTCTAGTCTTGCTTCAAAGAAAAACTTCTATCATTGACTCATTGTATTTTTTCTTTAATGCAGGATGACCCCATAGGGAATATCAACCTTGCCATGGAAATTGCTGAAAAGCATTTGGATATTCCAAAGATGCTGGATGCAGAAGGTGAGAGTTACACCTTAGTAAAGTTTGTGTTGCTAAGAAGCGGGACACAGTAAAATTTCTATTTAAATTCTTTTTCCTAGAAGATTTTCATATTCCTTCCATATGAATCATAATGTAGCAACCTGCTTAATTTTCAAAAAATATTTTCATCCCTTTCCTGAACGTGTTGGATAATTCCACTCACTTTTTGCTTTATTATTTATTGTTTGTTAATGTTTGCATTTATTATGGTGCTTTGGACTCTAACCTCAGCACATGGCCCTGCTGTGTTGAGGTAAAATGCAGGATCAAAAGTTAATCCTTGCTTTTAATACTTCAAATTTAATAATGGGAAATATAACTGTTAGCAACTTAAACATTAAAAAAACTGAATATGCTTTAAGCAAGGGGCCAACAATAGAAATAGTAGAAGTACTTTCAAAGCTTTCAAAATATACTAGCACATGCCTCACCTCCTCTGAAAGAGAGGTAGGGTGAGAGAAGCATTTTTTTGGTTCATTTTCGTTGTAAATTTTTGAGGTGATACTTTTAACAAATAATTCATGTATCTCCAGTTATCTTGAGTATTTCCTGAATTTCTTCAAGACAATCAAGCTTTCATACTCTGGGCAAAAAGTGCTGCCAAAATACTGGAATTTGCCTACATTAGTTCAAAGCATTCTTCCCCAAGAATGGAGACTCGGCTCTGGTGGTTTGTCAGTAGAGCAGTGATAACATGGGAATTATCTAGAGCACTCAAACTGACTACACCTGCTCCTCTTGAAGTCTTCATTTGGAAAGTTAGACAGGATGATTTGGAAAATCTAGGCTGTAATCTCTTCATTGAAGAGTAGTTTCACTTGCATGCTTCAAAACAATTTTTTTTCCTCTTTTGAACTGCAATTACCCTTTCAACAACATCACTTAATTATTTTGCTCTGAAATAACTGTGCAAGGAATAAACAGAGAAGTGCTGTCCCCTTGCCATTGAGCAGCTTTCTACATTTTTTCCTCTTCTCTTTGTAGTCAATATAAAAAATCTTTTATTTTCCTCACCAAATTTTCTGCACATTCTATTCCTTATCTTATTATTCTCCTTTTGGCAGTTATGAAATTATATTCTTTCTAATACCCTTTAAGTATTCATGGTCACTTTTTATCATCTTTACTTGCACTGTGCTCTCTGTGGAAACTTTGCCAAGTTTTGTTCACAGCTACATAAAGTAGATGCAAAATCAGCAAATATATTGGTCCTGAGCTTAGAAATTTCACTGTTAACATTAAAAGTTTTCATTCATTCCAGGGTCTTTACAAGTCACTATCTTTGCACTCCTTACATTGACAGGAATTCATCCAGCTTGAACTACACATTCATTGCTCAGCCGTAACTGCTGTAACAACACCTTTTCCTGCCTTTCTTTATTAAGTACTGAAAAGGTCCATTTTTACCCATGGATGCATACCTTGATTGCACCCACTTTGTATTTTCACTCTCCTGCCATGGTAGGGACAAGGTTATTAGCCAGCCAAGCCAAACCCTCCTGTGATTTATGCTATTAACTAAAAAGATGGGCTGGCACAGGGATTGCAGAGCTGCTACTATCCAACTTTTCTCAGCACAAAATGTATTTCTGGACTGCAGGACTTGTACAGGTTCCCAGTATATGCCAGTACCCTGTCAGCCACAGGGACCCTGTGCTGATACACACTGAGTGCAGTTCTGGTTTGTGACTGTCAGTGGCTGTGTTTAGCTCTGCAGTAATTGCAGTGATTCAGATGAAGTTGCTTGGAGTGGCAGTGAAGCTGAACCCAGCAGATCTGCCAGCCATGCCATCTGCTTGGAAGTTTCCACAAACCAGAAGGTAGCAATACCCTTCTGTACAGTCTCAGCCCTCAGATGTTTTGCCATTTCAGGGAGAGTTGTATCTTTTGTGCTTGCTGACTCCTAAAGCTTAGGTGAATTTGCACTCATACCAGTAAACAGATGCAACCTGAATAATTGTGTATTTATTTGAAATCCTTACAGCACTGAGGTGGCACCATTAGCATAATCAGATGAAAGTACCTTGTGAGAATTTCTGAGCAGTTAACCCTCTTCTCTCCACACAGATGTAGTAAACACTGCCAGACCTGATGAAAGAACCATTATGACTTATGTTTCCTGTTACTACCATGCATTTGCTGGTGCTCAGAAGGTGAGATTGTAGATGGATCAGATCTCATCCTTCACCTTCTGTCTTGTTTTTTTCAGCAATTTTTCCTTTTCTGATCTTTTCCTCACTAGAACAGCATCTTAGAGCTGAGCTCATTTCCTGTCGCCTCTTGTCTCTGTGAGCTGCTGTTTTGGTAGAGCCAGTAGTGGTCTATCCATTTGTTCCATAGAAACAAACCTTCCAGTCTCATCTTTTTGCATATTTACTAATAATATCCAGTAGCTTTTTGACAGCTAGTTACTGAATGGGAGAGGATGATATTCCCTTAAAATGAATTTGTGTGCATTCATTTGAAGCACCATTAAAAATGTAAGATGAAAATAAGCTTAGAGTGAAAAACAATAGTAGAATTCCATCTTTCTTCTATCTGCTGGATATTATTTCTGCTACAGATGTCAAAATCATCATAACATGCTCAGAAAATAAACCCTTCTCTTATGCTTTCAGGATTGTTTTTAAAATGTTAAATGCTTAATGGTAAGTACAAACAGCAACATCAAAGGATGCTGCTAAGCATCAGAAATACATAAGAAACATGTATAGACAGCTCAGACAAGCTCTGGAATCACATACTAAAGAAAAGAAGGAAAATTCTAAAAAGTAAGGTGGTTTGGAGTTGGGCATACTAAAGGTATTGGTAATATAATGCAATACTGATACATAATGCTAAAATGCAATTTCTGGAGAACATCTCCCCAGACTAAAATGTAGTTTGCCTTTTCTGGGTCTTAGTCAAAGTCCTCAGCGTTTAAGTCACCAGACATAGGTGTGCCAATTCTTAAGCAGACAGTCCTGGTAAAATTAGGGTTACTCCCCACTGTGACAATACTGCTGGATCAAGCTTAATGAAAAAAAAAATCATCCTCTTTGTATTAGCTTATATTGATTTTTTAGTGTACTTTTTATTCCATCAGGACCCCTCAATCTAACAGTAAATTTTTTACAGCTTTGTAGAATCTCTCAGATACAGAGCTAAGGACAAGGAAACAGTAAGAAGGACATGAAGTTATGCATTTATTTATTAATCCTATTTTCTAATCCTCGATTCTTTTTTTTCTTGTTTTATTTTAATTTCTCCCCCCTCTTGTAGATATTGTGAACACTCCCAAACCTGATGAGAGAGCTATCATGACATATGTGTCCTGCTTCTACCATGCTTTTGCTGGAGCAGAGCAGGTATTAATCAACTGTCTCTTCAGGTTGCTGTGTTTTTGATTGGTTGTTCCACATTTCCACTAGTTTATTAAAAAAAAAAAACAAACCAAAATGACTCAACTAATTTACTGTGTGGTTTTAATTAACATTTGCAAGTATTACTTGAGCACTAATATTTGTTTTTAACCCACTCTCAAACATGTTTTAGTTAATTGTTGTGTAACAAATTAACTTCTTTAATTCAAACAGACATTCTGTTTCTAATTTTGAGTCTTTATTTGGTAATTTTGAGGACTGTTTCAGAAAAAAACTGATTTGAAGATATTGTTAAGTGGAGTTGTTGCTTGTTGCTACAACACCTAATGGTTTTCCTATATAATGGAATGTTTGACTTTTGGAGACTGAGACTTAGTCATGCTGAGTAGCAGTCTAGGGCTAGATTTTCAAGGATGCCTAAAGAGACAGAAAGGCAAAGACGTCCAACACAGTTTTTGTGCCTGGTTCCCACTGAAGCCAACAGAATTATTTGTGGATGGAAGTATAAAAGGCATGAACATCATCAGCAGACCTGTCATTAATGGGCTATTCACTTACAAATGTGGCACTTCCCAACTCTTTCATACACAAATGGACATAATGCAGTTTATGTTACAAAAAAATGCAACAAACCTTTAAAGTAGCTGATATTTTCCCTTCTTCCTCAGGACTGAATTTCCCTTCCTGTCTGCTAGGTCCCCTATACCTTACCACAGCTATGCTGTTGCACTCTCTCATTCCTGGGTAAGAAGATCTTGCTATTCATGCAAAAGGTTTTGCTATTCATCCAAATACTCTAACACAGGAGTCTACATGGATATTTATTTGATTAGATAGATTCCAGAGTCATATTTGTATGAAAGTACTGCTTTGTGGTATCAAACTAGTAAATTTAAAATATGGCAGAGCTCCACAGAGCCTTCACAGAGCCTTCAAATAAAAATGTATTAGGAAGCATGAAAAGATTTGCTGTCAGTGGTTGAGCTGCACTTATTCTCAAGGGTTGTACAGATGTAGAGTGGTCTGAAACTCCTGCATCACATGTGGTGTCTTTCAGTGTGGCTAACAAATCTAATACTTTTTGGATGTGACTTAAAAAAATAACCTAATAGGATATATTTAAGAATGGCCTAAGCTGTCTTAAAAAGAAAAGATTTATTAGACAATTATATAATAAAGTTTCATTGTACAACAAGGGGACCTCTGTGCTGATCTGTACCTCATTTAGGCCATTGGAATCTATGGCTGCAGAAGGAGGGAAAATGAGTATCTAAGCAACCTAGGAGCATAAATTATCAACTATAAAAAATGTGATTTTTTAATTTGCAGCAGCCACATTCTCTTTCTCCAAGCCTATACCTTTCTCAGAATGTGTTTATGAATATGTCCTGTTTATTTGCTGTGTGTTACAGGCTGAGACTGCAGCTAACCGGATCTGTAAGGTGCTTGCTGTGAATCAGGAAAATGAAAGGTTGATGGAAGAGTATGAGAGACTAGCAAGTGAGGTAAGGATGCTCTATCTGTAATGTGGTGACAACAATGTTAATGAAATATTGAAAGCTGAAAGACTTGTGCACTCTCTTCAAGACAGAAAAGTAGAGACATTGTAAGGGTAAATCTCTCAGTGGCAGTTTACAAGGCCCAGTTGCCTAAGATATTGAGTTTCGGGTTCTCCTTTGCCACAGACTTTCTGTGTGACTTTCAGCAAATCAGTCAGTCTTGTTAATGTGCCCAAAAGGGTGTCTTGAGGATTGTCATCCATCTGACCCAAGACCAGGTTCCTGTCTCTTTAATCTTCAGAGACAGGCATCCTTGACTAGACGTGGAACATACTAGATCAAGCAAGCCCCTCAGCTTTGTGTACTGCAGAACACACCTGGAGAGGGTCTGTCAGGTTGTTCCCAATTCATCTGTGAGCAAGGACAACAGATGAATGAACACATGAATGTGCTCCTCCTGTCCTTTCTTGTTTAATGGCAAATCTGCTGAGCAGAACTACAGATGTACAGTGCACAAATGACACCTCTCTTATCTTTTGTTGCTTAACCTGCAAAAACATACTGACATCACAGCAGTACTTTCTGTATGTAAATTTGAGATGGCCTAACGGCCTTCTGAGTGAAGATTTTTATGTTACCCGAGGCCAGTTTCTGTCCCGATACCATAACTGTGACTACCTGAAACATCAAGACCAATAGTTTTGAAAGTGGCAGTTGATACTGGACAACTTAAAGTATTTATAGACACCTTAGATGTGTGTTAATCTTTCTGAAAATCAGGCTATTTGTAGAAATACCTGAAATATCTGGGCAAATTTGCTATTTATATAAAGCAATACAATATAAAAGTACTGTTTAGCTTTGAATATCTTGTGCTTACTCACCATTAAGGCACCAGTACCAACTGAAGTCAGTAATATTAAAATGGCACAAACTTAATTAATATTTGTACACTCAGTATAATCTTTCTTTTGGTTGTTTTTCCACTGCCTTTATTTGACTTGTTTTTGTTGATTTGAAAGCTTTTAGAATGGATTCGCCGGACAATTCCGTGGCTGGAAAACAGGACCCCAGAAAAAACAATGCAGGCTATGCAGAAGAAATTAGAGGACTTCCGGGACTACCGCCGCAAGCACAAACCTCCCAAAGTCCAGGAGAAATGTCAGCTGGAGATCAACTTCAACACCCTGCAAACAAAACTGAGAATCAGCAATCGACCAGCTTTCATGCCATCAGAGGGGAAAATGGTTTCAGTAAGTAAAGGAGGCATTAATATTCTGTTTGTTTTATCAAAGATCTCCCAAAAATGCCAATGTGAAGGATTGAAAAGCCGTTCTAAGTCATTCTCAGAAACATCAGGTTTTTTTACTTATTCAATACTAAATTCCTTTTACACATTCCCTTTTGTTCCAGAATCTTACTTTCTAATAAGCATGCTCCTGCCTCTTTGAAGCTTTCCCAAAAGCAAGTTATCCGGAGATGCAAGACGATATAGAACTTCCTTTGGAAGTGTTATCAATACTTATATATCAATTGCTTATTTAAGCAAAACTCAGTGGTTTCACTGACATTTTAGCCATCAAACAAACAGACATAGCTCAATACACATTTCTATGGCTTTTTTTTTCTATTCTGCTTTTTCTCTTATGTCTATGAAGATAAGAATAGCCTGTACCAAGAATTCTTATCTGCTGATAAGTACTGTGACTTGACTGTGGGTCAAAACATTTCCTGTGGAATACAGCAAAACTGTTTCTGTACTCTATTCTATCATTTGTTTTGTTTTTCATAAACAAAAGAACTTGCTTTGTCTGGAAAGAGTTATTGTCCACTCCCCATATGCAGAAAATAAGGATCCTGTTGCTTCAGCTTCCCACTCATGTCTTTGAGTTTCCCAGGAAGCTCACAAAACTTCGTGTACTACAGAAAGTGAAATGAATTTGTGTTCCAGGTAAAACATGCACCAAATCCTCTTGATACTAATTATCCTTGCTATTGCCAACTTGTGAAAGCAAAGCACTTTGATTTCGATAACAGATAGATATATTACAAGAGAACACACACATTGTAAAATGGGAGGTAAAAGCAATGTATTGTGAAGACTTTGGACCTGTAGCCATGCTTGGAAGCCATTTCTATAGGGGCTTCTTCAAACCCACCTGAACGCAACACACTAGGAGGAGCAGGTGTCTGTGCTAGAGCGCAACTGCCTGACAACATTTTCTAGGAGTCTGTGATTTTACAAAATCTGAACATAAAAACTTTTCTTTTTGAAGCCAAATTGTGAATGAATCAAAAGTCTGTAAACTTAGATAAAAAAAGATTATAGTTTCATCCACCTCTCCCATGTATTGTCTTTATAGGATATTGCTGGTGCTTGGCAGAGACTTGAACAAGCTGAGAAAGGCTATGAAGAGTGGCTGCTGAATGAAATACGACGACTGGAAAGACTTGAACACTTGTCTGAGAAATTTAGGCAGAAGGCTTCCACTCATGAACAGTGGGCATATGGTGAGGAGAGATGGTTTTTAACATTTTTAGTATTTTAATGTTTGAAGTTGAACTGTCAGTGCTGAGTATCTGCCAGCTACAAACTCACTCATAAGTAGTTTGGACAATTTCAGACAATCTAAAATAATAGATAAAATGTCAGGTTTTGTTGACTGTAGTCATGGTCCTAACTTGTTGGCATGTTGCTAATGAGATGTAACTGTAAAAATAATACTTGAGGTAGTGAGTCAAACTTAATGGGAATATTCTGCATTTGAATAGATGCCATTACTGCTAATGTATTCCTACATAGTTGTAGGAATCCAACCAGGAATGCAGTCACACCACTGGCTGAGTGTGAAATTCTTAACAGAAGTATTCTGAGTTTATTATTATTTGGTCATGATGTTCTGAACAGTCCAGATAAACTACATGATACTGGACTCATGTCTGCTTTGCTCCAAACCCTGAAGTATATGCTATTTATAGTTCTGGCTTTTAATGGTAGCCTAACCTTACCTGTAGTTGTGACACCTGTAGGACCTTACAATGGTGTTCAATTTTTTTTGGGACTATTAAACAGGTCTGCTCTATCACCCTGACGACTCTCTTCCCATTTCTGTCACACTTCTGGCTTCTCCCAGCTAGATCCTTTTGACACTCTGAAGGTGAATCAGAGTCCATCCTTTAACAGAGTTGCTGGAAGCATGCAGGGCTATAAATGCCAAGCAGACATTAGAAGGGAAACTACAACATTTATGAGCCCTGAGAGCTGATTTTCTGAGCATAAACTACTCATGGTGACAAGTCATAGCTGTTGTGTAGGGAAAACTTCACATAAGCTGGTACACAGCAAGTGGAACAATAGTTGCTTCTGGCTCTAGGATTCACAGAGCTGCAAATGCCATGTGGTGAGTGCAGCTGCAGGGCCTGTCTGTTTGGATTCAGTTGTCCAACATAGGAGCTACTCAGCAGTAGTATTTCAGTTTCTACTTAATCTTTGTATCTCTAGCCTTTTGTAGATAAGTTGGCATTTTCCACTTAAAATTCAGTGTTCAAGACAAAAGGCAGTCACACATCTCGGGTTTATTTTTTTTTTAAGTGCTGAAATGACTAATGAATTGAAGGCAGAACATAAAAAAGAATAACAGACCATTAGCAAGAGTGAAGCTGAGCATAGCAGTGTGATTTCTATTTTTTTAAGTCTATTTTACAAAAATTATCACAGCGGCTTAGAGATACAGTTTTTGCTAATATACCATTTTTATGCCAGTTTCTCCAGCAATCTAATAACTCACTATTTTAGACCTGTATAAGCAGCCTATGCAAAAACCAGGACGTTACTGTGAGAGCCTTAAAATTATATGTTTCTAATTAACATATGTGGACAATTTGCTGCTGATTTCAGTGGGGTTGGAATTTAATTTCATATATATGATTTTCACCATGCCTTAACTAAAAAGTTGATTAAGTTTACAATTTTCCTAACAAATACATTCAGTAATAAATGGGTAAATAAACTAAAACTAAGGAGTAAATAAACTAAAAATTTAGTAATATTTTCATTTCTCTTTCAGGCAAAGAGCAGACCTTGCTTCAGAAGGATTATGAGTCTGCCTCTCTGACAGAAGTCCGTGCCATGTTAAGGAAACATGAAGCTTTTGAGAGCGATTTGGCTGCTCACCAGGACAGGGTGGAACAGATTGCTGCCATTGCCCAGGAGCTGAAGTATGTTCCATTTAAAGGCTTGCAGCTGCTGACATTTAACTTTGCGATAAACTCTTTCCAATGAATTTGATAGTGTCATAGGTACCAATGTAGGGATTCCAGGCATAGCTTCATAAGTATATTATCTGAGCTGGTCACTGAGACCTTTCCCTCATCTCCCCCTTACCCCCAGCCAAATATAGATTTTCAACTGACCAAAACTATTTGAAAAGAAACATTTTCAACTTGACTTCACAGTAATATTTTAGCATTAGCTCTACCCATGACTCCATTGTGGGTTGATGGGAATCCTGGAGGTGTTTATTTCTCAGTTCATATGGTCTGCTGAGAGGTACAGGCTATGAATTATTTAACTTAGAAAATAATTTCACCTACACAAATTACAGATCAAGTATCTTCACAAGTATATTGGTCCTTTCAAAAGGCTTCTAATCCCTTTATTATCTGTATAATAGTGGGTAATGCACTGACTTCCTGCAGATTTAATAGTCTCTAATATGTTTATTTTCACAATCTATTTCACAATATATTTGGAAGTGCCATTGTCTCCATTTCACAGGAGAGACACTGGAAACTAAATAAATTGCTCTCAGATTCCTGTCCTTGGCTTCAGCTCTCCAAGTTTCAATTTCTCACCTTGAACAGGCAGAACAGTTACTGCTCAGAAATGAAATCTTAGAAACATGCCCTTTTTTCACTTTGTGAAGGACCATGGCTCACAAACAGCTCCATATTCATTAACGATTAAAAATCAGATACTTGTCTAAAAATGTAGTTTATATCTGATAGCAGCAGCGCTTAATTGTGTAATACAAATGGATTAAAAAAATATCCTGTCTTCAGGATTATTTAAAGGAACAAAAATAAAGCACAGTGGGCAGATTAAGTACCGTGCTTTGGTTAATGAGAAAGAAATCAGGAAAAAACACAGAGAATGGATACTTCCCTGAATATATGAGATTATGAAACACTTTCTGGCATGCCTTGATCTCTGTTGTGGAGTTATTTCATAGGATAGCTTGGGTTGGAAGGGACCTTAATGATAATTTAATTCCAAGACCCTTACCATGGACAGGGATATTTTCCACTAGATTATGCTGCTCAAAGCCCCATCCAACCTTGCCTCAAACACCTCTGAGGATGGGGCATCCACAGCTTTTCCAGGCAACATGTTCAAGTACCTCACCATCCTCACAATAAAGAATTTTTGCCTAATATCCAGTCCAAACCTGCCCTCTTGCTGTTTAATGCCATTCCCTCTTGCCCTCGTTAAATGTACCTCTCCAGCTCTCCTGTAAGTCCCCTTTAGACACTGGAAGGCTGCATTAAGGTCTCCTCAAAACATCCTCATCTACAGGCTGGACAGCCCCAGCTCTTCTCGGTCTTCTTAGGACAGATGCTCCACCCCTCTGATCATCTTTGTGTCCCTTCTCTGGACTCACTCCAACAGGTCCATGTTTGCTCTGGGGGCCCCAGAGCTGGATGCAGGGTTCCAGCTGGGGTCTCACCAGAGCAGAGGAGCAGAATCCCCTCCCTGGCCCTGCTGCCCATGCTGCTTTGGATGTAGCCCAGGACTCATTTGGCTTTCTGGGCTGTGAGTGCACATGGCTGGGGCATATTTAGCTTCTTGTCAACCAACATCCCCAAGTCCTTCCTCCCAGGGCTGCTCTCAATCCATTCTCTATCCAGCTTGTGTTTGTGCTTGGGATTGCCCCAGGATTTGTTTCTCTTTATACTAAAAGTTTTTGTAACACCTAATCATTGCTAATTCAGCTTCAGCTTTATGAATTATGAGAAACTTTGGGAATGTAGCATACATAGCACAGCATCTGCTTACCAGTGTTTTGAACCCTCTGTCCTTTACCTCTGGTGACGCCAATCAACACTGTATCCTGTCTATTTTGGGATTGTCTCTTCTCAGTTGTTTCAGTAATTTGCTGTGTGAAGTAAAACAAGTTATTTGTGGCCTGGGCTGCAAAGGTGCTGAAAGCTGATTGCATTTAGAGATGCTCTAATTTGACTTCTCTGCTTCTCCATACAATGGTGCTATCAGTGCCTGATTTTTCACCGTGACTCTAACTCAGTTAGGCTTAATCCCCTTGGGGAACACTGAATAAAAGGACATAAAGGTCAGGTTTTATCACTGGCTGCAAGCTAATGGGCAGCTTCTATTTAAATACAATTTTAATTATTTATACATAATTCCTCGCACAATAAAATTATGGAGGAAAATGCTAATTTCTTTCTTAATCCATATTTTTAAAGAAGGATTAATGTCTGAATGCAAAGAAATGTGCATTGGCATCTGATACAAAGCCTGTTGAAGTAAGTGGGTATTTCTTGATTTTTGTTTGTTTCATTGGTGGGTTGGTTGTTTTTTTGCTCATCACTGGAGCAAGCCCTTACAGAAGCCATTATCATTTGTGTCGAAATTCCAAGTCAGTACACTTCCATGTTTTGTTTTAGTCAATCTGTTGGATGCCTAATTTTGCAGCTTCAAAGGGGAACTCTTGCAGTATGACCTTGACCTCTACTATCTACAGTTTCCTGTCCTGGTATTTTCTGCTACAGCTCAGTCAACTGTGTGCTTAAGGTTAAAGTTGCTGCAGCTTGTTGACTGACTATTTAGATAGAGAATTTATGTGTGTATGCAAACAGGTGATTCCAGCCAGGATGCTGCTATAAAATTGTTGTGTTCCCAGCCTGTATAGACTTAGATATTCTTTGGCAAAGAGACATGACAAGGCTTGGAGAGGGCTTTATATAAAGCTGAAGGGGGACAGACATTTCTAAAATGAGATTTGCCATTTATGACATAGCAAATGCTAATTTGAGTGAGCTGCACTATAAAAACTCATATTAATTTATGATCTGATGTGCTTATATCAATGTTTGCAATCATCAAGACAAAATTTTTGGAATGTAGTTTCTTGTATATCCATCACTTGTAGTATAGTGACTGATTTTCAGCCAAGAAGACCATTATCTGTAAGACTGATTTTAGAGTCATTTTGATTCTGGAGACCTGAGCTCAAATTGTGCTTATGTGCATTATTAACATGAGCCTTGTTCTGAAGCACTGCTAAAACATGTTGCTCAGCAGGTTATTTTTGTGGCACTGTCACTGTTCCCAAAGTGAACTCATCCTTAAGTGAGTTCTGGATCAGGTCAAAATATCACTGAATTCTAAATTTTTGACAGATAAGATTGAGTTACTTGTAAGATCAGTAGTGGTAACCTAATGATTTTTAAATTCCCAAGGCTGTAGGTTTCAAATGCCCAAACAAATATGAAGATTGATTTCTTAGAAGGTCTGTAACACATGAGAAGCAGTATTTCATGCACTGCAAAGTAAAAATTTTTACAAAATGTAAATCTTCAATGTTGAGAAAGATACAAAAATTAATAGGACAGGGAATGTAAGCCTGTGTTTTATTTCCAACTGATTAATCTTTGATGGGTTATTACTTCCTCTGCTCCTGCTTTGAGCAGAAAAATGTTCTTTGATACCTATAATACACTTATTTGAAGTAAACAATAGGAGGCCCAGAAAGGTAGTGAAGCTACACTGCTTAATGCTACTTGGTAAACTAACTTAGGATTTAGTCAGTTAGCACCATGGGAGCCCTTTTTAAAAGTTGTTTTGATATTATTCTTCTACCTATTTGTCCACAGCACACATCTCTGGAAGGAAGAGGATAGTAGAGTATTCTTACGGGGAATGACTGAATATCCCTGGCAGAGCTTGTGGAGGAAGGTGGCGTATCACCTTCCAAGACTTTGACCACAGCTGGTACAATCAGTCCCTCACTTTCATGGAAGGACACCTGCCCTTACCCTTAACTGACAAAAGGAGATAAGTGATTCATTGAAGCAAAAATAAAGTTTGCTCACTCAGGAACATAATCTAATAAACTAAATGAAGCTATAAAGAAAAAAAAACCAAAAAACAAAAAACAACAACTTTCAGCCAAAAGCTCATGACAGAAAAATAAATCTCAGCCTGTTTCATCCAAGACTCTACACTCCTGACTTAAAATTTCTTACCAGATAAGTGGCTTTTGTTGTACCCCCTGAAGGCTAATGAAAAGGCTTCCAAAGAAGGAAGTGAGTTTTCCAGTTAAGGAGCCCTTGTACAGTGTGACTTGCTGGCAGTTTTCTCCTTACATATGAGAGTTTACTTTTACAGTTTAGGGTTGTTTTTGTTATTTTTTTAAATTATTAGGAGGGTTGGATTAGAGAACACCTAGACAAACTTGACATCTTACAAGTCCATGGGCTCTGTATCCATGAGTGCTAAAAGAACTGTTGGATACCATAGTGAGGCTTCTCATGATGATCTTTTAAAGTCCATGGCAGTCAGGAGAGGTGCCTGAGGACTGGAAGAAAACAAATGTCACCCCAGTCTGCAGCAAGTGCAAGAAAGAGGACTCAGTGAGCTACCAGTAGCTCCAGCCTCATCTTAATCCCTGGCAAGGAGATGGCGCATTTGATTCTGGAGGCCATCTCTAGCTGCAGGGAAGACAGGAAGTTGATCAGAAGTAGTCGGGTAAATCACGCATAACCAATCTGGTTGCCTTCTACAATGAGTCAACTACCTGGAGGGATGAGGGAAGACCATTTTGCCTTTCTTGACTTTAGTGAGGCTTTCAACACCGTCTCTCACATCCTCATGGGCAAAGTCAGGAAGTGTGGGCTGGATGCGTAGACAGTGAGGTGCATTCAGAACTGTCTGAGTGCCAGACCCCAGAGTGTCGTACTCAGTGGCACATGGTCAAGTTGGAGGTCTGTCACTTGTGGTGTCCCCCAAGGTCCAGCACTGGGACCAGTGTTGTTCACCTTGTTCATCAATGACTCAGGTGAAGAGGCAGATCCCTCCTCAGCAGTTCACTGATAACACAAAACTCAGAGGAGGGGCCAGTACCCCAGAGGGCTGTGCAGCCCTTCGGAAGGTCCTTGGCAGGTGAGAGAGATGGGCAGAGAACAACTGGCTAAAATTTACCAAAAGCACATGCAGGGTGCTTCACCTGGGGGAATAACCCCTACACCAGCACAGGGTGGGGGGCTGAGCTGATGGAAAGCAGCTCTGTGGAGAGGGACCTGGGGGTCCTGGTGGACAACGAGCTGTCCAAGAGCTTGTCCTTGTGGCCAAGAAGGTCAATAGTGTCCTGGGATGGATCAGGAAGGACATTGCCAACAGGTTGAGGGAGGTGATCCTGCCCCTCTACTCAACCCTGGTGAGGCCACATCTGGAATGCTGGGTCCAGTTCTGGGATTCTCAATACAAGAGAAAGATGGAGCTTCTGGAACAGGCCAGTGGAGGGATGCAGAGATGATGAAGGGACTAGACCATCTCTCTTATGAGGGAAGGCTGAGGGAGCTGGGCCTGTTCAGCCTTGAGCAGAGATGACTGAGAAGGGACCTCATCAATGTCTATCAGTGTCTAAAGGGAGGGTGCCAACAGGATGGAGCCAGGCTCTTCTCAGTGAGGCTGAGCAATAGGACAAGAGGCAACGGGCAGAAACTGATGCACGGGAAATTCCACCTGAATATGAGGAAGAACTTCTTTGATGTGAGAGTGACTGAGCATTGGAAGACATTGCCCAGAGAGGTTGTGGAGTCTCCCTGACTGGAGATATTTAAGAACTGCCTGGCCTCAATCTTCTGCCATGTGCTCTAGGATGACCCTGCTTGAACAGGGAGGTTGTACCAGATGACCCACTCTAGTCCCTTCCAACCTGATCCACTCTGTGATTTTGTAATTCTGTGATTTCTGTTATGGTATTTTTTTTACCTGTTTTACCATTCCTCACTTTCAACAGTCAATTGATTGCAGCACATCTGAAGCTTCTTTTAAACAGAATGCTTCTTACACTTCTCAGGTTTATCCCAAACCAGATTGCTTTGACTGGGCTTAGAAGAGGAAACATGAACACAGCCCCTGGCCTACAGAGCTGCTGGCTTCCGCCCTCTGGCTTCACAGAGGAAAGCTGCCTCTGTTCTCATTTTGTCCTCTGTGATTCTCTGTATTACTGGCAGTGTGATCTGTTCGTTCCTCTTGCCAATTGCCTAGAGAAGAATGCTCTAACAAAAAGGGAACAAATTCTATCTGCATTTGCTGTCTTGTTCAAGCCTCAAAGTAAGCCTTAGATTCATTACTGACATGTGTCACTTATTTACAATCTCTGCAGCATTTAGTACTGGGCAGAGTGTTCTCAAGGCGAAGCCAAGAACTAAATTCAATGGATGGTGATTCACCAATAAAAGGGAGTTTCCAAAGCATCAACCACATGTATTATGGATGCTTATCATTTGCCACTGAGATCAAAAGCTCAGTCTGAAGCAGAGTCAGTCCAGAATCTCAGGACATAACCTCAAAAATTTATTCCAGTCTCAGGCAGACTAGTAAGTTGATTTCTTCAGGATGATACTAACCTATTAAGCAGGTGAAAAAGCAATGGTGACTGATGTCCTTTGTGAATGCACTCATTCATCCTGGTGGCATATGTGGATCTGGAGATCCCTGTTCTCCGAACCAGCCAGTTCTGGGATGTAGATCTATGAGGAGATTCTAGAGAGGAAGATGAAAATTGTTCTCTGCTCCACAGATCTTGAAAGTCCCTATTAGTATTGCCAGGCATGTGAGAGATTATGCTTTGAATGCAACCTGATTTGTGCTTCTCAGTTAAATATTTTCAAAGCATATAAGGAAGGGAGCATTGGATTATTTAAAACAAAGTGGATATTTCAGGCCAATTAATTTAAAAAGGTACCAATCTCTGCAAATTTGTTAAAGACCAAGACTGAAGCATTCTGGCCATCAGGGGATCAAATTGCTCATGTCACAGGAATAGCTATGACAAAGATGCTTGGACAGTGACCTTAATTGTGATTAATACCTGGATGCCACTTGATTTTTCTCAGAACAGAGGGGATTGATCCTGTTCCTATGCTGTGCTTCTTGAAATGCTGAATGCCTAAACACAATGTCTATACTGCAACACTTGCTTACCTTAGGAGAAATATTGCAAAGAGGAACAATTGTTGAGAGCCAGTGGAATTGAGGACACTGCTTCTGTCTTTAAAAAAGTCACACAGAGTTTTGCCTTTGCTCTTTCTTAGTGAACTGGACTACCACGATGCTGCAAGTGTCAATGATAGATGTCAAAAGATATGTGACCAATGGGACAGTCTGGGAACACTCACTCAGAAAAGGAGAGAGGCACTGGAGGTAAATAATATAATAAGGATCAGCAGCTCAGCTGAGGAAGGGAGAGGGAAATGAACTATTTATTTCAGATCTGCAAATGGTGCCTTTGAGCATCCACTTTGAAGTCTGAATAGCAAAAAACCCTTTTCTCAGATCTTAGTTTAATTTTGGTGTGGTTATTCTTGCAAATGGACTGAATTATCCAGAGAAGACTTGACAGTACTGAACTGCCATGGACAGCTCTAATGCAGCATCAAATGGCATGTGGTTTGTAGCACAACTCTGTGGGAATCTGATGTCCAGAAAGGCTAAAAAAAAGGTATTGGTTGGTTACCTTTTCATACCAATCTGAGTTTGCAGTCTTGCATGCCTTTCTGTCCAGCAGTAGGTAAATTTTTGGTAGTGAGTATTTCAAAGCACTGAGATACTTTGCAAAACCTTGTTATTTTGGAAAAAAGGAATTTGCACACAAAAATGCCAAGGTGGGAAATGTGTAATTCTTCCTTTTTGTGCTTAAAAGAAGTCACTAAATCAAAATTAGTAGATTTTAATTAATTTGCAGATAGATCCCAATTAAAAATACTTAATATATATATATATTCAAACATACTTATCAATACTATACTTCACAGGCATACATCCACTCCTTTTAATGTGTTGGATATGAGAGTACTTTTACTGCAATTGCATGGAGTGGGAATCCTTAAAGCAGGTGGTGAAATCAGTCAATGCAATCAAATGCATTTCAAAAGTTGAGGCATGACTTTGTTTATTGGTAGGTATGTGTGTGGAGCTAGATCTTGCCCTAATAACAAAAGAATGCACTTTTCCCAACCTGTACAGAGGACAGAGAAACTGCTTGAAACAATTGATCAGCTTCACCTGGAGTTTGCCAAAAGAGCTGCTCCTTTCAACAACTGGATGGAAGGTGCTATGGAAGACCTACAGGACATGTTTATTGTTCATAGCATAGAGGAAATTCAGGTAATTGTATCATTTTCTGTATCTACACCCAGTAGCCAGGATGTTTGAGAGGTTGAGAGAGGAGCTGTGCTTATTTACAGCAGATCTTCCAGATGCTGGAAGAAATGTTAAGAGTTTTCATGCTTTCTCTCTCTGTTTCTGATTTTAGAGTTTAATCTCTGCACACGATCAATTTAAAGCTACTTTGCCAGAGGCAGATGGTGAACGACAGGCCATACTGTCAATCCAGAACGAAGTTGAAAAAGTCATCCAGAGTTACAGCATGAGAATAAGTGCAACCAATCCTTACAGCACTGTTACAGTCGAAGAGATTCGTAGCAAGTGGGAAAAGGTAATGTATGCTAAATTGCTAAATACAGAAAGGACATTGTAACACATTATTCCAGTTGAGAATTACTGAGAATATTCAGAGAACTTTACAATAAATCTCTAAATTATTCTAGATCATCAGATGCCAGAATTAATTTCTGCAGTACTTTACACTCTCCCATATGTTTGCCCGGCATGCTTCACGATATCCCTTGCTCCTGTCACGCAATATTACCTATGTCCTCTTTGGCTTTCTGCCAGGACAAGAGAAGCTTGTGTTGAGGCTGGTGCCTGGCTAGGGATGCTGGTAAAAGAACAGGAAATGATTGTATTCTTTCTCTTAGTACAAAGAGTAGTTTTTGTGTTTCTTCTACTCACATGCTGCTTTTCAAAATATGTTGTATAAAATCAGCATCTTTGGAACCATTAATGTTTCTGTTCAATTAGATTAAAATTGGCATTAGCAATTGAAAAGTACTGGGAAGGGATTAAAGAGAGGCACCTAGAGCAATCTCACCAATTTAATTTCATTATGAACCAAGACAGAAAAAATGCTGCAGGTAAATGATTATGTAAAATGTAGAATTATAGAAACTTACGTGGACAAGAACACACCCTGAATGGGTAAAAAAAATCAAGCAGTAAGGACTAAGGTTAGGTCTCCCTGGGCAATTCAGAAGGGTAAGTCAAACAAAAGCATTTGCAATGAATTAGAGACCCCCAGATGTGCACGACAGATAGAACATGTCTCGTGTTCTCCTATTCTAATGGAGGTGCTCAAATAAAATATTTTGCACTAACTCTTCTTAGATTACTTAGAGATTGAAAAATCACCTTCATTTTTCAAAAGAAAAACAAAGTAACTGCTTTAAGAGCAGTTAAAGTGAATTATATATATAATTTTCTTGAACTTGAATCCAGTCAGAGGTGAGAATTTTTTCTCTCTGCATGTCAGTCTCTCTGGTCAGGTTACCTAAGACCATGTTACAAATTTCTTATGTTAGCTCAGAGTTTGTAAATAAAATAGTGATCATTCTGGCTTGTTCTTCTGATATCAACCTTCAGACCAATGATGTAGCTGTAGACATATTTGTTCCATTTGTTTTTAAACTATTCAATTGTGCCTACTCACCTTTATTGCCTTCCCACTGTAACAGGTGAAGCAGCTGGTGCCTCAGAGGGATCAATCCTTGCAGGAGGAATTAGCCCGCCAGCACGCCAACGAGCGCCTGCGCCGCCAGTTTGCTGCTCAGGCCAATGTCATCGGGCCATGGATCCAGACCAAGATGGAGGTGAGTGCCAGACCCTCAGGCAGAAGCTGATGAACAAAGTGATTTTTATTTTTTTTTCATCTCTACTTTATATACAGGGCAACAGAAAAGTCAATGATAGTTCTCCAGCTGTTTGATCCTAAACTATTTTTCACCTATTAGGGTTATTCTTAAAACTGTGGAACACTTTGTACAAGTGGTACCTTGATGGCGATGAGGAGATTCAGCTTTGAAAATTCAATCACTGAACAATTACTGTTTAGCTTCTGCTTTTTATAGAAAAGATACCAGGTTCACTGGGGTTTCAATACGAATTCCATATTTAAATGTGACACATTTCTTTTGAAATGTGTTTTCTACAGTAAAATTTCTCATCTCCACTATATGAAGGTGTTATTACTGTTGCTTCTTAGTATAAAAATACAGCATATTTATGTGGACATTGGTCAAATTAGCACATCTGAAGCTTAAATTTTGTGGGATTGGGGGGTGTCTTTTTTTCTTTTGACAGGAAATTGCCCGCAGTTCTATTGAAATGACAGGGCCTTTGGAGGACCAGATGAATCAGCTGAAGCAATATGAGCACAATATAATTAATTATAAACACAATATTGACAAACTGGAAGGAGATCATCAGCTTATACAAGAAGCCCTGGTATTTGACAACAAGCACACCAACTATACCATGGAGGTAGCCATTTACTCTCTTTTGTATTTATTAGTTTATTCTGTCCTCTTGTGCCATGTAACTACCTTCCTTGATTTAAAGGGACTCCCACTGAAGATGGAATTTGGCAGACTTTCTGACAATCTCTTAAGACTTGTTTTATTTTCACTTTTTAGTGAGGAAGTACCATTTAGAAACTAGTTTCATATTTTTCTGAAGGCCATTCTTATTTTTAGTGATCCTTGGTCATAATACAGAGTTAGTAGTATGGAAAAATTATCACATAAATATTTAAAGCTGATTTATTTCGTATTGTAGTTTTTGTACTCTTAAAAGAATGTATTTGCTTCTGTAATAACTCAGTATTTTCTCTCTCATAGCACATCCGTGTTGGATGGGAGCTCCTGCTAACGACCATTGCTCGAACTATCAATGAGGTTGAGACTCAGATCCTCACAAGAGATGCCAAGGGTATCACCCAGGAACAAATGAATGACTTCAGAGCATCGTTCAATCACTTTGACAGGGTACAGTACTCCTGCTTTTTCTCAACTAGCAGTATATAGTCTTCTCAAAATGAGTTTCTTGGCATTCTAAATATAAGCTTTTTAAAAAACCTGAAAATGGGCTAGCAATGGGCTCTTTTTAAAAGAGAAAAAAAGATCAGTTAAGAAAGAATTTATAGCCTTTTAAACTCATGGGATGGCTTGGGTTGGAAGGGACTTCAAAGATCATATAGTTCCACTCTCCCCACTTTGGGCAGGGATGCTATCCATTAGATCATGTTGCCCAGGGCTCCCCACAGCCTAGTAGCACTGTGCACATAAATTAAAGATTAATTTCTGCTTTTTAAATAGAATGCAGAATTATAGCTCTGCTAATATGATTTAGTATTTGTTAAAATAATAAGCAGAATTGCATAAATCAGTGTGTTTTGGGAAATAACATGGCCCTTTTATTTTAAGACTGTACATCACGTTCTAAGTACTTGCTGTTGTTTTCATCTCATTAAATTTAGCTGTAATCTATATCACAGAGGCTTTTTTCCCCCTTTGAATCACAACTTGTCTCCCTAGGAATGTATTTGTAGGGAATATAGTTGGGACACTTACAGCTGTCCAGGAATATCCTTTATTTTTCTGGCTGTATGTGGGAAATAAGAGGCTGTTACTTTTTTTAGTTATCTAAATATGGATGAATAAAAAAGTAGGAAGGAAAACAGTACTGTGAAGAAACTTAACTCACTTCTGTGAGTTATGCAGTATTCATGGACAGAGTGTTATAAAGATAACTATTCATAACTATACACAATAGCAAAATATATGCAGATGGGGATCTGACATTTGCAGTTGGAGAACAGTATGAACATGAGTTAACTCTGATGGCTCTGTGCTCACATAACCCCACCTTTAAAACCAAGTTCACAGTTCAAATACCGAAAAAACTTCTTATAATGCATCACCAATCTGTCAAGTCAGTTCTTCAGATCATTTCAGGGTACAACAAAATGCCACTTTCTTTTCGCTTACATCCTATTTGTCCAGCTCTACTCAAATTGTTGCCCATACATGCACTTGCCCTTGATATGTAATTGATGCTGATGGTCACATTTTGCTTAATCTTCTTTAGAATACGTCTAAGTGATTAGGAAAAAGACCAGAATTATCAAACCTCTGCTCGTTGAAGAAACATACAAGCATAGGGAGATTTAGCTACACAGAACTAGGAACAAATTTTATGGAAAAATCTTAATGTAATTCTAGTACAGCATAATTCTTTCTTGTATTTTCTAAGGAAGCAGAAGATAACATCTCAAAAGCAGAGACAGATTTCCTGGGGTGGAAGGAAGTAGCTTACCAAATGGCTTTCCCAATGCACTGGAGCAGATGATTGAGCAATTAGAGCTATTAAAAGCGAAGTCCCAGGCCTGGATAAATTACATGCCTGTATTTGAGAGACTTCTCTAAGGGAAACCAAGGTATTTGCACAAAGATTTGACAGTTCCCTAAAGATAAGGAAGCAAAGTGACTGAATCCAAGTCTATTTTACACTGGATGGCCATTTCTAGCATCCCTGTACCTTTGTAGTTCATAGGCGAGTTCTCAGTCCCGCTCGCAGCAAGGCTGGCTCAATGGCTGAGGAGATCCACAGTCAGCTCTTGGTGCCTCAGGCTGCCTGAAGGGAGAAGCTAAATCCTACACCAACCAGCCCTACTGTTAGGAATTTTCAGGCTTTGCAGATGCAGTAAGACACTGAAATACCAAAGGATAACACAGAGCAAGGCCTTAGGGAAAGTTTGTATGACCTGGAAGAAGGTGGTTGTGTCACAAAGCTGCTAGCACACTGGAGATGGGCTACAACAATAATGTGTAACACGAAATTGCTTCCCAGCTCTTAGATTCTTACCTGGCCCTGACTATCTCTTTCCTCAGGCTATAATGGGTCATTGCTTTAGGCTGTGTCCCTTCTGTCCTGGCTCCTGTTGCAAGACCCTGAATGGCCAGGTCAGAAGCAGAAGGAGACAGATGTTTCATCTATTATACCTCCTCATCTGTTTCTCATCTGTGGCCTCAAGAGCCTGGGCCTGGTCTGCAAGTTTATCTGTAGACCCTGTCTTTCCCCATGACAGATACAATCCAATAGCTTAAAAAGAGAGGTTTGAAGGGTCACATAAGGAGCGGACCATTTTACAAATGCCCTCTTTAGTATACCCCATCCCTCAGAATCAAACATGGGAAACTGGTCTAGGTGGACTTTTGCACTGACAGTTACTTTCTCTGTAGCATAATGCAAGTTAAAGGAACAAGCTAAGATTTAAAATTACTCAACCATCACGGCAGGCTTTATGCAGGGAACAGATAAAACACTGAGAAATGCAGAAACACTGATAAAAGAGAAGTTTATAGGGATTAAATTATACTGTTACTTAATAGTCAGATGCAACTCAATCTACACAGGCTGGAAAGAGACTTTGAACAAGCATGCTGGAGAAAGACAGGCTTGTTTTAAATTTTTCCTCTGTCCTTGCACATTTGAATATTTAGTGTTGTTTAATGAAGGCAACTTAGGGTGCTCCAGAGTTACTTCAGTATACATAAAATAATGAAAACTTTATATTTGTTCATCTTTAGATAGAGAAGGCAGTAATGGATTATTTTATGGTTTTGATTTCCTTAAATAGAAATGGAGATAAAACTGGATTATCTGAATATAAGCACTAGCATGAAAAATACTGTCTTCATGTCAGATGGAATTAACAATATATGTAAAAATTTCATGGCACTTAGCAGCCTTTCTGAATGCCTGATATAGTTTAAAAATACACTTGAAGGATTGGATTGCTGTTCACCATGATGAATAGTCAGAAAGGATCCCAAAAATTAATACTGTCACTGACAAGGAGGCTTTAAATATCTAAGTACAACAGAATAATTAATGCATGGTATAGCTGTGACTTGTGTGGCATTTCTCACATTTAAGACATTTCTTAATGTCTGACAGTGTGTCTTGAGGATGTCAGTAAAGTACTAATATGCAGAGTAGCTCCCTTGCCCATTTTAAAATATGTATTTTGGTATACATAAATCTACCAACTCTTTTTAGGGAGCTTCTAGAAACAACTTCCTTTGCTTGCGAATCTGAGAAAGGAACCCCTATCTTCCTCCCTGGGAAGAACATATTTTAAAAAATCTCACAGTGCATGTGAGAATTAGAAGGGCAGGAAGAGTCGTGTTTGTTTCAGTGCATCCCCAGCAGAGGTGTGCTGGCACAGAGAGCTTTACAAGTCATCCTTGAAAAGGCAAGTGGCAAACGTGCTCTCTCCCGTGGCTCATGGGGGTGAGAGCCCTCTTGGCTCTCGTGTTCCCAGCCGGTGTGTACACACGCTGGTGCCCCGGGGCTTATTCCTGAGGGTGCTGATGCTTGCCCTTGCTTACCACTGCTGTCCTACTCCTTGCTAGAGACTGTGCCTGAAGGCACAGTCTAGTTGTAGTTAAAAATATAAATCTTTAGCAATGCTGCTATATTTCCTTCCTTAATGTGACTGCATGGAGAAAAAAAGAGAAAGTGGGACACGATGTCTGAATCACAGAAGTGGTTTAGAAGTGTTCAAAATGGTGCATAGCTGAATAATGGTATGCAGCCAAATCAGGATACCACACAGATAGGTTGTCAGTCACTGGTTTTGACATCTCTTTATGCAGGGATTCCTTTTTCAGATTCAGTATATTTAGTAAATTCTAAATAAGATTGCAAAGTATGTGATGAAATATCTGCAGCTGCTCTGCCTGTACTATCTTAATGGCTGCTAATACATTCTACTATTGATTTTTCTGCAAACTACAGATTTCAAGTAGGAGCTCTGCAGGCAGAAAAATAGCATCATGCCACCCTATATTTTGCTAACAGAAAAACAACAGCTCTCTATTAAAGGAATCATATGTTCAGGCTTATGCAGGTTGATTAGCATTCAGGAAAATTAAGGACATATTTAAGAATGGATTACTTTGACTCAGAAGTTCACTTGTTTTATAAGGTCACATATAAACCACAAGGAGAAGGGAAAAGATTTTTGAGGACTAATAATGAAACATGAAGGAGATTTTAATTTTTTTTTTTTTTGTATTGGCAAGAAAAGATGAGAAAGGCAAAGTTATTTATATGTGTTAAAAGAATAATTTCAGTTCCTAATGTTGGTCTGCAAACAATAAAAATAAATATCAAGAACCATTTCCAATTGAGAAAGCCTTCACATGGGCTTGATCTGTGCCTTAATTGCAAAATGCCCTTGAATTCCATGAAACTCTGATATACTTCAAAGATGCTTTTTTAGGCAACATATGATGAAGATTTGAAAATTTCTCTACAAGAATGTGAAAACCTGCTATAGCACTTGGCACTACTACTTGGACCCTCACTGGGGAGTCCCACTTAACCATATGACTGTTCTGAGCTGCAGCACAACCACTGCACTTCTCTCCTAAAGAAAATGGTATCTTGGAGCATGTGCCAGTGCCTCGCTCCCATCTGCCCTTCTCTGCCTCAGCTCCTGCTGCTGTGTGTGCTTGGCTGGGGAGCTCCTGCACACACTGCCCACCCACCCCCAGGGAGTGGGTAGTAGCTCATGATCCTCCAGCAGCACCTGCTAGAGGAGATGGAGGGGCAGGATTCGGCTCTTAGCTCCCATTTCTGTATCATTTTGTTTGCAGTCACACAGAAGTATCTTCAGCTTTAGAAATTAGGTAAAATGAATAACTTTACCCCTGGTGACACCTGCCATAGCCTGTCCCCAGGACAGCTTTTGAAAGTTTCAAACCAGACTAGATTAACATTTTGAGAATGATAAATTAAGCCATTTTGAATGCTTTATAGCAGGAAGCATCATATAAAATGGAAATATTAAAGGATAAAAACTTTACTGTGATTATGGCTTTTAACTAAATGCTGCTCCAGATTTGTACCTTTGCTTTTGTTCTCTTCATTGACTTCCCACTGTTATTTTTCATCTTTTATAGGGCTGGTGGATGTTGATGCAGAGGGATTCAATAACAGCATGATATTTTAAAAATGCATGGTGTTATTAACTTACTAAAGCACCACTTCATCCTCTTAGTATATTAAATAAGCCCAGTGCATTTCTTAACCTCATATAATTTTACTGTTGCATAGCTATACAGAAATTTTCAAAAATAAACTATTAATCTAGCAGGAAAATATGTAGCAGACAGAAAACCTTGGATCTTCTCCAAACTGTCTGTAAAATCAGTAAGGGTAGTAATTTTTCATCTTGGAATATCTCCTTAATTGTATTTCTGTTAACTCACTGTAAAGTACCCCTCTGATAGGATGCATTTTGTATGAACAGGAAGAAAAAGTTAAGCCAAACTGTTTTTAAGAAGTTTTCTATTTTTGTTAAATAATTTTTAAATAATATTTTTATTAAAGTTTTCTATTTTGCAGGTGAATTTCTTCACCTGTAAAATAGAAAGATACTGGTTCAAAACAATGTTCTAGGTGCTTTTTTAAGTCAGTTTTCAAAGCAAAACCTGAATATATATATTGTTAAAGAAGCGAGATAACTGAAAATAAGTTGTCAATTATAAATTTATTTTGTACTTATAAGTAGTATTACCAGATCAAGAAGTAACAGTAATTGAGTGGGGAAAACATGTTTTGCCTGGGTTCAATGATATTTGTATTGCATCTCACATACACTGCATGACAACAGAAAAGGCAGGAAGCAAATGGCTTCATAAAATGAAATCTGCCTTGTCAGTAAAGGTGTTTAAAAAAAAAAGATGGAAGGAAGCAGAGTTCTAACTCTGTAGTTGAAGTGAGGACCCTCTTCTACTAAGAAAAATTCTAAAGCATGAAACTGCAAAACTTCACACTTTTTAGGTAATTCATTGCATATATTGACATTACGTTTCCATGAAAATCTGGAAGAATGGGATTATTAATTTGCAAATAGAATGTTCTTTACTAACCAGCTAACCTGATCTGTGACTTTTCTTTCCTTTCCCCTTCCCAAATGCATGACCTGTGATGGGATGCTAGGATGAATCTGACCATCTACAGTCTGATGAATTTAAAGCCTGCCTCATCAGTCTAGGACAGGTTGGAAATGACTTGCAGGTAGAGGAAACTGAAATAATTCTGTTTTCAAATGTAAGAATAGCCAAAAATACTGCATGTTTAAACTCCAGCCTGTTGGTCATAATGCTTTGAAAAGATCCTGCCTCTGGGAAGACAACTGGTTTATATGGACTGTCAGCATCACTTTGAGCTGTATTTTTTCATTTTTCAAAGATTTTTCAGTTAATTTGTTTTACTTGGTTTGAGGTAATTTTTTTTTTTGGACACTACTGGATACCTAGGAGAGCTCTTGCACTCAGACTTTTGTCCATTTTCCTTTCCTCAGACTCAATACAAGTTCTCTTACGCTCTCTCCTAATACAGGATGACACTGCAATCTATCTCAGCACAGAGGAAAGATTTATTTATCTTCTTACTTTCATGCCATTTAGTGTTTACTCAGCTTTGAGTCTAGAATGTTGCAGATGTGTTATTGCCTGGAAAATGAGAAACCTCATTTCATACAAGGTCTTCACCTGATCTAAGTCTTGCAGGTCTCATCCTTTAAGCCAGTATGCACATCCCTGCTGTAGTCAGGGTCTTGACAGCCTGCAGTCAGAAGGAAAATCCCTGTACTTATTTCCCATATATCAGCAGACTGCTCTCATAATGTATTTACTTTGGCCTTGGAATGAAGTATGTGACTGTTTTTCACTGTACTTTTGGCTGCTAGGCATTCCATGCAGAACATTTCCAAGACATGTCATATCAGGGAGGCAGCTTGAACATCTACTGAGTTTGACTAATTTAGTAACAAACTTTTCTCCTTGCTCTTCTTTTTGTTCTCTCTGGTTGTGTTCTCTGTATTCTTGTCCCATTCATCTCCTATTCTCCCTTATCTCTCCCCTGACCTTTCCTGATGTTGCTTTTTTTGTGGTGAAAATGTCTCTTTCCTGTGTGTAATATGTTAGTTACTTCTTCCTTTTTTAAAACTGATGATGATTCTGGTGACCTGATTGGGCAACATCAATGAATACTGTTCATGCACTGGATCCAATATGCCAATGGTCCAAACTCATCACCTCTCTGGAAATTACCTTGGATTCTTCAAACCCTCCCTTCTATATTCCTTACGTTGTTTTGCTCAATAGAGGAAGAATGGATTGATGGACCATGATGATTTCAGAGCTTGCTTAATTTCAATGGGTTATGATTTGGTACGAGCTTTAAGAAAAAAATGTCGACTCATTTTGCTCGCAGCTAAAACGTTAACCACAGCAATACTAAAGCTTACCTAAATAGAGAGGATACTAATGTCATTTATACTAGAAATAGTACTTCCTTTGCTTTTTCTTTATTTTCAAATGGTTAAAAGGGAAATTATAAGTAAAACAAGACACTTGAAAACCATATTCTATGGTGCACTGCATTGCTCTTTGAATTAATGCAACTTTAGAAGTTGAAATAAGCAGTTATTAAACTGATGTTTTTGTAAATTTCTCCTTTTCTACCTGCATGATGAAGAATGAGTTTGATACTGTTTAATTTTCATAAACTTGCCTTGGGGGTTACATTTTCCTTGCTTCAATTATTTATTCTAAAAACTTCCTCTGAAATGCACCTTTTTCATGGAAAAGAAAGATATTATCATTAGTTAAGCTGTCCTGTATTCAGCAGGAAATTTTCCGAATTGTTTCCCTTCTTAGTTCTGTGGGCCTGTAACTACCCTGCCTGTTTGGGCTATTGTTTCACTTCCCTGCATGGTACCTAAATTACTATGGGTTTAGGATGAGATGGAAAATTAAGTGTTGAGTTAGAACAAGCTTAACAGGTATTGTGGGAGTGAGAGAAGATGGTGACAGTTAATTGAAAGGTACATATTATGTATTTACGACAAAGGATACACTTTCCAAAAGCACAGTCCTTTTTACAGAAATGGGGTGGGCATTTAAGATGCAGATTTCTTTGGCTCTGATTGTTGTGTTCCTGAGACAGGAAGATGCTTTATAACCTCTATAACCAGTGGTTCCGACTGGTTCATGAGAGGCTTGAGTTGCTGGAGATCAGTATTATGGTGACCATTTTCTTTGTTTTGGATTTTGTGAAAGGGTGAAGCTGAGTTTGCCCGAATCATGTCTCTGGTTGACCCCAATGGGCAAGGAACAGTCACTTTCCAATCTTTCATTGACTTCATGACCAGAGAAACGGCAGACACAGACACGGCTGAGCAAGTGATAGCTTCCTTCAGAATCCTGGCTTCAGATAAGGTCAGTCACCTTGCTGCTGCTGCAAGGATTCAATTGCTCTCCTGTTTAGCCCTTCTTGTTACAAGCCTTTTAGTAATAATGAAGTTTGTTTGCAGTTTGCCAGACTTCAGAGAAAGCATGTGTGTTTTCTTCTTGTTTGGAACCTGAAATGGGTGCAGAATACAAGGCTTGGTTTGTGTGTCCTCATAGCACAGAGAACCAACATAAAATTAGGCATCTTAGACAAGGCTTGGTTGGTTGGTCTGTATAACGGATATATTGTACATCAGGTTATTTCCACACCATAGCCTTGACTAGTGCAGAACTCGTTCTGCTTTTCATGCTGCTTTCTGGATGTTTTGATGCAGAGTTTGGCCCCCTGGAACATAGCCTAGATAGAGTGCACAAGACTACACCTGGTTGTGAGCCATGTTGTGACTGGAAAGCACACTCAACATGCAATGATGCAATGTGGTGTATCCATGTATCCACTGTGGTGCAATGCAGGGTGATGCAATGTGGTGTATCCGTATCCTAGAAGGAGCAGCAGGAGGAGGTCTCCTGTAATTACTGGGTTTGTAGAGAAAGCTCCTGATTTTGGCATACTTTGGTCCCCACTGCCAGATGCACTTGTGGCTGAGTGGTGTTTGAAGATGCAAGGGAGTATAATGGCAACACAAGAGCTTCTGGAGGAGTCAGAGCCATTAATAGTGCTGCCACCAAACCAATCCTGTGCTGTGGAGAAAGGAGAGATCACAGCAGTACAGGTCTATTTGCCCAAGCTCACTCTATTGATTTTCTCATTCCAGCTGCTTGTATTGATTTTGTGATTTCAGTTAATGTGGACCACATTTTAAATTCGAGACGTGTTCTCAGTAGCAATTCATGTGGAAGATGGTCTCAAGAAAAAGTGGTTTTAATTAGATTGTTATTTTAAGCAATGTCAAGTCTGTTAACAGAGGGTATCCCTCATGTCATAAATGCATACCATTAAGAACAATAATGCATCTTTCTTTACACATATATTAGAACCTTGAAACTAACAGGAACTACCTGCATCTGTCCTGTCACTGCAGAAGCAGCAGTAGTGCACTGCAGAGATATTGACTATCCAGGAATAAGCTGTGTCTCTAGCAGTCCGGCCATGGCTGCACAGTGCTTGGTGGCTAACATACACAGTCACATATCCTGATACTGCATTTTGACCTGATCAGTTTGTTGGTGGAATTGCCCCCTTCAACTCATAACCTGTAATGGAATTTGCAGAGGAAAATATTTGGTCTCAGAAAGATAGGCAAGATGCCCAAATTTATTAGTCACAGATACAGAGAATAAATATATTTTGTTTTTAAAGAAGCCATACTGAATTTGTCAATCCTTTTTCCCCTCCCAGCCTTATATCCTGGCAGATGAGCTGCGTCGAGAGCTGCCTCCTGAGCAGGCTCAGTACTGCATCAAGAGAATGCCTCCATACACCGGCCCAGGCTCTGTTCCTGGGGCTCTGGATTACACCTCCTTTTCATCAGCACTGTATGGAGAGAGCGACCTCTGATGAATACTGTAATTGGCTGTATTCATGGTAGACACTAAAAATACCTTATTGCCCAGATTGCTTCTCAAAAGCTTTGACAAGCTGATTTAAAAACAAATTTTACAAATACAGTAGGTGTAATGTCAGTGTAAAGCGCTAGTAACTGAAGTAACTGGTGTATATTAAAGTGTGCAGCACGCTAGATACCTGCCTTGTTGGTTTTAGGTTGTCTGTCCTATGCAATGCTAGAAAATCTATTAAAAATTGCAAGATATTAACTTTGGAAATATACATTCAGAAAACAGAATGTAAAACCTAAAAACATTGAAACTTGCAAAATATTTCTCCATTTTCAAAATGTTTCAATGCCATATGCGCTTCTTTTACAATGTTCATAAAACTATGTTAGAAGTCATGCTTTTTTTTCTTTCATAGAGCAATATTACTTTCACAATTTCTGATTTTGTATGCTTCTATTAGTGGAATTTAATAAAATACTAAAATGCAGATTTTCAGCAAAGAAATATAACAACCACATAAACTACTTAATTACAAAAATAATACAGAATGCTATGCTTTTGTCTCAAAGAGTTGTAATATAAGGGGGGAAAGCTGATTAAAGTGCAGTTTTAGAGTTCTGTATGCAGTCCTTTTCTTTTAGGCCTTTAACTTTTACAGCTGAGGGAATACAACTTTTATAATCAGAAATAATAAGGAAGCTAATTTCATGTGAACTGTTTTGTTATGAAACCCTCATTCTTGTCTATGTTGGACAGTCTTTGTTTCTCAGTATAAGAATGCATTATTGTATGTCTTAGTGGGCAACATTCATGTCCCTCCTGCATAAAGCAAACTCCCATCTGAGCAAATGTAGGATGGTTGTCTTGCAGCTTTAACTGTTCAGTGCTCAAAATTCAGTTTGTCTTGACTTCTGCGTTGCAGGCAGTTCTGTCTGTACCCTGCTCCTGTGCACTAGATGTTTACTGTTTTTTTCCATGTTGAGAAATGACAGAGAATAAAAGCAGTAACTTTTTTACTTGAATCCTACTGACACTGAGGATATGCAATGTAATCAAACAAAACCATTTACAAATGGTGAAGCAAGCTATGCAGCCCAGTGCTATTAAAGCAATGATGTGCCTATTAAATAAAGTCTGCTTTTCAAAACCTTATGAGACTCTGTCCTTGGCAATTAACCTAGTGGCTTCCGTCTAAGAACTGGAAACATTTCTGAACATCAAAGGAGTTTTCAGATACTAGAAGTTCAAAGTCTGTCACACATTTCAATACATTGTGTCTTCATGAGCAAAAGTCTTTGTGCGCTGGAAGGACAGGTCTGGTCTCATGGAGAGAGATGGAGCTCAGAATGAGTTGGGAGAGTTTCCATTTAGGTTACCTGAGCACAAATGTCCACAGCTTGTTAGACTCCAAGCTCAGATTGATTTCAGTGGGACTTAGGCACTACTGCTTTTGAGGACATTGGCCTTAACTTTTCTGTATGTCACGTCTTCCTCATGTGCAAAAAAGCAGATGCTAAGTATGCAATGGTGCTTTTGCGGGCCATTGTTTGGAAACTTATGGATGGAAAGCATTAAAAATCTGTGTGTGATTTTAATCCTAAAGTAGGCACCCTGCATGTTAAGGTGGGTGGAGTGTGGGAGCATTTTAAAGCAATCCCAGAGGAGACAATGGCCAAATACCTCTTCCTTCTCCCTTGTGTACAAAGGCCAGCAGAGGACTTGCTAGGGCTAGGATCTCATCTCCTACAATGCACATGGTGCCTTACAGCCAGAAGCTGCTACTGCCACTGCTGATAATGACATGGTGCATCTCCTTCTGTGATCACAGTGCCTGTACCAGCTAAGTCAGGAAGCTCTGCCTTAAAGCAAAACCATTTCCAGCTAAATGACTGCTGGTCAAGCTGAATCCTATTAAAAAAAAAAAAAAACTGTATATCTCTCACTGTTACAATTTAATGCAACTGGAAGAAAAAAACATTGCGCTTCTGAATGTGGCATGAAAGCAAAACGTCAGTGCTACAGGCAGGATTATGCAAAAAAATTTGGCACAAAGACAGTTTATGTCTGACACCTCTGTCAGGTGTTGTTGATGTTCTCTATCCACTAATTTTATATTGTGATATTGTTCCTGTTTCTGATAGTAGGGAAAGGACTTCTAAGCTCCTCCTTTAGCTATGTTGATCAAAGCATGTGAGAGATAATGTTATCAGCAGCAAGAGAAAAAAGTTTTGCAAAGTAATTTTTCCAATCTTATATCAGGTTTCTAATTTCTAAAGCAGAATGAACAGAACTAGTAGCTGAGAACTGCACACGTGCCTAAAAATGTTATACCATAATTATGATTTTAACGTCTTTTGTGTAAAATGAAGTTATATCATAAAATGTTTTCTCCAAGGATCAACATAAGTAAACTGTGTTATTTTACCCTAAAAAGGGTAATCCTCAAGGTCCTTTAAAATGTTCTATGATCATGTTCTGGGGCTCTGGGTTTTACAGAGAGATTTTCTTTTCCTCTAAGTCTCTGTTTTTAGTAGGTGGCATTTGTATCTTTCTGCAGGATCACTTTTCACACCGGGAATCAACACAGCAACATTTTCTCTCCATGTAATTCTGGCAGCAAACTAGTTTTACTATAAAAAAAGTACAAATGCTGAGTCGAGGGTAATGAATTTGTCAATCATAGGGGCCAAATCAAGGTTCAGTAGCTGGAGGTACAGCATTATTTTGATGAACACGTGAATGAAGTTTGTGGAATAAATTACAATTCACAAAAGTTGGTAGGGTTTTAAGTTGCTTAAATGACTGTAATACAGATGTCTTCTGTGACTTTACATGAATACAACAGTTCTCTGAAAAACTTCCAGACAAGATTATTTTGATTTCATAGTAGTAATTTGCAGACACTAAATTTTAAAAGGTGTTGATAGTAATCAAAAGGTAGTAATCTGCTGTCAGCTCTGTGCTACCTTCATACCTCCCTTTGTACACTGTTTTCATCACTGTCCTCTTTATCCACGGACTACAAAAGGCTTGGGTCAGAGCCACTCCTAGAGGCTTGTATTTTCATCAGAACTAACTGTTGTGCAGTTTCTGAATTCTTGGAAATCATGTTCTTTTATTCAGGCTGTTCATGGTGTCTGTATAGGTTATCTCAGACACAAGTGGTCTCACTGAAGGAGGAATATAGTTCCTGTTAGCAGCTGGATTTGGATGGTAAGCAGTTTCCTTTCTTGACTGAAATAGCTTGTGGTTGAGACTAATTCTGTAAGGAAGTAATTGTTTGATCATCATTAGGAAATGAACTGGTGCTTTGGAGCATGCTTTCATCACTGCAATGGTATCAGTACTTTTGGTGGGCTTCTACAATAGTTCCAGTAATATTTAATGAGAAAATAATACCTATTCATTACCTGTGCCACTCTTCCCCAAATTGCATGCTTTACAACCTGTGAACTTACTTGCTTGTGCATCAGTCTACCTTCTTTTTGTGTTCAGAGGGTATTTTATTTGGGAGCCATTTCAGCAGTATTAAGACTATAGATAGTTGCTAGCATGTTCTGGTGAGATTCACCTTGTTTTCGATCAAATATTTTTATATAGGAAAACTGACTGTTCGAAGCTGGATTTTATTTCACATTAATCTCTTTTTAAAATGTGTAATTCCTTTTTAATTTTAACCCAAAGTGTGGGCTGCCACCACAAAGGACAAGTTTATCTCTGCTTTTTCCATGATCCCATTAATTTATAAATAGAACAGTTCTCTGGTCTGGTTACCATGCTGGCTGGGAATACATATCTAGAGTCCTTAAAACTGTAGATTATCCACTGGAGCAGCAGCCTGTATTTACATTACCTTAAAGTGATTGTATAACTGTGGAATTAGGGACCCAGCCACCTACTTTCACAGAAAGTCCTTTATTATTCCCAACAAAAGAACATATATGTGCAGACAACAAACCTTGAGCCAGTACTAGGAGTGCCACTTGTTTCCCTCATTAATTAAAGGCAGCTATATTAAACAATAATCCAAGTCTTTTCCATATATGAGCTTGACTAGGATTTCATATTCTAATCTTCAAAAGAAACTCCTCTGCTAATTTGCTAATTTGGGAAATTTCATTAGCATTTGTAATACTGCTTTTCACAAATTTGTTTATCAGCATATTGCTTTAATTTACTTGGAAATCAAATATTTTGGATTAATGTCCCAAGACAACAAATGTCCTGAAGCTATTTTAACACCCATCCATACCTCATCTACTTGCACCTGGCTGTTTTGTTTCAAAACCTGTTTTATTTGGCCCCAACACATGGAAACTGTCTTTCTTTCAGGATTTCTGTTACTACTTTGAGTGAAAAATGACCTTGAGCACTGTCCTCAGGAGTGGTTATCCTGTGTGCTCTCCTGAGCTGGAGCCTGCCAGCTGCATAAGGGATACTTGTGGCAGAAGCCCAGGTATAGAACAGCTCTTTTGGCTCAGACACTGAAGGTCCCGTTTCAGTTTTTAGCTGGTCTGCTGATAAGACTGAAAGAGAAGAAATGTTTGCACAAGTTGCCAGCAAGTCTGGCCTTGATTTGAATGGAACTGTCAATACAGGCATAGCAAATTCTTATAATTAAAAAAAAGGCACCATGGAAAAGCAAAGAATGGCTGTATCAAACATGTTGTTCAGACTTGTATCCTAGCTCCGACCATTATGAACTGCAGGAATAATGGAAAAGTCTGAAAAGAAGACGGTAAGTGGTCATGTGTGACCAAAAGAATCTCCAAGCTGACAGTAATTTGTGGATCACAAACTTGTAGAACTCTGCACACTGATGCCAAAAATTTAGTCTGTTTTTCTGCCAAAGTTATATATCTGTTTTGAGAGCTCCTTCTGTATTCCTTTCAGTAGGACCTACTTCATCTATAAACCCTCCACTAGCCTATTGGATATGCTTGAAAAAAATACTTACTTTTCATTTCTTTATCTTTTTCAAGCTGTTTCCCAAAGTCTTTTTGATTGCTCTGGTTATCTCTTTATCTTCCGGTAACCTACCAGAATTAATACAGATGTGATTCCAACTTTCTGATTATATGTTTGCAAAATGCAGGCAACCCAAGACAGAGGCAATATTACCTCCCGGGAAACAAATGCCAGTAACAGTTGTGACAAACTCTTTAGCAAACCTATTTAAATGTAAATCAGACACCCAGTAATGTTTGGGGGATACCCAGGTGAGTGTGATGAAAATGTGTGGCAGATGCAATGTGGTCAAACGCCACATCCCTGATGTCTTGTTTATAGCTGCTGTGGTCATTAAACCAAAGGCACAGGATCTAACATTAGGTGGTCTTGCTGTTATTTGTGCAGTGTCTTGGGACAACACTCCATGGCAGCTCTAACTTTTATCTTCATTATTTGCCAATGGAAGGTGACAAGGCCTGATTTGCCACAGCAAGCTGGCAAACACCCGTACTGTCCAGCAAAGACTTTTGGCACTTAGAAATAATAACTATTTCATTATCTGAAGTGACTTATGGGTCACTTCATGGGCTTGAAATTTCAGCATTTTAATATGTAAATAAAAATGTACAAATATTATTACATTCTTAAGCCATTGAATTACATTTATTTTTTCCCCATTTTTAATTTTAATATAGCTGCATATGCAATTGTAAGAAGCATAAATTATGCTTGTGGCAAAAAGAAAAATGTAAATTTTATATTAAAAAAAGACTATACATTTGTCCCAACAGCACTACAAACTAAATGTTTTGATTATGATTGTGCAAACACCTTCCATCCATCAAAAATTAATAACTAGCTTTTAAATTTTCTTTCAGCATGAAAAACCAATACCATTCAAGTATGACCCCACCTGACTGCCCCAACACTCTCACTCTTCTGGGAGCTTAAGCAGATTTTCTGTAAGACTCATTATTTCTTCAAGCCAGACCCTGAACCCAGATGGCCTGGCTGGCCTAATTTGCAAGGGACAACTGGAGCAGCTATAGTGAAATGAGCATTCTGCTTTTGGAATAGTTTTTGGAATAAGGCGACATCCAGATCAGGGTCATTACCCCTTCTTGCAGTGGTGGCTTTTAATTGAAGTGCTGCTTTGCAGACAGGATCGCCTTTAGCAAACCTGGTCATTAATTTGCCTTTTCTGAGGAGGCACCTCCCTTCCTGCCAGCATTAGTGTCTCTTGGCAGATCATTTTCCCTTCTAACTCAGACACCAGCCTCTGTCTGCCACTGCCCTTTTCCTGCTTTTCACAATTATGCCTTAGAGCTTAAATGTTTCTGACTGGAGATTTGACTCAAATCTAGTTTAATGATTTCAAGGCTCCCTTGAACTGAATTTTAAAGGGAGACACTTTATTTCTGCTTGATCAGAATGCAGTTATTCTTGATTTGTACTGAGGCAATAGAGTGTTCTTCCCTTTGTTTTTATTTAATATCTTTAGCTTTACCTGGTACTCCTGAAGTACTTATCAGACCTTCAATAGAAGGAATGATAGTATCTTCTCCAGTCATCAGCTCTACATGGAAAGATGTTTGTGTACCACATGAAAGTTTAAGATATAAACCAGATATTATTCCATCAGCACCTGCTGGCATCAAAATCCATGTGCTTGCAGTGAGGTTTTGCTTTACATAGTAAAGAGGGGACAGGAGACTTAAGTGTGATTAACCAACACTCCAGCCTCTACCCTCTTCATACCCTTCTGGAGGCTTTGCCATCTCCCAATGTACCTGTCCATACATCTGCAAATAGGAGAGACAGGACAGAAGAACAGGAGAGAAGGGAAAGATAAGACATGGTATTTACATATGCCAGAATAGACAGGGAGACTTGGATCTACTTTCTCTTACAGCTCTCTTATGTTATCCCCAAGCTTAAGTCATTTAAAGTGACTCTACTACAAAAGGGGTTGTACAAAGACCGGTTTCCTGATCCTGGAAAATACACAAGGACAATGCTAACACAATGTAGCAATGCTAATAGAGACTTCTGAGGAATTGTCAGCAGATCTTAGATTGCCTAATACATTTTAGACTTAACAAGTGTTAAGGCCCAAAGTGAAGTCCTTTAGTTTGACAAGGCAAAAAAAGAGATGTCAAAGGAAAATAAAAACTCAAAGGGAATTATTGTAGACCACAGGCTAACAAAAGAAACTTTTCACCTCTATGTTGAGAACTTGCCAAAGAGTAAGACCTGACAGGTATGAGTAACCAACAGGATAGAAATACTTGGCCTTAGGATGACAAAATACACTCTGGCCATTTTTTTAAATGTACATATGTATTACTGATAACTAAAGAAAGACTGCCCTAGAGCAATGTTCCCTGTCAATGTCTTTAGCCCATGCTGTTGCTAGTGTAAGAGGCTGCTTCTTCCTCACAATTTTATTTCTGAAGCTTAGGCAAGATTTAGAACCAACATCACCTCTGATTGTTTTTTAGTGTTTCTTCATTTCTTCATTCATACCAAGACTTTCAGCATTAAGGTTATTTTTTGTCTGATAATTCTATATTGTTGTGCCATTTGCATTTTTCTTTAGTCATAGTATCTCCAGCAAAATAAACTTTATAGAAGGGTTTATATTTTTGGAAGAGGTCCCTTAAACTTGTTTTCTGCCTCATGTCTGGGACTTAAATCCATGCTGCTGTTTCCTTGCTCCTGACCTCATTAGCTTCCTTCTCCCCTCTCTGTTTCTGCTCTTCTAGAATTAATTGAATGTATGGGAGGGGATAGCATTGCTCAAATCCCTCTCAAGGTAAGGGAGATGGTGTCTTCCTATAGAAAGGGTAGGGAAAATGTCACTGTTAGGTCTGTGCTCATAAGCAGCTTCCACAAAGTTTTGAAACCTGCTAGACTTCAAACCAAACTGAATGAACCATATGGTTTCAAAGTCCTTTAACGAGAACTGCCTATAAAACATTACTTTTAAGAGATGGTTGACAACATACTGGACTATTTATCTGTGTAAGTTAGAGAAAGCCAAGAAGGGCACTGGTCTTTCAAGGTATTTTACACAGAAAGATTCCCTCTGCCCTTGCAAAAAAATCTTACAAGGTTTGCTGTTTAATGAAAGAAAGCAACAGAATTGCTGCTCTCTCCCTAGGATGGAGCCATGCCTGACAAGAAGCTCTGCTTCATGCACAGCTGGAAGCTCTCCAGTGCCACTTACACATCACATGACCTGTGCACATCCCTTTTCTCTGCTTCATTGTGCCGTGCTTGCTCTACCAGGATGCAGATGGTTGGACTACTTGGCTTTGTTTTCTCATTGTCCACCATTCAAAGCTGCTCAAACCTTTCTATAATCCTCCTCAGTCAACACATTTTCATAGCTCTCAAGCTGTGTTGATCACAAACCGATGTGCTTGTCAGGAGAAGTGTAATCCCATTTACAGTACACAGGCAGCAAAAGTATGCCTAGGGCTTGTGCTCTGACAGCTCCCTTCAGCTCCTGGAGTCTGTATCTTTGAGCTCGTGTATCGACTGTTATGGCCCTGAGAACACCACCAGCCTCTTCTGTGATTTTGATGTGGATGCCTGAAAGGTGCATACTTAAGAGTTTTTAAAATGCTGCAAAATTTCATAATGAAATAAATATAAAATATTTACAGGCACAAACCTGCAACTAGTTGAAAGCAGTTGAAACAATTTGCCAGCAGTATGAATAAGCTGTAAGACTACACCCCCTATTGAATCCCCAGTCCTCTTATTCCTGCATTTTAGTTCTTCCAGGCTTTTATACACTCTTTCATCAACAAAGATTCTCTAAAGTGATGCAAAAGGTTCTATTCAGTTGATTCTAGTGTGTTTGATTTCACTGTCATGAAGACTTTGGGCTTTTTAAAAAATATTGAACTACAAAGTCTATGGTAAATACGTAGAATAAAGTTGTTGGTTTAATATCTTTATTAGGCTATTCTGACATTTGGTGTGTGCTCAGAATTGATCTTGAAGAACTCAGCTTTCTTTTGTTGTCAGGTAATATTTTGATCCTGGAAGAAAAATGTTAAGATTATAATTTGACTTATAAAGAACTGATAATTTGTATTTGGATCACAAAAAAACACCCTCTAAGTTGTTGGTCTACAAAATTATTAAAACTAAATAGTAATTCTTCAGCTCAGAGGAAATTCTGAAAATAAGAAATAAGGAGTGCAACTTAGTAATACAAAATAGGGCAAGAATCCAGCTGCAGCAAAACAGCACAAGTGGTAGCTTTACAGAAGAGAATGCTATGTTTTGTACCCTGAAATCAGATTAATCTGTTTTCCCCTTCAGACTTCTGCATGCAGTTGTGAATGTTTCACTTGGATATATTTCTCTGAAATGCAACTGTTCTATAGTAACATGAATAATTCTACTGTTCTTGTTTAAATACGGATTACTTATGTGAAAAACCCATTAGGAACTGCATCCTCAGAAATAAAGGCAGAAAGTATGGGAATGAGAGCTGTATTTTTGTAATTAATATTGTGGAGGTATTTAAAACACAACTCCAAAACCTAAGAGTAGGTTAAAGAACCTTACACACATGTAAGTTGAGTGTGTTATTTGAGTGCATGGGTGTGCAAGTAGAGTAACAAGCTGGTGTACAGATCCTTGGCACTGGAAAAATAATCAAAATACAAGGATGGCTTTGTTTTCTCAAACGCTGCTTGGTTTTAAAAGATCTTATAGTGAGAGTTTATCTCTGTGTGGGAGGAGCTGGGAAAACAGTGGTTTGAAAACACCTTCAAATATACTTGGAACAAACACCAGAACTCAATCTTAGAGGGATTTTTAAATTTCTTTTGCTAAGGATATTAATTTGGATTTAGTCTTGCTGTGATTAGGAAGATGCTAGCTTCACTAAACCACCACTAATAGCCCCCTTCAGAAACCAGGATTCTCACCATGATGTGTGACTCCATGTCTGCACCTTTTGCTTAAATATGGCTAATTCCCAACAGTGCTAAGGTTAGGTTTCTTACACACAGGAATGATGCCACCTTTGTGCTCTTCCCTGCTTTACTCACTGCTCTGCAACTCTAAGCTGCTCCTGATATTGCTCTAAATGTATTAAAGGGAACAGTATTTTGACAGACTAATTTAGCAAAATAAGAACAATGCTCCATAAGGGAAAAAAAAACCCAAAAAACCCAAAACCAAACACTTTTCAAGCTTAAAGGCATGTTCACTGCAAATCCTTGAATGTTCCCTCCAAACACACCATGTATTAGAACATCTCAAAGAAATAGCTTAAAAATCTTGGTAATTGCAGGTGTGTCAGCCTTGGGATAGGGACACACATTGGGATTCCCAGCCCTGTGGAATACTGTCACCATTGAAACTAAACTAAGAAAAGGGACAAGAGATTCACTAACACTACAAAACATATTAAGGCTGAAGTTTTGTGTTGTTACTTCTTTGTTGCAAGAATACTACCTGTACCACTCATCCACTCATTCCTCTTCCCTTCACCCTCTGAAGTGTATCTTCACTTGTGCTCCTTCATTTGTTTGTACAACTCCAGTTTTTCAAGCAGATTGAACACAGTCTGAGGCTGGAGGGTTGTTGCCCTTTCTTCCTGCTGCTGTTCCTACATCAGCCCTGGAGATCATTCCGCTGCAGATGAATTGGATCAGAGATCTGTTATCACTGATAACTGACTTTTACAGAAGAACTGTGTTCCAGGGCTTGCACCAGCACAAAGAAAAGGATGGAAACAGGAGGATGGCACAGGGTGGAATTTGGGAGTAACCTTTCACAGCATCACACAGTCAAACTGGCTCAATTTGATTGTGAAACTGCAAAGGAACTGGGCTATGTGAAATTATCCTCTTCAAAAGCACCTTCAAATCTGCAGCTTTTTTTTCCCCCACTGACCTACTTTACAGCAGTTACACAAACAACTGCATCAGCACATGCGAGAACGTGCTGAGCTGTGGTACAAAGATCTGTCACCACAAAGCAACTGTGTAGACAGTGAGCTTTTAACCTGCATTGCTGCCAAAGGAAATTTTCACAGTGTTATGTGACATGACAAAATGGTTGGAAGCTGTTGAAAAGTCAAGCAAGGAAGTGCACCCCTAAAACTTCACAACAAGCAGTTCTCAAAGCATTGCCCATCTCTGTAATATATGCAAATTGTGTGTATTAGGGATAAAACTAGGCACTCATTAGGAATACCTAATTTCTGCTTCTGTTTAGTGTATTCCATCTCTGTTGTTAGGTTTTTAAAGAGTATAGATTTCCTGACAATCACATCTTACACTGGAATTTTGGAACACATTTTCGCATTAGGAGCTCAGGCTGACCACTGCAATGGTTTGCTGACAGGTAAGGTCTGCTCTCCAATGTCTCCTGTCATTCAAAACTGGAGCATGGCCTCTACAAGTGAAGTTGGACTGTTCCCTAGTTGATTTGTGGGCTGCCAGCATTTATTCTGAAAATGAATGACATATGTTATTTAAACATAAGGCTAATATATACACACACACACACACACACACACACACACACACACACACACACACACATATATACACTTTACTATTGACCAAAGTGACAGTTGATTATGAAAGCTCCTACATCACACTGGACTCAAAGGAGTTTGCAGTCACTGTTTCTTGTGTCTCAAAAGAAAATTCAAGTGTGACTATTTAGCTTCCACGAACTGTCTACATTAGTGGCTTTTAACTCATTTTGAGTCCCTTAAAGACTTTCCAGGGAAAATGCAGAAACCATTATTAAGTAGTAACCCATAGCCTGAGCTGATAGAAGGCTTTATGTTGCCACACACAGCTGAGGCCCAGGCACCTAAAGGAGGGAAGCCACCTCAGTTTGTTTCTGTTAACACAAAAACAGCAGTCCCCGCATCTTCACATGCAGCATCTGCTTTGCCTGCTTTACTTATTGCAACACGCAGGCCAAACAGGAAGGGCTGGTCAATGATCCATTTTACAGGCTTCCTTCTTTTCCTGTTTTCACCGGTGAACCTGTGTAGATGACACTGCTTCCCCATGCACTTGAATTGGCACTTGAATTACTAACATGAAATGAGAGAACCAGTTATTTCCTTGAGCTACTCCGACTCTTGCCAGCACATTGTATACACAGCATGGCGATTACAGCGTTGTTCTGTGAATATTTCTTTCTTTTAGAAGCAGCATGTAAGCTTCTCATATAAGCAGTTGAAAGGATGTACCACCAGAAGCCAAACTCGTGTCGAAATAGGTCACATTTCATTTGGTGTTTTTCATCTGTCAAGCAAACTGTGACTTAAGTTTAATTCCTTTAGTATAATCTTGCTTCCAGTATTACGACAGTACGTCACTGGCATGTCCGACTTCCAACTTCCCTAAGGCATATTTACATGCCTCCTCTCAACACTACATTTGTCTCTAATTGCAGCTCATTTATCGCTTGAGTTTGAAAGTATAATCCCCCTACACCACATCCCCGCCCCGCTTCTCCCCGCGATGAGACAACTGTTTTATCGAACTCTGCCCGGCTCTAAAATCATCCCTCCCCGCGGGGCATTTAACGTTAAGTGAGTTAGTTCGAAGGCCGAGCTGTCACCCTGGAAGTTCGAGGTCTGTGTGTCAGTCTGGGTTTGTTTGCGTGTCTGTCTGTCTGTCTGTGTGTCAGTCTGGGTTTGTTTGCGTATGTGTCTGTCTGTCAGTCTGTCTGTCTGTCCGCCAGGGACAGGCGGCTCCCGCCGCCCTCAGGCCGAGGGCAGCGCGCGCTTCCCGCCCGCGCTCGGGGCGGAGCTCGCGCGTCACGGGCGGCGCGCGCGGGCTCGCGGCCGCGGGCGGTGACGTCTCGGCAGCGATGGCGCCCACGGGGCCGCCGGGTAACGGCCGCGCGCGCCGGGCGGCGCGGGGGAGCCGCGGCGGGGGCGGCCGGGCGGGCGGCGAGGGGCGGCGGCCGCGCCCTCCCTTCAGAGTCCCTGGCGCTGTCAGGGAGGGCTCGGTGCAGGCAGGGCGGCACTTGCGCAGCACGTGTAACTTCTTTGCAGAAGCTGCGTGTGGCGTGTCGGGACTGAGTGTGTGCGTGAGTGAGGGCGCTTTTTGGTGCCTGCCCCTTGGAGATGCCCCCCTAGGGAGGGACCTCCAGGGTACCGACCCGTGCAGCGACACAGTTATGCCAGGAAAGTGTCTCGGTCGGAGCGGCTGGGTATGCTTCAGATCCTCGGGACTCTTGAGTCAAAAGTGCCATTTCACGGGTTAAACCGAAGTCGTTGGATGGGCAGGATAAGTAAAATTGCAGCTCCTGATTGGCAGTGTTGGTGTTTTACAATGGACTGGTCTTTCAGTGGCTGCTTTCCGCGGCGCTGCGGCCAGCAGACATCCCAAACACTTCCCCTTTTAATACAAGTGAGGGAGTGCCAGGTGCCGAGCCTGTGCTTCAGCTCGGGCTTGCATCCCCCGGCATGTGAAAACAGGCCTGCAGTCCTGTCGGCACCGACTCTAGCCAGCTTCTGTGGCTTGAGGTTTCTCCAGGTTCCTCTGGCAAAGAGAATGTTGGCCTGCTCTGCCCTGCCCTTTCTTCTGTGCCACTTGGGGTCAAGTCGTGGGCTAGCGACTGCCCTGCTGCAGATCCGAGTGGCTTTGGCTGAAATGGAAAGTGTGAAGGTGTTGTGGCAGCAGCTTGAGAAGTGGTGGCAGTGGGAGAGCAGTTCTGCACAGACAGAAGCACAAATTGTGTGACGGCTCTTTGTGGAGCCCCAGTGAGCGGGCAGGAGGCAGTAGGTGGTGGTGTGTCCCTCTGGCAGTGAGGCAAAGAATTTGGGTTCAGGAGTGCATCACGGAGAAGCTGAGCACGATGTTTCTCCCTACCCTTTGAGGGGCAGGCCATCCCACAAAGTGACGCCGTGCAGGTCTGTTTCCCTGAGGCCTGCCTGTAATGAGTATCTGTTGTGGACATTTTAATGTCAGAAGATGAACAGTTGTGGTTATAACACAGCTTTATAAATGTGGGATTTGCATGTTTAGCTAGCGACAGTGGGCACAGCTAACAAGATGCTGCTATTCTGAAAATTCAGTGACTTTTGCAGTGGTTGTTTGCCTCTCAAACTAACTTTGTAAATGCATTGGGTACATAAGTATCTTATCTGTCTGTTATGTAAGAACTGAAGGGTTCACAAGACAGGTGCCAACATGGAAATATTAGCAAGGTGCATGTAGGTGCCCAAGGTGAAGTGGTAAGATCCAGTACTTCTCTCTTTAGATAGGCTGGGTAACAAATAGCATAGCAACAGGGTGCTGCTGCCCACTGTTGCAGAGAACCTGTATAACATCTGTTGCTACAGTTCGTGAAGCTCTTATTGTTGCCAGTGGGCAGCCAGTTGAAAACAATTTAATTAATTGAGTAGCAAATAATGCTGAGGTTATCATGAGCTGTCTGTGGCAGGCTGATAGCAAGAGCATCCTTTCTAGGTACTAATACTGTAGATTCTGCATGCTGCATGGTGATTTTTTGAATGATGGGGAGACTTGTGCTTGGAGCTGTTGGGGGGAATGCTGATTTGTTGAATTCGGATGTGCAAATATGGAGAGGCCCTGTTTCCAGTGAAGAGAGGATCTGGTCAACCTAGGAAACAGCAGGTCCTGTAAATGCCTCTCTCTCTGTGTAGTTCCTCTGCTTGTGTTCTGGCACATTAATGTGATGAAAATAATACTGTCATAGTTGGCTTGCTCCTTTATAAAAGCTTTGGAAACAACTTGTAATCCTTTATTCCTTTCCAATTACTTGTATACCAGAATATTTTATACTAAAAATAAATTTGTAATGGAATAATAAAAATAATAATGGATGCATTGCAGGCATCACAAAAGTTTGGTTTAGAGCAAATTGCAATCTTTGAAGTCCTGTTTCTTGTGGAAAACACACATCTCTTCAATTCTGCACAAATGGCTGTATGTGATTGGATTGGGATAAGGAGATGAAGGAACATCGTCCTACCTTATTCCCTGACTTTAGTTTCTTACATTGTGAAAAATGAAAGGTTACAGTTGGGGGAAGTTTATAATTGTTAGTGAATGACTGTAGGGGTGAACAGCTACTCTACAAGGAGTAGAAGTTCTTGTAACTCAGATAATTTCTCTGTTGCAGACAAGTAATTCCCTTGTTCATATGATTTCAAGACAGTGTTTACCTTGGGGAAGTGAAGTTGGGTATTAGGATTTTTTAGGATTTTTAGGATTTTTTATTTTGCATTCTGTATTCCATTGACTGTTATTTTTGTTCATTTGGTTTGGTCTTCTAAACTAGTTCCAGCCCCACAACACTCTGTGGTAATGGGCTTTATGTTTTAAGTTTCAGTGGAGTGTAAAATCAAGGTAATTGGTCCTGGGTCCTGGTTGCTGGTTTCCTTCTATTTCTGTTATAGCTATAGAAGCAGTTTGTTTTTCTGGACACTTCTGAATGGAAAAGGATATCCCAAACTTTACCAGTAACTTTTATTTTAAAAAATTTTTCATCAGCTCCTGACTGAGCAGGATATGTAAGCAAAAACAACAAAAAATAAAAGGCTGACCTGATTTTTCCCTGCTTAGGAATTTATCCAGACATTTTTTTTTCTTTTATTCTGTAACATTCTGCACCTTGTTAGTGCTGGAGAGGGGAATTGCATGAGCTAAATTCTGAATTAAGGTTATGGTACTTGTTAGTAGAACTGACACCCAGTGTCCTCCCTACTTTTGCTCCAAGGACAGAGTTCAGCACTTCTAGCTTGGCTTTTTGAATCAATTTTTTTTGATTTCTGGAGTGTTTTTGGACCTGTCTGCAGACTTTTGTTTTCAACTTGAAGTTGCATCATTAATATGCCAGGCCAGGACTTCAAGTAGTGCATGCTCCTATGGAAGAAGAGTCAGTCGTTATCCATAGCAAGGATGGGTAAATTGGGTTTTGATGGGCTTGGAGTTGTTGCATCTGTCTGTAAAGCACTGATGGCCACTCTCATGATTCCCACCCTATTTCCTGCAGCTTTTTGAGATGCTGCTGAAGAAACACAGATTTTGAAAACTTCAGAGTAAGGCTCTTGCAGCAGTGAGGCAGGGATCCACTGTGCTCCTATGAGCAGAAGACCGTAGATTGCTCATTACTTCTGTTCAGTGAGGCAAGCAGTAAAGAAAGCAAGATGGACCAGGTGAGGTGCAGGATTACAATGCAAGGGTAAATTTTTGCTTCCCAGTGTGGATGAGGAGGTAGTTGGGAAGCACGTAGGTTAAAGCCTGTGGAAAGCAGCAGTGGTTCTGGGAGGACTCCGATAGCCTGTCTCAGCTGTTGGGGCTGCAGCTCTCAGGGCCAAGGAGTTGGCTTAGGAGGCTCATTAAAGCACCAGTGAGCTTCAGTGCCTGTGTGTCTCACTGGGCTGTGGCATTTGGAAGCACATGAGCTACACTCCTTTGGCAGGCTGCACTGCAGACCTACTTTCAGATACAGTTTTTCGTGTCTTGCTTCTAAAAGCCCTTAGCTCAAGGATTGATTTTATTGTCATTAATAATTTGATGCTTTAACATGAGTAGATTTAAGCTCTTATGTAAGAACCTGCTGAGCCTGCCTGTGTGGTGTTAAAAATTTCAACTTGAAGCAAGGGTGGCTTACTTTTTGGTGTTTTAATCTGCCTTCAAATGCTTCATACTTGTTAGAGAGCACATTTTCTTCGACTTCTCTTCATGCTGAGCCTACTTCTGATTTAGAGTGGTTTTTTTCAGAGTGTTGATATAAATGTAACCTTGGAATGCTTTCCTCATGGCCTCAGCTTCTCTCCAGCACATTGCTTTTTAAACAGTACTGATGTCGAAAAAGAAGATGCATTGCACAAATGCAGAAGGAAAAAAGTCAATCAATTAGCAGTTGCCAGTGATTTCTAAGTACCATTGTGTGTAATAGTAAGTTTAGTGAAGTTGTAATGAGACATGAGGACGTTTTTGTGCCTTGGAGATCCTTTGTTTTTTTACAAGGACTTTGATGATAGTTCATATCCAAAACGCAAAACAAGTCTTTAAGAGTAAGATGAAGCTGAATGAACAAACCAGATGAGGAATAGCACATCATTCACATGTTTGTGAAACATCAGTGGGGTCCTACTCTTGCAGTTTGGATTTTTGATAAAGAGGTTGTTTGATTATTTTGCTATACGTACGATCTTATCAATGCCTGTAAGTATCTAAAGGGCAGGGGGCACCAGGAGGATGGATCCAAGCACTTGTCAATGGTGCCAGCCAACAGGAAAAGAGGCAATGGGTACAAAGTGATGCACAGGGAGTTCCACCTGAATATGAGGAAGAACTTCTTCACTGTGAGAGTGACCAAGCATTGGAAGAGATTGTCCAGAGAGGTTGTGGAGTTTCCCTCACTGGAGATACTTAAGAACTGCCTGGCCTCAATCCTGTGCCATGTGCTCTAGGATGACCATGCTTGATCAGGGAGGTTGGGACAGATGACCCTCTGTGGTTCCTTCCAACCTTACCCATTCTGTGATTCTGTATGATTCTGAAATGATTCTGTGTATGTTCTAAAGAGGAAAAGTAGAATTACTTTTGCTGTGATCTTGGAGGTTTATTTTTTTTTTTTTGTTTGGGTTTTTTGTTTGTTTGTTTTCTTAATGCCTCAGATTAGGTTTTTTATTAATGTTTGGGATGGCTGTGTTTGGGATCTTGAAGCAGTACTTCAACTTTATTTCTAATGATAGTCCTGAAATGTCTACAGTATTTTGTTTCAGTCATGGTTAGATTTACCCTGCTCAATGTCTTATAATAAACTGTGTGATTTGCGTGATCTATTTTCTTCTGGCATTACTGGAGGAAAAGAGTATCTTGTTACTTTTGTGCAAAAGAAATTAAAGCCTGATATTATCTGTTGGCATATCTTGGTGTTTGTTAAGTCATTTACTATTGTAATCCTAAGGGAGTTTAGGATTCAGTTGAAAAATTGTTTTTGTTTGCTCAGTTTATTTCTCTTTATCATTATGATATAAGCAATTAGAGTAGATGTGGGTATTTGTTTATTTTTTAATGAAGCCTACTAATTTCTGCTTTGTGCTTCTGTACCACTTACAATGTGGTGTCTGGTACCAAGGGGCAGCTCTGCATTACTGTTCAAGCATTGCTGGGGTAAAAATCATCACACTTTTCAGTTTTGGAAACTAGTTTATGTAGAGATTTTCATGTATAACCTTGTGAACTTCTGTTAACTTTTTCCTGTGGTTGACTGTGTGTGGGTGACTGTCCTTAGGCAAAGGACCAATTGAGCCTAACTGTACTTGGATGCAGCTGTTACCTTACATCAGGTGATTGGAAATGCAGGTGAAGTAAATCCATTACTGTCTGATTTCAGCAGAGGATTAGTTACTTTATTCTTGAATGGGAAGGGCTCAGGTTGGCCATGTGTATAGATAGGGAATTTCAGAATGACTGAAATATTTATCTTTTTCCAGCAGATCCCCAGAAAAGTGTGGAAGATGAAATTGAATCTATTCTGCAGGAGCGGATAATGGTTTTGGATGGGGGCATGGGGACCATGATCCAGCAACATGCACTGACAGAAGAGGATTTCCGAGGGCATGAATTTAAAGATCATTCCAGGCCTTTGAAAGGCAATAATGACCTTCTGAGTATAACTCAGCCTGATATAATCTGTGACATACACAAGGTAGGTGGTTCTGGTTTGTGTTTTTCGACAAGAAAAAGAGGGAGAACTTGGCCTCTGCGCTCTCCTTTTCTGTACCACAGGTTCCTGGCTCTCCACTGTCTTTTGGGGATAGGGAACAGAGTGCTAGGTAGCCATGTGAAAAAGAATGAGCAGATTTGACTGTTCTGGTTGTGTGAGCACAGCATTTTTGTCTTGGTTCCTGATGTCACCTAGGCAGTGCTATTTTTAAATCCCTTTTTGACTCTATGTCCCTGGTGTATTTATATTAATTGTAGATTCTGTTTTATTTCATTTTTATTTTCTCTTTTTATTCTCAGCTAGCACTAGAAATGCATCATAAGCAGGACATATCTGAATTCTAGATGTGTTTCTATAATTGTGTATTAAAGGGCTGTTAAATGTGGCAGCCTGAAGCAGGCCTGTGTAGTTAATGAGTATATGAACTTTCTAATGAGTGTATGTGCTTCCCTAGTCTTGTTTTTTCCCTAGAATTTTAACATGTGGTCCAGAGAATAAAACAGTCTAATCTGCTGATGATTAGGAATTTGCAAACAGATTTCATTGCTTTCCTGTCTTCAATTAGACATTAAAAAACAACTTCCTAAGTCTTGTGTTTATTGAGCTGCAGGTATTCATAGGTCTTACTGTAATAATTGGAGTACTTGAACAGTGTTGTAACTATTTGTTATTCAGTTGAAGCCTCACATCTGTTGTGGGCTTTTCCAATTATTTATTGACAAAATCTGTATTTCATTGATGAGAATCATATTTGGCTTATGTTGGTTAAACTTGAAAGGTAGTCTCTATTTTTTAATGACGTTTTAACTGCTGTTCTTTGGATTTTAAGAATGATGAGCTGGAAGGAATCAGTCTTTGACCTGTAAACATTTCAGAAGGAAGTATTTGTAGATTGAGTTCAATTGAGCAATAGTGATCGTGAACCTTGGAATTTATAATAGTTTGTGGTTTTAATAAGGCAAGCTGCTTTAGTAGTTGAATTTGGCATGTTTAGCAGAGAAATAGTAATGTGACTTGAGAGTGTATGTATTGACTCAAAATCAGGCTTTCTGAGCAATGGGTGGTGACTTCATATTTCAGAACTACCAGGGGTTATTTCTTCTGACAACTGGACAGAAGGAGCTTGCAATAATAGATGAAAATATTTCTACAAATAAATATTTTGTTCAGTTTTGGTTTTTTTTGGTTTTTTTTTTTTTTTTTTTTTTTTAAATGACCTGGTGAGTTAGATGACAGAGATATCAGTAGCTTAAAAAGTAACTGTTAGCTGTACCTTGGATGGCAAAGTCAGATTCAAAGGTAAGAAACGTGATGTATTTTCAAAGGCAAAAATTAACTTCCTGCTTTGATTATGTTATTTCCTTCTGTGGTGGTAGACAGTAAAGTTAGAGGGCTTTTATACATTTAACATGTTTAGATAATTTTCAGAAAATTAATATGCTATTGGTTGACATGTAAGAACTTGTATATTTTCATGTATCTTTTTGTAGATATTTTTATGTGTTTTCAAGAGGAGTTGAGAGAAAGCGTATTTCATTGCAGCAAAACATGTTTTAAAACAGATTAATTTTCAGCTGTCATTTGGATCAAGACTTTATTTGCACTGTTGAACTCAATGAGTTCATCTGCTTCTTGTAGAAAAATCTGAGGGGTTTATGTTCAATGGTGGCATCGGTATTTTTGATTAACTAGCACTTCAACTGTTTTAATTTCCTTGAATATGATCATGCCAGTGTCCAAAGAGATCAAAAAGATGAGTTAGGAAGAAGGGCAGCTGATAGAGGTTATATAAATGGAGGCTAGAATCTGCAAAAATGTTGAAGTTTGCATTGATTTCCGTTTACTTCAATGGGAATTAGACAACCAAAATGGAGCAGAAATCTTAAATGTTTTGTGAAACTCGGTCATTAGTTAAACTTTAAATGAGATCTGCACAAAACATAATTCTCCCGAGCTTCTATTTTGTCCCAGTGTGCTCTTGTGCTGTACAAATCTCTTCAGAACATTTTAATTTTCTATTGTTGTTTAATTTGGGCCTTTTCTGAGACTGCCCACAGTAGCCCTTGCTTGCTGAAGGTGATTGGACTGTGTCTGACCATATCCCTGTGCAGAAATCTAGAATGTGCTCCAGTGGCACAGATCACTCTATAAATATCGCTTGTTAATAGAAAGTGTGGCTGATGGAACACTTCTATTTCTTTGGCCCTGTGCTTTTGAATAAGGCCTTTAGAGTTTGATCAGCTTTGAATTGAGGAATAATTTGTGACTTTTTGTCATCTGGATGAGACAAAGTAGTTGGGTTACTTGCATTCCATACCTCAGGCTTTGTTTCTTTCATGTCTTGCAGGAATACTTGCTGTCAGGTGCTGACATCATTGAAACCAACACCTTCAGCAGCACCCGAGTTGCACAGGCTGACTATGGCCTTGAGCATTTGGTAAGAATGCTAAATTATTTGCACATTAAAATATTAATCATATGCTAGCAACCAAGATCATCTTAGTCCCAGGATTCATTGGTGTTGTGCTTATTGGCTGTATGCTGCCTCTTGAGCCATGTGATTGTAGCTCCATTTTGCTGCTGTGAACAATTGCACTTGCTGCTTCACAGACACAGTGTGCTTCTTGTCAGCAGAGGTACAGGCAATAATAATTAGTCCTAGATTTTATTTGAGCATTCACAGGATCTCTCAGTTCTGTGAACAGGTATGTTTTGCTTCAGTTCTTCCAACTTACTAATGCCACAATAGAACTGCTCTTTTCTTGGATATTTCTTGTGTGTTGCTTGTGCTGGTGTATGTACAAGTCCTTTTTAGTTTGCATTTATTGTGCCTATTCTTTGTCATGTATTGTTTTGAGAATTTGAGGAAATATGTGAAAGTAAATACTTGGAAATACACTCCTTGAATAAAAAGTGGACTTAAGAGGAGGCTAATTTTGTCATCAAAGTCCTGTCCTTCAGCTACTGTTGATCTCAGCAGGATTTATTTACTACCTTAAAGAATGAGATTTTATGAGTAGCAGCGGCAGGCGGGGCATGCGTGGATGAACCTCCCGCTCTGTTGCTGAGATATATTGAGCTGTTCCTATGAAGCCTCCTGATAGTGCTGATACATACTTGTGTGACTTTGAACCTTTGGAGTGTATTTCAGGCTGCTGGATGCAAGTGTTGTATTTCTTTGAGGATGAGTTATCCTGGACTGAACTAAAGGTTGCTCAGTAATTTTCTGTAATTGTTCCAGGCATATCGATTAAACAGAGTCTCTGCACAGGTGGCCAGAAAAGCAGCAGACACTGTAACTGCTGAGACAGGTTAGTATTATTTTAACTCTTTACTTGTTTCTAGTTTTGGACAATGCTGCAATCTTTGAAATGTTGCTAACTAGAGGATAACTTGATAGTTTACGTTATGGGACATAAAATGATGCTGTGCAGGTTTGCAAGTTAGGCACAGTAACAACAATTTTGTTTCTCTATTTATATCACACTAATTTCAATATTTTTGATGGATCTAGTCTTTAAGGTGTTCTTCAGCACAGCTGTCTTGTGCCTGCTTGGTGTAGACTGCAAGTGATACACATCTTCAGATGGGTTTTAGAGAAAATAAATTCAGCAGGGACTGCTAGAAGTTCCTTAGGTTTGTACAGCACAAATCTTTGTGCTCCAGAACTAGGATAGCTGATTGTAGGTAAATGTGGATTACCAGTTAATCCTAGTGTTTAACTAGTGATGTAACTTTATTCAGCAACTAAAGGGATCATCTTAATATTTTCATTTCATTTCTACAGATACCTTCTAGGCATTATGTGAGAAGGGTTAGAGCTCATTTACACTGCTGTAGACATTGCTATCTTACAAGACTAATTTCTGCTTGTATACTACAATCAAACTGTATTTCAGGCTAACAGTGCTGCTGCTGTTCAGATAGCACCTTACTGATGTAATTCATAGTATGCAATAAAAAAGTAAGATTTGGAACATGCTTTTAAAAAGTGTGGTTTTTAGGGCACATGCCAGAATATTCAAATAAGGTTATGTAGTAAAAAATGCCAGGACAGTTCTATGCTATGCATTTAGAGTAATTAAATGAAGTTTCTTGCATTAGAGACAAATGATTCTTAGAAGAAAAGTTAATTGAGACCTTTTCAGAAATGTTCTTCTATCCTGTGAGTATACATTGAACATCCTGTTGGATTGAAATAAAAGAAATTGGCTGTGCTGGATGATCCTGTGCTGACTAAACTTTAGATTTGAGACAAGAGTTTCCTGTTTTATAGTTCTTCATCCTTGAATGATATGCATGTCTTGGTGTCCTCAGAGGTATTTTACATTGACTGTCACTGTATAGCCAGAGGTGAATAGTTCAGCGTCTTTTTCTCCTCTTGTGTCTGATCTAGGAATTAGGAGATATGTTGCTGGAGCCATGGGTCCAACAAACAGGACACTCTCTGTGTCACCGTCTGTGGAGAGACCAGATTACAGGAACATAAGTAAGTATTTATCACCATCAAGTTATTTGATTTAGGCAGTAGTCTTGAAAGATTTTTCTCCAGATGAAATTAACATCATTCCCGTTTTACAGCTTTTGATGAACTGGTTGAGGCCTATACAGAGCAAGCCAAAGGACTTTTGGATGGAGGAGTTGACATCTTACTGGTGGAAACCATATTTGACACTGCCAATGCTAAGGTGAGACTTCTGGGGAAAAAAACCCACCACACTAATGTAGGTATTTGCTGTACTACCTAAGGAAATTCATGATAATATTATTTGAGCTGCCAGCTACTGTTTAGTAAATACATGAGAAGGCTCTTCAGCTGATAGCAAGTGGGTAGAATGTGAGGAGATGGTTTTTAATCAGCCTTTTCCAGAAGGTTTCTCTTAATATGTGCCATTTGTATCTTTCTTGGCTGTCTGTGCCAGCTGTCCTCTTATTCCCAGAAGCTCTACTGTATTGCTCAACATCTCCAAATGCTTCTGATTGTATTTTTCACTGTTAGCATATCTGTCCAATGGATGCTTGTGATGCCCACTGAAAAGGGAATGTCCAGTGAATCTCGTTTTAGGCATGGGAAGGCTTGTAAGGCAGCTCTATTAAAAGGTGTCTTTTGTGGGGGAACTCTGCCATCAGTTTTAAGAAAGAACAATTTGGAATAGAAGATTAGAAGAGTAAAATAGAAGGAATAAAATGTTGAAATATGCTACCTCTTTCTTTATCTAATCTTATATCTTTATCCTTTTACCTTAATCCTCTATCAGCACAGGGGATGGCGTTGTTAGGGTACTTAAAACTTCTTGTGTTGTGGAAAAGTCTGGCAGATGTTATATACAGTGTTTCTTTAGGGTATTGCTGCAGGCTACATAATATGTGAAGTGACATCTCTTGCCCTTTGCAGATCTGACTGGTCATCATGGAGGTTTGGCTAGGAGCCTATAGGCTTAACATAATGCTAAGGGCATGTTCAGGGGGTGACTTTTTTACCCTAAGGAGGGAGGACATTTTCAGGACCTTCAAAGGAGTCACTTGCAGTTCTTACTGTAAAAATTTGTGGTGGTTGGAACCCTTTGGAAACTACATGTTTAAATAGACGCAAGGGCAGTGAATGTGTTCTGGGAAGAGTACGTACAACCACATTTGGGGCGGGGCTTGTGCTGCAGCTATGAGGGAGAAGCACATGCTGATGTGATCTGGGTTTCAGGGTAGTCTTGGTCTTATTTGGTTTCCCTGTGATACTTCGTTTCTACTTGTTACCAAAATGTGTTTTGGAACATCTGGAATATGCTGGGGGTAAGGGTAAAACTTCCTGAGTGTAGTAAATTCTGGCAGGCACTGTGAGCTAGCAAGTTGCATAAACAGCCATAGAATAAATAAATAAATAAATAAGGGCATTGAACCCATAGAAACAAAAAGAAATTAACAATCTGAAGAACTCTCAAAAAATCATTAATGTTTTGCAACATATTTCTCTGTAGGCAGCTCTTTTTGCACTCCAGATGTTATTTGAGGAAGAGTATGCTTCCCGACCCATATTTGTAAGTATATTTCGATGTTTTACATATCCTTAAGCTTCATTTGTGAACTAGTGAGATGCCGGTTGATTAAAGTGCTTTGAAATGAAGGAAATGAGTTTATTGGAAATGTACTTTTTTCCACATGATTGTGAAAGTAAAACCTCTTACAGTTTTGTCAAATCAGCCTGGGATAGCTCTGTTCAGCAAGATCAAGCCATAGTCTAAGGAATTACAATGTGTGTATTCATTCTATGTATTTCCACAAGAAAAGGTCTAATCATGGGGGTTTTTTCAGGCTTGCTGTCTTGAGGGAAATAGGAACCAGAGCTTCAGGGAGGAAATTAAGCAAATTCTGACATATTTTCAAGTAGAATGAGTGGCCATTTGAAGTCAGAAAAATCTGTCTTGCTCCATATTCTTTTTCTGATGTTTCTTTTTCTGATAGTTGGTGCTCATTGGAAGAAATACAGATAATGAATAAGATTGTTTTGAAAGTTCTGATGTGTTCTTCCAGTTTTCTACAGTTTGCAGTCCAGGCTTTCTGATTTTCAGCTGGTGTCTGTTTGTAGGCTTTTGTTGAATGCATTTACTCCTTCCTTGCATCTGTGTTCAAACCTATGTGGGACCCAGGCATTTACAAAATAATCTGCCAGTAGATTTCACAGTTTATGAATGTGCTGGTTTGAAAGTTTGCTTACTTTTGGCTCGTCCACCTGATATTGTCTATTGTGTCTTGTCATGTATCTCTTGAAAATGATAATGAACAGCTGTTCTATGTTCCCTTTGCTGCATAGTCATGACATTTGTGGTCCTTTGTGAGAGCCTCCTTTAGTCATCTTTTTTTCAGCCTGATGAGTCCACTTCTATTTAGCTGTTCTATTTGGTTCATTCATTACTGTCCCATTTTTGTTTTCTACTTCCTCAAGTCAGAGTGGAATGACAATAGAATGCAGCATTCAAAGTGCAGATGTCAGGGATTGTGTGATAGCCTAGCAATGTTCTCTGCCTTTTCCATTTTTTTCTTTGTAGCTTCTGATGTTTTGCTTCACTGCTAGTGAGCTTGGAAATTGCATTCATACACATCTCTTTTGTTACTTAGTTTAGCTTCTAGAGGTGTCATTGTGTAGAACTTCTGGGTTCACAGCTTTGTGTTTGACCAGTTAGCACAGGAAGTTTTTAGAGTTGCCTTTTTGTCTTCATTGCGCTGAACAGAATGGTCCTTGAGCCTGGATCCTCATTCTTTGTTCCCTGTTCAGTTATGCTGAGAAGTTACAAACATTAGCACAGCTTTCTAAGATTCCACTGATCACTTTCCTTGACTGAGTATTTTGAAGAGGGGAAGTGGCATCAATATGAAAGCATGCTTTGGAGTAAATAGTGGATTTACTTTCTCATGGAGTCTTCTAAACTCATTCCATCTTCTGGAAAAAAAGGTTTTTAGACCTGGTGGTGTGGTTTAGGAGTGGTACTCTGCAAATCAGTGCCCTCACTGAGATCGTCCAAATCATGTGCCGGATTTTTTGCTCCACCACTTTCTTCCCCTCTCTCTTTCCCTTTGGCAGGAGAGAGAAGAGAATTGGAAGCCCAAAAGGCAAAGATCAGGGGTTGAGGTACTAACAGTTACTGGAGACAGCAATATGAAAAAGAACAGTAACAGCAACAATATCAATAACAAAAGTGTAGAAAAGAGTGAGTAATTCACATGCAAAGATGCTCACTCACAGCTGAACCTGGCTGCAGCTATGCCACCCTGCTGCTCCCTCTGGCTTGAGGCCGTTGTCTCCCAAACTGGAGAGAACTGGCTCGGAGCTGGTGTTACTGCACTGCTGCACCGCTTTGTCCCACTGGGAGGAACCCCTTCTCGCTGGAGAGTCTCCCTTCTCCCACATCTGGCAATGATGTGGTAGAACCTCTGTTGTCCTGGCAATGATGGGGTATAAACTCTGTTGTCCTACCCATGTCTTGTCCTGGCTTCTGCAAGAATTAACCTTATCCTGGCCAGAACCAGGACATCTGAGAAGCCTTTCCTGACTCATCCAGATGCCTCCCAAATTCTTCACTTCATAGTTGTTAGTTGGGGTCAATTATTTATTATTTGCACATCTCTTTCTGTATACTGCTGAAGAAGTGTGATTGTACAGGTTAAAACTTATACTTCCACTACTATGTTGCAACAGTTGATGTTCCCTTCTGGTGAAAGGAGTAACTTGTTAAGGTCAGACCCACCTCTTCCACCAACCACCACCAAACAGCTTAGTAGCAGTCCTGAGACCTGAAATAACTTAAATGGGGATGTGAGGAGAAGGTGACTACTCAGAGCTGCCTAAACAAAAAAACCCTGTGGATTGGTTCAGAGGCTGTCATCAGAACTCATGCTACCTGGCTGCTGGATAGTTCAGAGTAGTTTTCTCCCTTTTCTTTTTTCTTCTCTTCTAAGGAGGTGAAGCATGGAAAGAATGACTCTCCAACTAGTTAAAGTTGAAAAGAAGGGTATTAAGCTCTGGACACGTGGAATTGTTTCCAAAGACATGTGTGAGGAGTTGGAGAGTCCTGCTGTCTATTTATACAGAAGAGGTTTTGCACATCCGAGGGGTTTCTAAGGACACATAATACATAATCATTACCTGCCCGCTTCATATTATAATCAGCCGAATAGCCATTACAGCTGCACAGTTGCTCTTTAATTGGGTTGGTGGGCTTCTGGGCAGGAAGTAAGATGCCTTCCTCATGGTAAACTCTCCACCTATGTCAAGTTGGCAAGTCTCCTTGACTTGCTGGTCACAGTCCAAACCTTCTCTTATTCTTAGAAGTCAGTGGTATTTATGGCTCTGCACTTACAATACTTCATATATCACCTGTCATTCCCAGCCTTGTTTCAGTTACCCCCACCTGGTATCAATTGATTTTCTTGTTAAGCTCTAGTAACAGTATATGATCTTTGCTAACTACGTTTCTAACTTAACCCCTTGACTCAGAGTGGGGAGAGAGGGAAAGACAAAAACATTTAACCAGTCTTATTTCTTCAAGAAAAATATTTAAACATTTATATGGTGAAAAGGGTTTAATTTTTCTGTTTGAGTTGTGCCTCATTACTTTGAGTGGAGCACAGGCATCTCTATTTTGGGTTATAGCAATTCATCCATTTTAATTTTCCATTCTGTTGTGCATTTAATTCTTCTCCTTTCTCTGTGCTCAATTGATATTTAGGTTTCTGGAACTATTGTGGATAAGAGTGGGCGTACCCTCTCTGGCCAGACAGGAGAGGCATTTGTCATTAGTGTTTCCCACAGTAAGCCACTTTGGTAAGGAAATGTATCATTCATTCTCTTAGTTTATTATTTCTAGATTGAGATTCTTTTCTATTTTAACCCTTGCATGCAGCTAAATTGAAACTATACAAATTGTAACCATGTGCATTGCTAACATGTTTTTTTATTGTTCCCTCAACAGAAATTGTTTCCAAAGAAAGCTGAATTTTCAATTCATTGCTTTAAATAGTCTGGGGCATTGTGTTTACACTGAAATCACAATTAGGTCAAAATCTGAGACTGTAGTTTGCCATCTCCTACTGTCTTGTGTTGTGCAAGGAGCCAATCCCTGGTACAGACAGGACTTGTATCTCTTAAACTGAAGCACTGCCATCTGAGAGTGTTTTATGTTGTCTCGAAAGAACAAAGCATAAGCTACTACTGCAGTGTCCTTTTTGCTGAACTTTAGAAAAATGTGCCATGAGTGATTTTCTCAAGGATGTGCATGGTTGTTTTGAGAGCTCCTGATGCTTCCATTCACTTTAATTCTTTTCTATCCAGACAGAAAAGCTCAAATAAATATGAGGTTAAGATCTGTGCAAATGGATAATGTGTCAGATTTGGTCATTATGCAAGGTTTTGCATATTAATTTTAATACCTTCCCCTGGTTATCTATTCTTGTGTTTCTTTACCCTGTTCTGCCTCCTTGTCTTCTCTTTGCCTTTTTTCACTCTCAGGTTGGCTCTCTTCACTCAAAAGCTTACACCAGAAATAGATGTCTTTTTCTTAGAATATTCTTATTGAAAGCATTTAGTTCACTGTTAGTAGTGCACACCATGAACATTATGATGAGCCATTGTTTGTTTTTACAACAAAATTTCAGCTAAACCACGCAATCTGTCATCTCAGTGATGCAGAAGCAGAAGACTGCATTCACAGTTTTGCTGACTGCCCTTGAGGCTCCACTTTCCCAGACCAGACGGTGTTCCAGAAGTAACATATGGAGCCTCTTGGAACAGGGTGGTAGTTGACTTCTTCTCTCAGCATCACGGCCTTGTGATCCATATTTGGCATGAGTCTGTCTCAGATAATTTTTCTCTAACTTTCTTGCTTCTGAAGAAGAGAGAAGGGCACTAGAGAATTTATTAAGGCATATTTCATAAAAGCTGTCTTTTGAGTCTCAATGTTTAGGGCCTGTTTCTCATTTGTGAAAAGGCTACTATACAGCACTGTAGCAGAAGGGTATTTTAGTGTTTGGAACAGATTGCATTTAATGTTGCTTTTATGGCCAAATTGGTGCTGAGTGGCTTTGGGGTTGTGAGAAAGCTGATTAATGGTAGTGTCCTAGGAATCGTGTTAGACATGTTCATGTGTTTCTCTTTGGGTTTTTTATGCCCTGATTAGAGTCATGTGTCATTCCTTAATTCAGTTTGGTTTGGACCCCACCTTTAAAAGTGTGCTTTGTGTCTGGATGATGGAAGTGGTAACAGAGAAACTCATGAACTGTACTTAGTAAATGCTGCAAGATATGTGTCAAGCTGCTTGCCATGAAAGATGCTCAGATGTGTTTCAGATCCTATGATTGTTTCTACTGTGGCAGCATTGAGAAGGCATAGACTGAGTTTTGGGCCATAATGTGGATTTTGTTCTGGTCCCAAGGATGCTCTACAGCCTTGTCTTTTACAGGAGTTTTTGTATGACTGCTGTGGAGAAATGAGCAAGAGAGGGAGGTTATGCTTAACATGGGTGTGTGATGGTTATTACACTAGGGTAGCAGTGAAAGAATATCAGCTATCTGTCTCAAGTCTTTTGGCTTTTAAGGCATAATTAACAGTTTTCTTTTCTCAAATGTTTTCTCGCATGATTTTGGCTGCTGTGAGAAGAGGGTACTGGCCACAGAAGCTCCTTTTTGTTTCTGAATGAATGTGCATGTCTTTGGTACAGTTCTGAGACAAGTAATGCTTGGATTGTGTCATGCTCATGAATAAACTTGTCAGCAATCCCTGTAATGGGTAATAATTCAGGCAGTGTGGAATGTGGGGAGTATGAGATGGAAGCTTGTAAATGGAGTGACTTAAGAGTAGGAAATATGCTGCATCTGTCTGCATTTGATAAAGGCAGTCTTGCTAACTGTTCTTGACTTGCTTTGCTTTGAAGACCTTGTGTGTGAGGGAACCCACACTTTGAAATAAATTCCAGAACCTCATTGCTGTAATGAATTGTGTATTCCTTGGACTTGCTCTTTGTACCCAGGGGATCTGTATAATGGATTTAAAGATATGTAAACACCAAATCTTGAAATGAGAAAAAAAAAGGTTAATTTCAAATTTTTCTCGCTAGTATAAGATGTATTAGAGAATGCACTTTGAAGTAACAGTTACTGTTTAAAATAACATATACCCTCCTCCCTCAAACACCAAAACAAAACAAAAAATCAACCAAACTTTCACTGTCTCGTCCCTAAATTACTGGAAAAAGGGGCTTGTGTGTTATTTGATCTTGATCTGTGACTGTGATATTCAAGATCCCTGGTTTGGATTTTGCTGTGAGCCCCTCAGATTTCAACAATTTTTCATTCTGTCAAACAAGTAAATCTGAGTGCAAGCATTTATTGCTACAACATATGAAGTTACCAATGCCCTGCCTGCTCCTTGGAAACAGGAGAAAATTCAAAAACCATTTTATGCTCCCCATCCTGTGCATGGCTTTTCTGCTTTTGACCTCGGTGAAACTAAGTGGGCATACAGATACTTAATTAGCTCAGCTGCCTGTGGAGCTCAGTCAGCTGGGAGACGTGTCTGTTAACGCATCCTTGTTTCAGTGGGTTAGCTTGCATCCTCTCTGAGACTGTTATTCCAGGAAAAGAGAAAGCTTTTTTATGTCTTCCTCTTCCAGCAGCTCTATGAACACCTTCCCAGTTCTGCAGTGCTCACAAGGGGGTTTCTAGAATGGTGCAGAAAGATCAGGAAACATGTAAAAAATATCTTACATAGTTTATGTAAGAGAAATTTCTGTATTTAATACAAATGGAGATATTTTGAGTGCAAGTCTCATTTATGTATCTATTACTAAATGAAAGAAAATATGATTAGATCTCATATACTGGTAAAATTGTTTAGAAAGTTATTCATGTAGAAATTATTCTGCTGTAGAGCTGTCTTGGTTAATAAGATGTAGCAGATTCAGTAGCCCAAGTTTAGTGTTGCCATGAGGCTTCTTGGGGAGGCACTTGCTCTCTTCCAAAGTTAACATAATTTATAATTTGTAAAGAAAATTATGAGTTAGCAGCTTGATGCAGGTCTTGCTTTTCCAACCTTTTTTCATACTTTTTCCTGTAGCACAAGACTCCTTTCCATCTGCCATTCTCATTCCACTTGTTCTCTCTCTTACCTAGAAAACAGCCGTCGTGTTGCTCCAATTGCTGTCAAAATGCTGCCACTTTCCTCCTGGATTTTGAAATGAAATCTTGATTTATTGTTCCCAGTTCAGTTCAGCTCAGCCCCCTTCCCTCTCGTGCTTTTCTTCCACCTGAGAGTTCTCCTTTTGCACAGTCATGCTGTATTGATGATTAAAGAAATTGGAGATCAGGTTGGTTTTGTTTTAGATGATTGTGGGAGTTAGCGGTTGCCGGCACTAACATTGATCTGTTCTGTGTGTAAAAGGTGTTTTGACTTCAACATAATTTTTGAAAATTTATTTTCCAGTATTGGCTTAAATTGTGCTTTAGGGGCAGTTGAAATGCGTCCATTCATTGAAACAATTGGAAAATGTACAACCGCCTACATCATCTGTTACCCCAACGCAGGTGTGTTGGTGCCCATGTTCCTATGCTTGGCACATGAAATGTAGCTAACCTGTTCCATCTCATTAGCAATTAAAGAGTTGAAGTAGCTTAAAAAGATGATTGTTTTTACTATTAAAAAGAAAGTAAGAATCTTTTAAACTCCTGAAAATAGCTGTTGTTAGCTCTGTAACCATGAATCCAGAATGTTTTTTTGCATAATTAATAATCTGCTGAGTAGTGATTGCAAGAGTGATGAGGAATTTTAGTCCTCGTACAATTGTTGCCGTTTTAAATGTGCCTTTTATGGAATTTAGTTCTGTTCTTTTGGACTTTAAACAAATTGTAATACTAAAAAAAAAATTATGTTTTAAGGTCTTCCCAATACATTTGGTGGCTATGATGAAACTCCAGAAGTGACTGCCAAGCATATAGAGGTATAAAATACTTCATATTATGTCACATCTGATGTACTAATAGACAAGAACTCTGCTTGCATCCTTTGCATACTTGTTACAATACTGAGGTTGGATTTTTTTTCCCCTTCAGATAGCTATATTTGTAATTTGGATTGTTTAAAGGCAATTTGCTGAAAGATAGCGATTTGAAGTATCACACTAGGAAAACTACTTAGGAAACTGAAAACCTTAATTACTTTTATGTACTAAGTTAAGGTTTCCTGCCACTTGATCTGTGCATGTTACTCATTGCACTCCTGTGTTCTTACTGTTACATTTGGGAATTGTTCAAAAAGCCGAGTGGTGTTTATGAACTTGGCGCAGTTTTACAGACTTGAGTGTACAGGAACTGCTGATGCTGAGGGTGTTACAGTGCTGGGTGTCCTACCCCATGCCACTGGATTTGTGCAAGACAGAACTGTGTGTCTGAAGCTGCAGTGTGTCAGCAAGAACACAGTATAAAATAGGCCAGTTTCAAATGTAATCTCTTGAAATTACCTGTTGAAATTGCTGTTTAGCTTTGGGAATCCAATCTCAAAACAAATCCTAAAGAGACAATATAGTGAAAATTGTTTTTTTTAATTTAGTGGTTTTTTTTCTGAGCTCCCTGAATTGCTTCACATGTGGAGAAAACCAAATAAAAAATATATATACATTAAAAATTTATATGTACAAATAAAATAAATGTTTATATAACATAGCTTTAATAACTCTGAACAAAATATTCCTTCCTCTTACAGAATTTTGCTATGGATGGTTTGGTCAACATAGTTGGAGGTTGCTGTGGTACCACACCAGCACATATCAGGTACTTCATTTGCTATAGCTTTGGACTGCAAAGTAAATTTAAGTGCTGGTTCTGTGGCGCAGTATTCCATGGCTTGTGTTAGAGTTTCCTGAAAAGGTGGATCACTTGAATGCCAATATCAGCAATATATGAAGTGGGAACAACTTGTGCATATCATGAAAAATTAGTTGAGGTGTGGTTCAGACAAGGATTAAGCCTCTTTGGTTTTGTCATCTAAAATTGTTCTGGAATTGCTTCTTCCTCTTTATTGATGAATAGACTTCCCATTCTCTCCTTTATTGTACTGTATCTTCTTTCTCTTTATTTGCAATCCTAGCCAAAAGGTTTCCTTTGGTAGTAGATGGAAGGAAGGGATGTGTGTGTGTATTTGTTGGGGAAATTCTTAAACAGAAGTTCTGTGAGTGCTGTACAACTGATACTGGTCCTCCTGGCTAGTCAGAAGGAGCATTTGATGTCTTTGTCACTGCAAGTAGGTCAGTGGGAAACCCTCCTTTTTTCACTTAAATTCGAAAAAGAAAAGGCTGTTGTGATTAATTTTTATCCTGATATAAACTGGGAGAGGTGACATGTAAACATGTAGAGGGCAGTGTGTGTCAGTCCTGAATAGTGTCAAGAGAAAGTGAATGTGAACAGCATGAGTCATTCTGGCATCTGAAAAATGTGTCTCAGTACAGAACAATGTTTGTCTCTTCGGTTTTTTGTTTTTGTGGGGGGTGATCGTTTGTTTGGGTTTGTTTGTTTTGTTTTTGGGGTTTTGTTTATTTTTGTTTGTTTGGGTTTATTTTTTGTGTTTGCTTGGAGCTTTGTGGGCTTTTTTTTGGTTGGTTGGTTTTGATATTTCAGTCATTAGCAGTTGCTCAGCTCAGCAAGTTATGAATATGGTAAAAGTCAGTGTGGTTGAGGATGGATTCTGAAATCCTTCAAGTATCCAACTGTATCTCATTCTGCAGCTTAATAACCTTCAGCATTGTATATTTCCTGTAAATAGCTATGTAAGAATCTTCTGGGAGTATGTTTTTGCCCTTGGCCTCAAAGTAAACTACCATCTTGTCTCTACAGGGCTAAATTGGAAATGTAGCTATATGTCTGGTATATATGCTCTTTGAGTTTTGTCTGGAGTAATTTAATTTTAATTGAAAACTTCACTTTCTTATTTCTGTAACTCAGAAAAATTGCTGAAGCTGTGAAATTCTGTAAGCCTCGTGTTCCACCTTCTCTCTCTGAAGGATACATGCTGCTGTCAGGTAAAGTGTGTAGCAGTTTAATTTCATTACTAATGAAAGTTTTCTTTATAAATTTATTGGCTGTTTTCTGCAGATCAGGGCAATGCTGTGAATGTCTGGTTCTGTCTGACTTCAGCAAGCTTATGGATGTGTAACCACATCTAAGTCTTACTGCTTTGGCTAAAGGAGTAGTAGAACATTTTTTGCTCCCATCTTGTATAATATAATCAAGCCAGCATATTTACTCTGCAAGTCTCAGATGTGTTGTAATGGTGAATTGAGTATCTTTGTCTTCACTTTACAACAGAGAGGGTCAAGCACAGAGAGACCAGGTAATTTGGCTACAGTTATTGGCAGAGCTGGGATGAGATCTTTGTACACCAGCTGTGTGAGGGCTGCCCTGTCTCACCTCAGATGCTGATTCAGTTGCACTGGGACTGTGTTCCAGCAATACATCCAGTGTTTTGTTTTAACAAAGTCTAGATTTGCATGTTCCACACTTTGGGCATTCTTTCAAACCTTTGAGCCGTGTATCTGAGTAAAACAGTACCATCTTTTCAGTCTGGTGTTTTAACCTCAGGTCAAAGGAGTTTAGCATAAATAAAATATATCATGGTTGGCCTGTGATGTCATATCTTAGCTTATTTGGTTATGCTGTAGAGTTTGTTTGCCTCTGCATTTCCTGCTACCCAAGGGCCCAACTGGCCTTGTTTCTCTGGACTAAGGTCTGTTGTTATGAGCTGCCCTTTTTGGTCAGTCAGTTCAGTGGGCTGCATGACGTAAAATAGTTTAAAGTTGAGAGGACATACACACAGATGCCCAAAGAATTATAACTTAACTTCTGTATTGGAAAAGTTGGTTGTTATTTTTTGTGCATCAAGTAAATTATTGACTGTCATTGAGGAAGAACAGAAAGATTTGGTGGATGTATTGGCAGTTGTTTCATTGCATTGCTCTGCTACTTACTCATTAGAGCACTGATGTGCTGAGAAATCACTATTCATAGAGAGAGAGACCTTTATTTTACAGTTCAGAAAAGAGATTTTGTCTTTCTTATGCAGTTTTTTTCTTTTCTGTTTTAACAAATATGTTAAAAAATATTTTTTTTTAAGGTCTGGAGCCATTCAGGATTGGGCCATACACCAACTTCGTTAATATTGGTGAACGCTGCAATGTTGCAGGATCACGGAAGTTTGCTAAACTCATCATGGCAGGCAACTATGAAGTATACATATTAACAATTATCTCATATGAACAATAATCTTTATAGCTGATGCTCTGATTTTCTATTGCTCCATTATACTATTACTGTTCGTTTTGCTGGCACAAAGCACTATTCTACACCAGTTACAAGAGTAAGAAAATGTGGAGGATTTATTTTTTCACTGTTCTTTGTTTCTCTGCTTGCCAGCTACTAATAACTTAGTGAGAAGGGGTTTACAAGGACTTTTTTTTTTTTTTTGACAAGTGTTACAGGAAATTTTTAATTTTTAATTTAGTTATACAGCTGGTAATGGTTTAGAAAATGTCCTGGTCTGTGCTGCATCTAGGGGCTGGTTTACAGAGAAGAGGGGAAAGAAGATGGGTGTAATCCCCTCTTTCAAGTTATGAGGTACATTTGACTTGGGATAGATCGTGGCACTGTGCAGTTCTTCCTCCCTCTACCCTTCCTCACTTACCCAATTCTGCTCAGCATTATGATTACCTCTAATTGCTATCTACTTTGATCTCTGCCTCCAACATGCTATGTGAGCATTGGTACAGAAAAAGATGCTTAGAAGGTAATTACTTTCTTGAAACTACTGCAAGGCAGAAATGAAGAGCCTGGAAGACTCATTTTTTCACTGGTGTGAATTGGTGCTGTAACATTGAAACAAATAGCAGAGTGACTTTTCTTGAGAGCTGAGACTCTGCCCCAGAGTATACTCGGACCTTACGTCAAATCAGAATGAAAGTCTTAGTTGCTATTTTTGGAAGTCTGACTTTTAGACTCCTGGAAGTCATGAAGCAGGTTAGGCCTGTTAAATCAAGAGACTTTAAACACAGGTTGTTGGGGACTCTGCCAGAAAAGAGATAGTGAATAGACAGGGGTGTTCAGATATTTATGTAGGCTGGGGGAAAAGCTTTAATTTTCCTTCTTAGCACTTGTGATTATTCTGCATCTTTGAAAAGTGTTGAACAGCCTTTAAAAATTAAGTATCCTGTTACAAAACACCAGAGCTTGTGATGCAAGGCCCTTTTTTCATACCATCACAGAGACTGTATTTTCCTGTCATCTTGTGCAGTCACAAGTTCTTGTTACCATGCAAATCTGAAATTATTCAAATAAACATATGAACCAACTTTCTACAGTCAGTGATGCTACCAGCACATCAGGTCTGATGTTGTGTTCTGTAAACAAATTCATTATAGGTTGTTCCATATTAGCAACTGTTTTGCATTGTTGTACATTACAGACCATGTCCTTATTTTCTTATAGGATGTCTTACAAAATTTTAAAATTTTGACTGCATGCTTGGTTTGGAAAAGTTAAATGTTATCCTGAAAATAACTAGGATTTTTTTCATCTCAATGTTGTTTTGGTTTTTGACTTTCTTCTTTAGGAAGCCCTGAGTGTAGCCAAATTGCAAGTTGAGATGGGGGCCCAGATTCTTGACATAAATATGGATGATGGGATGTTGGATGGCCCCACTGCAATGACCAGATTTTGTAACTTGATTTCTTCAGAACCTGATATTGCAAAGGTTGTAATTGAGTCACAATAAAGGACATGTTACTAACTTGTAAATTGCATGCAGAAGATATTGATACTGTTTCATTTCATAACTAGTTTATGTACTTAGGCAGATGTAGTTGTCCCCTGAGAGGAAGTGACACTGTAATAAGGAATGCCTTTGGATGAAACAGAGGTTTTTATGTCTGTTTTCACATAAATGTATGCCAGTCCTTTTCACTGGTTGGAAAAGCTGAATGCAGGTTCATTCTGGAGCAGTTATAAGCCATAATGTATATGTTGGCAGTGCATAATAGTATTGCTTTCCACAAAACTTAAAGTTGCTATGGATAGAGGATGGCTTTAAAAAATAGTTCTGCAATGTACTTTCTCTGAAAATAAGTATCTAAATCAGAAACACAGGGAGAAGTAGAGATCTCTATGATATATGATGGAGCTGCCACGGAAGCTCTTGAAATAAATTTTCATTTGAGTTTTGCATTTAAAGCAAAGTGAATATCTGACTATCATGTGGAAACATTTATTCATAAATGCTGATTAATGTTGTGTGCATGTTTATGTCCAAATGGACAAACAGCACATATGCAATTCATAACTTATGTGTGTTCTCCTGGCTTACTTCTCTATTATTTGCAGGTGCCATTATGCATAGACTCCTCAAACTTTTCAGTGATTGAAGCAGGTTTGAAATGTTGCCAAGGGAAATGCATTGTAAACAGCATCAGTCTAAAGGAAGGTGAGGAAGACTTTCTGGAGAAAGCGAGGAAAATTAAATTATATGGAGCAGCTGTGGTTGTTATGGCTTTTGATGAAGTGGGGCAGGTGAGTGTCACTTTAAAGGAGAGGTGTTTTTCTTTTGAAGTGTAAGGCTTTTTTCTTCTTTGTCAAGACAAAGTTGTTTTGTTTCTTTGACACAGTTGATTTAGAGAAGTTCTATGTAACCTTAGCAGTAGTTTTGACCCTGATCTGTAAGTATTTCTTATGCTGCTCAAATGTTTGAAGAATCCATGTATTGATCTAAGTGGAACTCTGTTAGTTCAAGAGAGTCTGTTGCTATTCAGACATGCTGAACTGTTCCTTCATAAAAGGCATTTTTTAGTTCAGAAACTGTTTCTAATGAGAGTGAAATCTTTGTGAATAAATTTAGTTATGTCAAAAATCACATATTAAGCTTTGCATAGGATGATGAAACATTGGGCAGTGAGATTGCTTTTTATAAGCTGAGTGAAAACCCCAGGTGTAGGGGTGGTGATATTTTAAATACATTTTTCGTATGTATAATTCTTATATTTGTGATGTTCATATTCTCAGTCTTGAGTCATTGGAGCTGTAAATGTTTTCTGGAGAGTTTATTTTTTGTGTGGTCTATAAGTTTCATGTCAGAATTCTTTTTCTTCACTAGGCAACAGAAACAGAAACCAAGATTGCAATCTGTTCCAGAGCTTATCATCTCCTTGTGGGAAAAGTGCACTTCAATCCAAATGATATAATATTTGACCCTAATATTTTGACCATAGGAACTGGAATGGAAGAACATAACCTTTACGCCATAAATTTTATCAATGCTACTAAAACCATAAAAGTGAGTTGTAAGGTTATTTTTCAAGTATATTGCTGAGGTTACTTAAAAACCTAAACCCCCATAAAACAGAAAAAACACCCCACCTCCCTTCATACAACAACAATAACAATAAAACACTGCTGAAAAATCTTCTAGCCTAGTGAGAAGGACTACTCTTCTGAAGTCCAGACACTCCCCAATATTGCTGTATTTTCAGTAGAACAACTGCAGATAGTTCTATAAATATATTTCAGTCCATTTTCTCTGCTGTAAATATGCTATCCTCATTAAATGAGGTAATGATCACATTTTTGTGAAAGCTAAAAGGACCTTTTTAAAGGTGTGCAAAAAGTGTTGGTTTTATTTTTTTTTAGTAAAAAGGTTTCTGTAGAAGGCATTTCTTCAGCAGCCTGACTTTTTATGTAGCCAAAATATGTGTAAAGAAGTATAGAAGTGAGGAACATCATCTGCATACACCGCAGGTGTAAAAACTGCACCGTTGTGTTTCACAGGATATTCTGATAGATGTGGAGATGCTCTGTCAGTAGCAGTCTGGGGCTGAACACCCCACAGACTGTTTGTTACCACAGGGCTCTTGGAAGTGAGGCTGCACCCTTGAGTTTAGCTGCTCAGCTGCAGCCTGCTCCTGAGACATGCAGGCCGGCAGACTGACTGCTCCTGTTTGCAAGGGAGCGGGGACAGGAAGAGCCAAAAGTAGGTTTGCATGGAGAAAATATTGAATGCTGCAGTGGGAGAACTGATGTGTTCAGAATAGCACCTGTGACAATACTGGTATTGTCACAGGTGCTATTCTGGTAATACTGGTATTGTCACACACTAGATACTGGATCTTTCCTTTACTTGTAAATTTTCCTGCAGATTTGAATTGATTTTTATGAATTTGAGTAACTAGAAGGATCTGGGACAGGGAAAAGAGAAAGGGTACATAGCAAATGAACTGAGCTCAGGGGCCAGCTGTTTTATGAGCTGAATGCTTTACTTACATTTCCCTTTTGGAAAGCACTTTTCTGAAAATCTGTGTGCAAATCCTATAGGAAACACTGCCAGGAGCCAGGATAAGTGGAGGTCTTTCCAATCTGTCCTTCTCCTTTCGAGGAATGGATGCCATTCGAGAAGCAATGCATGGAGTGTTCCTTTACCACGCAATTAAGGTATGATGTGCTTTTGGCTTCCATATGTTTGTACTTGGCAGATGTGCATTGCTGTGTCTGACAGCCTTGTCTGGAGGATTCTGTATGGTTTTTTCCAGTATGGCATGGACATGGGAATTGTGAATGCTGGGAATCTGCCTGTGTATGATGATATCCACAAGGAATTGCTACAGCTGTGTGAGAATCTAATCTGGAATAAAGATCCTGATGCGACAGAGAAACTTTTACATTATGCTCAGGTAACTTTCTGTTTTAAGCTTTGAACAGTAGTTAGCTTAGCACCTGAGCCTCACCACCGCCCTGCAAGTGATAGGTAAAACAGCCTATAAACCGCATGTGTCAGTATAACTGTGGGTGTAGGAATTTACTGATGATACTACAAAGTGGATCAGTTATTAACACAGAATAAAATCAGTAATCTGTGATAGATCAAACCTCTCCAGTTTCATGCCATGGAAGAAAGAACCTGTGCCAGAGTTCTTCATATGCTTCAGGAGATCAGGCTGCATAGACATTCTCTAAAGAAAAAAAACCAAACCCTCAAAAAATAAGAAGCAAAAAACCCAAACAAACTTTCCCCCAAAGAAAATCTTCACAAACCAACAGAAACTTGGTTTTTGTTTTAATGGTTTGCTTGGAGCATATAAACAAGTTGAAATAGTTGCTTGTGATTTGTGGCTGTGCAGAGACTTCCAATTCATGTAACGTGTCAAGATTGAGGATCACCTATTTAGTGTTTTTGAGATGTTTTAGTGATACTGATAAAGGACAAAGTTTACAATTGTTTGTAAAGTAACTGGTGAAATTCTGTTCTGAATGGGAGAAACAGCAAAAATCTCTCTAGGTTAGGTGGCTCTTAGATTCAAGTGCACAAGAATATTTGCATGCCTATTTTGTATTTCCTGGAGGTAGTATTTCTGTGCAGAGCTTCCCTTGGCTTGTATTTTGCCCTGTGGTGGTACATGTTTTATAGTAACAGTGGCAACATGTTAAAAACTACTACAGGAAGACTCTCTTTATCCCTTGTGCTTAGGCTATTCTAGATGATGTTCTTGGTGTCCAAGCAAGTTACTGGGACAAGTGATCTTGTCTGTTTAAGCTGATTTGCACCACTGTCGTATTCAAGATTGCATAAAGAGGCAGAAAAATAAAGGAGAGTTTTTCTGCAGAAGGATGAATGTGAATTTAAATGGGGCCTTAAAAGTAGAAATGAATGATGAGTCCTAGGTCTGTAAGTTTGGGAAGCCAATGTTGGAAAATCTGCTTTTATTTGTGATGGTAGTTTTACTAAGGGAGTTAAATATTCTAGTGGCAAAAAAGAGGAACTTAATCTTTGCAGATTTATGGAATCTGTGTTCATTTGAAGTTTGAGATTAAAAATCATTTTCCATGATGTACATAACTGCAGACATTCTTAAGCACTTTTGTTCCTCCATGTCCACCTTACAGTGCATGGGTTATTTTTAGGCTGGAGTGGTTTTCTTGTTAAACTTTCTGGCTAGAGGTTGAAGAGCTCTGGGTATCATTTCAGTGATTCACATAAGGTGATTCCTGAGGTGAATAGATACTTCTGGAGATCATCTACTACAAGTCTCCTACTCAAATCAGGGGCCAGCCAAGGTCAGGTTACTCAGGGACATGTCCGGTCAGGTTTTTAATATAACTAAGAATTAATATAACTCTGTGTTGTCTCCAGACAACATTTTATTCCTTCTTTCATTCCCTTTTACAATGTAGACATATGAGGGGAATAAAGTTAGGAAACAAGAAGCCGTGAAGTTAGCTAATATTTGTTTAAAAATCAATGAAAGCTAGTTCTGTTTTCTGTTCCCATGAGTGAGGTCTTGTTTCAATGGCTTTATCTTTAAAAACTTGCTGATGAGCACTCAAAAGTATAGGAAGTTCACAAAGTCTGAGAGATGTCAGATTATGTCTAATAACTGAGTAAGAAAAAGAATTTATTTGCCTGAAGCGTGTTGCATAAGTGCTCTTCCACAAGCCTTCCTGGGGTGGGTGCTTGTGAACTTTCTTGCACTATGAAGCCCTTTTGGCCTCTGTGTTCCTAGCCAAGGAGAGTATGAGTGTGAGACAAAGAGGATACGTGGTAGTTTGGGGCAGTCTATGTGTGTGACAAGCAATAGTTTTGTAGGCTGACTGGTTGAAAACACGTCTGTGATATGGAGTAACATAACCTATTCCAGCAGAAACTGAATTAGTGCCAAATTAATTAGAATTTTAAAATTAAATGTAATGTTTGGGCCAGGAATCAATTCAAAATATGTTCCCAGAAGTAAATCCCTTAGGATTAGTCATGTCATCATTTTTATGAGCATAAAATTTGTCAAACTGCTCTCTCTTTTTTAAAAAAAAATATTTTGTTTAGATTTTCATTGAGGTGTGTACCTTTTGGGATGTAGACTTCTTGAGTGCCTATATGGCATCACAGGTGTTTGCAACGTGATTTGCATGTTTAAATAAACCTTTTGAATAGTTTAAAATTATTTTATGAGTCACTACTTGGAAATATCCTCGTTTTTCTGAATGTGATGTCCATAATTGTACTTATGTATGCAAGCTCCTATGGATGTCTTTTCTTTTCAGAATCATGCCCAAGGAGGAAAAAAAGTTGTACAGACTGATGAGTGGCGTGAAAGCTCTGTGGAGGAAAGGCTGGAATATGCTCTCATAAAGGTGAATCTGTGTGGAAAACTGTCCTACCCATCAGCCCTCAGAGCCATGAGCTCAGCTCAGACCTTAAGGGCCTTTAAAGGTTCTTCAGCTGCCATTTTTTTTACAAACTATTAGTTAACAATGAATAATAAAGGAAACTGATCTATTTAATTTCAATAACAGAGAAAACTGTAGAGGTTTGTCTTTAAGCTTCAGAAGCCGAAGTCTTTGACCCTTAATATTTTATTCCACTAGTGTTGGTAGAAACATACTGCTTTTGCTTCAGAACACACTCCTTTTACTTCCTAGGGCTTCAGTAGTACTGCACTGAGGGGCACCTGCACTGTGAAAGCATTCTTTGTGTGTTGGGTTTTTCTGGTGACATAGTTAAGAAAAATGAACAAATCGGTTAATACTGGGGACGTGCTGTGAGTAACTATCTGCCTAAGACTAGCAGTGTTTTGGTTCCTAAGAAAGACTTTTTTCAATACCTATTTGAGGTATTTTTAAAGATCATCAGTATCTACAATATCTATTTGTAGATATTGTACTTTCACAGTGGGCTTTTTCTGGGGAGAAGACAACTAAAGAAAAGTTGTATTTCTAGCAGGATAAAAGCTTCTCTTTTTTTTTTTTCCCTTCTCAGGGCATTGAGAAGTATGTCATTGCAGATACAGAAGAAGCAAGATTAAAACAAGAAAAATATCCTAGACCTCTAAATGTAATTGAAGGGCCTTTGATGAATGGCATGAAAATTGTTGGTGATCTTTTTGGTGCTGGAAAGATGTTTCTGCCTCAGGTAATGAGAAAATAATGTCATATATTTTCCTATTTTACAAAAACTGGCATTGTAAAATGTAACCAAAACATTCTATACTGGCTGTTTTCTCAGATAGGAATTGCAAAAATTCAGGTACTGCTGAGAAGCAGCCATTTTCTTATTTTACTTTGAAACTTGACTTTCGTTGTGTGTGATTATGTTTGTTGCTGTTCTTCCTGAGTGTTTTTGCTTTATTTGAAATGTAGTTTCATCTTAGCCCATGAAAAAGCACAAGAGGGGAGAAAAGCCCAAATAAAATTTGCTGTGTTTAGCACCTTCCAAGTCTGGGCCTGTCTGTAGCTTTTGGTTTTGGTGGGATTGGTCTGGGAGGCTGCATTTTGGAAGAAAGTGTGTGTAGAGCCTTAACCCAGTAAGGCCAGCAGCCTGCTGTCACAGAGATCTGAAAACTGCCACCTGGGGGCTGCAAATGAAGTTTCATTTATTGCCTGAATGAGGAAGCTAAAGAAAACTGAGGTTATTTCAATACCTTGTTGTTACTGTTTATTCTGACCCCACCTTTATCTGTTCAGGTGATAAAATCTGCTCGAGTTATGAAGAAAGCAGTTGGCCACCTTATTCCCTATATGGAAAAAGAAAGAGAGGAAAGGAGAGCCAAGCAAGGCAGCACAGAAGAAGAGGCAAGATACAGTCCTTTGTGCTATAGTTCTTTCATAGAATACTATGACAAATATAAGAATTATTTATTGCTATTTATACTTATTACACTGGCGAGTTGATGCAGTCACATGGAAACTGACAATCTCAGCATAATTGAAGTAGGTTTGAAATTCTTGAAGTGCAGATTTTGTGGAACACTGCTTGGTGTGTGCCTAAGCTCATAAAGTTTTCTGAACTATGCCAATGAGTCTTTGTAGGCCCTTTATGCCAATGTTATTAATTTCTTGTATTTTTACAGGCACTTAATTTTGGTGTTATTCATTCTAACTTTATGGCAGATTTTGCTACTTTTTTCTAATACTTCTGCCCTGGGTTAACTCTCTAATTCTTCTTTAAAATTTTTAATGACTCGTAATACTTTGCTTGAAATCTTCTTACAATGTATTTGCTGTGTATCTGTTGGGTGACTGTCCAACTGTTCTCTTTTAATTCAGACAGCAGTGCTGGTATTTGGCAACCTCTGTTTTGTTCTGATGCTGTTTGAAGTTGTTTAAAATTGCTGCCCCATTGATTCCTTAAGCAGTGGATTAGGATCTTCTGTGAACCCTCTGGCACTTAGTTCTCTGGCTAAAAAGAAGTGAAGTGGAATTTGAGAAGTTCTAAAAGATGTAGCAAACACTCTAAGCAAGTGATTTATATGTTCTGTGTGGTTGAGGAGAGCAGGAGAAAAAGGCAGGGCTTCTGTCATGCTGCTTTCTCTACCTTCTGCTGGACAAGGGATGTAGTTCCTTCCTTTTAAAAAGACATGCCACTGTATAGAGAATCAATGAGAGAGATAAAACAGCTGCATCTATTCCCAAAGTATGTTGGCTTGAAAGAAAAAGATTTGCAGACTCTGATAACTGATCTGTCTGATGTTACCCAGGCCACTGTACCTTCCAGGACAGTTTTAGTCACAGACTGCCAGGAAGTGCAAAGCGTTGATAGTTACATTAGAGGATAAATAGCTGTGGCTCTGGATCTCTATCAAAGATTAAAAAAAAAAAAGAAGGCCTTTGGATGTATGCCCAGAACTTGAGGACCTCCTTGCTTTAGACAATTGAAATAAGTGTGCCTTAAATAGGGTTTATTTAAAGTAATATGTGCTGTTGCCCATGTTGTTTGCTACCCAGCAAAGATTTTCCTTCTTATGTGAAAATCCAATTTTTTTTTTTTGTATCAATCACTACTTAAATCTTCAATAATTATTAGGTATGATTAGGTGTGATACCTAATGTGGGCCAGCATATTTTGTTCTTCTGTCAGTCCTTGATTAATCTCATTCCCCTTTTTTCTCTTGCATTCCAGCAGTATATTTTCAGCTGCAAAATTTTCTGTTGATGTACTGAGATGTCTGACTTCCAGACCACCATTTTGCTTTCTATATTCTCTGATTTTCTGTAAAACAGAAGCACTAGGAAGATATTAGATTTTAGTAAACGGCAACATTGGTGGAGATCCAGGGATTTTATTCAACAAATGTGTTAGGATCACAGGAAAATACTAATGTCACTCTTGGTAATATAACAAGATTTTTTAACCCATAATATTGCAACTACAAAAGCAATGTAGGTTCATGAAATAGAGAGCTACTCTATGTGTCCAGAAATAAAATATGCTCCATAGAAGGATTCTGTCATCCAGTTCTGCCATGTGTGAAGGAGATGAGATACTGTCTGGAAAAATATTTTGTAGTTTCACATAGAATATGCTCAGGTTTCCACTTTATTTAAATTCTGTGCAATTTATGTAGTTGCTTACTGGCATCTGATTGTACAGCAACTCAGACATAGTACTGTTACAGCCTGGAGCTGTTCCAAATGATGGCAGTGATTATACAACTAAAAAGGTATTGCCAAGCCCTGTTCTCCTGGTGGAGAACTGCTGTGGGAAGTTCCACTGTTGTGCTGCTGGCAGCACCCTTCGTTAGGCTGAATGCCATCTAGCCTTGGACCTGCTTGTGACAGAACAGCTTCCTTTCTTCAAGTTCTTCAGCCTGTTTGTTCAGCTTGGGTAGTCTGAAGTAGCCTGATCACTGCACTGAAAACTCTGTTGTTTGTGTTGCATAAAAATGAGCCTCTTCTGCTTTTTCTAAGAAATTCCTCTCATTTCTCTTCTGAGTTTGCTAATATCCCATTTTTCTCAGCATTGTAGCAAAAGATTGATCTTGATGCACAAACAGATGTATTATTATAAGTATTCCTACCCTTTTGTTCTGTGTATTTAATCTCTTTATTGGCAGGGTGTATATTTGAAGCCAAAGTACTTTAGGAGTTCAGTTATCACACTGCAAAAAATGCTATCCAGATCTCAAGTGGTTTTATCTGCTATTTTTTTTTTCTTTTTTACAAACACAGATTTTGGAATAGCATCCAGGCATTTTGTAAGAATAATTAATGTGCAAGTTTCTATTACCTAGATATTTTAAGATGGTTTTCAGTACTTACTGTATTATAAGTACTATGCTTTACAGTGCTATAATAGAAGTCTGTGTCATGGATTAGGATTGCACTGTCGAAGGATATGTTCAAACATACCAAGGCTTTTGAATAATTTAACTCTTGCTACTTCTTAAACTTCCAGGATCCTTACCAGGGTACAATAGTATTGGCAACTGTGAAGGGAGACGTACATGATATCGGCAAGAACATTGTGGGAGTTGTTCTGGGCTGCAACAACTTCAGGTAAAGAGACATCAGGTAGCTGGGAACACACCTGTAGAAGGGTCAGTAATTAGTACCTCTCTGTAGCTGCAGCTGTGGTGGTAACAGAGCTGGGTATTTCTTGGGAATTGTCCTTTGTTCCCCAAGTTGTGATTGGGAACACAGATCATAGCAGCTATTGCTAAATGGGGAGGCAAGAGAGAGTACTGTATTCTCCTTGAATACTGGTTTTCCTAACAAATTGACATCTGAGATGATTCTGTAGTTTGACATCACTTGGAATATAGATGAGAATATCAATTTTTTGTTTTATATCAGTTAATATAATAAGTTATGTTTTTATAATGTCTGAAGAAATCTGATATGACAGTTGCAGCAGGTAATACTATATATGGGTTGCATTGGGAAAAAGTAGTCTTGTAAGATTCAAATGAATCTCGTAGTGTGATTTTCACGTTGTTTGAACTATGAGGTTTTAAAAACTCGCTGAGGTATGTTTTCTTAAGTAAGAGGTGAGACTCCCATTCTGTTTCTGAAATTCAAAAGTTAGAACCATGGCCCTTCCATGGCCCTTGTATGTGCAGAAGGCTTGGCCACAGTTTTGGAATGAATGGTCATGTTTCCATAAGTGTTCTTTTCAAGGGTCTGTCAGATATTGTTGCAAAGCTGAATTGGTTTTGGAACTCTGTCTTACTATTCATTCCTTTAGTTTAGTTTTGAATTTGGGTTGTCATTTGCTTTAAAAAGAGCCTAAATTATCCCTTTATTTCAAAACACAGAAGTCAGTAGCAGTGCTGCATATATGCAATATATTCCATTTAATTTCCTCTTGAAGTTCTGTTGATTGGATTCAGGCTTTCTTGAGCTTTATTTAGACTTACTGAAAGGAAGCCATAGTGTTCTCTGTTACCATGAGTATGAGTGAGGCTGAATGAAATCATCAGGCTGGGGTGGTTTACTTGAGAAAATAAAAGCCTCGGCAATTCCTTGGGTTAATAGGGAAGTTCAATGTCATGTTTCATAAAATGTATGCTTTAATAAGGCAAACAAGCTTGAAGTGAATCATCTTATATTCCTGATGTAAGATATGATGTCCACAGAACATTTTTGTACTATCCAGATGCCTTCAGAAATGCTACTACTATGGGTAGCCTGGTAGGTGGCTCAGCACCACACAGCCATTCATTCATTTCCACCCAGCCAACCTCAATGAGATTGGAAAAGAGGAAGGGAAGAAAGAAAGCAAGAAAAATTGTGAGTGGAGGATAAAAGCAAGAAAAATGGTGGGTGGAGAGAAGTAATGACTGAAGGCCAAGTGGAAGAAGAGAAAAAGAAAAAAAGCAAGTGATGCAAAGGCAATCCCCTTGTCGCCTCCTATGGACAGATGGGTGCCTAGCCAGTTCTGAGCAAAATATGGCTAACCTCTGCTTAGCCCCTTACTCTCCCTTTTGATTGATGAGCTTGACTTCATGTGCCATGGATTATTTCTTTGGTTAGTTTGGGTCATCTGCCTAGTTGTGTCTACTCACAGTCTATTTCTTGTGGGGGTAGAGTAAGAAACAAAAAAGGCCTTAATGCTGTGAAAGCATTGCTCATCAATAGTTAAACTTTAATTTGCAGTACTGTTTTGGCCACAGATCTAAAACACAGCACCATACCAGCTGCTGTGAAGAAAACTAACTCATCTCAGCCAGAATTAGTACAACCACAAAAATGGATTTTAAAGAAAAAGCTCCTTTTACACTTAAATTTTCTCAACTATTATGCCATCTGGAAATCTTACTGGAAATATTTACCAGACCCACAGGTATTTCATATACAAAGATTCCCTAGTTTCCCATTTCGCAAATGGTCTTAAGAGAAACAAACAAAAATCTCAATTTTCATTTCAATTTTTAGGTCAGTTGTTTACAGCAAGAGGAATGTATTTGCCCTGCCCTGTAAAAGAAATTTTGATTTGCTGTTGATCTTGTGTCATCTCCTTTCTTTCCAGAGTTATTGATTTAGGAGTTATGACTCCATGTGATAAGATATTAAGAGCTGCTGTGGAGAACAAAGCAGGTATAGAGAGACTTCATTAGTACTTCTGAATTGTTTGATTTTTAAATCACATTTTTTATTGCTGCTCATTGCATTCCTATACTGTCTATAATTTGATCAGATTATCTTCAGAGAAATCAGAACTTCTACTTTAACCGTGTTACTTATTTAGCATTTGGCACTTCCGTGAAACTTAATCTGAGGAACTGAAACCCTGTATCAGAAGGACAACTCTGAGAGAGATGGTGTAGCATTTGTTTTACAGTTGGATAAATGGAGCATTGAAAAGGTCTAACTTCTTGTTGGGTCTTAAATGTGTAAAAGAACTTGGCATTTGGCCTGCCAGATCGGTGAGTGTGAAATCAGGAATGAATTGTTCCAATAAATAATGAAGTTCCTGAAACAACTTGCAGTTGCTTTGGAACAGTCTACTGCATCTTAGAAAAGATGAATTATGTGAAACATAGGTGGTGAAGTTTTAAAGCACTTGCTGTTTCTAAGAGCAGAACTTAAAATTATTTTATCTTATTTCCCTTCTCAGTGCTGACCTTCTGAGACTTGCTAATCAAAAGTGCTGTTTATTTACTGCTGAAACTAGAGCAGTAGGTGTTCAGCAACTGTGAAGACTGAGAAATATCTTAAACTGGGGATTTGCCATTGCTGTCATTCTTGGAAAGCTTTCACTTTCTAATTGGGTCAAACCTTTGTTTTAGACTAGTGACTATCCTGCTTTTCATCTCATTATTTTCTATCTGATGCATGAAGCTATCTGATGTATGAAATAAACTTTTCTGTACTAATTTCTGTGTCTTTCTAGAATTGATTGGTTAAAAGTTTTGTGCATGTGTGTTTGTAAATTTGCAATAGATATAATTGGTCTGTCTGGTCTCATCACCCCATCTTTGGATGAGATGATTTTTGTCGCCAAGGAAATGGAGAGATTGGCAATAAAGATTCCTTTGCTTATTGGAGGAGCAACTACTTCTAAGTAAGATATCTCAGTTGGGAAGATGGGCAGCTTGTATGCAAACAGTGTTAACTAGTGAAAAAAAAAATTTATGGCCATTTCTTTTCTCTTTCTCTCATTTTTCTGCAACCCACATACTGATATATTTATTCACCCTAAGATTGACTGTTTGACTTGTTCCAGAAGTCCTAGATTATTGAGGTAAAATCTAGTTAGTACATAACAAAAATGGACATCTTAAACATTTAATTTTTGCAAGTATTTATTACATGTGGAAGTACTGTGTTTTCTCTAAAAGTTTTTGCTCATATGCAAATAAATATAATTCTCTTCTTCTAAGGGGTTGAATGATCTATTTTGATTTACCAAAGCATTCTAAAAATGCAGGATTTTGAGACTAGAAGTGGCCATGTTGACATCAGGGAACTATTATCTTTAAGGAAGTTACTGTATTTTCCTGGATCATTGTTCAATGTGGTGATGACTGCATTGAGCCGCCAGTGCTGCTCAGGCAGGCTGGCAGGGGATAAAGCCCCGCTGCTTGCCTTGAAGTACTTATCATGTTGATTTTGATAGACTGAGCTGTTAAAATCTTGTTCTCTCAGATCTGTTCAAATGAATTAATACTGCTGCTGTGATTTCCTGAAGACCATGTTGACAGCTCAGTGACACCTACTATTAGCATTACTGCAGATGTGTTCTGGGCATGTATAACAGCTGTGGGTCACGCTTTGCTGACTGGTTTGTGTACAATATACTTGAGGAGGTGACAGCTCAGAAGACTGTAGAGGTCATATTTTGTCTAAGTAAAAGCTGTGAGCAGTGTTGCTTTCTTTATCAGAGCAGCATGTACTCTATGCTATATTTTTGGCTTTAGCAAATCATCTTATAATTTGGCAGACAGCGGAGAGTAGGATCACTACCTGCCTGTATTGTTCCTGCATTTATAATGCAAGGTTCACTGCATCCCTTTTCTCCTTTTCCATATGAGCATCTTCCTATTGCTTTGATACTGAGAGCAAACGTGGAGGATTTTTTCTTACAAAACAAAACAAAACAAAAAAACAACAACAAAAAAAATCAAACCAAAAACCCCCAACAATGTGGGAAGTAGAGGGGAAGGCTTTATTCTAAGTGGAGGTCTTGGGAGAGCCTTTTCAGTTCTCAGTTTTTTCACGCAGGGCATTGTGGCCTAGTAATTGACGTCAAATAACCAGCATCAAACAATTCTGCAGAATTTATTCACAGAGAGGAATGTAGCTAACAGAGAAGCTGTGCTAGTTTTATCCTTGAATATGGAAATTACTAAAGAATGTATGTATACTTTTGAGTACAAAAATTGATTGTTCATGTGAATTATGTATAAATATATATTTGTACGTATGCCCAGATACAATGCAGTGTCTATAAAATATATGTCCAGTAAAGGTACTCTTTATGGAAGACTGGATTCATGATATATATTTAACGTTACTTTCCTAGTCTCAAAATTTAACCTCCCATGTGCATTCTTAAAGGTTGTGTATATGTCAGAGGTTGCTAATGAAGAACCATCTGCAGTTTTTTCAGTGTAATAAATAGGCATTCTTATTTGGAATAAGGAGATAATGAGTACTTGGAAGAGTGTATAGTAAGGTTAGTTTGAAAGAGAGAGAGAGGGAGGCTGGATTTAGTCTCCAAAATCCACACAATAAGAGTTTCTTCATAATTTACAGTAATGATGATTCTTCATTCGTATTATGCTACTTTGGTAAATTCAGGTGCTAAGAAATAATGGTGACATTCTCATTGCCCTAAAATTTACTTTAAAAAATACAAAAGTTTGCACATAATGATTGATGCAGTGCCATTTTAGGACCATGTCTTTTTTTGTTTCCTTTGTCTGTTCCTATCAAAACAGCAGGAGATACCTTTTAGTAAAAATTAGAGCTGCCAAGATCAAAAATGTGTCTCCTAGAAGCAGATTCAGGGGATACTGGACAGTTGTTTACACAACTGTGTTGCACAGTCATGGGTAAACCTCCATGTCCAAGTTCTTTAAATGTTAGACAGAACCTGAAGAAACTAGGGAAGATTGCTTCCTGGGCTCTGATTTAAGGTTAATTTTAGAAGTGTTGTTTGACATTAGCATATAAGAAAAGAAATTATAAGTTCCTACACTTGCTTGCAGAGTTTTGGTAGGACTCTGAGCAGAGCTCTTTCTTGCATCACTAGAAACTGTTAGCAGTGTTGCTTTCTTTAGCAGAGTGACACATACTGTAGCAGACAGATTAGAATCTATATTTTGTGGCTTCAGCAAGTAATCTCATAATTTGACAGACTGTGAAGAGAAGGGTCTGTCCTCATTGCACCTGTAAAGTTCACTGCATTTTCAAGGTGTACGTTTGTAATATTTATTGACCACTGGCAGAATTTATTTGTCAGGTGTATAGAGGATTTTTGCCTCTGATTTTGAGAAATGGAATAATCATCACTGAATTAGGTTAATGCTAATCCACAGACCCAATAATTAGCATATGGGAGGAAAAATTTTAGAAGAGCAAAAAGGATTAAAGAAATTTTTAGTTCTTTGTAGGCTTAGTTTGGAATATTCTTACTGATTTCTGAGATTCAAAACTAATGAGTTGCTGATTTTCATTCAGCTGGTAAGACATTGAAGGAATGTGAGGTGGAACATTATTTATGAAATGTTCTGATACTCTTTGAAGAAAAGTGTTCATATACCTGTTAATAAAATCTGTGTTTAATTATTCATGGATAGCAGATGGATGAATGAATTTCTTCTTTTGAAGTTCTAGTCTATGCATTAAGTCAGGATTTATTTCACTGGAGAATTTGTCTGCTTTTTTTGTTGGTGGGTTGCTTGGGTGGTTTTTTTGTTGTTTTTGTTTTGTTGTTTTTTGCTTTAGTTGTGAAATGCTCACTCTTTTTCTTTCTCATTGAAGAACACACACAGCTGTTAAAATTGCCCCAAGATATAGCGCACCTGTAGTTCATGTCCTGGATGCATCCAAGAGTGTTGTGGTTGTAAGTTCTAAATTATAGTTTCTTGTCCATGCAAAGATATGTGCCTGTTTTTCTGTTGCCTTTTCATCCTTTCCTCTAAGGCTTAATGTTGTGGCAAAAAAATTAAAAGGGGCACATAAGAAACAAGTTTCTAAATTATACTTGTTTCAGCTGTTTTGTGCTGCCACATGGTTCTCAAGTGACTTGTGACAGTTATTGTCACTGAGCACTGTTATTTTAATGTCCATTATTCTAGTGAGGGTGGCATTCACTGAGTCCTTGACTGTAGTTTTGTAGTGGAAGACTGATGGAATTCCATGTGTACTGCTATTCTGACTAATTTTGATATATTTCTGAACTTAGTTAGATAGCAACATTTGTACTGAGAAACATATGGCTGGATTTTTTTGGGATGGATTCTCTTTCAGAGAAATGGGTAATCTTAGCTGGCAAATATGTGGTCGTAAAGAGTAGGCCAAGCTGTGTGTTGCTTCTGTGACTATTCAGTCTCTGAAATTTTGGAGAATTCTCCTCCCAGGTCTTTCCAGAGCTGGGCTTGGCTCTGCTGATGTTACCTGTGTAGTAGGGCAGAGATCTCAGTCATAATTGGAGTCTAAACATGGCTAGTTTGAATGTAGGTTGCAGATTATTGGTAAGGCTTAGTTTAGTGTTGCCAAGAGAGTCTGAAAGACAGGTTGTCTAGTTTGAAATTCGTACTCTGTCCTTACCACAGTGTGTTATACTGGGTACTTAGTGCTTTTTCCTTTCTGTTGTTTTCAGTGCTCTCAGCTCTTAGATGACAGTATAAAGGATGATTTCTTTGAAGAAATATTAGAAGAATATGAAGAAATTAGACAAGAACACTATGAGTCTCTCAAGGTACAAATGTAATTGATTATCTTCTTGTTTGAAGTGGTTGGCATTTGCTGTTCAGCTATTATGGATAACTTGCTGTTATTCTTGTTGCTCAGCTCCTTGTGAAGACCTTCAGGTATATTTGCAGTAAAATTGATTGAAAACATCCACAAGTGCTTATGAAACCAAATTTTCTAACCTATAAGGCCTTCTGCATGACTTAACACATGCTTGCCAAATTCTTGGTTGTCCTCAATGCCTAATCAGTGGTATCCAAGACCTCCAAGGAGCTGGCAGTCATGTCAATCAACATATGGGAGACCAGTGCTCTCCTGGAGCAGTAGTAGGATATGTGGAACTTCAGCTAAGGTAGTGAAAATGGTACTGGGAAGTTATGCTGGTACGGAGCCACACTCTATTGATAATTTTAAACCACTATGCTTTCCTAATGTCTTAGTCTTGTTTAGGTGAGTGATCAGAACAGTAGGAGAATATCTTTCTCTGCTTGTATTTTAGTGTATTTTGAAGTAATGAAGCAACTGTTGGTGTAGTTGAGAGGAACCAGGAATCTTGTAGGTCAGTTTCATTAACATTATATAGGCAAGAATAATGATGTGCTTGTGATGTAATCTTACATTACACATGGGAACTTGGAGTTGTTGAGACTGAAATTATCTGTTGTTAGATTTATCCTGAAGAGTATTTTGAGTAAAACTCTACCATGAAGTCCACACTTACAGTTTATGTGCCCGAAAGGTGGTGTGCTGAAATTAACCTTTATGTCAATATAGGAAAGAAGATACTTGTCTCTACAGCAAGCTAGAAGAAAAGGTTTCCAAAATAATTGGTTATCAGGCCATATACCAGGTCAGCTATATGTTGTTGTTTGTGATTGGTGTGCCTTTTATTTTATTTTGTGTGTTTATTTTAGATATATTTTTAATTAAATTATGATTTAAATTTCAGAATGCAGCTGTGTAACAGCATAAATAAATTGGTATTTGTCTCAACTGAGATTTTTTTTACCTTACTTTGAACATTGTTTCTGGTTTTTTACATCTCATTTAAAAATAAATTAATATTCAACAAGGATAACTGAAAAAAATCCCAAAACAATGAGTTACCCATCACAACATATAATCAAAGAAAACACTAATGACAGCTTTTGAAAATACTATCTGCCCGGCTCATTACATTGCACACTTTACTGTACCACATTTGGGGAATACATGCTGTAACATGGCATTTTTATCAAATTGCTCTGTACACTCTTTCCTACCCTTCCCCCATCAGATTTTGTACTGTTTTGGTTTTTTTTTAAATTATACTAGAAGTATAAATAGCATTTGAGTTGCATCCTGCAGTGCCATTAACACTGCTTTCTGTCATTTCATTTACAAGATTCAACCAGATGTTAATTTTCAATAACTTATCTTGATGTGCTGCAAGGTGTTGTACAGACAAAACAAGTGCAAAGCTTGTGGCTTTACACAGATAGATCCATCGTGCTTTTTCACTTGTGTGTGTGCATCTAAATGTGCAAAAGTTCTTAGAAATTACATAAACATTTACAGAAATATTCTGCAGTGTCACAGTACATGTTTGTCTATAGACAGGAATTGGTAAATGTGAAAGGCCCACAATGTGTGTTGGGGGTTGATAAGTTGTGTAGGTTTGTTTGGTCTTGTGTCTTGGCCAATATTCTGACCAATTAAATAAGTTCCAAGGTCCAGCAGCTAAAAGGTATTGATTTACATGGAAGAGCAAAAGGCCTTAATTTTTCCATTTCAACTTTATATGCCTTTTACGGTTTTGTGGGTTTTTTGTTACATTGTAACTGTGGAGTGTGGTATGACTTGGGAAAATATGAATATGAGAATTTTAGGACAGTTAGTTTGGAAGACATCATTTGCAGGGGTGAAGGCTGCTGAACATCAGTTATATACTGCAAATGTTAAAGCAAATTTAAATTATTTTCATCATGTCCAATTGTACTTCTGATTCCCACAGTTAAACCACAATTCATTGGCACAAAAGTCTTTGAAGACTATGACCTGAGGAGGCTGGTAGAGTACATTGACTGGAAGCCCTTCTTTGATGTCTGGCAACTTAGGGGAAAGTATCCCAACCGGAGTTTCCCTAAGATCTTTAATGATAAAACTGTAGGTGAGTACTGAAATTGCATTTACTTCATATAACTAATCCTAACAGGCCTAATGTGCTGCAGCAATATTCCAAATGTTTTGAAATATATTAGGAATAGTACAAATACATACAAAGAATGTCACTGAAATAATTTGTTCAAAGCAATGCTTAATGAACCAACTGTTGCCATGTGAGGCTGAAAAATAAGTGTGGAAAAATGTTCATTCCTCTTATTTAGCATTCACCTATCAAAGCACAGGGAGGTATTTTATTAACAGAAAATGGCAGCAGAGCACTTAATATATGTGTTCCTGTTGTGGGCAAACTCCTTTTGAAGCTATTCAGTAGGCTTTGAAATACATGATAAAAAGCAAGGGTGATGCTGACAGCAATGTTCTGGGTCTGCAGGTGCACACACTAGGTCCCTTGCTCATTTTATTCTGTGTTCTCTGCCTCTACTAGGTGGTGGCTGAAAGATTTTGTGCTTTGTTTGGGTTTTTGTATTCCCTAAGATATATGTTGTTACAGCCCTGTGGTCACACTGCAATCTTCCTATTTGCTATAGTTGACAGATCATTGCAGTCATTGAGCAATTATGTGGAAAATGAATCAAATCTCCAAACAGTTCTTAAACCTATTTAGCCAGTTATGAAAGCATGCCTTTTATAAAGCAATTACTTTTTTCCTTTTGTTTTTAATAGGTGAAGAAGCAAAGAGAGTTTATAATGATGCTCAAGATCTACTGAAAACATTGATTAATGAAAAGAAATTACAAGCCAGAGGTGTAGTTGGGTTCTGGCCAGCTCGAAGTGTTCAAGATGATATCCACTTGTATGCTGTAGAAGAGGCAGTGGGATCTTCAGAACCAATAGCAAAATTTTATGGATTGCGGCAACAGGTACAGTGACAGCACATTTGTTAAGTGACTTCTTTTCCTCTGAATTTCAGGAATGTAATAGAAGTGCCCTATTAAATCTGTAGAAAATTGTTGTAATCTCTCTGCAGCCGTTGTCTTGTCATTGCTTTCAATAATAACAAGATCCTGTTAGTGATGAGCTAGGTCTTTGTAGTACTGTAGTATTTGTAGTATTTTATATTGTAATAATTGTACAAAATGCTTTGTAGGTTTGACATCTTCAGATATGATGTGCATTTTCTGTCTCAATTTTACGATGTCCTAAAGCAGGGTGTTGCATAAATTAATCACATGAATCTTGTGTTCAAGATAAATTAGAACCTAATGAACCTTAGTTCTCTATTATCCCTGGATTCTACTTTAGATGAAGAATTCTGCTTGAATGTGTTAATGCTTAAACCCAGTTAGAATTTATGAAACCTGGAAAATAAAGCCCAATGGAGATAAGTTTTTCTGATAGCCTTTTTTTTTTGTAAAATTCCCTGTATGAAGGGGCTATTTAGAATTATTTGGCAGCTATTTTTGATGGAGAGAATCATACTTACTTAGATTACTTAGAATACTTACTTAGAGAGAATCATACTTAGATTTGCATACTTAGTTAGATTTGCATTTAATCTTGTAGATGGAATTTGCAAGATATTCTGCCTCTCCTTTTTCCTTATCTTCTGATTTGGCTTCTTAGTAGTTCACATATTCAGTCATCAAATGTGGGCAGAAAAAGAGTTTAACTACTTACATTTCTGGAATACAGTACTCTGTGAGCAGTCATGTGGCAGCATTGCAGAACTGTGCTAAGAAATACCTGGCTATTAAGTTTATCTGTTGCAGTTCCCTGAGATGGATCTAGTGTATCCTGACAGACCATGGCAGATGTTTGTATGAAATGCTCTCAACAAGCACACAGGCATGGATGTTTCAGACACTTATGGCCTAGTTAAACATTTTGATATCCCATGTAAATCATCTTTACTACTCTTTCTTTTCCTGGCTTTTTCCCAGGATTTTCCAAGGAAAAAAGCTGATTTAATGTTGTTCTTGTAATGTTTTTTATTATTGGAATACTGTTATATTCCTTAGCCTTTTTTACTTTGTATATCCCAATTACTCAGGCTTCTCTCAAAAGTTAAGGTCATGAAACACTGTGGATACTGTTCTTCTGGACTCCATGTATTTTAGCTCCATTTCTTGTAGCCTGGTGTATATAGTAACTCAGGAGAGTTTTCAGCAGAGCAAAGAAGAAGAGAATAATTTACTTCTGTTTCTTATGTAAAATGTTCCTTTCAGTACACAGAGATCTTTCCCTGACATTGACACTAATTAAGGATGTGATATAAATCTAAAAGTTAGAGATGCATGTAATATTTTTTTTAGATCTAATAATTGCAAATGAACCTTAAAATTAATATAAATTTCACCTGTGGGGGAAAAGGATATTTTGTTAGTTTTATGATACTTTCTGTAATTTTGCAGGTTAATAGACAATTTTTCTTTGTTTTACAGGGGTAGGAGTGTTTTATTTGCTTTTAAGATGCAGTTGGGAATGGGCGAAACACATTGCTAAAATATTGTCATAGGTTAAAAAAATTAATCTTCAGCTAAGTGATGGCCATCATTTGATGGCTATCTTTCCTCTGTAAGTTGAGAAGATTTACAAGAACTGTGGCACCTCTTAAATAGCAGGTCATTATATTCATTGCTTCCACAATGAATATAATATGATTCAAAATTTCTTTTTAGGTGCTCAGGCACTTGTTTCTGTTACCTTTCTTCCATTTTGGAAAAGGATCCAATGAGCTATTTCCCTGTTTCACAGAATCAATTAGGTTGGAAAAGACCTCTGAGATTGAGGCCAACCTATGATTGAACAACCCAAGTCAACTAGACTATGGCACTGAGTGCCATGTACAGTTGTTCCTCAAATGCCTCTGGGGACAGAGACTACACCAACCTCCTTGGACAGTCTATTCCAGTATCTGATCACACTTTCTGTGAAGAAATTCCTCCAAATGTCCAACCTAAATCTCCCCTAGCACAGATTAAGACTGTGACATCTTGTTCTGTCAGTTGTTACTCGGGAGAGGAGATCAGCTTGCACCTGGCTGCAGTGTCTATTCAGGTGGTTGTAGAGAGCAATAAGGTCTCCCCTGAGCCTCATTTTCCCCAGCTCCCTCAGCCACCTCTCATACGGATGAGTGCTCCAGAACTGTTACCAGCTTCACTGCCCTTCTCTGGACTTGCTCCAGCACCTCAGTGTTCTTCCTCAGTTGGGGATCCCAAAACTGAACACAGTATTCAAATGCAGCCTCACCAGTGGCAGGTACAGTGGAAGAATAACTTTCCTGGTCCTGCTGGTCTTACTCTTTCTGATGCAGGCCAGGGTGCCATTGACGTTCTTGGCCACCTGGGCACCCTGCTGATTCGTGTTCAGTTGGACATTGACCAGCACCTCTAGGTCCTTTTCCATTGGACCACTTCCCTTTGCATAAACCCTCTCAAACTTTGTTTAGGATTCAGCTTTCCAGTAGTGATACATGCATTTTGTTTGTGTGTGATTAGTAAAAAGTCTGCATCCTGGGCACTGTTTTGTCATAGTTTGTAACATAAGAAACTAGGAGTGTTTATAACCTCAACCATTCTACAGTGGGAGTTGCTGAAGAATTCTTCAGTTTGCACATCAGCCATCAGTTTTGTTAACAGATGTGGAATCTGTTAGGGGCAGAGATTAAATATTCCTTCTCTTCTCCAGTTGTTGGCATAAGAGTATTCCTTATTTTGTAATATGTTTTTGCAGTATAAGCTGTTAAATCTTAGTAGCTGTAAATAGAAGCAAAATGTGTGTTCAGTTTTACATCTCTCTTTGGTGTTCTGTTCTTCAGTGGTCCAAACACCCTCAGAGTAAGAGGTGGTTTTCTCCTAATTTAACTATAGGAAAACTACCAGGGCTCAAAGACTAGTTAGGCATTTCCCAGAAATGCCCTAGGCCCTTTAGTCTTAAAAATATTGGTCTTTAGCTTAATAGTGCACTAATGATGTATTTTAAAATGTCCTGATTTATTGCATTATTTTGTTACTTTAGGCTGAAAAGGACTCTGCCTGCACAGATCCATATTACTGCCTCTCTGACTTCATAGCACCGCTGGATTCTGGCATTTGTGACTACTTAGGCCTGTTTGCAGTGGCCTGCTTTGGTGTAGATGAGTTATGCAGTGAATTTAGGAAACAGGAGGATGAATACAACATCATAATGGTGAAGGCTCTCGGTGATCGGTTGGCAGAGGTATGAGGTTTTATCATGCAAAGTTTCCTTGCAACTTTCAGCAGACTTAGAGCCACTTCAGTACAATGCAAATGGAGCTTGCTCTAGCTAGGGATCTCAAGCTATAGCAGTTTTAGAAATTATTATTATTGTTTTTGTTACTGTTATCTGGAGATATTTACTGAAGTGGAAATTCTTCCTGAATGGCAACTGGTGCTGGTAAAATCACATAGGCTGCAGGAGCAGTTCAGAAAATCTGTTGCCCACTTTGAGCTAGAGGAAGAGTCCTCTGCTAAAGGGAGAGCAGCACAGGCTTGTATCTGATTGTAGCATGGAGGCAAGAATGATGTGGCCTTCCATAGCTAGGCCTGGGTGAGACACCCAGATAGTCAAGACCTAATGACCTCAGTGCTATAATGAAGTTGTCACTACCATAGGTTAATGAATTTTATCTTTTGGGTTACTTGTCCACATCTTTACCTCTTTAAAGCAGGACAATCAAAAAAGTACATCTACCAATAAGAGAAGTGACTAAAATACTTGAATTATCAAAATAAGTGTTTCATGTGAAGCTTAATTATTTCGAATGTTACACCTGTGTTAAGAACTGTCTTAGAAATGAAAATGGTAATGCAAGAAAGCATCTGTCATTGTTCATCTTAATCAACCAGCTATTGCATCAGTCTGTACAAAGTAAAACATAAGAAAAATTTTTCATTCTATTCCAAGGCATTTGCTGAGGAGCTTCATGAAAGAGTTCGAAGGGAATTCTGGGCTTACAGTAGTAGTGAGGAGCTGGATCTCTCTGGCCTCCGCAAAATTAAATATGAGGGAATTCGCCCTGCTCCTGGATATCCCAGCCAGCCTGACCATACAGAAAAACTGACAATGTGGAAACTTGCAAATATTGAGGAAACAACAGGTAACTCTGCTTTGCTAAGATTCTTAAACTGCTTTTTATGTGAAATTAAAATTCCAAAGAATTTTGGAAAAAACAAAAGAAAATATTTGCTGTTGCAGAATTACATAAAATACTAAACTGAAGTGCTTCTGGGAATTGCTGTCTTCCCCTTTTTATCACCATTTTTGTTTTGCCTCATTCAAGGAAGAATTTGCAAAACATTGCCAATGCTTTTGGTGGAGGAGTTGTGTCCCTAATTAGCAGATTGCATGCAAACAGGGTTCTGCTGCACAGAAAAAAAATTCTGGCATCCTTATGGTAGTAAGAAGACATTCCAGATAGAAAGAGAAAAAAAGTCAATTTAGCAGTGTATTTACTGGTCCACAGGAACCTTGAGATGGTAATTCTTAAAAAGAGATTAATTACATTTGTTTTCCTCTTATATTTTGCATGTCAGGTGTTTCACTGGTACTTCTACAATTCCAAAAATAACTTCCAGTGCTTCAAAACCACATTTGTGAAAATGTCCAAGTTTTTTTCTTTCAAACTATAGAGTTACTCTACAGTAATTGTAATGAAAGTCTGTGGTATATTTAAAACTCTGAGGTTTTCTTAATGGTTAACAAGTGGAAAAAGGGTTTGGTTTTAGCTCATCTGAAAGCTGTTGGGGTTTTTTTTGAGTTTGCTTGAAGCTGCCCAACATAAAAAAATATTCTGAATTTGTGCTTATTCTTAATGCAAAGAATAATAAAATCCTCATCCTCTTTTCCAGGAATTGGTCTAACAGAATCACTGGCAATGATACCTGCTTCTGCAGTTTCTGGCCTCTACTTTTCCAGTCCCAATTCCAAATATTTTGCTGTTGGCAAGATATGTAGAGATCAGGTAACTAACATCATCAATTGTAGTAGTGTTAGAGCATTCAAAATCATTTTATGAGCAGATGTCTTAAAAATTTTGCAAATATTTAAAGCTGGAGTTTCAAAATCTTCATCATATTTTGTGGTCCCTTTGCAGGTTGAAGATTATGCACTGAGAAAAAGTTTGTCTGTGGCGGAGGTGGAGAAGTGGCTGGAACCCATTTTGGGATATGATACTGAACAACTGTGATATTTGTGGGTGAACTTCCCCTTTTGATGGTCTGTTTGCCAGAAGGAACAAGAAGATTCTTGCCACTGAAAACAGCTTTCTTCCATCCACCTCAATAGCTTGTCTAATGGTCTTAAATTTTTAATCAAGGAGTTTAATATTTCAAATCACGTCTGCCTGGTGCCCTTGGCTTGGGACCATGAATGTATTTAGTTTCTCAGTCACAGCAGCATACTTTTATTTATTTTTATGTTTTCAAAAAGACTTTAGCAGAGAAGCTAGGTATAGGGTGAGATGGGGAAACTGCAAAGCTTTCCTTTTTCTCTGGAAGGTTTTGAAACCAGGGGCAATAATTTCTCTCCCATGGCTGTGGATATGCACAGAACAGAATTTGACTTCTGTTATTTTAGTGTGTTTTAGCAAGTCCAGGGACAGAAATATGATGTGATTCTTCTGCAAAGTCACAAAACGTTTTATACTGAGTGATCAGGAACAATTGAAGTACAACAGATCTCTTTTTTAAAAATCGTCTGCTCAGTGTTTAGTCTTGTGCTTGGAAACACACTTTGTTCTCAATGGTAGAACTGTCAGAATAATGCAGTGTTCTGGAGTAGTATCAGAGATCTGTACTGGGACATGGCATGACAGAGCCCATGGAGTTGTCTGCTTCATGCTTCCTCTTCCTTTCAGCAAGTCACAATCTTTCTATTCTTTATAAAGTGTACTGGCACTTCCTACCTTACAGTTAATGTTGTCAAGCTTAATTCATACATAAACAATCATTTGTACATGAAAATTATGAGACCAGCATATTTGCTACTATAGACAGACAGAAGGCTTGGAGCTAACTTTTGCAAAATTTTAACCTTCTAGAAAACTGGATTCTAAAAGCAAATAGTACTGTCATATGTAACAGTTAATATTGTAGACTGGTCTTCGGATTTAACTGAGTGTGCTAATTGTTCAGCTTTCAATAATTTCTGAAAAGTGTCTCAAGTATTATTTAAATGCTAATTTGTAAAATATTATGACAGAACCCACTCATTTTTTGGTCTCTAATTGTAAACAAGACCAATACTGTAAGGAAGATGTTATTTTAATAGTTTATTGTAATCTGTTATTAGCTACATAATTTTTGTAATATCTTCATCTGACTTTATGCTGAAAGAATCGTCTTGTATCAGCAGTTTAATAAAGATGGTGTTATCCTATTAGAATCCTTTAAATGGCAACAATAAAATGTGTACATTAATCTCAACAGATAATGCCAAAATTAATATGTGCTTGTACCATGAACCTGAAATTATAGAAGCTGCTATGGGGTTTTTTAAGTAATTGTATAAGTGTGTTCTTAACTGAATATTTTAGAATGGCTCATCCTTTAATGACTTACAGAAATAATTTCTAAATGGATCTCCCCTCCTCCTGCCTCCCTCCATGTCAAGAGACTTGTGACATATCCTTGCTGAGCAGCTGATTTTGTAGTGGGAATGGTTTCTCAGTACAACACTCATTTTGACTGCCAAAAATAAAGTAAAATGTCCTTAATATAAAAGATTATTTGTTCCTGAAATATGCAGCATATGAAAATTGAAATCCTCTCTGCTTTGTTTTTGGTAATTTCACTTCTGCTGATCAATTTAATGTTTGGAATCTTTCCTCTCCAGCACTCTTCCATATTTTTACATTTGGAAGCAGAGTGCCTTATTAGTCTGAAAATTTGATTGTGTAAATGGAGTCAAAGTTTTACTTGCTTAGCTTGGTTGGTTTATTGAATTATTTTCCTGAAATCAGTGGCAGCCAGTTCAGTGAGTACAGCTAACAGCAGGAGGTCCCTGCTGTCTGACAGTGGTGGTGTTACCTGGTGTACAAACAGAGTTTCAAATGGTGTGCAGTTGCTTTAACCTTTCATGCGTGGCATCACACACTGAGAAAATCTTCATGTTTGCCTGCAAAACTAATCATTGGGAGAATGTGTTTGGAATAATTACTCCTTGTTATTATGCAAATGTATTAAATGCAAATCAAGAACAATTCCTTTAAAGCTTTGTTATTTTAAATTGTCATTTGACATTTTGGATAAGAAATTTTCATTCTTGTCTCCAAACCTAAGATAAATTGTGAAGCAAAAGAGTCTCATAATTGTACCAGGTAAGGCTGTTTTACTTGAAAGACTGACAAGTTTATAATGCATAAAATATTTTTTTGCAGTGCTTTTCTAAATACTACTAACAAAGGTTCTGGTTGTAAGAGATGATGGAAAATTTAGGATGTGTTGTATATGACTCTGGTTTAGTTCTTGTGAGTAACTGACTGGATACTGATTTTTTTTTCTTGTAAGTCAGGCCAGCAGCCTGGAGATTAAGTTTTGAGGCATATATATTTTATGATTGTCAGTAGGGAATACTACCCTTAAACCTGCTCCTTCATTACCAGGTTTTCAGTGCTGCTGTTACTCCTGGGAAGAATCTAGTGCAGCTTATTTTGTCATGAGGGTGCTATCAAGGTCAGTTCATTTCTCAAAAAATAAAAAACTAAAACTCACCTTTTTTTTTTTTTTTTTTTGCAAGTATTTCTGCATTTTCTGTAAATTTTCTGCTTTCTTATATAACAGTGTAAAAGTTATACACCCTTTCAGTTAATTTCTGCTTCTTAAAACACAAGTCATGTCCAGAAAATAAGGGGAATAGTGAGAAGCCTATGAGGGCCTTGCCTTTTCTAAAAGGATTTGTTTACTAGTAACTGTGACTGGATTTCATTAATTTCCCTTTTTAAATCTTTGGTTTACCTGAGCATGCCTTGAAAATGTGGATTCAGGGTCTTGAAGAACAAGAAAAGAAGTAAGTCCATTAATTAGTTCAGGAGGGTAGTTCCCTTATAGAAACAGTAGCACATGTTCTCAGTCACTGGAGAAATGGATTGCCCTCAATTTATTGTGGCTTTGTCACTGCAAAACCTGTTCATCCCTGCTGCAAAGTTCTTTCATTTGATTGTCAGGCTTCTGTAGGTGCCAGTTTTCAACTGAAGATGCACTGTGAACAGAATGCAAACACATCCACCCTGCTTTCGCACAGCATTTGTGAACTGTCCAGCTAAAGGCAGCACTGAAAACCCAGAGGAGTTCGTCCCCATGCTTGTTCTAATAATGCCACCATGGCTGAATATTGCAAGTTTCTGACCATGCCTGACATAAATAGCTGTGCAAAGGAGACCTCAGCTGAGATTACCAAACTTGGAGTTTAGGGTTTGTGATTCAACTTCAGCCAGGATGGCAAAGCAAGCTAGTAATTATCCTGGCCTGAAGCTGCCATGATGACTGTGGGATGAAAGGCCTCGTTTTCTTCGTCACTGCCCCAAGGCACCAGTGTGTCCTGTGCCTACAGCTCCTGATCAGGCAAAAGGGAGTGATCCCAAGCCAGGTTGGGTGGTCTCTGCTGTTCCTTCCTACAGAAAGGGCACGAAGTACGTGGAGGGAGTGTGGAAACTCAAACTGACCCCATATTAGTTCTTAGCTCATGGTCTTTCCCATCTCCCTGTCAAATTGGCCTCCTCTTCATCCTTTTCCCCCCAGCAGTCCTCCTCCGTAGTTGCACATGAGGTTTCTCTGTAGGTTCTGCCAAATGAAACTGTAGGAGGCTTTTTAAAAAGTTTCATTTTTGTCTGAGCGAGTTACTGTTCCAGAAAGATTTTTCACCTGGCAAGCCTTGGGTAATATTAATAAATGGTGCTCATAGCTTTGCCTATAGGAGCCTTATCCTGTGTATGTCAGTCATTCCTAAAAAACTAAGGAGAAGGCCACACAACATGTTAAACTATTCCCTGTGTTTTAACTGCATCTCTAGTTACATAGTGGTTTTCACCTAGATAGCAAAACCAAAATATGTATTAATTGCATCCTTTGTCAGTGTGCTGTTTTAAGCCCACAATTAATAATAAGCTGATTTAGTAAAACTAAATAAAACTAATGCAATTTTAAACGGAAGTATTTTAATGTATGAACTACTAAGAAACAGCAAAGAGTATATATATCTGTGCCTTGCTGTTACAGTAAACGCTTTTAAAATTCTTTAGGCAGCTGATGACTTAAATATTTTATGAAGCAAAATTTATCTTGAGTAAAAACTTAGGTTACAAAACACTTATAATTTGAAAAGGCTTTATCACCGCTTTCTAGAAATAGCTGATAAAAATGATTTACGAGACTAGAAAGTTTGCTGCACTACCTGCAGAAATTTCTATGCATGTAGTACATGTACCAAAAGAAAATAGTGTGGGACTCACAGAGGGTAACTTAATTGCAGAAGAACAGGCAGTTCTTTGGGGAAGAGCTGAAAGATTAATTTATAGCAAATGTCTCTTACAACCCAGATAGTCACAATATTATTATTTGCAGTAAATGAAAATAAGGGTAGTGTTTTCATGTATATATCAAAGTATAGGAAATGCAATTTAAGAATAATTGTAAGGGAAAATTTAAATATTTTAAATAATTCTAGTATTTTAAAATCATTTTATGAATAATTTTTCATAAAGTTTTCATAAATCGAATGCATACTTGGGATTGATGAGTTGTATTTGCACGTCTAGAGTGGGAGAAGGAGGAGGAAATAATAATTAGGTCGTGAACTTCTTCTAGGGTTAAGTAAGAAGCTGTTAAAAAGAATAGCCTATGTCACGACACCCTCCTTCCTGTTTTGAAATTGTTGGATTCATTACTTACATGATTGTTTCTGAAAGGATTTTCAGTGACACTAGCATTCCTTGACTCTAGAAAAATATTGTGAGAAATGAAAATAGCCAATTTTCCCCCAGTTTTCAAAAGTTAAAACTCTACATCAGCTCTGTATCTGCACATAGGTAGGTGTCAGTGCAATTTTGACCCAAGAATTCCTTCAGTCTAGCAGATAAAATAGATCTGGGTGTGTAGGTGTAATGGATTTTTTTTTCCTTATTCAAAGTGTTGAAAAGATCAATTTTTCCCCTCTATTAGAGTGAAACATTCAGGGGATGTTCTGTTCTTACTTTACGTCTTTATACACTTGAGCTGTATTTGTTTCCCCTTCTCTGGCTTCACAATACAGGTGTGGAGATGTTCACAATACAGGTGTGAGAGCTCTCTAATGGCCTATGAGTGCCATGTGTTTGTGTTTTTAACTAAAAATACATATTATTTTCAGGTTTTGTTGAATTTCATCAAGGTTCTTGCCAAATAGCTTCTTCCCAGAATGTGGACAACTTTATTCCTTTTAATCTGGCCATCAGTTGGAAATCTAGGTTGAGGTTCAGAAGTGGAGTGCAAATATGAGATCTAGAAAAGGTGTCAGTTCTCTGTGGTTGGTGGACTCCTTCTGTACTTCTGTTTCTGCTGTGACCTTGTGAGAACAAATGTGTTTGTATCTCTCTGTTGATGAGGGCAGTGGTGGGACAGCAAGTCAGGGAGATGAAACGCTGCCCTGCATGGCCAAAGGATTTATTTAGCAGACTGCCCTTTGCAGGTGCATTGGTACAACGTGTTCTCCTGTCTGCCTGCTCAGGACCTGTTTTCAGCTGATGTCTCAAGCTCATCTGTACTCAGCTGCTTTTGTTTCAGGAAGCTGTTACTTGTGACATCTCCTGCTAAGCACTGCATGAGGCCCTCTTTGCATAATTGGTCATTTGCAATGGATGGCTTCATAGTAAACTGGTACAGTTTTGGCCTTGTTTTAATTTTTCAGTAACCAAATAGATGTCTTTCTTCAGAATATGAATGCAGAACAAATAAACACACTGTTTTTCTAAAGTCCATAAGATCAGATTTTACTATCAACACTTGACCTAACAATTTTACTCATGTGGTCAAGGATTTGCTACTTACAAAAGCATGACCTTGTTTGTGCTTTATTTAGGAAAGAGATGTAAGCACTTGGGTTTATTGCTTTGACTTTCTTCAAAATACTGTGCTTTACCTCTCATGACAGCTAAAGGAATAAAAGTTTTGATTCAGTTATTATAATACCAGATATACACATAAGGCAAGGACTACTAAAGCAAGACATTCAAAACTTAGCATGATATAGGAGTGTACAGGCTACTTACTAAATATCAAATTGTTTCTAAAGATAAGCATTAGCTGAAAATGCTGTAAGGCAGGAGTCAGCAGTCAGCTAGGGGTACATGAAGATTTTAAGACTTTCAGGTGTTGGATCATCAGTATTTCATTAGGCATTATATTGCATGCTTTGCCTCTTTCTGTGTCACTGTCTCCCAGAACTGGAACCTGCTACTGCATCCAGAATCCTAGTTACTCCACAAAAAAAGTCTGACATGGGTTTTGTTGAAGTTTTTTATGTGTGTTTGCAGGATTATTTTTCCAAAAGAGTTCAAAGTACCACACTGTAGATAAATGATTCAAGTTCTTGAACCACAAAATATGTGGTTTTCCTCAAAAAGTCCCCAGGTACTGATACATTTTTTATTACTTAGTGAACAAAACCAAATAGCCTGCATTTCCTCAAAGCTACAAGTGTGCTGGAGGAGGGAGTGAATATCAGTTAAAGGACTTTTTGTGGTGCTGTTTTATTCTCAGTTCTTGATCAGTATTACCTTTCTGCTGCCATGTTCATTGCTTGAGAGCTGAAGTGAGCTAGAACACCTCTTAGCAGGTTTTCTAGTGCTGACCCAGCTGCTATGAAAATGTCTGGAGAAATTACTACCTCTCTGAAACACCAGTTTGATCAGTCCTAATGCAGTAATCTGGAAAGAGTATTTGATGTTTGATTCCTGTCAAAAATACTTGGGGACTAACAGGATGTGCTGTTAAACCTTCTTCAGTGCTCAGCTTCATTGAAATAGATGGCTGGGACTATGAAAGTAATTTTTACTCTCATTCTGAAGCACTTAACTGAGAGAAAGTGCTACCCTATCAAGCCAGGAATAGATGAGCTTTCCAGTCCAGTGTGATGAATGGTAGCCATCCATCTCAGAGATGCTTGAGGGAGAATGCCTAACAGAACCAGCAACATGGGCATTGATTCTGTTCTGTACTCTGATGGAAGGTGTTAGTGCCTTGGTTCAGCAGGTGAAGATTGGCAAATGCTCCAAAAATATTTTTGTTTTTTCAAGCCTCCTATGATTTTTAAACAAATACTGTTAAATGAGAGTTTGAGCTTCAGAGTCTTTGAAAGTTGTGAATATACATTGTGCCAACTTTCTATATACTGTTGGGAGTTTCACTTGGCCATTTTCAAACAAGAGCTGCCTTTTAGTTAATTTTCCTCCTTAAATATACCTTTTGTGTTCTGTAACTACAAATATCAGGAAAGTCACAGAACTGTCACATATTTCGTGCTATTCGTGCACACAAAGTGCTGAGCAATGGCAAGGCAGCTGCTGCAGTATGGTTATTGCTAATCAACCTGAATAAATTTGAGAATTTTACTGCAGTTTCTCTCCAGAACTGTCAGCATGAAGTATACAAAATCTCTTGCTTTTGTAGCTAAAATGAAGCCTGTAATGAGGTGAAATTCTTAATGTTATATAAGGCATCTTATCATGTGGTCTCTTGATCTGTCAGTAAAATATGCCTTGATTATAAGTAAACTGAGAGAGTTTTTTCATTTCCTTATGGTACTTTTCTTGGCTCTATACTTCTGTGCAACTTTTTATTAAATTAATGCAATTTCTGCTGCTCCTGCTTCCAGTCTCACCACTGCAGTTTTCACTTGGCTTCTAGACCATTACAGTTCTCTTTCAGTCATGCGTATTTGCCAAGTATCTTGGATGTCATACTTAACAGTTTTTGTCTCTTCTGTAGGAAATGCCACCATTTGCGAAGAGTCCATGCATTGCACTCCGCCTCATTGTTGCTGGGAATCTTCCTAAGCCAGCTGCTCACAGAACTGCCTGAGGAGTTGAGGATGCTGGAAAATCAGGCAGACAGAGTAAATGTATGAATGATGTAAATGTTTATCTCTGTGCAGTTGGGTTACAGGGATTTCTTTTTTACAAAAGGAGTCCTGATCTTCCAAAGCTTGTAACAGTATATTCACTGATTGCTTAGAAAAATAAATGCCTGAACTGTGCTTCTCTTTCTTTCCTAGGTAAGAATCACTTTATTTAGACAAAACTGATAACAATTACAGGATTTGAGGAAATTAAACATAAGACTGCTGCTAAAGTTAAATATATTTCTTCACATTAATTTGACCAAAAAGCCCTAAATTAGCTTAAGGAGAAACATGAGTGATTTTGGTTTTGTCTCTAAAATAAGTTTTCCATAAGACATTTTGTGGGTGTGGCTGCATGGCTGTTTCCACTAAAGCAAATATTTATGTCACAAACATTTCAAACTTTTTAGTATTTGTGGTGGAAGATATTTTCCCTTGCTGTAAGGAGTACATCTATTGATGGGTGTTGGGAAAAAGCCATCATTTAATCATAGAATCATGGAGGGACCCTTCAGGATCTTTCAGTCCAGCTCCTGGCCCTGTGCAGGACACCCCAAGAATAACACCATGTGTCTGAAAGCATTTTCCAGACACTTGAACTCTGCCAGGCTTGATGCTGTGACAGCTGAGCTGTACCTGCACAGATTAGTGTTCAAGGGCTGAAAATCCCACGTTATCAAATGTGAGATTTGTCCAAATCTGGTACTGAACTTTTAGGTACTTTATTTAACTATACTTGTTTTGGTCATCTATTAGTTCTGCCCAGTACAGCTGATGGTCCTCTAGTCATACTCTGCTTTGTCAGTCCCTGGAAACAGCCATGTAAATAGGAAAATGTTTCAGATTAAGAAACGTAATCTGTCACTGGATTTGTGACTGGGAGATACATTTCCATCTTTCATAGCCACAAGAGCCACTTTCTAGGTTCAGTTCTGCATAATATGGTGGAGAATTCTGATATGTTTTTAATGACTTTTTGAAGACTGCAGTCATTAGGGCCTCTATTTGTACATATTTAAGTAGTTGTGAGCCTTGGACTAAAAAATTCAAACAAACCAACCAAAACAAACACAGAGAACCTAACAGCCAACAACTGTAAATTTAAATGCTAAACTCCAGGCTAGTTTGTGGTACTTGAATCCAGTTAGTATTTCCATTAGCACTCTTCACCTGCATTTATGTAATATACATGGAACTGTAATAGTTATCTTTGCAAGGGAATATTTCAAAGAAATCATTCATAGACAGCTACTGGTAATGACAAGCCAGTATTTACCTATATAAAACAGCAATACCTATATTGATTAACATTCTTTGGTACCACTCTGATGGCAGAGGTAAGAACAGGAGTCAGCCTGGTTTAACACCTCAGCACTTCTGTTTTCAGCCAGTTAAAAAACCGCAAACAAACAAAAGAATCTATGAACAACAAGACTTTGTTTCAGCCTGTTGGGTGCAAACTGGTCAGCATTTGCCCTGCAACATTGCTGTAAGGGGTGATAGGCTGAGTGTAGACTGCAGGATGCATCAAGTTTCTGGTGCACTCAGCTTCAGCATGGCCCTATGCCCAGTCGTATGCAGGAAGGAGAGCCAAGTGTGCACTTGGAGAATGATGTAGACTCATCCTGTCTGATGGCTAGGGATCAGTGAAATCCAGTTCCCATATGTCACCTCTTGATTTATTATGAAGCTACTGTGGAAAATTGTCAGCACACAAAGCATATTGCTTTCTTCTAATAGTTTGTGTGAATTTTATTCTCAATTCTTGGGATTCTTGACCAGCTGTTGCCATAAAGCGACTGCAACAGTGGATAAAAGTATTGCCTGTATGAGCAACTAGTGCAGCACAGTGTGGAAGATACCACTGCTTATAGGTTTGTGGAATTGACTATTAGATAACCTTGCAACAGAGCACTTGAGATATGACTTAGCAGCCTCTAATTTGTGTTCCAATTTGAGCCCCAAGATGATTTTTTAATACCCATGGATATGGCTCCTTAAAGAAAAACTCTAGATAATGTAGTCCCTGTAATCTTTTGATTCTTCTGTCAAAACTCAAGGATTGGCTGAACTCCAATTTATAATATAAACCTGATCCATCTCAGAATACAATTGACCTGACTTTAAGATATATTCTGTTTGTAGAGAGCAACCATGCTGCCTTTTCCCAGTAAAATTAAATGTTGCTGAATACAGTTACCCAGTTACTCTGTAGAAGCCAAATACACTGTAATCAAGGTTGTGCTTTATTAGCCAGTGAAATTCTTACTGATCCCAAAATCTGAAATCTGCTACATATCTTTCTGAATTCTAAAATGTGTAAGCAGTGGATATTAGATTATTAGACAAAAAATATTGCTGAGCTTGTTATATTTTCAAAGGCACAATAGTTTTAAAAAATAACTTTTTGCTGGAAAAAAAATACATATAAGCATAAAATATTTCATTCTTTCAGAGGGATAACTAAGCAGTATATATGTAAGCAGATGAGGTAAGGACAGTGAACGCGTAGGTTGGATTTTGTTCCATAAATATGTATTTAGCAGGTGTGTGCCATCCTACAAGCACAGCCTTATGCTCCATAAAGGAGAGCTGGAGGAGCACAGTGTAGTTAATCATCAATGCTTGTGTGGATCAGCATGAATAGTCTTTAGAAAGAGTGAGAATTCTATATTCAGCTTGAGAGTTTACAGCTTTTATACAATATGCCTTTTGAGTAAATCTAAGCACAGTTCATCGCATGCTTTGTGGGCAATTATATTCTTTGTTGTATGTGAAATGGAGAATACCCTCTTCTGCCACAGAAATGTTAAGTGATGTGATTAATTTTTATACTGGAGTGGGAACTTAGTCTCACAACTGTTGACTGTGAAAAAGGATCCAAGTATCATATGGGAATGGACAATTACCAAGAGTTGCTGTTCACATGGGAAGAACAATATAAACTTTTTATCAAGGTTCTTACTGAGGAATTCTTATCATTCATCAACCAAATAGATTTGCTTTGAGCTGACAGCAACTGTATTTTTTTTCTTTCATCATTTTTGATGTTGCAATAAATATTACAAATTTATAGGAAGCACTGTGTTGGCAGGTACATGTTTGAGAAGCTGCTGGGCATCAGCACATCAGAGTGTAAGCAATAAAATAAATGCATGTACCCTGCATGTGGAAGTCAGATAGACAGTTTGAACCTCCTTCTAGCTGACTAGAAATAAAGGTTTTGAGATGTCCATAGACAAATTGTGAAGAGAAGCACCTTTTTAACATGCTTTCACAGATATCCTTTAAATGGTGTTATCTGTACCCCTTTATATCATTTTAGTAGTTACTTCAGAGAAATGCAAGTTGAGTTCCTTTGTTTCCAAACCTTCTAGTTCTGAGACTGGATATTTTAATTTCCATGCATGTCATTACTATAGTAGTTTAGTAGATTCTTAGCACACAGTTTAAAATCACTTCTATTTTCTCTTTCTTAGAATTGGGCATATACGTCACCTGCAACACCATGACTTATAATGGAATTCTGTGAAACACAGACCTGAAGTTTTATTCTTGAGTAGTGAAGACAAACTGTTGGGAGTCTCAAGATTACTTGATTTACTTCCACTAATGAACATGGTACTGAGTTGGATCAGATTGCGTTCAGATTTATATTCTTTTTTGACTACTTCTACTCCCATTTTTCTCATTTTCACTGTATAGTAGTAATCCTGTAGAAAGCACTGGAGCTGTCAGCAAGGTCTGTCCTCTGGAATCACAACTCTTGAGGCTTCTCTGCACTGTTGCCTCAAGAATTTTGCCTTTTTTTTATTGTTTCCTCCTTGAAAAGGGATGCGCTCAGTACAGAATTAATGATGATATTAAGGAGTGAGATGCTCTCGTATGAGGTGATGTGGGGCTTGCCAAATGCCTATTTGGACTGCACTAATGCACAGTGGGCTGTTTGAAGAGGAAGCTTGCCAGTGACCTACTGGTGGTGTTCGTGCCTGGGAGCTGGTGCTGTCATTGCCTGGCCCGTCCCCAGCCTCCGCACTCATCCCTGCTGGCTCCAGTGCTCGTGGCTGCAGGAAAGTGCCTCAGACACCTCAGTGGCTGCAGCTCTGAGCCTCTCCCCACACTGCCTGGGAAGCCAAAGCACCTAAATAACACTGCCTTTTTTCACTATCCAGCTACTTACTGTGGATGTCCAAGAGAGATGCAGAGAAAAGGTGGGCAGGGTGTGAGGGCTACTCTTATTTCGTAGGAGCCAGTGTCACCTTAAATACATGTTAATGCATAGCTCAAGTAGTTTGCTAAATGGCAGCCCTGACTCCACAGCAATTAAGGTTAGAAATGTGGGAGAAAGGGCAAAAGAAGCCATCATGTTTTGAACTGGAAGGTATAGTACTGCTGACAGGACACCTAGTTTACCCTGCCAGTGTTCATGTTCCTGGTTTGCTGGTGGTGTTCAAACTATTTTGAAGTGCTTACTTGAAAAGAGTGGTAATGAGATCTGGCTGAAAAGTCTACGGTTCAGACATGCACTTTTCTTTGATTAAAAGGGTAATTGACTTAGATTCTTATTGCTCAAGTTTGTTTATTCATGTTGAACCACTGACATCCAAGGACCACGTTTCAAGTTATGGTATTACTATTATTAAAAAGCATAGGAGAAATACCTATGCAGGGCTATAAATTATAACAGCAAGAAGTACTGTGCAAATAAATATTTTGGACTGTCAAAACTTTGTTGCATTGCACTTATTCTAAGCACGGAAAATTAAAGCCTTTGGAAGCTCTGAAGTATTTGAAGGCGTAAATGTAGAAACAAAAGTCTTGACAGTTTTGCAAAATCTTTTCTTGTGGCAACAAAGACTTTTTGATAAGATCTAAAATGGAGTCCTGCCCAAATATGGTCATGGAAGAGTGCAGGAGCACAGTGATTTTCACAAGAGCCGAAATGTTAGCAGCAGCCATATTTCAATGGGGACAGCTACATCCTTCCCATATTCAGCACAGGACTCCGTAACCCTTGTCTTAAATACCTGTATCATGTTTTTGTGAGTTAGTAAGCACTAGCTGTGGAGGCCTCTGCTTTGCACAGCAGCATAAGAAATTTGCTCTGTATGGCACAAAGAAACTTTCCCAAGACCAGTGCCACTTTCCTGGTGCAACTATGGCTGCAGTCAGGGGTTTGTCTCCCAGGCTGTGTCAAGGAGGAGTCTGCCTCCTCCTCCCCATCCTGCAGAACAAGGCTGGTAGGAGCCTGTAGATCAAACAGGAAATGACAGACAGACCTTTATTTCTTTACACTCTGGTAACTACCTGATCAACAAGTCACCAAGTCCTGATATACTAAGGATTTTCTAACACAACTAATTTACCGAAAGTCATCAGTCGTTTTATCTACAATTACTCTGAAAGAGTCACAGAGTGAAATCTCTGTTGTGCTGTAGAGAAGTGACATAATATCGTCAAAATCTGAAACTTGTAACTGGGATGGTACATTGTGGTGGTTCTGTCAACAATTTTAGGCAAAAACTTGTCCCTTTTTTCCCTTATTTTGTCTTAATTGTACTTATTTTTGGCCAGACTAAAGGACTACTACCCCAAAATATCTCTCTGCTCACTTACCAAAGGGCAATCCAAAACTCCCAGGCATGGGGACAAACCACAAGAGTTGAAGATGAAGAATAACTTTCTAGAAACAATAGGAAGGCACCCTAGACTGTGCTTTGGAGCATAGCAGAAATCCAGTCATTTCACACTGCTTCCCTGACCTCCTCCCTAACAGGAGCAAAGGGAGAAAGGCACAAATGGGACCTAAAGAAAAGGGAAAATGAACTAAATCTCTCATGGAAGTCCAAGTCCCTGACATTTTAATTTGTTAATTAAAAAAAAAAAAAAAAGTCCTTTTGGCATATGACAAAAAGAGTCCATCAAAAGAGGAAGGGAGGAAGGCAGGGAGGGAGGTAGGCAGGGAAGAAATTAATTCTTTTAGGGGGAGACAGAGGTTAAATAGACAGGGAGGACCATCTTGGGCTTAAATTTTCCTGGACGGGGGAGAATGTGTGGGCTACAGCTGGGGAATCCCTTCCCCAGGCAGCATCTGCTGCTCTTCCTGATACTTTTGAGGGCTGGAAGGATGATTCTCAGCGGGGTTGTCTCCTTACTCCATGGGTCATGCAAAGAGCAGGGTTCCCTCCTTGTCATACACAGACAGTTTGAAGGCAGGCTCAGGGGAAGGGAGAGGTGACAGAGGCTGTATCCAGACTGATCCCCATGCCCTACACTCCATCATCCTACTCTTGCCCAGGGGCTGCCTGAAGCATGGATTATTTCCCTTTTAGGGATTTTCTCATCACAGAAATGAACCAAGGGAAGACTGTGGAGCTGAAATTGGAATATAAACAGAGCCTAGAGTGGAGCTCTACAACTGCTCACAGGTCTACTGCTGAAAGTGCACCCCAGCAAAACAGATACCTTGTAAAATATTAGTCCTTGGTCCTAAATACTATTATCTTCTTTCCTGTATTTTCACCTTCTTCATGCTGCTGTCTGGTCTGGGCTCTTTCTCCTCCAGCCTGAAGCTTCCCCTCATATGTCATCATGTGCTGCTGGCAGAGCTGAGAGCTGGGGGGAGTGGCTTTACAGCACAGTGACATTATCCCAGACATTCTCCATTCTCTGGAGCTGTGTGTGTTAGGAATAATAGGTAAGTGCAGGCACCTTGCTTTGATGGTCCCCAAGCCTACTGCAGCACCCGGACCTTGTATTATCCTGAGATTAAATTTCCTTGGGCTCCCAGGTGGCCACATAGGACAAAAGGCAGAGAGCACTCTCTGGTAGATGCATGTGGTGCACACAGGTTTCTGCTGAGTTAAACTCTGCCAGTGCATGAGAGAAGCCTGCTGGGAGAGTGTGCTCTGCTGTCTGCTTCAAATGGCAAAAGGCTGCCTTGGCTGTGGATGGCAGTGTGTGCTGTGCTGAGCACAGGGCAGTCACGTTGCCTGTGGGCATCCAGTTTAGTAATGTAGCTCTGCTCGGTTCCCTGTATGGGCTATGGAAAGAAAAATACTTATTTGGAGAGAGATTCAGCAGCTGAACTGCTCTTCCATTCAGCACTAAAAAAAAAAAAAAAAAAAAAAAAAAAAAGAGACACTAAAATTTCTAAGCAAATAGTTGTTATAAAAAGCCTACACAACATTAACTGGTCTGGTAAATGACTACTTTTGCTGTCTTGTACACACAGCTGTAAGGTCTGTGTTTCTTTACAGCTACTTCAGTCTGTTTTGGATCTTCTAGCAGACTGTGGCATATGGAATGGAAAATTAAAACTTTTGATTTATGTGTTGCTGCTTTCCTACTTTGGCCACAGTAGAAGACTTACAAATGTGAGATGACAACAAATACTTAGTTGTACAAGTAACTGAGATAGTTACATTTGGGAGCAGAGGGAATGGATAATTCATCACTCTAATAGTTTCTATGTGCTCAAAGGGGCTCTGTGGTTTTGTAGAGGAGAATAAATAGAGAAGCATCCCCAGCCCCCCCCAAGCTGCAAAGACCAGCTAAAAACTGAACTGCTGCAAAACAAGTTTACATGAGCATTGCCAGCCTGATGGACACACTAAGAGTTAGCAAAACAGCAAGTGCAGTGAGAACAGACAAACACTGTGCATGAAAAATCTTCTTAATACATCCATCCTCTTACCTAAACTTTCTGTGTGGCTAGTTTTTCAGTATTTTCTTTTTCTCAAAAGTTTTAGGGAATGTTCTATATTTTGATAATCTGTGCCATATCTGTATTATCTTGGGACATGTCCAAAAATGTCAAGAGGCACTGCACTCTTGACGATCAACTTTGGAAAGAAAAGGCAGAGCAATGCCTTCATGTTTTTTAAGCTCAGAAGAGACTATTAAAATCATCAGTTACTCTAATCTCTTTTACAGAAGAAGATTAGAGTACTTTATCAGTTAATTCAGCATAATACCTTTACCTCTGATTTAAATAGCATTTTTCTCAGAAAGCCATGTAGGATGTGGGATTAAAATATCTGTATTTAGCTGGTGCTTGGTTTTGTTTCAGAAATACCTATTATCTATGGATAGTATGATTCTTCTCATGTGCCTGCAGACAATGACACAGGGGAAAACCTCTGGCTATAGTTTTCCCCTCCTGAATTTTGCAATTCCATTCTTTAATATATTCTTGCTGAGTTGTGCTCTGTTAGAAAGTCAAGATCAGGGAAAACACTACAGGCATTTCTTGCTAGCTTTCTCAGTCATCAGAATCTGTTCAGGGTTACTCTGAGTCCTCTGAATAATATTTATAGATATAAGAGGAGAAACTCTTCGATTGATCAAGTTATAAGGAGGCTTCACTTAAGTTTACTAGGAGGCAAAACTTAATATGAAAAAGTTAGCTTTTGAGAACTAAAGCAATGAGATTTTTCCTTAAGAATTTAGATTTGCAGGGGCTTCCCACTATGCAATTATTCATCAGTAGTTGGAAAGTCAAAGACAGGGTATAATATCCAAACAAATCAAGTTCTTTCTTGGTGAGTGCATGGCCATAATTTTGTTGTTTTTAACAAATTTTGAAGACTAGGCATCTTTACTCAAGCCTGTCTCTGCAGTACTATATATTTAAACTAGCTAATAGTAAATCAAACACAGAGCCCTCACTTTGGCCTATTATTAACAAAAAAATCTTGTAAAAGTAAAAACATGATAGGCTAAAAGTGCTGAATATTCTGCCTAGGAAGCTTGGCATTCCTCTTCTCGTACAGCCCTTCAAGTTCAGGAAAATTACTCTGAAGGCTAACTAGACAGGATTTGATATCAATGTGACAAGTTACTATGTCTAATCAAAATGATATCTAATATAATTTTGAAACAAGTCACCAAAAATACCTGTTTAACTAGATGCAATTCTTATTATATATGGAGTATAACAATCAGTTTTTTAGCATGTGGTGATAAATATATGTGTACTACTGACAATTCAGAAACAAAACTAAAGGTGATAAAAACTAAAAATCAATGACCTTTGTGGGTAGAATTAAATATTGGATAATGAATAAATATTTATATTGAGTGGGAGATCAAAACAGACAATCTGAAACAGCAATTGGTATAAAAATACTAAAGATAGGTAAGCAAAAATTTTACATAGTTATATGAAGCTTCAGAGTGACAACACTAGAAAGTACCTTTTGAAAATGGAAAGGAGCACTTTGATAGTCCCTTTACCTAGATAGAATCAAGGAAAGAAACAGGACAGTCAACCATCTTAATCACAACAGTCATTTAAATAGGCTCAGACTGTAATTCTCTTTGGGCTGTTAATTGCATGTCCACCTGATATCCAGTTCTGAAATTAGGTCTTGGTGTTCTTGTTAAACTGGTTATTTTAATACTGAATAATACTACTGAAGGAAGTAAGTCTGCTTTGCATCGAAAGGTTTCTTTTAAAAGGACTAAATTTTCTCCCATTAAAGCAAAAGAAAAGAGTACACTCCTTGGAGACTAAGATTTTCTCTGTCAGTCTTCATCCAGTCTCAGGCTACAAACAAAAACTGTTGTCATTCACCTAATTGTGGGGAGCTCTTAAAAAGAAGGATTCTCTTTATCTCTTGAAGCTTGTTCTCCGGGTGCTGTTTTGCCTCAGGTGACTGTGAAGGGCAGCATAGAACTAAGGTTTGGTTTTTTCCCACATTGCTTAAATTTTATCGGAAATTCAAGTGTTTGTGCAGGCATCACTGTTACACAGGATGTACCTATCTGGGTTCCAGCATCTTTGTAAGGCTTACCAGAGGTCCAGATAGCATTAGTGTATTTATTGTGATTCTTTTCTGTGTCTTTTTGTTATAGGCTTGGCATGGAATAACATATTTTCTTTTACTAAAAGTTAGCAAATTGCATGTGGATATGAGAAGAAGGCAACTGCTACTTGAGAGAAACACAGAGGAGATAATTTAGGAGATGATAATTTTCCACATCTGCATTTCTTAAAATCTTTCAAGAAACTTGTCATCTGCCATCCTCTCTACAGTGTTTGTATACTCAAAGATGTTTACTGCATTCCTTTTCTCTTGGCAGTTTTAGTTTGAAAAAAGCTACAGCATGAGAGATTAACCGTTTCAGTATCTCTATTGTTTAGAAAAGTAGGGTCAAGTTACACTTGTCCATGTCACTGTCTGTCCTTAGCTTAACATTGTTTCAAGATAGTGTTGAAATTTTTGTACTAAAAATATCCACTATAGCTGACAACTAAATGGAATCAAACCCATAAGGTTGTTTTATGCAACACTGAAAGGGAAAGAAAATACCAAACCCAGAAGGAAACATGCGGTCAGTTGCATAGCAGACTTTCAGATTTCAGCTCTTCAGTTTTATGTCTACTGCCATCCCTAGATGCATGTATGACTGTCTGGAGAAGATTATCAGTCAGGAAGCACACAAATATACAAATATACAAGCCTTCTGGTCACCTAAAGGAAATTTATAGTTCTGTACTTAGCCAGAGCTCTCCCTGGGTGGAGGAGGGCCAGAGAACAGCTTGGAGCTACATTTCAGCCATAACTTTTGGATCTGTGGCTGGGACTATGTAAACTCCAAAGTCTTAAAATTCATATTAAATAAAAATGGAAAAATCATGGGGGTAGGAAAGAAACAGAATGTATTTGTTGAGCAGAAGCCAACACATACAGTGTAATGGCCTTTACTTAGAGATGAAATATTAACCATCTGTACAATGAAACTCATCCTGCAAGCAAAATATGTGTTCAGATCTAAGATTCTGTGATTTCCTCACCCTTTGAAATTATCAAACCTTCTTTTACTCATTTTTATCTCTCCCACTGTTTTGATGTCTCTGGCCCTACTGCTCCTCCTCTGCCATGTGGTGTACAGCTCCACGGTCAAACGAGTCATAGTTTCACACTTTCCTGCTGTCAAATACCTCTTGCTTCAAAAACTGCTCTAAGCACCAGACTCTACTATTCCTATGATGCACACACTAAGAAGAATATTAGAGTTTGTTGGGGCAGGGAACTTCCTCCTGCCTTGGTTGTTAAGCATGACATAATTGCATCACCTATATAAACTCTTTTATGAGTTGATCTTTGATTAGCAATGCATTGCTGATATGCTCTTGGGTCTCTTGGTCTTCCTCCCATGACAGTGAAATATTTGAAGTTCTCATCTTGTGATGGAGTAATTTTTGTTATAATGGGATTACGTGTGCTTGTGCAACAATGTTCTCATGGCTGCTCCTGTACCACCTGTGTCCCTCGTGGCATTGGCTGTCTTCAGTGGCAATGGCTCTGTTACATACATGTGTATCTAATTTATACTGAATGTTTAGTTAAATTGCATAAATTAACAAAATGTTGAAGTCCAAGCACTGTATGTTTGGGATGGCATGCAGAAACAAATCCGAGGTGTACTGAGTATCCAGGGCTAGAACTGCTTTCCTTGTCACTGCAGATTTCTCTGTGGGAAGGAGCTCTGTGAAGGCAGGAACTTCTTGCTGACACACTGAGATGCACCAGGAGGCACAGACCCGGCAGGTGCAGTGCTCCTGGCCATGTGTGGCTCCAAGTGGCCCAGAGCAGACCCCGCTGCTTCATTTCCCCACAGAGCACAGCCCTTCATCCCACAGATGTAACCTGCTGCTCCATACCTGCTTGTGACTGTCACAAGTGGAGTGACTTCTGTTTCACTTTCACTAGAAAATGGATAGCAAGCATATAAAGAGGTTGTTTTTTTTTGCTGCTAATGTCACCACAGATGGGAGCAGAAAGGAATACATCCTACATTAGATGTATTCCACTAAATGTAGTGAGAGAGGGCTTTTTCAGGAGTATGTAGTTTGTGTGATTCGTATTCTGATCAAAAAGATGGGACTCATATATTTATATAGTTTTTTAAAATCAAATGACTTGTCTATTCTTGACACATGTTCAATTGCTGGGCCATTGTTTCTGCACATAAATTGATCCTTGTATGCTTCCAGTTGCATGTGAGTCAAAAACTTGTTCACATATCTTTTGATTTGTCACATTAAAAAGTCTTATTTTTGCAGTCTTATCATAACAAAGCCACCCAGAAGAACAAGAGTTGTAGTAACAGGCCCTGTGTATGCAAACAAAATTGTAATATGCATTCAGCAGAAACCTTAGTAATAATATCGAAAATTATGTCTACTTAAAAGGATATTTTTAGGATACTAAGAAGAATTAATAGCAAAAAATAATAAAGATAATTTTGGATTGATAACTAGTTTTTAAAATTTGCAATGCAGTTTCTATGACATGAAATAATATCCTGAAGGAAACTGATAGATACAAATAAATCTCAGCAAAATACTAAGGAAGCTGCAACTGGCAATAATACTGGGATGGCTGAAAATCTTTATTCTCTCTAGACCTAATCTTTATTATGTCAAGATTCTGTGGGATCCAGAACAAATCAAAGGCAAATCCAATTGGACTTTAAACTAGTGACTTTTGTGTGCTCAAGGGCAAACCTGATAATCTAAGAAAACTGAGAAAAATAGGCTTTTGTACTTTGAAAAATGCAGTTACTGAGTGTTGCAGGATTTAAGAAAATGATGCACTTAGCATGTGCTGCAGTGTTTCCTTTAGTACAATTCAAACGGTCTGCTTCCTTTTGCCATGTCTTTTTTCTTCTTTTTAATAATAGGGAGCAGAATAATAAAATACTCTAATATGTAAAAATAAACCAAAATACATCAGTGATTGATCTTTCTAAGAAAATTAAACATTGTAAGTAAATCCACCATCTTTCCCCTGTCATTGGTTCTTTGGGCCTACAGATATTGAAATGAAAGGAAGGGACAGATGAGGCTGATGGACATTTTTCATCTCATCCTGACAGATCTTCTGCCCACCTCCAGTGAGGAGAGCCTGAAGGGTGTTATCATTCCCCTGAATTAAGCTAAATCCATGACACCAAATGGAATCTATATAATACACAACAGTTGGGTTTCACCACTGCCTCCTATCTAATTTTCTTTTCTACCCTCCTCTTATAGGTCTTTCTCTGACCTTTGTGTGTGGGTGTTTTCCTAGGATGTGTGACTTAGCTGATTAAGGCTGTGGCATGTCTCGTTTCCTTGCTATGAACCCATGACTAAAAGGGCAGCTAAAAGCAGCATTGTAATCATCAGATGCTGCTCAGTTTGCCAGGTTTTGGAGTGGCTGATAAGACCATGTGCTGGGTCTGTCTTTTTCCAAGGGCAAGTGAGTTGAAATAGAAGTGATTTTTCCTTTCGAATTCCCATGCTTTTCTCCCCTTTGATGTGTGGGTCTGGTTTGCTACAAGAAAGTAGTGCTGATTTAGTAGTCCTGATTTCAACTAACTGTAACTTTGGTGCTCTCTTTCACACAAAGTAAAATTTTCCCTTATAAAAACCTAAATACTGTAGGGAAAGGCAATGGAAAATCCTTTACTGTTATGCTTAATGTAGTTTATTGTGTTTTTTTTTTTTCCTAGTTAAGAAGAGTCAAAGCATTTTAATTTTCACTGTGAAACTAAGTGAATAGCTTGAAACTCTTAATCCAGATGTTATAGAGTGTCATATTTAAATAGAGGCTTTTGTCCCTTCTCTATCTTTGTCCCCTTTTCTAACAAACTTAATATACTTCTCTGACCATTTGGGAGAAAAAATCACATGGGGTGTTTGGGAAATGACCAAACCATTTGGACATCTGGCTGGTTAGTGTTCTACCCTGGATGCTTCATAAAGCTTACTTTGTACCTCTGACTAGCAAGAAAAATTTTATTCAATACCAAAAAAGTTACATAATCTTGGACATAAGTCAAATGTGCTTACAGTAATTTTCGCCCAGCCCTAATTAGAGACCAAGATACTACTTCCATATACAGGTATCTCCTCTAACATTAATTTTTATAATTCAGCAGACAGAAAGTATGATCCAAGACTTTGCTCTCCACTATTTGGAGCATGTGGCATAAGTATACTACATAAATTTGAGGTATTTCGCTTTTAGTTTGGCAAAACTTGAAGCTGTGCATGTTACCATATGCAATGAAAGAAATAAACTTAACTCTGTTGATACAGCTAGTTTTCTGTACCAGTTCAAGTGGACTAAATAGTACTTTTCACCTGCAATTGCACTTTAAATTGGCAGAGCTCAGAAGGAGTAGTTTTGAAAGCACCACAAAGAAAAATAAATTAATGAAAATATCACTACAAATATCTACCTCCTTAAAATCCAGTATCTATTTTGTCCCTAGGTTATTTCTTTCTTTTACAACTAGTGAAGGATAATGAGCTTCAGGGTCTGTGGAATCTGCAGTTGAAACAGAACCATGATATCTTGAAAAAAATAACATTGAAAGGACAATAGGGAATCACACTTAATGAGAGAGGAACTACCAATGTGACTTTTGAGTGACAAAACCTTATGTCAAGACTAATTAAATGCCCTCCTTTGTCTTTGGCCAGGACTAATGTTGCATTTGAATGTTTTGTCTTTATCCTGTGAAAAATTATATTTATGAACTCTGAGAGCAGATCCAAAGTGCAGGGGCTACTGCATGCAAAAGTCACAGTTCTTTCCCCTGTAGCCAACTGACATCAAAATACAGCTGAAGAACCCAACAACCAACTATTGGTCATAGAAGCTGGGGTGAAGAGACTGCAAGCAGTTGCAATATCACTGCAGAAAATACTGATCCTAAAGCTGGTATTACTTGATTTAGGCAAAAAATTGTTAAAAGAGTTCCCTCCCTTATGGTCTTACTTAGATTTAATTAAAATAAGCTCAGCTGTCAGTAGGAAAGATCTGCTACATGGCCTGAAAGGAAGCTTGCCTTCTTAATCAGTAATAAAAGCAAATTTCTGTAACAGGAGAAAAGCAGTCTTAGTTTTGTCACTCTTAAAGTCTAATTCAGAGTGGATATTGCAGTTGGTGCTGCTTGTACTGAGATCTCCATCCTCACTTAATGCTGATGGGTCTACCTACAATCTTGATCCATGTATATATCTGTAGTCTCATTATACCTATTCTGTGTGCTAAGAGAGGTGAAGAATGTTAACATTATAATTTAGGACCACTAGGCAAGAACTGAAATGAATTAGCAAATGATGTGTTACTGTTAGGAGACAAGCAGTGAATCACCAGCAAATTGTTGCCTTCTGCTAAATCAGCAGAAACACGAGTGTCCCATTGTTAATTGTTTATGAGCTCCTAATAGTTTCCTGTAACAGTTAGCTCAAAATCTACCAATATTGTTCCAAAGCATAAAATCCTTATGCTATGCTGCTTTGTAGTGATATACATCTGGATAATGTGTGTGTAAAATGTTAGCAGTCTGTTGTGGGAGAGTTTTACACCCACTTTTTTGCTGGCGACTATATATGCTAAGAGGCAAGCAAGCCTTTTAAAAACATTTAATAAGCAGATTAGGCAGAGTTGTCTGAGAAACTTGAGCTGCAGTGCTGCTGTTAATGCTGGAAATCATGATGTATTGCTAAAAAGGAAAATGTTAATTGGACAATTAAAATCCCCATTTATGATATGCAGAAAAGCCAGGGGGTTCTGCTTTAATGTAAAGCTGTGTTTTTCAACTGAAACAGTGCCTGCCTTGAAATGACGTGTGGCAATTTACTTATGTATGGTTTATAAATATCAATACATTTATGGATTTCTGTAATTTGTGGGTGGGTGACACTGCAGTGCAGTTTCCTTTCCTTGCTGAGGAATATGCTGGCCTGTGAGAAATGTTGCAGCTGGATGATGCTTCAGTCATCCCACAGCATAAGAACACTGACTTTACTCAGAGCGAATCGCCCTGCCCTGGGCTGCCCTTTTCACACTGGGATTACCAGGAGGTTACCCCCACTGAACTGGAGTTATAAAATCTCCAAAGCTATTGAAATGACCTCAGTAACCTCAAAGAAAAGATGATTTTAAGTGGATCACCTAAGTGGACTAAGAGTGATTTTCTTGCTTTTAATGAAGCAAAATCATACTGCTCATAGTGACTCACTAACACCACTTTTTAATCGTTACTTCATGGATACAGATTTTATGTGATTATTTTGCTGTATCATAAGGCACACAATGCAGTGTCATATAAACAGACTTCACAGGCAGCACAGTGTTTACTGAAAAAGAGCTGTGCACTAAAAGGAGTGAAAAGAAAGATACTACAGTACTATGATTGATATTGTAATACTGATTAATATTATATACTATTATGATCAAAGAGGGAAAATCAGTAATAAAGACGGGAAATACATGATATATTACCTAATACTGTCCTTCTCTTTCAATGACTACAAAATTAGTCTCTGCTGTCAGGAAAGCAGAAGCACCCTAGCTAAGAATTTGAGATATGCAAAAAGGAAACAGTTCGGCTTGTTTTGACTGGTTGCCTGATGAGATACCCATGCAATTGACAAGAGTTGTTCTTTTAAAATGCCATGTTCTGGGAAATGTAATGGAACTTTGCCTATGGAATCAGTCTGAGCTACAAGAAGTACAGCAAAATCCAAGAACAGGGAGGCAAAACTGAACAGGAAGAGTGAGGTCTGGAAGAAGCTAGTGTTCCTGAAAATTATGTGAGCAGTTCTACCAAGTAACATATAGTCATATCTAAGATTTTAGTGATGGTACAAAATGATCCAATCAAGAGGTGGAACATATTTTTGAAACAGTTAATGATTTGTGTATTGTTGGACACAACAAGAGTCATTGGGTTTTTAAGCAATATTAAATTAGAATTTTGTACACAAAACAGGAAAACTCATTAAAAAACCAACTGTACAAAAGATTACAAAACAGATATTCAACCAAATTGAAAAATTTATGACTGGAATGAGGGAAGAACTAGACAGTTTCCATTTGCATCAGTTCTTTTCTTGCCACAGAAGCTGAATAGAAAAATCAATCTCACAGATTTTAAGTCCAGCATAGCAAATTGTATCTCTCTTTAAAATAACAATACAAACCCCCACATCCTTCATTTTCAGAATTCAGCACATTATACTCTACAAATTTTGGTTTAGGTGCATTTCAGCATATATCCTTATTTTGTTCAGTGAATAGTCACAAACAGATGGTCCTTCCAGTTTCTAGAGGTGAGACATTTTATTAGGGCTATGGGATAAGACACTAGATACCTAAACTAAATATTTATGTAAGATAGTTTCCTCACAGAGCTTCAGAAAACAGTTTTCTTTCTAATTATAGAAGTAATTGAACCATAACAAATATAAGTTTTGTGCTTTAGCAAGAATGCTGTAAGTACTCTAAATGTCTTAATTTATTCCTGGACTGTGACACAACACTCTAATTCAGGAATTCTACTATTCCTTTATAACAACTATTGTTTTTCAATAAATTTATCTATTTGTTTCTGTTTTACAATTGTGTTAATGACTATTTTCTTTCATATTAGTAAAACAGACAAGTGAATGTCAGTTATTTACTATATAGCATTTCCCAGATACCTTATCTACAACAGTTAAGTGCTTGTTGTGACTGGAATGTAATCTCAGTGGTTTTGGTTCTGTTACCTCCATGGAGCTTTCACTTCTTAATGGCTACAGAGAATAGTCTTGAGTTAAGAGCCAAACATTTTTTCCTCTGCAATAGCACAATGATGTTTAGATTTGTGGCTTTTAATGTCAAAAGGAAATTATAGCTCATGCATGCCTTTCCAAGCAGAATAGCTCACGTAGAAGACATTAGAATAACTTAAAGGAAGGCTGGAATAAACTCATAATAATTATAAAGAAAAACAGATTATGTAACCGCTGTAATTATCCTATATTAAATAAATTAATAATTAACTGTGTGTGAAAACTGAGAGCCTGTGTTTATGCTGGCCTGTGAAATAATGTAGGGAAAAAGTAGCCTTGTTGCAGATTTCTGTGAGGAGTATGTGAGGAACATCTATTTTTTTCCTCAGTTATCTGCACTGGCATGTGCACAGTGTTATTTGTGCTTATGTACGGTATGTAATGCTTGTCCTTCTGACTCTGTCACCCAGTGAGACAGCAGAAACAATACTCTGTCACTTACATGACACCACAGACATCACAGAAGCTGTGAGAAGTATTCTATGGAAAACTCAAGTGTATACATCTGAAAAATATGGCCCTATATTTTGTTAACAATGTCAAATAACAAATATATTAATGAATAACTTAGCACACAATTTTTGACTCAAAAAATGCTAAATTAGGTTCTTCACCCAGAGGGTGTTTGGGCACTGGGTGAGGCTCTCCAGGGAAGTGGTCACAGCACCAGTCTGACAGAGTTCAAGCAGGGTTTGGACAAAACTCTCAGGCACTCTTGGGGTGCCCTGTGCAGGGCCAGGAGTTGGACTCAGATGATCCTTCCAACTCAGTATATTCTATGATTCTAATGATTTGTTCACAGTGAATAGTTTGCCTAGTAACAGTTGTAGTTCTGCACTTGTCATACTCACAACTCAAATCAGATGTTTGCATTATGACCAGCTTAAGTTTTAGTTTTAAACACTGGATGGTTTTGTCTTGTGTGAATATTCAAATCTTGGTCTTTATGTTATGATACACTTGAAGGAGTGTACTAGAAAGGCAGACAAAAGGTAAAAATTAAGATATTACTGTAACAATGTTGTGGTGCACAGGTTCAATATTTATGATTGGAAGACCTTGAAAAATTTCTCCTTCTCCCCCCCGCACGCCTCCCCCCCCCCCCCCATTTTTTAGTCTGGCAGCTTCTCCAGCTACCACATAATCACCTCACATAACATTTATGAGAAAAATACATTTCACCTGCTGGCATAAAGCATATCCAGTTGGGGAATGGTCAGTCTGAGTTTTGCATTCATTACCAAATTCTTTTATCACTAATTTATAGGCCTTTTAAGTGATATAAATATTTCCCCATAGAAGAATATTATTTTTATTGCATCTAAAGACAAAAGAATTAGTTGCTTCTCGACAACCTACCAAAACTTTGACTTTTGGTATTTAGTATCTGATTAATGCCTGTAATGCATCCTAGCAATAATTTAGTGTTGTTCCTACTTTTGTGCTGTCTACCTTCATCCTTCCCCCCCCACAATTGGTTGTCTCACCAGCCAAGAAAAAATATTCTTTATTTCTTTAGAAAAAAATTCAAGTCTACTATATTGCTGAAATTTCATTTTTTGAAAAATGCAAGAATGAATATTATGTCTTCTCAAACAAGTTTTGTTTTGTTTTGTTTTGTTTTGTTTTTTTGAGGTACACAAATCTCTTAACAATTATTTGCATTACTCAAGTTTCAGAGTAGCGCTATGGCTACTAAAATCTCTCCCAGAAAACTGCCTGTTTCTTTAGAGATAGAGTTGTTAAATATCACAGAACTGAACTTCACAGCAAAGATTGTTATGGTAGGGACAGGGGATGAAATTTTTCTGGTTTTATAAGTTTACTGGAAAATGATACAGTGGATTGCTGCATATTAATACCAAGGAAGGCTTTCCCTGCCTTTTTTGTGCCTTTGTAATAATAACGGAATTATTTAAGTCTTCAGATATTAACTCAATCAGAAGAAATCAGGAACATGGAGTATCTAGAATCTTACTTTATAAGATTTCAGAAAACCTTGAAGAGCTAATTTTCTCCGACTGTTTACTAAAGCATTGATTTTTGAGACTGACACATGGTTAACATAAATTATTAACGAAATTAGAATTACCTTCCTATTGATTCTTTTCACTGTCTAAAAACTGATGGCATTTCATTTGCAAGAATGCAAGCTGAAGAAGGCATCAGAAACACCACCATTTATCCATAAAAGTGTGAAATGGATGTATCTTTGTATACATTAGAGTCATATAGTACATGTATATAGTTACATAATGACATAACCCATTGCAAGACTGAGAAAACCAGGAAATTCTATTTTAAGGATGCAATTTAATGTGCTCTTTTAATTTAAACCAACATTTTTTAGAAACATGTTATTGCCCTCCAAAATGACCAAAAGGCAAAAAAAGCCACCTTCAAAAACCCACTTCTGGTTTGGTGCCTCCCCACAGCTTCCAGGGAATTTATCAGAGTACATCAGAAAAAGATTAGAAGAGCAATAAAAACCTCAAAGGATGCAGGAACATGAAAACACAAGCAAACTATTTTTCCCCAAAAGATAACCTACAAGATCCATACCTCCTCTTTAGTCTTAATAATCACCCTCCCTTCTTCCCCTGCCCCCGCCCCGACCCCCCCGATATCAAATAACAAAAAATAAGTTAAAAGCTTTGAACTTTGCCAGGAAGAATGCTTCACAATAGCTGCAGAACAGAAGTTTCTATAAAAGGATAAGCTTGGTTGTCTAAATTTTATTATAACACTGTATCCTGAGTAAAATTGTGCATACAGGCTATTTATAGAGTACAAAACATGTACCTAATGACAGACATGTAATTAACACTTATACTGTACTTTATGGGTTCAGACTAAACACTAACTGAAGAAAATGCAGTATATTATTGAACTCCAGGGTTATCATGACAAGCATATAACTATGTGATCTTAGACATAATTACTCTCACTTAAACTCTGCTAATCTGCAGTAAAATATTTTAAATTTTGTGCAGAATTGGGTCTACTAATTTTATTCTTTCCAAGTCACATTTGGGATCTAAACTGGCATAGATTTTACATTGACTCAGTTTCATTGATCACAGGGTGTTGATTTATGACATGTGATAGGAGATGCAATCTTTCTAGTTTTGCAGTATTTGGAATAACATGTTTGCAAGATTTATATTTGGCTGAAAAGTCTGACATGCTGTAAGAAAGAGCAGCACCAGGAAGAAAGGATAGTATCTGCCCCTTTAAATTGCTATTGGCATTATCTTATTCTGTGCTTCCAAGAAGAAAAAAGAGTGTGGTAGTATAGTCTGCTATAAAAAACAAATAAACACCTGGGAGTTCCCCTCATGTTACTGAAAACTGAATGTTCACAATACTTATTATTACAAACAGCAAACATTGTTTGTTTTGCATAGAATATTACTTTGAGTTGTGCACACAAAATTACCTATGAACCTTCTTCTAATATTTAATTTAGATCATTAAAATTTATGAAATGAAAGTGCTAAAATTCTTAGTGTAAATTTATGTTCAGTTCAGAATCCTGCTGTGATACCTCAGAAGCGCTGTCATGCTGGTGCTGCTGTACTGCCTCTGCATCACACAAAGAATCCTGGGTTTTTTTGTGAAAATTGCTAAGGGCATATTATGGATCTTCACAGTGCTGCTGCCTTGATAATTGAGGCTTGCAGGAGCAAGAAGGCCTTGCTGAGCAAAGGCAAAATGCACTAAGTATCTGTCGTAGTAACAATTACAAACGGGCATGGACATGTGCAGATTTCAAGTGAGATTTTAAGAAGAACATAACAAGAATGGGACCACAAAAAGTCTACAGTAAGAAGCAGGTTTATTAGGTGGGAGAACTGGACCAAAAATTTGAAAGGCTGCTTCTAGATTGGGTGAAAAAGAAGTAGACATAGTACATGCATGTCATGCAAGACAACTGGATGGCTTACAAAACATAAACTAGAGCTGAAAGGGAATGCCAATTTTCTTGTGAAAACTTTTTGTTAAGCTCCAGAGGTTGTGTTCAAGCCTTTAAATTCATAAACTAGTACAGGATTCTTTTGACAGAAGTAGAAACTTTTGTTCTGCATTTTTTCTGTGGAAAGCACAGTTATCAGTGATAAAAATCGACAGACTTATGGAAAACAGGGGGCGTGATGAGATGTAATAGAGACTAAAGTAACAGTGGGGAACTCAAAGTGAATTGCTATGGGGTTTACTGGCGTCTTGAACCTTGGGACTGCCACTCCTAGAGCAGGGACCCCTGTTCTTCCACACCCACACAAAATATTCAATTCTTCTGAATTCCACCTGTAAATATCAGCCATGGAGAGTGTTTATTTTTTCCACATTTCCCTAGTTCATTGAAGAAATAATTCTGTGAACTTTATATTGCTTCCTGTTATGATAGAAATGATAATGTTTTTCCATTTTTAACCATTATTTTCCATTGTTTTAACCAATCAGTTGCTTTTAATTATTCAATGCAGTTAAACATAACTTCTGAGAAATACATCACATCAGCTAAAATGCTGGAACTATATTTAATATGTATTTTTGCACATGTGTACTGCACATATGAATATTTGTCCTTGATGACTAATTTAACAAGAAGCTTCCTCTACATTATGCCTTATCACCCTGTTCAGGAAGTTTCTGGAGGAATCTTTACTACTTTTAAACTTTGTTTCCTAAGCAAATTATCTAATATGGTGCATGTGTCTCTGCTACTGAATAATATCTTTTGAACTAAGTGGAAAATTCCAACAATTTCACGGAAGGTTAATAGTATCATACATGCTCCTAGCCATTTCATTAGAACAGATGCATGGGTAAAGAAGATACCAGATAACAGTCTTTGGTGTCTGAAAAACTGCAGCATACATTTCACTCATATTAGACACCAAAAAAACTGTGTGTTAGAGAAATATTACTGCCCTAGCATGGAGAAGATTAATGTGAAGTTTTTGTCTTTGTAAACACCAAGGAGTCTAATTATGAGCTCCAAATCTATACAAAACCAGGTATGATCAGTTCAACTGTTCTTGGAATGATTTCCAAGATGACATAATGTGCTGAAAACTACAAAATGTTTCAGGCACGGATGTTATATTGAACTAATTACAATTTTTTTTCTTTCCTTTCTCTATAATGTCCTTGCTTTACATGCAGCAAACAAAAAAGGCATTTAATCTGATACTCATATTCATAGCCTTATGGAGAGTACCCTGGATGTTCTATGATCCAGACCTTTGACCAGGTGAACTGAGATTTCCACCCATATGAAATACATTGACAAATAGTTGTGCTGGAACTGACTTGTGTGCTGAGCAGGAGAAAGAGATAGGATAGTATGATAAAAGATAATTTGTTCAGTGCCTTTTCATGAAATCTAATTTTTTAAACTTATCCAAATTCAGGACTTCATAATTGGGGTCTATTTCAATAAATATCTCTCAGTCTAAATAATTTAGAGAAGAGATACTTAAGAGGTTTGAATTAAATATGAATAAACAACATCAAAAAATGTCTTTATAATTCTTAAAAAAAATATACTTTCAGTCAGTAGTAGTCTTGAGAGGTAAAAGTCACTTGAAGTCAGTAGTAACTGAAACCAGGATATTACAGAGGAAATGCTTAAGATGTCATAACTCTGGAGTTCATCTTCAGAATCTCTATATTAAACATTCATACATTACTTGCTCTAGAGGTCTTATGGGTCATGACTGCTCTTGCAGTTTCCAATCTGTCAGATGAACAGGTTTTCCACTGTTGGAAATAATGATAAAATCTCAGAGTGCCACGCTTTTTCACGATGTCCTTGAACAGCATAAAGTTACAGATTATGGGTATAGCTTCTCTAGAAGCACTTTCCATGTATTTTGCAATGCTAGTCATACAGTCTGTTTACCAAAATAATTGAGATTTCATTACGTTTACCAGTTTTGGTCCTTCGGAAGCCTTCTGCAGTTGTACATCTCGCACACATTTTACTCTGTCAATGATCCAGTGTTAATTTTACTCTTTTTTGAGATACCCTGTTGTCCTCCCCTCATGACTATTGCATTGCACTAGCAGAGGCTCTCTGCTATACGCTTGTTTCAGAGTGCTGTTGCTGTTAGGAGTCTGGTGGCTCTCTGGCTTGTCAGACTTCTTTCTGTAGGCCAAGCATGATGTCTCTGATGGACATAGGTGTCCTCTTAAAAGTATGATCTACACGAATGCTCATGAAAGATGAGCCATTCCCTGGCAACCCTTGACTTCACCCTATGGAAAACACATGGTATATATTCTTCAAGGAAATTAGATTTCAAAGCCTTACATTCACCCTGGGTTAAGCTCATTCACGCGACGGTTCAAGTACAACACCGGGTGAAGCCATGTTGTACCTTCCATCTCTTCTCCCCGACAGTAGTCGGCTGACAAAATAACCGGCGCAGAGCCGTTCAGCTCTCGCTCTCCCGAGGTATCCCTCAGTGCAGCACGTCACGCCTAACTCCTGCGGGACAGCCGTGCCCGGCAGCCAGGGCGCCGAGCGGCCGCCCTGGAGACTCCGGAGGGGCGGAGGCAGCCCCAGGCTGTGCCGTGCGAGGTGAACGGGGCACGGCGGCTCGGGCAGCGGCCCCGGGCGGGCGGCAGCCGCCTCCCGGCGGAGCTCCGGCAAGGGGCGCTGGGCGGCGCCTTTGGAGTGCGGAGGGAGCGGGCTGCGGATCACCTGCAGCGGCGGGGGGGCCGGAGCTCCGCCTCCCCTCCTCCCCCGGTTAATCGCATCCCCCTCCCCGCGGCAGGCACAGGCAGCCGGGCAGCGCTGCCGACCTGCGGCAGGCGCACGGGCACCCGCACCCCGCTCGCAGCCGGGGCCGGGCTGGGGCCGCCGGCTCTGCCGCCCTCGCACTGCCCCAGCCCGGTGCGGCGCGGCCGTGACCCTCCTGCCGCCGCCAGCCCGCGGGGAGCGACCGCCGCTGCCGCCCGTCCGGGCACCGGGAGCAGCGCCCGGCAGAAGGAGAGACAGGGGCAGCCATGGCCGAGGGGGGCGAGGGCGAGGACGAGATCCAGTTCCTGCGAACTGTAAGCGCCGCGCTTGCCTCCCTCCCCTCCGCGCTGTGGCGGGGCTCCGGGCGGGCCGGGGGCTGCGGGGGCGACGCCCGGACCGGCCGGGGCGGGAGCCGGGCGGGGGCAGCTCGGAGCGGCTCCGCAGCCCCGAGCCCGTCCCTCTCCGCCGGCGGCGTGTGGCTCCGCAGCCGGGCGGGGGCCGAGGGCTGCGCTGGCCCCCGGGATGAGCGGCAGGGCGGGCGGCCGGGGGCGCCGGGCACGGTGAGGGGCGGCGAGCGGGCGGGGGCGAGCGGCGCCTCCCCAGCAGCACCGCTCCGCGCTGCCGCCCCGGCCGCGGGCGGTGCGCTGCTGCGGATACTGACCGAGCAGCCGTCCCCAGCGCGAAAACTGCGATCGCACTCCCTTTGCAAAAATTGGCTTGTGGAAAAAACCCACCTCTCTCACCCTGTCCCCTCCCCGCGGAGGTTCCCACTAACTTGCAGGCGTTCTCCTCGCCGGGCACAGACTAATACGGCTTTTTCTGGCGTGCGCATCCTTTCGTTACTTCTGTCCAGGGCATGTTAAGGCGCTAGAGCGCTTCTTCCTTCCGTTTAATTAATGCATCGGGACTGCTGCATCTAATGCTTATCTGGATTATATTTCTTCAAGCAGTGATTTTATTTATCTTCTCGGCCATCTCCCGAGTGCCGTTTATATGCACAATCCTAGCAAGTTTTGCAGATAGGCATCTGCATCTAGAATGGTGGTGGATACAAACCGTGCCACAGTTTGAGGAAAAATTGCTGAGACATTTGTTAAGTAGAGCTGGAAGCACTGAGACTGTAGGATAAAGCTTAACTTCCCTTTTATTTAGTGCTGTCTGATTTAGAAAACGTTCACGTTCAATGGCTTGTAAGAAAATACATCTACAAGGGGGTGGAAAGAAAGCGACATAGTATATGTGAAACATATTCATATGCTGTTTGCAGCATTAAGAATCCTGGTTCTCAGTTGTCTTCCATTTCTATCAGAAACCGCACAATAATAGATGTGTACCTTAACATTATTTTAAAAAATTTTTGAAGAGTCTTAGAAAATCTGCTTTTACAGAAAATACAGCTGTTACGCAACGTTGTCATGAAGATCGACAACTTTTTTTTCCTGTCAGCATTATGTGACTGGTATTGTAGTGTTGCCTAACACCTAAAAACAAAACAGAAAAATATTTCTGTGAAAGAAAATTTGTCGTCTTGATTCATGAGAGGTTTTTTTTTTTTATTAATAGTTTTCACTGGTAAAAAAATTTTGGAAGAGTTGTACCATGGCAGCCTTTCTGCAGACATGAATGTTAAGCTTAGTTCATGTTATCTGAATGCTTAATAGGGAAGGAGAAGCACTGAGCATGCTAATACAGCTCAGCAGATCTACAGTGATTTTAACTCCAGCACCTGACAGCAGCAGCATGTTATGTAAAACAGCACTCCTGATAATGTGTGAGGCTTGATACAAATTTGGCAAACCCAGTCTTAGATAATACTTGAAAATGTTTAGAATGTTGCACCAGTGGTAAAATGACCTTGAATGTGGTAAACTGAAGCTTTGGGGAGGCATGTGGTGTGGTTTAATCAAAAGGGCCTGAGAAACCTGTTTCATGTGAAGTTTTGGGTTTATAATCTGAAATGGTATGTAAGCAGTGATTTTTACTCTTCTCTTCCTTCCACTTTGTCCAAGTTATGAGCATTACTTGGAAAAGCCAGTGCTTTCAGACTTTTTTTTTTTTGATGTAGTCTTCCACCTCTCAATTGTTAGAAGGCTTTGATTTGTGGTCTCTAAAGCTATTAGATGTGTGTAACTTTCTGAAGGCCATTGGTAGAAAGCACTGGAAATTTGATATTACCCTGGTAATTATTACAGTTTTTATTTATTTTTAAAATACTAATTAGGGGTAGATGGATTCATAAATGTTTTGTAGATAAACAAGAGCTTTTCAAAGAACACTGTATGTAAGCAAAAAGCATTCTGTGCTTTCAATACTTTGAGGATGACATCTGTAGGCCTACTACATGTAAACAATGCTCTTCATATTTTCTTCTTTTGGTAGGACCTGATAAACTTCCTAGAATCTTTAGAGTCTACCCTGGAATGTAAACACTATTTTTTTAATGTTTAGAATTGCACATGAGATTTTATTCAATTAAAAATGCCCGTTATTTGCATGGAGCTACTAAGTTGAATTTGTATTTTTGCTACATGTTGATTGGAAATTTTGATTTTTCTCTCCTCTTCACACATTCTTATCTGTCTAATGATTCCTCTTCTTTACTTGCTGCTATTTTTTTCCCCCTGGTTTGGTTTTGTTTTGGTAAAGTGGAATTAAGCATTACTTCCTGCAAATTCTGCTGCTAGGATGGATTTCTGTTTCTTTTGGGAATAATTTGAGATTGATACATCGCTTCTGAGATGTGAACACAGCCTCTTAATGCCCTGTATTTCTGGAAGCATCAGAGCATTGTTTGGGACAACTTTAGACAGACTGGAGCTCATCTCTGTGCTGTTCAGTTCTTCTCAAGGAACTCTTCTGTAGTCCTGTGAATTACTTGCTTCTCTGGAATCGGGGATCTTCCTCATTAGTTTGCCAAATGCTCCAGGTGGAGAGGAGCTTGTATTATGTGTGGCCTTATTTAGGCTTGGACATACATTCTCTTGACTTCTCCCATGGAATAAACACGTACTGTGCAGGAGAAGTGAAGGGGAACAAGTATCCTGCTGTGTGTGTATTAGTTATGTGTCCAGGCAGGACCTCCTCCCTGTAGGGGAATTTGTTTTTTATTTTATAATACTAGAAAGATCAAGGATACATGTAACATAGATTTCACTGTTTAGTCTTTACAGTCTAAACCAGTCATAATTGATATGGAAATCACCTGGGTTTTATTTGTTTTTTATTTTATTTTTATTAAGATGTGTAATTTAACAAGAGTGAAAATAATCCCAACTTCCAGGAGTAAACAGAAAGTATTTTCCCCTAAATGCATAGGCTCCTTCCTTAATATACATGTGCAAGGACTGTTTTTTGTAACACAGAACCCCCATAAAGGAAGGTCTTTGCAAGAAGTGGGGTAGAAAGCCGGTGAGAGGATTAAATCCAATTGCAAGATTTCAAAAGAATATTGCCTACATTTGTCCCTTAGATTTTTTTAAAGGTGTCCTGATTTTCAGGAGCAATATGTATCTAAAAGTGAGGAGAAATGTGTAGTTTAGCTATTTGATCTTGTGATGTTCCTGATGCCAGTGTGTATGGTTTTCTGGAGTTGTGGAGTTTCTTAAATTAGAGGCAGGTCTGCTTTTAGCTGTTTATGGTAGGAGACACCAACAGGACGTGCTGAAGTAGGGCTGACAGGGTTATGTTTTTTTTCACTGTCTTCTGAGACAGTGATGACTACCATGCCTGTCAGGAATCAGAGGCGTAATCAGCGTGAGCAGCACATGTTCCCCAGGACCGATGGTGTCATCATCTCTTTCCATCTTTTTTTTCTTTTTTTTTAGAGGTTTGGATGCTAGTGTTCCATGTTGCACTCTCTTCTATTGCCTTTTTAGAATTTTTTAAATTAGCTTACAGTAAAACAGAACCTCTTATTTGTGTGGATGTACTCTGTGCTTGCCTTATTTTCTACATGGATTTAACAGTTCTGAGTGTGACTGCCAGTGGAAAGTGTAAGTGTGCTTTGCAACACTGGAAGAGTAGTTTGAAACAAATTTAAACATTACTTAGCATTCATGTTTGACATGCAAAAGATTTTTATTCACTCAGTACTGGGTTTTTATACTTGAGATGATAAAAGAATGAAGTTTATTGCAGTGAAGTTTGAAATGAAGAATGTTGTGTTCACATTTCAAGGACAGCAGTTCTGTGATTTCAGAATCTCTTCTATTCCACATATTCCTCATTATGGCAGCATTTAATCAATGAGTGCCACTTTAAGACTGACTGAAAGTCATATACTTGCATGTCATCCTACATGAAGATTCTGTGGAATTAGAGGACACAAAAGGAACCAGAAGAAACAAGATCTGAAGATTATTGTGAGATAAGCAACGCAACAGTAGAAGAATTATGTGAATCTCTCGTTGAAACAGAAAAGAAAAAAAAGTGTTTTTTGTTTTATCCCTCAATGCTTTTCATGTGCTGTTTATCTTTTAAAGGGATTTATCAAAATATGTGAGATTCTGGTAGCTGCAGACATCAAACAATTGTCAGAATGCACAAAAAGAAAATGCTTGAAAGCAATCTTGGCTATTAGAAGCAATTTTAGATTTAAGGTATGCTAAAACCCACTTTGGATATCCTTTGCTTATTTTAAAAAGTGTTTCTTGCACTTGTATGTGACTTTTGAAGATCCACCAGGGACTGGCACAAGAGACCACTGTTTAACAGCTCATGTGAGGGGTGGCGTGGCTGGAATTGCAGCATTTGTACCTTCCTCTCTAAGGCACTGCACTGCAGTACAGATACTGAATATGATCTCAAATTCTATTTTGGAATTGAGTTGGATGGCTTGTTTGTAGCGAAGGTGGTTTAGCTAGGACATGCAGTCCATTTCTTTTTCAGGGATTACAAGTGAACCTTTTGGGTATAATTTTCTTGATTCCAAAATTGGTTGCCAAACATTATGCCACCTTTAAAATCATATTAGTGGATGAAATCACTTATCTAGTGCATGTACTGCCGTGTCCCGTGTTCTGCATTATTGTCTGTATTTGATACGTGAGAAGGCAGCTGGGGAAACTCTGTAGCTAATAGTTGGTCCACCAGGGAAGTTTCTTGATGGCTCTCTGAGTTGGCTGACTGATATTCTGAGAGACAGAGCTGTACTTCCTGTCAGAGTCTGAAGATGTTTTGATCCATCCTGCTTTTTTGAATTGTGAAGACCTGAGGAAAATTCATTGTAGGAACTTAAAATGTGGACAGACTGTAAAGAGAGAATACCGCTTATTTCTGACCTAAGGTTTAGAATAGGCATGAGAGCCATGTCTGACTTGTAGTTCTCCATTTATGTGCTGTATTATTACAGGCATATTTTAAAGGTGGATTTTCCTTTTACGTGGCTGTGTGAAAAATGCACAGTATGATTCTACAAGAAAATAAACCAGTCTTTAACAGGGATATGGATTTATTGAAGTATTTCTCTGAATCAAGCTATAAGATTGGAAGTTGCATGGAGAAATACTGACAGTGGACTGACCCCAGGAACTATGTGAATTAAACTGAAAAGACAGAAATATTTTTCTTCTGATTTTTGATTCATGTTGAAAATCTGCATTAGTTTTGGTATTGTTTTCTGAATTACACCTAGGTTTTTGCTTAAGTTTCCTGATCTAACTGAAATAAAGCTTTATGTGGATGACAGAAGGAGAGTCAAGAAGTGTGTATATTCCTATATTTCCTAATAAAACTTTAGTGACATAAATTTCTTTCATTTGGTAATAATACAGACATAACTTTGAACTGTAAAATGACCACATTTTACCAGGGTGATTCAAAGATTTTGAACTTCTTACTGTGTTTGTTTGACACAGTCATACTCTGAAATTTCTCTCTGTAGCAAAGTAAGGATAGCCTGGCATCATTTTCTGTCTCCAGTTTGTATTCTGCTCAAGACCTGTACTATATTTTGCAGGTGTATGGTACTTATGCCATGTCTGGCTGTGTTGTCTGTACCACTCTGGGTATGGACGGCCTCTAAGACTGCCTGATGCATCTCAGTAACTGAGAAAAGGGATAAAGGAACTAGTTTTGATAACAACTTAAACCTTTTTATGAGTAACAACAGAAATATGGAACTTGGTACAATATCCTGTGACCATCAGAGGCACAGCTGTGGTATTTCTTTGTTCTCCTTGTAAGAAATAGGGCAGCTTAAGGGCACTGCCTGCACCATCACGAGAGGTCACCCCAGTTTCCTAACAAAGACTAGCAAGAGCTCCCATGTGGTTTTACTGCAGTGTAGTTTTATTCTGTAGTTCCTTATTATTAAGTGTGAGATTCATTAACTAATTATGTATTCCATTATTAAAGAACTTTTAATTTTTTTTTTGTAACATAATAACCATGGTGCAACTTGTGAGGTGAAGAGCTCAAACTCTTAAAATGTGTTGGAGCTTCTTGAGCCCAGTGATGTTATTCACTACTATAGGGTGGAATGAAAGTTTTTGAGGCATGTGATTTAATAGAAGCTTTTCATAGCTTCTCAGCATTGCTAAATATAAACAAGCTGGTGTGTAAATGCCTTTTGTTGGAAAAGGAAAAATATGATAGGTAAGGTGTCATAATGTGATCTGTGTTAACTTTTGTGACAGCTGCAATTCCTCTGTAAATGTAATGCTCAAATGATCAGATTTAAAGTAATATTGATGTGTTTATAAGAACATTCACACTAACAACCACATAAAATTTTAAATAAAAAGATGATGTCATTCCTTTAGTGTTGTGGCATACTTTAATGTTTATCATAGTCAGGAATTACTTCCTTACAACTGTCATGTGCTTGGAAAAAAGTGTAAGTATAGTAGGTTTCCTAATAATTCTGACTTCCTGGAGGGACTTTGGCAAAAATCTACAAGGTATCATTCTGTAAGATGCATGGGTCAGTTAATTTTTGACATGAATGATATTTTGGTTCAGGACAAGTTTTTTTGTTACTGAGATGGAGTGACAAGATCATTGTGTTTTGTGAGACAGCTTCCCAGAGGATTTGAGTAATAATGCTGCATAACAACAGACCTGTGTTACCTGGTAGTCTTTTACTCAGCTATGGGAAATAATATCTGAAGGGTATTAGCTGGCAGAACCAAATGTCAAACACTGGCATATCTTATCTCTCCTTCTCTCTGAAAACCTCTCTGGAATTCTACTGTGAGAACTGAGTGCACTGAATTTGAAGTATGTCTCTGCTTAAATCCTTATTTCAAAGGAATGATGAAAGGAAGCAACACAAAATTTGCATTGGCTGTCTGTGAGTTTTCCTGGAGATTGCCAGAATGTGGAGTTGTATTAATGGAATCAAGCCAGAAATGGCTGTCTCTTACAGCTATATTTCTTCCTTTTAAACCAGGCAAAGCTGGGAAAAACAAGTACCTGGGATTTGTGTGGGATGCGTTCTTTGGCTTCAAAAGAAAGGAAAATGAAAAGAGGAATGTATCTTCCTTTGCTGAATATGCCAGATAATTTCCTGTGGTATATGAATATCTTCATTCCTGTGATGGACAAGCAGAACTCCTTGTATATAAATTTAGGTGAAGGAATGAATGGAATTTGAAGAGTTTTCAGAGTAAACCTATGCAATTGGATGGATCTGCAATAACACTCAGTAAACTTTTGGATTGTTGGATCCATTCATTGGTAGCTGATCCTCATTGTGCATCAGGCATGCAGCCATGCTGCTAAACATCTGAACATCACCTACTGTGTGTTTATTTCCTAGTTGTGAAACGGAATAATTTAGTTAGAACTAACATGCTAAGCACAAGCCAGATTGTTAAACCTCTCTCCACAGACACATGGTCTTCATCCTTAAGCTGCCTTTGTAAAAGCATTTGGTTCCAATGGTGACAAGAAGCAACCTAAATACCTGTACAGATGGATAAGAATCCCTAGCCCTGCAACAGTCACAAGAATTCTGTGTGCTCCTGACACTGGGGATTTGCCAGAATATAAGTCAGTCTTGTGACTTTGTATTTCTGTCTATTTTCTGCCCATTTATGAAGTGGATTTTACAATGCTAATGCATAACTTGTTATGTTTGCAGTCATTATGGCAAGTACCAGGGAGATGGAATGTACATTCCCTTTTCCATGCAAGTGGAAAGTAAAAAAATTTCCAGTATGTGATGCAGTTCTCTCATACTGGGTATTCTCCCAGTACAAGAGAATCTGAAATACTCAGGTTTTCTCCATCCCCATTTCTTTCTTTCTTCTGGTGTTACAGACTATTTAATAGCTCCTCGTTGCTTAAGAGTTAGATTAATCTTCTCTTAAAAGCTTGTATTAAATAAATGTGTTTTTTGATTTTTTTGCTCTGCCCCAGCTAACACAGAAAGGAAAGGTTTATCCATGTCATCCTGAGTCTGCTAGGGCTTGATTTTGTGCCACACCAGCTCCACCAGGCTCTGCTGGGCTCAGCTGCCTACATCAGCAGTGTGCCTAGTTTATTGTAGTCTTGGAATTATGTAGTCTTGGGTCCTTCAGAAAAGCTTGTGAGCAAAAGAAAAACCACTACTCTACTATTTAGTAATTGCAGGAGGGCAATAGCTGCACAGATAAATCTAGTAAACTCAAATGCCATCATTGTTAATTGAATTTCAGTAGGGTAAGCTTGTGACTTAATGATTCATACCCCAAGATGTTTTTCAAAAGGTCTTTACATGATGGTCTGACTGCCTGATCAGATATGTCAGCCTTATTATTATTCTTTAATCGCTTCTAATGTGTCTCATGTAATGAATTATGCATTTAAAGAGTTACTACTTTTGCTAGTCATACATCAATGCAAGAAGGATCAATGGAGGCCTGGTCTTCATTTTGATCTGACCAGGGTTCTTGTAGAAATATCCTGTAAATTTTCTTTGATTTGAGAAGGTGCCTGAAATCCTGCAGAAGAAACATTGCATTTTTGGATCTTTTCAGAATATTGCAATGTTTTGCCTCCAAGTCTGTTTCAGGAATCTGTTAGCAGTATCTTTTACAAGAAGAGTACTGTGTTTGTTCTCTGCCTGATCTTCTGGTTCATTTTAACTTGCTTTTCTTTGGAGTTTCAAAATCTGAGTCCAAAACTTTGTTTAATCCCTGTCACTTTTCCTTGGTTTTGTCCGAGCTGCTGAGATCCTTCTCTTCCACTATTGGGTTGATGGCTCTTCCTGATTTTAAGTGTGGCACAGCTTCAACCTAAGCCTGTGGTAGGACTTGCTATTATCTATAGTTATGAATCTAAGAACTCATTCAAATTGATAGAAGGTTATGTTATTTTTTTTTTTTTAAGGGGTCTCTTAAATTTGGAATTTCTTTCTGTCTTATTTCTTTTTTTCTTTTTAATTTTACTTTGATCTGAAAAAGGTCAAGGTTTTATTCTCTCAGAACAAGAAAATAAGTTTTTTGGAAATGTCACACAAAGTTTACTAAGATGTCAGAAGTTATCACAAGAATTTCAGTAAAATGTATTTAAAATATAATTTATCTTGATGTATGATTAGTCTTCATTTTCTTTCTCCTTTTCCTTTGCATGCTCCACTGCTGGAAAGCTTCATCTTACTAAACTGAAAGACTCCAAAATCTTCAATTTCAACTGAACAGAATTTGTCTAGAAAGGGAGAGGGATGGAGTATAGGAGGGAGGGATGTCATAACTTGAAGGTGAGCTTTGTCATCCTTTGGAGAGGCATAGTTTGTTGCCTGGCTTTTCAGGAAAATAAAAACAACCAGATTTTGCATAGAAAGTGTTATTTAATTTTAGATGCAAGAAGAAACACTTTAGTTTTCCATGAGTGGGAGGTGAAAAATGAGTAATTAGGTAGTGAGAATTAGATTTTCATGTTCCTAAAGGTGAATGGAAGTATCTTTATCCAGGTGACATGTGTTGCTTATTTCAGCAAAATATACTGTATACCTGCATTTTAAAATACTGGGATATTTACACTTGTTTATTGACTTCAAGCAACTGAAAGCATATTTGATTTTTTTTTTCTTCCATCTGATCTTGGAATTCTCATACCTTTTTTAATCTACTGAAAATTAAATGGAAGTGGTTTAAAGGTGTATGAAGTTGCAACATTGGCATATTCTGTTGAAAATGTTACAAGCTTCTTTATTCTGATTATGTTAGAAGTAATGTATTGCTGCTTTTCTTTTGAAATTTCCAGTTGGATTCTATCTCATAATTTGTGTGTCAGCTGCAATTGCAGCTGAATTTTCTGATTTTTTCCTTTCTTATACTAGAAATCTGTTACTGAAGCAGAATAACATGCTTTCTATTTTAAACCCATTTCTTATTCTGCTTTCTGTTCTACAGTTTATTTTTCTCTTGACAAGCTGTAAAGATAAAAGAACATCAGTGACAATATTTTTCCCTTCAAAACCAGTTTGTTTTGGGGGGCTGTCCCTCAGACTTGGTAAATCAGATCATTGCAAACTTCCTGCCTGACTTACAGAATAGTTTACTCTGGCCCTCTGCACAAAGGTTCCTTCTGCTGATGCTAGGGAAACCTCTAGGTGAGAGTTGCTATATCAGTTTCTTGAGGCTGTAATCCTGTAAAGTAATCCAATTAATATGGTGTATGAGAAGTGTTCAACCTTCCAAACTTGATGGAGGACATTTATTTCTTATGCATGGCATTTGCACTTCTGTTTACACAAGAAGGACTTGCTGCACTTTTTGATTTACTAACAAAATAAACTAACATGGGTCAGAACACATATTCAGTGAAGGAATGAGGTTAACTGCTGGTGAACTGTGCGGGATTGTCAGTGCTAACAAAATTACTTCTTTTTGTACATCTGTAACTTCTGTTGATGAGTGAGTTTTTTTATGATGATTTATGTCTGTTGCAGAATTACAGTTTGACAATTGGAACCACATCTAGAGCTTGGGAAGTGCACTTTGTTGTAGTAAGTTCTTACTCAAAAGTTGCGGTTTGCTATTAGTGGTTGTACCCTAGTAATTTGTTTTATTGGGAGGGGCAGAGAAACAAGGAGTTCTGCAAGTGAAATGGGTTTGTAGCTTTACTGTATCCCTTTCAATTAAAGAGTAATCAGTTGAAAAAAAGAATTATATTGCTTTCAAAATTTATGGCTGGATCTAATTTTCCTTGCCTAAGGAATGAATTTTTTTAAATGAAAGAAATACATAAAACAGGCAGATTGGTATAACAGGTTGTTAAAGGTTATTCTATTAACAAAGGTCTGGAAGAAAATACTTATGGCACAAATACACTTTTTGGCCAGAAGCCTAAAAACAAATCCTGTATTACAAGACTGCTTCAAATAAAAACCTGGCGCTCTTACCTATTGCGTAAATGATACTGCAAATCAAATGTAAATTAATTTATTTTAGTATATTGTCCAGCAAAATAATCTACCCTTCATCTGTTAAGCATTTCATGAAATGATTTGTTTGTCTATGACTGTGATGTCTCTATATGGCCATGTATGTTTTTATAAGGCTGGTTCTGTTCTCGCTGGTGTTTATGTCAAACATCCTCTAGATTTTAACCAGAGCTGAATCATGCACTAATTGTGTTGTGTGCTGTTGTATGTAATGGCCTAAATGTGTTGAATTCACGTCCTTGTCTGCCTTCTTAAAACAATTAATATTTATCTTGCTTAGGTGCCAGAAGTGTGTGACCTTTTGCACAATTAGTTTAAAATTGTGTGTGTGTTGTTAACTGTCCATCAAAATATTTACATCTAATGGTAAATTGTTCCAGCTTTGCTACTCGGATATATTATCTTGTCTGATTCAGAAAAAGTAATAAACCCTTATATGCTTCTCATTCCTGGGAAGAAAGTTAGGTTTTTCTTTTTCTGCAAAGCTCCCTGATGTCTTTGTTAAGAAGCTAAATATTCTTGCAGAGTTGCATTTGCGTGTTTTTCTGTTAACAGTGTGCTTTTGCTGTGTCCAGCGTAAATTTTATTATGTCCGCCATGGAATCTGATGTCAGCTCTAACTTGGATTTGAGACTTCAAATACTGTTTAATTTTCTCTGGATGTTTTTAGGTACTGGATGTTTTTAGATACGTGCAAAAATGCTACTTCTTACTATTTATCTTTTACTCTTTCAATGTCATATATTTTTACAAAGTAATAATTAAAATATCTTTTTATTTGGTCAGTATTGCAAGGTTGTGAGATCTGTTTGTTTTGGAGCATTTACCACTGCAATTACTTTTGTTTAGTTACTGAGAAAAGTATCAATTCTACTTCAAAGTAAGAAATTAACTTGTCACAAAGTTTCTGAAACATCAGCAGTACACGTGTGATTTTTATTTGGTGTCTGCAAGCCTAAGGAAAATCCATTTTAGGAATATCAGCACTTGGTGGAACTGAGCTCTTGCTGTGCAACATTGCTTTCTCAGCCTCATGTATTAACTATGGCAGTGGCAAAATAGCTGAAATTATGGGCACTTCCAAATTCATTGTAGAGATCAGGTAAACATTAACATGCACCTGCTAGTTTTCTGAGTTCATCTGAGTCATTTGCCTTGAACTTGGATTGGAGCAGAATATATAATGAAAAAAAATATATATAGGCATAGGACTATGCCTTCTGCTCACATTTGTCTAATCTGCCTAGTCCAGCACTTGAGCTCTTGTCTACCAGTAAAACTGCAAGGCTTAAGTGGAACGAACTTCAGCCAGTTTTCTTGATTGTACATGGTGTGTATGGCAGTATCTGGTAATCATTTCCAGCTTATATCCTGCTGAAATAATCTGTAAGTTTCTTTATAGTTACTGTATTTTCTATTCACATAAGCAAACTTTCTGTGAAACCTTGCGTATGTTTTATTCTACAGTTTCCAGCTATCTTATTCAGAAACTATGGCATGGTCTCATGGCTGTGTTTACTTGAAATGCTGTATAGCAGTATTTTGGTTTCTTTTTCTCCTTAAACACGGGAGTTAATTTTATCTGAGTTAAGAAAATAATGCTACTTGTATGAAAATGTGCCTTGTTTCCTCTTCTGGTTTTCTTGGTGCTTTTTGATTTGTGTATGGGATTCTTTTCAATCTTTTTTTCATCTAAACTAACCCATATCTGGAATTGAAACTTTTATTTCCAAAACATATATCTCTTTCATTGTGAAGAGCTGGAGTGGTGAGCTCAAAATTGTAGCATTTTGTCTTGGAGAGGATGATCTTGAGAAAAACTGAAGCATGTATAAACAACCTTTTGCTGTCTTTTAAAACTGACCTACATTCTTTTCTTCTAACTCAGCTCTTGCTGAAGTAAAGGTTAATATATTTATTGATTTAAATTTAACATTTGTTTAAAGTGTAATATTCTTTATAATAAAGATTTTATGCCTTAAAGAGAAAAGAGCATTGCTCTTAAATTCATAGTAGTTTTATAATTTAACAAATACGGGTTACTTTTTTTTTTCCTCAGGGTGGAGAGCAAGTTCTAGTCTGTAATTTGTGTTTCTCAGTAAGGAGCTACAGCAAAGTAAAATCATAAATGACTACATTTTTTAAGACTGAACATGTTTTTCTGAAAGCTGTACTAAAGCTTTCTCTGCTGACACTAGTATGTGTCAGAGAATAGAAAATAATTTGGATGGACTTGGATACTACAGGTCTAGAAGGTAGCCCAAAATACCTATTTTATCCACACCTTATGAGGTGAGGGAGATCTTGTTGCAGAAGAGAGTTCCATCACTCTACTCAATCCTGTGGGATGAAAAACAGATCAGAATTGTACTACACAAATTTGGTGCTGACTTCCAGAAGGAATTTATCCCCCATTTGCTTTTAATTGCAGTAGCTTCAAACTTCTCATCAGGAAGAGAAAGCTCATCGGGAATGGATTGTGCTCTCCCATCAAACCCTCTGGTCTATGGAAGGCAGTTTTGTCAGGTTTAGCTGGAAACATGAACCTTTTATTTCAGCTCTCACAGAAGCTCCTGAGTTTACAACTCCTGGTGGCCAAGGATTTTTTTTCCTCTGGATGTGTAAGTGAATTCAGATGAGAAAGTGAGCAGTGTTAGAATTAGGTTTTGGTTGTGTAACTTTGGTTACATCAATAGTGTTCTTTTAATATCCCGTCTAGGGCTGGTAGCTCCTGCTCGTAGCTTGTCGTTTGCCTGTTTCATTTTCAGTTTCGTCATTTGTGCCAAGGATTGGATTTTTACATGCTGTATGTTATAATAGTTTTTAACAAGTAGTAGGGGCAAAGAGCACACAAAAGCCAGAGAATTGTAATGAGCCCAATGCTGCAGAATGTTGGTAATTGTAGAGAGGCACATTTCTAGCTGAAGTTACCACAGAGTCCATCATGAGCTTTTGACAGTCAGAGATGTGTCAATTCCAAATATTGTAATGGATGCAGCACAATGTGGTGTTCATGATCTGACTCTGGATGTTGACAGAAGGTGCTGTTAGGAGATTTGGAGATGATCCAGGGGACAAACAGAATATTATTAGAGATTAGCTGACAGAGGTATCACTCTCGGGTCTTTGGTCAACATGACATCTATGAAACTGTGGTACAGCTTGCAATGTAGTGTGTAACTCTTCTCTCCAATATTGTTTTCAATTTAAGACTTTTCTTATGCAGAAGTACTACTTGTAGATTGTGGCTTTGTAGTTTTTTGGGTGTTTTGAGGTTTTTTATTTGTTTTAACAGCATGTTATGTTATTAAAGTTGCTTTAGAGAGCTGTTAAACCGCTGAGCTTCCAGAGAAGTGTGGGGTTTTTTTGTTTGTTTGTTTTTTTTTCTTTTGTTTTGTGGACTTCGGCCATAAGAAATTTTATTGCATTTTTCTGGTACATTTCAGTGCATTAGTTGCACAGCTCACCTAGCATGGTTTTGCTGGCAAACTGGGTTAAACAAAGGAGTGAATGAAGCAATTTTTTAGTTTTGGAGATTGAAAGATAAAGAATGGAAAGGTGGTTTTTTTATTTTTTGGAAGATAACTAAATCATGAGCTATGTGATGATTTATGACGGCTCTTAAGTATTTAACTTAAATATGGATTGATTTTTAAACAACAAATATTGTGATATTAATTTTTCTCTTGGTTTAGATTTTTCTTTGGATCAGGGAGGGAAACCTGATTGAAGGGCTTGAAAGATAGTGGGTTCCAGGAAACTGAGAAATAAAGATCACCTGTGGAGCAAGTATTATGGATTCAGGCTACTTGTTCCATAAGGAATTTTGGATCTTTGAAATATATTTAAAAATTAAGCCTTCAATTAGCTCTTGCAACTCTATCCTAATACATGGCTAAGAATCTCTGTGGAAAGTATTCTATGAGTATCGGTGTTCATGAGTGAAGATTGAGGATCCAATGACAAAATACATTTTTGGTCTAACTAACAGCACATTGGCCAAAGTAATGTGGCCTCTGACTTTTGCAAATTCATCCTCTGAAGAAGCAGCTTAAGTACAGTGTTGGAAATAAGAGCAATCCTCAGAACCCTCTTTAGGTATTGAAAACCTCAGCTAAACTAAGACATATAATCATTATATCCTCTACCTCTGCTGCTAAAACTGGATTTGGTAAAATGTGTATCAATGTGGGAATTCAAAGCCAGATTTCCATCTATAATACGAGGTCACGTTCCACTCCCTGTAAATTGTCTGGAGACTGATGGATCAAAACTATCCAAATTCATTATAACTATCATTGTTTTCCTGTTGATTTGCGGCTGTTCCAAGGGACTGAGCAGGTGTTTGAATTGAACTGGGGTTGTCTTGTTGATTATTGCAGTCTCTATAGTCAAAATTATTAGGATGCAACACTTGATATTTTTTGGTTTTTTTTACAGAACCACTGGGGTTGAAAGGGACCTCTCAAGATCATCTAGTCCATTTTGCTTTTGAGCTCTCCACAGATATAGTCCACAGTGTCTTGGGGCAACTTATTCCAGGGTTTGGAACATCAACCTAGAGGAGGGTAAAAAAGTAATTGCTGGACTTCAGCCCCTCTCAGGGCTCACCAATAGTTTTAGAGCCTGTATTGGTCCAAACAAGACATCATGAAATGTCTATGACATCATGTACTGAGCCCTATAACATGATTACAGGACTTTTTCATAATGAATAAAATAAGAACTTAACTAAGAAAAGTTGTTCACATTCAGAATTGAAATAGTCAGTGATTAGTGTACTCTTACAGGGTTAGAATTCCAATTGTCCCTATTCTACCCTATTCTAGCTCCGGACATTGGAGTGAATTACGAGTCCTCTTGACATGTGGCTTTTCTTTATTTTCCAGAAACAACCCTAGAAAGCAAAAAAAAGTGAGTATTTCTCATTAGGAGGTTAACTACATTTTTTAAGAACAGTACCAGTTACAGTTATGTAACCTCAGAAGAGACTTTGTTTCAAGAAGAAAAAGATTACAGGAAAGAATATTTAGAAAATGCAAAATATGTGCATAAAATATTTCACCACTATCAGAGAAATTAAAAGGCACAATTAATATGATGGCCACAATGAATAAACAGAATTATTTCTGCAACTGTATAAATAAGATGTAAATTTTCAAGTTTTTAATTCAGCTTTGATTTGAGAGAAATAAATATTGAAGAGTCTTTGGCAGAGAAATATTTGGAGTCTTCAGATAGTTGCAGTTATATTGCACCAGTTTGCATTCACAAAGCTGGATTTTCCTCCACTGTTTGAATGGCCTAAGTCCAGCTCGTGAGTTGTCACAGTCTGACTTTTAACCTGAAGCAGGGAAGTTTCATGTTTTGGGTTCTAAACTGAAGCAATTTTTTTTGTCAGCTTCCTGGGTAAGGATGGAGTCCCTAAACTGTCAGACAAATCTGGCTTTGTTTGGCACTGTTTCAGTGCTGGACATGATACTAAGAAGAGTATTAAAACATTAAAACATCTTAAGATGTTTTACTCTTTCGTATCTGGTGCTGCCTTGGTGACAGCAACCAAGTGGTAGTGATGTGATTTGCTAGTGCAGATGACCTGCTTGGGCTTTAACCAAATTTGACTTGGTTTTGCTCTAAGTGTCCTGTTGGTAGTCACTTAAAATGGCACAAGCCGCTTGTTATTTCGACGCATTCATGTCTCTGCTGCATAATGGGAACTCTTAAATAGTCATATTAGAGATGGTTACAAACAAAAAACGTGCATTTTATGTCTAGGAATAGGTACTCGGTATTTAAGAGACTGCTACAAAGAAATTGTTGATGTCTGGTGCTGGCACAAAACACAAATTTTGATTTGAGGTTTGTCTTGCCAAAAGAGCTTTGGCTTTGTTGGACTCTTGTCTGCTTCTGTGGGTGTCTGTGTGTGTATGAGTGTGGATGAAAGTACATGAATGTTTTTTCTGAGCATTTTCCTGTGTTTAATGTCAATAGGAATCTTGAAATAACCTAAACCATTGTCAGAAGGCCCAGTCTGTAGTGGAAGATCTGCCCTGGTTACAGATTTGTACACCCGTTAGTTTGATAAGAGACAATATACATATGGGAAAAAAAAAACAATTTTCTGTGTAATATTGGTATTTTAATTCTGAAACACTTCTTATCTTTGTCTCTTAGTTGTTTAACCTGTAACTTTGAAGTAGTGAATGCTGCCTTAAATTAGTAATGAAACTTTACCTGAAGGAAATTAATTTTGGGAGAGAATTTGAACAAAGGGAACCAATTGCTGTGTTTTTCTTTTTGGTGTAGGTAGGTCTAAGGGAGAGGGGAACAATAGAGATATTTGTTAGTGAGACAAAACACGAGGAGCTACGATGTGCATTCAGTTATCAGAGGAAAGACCACAGCAGTTGGATAAAAGAGGAAACAAGGGACAAAATTAATTACTATTATTGATTGTATTTCGTTGTGCCTGGAGGGCTCAGCTGAGACAAGGATGCCACTATGCTGCCGTACAAATGTGCAGCGTGTCACAATTCCTGCCTCAAAGAGCAGAGGAACCCTGAGATGACACCAAGGGACAGGAAAATGAAGTAGTGTGCCCAGGAACACAGAGGATATCTTGGTGTTCATTCCAATCTCCTCTGGATTCCTGGTGAATTTGACTGTAGAGAACTGGAGGGCTGTGCCTTTGAAGATGAAGACATACAATACAGACATTATGTGGGAGGATACTGGAAGTCAGTGCATAGAGTCACGGCCTCATGGACAGAAGACTGAACCAAAAAAGGTGAATTTATTTGCAACTTATTCAGTGGCTGTTATCAGAAACATGAAGATGTCTTTGTACAAAATGTGTAATACTGATAAGAGTAGCATCGTTGGAAAAACGCAGTTATTGAATTGAAAGTTCTAAATTGTGGTTGTCTGATTGGTTTGAGATAGTCCCTGGTCTTTAATGGTAATACTTAATTTAAAGTAGAATGCATTGTGATTTCTGTGTTTATGGCATATCAGGCTAAAAAGACTGGGAAGGAGTTCTTTTTAACAAGCTATTCTTAAAGGAAAAAATGAAAGGGGGGACATGGCAGTTATTCTGAAAAACTGCATAGCCAAATAATAACTGTAAGACATGCATCCTAGAGACCTGGAAGTGTTGAGCCTTCCTCTACAGGGTGGTGTGGGAGCATACACACCCTCACATAAAATAATACTTGAGTAGAATGCTTTGTCATAAATGAGCAGAAACAGCAACCAATTTGTTAATTTAACTATTCAAAGTTTCAAGTGTTAATGGATAAGCCCTGTTTGCTCTATCCATAAAACCTGAAAGGAACTTTGGCATCTGTATAGTCTTTATGAATGTACTTGTAATGAGTTATTTCTTTTGATTTCATGTAACCATTAGAAGAAGGAAGCTAGGCTAACAATGTGGGGGGATTTTTTTTTTGTCTGGTCTGAGTAAAAAAATTTGGAATTTTGTGAAGTGCCTAAGAAGAAATTGTATTTAGACTTGTATAAGTGTAGGAATTCTCAGATAATGTTTTCTAGGAGATGACTTTGGAGGTAATTTTTAACTCTTGTGTTTGTTTTTTTCTGTGCATCTACGAAATATATTGTGTTCCATCTACATAGAATTGTTTTTTCATCCTGTGTTGTATATGTACCAATATTATAGGTTGTCAGTCTAGCTGACAACTTAAAAGTTGGCTTATTTAAAAGTTATTTCCTTGCTGCTGTACTATGCAAATACATGATACCTTCTGGATAAGTCAAAGCATGTTGCAATTTGCTCTTGGATGTAGGATTGACCATCCTTAGTCATGAAGACATATGCAATGAGAAAGAAAGGTCCCTAATGCTAGCATAAATTAAAGTCTTAATTTGGACTCTAAAATTCTGAATTGTAGTTAGCTATTGGTTTCCCTCCCTGAACTTCAGTATATTATCATTATTGTAGAAAATTTGGGATTAAATATTTCAAGTGAGGATAATTAATTCTTACAATCTGGTTATTCTGTCTGTTCTGTGAAAACAGTGATAATTCAGTTTGATTTTTTTTTTTAATTTCTTTGAGATTGTGATTTATTGGTACAAGCAAAATAATGAAAGAAAAATGAATTATAAGACCTTACGGATTTTGGGGTTTGTGTTCTGGTAAAGCAGTGAATTTAAAAAGTTAAAAACTTGAGTAAGAAAAATGTTCAATGGTTTAGCACAATGGATTTGTTTAATTTGTGGAAACTACCTCTAGTAAGCTTTGCATAGGTCAGGATTTTCACTTTTTGTTTCAGTACAGTTCAAGGATGCTCTTCTAGCCAGATCTTCTCTTTTTATTGTCCTAGTCAAGTTACTACACAGATATTACTAGGTATACTCAAGGTATTACTAGGTTGTAAGAAGAACAAAAGATGATTTTGTTGTTACCATTAAGTCCTGGTGAGAACCAAGGCTGGCATTTTAACTAGATTTAATGACTCACCTGAAATTGGAATGCAAATCTGTACTACTGAATAAAAAAGACAAACAGAAGCAGAGATATGCAATGTGTAATACATTGCTTCCAAAATGAACAGAAATACCATATGAAGATGGAGTCTGAAGATTTAAGCAAAACAGGGGTGTCACTCAGCATACAGTACCAACTGCTTTCAGCTTATTTAGTATGCAAGAGCATAGTTGCAGATGACTCACAGTTAAAATGCCTTACATAAAATTGCCAAAGTATTTAGTTCACATCAGGTGATGGAAAGACACTTCAAAAATAGTAAAAAAACCTGTATTCAATTACTTTCACTGGTTTATATTTTTGTGGGTTTTTTTTTTGGTATTTTTAAAAGATCCCTTCTGTAGTCTTATATAAAATATAAAAATTATGCCTTAAAAGGAATAATTAAAAGAAATTACTCAAGACTGCATTTTTTACTTGTGATTTAGTGCCAGAAGTTTACCTTACTCAGGAGAAGCAAATTCCCATCCAAAGTAGACATTGCTATCTGAAAAGAGTGGCTATTCTAAAACTCTTGACTTTTGCTAACATACTGTGTTCCAAAAATCTGTGTATCTTCCATGCAGTTCATCAGTGCTCCCAGAGAAATAAGCTAGCCTGCTTTTGTCCTTAATAGCAGTGCTTTTGGGTGCTGTATTTATGTATTTACTACAGATTACATAACAGCATAAAAATAACGGAAGGTCAAGGGGTACATTTAGTTCAGTATTTTGTCTCTAGTAGTGGTCAATAACAGAAAGGGAAGAGGACAATAATATACTTTCCCTGTCTCTGTTGTGTGCTGTTAGCCTGTAGCAATTTGTGTCTTGAGGGAATTAGTCTCGGGCTTGGTGGCACTGAATTTGGTAGCAAATTGAGTTCCTCAGCTGCAGTGGATGTTAAGTGGGGAAGCATTGCTTTTTGTTTGTTTTGAAGCCTCTGTGTACAACTTTTGATTGATAATCTCTAGTTGTTGTACTAGAAAGGGCAGTGAATCCTAACTGAAAATAGTACTACATGCATTTGCAGCTATTGTGATTTTTTTTTTTTTTTTGTAGGCTTATACAAAAGGTTCAGTACTTTTTAAATCTGTTGTTCACTCTTGAAACAGAATCAACTGTTGAAAAAACAGTGGGATTTCTTTTAGCAGTAAGTGGGGTACTTTGTGTTTTTTCTATAATCTCACATTCCCCATCCACTTTTCCTTTTTTATAGTTCTTAATTTGTATGTTTGTGGAAGGCCTTGCAGTTGTAGATTTTCTGACTTTTTATAGTCCTGACAGTTTCATTTATGTGTAGCATGTGTGTAGTTCTGGGGACTTCTGGCCCTTTGTAGCAGCACCAGCCTGTTTGTCTCTGTTTGTGGCTATTGGGAAAGGTGTTTTGGGAATTAGGAATATTGTCAAACATGCTTATGACTTACACCTGAATTGAGATCATTGCTACTTGCTTACTGTGCTTTCATTGCTGTGCTGAAATATTTTTCCTTGTGGATGAGGTGCTGCATGTTTTTGTCTCTGCATGCTGAAATGAGGTTTCTGTTGGAAAGCGCACAGAGGCTTTGCTGGGAGTGCACACAGAGGGCCACGGTGGTTGATGCTGCTTGGCAGAGAAATCCAGTATGCTGTAGCAGGGTGAGGGGATAAGCATCAGAATGCCTCAAGTGAAATGGTATGGACTAAGCACCAGTATATTTTTTGGGGGCTCTAATTGCTGACCCTCTCATTTGCCCTTTTGAAAAGTTGCTACTCTCATATATTTGAGAGAGATGTGGTTGTGTTGGAGCTTAAGAAACCTGAAGTTGTGGTGTGCAGCTCTTTTTAGCAGGACAACCCAAGAAATCAACAGCAGCTGTGGTCAGATAGTCGTGGACAACGCTGTGGCCAGAGGAACAAGGTGTTCTCTTCCAGGGTTGCACAGGTTGCCTGTTTCACAGTGCAGGAAAAGAGATCCATCCCTTATTATCCCCCTGGCATGCCTGTATTGTGAGGACTGGCAGGATGAGAAGGGATGCAAACCCTGACCTTCATGCATGTGTAGGTGAGCAGAGCAAATAGGGAACAGGTGGTGGATTATGCAGTGCTGTGAGGGGCAGGCAATCTGTAATATGCCACAGCTAAATGTTCACCCTTTACTCTGGGTGGAGGACAACCTTACAGTCTCAATGCTTTATTGTTAAGGTAAAAAGGTGAAGTAAAGCTTCTTCTTGCATCCTGTATAGTTTTACAGTAATGGTGCTTAGTAATTATGTCTTGCCTTTGAGTGCTGAAAAGTATTAGCTACTGCCAGTGCTCAAAGTAAATCTTAGAGGTGAAAAATGGTAAAAAATTATCATTCCTATAGCTGCAGTTTGTTTAAAAATGCAACAAAGCAAAACCCAAACAGCAGTATAGGTATTTTTAATTTACTTTTACAGTTCAACATACTCTTTGCAATAAAGTGGATATTCTTTTTCAAAAAGAATTCTGAAAGATTACTGAATTGATTAATATTCAAAGTGGGGCTGCTGTCTTGAATGTAACAATGGTAAGAAATAAGAATTCCATTAAAAAGAAACATTAATAATTACTGCTGTTTCACATGCTTAAATTTAATTGTGATGAGAACTTCCTCCCAGTCAAATATTCAAATGTAGGCTCTTGAAACTCCCAATGTGAAGTTAGAAGCAAGATGAAGAGAATGTCCTCAGGTAGCAAAAAAAATGATGTTGCTCCTTCTATTGCTCCTTTTCCATCAAGGCAGCAGATACGGTTTGCAAGTCCCACAGTAAAGGTTTAGGAGAGAGAGAAAAATCCAGCTGCTTGTTGTGTTAGCTGTGCATTGCAAATAAAAGTGTCTCTAAGTACGAGGATGGTAGCTGAGTGGTGAGCATCTCTGGGCTTCTGAAGTTCTGGAGTGGGGGGTCACTAATTCTCTCCTTTCAGTGGTGGCCCCTAATGCTTGGAGATCCTGAGGGATGAAAATTGGAAAATACAAGGTTGGGTGAAAATACTGTTAATTTCAAGTGGAAAAATTGTTAACTTTTAAGTTTAACTATTAACTAAGTGACTATTTAGTTACAATTTTAAGAAAGCCATGTTTTTAAAGTTTGGTAATAGATCCTTTTACTTATATAAGATTTAAGGTAAAGATTCTTCAGAGCACCTCCATTCCATTTTCAAAAGTAGTATGTACTGAAAAGAATATATTTCATTGTAATTTTGGGGCAAGAAGAAGTGCACTTTATTTTTTAATTATTAAGATATAAGAGCAGAAAAGTTCAAATTTGGCCTTGAGGGTGTTATTGTCATTTTAGCTTTGATTTTTAAAACAAAGCTTCTTTTTTTTTTTTAAACAGAATTATGAGAAGCTCCCAACTTGTTCCCTGTTTTGTTTTTTTTACCCATTGGGCTGTGTATTTTTGTAGATGGGAGGCATGTGTCCCTGAGGGATCATAAGTACTCCCCTCCTCCTCAGTAGATGGACTTCTCACATGCTTAGGCTAATAGGGAGAATGATGCATTTACATTATTGCTTCATTTAAACAATAACTGTTTAAAATAAGAAATAAATACTTCATTCCCAAATGGCATCTGCAGTATTTAAAGGTTTGGCAAGTTTTCAGGAGGATAGGCATGAATTCAGCACTAAACTGCTGCTGCTTCTGTGGAAAACAATGAGCTGTGTCATTTGATCAGGGACAAAGTGATTACTGAGCAGGGGTGGTTTCGAGGAAGTAGCTTTTCATAATAAAGGAAGAATACAATTTCCCATGTGAAACCATTCCTATAGCTTGTTTGTAAAGTAGATGATGTAGTTCATGTGTTAGGGTGAACAAACAGAAATGGGTTCTGACAAATGCAGTCACTGTCTGTTTCCCTAAAAATCCTCTTCTGACTTTTTTGCTTCTTGCTGCTGCTGGTATACTTGTCTACTGGTTTGTTTGTGGAAACACCTCCCTGTATTCCCTTGCAGTCCTCCTTGCATAAGAATCATAAAACCTTTTTTCTTTTTTTTTTTTTCTTTATTTTTCCTGCTCAAAGAAGCCATGAATTGTTGTTGCCTCTATTGAATTCATGGGAAGAGTGTTGCATGAATGAATGGACTTCAGTTGCTACTCTGTAAAAGCTTAATCTTTAATTATCTCGTTTTCTGGTTTACTTTGACCTGTACTATTCAGTACAGTTCAGTTTTACTTTGTACTATGTGCTGTTTCTGGCCAGGACAGGGACAACTTTTGCAGTAGCTAGGAGGGGGCATGACTAGGACCTGGAGGTTGTTTTCTACCACCTCACATCATTGCCAAGGATGGGGGAAAGGGATCTGGTCTGGTTGAATATGTGTGATGGAGGGAAGCCAAACAATCTGGTATTTGCCTATTTTCAGGGGGTTATATGTGAATTGTTTTTGTTTTGCCTTCTATCATCAGCATTTTTGCTGTTACTGTTCGTTTTCTTATCTCATTGCTGTTTCCAGTAAATAGTTCTTATCTTAACCTGTAATATTTGCCTTATATACCTCCAATTCACCTCTCCATTCTACCACAGGGATGAGAAGGAGAGGAAGGTGGGGGAGTGCGAGAGAGGTGGTGTGGCTTGAACAGTTCTGATGGGGGCACTGAGTTGAAGAGGACCATTCCTAAGCCACAACATATTAGGACAGTGTAGTAGCTCTGGCAGGTTTTGACATACTGCTCTGGACTGGGCTAAGAATGCCTGGATTGCTCCAGAAGCCTGTGAGACTCGTGTTTTGTACCTTGGACAGAAGCAGTCTCACACTGGCATTTGTGCTGTGTTATCTTCTCTGAGCTATCTCAGAACTGCCTGATGCTGGAGGCTCTCGCTGATTTTTACTGGCAGCTGTAGCTATCATTTTTTAAAGTCAAATCCTGAATATGTATAATCTGTCTAAAATGGTTATGGTAGACAGAGTTTGCCATGTCTGCACTCCCTAACCAGCCGGTATTGTCTCTTGAGCTTTTCATTCTTTCTGAGAGTGCCATAGCACCTTTGAATTGACACATCTCATGGGTTTAGCTGTGGTTGTTGGGGCTTGCAGAGCCCACTCTTGCTCTTTGGTCTGACTTCCCCTCTTAGCACAAGTGAAAGTTTTGCCCAGCAATTCCACTGTTCTGTAATAGGTCATCTTATGTGTCTAAGGTTGAATATTCAGTGACTACTCTTACATCCACTGGAGAGCAACTAAGCTAAGTCACATCTCTTTGAAAGCGAAGCCCAAGCCCTTTAGCAGATAATTGTCTGTTATGAATTAGTAATTTCCTTTGACAATATATTCCTGTGGCTATTTACCCTCACAGTTAAAAATCATGCTTTTTTATTCCTGTGTCATTTTCCTCCTTATTTGTCCTCTAGTGATGTCTAATTACCAAAAGATAAATTCATAAGGCATTTATAACTTACAGTGGCATAGATACTTGCAGTTTTTCTGTGAGATATGATAGAAGTCTCATTTGTACCTTTCTCAGGTTTTGTTTTATTTCTGTGTGGAGATGGTTTTTCCATGCAGTGGCGTCACCATAAATTATATTCAAATAGACTCAATAATTTCCCATATCCTTTATTATATGTGTATCTCAGCTGCTTTTTAGTAAATTTTTTCTATCTCAAGATTTCATAGTAGAGGGAGCTTGTCCTTTAGAACAATCTCTAGTTTTGATCCAGTTATAATTGTTTGGGGTGGTTTTTTTCCTCTATAATTTCTCTATTGTGCCAACTAATGTTTCAGTTTTCTTACATAATTCAGTGATGGTTTATCTTAACTTTTCAGTTTCCTCACAAAATAAAATTATTTCTTTCTCATTTAAGTGCTGTTATATTTTCTTCCTCAAATAAGGATCACTGATGTATTATTTTAATTTTTTAGATATTTAATTACTGAGAATTGAATGGGCTAATATTTGGTTTCTTTTCTTTCCTGGATTGCATCTCTCAGGTTGTTTACATTTTCTGTGTATCTGGAATAATTAAATTATCATCTATGTGTTTCAAAAGAAATGCATTATGTGCTTTTTATCTTAAAATTCATGTCATCTTTCAAGAGTAGGGTGCAACAGTGTTTTTGCAGGTGTCAGAATGTGCCAACATAGTTCGAGGTATGTAGCACAGTAAAACAATGGAAGGTAGGATTTTTTAAAGTTGCATGACAAAATAAACTTTATTTAGTTGTTTGTCCTACAGATCTCTGCAACAATCAATCAACTGCTGTTAAAGCCTGTGGTATTGATTTTGATTTGTAATATTACAAGGGAGCCTCAAGGCAATGTGGTGGTGACATGCTGAATGTGCCCCAACAGAGCCTGTTCACAGAGGCAAGCACAGGAAGCCTGGAAACCGGTTCAATTTTCAGTTTTTAGGTGCACAGATAGAAAGTGAATGAGCTTATAAGTGTTAGTCTTGCACTGTAGATTTATTAAACCTTAGGACTTTTGTTATATGAATGATTTAATAAATCCATTTACACTGGAGATTTGTTTTCTGCTGTTGCTTACATAATGGTGCTCTCACATAGTTCACCTCAATGTGAAGCTCCCAGATGTGCATGAGTGCTTGTGTCAGTTGTGAAAAAAAAGTGTGTATGGGGGCTGGGTACATCTGCAATTTGCCATCATGGACTAACTTAAAATTAGGTGTGTGCATATGCACACATGAAATTGTTGAGATTCAAAATATGCACATTAATATGGTCTTCAAGTTTCTATTAGTGAATTAAGTTAGGCTAGGGTTGGAGAAGTGGGTTGCAATCACAGTAATATAAAGGCACCTTTTTAAAAATTGTACCCGTTGCTATGGTCATCTTTGTAGTTGTACCATACTTGGTTTATTGATAATTTTTCAATTTCTTTCATTTTCTCTTGTGAGTAGGGCACCCAGTATGGCTTGAGGTCAAAATGCCAACAGCATTCTGTAGTCATAGACAGGATCAATGATGCAGTGATCTAAGTTTTGTGAAACCTTCCAGAAGAGACTGAAGCAGAGTAATTTTTAGTCTTATGTCTTAAAACCAATAGTATATTCATAAGCTGCTCCAAATTTTACAAAATGTTAACGTTATCAGAGAATCCCTTTGCTGTATCTCATGGTACAGCCAAGTCTTCACCATGCCTGAAATTATTTCTCCTTTGCTGCCCAGGTTGCTCTCCTAGGCTTAAACTCAAGTATCCTATGATAGGTGCTTCCTTTCTCTAGGGAGATGAAGATGTGTCTCTTTACTGCAAAGAGTCTTTGTTTGCTTAAGTGACAAGCTAGTGCTTTTTAGCATTCTTTGCAGGGCGTTTCAGCAAAGGATATGCTTCGTGTGTCTTCCCACCCAGGCTGGATAACATCAGGCTTCTGCTTTCAGGTCTTTGTTTTCAGTGCAGTTGTATTATGGTTTGTGCAGGTCAGGTGCTGACATAAATCAGGATGGTGTTTTTTTTCCTCCTGTCAATAAATATTAAACCAAGAATGCCAAGATTACTTTCCAAGCCCTGGGCTGACTTTGCCTTGGCTCCAGGCATTATTGTGGGGTGTGATGTTGGCATATACTCTGTTCTGAGACTGGATTTTCCAGTGTTGAGTCCCCCAATGACATGAGTAGAGGAGGCAGATGTACTGCAGCATGGGTTGATACTGTTCAGTTTTGATTCTGAAGTTTGACTTAGATCTATCAAGTTTCCCTGAAGTACTCTGCATAAATTAGCATGCTGAGCACTTCAGTGGGACTTTGAGAGATTTGTTCTTCTTTTCATAATGAAAACTATTATCCATTTAACTAGGTGTTAGGTGTTTATTAGGCATTGTCTTATTGATATCTGGCTGGAAGAAATGAAGAATAATAAAATTTAAAAACTTTATTAATTCCTGACCAACTATCATTAAGGGCTGTCAGATGAGCACTTATCTTTTGATTGTATGTCCTCAATTTGACTTCAAATCTAACCTATTAATTGGAAAGGAAGATTTTCATGTGTTCAATTTCAGGCCCTTGAATCTATTTGAAAAATTTATTGACATTCTCTGTTGTGACCTGTGTGGGAAGAATAGCAATGTTTAGACTGTGTTGTCTGAATCTACCCTCTGTAACACTTCAGCATGCTGTGTTTGCTGAGACACCATGAAATTCAGGAGTAGCAACATTGATTTGAGTTCTCTGTGCCTTAAAACCCATGACTTCCAAAGCTGTATATTTCTGTTTGTCAGCCCTCAGCTGTGCCGAATCTACAGTGTAAACATGAAAAATCCACTGTTCCCATCCTGCAAAAAATTGTGATTTTTCTTCAATTTTAAAACCATCAGTGAGTGCATGAACAAGGACACTGATAAACTTTGGTTTCTGTCTGCATGTCTGTGAAGTCTGCCTGAAAGCTCTTAAAATTTGTCTTTTAAGTTCTTCTGTCAGTGTTAGAAGTTGAGTTATAATCAGGTTATTTTAAAAATCATGTAACTGTGCAAAAATTTGTAAATTAATTTTGTTTGGTAGTTTTTATTTCCCCCTTTTGCAATTAGAATGAAAATACATAGTGGATTTGTAATTTAAATTTCACATCCCTGGTAGCAGGAGCTACATTTATATAAGCATATTTTGCTTTTACATAAACAAAATCCAATGGTTTGCTTTGCCATCAGACCAAGTCACAGCCTGCTTGGTAAATTAAATTTATTGCTAGCTTTTTCTCATAAATCCAAAAATTTTTATTAAGTATTTTCAATTTGGAAATATAGGATTTATTATTTGCTTTTTGAATTCAGATAGTACCAGATTGTGTCTTGCATTTTAAATCCTATCTGTCTCTAAGATGTCCAAGAGTTTGACTGTTCTGAGTGGAGGCCTGGCCTGAGCAGTGGGAAATCCAAAACTGTGCGCCATCAGGGTTTGGTAGCCAGAGCTGCTGCTCCTCCACCCCTTCTGCATAATGCTGAGCACTGTTGGGCAACTTTCATAGATGGTTGTGTTTTCCTGATTATCTGGATCTGAGTTGGCGAAGTGCTGAATGCTCACAGGTGCAACAGAACCCAGTATGGGATATGTTTGGAACATTTAAGTTGTTATTTAATTGTAAGTATTCCATAAGTCCTGCTCTCAGCAATGCATGTTGGACACTCAAAATTAGTCGGTCCTTTTTACCTTCAGTTGGTTTTCCCTGTTTGCCAATTAAGGCAATGACATTTTACCTTGGAGGTCTTCTGCATGGGATTCTGCAGTGCTTGTGGAGCTGTGAGGTGCTGGAGTGCTGTCTACCTCTCAGGGTATGAATGTGAAATACGAAATACACTGGTGGATGGAATGAAGTGGTATGCAGTAAAGGTGGCAAGACATCGAGGCATGTACTGAACACCAGAGGTAAAGGATCTGTTGGACATCATTCACTCTGCACTGTTGCAGGGCTTCATTCTGTGGGGGGAAAAAAGATATTTGCTCATAAAATTAATTAACAACTACTTTTTAGTCTGTATCTGTACAAGACAAAGGATGCAGTGGTACTAACTGCAGAAAATCCAGAGGGAATTTTCTAATGCTATGGTAATTGTAGACATATAGAATGGTCCATTGGAGCAGTTACAGCTCCAATTATGCACAGCTTGGCCCTCTGAGAAGTCTGTGCTTCCTGAATAAGATTAGAAGCTCTTTTTGCTTTCTCTTTCCCTTCAGTTAATTCAGTGCTAGTGCCTTGGTCTGGTGTTTTCCTTCTTGCTGCCTTATCTACAGTCTTTTTCTTTATCCCTTTTTAAGTTGTGTTTTCAGTGAAGGCAGATTCTACATAATTTTCTTTACCATGGGTGAAATATAAAATGTACAGTAGTTTGATTTAACTCTGAGAAATAAAGATATTTTCAGGAATTACATCTCCACATATATTTGACAACGTAAAATTGACATGTTAAAATTTCTTTCATTCTCTTTCACCTTGCTGGAGGAATTAGCATAGCAGAAAGTAAGAATAGAAGAAGTGCAGTGTAAGTGTTTCTACTTATTTAGCACAAGTGTAAATTACATATTACATGGTGCAGGATAACAGAGATTCAAGATTTGTATCTCTTGTGAAAGTAGGTACACTCTTACATCTGGTATATTGAAAGTGTGCCTTTTATTTCCATTTCTAGTACTAGAAGACTGTGGATTAAGTTGTCCATTATTTTCTAGTATTACCAGGCATGGATTCATCAGTGAGACTTTTAGCCCTCGCAGAAAGCAAAAGTTTCAATAGGTAATACTTATGCTGTGTCAGAGGAAATAAACTTGTTTGCATTTTTTAATTGTGGTGGGTTTTCTACTAATTAAGCAAGTGAAACATTTGCTGCAAATTGTTATACAAACCCCCTGCCATTTTCAAAGACAGACTTTGCTCTGATGTTTTCTAAGAAATGGTACAATGGGTGAATAAAGTGAATATTTTGAAGCATTTTGTTACTCTCTACCATCACTAACATAAATGAAATGACCAATTTTATTTCCAACACAGATTTGGATTAAAAACTAAAGGACATGTGGGTCAGTACATGTAGTGATTTATGGAGCAGCAACCTTTAGAGAAAGAATCAAATCTGTAATATGTTCCAAGTGAGATTGTAGGTGTGGAAAGATAGAAACATTAGGTGAATTCTTCAAGCCTTTTGGTAGAGCCCCTCTGCATTGTCTCTTCTAACAGTCTTTGTCTTCTGGAACACGTGGACCAGGTTTGTGTAAGGGGGAGCTGAGTAAATGGGATGGAATTGAAGACTTTATTTCTTTATTCCATGGTGTATTTTATTTTTCTAAGATGAGTACCTAAGAAATAGGTGTTTTTGAGAACAGTTTCTCTGTTTTCTATTCCAGACATTTTAGTTTAAGCAAGTATTGTTGTGTGTTGTAACATTTATCCTCAATGAGATGTTGATTAAATGAGTCTTAAGGGATTCTTTTTTATACAATTAGCTTAGGTCTTCCTCCTAGGTGTTTAAGATAAAACTGTCAGATTTAAAAGATGTTGTTCTGTTTACTCCAAAGCAGTACCAGTTGAGGGGGAAAAAATTCCAAGGCAAACTAGGAGATTTATAAATTCAGTTTTCATTTCTATCTTCCCCCCCGCCCCCCCCCAAACTCCTGGCTATTTGGACTCTCTTGGAAGGGGTCTTTAGAAATTCTCTCCCTCCAGAGAGCTTGCTTTGATAGCATCTCTAATTTATCCAAATTGACTCATGTAAAAAAGTTGGTCTTAAAATCTTCTGTCCCATCTGCCAACTTCTCAAAATTTTACAGGAAATGCTTCTCAGGAGAATCATTACATTCACCCTAGTATGCTGGTTAAAAGGACTCTGGCTGTCACTGGGATACTTGCCATCTGGAATGTAGAGAAAATGACTCGTTCTGGTATGGTAACTACTGGGAACCTCACTGAAAGAGTGGGCCCCCCTTGTGCTAGGTGATTCACTTAAAAGCAATGGAAAAAGAATGTCTAGTTATTGATCTTTAGAGCATGCAATTCACATTTTAGACAGAATTAAATAGATTAAAGATATTAAAAGGAGAATATAATAATAAAGCAGAACTAGAAAAACTTAGTTTACCACAGTGTAAGCTATAGTTAAGAATAGTAAAATTATTTATTAGGTGGACAGCTGTGGTAGGCTTCTTTAAATAATGGGAGAAAACCTCTTGAAATTAAGTAGCTTTTGAATAAATTGCTATTTCATTTTACTTTTTCAGATGGTGTTTTTTTTTTTTTTTTTTTTTTTCCCTGGCCAACCCTGAAGGAATTGTAAAAGCAAAACTTCCTTTCTGTGAAGTGTGACACTATCTCATCCTCCTGTTAATAGTAGCAAGTCCCTTTATTTAGCATCTGTTTCTGTCCTGGGTTTGAGTCCAGCTGGTACCCGGGCTGCAGGAGAGGACTGAAGGAGAGAAGATGCTGCAGTTGTTAGCAGCAAAAAGATCTGCAGGGCTCCTTGAGAGACTGGGCACTTAACAAGCTGGTGTTGTTTTTCTGGACTCAGCTTTCAGACGGTTTTTGCTTCACTTCATTTCTGTGCTGCAGAAGTAAAAAACAAGTAGGTAATTGTGTAGTTTATTTCATTATGCTAGAATTTGAATTCTTAGATATAAGATGGTTAGGATTAATATTAGTCCAGATACTACCAAATAGGTAAAATAGGGGTATTAAAGTCAGATTGACATCCCTACCAGAAATTTTTCAGGAATGTAGGAAATAGTTACTGTAGTATGTTTTCACTAGATATTATATTTTCAGGTTTAGAATGATTAAGTAGAGAACATACCACTAGGACAATAAGAGAGACTTCTCATAATTAATGTTCTTTTGTGTTTCCTGGATACTGATTTCAACAAAATATATTAGGTTTGGATTTTTTTTTTTTTAAGAGATTTAGTTCTAAACAAAGATGTTGCTTAGTATTCTTTAGCATTGTGTCCAAAAATGGTTGCCAGCTTGAAACAATAAACTGAATGTTAAGTGTCTGCTGCTTTTAAAAAAATGATTCTAAGGTTTTCACAGTAGAAATAATTACTTTATTTTAGGAAGAAATATTTTGCCAAAATGTTAAATTTTCAAAGTTTATTGCAGTGTGAGAAAGCTGACATAAGTGGTATCTGTGGCCCTTTGGAATTATTTTACTTACAATCATTTTTGATTGGATGTAGAAACATGTCTAAGTTTTCTTCCAGCCATCCTACCATATATCCATTTTATCTCTGATACATGGTTTTGTCAGGAGTCTGTTCACTGGTAATTATCATATGATACCTTTTCCTTTCCATAGTTAATTTTCTAGGCCTTGTGGCAAACTAATGGAATTGGTCACTGGTGAAAATTCTGAAGGCTAATACTCCTTACAAAACCTGATTAACTTCTTTATTTGCTTGTATCGATTTCCTCTATTTTAGAAAAGGGTAGGAATGAAGACATATGTTGCTGCTTTCAGTACTATGGAGGAAATATATAGTATATAATAAATGTGCATTGACAGCAGAAGCACAAATGTATATTACAGTGGATGCTGAGAGTGTAATTGAGGCAGCCATTATATTCTGGTATATTACTTGCTTGCATTCTGCTTCACCTAGAGGAAATTAAGTTTTCATCCCAAGTTCTCCCACTTCCAAATCTGTGCAGCAAGAAGCAATAAAATCAGTATCCAAGTAAGAACTTCATATGAGAATCCTACTGGTAGAAATGAGCAAAACTTCACTTGTTCATAAAATCATTTGGAAGGTGTAGCTGAGTGTAGGTACAGCTTTTAAATCTGCACAACATCAAAATATCAGAATTTATTAGATGATACTGTAATTTTGGAGATGGATTAAAATATTTATTATCATAGGGAAGTGAAACTCAATCTTGACTCTAGTAATTCTCTAAATTTTTTTCTCACCCTTTGCCTTGTATTAGTTTTTGGAGTTTGTTAGTCAAAAATTGCATGCCACTGGAAAGTAAATTTCAGGAGCATGAATAGACTTGAAAAAATGGGAATGGAAGCCTAAAATTGATGTCAATCATTCTAACATCTGCCATGTCTCCACAGTGAATTGAATAATTGAATAGAAACATTATTTTGTATCTTCTTGTGAAATACTTATTTAATGAGAAAAATGTAGTTAATAAAGTGATACAGTACACCTATACAGTTTCTGTTGACTTTAGCACTGGACATGAAGACTTTGTCATCTCTTTTTAGGGGGACTTTGGAAAAGGTTTTTCCTATTGTGTGAATACATTTCCAATGGCATCAATAACATTTTGAAATTTACCTCTAAGATAGGATTATGGAGTGTATACACAAACTAATATAGGAATATCTTTGTATTGATGAACCCACCCAGTATGTATAAGCACATGATGTTCTCAGGTGAGCATCTGTTCTTATGAGGATTTTATCAGAGGCTTGTGTCAAGATAATAGTGGACTGACATAATTACCAGAAAGAATTAATTCCAGTACTCAATGTATTACGAAGGGCTATTCTAGAATTTTCTTATGGCATACATTCAGCCTCTTGCTTAAACTATATTTTACAATCAGATAAATAACTCTATCTTTTATTAAACTATCACTTGCCTTTTAAGTTCCAGTAGTGCTTTGACAAAACTGTGGTACAGAATGTGGTATGCAATAGAATTGCTTTATTTTTCTGCAAATTTTCAGGCACTGAGCATTAAAAGAAGTGAGACAATTTGGTCACAGGTGAATTGCTTTCCTAAATGTCCAACAAGAAAGTGTTGGACTGGGTGAGCTTTGAAAGACAGATACCCATGAGTAAAAAAAAAAAAAAAAAGGAAGAGCTGCAGGGTAAGGCCATTGGAAGCTTTGCTTTGCTGAATATTTTATGGAACAGACTGCAGATCTCTGCAGTGTGAATCTACTGAAATCCCTGATGGCAGTTAAGAGTTATTTGTCCTTTCTGGGATTTGCAGTGATTTGATCTGTCCAGCATTCCTGTCTGATAGAGAGGAGAGGGCATAGTGGAGACAGCAGTGAACATTATGAACAATTAACTTAAAAAGCACACTTTGCATGTGGATTTGTCCAAGTAAAAAATAAGTAATTGGAAGTTTTCTTAGTTCTTAATCAAGGATATGATTTTTGATTTGTAGATTTAGTAGGCCAGGATCTACAGAAGGATACTTTGGTATTTCTGTCAATAAAATTTGTTGTGGGGGCATTGGTGTGGTTTTTTTTGTTTGTTTGGTTTTTTGCTTGTTTTGTTTTTGTGTTTTTTTTTTTTTTTTTTTTTTTTGGTGCGGTTTTCTTTTTGTATGCTTTCCTTATGAACTTTGTTTCTTGATTCAGAAAACCCACTTAGAATCTTACTCAAGGCCCAGTAGAGTTAAGGTAGCACTTGCTTGAAGCCAGGGTGCACTTCTCAAATAGATATAGGAATAATAATTCTATGTGATTCTATGAAAAGACAGCTCTGTTTTGAGAGAGAGAGCTGCTTGCTGATTTTCAAAAGGTAAATGTTAATGTATTTACACCCTTGATGACTGTTGTACAATAGGGATAAAAAATGAGATGAAGAAATGCTGAAATGATTCCAGTGTGATTACATCCAAATTATATTGCTCGTTTCTTTCAGAATAAAAAACAATGGCAGCCTAATGAGAGCTCTACTCCTTCTTAATAGAATAAAGCTATTAACCAACTGGTTCTGCAATTTTTTGTTTCTTGCAGTTTGCATCTGTTCACATGGCATTATAGGGATAAAACCAGTTAGATTCTATTAGCTCCTGAAGTTACATAAAAGCCTAGAAAACTTCTGTGGATGGAGTTATATTTTCAGTGATGCATTACTTCATCCAGCCTTAGGTCAAAATAATAATAAGTCGCTATCTAGCCATTATATCCTTACTGTTCTTTCAAATCCCATCATAAAATTTATGGATTATTTGCAGAATTCATTCTCTTCTTCATATCAGTATTGAATAAAGATAATAGCAGTCAGATACAAGACAGCACTAAATGCCTTCATGCAACACTGTTTTGGAGAAATAAAATAATCTTATCACTTCAAGTAAGTGATAAGAAAGAATCTTATTACCGAGCAGGTTAAATTATGGGCAGGTAAGCTTGAAGCAGAATGCAGGGTTTTATGTTAGTAGACTCAGTAGTGATTAAAATATTTAAGTCAGCCAGGCTTGTAATCTGAGACTGTTTTCCTGTTAATATTTAGGTGTTGTAAATGTCTTGCTACATTTAGAAGTGGAGAATAGGGATGGGCACCAGGAGCTTGGAAATGCCAGCATCTCATTTTGAAATGTTCAAATTTTTGTTTCTTCTTTGGTTATAATAAACTATTTCAAGGGACTCCAGAATTAGAAGATAGCTTTTGAGAGAGGCAAAGACTTCAGGTGTTTTTGTCTAAACAGAGCTCTGACAGTAGGGCTGCAAATCCTAGTGAAATGCTGGTTCACTATCCCAAATCCAGTACCTCACTTCTACTGGTTATCATAGGTGGGGAGAAGTACTAGAAATCTTCTGTCAATCTTTACACCTTTGTACTATCCACTCGTAGTGTGTGTATGCCTTGTGCTGGTGAGAAGTTTGGGAAGCAGATGGAATGCAGCCCTCGTGACCCTGTGGTGCAGCCAGATCCGTCGGTAAAACTGCTGAGTGTTGGATGGGACTGGCATGCGGATGAGAGTGACCTGAATTGAAGCCGAGAAAGCTGAACTCGGAGGAGAGGTTAGCTGGCAGTGTGAGCTGAAGGAGGTCTGCTAGGCGTAATACCAGCTGCTGTGGGCAAGTACTGAGTGCTCTCTGTCAAGTGTCTTCTGAACCTGGGCCTGTGGTGACTCCTGCCTGCTACTGTGCTGCAGCAGGCAGAGGCCACCAGTGTTTGGCCAAATGGCCTGTGTGACCGTACTTTGGCAGAGCCCTGCACAAGGTCATGCAGTTCTTCTCTTAATGTTTGTTTTTCCATGAGTTCATTAGGTTTAACCTACAGTGTAGTTACTCTTCTTCAAATCGGCAGGGTCTGCAGCCCGAGTTCATACTGTAGGAGATAACAGTTTATGAATCACTCAATTATTGAAGTATCTATGAAGAAAATGTAGGCAAGAATGAATGCTTTGTTTTTTAATCTCTTCAGGACCTCCCTGTTCAAGTTCTCATCAGTGTTTCTCCAAAGTATATGCTGTATTGGATTTTCTCAGTCATTCTCCTGAGACTCTCACCAAGAACTATGTAAAACCTAGCAATATGTGTGCTGTATTTCATGATAGCTTTGTCACAAGGAAACAATTCACATGAGTTCATGACAGTCAGAATGTGTTGGATACTGCCTTTCATTAGGGAAAAAATGACAACATGCCAGTATGTTCCATCTAAAGAATGTGTTTAAAAATAGTAAGTGGTTCCAGAGAATTTCCAGGCTCACAAATAGCAGACATGCTACAGTTTATCTCAGTTTCTAGAGCAACACCATCTGAGTGCTGAACTGAACTTTGGTCAAGATAACAGGGTGTTAGGATTCAGAATAACTAATGATGAGCCATGAGAAGTACCAGGAAAGGTTCTGATAATTTTAAATATCTTGCTAAATGTCTTGGTGGGATTTATTTAGTTTGTTTTTCAAGATTGTCATTGCTGTTACAGTAGGTCCAAAAGCAGTATTCAAGTATTGAGAAATTTATTCTAAATCATAAGGTATCTGTATGCAGTAGAAGAATTTTGTCACTAAGATACATAATAAAGATCACTAAGTTTTATGCAAGGTATCTATCACTAAGATAGAAACAGGAATGAGTTGTTTTGTTTTACAGAGATAGTATTTCAGACCTTGATTACAGTCCTTTTAGTAAGAAACTGAGAAGAGGTGTAGAGATTAAGAAGAGTTCTTTAATTTTTGTTGACCAATTTTAAACTGATATGTAACATTTTAATTTCAAATTCTCCCTGATTTAATCAATTTATATACGATCACAAGGTAACATTGTCTGAAGCACTGGGCTATATAATTGGGCTAGGAAATGTTATATATCTTGGCTTCTGTAAGTGCAAGGTGGATAGCATGCTCTCAGCTGCAGTGCAGCAGCCATTCCACTGCTTTATAATGTTCTTGATAGATCTGTATTTCTCTTTAATTAGAAAACTATGGATTGAAATTAATGATAAGATTTAGATGATGGTTATGTCAACATGATCCCCTAGAATTGTTGTGTTTTCTGGCCAGACCAGCAGTAGAAATGGAAAGTGGAGCCTGAATGAAACCAGTGGCAGAATAGCTACAATTTGTGGAAACAGAGAGGGAACTTTGTGGCCTTTGTGCAGCTCTGGGAAATGCTAAGCCAATGGAATGGTGGAGTTTTGTGAAGGTTTTTCACAGAATCAGTTAGGTTGGAAATGATCTCTGAGATCATCAAGGCCAACCTCTGACTGAACACCCCCATGTCAACAGGACCATGGCAGTGGTCTGCCATATCCAGTCTTTCCTTTAACATTTCCAAGGATGGTGACTCCACCACCTCCCTAGGCAGCCCCTTCAAAAGCCCATTTTGTAAAAAACTGCCCAGTCTAGGGAGGCATTTCAAAATGGAAAAGCAGTCATGACAGTACATGTGCTCTCTTCTTCTATGGGCATATGGAGGTTTAAATTATTTCTTCTTTTATCTGTTTCTATGAAGGCTTATTCTATGCAGCTTGTGTTCATATGGATTATTTGACTGTTATTTAAAGCTTTCTGGAAGTTGTTTTGTTTATTTGTTTGGGGTGGGCTTTAAAATTATTTTCTTTCTTAGTCTAGTGTAAAAGCTTTGTATTGCCTAAAAGCCTTGCTGGTGGAAGTGTGTAATTGCATATATTATTAATTGTATCTGTTACTAGGCTAGAGTCTTGATTAAGGCAATTTCATTTGCCAGAGGGCCTTGTCCTTCTTTATCATACTCAGACATGTTGAATTTGCATTCAGCTGACTACAATCAAAGATGTCTAGTGAAAATGAAAGTCCCAAAACAGAATCTTCTCTCTTTTATTAATTAAACATGAAACTAGCTGTTTCTGTTCCCTCCATGTTGACTTAAGAGATATAAGCAAGAACACTGTAACTTGAATGCAACATTTTACTCTGACAATCATTATAACTAGGTCTCTGGAGCCTAAGAATGTCCAAGAGGCAGTGTTGTTTTTGTAAAAGGCAGAATCATCTACTCAAGTAAGATATGTGGTATTTCTGGAATGAGAAATCTTGACAGAGATGTTTATACTTATTAAAGTTTTTGTTCAGTTAAACAGTTTGATATTCTGCACAGGGTTTAGTAGGTTCATGTGTATCTGCCACATAAATGGGGCATATATTTACTTCTTAAATTTCCTAAGTATAGTTGTCTTAAGTATCCTAATGTGGTGGAGGAATCATCATATTCACTCTCTCATTTTTTAACCTGTCTTGTGGTTAAAACTTGCCTTCAGTCATTACCTTTATTTTGTGGTGCTAGTGTACCACAGGCACTGTTTTCTTGAGCAGGGAGAGCCCTTCTGTGACCCAAATATTCTAAAGCTGAAAAGAGAATCAAGCTCAGAGCTTGACGAGAATTGTGTGTTCTTTGGACCACTTTAATATTTTTTTCTTTCAAAACTACCTGTTTTCCATTTCAAACAGAAAAACTAGATGATGACATAGCTGCCTTACACCCCTCTTCGAAATAGGACTAAATTAATTGATCTCTCTCCTTGCAGCTACGTTGGCAAGTTCTGTCAGCATCTTTTGTCTTGCTACATTCCTACTGGGAGAGGCTCCTTGCCAGCCTATCTCAGGATTGTCTCCCTTAAGAATACTTCCAGTAACTTGCTTCCCTCATTAGAAACCCCAGCTTCCTTTTAACTGCAGTATTCAGGAGCTCTGCTCAAATCAAGAGAGTGATGCCAATATACAGATGAATGTGGAGTTCTTAGATATTGCTCAGCTTTTTCCACAGTCTTGACACTCAGAAAATCAGTACAGGTAAAGGGAAAAGAACATTTGAAAATGAGAGAAGATTGATTTGTACAGAGCCTACCTCTGGAGGCTTAGTGGATTGCGTTCAAGATCCTACAAAGAAGGGTCTTTGTATTAAAAATTCTCTGTAATATAATATAGTCAGAATACATTCTGTCTTTGCTCCCTTTGCTCTAAAGAGTATGTTGTAGAAAATTTGGCATTTCTGGCTTCTATAGTTTTGAAAAATTCTAACATTCCTCATAACATACCTTTGTATGTGTGTTAGAAAACTTTAACAGAAATGTACTTATGCAGCGTTTGTGCTGTAATTTGGTGAATTAGGATTTGTAGTTTGTCATTGCTATGAGAGGGATGTTCATATTAAAAAATCAGAATAAGTAGTTTACCCCTTGGTCATTGAGCATATGACTCACTAGTATCTTTCTCCCCCCAGAGAGAGGGGGAGAGGAGTTCTGTCTACAATGACAGAACTGTTTCCTAGATATTTGTAGGAGTTGCCATCAGAATTGCTGTATCTTCCTGTCAGAACTTGCTTAAGTTCACTATGGAATATTAGAAGACAAGCTCAATGCAGTGTCCCATTGCACTTGAAAAAAAGTGTCAGGCAGAGCTGTAAAGCTGTGAGGTCATTTGAGGATTATAAAATTACTCCTTGAGTAAGAGAGAGCCCTGGATTAGTCCCTTTAAAATATAATGGGAGAAATATCCCCTTGGCAGCATTTGCGTTAGTAATCAAATGGAGCTTGAATTAAAGCTCCTCAGCTCACATCTACTGTGAATGCAGTGCATGCTCTAGCAAAGAGGTCATGCTTGTGACAGTGCTTATGCTGCTGCTTGTATGGTACCTAGTGAGGTATGTCCTAAATTCTCTAAGAAGGCAGCAAAAAATTTGGGAGAAAGAAGCATCCAGCCAGCCTCTTGGCTGGATATTCTTATTTAAAACTTGCCCTGCTGCAGGGACTCTTCTACCTAGCTCCACTTCCCCTCCCCTGCTGGATGTCTGTGACAGTGTAGTGAGAAGATCCAGAGAACAGTGTAGCATCGAGTTATCATTAGTAGAATATATAGTGTTCAACAACTCAACTAATTAATGAGCATCAGAGAACTTACTGAATATCCCAGGAACTATGATAAAAATGGATGTACCTATATAGTGGCCTTTACCAATTAGTTGCAGTGTTAAGAGCAGGGAAGAAGTAAATTCTGAGGATTTACATGAGTAGAAGATGACTGGATTATATATGAAGGCATAAATAGTAGAAATAGTGTAATGGTGATAAAAAGGAACTTACATTGTTGAGATTTCTGTCTTTGGCATTTACTTAATTTGCAGGAATTTTTTTAAAATTTCTAAATTCTTGCTTAGTTGAAACTTTTGGCAGGGAGAATTGATCACTTTCTTTCTGAAATTCTTCTGTGATTCTTGTCCTTTAAAATCAGTGAGAAAAACAAAACACAAAACTGTGCAGATGAATTAACTTTAAAAAAATCATTAGAAAATTTAGTGGTCCAATCCATTTAGAATCATGGTTGAGGAACTTTTCATTCTCCTTCGCTCCGACTCTCAGTGCAGATGGAATAAAAGTACTAGAAGACTAGACATCCAGCCATTTTCCTCTCTCTTTATGGTCCCTGAATTTTGGACACCATTATAATGCAAGATGTTTCCAGTGAATAGTGAAGTATGAGGAAAAAGAGACAAAAAATCATGATGAAGATTATCAGCAAGACAAAGATGAGGAGCAGAATAGGCTGAGAAGAACAGGAGAATGTTAAAATTGAAGAAAAGGAAAATTCTTTGGATGAGGTGCAGGTGAAAAAAGGAAGCAATAGGAAGATAAAGTGAACAGACATTGAAAAACAAAAGCTATATCAGGACAATAAGTGAGGAAGGCTTTAGAGGATAAGTAGAAAGACAATAAGGTGGAAGAACTTTCTCTCCTGTAAAGAAATAGACAAAAAGGATAAAGAAACTCCACACTTAGGGAGTGAATGATCCTTCAATGATTCAACAGCCAGTGTTGTGTAGCAGCCATGTGAATGGGAAAGAGAAACTAAATTAGAGAGAAATCAACACTGCAGAAACAAGAGTTCTTCTGCCTTATGAAGAAGAGATCAGGAAGAGTTCAGCTTTATGAAAGCGTCTCACCACAAATCCATTCATTTATGTCTGTCTCCACTCTGAAGACTCTGTGGTCACTCTCAGATACTGCTGTCCCTGCACAGCTCCTCGGGGCTCTCCTCCCAAAGTGTCCATGTACTGGGACTCTGTGTCAGCCCCCCAGCAGCACTGCCCTGCTCTGCCCAGCCAATGGCCATGCTGAGCCATGCTCACTGGTGGCCCACATTCCAGCTCAGCTTTGGACTGGTTCTGGAGAGGTGCTCAGTGTCTGGGACTGGGAGGTGGAATGAGCCTTGGCTACCAGACCTAGAGGCACACCCCTCATGGGGATCTCCCACTGCTCCTGGGCCCTGGTGCCCATGGAGCTGTGTCTTGGCGTGCACATGGTTGGCCTTTGGTAGCCTATTAATTTTTTAAACTGCTTTAAAGCACTGTGAGGTCAAGCAATGCTGTTGTTGGCATTCATGAATTATTGGCAAAATGTTGATTGAGTTGCATGGAACATGCAAGTTAGAGGAACAGTTTGTAGCACCGTATATTTATTAGTATAGCATAATGTTTGGATGTAAAGTAGTTTTCCTGAGTCTGCCCTTGCCTCCCGAAGTCCTAAAGGGTGTTTGCACTCTCCCAAAACTGGAGAGGAGTTTTCCTAAAAGAGAATACATTCCACTAGACAGCTGAAGGATTTTCTTTCTGAGGAAAGTTATTGGAAACAGTGTTGTGCTGGCAAGCTATGGGGAGAAAGCAGAAAGTTTGCTTGCCATGCAGAATTACTTTATTTATAGACTAGAAGTCTGTATTTTCTCTCCAAATGGGTTGTTTTTAAACTTCTAGGCTTGAAGTTACCTCCTGGTAGTTGATCAGGACATCTCTTAATTGTGCTTCCAGTAATACTCAATTTATTGGTGTACTTAAGATGATAGCTCCAATTATTTTCTTTTAACTCTAGACCAGAGCGTAAATGGTGTTGCACAGTTGAAGGTTTCATAGTTGGAGAAAATAGAAGTACTTAGGGAAATACTGTGCTGCATATGCAGAGAAAAATTGCATATATATAATTTTTAAAAATAATGATAAAAATAACAAGAATAAATCTTGAATTACATTCACACACTTGCACATGCAGTGTAGACACAGAAGAAATACTTCAAGTTGGATGTTTTATTTTTTGCAAAGCCAGCACAAAGCGTGTAAATGGTCGAATTTATAGGACTCAGTATGAGCCAGTAATGAAATGTAGTTATGAGGAAGGGAAATGCAAATATAGGATATGTCACAAAAGGTATTTGTAGTAGAAGATAATATTCACACTATTGTATTAAGTTATTGATGAGAAATGTTCTGTAATTTTAACTGTAGTTCTTGCCCCTTTTGTTCAAGAACAATGAAATTTGACTATGGGCTGGTTATAACAAAGGGGAAATAGGCTGGGGAGAGCTTGTCTTGTTTAGCCTAGGACAATGCAACTTAGATTCTGGTCTTTAAAATGTTGAGGATATAAGCATCAGGGAGGAAGAAAAATTAGTTCATATTAAAGACAATGTTGGCACTAAAACCAAAGGGAATAAACTGACCCTGAATAAGCTTAGCCTGAAATTAGAAGATGATTTCTGATTCTCAGAGGACTTCATGCTGCTCCTGGATAGAGAGATGAAAGGCAAAAGAAAACTATGATAAAAGCAGACCTTAGTAGGTTGGTTGATATTCTCAGATGATGTCTGTGATGATAGAAGAAAGGATGGAAAGAAAGGCTCAGATTGTTAGGGTTATCTGGAGTACTTTGCTTATCATCCTGTAGACAGTTTTTGTGTAAGATTCCTATTTGTTTTGTTTTTATTCCAGACTACTGAGGAAATAATGACCGGATCATTCTTAGATGACTGTGATCCATACTTTTCAGTTGGTGACAAATGCCTCACTGGTGTGCCAACATTTAAAGTGAATTTTAGCAAGCTGAAATACTTAAGCTAGTGCAGGTTCTTCCAAACTTGTGAGTCGTGACTCTGCTTTGGCATTGCCTCCAACAGTGGCAAGAGTAAGGAGAGATGGAAAGATGCAAGAAATGCAAACCATTGTATGACTGATGTCTTGATTGCACTCCCTCATTTAGTAGGGGCACACTTGATTTGCTTATTATGCAAACTTTCTAATGAGAAACTTTGCTGTAAGCTCTGTAGAGGAAGCAGGATGTTTTTTTGTTATTCTTGTGTTCTTTAGGAAATCTCTATTTAATGTGTATTTTGCACTTAAATTGTATCTCTGTGCTGTGGACACAGATATCATGCATTTGTAGTTGGTTGAGAGGGCTGTACTGTGGGCAGTAAAAACTTCACATGGGCACGCGTAGGTCCAAAATGACACAGGTTTCCTCAGCAGAGCCTGGGAAGCAGCCCATCCTCAGCTGTCTTAGCATGGACTCACAGGCCTCTATAAAAATGACCATATACATCTGACTCTGACAGTTGTAATATATTGATTGCTTTCAACAAGTTATTATATCTGGGAAAAAACAAAAACCCGAACCAGACTGACTGGTATGTGCAGTTCAGACCAAATCCACAGCTTTTAAGTAGTATAAGTAGTATGGTGATGTCTTTCCTTTTTCTTTTCCCTCTGTTCTTAAATGCCTTGCCTGATTTTCTATAGCATCTCTAAGAAACAAGCACTCCAATTTTTGTGTAAGACAGTGACAGACCCTGAGCAAATAAGCAACATTTAGGCCTTTCCTTTTCTTTGAGCTTCCCAGTTCTGTTTTTTTCCCCTCTTAACCCAATGTAGAGAGTCTGAAAAAAGAAAATATAATGCAGAATTCATAGCAACTCTGTTTCTTATCAGAATATAGGGCTGGAAAAACAGCACAGCGTGACACGGCTCCTAATGGATGCTGTAAAGTCCTTGAAGAAATCCCACAGATTATAAGGATGTATATGTACACATATCCGTGTATACGGCAAATGTCAGAAAGGGGCTTATTGAAAAAGAATGTTGATTTTCAGTCCTTTACCATTAGGTGTAAGGTCTTGTGTGCCTTTAATAGAATTTGATAAATTAATTTTTGGAGGTTCCTCTGTATAATCTCTTTTGCTTCTCATTCATGAAGAGTGATCTTCCTGTAAGTAATAATAATAATAAAGAAGTGACAGTTGTTGGCAAAGGATTTGCTACATTTATTCAATTACTATGCTAGTCTTTCAGACATAGCTATATAAATTAGTATGTCCTGATAATTTATTGGTGACAAAATGCTCACAGCTGTCAACTCATTTTTAAGGCACAAAAGTGAAGAGGAAAAGAGAGAAACAGAGTCGTGGTCCATACAAAAACCTTTTGACTACATGAGGTTAAATCAAGAGTAAACATTATGTTATGTATTCTTTTACAGATCAACTGAGTAAAGTTATGCATTTTATATGGACTATACAGATTATATTGTCAAGATTGTGTGTGAGCTATTTATAAGGATATAGTTATCTAAGATGATTACCTTATTTAAAGATATACTGTCAAGTTTGAAGATGGGCGTATTTTTTCATGTTTTTGTGTGTCACTTTCTAATCACATTTGTTAACAGCTGGTTACTTAAGCTTATATAAGAATGTGAATGACTTATATAATCTGGTGATTTTCCAGTTCTACAATGTAGAATTTCTTAGTCTTCCTCTCAGAACTATTCTTCTGCCATATTGCTCTTCAGGAGTTACATTAGAGTGAGCCTTTAGGACAGACTCCAGGAAATAGCAAAAGAAGTGCCTCTCAGAATGCTGGATGCAGATGATAGCTGGAAGAGCTCTTCTCAGCCAGTGAACAAGGATGCCATTCAGTAGTCCTTAAAAGGTGATGGAATTTTGTTTGCTGCTGCCTTAGGATGTGTAACTATTAGCTGTGACTAGAGGTTTATCTAGCCATATGAGTGCAAAACCCAAAGAAAGCAGTGTAAATATCTATTGAACAGGGTACAGTTATGTAATTGGCACTTAAGGGTTATGACAGAGGACAGTGGTGATAAGCTAATGAATTAATGAAGGGAAAGTTTAGGTGTTACCTGAATATTATTTATTCTTCTTTGGTGAAGGATAAAATACAACTGATGCTTAGCAATAGTAGATGGAGCTCTCTTTTTCTTCTTAATGTTTCATTAAAAAATGACACTGCTGATAAGAGCTCAGAAAGTTTATTCTGGGGCATTATTATCTGTGTTGATTCAGGGGGAAGAGTGCCATCTGCAGAATCCTTAATCTTCCCTGCTGTAACAGCTCTGTCATGCCAGCAGTGCTCAAATGTTGGTGGACAGGATTTACTCTTAGCTTGTGAGATCTGATGTGTTCAGTTTTTTCTAAGGAAATTGCCTTAAACCTGCTGTAGAGCAGACTGCTTTTCTTTTGTACTAAGAAATTTCCATCTATAAGCTCCTTTCCCCAGTGTTGTCCAAAAAAAGATCAAGATGCACATTCTTGTTGCTTTTATAATCTTCTCTAGATTAACTGTGAGGAAGTGGGGGGAAAGAGATGAGTATTAGGTCAGAGTGTTTTAGAGGGGATGAAAAAAGCAGCTGCTGCAAAGCAGAAGAAGCACACTCAGCCAGAATCCCTCCACCCAACCACCCAAAAACTTGCACAGAACAACCTCAGGGAAAACAAGAGAGATAGGCTTTTAAATTTATTTTTGTGGGTGTTTCTCACCCTACACCTCCCCACCCCCCTTCATGGACATTAAACTCAAGTTACTCTATGCTGTGGCTCTCACCAGTGTTTCTTTTTGAGGAGGGAGGTGTTCTTTTTACTGCCATTAACATAATGGATATTGAAAGTCTCTTTTTGAAGAGGCAATCACCTAGGGCAGGTTCTAACATGTTTCTGTTGTCTTGTATTTAATATCTATGCTTCTACTGATGAGTTCTTCTTCTAGAATGCAATGAAAAAGTTAAAGGAAAGAATGAGAGACATTAAATGAAATACACATAGAAAACTTTTTGACTTAGTAAAGCAAAAGAGTAGAAGTGTTTTTCACTAGAAAAACAGAATCAAGACACCGTGAAGGAGAAGAATCAGGGGAGCCAGGAAACAAGACTTTGACTGCAGTGGCCAGTGATGTAACACAAAATAGCTCTTCACCTAGCACAGGGTCGTGTTGGCAGAGACCTGGTGCATCTTGCCAGGGCTCACATGATCTCACAAGCACACTGCAGACTGTCAGATAGCTGTGTCTATCAGTGTCAAATGCCTGGAAGCTGAGGATTAGAGCACTATTTCTGTATTTATACAAATACTTATCCAGTGTCTTTGAAGCATGTAAGAAAGGAAAAGTGTCAGAATATTGTCTTTGCATCTTGACGAGAGGGTGAGGGTCACCCCCTTGGGCTTTTCATTCATGAGGAAAAGAGATACTGCTGAAAGTTTGTAGCTTTCATTGTGACTTGAAATTTAAGCTCTTTCTGGATTCAGAGGAACTGAAGACAGAATCCCAGAGAATCTGTGTGCCTTGCTGTAAATCTATGCAATCCAGAACAAGCCCATGTGACACCATGCTTGGCTGGTGGTCTGTCAAATCTGGCAGCCTCATAGACAGAAAAAGGCAGGGAATGCAAGAAAGCGGGAATAGTGCCAGCCCAGCATGTTCACCTGCAAAGTGGTGAGGAAGGGGCTTGGAAATTCCAGGAATTCACTAGGTTTGGTGAAGGAGTGGGGCAGTTCCATAGTTGTGCAGTTGGGAACCAGCATCTCTGGGTGTCCCTAGGCTGAGAGGGTAGGGAGTGTCTTCAGCTGTCCTAAAGAAAATGGAAAGTTTTTAAAGTAATATCAAAGGCTTTGTGTGACATGATTGATTATTATTGTTGTTAAGGCAAGAAGGAAGAAATTTTTTATTATGAGAATGAAATGCTGGAACAGGTTGCCCAGAGAGGTGGCAAGTGTGACCAAGATTGTAGATGCTTCCTTCCAACCCAAACCATTCTATGATATTGCTGTTGGTGCTGTTGTTATTATTATATTGATACCCCATTTGTCCCCAGAGAAAAGAAAAATGTATTTTAGTGGAAAAATCCTGACCTGAAAGTTGCCCATTTTGATATTTTAAAAAGAGTTGTGTGTATTTATCCTTAAGCTTTGGAGGGGGTGGATATGCAATGGTATTGTTTTCTTTTATGCATTCATTTGATCTGTTCTTCTTTCTGGCCCACCTCATCTCCATCTGTAGGTTTGTTCCATCTGATTTGAGCCTTCTGGGATTGAGTTGCTTTTCTGTTGTGCGTAGTGCAGTGATATTTATTAGCCAGACTCCATAGTTATTGAACTGTATAATCTTTGACAGTATTTCAGATAACCTCTGAAAAGTAAATGTCTAGAAGGCTTTTGATATTCTTAGGAAACATATGAGAACTTGATCACAGGATGCAATGAATTGAGGCCTTTATTTTTACATCATAGGAAACTCTTGTCCATATTATGATTTTAGTGGTCACTAAAAAAAAACCCCAAGGCATTTTTCTGAGCTGGCTTTTGCTTCTCTATCAACAGTAGTTTCTGTAGCTCCAGTGTTGTGTTGATGAGATGTTGGGGAATACAGAAGAGTGATGATGAGGCAGGACTTTTAAAAACATTATTAGAATGAAATACGAATTCTGGAGTGAAATAATTTAGGAAATTGTAGCTTAAATAAAATCTATATGCATAAAGAGACTGTTGTTAAAACAAAGCGTAAAAGATCTGGTGGTATGCTCAAGTATGCATTCCACTTGTATCAATTTTGTGTCTTTTAAATTCACAATTTGAATATGGAATATCTTATGAATATTGTGATTTTCCAATAAGTAGCTGGAAAATCTTGAGCCTGGAGATTTTTACTGCCTGAGCTCATGTGGATATGTCTGTATGCTTTGGATACTTTCTGTGCTGCATGTTGTCTGTGACGTGGCATTCTGCTTTTTTTTAGTTTTTTTTTTTTTTTTTTTAAGTTGATGTACAACACATTGAATGCATGAGTGTGAGAATTAGGCATGTGTAAATAAGAATATTAATTGGCAAGACTCTGGCTAATGAGTTTCAGTAGTGCAAGAGACATTTCCAAATGGTCCAATTAGCCTCCAAGAAGTTTTGAAATAAAGATTGATGGATTCCTGAAGAGAACTCAATTGGTAATTTATTTTTTTAACACAGCTTTTCTTACAGTAATTCAGCTGAATTTAGCCAGTTGAAGCTTTTTCAGTTATTTATTTTTAAGTATAATTTTAATTTATGTGAAAGTATAAGTGGAAATGGGTTATTTTTGCCAAGTCATCAATGAAATTTTGCTTTAGTAAATAATGCGGAAGATATTCCTGGTCTCTCTATAAAGTTTGGCTCTGCTGTAGTAAGCAACATACAAAAACATTAACTATAGCTTCATTGCAGTACAGTTGTGTAACATGTATGTGTATTGGTAACTTTTCCAGGTATGTTTCAAAAAATGTTTCCTAAAATAGTCAAAACATGTTGGTTAATAATTTTCAGAGTTGTGAAGGTTTTTTTAAATTTATAATTTTTTATTCTTCTTCTATGTATATACAGGAGCTAAGCTTTTCTGGAGATGTCTTAAAATTGCAAGTTCTGAGTTGTTTTAAGGACTCTGTCCCATTTCAGTTTGAAAGGTGAGACATCCAAAAGAAAGGTGGCCTTTGCCTAAATTAACAAGGTTAAGTTATAAATGGAGTGAATTGTAAAAATCATTTTTTGTGTGTCTTCTTTCACACCCTGTGTAATAACCCAGAAATAATCCTAAGTGCTCTGAAAATCCTCAAAGGCTGTTTCCCTCAGCATTATTTTGGCTCTTAGTTTTAAATGGAAAAATAGGCATAGGATTTTTAGTCTGTAATTGCAGCGCTACCTTTCAAAATATTGCATTTGGTTTTGTTAGTCAGCACTTGGCAAATACTTTTCAGCTCTCATCACATAAAAAATAAACAGATAACTGAAGCAGTCAGGAAATACAAATTTCAAGAGTTGGACATCTCATTTTATGTTTTCTGGGTTCTAGAATTTTGTATGGTTGTGCTTACTGGGAAGGAATTTTGTTTGTCACCTTTACCTGGGTTTCAGATATAACACATGGACTTGAATAAACTTTCTTTTCCAAAGTCTTTGTCTTTATTGAGACTTATGGTGATCAGCACCAATACACTCAAAGGCTTTGCTCAGCATGCAGCAGATGAGAAGTTGACTCTACAAGTGCTTTCTTGACAATAAAGCATCTCATAAATTGCAGTGTGTACTCAAGAGCAAGTTGAACCCAGGATATTGATCTGTCAGGCTCTGGAACCCCTCAGCTGTTCTGTCATGTTATGTGGATCTCATCCAGTTCAAATGCCACATATTTATTTTGATGACAGCTTTTACAGTATGGTTTTCCTGAATCTAGCTCTATGGCCTCTATATATGTCATATAAATATGACCATATAATTGACTATACTTTTTTTTTTAGTATTTTGACTTATTACAGTGTAATCCAGTAAAGTTTATAGTATTCAAGGGCAGTCTTTCTCTTATTTTAGAGATGCTTCTTAAAATGATGCTATAAAATTTTATAATTTAGTTAGTAAAGACTTTAACCTTCATAAACCTATGAAACCACAAAAATCCATATATTCTTCACACTGAAAAACTAGGGAGCTTTGCTTTTGTTGACAATTGTTTTTGTTCATCTATCAGGAGCAAATATTAAACCTCAATGGAACAGGCCATTTTAAGCCTTACATCTTAATTTGTGGTGGGGATTTTTTAGTGTTACTTGCCTAGATTGACACTCTAAAATTGGAATGTAATTTTAATATGCTCTGTCATAAAACTTCACCTTTTAGCCTTATTTCATAAGGAAAAATGGTATTTTTAAGCAAAAATTTTGAAATTTAACTTCATTCTTTTTATGTATGAGCAGCTAAGTCAAAACTTTAATACAACTTCATGTGATGTTTTTCTCTTGCAATATTTTACTACATTCCATAGTTTAAGAATTCATGCCTTGAAAAAGAAACCATCCTTTTTCTTGAAAAGTAGAATCGTTAAATGTGTGCTCCTTAATTTTCCTGTGTTATGTGTATGCCTTTCTGGGATGTACAATTATGCTGATAGTAAGGTGTTCATTGCAGTATAATTTGTTCCTAAAATATGAGAGATTCATGGCATTTTAAAATTTTATCTAATTTTCTTACTGTAGATAATTACATGACAGTAATGTAATTACCTTAATGATTTGAGTGGAGTTGTATTATTTCCCATGAAAGCTGCAACCCTTATGTCAGCCGAGTTAAGTATGGTTATGTACAGAAATGGGGATAAAAGGAGTGAGTTTATCCTACAAAATAAACAGTCATTCTTATCTCTGATCCTTAAACTTTGTGCTGCATGACCCTTGGGTTACTTCATTTCTGCATCCTTGCCTGGTACCATCTTGGTTCTGCAGAAAGGGCCTTCAGTATTGCTGTTCAAGCTTCATGTAAGTGCCTTTGCAGAGGTTTCCTGCAAACATTTACTGGAATTTGCTGCAGCACTCCTTTCTTTTCTTTGAACTTTCTTATTTAAAGTTATGCACCTCCATTTACCAAAAGCTGCAAGTCTTTAGAGGTAAAATATTTAAAAAGTAATATTGGACCATGTAAATTATGCAGACCTAATAGAAGTAACCATGCAATGTCCTGCATTATAGCATGTCATCTCTTTATTGGTTTGTACATGAATTGAGAATGGCACCTAAATTAGATGATTCGCCCCTCTAAGAGGGAATCTTGTTCTTTTTGGCTGTCAGAAAAGAAGTCACTGAACACTGTACATATTACTGTTTTACTGAAGGTCTTTATATGAGTAGAAGTGTTCCTAAATTAAAGATGTGTTTGTAATACATGTTTAGGCTGCCCTGAATATTAGCATTATTTGTTGGTGACTTATATTAATCTGATTCCATGACAAAATTATATTGATATAATAATTCTCTTGTTCCTCCCCCTCATAATCTCCAGCCTTAAAATTCTTGTTCTAAAAATTTGTTGTCTAAAAATTAATGGGAAATCATTCAGCTGACTTCTAAGCTAAAGGATTTCTGGGAAGTAGTGTTTGACAGGATCAGATATCTGTTTAATAATGTCTGCTGAAATTTTTTTAATTGTTCAGAGGAAAAATAATGTCACACAACAGTAATCTGAATGCAAATACACTGAAAAACTAGATATCTTTAATTGTTTTTACATACACAAGGTTACTGATTGCATTATTGCTTTTAATGGCTGCTTGTGTCCAGTTTAATTTCTAGAAATTTCTTGTCCAAATCTGCAGATAAGCAGCAGAATTAGTGAGGGCAGTGCTTAAAGGCTTTTCTTAACTATATCTAATTGCAGTAAGGCTGCACCTTACTTTTTCTGTTCAGCAATATTCAGTTAGAACTTTTTTCAGTGAGTATATGAATGGTTTTTATCACTGGAAACTATCTACCTTTCCTTTATTCTTAAAATGAACATCTAAGGGACACCCGTGTTTTGTCTGTTTTTCTTTTGATTTTTCCCTTTTAGAGGGTATATGACCGTATCCAAAGCCTGCAGTGAGTGTTCAGCATCAGAATGTATTTGTGTCAAGCGGCTGCAGTGATAATAGGCTGCGGATGATGCAGTCTGCATTGTTAAGTCTTCAGGGAGCTTTGCTCTGATAAACCAAGCTTCATTCCACTGCTGCATCTCAAAGAATAAAGGGAGCAGAAATGAGCAATGTTATGAATCCCAGGTTAAGTTAGAGAGATGCACAATGTATGAAAGAGCTTTTTGGTCTGTGACTAAATACACAATTTTTCATCCATGTTGTCTGTGCAAGAATATAAATGGCATAGTTTTGCAAGTGTCTTACCTCCCCCAGCTCCTTGCAACCTTAGTTGGGGTACAGTAGCAAGCCACACGTAGTGTGGCTGTAGTGTTACTTTATTTTTTAATGAAACAGAAAGAAATGTATCCTGCATTTCTTTTGGTCTTATGTTTTGAATGTACTTTGAATTCCTGTTGCCTTTCTTCATTTTCTACCAGGAAGTTGATACAGCTTATATAATAAAGAAGTGTAATGCCAATCTCTGTCTAGCTACTAAAATATGAGTAACATTGGTTCTGGAATTAGTTTGTCTGTGCCTTTGCTTCTTTGCAGAGTAACTGCCTAGAATTGCCACCAGAAAGGCTTTGGCATAACTCCTGGCTATGGCTGTGTCAGATGTACCAATACTCTTAACAAACAACATAAATTGGTATGTTAAGAATTAGAGATTTTGACCTTTTCTGGATATTCCCAATTTGAATAAAATTTGGTAGTGTAGAGGCAGAGAGGTATTTTAGTTCTGTAGTCTTACTTAGGAAAACTGATTCTCTGTTTCTGAATAAGGACTGGTAACAAAAAGTACTGATTGGACTGCAAGCTTTGGCTCAGAACTTTTTTTGTTCTCCAAAGAAGTGTTTCTACTCTCTCCTTTTAGGTCTCTCAAAAGATGCAGGAGGGTTCAGTGCCCAAGTAATAAATAGCAGGAGCTGGGTGCAAGTACTTAGAGTGCCTTTAACAGATGCTAACTTGTTTCAGCCTTAAGTCCTTGATCCTAGAGTTTGCCACAGTGTGTGGAGACACGGGTGTTCTTTTTCTGTAATTCTCATCAGCATGAAGGAAGTAAAAACTGCAGAGGAATCCTGGAGTATTGAACCCTTTGTTAGCAAGGTGTCTTGTTTATGTTTATTGACAAAAAATATTAATTTGAAAGGCTCAATTTCTCAACAAGTATTAAGACAACATGATTTTTAGAAGCCTTGATGGTAGTGGCTTTGTTGGAATAAGGATAGACATGATATTGGAGAAACAAGCTATAAAAACTGTAGCACCCATAGACTTTCAGAATTGTATTTCAGTTTCAATAAATAAATCTTGAAAGAGTAGCTCTGAAACTCTATGTGGAATTTTTTTTTATGGTTCTACTTGAACATTGTCTTATTGTTGTTTTCTTATGTTTGAATTTTGCATCTCGGTATTTCTTTATATGGAGACTATGAAAACTATGAATAGAGTTTATGTAAATTTTAAAAGTTTCGGGTTTCATGTAAATAATTGTAGAACACTTACAATTTTGTTTTGTTTTATATTGTTACGTCTATCAACCTTTTTTCTTGATTATGCCCAGGCTTGTCTATCACTGTAGCATACTAGGAAATTTGCTTCATAAGAAGCAAATGAGTTCAGCTCTTGTACTGCTTTTGTGAAATTGCCAGGATAATGCAATGGAGATGGAAAGGAGCAGTGGAAACAACACATTTGCAGATGTATGTATTAGGAAAAAGGAGAGAGCTGTTTAGTCATCCAGAATCTGTGAATGCATGTTGCAATATCAGCAAAGCACAGAAGCAGTGAGTGAGCTTAAGGTCCTGGATGGTATTTCTCACTGCTAACAGATTGTTGCATGTAAGTATTCTCAAATAAGTAAACAAGAATGTAGCTAGTAAATGCAAGAGGACTGTGCTAGTTATCTGTAGTTTGGACTATTTGGTGTTTTGCTTAACTTTTTATTGGTTTAATGTGCTAGTGGATGGGATATGTAGGGTTACATTCAACTAGGCAAAACTTTTTGCAATAATAATCTTTACCTGTCCCCAGTATTTCTTTCTGAAGAACTATTGATAAAGATTCTTACAGAGTATTTGATCAAAAGCACAATATATGAACAAAGCAGAATTGTCCCAAATTATACGGTAAAGAAGTCAGATTTATTTCTCAGTTTTTAAAGGAAGTTAGTATCGTAACAAATACTTGGTTGCCACTGCAGGGGATGTAATTTCAGTGGTTAGCTGAGGCTCTCAGCTTCAGTTGCTCTTTCTTTGCTTTCTGTTTTCTGATATTTGTTGCTTTCTTAGCCCTTGTCCTGCGGGCATGACAGCATCATAGTGAACAATAACAGTGTAAAAGGTAGCATAACATATTTTGGGATGTCACATGGCCAGGAGGATTTATTGTAATTTTGTTGTCTAACCTTTAGGTTAGCACAGGATACAAAACATAATATAGTCCATATAAGGTTATATTTGCATATCAAATATGGATAAACATTTACAGTGAAATAGTTCTTATTAGCATTTAATATGTGTGTTATTTAACTTTTAAATCTTAGATCAATAAAGTTATATGGAAGTCTTTTGCACATTGATGGACTCTATTTTTCCATTATCTATCTGTATTTAATCTGAAGAGCTTCTGTGATTGCTAACTGCTTTTAGGATTTATATTTGTGGTGTTTTTTTGTTTCTTCATTTTGTATGATTGTTTTGGGTTCTTTTAGGCATGCTGTGCTCTTTTGAGAGTCATCTGATTGCTCAGCATGAGATTAGAATCTCTCAGGAGGGATTTTCAGCTGTTGCAATACATTATTTTTTCATAATATGGAAACTGGAAGGATGAAATTGAGGCAGCTGTCATGTTTTCTCACCCTTCCTTGAAAGCAATGTCTCTGTTCTGGAGAAAGTAAAATTCAGACTAGGAGAGGTGATAGCAATATGGATTTGAGTGAATCAAGCATGGAATGGTGGGAGTATTAGTGCAGAGAGAGAAGAGCTGAGATCTGAGTTTCCCCTGCTGATTTTTGTGTCCTGCATCTTGTATAGCAAGTTTTTTCTCTTTCTTTGTGCTGACAAATGTTTTTTTTTTTCCTTCTCCTTCTAACCCAGAATTTTCTGAGGTAACACTTGGGCTTTTTGTGAGTGTATTTATCCTGCACATCACTTAACAACACTAATGTATTACTGGATTAAACAATGGCTAAAGTGTAAGAAGAAGTCTAGGTACAATAATATTCAGATTAAAAGTGGTAGAATCCATATTAAAAACATTTCTTTAATACTGTCAGTTTATGTGAGCAAGAGTTGTTTCAAGTTGGCTGCAGTAGATTCAGTGTTTACTTACCATTTGATCAAGGTTAATACACAAGAAGATTCTATCTTGTGATACAAAATGCAGTCTTTAGTAAAAATAAATTAGCTGTCATATAGTATTTCCTTTGCTATTTGTGTGCATCATCTCTAAAAAGTACATTATGTTCAAGTATAAAATTTATCTTATTATGGTGATCTTGATTTTCTTTTTTTTTTCCTTTGCCTTGGAATGAGGTAAATGCATAAACACTGTTGGAAGGCAGACCTAATAAGATGCTCTATATTCATTACTAAGAAACATGTATTTCAGATTTCAATTTAATTAAGGTGAATAAAAAAAAAAAGTGGTTCTCCATAGGGGTTAATCCAGTCTCAGAAATTTAGTAGAGCAATGGCAGATGAAAGTTAGCAAAGACACAAGTGAGAGACTGCTCATGATTCAGAGCTTGTATGTTTTTGTACTCTTCTGATTGGGGACGTTTTATCAGGAAACATTTTTTAGATTTTTAGTATTAGAAAAGCAATGGGAAACAATAAAAAACTATGCATAAAAACAGTTATTGTAGTAAGACTGATTTGCTGTTGCCACTACTTCAGTATAGTATTAATGAAAGAAGCTCATGTAAGGATACAAAACAAGTACTGTAACAACAGAACTTCAAATGCAGACAGTATCTGATATATAAAAAGCAATTTGGCAATGATTTAAGGACTCTTGATAACTGTGGTATTGAAGTTTAAGTGCTTTTCATGAGCAACCATTAGCACGCTTGCATTCTAAGAAATGGCTTTAGATGTATTATGCAAAAATAATGATACATATGGTAAGGAGTGGTCAGATACTATCCTTGATATGGTTCTTAATGTATGGTAAAGATGCATGGAATGTTACTGCATTGTAAATCTGAAGATAGAAAACCTTGTACAGATGCAATAGGACTGGAGGTGTCTGCAATGTAAAGACAGTTTCATGAACAACAAATCTCACTGTGTGGCTTAGTTGCCTTCCGAGGCTAGCTCAGTCACTTGCATGCTCCTGACCTTAAATGGGATAAGGGAAAGAACTGGAAAAGCAAAAACAAGAAAAAAACTTGAGTCAGATTAGGAATGTAAAATAACAAAAAGATGTGGGCTACCCTTTCTAGCCCCAGTGATGCAAAACCCATCACACCACCGCCCAGATGCAGACTGAGGCTTCATGAGTCTCTAGGCAATGGCTGCTTTAGGAAGGTTATCCCTCAGTTTTTATGGCTGAGTGTGCCATTGCATGAGGTGGAATATGCCTCTGGTCAGGTAAGTTCAGCTGGTGTGGTTGTTCCTGCTCTGGCTGCTTGGCCATCCGGGTGTCAGAATGAGGAGCAGAGACACTGTGACACTGTGCAGGCACTGTTCTGCCTTGGCTAAAACACTGCTCTGTTGTCCCCATGCCAGTCCAGAACACAGCACTGCAATGACCACTGTGGAGAGTTAGTTCCATCCCAGTGAGACTCATCATAGTCACACCTCTGTCTTAGACATTCATTTCTGAAGCACACCCTCTGTAATACAGAAATAAAGGGTATAGACTTGTTAACTTTTAGTTCTTTATCTGCGTTCGTGAGTAGTAGCAAACTCATTTTATTTGTTCAGGTTCTGCTTAGGCTGGGACATCTTACAGGAAAAGTCTCAAAATCAGGTTTACACTGTAAAATTAATCATAATCAGTACCTCTTGTTTCATCTTCTGTGGCAGTGCTGTCTACAAGTTGGGGCAATCAACTCTGAAGCTTAGATTACAAAGTATTTTGAAACTGGATTGATTCTTGGATTAAGGAAGTTTTACAATTAATTAAAAAAAACCTGTGAACCTCAAGGAAATGGATGTTGTATTCATATCTGCTCAAGTTCTGTCATATGTTTTTAAAACCTACAAAAGGCTGAATTATTTGTGGAAGTACCATTTTACAGTAAAGCTGTTGCAGTCTAACTACTGCAAATTGTTGTGGTTAAATGTCCTTGGTTTTCAAATCTGTTTCTCAAATGTTTTGACCTTGCTCAGAAAAGACATTGTGGAATAATGCCAATTTTCTTTACCATCAAGGATATATAAAATTATTATCCTAGTTCTCTTGTATAGATAGTCTCTTGTGTCTCTGCTGGAGAAAGGAGGCCAAAACCAAGGGATGATGAAGATCAGTCATGTACACAAGCGCTTAATTATTTCAGAAAGAAGAAAAGGCTTTAATAAAATGTATCCGTTACCATTATTCTAATATTTGGACCAGATAATCTGCTAATTCAGGTTTAATTACAGGTGGTTAATTTCTTCAGTCTTGAGCACCTGGGATGTCAGGAAAATTGTTTGCCTGAAGTGCCTTTGTTTAAATAAACAATGTCATAATGTAGAAACATTAATCATGACCTTAACTGAAGGTAATAACATTTTTTCCCTGTTTTGGCCACAGTTTTTGGTAGCACTGGAGAATGACGGCTGCAGAAGAATTAAAAATTTGCTTTCCAGATATTACTAATTTTAATGAGGAATCAAAGTTCTCCTTAGCCTGCTAAGTCCTTTTAGATATTTGTCATGGCTTGACACTGGCACAATGCCAGTGCCCCCATGAAAATGTGATCCCTCCCTTGAATGCTGTGAAGTGGAATCTAGAACAGAGCAAAGCAGGCCCAAGCTTAATAACAGAAAAAAAACTTTATTAAGCTACTACTACGAAAGAAAAGAGAAAACTAAAGAAGGGAAAAAAAACCCACACAAAGATCAAATGAAAATCTTGCAAAACATTCCTCCCCCCACCACCCAACTCCAACAAACCACAGTGAGACACAATCTGGTCCCCAATCAGGTTTCCACCCTCCAGACAATCGATACTCAGTCCATCGAGGGAACAGAGTCTCTCCTGTGCCACAGACCCCCCAAGAAACACAGCTCCACATCCTGTGTTTCCATGTCACACATGGCACCGCCCGGAGAAAAAGTTTGCCATGGTGACCCTTCTCCTTTCCATGCACAGTGCTCTCACCACCAATGCATGGATGGACAGACTTCTTTTAGGATTTTCCTTTCAAGGATGCCCTGCCAAGACGGGAGAAAACAACAGTTCAGTTTTTCATTGTTTGGGACCACAGTCCCCCCCATTTTCCCCTGGGGCCGAGGGCTCAAGAACAGAGATCTTCTTCTCTTTCCTTTCCAGGACAGGGGGACGCCACCACAAACCCCCTAACCTTTTCTCCGTTCACTCCACTTTGTCTCTTCCCAGCTGAAGCAGGTCTCTTGACTCACTGGCATCCTCCCAAAACACAGTCCCTCTTGGAGAGAAGATTGGTTCAGGTTGTGGCTAACACGGAAAAGTCCAGCCAAAAGCCACTCCTTGTCCCCCTCCCATCTAGAATTCCTCCTTCTAACATCCCAGGGTCCAAGGTGTCCCTCTTCCTCTCTTTCAAACCAAGGAGGGGAAAGGAAAATTCACAAAGCTTTTCATTTCTCAAGGAAGGGTTAAAAGTCCGAACTCCCAGGGATGGCTCGATGCCCAGACATCCAGCAACTCCCACGCACTGGGCACCTTGCAGCTTCCCCCCCGCCGCTGACTGCCGCTGTCTCTTTCTCTCTCCCTCTTGGGAGAGAAACTCTGGGGGGGGGGGGGGGGGGGGGGGATGGAGACATCCCAGATTTCTTCCACCCTTCCATCTGCAGGGGCCAGCCCGGTTCCAGTCCTTTCACCACCCTTGGGGCTTTCGGCCTACCTTTCTCAGGCCATGGGGCTTCCCCTCCCCCACCCAGCTGGTTGCTGGGCGGGGGAAGGTCTGCACTGTGGCTGACCGTAACCAAAAAGAGCGAGTTCCCCTGGGAATTCTGCTTTTAACTCCTCTGTGTTCTCAGAGGCGTGTCTACTTTCAATTTGTCAATATCTAAATTGACCTCTTCCTTCCGGAAAAAATTCTCTTTCCGTGTCAAACCACAACAATATTTTTATTAGGATTTTTCCCTTTTCATATGTGATATTCTCTAGGTCCCAAAGAGCTTAAGAGATTTCTATTTCTAATGTAAGTTGCAAATGAAAAATGGATTTTCAAAATTTTTACAAGTGCACCCTTCTTTAGGGAGAGTTTAGATGCTAAAATGAAAATTTATAGTCTACCTAAAAGTTGCTATCATTTTCCTGAATATTTGCCACTTTTATTAAGTCTTTTTTTTTATCTCTTCTTGTTAGGGCACAGGACTATAATGTTTCAGAAGTAAAAAATATAGAGAAAGTGAAGATAGTCCCTGCACCAAAGGGGTCTAAGTTTAAAAATAGGAAAAGAAAAAAATGGGCAAATATGTCAGCACAATAATGATCATCTTGTGCCAATACTCTGAAAGTGACCTTTAAGTTTTGTGTAGGAGAGATTTTGCTGAAAGCTTAATTGTAACGTATTAATTATTGTGGGGTGACAAAAATTATTTCATGTCAAACAGTGTATCCTGTTTTGGACTGGAAAGCCTGGTGGTTGTGTGAGTAGTGTCAGTGTTACGTCGTGTCTCACATGGACACTTTTTGGTCATCTGGTGGGGAGCCCTGCTGAATACTTAGGTGAATAGTGCTGTGGCAAGGGAAGCTGTTGGGTGCATTTTACAGGATAGCAAAGCAAATGTGTGCAGATGAGATGGTTTTATGTTGTAATTTGCTTTCAGGGAAAATTCAGAGCTTTGTCAAAAGGCTAGCAAAAATCTAATGGTGCAGAAAGTTTTATTAGAAGAGAAGATAGTTATACCTTTTTAGCATGCTATTTCTTCTTGAGCTTTCATTAGGATTAATTTATTTTAAGCTGCCAATCCATGAGAAAGAAAATTAAAACATGTTTCATGGGAGTCTCTACATTTAGGTTTTATACCTGCCTACAGCTTCCACTGACATTGATTAAACCCACATGTGCTCAGTACTTCTGGAAAAGTTTTTCTTGATCTAATTTTAAAAGTAAACATGTGCCATGAATCTGGCTTATACCTTGCTGAAAATAAACACGGCAGAAAAATGTTATCTTTTTACTTTGAAGGGGAATAGTTGGTGGACAATATTTTTATGAAGTCCTAACTTCTTCCTTCCAGCCTCCTTCTGGGGTTGCTGCAAGGATTCAAGTGCCCATGTTGAGCAGCTGATTAAAGTAGTGCTCATTTAATGCCTGTCCCTTGCTTTCCTTCTGCCCCTGGGCTGTTTCACCGTGGGGCTCACTGCCCATGGCTGTGCTGTTTGGGGGGCCTGGGTGGGGGTGAGGAAGGTGGCTGGGAAACTGGAAGAGGGCCAAGGGACAGGATGAAGAGAAGATCAAGCCCAAGGGGAGGAATGGAGCTGCTGGAGGAATTGATGCTTCTGTTTTAGTGGCCTAATTTAATGTGAAATAATGTTTTTCATGCCTGTTCTAACAGACAGATCTGTTTTTGATATGATCTCTTAATTCTCAGTCATACAGCCAATATTTGAAGAACTGTATGAGAGTTATTCTGATATTATTATTTCAATAAACTTTATTTTGCCATTGAACTTAAGGATGAAAACTTGGAGCATGGCTATGGCCCTGCACCGATGGGGAGTGGTTTGGTTGCCCTCTGGTCTCATCAGACTGTGTGTATTTACTCACATGGGTATAGAATCACTCAGATAATTCAAATGTAGCAGCATTTGCTTCCTGCCTGCAATTAACTAGATTGCTATATGATTATTTGTTAATATTGTCTAAGCCATTTGATTGTATAGTAGCTAGTTCTCATATTAAAACCAGGAAAGTTACCCATGAATTCTTTAGAATAATTGTGTGGTTGATATTTTAGCTAGACAAAAGTAATTTCTATAACATTTGAAAATTGCAGTTCTCTTGTGTGTAATTCAATCAAAATTGGCATAGAATATACTTCAGATAAATTAATCTCAGTTTTGAAACATCTCAATCCCTGTTAGTTTGGTAAAGTATAACAAAACATTATCACAGCTCAACCTATTTATAAGTATTCTAAGCTTTCCAATTCTAAGCTTTCAGAATAATTTTTTACTTTTATCAATAATTAAATAAGTGTAAATTGAATCCTTGGAATGCAGCAAAACTCTTGGTCACAGTATTTTCTTATCAAGTACTTCACTTTTATTTTTGTGCTGAGTGTGGGAATGTATGCACAAAATTTTGCTGTGTCATCTAGCTTTGAAGATCTAGACTGGTAATATAGGGAGAGATTTTCTGTCTGCCTTTGTTTTGAAGAGGAAAGAATTCTGATTCTTTCTTCCTGTGCTAGTGTGATAGGCTCAAATAACTGAAGTATACACTTCATAGCATAAGGTGAGTTTGAAATGCACAGCAGTGCATATTAGTATCAGAATTTTAAAAAATTTCTTAGTGACTGTTCAGTCATAGCCTTTTATGAAAGACACGTTTTTTAACTGCAGAGCTTGCATTTCATCACTGCTCTTCCCTGTCAGTTGCATACAAGACATCTGGCAATTTTAGCAATTATGTGAGGAATATGTATGGATGTGAGGAACTTATATGCAATATATCCTTTAATGAGCTTTAACTTCAGTGGAAGGAGTTGTTGCACAGACATAAAGGGATTCCCAGAGGTACTGGCTGAAGTTCTCCAGTAGTCCTTAGAACATCTGATTAAGGCTGTAAGAGAGTAAGTAAGGAGTAAGATATTAATAAGAGAGGCTTAGAGTGCATGGCAGAAGATTGTGGATTGATTACTGAGTATTTATAATTTTCTACTAAAATCTGGCTGTTTCTCAAAATTTGGACATTTGAGTTTTTTTCCCAGGTTTCCCCACTTTGTAGCTATAAATAATGGTATTGCCTTTAACTGTAAGGCCACATTTAAGGATTATATTTTCTTTTCAAAATGGATGACAAATTAGAAAATTTATCAAGTTATATAATATTAGACCACTACTTTTAGATTCATTTTAGGGAGAAAACTTTGCATATAAATTGTCAGTGCAAGTTTCTGCTGTCTGGGATGAGTATCAAAATGACAAATTTTTTGATGGGGATGGTGAAATTTATTTGATATGGATGGAGAGGCAATGCACTTCCATCCAACATGGTTTGCTTTTTTTAGTATTTGAATTATACTGAATTTGATGCTTGTTGATTATTTCTGTCTATTAGCTTCCTTTTATTCCTGACACTGCTTTTCTGCAGGTTTTACTTCAACAGGGCTGAACAGTGATGTCTGTCAGTTTTGTTGTTAAAAACAATATTGGACAGATGTATGTTTTCTATGCAATGCGTAGATGTTGGATACTATGGAAGGGAAATGTGATAGTTGCTAGTTAGTGTTTCTAGCTTAGTATTCTTTTTTTTTTTCACTACATCCTAAAAGCTAGTCTGTTGGTGCAGGTATAATTTCCATGATCATTGACCTGTTTTGCATTTGAAGTCAATTTAGTGTTTATGAAAGGCTTCAGGAAGTTATTTTCATTGACAGAAATCTGTCTGAGCATCCTGCAGTATACGTGGATTTTTTCTTGTCTGTTTCATGGTCCACAGCTCATCAACTGAGGAACCATATGCATGAATGCAAACCCATAATTTTCATGGTGGTTGGTGTTCTTTTGGTTTTTTTCTTTCCTTGTTACTGATTTGTGGGAGGAGATGTTTTTCCCCCCTTTTTCCTTTTTTATAATTTGGTTGGTTTTTGACTCCTTGAAGGCATGGATGTCTCTGATAGTGTTACTATCAGAAGTACTCATTAAATATAATGATAGTAGTTATTTCTAGTTTAATTTTCTAAGCAGAACATGAACAGTGTTAGTTTTCCCTGTTACATCTAGTGAAAGGAAAACTATGCAGCCACTCTCCAAATTCAGCACTGAAAAGAAATACATATTTTATGACCTGACAAAGAAGGCTATAATGTCTAATAGAATTTTACTTCCTGTGCCTTAAACATGTCTGTAGCTACAGAGGACAGAGAATGTACTATTTGTTGGCATTTTATGTAAATTATGCTGTTCCATAAGGCTAATTGTAATTTTGTTCTTCATTCTTATATAATCTTTGAAATATTTTATGTGCATTAATTAAGTCAAGGTTACTGTGTAGATCATAATATTTAGAAAGTAATGTGATATTTGGAATCTGCCTTTTACCTGGCATATTTTTTCTCCAGTGAATTGGTTTTGTTTCTGTAGAGCTATAGCATATGTCCTACCTCCTGCTATTATCTGCCCTTATCACCATTTAAAAAAGGACTGTGGGGAACATAAGGAAATGCCATTGTGCAGTCACTGTCCCATTTAGATTGAAGGGGCAGATTTATACATAATGCTCTCAATGTTTATTTGTATGTTATGGGTGTCTCTTACATAGCCTTGGAATACATGTAATAATACGAAACCCAGGTGGGGAGCCAAAAATATGGTCTATGGAGCCTTTCATGCCAGACAGAAGGGAATCAGTTGGGGTTTCTTTTTAGTTTGTGGTTTTTTTTTTTTTTTCCTAGATAAGGTGAAAAAAATCAACTTCTATAATATAGCCAAATCTGTTTTTCTTTGAAAGTGCATACACTAGTATCATGTTCTATCAGATAACTTTTAGTATAAACTGAGATAATGTCAGGAAACCATTTTTTGAAAAATATACTGATCAATATGTCAAGGAGAGTTTTTTTCCTCAGAGATATTGGGAGGAATTGAAGAAATGAAATGCTCCGCAATCTAAGTGTGTGGATTTTTTAAGTTTTATGAAGGAAGAAAAAGAAATGTTCAAGCTAGTAGTGAGTCAGCTTAAAGCCTTTAAGAGGCATTAAGAGAAAAAGTTTGGTGTATGGAAAAATGTCGTTTCTTGGGATTTTGATTTTCTAGAAAAGAAAAGCCCAACAAAATGTAATGTTATTGATATGTGAGGAGTGCTGAAGTAACTCTTTTGATTGCAGGTTGTAGCAGAGGAAAAGCGGCATTCGCTCAGTGAATACATCCAGGGATTTGAGAAGGGAGAAAGCTGTGCAGGATGCTTATATCTAAAACCAGTGGGTGTATTGTTTTGCCATTGACCTTGCTGTTCTCGTATTTTGGGTTTGCAAACCTGATTACAGATTCAGCCAATTATACCAGAGCAGGGAGGTGATAAGTGTGACATTAAAGTTATCAATGCACCTTTTTAATTGTAGAATAATAATATTAAATATTGACATGGATTTCATTTCTCCATGACATTATAATGATGGAAGTAGCCAAGAAAATTTGCATTTCAACCAGATTGATTTTGCAGTTTTAAATTTGTAAATCTTATATTCTCTGCGTTCCATTCAGAGTATTAATCTCCCAGTAGAGAGAAAATAATGCTGTTGTGCAAATTGTTAGCAAAACTCAATCTGTTTAGTGAAACTACAAGCAAAATGAAGCAGAGAAAGAGGAAAGTATGATGGAGAACTTACTTTATGAGGTAAATAAGAAGACAGCAGCTTCTTTGTGGAGGGAAGTTTTAAGGCCAAAAGGAAATCTAATTGTTCTGAGAGGAATAATGCATCAGGAGTGAAAAACCAGAACGATAGAACCTTGAGGTTTTTGGTTTTTTTTCATATAAATATATACATTAAATAAAATTAAATGTAGTTTGGAAATCAAAATAAATTACCTAACCTGTGTAATTACTAGCTTATCATTTCAGATCTGTGTAAGAGAAAGTAAGTGTGTTTAAGATGGAGGGAATTTAAGGAAATAATAAGATGTGATATATGCAACACCAGGGGATTTATTCACAAATCCAGGGAATCCCTTGTAGTGTTTTTCCTGTATTATAAACTTCTGTATTTCAGGACCTAATTTTTTTTTTTATGTTGCATGGTACAAAGTATGGATTAAGAACTAAAATTAATTTCTGAAAATGTTGTATTAGATTGTTGGCTTTGTCACTGTTACAGACAGTGCTTCATGCAGATATTAATGCAGATCTGCTTCATCTATTTGCATTTATTTGCAGATCTGAAAATCTGCTCAGTGCTGAATTTTGCTACTTAGCTGTACCATGGAGGCAATGACTTCTGGCTTGACAGACAGTGAGTGATTTCTGAGTGAGTCTGACCAGTACTTCTTTGCAAATTTGTAAGGAAGAAGAGTTTATGACTCTGATAATACTCAAGAGGCAGGTGTGGGTGCTTCTGCTGTCAGGTATGCAATCCATGTCAGGACTTGGACAAAATAGGACTGTAGTCTCTGCGGTAAATTTTCATTGAAAGCTGCATGAAAAGTCAAAAATCCTCTGACAGAAGCATAAAGCAAGTCAGTTGAAAGCATAAAAAAACCACCAATACAAGCAGTGGAACCTGTTAAGTGACAGCTCACTTGGTCCAAGCCAAGCAGGGTGCTATGGATAGTGTTTGTTCATGGAGTTTGCAGATAGACCCAGCATTGATTAGTGACCCAAGCCCAGCAGATTTACATGATTCTTAACAGGCTTAGCAATAGATTTGCAATCACGTATCATTATTTTAACTTTATTCCCAGTGCAGGATGATTGAGAGCCTTTATTAGCTTTGTGTCATAAGGTCCAAAACTAAAGATTTTCAGAATGAAGGAAAAAAAATAGTTTAATTACATCCTTGTATACCTCATTTTTTTGTATTACTTAGTCGACCAAGATGATTGATGCTTCAGTTGAGCGATGTGAAACATAATCCTGACTTTAGAGGTTGTGGCAAGTTATGGATGGCCTTGTTGGCCCTGTTGTGTCATCTTTTGCAGCAGTGTCATCTTTTAAAATGTTTTATGTATTTACAAAGACAACAGTGTTATGATGTATTAATGTACTATGTTCTTATCCCCTTAAGATTAGGGGCCAATGTTTCAAGGGTTAAGGAACTGAGACACAATATGTACTGTCATCTGAAAGCAGAAAATATTTAGACCATTGCCTTAGCCAGAAAGCCACCACTTTTCTGTCCATGTGTTTGCTGTTTCAGCTAACTGTAATATTTGAAGAGTTAATGGGCATTCACTCCCTTTTCTTGTGATACAGTGTGAAATAGAAAAAAAATCCATTTTTTCCTGTTAGTTTGTCAAAGTAATGAATGAGAATAGCATCAAGCTGATTAAGGATAGCTGCTGCTTCTGTATGGGTGGCAGCTGTGCTTCTTGTCTGCTGAAGAAGTTGTTTGTTGCTTGGTCAGGACTGAGACACAGCTTTTATCATGCCCTGGAAAAAGGGCAGCCAAGTTCCTGGCTGCAGGACAATTTATGCTGTGAGCTTACACTGTGTGTCTTGTTTTGAGGAATAGATTGAATGGAATTACTATTCTGATTTTCTCACCCATTTGCTCACAGGGGGAAGGGTAGTTAAAGTGACAAAACAGGAAAAAACTAGACTGAATCTCTTTATTTTCCATTTTTTTGGATGATAAAGGACTATGATAATTTAGTCCTAAAAGTCCTCTTCCCAATATGGTAAGACATTTCAATTCCTACTAATGTTATGGCAGGTCTTCGTGTATGTAGTTGTACCCTGGGAAATTAGAGAGAGGTAACCCTTGAAAAAATTAACATACTACAGATCCCCATTTTGTTACACACTGCACAGATGCATAAAAAAAATCCAGCTCTTGTGTTTATGTCCCAAGCATAAGGTGAGATGGATTCAAGAGGCAGGTGGGATGGAGAGATGCACGCAGGAAAAGCAGAGACATTCACACAAACAGATTTTTCTTTACGATCCCTTCACAGACTGCCATGGCTGTCCAGAGAAGGAGAGAACACTGTGGTGGGAGATTATTTTTTTTTTTTCATCTGTCACCTTTCAAGTGCAATGTGATCAAAGCTAATGTTGAAGCAATGCAGCATGTAAAGGAGTCTGTTTTCATTTAGCTGGGCTGTCTGATTTTGCATTCATTACATAAGGTGAATGTTAATTTTCTAGCTTCTTGCTAGAATAGTTGCTTTCTCTCTGGGGGAAATTCTATATGTCCTGGAACACTGATGCCCTTCTAAGAGAAACTGTCACTTCAAAAACCATTTATAACATAAATGAACAAATGTCATCAGTTTTATTGCTAATGATCACTTAACCTTCAAATATGTTCCTATGAAAAAGCTGCCCTGGGGACCCTTTTGTTTCCCATACCACAATTGCATAGCAAACAATACTAACAATTGCTTACTCCTGAAAAAAAATTAGTGTTAAGTAACAAATATATGAATTGTGAGTTGTACAGAATGCTTTTCTATTGCTTTTATTTTTAATAATATTTCCCTGTTCTGCTTATTTTGTTCTTTAAATTAATTTTGAGTTGAAAATGATCTACCACAATTTTTCTGCCATCACAAAGTAGAAAAATAAACACAGGTGATATTTCTCTTCATTTAAAAAAAAAAAAAAAAAGCAGCTGAAATCAAGAAGAGAGTATTAGAGAGTATTTCTGGATGCATTTCCAAAAAACTGACACCCTTTATATCAGTGACTGGCTTATTATACTCTGAAAATATTAACTGCAACCTCTTAACTTTCAGTGTTCTGTTTTTATGATATGCTTAGATTTTTCTATTTTTATTTTAACATGCTCCTTAGAATATACTAAGTTAAGAAATGCTCTGTTGGTTCAGATAACTGTGCTGTCTACCTGGGTAACCTTGGAGATTGTGCTCTAGATGGAGACTCACTAGGGCCAAGTAGAGGGGCAGGATCATCTCCTTTGACCTGCTGGCCACCCTTTGCCTAATGCACCCCAGGGTGTGCACCCCACTGACCCATCACCCTTTGCCTAATGCACCCCAGGGTGTGCACCCCACTGACCCATCACCCTTTGCCTAATGCACCCCAGGGTGTGCACCCCACTGACCCATCACCCTTTGCCTAATGCACCCCACTGACCACCCTGTCTGCAAAGGCTCAGCAGGACTCTCAGGTCCTTTTCTTCAGAGCTGTTTACCAGTAGGTCAACCCTGAACCTGTACTTGTACATGAGATGATTATTATTCCTTAGGTTTCTTAAATACCTATGCAAATTCCAGAAACTCCAGAAGTTAGCTAGAGACTCTGTTGTCAAAAGCAAAAAACCATCCCAGAAAAAAAAAAAAAAAAAAAAAAAAAAAAAAAAAAAAAGAGACATAAACCACAACCCCAACAACCCCTAAAATGGGTGGGAGTATTTCTTTTAGTCTGTTGTAAACTTTGCAAAGATTTCTTCAATTTTTTCTACATTTCCCTTTATTTTCAGTACATTTGATCTGTCATGATTTATGTGCTTTCCTCTCCCTGTTTCGTTAAGTTTCCAGGTTTTTTAAACTGTCGACTTTTTCACTGAGATAATCTCCTCTGCTTTCCTGTTGAGCTAACAAAGTCTCTATCTGTTTTGTTTTCTATTATAAATGTTAGGCAGTTTTATCTGGTCCTCTAATACATTGTTTTTTGAACAGTTCATGCTTGCTTTTTCACATACTTTTTCTTTTGACCACTCCTTTTGGGTTTTATTAATTTGATTTGTTTTCTACTGTTTCTGTTTATCTTCTTTCTTGAAATTGAATATCATTATGCTGGATTTATTGGAATGTTCCTTTTTTTTCAGTATTAGTTTTCATTTTGTTGTGATTACTTTTAAACATGGTGTTTTCCTACTCATAACTTGATATAAGTAATTAGCTTCATTTCTGAATAAAGCCTGAAGGGCTTCTCTAGGGGGATTAAAGACTAATTCTTCTAGGAGCCAGTCACTGCATCAAAAAAATTGTATTTCTGCATCTTGTCCTGATCTGACATTACTCTATACTGCATGTGGAGAGATAAAAATTGCTGCATCTGCATACTGAGTTTTTTGTGACTCAGATAAAATCTCCTGATGAAAGTCTCCACTCTATCATATTTCTAGGCTTCTAATACTGATGTACAAGCACTTACAAATTTTACCTGTACTTTGTTGTTAACCCTTGCAGGTCAGCTGACATTGCAGGAGGTCAGACTTGCTTTTTTGGTTAATCTTGACTTCCCTAGTTCTTTGTATATCTCCTCTTATCCCCTGTTATTTAATGGTTTCGTTGAGACAGCTATTTCTTGGTCCTTGGACAAGAATTTTCAACCATTTTGGTGAATGCTGCCATGGAGGTACTTGACTTCAATTTCCAACTAAGAAACTAAATGTAGCCTTCAAAATACCCTTCCTATACTCCCCTTCTTCCTAAAGTAACAAAGAGTATGGTGGCCATGATCACCTCTCCTTGATGCCCAGTTATAACTAATCTAACATTTTGGCCAGTGCTGCATCTTTAGACTTGGTGGAGGAATTATTTGTCCCCTTGGACTTTGCAAACCATCTGTCAAAATCTTCCATTGCCAACGCTAGCTTTTGCCTATTGTGGAAATTCTCACAACTGCAGAGCCCCCTCAGTACGTGAGGATGCTGCAATACTTCCTCTCAGTCCAGCTTTGGCACCACTACTGCTGCAGCATTTTGAACCATGTCATGTGTGCACCTCTTTGTGAGGGGTACTCATGTAAAATATGCAAGAGATAGGACAGGTATAATTTCTTAGTTCAAAATGTTATCAGTGTTTCTGGCAAAGAACCTCTATGAACAAGTTTTTTTTTTTGCTTCACAGTAAATTGGAACAATGACAAATGAAAGTGATAATTTTGTAGAAAATGCCTGTGCTCTGAGTATGTTTTTCATGTAATTATTTTTGCATACGTAATCATACAAAGTAAGATGAAGTAGCTCTGTGGTTGTACAGAGACATTGGGTTTGGCCTAATACTGGTAGTTGGTCATAAATTTGAACTCTTGAATATTTAAAACTTATTCTTTTAATAAATCTTGAAAGTTTGATGAATTAAAATTGTACTTTAATCCTATGCCAGTATTACTTGTTCTGATTCAATATATTTTCTTTTTATTAAGCCCACATAATTGCTTCTATTTATTGCTCCCATATGCTGGTATGTTCTGATATGGAAATAGTGAATCATTATTTTCCATGTCAATAATTTCAATGTTTTAGCTAATACTTTATATTATTAGTGTAGTACTACTTATTTGGAGCATAATTAGGACTAAGTCTAAAACTCAGAAATGGGTAGGAATAAAAGTATTAGAATATTTGTACTTGTCTGACAAGGTAAGATATGAATGAGTTAAATATATATTCTGTATAGTTTTATTTTAACTCATTATGACTATGAAATGGTTATTACCTCTGGAAGAGACTAAAGAAAAAATAATTTGGGTTATATTAGGAAAAAATATGGTTTTATTTCCTTCATGTACCTAGAAAAACATTCTTGCTCAGTTCAGAATATTTAAAGCTATTGGAATTGTTTTGGTCTTTAGTCAGTATTACAAATAATTAAATTAATAACTGTCTTTTTTTTGAAAATGAACTCTGACTGTTTTTCAACTATCTGTGTTTCACACTATTTATGATACCATTTCAAATTTTGGCTAGTGTGTTTATTAGTTGGAAATCATACTTAATATAAAGGACTTAGAACTGGGTGATCTTGAAGAGCAAAAATTTTATTTCTGCTATTAGTGCCTTGGAAATTGCATTATGAATCAGAGCATTTTATTATGGTGGTTTTGCCAGCTTAAGTATGAGATCTGTTGTTGCTGAAATCTCATGCAGAAACCACCTAAAGTGTTGATGAACTCTGTTCATAGAACAGCAATCATAAGAAATGTTCCTTATTTATTTCTTTTATCTCAACTCGTTTCAGAGGAGAGAGGCAGAAACCCTTTAATGTGAATGGGAAAGGAGAGATGCAGAGAAGAGGCATGATCTTGTGAGGATATATGTCTGCATGCATACTTTAATAAAGTTTGTGTAGTGACTTGTTTATTTTTGGTTTCCCATCAGCCCTGTTCTGTTTTCACCTGTGGTTACACATAGCCCAGTCTCAGCAAAACATTTTTACTGACTTCCCATGTATTTGAAGTGATGTAAACACTGAAGAGCTGAATCCTTCTTGGAATCCAGGCCTCTGGAGGTGTCTTCTTTATTTCAGAATCCTTCAGAGAGACTCAGTATATTACAGGCAGGTTGCTCTCTAGAATTGCTGAAGAAAAATCAGCTCTCTGGGCTATTTGGTTGGCATAGCAAACTCCTGCAGACTGTTCCACGTGTATTGGAAGAAATAAATTTAGTTTTATGCCCTTATTATTCCTCATTTTGTTGCTTAACTAACACAGACATTTACCTAAACAGTTATGTTTAGTAGATTTTAATTGTGTCCAGTTATCCAAGCAGAGTCTTCATATTTCCACAGATAGTCCACTCTCTTTTAAGGAGGGACAGTCTTCTAAAAGTTTTTAAATTAATGGATCTGCTAATTCAATCAAAAGAAGAGAGGTTCCCACATTTCAGCCATCCATCCAGGTAACTCATTATGATTTTCTTGTACATTGGACTGCTGGATGTCAGGGATTTTCCACTTAGAATTGTGGACGATGTCTTCTGAAGAACCAGAATTGTTTAAATTCCAGTTCCACCTCAGTTGTTTCTTTCTGTTCTGTTTTAAAAGTCATGTTTATAATATGATATATAATTTTTCATATACTTGCAGTTTTAATCCATACTTGTCCTCTGTTTTTAAATAGAAGTTTTATTTTTCTTTGACAGTTTTTAGCATATTAATACAATGTTGATTTCTGAGAGTTGCCTGTTGTTTGGCAGTTAAATATTAACAGATTAATATTAAATTTGCATAATAGCAAAAATCACTAAAGCACTTTGATTTCGAGGAGGAGGAGGAGATCTGTTTTTTTTTTCTGTGAGTGAAGGGATGGAAAAACAAATGGTCTACCTTGCTTACATTGGTTCCAGGGTTTTTCTTTACCATTCATAAGAGTATTCCTATTATTGTGCATGTTCTAGAATAGAGAACAGTTTACCATTAAAGTATAACCATGCTTAAAAGCCTGAAGGTGTTATTCCAATCTCCTTTTTGCTGCAAGAGCGTTGTGATAAAAAAAAGGGAAAAAAAGCCCTTTCAAAATTAAAATTTTATCTTATTAAATTGTGAGTTTTTTACCCTACCAAAGCAGTAAGTCTCTTCTTGAGTTTCAGCAACTTTCAAGACCTAAATTTATCAAAAGACTCTTCAGAAAATTTCCTGCTTTTGTGGCTTTCTGCAAAGAATGTATAAATTATTTCTCCATAATCTTTAATAATGCTGAGCCTTAGGAGCTGTTAGAAAGCATACTGGAAAGTCTTCCATAACATGCTAAATTCTGCATATCCCCTATTTTGTGGCTGGGTTTGAACAACAAGAAGACAGAAAACAAAAATATTCCCTCTTTTTCCTGCATTTTCTTGTTCTGCCACCCTGATTTTTGGTGTTCTTAGATTTTCACAGTTTTCGTCCTTTTTAGTTTTATATATATATATATATATAGTTTTTGTAAAAGACTCTTGGTGTTATCTTGTAGAAGATTTGATTGTTGGTGGGTCTATAGCATCCTTCAGTTAGGGGCCTGGGATATATGGTGTCCTGAGTTTGCAAAGCTGTGTTTGTGACACATTCCTGTAGCTGCTGGATTGTGGCCATGTGGCCACATACTTGAAGCTTCCAGCTGCTGTGATTTGAAGAATATTTTTCTCCTTTGTATTCTCCTTAATCAGTAAGTAGTGTATTAATCTCCACCCTCTCTTTCCCATGTTATTGCATTGACAAGGCAAGTTTGTGGATTTCTTTTTAAAGGATTTTTACCTCCTTTGACTTGAGTTGAAATAAAAAGGGATTATTTGAATTAGGCCAGTCTGAAATATAAGGAAGTACAAGGAAAGTACCACAACTGGCGAACTACTTTTATTTTTGTTCATTTTGGCTTCTGTCTAAAAGAGTGATTGTAGATATAGGAGTTGGATGGAGGAATATATCTGGATATTAGTTCCTTTAATTTGAAGAAGCCACCTGTTATTCTGCCAGTATACAAGGAGAATTGGAAAATAACTTATTCTTAATGTGGATTATTTATTACAGTAATGTAGCTCATATTTGTACTAGAACTAAGGTGTAAAATTCTAAAGGGAGAGACAGCTGGTTTACCCAGAGAGCCTGGTCTAAAAGACTGGAGATATTTGTATGAAATTTACTGTGGCAAAGCCTCAGCACTGACTGACAAGGCCCATTTTGCATGTTTTAGAAGAACTGAGGATCAGTGTGAATTCTTTCATTGGCATCTCTGTAGGAGCTATAAGGCCTTGTCTAGAGTTGACAGCTGTAGTGCCTTTGTTTTGAGATGTGAACATTATCTCTGTTTGTTTCTTCTTTGATAGTTTTGTTTATTTCTGAGCAGTAAGGCAGCTATCAGAAGAGACCCATCACTTACTGTCCCTAGTGACTGGTTTGCATAGGACTGAACAGCTACGGTTTCCTGTCCCCCAAACTACTCTGTATTCTTAATGCCTTCTTGTCTTGTCAGGAAGAAAGGAGGCCTGCCATTAAGGAGTTATTACCATGAAGCTGGCTGCAGGAATGACTGTCACCAGGCTGGTCTCTGATGTCATGTGTACATTAATGAGATGGAAATGAGGGTTTGCCTTTCTGCTCTTTGTAACGAGCATCTTTGGGGTGACCTAGGGATTTCATTAGAAGAGAGAGGAAGATACATCAGTGGATTAAGTAACACTTCAGGACTTCTATCTCACCACCCTTCATTCAGTGTGGAGTGGTCTCCCTGCCTTTGGCTTTATCCAGTTGTTTTTCAGCAATTACAAAAAAAAAAGGTCATATTTACTTGCCCTTCAGTGCTTGCAGAAGTTTATAACACAACACAAAGGAGAAGATTTGCAAAGCTGCATTTCTGAGGTCCAGTGGTATTCTTGAGCTTTGAGTTTGAAATAAACACAGTAAGATTGAGGCAATGTAAGCTGGGATGTTTGGTGTTGAACAGTGCAGTCATATTGTGGTGCTTAGCCAGAAGATTCCTTCAGCCCCCAGCGATTTGCAGCTTGCGGAGTCAGACGTGGCTTCCTTCTGCTTAACACAGTGCATCTAACAATGTAAGCAGTGTTCAGCTGTCTGCTGGGAGCAATGTCAGGGTGTGGATGGACAAGTCCATTAGCATTTTGTGGACAGTCTGTTAACAGAACTGACTTGCCAGTCACCTGAATCCTACATGCAGTGACAGTTAGATTGCTGCATTGCTTCTGAAAATGCTGCATTTTAGCTTTTGGAGTGGCCATATGAGGATGGTACTTTAATATACTAATGGATTGATGCAATGAAAGGTAGTCCATTGCTTTTGCTAATATCGGCTCAAGTATTTTTCTTGGCTTTTTTTTTTCTATTTTTTTTTTTTTAATTTTCCCTCCAATGCATTCCTGCATAGCTAAAGCACATTGCCAACCCTATGTGGCGTTCTTGGATGAGGTTTCCTGACAGTAAAGTCACTTTTAGTAAATACCTGATATCTGTCTATGAAGACATTTGAAAAGAGACAACTTATATGATGCTGATTCATATGATTACCTCCATTTATGTACCAGCTTAAAGTACAGACATTTCCTTTCAAACGCTACAGAATACTGAGGATCTTGTTACTATGCAATGATTTAAGTTAATTATAAATTACCACATTCTTTATTAATGATGGAAGCCAATTTCTCAGGGACCAAACTTTGAGAGCCGCATAGTTACAGATCAGTAAAGTTTTTATTTTCTTGAGACTCTATGCATCTTTTTCAGCCCATTAATTCCTCTATTCCAGCATTTTTGCTAATTTATTTACTGCTTCGGATTTCAACTGTTTTATTAAAGCATCAACTTCATTAGTATGATAAAGTGCTTTCCTATCATAGCTCACCACTGATGCAGCTTTTCTTTAGATTCTCATTTTAATGGCAGTGAATAAGAGAAAACAAGCTTATCCTAGTAATGTAAGAAATCTGGGACTTTAGCAGATTTTCAGTGCCAATAAGAAAGGACATCACCCTAAGTTTTACACTTAAATAATTTTCATGTTATCATGGAAATCTGACAGTTGTTTTACTTACAGATTTAAATATGAATGGAAGTAGCTCTTTGATGCATATAATCACACCATAGAGGTCATATTGCTGTTAGCATCATCTGGTATGCTTTTTATTTAAGTTCAATTTTTTTTTTTTTTTTTTCGGTACACAAAGGTCAAGGCAATTGACTTGGTTTCACCTTTCTGTAGCTCTGAGTAGAAATGCCCATTGCAGCCCCTTGAATTCAGTGTGGGTGTTTCTCCAAGATCTGCCAGAGGCATTTAGTTGTGCATTTGCCACCAATGCTGGTCTGAATAGAAGTGTCCTCACTATGCTGGAGAAAGACCTGCATTTGAGTAACTCTGATAATGCTGATATGTGGTAGCACATAGTCCACTCAGGGTGTTTAAGAGAGCTGCCTGATCCTCAGCAAGGAAGGGGTTCCCCCATCCTGGTTCACCCTATGAATGGAGAGGGATTAGGATCTTGAATTTCAACTCTATGAGTAGAAACATGGAGAAGTGGAGCTAAGCAGCTTGTCTGTCTTCTGTACTCTGTGATAGCTATTAATCCTGTCAAGGACTGGAATAAATTGTTAATAGAGCTGCTGAAAATATTTTTTTTTAAAAAAACCCAAACAATGAAACACCATCTTAAAGGTCTCTTGGCAGGTCAGACAGCCATTGGACCAGAGCAAAAATTAACTTCTTGCATTGCTCGTTGCTGTGAATTAAACCTTCATTATATATGTTTTTGCTGAATGGCTGCATTTTACAAGTCAAAAAAACTGAAGACATGTAAGAATTTGGCAAAACCTGAACATCTAAATGCAATCATAGTCATTTTCTCTATCTGGAGATCCAAGAGATTTGCTAAATTTAACATGTATATAGGAGACTATGCCAAAAGATAGCAGCAGTGGTGAGGCAAAAATGAGTCATCACCAGCTCTTGAGAACCAGATGGAATTTTCTTTTTCTTTTAACTGGAGGTCAGTTTTGTAGCTATAATAGTATCAGAGCTTATCAAAAATATCTGTGAAGCCATTTTTACCTCAAAATGGTTTATGTTAACAAATTTTTTCTTTCTGAATGAAGTGTTTCAATTTCCATTAAAATTTATAATTTTGATGCAAGACAGAAAATGATGTATTGGTTTTTAAAAGGCAGGTATTTTTCTTTTTTGAGTGCAGTTTGTGAAACCAAGGATTTTAATATCTGTTTCTCTTAATAACCTTCAGGAAAAGTCATTCACAATAAATTAATTTCTATGGAATTCTGTAAATTAGTGTTAGGGAACTCTAGGGTTAAAAATAAACAAAACAAGCTCAATATTGTAATTACTGTAAAGAAAAGGAGAACACCCTGCTTTCCCTACAAAGAAGAAATTTTTGGTTTTATGGTTTCTTTTCAGTACGCTATAAAGAAGGTCTTGTGATTAAACTTTTGGGGGCTTCTGGCTGTGAGATTTAGCAGTAGATAAGACAAAGCAGTCTTATTTTCAGAATAAACAATGTTTATGGGGTGTAGTTTAAAAAAACCCTACAATTGTTTATAGATTAGGAATTTTGCAGAACAGTAGGTTAATAATCTATGGTTTATCCTGGGAACAGCAACTTGTTAAAATTGGGAAAGTATGAGTCTAAGTAAATTATATGAAGCAAGAGGTAATAGTTAGACAATCATCTTAAAACCAAATGAACATTCATACAGAAAAAACCCCACAAAACCCCCTTTCCCTCCAAACCTGTTTTAAGAAAGGGAAAGTAAAAAATACTGGTTAAATTAAAAATAAATCTATGCTTTATTTTTTCTCAGTTTACTTATCTCCCATTCCAGGAATACATAGAAAAAGTGGTTACTTTACTTTTTTTCTGAGAAACCTTTTTTAGTCATAAACTTTAGGAGGATTTCAGTATCACACTCTAATCATGACACAGGGAAAAAAATGAATGTAGTTCCATTAGCCAGTCTTGCAGCTGATTTTGTCTCAGCCGTGGTGTGGAAGGCACAAGGATGCTCCCAAGCTCTGTTGTTGCTGGTGCTTTGCAGTGCAGCGTGTTTTTCCTCCCTCCTTGCATGGTGCATATTCTCGCTGCCTTCAAGAGGTGAGAGGAGCAGACTGAGGTGAAAGGGGGATTTGGAGCAAGACATCTCTGAAGCAGAGAGCTGCAGGCATTGCACTGGTGCAGCTTCCTCCTGCACCCTTCAGAAATGCCTGAGGGCTTGCCTAGTCTTGATTTGTAGTATCAAGTACTCTTTTATTGGCCCTACATCCTTAATGACTGTTAGGGAATCACCTGCCATTCTGGATAGATGCTGCTAATCGATGTGCATGAAGGTAATGACTTTGTCTGTGTGGAAAGATCTGCCAAATACCCAAGCAAATGAGAGGTTCTGGAGGGTTTTTTCTCCATCTTTGGATGTGCTTTTTCATATTTGGTTAGAGGTTTAATAGGAATTTCACATAAGTACAAACCACCCGCTTTTATGTAAATATTTACTATCACGTTCAAATATCTATTTTTAACTCCTATGATTCTTAAGGACGTAAATCCCCCCAAAAGGCATCTAACTTGTGTGTAATTATTCTTGGAGAAGTAACTTGTTTTCTGGCTTTGCCAGGGAGATTGCTTAAGCACACTTAGAAAATTATATAAACTTTCTAACTGTAAAAGCTTCTTAGGCAGCCACCAGCAATAACAGTAAATAAAATGCTTGGGCTTTATTTGCACATAAACTCTTATTTTTACATAGGAGTTAGGGATTTATATTTGATTTTTAATACAAAATTTTTCAAATAAATATTAAGGATTTCAGTAATGCATAAAGCTGCTGCAAGTGTTTTTTGAGCACTATGGAGTTTTCCTAAAAGTTATGTGAAGGCAGTAAAGTGTGAAATTACAAGAAGTTTTCTTGAATGTAAAAGTGATTTTCTTGTCATTTGCTATTCAACCCTCCTTAGACCCCACTCCCCAGTAATTTTCTTATTAACCAGATGCTACATTTGACCATCTCTAATGAATAACAGAATTAGGCTATATATAAAAATTGGCATGAGGAAAAGCAAGAAGGTGATGAAAAAGGTGACAAAGGCTCAAAGCAAAAGTTTAAGGAAACTTATTATTTTCATTTTACCAGATTAGGAGTTGAAGGAGAATGTGTTTGTTGTGGCAAGAGAAATGAGTGGTTTGGTAATTCAGATGCAAAGGAAGACAAGATTGGAGAAACTGGTGCAGAAAAAAAATGCAGTGGCAGAGAGATGTTCCTGAGAAAAGCCAGGGCAGAGTATCAGCTGGGATGTCTGAGAAGCAAGTGAAGGATCCAAGCTTGACACAAGGAGTCAAGGCTCTGCCTGCCTGGAGAAATCAAGACTTTGGCACTTTATTGTACGGATTATATGCACAAGCATATACCTTGTTTTGGAGAAAGGAACACATCAGATGCAGCGAGATCAATCCAGGTGCTGCCTGTTTGGAAATGGTAATTGAATTGCTAGTTATGGACAGTTTCTTGACAGGTAGAAAAGTGTATCAATCAAATAAACAGAGGACAAAACAAAGGCTTGTATGTTTAAAATCATTAAGCTTTGTGGCAAGTCCTGTAGAGAATCAGTCTGTTTTAGGCAAGGGTGTTCAGCACTAGTTTTTTATGTTATTTCTTAGTATCTTCTTTATATGAATGTTTGAGCTTACTGCCCTTGTACTTCTGAGCAGGTTTGTAAGATGTTTTCTTTCTGATCAGCATACTACAATTAAATCTTTAATTCAGTGGTGTTACTTAACTCTGTTTCTGGGAAATATTACTGGGCTGGTATTTTTCTCCATCTTAGAAACTCCAAAGGCTGTTCTTTAATGACTTGATGATAGAAAGGGAAGGAACATGAAAGAAGGACTTGAAAAAAGTTGATTTTGTTTTTCGGAGATAAGACCGAGAGAGCTGAATCATGTGTTTTGGAGAAGACCATTATGAAGCCTAAAAATGTTTTGTTTTGTTTTTTTAACAAAATATTTTGCTTATGGTGAAACTAGATAGGTAAAAATTTCAGGATTTTTGAAAGTATTCTGAATTGCTGTAAATGTGATAACAAAATTAGACAGCACATCTAATTGCAAGAATTAAAGGGAATTGAATGTTGAAGGATAGTCCTTCCAACCAGCCTAAGCTTAAGTGAAAAATGTCAACCCAATTAAGTCAAACCAAGAAAAAAATTTTTTTTTTTTTTTGTTTTTTTTTGTTTTTTTTTGTTCTCTCTACTCTTAAGCTGCAAAGTGGAACTGAACAGATGTGTAGACCTGTCTGGGTAAATGGAACAGAGACAGTCACTAGAAGAGATTTTTCAAGCTGCTAAAATAAACATATTACTGTAATCTATCTGTCTTTTTTTTTAATAAAATATGTTTAAAACTATGTAAAGGCATAATTGGATTACTTTCAGTTTGTTATTCTGTATTTTAGTAATGATTTAAGTCTTGTTTTTTTAGGCTCTTCTTACAATTAGCAATGTGATATAGTGCAATGTGTTTCTGCCAAAAGCAGCACCTTCCAGAAAGCTTCTCAGTGTGTCATAGAATAAATATAATCAGTCTTACAATGTTATATTATTAATGTAAGTATTTCTTGAGAAAGCCAAAATTGAGTTGGAGCATCTAAGCACTTTCTAGTTTTGCAATTTGTGATTTTGCTTCAGTATTCTTATCACTACATCATTATAAACTTTAATTTCCTAGTTAAGAGTGTGTGACAGATTGCAGGCTTTCAGGTCTTAAAAACACATCTTAAAAACATCACTACCTTTAAGTAAAGACCAAGTCTGAGCATTTCAGGAAAAAAAATACCCCTTTTAGAACAATTCAAATGCCAAACCTGCCGCTTTGAGTCATCAGCTGCAATAAACAAAGTTATAGTGATGTCAAATTTTTTTTTTGATATTTCGTGAATTTGTGTTGTCCATAGCAGAAAAGTATCTTGTCAATTAGCTTGTAGCTCCTTGGGCAACCATAGCAGCCCTTTCTCTTCTGGGGCACTAAGGCCAGTGGTTTTTCTGTAGAGTTGTCTATTCTGTGCTAGTGACCTACTGCTTTAAATTGATTTAGTTCCAACATGCTGTTGTGTTTTCAGGTGGTAAGGAACAGAGAGCCCTATAGAATTTAATTCTATAGGCTTCACTTTAATTTTCACCATTTTTCTAGTTCAATAGTAAATGTGGGCTTTAGGGTGAACCTTAAAGGAGGTCAGTATTGAAGCAGAGAATAAGTGGCATTTGTGTGAGCAAAGTTTGTGGTTCAAATTATCTGACCTCGTCTATATATCTTTCTTTCCAAAGAGATTTTTTTTTTCATATTTTTTTACATCTGCAGTATTGAGATCAATGGCCTGTTCAACAAGGGTCAAGAAAATCTCTACCTAGCCATTAATATTCTTAAAATTTATGACAGCATGCGGAGAAAAGACAAAATTTTTATGTCTTATCATTACTTAAGATGAATTATTTGGAGCTGGAAGCCAAGTTCAAACCAGAAATCTTGAATTTTAAGTTTTAACTGCTAGTAATACTGATTTGCTAATGATATATGTGTATGTGTAGATATGTGCGTATGTATGTATGCATACTTAAATCTTGTTCCGTGGTCTGTATACTGTAATCCTGCCAGCATGCTCTGTCATGCTTCAGGGTTGCCAGCTTTTATTAAATATCCTTTTCTACTGTGGTACTTACCGTGAGACTTTGTGATTGCAGACCTGTACTTTAGTTCCATTATCTTATGCCTGCCCATGAAAATTGAACATGAGGACAGCTGGTAATGCTGACCTAACATGAGTATAGCAGGACTTAGGCCAGCTACAGTACTTTTTTTTTTTTTTTTTCTTGACATTGATTTCTTTCCTAATGGCACTAGCTTGGACATAGATGCCTAAAGCCTGACTGCAGCAATTCCACTCCTCATACTGGGACAACCAGTTGTGTGGAAGCTGGACTGCCAAAGACTCACAGAATTCACCGAATTTTCATATGCTTTTCCTGGTTCATCTAAATGTTTTGGAGCAGCTGACAGAGCACTGGAAAGTTGGCTGTCTCACAGTTTGTGCTAGCTGAGGTCTGTAAATCCTGAGTTGCCTCAGGATTTATTCAGGTTGCCATCATGTTGACTGTGCCCACCCCTTAGCTGCCTGGGGGATGAAGGCTGCATTGCACGTGTTCTTAAGTTAATACCAGAACTGGGGAGAAAATGACCTTGTCACCCAGGACTCGGGGGTTGTGAGTAGAGATGGAATAAATGACTGACAGTTTATTTTGAATATCCAGATTTGCATGTGATTCAGGTTGAAATTAATAAGCTAGATATTCTTTATTTGGTCTTGATTCGGTTGAGGCATTAGGAAACAAAAGAATGTGAAGATCCAGTTCACACTGTGCTATTTGTTGTTATTTAAGATACAGCTGTAATTTCAATAGTTAAGCAAAGCTTGTCTAAGTTTCTTGCCATTTGATGCCTCAGCTCTTGTGAGTTAGTTTTCATACTCCCTCTTCACTGAAAACACAAGAGTGTTCTGCTGAAGACAAAAGCTTCCCTGTTGCCTTTTAGTGGACAGGCTACTGTAAGCACATTTAAGCTGGGATTCACCTCACTTAAACTGGGACACCTAAATGTTGGTCATGCCAGCCTAAGCTGATCATTGAAAGAGTCCAAGGAGAGGAGCAGATACCTGCAGAGGGTGGTTTACCAGGGCTCTCTTCAGTCCTGGTTTCACAAGGTGTATCACTTTCTGCAAAACTGATCTCCTGCCATCCACTGCAAAGGAAGCTGAAGCTGAGTAGCTATGAGTGACAGATGTAGCTAAACAGATTTAGCTGAGTGAATTTTAGGTGCTTTAAGGGTGGTACATCATAGTCTAAAGGGTTTGAGGGGCTCAGTGAATCAGATGGATTCATTAGAGCCAGAAGAAACACATAAGGGCTCATGGTTTTTGTCTCTGATACACAGATGATTGTCAGCATAGCTTTGCTGCCATACTTTAAAAATGCTTAAATAAACACTACAGTTAGTGAGTTTAGAGGACAAGCACTGAAATATAACTGTGCCCCAAAATGAATTTACATGAATGTACTGTGTTTGAGGTAATGTAAAATTTCCATGAAAATGTGGATTATGCCTTTATTTTAACAGTAAGTGTTAAAACATCAATTAAAATGAAGGAAGAAAAGTAGTAATGAAAAGTGAAATTCTTTGTAATAAGTATGGTTATTACATTGTATTCTGTGACTTAGACATACATTAAGAGTTAAAAATCTAAAATATTCCATCACTGTTCTTTAGACATGTAATATATGAAGAAAATTAGAAAAAAACTGCCCAACATTAAAAGATCCAGCCTATATTTTCTTTGGCTCAGATGAAACCATTATTCTAAATCCATTCTCTAGTTTAAACAAAATGTTCTTTTCTCTTTCGCAGACGTCTCTGATTTACAGCTAGTGTTGTGATTTTTAGCAAGCATTGTGCAACTCATTTGATAAAGAGCAGCCTGTGTAAAACAAGCTATACATAGAGCCTTATACTAGAAATAAAAATGTTTATTTTTCTGTTGTCTTTAGTAGCAATTCTGACATATTCTGGAAGGCTTTCTAGTATTTCAGATGCAGCTCCTATCATAACATGATACTTTTTACTATACCAGTACTCAAAGTAGAGTGGAAGCAATGACAGAATTTCTTATTCTAAAGACAAGTGGAAAAAATGGAGTTCAGTATATGATCATGAAATCAGTGTTTGAGAATTTTTCCTTTAATCCATTATTAATCTACTTTTAACACTTGTTGGGGAAAATGTAGGGTTTAAAAAAAAATAATACAGAAATATTATTTCCACTGTATAAACAGACATGGCAAGAATTTGTTGATGTTTGGGAGTTTTGCCCTTTCTTCTAGTTGGGAGCAGAGGGAAGCCGGTAATTTATCCCATGTCATGTAAAAAAAAAAATGTGTATGAAAAAGCCAAAACATGAATAGACAAATATAAACTTGTGATTTATAATGTTTAAGTTTGTCCTTGTGCATAATTTTCTGTGTTGAAGCATTTGAAAGTTAGAGTTGAAGTAGCTGAAACATACTCCTGCTGTTTCAATATTCTTGGTGATAATTTTCCATTTCATTGGCTCATGTACAATAGCTGGTGAGTTTGTTCAAGGGAATAAACAGGAAATAAAATCTTGCTGTCTCTGAATGCTACATTGCAACATGTACACAAGCCTGAAAGGCATTTTTGCACCTGCTTAATAACATATTTTTGGGACTCACAGTTCACTGCAGCCTTCTGTCACTGCACCTGATTAGAGTCTGTGAAGAGTTACCTGCTGGCTCAAGAACCTGGTGATAGAATGCCATTTTCCTGTGTGCCTGAAAATTCCTTAATGTTTCTAAGTTAGCAGTATACAGTATGTTAGTTCAATCTTCCAGCTTTTCCATGAATTTTTCCGCTCCACAGGAAGACTGTGAAGGACGCAAGATAGATGATTAAATAACTGAGTGCCCTGAAAACTGGGGTAAAGAGAAATTCTTCTAGGAACCCACAATTTTTTACTATTTCAAAAGGCAGGATCAGCACAGAATGCATGGGGATCTGCTTTCTATTCTGTTAATACCTTCACAGAGTCTTTAATAACCAAGTCTTCTGCCTCAGGGTGCTTTCATTTCTTATGCAGAAATTGTCAATCCTATGCTACTATTGCACTGAATCTTTCAGTCTTTGAATACTAAAATCACTTTTCAGTCTATAACAAAAAATGGAAATGGAATGGCAATGCAATTGTTACAAAATAAATAGTGTATCCTTCTCTGGTGGAGACATTCTGTGATGTTCTCCAGTACTGAATGAATAGTAGCAAGTTGCAACACTTAGTAAAGTACAGAGCAATATCCTATGTTCACTGAAACCTGTGGCTGTGTGGCTGCTGGATGATCTGGACCTAAATCATGCCAGAGAAATGTGACCTTTGGCAGACCCTGCCTGTCAGCTTTGGTGTAAAATACAAAATATGTTTTGTTTGAAGAGGGAATGCTACAGATAAGACCTGTTCAGGTGTTTCACTGTTTAAGGTATTGATGCTGGAGATGTGTCACTTCAGGATGCCACAGATCTGCTTCCCCATCCCCTATTTCACAGCATTTCAGGAGTTACCAAGAAGTAGCCTATTAATGTCAGAAACAGCAAGCCCAGAGGCCAGCCTCTTGGCTCCTCTCAAAATATTTTGGGATTATTTTCACACCTTGCCTATTATATCTTGTTGCTACCTTGTAGCATCTTCCCTGCTACTATTAGGAAAGATTTCTGTCACTTTTACAGCTCTTATACACTTTTTTTTTTTTTTTTTTTTTTTTTTTAAATAGTATACAGAGTAAATGGGGCATAAGTGGTTTAGAAACTGCTTCTGGGGAGAACTCTTGCCAGGTAAGCTCTGTGATCATGGTTATGTCATGATGTCTCAAATAAAACAAAGAGTTTTTACTTAATTATATTTTTCCTAGGACATGTCAGTGCAATTTTATGGATTATATTGCATTGTTTGAAACATAATTTTAAAAACAAAAAAATATTTTTTCAAGTTTTTAGTTATCATAGAAGTATGGTAAAAGTAGAGCTGGCGGCACGTTAAATAAAATGCTCAACTACTATTGTCCAGAACATCTTTTTGGAAGCAGAGTTCACTAAAAGCAGGGCTCCAATGGTGTCATATAGCTTGGTTAAAGTTGTAAAATAAATACAGCCTAAGTAGTGTGATTCAAAATTGGGGTAAAGTTAACAAGAACTGTCAATATGTTCTGAGGTTCCTGGATGGAAGAATATTTTCCTGATAACCCTTTCCTTGCTAAAGCTGAGTACCATTACTAGGACTGAAAATGTCTGAAAATAAAAAAAGGACCCTCTCAACCTTGCCTAGCAAGCTTCACATCTGTGACAATCCCAACGCTGTTGCCTTGACTGGCAGCTGGTATTATGGGTAGAACATCCCCCAAAACAGTAATGATTTTATTTTTGTTACACAATATACATATAAACTGTAATATGCTAGGTATATTGGTTTATTCCTAAATGTGATCAAGATCAGGCTGCCTATGTTTGGCATTTTGTCTTTCTTGTAGTGACAGCCCTGAGTGTGTGGAAAGGCCAACACTTTTTTCCTACTGCTCAGTGTGGTCAACTGTGTGTGCATTGTTAGCACTGAGGTAGAAGAAGTATCAACAAGGCTTTTAAAACTGAAGTTTTAAAGTGGTGGGGTTAGAAAATGAGGGAATAACAGAGTATGCCCGAGAAGAATAATTTTTTATGAGATATCTGGAAATCCAGAGGCAAATGCCATGGAATTTTTTTCAGGGATAGTTGGATAAGAAATAAAAAATTAATTCATAAAAAGAGTTCCATATTCAGGGGAGGATGGTGGTCTCCTGCTGTATGTAGCTTTGACTTGAATCACTGGGTGTAGTCAAAATCACTAATCACTGCTGTTTCAGTATCAATCCACAGTTATCCTGCTACCTCTTTATTTCTTTACTTGTTGAGAAGAGCAGTATGACTTCAATATTATGATTTTGCAAAATATGACTGCTGTTCAAACCTGATTATAACTGTTCTAAACAGAGGAAAAATATCTCAGGTGCAGGCCACAGGCAGCCTTGGAACCAAGCATCTGACCTATTCATTGTTCCTGGGGTCCTGCAAGTAAGGCCACCAAGCAGACTTCCAGCTGATTTATTGTAGTGTATATATTTTCCTAGCACTGTACTTACAGCTTTTTCTTCCGAGTCTTTTTTTAACAGGCTAAACAAATGCAGCCAGTAAGTCGGGAAAAAAGGTCTTAAGCACAGGGGAATAACTTGACAAATGAGAAGTGTGGTGGGAGATCTGGGAGTGAAATTCATCTGCCGCTTCTGTCAATTTAATGTTCTTCCTGTCAGCTGCACTGTCCCTACAAAAGCCATTTATTTCCTTGTATCTAGGTATTATAGTTTCTTAGATATAAAGATTATAGTGTAGTGTTTTAAGACTGCTGCAGTTTTAATTTTGTACATCAATGTTTTGTGAAATAGATACATTGGGATGGGTTAAGAAGATATAAATATTGAACAGCAGCTGTCTTTGGAGAGAGTGGATATTGCTCCCTTTTTTGAAGGTGCAACCAATATCTTTTATGAGAAAATGAAATTCTCTTTTGCACTTGATTATATAGTGAAGATGTCTAGGAACTGGGCTTTCAGTCTAATGATTGCTTGGGGTTTCATAATATGGTTCAGCTCCAGCTACGTGATGGCCCTTGGTGGCATTTTAAGCTGGGTAAAGATTGAATATTGGCAATAGCTCTTTTCAACATGTTCATGGGGAGGGTACCACTTCTCATCTTAATGATTTTGTTAATGGTCTACAGAAAAGAATAGGTCATAAATCAAAGATACTCAGAGGAGAAGTTGTGAACTGTAGTCTGAGAGAATTTTAAAAAATGGATTTAGTCTTAAGAAAAATTCAGAAAGGTGATAGACTTATGGAAACAAAGAGGTATCTTACAGTAAATATGTGAAGTGAAAGGGTTAATCTCATAAATTATATCAGCTTCAGAATGAAAGCAGGGAGAAATATTGACAGAGGATTACATGGCTGAAATAGATGAAGATGGGAATGAATCTTTGCCCTTGCTTCAAAAATAAACAGAGTGACAGGTGAGTTTTTGGGAATTGGAGGGGAAAGTCACATTATTGATTGGGCTGCTGAAAAATATCAGTTTGCCAGAGCACTGAATTGGAGCAATTCAAGAAATACTGCTGATAAAAGATGAAGGGAAGAGAAAGTGAGCTAGGGTGGTATGTGCAGACTGAAGCAGATGGTCGTATTACAAACTTAGCTGCCTGAGACTGCTCACAAGATTCAAGAGTGGGGGCTGATAAACCTTTTCTCATGTATTCTTGCATGAAAGGGATGATGTAGAGGGGAAGTTTTCACAATCTGAATTGGAGTGAGAGGACCTTCTTCATGACAGGTGTATTCCTAGAGTCTTCTTGCTCTGGAACTCATTAGTAGGAATATACAGAAAAAAAGTGTGTTTGTTCAGTTTGAGTCTCAGTATTCTTGACCTTGACCAAATTATTTGCTTTAACCAGTGCCTCTGTTTTTCAGCTGAGATTAATGAGGTATTTCTCAGAAAAATGTTGTAAACGTAAAATGCTTCAGTGATTATTTTCAGATACAGCATTTTCAGGGACTGGTGAGGCTCGGGATTTATTAGCTATTGAGTGCTGTGGGGTTATTAAGTCCTTGATATTTGTTAAAATCACTTTGCTACTTTCCTAACTGATTCAGATAATAAAGATAATCTTGTGTTTGCCTGCAGAATCTTATAGACACCTTTTCCAGCGTGCTCTCACCTCTGTCTTTACTGCTACTGTTATTCAGCAGAATAATAATACCAGCAAAATCAAATATAGCATGGAGATCTCCCATGCTGTAATCCCACCTTTGAGTGCAGAAGAGTAATAGCCTGGAACAAGTGAGAGTGTAACACAATAGATTCTTATCAAATTCCTAAAATAGGTGAATTACATCAGAGATAAATTTGAAATACTGAGGCTATTAAGAAGCTGAAATCAGCTCACCAGATGTTTGTATTTAATTTAGTAGCTGCAGTTCATTGCAGATGTTTTCCACCACTCCTCTGTCAACTGTATCAGCTGCAGAGTTAGCCATTGCTAACTATGGTAACAAATAAATTTATTATTAGACATTGAGAGCTGAACTTGGCTTTTTTTTTTTTTTAAGATTGTAGGACCACAGAAGGTGAGAAATAATAAATGAACCATCTAATTTGGGAATATGATCATTAGCAGACACAGAAGTCAATCAAGAGCATGCTAGCACATGCACATGAATGCTGAAATGATATTTGACACTATTTTGTGATGACTCGCTGGAGTAAAGAGCTGGAAGAGGAAGCATTTGGATTATGTGTATCTAGAACACCTGCTTTCAGTGTTGTGTGCACGTTGCTATCACTAATAAGTAGTTTGCTTGCGGAGATGAATAGCTGTCGTGTGCAGCTGAAGGTTACAGTCACCTACAATTCCACAGCAGTGCCCAGCCAGTCCAAAGTCAGTGCTATGCTTGTTTCTCCATGGAACACTTCTCAGAGCACACAGATGCATTGTTACCTGGTTGTGCTGGAACTGTGCATTCTGTTGTTCATTGCCTTCTGATCATGCTTTTCATTTTCCTTGGGTGGCTGTGGAATGCACAGACTGGGATGGGTGACGTGTCTGAGAGCTCTGCAGTGTTGAAACATGGCTCCCTGATCAACTTTGCCATGTAGCATCAGACTATCCATGTGGTGTGTAAAAAGTTTTTTCCCTTGTATTTAGTGTTTGTTTTCTGACAGGCTCTTTGTGTCATTGTTCTTTAGTTAGTGAAGACTTTCTGAAAAGTGCAGAATATGAATCTGTGTGACTCAAGATAGGCTATTTTCTTCAGGTTTGGTTTTCCCTTTTTATTTCCCCCCCCTTTTTTTTTTTTTTTTTTGCTGCCACCTGTCTTTAGTATTGCAGATTGGTATGACATTGTTGTAATGTCATAGCAAATTATTTTGATGACTAAGTTAGAACTTTTTGGGGAAGGAGGAGGAGGTAACATGGTTATTGTACTAGCAGCTGGCTTCATAGTCCTGTGTTGAGAAATACCAGCTAATCTGGTCCTTTGGAATTCCATCTGTTCTGCCTGGGGTTTTCTTTCTCTAAGGAGAATTCCATTGGAATAAGGTTGAATTCTTAGGAAATTACTCCTCCTACAGGATAAAACTAAAACATGTACAATTAAATGTGTTCAGACCATTTAGAATTGCATGACCAGAAAAGTAATCTCTTCTTCTCGTCCTAAGACAAGCTCAGCTATGCATAAATCATCCTGAAAGATGTTTTCTTGTGCAGTTTTTGCAGACTTAAAAGGATTAGGCTTCTGAACTGGTCTATTAAAAAATGCTTTATTTTCTGAAAACTTTTCCCCAACTGTTTAATACTTATTTCTTTAATGCATTAAGAACCAGTATTACCTGTCCTCTCTTCCATGTTTTAGTGACAAAAATACCAGTGTTGCCAAGTTTTCTCACCATCTGAGCAGACTCCATCCCAGCAGTATTCCTGAATCTTTCATTTTATTTTTTTCCTGTAGGTATCATCAGTCTTTTTGATCTCTTTCCTTCCCTTATGCAAAATGAGGGGTCAAAATGGCTGAAATGCACTATTGCATTTTGCATTGGTGATCTGCAACCAAGGAGATAGTGTAGTTGTGATTCAAACTCAGAGTAATCAGAAGTTTGTGGCCTTTTGTTACTTCTGTCACAGTCTCTGTGTTCAGATGTCAGAAGCTCTAGAGTCATTGTTCTAAAGTGGTACTTCAAATTTGGTAGTTTGTTGACTGGCTGATCTGTTAAGAATAGAATTAACAGTCATGCCACTCTGTGTTCTGTTGTTGTCTTCTATAAAGTTGTTGAAAAGTTATTTAAGCTCTTCAGATCACAGTTCTTGCATGTTATATATGTGGTGTTTCTTAAATCTTGTGCATCAAGGCTTCCATTTGTTGTCTGCAGGGACTTGGAGAAGGAAAAACACCATCTTAACTTTTTACTTGACTTCTCTGTTGTAGCTTTTTTGCCTTCTAAAGTACAGAAAGAAAAGGCTCTGGGGCAACTAGTAGTAGTAGGGCTTCTGTCAAGAGTCAAAGTGTGTTGAGTATGTTACTCAGATGCCTATAATACAAAAAAGTCGTATTTGATTTTTCTTTTTTTTTGCTTGTCAGATGTCTAGGTTCATCTTAGGAGATTGATTTGTGGACCCCATTATCCTGTTAACATATGGTTGCCTGCAATTATATGAGTCTCGTTCTTGATGACCCATAGGTCCTTCAAACCTAGTCTGTAATCTAGTGTCCTATTCTAGTCTGTAATCTAGTGTTTATCCCAACAAGGCAAAGGAAAGTTGAAGTAAAGTTTGCAAGTCAAGAAGTATTCTACAGTTTCCCTAGGGCAGAAAGCAGTTTGTACTGGCTAAACTTCTATTTGTAAATCTGCAAAATAGATTAAAGTATGTGTGGCACCTATTCCTGTTGCACAGCTGAACAGTAAATTGGATGCAGTGAAGCAGAACTCTGCCTCTGTGACCTATTAAAAAATTGAGATATTAAATTAAAGTCTGTCCTGAAATCCTGATTTATAGCATATGGAAGTTGAGGAAACCTTCCATTAACTACAGTATTTGTCATATAAAACAAGAGTAGGAATTTGGATGTGCAAGCATAATTTATAAAGCTTAATCTTTGAATGTTGTATTTTTTAAATGTGACACTCTCTGTTCTCTGCGCCCTTTCAGAATTGGTATATTGTCAGGACACAGTAGAAGTACAGAGTCAGCATTATATCTTTGAGAGGTAATTATGTATAATCAGATTGTGAAAAGCACAGCAAATTACTTAGATTAATAATAACTCATGTGTTATTTGTTGCATTCTCTGCAAAGAAGTAAAATATAAAGCATAAAATATAAAATCAAGGAAAATACTTGAAAAAGGTTGCTTGTTTTTGTCATGAAATGGAAGAGAAATACAAATGTCATAGTCATAATGTGATGAGTTTAAACACCTCAAGCAAATACTGCTGTATGTTTCTAAACAAATGTATTGTGGTATATTGCTACTTTATTTATCTTCACCTTTTTATGTAAAGGACTGTAGCGGGAATAGAAGCTTTAGTACTGTGCTTTTTCTTGCATGGATAAAGTAAAACACTTGGTATAGAAGAGAGTTGATGTATTTGCTTAACTTTTGAAGGCTACAGTTACAGCCCTTTGAACTACAAATTATATTGACCTGACAGGAAAAGCTATGATGATCTAATATCAGAAGATAATAGGAAGGACTGAACCAGTTTGAGATATCTCATAATTCATTATGTAAAAATATCTGAAAGATATTTTTCTCCAACAGACATTTAGTATGATGTGTATTATAGTGTTCTTTGTACAAGAGCAAAGAGACCTTCAGGTCTCTTTGGTCGTATGACTTGAGGAAATAATTCATTTTTGATACTGGAACTGCTTATCATTTCTTGATTTGAAACCAGATTTAGAAAAACACTGCTGAGATGCTTACCCACTTACCAGTCTTCTTTAAAGAAATGTAATGGAATAATGTATCTTAAAGTACTTCTGCAGCACAATCAAGTTGAATATCTATAGGAATCTTCTGAATACATAGTCAGGAAATGTTGGAATACCGAATCTAATGTGGAGCCTATATTAGGCAATTCTATAATGATGGGCACAGAAATGCAAAGTAACTTAGAGCTCTGTGTGACACTTATTATCCATAATTACCTTTCATGTGATCTGACAATGGAGTCACATCTTTCTTAGCCTTCTGTGCCAGTTGTTTCAACACCACCTGGACTAGAACAGTAAGTTCCACAACACTGTAACTCGGAGGCCTGAATTAAGAGAACATTTTTTGGGAACATCTCCATAGAAGACAAATAAAATATAACAGAGTTGAAATTTGATTTGTTTTAATGAACATGTCCTGCCAACCCAGAAACTTTGGAAAGGGTATGGGAAGGTGATTGATTTTCATTAACTTGTAAGCATTTATTAATAAAATGTCTTTTTTTGTTTGCCAACTATGTAACAAAATAATCTGCATATGCCACACACTGCACAGAGAAAGAAGGGGAAAATGTTTGCAAAATGTATTGGGTAAGCATGTGTATCAGGAAATTTAGCAGTTGCTGTATTCCTGTTCTTAATCCTCTAGCAGTCAGCATCTGCGTTATACATGTGTGCTTGCTAACTGAGCTTCATTGGTTTGCAGGGAAGGGTATGATACATTAGATCCTTAACTAAAATTAAGTATGTCAGCGACTTGCCCCAAACCAGCTTATATTTTGTTGCTGTCAGCATACAATAATTTTTGTACATAGGCTATCTTGAACACTTTTCAGATGTTCTCTAAAAACCTAGTTTACAATGTTAGAAAATTGGGCCGTACAAAACAAAATTGGTGGTCCATTTCAGTAGAAAGTAGCCTTATTATGTTGTTTGCTTCTGGCTGTGGAGGTACAATGTTAGAATCTTCTTTAGCAATGCTTTTTTGAGACAACTCTAGGACGATGGTATCCAGCTCTAGGAGAATTCCAACTCTGGAATTTCCATTTTGATGGGGTGGTTACTTTAGGAATAAGGGCTAGAAAGAGAAAGAAGGAGAGTGTATTTATATAGCTTCAATCTAACACCACTATTTTTAACCCAAAAAGAAACTTTATTTTAATCAAATGTAATTAAGATTAGGAAATAGTAATTTAGTGCTTTAAAACATAAACACAATCAACCACTTGCTTTCCCCACCAAATGCTCTGGGTTTTTATACATAACATAACATAATTTTATAGATTATGTTACTTTTGCATAGAGTACACAACAAAGCTATTAGGTCTTTTCCATCCTTGATATTGGCCTTCAGGGATTTTTCTTTGTTAGCTGCGATTTTGCATTGTGAACTTCACCAGTAACATATGCACGTATTACATTTTTGGATTTAATGCCTGACTGGAAGCAGTTATTACTTTTCACCTCTACAGCTGACTGTGGATTACAGCATGGGCAGCGTTGCTGGTATACAAGTAAAATTGCTTTACCTACACTTACCTTCTCCATATGGGGACAATTAAAAAAGGGTAACATGACTTAAGTTTTTTTGAGTGTCTGATTAAACCCTATGCAACCACCTGTTCTTTTCAGATTGAGATACAATTTAATTTAGTCTAGTTAAGTTATTTGCATGAAGTAAATGGAACCAAATGAAAAGCTAGCTTAATTCAGGATGAGTGTTTGTGGGTGGCTTCAAATGATTCAGTTCAATTTAAATTCAGGAATTAATTTAATTTGATGAACTTTTCTGAATGTCCTTCTGTAGCAAACTGCCTATAAGAACAACTCCTTTGGTAAACATTCCTGCTTTAATGCATGCATTTTTGAAGTCTCAGCCTGTTCTGCTTCCAGTTGCATGCTTCATTCTATAGTTTTATTGTTCTATTTATTGAATTTTATTCAGTGTTCAGTATGGCCTCTTTGTAATCATTCATTTGAAATTTATTATTGGAAACTCATAAATGAATTGGCAGAATGCATAGGGAGATGCTATTTTTTCTATTCTGAACCAGAAAAATCCTTGCTATGAAATACTCATTGCAACAAAATTTTCCCTTTAACTTGAACCATATTTCTACAAAGATTCTCCAGCTGCTGATTGTGCTACTTAGAAGTACTGTGATTTTTGGGGGCTTGTTAATAAGATCTTTAACTATTACTTCACAGAATTAGTCCTGTAAAATTTTAGTTAATACATATTAAGATCTAAGAAACACACTGTTTGCTTTGCTGTGTGTAAGGTATCATTGATTCCTCCTAGACCCTCCTTTCTTTGAAATACTGAGCAGAGCTATGGGGCAGCTGTCCCAATAACTAATTTTTCCTTTTACTTCTGACTATTTCCTGTATATTTTTATATGCTTGCATGTTAGGGTAAGCACAGAGCACTTAATTGGCAAGTTCATAAAGTCTATTGAACTCAGCATAAGATAGTGGTAGTACTTTCTCTGATAAGCTTCAGCACTCTGCTTAGTCATCATACTTTTATTATCTTCTGTCACAAAGTCTTCCTTGCTCACAAAAGTCTCAGCAAGTCACCACACCTTCTTCTTTTAAGAAAACGTGGGTAATTCTCTCCACAGCTTTTACAGGGAGCAGCAGTGAGTAGGCACTAGCTTTTTGGAAGTAAAATCTTCTATTTACACAAGACTATACTTTTCAACTGACTGCAAAAACACTAATTTGTGAATTATATATACATAATGACTCTGAAGATAGGAAAATTGTTTTTCTTTTGTTTACTTATTTCTTTACAACCTTCTAAGCAAGTTGTGCTAACTAGAGTATGTGCAGTGTACACATAAATTAACTCAAGTGCTAGGGTACACATTCATTAATTGATTTTAAGCTTTTCTACTTCTTTGCATTGTATGACTGACCTATGAAAGAAATACTAATTCCTGTGTACTTCATGTGTAGTTAAAATAAAACTCCTTCTCTGACTATTGTTACCAGGACAGGAAAACAGAAAAGGGACATACACAATTATTATAATTATTTTAATTTATTTTCTTGCATTTGCAATTCAAAATAAAAAGTATGCTGGGGTTTGATTCTGTTTGTGTTCAGGGACAACAGTTTGTGCATTTAAAAATTATTTTCTAAAAGGTTCTGTAGGATAACCCTAGTTCTCTTTTTGCTTTTTCTTTTTGGTAGGATGATGAAGTGGTTCTGCAGTGCACTGCAACTGTTCACAAGGAGCAACAAAAATTGTGTCTTGCTGCGGAAGGATTTGGCAACAGGCTTTGCTTTTTGGAATCCACATCTAATTCTAAGGTACCACTGAGTGTTTTAATTGTCATTTCATGTCACAAAGCAAGGATCGTTTTAACATTGCTTGCTTTGATGTAATATACACAAATCTGTCAAGGAGAAGGAACAAATCAAGTCTATAGATAATAAAAGGAATATTTAATGCCCATTCTAAGATTATTTCTTTGTCCTTTGGCTGGACTCTACTGTGGTGTTTTCTGTTTTGGGTTTACTTTAAAACTAGTTAGCTGCAGATGGCCACCCCCAACAATATGCTTGTTATTTTAGCTCGTCTGAAGTCAATTGCAGTAAGCCACAGAACAACTTTTGTGTACTGCAAATTGAAAGACAAGTTAATTGCTCTGATTTTGACTCCACAGAAAAAAAAGCAATTATTATGTTTGTGGTAAGTTTTTATTCTGTGGCATTTATATTGAAATTATTATTACTTTGAGACCTGATTCCCTTATTGGAGCATAGTGCAAGTATCAAAATTACCTCATCTAACACATTTTATCTAAACCTCCTCTAACTCTGGTATATATGCAGTAGATAGTTTGAAGAAAAATAACTTTGCTGTTTATTGCAAAGAAGGGATTTTGTTTCACAGTCACATATGCTCAAATAAATGTTATGAAGACAAGAATGGGCCTACTGAGGGCAGAACTGATTTTGTGGATGAAGGAATGGATATACTTGCATGTTTTATTCATAGAAAGGGAAGAATATTGTTTTACATATTTGTTTTTCCTTTAGTTAAAATATAAATATTTGGTAAGAAAATATAATAAAGGTAAGGCATCTGGAAAGACATCTAGAAAGATTTAGAACAAAAAATGATGGTTATCTTGCCAGCTTTCATAGCATCACTTTGATTTTCTCTGATACTTCACAGAGTAATTCTTCATTTTCTGTCTCATCATTTTAAATGCATTATTCATAATAATAAATTTTTCACTAGGATATTAATGATTCATTATAATAGCAGTGATCTTGATGAAGTAATTCATGCTGCTCTGTTTTAAATGAGTCTTTTTGACAATAAAAATGTGCTAGGATAGAAGTGGTTGTAGTTCTAGTTGCCTGTGAGACCTGAAAGATTTATTTAATGAATTTGTTATCATTCAGTAGGTTTGGATATTAGATCTATAGTCTCTCTCTCTCTCCATATAAAACTCTTGAATATTCCTGTCTTTAAGGAATACAGTGTAGATTTTATATCAGTTATGTACGCTTGTTTGCTGATGCTGCTTTTTCTCCTTGTTTTAGGAAACAATTTGTATTCTGCTCATTCTTCATGAGTTTGGGGGTAAAAAAATCAAACAAAAGAAAGCCCATGCAGCTGATCTGTGTTTTAATTTTTAAGGCATGGCAGCTGCTAGGATGAACTCATCTGAAGTCATTTGTAGCTATAAATACTGAGGGAGCCATAAAATTATCAAATCCTTAAAGCCTATAAATAAACTAAAATTGCTATAAATAAGACTAAATAATTTTTTTATTTCTCATGTCTGTATCCATAGCATGTTACTATTACATTATATAAGGAGGAACGTAGGAAATATTTAAAGATGTGTGATAATTTTAAAATAGTTCCAACAGAGTTCTTGAGCCTGTTAAAAAAAAATTCTTGAGCCTGTTAAAATGCATGTCTTAGAGGCTGTTTTCCAGTTAGAGTGGGATGTGATGCACTTTAATGCAAACAGTAGTGGGGCATGTAATTTACAGGCAGGGATCAAGGATGGGATGCAAACCCAAGCACCAGTAATAGGCTGAACATGAGTAATAGACTTCAGCTATCATTCTGGACTTGTATTTTTGAGAATGCTTGTTACTATGCTGTGCTTTTCTCCTATATCTTTCAGGATGAGGGCCCTCATGGTGTAGCTGATGTTTTATTAGCACAACTTCTTTGTGTGCTCTTTCCTGCCCCAGGATCACTAAATAATTCACACTACTTAAGTAAAGGTCAAATTGAAGATATGTCTTGATAGAATAATTTGCTAACTGCTGACTGTTAATACTTATCTCTGTAGAGCAATAACACTGGGAGAAAAGGCAAAAGATGCATGTGTAGGCAAAGTAAAACAAGGAGTTCATTCACCTGTTCCCATGAGCAGGCAGGTGTTCATCCCAAGGAAAGCAAGGCTTCATCTTGCATCATGGTGGCTTTGAAGGCAAAAGCTGTAATTCTGATCTCCCACTGCTTCCTTTTTCAGCCCCCCTGCTGAGCACAAGGTCATATGGTCTGGAATATCCCTTAGGCTTGTTGGAGTCAGCTATCCCAGCTATGGCCCGTCACAACTCTTGTTGCCTCCCACCTGCTCACTGGTGGAAGGGGCTGAGGACCAGAAATGGTCTTGACTTAGTGCAAGACTGCAAATTGCTCAAATTGACCCCATACCATGAAGAGCAAGATAACAGATTAGCAAGACATCAAGTCTAAATTATGCCTAATTTTACTAATAGGAGACAGTCCCCAATATAAAACATACAGGCTTGCTCAAGATATACTCATGACTACTTCATCTCTAGAGGTGTAGTAGCTCAAGACAAAATATTTCTATTTCAATTTCTACCAATTTCAAAGCAAATCTGTCTCAAAACAGATCTTATTATAGAAATAGGTTGGAAGTGCCAAGTGTGTAGCAATATTAGATTTATAAACCATCAAAAATTTTTAACATTGAGAAAGTTGCAGCAGCAAGAATAATAAAAGCCAAAGAATATGTGCTGAAGACAAAACTTAAAATGCTTTCTTTCCTTATCTCATGCAATTATTTCTTCAGCAAGATTTGTCAAATCTATGGCATGAATTTTTATTTCATAAGTAAGAAGAAGAAAATAAGGGATGGCTGTCGGAAAAAAAAGAAAAAGTCTAATTGTTATGGTTTAGCCCCAGCCAGCAGTCAAGCCCCACAGAGAGTCCTCGCTCACTCCCCCAGTAGGATCAGGGGTGAGACCAGGGAGAGAACCAGAAGGGTAAAACTGAGAAAGCAGAAAAGGCCTTGGCTCTGTGGAAGCCCTGCTCAGCAATAACAAAAACATTTCTATATCAACCCTGTGTTCAGTACAAATCCGAAACACAGCCCCGAACCAGCCACTGAGCAGAAAATTGACTCTACCCCAGCACACACCAGCAGACCTGTAAACTTCCTTTTCAGCGATTGTCTATAGGTAATTCTGTTTCATCATTGTGTGCTGTACTTCTAAATTAATCCATTTTATTAAAACATAACTTATCTCAAGATAAGTGAGATCTGTTTCTTTCATTTGAATGTTAGTTACAAAGGATTATATCATCCTGCTAGTGAAGTAAATTTTCTTTAGACTTAAATAATGCATGGATTGCTGAAAAGGAAACAAGATGGAGCTGTGTTTTAAGAACTTCTGAAAACTGTTCCTGTCCAAAGTCCAGAATTTGACTTTACTCAGCTCTGGGTCAGTCACAAAGGTGGTGTTGATCCCTTTAGAATCACTGCACAGGAGAACACTGAAAGCTGTTATGCTTTTCTAAATGGCATACGGGTTTGGGTGTTTTCCCTGTTTTTATGCAGGTGGTAAACTCGTATAAATTCCATCATTCCCCGAGGTGTGGACCTACTTTACATCATTAAGAAGAACAGATAAAAATTATGTGTGGGTTTTTTTTCCCTCTTGCAGTCTCTGTAATTTGGACTTGAGAGAGGGAAAGATAATATGGTGAGGGTTTTTGAAGGTCTAAAAGGGTTTCTCAAGTTGTTTTTTTGGTGTTTTTTTTTTCCTTTTACTTTTTAAAGAAGGCAAGAAGGCAGTGAAGTGTGTAATCCTATTGTTTGATATTTTTACATATAGTAAGTTACAGTGCTGAGACCAGAGTCCAGAAACTGATAATAATTCTATTTGTAAAGTTAAGGAGGTATTTCACATGGAAGTAAGACTTTAATAACTTATTTTCTGTTTTGCTTTTGAAGAGTCTCTCCTTCAGAGAGCAGAAAGTTTCTTCAGGTGTGATGCTAGACTGGTGTAGGCCAGTTGGTTGGGAATTTTGACTCCATTATCCAGAGTATGTCACTGATGCTCTGTTGTTTGTTGGCCCCTGGATATTACTGTTGTGTAAGGGAGTAAAAAATAAAGCCTGATGGTTGGACTGACATGCTGCTTCTTGTGCTGACAAATACAAATAATTTGATTTTTATCTTTGTCAGATGAATTGGCTGGAGCTGGACAGGGAAATGGAGAATGGGGGGAGGGGACAGGAGGAGGTTGTACCTGGCACAGACAAGGCTACATGAAAGTATGATTCTCTAAGTATTTATACAAGCTGTTTCCATACCAGCAGTCAAATTATGTATGGATGTGTCTGGAGAAAGGTGTCATCCTGAATGGTGGGACATTGGCCTGAACTCCTGTACCATGATTGCCTCTGAGAGAAAACTCTTTTCTCTGTCTTCCAGAGTGTGAGATCTGAAGGCAAGGGTTGCCTTCTTTTTTTGTCTTTTACAGCAAACATACTCTCAGTGGCCAAGACAAATAATCTGTCTCTAGAGAGACTGAGTCTGAAACTCTCTCTGACAGCTGAGAAACAGTATCTGCATTGTGCACAGGTTTTGATTGTGTAAATCCAAATGGATAAAAAAGCACATGGTGTCCTTTAACACATGGATGTAAGTAGATGCTTTTTGAGCAGTTACTGACATAATGAAACAGTGAGTTTTCTAAAAATTAATTCACTCTTAGGAATTAGATCAGTGTTCTTTGCTTGTGTTTACGTTGGATCATTCTGTGAATATGCCATTTAGTAAGGTGGTTGGTTAGAATTTTTTTTAATATAATTGCTAGGGTTCACTTCTGTACATGTGTTTCCACTTCATCCTTTTATAATAAGTCAAAAATTTTGTCAGGGCTTTGTAGCTACACCTCTATGGCCATTTAAATTGCTTTTGTGTCATATTTCCAGAATGGTATTCCCATTTAATGGTAAAGATGGCACATAATCTTATATAATCTTATGTTCAGAGGACTCCATTTAACAGACTTTGACTAAAATTGTTGATTTCAATAATTTAAATGAAGAGAATTTATGAATACTCACACATTACTTGGCCTACTTGACATACATAAGTTAGACACAGGTAGATGAAGTCTTCATAGATGTAGATAAGGCAGGACTTTGGTCAGAGTCATTCTATCCCAGCAAAATGCTCTCTAGGAATAATGTAGATAAAAACAGTGTGTTTCACAACATTGTATGCCTTTTTATGCAACATAAATATTATCTTTATTATATATGTATATCCAAATCAATTTTTACTTCTTGTATATATTATATAAATTTTGAGCCTAAAAGCAGATTGTTAGTTATGGCCATCAGACCTGATTGTAATACTTGCAATTAGTCCCAGAAACCAACAAAAATATTTATTGAGACGGAAAGTAAATAATTTAAAATTAATGTGAAAAATTTGGACTATGAGAAACACTGTCAGATCTCCATGGCTGTAAAGCAGCAATAGAAATATGGCTTTATAGCAGCTGAAAATTGTGAGCATTTTTACTAGGCATAACAATACAGTTTTGCATGTTCATACTGTCACCTGTAACTCAGGTAGTTTTTAAAAACAAAACAAAATGTGTGATATTGAGCAGGTCACCACAGACTAAACAGTGTAATAATATTATATCTCCTGTTGAAGCAGATAGTTGAAGCTTTAAATTCACACAGGAATGGATTATTTCTGATCTTAAAGAAATATTTTTTATCAAATCTAGTTTTGCTAGAGAGATATATTGAGTTTTAGCTTAATAAGGCATTATTTGCTATGAAATATGAATTTAAAACTCTTCCTATCTTCAAATTGTACATTCATGAATGGGAAGGAGTTTCTATTTAAATGACACTCATTTACTTAATATTTTTAAAAGTAAGACATTATTATAGGCCATTTCTCTGGTTTTGGGGATAACCCTGAATGCTTAATACTAGTAATTTAGAGCACATGGAGTTTTATAATAAAACTTTAAATGTATTCCATACTTGGGATTTTCTTGTCAAAATGTATTTTAGAAATATGTAACACTGTAATTGATATAGTGCCTGGGAATAAAATCTCCAAAGGAAAGTTCTGAATTCCTAAATTTGCTGCTAGAGTTCATGACATGTAACCTGAACATACAGTGACAAAAGCTGATAGATGGAATCTAGGTAACATTGTAGGTCAGTTTAGTTGATGATAGTACTCCAACTGATGGCACTGAATAAAAGGATAGTACATATGATATCTATTCATGCATCATGTCTGCTGTCAACTAAACAATGCAAGAAAAATTTCAAAATATCTTTTTTTTAATATTAATGAGTTGTTTCACACTATTAGTAACATAGGTCATCCATTCAAGAAACTTAAATTTATATAATTTATGAAATTTAATGAATAATACATGAGTTGCAATTTTTCCAGTCAAATATGTGGTTTGCAACTTTCTTCATTATCTAAATGTATGTTAAAAAAAAACAAACCCTAAGTTTTTGAAAACTCACATGTAATGTGGCTATTTTGGGTGTTTTTTCTTTGTTTGTGTAGGTGTTTTTTGTTGTTTTTTGGTGTTTGCATTTGTGTGGGGTTTTTTGGTAGAACGGGTGTAGGAATTCCACTTCTAGTCTAAAATAAAAAAATAAAACCTGAAAAATCCCATTAAATAATTTTCCTTTATAACTATATATCTCAGTAACTGTTTAGGCATCTTATTACTTAAAGATTAAAATGTAAAAAGAAGCAGATATTATGCTGAAAAATCTTGTCTGAGATATGGCTGTAACACTACCACCGTGATGGAATGAAGTCAGATATGTGGTGTACAGTCCTGTAATTGGTTTGGCAAGTTTTTAGAGGCTTCTAAAAACCTGCCAGTTTGCTGTGATTTATTTTCTGAGTCCTAACATTTTTAGCTCAGTTCCTAGTTAAAAGGAAAGTTGCTATCATTGCATGATTGGTTTATCTATTTGCATTTTGAACAGCCTTTTCAAAGCAATTCCCTCATCCAAGTGCACAGTTGATGGGTTTTGATGGTTGGGTTTGTCTTTTGCCCCATTTAGTATACAAGTCTTGTGACTTGTAAAAATCTTAGTTCTGTATGTTAAAGACTGCAAACAGATTACTTGTCTTTACCAAATGCACTAACTATAGTAAAATACAATAAGAAAGTCCTTGAAAGATAAATAAGTGATAAATAGAGGAAATCAAAAGTATTTCGAGGTAGGAGTTCTTATTTGGATACCTTCATGTCTGATGCAAGTTAGAGCTGCTGGCTTTTCAGTGCAAGCTCACTTACCCTGGGTAACCCAACATCACAAGGTTACACAGCTGGCATGTTCTGCCAAGTCCCCTGGAGTTCAGCATTTTAAATAGTTTTCTCTGAAGGGTTTAGAGTGACATGTACTTCATTAGTACATGCAGAGTAGTTACAAAGCAGTCCTTTGAGTTTTAATTAGACTGATATGTAGCTGCACATCTGAGAACCTGAAAAAACATTAAATAAATCTGTGTTTCAAGCTAAGAACACATAAAAGTATAAATGCTTATTTTAAGCCTTTTAGATGTATGTTTGCCTAAAACAGTAGTTTCAGATTATCTTTGTACCCCTTCTTTGCACTTCAAGTCATGGTATTTTGTACTCATTATTTTTAACAACTGTTAGGCTAAATCTGGTTCAGCAGACTCTTATGAATAATCCTAGCCCAATGGGCTCTCAGAAATTAGGGCAAAGAAATATGTGCTGTTAATGAGTGAATCTGTGTTTATTTGAGGTATCCAATATTGATCATGTCAGAAACAACATGGAAAAAAAGAGTATCAAATATTTTTTGTTTATTTCTTAACACTTTTTGAAACAGACCTTTTGGGTTGTGATTTTCAAGATTTTAGACTTTACCTCCTGGTTACTTCCCCATGAAAAAGGAGGAAGATTATTTGTGCTTTTGTAACAACTGACAAATGCTGTAACTTGCTAGCATAAAAAGAATATTTTCAGCATTAAATTAAGAGTGTTAGTTTATAAATTGTCTGAATTGGATGAGGGAAGTTGGGCAAGTGGAAATAGTTTGGAGTTTGAAACTTTGTGACCCTGTGTTTGAAACCTAAATGCAAGTTGTTTTAGTAACTTTCCTAGTGGTGACTTTTGGGTTACCATATACAAATACAATATTAACTTTTTCTGGTTTCCCAAACAAAAGAGCAGTTGCTTTATTTTGCATTTAAAAAAACACAGGCCAGATGGTAAAAGAAGTTATTATGCTCTTAAAGATTATGCATAAATTCTCAAGGTTGCAGTTCAGGCTGCTTTTCCTGAGTGTTTAATTGGTTTTGAATAATTGCTGAATGTTTGCTGTTTGTTTGAAAACCTGTACCTGATAGAGATGGATGTGAATATGTGAATAATGCTAATAGATATTATGGAGCTTTAACACCTTTCAAGTTCTCTTTTTCTTCCCTAGTGGATATAAAGAATGTATTTAAGAGTGGGAAGTTTATTCCATCTTCCAGGCATTTGTACTCTTGTCTTGGAATATTTACAAAGACACCTTCCACAAAAATGTTGCCTTTTCATGAGCACTGACTTTTTACATGTGGTTAAAAAAGAACAGGAAACCAATATCACTGGGCTGATTTCAAACATGTGATACAATCTTCCCTTAATACTGCAAACTCTACTTCTATCCCACATCTAAATGTCTTTTAATGATAATGGAGAGTTAAGACTTTCAGGTTTTCTTGGTGTTTCTTTGATTATTGACCAGTTATATTTGTACAGCACAATGTTTACAGCTGGCGATAAGGCAATAATTGGCAGAAATGCAAATCAAAATCAACAGTTGTTGAAATGGCTTTAGATAATGTAGGATGAATTAGTTTTGACAGTTTAAGATGCTTTAAACATCAAGTATTGATCTTAAAAAGAAACAGCAGGGACAAGTTATTTCTATATGAAGGAAAATGGCAAAACTCTGTGACATTTTGAGTACTGTGAGAGAAAAAGAAACAGGTCGTGCACAGGACTTGCATGAGAAGGCTGGACAGAGGTCCCAGAAAGCAAACAAATGTTCTGCTCAGTGTAATATGAAATATGAACTGATTTTCCAAGAAAGCATTTGAGTGCCCATTATTCAATAAATTAGAAAGCCCAGTAATACAGAATTTATCTTTTAGTGTATGTAAGTTGATTATTAGCAAACAAAAAGGCCCATAGAAATTAAGGCAAATTGCAATAAGGTCTTATTTTTAAATAAAACAGCTAATCAAAATAGGCATGTTTCTTAAGACTACAGCTTAATAAGCTTTGAGTGCCATATTTGATATTTGATTTTGTTTGAAGTATACTAACAGTAAATTAAGCCTCTTTGGGCTGATACATTTCAAAAATGCATATAGATTAATGACTATGTAAGTCTTCATTAACTCAACTTGGCAAAACAATTCTTTTTTGTTTTGCATGTTTCTGGCTAATTTATCATGGAGGTGATACACAATGTCTGCATAATTCTTAATAAAAGTTTTTTCTTTCTATAGACAAGGAGAATTGCTTAGAATTCATGAAAATTAATATTGGTTATTTTGAAGAACTCAAAGTTATGTGGATATGCTTTTTGTCTGTTTTTTAAAAAATAAACTATTTGTCTGTTTTTTAAAAAATAAACCAAAACCAGACAATAGGTTATTTTAAACCCCAGCACGGATAGGCACCTGAGTAGGGGAGTGAAACGTCTTTGCCTGGTTAGTTGAAAGTCAAAGCATTGGCAAATTAAAATTATAACCATCTAGAAAATGATATGTGCTTGTGCATAATAGCTGCCTGCAAAGGTCTGTAGTTGCTATCTGACATCAGAATGTGAAATTTTGAAAAGGAAGATCTTGACTCTGTGGTAAAGGAGGAAACTCCAGGTTGATCGATGATCTAAATGAGTGCCATACTCTCATGTAGGTGGTATCTATGAACTTGTTTTACACCCTCCTCATTACATCCCCACTGAACATGTATTTAAGGGTTGCAGGAAAAAAGTCCACAGGTTGTTTAGACTCTTGAGACTCTGTTTGCCATCTCTAAATTTTAAAGCTTCTTGCTTTCTTGCTTCTTGCATAATTCACTTCTGAGGCAGGTGGGGAAATGCATGTGGGTATTTCTGTCTAGACAGTACTTTGTGGAAGCTTTTTATTCTGTGTGTTACTGAATGATAAGCAAAGAATTATTTAAAGCAACAGTTGGTTTTATCTTAACAGCTTAGTAGCAATATTTTGGCACCCTAGACCAAGAAAGAACAAAATTTGAATATTAAGACCAAATTGCTCTTGCAATTATTCTTTTTTTGATTTTGTAGTTAATAAGGCTGTATGCTAAAACAAGTGTTTCTTTTTCATATCATGCAGTGGATGTTCAGTAATGCCATGCCCAGGTAAACAGGGGCTTTATATACATAGACATTGATAGATAAGCCACATTTTCTAAGTATACATGGTTAGCTTTTTTTTTTTTTTTCAAAAAGATATTTATTCCTTTAAGTATTGCACTTTTTATTACCAGTGGAACTTTGTCAGTATAAGTCCTTAAACCCCTGAAAGTTTCCTGGCGGGCAGTCCTTACTTTTAGGACTCTTCAAATCCTTCTCTCTGACCCAAATTATCTGCTAGAGTTTCTCTTGAGCTACTAGAGCTTCATTATTAAATATAGTTTGTTTTTTTTTTTTTTGTACTATAAAGCTTTCAATATATGATTCAAATTTATTTGCTTTACATTACAGAGGTGAATGTATATATCTTCTAAGGCAATGCATTTTTTTAAAATATAATTTTAAACTGTCTTTTCCAGGAGACAGCTACCCAATCAGCAATATTTGTTTTTCATAAGTACACAGGTTGACCACTGATTTCAACAACATACAATGGAAAATATAATAGTTGAAAACTTACAACAAATACCTTAAAAGTAAATATTTAATGTCTGTTATATTTTTAGTTGATAATTTATGAGATAAATGAGCAGATTTTTCTTTTCTTAGACACAGTGTTTCACGTTTACTGCAACGTAGATGAATTGCTCATAACAAATGGCATTCTGGAGGAATTAGTATTTATGTTTGTTTGGATGTCATTTTTACGTGTGAAAATTCTACTGTGAACATTTCAGATATCAGATAAATTTAACAGTAAGAGAATCTCAGCAAATAATGGTCTATTGATTATTATGCAGGGGCAAGAACTTCCATTGACACAGGCTGTGTCACTTATTACAAGCACAAAACATGTGCATGTCTGCCCTATTTCTTTGATCCTGAAAGGTTACAGGGTTGCTGCTTAGCAATATGACTGTTGTAACGTGCATGGTTTGTATTAAATCTGGTCAGGGATTAGGAAGATTTTTCTTTTGGCTATCTGGTATGTTTTTAAGATAGGGACAAAATAGTGTTTTATGAAGGTCATCTTTCTGCAAGAATGCTGCAAGAATCAAAGGGTAGCTGCTTCCTTCCAGGTTCTAAAGCAACAGTACCCTCCCATGAAAATAATCCTTCTGTATTTTTCCATTACTCATTGCAGAAGGTACAAATACAATATAATCTCTAAGATAAAAGAGAATGTTAAAGTTTTGAATAATACACATAAGATTAACATAGTAAGATGGAACTTTCAGCATTAATATGAAGATAAACAAACCATGTTTTTGTTAATTTGGATGTATGCCTAGACACTCTGTAGTGCTGTTGATCCTATGAGCTTTTCTTATTTTATTAATCAGCATGAAATTTTCCTAATTACCTTAAAAATGAACACATTTTCACTGCATTAGGGTGATACACTATTAATTAGGTTCATCTAAGCTTCTGGCTACAGCAGCAAATGTTGTGGTGGGAGTTGAGCTCATTGACCAAGTTTATCCATCAATGCTGCAGTGTAGTTGTATGGCTCCTTACCTAATATTGCTTCTCTCTATTGCTAAGACTTTTAAATTTTCAATAAGGAGATAAAAAGGAAACAGCTCTCAGTAATGTAGGTACATGGGGCTTATGTCCTTAGGTTAGAAAGGAGACTAGAGATTGAAGGTAAGAGGAAAAAGTCTCTTACCCATTTAACGATGGAATGTATGCAGCTCTTAATCTATACAGAAAGTAAATACCTTGCCAGGAATTACAGCTTCCAAGTGATTAAGACAGTCTGCTCTGTTAATAATGGCCTCAAGACCTTTGACAGATTTCAGGATCAAGGCAATTTCCAAAGAGCAAAAACTGAAAAACTGTAAGATGAAAATTTGAAACTTTTTTCAGCATAAAGAAAAATACTGTAATTGTACTTAAGTAAGAACATCTTAAATAGAAGTAGGTTTCTTGTGGATTTTTAAAGATTGTGAGAAGGAAAACAGTTTCAACAAACAGTTTCCTTCTACGTCTTCAAGTTTGTACAGATTAAGTTTCAGACATACACAATTTTCTTTGCCAATAAGCTCTGTTCCTCAGTAGCAGGTGACATCTCACTATCTGAAAATGAAAGTGGGGAAGGAGTTTTGTGTTCACTGCTGTGTAAACTCACAGAGAATAAAAACTAGTAACTCCCTGTAACCAGACAAAACTGTCAGTTGTTTAGGTCAGATTAACAAGGACATCAGCATATGGCATAGGCAACCAACACAATTCAAGAGAACCACTGAGGACATGGAGCTGTCTTGTGTTTTAAGATTTGAAAATGGAACTATTGCTTTTTTTTTTTTTTTTTAATTCTAGACCCTGTTCTGATTTTATCCTCCTGTCAATTTCTAAGTTTTATCTCAGCTGAAACAGTTTTCCTGTGTAAAAAGGACTCTTTTGAGCTTTCAGATGTTAACAAGAAACTTTTCACTATGTGAAAATGGCATTTTTCAGGAAGTAGAACATTTTTGAAGTTCTTCCTAGAAAAAGTGAAAAGTGTACTTGTGACAAAAAGCCACTCCCTTGTCAAACTGCTCTTTCAAAAACATGTGGGCACTACAAATTTTAGGTAGAATAACATAAAAAGTTTTGAATGCAGAGAATTTCTCTGCTTTTGGGGGAGGCAACTGCTTGGGATGAAATGTCCTATACAGAAAGTGTCCTCATACAGAATGTGATGGTTTCACACTAAAATAGTCAGAAGCAGCTGATAGGAAACTTTTGTAGGAGGTGTCCAGGCAACCTTCACAGTCTGCTCATGGTAAACACAAGGGAGCTTGACACTGTTCCTGGAGGAGTTTCAGGGAGAGGACAGTGTTACTTGTACTCTCTACAGAACTGAAACTGTAAGACTCATAATTCATTCTCTGTCTTTTTTGCTTTGAGATTTGATGAATATGGTTCATTATGTTTGGCTGACAGGACTTGGGTTGTCAGACCCATATATTTCTGTTCTGGGTCCATAGTTTTGATGACAAGCTTGAAAACAATGAAAGCTAGGCCTTCTGTGTAGAGTCCTAGAAATAGAAGTTTTTCCTTGGTTATATTGAGTGCGTTTCATCACTGTCACCAGACAGAATCTCATTTAAATAGAAAGGGCTGCCAGAAAGATAGAGATGTATAAATTGAAATGGAACTTGAAAATAGCTGATGGGTTCAGTTTCTTTCAGACTACTCCCACAAATAGGACTACAGATGTTTTGCTTAAATTGTGTGCCAAAATGAATTTTCTGAGTCCTCCTACTTGGATTCTCAAAGTTAGGCATCTAGTAAATGTGCTAGCAATAAAAAGAGATATGAACATCTACGTCTCATTTTTTGACATCAGGCTGCTTAATTAGGTGATCGATTAGGCATTGCTGTGTGAATTCTCAGTATACAGTTAAAAACTAAGTACCTGCAAGTCCATTTAATTGGAAATTTGGTTATAAAAAACCCAAAAATAACTGTGAGCTTAGGAAAATAACTAAGAAGCTTGCAAATATCTAGGAAGACAAGTAAAGCTGAGGTGAAGCTGCTTGTTCTTTGAGACAGAATTCTGTTTGCTGATGCAATTTATTGTCCTTCAGTCTTGACTAATATTTAAGAGAGGCAGAAGTTCAGTTTGCATTCACAAGATTATATGCAATATATTATATGAGCAGGTTGTACATTCCAGTGGTTTGTTAGCACTGTGTGGTTGTCAGAGTAATGACAACAGTGCTGAGTTTCGTGTCTCAGCCTCTTGCTTTCATTGGAGTGTGTAAATAGAAATTTGAAGTGTGGAAAATAGAAGTTCTCAATTAAATTGAGGATAACTAATACACCCAGTACCCATGATTCACCTGTGGGTTGGAATGCAGTTAGGGTTGAAATATATTTCAAAAGCTTTACTTGAAACACCTTTTTTATAAAGGGTATGATTATCTAATTTGCAAATCTGCCTCCCACAGAGTAAAGCAGAGTTTAATGTGCAAATATTACTACAGAAAACTAGTGTACACAATAAATGTAGTTTAAAATGACAGGAAGAATTAGGAATTTACCAATTTTCTAAATAATCCAGTAATTACATCAGTAATGGGTATGACCGTTACATTTATTTTAGCTTGCCTAATTTTGCTGATTGGGCTATTACAAGCTATGATGAAGGGGCAATAGAAAAAGTTAATAATAATTTATTGCTTTTCTCCTAGAGGTACTGAATGTCCTTTTGAAATGCAATATACATTCTTTATTTATGTAATAACGTTTTTTAAAATTGAACTACTTGCATATTAGGCTGTAATTATGACTTGAGTAGATTTTCTAAAAAGAGAAATTGACAAGAGGGCAAATCTAAGCATAAACTGGCAACTAAATCAGTAATGCTTTAATTAATACTGAGATAAACTGGAGTTACTACTATTTTCCTTTTAAGTTAGTATATTTTATATTCAAACCCATTAAAGTATGATTGATTTTGCTAATGTGCCAGAAATGAACTGAAAAGAAATTATATTGAATACTGCCATTGCTTTTCAGAATTTTCCACTGATTATATGAACTGAAGTAATACAGATTCCCTGGATTGTCCAAGGACATTACATACTCTGTCACAAAACAAACCAACCCCTGCTTTGGAATATGAATTAATTTTCCATGTCTTTGTTTAAAAAGTTACTGCAGCAAATATAAATATGATGAAAATTGGTGGGAAAGGAGGTTGAAGATTGCCAATATGGTTATTTCTATCTGATGAGGCCTCTGCTTTTGAGCTGATCAGTTTATGGGGTTATAGTTTGTATTCTGTTATCAAAATAGAGATGTATTATTACCATTTAACTGTTAGTTAAACCTGGTAGTTTTGGCATTTATTAAAAGTGCATTGGTGGCTGTTTAGACATGTAGCAAAATATTTTCTTTTAAAATTATTTATTATTTAATAGTGTGTTCATAGTCTAGCAAAGCAGTCACTGAAATATCTGCCAAGACATTTCACCTGTTCTCAAAGAAGCCTAATGTTGAAAATTAATTGCTACAGGTTTTCCGTGTAGCCGATAGAATATGCAGTTTCTCCCCAGACTGGATACTAAAATGTATTATATACTGTACTTATGCATGAAGATATTGTTCAGTTGAGAATGTTAGACTGCCATAGAATACCTTTATTTTTCATATGCCATCCTCTGTGTGTAAGATAATCTGACAGACAGTAAGATAGATAATCAGAGGTCTGGCAAGGACTCTGGTTTTCTTTCCTCATTTTTATTTTATGTTTTGAAGACATGGAAACGGCACTGTGAATAATTTTTGTTATATTTAAATGAGAATTTTAAAATTAGTTGGAGTTACTGTTTTCGGAGGGGGCTGTTAAAGGGAGGAAACTTCAGTCTGTGTCTGAGGCCCAAAGCCTCATCCTTTAAATCCATAGCATTAAAAGCAGCAGCATTGAAATGAAGTGTATAGAGATGAGCAGGGCTGTAACTGAGCTAAATACATGGCAGGTCTGCATCTGTCCCCTGGTTTTCCATGCTTTGATAGTTGTACATCCTGGGATTGATGCAGTCATGCCTGTTGGATCTTTAGTAGAGCAGAGCTGGCTGAGGAATTGCCAGAAAGGGAGGTCTAATTCACATGCTCCCTGCAAGCATCAGTAGGTGCATCCTTCTTCAGCTCTTAAGGGAAAAACATTTCTCTCTGAGGGCCACCAAGTACCCATGCATTCACACAATGAAGATGAGGAGGCATAATGTCCTCTCCCTTTTGCCTCATAAAAAAGCCTCTAACATTTTGCTAGACTGTAAGAACACAGTACTTCTTTCACTTAATTAAAGCAAAATGATCTCATATGTTTCTAATTTTCACTAGCAGCAAAAAGTGTGCCTTACCTGCAAGGAGAGTAGCTGAAAAGTGTTCATTGGGACTTCCTACCTCAGTTTTAATGGGTAGGAAAGGAAGTGCTCATGGCTGTCTTGAACATAAAGGAGAATGAAATGGAGGAAGGAAAAGTGTCCTAGTTCTGTTGGTTTGATCAGTTGGATGATGCAGGATTTTCATTATTGGACAGTACATAACCTTTGGGGTAGGTTCAATAGTAAAGCATTTGATATGTCCAAAATTGTATGTGTGAGACATGTTCTGCCACCAAAACCGCTACTTTAAATAACAGTAATAACAGTGGGAATATTGTTAAGGAGACTTTGCTTATTTACACAGAAAAGGTAGCCTTGGCTCATTTCTGAGCACAGTGTATGGAGCATTTTTTTCTCTTTTTTTCATGCTCTTGTTTGTCAGTTTAACTGGGCAGACTGGAGGGTGAGCTGCACTGTTAGGCTGTGAGGCTTTCTAGACTGGGAAACTCCTTACATTATCTGTGTAGAAGCAGCACCTTGCATCCTGAGATCTTTGTGTGCTCTCTTTCCTGCTTTGTAACATTAGGGCTTGTGATGATACTTACATTACAAGGGTTTTTTGAAGACAATCTAATTGGTCATTTCTTGGAAGGAGTTGGCTGAAAAATATTCCATGTCAAAGTATCATTGCATAAGTCAGTCAAAACCCATGTAACAGAAGATGCTATTGAAATATTTTTCATCTGGCTGACACCTAAACTTAAAGTACAATTTTATATTAATTTAATTGAAATATAGGTATTGGAAAATAGTGAAAGACCTATTATGTATTAAACAGATCTGAGTTGCTGTATTAAGTAGGGATGAACAGCAATATAATAAGCTGGTAAGAGTGTGAGGTATTCTGAAGAAACTAACTTTTGGGGGCAAAAAAAACGATTTTGCAACTACCTTTTTACCATTTGGCCTTGGAAGTCGCCTCTTCACTTTGTACAAAGTTTGAGTAAGTGTGCAGTTTTACAGCTTTAGCAGCAAAAGCATTCATGCTGTAAAAATCTGGACTCCAACAGTCAATAAAAATATTTCTAAACTAAATGAAAATGAAAGAAAATAGAGTAGGAATACAAAAGAATTTCTGAGGCAAGTAAAGGTGTGTAGGAGTTGCACGTTCTATTAACAGAAGAAAAGATCCCCACATAAAATCTAATTTTACTTTGCTGCTTTGTAACTTAGACATTGCTATTACAAACCTCTTTCAATTTTATATGAATTTTTATGATAGTCTGGAAAATTAACTTTTCCATAGTTCAATGATATTTATTTCAAGCATAACAAGTTAAATAATGATTTTTATAAGAGTCCTGAGTTTTATCCCAGTTGGAGCAGCCTGTGGTGAAGTGTAGTGCCCTGCAAGGCTTTGAAGCTTCTGACTTGGCCTTGATACTTGATGTCCTCTATTTCTGCTAGGAAAATTAATCTTGACCCTCATGATAATGATGAGCTCTGGCTAACTACCAGTAGCCTAAAGACTGAATTTAGTTTTCCTCACAATCTAAGCATAGTGTCTGGACACATGTTCCATGTGCTAATGTCCAAGCAGACCCATTATTGCTTTTCTTAAGAGCCTTTCCACTCCCAATTTTTTTTCTCTGATTTTCTTTGTACAGCTTGTATTGCTGCTCCTATTCCTTCCAAGGAGCACATCCAAGAAGAGTCTGCCTCTATTACCCTATAATCACTATTAGATTTTTAAAGAGAATTGCAAGATCCCAGACACAGAGGGAGAGTGCACTAACCCTGACATTCATAGTGATCCTCTGCTGAACTTGATGAAATTCTTTGGTTTCTTCTTTTATTGAGAGTTTTTCTTTTTTAGAGAGGACCCGATACCCCAGGTATCAGCTTGCACATGCTGAGCAGAGCATTGCTTCCCTTTACTGGCTAAAACTTAACTGTTCCAGCCCACTATGTGGCTGGATTTCATAGCCTCACAGATGTATTGGGTCTTTCAGGTCCATGAATGGTGAGGCAAAATGGAGCTACTGGAAAGTGCTACTCATGATTCTTATGTTACTAATGTGATCTCATGGTTCCCTTTTACCTAGAATGTTCCACCTGATTTGTCCATCTGCACCTTTGTGCTGGAGCAGTCTCTGTCAGTACGGGCCCTCCAGGAAATGCTGGCTAACACGGAAGAAAAGGCAGAAGGGGTAAGTTATTAAATATTCACCTTTCTTCATCTTACAAAATAGTACTTTTTTCATAGGATACTACAGGTTTCATGACTGTCACATGCTTATAACATGATTGTGCTGAATTTTTGTCTTTTGCTACAGGAATTATTTGGGTTTTTTTCGAAATTATAAGCATTTGCAGTGTCCACTGAAGGCTGCTAGAGTTGTAAATTCGCAATTTCAATGTGCTATGAGTCAGTATAGAGTTACAAGGGTGTTTCAATTCCAGAATCTCATAATGTGTCATATAAAGCTTGATCACTTCTGAACAAATCAGCTTTCTGAGCATTCCTGACTATATTGGGTGAGACTGTCAAAAGGTCTTAAAATGACTTGGATGTATGCTGGTTGTGTCTGGAAATAATGAAACTCTCGTGTGTGCCCGGAGTTAAAATATATTGTGACAGGTCTTTAAGCTGAAGATAAAATATTATTGAGCCTTGGTGAACAAGAAATAGCAATCTGTAAGGTGAAGAATATAGGAATTACTTAAATCCTACAAGAATTATTATTTCTAATAGGAATTAATTAATTTTTTTTACTAGAAAATAATTATTTATAAATAAATAATGGTATTGTAATTACTCTTCCCTGCAGTGCAATTAATTTGATTTGTTATGCTGTAATTGAATGTTCCATATGCACCTTATAGTGTTCATTTGAATGCTGTGCTCTAGCTCAAATCCTGTAAATTTTTGAGGAACGGTGACTGTAGGCATAGGAGTTGTACAGGCAAAAGAGAAGTCGCTGTTAACCTTGAGTCCATCACTCAAGAAAGCTGGCAGGAGAAAAGTATGCCTCTGATATTTATGGGGATGCCTCAAGAAACCAAACCAATGTAGCATAGTCAGTCCCATTAAATGCCAGGCACTTAGACTGAAAATGGTATTTGGGAAGTGAAGACTAGGAGCAGTCCCATGGATGATCCAGAGTGTGTTCTGCAGTGAGAATTTGTTCCAAGAGAATGAAAAGCATATCTGAGAGAAGAGCTGCTACCAGAGTAAGCAGATCTGGACTTCTGAAGCCCTCTTCCCATACTTTGTGAATACTGAACCCAAGAGCAAGCAAATTCACAGGGGAAAAATAAAATCAAAGAACAGACACACAGAGGCATAATGTCAAAAGTCACAGCCCAAACCCCAGGATGTACAGTGATAACTGTGTATGGCCACATGTGTAAAGAGCAACAGTTTTCTATATTTTATTCTCAACAGATGGAAGCAGGGACATGAACTGAAGGAAGTGTGATAAAGTAATGCTATAGGGCAGAATACAGTGAATGAAAAAGCATGCAATTTTCAAATATGAAGTACTGAAACTTTTATTTAAATCATAGCATCAGCTTGCAGATTTTCTCTTGCACTGTCTTTAGCAGAGTCCTGGGGCCATGTGTTAAGAGAATATTTCTTTTAATATGAAGATCACACTCAGAGAACATTGGAGAATGAACAAATGTCTCTGCAGAATGATGGACAATACAAGCTCGGGTATTCTGTTGGGAACAGGGCAGATTAAGAATGCATTGTAGGGGTTTTAGGTGGAATGTTTGCACTAGTTCTGGACTATTTTCTGCACTAGATGTGAGTAGAAAAAGATTTTTGTAGAATACACTGACCAATGTGGCATACCATGTTTGGTGGTTATCTGGTATTTTCTGGAAAAAATTATTGATGTTTTCTGTCCATAACCATGAAGGTCAGAATTCTGGACACTTACACCCAGGCCTAATAACACTAATGACAGCTGTCCTGATCTACAGTACTCTGTACTCAAAGGTCTTCTGAGATGTACACAGGAAAGATAAAGCAAGGTTCTGAGTGTGGTCATCATGTGGCTCTTGGCTGTTTACAGAGTAGTTTACTGTGCTCTCAGCACCTATTAAATGCCAACACTAACAGAAGATACAGAGCTACAGCTATACCAACAGAGAGAGATGGTGTTCAGTAAATCATAAATATATTTCTACTGCAAATTTGGGTGGCTTCTGTAGAAATGCATTAGGAATCTGCTTGTGTCTCTTGAATATTGATCTATTGATGTTAGAAGAGACCAATCTTGAAAATAATTGTAGATGAGCACAAGGTTGTGTTGTCAACATCAGTATTTTTTCAGTAAGTCTCTGAAAGTCAGGAATGATTGTGATACTAAAATGACTGAATATGTACTTGCTGATAAATTAATAGTACTGGAATTTGGTATCCTTATGTATTTTCTATTTTTCTATGAAAAATACACAAATTTTGCCTTTGCATTTATATTTGTATATCATAGGGCAGGTACTTACATAGGCAGCTTCACATTTGTTTGAAGTAAGTGTTAAAAGAAGTTGTAAGGTTATTTGTTTTACCTGAAGCACTATTACCTTCCTGGAGAAGCATAAATTCTTTTTATTAAAATAACAGTGCTTCATTTCATTTAGTAGAAGAAAGTATAGAATTTTTTTGAGAAATTGTTGCTGTAAACTGGTTTCAGCATGACCTCAGTTTTCTGGTGGAAAGAATTGTGCAAAAGAAGGTTTTTTCAGTCCTCAGTTACTTTTCATTACATTAGAAATCATTAAGATGCTGTGCTTAGAAGAGTCTCCTTGTGTTTGCCTTTTGTATTGTGTAATCTCTTGAATGCCATGTTTATATAATAGGTATTCTTGTTATATAACAGGTAAGTTAGCAGCAATGTAATGGCTGAGTAACATGAACAAAATCTCATACTGACTTGAGTCAGAACAATAAGCAGCTTTCTTGTCCCTAAGAAAGAATAACTGTGTGCACTTACTGGATTTACTGCTACTTCTCAATTAGTGTGTGTTAAATGTGCAAGATCAGCTCTGCAATAAATACCTGTTTTTAGTGCAAGAATCCCAAAATGAGAATTTCAATACTTTGTGAGATCAGTGATCAATCTATCTGTGTATACCTACTTGACTCTCATAAACCAGAAAAATGCTACTATCAAAGGCAACAGTGGAAAATGACTGAAATTTCCTGAGAAAGAATATGTGTAGTGCTCTGTTTCTTCTAGGCACTGAGTGCTTATTTTCTGCTCTGAGGTTTCATCATTTCCCTGTAAAATAGTATGGTTAGCTCTGACAATTTATTAAAACACTGACATTCATAGCTTGCTTGAATGGTTTTGGTTTCAAAAATAAAACTACAATCTAGTTTATTTCCTTAGGTAGCATTATTTTCACTTTTCATTTTAAACAGGTAATATTTTTTTTTTTTATTTTGCTGGGGTGTGGAGTGCTGTGTGCATGTGCCACTTTCATCAGTTCATCAGCAGGAAAGAAACAAAACACAAAAACCAACAAACCAGAAAAAGATGACAAAAAAGGGAGGAATCTTGTGGAGATGGAATAGTAAATAATTTTATAATGAGGAGTATCATGACATAGTCTGGGCTATAGTGTGTTAGGCAAGCAGAATTAGAGATGCACTCTCCTACACAAGGGTGACTTACAGCCTAGGTATTATTTTGTAATAATTTTGGCTAATTTTCCTAGTATTAACTTTTTATTATTAGAAAAGCAGATGTAAGATGAAAATGGAAGTCCTTATGTTTTTGTAAAGCATTTAAGACCATAAAAAACATTCAGTCCATCTGTTCTTAGCCTAGTTGTTATTTCCAGTGAATCTTTTCTGGACCCAAGTGCCTTGTATTTCACTAGTTGGGATGATCCTGAAAAGGTGAATCCCCAGCTTCTGGAGTAATTTAGGAATGGTCATTGCAACCTGTTGGAACTATGTTTTTCTTCTGATTCTTTTTCCTCGGATATATTTTTGGGTAGTTTGATTTTTTTTTTTCTTTTTTAAAATATTTTAATTTTTGAAAATTACATCTTCTTTTCCTATTTCAAGGTCTCTATCAGCTAATACTTTCTTAAAGTGAAAGTGATTAAATGCCATAATCAAATCAGTTCCTGGAAATTTTCCCTAATTTTCTTAAGAAATGAAACCTAGCCATCTATCCATTTGTGCTCTTGAATTCAGCAACTTCTGCAATTTCTGGATAATATGAACAATATCAGAAACAGGATTAGATCGTTTTTCCAGATATGATGAATATTGGGTGCAAGACAGGGGTCTAAGTTTATATATCCTGTAAGAGGAAAGGAAGGAAAAGTTTTCTCTTTTACATTACCATCAACTGCTCTAGTGCTATTGCATCTTCTGCACAGGTTTTTTTCACTGAGAAAAGGTGTCACAAGGACATGGGAAGGAAGTTGCCAGGTTTCACATGCAAAGGAGGGATTTATAATGTTGTTGTTTCTTTCAGTTTTGAGATTTAAATGACTTTTTTTATGGAAGTTATGCAACAGACCTGTACATTGTATGCTATCACCTGTCTCACATTTTATGACAAGGAAAATTATTTCTCTTTGTGCTGTTGTATACCCAGTAGAAAAAGGTACCAGACGAAAAGGTATCCAGACATATTTGACATGGAAACGTGCTAGATATTTTCTTAGTCTCAGCTGGTTTAAAAATGATTTAGATTTTGTCTGAAAAGTTTTTCTTTTTAAATAATCTTCAAGCAAACATGCTGCATGAAAAATAGGTATTAAGATAAAAATTTGCCAACATGGTGTGCAAACTAAAACTAAGTGTAAGGTAACCTTCATAAAGCCCATTGCTACTAACTGTTATCTGAAATATATTCAGAGGGCTTTTCATATGATTCAGTACAAATTATTTTTTCGAATGGGATAATCTGAGTATTCCAAACACCATTACTCTCAATATTTATATAAAAAGGGGCAAGTTTGAACTTTCATTCTATTCTAATGCTTTTGTTACTTCAAAGAGATGGGAACCAGTTTTGTACACAGTGACTAGGTACAGCAAATTAAATTAATTTGGCATTTTCTGTAAGTGGAAAAGCAAAAATATCATCTATCATCTGTGTTGGCTGGAAAAAAAAAGTTCACGTTACTATGCTGAGTTACACTTGGTTTGCCTTTGTTTTCTATAATATATCCAACAGTCTCACTATATAAATAATATACTACTTTTTCCACCTTGTTATGTCTTTTATACTCCTTCATGATAATTGGGATAAATACGACCACTGAAATTTGAAGATTCTGGATTATATTTTACATGCATATAAATACAGGTGTATGTAACTTGCTTTCACATGCCAGTGTGTTGTACTTCTGTGTGTGAATGGGAGACCTGGTATCCCAAACAGAGGTTTGTTCTTAACTGTGCCATCCCATTGGAGTGGCTGAGAACTCTATTCATAGGTTGTCTTTTACAGAGCTTTAATTAGTTTTTGTCAGCAGTGATAAAATATTCTCTTCACTCTGGTCTACCAGAATACTGGTGAGTGCCAAAACATTCCAATTCTACTGTTGTACCATATATCCACAGGAAAATCTCATATCATTGGGAGGGTGTAGAGTAAGAGACATCTATTTTGGTGAGAGCTTCTGGAGCTGCTGTTCGTTGATTTATGCTTTGTTCTACCAACATGAGGTATATGCTTGGGCTTTTTTTGGTTCAGGTATATGTTGAAGCCTGAGACTCCTGTAGGGCTTTTTGTTTGTTGTTTTTTTTTCCCGACTTTATTAGCCAAGTGTTTGGAACATTCAATTCCTTTGCTAATGGCTAGGCTTCATGCTACATGAACTGCTCGCTAGGAAAATCATCTGCACTTGGAGCGTAATGTGTTTCCTTTGGAATTGTGTTTTAATGACTCCAGCAGGACAGATGCACCAAACTCACTTATCCTCAATGGAACCCAATGGATTTCTCCCAGCTGCTTTTGTGGCCTTTCACTTCAACTGTCAGCTTTTTGATTGCTTACTAGGAAAGAATGTAGTAGAGAAATAAGTAAGGATTTCTTTGCATGCCACCTGTAGCAAGCAGGTGAATGTATAAGTAGTTATAATTTCTGTTTTGAATGACATAATAAACTAGGAACTAGAATACAACAGGAGACCTTAGGATTCTCTAGAATTTATATTGAAATGATTTTAAGTACTTATTCAGAAAATCCCATGTATTTGATTTTTTTTACTTCTGAGAAAAACTTGAATTTTTTTTTTCTATTTGTCTTTCTAGACTTCATCATACAGGAGAAAAATTGGCTCTCAGTTGCCTTAGTATGCTTGAATTTTTTTTACTTTTAGGCAAAATTAAATGTAGGGTTAATATCTTTTTAGTTTCCTGCAAATTGGTCTTAGTTGCTATATTATCTACTGAACACTTCAGTATGCATTTGCTGCATTTTCCTACGTATTTATTTGCCTAGCAGCTGTGCTATTCTAATACTGCATGCCATGAAGATTTGCTGTGCTTGGCAGCCCTATCCTGTCCTCCTGGATGGTAATGAAGATGTGAAGCTCTGTCCATGCCAATATCAGCTCCTGAGGGCTGGTCTTCCAGAGAGCTGCTGGTTCAGAGCTGGAAGCAGACTTCCTTCTGTTTGATACTTTTGGGTGTTCTCCCAGCCCATCTGAAGAAGAACATTGGTCGTAGAAGGAAAAATCTGATTGTGGAATGTGTACTCAGTGGAGTACTCAGGCACTGTTGCAGTCGAATTTAGGGAGAACTGTAACAAATTCAATTCTGCCACTGAAGAAGAATGGAAAAGTGAGGATTAAAGCAAGAATTGGTTCAGATTCCATGTGGTCCAAGGGAACAAGCTGAGAATAGCTGGACTAAAAGTTGCTGACTGAATATAAGCAATGTAGAAGTCACTGAAACTGGCACTTTTATGTATTGAGCTGCCATGAGGACAGCTGAGAAATACTGGCAGAGAGATTTGAATGAGGAACTCAAGGTGCACTCTGTGGGTTTCTACCTTGGATGAGAAAAAGAAGGGGATTGGTTGTTTTTATGCCTTTTACCTGTTAATTCTATAGGTATTATCCCTGTGCTATCTATAAGCTATATTTTGTTAAAATAAAATATGGCAACATACTGATGCCTTTCCTTAAAGATTCCCAGTTAGTTCCTAAAAGAGCTTGGAATTTTTTGATGAAATTTAAGCACAGAAAAATTGAAAATTATACAGTTAAATTTATCTTCAGAACCAAATCCCCCCTTTTTTTGATCAGCAGTTGGAATCAATGTACTAAAGGCTATTTATGCAAAATGATGAAAAGATTAACCCCAAATCCTCACTTTCAGATGCTGTTCTAGAATGTTGAAGAGTCTCAGTTTTGCTTCAGAATCCTATGTAAAGCTGAGATAGTCTCCTAAACCATTCATTTTGTTAATTCTACCAGATGTCTCAACATAGCTAGTAACACACTGAGTTTTTAAACCAGGTCAGTGTAGATAAGAAGTTGGAATCAATAAGATAAGTGGTGATTGCTACTTGCACTTTTTCTGATTTTGTTTGTCTTCATACCTCGGGACTGATTTATGCATGTGTTGAGGACCATAGCTGATGAAAGCTACACATAAAATAATTTTAGAAATTGGGTCCTGGGTGTCTCAGACTAACCTCCCTGCTTTGTGTATCCCATTGATTTTAGCAGATTTTTAAAATCTATTGAAATGTCATCTGGTGTATAGTGACAACTGAATTAATATTTGTGAGGTTAGCTTTACAGCAGTGGATATCATAAAATGGATAGGATTTAATTGTTTTGTCTTTAGAAGAGTTTTTAAATCAATGTTTAGTAAAATGGTTGCACAACAAGTTGGAATGAAAAAGAATAGTAAGTGATCACACTCTCATCTACATTTTGCATGAGGCAGATTTGATGTTGAAAAGCTTATGGACATGCAAAAGGCTGCAGCATAAAACAGTGACATTTTTCTGTTTGCCTTAAATTTTTTCCTTGTTTTTTAAAAGCATAATTTTTTGAAAACACAAAAACCTTAGACTTTAGCTTAGTCAAAAGTATTTTGAGATATTAAATTGTTCATAGTTATATATGATTCTTATCTGCTACAATTCTACTACTACTAATAGTACAAAGTGCAGTTTTACATTAATCTCTCAGCTGGGGCAAGGACTGGATAAAGTGATACTCAAACATTGTATTATCTGTTGCAATGTGCACAGCTGTAAGGTGAAGTATTTGTAAAGCCCAAGTGCTTAAATTAAATAAAACATAGCTTCTACTTTTGTCCAATTATATTGAGATTGAAAGTAATAATTATTTAATGTTTTTAAAGACTGCTTATACTCAATAAACACCTTATCATATATATGAAAGTTCTCCATGTCTCTATCTGTCTTGTAATGGCTTTTTATAAGGGTAGCCTCCTGAAATACTCAACTAGGTTGGTTCAAAATTTAAAACAAGAAGGATCCTTTTTTCCAACTCAGTGGCTTATAATAGCAAATTAAAAAATATTTTGGTGAGTAGTATAAAATGTTATCAGTGTAGGAAATGCATAGCAGTGCTACAGAGGCTGGCAGTGTGGAAAACATTAATTCTGCCTGTAGTACTGTGTAGCAAGAAACTAGACTTCTATCAGCCAGCTCTGTAGGATCTCAGCAGCTGGAGCTGGGAGATTACACATGGGATTCTGCCTCTTGAAATATGCTCAGTGTGTTCAACCTCCAGGAGTTACCAATACCTTCTTTGGTACTTAAAGAAAACAACAAACCCCCCTTATCCTCAAATTCAGTCAAGATTTTTGTAAAGCGAGTTTGTTCCTAATTCTCTTTATCCTGCAGGGTTCAGCACCTTTGGGGTGCTTTTGCTTCTAATGGTGCTCTGTATGCATTATAGACTCCCATATTGTTTAAGTTTAGATGTGAATGGTCCTCCCCAAAGGGGTAGCACTTGAACAACAGCAACAAGGGTAGCATTAAAAGAAGAGATAGAACTGGTCTAGTGAGACTGAGCAGGACTGAACAGATTGGATTCCTGTCTTGAACAGGAAATGGGAAGGAATTGGGCGTGGGATGGGTTATCTCTGTATTGCTTCTGTGGTGTGTCTGTCAGAGCTGCTGATGAACATTCACAATTTCTTGGTGCTGTCAATGAACTCTGTTGCTGAGCAGGTTTGAATGGGGATGTTCCATATGAGGATTCATCTATGTGTATGTAACTGCATCTCAGGGCAATAGGAATTTTGAATCCATGGTAGCTACACCATGATGGTATCATACACTATGATATCTTAGCAAAAATAATAGGTTTAGTGAGAACAGGTGTTATTTCACCTTTCCCTGGAACAACCATTCATTTGTGGAGAAATTATTTATTTTGAAGACCACCTGTTCCTTAGTGACTGTGGTAGTGTTGATTCGCCAAGAAGTACATGGTAAGTGAGAAGGGGAGGTATTATCCCCACATGATTAGGTTTTTAATCTTGATACATAAATATTTTTTTTACAAACATAATAGTTGCTGAGCTCTGAAGATTGTTCTCCCTTTCCCCTGCAGTCTCCTCTTTCTGCCTGGCTATAGTCTTTTTAGCATTTGCTAGTTCGACAGTTGAACTAACCCTTTAGTCTTTTAAATAATAGCCATTCCCTGTGTGTATAAATAGATAAGGCATTGATTTGCTTTTTTATGTAATAGGGGTGAAAGCTCAAGCCTTATTTTTCTTTATGGAAATGATGTATTTCTAAGTAAACAGAGCAAAGAAAAGAAACTTGACAAGAACAAAGGGTATTCAGGCTTCTGCTAGTAAACCTGTGTTCTAATTCTGTTGGCTGTTGTCATCTGCTTCAGTTTGGGGAGTCTTGTATTGTTGTATATGATTTTTGTAGTTAATGTTCGTTTCTGCAGATACTGCTGATAGAGTGGATTGTGTTTGTAGTGATGATGGTACACGTAGCTTCCACTCCTGAGGCAGCCTTTGATAGGTGATGGTTTGTTGACAAATATTCAGAACACTCACTTTTTTTGAAAGATATTTCTATTTAAAGAAACATTGGGATGAATCACAAGATAATGGCACACAAATAGCAGAAGGAAAGCGACAAATTTGGAAATCCTGCTTTTCCTACTGGTGATTATTTAATGTGGTAAAATGACATAGTCTAGTGTATATGTAGGTCATTTGGCAACAAACTATTTTAGTTATCTAGGTATTCATGCATTTTGGTCTTGCTGTAAAATTCCATTTCCAGGTGGTGCTTTTTTGTTAGAATATAAGTGGTTTACAGGGTATAGCTTGGCTTCTTTAAAAGAACTTGTGCATTTGCCCAAATTTTAATAATGTCAGTAACTGATTAAATTCTTTGTCTATTCCAAGAAATTTCAGGTGGTGTTTCTTATTCCCTCTCCTCAGCCATATGTCACTATTTTTTAGTACATTACTTAGGGAAATACAAAACTTTTGTCCTAAAGAAATGGCTTTTTGGTGGGTTTGGAGATCTTTGGAGGAACATATGAGGCAGCCAACATTTGCCTCTGCCCAAAAGACCACAGTTCTCTTTCTGTGTGCTTTCTTGGTATTACTGCAAGCAATATGACACTCCAGTGCTTCTTGTGACTCTGAGTATTCCAAGATGCTGCAAAGTATAAAATAAAACATTTTTAGGGAACTGAGAACTTTGCGTGGAAAACCACAGACTTGCTGAGTTTTGAGACTGCACAGCCTTTTTGTACCTCAGATGTCTGACCCTACCCAGTTTGCTGAGTCCTTTCTCAACTCATGTATGCCATGGTATGAATTGAGAGAAGAAATAGCACATGCAATAAGCTTTCTACTGGGATTTCTTCAAGAGTTCCACTAACTTTTCCAACTTTTCCCAGTGAAATTCTAATCAATTTCATAGATGACCAAGATTTTATTTTGATGCAAAAAGGGCAAAGAAAAATAATGCCTTAACACAAGTAAAAGCTTAAGCCAGAGATTAATGAAATAAAGTGATTTGTAGGTCTTCATGGTTAAAATTAATCATTTCTGCTTGATACAATTTGTCAGTGAAGTACAAAAATTATTTTGTTACATGTCAAAACATTTTTTCTCTCATCTTATTACTTCTCTTTCTTTTTTCACCCTAGCATCTTATTCACAATGTCTTTTACCACAGGCCACTCTTTGAAACCTTTTGTACATAGGATAGGATAGTGTTTAGGGGCTTTCCATGTAACTTGATATGGAAATCTTTTGAGGATTCAAAGGCTACAAATATAGCTGTTGGTTTAAATATAGTAGAGTAGGAAGCATTTTCTAAATTCTTTCTTACATGGTTATTCTGCTTGCATTTAAAAAAGTTAGGAAATTCTGGTTCATAACTATCTCCTTTTTATAGTCTAATTACATTCCAAAGGAAAATTTCCTTTCTTTTATTTCCTAATTCTGAGTGGATTTTTCATTTCCAGCAGTTTCTTTTTATTTTGGCTTATTGGATCACTTCAAACTGACAGCAATACTGGACTAATCAAGAAGTCAGATTCAGAGAGCCAAAATGGGATTGTAAATGTGAATATTAAAGGGAGTGATGCAAACACATAACATTAACTCATGTCTAAGTGAAGACTTCAATCTGTGAGGAAGTACTTAGCTAAAGGTTTAATTTGTTCTGCAGCTTGGTGTAACCAAATAAATAGACTACAGTTGAGCTAATTGTCTTTCTAATATAAACCTAACTGATTAAACTGATATATATATATATATAAATACTGATTTTTGCACTGACTTCAGAGTACAACAATTAAAAAACTGGTATCTGTTTATTTAGCATCGATATAAATGTTTTCTTTTTTGTTAAGTTTTTATAGCTTTTATTTCCTTTATTTATACTGTGATTTTTGGATCTGCTGCACATTTTTCCCTATCCTGTGAGACTGATTGTTTCTATACATTCTTGTCTCATTTCTGTTACTAATAGGGGAACTTAACTATGGAGCAGAGCTGATTGACTAGTATGCTGCCTGCTTACTGACACTAATAACCGTATTTTCTTTAGTTCCTTAGTAACATTACTTCTAGAATGTGTATATTTTCTTCCAAATATCACAATCTTTGCCTTGCCCTTCCCTTCCTCTACCCCCAATCCAATTACACTAGAGAAGCACTGAAATGGATACAAAAATAAATCATAGACAACATGAGAAAACAGACATGAAACAAATATCTTTTATTTAAAAGTCTCAGTAATATTGTGGTAAAGAATTGTAATTAAGTCTAGGAGTTTTTTCAGACTCATATGTGCACTCATAAATCTATGTTGACCTTATTAGGAGAATGAAAGCATTTGTTTGCACATGTTGTGTGTGAATTCAAAGCTGAATTTTTTCTGTAATATGAAGAAATTTAATTTCACAACCTCTACCCAATAGTTGACAACTTCATTTTTCAGGAAAATTCTGTCTGCAAAATACCCATCAGTAAGGCAACGTTCTAGCTAAATTGCATCATGATCTTATTAACTCCCATCTAATCATCCAGTCATGGCTGATTAATCACTTCTCCTGGTGCCTTGTTTTAATGAAATCTGTTTTCTGTGCCACTGACCAGTAAACTGCTGTCTAATGTCATGTACAGGATAGTCTTTGCTGTGGATTAAAGTGAAGACCTTATCCTCTGATCTGAAGGGCTGTGTGAAGGAATCATCAAGTGTCTTGCATGTAACCTTTTCTGTTTAAGGGATAGGGAAAATGTGCTTCCTCACAGAGCTGAAAAGCTTTCCTGTGCTTCTAAGACAGAATGGAGCCATTTTCGGATAGGAATGTAACTGTAGCGGGTGGATTTTTGAATATTCTAATCACCTATCTCCAACTGTGGAACTCTGAATTCATTAATTACTTTTTATTAGTAAGCAGCAAGATAACACAGAGAGCTGGCAGCTTTGTCATTTTCTCAGCATGGGAGGACGGCAAAAGTAATTTCATCTCTCATGCCTGCAGAAAGAGGTAACACCTCCCATTTATTTTAATAAGTGTTCTGTATGTTAATGAATAAGCCAAGTTACCAAGGTACTTCCTTAAAAAAAAGTATGAAGATTGGCAGTTAAATGCACTCTTGAAAATTTAAGCTCTCTGATTCACACTACAGTAGCCTAGTTAATAACCTATTTGAAAGCTAACAGCAGCTGTGAATATGACAGGCTGAAAATGTTTTTAGGTTTGCCAGAAGAACCCCCACATGTAGGAAGAAAGTCAGGAATGAACCAGAGGTTTCTTGTAATAACAAGCCAGAGCTGTTTTAGTTTCCTATTACTGACTTGAAAGTATTCTTAATCCAACTTTCAAGCAAAAAGGCCAAATTAAACTTTGTATTTCTATACTTTGATTTTTTTTCATTAGCATATGGATTGTCTACAGGTACCAGTCATAACTCACTGACATAACAAAATGTAGTAATTTTCCTAAGAGATTGTTTGCATAAGTCTTTATCAGATGGTGGTGTGTCATAAAAAGGGACAGAGTTGCTATGTCCAGCAACGTTATTCTGTACTTACTGCAAGGTCTGCCATCCCAGACTTTTGAGTTTACATGGCCTAAGTGCTTCTTACTGCAAGGACAGAAAATGACAGAAGGAGGAGGAAGAGGATCTCACTGTTCAATGCTGTGTGGGTTTTTGTATCATGTAGATGGACATATGCATTCGATGCCAGTGGAAAACTTTATGAAAAAATGAGCTAGAGTCTTATTCTACTTAAAATACTGACTACACACTTTAGTGATGGCATACTGCAAATAGGAACTGGAAGTAAAACAGTGGGAAAAAAAAAAGAGGGATGGAGCATGGAGCTTTCACAGAGAAACACATACTATCATTTTCTACTCAGTGCACCCTATTTAACATCAGAACTGGTTGTTAGCAGGCCATTTCAAATAAGGCACAAAAAGTATATGGCTTGGCTTTGATCAACTGCACTTTGATCAACTGCAAGTACTGGAAGAAATCAAGAATGGCAGGCACAGTGTTTTTGCACTCTGCTTATTCTCAAGGTCAAGCAAGGACAGGAATAAAATCAGTATCTATTTCAAATCACAGAATTGTGACACACAAATACTTCTGGCCTGGCACATGGGCCCTTCTTTAGTGTATGCACCATGTTTGCGATGAGGAGGTATGGCATGAAATAAAATATTTTATTATCCTGGACAAGTTTCGTTTTTTGGAGGTAGATAGCAGCAAACCTTTTTTCTGGCCTTACCATGACCCTTGGAGTGTTAATGTGCTCAAAGGTTTTTTTCTAGAGTGATGGTCAGCAAAAAATTATGTTGGGGGGAGAGAAGTTACTTTGTTTTTGCCCAGTAATATTTTCTGATCTAAGTTACATGCAGAGAAGGAGTTAAACCAAAGAGACATGAAAGCACAGCACTTCAAGTGTCTTGATGACTAAAGTCTACATTGGAAGACAAGCCTGGGCTGGAAGAGAAGGCATATCATTAATTAGCTTGTTAAATATTAAATTCAGGAAGTCAAGGTGTCAATGAAGCTAATCAAGAGTTATAATAGAAGTAAAGAATACAATTCAATTTGGAATCTGGTTCAATTCTTCTTATTCTCGTCTTGCTTATCTTTAATAAAGTTTTAGACAAAGATTTTACTATATGTTCTCAGTTTCCACAACAGAGAAATGAAAAAAAATTGCAACTTTTAAAATAAGAGTTTGGTTCAGATAAATGAGTTTAAGTGCAAGGGAAGATACAACACCTACTAGTGAATGTTATACATTTCTTCATTGAGTTTTCATTCACAATCCCATGTGTGGATCATGGCAATATATTATAATTATCATGGCAGTTCTCATAAATACTCGTAGAGAATGTGATTATCCAGAGTCAGCTGAGATTCTTCTATACACTGTGAAATAAAATTCCTTAGTATTTTTGTGTGCTGCTCAAGAAGATGAAAGAAAATAGAATACAGAAGCCTGAATTAGGAATGGGAGGTTATTTTCATAGCTTGAAGTAGCTTACTTTGTAGCTTTTGCACTTTTAATTCATGCCTCTGTATTAGTGGACATTCAGTAAAGGTTATGTGATGTTGCTTTTTGTCAAATTTAAAAAATGAAAAAAACTCCTCATAATGCCAGTGAGATACCTCTTTATTTCTCTTCAGTTAGTTCATGGCTCCTTATGGCAAGAGAAAATAGGGGTAACAGAATAACATTCCTGCTCTTTTAACTGGCTTTTGTCTGGTTACTGTAGTTCTGGGTATCTGCAGTACTTGGGAAAAAACAGCTTTCCAATTTGGATTACGTGAATTTAAAATGAAAACTTAACTGAAACGATTGGAGCTCTGATGTGCTCTGAAGAGAAGTCAGCAAATGTAGATCACTCTGAGGTTTCTGGATTAGCATAGCAGTCAATTTTTAGGTTTTGGCTGTATGTTCTTCATTGAAAGCACTTACTAGAACTATCTGAAATTTTAAAGGAAGTATTAAGACTGTAGTATAGTGCTCTCTTCTAGTTCAAGAAAGGAGAATATTTCATCATTCTAAATACTGTCTGATATTTTGCTTGATTGTTGGAACAAAACTTAGAATCTTTGGGTTTATTTTTATAGCACTACTTGTATATTTTAGATGCCCAGATATATGGGTGCCATACCATTTTATTATCCACTGCTCTGTAGTTTCAAGTGTCATAATTTTTACTCATTAATTTATGTTGATGGCTACTTGATAGCAATAGGCAGTGAAATAATTCTTTTGAGTTCAAATTAGTAGCTTTTTCTAAAATTATTATTGTAGTATAAGTAGTTCACAGAGATTCCAGAGATTATATATCCTTCAGTCTTTTGCTAACTTTGACATCCTCATGGTAAGATAATAATCCTTGTACTCAGAATTGTCATATGGCAACGTACTCACTAAATTTTGATATCCATTGCTAAACAGGGCCATGTTTTTTTTTTTTTTTTCCTCTCAGAAAAATCTTTGAGTACCCAGGTACATGAAGAAAAAATATTTCTAAGTAGCATACTGCCTTTGAGATATATATGTTTTAATATGGATCCTGCATCCTCTGCTGGAGGAAGTGTTTTAAGTCCCGATACTCTTTAGGTAAAGAAAAAGAGAAAAGAAATATCAATATATACATACCTAAACATTTTATTTTTCAAAAAAATATGACAATGGTCAGGAGAGAAAATAAGCTGAATGAAAAAAGGTATTGAATTCCAGGGATCTGGATTTTTTTTATGACTAGGCAAAAATTCCTGTGCTTCGTGAAAGAAATGACTGTACTGTTCTTTTGGACTGTGTCTAATGTAATATATGATTGAAATGAAGCAGTTGCTGTGAGATGCCACAGCAAAAGGGAACTTCAGAAGTGACTGCCAGTCCCTGCCTACCATGTCCCCAGCCCTTCCTGAATTTTGAACCTTCCTAGACTAGTTGAAAGATCTGCACCTCCTAACAGGTGAACAACTCAGCAAAACCTGAGTTATTTATGGTAATGACATGTAATTTCAGGTCAAAGAACATTAAGCACTCCAAAAAAGAGAGGTAACAAAATATGGTCTGGTAGAAGAGAATATTAGAATTTGTTTGCTTGTTTGTTTGCTCTCTGGTGTATATGTGGATTTTTTGTTTGTTTTGTTATTTTTTAGAATTTTTTTGAGTTCTCCCCTTGGATTAATGACTAATGCATATATAGCAACAGAAGCTTTGAATCTTAGTCTTTCCTGAATTTGGATGGGTGCTGGGAATTCCATGGGAAAAGGGTTCCTGTGGCTTCTAGTCTTGAAGATAGACAAAAGAGGGAGGTGTCAGTGTGAAACAGAATCTGTATTTAGATGTGTTGTGAAACATTTGCTTGCTTGTTTTCTGAATCATAGCTTAGATCTTAGATACATGTGCTAGACTGAGGTATCCACTGTTTCATTTATTTCTGTTTATGTGAGTTTTACATTTATTTTGTCTACATTAGGACAATTAATCTTGGATAGGAGTAATCTTATTTATTTTTAGCTTTACCTAATCTGTGTTCCTAGAAATTTCCAGATGAGTAAATATAATATTCTAGCATACTTATGCCTTTTTCCTCCCCGAAATGGGATACTAAATGTCCAGGTCACAAGTCTTCCAGAATAGGTTCCAAAAGCAGACAAAATTTTATCTCCATATATTGCAAAGACAAATCTTAGAATTTGTGACAAAGTGGTCTGTAAGAAAGAAATGTCTTCTTGTGACTTGAGTCCCTCATAGGACTCTTCCACAGATGAAATGGGAGCACAGCGGGACCTGGGAGGTCTCTGACAAAGCTCACAGCAGAAGGCCTATAAAATACAGCTTTAATTACAAATGGAGAATCTTATTGTGCTGTGCACTGTACCACACTTTCAAAATCAAATCTCTTTGGATAAATTCACAATAATTCCCATGTAAGTATACATGCACCGTTCAAGTGGCTGTCCTGAGAGACATTCTATTTAAACATGAATTTACCAATGTAGAATTAGTGTGTGCAGTGTATAAATACTTGGAAAATATTGCACATGACTCATGAAGCTATCTGGTGTCCATTAAAATAAAGTAAATGGACAATCAGCAATTATATGGCAATTAATTTTAAAACATAATGGCTGTTGAGCTTTGAGTGGGTTCTCTGATAACAGTTGAGGCTGCCTTGTTCACTTACACTTTGGGACAGCAATTTTCTCTCACAGCAGGGCAATAAAGCATGTGTCACCTCTTTCTAGCAGTGTCACACAGGCAAATTGCTTGCAGTGCTGTTTTCAGAGCATGTACCATTTTAACAAAACAAAAGATGTATCAAAGGCAAGATAATAAAAAAAAATTGTACATAAATCTAACTTGTCTATTGTTTACTCCTTTTTTTTTAAGACAGTGTAGTTGCATTTAGATTTAAATCATTACTTACTTTTATAACTTGCCAACATCTTATGAAATAATTTCTTATCTTGTATCTGTTTTAATACATTTAGCTTTTTTTGAGGAGGCATTTCTGCAGCTCTGGTTGATAACAAAAGTCACAGTAAAGATTGCTAAGAAAATAAATAGGCGCAAATCAGAATTTTGTGTACCACTGAACAAAACCATAAAGGTGCTCTTTAACTGAAATGTATATTAAAAGTGAGAAAGTTTACTTTGAATGGAGCTGTTTTAACAGTTGAGAACTAAGTACATTGCCTTTTACTACAGTAATTTCACAAGCAAGTTCAGATATTGCTAATTTTGAAAATTGCTCCTGCTTTGCAGCAAACTATCTCAATTATTAAACTTCTATGTGGCATCTGTTAGCAAAAGGTCAATATGTGAATGCAGTAAAACCACTGAAGGCATGATATTCTGCAGCGTTTTCTGTGCAAAGTCCAGAGACCAATCTACTACAGATATACTGCTCTTAGTGCCAGCTAAGTATTTAATAGCATGCTAAATGCTCTAGTATCTGAATTGTGTTCTAGTAGGTATTCTCAATCCTTTCTGAGACTGTAAAATAGTCCAAAGACTTTTTAGAGAGAGTAACTTAAAATCTGTTTCCTTACTGAGTCATGAAAGAGTTTAGTTAATATAAAACCTTAAGCTTTTGGAGTTATTCTCACTTCCCCCATAGAAGAAATGGATGACATTTTTATGTGCTGTTCTTTGTTCTTAGGCAAGATATTCTCATATGCTGCAGGTTGTAGGGTCAGGGTTTGTCAGGTACCCCTAATTTTAACTTCAATATTATAGCATTCTTTAAAATTACAAACCATGAATAGCAGCAGTGAAACCTTTTCAAGTGCATGTTCACTAATGGCAGAGCTTTACTCAAGAAGAAATGAAGAGATGATTTGTGGGACTCTGTATTCTGCATTTTTGACTGGTTGGTACTGAATACAGTGTGGAAATAATTCAGCATCAGTTCCTTTGCTGCCTGTTATCTGATTTTAAATGGACATTTTTGACTTCTAGAATTTGAAGTGCTTTCCACAAAATAAAGACAGAAAGTGAGGTATTGGCATTTTAAAGAGAAGATACCAGGAGACTATCTTCATTACTAGAAGCTATAGAATAGAACATATTTTCCTTCATACTAGATACATTTCTGAAAATAAGAAATGTTAACTTCAAAATAGACTTTGATATGCTGTATTTAAGGAAAGAGATTTACTGATTTCTTGCTTTTTCTTTCTACAGCTAGTTGATGTGGAAAAATGGGTATGTGATTCTGTCTTTTATTCACTTGATCCCAAATGTTTCATGTTGCCACTGAGTCTAACCTGTCTGTTTTGATACCCTGTGTGTTCATGACCCTTCAACTTGCACGGCTCAAAAAAACCAAAAAAAGACATGAATACATGGTCATGTAAAATCTGGTCACTTCTTAATTGTCCTATCAAATTTCATTATTTTTATCTCTTTAAATTTGATCACAGAATCATGTGATATAAATGTAGGATTATTGCCTTTCAGTTTTGAGCCCTGCTGTCTAATGTTATAGCTCCATTTTGTAACCCACCCTGTCTTTTTCAGTATAGACACTGTAATCTTTAACTGCATGACAGTAAGATAGTTAATATTGATAAATTATGTGTGATGCTGTGTGTAGCTGCAAATGTATTTATATTAAGTGTTGGAGAACAGCTGCTACAGAGCAAAACCAATATTTTCTAGATCTTAGCAAATAAAGCACAATTCTCTGCTTAATGTGTTATTAAGGCCTTTCCTAATGTGTCTGTGTATACCATACATATTTGTTTGGGCATCTGATATAACTCCCCTCTGTGGGACATATTTATGTATGTTTTTCTTCAATGTAATCTCTAACACCAGTGTTATGTGAGAGTTAGTGGTTGTAAAATGTATGTAGAATTGTTTGTTCACCTTGGAAAATATTTGAGGCCTCTCTGAAAGCTTGGACTATAATAGGTCTACTTGGTTTCATAATACTCAGATTGGGCTGCACATGACCAGAGACACCCTCAGGTGTCTTCTGAAATATGGCCAATAACATAACTACAGCACTGGTCTCATTTTATTTCAGCCAGAAATTACAGAATTTTAATTTGTGATTATTACATCTTTATAGTAAGTAGTGACTCCATTTAGAGCTTGCCTGAGACTTCTGTAGGTAAGTACATTGTTTAAATAGTGGCTTAGGCTTTTCAGCACTGTTTATACTGTACTCAGAAATATCTGTGTTATGTCACATACATGTCACAGACATGTCACAGATGTTTATAATATTTATTACACAATAACTGCAGTTAAGTATTAATTTTTGCTGATTGTATCAGTATGACAGAATTATCCATATTCTGTGAATCTGGTATTTATGACAACCATCAATTGTTATACAATTGATTTTGAGATTTTTAAAGACATACTGATGGTCAGGTTATCTTTAAATTTTGTCCAATTTATAATTACAATTGAGAAAGCTTGGTTATACATCTTTAGATTATTATTCCTATGAGGAATTTTGCTATAAAGAGAAAAAAACGACAATAAAAAGCACATTCAGTATTATACAGGCAGCTCTCCTCATACCCCACAATGCATGAAATATTATATGCCAGAAGTTAATTTTTAGTTTATTATTTTTATAAAAAAATATTATTACTTAGTTTATTATTAAGCCACTGACATAGCTTATTTTTGACTGAAGCATTCATAATCTGTTAATGGAAAATGTAATATTACTTGTATATATAGAAAATAGATTTGCTCTTTTGGTGGTTTGTTGTTGGTTTTTTTAATGGTTGTTTGTTTTTAAATTCAGAATTTAGTAACATCAAAATCTTGCTCAGAAAGGCTGCTTCATCAAAATGTGTTCTGAAACCATTTTTAAAAGAACTGGTTCTCATGAGAGCAAAGCTAAATGTGTCATTCCAAGTTACATTGGGTAAATGTACTTTCCCTAATAGACTGATTCTATAATCCAGACAACCCCTCTGATGGGGGTGGAGTGCATACTGGCTTTACTTCATGCATTAAATTATTCTCTCTCAGGTGAAGCTCCAGTCTGGCCAGGAAAGCAGACTGTAACTCCAGAGTGTTACCAGAGGTCTGATGGTGCACTGGAGCAGTGAATTAATGCAGTGGAAAGCTGGCTGCTGTAAAGCTGCATGCTCGCTGGGGCAGGCACCTCACTCTGACACATGTACTGCTTGATAAGCCATTTTCCAGCACAGAGTGCACGAGGTTAATGCAAGTGTGTTTGGTTCTGTCTGTGGAAACCTTAAAGCCCAAGTCCAGAGAGAAGCTTCATGTCAAATTAATGGGCAAATTAGTAGCTGAACCTTGCTGTAAGCAGTTTCATGCTGTTCAAAGTATAAGCTAAAGTCATTAGTTTCTGAGCTGTTCTAGCCTGTGAAGTGTACTTACAAAAGTTTTAGAAGAAATTACTCCAGTTCCTGTGTACTTCTGTCAAATGACTATAATTCTTCTTGTGATTTTGTTCCAAAATCTTTATTCTACTAAAGGGATATGCTCTCAGTTGAAGCTGGGTACAAAGTAAATCACTTCAAGATCCTTTTGTCTCTGAGCGGGTAGGAGAGTGAAGGCTTGTAGATCTGCTTCAGTGCAGAATCAAGTAGATTAAAGACATCTTGCCCACTGTAAAACCTAGTGGAGGCAAGGCATCCTGGTTCCCATTTAATATCTGAAAATATTTTTTCTGCTTTTTATAAAACTACCAAGGTGAGGAACCCCCAGTATTTGATCAAAGGGATTTATTAAATTTGAGCCAAAATTTATAAGACCCTGAATGTATTTTCTTTACAGAGAAAATGAGAGTAATGCAGTAAGATGAAAATGAATAACACATAGTGAAAGGAATTCCTTTAATCTCCCTGACATTTTTTAAATCTTTTAATGTATTTATGAAATAAAGGAAATAATCTTAAAGTGTCTTTTTCTGTGAATTAGCAATGTGCTTGCAAATTTGTGATCTCAAGGGAGGTGTTGTGTACTTGAATACAACAGGACTAATGTACTCATAAAAACACCTGAGTATCTACCTTGGTTTTCAGGATAACTGCTTAGCTCTACAACAGGTTTCAGTGTAAGGATAAGAACTTTTCTTGGGTATCTCTGGTGATGTAATAATTTGGCCTTTTTTACACATTTGATTGTATCTAGTTGGTAAATTATTTTGAAAATTTGGCATTAAGAGCCATCCAGATTTTTTTTTTTTTTTTTTTGGAGGGATTACTCTGAAGAGTTTTTACCTGAAAGGAAATGAAGTGTGTTGTTTCTTAAATTCAGAATGCGAGGTACAAGAATTTTCATGTTTACCCTGGCTGATGGCAAAGTTATGCTAATTATAACATTTTAGCATTGTCTTCAGTTTTTGAGACAGACAAATCTTCTGCTGAGGGTAATGGTAAATTTTTCTCTCTTTGCCTCAAGTAGTAACTATATTTTATGGCATTTTATGGCAGTTTTATGGCACTAGTGAAGCTAATTTTCGATTTCTTTGGAGAAAATGAACTTGCAGATTAAGAAAACACTTCAGACACTTTTCAAAAGAATTGCTTTCATTACAGAGACTTCTAAGCTGAGAAGTAGTGAATAAATTCTCACTTTGGTAGTGTGGACTGGATAAATATAACAAATGGAATTTGACTAGTGGAAACAACCTAGGGTTCTTGTGGAGGTTGGAGTGAGCCACAAAACAAAGCTTCATCAAGGGAAATGATTCAAGTAATACATCTTCAGTTCTATTAAAGTAATTAATTGTACATCAGTACTTTATAATCAGTATGATTTTCAAGCATTAAATGAATTATATAAGGACAATTTTTTCTTATAATTTCTTGCTCACACTTAATTTGCTTAAATATAGATTGATTGTTCATATTGCTGTAGGAAAGTACATTATTTGTGCACAAATATTTAATGCTCAAATATAAAGAATTTACATTCAAATTTTAGATGTAACACAGACAGCAGAGGTGGCTCAATGTAGGGAGTAATATGAGCAGTGTTGACTCAGTTTTATATACTGAGAAGTCAGTTCTAATATACATCTTGGAGGAAAATAAGAGATAATACCATATGATGATATCAAAATGGAGTGACTATGGAACTGGTGCTTAAAATGTCACACCTACAGTGATAGTTTCAACTGTATCTGTAATTCCATCCTTAGTGTATTGTATATTTTAGTGGATGCTAATTGCAGCCCAAGTAAATTCACATCAGCAAAAAAAACCCAAAAAACTAATGCAAACATTTTCTAAGTACACGTTTTAATTTCTAAAGAAATCTGTGTGCATACTGACTAAAACTTATCTCAATCAAATAGTGACATTTCCAAATGTGTGCTAGGGTTTCTTTGGTGTTTCTCCTTCAAACCCTGTTATAGATCTGAGAATTTCAAGCTAGGTTCTGTGTGGCAACAGTAAGTTCTGTGAATTATGGCAAACTGTCTCAGTTTACTTGTTTTCAATACTTGTTGGATAGGTTAGTGTAAAAAGCTAATATTTCTAAGTAGCAAATGGAATGCTATAAAAATTGTACAAAAGACATAGGAGATTATCTCTAAATTAAAGGATTTTTGGCAACTTTCCTACTAAAAAATTCCAAATAAAATATAAGTATTTTTTTTTCCTCTTTGCATGTAGCCAGAAAGCCCAAGAATTAAGGTGAAATTATGATAAATTAGAATATTAAGTGATAAGCTACCTGAAAGCTGTCCAAGGAGCCAAGGAATATAATGGTCTCAAACAGCTGTAGATATTTATATTAAAACCACATCCTTAAGTGTACTCAGATAAACTTTCTGTAGGTTTTAAGTATCAATTATTTGCTTTATTTTGAGAAAGAGAAAGTAATTAGGAGGATGAATAGAATGATATATATATTCTCAAATATAATGATTTTAAATTCTGCAAAGGCTTTTTTATTACTTTTCCTTTTTCAAGTCCTGTTCCAAGCCAGTCAGGTATTCCAGCTGCTGAGTGCTCAGTTTAGTTCCTCCATGAGGATATTTGTTTGATACTAAGCACTCACATTAATATTTGTCCCCAAAAGGTCAGATAGCATATGCAACTGAAGGCTTTAACAGAGGAATATGATTATTCTGTTGTTCCTTACATTGAATTACTAGTCCTTCCTCTCATGATGTCTTCTGAAAAAAATGGACACTAAGGAAACAGCATTAAAATCAGAGGACACTGATTTCTTTAACAAGAGAAGGAGAATGTGGTAATTTCAATGCATTTAGTCATCAAATTTGCATTGGTCTCACTTGCAGAGGATTTACTGCACTCATTGCATACTCATTCTCCTCACCTCAGTCACAGCAGAGTGCTTTTGCAACTCATTCCTAGTCAGGCTTACTTTGACCTCCAATACAGTCAGTTATTGGGATCTCCCTGTCACTCCAGAAATACAAATGGGAATTGAAGGTATTACAGCTGTACATTTGGTGTATACTGGAGCCTTTTACTACCGTGGGTCTGATGAGACAGACCATTGGATCCACACAGTCCAGTAAAGTCTAGAAAAGTCCAATTGTCCCTTTAATCCATCTTTCTGTGGACAAGGTCCTTGTAGTCCTAGCAATAGTTTTGACAACTCACTTGAAAGTATGAGTTAGGAATCCCTTCAATCAAGAGTAAGATCAGCCCTTCTGCTCTGGAGAACTTCCCACAGGAAACTGGACCAGCGATTTTCCTAGAGGGACCCCATTTGTGATGGTCTTTCCTTGCAACTCACATATTTGTGCCTCTAGGACTGAAGCAGATTTTCCAGCTTAGTTCCTCATCTTATCTCTGTGGTCACTCAGGTCAAACCACAGGGTGCTGTGTAGTCACTGTGTCCTCTCTTTTGAGCAGAGGAAAGCTTACTCCTTATACTGGTCCATACAGATGGTGAGCTGGATCTCTGTGCTGCTGGACCAGTTTTTCCACAGCTGAGATGATGAAGGAAAAAAGATTTTCATGTTACTGGAGTTGGCCAGCCATTTCATCCACCTCCAGCCTGGCTAATTTCCTCAGGGACTGGATACCTTTTTTGGTGGTGGCCCACTTGCCTAGGTGACATTTAATGTCTTTCTTGAAGGGATACCTTTCTTTCACATCTGACAGAAGTTGCCTTCAGAACCTAAGGACTTGTACCCCTTTTCCAGCCACTTTGTCAATGCTTCATTACCTAGAAAGGAATCCCAGCTGTTTCACTTCTTTACCCTCTAATTCTGGGCTGCTGCTCCCATTTTCCCAACATAGGAACTGCAAGGTGACAATGGACTTACCTAGACACTAGACAGTAGCTGAAATATTTTCACACATTTCACAGCTCACTCAGGGAAAGAGATCCAGTGGTTGGCACCTCATTTGTGAGTTTTTGCTTTCTTCTCCCTTATCAGTGTCTACCTCTCTTCCTCCTCCTGTTCTTGTGATGCCCTGCTTTAGGATAGTCTGCCTTGTCAACTTTTTCCTCCTGCTCCCTCTTAGAAGATGTTCTTTCATTCCTTATTAAATGGCCTCACTTTTGCTTCCAATATTTCTTTCTGTGTACGGAGAAGACTGATGCAGGCATGTGTTGGTTCTTTGGTTCAGCTGCAGTGCCTGTTGCCAGGGTTGGAGTAGCTGCAGAGCTTGTCCCTTTGCCATCAGATCCAGAGACCTTCTCTGCCCCTTGAGGGTACTGAAAAATGTTGAACAGGGCTCAGTAGGCCTGAGTCAGGTCCAAGCAGGTGATTTGTGTCTTTCTGGAATTGCCGGAATGACAGAATACTTTTTCCAAATATTTTACTAGTTTCTCAGGATTCTGCACTTGTTCAGAGGTGTGATTCCAAAATGTTGGAGGTGATCACTGTCCTAAGCACTTGTGTATTCTATCCCACACACCCTACCACTCACCACTATCCAGCCTCAGTGCAGATCTGTGAGTGGTATTTTTAACTATTTTTTTAACCATAAACAAGACCTGAAGCATATTAAGGAGCCCTAGCAATAGGAACATGCTGGTTTGAACATCCTGATGATATTCAGAATTCTCAAGCACTGTTGTAATTAGCCTGGGGAAGAGGAAGATGGAGGAAGGTAGCTCCCCCATAGATTAGTTCTCTTTCAAGTAAAGATAAAAGGTGTAATTACTCATAGTTTCTAATAGATGGTTCTTGGAACACAGAGGTGGTGGCAATTCTGCGTACAAACTCCAGGTTAGTCTCATGTATCTCAATTTAACCTATCTTAATACAGTGTTACAAAATACAACAAAATAATGGCATTAATCCAGCCCCCAAAGGTGATAAACAGCTTGGCAGGGAACACATACCACAAGTAAGATGTTACATAATTCAACTTTGAGAACATGTATAGCAGCTGTAAGAAAGATGGCCTTTCTATTAAGGCCTGTTGTGATGGGATGGGTTTGGTAGTTTTAATCTGAAAAAGGGTCATTCTATATTAGATATAAACAAGTTTTTATGATGAGAGTGGTGAGACACTGGAACAAGTTGCCCAAAGAAGTTGTGGGTGCCCCATCCCTGGAAACATTCGAGGTGAGATTGGATGAAACTCTGAGCAACCTGTTCTAGTTGAAGTTGTCACTTCTCATTGTGGGGGTTTGGACTAGATGATCTTTAAAGGTCCCCTAGCCCTTTAAATGGTTGGCTTTTTGGTTATACCCTTAGCATTCTATGATTCTCCATTTCCATGAACTATGAGAGCAAATAAATCAACATTTCAACCAGAGACTAATAAACTAATAAAATGAACGCTTATAAATATTTTTTATGGCATACTCTGGTCAGAGCATTGTTATCTCAACCCTTTAAATCTGCAGGCAGTTAAGCACCTGCTGCTAGCTCGCTGGATCCCCAGCCACCAATAGAATGAGGGCAAGAATTGAGAGAACAAAAGGTAAAGTTTGTGAGTTAAGGACAGCTTTATAGGACAGAAAACAAAATAATAATAATCATAATGAAAAAAGAATTAAAGCGAGTGATGCACAATGCAATTGCTCAGCACTCACCAACTGATGCCAAGCCAGTTCCTGAGCAGTGGTTCCAGGCCAGCTTTCTCCCCATTTTGTATACAAAGCATGACTCTATATTGTGTGGAATATCTCTTTGGCCAGTTTTGATTGGCTGTTCTGACTATGCTTCCTCCCAGCTTCTTATGTCTTCCAGCCTACTCCCTGGCAGGGTGATAAAACAACCTGAAAAGTCCTTGACTTAGTATAAGCACTGCTTAGAAACAGCTAGAATATACTGACACTGTTTTCATACAAAATTCAAAATACAGCACATCACCAGCCACTAGGAAGAAACTTATCTCTGTCCCAGACGAAACCAGGACGGGAAGCTAGAATGACTTTAGGAAATCTGAAATTATATGTGTGTTCTATCTGTTTAATTTTCATATATGCATTCTGAATTGCTAATGTTAGTCCAGAAACTGATGTGCACAATTGTCCTGAGACACAGAGAACAAGTGTTAAGGAGGAGGAAGTTCTGCCCTCTGCAGAGAATGAGTTGAAGGAATTTCTTGTGTAACAGCATGTTGCATACATAAAGTACATAATTTCTGCTGGTTTTTTTTTTTTTTTCTTTCTCTCCTTTTTTTATTTCTTCCCAAGCTGAGAGTTTATGTTTTTCGAAGTAAACATTCTCATTTAGCTAAGAAGAGATTTGGTCTAAAAACCTTGGAGAATGTTCTTGCAGAGCAATATGTCAGGAATGTCCAGAACCCTCTGTGCTGGCCATTTGCTTGTAGCTGTGGCCCTCACAGGTCATGATATGTAACTTCTCAGGCTTGGCCTGAGCTTTCATAAGGGTATTCACTTTGCATTTGTGGGCATAACGTATGTTTAAGTATTTGCAATAACATTTCAGAGTATGGTGATTTTTAAAGTGATAGATAGATACGTGTTCAAATTTCCCTCACCCACTGCTGTCTATCAGGTTTTCTTGAGGGGTTTATTTCACAGCACATTCTAGCTCTAAGAATCATGTGTAAATTATCTTAAAAATTATTAAGGAACCAAAGGTGTTCTAAAGCATATCATATGACTGACCCAATTAGATGACAATTGTTTCTCTCTCATTTGCTATAGTTCATTTAATACATCAACTGAAGAGAATGAATTGTTAAATCTGGTCTTTCAAAGAATCCAGCACAAGAAGCTGCTGTATCACTTTAGTAATCAATAGAAGATATAAACTATTCACTTTAATTTGAAGGTAGTTAAAATATTACAATCAAGCACTTAAATTATCAAAAAGAAAACCAGAAAGTTTTACAGGGCTGTTGTTGACTGTACTTTTAATATGGGAAGAAACAATAGGATCATGTAATTATCAGAATAAAATTTTGTATATGAATGACTGCTGGAAGAGACTAAGGTCTTTTGATAGAGCTAATGTCCTTGATAAACTGACAGCATGTTGGCAGGTGAAAGTCTGTATTGACAAATACAGACTCTCGCAAATAGGAAAAGATTAATTTGAAATAATCATCTACATAAATTGTTTATTACATCCCACTGTAGAAATCTTAGCAAAGATTCCTGGTTAGTTTCTGGAGCCACCCAGTAAAAGCAGCAAAATTTCAGAGTGACAACTACAAAGCTATACTGATAACAACCAAATAGCCCTAAAAGAAGAGAAGGAGAGAAGTCTTTGAACATTTTAAGAGTATTAATTATAGGGGTTTTTCTCTTTTAGCTAGAACATCTTGTACATCTTTGAGAACTTGTACATTTTGCATGTCTTTAAGATACTTCTCTTCAAAAAAATGCATACGAAATTAAAGCAGCCAGCCTTGCTTGGAAGCTCTCCAGTTAGTATCTTTTCATTTGGGATGGAGACAAACTTCAGTCCTCAGTTTCACATTTTTGATATCAAAACATGAACAGATGAGGTCAAAAGGGGGAAGGTGGCCAAAAATGTCTGACAAAGAAAATCTATCACTCTCCTTTTATTCTTGAGCAACATTCATGAAAATTAACCTAAAAATGTCCATAATCTTCTAGTATCAACCATGTGGCACTTGATTTTTTTAAATCGGTGCATGAAGTCTTACTAATATATAAATTTTCTTAATTTATTTTTCATTTGCATACAGTATGTTTCTACAATAGTGGTTTTGCTCTTCAGCACTACATTTTGAGTCACATTGTACTTGTTAGAAACTCATCAGAACAAGTTGTTTAAGAGAATCGGGCACGGCTCTTGTTTTACCTGTACTATGTTTAATCTTTAAGTAATAGGTATTTCATGTGCTATATTATTTCAAGTGAAGAAAAATATGAGAAAACTATTGCAACAGCAACAAAAAAAGCCTTGTTCAGAGTAGCCGTTTTGCTTTCTAGCACGAGCTATAATTATGCTAATTGCAATGATAAATGTTCCTTTTAAATGTGGTTTCTAGTGAGTGTATCCCACTCACTTTTTTAGGGAAAACAAATCCCATTTTTATGCACCTGAAAGCCAGTGTTCATTTCACATGTTTTCCTTTTTTTTTCCCTTCTCATGGATCTACAGAAATGTATGCTGAAGGTAAGGAAGTTAAGTTTGGTATTATATTTCCTATGTATTCCTACAGTTTAATTAATTATATTCATTAATTTTTAACAACAGCATCAAACTTACCTTCTTGAACATAAAGCATACAGAATTTAAAAAAAAATGGATTTAGAAACCACAATGACTCTAGTTTGTTTTGGGGTTATGATTATGAAGGACCAAAGGCAGACTGTGGAGAAAGGACTTTTGTCTGAGTTCTCTAATTTTCAATTCATACTAAACCTTTCAGTGAGAGTGTAGCATTACGTGGTAAATACAAAATCTTGAGACAATGAATAAATAACAGAAGTTACAGTAAAACATTTTGGAAAGCAGGGACAGCATATTGTTTCTTCTGTCACAAGAATGCTGTTCTGATGGTTTTGTATCTCACTGTAGGTTGGTTGGACAGCCGTTGGGATTGGGCTGTCACTGGCATTTGCTGGACTTCTGTTTCTGTTTTTTTTGGTCTCATTAAGAATATGACAAAGCACTTGAACCTGCAAGTATTTTGAATAACTGACATTAAACAATTACCTGCAATTTTCTCCAAAATGTGTTGCTTATTCATTTTCTACTTTAATTACCAGTCTGTTCCCAATTCAAAATCTAAACTGATTTCTTTACTTATTTTCATCCCCTAAGAGTTTACTTTTCTATGGTATGGTCATACTTCACTGTCACTCTCCAAAACTGAGCAAATTCTCAGCTAGATAAGCAGTTCTATTTTAAGGGCTGGATTTAATGATGTCAGAGGAGTTTTCTTAGCATTATTTCTTTGCTGATCCATCTTTCCTTCCCACTCGGCTGTCTGTCTTATTCTTTATCCGTGAGTTTCTTTCTTGAGTGATAGGGATGATTCACATTCCTTGTATCATACAACAACAGAAAAAGCTTAGTCACGATCCTTAACCTGTGAAAAATTCCTCCCTCCTCCACTCATTTAGCTCTAAAATAACCAGGAAGATTTTTATTATTTCTTCTTTGTCCTATGCAGATTAGGAGGAGGAGAATGGGGGAAGAGAAATCCTCACTAGGCTAAAGGAAGAATTGATAAATTTTATCTTCCTGGGCAATTTCTTTTCCAAAACACTGGAAGTGCTTGAAAGTAGGCATTTGTAGTGGAAGTATTGCCTCAGCCATAAATATAAATGTTTCTTTTACATATAAATCTGGAAACAGACAATCAATATTATTCACTTTTGATTAATTTTTACTGCTGTGTCTGCTATTCATTGTTGTAAAGTTTCCCATTTCTAGAAAAGTAGTAACATAAATGTAGTGTCAGAAATATTAATAATGAAGTATATTTGAAGTGTTTCTAATTCTGCCTTCCAACAGGTCAATATTAGCAAAATTGGAATAATTTAGCATGGTGCTGGAACTAATATTTGTCGTAATTTCTAATTATTCCAATCTTTTTAATGTAGGGAGTAAAATATTTCTGTGTTCTTAAATGAATAAGACATGCTTATGGGGATTTTTTTAGCCAGATGATTTATTCAAATTCAGATTTTTATGTGATATTTATATAGAACAAAATGACACATTGGGAAGCCATCTTTAGGAAACCTATAGTTTAGCTGAAGCCTTTTTTCTAGGTTTTTTTTTTTTTTTTTTTTTTTTTTTTTTTTTTTTGGCCTGGCAGAGAATCAGAGGTAACTGCTGATCAAGTTAATAAAAGAAGTTTGTTTTGTTACTTTTTTCTTGCGTTTTTTCTTACCTTTTTTTTTTGTCACACATCATTATCTGGGATTGATAACTACCAGTAGTTATCAATCACACTAATCTCTGTGGCTGCATTTTTGCAGCATTTGCTGTTTGATAGTGAATTTCACAGAAAGTCTATAGTGGTTTAGGAGTGAAGTATAAAGACATGAATATGTATAGCATGTATAATGTCTTGAGAGATTCAACTTCCTGTTTGTTGTTCTCATATAACATGGTGTGTAGGCTACAGTGAGACAAAAAAGGGGTTTTAGACTTCGAATTTACCCTTTGGTATTGCTCTTATGTGATAGGAACAGAGTGAGGAAATATTATCTCAATGCCTCATGTCAGTGAATTGATTTACTTTGTATCTTTAAATTTTAAGCAACTAAATGCTAGTTGTTTGGTGCCAACCACTGGAAATGGCAACCCAAGAGCACAGTAATTGCAGAAGGATTAGCATTGTTGTTTTCTTCCATAGAAGAATTCAAGGGTTCTGGGCCTGGATGCTGTAACTTCAGGAGGGAAATTCTGTCTGTTTTGTATCAAGATTATAAAATAAAAATGTATACTTCTATGAGCAAGAAGATGTAAAACTTCTTGGCTTATTCTCTGTAGCTTTGTGGTCTTTAATGCTTGCAGCATTTTCAAGTTCTCTGATGTTGCTGAAGATTTAATTTCCCGGTGTTAGTATTCCAAGCATCAGTTTAGTTTTTCCTGACTAATCTTGTCTTGCAAGACTTCTAGCAGCTCTGTTCCAGGGTTACTTCACAAGTTCTGCAGTGATTCAGCCTGTTTCCACACACTCTGTTCTCACCACTGCTTGGGTTTTCTGGACTCTGCTTGGCATTCATCTCACAAAACTGAAATGCCAAACTTAGAGCCATGGATATCCCAAGCTCTCTGTGTAACCACAAGCAGAATGCTCAGATTTTAAGCGGACTGAATTACTGACCAAAAAGGCCCCTTTTCTATCCACTGGCTATTTAATTGCCTTAAGCCACATTAATTTGAGTGTTTTGTCATCAAGTGTATTAGGTCTGGCTGCGATGGAGCTTGTTTTCCCTGCAGCAGCCCTCACAGTGTTGTGCTTTGCATTGGTGTCAACAACACACCAGTGTTTTGGCTATTGCTGAGCAGAACTGGCACAGCATTAGCACTCACCATTCCAACATTCCACCTCTCATCTGTGGGCTGGTGTGGGAAAGATCTTGGGATAGGACACACCAAGGACACTAGACCCAAATTTACCAAAGGAATATTCCATATCATATTATGTCAGCTCATGTATAAAAGCTATGAAAAGGAAAAAGTGGAGGTATTTGTTATTTAGAGCATTTGCGTTCTGGAGCAACCATGATGCATGCTGAAGCCCTGCTTCTGGGGAAGTGACCAGACATTTCCTGCTGATGGGGAGTAGCAAATAAAATATTTGGTTTTTTTTCCTTTACTTGTATACATGTATGACCTCTCACTTCTGCTTTAGTAAACTGCCTTATCCCCCCTGTTTCCCATCTTACTTTTTCTCCCCTGTCTACCTGAGGGAGTGATAGAGCAGCCTGGGGGCACCTGGCATCTAGCCAAGGTCAGCCGACCATAACAAGATTTTTTTTTTTTTTAGCTTTTCATTTACAGTTTTTCATGTAATTGATCATAGGGGTATTAGAGAATAAGCCTTCCTGTATTTTCCAGCTGGCTGTTGCTCAATATCAAAAATAAGCTCTCGTTAGTCATCTGAAGTTTGGTGTGAAGAGTTTAGACAGTATGTACTTGTGGGGAGCAAGAGGTCTCGTTGAACACTTACCTGTTGTGGCCTCCTATTCTATGCAGCTTGCAGGACTGCAGCATTACTGATTTTAGATAAACACTGGCCTCCATCAACTTTGGTCTACAACAGATTGAGAAATAGCACATTAATAATGAAATCAATAGATGAGTAGATATTACATTGCTATGGAAATATTTTGAGAATCATCTCCTCTACATAAATGGTTGTAGTGTTGTGCAAATACTTATGTGTAGAATCATGGTGAGATGGTTTTAAACCGTGGAACATCCTTCCCTCCTATTCCTCCCAGGCCCCTTTATTAATTTCCTGATTTCTTTCACTTCATGACTAATTCTGCCATCATGGGGTTTTCCTTCTTCTAAGTAAGGATTCAAAATTTTCAAGATTACATTTATTCCACATCCTTTCAATAATTTTTGTTTTGTCTTGCAGGTTGCTTAAATAGAAAGGTTTAATTTGCTTAAATGAAGGAAGTTGCAAAGAATTTTATATAAACAAAGCACATGTTTCTTGTGCAATCACTGTTTTTTGTTTATTTTATTTTCAGTAACTAGCTCAGAAAAAATACCTTTATTAGCCTGCTGATTTTGAAAGCTTTCTTCTGCGTCTTGATAAAGGCATTGATGTCAACAGCCTTGCATCCCTAATCTTGACACAGGTTGTTTCAGACTGGGAACACCAGGGCCTAAATACACTTTTACTCAGAATACATGGTAGTTGCTTTTTTTTTTCATGCCAGTAAATGTGGTCAGACCCGGGTTTCCTATTTGATTTCTTTCTAATGGATCAAATGGAGAATTTCAGAATGTAAAAAATTCTCTTGAATGAAAAAATTGACAGTTGCAATGTGGGTCCTTGGGAAGGGACTTGGAAAAGATTTTGTCACTGGAAGAACATTTCTTTTTATCTTAATATAATTCTCTAGCATTTCCATCAGTGGTGGGTGCTTGGTTTATTTCTGAGTGGTGGTAGGTTCTCAAAACAGGTAACTGTATTCTATTCTGTATTTAGTTATACTTCTGATTATGCATTTAGTCTAAGTTTCTAAATTTAGAAATAGGAATATTTTTTAAATAACTTTGCAGTTTTCTAGCAGTATAAGCTCCTGAACTTCATGAAACTTGGAAAATCCTTTTGATGGCAAACATGATGCCTTTTGTATTCATATTTGCAAGCATTTTTATGGAAGTATTGGTGTCATATGTTTAACATGCTGCTGTCTCAAGCATCTGATTTAAGTTCAAGATGGCCAGTGTCAATGTGTTCCATTTTAATGAAGTGTGAGTAGTCAGAACTTTAAAGGACATTGTTTTACTCCAATGTACATATGAAACAACAACTAATAGTCATATTTGAAACTTTTAATGTTGTCTTACAGTAGTTGCCTTGAAAAACATTTGTGAAGAAAAATGGGGAGCATGTTGCTTCTTTTATTGTACTGCCACTTTACCATATTCAGTGCCATGAAAGCAGTTGTGTAGTATTTTTTTGGAAACCCATTAAAAGCAATATTGATTGCTCATAACTTCCATCTAGTGTTTTAGGGCTGGATCTGGGGCACACAGGAAATACAAGGCTGTACAGCTGATTGTGATTAAGTCATGATATGCCATTACTGTAAGTTATATGGACTGAATTTTTAAAGGATTTACTGATGTAGTTTGTTTCATTTAATTTTTCAAAAAAGTTATTTTTGAAGTCTATCAAAGCTATTTTTCCTTACACTTTAGTCTTTGTACTGTCATTTTCCATATAGCAAATGTCAGTAACTCCTTTCTAATAATATGGACCTCTCATGGAATGAAGCAGGAAAAGCCTTTACATTCTTCTTAAAAACTTGCTATGTTATTTTGTATGAATGTTTCTAGAGTGTGAATCAGGTCCTGTGTGACACATTCAGTATTTTTAAATTGCTTTTGTGGGTGACTAGACTTGTTTGAATAGTCACATGTTAAATGCAATTGCTGTCAGGCTTTCTTATTTCTTAATAATAACATTACAGATGCTTTTTCTTTACATATACAAAGCATTGAAATAACTGTCTTGTTTAAATACTTCTAAATGCTTTCATATGGTTCTCGCTGTGATACCTCTCTGAAAATCAGAGCTTTTTCCTCTTTTCTCACACATTGGAAGATTGTGCAAACCTGTGAAGAAAATTCAGTAAAAAAAAATCAGCATTTGCTTGCAATAGAATTCTCATTGGTCTGAGGAATGTTTTTGTCTGCTAGAAATAAAGTTGTTAGTATAAGAAGAAGGGAAGGGCAATGGCTGACTCAGAATCATGAATGCCACAAGGTCATTCACCAGCCTCTCAAAGGTCTCATTGTGAGGCTCCCAAAGGCACAAATGGTTTTAAAAACTGTATTCATGTGACCATGATTAATTTCCTGCAGCTTCTCAATGTATGTATCCAGGAGTGCAGCAGTGCAGCCATAGGCACAGCAGTGCAGGTGCTGCTGTGTGAGTCTTTTGGTCTGTGAGGTGATTGATTACACATCTGGGCCTGTGACAGCCCTGTGTGTGCAAAGTTATACTGATACAAAGGGATGGTTGAATCAGGTATAACGTATCTTACTCCATATTTGGTTGGTATTCATGGTAAAATTGATCATTTTTTTTGTTCTATCATTGCACATTTTACTACATAGCTTTTAGGCTGTAGGTTTTGAGTGCTTTTTGGCATTTTAATCTTCTTTCTATTAAAAAAACATGAAAAATAATTTCCAAATTTTAGCTTCTTATTTTTGATTTTGGTTTACAGTAGCACTATTTACATCAAATTAAAAAGCTCAGATCTTAGTAATGTCATTGCCTTGTCTTCCAATGTTTTGTATTTGAAAGCTGACTATATTTTTTGAATGCTAATTTATTCAGCTCTAATTCTCTTTGTTCTGTTTGAAATTGCCTTTTCTTTAGAAAAAACTTTTGGGTAATGAGATGACTCCAAATTAATCTTGTATTCCAGCTGCAGAAATATTGCATTAGAGAGGTACAGTTTTACGTTAAGTTTTCACAAGCAGTGTGAATTTGTCAGTCCTGTGTTCTTTCAATCTGATATTATTATCTTTAATGTTTGCCAGTTCTGAAGACTTTTAAGTAGTTTTGTATACCCCACATTCTTGAGGAATAAAATGTGAAGAGTTTCTGTTAATATAATTGACACTTCTGAATAGCATAGCTTGTAGAACTTCATTGGATAACTTATTCTTTGAAAAAAATGTATTTTTGTTCAGCCTGGTTTTATTCGAGGAATGTGTTGCTCAACTTGGAAATTACTCTGAAAATTGGAAATTTTAAACATAAAGAAAATATGACTCATGAAAAAGAATGTGGTTGTTAGAAATTGCATTGCATTATAATGCCATTCATACATTTGTGCAAAAATTTGTGGGCATTATGGATTGAATTAGTCAGCATTGTGGCTTCCAAGTAGTCTTACAGAGTCTTCTGATTGCAATATTACAATAAATTGGTAAAACTTCAGTGTCAGTTCTCATCTTGGATGTTGCATTTTTGCCACGGAAGTCCAATTATTAATTTTTTTTTTAATATGGAAAATTTAAAGTTTTCTGCTGGAAATTGAATGGCTCATTTTAAAAACCAAAGATTGTTTCAGCAGGCAATCATTGTCCAACAGCTACTTGCTATGCAGATTTTGGCATAAAGATAAATACTGTATATGTAGTTATGAGGTGAGCTGTTAAAATAGGAAATGAACTTACAGGTATGTACATGTCCTGAAAGACAAGCTCCAAACTGGAAGGCAGTTTCATAGAGATAGCCTTGTTTTCTATCCTTTTCTATATTTTTCTGTTTCATCTTATCACTTTGTCTCCAAAAAAATGGTTTCATTATGATTACTTCTCAGAAACCCTTAAGTGGAAAATGCTGTCCATGTTTTTTACATTTTAGAAACAAACCTCAGACTTGCTTGCATTCTTCTAATGGACAAAGTAATACTAATTAAATGGAATTGCTTTAATCCTATTGGGGAAAAAAAAAATCTAAATACCCGCTCCTCCATTTTTCATAAAAGTGATTGAATTTTTTTAGAACCTTTCTCCTGTTCAGCTACAAGTGAGAATTTAACAAAATAGTTGCTAGACAGACAATATAGCCAAAAAAAGGGCAAGCTAATATTGCTGTGATTTTTGCAACAATCAAATCTTTATGTTAGATATCAAATTTGTGGATAATAAAAAAGAATACTTTTGATAAAAATACCGGTGAAATTTTAACATTTTTTTTGTATTACTGACTTTGTTAGTTGGATACCTATGTGTGCTGTTGATAAAGTTTGCAGGTACATCTGAAATGATGGTAGGGCAGTGAGTTCACAGCAGTTTTTTTCTCTCTTCCCCAGTGTGATGAGTAGCAGATATTCAGTGTTCATCTTTGGCACAGTAGGCCTGACATTATTAAATGCCTTGTTCTTTCCTCGTGCCATTGGAAAAAGAGGTGGTGCTAATGGTAGCTCAGAGCTAAGTCTGAACTACCAGAATAAGTCTTCATATCTTATTGTCAAGATTGTGCCTGTGACAAACTTGATGACTTTGCCTATTTCTTAGTAAAAATTAATGTCATTCAGTCTTCCAAAGAGATTTTTCAATGTGCCTCTCTGCATTTTGACTGCTATGGAGTTTGTTGACAGTCAAAATATACCTTGTGTCCATCAAGCTGCTCTTTTCTCAATAAATGAAAAAGCTAGAAACTCTTGGCAGTTTCTTAAAAATGCTAAAATTATTACCTTTGAAGTTCTTGGTGCTTTATCACCTATCCCTCTTGTTTTTTCCCTTGACCAAGTAATTCAAAGTTCAATAAATGCTAATGCATAAAAGATAAAGATGGACAATATAGAAAGGTATAATTGTATGTTGCTATCATAACCATTCAGTTAAATTGATCTTCAGCACTGAAATATAGCTGCCACAGATGTAAGATAGTATGATTTTTTAAATTTATTTTGTAATAAATCTGATGTTCCAGTCAAACAGAAGGTCAATCTTTTATGGTAAAAAAAAGGGTACAAATACCATATATAAGAAATTAAATTCCTTAAAATTAAATGTAGGATTTCTATATGAAAGTATAATTATGCTTATGGAGTTGTCGCATTTATAGATTCATAAAATATTTACTTAACACTACTTCTTGCAGAGTGTGCTGTGCATAATGTTACATGAGTTGTTCTGTCAGAGAAGTATGAACTTATGCTCTTGACAGTGTTTTGTCAGACATTCTCTGCTCCTGTCCAGTGATTTTCAGCATAAGGAATACATAAATCTTCAGAAAAAATTGAAGGCTTGGTCATGTCTTAATGAGATCCATTTATTTGTTCATGAGTGGTTAAATTGATTATTGATAAATAGAAACTGTAGTAAAAATATTGGGGGAAAATGATTGTAGTTTCTTGAAATAAAAGTGAATTTTGTCACTTTAATTTTCTTTTACTCAAGATTTATGCTGTTTCTCAAGAGGAATAATTACTTGGACATTATTTTTGAATTTTCATAACCTCCAAATACTGTTGAGTTAGCTTGGAGTCTTTGAACATTTACCTCTCCTAGCAGATAAAGAATTCTTTCTGATAGTATTAAAGCAGTGTGGGACAAAGCAATTTGCAGGTTGATAGTCTTCAATGTGGTTGAAGACTAAATTACTCTCTGGTAAAATAAGGAGAATATTCAGAAATCTTCCTCTGCATACCATCTGTCTTGGAAGGATATAATTTGTAGGAAAAATGGGTGAATATGAAGACACTTAACAATAGGTGAATTTGTAGAGGGTAGCATGACACACATCTAAGCTGCTCTTAGAGGCTACCTGCTTTCTGCACAAGGAAAAAGGATTCTTGATTCTAGAACATAGTTTTTACGAAACAAGTGATGGCTCAAAGTACACAGTGTTCTCTCATCTTTCTTTCTCAAAAAGCTCCATTTTATTAAAACATACCAGTATATAATTTCTCTTTACCTTTCAGTCTGCACAAGGTGGTGGACATCGAACTCTGCTCTACGGGCACGCAATCTTGCTGCGCCATTCCTACAGCGGCATGGTACGTAACTGTGTTACATCACTTGGGAGAAGCAGTGGGTTCTTTTTTGTATGAAAGTTATGTTTGAAAGCGCCCAGAATATTGCCTTTTACTGATATCTGGAGAATTACTCACATCAGAGGCATTTTACTGTGGTTCCTAAAAACCTTTATGAAGGGTAGGTGCTTAGAAATGCAAAACCAAGCCGGTTGTATCTGGGTAAGTGCTAAAAACTAAGTCTGGCTCCCCTAGTGCTGTATCCCCTGTTCATCAGTCTGAGTTGGTGAGTTTTCATTTCTTTCCCCTTGGATTTTCCACATTGCATAAACTGTGACTGAATCTACAACTGGCACCTTACTGTCAACCTGAGCATGTTGGAGACTGAGTGGGAAAGGAGATTCCTTCTTACATGTGTTTTGGACAGAAGTCTTAGTTGGAATTCCCTGATGAATTATACAGGTTCCAAACTCCTTACCTAAAAGTGAGGCTTCATGGAGCTGAAATCGGATGCAACTAACATCATTATTTCCACTCTTAGTATTCCTGTCTCAGTGAAAAGATAACCTGGGCAGACTGAGGGGTTATTTTAGAACACATATTTTTGTCAAGACTCCTTGAGTGCATTTCAGCTTATCAGAAGCTGAAATGTTCTTCATAATAACTAATGGGGATAATCTAAGAATATTAATCCTGTGTTAGTGGGTTGATGGCTTTTTATATTACTGGAAGTGAGCAGAACAAGTAACGTAAGTTTTTTTCTTTTGGTAGTACCTATGCTGTCTCTCTACATCTCGATCGTCAATGGATAAGCTGGCATTTGATGTAGGATTGCAAGAGGACACAACAGGTAATCACTAATTTAAAAGACTGTATAGTGAAGAATGCTGTCAGTTTAAAACTAAAAGTCTAAGAATTGCTTAGTTAGATTGCTTGTTTTTAAAGCTTTGCTTTAGATAGGAGTAGTAAAAATAACAGCTGCAACAATTAAACAGTTCAAAGATCTGAGTTTTTTTTCTGAATAGCATGGTTTTAGTTAAAGAAGCCCATCTGAAAACAAGATTTATCATGGGAACAGAATTTATGACTAATACTTACACATATTCTGGGGGATTAGAGGCACTAACAGTCAGTAAAAGTGGAAGAACATATTTCAATTTGGATTTATGTGATCTTTCAAATATTATTTTAAGTGGTATGTAAATGCTTATTTTCATTGCTCTTAGTTATGGGTTTCTCTTTTTCTTTGTCCAATTTCTCAGCAGAGTATCCTTCAATGTCTTTTCCAGAATCTGTAATGAAGGTGACAGGGAATTGCTTTAGCAAAAGCAGCCTGGACCAGGTTGCCTAGAGAATACAGAGAGCCATCATCTTATTCAACTCTGGAAGCACCACTTCCAGAGGTCTTACTCGTTTGTTTATGTGTATTATTTTGAGCTGAGTTTCTGACAAGGTGAGGCAGTAATGATACTAATTATGGAAAACACATGGACACTTGGTTTAGCCCAGTGAAAACTAGATCAGAACTTTTAAGACTGAAACACATGTGACAGTAACATCAGTGACACTGGGCCTTTCCTTTCTTGTTTCATTCTTTGCTGTTACTCAATACTAACATTAGGTGAGGCTTGCTGGTGGACCATACATCCTGCTTCTAAACAACGATCAGAAGGAGAAAAGGTGCGCGTTGGAGATGATCTGATTTTAGTCAGTGTCTCTTCAGAACGATATTTGGTAAGTTGTATAAAATTATCTGTACAGTGGTTCTTCTACAGAAAAGAAAAGGTAATGAAAGTTTTACAGTAAAATCTGGCTTATATTTCCACTTCCTAAATATATAACTTAAGGTTCTTAAAATGTTTTCTTAAATAACATTTTGCAGAACAACATACTGAAGGTCTGGAAAGTGTGATATATGGTTAATCTAATTGTTGTTCATTTCAGTAGTGGAATAGGAGTTTAAAAATTTGTTTAGATGAAATGAAGTGATTACAGAAAAAATAATACCCACATTTCATGACTGAGATGTTTAGAATCCATGTGGGTGTTAATAGGTCAGCAACACTATCATATATATTAAAATTTTGTACAAAATTTTGGGACATTTAATGTAGGTACATTGGATTTGTGGGCTTAGCAGGTCCATATTTTATTGAGATGATGTACAGTGTAATATATAGAGCTACTGACATGTGAAATGAAATATAATTGAAATACTCAATGATTAAACATAATTGAAATATTTTACAAGTTATTGTGCTGGCTGCTTCTTATCACTGGTTTGCACAGTTTTCTTCTTCACAAAAGGATCTCCCATTTTTTCTCTAATGAAGCACGTCAACACTTTAAGATGTATTTTTTATTTATTCTTGGTGTTGCAAACACTTTATGGCAAAAAGAAGGTGAAAATAATAATAAAATAATTTTGCTGGAAGCTTCTGAAAAATCAGCCCCAGTGATTTGGCCCAACAACTTAAAAAAAGATTCTTTAATGAGGAAGTGTTTTGAGTTTGTCAAAAATCTGTCTCTGACCTAGGAGGGCATTGAAGATGTTGAAGGGCCTTGAGAGGAAGGCATTTGAGGAGCAGCTGAGGTCACTTGGTCTGCTCAGCCTGGAGAAGACTGAGGGGAGACCTCACTGCAGCTACAGCTTCCTCATGAGGGGAAGCAGGGGACAAGCACTGATCTCTTCTCTGTGGTGACAGTGACAGGACCCAAAGGAATGGCCTGAAGCTGAGTCAGGGAAGCTTTATTAGAAAAAAGTTCTTTATCCAGAGGGTGGTTGGGCACTGCAACAGGCTCCCCAGAGAAGTAGTCACAACACCAAGCCTGACAGATTTTGGACATCACTTTTGGGCACCAGGTGTGACTCTTGGGGATGGTGCTGTGCAGGGCAGGGGAACTTGATGATCCTTGTGGGTCCCTTCCAACTCTGGATATTCTATGAGTCTATGAGATGTGCATATAACATTGAAGTTTATTCTCTATTATTCACTTTTTTTAAAATCAGTTTTTAATATTTTTTTCAAGTATTTAAGAAAAAAGTGTATAGAAAAGATGTCAATTATAAAATTGAAAATATTTTCCCTTTTGTTGGAAACACATAGGAAAATGAGAATACAATTGTTAGAATATAATTCTAACTTCTAATTAGAAGCTCAATAGCTCATTTAATTAGTTTTTTGTAATTAGATATTCTGAAAACTTTCTGGTCATCTTTGTATTTTAAAATTATTTTAAATAATTACTTTTATAAGAATTGTAAATACACATAGTGAAAAAACAACTTCTTATGGATTGAATTTTTTAGAAATCCAATTAATGGAAAGGTTTTAATCAAAGACATTTGATTTCTTTGAGTTGCGGTTAAAGCGCTTGCTTTCTTTAACAGCAGATAAAGAAGTTGAATTTTGGTACAGATTGTGTCTCTATGTAGGCACTTCCTTGCCTCTAATTAGTAATAATCAGCTCAGCCTATTATTTAGGGTTTGTGCCTCAGCTGTTGATTCTTAAGGCTGTCACATGTACTTTTATACAGCATGAGGCACAATTCTGTCTACAGAGACTGATTTTCCTTAAGATGTGGTATTAATGCATGTACTGTCTGTTCCATGCAAAATATCAATATACTAAAAATAAATAATATTTTCAGCGCAGAGAGAAATAACACTCTATTACAGTCTTAAAGTATTTTAGAGCTCAATTGTAATGAATAGTTATTAAGCCTATTTCAGTTATACAGCTCTGGTTTGGTAGTAAGATGGAGCAAGGATTCAGCAAATTATTTTAGCTCTAACATGCACTCACACATTTTTATGATCAGATGTTTTTCAAGACTAGGTTAAGAGCTGGTAAGCTATGTAGCTCCACAATCATAAAAATATTTGTGGTTTTGCTACCTATTCAGTAATTGTTTTAGCACTGTCAGTAAAGCAATGAAGCTTTAATGAAAATTGAAACAGTTGATATAGAATAATCAGTGAGTTACCAATATTTTTCATGAAAGCTCTTTGTCTTAAATTGTTTGACTTAATCCATTTGACTGTTTTCAAAATAACTTCAAAGGATATAAGTTTGAAAATACTCACAATTCATTGTTTACATGTTGACTGCAGTGTCATGTTGTAGCTGCTATTTTGTACAATTCTTAAAAGAATGTAGCAACTGATATCTTTTACAAAAGTTAAGACTGTGGAGAGATGAAGTTATTTTTGTGAATCTGTTCTGATAGTGAGACCAAATAAGCTCTGTTGAATCCAGTTGAGGAATGCTTTTTCTAAGGGAGTGAAATTCCTCATGTGGATTCTTTGAGAGAAAATAATGTTCCTCAGGATGCTGAGGGTTGGGTTTATGTATGTGGCATACTCTACAATTAAAATCTTAGGAAAATGTAAGTTCTCCATCAAATGTTCTATGGAAATATGCTGTTAGGAATAGGACTGGGATGTCTCCTTTGTATAATTGTATATTGTATTGGTTCATGTCTTCAAGCAATTTCCTAATTCTTTCTGAATGAAGAAAAATAGGTTAACCATCCTGGGGCAAAGATGTGTGTGTAAAAATAACAGATGAAGCAAGTTCATTCACAGGGCATGGCTTTTTCAAAAAGTAGTCTTCTCTTAGTTGAATTTGTATAATGCAAGAGGAGAGAACTATGTCAGCTTCCCAAGTTCATCTTCCAATTGTCTGGCTTTAGCTGAATTAATTTAACATGGACTTTGACACTTTATTATCTCAGTGTAATCAGTAGATTTTTGTTTAGACCTTGTTTGGTTGGCAACACTCTTAAATATTAGGAAAATATCAGGACTTTGTTGTAGTACCCCTTCTCCTCTTTCCACAAAATAAAGTATTTTGGGATAATTGGCTCTATTTTTTTCCCCAAAGAGTTAACTTTCTATTTACACCAAGTACTAAACTGATAGGAAAATCAGTGTCAAAATTATAAGCTAAAGGTTGGGAGAGGTGGATTTTGACTTTTGACTCACAACAATGTCCCAGGGCAAGTCATTCACTTGCTCTGACTCTCATTATCTGCCTAGACAATGGGATTTTGGATCCTTATTATGCTGTGTAGCATTTCTGAGGAGAAGCACTTACATAAGTGCATGTGGCATTATATAATGTCTGAGCTGTGTCATTGCCAAATACTTCAGAGGGAGAACTTGGCTCTGCTGAACTCTGTTAGCATAGAGCAAAAAGATGTTCTGCTATAAATATTGGCACCATTTAAGTTCAAGCCAGAGTTACTGTTTCCTTTCTTGAGGCAGTACAGCCTGATAAAGAACAGATGTGATATTTCCAGCATGTTTTCCCCAACTTGTACATAGTAGTATCTATCTCAGCACTGAGGTTTGCCTATGCATCTTGTTAACTACATATTCTGATTGCTTTCAATATTGCCAATTTTCAAGAACTTAGAAATTCAATTAGTTGCCATTTCTTTCAAATTCATGAAATCTCTAAATAGCTTTCTAAATAGCTTTTAAACAAAATTAAAGAAAAAGTCCTTAGACATGAAGCTGAAATGCAAAATGCATAAATGAAAAAAACCCTGAAAATTGTTATCCATCTGGTTGGTGTTATTCTGGCTGAGAAATCAGGAAAGAATGAACCCCCCCCCCAGCTTTGAATCTACAGTGCGCAGATTTCAGTATAATACAACAGTTGTATATACCCTGTGGTTTAAAGGTAGTTACTGAGTTACTGTCTCAGTGAGTGAAATGCTGACCTCCAAATGCATTCTGCAGTCTTAACAGTCTTAATTTGATTGTTATGAATTTTTTTTTTTTTGGCTACTGACACCTAACAAGAAACTAATTGGGAACTGATGCCAGAGTTCCCTTTATTGCAAAGGTTCCTCAGTATTGCAGAGGACCACTTCTGTATCCTTTTGCATCAAATATGTTGTTTAGTTTCAGCTCCTAGTTTTATTTCTCTTATTATCATATGCTTGGAACAGCAACCAAGTATCTGTATTGCTTCTTGGTGCAGTAGTATCAGGAAAGACAGCAGTGTGTGAGGTTTTTTTTTAAGTGTAAAAAAAGATTTCTTCTTCCCTTTCACATTTTTTCTAAAAGTGTAACACTCAGTATTGGAGTTTACTTTCTTCTGTGTAAATTCACAATTCCATTGTTTCTCTTTGTTGAAAAATTATAAAAAAGGTTTTTGTAAAGAATAATTTTAATTTACATAAGCAAATCTGAAATTAGTGGAACCAAGGTAATGTTGAGCTGCTCTGTTACACTGAGCATAATGCAGTTCCCATGGAGCCTTTATACAATGATTTGAAATGTTATTGTGGAGGCTGGTAGTACTTTCCAATAATTAAGGTTGTCAAGCTGCTCTGCCTTATGGAGTCCTGCTTCCAAGTGTTTATAATCAAGTGCATGTGATGTAAAAAGTCACTTACTAGAATTAGTAGCATCTATTTCTGGTTTTTTTATTTTCTTCTTTTTAATCAGTCTGAGATAATTTTTTAATTTCATGCAGAAGAGATCAGATGTTATTGAGCTCAAAAACAGGGAAGAAAACAAAGCCACATAATTAAAAAAAACTTGATGTAATTTTCTTGTGTATCTTATAAAAAAAACCCAAAATGAATAAACAAAAAACCCCAAAACAAAGAAACAAAAAAACAACAAAAACCCAAGAAAATGAATGAAAAGGCAACAAGCCTTTCCCTGGTTCAACTTAGTAAAGAAATGTTCTCCTGAAAAAATGGAGCTTTAGCATGACCAGGGAAGAGTGTTTAAATTTTCTTTGAGTAGGTAGAAGTCTGATGACTTTGTCTATTTTACATAAGCTAGCACCTCCTGTGTCTTAATGAACTGTTTAAACTCCCTCTACAGCGAATAATTAAATACATGCTAACCCTAGTGGGAGCAGATATTCCTTGAAATGGATTGCTCAGGGCAGGGATGAAGCCAGGCACTGTATTGACAGCTGAGAACAGTGTTGTGTGTGCTGCTGGTGATCTCCTGTCATTTAAGATATGTGGAGGAAGAAGCTGTGACAAAGTAGAGAGAACAAAAGGCAGGTGATGTATCAGTGACAGGAGTGGGACTGAATTGGAAAGGAGGGAAACTGAGTGGGACTTGATGAGTGGTTGAAAAGATTGTCAGCTGAAGGCAGGCAGGTAGATAAGGATTAACCAAATTGTCTGGGACAAGAAGCTGGTGACAAGGGAAGAGTAGACACTTGCTTGTTAAAGTTGTGTTCAAAATTTAGGACAGAAAAACTGTGTGGTTTTGGCAGAGAGAATTGAGAGACGAACCAGGAATAAGAATGGAAAGAGAAGAATTGAGAGAAGAACCAGGTGTGAGAATGGAAAGAGAAGAATTGAGAGAAGAACCAGAAATAAGAATGGAAATTAGGGATGATGAGAAATCTGTGGAGAAATGAGCTCATTTCTGGGGAGAACCAAACTGCTGGATAAAGATCCAGAGAGAGGCCAAGAAAGGAAAAAGGTATTGAGAGTTAGGAGTTGTGAGATTCTGGAAAGAAATCTAATGCTGGCTGATGGGGTGAGGAAGAGTTTGAGCAAGAAAGAAAGCTAAAAGATCCTGCTTAAGCTTTGTAGGTCTAAGGAGAACCTTTTGAAGTAGGAGGAGGTCCTAATTCTGGGGATAATGTGGGCTGTAATTAGGTCAAGAAGCTGATTGGGCTGAATGGGAGACATAGAATCATAGATTTTATGTTTGGGTTGCAAAGAGCCTGGAAGATCATCTGGTTGAAACCTCCCTCCTGTGGGCAGGTTCACCTTTCACTAGAGCAGGTTGCTCTGGGCCCCATTCAACCTGGCCTTGAACATTTCCAGGGATGGGTAGTCCCAATCTTTCTGGAAACCCTGTGCCTGTGCTTCGCCACCCTCACAGGGAAGAATTTCCAGTGAGACTGGGATAAAGATTTGGAAAGGAAAAGCGAGTGGTAGAGGCCTGGAGCAATTAGACTAGATGATAGTTATCCAGGAAACCCATTGTATTAAGGCACAGCAGTTACATGGGGTATGCTGACAATTCCTGTAATGATTTTCATAGTAGTATAAGAAGGAAATGTCTAAAAAAGGGTTTTCAAGCTACCCATGTGAACCAAAGGTAGAGAACTGTAATGGTGGAATTTGTTTTTCACCCTTTTTTTTTTCCTAATTTAGGAAAATTACATATAAATGATAGGATAAAAATAATTTTCTTTAATTTTAAAAAGTCACAGGCATTCAAAAATGCAGAAGTTTTGGTACAAGTATATTTTTAGGAAATCTCCTAAGTATATAGTCACACTAGCTTTTTATAGAATGCTATTTTAGTGATGATAAAAGTTCAATGGATGTGTCAGGGTTGTGTAGCAGAGAAGCTGTGGTATGAAGCAACTTGGAAGATGAAATTTCAAGCTGGGAATTGCATTTGGAGTATTGGTACAATTATTTTCCTGAAGAATTAGATTCTGTACCAGACTCTGCTGTGGAATTTGCTGAGTAGATGATCTTGTATGCTAGGCTTGCTTTCAAGTGGTCACTACTCATCCCTCACTGGAATATTCCCAATTGTGTCTCTTGCATCTCCTCCTTTTATTTGAGGTTGAAACCTCAGAGTTGCTCTGTCTTGATATCTGCAGCTGAGGTGAATGTAAGATGTGGCTTGACCAATAAACAATATATAATGCAGTCACCTCAACCCAGGCATCCTAGATTGATGAAAATGTCTTAGTTTAATCCCTCTACCTCCCTTCCCCAATGGAAAACGGGCTATAATACTACTTCTTTGGGGTTTTGACAAAATTAAATCATTAATATTTGTTGTGTTTTGTAAAATACTGTAATTGGTGTAAGAGAAAAGCCTACGAGGGACTTAATAATTCTCTTTTCAAAGCTTTGAAGAATTGACTGTATTGAATAAAGCACAAAGCCGCAATTGAAGATTGAGGGGAAAATAAAACTCTGAGCAACTGTTGACAAAGTGAGCTCTATTATCCTGTATATACAATGAGGCAGCACATGTACAAAAAAATAATATCATGCTATTGAAGACTGTAGTGGGATGTGTTCACTAGAAGCCATTCTTTTTCCATAGGGTACTTAGTTTGACATTTTCTAACTTCTAATGCTTGCTTCTGTAAAATTAATACTTTGTTAATGAAAGCTCTTATGACTAATCATGCAAAATGATTGTTGTTTGGATGCACAGTAGCTGATGTGCTTCAGGCTTTTCATGATACAGTGCAGAAGGAGAGCTCTTATGAAGAGGGGGAATGCAAACTACCCTGTTCTACCTTCCCTGGATCCCTTATGCTTTTCCTGCCATGCATCAGCAATTACCTGTGTTCAGCAATGAGGTAGCAGAGTAGATGGTTTTCATTGTAAATAAATTTCCAAGTATCTGTGGCTTTTAGCTTCTACTCTGTCTTTACTGATGGTAAATTTATGATGAGTGAAACAGTTGGAATAATTTAGGACATTGCTGTAATTTTCTGTCTTTATCAATGACAAAAATCCCTTTGCTTTTGGATTTGCGGGCCAGCTGTTTAAGCACTGTGGAGAAAAGTAAGGAAACCAAGATTTTTTTTTAGTACTTTAAACCCTTTGGAAATTTTTTAGGCTCTGCCTACTTTGGATCAAAATATAGATACTATTTTTTTGTTCAGCAGTGTAAGTTTACCCATTTTTATTCAAACTTTTTCAAAGCATTTCAATGAATATTAATATATTGCCAGTATAAAGCTTAAGCACAACCCCCTAATTCTATAAAAATTTCACACAGATGCACTTATTAATTTTAGTTCTGTCCAATATCTCCCTTTCTTGTGAATAAATATTTGTATTTGTTTTGACTATTTCAGTATAATTCTCTGTAACATCATCATTTTTAAATGACTGAGGTAATAAATTTTAATAGAAATGACATAAGTAGGAAGTTAAAAAGTGCTTTTGTTTCTAGAGACTATATTTAGTTTAACTTTCAAATTTTTACTAAAGATTGCTAATTCATTGGGTTTTTGATGCAAGTTTTTTTTTTCCTTTCCTAGTTAAAAAAAGAAAAAAAAAAAAGAAAAGGAATATAGTTTGTTTAGTTTTATTGCTTTTTTGCTTTTACTTAGTTATCAATAATAGTACATTCTTGTGCACCTGTTGTGGGAATGGTGTCTGTCCAAGACTTGAAACATCTCAGAGGTTCTTGGGTCAATTGAGGATAGGTGCCTAAATTGTTTGAAACTGCTTTTCTGTTGGTATCAGTGTAGTAATTTTAAATCAGGAATCAAGGGCTGTCAGAGTGTGTACAGGAAAGGAAATAGCTTCCATCTATCTCTGCACCAGCTGGTACTAAGAAATCTGAAGGAGTGTGGTTGATGCTGTGGTTGTGCAGTATTTAAGCATTCTGAGAAATGCATTCCTTTATATATAGTTTTCAAAACCTACCAGTAAATAAAGTTTTGGAGTTTTTTAGCTATTCTTGCTATTTCAAATGGCTTGAGATTGAAGGCAGAGTTATCAAACTGCAGATAAAAATAGATCTTTCTAGATGAACTGTCAATATTGGCACACCTTTGCCAAGAGGAAGCCTTAAATAATAGCTTTCCATTCTTTATATTTTTGTATTTTCACATATGCATGTTTCGAAGAGAAACTTTCATGCAGACTGTGAAATTTAAAAGCTCTAGTTATTCAGAGTTCTTATAAATGCAGCTATGCTGCAGCAATCACTGCTAGAGTGTTCTTGTGGAAATTGCCACCTGATTCCGAAGCTCTTCAGTGAGCTTAAATACACTGTGTTCTTTTTGAAGACCTAGGGACAGAGTTATGATTATGTTACTTTGCTGCAGAGCAGTATAGAATCTACAATATGTCATTAAATTCAGTTGGAAAACCTGCAATACTGTGAGAGATGAGTCTTGGAGTTTTTACTTGAGATAAACTGCCTGTGAACTGTAGTGTTAATCCATATTCATAAACCACCATGATTTAAATCTGAAAAGTGATAAAAACCCATTGCAGGTTAAGTGCTGATTTAGGACATTATCAGTCATCAGTAGGGGAGACAAATCTAGCTCTTTGCTTGAACCTGAACCAGTGCAGAAAATAAATGTATTTGCCTGCTTTGGGGAAGACCATATGAAGATTAGACTGGACAGCAGGATTCCTGAACTCAACATATTTCTGCTTTTCAAATGTTATCACATACCTGAAGATGTGCTATGCATGTGGTCCTCATCAACAATGGCAACCTTCCACTTCTGCCAGATGCACTGATACGCTTTGTATCATAATTCTGTGTAGCACGTATGGAGACGGTTCAGCACCAATCTGAGTGTTATGTCCATGTCCTGGACATTGTGTTACGGAACTTGTTTCATTTTGATGGCTTCCTTGTGCTGAATGTACAAAGCCAAGCAGGTAAACTCCAGTAAGTTATCGACAGGGAGCAGATTGCTTTAAAACAACATTGAGATTGTTAGAGTATAGCAGTAAAAGCTTAGGCAATGCCACGATAAATACTGGCATCTCTAATCTTTGGGGATTTTTTCAATACATTTGACATAACTGAATTCTTGGATATCCCTTAACAATGTATTTTGCATTTTCTCTACATGGTAAAAGTTTCCTTTTGCCATTTCCAGGGAGTGAAAACCATAGTTTGTGGAATTGTGAATGGTAGGACCCTTTCTGTCAATTTTAAATTTAAGGATGCTGCAAGGAATCTAGGGAAGTGAGGATAAGAAGGAAATTGCAGAATATACTCTGCTTTGGAAGTGATATGTTGTATCATTTGAACTATATTTTTTAAAGTTATAATTCACTGGTGACTCACCTTGAGACATCTGGATAAGACAACTGGTATCCAATAAATGGATAAAAAGTACAAATGCTCTGAAGAGAGATGTCAGCAATGTATTTTTGTTCAGTGTCCTCTCTATAAAATTGTAACGCATATACAATTGATACTACTGTGTGTGAAAATAAGTTAATTAACATGTACAGAACACACAGAGGAAGTGCTGTGTTGATGGCAGATCTAGATGACAGGAGTTCTCCTCTTTAGTCTATTCTGAATGAAGTGTTTTCTGTGAAAATTAATATTCCTGCTTTTGCTGAATTGCTTGTTGCCACTAACTGGATCTGTGTGGTGATCTTAGAAGAACCCTAACAAAAACAGAACTGGAGCTGTGCCTCAGATCCTAATCTCCCGTCATGGTCTGCCATTCACTAAGTTATATAACTGAAGTAAGTGAAGAATAAAAGGCAAACAACTTGTTTCTTTGCTAATGTTCTCCATGATGTGCTGAGTGGCACTGGTGCAGAGTAAACATGGCTTTTGTGAGAACTCCTGCTTTGTAGGTCTCTAGCTGTTTATGGGACCCTTCTAAATGAGCTGATGTGCTATTTCCTGCACTTCTGTACAGCCGGAAGGTGTGCAGTCAGAAAGACAGAACTCTGCACATGTCATAAGAATCTACCCTCTTCTGACTTCCACTGACATTTTTGTCTTTTGTGTCATTAAATAGTTTGCCTAGACTTTGTTAATATTGGTCCCAACATTTGGAAACAGAGACCAATACTACTGTATAAACAGAGTTACTTTCCAAAAGTATAAAATAAAATTCTGATAAAAGCATCTGAATATTGCTGCACTTGAAAAGTTAGTACCTGGTAATATAAACAGTATGATTCAAAACAGCTGCTTATTCACAGAATGGTTGGTTCCATAATCTGCTATAAGGTTATGTTGTTTGGCATTGGCAGTAGAAGTGGCTGATAGTGTGGGAGGGACAAACGTGGATGCAATACAAGATGATTTGAGAGAAGAATTTTTGAGACAATGTCAATGAACTAACAGGAACTCACACACACAGAATTCTCAGAAAAGACAGCACCTGTTGCACTTATGGCAAAGATCTGTAATGTTGGCAGAAGGTAGGGAGTAACACAGCCAAAGACCATCCATTGAATGCATAGATAGGAGGTGAGCCTTCAGAGGAAAGATTGCTTCAGTTTTGCTCGGATCTTGAGAACTTTGTTCAAGAATATATTCTGTGAACTGTGACTTAAGTCACAGTTAAGTAACCGTTAAGTCTTAAGTGACTTACAAAGTAGTTTGTTTATGTAATTTATTTGACCTAATAGGAATTTTAGGAAGCCAGTGGCCTGCAAGAAATATTCAAGTGGTGAGTTACACTTGAAATGCAGGTTAAGGTGATATCCCACTATTTGAACTTCATGGAAATTCCCATTGTATGTAGAAGGGAGAACACTAGTGTTCTTCAGCATGTAACAGTTAGCTCTTCAGAGTGTCCACTGAGTCTAAGATGCCAAGAAGCTGCCTCTGTTCTGTATTGTTTCTATATGTTTTTTTGAGGCAAATATGCTTTACTATTCTAGCTTCACTTCTAATGTCCCTTGAGGAGTACCCAGGTCGAACTTTGTGTTTACTTATAGAGTCAATGATAACAATTAATGTTTGAAAGAAACAAGAGAATGTTTGGTACTATTATTGTATACTTTAATGAGATTTTCAAGTAACCTCAAATAAAAGCCTCCCTCTTTCCTGGTTCTAGCATCTCTCTTATGGGAATGGTAGCTTACATGTTGATGCAGCCTTCCAGCAGACACTCTGGAGTGTAGCACCAATCAGTTCAGGAAGTGAAGTTGCCCAAGGTAAGATTGACTCAACTCTAATTATTGGAAGACTGATAGTAAATGAAATACTTAAAGGGTCAAACTATTATGCGAAGTGTGGGAGTGGTTTTCTCCTATGTAAGCACTGAGCACAGGAAATAAATAAATAAATATACAACTGTTCTGAAAACAGAGGGAAGGTTATACTGAAAGTAACACTGATAGTTTTCTGTGTATTGTTGCTGAATACTAAACGGCTAATTCAAATCTCATTTTGCTAAAGATACGATAACATTTGTAATATGTTTTTTGAAATGGCTTTTGGTCCTGGTTTAAAATATTATCTCAAATTATTCTAATGTATGCAGTCATGGTTACATGTTTCTGAGACTGAGTAAAAAATGGGCAAGAGGCTTGGAAGCAGGATGTCAAGTCCTAAGACTGAAGATGGGAAATAGTTTTATGGGTAACATATGGTTGGAAAGAAAACCAAGAGGAGGGTAAACACAGAATGAGAACAGCTTTCCAGAACTATTTATTTTATTTAGGAATTAGGAAGGAGTTTTAATGTAATTTCTAACATTGAAAGGACAAGGATCCCTGAATTTATGCCATACTGGTTCCACAGAGAAGAACAATGTTTTTCTGAAAGGTCTGTCACAATGTAAAGCCTAATGATTTCTACTTTCCTGCAGACCAACTGTTTTGAGTGGGTGTTGTAATAGAATCTAAAGAAGATTAAAGCTGCAGGTCATTTCATTTTATGTGATTTTTGGATACTGTTTTTTAAAGAGGCAATACACTGAAATTTCACATCAATTCTTTATATCTGGCATATATTAAAGCTCAGAGATGGAATATTCTTGCAACTTTGCTAATTAAGATATTAGGGAGACCATTGCCATCATCTCTTCTTTATATAGCCATTTGATTTTTACATATGAGAATCATGCTGCACATACAGATTCTCTGACATGGTCTATAGCACAAACCATTATTAAAAAATGATAGTGAATTACTTGGCAGTATCCTAAACTTTATGGAGAAAACCTTTTTGTTAATGAGAAGAGAAGACCTTTTCCTTTTGCTCCTTCCTGTTAATTCCGTTCTCCATGTCCTCCCACTGCTGGCAGCGCTGGTGTGTCATTCCTGCTAATAATCCCAGCATGGTTTATGTGCTGAGACTCAGATTTGTGCTGTGCCACATCTCTGCCTGGTGAACCTCACTACTGAGACCTGCCTGTCTCTTTGAGAAGCAGAAATCCACAATGACATAGTGTCATCTTGTTGCATTCATACTTCTAGGAAATAATGTGAAAATGATGTAATACAGTTTTTGTATCTGTGCATTTATCTATGTGCCTGCTCTTTGTTGCTATACTTTTCTATTTTCACTTTGCTCAGATACAGAAATTATCTTTAAGCTGAGCATGTTTTCTGGAGAAGTTCAGCTGGCTAGTGTCAGAAAGGATTACAGCAAAGGCCTTATTATTGAAAAAGTGGCAACTGTTCCTGTAATCAAGGTAGTCCTGTGGTGAAGGGAGAGTGAATCTCAAACTAAAGTGTGTAAGGCCTTATCTCTATGTCCTCCGTAAAACAGTAGCAAAACCAGAGAAAATTATCTTGAAAAGGAAGAAGAAGGAAATGAACCTGTTTTTGTTAGTATCTGTAAAATGCTTTGTCATATTCATAATTAAAATATTAATGTATGGGAATAACTGCTCTATAATATCCTCTCTTAATCAAAAATTCCCATTAAAATAGATCAATAAATTAAACTATTTAGTTAAATGAAATTATTTTGAAGTGAAAATAATGGATAATTAGTCTGTAAAATGAACTAGGATATCGGAGGTAGTTCAAAGAAAAGAATTTGTTTTTAAATGCATTTCTGTAATACTGGCTTAGGCAGAAGTCAATTTATTTTTTAAGTCAAAACAGAGCTTTAGAGTTAAATTGGGTAATTCTGCTGTTTCTGTATGATGAAGTAGATGAGGGTCACTTTAAAAACAAAACCTAAATTACAGAATTATATTGACAAAGGTCCATGTAAAAAGTAATGTATTTAACAGCAGTTACCTGGGCATACCCTGCTGTATCAAAATCGTGAGTTTAAAATATCAGTGCTAAAGTTTGCCACATAAACTCCAATTTTATATTCATCTCAAAGGTTTAAAAAATATATTGTGAAATATTACCTGATATATTCAGGAAGAAGATTTCATGTAATTTCAAAATAAATTCTTGAAAGGTGAGCAGTGTTACTGAAAAGTCTTCAAGACCATTTCCATGTAAAAATTTGTCTTCACATCACTACTTATTAGTGTAGACATTGCTTCAAAATATAATTCCAGGTATAACTTTTTAAAAATCTTGTTGCTGTAACACTAAAGCCAAGGATTTATGTTATGGCACCCCCTCAAGAGTAGAACTAGCTAAATCAGTCTTTGTTTTTGTGTGTTAACTGGAATTCTTAAATAAAATGAAAAGTGACTAAGTAAGATGGAAGCGTTTCCAACTTCTGTTGTAATCTGGGATTCCTTGTTTTGGTTGGCTCTGTATTTTTCTGAGTTGTGATAACAATGTAGGATCCCCTGCTTGTGGCTTGTCTTTATCCTGATCCATCCCTCCCTAGTTGCTGACATGAAGCTTTTCTTACTTGGCAGTGTTGAACTGGCTCCCCAGGATATGAATTATAGTCCCCTTCTTCTGAGATTTTTTAAAAAGTAATATAAAATGTCAAATAGAAAAAATGAAATCAACCTGATAGTATTTATTACAGTTTGAATTATAATTTAACATGTTGGTGTGTTTAGAGAAATGAACTAGATTTTCTCCCTTTATTCAAGGATACCTGATAGGAGGGGATGTTCTGAGGTTATTGCATGGTCACATGGATGAATGTTTGACAGTCCCTTCAGGTGAACACGGAGAAGAACAAAGAAGGTAGGTTTCCAGTTTGTACCAGAATAATAGTAATGAATGTTGCTGAATTAAGTGTCAGTCATAGGATGGATGTTTGAAAGATGTGGTGATATTTATTACTCATAAGAAAGAAAATTATTGAGATAAACTTTGTATTTTCTTTTCCATATTGTTCAAGTCTGATTTCACTTACCAGATGTAAAAGAAATAGTGTTTTTTTGTATAATTTTTGTAATGTTTTGGGATTTAAAAACACTGTGAATTAAATATATTGGATTTTTCATTGCTGTTTTTTTCTGTAATTACAAAAAATTCCTCAGGACAGGGTATGGAAAATACTGCCTAGTCCTTCAAGGCAACTAATCTGGGATTAATCTCAGGTCTTAACTGTCATGGCAGTCTAGAATTTAATTTATGGTTATTTTCTTGACTCAAGGAATCCTGGAATTGAAGTAGTGATGACATCCTGGTCTGTGTATCTCTCTGTTAACTAAAAAATCAAAATAGTGAGAAGACTGGCACAGTGAGTGGCATGTCTCAGTGGAGGGATTGCATCAGTCCTCTTTGTTTGCTCTAATAACATATGCCCCAAGATTCTTTTCGGTAGGGCAGTGTCGTATAATTTATTTCTACCTTCAGGCTAAATGTTGCTAAATGCTACTAAATGGTATTTTAGAATAGTTTGCTTAATGCAGCATATTGGGTAGCTTCACTTCCATGACAAAGGAAGTGCTATTCATTAACTCACTCATCAAAATGAGTTTTCTTGGTTTGCAAATAGAAATATGTTTATAATTTTATTTATTCTCATTTTTAAAGACAAGGACAAAACTCTGGAAACTTTCATAGAAAAAATTCTCCTATGAATTTTTAAATGTTAATGAGAAATACCTCAGTGTTTTCTTATACAGCTGGTGACCAACACTTCATGGATATTTCTTATTTCAGACAAGGGAATAGTTTTTGAATGCAGAAGATAGTTTGCAATGCTGATACTTAAAATGTGATCTGTCCAGGTTTTAATTTTAGTTACCATGTGGGAGTCATTACCCCCTGATCACTGCTATTATTATCCTCAGCCTGAAACTGAGGAAAACTTAAGGTGATAAATAAATAGGATGCTATAGTGTTTGCTCTTACTTCAGTCTAAATCCTGCAAAATTCCTTCTAAAAATGTAGTTGCAGTGTACCTTCAGTTTATGGGTTGATCAAACACTTCAGTAATGAACTTCAGTGCTTAAGAACACACTAAAAATTTGTCTCTTTTCAACAAGTCTAACATTATATATAAAACACAATAAGGGAGAGTGAAGCTGCAAATGAATAAAAAATTGATTTGCTCTGCTTGTGCATTCACATGATGCATCTTTCTGTCCTATAGCATGGGAAGAATATGGTTAATTTCTTAATCTGCAGACCAGTGCCTATAACCAAATGAGAAAATTTTATTTCTTTCTTTGGTGTCTGCAGTGTTCTGTATTTCTTTATGCCTTTCCCATATCTGTCTAAAACCCCAAAAGAAGCAGAGCTAGTAGGCAACAAATAGGACATATGTCTTTGCCTTTATTTTTCCTCATAGCAATACTGAGAAACATTGCTTCTACGTGCTTCTTAAAAACAGACTTGATCTTGTGAAATGCACTGTTTTTCAGGAACTTTCTTTGATAAACAAGCAAAATAAAAATAAGTTTGTTTGTGTTCTGTAGTCTCATTTCTGCATTTTTTTCTATTTTCCTGAAAAATTTAAAAGTATTTTTTACTAATAAATCTAGAATATAATCTATGATTACTTTTAATTATATGGAGTTAGTTATAATCACTCTGTGACCTTTCTCCTCTTGAATTATCAGTAAGTTTGGTTATTGCTTAAAACATCTATACTTCTATCTCTGATTAGGACTGTTGCCTATTCAAAATAATTCGTGTCTCCTTTAAGTTTTCAGTATGTATGCATAAATCATTTTGATGGTTGTGATTCAACATCTGGCAGAATTATGTGTAAATATATGGGTAATTTTGGCAGGCAAAAATTTTAAGACAAATTTTTTTGTCTTTCGTTTCAGTTTCAGTTCTGTAACTTTTATTCATGAGGCATGCAAAGCTATGATATATTTGAAGTAAAATAATTTCATATTATCCTGTCATTGCCTCTTGAAGTAGTCTAGTGATAGGTTATCGTGATTTTTTTGGTTTGTTTTGTTCCAGCACACACCTGGAGAGCAGGTCTGCTCTGCAGAATGACAGCATAAAGGAGCACTGAGAAGTACCATCCCTGTTATGACTCACTAATTCCTCTATCTCATTTTAATTTTTCTGCAAAGGCTTCCTCTTTATGCCTTTTCAAATAAATAAAAGATCAGACAATCCTAAAATAACAGTTTTATTCTATAATGTCACCTGGTATCTATTTCAGGGAATAAATAAATAGTTTAGACATGAAATATCCTCCCAGGCAGTATCCAAAAATAACTGTAGTTTTACTCTATTCTTAGAACATTGATACAATTGCGTAAGTTTTAAGTATAAAAATGTTTAAAAGAGTAGCAGGAGTTCAAAATAAAGCACATGTTTTCAAGATGTTTATACTTTTGTACATATGAGAGTTGATAATCTCACTTAGCACAGTGGAGACCTATGAAGCAGTGACAGTGAAGATGTCTCCATGATTACAGTACCTAAAAAAGCTTCCTCTGAGACAGCATCATCCAAATGTATGCTGGAAGAGCCTACTTCAGTGGCAGAAGGAATCATACAAAAAGCTAATAAAATTATTTTCTGCATCTCAGTCTTTTATTGAGTCTGTGCTGTGTTTCCTTGCTTAATTGTTGTGCTTGCGTGTCCCTACATGGGGGCCTAAGATTATGGTACCCTTGAAGGTAGGGTGGACTCATATTGTAGAAGAGGGACTTTGCTGTCGAGCCAGAAACTTAACTTGTCCTTAGGAAGCAGGTTCAAGTAGATGTTCTATGAAGTTTTTGGATTATGTTTGCTTTGTAATCAAAAAACATTCTAATTGGAAGCAGTATAAATGGAGAATTTTATGGTAATATGATGGTTTAGTTGATATTAGAGTAGAGGAATACAGTGGTATTTTTTTTAAAATGCCACAGGCAGGGTGTAAGACACCCTGGTAGTCTTCACTCACTGACCCAGCCAAAGAGCAAAAAAAGGTACAGGCAAAAGGTCAAGTACCTGCATTTTCCCTGAATTAAATATAATTTACTGCATATTCTACGTAGGCATGTTGCTGTTTTAAGGCAGCTGGTTTAAGCCTTATGCATAGAATCCTTAAACTGTGTTTCTTTTATTCAAAGTGCCTCAGTTATCTCTAGCTCAGTCTCAAGCTAGACCTAAATTTGCAGAGTAGCTCCTTAAGTTAAATTTCAGAAGCATTGTCCAGGTAGATTAAAAAATAGATACAGTAATAGACAGAGAAGAGAAGGCCCAATATCATCAGTTTGGTGTTCTTATAGTGCTTACTTTGATTTCCATCTATCTTCAAAGCCAGGGAAACTTTTGCAGCAGCACAGTAGCTGTGAGTTCATATTTATCTTGACTTTTTTTCCTTCAGCATGTGTCTGTATGGTTTATGATGTAGATCCCATCATAGGAGCTGATATAAGCAGTTTGTCAGTAGGAATGAGGCAAACCCACCACAGTTTCCTTGATTTACATATGTTTTTTTAATTTAAATAAAAGATTGCATAGTCTTCTTTTTCCACATTTTCCCTCCATTTTCATAGAGGAGAAATTTGTTAATAATTTTTAATACTATTTTTTTTGGTTGGAGGTTATCCAGCAGATTATTTAAATCACTTTTTGTATAACAGATACCTTGAAATGGTCTTTACTTTCCTTTGATGTCTTTGCCTTTTGAAATTGAGACTTTTTTTTGTCTTTTTTAAAATCTGTTATTTGGTAATTATGATATTGAGTCAATTTTGAATTTATAATATCAAAGGAATGGATAAATTTATTTTAATTATGATAAGAGTTGGTATTTAGAGCATGTATATATTAAAGTGCTTGTGTGAAGTTGCTTTCCATTGGTCCACTCTCTGAAGAAAAAAATTAAAAATTTTCATAATAAGTTTATCCCAATTGAATCAGTCAGCAGTTCCCTCCCCCTCCTTTATTTTTGTAGTTCAATTAAGTGGAATTGTTTTACATTGTTGACACTGTTGTATTATGTTTGTTATTTTTAGTTTCCTGTAGAAATGTAAGCTGGTTATTAATACAGGCATTACTGTAGGGTTTTAGATTGCTTTCTCATGTTGGGAAGATATGTGTTGTAGTTCGGATGGGGTTTTTTTTTGTTTTGTTTTGGTTTTTTTTTCCTTGTTTCTTTTGATGATTGGTTGGTTGGTTTTCTGTGATTTTTAAAAATTTTATAGAAGTTCCCAAAAAAGCTAATGGCAGATAGAAGTATGTAATCAAAATTATGTGGTGGGTTTTTATTTTTCAATTGGGTTGTGGGGCTTGCTCTTGATTATATCACAATCTTTCTTGTGATTATATCACAACAAAAAGTTTGTGATATAATCAAGATATTCTTTTAGAACTTAGATACTTCATGGAAATAGGATTCTGATAGTCATAGTTCCCAGTCTAGAAAGGAACTATGAGTGTTCCCACTGCAATTAATTTGCATTTTGATTTGCAGTATGTGTTTCAAAGTGATGACCGCAGTGCAATATAGACCCTTCAGAAATATTTCATTATGGAAAGCAATTACCTGTGACAGAGAGAAAAGCGCTCCTGGCTTTTCAAAGTATCATTTGGGCTGGAGCAGACTTCAGTTTCTCAAACTATCCATTCAGAATAGGCCTTCATGAGGGAATGGCTATATGTAGCCTAATTTCAGAAGCAGTTTTACCATTCCTGCCTTTGAGGCTTTCTTTGTGTGAAACTTATTATGTTAAGGCTTTTGTAAATTACACTGAACACTTAGTGTTAGTCTCAGGGATGGACAGGCTTTTAAAGTGATGGTCAAAATCAGTATGACTTAGCTAATCCCTTTTTTATTTTCCATGCCATTCTCTGACACCTTTTCTTACAGCATTACACTCTAATGTGGTCTGTTGTACCTCAGAAAATTTGGGATCCAGCATGTGTGGAGCATGATTTATGACTCAAATGTGAAATCAAAGTTTTCAATCAGCATAAGTCAATAACCTTTCCCCTGCACCCCAAACAACCCTTGAGCCTTGAATAATGATGGCTTTGCTTTTAAAAATTATTTTGAATACCTACATAGCGCTTTTTATTTCAAACTAAAACCAGGCTTGTCTGTCATTGAGAGGAGAGGAAAAATTTCTTTCACTTCAACTTTGACATCTTATTTGGATTTATTTGTTTGTGTGGGATCCAGGTACACTATTGTTCTTTATATTGCCCTAGTTCATTCCAAGTAACTGAGATTTGTTCCATTATTTCCTTAGTGTGGAATTTAGGATTTGCAGTTTTTTCCATCAAGATTTCTTCAGCAGTATCGTAACACTGTCATTTAATGTAATTTCTTTTAACCTCATTTAATTCCCATTTGTAGTCAGTGAGTTTCAGTGAAATGGTTGCCCTCTCTCTGCTGAACAATAATAAGAATATAAATTCAATAATGGCTTTCCAGGGGGGTTGACACGTGGTAGTCTATTTTAAACCTGTGTAATTAATTCATTATTGAAATGAAAGATGATAGATTCAGATATGGAGCTTTCTTTTTGATGCTTACTGTCTCTTTGCCCCTGCATCCCCTCTTGGCAAGCTGGAGTTGAGCGCTGGGAGTGAGCCGGGGAAAGCAGGACCCGGTCCCGCAGGGCCGTGGCGCTGTCCGTGGTGCTGCACAAGCAAACCCGGACACAGGGACAAAAATGCTGTGCCAGTCCCAGCTCTGGTTCGGGTTAAGGTACATGAACGACAAAAAATCAGCAAAAGGATGATGTCTTAAATTTAACTTACAGTCATAGGTCAGACCAAAAAATGGCTTAATTACACCAACTAATTAACTAGATGAATGCTAATAATAAAGACTAACTGAAAAATCTCGAAGGTTCTGAATTGCTTATAGATATTTTGTTATGGTAGTTAATATCCTGAATCTATACATGCAGAATATTTGGATAAAATGCATTGGAAAAATAGAAAAAAATGTCACTAATTCATATGCAAGTGCTAGGATTCAAAATACATTTTTGTGAGTGAAGTTCATATTGAAATAAGCCAGGATGTAATCAGAATGTTTCAACTTTGAAAAAAACCAACAATCCCCACCCAAGCTGCCCAAACAAATGGCACACACCCTCCCACTCCCAATCCAAATCCACCAACCAGGGTGAAATCTGATCTGTTATTCTCAAAATGTTACCACATAAATCCAGTCTTGGTCTGTTAGCTGCAGAAGAAGAATTTGAACAAATACCTGATGCACAAAGAGAATATCTGAACAGAGAAATAGCTGAATTCAAGGTTGTTTAACAATTACATTTTACTGTAATAATAAAGGTAAATTTCAATAAAAAATAAGATTGCCTTGAATTTCACTTCCTCCAGTGAGAGGGAAATGAGAGACTTGCTAATACTTACCAGCTGCTCCTAGAATCACAAACCATTGCAGCAAATGGCTGAGATAATACTTGGAGAAAATAGTGGATATAAGGTCAAGGGGTGAATATTGTACATATTTATATCCATCTGTAATTTCTTGCTATATGGAACACGTGCCATCGTTTCTATTTATACCTGGGTCATGAATGTTCAGTGTTTTTGATTATGTAATTGAGATGTATTTATTTTGTGTTTGGACTAATTTTTTCTCTTGTATGATTCATCTACGTTCTTACACAATGTCTGTGAGTGTTTATTTCCATAATAATTTACAATATATTCCAAAATAAATTTTAGCACATCTATAGTTTCATGTATGCTTAACAATACTGAGCAACATATTTTATTTCTTTTGGTTTTAACCATTCCTTTCAATGATGGGTTTTCCTCTGTGTTAAACATTCAGTCCTTCTGTATTATACCCACAGGAGGACTTTGAAAGGTAAAGCCTAGAAAGTAGCATGTACTTGATTCCAAAACTGTAGTTGTCAAAAATTGCTTTTAGCAAAGAATGGGGAGTTCATACAATTTAGTTATTAATATTCCCTTAAATTATGTTGCTGGCTATTTTTGTGGTGCCTTATCATGACTGAAATTCACAATATTTACTCAAAACATTAGCTCTTCCAGGACCTATAAAACTAGGCCATTGTTTGGTAGTCTTCCCTGATATGCTTGATCTGATAGTGACATCAATCCTTTCCTTAAGTGACTCTTTTATGTATTTGGCCAAAGGAAAGGCTTAGGCTTTTAAATTGTGTCCATGTCATAGAGCAGAAATATAGGTACAGGCAGGACACAATACAAAGAATGGCTCCCTAAATGTAGAATGGGAATGCTAACTTTCCTTAGTGTTTAATCTGAAGCAAAACAGGGTTATCTGCTCAGGGCTTTTGGTGACCATAGATCTTAAACGTGTTATACATCCAGTATAGATCACTTATCTGTATGTAGCATAATGGAGGGGGGAAAAGAAATCTATCTTTTTTAGGCTTAATTGATGTTTTTCTAGTGATACTTTGATTTCTGGTTATATCCAGGAATTAGAGAGTCATTACATAGAAAAGTTTGTAAATAGGAAGCTGTTAACATCTGAGATGTGTGAAGACTGTGTCAGTGTGGTTGTTGTTATATCTTAGGTGTTATGGTATTAAAATAAAGTGCTAAATAAGTACATCTTCAAAATTCAGTATAATAAGTTGCAGTTATTTTAATAGTATAAGCTCTGAGAAAACACTACTTGCCTGGGAGATACATGCAGTGCTCACAAATCTTAATCATTATTTGATACTTGTTTTTTGTTAGAATCTAGAAATATTGTAATTATCAGGTTATTGGTACTGTTTTTCCCCTGGATTCTTCATCTTTAAAACACTAAGAAAAATATCTAAGCAAATGCTGTACAAACCTTGTTAGTATGAATGTTACAATTATGGATGCTAAAGACAATTAAAACAAAATTTAAATAACCATGTCTGAAGATTTAATTGACAAGACTGGGTTTTGAATCCAATAACCTTTGAATCTGACAAATGCAATAATTGTTTTGACTTAATCTTAAAATGAGCAATGTGGTTAAATGAACAAACACATATGATGATGAATTCTGCTGAACATTTAGTCTGTGCCATTGCTTGGTTTTCAGAACTGTCCATTATGAAGGTGGTGCCGTGTCCATTCATGCTCGTTCCCTTTGGCGACTAGAGACTCTAAGAGTTGCGTAAGTAAAACCTATCTTGGAAAAAGGATGACATTTGGCAGGACACTTTTTGTATAGTGAGAGCAATCCTATAAAATCAAAATGATATACATCCAGACAAGTAAAATGAAAATAATCCTTTAAAAAACGCCTTATATGACTTATATTTAAAAATTCCTATAGAGAGAGTGTGTGTTTTGATTATTTTTTAAAGTTGTTATATCTGTCAGTGAATTCACAGTTTATATTTTTAGCACATAAAGGAAAAAACCAGAACTGGTTTCCATAATACAAATCACTTGTGACACTCCCCCCCATCCCCCTCATCCCCAGCTTGTTTAAGCAATTTGGAAGACTTCAAAATAAAAAAAAAAAAATTAAAAGAAAAAAATCAATCATGCATTATTGGAAATGTTGGAGTAATGGTAAGGAATTGTGCCTTTTTTGTTAAGGTAATTGCAGTGTAAAACTGCATGTAAATCATATTATGATACATGCTTATGATAAAGTTTCTAGTGAGGAATAAATGATTGCTCTTTAGAGATTAAATCAGAGAAGCTTATGAAAAGGTTACATTCCAATGATCCTGTTTCCTCTGTGTGCATTTTATTAATAGGATGACATTAAATGTCAGTGATAGGGCATTGAGTCTTTTCCTTTTGACTAAAATGGACCCTGAGACACTGATGACAACAATGAAACTCTGGAAGGATCTCTGGCTTTTTGTTTTTCCCATGGCATTTACTTCCCTAATAAGCAGTACTGGAATAACGTGGAGATTCAAGTAATGACAGGTTTCTGTTATGACCATCATACATATCACTTTGGAAGGAATTCTATACAAACTTTTGAAGGGTAAACATTTCAACATACATGACTGAAAGAAATTGTAAGAACTGTCAAAACAATTATTACAAAGGGAGTAGTTATCTTTCTTTTCAGGAAACAGGATTTTCTTAAAAGGAAAAAAAGAACCAAATCAAATCCCAAGAATAACACTCTCTCCTACACTTCTCCCACCAGTCCATTTCCTGTATGATACTCTAATTGCTATATATGTTCAGTGCTGAATTACAGTCCATTAATATTCAGCCAAATGCTTCGTGTATCCATGCTTGAAGTTCTCAATCTATTGCAGTCCTCCCCAGAATGACTGCAGATATAATGCTATATGAATTTTACATGTTTCTAAAGGAACAATTTTTTTTCTCAATTCTGTTCATTAGTAGAGAACTCTTGTAAAAATTGCCTGGTGGTCTGCATGGACAGATGCCCTTGGGATGCCCTGCCATGGGACACCAAATATTATTGCTCAACATTGCTTTCTTTCCCAAAAGGTGGCAGAGTTCATGCTTGCACACTGCAAAAAATATTTTTAGTAGTCAGAAATGTCTTCACAAGATGCTTCCAGCTCAAAAGGCTTATTTTTGCAAGTGCACATGAATTGTTATTTTTCCTATCCTGCAGGCATGAACTGGAAGCATGGCTCAGTTATGCTATCTTTTTTTCTTATGGTCAGTAGCTTTTTGGGGCCAAAAGAAAATTGAATCAGACAAAAGAAGAGGCAGCTTGCCAGCATGACCTGTAATATAAAAGGTGCAGAACCAATGTAATTTACCAGACCCACCAACACAATACCTGAGATTCATGACATGACATTTTACCAACTAGAGAAACAGAAGTAATGCTAGAACACTGGACTCATATGCCCTTTTGTGGAGTATATGGACTTTGCTGTGCAGAAGACAGAAGAAAATAAATGTGTTTCTAAGATATAAAGCTTCCCTATTTCCTTCTACCCCAAAGCTCCCTCAATTTAAGCATAAGAGATTATAGATTTAAAAAAAAAAATATTTGAGGCTAAAACATTTTTATTCTTCTGTTCTCTTTAAAGCAAATAACTAAAAAGGCTTAGAGGTTTAATCACTGAAGTGTAATAAATCCTGTTACAAAAAAGAAGCATTTTAAAAAATGCACTTTGAAAATGTTTGCCAAATTGGTTTTGCATACTTTGCATCCAGTATGGCCAACATTAAAGAAGACATATTTAAACAACTGGATGTTGGTGTTAAATAGGTAAGTGCTTTAACCTGATACATCTGTCTGTCAGTGAAAATGAAAATGACTTGAACCTGTGTAAGTTCTAACTTAAGGGGAATTTCAGACTTCCATGTGGATACATAAAAAAACATATACATAGGTATACAGAATAAATACATGATTTCCTCTCCAAAATGCAGCATTCACATACTTCTGAAGTGCAAACTTTTGCAGATATATAACTGAAGAAAATTCTGTGAAGACTAGAAAAAGTTATAAAAGTTTTCCAGTCTGAAAAGCCTTTGTGTAGTACGTACTCCTTAGTAACCCCTACACAAGCTCAGGAATTAAACAGGGAGAGAGAGCAGCAGGGTTGAATTTTTAGTTTATGGCAAGAAGTTGGAAAGCTGTGACCTGTACTTTAAGGTGAATAATTTTTGGGGAGCTTAGATAAATTTTACCTTTCTTACTTCCATAGAATATGAAGAACCTGGGCCATTTATTTGCTTAATATTTTTTCATATTTATTTTAGGAAGTTTTATATATATTTTTTAGGCATTTTGTTTTTTGCAAAAACATTTGAAGTGTGCTTAAAATCTACTGACTGCTAAAAGATTTCTGGGAGAGTGAAGAATGGCAGCTGCTGGTAGATGAAATGTTGGAGAGGGAACTGGCAGATCTAAACTCTGTGTACAGCATGAGTCTCCTTTTCTGTAGGCGGTCTGTACCTTCTCTCAAGAGGAACTCAATCTGGACAAAGGCAGCTTGTGCAAAGGAAGACCTTAAGATTATTCATTGGAATGTTTTATTTGGGATAACCAGGAAGTAGCCACTTTCTTGCTGATAATCCAACACATGAATTTTATAATTTGTAGCAACTAGTTGGCAATATATTTTACTTTAAGATATTATTGCCAATAGTTAAAAAAAAATTAATAGATATTTTTTATGGACTCTCTTAGGTGGAGTGGCAGCCACATTAGATGGGGACAGCCATTCAGACTAAGACATATAACAACAGGAAAATATTTAAGTCTCCTGGATGACAAGAGTCTTCTTCTTACAGACAAAGAGAAGGCAGATGTAAAATCTACAGCATTCTGTTTTCGGTCTTCCAAGGTATGGAACCAGTGCAGCATTAATATTACTAGTAATACTTCCAATCTCTTTAGAAAGAAAGATTTAGATACTTTGTTTGTTGTTACAATAATTATTAGAGTTATAAAAACTGATTAAAAAAATTCCAAAATGCAGTATAATCAATAACTAGAAAGCTTATTTTACCATACATTCTCTATGTATTGCTACCTGTCTGTTTGTGGGTTTCTTTCTGCCTGTTTGTGGGTTTCTTTTTTTTTTTTTCCATGTTAATATGTTGGTTTTTGTTGTTGTTGTTTCATTGGTTGGGTTGAGGTTTATTTATATTGCTTTCCTACTTTTGAGCAGTATACTCATTTCTAATTTGTTTTTGTGATTAATTTCTCTGCTGCTTCACTGCTTATATCTGCTGTCTGACATAGGAAAATTTTATATTGTGAGTTACTGAAATTAAATGGGACATTCAGGATTTCTCTCAGCAGATACTTTACTGTAGTCTAATATGAAGTTACCAGAGTCTGACTTTTTATTTTGACAGCTGCAATAAGCATTTTGAGTTTAAACCAGTACTTTTGTAGTGGGTAAATAATACTCTGATAAATTCTTAAGTGTCCTTTATTTCTCATACTTTTCATCTTTTTCTGTCTGAAAATTTTCCAACAATAATTCTGTTGTTGTAAAAAAACTGTCTTCTAAAATACAAAGTAACAACAAACAGAATTAGTCAATAACTTCTCTGTACCATTTAATTTATATATACATATATATATTTTTTTTTTAATTATTTGCCTGCTTGGGAAGATAAGAAACAATACCCCAAAGCAGGAGGTATATAGCCTTTTGCAATTTGATAACAGAGACTAGTTCTGGTGATGGTTTTGAGACCCAGACAATATATCTTTTTTGAAAGTAATTAGAAAATGATAGAAATGCTTAAGATATTTAGGAGAATGCAGTGCAACCATATTGGGAATTTCTTGTTGCAGCTACTATAGATTTCAACACTTGAAAGCAAGAGGGGTAGAATAATTCACTCACTGATTTTCAAGATGGGTTATCAGCAGGGATTGCTCCAAAAAGTGTGGAACAATATACTGTGCTCTACTGTTACATGGATTATTTAGTCAAAAAAATACTCAAAGGCAAGAATTTTTAGCAATAACGAATGTCACCTGTTGATATGAATAAGGTGGTTTGTCTCTATTTTCTATGTAGCACATGCACTTGTGCTTTGGAGATTAGGTGATGTTGTATTTGAAGTTCCTTCTTTTTATTCTTTTTTGTCAGCCTGAATTTGGAAGTCTCATTTTAAATTATTTTGAGATCTTTTATTATGAAATTATTTTTTTCTGCCATGCTCAAAATGAAAGATTAACATTTATTTTGTTTTTAGTTGCCAAACCTATCCTGTGCTGAGCAGAGACAAAAGGCTTTGGGGCAGGTAGAAACTTGTTATGGTAATCAATGCTTGAAGTAATGAGAGAATTTTAAGTGATATATATAAGCTAATCAGCACATGGCAAATGTAATCTTACTGCTGTTTAAGTATACATTTTTAAAGAAATTGGAAGATCATATTTGAGGTAAATGTTGTGGATATCAACATTAATTTTAACAAATTACTTTCTTGGATAGAATTATAGAGATACCACGGAGGAGGAGGAGGAGGAGTATTTCTTTTGCTGAAGATGAGTTGAATCTGGATGCAATCCTGTGTCATGTGCTCTAGAATGACCCTGCTTAAGCAGGGAACTTGGACCAGATGACTCAGTGTGATACTTCCCAACCTGACCCACTCTGTGATTCAGTCTCCTGCTCTGGGCTTGTTATATGAGTGTCACATTTCACTTTATCATCACTAGCATCATTAAAAATTTTAGGTGCCTTCCCTTTCTGGGAAAGAGTATTAAAACAAAGATTTCAAATTATAGGAGTGGTAGAAAGGCTTCTGTAAAGAAATTATGCACATTTAGGGTCTCTTTTCCTCTGAGAATGTTTGAACAAACCATCCAAACTTTCAGTTATATTGTTGTATGTACCTAGCACCCAAAGAAATTATTCATGGATAAGAGGGAGCCTCTAATCTTCCTTAATGAATACAGAGCATAAAAATCTATGGGTGTTTCAAGTGGCTAGGTCTTTCTTATTGAAATTTCATCCCTTTTCTTCCCACAGTCATAATTCTTCCTTGCAGTAGCTGGAAGGAAGGGGGAAAAATTGTAAAGCTCCCACTCATTGTACAATAGTAAGTTAGCTTTAAATAGGCAAAAGCAAACAAGGGAAAGGAAAGTGTTAAGGGATTATTTCCTTCAAGCATGTGAGTAGATAACTTCAATTTCTATATTGAAAACTGGCTTTCATGTTTGCAGAGATACTGCAGAAAATGTATCACCTGCAAACCTGAAGATTCAGATGCAAGTATAGCGGCGCAACATTTACTTTTTTTTATACTCTATGTTTTGCAAGGGTTCATCATCTTAAACATATTAGCTTGCCAGTACTTCATTTAAAACATAGCCCAGAAGAGAAATAGAAAGCTAAAGGGTTTTATTTGTTTGTTTTGTTTTATTTCTTTTTTCCTGAAAGCTTGACAATATTACCAAGTGTTGCCAATCAGCACCCAGAAGATAAGGGTTTTCTGAGGAGCTTAATTAGCTGTCACTTATTTTTTCTTTCTGGTAATCAGCCTTTGTTCTCTGTTATCATATATTACTCTAATAATTATCATTAAATGCAAAATATATTATCCTTTAAAGAAGATGAAATTCAGAACATATAGCTCTTTTAATAGACTTGTGTTTGTAGAGATCAAGTTTTGTGGATTTTTTTTTCCCTCTTCCATTTACTCAATATTGATTCTTTTTGACAAAGAACATTGTTTTAATATCACTGCTCCACTGAAATAAGGTAATTTTACCAATTTAGTAATGTTTGTACATTCCGTACCAAGTCTGCTTTTCCTGTCCGCAGTCTTTTCCAGTGGACAGGAACACATCAATTTTAATAAAATTGTATGGCTTGTATTTTTATGTCTTCAGCTTTTTCTTTCTTCTTTCTTCTAAAATTTAATGGAAATTATATTAATTTAAAGAGCAACCATAAATAAGCTTCTTGCAGTCGGTGAGGTCTTAAAATATCAGTCCTGAAATTGTGCCACAGAGAGTATGGGCTAGTTCAGATGACAAGAGGTGAAGTTGAAAGGACAAGCCTTAATCAAGGCAATCTGTTTTGGAATGTTATAAGGAATTAAACAGAAACATTAGACTGAAATAATGGTTGAGGTGAGGCTTCACAGAATAATTTTTAAAAATTAGAATGATACAATTTTTAAAAGATTTTGCTCATTTAGCCCACAACAAAAGTGGAAAGATTGGCTTGTGCTCTTGTATGCATGGAATAAACAGTGTTTATAAAGAGAACAGCCTTCTGGAGAAAATCTGGCCTATTGTTCAATAAGCCTGTTAATTTCCAATGCATTCTTGTTTTGACTTTCTGAGATGGTTTACAGACTGTTGCAAAACCCATTTGTTGCTGTTTGGTCCAGGTGTAATAAATGAAGATTTTTGATCCTTGTTTAGACACGGCTAGCATCTGAGAGTAGGTCTAGATTAAAAATAAAACTGAAGGCTTTCTTTGTGAAGAAGCTGTAGGAAGAATTAGCAGATGGTTTGATAATGACAAGTTACATATGTGGTAAGAGCGTGGCTGGAAACTTGCACCATCTAATGTCTGTGCCAATGCACCGTTCCTCATTAGTTGACATGGTGATTTCTGATACTTTTCAGATCCTCATTTTGATTGATGAACTATTGTACTATAGCTAATGAGATTGATTCATTGTATGTACTTTCTCAACTACCTGCTGTTTATTGATGTGAACTGAGCACTCAATTTAAATCTTTCCCTTTATAAACAATTTGTAGTTCCCGTTCACTCCCACAAAATGCTCAATGTCTTTAAGCTCCCAAATGAATGGTGTAATACCTGGTGCCACCACAGCATGCTCTAGTCTTTTGTTTCTCTCCTACATGTAATTCAACTTTGACACTATATAATAGCTTTCCTGGCTACTATATTTATTTTGCAGAGCTCGCTTTAATGGGATTGATTTCAGTCTGGGCTTTAAACATAACACAGAGATGTTAGTGTACTTAGATCAGTGAGAACAGTGATCCTCTTTGGCAAATTGTTGGCACTGCAATTTTTATGCCAAGTAAATTTAATTCTAATTGGAATGAAGATTTCAGTATCAAACCCCTTCACTTTCTGCTACAGCCAGTAGATTTTTAACAAAGAATGCAAAAATATGTTAAATGAATAATCCCTCAATTTATTTACTGTGCTTTATGAGAAAATTTGTGAATTCTTGTATTCACATCTTAAGAAATTAATTGAGAGACCTGAAAAAAAGGAAATCTTACAATGTAGAAGCAGAGTATGTATTCACAGTATCTTCTAGTTACAAAGAGAATTCAAAAACTGGAGCTTGAAATCAGGATCTAATTTATCTTTTCCTGTATCATAATTTATTTGCGATGTCTTATTATAAGTAACTGTTCAATTTCCAACTGTTACTACATTCAGGTTATTTGTGCTAGCTTTTGAATGAATTGAATACAACATTTAGAGAAATTATATGAGAAAATAATAGGTTAATAAGGAAATAGAAGCATACAATAACTCTAATTGGCATCAGATGATTAATGAATCAGTCACTACAATGACATCAATGGACAAGATTTTAATAAGAATTTCAGGATTTAAGAAGTGCTGAAAGTCATTAGGTAGTGAAATTAACATCTGTATTGAGAAACAATCAAAAAATGAATTGATGAATATATTATATCTGAAAATTTAATATTATGAAAAGGAATCATAAGAATTTCACCTTCATACTATTGTACTTTTTTTTTTTTCAAATGTTTCAAAATGCATTCATGACTGTAGGCTGAAAACCTAGTGATAGGATATTTCCCTTTACTTAAAAAAATGCTTTAAAAAAAACCTTTAATAAGTTAGAGATTATTGTCTGTTTGTATATAAACAACAATCTTTCTCAACTTTCATGTGAAACTGCCTTCCCACATTGTCAGGGCACATGTGTATGAATAACCATTCTTCTGATCTTTCCTGATGGTAGACAGGTAGAACAAGAAGTTGTTTTTGTGCCTCTATTTGTAACATTACTCTGAGTAGCTGCAGGAAGATGCTTATCTCCTGCTGATCAGGAGAAGCCCAGAATATGGAAGCTGTACCTGGTTAAGGGGATCATGTTGCATACAGAACATACAGCCAAACAGGTATATTGGTCAGTTGAACCTTATGTTTTTGGAGAGATTAAATGGATGATCTGTCAGGAAGAAGGATGCATGGGCTGTTTGTCCATACACATCTGTTCAGAAGTAGTTTTTGCTTAGGAGAACTAGGCATTGGGGAAACGCCTCAAATAAGTCACAAACTCTAGTATTGTTTGGGATATATTTCCTCTCCTGAAACAACTTCTGTCTCTACAGGATACCAGCTGGAATGATATGCTGTCATGCCATTAATAGTTTGCAGGCTGATCTTGCAGAAATGGATTGCTTTTTTCAGCAAGTACTGAGCCCATTGTTGAGCAGTGACAGATTAAAGGCCATCTCTCAGTGATTGTTGGATGGAGCTCATCTTTTCCAGGCTGGAAAAAATCCCAAGTGCCCAAGAAAAAGCTTGTGGTGATTAATGCCTCATTCAGCTAGGGGAGTCAATGTATCTGGGGTCATTTTGTAAGCTCTTATGTTTCAGTAATGACATGTACTGTCAATTGTGATCCTAGTTCTTTGCTATGCAGGTGAAATGAATGCACATAGCCTTTCAAGTTTAACAGGCTAGGTTTTTTTAATGGATGGTATTTCTTTGTCTTTAATTAAAAGTTACACTTTCCTATTTTTTTAGTAATATCTTTAAAGAAGGATCTCAAATATTCTTTTAGGTCCTCTTCTGGATAATTTCCTAATATTTAATTTTGTATGCAGATATTAACACATTGGTAATTGTTCATGTATACATTTCTTTCTTCATCAGGAAAAGTTGGATATAGGGACAAGAAAGGAGGTGGATGGGATGGGAGCACCTGAAATAAAGTATGGGGATTCAATATGCTTCATACAACACGTAGATACAGGCTTGTGGCTCACGTACCAGTCTGCTGATGCAAAGTCTGTAAGGATGGGCTCTCTGCAGCGAAAGGTAAGGCTGTAACAGGAATGTATTTCATTCACCCATAGGGTGGGTGGGGGCTGCCAGGTCGGGAAATGAAGCGAACTATGTGAGCCAGCTAATTTCTGGATTTCAAGTATTTTAAACATGCTTGCTAGATGAAAGATTGGGGTTTTTCAGTCACATATTGAAAAGTTAAGTTGTATACTGAATTCTCAAAATGAAGACCTGACAAAGTCCTTGTGTTAACCTTGTAGACATTATCTCACAAATACTGATAAATTTGGATATATTTGATTTCAATCTAAAATATTAGTAACAACCTATAGAATATGCTAAGATTCTTTCGTTCAATGTGGTTTGGATTGAGGAGGCTTTTAGTTTAAAGTACTTCTTTCCTCATTGTAAATGTATTTACCTTTTGGGCTAGAATGTTCAAGTCTTGAGAGATTTCTTTATTTATAGAATAATCACAGCCAAGCTGAATGCTAGCTCAGCATCATAAAGTAGGGAAAAGATTCTTTTGCAACTTAACATTGTAGTGTTTTCTGTGACTATTTAACATAGCACAACTACACAAAGCAGAGGTTTAAAATATTTATTTGGATTGGATTGAGCCACCCAATCCATTAGAGCCATGATAACAACACATGAAAAACTGTAAGTTATTGGAAATTACTCAAAGCATGGTCAGAAAAGAGCAGTGGCACCCTTAGAAATGAGGACCAGTAAAGAATACCTATTATGACCTTTTCTACTTTAGGGATTTGCTGGTCTGTAAGGGAAGTGCATTTAATTTTGATAAAGAGCAAACGAAAACCACTTACGTATTTTTTTTTAAATAAAGAATGTTGCTTGCAAAAACTGTAGCTTTGAGATTATTATGGCACTGAACCTGCTGGCTCAGTACAGGTGTATCCTTGGACATGAGAAACTAAACCCTGGAATTATCTTTTTTTAATAAAATTGTTATTTTTGTATGTGACTTTATCATTTCCTAGCCTGCCTTCCTATGTGAGTTTCAGGCTTTTAATTTGATGTCTTATTTTCAGTGACTACTTCTTGCTTTTGTTTTCAGGCAATAATGCACCATGAAGGGCATATGGATGATGGTTTAACACTGTCCAGATCTCAGAATGAAGAATCCCGCACAGCACGTGTCATCCGTAGTACAGTCTTCCTTTTCAACAGGTTCATAAGGTGCGCTTTTAAAATGACCTGTTCATAATTTTTCTTTTTTTTTTTTTTTCTCTTCAGTTTTATTCAAAGTTGCCATTAACACAACAGGGAACAATTTATCCTTCAGAAAAAATAGATCAATGCTTCTCAAACTGGACTTTCTGTCAATTCTTTGTGTTATCAGCAGATAAGCATCATGACAGATACTGGTCAATTTCTTTCTCGATTGTCTAAAATTTATTTATTGCTCAATCTTGATTTAAATACATAAACATACTGAAAATGCAAACAAACCAAAAAGAGGTTTGTCCTTGCCAAAATTTGCTTTAAGTCATATGGTGCATAAATTAGCTTTTTCTTTTCTAAATATGGTTTTTAAAGGTGATCTTCCTTGAAAAACCTGGAAGAATGAGGTAACTGTATAACTACAGATCTGTAAAAAACACATATATACTGAAGAAATTCATAGTGTCAAGGAAAAGTTTTATTTTAAATGATAGTTTCTTTCTACCTGCACATTACACTTTGCTTTTTTGTTTCCTTTTAATCTTATTTGTTTCTTTAATATTTTGAAACATGAAAAATGTTGTATTGTATTTCATAGTGATTAGCCATTTAAAAATCCTGTCAGATGTGTGCAATTTGCATTTATCTTCCTATTCCCAAATAATGCTGATAAAATGCTAATTCTCAAATGCTTGTGATTTCAGTAACTGATGAAAGGCCCTTTCATCAGTGTAGCTTGCATTAGAAAAAGAATGATATGCAGTAAGACTGTATGGAATGATAAGAATTTCATAAGAACTCATTTGTCACAAGAAAGAAACAATGTGGGAGATGGTGACCTGAAGCAACCATGTCCTAAATAAGGGCACAGACAAAGGCATAGACATATCAATTTGTTGAAAAACATGTAACAAGGTACTTTAAAAAACCAGGACAAAATCACCTGTCAGGAGAATTGTCTACGGTATGACATTTGAAATACAAAGGAAATGTAACCTGTAGGTCACTTTGTAAATAATACACCCTCATAGAAACTTCTAAGAATGCCATAAAAGATAAAGACAGAGAAAGGCAATTTAATGATAAGGTTTCACAAATCAAGATATTGCTAAATTACAGTGGAGATTTTTGTGGAGTGCACAGGGAGTCCAAGGCAGTATTTAGCAGTTTAGTTTTGGCAGAATGCTACTTCAAGATGAAAAAGCTGAATTGGAGAGGATAAAAATTACTCTTTTATGTATATGCTCCAGTTCTTCCTCACAAAGTCAGTAGAATAATTGTGCTTTGGATAACATGCTCACAATAAAAATTAAGTTTTAAAGAAAACTTTTGTAGCTATCCTTTTGAAACTTTTCATTATTTGCAAAGGGGCAGGTGTAACCTGGATGAGAATAGTCAGCCTTCTACTTCTAAGAGAGAATGTTCATGACTTCAGCAAGGCCAGGCGTGACTTGGATATTGGGGAAACAAAAAAGCTAATGAAGAGCTGAGACAGAGTGTGTAGAAGTGTTGCATCTTTCCACACTGAAAAGGGCTTAAAAAACAGGTTAGAGATGTGTTTGAGTGCCTCCATGGCCAATCTGGACCCTCCACAGCACCGCAGGACTGGTCTCTTTAACTTGCATCCATTCCAGTTTCATGATATTTTGTACTGGTTTACAAACTTCATCTTTTGCTCTGCCTCTGTTCATCCATATATAGGATATTAAAATATGTTTTTTTGATTTGAAAAAATATGACCAGAAATAACATTTTTCATCTTTCACATTTTATTTGGGAAGGAAGGGGTAGGTTGGTAAATGGAGAATGGGCAGATAAGAAGAATTTTTGACAAGTTACTGTCAGAAAATGAGCTTTGGCATCCAAACAATCTTTTCTTTTAAATAAAGAGGTTGAATTATAAAGTAAATTCATTTTCAATTCTCAGGAGAGTTTGCATCTTCTTGCAGGGGCCTTGATGTTCTCAGCAAGAAAGTGAAGTCTTCCACCATCGATTTGCCTATCGAGTCAGTCAGTCTGAGCCTGCAGGACTTGATTGGCTACTTTCACCCCCCTGATGAACATTTGGAGCATGAAAACAAACAAAACAGGCTCCGAGCACTGAAGAATCGCCAGAACCTCTTCCAAGAAGAGGTACTTCTCTCAGTTTTACTCCCAATCTTCCACTACGTATCTGCAAGTATTCTTTCACAGTATCTGTACTGTTGATGTCTAATATGGATTATGCTTGCAGTGAGTTTTTTTTATCCTGTAAGAGTCAGACTATTTGCTACATTCATAATCTCCTAGATCTGCTGTTTTTCCTGCATATTTGAAGAAATACATTTATGGACCTAGTTCTTTTTCCCTTTATAATGAAATTAGATGACCTTGTGCATTGAACTCTACCCATAATTTTCTCCTTATGTGTGAGTCAATTTTTTCTGTTATAATCTCATAATTTACAAGGATGTTTTGGTTTACTAAGCATTCTTTAAGCATTTTGTTTAATATAGTGTGTTATTTCTCTGGTAATAATAGTTGCCTATACTTTGTCAGATGTGTAAACATCCTCCAGAATAAAATCTTGTCTAAAATTATGTCAGTAATACTGTTTATTTTGTTTTAATTTGACCATCCTAAATGGCAGATGTTTATTACCTCCATCAAGGAAAATTTTCTATTGAGATTGTTTGACTTCATGCACATACTCTTGTGTTTTTCATATCCGGTCTTTCATGTTCTGTTTTCTTAGATTTTTGAAAATCTTTTATGTTTGTATCTAAAACTACATTTTTTTTCCACTGATAATATAAGCTTTTTTATTTTTAGGGTATGATCAACCTTGTTCTTGAATGTATTGATCGCTTGAATGTATACAGCAGTGCAGCTCACTTTGCAGATGTAGCTGGGAAGGAGGCTGGAGAAGCATGGAAATCTATTCTGAATTCTTTGTATGAATTACTAGGTAAGAGATATTGTGGATTACTTGGATAGTTCTAGCTCAAAATAGTGAAGAAAAAAGAATAAAGAATTACATAGCTGTTGTAGTACAGAATTTCCACTGTGTAGAAACTTAGAATACAAATTAAGTAAGATTTTTGCACTTGTAGTTGTTGGATGTATTAACAATCAATTAAAGAAGTTATGTCAGGAATTATAAACACTTTAAAGTATCCAAACTAGGTCCAGAGAGTTAGCTCTCTGTGAAATCAAATTATGACCTTTTGGGGTGTAGATGGTAGATGATGGAGTCTAAAATTCTGTGGTTTGGTTATTCATAGATGTCGGGTAGAGTTGATTTTTTTTTTTTTTATTACAGTTTAGTTTATCTCTTGTTACATTAGGCACAGTGCAGACTGGAGAAAGTAGTGGCTTAATTTCCAGTTGGCAAGGCTAGAAAATTCCTTCTGAGGAGTCTGCCTGTTTTGTACAAAGTATTGCTTCCATGGACTTGCAGTGATAAAAACAGCACAGAAGCTTTTGTTGACCTCCCAGTCTGAGCCCCTTCTGCCCTCTGATGTTACTTCTCTAACTGCATTATCTTCTGGCAGCTAATGCTTAGCAAGCATGCTTTGATCTGGCTGTGATGAATTTGTACATTGCTCTGTTCTGAATAATGCTGGATCTGTACAGTAATTACACAGATGACAAATGGATATTGCTTGCTCAGTCTTGCTTCAGCAAACAGTACTTTGTGTTTTGAGTCTGCACATAAATAAATGTAAATTGTGATGCCAGAATTCATGTCTTTTGTCATGTCATTGACGTGTTGTATTTCACTGTGATGAGAATGAAGGCATTTATAGATGCTGAGACTGGATACTATCACATATAAAAATCACATAATCTTAGAATGGATTGGGTCATAAGAAACCTCTAAAGATTGCAAAAGATACTTCCTTATATTCAATCTAAGTCTACTTAAATTGAAATAATTGGCATATATCTACAAAAGAATCTGTCTATTCTCTATCACAAATAGTACTAGATCCTTTTGCATTACAAAAGAATGTGCAGGAATATATGCAGTGATGTGATGTTAATGTCTGACTGACCACATAATGTTTTTTATTTCTTTAAAACTGAATGCTGGTCTTGTTCAGAGTAGTAGGTGATAAGAAAAGCAACTGTAGGATGCTATTTTTTGTTTGCAGTTTAAAGTGTCTGTGTTCCTCATTCAATGCACAGCTTTAACCAATGAATACAAACCTTTCACAAACTTGTGCTGTGCAGCATTTATGAAACCATCTGTGTCTCATTACTGTTAATGAAGTTAAATTTAGTGATGTGTTAAGCACTGAACTGTTACTGCCTTCATTTTATGTTCCTACCTGAAGCACAGTGAGGTTGTGTGGCTTGCCTATAACCAATAAAAAAGTCACTGTCAGAAACAGGTGTTCCTTAGTTCAGGCCTGTGTGTTTTAACAAGATGTTCCCCCTCTTATGATTCCCAAGTATTTTCAAATAACTGTAGTCATAATTACTCAAAGGTGTAAGATTTCAGGGTCTATTCTACAATATAGCAATAAACAGGGTTTTGTTTGTTTGTTTTGCTATTAGGATTTGATTTTCCTCATCAGAAAAGTGGTGAGGAAACTGCCAGTTTACAGAATTGTCAGTGCCCCAGTGTTGCTGTTCCTCTTTGCAGATAGTTTCATGTCATATTTATGTTGTAAGTTTAGCCTTTTATAAATAAAGCAGCATAAAAACATAGTAAAAATCTACTACAATGAGTTTGTGCAACAGCAAAACATATCTTTTAAGAGGCCATTGTTTCTTAGCAGGACCAATAGTCTCTGCTGCTGGAAGTAATCACAGAAACTTCAAGTTGAAATAGTTTGTTGGTGGCACTGGAAAACAATTTTAAGAAAACCGGCTTACGCTGTTCCACACATGGAACAGAAATCTTTGTGCTTCAGTCCTTTCTTGGAGTAGAGCAGAGGCTTCTCTGAGAGCCTGTATGTGTGCACTTGCCTGCAGGTGCACGTAATCCAGGACTGGACAAGCTTGTGGGTGCCTGCAGTGTTCAGGGAGATTTCAGCTCAGTTGTACCCACCAAGTCAGTGCATGATTCAGTCTACTTCAATCTCAGATTTAAGCATGAGGGTGAAACAGATTCAAAGCAGTTTCCTCCTCCCTACAACCTTGTCAAAAGTGTATCAAACAGTTCCTAGACATCTATCTTGTTTTAGTTCCTATTACTCTTGAACAAATGTATCGTAACAGTAGAAAATAATTTGCTTTCATCACATATGTTGTTGGCTTTGCACTGCTTTTGCAATGTTTTCAGTCATTACAAGAATACTGTTTTACACAAATATTTCTACAGTAGCAGCTAACTTCTGTGGTGTAAGTACAGGCTTCTTCATGTTGAGCATTTTGTATGGATGACTGAGATGATTGTAGAGCCAAAATAATTCACATTCCCTAAAGGTTGACTTGATAGCAAAGGTATTTCTTATGCTGAATTCTAACACTTATATTATTTAAATTTAAATCTAGAACATCAATAATTAAAGGTTAAGACTCTATCTTACTGGATCCTTTCTGACAAAAGAATATGGGAAGTATTTAAATTTAAATGAACTTATAACTGTGATTTAATTTCTCTCTCTCCCTCTTTTTTCCCAATAGCGGCTCTGATTCGAGGAAATCGTAAAAACTGTGCTCAATTTTCTGGATCTCTTGATTGGTTGATCAGCAGATTAGAAAGACTGGAAGCCTCTTCTGGTATGCTTTTTAGTATTTTAAATTCCTTATTTGACCAGTTCTGAATTCTTTAAAATTGGTTATATACTTGTTCAGCCTCAGTATAATGAGGGTCTTTTTATGAGACAGTAAATTATGTTAATGAAGTGATATTTGTAACATTTTTTGCATACTGATTTCAGTTGTACTTCTAGTTTAAGTTCTGGCAGTCTTGCCTTTTCCTTGGCCAATTGGATGTAGTGTTACCTTTTAATTCAGACAAAAAAAGTATTTGATAAAATAGCTGTTCAATAGTGTATGTTGTATTGTTTTCTAATTCTAGTATCTTCCCTTTTTTTTGTAAGCCTGCTTGTTTTTCAGGATTTGCATCAAACTAAATATAAGTCATATGGAATGGATATAATTTGTTCTGCCTACCAGTGTTTACCTGTGTAACATACATACATTTCCTTTTAAATCACCTCTTTTACTCCTGAGATGTAAATTTCTATTTAAAATTAAAAAGAAATGTTTTTCAGTAGCAGTTGATTCCATTTTGCTTTAAATATAGTACTTTTTGCAATTTGTTTGGAAGGTGGCCCTCTTGAGAGCCTTTCAAAGACTTCTTTTTTGTAATAATACAAGAGTAAGTTCAAAGGGCAGGAAGATTTGTGGTCAAACCAATGGGAAATATAGTTACAATGACAGTGTTGCATTCCTCTCCAGTTACATATCTGTAACTTATTCCCATCATCTTCTTGGTTTAGTGTTGTATGTTATTCCATGAACTGGAAGGAACATAATGATTGATTAAAGAGTTGTCCTCAGGAACTGACATTACATTCCCCATATGATTGTTTCCCTTCCTCAGTCGTGTCAGATTGATGGTGTGCTTAGGAGCCTTGAAATATTAGGGCCAGGAAGGATGTCCCCGATTGCAAAATTTCTTTGTTTTATATTAGACTGGTAAACATTTGAAAAGAAAAGTCACAGGCATAGTACAGCCTTTTACAGTGGCATTAATAAATGAGAAATACCCTGCTATTGCTAAATATTCCGCATAGTTCCAGTTGTCTCAGTACAGGTCACCATTTGACATATATTAATAAATGTCTTACCTTGGTTTTATCAAGGAATCAGTAGCAGCCGTGAGATCAGATGTGCCCTATAGTAAACAAGGTGTTTGTGTTCCCCTCAGATTTTTCATTAAACATTCATGGGCATTTTGTTTATTTGCCATAAATCTGTTCCTGAGATGAACTGACTGACAACATGGAAAAATATTGTCAAATTTCAGTGGCAGGAATGTTCTCCCTCTCAGAGCTGAGGGTAAACTGGCACGACATTCACTAGCTGATTGACAAGATCTGCGATGGTTGATTGCACTTGTAAAGAGCAGTTATACACTGATGCTTCTCCTCTTGCAGGATTTTCCCTTTGTCAACTCTTAGGGCAAGCAGAGAGTTTAAAAGTCAGTTATTCTTGGGGCTGAGACTGGTATAGAGACTTTGAAGTATTTGCCCACGTAAGCCCCTCCAGAAGTCAATGTTTTATGGAAGTACTTTTGCTTACTTTTGAAGAGCTTTGTTTCATGTTTTAGTTGCAGATCTATGGCCTTAGGACAGGGGACCTGTTTTACTACAGGATTACTTCCTACTCCTGGCATGTACCTGATCTTTTTCAGCTGGTATGTTTATGCTCTGAATTTTTGAGCAGCTCAAAAGATGAGGCAGCTTTAGCTACCAGCTGGTGACTCAGACAGATGGCTGCTTACAGCAGGGGTGTCTAGTTAGAGGTTTGCAGATCATCCTGTCCTTGCAGCAGGTATGTTAGGGTTGGTGATCCTTACTAAATAGGTGTCATAACTAAACATAATTTGTGTTGGTTTACGTTATTGTTTGGGGAACCTGCTCTGCAGAGGCTGTGATCTCCTTGCTCTATTGAGCATTTGAGTAACTGAATTTAAACTGAAACAAACATTTGAAAAATGTCAAAATCATAAAATAAATTATTTTTCTGCTATGCTCCACCTTTGGTGTGACAGCATTAATTTAAGGAGAAGGATCTCACAATTATGCATTTGCATGGGATTTGATTGCAACTTGCTTAATTTCAATGTATATCACAAGATCTTAATGGTGAAACTATTTCCTAAAAGACCATCTTTTATATCTGAAACTCTCAGGGTAAGAGCTATCAGAAATAATGCAAAACTTTTTGCTCAGCTTTTGGAGGTTCAAGATGAAATTTCTTAAGTGCTATGTTGTATGGTTTTTGTTATGGTTATGTTATGTTATGTACATACGTATTTTTAATTTTTAATCTCAAACCACAAAGATTTCATAATTAAAAACTTAATTGTTTATGATAGTATAGTAAGGTATGAGATGCATTCTGTAAACTGCAGAGTATTCTGACACTAGTTGCTCCGGGTAGTGAACCTCCTGACATGCTGCAAGAACTCTGAGTGTACTAATATTTGCAATACTCATTTGTTCTGTGTTTTCTGCTAGGAACTAGGCCACTTGTACTCCATCCCCATGTGTATTTGTAACATAACTTCCATGTTGCCTCCAAAACTAATCTTATAATAAAGACTTTTTCTGATTTTGAGAGAGTCAGTTATAAAAGATGCTAATTAGGCTGTGCTTTTGTTATCTTGAGAGGCACAATAGGTTTAGCTTTTAGTATGTAAATGTAATTTTCTGATTTTTTGTGGGATGCTTGCTTGCCAGATTTTAAGCTTTATTTGGCTTGACAGGCTGAGAATATTCACTGTTTTAATTTTCAGCAGTAGACCTTCAATAAGGAAAAATACTGACTTATATTAAACCTTTAAACTAAGAATATTTGGATACATATATTCACATAACATATTTTTTTTCCCTAAGGTAAAGTATTTGGGGAAGACCATAACCACGTTTTGTTAATCACACCAAAATGAAGTTCACCTTGAACACTAAAGTTGTCAAAGTTGTCAGCTACCTCTCCTGCATGTGTTTTCTTGAATACATTGCAATAAAGATTTGATGCTATCAGCTATTATCTATAAAATTCCTCTTTTCACTTTTTTCTTTTCCTGGAACTAAAAGTGTTATGAAAACAGAACAAAGCCATTAAATATATAAACAGCAACTATGAATTGATTGTACAAATTAGATCAGAAATTGTTTCATCTCCCAAGCTTCACTGAAGCAAAAGAAGGAAAATTACTATCTGTTCAGGTAGAAATATGTCTGAGAGTAGACCATGTTAGAAGTGAGATGTCACAGAGCTGCAATGCAAATGCTTCAGTTGTCTCTTCAATCCATAAATTAAGATTAGATTAGTCTTTCACTCTGAAATATATTCCAGATGGGATTAACTAGCCTTACTGTAATTTTAGGGGCATTAAAACATAGGTGAAAAAATAGAATACAAGTTAGTAATCTAATGTTGAGGGATGCATTCAGTGCAGGAGGTTCTGTTTGCAGCCTGCAATTGAGCTGCTGGCTGAGCTCTGGGTGAGATGAGAAGCCTTGAACTGCTGATCTTTAGCGTAGCAAAGTAACCTGTAGCCCAGGCAGCTGACGCTCAGAGAAATGGCAGGAGTCAAGGATCCCCAGATTTCTGCATGCTTAGACTGTAAGGGTATAAAAGTCCAGGAGCCCAGAGACTCACAGACTGTTCTGAGTTGAAAGGTGCCAAAAAGGGATCACTGTGTCCAACTCTTAAATAGATGGTCTGTACAGAGATTGAACCCACAGACTTGGCATTATCAGCACCATGTTCTAACTGAGGTAATCTCAGGTTCCTGTCTTGGGGATCTGTCCTTGGTAGCACCCAGCTTGAGTCATTATTTTGTTAGTCATTGTACCACAATCAAATTATTTTAAGCACTGGGATATCTGAGACTCTGCTATGAGAAACTTGGGGTAGAGCTGGCAAGGAAACCTGGTGGTCTGGCTGTGCAAGTGTGGGGTGTGTAGCTCTAAACGGGCCATGATCCAAGCTCAGGTGGTGAAAGAGTGAATGGTTGGACAGGGAAGTTTCTTTAACACGATTATCCTCCAAGTAAAGGTTTTTGGACCCAGATAAAACCAGGTTTTAAGGCTTTTTAAAAGGATATTTTAAGTGCATGCATTATATTCTAGTATTCTAGAGAGTGACATTAGAGGAGTCAACATACTGTCTTGAATGTACATGTTTCCTTTCATCTGATAGTCATTAAGAAAATTTTCACTCTCCTTACTATGAACTCTGCATATCATACTGTTTAATTGTATTAGATTCAAACACTTACTGCTTTTCTACCTTGAGCAACTCCAATGAAATTGGAACAAGTCTGATTTTCTTTAATATAGATAATCTAAAAGTGAATCAGTCTGAACAGACACAGTACACTCACATGCAATTTTTTTCTGAAACACAGGGACCAAAACATATTTGGTAATTAGCAGTCAGATGCTATAGTAATTCAAGAAGGTGCTAGGGCAGCTAGATCTAATTGATAACATGCATTTATTATTGAAAGTTTACAATCTCAAAGGATTTTTAATTCTGTTATTGAAAATGTTAATTCTACAACATGTACTCTGTGCACTATATTAAGGCACAGGGTTATGGCTCTACCTACCAGAAAATTCTAAGGATCTGATTGTCACACTTATGTGGTGTTATTTAATACTGGATTACTATTTATATTTGTCAAGTGTGTTTCAGTGATACAATGAGAGGTGGCAAATGTCCAGTTACCATGTTTTGAATGTAATGATTTTTATGCATTCCCAGATCACTGTGACACAGAAAATTGTTAATCTTATTCTGGATTACAAGGATCCTTTTTATTAAGGATCCTTTAGTAACACTTTTTTAACCACCATAGGTTTTCCATTATCAGTGACCCCTGACTTCATCCAGTCAGGTGGCTACTGCTACGTTGCTACAGAGCATCTGCTTTTTTAGCTGGCTTTCATGACTCTTAGGTTTTTACTCTTTTTAACAATTTTGTTACTGTCAGTATTCATAGAACCATAGAATGGTGGAATAATAGAAGTGTACATCTATTGCAACGAAGACCATACTGCTACCAAATTTAGGTTTAGTATGTTCTTTTATTTATAGTTAAGGCTTCTTGTGTTTAAACCTTCAGGGCTATAGAATCACATTGGGGGTTCACCCCTAGCTCATTATCTATCTGCATTTTCTGTTTATATATGCATGATTTTGTCTACAAATATATTAATCAACACTTTGTTTGAAGCCTGTTTACTGGATTAATCAAATGATCACTTATGTGTTGTCTTTCACCTTTTCTACATTTCAGTCCTTGAGTAACCCCTACTCTTTATTAGTGATGACAGCCTATGTCCCTCAAACCTCTCAAAAACATTAAATAATATGGGGATAAATGGTGATGGTGCTGTAGTTTATCTGTAGGAGCTGGTGTTTTCTTCCTCACTAGGATCATAGAAGGGCCAGAGTATTTCACTGAGACAGAACCATCAGACAAAACCATTATTTTTCCACATCAAGTGGAGTTTGCAGTGCTACAGTTTCTGTGAATGGAAAGAGCGCATGGCAAAGAGTAGAAGACTCACGCTATGGATTTTGGTTTGCAAGGATTAAGCTGAGTGTTTGGAGATGTGGCTTGAATAAAGCGCTGAAGACAGAATAATGAGAGCTCTACATTACTTATAGGAATTGCATATCTCTAGATTGATGGCTGCTTCTCAGCTTTCCTTCAGCCCCTTTGATTTTTCTCATTATGGCCACAACTGTAGCAACAGATAATGATCAACTGCATGTACAATACTTGCCTTTCCCAAAGGCAGAAGATCCCAAAGCAGGTGTTGATTTGGTCCAGTACACATGGGAATTTGTTTTATTTCCCCATTGCAGAGACATGTTTTAAGGCTAATGATTCCTCATGGCAATAATTGCTTCTTTACTGTGTTTGTTTGTTATATACAATGATTTTTGAAACTATTTTGTGTTCATGTGGAACAGATTGCAAACTATTATGTAGAGTTATGACATTATATGCGCATCAATGAAAAAATTTTTTTTTTCCCTCAGGAATTCTAGAGGTTTTACATTGTGTGTTGGTAGAAAGCCCAGAAGCTCTTAACATTATTAAGGAAGGACATATTAAATCAATCATCTGTCTTTTGGACAAGCATGGAAGAAACCATAAGGTAGGTAAAGACTAAACAAGTATATTTAGATGAACAAAGCAAGCTCGTTCTTCTGTGCAGAAGTTGATTTCAAATACTTTAATGCTGTTTCGATAATGAGGAATAAAAATTATCCTGAAATGTGTATGAGCAGTTTGAAGAAGCAAAGATAAATGTTACTTTATTTTTGGCAAAAACATTGATACATAACAATTTGTGAGGGAAGTGGGAAGAATATTATAGTGTTAGGAGAATTTCTGAATTGCTCTAAAATAAAACTGCTGTGTTGGATTAATTGCATACCATTACGTGTCTTCCAGTAACAAGCTATAGAGCATTACATTGCCTGAAGTAATTAACCATGACAATGAAAAAGTATTTAAGATTAAAAAAAAACTCTTTTCTTTTCCAGGTTTTGGATGTTTTGTGTTCTCTCTGTGTTTGTCATGGAGTAGCTGTGCGGTCTAATCAACATCTAATCTGTGATAATCTCCTGCCAGGAAGAGATCTGCTCTTACAGACACGCCTTGTCAACCATGTGAGCAGGTACAAAGAAAAAGAAAAAAATCTCTATCTATGAATAAAGGAAAAAAAATCCCACCTTGTGCTTAAAAGAAATAGTCATTACAGAAAATCTCTTTTACTTCCAAACTTTTGTTATGATATTTTATTTTTATTAGGATTTTAAATTCCCTTTGCTGTAGTGATTAAATTTGAAACGTGGGTTGTCACAAGCTACAGCTGCCCTGAACAGTTTTAAGTCTGCAAAGCTGTAGTCTTTTCTAATGATTATGATCTAGATCTAGATGTGGATTCAAAGTATTGTCAGCTGATGTCCTGTGATTGCATTTATGATCTTATAAGGATTTCCTAATCACCTTTGGTCAAAATTAAGAATTTAGTGTCAAGCACCTTCATCAGTACCTAGAATATTTAGAGTGTGCCTTCACTCTTCCTTTTGCTGGCAGAGTTTTAGAAGCTACCTTAAAGCAGACATTAATAACAAGATGAAGCTAATACCATCGGTAAAGTATAATTTACAAATATTATTAAGTAAATGATTTTCCAGAGTTTTAATTAATGCTGAGGCCAAATAATGTGGCCTTGGATGAAGATCAGTGGGATCTTCTGTCTCGAACTTGTTTATTTTTAAAAATCTCAATCTTTGCTTGAGAATGAAAATTTAAACATAGAAATAGTTCTTATAACTCAAGAGTTCATAGGATTTACTAGATGCTGAAAACCATTGAAAACCCACATTGTATATTATAAGGAGGCTACTTAAAGCTAAAGGATTTGAAGAATTGATTGACTCTCTTGACATTGGTGGGACCTGGAATACTGTGGTCAATTTTGATAATCAGTGTTACAGAATGCAGTTTGCTATGTAAAATTAAACCTGCCATGTGTACTTACACTTGTGTTGGTACCTCATGAATAGCTGTGATTTTTTTTTCAGGATTTAACATCTACCAATTGTTCAAACACATAAACCACTTACTATTCTGAGTAAGGATACTGTTTCAGTTACTGAAGCACACTTTTTTTAACTTAAAATGTATAGACCATTTTTCACCAGAATAAATAACTAAATATATTGCCTCGTGAGAGCTAATGTCTCAGATGTTGCCTAGAGGGTGTCTTAACTTGTCCAGAGCACAGATTGCTATCCATTGTTACTCTTATGGGGGCATAAAAGGCACAGTAACCTGGAACCTGGGTAGAATCAAGAAGGACTAAACAGATTTGGGAGTGCAAGTGAAAAGTATTGGAGCTGAAGCTACCTCTTTTTTCAATTTTTCCAGTTAGAGGAACAGGTGCTGCCAGGAGTCACATGGAAAAGCCTAAGGGTAATGGGTACAAGTATCTCCTGGGGAAATTCTGATTGGAGAAAAGAGTAACATTTTTCAGAATGAGAAGAATGATTCAATGGAATAATCTTGCTGGGGAAATGGTGGATTACCCAACACTGGACACATATGAGATTCAGCAGGACGCTATGCTGAGCCATCTTGTCCTGACTTGTGCTTTTATCAAGAGAGGTTGCACCAGATGATCCTTGCGGTCTTTTCCAGCCTGGTAATCTGTGTTTCCATGAAGTAAAATTACTTCTGTTGTTTTACTCACACAAAACCAGCTTGAAATTTGAGTAAATGAAAAGTACACAGCAGTTCATCTTGTCCTTGAGATAAAATTTTAATAACTACTTTTATTCCTTTTGTTTAAGCATGCGACCCAACATCTTCTTGGGGATTAGTGAAGGTTCGGCTCAATACCGAAAATGGTACTATGAACTTATGGTGGACCACCTAGAGCCCTTTGTGACTGCAGAATCAACTCACCTACGAGTGGGCTGGGCATCAACAGAAGGCTACTCACCCTACCCAGGGGGAGGAGCGGAATGGGGAGGAAATGGTGTTGGTGATGACTTATATTCCTATGGCTTTGATGGTCTACATCTGTGGTCAGGTATTCTCTTGGGTATTTTGTGGTTGTTGATTATTTTTGTTTAAACATTATAATTGTGTTTGCAATCCCAGTGAATTTGCTTTCAGCAGCAGCAAAGTGAATAATTTATTTCAGCTGACACTTGGAACATACAGAAACAGTAACCTATATCAGAATATGACTTAAACTGACAATGTCCATTGAAAAAAATTGGCTTGTATGAAGTAATGCAGGTAGACTAATAATTTACATTTCAGCCTGGGATTCTGGGGGATGGGTGGATAGGGGTGTGTTCATGGTAACCATGAAAATTTTATTTAAAACTTCAAAGCTGCAAAAATTGAAGTACTACAGTCATCTGGATTTTTAATTCTTCTGTGGTAGTGTAGAACAGTTTGAGAGATTTAAGTATCAGGATTCTTCGTTTTTGATTTTTGGTTTATTTTCCAAGCCAGATTTTTATTGTGAGAAGTTCAGAGATACTTTAGAGGTGAAGAAGATTTTTACATGTTTTTTGCCATATATTTAAAAAAAGATATTTTTTATGTAGTGTATTTACTCTTGATTCTACAAATACTTTATTCTTTCTTCAGACTGGGTTAGCTCAGCAAAATCAGAATAATGATGCCTTGTTCTCTTTTTTCTTAATCTTTTTCATAAGTTTTGACTTTTTTTTTCATTTAGAATAGGTAGTCCTACAGTTGGACAGTCCTGAACTTCTTGAAAGGAGATTTTAGATTTTACTGTGATTTCACCTTGCTGAGAAGATTTTTTTTCTTTTGATTTCTGAGAGATTATTGGGTAGTGGTGAACTCGAGAACAGCCTGGAAACTGGGAAAGGCTCCTTGGATTGGCAGTTCTTTCCACTATAAAGTTATGAGCAGGTTTTCTAAGGCACCTTAGCAGACAAGAGAGAAAATACAGTGAGTCAGCTGCATCATCGAAAGTTTTTGCAGTTTTGAGGCATTGTAGCTTGATACTTGGAAAATAATATCGTTTTGCATTTCAGAAGAACTTTCCAATAAAAATAGCAATGGATTTTATTAATAAATAATAGCATATCAGCTGGAGTGGCATCTTAGGAGAGAAGCTGCTACTTAGCCTCTTGTGTGTAGTGACAATTACTTTGGAACAATGATGCATAATTAATGGTATCATTACAAATGTCGTGACTGAGTTTGACAGAAAAAGTATTATTACAGAAGAACCTGAAAATAATGAGCTAACCAAGATAGCTTTTGTACTTAAGGTCACTTTTAGGGAGGAACTAAAGAATTACTGAAAATCAAAATTATTTTTCTACCCACTGCAAACTTTTCAGTCAGAAATGTAACAACAGAAAAAATGAACAGTTGTTTGTGGTTCTCAAGTCCTGTGGAAAAAAAAAAAAGGTCAGACCACAAATGTGCCTGCAGATTTTTTTATCTGCTATGGATGTGGCTGGTAGATTTGAAAAGATTTGTGTCTTTCTTTGCTGATAATATTGTGTAACACTTACATACTTCTCAAATATGGAAGAACTTTTAGTTGTTGCATATTGAAAATCATGACCTTTTTTTGCTTCCACAATCTCAGGCTGCATCTTGATAAGCCTCTGCAATGGCATTTAAGAATAACCTTCTTACCATGAAACATTTACTGTATTAATGGATAGCAACAATAATTTCTCTGGAAAGTTTCTGTTCTGGACCAAGCTGGTATGAGAATCACATATAATTTGCATTTGGTTCTTCCGTCCTGAAATTACCTATTATGGAGAAGTGGAACTCATAGGTCCTTAAAACCTAGGGCCAGAAAAGGCATTTAGATAATTTGATCTTCTGTATATTCATCAATGACCAATACATATTTCTGTTAGCAGTCAGCCTTGCATTGAGCTCCATAACCTATATTTGCCAAAATTTTAGTGTCTAAAAGACATCTGGGCTCAAGTAGTATTCTTTAAGTGGATGAAATATCCACTCTTCATTGGTAGCTTTTATAGTGTTTTGTTATCCCTGCTATTAAATTATTGTGCCTTTCTGTGATTTATTTTATACAAACTCTCAGCTGTGATATTTTCATCTGGCAGTATCACAAAGTAATTTTAAATATATAGAGTTTTGAAAGTGTTGGTATTTTATTTTTCCTCAGGGGCTGGGGAGATATGTGCATGAAAATTCACCTGTAGAAAAATTTCTGAGATGTCATTATTTTTGCTTCTGATAAAACCATATGCCTTCAGCTTCTTCCTGGAAATGTAGTGCTAGTAAAGTCTTTTGTGTTTACAAAAGTTAGACACCCTAGTTAAAAAGTTGGTGCTCTGTTCTTAGTATGCATCATGGAGTATCTCTTGCAGACAGTGCGTATTATTTTTGGAAAATATATGTAGATTTGTTTTCAAACAGCTTCCATGTTTTTTCAAAAATTTTGTACTGTAGATGGCAGTAAATTTCAGACACAATAATTTTTTATTCTGAATTCTATAGCTTGTTTCTCTTAGGAAGCAAGTGTGCTTGTGTAAACTTGATCTAAGATAGAATAATTCTCTAGAATTCATAAAAACTGATTAAAATATATATATCACTAAAGATATGTGCCTTCAAAAGGCATCTCCCTTTGCATATTGCTGAAAAATGCTGGTTTGTAGTTTAATAATGAAACTGAATAGTATAATCTCATACAAGTTTGGAAGAATACCATGATGTGGCCATTAAAAGGGAGTACCTAATTATCCATTAAAATTCAAAGTGAGATATTTTTCTTTGTCTAAATAATGAAGCATTCTTTAGAAAAGTATATTGGGTTTCATATTAGGTACTAATGGCTGTAATATAAGGAATAAAATGTAGTTTGATGGGTTTTGTTTATACAGTTATCATTAATTATTCTCACATTGAATGTAATTCAGTTTTATTATTTATGATTGAAATAGCTGTATTGATATGACTGTATGCTGCTATTCACTATATTGCAAGCTTAAAATCAGGCCTTGGATGTCATAGGTTAGACATTCGTATGTTAATGTGTTTGCACTCTAAAGTGACGTTTTTCTCTTTTTTAGGCTGCTGTGAAAACAAGTGTGGTTTTTGAAAGTTTCACTAAATGAGCCTCTGTTACTTCCATAGGTTGTGTAGCACGAACAGTAAATTCTCCCAACCAACATCTATTAAGAACTGATGATGTCATTAGCTGCTGTTTGGACCTGAGTGCCCCCAGCATCTCTTTCCGAATAAATGGTCAGCCAGTTCAAGGAATGTTTGAAAACTTCAACATAGATGGCCTCTTCTTCCCAGTTGTCAGCTTCTCTGCAGGAATAAAGTTAGCATCTCATGGATCATGGAGTTGTTTTGGGTTTTTTGTTGGGTATTTTTTTTCCCAAGTCTTCTGTTCTTTTGTTTGTTTGTTTTTTTTTTGGTTATTTTTTTCCTGTATAGATGAGTATGCTGAATATTTCCCTGACTGTCTGCTCTCATTTCTCTTTATGACATCTGGTTTGTTTTTTTTTTTTTTGGCAAATTTCCAGTTCTTGGTTAGTGAGAGCTCCAAAGAAGTCCTGAAGACACAGTGCATCTGTTGCTTTTCAGCACACCAGTGTATTCTAGTGTTTTGCAGACATATATTACAAACAGCTTCTTAATAATTTCTTTGCTGATACATTGCTACATATTCACTCCAGGGCAGCATTTTGCATCAGCCTTTGATATTAAAAATATATCTTCCCTAATTCACCTTTTACGAGGTAGTAACTATTATTAAAAGAGGCATTATCTGTGCTTACCTTAAGAAGTAGTGGGTATACACTTCCTTTTCTGCAGCATGAGTTACAATGAATTCAGTCTGCATTCTGGTGCTGAATTGGTTTTTTATAAAATTTAAAGTCACACTTGAGGCACCAAATGATTTGCTTCCATGTATTGAGCAATTTGAGACTATAATATTAAAAAAGGTTGTGTGGTGCTCCAGTGGGGAGACCAATGTTTTCAGGACTGGCAAAGATGAAGGCTTAGAGCTTATTTTTGTTGGAGGCAGAGCAATGTTCTCTGAGGGATCATTCAAAGAATACCAAATAACCTAAAAGCTGTCACACAGAGTACACACCCATCCTTTACTCCAGATGCAGAATACACTCCTTTAAACTTTGCTTTTGATGATACAGGATAGAAAATGTAGTAAAATCATAGATCTGCATACTACAAAATGCAAAACTATAAACTTGCATACTTTATTTCTATTATCAGAGATATTATTGACAGATATAATTTATGTACTGCACACAGTACAGAATGTGTACCGGTACAGCATTAACAAAAATCTTGTAAGACACTCAGTAAACAGAAAAGTTACCAAGTTCTTCTGGTTTAAGGCTAGTCTTTTGGGTGTTTTTTGATTCCTTCTGGATGGCAATGTTCTAGGAAGATTTTTCAGTATTATTCCATGGCTATGTCATGTTGATATTATGTCATTGCTACACCATTATTACCTCATTGATTGAATTTTTCAGTAATAAAAAGCCATTACATATTTACTGTTTTGTTATGAATAAAAGAGTGTTTTCCACTGAGTTTCTATTAATATGACAAGTAAAAATTATAGGGAAGGAAATTCAGGATTTTTTTGTATTTTGTCCTAAAGATTTAGTGTTTTATGAGAAAAAAAGAACCACAGGGTTTTAGGTTCATTTCTCAAATGAAATTGAATGGAGACTTCTTCAATGGAGAGAGTTCTGAAGTGCTTGATTGATTACTCTGGTTTTAATATCTGCCTTCGGAGACTCAAAAGGCTGCTTCTTACTTTATAGGTGTGCTGAGTAAACTGATTATTCTCTCTCTCAAAGATTATTGGTCTTGTGATTTAAAATGCCTTCAGTGAAGTAAAATTAACTAGAAAAAAGAATGGTTTACTTTTTCTGTGTTTTTTCAACCTCCTACATCACAAACCAGCAGCAGTTAGAGAATGGTGAACTGTAAACAATGAAAAGAAGCTGCAACATTCACATTTTTCCCTCCTTCTTTTTTTTCCCTTTTAAAAATAACATTTAGTATTCTTTAGGCTTATAGACTGATTAGACTTTCCACCAGAGGTGTCTTGGCTATCTAAAGTAATTCTGATGTTTACAGGGTTCGTTTCTTGCTTGGAGGTCGCCATGGAGAGTTCAAGTTCCTTCCTCCACCTGGATATGCTCCATGCTTTGAAGCTGTCCTACCAAAAGAGAAGCTGAAAGTGGAGAACAGCCGAGAGTACAAACAAGATCGTAGCTACACAAGAGACCTGCTGGGTCCCACTGTGTCTCTGTCACAAGCAGCTTTCACTCCAGTTCCTGTAGATACTAGCCAGGTATGGTGAGACTACACTTTCCTTTTTAAACACACACATATTACATGCCCATTTTACTTCATCTGGTTGAATTTGCACCTTGTCCCAAACTTGTTTTTTTCTTGGGATTTATTGAGATCTGGTTTGTATGATGTTTGCCTGTTATGAAAATTTGGGTGGCATGTCAAGCAACTTATTTGTAATAGCCTCTTCCTCTCTTATCTCTTTTCTCTTTAGATTGTTTTGCCTCCCCACCTGGAAAGAATTAGAGAAAAATTAGCAGAGAACATCCATGAACTTTGGGTTATGAATAAGATTGAACTTGGCTGGCAGTATGGACCAGTATGTACCTTCCAACCTAATTTTCTGTTAATTGCATTGTATGATTCAGTACATTGGTTTCAATGTACTAATGAGACTGTATTTTTCATCATTCCCCCCAAAATTAGTAAGGTTTTATACACCTTCCTACTAAATGCATGTGGAACCCAACAGCACTTGGGCATTTCTGAACAAAAATTCTGGTATTAAAGCTTTTTGGTTCTGAAATTTTCAGTCTAACTGTCAGCCCAGAAAGCACATAGTGAGTTTTTCACCTATTTGTTCTTGGAGCAAGATGTTCAACTGACTGGTAGAGTTAGCCAATAAAAACAGTTACTCTTGCTTCTCTTTGCATGTGCTGACTGACAGTACTTTTCTTAACATGCTAAATAAGTATTGCCTATAGGAAATTCCATTAAATCTGGTTTTTGCTTTCCTTTTCTCCACTTCTTCAGTCTCATGCCTGTATTAGGTGCTCTGTGTAACTATTTTCTTATCTCTTTCCTACTTTTCATGGAGCATGAAAAAGATTTTCTTTTAAAATGTAATCGGTAAAAAATTATCATGTTACTATACTCATTTTTGGTTTCCCAAATGCTACTTTATGAAGAAATATTGCTGTGAAGAGTATATAGAAACATGCTGCATGTACTAGATATAAGTGTAAAAACATGTATGTATTTTATTTTTGTTACTAAAAAGATTTTGGGCTTCTGAGGAGTTCAGGTTACAAATTTAAAGTAACTGGGCATAGGTATATTTTTGGTTTAGCATACAGCAGTACTTAAAAATATATGATTAACAGAGAAGATCTCTAGATTTTGTTGTAGTTACTTTCCCCACCAAATAAAATGCAAAACCTCAGTTAAATTAACATGTCAAAACATTTTAATTGTGGTGTAATCATACTAGCTGTGCAGTAACCTGCAGGAACTCTTAGTGTACCGTTACATATTGAGAGTCTTATTGTACAGTTGAACACTATTTAAATCATATATAATTACCAAGTGATAAAATTAGTTATGTTCAAAATGAAAATAGGTGTTAAATTTTTGAAATTACCTTGCTTTAATGTATTGCGGTAGGATGCACTCTCTTTGGGATCCTGATAGAGTATATGCTGATCATTTTTTGGTAGATGATTTCTTAATCATACTGGTTCCTTGCAAATAATTTTATCAGTTTCACAGAATACCCAGAGTTGGAAGGCACCCCAAGGATCATCAAGTCCAACTCCTGACCCTTGACAGCACCATTCCCAAGAGTCATACCAGTGACCAGGAGTGTTGTCCAAACACTTCTTTAGGTCACTCAGGCTTGGCACTGTGACCACTTCCCTGAGGAGCCTGTCCAACCACCCTCTGGGTGAAGAACCATTTTCTGATATCCCACCTAAACCTCCCCTGACACAACTTCAGGCTATTCCTTTGTGTCCTGTCACTGTCATCACAGAGAAGAGATCAGTGCTTGTCCCCTGCTTCCCCTCATGGGAAAGCTGTAGCTGCAGTGAGGTCTCCCCTCAGTCTTTTCCAGGCTGAACAGGCCAAGTGACCTCAGCTGCTCCTCAAATGCCTTTCCCTCAAGGCCCTTCACCATCTTCACTGCCCTCCTTTGGACACTACCTAACAGTGTCATGACTTTCTCTGGGTTGTGGCACCCAAAACTGCCCCAGGCACTGGAGGTGAGGCTTCCCCAGTGCAGATCAGAGCAGGACAATCCCCTCCCTTGCCTGGCTGGTGATGCTGTGCTCTATGCCCTCCAGGCCAGGGTTGGCCCTCCAGCTGCCAGGGCACTGCTGGCTCATGTTCAACTTGCCACTGACCAGGTCCCCCAGGTCCCTTTCCATGGCATTGCTTCCCAGCATCTCATTCCCTGGTCTGTCCATGCATCCAGGGTTGCTCCATCCCAGGTGTAGAATCCGGCACTTTCCCTTGTTGAATTTCATGAGGTTGGTGATTTCCCAGGCCTGTAATTTGTCTAGGTCCCTCTGCAGGGCCTCCCTGTTCTCCATGGAGTCAACAGCTCCTCCCACTTTTGTATTGGCTGCATTTAAGCCACTGTTGCCAATTCTACTTATCTGATTTCATGGCACAGAAATTAGCTTGCTTAGACACACACAAGTCCTCTAATATTAGATTTTGTCTTTTTAGTTCAGAGAAAGATGCATTGTATGTAGTAGCTAATGGTGTTTTTTCGCCTTCTAAAAGTTTAAAGTCTAATAGACTTTTAAAATTATCCTCCAGATAATTAAAAATTTCTGCTGTATCATTGTATATTCATCCTACATATCTGCATCATCAGATCAGTACCAAAGTGATACCCACTATTGCATGTCCTATTACTGCTGCAGTCTATGCATGTAAAAAAGTAAAATAGCAAGCCAATGTACAAAAAATTATGGACTTTATTAATTGGCTTAATTTTAACTCTGAATATGTGTGCTATTGAAATTATCAGATGCATCTCCATATCTTTATTTCTGTTCAATGTAACTGCACATTTAAAAACAGCCACAAAAATTAAGAATTGATGCATGAGTTCTGCCACTAATGTAATTTGCAAGGCAGTAGATTTTTATTTTGTTCTCAGAAAAAAATGGGAAACTACAAGGTAACCCACAAAATATGCTAGCTGTATGATAGAATTATTATACATTTTAATTGTAGAACAGAAATAATGTCACTAGGGGAAATAAATAATTTTGGATTTCTGAGAAGAATACCTGACATGCGAGACTTTAATTATCTGTACATAGATCTAAACTCAGAGACTACTTAATTTTTTAATAGACATATTACCAAAAATCTTAGGAATCTGTAAATAAAAATTTTCACTGGTAGTAAAAGACATTCCTCAATTTATCGTCTGTTAAATTTTTTAATTAGTTTGACAGCTGAATTGCCTGTGTTGTCTGTCCAAAGAACATTAATCCCATCAAATCAAGATAAATAACCCCTGGAGACTGTAAAGATTTTTCAGTCCAAAACATAAATTACTGCTGTTCAATTTGAGAATTATGTGCTTGGATCAAAATGCAAAAACTCAGCAATGTTATAGAGAAATATGTTTTTTTTTCATGACATTAAATAAGCTAGATTAAGTAGTAGTGTAAATATCAATTTTGAAAAATTATAACAGTTAGGCTTTTTAACTTCAACTTTAGGCATTCAGTTTTCCAGCAGAATTATCTGATTGATCAAAAATCAATAATGTTATTTACAATAATTTCCACTTTGCACCATTAAAGGTTAATATAAATGGTGAACTTATGGTCCATCTAAGATTGACATGAAAATGTTAACAGTCAATAATATTGTCAATAAGATGTTAACAAATGCATTGGGGACTTTTAGGTAATATTTTCAAACTAATGTATTTTATCAAGCCTTTGTAGATGTTGTTGGCTGAACTTTAGCACAAGATGCTAAGTCGAGAGCTGTAGAATGCTTGGTTGTCACAGCCTCCAAGGTTGCCTTTCTACGTTATAGCCAGTGTTAGATTAAAACTGTGTAAAATAGAGGAAGTTAAACATGTTTTTGATCAAATTTGCAAGTTTATAAAATGTAGGATTTTGTAAATTATTGTCTGTATGGCTCTCCTATCACTACACTAAAAATAAATTCATGTTCCACTCATATGTGGCTTCCTAACAGTTACATTCTGCTTTTATGTACTAAAAATAACTTAGAAACGAATATTTTTCAAATTAAGAGATGGGGAAAATTTCTTTTACATTGTTTTTTTCATTAGGTAAGGATTTCAGTACTATCTATGTCAACGTATTTGTACAAACTGGATGCAGAATTTTTGAAACATGGGCTGAAGATTAAATGGTACTTAATGGCTGTATGTTGAAACAATATAGATTGAACTGTTCTTGAACTTTGCATATTTCCTGTGAACATCTGAATGTTCAAATTCAAACATCTGAATGTGTACAAATTTGTATTTAAGCCACTTGAGATATGCAAATCTGAAGTTTATTTGCAAATACAAATTCTGCCTTGCTTGAACACAGTGATCATTCTCTGAGAATACAGAAATCTTTCTGTTCTGAGGTGTTCATCCAGTTTGAGTAATTTTAACAGGATCAGCTTTAAGTAATTTGTGTATTGGACTGGTTTAAAATTTTGTTTTCTTTTTGAGGCATGGTAAGCTTATTTCTTTACTTTTTTCTCAGGTTAGAGATGACAACAAAAGACAACACCCATGCTTAGTGGAGTTCTCAAAATTGCCGGAGCAGGAAAGAAATTATAACTTGCAAATGTCACTTGAAACACTGAAGTAAGTTGCTAGAACTTTTGAAATTTATAGTTAGAGTTTTGTAAGGAGATGCAGTTTCCAGAATTGACGTGCAAATTAAAATTCGATGTGTAGGAGAGGGTAATAATATGCAAATGAGGGAGTGAGCCACATTAATGAATTATGTATTTGGCATTGAAAATTACTTTGATAGTATTTTAGAATTATTGTGGTAATGCTGATTATGAAATGAAAATTCAGACAATTTTCATCTAGGAGGAATGAAATAGATCCAAGGTTTGAAAAAAAAAATCTTTGCTTCTTATTTGATTTTATTCAATTTAATTTCTTTCCATTTTCTTTATTGATAAAACACACTTTGGCACTCAATATTTAAATTAAGAACTTTGCTTCAGAACCCCTTGCTGCTATTTCAGTGTCAATGTGTATGTTGCCACAGAACAAAGAGTAGCAAGCATTTCTTCCTTTTGTGGATGAGTGGTTAGATGTGTGAATATCATGGAAACTCTCCAGTTGGAATGCTATAAAATTTCAGTGGGACATTAAAGGGTTTGTTGAAATAATCTACTTTTCTGGTTTACAAAGATACAATTCCTCTCTTCAGCTTTGTCAGTCAAGGAGGTTTGAGTTCATACTTTGCTGTCAATTAATTGAAAAATCTATTAGTATAAGTAATTTCTCCCATATGTGACATTCCATGGAGCCAACGTGTAGAAATATATCTCAAATTGATAAATGCTTGATAGTAGATGTGGTTCTCAAATCAACCATATTTAAATCTATTCTTTCTCCTTTTTTTTTTTCCCCACTTTTAGAATATAGTTGCTTTTTACTATTTAGAGAGATTACAAAGGATGAATGTCTTCATGTGATATCATTTTTCAGTGAAAATTTGTCCTATATTATTAAAATCCTTGCCATGTAAACTGATAGTGCAATATAGTGTTTATACTCCTAATTAAAGGACTTCATGTCCTCATAGTAGAATGTGGGAACTCAAAATGTCTCTCAGACATTTTTGGAGGTTCCAGGCCATGGTCAGACGCAGTCTGGACCCCAGCAGGCAGCTGGATTTAGCTGTGATTTCGAGTTTGAACCATGGAATGAATTACCAACTTTGAAGGTGGAACAAGCAGTCACAAAATGCTAGGTAGTATAGTAAATGTAGTCACAAAGTAGAGGGAAATATTTTTTGGTAGTGTACAGGGGGGTTTTAGTGCATGTACAGGGGGGTTTTTACTTTGTACATGGGGGTCAGAAGTTCTAAGATGGAGGAAAGTGGGCTGAACCCATCCTTCTTCTTTCTTCTTCCTTACCTCCATGTTCTTGGTGATGTTGGCACTCACAGATTGGTTTAGAATAGAAAAACACTTGGTAACATAGGTAATAGGTATTGGGGAATAATTGTAAACATGTAATATGTAATATATCATATAAAAGATAGCAGCAGCCCTGGGCGGGGAGAGAAGAAGAAGACACCGGACAGTCAGGGTGTCAGGAGTGTGTGCCTCTCTGCCTGGGCCGCTGACCAAAGGGCCGCAGCCCGAGAACTTAATCTGTTAGATAACTAGCAATAAAACATCTTGAGACCGAACAAGAAGAGACTGCGGAGTTTTCCTTTGGGAACACGGGTTGGAGGAGAAGCTCTACCACCACACGAGAACCCCAACCAAACCCGGGGTTCTCACAGTAGAAAGTTCTGTAGAAGACTCCCTCTAGAACTTTTTGTAGATTTCTTTTCAGGCCAGCTTCTCTGCACTATTTACTGTTCTACCATTCCCAGACTAAATAAGTTACTCAGTGTGAAACTGAATACTTGGGGTCATATTTATGACTCTAAGTGCTAAATGTTTTCTGGAGGGATAGATTGCCATTATTTTGAGGTAAAACAGCCATTGAACGGGAAGCAAGAAAATAAGTTCAAATTTTCTATAGGTAGATATTAGAATTAAAAGGAAATTTTTTGAGCATTTCCCATAAGCAGAGCAATGTGCTAGGAATTCAGAGTAGATTCTTCCTTTCTATTTAATGAAACTGCAAAAGATGATGTCATTAACTTTCACTATGTTTGGATGTTTTCCTAGAATACTCTATAAAATATGGCTCAAACAGCAGAAAAATCATGCTGTCATAATTAAATGCACACAAATTTAATGAGTCTTTAGATGATTACTGGTTCAGTATCCAGTGCTTTTCTAATCTAACCCTGTAAAAAATCCCCAAGTTTTTGTTTTATAAACATACAAGTTATAGATTACTCTTTTTTTAAATTAATGCTTACTAAGTAAAGTCTTCCTATTAAATGGATAATATCCAAAATATAAAGCATTCAGTCCTTCTATGTGTTTTAAAATTGTAAGTCTTCCTTACCTCCTTGTATTAGTCCTTGTTTTCTCATAAATGAAATTCTAATTTTGTAGTATTGAGTTGTATTTATCATGTAGACATCTGTTGTGCAGGGATTCGGGGCCTCTTACTCAGTTTGTTTCTACGTGCTTGAAAATGTGGTGAAGTCAATGCACTAATCAGTTCTAGGTGGTCTGTAGATTATGACTTGAATTGGAACCTATCTTGACTATTTCTTTACTAGATGTATCTAGTCTACTAGCTGTCAATCTTGATAAGAGGGGAAAAGGAAAGAAAATGTTATTTTAAATAAATTTTAAATAATAATTTTCTTTACAATTTGCATCAAATTGCATACTTGAAATAGTTGCAAAACATGGAGAATAATGCTGAATGTAATTGTGTTTTGGTTTGTGGCTAGTTTTGCTGCCAGATGAGAGTTAGAAACCAAGGAAGATCTAAGTCATATTATCTGATACAACATTTCTTTTCCATATACTGGGATCTTTGTATATTTTAAGTAAGATTGAATACTTTTATGAGCTATAAAAATTACATACTGTATGAAATGTCAAGATGCAGAAATGAGTTGCCTCTGAAAATGTCATGGGATTAAAATATGCTTGCTCATACTGTTTCTGCACATGCTTATATATATATGTTTTATAGTTTGGTCTTGCATATTTTTCTGGTTAATCTTGCTTATTATTTTGTGACTGATTTTCTCATTTCTGTGTATTTACTCAGTCTTGTGTGATAATTACATCTACCATTGTGATGATGAGAGCTACATTTAGCCACTTTTCATTTTCTTGCTTAAGTTTGAAGTACTTTAATGGTCTTTCAGATTCTGCCTGTAGTCTGTCATTTTATCCTCCTGTGGCACTCTTATTTGAATTTGTTTTGTTTGGGTAGTGATAATTCCTGGCTTACATGACAGGAAAAATGGGGTTACCAGAGGTTAGCTCCTCTGTACTGCATTTCACTATTAGATATGTTCTCCTACTTATGTTGGTGATAGCTGCATAGGAATTATGTACTATTTATGCCAGTTGAAATTTAGCTGCATGGAGTATTCTTAGCAGATAGTGTGTTTTGCAGGAAGGGGCCAATGGATTTAGTTTCCTCATTTCTGATTTTACTGTCTAATTTTAAATCAGGGTTCACAGTCCATAACAGTAGGACCTACTTCTTGTAGCTAGCACTAAAAATATGTTGGAAGAATCTCCTTGAAACAGACAATTCATCTGACAAAAGAAACAATGTTAGAAGAGTACTTATGCTCTTCCCCCCCTGCTCCCAGTCAGTTCAAAAGCAGTAAATATAGTTGAAGCATGACTAGAAAATATCATTTTAGCTAGTGGCAAGAACAAAAAAAAAATCTTGTTTGACACCTTTCTTTCACTTCAGGAAAATTTGGAATGGAATCCAAGCTGTTTACACCTGTGATTTCTTCTGTAATCAGTTTCTTTCAAAGATATGGTTATCTCCCTCAGGTTTTGTGAAAATTCTCATCTGACTCCAAAGTTAAGTCTCTGACTTTTGTCTAGGATTTCTATTAATTTCAATGTCAATATTTTATTAATGCACCTAGACTAAAGAAAGACTAGAAGCTAACATTGAATATACATGCAGGAACAAATAATTAATAATTTACAGATCAAATCTTCGAGAGAAATGAGATTTAAAATTTATGCTACTAAACTATGTGGCTATAAGGAAAGCAAGAAGTCTGAAGTAATCAGAAACCCAGTTAGTACTGTTGACCCTCTTCTAAGTTTGTATAAATAGTGTTTGCTTTCTGAAATTAACTGAATTTTGTAGATTCAGGCCACAATGGACTGGTTCAGTGACTCTGTGGTACAAGCCTCTTGGTAGGTACAAGACACGCTGTCTAAATTGAATAACATGGCAATTTTGGCCTAATGCTTATCGTGCATTCTGCTGTCAGTTCTGTCTTCAGTAGTGTGTCCTAAAAAAATCCAGATCCAACTGAAATCTCTAAATAATAGCTTCTTCAGAATTAAGACACATTCTAAGGATAAGAGATATTTTATTCCTTTTTTTCTTTTTGTAGCTGTGATAGAAGTAACAAAACAGATAAATACATGGGTTAGAAGCAGTATGAATGAGTATGTAAGTGGTATGAATAAGTATATAAAGCAGAAATAATATCTCAATGGCAATCTTCAAACTGATACCTCATAGAGAAAAAAATACTATATGATAGTTTCATTTTGAAGTACCTTACTCATATTTTAATGGATTTTTTTGGAACATCTTGTGACATTTTCCTAATACTATCAGAAAAATTACATATACAAAAAGGCTGGTGTTGATATTTCTATATTATATTGTAATAATTTCCATAGGTGTCATTTGTTTTATAGTGTCATTTATAGGCACTATAGTGTACCTATGAACAGTAGAAACTCAAAATATCAAAACATTATCAGTAATTAATCTCTGATTTCTGTGCTCTAGAACCCTGCTGGCATTAGGTTGCCACGTTGGAATTGCTGATGAACGTGCTGAAGAAAAAGTGAAAAAAATGAAACTTCCAAAGAAGTAAGCTGAAATTCAATGTGTATTCTTGTTATACAGTAGGGATTAAGTGAATTCTATTTTAACAATTCAGTATTTATACAGCTAGTTTTATTAGTTCTTGGGCATGCATGTACATGCATGAATTCTCAGGAATTTTCAGCAATTTTCACATACCGTAATTCACACTTTTTCTTCCAGAAATTTTTCACCTGATATGTAGACAAATTTAGGTTTTTTTGTACTATGTTGTAATGTCTGACATTCATTGTTATGTATTTCTTTTATATACTGTGTATCACGGAGACTTCGTAAAGAATTTTTACAGTAACTTTGCCAATGTATTTTACAGTGCTGCATATGTCTAAAGTTCCCTTTTGAAAGTTCTCAAATGGCCATGACTTGAGGTGTAGAGAGCTGGTAGAATCACCTGACTTTTTTCCAAGTGATCTGTTGACATCAGCATTGGGCTGGACTGGGCTTAGCCTGGTATGGTATAGTGGCCTCTACTACCACAGCTCTGAAACCAGCTCTCATGGCCCAGCCAAATTGCCCCGGTTTCTTAGCATCAGTATACACACACAGAGTTTGGGAATAAAGGACCTGAGAACTTGGACGCAGTTGAGATAATGGAACTTTAGTTTCCTATGCCTGACAGCCCTACTGCCCAACATACACTTGAGCCCAGGGGATGAAGGTCGACTATATGTAAAGAGTCAGAAAGGTAAATGCTACAGTTTTACTAAGAGAGAACTTCTGCATGGTCTGTTTTTCCTGAATTTAAGACAGTAATTTAGTTTCCTTGGTTATGACTCAGAGGAATGGTAAATTCTGGTTGCTGAGTTCCTGCCACCAGTTGCAACTCATTGCTCTTTGCAGGTATGTGTTCTGTGCAGAAACAGCTGTTCCTCTGGGATTGCATATCTCCATTATTCACTGCAATCCTTCACTGACCAATACATTTGTATTACATGGAGTCCCTGAGGCCAGTGTAATAACCTCCAGTACTTTTAACTAAAGGACGTATTTCTTGCTTTTGTGAGCCAAAAGCCTGTGCTTATTCTGATTCCTGCAGGCTTCTAGTAATGCTTTACTACAAGGTAGCTGTAAGAACCTGGACCATCAGGTCTTTGATATCTACCACACTGCACAGATTTACATACCACTGATATTACAATTTCAGAATCCCTGATGCAGTGGCTTTGCCAGAATGAATGGGAATAAAAGCAAAGTATTAATTCAAGTTCTCCCCCTACCAAAACTGTTCAGTTTTGGTATCCCAAAATAACTGTTGATCTCTCAAGGAAGAAAAGATATCTAGGGCCTTCTTGTATTTTCATTCTGAAGTATATGTGCATTTGCAAGACTGTTCAAGTGAATCAAATTTCCTGCTATTGAGAAACTGCAGATAAATCTCAAGTCTGAAGAATTTATACTTTCTAATATAAGAAGACCAATAATGCCAAGTCTTTTTAATGTCATTAATTGTCATACCTGTAGATACCTGAAGTCATACCATACTTACAAAGTTAGAATTTTGATACCTCACATATAATGGATTGAAAAAACTAGCAAAAAGGAGAGGAAAACATCGTGGCTGTATTCTTAAAAGCTTGGGCAGGGGAGCATGACAGGAAAGAGCACAGTAATTGCCAACCTGACAAGTGTGCTAATTTCATATGTTTCACTGTTTCCATTACTGTCTTGTTTTACTCATCTCACTGAAGTGACTTCACAGAAACCTGATGAGAAGTAACTGTGAGGGCAGTGAACTCCTGTGGGGGCTTGCTGTAATAGAAACCTGCAGATTGGGAACTATGTGGATGGCTGATTTTGGAATTATGTTCCTGAATTGCTGTTTTCTAGGTTAAACTTTTTCTTTTTATTGTGGTAATTTTGAGGGTAGATTCAATGTCTTATTTATAGATATAATCCCTCTTAAATACCTGGTTGTTTTAAATTATTGTTTTCAACAAATAATTTGTTTAAATGTGTTTTAAAATGATTGTTGCAGAAGATAATTAATTAAGATTGGTAAAGTATTTTAATATTTTAGGATATAAATGGAGATAAATACTGTTTAATTGTATGGGTTTTTCTCTGTCAGTACAAGTTAAGAAAATTACCAAATTGTTCAGAAAATAATTGGGCAATTATTTAAACTAGCTCGTCTTTATACACCCCAGGGTGTAAAACTTCAATGAGAGCATGTTGTTGTTTATTTTCCACAGACTCCTTTTGTTTCAACCAAAATAGTGCTTTGTATGCTGGAGGAGAAATAGAATCATAGGATCATTTAGGTTGGAAAAGACCTTTAATGCTTTACGTCCTCTATTGAAGGTTTGCTCATAAGTAAAGTAGGACATTTCTATAATTAATGGGAAGGGAATAATTTTATCAAAGTAGCATTCCTAAGAGCACTAAAAAAAGTGAGGAAGTTGCCTTTCTATTCTGAAGTCATGCTTAAATTTAAACAGTTGCATTTAAGCATCCTATGATTTGAAGGATAATTAAGGTATGAATATTATAAAGACATTTTAAGGTGGCTTTCAAAATTGGTCTCGAATATGCCATTTGACCTGCTCTGTCTTTTAGCATCCCCTTATGCAACAGGAAGAATATATTTTTTCATTTCAGTAGGAAGTAAATAGAATTTAATAAGTATTGTCATCTGCACAGAGGTAGCAATAAAATTGTTGATATAAACATTTAGATAAGCAACATCTTAATCCACTACTTTGAATATGTGGCATTACTAAAATACTTTAAAAACATTTTTAATTCAGACCATTTGTGTAGCTTTCATTACCAGTTACTTCATCCCATCAAGATGCAATTAGCTTGAAACAGAATCAAAATCAAAAACAAATCAGTAATCAAATTTACATTATTGTTCTTTACATTCAAAGGCAGATACCAGATTTATATAGATATGTTGCATTTATGTTATTTATTTCTTTTGTGGTTTCTCATAATTTTTTTTCTTGCTGGAAAGTAACTGCACGTTCTGTTTTTATTCAACAGCTATCAGTTGTTGAGTGGATATAAGCCAGCACCCATGGATCTGAGTTTTATCAAACTGACCCCCTCTCAAGAAGCTATGGTGGATAAACTGGCAGAGAATGCTCACAATGTGTGGGCAAGGGACCGTATAAGGCAAGGCTGGACATATGGCATCCAGCAGGTAAGGGCTAACTTCAGACACTTAGAACAGCACTTATCTAATGAGAGATTTTGCAGCTAAATGGAAATACTGGTGACACACAGTCAGGAAGAAACAGCTAGTGAATGCAAGTTTGTCACTCAAAGAAAACAAAAATACATAATTTAAAGCACTCTTGCTAAATAGCAGTATAAGATTCTTACAAGCAGTATTAAAAGACTTGGTGGTATATTCTTGTAAGCTATCTAAATCTCAGGGTGAGAAAACTGCATGCAGGAAGCTAACGTGCTCCAGTATTTTAGGAAATGCAAATATTGACTTTCACCAGGGCAATCATTTAAATGTTTGCAGTTCTGGGAATTGAATAATTTTGTTTATCCAGGAAAATAAAAATATAAACTTCTAGTAATAACTTTGCTAATATGTTGTATTTCTGGCAGAAGCCATGCTTAACTAAGAATAGTTAAGTTAGACTCAAAGTGCCAGTCCTACTTCAGTTGTTCTGCTCCAGTGAATATGAATATTATTTGATACTTTTCCCAATGTGTTACAAAGGAGGAGAGTAAGAATAAAGCAAGGTGGATTATTAAAAGCAAAACTCAGGTTCTTTTGTTTCTTTAGAAAATCCCCAAAACCAGTCAATTGGGTGTACCATGAGAATAATTTAGTATTTTCCAAGACAGCTTCTACATCAGTTTTCTCTTAAGATTTTCTGTTCTATTTGTGATTGGTTGTGAATTTTATATACAGAATGGTCTCTTCACTTGTGTTAATATATGTGTGATAGCATTCCACAGTGAAATTTTAGGACAATTTACCCCTTGGGGAAAGAATGAGTTTTCATGGTTTAATGCTGAGCATAAAAGATCACTATTTTTGCAAAAATGAGGTACAGCTGTTTTGTAGGTACATACCCTTCTTCTCCTTGTTTTTGGCAAAAATTTGAATTATACATTTCAGTGCCACATATGTCAAATTTTATTCTTCTACAGGACCAAAATTCATTCTATTTGAAAAACTTTTGTGTAAAATAAAATAATCTGGACTTTTATATATTAGGTTAAGCACTTCACCTCATCACATGCAGGTATGCTTATGTGACAAAATATATGCTGCCTATTTGCATTTCAGTATTGTTCATTATGGTATCTTACTATGAAGCTGCCATTGTGTTACTCTGTAAGCTTTTTTTTAGGAAATCTATGTTCTGTATTTGCGTCTAGACAGACAGTGAGTCAATTCTTCTGTTTGCAGACTGGAATATATGTATATTCTCGACTAGGAAAGAAAACACTGAATATAATTCAGTGTTTGTGCAACTCCCTGCTTTCCCCAGGATCAAATTTTTCCATAATACTGCACCTTTAAGTAAGAGGTGGCCTTTTGAAGTGCTGTTAACATTTCTGATAGAACATGAATCATGAGAAGTGTTGGAAATGATGGTTTTCTGTTGTCAGGTAGGGGGAGGGGATTAATTAGTTTTGAACTCACTATTTCAATCCCGTGTTTATGGAGTCAGTGCACAATTCATTTCTAGAATGAAAAACTGTATGTTCAAAAGAAATATTTCTAATATATTAAAGAATGCACTCAAGAATTTATACCATGTCTCCCATATTTTTTATTCTTCCAGAAGCCAATAATTTTCAGTACAGGACCTTGCAAAGTGGGAGCTATGAAATGAATGAAAGTTGGGAAATTGTTACAACTTTGATAGAAACTTCACATAGCCCAAAATTAAATTTAGTTTTGCAACAGAATTTATTGATTAGGATAAAGTTAAGAAGTCTCTGGAATCAAATGCATCTCTTGGCTAATTATATTTCTAACTAGCTTTGGGAAAATCTAATCTTGTGACTCACATGTGAATAAATTTCCTTAGATCTTGACGACAATTTATCCTTTGTATTGGTTTATCTTTGAAAAAACCCACAAATAATTTTGCCATATTTATTGGAGTGAATTTGCAGCTAAATTGCATGTTTTCTGAATTAGCGAGGTATTAAGTAGGAAAGTCAGTTACCCAGTGTTGCTGGTTTGGGAATGATACATAAAAGATGTAATGGGAGCGGGTGGCAATGAAAAAAATTGTCCTTTACATCTTCACAATATTTTTATTATACACAGTCTTTATGTATGTTTCAGTGTGCCTGTTGAAATAGAAGGTTTTTGCATTTGAAGAGATGTAATGTGATAGTCATAAATCATTAATTTTATTATGGTTTCCCAAAGTTGCTCAAGGCCCCAATTTGGGTTTTAAAAAGCACCTTAAAACCCCAAAAAACATAGATCAGACAAATCTGGTATGGGATATAACCTAAAATTAAACACTTCAGAAGAATCATGAAGTCTGTCTTATGTTCTCAGTGCTGTGCTTAGGGAAAGAGACCAAACTGACTGTTGAACCTAAAATGTTGTAGCCCTGTGAGAAGATATTTTTGAGCTTCAAAGGGAGAGAGCAGAGAGGGAAAAGGAGGACTCAGATCTACTCACTGAACAGCTCTCTGTATTTTATCTACTGACTCCTAAAATAGTTTCCTGAAGGAAATTCTTGTATCTCTGGTCTTCCCTAGGCTCCCTTTCTAATAAATGTCCTGCTTGCTGGACATACCATGAACATTAAATCTCTGCTTACTTACTAAAATTTATAGCCTGGTGTGATAAAACTCATGGCAACTAGAGGTTTTGTTTAAAACCCTTTAGCCTTGTAATTACTGAGTGGTACATTAGCCATTTTTCAAGAGTTTTAAAAGATTAACTCTATAGCAGCAAAGATGTCTGACCATCCATTCAGATGGCCAAGGACAAGGTTTTGTATTAAAACCTTATTGGAATGGTAGCCCCTAGTTAAGTTTTCAGATATTTTTTAAGCAGCCGGTGTGTATCAAGCTCTGATTTTGCCTACTAGGTTATGCTCTGAAAGAGTCTTAGACAAATACTTCTGCTCTAAATCTTGACTGGGCTTAGGCATATATGATAAATATTTAACTGTTCTTCCTTATTAAGACAAAGGCAGTTATGGACATACAGAGAAGAGTCTGGAGAATTTAAAACAAAAAATCTTAAGTGCCTATGAAACTGATCACATTTGGAGTTGGAAAGACATTTTATTGGGGTTTTGCAGTCCTGAGTTCTTATGCTTTAAATATCCAAGATTTTTTACTGACTAAAGACTTTTGTGTGCTGAGTTGTGCACTCTTGTTGAAAATGCAGTGTAATGGTGCAGTGAGCAGTGTCACAGTTATGCTTTCAGCAGAGTATGATTGTAAATGTGAACAAGAGCTCAGAAATATTCATGACCTTCAGGAAGTACATTTACAAGGTCAACAGTATACTTTACTCCCTAATTCCTGACAGACAAGTTAGCACAGTCTCATGGATAATTAAACAGGTAGATGATGCCCTTTTTCAGCAATAGCATGTCTTGCAGAAGGTGCCATGCTTTGGATATTGATGTTGATTTGTTCTTAATTTCATAATCTTTCTCTTTTCAAATATTTCTTTTTCTTCTGGAAAAAAGACCAACAGCTGAGTTTCAGGAGTGCTTACAATATGCGGATAACAAATACCATTTATTAAAACCCATGAAAAGAGAGCAGAAGAGCAAGGTGCTCCTTTCTGGGTGCAATGCAGAGATGCCTCTCATTTAGCTGATGTACATATCACATGGCAAGCTGCCAGCTCTAGGTGTTGTCCACACTGCCACGTGCTTCTGCTGGACTCCAATTATTTCATGGGCTACATTTTGTCATCCTGTCACATTACTGTGACATGCTACGGTACTGGAATTAAGTGACATGATGTTGTGCTGTATAATACTATATACAGATCTTGCAGAGCTGTAAAATAGTTTACTAAGGGAAAGAAGTTTACAGATGTTTTAAAGTAGATGAACTAATCCATAGGAAATATGTTATGAACAGCAATCGTGCTGTGGCTGTAGGATGAATTAAATAATCTAGTAGGTTTGTTCAATATGAGAGCCTCATAATTTTGGGATTATATAAAATGAAAAAATTAAAGGAATACTCTCAAGCAGTTAAAGTATAAAGCATTTATTTATTTAAAAACTGTTGAGGAAAATGCCTTCCAACTTCCAGATTTTTTTTCTTCTTCTAAATCCATTACTGCTTGTCCGGCTTTTTTCTTAACAAGATACAACAAGCTGCATTTAATGCATGACTATATACAGTATTTTTGTTCTGCTGCTGCAGAGCCAGCCAGCCAGGAGAGGGAGCACAAGTTAGCTAATCCTGTTTCCAGAACTATCCCAACAGCTGTGGTGACATTGATCACAAATAAGTATTTTTTTGGTACTGCAGACTCACAGTTGCTTATTGCTCCATGAATGGGGAAAGCAGAAGGAGTGAAACAGGTAGGAAAAAAAATATGTATTTCTGCTTAAAAGAGCACATTAAGTAGCAAGGGTAAGTGGAAAAACAAGCACAAAAATCAGTATGAAAATATTTGACACTGTCCCTTTAAGGGAAAACATGATTACTTGCAAGTTGGTGGTCTTTGAACTGGGGAAATGGTAAATGTACAAGGACAGATACAAGAGTTAGATCCAGGAAAAGAAGTAATATAGCCTTGCTGTAATTGAATTAAAATAATCACATTTTTGTTATGTGAGAAGGCTTTTTTTATTTTTTTAACCTTTATGGATTTTGATATTGTCCTGTCATAATTACATAAGTTTTTCCATTTGGTTACTTTAAGGAATTTTTCTTAACAAGGTAATGGGAAAACAGCACTGAAGTATAAAAGAATGTATTTGTGACTAAATCTTCACAAGCAAATAGAAAATATTCAGAATTCATATAAGTTTATCCATGAACTTAGGGTCTATTTTGGCATATCCATGAACTTAGGATATTTTTTGATATTCATAAAACTGTGATTTTATGCATACAGAAGAATCCCAACATCCATATAAATGAGGAAAAGACAGAAGATTCAAGCTTATAGATCAGAAAGCGAATGAAAAGAATTTAAAGTACATTACATGCCTGTCCCTCTTCCTAAATACATGGTTTCTAGGTCTCCCTACTGATTTTAGAGATCACAGGCAAAGATTCTTTCACATTTTGCTTATATACATTGCCACATATCCTAATAGCTTAATCAAATGGTATCCTTTTTTTTCTTCATATTTCCTTGTGTTCTGGCTAGAAAAGCTAACAATCAGAAACCGCATTTATACTGAAATAGAAAAGGTGTTAAGAGTTTCACTGATTTAGCAATTGCTTATAAATATTGGCAACCTAATTATAAAAGATGCTCTGCTGTTCCTGTCCTAGAATAGTTGGTTGGTATTGCCAAGCAATTATATGAATATCTTACTTCTCTTTGGCCCAAAAATAAAAGACATGTTGGTCTTTTATAGTCAGGATCTTAATTTTTTTCGGATTTATAGAAAGTATGTGGCATCATTAATTAAGATCAGGTGTTGGTCTTCACAGACTGCCTAAGGCTGCAACGCAGAAGAGGCATTGTGCTGGAAAGTCAGGCTGGGTGAGATATGCATGCGTGGGAAAAAATCAAGTTGTCATTTATTTTTTCATTAAATAAATATAAAGCGAGCATCTTGTCCTTGTAAAAACCACTTACGTTACCTCACTTTGACATTTTAAATGATTTATACTGATATATTAGTTCTTTCCATTTATAGTCAGGGCACATTCTGCCAGGCATTCCATATGGCTACAGTCCTCAGTGAAGATAGCAGAAGCTGAACACATGTTACTAAGGATACACATACTTCCAAGGTTAGACCTTAGCTGCTAGCATTCCAGGTGAGGAATACAACCTCTGCTTTGGTTTGGTGAATTTGGATTATTAAAGTTGCTAGGAATATGGCTTTGTTGTGCTTTCTGGTTCTAATGCTCTGGACTTTGAAAATTACTTTTTTAGTAAACACCAATTTAGAATTGTATTTTTCCTTTTCTCCTGTAAGATGTTTTTTTATTTTCATAGTTTCTGGTTAAACATGAGCTACTGTGATAGGTGTAGCCCTCTGGATAGTGAGGCATGAAAGGTGTGGGATGGGTAAATGACCCTGTTCACAGTGTCTGTGCTGCACATGCACATGGTGGCTCACTGGTTTTCTGGCAGCACTGCTGGTAAGCTTGCCCCATAGCATTTCTTGTGGGAATTGCTCAGAAATCTTTGTGATAGTGAGAGGAGTGGATCTCGCATGTTGGTGGAGATCTGACAGCAAGTGGAATCAATTCACAGCTGTGGAATGAGGGTTTGCTAATGGTGCAGGGAGCTGAGAAAACAACAGTACATCTTTCTCACTGGATGTATGCTGAAATACATTTGTTTTGTGTTTGTAGTTTAAACAGCTTGCTTATGAGAACAAAATAATTTTAGTATCATACAGACTATGTATCTGTACAGCTCTTATACTTTAAATCACAAAATGTATGTTCCCAATGAACTGTTACCATATTTTCCTGCACTCTTCCTACTATGTGTTTTAACTTTTCAGTCTTTTCCTGTCTTTCTTTCTGTTAAGCACTTATCTACATATGCTTCTGGTGACTTTTTGTTCCCTTTAGTCTAGTGGTTTGTGCTGTTCCTGAACTTCTTAGAGATTTGGGAAGGTCCCGGAGTACACAGCTTTGCAATACAACATTTACAGTTCTGAAAACTACATTATTATTTTCAGATATCTTTTAGAGGTTTGTTTCTTGTTACTGAACTACTGCTGAAGCACACAACCTGATTACACACACTGCATCTCTTAATAGGTTCTTTTAGAGCTGTTTGTAGAATTTGACTATGGTTTTCTCTGCTGTAGACCATATGGACATTCCTTTTTCATTCTTACATGAGATCTGTCTGTGCAAGTTTCAAGACCAGTAGGTCCAGTGCCACGAGATCTTTTATCAGTTATAGACACATCGCAGACTCATTGAACAAAAGAATGCACTTTACATTTGATGTGTGTTTCCCTTTGAGTTACTTTGCAGCAGTGTTCTTTACCTGTCATGGAAGTTTTAAGAGGCTTGTTGATATTTTTTAGTGTGTGTGTTTACGTGTTTTTTCTGTAGTTCTTTTCCTTTTAAGTGCTATACATAGTTTAAAAAATTTATGCAGTTAAATTGGCCCACTGTTGACCAATTATTGCCTAATTGATATGCTTATATACCCTACAAAAAAGCGTAAGAATGCCCATTCAAATAGTTGTTCGTCTATCATTTGCTATCTATACTAGAATCTGTCACATACACTGTGAAAAGTAATACTGATTTTTCATGGTCAGTGCAATATCACTGATGTTTAACATTATTACTTCCATCCAGAGCACATTCTGCCAGGCATCCCAACTTTTTATGGTTGCAATGTTTTCCTAAATAAAGTAAATTAAATTTTAAATTATTAATGGATGTCTGTCACATGAAATGAAGACAAAGCTTTGTAATAAAATACATAGGCTTTTCCTGCACCTTTTTTTTTCTGTGATATTATGGGTTCTGAATTCAAAACAAATGAATTATATAAATAATTGGTATGATCTACCCAGCTCATAAAATTTGTCTGTTAATAAGTAGTTGCCAAACAAACTGTACAAAACAGTCTTCTGAGGAATCATTAGGCTGTCAAATCTGGAAAATTCTGGCACAAAAATTTAAAAAAATTAGGTTGAATGTTAAAACTTATTTTAACAGTCTACAATAACTTTTTTGAATTGAGTAGGAGGAATTCAGTATCTTTACTGCTTGGAAATGTACTCAGTAAAAATTACCACTCTTAGCTAATCAGTTTTCTTCTTGACTTGATTGTGAATGTGCAAAGCTCAATCACTGTACAGGATCATTCTCTACACTTTCACCCAGAGAAGTGCAGAAGATCATTAGTACTAAAACTTATGATGACTATAACAATAAGAGTGCTTAATTCAGAAATTATTAACATGTTCAAAAATTAAATAGATTTGTAATAAGAAAAAAAAAAGGAACAAAGTTGTTAAAAGAAAAATCTTTTCTCACATTCAAATTTAAAGATGTAGCCACAGTCTTGAATAGGTGAAAAAGGTCACAATATTAATTAAAATTTGACCCAAGGAAAAAAATCTGTAAAATCAAGTTGATTTAATGCATTAAATTTCTGCATTCCTTTTTTCTTTCTTCTTGCTCTCATTTTGTTCTTAGCCATTTTAAAAGCACTTATATTACATTTTATACAATGTTATCAGCTGATTGCCTGTGTGTTAATTTGTGTTAATGGTTGCTATGGCAGCTACAAATGCATTAGTCTAACATTGTATCATAAATAAGAAGTTGTGTATTTATTGTTACAAACTTTCATATTTTTAAAGACAGTACTTCACAATGTATTTTGGACATAGAGTGCTTCAGAGGAAATATTTCTCTCTTTCGTGTTCTTTCAATAACAAATAATCAAATGCATAGTGTTTCATCACTTCAGATGTTAATGTGAATACTCGTATATCAAAAAATAATTTCTCATAACATTTACTTCAGCATTTGCTTGAAGGACACAGCCCTTTTCCACATCTACCAAATTAAACATTGGACAGCAGGATGTCAGCTTAAGAATTTGGAATAAATGTGAAAAGAAGATCCTTCAAATGGTATTAGTGTTGGCCCTGCCACTGTCCTTTCCATGGAATATAGTTAGAGATGATATGGTTTTTTAATTTCTGTCCTCAACAATGCATTACCTTTATCTTTCTATTAGCCCTTTTAGCATATAGGTAATGCTTGTCCCTTAATATTTCTTGTCCTAGAGGAATAACTTGTAGCACCAGATTTCATCAAGCACTGCTTTATAACTGACCTTTCAGTATCTGCTCACTATGACAAGGCAAGAGGCAGATAGTCTTGCATCTAAGCATTTAAAAGGTAACAAAAGATGCCTGCAATATTTTTTTTCAGAATGGATGTTCCATTTCTTGTCTTCTTGAAAAGACAGAGTTGAAACCACATATATTCCTAAAACTAGAACTGTAATGCTGTAAAAGAAGTAAGGTACTTTCACTGTAGACACTGTCTTCTAAAACAATAGGCATTGGTCTCGGACTTCTTAATAAATCTAACCAATAATAAAAGCCCTTCAATATCTTTGGTATTGTACTGAAGAGAACAAACAGCAGCTATTTTTTATATGATATGTGTATATATGATATGTGCAGTCTGTAATTTTTTTTTATAAATATAGATATTAGGAAAAACATGGAGATCTCTTTGCATAGTTTCTCCCATTGCCAACAAATTCTGACACGATTTGAGAAGAAAATACAGACAAGAAAACAATTCTGTTAGTCACTAAAAATTAGATTAGCCACTTAAATAATCTAGTTAAACACTGCTTTTAAATAAGATCATTTTGCAGTAGAGTAAAACCTAATATATATTTTTTAATAAACCTAAAATGCAAAGAATAAACCTTACCAACACTTTAATTTCAGCTGGAGAGTGGTTAGTTTGACTATCTATTGCAAAGAATTGCCATGTGGAGCACATGAATCATATTCCTGCAAACCCCTTTATTTTTTAAAAATACATGTCTTAAATAGTTTTATAGTGAGGCACGGGTTTATTATCTGATTTGCAATTTATTAATTAGTGCTGCACACATTTATTATTTGTTATTAGTTGTATTTTGGTCTTTCATTTTTATCATGTTTGTTATTTGGGCATTTTGTATATTTGTAGTATAGAAATGTTTCAGCTTTAGTTAGAAAAAAGTTTTTTGTTATGGTAGATGCTTCTCCAGCAGTGTATGAAATATAATTCTCTTGACTATTCTGGCATACTCTTTGGATCTATCTTTGTTCCTGTGGTTTGTACTGTTACTTTATTGAATATTTGACAGAAACTTACAGCAGATATAAGACACAGAGCTTTGTTTATTTGTGTGTGTCAATTTTTTTTTTTAATGAATTCAGTCTTGTAGTTTCTAGACTATTGCAATTTCTCTGATTCCTTGCCATATTTGAAGTTACATGCTTTCAGTTGGTATAACAGTAATTTTTGTGGTCTTATTTGAAGAATTATTTTGTCTATAAGATAAAACACAGTTCTGAAATTGAAGTGATTTTTCATACTAATGCAGGATGTGAAGAACCGACGAAATCCTCGCCTTGTACCGTACGCTCTTTTGGATGATCGCACAAAGAAGTCCAACAAAGACAGTCTTCGGGAAGCAGTCCGCACCCTTCTAGGCTATGGCTACAATCTGGAAGCTCCTGATCAAGACCATGGTAATTAATTTTAGTTTTTTTTCCTCAAAAAAAGGTTAGAAATTTCCACTCTGCTACTGAGTTTTTAGGTCCAATAAAACATTTTGAACAGATGTTTCCAAATATGATGGGTGCTTTTCTCTTCGATCTTAATTTCTTTCTTTCATTTTTGTTTCCTTTCCTTGTCCTGTGGCCTCAAATGAATATTTACAAAATGTAACATTTTTACATTCTAAAGCATTTCTTTAAAATTTAAACCAATCAATACAATTTTTGGGAATAGTTTTTTATTTAATGCTATGTTTGCTATTTCAACACAAAATAGGAAGAAAACCTGTAAACTCAGTAGATGTGAATTTTATATTCTTAATATTTTAACTTTAAATAAGGAATATTTTACAGTTTGTGTACAATCTTGTATTTAAACACTTAAAGATGCAAGATAAATTTTGTATAATGAATGATTGCAAACCAAATTTCTGTGAATGTCAACCTGCAAGTCTATAATTAGATAGTTTGTTAGAACATTTAAGTTTCTTGGACTTCCTCAGGTCTTGGATGTTGAATTTGACTATAAGTAAATTTTAATTCACTTTTTACAAAGTTTTCTTTGAATTTGCATCATGGCCAGGTTGAATGTTTTATTGTTACTGTGGGCAGTATTTTCAGTTTGAGACATCCTAGAGAACAAAAAAAAAAAATATCTGAACTAATAGCAAGGAATTTTTAAAACGCACACAATGTTTAACTCAATAATGGCAGCATATATAATGTTAAGAAAGTACAAGAAATCAGGAGACATAATGTACAAATAAAAAATAGATCTAAACACTATCAACTCTTATTTTAGAAGTTCACTTAAAGATAAGGAAATATGGAATAATCAATTTGAAACTAGCATCTTTATAATCTCAGCAAAATTTGGAAATTTTGAGAAATGTGTCTAAACCTTTTTTTTCCCTTCATATAGTGATAATGATAGCTAAGTTTTGACCTATTTAGGCCATAGACCTTCAATAAAGCATTTCTGCTGAATACATAACACATACCTAAAGTGTACACAGGGAACCTCTCTTTTGGCATTTCCTCTGCAAAGCATATGTATTCTCTGATCCTCAGCTTTTATGAGATACTGCCATTAAATTACACTTAAATATGAGGCATTGCTGAGATCATGAATGTGTAACAAGGCTGGATTGCTGAACAGGTAGAGCAATGTTCCTCAGTGGAATGGACAGTGTTCGTGGCAAAATGCCATGGTCTCACTCTTAAATCTGCTAAGATTGGAGAGTGTAACCCTGCTGCACAATCCTAGAATTTCCTCCCCTCCCACTGTTGGGAATGAGATGCTGCAAATAAAGACTCAGCGTGCCTTCTTGGTCCTGGGAAGATGGGTTGGCTGCCCCAGGAGGTATTTGCCTCTTGTGAAAATATAGGGGATGTCTTGTGGGAATCCTGGACTTATTCTGGGTTCCCATTTTGAGTTCCGACATCTCCCCTCTCTGTTTGAACCAGAAACACCTGCTTTGCCATGTTGTTCAAGGCCCTTCGAATGCACATGAAAATGCATAGCAGAACAAGTAGAACTACAAGCCCTTATAAGAATATAAAATACTATTTTTAAAAGTTTTTTCCACAATGGTGAAAGATCAAAAAAGAGCTAATGAAATCATCTCACCAGAATCCTGTAACTTTTTTTTTCTCAATTTGCTGATAATATTTTGCATCTGTTTTATTTTTTCATGAATAGATTTTGAATGATCAAACAAGTCATGCAGCACATCCCCTCAAATTTTTCACACGTGACAGCAGCAAATAATCAACTGCTGCCCTGTTCTGAAGCACCGCTTGTTTTGCACTGCTGATATCTGTTAACATGTCACTCAGTGCAGATGAAATGGTACAACTGTGTTTGCTCAACCAGCATGCTATGTGGTCCAGTTGTGTCAAGGCCACCCCTAATGCTGTTTGGGGTGAGAAAATTGCTACTGCAATTCTCCAAGCCTTGTCCCAAGTACAAACATCATGATCACAATTTGGCTATATTGTTTCAAAGGACCTTTTCTCTTTCCTGTGTGTCTGCTCCTTTAAAGTTCTCAAATCAGGCATTATCAATGAAAGTTCCCCAATGCTGCATGGACTGCCCTTGACTTTTGCAGGGATAGCAGGCCAAATTCTGTCCCCGCAAATCAAAAAACACTCCCTTCAGTAAAGTGGCTGGGTGTTGAAGGGATAGTTTGCTTGTCACTTTGGTGTGATTGCACCAGGATGACGCATTTCTATAAAAGAGCTGATTTGGAATGATATCCACTATATGATTATCTATTTTTGCCACTCTCAATGGATTAAATTTGATATGAAACTTCATTCTTGTTGACCCAAAAAATGTCCAACTCTGGAGGTTCAAAGTGAGCCACAGGAAGGAACTGTGTCCAAACATGCCATCCCTCCACAGGATCCAAAAAAGACTTCAGAACCTTTTGGAGGGATGTCCCTTGGAATTGGTCATTCCTTCACTGGCACACCTACCAAGCATGTTAAAAATTGTTCCCCCAGTTCTGAATGGGTCAGGCAAATGCTGTCCAGACCCGCTGCTTTTGCCAAAGTCTCCGACACATTTTCCCTTGGTTGTCTCATGGGAAAGCCTGTCCCATTGCCCAAGGCAACAAGCAAGGGAATGAAGCACATGAACACTATCTGTCTGAACCCCATGTCCATGTCTCCAACCTCTGTGAGAAACCCAGCAATGCAGAAACACCCAAACAACACTTGATTCTCCAGAAAAGACCCCAAGTCTCTGAGTTGTCAGTCGTTGTCTGACGAGATGTCTGCAGTGTTGCTGTCCATCTTCGTCTGCATGCTTGCTTCTCTGGTCCACATTCGCTGGTATCTGCACCCGATAAGGTTTCACGTGCCTTGCTGACACCCACTTCGGTCCTTGTTCTATAGAAACACAAACAAAACCCTTGCCCCAAGTTATGAATGTAAATGGACTTTCAATTTGTCCTGATTCTGGATTTCTGATCCTCTGTATGTTATGATCCAAACATTGCTTCTGGAAATGTGTGAACTGAAACATAAATGTGGAAATATATCAACTGAAACACAAATGTTTTCAAGCCTCTCAAAAGATGCATATTTTGTGACATCAGTTTGCCATAGCTGAAGGCTTTTTCAAACCTCTCGAATTGGTCACTCCTGTAGATACAGGACGCTGTACAAACTGACACTCTGACAAGCACTGGTGATTTTCTTTGCCTGACTTTTAGAAAAGCGAAAAGATTCCATCAATGTTTGTATATTTTTGTGAAAAAATGCATGGCTCAATTTTTCTTGCTCAAAAATGTCTGGCAGTGTCTGTGAGATGGGCATTGTGAATCTGTCTACATGAACATTCACTTTTACTAAAAACCTCAGAAGTGAAGAATGCATTCTGATGTGTATAACAAAATATTTATGTCCTTTGTTTTCTAGTATTATTTTCATGCATAATAGATATGAATATAAAACTTCATTGTCCATGTTTTAAAAGTGATTCCTCTAATTGTTTGACCACATTTGCAATATACACTGAATCCATGATCAGATTGATGGCTTCTGAAATAACTGAAAAACTCTGACTACTGCTACTAATTTCACATAACTTATATTTTATTTTCTTCTAAAATTTATTTTTGCATTTAACGTTTTGTGAGCTAAAAAATGAACTGTGCAAACTTCTGGGTACTCTAACAACGCGATTGAAAAATCTTGTGACTTTGGATTGTCCACGCAAAATATTTTTTCTTTAAATGCAAATGAATGATTAAGAAATCATTCATTGTCAGCAATCTGGTGTTTGCCTTAACAATGATCTGAGCCATTATCTCTAAATCTGTGAGAACTCCTTTTGAGGGCCTGTAAGCTAAAAACACACTTTAAACTTCTGTGAAAATATTACCACAATTCTTGCTCAAAGTTATTAACTTGACTGATTTTTTCAATTTGATACGTCCAGTGTCTGGCACTCTTTGTGTTTTCCTCGACAATCAGCAAAATCAAGTCTACAAAAAAATTATCTCAAAAGATTAAAATATACAAAATCTTCATTGCTTATTCCAGCCTTATTTCAGGCACTTCTTCACTTCTTTTCTTTTTTCTCTTTACACGTTTTTTCTTTTTTTCTTTTTTCTTTTTTCTTTTTTCTTTTTTTTTCTTTTTTATTTTTTCTTTTTTCTATCTTTCTCTTCTTTTCTTTTGAAACAAGGTTGAAATATAAAACATAATACAGAATAAGACAAAATACCATAATAATAAAATGCAGAAAACTTATCAAAATCAATAACAATTCAAGAAAGTTCAAAAGAAAGATTCTAAATAACATATATAAAATTGAACAAAGCATGATTATCGGAAACATTGCGCCAGCAGTTCAGAGTCTGCAAACAGCTGAAACATTTGTTTCCAGTGAAAATTGGTACCCCTTCCCGGGCAGGGCTGACAAGTTTCAACCAAAGCTGCGTCAGCTGTCACATGTGTAGGATCGAATCGGTGGATCAAAATGATCTACATAACATTCATTTTTGTGCAAAAATCTCTGAATTTTGCTGGCAAACTCATCCATCCAAGTTAAAATCAGGGCCTGGCCAAAACCCAAACTTTAAATTGGAGTGATGTCCCTTAACATATTATCTTAAACAAAGCTTATACTAACATTACATATATGATGCCTAAAACATAACAACTTATTATAACATTTTCATATAAAATAAACACTCGAAGTTCAAACTGATAAATTGATCAAATGACACAAGGATTCATTCTCCTTGCAACTCCTTTGAAAGAAAGGATGTTTTTCAATTTGAAGAAATCATAAGATTAACAGTAACAAAAGGCTGTCAGAATGCTTCAGGCACCTCTCTCTGAGATCTTCTGAAAAATATTTGAGAATGATAAGAAATAGAAATGCAATGGTCCCACTCATAAGAGATATAAAAACAAATCAGAGAGTTCACCTAGAAAAATGTGCAATAATAGTTAAAATCCAAAATGAGACTTCAGAATGACATGTAACCTGGATGAGATTACATAGACAACAATAAAACATACGAAAATTCACTATGAAAAAACAAAGCACAGAGCTTCACCTGATAACATGATAAAATTTCTTAACAATAACATTTGTAAAACACTTAAATAGTTAAACGTAAAAGAAAGAATTTGGAAACAAACACTCTTTGTATCATTACGCAAAGAAATAACAGACTATACAACTGATAATTAAATAATGAAATCAATCTCAGAAAAACTCAGAATAAATTCCTTCAAGACCCTTATACACTGATAAACTTGTAATAAACAGAAAAGACTAAAATAAAACTAAGGATCCAATAAATTGTATCTTCCCTTTAAATCAATGTTCATTATCATCTCATAAACTCTTTCAGTTCTTATCCTTAAAGAAAAACAACTAAACTTTGTTAATTAAATAAATTTGACCTTTGAAAAACTTAATTTTGAATCAAACATTACTTAAACTTAATATATAAATATCTTGGTAAAAATCCCTAAATTATATTAACTGTATGAAATCTATATGTATCAAATTAACAATATATAAATCCATTATCAATTAAACTCTTATAAACTTAACTTTTTCAGGGCCCAAACTAAGATAAACTTAAAGTGATATACTCTAATTATACAATACTTAACTTAAACCAAACTATATATAAAATTCAATTCTATTATTAATAGAATGTTAAAATACAACTTGACTTAAACCTTAATATAATAAATTACTAAAGTTTCATGCTGTTCATTTTTCTATCCCAATTCTCATTATGATTTCTCTTTTTCACATTTTGTTCCACAATCTTCTTCATCACACCGGCTGGGTGTATCTGCTAATCAATTCTGTCACCTAACTAAAAAATCTGGGGTTAGCGTTTAGAAACATTGGAGAAGTTTGGAGAAGACCCTTACAATTTTAAGTGGCGACTTAACTGTATCTTATTTTTTGGGTCAATGTTGGAATTCCATCTCAGCATTGCTGTGGGACATTTGGTGCAATAGATGTGCTTGCAAAAAAGTTGTTTACTTTGGCTGCTGTGGTTTCTGGGCTGTGCCATGTATTTGTTGTTAATGTTTGGATGTGAACTGCAGTGGAAAAAAACCTCGGCATCTCCTGCTGCTATCACAACCCAGCTCTGCTGTGGAGAGGCAGCAACCAAGGAGATCCCTGCCTTGGCTCTGCCCAGTCCCCGCTTGCACGAGCCCGAGCGGAGAGGAGGGGAGCAGTTCTGGCACAGTCACACCCCGCTTCTGCCCGCATTGGGGTGACTGTGTCTCTCTCCTGCTCTCAGCCCCCGCTCACGCCCAGTGTCGGCTGCGCTGGACCCGTGCATGAAACCTGTCCCTCTCAGCCACTTCTGTGTTTGCAAACACATGCACAGACTAGATTCACCCCCTCTCTGTTTCGCCATGGGAATGAGGGAAGGAACGCCGGCCCTGAGGGCGCCCCGCTGTGCCGGCCACAGCCGTGAGCTCAGGAATGCCCCCTCCCCTCTCCCGATCGGACCTGGCACTGCTCCGGTCCCGCTCTGGGTTGTCCCGCCCGGTCCCGGTGTCTGTCCCTGCTCAGCGTGGTTCGGCGCTCTGCTGACACCATCAGCGCGACTGCCGCTCCCCGCCGCCGCCGCGCCCCGCGCCGCGTCCTGCACTCTCGGGTTTCCCCCCCGCGGTCTCCGCACAGTTTGTGGATGCCTGTCTGGAGGCCGCCGCCGCCACTGACGCCGTCAGTGCCCGTGTCGCGCTTGAGATGCGAGAGACCCCGCTCTACCGTTCCATGCACTCTGCTCTCCAATTTGCACTTCCGATAATATTTGTGCATTTCTTCTGACAATTGATTTACATTTGCAAACCCCGTACTAATTCCTGATAAACTTTTGAACATTTCTCCTAACAATTGATTCATGTATAACTGATTCTTGTTGCAATAACTATTCGGTTCTGGCCATGTCTGAAGTTGGCAGGGATTGGCTATGGGTTTGTGCTGGCTGCTGCCATGGGAAGTGCAACGGACCTGTGCCCTGAGTCATCCTGGCCACGCCCCGTCCCTGCCTGCGTCACCACGGGGGTGTGTGGATGCCCCTGCTCTGACCCTGGCTATGCTTTGGCCTTGCTCCACCTTGCACCGCCTTCAGAGCCACTGCTGTCCCCCCTGAGACTGGCACAACCACCCTTCCTGTTCCCATTCCGGCCCTGATGTCTCCCATCTCGCTTTGCCCCTCTCCTGACTCTGTTCCAGCACCCACAGCCCGCGTGCGCCGGCCCCGCCCTGCCTGCGCCCGTCCCACGCGTTCTAGATGCGAAAAATCCCCTCCACCCGTGGCTGTCGGGTTTCGCTGAACCTTCATGCGCATGCCCACCGCCTGATTTGCAGCGAGGGACACCTCTCGCTGTCCCTCTGCTATTTTCTCAGCAGGTCTGGCTGCCGCGGTCAGAGAGCTGCTGTGGTCAGGGAGCTGCCTTCCCGAGCCTCTTGGGCGGCCACTTTTGCAGCTTCATGGATTCTTGACACGGAACGCATCACGGGATGCTCGGGACGCCTGGCCGCTGCACCCGCGCCCCTGCCACCCTGTGTCTGCGCTGTTCCCGCTGCACCCCTCTCGTCTGCACCGCGGGCTGTTTTGAACTCCCCGCCCGTGCAGCTACAAAAGATTTCTCCTTTCCTCTTCCCTCTCTGCTCTGCACTCCCTCTGCACCCTCCCTCACCGGACATGCCGCCGCTGCTGCCCCTCTCACCGTGGGTTTGGACTCGAGCAGCGCTTGGTCCCTTCCCCCACTGGGGGCTGCGGCTGTGCTTGGCTTATCTCTCTGTCTGGGGGATTTGTGCATTGGAGGAGCTCAGGGATTGAGGTTCGAGGGAAACTGAGGAACAGTGGGAACCTGGAGACACAGGGCATGATGACAGACCATCCCCTGATTCTCCACGGGAGGCAATCCTGCTTCCCCTGGATCTGTGGTGAGGAAAACTGCCCCAAGCTGCTGGCTGGGCAACCTTCCCTCTTTGTGTTCCCATAGGAGCCCCAGCTGTCCAGCCGGACGTGCCGTGCCGTAGAGCTGGCTGTAATATTGTCCTTGTTAAAAGCAAAAGTTTTGCGGCAGTCTTATCTTTTTGTTCTTTTGTGGCTTGGTAATAAAGTTGCTTATTGATCCCTTGCCAAGAATTCAATCCCAAGACAAAATATACATCTGTGTGCAAGTGACTACACTGCACCTACAATAACAAAGCTTTCATTTCATTTGGAGCTATCTCTACCTGATGGGTAGAAGTCTTGCCCTATAGGGCTAAAAAAAAAATCTTTGGTGTGTCCTTGGGAGAATGCCTTCCCTCCCCACGTTCTTATTTTTGACCATTCTCACCAAAAGCTGAGTCAGCATGAAGTCAGTCCGGAGATGGCACTGTCCATCGTCCAGCAGGCCACAGGCGAGGAATCCCAGGCGCGCTTCTGGTTTCTCTCCTCCTGGCTGTCCTCCAGACGAAATGCCTTGGTGAAGGTCAGGTTCTTATCTTGAGCTTTCCGCTCCCTCTCTTCTTGAAATTGCAGAGTGTGTGTGTACTGCTCTTCTTTTTTTTTTTTCTTCTTTCTTTTTCTGCCGATGAAGGTTGGAGGTTGTTTGATGTTTCTTTTTGTTCTTTTTGTTGATGCCCACCCAGGGACGCCGTGTGTGGGAACCCCGGACTTATTCTGGGTTCCCATGTGGTGGTGAAATTTTTCCTCCAACCTGTGATTCCAAAGAAAAACTCCACAGTCTCTTGTTGTTCGGTCTCAAGACGATTTATTGCTAGTTATCTAACAGATTATGTTCTTGGGCTGTGGCTATTTGATCAGCGGCCTGGGTAGAGGCACACACACACACTGACATCCTCTCTATCTGCTGTCTTCTTCGTCTCTCTCTCCGCCCAGGGCTGCTGCTATCTTTTATATGATATATTACATATTACATGTTTATAAATTTCCCTCAATACCTACTACCTATATTACAAAGTGCTTTTCTACTCTAAACCAATCTGTGAGTGCCAACATCACCAAGAACATGGAGGCAAGGAAAAGGAAGGAGGAAGGACAGGATCAGCCCACTTTCCTCCATCTTAGAACTTCTGACCCCCATGTAAAAACCCCAGAGTAAAAACCCCCCTGTACATGTGTTAAACCCCCCCTGTACAATACTAAAAAAAATTCCCCTCTACTTTATAACTACTTTTACTATACTATCTAACCTTTTGTGACTGCTTGTTCCACCTCCAAAGTTGCTAATTCATTCCATGGCTCAAACTCAAAATCACAGCTGTTTTTCAGCTGCCTGCCAGGGTCTAAAATGCTTCTGACCAAGGCCTGGAACCTCTAAAAATGTCTGAGAGACATTTTGAGTTCCCACAATGTCTAATGATGTAGGCAAGAGGGGGATAGAGCACACTCCTTTTCCACAGTCTCTTCCACATCCTGCTGAAAAATAGTAATCACCTTTTTCATTTACAGCTCTGAGAATCACATGCTGCTGCCTTTCCTTGGGAATGGAGTGTTGAAAACCACTCTCTTTTTCCTTAGAATGCAGAGATCGTTAGCTAGTTCTGTGAATGGAGTCACTAATGAGATGTAAAGAACACTAGTGCAATCCTTGAATCTGAAAGATATATCTAGGTTGTTGGAAAATTCCCAGAGGAAAGGAACTGCAGAACAGTATCCCATGAATTAGTCTTTCTTGAGCGAAGACTGGAATTGTATTCAGCAAAATATTTTTTTAGGGGATTTTGATTTTGGCTATTTAGATTTGCAGTTTATGAACTTCTCAAGGTATGGAGATGCTTCAGACATGTCACAAGGATCCTCGTTCATCAGCCAAAATTCATACTGTTATTTAGGGATTTAGAGCCCTCTAGTGGTGTTCTGCATCTCCAATCATTAATTTTTACTAAAACATTAATTTTACAAAGTTCTCTAGTATTAGTTTTTATGTTTTGTTATTATTATTACTTACTGGTTCCCTGCAGCAGCTGTATTTTTGGGATTACTTTAGACTCTAGAAAGCATTTTGTTACTTAGAATCTAAAAAGAAAACAATTTCTAAGTTACCATGTTTGTGGTGCCTCATCTGTATAGGTGAGGTATTAAGGGTCTTCAAAAGTGTTTTTAAGGCATTAATTGCATAGATTATTAAAGAGAAAATTTTACTGATAAAGAACTATGTGGAAAAGAGTTGCACTGCTTAGAGGAAACTTAATGAACCTCACCTAACTGAAGTCAGACATGGTAGCATGAGAAGTGATGGTTAATTCTGAAGGATGTAATTTTATAGGCTATCCTAAGTGGTATTGGAAATGTGGACCTTGATGTGTGTGAGAAAATAGAAGAAAAAGAGAGAAGTTCTTAGCATGGCCTAACAAACAGGTGCAAGAAGGTGCAGACAAATTTGATCTTATAACAAACTTGGGCAGAAGAGGAATTGTGGTGATTAGACTGGAATGCTGACTTTTCAAATATTGCACAGGCTTTATTTGATATATTACAAATTTGTGGGAAAAGATCCATGTATTTGGCCTTTTTTCCCCCCTAATCTGAGAAAAAGAATCAAAGTGATCCTTGAGTCATCTATTTGTAGCTGCATTCAGATTTCTAATGTCTCTTTTCTTTGTCTTTTTTGTTCTATTTTTGTTGGTTGGTTTTTTGGGGTTATTTGTTTGTTGGTTTGGTTGTTTGTTTTTTTTTTAATCCTGATTCCCAGAATGGGCAAGGACACTTTCCCCACATGGATGTTCTGCAGGCACATTCTACTTTTAATGTCTGTGCTCAAAGGGATTCCTTTACCTTTTGCTTGTGCTTTCATGATTTCTTGTCAGTAGTCGAAAACAGTACCTTCTGCATTGATTTTTTTTTTTTTGTCCCTTTATACTTATTTTTATTTTTTTTAATCTTTACAGCTACAAGACTGGATGTGTGCAGTGGGATAATGGAAAAGTTCAGGATCTTCCGCACAGAAAAGACTTATGCAGTGAAGGCTGGGAAGTGGTACTTTGAGTTTGAGGCAGTTACTGCAGGAGACATGAGAGTTGGCTGGACCAGGCCAGGTTGTCTGCCAGATCAGGAACTTGGCTCAGATGAAGAAGCTTTTGTTTTTGATGGCTTTAAGGTTTGTATGTGTTTGTCTGTAATAATATGAGTGGCTGCAAAAATTTTAATTTTTCTGTCTTGTTCCATGTATCATTGCCTCAGACGCCTTCTCTGTTTTCATTTGATGTTTCATGAAAGTATTTCTCTGTTTTTGAGGGCCTAGGCAGAATAACTAGAATCAGTGTCAAAAAATTAATTAGCAAAATTTGGCATATCTATAATGTTTTTTCACAAATTCACATGTTTCTACAGTATATATAAATAATTAGTAATCGAAGTGGCTTAATGAAATTCAAAATACTGGTGGAGCTGTAATTAGCTATGAATAATTTCTTTAAAGTTTACTCTGTTTTTCTGTCTCTAAGAAGTGCCATTAGGGAAAAAATATGGTTAAGATTATTAACAGTAAGTGTTTGAGGCAAACTTTGATACTATGTATTTGTAAAAATGTAAGAGCTCCAAAGAGTATAGCTAGGTTTTTATGAAAATCCTTACAGCTTAAATGAAGTATAATAGAACCACTAAGATTTGCTCAAATTTAACTCTGCATGAAAAAAAAAGACCAATTGAAATCTAGTAGTAAAAATATATAGGAAAACAAACTTTGTATTACTGACTATCATCAAAATAGCTTAAATTACTCATTGAAATTTTTAATTTCAGTATGAGCGCAATTGCAACTGCTATCTGAACCTTAATTTTTATTAAGGCTACTGATGACTCACTGTAAAATGATTTCTTGTATCTGGTATTGGAATTCATTTCCCTTATTACTGTTAAAATATGTAACAGAGGATTTCCTGGATATTCCCAGCAAGATAAAGTTCTCAGGATGTATTTTATTTATGCTGTGGGAATTTATTTCTTTCCCACTTCTTCATTGCATGAGAAGATGACTTCAGAAGAAAACTGGAAAGTGTTTTTGTAAAGTGTTTTATGTAAACCATTCAAGTCCCTTATTTTTACTGGAAAAGTTGTGTAGTTGCCTTCTGAATTTTAGAGTTTGATGTTTAGGTCTCAATCCACAATGCTATATTGATTTGTTTGATTTTAATGGCTTCTTTCCTTGTTTGGAAAAAAAACAATCTTCAGGATATCGAGAAAGGTTCATTGGTTTTGTACAACTTCAAGGATGGATACTGAGCATAAACATCTACTTGTGATGAAACACTTGAATAGGAATTCTATCTGTTATTGGTTATTAACACTTTTTTTTCCAGTGCTTGGTTACAATAGTTCTTAAGAGAGGTTAATTTATTTGAACTCCAGTCCAAGACCGCACTGAAAGCCTTTGCAGTCTTTCACTTGAAAGTCAGTCAGAGGAATCATTAATCATGCCCTCTGCTACTCTGGAATTTATCAGAAACCCAGTGCTTGTCTCATTCACAGATAGTTCTATTCCTTACAAAATCTGATATGAGAAAAAGATTAATTTATTTTGCACAAAATATTTTATGAATTATACTCAAGGAAACAATACAGATTGTTTGCAATTAACGAATTTTTAGGCTGCTAAAGTAAATACAAGCAATTGCTTAAAAAGGGTTTGTGGAGTATTTATTAAACATCGTAATTGGTACCATATTATTGTGATTAAAAGTCTTTCATGGAGCTTCAGCAGAAAACTAAACCATACTCTTACTTTTTACTAAAATGTTGAAATAGCAATTTTCCCTGTCAGCTCTCTTAGCAATGTTTTATAATGCTGATGTGAGGGGCGCTGGCAAGAAGTTAATTGTTGGATTTCCATATTCAGAGTCAGCTTGGAGTACTCACAGACACAGTTTTGGAATGATATTCTGTGAAAGTGTTAATTTTAATGCCATCTTAATTGAGGCAGTTAATTATTAGTTCTACCCTTGAAGATGAGAAGAACACATACATTGTTACTATTTTTCTTTTAAATGCTTCTATTTATTTCAGGCACAGCGGTGGCATCAAGGTAATGAGCATTTTGGCCGCTCTTGGTTGGCAGGCGATGTTGTTGGATGTATGGTTGACATGAATGAGCACACGATGATGTTCACCTTAAATGGTGAAATCCTTCTTGATGACTCAGGCTCAGAACTTGCGTTCAAGGACTTTGAGGTTGCCGATGGTAAGTACTGTAACACATCATGCTGTTAACGTGCTATTGCCTGGTTTTTGCTCTGACGTCACTTTAATATGTTTCTTTTGTGTTTCATATTCCCATTCTCATCCCTGACCCTGCCTCCCCTGACTTGTCCTTTTTTCTATTTGATTAGTATTAGCCTTTAGGAAAGGGAATTTGCTGGGTGTGACAGTTGTGGTAAAAGCACAGACAATGAGGAAGGGGTTTTTCTGTAGTGATCATTGTGGCTGTCTTTTGTTGTGAGACCCTTTAACTGTTTTTCAGGGATGGGTCTGAAGAGGTATTTTATTTATATAAATATATAATATTTTATCCTTACTGCAGTGGATCACCATATGATGTAATAGAATTATAGAATGTATCATAGAATACTTTGAGTTGGAAGGGACCTTTTAAGAGCACTTAATCCACTCCCCTGCCATGGTGGGCAAGGATATCAGATTTTATCTAGATGAAGTACTGAAATAATACCAAGTGTCTGTCCAATTTGTGAGAAACTGGTAGTGAGTTAAGGCCATCTTTAAAGTTTGCTTTAGGACTGGGAGAAGAAATGACACCTGATCCAGTCAGCTGATACAAAACTATCCTCCAAAATATTCTGCTTAATTCTAAACCAGCAGATTGAGCTTTGTGCTTATTGTAGGGTTCTTGGTGCAGGTTTCAGCATGCACAAGCAGGTGCTAATTTACTGTCAAGACATAACTTCTGAGATTGCTAAAGATGGCAAAGATTGTGAGGGTCTATCAGGTGGCAGATTAATTCTGTAACAAAGATGTATTTTTGTTTATAATATTAATCATATATCTGTGTGCAGATAGAAGCAGAAAAGGGGTAAGAAATTGAATTAAGTAACTTAACTGCCTAAAACTTCTGAACTATGATAATGTTAAAAAATAAACTTTAAGCTTTTATTACTTGTAGGTACATATATTCTGCCATAGGTATTACCCATCTATTTAACAATAGAGCTGTAGCTGAGAGATAAAGTTAAATTTTTTGAACAAGAGCTCCACATGCTACTGTTGGGTTACTCATCCCTACACTGTTCGCATGGGAAATATGAATTTTATACTTCTTAATTAGGCAATTCCCTCTTTGAATTTTAACCACTTTATTTTCATCTGGATTTCAGAGTATTTTACTTTCAGTAGTACTTTGGATGAATTTTTTCCTTCCTCTGCCATACATTAGGAATCAGAAATATTTTTATTTTATTTAAAATTAAATAATTGCCATTAATTTTCTGAACTGGTGCCTGTTACTTTACTGCCTTTGGATTTACTTAGATGCTGTGGTAACATGATGAGGGAAAGAGATAGGAAAACTGGCTTGCTGATAGTGTTGTATGCAAAAAATCATCTTGGTGCCCTTAAATTTTAGTGGCTTTCCAGTTATTAGTTAGTATACTCCCACTGAGGAATAGGGAATTCTGTAGCAAACTTAAATTCCATTAAATTCTGAGGGTAGGCTGTATTTATTCCAAACTGATGAAATCACAGTGGTGTAATTTTTGTGATGCTTGTTTTTAGCTGTAGGCTCAAATTGAAACAGATCTCTCTGCTAAAGGAGTTCCTGGCTTGACATGGAGCCTGAAGGTTTTGGTAACCATGTCACAGACTTTATGTCAGACCTCTCAGATTTTCCACAATGTCCTTGCAATTCATATTAAGATCCTTTAGTATTGTTTTTGTAGGAAAGAGCCTTTGAAATAAGATGTCCTAGTCAGTTTTCAAGGGAGTGTGCTGACTGATCTTTAGTAACTCCAAAGCTATATTTGAAATTATTATTAATACACAAATATTGGAGGCAAAAGGAGAGGAGAAGACAGCTAATTATGAGTGTTCATGTGCAAACACACATATGAAATATCCAAAATAAATTTATGGAGCTTTTTAAGTTTTTTTCCTTTTGGAAGGATGGCTTTAGTTTGATTTTTTTGTTGGCTCTTGCACTGAGACTTTTCTGCAGATCACTTCAATCAGTTATCTGTGTGCATATTGTATTGCTGCAGAAAGGGACCTTTCTCTTTAGAAAACAGTTAGAATTTCTGATGCAGCTGTACAGTAAATCAGTCCTGTAGATTTAATTTATTTAGGAACAATGAAAAAGGGATATGGTGTTCTGCCAGTTTAGTAATACAGCTTGTGCTGCATTTTAGGTTGTACTACGAACAAGAAGAGCTCTTTGGAATTATGATAGATGAATTCGTTCATGAGGTATCATCTCAGTAGTGAAACTGATTAACATAATGGCATCTTATTAGGAATTTTTAGCAGATAATTTAACTGTAGATACAAACAGGTACACTTGCACAACCCAAATTTTATTATGTCAAATTGTGATTTATATGAGCAGGAACTGCTTCTGTGGCATTTGACAGATTGAATCAGGAGGTTCATGTTGTATTCTTGAAAGTAGGAAACATTATGGAAAGTGTTGCTGTCCTGTGCTTTTGCTATGTGTGACAGACGGTGCTAGAGGGTTACTTTTCTTGTGGTAGTGTTTGTCTTTTCATTTGTTTTGCAATTTCATACAGTGAAATAAAATTTGCTCCATAGCCCGTTACGTATCTGGAGATTAGTAGTCAGGTTAGGGTAAATAATCTTTTTATGTAGCCTCCAGTATGCTAGGGTTATATGGAATCTGTGAATAATAACATTTTAAGTGGCTGGATTCCCATTCAAACATGGCTATTGAAATTAATTTTTATTCTATAGAAAGATATGTAGCTGTCTTAACAGCACATCCCCTATAAGATAAGATGCTCCGTCTTTACCATGTATAGAAGAGCCCTAAAACACCTAACAACTAAATCATTGGCAAATCGATGCAGAATTTCATCAGAGATGAAAGTAGGTTTTCATGGTCAGGACTGGGACTGATGTTTATATTCCATTTACACAGAGCCACAGTTACAGTTCAAACAGGAATCAGCTACATCTACAGTGCCTTCTGTTATTATTGAGAGCTGTATTGGTGAGAGGGACTGTCATCTTGATTTCACATTGCCTCCATTGGCAAGTTTCATGGGACACACTACATTGAGTAAAAACATCAATGACAGCTTTACCTGTTTCTTTGTTTTCTGTCAGGGAATCTTGCAAATGCTCATTTACATTTTATTACATTTTTTTGTGTGTGTGTATTTGAGGGACTTGCTTCACATCTAATCTACCTGGAAGATAGGGGGTTTTGGGGGTATTTTTGAAACCATAGAAAAATGTGTTGGTAGAAGACTTACCATTTTTCGGGTGATGAGATGAGAATTGTAAGGTTATTGAAAACAATTTTGATTTTGACTTTGCTTAGCATCTTATGCGACAGCTTGTGGATTCCTTTTACTCAACAGGGAGCTGGGTAAGTTCTCCCTACTAGAGCTGCTAGGCTTTATCATGGCACATGACTCTGTATGCAGATGTGATTTTCCTTGTTACATGTTGTTTATGTTCTGTTTAGTGCTGGAAAATACTTGCATTATTGTCCATCACTGGGTTTGCATTAGCAGAATTGACGTTTATCATGTCATCTATTATAGCTGTGTTATCTGAGGAGTTGATGCATCGTGATTTAAGAGCCAAGCTGGGAAGATAAAAAATCTGGACTTCGATTTATGGCAAATTATGTTATGTCATTAAATTTGTCATGTCTAAGATAAATACACGTGACAACTAGTCTTGTGTATATGCAGTAAAATCTTCAAAAAGTGGTACTGAATGCTGATCATTCATCTGATGGTCAGTAATTCCTGTAGATGGTGCTCTGGAGTTGGCTTTGTCTCTGAAGAGCAAACATTGTTAATAGATATTCTCCTCTTTTTTTTTTTTTTTTTTAATCTGGGAACCTAAATAAAAGTGAGGAACTACTTTGTATTTTGTCCTTATATTTTTCAATACCTGTTATATTCACATGAATCAGAATTACTGAACAGAGCTTCATATTTCTTGTTGATAAAAAAGAAATTGCATTTTGTTAATAACTAGGTCAAATGAATCTGCATACTAGTTTGTAGCTGTGGAAATTGCAAAGAAGGATGAAAAGAAAAAGAAGAAATAAAAGATTTTCTTAGGTTTTTAGACAGTGAAGCTGACATCAAGAGAAAATAAAAAGGAAAATATGCCTGCAGAATGGGGAAAGTGCCCTTGCCCATTCTGGGGAATCATGAAAGAAAAAAAAATTGTAAAAAGAAGTCACAAATATGTTCCCTGTGCTAGTGAAACAGCAAGATGCATACAAATGTAAAGCTGATTCAAAAGATAAGACAGAAAACAAAATCCCAAACCAAAATGTCTTATTTTTCATGAAACTATAGTGTCATATTTTCAGTTCTTATTTTCCAGAACCAGAGTTTTCTGAATTTTTAAAATTAATTAATTTTCTTTTAAAAAGAAATCTATGACATGCACTTTGTTCATATTTGTAGGATTTTTCAACTCTTATAGCTGCATGGCCAAGTACTGTATTACTTTTGATGAAGTAAGATTCTCTTAAAATACTATGAATAATGAATATGCAAGATGTGATGTGTGATGATTGCTTACCTTTATAATCTTTGCTTTTAGGGGTTTTTTCCCACAAATTGTTTTTAATTCAGTTATGAAAGAGAGCAGTTCACTGATATTCATTTTGCACAACCCATGTGTTCTTTCATCTTGTTTTAAGGATTTCTACCTGTGTGCAGCCTGGGCCCATCTCAAGTGGGAAGAATGAACTTTGGAAAAGATGTCAGCACTCTGAAATATTTCACTATATGTGGCTTACAGGAAGGGTATGAACCCTTTGCTGTTAATACAAACAGAGACATCACCATTTGGCTGAGTAAAAGGCTTCCTCAGTTTCTACCAGTGCCACAAAATCATGAACATATTGAGGTTTGTGATCCTAGTGTTCCTAGACACTTGAGTATGTTTATGTTTCTACTTTTGTACTTCCAAACAAGAGTTTACTGTGACATGTTGACCCAATTCTGAATGAACCTTACACCTGTTACAAATTTCTCATGTTCAGTAGGGCTGCAAAGTCTGTAATTGTTTGATTGGTAGTTTTTCTTTCTACAAAACCTGTGATGTGTTTTAACAGAAAAATCTGAGAGACAAATTAAACAAGACGTCCTCATTAAGAGTTCCTTGTACAATGTGAGCTATGTAAGCAACTTCCAGAAACTGGGCATTTTAAAATAACATACTTTTTTTGATTTTTCCATAGCTAATTGGTTTTGATTGTAATAAATATTTGCCAATTGCATGAACACTTATTTCCCAGTAAGTTGTGCATCTTGATAGAACTGAATTCATGCTTTGTAAATTTGCCATGAAATACTTCTGAAATTATATAATAAGAACTCTTTTTCAGCTGGTGTGTGGTATTTAAGAAGCAATTTATGTTCTTTCATATGTACATGCATGATTTTTTTATTCCTTGGTCTGTGTTGTTCTGGGCAGAGTTGGATTTATGTTGCAAAGAGTTATGGTCAGAGGCATAATTTCTTTCTGACCTTTTTTTTAATTTATTTTAATAACAGAGCAACAAAAACCATTCACTTCTCATAGTATTTATTTCCCTTCAAAATGGCAGCACATGATTGCAATGCATTAGACTGTTGACACCATGCTGTTGCAAGTTTTGCAAGTCATATATGCTTATTGTAGAAATAGAAATTGAATGTTTACATGGCAGAAAAAGCATTAACTTAAAAAACCCTACATCTTTGTTTCATAGGTGATGAGAATTGATGGCACCATAGACAGCTGCCCCTGTCTGAAGGTCACACAGAAGTCCTTTGGTTCACAGAACAGTAAAACAGATGTCATGTTTTTTCGATTAAGTATGCCCATTGAATGTGCTGAGGTGTTCTCCAGATCAGCTGCAGGAGGGTTACCAGGCTCTGGTCTTTTTGGCCCAAAAAATGACTTGGAAGATTATGATGCCGACTCTGATTTTGAGGTTCTAATGAAAACTGCTCATGGTCATTTAGTTCCTGACCGGACAGAAAGAGAAAAAGATGCCACAAAACCAGAGCTGAATAACCATAAAGATTATGTTCAAGAAAAGCCCTCACGTCTTAAGCAAAGGTTAGTAGCTTGCTACTGTTTCCCACTCCTCCCCCTTCTACTTTCTCAAAGTAGAGGAAAATGCCACTAAAGTCTGACAAACCAGTCAAGTAACTTTTGAGTATACAGTTTAAGGCCAGAATTAATTTAAGGGCTTTAAAAAATGTCTCTTTCTCTTTTCTGAATAATTTGCCTTTGTGATTGTGCTTAATTAGATATTTGAATTTTAATTTTTTTATTGCAGATTTATGCTCAGGAGGACAAAGCCAGATTATAGCATGAGTCACTCTGCACGGCTTACTGAGGATGTACTAGCAGATGATAGGGATGACTATGATTATTTGATGCAAACTTCCACGGTATTGTAATATAGGATTGATGTTTTAGCTGTTTGGGGGTTTTTAGTTGGTAGTTGGTTTGGGTTTTTTAAATACTTACTTTTTTTTTTTTGTTTGTTTTTTTTTTTTGGTTTTTTTTTTTTTTTTTTTTTTTTGGTTTTTTTGTTTTAAGAGTTTCAGAAACAGTCTAATTTTCAATTTAAATGTCTATGATAATTCTGAACTTCTACTTAGGTTGAGACTGTTTTGTTTCTTTTATTTTGATTTTTTGTCAGACTAAAACTGTTTCCAAGTGAAAACCTAGAAACTGGTTTAATCTGTATTTGAAACTACTGTTGATAGCAGTACATTAAAGAGGAAGTTAAACAGTTTTAGAACAATGGAATAAATTGGAAAAGGTACATTAAACTAGTAGGTCAATGTTCAGGACCATTTGAAAACATCTCTACTAATTCTTCAGAACATTTATTTAATGGAATTCCCAGTGAAAGTTTTTTGCAGTTTTTGTAGACCTTTCTCTGACAAGATCAGCTCCATAAGCACTCATTCCTCAATGTTCAAGAGAAAACAAACACTCTTCTTCTGGATGTGTTCTTCTCTTTCTAAAAGATATTAGATACTAGAAACTGAGTCCCCTGTAGTATAAAAATAATAGTTGCTGTAGCAATACAGCTTACAATGCTACAAAGCAGAAGCCTTCAATACAGGCATATAAGCTACATATTTAATCTTGTCTATTTTTTTTGTTTTAAAATGCGTATTTTGTTGGCAGTATTTTGGTTTGTGTTTATAGTCTTTGTTGCTTTGCTTGTGATTTGCACTTGAACAAGCCTATGCTACTTTTAAAGAGATTATATATTTTCAGATTTAGAGCAGTAAATTAATTCTGAATCAAACTCATACACTGGGGAACAAACACTAACATTTGATAATGTTATTTTTTTATTAACAGTACTACTATTCTGTGAGAATATTTCCTGGTCAAGAACCTGCTAATGTCTGGGTGGGCTGGATTACATCAGATTTTCACCAGTATGACACAAGCTTTGACTTGGATAGAGTGCGTACTGTCACAGTTACACTGGGAGACGAAAAAGGGAAGGTTCATGAGAGGTTGGTTACAATTTCCTTGAAAAGACCTATATTGTACAAGCAACTTTCAATTTATAAGGTGTAAATCCACTCCATTTAATGTAATTGGATTGATGCAGAAAAAAATAATTAAAACAGCAGTAGTAGAAAAAAGTGTTAATTTAATTGTCACCTGCACTTGCTTGTGAAGAAACAGTGAACTAATGGTCTAGTCAAATCAATAGGCACTTAAAAGTAAAATAGTGCAGCTTTCTAAAAAGTTTGAAGTTATGATCCTGTAAATATTGATTCACAAGGCCAAAATCTGTACATGAGCTTGTCTCAGCATTTCAGATTATTATGCGTACCAGAAGCTTTTGTTATTCTTGACATTAAATGATTTAAAACTTTGACTTGCAAAGTCAGTTTCATCTTTGGTATTTTACAAACAATTTGAATTTTTTCATACATTGTCATCTTTTCAGTTATGATGTCCATGTTTCATTGAATTTTGGCAGTGGTTAGGCTGTGATCCATTGCTTCCGGCCACAAGGCTCTGTATGTTTGCAGCCACGTAGTATGTTAGTATGTTGCAGAAATGTTGCACACCATTCATAAATTAATTTGTCTTTTGACATTCAGTATAAAACGCAGCAACTGCTATATGGTGTGCGCAGGAGAGAGCTTGAGCCCTGGACAAGGACGTAATAATAATGGTCTGGAGATTGGTTGCTTGGTTGATGCTGCCAGTGGCCTGCTGACCTTCACAGCTAACGGCAAGGAACTAGGCACGTACTATCAGGTGAGGATTTTTTGATGATGTATTGCAGCGAGAAGGGGGAAAAGGGAATCCTTAGCCTGCGTCATTAGAGGCTTTAGTACAAGATTCTAGAGAAAAAGTAATCATCACTGTTATAGCAGTAATTTTCCCCTTTGTTTGACCTAGGTTGAACCAAGTACAAAGTTGTTCCCTGCTGTATTTGCTCAAGCTACAAGCCCCAATGTTTTCCAGTTTGAATTGGGAAGAATAAAGGTAAAAAACGCTGAGATTTTGCTGGGTTTTGTGCAGGTTTAGAACTAACAAATCATATTGAAAAAAGTTTATTATATTTATGCCATTTATTTCCTGCACTGTGTTCTTGGTATTTAGGACCTTTCTATGATTCCAAGTGTTTGCATTAATGCTATTTTTAGTCTTAACTCAGTTTTAAATACTTATGAATTTAAAATATAGTACATTGAATAAAAAGGGTTGAAAGTGATCAGAATTTTCTGAATCTGTCTTTTATGGTGAAACAAAATTACTTAGATTGGGAAAGCAAATCTCTTAGTTTTACAGACAGAATGAATGACCGGTGTATCTGAAGAATTTGGTTAGAGTTGTAAAATAATTTTTAAAATACATTCAGTTAGAACACAGGAAAACTGAGTTGAATTTTTCTATCTTGCTTTGGATACTTGGATATCTAAGAAATCAGAAGAGGTAAAAAAAAGTGGAGTCCAAGGAAGTAACAACATGTGGCAGTCAAGTTTATATTTAAAATTTGGATGTTCTTAAAAAAACAAATATAAAAAATGCCATCTTGCTGCTAATCTTCCAACAGTTGCTAGCTTGTTTTAAAAATGAGTGAAAATGCTGATTTCCTCTTTTACTCTACTTCGCTATATGTTGAGTATATTTCTGGAAAAGAAATGCAGTGTTTGGTAAAGATGAGGAAACTGATTGTCTCTTCCATTGGAATTTTCCAGAATGTAATGCCATTATCTGCTGGATTATTCAAAAGTGAACACAAAAACCCAGTCTCTCAATGTCCCCCACGTCTCCATGTCCAGTTTCTGACTCATGTGCTTTGGAGCAGAGTGCCAAACCATTTCTTGAAGGTGGATGTGTCTCGGATCAGTGAACGTCAAGGCTGGATGATACAGTGCATGAATCCTTTGCAGTTCATGGCCCTTCATATTCCTGAGGAAAACAGGTTGATGTTTGTTTTGTACTGTATAATAATTATGAACATAGTAATGTAATTCCATCTATGTAAGAAAGGCCCAAGGTCTTCTCTCTGTTTATAAAACAAGTAAATATAGACAGTGTGTTTTGATTTAACTGATATTAAAAATTATACAAATTTCCAGTGTTTTAAAATTGCCCTTCTTTTACTCTGTTTCTAACTTTTCCCAGTTTCTCTCCAAACTGGGAGAGAAATTGGGAGAATTCTCTCAAAATTTGCTCTGCTTGTAAATGATTAAAGATTTTTCAAGATTTGTGACCAATTTAATTATTCCATTCCCTTAATTTTCCTCATTATAATTAAAACAATTGAAGAATTTAACTCTGTGATTTCCTTGTTATCCAAATATCTGAGCATTTTGCCAGTGCCTAAACTGAAAATAAAATCACCAAGAGCTCTGACACTGAACACTTCAAATGTACTGGTTAGTCTGATTGCCACTGCACTCCCAGATTTAAAGCCAGTAAATGATATAAATAACATAACCCCAACTGGTTTTAAAACCCTAATTTTCAGTTATGTGAATTCTTGTTTGTAGTATGAAAAAATATTCTCTGTTAAGCAAATAATTTGCATTTTCTTCCCACTGAAAGTAGTTTAAGGATTTGAGGAGTAACTTGTATAAATTTGAGATTAAATTTTGTTACTAGTCTTGATTATTACATTGAGAGTGTTTCTTACCTGCACGCTGAAATCTGGAAAAAACCCATCCCTGGAACTGATATTGTGCTGATGTTATCCTTAGGGAGAAGTTTGAATCCCTTAAAAAGACATTTTTGCATACGTGATTTACTATTCTGTTTTTTCTTCTCCACAGAACAATTGATATTTTAGAGCTGACAGAACAAGAGGAATTGCTGAAATTTCACTACCACACCCTCCGATTGTATTCAGCTGTTTGTGCTTTAGGCAACAACCGAGTGGCCCATGCTCTGTGTAGCCACGTGGATGAATCTCAGCTTCTCTATGCTATTGAGAATAAATACATGCCAGGATTATTACGTGCGGGATATTATGACTTACTCATTGACATCCATCTCAATACCTATGCAACTGCCAGGCTGATGATGAATAATGAATTTATAGTTCCAATGACAGATGAGACCAAGAGTATTACTTTGTTTCCTGATGAAAACAAAAAACATGGCCTTCCTGGTATAGGACTTAGCACTTCATTAAGGCCAAGAATGCAGTTTTCCTCTCCGAGTTTTGTAAGCATTAGCAGTGAATGCTTTCAGTTTAGTCCTGAATTCCCTCTGGAAATTTTGAAGGCCAAAACCATAGAGATGCTGACTGAAGCTGTTCAGGAGGGAAGCCTCCATGTCAGAGATCCAGTTGGAGGTTCTACAGAATTTCTGTTTGTTCCTCTCATCAAGCTCTTTTATACCCTCTTAATTATGGGAATCTTCCACAATGAGGATCTGAAACACATCCTGCAGTTGATTGAGCCTCGAGTTTTCAAAGAAGCAATGAGCCAGGAGGATGAAATTGATTTCTCAGAGAAGGAGTTCAATTCAGATGAGCTCAAGTCAGAAGAAGGAGAGGAAGAAACCAGAGGAGAGCAAATGCCAAAGGAAGGACTCCTTCAGATGAAGCTTCCAGAACCTGTTAAATTACAGGTAAAAATACTGTCTTGATAGTGGTTGCTCCTGTTTTATTCATGTGGTAATTTCTCTTTCAAGGAATAAAGCATTTAGAAATTATTTTTTTTTAGTTAAATAGAGAGAGAATTTCCTTAGAGAAAACTAGAAGATTTAGTATCTTTTTGATGATATGAACTTGCTCAACATAGATCAAGCAACTATGGTTTCATTAAAAAGAACTACTTGCTTGATGCCTTCAGTGGAGAATTCCTCATTTCTATGGATCCAAACAGAAAAGAAATTCCCTAGAAGAAAGGGGTAAATCCATTCTCCTGTAGCTTTAGTTGTGTCTGAGGCACATTAATCCCTTGCAGATGCCAGATATTCCTGGTGTAAGATTGCTTTACGTGTAGTAAATAACAGCATTAAATGATCCAGACACTTTATTTGCTAGTAACTGTTGCTGTAGGAAATCCATCCTTATTGTGTAATATGCAGAAGATATTTCTTAGCTTGCCAGCTCTTGTCTCTTACAACATTGTTTTCTCAGATGTGTCACCTACTCCAGTACCTGTGTGATTGCCAAGTGCGACACCGAATAGAAGCCATTGTAGCATTTTCTGATGATTTTGTGGCCAAGCTTCAAGAGAATCAGCGCTTCCGGTACAATGAAGTGATGCAGGCCTTGAACATGTCTGCTGCCCTGACAGCTAGGAAAACAAAAGAATTTCGATCCCCTCCTCAAGAACAGGTACAGCTTACAATGGACAGTTCCTTTCTTGTTGACTTTATTTGCTTTTAGAGTTCTGTTTGATTTAAAAGTTTTTCCTTTTGGATATCAGTGTAATTTGTCTTTTCTTTGTATTCTCTAAGATTAATATGCTGCTGAACTTTAAAGATGATAAAAATGATTGTCCTTGCCCTGAAGAAATTCGGGATCAACTCTTGGATTTCCATGAAGACCTAATGACACACTGTGGTAAGTCTTGTTACTGAATAGTTTTTTAGTTTTTAAATTTTGTTAGCTTAGAAGCAAATTTTATAAGTAATTTTATGTAAGAAACATCAACTGAATATTCTGTAAATTATACTGTACAAATTTTAAATATGATCAAATAAAAATAATTAGCTTTTCATAAAAAACAAGGAAATATTCTTATCCTTATCTAAAAACTAGAAGGGATTGCTGTATGTTTTGTTTCATAAGCATCTGTTTTTGCAGGCTGACAAACTCAGTTCCTTCATTCTCTCCTTATGGCGCAAGCAGTCCAGACTTGGGTCATTGTTCAATGCTTTCTAGCTACTTAATATTTTTCTTATTTGGTAACAGGAAATGCAGATGAAATAAATAATTTAGATAAAGATTTGAAAAGAAAACAAGCTTTATCTTTTGATTCTTTCAATTTTTTCTTTACTTGCTTTCCATCATTCTGCTCTGTTAAAATTACTTAACATAATTTTTTCTTACCTTTTCTTGTAGAGGAAAATAGGAATTTGCATTATCCACAAGTAGAAAATGAATTTTGTGGGCCAGAGGGTGCATTATCATACAGCAGAACTAATTATTCAGTATATTGCAAAATAAGTAAAATGGTTACACATTCTAAGTCCAATGTTTACTTGCTTAGTCAGCCGCCACTTGGGGAATTCACATTCTGTAGAACGGTTGAGAGACAGTATATTGAAAGTTTGCAAAACTAGAGCTCAGGGAGTAGCATAACTGCAGGAAAACAGACACTTCATTTGGGTTATTTGAGACCATCTCTGTGTTCCAATTGATAAGACATTTCAGTGTTTTTGCTGTTAAGTAGTTTGGTTGAGAAGACTGCCATCTAAATAATTTGTATTATGATTTAGTAGGTAATATGAATTTGCTTAGTCATTGCTTAATGTAGTGTCTATTGCCCTGTTAGAACAAAGTATAACAAAATAACTTCTAGTAGAAAATGGAATTGTATCTAATGCAAAAAGCAGACAACTAGAACCAGATGTAATAAATAGAGAAGAATGATGTTATGTCATGAAGAAACATCCTATAAAATTCAAGTCTGCTAAAGAACTCTCCACAAAACCCTTAACTGCAGGGTGATGGAACTCAAAGACAGGTTGCTCAGAGAGGCTGTGGAATCTCTTCACCTTAGAAGATACTCAAAATCTCACTGGACATGATCCTGGGCAACTTGCCCTAGCTGGACTTGTTTTGAGATGGGAGGCTGGACTCTAAAGGCCCATTCCAAACACAGCTATTCTGTGATTCTGTGAATCTTCACATTAATTATTTTTACATTTTTATAGCTTGTTATAGTAATGTTGTGAAAGAGCATTGTATTGTGAGGTTTGCAACTTTCTTCTGACTGATCACAGAAAAGTATATTTGTTGTAATCTTTGTACTTTCATTTCCTTTATATGTTTCACCTAAAAATCTTTACTACTATCACTTTAACTACACTGTGTCTCTAGGGACTTTATCTATACTTTTGGGCTACATATGTCCAAAACAGGCATCAGTGTTCATGTGGAAAAATGCATACTGGGGGACATATATTTATTATATGTTTTATGTGTAACATCACACACACAATTTATATGCTGAATTGCTAAGGTTACCTGTACTTTCCTGCTTGGCACATATGCCTATTCTATACTTGTTCCAAATGCTGGTTAAGCATGTCCCATATACAACTCTCAGAGTAGAACAACAGTTCAGTTGAATTATGTTTGTACACACAAGATGTCTGTAGCTTGCTTAATTTTATTCTTTCACAACTTGGTGTATTTTTTTAATTTCAGGAATTGAACTAGATGAAGATGGAGCCTTGGATGGCAACAGTGATTCAACCTTTAGGGGTCGCCTCCTATATCTTATGGAAAAAGTTACATATCTGAAGAAGAAACAAGATGAGAAGACAGTTGATGAGGATGATAAGACATCCTGTAAGCAAAATCCAATCAGTTTATTGCAGCTTAATTACAAAAAGGAAAATAAGCAGACCAGGAAGTTCTTCACACATTTTCAGCCAAAACAAGGTGTATTTTCAGAGAAATCTGTGCACCTTAATGTTTGTAGCTTAACCCAAAACAAGCACAGATGGATTTATTAGTCAGATTTGTTTCCCAGTGGGATGTAGAGGAAAATTTCTTTTAGTGGCACTCTTGCCTCATATCTTTTTTCAGCTCATAAATTTTTCAGAATGTATGTTGCTTTTAATAGAATTAGTGCAGACTTAATAATTGTAGCAAGGTCCTGTTTTATGAGAACTTCCTCAGCTGCAGCAGCTTAAAATCAGTATTTGCATGAAGATTACCATATGAAATAATCTGCAATTAGACTGTAATTAGCAGAAGCCTTCCCACCCAACCTAAAATTCAAGATTTGCTGACTGTAACTGCTGTTCTGTCAATTTTTCTGATACTTTCTGCCTTTTCATCTTGATAAGAATCACTGCCAGTGGTGTCCTAGTTCTGCAGTGGGTGCCAACTGATTATTTAAATTTTATTTATCTTTTTATTTGTCAGTGTTGCCTTTATTTTTATCTTTTTCCCTCCTTTTCTGTGATATGTGGCCCTTTCAAATGTCCTTTTTTATGTGGTAATTAGAGGTTAGGTCTGCACAGTATCTGGTGATGAATCATATCTCTTCCTTTTTTTCCTTGTAGTAAGCATAAAAGCTCTGTAAAACCTGATTCTCTCTTTCTTATATTCGTAGAAAGACAATTATATTAAACAAACAGACCCGCAGGTAGATGAAATAGAGTATTGTGGTTATCAAAACAGGAACAAAGTGATTGCCTGCTCCCAGGATTCTTCATTAAAAAAACCAAAACAGAACAAACCAACCCACACAAATAAACTTAGGATTGTGTCCCTTCTTGTTATTAATTATTTCAGTCCTTCTGAAGTATAAGTCCAGACATATTTAATCTTTTTCCTTAATTTAAAAGTGTTTCTATTCTTAAAAAATGCCATACTCTATGTCAATAGAAACACCTATAATGCAGTGCCTGGACAGTAGCAATGGCATACATTGTTACTACTCTTTTTACCCCTTTCCCTGTTTTAGTGCAAATTCTCTTCTTTGTTAATTTTCTGTTTTCTGTAAACTCCTATTTTTTTAGTATCTTTCTGTAATTACTTTTCTTTTTGTTTGTTAGTTTGAGTTAACCTGGAATGACCTTAACTGCAATTACACAGCTTGTCTATATCAACATATCTTTCCCAAATGTACATGTGCCCCGACTAATAAAGATTATCAGTGACACTGCCAGACACAGGTTTCTTGCTTCACTGGAGACTGAACTGTGAATATGCAAATGATGATTTGCCATTCATGTAATATTAGGATCTTTATTTCTTTTTAAAGACCTTTGTCTTTGGCAAAGAAAAAAGTTAAATTATTTTGTTGTGTACATTAGAAAACTTTGAGTGAATACAGAGCTTAGACATGTAAATAAACATCATTTACATTTGCTATCAGTATAGTTTTTCAGCATTACTTCATAATAGGCTAAAAAAGCCCTCAGACCTTTATTCATAGAAAAATATTGAAAGCAATATACAGAAATAAATCTAGTGACTTCATGAGCATCTTGTATGTCTTCATAAATTTTTGTGTTTCATTTTAATTTTTAGTATAGGTTTTTGGTTTTGAGATAGTTCTGCTTCTCTTGCGTGGTTTTCTTTTTCTTTAATAGACTGCTGAAGAAATACTAAGATGCTTCTTAAGAATTAAATTAATTCCAATTCATGTTGCATAGTGGCTTCTGAGGGAGTAGCAGTAGGGAGATGAACAATCAGTGGTAATTCTGTGATTTATTTGTTTTCTTCACAGCTACTCTCCAGCAGTTGATTTCAGACACGATGGTGCGTTGGGCACAGGAGTCAGTGATAGAAGACCCGGAGTTAGTGAGGGCCATGTTTGTGCTGCTGCATCGCCAGTATGATGGCATTGGTGGTCTGGTTCGAGCTCTACCAAAGACCTACACCATAAATAGTGTGTCTGTGGAAGACACCATCAATCTTCTGGCATCCCTTGGCCAAATCCGTTCCTTGCTTAGTGTCAGAATGGGGAAGGAAGAGGAGAAGCTTATGATTCGTGGATTAGGGTAAATAACTGGAGTGTAACTTCTCTTTATTTACAGATTATATTTTGTTATTTGCTCTTTGGTTATGGCCAAGGTTGTACATGAAGTTTGAATCTGAATATGGGTGTAAACGCAGACACTGCACTCAGTTATACAGTATCCTCAGTAGTGAGATAAAACCTTTGCAGCATTATAGGTATCATAAGAGGGGAGAAGCAGTTGACATCTGTAAGACTTCTGAAACAAGTTGAAAAGATGTATGTAATATTTTATGATATCAGAACCTATCTTATTGCTACATTTTAAATAGTATGGCTGTGAAGAATCTTGTGAAAAATAGTATCCATTTTCTATGAATGCACTGACTATTGGCTCTTGATACACAGGATTTCCCACGGCAGTCAGTTAATGCAGTTGTGCCTACCCATGTCTGCACATATGCCATCCTTTTTAGTGTACTAAATGTAGATGGTATGATTGAGCTGGGAAGTAGTCCACACACTGTTATTCTTCCTAATTATATGATTAATAATAGTGAAGTATAGGCTAATAAAGAGGTCAATTGGAGGAAACAGTAAAGCAAACATCATAGTCTCTAGCAGGAAAGAGGTTAGTTGGTTTTTTCTCTCGTGTTTTTCAAAGAGATGTCTTTTGATTGCAAGCATCAGCTGTAATCTACTGAAAATCTCCAATCAGCAAGAGCAATGAGAATGAAAGAAAGACGGCATCATATAAGGTTTGCCAGGAATGCAAACAGAAGAAAAGCTTTTGTTGTATAAAATACAACAAAATATTTTTAGCTTTCTGAAAACCTCAAATATCCAAATAATGTCTATATATAATTTTGTATTGTCATTATAAACAATGCCTACTTCTCAGGTTACCAGCAGGTCTCCTCAGTGTTTCATGATTGCTGAAGTCTTTAGCATACTTATGGTAAGGCTTTGGCAAAAGGCAAAGTCTGTCAAACTGGCATTTCCAAGTCTATCTTTTTTTTTACAGATTGAATATGTTTCATTTCACTCCAGTTTATGAAATATAAAATGAGTGAGTGATTAATAGATTTGGTTTTCATGTCGTGTTCTGTGTTTAGTTCTTATATATTTTTTTCCTCAACATTTTCTACTGTGAATTAAGCACCAAGATTTACTGAATATATTTAATGTTAATTTTTTTTTGCTGTTATGTAAAAGTCTGGTGTAACTTAAGCCACTGATCTCACTACCTCTTCCTATCACCTTTCTTAGTAGTCTCTATAATATCTCGTTTAGCTTGTAAGCTACCCAGCTGTGGTAATTGTACCTTTTATAGGCTAACCTGAGCTCCAACACCGTTTCAGAAATGCCTTTTTTTTATTGCCGTGAGTGGTATTCCTTTCTTTCAGCTGAGAAATTGAAGTGTTACTTATTGCTGCTCTAAAACTCAGTTTCCTCAGAAATGCTCTTTTGATTTTTTTTCCCTAAGCATGATGTTTTATAATACAGTTCACAGTTAAACAGAACACTGAAAGTGGATGTAATTTGCAAAGTAGGGTAATATTGCTGGCCAGCCCTTGAGGTGACATTTTGAGTTTCTATACTGCTTTCTGTAAAAAAAAGCTGCTGCAGATAACCAGGAGTTTAGAAGGTCTTGGAAGATTGATACCACTGAGGTCTTTTTTCAAGCCTGAAGCATTAGTGAAGAAAGGAAATGAGACAGCTTTTGGAGGCATCATTACTGATATTAAATTCAGTTTTAGGTTTTGGGGAAAAAAAATACTTGGAATCAAAACCTCAGTGTCAAGTAGTCTTCTTCACATCTCATCTTTTAAAAGGCTGAATTTTCCCTGCCTGAGAGAAGGAGTTTTAGGTCAGGAAGAAAAAAAACCAAAACTGTTTAAAATGTACAGTGAAATTTGAACAGTTGCCAACACTATTTTCTCTAGTGACCAGTTAATCCTTTTCTCCCATGGTCTAATTGCTTTCACAGTTATTTATGTGTTATATTTGATTTCAAGACTAATTATATTTTTTAGAAACTTAATTACTCTAAACTAGACATTTTCATTGGATATACGATGTCAAATAAAATATTGACATTATGATCTTACAGTCTGATTTTAAATATGAAAATCTGTTCTGATTAAATATGTAGGAGAGTTATGCTAAACAGTAACTCGTGAATAATATTTGTGCAGCTTCTGGTTTTGACACTTAGAAGATAGCTGGATACCTATTTCCCCTACGATTTTTATTGCTTTTGATGGCAGATAGCAAATGTCTTCACATTTTAATAATCTAAAAGGCATTTTGTGTCAAAAAATATTGCATGATTGTATTTAAAATATAAAATAATATAGCAGTTTTGATGATGCTTTTCTCAGAACAGAGTTTTAGATCTGAATGGAATTTCTAATGAAAGTAGAAGTGTCTTCTACTTCAGTGTAATCAAGGGGTAATTAGTGCATTAACTATAATATGGGAAAACAAAGGTCACATTCTTCCACAATGTGCATAGAAAAATAGACACGAGAGATTGAAGCCCAATGGGAAAAGTCCCCGAGGTAATTTTTTACTTCAGGAGATGGTGAAGAATTGCACAGTAAATCAGCTTTGCAAATAACATAATAGGTAAACTACTGGTGCATAACAGTTTTTAATTTTGTTTTCCTGTAGAGACATCATGAATAATAAAGTATTTTACCAACATCCAAATCTCATGAGAGCTTTAGGCATGCATGAAACTGTCATGGAAGTGATGGTGAATGTGCTTGGTGGAGGAGAATCCAAGGTAAAGTATTTCACTGTTAGAAGGCAGAGAGTTTATGATGGAACTGTTCAAAGCTTTTTCCTGTAAGGCACTGAGCTGTCACTGGAGGTACTGGGATCATAACCTCTTACTAATTTCTGTTAACATAGTAGTTGACTAAGTTTTTTAGAAGAATCTGTCCTTCCATTCCAGAGGAAGGTATTATTAGCTTTGTAATTTTAGATGCTTTAAAGAAAAAACTATAGCACTTCCTATGTTCATTATGTTTTAGTGGGTAGATGTTTTTATCAATTAATTAAAAAAAAACAACTCAGTATTACTCTATGAAACTGAATATACACCTTCTTTCATGGTTGAATCTAGAATCTGTGGGTGATTCCAGCTTTAGTTTTCAAAGCTTATACCTTGATCTTTGAAACTTAATATGCTGCTATTTAGCTGGGAAAGTCCTGTTGATTCCAGTGAGAAACCTAAGCAGTTAATTTCTCCAAGGGGCAATGAGTGTACCACTTACATATTAGTATGTTAGAGGGCTTTATATAAATGATCATTTGCATGTTGTATGTCTGCATTAGAGTTTGAGTTTCAGTCAGTTTTTATTTGCTTCTCAGGAAATTACTTTCCCAAAGATGGTGGCAAACTGCTGTCGTTTTCTATGTTATTTTTGCCGCATCAGCAGGCAGAATCAAAAAGCTATGTTTGATCATCTTAGCTATTTATTGGAAAATAGCAGTGTTGGCCTTGGTAAGTATTAAAATAAAATTTAAACCTTCCTGCTGATTTATATATCAAACCACCTGTATCTTTCTTCATTCCTCTATTTACTCACTATGTATTGAAATTTCTTGTATTTCCGGTGCAAAATATCTTCATTAACTGTGTTGCTAGCTCTAAACAACTCCCCTGACAGTAGCATTAAGTTGAGCTAATTTATTATACTTGTTGTATATGCCTGAACATTCAGAGAGACTTAGTGGTTAGTTGCTAATGTTGAGGAATAGAATATATTCCTGTTTTTACAAAGAGAATCATTGATATTGGCAACATTTCATTAAGGCTTACCTCTCTTTCTCAAGCTTCCACCCCTGCACTTTCTTCTGTGTACTGGTTAGTATACAGCTATGCCAGTGGGAGAAACGCGGAAATAATTTCCTTGATTAGATGCCCAGAAATGAACTTTGAAACTTTCTTAATATGTTTATTTTCCTTTACTTGCCTGGAGGGTTGTAGAGGAAATATATTTATGCTTATTTAATTTAGTACTCAAAATTGACAACATATAGCTATTTAGGAATTGTCATGGTAATTTTTTTAATGTTTATAAATGAATTGATATGAAGGGATAGAACCGAAGTGTAAACTCAAAGTCTTTTTGAAGTGAAAGAGCCCAAATCAAATGCCTTTGGAATGTCAATGTGAAAACCTTAGATTCTTCTAATGCTATATTTGTAGCCATTTTTAAAAGAAATACGTACCTTATAATCATGTATTTTAAAGCATAAAGATATTTTCTATTTCATTGGATTTGGTGGCATGTCCATGTATTAGACATAAATCATTACTGCATTTTCATCAAAAGAGTTGTGACAGGAGAATAAGAATGAGGTCTTAAAACAAAGTATATGATGAGAAGAGGAATATGCAAGACAGGCTGGTTTTAGCTTTAACATTCATATTGTATTTTCATTTCATATCAGTGTCAAATTTCAAGCAAGTGCAAGATGATTTATTATAAAGTGAGATGTATAAATTATATATTTATAACAATGTGCTAACCAATACAAAATGTTGCATCTTACTAAAAAAAGTTAATGTGTTTCCTATGAATTTGTCGGGGTTTTTTAAATTGGTGTTAAAACTAAATGTTATTTTGACAGCCTCTCCTTCTATGCGAGGGTCAACTCCTTTAGATGTTGCTGCAGCATCTGTAATGGATAACAATGAACTTGCTCTGGCGTTAAGGGAGCCTGATCTGGAGAAGGTTGGTAGCTTCTTCATCAAGCATTTTTTTCCCCTGTGGAGAAGAAAAGATGCCCATTTCTTGGAGTGAGCAAAATCCAAGATTCTATGGAAGTTTCTGGTACTTTTCAGGGGAAGACTGAGAATCTGGTTGGTTGTTCTTTCTGCCAGTGGCCTGAAGAATTGAACTGAGTTTGTGGTGATTACACACAGTTGTAGCCAAAAGGAATTGCTTCAATGGCAGCTTTTAATTTTGCAGTAGTGCAGTCCATATCCAACAAAACTTGGTTGCTAAAATCTTTCTTTGTTGTTTCTTTGAATGGTGACATGCAGAGATGACATGAGGCAATAAGGGTTACTAGGAGCTTTGTAACAACTTGTTACAATATATGTGAAGTTATCCTAGAGATATCTGTCTATATCTGTTCTATTTTCCTGTAACATTTAAACCTGATTCAGAAAAGTTTAAGAAATTTAGATTAATTACATTAAAGAATAAAACACTCAGGAGACTCTGTGACAATTTTTTAGTATGACTAAATGCCGGTGCAAGGAGGACTAGAATAATAGTTACTCTGTCAGTAGTGGATAAAAAAAGCAGATTAAATAATGGAAAGACAGATTCAAGGAAGACAATAAAAATTTTCTTAAGAAAAGACAGAGGAATTGCAGTATACAATTTATTTTTGAAGACCTCAGATTCTGGAGATGATGTAATCTTCATAGGAAAACATCTGTCAAGAGTAATAAAAGTGCAGCTGTTCCTTACTTGGAATTGCAACATGGACTATGCGTGTGTAAAAGGACATTTTCAGTCTCACCATTCTTATGAGTGCTCAGCAAGAAGCTGTCCAAACTGGCTAAAGGCTGTGCTTAAAATTCTTACAGTTCAGAAAGGAAAGGGCCAACTGAAAACTACTACTGAGCCTATAGTACTGAGTTATAGGGAGTGTAATTACTGCTGTCATTATGGCTGTGCATTTAAAAAAGAAAGGAAAAAGAAAAAGCAAGTGAAAATGAATTGTCAAAATAAAATACTGGACCTTCTATTCTTTATAAAAGAAAATATATGTTTTTGATTATGGATGGTTTGTGGTTGGGGAATATTGCAAAATGACTAATTTGTAATGCTCAGAGTTGCAAGAGAAATGAGGTAACATATACAGAAGCATATTCTAGAGAGAGAAATGATGGAATTGAGATAAGTAGGTCATGCAGTTCATGGCAGGAGTAGGAAATAACTGGAAAAGTGAGCTAAGAAAGAGGGTGCTCTTCTGATTTACCCAAGGTATGATACAGTTTTGTCAGGGATAAGAGATTGAGGATACCATATCACAATGGTATAATACCATATAATGGTGTATATATATGTATATAATATATACCATATAATGGTATAAAACCATATGACAATGTATGAGGATGCTTTCCTTTGAAGCTGCACTTCTTTTTTTTTTTCACAATACCTTTTTCATCCAACTTTTAGGTGGTTCGCTACTTGGCTGGATGTGGGTTGCAGAGTTGTCCTTTGTTGATTTGTAAAGGCTACCCAGACATCGGATGGAATCCAGTTGAAGGAGAAAGATATTTGGATTTTCTTCGTTTTGCTGTTTTTTGCAATGGTAGAGTAGAAGCCTAAACATTTTATAACTTCCTCCAATATCTAAATAAGTTTGTAATTTTAAATAGTAAGACAAACTAGCTTTGTAAGTTACTGTGAATTAAAAGAACCTGCAGAAAGGGTAGAATTATTAAAGGCACACATTAATTTATATGACTTGTGAAATGAGCATCTAGGGTCCTGTGAACCTGTGCCCCATTTTTTGGATCCAGCTTTGGTTTTTGTAATACCCATATCTCCTTTGGAAGTAGAGCAAAGATTCCAAAATCTTTTTGTGATAAATTAATTGTAGATACAGGCCCAAAGCTGTATCTATTTATGAAGATTTAGATAGTCCAGTTTTAGGTCCAAGCTATTATATTGGTCCCCTCATTAACCCTTGCACTTGACTGAATTTTTACTAAAATTCAGTGGTGCTTTAAGCATCCTTTATTACGTAGTTAATTCCTTGGCTGTAATTGATTTTGAATAAAAACTTTTTTTCTTTCATTTCATTGCAGTAATAGAGGAGTATGTGTGTTCATGTAACTCTGTTGTGATATTTAAACTGTTTTGTAGTAAAAAGTATCTGTGCATTCTGCTCATTGTGTACCTTTTTTTCTGATTATATTTCAGAACTCTTTTTGATATAATCTTGTATTTTTGTATTTGTTCTGTGTGTTAGGAGAGAGTGTGGAGGAGAATGCTAATGTTGTAGTCAGACTGCTTATTCGCCGACCTGAGTGTTTTGGTCCTGCTCTAAGAGGAGAAGGAGGCAATGGGTTGCTTGCTGCCATGGAGGAGGCAATACAAATATCAGAAGATCGAACAAGAGATGGACCTTCCCCAAGTAATGGATCTAGTAAAACCCTGTAGGTACAATAGAATTGCTTACATTGCCATTGTATTTGTTTATTTCTTTTGTAATGTGAAATGACTGTTTTGTTTTAGTATGTGAATTATCAGTTCATTCTTCCTTGGATTCTGTGTCGGAGAGAGATTTATCTTTTGCTAAATAGTGCTTCCTCTGCACTGTTAATTTAAGTAACTCTCTCTAAATATTAAGACATCTCTAGAATTCTGTTTGGTCTTTTTCTTTCCATTAAAAGTCGGTCCACTGATGCAAAATGAGACAGATAAATGGTACCTGTGGATGGAGATGTTGCTGCAATCTTTTAGAGACAAAATACATTCTGTCTTAGTCTGCTGTAAATCCATTTCTTAACAGAAGTCTCTCTCTGTAAGCTGTTACACCTATGAGCTGATTTTCTTTATTTATTATGGTTGTTAAAAACATTAATTTTTTTTACAATCTTTTATTTGTTGTAACATCTAACTAATTACAGTGAAATAGAAGAACAAGAAGATGACACTATTCACATGGGAAATGCAATAATGACCTTTTATGCTGCCTTGATTGATCTCTTAGGACGTTGTGCCCCTGAAATGCATGTAAGTTTTACATCTTCATACACTGGAAGGTAAAGGCATAGTTGTTTTACTGGTTATGGGTTTGACATTTCTTTTTTACTGAGTATCGTGTTATCAGGTGATAAAGCAGTGGTATGGCTACAGAGAGAGTATCTTAGTGGACATAATGTCCTGTTATGATTGCCAAGGAAAAAAGATCCTCAGAAGCTGTTCTTTTTAAAGGAATTATTCCCTTGCCTTTGTTTTTTGTTTGTTTGTTTGACTGTCTATTGTGGCAGCAAAATTCCTCAAATGTCAGTTTTTGCTGGGATGCTGTAGAGTGATGTATTTTCTATAAACTAAGGTTTTATTCTTTATATACTTATTTTAAAAAGACTTTTTAAGTTGCATGTAAATAGGGCATTTTTTTAAATGTAGGGATGAGCATTATACTTGGACGATATACATCAATATCTCAAAATTTTTCTCACTGACAAATCTCAAAGAAAAGATTTCACTAATTCAGGCATTAGATACAAAGAATTAGAAATACTATAAAAACTTTACCTCTTATTTTGTAAGAGATTGAAACTGCTAGAAAATATTATTTATGATTCAATATACATTATTATTCTTCAGAAATTTAGTTATACATAGTTTCTCATTTCTCCTGGGAATGTGCCCTAATTAATGTATATTAGTATAGATCAGTGCAGGGATTGATAACTTGAGAGAGGAGAGATATATGTAGTCAGTAAGGTCAGTGTATGAATACTTGTTTCATTTGAATAAAAAATTGTCTTGTTTTCTCCCTGTCTTGCTGCCTTTTTTAAAAAGCAAAACAAACAATTGAGATACTTGAAAGTGTCTTATTTGACCAGGACAAAACCCCTAATTTTTTCCATCTGAAAATCTACTTTTTTTTTTCTCCTCCCCACTCCTTCCACCATATGCTGCTATAATTTAAGGCTTTGTTCACCAGCTTTATCTAATTTCTGTTCTGAAAATGAACTTAGTTTTATTTAATAAGCAGACATGTAGATTAGACTTTGAACATTTGCATCCAAACAACAGCAAAGGGATGCAGATTGCATGAAATTTACATTGTTAATTATAATGCAATTTTTGGAGCATTTAATCTTTTGTGTAGAAGATAAAAAGAAGATCTTGCTTAATTTTTATTTTTCTTTTTATTAGCTAATCCATGCTGGTAAAGGGGAAGCCATTAGAATCAGATCAATTCTACGGTCTTTGATTCCACTTGAAGATTTGGTGGGAGTAATCAGTATTGCTTTCCACATGCCAACCATAGCAAAAGGTAAGATTTTTCTACACTTTTTCTCCCATCCTATTCTTATGATTTGTAATTTATTGACATTTGACACTCAAACTTTTTTCAGCATTTAAAAAAATTCTAGAAATTCAACTATTTATTATGAGAATTAAAAGACAGATCATGTGTATCTCATACATGTTTCAAAAATCTTTATGCATGCTGTAATCAACAATTCTGTGTACTCCTAAATCACTGATATAAATTCTTTTAGATTGGATTATAAAAATATATTACAACTTTAAAAATAATTTTTAAAATGCATGCTTTCTGATTTTAGAACTACTTTAAAATACTGAAGTCTCATTTCTCAATAATAATCCTTAGCTCTTGCTGTTCTAACCCTACCAATTGCTTCTGGCAGATCTTACTAAGACACCAGAGTTGTTCTCCAGCAACGATGGTGAAGAGATAGGTGTGACATACATAGGCAAATGCATTTCTGCTTTTCCTGCCTATATAAAACTGATTGAAATAATGGGAGCTATGTGAGCCCCTATATGGAAGGGAAAGGAGTTACCTCTGCTTTTTTGTGTGTCTGGAGAAAAGAAATTATAAATGCAGTCTGGATTGTTTAGACATTCTTAGCACAAGATTTTCCAATACGTTACAGTAGAAGAGATAAAAAGATCAATCAGTCTATTTTACTATTACTTATTTATGTTCCAAATAGGGATATCTCAGGAGCAATCTGCAGCTCAGAGATACAGAAGCACTTGTTTCCTTTCCAAAATGAAAGTACTAAAGTTTTAAAATATTTCACTGAATTCCTTTCAGATATTTTGAAATTTTTGAGATAGATAGGACTTGTTAGCACATTCTTAATTCTTTGTCATACATTAAAAATATGCTCAACAATGCTGCATTTTTAGGATCTCTGATGCAGTGTTCTTGTAATTTTTACTTTCCATCTCTTTCTGCTGAGAACTAGGTAGTTATGTGGATTAATTATTATGTTTAGGTACTTAGCATTTAGAGTATAAGAATCTCCTAATATACAAAGAATAAACAGAACAACATGCAGGGACTTTGAGGTCCCTGGGTAGAATTTGTCTTACACATTCTTTTTCATTTAACTGCAAATAGATTTCCTTTGTGTAACAAAAATATGGGGAAGATGCCTAGAGGTTAACAGAGATTCAAAAGCTCTGTTAGGTAGCAGCATGACTGCCTAGTCTGCTGATGAAGGAGAATCCTTGTCACTGAAGTCTTATTTCTTCCTTTTAGATGGTACTGTGGTGGAACCTGACATGTCTGCGGGGTTTTGCCCAGATCACAAGGCAGCCATGGTTTTGTTCCTTGACAGGGTCTATGGAATTGAGGACCAGGATTTTCTTCTACATCTCCTTGAAGTTGGCTTTCTGCCAGACCTTCGTGCTGCTGCCTCATTAGATACGGTAAGGGTTTCAATCTGTTTTTATGTTGGTTCTCTTACCTTATTGACCACTACAGCATTTTTCATCTCTTGGAAAAGCATTTTTTATGTCTTCCCATCTTCTTCATTTCTCAAATGCTGGCTGACCTGTATGTTGCTTCTGAGCTTTGATAATATTTGAAGATGCATCATGCTCACTTTTTAAGAACTAATACCCTTATCTACAAAAGATGCAATGCTTTTACCCAGGAGAATTTCTGAGCTTGTCCTATGGAATCAAAATCAGATGAGCTGCCAATGAAGCAGCAGGGAAGAAGTGACTGGGAACCTCTTTCCAGAGATAGACAGAAAGGGTTAATCACTGTGCATTTGTTAGGGACACCTACTTTGTTATTTAGAAAATGACTACATTTCTATTTTAGCTCCTCCTCATTGTTGCTGCCTTTTTTTTTTTTTTTTTCTGTGAGTTTTATTTCTATCTCGTTTCTTTTAGCTGTCTTGGTCTAGAAAGCTTAGATTTAGAGAGCTGTTATGAGGGCTAAGACATTAAATTTGGTTTTCCTATTTGACCTTTTATGACAACATTCTTTTCTGAAAATAATGATGTTGTTATTTAGAATCATAGAATCATGCAATTGTAAAGGTCAGAAGAGACCTCTAAGATTATGAAGTCCATCTGTCAATCTAGCCACCACCATCATGTTCACCATTAAAACATATCCTCAAGGGCCATATCCACTTTTTGGAATATATATAGACTATATATTTTGGTTTTTTTGAACACTTCCGAAATTATGACTCCACTACTTACCTGGGCAGCCTGTTCCAATGCTTGACAAACCTTTCTGTGAAGAATTTTTTTCCCTGATATCTCATTGAAACCTTCCCTTGTACAACTTGTAGTCATTTCCTCCTGTTCTGTCTCATTACTTTGGAGTAGAGACTGACATCACTCCAGCCTCCTCCAGGCAGTGGTAGAGAGTGATAAGGTCTCCTCTGAGCCTCCTTTTCTCCAGGCTAATCAGCCCCAGCTCCCTCAGCTCCTCCTCACAGGACTTGTGCTGCAGACCCTTCACCAGGTCCATTGCCCTTCTCTGGACATGCTCCAGCACCTTGATGTCCTTCTTGCAGTGAGGGGCCCAAAAGTGGAGACTGGGCATGCAGCCTCACCAGTGCTGAGTACAGGGACATGATTACTTGCCTGCTGGCCACACTACTGCTGATACAAACCAGGATGCCATCAATCTTCTCAGCCACCTGGGCACAAGTTCATGTTTAGCTGTCGACCAATATCCCTAAGTCCTTTTATACCAGATATTTAAGAAAAAGCATTTGAGGATTTTTAACTCACATGGAATTTGGCCTTGTTCATAGCAAAAAGATACTGACTTGTGTTACTTGATTTTGGAGTATTCTGTTCAGCAACTATGACATTCTTCAATATTGAAAATCTCAGTCTTGAAAATTACTTTGTTTTAGAATAGCCACATTTACTGTTTTTGTTTTCATTCATTAAAAACAAAACAAAACCTATCTATGAGTCTTTAAAAGAAGAAGGTAGGCATCTAGATCCAGTAGGTATCACATCCTCATTTCTGTGCTTTGGAAATTTCCCCCTCTATAACTGCAGAGCAGAAATAACAATTTCTTTGCATTTGTAACCACACTGATGAGACAAGTCTAATTTCTGCCCCTTTTAATTTTTAGGCTGCTTTAAGTGCTACAGATATGGCTTTGGCTCTGAATCGATACCTTTGCACAGCAGTCTTGCCTCTCTTGACCAGATGTGCTCCTCTGTTTGCTGGCACGGAGCACCATGCTTCCCTCATCGATTCCCTATTACACACTGTGTACAGACTCTCAAAGGGATGCTCTCTTACCAAAGCTCAGCGAGATTCTATTGAAGAGTGTTTGCTGTCCATCTGTGGGTAAGAAAATACTACTGGCTCTACAGGAATGCTAAATGATAAAGTAATCTGTGATATTTATAATACAGGAATGCAGAACTATGCCACCAGTAACATAATTAAAATTTCCCCCCCCACCCCGTAAGTTGATTGTGATAGTTTTTAAGATATTGTGTTCAATTTGCAGTTTTATTAATTACCAGTCATTCCTCAGTTCTCATTCATTCAGTCCTCAGTTATTCTGACATCACCAAATCTTTTAAATTAAAACCTTGGTGATTAACTGAGAGAATGCAAAAAGAAAAAGCTCTGGAATTGTGGAGTTATACATAGAATGGATTCCCATTTAAATAATTACAGCTGTGCAGATTTCTGGTTGATATTCAATAACTTATCTAATTCTATGTAGAGGTTTATTTATGGTGTGCTCCATTTGAAATCCTAATCAATGATTAGTGTTGTTTTGTCTCTTTGCTGAACAGCTTTGGGCAGATTTTGTTTGTGTCTCTCCAGGATCAAAACCAGTTGGTTATTATCCAATTTTTTATAAATTAAAAGGCTCAGTTATGAAAAGATGACTAGGCAAATATTAATTCAAGTTCTAGTTACAGTTGGCATTTAGGCTATCAGTTCACCAGAGGATTTGGTTTGGTATTTTCTTCTCTTTCACCATGACTTTTTTTTTTTATAGTGTGGATATGTGCCCAGAAATGACAGATATTTATATTATAATACTGTAAAAAAAAAAAAGTAAAAATTTATCACATTTGATGGTATTTGATATGACCATTTAATATATATATTGCATTGATAGGGGTCAATAAAATTGACCAGATTTTACTATTTATCTGGAAAGCTTTAATGTCCATGCCATTCTAAAATTTATATTATAACAGTTTCTTCTGTCCTTCTAGTTGGTGCCCACTGCTGTGAATTGTTTAGGACATCTAAAGATATAGTTCTCTTATATCTTCATTGGTTTCTAAGATATTTTAAGAATCATTGAGATATATTACAAGAAATTAACATTATATCTTTTTCTCATGGGCATGGTGATCTTAAATTCAGTTTGGGTTTTTTTTTTTTTCCCTGGTCTTCTCTGTCTATAGATCAGATGTTTTCTTGGCTTCTTTGAAGCATTGGATTTTCAGCTTGTTCAGAATATTTTCCTTGGTATACACTTGTTTGCTTTCTTCTGGACCCCTAGTACCCTAGTGCCACTAGGAAAATATTATTCTATGCATTTGAAGAATTTTAACAGCATAGAGATGATATGTTGCTTTTATGTATTTATAATTTATTTACATGAAACTGTGCTGGTACACCCTTTTGAAATGGTTTGTCTGCTTTTAGGCAGTTGCGGCCTTCGATGATGCAGCATTTGCTGAGGAGATTAGTATTTGATGTACCTCAGTTAAATGAACATGCAAAGATGCCTCTCAAGGTAAAAGTAAATATTAGTATTCAACAGCATTCTTTATAACAGAATGCAAAAGAAAGTGGTTGCATGTAGAAGATTTTCTGTGATCTTTGTTATATTATTTCCACTCTGCAGTAATCTAAGCTCATAGTTTTTAAGGATAAATTGTTGGTTTAGGAGAACTTAAGTCTAACTTACATCCATCCACATGGAATTATAAAGTCTGGGTTTAATATTTGCTCTCCTTTAATTATTTCCTGTTCGTTTCAGCCCATGTGAAAACAGAGTAGAAAAATCCTTGGGTGCAGTGTGCAGAATCCAGTGTACAAAACATAACAATTTACAGTTTGTATGTGCCTATACTTTTTGCGTCTGCATTGGTCGTCCTTGCTCTTTGAAAAAAAGTCTCTTTCTCTATTGGTGGTGCCTGGAAATCTATTAAGTAATAATGTTTAGTAATAATGTTGCATTTTGTTTTCAGCTCCCAAAAGTTTAGCTGTATCTTTTTATTCTGATTCCTAATGCATAAGAAAAATGAGGGTTTTTTTCCTTTTGGAGCTGAGTCAATCCTTAAAGATTCCTGACATCATCACCACTTTTAATAAACCTCTGTTTCCATACCTTCCCTACTGTTTTTCAGCAGTTGTTATTTAATATATTTTTATGCTTTAAAAACACATCAGCACATCTGCAAATCTGATGTAAGAAGAGGAGCTTAAATTGTTACTCTCAAAGCCAGGGCCAGCTGCCGAAGTCCTGGCAAAGACTTCAAAATTGGGTTATGCCCTCCCAGAAACCCTCAATAATACAAAAGATTCTGGAGCAGCCATTCTTCCATGTCTGTGAGAAAAACAGTCAATAATTTAGTATACTTCCCTGAAGGGGACTCTTCTAATGCATTATGGCAATTTATGTGTTGCTAAAACCAAATAATAACTTGGCACTTCCTGTATGGCTTTAGTGCTATGGAGTTCATTTTGAAGGGGGAAGGAAAGAACCCAGCTCCTAGACATCTGTTCATCTAAAAGAACAGATTTTATGATACCAAGGGTCATGACTGCAGCGAGCTGCCCTTGTTGCTGAACTGAACAGTAAGGAAATAATCATTGGATCCTTTTGGCTAGTCAGGCTTTGTGAGAATACAGATGTGAAGAGAACCATGGTGTTAGCATGGACAAAAGATTTTGTCCATTGAGACCTAAAAGACTAATACTTCTGAAGAAATTGAACTCTTTATCTGAAGGTAGACCTATAACTTTTAAAAGGTTTCACTGACAGTAAACTGATTTCCAATTATTTAACAAGGGACTCCTACCCATATCTGCTGTGTTTCTGATTAGAAAGTATCGTGATACTGTAGTGTGCATTCATTATGGGCTTGTACTGGCAAGGCAGTTATAGTAATGTAAAGAGGCAGCTATAAGTTAATCAGACATTTGAAAATGTAATTTTGAATAGGAAGAGAGGAGAAAATTATGAAGGCAAATCAGAATACGGTGCTATCTACTGTGAATACATTTGCTGGTTTCTACAGTTAAAAATTGCCTCAGGTTTAAGCAGCATGCAAATTCAAATCTGTGATGCTGTTCCTGTATTCCATATAGTTCAGACATTTTGGAATAGGACTGCCTTGTTTTTATTTCCTCTGAAATAATATTCAGTGCTTCATCAGGGATTTCTCTAAGACTAAACATACCTTACTCTCTTGACTAGGTTTAAAAACATATTAATATCTATTATTTTCCACATATAGTCCAAAAGCAAACTTATCTGGCCATTACATAATTGAATATAGTTAAAATTTTTAAAAAATATATTCAGCTCTTAGAGTTCCCATTTCTGAGACTCCTGTGGTTCTACATAAATGATAAAACTTCTGTGTATTTACATCTTATATGCATCTAAGTTTTCTGCATTTTTTATTTAGTCATCCAACAATTTAAATAGTAAATAAATATTAACAGATTATTTAAATATGAAGATATATAAATATACTACATGTATTGCTTTGGGATTTTTTTCTGATCTGTTGGAAGTGCAAAAGAACAGTGCAGTATCAAGATTATATTTTTTGGCTATCAAAGTCTCCACTTTTACAGCTCAGACATGGGTTGGTTTTTTGTCTTTACTTATGCATATATACAAATTTATGTTATAATTGTCTGCATTTTTCCAACTTGAAACTTGTTCAGACTCGAGAAAAGGAAATAGTGTCAGCTCTTTACTGACTGTTACTTGCAATATTGAAAAAAAAAAAGCTTTGCAAAATGGTATTGAAACAAAGATAAAAAAGCTGCTCATTCTGGGTGTATATGCACCAGTGATTTAAAAATATGTATACAACATGGCTTATTAATAAAAGTATAGAATTTTTTCTGGTAGCATCTGAATAATGTTTGAGTGCCAAAATGGAAGAACCTCAGCAGTTACATTTCTATTTGCTTTCAAAATATGTTCTGTTTCAGTTGCTGACAAATCATTATGAAAGATGCTGGAAGTATTATTGTTTGCCAAGTGGATGGGGTAACTTTGGTGCTGCCTCAGAAGAAGAACTTCATTTATCCAGAAAATTGTTCTGGGGTATTTTTGATGCTTTATCTCAAAAGGTAAGTAATTTTAGTATCCATCTATTACTGTAAAATCATTATTGTGTAACCTTTTTTCTTTAATCTGTAATTTTTACCCAGTTTATATCAACACTGTATCATACACTTTGAAGGAAATAATACAGGCTTTAGTAAATTTAAATCTTCCTCCTATAGCTTCTAATTTAATGTAGGTATAAAATTTTATCTCCTGATTAAAAATATTATAACACTAAAGCAATAATCTTGAGATTTATCTGTACAGATCTGTACATTTCTCTGTTTAGTATTGTACTTTCAGCACCCTTAAATCAATTGTGTGTTATACAGTAGTTTAATAATATGTCTTGGTATATATTTATTGTTCATTCTGTGACTATTTTTAACAAACCTGAATTAAATTTAATGAGTTTAATTTCAAATCTAAGTGTTAAGGAATGTTGTGTGTATTTTTTATGCTGTGCTGTCTTCCCAGCATCTGAAAAATATTTAGCGTTGTTACCAGTGAAGTCAACACTTTTCCCATTTACTTGAGCGAGATTAAGACTTGCTTTCTGCTTTGGACAGTCAGTTTTCTTTATTTTCAGAACAAAAACTCAGTTGCACACTGAGTAAGAAAGCCATTCTCTGGCTGCTTTTTCATCTACAGCTGCATCAGTTTCATCAGTTCCCTTTCCCTATTCACTTTCTGTCCTCTATGTGTTCCACAGAAGTATGAACAAGAACTGTTCAAACTGGCCTTGCCTTGTCTGAGTGCAGTTGCAGGAGCCTTACCTCCAGATTATATGGAATCAAATTATGTCAATATGATGGAAAAGCAGTCTTCAATGGATTCAGATGGGAACTTTAATCCTCAACCTGTTGATACCTCAAAGTAAGGAATTTGTTGCACCTGGGGTTTTTTTGATCATGAAAGTGTAAAAGAGGGGGTAGGAAATCTGTTGTTTGGTGTGATGTGAATTTAAATATTCTCTTCTGAATGCTTACTTTATAGATAAAATGGAGATATTAATATTTTTATTTATGCATTTATTTTAAATCAAGTAAAGCAATAACTAGCAAATTACATCATTAATTTCTTGGTCAACTTAGAACATTTTTAATGCATTTGTACTCAGGAGATAGAACTATCCAATTGTCTTTGCATGTCTGCTGCAAACAAACCAGCATGCTCTTAGAAGCTGAAAAAGTACACAAGTCTACATCATCCTTGTCATTATTAACATATGTCAAGACACTAATTCATATTTGTGTGAATGACAGTGTACCAGAAAATTGATTGTGCCTTCATATAATCTTATAAAATATGAATACTGGGATTTGGGCAGAATAATCTTAATTCTCTCTAGGCAGCCCGGCTCTGGACCTGCTTTTTTAAGAATATTAGCCAGACAAATCACATAACTGAAAGGAAATTTTCTGCCCTGATTTTTGACTACAGCAAGTGTGCCATTTCCCTTTGTATAGAATAGTCTTACAGAAGCATGGCTATGGACTGTATTTTAAAAAATTCCCGTTGTGAAACATTTCCTCACTTGCCCCTGTGAGTTTTCTGCCTATATTAACATTCTGCATGCAGGGTACTGTCACCTTCCTTAAAGCATGTTTGTATATGTAATTACATCTAAATACTGCAGTAGAAGTCATAATCCAATCTGGAGCATAGAAAGGACATCAGTGGCCATTTAAATTAATTTTTCTAAGATGTTGTTAAAATACATGAAGGTTTAACAAAATTTCCTAATATTGTATTATCATTTAACTGAGTATTTATATGGTGTCATTTCAGAAAAAAAAAATATAGGTAGCTGGAGGAGATTTGAAAAAATCAGAAAATGATATTGCTGAAATTATATGTCACTTCATTGCTATAGGAGTCAACAGTTCTGTGATGTTTCAAGACAAAGACAGAACTGCTGCTATCATTGTAACCTCCAAATTATCCTACATTCTTTTAACTTGCATTGCCTACTAGTACTGGACCTATTTGTATGAAGGCATAGATAATAAGGTGTTAGTGTACTTCCAATTTTATTGCATTTCTGAAATTATTTGAAGTATTATAGCATTAATAGAGTTTCTCTCAAAATACAATCTTTCAAACAATAAAAATCTGCTGACAGTGCTGGATGAATGTTTTCTGACCTTTGTGTGTATGTGAGGCTCTTGCAAACTGTTACTCTGATATAATTTGGATTTGCATTTTGCTTTTTCCACCTTAAGACAGAAAATCCAGACTTTTATTTCACAGTAGATGGCACTCTAACACTACTCGTATTGAAATTCTTTTTCTTAGGAGGGAAGTTATTTCTATTTCATCAGTGATCAAAAGTAGTTATTCCCTTTCATTTGTAGCAATGCTGATGAAATAAATAACTGATATTTGATAAATATTTTTAATATATAAAATAGATAATGTTTCAAAAAGGATTGTTAGACACTTAGTTTATAATGGACATGTGTAGTAAGTTACTACCATATTTCTGAAACTATAGGTTGTATTTATGGCTCTAATACTAAGAAAATACAGGACAAAAATCACTAGTGCTTGATCTCATTATTGATTTTTCCCTGCACACACTTTTAAAGAAGTCAAATTCCTACAACAGCTGTGGTTTTCATTCAGTGCCCATGAAATAATACAGATGTCTTCCTTGATTTAATTGGGCCTTGGAGCAAACTGTATGTGAAAAGAAGAGCACAGGAAAGGGTGTGTGCATTATTTATTATTTATTTTGAAGTTTTCTTTACAACAAAAGCATTCAATTTTAGCCTGTGTGGTATAATGTTGATTTTCTTTTTACTTTCAGCATTACAATCCCTGAAAAGCTAGAATATTTCATTAACAAATATGCAGAACATGCTCATGACAAGTGGTCAATGGAAAAGGTAACATCTACATTCTTCTTAAAGCAAAATCATATTTTTATTTGAAGCAATTTAATCTTTAAAATATTATGAATGCTCTTATTTTTCATGATGTTACAAGTTGGTATGTAGGTAAGATATAGATATACTATTTTATTGAAATAGATTTATGTCAAAGTTTCTTAAATTAGTATTGCAAAATAGTATTTAATAATTTCATAAATTTTCTGCTGACTTTTGAGTAAATATACTTGGTAATTGTTTAACAGTTTTATGGACCTGAATTTTCTTATTTTTATCTAATAATCTCTTTATCTTTTTTATTCCTTTGTTCATTTTATTTATCCAGTGTTTAAAAAAAATAGTTTCTCAACTGTAGTACAGTATTCCTTTTTATAAAAGTCTTTGAAAGAAAAATATATTGATATGGTTGCTTTAGTAATTGTTATTTTGCAAAAAGATGGCATGCTGCATGATTAATATTTTAATTTGTAAATAATATAAATGTTGATTGAGAAAATAGTAGAAAGGAAACTTCAAGAGAACATCTCTGCAGAAGCATTAATTTCTACCAATAGAAAGGATTTTTCATAATTTTCTTCATTGCCCTATTTTATTCTTCTTATTACTGTTTTCAGTTTGCCAATGGATGGACTTATGGTGAAACATTTTCTGAATCTGCAAAGGTGCAACCATTAATGAAACAATATAAGTTGCTGTCTGAAAAGGTAAGGGATTTGTTCATGCTTGATCCAGGGTTGCTAAAATATCACTGAAAATACTGCCTTGTCTTTTCATCATTTTAAGAAAAAAAATATTTACACTATGTCAACTAATCTGTGTTGCCTTACTCAAAATCCTGAAAAGATATAGAAGGGTTTCATTGTATAATAAATAGGCCACTCAAACTTTTTCTCACAGAGCTGAATCTGCATGGCATATCTTACGGTGAAAACAAAATGTGGTACTGCCAGTAAGATCATACGGGAATGCCCTCTTGCTTAGTGAAGACAGGTTTAGGCTTTGTCTGGTCTCCAGCAGAAAACCACATCTGGAGAACTTGATATAAATGAAGCAATGCTGAAGGAAGCGGGTTTTTTCAGCATAAAGAGGAGAAAGCTGCTGGAGATATGGTCTTGGTTTCCTGGTTCCTAAGCATTAGTTACAGAGAAGATGGATGTATTCTCTTCACAGGAGTGCACAGTGACCCAGCAAGAGGCAATGGCTGTATGCTTCTTTAGCAGAAATACTTTCTAAAAATCCTTTGTATCTTGACAGCTTAAATGTTGGAATAACTTGCCCAAAGAGGCAGTGAAATCACCTGCATGTTGAAGGCATGACACAGCAAGACCTAGATAACCTAATCTTGATAGCCCAGTTAAGTACCTTTTCTGACCTCAGCAGAAGGTAGAAGCAGAAGATGTTCAGAGTTCTCTTCCAAAACAGACTTGTTTATGATTCTGTGATTATGGTTTTTGGTTCATGTAGCAGATAAAACACTCCTGATAATTTCTGCTCAACCCTTGATTTCATGCCATTAACACATGAGATCATCATCTTCCTGCAGGGCCAGAATTCTTCTCCCTGCCTCTGAAATGACAAATAAATGTTTTAATATCTATATTATTTATTTGCATCATTTCAATAACCCTGAGCGATAATGGATGAATCCAGCACATTTCTTTGCATCTCAGTATAACCAGGAAAGGGTCCAATAGTTACTTTTTGCTTGTACAGCTACATATAAACAAGTTAATTATTGCATGTGCATTCTTCTAGGAGAAAGAAATTTATCGATGGCCAATCAAAGAATCACTCAAAACCATGCTGGCATGGGGATGGCGAATTGAAAGAACACGGGAAGGAGATTCCATGGCACTGTATAATCGGACACGTCGCATATCTCAAACCAGTCAAGTGAGGAGCTGCTTTCCTATAAACCTTGTCCTATTCTCTATTAATAATAACTTCCTTTTGAAATGAAGCCTTTGAACTTCTAGGCTCTATATGTTTGTATACGTGCATATGAAAATAATATCACACATAGGAGAAAAGCCTGGACACTTCTTTTTAAAGCAAGAGGTACCTGTTACTGCATAATCCATAGAGAAAAGCCTATCAATGCCTCTTTTCTAGCCATACTTCTTTTGTCAGTGGCTTGTCATTCAGGGAACCTCTGTCACTTTTTATCCTTCTTTGCCATTTGTGTCCATATCATGAGGAAACCTCTGACAAATTTCAACTGTAAAAACAAAGAATAAAAAAATGGTGATATTTTCTAGATGGCAAGGAGGGACGGAAGGTAAAAGATAATTACTTATAGGCTCTAGTCTTAAATGTAGAAATAAGGTTGAAAAGCTAAATTAAAAGTTTATTTTTGCCTGAATTCACCTTAAACTAGATTGTATGAGATTTTGCCTACTGAGAAAAAAAATCTTTAGATAATGCAGAGATTTAATCATAACTTTATCATCGTCTACAGTAAGTTCAAACTCCAAATGAGTTCAAGTGAAATTTGTATTTAAATGAACGGAATTTGTGTCTGATGGCCATCTGTCTTTGGGAACAAACTCTGTTGCCCTTCACCTAATTCTCACTGAAGTTCACCACCCCTGATATATTTTCAGCTGGGCCACAACAGACCCTTTTGCTCTATAGAGATCTACAAGTGACTTTTTCCTTAAATTTCTTAATTACTTTCAGTATCTTGTTAACATTAACTTCTTTGTATTAAATGCTTGTATAACTCCACTTTTTTTGCACATTTGTCATTCAGATCTCTGTAGATACAGCCCATGGTTACACACCTCGAGCAATTGACATGAGCAATGTCACCCTCTCCAGAGATGTACATGTAAGTCAGAAACACCTAAAATGCTTATGGTTTGTTTTACAATTGAATTTTGTCAGTTTTGCTAGTTTATTTTAAACAATTTTGGTACCAAATATTGCCTATTTTGATATGCTTTGAGTTTGGTGGGGACTTTTTGGTCTTTTTCATTGACCAAGTGCTCTCTGATACACTGTTACTTTGAAAACATGGTTCATGTTGAAAACCTTCAAAATTTTCTTTAGTCATGGATTGAGTTTCCCAGTTCACTTTGTGAACATTTATCATTTTGAAGAGAAACCTGTTTAGAAAATTTTTCTGTTTCCCATTCATTTTTGATCATTTTTACAAAGCATTTTTTAAACATTCTTTTTTTACACTAAACTGAAGGAATAAGATCAGGAACCATTAAGTACTGAAGGATAAGTATACATAATGAAGGAATTGGAGGTAGGATTTTAACAGATGTGTCAGTAGGTTGCTGTTATTTGGACCAATATGTTTTAGTTGATGGTCTGTTCCTGTCATTAGATAGGATTTTTTTCATGGTGTTTGTTGGATTATGGAGCTAGGTTTTACAGTCTACTAATTTCCTGTGTGTATAATTGCAATGGAATGTAGGCGTATATCAAATAACTTTAAATTAGTTAGCAGGAGCATTTGTACCAGTCTAATGATGGCAACATGGTGTTCAAAGCTGATTACAATTGAGTCCTGAAACACATGCTTAACTTCGCCCATACTGAGCTTTGCCATAGTGCAAACAAGCAGTGGTAGTAAATTAATTGACTAACTGTGCAGTATGTACTCTACTGTACCTCTAAAACAAATTCTCACATTGGATTTCCACCCCTTGATTTCTGTCTTGCAGTTTCCAGTTCCATACTTGTAGCCGTTTTAGATTGCTGACTAGCTTTAAAAGAATTTTCTGCCAATTAACTGTCAGTAGACTGCTGATCATTCCAAAGAATTCATGACATTGATAGGTAATAACTGCCTCTACCATTATGTTCTTGTTTCAAATTGATGACAAAGACTTACAGTTATGACATTTAATGTTTGTATAAACTCAGTATAGTTTAAAGGCTTTGCAGACTTTGTTTAATGCTCAGGAAACAACTCATAAGGTGACCATCGTCATAATATTGTGATGCAGTAAACCAAGCCCAGTTAAAAATAACCTTCCTGTCACAAGTCACATAGAAAGGGCATTGGAACTTCTGTTAGTCCTTTGCTTACTTTTTTATCCTGTACCCTCTAACTCTTGTCATTACTTGTATTTCCTTTGGAGCCCTTAGTTATAAGGTAGAGCTTTTTGGCTTTATGATTCATATGCTCTATGAAGAGAGGTCTTTGAAACCACCTTCAGAATCTGTTATTTAAAAGCTAAAAAAATCTAATTAAAATGCAATTTCAGCTATCAATTGTCCTGATACAGATATTGAGAAAATATTTAAACATGTTGGGTGTTACTGAGATCTGAGTTTTAAAAATTAACTATGTGTTATTTTGAACATTTTAGAAAATGTTTAATATCTTTCAAGTTGGAGTTCAGCGTTAGCTAGCAAGAATCATTACCATGTCTTAAACTGTAAGTCTGCAAAATACTCTTCATTTTGGTCTTAAGTCACCTGGTCACATCCTAGTTCCATGAGCAGTTAGGTCTTGATCTAAAAGCATCTTCATAGTGCTCTGCTTTGCTAGGTGCTATGAAAACACAGACTACTGTGCATCCTTTTAAGGTCCTAATTGGAATTATCAAAATACCAGGATCAGAGTGTGCATGACAGAAGGCACCTACCATACACAGCAGAAATGTATCATAATTTATTCACTGGAAAAAAGTTTAGGAAATAGATTGTCTTGTGGACAGATAAGATATGGCTGAAGACTTTCTCAATTTGTGAGTAATCTCACAAATAAATAAATTGGTATTGAGCAATACTCCTTACTCAAAATCGTTACTGAAGATGGGAAGGTCTCTGTAGGTCCATGAAAGAAATGTAAAGTGAAATCTGCAGTAAATTCCACCACTCTGTACAATTAGAGGGTACACAACCAGGAGGACAATAGAGGTGAGTGTAAAAAGTTGTTTCATGTTAAAACACTTCCTGCTGGGTAGATACTGGAGAGCTTGTCTGTTTTGTTTAATTTTGGTCTAGCTTCTAGTTCACCAGCCTGAATAAGTTTGTTTTATAGGAAGAATACATAGACTAATTTATGCTCTAAAGTGGTTGGTGGTTTTAACAGTGTGGACACACAAATGAGCACAGTATCCATGAAGAAGCTTTATCCATAAATTCATAATTAGTCTGCCACAGCCAGCAATAGCAATGTTGATGCAGTCCTCTGGCTTGCTGTTCTCTCTTTCCCTGGACAGTGCCTTCAGAGGGATCTTTTGGGTCTTGTTTTCAGAATGAAGTCCCCCATCTGACACTCCAGTACTATTTCCAGACTATTCTCCTCCCTGTGGTTCTTTGTTTTCTGCAATAAGAATTCTTCAGCACCAGGTTCCTGACTCTTATACCCATGCTGATTCTACCCAAATTCTATGTATTTTTTCAGTAAAAACTTGTTTTCAGTGAACCATTACAGTGTATTACACTCCCAAGAGAACAAAACTTGCTACTTAATATCAACCAGAAACTTGTCCTTCTTGAGAGTTATTCATTGCAGCTGACATCACTAAGCTCTCCATTTTCCTAAGGCTATGGCTGAGATGATGGCTGAAAACTACCATAACATATGGGCAAAGAAAAAGAAACTGGAGCTTGAAGCAAAAGGTAATGTTAACTATAGGTATTTACAATATTTTAAGTTTTCTGTGGCTGCCTTAGGTCATGCATTTCAGAAAACGTTAAAAAGAAGAAAAAGGAACAGCAAATTTAAATTGACAATGAAGAAACAGTGAAGTATCTGTTCCTGACTGTGATTTTTAGTGCCTGAATGTTGTAATCGTACCCATTGTAACTGTTCTTGTTTGAGTAGTTTATCAATTCAAATATGTCAAGGGAAGGAAACACAAAGGTTGTAAATTAATTTAAGCACATTAATCCATCTTCCTTCTAGCATTAATCTTTCAGACTATTACCCAATGGACTATGATTTCATTTGTATTGCTTCTTTTATTGCAGGTAGATCTGAAGGGTGTTTACAAAGTACTGCACATATCGTGTGTTGAATTGACAAAGGGGGAAAACCTAGAGCAGATACTTGATTCCATATAAATTTTGTATGTTCTTCATGATCTCTGCTTACCTAAACATTTTTTTTTTCTGTTGTGTAATTTACCATTTTTCCTCGGTGTTAAAAGCATTTATTTGTTTGTGTTAGAGCTGATTTTCTTTTTTCAGACAGCACTATATTAGCACATGGAGAAAACAAGTTCTCAGTTGCAAATTATTGAAGCTAGGGTTTTACCTTATCTGAACGTGTCTAGTTGTATATTGTATGCACCAAAGTTGGTCTAAATTTGTAAAATTCCAGGAAAGGTGTATCAGTTAAGGTTTCAAAAAAAAGCAAAGCTCTCTCTGGAAGTGCCTTTGATAATCACTTTATATTTTCATGCCTTTAATTATATTTTCCCTTAATATAATTTTTATATTATTCCTTTTCTGTAAAACCTTCCTCAAGATGGGTCAAATTTGGGAAGTCATAAGCTAGAGAAAAATGAGATATTTCAATATTTCAACTGCATTTCACAGCTTTGAAAGCAGAATTTTGCCTAAGAGAAGCACGTCAGTGAGAAAGAATACTGTACAGTGTTTGAGGTGTTGTGCAGCATGGGAAGGCTGGAGGTGGCAGTAGTGATTGAAGGACAGGCTTCTGATGGAGAGGTTTTGTATGTGAAAAGTAGATGAATTTGTCAACTGAGCAAAACTTGGCCTTCAAAAACTCTGAGGGTTTTCCTCCATTATATTCATATGCTAGTCTTTTTATCTTTTTGTCCATGTGTAAAGAAGAGAAGAATAATGTGGATTTATGTGCGTTTTGCCATCTTCAGCAGTCCTGTGGTACAATTACATAGTGTTGGTGATAAGAGAATAAAATCCAATCATCCCAATTTTAAACACTATTTCCTAAGACAAATCCAGACTAAACAAAAAAACCTATCCACCATCAGACTTGCCCACTATGTTTTCATCTTGCCTGTACTTAAATCGATTTGGGCAAAACTAATTGAAAAATTCAGAATATGTACATTTAAAATCATCCAATGGTATGTCTGCAATATCTTCTACAGAGAATTTGTTCCTTTTAGAAATGATTATTATTTTTAGATACTTTCTTTAGTGGTTTTTTTTTCCAAGATAAATCTTAACATTACCCCTACAGTTTCCTGAGGTTTCGGAGAAATTGCCATCCGAATTTATTGTGTTTTATTATGCAATGATGACTTTAGAAGTTGAACTCCTAAGAATATTGCTTTTTATGCAGGTATTTATATTAATAATAGCAATTTTATTTTCTTTCCAAATTAAATATCTACATGCAGTAGATATCAATACATCAGATTTTAGTAAGCAATACAATGAGATTTATACTTTTTACCTTTGGTTTTGCAGCAGTCTTTTAATCCTACTGGAGACTAGTGTGAAACATGTTTGAATGATGTATTCTAATTTTCTGTCTTTATTGCTATAAAGTAGAACTGTATCACTTTAATATATTTTTAGATACTTGATGAACCTTGTCATTAGAATGTTCAAAGTCAGGATTTCATGTATATTTATATAATTGCTTATATGTAGGTTTTCTTAGGAAATGAAGTATTATTTACTGAAATATTTCCAGTTTCATTAAATTAAGTTGTAGTTATAATACATGTTTGTAACGGTTAAGCATTTTTTTCTTCCTTAAGGATTTTTTGCAACAGGTTCAGCATATTTAACTTGTACTTGCAGCAAATATGTAAGAACAATGTAACCATATCTCAGTTTCTATCTGGATACTTTTTAAAGTTTGTGTAAAGAAACATACAAGTATATTGTTATTTCAGACTAGAATTTACTGTAACATGCTCTTTATTATTGTTATAGTACTTTTACATATTGGGACTTATGTCAACAGATAACTCTTTTATTTTTAATTCTCTTGATGCTCCATAGTAGGAGGAGGCAACCATCCCCTTCTTGTTCCTTATGATACACTCACAGCCAAAGAAAAAGCCAAGGACAGAGAAAAAGCACAGGATATTCTGAAATTTCTACAGATTAATGGATATGTTGTCTCCAGGTAATTCTCAGTTCAGTATTAATGTCACAGAAGGTATCTGATAGTCCTCAGTGGTCTGGTCTTTTTTGTTTTGTTTTGTGGTTTGGTTGGTTGTGGTGTGGTTTTTTGGTTTCTGTTATTGCTTGTTTTTTGGGGTTTCTTCTATCAAACTAGAACTCTATGATATTTTTTTTTATGTTTCAGTATCTGGGAATAAGGATCAGTTCCTTCATATAAAACATTGTAAGGAAGAAATGGATTACAGAGTTAGTAGCAGGGTTTTTGGAAGGCATGGACAGAGTTCTCCAGAATCTCTGCATGTCTTCTACCTTCCCTCTCAATAATGCAGCTTTTTCTTTCTGGCATGTATCCATGCATCCAACTGTTAGTAAACTTATTAGTTTTCTACATTGATGGAATTATTAAGTCTTAGTTACAGGTTCATACACATCTTCAAGCATATGTCGCTCTCTAAAGGAATTTCTAGACTATTGGTTAGTTTTATTTCTAAAACATATGACTAGTTTATTTCAAATTAGTTCATTTACAGTATTATTAAATTATTTAAAAAGGGAAAAGTGTTGTTTTAAATAATTTTTTAAACAATCCACACTGTAAATGTAATAATAGTGAATAGTCAGCAGAATAACATACATAATTAATTTTAATATGGTTGTTTTTACCTTCTAAATGTAGCATCAATAAAATTTTAATTAAATTGGAGTATTTTCTGTATTATCAGCATGATTTAGGAAATCAGAATCTCTAGAAAATGCTGAAAGCATATCTGAGCTTTGCATGATTTGAACATTAGTAAGTGAATGAAACAGTCACTGAGATCAATTTAAGTAATCACTGTGAAATTAGCCTTGCACATCTACCTAAAAACTACCTATTTACATTCTTTTCTATCAAATATGAATTCCAGCCTTATTCTGGAGTCTCACAGTTAATCTAATAATTTTGGTAAAATCTTTCGGGTTAGCTGGAATAACTAAGTTTACTTCCTGTCAGTGCAGTAGCATATACAAAAAAGGATATCAGACAGCAAAGGTTTTTTCCTTATTCCCTGTCAATATTATCAGATGTATTCAGGAGTAATAACCCTTTTTATTCCTGTTAAACACAAGTGAAAAGTGGCTTTTGGTGGTTTTTTTTGGGAGTGGAAGGCTAAGAGGGATGGTAAAATAACCATTAATTTGGACACATCCATAGTCTAGTTGCTAGCTCTTGCTACATCTGCACCCTCCTGTGCTGGTTAAATGCAGCCTTTCCCATGATTTACTTGCTGCACCTTTGACAACTGCCTTATCTAAACAAACAAGGGCCTGATTCTTGTTTTAGTTTGGTCTGCTCACCACTGTGCTGTCCGCCATATATGCCTTGCTCACATTTATTTGCAGTCTTTATTTGACAGTGACCATATGGGTCTCTGAATGCCCATGCAAAGTGTCTTTAGGAAAGACAGAAACATTTGCCTTCTGCAAAGCACATGGCACTCAGACCCACTGTAGCTGCCGATGCAGAAGCCCTCACTCATCTTACTGACACTTCTTCACATTAGCTGGAATTTTTTAGACCACAGCAGTCCCACCCCAGTGGCAGGCAACTGGCACTTCCAGTTTCTGGAGTTGCAGGCTCTGCTTTATGCCCTTGACTCCAATGGCTACTACCAAATGCACTTTTGGTATTTGCACCAAATGCACAAATGCCAGTCCCCTGCTGAAGCTTCCACTCTGGGCTCAAGGTCCGTAGGGCCCATAGAGATGTTTCCCAAAGCTGTGGCGTCTCCAGCTATTGATTCCTGAGACCTTCATTGACCCCATGTGTCACAGACCTGGGGGCACCTATACCCCAAGCCTGACTCCAGGCTATTGGCCCAGTATCTAGCTCATGCTGGATAGCAGCCAGTAGCTGCTATTTACTCCTGACAGCACATGGAATAAAGTGACATGACACAGAGATACGGGTATGAAAGCATTTAATAAGAATATAGGACAAACTCTAGTGATAAGGTACAGGGCTCAGTCAACTGATTAGACAAGCCACGGTTTACATGTGACCAGATAATTTGAAATCTGTTTTCATCTTGTTTGCACTTAGCTATTTCTTGATTCTCCCCTCCCGCCACCCCTGTAACGTCTGTCATTGCTTTGTGTACTAAGCTGCCTCAAATACTTCAAATTCTCATGTCCCTTCCTCTTAGGTGTTCCAAAGTTCAGGTGGCCCTCTCCAAAGTTGTATCTGAAGTTTCTTAATGGTCCCTTAGTTAGCGCACTTGAGACTTTTGTTCTCCAGCATTGTCTCCTTTATCTTTTGTCTACCAGATTTATATCTCTAGGTGTATGCTTTAATTTAAAGCATAAACGTGCAATACACAGGCAGTTCTATTTCATATACATGCATCAGGTATACTTTTTAAATTTGCAGCCCAGCTGAGTACCAATATATCTTGGTGCATGAGTCAGGGGGAGAGGAAGTGTGACTGATTCCCTTGCTGCTTAAGAATAGCTGTTTCATGTGCCATCAATTAAGTCCTGATCCTTCATAAACAAGGCTTGTGCCAATGCTAGCTTGTGGCTAGGGACATCATCACATGACATGGATTCAGCTTTGGAGATTCATTCTTGTGGAAAGAAGCTGTGTTTTTTTTATATCAGGTTAGTAACTAAGATGGATGGAACATACTGGAAAAGCAATTCCATCACTTTGTTTTGGTTTTCCTCTGATTTTTCAGAAATACTGCGTAGCTATTCAGAACTTTTCCATTGCAAGCAGAATTTTCAGGAAAAGTCATAGTAATGGATATTTAGATTTACTTCTAGTTTGATTGTTTAAATGGAAGTATTTTTTCAGCTTCCAAAATTCCTCACACAAGAATCAGTCTCTGTAGGGAAATGCAAGATAGTAGAAGTAATGGAAAGCAATTATAATAATAGTGGATTATTTTGATTAACAAGTGTAATTTTTTTTCTAGCTTTCTGGTTGGGAAATCTACTTCTGTCTTAATGAATTTCTCAAAATATAAGTAAATTTGAGAGTGCTGTTTACATCAAACACAAAAAAAATCTTATATTAATAAGCACATAATCATTACCCGGGAAAATGGTATCAGACTACATGGAGAGGTAAGACTGCTTGGAGTCCTTTGTTATGTGTAAAAATTTATTTGCTTCCTTTTACAGAGGACTTAAGGACCTGGAATTAGACACGCCTTCCATTGAGAAACGCTTTGCCTATAGTTTCCTTCAACAGCTTATAAGATATGTGGATGAAGCCCATCAGTACATTTTGGAATTTGGTATAGTACCCCTTGCACATTTTTTAAAACAATTATTGGCTAAGAGGTCTGATGTTATAAAAATTACCAGAAATTTTTTTTTAAGATTGGTACATTTCTGGACTAGTTTTCTGTTTAATTTCCTGTAGTTGATGAAGATCATGAATTTTGGAGTAACGAAATTGCCTTTCATTTCAATTTCCCATTTTCATTCATCTAATTAAAAATTTTCAGGAAAAATGTATGACTTTTATTCTTTGAAAAGAAAACTAGCTGCCCCCTTGCATCTATGCATAAAATTGTAATCTCTCACATGTGCACAATAATAGCTAGTGATCCTTTTTTAAGAGAGCAAATTAAACCAGTCATTTGTACATTTCTGAAATTTTCTCTCAAAAAGGGAGCAGAGAAACCTCTTCAACAAACTTCCACAATGGGAATGTTCTTTCATAAATACCCAGTACATTTTGTCAACAGAGCTATGAAAGAGAGAACTTTATCTGCTTTTGGTGAAGATAAAAAATACAAAAGTTTGGTGACCCAAGGCAGCTTCTTACATGATCAGTAAAAGCCAAAAAAGCCTGACCAGATGCAGCTTGTGTTGTGACCATGGGAGCTGTAATGACAAATAACATATACTGTGTCTCATAGTCATATATGCTGCAAATGACAGTAACAGGAACATCAGGGAGATTGAATAAATCAGTGCTCACCTAAAGACCAGTCTAGCTTTAATGTGGAAATTTGTCAGCTTTAGGAGTTATATGCCATGGTTACTTACAATAAAAAAGGCTACTTCTGCTGCTATTCTTGATTGCCATGGCTTCATCATTCTTAATTACATAAATTTGGAATAACTGCAGGAATGGTGATGATTAAATACTGAAGCATTAGAAATATTGGTGGAACAAATACAGTTTGAGTATCTCAATAGATTAATGGAAAGAAGACATTAAATAAATGAGAAATAGTTTGGGAGCTGTAAGAGATTTTTATTTTGAAAGAGATTTTGTTTTCTATAGTAAGGGAAGAGTGAAGCAATTTAAATTTCAGTTGGATATATCTAACCATTAATTTTATTATTTAGTACCAAGTTCATAAATAAGGAATGAAAATTCATGAATTCTGTTTCTCCTGGGAACAACTGGAGAAACGTGTTTTATTAGAATCTGAGTTCAGGTTTCCAAATTTTCACCTATAACAGGAAAATATAAACATAGCACCAGGTTTTTATCTCACAAAAACATCCATATTTCTTCAGACTGTGAGATGTCTACACTTTTATGAAGATTTGGGCAGTTATTTTTTATATATTTTATTTGATGTTACTTTTCCTCTAATGAGGTAGTCATAAAATGCCACTTTAACTAGTGCTTATACTGTTTGAGGTACCTTCAATCTACATCTAAAGATGACCAGTATTATTTGTTTATTGTATACATAAAAATGTAGAGTAGATTGTTATTAGGATATATGACAGGGAACTTACTTTTCTTCTCTCTGCAGATGGTGGCAGCAGAGGCAAAGGAGAGCAATTCCCATATGAACAAGAAATCAAGTTTTTTGCCAAAGTACAGTATTTTTTTGCTTATTCTTTGTCAACATAGTGATTAACAGAAGTGAGAACATATTTTCTAGCAACTGTTATTGTTATAGTGGTGTTTTTCTGTGTTAAATTCATACTTTTATTAATTAAAAACAGCAGTAATAAAAATAGCTTGCAAACTATGTGGGATGAAGTATAGATGTGAGAAGATTACAGGACTATATTTTTTATTCTCATTATTTCCTGCTCCATGATATGCAACTACTCATATGATATTATTCAAAAGCTCCCTAAATTTTCTGTTTTCCAACTTAGTCTAGTTTTGAATATTTTTATCTTTTACAGTCTTCAGGTGGGTTAATGTGAGCAATAGTTATTGGAATTAACACAGCTGTGTATGTGTCAGTGTCATGGTAGTTATTTCTCTTGTTTTAAAACCGTGCTGTTTTCTCCATCATGGAGTCACACAATGGCTGAGGTTGGAAGAGCGCTTTGTCAGAGAGCCATGTCCAGACATCTTTTGAGTATCTCCAAGGATACAGACTCCACAATCTCTCTGGGCAATCTGTGCTAGTGCTCAGTCACCCTGACAGTAAAAAAATGTTTCCTGGTGGTCTGAGAGAACCTACCATGCTTCAGTTTGTGCCATTGACTGTGGTCCTGTCACAGTTGAAAAGAGCTTGGGTCCTTCTCCTCTACCCCTTCCCTTCAGATATTTACACACATGGATGAGATCATCCCTGAGCCTTCTCTTCTCCAGGTTAGGGTCCCAGCTTCCTCAATCTCTTGTCATTTGAAAGATCCTGTAGTTCCTTAGTCATTTTTGTGACCCTTCACGGGACTCTCTCCAGTATGTCAATGTTTCTCTTGTATTGGAGAGCCCAGAACCAGATACAGCACTTCAGATGTGGTCTCACCAGAGCTGAGTAGAGTGGAAGAATCCACTCTCTGGACCTGCTGACAAGCACTCAGTCTAGTTCAATCCACAATGCTGTTGGCTGCCTTTGCAGTTAGATTGCATTTTTGGCTTATGATTTGTTTTCTGTACACTAAGGATCCCCTGGTCCTTCTTTGAAAAGCTGCTTTGCAGCTGATTAGCCCTCCTTGTGTCCTGGCAATTGGACTTATTCCTCCCCAAGTGCAGGACTTCACACTTCCCCTTCCTCCTGAAAGCCATGAAATTCCTCTCAGCACAATCCTCCTTCTTCTATCACGCTTTTTTTGCATTTTAAGCCAAGAAAGTCTGCTGATGTCTTTCACACATAAAGGCTTGGATGATATTTGAATATTCAAATTTTTTTTTAAATTCATTACTGAATAAGAAATGGTGACTGCAGCATTTTCTAACCCTGGTACCCTTTGCAGTAAGTTGTTATTTCAATACCTTAGAGTACTACCATGTGGTATTATTTGCCAAGCTGATTGATTCAGAAGTTTGTATTCCACTCTCTTGAGAACCATGCTCCATATGGGAAGCAATTTCATATTTTCTTTAAAGCCATTTGTTTTGGATTTGCTGCTGGCTGACGCCTGTAGTGGGCACTGAGTAATAATCACCGCAGGAAGTAAACAGGAAAACAGGCACAATCCCTTAGTAAGTGAGATTGTTTTGGGAGTTTAATTTGAAAAATCTAGAACTAAGTACTGTTAGCATGCTGACAGTTGTAGGTGAATTTTTTAAAACCTACATTAAAAGGAACAAAAACCAATAGTTGTATTTGGTTATGTGGTATAGGAAAAATCTTAAATTGTGAGATAAAATTAAATGACACTTTCTGCCTTGTACTCCTCCTAAACAAAAATCCACAGATAAGTCCCAGTGATAATGTAATTTTTTTCTACTACCTTTCTTGATGACCTATTAAGTGCCTTGAATACTAAATAAACTTAGAGGAATAGCTATTAAAGAAAAAAACCAAACAGATGGAAGTTTTAAGACAGAAAACCTATTCGAAATCTCCCGTCTTTAGTTGTGGCTTACAAAGTATAATACAGAACATAGTAAAGAAGGTCCTGAGATAACCACTCTTTCTGATATAATTTCAGGTTGTGCTCCCTTTGATTGATCAGTATTTTAAAAATCATCGCCTGTATTTCTTATCTTCAGCAAGTAGGCCTCTCAGCAGTGGGGGCCATGCCTCTAATAAAGAGAAAGAAATGGTGACAAGGTAAAGCTTAAATTAATATTAATGTCTGTGCATATGTGTGTTGGTCTTTAAAGAGCAGCAGTTGATTGTGGGCAAGTGCAAAGTGGGAGGCACAGAGATATTTTTTATGTACACAGAAATTAAACATTTTTCACTTTCTTTTCCCGTTAGGAGAATTAATTGTATAAAATGGAGAGGAGTACTGAGTTATTATATGTTGTTTAAGAGGTGATGAATTTAGAATACAGGGAACTTCAGTTTATCTTTATATCCAACAGTGAAATGCTTGCACAGTCTGTGGCACAGGCTAAGAAATTATGTATCAGTTTTCACTGTTAGAAATAGTGAAATCATTATTCCTGCAAAATTTTATGTTAGATTTATAAGTCAAACATATATGTAGCTGAGTTTCAATAAGTATTTTTAATGTCCATCATAAAAATAAGGGAATTGCATTCATTCTGCTCTATGGTTTTATAAACAGTAATGAGTACTACTATCACAGAAATACTTGATTCTTTCCCTGAAGTTATTTTTTTTAAGACCATCTCTCTAAGAGGTTTTAATTTAATTTCAATTCTGTCTGAATTGAAACCCACATTTCCCAGTTAGTAAGGTAGATTGCAAGCTTCACATAGGATTTCTTGAATACCTGTAATGTATAATGGCATGTATAATGGTTGCCTTCTTGGGCATGAGCCATGCAATATTGAATTGCTGTATTTTGAGGCTGACAGCTAGTTGGTGGTCATGAGACATGTAGGGCTTGCAAGAATGTGTGAATGCTGAGTGAAGTTTTTATCATAATATTGAGCTCAAGTAAGTAATGGTTGTATTGACTTTGCATCATCTCATGGACTGATCTGAACTGGCAGCTTCTCTGAATGCTGTTCTTCAAGGGATTTAAAAACTGTATCAAAATGCATGCATATTAATAATTTTTCAGTCTATTAACTGCTAATTTTCTAACAGTATTTTTATAGTTGTTAAGTCATACCAATAAACTCACTACTTCTGGAATATGTCAGCTGTATCAGCATACCTGCTGCATAGAGATTCAGGATTTATGCACATATGCTCTATAGCTTTGCGAGATTCCTGAACATATAGTCCTGCAAAAAGACCAGAGCTGCTGCCATACTTCATTGGATTATGTGCCATCCAGATTTGTCAGCCAAGAAGAAGAAAATAGATGGATGCAGGGAAATCTTGGATGAGTAAATAGCTAATCCTATTGAGTGCACCTTCTACACAGAATTTGTTTTAAGCTGAGGGCAGTTCCTGGCTGCTTTCCTTCTCCAGTGAAGACAAACTTGCATTCATTAAGCTATGGAAGAGTATAATTTTGGACATTGATAATGCAGTGAAAGTCTTAGCATATGCAACAACCATTCCATTTTCAGAAAATGCAGTAAATCCAGATCTATTTTGCTGACAAATATGGGTCAGGCTTCTTTCTGAAATGTGGTGGCATTATATTCTATTGTATTTGTAACCACCCTCTTCATGATTGGCTTTTTCAAATTTCTTATCAAGTAGACCATACTACAAGTTTTTGAGCTACCGTAGTTGTATGAAATTTGTTCTGAACATCAATATAGGTATTAGAAATTTGAAGTTATTTATTTATTTATTTGACCTCAACTAAAGACACTGTAGATAAGGGTTTCAGTCTCACTTTGTGAAAGTGTAGTATCTGCCAAATGGTACAGTCAGTTGAGTAACATTTGTATGTCGGAACATGAGATAGAGTGGTGAGCTATTTGTATCTTTTCCAGAATGAACAAAAAAGCTATATGATGCTAACATGCTTCTCTACATTTTTCCTGTTGGACTTGGTGATCCAAGATCCTCATAAAAGAATATTTAGCATAGTCTGCATCATGGAATAAGAAGTGAACCAAGATCCCCAAAAATGCACTAAGCAGGCTAATTTCTAAAATAGAGCAGTTGCTGTTGGTAGAGTGGATCACTGTGCATTGACTTATTAGCTGGATTCAATCCCACATTAACCTGGCTGTTGTGATTCTGGACATAAATATTTCCATTTGACACCGTGCTCTTGTCTGTCAATGGAACAGCATGTTCAGATCTCATCCATAGGCTGTGCAGATATGCTTATTTTATCTTTTGCTTTTAAATCAGAAGCTAATAAATAGCCAGTGTGCCTATTAATTAAGTAGCTTAATAAAATGACATGATGTTCATGTCATTTATAGCAGGTGAAGGGGTTTGCAGCATAAAATAATAACACCAAAATCAACGTTCATGATGAAAAGTCTCACACCAAAGCATATAATGAAGATTGATCTAATTCCTCCTTAATCTGGAGCCCAGGTCAATTTGGGTAGGGCAGTTTGCTTCTGCTTCTGTGAATTAATGCTACATTTTACTTTTTTTTCTCAATGGAGTGCTGTTTGTCAGCACAGGAAATAGTTCAAACATGTGAAACAAAATCATTGATCATATTGTTTTTAACCATGTAAGAGGTCATATTAAAAAAAAAAAAACCTGAAAAGAATTCTTGCTGTGTTCAAGTTTACAACATCCTAATTGAACTAGTTAAACATTTGTCATCACACACCTCAGTTAATCTGATTCCCTTGCCTTATGTTTTCAAATTGTTAGTGATATCCTGTATAGCGCAATGACCACATTTTACTTTTTAAAGCTTTGATGGTTATTTCCTTGTGGGTTATTGTATAGAACGCTTTTATATTAATTAGCTTTGCTTTAAATTTTTTGGTTGTTTTTTTTTTTTTAATTATAATATGTGCTTATTTAACCATGTTTGTTAAGGATATGCACTTGAAAATTCTTTCTTTAGTATTCTGTCCCACATTCTGCTCAGACAATTGATTCTTTCTGCGTGACATCATGTTGCTTTTCCTGCTCATATATCAGCTGTTATTTTTTCTTTCTTCCCCTCCTGCCCCTTATTTTTTTTTTCCTTTTCCCTTCTCTTCTCTTTTATTTTTCTTTTGTCTTCAGCCTGTTCTGCAAACTTGGAGTTCTTGTCAGGCATAGGATTTCACTGTTTGGTAAGGAGACCCTTGACAAATACTAGCATGGCCATCACTTGGTTTTCTTTGCCATTTTTGCATTGTGTTAAGTCCTGGTTTGTTGCATGCTGCATGGCTGAAATGCATGGTCTAAACAGATCACCAATTGTTTAGTCTGGTAGGTCAAAGAATTTTTTCAGTGGAATAGAAAGCTTTTGTATTTTTCAGGTTGGGGAAGTTGGGGGTTGTTTAGTTTTCTGTGTTTCTGAACTAATATTTGGGTTTCATTATCATATCAAATAATTTTGATGAGTAAATTTAAATTACTGATTTGTAATGTTATTCTGAATCATTTGGGAAAAACATTTGACAATCAGAACTGTACATCTGTATTGGAAAGTCATTAAGAAAGATTTAGAAGTGGGCTGAAATGCATAGTTATGTTCTGTGGAATTCTTGAATATTCCCAGATGTGCTTGACTCCACATATGCATGTGTACTCTCCTTCTGGTATTATGTGACCTTGGCAGGAGCTTGGTGTTTGTCTTATGCTATGTGAAAATCACTGAACTGAAGTCCATTTGAAGTCCATATCAAGTGTATACGTTATATGCAATGTGTAGCACAGTAATTTTCTTTCAAATTTTCTCTTAAGCCGTGGTGCTAGGAGAGCTGGAATAGTACATCCTATGCATACATGGCTTCTATGATGGATGCAGTGCAAAGTTCAGCATCCATGAACATACCTAATTGAGTAATTGTCTAGTGAATTAGAATTTGATTATGATAATACACAGCTAACTCAATTCCTGCATATTTAATTCAATTTGAAGGGAAAGAACTCACTTGCTGCAGCAGTGTGGTGTTTAAAAATTTTACACACCATTGTGAAAGCCATTAAACTAAGAAGAAAAATTGGAAGGTTTTTTGGCATAATTGCTTTTAAATATTTTAGGCAGAGCTGAGTGGATTTGCCTATAAAGCCAAAAGATCATAGGAGGCATGGAGTTATTTCTGCAGCTATGTAGCATTGTTGCAGCTTTTTTTGGAGGGTGTAATATTTCACAAACCTACACATAAGCTCTGATTTACACCCTAGTTTTTTTCTTCAAAGAGATGAACTAGCTCAGGTATACTATTAAATGTTGGAAATCTTTTTTGTTATTTGTGCATTTGGTTTTCAGAATTTTTTTTTTTTCCTAAAATGGGTCATGGTTGAAATTAAAAACCTAAGTCAATATAACTTTCTTCAGTACTAAAGAAAAGATCTTTTCTATTCCACTTCTCAGCTTGCTTATTTCCTGTTGTTTGCCTGGGTTGAAGTGCTAGAAGATAAGTCAGATAGGATCAGCTGATTATTGTGATACAGTTTGTTTTTTAACTTTTTTTCTAGACTGCAGTCACTAACAGATTACAAAATCATTATGCCACCACAGGTGTTCTGGCATGAATTGTGACAAGGTCATTGTGAGACTTTGGAGCATGATTGGGTTGTTTACTATGGACTTAATAACTCAGGTCAAAGTCACCTTATAGTTTGCCTTCCCCTGCAAGTGAATTGCATGATGTGAGAAAATCTGATGAAGAGAGTTGCACTAATTCCAGCAAAGACACAGACTGTGCAGAAGAGGAGAAAGTGTTCATAACTGAGCACACCGGGGGCCTATAAAGTTATTTGTGCATTTTGGAGGCATCTTCTGTAAGCAAGCATTGCTCAATAGTACCTTTTATGGATAGTGTGGAGTTTGCATAACAAATATCAAAATTCTATATGGTTTTCAGTATAGGTACTTTATATTACTGTGAATATGAATGGTAGTTCTGAATATAGAGCTGCACTGAATATAGAGCTGTATTTCTGAAAATCATTAGTGAAAGTCATGTACCTTAAGATGTATATAGAAATTTGTTAAAACAGGAAATTAAGCATGCATGTCTTACAGAGTGAAGTTAGTAACATTTGGTATCTGAGAGTGTAATTGAGATTATGGAATTATCATTCATGGAATCATTATTTCTTTAGAATGTGAAAATAGATTTTGATTACAATAATTTACAGTTTGAGAGCTGTGGCTATACATTAGTATACTGGGTAGGAATTGAAAGATTTAAGTGAATAGTTTTGGTGAATTGAGCATATTAATTTATATTTTCTCAAATTTAAAAGCCAAAATTATATAAGTAGCTTGATTGTAGTAGAGTGTTTAAATTCCTAGTAAGCCATTCTGTTCTGGAGCAAGTTGCTGAGAATTTGTGGCTGCCCCATCCCTGGAAATATTCAGGCTGGGTTGGATGGGGCTTTGAGCAAGCCTCGTATAGTGGAAGGTGTCCCTGCCCACAGCAGGAGGTTGGACCTAGATGATCTTTAAGGTCCCTTCCAACCCAAGCCATTCCATGATTCTGTGATGGTCTAATGCACAGTTCACTCTACTTTGAGTACTTCCCTCCATACCTGCTGTTATTAGCACAGTCCTGCGCTCTCCTCATTCTTCCCACCAGAGCATCAAAATAATATGGAAAAAAGCTTGATCTGACAACAACCTTAATCTTTTGGGGTGGTGATTTTGGTAGGATTTTTTAGGTTGCCTCAGCTTTCTTATCTGCTTGCTGTACCATTGCATGATCACATATGCCAGTAAAAAAACAGGTGAGGCTGCCTGGCTGAGGCAGCTGTGGAAGTTGTGGTCCAGGTTTTTTTAATCTGCTGTGGATGATCATCAGAACAGTATTTCCTAATTTTGGTAGCATAGAACAACTTTCTCAGTGCTGCAATGAACGTCCCACACCTTTCTTGCACTTTATCGTTTAAAATCTCTAGTTCACTGAAGCAATTACTAATTTTACTTGAATGTTTGCTTGTATTTTTAAGAAATAACTACCAGTGACAAAACACAGTATGCTGTAGCACTGTATGCAGATAGAAGTATTTTCAGAAATCTTTCTTAAACATTTGTTTCTACTTTTTTTTTAATCAATAAAATTTAAGGAAAGGCAAGAAAAGGTAGTTTTATCTTTGTATAATTTAATTTTAAAAAGTAAATTTAAAAATAGGCTGTGGCTCAAATTGGTATAGCATACATCTATTCTGGATTTAGAAAGTGATCTTAGAGGAAAGAGGCTTGTACATGGCAGCATTTTGGCATGTACATATGTATAGAAGGGTTCTTCTATGCAAGTCCTCTTTTTACATACCTAAATGGGAAAAATAATTACAGAATATGTGTATTATGTCAGGGACTCTTATTTATGTGGACCCAATTAAGCTATAAATAACTGCAAACAATGGGGAACACCAGGGAATAAACTTTTTAAATGACATTTTTTTATGTGTTCTCTTCCTGCAATAGCAAATTTGGAAAGTTAACAGCTTTTATATTACTGAGAGGGAAAAGATAAATAATCAGGTAAACTTGAATTAATTAAAGCAAAACTTAGAGAAATCAAGTGAAAACCAGAAAGTACACTGCAGCTCTAATTAACCCCACATTTAAGTGCTTCCATCTTGACTGCCTCAGCTATTTTATGAGAGATGCTTTTCTGCCTCTAGTTACTGCATTTGTGTAAACAAGGCTAAGACAAAAAACTGCATGTTCTTGAACATGAAATTGTGCAGAAGTTCAGTTGCTCTTCTGCTATGTCATTTTTCTTTCATTAAATCCAGAGGTACAGTTAACTGTGTATCAATAAGCTATACGCTTTGCTCAGCTTAATTGGTGGATAATTTTCCTCCCTCTCTAGGAAACGATGCAACATCAATAGTCAACTGTCTTCACATACTGGGACAGACCCTGGATGCAAGGTAACACTGATTAGATTTTCTAAAGCACAAGGAAAATCACTGAAGAAAGTAATGTGCAGTAACATTTGGGCTACCTGTGTAAGGCTACAAAATTTCACCACTTGAAAAGTTACAGTGCTGAAAAGAATTCCCGTTGCAAACCAACTCAGTTACTATGATTTGACAGACAGTATTTGTAGGTTACACTTTAAATTTCATTATGGATCAGTGGTGTCCATAAACTTCTACTGTTAGTTTGTGTGGTATTAATATTGTGACTTTCTCAAAACCAAAGTAAAGTTAGAAATATTTTATTATTTTTGTTATACTGTTTAATCAAAAAATTCAGGAGTTAAATGCTCAGTGAATCTGTCTCATAGAGTGTCTTCTTTGCAAAATTAATTCAGGTTCTAATTTGAAAATACCCAAACCCTTTGCCTAGAATTCAATATTACTTTTATGTAAATTGAGGTGCTTTAACTATTATTGTAAGGTTTATGGATGAGACAACATTGATATATTGGAGAGTAATGTATTGCTTTTCATTTACTGTAAAGTCAGCCATCTCTGCTGAGAGCTGATTTTTAGATTTTTGCAGTTTTAAACAAAATATGATAACTTAAGCTGCCACCATGGAAATTTTAAGCTAAGTTTTTTGACTTTACATTAAGTCTCAAAACAATTGTCTGTTAGTATGTGCATATAGTTCTCTTTCTCAATATCTTTGCAGTTCCTTTCGTGGACAAGTTTTATATTCCATTTGCTAGGGGATAGAATCGTGATCTGGCCATTAATATGACTCAACTCTTGCATGGTATGCCTTTAGTTTGCAATATCTTGGGTTTTTTGTCTTAAATTGTCCATGGTCCATGCAGTTACACAGATGGAACACAGATACAAGTGAAGATCACTAATTCAGCTCTCGGTAGATATGTGAAAATAGCTCCAGATGGAGATTATGGAATTAATGGAAGTAACATGGAAATTTAAAGATATTGCTTCTGGAACAGTTTATATTCACTCTTTAAAATAAACAATCAGACTAAAAGAACTGAATTGATACTCAATTTACAAAAAAGAACATCACCTCAATTTATTTCATGCATGCCTAAATGAATACTTTCCTTAAATAAAGGATCTTTGTAATTGAGCTGGATAATATAAGATAATAATTCTCCTGTATTATATCTTTGCATCATTGATTATGGTGCTATAGTTGCATAATAAATGCATTTAATTAATTGATTAATTGATTTGATTTTAACAGATATTGTTGTTTTTATTCATTCTTTTCTGATGCCATTGTTCTGGAGACAGGAATGTGACTTATAATTAAGAAGATCTTCTGAGTTCTAGCTTGAGACAGTTTTTCTCTTCCTACAGTCAGAAATCACAGATTTACAATTTTTTTTTTTTTTGTTATGTACTTTTTGTTTTTTTCCTCTCTGAAGGCATACCTATGAAACTTGTTTTCAGTTATTCTGCTCTGACGAGATTTTACAATGTTAAAAGATGAAAGATTTTTTTTCAGATCTCTGTTATCTATTTCATCTAATCCAAGACTAAGCCTTAGTCTGTGCTTGTCTAACAGAATATTCTTTTTCATTCTTTTTGCATGCTATAAACAGGACTGTGATGAAGACTGGTCTGGAATCTGTTAGGATGGCACTGAGAGCATTTTTGGACAATGCTGCTGAGGATCTGGAAAAAACAATGGAAAATCTTAAGCAAGGCCAGTTTACACACAGCAGAAATCAGCCAAAAGGAGTTACACAAATCATTAATTATACCACAGTTGCTCTCCTGCCAGTGCTATCTTCATTATTTGAGCATATTGGACAGCACCAGTTTGGGGAAGATTTGATATGTATGTATCACATATGTATATAGAAATTCCATGCCTTTTAAATATCTGTAGTAAGCATTACTAGACTCTCAATTCTATTAAAGAAGGACAAATCATATGTCATTTTGACAAATTTTTTATTGATTTAATCAAACATTTGCAGCAGTCAACCAAAAACAATCTGCTGGTTTTAGTGGGCTCACAACAAATATTGAAGCAGATGTGTCCATGATTACAAAGTCAGAAGGACTAATTTTGTTTATAACTTTATCATAGATTTACTGTGACTTTCTTGTGTGAGAGAATTCACTTTGTGTAAGTTAATTTGTCTTTACTCTGTCTATAAATAAGGTTATACAACAAAATGATGTTGCACCATCATACATGTAGTTCAGTTTCAGTTAGAGGGGAATCTGGGTGGGTCCTTAAATTCTGAAAATTTAAGGGAAAAGGGAGGAGTGGAAGGAGCTCCTGAAGAATTCAGACACCAGAGAAGGAAGTGTATATGCGAGACTGTATATCGGATTTCTGTAAAGGTTCTGATTGTAGTGGATTCAGTGGTCCTTTATTTTCCCAAACCCAAAATTTTGCAGCCAAAATGCAGTCTGCACACAAAACTTGAATTTTGTATATTTTAGGAACTCACAGAAGTACCACTTCAGATGTTACTAAAGGGGGAAACCCTACCCTGCATAGCTAACTCTGTGACTCAGTTATGAAAATCCATGAGAAGAACTTGGAGGAAATGAATACTGAGTTACATTTTTTTCTATTTTTGGAATCTGTGAAAAGTGTTATTTAAAGTAGTCTTAAAAGAACATTTCACAAATTTGGAGTTGCATTGATGGATTTGGAAGTCATGAAATGTAAACATCCACTTTTTCATTAAACTATTTCTGTAAAATTCCAGAGACTTTGGTATCCAGAAAAAGTAATTTTTTTCATCATATGCCACTTTTTCATGCATCAATATGTTCATGCCTTGTTTTGTAATTTTTGGTCACTGGTATCCCATGTTTTGGAACTTAATATTTAGCTTTGAATTCTTCATAACTTCAATTGGTGTTCTTAATCAGCTGTTCTACATATATCACACCAGTGTAAAACTCCGAATTTAGAATTCATAAACTGGGAAAGAATAGTTATTTAAAATTTGGCCTATTTATTTAGTCTAAAGCATAGTGGAAAGATTAATTTTTCTTACACACAACTTCTGTTTACATTTTCGTAAGAGTAAAATTTATCTTATTTGTACAAGCATCTTGAGCTGGTGCTTGTACCTGAGAGTCCTGGTGATGGAGTGTAGTCCATGGCTGGATCATGTATAAAGATGGGTCAGTCTACCTGAGGTTACTATTACGGTATAAAAACACCTAACTCCAAAATTATATGAATTAAAATCACAGCACAATAAAGGGCTGGGCCATGTAGCTTTGATAAATATATTGTAGGGTCTCCCAGCCTATGAATTCTTACTCTGTTTTACTCACAGGGTAAGTGTAAATATTTCACTCATTTCATGTTGAGGGATGAAACTAGCATTGTAGGAGAGACAATGAACATATCTATGGCAAGGTTGAGTGTTGTCCTTCTTGGTGGTCCTCACACTGTTGCTGCAGAGTGCATTACAAAAGCATTTTTTTCAAATAGATTTTAGGATTATTCTCACAGTTTTATGACTGAATTACTTGATAATTTTAAAACATACTTTGGTGAAATATTCATATAGACTAAATAATTATTTATTGTTTTTAATCCTTTGTAAGTTTAAAGTGTAAATTAAGTACATGCTATTAGCTGGTATCAGTGCCTAAATGAAAAAAATACATAAACTATGGTTAAAATAATTATCTGTTTAACAGGATTACCTTTATTTTGCACAGTAGTATTCTATTTGTAAAGGTGTCATGTGTGAAGAGTTGGTATGCCATTAATTTAATAAAATTAATACACTAGTGGAATAGGTTTACTATTTTAGCTATTAACATGGTATTGGTAAATGGAAATTTTGAGTAAAAAGTGTAGCACTTGGACATCCATTTAGTGAGTGATTTCTGAGGTTTGCCTTTGTTAGCTTAGTATTTTTAATTCCATTTTTGTCAGAAGTAATTTTATTCAATTCTTTGGGAATGCATTGCAAGAAAAAATCTCTTCGTAAATATGATTTTCTTCTTTTTAGTGGAAGATGTTCAGGTCTCTTGTTACAGAATATTGGCCAGTTTATATGCTCTGGGAACCAGCAAGAGTATCTATGTAGAGAGGTAAGATGGAAAATACTTATTCTGATTTTAATATTTGCATTTATATTTAGAATAATGAATATTCAGTTCAGAAATTAATATAGGAGTGTATTATTGGAAAGATATCTTGAGAAAAAATACAGGTGTGCTCAGATGTTAAGTGGAATGCTGGTGTATTTACTATAATATGCTTGAAATATTGCATTATATGTTTGTCAAAATACCTTTCTTAATTAAAATAAAAATTAAAAATAAAATTATCTGACTTTATAATGAACAGCACTTGATTTGAGGGTTAACTAAGGTATTGTAAAATTATGTCATTCAGCTCAGTAATTGTTATATTCTTCCTTCTATAATGTTTAATTGTGATGTATATTTTTTCCTCATTACCCTAAATTTAATTTTATTTGTGACTTGTACAACACTATTTCTTTTCTAGCTGTTATTCAGGTAAATGAGGCATTGCAATTGCTGGTTTATACATTTGCTAACGCCCTCCATGTTAAATTTGGTCTGTGTAAGCCATGTTTGGTCATAAAATAGAGATACTTAGAAAAATTCATTTTTTAAAACTGAAGAGTTGCACTGTAGTGACTAACACTATTCTGAAGGCAGGCTAAACAGAATGCATTAATTTCAGATATTGGCAGCAGTAGTCTTAAGAATTTCACTGTCTAGGAAGTGACACTCCGGATCAGATCAACCTGTGCATAACTCCAGAGCAGCCCCATGACCTACCCTTGCTTGCTCGGTGGTGGTATCATAGGCAACAGTATGAAAAATCATTGGGACCAAAATTTAAGTGGGAAAAAAAAACCCAAACAAATCTGGAAAATCTGGTCTTCTTGATTTCATTAAGGAAATTTATTTATAATATAAGGAAATTTATTTTGATGTTTGGCAAATAAAGGATATGGGATTTCTTTTGAAGAAAAAATATATCAGTGTAACCAACCATTTTTCTGTATGATTGTCTGCCACCAAAATCAAAAAGCACATGCTCTTCACCGGTGTTTGTGATGGATGCATGTTTTGCTTATGAAGACTTAATGAAATAGGGGAAGAAAGGAAGAAGGAGAAAACAGTATGAATAAAAATGGGAATGAAGTTAGAGTTAACAAAATGAAGTTTAATGAGGTAGATCTAGAAAGAATAAAATCTCCAGGACCGAGATAAACTATATACAGAGGATGAACCTTGTTAAATCACAAGATCAATTTTGAGGTATTTTTTTCCTTTTCACTTGAAGGTTCATGGTTCTCCTGAGTTCAAATTCTCTTGTATTTCTGTCACATGTGTGATTTGGTGTCTGTTAGGGTTTTTAAATTTTTCTAAATTATGGTGTGATCAATTTAATTGAAAATTAGAAAGACTATTATAGCTGTCCTGTGAATAAACCAAGTGAAGTGGCAGGGCATCACTTACTTCTTCCTAGAAACAGGCTTTTTAAAGTTTTGACACACAAAGAATTTTGATTATCAAATAAATGTCATATATTTGAAGACATTAAAGCAATGGCTTTGTGATAAAATTTCAGAGTTCTTCATCATTAGAAACAATTTTCCACTCACTGAAGAACTTGACTTTCATATTAGACTAAACATTAAAATGATTATCATTATTTCTCAGAAAAATGAAATATAATTAGATAAAATGATAGTTGATTTTGTTCTCTTGTTCTATCCAGTAGCTTTTTCTTAATAGTAAAGGTTATACAGGCAGTAAAGCTGAGAGGACAGTAATACAACAGAAGGCATTTTATAATTATTTTCATTTCCCCTGCATGTTTTTTGTTTTCTGTAAGCTGTGCAGGCCACTTTTAAGATTTTATGTCTTCACATATCATTCATACATTAGCAGAGGGTTGCTAGACTTCATTTTATATGACGTATTCTTGTATTGATGATCCTGATAATGTCGTGGCTTCTCTTTGAAATGCAGTGATCTCAGAACACAACCCCAAGGTGTGGTCAGTCAGTACTTGCCAGGTGACTCCACTGGGGGCCCCTTCCAGCCTTACCCATTCTGTGGCTCTGTGATCAAAGATGTGTGTTGTTAATGGTGTTTGTTAATTCACAGGCAACGATCAGCACTGGGAGAGTGCTTGGCTGCTTTCTCAGGGGCCTTTCCAGTGGCTTTTTTGGAAACTCATTTGAACAAACATAATATCTACTCAATCTACAATACCAAGAATGCAAGAGATAGAGCAGGTATTTCCAGAAACTGACATCATGATTATGAAAACATGATTTCACTATAAATGCTGCTTGCCTTAAATGTGTGATTTTGCATACATTTTATAGTGCAAGAATTTTCTGGTAATTTCATGAATGAATTTATTTTCTAAATCTTTCTTTCTAAATCAATTTTCTAATTAATTTCTTTTCTAAATCTGGTAAAATTATAATTATAATGGTGTTTCTGATATGTTAATTTTGAGATACCTTTCTCAAAATATCACTTTGGATTGAATTAATTAAGAGACTGCGCATTTTTAGTACTTCAGATATTCTATATTTGATCATAAATTTAAGTATTCTTGTCAGTAGCTTTGATTCCTCAGTTTACATAAACAATTTTGGGTCCCTGAAACATACATGCTTACAACTGAAGGAAAATAGTTTTGCTGTATGAATTACATATTATGCCCTTATAAAGTAAAAAAAATTGCAGAGTAGTATGTAGCTTGATTGTAATTTTGTTTGACATAAAAGAGAGTACAGATGCTTTACAGTGACATTACGTGTGTTTACTTTACATATATTATTTTATTACATTCTTGGTGTTTCTTATGCTGCAACATGATTGTTGAATAAGGTTACATACACAAACTGTTCCTGCAAAAAATAGAACTTGCAGTAGGGCTTCACAAGCTCTGCACATATGCTGAGCCTGTATCATATTACTGATACATAAAAATGACAGTGTATGTTCGTGTAAGATGCAGTTTATAATGGCAATAATTTTATAACTTCATCTTTATTTTTTTAAAAAGGGAGCATGGAAGATTTTTTTTTCCAAGGACCTGTAGTATCCAAACTTGAAAATACCAACAATTATGCATGCTTAACCTATATTTTGTCTATTTTAATTGGAAGTATAATCCACTCTATTATCATGATTTTTAACAGAAAATGGAATGTTTTTTTCCCAGATTGCATAATCTTTAATGAGACTATGTGATGTCTGTGTAAAATATATTTGCTCTAAATAGGAGTGGATACTGCTTTGCAAAAAAGACAATAAAGAGTTGTGGAATGCTGGTAAAGACACTCGTATTCACAAGTTGCAGGCTAAATTCTTGCTCTGTAGATAGCTGTGTATGTCATGGTATGTGTCTATTAGTATGTTAAACATTCAGGAGCTACAGATTGCACTTGCAGATGAAAGAAACTGCCTCAAAAAATCAAGGCAACTGCAGTGCCTTTTCAGAGCAAGGAAGTAAAAATTCAAATGAATTAAAAAGTAAACATTTACAATCTCATATTCACCTCTAGGATCATTTTCTCAAATCTGCTCAATTTGTTAGGACAGGTAATGGTTTCTGTTTATTCTATTTGAATTTCAGGTCGCATCTGATGTGTTGAGAGATATTTCATTGTATCAATTTGTTTCACAACTACAAAACTTACACTGGAAGGGATTTTGAACTTTAAGGTTTATTTTGTATATAGAAAAGTTCATCTGATTTCTTTGAATTCATTCCACAATATTTACGTTATTCAAGCCTTCATACAGAAATTTTTATTACAGAACTGCTAACATAAACAGTTTATTGTTCAACAGGTATGAAAGGATGTGTTTTTTATTGTTGTGCTGGGTATGTATCCTTTGGATCACAAAGGTAAAAATGTAAACAGAAAGCAGAAGTTGTATTGCATAGCAGTTGAAAAGCTATTTTCCTTTTGTGACCTAATTTATTGATTTTTTTTTTTTCAACAGTTCTCAATTTGCCAACTAGTGTAGAAGAGGTTTGCCCAAATATTCCTTCCTTGATGAAGCTAATGGAAGAAATAGTGGAACTGGCAGAATCCGGTATTCGTTACACACAAATGCCACATATCATGGAAGTCATACTGCCTATGCTGTGTAGTTACATGTCACACTGGTGGGAGCATGGGCCAGAGAACAATCCTGACAAGGCTGAAATGTGTTGCACAGCCTTGACGTCAGAGCACATGAACACTCTGTTGGGTAACATATTGAAAATCATCTATAATAACCTTGGTATTGATGAAGGAGCGTGGATGAAGAGATTAGCAGGTGAGATGTGAAAATAAATTAATAAACAAGCAAATGTGTATGTATATTCAGAATGTATGTATACACACAGAGACTCTGAATTGCTCTGTATTTATCCTGTTAAAGTTGGAATAGAAGAACACTCATATTTTTACATTTTTAAACAGATCTCGATGAACCAGAAATAACAAGTATAAAGAAAAAGCAGTGTGAGCAGTATGTTTCAATCTCTCTATAAGTAATATAGGAAGTACATTAGAGTATTTCTTTTTCCATAGAATATACACCTGTGCCTTTTGCAGTGTATTAAATTCAAGGACTATAGTAATTTAGCCCCATTTTCATTATATAGCAAATTTTCAATTGCAGGCATTATACAGTTCCTTGCTATTCTGTGAGTGATGGATCCTTAAAACCTGGGTTTGTAGGTGTATATCTGACATACCCATTACATTGAAATGTCGAAATTCTCATGTAATTTTAGTAATAGTTACATTGACTTCATCTTGTCAACAATTTAAAATTAATTTAAAAACACTTTAATTCTCAGTGTTACACTCTCTGAGGAAAAGTCACTTCAGTGGTGTGCATTCAATTTTTCAATTAGACTTACGACTTTTCAGTATTTACTGTAGTAGTAATTTCATTCATGGTAGCATTCAGAATTCCTAGTGTTTTGAGAGTTAGTAATGTAATGCACTCTAAGAATAGTTAGTGACTGCCTAAAATTCTGTTTAATTTAATGAATGTGTTACAAATGGTTTGGTACCAATGGGCCCAGTTGAAATGCTAATTTACATAACTGCTATTATGAGTAGATTTTTAAAAAGCTTGTGCTGACAAGTCTGAAATTAATCAGTTGAATCACTCTCATTTGTGTCTACATACAAGACTTAGTGTGCTGAAGAAATACAGGCAAGATGTTTCCATGGGTTTTTGGATAACCAGAGAATGCTTTCCAGCTCCCCTTCGCTCAAGCAAGGTTCAAAGCAGGAGCCAGCAGCTGAGAAAACTTGTGCATTCACTATGTAGCTATATGTTTATCCATCCATACCATTAAACAATTTTGGCATGGCTCAATAAAACTATGCAGAAAAATACCGTGCTGACAGAATTCCAGTAAAGAGGTATTTCAGGTTTTATGATCTTTCCTTAGTCTGTGACGTTGGAATTTCTGCCCTCAGACAAAGTGAATTGATTTTGTGAAATCCTGACCACATTTAATTCTTGGCAAAACTTCTGCTGATTTCAATGGGGGCAGGATTTGGCTCTGTAGCCTAGAAGATTCAAGAAAGAGGGAAAAGATAAAAGATTTTAGTTATATTTTGTGGCCAGGTATATATTATAATATTCATTGCCTTAAATAGTGTTTTCCCAGCCCATCATAAGTAAAGCGAAGCCACAGCTCTTAAAGACACACTTCCTTCCACTGATGGATAAACTAAAGAAAAAGGCAGCAGTGGTTGTATCGGATGAAGAACATCTAAGAGCAGAAGGCAGAGGTGACATGTCGGAGGCTGAACTGCTCATCCTAGATGAGTTCACCACTTTGGCACGGGACCTCTATGCCTTCTACCCTTTGTTGATTAGATTTGTGGACTATAACAGGTATGTGGAGAGGAATAGGTCAATGAATCTCATAAAATCTTCCTTTTTATTGATACTGCTTCTTGTCCCTTGATGTGCCTAGCACTGAATTAAAGTGGCTTTTACTCAGTCTGACAATCTTGTAGTTGCTCCAGGTAATGTTTTCTGACTTTCAGGAGGAGCTGGGGTCTTTTTGAGAAGAAAACAAAACCCAATTACAATCCAGATCTATTGGATTAGAATTAAGATTAATATAAAGGATTGTAAGGGTTTTGAAATAGGACATCAAAAAGCCACTGCTACCAGAAAGGATTAAAAGCATATATTATTGGTTTGGTCGACTTGTATCCTTGTAAAATGTTGAAAAGTGATTTGAAATCATGAAGAAAATGAGGATTATCCCCCTTTTCACCCTTTTACCAAATTTTAGGGCAAAATGGCTGAAAGAGCCCAATCCTGAAGCAGAAGAGTTGTTCCGCATGGTGGCTGAGGTTTTCATTTACTGGTCAAAGTCTCATGTAAGTAATTCCTTGGTAAATACTTTTTAAAATGAGGTTTCTTAATAGGTACATCAGTTATTTTATTTAGTAGTTATATTTGTAAAACACATTTAATGGCAGAAGTGAAACTGCAGATGGGAAGGTATTAGTGACTCACATTTCTGGCACATTTGAAATGGCAGAGAAGATAAAAGAGTTGGATAGGTATTTTGTACCATAGTAAATTGATTGAAGATATTTTTCTTACAGATTCTAGTTTGTTTGTTGTGGGCTTGTTTTTTGGGATTTTTTTAATGTGTTAAACTCATTCCATTTTGTATCCTTACCTTTTTTTTTCTTTACAATTATTTTAGCTCCAAAGCCTTTTTGTAATCACACCTAGTAAGCACTGATACTTATTAAATAAAACTTGATTCGGTGAATACTGGAGCACAAAGAATCAAAAACCCAAATGAGTCAAATTACTTTAAGGCATTAGATCTTTGTATGGACTGTAGTCTCTACAAAATTTCTTTATTTGCTATAGCTTCAATTATCTCAAGTCTGGGGAACGAGATACCTTATGACTTCAGTACTTGTGCCTGAATTTTTCTTTATTAGATTTATTATAAGCAACACTATGCACAAAAAGTGATTACACTGTAGGTAGATAACATATAATGAAATCACCTGTGTATTCATAATTTCAATCTTTTATTTAAGTATTTTCTTATTTACCCGAATATAGTGGAAGTTTATAATGGGGAAAAAATGAATTAATAATTTATTAGTAAGGGAAAACCTGGACAATATTTTCATATTGAATTGGAGGAGGAATAAGATTTTTATCATGTCTTTTTCATAGCTACGGAAACATTTCCTCCATTTCCCAAACATACACTACCTGAGTTATGCGATGTAAATGAAGCTGAAGTTCAAGGACATTGTTGATAATATATTAATTTTTACTGTTCTTGTATTAACTTGTTGATTTTGCAGATTTCTACTTAATTTGTATTTTTATTTAAGGTATGTTTTGATAGAGTCATATAAATGCTTCTAACTGAGATTGTATATTTCTAGAATTTCAAAAGGGAAGAGCAGAACTTTGTGGTACAAAATGAAATCAACAACATGTCTTTCCTTATCAGTGACACCAAATCTAAGATGTCTAAGGTAGCGTATTCATATTTTTCTTTTTGCAAATGGAAGGAGTCAGGACGATTCCAGAGAAGCATCTTTCGTTGTGTGATTTTTTGGAGGGGAGGGGATTTGCTTTTGGTTTTCTCTTTTCTGGTGTAGAAGTCTATTGAAAAAATGGATTGAGATGCAAAGCACAGTCATTTCAGCAACATATTGCAAAATATTGGTAATGTTAAAATGCCAGTTACACTGGATGAGGTCACACCTGTATAAGTAATAAGGAAATTGTCAAACCAGAGACAAGTACAAAGTTTCTAGTACAATTCTTTTATTTAATATTGGATTTGGCTTCTTTTTCATCTTTATTATTTAGGCAGCAGTTTCTGACCAGGAAAGGAAGAAGATGAAGCGAAAAGGTGACCGCTACTCTATGCAGACCTCTCTCATTGTGGCAGCACTGAAGAGACTGCTTCCAATAGGCCTAAACATTTGTGCTCCTGGAGACCAAGAGCTGATTGCACTGGCCAAAAATCGTTTTAGCATGGTAGGTGCTCTTTTTGCACTTCTAAAAGTTAAAAATATTTACTAATCTAATTTTTAAGTATTTCACTCTGTGTTCATTCTTACAGCATGACACAGAGAATCAGTATAATTCTGTTTTATAAGGGCACAGTGGGGGATTATGGTGTATATCTACATATTTTCCTCATGGCATAAAACATTTCAATTTGAACATACTTATGATCAGTATGAAAGTATTTCAGAATATATCAGTATATGAATATATCAATACATTAATATATCAGTATATGAATAGATATCATTCAGTAGTTGAACTAGTTATTTCTTTATCTTAATTTTTAATGCAAAATAGTGTTTGTTATATTTTATGAAGCTTGAATTTGGTTGGAGTTGATCTCTAAAGTCTTTTCCAATCTAGTTGATTCTTAGACTCTCATAACATTAAGAACTAGCTGTTTCTTAACTTGTATGCTCAATATCATAACTAATTCCTTTTAGTCACTCTCATGTGAATGAAAGAATTTCTAAAGGGATAGACTGTTTCAAAAGTGATTCTTTTGGATATATACTCACAGTGCAATAATTTTATTTTAGTTTGGAATATACTCCTTTTTTCAAGCTATAATACTTTCTACACTCTAGGGGGTTATATGACCATTAGATTGTTGAAATGAATCCTATAAAGGATGCTATGAAAGAGCTCTGCAAAAAAAAAAAAAAAAAACTCAAATCATGGAAGGCTCTGTTCATGTTATTGAATTTATTTGGTCAAACTTTCAGTATATGCATGTTAGCAATTTGAATTCAGGCTTGCATTTAGTGTGTTGCTGTGAACAGATATGTATGATGCCATCCAGAACGTGATCCTGCAAGCTTGGTTAAGAAAAGGATTGTCTCTGAGATTTTTCTCAGTCTTTCACATTGTCAGTTTCATTCATCATCTCATGAAGCCCAAGGTTGATATTTAAATGAATCATAACGTTTCCTAATTACCTTCTATTCCTAATTTATATGATTTGTAATCTATTGGCAGAAAGACACGGAAGATGAAGTACGAGATGTCATCCGCAGTAATCTTCACCTTCAGGGCAAGGTAATCTATGTGCAGTTTTTAAATTTGATTTTTCTTCCTTAGAATTAATTAGACAACCTGCCTTGGTTTGTTATGATAACTTGTAGTCCCTTATTCTCTTTTCTCAACTAACTTGTTCATGTTAACTATTAAATGTTAGGTTTTTAATGTGTCTATGTGCATTATATACAATATCATATGGCCCTTCAAATCTCTTTCCATTCGCACCATTAATAAAGAATTGGAGATGGAAGGAAGTTCTATCACTGTTTATACTCCACCTACTATTATTTGAGATAAAGTCTGCAAAATGCTCAAAGTTACTTAGTATCAACTTGAAGTCTAAAGGAAAAGGAAGCTGCCATTTTGACGTGCTCTGTAAAGTGAAAAATCTCAAACTTTCTCAGTTTGGTGCCTGATTTTCAGCCCTGGGAAAGGAAGGTTTTTTGGGAAAAAGTATAGATTTCTGTTACTTAATTCCAATTAGTGCCAGGGAATAGCTGTAGGGAAAAAGTCTTTGTCATGGTTTGACACTGGCACAATGCCAGTGCCCCCATGAAAATGTGATCCCTACCTTGAATGCTGTGAAGTGGAATCTAGAATAGAGCAAAGCAGGCCCAAGCTTAATAACAGGAAAAAAAACTTTATTAAACTACTACTACAAAAGAAAAGAGAAAACTAAAGAAGGGGAAAAAAAACCACACAAAGATCCAAATGAAAACCTTGCAAAACATTCCTCTCCCCACCACCCAACTCCAACAAACCACAGTGAGACACAATCTGGACCCCAATCAGGTTTCCACCCTCCAAACAATCGATACTCAGTCCATCGAGGGAACAGAGTCTCTCCTGTGCCACAGACCCCCCAAGAAACACAGCTCCACATCCTGTGTTTCCATGTCACACATGGCACTGCCCGGAGAAAAAGTTTGCCATGGTGACCCTTCTCCTTTTCATGCACAGTGCTCTCACCACAATGCATGGATGGTCAGACTGCCTTTAGGATTTTTCCTTTCAAGGATGCCCTGCCAAGAGGGGAGAAAACAACAGTTCAGTTTTTCATTGTTTGGGACCACAGTCCCCCCCCATTTTCCCCTGGGGCCGAGGGCTCAAGAACAGAGATCTTCTTCTCTTCTCTTCTCTTCTCTTCTCTTCTCTTCTCTTCTCTTCTCTTCTCTTCTCTTCTCTTCTCTTCTCTTCTCTTCTCTTCTCTTCTCTTCTCTTCTCTTCTCTTCTCTTTCCTTTCCAGGGCAAGGGGGCGCTACCACAAACCCCCTAACCTTTTCTCTGTTCACTCCACTTTTGTCTTTTTCCCAGCTGAAGCAGGTCTCTTGACTCACTGGCATCCTCCCAAAACACAGTCCCTCTTGAAGGAGAAGATTGGTTCAGTTTGTGGCTAACACGGAAAAGTCCAGCCAAAAGCCACTCCTTGTCCCCCTCACATCCAGAATTCCTCCTTCCAACATCCCATCCCAGGGTCCAAGGTGTCCCTCTTCCTCTCTTTCAAACCGAGGAGGGGAAAGGAAAATTCACAAAGCTTTCATTTTCTCAAGGAAGGGTTAAAAGTCCGAACTCCCAGGATGGCTCGATGCCCGGACATCCAGCAACTCCCACACAACTGGGCACCTTGGAGCTCCCCCCGCTCCTCCTTCCTTGCGGCTTTCTCTCTCCCTCTTGGGAGAGGAACTCTGGGGGGGGAAATGGAGACATCCCAGATTTCTTCCACCCTTCCATCTGCAGGGGCCAGCCCGGTTCCAGTCCTTCCACCACCCTTGGGGCCTTCGGCCTCACCTTTCTCAGGCCATGGGCTTCCCCTCCCCCACCCAGCTCGTGGCTGGGCGGGGGAAGGTTTGCACTGCACGCTGACCAGAACCAAAGAGAGCGAGTTCCCCTGGGAATTCTGCTTTCAACCCCTCTGTGTTCTCAGAGGCGTGTCTACTTTCAATTGGTCAATATCTAAATTGACCTCTTCCTTCCGGAAAAAATTATCTTTCCGTGTCAAACCACGACAGTCTTGAAATGGCCAGTGTAATGAAACTGTTTTATTAATGCATCAAATAAAGAAAAAGAATCCAGAATATGGAAGTGTAATAAAATTATGCATGATGGAATTGTACCTGTACCTATGGATGTTGCTTTACTTTGGATTGTCCTCCACTTCCTCTCCCTGCCCCATGTTTTATTCACCTCTAGAGAAAACTAAACTACTGTTTTCTGTGCTTATTAAAAGGTCACAAAAGAGTAAACATGAGTTGAAAATCTGGTGCTTTTTTTTTTTTTCTGAACCATTATTTAAGAATCATTTAGTAGTCTACATTCCACTGCAATCACTGCATGGCAGTAATAATTTTTTTTTTTTATGAACTGGTAGTGGGATGCTTCTTCCTCAATAATATGTGAAGATTAATTTTCTCCCATCATATTTTTTGTATGTCTTTGCCATGTTAACAACAAGAGTGTTTAATCCAGTAGCTTTAAATTATAGGGTTTGCGCATAGAAAAGTTTACTCTGAAAGCAAAAGATTTGGTTAAATCCTAAAATCTTGAAATACTTATCCTTATATAGCACATATTGTTATATAATGAGAAGCAGAAAACACATGGGCAAAGTACTAGGCAGAAAGCAGTGTTTCTGAAGATCTTAATGAGCAACAGTACTTAAACAATGTGAATGCCATGAACATAAAACCTTTGAACATGAGGTGATTTTGTGTATAAACTTCAATAGTGTTTTCTTAGTGACAGTGATAGATATTTCTTTTCTGTCATTTTCAGTATGTGTACAATGTAATTTTGTGAGCCATGCATTACAAGTCTTGCCTGGGTTTTCATGTTGCTATTTAGCACTTACCCTCCTGTCTTAACTATTTCTGTTTCTGTTTTGTTTCTTCAGTGATACATTCTGCTGTTAAGAAATTTCTGTCTGTTACTGCTTTGTTGCCTGGATGTCCTGATACGTCCTAATCCTTGGTCTTTGCTTTCTCTTTAAAAGCTTCCTATGCTTCAATTAAAAGTTTGCTATTGTTAAGCAACATACATCTTCTCTATTTAATGGGAATAAAACTGTTTTTAAATTTCTTAGATTGATGCAATTTCACAGTGCCTCGATAATTAAGATAAAAGTAATTTTAGCTAATCCAAAATCCACACTGTTGGATTTTCCAGTTGTAAACTTTTCATCAGTGACTGTAGAATCTCCTATTTTTAAATGAATTCCCAGTGGAAGATGAAAATCTGAAAGAGAACCACATAATACATAGATAGAAAAACTAAATTGCTATTGTCGTTAGCTTTATTTTAGAGCTGTTTACATATTGCTTTAATAACTTCTAAAAGCTCTGATTTAGACCTGTATGTAACTGCAGAAAAAATGGGATTTTATCAGTAACACATTCTAGAGTTAACACTAAATGTAAGTATGTAGCTAGTTAAAGTATAATGTCTAAAGTTAAATTCAGTAGTTATGTACAAATTACAATACAATTTATTCCATAATTCTCTAATTTCATTAGGCTTCAGTCACTATACAGTCAAGTATGATGTTTTTTGTTACCAAAAATGATATCATCATGCATGGGCTACCCTTTGTTGTCTAATTAAATCAAATGTAATAGGAATGAGGGCCAAATGGTCTTATAAATTGAAATTATTTTCTACTATGAATTAATACGTAATTTAGTTATCGTGGTGTGTGTAAAGCAGCTTTCAAAATATAGGAAAAATACTGCTTTTTGAGAGCTGGTTTGCTTCCAACCATAGCAATTTTAAATGGTGTTTTCTGTTAACCACTTCTTCTCACAGACACCTTACACTGTTATTTACATTAGAGCTAAAATGCAATTTATCTAGATTAATTTTTGGAGTACTACACTGTTAGAGAATCGTCCTTCCGAATCTTTAGCTATTAATGTTATGGCATCTATTTCATGCATTTGTCTACCTTTGTCTACATTTGTCTTCATCCTGTTTCTGTCTTTCCTTTCCTTGCATGCCTGCATGCTGTTACTCAGTACCAAGCCTTTTATTTCAAGAAACTGATGATGAAACTTGCTTTCATTTTGACATGGATGAAGCTCAAGTCACCAAAATCTTCTTCCAGCCATTCTAATTCACACCTTGAAATGCCAACTACTCATACCCTTAGAAAACTACCTATACAAAAAAGCTGTACCTTGATAGAATGTGAGGAGTCCTCAGATCAAAAGACATCTCCATCTGTGATTAAAAAGTCTTTTATGGACTATCCATTCATGATGATCCAGTCAAATGCGCACACAAAGACTGTGGATGTGACAGTTGTTAAGAAATGGAAAAGCCGAAAGGTGGAAGAAATGACTGCAAAATGTGGCTTTCTAGGTTATAATAAGCTATTAATGAACGACTCTGTAAGTTTTTAATCATTCCTGGAACTTGAGTAAACCATATATCATAATATGTTTTGGGGAGGTGAATTAGCATTATTGTCTCATCTTAGGCACAAATTGAAATCTGGATCAACAAAGAAGTTTTAGCCAACTAAGTGTTGAGTCCAAGCTCTATGGAAATCTATAGAATTTTAGCTCCCCCTCCCTGAGTTCTCTAGCCATCTGGGCCAGTGTGTCTTCAACAGTAACAGCAGAATCAGGAATGATCACTGGCCACAGCTCTCAGTAAAATGGGTCACCAGTGTCATTGTAAATGGCACAGTAAATGGTTGCAAAGTGTGTTGCATTGGTCTTGATTAGCATAAGGACTGGGGAGACAAAACAAACCAAGAAGAAATCGCCAATTGTAAAAGAGAGAATAACAGATTAATGAAGTAGAAAAAAAGAAATGTAAAGAGAAAAACTTGATAAAAAGCATTTTGATTCTTACAGTTCTTTATAATTTGTAGGCTGATAAGCAAATGCATCTGGATTTCATTTTTCCAAATCAACTTATAATTTTTTAGCTATGATCAGTAAAATGAGAATTTTCTAACGATAAAAAAAAAAATAAAATTAAAATAGACTTAAATAATAGAAGTACCTACTAATATCCATAACTGAAAACTAAGTAATCCCAACTAATAGAGCAACACTTTTAATGTTGTTTCATTTAATAATGGGAAAGGCAGTGTACTAAGTTATGTCTGTGTACCTCATATTCATTACTTTTCCTCAAATATTATATTAATTGCTGGTGTCAGTACTATTTGTTGACCAATGATTTTTTGATATTTGTATTATTATTAGTGTTTTAGTTCTGTGGGACAGGTTGCCCATAGAAACTGTGGATGCATCACCTCTGGAAGTATTCAATGCCAAGTTGGACATGAATTTGAGAAGTCTGGTCTTGTGGAAGATGTCCTTGTGTATGGCAAAGGGGTTGGAATAAGATGGCCTTAAAGTTGCCTTCCAACCCAAAACACTTTGTTTTCTGGAAGGTCTTATAAGGCATTGCACAAATATGTCTTGTTCTCACAGTGTAATGGATGCTAGATGGGTTATGTAAAGGTGTAGGTTGGCTGTACAAAGTGTTTCAGTTTGCCTTTGAAGCTATTCCTCTACTAGTTAAGCTGTTTGGAACATTTTGCCTTGGTGACCTGTGAAATCTTTCTCCTGCAGCTTGAGGATCCCGCCATTAGATGGCAGATGGCACTTTACAAAGATTTGCCAAACAGGACTGAAGATTCCTCAGATCCAGAAAAGACTGTGGAAAGGGTCCTTGATATAGCTAATGTGCTATTTCACCTGGAACAGGTTAGACACATTCTAACAATTCCATTGCTTCTTAATCTAAATAAAATTATCCACCCTTTCATTTGTACTTTTACCTCCTATATTTAATGTTATATTCTTTTTGCTTTCTTCTGATAGCTACTGTTTACATGCTTAATCCTGTGTTTTGTAGTTCAATATCATGGTAATATCTATCTTGCAGTGTATTTGCAGCAGCTTGAACAATTTGTTTGGCCAATCTGGAAAATTCATATATTCCTTGCTGCATTCAAGAAACAGCAGAATCAGGCTGGAGGAATTATTTTTTCTGAAAAAGTTCTGTCACAAACTTTAAGTTGCTTCAGAATCTGGCAAAAAGCTCTATTGAATTATTTAATGGTTTTTTGCATTAATATATGAGCTTCCCATGTGGCCTGAACTACAGTAACTTTTATTTAAGTAATTCTGGCTTTTATTTTGTGTCCTTTCCATATCCCTGAAAATACGAAGTTAAAAAAATCTCCTGTATGGATACATCTTACAGGTCAAAGACTAGTTGATAAGTTATTTTTGTGACTTTTCTCTTTGAATTATTATGCACTTTAGATTTATTATGCTTTGTCTTTTTTAAAATGTGGTGAAAAAACAGGACATTAACTTGGAAGCTGTTCCTAATGGCAGAAATGAACACAGATTGTTGCATACCATAGGCTACAAACTATCTTCATATAAATGTTACTAATTTTTTTTTTCCTTTTCAAAGAACATTTTAAAATTCAAGGTTCTCTTGAATTCTCATTAGATTAGTTGGTTTCACTTAGAAAGTTTTCAGATCCAATGTCAAGAAGTTTCCTCACTGTCAGGAAGTCACTGGTTCAGTCAGTGGGAACCTGAGAGATATGTAAACGTGCTGGTATGCACACTGCAGAAGGTGTGTTGATGTGAATATCTGTGTCCTGTCTGCTGCATTGTACAACTCTTCTTCATATAGTTTGCCAGCCTAGATGTGGATTTGCTGCAAGTTCAACAGCCTTAAACAGTTTGGTAGAAGACAATGAGGAGTCACTAATTTTTTCCTGTTGCTGAATATGTGTGGAGCAAGCAAAAAGTGATAGAAATATGGAAGTAAATCTTTGTCAATCATGATTTACCTATAAAAGAGAGCAAGAGAGAAGAATGGGTGCCGATTTGAAAGGATATAGGTTTGCTCTGAGGAAAGAAGACTAGAGAAAAGCTAGAAATATGGGTGGGGGGTGAAGGAGGGAAAGGTTTCCTCTTCTACCCTGGTTTTATCAAAGTTGACTGAGATGATCCAGCAGTAGTACAGAACAGGATGGATTCTCATTGTAATATCAGGCCAACATTTAGGATCAGTACTTCTGATCAGACTTAAACAATTTGTTGAAAAGTTTTCTGCTTTTTTTTATGGCTACCTTGCATCTATTTGTTTAATCTAAGATTTAGCCCCACAGCTTTTCTTATCTTCTGTAGATAAATGTTCAGGAGATGTTGTTACTGAAATGGGAAATCTGGTGTCTTTACAATTAATGAATATATAAGCACTGCATCTGTTTTTCTGATAGTCTTGAGTAATCCTTTGCTCTCTGTATGCAAACACTCTGTTCTCTATATATACATACTCCAAATGTTTCTGTATTGCACTGGCAACATTCAGTCTATTCTTTGTATTTTCTTTCCATGCAGACCTAACTTCTTTGTTTTTACTGTTTTCAGAAATCTGCTTGTGTAGGCCGAGGCTATTTCTTTTGGGAAAGTATAGAGTGATTTATAATTGTTTGTGAAGATTTTACTAATTAGCTAACTTCCACATTTGGATTTGTCTGACTTTTAAATTATTAGTGCTGGCACTTTTTTGTGACTGTAAAAATGTTTGCACTGAATGCTTTGTTGTCCTTTCTCTTAAAAATATTTTCCTTTTGCATTTTATCTTTTATAAAGAACTTTAAGTTTGCTACCATTTAATCTTACAAGTATAATTACATATTTCACTGAATGGCAGTGTTTTTGTCTAATTAAATGCTCATTGTTTAACTATTAGTATTTTTTTCATATTTCACTAAACTGGATAATCAGATTTGGATTGAATATTGAGTCTACTTAAATGTCCGAATTGTCACTACATATTTTACGTATCATGCTTGATTTTGTTTCAAGGGAGAATTTCAACGATTTTCAGGGTAGAAATGATGACTTCCACTGGCTTCTTTGATGCTGTTGGAACACAGAGGAGTGTAGTTGTTTGTAAAAGAAACAAATCGCCCATAAAAAACCAAACAGCCCACCCCAAAGTTCAACTCCCCTTTACTCTATAACAGTTACATTGGTTAAATCAAGTTATATAATATTTATGGAAGATGTGTGAAATAAATCACAGAGATCATTAATAGGCTGTGGGGAAGGATAGGTCCATTGCACTGTCTGCAATCATAGTTCCCAGTTATCCAGTCAGGATATATGCAGAAGTATGTAGGTGCTCTTCAGCACCACAGCTGGTTTCCATCTTGGGATGGAAACAAGAATAAGAGGTGGAAGAAGAAAACCTGAAGGCATAAAAGATAAAGATCGAGTACACCCTTTTCATCTCATGTTACTGTAGAGCCAAGATGCAGAAAGAGAATATAATTTAAGACAGAGCTGTAGTTTTCTGAAATGTAGCTAAAGTGTTTTGAAGTATTTTATGTAAATTCTGTCTGTGCTACTTCAAAGAAAAGATTTAGTCTTAAGTCCTTGTACTTGTCACTCTTTCCTAAGACTAATTCCTCTCTATCATAGCTGATCATTATAAATATTACAAAGATTATTTGTATCCATGAAAATTTCTTTTAAAATATTGTCTGAGGCAATGAGAAGGTGTACAATTTACCTGTACATGTGTAAAGAGTTACATATAAAAGATGGAATGAATGGAGGCTCTTTGCATTGGAAGTTAAGGCTTCCTGAGAAATGGCCTTACTGATAGTGCTCTATCTAAAATATAGAAAAAGTAGAATTAAGTGAAAAAGAAGAATATCTATATCATATCAGGAAAGGGAGATTTTGCTTTATTTTCTAAATTCTGATTCTATGACTTGGCTGAATGCTTGAACTCTGTCTAGAACACTTTTTCTGGTCTATTCTTCTGTTACTTTTCTACTTGATTTATCTGTTAACTAACGTTTTTACTAATATTACTCTTTCCCAACAATAGGGACAGTGCCACATTATTTTCCCATGTGTTTTTTGTGTAACAGGTTGAGCATCCGCAGAGGTCCAAGAAAGCAGTGTGGCATAAGCTGCTGTCTAAACAGAGGAAAAGAGCAGTGGTGGCCTGCTTTAGAATGGCACCATTGTATAATCTTCCAAGGTAAGAGCTGTATTGCTCTGTCTTTCACAAATGCACTAAAGTTCATAAAGAGGTATCTGGAAAGCTCAAGAGGAAAAAAGAAAGGAAACCAGTAACTGATAAACTACTTGGTATATTTCTTTTTTATTAGGTTTAATTACTTCTTTCTATCTTCTGAAAATAATAAAAGAAAATATTTTCAGTTTCTGATTTCAAGTCTAATCCTGAACATTAAAAAATGCAATTATTTGAGCACAATACAAAGTTATCTATTGGTCTATTTTAATAATGGTTTTCTTAATATTAGTATTAAAAAATACAGAAATATTTTATATTAAAAACATAAAACTTACCAATGTGGCAATTAATTTTTTAATTTGTTATATTTAAATTTCTTTAAAGGTTTATTTATTATCTGTTTCTAAATGATTGTTAATATGTTTTAGCATGAGTTTTACAACTCATGTGGGAAACAGTTTTAAATAAAAACATTTTAATGTAAATTTTATTTTTAAATGGGTGCTTTGATAGGTTTAACCATAGAACTTTTTCTTTCTTCTTATTGTTGTAATGACTGTTCAGTTCTTCAAGCTAAATGAAATTCATATTGACCAAATCTACTTTTAAAAATTTACAGCTTTTGTTTTAAATGCTCTTTTTCAGACACCGAGCCGTCAATCTCTTTCTTCAAGGCTATGATAAATCTTGGATTGAAACAGAAGAACACTATTTTGAAGACAAACTGATAGAAGACTTAGCAGTATGTCTGGGTGAAAGGGTCATAGGAATGTATTATGGATTAACATTCAATTTGTACAGTAATAATTATAAATATGTGAAGTAGCTAAGATATCACTTAACCTATCTCTACCCAAAGGGATGAGCTATAATCAAGTCACTTCGACGGCTTTTTAAAAATTACACGTGATGGAGATTCCAAAATCCCCTCAGGCTCTTTGCTTCAGGGCTTCAATAACCTTTTAAAAAGATTTTTTTTCTAAATTACATATCAACTGCTGTCATTCCCCTGTCTCTTATCTTGTGCCCTGTGGAGAACTAGAACAGCCTATTCCCTCCTGTTTTGCAGCTAGCCTTTGTGTATTTGAGGACTACATAATCCACATTAAAGCCATTTAAGTCAAAAGGTTAGAATATGAAACTAGAGGAATCTAGTCTTAGATCAATCAGTTCCTTAGAAGCTGTCAGAGTTTGCTTCTTCACAGAAGAATCCTCTTGGCAGGGACATGAAGATTTTTCCCAGTGGTGAAGTGTTAGAGCCATGTCTTTAGCCTTGCAAATACCTACAGTGATTTTCATTTAAGTCTGTGGTCCTCATCCCTTACAATTGTCTCTCTGAAAGGTAGCTTTTTCTCATCTTGGGCAAGAAACTAGAAACTGATTCAGTCCCTGGGAGGTCCAACAGAGCACAGTCTGAAATCAGTCTTTTTATTGTAAGGAGAGCCTACACTCTGCAATAGAGGGAGGAAGCTAACCATAAAATTTCTATTAGAAAAAAAGTAATAATCTGCTCTTCCTGCTTAAAGCTTGCTTAAAACCAGTTACCTAAGTTATAAACAAATTTAAAAATTAATCAAAATAGTGAAAGGGAAATCACCAGCAATAAGCTCAACACAGACAGAACAGACTATGGAAGTTCAGTTTTGCCAGCACACACACAGAATTAATTTATTGTGGCATCCTTTGTGTATGAACAATATTATCCTTTTTGTGAAAAAACAAGAGATTTCTACAAATGTTTACTTTGTATACAGCCTTTTAGACTGATATCCTTAGGTATCCCAACACAATGCAAGTGTTTTAAATAGGGAAGGTTCAGTCTCAAAAATAATTTTATTTTAGAAGCTGGGAGCATGAGTGTGCAACAGAACAACATAAGAACATAACATGTTCTTTGCATGTGTGCATGTATATGCAGTTGTGTGCATGTAAAGAAATAACCCAGCGTGGTAATTTGGCTACACTGACATGAGGGATTATCTCCTTACCTCCATGATGAACCTATATATTTGCTAAGTTCATCAATTACTCCTTGCTCACCAGTAGCTTGACTGAAAAAACTGTCTCAGAGAAGACAGAAACAGACTGGTCTGGCTTTTATATCATCCTTTATTTAAAAAAAAAAAACCTACAGGAATTCCCTTTTAATTCCACAAATTCATGGATATGTGTGTTTCCATTGCTCTCTTTGGGAGACCATAGAAATAGTAGTATTCACAGATATCTATAAGCATTTTCACAGGAATCTGTCGGGCATGCAAAATTTGTTTTCTCAATAGACAACAAACCATTTTCCCAGTATCTTTGAAGTGGCCAACACATCCTTACTGCTTAATTGATAACATATTGCAATTGTGTATTACTTGTGCTGTCTTATCAATGCATGGAATTATTATTATTTATCTGTATTTTGGTGTATAGTGCTAGATGAAAACAAGGATGAAGAGTGAGTATATTTTATGCAAGCTATTTTCATTGAGCTACCAGATTATTCATAGGAAATAGCATCTGGATGAAGCAGTTTTTTAAGTAACTTGACAGGCAAAACTTGCTTTCTGAAATGTCTTTTGGCAAACAATGAGAAATCAGAGATTTGTATAGATGCTTTTAAGACCACTGTTAGGTCATTGTTGTAGTATTTAGGACTACCTTTTCTTTCAAAGAAAGCCAACTAGAGCTGTCTAAAACTGAAAGCAAAATAACCACATGAAAAAAACTCTTTTTATGGCTTTATATATATTATTGAATCATGTATAATATTTTTTCTACATTATTGGTTTGTTGTCTCCTAAATTTCTATATCCTGCCAACATTATTGTTGTTGGTAGATAGAGCTCCTTCTGTCTAAAACTGTTGGTAAGCTTCAGGTTTGGATTTCCTCTCCTTCAAAGTCTCTCAGAGTTTCTCAGATAACATTATACCTAGCATAGACTTGAAATGGGATTGTCATTTTTCTGATGAAGCTGGTTAACATAGCAACAATCAGTACAATAACAAATGATGGCTTCTAGTTACCACTAGTTCTGGATAACAGAGTAAAATATTGAAGTTATTTTTAGAATGTAGTGAAGAGGGTTGATTTTTAGGAGGAGAAGAAATCCAAAGCTTTGCAAGTGGTATCTTTGTAAGTCTTCAGGTCATAAACACAGTTGGGATTCAGTTTTGTCATACTTTGCTAGAAAGTTTCTTCCTCTTGGTTGTTCAAATAAAAATTACATATATGTAATATTTATTGTTTAGTAAATTGCACAGAATAAAAGATTTTTTACTATTGATAATTGAATATACTTTAAAATTTTTTTTTTTTCCTAAAGAAACCTGGAGAGGAACCACCAGAAGAAGATGAAAGCCTTAAAAGAGTTGATCCTTTACATCAACTTATTCTGCTATTCAGTCGAACAGCCTTGACTGAGAAATGGTAGGGATGGTGTGAGACTACTGAGTGTATGCAGATTTTCAGATTACTCCTGTATTTGAAGTCATATATGTCTCTTTCCAAGTGAGATTGCATAAGCTAGGCCAAAACGTGCGTATGAAGATACGGTGAGTTTGAGTTACACTCAAACCTCTTTAGCTTGTGGTATGGAGAGAGATTTTAATATGACTTTTTCACAGCTATGGATGCTGTGTGCAGGGTTTACTACTCCTCTGTCTTCCATCTATGTTCCCTATTGACAGTTACATTCTGAATATGAAATACATTCTAAGTATAATTAAAAATTAACTATATTCACTTTACTGGAAGGTGTTCATGAATTTCTGAGTACTGTGTCTGTAGCTGGCTATACTTTGTATTTGTATAAGTTAATCAAGTCTTTCTTTTACATGGTAATTATTAATGAGCATAGAAGTTATTTAAAAATATTTTTAAGATGCTTAAAAATATTATGGCACTTCAGTTCTACTGTAATTAAGCTTCCTCATTCTACCTTTCCTCTGTCTGTTAACCAGCAAATTGGAAGAAGATTTCCTGTATATGGCTTATGCTGACATTATGGCAAAGGTAACTTGTTTTATACCTATTGTTTATTTTGTGTTTAAATTTTAGTGAAGAAGATTAAAAAAAATAATTTGTAGAGTGTAATCAGTAAATTGCAAGTTATGAGCAATGTTTTCTTTCCACATGGTATCAGAGCTGCCATGATGAAGAAGATGATGATGGTGAAGAAGAAGTGAAGAGTTTTGAAGTAAGATTATACTTGTTTTGTTTTTCTTGTCATGTTAGACATTATTTCATAGCTTCCAGCTGACATTTATGTTTTTTGGTTCATGGCTTACTGCAGCTTATTATGCCAGTGAACTGCATGTCACAAGCTGGATATGGCAGATATAAGTCCCCAGATTAATATTAGTGAAACAAAAACATGCACAATATTACATAATATAAGATTAAATAGAGAATAATTTAGTGGCTCTTAGATATTTATCTCATTTAACTTTAACTTTTTAGTTAGGTATTACAGATAGTAACTTCAAAAGTCTGATAATAACAGACTGTATATTTAAAATTATTCTGCCCTACCTTTAGTTTGGACTTTTAAAATACTATAATACTACTTTTGCAGTTGTCATTTGCATTCAGTACCAGTAATTCATACAGTAGTTTTAGGTTTCACATATATATTAGTGCTTCTTAATAAAATGTGAACTTCTGTTCATTGCTACTGCTAAGAGTTTTGCTTGTGTTGAGAATAGGAAATTTATATTTATTGCTGTTTAATGCTGAGTTTTTAGTGATCATCACTGTTTTAAGGATATACACATGAGCTGATTACAAGTGTAAGATTTGAGTCCTTGTCATGTGCTTGCTCTGGGATCTGTCTCTCCTTTTCCATTCATAAAATGGAGTTTGCAAGAAATTTGTGTCTTCTGAGGGACACTGTCAGAATTAGCTCTTTAATATTTTTAATATTTTAATGTGTTTTCACATATTAAGATTCTGACATTAAAAGATATCTCTTGTGTCTTTCAAATTAGTATTTATGTTCCATATCTCCACTAAAACACAGAAATATGAAATAAATACTTTTATTATTTCTTAAAAAATTCTAAATATACTGATTTATTTGCTGTAAAGCTATCTGTGCTGTTTTGATTGTTGAGGAGTGGTTTGGGTCATGTTTACTTTAACTCCATTGTTTTATAGACATAGAATGTTCTGTATGTTTTCTACATGATGATGCATGATATAGCACTGAATCATTTAAGTACATATTCCCTATTTGTAAGTAGAAAGAATATCAATATTAAGTAAGTATATTAATATTAAGAAAGTAAGTAGAAAGAATATCAATATTAAATTATTTTCAATCATTCAGAAGTCCAGTTGAGTTACAAGTAATATACTCAATATATAAATTTTTGTTTCTTGCTAAATATCTCAGTATGAACACAAATTTCAGTGGGCTTTTCTATTTTTTCTTTTCCTTTGGGAATAGTCTTGACAAAGACTATTCATTCCTATAGGCTCTTATCAGTTAGCCTGTATGTGCTTATAAGATAGCAAAAGCCTCATGCTTATAGATATGAAAATTGTTAAATAGAAAATCATTGAGGTGTATGAAAGAATCTATCAGTAAAGAATTTGTTAGTGCTCCTTACCAAAATTGTAATGGGTTCTTTGTTCAGCATTCAATTTTTTGTCTTGAGAGAAGATCCTATTCATTTGTTTCTCTTTATTGCTTTTCCTGTAGCTGTGAAACTTATGTTTAAATAATGTATTTATATGTTCAAAAGACAAATTTGTGTATGTATTTGGTCAGTCACCTGCAGAAAAAAAATTTGGACTTCTTTTTCTTATTACTATTTCGCTTCTTGTCCTTGCTCTTCCTTAAGGTGACAGGATCACAACGCAGCAAGGTAAAACAAAAAAAAATATGTGTGTATTTGTCTGGGTCTAATTTTGTGATCTTTCAGGCCCAACATCTTGGATAAATTCAACTAAAGAGTCTTGAAATAATTTTTAACATTTTGGTTCCAGCATGACATCTCTACCAAACCTTTTTTGTGCACAAGCTCTTTAAAGATTTCAGAAATTATTTATGCAGAATATGCCATGTAAAATTGTGATACTGTTTTGGGGAAAGCAGAGTGTTGTTTGGCTTGTTCACGTTGTTATGCTGTTCATTCCATTTGTGCATAGGCTATCTTCTTTCTGGTTATAACTTGATTTGAATTAATTAAACAACTTACTTGGTTATTGAGGGGAAAGTAGCTGAATTTTTCTTCTGTCTCTTCGCAGACACAGATTTCTGATATAGTGGTAGAATTCTGTTTCCAATGTTTGTCACAGAGAGAGCATCAAACATAGTTCAAGTCTGATTCAGATCCTTTGAGGAACTGAGTCCTCAGCCTTCAATGTTATATTAGTTGACAGAAACTCCTTAGATACTCCTTACCTTAAATGATTCATTTCTTCTATGTTTTCTCTAAGAACAGAGGCAATTGCTCTGAAACTTCAGTATTAATTTTTTTATTGGCCCAATTTCTTACACAGCATTTTGTGTGTCATCATGAAAGCCTCACCATTTGTTTCTGAAAGGTGTCCCATGGCTATGCAGCAGACTACTTGCCTGTTTCACACAGGTCGAAGTCTCAGTTCCTGCTGTTGACTCAGGCCACTTGCTGGTAGCGCTGCAGGGCTGATATTCTGGGAGAAGGTATGGTGTGTGGAGTAGCTAATTTTTGGTTCTGAGGTGGTTAAATACAGTTATTTGTGCTGTGGTTGATGACAGCTTGAGTAAGTAAAGATGACTTGCTTGAGATTTGAAATGCACAGATTTATCTAATGGTCAGACTTCAGTCAGTAACTTCAAATTTCATTTCCTAAGGCAATGTAGGGAAACAATTGTAACCTTCTCCATGGTAAAGAGCAAGGGGATTTTTATATTTTGTTTGCTAGCCTTCTATTAACATTCAGATCACAGAAGGCAGAGGTTTCCATGCATCTGTGAGGAGAGATGATGTATTTCAGGATCAACTTTACTCTTTCTCCTCCAAAAATTTGCACAGGTCTGGTCCATCTTCATATGATAAAGGCATTATCCTGGAAGATGAATGTCCACACAAAAATTTATTTAAAAGGTATTGTAAATATTGTAAAGAAAGTAGATATCAAAAAGCCCCAAAGAAAATATATAAGTAATCTTATAATATAATTTCTTCTTTTTTAATTCCAATAATTCAGCTATTCAAATACTACATAACTTACCTGGTTACCATACACCAACTCTTATATGCTCCACAGAAAAAATTTTCTTGCTAACTGTGAAGATTTTAAAAGGGAAAAAAACCACAAGAAATAACCCTTGCTTCCTTCATACATGGCATTAAACAGTTGTGCAGATGTGAAACTGTACATACCAACTGTGTGTGTGCTTGTGTGTGCATTTGTGTATTTCTTTCTGTCTGGAGATCAAGCTTCAATGTTGAAGGCAGTTTCTTTATTCTATTCTGTGTATGCATGTGTAAAGTATGACTGTTCAATTTGTTTTGGGATAAAAGTCTACTGCTCCTCTGGACTTTAAAAATGTGTGGTGTTTGCAGCCAGAGTAATAAGACATTTGGGCAAGCTTAGAATGTGATGAAAATGCCTAGTGCATTTTATTGACAATTTTGTTGCTCATATCTCATGCAGTAGTAGTCTTATTTTTGTACAATTAATCTGAATTGGGTTAATAGTGTGAACAATAGGGATGTGCAAATAATGTTCTCTGTATGTTAGTATGTTCTTGTCAGCATTTATCTGCTAGCATTTGCTTTGAATTATTAGAGATGTCTTTGCTCCTTCCCTTTGTCTCTAAGTTAACTTTTTGTCATATTGACCAGATGGTCAGTTGACCACCTGTAAAGTTGGTGTCACTGTCTCCTTTGATTCTATCTGATAGGAAATTGTTTTAAATCAAACTCTTTCAATAGCTAAACACAAATAATTTTCTGCATTTGAGTCACTCCTACATATTAATGTGCGTTAAATATGTGTAGGATGGGAAGTCAAAGGAGTCAAAATTTAGCTCATATTTTTCAACTAATTTCTATTAAATTGATTTAAATTGACTCCTCACAGGAAGAAAACAAATGGGGGAAATAGAGCTTCCTATGTCAGTTATTTTCATTTCTGTTACCAGTAGCAACTTTGTTGATAGACTTCTTTATTCACAAGTCTTTTTTACAAAATGTTACATTATGCTGTCACTTACCTCAGACAAAAATTTTCATGTTTCTTTACATACAAATAATGCAACCTCATAAGGCTCCAGCCCAATGAAGATGGTTACCTGTATCTCTTACTGTCATAAATACTAAATAAACCACTGAGTGTCCATATACCACATATTTACAATAAGTAACTATTTTTTATGTGAATTAAGATCAGACTCCATATTCATCAATTCTAAGAAAGTAAACATTCAAATAACTATGTAAAAATATATTTTTCATCAGTTTTTTATGCATGTGCTGGATTTTATTGAACCTAATACATGGTTTCACTACCTACACTACAGAATATGTTATTTATTAATAGGATAGTTTGTGTTGGAAAAGACCTTTGAGGTCCTTGAGTCCAAACTTTTCACAACAAGCAGTGATGCTTCAATGATGAAGTCCAAAAGGGATGATTTAGGAAAAGATATTTTTTATTTATAGAGCCCAAACCAGCACATATTGAACTTAAAAAATTAACGTATTTCTAAAGATGTATGTATAAAAAGATATAGAAGTATTATGCATGAATACTTGATATTTTAATTACATAGCTTATACTTATGCATGCCTGACATGGAAACGAACAGATGTTTTGCCAATGTAAGTACTGCCTAATAGGATTTGTTTCCTGGATTAAGCAGAATTCTTGAAAAGTATAAAATATGAAGACAATTGAAAGGAGAAGCATTCATCTTCTAATAGCTGAGTTGGATGCAATTTCTGTTCTTTACATCTTTTTTTTTATTTTCTTAAGCTTAATGTCACAATTTCATGTAAAAAAAAAAAAAAGAAGAAAAAATGCTCTGTAAAAGTAGGATCTTATGCCAGCATTCTGTATTTTGGAGCTTAGTGGTGGCAGCAAACAAACCTCTCTACGTGTCCTAGCTCAAAGGGAGACAACAAGAATCAGTCTCTATATGAACTACAAGAAATTTAAGCATTTCAGTGACACACTTGGCAGTTAAAGCTTCTCTTTAGTTTTAGCAAATTTGTTTCCTACAAATTCAAACTAAAAATTGTGGTTTTGCCTGATTTATTTTGGCATATGATTGCTCATAAATATTTAAAACCCAAAAACAGAATGAAGTAGAAAATATTTGGGTCTCTACTTTCATAAGTTTCTGTGGTTTGGTAGAATGCTGGAAAAAGTCTATAATATGAGAAAACATGTATGTGCATTTATAAGTGGTCAACTTTTTTCTATAGGAGTGGAAAACATCCAAGATGGAATAGATTTGTTCCTCATTGAGGATTGATTTTGTTTTGGGGGGTGTTTATTTTGTTTTTTGGTTTTGGTTGTTTGTTTGGTTTTTTGTTTATTTTTAAAAATTTTGTTCAATTATTTTAAATGTTTCATTTAGTGAAGTATTTTTGCAATTGTTGTGATGGTTTGGTGAATGACAGAAAGCTCAAATCATTGGCTAATTACTTTGGTAGTTTCCTGACGTCAGCTGACAAGCCAGTGGATAAAGTGCAAAAAGCTGAAACTGGTATCACAGATAACAGTGTAAACAGTAAGCACATCTTAGAGAAATAGAGATAACCTTATTAACTTAGTATATTCTGTAGGCAATCGGTGGCCCTCTTCATGTAAGTGCTGCCATCACATATATATTTATATATATATGTATTGAGTTGGCAGGGAGAGAGCAACAGTGAAAATGCATTGTGAAGCTGAAGAAGGAACCATGATCTTTGTGGGTTGTCATCAGAGAATGGTTGCTTTTAAGAGAAATGCTTGTGGTGTTTTTGTTGGTGGATTGGTTTGGTTCATTGGTTGGTTTTGGTTTTTTTTTTTGGTCTGTTTTGTTACTAACGTCCTAGACGTCTTGATTTCCATGGAAATGCCACTTCTCTCATTCTAAGCTGTTTGGCAATGTCTCTTTCTACTGTTCTTCAATATGGCAATTGCAAGAAGTTTGTCTCTAGATTATGCAGATACATCCTCACTGTAAGCATTCTTATAAATCTTTGATATTCTTATAAAAAAATGTTGTACAATGAAAGTAGTATAGCTAGTGTTAGGCTTCTGAATAGTAAATTTTGCAATGGAAGAAAGATGAAAAGGTGTTGGGTCTAAAACGAAAAGTATCTAGAAATAGGAAATTGTTTTTAAGACAAGAAAGGCTGATCAATTTTCAGCAGCTTCTGAAGCAAATGAAAATATTTTATTGTAGCTATACTGAAACTGTGATGTCATGGTTTTCTGGTGGTTTGTGTGTGTGGTGTGTGCGTATGTGTGTGTGTATGTTTCTGTTTTGTTTTTGTTGAATTCCCAGGAAGAGGTTTAAACATGAAGGCAAAACTTTCAAACCCTAGCATGGCTAAATACAAAGCAACGCTGCCATTTTTTTTTCCTTTTTGTGCCTCCATCTAGATCTATCACGTAATTTAAAGCAAAAAGAAAGATACAATTTTACCACAGGAGAGCTAATAGTGTGAAAAAAAAAAACCCTGATGAATTTTGTTTCCGCAGCACGATATTATCAAAGATTTAAGAAACAAATTTGCCAGCCTCGGCGAGAACTCTCTGGTAACAGCATAAATGTCTGTGTTGGTTTGCTTTTGAGTTAAAGGTTTCTTTTTCATTCATTTGAACATATTTCTCTTTTTTACCTCTTCTTTTTTAATTTATTACTCATATCCTCTATTTAGCAAGCCTTCATTTTTTAAACCTCTTCCATCTTCCAATGTATTTTTTCCGTAACTTGGATGGAAAGTTTATGGCAGCAAAGCTGTCAATCTGGCTACTTCTGCTGCAGCTGTTCCTGCTTCTAGGTCATACATGTTTTGGGCGTTGTGTTTTTGGACATGATACTAACTGATTGTGTCATGTTCCTTTTGAGTAAGCTTTTTACCACGCCATCTGATGGACTCGCTGTCATAGGGCTCTATGCAACTTCCATTTTGCAACTTATACTGCTTAGTCATCCTCAATTCTCCAGCAAACTTCAATTAACCTGATGAAAGTTGAAACTCTTCTGGAATTAACTGTGCCTTTATGTTTGCTCTTTATGCTCGTTATGTTTTCAGTAGTAGTTTAAATTACAAAAAAGAAACTTCACCATTGCTCAAGCAACGCCATGCAGTATTGTTTGTTGCCGCTAGAGAATACAAAATATAAAAGCACAGTGTATTCTATCAAATATTCTGTAAGTAGGGGGGCAATATATATTGTAATATTGTAATATGTTTTGAAAAAAATTCTGAGATGTTTCTTTTACTCTGGTATTCAGCAACAACTTACAACTCAAGAGCCACATACTGAGCAGTATGAAGTTATGGTCACACTATAGAAGATTATTAAGAGTATGAGCTGTTGCACAAAAACACAGCACAAAAGTGCAAGTTTGATACATGCAGTATATATAATGAACATGGGCTTTGAACTAACCTAATGATTCACAATTGAGATTACTCTTTCCAGATAAACTGCTAAAAGTATATTAAATAAAAATACCAAGTGGAGATTATTACTTGAACCTGTTAATTATTTCTTCAATAGCATCGTATGTATTAAAATGGTTCATGATGTTGCCATAGAGCCCATATACTAAGAGAAAACCAAGAACCTTTGGAGTATTGATAGTAACTCAAATCTCATGTTAAATGACTGGAATTTTTGTTCAGGAAAAGGAAATGGAAAAGCAAAAACTTCTGTATCAACAAGCCAGGCTGCATGATCGGGGTGCTGCTGAGATGGTTCTGCAGACAATCAGTGCAAGTAAAGGTAAGGTTTTGGTGTGTAGATTAAATTTTAAACCTTATTCCTAATTAATTTTGTAGTGATTTTATTTCTTATTGTGCCCAGTATGCATATGCTTGGCTCTAAGTTTTGCTTTCAAAATGAACTAAAAATAAAAAAAATTTTGACAGCTAATCCAGAAAAGTATAATGAGTAATTTTCAGAGACTCTTGTTTCTTTTGTAGCTATAATTAATTTTTCTAGTGCTAATTTTGAGGATTACTTCATAGCTTTAACATCATTGAATGACAAAATGGCCCTTAAATTCTGGAATGTGTACAGTTCTGAAGTAGATGTGGGCTTAAGTAATTTTGTTATTTCCCATTCTCCAAATATCTGCTTTATTGGTGTACTTTGATAAAACATTTCAGAAGTTTAAATGATGCCATTTCCCCCTAGAAACCATCTTATTCTAAGGTTTTATGCTTCCCTTTTTTTCTTTTGTGATTTGGTTCCACAGTAGTGATGTTTTAAAAATTCCAATTACAAATTCTGTTTACTGTAGTTAAATGCTTGGATTACTGTCATTTTCTGAATAAACCAGAAGGAAACATCTAGATTTTTATGCAGAGGAGACATACTGCTAAATTTGAAAGCTAGTTTATCATTGTGAGCCCAGCCTTAAATCTGCTCTAGTGATTGAAACATGATTTATATTCATTGAACTTAGTTATGCCTGCCTTATACTTAGCTTTTTCTGTGTACTTTTTATGCATTACATTATGTCTATAGACACTCATGAAGAAATTAAGGAAAAATAGGTCAGTTTTATGATTCATTGAATGGATAAAACAATTAGGAAAACATTCCTATTTTTATATATGATCCAAAAATATATTTATAAATATCTTTTAAGGTGAGATGGGGCCAATGGTTGCAGCAACCCTAAAGCTAGGAATTGCCATCCTAAATGGAGGGAACTCTACTGTTCAACAGGTAAAGTACTAGTTCCTTCTACCCTTTCTAGCCAGTATAGGTCTTTATACCATGGTCATTATTACTGAAGAGCTTATCATGTAGTGTGACTGTTTGTTACACACTGTTTATCCTCTTACTCTTGTTTGCAGACTAAAATCATGTACAAAAGTACCTTGTTTCATGGCTATTTATTATTTGTTTACAAGGCTAAAAGATTTGTTTTGCACTTCAGGTGTAAGGGGGAAATTTATCATTTACTTCTGTAGGAATTCTTTTGAAAGGAGGGCTTTCTTGGGAGATTGCCATTGTCCTATAGCCTGTAAAGCAAAATTACTGACCCCAGTCTTCACCAAAAATAATGATACACAACTTCAGAAGTCCTTAGCTTATGCAATGGAGACTCTTGCTGATAAAAGCAGATAAAATCCTGAATAACTAATTTATCATAAGATAATTTGGTGTCCAGTGGACAAGTCTGCTATGTTAAAAGAATCCTGCACTGTTGAAGTGAAGAGGCTGATATAGGGTACTTACAGTGTTTTGTACTAGCTGAAGATTCCTATGTTGAGAAGGGCTTATACCTGCCACTACTAAATTATTGTAGTATAGTTTAAAGAATACAGACAACTGAGAAAAATTAAGGTCCCAGGTGAAGTAGCTGAGTGCAACCAAAATAATGTTCTTTTCAGGAGCTGTCATTGCCAGGAATTGACATGAACGACTACAAGTAGTGCAGAAATTATTTGCTTGAGCCACTGCCAGTTCCTTATGATGTCATGATATTAAATTAGGAAAATCATGATATTTTTAATCCTACAATCTATTTTTAAAAATAATTTGTTAAAGACTTAATGAATCAAAATGCAGGAAACAGTTATTTTTCGACTGATAGGAATGCTACTAGTCTAAATTACATACTTACAACATAAAAGCATCAGTAGTACAGTTAGAATTCTAGCTTTTTTAGTTGTCTCATGTATAACTGTTTCTTCTGGTATTATGCTCAACTTTCCAATTTTCCTTTAGGTCCTAAGATCAGCTTTTCAGTCTTCCTTGGGTCTTCCCTTGGGGAGAGGAACAGTAGTGGTTTTTAAAAGTCATTATTATCAACTTCCTCTGGAGTTCTTTGCTTTGATTGGTATAATGTTGTTGATGGGGGTATTTTTTTGTAATCTTGGGTCTACTTGGGTTTACAATGATATGTTTTGTTAACACTGTCTGCCTACATGCTGTCTATTTTGGAGGTTACTTATTATCTACTTCTCATATTATTTTTGCAAATATTGTTTTATTTCATTCACTACATGAATTCTAGTAGCTTTCCTACTAAGACTGGCCTTTAGCATTGTGGGTTTTCTTCACAACAGAGAGCTCTGGTATCATGCCATGTCTTTATTCAACAACACATTGCATTCTGAAATCACAGTTCACTCAATAAACTCTTGGTATTGCAATCTGTTTTCAGATAGTTATTACACAGGATAATAAAGCTAAAAAAATTTAAAATATACTTAAATTACTGCTAACAGGCTATTTCAGCTAAAATAATTTAAAACAAACTGAGGTTAAGAAAAGCCCCATCTGATGTTGAAACAATAGTGTTAATATAAATTTTTAACCTAGTAGTGACAAGATTGCATTTATATTAAACTCTATTCTTCTGGCTGTGTTGACTTTAGTTACTATCTTTATTTTCCGTGCTCTTGGAAGGCATAACTAATATGCATGATCTCTTCTATAAAACACATGAGCATTATATATTCTTTTTTGTTTTGATATGTGGATTTTTCTGGTGAAGGCTCTTAAATATTAGAGATATTCCCAAACACCAACATTGCTAACAATATTGAATGCATATAGTCTTAAGTTACCTAGGTTATCACATAATAGGAATATTAATTCTCTGTTTTAATTATTTGTGTTTACTGCAGAAAATGCTTGACTACCTCAAGGATAAAAAGGATGTGGGGTTCTTTCAGAGCCTTGCTGGTCTTATGCAGTCCTGTAGGTAAGAAAGTATCAACTTGAAAAATTTATCATTTTGCATATTGTATATGCAAAATTTATCATTTTGCATATATTTGTATATTTTATTCCTTGGGATTTATAGTTGTGGAATAATCTTCTACATAATTCTTGCAAACAGCACTTGGGGATTGTAATTTGCTAGATTTAGGTTAAAGGACAAGGTGGTGCTTGTGGTGTGAAAATATTAGTGATATGTATCTACCTTTGTAAGAAAGCTCTTTGCAAAAATATTTCTGGAATTTGAGTCTATCTGAGATATGGCAGAAAACAACTCCAGAATTAGGAGCATTCCTCAGAGGCAAATCCTTAACTTGGGAAGTATCCAGTGATCCTGCAGAGATCAGGTCCATGATCAATGCTAAGTAATCATAAAGATTTTAAGAAAATGCTGCTTTGTTAGAATTATTCATGGGACTTCTTAGAAGTCAGATAAAGAAACAAAATATCTAATATCATATTAAATTAATTAATTTTAATAAATTGAAGTGATACTATTGAAGTGATTCATTCATGCTTTTTATGATTTATATTGATTTCATATATAAATATATGTATTGAAATGTTTTATACATAATTTGTAAGAATAAACCATATCAGTAAATGATGTATTAGTGAACATAAAACATAGGACTAAAAGGGACTCCCTGGATCAGGTGATTCAGTCTTCTTGTTATGTCCAGAGTATTCTTTTTTCATAATTGTGTATTCTTTTTTCTTAATGCTGTCTGTGGCCAAGTTTGATTTTGAAATCAGTGAGGTTTCTTGCCAGCAGAGGTTCTGTCATAGTTCTTTGTTAATCTTTTATAACCATTTTTGCTAATGAACAAAAGTTATTCCTGGCCAGAAGCCCTGGAAGGCAGAACCTCACAGGTTCACAAATGAAATATATGAGATATCCTTCTTCCTTGAATCTGGCTAGTTGAATACATATTCCATTTTGGCAGCTTTAGTTTTTCAGAATGTGGAGGGAGAGAAACACTAAATGAAACTAATAATGACAGTTTCTTAATGGACCTTGCTGCTTGGTAAGAACTGGGCTATAATACAAAAGTAGTCAGTAACTTGGCTTCTTTATAGCACTTAAAAATGAGTATGTATATCATAAATGCATACATTTTTCTTTTTTTTGGTCAGTCATACAGAGCTGAATTTGGTCACTTTCAGGGCAAAAGCAGGTTCAGGCTGTTGAGCTGAGATTTGTAGTCTCATAACAGACACCTGTATCAAGCCACTGAGATGTATTTTTCAATACTAGTGTGCTTGTGAACTTCAATGAAATTGCACATGCTGTTTAACTTCCACAAAATTAAATACTGCATATATTTAACTAATCACAGGACAAATGTAATTTTTCTCACTGCAGTGTTCTTGACCTAAATGCGTTTGAACGTCAGAACAAAGCAGAAGGCCTTGGCATGGTGACTGAAGAGGGATCAGGTAGTATTGACTCAACAGAAATGATCCATGACCTTTTATTAGTTTTACAGAAGCAAGCAGAATTTGAAAGAACCCAAGGGAGGTTTAAGTTAGGCATAAGGAGCAGGTTCTTCACCTAGATGGTGTTTGGGCACTGGAACAGGCTCTCCAGGGAAGTGGTCACAGCACCAACCTGGCAGAGTTCAAGCAGGGTTTGGACAATGCTCTCAGGCACCGGGTGTGACTCTTGGGGTGTCCCATGTGAGTCCAGATTTAGAATTTGAAGATGCTTATGGGTCTCTTCCAACTCAGAATAGTCTATGATTCCATGAACTCTGTAAAAATACATCTAGAGGCTAGAGTTAAAACAGGTTTCCTAAAAATGATTTATATTTAATTGACATACCTAAGCCAGTCCTTGTCAACAGTAAATCATTAGCATGTGTCGAGTTTCAGAATGGTCTCAGAGGACACTTTCTCATCATTTTGAAGAAGTGAAGACATTACATGTAAAATTGAAAACATATTCCAGTTATGAACAGCACTGTTTATGCATGTTAAACATTTCAGAAGTCCCCAAGCAGTTTCAGCATAGAACAAAATTAAAAATTCCCACCTGATTTCTTAAACTGAAAACCACACCACTTACTTAAGCCATAAATTAAATATAAGAGATTGATGGAAATCTATCTGATCTGTGGAAAAAAAAGTCTGAGAAAAGCTTTTTCTTTGAAATAATTTTTTTTTCTATTTGTCCTTGGGGAAATATTGCAAAATTCTCACTCTGCTTTTGACTTTGAACCAATTTGGCTTTCCACCCTTTGTGTTGTTACTTCACTGTCAATATCTTTCTTCTGCTTGATAGTAAGTTCTGCTACTCCCTTACTGTGATTGTCTGGGTACATTAAGTTTGTTCTTGCGTGCTTAATAGAGCTATAAAAGCACATTTTCTTCCCTTATCTTCAGCATTTTTTACAGTGCATTTGTATGTTTAAATCCTACAGTGACCTAACCTTTTAACATGTTTTTATCTTAAAAGCAAGGTAAAAAAGCTTGACTGTATAATCCCTATTGCATTTGAGGGATCATAATTCATACCAGCAACACTGCATATCTCATTGTCCCTTGTGCCTGTAGGTCTTTTATGCGGCCTCTTTCTTTAATATTCAACTGCTTAAATAATGATTTTTCATTAACTATTACATTTGCCTGAATGACTTCAAGACCAGTCAAAAATTCTGCTTCTCTGAAAGTGCTCTCACAGTTTAAATTATAGATTAAATCTTTCTAGACTGATATGAGTGATAAAAAAGTGAACCCATGTGGATAAAATTTGGTTACAAGACAGTAAATTGAGCACTAGTACAGTTATCTGGCATATAATTTTCGGCCATTACTTTCATGTTTTACTGAAGATTATTCTGCACAATCTTTTGCTCTTTTGGACAACATTTCTACCATTACATAGCTAAACTTACTCATAATGTTGGATTCTGAAATGGTCTCTCAAGATATTGGCTCATGATTCTTTTGACCTCTGCCTCTGTTTCTAGAAATGAGTGATTTTGCATGCAAATATAAATAAATCTTTAAATGCTGCATAATTGACTCTACTGATGTTAAGAGTATTTTTGTGCTTCCTCATTTGAGGGATTTTTTTTCATTTATCTGTTTATTTGATGTTCTCTTTTAGTACAGAACTAATTTTGGCAAAACCAATACTAACTATATTTTGTATTTCCTAAAACAAATTTTCACCCTTTTTCCTTTTTTTCCTGTTTCTTTTTCTTTGAACTAATTGTCCTGTCCTCCCTTCCTCAGTCATCACCCATGAGCGTGGTAATTATTAAAAACAACAGCCTATTCCTTATTTTCCCTGCTCTTAGCTTTGTGTCAGCATTGTACAACTCCTGAATATCACTAGATTTTTTTTCTGTAATACTGCTAAACTGGTGCGATTTTTTCTGTTAATATTACAATTTTTCATTCTAAAATTCTTGGTTTACATGTCAAAACTTCCCATTTTGGTCTTCGTCTCTTTCTCTGGATTTGCACAGTGACTGACGCAGTAGATGTAAGAGCAACAAGCTTTTTTATACTTTCCTTTCCTGTTCTTTTTTATTTGTTTTCATTTTAGTGAGCCAAATATTTGCAATGGATGAATGTTAAAAGGAAAATAATAATACATACATACACAAAGCCTTGTGCTTTAGTCCTCCTGTAGCCTTTTTGTTGTGTACTAAATGTGGCTTTATTGCTGCATTGGTTTGTGCAACCACAGGAAATCAGTGGTGGATCCAGTGAGGATTTGAGGGTGGTTAGTGAGGAGAGGACTTCCACTGGCTAGGTTTATCTAATGCAGTCAGGAGTTGATACAAGAAAGAGGTGGTGCATTGCTAACTTAGAGGAATCAATGCTGCTTACAGGCGACTCTTCCTTATTCTGAAAGCCACTTGGTGTGTTGTGGTTGCTATACCTCAAAGTTTCCTTAGTTCAAGTAAAGGAAGAGCTTTGTAGGAGCAGTTGCCATGAGATGTTCATGTCACCATGTGAAAAGAGAATTTAAAATACAAAATGTGTATACCAGTCAGCAGAAACAATGAAAACTCTAACACAGCAGATGTCTTTTCATTAGCTAAATGTTGGGGAGGAGGATGAACTGGTATCTTATTTGTTTTCTCAGTGGAAATTTTCTATTTGGCAGCTTAATAAAATTCTACACAGTGATCAGGATAACTTTTTTGTTTGTTTTGTTTTTTAGTGAGCAGTAGCAGTGTCAAGATACAGTAATCACTGTGTCAAAAGTTTCTTGCCACAAAGTGATAATATTTGCAAATACCATCTTTTCTTACATATTATTATCCAGCTACTGAAAATTCAAGACAAAAGAAAACCAAATCCAACCAGAAAATACTATATTTTTCCCTTTCAAAGTTACATTATTGTTGATAATATGCTACCTTCAAATAGTAATATTTTTTTATATTATGAAGCACGCCTTTTTCAGTTAATTGAAAAGTAGTTTACATAAGAGCTGTACTGATATTGATACTGGTACTGGTATTGATACCTGATAGCATTAAGAAAGCCAAGCCAGTGTGTCTGTGGGGAAATTCCTGTAGTGAACAGTTTCAAAGTGTCCTAGGATATCTGTGCTCTTATGTCTGAAATTCTGTGAATAACCATCTGTAAATACTACAAAGGAAGTACCAAAGATGAGAAAGATTTTCTCCCAGGTTTTTTGGTCCTGTTTTTTTGAAAAAAATTCTTAGTCTATGAGTAATTAATTACTCTTCAATTAAAGATAATTTTACTGATTCCCAAGGAAATGATGGGATGCAAAATGTGCATTTTAGTCTGTTTCTCATTTCATCTGAATCGGCTGCAGAAGCACATTCATAAGTAATTGTCATAGACTTTGCAACCTACAAGCCTGAAACTTATTCCCAAAGTCAAAGAAAAACTGTTGAAACTTATGGGAATAAAGTCAACCTTTCCTCATGTGCAGTCCTTGTTTCTGGTCCAATGCCAACCTTAGCAATAGATATAAAGCCCTTTATTGAGTCAACATGGATGTGAAATTTATTGCTCTATTCCAATTGTTTCTTTGTGCTGTCCACATCGTAAGTGCCTTGTCCTGATATTCCTCTGACTGGTACTACCTTCCCTTTCCAAACCCTGGAACCCCCACTGGTAACAACATTGATGGTTCTTTAGCAAATGTGTTTCTTACTTGTTTTTGTGGCGTACTCAATGTTGTTTCTTCTGTATGTATTTTGTTTTGATTGTTTTGTTTTCTTTTCCAAAAAGGGGGGACCAAAATCAAAGACATGTAGAAATACTTACTATTTTGCAATGTTTTTTCATTTAACACCCATACTCCTTGCCATTTCATTGTGAATCACAAAAATCTTGAAAGTGCAATGTTTTTCTCTTTTGGAAAGAGTTGTTTTACTTCTACAAAGTACAGAATGTAAGATGTTAAGTTTACACTTAGATTACTTTACGTCTATTCCCCCTTTTTCAGAAAAGCTCTTTTTTAATGTTCAACTGTTTAGTATTTTATCATGTCTATCTGTAATTTCTCTGTAAGTTCACAGAAGCCTTATTTTAGTAAAATACAATTTTAGAATCAGATAGTAGCTCTTAAATTACTTTTACCAATCTGAGAGATACATGTGATATAATAACTAGCTGTACTGTGGGTTCACATCAGGGCTATTTTCAGCCATTAGTAATGTGGAACTAATAAATATGCTTTTTGGCCTTCACCAACCTGGTCACTCTTAAGGTAGATGTTTAAATTCTGTGTAATACACTGTACCCTGCATTGGAGAGGTGTTTTCCACCTCCATAAAACTCTTTTTGAATCAGTGTCTTCATTTAACAGGGGACTTAAATAACTTCAGAGAATTTCACTCACAGGAAACAAGTGTATTTCTTCCTTGAATTAGATTTTTGAGATGTCAGAGACATGCAGCATTCACAATCCAACCCAATACTGTTTGGATCTTGTGATAAGAATGAATTCACTTTCTTTGTTATGGGACAGATTTGCTCTTGCTTATAAAAAAAGTCTTGTTCCCATTTGAAAGCTGAAAGTATTTTTATATATCTGTAATATGTACTATCAAACCTGTGTTACTGAGTAGCAATAGAAGTCAGATCTTTTCCACTGGGGATTTCAAGAATAAAATTAAGAAAGAGGGAGAGAATCATGGAACTTTGACACATGCGCTTTCAATGAAAAAAAAAAAACCCATGTATTTAATTTTTCATTGACTTTTATTTTTGTTTCCTCCACATGATTCCTCTGTTCCTGTATATCACAAACACAAACTGCCAGATTTGCGAAAGCTACAGGCTTAAAGCCTTTGTGTGTACAGCCATACCATTTGCCTACAGCATGAGCAATGTCAGCATTTTACCATCTAAGCAAATATTTGCCAGAATATATATAATATTTATAACAGAAATTAAAGAATGTTTTTTCATAACAATCTAAGTCATACTATATGTAGTGCATATGTTTGCAAGTACTTTGCAAACCTTTATGTGAACTGGCATGAATTTGTGTGCACAGCAGCAAAGGTTGCTCTCCTGAATTTTACAGAAAGATACAGATCTCCATTTCAGTTCTATAGTTGCCAGTGATGTACCACTCATAGTCAGTAAGTACAATCTGAAAATGAAAATTCCTGACCATACCAAATTAGTTCTTGTCTGACTTTAATCAGGTGTAAAAATTGAAAACCAGGGTATTGTAAATCTTAGTGTAGCCAGGTGGTTTGAGATGGGCTTTTTTTGCTTCATTTTAAAATATGTAAAAATATTTCTAAAAGTAACATGCCTTTCATCTTTTGTGCAATGATGCACTTAACACCTTCTGGTTTTTAAGAATTTTGAAATAACTTGTGTTCAAGTTGTGATTTATTTACAGTGGAGCTAGTTAAGAGACCCTTCCAGGCCCTTCCAATAATAAGAATAGAATTTATTTAATAAAAGTTCCTGAAGTCCAAGTAATTATACTAAAAGCCAGGATATGTATAACATTTTAACATGAGACTTGTTTTCCTTCTTGTTCTGGAATATCTTACTTCCTAAGAGAACAAGAAAAATAAAGGTCAAAAATATTAAACTGTAACTTATTCTGTGATCTTATTCATACAAAAGGCTTTTATTCAGTGGTGCCTTAATACACAAGAAATAGATGATTGAGCCTTTCATGGGCTTGATTTTTCAAAGCAAGTTTCCTGATGAGTTATTTTATAAAATCATTGCCATCTCAGCCATCAAACTACAAGCATTACCTGTGTGATATAGGCTTCACCAAATATTTGGCTTTCTGTGATTCTTATTTTTGTGCCTAATTCAAGAAGGCATGTGACCTCACATGTAACTTTAAGTGTGACAGGAATTCATTTAAACTGAAAAGAAGTAACTAATCCTGAGAAATCTTCTCTTCTATGGCATTTGGCCTGCAGCATATGAAACTGTCTTGCAGGACTGAACCTGCATGTAACATTTAATAATATACTTCTAAGAGCCCAGCTACCTCCTGGTTTTGCCTTCTTGGGTGTATATTGCATGTATACCTTCATTACCACTGACAGAATCAGCCAGTCAGGAAAATAAAACATTTCTTTTTCCACTGTTTAATTAGCTGAAAGGATTTTCAGTCTCCTGTGACTGAAAATCTGTGTGCCTGGTGGTTATATTTTCAGTGGAGAAAAATGTCATGGAATGTCATTCAATGTATTTGACTCATTCTTGGAGAAACAATTGGGTATTTTTTGTGACTGCCCTAGGTGCATGTCTAGAGTTTGGAGGAATAGCATCTTATCTTTTCCTATGGTACAAGAAATTATGTTGACATATGCCTTAGTAATATATACTTTAAACACCAAACATTGTCTTGAGGGCAACAGAAAAGTGTGAAATTTTGTACTTTATAATATTCGTATTAGTTTGCAAAGTGCTTTTAATTCCTATTCCTAGTGTACTGAAGATTCTCACTTTAAAATTCACTGTCTGTGGACTGATAAATCCATTAGCTAGAAATTATAATTGCTCATGACTTTGTGGAAAGTTAAACTTCTGATCATGTCTATTTATACTCCAATTTGTACTAAATGCTATTTACATTTCAGCTAGCTAATATGAAGAAAATTAACTTGATCATAGCCAAATCTAGCCCAGTGATAATCTAATTATAATACTATAGTAATCTGTAAATGTGGATATTGTAATTAGAATTATCTACCAGTAGAAAAGCATGGAAGTAATTTTTAATTTATCTAAGGTATAATTTTTTTTTTTTTAAATTTTAATGCCTTTGCTCACTTTTCTGGTCTCCTGTTCACTCACTAAAGGTTCTGTCTTTGTAGAACCTAAGTTATATTCCCTCAAAGAAAAATTCTTTCAGACTTAAATTTTTATATCCCTCTTTTTCTTGTTTAGAAATAGCACTTGTCATGTATTCAAATTATGTGTATTAAATAGTAGAAGTTTTTGTGACTTCCACCTTTGCATACATAGTCAAAATACTTCCCCAAGGTTCTATATGGGAATCTTCTTACTTTTGGTAGGTGGCCTTTATTGCTTTAACACCTATAGTATTGTCCTCGTGTGTCATTTTATAAGCTGTTCTACATTTTCCTCAGTTGTGATTGTTTTCCTGGGTGGATGGTTATTTCTACTCTGCATATGTCTCTGTACAAAGTTAACTGTATGTACTGATGTGCTTGAAATAACGATGTGTTAATTGAGGGCTTTCTAGTATACTGTTTCCTGTGGAGGGGAAAAAAAAGGCTTGAAGCTGTATTCATTTGGATATTAGTTGTTTACCAAGAAATTAACTGAGGGGCCTAATTCAGTAAAGTATTTTGGCATTTGGTCTTATTTATGGTTTTATTCTAAGGAGGCATTTCCATTTTGTGTCAGTAGCAGACAGGTACTAAATCCACGAATATTGCAGTCTAAATGCTTCTTGAGAGTGCATATAGCTGTAAATATCATGGATTATTTTAGAATATTCTAAAAGCAAAAAGTTTATTTGAGAAGTGATTTTAATAACTGTTTGATTAAATCTAATTTGGTATTTTAAGTACCTTTTCTTGTGATGAATGGGAACCAAATTGATCCAACCCTAACCTTTGCATGTGACACAGCCTCCATGCCCAGTGAAATCAAACAAGAATGTAAATCAGGGATTATTTGTAAAATGTTGCCAAGCTCATGCTGTCATATTTATAAATCAAAAGTTAAGTTTTGTAATTGAATTTTTTTTTATAACCAAATAACTATCTGCCAAGCACAAGTCATAGGTGCTTCAGATAGGTTGGTGGTTATAAATTTTCTCTCCCCCTTCTCTCTTTCTTAACATTAATTATGGAGATTTTCTTCAGGGGCTATGAGGTGTTACTTGGCAGACTGTGATAACCTGCTTCCATCTGGCCTTTCTACAGGAGAAAAGGTGATGCAGGATGATGAGTTCACCTGTGACCTCTTCCGCTTTCTTCAGTTGCTTTGTGAAGGACACAATTCAGGTTTGTGGGCAGGCTGCCAGTCAGCACAATCAAGGTGCTGGTAACCGATGATAAAAGCTCTTAATTGCTGGAGGTTTGGCAGCCTTCATAAAATGTTATGAAAAGTGGAGTAGCTGCTAGACTGTACACGGAGGGAAAATCTTTAAGTGGAACTAAGTTGCCAATGTTTTTTAACAGCCCTAATTTTATAGATAATTGTTTCCAAAATGATGAGTTTTGGATCTTGACCCACTAGGAAAATTAAATTTCCATAAGAAAATATACACAGTTTGTAACTTCTAGACATGGAAGATTCAGAAGAAAATGTAAGAGGAATTTGTGTTGATTGTCCTTTGGCATGTCTGCTTTCTGGTGCACACTGTTTCCTACTAATGTCAGTTAGAATTGTATGAGAGGTTACAATGTACACAAGACCTTTCTTGAAGAAATAACATATCATTTAAATACAAAAGAACACATTAAAATGCATAATTTGATTGTATTCTTATCATTAAGTATAGTCCCATGTGTTTTCTGTGTCGTTCTTAAGGAATGAAAGAAAAAAAATGGATATTTTTTCTTTTTAGGCATCAGACATAATTCGGACTTAGTTATCAGTATTTGTATAATTATATGATTTAATTTTACTTAACAAAATAGATTATAAGTATAATTGCATTGTTATTGATGTAGTTCTAGTCATAAATAAAGACCAAGTTACGCTTTACAGATGAAATATATAAACAAGGTTCTGGCTTCAGAAGTTCACTGGTATGTGATCTCTGCAATGAGATGTTAAAACTCTTATGATGACTTATTGACCAAAAAAATCCAACGAACAAGCAAAGAAAAAAAACTAAAAAAAAAAACACCAAAGAAAGAGAAACAAACCCAATACATGCATCTAAATTAAACTTTTCTAGACCATCATAAGTCAGAATTAATTTTCAGAAGTAGTTTCTAAACTTAAATAAGTTTAAATTAAACTTCTATTTGAATTTCTAGATTTTCAGAATTACCTGAGAACTCAAACTGGTAACAACACAACTGTTAATATTATCATTTCTACTGTGGACTACTTATTGAGAGTTCAGGTAAGTAAATTATTTTCTAAGTAAGTAAATCAAAATATCACTTCTATACAAATTTTATTAGAAAAGCACATTTATTTGTCATCATACTTATTCTGGTTCCTGTAGCTCAAGCTGATGAGAAAGGCTGAAATTCTCTATTGGTTGCAGTTCTTTAAGAATTGCTGCTTTGTATGGGGAGAGTCAAAGGTAGCATAAATGTGAAAGACTGGTTCCAGCCTTTTTCTTGGGAATGTGATGGAGGCCGTTAACCAAGGAGAGCAGCAGAAGATGGGGCCATGCTCAGGTAGCCAGGTGTTGACTGAAACTACCCTGTGAGTGAGAAACTTTTGTACTGCTCAAGGTCAGTTTCAGCCAGCTTCTTTTTCAGCCATATTCTGAATTAGGCTGAGTGCTGGCCACTGTGTGAATGAGTGCTCATCTGGACTAGAGTGAAGCATGATAATAGCACATATTCTAAGAAGGGGAAAAAAAAGGCAAAAGGAAAAAAAACAAAACTGCAGAAGACAGTGTGTTAAAAAGCTTTTCAGTAATCTATCTTAACTGTCTCCCAAATCCTTTTAATATGAAAACATTTCATTGTCACAAGACTGTAGAAATTAATGAAAAAAAATCTTTGTTTCCACATTGCAGCATGTGAATGGTGTGAAAACATATTTTGTGATAAATGTTCATAATTTTTACCTGTAATTGTCTTCTTTCTGAAAATCATTGTACATGATAGTATATTATGATTTAGTTTTTTAAAATTATTTATCTAGTTAAGTTCCCTTGAACCATTCATTTATTTGCTCTGAGAATTCCAGACTTCGAAAATTCTTTTTCTTTGTTTTGTTTCCATTGCTGCTGTTATCAACATTGCTTTCTCTCTTTATGCACTCTGTAGAAGTTGTGGAGACAATACAATGATTTTCCTTCCATTGCCTACTTTGTTGAAAATTTAATAAGCTCTCCTTTGGGGAAGATGGAGAAAGGAATCATGCACACAAAGCAACATTCGCTCCCACTATTGACTAGGTGTCAAGCATGCAGTATAAAGAGACATTGTTTAATGAACAGCATGTAGCATGGCAGTACTACTGAGCACTCCCTTTCAGAATGCAGGCTGTTATATTTCTAAGATCAGATACCAACTCATCTAATTTTAATTTCTTTTATTTTGAGGTTTGCTGTGGGATGTTTAAGTTATTTCTTTCCCTGTATTTGTTTTCCTATTGATTGCCTCGAGATGAAACTACAATTCTTGAAGTATCTTGAGAATCACTGGTTGGTTCATTTAAAGCCTTTATAAACAAAATAAATTTTAGAACAAGAACTGTCTAATACTGGTTTGTTTGTTTGTTTGTTTTTTTATATTGATGAATATCCAGTTAGAGCCAGTTTGGCCACACAGCCTCTTTGTGCTTCTCACAACTGTTTTTTCTTTAGGAATCTATCAGTGATTTCTACTGGTATTATTCTGGGAAGGATGTTATTGATGAACAAGGACAACGAAATTTTTCCAAAGCCATCCAGGTTGCAAAACAAGTTTTCAATACTCTCACAGAATATATCCAGGTAAATTAATTTCATTAGAATGTTATGGGCTTGAAAGAAAAGTCATCATATATTTGGCATGGAGATATAAAGGAGCTGGATATAACACAGAAATATAATATAGATGCATTTATTCAACAGTATTTTAGTGCATTTGTTTATGTACAGAGCACAATAATAAAATATATGTATATACACCTGTCACTACTCATTAGAATTTTCTTTAATTATTTTTTAGCACTGTGCTCTACAATATAGTGGGGAGACAAAATTCAGAAAACTGGTTCTCTAATCCCTTTTGTGAATTTTGTATTAACCGTCTCTAAGGTTTTTCCTAATTTACAGAACTACATAAGTAAGAAACAACTTGAAGATTTGTATCCCTTCACCACTTACTGTTTAAAGTTGCAAACACACACAATTGGGGAGTCTGAATTAGTATATTTAGATTAGGCTAAAACAGGCAGAATGGTTATTAGGAGTAGACATTTTTTACAGTAAGTGGTTTTATTAAATACATAATTCTAGATATATTTAATATTTCATAGACATTTCTGAAGGATAACCCTAAGCTATGCACTTATGTGTATTTCTTTCTGTTTTTGTTGAATCTCTTGCAAACAAATTTTGCTGCTTTTTTTTTTTTTTTTGCCTGAACAATAGGGTCCATGTACTGGTAATCAGCAAAGTCTGGCACACAGCAGGCTGTGGGATGCTGTAGTTGGTTTTCTTCATGTGTTTGCCCATATGCAGATGAAGCTCTCTCAGGTATCTTTTTGTTTTACTCTTCCCTTCATAAGTCACTAGCATGTTTATGAAAGAGAAACAAACGTTAATATGTTTGAGACATTAATAACAGTTGGTAGGAAAAATAAAAGACTGAGATGATAGAATACAATAAAATGGAGGGAGAAAATTGCAAAACTAGAGCTAGTGGGAACATCAGGCCTGTAGTTGGATCACTGGCTGCAGGTACAAAGCAGAGTAGATCAAACTGCAAAGAAAGTATATCATTGATATTCGAAAAGAACTCTCAGTTATGTTCTTTTGTAACAAAGTTCTCTCACAGTGTTTTCTGCAGTTGCCTTTTATGCAGGACTCATCATATTCATTGATGGCTCCTGCACTGAACCCTGGTTCATCACTATTAAACCCTAGTTCAATACATGTCTGCTTTTAAACCTTTTTCACTCGTAGTAGAGAATAGTCAGAACTTATAATAGGTGAATTTCTTTTGGATGTGAGTACTCATTTCATAAACTGTAGAAATAGTGAAGGGGACTGGCAGAGATAGTTAGAGTGTGACAATGAGGTGCAAGGAATCCTATCCTTAAACAGTGCATTTATCAACTTCTTAATTTTTTAAAAGAATTATACATTTTAGTTCAATGCACTGATTCTAAATTTTTTACATAATTTGACATTTTTAGAGAAAAATGTCATACGCTTGTGAAAGTGTTATTGTTAAGAAGTAGTCTCTGAAGTCTCTGAGGTTTAGATTTCATTATTTGGCTCCAAAAGTGTCCATGTAAGCATTCTTTGCATAAATTAAAGTAATCTTGCTCAGATTATTTTTCTTCCTGCCCTTGGAACGTTATGGATGAAAGTAGGCTGCTTGCTGACACTTGTGGATGTTGGGCTACAGGTACACATCTTATTCTTTCTGGCTGAGTAGAAGTCTTCTTCCCAAAAATGGCATCACAGTCAAACCTGATTTTCAAGAGAAATGTATTGAATTTCTCCTGAAGTGCATTTAAAAGTGCCTGTAGATACTGTTCAGGTTTTGAAGCATCTTTGTTATTTTAAGAATTTTTAAATAGTCAATATTTGAGTAGGCTGTGGTGAAGGCTATTGTGCTTTTTTCCTGTTCCACTAAAGCAAACTGGAAAGAAGTATTTAAGTAGTTATTGACAATGAGTCAAACACATGGTAGCTACGTGTTGATTATGAAACAAGATGTGGCTATTGGCAAGATTTGCTTTTACAGTAATGACAAGTTTATTGTCTCAGCTGTGCCCAGAGTGGCTTCACAGCATCTTCAGTTACTGAATCTAGAAAATAATGATACTCATCGCACCTCTTCAAAGATAGCCCAGCAGCTTTGCACAACAGGAGTGTGAACTTACTCCTGGTGTTCCGTGAGATGACAGAAACAAAGTCTACTCCAAGTGTATCATTCCAAATGCATCACTATAAATTGTGATGGTGTCCTTCTCTTGCTTGGAGATCAAGTTTTTGGCTTTTGGAAACTCTCTATGGGGCCTAGCAGAAAATACCAGAATAGACATGGACTCTTTTGTTTGTTTTTATTTATTACAAGAATATATCAATATATTTTTCAGATTCTGTTGAAATACCAGTTTTCAAAAGTATTGAGTGTGGCTAAGTGGAGTTACAAGGAGTTGCGTATGGATTTTGTCTGTAAGAGGGACCTGCCTAGGCTAAATACTTGGGTTTTGTTTTCAGTCATGAGTTTCCAGAGCTCTTTTGGAGAACATTTGAAGCAAGATTTCAACAGGAGCAAAATTAGATCATTGGTTTGTTTGGGTTTTGAGGTTTTGGTGTTTTAGGGGTTTTTTTTGAATTTTAATTCTCTATCTTGTACCAGAAAGTAACAATGTGATAATGTTAATGCTTCTTAAGAATCTAAGACAGCAAAAGAAAGTACAATTTTCAATCCAAAATAAACAAAGATCATTACAGTTGTAAATAACTGTTGTAGTTAAAAGTTTTGTTGTGAAAACTTACAGGGCAAATCAATTAAAAATCTTGCTATTTCCAAATTATGCAGTTTTCAATCCAAGATCAAAATTGTCATTGTTGATGGTGGAGTGAGTGCTTTAGACAATGTTTATTATAAAAGTTTTTTATTTGAGTCTGAAGAACAGAAAGAAAACATTTTTGTATCTAAACTCCTTCACAGAAATGGGTTTAAATTGAAAGTAAACCCTTACTTAGCCTCAGATTTTGTTAACAGTTTAAATTTAAGAAATTACAGAGCTGTGATTAAATCAATGTCCTACAAGTTTTAATGATGGAAGATCAGATAAATTTATAAAAAATGAGTTAGTTATTAAGAAAATTGAACAGACAGATATTAACCAGAATTACTTACTACACAGTATAAAAGCTAAAAACATTGGTCAACTATAACACTAAATATCAAAGCGTACTATATGAAAGCAATTCTGTTAAAGCAATTATATGCAAGCTAGCAGAAGACATAGTATGTAGAAGTTGATAAATTTCAGTGCATTCCTTTTTGTGGTGTACCTCTTCCTCCTTCTCTCAATCCTTATGGAGCGGTGTCCCATATCCATGGGAAAAATGCCATGTCAAGATTGTGGAAGAATCTAACTGTATGAAAGTGGTGTGGGATTTTTATAGAGGGAAGAAGTCACAGACCTCTAGGTCAGTTTAGCAGCTTATCTGTCAAATCTGACTTCAAAGGGACAGGTGTGTGTCTAAAGATGGTAAGCCAGACCGGCCTTTTAGCATATTCAACACTAAAAAATAGCACTGATGTAGCTCATCACAGATGTCTTGCACTGCTTTATCTCCTGCCTGGGTTCCAGGCCAAGCAGGTAAGCTTTATCAGGGCAAGGCATCCTGCCACAGCCACAAAGTACCTTGAGTTTGTTTTACCACTCACTGAAGTCCAGCACTGCTCAAGTATTTGTTATCAATGGCATGATGCAACAGCATATCACTGAGGAAGAAATTAAGTAGCTGAATAGTTCTATCCAGATGGATTCCAGGCAAGTGACATAGTCAACTCAGTAAACCCAATGAGATAAAAGGTGGCTAAAAAAACTCAATTTAATGCATGTCAAAGGACTTACTAATGGAACTTTACTAATAAATATTTTAGCATTTAATTTCAGCTTTTCTTTTTCACTTCAAAAAGTTCAGTGGCCTATAATGAAATTGCTCATTTTGCATCATGTTATACTTTGAACTCTATGTGCTACTGCTATTGCTGTTTTTACAATTTTCCATAGCTGTAAACTTGATGACACCAAAAGTGAAAATGTTTTAGCTGACAGGAAATATTACAGAAGCATCATCTGTGGCCTTGATATACCCAGTTATTGCTTTAGATCTTTTACCATGTTCAGTTTTATCTTTATTAAATTACTCTTTCTAAACAGATGACAGTTTAAATATTCTGTGAGGAGTTAAGCAATTAAGTATATTTTCACTGTATTACAATTTTTGACGCTTCTAAATTCTTAATTTCTAAGCCTGCTTTTTACAAGGTGAAATATGTATGCACATGCATGCAAAATGTCAAAGAAAGCAATATATAATTTATATTTATATACTATCTTTGTTATTTAGGATTCCAGTCAAATTGAACTATTGAAGGAATTAATGGATCTTCAGAAAGATATGGTTGTCATGTTGCTGTCTATGCTGGAAGGTAATAAAAATGTGAAATTTCTTTTGTAGTTGTTCTAGCAAAGTTTTTACCTTTGTCATTTTCTAAACTTGAAAGATAATGCTCTGTATTTCTTTGCATTTTTAATTTTCATGTCTCAATTTTCAGGTCTGAAAGTGAATGGGAGAATTTAAGTAGGGTAGTTGACATAGGTTATATTAATTCTGAATGCTAGAACTTTATAAAATCCAGAGCTAGCAGAAATTTTGTTTTTTTTTTTCTGTGAACTTGACTGATCTTTTGGGTTATACAAAGAGATTTTTACAATGAAGTTGAAATCCTGAGTTCTGGGGATGAAACCATTTGTTGGTTATTTTACTAACAACCTTAATATATTGAATTTATTTTGGTAGTGATTTTATCCATAAAACAGGCTTTATTAATCTAGTGGCTCTGTTCAAGGTCCTGAAATTATAATTCCTCAGGTTTTAGGCTCATAGAAGGCTATTGAAAAGCAAAGTAAATTCTTAGTACTGTAGGCTGGGCTTGGTAAGGAACATACTGAGCTGCTTATCTAGATAATAGTGAACTAGTGACATTAGATCTGTCTGTGCTGCACTATAGTGAAATTATAATATGCTACCGCACTTTTAGTACTGCATTAAATGTATGATCTCTCTCTACAGGCCTTGTTAATTCTTCCTTTCTTTAATTGCAAATAGTCACATTTATTTTCAAGTCTTAGGGTCGTGTTAATAGTGAAAGACTCCAGATTTCATAGCTAGCTTTCTCATCTAAGTGTGTTATTCACTAATTTATCATTCATACTCTTTGATTCCTTCACGAATCATTATAATATGCTTTTCTTTGCCAAAATATTTGCTGATGTTATCTCTAATATCCTGTCATTACCTCTAGGTAATGTTGTGAATGGAACTATTGGAAAGCAGATGGTCGATATGCTTGTGGAATCATCAAACAATGTGGAGATGATTCTAAAGTTTTTTGATATGTTCTTAAAACTGAAAGATTTGACTTCCTCTGATGCATTCAAAGAATATGACCCTGATGGTAAAGGGATAATTTCGAAGAGAGATTTTCACAGGGCAATGGAAAGCCATAAGCATTACACTCAGTCTGAAACTGAGTTTCTGCTGTCATGTGCTGAAACAGATGAGAATGAGACTTTGGACTACGAGGAGTTTGTGAAACGATTTCATGAGCCTGCAAAAGACATTGGTTTCAATGTTGCTGTTCTCCTGACCAACCTGTCAGAGCACATGCCCCATGATACACGCTTGCAAACTTTCCTGGAGCTGTCAGAGAGCGTGCTGAATTACTTTCAGCCTTTCCTTGGACGTATAGAAATCATGGGCAGTGCAAAGCGCATTGAGCGAGTTTATTTTGAAATAAGTGAGTCAAGTCGGACTCAGTGGGAAAAACCTCAGGTAAAAGAGTCAAAGAGACAATTTATATTTGATGTCGTTAATGAGGGTGGGGAGAAAGAAAAGATGGAGCTTTTTGTTAACTTCTGTGAGGATACCATCTTTGAAATGCAACTGGCTGCCCAGATCTCTGAGTCAGATCTGAATGAAAGGTCAGCTAACAAAGAAGAGAATGATAAAGATAATCCTGAGGAAGAAGATCCTAGAATGGGTTTCTTCTCTCTTGTAACCATGAAGTCTGCTCTAGTAGCTCTCAAGTATAATTTAATGACTCTTATGAAAATGCTCAGCATGAAAAGTCTAAAGAAACAAATGAAAAAAATGAAGAAAATGACGATGAAGGACATGGTCTTGGCTTTGTTTTCTTCCTACTGGAGCATTTTGGTGGGCTTACTGCATTTTGCTTGTAGTGTTGTCCGGGGCTTTTTTCGCATCATATGCAGTTTGCTGCTTGGAGGAAGCCTAGTAGAAGGAGCCAAGAAAATCAAGGTGGCTGAACTGTTGGCTAATATGCCAGATCCCACTCAGGATGAAGTGCGTGGGGAAGAAGAAGAAGGGGAGAGGAAACCAACAGAAGCTGCATTGCCTGCAGAAGACTTGACAGATCTGCAGACTTTAACAGAAGAGAGTGATCTACTCTCAGATATATTTGGTTTGGATTTGAAACGAGAAGGTGGACAGTATAAATTGATCCCTCACAATCCAAATGCTGGTTTGAGTGATTTACTGAGCACTCCCTCCTTAGCCCCAATGCCCGAGGTACAGGAAAAAATCCAGGTAATTGTATCTTCTATTTCTGATATCTATTTCACTCTTTCATATATTAAATGTAGTCTTGAAATAAAACTTGCATCTTAGTTTTTCAGGGTTTTCTGACTTTATTTGTTTTTTAAATAACTGTATAATTGCTGGTGTTAACTCTTTCTGATGTCAAAACTTAAATTTCCACAGCCTTCTCTAAATACACAATGTTTTGGATTGCTTTTAATTCAGTGTTAAATTGCCTCTCTTCATTAATGTACATCAAATGATCATATTTTTTCGGGTTTTCCATTGTTTAACAAAAAATCCCAAAACTCCTAACATTCTGCGTTCTGGGTATTCTTTTAACCAACTCTGTACTATATAATAATATTTATACAGTTTTTAATTCTGGTTTTCTGTAGGAGAAGGTGAAAGAAGATGAAAAGGAAGAGAAAGAAGAAACAAAATCAGAACCTGAAAAAGCTGAGTATGTATTATTTTAACCTCTGATCCTACAAAAAAAAAGTTTTGTTTCAGAGAGAGAAAAAAACTTCAGGTTCTTTTGTCCTCCTTTGCCTTTAATTTTCTGTGCATTTCCATTCCAATTAGGCTGGGTTTTTTTTTTAAACAATTCTCCTCATCTGTGCACATTTGCAAGGAAATGCCGTGTAATAAGCGGCTCACTGGTTCTATAATTTCTTATAATTTCTCTTCCAGAAGCATCCTTTGTAATGTTCATTTAATTTCTTTTAATGTGCTTAATTGATTTTTTTTTTCTTGGAAAATCTTAAAGCTGGAAAAAAAAAATCTTGAAAACTTTGTAAGGGCGCCTGAGTTCCAGAGACTTGTTATCCATCAGTAGTAGAGACTGAATCTGCTTTACCCTTTCCCATTTGCTATGCCATGTTTTGAGTTATTTGCATTTTGCAAAACCTTAACATTCCAATACAATTTAAATGAATCACAGAATACTCTCACATCTTTATGAAGATTGATCAATAATAATTTTAACCCTTTTACAACATGTTAAAATCTAATGTTAATGCCATTAACTCAGAAGAAGATAGTGGCAAGCAAAATATAGTGCTTGGTTTTAACCAGTAATAACCGTGAATCTCCATCCCTGTATTTTATGGTTCCTGATACATGTACATTCTTGTGTACAGTTTCTGTAGCTGATTTATCACTGTCAAAATTCTAAGATCCCTTAGTCTCAAACTCTAATAATTATTGTTCTTCTGGGATGACAAGCACTTGTCACTGATAAAAACTCTTTTTCTTAATCAGTGCAGCAAATTTCTAACTTGGGTACTATTAACTTTGTGAGGGAGAGTCTTCCTGACTTTTGAAGGTCATTCACTGTTGATTGCTGTGCTTGACTGTGTCAGTTGCAGTAATACTTGTATTCTTTACCAAGAGTACAGTGCCTGGCACTATTAGTTGCCCTGAAGCTACTCCTGATGTGACAAACTTTCAAGTGAAAGTTTATCAAATGTCTTCTAGGAAGAGGAGCTGGCTTTGGACATCAGTCATTCTGTTTGTAGATAGGAACAGAGAAGTAAATAATGTAATTTAGAAGTTGCCTCTCACTCTGTTTTGACTTCAAATGGACTTCTGTGATCTTTTAATCTATCATGCTGACAGTTCAAATTAACTTCTAAGGCAACTCACAGTTCTTTAGATCATGTGTTTGGAGAAGGCAGACCATGAACTCTGGCTTTCTCTAACAAAGCAGCATGGTGATACTCACACACCAGATGCTGACAGAATCTTACTTCATCTCCTCCTGGAGTGGGTATTTATGATGTCATCAGGTGGGCAGAAATGCAGAATTTAAAACTCAAGGTTTGATGTGTAAGTGGAAGAAGAACCAAAGATTTCTGCAGCCTTTGTGGGAACTGGATTGTCCAAGTGCATGAGGTTGGAGGGGAGCACTTAAACATGTAGGCACTCATGCAGACATTGAGCTGCCAGCTTACAGACATTTTATCACTGCAAGAATCAGCTCCACAGTTGTGAAGAACCTCTGATAGCAAGGTTGGCAAATTTTTGATTACCTGCCTCTACCAATTAGCATTCCCACTTCAGGTTGCCGAACCAGTTACTTCATCTGTAGCCTTAACCAGACTGTCACCCTTGGCAGCACTTTGGACTGAAGAGGGATGTTTTTCATGTACATGAACTGCATGAGTCATGGGAGCTTGAGCCTCTTTAAAAGATGCAATAGCCTATTTCAGGGTGTGATTTAATTTAGCAATTTTATTAATTTGACATATTATTTTGCCTTCATTTGTATTCTAAGAGGAGAAGATGGAGAAAAAGAAGAGAAAACCAAGGAAGACAAAGGGAAACAGAAATTAAGACAACTGCACACGCACAGATATGGAGAACCAGAAGTTCAAGAATCAGTTTTCTGGAAGAATATCATTGCATACCAGCAGAAGCTTCTTGTAAGCTGATCTTTAGCTTATGTTTTTAGCTGTTAGCAGAGACACCATATTCTAACCATGTAAAGACAAGTAGCATCTGCTGAAGCACATTCTCTTGTCCACCATTTCCATAAAAAGGACATGAAGCAAAGGTTTTATGGGGATGTTAGAGAAAAGAAACACACAAATAACTTAGTATACAAGATATACATTCTCAGGAAGACAATTATTGTCCCAAACCTAGACATTCATAGATGCCTGTGCATCATCGGAAAACATCCATGCATTTTTCTGGGAGTAAAATTCCTCAATTTTTACAGCAACTAGTGAGACAGTAGGATTTCTCCTTCCCTGATTGAGACTTCTGGGAAATTACAAGTTCTCCTATAAAAATAATCAAATAAGATACAATGCTTAACCTGAAGGAAATAAGAAAAGATATTGCAGATTTTTGTGTGTGTGTGAAATAGCAAGTCAGTATTTGTCAAACTTTTCAAAACCTGTAGAAAAATAAGATTTTATAAAAATGTAAAACTGCATCTGAGAATCTCTCAGTAAAATATCACATAATATTTTTCTCCATAAATGCTTAAAATCCATGCTTTTATTATCTTGGATATTCCATTCATATTCTCTGAAGCCAGAGTGAAATGCAAAGCAAAAAGAAAGAGACTTTTGCTATGTATATAGTATATAATTGTGTAGGGATGGCCTACTTCTAGCATGAGAATCTAGCAAAACTACAAAACTGCAGTCAAAATCTTATTAAGAAATTAAGTGTTTAAATTAGACTTTGGAGCTGAGATACATTTTAGGCTAGTCCCATTCCAATCATGGGAATTAAGCAAAATTTTTTTCTAATAGTCTCATTTCATATTTCACTAATAGTCATCTATGATTAGGGCTGAAATTGTCAGAATTCCTTCTGGAGTGTTAAAACATTCAAAATATGTGCTGTAAAGGTTTGTGTGATGTCAGGAAGGAAAAAGGTACATTTCTGCAGTCCTTTTGATAGTGTGAAAATGTCAGAAAATCTTTTTTATTAATGTCACTCAGGTCACACATGAATTTTTGCTGGCCTGGTAAAAATGGAGTTGATTTAGGAATAGAAAATATTTAAGATAAATTTATATGTAGGGTTTTTTTTTTTTTTTGTTTTTGTTTTTTTGTCTGGTTTGGTATTTTTTTGTAAAAGTAGCAATTTGCTATATGAATGAATATTGAACTGCAAGGCAGATAGAGACTTCTGTATTATTACATTACCCTTACATTGTGATATCTCTGTTGTGTCCAAGTGTATTAAGGGGACAATGAAAAAGATGTAAGAGGCAATTAGAAAGCCTTCATCCTTTATGGAGTGAAACAAAAGGTCCTTTATTCAGTATTACACGTGTAGAGTAAGAGAGAACTTGTATATCACTCAAAATGTTGTTGGTTCTGGGCTTTTTATATTTATAATTCTATTAAAAAGTTCCATAAGGGAAAAAAAATCCACAAACAAACCCCTCTCAGCAGCAACTTACTAATTATGGCTGAATCTTATGTTTTCTCCTCTTTTCAGAATTATTTTGCACGAAACTTTTACAACATGAGGATGTTGGCATTATTTGTTGCTTTTGCCATCAACTTCATCCTTCTTTTCTATAAGGTAAATTCCTCAAAATGCAACTTTTTAAGTTACACACTGGAAAACATCTGGAATATGCTATGGTAAAACTGCCTAGCCTATTGGTTAAATACCTGCTTCATCCTACCACTTCAAAAATCTAACATGATGGCATCTGAAATGTTTGTGAGAAGTAAAAATACACTTCTTGTACACAAATAGCTATTGACAGAGCATTGTTCTGGGACAAAGGCAGCAGGCTGAGAGGCCTTGCCTCAGATGCTTCATTTCCCAGTACAGTGAACCAGCCAAGCTGAGCCTTCATAGGTAACTTAAACTAATCCTTGTCAGTTGAGATGTTTTCTTGTGCCATTATGCTCTCCTGAAAGAGTATGTACATCCAGGAGTCACATTATCTTAAGCTGCCTAGAATATCACTGATTTAGTTAAGTTTTTAGTAATATTAATGCAACTCTAGAGACTTTGGACTCAAATAATTTCCTGGCAGAGAGTCATGATGATAAAGACTACTGTCAGGGGCTTCTTCAAAGAGGCCTGTGCCCTTTCTTGAGTTTGAAGTGATAAAATTCATCATGGACCAAATTTGGTAGCATGGACAGGCAGTGAAAAAAAGAGAAAGAAAAAGCACTTTTTTATGGACTGATGTAACAAGATGGAAAGATCTTGCTGAGGTATTCTTTGTGGACATTTTTATGCAAAAAAAATTTCTTTATATTGTCTTTGGTATAATTTTTTTCAGCTCAGCAACTTAGCTTATAATACTGTAAGGCTCCTGTCAAAGGAGTACAGTTGCAATATTAAGTGTTTTAAACAGGTCTCCACATCTGCTGTGACAGAAGAAAAGGAGCTTCCTGTGGTATCTGATGGTGAAAGTACCAAGTTGAACATCCTGGAAAGTGATGATGAGAGGGTCATTGCAGTGCATTATGTCCTGGAAGAAAGCAGTGGCTACATGGAGCCCACATTGAGGATTTTGGCCATCCTACACACAGTCATCTCATTCTTCTGCATCATAGGGTATTATTGTTTGAAAGTAAGCAAAAAAAATGTACTCTTTTTTCTAGGTCTAAACTTTATCTGTCTAGCAGTGTAACTTAGAACAAAGTCAACCTGCTTAAGCAGGTTGGGGCATTGTGTAAAGAAGTCTGTTTTGTTAGTGTAATGTACACAGAAAGTGTGTGTTGGGTGATATATCTGTTCAGGAGGCTGTAGGCCAGAGTCTGATCTGCTGTCAGTCAGAAAGTTACAGTAGTAACCTGCTTCAGAAGCTGCTTGTGACTGACAAAGACAAGTTGTGAATGCACATGACTCAGATTACAGTTTTAGATTACTAGTCTGTCAGTTAGTAGTCTATCAATTAGGTAATTTGAAAAGAATGCAGCATTTTGGACTACTGCTGCTGCATATTGTGATTCTATAAAATGCATCCTGTTCATACAAACACACTCTGCTGGTAGTGTTTTGGCATCTTTTAAAGGAATATCTTGGAGAAGATCTCTGTGAGGGATGTGAAAATTAAAGATGCCACTTCTGTTGGCAAAATGCTAATTCTGGTTTAAGAAAACCAAATTTCATAAATCTCTGGACCTGGGAGCAGTTTATCTGACATGTATCTCCCCCATTTTTACACATATCCAGGGCAAAAGCTGTAAGTCAAAGCGCAGGATAGTGCTGAATTAAATGGACCCTTGATATGACCCAGCTTCTTATTTGTCCTTATATCTCTATTAAGGTCTTATGTGGTTCTTTTCCTCTTTCAAGGGCTACTAATTTGTTCTGTGCTAAAAGACATGATCTGCTTTTGTGGCTCAAGGAAATGTTCATCATGTTACTGCTTTTAGCGTTGATTTTTATCTTTGCTTTAAGTATTCCTACAGTTCAATAGATACTAAACCATTTTTTTGTTGCATTGGTTGCCATGCAGCATGAAAGCTTAGGTTTCTGGTTTTTGAGATGTTTTCTTCTCACACCTCATACTTTTTTGTTTGTTTCTACTATGAGTTTTTATGATATATTTTTTAAACTTTTATTCTCTGACTAAAAAGGGAAAAACTTTGTTATCAATATTTATCTTAATTGCCTTCTTTCCAATTCTGAAACAAAAATACGGTCCAAATATCATTTCAGTCTCTATTTTGGAGATTTTTAAGTCCAAATTATTCTAAACTGCAGGCATGTGTGTGATCGGTTTGCTTCTAAATATTGCTTAGCATATCCCATACATTTTTTTTTTTATTTAGCTGTCTGAAAATCATGTTGGAACTTTTTTTTATTGTATCTATTGTAATCAGCATATTGCTTGAGTAGTCTGTTTTTTTATTATTACTATTTCAGTATACTCATGTCATGAGTATACTGAAATAGTAATAATCTTGACTATTATTACAGTCAGCAAGGTGGGTGAATTTTGGAATCTGTGTAATAGTTACAGGAAAGAGTAGAGTTTCCTAGAAAAATCCGGTCAACTAGGATCACTATTTACATCTGCCTTCTTGAAATGTACTTTTGAAGTTATCCAGCTGGTGAAAGAGAGCTGTAGGTAGAGCCTGGCTCAGTGTCTCAGCTGCTGACAAGCCTTTTTTTGTTACTTACAGTCTTTGCTCTCTGCAGCAAAACACTTTGTTTCCCACTGTGAAACCTCAAAAATTCTTTAACAAATAGAAGGAACCTCTAACATCTCTGGGTATCAAAATGAAATAAAAACGTGTCATCCCAAAATAATGTTTGGAAATAGAATGTCAAAGGATTAAAAAAAATTAGCCCACTTTCACTTGACTACCTCTAATCCTATGATTGCACTGAAAAACTGTTTTTATTTGAAGGATTGCTCTTCAGGTGTTTTGGCCATCTTTTTACAACTGTTCGCTATGCTGTAGTTTAATGATTCTGAATGACCTGACCCCAGTGCATTAATACCTTTTCGGTGTTCAAGGGAATTGTTAAATCTTTTAATTTTTTCAAGTACTACTTTTGCATTCTTCAGTTTTGATACTTATTTCTTCATAGCAACCAGCTTTTCTTAAAGTTTGCAGACATATCAGTGCATTTTACATAGTTCCTGTATTTTCTTTCAACTGCAGGTTCCACTGGTTATTTTTAAGAGAGAAAAGGAAGTAGCAAGGAAATTGGAATTTGATGGGCTATATATAACTGAACAGCCATCAGAAGATGATATTAAGGGACAGTGGGATAGACTTGTAATCAACACACAGTGAGTTTTTACTTCCTCTGTCTCATTATAGCCCTGTAAGTAATTGCTCTTCTGTTTCCCCAGTTACATGCTTATCATTCATCGTCTGAAATAAACAATTATTAGAGACATCCCTCTAGCAAGGATATACAAAATTTTCAGGCACATGCAAGGTTAATGTTTACTATCATTTTTGCTATTACTATTTAATCTTATGCATTCCCAAATTTTTGCCTTAAAATTACTTCTCTTCATAAAAGAACAAAGAAGGGGGATGGGTTTGTTTTGGCAAGGACAGTGATGATGGTTGTGCATTGCTATCAGTTCAGGAGTGAGCTGTGCTTTGCATCACATATTTAAAGTTCTGTTTCTCTGCCTGGTGGGGCTGTGTGTGGGATGTAGCTGCTCTAGAATCCTGTCTGCAGGCATTGGCTCCACTGTGCTTCTCACCTTTACGTGGTAGGCTGAACACCATTTGGCAGCTTTCACTCCAGAATGTTCACGGTGACTGACTGGTGGTAGACACCACATAGAGACTCCTAGAAACAGAATGGAAATATATTTGTCTAAAATGTCATCTTGTTTATCTATGTTTTCCAGGTCTTTTCCAAATAACTATTGGGACAAGTTTGTGAAAAGAAAGGTAAGGCTTATTTTAAAAAAGATTTATGAGGTTAAAATAAAATTCTAAAGTGTCTTTCTGTTCATGCTGGGAGGAATGTGGATTACACTTCTTTGAAATATAACTTTGATTCAGTGTAGATTTACATATTTACGATTTTATACAGATTTTGTATAAAACAGGAATTCAAGTACATTCATGAAATTACACGAAGAATTTTGTGTGTGCTTGTATGCATAATGCAAATTATTTAAAATATCTTGTCTGTATTTATGTATTCACCTCCATACACAAAGAATGGTATCCCTCACCCAATAGAAGGTTAAAAAGTAATTAATGAGAAGACAGGACAAATTGAGATATTTAAGCACAGGGCATAATCAGGCAACTATAACACCCTGAAAGGCATATACATGCACTGGCCTTTTTTGTATCTTACCTCTCTATTTTCCCATGGTTTTTCTTCCCCAATTCACCTAAATCAATCCCTTTTTCCATCTTTGATTTCTCCCTGTAACATCCAATAGCATCCTGTTTATGGGATGTATAGTGTATGCATCCCTTGGCAGCAATCCTCTTAGTCGGACAGGTGATCTGGAGAGCTTTTACCAGTGAGTCCTTTTATATGGTTCAGATTTGGGTCTGAGGCTCTCCTGGGATGCCCTGGGAGGGACCAGGCAGAGCATCCATTCACTGTGAATCCATAGTTTGGGTACCTGCCTGCCCCTGCACCACTGCTGTCCTCTAGGCTTGAGCATTCTTAAAAATGCCATTTAAAATGTTTTCTCAGTTTGCTCTTAAGAATAAATATAATGATTGTACAATAGCTTACAGCAAGAAGAATCTTTTCAGTGTGTTTGGTCACAATTGAAAAAGAGAGTGTGCATGTTATTGGATCAGTTTTATGCCTCATTCACACTTCAATGCAAATCTTGTATGATACTTTTGGAAATGTGTGTTTTTTAATATTAGTCTTCTGCTTTGTAACCATCTTAGGTCTTAACTTGACCAAAAAAAATTCCTTTGAATTGTGTACTCATTTTGCTGTGGAGATTTTTTTTTATATTTTAGGTTATTATATAGAGATTTTTACCTGTCTATCTAAGCAAAGGGGAAGAAGTAGCTCTCACAGAGCTACTTTTCTTGAGAAAGAAAATAAAATTCTACATTGCTTCTGTCAATGTAGATGGTCAAGGAAGGGTCAAATAAAAAGGAAAGGAGTATGGTTTTAAGTTGTGTGTAACACTTTAGCTTTAGCTGAGGAAATGCACTGTATGATTTAACTGTCTTCAAATATACTATTTTGCAATTAATGTCATTTCATATATATATTTGTATTTTAATCCCCAGTCTACGAAATAATCCATATAATAAAGTACTGTTTTCAGGCTTGCTACAAAAAAAGCTTCTCTAAAAATCTGAAAAAATATCAATAAATATTTAAAGTGCTTCCTATTAGAAAGCTGGCAAAATACGTCCTCACCTGGAGGAATCACTGAGTTATGATCTTGTTATAGAAAAATCTGGATTTCTTTGACTATTCTTTTTGAAATGAGAAGAGACATAATATTTAGAAAGGAGCTGTGTGTTCAGTCAGAATGAAAGCAAGTAAATATTTATTTCCAGCAAAATTACTTATGAAACATGTTAAATTTTATTAGAAAGAGATCAGGGCTAGTTTAAATTCACTGAAAATAAATTTTTTGCCGTAACTATATGTTCAAGATCTTGTGATCACAGTGTCATGAAGCACTTTTTTTCAGGCTCCTTGTATGTTAAACCTTTTGTCTTCAGATCCAGGCCAAATAACTGCTGATCTACCTCACTAATTAATATTTTTGACTATTTCTTCCTTTAGGTAATGGATAAATATGGTGAATTCTATGGCCGTGACAGGATCAGTGAATTACTAGGCATGGACAAAGCTGCTCTTGATTTTAGTGATGCTCGAGAAAAGAAGAAACCAAAGAAGGATAGCTCCTTTTCTGCTGTGTAAGCATTTGCCTACAGTTTGTTTGTTATTGGGGTTTTGTTAGTTTATTTTTTAAGAATTTTGTTGGGGTTTTTTGTAAGCTAAAATCAAGCATTCAAGGTTTACCACTCAGACAAGACATCTGTTGCCCATTTACATATATTTGCATAAGAAATCAATTCTTATGTTGACTGATACAATATATTTATTTAATTATAGACAATGTACATGCAGGATTCCTCTGGTTTTTTATGTATGAAGATTTATTTTGGTGCACAGCAGCTTGAATATATCACATTCCCACTCTTTTGATAGTGTCATCACACCTTGGCTGGAATCTCCTTTTCAAGTTCTCAGTTCAGCTGTGCTGGAAAGAATGGGCAAAAATGGCACTGTGTGTTCTGATTATAAAGAAATTATGAAATAAATTTAAATGTTAGAGGCCAGTAAAATATGGGAATTGGATGATTAATCTTCACATCCTTGCATAATTTGTTTTCCCTAAATTATTAATTTACATATTATTTGGGAGGCAAATAAAGATAATCCCCTTGACTTTCAGAGTAGTAAATTCTCCTTTGTAGAATAGGATTTCATAAAACACTGCAAAAAAAGTTTTTTCCAGTTCTGCATTATAAAAGATAATTATATAAAATAATGATATAAAAAAGATATTCAACTAGATAGAACATATTTTAACAGATGGAACTTTAATGCTACAGAGATTCTGAAGAGTTTATTTAAAGCTTTCTCTAAAAGCAATATTTTATCTATGAGTATGCAAGGATTATGAGAAGTAGGAATTGGAACTACTGGTAGATTAGAAGTGCATTGAAGCAAGAGCTGATGTTATAAGGATGACTCTTTTATCCATCTTTATAAAAGATAGATATTAATAAACCAGGAGTCTGTCTGAACAGTCAGTCAGGTGCAGTGTAAAGGCTCAAGGTCTCTGTGTCATTTCAGTACTAAACTGAAATAAGAAAATTTAATATTGTGGCAGAAATACTGTCTGGAATGCTTTCTTCCATGCTGTTTTACTCCTGCTGGATTACAGTAGGACCCATACTTGAGTTTAGGAAAAAACCTACTACTTCTATTATTGGTATAAAAACAAAATGTGTGCTCATACCCATATGAAGGGAGAAACAAAATGTGCGCTCATACTCACTCATATGAGGGGAGAAACATTTAAGTAATATTTCTGTGAACAATCTTGAAAAAACAGACCAGAATGAAGCAGTTGAAGAAGGCTGATGAAATATTTAGTTTAAGAATCATGTCTGAAGAATGCCTTTTTTTAACATCTTTAATATCTCCTCCATGTTATATACAATAAAAAAAATTATGACATCATCCATCTTTCATATTCTCCCTGGAGGAATCATTTCATACTCAGATTAATATGTTACAGGAAAATAAAAAAGTATTACAAAAATTTGTAGAACCAGTCACATAAAAGAAATATACTCTTCAGGAAAGCATGTTTATCCACTTTTTATCAGTTTCAAAAATGAATACTAATGAAGCTACTAAAACTTACACATATTCCAAATTCCAAATTTGACATGTATTTATCATGCAGTGAAGAGAGAGGTGGGAAAAGCATTGGAACTGACCTCTTACTGCAGTGCCTTAGGATGAAAATAGAGAATGGTGTGACCTGGTGCAGGTTGCAGCTCTGGTGGAGCTCCTCCTGCCTGTGCCAGGAGAAGGTGGCGCAGACCATATAGCTGTGTCTCACAACACAGAAGGGAATTGCACTGAGCAGCATTTTCATCTTCAGCACAAGTGAACAGGTGTCTTTGACCCCAGCTCCTATTTTTTTCTCTCCCTTTCCTTTGGAAAAATAACCTGGGATTTGCATGTGTCTTTTTGCAAGGGACCTAAAGCGCTCTACTTGCCAGTGACCATGCTTCTTCAAAATCTTCTGCCTGTCCCAGTGATACACTGCATTAAAAAAAAAAATCTGTATTTTACTGACTCTTGAAGAGCCATCCAGCTCATCAATGCAGTCTTGAATATTTTTCATTTGTATTTATTTAAATGTATAAATATTTATTATTTAAATAATGATTTAAATATGTTGCAGTATTATTTAACTATTACCAACTTAGAAAGATGATGCAGTTGGAACTTTCCTGTATATTAGACAGTAAAGACAGTTACATTTTGCACACTCAGATTGACACAGTGGTGCTATTTTTCTGTTGAATTAGTTTCTTCTTTTGGGTGCATGGTGTTCAATCAGATGCATTATAGATGTAGTATATTTGAGAAAATAATGTGGAAGACACAAATATGAAAGTTAATTTTCAGAGATGCCATTGTTATTTCCCTGTCCCTTTACCTTTCTAACTGCTGCTGTTTCTGTGATCATTAGTTTAGTCAGAGTCAATAGAAGAGGCAGATAAGGCTTAAGCCTCTGCAGCAAAATATTCTGGAGTGGGTAATGTAGTAATATTTTGTAATGTAGTAATTTAGTAATGTAGTATCTCAGAGATACTACCTCTTTAGTAATGTGGTATCTCAGAGAATAGGATTGTTCCTGGAAAACTAGTAGTCTTTTTCCTCAAGTGGCAGTATATCTCTTGCCCATAATGGCTAGTGAAAAAGTAAGGAATTTTATTTGCAGTAGTTTTTACACCTGAAGTCTCAAGATTTGTACTTGCTATGATGACACTACAGGACTTACAAAAGTGTGGATGTGCCTGTTTGTCTGAGTAGAAGTGTGTATCTGCACGTGGGTAGGGACTTCAGCTGTTGTGGTTGAGAGGCAGGCACAGTCACTGTTAATGTCCAAATTCCCAGCCTGTTTCTTTGATGCACATATAGGAATCTCAGTTTCAAACCTTTCCCCTTATGGATGCTAATGTAAAATATCTCATTTTTTGATTATTTACTTGGGAATCTCAAGCCTAGTGGATCCTTGCAGAGGCTGTGTGCAGGATACCTCAAAAAAATCTGTTTTGTGCTCTGTCTTCAAAACACACAGAAAGCTGTCGGACACATTATAACTCATTGTTTTGTTTTGGTTCAATGCTCTTTTTTTGTAATGGTCAAGTGGCACCATTCTCAGTGAAGTATTACCTGATAATGTTGTTCAGTGTCTGGCACAAAATTTTGACACAATGTAATAAAAAGGATATGTTCTACCGACTTGACAATAAAGAATGTTTTTTATCTGATGGGATGCTTTCTATTTTTAAAAAAGTAACATTAATAGAAGATTTTCCTAAGTACCTATATCAAAACTCATTAACTGTAAGAACTATCATATTTTCATTAATGAATTGCCTTATATCCTTAGAAATATGGGTCCATTTTCTGAACAAGCTCTCAGATTCATCTGATCTAAATTTGTCTGTCTTTAATGCCATCCAATTGTGTCACTCAAGGTATGCTATTAATAACTAAGGTAAAGAATTGGCATTTTAGGGTGCAAATTCAGTTACCTTTTTTGACTTGCTACTTCAAGCTTGGGTGGGTTGCATTAAAAATAAAATAAAATATTTTTTTTCTCCATGGATTTTAAAGACAGCTTATTTCACTTTCTGCATGATAGCATTTTCGAAATCAATCAGCATTAGGTCTGATGACTTCAAAATAGTACCTATGAATTTAATTTTTGCTTTTTTTTTTTTTTTTTGGACAGATTCATTCCAGAGTAAAAGCTTGAATTAGAACAAGGTTCTAATGTATTTCAGCTTTTGAAGAAATTGATCAGCTGTTTTATTCTGTTATGTGACAATGCACTTTCTACAGATTGCATTTAATGTTTTCCACTTGCGTTTTGCTATAAAATGCTTTTTTTAATTTTTATTTTTACAGGCTAAATTCCATTGATGTTAAGTATCAGATGTGGAAATTAGGAGTTGTTTTCACCGATAATGTAAGTTTCTCAGTTTGTACATATATCTATATGTTCATGTTATAAAATTTGTTAATGCAAAGTGCTTCAATGAGAGGTGTGAAATACTCTTGATTGTATTTATTTTACTACAGGAAGAAAATTTTGAAAGCTTAAAGAGACATTGTCAAAATATTTTCACAGTTACATTGGTAATAGTTAATAGAACCTCAGTCAATTCCTGCCCTATTTCTGTTATGCTTTATTAGAAGCAATAAGAAAGCACTGTGCTATAGAATTAGAAAACTGACTGTATAAATGCTAATTGCCATTTTTCCTGCTGTTCAGAAATACTACGAACACTTGAATATTCCTGGAGCAGAGTCAGATCAATATAGTTAATATATATTGAATTACTAAATTTGTATCACTGAAACCAATAGTAAGATGTGCCACAGAATGATACAAATTATTTAAATAATTTGAAAAAGGGAGTCTTTAAAAGCAAAAAAAAAACCAAAAACAAAAAACCAAGGAGAGATAAACAAGAATGTTAAAATGAAGTTTCAGTCATATGATTTTACAATTATTTGATTATTTGTTTGCCTAGTCACTTAACTTATTGGTAAGAAAAATGGTTGGGGAAAAATTATTTTGGAACTAAGACAGATGGAAAATGAAAGTGTAATCTGAAGGTACTCAGGAAAAGTGGAAACAGTAAGCCTCCATGTCTAGAGCCAGCATGATCTGTAAACAGTGTTTGTTTGGGACTAGTATTTTTTTAAGGAGGGAGAATAATTTCTCCTATAAATACTTGTCTTTAAGTTCAATAAAAATTAACTGATAGAGGATCAGATGAAATTAACATTCATGGTTATTTAAATAATACTTATGTGTTTATATAGGAGCTTTAGTAGCTCAAATTATAAAATTCCTTTTATTGCCTGAACAGTTTTGTAATTGTCATTAACTATCTTTGGGCATTAATATTTTAACGTAATTATTTAGAAATTATTTTTAAAGTAATTTAAATCAGAAATTCTTTTTTTTTTCTGTAGCAACATTAACAAATAAGGGTTTAAGAATTTCAAAATTTGTTTTTGTAGTATAAATTCTGAATTTCTTGATTTTGCCCATGTCTTGTTGACTTTGTATTTGAAGATTTAATGTTATTGCATTAATAGAAAATTCTCAACAATATCTAGAAAATTCTCTGTTCAAAAATAGCTGTTTTCTATTTAAAGAAGGGCATAATTGAGAAGTTTCTTATTGTCTTGAATTAAGTTATAGATAAAAGCCATAAATTCTATTTTGAATGTACTTTTTTTTTTCCTGTTAGTCTTTCCTTTACCTAGCGTGGTACATGACCATGTCGGTCCTTGGCCATTACAACAATTTTTTCTTTGCTGCTCATCTCCTGGACATTGCAATGGGATTCAAGACATTGCGAACTATTCTGTCATCGGTTACCCACAATGGCAAACAGGTATCAACTGTCATCTCTTTTCAGTTTTTTTACTTAGGAAGTGCACAGGAAAGATCACATCATTACTTGAGTCAGAGGCTCTGCAGGTTGAGAGCAGAAATGTTCTTTCATCATGAGCTCTAGAAATTGAGTTGATGATGAAGCTAGACAATGGGATTTGTAAGCAAAAGTGTTCTCCCTTCTGAAAATATTCCTGAATTTTTAGCAAATTACCTGTGAATTAAGGGGGAATTATTTATAAGGAACTTTTTAGATCTGGGAGCCACACAAGTGAAATATCAATTTACATGATACTGAAGCTCCCTCCCAGCTGCTTTCCATTAAGCTCAGAGCAAAATCTGAATAATGCTGCAGTTGAGCAGTGGAGTACTTGTTGCTGCTTTTCTGAGCTATTGAACTATTAGGAACAGGGTTATTTTTATATGTAATTTCATACATGTAAAAAAAAATAGTAGATAACTGTATTTCAATTAATTATGTATTTAGGTGATTATTACTATTAGGTAGTGAATTTTCAGATCTTCATCTGATTTTGGGGATTCTAATCATTGTTTCTTTGTGTATCTATCCATAAGATTTGTCTTTGTAATTATGTTTCTGTGTAATTTATCTTTGTAATTGTTTGATAAAAAAAAAAAAAAAGGAAATACACAATCTTTGCATGAGAATATGCAGATGTATTACTCTGGATTACAAAAATATATAAAGAGTAAAAGTTTTCCTGCTACTACTACATACAGTTTATTGTTAGTTTCTTTTTTTTTTTTTTTTTTAAAGAAAAGATAAATCACAATTCCATAGTGGTGTTGTGGTGTTATGCCCATTCTGTAATTTTGTCTTCCAGCTTGTCCTAACAGTGGGATTACTGGCAGTAGTGGTATACTTGTATACCGTAGTGGCATTCAATTTTTTCCGCAAGTTCTACAACAAGAGTGAAGATGGTGACATGCCAGACATGAAATGTGATGATATGCTAACAGTAAGTCTTTTTTTGCTTTCTGGTTTTTAGTTGGTTATTTTTTTTTTCTCAGCCTTTCGTGGTTTTGTTCTGACCTTCTTGCTAATTGGTATTCATACAGTCATGTCATTAGTCAGCAGGCAGGAAAGATTGCAGTTGAAAATAAAGGAACAGATATGATGAACATCCTCAACAAATAGATCTTGTGTATGCTCAAAAAACTCTTCAATAAGGGAGTAGAAGAAACGTGGTACTATACTTTGCTATAGCTGTTCAAAAAGCTCAAAACAACTACAAGCTATGAAGTTGAGCTGGCTAAAGGGCAGCACTTCTGAATCTTGAAATTCGACAGGTCATTCAGGAGGAGGGTCAGTTATAGGCAAGAATTTTCGTAAGTAATGCGAATACTTAAACTCCTGTTTAAGCTTTGAAATCTATCAGTTTCTCTTAGCATGAATTGCCATAGTTATCTTTAATAGACAGTTCAGTAGCTACTGTGTTCAGAGCTGCCTTAAATTATTTTGTACTAATTAAGACAATGCCAGGCTTTGGAGCTATGGGTGGTAGGTACAGCTTAAACCACAATTTTCAAGATGCATTGCCCTTAATATCACTCAAAAAACAATAATGTGTAACAGTTAAATGTATTTCAGTGTGCTGTGCAACATGAATCTCTTCCAGGGAGTCAACAACATTGAAAAGTCAAATAAACAGATAAACTTTTGAAGCAGAATAGTATGTCTATATTTTTGTCTGGTTTGGGACATTCAGCACACCAAAACCAGATAAACTGGAACATGAATCAGTGAAGGGCTGTTAAATTGTCAGGTGCTGGAGCACTTGCTGTAGGAAGAGAGGTGAGGGAACTGGACTTGTTTGGCTTAGAGAAGAGAAAGTCTCAAGGTTGAGGGTGTGTGAGGAGTTAACAGAGTCTGCAGAAAGATTATTGGGAAGACAAATCCAAGTCCTAAAAGGAAGTACATGGCAGGAGAGTGTGGACATAAAGTGGAAAAATGTGTTCTGACTGAGGGGAGTCAAATAGATCACATTGCTCAGAGAGGTAGTTGCAGCTTCCATTCTTAGGAAGTTGTAGTGAACCAACTTGGATAAAGCCTAAAACAATTTTTTCTGAGGTTGTAGTGGGCCCTGCTTGGAGCAGAGATCTCATGAAGTGATGTGATCTGACTTGCTCTGTAATTCTCTGAACATACTCATACCACAAGGCTATAATATTGTATGGGAATGAGTTAGAATAACGTGGTATGCTGTAAAATCAGGGTTGTGTCTTGTAAAAACATTAAGTCTTGAAATGGGATTTATCTTTAGAAATTGTCAGATTTTTCAGGCAAGGGTTACTCATCATTATATGGTACTATATAAATTTTTCACAGAAGGGATTTTGGAGACAGTGTGGTATAGGATTAGAAGAATGGATTTTTTTGTATAGTGAGGCTTTAGAAGTTAGTGGTTGTCGTCACTCTTTTTTGGTAGAGGGTGAGAACCCTTGACCTGTAGTTTGCAAAGGTGTTTAAAGAAAAAAAACCATTGCATGCTCTAGACCTCTAGAGAGTGATACCATAATATTCTATTAAATTGTAACATGATAAAACTGGAAATTTTGTATTGTCATCATCCCAGGCAACTGTTCTGATATATACCACCTTTCGTATCATAGTTTCACAGTATTATTCTCAAATATTTTAAATAATTAGCCTGTTCTCTGCACAAGTATTCACAAAGATGTTTTGCTTGTTTGTAGGGGTTTTTTTGTTTGTTTTATTTTGGCTAGAGGAGGAGGGTTGGTTATTTTTAAATTTGAATTTGAAACACTAAAAACAGGGAAAATAATTTACTTTTGAGCTGGGAAATTGGAAAAGGAGATGGCTATGGTGGTGATGATATTTCCTATTTACACTGCTGAAATGATTTTACATGAATCATGGGGTGCTGCTGAGCTTCTGGTAGTTGAACTTTTGGTCTTATTGAACTGCTACATAATGATAGAACATGAAATACTGCAGCTTCAGCTGCACAGTAGCATTTCCCTCTATCAGAAATATGCATAATCTCAAAGGAGAGAAAGCCAAGAAAATTGCTTGATGTGTCATAATTCCTAGACCGTAGACCAGTTCTACCAATTACTGAATTTGTGACACTAGGTATTTTTGCTTTTAGCAGCAAACAACATTTGTATCCCTTTGGTTTGTTTTTTTCTAGTGCTACATGTTTCATATGTATGTTGGAGTACGTGCAGGAGGAGGCATTGGTGATGAAATAGAAGATCCAGCAGGAGACGAATATGAAATCTATCGGATTATCTTTGACATCACTTTCTTCTTCTTTGTGATTGTCATCCTGCTTGCAATTATCCAAGGTATGCTTTTGTAATCCATAGTGGGACTGAAAGCATTATTTAGCAGTACAAAGATTTCAGTGCTGTGGTAATCACAAACCTAAGATTCAGACAGAACAGCAGGGCAGATCACAAAGGATAGGTGTATATAGAAAATCGCACCCAGGTGACTCTCATGCACTGCTCTTCTGGGTCTCTGTAAAATCAGCAGGCTCTAACTGGATCAATAGAAACAAAAGAATACTGATGTCACTGCAGTTTCTGTCTTGTCACTGCCCTTTCTAAAAGCCTCCTATAGAAATCTTGTGGCACAACTTAAAATTGTCCTTCAATGTAACGCATCCTACATGAGCTTTCATGGACAAAATCAGTGCTGCTGTCAGTATTCCCTCTGCCAGCATCGTAAGTTCTTCACTATCTGGCAGATCTTCAGATTGGTAATAGTGGTGTGAAAATTGGACCATAGCTTTAAGAGGTTAAATATTTTCTTACATAAAATTGCTGTTTTGTGTGATGCTTCCTTATTTGAACAGTGTATAAGAGTAAAAAAGTGCTTGATATGAAACAGCTTTAGTATAGCCTGGTTAATGACAGTGGAAAGTTAGCTGCCATTAGTTAGCCTTGGAATTTCAGTGAAACTATTTGACTGATAGTGTTTCTCACTGTTGTATTCTGGATAGTGGATACCTTATTTTGGCATGTCAAGGATTTTGTTTTTATTATGTTTACATGAATTATGTTTATTGATATCACCTGAAGTACTTAAACCCCTGTTTCTTTTCATACTATACCTTTAAAATATTGTCAAGAGTGCCCTAAAGGTCATTTTTTATGAAAGTTTGCACAAGTTAACAGAAGTATAGTCTCAATTTTGGAAAATTTGATAAGCAGTTTTTCTGGGTTCACTTGATGTCATAAATACTGATAGCTCATTGTTTTCTGTCAGCTGATAGCTACCTTGGGATAATTTTGACAGCAGTAAGGGTGCTTTCTCCCCCACTACAAGGAAATTCAAGAAGCAACTTTCAGCTTCTGGTAAATTACTCTTACTCAAGCAACAGGGGTTTTTTAAAGGGCTTGGGGAGGGTGGAAATTTTTTTATACCCTGAGTGGGCATATCTCATGAGGTTCATGTCTTCATTTTGTGAGTGGCTGAAGAATAGAGTCCTTAACTGTCCAGATTTGGTTACAGGAGTGTCAATAGTCATTGTGGAGTTAGTCTTTATTTGTATTGGAGTAAGTGAAGGAAAGGTTATAAGCAGTTTGCAGTGTGAGCCATAGAGCCTATGATTCTTTTTCTTCTTTCTGTATCTCCCTCAAATGACCCCTTACTTCTGTCAGAGCTCCAATAGTGGAAACTTGTTCTACATCACAGCCATCTTGAGAGAGGATGCATGGAGCTCTGGGCCTCTCTGCATCTGCCATGCAATAAATATCTCATCTCTGTTAAATGTACACTGTTATTTTTTCTTTAGTAGGGCCCTTATCACTGTAAACCTGTGTATATATTAATGTACTAAATCAAGATTATAGCACTGGGAATAAAACAGAAGTCTGCTTGTCCCGTATTATAATTCAAAATAGTACTGCCAGACATGTTACTGGTGTTTCTTTAGCTTGCTCTTTTTTCTTCATGGTTTTGTTGCCTTTCAAATGTATATTGGTTTCTATTATTTCTGCAGAAGATTCTAATTTAATATTCTTTATCAGAATTATGTTTTCCCTGGATTTCCAGATATTCTTTGTCACAGTTGTTATTGAACATTAATTATCATTTTAACTTAAACCCTAGGTTTAATTATTGATGCTTTTGGTGAGTTAAGAGATCAGCAAGAGCAAGTTAAAGAAGACATGGAGGTAAGAACATTCAGTCGCTGAACCACACCTATTCTCAGATTTCATGAGTGTGTGTTTTCAGTAAAAATACAATTTAGCTAGTGGATAGTTTGTCAAACCAGGAGAAGAATACAATCCTGTACATGGTCTGATACCATACAACGTGAATTGTAATGAATTGTATGTCTGTGGCTAATTTAAGTATTTTGGATCTTCAAACCAGAGGGTTCTAATGCAGGGTGTTAACAGTCATGTTACATTTCATCTCAGATGTAATTTCTTTAATTAATATATGTGTGAAAGTATCTTGTACTTTGTGGCTTTCTATTCTGTCATTGAAGTATATATGTAAGAAGTCAGGAAAGTGTTGCAAACCAGCTTCACTTTGTAATGTGAACTCGGAGCATATTTGGTTTCAGCAGGACAAGGATTGACGTAAATATTGCCATTTGTCACAGTAAGTGCTGCTTAACATTAAAAAAAGTCTGCTGTGATCATTTTGTATCTGTCTCCTGATATCTGTTCACTTAGAGCTGGAAAAGATTTCTTTTTTAAAACAGTAAGAAGCTGTTCTGATGGTAGCTAAGCTTCTATTCAAGTGTTTTTACTGAGATATCCAATTTGAATCATTAAAAGAAAAGCCTTTTTGTTCAGTGAATCTTATATATGATGTATTGCCATTTTCAAGAAAATTACTTTTTTTGCCTTCTCTGAAAGGAGGGCAGGTGTTATATGTAGTGTTGAAGGGCTCTGTATTCTTTCTTCTAGACTAAGTGCTTTATCTGTGGAATAGGAAATGACTACTTTGATACAGTGCCTCACGGCTTTGAAACACACACACTACAGGAGCACAACTTGGCCAATTATTTGTGAGTACACTAAAAATGCACTCCTCACTAACTCATGATCCTTGCAGCCTTCACAGGTACCTGGTTACCTCATTTGCTTAAGTAATAGTCAGCTTTGATGTGCACTTGTACTTTCTGAATGTATTATTCTGGGGCAGTGACAGCAAGGAATTAATTAATTAAGTCTCATATCCTGCTTTCCAGCTTGGTTTTGGCACAATAAATTTGTATGAGGTTGCAGGTAGAAATGAACTTGGTCTGTGGTGCAGAGGCCACATAAATTGTAAAACTGAATGAGATGTATAAGGTATAGAGAAGCAATATGACCTGGCCTGGAGACTGATGGAAAGAGAGAACAAAAAACTTACATTGAAAAAAAAATATTTTGTGCTGAGGCTGACCAAGAGAACCAGGGACAAAGGGAGGTTGGGGAACTGTAAAGGGGGAGCTAGAGACAAGAGGGATCAACCAAGGGCATCAGGTCCACCTTGGAAAATCCAAGCAGAGAACCAGTGACCACTAAACTAAATAAAGCCAATTATCAGGTCTACAACCACTGTATCATACCATTCCTCTCATGTATGAAAATCCAGTGCCAGAGTATTTCATACTAGTGCTATCAGTATGAAGCAGAGGATGTCTTTGTGTTTTTAAACTGGCATTGTATATGCACAAAATAATGAGATTGCAAAGTCAAGCATGGCTATAAAAGCCTTCCACCTGAAAAACAGATTGTACAAACACAATACATTGGAAGCACTGTCGTATGGGATTTTATTCCTACTTAATAAATACTGAACAAATAGCATACTATAGCATACTTGCTTTAAAATGCCACAGCCTAAGGATTTTTTTCTTTTTGTGCATGACCGTATTTTATGTTTTTACACATATTTGGAGAGAATGTCTCTTAGGAGTGAAATTTTGAAATTATAACCCAGTGAATGTCAGCTCAAACCCTCAAGACTAATGTTTTTTTCAAAAATTACATGTTCTTTTCTGCTCATGTTGATCTTAGATACACTACTAAAATATCCCAAACCTGTAATTCCAGCAACAGAAATGTCTTAGATATCCTCAGCATTTTTTATTCAGTGTGGGAAGAGGAAAAAATGAAATTTCCAATGTCCATTTTCTGTCTGCTTCCAAGTGGGTTTTCATGGGCAAGAAAATGTTGTGTGTTGTAAATTTCAGATTAGAAAGCTTAGCAAATCTTCATTTTAACTGAGTTGCTAACTACAGTAAGTCAAACTGATTATCATGCATTTTAATATACAACTCATTGAACAATGAATGTCAACAGTGTCAGGAAAGTGTTTAATCTGTCTAAGAATATTATCATAGATAAAAATCTGGAACTTGTAAGTCCATGAACAGCATTATCACTGTACATTCTAAAGAATATCCATCTCCTTGTGGTTTGCCTAATGTTTCCACTCTATTCATAATAGCTGTTTCTTTGCTTGTAGGTTTTTTCTGATGTATCTTATTAACAAAGATGAAACCGAGCATACAGGACAGGTAGGTTGAACAACTCTATTAATGTCAGCTGATTCTAAAATAAAAATCATTCACGCTTGGAAAAACTAAGATTTTTCTGATGGATAGACCCTGTATGGTGTGGAACATAACTTTCACTCTTCTAAGCAATTCTGAAGATTTTAGTTGCTTCATGTTAGGGTTAATTCTGAAGCACTTTCTATTCCTTTTTTGGTATCTGAACCTGTTATTTTTAAATTGTTATTTCCACAAAATATAAGTACATACTATTAACAAAAATGAGAAACAGAATATTGAGGTATTCTGTGAAAGCTTAATTTCTCCCTTTTGATTTTTTTTAATAGCCTTTGTTTTTTATTACTATAATCTGCATATAATCTTCTATGTCTACATTCCTGAATAAGTCCATATGAAAGAACTTGTGCATATATTTAAAATGAAAAATATGTGAACTTTTCTCTGGAGGTTTCTACTGTGTTCTTCTCTGCTCTTTCAAACTTCTGGTGCTCTCTTCAACTTCCTTTAAGTATATTAAAAGTCACTAAGAAATATATGACCTTTACAGTCTTTTTCATTCCTAGTGATAGCCTTTAGCTGACTAGGCAAATGTTCCTGTGTTGCAAATCAAAACACAAAAGAACTGAAAAGTATCATATATATAACCCTACTTGGGTCAGAAGGATGATTTGCTATAAAGCTATATAGCTTACTCTTTCTGAACTCTGACATATGTGCTGTAATCATCTTTGCATAAATCTCAGCCTTGTCCAGTACAAGATTTTATGTGTTTGCTTTGCTATTTTTGAACATCTGTTTGTCATTTGAGAATTTCATACTAACTAACTGAGATTTTTGAAAGTCTTTTTTATATGCACTTTCTGTTTTCTTGGCAGTGCATCCTATTGTATTCCCTGAAGACAGATAGCTACTAACTATTCAGTTTTGATACTGTGATAGTGACAGGTGATAGTTTGAAAATGGAGAGTATTTCTTACTACATAGTTTCTAGGAACATGCTTCAGTGATAAACTTGGTGCTAATTTATGGTTGGATCCAATGATCTAAAAGGTCTTTTCTAACCTAAATAATTCTATGGTTCTGTAACTGGTGTAACATATGTTATTTCTACCATGAAATTTTCATAATCAAAACCACATTTAAGTGGTAAGATTAAAATAGAAATAAACTGACATATTCTTTACTATTCTTTGGAATGTCTCAAGACAGAACCCTACCCAAACAAATAATCAGAAAAGAAGAAATACCAAATGCCACTGACTCAGAAAATACTGACTGTACAGGTCATTTTCATTTATGTATTTTTTCTAGACATATTTTGAAATGACTGATGCAGAAATTCAATCAAATTTCTATGACAGAAAATATTCTGCTTACCTTGCTATCTCTCTTGTGGCCAGCTTTAATTGAGCTTTACAGTGCCCCTTGATGTGCAAAAAGAACTAAACTACCTGGTTCTCTTCTGTGCATTTCTATAGTGCTTTTTGACCAGGTGACAAAAACCTAAAAGCTATTCTAAATAAATCAAAGTCATTAACATGGCTTTTCAGATTGATGTTCAACAACCTTGCATGCACAGAATCAAAAAAAAGTGAAGTGATATATAAATAAAAGAGAAAAAAAAGTAGTGGTTGATGATTTCTCATTAAATAAAGTTAAATAATTTAAACTGTGTTTCTTTCAGGAATCATATGTATGGAAAATGTATCAAGAACGGTGCTGGGAGTTTTTCCCTGCTGGTGATTGCTTCCGAAAACAATATGAAGACCAGCTCAACTAAGCAAAAATGAGGGTTTCTGGACATAAATGTCCATATATTTCCCAGCTCTTTTTGGAATGTCTAAAAGATTTCTTAAATCCCCAAAGCTGTGTGCATTTTGGAGCACCAAAGCTCTGTTTTTAATGACCCTACTGCACTTTTATTTTCTTGTGTATTTGCTTTGAGAACACTGGAGTAAAGAACAATGAAAAATAACAGCAACTTTGGAACCAAACCAACCACTTGCACAGACAAAAGATATCCCTATACATAACACGCACACACAAGTAGAGACTTGAGACAGCTGATTTTTGAAACTGCCAGATTATACCCTTGTCTAAAAGATCACACATGGGGTGACATGGTAGCAACACTCATTTGGTCTGTTTATTTCATCATCCTGGAAGGAACTATATATAGTTCACAGAGCACCGTAAAAGATTGTTGTGGACACTAAGTTGTGGGGAAATAGTGCCTTACTATATGTGGGTTGAGCTATGCAGAAGATGAGTGCATGATGACATTTTTTTTTTCTTTATGTCTTCCCTTCCAATTTAATATTTATTTTGTTGTTTTGGTGGGTTTGGGAGGAAGGGATTTGATTGTGCACATCTTTTTAATAAGAGTGGAGTGTCTCAGGACAAGATTAGGTTATTCTCATCAAGTTGATTTCACATTTACCTTACTCTTTAGCTTTTTGCTTTTATTTTGGTAATGCTCTGATACAACACTGCTACTTTATGAAATCTTTGTATGAATACAAGACAGCTGCAAAAAACACTTTAACCAGAAATGTTTCATTGCATGTTTATTATGCAAGTTTAAAGCAATCAAAAACAACCTTCAGAAACAAGTTGATCAACATGAAAAAACATTCACAATAATTATATCCATAGTAATAAAGTGTTGTGGGCTTTATTGTACATCTGGAACAAGTGTCATCAACAACAATATGAATATATGTTATGAATTTGAGAGTAATTTTGGTTTCTTTTTTTTTCCTTTCATTCATTTCTGCCACCTGTGATCGATAGTGGAGTTGAAGATTTTCTTGTTAAATTATTTTTTAAAAGCAAAGCTGAAGCAATATCCATTCAGGGACTCCATCAGTTGCATCACAAAACACCAATGATGTGTACATTACTCCATTTTGAGTCCTTTTCAATTGTAATGCCAATCTTTACAAATAAAAAGAGACATTCAGAATGGAAATAAGCTGGTTTTGGTAGCATTTGAAGTCTTTATCGTAGAGTCTTTTTATCAATCCCTAAATTAATTTCAACCATTTCAAACAAGGATTAAGCTACTCTTTCCTTAATGAAAGGTTTAGGTACTGTTTTTTGTCTTTTCTGCTGGACTTCTTCCTGTTCTGTTGCTTTCCCACATTTCTTTACAGGTCACATTTTTTGTCATTAAAAAAAAAAAAAATCTGTATCAATATTCAGTTATAACTAAAAAAAAAAAAAATACAATTAAGGGAATAATCACTTAAAAATGTTAAGGTAGTATTCTTAAAGGCCAGGCTTTCAATTCTGTGAATTTTGTTGAATTAGGTATCCTGTTCACAGTTCTGGTAAAATTCTCTCCAACTTTGCAGGATTTGAGGCCAGAGGCTGGGCATTACAGTGCAAGGGACAGGTACAGCAACTGCAATTTTTATTCAGTTTTTAAACCACTCCCACCCAGACTGGAACATTCAGCATAGCTCTATCTCCTTCCTATTTGGAACAACTCCATAAAGCACCTTTATTGAGCCTTTCTGGGATTTGTGTCTAAGATTTAGAAATGGGGAGTTGTAGTAATGTTTCTTTTTGGATGTACAACATTACAATAGTTGTTGTTTGACATGTAAGTACTTAGGCTATCTTTGTTTTGCACATTTTGTAGAAAAATATATAGTTAATGAGTCTGAGGGATATTTCAAGATTCCTTTATCTTCAAAACAAATTCAAATGGGCTTTGTGTAAGTATCAGAATAAATGTGACGTTTCTTTAACCTCAAGTTCCAAGTCAAAGATGTTGTTGACAGACCTTCAGATTCTGGTTTATGCATTCTCCTCTGTAGGCTGTAGGCTTTCTGTGAGTCCCAGAGACTTATAATTTCCTGTTTGATGCACTAAGTTTGTCATGGAGAGCCTTTATCTTAACAGATAATTCAACAAAAAACCCTCTACTGTGCACTTTTAACAGGATAATATTATTCAAGTAGTCTGCATACTATATAATACACACTGTGGGATACAATTTAATATTGTTAAATTTGTTTTAGTTGTAGGAAAAGTTGAAAAAAATTTTTACATTTTACTGAAAATTACTGAACTTCCTACAGCAGTTCCAAATACAACTTCTTTAAATTTTTGTGTTTAAACAGTCAACCAATACAGACAGTTCACGCCTTTAGTAGCTTCATCAACAGAAATCAACATTGACACAAGTATCCTGTATACTAGCACAATGTACAAGAGCAGATGATAATAACATGTCACTTGAAAACTACAGTTTTAGATCCAAGAAATGAAAAAAAATGGTGTTTACGCATGTTATATTTAAGGTAAGGTTATACTTACACATATATTTGTGTATGCTAATGGGTTTTTTTTAGCTGTTAGTTAAATGTACTGATTGTGTCAGTAAAACCAGTAATTTTCAGGGGGAAATAAAGTATCTCCCAACCCTTATTGAAAAAAGCAAGGACAGAATTTTTGCTGTTTATTTCTGAATGTAAAAAATTTGAGAAGACCTCCAAAACTGATGATCCCAGCATATCCATGTTGATTTCAACAAAGGAATGAAGAAATGAAAGGCAACAGAAGAAAAAAGCAAGATGGAAGAGTAGTTGAGGTGTGATTTATTTGTGGAAGTTGTTGCTTCCTTATATATTTCTCCCTTTGAACTGAAAATTTTTGCACCTTCTTTTGATAATCTGTTTTGTCTTTCCTATCCCTTAAAGTTTGAAGCTTATCTGTGTTCATTTTCTGAGACAATCACAGAAAATTAAAAGGAAGATAATTATTCTGTAATATCCTTGGCCACTGCATGACTACAAGATTAATTCTAATAGCATTAATATGCTATTTCAGTTGTTCAATATTTTAATTTTTACTATCTTCCTACTGTTGCAGAGCTCTTACTAGTAGGAATTCATTAATGTTTATTTCTATAACTATGATAATATTCCTGCCATCTTCAGAGGCACTGAATAATTCAGTTTACTTACATAATTGCCTGTATTTATAGGATGTCATATTTTCTAAACAAGAATATTTTAAATTTTTTTTTGTTCATCAGCCAAAACAAATAAAACTGGTGTCCAAAATAATCTTTGTCAAATGATAAGACATCTATCACCAAGAGCATGAGTGGGTATGTTCTTTAATTAAATCTGTCTAATATTTATGCTCATAAATACAGCTTCTGCAATCTCTCTCCTTTAAGTCATAGCTGCTTTTATCTGTATAATTAGTTGCTATTTTATCCATTTTCTTCAGCTTTTCTAAAGACATGCCAAACTATAGAAGCTAGGTTACAAATAGGATTTCAGACTATACAGATCTAAAATAATTTCTTATGGAAAATTCACAAGATATTTAAGCAGAAAGATACAAATATACCTTTTTATGGGTTTATTGTAGTTTTTTTTCCTGGATTACAGTTTTTGTTTTCATCTGCATAATATTTTAAATTTATCCATGGAACTCCTTTAATTTTACTTCACAATTATCTTTTTGGTTTGGATATTGTGAATTGGATGTTTAGACAAAAGGAAGTGTCTCTCTTATGTGGTAGGAAGACTCTTCTCAGCAGTTACTGAAGATCTCCATCAGCGAAACAGCATCCTTCTGTCATGTCAGTGGAGTTCAGGAGTTGAGGCAATTCTTGATATGAGCAACTTGCTTCTCTAATAACATGGCTACAGGCTAATCTGCAGTTACAAAGGCTTAACAACCTCATTTGCTGCTGGGTGGGAACATTTGAGCTAAAGTTCTCATTAAAAGAACATACTGAAATTTTTTGAATGGAAGGGGAAAAAGTTGAAAACCTCATAATTAAAATAAATGGAAGGTCCTTGCTCTTGGTCCATTGTGTAAAAACTCTTAAGTTTGCACACAAGATGCAGTCACTTCATAGAAATTGGTTACATAGATTAAATTCCTCTGTCTCTAGATATGTTTTAATAAGAACCTTTGGAATGCTGAAGGGATGGCTAAAGAATTGTGGATCATGGAAATTGAGAACTGAAATAGATTAAAAGGTTTTGGTTAGTTATTCTTTATGTAGTGCTAGGAGGATAGAATGCAACTGCATTAATTGATCACACTGAAAAAAATAGAACCATGCTGGGAGACTCAGAGAAGGGAAAGACCTCCAGTCCTGTAGCTACAAGTGGATAAATGGCAGAAGTGTGAAGGGTCACGCGCTGTTGTTGTATTTCTTCGGAGATTAATAAATGGCAGTAATTTTGAGGAAGTGTTGTTCTCAGTGTGGTCTGCACGGCAGGCACAGTGTGACTCAGAGAAGCGTTATTCTGTGAGCCGTGCTGTGCCTGTTGTGCAGAGCAGCGGGAAGGGAGGAGGATGGATGACATCTGCCTTAAACAGCGGCATCCAGAGAGACTGCTCTTCCCTCCTGTGGTGGTGTGCTCATGCTATGCTCAGTGCATCCAGTTCTGAAGGGATCCCTTCCCATCTCCCTCAGTGCCAGGGAAAAGAAGACAAGTGCTCTCTTGGTTGTGTTACTGGCTCAGTCCTCTGGCAGCAGACTGTGCACTGCTCTACCTGCTGATACACGCACACTGCAGACACTTCCTCGTGAGAACAAATTGAAGTTAAATTGGTTAAACAGCTGCTCAGTGCTGACAACGAGGCATGTCCTTTTATCTTGTGGTCTACCTAATGGAAGGAAAATTATAAATTCACTGACTAGGAAATATAAAAAAAATTAATACCACTGGACCATATAGTGGCACTTGATTTTTGGCTCTGTCCAAACAAAATAACATTTTACGCACTAAGCAAAATACTGTGAACTTTTTAGGTGTCTACAATCTATATTAGAATAAGTAGCTTCATAGTTTTGATGTACCTACCCTAAATAAAAAAAATAATAATGGTAATGATAAAATAATATGGCAATATATAATAACAAAATTTTAGAAAAGAAACGTGGTTCATAGTGTTCTGTGCACATCTGGAAGGCCACTTAGTGTTTAAATAAATCTGACAGAATGGAATGAGCTTTGGCCAGGAAATACTGACACTGAATTTATTTTCTTCACTGGTTCTTTATGCTTGGACAAGTATAGAATTAATAATACTTTAAATGAAAAAATGTAAAGATACATCCATAATCTAAGAATTTGTCTCTCCTTGATTTAGCTTTCATTGTTCTTGACTGTAATGAGGCAATTTTTCTGTCTATTTGCTCAGACTTCTGCCCCATATCAGTAGATTAATATCCCATACTTTGCAGTACTTGGAAGGGACTATATACAAAGACCAAAATAATTCTGGATCATTTCAAAGAAAAATGCAATATAATTTTCTTAACTAGTAGTCCTTGGCAATATACAAAATCCATTTCTTGTTTAAATTTTGCTTCTGCAAATGATTTCATAAACCCTCTAATATGTCACAGACTGGAAATTATTATTTTTATCTTTTTCCAAATGTTTATTTGTCTGAATGATCCTTAACATCTAAAAAGTGTGCAAATATAAATTAGGGACTTTACAGCACTGAGTGGTAATAGCAATCTCCAAAGTATATAGTCAACAATACTTTTCACTTCTGCTTGCATCATGGAGCTGATGTATAATTACTTACTAATTAGTTACAATGTTTTTGTAAGGGATCTTCATGCAGTCTGAATTACAGTAGCCTCTTATTTGGACTTATTTGATTAAAAAAACATAATAATCAAAGTAATTAATATGCCTGCAAGACTAATATTCACATTTCACCTAGATCATTTTTATGCAGGGTTTCTTGCCGTAGGATTCCAACAGAGTTACAAAAGACTGGTTAAAATAAGCTTCCGAGGAGCAATCTGAATAATACTGCTCAAAATGTTCTGCTTGGGAGAATTGCTAAAAAACAAGTCACATTAAATTCTCCTCCTATTGTTTGCTGCTCAATTTGTCCACTGGGCCAATGTAAGTTCAAGAAACTGTAACTCTGAAAGGAAGTTACTGTAGAAGGCTGTTTTATAGTTAACATTTTGCATATATGAGCAGTTCTTGACAAACTGTGTCCCAATTATGCAGTTTGCAGTTTAACCATTATTTGTGTGTAGAAGCATTTGTGCAGGCATTGTTTTGACCAAGTTGACCTAGAAGCAGTAAACAAACTTATTTGTTGTGCTTGCAGTCTTGCCACTGTAGGCTGGTGAAATTCAGATGTCCCAGAGCCCTACTCTCATTATCTGATATCTTTTTTTGGCTTTGCATCCTCATTGTATCTTGCTGTGGCTTAATTTGTGTTCTCACGGTTTGGATTACTTTTATTACCTGAGATCCTCTAGTTTCTTCGCTATATGTAAATTGTTACATGCTCCAGAAACTCAAAAGAGTATAGCCAGGGGGTCTAAGTGATGCACCAGAATTAACTGAACAGGGAGATGTTGGGATAAGATGGATTCTGGTTCAGGCAATTGGATCTAGGATACCATATTTCTAGGTCACATGCCCTCTTCTTTTCTGTGGACAAGACATGCAGAGAATAATCATAAAAACCTGCCCAGTTGCATAGGAGCAATGACAGTTTCAAACAATCATAAAAGCAGGAAGTGGCAATCCCATAAAAATAAATGAACCAACTCACAAAACTTTATACAAACCAGGGTAGTAAAGGGTCAGGAGTGGGCAAAATGAAATGTTTTGACAAAACTAGTATTATTCTTGTAATATTCCCAGAGACAGCTGAGGAACATATAAGAACTAATGTATGTGATGATATTTTGGAAAGTCTCAGACTTACTGTATATATTCTGACTATGCTATGCTTGTATGTCAGAGTTACATGGCAGTGAAAGCACAATTACCTTTATTATAACATGTGTGGCATGACCAGCTAGAAAAGGGAAATTCTGGCATAAATATTAATTACAGAAGAATTAACATTTGTGGAAAAAAGACTTTTGAATGCATATAAATATTGATGGATACTTTATCACTGTTATTACATGGTGAAATTATATAGTACCCTCTTAATAGTCAAAATTAACTTACTTAATATGGGTCCTGAAAAGATTGATGTTTCTGTATATTGCTTTTGCAATTCACCTGTACTCTTAATATGATTCAAATTAATTAATCTGGTCTAATTTGGAAGCATAAAATAAGCATAAGAAGAAGAAATGTTGATTTTATTTTGAGTCTTGTAACCCCAGAGCTTTTTACAGTTCAACTAAAACAGTGAATTTCCCAGATTTTCTCATGAGTTATGAGAACGTACAATGTTGTGGCCACAAAAGGAAATAAATTTCTAAGGAAGACACTGTCTTAATTTCTGAAAATTTGTGAGGACTCTATTGATCTGATAAATATTTCTACTTTTCTCCAAGGAGAACAGCCATGGAAAACTATTGTTTCTGTGTTCTTAAAGGCAATTCTTTTCTGAGGGGGTAGTGAGGGGAAGTCAACAGTGCAGCAATATGAAGCTTAATTTCATCAAATCATAATTGCATTTCATACTTAGTTTTGCTAAAGGTTTGACTAACCATCTTCTGAGCCATTTGCACTAGTTTTGCAGGAAGATCAGTTTCATTGGACAGGATTCTTCCATTTATGAAAGAGATTACTTTGGAAAAATATCATGCCACTTAAATAAAAGAAACAGAAGTCTAGAAAATCATGAGTGTCCTGATGAGAGTGTATGGGAATTGGTTGTGCTAACCCTAACCCTATGTTCAATGGACTAGGGGACTAAGAAGTGGTTCCTGGGATATAGTCTGGAAATTAGGAAAAATCTTTTCACTTGGAGAGGGGTGCAGCACTGCAAAAGTTGTCCAGGGACTCCCATCCTTGGAGATGTTCAAAGTTCATCTCTGCATAGAAGCCTGGGCTTAAATGCTATCCAAAAGTGCTGTTCAAGCAAGACTGCTTTGATTTTGTTGGACAGAAACACCAAAATTGTTCTTACTCTTTCCTAAGCTTCCAGTTATAGGGGCAGTTAATTTTGGATACAGATTGCTGGGCTTCATGTCCATTTCGTCAGTAGTCAGACATAGTACAGCCACTCTACTTTTGTGCTTTATTATCTGTCCTAAAAGTTTGTATAAATCTTTTATTTTCTCTTTTCCAGAAGTTCACTGTGATTTAGAAAGGTCATTACAATAGGAAAGGCTTTTAAAACAGAAGTAACGTTTCTTACCTAAAATAAATTTCTAAGTTCTCAAAAAATTTGAAAGTATTTCAGTGATTTAAATTTTATTACTTTTATCCATGAAAAGGAATAGCACAGCTCCTCTTGGAAGGTAATAATCTGAGTATGTAACCTTTGATGAAAAAGCTATTGTTGTGGATCTGTGCCTGTTTGAAAGAGATTGAAGTGTGTCTGACTGAAATGTTAGAATGCCTAACAGAAGGCTATTAGGAAACAAATTTAACAATAACTTTCATTTCTGCTTTCTTCTGCTCCCTTTCAGCTGTCATGGTCTTTAACATTCTGTTTCCTGAAATATCCTGTAACCTATTACACAACTATTCACTGCATGAAACTGTTTATCTTTAAACCCAGAAAGAACAGGCAGCTAAAATGATCAACATTCTTTAAAAAAATGAAAAATGTCACCCTGTCAAGATTAATTGCAAAGAAAGCCAGAAACTAATATTGCAAATTACATTTAAGGGAATCCTTTGGTCAAAACAGGTTTTACAGGATAAAACACATCTAAGTTTTCATGGGGTTGCAGAAATAAGTAGGTGAATTCAGTAAAATAAGTTCCATAAACTAATCATAATCAATGGAATTAAAAAAGATCACTAATTATTTTCAAAACTCTTTCTGGGAAGAGGAAATTGCTTAAAAAATGTATTTAGTGACTTAGATATGTTCTACAGAAGTAGAGAAAATAATTCAAAGCTGAAAGCTCATAAAGTAATAAGGTTTCTGAAATTTATTTTTTCTTTGGGGGAAAATAATTTAAAATACGAAGTTTCTACTAGATTTCTTTAGAATGGTTTTTTTTTAAGCAGAACAGGGTGAAACCTCTATCTAAACAGGACTTTGAAAAATAAATCTAGAATAAAATGAGAAAATGTTTGTGTTGCTCCAGTTTTAGAAAAGCAGGGTTTGGTAGAGGGCAGATATACCCCTGAGCACAGTTTTGTGGCAGTATTCTAGCATGCCTTCTGCTTGTGGCTGGACCAGTTCATGGGCTGGATTGCAGCTGCCCTGCATGCTGAGAAATGCTAAGCCTCTTTTATATGCTTGCCTGCATTCCATCACCAGGCATGCAGCAAAGACCAACCAGTGGGAAATTAGAGACATAAAAATTATCTTCTCAGCTTCTCTGGCTTGTTACAGACACTACTAGAACAGAATTATTACCAGGATTTACCCACCGGAGCTCTGCAGACTTTGTAACCAAAATGAAATAATTGAACCATGCAGCCCAACTGTAAAAAGAATTCTGGGAAAAAAACCCCACTGAATAATCACACAGCGTGCATATATCTTAAAGAGTTTTGAACAGGCTTCTAGCCCTTATGACAGTGAGCAGCTTGAGGACAGTGAGCTGTGCAGAAAGCTAGTGCAACTGGCTCAGAAGGAGGAACCTTCATTTTTGGAAAGGATATTGAAGAGTTTATCTGTTGATGTGGTGAATGGTTATGACTGAAAATTTCCTTCTTCACACTGCAATATAAAACAGAAAGACATAGAAGTAACTTGAGCTCTCTTATTCACAAGAATAATGAAAGAATAAATAATTTGTGTGTATAAAACTTGAAGCTTGATATTTGCAAATAACCTCAGTCCTTTTAATGTGATAATTGCTTTAGGAAAGTGACAGAAACATATTTTTTTCTAAATAAAAACAAATCATGGTGAAAATACCAGGTTGTCATTTTCCCCCTTCATTTAAACCTCAAAGTCCATTTGAGATATGGAATGTCTGATTCCCAGAGTAAGGAGAGTTCCCAGCTGAGCATGAGCTGTCATATGAGATGAGACCCTGGTGCACACCAGTGTGGGGTGTCTGGCAGAGTCTCTTTGGGACCCTGACGTGTAGGTGTTGCACAACTTGGGGAGATCAGTCTGGTAAATTAAATGAAGAACACCCGAAAACCCTGGAGCAGAATGTGGCATAGTTATACAGCTTTTAGTTTTTACTCCATTGTTTCAGAAAGAAAATAATTTTAAAAGCAACTGTTGATTCTTATATTCTTAAATTTTCTTATTCTTGAGCAACCATTGCAATATATGCTTGTGTTGTCTAAGTAAATACATAATACTTACTTTCTCTGTTGTCTGGAAACCAATTTCCAGTTGTCAACAAGCTGTGCAAAGAGATTCTGGTATTTTTCCTCTTTACTGATTTTCAATTTGTGATAATTTCTTGACTATCAAAAGAGGAAAAAAAGATTTCTATTCAGAACGACCTACCTTTTCTTGAAACTTAATAGCAAATGTATGTTAATTTGCTTCAAATGCTTTCTTTTCCCAATCCTTTTTCATTGTTTCAAATGCTAATTATTTTTTGTGTGTCATATATTTTTGCTTCATTACTGGTTAACATTTTCTCCCTGAGGATTCTGCCAGTCACAAAGCTGTTCAACTGTCTATTTTAAAAACAGACTTATGACTTTTTCTCCTACAAATTTGTGAGGCTTATTTTCTTAAACCTGTATTATTTTGTCATTTCTGTTATTTTTTTATTATTATTTAGTTATCTCTAAACTCTCTTTGAATACCAACGTTTTCCAACAGAAAATTCAGAGTAACATGTTTACCACTTACATGAATGTATTGTGTATCAAACATTAAGGAACAGAATGCAATTAAAAATAAGGATCTAATGCCATTTCAAATTTTTTATTACCTTCAACAATTTAGACTGTTATCACATACTTACAGCTGCAATGAAAACATGTCTTCACTTGAGTAGGCTGTAGTGTTCTTGTTAGTGTCAACTGTGTGTAGGCATTCAAATTCAAATATAAACCAATTAATTATAATTGTCTCTATAAGATTCTTTTCATGCCTCAAAACAAAGCAACAACGAAGAACAAATGAGTCAAAAATTCACTTTGCTTAGTATTTTTTCATGCTTCATCTAAAAAATATTGATTGTTATGTTGTATCAAAGCAATGAAGACTTATTAACTTAACACTCTAGAAAAAAATTCCAGATGTGTTGGAGTAGATTTTCTCATATATATATATATATATATATATATATATATATATATCTTGACCTGAGATCCCAGTTCTTGATATGAAAAAAAACCTTAGAAATCCTAAAAGAAGAAAAAAAGTCTTGGTCATGAAAATAAAAAGATTCAGATTTGGGGCTTTGCATTTCATATGTTATTCTTATAAAATCCTTTTAGATATCATTGCATGCTTTTACTGTTTTATGCATTCACACTAGCTGGGTCCTGCAATTGTTTGTTTTGGTTCAAATAGAACCTTCTGTAGCCTTTTCCAGCCATGGAGGTCAATGGCAGCTTTAAAGGAGGACAGGTTGTGAGAAAGAGTGGCCTCTGAGTTTTGTAAGATTACCCTGACTGAAATGTTGAACTCAATTTATTTCACAAATTTTTTAAAAGAAAGAGCATAAATTTAATATTTTGTTATAGTTTCTGTATTGAATTGACTTATGTTTTATAAAATTGCACTTAACAAATTGTATTTGATGAGAACTTACCTCTCAAACATCCAACTTTTCTTATATTAACAGAATGTACAGAAACAAACTTTTCCTTATTTATTTTAGTGCTTGATCAGCCTCAGTTATAGAAAGTAAACCTTATTTCTAAAGTTAGTCAAACAAAAAATATTTTTTCTATACTTCACCTAGCTAAACTTCATTTTTTCTAAAACACTTTTTCATACTCTATTTTTCACGACCACACAGATGTTTTATTTCCTATTGAGTCATCTCTAAATTTTGTTTTGATAAATTAAGTACACTGAATTCTTTACATATTTCTCTGTAATTTCTTCAGACCTTATAAATTTTTTGAAAAGCATGTTTTTTAATCATATGCACTGTAGAAGCATACACAAAGAATCAAGTGAGCACTCATATGACTTCTTTATGCTGCCAGGGTTTGGTTAAATCCTTTTGAAAGAGGCATCATGCTGAAAATGTGACTCTATTTGCTTGGAAACATATTTATCACATTTGAATATTTTCAAGCCCTACTGCTTTCCAGGTGAAGATTAGCTTGTATTTGTTATTTGTGAACCTGTGATTACAAACTATGCAAAATGACCAGTCAATATAAAAATCTTTATGTGACTGTCTTGCTGTGCTGTTTTCCACTTGGAAGAGGAGTTGAGCTGTTTGGCAACAGTATTTAAACTAATTTCCATTAAAATGCTACTGCTGGTTACCCAACACTAATTCCAGCAGAATACCTTATGGAAATTTTCACTTCTCTGTCTTCTAAAATGTTGCAAGAAAATATTCTAGGTTCAATTTATAAAAGGAAAATAATTAATCATTTTTGCTCTCTCTTTATGCAAGTAGTCAGTCTATTAAAAGTGTCTCAAAAACCTTTGGATATTAATATTCATCACCAATCCAACAGCTCCCTACCTTGCTTGGCCCAACTACTACAGGTGTTTTCCTTTCCTCCTACTTGCTTTCTGTAGGGTTTCTTTGGAGAACATTTTGGTAATGATTTCTATATATCAGAGCCTTAGGAACTTTGTTCATATGGAAAGGGTGCTTTGCTTAACATTCATTAGCTGAATTTCCTCAAAGAGGCTGATAATGCATTTTCAAGAATTATACTATGAATAGAAGCCATACTTCACCTCTTGATGACACTTCTCTCTGAAGGATCTGATCTTTCCACTGGCATCTGTTATTGTCCCCTCGTGAATTCCTCCAAAATATTTAGGGGCCCAGAGGAAAAGACATTTTAGCTGACATTTGGAAGTCAGGTTTTTTAGTAACTTAATTTCTTTTTTTGTTTTGGATGCCTGTCGTTCTTGTTTTCATTCAAATTAATTCCTATGTATGTAGCTGCACTGATATGTTGTGGCACCAGGTGAATTCCCTGTGGAAGTGTGGCAACCACAGCAGCTTCCTCAGGAAAGGCAGTACTGTCTGTGGGATAAAGCATGTAACCAAGTGCCAGACCTGCCTCCATCAGACTGTCTCACTGGTAGCACATGTGTAAGTTGTGAGAGAGCCATTTGCTGCCGAATTCCTGCCATGGTGTAGCATAGCAGGAGGACATAGAGTCAGTGTCTGCAGCAGCTCTGTTCAGGACCACAGAGGTGCCATCAATATCCTTTACACCAGTGTTCTATTCTCCACTTTCTTTGCAATTACCATACAGCAATGCCAATAACCCCTGAAATTATTCTATTCAATGTTTCAGGGCTATTTTACTGGACAGTTTATACCTATCTCTTCCATGGACTTTAGCTACCGACTTTAGATGCTACTTGTTTTATTGATGCTATTTTTGTTCATCTTAGAAATGTTTTATCCAACTCCTGAGCTTTTGATGTGCATACTTCACAATAATTGTAAATCTGGCTTGTTGTGTTCATATGGTGTTTTCATTACAGATTCAGAACCTATTTAAAAAATTAACTTTATAAGGGGAGCCTGATTCCATAGCTTGAAACAGAGCAATTTCATATATGAAAATAATTCAGTAGCACATTGGTTCTTAAAGACAAAACCTGCATAATAATTTAAGCATTTATGTAGGCCTAACATCTTTTAATGGTTCTGCCAGAACTGCTTGATTAAAGATGCCCAGAGAAGATTAATGACTGCAGTAAGTATACGACCTTATGGCATCTCATAAAATTGTTCTCTGAAAGTTGAACATAGGTTTAATAAACAGTAATTATTCCTTCCTACCATATGGCTGATACCAGATATATGAGGGTGGAACCCACTTGAAATACTATTCATAGTCTCAGGTAAGTTGAATAAAAACATTAATTACTTGTATAATGAAACATAAGAGGTGATTGCCCCTAGGGAAAATGCTATGTTAATAAAAATACTTGCTTTCAATGTCAGAAGAGTTGAGAAATGTGAAGAATTTTTATTTCCGTACAGATTCCTTTGTGAGAACATCAAAGCATTTGAAAGATGAGTAATTATTATTTCAGTTGCAAACAAATTAATATGAGAAATGACAAAAATAAGAGCTAGAATTTAAAATTTATTTTTTGTATGTAAAGATAGATATAACCAGGTGAAAGATGCTGATTTTTATGAAAGTGTGCCTAAGATTTTAAGTGCTTATTCCTTTGGGTATCCATTGATTTCAGTTGGAGGTAATCAAAACCAAACTCACTGGCAAGCTAATAACCAGAATGTACTAACAGAACAATAACTCAGATATTTTAGATTTTTCTGCAGTCAGATTACACTGCTGCACACCAAGATCAGGAATCGAATCCCTGGGAATGAACTGAAATTTCTGAAGTTCTGTATTTGAGTCTGAATGTAGCATTATAGATTATTTAATTTTTAGTCCTTAGCTGAGGTAATAAGAGCCAAGTGGTCTCCATAGGCTGCATCTATGGAGCTTCCTTCAGATTATCTGGTCCATCCTCTAGAGAAGGCAGTTTTTCTCTGGTTGTGGTTTTACATTCACTTCACACCATATAGCTCTCCATCAATTGCTCATATTTTCACACAGGAAAATACCGTATCATAATTTATTATACTTTATTTTATGTGTGAAGTAATGGTATGTTTTGAGTCAACTGCACAATGTACAAGTGCAAGGTGCAAGAGTACAATAATAGAAGTAAATGCTCATTCTCTTCTGTGATTTTTTTGGTTCTGTTTCTCTGTCCTAAAATACTCTTGCATGGTTTGAATTCCCTGTAATAATAATAGTTGCTTACTCAGAGTCTCAAAAAAGTGAATGTTTGTCAGACCATATTAATCAAGATCTGTCAGATATATTTATCCTCATCTTCCTGCTTCAACCTAGAGCTTGTTTCCCCCATCTTGTTTCTGTTTTCTTTCTTCTATGAAAGGGTATCAGGTTTATCCTGTGAAAAAATGGGTCAACAAATAATTTAAAATGAGAGTTTGACATAGTGCCCTTTAAAGAAATGTTCTTTCAGTGACTTTATAAATATAAATATACCAGTAAAGACCTAGTTTTGTTGTCAGAGGTAATATATCAAAGGCTTGCACTAACTGAAGACAAAATGAATCTCACTTTTTAATTCAGTAGAAGGTGACTTAGTCTGCATGCTTTAGTTTGTTGCCCTTATACAAGATGGATCTAGCTTCATTTACTTGTTATATTGAGGTATTTCAAAGTACTTTTTTCTGCATGTGAAGGGTGTGTGTATGCTGTATGTTGTCTTGGCTTTATAGATCAGATGTGCTCATTTTAGTGGATCCCAGGAGAAACTTGTCCTTATTGCTCCCGTGTTAATGTTGGAAATTCATTTGTTGCAAAAGTTAATCTTATTGTAGTACTTTTTCACTGGGAATAAGATAGATAAAGTGAGATATCTTGTTAGTCCTGCTTGCTTCTAGCTGAGATCTGACTAAGGTTGGTCTTTCTGCTCTCAATTCTGTGTGAGGTAGAGGGTAGAGGGAGGACAGTAGTGCCAGAGCTCAAGGCAGGCCAGAGGGGGAAAGGTGTGGTCCAACAAGCTGTCCAAGGATTTCTCCCTTATCTATGGAATAGCCTTCCAGTTTACTGAAGCTCAGTGAGAAGATTGTTGCTCATAACACTAGTTCCAAACCTTTTTGTCACTTTGATTTCACATAATCATCAATCTGAAAGATAGTGTTGCTAACTAGTCTTTATTCCATCCTGCATTGCAGGAAATCACATTCCCCTCCCCACCCCCCCAACAGAGTTACCAGCCAGAAATAGCCATCTGTGAAAATATTCACTGAAACTATTGCAACTTCTTGTGGGGCAGAAGTTGAGTTGAAGTGAATGTTTAATAACTACTGTTATTAAATCCTTGACAAATATGTATTTACATATTCATACAGGCACAAGGATACTTCAGTGGTGGATATACTGTGGGAAGTTTGAGAAGAAAGAAAAGATCTGTAATAGCAATTTGAGAAACTTAAAAACACTGCCAGCAGAGTCTTTTGAAACGTGCAAGCAGGTATATCCAAGTGAGAAGATCAAGGAGCGTAATGTCTGCTCTGCTCCTTCAGACACACATATTCATTTGCTTTGGCACATTTTTATATCTACTTTTTCCAAGTGGTGCTGTGTTACTCAATTCTGTATGTCAGTAATGCCAGAGAGATGTGGTGGAGGGTTCATTAGCCTTATTAGACAGGGCAGCTGCAGCCTAGGATAATAGTGAATGAATGACTCACGCTGGCAAAGCAGACGACAGGCAGCATTGCTCCACTGGCTTCATGACATTCTTCTGTCACTTTTGGGGGGGCTGCCAGAATTGATCTTTGGTTGAAAATCACTCTGATTAGCAAAAACAACCATTTTCCCCTTTTCCTTCTTCACAAGTGTTCTGCTTTGTAATGGTCTAAAATCTGAGGGTGGCAGAGAGTCATGGATCATGTCCCATGTGCCTGTTAGTGACAGCCACACAAGCCTCATTATAAAACCTCCTGTTAGAATGCAAATCAATTTATACACTAATAATTCCTCTCTGTAAATTCCCCATCGGCTCTATAATTATCTTTGCTACTTATTGATTATTATTGTGCCAAATCCTGGCTTAATTTCAGTGAGAATTATAGCCACTAGCAAGATAATGATATAATTTGGAGATAATAGTGTACAATGATTTTTAAACAGAATCTTTGCTTGGATGGAACAAAAAGATATTTATGTTACCTCTCTCTGTGGTTGTATATACAGTAGCTGCTGACAGACCTGCATTGGCTTGCAACAATCAGATGAGAAAGGTGCAGGCTATGGAAGTTATGGTTCAGTTTGTTTGCAGGTTTGTGTTACTCCTGTGAGATCGAGATTAGATTTTATGCAAACTTCCTGCTCATAAAAATCTTGTATATGAACCTTCCAAGATTTTTTCTAAATTTAAGGAACTGATTGTCTTCAGCCTGTACCTGAGGCACAGGTTGGGAGAGTGATTTTTTCTAATTTTAGTCAATAAGGCAACAGAAAATATGCAAGAATAATCCTTTTTTCTTTTACTACCAAACCTGTGGTATGTTTGTTTTTAGAAAACACTTGCAGCATCTTTGTTCTGTTGCATGAGTGTCCATTTCTATTTGCCAACATCTGCCTACTGTATGACCAAGTATGTCAATCAAACCCATGAGCTCTGTCTATGTCCATGACCCAAATGATACAAGTCTCTATACTGAATGTTTGTCATAGATTTTTTTTGTGGAATTAGAGATTGGTTCTTGGGAGTTTGGTCTGTTTGACAAAAGGATGTGCTCTAGACTGATGTCAGAATGAGTAGTTATGTGGGATTTGTTTTTTCTTTTTCATCACGGGAGGTGATGACCGGGGGCTTGATGCCACTTACTGTGCCAAATATTAAGCAGAATATGTGATGCAGTTTTTGGAAAAGTTAGAGTGTGTTTGAAACAGCTTTTGAACATTTGGGGTTTGTCCATCTTAAGGATACATGGCCTGCCATCCATTAAACTGGAATCAGCCTGCCTACAATTGTAGGTTTAGGAAGCCTCATTTCAGGAAGCTAGTTTGCTTTTTATTACCTGATGTCTGTTTCACTCATGGCTTTCAGTGGTTTTGCAACAACATTTAAACATGAGCAAAAAAGGAATTCAATGTGTGCTTACACAAAGACAAGGAGAAGAGCAGAATAAAGGCTTACGGAGTAAAATGAACCTAAATTTAACAAGAGTAATGTTCTTCCTCTGGGAAATGCCAACAAAAGTGTTGTTTTTTAAATCTATTCTGGAAACTGGTTGTTTTGAGGAAGGGTTGTGTCAATTTTCTTACTTTGAACTTTTATTTTTAACAAGTACAAGAAGTTCAAGAATTTATTTGAAATGAATGAAATGCTCTCTGTTTAGAAGTTTACTCTAACATAATGTGTCATGATAAGAAGGAAGTGAAACAGCTGCAAATTATCTTTTCAAGGGCAGAACACTAAGAATTTGCTCTTTGCAAACAAACATATCACATTTTGTGCCTTTCTTGCTAGAGGAAGTTTTATAATTACTAGGTGTGTGGCTCTTTTCATTTTGGGTAATTAGCACCACGAAAATGTCCTACCAAAGCAGGAAGCTTTCAATCTTTTTGAAGTATTTTGGATATGAAATATAGGCAATTTAATTTTTTTTTAAATTTTAATATTTTCCTTTAACAATATAATGTCTTTGTGTGATAAAGTCAAGTCATATGTATTTTCTCAGAGTGGAGGACTAGGACTATTCAGCCTTAGTACTGTTATTTGCTCTACAGGTAAATCCCATTAGTTACACAGCAAAAAATGGGTTTCCTGTCTCTACAATTTTATCTGTCTGTAACAGTCATTTATTAGCACTACTTTCCTGCAAATAGAACAGTTGTCATATAAACATAAACTTATCTGCAAGATTTTTTCAGCAGGTGTGATTCTTGGTGTAATTCTGGGTATTGGGATGTTATTTACTGCTTTTCTTAATTAAAAAAAAAGAATCATGCTAGTTGTATAAAGTAGCACTGATCAATAAAAGAAGTATCTTATTATCTTTCTGTTGATGTAAATTAGTTTTTATTTGATAAGTAATGGTAATTTTGCAACCCTTTTCTAAATACAGCATTATCTTCCTTACTTCTGTCTCAAAACAAGCAATAACTTGTTGTCAAAGATTGCACTCAGGAAAAAAATCCACACTGCAGATTGATCCTACTCTCCTAAAACCTGACAGACAGCCCCAGCCCCACTCTCCCAGGCTTACACTTGCTGCTGTAGGTCCACGGCAAGGATGCAGCCACTCCAGTTGGGGTCTGTGTCAGGTGAGTGCTGAGCTGCTCAAAAGCTGACAGTGAAGCAGAAACACCTGTGCTGCAGCTGTGCAAGGACAGGAGGACATGTGTGGATGTTGATGCCATGGTTTGTGTTCATGCCTGACACCAGAAAGAACATACAGAAACCAGACTGGCTGGCTGACTGCCCTGAGGGGTACCCCGTTGACTGTCTCCACCTCCACTTAAGTAATCAAATCATAAATTCATTTGTTATCTTGTCCCTTCAGGTGACTTGGTTCAGCTTTCTCCTCACTGGTGAATTCATGACCTGCCTCCAGTGCTACCTCATCTAGATCTCTTCAGTCCTGCAGTCCAGCCTATCTCTTAGGTGTCTGTCCTTGAGATTGTTTTGTGGGCTTCATGGCAAATCTAGCCATGTCTAGAAGAACTCTGGAATAGATAAACTACAAGCAATTTTTCATATTCCCCTACTTGTTGCCTTTGTATTTTTCCTCTTCTTTATGTGTATTAGCACCTATGCATAGTGACTATAAATCCATGTTCTACCTACACATAACTTAACCTTTTCACTTAGGTCTTTTTCTGATCTTTACAGTTCTGTCTGTGGATTTCACCTCCAATGTTCTTCCACTGGAGAATTTATTGGATGTTATTTGCAAGATGCCTTAGTTTTCTAGACAAAATTACTTTTTCATAACTGCTTTAATTGTGCTGCTTTAAGTGGATCAGGTTGATAAATAGAAGTTACATACTATTTTCCTCTTTTCTCACATCATGTCCTCTTAACCTTTTGATATTTTGTGCATCCATCAATGCAAGGATAATGATTTTCTGATTGTTCAAAGCATGTCTAGCACATAAATCTCAATTTGTGATGATGCCTTTGGAATGAAGGGGCTGATTAGGTCACACTGTGCTAAGTATTAGCATGTATTGCCTCAGTTTTTGAGATATATATATATATATATATATATTTATATGTATATATATATATATGCTTGCAAATGAGGGCAGAGGGCTTATAGATCTCTTTTCTGTGCAAGAGCTCCCCTAGGTCAGCAGTACCTCAAATTTGTAAAGGTCATACAGGAGACATAGAGATTTTCCCCTTTTTTGACATCTAGTCTTTTGTACTGTGTATGTTTCATTGTATGAACTATTTGTGAAAATCCTGGCCACTAATGTTCTGTTTTCTTACTCTCACTAGTGCATCTGATCCTGCTCATTAACCATCTCTGCGCTGCTGGTTTGTGGTGTCACATGCCCAGAACAGCTAAGTCTGTGTATTTAATTATCTTTTCCATTTCTGTCTTGTCTTTCTAACTCTTTAATTTTAGCATGCTCAGAAGCTTTGTTTCTGTCAGCAGCAGAAGAATTAGGGCTCAAAATTTTCTGATATATTAGTAAAATCACAGTATATAGACAGAAGAAACAAAGTAGCCATATCTTTCATGGATCTGGGTAGAACAGGCTTCAGATATGGTAATGTGTAATAATTTTTTATTTTAAAACAGTGGGATTTGGAAATAAACTAATATTTTGTGGCATTTGGCTTCTGGTATTTCCGCTCATTTTCCCATGCTCTCCTGCATCAATGGTGCATCTTATAAATGTCAAATACTTCCTTCCCACCTAATACTTGCTGGTCAAATTTTATCTAGTTCTTGCAAGGTAACTAGAAGGTATTCCAAAAAATAAACCAAGCTGAGCTTATGGGGGGACTTGCACTTATAAAAGTAATATCAGACACTTTGGTAAGTATGTTTTCTTTTTTATGTATCCCCAGGACTCTGCAAACTTGGTTTTCTTTTCAAGCTGATTTTGAATCAGACATGAACCTTAGTTCTCTTTATTATCTGATCTGATAAACTAAATCCTGAAATTAGTGTGAAGATATCCACCTGCCCAGTGGAGAATCAGAAAAAGAAAAGGTTTCTGTTGCTGCTAATTTCACAAAATAGTAGCTCTGCAATTTGAAGGAAACACTAGCTAAAGAAGAAATCCTAGAATATTCTATACACTTTCTTTGTGTGATGGGCTGTAATGTTTAAGACAGCACAGGAAATTATCAAGGACAGAAGGATATATCATTCTTACAATGAAAGGCAATTAAACATGGAGTATATTGAAATCACTGCTTCATTTCCTTTCTCTGCCTGCAATGTAATGTTTCTTTTCTCTCAACAATGATGGCTCACTGGTGATGCTTGTTTTCTTCCATCCAAGTCAGATGTTTCTTACTAAGGCTCTTATCTCATACTGGCCCTTAGCTTTCTGTCCAGTCAAGCATACAACTGTGCAGGCAATTTCACAAAAATCAATCTGATAGTAGAGACTGGAACTGGGAAAAATATACTGATAGTGCAGGAAACACTCGTAAGTGAAATAAAACAGCATTGTTTGGAGTTGGGAACAACAGTTAAATTGTACCTCAAGCTAACAGAGCTGTGAAGACATACCATCTTGTTGACTAATGGTCTGCAAAGGTTTTTGTTTTTCAGTCTGCCTGGGCAATTCTGAAACAATCAATGCAGTGCTGCTCTTCTCCAGATGTCCCTATTCATCTGCAAAACTTTTAGCACAGATTGTTCTCCTATTTGTAAACAAATTATTCAACAATCCCAGTGAATGACACGAGAATGACAGACAAACAGATGTGATGTACTATCAGAAGTGGCTAATTTGAGACTCAATAATTCTTCAGTGCATAGTGCCAATTAGCCTTAAAGAGTAAAAAAAATGCCTGGCAGAAAAATGCTTCATTTTACAACCATCTGGTTTGTTATTGAGACTTGAGAATCTTGTACATATTGATGATAAAATAGAAGAAACAATTTTAATACCTTTTCTTTCTTATTCTTCCAAGTCAATGTGATTTTAAAGAGCTTAAGTGATTTATGTTGGGCCTTCTCATCTTATTGCAAATTTTACTCAAAGTTACCTTGTTAAGAAAAAAATTGGAAATGAAAGTAGTGACAAAGCTTGACATCCTTTACCACTTGCTATTGCCTATAAATTGTCATTTTCTTTTAGAAAAAACAAAGCTACAGCCTGTATTTTTTCATGCTCTCCTCTTACTGTCTGTAAAAAATGTTACAGCCAGACAAGGCTTCCCCTGAGAAGATAGCAAAAGGCTAGATTTAATGAAATACATATTTGTGTTTGTCTCTGAAGAAGATTATATTGCTTCATTTGACTTTTAAACGTTTCCTTTTCTCTAATTCTGTGGACATTTAAAGTTATGTGCTTAAGATCTTATTTATTTACTTTCATCTGACCTAGATAATAGATTCATGTGTGATCTAATAGCTTAATATATTATCCTCCATTTTGATGATCTTTAGCACTGTTACACATAGATGTTGCTTTGAGCAGGGAAAAGCTAGGCTATCTAGCTTAATTGTTAAAGTCCATGGATGAGAGTGGAGAAGGAAGAATCTAGGAATTATAGTTTTCTATGCTTTAAATATATGACACTTTGCATTAAAACCTCATCTGGAAGCAGGTTTCACACCATTTTGTCTCTGGCTATTTTCTGTTGCATTCTTGGCTGCATGTCTCAGTGGAATACCCTGGGATTTAGGAAAGGTCCTAAAGACGGTGTGGGGAGAATGGGATTTCATGCAAAAGTGAACAGCATTTTCAAATTAATGAAGGTGACTAAATAACCTTGTTTCCAGTTCCTACCAATTTCTAGTTGCTAACTCCAGTAGCTGCTGGGTCTGTGAGTCTGGGTCTTGCCCATGACTCTGAGAACCAGATATTTGACAACCTCACTTTTCAGCTGTGTCATTTGCTTGTTTGCACAGGATTCTCATGTGATCCATAGTGCCAAATCTGTGTAATACCCTCAAGTTTTCTGGTTTCTGAAGCCTGGAATTTGAAGTCTTCCATTTAGGATATGAATTCCAGAGTCCTGTGTTAACAGCTTGTGAAGTCTCTCTAGGTAAGTTTCTAAGAGCTAAATGCATTCAGGACATTTGGACTGTGCTTTGTAGTGTTTAACTTGAGGTATTCAGAGTCCAGAGCAAGAGACAGAGAAAAGGCCTGGTGTGACTTTTGTTGACAAGGAAGAAGTAGACATTAAGTTTTTAACTGTCGTTTATTGGCATGCACATAAGCAACTCGAAGATTCAGCAGCTGTTAATTAAAAGCAGATGTTTTGGACATATAAGCATCAGGCTTAGGCTTCATGCCCCTTGCTTCAGATACTTAAATCTCTTTGTTGATATAGCTCTCAACTGTGTTGTTCTACCAACAGTGAAAAGGAAACAATCAAAATCTTTATGTATGTTTAATTTTGTTTCATTTAATTTACAAAGGTGTAAATGAGCAACTGAAGTTAATGAAGCTGCAAATCTAGTACCCTAGTTGAAATAAAGTGATGTAATTTTAAGTTGTTTTTTTTTTTTTTTTCATCACATTATGTTGGATAAACTTTTATTTTGGCATTACAAACTAAGTGTCTCATAATTATTCCTACAAGGCTTGAGAAAATAATGGGAGCAGTGCAATAATGAAGATAAAAAATACAACTTTAGGATGCAAAATGAGCATCAAATAAGCACTTGATTCTCTTTTCAGCTAGGATTCATCTTGTCTTATTTTTGATACATGATTTTTGCCAATTGACAAAAATATATAAAGCCTCTGGCTGAATTTTTAACCTTTTTCTGTACTTAATCCAGGAGTTAAAAAAAAAGGAAACCTGATTCAGTCCTCCAGTGAGACCAAGGTAACTCAAGCATAACATAGAAGAGGAAGAAGAGATATACTGTTACAAATTCCTTGCCTAAGAATCATCCCAGACATCAGTTCATGGGTACACCGAGCTTTGATTCAGGCTGTTTATTCTTTCAAAAATTCAAACCTCATCCTATGCATCCTTCTGCCTGTTAAATTTTGCTCTGACAGTCCTTTAGATAATCCTTGAATAATGAGGGACAGATGCGGATCTTTTCCAAAGACTTGTTGGTTTTTTGGGTTTTTTTGCCTTTTGTGGACTTCTGGAGATTTTCTGAGAGTTTGTTGGAAGAAAAGTTCATCCTGATCCATTCTGTTGAATTATACTTAAGAGATTTCTTCACCAGAAGGGATTTTTTCTGAATGGAATTTTTGCAACCTCCAAAACCTACCAGTAATTTCTCTAGATATTAGACTCCTTATGGCTTTTACTTTCTGCATAATTTTTCTTGACATTTAAATTACTAAGAAATAAAATTTTTAAACTTTATCTCTTTAAGCAGAAGAGAAAGAAAAAGTTACAATCTCTAGTGACCATGTTTTGGTTATTGCATGTTTACTATTCATAAAAAGAACATCTCTCCCTTTGCTCTGAGTACCTTACGTTATTTTCAGTGCAGTCATCAAAGCATCAATCATAATTCCCATCTAATCCCTAGAAAAATGCAGGACAGTGAAAGAAAGAAACACTTATTATCATGTTCATCACTCACTTCTTTTGTAGTTCTTCATCTCTCAAACTTTTGGGAAGGGGGAAAGAGGCTTCTCTTGGACTATTGCACAGATGGTGGGAATAAACTCTTTCCAGAGATGCACTCACAGCCATGGCATGCTGTATGATCATTTAGACTTCATGAGTACGAGCAAATTGTGCACAGCTGGGCAGTAGTCCCATGGGAATGAGAATGTAAGCAATGCACTTCTGAGCAGTCAAATGACCATCATTTTCCCAGGTAGCCTCTCTGGACGAAGAAAGCAAGCTGGTGAAGATTTACAAAGGTCCACTGTGTGTTCAGGTTTCCTATGTTTAATTTAGCCACACCTAGAGGTTTATAATTTTGAAATTATATAATCTGGTGATATAATCCTAGTGCATTGTTATGCTGTCTTTCTGTTTGATACGGATGCAACTGTTACCTGGTGCTAGTATGTCTGTGGTAGGGAGCCTGTGATAAGAAGCCTGCACTGATGCATAGGATTGATGATATTTCACCTTCTAGAAAGATTGTCCCCACAAGGTGGATACAAGGGTTGGAGTCTGTCTTGCATGTCACATCATTCATGCTAATATAATGAAATTCAGCTGCCTTTTTTAAAATAAATAGTTGTATTACACTAAGGGCCATTTGGTAACCCTTTTTGTTTTACAGATACCTTGCTGTTAATTTTAGCTCACTGTGAATTTTTAATTTATTCTTTCTTTAAATAGCATTGGTATAATAAATAGAAAGCTCTAATTTGAAGTACTAAATATGCTATACAAACGGGGCAATCAACACTTGTTAATTAAACCAAAATATTTATTCTGCTATGAGTCCCTGTTTCCTAAAGAATTCAGCTCACATTGGTCAATTCTTTTGCTATGCAAACTTCTTAGAATTATTCTAACAAGACAGGTCTGGTAAATAGAAGGCTGAACTTCTAATTCCTCTTCTATATCTCTTCCCTTTTGTATTTTTATTTTATGTGCAGACAGTACATTTGGTAATGTACTCTATTTGTTTCCTATGAAGAAAATCAATGTGCTGTTACTTCAGACTGCCTTGAAATTGTCATGGAAGAAATTAATCCCTAAGCCTCAATACTAATATCTCAGTTATGTTTTATTTTCAACCTGTTCCATTTACTGCAGACCTTGCTTTTGCTAGCAGTGTGCCACCTTTCACCCTTTAAACTCCATCTGTGTAAGCTTTCTTTCAGCCTTCCTCTCTCTGCTCTGTCTGTCTCTTCATGGAATCTGTTATTTACTTTCCAGGTAGTCTTCGGCCATTCAAATTTCTCTTTACCAATGGATCTGGTTAGAAGCATAGGTCTTATTCAAAATATTTCTTACTGTTTTTCTGACAGAAGGTTGTGAGGAAGCAGGTTTGAGCTGGAGAGAGTGGGTCTGGCTCAACAGAACTGCTTTTATAAACTACCTCTCACTCATCCCTCAAGCACTGCTGACTGCAACTATCAATACTTGATTTCTTGCCTGTCTGAGAACATAGTGTAGGCATTTCCACTCTTGTATTTCAACTCTGATGTTTTATACTAAGTGGAATTTACTCTGTGCATATTTGTCACCCTGTTTATGTGAGAACCTTCAGGAAAATTAAGCCTAATTAGTTTTCTATGTGGATTAGTTAAGCAGTGTTGAATGCCTATATAGATGCCCCAAGTCAGCACAAAAATGGTTCTGATGCTAGTCACTTTAATTTACTCTGGAAATAACAATACTAAAATTTAATTAAGGCCCTTTTATCCTTTTATTTATGAATTAGTCTTTAGTATGGTATATAAAAAACATTAAGAAGAAGCACCTTTAAATAATTTGGATTAATTTTCCTCAGTGACTCCATGTTGCTAAGTCCTTATTTGCAAAATTCCATCAAGAAAAGGGATCTTGATGATTACTATCACTCTCAGATTTTAACAACACTTTTTCTGACATGAATTTTGTTTTCTGAATTCTCCAAACTGAAATATCTCTAACCACTACTGGAGCAATGTTCTTCTGTGACATTATGCTGTCACACACACAAAAAAAGAAAATGCCTGCTGAAATAAAACACTTTATGATTTTAAGACTGGTAAAAAATCCAAGACAAATCTATGGCAATTGTACTTGGGTAGTAACCATCTGGGGATTTTGTAGTATGTTGTGAAAAAATTCTCTTACTGTTCAGAGGTAAAATATTTAACTATCATACAGGAATAGGATGAAACAAAGTGAATTGCAGAGGTTAAGAGATGCTACCTGCCTTTAGCTACTATTTTAGAAAGGGCAGAAAGAGGTGGAATGTCAAGAAAAAATTAAATCCATAGAGTTTTGAAGTTATTTTAGACAAAATAAGCTTAAAGATTGAAAATACAACTTGAGCAAAAACAGCACTGAAAAAGAAAATATAAACACTTACCCTATTCCTAAATATCAGAAAAAAAAAAAAAACCCTGGGAAAATTATGTGCTTCAAACCTATTTTGTCAAAAAGCTGCAATATGTAAAGCAAGTTTTAAAAATATATGAAGAAAAAATGGAAAAGTAATACTATTAGGCATTCTGAAAATGTAAATATCAAAGGTCTGAATTCTAGCTTCTCAAGCACAAGAATATCCCCACAAATTTATTACAAGTTATTCTATGAGACTGGTCTCAGACAGATAATGTGGGAATAGCTAGAATCTTCTGCCACCAAGCAAACATGCCCATCATGTTTACAACAGAACAGTTTCCAAGAAAAATATCCTTGAAAAAAAATGCTTGAAGTGCAGAACTGCTGAACTGCAGAAATTATTTGCAGAATGAAGAGACCTCACAATTCAGTTACTGTATTGTTGAGGAGAGGAGGCAGAGAGCTGTGCACCAAGCTGGATTTTCCATCCATTTCAGTTTTCTTTTGGCACAAGAAGAAATAATGGCTCTATTTCAGTGGCTGGCAAAAATATCTAAATGCAGTATGTTTAAGTAGTGTGAAATGTAAGTGATTTGTGATTCACCTAGATGAAAGATGCTACAGAGATCTGAAATCTTTGGCTTTATTATGACAAAGGATCATTGTATTGCACAAAGTGAATGATGAATGAAAAGACAGCCTCTTGGATTGTGGTAGAAGTGCTTCAGATAGTACCACAGTAAATATGACAAATAGACCCACTATACTGTAGTAGGAATCTGCTTCTCTGTACTTGATGTCCTGACTCAGTTTTTTCCATCCAGGAAGAGACACCTGCCTATAAATATGTTACATTTATTTTTTGTTAACCTCTGTCACTTCAAACATTTCTTTTTACATGTTTGTCTATACCAACAGGGAAATTTATATGTGCCCATTTAGTCCAATCTCTCTACCCTGGAGCAGATTTTCATTATTTTTCAACAAATCATAATTTCATCTAATCTATGAGTTATAATCTTGTAGACTAGTGAAGGACCAGTGGTTCAGTAAAAAGATTAATGTTTTCTTGTTCTCTTGGATGACTGCAAAGGGGGAACTTCATACAAATGGTAACTTTTTCCACCAAAACAGCAGCCTAAACCAAGGCAGGCATAGAAATCTTTTGTGTTTTCTTTGGTATTTATCAAATCATTAGAGTATTTTCAATTCCTGAAAATAGTAATTCATAAGTCATCAAGGAAGGAAGCCAAGGATACTTACTGTTTCCTGAATTTTCTGCATGTGTCCAAGGGAACTGTTTTCCCCAAGTTTGTCTTTTCTCTCTTAAAAGGACCTCAATTGTTCAGGAAAGAACCAGACATCCAAAGACTGTACTGAAATACTGCTTTTATGTGTTTGCATTTGCCTCATGAGGAGAAGTTCCCAAGTTCTCAAAGGATGTAAAAACTATTTTTTCAATAGTCATGTTTGCTGGTTTTGTGCCTGAAAAGTGCTTGGTTTAGTTACCACCAGAAAATTATATGCTTTCCATGGAGAAGACAATGCAGCCAAATTCAGTGTTCTCTTTGATCTTTATTTTACTTATAGAAGCTTTCAAATACTTTAAAATATTGCAACTAATATATTGTTGTACATTCATGAAAGAAGTTAAGAATTTGCTTTAATTCTGTCTTTTATAAACCAGGTTTATATAACTTGGGCACAATCACATACCCAGTCCCTGCCATCTAAACATAAGGAATGTCAAATATAAGTTCACTGAAGTCTGCATACAACAGAATGAACTGCAAGAAATACACAAGACAGTAAAAATAACCTGTGTAGGTGACTTCTCTTAATGTTCTTGGCTTTCATGTACTCAGAAAAAGATTGATCATATGTGCAAAAAAGAATCACTTATTGAGCAGCTGCAGCAAAAAAGGCACCCAAGAGACTTGGGTCTTATTACTTCTACATTATCCAAAAGCTTGCCAAAATCCAGTACTTTGCAGAAGAAACAGTACAATGTGCTCCACGTTTGGAACACTTATCTTCCTCTTTTGTTATTGATGTGGCTCATTTGAAATGACTGCTTTTTTTTAATATAATGCTTTTCAGAAGTTGCTTTTGAAGGAATATCTTTAATAATTGTATAGAATTGGGAAGAAGAAAGGGATAAAGAAAGGAATCAAAGTAGAAATGGGTTGTTCCAGAAGGAGTTAAAGGTGCTGACCTTTTCTGAATACTAAAATCAGAGATTAACTAGGGAAAATAAAAACCAATATTTTTCAAAATAACAAAAGATTTTAGTTTTTTTTAATAGGAAAAGGCATCTGAGAAGCCCACTTTAGGAATTAGGACTTTAATATTAGTTCAGAAAAAGATATTTTGATGGATATTAGGAATAGTACAGTAAATTTCCTTGGTTAAAAATGATATACTAATCAGTGTTTGTGTTTATTTGCATGCATGAATTAGAAATAGAATTATGAAGAATTCCTGCCCTTTGGTTGTGACTTCATGTAGTCACCCCTGAAACACTTTAGCATGCTTCCTACAAATCAAATATCCTAATCAAGATATAATTAAAGCAGATTTTAGTGGAAGGTGTTAACATACATAGATGAACAACCATCTGTCTTGAAGATACCTGACATAACAGTGACAATTAAACACTTTTGATCCAGTGCAGCCTTATGCTGCTGAACTTGGAGTCTTAGTGACATGATGGTTGTGGTCCCACAGCACGAGGTTGAATTTTACATTGGCTCACACATTTAATGCTGAGAAGTGCAGTTTTATTTTAATTCTATTCCATAAGATTAATCTCTGTATTAAGATACCAATAGTAATGGTGCTATTAATGATATGTTAATGTAATTTCAAGGGTCAGATGTTATGTAAAGGGGAATGATTAACTGAAGAAAGAGCAGTCCATAAATCCTTCAAAGAGTTTTGTGTACTCAAAAAGTAGGAAACTTAGGTCCATGTTATAAAATTTTAGAATCATAGAATGTTTTGCTTTGGAAGGGACCTTAAAGATCATGTAGTTCCAAAATCTCTGCATTTTTTTTTGTTAAAAGGGAGAAAGATTTTACAGTTCATACCAGCAATTAAATCCAAACTTAGAATATGTCACCCACTTCTACATTCCCATCTTGGTTTTCACAAGTGAAACAGTTTTGTCTGTGTCGTCTATGAAGAGTTTTGTGGCAGTACACAGTAACAATCTTTTAATATGTGTGCCATGGGTAAGCTTCTGCCTAGGCCCTCCGTACTCCACAGAGCTCCCCTTCTGCCTATAAGCACTACATGTGAGTTAGTAACTAGAATTATGAGTTAAATATTAGAAAATAGAGATGTCTTCTTTTTTTGCATTCTGTTCAAATCTTTTCTCTTTCTTCCCCTTGTCTTCAGAGTCACTATGAGAATAGAGTTTTCCTCTCTTCACTTCAGGCTGCATTTGAGCCTCTGTCCCCAAAGGTAATGAAATGACAATACTATTACTGACTTTGAGAAGAACAGGGTTTCATCTGTGTGGTCTTCTGAGAGAAATGCAAATACTAGTTGGCAATCTCATGTGGTTGAAATATCCTCCTTGTTAAACTTTATGTTGAGGACGTAAAGCTCAAAAATAGGATAAAGAACAAAATTTTCAGGATTTGAATTCTAGGGAATAATTACAGAAGGTTTCTATCACAGAACCTACCTTTTAAAAGCACTTTGGTATTTAATGGTCTTGAGAGAAGCAGAGTGCAATATTTTTGCAGAGAAAGCTGTAAACAGAAAATGCTGTATTATATATATATATATATATATATATATATACTGTATTGCTGTATATTATATAAGAGAGTGGTCTACCAGAGCTGGAAAGCAATGGTCAAAAGCAGTGAATATGTAATGCTGGTACCCATTAGGGCTTAAGCACCATACTTAAGGTCCATTTCTTGGCATCTGTGCAGCTCTACAGTCCAATTCATGATATTGATGTAAGCACTTAGACTGTAACTTGGCAGGAAGGTCTCAACTCCAATATTTCACCATTAGTCTGAAATGTCACATATTCCTTCTCTCTTCTTCTAATCCAGTAAGTAGTGAGATGAGATGGAAGTCTGCAGTAGGAGGGACAGAAAAATCCAAATTCAAGGTAGGTAGTGGTTATGGCATTTATTCTGCAGGTAGTTTCAAGGCTCTCTCCAGTCTGCAGGCAAGGATACCTGCTGACCTGCAAAGAGGACAGAACAAAAAGTAACTTCTCTTGCTTAAACCATGTATGGACCTAGCTGTAGGAATAACTCTTTTTAGAAAAATACTAGCATACTCAGCAGTACCAAGACTTTCACAGATCTTTGGGTATTCAATCAATCAATCAAAAACCATTTTTAATAAGCTCTATTTAATAAGGGCCTACTGACTTCAGGTAGTTCTTGGATATTGGAGTAAATTATGAGCCTATAAATCTCAATTTTTATGCCAAAATGGTAGTTCTGTTGTCTAACTCAAAAAAAGCAAGTGATTTGGAAAAATTCATTTTACTCCTCTGTGCTGGAACATGTGTCCCATCCCACTGTAAGGAGAGTTGGGGAGGATCCTTTTTGATGCATTTCTTGAATGAAAATAAAGCTCAGAAGCAGCAAATATTGTATCTGAGAACTGTTTATTGATAAAGGATATGGTCTGGACTGGAGGAGGATTCACTTCTTTTATGTCATAATGCTCCTCCTGCAGCCTGATTCCCTGGGAATTTTTTCCCAGGCATCCAGGGGTCTGCCTGCCTGCAGGCGATAAGTCACTGGCAGCTCAGCTGTGGAAGTTTTCTCTCCCCCGAGGGGCTGTCAGGTCCCTCCCCAGGGACACAGCCTCCCTTGATTTTCTCCCAAATGCTTCCTAAACATGTGGCACCTGCTAAGGGTCCCAGCACGTGTACAGCCCCTGTAGTCATTTTTCGCCCCATGTCAGAAAACAGATTTGTTACATATGATGAGGCATAAATAAAAATAAAATTAGTTCTTCACAACATGCACACTGCAAGAGAAAGTCAATACAATGAAGTGGTGTTTACAGAAAAGTAGAGAGTCTGAAATTCATTCAGGGCATTGAAGTGATAGAAATTACCATTCTGGTCCTACACTCCTGCTTTAAATGAGATTGTTTTGTTAAAATAGGGGAATTAGTTTTATGAGTGTGCAGTGACTAATACACAGATGGCCCATGTTTTGGAAAAGAAGCCTCTAAGAAGACACATGCCAGACTAGAAACTGACTTTGTAAGTTTTAAACAACATTGAGACACTACAGTATATCAACTTAGTTATACACTTAAAAAAAGAATACTCACACATTTTTCACAACCCACAGAAACACCTGCCATTACTGAAATTTTGTCCCATGTTTGATGAAACTCTTCAACTTTCTACATCTTTTCAGCTTCCACCTGCATGTGTAGGACTTGATACCATTGAAATTTTATATCTATTGGCATGGGAGCTTTAACTGCTTTCATTTATAGTCTTGAGATGTAGAAAGAGAAGATTTTCTGGAAAAAAGTTATTTAAAAGGAAAAGTCTGTCCAAGAGGAGTTGAAATAAATGTGTATCAGGGTATGATTTGAGGAACAGGCTGATGAACAAAATCTGCAAAAGTCGTTTAAGTACCTAGATCCATTTTAGCTTACAAAACCCACTAAATTAGATACATTTGATAAATTAAGTGCATGTAGATAATTTGTTGTGTTAAATCTACTTTTATGTTTAGTTTCATTTCTGTAGATTAAATGCTTCACTTTGAGGAAATTATTCTGAGTGTTTGCAGAGCTGCAGGTCATATTTCCTGACTGAAAGGTTTTCTGGATGAACTAAGTGCCATTTGGTCTGTTGCTTTATTGTGTTTTATAAGCAAAGCTGCAATAACCAAAAGTCTGAGCCATGTTTTAGCCTCATTTAAACCAGTTCATGCTGCGGGTTCATTAAGTCTAGTGGCAAAAGGGAGGGAGTAGTGCAGAATTTCTTATGGTAATAATAATTCCAGATTTTTCTTGTCTTCGACACCTTTTTGTGAAGACAAGCATGGATATCATCCTCCATTCCCTTTTCTTTTTCCTTCAGTCAGGAAATTTGGTTCCTGTGAAGGCTTCATTTAGAGATACACAAGAAAGAGGGATGAAACTAAGTCAGTAACAGATTAATTATTTATACGTGGTTCTGATTTAAATATAGAAAATTAAATTATGATAAATAGCTTGCCTGCCATTCCTTACTGATGGAGTTACCTTTGTATACACAAGCATTCATACCTCTGTGAATATATATGCATAAATACAAATATACATTTACATATTAAATAACCTCAGGTACCTAAATTGGGCTACGCAATTCTGTTGTCATAATGGACTCTTTTGTCTGTTTGTTTTAGCTTCAGCAGGAGGGGAAAAATACAAATGAAGGTATAAAAAAGGAATGTGATGGATGCCAGTTTGTTAAATTCAGTTTCAAAAATTATTGTAAACTGTTAGTTTATCAAAGGCTTTTAAAAATATAATATATATTTGAGTTTTATGACTGATTGCTAACTACCAGGTCTTATTATTATGGAGGTTTTTTGAAACTTGAGATATGAAGTTCTTTAACTGAATAATTAAGATCATTAAGAACAAAGTGAAATGTTTACTACTTATCGTAGAAATCATGAAAAAAATTCAATTTAATTCACAAATGGAATCTTTATAGACTGTCATGGCACTATGGCTACCACTACAATCTTGGGGAATAATTATGTCTGGATGTAAAAATTACTGTTGGCATGTAAGAAATGAAAGTGAAAATATGTTATTAGTTAAGCTGTGATAAATCTGTGTGATAAACATACAGTATTCTCTGGGCATGACAGTAAAACTAGTTGGAGTATTTTTATGAGAAAAAGACACCTGAAAATATGATTTTTAAAAATGAAATTGTTTCTTCTGCATCATGATTGTACATGTCTAAAATTGTAATATTTCAATGTTTAAAATTCTTTATTCCCCATAATTTCATGTGGATTTCATTGCAAATGCAGACTTAGTCCAATAGGAAATATTGAAGTATTCCCAGGTGGAACAGTGTTGTATTCTAAGACAGAATTGGCTTGGAAATTTAAGCCAAGCTCTGGAGCAAACTAAATGACAACTAGAAAAATAAAATAAAATATGCAGTACTTTTCTATGCTATTAGAGAAGGATTCATGTTTCTGCATGAAAGGAAAGCAACACCTCATTGTTTAAGTTGTGCTGCTCCCACATCAGCCACATTAGCATATTAGAAGCTCCCTTCCTGTCCAAAGTACCTGTCTCTTCTAATATGCACAGGGGTATCACCTCCTGTTCTCCTCCTGCTTCTGGGAACTTCATCATCCGTGTCCTGTGACCATACATTGACCTATGCCAACCATCTCATGTCAGGAAATAGCTTCACGGAGCCCAACTGGACATCACAGGTGGGCTTGAGCTAGTTTGAACTTTTGTGTTAGTAGATAATGGGCATGGAGATACTGACAGGTCAGCAATCAGAATTTAGATGGCATCAGCATATCCATCAGGAGATTAAATAGTGATAGGGTTTGGGAGAAGCATTAATGCGAGGGTATTGACAGAGAGAAATTACACTGGTCTTTTCAAATGTTACTCCTTAGTGCTGCAGCCTCCATTATCTTGCTGAGTCTAAAAGCTGAAGCAGAAAGCAAAAAACTTGCACACATACCTTAAAATCCTGACTTAATTACCCTTTATTTATAAGGTAAAAGTTGCTAATTTTATGCATGGTTGCTGAATATACACTGGCAAAATGTGATGATGGGCAAATCAAAGAAACAGTTCTTAGTGAGAGAGCAAGGTTCAGAGCAAGGTAACTAATCTTATCATCCTCCCCTCATAAGCTGTCCATGAGCTCATCTCCTTTTTACAGCTGCTTGCTCTATTCCCAGAGGTCAGTCCATTTCTGCTTCCATTTCCTGACTGTTGTACCAGATTCTTCTGACCTGCCTGTGATGCTCAGATTGACATGCTGCTAATTTGTTTTCAAAGTGAAAGACTCAAGTAATGTGCTGGTGCTGCAAAGCAGAGAAGGAGAGGTCTCGTGGTCATCCGAAAAGTTCCTGTGTAAGGTGTGGGGCAAGAGGGAGCAGGCAGCTGGTTGTTTATAGGGTAGATAAAGAAAAGCCTTCTATTCCTGATTTTAATATTACATTTTCTTTGATGCAGAGTAGTTTCTGCCTCTGATGGTTTGTGTTCAGCCTATGGCCATTTTTCCTTTTCCATTGTGCTTGCTAGCTGGGACAGAAAAAGTGTGGCTGCAGTAATGTAGACATCAGAGTGATCCTCAATCTTTTATTCTCCATGGAGTACTTTGGTGCTTCTCAGCAGGGTGAAAGCTGTATGACCTCTTCACATGATGTGTTTCTTGTCTCCAGCTACCTTGAAATTTTCTGTTCTATGCAGAAAAATCTATTTCTTGCTTTGTTAAAGATATTTCTCAACCTCATGGCTGTTGAACAAATATCCAGTCATACTTCGTTGTTACTATAAGTCTGAAGTTTAAAAACATCAATCCAAACTTTTTTATCTTTTTTAAATGCTCATAATCAGGTATTTCAAGCTTCTGACTGTCTAATAGTACTACAAATTGTGAGACATTAGAAGCAGACCAATTCAAAATAGTGTTATTTATGCTCTAGAGATAAAATTGTACAAATTAATTTCAGAAGCAAATGTCTGTTATCAAAATACTGAATTTTAAAATATTTCAATGGAGAATCTGGGGAAAATAAAGTGTTTAAAACAACATCAGTAAGTCAAAGAGTATGCTTAGGTTGTTAATATATGCATATTGTTAATATGTATGTCCTGAGGAAGAAAGAGAGGGAATCTGTATAAATCAGTCACTGCATATAATCAGGTAAATTATCCTGATGGAATGCTCTCAGTCTGGCTTTTCCGAGGATCTTGGCCAAGATAATTTTTTTCCTATAAAGGTCACAATATCAATTTCATACCCATGCTCCCTCAAATGTTCTCTACAACTCATCAGTTGGCTTAGACCCAAAAATCTCATTGTCACAAAAAAAAAATGAAAGTTATTTAAATAATAGTTTTCTAAGCATGACTTCCAAGTCATTATCTCATTGCAGCCTAAGAATAAAATTAAATATGAACTTTATTCAAATGGGAGTAAATGGCAAATTTTGACTAATGGCAAGTATTTGTTTTGAAGTTCAGTATAGACAAGAATTAATAGAAGGATAGTGGTTGTATATACCACACCCTACTCATCTGTTAGCAATGCAGATGATGTGGTCATCGAGATTTGTTCAAAATCAAATGCTAATTACCCATGGAATGTGAAAACAGAAATCTGTTTTTTCCCTTCCTTCCTTAGTATCTTTGGTAGGCTGACATAGGTGTGTACAAAACTTTATCTTTCTTTTTGGCCTCAGTGTTAAAAATCCCTCTGCAGGTCAGGGTGTCTGTTCTCTCTATCTGAATAATCCTTGTACTTTAAATGGTTTCATTTTACTACTGACTTTTCTCACCCCATTTGTCTCCAAATAAATCTAGTTGTTTTTTTTTATTATTATTATTGATAATTTATTTCTTTAAGAAGGAACTACCTGATATCAAGTTTTAATTGTCAGGACATTAAAGGACTAATTCTCACTCTGTTATATAAATATAATAATTTTTATTAATGCCCTCTGACTATTCAGAGGTTTGTGAAACACAAAGTTCTTGGGTCCTATTTAATAAGAACATTTTGATGATTCTGGTAATATAAATTAGTACCTATTTCCCACATACATACAGTCACATCTTCTGTGCTTATGCCAGACCATTAAAATACTGTCTGAGCTCAGCTAAGTGAAAAAGAGCCAGCAGTTTTTGAAAAGACTCAAAAATCCCTGCATTTTTCTAACTGCATGGTTGCATGTGGACTACTTGTAAGCAAGAGAGGGTTTTGGTATGAACTACAATAGGAAAAGATTTATAGCCTTTGTTGGAAATCAGTAAATGTCTTGATGGTAATTAGGTGCAATAAAGAAATGTTTAGATATAGAGAAAAAATTATTGTCTCCTACCTTCTAATACTTTTTTTAAGAATGTATGTATTTGAGGAAGAGCATTTATCGCTATTTTAGAAATATTAAAAGTTAATACATTATATTAATATATATATATCCTAAAGACTGTCTAGGTATTACAGTGAATTTACTGAAGGTTGAATTCCCTCTATACTATAGGATTTAGTCTTTCACCAGCATATTTCTGACACCATGTTTTTTTTCCAGTGTTCTATTTTATATGAAGGTTATTGGACTGTGTTGAAAGAACAAATAGTTTTCTCTTTCTGGTTCCTTCCTCATGGCCACAAAAAGCATAGGTGGAAGTAAGGCATCACTATTAACTTACTTCAGATGCTACATCAGGCAAGAAAAAAAAAAACTTATTCACTTAAATTGTTAAAATTTTGAAAAGAAAATAATATAAGGTTCTGCAAAGAGGAGTGATAACAAAAGACATAAATAAATACTGAGATGCATGGGTGTATACACAGATTTTCTCTGTGGTGTTATCTTTTAGATGCCACTTTCTCTGATCAAAAATCTTGGATAGAGTTCACTCAACTCTCTCAGGTCCCAACATTGCCAAGTGATGAGGCAGCAGGATCAGGTGCAGCCTGAGTCAAAACAGAGGTGCAGACCCCATGAAATGCCAATCAGCTTAAACTCCAGCTCCACTAGAATACAATTCATGAAAATTCCTCTCCTGTTTGTTTCAATTCTTCAACTGATTTCTAGATTTCAATGAATATAATGTTGGCATGCTTGGGTCCTTTTCACTGCACCTCATGTCATCCCATTCCATTTAATTGTATTCACTCAATTTACAAATTTTTTTAAAATATCATTTAATTTCATTAAGAAAGGCAGAGAAACAATCCTACTAGCAAGGCAAGATGAGGGCTTGATGAAGGATGAGTAAATAAAGCCATCAAGCTACCATAATTATTAACCACATAGTTTTTAATATTGCACTTGAATGTGGCTGTTGGAACCATCTGTGTTTCACGGACAAAAGCCAGAGACTATTTCTTTCTATATTTTGCCTTCCATAGCTTGAATTGGATAAAATGGAAAGCCATAGCCAATAGTATTTACTTTAATCTTTACCAACACGAAACTGATTCTGGAAAAACACTGGGGCATAGGATTAAAATCATCAGTGTTCTGAAAAATATTTCAGCAACTATTAACTGTAACTTATAAAGTCATACTGAAGCCACTGGAATTTGAGAATGTGTATACAGTTAAGGATATTGAAACGTACAAGAGGACTTTGCAAAGGAAGGACCCACTTTTTGTTTGCTGCAAACATGCCTTTTTCTCTTGTCATATAAATCCTTATTGGCACCAAACTATTTTTTCATTTGTTTTTCACAGTTTTTCAAGAGTCATGTAACATTTTACCGGGACAAATTTGAATAGAAGGTGGAGGCAGATTGTTTTGGGAAAAGAGACTGAAATTGGCTGTAGTACTAGATAATAAAAATCTGTGTGATAGTAAAGGCTTGCCTTATTAAAATTTCCCCCATTTGTGCTGATTTGATGAACACCTTTGTTAGGATATACCACGCAGTATATTAAGAAAGCTGTTCATGAAAAATGAGTATTGCAGTGTCTTTTTTGGTAGGCTGAATCAATATGCTCTTTTTAATAATTCAGTTTATTCTTCAAAATATCATTTTATTCCTAGAACAGAAAATAAGAACATGACATAATTACCAAACCTCACCTTTTCCCTTTCCTAGCAATGCACATATGACTGATGCCCACCTCCTCTCAGTTTTTCTGAAGCTGTGTTACTATATAATGACTCAAGAAAGGCTCCATTTTTGACATGAAGAAAGGTCTGTTATTTCTTGAAGAATGGCACGTCTGAAGGATTTGACCTTCCCTTTTTAGATGTGATATGTTTTATTTTCTCTGTCGTGGTCAGAATCAATAAATTTATGAAGCTTCCTGTGTCTCCTGCATTTAGAGGAAAATGAACATCTGGTTTGACTTGCAGTGCATTTCCCTCTTTAAGAGGTCAAATAAAGTATGAACAGCAGAGATAGTGTATCACCTGCTGACCCTGACAGGTCACCATAAAGTGCATAATTCTACTTTCCTGACCATTTATTTCTTCTGATTATCTCTGTCTAGGCAGTCATATTACAGTATGAAGTTTCCTGTATATATTTTTTTTTGTTTTGCTCTGCTTGCTATTTTTGATGTGGATGCCTTCATGGGATAAGCAGCTCTCTAGAAATCAGAAAAAGGTAAAAGAATTAAACTGTCTGGGATATTGCATTCATTGCTTTACATATCGCATTAGATTTATTCTTAGCTTGCCTTCCTAACAGCTGGCTTTTCTGATTCTTGCTATCAAAGCTCTGGGGACATGAGAAGAAACTGGAAAGGTTTTTGCATGGCTCAAGGGACAGAAGAGATGGTTGAGTTATGGCATAGGATGGACACCCATGGTGTTTGGGGAGAAGCTGCATTATTTTGAGAGCAGAGACAGTCTAATTGGCATAAGGCTAGAATTGTAGGTCAGCAAACATAATAGCTAATAAAAGAAGGCTCCTTTCCTCCCCTCTTCCTGCTGCATCAGGTTACCTCTGAAATGATACTACAATTTTCTATTACATTAGGATACAGAACTGGTGGTGTGCCCTGGTTTCACCTGTGGTAGTTCATTTTCTTCCCAGTGGCTGGTATGGGGCTGTGTTTTGAGTTTGTGCTGAGCACAGGATTGATAATACAGAGATGGTTTTGTTATTGCTGAGCAGGGCTGAGACAGAGCCAAGGCTTTTTCTGCTTTTTCTAAGGCCGTGCTGGTGAGGAAGATGGGGCTGCTTGGGACACTGGGAGGAGACACAGCCAGGACAGGTGACTGAAACTGACCAGAGGGACATTCCAGACCACATAGCATTGCACTTAATATATAAAGTGGTGGGGGAAAAGGAAGAAGGAGTGGATGGTTGGAGAGATGGCTGAACACCTGCCCATGGGAAGCAGGGAATTAAATCGCTTCTTTTGCTTAGCTTTCACATAGAACTTTTGCTTTCCCAATTAACCTGTATTTAGTGCAGCCCATTTGTTCTCTATCTTTTACTCTATTTGTTCTTTATCTTTTATCTCTGTCTTTCTGTTCTCACCCAGATCCTGCTGGGGAGGGGGTGAGCAAGGGTCTGCGCTGGGTTTGGCTGCAGGCTGGAGGTGAACCATGACACGGTGTAGTCACTTATCCCCATTATTGAAACTGTTTTCTTAGTGAGTGCATGTATTATACTTCAAGATATCTCAGACCATTTCAGAACACTACAGGGCATGAGCTTGAGATTGTCTTCTTAGTCACTACCTCTGAAAATGTGTTTGATGGGTTGGTTACCTAATTACATCCAAAGTATCAAAACTGAGCTAGTTTTAAGAGTTACTGTACTCCTCTGCATTCAATACGAGTCTCTTGCTAATTGTTCAGATGTCTGGGTCATGCATCGTAGATGTCAAGCTCTAGGCGTGACAAAACCTGTGGCCTTAGTGAATCATATTTAAAACTAAAACATGATGGAAATGTTTTGTCCAGATGACAAAAAGCCCAAGTTTTAAGCCTATATTTATTAAGTTTTCCTTAATATATATTCATGTGTAGTCAGAGAAGAGCTGAAGAAGAAATAAAAAGTATTGTTTTCTGTTTGCAGTAAAGGCCAGAAATCAGAGTTTTGAAGATTTTTTTTTCCTTTAAGGTAGGGGAACAATATTGGAAATGAGACACTTTCAGCTGAAAGGAATGCATCACTATAATCTAGCAGAATCTGGTTTTATTTTTAAATTTTCACATGAAAACTACTTGCAGGATTTCTAGATGTAAGTGTTGTGCCCTTAAACATTACCAACAAAGAATTGTTCAGGAAGGTTTCTATTTTAGTATACTATAAGAATGTTCGTTTTGTTTGGTTCCTGTTTGCCTTTCTCCCCTCTGGAGAACTTGAATTGGACAAAATTGAAGAGATGTTGCTTCTTTCACTTGTTGTTTTCATTATCAGGTTTGGCAAATCTCTGAGTCAAAGGACATTTCCAGTCATGTTATTAGACAAACAACTTCCAGGTGAGACTCCCTTCAATACTTGTGACTTGTGAGTTGCTGTTTCTGAACACGCTGAGCTTCCCCAGCCCGTGTAATAAGCTGGACCCATGAGCCCCGCTGTGCTTGCAAGGAAGGGTCACTCGGCCTGTCAGAAGCAAGTTCTGGATCTGCAGCTTGTGTTCAGGGTGATCAAAGGGCATTCCAAGTCCAATACATCTGCTGTCCTGCAGGGCAAGCCAGGGAATATAACTCATTTTCTTGAATGGAAAAACACAGATTGAAACTCTAGAGAGCACCAACCATGGAAGAAGAAACAGCTCCTGTCATTAATTTTTTATGGATGTTTGTTGTAGGCACCATTCACTCAGGAGACTGAGATGACTTTCTGTTATGCTGAAGGAGAGCAGTATAACCTCTGAATGCCTCAGACAGTCAGAATTTAAGGGCTTTGCTTTGGGGTAAATGGGAAGAACATTTATACAGTGTTATAACAATTTCATCAGATGATGAACACACTGAACAGATTGGAATAGAAGTGTTAGAGACTGCCTCAAGATATGACTGTCTGCTTAAAAATTACATCTAGCATAAAACCATTAAAAGTTCATTTCTCCTGACTTATTAAAGCCCACAGTCATCATCCATTTTATTGAACACCCCTCTCTTGCACACAAAGACACTACTTTTGCTGCAAGTGGAAATAACTGCTTGTTTACGTGGTTCAGATGTTAGAAAAACCAGCCTATATTTCCACAGTTTTACAACTTAAAGAATGATGAATTGTATAAAAAGATGTGAAGATACACAACTTGTCTCCTCAGAATGTTAAGAAATGTTGATACTTGGTTGGAATTAATTTCTTACTTTCTAGAAACAAAGTCATGTGAACAATAGAGGATGCAAGAGAGAAAAAGAGCAAGGTTTGCTCTACTGTTTAAGGGCAAAAAAGACAGAACCTGTGAGAGACTGGTTTCTCCCTGGTTACTGAGGATGTCTCCTGTCACAGGAACTCACAAAATGCAAGAGAACCTCTTCCTTTTTCAGCTAACATCTTGAAGCCCCACACATAATTTGCATAGAAATAACAGAATGCAGTTATTACCACTGCATTTTTTCTTAATACAGCTCTGCCTAACAAAGGCAAATAGGGATGCTTTAGCAGGGTTTTACAGACTCCAGTGAAGAGTCTCTCAGTGTTATCTATGACCTTGGGAAGGGAAAACTGATTGTTTTCAGGACTGTCACCCTGCATTCCTTGAATACTCTTTGTATTTCATAAATGTCCTGTATTTTCACTTGTCTCAAGATATGTCAGCTGAAGTGTGTAATCTTTGAATGAAAAAAGGATGCAAAATTATATAAAGCTTGAATATAATTTTTGTTAGCAACTGCAAACTGAAGAGCAAAACTACCCTACATTTACTGTTAGCTGTTTTATGTTAGTTTAATAACAGCCAAGCCAACGTTGTTAAGAGGGTGATGACAGCAACATCACCTTTTGATGAGTGAAAAAGATACTAAGATAGGCACGAAGATTTCTTAATTGCTGTGTCTGAACTTGGAGTGGGTGGATGCCAGCTGGATGCCAGGAACCCACAAAAGCCATTCAGTCCTTCCCCTCCATAGCTGAACAGGGGAAAGAAAATATAGTAAAGGTGTCATGGATTGAGACAGGACCAAGAGAGATTACACATCAAAGGGAAGTATTATCTTCCCTTTTCTCTTTACATATATATAGTATTATGAATATACAGTGAGTAAGGGAGAAAATCTATATCAGAGAGGCATTTTTTTAAGGATGACTCTTCAAAGCTGTCCAGAACGTGAAATAAAAATTGTCTTGTAAAACTTTGACTTAAGATAAAGGAAGTAAGAAGATAAAAACTTTAACAACAACAACAAAAAAATATTAACCATATCTGTGACATTTATCCAAGGAGTATATTTCAAAGTTGTTAATATATGTGTAAGTAATGCATCATCTCACAAAGAACAGTCTTTTTATAGCACTTATACACTGCATAACATAGATCTGGAAAATGCTTCCATCATCAAAATAATACTTCTATTGGATTTGGGAGAATGCCAGATTTCTATTACCAGCAATATTATTCCAAATAAAATCAGGGAAACCAAAGTTCACACTTCAGAGCATAAACTCACACAAAGGCTCAATGGCAATCCATAATATTGGCATGCTGAATAGAGTTGTCTTCCACCCCAGTATGAAGGATGTTGGGTACAGCTAGCTTGCTCACCAGTCTGATTGCCATGCATTTTTATACACCTTTCCATACTGCCTCTGACTTTCACCTCTCTGCTGTGCTTTTAAATTTTGAATTATTTGCACTTGAAGTTGTACTTATTTTATTGAACTTCATGTTTTGATCTTCTTTCCCTGTACACAATATTGACCTTTTAAGGTTTTTGAAATCTGTAGAATGATTTTGCACCAAGGATGTGACTAACTCCTGTGCAATTTTTGTTCCTGTCATGCAGAAGTGTCTCTTTTATTGTATAGCTGAAAGCAAGAGAAACAAAAGAGAATTAAATGGAGCAGAAAAAATTGAAGCAGAATAAAAAGGTGAAAGAATTGTGACACAATTGTGGATTACTGAAAGTTCACAAAACCAAGAGGACATACAACAATATAGTTTTCCTGATGAGACTGTGTGTCTTCTATATTCCTTCATTTCCATAATGATGGATTAGTGATCTATTCCTAAATAAGCAAAGTCAAGCTCAATCAGTGTCTGGGTAAAAGACCTCTTAGGCACTTGCATGTATTACAGTAATGAAGTAGATTTATTCTCATGAGACATTGAGGTAATATTAATGTTAGTTCTATTGCTTATGTCTGGTATTTTGATTTTAGATGCATTACTGGGGACTCATCATCATCCAGTTAATTTTTTTTTCCTTTCAGAACAGAGGTTAGTTCTGCTGTTGTGACAAAGTTATGATTTGAAATTGCACAGTTCTTGGCTTCCTTTTTGAACTGATTTATTGCATCGGTATCCATTTTCACTCCTGAGAAATTGTGGGATATGTATGCATTATACCACTCTGTTTCCCTCCATTAATGGATGAGTGTACAGCAGAGACTGTTTTAATGCAGACACATGTGAACTTATGTTACTCATATCTTTGCTACAAATTCCTGCAGAGGAGCAGTGAATTTTAATGTAGCTTTTACCTTTCATTACGGCTGTGTGATTTACAACATTCTTGATTTGCCAGAAGCTCCTCCATTGCAATGTAGATTCTTGAAATGAAGTCTATTTGAGAAGTGGGATATGAAAAATTAGAGGGGAGATATTGCTTGTAATCAAATCAAAAGCTGATCTTCAAAAATTTTCAGGGTCCTCATATCTAGTCTATGTAAGCACAGTTTCTAATCTGAGAGATTGTCTTTAGTGTTGTAATTTGGCCTTGGCTCTAAACTTGAAAAACATGAAGGGATTGAACTTGTATTCACTTCAGTTTAAAGGCTTGATAAGGACAAATGGCATAATGGCTTAACTTAAATATTATTCCCTTGCATACTGCGGCTGCAGATGAAATTTTATTAATACATTAACCTAGTGGAGGTGATAATGAGGTGTGACTCTAATAGAGGTCGAGCAGTTGCCTGTAACTATTTAAATTAGAGGCCATTCTAAATGGAAAAAGAGAAGCCTTGTATAAACATAATCCTTTATAGCTCAAATCCCTCTGAAGAAATTATTTTATGTGTGGCTATAAACACTGTGTTCATAATAAAAATAATTTAACTAAACCAAAACAATTCAAGAGACATATATTTTACATGGTCTCCCTTTTTCCTGGTGCATTTTTGTCTGTGGCTGAGCTATATTCTCCAAAACCACAGCTCTCTCTTTCTGTTTGCATTAGGCCTGGCTTACTGGTAGAGATTCTAGTGTATGCTCTTAACAGTACGTGAAGGCACACCATTCACACTTTCAATACCTTATATACTAGGAGATAGATATAATTTATATCTATCTGTATAATATATTTATATCTATCTGTATAATTTTGTCATCTGCTGAAGAATCTGGCAAGAATGTGTTTCCATAGTGCTGTAATTTGTCACCTCTTGCAGAAACTATAGAGTGACAGAGTAAGAATCACATTAAGATTAACCAAAATTATGGCTGCTGAAAATTTTTGTTGTTGCAGAGCTCTGGTGTACAAAATCAGACATGCTTGTGGATGTTGCTGAGGTGAATGGTAGAGTTCCTCCTGTATTTGTAAATTGAATGACTGAGTTGTTAATTCCATTAAAAGGCCAAATGCATTAATTACTTAAGAACAGATATACCAGTAGATGGAAACTGATGTATCACTGTAAAGGTTTTGAAAAACTACTTCCTCTGTTTTCACATATTTGTAATTTTCTTCCTTAAGACAAATCATCTTGTACTTACTCCTGGCATGTGCTTGCTTTCTCTGAGTTTATGCCTATATATGTTTGGAAATACTGATTTTTCAGTGTGAATGTAACCTTATTCTTGTAGGACAGCTATGATGTTGAGACTCGAGCTCTCTGAAGAGGAGGGAAATTTCTGTGTACCACTTCAGAGAATTTTACTGTTTGATTTATTGTTTTGGTGTCCTCAGTGTAAAATGTAGATTGCTTTAGATGTTCATGTAGCTTTTAAAGTATAGAAATTTCAAGAAAAGTAAAAATAAAACTCCTTAAATATTCATCTGGATTTTAAATATTTAAAAAAGACTGTGTTCATAGTAGAGGACAAGATATACCATACAGGGGAGCTGGGACTCAGTGATCTTTAAGATCCCACCCAATCCAAACTATTCTATGATTCTATGATATGTGATGCATATCTTTACACTAAAGATAAAAATGCAATGTCTTAAATTTGAAAATTCTATGCTATTATGTCTCTGTTTTATTTTTTCTTTTGGGCAGATGTTTATTGACTTTCCTGGCAAGATAACTTAAAGCCTTTCAGAAATATTTGCTCCCTCTGGTATCATACAGGACCTTTTACTAAATTATACTACAGGCACTTCATTTGTAAGGACCTTTAGTAAATAATTGATATGGTGAAATATACATGCATAAATCCAGCTTTGTAATTAATTTTGGTATGCCTACTCTGACTTACACAAGTTGCTACAGAAGCATGGCTGCACTTTGTACAACTGTAAATCACTGCAAGGACTTGGAATTTTGAATAATTTAATAATGTAAAAAAGAGTAGAAGTATGTGAAACTCAAAAATTATTAGAACTTTTAAGTTTGGAATATACTTTTTCTCAGACCTGCCCTTTAGGTTTTCTGAACCTCACTGAAAATGAAGAGAACAACCCTGAGGCAATAAAAACTGCAGGGAGAAATTTAATAAAAGTTACAGACAAGTATCTTTTTGACTTATGCATTGAGAAAAGTTCAGATATTATGCAGAGTCTTCCAAGAGTAGTAGGATTGCATTCAAAGCAGGCCAATAACATTTAAAACTTTCTACCAATGTGAAGCCTAAGAAACCTTCACAGGCTAAAAATATTTTTTGATGATCCTGGTGAAATGAAGACATTCTGTAAGAAATAAAATCAAGAATATGAGAAAGATGAAAGACAATTACTGTGCAAGAAGTGAGGCAACATATTTTTAACTACAGATGATATTTTAGGTGATATTTGTTTTTCCCTTTTTATTATAAAATACAAACAATTTCTAGAAATTGTCTCTGAGAAATTTGACTCTGCTCTGGCTGTACAGAAAGCCCCCCAACCCAATCCCCCAACCCAAACCCCCAAAACTCCAAACCAAACAAATAAATGAAAAAATCAGCACACTCCCCCCGCACCACATTCCCAAAAACCAAAATCAAAAAACCCCACAAAGAGCAAAAAGACTCGATGGAAAAAAAATTCCTCCTCTAGTTGAAATGTGTCATGGTTTGACGCTGGCACAATGCCAGTGCCCCCATGAAAATGTGATCCCTCCCTTGAATGCTGTGAAGTGGAATCTAGAACAGAGCAAAGCAGGCCCAAGCTTAATAACAGGAAAAAAAAAACTTTATTAAACTACTACTACTAAAGAAAAGAGAAAACTAAAGAAGGGAAAAAAAACCCACACAAAGATCAAATGAAAATCTTGCAAAACATTCCTCCCCCCACCACCCAACTCCAACAAACCACAGTGAGACACAATCTGGACCCCAATCAGGTTTCCACCCTCCAGACAATCGATACTCAGTCCATCGAGGGAACAGAGTCTCTCCTATGCCACAGACCCCCCAAGAAACACAGCTCCACATCCTGTGTTTCCATGTCACACATGGCACTGCCCGGAGAAAAAGTTTGCCATGGTGACCCTTCTCCTTTCCATGCACAGTGCTCTCACCACCAATGCATGGATGGACAGACTGCTTTTAGGATTTTTTCCTTTCAAGGATGCCCTGCCAAGAGGGGAGAAAACAACAGTTCAGTTTTCATTGTTTGGGACCACAGTCCCCCCCATTTTCCCCTGGGGCCAAGGGCTCAAGAACAGAGATCTTCTTCTCTTCTCTTTCCTTTCCAGGGCAAGGGGGCGCTACCACAAACCCCCTAACCTTTTCTCTGTTCACTCCACTTTTGTCTTTTCCCAGCTGAAGCAGGTCTCTTGACTCACTGGCATCCTCCCAAAACACAGTCCCTCTTGAAGGAGAAGATTGGTTCAGGTTGTGGCTAACACGGAAAAGTCCAGCCAAAAGCCACTCCTTGTCCCCCTCCCATCCAGAATTCCTCCTTCTAACATCCCAGGGTCCAAGGTGTCCCTCTTCCTCTCTTTCAAACTGAGGAGGGAAAGGAAAAAAATTCACAAAGCTTTCATTTCTCAAGGAAGGGTTAAAAGTCCGAACTCCCAGGATGGCTCGATGCCCGGACATCCAGCAACTCCCACGCACTGGGCACCTTGCAGCAGCTCCCCCCGCTCCTCCTTCCTCGTGGAGGAATTGCTACAGAACTGCCGCTGTCTTTCTCTCTCCCTCTTGGGAGAGAAACTCTGGTGGGGGGGGAATGGAGACATCCCAGATTTCTTCCACCCTTCCATCTGCAGGAGCCAGCTTGGTTCCAGTCCTTCCACCACCCTTGGGGCTTTCGGCCTACCTTTCTCAGGCCATGGGGCTTCCCCTCCCCCACCCAGCTGGTTGCTGGGCAGGGGAGAGTTCTGCACTGTGGCTGACCGTAACCAAAGAGAGCGAGTTCCCCTGGGAATTCTGCTTTTAACTCCTCTGTGTTCTCAGAGGCGTGTCTACTTTCAATATCTAAACTGACCTCTTCCTTCCGGAAAAAAAATTCTCTTTCCGTGTCAAACCACGACAAAATGTCTTCAAGTCCTCTCACATCCTCAAAGAGAATAAATTCTGAAATCTGGTAAGTGGCTATATTTAAAATGTTTTGGATTTTTAATCGAACTTAATAACCCAACTCAGCCCTGATGATTGAACAATGCTGGCTTGTTTGTATTCTGTTGCTTCAGGTAAAATGGCAGAGATCACAGTTATAGATATGATATGTGGTGACAAATATAGCATCTGGTATAGTTAGGATCTTGTTGACCTCTGGCTTCCTCAGGTGTTCCGGCTGTCTTTCTCTCTTGCCTTATTATTTAAAAGTTACAACTGAGGAAAAATGTCATTTGGAGGCTGATACTTAAATTATGATAGCCATGCCTGACATCTATCTATCTATCTATCTATCTATCTATCTATCTATCTATCATCTATCTATCTATCTATCTATCTATCTATCTATCTATCTATCTATCTATCATCTACTTACTGACCTCTGACAGGCCAGCCCCTCTCAAAGCCAGGCAGAAATCCTTGTATTAGCTCCAGTTTCCTGTTCACCCTTCGCTCTCTGAACACACCCTCTCAGGTGTCAGCTGAAAGTTTTTATTTCAAAGGCAAATGGAAGTGCTCATTACTAATATGGTTTTAAAAGCTTTTAGATGTGTTAACTTATGTCCTACCAAATTAAGAAAGAATGTGATCTTCCACTCTTCATCCCTGCTCCATCTCCTCCATCACAGCAAATATTTTGAGCCTAGAAACCTTCATCAGAAGGGGTTCTGCCATGGTTGCTGAGGTCAGTATAGGGGAAGATGGATTATTGTAGGTTCTAGTTCTTTTAATAGTATTTCTACCCTGAATAGTCAAAGCAAAAAATGCCCCAAACTGACTATGCTCAGATCCTTGAAAAGGAGTTTTTCATGGTATAATAATCTTGCAATGAGAAAATATGATTACAAAAAGTAATTTCCTCAGAGTAATCATGTTTGTAATATTGCAGAGTCAGACAGTCAAGTTTCTTTTAATAAAATTCTCTTTCACAGCTCAGCTGCTACTATTGCTTGCTCCTTCCATCATCATCCTGCATTTGTGAGAGCATCTATTCTTCTAGTTATGAATATGATGTGAAAAAGTCCATGGTTAGAGCAGTGGGCTATTCAGTTTACTGATTGCTTTTTAAGGGACAAAATACCTCCTATCCAACTATTTGTGTGTGCCTTCTCAAATCAATGATTACATAGCGTTCCCTCCAAATTTCAAAGGACATTTGTAACATAGATGTATGAAGCTATATTACTAGAAAGAAAATATTTCCACTTTATTAAGTGTATAATAATTAAGTCACAAAGCACTAAAGACAAAGTATTTGTCTGTGAGTCCTGAACCAATGCTCTGATGAAATGAAATTCATGGTGTGAGTGAACTCCCTACTGGTGAGAAGGTACTTAATTCCAGCCATGAGGTTCCATAACTGCCAGGGAAAATGAAGCAAATCCTGAACAAAATTTATACTTTTCCAGACATGGTGCTTCCATGGCAACTTAGCAGACCAACTCTATCTGCTGAAAACATGTGAAGTGATGCCATGATATGCCTGGGCACCAGAGTAACTGCTTCTTGAGCTGTGTGAGGCACAGCAAGTATGTAAAAGCTGATTAATTTTGTCTCACGTTCTAAAACTATTAGAAGTTCTACCATTTTAATGTACTAACTTGCAGGTTGTTATTTCATCAAAGAAATACTGAAATGAGTAAGAGTAATATTAAAAATTTTTATGCCTTAAGCACCACATCTTCTCCCCATTGATGGAGAAAAATGTCTGTGTCTGTGATTAACTCTTAAATGACAAGCAAAAAGTTGGTTGTTCTTGTGGACTTGTTTTGTGAACTCCTATGAGTATGAAGTACAAACAGGCCCTGAGGAAGGAGTCAATAATTGTTTTTATAGATTTCTGCTCTTACTATTTTTCTGTGAAAATTCAAACAAATTCTCAAAGAATATACCTCTGTATAAACAATAAGACATTGTAGATGTTTTTAAAATGTAATGTATTTCTGATTTTTGAGCAGAATGTATGACAACATTTATTTTGTGATTATACTGGTATAAAAGACAGATAACAATACCAAAGGTAGAGTGGTGACCCTACTATATGGTAAAATCCAGCACATGGAAGTGGAAACAAGAAAAATTCAGAAAATATGTTTAGCTGAGAAGTTGATTAACTGTTGTAACAACTCATATACAATTTTGCCGTGTTCTGCCACTGGAAGTTTAAAAAAAAAAAGGATCAAATCACAGCAATCAAATTTGACACAAGGAGAAATTCAGGGAAAGTCCAAGTATCAGGTAGAAGACCAGAGTACAGTGATAAGGTTGCTCCTGCCTGGCTTTCGAATCTACTAATCTTCATGAAGAATGCAAGTGTAAGCCATTTGTACTTGTCTGGTGAGCTCTGTTTACAGCTGCTTGAAGAGGAGATTATATGTTTCTCTATATCCTGGACCTCTTCCATGTTGGAACATGGAAGTTATGAGTTACTGAGCCAGATCTTGTGACTGTCCTAACAAAAAACCCCACCAAAACCCCAAATAAAGCTGCCAAGTTTACAATGACTAGATCTATTACTAAGATACCATTCTCTGGTTGAGTGCTCTAGCTCCATCTGTAGTTTCCACTGGAGTGGGAATAATTCTATTGTGTAACGGGGACAGGGTCCCTGTTAGATCATCAGCAACAAGGCAAAAAAAATTATTTATTTTTGAAAGAAATGAACCAGGGATCCTATCAACTACTGTAGAAATGCTTTTGAATTGGCAAAGGCCATATATGTGGAAGAATATATGAAATTTTGAAACGTTACATATGCATTCACATTTCAGCTCTTGTAAAGCTTTTCTTTGCTAGTGTTTCACTTAATCCATAGATTTAATTCACTGCATTTCATTCAGCAGCTAAGAAAAAACGAAGGTATTGTTCTCATTTAGCTGATCTTTATTGGTTGTAATTATTTATTAATGCTACTTAGCAGAGTAATAGACAGTATGTCCTCCACAAAACAGGTCACTTAATAATTCACATTTATTTCTTTCCCCTTACCTTAATTTTTCAAATAATTTCATTTCCTATAGCAAAATTTTTTCTTTGAACTCTATGTACAAAGCTGTGATGGGCAATGCCATATAAACATTTGCAATTAAAATTTCAGCTTCTAAGCTGAAAATATTTTGCCAGTTGTACATGCACAGATGTGTGCCTGCATACATGCAGGCATACTGGTGCTACAGAAAGCAAGACAGGGGAAAATATAAATTCTTCTCCTAATAAAAGTAGTGAAGAGTCAGTACAGCACAGCCCTAGCTCTGCATAAGCTTAGGAAATCTTTTAAAACCCTAGATTAGAAATCCAGGAGCTGCCTTTTGTAAATAGGTTTTTGTTTTTTTTTTTTTTTTTAAGGATTTGATTTTTAGAAGTCCGGGGATTAAACTTGAGGTAAATTACAGGTGCTAGGTTCAGCACAAGGTTCAGAAGAGACACATGAATCAATATAATGAGTGAATGAGACTGCTGGTGGAAACAGATACCCTGTCAGGTCATCAGTGCAATCTCCTGAGGATGCAACTTTATCCTCTGATGTATATCTTCCAGTTTTTCTTCTAGTACATGGGGCAGATAGCCCATTTTATAGTGACATGTAACTCTGAATCCTGATTCTACAGTAACTATTCTGTAGAAAATATTTGCTGAACACTTTTAATTTCCTGAATTTTAGCAGTTTGGGCTTATGTGACGAAGGCAATACAGTCTGACAGATGTCAGCTACTATTCTTACCATTTCTGTATGCATTGAGTAAGCACTGCTATAGTACCAGAGCTGACAACAGAACTGAATGTGGCTAAAGAGTTCTCTGGTTTTGTTGCTTAGCAAAAAGTCATAAAGATGACTTTATGAATTCAGGTAGATGATTTAAGAAAAAGTAGATGTTGTGTGTGACTCTTCAGAAAGACTTTGTATTTTCTTTCCTTATATTTTGTATTCCTTCTAAGCTAGATGGTTTAGTCAGACTGATAAAAAGCTTCATGCTTTCAAGTTTTCAGACAAAAAAGAATCATTGGTCATCATTATCCCCAAGGAATTAATCACATATTTTCTGTAAGTATGCAAATATCCCCCTTGTATATTGCCCTTAGACTTAAGCTCAGCACTCTTGTGAGTGCTTAATTGGGTAGCAGCCAGACTGCTATGAGAGCAAAAAAAAGAGTAGTAGACATGATATTCATTGTTATTGGAACATGGAGTTCTATGGACTGTTCACATCTGGGCGAGTTTAACTTGTTTGCAAACAGAATCATACCCAAACTATAAGCGCACATTGCGGTTTTTTCTTGACTAACACACAAAGTGAGGGGCTGAGATAAAGACACTGCTGTGCAGGCAGCCCCAGTGCAAACTCCTGCTGGGAAGGCACTCATCAGCCAGGTGGAGAAGCGTCAGCCTTGGCTGTTCCTTAGCACAGTTTGAAGCTTGATGTGCTCTCTTCTGGCTTCCCTCTGTCTTTCTAAGGACTTTTTACAGTCATGTTGGTTCACTACTTGAGTTTCTAATAGCTATTCAGAAATTTTAATCTTGTTTAAGTAAGAAAATATTTATTCTCTGTCTGCATGAATTGCCATTCTATAGAGACCCGAAATTCCTTCTAAAAGTCCCATAGGTATATGGCAGGGTTTCACATTTTTCATTGTTTCTTTTCATCCTTTGTTGAATATGAGAAGAACCATTTAACTGAAAGACAAGTTAATTTCACAGCTTTGAACCTTTTCTCACTGAAATGCTTGTTTAGATTCATTCTGCATGAGTAGTCAACAAAATTCACAGTGAGGTGATTATCCTTTGGGGACTTCCGTGAAATGAGCCTGATTTCTGTGGCTAGTCCTGTGGGTAATTATTCCTGACAAAACTCCTGCTGTGGCTGATTCAGAGCAGGAGCATGTCCAATATGGCCATGATGAACTACTCCTTTTATGATGCAAATCACATCTTTGCCTTATGGAATGAGACATTGACTAAACATTTTGTAGGTATTTTCTTTGCAGAAACCCTCAGCCAATACCTCTTGGGTATAGCCTCTGTTCCTTTCCCTTGCACCTCTTAAATCAGTGTGAAAATTGCTATTAAGTATTTGCAAAAAAAATCTATATAAAAGCTATAGATGAGTCTTATTACCATCAAATCTGTAAGGCTCAGAGTACACAGAGGCAAGTGTATGTAAATAAGAGAAGAACAATTGCTAATGATAGTCTATGAATAATATAGGTCAGTTTTCCACTGTAGATTATCCTGTGGGTTAAATAATATTTTGCCCTTTCCAGTCCTTTTGGAATTCCTTTGATGTATGTACTCTGACATACTAGACTGCAGTCTCAAGAGAGGAAGTGTTAAGTTCATATTTGACACTCCACTGTGTACATTCAAGGACCCCATTTGTGATTCTGGTTGACCATTTCACACTGTGTTTCTGACAGCTTGGCAGTGGCACTGGCTATGTGTCACAAAACAGCTGAGGCAGCTCTGTGAAAATGACAACCATCTGGAGCTTTCTGCCTTTTTTCAAAGTGGCTGCCTTGCTGTCCTCCTTCTTTGAGTACTTTGTTCAGTTCTTCTCTATTGTCAATGGAGATGAGAAACAATAGCAACATTTTGTTCTCCACCCTCCTTGCAATAATTTCTCTGGATAATCATTTGACATTTCTGTGCTTATGTGAGCTCTTGATGCCAAGTGGGCAGAGAGCATTCAAGAGCAAAGCTGTTGTTCTTTCTGCTGTTAACCAACAGAGACAGGATAAATGATTAACTTGGCACAGTCATGTCAGAAGGGTGAAGTGGTGGCAGGCTTCTTGGGTCAGAGTTTAAATCATCTTGTATAACTGACAAAATGCCATGCAAGCTTTATGCCATGCTTGTCTTGTGCTGGCAATAGCAGCACTGTGGACCACAAAGCAATTGAGATGCAGGCCCATAAATGAGGCAGCTCCACTGGTGCCCCATAAATGGCTTCAGCACCAATCCTCTGACATAATTCAGTGGAGCGTGATCCTCTCGATGTTGTGTATTATTTTTATTGTCACTCATTGTACCATTGGCTTCCTTTGCTAGGCATTTCATTACATGTTCACACACACAGCTGTTGCTGAGCACAAATATCTACTGGGAGCTGCTCTAGGTGCCATTATTCTGCTATGCCCATATTTTGGTAACAGTAGCAATCTCAGGCAAAAACCAGGCATACTTTATCTGTTTTGTTAAAGGTGGGGTTCAAAACTGTAGCACAAATCCTCTTCTGCTTAAAAAAAGGTAATTAAAATAACTTGTTTTTTTATAGGGATTTAAATATCCTTTTGTTGTTCCATAGTGCATTAGAACCAAATGTTAGAAACATTTTTTGGCAAGGTTCATAGGTGTGCTGTGGCATTGAGCAAAATAAGTTATGTCTGCAATGCCAGCTAGTAACAGTGAAGTTTTCTGTGCTGGAACTGTTGGAGTTATCAAGGACCTTATGCAGAGCTCAAAGTCTGAAATTTACTCAGATTTCAGTGGATGTGAAATAATTTATTTTATCTTAGTCTCTGCTCATCCTATTTCTGTTTTCAGGATGTATTTCAGAATGTGTTTCAGGCAGCTGTGCTAAAATAGCTGAGGATCTTCATCTGTTGGGGGTCTGGAAAGCGTTAGAGGCATTAAAGCAGTGACAGCTCTGTGGGTTGGCTGCACAGGAACCTCACACAGCTCTAAGGCTGGCATCCCTGGTAAGGCCTGAACTGAGACCTTGAGTTCAAAAGGAGTAAACCTCACTGTGTCAAAGAAATCATAGTTATATATTCATTGTTTTGCCTCTAGATGGTCTGGCATGTTTTTGTGTGCTGATAGACATGAAGTGTTACTTTTAAGACATTTTTCAGAAAAAAAAAGGTTAAGCATTGCTTCTGATGAAAGATCAGTAGTTAAATTTGAGCAGATAACCTTCTCCTGGCTTCTGGCATCCCTATGGAGGTGTGATAGCTCTGTACACTGCTGAGGGAGGACAGCCTGCTGAGAACTGAGGCTTGTTGTCACTTCTTCTGACAAGTCCTTGCAGTCTGAGGGGAAAGTTCAGCCTGAGAGGAGACTGCTGTTGTGTCATTCTCTTTTATGTCACAGTGTAAAGCTGCTTCATTTGGTTATGAAGTCTTTTTAAGTCCCAGCTTCCCATTCAGATGAGGTTCTTCTCAGATGTTACAGCTGTTTCTGTTATCAAGCATCCCTCAGAGAGCTGTATTAATATGACCTTCAAAAACCTCAGGTATCAATATTTTTATTTGAAAGTCAGTTTAAAAGTGTGCTATTCTTTAAAATATATATCCAAATCATGGAGGAAGGGCCAGTGCAAGATGGTTTGCAAATCTTTCACAGAAACTCACATAGGCACTGATATGACCATAATTACTTACAGGGATTTTCTGGAAGGATTATAGTAAGTCTTTGTTTGTATGAAGAAAGGTACCCTAGCAGGGATATAGAAGGTGTGATTAGATGCAGAGCCAGACAGGGCAGAATGAAGCTTGGCCAAACTAGTATTTGTGCTTTGGATACCACTAATTCAGAAAGAGGTATCTAGAGATTCACCAGAAATCAGTGGAAACAAGATTCCTAACTGTCTCTTAAATATGGAACTCAAACTCCCAAGTTACTCGTGCACTTTTGAAAATATTAAGCATTTGCAAATCATTTGGTGTCTAGGGTTGTGTTTACCTGTGGTAGGAACCTACCAGATGGATATTCCTTTATACTTGCTTGTTATTATTTTTTTTTGGCTGAACAGACTTGGGAAAAAGATTTTATTTATTGCCAGACCACTTACTCAATTAAAAGTCTTAAGGAACATCAGAGATCTGGGGGAAGAGGCTGGTTGAAGAGAAACAAAACAAATGCCACTGCGCTACATTTATCGGAGGTCTTTCTAGTACTTCTGTATTTCTTGCCTGTGCAGTCCCAAAGCATAAAGTCTGTGAAAATGAATTCAAGAGTGGAAACAATCACACTTTTTTCCTTCTTTACCCTTTCATTAGAAATAGAGAATGAAGTGAACAAAGAAAAAAAAACCACCCGAAAAACAAAAACCCCAAACCTGCACTACATTTATTTGTTAAGTCATGGAAAAATGAATCAAAACATAAATGTTGTGTACAGAGATAGGCTTGCAGACAGTTTTTGATGGCCAGGATAAACAAATAAGATAAAACCTGTCTAAATCTCTGTAGCACCTAAAGAGCAAAGAAATCTGGTCTTTGCCATTTAGGTGATTGCTATTTCTTGCTTTATCAGGTATTCCATGACACTTGTGTGTTGAAAACGGGAATGGTGATTTTGTGGGAATCTGAGTAGTATATTTTTTTTTTTTTCAAAAGATGTTTCTCATTGTAGAAAGTAAGTTGAAAGCTTGACTTCTAAGAGCTCAGAAGAAAATAAAAGAGAGACCACAACTTTCCTGGTTTGAGAATGAGATTTCAATATACATGGATTTGATATATTTTGAAGAAAATCTGACTCAAATTTCTAAACTCAGTAGGCCCCCTTTCCGATGTTCCAAAGTGCATCTTCAAATGTCTGAAAGAACTTTTGGAATGACAGCTCCCCATGAAGAAATAGGGAATGATACTGAAAATGCCAGGGTTGTGGGTTCAATCCCCAGATGTGTCAGTCTCTTAAGAACTGGACTTGATGAGCCTATGGTTCTCTTCCAGCTCAGTATATCCTGTGATCTGAAAATGGTTTACTAAGGTTGGCTGGAGAGGGACACAGAGTCTAGTTTATATTACTCCAACCATTTTGAACCACCATCCTGCAGCTTCATTGTTCTGTGACCCTTTCTATAATACCACAGTAACACTGAAATTACTTGGGAGGGTGCTGGTTTAGCTTGCACTAAAACTCCTACTGTATATTTCATCTATTTCATCTAGATCAAGTATTGTTGGGAAAATGGCTTTTTTCCTTTTTTTTTTTTTTAACTATTCTCTGAAGTTTCTGGATGTTGTTCATGTCCTTCCTGCAGTGTGAGGTGGTACAGTTTCTGTTTGCAGGAATAAGAGGCTATATATATAATCAGAGGAACAAGAAGAACAACATAATTTTTTTAAATTATGTCCGAGGCAGCCAAGCTATTAATAGTGAAAAGTGAAAGACAGATTTTATTTTCAGCTCTTTTGCATTTTTACCACTTCCAGGACTCTCTTTCTGGGGAAAGCTTAGGAGGGGTTTGCAAGCCATTATTGCGAGTTGAAATGTGTCTGAGTGAAAGTGAACATATTTTTATTGCAAAAGAATCTTTATTGGGGGAAATGATGCAGCATAATCTCGTCCCATCATGCATTCCACAAAATTAAAACAGAAGGATGGGGCTACATTAATTAGTAATTTTCCTTCTTGAGGGTTCCTTTCAAGTTCTCCATGATGCTGGAAAGCTGGGGTTTTTCTTTTTTTTTTTTTTTTCTTGCTGCACTGCAGTTTAAAATTGTAACACAGCAAGTAAACTAATTTAGGCTATATTAGTGAATTTGTGCCTAATATGGTGTTTGAAAAGCACTGGTAGAACGATTGTGTTGCTGCCATTTGTTTGAATTTGTTCTGTTTGAATCTGGAAGTTTCTCCCATTACCCATGGATGACTGGCATTATAGGCAGTACCTGCTACATTCTCTCATATTGCAGCCTATTAAACTAGTGTTTAGTCCACAGATTTTGTATGCAGGATGCTGTTACAGCTCTGCTGAGGCCCTCTGGGTGAATCTTGACAATGTCTGCTTAGGGACACATTAGATATTGATGTGGTACACTGCAATAGTTCCTTGGGTGCAGTCAGTGTGTTATGTGAATTTAGGAATTCTTTGTTGACTGATTCACAGAATTATTACTTAGCATGGTAGATGCAGTTGTTGATTATGCACAGTGCCACCATCATTTATAGGGGGTTAAATCATTCCATTCAGCATGTTATTTTTCCAGCATTCTGAAAGAAATGAACTGATGCAAAGGATTTTTGCTTTCTAAATGTGCCTGTGCCTTCTTCCACTTAACACCTCACCCACAGGATCCTGCTACCAATCTTGTGCTGACTCTGGTTCCTTTCTGACAGTGTCCTCATGGACACCTAGAGCTGTTTACCCATTTCTCTTGAGATAGTGCTACTCTGCACTACCTATAGGACTCATTGGCTCTAACACTTTTTCTGTTCTTTGACCCAATGTGTATTTTTTTTCCCTTCTAGAAGCATCTCACATTTCTGGTCCTTTTGCTTCTTTTCCTGATTCAGTCTAATTCCTTTCTGTCCTTCTCTGACTTTGGTCTTCCTTAATTCCTCCCTATTATCCTTCCAGCTACTTGTCTGTGACCCCAGGGAAAGACATCCTCTCTCCTGTGTCACTCTTTCTGCTTTCATGAAGTGTGTTGAAGTCACTGCCCTGACAATCCAGATCCTTTAAGCACCTGATTATGATTATGCATTTGTCCTGGCCTACTCTTAGTTTAATTCATTTCCTACACTGATGAATTTCCCACAGCCCTTGAAAAAAGTCTGCATAGCTGTATGGGAATGGAAAAGATTTTTTCCTTTTCACACCTGTAATATTAAGGACAAAAGAACCGTGTGCTGCCTCTTCACAACAAAACCTGAAAATGAGACATATTTCACATCAGTTTTATTTTTCCTGCTACTCCCTTTTAAAACTCACCCTTCTTGAAAACCTTGCAGTGAAAATGTTTTAAAAGAAATTTGTTAATATTTGTAATAACTTGACCACTTTCCTCCTTTATTCCTCATTTCATCATACAGCTTATCCTCCTCCAGATCTGGCTATTCTGTTTGAACTTTTCCATGCATCATGTTAGGTGGTGACTGCTGGAGCTCTGAGGGACTCTTGGCAGATGGAGAGCTCTCAGAGTCCTGCCTGCAGAAAGAATAAGTTCTGCCCTTTTTATTTTTCAAATGCTGAACTTTTAATGTCTTTCCTGGTTAGCATCTTCTTTTTAGTACCTTACCTAGGTCACATTCAGGGAAATTACTGCAGCTTTCTTCAAGTGTTTGCTATTGTTGCTGGGACATTTCATCCAAGCCCCAGTGATAAGTCTTTTCACAATATCTTCTTGATTATCCTTATGACATTTTCTCACCTCATTCTCAAATACTCATGGTGAAGACCATTCTCTCTCTTTTGACCTTTGTCTTCCAGTCTGACTTACAATTGATGTTCTACAAAATTGAGTCTGGTCTGGGTTGAAATATTATCTTACAGACTTTTGTTGCAATTAATTCCAGATTAGTTAGGGTTGGAAGGGAGCTCTGGAGACCATTGACTTCAACCTCGCTGCCAAGGCAGGCTCACCTCGAGCAGGTGACATGCATCACCACATCTCCAAGTAGGTTTTGAATGTCTCCAAAGAGGGAGAAGACTCTACAACCTCCCTGGGCAGCCAGTTCCAGTGTTCTGCTACCCTAAATGTAAAGAAGTTCTCCCTTTTGTTGAGTTGGAACTTCTTGTGTTTTAGTTTATGGTCATTGAAACTTCCTGTGTTTTAGGGAATTATATTTTATTACCTTATTCTAAAATACAGAAATGTCAAAACTACCTATTTTTCTGTTTTCAAAAGTGGCTATAGTTTTGAATTCTTTCACGGTGTTTTGGGGAAGCGTGTTGCTGTTAGGGTTGTTAATCTCTTAAGGTCACTGAGGCAGTAAATTTTTATTATGCATGAGTGAATTTATGGGCATGTTGTAGTGTTCAGCATGGTCAAGGAAAATGGTTTAGCCAGCATCAGATGGCATTTCAGTCTAACAAGAACCAGCTGTTAATCTCTCACCAACTAGCTTTCCAATGAAAACCTTCCCTTTCTGTACAGGATAGAAGCAAGAGTTGGACTGAGAAAATTTCATGTTAAACTTTCCTATAATTCAAATTTTGTCTCTTAGTTTAGTGATCTGTCTGTGAGCATACTCCAGCCCAACTGGCTTTAAAATAAGCCTGCCATGGATATTGGCCCTTGAACTAATTCCCTGGAAAATGAGAGTCAGAAGACTTTCACTTCACTTTTACTTGTGATCAAATATCTTCTCCCCTCTACCTTCCTGTTCTTATACCTTCTTACTCTAGATTCTTATTTTCATAAGAGATTCAAACTCAATTCCTAATAAAATCAGGGCAAAAATTACAGGTAAGTGAAACCATTTAGTATTATCAGAGAAAACAATCTCAGTGAGAAATCCAACATATGCTTAAAATATTTATTAATTTTCACCATTGAGGAAAAAAGAAAAGTGAGGCTCAGGGCAGTGTTAGCTTTTTCCTTGAGGCTGGGAAAGGAGAATTAGTTCATATCTCTAGAAGAGCATTAGTGTAGGAAACAGCTTGTGTAGGAGTTGCAAGTCATGCTGCTTTCCCTCTTGCCTCTAATGTGTGTGCCCTGGGGTTATGGCCACTTGGGGGATACTGCAGCACAGCTTCTTCCAGAACAGCAAGCAGCAAAAGGACTGCAATTTTCTGTCATTGAAAACATCCTCCATGTCTAAAATCAAGTTCACTCATCTTTTTTGACAACAAATGAGAATTAGTGCCTCAGTGCTTAGCTGATGTGAGTCGGCAGCCAATTGGTGATACTGGCAGCTGGGACCTGTCTGTATGCAATAATGCAAATAAAGGATGGGAAGGTATGTTCCTCTATGGATAGCTTGGCAGACCTGCAAACAAATCCATGCATGCCACAAGAAATGTGGATGAAAGAGCACTGGGAAGATTTGTACCAGTCAGATAATTTAAATAATTTAGAAAGGAAAGGACTTGTAGTGTCTTTGTATTAGGGTGCTGGCTCCTTCATGGTCTACAGAACATGCATACAAAAACCACAAAGGCAAAGGGTTTTGGTACAAAAAATGTTTTTAGTGCTACTTAAAATGTAACCTGAGTTTCTCTAAAGTGCTTAAATAACTTTTATGGCTATCTTGAAGTACAGAGTCATGAATTTGTCTTCAGTTTAATCTGAGTATGAATTTGCTATCCACCTTAAAAGCTGTTCAAGTTGCTGAGAGAAGCTAAAATATATGTCAATGGGAAAAGTCTGTGCCTTAATCTTTTCCAAGGCTTTCAGTGCATTTTCTTTTCTTTAGTTCACTCTGCAGCAACATTTGATGTCAGTTGTTCAGGAAACCTTAGCTCAAATTTGTTAGCTTGAATTAAATTTGTAGTGAAGGTACAGAGTTCAAAAGGACTCTAAGACCAAAGTAAATGCTTTTTAAATGGTTAGGAATGGCTAGTGTACAAGAACACACTATGAATAAGTTATATGGCCAAGGCAGAACACTTCACCTCTCTTTGCCTACCATTTTTTATTCAGTTTTATACACATGCACATATATTCACAATCAAAAACTTTGAGTAATTTCAATCAGAATGAAATCCATATACAATTGAGACCTTCATGTATTAAAGTAATCAAACACTTGAAACAAGAAAAATATTTATTCTTCAAAGTACTATTTAAAATTTTATTGGAGTAACTAATTTTACATTGCCGCTCTCTTCTGTACTGTATCAAAACAGTGTGGAGTTTTTGGCTTTGAGAATTCATACAGGTAAATATTAACACAAGAATTTAAGACTTTTTAGTAAATTTATACTTCCTAAGTGTTGGAATAAAACTGTTGGAAGAGCCATTTCAAAGACAGCCATGAAGATTTAAAAAGTATGTGATGCTGTCAGTTGTGATAGGAAAGAAATCTGTATAAAGATAGATCAGAAATGAGTGATATTCCTGACATGTCATAATTCCCAAAGAGAGGATTGTTAACTTTAAAAATGACATAGCTTTAAGTGATGAAGAGAACCAGAGAGCAGTATTTGCACTATAAAATAGAAGGTTAATAAAATGTATGTATCTCTTGGGTCTGGTAGAGTTTATGTAGAGTTAAAACCTTTACACTTCAGATTTAAAAAATAGATAAGATTTCTTCTAAATGGCCTGTGTTTTTGTTTGTTTGTTTGTTTGTTTGTTTGTGTTTGTTTGTTTTGGTGGGGGTTTTTTTGAGGTTTTTTTTTTCTTGTGAAAGCACCTTTTCGTGACACTTAAAGTTTAACCTTTACACTTACAATTGTTTCCACTCTTTCCCTTCATATACACACAGAGGACACTGGATGTGGAAGAAGTGGTTGAAAGTCATCCAAAGAGAGCAAAGAAGTCAATTCATAGGGAGGCTGAAGAAGAGACTAGAGCATTACTGAATGTAAAGTGTTGAATTTATTTTTTTATCATTCTCCTTAGAGAGACATAAGTGATCCCTGTTGAAAGTATTCAAAGACTTTTACTCTAAAAGAAGGCATCCATCTTGAATACTAAAATGTGGCAAAGATAAACACCTGAAAGCCAAGTTTTACAACAGACACTGACAGGTAATTGTAAATTGTGAATGACAAACACTAGAGTAATTAAACTGTGAATCCATAATTTCACTAAGAATAAACCAGCTGTCACAAGTACTCTATGTACTACTCTCAATCTCAAATTGAATAAACTATATCAGTAGTTCAATAAATCACAGAAAAAAATGAGGTTGTGGGAAGCCCATTGTCCTCATAGCACCATTTAGGAATATTTTGTATGCAGAAATGTACATGGTGTTGGACATGTTTTTAATTGCAGTCATAAAGAGATTAATGTTCTACAGATAGGAATATTTTTGGAGACCTCAAATAAATCCTATATTTGCTTACAACACAGTTTTTTCTAGGGATGACAGCTAGGAAATAAAAATTAAATTTGATGGTAACATTCATAATGGATAAAAATACAGAGGGAAAGTAAAGTGATGGTATATTGAAGAGTGACTCACACTAAAAGGCAACAAAACCTTGTCCTACCATTCCAAGTTATTGCCTGTGCTGCATGAAAAATCCTAATGTCTGCTTCATGCTGTGGGACAGAGTTTTCAAGCTGCCTTATTCTACAGTGAGGGTCTCTCATCAAACAGCAAAAACCTGGTGGTGTAGGTATTCCAGAGTGCTCCTGCACCGGCAGTGTCAAGAGGGAGAACTACAGTAAAAAATATTTTCTGCATTGATTTAGCAGGATCTGAGATGATCTGAGATATGCTGGGATTATGTGGAGGGACAGGATGGGACAGGATGACCTGCAGCAATCTCTATGCTACTCCCAGGAGATGTGCTGGCAACATCTTTGTTGTACTTGGGCATCTAATCCAGTAATTATAAGCCAAATCCCACTTGAAAAGCACTGTAAATCTTAGCAGCAGAAACAGCAGGATGTGCAGAGACTGAAAAGCTAAGTGGATACCCAAACCACAGAGTTAAAATGTGGCTGAGAGTATAAGGTGGTGTTTCTTCCAGAAAGATGAGAAAAATGGGCAATCTTTTCACCAGCCAGTTTTGTAGCAACCCAGAGGAACTCTTCAAGCCAGAACAGTGGTGTACAGGGCCTATAAAGAAATGAAACACTGCTTCAGGAAAAATACTTCTTCAAAATTTGAAATATAATACTCCAAAATCATTTTTTTGCATTGACTTAGGGATAAAATCCAGATGCATAAGCATTGCTGACAATAAAGAAGAAACATTGAATATTGTGCTGCCAGCTGTTATCTGGATTTTTGAAAACAAGAGCTTGATACTGAAAACAATATGGGGATTACTGTAGGAATGTAACAAAAGCAGAGATTCCCCTTAAATTAAGTAATGAGGCCCAGTGGTAGCTTGGATCTTCTGGATGTTCTGCACTGTGAGGAAGCAGAATGAGAAGCCACTTCTTCACATAACTGCTCCAAGTTTTAATGGCAAGAAGGATTTATGGGGATAACCTGTTGCTGGTGGATTTTTTGCTCCTCAGTTCTCCTTCCCTAAAAGAGTAAAAGTTTGATTATTTTAAAGAAAGACAAAGTTGTAGATGTCATAGATTGTTTTTCAGCAGACAAACTGGGAGTGTTGCTGCTTCTGAGCAATAGGAAAAGGAGGCCACGATTTCTCAGTTATTTTTGAGGGAATTACCTTCTTTCAACATTTATGTTTTCCTGCAGTTCTGAATCAGACAAAATTCAATTTGTCTGTAGGAAAGGAATGGGAACAAGCTGTAATTGCAATTAATGTACAAATATTTATCCTTTGAGTTACAGTGTTTTGACTTTTTTTCCATTAGAAATTACATCTTTCATGTAAAATTTGATTGAAGTCAGCTCCCTTAAAAATAAGACTGGGGAAATAAGTCATATAACAGAGAAATGAAAGCAACCTTTTTCTTTCATGTCTAAATGAAATATTTCAAATTAATTTTCTAGAGGGTTTTTTCCCCTGTGTTTCTTCCTCTCTACATAGTGTTGGTTTTACTTGTACAATTACGTTCTCATCAACCATTTAAAATTTTAATTTGGCCTCAAAAACAAACCACATAATGTTCTGACAGCCTTAAAATAAAAGTTCAATTTTTCTTTCTTAGACTACTTCCCCATTTCATTATTTCTCCCATTGTAGTGCACTTCAAAAGCTGCAACACTAAACAGAGATGGATCCACCTGCCCAGACAGTTTCATATATACATTTGAATGAAAATGAGCTCTATTTCAAATAGCATGCAAAATGCTCTTTGCATTTTACTGTTAAATCAGAGAGGGACAGCTGTTAGTCACAATTAAGGGTTTTAGATTAACCTCAGCTACATTTTTCATTCTGACCCTTGTAAATCCATTGAAGTGACAAGAGTGTTCCTAAAGTCTGAAATTCAGTGTGTTATATTCAGCATGCTGAAACAAGATGTTTTTGATGCTGTCAGAATGTTTTCCCCTCATTATTTGTCTTAAAAACAACATTTATGGAATTTGACCTTAACTATAACAAGTGTTAATGCTCCCACATATGTAAAGCCTTAATATTCGAGTCACTGAACTGTTGCTGTAGTCTAGTTCGTGACATCAGCAGTAACAGAATAAGAATAGAAGGAAAGAACATCACATATAAGGGGGAAAGTGAGAGATAATATGTGAGCTGGACAGAGCAAAGGCATGAAGATGTATGTTCATGGATAAGACTGAAGTTGTCCCCCAATTTCTTAGTGCCTGTTGGAGAGCTGGCAGGTGTTACCAACAGCCTTTGCAGGATTTTTCTGAGACTCCTGCCCCTGATACTGCTTTCTGCTAGATCTGGGCAGTTCAGATGCACCACCTTCAGGGGATCTTGGTTGTATGGGAAGACCAGGTATGGTGTCCCAGTTATCTGTAATTTTGCTGCACTCCTGTGTGAAGAATGTCTTGTTTCAGTTAACCTACATATAGGTCCAGTTAAGAAAAACAGATTAAAATTTGTTCAGAATACCTACAACAGATAATGTGTTACAGTACATGTTTTCTTTCATGCTTTCATTAAAGTTTATTTGTGGATATCTCTGACTGTCCTAGAGTAGATAATATGGATAACCAAAACTGTAATAGATTAGATTTTTCTCTTTCTCATGAACTGTCTGCTGTCTTGCTCCTGAATGGGGCATATTATTTTATGGTTTTCCTCTGTTTTCCTCTGAAGCTAGATTGGTGAGGATCTTGTGAACCATAAGAAAAGTTTGAGACAATGCTACAAGCCAGTGAATGGCAGAAACTTTCTGCTTAGCTGTTAGAGCTGACCACAGGTTACTTTTATCCAAGGGACAGGTCTCCAGTAGTACCCCGGCCAAAGACAGGAACTCTACCCTGTAAAGCTCTGCTACCTGTTGCTTACCCAGTTATTCCCCCTTTGGTTTTCCACATCTCTTGCAAAACACTTCTTTTTTGTGCCAGTAGTCAGTGCAATGCTTTCTTATTTTGAACATGACTGTCATGAGCTTAATAGGGCAGAAAGATAAGAGTGAATGAAGAATAAATCTTCAGAGCCTGCTGAATAGGGAATTTTCCTGAGAGTGATGCTACAGGGAAACACAGAAGTCAATGGTGACAGCATATACTGGAGAAGTTGGATGACAATAAGGAGAAAAGTTAGGGAAAGGTGACCATTTCTCTCTTTCCAGTAATAAATAAAGCAAGAAATCACCAAACATTCTCAATTTTAAAAAGTGCTAATAAATTTCCAAATGAAGTAGTCCATTTAGACTGAGCATTGACAAAGCTGTATTCTACCTTTGTACCACCTGTAATCAACCTTTCTTTGGATTTAATCAAGCATTGTTGTATACCAATTAAATAATCACTGAAAAGAGAGTAGACTGACTTTAACTGCATGGGGTAAATCCTTTTGCCACTATGTCCTTAGATTAAAACTAAAAAAAACTAAAAAAAAAAAACTAAAAAAAAAAAAAAAAGGCACTAAATTATATTCTTTATACCTTGCTGTACAATCAATGCAGGATGGATAAATTCTAGTCATTAAAACTCAAGCAGTAAACTATTTTCTCAAATTAGAAATTAGCATTCAAAGATCTATCTTAATGTTTTTCTATCTGTTTTTTATGTAGCAGTTTAAATATGTTGAAATAACATTTTTTGCTCATAATAAGGGCAAAGTGACAATATGGGAGCTGCTAAACAGCAGATTTTATTAATAGGGAAAGCCTGATAATGCACTGGACTACTTTGTCTTTTCTTCTTTGACTGCTTTCAAGCAATAACTTCATCTTCAGCTAATGATTTTATAAAAGAAGTCTTCAGGTGAAAAAAATAAGCTCTGGCTCATTTTATCTGAGAAGAATGATTAACAGGGAGGAGATTATTAGGAAAGCTTCCAGAGAGATATGAAGTTCTCTTTTGTTTAGTGCAAGGGTTTGTATCACAATATCAGATTTTGATCACTTCTGTTTTTTCTGTTTCTCTTTTTTAGGACCATCAAGAATCCTGCAGCACCCCTGAACTCTGCTATCTAGTGTGCAGAAAATGCAATTGAACAGTGTATATTCATATCAGTCATCTTTTTGCTGGCTAGGTAGTCCAGCTTACCAGCACTGGATAGATGGTCAATAAAAAGGGTAAATATTTACTGAAAGACAGCCTAAGCAGCAGCTGATTTTATATCCTTGTAATTGCTCTCTGGAGATAGTTTTTTTTCCTACTAACTAAATAGAGGTTTAAGCAAAATATTTAATGCAGAAAATCAGTGATCAAAAGATGGCGACGTTAAATGCACAATCCTATTTTGTGTGTATGTGTGTAGATAAATTCTTGTTTCCACTGAAGACTCAGCATGGAATTCTATTCTTATTGTTTTCCCCAAAAAAAGTTCATGCAGCCCTGCTTGTTATGTCTGTGTCACACATGCTGACACCAAGTACTTTGTGATCTGCTAAGTGCTCTTCCACCTAGACAAGAGATAACACCTAATAAACAGCTTGCCAGAGATTTTCAGACTATTCAGAGCCCAACTGCAGCTGAGGAAAGGACTTTACCAGAAAAAAAGCAGTTAAAGTGCTTATAAAGCTCCCAGTGAGTGCCTGTGATGTTATACATGGTTAACTTTCACATGAACCCATTAAGCTACAGCTTTCACCCTAATTGAACATTGTAGGAAGCAATTCATCCCCAGGCTGTTATGCTGTGAGAAAACAGATTCAGAAGGAACAGTTTTGCTAGCAGTGGTGCACTTTGTGAAGATTTGTGGGGAGTTTTCTGTTTGTTTTGTGTCAGTTTGTTTTTTTTTGTTTCTTTTTGTTTTTGTTTGGGGTTTTTTGTTTGTTTTCTGTAGAAGAATGTAGCAATGCTCAATGGCACTTCTGTGAAGAACACTTCAACATATGTTAACTGAAAACTGAAATTAAGGAGGGGGCACCCTGAGTTCACACGAAGGAGTCTGAGGCCATGGCTTAGTAATGAAAAAAAGGCTCCTCCTGGGTCCATAAGGTGACAGATTTTCACTCTGGAGACCCGTGCTTTTTTGCAGGCAGCAGCTGAAACAGATGTTTGGTAGAACATTAAAGGAAAGAAGCAAAGATCTTTCACCTGGAAAGTTCTTGATGGCTTTGTAATGATTTTGTAAATGTACCCATTACTGTGCTCCATATCAACAAGCTTCTGTCAATATGCAGCTTAATAAGGCATACTGTTACACAATTTATTTACAGCATTGTGAGGTAAGTGGGCTCTACTGTAGGTTAATAATGTGCTCTGATTTAGAGGGATTAATATTAACAAACAGCCATACTTGATAATGTAAAATACTCTATTTTCCCTATAGAAATGCTGATGCTTATTGCACTTTAAAGAATTTTGTTGTGTCATTTGTGTGGACACGAAAATTTTGTAGCCTAATTAAAATCAGGTATTATTTTGGCCTTATATAAAATTTGTGTTGGGCAGAGAAAAAAGCAATGAAAAGGAATTAATGAAAAAGAGATAATAATGCAAGGGATATTTTTCTTATACTTTATAAAACTGAACAAAAAAAACACTTACTAGGAAAATGGTCTGTTCAAAAATGTATTTAATATTATTTACTTTTAATAACTTGATATTCTTGTAGTGCTGTTTCATAACTTTGTGGGAGAGAATTTTGTTCTGAAAATTACTTTAGAAATATTTTCTAGCATATTAATTTTAATGTCACCCACTTTTCACTTGAGTTTTAGTTATCTATATAGCAATAGACAGAAAACTCTGGTTTTGGAACTGATTAAAGCTTCAACTTGCTTTCAGGCCAATCATGGCAGCTGTTTCTTACATGGCTTACCTTAACCCCATCATCATTAGCACTTAATTCCAAAATGATATGGCTGTGATACAGCACACTCCTTTTGAAAGACATAAGTACTGAAACCAGGACAATCTCAAGTATTTAATGTTTTGACTAGCCTTTCCTTTTTTTTTTTTCCCTTTTTTTTTTCCTTTTAAATATGATTTCATTCATATGAAATTAATTAGAATGGTAGCATCTGGTCATGGCAAGTTAAACACTGCATATAAAATGGGAAAGATTTATGCCTTAATTTCAAAGACTTGAGGTTCTTTAATTCTTTCTTAGCCTCCTTGGAGAAATGTGGAAAATTTATCTTCACAGGGAATCTTTTAGCTTGCTGATGGCTTTGTTGAAGAGTTTCTACAACATAAGCTTCTGAAGACCAGTCAAAGTGTGTCACTAGATTTTTGAAGGGTAACATGCTGACTATGTGGAAACAAAGCTGGAATGAAGAAAACTCCAAAGATAAATGAGTAAACAGAAAGAAGTGATAGTAATTTTGGTAGATCTGTCTAGTAAAAGGTAGCCAATTCATTGAATAATTTTCTCAGGTAAAAAAATGTGAGGCAGAGGCCATCTCATTTTTCCTAAGCACTTTTATGTTTGAATGAAAGTAATCCCTGGTGCTACAGGATCTCTCAAATCAACATTTTCTTAGCCAGCTTTATTTCTATAAAATAAGCCCTCTTAAAGATGGTCCAAGTCTTCTGCTCCATCTTTCTACATCTTAAACGCAAAGGAATGAATTCTCTGCAAGCTGGTGCTGATGAACTATTGATTACTTTTCTGACAAGCACAGTGTCATGACTGTCCAGTGACTCAATTGAGGCCAGGTACGGGCTGCTCTTCTGAAACCTGTGGTCCGTTACTGCCTGATTACTGCGGGTGCTTGAACTGCTTTCTTGCACATTAGATTTTCCTCTTATAGAACATTCTGCAAACCACAAAGATAAGAGTTAATTAATTCATTTTATGTGAGAAATCCATGGGTCTATCTATTGCCACTTCAGTCAGAATCTTGTTTGTGAAGTCAAGAAACATTTGTTCAGTCTATACCACTGAAACTCTCTATAGGCATTGCCTCTGTCTCTATAGCAGTGTGGACAAGCAGGAGCAGATTAGAAAAGCGATACCTTTGATAATGAGCTTGAAATGTCCACGATAGTTTCAAGGATTCTAGTTTTTGAACTAGCATAAAAGAAGACTAAATTTACTATTTTCTTAAAGAGAAATTACTCCATATTTCTTCAGGATAGCATCTCCCTCATTTTCTCCTCAAACATCTGTTTTTGCCTCTTGTAAGTGGATCACTAGGAATGCTTATGCTCAGACAATAAATTATTCCTGCAATCCTAAAGATACAGAAGACAAACAGTAAGCAAGGTGTTATGGTTTCCTTGTGGCTTTCTGTGAGTTATTTTTATCAACATTCAGCCACACAGGTGATGCTTCCTTTTCACTATCTTCTCTTAAAGGCATTGTACTTAAGCCATTTTCAGGCATCTGTATCAAGTGGCTTACAGTTCTTCTAGGATTCTGAGGTGAGATTTTAAGAAACACAAAATGAAAGTCATTTGTCAAATCAATGACTTCAAAATTAGATCAAGACACGGTTGTACTAATCTAGTCCTAACATAATGTGAAATGGTTTATGAGACTCCTTGCTTAATCTATATTTTTCAACTTTTAAGAATAGATAATATTTGCAGATAATTTGCACCAGAGGAAAAAGACCTGTGAAATATTATGGCATGTATTTTTTTTTTGCCTTGCTTTTGTAATTTTTTTTGTGTGAAAAAATGTTTTTCACAGTTTCTGGTAATTTGCACATTTTTCTATATCTCTGTTCATATATGGAATATTTGATGACTTTTCCTGTATAAAAAAATTCAAATTATATAGGGAGATAGAGTCAGACAACTGGAGGCAGACCTCTGTCAAAGCAACCTGCTGTTTTGCTTTTCTTATTATACCTGTGAATGCCAGAAATGGACAAGATGAAGTAGTTGCTCTTTCCAGTCTTGATTCTTATACAGAGACGTGTGACAATACCCAAATTTGGCCAATTAGTTTTGTTCATGAATATGAGTAACTGAAAATTTATCATCTAATCTGGTAGTTGTGGGGTTTGTTTACTCTCTACATTCATACCTGCAAACCTCTTCTTTGAAAAGCTGTTCAGATATTACTCATAGGAGAATATGTTGCTCCTCACAACAAAGACAACTGGCTATATCCAGCCAAATAATCTAAGAAGCAACAGCAGAATACAGACAAGATGGCCCAGCTGACTGACTTTTGAGAGATAGACTCAATGCCTTTTCAGGTCAATAAAAACTCACGGTTTCCTTTTCAAAGGACTTTTAATATCTTTTATTGTTTTTTGGAAAACACAAAAAAAATGCTTTTAGGCACTTTGAAACCCCTCTTCCCACTGAAGTCCACTAGGTTCTTGGGCAGGCCTGTGCTTTAGCCAAATGCTTCCAGTTATTTCCAAACAGACCTTATGTTTCAGGGATTGAGTTATGCTCTCACTGCCTGAACTATTACTATTGCTTTGAGAGAAGGATGCTTTTTTACTCATGAAGAAAAAAACAAGCAAGAAAATAAGGAGTGCTCTACCTTTGTGTATATAAATATAGCTTTAATTCAATTTATCCTCCATGAAAATACTTTTTTTGTTACCTGAAGACATGCTTGGAATAATTTGCAATTATAGCAGAACATATGGTCCTGCAAATACACGCTGCATGAGAGTTTACTGGACTTAGACAGCTCTTATTCTGATTTTGCTGAGACTTAATTTAAATCTAAACCCATGAATAACAATTATTTCCAAACACAATGTCAAATTTTGAATTCTAATAACTTGGCACTCTTCTTGGCTGTAATTGAGAAGATTACCATGAGCAGTAAAATTTAAATATTCCTTCTGATATAACTAGGTGGAAGTACAGCTGTTTTAATGTAAAAAAAATGTGTGATGATTTGTGTCTGATTCTGTGATGTGCTGATGGCTTCCAACCCTTGAAGTTAATGGAAGGCTTTAGACCCTGGCAGAAAATGGTCTGTGCTTTTCAGCACTGAGCCCTGGGTTGCACGTGCATCTTGCATGCCTGTGACCATTCTGTAGGGAGGCAGACTCACAGTTGGTCCCATCAAGAGAAACCAAGTTTCCAAATCAATTTTGAACTCTCAGGTGTGAAATAAACAATTTAAAATGACATAGGTATTTTTTGGTACCTCTTTATTCTTGCTCTGCTGCCAGCTAGGTAGACTTCTATCAATTCAGTGAAGCAATGGAGGTTTGAGATTTGTGTCTGCAGTGAAGAAGACCAATGAACATAAGTGAGGAAAGGATTGAAGATAGACAAGAGTTTATTTTTATTCTAATGATGAGTTTGGAACTAGTCTGCTTCCTTTCTAGTCTGTCTGGTCTAGTCCTGAGTTATGAGTTTATTGAAGTACACTTGAAAATGGAGGTCTGAGACTGAAGTTTATAAACCATGGGGCATCAAGCATAGTGGTGGGGACAAGCAGGCTTAACTTGTTGAGCTGTAACTCTTTCTCTTCTTCCCCGATGGTATTTCTATTTTTTTTTTCCTCTGTACTTCATAAACAGAGGTGCAGTAACAAAAGAGAAGATTTTTGTTTTGTGCCTTTGCTCTTTAATTATTTTTGCCTTCTAGGCAAGGAGAGAGCTGTCTTTATTTTCTGGAAGAAAGTAAAGCTTCTTCATGAACCCAAGAGACAAGATTCAGCTGGGTTACAGAATAAAAACTTCCTTGGTTAAAATAGCTGCCAGAGCAGTGTGGAATAATCTTGTTTTTATTTTCCTGCCATATTTCAGCAGATGTGTAGAGTTTGACAGCATTGTGTTTTTGGGATTTTGTTAGCCTTTTTTTGAAGCCTGAATTTAATGGAAAAAGAACACTTTCACAGTTCTTTCTTGGCTGTTACCTGGAAAAATTCCAACAGAAATCTGGAAGGAAGTGCATAAGAATTCTTGTAATAAGGTACTGTAAAATCTGCCTTTAGTTATACATAATTCTTGCTATTGGCTGTGACCAGGGGATAAACTCACTTTGTTTTAGAGTGCTGACTGAATTGAACAATTATAATTGCCTGATCTCACTTATGAGAACAGTATAAATTTATGCTTTACTTTTACTTTACTTTACTTTACTTTACTACTACTACTACTACTACTACTACTACTACTACTTATTATTATTATTATTATTATTATTATTATTATTATTATTATTATTATTTCTGCTTTCATGGTAATGAGGCTCTACCTTCTGAGTTGCCAGTTCTCCTACTCTCATTGTCCCTCGTAAGACCCTACCTGTTGGTGAAGCAGTAGGAGCTGTGGGGCACAAGGAGCTGGGAAATGGTCTTATTCTGATCCCTTAGCTGTCACCTATATTTTCTTGATGGCACAGAGAAGCCAGAGAATGATTAACTGATATACCACAGGAGTTCCCCTCTCACCTAAGGGGGTTCCCCAGGGCCTATAAATCCCTAAGAGTCAGCACCTTCCTGGAAGTGAAACAGGCAAGTGTGGCTTTGAGCACCACTGGCTGCTGAAAAGTCTCAGGGCAGGAAGACAGGCAGAAGGCAGAAAGCTGCTTTATCCACAGGACCACAGAGCTTTGCCTTAAGGCAGATGTTCAGGCCAGTAAGGCTTTAAAGGCCTTATTGAGATGGTGGCCAGAAATCCAGGGGTGGCAGGAATATTACATAAAGTTGTTCTCTTTTCCCTTCTGACCAAAATAAGATGTGTTGCACTTCAACAAACACACCCTGAAGCCTGGGAGAATGACTGGTGGCTTTACTATACTTTTGTAATTGTTTTGCTCATCTTCAATTGGCAACAAAATAAAAAAGAAATAATTTTTCTAATATAAATATTTATGTGACTGAATTGCAGTGGTTGGTATTTTGGTATAAAAAGTATAATTCAAAATTCTAAACACTCCTGCCTCAATGTTGATTGACACTTGAATTCCATTAGTGAAAACATATTCAATCTCTATCTTTTTAATTTTTTATATTCTCCAACAGGCAGCAGAGAGTGATTGTTGCTATTTAAATATCAGTATTGACAATATTTTCTAACTATCTCTTGGGTCATATTCATGCAGACTTCAAAGTAATCAAAGAGAATTGTGAGAAGATATGAAGCAGTCACTCAACGATTTTTTTATCCTATGTGTGTAACCTCAAAGCTGTCCTGCCTTAAGGAGAAATCACTCCACAGACAATAAATATGATTAAGTACATGCCAGAGCAACTTAACAGCTGCAGAATGAATGCATCCAAAGAAATTTTAAATTCATTCCAAGCTGTAGTAAACGAACAGAAGGGGCTTTTCTGGGGAGGGCAGGAAATGAGATTGTAGATGAATTGGCTTTACAAAAAAAAAAAAATCATACAGCTCTCTCTTAACATTAAGCCTAAATTCATATGTGGTTAAGAACTGTAAAATATGGCAGCCAACTGGTGGACTTTAATCATTTTCCAGGGAAAGGGCAATGCAGCAGGACACAAATAATGCAGGAGGTTTCTGTGGTGCATTGTGGAAAACTTATGAACATACATGGAGAATCTGATAAAGGAAGATCCTCTGATGGACCTTGCACTTTCAGAAGAACTAGCTGGGAATGCAAAGCTTGGCAGTCAGGATCCTGGCACAAACATGCCTTACTCTTGGTGGAATAGGACCTGGTACAGTAATATTTTTTTAAAAAGTGGACATGCACAAGGGTGTGCAACATTAAAAAATACTTAGGAAGTTTGGACTAGAGAACTGGACAGTGAGGAGATTGCAAACTGGATGGATAGATGAATAGTGAAGCTCAAAGCTGTGTGATCGAGCAGCACAAAGCTGAATTGGAGGCCAGTCCCTGGCAGTGCTCCCCAGGTGTCAATGCTGGAACTGTTTAACATCTTCATGAATGATGTGGACAGTGGGGCAAAATGTACTCAGTAAGTTCACAAGTGATGCAAAAGATGGATGGGTGGCTTATACACCAGGTAGTTTTGCTACCACTGAGGGAGATCTCATCAGACTGGAGAACAGGACTAAGAGCAACTTGATGCAGCTCAACATAGTTTTGCATTTGGGGAGCATAATCCCTATACAGCATACACTGTTGTAATGGAAAAATATCTCTGCAGAAAAAATTACAGGGGTCTGACCTGCTGGTCATCAAGGTGAACTCAAGCAGCAGTGCGCCCTTGGAGCAAAGGTGTCCAACTGCATCAGAGGCTGCATTAATGCATGGTGCTGCTAACAGGTTAAGGGAGGTGGTCCTTCACCTCTACTCAGCACTCGGTGTTGGGTCCAGTTCTGGGCTCCTCAGTAGAAGACAAATAAGCACTTTAGGGAATTGAGTCCAGTGAAAAATCATAACACATCTGACTTAGGAAGAAAGTCTAAGAGATGTTGGTCTAAAACTTGTGTGTCTTTGCTCTTCTATCCCTCAGGAAGATGCAGCCTGCTGCATGCTGCGCCACAGTGCTTGTTACCCCTCCAGAGAGTGTCAGAGAGTCCTGAATAGCACACAAGTGAAAGCTCAATCCTTGACCTTGTTTGTCCACTGTCATTTGATCTGCTACCTTCCTTATTGCTTACCTTGCCCTAAGGCTCCCTGCAGACTTTACAGAAGTCTGGCTTTGGCATTCAGGAGAGTCAAAACTTTTTTTATGCCTCTTTGTACTTGTGACCAAAAAAGGAGCTAGAAGTAAACAACTAAACCATCTGAGAACCGGTATGGCCCTGGGGAGATCAGGTCATGTCTTCAGACTGGAAAAACTGTGCTCTGTCAATATTTCTCTCAAAACTGTTGAAAATATCATGGTTTAAGAGGCAGAAATTGCCTTATCATCTTTGTAATTGTTTTTGTTAGAATTTGTGTGTAGATTTGACATTAGTAACAAGATTAAGTGGAGCTTAATATACTACAGCAGAGATCACATTTTTGCCTCCCACAAGTATCATCCATAGCACCATTGGAAGAGAAGGAAAGTCCTTTCTCCTGTTCTCTGTCAGGTCTCAGCCTCTACATGCATAGAGAATTGCAATGTACAGTTAAAGTTCAAAGCAGATTTAATACTTCAATGAAATGGTTAGTTTTCCTTTCATGGAAGCTTAATATAAGAATAACAGACACTGTTCTGTTTTCCCACTGTCAAAGGAGATCAAGAGTTTGTATTCACAATCTTAACCAGGATTTAAATGCCTGGGCCTGTTTCATGAGACCATTAAGAATATAAGAATAGTCACCATTTGATACTTAACAGGTCAAGAGTAAGATAGGTGTATTTCTCTCATACTAACTTGCTGAAAGCTCTTAAGATGGATGATGTTCCTATGTATCTCTATATATCACACTCTTCCACTTATTTGTGTAGTGTCACTATCAGGCTGTAGAATCCTTTATTATCACTGACAGATTTGACAAGGAGTTTAAGATTTGTGCCTATTTTTTCCATCAGAATTAGAATAGTAGCACCAGGCAAAGGGATGCAGGGTTTAAGGCAGAAAGAGCAACATAAGGGACAGATCACAGTGCCTGTGGCAATGTAGACATGTAGAGGTGCTGAATGAAAAACAGCTTTTTTCTCTTATCATAGATCACAATAATTTTCAGTGAAGTTTATTAATAATTTATTTAATACTACCATTTCCTGGTTTGGGAGACTGTACCTTTTTTTTAAATGTATTTTTGTTTTGTTATTAAATTACTGTCGTAAATGAGAATTCTCCAGGCTGCAAATGACTGAGGCAGGTGTAGGTTCCCAGGCAGGTGAGTACAAATTGATGTGTCACACACTTCTCTGTTGTTGTGTCAGAACTGGATATATTCCTGGCCAGGAAATATCTAATTTGAAATGCAATAACTCAAATCTACACCAAGGTTGTGGGTAGGGGGAAAGTAGGGAAACATACTGAGCAGAATATGTAGGGATTTCTCTCTTTTTAGCATGTTAGTTCAGAACAAGAGTATCCTGTCAGTGATGACTTTGGATGAGGATGCTGCTTGAAAGATCATTCCTTTTGTTTTTTTAAGAGTTTGAAAGTAGTTGCAAAAGTTATTCACTGGAGTGTTATAGTTTAAGGGCTTGAGGCGCTTGAAGCTGTGATCCTTAATTTCTGGTAAGTAAGAGTTACCAAACATGTTCATCAAGAACCTTCAAAGTGAGGATTATATCACTAGAAGGCTGAGGCAGAGGCAAGAGGTTATTTACTGTGTGTGGATTACATAGGAAGCATTGCAATGGGTCATGGTCTAAACATCACATAATACATTTGACCTCACTGCTACGCTGTTAGTCAAATTCTTTATTTCTCAATATTTATATAACTTCAAGGGTAATGTGTTTGAGTTTTTATTAAACCTTTGACTTTCTATTGATCTGAGAATAAAATTGCACTGCATTTATTTGAATATCATATCTGTATAAAAACTTTAACATAAAAGGAAAATAAAAAATCTTGGTCAGGGAACAGCTCTGGGTTTTCAAAACAACAATAGAGCAGAAACAGCAAAAAATAATTTTTAAGCTGGATCAGTTCCCTCATGGTTCTCAGCGTAGTGCCACAAGTAGTGGTTGTTGGCATTGAAAAAAAAGTGATGATATAAAAGAAAGGAGATGAAGGAAAAGGCTTTAAAATCTGCTTCAAATCATGGCTGAATGAACAGAGGTCTTCTTGCCCCTACATAGCATATTAGAGTGAAGGGTGTGTTTTTAAGCAGAGGTGGATATCATTTCTAAAGTATGTTGTGTTGCACACTCTTTGTTGCATTTGATTGCTGCCCCACAAAAGGTGTCTAAGAATACCTGTCTCAGGAAAATTCCTTGGGATTCTCAGTGAGATGAATGTTGATAGCCTGAGTCTCTGTTAGAATTACAATGAAGATACCTTCTTAAGACTTTCCAAACTATCTAGCAAAGATGAAAGGATTTATTGCATCATTACCTTGGCTAGAGATATTCCCTGCTAAAAGCATATATTGCACATTGAGCAATTTTTCTTTCAGTTCTATGAAAGCACTTTTGAAACTGTACCAGGGGTGAGGATCTGGGCCCCAAACTGAAATTTCTCTGCTGTTATAATTTGCCATACATTACACTGTCATCTATTGGCCAAATGTATTCATGATACTTGAGAGATTTATTTAAACCATTTCTCCCAAGCCTGTCCTTTCCTATTCCATTGCATTAAAAAAAGCAGCAACAGCTTGGCAGCTAGTTGGCTGCCGCTGCCAGTTGTTTCTGGAGAGTGAATCACTCATGGTGACATTGGGGAGATTCCTAGCTATCATCTCTGAGATTTACTCATGTCATTAACAGAGGTGATACATGGCCACTTGGGAGAAGCAGTTTGAAAAGGTGTGTGCACAGGAGGGTAAATGGAGAGATTAGAGGAGGATTAGAATTAATTTCAAAGCTGATCTACATTTATTCTACATGATTTTGTACTTGATGAACTGGTCCTTTGTGGGGATCTGATCTGAGCTCTGTGCTGCTTGAAATCCTCCTACTTTTGATTTCTGTGTTTTATATCTTTAAACATCTAAAACTGTACCTGCTTGCAGTAATGATTACCATATCTTTTCTTCTTAGCAACCTGTCAAAGGTTTATTAACTGTGGGGCTTGGTTATAAAGTCCACCTAAAAATAAAGTCATCCATTTAAATACCAGTCCATTAGGTGAAAAGTATTGTACAGAGAGAGTTTCAGCAAATCCATATATCCACCATGACTTTTTTTGAAGGCAGTCTGTATCCTGAAGATACAGTGAAAATATGGCTCTCATAGCTATACAACTGACTTCACATGAACATATGGATCATATCCATGAGTTTGCTTGAACAAGAAAAAAAACCCTTATTTCTTTCTTTCTTTTCCTTAGAATTTAAAATAATTTGGTGATTTTCAATATGACATTCATTATAGTATCTATAATGAATATTAATACAAATAGCAACAAGGGTTATATGCTCGCTGTAAAATGTATATATTTTTATAGTGTAAGTTAAGGCATTTAAATGGTCTTCCAAAGGCTAGATGGCCCTATTATTTAGTTCCTGATTTGTTACAAATACTAAGTGCATTGAAAAAAAGTCCATCAGCCATAAGAGTGACTTTGAAATGAAAAAGAAAATAAAGTCTCAAAGCCCAGGGTTTTTTAATAAACAGATTTTTCCTTTTTAGAAATAGACTTTTCAGCTACTGCATTTTCTCCTATTTTGAAAACACTCCATGCTTGAAAGCCTCATATCTTATTCCCCAAAATACTTGCAACAATTCCAATGTTTATTGATCACAGCAGGGTTCCATAATTGGACTCACTTACTTGGGTTGCAGAAAAGGACCAATAACAGCATATGCAAATTGAGAAAAAACCTCCTGCAGAAGAAGATTGTGCCAAACTCCTGACCTCCCAAAGTTAGGATCTGCTTATGCTCTGTAGCTCACACAGAGAAAACACAGAATTGCATGGAGAGAAAAGAAATAGCATTGCTTGGTACTATAAAGCAAAAAACAGTCATATTAAAATAACGCTATTTAATACTTTTTGTCTCCAGGGCAGAGAAATAGTTTTCTGAATAAGGTGATCGTCAGCCACTGGAAGAGTAACCTTGCACTGAGATTAGATTAAATTTTCTCCTAAATCTCTTTGTTGGTGACCATGTATATCTACATAAAGACTGCTTTCTGTATGCTTTCTGTATGCTAGGTAAAATGAACAGCGATAATTATGATCAGATATTAGGTCTCTAGCATATGAAAAATTTCACATCAGTATATTTATCTTAATTATCATACAAATTCAAGAATCTTTTTCGGGTATTAGAGAATGGGCTGCATATTTTGTGTAATAATCAGTGGCATTTTAATGGATTTTCTTAGATTTGGATGTGTTTTTGTCTACTATGGGAAATTGTATGCTGATTCTTTTCTTTATCTTTACAGGTTTCCTAAATTGAACATTCACTGACATGTCCAGTTTGGACTTGACTGTACATTACTGAGAGAACTGTATTCCATTTCTGTCTCCTCCCAAGGCTTGATGGGAGTGCCCTGCCACAGAAAGACTTCAGATGTATCCTGGTAATGTTTTCCTCCTGTCCAGACATGAAAGACTTCAGGAATGCAGGATATCGACAGAGGAAGGCAGCAGAAGTCATGACCAGCACAAGAGTAAGTTGTCTTTGCTTTCAGGGTTGCAAAATAAAAGAGGAAATTATTTGATAGACAGCTCTGCCTTCCTTTTCCTTTCTCTCCCTTTGTCTTCTCCAGGAAATCTGAGAACTGATGTTCCTGCCAATTTGAAAATCAGATTCCAAGTAAGCCCTGTTCAGCTTGCCTCATGCTCTAAAATACTGGAGTGGTGATACATGAGTGTCCTGCCCAGTCTTCTCTTTGTCATTTATGTCACAAAATTAATGTGATAAGGAACAATATTTTTTTTTGTTTGGAGACTCACTCTTAAGGCAGAGAAGTTAGAACACACTCTCTGCCAGTCTATTTAAAGCTTTATAAGAAAACCACAGTCCACATTGACCTTTTTTTCCTGCTCAGCTTGCACATTTTCCTTACCTCAGCAAAGCTAAGAAATACCAATCTCACAAAATCCAAAGTGCTTCATGATTTACCATGATAATTTATTGATTCTATCCAAACATTCATTAGAAATCATTTGGGAAGATAGGCCAACTGGCCCTGTCCCCTGCCTCATGTTTTTCCAGTCTTCCCTGGTTTCCAGGAGGTTCTCCCCTCCCTCACCTAGCCAGGGAAATGGTGGTGCTTTCTGGCCAGATGAGCTGATGTGAAGGGAGGAGGCACAAGCCTGGCCCCTGCCTGAGCCCCTGTGCCCTGCTGACCCCCAGAATGTGTCCAGAGAGCAGCTCATCTATGGTCTGGATCAGCTGTCCCCTGGGATGCTTAGATTTTTGCTCTTTTTTTTCAGTGATCTGGATTTAAAAAAAATGAAAAATGTTGGCTCACTATGCTGGTTGCCTTCTTGCTGGCCCTGAAACACAATGCAGTGAAATTCTGTAATCTTTTTGTCCGTTTTTTTCTTTTTAAATTCTGATGCAAGATGATATTGATCTTTAAGATTGTGTGTTCCTTGAATAATTTTAGTTTTATTTTCAAATCAGCTGGGAATAGATCGAGAAAATTGTACTTAAATTCTTTCTAGGTAAGGAGGAATGCATATTAAGCTATGTCCCTACTGCTTCAAGAAGATCAAAAGAAGTAATGAGTTGTCTTAGCAAGAATAATTAGTTGTGGGAAAGTTTGTTGTGAAAGTTGGAGATGATCTTTCTCTTTGATGTGCATCTCCTTCCCCTTGAAACTGAGAAAAGATTTAGCAAATAACCTTTTTTTGATTTTCCTTCACAAAGTTCAGAAAAGACTGTATTGAATTGAAAGAATTGCAATGTGTACTTTATTCCTCTATTTACTTTCATTAGGTGACAGTTTCTCAACTTACTCCTTTCTTCCTGAAGGATTTAGAGGGTAAGCCCTATGAGGAGTGGCTGAGGGAGCCGGGGGTGTTCAGCCTGGAGAAGAGCCCTTAGTGCTCCCTGCAACTCCCTGAAAGGAGTGTGTAGCCAGGTGAGGGTTGTCCTCTTCTTCTGAGCACCCAGTGACAGGAGAAAAAGACATAACCTCAAGCTCTGGCAGGAGAGATGCAGACTGGACATTAGGATGGATTTTTTGATGGAAGAGGTTGCCAGGCATTAGAATGGGCTGCCCAGGAAGGTTGTGGAGCCATTAAGTAGGAGAAGGGTTTAACCCAAAATTAGGGCAGCAATTTTTCATCATTTTGATATTTAACTTCCACCATGAGATTCTCTCCTGAATTCAAGGCCCCATCCAAAGAGAATGGCCAAACTCAGCAGGGATCAGGGGGAATCAGGAAGGCAATTATAAATTCCCACAAGCTGGGTGGGTGATCCTTGTCCTTCCACACAGCTGTAGGACCCAAGGAGTGCCACCATCTTTGGCTTCTCTGCAGTCAAGGGACTGGTAAAGGCAATCACTGTTTCCAAAGGGCAAGCCTGTGGGATGTACTTTTGTGGGATTTTTATTCATCCCAGTCTCCATGGACATTTTTCTTTACTCCCACTGAAAGGGCTCAGTAGGCATTTTCCTAATGTTCAACTTTTATATTCTTCCTTATGTTTACTTCCTACAAATGCCCACTGTGATTAGAAAATTTAACCCAACCGTGTAACAATCTGCACAATCACTGCTTTTATGACAAATCCTGAAAAAAGGTAATTCCCAGAAGAAAGAAGAAAGAAATCGTATACTGCCTTCTCCTCTATGTTCAGTTTGCCTCATTAACATTGACACAGCTCTTGGGATAATTAATATGTTGTCACTTTTGCACATCATTAATTTAGTAATTTGCAGTAGGAGATGTATTCTATAATGGCTTAAAGTATAATTCATTAATTGAGGTCAATCCCTCCCTATAAGCATGGAGATGGCTCCATCACCATCTTAGCTAGCTGCCTAAATAGCAATATGTTGCTCATTTCTAAGCTTGTCATAAAACATGAGTTATAGCAGGTAAGAAATGCCTTCTATTTATCTTACAGTCCATTGCAGAATGTCTTCCAGCAGAGAAGAGAAAGGCCCCTCATCCTCACATGCTCATGTGAAATTCAAAGCCTAGACTGTGCCATGCGTGGTGTAATGCATCTGGAAAACCAGGCCCTTCAAAGAGGTCACCTAAAGTTATATGCTGAGTGAGGAGCTTGTTTAATGCTATGAACTACCAGGGTCCCCATGCAAACTGATGTGATAAATCTGATCCCTGCTCTGAAAGTGTTTTTTATCCCCTTATTATGTGTGTGGGGATACCTAGGAGCCCAGTGATGTTGTGAAAACTGTACATGCTAATCAGCAAATTTCTTGAATCTTTAGTTGGAAATAAGCTAGCCACGGTAATGGCTGGAGTACCCTCAGCAGAGGGATAGCAGTGGTTCAGGTACTTGAGCCCTGAGACACTGAAACTTCTTTGTTAGAAGTACCCCAAAATTTGGGCAATAAAGCAAGAGATGAAGCAGCAGGGTACTTTCATGCTGTCTAGTTTAAGGTAGAACATAGTCCATCCAAAACTGCCAAATAATGAAACTACTTGGAAATGAATAAAATGGAGTCTGATTCTGTGGCCAAGCGAGCAGCTTAGTGTCTGGAAACCTTGTGTTTTGGCCTCTGTCCTGAAGGGGAAAATCTATAAACTGCCTGAAACTCCAGAGTTAAAAAGAAAATTTAAATATGAATGAAAGAGAGGGAAAACCCCAGCATGACACACTGATTCTTATAATCCACTCTACACGCAGGGAAATATTTAAAGAGTTCACTCTTGCTGTTATAGAGCTCCTTGTTTTGCAAGGGTGAAATGATTATGCTTCTGCAAAAAAAAGCACAGATGACTCAACCCTTTCCTTGGAAGGATTTCATGTCTACGATATGTCTTTTCAGACACCATTGTCAGTAACCCTGTATAATTTGATGGTACTCTTGATGGGGAGTAGTGTTTTGTCTGTAATGAAGTGTATTATTCATTAGTATTTTATTCCTGATTGTTTGGTTCTGGGAACCAAGTTCCCACTGTGTATAATTTTCCTTTATTGCTGTTATTATCATGAGATAATCCAGTGTGATTCATGGATTAAATTTGACTTTATTGTTGTAGGTATTAGAGTGATAATTAACTGCAAAAGACATGAAGATCAAACTAATTTAAACTTTAATTAGTTGAACTAGTGTTACCAGTTCTACTTGGCTGTTTTCACAGCTCTAGTGACTATAACTGCAAAGAAAAAACTAGCAATTAAAAATATTACAGAAGTATTGCAGTGATCAATAAATATTCCTCTTAAATTTTATCTGTAAAATCTCCATGCCTTAGTGAAGCATGAGTTAGATTAATGATTAAATATTGAGTCTCCTGAGCATTAGGCTCCACATCATTAATCTCTTCAATTATTTACAAGAGCTTCTTATGAGCACAGGCTGAGTCCTGCAAGCTCGCTGTGATTGCACTTGCAGGACTCCTTTGCATGCCAGGGCCTTATCTGACTGATGTGCAGAACAAAGGGGACAAGGGAGCAGAGAAAGGAGGGGACTTCAGGCTGATTTACAAAGATGTGGAACTGAGTCATTGCCACCCACATTACATGTGCTTTGGAAAGTATGGGAGGTAGGTGGCTGATGCACAATTGTTGATGCACAATTTCGTGACTACAAACTTCAGTCATCCAGACCAAACTGCCTGAATCCAAGCTAAGAACCTTGTTTCTGCATATTGGCCACTATCATATTAACAAGAAATTATTATTTTTATTTTGGTTTTGTTTTCACAAATTCCAATTAAACGCTATAACAAAACATAAGTGATTTGGAAATGCCTCAATATTTTCAGTGCAATTTTAAAGCCACTATCTATCTATTCATTTTATAACACTAGTTTTCTGCCTGAGGTTCCTCTTTCCTGTATGTAATTGAAATGGGTTCTGGAACTGATAATTCCAAGCATGTATCACAAGAAAGATTTATGATTTTTTTTTTTTGCCTGACAACTACAGAGAGTTACTTTTCCTCTTTCGTTGCTTCCAGTTGCTAAGGCTGAAGCTCACAGCAGAAGTTCTGTCTGTGTTTCTAATGCTTAGACATTTGTTTCTTACACAGTTTATGTCAGCCCTCAGGATTTGTTAGTTCTTTCTGTACACAGTGATGCTCTTCTGAACTTTTAATACTGGTGCACTGCAATTTTGCAGCATCATTTTAAGCACTCTGGTTCTTATAAGAAAAAATGGTTGTATGCCCTTCTTTTCACCTGTCTGGGAAGGAACAGAGAAGGTGAAGGGGATTTAGTTCACTGTTGAGTTTACTACATGTTTAACTCTGTAATTTCTGATCCCTCTCTGCCTCTTTTGACAATTTTTCATTTGTCATAAAGCAGAATTTTACACTTTGTTGGCAGGAGTGATTTGTTTATCCAGAAGGTTTCACTAGTGCCATGGGATTGCATTCACAGTTTCAGCTGAGAATGATAAACATTCACACTAGCAAGAGGGATAGTACATGTGAGAACTTGCATGTTCTCTCCTTGCAAATTATGCTGCAAGAAAGAGCAGCTGACCTCTGTCACAGGCCAAATGCAGCTTGTGCAAACAGTTCAGTGGTCTGATGGCTGGTTCCTTTCTACCCTCTTTCCTCCATGGCCCATGGCAGCACGACCCAATGCACCAGACCCACTCTGATCACACTGCAGATGAACCATTTAGAGATGAACTTCCAGCTCATTAGACAACTGCACACATCATGAATGGCTGTCAGGAGTGCCTGTTGGCTGTGGGACAAGCAGACATCTGGTCACAAATTGAACATTTACAGTCCTGTGTGCTTTTTGAATGCTCCTATGTGAGGATGTGAGGCATAACCTGGACGTAAGTCTCAGCACCTCTATGCTGCTACCTAAGAACTTTGAAGAAAGATGACTAAAAGGGAAAAATAGAGATCTCATCAGTCTTACTCTTTCAAGTTTGTTAAATTAAAAGGGGAAATATCCATCCCATGTGGGATTATAACAGTCTGGCTTTTCTGTTCTGTGGATTGCTATTAGGACAAGTAAGATTTACAGCAAATCTTTTCTAATAATGTTTCTTTAACAGCAGGATTTGTAATGGAAGAACAGCAGTGGCAGCAGGCTAACAAACAAGGCAAATATTGATTGCAAATGTCAAAAGGCAGAAGAATAGAGCAGGGGTAGGTGTCAAGTTCTGCTGGGGATGCTATGACGAGTCTGAAGCCCTTGTGGTCAGATCAATGCTATAAATGAAAATAGAATGCTATGGGCAGTACTCTTCATCCTATCACAACAGGCCCTGCTGAAAATCCGGTGCCCATTTTCCATAGCTCCTTTTAAGTACTGAAAACCATCAGTAAGGATTTCCTGGAGCCTCTTCTCCTCCTGGCTGAAAAACCCTAACTCTTTCAGACTTCAATCACCCGAGAGGTGTTCTGTCCAGCTGTTACTTTTTGTGCCTCTCCTCTGGGCCTGCTCCAACAGGTCCATGCCTTCCTTCTGCTCTGGACCCCAAAGCTGGACACAGTTCTCCAGGTAGGGAGTATCTATGTAAACAACAAAGACTGTAACTTACAGGCATGACCATGATATGCAGGTTAGGGCTTTCAAACACAGTGAAAAAACAGCTTTCTCTAGCAGAGACTGAGACTTTTTAAGTTTGGTCCACTCTGGGTACTTGGGAAGCCATTACTCAGGACTCAGAGGGATGCCAGATTCACAGCAGTTGTACAACATAGACAGACAATGCAGACAACACAGGTTGCATTTGTGGTTTATTGTCCCTGCAATCCTGGAGCTCCAGATTTAGATTCTATGAGAGTGAAATATTGCACAGCAAAGGAAAACAATGTTTTTAACAAAAAACAACAACAACAACAAACAAAACAAAACAAAACAACAACAACAACAACAACAACAACAACAAAAAAAAAAAAAAAAACAAAAAACCAAAAACCCTGAAATCATCATTAGGACATGTACAGGTCCTAATCAACAGAGAGATAGTCTCATCTCTGCTGACACAAACTGAACAATTTTTACTGGTGCAAATGAAATCAGAATCTAGTAGAGCATTTCTGTGGGAGATCTTCAGAGTTCATTACTTTGGATATCAATTATTTTTCCCTTTTATTGCCAAGCCCTCTTCATGTAAGTAATTTACCTGCCTATACTGATTGCAAAGGAATTGTCTGTGCCCCCCTTATGGGCTGTTAATATTTGTATAGGTGCCTACATGGCCAGCAATTTTCTTCCAAAATGTACTGCCAGGGAGACAGCCCAGTCATTTTTTAGCAATATAGGTTAATTACCAAACATAACAGGTCAAAAGATGTTTCATCCTCTTTGATTACTTAATATCCTTGTTCTTTAACTTTCATTCTCTCTTGTAATTTCATCTTTGGGTAGGGAAGTGGAGGAACTCATGCACAGAAGCACAGATGGCACCTATCAAGATTGGTGCAATCTGCAAAATCTCCAGTTAAAAGCTAGTTTTTGGTATTCCTTGCAGCCACTATTAGAGAGATGCCTGCTGGTACACCACTTAGTTTTCTCTTGGGAAAGGTGCATCTGCATTCCCTCCCACAGGATTTAATAATGAAGACTTGAGGCTCTGGCAACTTCACATATATGGGAACTGCTAGAAAAAGCACTCAGTCTGTAGTGGTATTGAGGTAGTTTATTTACTGTAAAATGGCAAAAGTGCTGCCACAAATCAAAACTGCTGGAAGACCCAACAGTAATCATGTAATTTTCTTCTCTGCATCTTTCTGTGGGCCTGCTCCTGGGGCCCTTGATTCATGAACGTTTTATTGTGTGTACTATAGATTAGTTGCCAACAATTCTCAAACAAAACAACTGTAAACAGAGACTAGTTTTGTGCTGGCATTCTTCAGAACATTTTCAGAATATTTTGATAGCAGCTATTAGTGTTCTGTAGGAGGGGTGCAAAAAATTGACTCTTCATAGATCTATGAAAAGATTCCCCACTGGATTGCCACTCATTTGTAACAGGAATTATATAGATGTTTAATGTTGTTCAGTACTATTCTGGGGAATAGGTTGGCTCCTTGGACAACAACCTCAGGTGTTGTTGGACAAGCTGCTTATCTGGCCTTGGTTCAGTGAAGCAGTATCAGTTTAGAGTTGCTGTATCTCCTAACTGCTTAAGGCCTTTAAAAATTAAATTTTTTGTAGGATTAAATTATTACTAAGAAATAGCCACCAGGTTGAAAGACGGCTAATCATGTACTACTATCCTGCTGACACCACTATAGTTCAGAAAGATTTCTTATCAGTGAAGTAGGAAAGGGTTGAAATTTGACAATTATTTTTTGTCATAAGGCAAGATAACAGTGGTGATGTAAGAAGAAACTGAAGCTGATTTGATGTTAGGGAATTCACAATCATTTTTCACGATCATTTAGCAGCAGACCTCAGAAAATTTTCCGTCGTTCTCCATAAGCATTTTAAGCATTGAACCAAAAATGCATTTCAGATATAATTCTACGTTTCTCCCCATTTGTGGTATTTTGTCTCACATCAAAGAATGGTTTCACAGTCTGAAAGTTAGATTTCTTTTAATTAAACTAAATTAGAAGTGTCCCAATAATGAGTTTCAGCCAGTAGGGACGGATTAAAACTAATCACAAGTAATTCCCTTGCCTCAGAAATGTGTGAAGAATAGACAACAGGATCTTAGAGATTTGACACTGACTTCTTTCTGCCTTTAGATCTTCTCTTATCGGGCTGTAAGACTGGTTGGTGTTAACATGATTTGCCATCTTAAAGCTTACTAAGCTTCATTTGGTTTCTCCTTTCTTTAAAATCCACCAACATCTAAAAACTTTCAGACAAGATACACATGATTTTTTCCAGTCTTCTGCTTTCCAGACAGATGCCAGCTCTATCCATTTTTCTCACTGGAAGCAAGGACCTATGAAAATACCAGACATAAAAACACACAGGGGGGTGATTTTAGTGTTAAATCAACTCATTCCACCTGTCTGTCTCCCTGTCACTGAAAAATGTCTAATTGAACACGGGCATTAGTTGAGCAGCAACGACCTCCAAACCTCTTCAGCACTGGCTGTTCATGGTGAGGTGTACAAGATCCAGGCACCATCACCCCCCATTAGTGACATTCACCACAGCTGCTACATAACAGTGCGTACTCCTCTGTGGAGCTCTTGCTTCAGAATTAGTATTTCCTAGTTTTCACAGCTGATCACCTCCTTGGAACATTAAAATCTGGTGGGAATCTTATACCCTTTCTATGACTTACAGAAATCCCTTAGAACTGGGAACGAAATATCAGGGGTGGATTTTGGTATGAAAATGCTGAGCTTGTATGACACCCAGCTGTCATGTGAGTGCTTAATAAAGGTGTTAAAAGAATAGCTGCCAAAAAAGCAGCCAACTAGTTAACAGTGGAATAATAAGCATAAAAGGTTTCCTCCAAAAACAGCTAAATGCTGCTTTGAATAACTGTTCACAAAAAGAATCTTTAGTAATTTTGTTGAGTTTTGTTCCTCCTCTCAGTTAAGTGGTCTCCATATTTGTGAATGAGTGATGCAGGATTGCCATCAATGGTATCAACAAAAGTATTTTAACATGAATTTATAAAAGTGAGACTTGACAAATTTCCATGGCAAGGTTCTGCAATTTACTCCATGGGTGAAATATGCAAAGGAAAATTCAGTAATAACTAATTCAGAGTGAATTACAGAGAGACTGAAGATGCAAAAGGCCCACCCTCCTGTTGAGTCATGAGGCCAAGGGTAGACCCCCTTACTTTATAAACCCCCGATAGACGTTAGGTCAAGCAATCTTAGTCTCAGATTTGGAAAATGGTTTATATCTGATACAAGAAATGTGTGAATTTCATTAGCTTTAGCATGTTATCAGCAACCTACCAAGGATCTGTTGTGAATAATGGGTCTCTGCCTTGGGGAGGGAAGTATCTCAGCCTCAGAAAGGAATCTCAAAACTGGAGAAATGTTCCAGCAGTGAGGAAGACCATTGCCATGTATCCACACTACTGTGCAGAGAGGGGTCAAAGAAGGGGGTCATTTATTGACAGCTTGGTAGGGATAAAGTGCTTGGCTAATAAATTGCATGGGAAGAGTATGCATTAGACTCTTTTTACTGAAAATATTCTTTGTGAGTCATAGAAAAAAAATCTGCTATTCATGTGCTGGTCACATAATGTTCCAAGCTCATACACACTGATGCTCACTGAGTCAATTTGTGGGATTTCTGGAGGAGTTCTTGGCCTGACTATGTCTCAGGCCTTTCCCTCCTTTGGAGTCTGTACCAAGTTATGGCTATTTGCATTAAGGGGAACAAGCACATCCACTACACTAGGTTGTTTAAATCTTATTTGTTCTGTTAACATATTCGCTCAGAATCTGTCCTACTGTTTTTAATGATAAATGTAATAGAGCCAAATATTTCCCCCCCTACTTTTAAGCTCCTCCAAGCACAATGGATTTGAATATTCAAATCAACCCAGAAGTTCTCAATAGTTCCTCCTTTTTTCTTGACAGGCTGAATGAGAAGAAAAAACAATGTACAGAAGCTTGCCTGGCAGGTAATGCTGAAGCTGATCTAAAAGTTCTACTAATAAGGCTCAAGAGAGGGAGAGGCAGGGAACCAGGAGGTCTGGTTAAAGCAGGCATGTGATACACAGACACATTTTCTTCTGCGCACACTTTCTTTCTCATCAAGATTTTTAAGGCATGCACATTGGTAATGAAGACTGTGTATGCGGGGGAAGATTCTCAGCTGCTCAGCCCACACCGTGAAGCTCAGCATTCATCAACTCCTTATATAATGTTTAAAACTAGATTTTTAAGGAAGTTGGCAGTGGCACCGAGTGAAGGTGTCACTTTCCTAATAAAGAAATACAAACTTGCATTTGGTGAGCTGGGGTTCATTTCATCACGTTTTTAGGGTAGGCAAAGGGGAAGAAAACTAGCTGTAATATTTCAAATTTTAAGTTAATAAGGTTTCAAATGTCTGATTTGAAATGAAGATTTTACCTTTGAAAATTAATTTAATTATTTTACCTGTCAAAACAAACCCAAAAAGCTTGGGCTTTTTACAGGTAGCTGAAAAAGGTTAAAATTCTCATTGATTGAAAACATATCTAAATATATTCACAATGTTCTTTTATATCCAACACTGTGCTCTTTGGAAAGCCTCATAAGAGCAAGGCAAGTTGTCCTTGACTGCCTATTTCAGAATATTCTTATGTCTTTCATAGAGTGTAGAGAAATCTTTATATAAACTAAAAAAAAACAAAAACAAACAAACAAAAAAAAAAACACGCAAAAATCCCACCAAAAACATGGTAAGAAAAATAGAATTGTATTTGCAAAGAAAGCCTGGAATGCAGAATGACCTTATGCAGAGTGTCCCTGTCCAGAAGGACTTGTGCAGATTGAGAGATAAGGATTTAGAAGTGGTAGATGCTGAATGTGGGTCTATATTCCAAAAGGAGAGTGAATTTTCTGGTAAACCCTAATCTACTTGGAGTTGAAACCTTTATTTTCCTTCCCTGTACATCTAGGAAATCTTGCCTGGGTCTCCGCTGATTCCTGACCGAGGGATAGGTCCTTTTAGACCTGCGTACCTGGGAACAGTCTTGTGCTGGATTCTGTGATCTCTGAAATAGCCACCAGTATGTTTCTATGTTGGTGTGCTTCATGTTCACATTTTTTAATACTCAAGGTTTACTTGTGTCAAGGAAACCAGAAGCACTTAATTAAGTTGCCTGTTTTGTTTATATAAAACAAATCCTGAGTGAATGCCAGAATTGCATGGTACTGATCGTAATGGACATTTTTGGATGTGGCATTTGTATTTCCATATTTTTAAAACTTTGTATATTGGGGAAACTCTCTTTTATTTAAACTTGTGATCTTATTTATAGATAATCCGTCCTTAACAAGCCTCTGCTCAGAAAATTAATTCTAGCTAGACCAGAGATGGCAATCTGGAAATCCTTACAGTGTTTGGGTTAATTAATGCATCATTTAATTTGTTCACATGTTAATAAGCTCTCGAGGATCAATAAATTCTCATTCAGTATAAATAAATTGGATTGGGGAAGCAGTTAATGCTGTAAAAATCATGGTGCCCATATGGGCTGTTGGGTGTACATATTTCACTAGTTAATCACCAGTCAATTTGAAATTAAATGTGCTGCAGGGTCTGAATTAGTTTATTTTCTTTCCACTGGCTGAGAAACAGAATGATCTGGTGTGAAAGACTTGGGACACTGCCTAACAAAATAAAAGCCCTCAGTCTGACTTACCACAGAACCTTTTAGTTTGACCTTAAAATGCAGACTAATGATCAGGTAATTTTCATCTTTCAATCCTCACATAATTTAAATGCCTGTCATTTAAGCTTCTGAAATTTATTCCAATGGTTTGGATTGAGAATATTTAATCTTCATCATGAATGCCCTGTGCACATTTTCTTTCTCATCAAGATTTTTAAGGCATGCACATTGGTAATGAAGACTGGTGGAACACAGAAGACATTTCCATAAGGTGTTACAAATCCTTGAGGACAAATGTCTCTTGTGAATTTTATTTTTCTCTCAAAAATATTCTCCTATTATTTGAGTGCACTTGAAAGCTGCTGTAGTGATAATTTTTTAGGGCAAGGGGTTATCAAATAACATCCTGAGTTTGTGACATCTCTCACATAAACAGAATCCCCCCCCATAAAAAATGTCACATAAATCTTATCACAGGATAAATATAATATAGGATGGTTTGTATTGCAATTATCCTAGAAATTGGAAGGAAAATTAATCCTAAAATATTAAAAATTATGACAAAACCTAGATGCAATCAACCCACTTACCCAGAATTTTCTAAATATTGTAAGATTTGGATTATGAAATTAATGTTATGGAGATAATTAAAGGTACTGAAAATCTTCTGAAGCCACATACCTGAGTCAGCTGAGAAGATGCTTATCTGTCTTTCTAAATCTTAAGAGAATCCAGTGAGCACTTATCTTCCATTTTATAACTTTATTTGCTTTCCTTTCTTTCTATGTACTTCACATAGCTCCCTCATTCTACAGTCTTTTTGCTCTAAAAATGCTGCTACTTCCTTGGCATTTCTCTTCAAAAATCTGTGTACAATGACATTGACACCAAATCACCAGTGTACCTATAATTAGTATTTTTTTTTTTTCATCCTATTTGACTGCTAACATCTCTGGTGTTAGGATTGGCAGGTTTTAGATGGATGCATTGCACAATGACCTTTGATTCATTAAGTCCTGGAAACAGATCTAAGGTCAGATGCCAGAATGAGCACCTTGGCTTCTGCATTTCTGTGTACTTGCAAATTGCATGAAAAGTCAATCCCCCTTCACGACATGAAGAGGTGTTAATGATATTGACAGTTTATGAAGCTGATGTAAATTGCTGCATCTAAACAAAAGAGATTACAGAGATCAATGCAAGCATGCTCTTTTGCTAGTAAAGAATCTGAGGCACTGAGCTTTTTTCCCCCTGTGTGTCATTAGCATGTGTTCCCTCTCTAACAGGGGTGTCTTTGCTCTTCACAATGCAGTTGTTAATTTTTCAAGATTTGCACTCTTGAAAATTCAGGCAGATAAACCTCAAGCTCATAATGGGAAGTCGCAGTTAAACAGGCATCACAGAATGAACATTTTGCCCTTACGTTCAAACAAAAGTGCCTTCAGTCAATTTTATATCATTACACTTAATTATTAACTTTGTGCCAGTCTAATGGTTATCTTAAAACATTAAACATAGCTGCAAATCATGGCATTACTATAAAAACCCCAATATGCTGTTAAATAATTCTTTTATTCCACTGTAGCATGACAAGGACAGAGGAATTGTACTGATTTCACTGCCAGGCAGACAGGATCATTTTTTCACTTTTTATTCACCTTTGCTGCTTGCCATCCCCAGAATTTCCACATCTACACTTATTTCCCTGTTTTTTGGAACTGGAAGGTGATCAGGGTTGTCTGTGGGAGCTGTGCAGTTCCCCTTTATGGTGCAGGATCTGATGCAGCTGCAGCAAAGGGTGAGAAGGGAGGGAGCAAAGGTGCAGGTGTGGGTGGCAGAACCCTGCAAGGTCTCTGGGGGTGTGTGGGGCACGGAGCCTTTAGCCAAGCCTGCTGAGCTGCTGGCAGGTAAAACCATCAGATGTGATGTGCTACACAGCTGGCAGCTGCCATGATTTGTGGTTGTGGTTACATGTTTTGGAAACTGTAGGGTGCAATAAAGCAGAATGCCAAAGGTATCCAGGAGGGAATTTCTGAGCTTTGATTTTGAGTCAGGCTGGTGTTTTTTTTGTTGGTTTTTTTTTTTTTTTTTTTTTTTTTTTTTTTTTTAAATGCCATCGTACTAGTTTTACATCGTTTTCTGGTTTAAACTCAAGCTAATAGGACAAATCCTGGCTGTCATGGTGTGAATGATGGGTGAGTGTGACCTTTGCTGGAAGAGGAGACCTTGAGGTTTTCCTTCGCCATAAGTGGGTTTGTATTTTAAAGCTTCCCTGTTTGTAGGTTGTTTTTTGTTTGTTTGTATGTTTGTTTGTTTGTTTGTTTTTCATAAAGATTATTCTTAAGGAAGAATGCAACTGCATTCTGTCTGCTATTTTACTTACCAATTTCTATGTGAATCTTTCCTTGCTAATCTCTCTTGCAAATTACGGAAAGAGGGAGAAGAAAGCTTTTATTGATCTCAAGTGTTTGTCAATGAGTTTGTGTAAGGAGTCATGTCATGCAGAGGGTAAACTAACACTAATCTTTGTAATTGATTGTTCCTTGATTGCTCCCAGGAGATATATGTTTTGATATGAAAAAGGGACTTGTCTTCAATTCCATTATGGTATGCAAACAAAGTTCAGGATTTATCTGAAGGAGATTGAAAAGGTGATGGGGAATGTTCATGGCTTATATACATTTCAGAAAAAGTTGTTTTTATTTGTAATTACCTACTGCCTATCAATGCAAACACTTTCCAATATGCTGTAATGTTAAGAGCATTGTGTTTTTTCATGTCAGCACACTGCCTATCAATAAAAAAAAACAATTTTAACAATTAGCTAAGTGCTTCAGCCTAACCATACTTGCTTTTCTTGATGTGGATAACCAAAAGCTAAAAAATGATGACTTAAGTACCTGGAGTGAAGGCATAAGTTGTGAAGTTTGGGGCTGGATGAGTCACACTATTCAACTGCATTTCTTTGAACTGCTTGATTTATAAATAATTTTAGTTTAAGATTTCTGTAATACAATATTGGAATTAGCTGGAAATAAGTTTCTGGTTCCAGATGATCACTGTGTTGAAAATGGTTGTTTAATACAATCCTACTTTACAGATCCTGACAGGTTACCCAAGCCAACAAATGTAAAAAAAGCAAATTTTAGTTGATGTCTATTTGAGTTAGAAAACCTCTGGTGCCTTCAAAGTTAAGAAGAAAAAATAGAAAAGAAGAAAAAGAATAAAAATAATTCTTACATACAAGGTTAAGAATTTATATAACTGGAAACTAAATATTCTATTGAAATAACTATTGTAAATGCAGATCTAAGCAGAAAAAAAAGTTACTGCACAGAAAAGGTCTCAACAATAAAAAGTAGGTGAAAATAGTTATGCTTATTTTGTGGTATTTAACCCTTTCCCAGATGTTATGTTCCTCATAGCACTGTCCATTGTGTTCTAAGGTTGATGGTGGGGTCTCTTTGAAGGAGTACAGTGGGAAATCAGCATCCTGAGCCCTTTGCCAAGAGGAAGATGGTGTTAAAGTAAATGCTTTCCTCATCTTTGTTCTAGGATCTGCTGGGGTAATTTTTATATTTTTATCTTATAGGTTTTTACATCCTATTATTTCTTCATTGCTGTGTAAGTCCAGGTCACTCAGTATTCCGTATGATGAGTTTGCTAGGTGCTATTCTCATATAAAGAATGGCTTTTACAGCTAAGCCAAGCAGCATGGTATGCAAGCTGCATACCAAGTTTTCAAAGCTTTCATCTGCATAAAAGAGGACTGAATGAGAAGAAAGAATAGCTTATCTGGGAAAAACATGGTTGACCAGATACATCATACAACTTTTTTTTTCTTTTTGACTGAAATCCAGAAATTCTTTCTGTATGCAAGCCTGGATTCGTCCTTTACCCACTAGTGTTTGCTGTGTTTGATGGGAAACAGTCAAGCAAATTGTGTGAAAGTTACTAATACTTGTTAGCAGAAAGATTTTCCTTTACGTACTGCACAGTCCAAATCTCTTAATTTTCTATCTTCACGTATAGTCATACTCCTTGTATTGCATTAAACTCTCTCCTAGAAAGATATTATCTTGTAATTATGTTTTTTTTTTACAAAAATCTCGCTATGCTTAACTAGATATGGGCCAGTTGTATCATATTTAAGATTTTTAGATATTTCAGGTAAATATGAATTTATAAACTTGAACAAAATACATGAAGATTTTATCTGTCTGCTTTCTTTTAAATTAGCTAACTTTGTTTAGAATTGACTGTACTAAGCAAAATAAGTTATTTCAAAGCCAAGATTAACTTAAGCAAAAATGCTACCACTCAATATATTTATGATTTGTGAATTAAGTCTTTGTCAAAAAAGCTGGTTCAGTTCAATTTAGAGATTTACTACATGTGGGAATAAAAATGTTAAATAAAACCAAGAGATCACTGGACTTCAGAAAATCTTCAGAGGACATGAAGAAAAGAGTGCATGATATATGAGACTTAAAGTATGGCACTGTGGAAAGTAAGATCAAAGTTAAAATTCTTTCTCCCTCTCTTTTTGAGCCATGTTCTTAAACCAGGAAAAATAAAATGCAATTTCCAAAACACAAAAATGCAATTTCCAAAACACAAAAAAAATTGAACATAATAAAAGAAATTACTTATAACCAATGTGAGATTTGAGTACACTGGTCAAGAATATAAAGAAAACAAAATATTTATGTTCTTTTCAGAGCTTTCTTCCTAGATTTATTAGTATTAGTACCTAATACATTTTTATCCTGCTGTCAGGTTTTGACTGTACGGAAATAAGTAAAGGTACACTGATCTCAGTACTGGAAGATTCTGAGCACAGTTCTCTTTGACTTGGAAAGTGAAAGGTACAGCCATATTTTTCATAAAATGTATGCTCCTTTCTGAGAATTTTTTACAATGTAAGATAAAATAACTTTTAAAGTATGAGTTTCTCACCAAAATGTGTATACTGTTGGTTTAAAAATATTGAAGATAATTTAAACCCTTAAACAACAAGATACAGATAGATTTTCCAGATGCCATTCATTTTCAGTGCTGAGTGACACTGTTTCTCTTTTCTTTTTGCATGTCTTCCCTTTCTCTCTTCTTTCTGTTTTCTTTTTAGAGGCAATATTTCTTCTGTCATTTTTTATCTTCAGTGTGCACCATGCAAAATAGAAGAAAATCTAATTTACCAAGTATTTACACATTGCTCAAGGGGGAAAGAAAATAACTCATTACCACTAAGAAATCATCAAATCCAAAGATTTTGTAAAGAAAAAGCAAATCTTGCAAAGAAGGCATTCAAAACAATGCAACACTGTTCCTCAGTATTCACCTAATGCCAGTCACCTGCATTGCCAATGACATTTCTCTTTATAGTAGCATTTATTTTTATTATTTAAATAGTAATTTTTTTATAAATACAATTACTTTAGATCATCTTATATATTCTATAAAAGTTACATATATATATATATATATATATATATATATATATATATATATATATTTGAATTTATAGTCTCATTTTTACAGATTTGAAGAACATAGAATGTAAGGCTGATGTTTGGCTTGGCAGATTAGACAACTTGGGACCTGAACTATGTTTTATTTTCTTAGTTCTTCTGATATACATGTCAACTTGCTTGGTGAAGGCTTAGTGAAACATTTTCCATAGCAATGCAAGGAATGTTGTTGGTTTCATCTTTCAGATCTATAGCACCAGCAAATATGGCAGAACCATCACATTTCTTTCTAATTTCTTGTAAACAAGGTTTCATAAGTTAGATCTCTGAAAGATTTTTTTTTTTTTTAATTTTAGGTCTTAATTCAGATATTTCTTAAAAAAACCCAGCAGCCAGAAGAGGCCTATTGGAAATTTATAAAAAGCAGCTCTGTAATTTTCCAACTTTCTGTTTTGTTTGTTGTCATATAGTTTTTTTCTAATAAGTTAGAAGCAATATTATTTGCATAAAACCAAACACTTGTAACAAAAGTCACAGGTAAGGGAAAGAGATCTGTAGAGTTTTGCAGCCTCTTACCCATCATTGACACAAGCAGATGTCACAGAAACCAGTGCTATATTTTCTCCCAGTCCAAAATGGTCTTAAGAATCTGAAATAAACATTCTAAGGCAGGTCCAAAGTGTACAACCTTCTTTCTTTCATAATTCTTCACCTGTCTAGAGTTCATTGTGTAACATGATATTTAAGTTTTTGGACATTCAAGGTCACAGCAAAGCCTGCATAAAAGTGCAGCAGTGCCTGCTGCTAGTATTATGGTATGTCTTCACAACATTTACAAAGGCTGGGTGATCAAATAAGTCTAAACATGAGTAAAATAGGTCAAGAAGTAGAAAAAAAGCCTCCAATAATTTCTACAGACTCTAAATTGTGTCTTTTCTAGGTGCGTAATTCAGTTTAAGAATAAACTGAATTAATGGCAAAAGTCCTTGGGAAGTGTATCATAAAACTCATGGTTGAAAGATTTCTACCAAGCGTTACAGGCTTTAGATGCATATCTTTTGAAAGATGGAGATGAAAATGATAATTAAGATTTACTAAGCCTCACTGCCTTCCATCCTTATCCCAGTTTTAGTTGGATTGCTGCCTGGAAGAAGGGAAGTTGGTTATTTGGGGATGATTCAGCTCCTTTTGGAGATGAGTTTGGTAATCTGCTGGTGGCAGAGGTACTATCAGATGCCTACTGAAGGAAACTGAATTGTCAGTGCAGCCAGGCTTAGCTGGGCTGGGTCAGGCAGAGCAAGCCCAGTGCTCTCTGGGAATCTGGCATTTACCACCAGTTCTTTTCCACGATGTACGGGCTCACATTTCTGCACAGGGGATCACACTGAAATGGGAGCTCGGATATAGTTTAGCACTTAGTCCGAATAAAAGAGTCATATCCCTAGGTTCTGTGTGCTCTCCGCTTTATCTTGCTTTGGATCTGTCCTTGAAGCATTCCCAATTTCTCAAAAAGCCCTTAGGAAAGCCTGGTGAAAACAGATCCTCTTGGCTTTGCCTCAAGACAGAAACTGTGCTGCAGTCTTAGCTGGTGAAAACAACCTATTTTATTTTTTTTAACCCAGGGCTTTATTATTAGAAAGGACATTTACTGTTTCTTCTCTGTCCTCTGAGTCTGCTAAGGGTCTCTTTAACTTTTTACCTCTTTTTGGAACTGGGCAAATTTCTGTTCAAGCAAATTATAACCCAGTTGAGTTGAAATAAAAAGCAATTTATAGGCTTGAAAGTGTAATTCTCTCCAGTCTTTCAGGTCCTCGCAAAACAGCCAGGAGGTATACAGGGACATGTGGTGGAATAGAAAATGCTCTAATAAATTTAGCTGTGATTACTAAGAAGAAATCCTGTGCTTATGCCTGCAGAGGAATTTTGTTTTCAGAGATAGTTCTATATTAAAAAAAAAAAAAAAAAAAAAAAAAGGAGGCATTTTCTTTGTCTGAAAGGATTTGCCCAAATAAGAGGATTTGCCAAAGACTGTTAATTTATTTGTTTTCACTCAGTGGTGTAATTGTATTGCCTGCCATATTTGCATATTTCTCTTGCATGCCTAGCAGGGGATTTTGCACAAATTAAAGGGGAGATATGTGTATGTTTTTATTTTGGAAGTTCTGGGAATGGGAACACTGTATAAATGGGAATTCATTTGGATACAAGTGGATATTGTTATTGCATTCTGCAACATGAACTCTACAAACTGGTGCCACCCACCTGTAATCCTTCTCAGATAAGGCTGGAACTGCAAATGAACAAGAACTGGATTTAATACATCATTAAAAATGAGCTAGGGTAGGGAATTGTGGCCCTGCTTCATTCCACTCATTCAAAACCAAACTACTTCCTCCCCTCAACATCTTCATGCAGAAACCCATGAAACGTAGAAATAAAAGCAAGGTTCTAACTCTTAATCTTTTGTGTAATTTATGCTGCAAATGTAGCTCTAACTCTACAGGACTCTGCCCTTGGAGTAATTTTTGAATTCAGGGAAATATAGGAGTTTCCCAGCAGTAAGGTGAGGCACTCCAAGCATTTGGGGCTAGGGTATATCAGAGATATTCAGGCTTGAGTGTTTTACTTCTGATTTTTTTTTTTTTTTTTTTTTTTTTTTTATTAAGGAGAAAATGTGCTCTTTCGGTCATGATTGTTCTCTCCAAGTATCCAGGATATTGAGGAGAAATTCACAGTAGGAACTCTGAATACTTTCAATGTACCCCTGGAGTTGCCTAAAGCTCTCCAGCAACTGTAGGAAAAACCAAGAGACACCAGAGAGGTAGTGAGAAGTTCATGGCTTTTCTTTGTTCTCCCATCTTGTACTGTATCCCCAGGGGATCCCCATGTCTGAATGTCATCTTTAAATTTCTATTTACCTGTTGTAATAAGTTATAGGTTCCAACCCGTTCCCAGTCAAGAAAGATATTTGGCTTCTTATCCTTTACCTCAGATTTCTGCAAAACAGGGTGTCATATAAACTACAGCAAAAAAAGAAAGGAGTAAAGGAGCCCACAACACTGAGAAATACCTGTGAATTTTTTTTTTTTTTTGAGGGCGGAGTGTTGTATTTTTTGGGGTTTTTTGTTTGTGTTTTTGGTGGTGGTTTTTTGTCATTGGTTTGGTTTTTTTTAAAAAAAAAAAACTTTGCCTCTGTAACTTGTACTTTTCTTAGACCAAAATATATCATATAAATGAGTTCTTTGATCCAAGCCCCCTTATTTTCCTAAAGGGTAATGAGTGATAGATTATTTATTGTAAGATTCGGTTTAATCCTAGTTTTTCCCAGTTTCTGAAGAGAAGATTAGGTCAATCTCCAATGTTTTAGCTGCAGATGTTTATAAGCACAAAGAAATACTGGTGCAATCAATGACAGAATAGGTGTTAGGTTTTTTAAATCAATTTTTTTTTTTCAGAAGGTAAGTAGAGACTGTGAAACACTTCAAAGCAGAACAGAGTTGTCTGTGAAAGGACAGGAAATCTGATCATCTCTAGCAGAATGATTGATACTGAATAGTGTGGAAAACAGCTACCAGAGAGCAAAGCCCTTCAAGGCTTAAAGCTTTCATAAGCAGGAGCAAAATTGTAACTTATATGTGCATATACATTGCATCACACTCCAGCCTCAGAAATATTATCACCATCAAGATTTTTATCAATATTTATTAAAATACCTCTAAATATATTCAATTAGATGTTACAGCATCGGGCCACAGCTACTCCTATCATCACGGTAGTTGTGTCAACAAATATATAAAAGGGTGCATGTATTAGAGCAAGTATTACAGTGACCTGGTGGGCATTTCTAGTTTGGTAGAGCAAGAGGGCTTGTGGTCTGACTGGTGGGAGGTGTCTCTGCATCCTTTTCCCCCATCTTTGTTAACTTCCTCCTAGGCCTGAGATAACCTCTGGATCTTTACCTTTTTCTAAAGTTCCCATTGTAGTGGTTTAACTTATAGTCCAAATTCCAAGTCATATTTGGGGGAGTGAGCTTCAGTGGTGGTCACAGGTGCCCTCTCTCCCATAGTTTGGGGTGATCTTTGGTGATATGCACACAAGCAGTTGCTTCTTTAGCTTCTTTACAGTTTACCACGGAGGAATTTTTGTAAGGATGCATTACACAGTTTGTACTAACCAGATCTCTGCCAGGCCTACAGTTAGTGCCATCCTGTTGCTTCCATTCTGTGCTTGTCTTATAGCAAAATTCTTCTGGCCTTAAGAGTGTTTGAGATGGGCAGCTGTGCTCTTTAAGTCCTTACAGAGCTGTAACTCCATTTTGAGAGAAAAGATAACAGCAAACTTTGAGTCATATGCTGGCTGCCAGAAAAAAACACTTTCAGGATTCAGTTTTCAGATCTCCTGTTTTCTTTTGGCAACCTCAGTGCATGAAAAGCTTCCAGGAGTTTCTCAGTGCATAAGATTATTTTCCCTAGGAACAATCTTGACAAATGAAATCCCCAGCATGGTGCCTGTCCATGTGACTGTCAGTCAGTACAGGGAAACAGAGTAAAACACACACTGAATTTCACCATAATTTTCCAGGCAAAGCTAAATGTTATAATGTATTTTTCCCCCAAAATATTTATGTATGCATTACAGTATCCACAGAACTGCAAAGCATCAGCTGTTGGCCAACTGAATGTATCATATTACTACCCACATCACACTTCAAAATGACAGCTTTAGCCACCAGTATGAAGTTTGCCAACTTTAGACTCCTGTTAAGAAACAGCAAAAATGCTAGTAGTTAGTAGCGCTTATTCATCTCAGAATGGAGACATCTGAAATAGAACACTGAACAGTACCAGAACCCATTCTTTGCCCTTGAAACCAACCAGAATGTTTTGACTGTGCCTATATCTTTGAAACATTCAAAACAGAGGGGCTGTATCCAGATAGCCTAGTGGAAATGGTCCCTGACTCATCAGAAACCCCAGATTGTCTTCCACTGGTTATGCAGTGATTATGTACCAAGATTCTGACATTAATGAACTTGCCCGTTTAGATGTAAGAGATGCATGCCTCTGAAAACTCAGTTTTCTAGACTAATACAGTGTGAGAATCATATCTGAATATAAAAGCACTTGTGCTGTTGTGTGAAAGCCTGACATTGCTGTGGTCTATAAGGTTTTTTCTGGTTTGACTGCTCCCATAAAGGACAGAATATTTTCCCTGCTCTTTTCTGGTTGCCACATCCTTCTGGCTAGATTACTATGAAAGGAATTGTGGCCTTCCTCTACAGTCCTTCAGACAATGATTGGGTAGAGGGACTCAACCCATTTCTCAGAGACTTTTTGGGGTTCTTGGTAGCTTCTGTGATCCTGGTCTTGCAGGATTGCAGCACCTCCAACCACAAATGCTTGGCCAAGATGGCATCTTGAATGACTAGCTCCCATTATTGACATCTGAGCTCAGATGCATAGAAGCTGTGTCTCATCAGCACATCAGTAGGACAGGGATGATCAGTTTATTGTGTGTTACTGAGGCGGTTCTCAATCCAGACACCTTTAGACAGCTTCTCTTTCAACCTCTGTGGCTCTTTTCTGACTGTTGGATGTTTATCCTGGATGATCTGGATGATAAACCGCAGGCTTCCTTCCCAGCTGGCAACATCTGGGAGACTCTCTGTCCAGAATAAAGGTGTTCAGGTATCTAAGTCTAGACAGATGAATTTCAGGACATGTGCTAGCCTCTACTTTCTGGGGAGCCAGCTTAGTGATGTATAAGCATAATGAAGAGTACCTGGTCTCCTTAGCCCTCCCTGCTACTTCCTTTCTGCTCACCGAGAACAGCACCACATGTCTTGGATCTCAGAATTGTCTTCAACTGAGCCCAGGGCTCACCTAACTTCAGTTGCCTCTTGCCTAGTAGCTATCTCCCTGCTTTCCCAGGTAAGAACTTTGGCCCTATCTTCCCTCTCCATGTGCTTTTTTTTCTCTGTTCATCCTTTGTCCATTCTTTGTTTGTCCATCTCACCTGACAAGCATCTTGTTTCTGCTAGGAGGTCATTATTGGCTCTGTTTTATCTGCTAAATAAACAGTGCCAGGGTAAAGGCAGAGGGACAGAATTAGGCTGCCTGCACTACTAAACTGTTCAAAAGCCCCAGGCACAGCCATGGTGCATAAGCAATTTTCCAGGTAATTCCTGGAATATTTTGAGAATTAATATAGGAAAAACTATTAATTCTGGGCAGTTTGGATATGGCCATTCTATTCCCAGGGCAAGTTTACCATTCCCAGATGGATATGATTACACTGTGTCACCTGGTCTCAGGACCACAGAAGAGGCTCAGGACATCTGTGGAGTGCTTCAGGCTTCTGAAGGTCTTCAATAGTGGTAGGTAGATTTCTAATGCAGAAAGCTAAAGTGTATAGTAAGAAGTAATTGAGAAGTGTAATAAAAATTGTCATTGTAACATGTTTTCTCTTGGGACTCCCACTCCCACTGTGTTACTTAATTACTGCTTCTTAATATCCCCACTCTAAACAAGCTCTTGGTTCCCCCGAGGTTATTTCAGGTACCTTTGCCAAAGTTTAATGGTCCAGGCAGTGATTATACTTTTGTTATCTAGTAATTACTCTGTAAAGAAAATGAGTCTTCAGACTTTAAAAACTCATAGACATCTGCCTACAAGTTACCTTTTCATGAAGAAAGGAAGGATACTTTTCCAAAAGTTTCATCAGTGCTATATTCGAAATCATACTGCTGTTATAATCTCTTCTCAGAAAGTCTCAGATTTGCCTTTTCCATGTGCAATTTAATTTATATATTTCACACAGATGCTTCATTTGTCAAATCTATTTTTGCATGTAAAGTATTATTGAATTAAAATTTTGCCTATGAAAGAATGGCTAGATAACTAAGCCTCATGAGAACAAGCCTCCAGAGTGAAAACTTCAGAACCATATTAATATGTAGGAAAGCATCTGAGCAGCAAATTTTGTTACAATGAAATGTGGAGACCAGCCATTTCTCTCTTGGTCATCACTAATTTGCATTAAAAATGTCTTTACAAACCCTTGAAGTGTCAGACAATGCAGAGACCACAGAACTGTAAATACTTAGTTTTTTCTAGAGGGACTTTGGTTTCAGAGACATGTGAATGATTGGGTGAAGCTGTCCTTTGGTGGCTAAGATATCCAGTCATTTACTGCTAAGGACAGAATTCTGGGCTAGGATTCAGGAAACTTGGATTTATTTCCAAATCTGTGTCGGCCTGATGGATCACTCTGGGCAGTCACTCCACCTTTTGTGCCTTATTTTCTCTTCTGGAAAAGCAGGCTGACCCTGATGAAAAGTGAAAAATAATAAGTGGCCATTTTTATTACTCTCAGAATATGTTACATAACCTTTTTTTTTAAAATTGTTTTTGGTATAGATAAGGAATTTTGTGTCTCCTTCACAAAGTAAATGTGATGCCATAATGAGAACACCAGTTTTCTTCTGTTCCTTATTCTGCTTTAAACAAAGCCTTGCCTTTGAAGACTAGCATTTGGAACCAATCCTTCATTAGTATGGGTTTGTTTATGCATGAAAATTTGTAACAATTACTATTTTATTATAGATTTCAGTTACTTGTTGGTACTTTTCCACTCTCTTTAGTCATCTACCTTAGAAGTAATACTTATATCTAAAGACTGCTCACTGTATTTAAAAAGAAAGTATTTATACTATCTATAGTACTAATTAATCTACAGAAGTAAAGTTAGAAGGTTATTGATCACTGAAAATGATTTACACTTCTACGGAGAGGAAGGCTGAGATGAATCTGGGAAGTTTGTTGCAATCTGGGCTCTCAGTATGATCCATGTTCTTCTTCCTTCTGAGGAAGGCAGTCTTCAGTGGAAGACAAACTGAACTCTGAATTGTGACTGCTGAAGTGAGTTATGCAAACAGTGTGGCAGATATCATCACCTTCTCATCTCCTCACAGTATAATAGGGCTGTTTCACTTGGAAAAGACCCTTAAGATCATCACTTACAACCACTGACCCAGCAATGACAAGTCCAGCACTGAACCATGTCCCCAAGTGACACATCTACACCTCTTTTAAATACCTCCAGAGATGATGATTCAACCACTTTCCTGAGCAGCCTGTTTCAATGCTTGACAACTCTTTTGGTGAAGAAAATTTTCCTAATATCCAATCTAAACTTCCTTTGGTGCAACTTTGGGGCAAGGGACTCGGTCAGCCAGTTTCCTACACAGGCCAGATTGTACCCTACTGTCCAAGTGAACAGTTTTGCTGACTCTTCTTCTTTCTTTTCCAAGAATCTCTTATCATTTCATAGTAGCTGTGCCCAAGGCAGCTTCCAACTGTCCTGTCACCTGCCAGTCCTTCTCTCTTCACAAGCAACAGATCCAGTGGGACACCTTGCCTAGTTGTCTCCCTCACCAGCCGTGTCAGGAAGTTATCTCTCACATGCTCCAGGAATGCAGGAATGCCCTGGACTGTTTCCTCTCTGCTGTGTGCTATTTCCAGCACACATCTGGTAAGCCCCCATGAGAAAAAGGACTAGCAATTGTGAAAGTTATTGCAGCTTCTTAGAGAGCATTTCATCTGCCTATTCACCTATTCATTGGGTGGTTTATAACAGACTCTGACCATGACATCTGCCTTATTAGCCTTCCTCCTCTTTTATCTGTAAACATTGAACTTCATCATCCTCATCATAAAACTCTGGCTTTCTAACATACAGGGGTAAACCACCACTTCTCCTTCTTTACACATTGCTTTTGAAGTGTTTAGTCATTCATTGCAGAACCCTTAGGGTCTAGATCCTTCAGGGAATCTGTCCCAAAACCTGAAGGGCATTTTTTAAGTGGAATTGATATGCAGATCTCTTGTGATTACTCACAGATGGGAACTGGAAGAGAGGAGAGAATATATTTTTCATGTCCTGGCTCTAACCCATAAAAACTTTGACGCTTAGGAGAGGAATGTCTCTCATCCAAAAGGCACAAGTTGAAAGTTGTTTGTAGTTTTGAAATGTACTTTTTTCTCTCCCACTTGGGATCTTTTCCCTCTATCGTCATCACCTTACCCTAGAATGTTTTCTTTCTTAGCCAGCAGCAAGTCCTTAAGGCTTAGGCAGTGGAATGATTGATGGAGTTTTTCAGAGAAATATGAGAAGTGCAGGCACTTCTGAGTTTCCTACCTTTTTCTGTTTTCCAGATTAGTGTGGGTTCTGCACTGCTCTGAGAGATACAGCTGAGTTTGCCCTGGGAAAATCCACAGCCACGTTTCGGCCTTGTGTGCTGAGATACAAGTTGCTAGAATGCAGATTTTGGTGTGTGTTACAGTGGTGTCTAGGGGCCATTGTTCCTGACCCAGGTGCTGCAGAGACTCAGCTCTTGTCACCTGGCTCTTCTCTGAAGGCTGTGTAGCATCATACAAAACCTTTCCTTCCCTGTGCTAGGCTGAGTTAGTAGGTAGGTGAAGCTTGTTTGGTACCATGCAGGGCTACAGAGGGGTCAGCAGAGCCTTGGAGCTTTGATGCTCTTTCCCATGTGTGTGATATCTGGTTTTGAGTCCTGACCCTTCTAAGAGAGAAGGATAGGAGTTAAAATATGTATCCTTGTACAGACTCTTAGCTGTGTCTAAGCAGTTGTGGATTCATCCTTGCCAGCTGAGAAGGCAATATCTGTGTACTTCCAGGCATGAACTCACATCTCCTGAATCCTCAGGGCACTCACATAAGTATTTATATCTTCTGGTAGCTCCTTTGGACCCAGGCAGTGGCTTATGCTTAAATTATCTGCTATCTATTTAAAGTTCCATAAGAGTAGTAAGTTGCAATTAGGAAAACAAACAAGCAAGAAGGACTTCTGAACTCCTTAATAATTTGTGGAAGTTATGTGGTTAGTTGGAAAGTTATGTTGTAGTTTTTGAAAGAACTACTGATGAGTGGCTGCTTGGGTCTTGCCTCATTGTGAAGGCACAGATATAAGTTGCAGCAGTGACTGAAGAGACAGCATTCATCTCAGGTGCTGGCTTCAGTAAATTGTCTATTTCCCATAACAGATTGATCCATATTTTTCTGAAAATCTCCACATTAGATAGTCATGTGAGAGAGCTCCATTTCTGTTAGAATAAGCACCACAGGAAATCTTGTGACACTCCAATAAAGTACTGCAAGTGACTAGTTAAGAAAAACCAAACCAAAGCCAAATGAAAAACCAACCTTGTATGAAAAGATGTATTTGAAACTTCTTTATTTAACAATATTTTTGTGATATCTAGTTACCTGCTGTCTTTGTGTCTTTAACCCTGTTAACATATCTATCAAAAGTTACTGAAGACCCTATTGACTGATCCTTCTAACACAGTTGTCCATGAAAACAAGACAATCAAGTAGTCTTTAACACAAACTGCTCAAGTTCAAATGAGATGTCTATTTCAGCATATGAGAAAAAATAAAAAAAGGAAGACTGAAATCTGCTTTTACTAATATTTTTACTCTAATAGCTCTGGAAAATTCTGCAGGGATGTATATGTTTTCATAGTATAACAAAGTCATCAGGCAGTACATATTAAAGCAGATAAAGCATGTTTCATTGAGTCAGAAGCTAGTTGACATGAAATAAATTCAGTCTGAGGCTAAAGAAAAGGTTTGGTTCTGTTATTGGAAAGTGAAGGTTATTATTATTATCATTTTATCTAAGACCTTTTAAGGACTCAATATATTGTGAGTCACTTTCCCTATTTTGTGTTATTTTTCATTTTCATAGTACCTCCCTTCCTGATTTTAGCAAAGCAAGTTCCTAAGTACTGTGAGAAAGGCTGTGCTCCTAATGATAACACTGATGATGTTTTCAGAGCTGGAAGCTTAATGAGGAAACTTGTTATGCAGATTCAGAAGGATCAGATAAGCTTTACTTCAATGGGATCAAAAGTGGAGTCACATTTTAAGAAAGCATTCAATATGTGTTTTCAGGTTTTTGACTCTATTTTAGGCACACATGAAGAGAGGTTCAGCTGAGATGAATCATGCTGGGGAGATCTGCCAGTCTACATCTGCTTAATACCTGCTGCTGCAAAGTTCTCCCAGTGCTCTTTAGATAATAATTCAGCATACACAAAAACTTGGGACTAACTCAGAGGAATGGCTTAAATGATAATAATAAAGGTGACTTGTAATGTCTGCAGACAAAGAAACCTTCTTCCTACTTGGTGTGAAGTAGCTACAGGGCATAAAGGTAAACCAGAGAGATAAAAAGGATGCATTGCCTAGAAACATATTTAAGAAACAAAATTAATGGAATTTTGTAGATTTCACAATTCAGGACTTATTTAATCAAGAATGACATGTTTAATCATTTCATCATAGTGATGGGTATACCGAATCAAGAGGGATTTCAAAATTATCTAATAATTTCGGTATAGCTTTTATTTTGTAGTAGACAACAACATGAACAATGCACCACATTCTACTTCCTTTTTTTGTGGGGTTTTTTTTTTTTTTTCATGACATATAAGTGACTGTTTCAGCAGTTTTAAAGTCAGAACAGGTAGCATTTGCCTGCAACAAAGATTATAGATTTTCCCCTTTAGTGCTTTAGACTGAATATTTCCAATTCTTCTAGCCATTAATTTCCTATTTAAATAGGCTTTGCAGCAGATGGACAAGTCTACTATTTAGTGCATATGTTTGATTAGCAGCTAAGTAATTTCTGTCATTTTCTTAACACTCATGATGTCTGTTTTCAATACAATATACATACCCCTCAGTTGTCTTTTAGTATATATATATCAGACTTCCTGCTTTTTGTGGTAGCCTATTTGTTTGCATAGTAATCTAGTTTATGATGGATACACAGGAATCCAGGGTTGATAACAAGATGGGTGCCCTGATATACAGGAATGTTCTGACTATTTCCATCTGTGTAGGTTTTCCATGGGCAACAAATCCAAAACTTCACATGGTCCACAAAGTTTGGCTGCATACCCCTGAGCCAAGAAGGTACTTTTTAATTCTGGCAGTCTGTGATACCGTGTAATTCTATGTATCAATAATAACATTTGCTTATATAATAAGCTCTACTTCATGAGCTGTTATTTATGACTACGTAGAGTTGCAATAATTCTATGGGGTTTTCACTGTAATTTTTATCAATTGCAATTTCCTGAGGCTAGAAGATATTTTGATGCCAAAGTGAACACACTTTTTATTAGTTCCTGCTTTCATTGTGGGCTTCACATTCCAGTGCTTTTACTGAAGCAAAGTTCATGTATACTACTAAAACACAATACATGTTGCAGTTGTACCCCATAAATTTTCACCTTGCTGACACACCAGAAGAAAACACACGGGGAGGAAACTGAAACTGTTCTCCTTTTAACAGTGACTACAGGATTCTTACTCCTTTCTGAAAGTATTGTGTGTCCATTTCATGAAAGGTATTATCTGTGTGACAATAGGCAGTAAGGTATATAAGGAGCATTTGATACAACTTTTGAAATTCTTTAGCCATTTTTACAAGCAGATGTGCACCCAGTTTTTCAGAAGTGTAAAAGATGGAGGGAAGCATAATCAGCCTTTCGCAACAGATGCAGTGTTCTGCATATTATCAAATATATACTGAAGACTAAGTACAGAATAAACCTAAAGGCAGGGATCAGAGAGGGGATAGGGGCATATGCCTTAAGAGTCTTTTGAAGCTCTTTGTTTGGAGCTCTTGGACAGGAAGGGGTTGCAGGTGCTTGGAAAAGGTGGAAGCCCTTGGCTTTGTCTGTCCCTTCATTGTCAGAAGGTGGAAATTGTGGTGGCTATTGACAATAAGGAGGAACCTGTGGTTTGCATGGCTGCCTTCACATGCTGCTTTCTGTCACACTCATGCCCTTTCCAGCCATACAAATCCACCCTATGACCATCCCAGAACCTCCTACTGTGTTTTGCCTCAATATACTTCATAGTATTGTAATTTTTCCTATCTACCAATGGACTCTGATCTGCTGGTTTTATATTGGACAGAACCTAAAGTGAGATGCAGGATGATTTAAATCAAAGCAAGCTTTCCCGATGCCCAGGAAGCCCACAGACAATGGAGCTGGTTTTACTTATCTTTTTGCAATAATTGAGAAGCTAATCACACAGACAAGCACATCTGCTGCTACCTTACTGCCAAAGATATTCACGAGGTTGAGAAGACATTCAATATAGGAATGTATCTTTTCTTGTGGAACTAACGGAGTTATTTCTATAAATACATTAATTTACCATAATGGTAACACAACACCTTGGGGAAATGACAGTACACATACATTAGTCCTCCTAACTTGACTGGGCATATCTAAGGGGAGTGGCTGAGGAATACAACCCAGATAGTGGAAGATCAGAGGTATTGGTATGAATCAATATTTTTTAGTAATGTAAAGCCATCAGATTTCATTTTACTGTTAATGAAACGTGCTGATATGTTCGATAGAGTAATAGAAACCCAAATTTTAATTCAGGGCCATTTTAAAATTTGCCATATACTTCTTGCGTTGTCTTCATTTTCTTGCTGTGCCCTACTTTTGTCTTTCTATCACTTTGAGTTATTAATATTCTACACCCACTGCAATCTAAATAGAGGCAAAAATGCTGCATCTGTGCAAAATATCTCTTTTATTTTTCTATGAGAAAAGCTGGCAATAACTACGCCAATATTCATCAAATTTGTAACTTATTTTGTAATTTAAAATGTCATGAAAAATTGTTTATTTTCAGAAGCATGAGGGATTTGGAGAAAACTTCTGTTATTTTCTTCTCTCAAATATAAGAAATTGAAAACTGAAACAGAGAAAAAGTTATTTTTGTTCATTATAAACATTAACTGTTGTAAGAGTCTTAACAACCTGGCAACGCATGTTGCTATGAGCTAGAAAAAATTAAAATGTAGAAGTACTTCTAGAAATTTCATAAAAATAACATTTGTTAAACAAATAAGTATCACATTTGTATTACTGTAGGCAGGAAATGACAGGAAGTAAGAATTTGTACCAGAAGAAGTTAAAAAACCTGGGCCACAAATGTAGTTCTGTTGTTGGCAGGTGAACAATATTGCAATGTCTCCAGCTGAGAAAACAGGACTATCAAATCCACACATAATTTGGAGAGCTTCAAGATTACAAATAGCAGTGCCTATATGATTAAAGGATGCTGGTATTACTATGCACCTCACAATGTGTGTTCTAGGGTGGGAGCAGACAGTGAAATTCTCCTTCCAAATTTCATCTGTTAAAGCTAGATCTAGCAGAAGAGCAGTATTGTAAAAAGACAGGTCTGATCTAGAAACCAAATTTTTTAGTTAATGTGTTATTAAGTTGCATAAGGTGTTTTGAAATATCTACTTTCCTTCTGACTCAGTCTGAAAACTGGCACATAGTCCTAATTTTTTGTTCTCACAGAAAGCTAAATTTGTAAGGTGAATCACCTGATTCAGAAGCAAGTAATTGTTTATTAGAGACTGTGAATGTTTTTTGAGACAGAGCTGGATGCTTCTTATTAATTTAAATGCATTTATCCATGAAAGTATCTACAGTGCTTCTGCCTGTCAGAATGGAGTGAAAAATAACTTTTCCTCTTCAAGCTCAATAATGTTCCATGGGAAGTGTTAGAAACTTTCTGTAATTTCAGTTTTCTCCAGTGAGAAGGATTTGCTCAACCTGGTGAAAAGGGAGACTCAGAAACTACAACAGCAACATGTTATGATGATGAACAAACATGTTCATCATCAAGTTGTTGCATCTAAACAGAAGTGAGCTAGTACAGATCTGTGCACCAAAGATGGAAATGGACAACACGGGAAAAATTAAAATGGGGGGGGGGAAAATCCAGTTGCTTTTTATACAGTTGAAAAAACCTTACCTACAGCAGTCAAAGTCTTCAAGTGCAGCTTGGAGTTTGGGGACTGACTGGTTGCTTTGTAGACCTCTTGCTGACTGAAGGAAGTGCCCTCAGATTTAAGTCTTCCCTTTGTTTTTGCTCACATCACAGGAAATGACTGGTATGTTCAGAGGGAAAATAACAATAGTCATTAAAATGGTGAAAAAAATAGAACTGTGCTCTAAAAATATGGTTATTGGAAGTGAATGAGCTCTTTATCACGGAGGCCAAATTTTTCTAGCACATTGCTTGTACAAACACTCCTGTATGAAGTTGAATGCCTGACTTGCATTGCTTTTTCTTTGCATTTTTTAAGATGTCAAATGGGAAAAATAAAGGGAAATTTTGAAATATGTTATTCTATAAATGTATAGCAGGGTCCTATTGCCCATAACAAAATTGAATGTCCAAATATGGGTAGGAAGAAAGTAAAGATTGTTACTCTATCTCTTAAAGACAAAATTAAACTGCTGTTTTGCTAAAGTTTAGGCCTTTACACTGAGAAAACAAAAAGGCCTGTTTTGTTTCAACCCAGTTCCAAAAACTTTGAATTGGTTAGCTAATTGGAAATGCTTAAATTAAATGGTATTTCCTAGCAATTCCCAGGGTGTTGTTTGGGAGTGCATTCTTCCCTGTGAGCTGAACTGCTCAGGGGACTATACAGCCCAGAACATAATGAAGAATTCCCCCCTGAACAATGTTTGCTATATGCTCTGAGATGAGCATAAAAATGGAGAGAGTTTGATGAGGTGGGTTGCACTTCATCTCCTGAAAACTATTGCAATTTAACATACTCAAAATTAAATCCTGTGCATGTGCCCTAGACTGAATTGGAAGCTTTCATTTGCTCAGCATTTTTGAAATGGATATTTTCAGCATATTTGAAACAAAAGTATTGGAAGTTTTATTGTGTGCAAACATTTGATTCTAGATCTTGTCTGTGCAAAGAGCAAGTACTGAAATCCAGATCTCCTGGACTGGAAACCTGAAATTTGGTTAATGTTAGGTTGGCATGTAGTCTGACATATAGTGATCCTAAAGGGGGTGTAAAATGTCTGCTGAAATATATGTTTATTTATACTTCTCACTGTTGTACAGGACAAAGGAGACTGTATTCCTCTGGAAAAAGGCATTGCTAGCTAAATGATTGGGCTAAATGAACATTTCTTTAGGCCCATCCACAGAAGGGCAAAAAGTCAAGTTTTCAGCATCAGCAATTAGACTAGTAATGAATATTCCCCTGCAATATGCAGGACTTCCCCCAGATCTCTCCTTTGGGTCAACCTGAGAGGACAAAATCATTTCAGAAATGAAAAAACTGAGCCAGCATCTGAATTAAGAACTCACCCCTTGGAAATCAGACTCGTGTTGGCTACAATCACAGATAAACTGCGCACTTGTCTTGTTAGAAGACTACAGGAAGTGCTTTTCAGTATGTTCTGTGTAACTGCGTAGTGCAATAGAAATGAACTCTGCTAAACACTCGCTAGATGTTGAAACAAGCAGAGCCAACAAATGCTGACTACTGACAGTCATGGCACTACATGAACCAAGATTATGGCAAACATTTTCTTGCCTCTATAAACTGGAACAAATATATTTAAACTGTCAAGAAAATTAACCTTGTTTAAATTGTTCTCAGTAGCACCACTGTATGTTTCAGTAACTTGATTTGTGCTCCATATAACCAAGAAGGAGAGTTCTGATTTGTGTGTTGAAAATATATTAATAAAATTATGCTTTTTCTGCAAACTTAGCTGCTTCCAATGCATTGCCAGCTTCTTCAGTCTCAAATTATGCACTGAGCATAAGACCATAATTTCAATGGAGTTATGATAATTTATATCAGTTTAGTACTTTGATCCCCTATATTCCATAATGATAGAAAAACTCACAGATTTGTGGAATTATTTTCTTTCACATCTCCTCAATTTCTCATTGCTGGATTTGTGAGTAATTGACTCATAAACCAGTCTGCATTAAATTAAATTAAATGTAATTACTGAGTCCTACCTCTACATCTGCAGTTCAGAGATTGCTTTAAGGGAACAATCTGCTGTTTTTTTCAGTGTAAATCTATCAGGTATATCATCATCTGTAAATCCTCCTGTTTCTTCACACACATGAGCAAAAGGAATTGGGAGTACTTTGTTGTTTTATGTTGCCCTTAAGCCCCCCCCACCCCCAGATCTCCACTATAAGACATGTGCTACCAGCTACACTGCTCACCAGGAAAAGGACTGGACTTTTCTGTAACTGACTTAGAAAGAACTGCCCAAGATGAGCAGATAGAATCATCCTGTTTTGGTAAATACAAACATCAAAAGCAATAACTATTATTTATTTGGGATAATTACTTTATTTTTTCCTTCTGTGAATATAAAAAAATGCTGTAACTAGAAGCTGAATCTTGGATACAGGATGAAGTATATTTTTTTATGATATGTTCATTAAAAAGTCTGTAAAAAAAGATTAGACAACATAAATCTCTTCCAAGAACTTCTTTTCATGAGCTATATATTCAGTCATTCACTATTTGGAAAGTTTCAGAATAGACTTGATGCTATCTTATTTAGTTAAATTATGCCATAAGGCAGACCTGAATTCATAAAACAGTCCATAGATTCAGAGAATTTGCACAGGTTCAGAGACCTCACCACCAGGTAGACTTAGCCAAATATTCAGCTGATATGGACCTTCTCCAAGCTTCATCCTAATTATTTGTTTTATAATTATCAATATTGAAAGTTTAAATATTTGATTCCAACTCAAATTTTAAAACTAAAATGAAAATAAAATAAATAACTGAATTAAAAAAAAAAAGAGGTACTAAAAATGCACTGCACTTACCTTTTTTTTGTAATTGGATCTTAGATATTCAAGGACTCAAATCCGTTTTTTTACAGGTTTTTGCCCTGTGTTACCATGGTAGCTTGTCATACTCTATGCTGTAGAGTTTTACCTACACCTCTTTGTGAGATGGGCTGCACTTGCAAGGCTTTACAGAATTTGTATCCTAGTATAAAAACTAGGCTACATTTAAATTATAGTATCATTTGGACTGGCCAAGAGTACCCTATCAAATAATTGCCTTTAGGACAACAAGATTTGTAGAATGATACTGTTAAAATCTACAGTAAACAAAAGGCTTCATGGGCTTTCTTTAATGGATGAGCTGTTCAGCAGAACCATTTATTTGGGTAAAGAGTCTGGCCCCCATGAGCTTCCGAGCTTCAGAACTTCGTAACTGCATTATTTACTATGATACAGCAGTGGGCAAAGCAAGTGAAAAACAAAATTACATCAAAGGAGAACATTTAAACTAGAAGGCAGCCTTTGTATTAAAGTTACTTTCATTTCTTTTTGCTTAATAATTCTTTTGTGATAGTTATGTACAGAGACAGCCCAATGCGCTAAACTCTATGAACTGTAGAAGCTGCATAAATGTTATCACTAGACAATAACTAATTAAATGTTATCACTAGACAATAACTAATTCCCAGAGAATATCCCATGACAAGAAAATCCACATTTCTACTGTTTTGAACTGTTTTACTAAAAGGGTGTTTAATGTTAAAAATCCACTTTAGTCTTACTCAATTTCAAAAAGCATTTTTGCAAACCTAGACAGACAAAGGTTTTATAAACACTGGAAGGAAAATAGTGACATAATAAGAAAAATAAATTTGCTACTTATATATCTGTCAATGAAGACAGATTATGTTCAGATTTTTGTTGATTCTTCTCTTTTTTCTGCTAATCTCAGAACTGTTTTCTATTTGATGAAAAGGCTATCACAAAGTGTTAAAACAAACATGCCAGAAACAAGCAGCAAAAAGTGAATCTACCCTAATTCTACTATCCCTAACCTGCCAAAAACATTGAAAGATACTGCAAAAAAAAAGTAGGAATTTTTGTTTTCTTTTCTTTTCTTTTTTTATAACTTTCACAATTGTGTTTTTTGTTAGAAATGCAATCCAGATTTTGGAAAAGCCTAAAAGGTATGTGATAGAATATAGTTTGGAATAAATACAGAACATTCAGAGACTGTATTCACACAGACAGGTATGAAAATGCTTCCTCATTTTTCAGACAGGTTAAACAACTAAATTTTACTGAATGCTAATGACTAATCATATATATGAATGCTAATGACTAATCATATAAATGAGAAGGAACAGCCTAGATTGGCAATATGGCAAAATTTTGTTTGGACACATGACTATGAAAACACATCATGGGCAAAATAACTTCAGATTAAATAGATGCCAATGCATTTCTTGATGATTTTATTGTGTCTGGATTTTTTTTTTTTTTCTGACAGATGCATGTTGAAAATTTGCACTGGTGTAAGTAGCTCAGGGAAGCAACTATCTTTGGGGGCAGACAGCCATCTATCAGCTCATACTTGGGCTGTCCCTATTAAAGGCTGGGTTTTTGCAGTGTTTAATGACAAAAGAAAGGTTACATAAAACATAGTTATGAATAAAAAAGAAGATGAATATGTTTTGTAGGTATAGGTTTTTTGTATTGAATAACATTTACACAAAGGTTGCACCACCTCATTTAGTACCTTTGGTGAAAGGTTATTAAGGACTGTCTCCCCTTTTCTGGGTTGCATTTTCTTCACAGACATTTGAAATTTTGAATTTATCTCTAACATTTTAGGAAAAGTAAATTTGTCTGAACAGCTTGTTTTCTGAGAATACTGTACTACAGAACTAGATAGCACTATAACAATCTCGTCTTTATAATGCAAGATCACACAGGAGTTGTATTGAAAGGCTCAATAAGAGGTTTATTAATTTGTCTTTATCAAAATAATGACTGAGATATAATCCATCACTAAATCTCACTATTGAATGCTAGATGTAAAAGGTTTTTAACTGGAGAACAGTCTAAAGCACCCACAAGTAAGGACTGTCTGGTCTGTTCTTAATCTGGTGCAGTATGTCCATTAATTTACCTGGCCTGGGATTCAATCTCTGTGAGCAGAATCAGTATTGCAACACTTGGTGATTATTTGCAAGTAGTTGGGGTAATCATAATGTTTGCATAAGATTTTTGCTTGCTCTCTGAACATTAAACTTCTTGCACAGGCTTTATTTTATCCTCTTAATGAGAATCACACCCCGCCTGGCACTTCTAGCCTGTCTGTCTCAGAAAAGCAAATACTTAAAGATTCTTGAAGGTGACCTGTGCTCTGGATTGCATTTCTTGTGCATCCACAAAGGGTCTTTTTACATGATTACCAAGAGGAAAGGTGATCAAATACAACTTTACAAATACCAAATCTGGGCACATTTGAGCAAACTGGGACTCCCAGCAAGTCTCCTTCTGATAGCAGAGACACCATGAAAGACCAAGCATGATGTGTATCTTTTAAGATGTATAAAGACTGGGATGTGAAACTTGTTAAGTTTTTGAAACTTGATTAGGTGATTGGGAGAGGTGTTGGGTACATATAATTAAAGGGAAGAAACTTAAAAGATTTTTATGTTATTAAGTGATATAGAATGTATTTAATGCAACAAAATATGTTTTATCAAATGTCTGTGAGACTGAGACTAGATGACTGGATTAAGGTTGACAGCAATAAGAAGTATTCATTGTTTTGTTGAAAAATGTGTCTGATATTGGGGAAAATGTGCATCAGGCAGCTTTAAAGTGAAGAAATTGGATTCTTCAGCGAAAGCAGACATATTTTCTTAGTTTTTTATTGGCAATTATGTAATCTGTATTTTAATTTCCTTCTTTTATTTCTGTTTGATTTTCACAGTAATATTAATAGTGAAAATAATTCCTTCCTCTATAGATTTGCAGAAAGTATAACAGAGGTAGGATCTAGAAAGACTCTTGGAATGCAGGAAGTGCCACTTGCCTCCTCTATGAATATGTTGATGGTGTCCAAAGAGGATAAATGAGAAAAAAAGGAGCTAATTGCACTTGCTGGTCATAGCAGCCAGATGGCCAGATGTCTGAGGCACTGTTTGCTGGACAGTTAATTTGAGTCAGTGATGTGCTGTGCTAGATCTGGGTAGGATTCAAGAGTCTTATTTCCATAGGGAAAAAGGATCTATGACCCCATCTCTTCTGTGCATGCCAGGGTTTAGTAGAGGAAGAGCTGTGGCTGAGCATTGGTGTAGCAAAAAAATGGTAAAGAAATAATTCTTTTGAACAGTAACTTATCAGAAACCTGGTGGATGCATGCCCACAATATCAAGAGACACCTGAGTTCAGAAAGACTTCTTGCCTGCTAGAAAGCATGTCTGTGCTGCTTCCCATCTGGTAATGTTTGAATGGTAAGTGTCCCCAACCTTAGCTGCTGGGTTTAAAAGCACAGTTTATTTAATGTGGAAACAGTGCAAGCAAATCTTGCTGGTTTTAGTTATGCTTGGGCTCCTTCACAATTTATGTCTTTTCTGTGCTGAGCCAGGCCTGGACCCAGCTGCTCCATGGACAAGCCACTGTATGGCTGGCAGCAAAACCACAGTGCTGGGGTGTGCTGGTTCTCCCAGCAGACTGTGTGTTTCTCTGTTTCAGTAAGTTTAAGATCTTTAAATATTTACTTGGCTTTTGCTTTGCTAAGAGAAAATGGTGAAGCAGTTTGTTTCAAAGAGGCAAAGAACTCATACAATCTTTATGTTTAAGAAATAACAGTCAGGCTATATCCTTGACCCCACTAACTAAAAAATGCTTCAGCCATGATTTTTTAGTCTTTGTTCATTATATTAATGTCAAGTGTGTCTTCAGTAATCACATTACTATGTGGCAGATGGGGGAATTCAGACATATGGAGTGCAAAGATTACTGTGAAGAAAATAGAAGAATTTTTCTAGTGCAGAGGTGATCAAAGACTAAAAAGTATCACAGCACACACAGAATGAGTATGTTCTGTATTTATGGCTGAGTTAGTCTTGGCAAACAGAAAATAATACCTTACTGGGAGCAGACCAAGTCCTGGGATCAGATTAATTGGTATGCTCTGGCTGCCCAGGGCTCCATCAGAGTACAGCTGGTTTATGTTGTTGTCTTGGTTAGACAAGACAGGAGTCTGTGAAAGAGGGCAAAGCCTCCTGTGCAATGGAGAACGGCAAACCCCCCTCCTTCTGAATTACGAGGATCTTTAAATTAAAAGGTTCTCAGGCAAAGATATGGGAGTGGGAGTAACAATTCTTTACTAGGAGAAAACTAGACAACAATTTAAAAAGGAAAATGCAATCGGTACAAACAAAACTAGTGAAAGAAAAAGTCTAGAACTTGAGGAATGCCAGTATCAGGTTTTGCTGGGACAATTGCTTTCCCTTGCAATAGTTGATGAGTTGCAGCTGAAGTGGTGATCTTTAGAAGGGTATAATTTTCTTCTGAAGATCTGGTGGCAGTGGGGGCCGGTCTTCCTCTGCGCCGGGGTTGTCTCTGAGCTCCGCTGCCGTCGCTTCTGCGCGCGCCGGCTGCTTCGCTGCGAGTTCCGCCGAAGAGAGAGAGAGCGAGAGCTGCTTTTCTGGGAATCCCGCGCAGAGAGAGAGAGCTGCTTCTCTCGGAGTTCCGCGAAGAAGAGGGAGAGCTGCTTCTTTCGGAATCCCGCGAAGAGAGAGTGAGAGAGCTGCTTCTCTCGGAGTCCCGCGAAGAAGAGTGAGAGCTGCTTCTCTCGGAATCCCGCGAAGAGAGAGTGAGAGAGCTGCTTCTCTCGGAGTCCCGCGAAGAAGAGTGAGAGAGCTGCTTTTTTCGGAGTCCCGCGAAGAAGAGGGAGAGCTGCTTCCCCCCTCTGGGTGGGACTCCTCACGGCGTTACATTTTTTCAGCCTTTCATTGAATCAGTTAAAGGTGTATACACAAACCATTTTCTCTGAGAGAGATAACAAAAAATCTGTCCAACCGGTTCGCCTTCGACAGATGGCAAATGGAATACAAGCTTATCTTACAACCCAGGACATTATCCACCCCTTATTCTATTTCCATCTGCACACCATGAAATCTTACACCCAGTTCTCTCTTAAGACTAAGTTTCCCTGTGGTACACAGCGGGTCTCCCTATCTTCCTGCATTACTCACCAAGTGTAACCAGGTCTTTGAGCAAAGACAATCCCACGAATGGGTTGGTCTTTGCCTGAGGTGGGATTAATCCAAACAGTTTTCCCTAAAATACCTTTCATATGTACTACAGGGACCTTATCTCTATCTACTGCGTGTAAGGGTTCTGATTGAGCAGGGCCAGCTCGATTGACAGACTCCTGGGTGTTGACTATCCAGGTTGCTTTTGCCAGGTTAATTTTCCAGTTTTTAAATGTTCCCCCACCGAGTGCCTTCAGGGTAGTCTTAAGGAGTTCGTTGCACCGTTCAACTTTGCCGGCAGCTGGAGCATGATAGGGAATATGATATATCCATTCGATACTATGTTCTCTGGCCCAGGTGTTGATAAGGCTGTTCTTGAAATGGGTGCCGTTGTCAGACTCAATTCTCTCAGGGGTGCCGTGTCTCCACAGGACTTGTTTTTCTAAGTCTAAGATGGTGTTCCGGGCAGTGGCATGAGGTACAGGGAAAGTCTCCAGCCATCCAGTGGTGGCTTCTACCATGGTCAGCACGTAGTGTTTGCCTTGGCGTGTCTGGGGCAGTGTGATGTAGTCAATCTGCCAGGCCTCCCCATACTTGTACTTGGACCACCGCCCACTATACTATAGGGGCTTCACCCTCTTGGCCTGTTTGATGGCAGCACACGTCTCACAGTCATGGATAACTTGGGAAACACTGTCCATGGTTAGATCCACCCCTCGGTCTCGTGCCCACTTGTAGGTGGCATCTCTGCCCTGATGACTTGAGGCATCATGAGCCCATTGAGCCAGGAACAACTCCCTCTTATGGTGCCAATGTAAGTCTATCTTTGACACCTCTATTTTTGCTGCCTGATCTACCTGCTCGTTGTTCCGGTGCTCTTTATTAGCCCGATTTTTGGGGACATGGGCATCTACATGACGGACTTTCACCGTCAGCTTTTCCACCCGAGAGGCAATGTCTTTCCATATATCAGCAGCCCAGATTGGCTTTCCTCTACGTTGCCAGTTGGCCTTTTTCCACCTTCCCAGCCAGCCCCACAGAGCATTGGCTACCATCCATGAATCAGTATAAAGGTAGAGCTTTGGCCACTTTTCCCTTTCAGCAATGTCTAGAGCCAGCTGAACGGCCTTGAGTTCAGCGAGTTGGCTCGATCCACCTTCTCCTTCGGTAGCTTGTGCAACTTGGCGTGTGGGGCTCCATACGGCTGCTTTCCACTTCCGGTTCATCCCTACGATGCGACAGGAACTGTCAGTGAAAAGAGCGTAGCAGGTCTCCTCTGCTGGTAGTTGGTTGTATGGTGGAGCTTTTTCAGCCCTTGCCACTTGTACCTGCTTCTCATCATCAGTGAGACTAAAGTTTTCACCTTCTGGCCAGTTCGTAATTATCTCCAAAATTCCAGGGCGATTCAGGTTTTTAATACGGGCGCGTTGAGTGATGAGGGCAATCCATTTGCTCCATGTGGCGTCAGTGGCATGGTGGGTAGTAGGAACCTTTCCTTTAAACATCTACCTCAGCACCGGTAGTCGGGGTGCCAGGAGGAGTTGTGTTTCTGTGCCAATTACTTCCGAGGCTGCTTGAACTCCTTCAAAGGCAGTCAAGATTTCCTTCTCTGTGGGAGTGTAGTTGGCTTCAGACCCTCTGTAACTTCGGCTCCAGAATCCCAGTGGTCGGCCTCGAGTCTCCCCAGGCACTTTCTGCCAAAGGCTCCAAGACAACCCATGGTTCCCGGCTGCAGAGTAGAGCACATTCTTGACCTCTGGTCCCGTTCTGACTGGGCCAAGGGCTACAGCATGAGCGATCTCCTGCTTGATCTGGGTGAAGGCTTGTTGCTGCTCAGGGTCCCAGTGGAAATCATTCTTCTTTCGGGTAACCAGATAAAGAGGGCTCACAATCTGGCTATATTCAGGAATGTGCATTCTCCAGAAACCTATGGCACCCAGGAAAGCTTGTGTTTCTTTTTTGCTGGTTGGTGGGGATATAGCTGTGATCTTGTTGATGACCTCAGTGGGAATCTGGCGCCGTCCATCTTGCCATTTTACTCCCAGGAACTGGATCTCTCGGGCAGGTCCCTTGACTTTGCTCTTCTTGACGGCAAAGCCAGCTTCTAGTAGTATTTGGATGATCCTCTCACCTTTCTCAAACACTTCTGCCGCTGTGCTCCCCCACACAATGATGTCATCAATGTATTGCAGGTGTTCTGGAGCCTCACCTTTTTCTAGTGCAGCCTGGATCAGTCCATGGCAGATGGTGGGGCTGTGTTTCCACCCCTGGGGCAGTCGGTTCCAGGTGTACTGCACGCCCCTCCAGGTGAAAGCAAACTGAGGCCTGCATTCTGCTGCCAGAGGAATGGAGAAAAACGCATTAGCAATATCAATGGTGGCATACCACTTTGCTGCCTTGGACTCTAGCTCGTACTGGAGTTCCAGCATGTCCGGCACAGCAGCGCTCAGCGGTGGAGTCACTTCATTTAAGCCACGATAGTCCACAGTCAATTTCCATTCTTTGTCAGATTTGCGCACAGGCCAGATGGGGCTGTTGAAGGGTGAGTGGGTTTTGCTGACCACCCCTTGGCTCTCCAGCTCCCGAATCATTTTGTGGATGGGGATCACGGCATCTCGATCCGTCCGATACTGCCGGCGGTGCACTGTCGAGGTCGCAATTGGCACGCGTTGTTCTTCCACCCTTAGGAGTCTTACTGCAGAGGGGTTTTCTGACAGTCCAGGCAAGGTGTTCAATTGCTTAATGTCTTCTGCCTCTACAGCGGCTATTCTAAAAGCCCACCTGAGTCTCTTTGGGTCTTTGTAATATCCGTTCCGGAGGAAGTCTATATTTAGGATACACGGAGCATCTGGGCCAGTCACTATAGGGTGTTTCTTCCACTCCTTCCCAGTCAGGCTCACTTCAGCTTCCACCAGAGTCAATTGTTGTGATCCCCCTGTCACACCAGCAATGGAAACAGGCTCTGCCCCCACATGTCCCGATGGTATCAGAGTACACTGTGTACCAGTATCAACTAAAGCATCATATTTTTGTGGCTCTGATGTGCCAGGCCATCGGATCCACACTGTCCAGAAGATCCGGTTTTCCCGTGCCTCTCCCTGGCTAGAGACAGGGCCCCTCTAACACTGGTTATCATTCCTTCCCTGGGCATACATACTAGAGGTCCCTTTAAGGGGGTTTGACAGATCGTACCCACAAGCTTGGTCACGGGAGGTTGAGGCTACCTTCACTTTGGTGGAACTCCCCCGGTTAGAGTTTCCCTCCTTGAGTTGACGGACCCGTGCTGCCAGGACAGAGGTGGGTTTCCCATCCCACCTCCCCATGTCTTTTCCATGGTCACGCAGGAAGAACCACAGATTAGCCCTTGGGGTGTACCCTCTCTCTCTAGCTGGGGATTGTTGGGTGCTGATTCTGGGGCCTGTGACTCTCACGGGTGCTGTATTAACCTTCCTTATCTCCTTCCTCATCTCCTCTTTAAACTCCTTAATCACAGCTGAGATATGAGCCTGCATTGGGCCATTAATCATACTCTCATAATTCTTAAGTTTGTTGGCAACAGAACCTATTGTCTCCCGGTGGGTGTCAGCATTGATCGTTGCAATGAAGGTGGCGTATTGAGATGGCCCAAGATTTGCCAGACTCTACAGCATTTGTCCCGTACACCTGACCTTGTCAGGGTCATTATTGTGTCGTCCATCCCTCCCAAAGAGTACCTCCAATACTGCCACTTTTCTCAGCTGTTGGATCCCTTCCTCGAGGGTCTTCCAGCGCATTCTATGATGGTGCTCTTGCATTCTCTCTCTGTGGATAAACTTCTCCCTGACACTCATTAAGAGCCGCTCCCAGAGAGAAAGGGACCCTGGTTCCCTTACAAAAACCTGATTTATACCCGAGTCCTGGGTCAAGGGTCTCAAGTTCCTTGCCTCACCACCGTCTAGCTGCACGCCTGTACTCATAAGATCCCAAACCCGGAGTAGCCAGGTAGCATAAGCCTCACGCCCTCGTCGCACAATGTCTTTATGCAGATTGCGAAGACTTTCGTACGTCAGGGACTTGGTGATGATAGCAATCTCTGGCTCCCCTGTGGGTTGTGAGGTTCCTCCATTCCTGTCCCTATCTGCAGGGTGCTCTGCTTTCACCTTAGACTTCCTTGTTTCTACCGGGGCCACTGCTGCTGACCGTGACTGCCCTTGTGGTTCAGCTGGAACCTGGACAGTTGTAACATTAGTGGGTTCTACAGCTGTACTATTAGACTGTCCCTCCTCAAGGCAAAGGGCCGGTTTCTCACCAGCTGGGGAAATGCACTCCTTCAGCATCTCTCGTATCTCCTTAACCAGAACCCTCACCCAATCTGGGCGGTTCATTTCTGAGGTGGGCTGTGGGGCAGGGTCAGGCTCTGGAGCAGCAGCATCTCGAGTCTGTGGTGTAGGTGTGAGGGTAGTTATCCAGGTTAATCTTCCCTTATCTCTGAATGCTAAATATAACAGGACTATCAGCAACACCACCCATTGTATGGTATCATTAGCACTTAAAAAGGATCTTAACCCTTTGAGAACTGGTGGAACAGACCCAAAAAGATGGTTAAAAGGTTGAGAGAAAGTTTGCCCAGGTGCTATTTCCTCGCAGTAGGTACCGTTATTAAAGTAACCCCAAAAACATACAGTTAACGTGTGATAGCTATGAATCCATGTACCTGCCTTCCAGAGGAAATTAAAGATCCATGAATTCCTCACCCAATTAACCCAGAAGCCAAACTTGATAACAGACACCGTAGCCTTAGTCATAGGACCCATTTTTAGATAAGGGTCTGCAAATGGGAAAAGTATAGCTACGATCACATGCCACCCAAACTAAGGTAAACTAGACCACATGGTGATGCTGAAGATGTTTTTACACACAACAAAACCAAATTACTTAAGAACTGTTAATCTTTTTTCCCTCTCAATGCCCTCGGGCCCCACGTTGGGCGCCAAATTCTGTCTTGGTTAGACAAGACAGGAGTCTGTGAAAGAGGGCAAAGCCTCCTGTGCAATGGAGAACGGCAAACCCCCCTCCTTCTGAATTACGAGGATCTTTAAATTAAAAGGTTCTCAGGCAAAGATATGGGAGTGGGAGTAACAATTCTTTACTAGGAGAAAACTAGACAACAATTTAAAAAGGAAAATGCAATCGGTACAAACAAAACTAGTGAAAGAAAAAGTCTAGAACTTGAGGAATGCCAGTATCAGGTTTTGCTGGGACAATTGCTTTCCCTTGCAATAGTTGATGAGTTGCAGCTGAAGTGGTGATCTTTAGAAGGGTATAATTTTCTTCTGAAGATCTGGTGGCAGTGGGGGCCGGTCTTCCTCTGCGCCGGGGTTGTCTCTGAGCTCCGCTGCCGTCGCTTCTGCGCGCGCCGGCTGCTTCGCTGCGAGTTCCGCCGAAGAGAGAGAGAGCGAGAGCTGCTTTTCTGGGAATCCCGCGCAGAGAGAGAGAGCTGCTTCTCTCGGAGTTCCGCGAAGAAGAGGGAGAGCTGCTTCTTTCGGAATCCCGCGAAGAGAGAGTGAGAGAGCTGCTTCTCTCGGAGTCCCGCGAAGAAGAGTGAGAGCTGCTTCTCTCGGAATCCCGCGAAGAGAGAGTGAGAGAGCTGCTTCTCTCGGAGTCCCGCGAAGAAGAGTGAGAGAGCTGCTTTTTTCGGAGTCCCGCGAAGAAGAGGGAGAGCTGCTTCCCCCCTCTGGGTGGGACTCCTCACGGCGTTACATTTTTTCAGCCTTTCATTGAATCAGTTAAAGGTGTATACACAAACCATTGTCTCTGAGAGAGATAACAAAAAATCTGTCCAACCGGTTCGCCTTCGACAGATGGCAAATGGAATACAAGCTTATCTTACAACCCAGGACAGTTGTCAGAGCAACAGGACGGTCAGGAGTTACAAGAGAACTCCTGGGCCAGCTTGGGGGCTTTTATGATTATTATTTTTTAAAGTAGAATAAAGAAACACAAATATTGTTAAGCATCACAAAGCTGTTATTATCTCTGTAGTTAATTTGATATGACAGACTGACTGTTCAGAGGCTGCTACAATTACTTAGATCTTGAATATAATTGCTGTAGCAAGTGTCCAGCCACTAGCCATGTGCAGGAATGCCCTTTACCATTTCACTGCAAGCAACCAGAAGCCTGATGTACAGTCAGGAGTTTCATCCTGGATTTGGTTAGGTATTTTCAAGCTGCAATTCCTGCCCTTTCTGTGCTGTGTGAGCAAGTTCCCCTAGCATGGGGCAATTCAGGCCCTGAAATTCTGACTTAATGGGTACTGAAAATGAGGCTGCAAAAGGTTAGCTGCTTTGAAAGTACTGATCTCTGTGACACGTTGAGGCCAAGGTGTGACCTCAGTCACAGCTTCAGTCTCATGCACCCTTTATGTCAGTGATGGAGAGAGATGAGGAGACTGATTTGGTGATCAGAATCTGATTTTATTGTGTTATACAAACACTTATATACTATTTTAGGGAGACTAGTAATGATTAGGTTAAAATCACATACACAGACTTATGCATATAACAAAATCTCTTGCTTGCAGAGTTTAATGAAATTTCCTTTTTCCAGTAAACCTGTCTGATTTAATCTTCTTGCAATTTGGATCTAATTTTCAAAGTTCTGTTTGCTTTTGCCAAGGCATCCTGTTATCAAATTTCTTATGTTAACCAGGTCTGAACACCATCATCTCTCTTGTGTCCCCCAACATACCAACACCTTTACACTTTAAAGGTAATTTATGATTATTTGTGGTTATTTACAACTGATTTTATAAATTAAAACTTGTGGCAATATTATTGCTTTTGTTGTTGCCTTAGTTTTTCTCTTCAGAAATCTATATTACCTCACCTGCCAGTAGCAATTCTTGTGTGCTTGCTTCAGTTTGCTCCAATTCAAATGACTTCACTTGCAGATATGCTGTGTTTTGACTGCTTAAAACAATGTAAGTAATTTTGACAAAAACAAATTATGGGCTGATTGCCTCAGAGAGGTTGGTCAGCAGATGTGACTGAAAAGTATCTTCCAACTGAGGTCAGTCAAAAGCTTTAGCATCTTTAGCCAGCATATGGGCCAGAGGATTGTGCACTGGCTCATCAAACCTTCTGATCATCTGCCCTGTGCCAGCTGCTGGCCTTTGCTTGGGATTCAAACAGAGTCAAAATAGAAATAAAGGCAAACAATCTGGTTTCAATCAACATGTAAAAATCTGCCTGCAATTATTTTGTAAATTGTCATTCCTTTGATATTAACTTATCTCCACACAGGGAAGACCCAACAAAGACAATATTGCAAAATTTTGCAGAAAAAATGCAATGGATGGTAACTGTATTAGGTCTAGGTGAGCAGAAGAGCCTTGAACTGCTGTAAAGGAAATGCCCAGGACAGGAAATTTAGATGACAGTATCACTCAGAGAAGTATTGTCATCTTCTGTGTCAGATAACTGAGTAATAGAAGAGATTTTATTGTTTTTTTCAGTTTGTTGGATCCTTTTGTTTAGTTCTTAGATTTACAGGAAGTACATGCTTAAGAGCCCCACTTTCTCTACACCTGAAAAGTTTATAGTCCAAATTTTATGGTGTACTCAGTACCACTGTGGTTAGCTGAGTCCTATCATGGACATTTAGGAAATAGTCACACTCTTAAACAGGCCCCGTAAAGCTGGAAAATGGAGAAAATCTGGTTGTCTCATAGTTGGCACTAGGATAACAAAGATACTGATATGGCTTTCTATTCTTATAGGCATGAAGACAAGAGTATAAAAACCCTTATTTTATTTTTTGTTTTGTTCTCGCTGATTGGTGAAAACAGAGGGTGAGATGACCTAGTGATGGTTGAGATCGGATCAGTAATTGAGACAAATTCCAGACATGAAAAGACTGCCTGATGCTTAGAAATCATTAAAGGCTGAAAATTACTCTCTGTGAGAGAGGGCTGCATTGAAACAGATTGTTGAAAAATAAACAAAAACTTTAGAAATTGCTTTCAGAAATTCTGCTGTAAGGTTGATTGTGCAGCTGCTGGGTTTGTAAACACTTAAGTTGTATGCCAACAGGCAGTCAACAGGCAGCAAAGGGCAACTGATCTTGTTTCTAATTCTGTGATGATCAGTAACTCATTAATTTGCTTTGTAAAATTAAAATCTGGTGCTTATTTTTACTAAGCAGAATGGAGTTACTGATGATATTACTATGTAATCTATGCAAATAAACAAATATTACCTTTTGCTGTATACAATTTTTGAATTATTTTTTTGACATTTTATGACTCATTGTCTTGGTTTGGAAAGACAGGTGTCTGCTAAGGAAGGCAGGAGCCTCCCCTGAAATGGAAAAATGTAGACCCCCCCCCCCCCCAATTGATATAAATTTGAAATTAAGGGGGGCTCTCAGGCAAAAATATGGGAGCAGGAATAACAGTTCTTTATTAGGGAAGAAGATAAAAAGATAAAGTAAACAATGCAGTAAACCAAAACGACACTGACAGAGTCAGAGTACAAACTGACACCCTGTTGGACAGGGTGTTGGTAGCAGTCCAATTGGAATTGTGGCTGCAGTCCTCCTGGAGTGGCAGGTGTGGTTCTGTTGGAGTAGTGATCCCGTAGAAAAGGGTGTAGTCTTCCTCTGAAGATGCAGTGGAAGAGGCAGCTGTTTCTCTGGGAAATCCAGTGCTGGAAAAGCTGTGCTGGTGTTCCAGAATCTCAATATTATACCCAGATAGAAATGTTTGGCTCCTCCCTCTGGGCGGAGCATCTCACAATAGGATGTTATAGTTCTTCTCAGTCATGCAGTGAAGTCAATAGCCCATTATCAGCAATCTCCCCTGAGAGAGGTTTGGTTGTTGAAAAGATAAGGAAAACTGCCCACTGAACAAAGGACAACTGCCCTGCAGATGGCAAATAGAATACATCTTGCTTTTCAATCTGGGACACTCATTATCTATTACCAGTGTATGCAAAAAGTCATGCCTAAGAGGGGTCCTTTTGTTTTGGGCTTTGCTTTCCGTTTTTTTTTGTTTTTCCATAGTTAAGCTGAGTGAGGGCTTTACACTAAACCCTGGTAAAAATGAGTTTTGTAGTGTGTTTGTTCTTTGACGCATTTCAGAGAAATATCAACAGGAACATTTTGTTGGGGGCAGCAGCTTATGAGATCTCCCACAAAGCAAAAGTGTTGCAGTTCTTAAGAGAGCTGATTAAATGGGAGGCATCAATCTCTTGCAGAAATAGAGAGCCTTGATATACTGCAGGACCTAATGTTATGGGGCATTGCTTCCTCTTTCTTGCTACAGGTTTTTCCTTACTTCCCATAATAGTTCATGTAGTGAAAAAAACACTTGCCAGCTTATGGTAGGCTCTACTGAACTGGGAGACCTGGGAATTAGTTTGTGTTGGCTGAACACAGGGCTGGTAACCTGTGATGGCCAAGCTGGTTGGTGGCCACCTGGCTTTCACACTGTCAGGCACAGTGCTGTGCCTGTCTGTGGAGCATGGGATGCTGCAGCAAGCTAAACTCTTGTGCTTTGCCTCTTGATGGATGTCACCTGGGGAAGGCCTGGGGCAGCAGCTTGCAGTGCATGCACTGGCTGCCTCTCTGTTGCCACATAACAGGTGAACATCACTGATCACGTTATAGTGTGTTCATTTTTATTTCTCTGGAAGTAACTTTCTTCTGGAATCAGGAGAGACAGCACTAACAATAGAACATTTTTTCTTTATCTGTCCCCCTTCTCATTCACTTGTCATAGCTTCTTCTTTGAAGTGTTGAAATTTGTCCAGGGTCTCTTTGTAACTTAAGAGCATAAGCAGATCTCTACATAATACTGTCCCTATTTCCCTAAAAATCAGAAATCTTCAAGACTTCCTGACACTCAATCCAAATCTCCATCATAATTATAGTGACTTCCAAAACTATTAGTTCTCCTGCTGTATTATGTCAGGTTATAATGATATAAGGAGTATAGAAGTCTTTTTGTACAGGAGTTTTATGACCTGCAAAAGATACAGGAACTAAACTAAGACCTTAACTATCTGCCTCCTTTCTAACAGAACTCTAAGGGATATTGTCAAAGGGGGATTCTTTGGGAGATATGCCATCATAAATTTTGCCACAGTACAAATTCAGTTCATTTCTTCTCATGTTAGTGCTTTGATCTGGGGCAAAGACCCACACCTTGTGTTCCAGAACAGAGGGAAGGCTAGATAAAAAACCCTAAGCCACTTGGCTGAGGGGTCAGCCAGATCAGTTTTCTTGGTGCACACTCATCATCAGTTTATAATTCTGTCTCAATGAATAGCACTAATACCTCCCTAAAATAACTAATAATTAACCTAACAACTTCATCCAAGAGCAGAAAGTCATGTAAATAAGTATTTGGGATTCTTTCCTGCTATGAAACTGCAATGTTACAGAAACAAGCAAATTGTGCAGTGCAGCCGGCTGCTGGTAACCATGTGCAGCTTGTGCTATTGACACCTGGAAATTGTCTAAACCAACAGCTGCCTAGCAGAGCAAAATGGTCATATGTGTGGGTTCAAATACCCCAAATTGATCCTACTTAATTATATACTTCAGAGGCTAAGGATGTTTATGGATATGAATTGAGTATCATGCAATAAATGGAAATACCATGTAATATTGTAATACTACCACTGAAGCTAGTGTAGACTGTTGAATGTGTTTTCCTTCTTTGGAGTTTATATAATTGGCTTGTTTTTATTCAGATGGCATAATGATTGACAGAGTGAATGTAGCCAAAATACTTGCACAGTTACTAGATTACAGTGAATTCTGTTGATCCACCTTCATTTTAATTTTGGGTTTATTTCTCACAAACATTTAGTTTCTGCAGTTTCTAGAGAAAATGCTTTCAGACAGTGGATTTCAAAGCAATTTTCCTGAAATTGCACATTTTCCTCCCTGGGTATCCAGATAGCACCTGCACACCTTGCTCAGGGCCAGTCTGTCAGGGAGGAAGAGGAGGCCCCATGTGTGAAAAAGAGACCAGGAGCCAGAATGGATAATCAGCCTGGCATTGTAATATAATGTCCATTTACTGTGGGGACAAATGCAATAGGTCTCTCTAGTCTGTAAAGTAAAGAGAAGAGGGTGTAATTATACAACAGTGACTTTACTGTCTCTAAACCTGTGCAGCTGGGTGAAGATGTTATGATCAAGCCATTCTGAAAAGATCTAAAAGATAACCAAATGAAAATATTTTTGAGGCTGTCACATTGTGAGTGGAGGAAAGAGCCAAACAGAGGAGTACCTTCATGCATTCATGGTGCATTATTACTCACCTCTTGTTTTGTTTACAGGAATTTAGTCTGTTATCTTTCTCTGCTTATAAGCATATTTCCACAATTTTGAAATGAAGCCTAAAGAAATCCAAAATTATTTTAAGGATAAATAAATTTTAAAAATTTAAATGATAAATAGAAAATTGTGATAGAGATATTACTACATATTTCAATTTACTTTCTGTTTTTTATCTGTGCTTTGACAGGGAGAGCTGATATTTAAAAGCAACATGGCAATCCCATTTCCTTGAAAATCAATCTCCCAAGTCCTGTTGCAGTAACATGAGTTCAGGTGAGGTTTTTAATTTCTGTAAGCCCCAGAAATACTTCTATGTTTAATTTAAATGGATAAGTGGTAGGATTTGAAGTTTTTATTGCTTTTACTACACCAAGTTCTGATCAGACATTAGAAATTGTCTGTAAAACCATGGTTAGATGTTTGCACATAAATTTAAGTATGCTTCTGTTTTCTTCTCAGAGATGTTTGTTGCTTTCCTCTCAAATTCCCTGCTGAAGTAAATTTTTACTTCATACAGAGAGAATGAGTGAAAGCATATATTACATTATTTATCTATTTATTAAATAGATAAAATATATTAATAGAAAGAAAACCTAGCCATTCTTTCACTAGCTCAAATGGTGCCACCTTTTCTTTCAAAAGTAGCTGGCAGCCATACAAGCACTAAATGGCTGAGTCCTTTGGTGACAGTCTAGGGATGTCTGGTCCATAATTGCTTTAGGGAGAATCTGACTAAATAAATTCTTTTGCCAAAAGTGAAATGGGGTTGCTATTGGAAAAGTTTGTCAGACCTATAGCAGACTTCATATACAGGCCAAGTGGCACTGGATTGAAAAAAAAAGAGGTTTAGACTGAACCAGAAAAGCACACCAGACTAATGGTTGCAGTGAGGGTAAGAAAAGAAATTTCTTTGACTTCAGAACATCCTTAAGCCTCATATGAATTCCTTGGGCCATCTCTGTGAATCATGTGATCATACCTTCTAAGACAGTCTAGATGTACACCTGTAAGCAGTTAGTAATTTAAGAATATGGTGGAAATAATGAATTTAGGATGCCTAACAGCAAAGACTTGCATAATTTGAAAGTAAAAGCATTGCAAAATTCATATTTGTTCTTTTCCTCTAATACATCTATTTCACCTGGTTTCATAAATTCTGCTGCTTGTCCAGGGGCCAAAAAAAATTGAAATTCCAGCTCACTGCATGTAGGACAATGTATATTCACATAGTTACAGTTGTGTATGAGGATGTAATCCCATTCTGATACTGTCCGATATCCATAAAAGTTAGATTAATTAACTTTTTCTTACATCTTATCATTTTGAGACTCTTTTAAATCAATTTATGTAAGCCACCTGGAAATCAAGTGTGCTGAATTGTTTAGCTCCATGCTTTAAATCTGTTTTAGTCTGGATGAATTTATTAATCACTCTTAACCCCTATGAAATGCTTGACAGTCTCAGCAAATAATAATATATTGTGGAAATAATTGAAGCTGAAGTCAAAATAATATTTTATTTTCTAACAATTATACCATGGGATGACCAATTGTTGACCTCATAATTAAGGGAAGATTGTCATTGTTTTACGTCAAAATGATGCTGAAGTTGTTTTGCTATAGCTGTGCTCTTCATTGCCACAGTCATAACTATCTTCTTTTCTGTCTTACCATCCAGTTAATAGGTAGTGGTTTTAATAACCAGAAAAATAGACTATCTTCTTGCCACACTACTCTTTAACTCTTACTGAGGAAACAATGAAATGGGGAAATATACAGCATAGCAGTATTTTTACTCTCCCAGTAGTTCAGTGGACTGTTCTTACTTTCTTGGCTCCTGTTCTACCACAAGGCCAAGAAAACTATTGTGTTTTTATTTCTAATTGTGAGTTTCTCCTCTACCTACCTTCTCCCTGTGATGTCCATGGAATTTTACAAGTGCTCCCAAAGAACAATATTTAGAGAGTTTATTTATTTAATAAGTTCCTCCTCTCCTTTTCAACCCTGCCACCACTCTTGATGCAGCTGATCTGTGCTAGGTCTGTTACCAGGGTACCAGGTTCAGCTACAGAACTGAAACGAGTAAAAGGAGAGGCACTGGGCATGTGGAGTCATTTTTACTCTCTTGGTACACTTGTTGCAATTACTTTGTATCATTTTCCTCAGGTAGAACATGAGATTTCTGTGGAAGGTGTTGGCTGCTGCCTTTGTGAGGCAATTTAAAATTTTTTTGGGGGGAGGACATTCTTTACACTGTCTATCCTTGAATTGCAGTAACATATGGTGAGGACAAGAAATATTGCAATTCTTAGTATGCTGAGCTAAGGTTAGTCTTGGCTTGCTCAGCTTGCTTTATTTCAAAATCAACTGAAAAGTGGCAGTCAGGAAAAGAAATAATGAATATGTACATATTGAAATATTTTTATATCACAGCCTGGGACATGCAGTCTGACAAATTGCTGGTATACAAAATAATTGCTTATATACAGACACTGATACCACAACACATAAAGCATGGGCTGTATCATGACTTGAGTCTTTCTTCAAGGTCCAATCACCTTCCAAAGAGCACCTTTGCTTTTTTTTTACAATAGGAAAGCAATCCTGTTAAAGCAAAGCTTCTTTCAGCCATGGAGTGTGTAAAACCTCTTGATTTGCTGTCTCACTGACACCTGCTTCACTTCAAGTTACATGGCTTTACCTGCGGGAGAAGGGTGAGAAGAAAGGGCTACACTGTCCAAGAGGAAGGGTGGAGAGATGGTGTCTGGGCAGATCTTAAGGGTGGTCCCTCCTCTCTTGCAACAAAGGAAGACCATGAAAGGGGAATTGGCATAAATCAAAAAAGCAAGGAAGAAAACTGAAGAGGAATTCTGTTTCTCTTATAAATTCTCTTACAGAGTGAGGAAGTGCAAAAAAGTCAAGCTCTTGTGGCATGCATTACAGAAAACTGTCCTATTTTTGAGATAGGATATATATTCAGGGAGCACAAGAAAACTATTTATCTATTACTATTCAATGTGTTCCCAGCTTCCCTACTGTATCTCACAAGTGGATTCTTGAAATTAATTCACTCAGCTTTCCCTAAAATCAAGAGAACAGTGCAGTATTGATTTCATGCTAATAATTTCTCTGACTTGCACAAGGAGATAGTTAATTTATTTGCAGAGGGAGACATGTCCTTAAAGCTGTTCTGAGTACAGACAATGTGGATAAAATATTATGTTTGTGGCAAGAAAAATGTCTATAAATATTTTGGTGAAAGTATGTGACAAGGAAGGTATTTCTTACGTTGTTTCAAATAATTGTAAACTGTTAGTCTTCCATATAAATCTCTTGAATTAGACCATTTATATGCATGAACTTGTTAAAATACAGTGTACAGTATCAGTAAATTTGAAGACACAGGACAAAATTTTCTCTAGAGTGTACTGTCATCTAGTATAAATTGCTATCAAGGTGGGGTGGTCTTTTTTTTTATTGGCATAACTATGCTTTAGTAAAAACTGCATTTTCTCCCTCTTAATATGGGGTTGATACCTATTGAAATCAAAGTGTGGTATGCTGCTTTATGCTTGGGGCTTTGTGTCATGTTTAGCAGTAGTTTCCTGGAGTAAAATGAGCTTTTCTCAGCTGGGCAATGGCATTGCTACTGGGATTGATTGCAACACTGATCTTTGCACACAGAGGTAACTCACCAAAATTAGACAAACTAGTTTGGTGTCTGTACCTTTAGCCCCATATTAAAGCAGACCCTTAGGGTCTCAGTCTCAGCTGTAGCTTGCTTACTTGTCTCTTGGGGAGTGGGAAAACGGGACACCTTTTGGTTTTCTTGTTCTTGTAGAAGTTTTTCCACTTGTGGAGTATTTTATCAAGAGATTGTAGCCATGGATGCTATTGACTCTCTCTCTGCACACAAAAGCCTTTTTTGCCAGGCTCTGAGCCTCTGCCTCAGGCAGTACCCTCTTCCTTGTGCCCCCATAGGGCTCCTCACACAGCAGTCCAAAATGTGCAAGCATAAATTACAGTTTCAGATGAAAATGTTTGCATCTGCATTAAAAAGAGCATCTATTTGGCTCAAATCAGAAAGGTTTTTCCTAACTCAGAGAGGATTGTGGTTAGGTTAAGGACATGTGACAGTCAGCAATACAGCAAAGGTACAACCAGAGTTGCTGGATCTGCACTTGGAAAAATGGTGAGTCCAAAATGTTTTCTTATCCTCTTAGAAAGAGGAAAAATATAATGACTTTTATGTTGCCTGATGGTATACTAATTTTCACAACCTGCTGACTGTTTTCCTTTTGGATTTTTTGGTCTCACTATTATGTCTACCACCATATTGAAGATGATATGTTTGCAGGTGGGGTATGGCCATCTGTACTGGAGTGTTCTTAACTCCCAGTGCAATGCAGAATAAATAATTGACAGAACTAACTTTATGATATACACCAAGAAACACAGATGCTCTGGTTGATTTCTGAGCAATTACTAAAAGATCCTACCAGGCTTTCCAAATGTACTTAAGCCTCAGATTGCAAGCCAAACTCAGCTTTTGAAGAAATGTGTTTGTACGCTTTCCAAGTCAAACAACCCACCCCAACTTGCATGGCTGATAGCAGATGTTGTACCTTTCTAACACGTGCTCCATTCTTTCAGAAGAAATAGAATTTGTGAAATTCTGCTATGTGAGGTCAGGCATTAGGAAATCCAATGGGGATGGAAGTGAAAGGAATTATACATCTTTAATTATGGAGCCTGCTGTCTGTGGTGTCTGGCCTGCTATGAGGCACCACCAGGGCAGCATACTCCTTTGAGAGAAAAAATTCTTCTCTTTAAGCTGTATCAGAAATCAGGTGAAGATGGATGCTGCTTCCATCTGCTTCGAATATTTCAGATTGGACAGGCATAATTTCAAATGACAGTGCATATTCTAGCTGTCAAAAGAATATTTAAAAATATGAATTATGCCACATAACCAGGATTACATAAACTAACATGAATGATACATGTCTTTAAATCAGCTGTCACTAACCACAGACATGTACTTCTTCATTAGATGACTTGTTCTATGAAACAAAGACAAATGCTCCATTTCATGAACTACAACATCACTGGTGTACAATTTCTCTTTCTAATGCCTTTGGTGAAAACTCCTATTCAAGTTTTTCCTCATTATATTCTGATTTTTCTAGCCCAGCTAAGTCAGATTTGGCTTTCTAGGGTATGAAGTAAGCTATTCACATGCTGGTTTTATGCCCTAAAATTTAATTTTATGAGCTTTCACAGATTTATTTTTGTGGTGCTACTGTGTTGGTGTCAGAAATACATAGGTATTAAATTGAGGCTTCACAAGCTCTCGAGGAAGGCATGCTAGATGGATTTCAAATAATTCTGTTTCCTCCTTTATCCTCTTTATTAGTTTTTTAAATATCCTTAATTTTGGCTTCAATTCAGGGAAGCACTCAAGCAAGCACTTAACTTTGAGAATGTGCTTAAATTCAGGTTTTTTTTTTTTTTTTTTTTTTTTTTTTTTTAATTAAGTGGAAATACAGGCTAACACTAAGTGCTTTGCAAAGCAAGAAATATTGCCATTTTTCCACAGGGTGTCCCCCATATTTAACTCATGTGCTTGTCACTTACTATAAATTAAGATTTCTGTACTTCTACAAGAAATACAGAAAATAAGCCTATAAGGGAATTGGATTAATTCAAATCTGTTTTCCCATCTTTACTCATATCTTTTAACTGGCTCTTATTCCTGTAAAGGGAATACTTTTATTTAAAATAGAGTCCAATGGAGCTTGAATATGTTTTATCTACCTTTAAAAATGGCATTACTATGCAGTTCTAATACTGACACTTTCACAGGGGATACTATCTTCCTGAGGGTAATTGATCATCACTGAATATCACAAGATTGGACAATTTCTGTATTATTCAAATTTGTTCCCATAAAATTTGCATGAGAAAGTTTGATGTAGGTTGCATATTTTCTTCATCACAACTAACAGGTAAGATGAGGGAAAAAAGCCTCAAAACCAGATGTGGTATATTTCATAGACTGAATTCTTACTGTCTCTGGAACCCTACCTTACACATGGTTGTAAGCCTTCAGTTAGGGGAATTTTCTATCCAAAGGATGTTCAAAGGGTTCATAATTGAGACATTTTGCTGTATAGTAAATAAGATTCTTTTTTCCCTTTATTAATGGCCTTACTACCAAAAAAAGGGAAAGACAGCAGTCATTCAATACTTTTCACTCAATAAGGTATAGTGGTAAAGAGAGTATTTATATTTTCTGTATTTAAAAGGATCTAAAATTCTGAATAATATTTTTTATTTCTTTAATCAGTTGTGATAGGACTTATTTGGAAGGCTGGAAAGGCTAGAAATTATTTTTTAGAAATTATCTTGCTGCTATATTTGATATCTTAAGTCTTAACCTCTCTGTTCTTAAAATGCTAAAGTCATGTAGATGATTAACAGAATTGTTGTTTCATGAAATAGTATTTGGTAGTGATTCTAGAGGTAAGATGCAAATATTGAGAAGAAACCGTACTGACAAAATAAAATTACCACATTGAAATATGTGTCACGTATATAGTAAGCACCAACATTAGCACCTCAAAAATGAGTTTTTTAGAACAAAGCAAGCAGTATGATTTTACAAGTATTTAGTGGATGAAGGGCTGCACATGCATGGATGATTTTCATGTAAGGACTGGTTAGTTCATTACATGACCTTTAGAGATTTTCTTTAGTGGGGCATCAGAAATGGGAGTTTGGGGCATGGTATCACTTATAGTTCTTGAAGATGATGGAAAAGCATATGCAAAGACTGATAAATGGACTGGACAGCACATTTTTGTAGATGATGAAAAAGCAGAAAAAATCCTTTCCCACAACTACTAGAATAAATAATGATTATTTTAAAATATTTTAAAAATACAGAATATTACAGACTTTTTTTAAAAAAATAGAAATGCAATTTACAGATGCACAGCACAATTCCTGACTTGATTTCAAATAGACAGTCTCTTTCATTTCTTTTTTTTTTTGTTTTGTTTTAATTCATTTGCTACAATTTTATGTATATGTAGTTCCTCATTTGATTGAGTCATTATCAGAAGATTTTTAATAACAGTTAAGAACATCTTGTGAATCTGCACAGAAGCTTTTTTTCTGTGCAGTTTTGAGTGGGTGACAGAGCTAAGTTTGTTGTATTCTTACAGATGATTATTGAAAGCAATTCTGCAGTTTGATTGCATGTCCCTGTAGGCAGGAATATGCTCACTGCTCTCCTTCTGTATAGTCAAAGCATCTCTGGATACACAGAAATGAACAAAGACATTTTTATCCAGACTCATTCTGCCCTTATTCAGACCCCAATTAACCTGCATGTAGCCACAGGAGAGGGATAATTGTTTCTACATGGCAATTCCTGCTAGATAGCCTGCTCTGGGGGCTATCTTCAGATGGGTTGCTGTTTCTCTCTCCTAGCTGAAGATGCTCCTGATGATTTCAGCAGATGTTGGACTAGATGACCTTTAAAGGTCCTTTCCAACTCAAACTGGTCTATGCTTCTGTAATTAGCAAAGGTGAACATCCAGTTTTCAAGCATCTATATTTTGGAAGAAAAATTCTACTGTTTAGGTATATCTACTCACAGAAAAGAGTGAGAAAATGTGAATAAGTAATTACGTCCCTGTTTTGGGGGATAACTTGCATTTTGAGTAATTTATGTAATTAATGAGACACACAATCCCCAATGAATGATTTACTTTATCACACCACTGCGGGCTGTCTTTAAAAGTCCTGCCTTCTCTTCCACTGGCCCCAGATTAGAGGATGCAGTGGTACAGTACATGGGATTTGCTTTTTTTATTTTTAGGCCCTGGATAGTTTGTGTGAAGATCACTCTAGTGTAAACATTTTCAAGTAATCAATTGTGTGTAGATCTCTTACCCTCCAGGCAGAACTTGTGAAGATAATAGGATGTATGTATACATAGTGTAAATATCTTTCCATTTCAAACTCGGATGATAACTTTAAAAGGACTATCCTTGTTCCATCCAAATACTCATGGATATAGAACTGAAGTGCTGTGTAAGGAAAAGCAATGTCAGACTCAAAAATAGATGTTGAGGTAAAAAAGTTATAGCTGAATAGGAGAACAGGCAGAAATCAATTAATAGAACAATGCCTCAAGACAGCTTTATCCACTTTATCACTTGATAAAGGATAGTATTATTCCCTATAAATATTGTCTCAGACACCCTCTAACCATCATGGAGGCAAAGGAATTGGTACTAATGAACCTCAGAAACTGCTGTGAGAAATATTCCTTCAAGCCTTAAAGGATGCATGGTGCTTGACTGAAATTTTTCATGTTTACTTCAGCCATGTTGTATCATGAACAAATGCAATAGAACAGCATCTGACAGCAAATACAGTGTTTGACTACTATTTCAGAAGGTTATTTGGAGATATACTGGCATTCATATATACCTGAAGGCAGCTCCTGAAACGTATTTGTTTTTATTTTCCAGAATGCAGAACGATGGATGATCTGGTCCAAGCAGCCAGAAGGAGGAAGTTAGACCTTAAAGACAGAAAGCAGTGTGAAAGCAAATTGCATTACATGTCTTTCTTCCAAATAAACTTGATGTCCCACTGGCATGGAAAGGTATGGCTGCTCAGCGCTACAGAAAATGATTATGTGCTTTCTGAAATGTGTTCTCTGGTATATCATATTCCAGAGAACCCAGTGGTGACTTTAACTCTCAGAAACTGGAGAAAGAAATTTGGTCTCCTGGTAATTACAGCTGTTATGCTTTTCTTTCTGAATTAAGAGTTTTCTCTAATCTCTAGTTTTTAAAATTATTACTATCATATGAAAAAACATTATAGATTTCAGGATTAATGCTTTAGGTTCTGCAAAATAAGACAAGTGTGGCTGAATAGGTCCTGTGGGGGTGCTTAGAAACACAAAGTACTTGTTCAAAAGAATGAATCATTGGGGCCACAGTCAGCAGTGACAACACTGCCAGAGAGAGTGACTCCTGCTTCACTTGAGGTGGCAGAGAAAAATAAGAGGAACGAGAGAAGCATCTCTGCCTGCCTAATCAGTTCATCTACAAATCTGCTGTCCCCTGCAGGACACGAGAAGAAAGCAAATTGCAGCCAGTCAAAAATCTCTCACAGAAGAAGAGATAAAAAAGCAAGTGAAGTGTGGTGTAGGTTTCAGGTGTTTTTTTTTTTCTTTTTATTTTATGAGGCTCTTCATCATTCCATTGTCAATGTGCAAAGTGTTTCTACTTTGAAAGTTATCATTATCTAAGGTTTCAGAAAAGTCATAATGAAGCCATTATTAAGCAGAAATGTTTTAGAAGACTCTTAGAAGAGGAAAATAATAGGATCATGGCTGTGTGGAATTTTAGGTGACAATCTAGCTTGTCCTGTCGGCAGGACAGGAATCTGTCTTCCCCAGAGGCAGTGCTTAAAGCTGGAAGAAGGAAAAGGGAAAGTTTTCTTGGTCAAATTGCCTAACGCTAGGAAATTGAAATAGTGGTTGTGGAAAGAAGGAATTGCTTAGCATCCACTGCTACAAAATATTTAAAATGTGCTCACATGTCTATAAAGCTGTAGAAAATTGTTAATTTTTATTGTACAGCAATCACTTCCCCACAGGAGTGTAGGGGACCAGAGAAATGATTGGTGGCTCAAAATAACTAAAAGTATGCAGATGAAGAGGGGCAGGGCAAGTTCAGTGAAGGTGAGGCAGTGCAGTGCTCCACACTCCATCCACTGGGGCCTCTGGCCCAGCTCCAAGGTGGCTGCAAAGCCACTGGTACACCAAAAGCCCCTCCTGTGGGGCAGGACCAGAGCAGATAAAAGGCCATGAAGCAGGTTTGCACCCTTGATATGTCCTACTGCCTCAGACATTATAGGAGCTGGATTGTGTTTGGATCCAAGATACTCTTTCTTGCTTGCTTGCTTTCTTGCTTGCTTTTTTTCTTGCTTTCCAGAACTTCCCTTCCCAGAACTTCTCTTCCCAGAGCTTTCATCCCCTTCCGGAACTTATCTTCCTAGGACTTCTCTTTTCTCTCTCTCTCTCTCTCTCTCTCTTTCTTCTCCTAATGTTCTTTTCTCAAAATCTGTGTAACCTAAAGTTGGATGACTTAGAGTTTGCCAAGTCAGTGCCTTGTGGAGTGCCTTACTTTAACTGGACGTTGATTTAAAATTTGTAAGACCATTGCTCTCTGAAGTTTGCAAGAAGTTTGCAATTCAACCTCCTGAGAAGTTTGTTGTCTTCTCCTGCACTCTACCCCGTGGTGTCAAAGCACTTAACCCTTTTAAAACACTCTGGATGTTAGGGTGTAACAAGGCAGGAGAAAAGCATTTTGAGAACATTTAGAGCCTTGTACACCCCTTATTCTTTCTGTTGGCCAATTAACCTCCTTTAGGTCCTGCCAGAATAGAAATTGTGTCTGGGAGAGTCTCCACCATAGCAAAGGAAGTGATACAAAACTTTAATCAGGTATAACTCCTTTCTATTAAGTCAGTGTTTGATCATCTAAATGATCTTTTGCTCATCTGTTCTGCACTTCTGTGGCATACATTCATTTGCAGAAAATGGTTAGGAGCATGTTTAATTTACTAGTCATGGCTAGCAAGACCATAGAGAAACTGTGGTAAGTGGGGACATGAAGCCCATCTGCTGACTGTACAGTAACCCATGTCGTTAGGGATCTGTACTTTTACTTACTTTGAAAAACCTGCTGGAACATGAGGAAAAAACAGCACACACACCTGCAATGTTAAATAGCTCTTCTGACGAGTTTGAATAGGCTGCTTTAAATTGTAAATGAAGCGAATATCAGAACTGTTATATTTCAATTTTAAGATAACATGGAACACAACATTTGCCATAGTGTTATTTTCTCTGTGGGGTTTTTCGTGCTGAAAGTTTTCAGACAAATTCAGACTCACATGAAAGTCAAACCTATAACTAAATTATGGAGATATTATATGCAAATTAAAACCAGACTTCCTAATATAAACTGTTGCCTATATTTAACAAGACACAGTTCTCCGATGAAAATCTGTCTTAATCATTGATGTCTTTCAGGTCTACTTTTAGAAATAAGCTACTCAGGCCTTTGTATTTTCTATTCCAATGCTCACCTATTCAAATAACTAATTTATAATACAATCATTTGGGTTCCAGCAGGGTAGCATAGGGCTTTCTCAGGTTTTATTATATATATATATATATATAATATATAATATATATATATAAACAAGAATATTAAGATTTTACTTTAAAATCTTAGGAGTTATTTTTCTACTAACATCAAGACTCTTTGATGTATTGTAATTTTACTCATAATAACCTAAATTATTATTATTTTGTGGTCTGAAATAGATGTATCTGAGACTACTTGAATTAATTAGTGTAGGAGCACAAAATATGGCCAATATATGCTGTGCAAGTTTACCAGACAGTAATTAATTCATTATGTTTTAGGGTAAAGTGAAAATTTGCAATGTTTAAGATGAATAATGAAAACTTACCAATGGCATGATTCATTACCATTTTCTGTGGCTCCTTTTAGAAAGAAATCAGTGCTGCCAGCAAATCTGAATGGAGTAGCTGATCTGAAAATTCAAAAGGCTTAAGGAGTTTAAGGATTACTGCAAAGTTCCTATGAATATTTAACCAACCAACCTGTCTGACTGATAGATGCCACTGACACTTTTAGAAATTCATTTATTCAAAAAAATGCTGTGTTTTTGTTAGAAGCTGATCTAATAGACATGTCCTTCTTTCAAGCTGGAACTTTGATCCATAGTTTTTAACTAAATAGGAACACTTTGCTGGTTGGAAGGCACCATGTTGTTTACTGGATTTCTCAGCATGAAACTGCAACCAAAAGACATGTCATATTCTTGCAAATAGTTACAACAATTTTCAATATGGTTTTCTTTGCTAGACAATGACTTCACTGAATTTGTGGATCGTTATGGTTGCTTTAGATCATAGTATATGAAATATATTGCAGTAAGCTGTCTTTGCAAACATTCCTCTGAACAGTTTCACTCTTCAGCTGTTATGTGGTAAGATGAATGAGCCTGAATAATTTTTTACCAGTCAGAAGTAGAAGAAAAAAATAGGAGATGTCTAAAAGACAAAGTGGGAAAAGCAAGTAAAATTCTCTAGGGCTGATATTGTTTCCATCTATGACTCTGCTGAATCTTTGTTTTTTTTTAATCACAGAAGCAGGTGTACCTCTTAACTTTTGTAAAAGTTTTGATGTTTTGTCTTCCCCAATGCCCTCAAGAGTGAACTGAGGAGGTAGGGCCAAAGTGGAAAGATGATTGACTAGGTGCAGATCTTATGAAGTAACTGCACCAGGGACATAAGAAAGTGGGACAGAGAAGTTCTGTTATTTATTTAATCATACACTCCTTTTTCTTTTCTTCCCCTACATTTTTAATCAAATTCACTCAAGAAAAGTTAGGCTTTCTGCTTGGTATTTGGAGAGTCTCTAAAAAAGAAGAAAATAAGTACTTTCTCACTGTCTTGTATGTTTTATGTATGTTTTATGTTTTAAAGTATGCTATATTTGAAACAAATTCAGTTTAATGTCTGCTATTTTTAAAGATAAGTTTTCTCATTGTGACTTGCAGTAAAAGATTTAAATCTAGATCAGACCTGACCTGGAACATACCGTTGTCTCCTGAAGGCATAAATTTGATTCCGTGTTTCAAACTCAGCTGCAACAGTTCTATATTGACATTATCCCTGAAGAGGGTAGATATTGAGACATTTATTAATAAGTAACCCAAGAAGTAAAGGAAGACATTATAGGCAAAAATCAAACCCTAATGAGCTTACGACAGTTTAGTTTGCTGTCACTGTATGGCATAGTAGTCAGGTGGACAAAACCCAAACATTTAAAATATAATAAAGCTGTATTAATATCACCCATGTGTGCTATTCTAAATAATTTTATAATATATTTATGCTTGTGACAAATGTCTGGGACCATGCTAGATTCTTTATTGATAAAATCAATCCAAAGAATAAAAGAATGATAAAAGCAAATTTAGAACTTATTGAAAAAATTTTGATGTTAAAGATTTTGTGGGTATCTACTTATACTGCTTGAAAAAGTGAAAATGCATAAATAGTTCTACCAGAACAGAGTTGTGTAAAGAATGCTCTTGTCTGATGGAGAGAGTTTATGCAGAACAGGCAAGGATAGAAAAAAGACTTTCAGACATTTAATTAACTGCTACTCTTATAAATGTGTACTTGTGCAGTAAAACACTCTTTATGTAGCTAGAAGGTACTTTAAATTCATGTTCTCATCAGCTGGAAGGAAGCAAAAATTAGCCCCAAGTATTACAATGCTTTGTCAAGAACAAAGTAATTAATGCTTTGCATGAAAAAACTTGCTTTTCAGTCAATGAAATATTTGGTATCAATTTAAGGGAATAATAGAAATATCTCTCACAGACAAATAACATTTCTGATGGGGCATATCTGATGCTTAAAAGTATTCCTTGACTTACCATGACAGGCAGCCTGAAGGTCAGAAATTCTTAATTCTTGCTCTGTCAGCAAAATTTTCAAGTCTCTTTTTGGCAGTAGCCTTGTAAGAGGCTAATTCTTTGCAGATGATGATTTTTTTCTGTAGGAGAAACATGTGAGGGTTCAGAAAGCTTGGAAATACATCAGCTGTGGAGGAAAAATCTCACCTGTTTTCCTCAACTTAAAAATGCAAAGAAAATAAGCTGATTATTCAGTTGCTTAAATTAAACAGACTCAAGCCCAGGAAAAGTGGAACAAAACCAGGCAAGAATATTCAAAGAAGTATTGGTATTTCTTAATGTCTCTTAGATTTTTACTGTGAATTTTCTCTTTGTTAGAAATTTGTTTATGCCAAATAAGGCAATTTTTCTTCATTTGACAGCAAGTTTCTGTAAAGTTTTATGGTTTCAATCCATGTGGATACTTTTTTATGTCCTTGCCCTCTTAAAATGATTATGGAAAGCAATCCATCTCTTTTATTTTTTTTTGAAATTCAAAGATAATATCTCTATTTCACAAGGATTATACAAAAAGAAGAAAATGCACTAGCTTACTTTATTTTTCTGTTTCTCATTCAAAACTGTTTTGTCAGCAGTCAGAGCTTAAGGTTCTTCAGAACTATAGATGCTATTTAATTTTCCTGTCTTGGACTCCTTTCAGTTTGCTATCTGTAAAGCAGTGTGATAGGACAGGTGAGAGAAATAGGTGGGAGCAAAATGGGTGGCTAAAAAATTTGTAAGGGAGAGGTGAGATGAGTCAATGTTTCACTGGCTGCACCGCTTTTTGTGCTTCCTATCAAATTTTAGAAAGAGACTGGCAAGGCTTAGAAGCTACAGCAGGAAAATATTCTTATCCCACTTTTAAGTTATTCCTCCTCTTACACATTTCTCAAGTGTGAAACCTCCTTCACTCCACCTTTCATTATTCCTCATTTTCATTAAGTAGAGGAAATGCTCCAACTCTTCATAAATCAGTTACTCAGATTTGTGTGCCTCAGTAACTGTCAGAGTTGGGAACAATTCTGGGAACTTGTTGGACTGGATCAGCTCCTAGGATGTACTAACCTCTGCTGGTTTGGAGAGCCAGCTAGCATATCCTTTTTTGAATGCATTCTACAGTCAGAACTCTGACATTTTAAGGATGAAGTAAACTCTTGTTCAAGATCTGTGTACAAAGATGGAAGTTTAAATTCTGCAACTGAAATCTCATGGCACTACTGTACTGAGATCTGAAGCTGCAGACAAGAACACTACTGAGAGTTTCTGCCAAATATGGAAATAAGTTATTACATATAATGACAGCATTTAGATATATTGCTGGGACTACATCAGGGCATGGCATCTTAAGCTGAGTTACTGATGCGAATATAAAAGGAAAGAAGAAAGTTTCATAACTCTTTCATATACCCTTCAACATTGGTATTAATGCATTTCCTTTGGGAGTTTGTTTCATTCTTGTCCAGCCTAATGCATGATTGTATAATATGTATCAAAATTTTAATGTCAGTCTTTCACCTCATGTCTAACTGTCTGTATGAGGGATCATAAAGCTGTTTTTGCATTAACTTATGGGCTTTTTCATTAATTTATTTGATGTTTTAAATGCTAAGTCATCCAGAAGGTTTGACTGTTAATGTCAATGGAAAGAAGAATGACATGATGCACGTAATTCCTCAGAATTCAGTTACTGAGGTATTTTTTGTATATTTAGATGTAAATTCCTATCCTTATATTCATTAGTCTTAATTTCATTTGAAAAGAGGTGTTTCCAAAGGAAAGATTAAAAGCTGATTTCAAAATTCAGCCTCTAGAAAATTCATCTTGACATAAAATATGTACCTCTTTGCTCAGATTAACCAAGAAGTTGCAGTATTCTTGTCTGAACAAAATCTCAGCTAACAATATTACTTTTATTTCTTTAAGTAAAACATCAATGCTTGTTATGTAAAAAAACCAAATTATTTATATGTTGCTTCCTAAATTTAAAAAAAGCACAAAAATGCTATTCATATGTGTGAATTAATTACTCTACTTGCCATTAAAAAAATAAAATTCTTTAGGATTAGTTTTTTCTTAATACTTATCATTTAGGTTAAATTCTGCAGAGTCCCATCCATAATTCAAAATTTTTGTCATCTACTAAGAAAATCCCTTAATAGTCGTGCCCCACAGAAATAGCATGATAATATTCAACAGTTTCTAGGCAAAGATGACAGGAGCATTCTCAGGATGCTTTGTGGGAAATAAAACAGTTGTAATATGTCAAAACTTTTATACTTTGGTAATAGAGAAGCTTCACAAATAATTGTTACAAAGAGAATATTTGATACCTGAAAGAAGTCAAAACTCACACGCCATGTCTCACGTCTCCCAACAAGAAATGCAGTCATAGCATGTCAAATTGACTGCTGGATTATTTGATTCCTCAGTATCTTTTAACAATAATTGTGTATTTTAGGTTTCTCTCTTTTAGCAGATAATTGTATAAGAAACTCCTTTCTACAATTTAAAGTCATCACACATTAGATTATTTGCAAGTAAAATGGCTGCCAAGCATTTGTTATGCAAATAGAGTTGATCAGGTTTCTCGTAAGGTTGTCTTTTAAGCATGTTCGATTTCTCTCACTGAGAATCAAACACAGTGGGTTTTATGGATTCCTAGTAACAATTATCTCTTTAGTACAAACAGCACTAGACTGCAGGGGAAATGCAATAATAGCTTTAAGTCATTTATATCTTCTGTCATTTATCAAAAAGCCCTTGAACTTCAAAATGCTTTCCTTTGTATTGGCACTTAAATGCTTCATTTTCCTAGCTAGGAAAAAAAATTTGAAAAACTAAAACAATTCTGTCAAGTTCTTTAAGTTCCAGCAAGTGCAGCAAACAGATCTCACTGTCAGCTTTCTGTTTGCAAATTTGCAATTTGAACTGTGTGATCTCTTTGAGGAGCTCTGCAATAAGAAATTATTACCATATGATGCAATGAAAATGAACCAAAGGGGAATGCTGAGAATAAACAGCACACTTAAATTTCTCATAATGACACATGTTTGGAGAAAGCAAACGCAAATATTGTTCAAAACCAGCACCAGCTTTATGCTCCTCTTTTCAGCCATGTTGCTGGCCTCGCTCTCTACAGGAGTGGCTTCCTACTTCCAACACATCATTTATCAGTTGCCTTTGTTTACTGTTCTTGACACTTCACTTTGCCCATGCTGAGTGTTCCGTTTATTGCACTGGCTGAAATGAAGGACTAGCCAGGTTAGCAAATACCTAAACATGGCCATGCTTCATTCAGAGATATTTTTTTTCTCTGCATTTGTGATCAGTCTTCACACTCTCTTGGAAGTCCCAGCCCAAAGGCTTCCAAGGGGTCAATCCTTGCGTCTTGTAGGAGATGCAGGATCTGAAGCAAAGCCCTCCTATTTTCCTTCTACTGGTTCACTGGTCTATCTCAGGCTCTTGTATTCCTCTCTGGGAAATCTGTGTTTCTCATCAGCACTCAAGAAGAACAAGATATTTCTACCAAGCTGAACTACTGTGTCAGGAGGGCACAGAAGAACTTGCTGCATGACAAAATGCTTAACAAAAGAGTCCAGGGACTTTTTGACAGTTGTACCTCTGTGCTTCTTTCTGGGCTTGCAGATGAGCTTTTATCACATAACCTATCAGGCATAACTCCAACCATGAATTTCATTCCATAAAATGATGAATTCTTATTAGTCAAAAGAGCAAAGGACTTTGCTGTACAGGTGCATTTCCTATTGTTTTGCTACCTCGCTGAAATTAATTTCCATGCTTACTCTGCCCTCATCAAACTCTAAATGCGCAAAAATTAACCTTTCATCTGGTGCTACCCTATGCCAAGAACAAGAGGACTGTTTAAGTAGATAAATAATGAATTCCTCGGCAATGAGCACTAATGCCTGCAAACACATAAAGAAATTAGCTTTAATTAACACTGTGTACAAGTCATTGCCATTTTTAAGCTGTATAAAAGATACATCTTTAATAATTAGTTTATGTACTAATAGTCTGGTAGTATCTCTGTGGGTGTTGGGAGGGCTTGCAGGAGAGCATCCTGCTCCTGGTACATCAGCCAGGGTGCAGATTTGCCTGGATTGTCTTGGGTCAGGGAATACAGAATAGACTTAAAGTGCTGTGGATCACTAAGCAAGGTACTTGAGTACAGATTCTTTCCTCCCCTTGATGAACAATAGGCAGTGAAAAATTCAGTAAAACTGTATGTGTGGGCTCCCCTTTTGGTCTACTTGTCCTGGCACTGACTCAAGTAGCCACACTGATGCCTTGAGGGTAGCAGGGAAGAGTGTGAAAGGAAGAAACGGTGGTATTCTGACTCAAGTTCAGGAAGGCAAAAAGCTACTCTGACTTAAAATAATCCTTTTTCCCTAGTAGTTCACTTTCCTTCTCACCACCTGTAGGGGATATTTTGTATAGTAAGGCAGAAGCAGATGTGTTAGTGTGCCTTGCTCACTGCAGTTCAACCTGTTGTACTGCTGTGATTCCAGGCTTGCTTGTGGTTAAAATCACATGGCAACTGCTTACATATTTTCTTTTTTTCTGCCACTGTTGTGGCCGGGGTGCTTGGCAGGAACACGGTGTGGACAGATGGATCAGCAACCTCCTGAATTGCCCTTTCTAAATTCATAGCACCCCATGACTGTGATTACTAATGGAATACATGGCTTGAGATCACTCATAAGTTCAAAATACTCTGCACAGGAGGCATCTGATTATTTTTCCATCTCCTCCTTCTACTAACAGTCCAGATATAAATTACTAGCTTTTCTAAACTGTTTGATTTAAACCACCCTGCAAAAAGGAAGTCTAGCTGGCCTGTTTCTCATGGACACATGACCTAAATTTTCTGTCATTTTATCTTGAGGATTGTCAAATTCAAGAACTTCCTTCAGTACACAATTTGATGGGGCCAACACAGAGGTCTGTTTTTGCAATGAGAAGTTTAAGATAAGAGATAAAAATCCAAGATAATGTGTCAGAGATAGAATTAGAGGGGGACTCTGAAGTCTTTGTTTTGTTGTTGCTTGTGGTTTGTTCTTTGTTCTTGGTTTTTGAGTTTTGGGTTTTTTTTTTTTTTTTTGTAGTTGGAATTTAAAATACTAAATTATAGAAAGAAGAGATGAAAAAACAGACAATGTCAATGAAAATTATGACAAGACAGAGGAGGATTTCTAAAGGCTGTGCCAAAGAAACAGTTGGAAAGAGAAGAATGGAATGAAAATCAGAAGATGGTGTCATGGGCACCAACAGAGAATATTATTTTGAGAAAGAGTGTTTCTGGTAGTACTAAGACAGCTGACAGTCCAGATGGATGAAGCTGATCAGGTTCTGTGGTTTGGTGAAGAGAAATCCATGTAGATTTGAAAAAAAAAAAAAAGGCTTTTGATGATTATGAACTGTAATTGGAAAGCATTCAATGAAACTGGAAAATAAAGCCTCCAGGAAAAGAGCAAATTTACAGGTATAAGAAAGAAGATGGAATGACAGGTATAGATAAACTGGATCTATGCTAATATGGATTACTAAAAAGGGTGAAAAATAGCCTGTGATGAGGTAAAGACCAGAAGGTATTCCATGCAGGGATGCAGGAATGGGTTAACCTGTGGTAAGGCAAGATGTTCTTGTCATAAAATCTATGACCACTGTGAAACAGTCCTTGGAGCAAGACACTCAAACTGAAATATTGGCACATAAATTAATAAGGGAAATAGGTATCAGATTTCTAAATATGTGTCCATTGGCTTCCTTGTTTCTCTCACAGCCTGTTTTTCTGAGAGAGATTATCACAGTGTAGTTATCTCCTCTTTTACATTTGGAGCCTGGTGTGCCTCTTAATACATCCATACATAGAGAAGTTAGAGAAAGAGAAAAGAGGGTGCTAGGGAGATCAGGGGAGCATCTGGGTCTCTGAGACAAATGGGGAGGTGAGAAAAGAAAACTTAGGTAATTTCTATGTCTGTGAAAAGAGAAAAAACAAAAACAAAAACAAAAACAAAAAAAAAAAAAAAAACCAAAAAAAAAGAAAGGAAAGTGGAATAAAGTTAAGGAAGCCAAACTGAGGATACATAAAAATCCCCAGATAATATTGGAGATATGCTTTATAAAGGCAGCAGTGAGGACAGGGAAGGCCCGTGCAAGGCAGCAGAGGTGCAGGAACTGCTGCATGCTGCCCTGCCAAGCTGGTAGACCTGGTAGACCACGACTGAGAGTGATGGGATGTGTCCTGGAGGCAGATTAATGCAAGATTTCAAACTCTGATACTCTATAAAGTATTAGGATTTTATGTAGATACTTATATGCATACACTATTATTATTATTATTATTATTATTATTATTATTATTATTATTATTATTACTACTACTACTACTACTACTAATAGTAATAGTAATAGACACCGCATTGAGAAACTATACATTTCAGTGAATTTCAGTTACAACTTTAGAAAATTAAAGGTAAAACAAAGTTATGTAGAAAATGTAGAAAAAAAATGGCAATACACCTTCCTTGACCTTCTGACGACACGTCACAGGTGGTGTATAAAAGACAATATCATCTGCAGAGGGTAAACTCAGACTTCTGTGTCTGCAGGATCAAGACAGAACATGCACATGAATTTAAGGGGAAATACTTTTCACTGTATTATTAGAATAGTTGATGAGACTGCACCTCAAATCCCATGTCCAGTTTTTGGCCCCTCACTACAGGAAGGACACTGAGGTGCTGGAGCGAGTCCAGAGAAGGGCAGCAGAGCTGGGGAAGGATCTGGAGCGCAAGTCTGATGAGGAGTGACTGAGGAATCTGGGGTTGTTTAGCCTGAAGAAAAAGAGTTTCAGGGTTGACCTTATGGCTCCCTACAACTCCCTGAAAGGAGACTGTAGCCAGGTGGGTGTCAGTCCCTTTTCTCAGGTAACAAGTGACAGGACAAGAGAAAGTGGCCTCAAGTTGTACAGGTAGGTACAACTTGAATAGTAGGATTTTTTTTTTTTTTTTTTCACAGAAAAGGTTGTAAAGCATTGGAGCAGACTGTTTAAGGAAGTGATGGAGTCACTGTCCCTGGAAGTATTTAAAACACATGTGGCTGTGGCACTTGAGGACATGGTTTGATGGTAAACATGGTAGTTGTGTTGTTGGTTGGACTTGATGGTCCCTTTCAAACCCTAAAGTTTCTATGTCATTTAAGGTACAGGAAACTATAGTTCACAAATATCAGCTGAAACTCATGATACCCTAGAATCCCAGAATAATAGAAGCATATAATGTTTAGGGTTGGAAGGATCTTAAAGATCATCTAGTTCCAACTCCTCTGCTCTGGAAAGGGTGCCAGTCACTAGTTGAAGTTGCTCAGGTCCCCATCCAGGTCATCCAGGTCTTGAACACTTTCATGGGTACAGCACCTACAGCTTCTCTGGGCAACCTGTTCCAGTGGATCATCACCCTCTGAGTAAAGAATTTCTTCCTGACATCTAAATTGAACCTGTCCCTTTCAATTTAAAACTATTGCCTCTTTTCCTGTAACTATTTGCCTGTATAAAAGTCCTTTTCCCTCCTTTTTATGAGCTCCCTTAAGGTACTGGAAGGCCACAATGAGGTCTCCCCAAAGAATTATCTTTCTGCACACTGAACAGAAGTTGTCAAACCATATCTGAATATATATGTAATAAATCAAGGTCCAGGGAGGGCAGAACATATGGGTGTAGACAGTTTCAAGTACTAGATGATACAAGTATGGTTATTGTGATGTAAATAGTTACTCTTTTGCAGGCACATTCTTCCTATGATCCTGGATGTTTCCAAATGCATGGATAATGTAATATTTGTTTGCTTAATACATTACATCAAAAAAGCTTCTGAAGCAAAGAATTCTGTATTCTTCAGTGTTTTCCTGCTATTCTGTTACTTTCAGTAACATCTCTCATTTTTTCTTTTTTTATTATCATCTCTATAATTAATTCAGTCCACATTGTGAAATTATTCCAGAGTACTCAATCATTTGGTTTTGCAACTGTTTATATGGTTCAGAAAACATGAATATGTGAGAAAAGAAGATTTTCCAGAGCTCTTCAATTTGTCTAAAATATTTGTGTCCAAAATCTTTTGCGTTTAGAAGTCTTCTGTAGAATTTGTCAAGCACTTTGTCTTGATGAAAGTGACAGCAGTTTAATAAGGCCAGACCAACAGACATAGAAACATGCAAAAACAGGCCTAATAACTTCAATTTGCTGTTTTTCATGTGCTCATTAATGTGCTCGACTTTCTTCTTAGAACAAGCCCAGTGTCAATGCAAAAAAGACCAACACTGATTTTCATTCAAGGAAAAGCTAACACATCCCATGCCTAACAGGTGTCAAGGAGAGAGTCCAGGAGTTTTGGCTCATATTTCTGTGCTTGATTCCATTTAGATAACATTTTGGTTTAAATTAATTACTTGATTTATACTTTGCCAAATACTTGCTTTAGAGACCCAGCATGATATGACCTCAACAAAGCAGAAATATCCTTTAATAATGTTTTAATATCTATAAATAGCAAACACAAACCCAGACTTCAGAATTCTGCTTCAATTCAGACAATAGGTGAAAAAACAGTGAATTTGTATTTTGTGATTTTTGTTCCTACTTACACCATCCTGATTGCTTCACATTTCAGAAAAGCATAAGGGCTGGGCCCATTTATTGTAGTCTTCACTGCATGTCCAGATGGTAAAACTTGCATTTATAGAGATCAGAGCATGACAGGCCATTTTGATAGCTGATATCAATGAAAAACAAAAAGAGCCAGCTCTCCCTCCTTTCTCCCTTCAGTCTTCTAATTCCATCTCCTATATATATGAAAAAAGAAAAGCGATGCAGATGCTGGTGGTTTCCACACCAAATGCTCTATTTGACTGTCTTTATGTCTGTGCTTTCAATGGCTTGATAAGCCTGTCAAATGCTAATTTTTGGGAGTAAAATTCATATTTTGTCATGACTTACAAATAACATATGCCCTTTGTGTATTAAAATCAGAATATTTCAGTGAGGATTTAGATTACTAAATTTAGTTTCTGATTAAGTCACAAATTTATTCTGAACTTTCATTAACTCTATAAATTAATGATTTTGCACTTGTCCTGTTATGTATAGCTGTGCAAAGCAAGACTTGGACATTGTGTGATAGTGTAATTAATCACTGTAATTAATCTTTGCTGCAAGAAAAAAGAACTCATTTGATATGAAATATGCATCCTTAATCCTGATTTTTCTCAACTTTTGACTGCTTATTTTCTGCATGTCAGTAATATTCCTCTGTTAGATAATGCAATGCTCATGCGTAGAAGAGATAATTGTATTACATTGGTATATTCCTTGCAGAATATATTCTTTCAATGCAGTCTGTAAGAGAAAACACTGGAGATACAATTGCAGTGAAACAAGAAAGCAGTTTTGTTATTTTGAATGACATCCACAATGAGCTTGCTGTTGAAAACAGCATACTTTTGACACAAAAACATTCAGAAAGAAGCATTGTAAAAATCATTTTTCCAGCATTTATATTTGCAAAATATCATAACTCCAGCCCAAGTTCCTGCCAGTGAATCCAGAGAATGAAAAACACATTAAAGAAATGCCATATGTAAATAAAGCAGATTGTCAGTGCTCCTTAACAATGTGTTGAGAATAACAGGAGCATTTGTTCCTGTATTGCTTACTGTATCCAATGTCATTTAAATGTGACTGAAATTTCTTTCCAGGAGATATACATCTCTTCATGTTGTATACTTCAAAGTGAGCATTGGACTACACATATTGCAAAAATTAGGGCAGATTTTCCTCAGTCAAAATCTGTAAATTCTGAAAAGCTGATAATCAATTAAACTGAGAAACCTTATAATTACAGATGGCATTGTTAAGAATAGGCTCAAACTATTATTGAAATAAAATCTGAGTGGCTGACTGGATAGTCAAGGTCAGGTACCTTTGGTTTTCCAGAATTCTAGCCATAGTTACTGTGTCCCTCACCCTGGACTACTGTCTCTGGTAAGGATGGACAAATGAGCAGTTTAAATTTTGTCCTTATGTGTACAGGATTTTTATTAAAATGTTGATATGATGAAAATCCCTTTTTGAACCCAATCTTATACCAAGCCAAGAGCTGTAGCTTCAAGAGAGTCATACACATATATATGTATCAAATATTAGAATCAGTTTAAGGGCTTATGAAACTGTATGAAATATACATCAGTAAAAAGGATCTTTGAACTCTAGATGGTATATAGGTTATAGTGATATCTAATTTGAGGAATTTGAATATTACTTTATATTACTAACTTTAGTAGTTGTGGTCAGCCCAGTATATGTTTGGTGTTAGAGGCTTCAGGGAACTGGTTGCTCCACCTATGTCAATTCTAAACTACAGACTGTGCTGATTCTTCCTATGTATTCATACTTCTAATTGGCAAATAGGCTCATTTCTAATTCTTTCCTCCTTCCTGGAAGGAAGGAAAATTCTTTACTTTTTCCAAATGGTATCAACCACAGCAGAAGCTGAGTAGCAGGACAGAATGTCTAGATAATTTTGATTCTAGTTTTGTATCCTTTTCTTGATTTGTAGCCTGATTATACAGCTTTTAATCATATGAGATACTGATTGTAAGATAATATTAATACTAAGACAACTTCAAATGTTATTCATTGAGTACTTTATAGTGCATTCTTCCTTTAATCTTTAAAATAAAATTAAATTTAGAAATATCACTCATTTATCAGCAATTCTTTGCTGAAGTTTCTTTTTTTTTTTTTTTTTTGTGCCATCAAGCTGTGTTTTGCTAAGGCTGCTATCTTGTTAACTGTGTCATATTCAGTAATATTGCTAATAGCTATTACATACCTTTTGCCAACAACCAGTTTGGAAAACGAAATATTAATTTGAAATGCACATAACTTAGCAGTGGTAGCTGAAAAGCAGCAGAAGCAAGCACAGACAAAGTGATTGAATTAATTAGAATTATAGCCTTTGGGTTTGTATGTGCTGTTGGAATATAGGAATGCCTTTACTATTACATCCTAAATATCAAAATTAAATGTGAAATCTTACTGCCTTTTCTATTAAAAGAGGTGCATTTTTATGACCTTTGTTACATATTTTACTGTTCTTTTTCAAATATTACAGTTTACCATAGACTGATTTCAGGGTAAGAGTCAGTTGATAACTCACGTACTTCTTTTACCTGTATAACAAATTTAGATCAAAATTTGGTATTTCCCTATTATTTTAGATGGCTCTAGTCAACACACTGAACATTGATCTTTAAGAGAGGAATCGTTAAATTTTTGATAATATCAGTGTAACCACCTTCCTTTCTGATTTTAAAAGTTACCATGCTAAGCAATAACCAGTGAGAGAACACTGGTTTCTGAACTTTCCAGGTTTAGAAATATCTCCAAAAACCTGCACTGAGCCCTCATCTCTGTGATTTGTCCAGCCTGGATTTTTATTCACATATGGTGACCATGACAGTATGAAGAAGGGAATTCTTTGAGACAGAAGGAGCCCACTGCTTTCATGGGGATAATTAAACACCAAATTTGAGCATCTTTTTTATTTGGTGTGGTGATTTGGACCTCTCTGTTGTGAAGTGGAAGGATTGTTTCATAGGAAGGTGACACTGAAAAGGTGACACAGACAGCTTCTGAGGAGTCTGATTCCTCTCCTTGACAAGGAGCCCTTTAAATGTCTGATATACCAGTGTTACTTGTACTTGTTATTTGGCTGACTACTCAGGTTAAACTGTATTTTTTTAATGGGAAAAAAATGCATAATTTGGCATGCAAAAGTAAAAGTTTTGAAGTTATATAGGCTGCATTTCTAAAGCTTATAAAGCAAAGGTTACTCCAATTGATAAGGTTTCCTGTGCTCAACACATCACATGGTATCAGCATTGGAACCATTTTTACCTTCAGGAGTCATGAAGAGAGACACAGAGATTTTATCAAAACAGATTTTCTAATTTAGGTGTTGTGTTAGAAACAATGACAGCGATAATGACAGATTAATGGCTCCAAACTATACGTACAATGATGGAAGGACTCGAAAGTTGTAAGCAAGAGTGAAATTTCAAATGTTTTTCTCTGCTATAAACGTTTCATTTATGTAGACACCAGGAAGTGTTATGAACCTAGGGAAAGACTGTTCTAATGCAGGCAGGATCCAATTGAAAAAGAAAAAAAATTCTACAGAAATCTTCTGGTGCAAATCCAAAAACTGCCAGCATATCAGACTGGAACTGCATGCTCTGAGAATGGTGCTCTGAAATTTGAGAGGTTTGGGTTCAGTTTCTGGCTTGGCTATAATTTTATACTAGGCAAATCACTCATATCTTGCTGTGGCTCAGTTCTGTAAAGGGAAATGTGTAAAAAGGAGATAATGTTTCCCTGCCTTGCAAAAGGTTTGTGAAAATGATTTCATTAATGTTTGATAGATGTAGTGCTGGAGACCATATCACTGTCAAGCAAGTGTGGAATACAGTCTCAGCAGTACCTCCTGAAGCTTGTGAAGTGCACTCTTTTGGGGAAATGTACTTTGTTTTCCCCAGCCAGGTGAAGGGCTGCAGCTTTCCCACTTCACACAATGATGCACAGGCTGAGGAGAACTGAAGTGAACCGATTGAACATCCACATGAAGTCTCAAGATATATGAGGAGTCATCTTTCTGGTTTTCTTAGTCTTGTCTTTATCAAGGTTATGCTCTGATTTTGGTATTGAGACTTGTTGATACATGCAATTGTCTGACATGGTGAGAGGTTCATCTGCTTTTTACTGACTTCTCTCTATCCCCTGCAGAATGCAGCAACTGTTGCTTGCTCAATGAACAAAAAATAGATTGAATTTATTATTTAAGCCCCTTGCATTCCTGCTATTCAAACAATGTTTAAATGACACCCTTTTTAAAATCTATAAAACTGGAGAACTACAAGACTTAACTTAATGATACGTTATTTAGGTCTGACAGCTCTCTCGTTGTATATTCTAAACAAGATGACTCAGGAAGATGTTACATGTGTTATCTATCAGAGCTGATTTTTTAAACCCTCCCTCTGTAAGTTTTAGTCTTCTAACTCAAAAAGCAGCTAAGAGGAGTTGGTAGATTCTCTTAAGAAAATCCATCCTGAGTCAGGGGGAGGGCATTAGGCCTTGAACCCTTGCAATGCTTTACCCCAGAGATATTATACTAAATAGTAGTCATAAATCCTCTATGAATAATATTTGTCAGAAAAGGAACAACAGTAGAATGAACAGCCTTCAGTAACTATGGAATTTATACAAAAATACACTTCACACTCTGATGAAACAATAGTAGCTGCAACATTTTAGGCATGAACAGTTTCATCTGAAAATGTTGTGAGAAGGCAGAACTGAGATAGAGAAACTAAACAAGATTCAGATTCATGTGGCTGTCATAATTTCCTCAGTAAATTCAGCTGTGGGAAAATATAATGCCTTTCTTGGAGAGAATGGTCCTGTTCCACATGGTGATCATCCTGCACATATAGTTTTTCATTGCAGAATTTCTTCAAACTTCTGTCCTAAATCATAAAAAAAAGATGCCAGGTAAGTCAGGAGACAAAAGTGAATCTATCTTGACTAAGGTGTTAATTAGTTTGAAGACAAAATTGCTAGCAGCATGTTGACAGATGGTGGGTGGCTTCAATGATAGCTGGCAGCCTTTCTGGGAGTATTACCCATTTTCCCCTCTAAAGGATGCCTCCAATATCCATTTTTGGAAGGGTATGAATTTGTGAATATTGCATTCTTGGTTCTTTTGTACCTGAATTCCTTGCCTTTTGTAAAAACCCTCCATAATTGGTACTATTACATAACCAGACCCTTAAGACTATTTGAGGACATCTTCTGTTTATATCTTAAATCACCTGCCAGAAGAACAAAATCTTGCAAATCATCATTCTCCCAATCTTGAAAATCGATTCCCTTGCATATCATTCTCGCACCTCATTGATTATTAATAAAATATCAGAGTGCTTTCTACATGCACATCTACCCATCTGGTAGTTCTTTTTCTTTTTCTCCCCCTTAACGTTAATGTTTCTCTAAAATGGTTTAATTTATATCAATGGGAATAGTTGCAGAATGAATCTCGGTATCTCAGAATGGGTCATGCTGGAAGGGATCAGAGGGGGTCATCTGGACTAACCTCCCTGTTCAAGCAGGGTCATCCTTGAGCATCTGGCACAGGATTGTGTCCAGATGGTTCTTGAACTTCTCCAGGAGGGAGATTCCGCAACCTCCCTTGAAAATTTGTTCAGTGTGCAGTTGCTCATACAGCAAAGAAGATTTCCCTTGTATTCAGGTAGAAATCTCTATGCATCAGTTTCTGCCCAGTGCCTCTTGTCTTATTGCTTGATACCACCAAAAAAAGCTTGGATTCATATTCTGGGCACTCTCCTTTTAGATATCAATAGACATTGATCAGGTCCCCTCTCAGTCATCTCTTCTCCAGACTGATTGACCTCGGCTTCTTCAGCCTCTCTTCGTAAGAGAAAAGATCCAGTCCCTATATGAACTCTGCAGCCCTTTGCTGGATCTGCTCCAGCAGCTCCATGTCTCTTCTGATCTGAGGAGTCCAGAATTGGAAAAAACAGTCCAAATATGACCTCACCAGGGCTGAGGAGAGGGGCAGGATCACCTTCCTTGACCTGCTGGCGATACTTTTCCTGGTGTACCCCAGGATACCATTGGCCTTGGCCACAAGGGCACTCTGCTGGCTCATGGGTGAGGCACAATTCACTGTGATGTGAGAACTGGGGATGATATAATAAGGAATGAGAGCGATAAAATGAGAAGATCAAGTGACTGCCCATCTCTGCACTAGAGTGCAAAAAGAGGTGTATTTCTCTCACTTCTCTATCTTCTGCAGCCACTAATCAAACAATATGAAAGTAAATATGATGAAAACAAGTTGGATCTGATGGCAATAATGCAGTCTTACTTACCTTGAGGCCTGGCTTCTGATCAGCACAGTATTTGGCCATAGCCTGTGGAATGGGGGACAGGCAAGACCTCAATGTTTTTCACGTGCTTAGCAAGAACAAAGTCTGCTGTTATACTGTTCAGGCTTCCTTGAATTCCTGGAATGGTGGTCTGTGCTCCATAAAAGCACTGGCTGGGACAGTGTTCAACCACATGCTAAGTCTTTTTTGCTGTGGATATACTTTTCTGTGTTTGGAATTGTTGCTGGTTCATCTTTTTTAAGCCAAGAAAAGTGGATCATCTGTTACAAAGGTTTTACAGAAAATCTGTTAGAGAATATGATGAAAAGCTGTTTTTAAATATATATAAAAAAGAGTATATTTGGCATATATATATGTATATTTGCCAAGTGTATGACTCCTAGAAAATATCAGTTACTTATTCACAGATGAAAATAGTGGCTCAAAACAGGCACAGATTGTCCTGCAGCAATGCAAGCAAGGAGTCTGAAGTAAGGCATTACTAAAGGCAAGCAGGGTGGAATATCATCCTCAGTACTTGCCTATCAAATTATATCTTTAAAACTGCACCTGTCAGGGTGTTTAATATTAGCTTGTCACGGCAAAATACTTATTTTTTCTCCCAGTAGTTACTGAAGTTCACTATAAAGCCCTATTCTGCTGTAAGAAAAGTAAGTGAAAGCTGCCCACATTTAGGTCTGAGGCAGAGGAATCAGTAGAGGGCAGGATCACTACCTGGAGATAGGCAGGAGGAGCAACTACAGTTTTCTAAAATACAATACAATAAAACCTGTCATTTGTTTTCACTGGGATATTCCCCAGACGCTAGAATCCATGTCACCCACCTTAAGAAGTGTAACAGCACTTTTCTGAGTAAGTTTTGACAGTTTGAGAATTTATCCTCATTATATTATAAATGTCATTTTGCTTGGTGAATAATGTCCCAGCACATTCACCTTTAGTTCCACCTGGCAGGAAGGAATAGCATAAATCATAGATGAAAGGAACTATCCCAGAAAGGTGATGCTGAGGGCAGGGCAGGGGGATTCTGCTCAGCTCTAGTCACAAACAGAAGGTCCAGAGGGATTCTCTGCTGGTGTGACTCAAAAAACAGTGGACTGTTTTCACAGAAATCCACATTAGAGACTAATGGCCTGTTTTCACAGAAATTCATATTAGCTGATGGGGAGGGGAAACACCTGCTGCAGGTAAATAGGTGGAAAACTGGTTGGTCTTTTGATGATAATCTGCACTCCAGATGGGAGAGGAGTAGCTACTGCATGAGCAAAAGGGTGCCAAGATGTTTATTCCCAGCTGGGGCTCAATGTTGCTGTGTATCTGGAGGCCAGGAATCCAGTGATGGCATTTGTCCTATGGGATGGGTGCTGCTGGACAGAGAGGCTGTGGGGAGCAGTGCCTTGGGAAAGGGGTTGTTCAGGCTGTGTGGGAAAGGTTAAAGGCATTCATCTCCATCTCTGTCATGCTTGCTGGTCTCAAGGCCAGGATTTGCTGGAGCTGGCCAGTGGAGGTCCAAGCACTGTTTTCGGAGGTTTCTCTAAGTCCCTGAGAAGAAAGGGACAGGACTCACAGCCAACTCTGAGGTTTGGACAACACTATCATGAAGCAACATCTGTTAACAGGCATCTCAAATGCATCAGTAACCTCATATTGAAGAGGAAGAGATAGAAATCCCTGATTGTAAGAGAGAAGCAATATGCATTGAGTAAATGGGCAACACCAAATAACAGCAGTAGTCTCCATTTCACCAAATAAGGAGGCTACTCTGATGAACTCTGTTCTATTCCTCAGGCTAAATGGTCTCATTTTGTCAGAGTGAATATGTTTTCTTCATGTGTTTTTTTCATGAAGTGGTTTCTTTGCAAAAAATCCTTCTGCGTGGTTAAGGTATAAATAATTACAACTAATGCTCAAGCATTATATATGCAGTAGAAGATATAAAATAATAGAAATTTAATATTTACATAACTTTTTTACTCAATATTCTAGCAAGGGCTTGTATAACCTTAAACTGTGAGATCCATGTGAATTTTCTTTGGAATTTTTATTAGGTGAATATTATAAAAAAGTAGAAATAGTGTCTGGTTTTCAGACAACAGGAATTTCTATACATTTAATATTGTACCTTACTATTCTAGAAAATAACAGAATTTGTTTATATGCTACAAAGTTATCTGTTTTTTAGTATCAATTACCTGTAAAGCCTGTAGCTGTACTTAGACTCCATATTCCCAAGACTCATGCAACTTCCAAATAGGAAGAGTGGTAGAGTTAGGCATATTTTGACCCAACATAAAAACCAGTACAAATTTACAGGGAAGTGCAGACAACTGGTGATAAGTTAGCAGCATAGGAAAGCTGAAATTCTCACCTGTATGAGGTAGCAGTACAAGAGGTCATTATTTAACATCATTCAGGGAACACAAGGTCAGCTGTTGCTCTCACTGTGAGCTGCCATGCAAATAAATAGGCCTTTGCTTCCAACAGTGGAAACAGGCTTATCTTTCCACAAACTCCATGGATATTCATCTCTCTCTGTCTATGATTCATTCTTTATAGTTACCTAAAAAGCTTTAATCATTTAGTGAGGAAGACTAGCTAATGCTCCATAATTTAAGTGACCTGTCACACTACATGAGAAAAGCCAAAGAGTTTGCTGAAGCTTGAGGCCATTTATAGACTCTAGGTTTTCAAGCCGTGAGCCAAGAACTTCTGGGAGAAAAGAAAAAAAAAAAAAAGAAAGAAAACTACAACAGCAGCAACAACAAAAAGACAGAGACCAGAATTCAGATCAATTTATGTATGAAAAACTTCAGAATGGAAAAAAATGCTGAAAATTTTGGAGATTTATCTGGAATGAAAAGAGAAGTAATGGTTGCCTAACAAGTTAAGATGAAAATTTTTAAATATGAAAATCCTCTCTCAACCCTGTGCTTGACACTAGCAAAAAGGTAGTTTGACAGCAACAGTCATGGGGGCAATTAGCTATGTAGTTATGAATTATTTAAAGCTTTCACTGTTACTTTTGCTGACTAAAGGATCATATTAGAAAACATAATGGTACTTCTCAATGTCTTTGGAGTGGAATTTAGGAAATCTGCATCCTTGCATTAGAGCAATTTTGATTCAAATGTGTTCTTATCCCTGGAAAAACTAAGGTAGAGGCATGCTGAATGTACCGCGTTCAGCTCAGGACCAGCTGTATGTAATTGGATGCTCTGCATCACAGAGTGGTTTGTATTGTTACCTAATGGGCCACTGACTAGGCTTTTAATCCTTTTGACCATAATTGCTATCTCAAGAAATGAGCATTAAGTCAAAATATTCCGTGTCTGTTTTATCCTGTCAACACTTTCACTTGGTATAAAATAACATATTATCAAGGGTGTTATTTTATGCTGCTATTGTACTAACTAGTTACTAACCCTAGTTACTGATTAGGAGTTTCTGACACTAGCTCAGTTGTTGTGATGCCCACAACAAATATTTTTACAGAACTATAACAATTGAGCAGATTGCCTCGATCATAGTCAATAAATTATATTGTTGCTATAAGCTGAAAATTATTTAACCATCACACAATGGATATTTGAAAGTGGGGTGCTTCATCTCCCAATTATGATTATGATTGTTCTGACTGAAGTCAGAAGTATAACTGTGAAAATATATGTCAGTCTTTCAGCCTGAATGAAGTTTGTAAGTTTTCAAATAAACTGCAAAGGAATAATTACATCTATCTGCAAAGGAATAATTAAATCAATCTGCCTAAAGCTGTTTGTGATTTATGTACTTTTAGTAAACTCCTTCCTCTTCTCCTGGTGCTCTGTTATACTCCAAGTGGGATTACATACCTCATAGTGGAAAGATAGTCAGGTAGTGAAGCAGAGCAAGTTTTTGCTTGGGAAAAAAAAAAAAAAGCTTATAGGCTTTTGATGAGTTTTGCTTTTTTTTGACAGTTTATTTTTCAAAACCGCAATTTTTTTATCATGGGAAAGTTTCTTAGACATGTGCCTTTAAAGTTATGTGGCAAATAAGAACCTTGAAAACAGAGCAGATGACTGCTATCAAGGAAATGCAAGGAAAGGAAATAGGAGCTAATTATTAGCTGCATAGTAATAGTGTTTTTTTTTACCTCTGTACCAAAAATAAAATAAAATTTTAGTGAAAGGATCTTTTCGGTAACTGTTATGAAACAGGTTATACGAGATTGAAATAAATTTTTCAGGGAAATACTGTACCTTCCTTGTAGTAAATACATCTGAAAAGATGTTTTGTGTTTGGAGCAGTGTTCTGATCTTCCCTTGTCAGATGAACAGAATAGAAAAGCTACAGAGTTAGAAAGGCAAAGGTTGGTAGTCGTTCTGAATTGCCTCAGTTTCTGTTTGATCAGTAAGAACAGTAAAACCATATGCCTTATGCTCTGTAGCAAAGTGAGCCAGAGTTATCAGGGATAAAGTCCAAGATCCACAAGTTCATAAGGGCAGACAGTAATTTATCTTAGCCAAAGATCTGAAAGACCTAAAGAAGATCAATATTATTTTAGAGATGCAGTGTTTGAATTTCTAAAAGTATATTTAAAAGGATCTTTTTTCTCTTATTAAGAATTATGCATATCCATCTTTCACATAAAAAACATTCTTTAATAGGGTGTTCTGAAGTACTTATTCTTGTACTTTTCAAACTATCTTTTGTCTGACAAGACCTTGACCTTCAAAGCTATGAGGTATCTGGGGTTACAGAGACAGATATTTGTGAAAAGGTGAATAAGCACAGAATCATGTTTTCCTGCCAATAATAAAAATGTAGTTGTGGAAGACAACTTGAGAGAAAAATCTTTAAAAACACGTGAACAAGGGAAAACCAACAGCAAATGAGACAAGATGCTAACCAGGCAAAGGACTAATCATAGAAAATAGGAGGGGAAAATACTAGGCAAACTTGTGAAGTTTATTCAGGATTTTTTTTTTATAGATTAATTGTTAACCTTTACATTAAATATCTTAGTGCTTATAATCAAATATATACTGTATAAACAGAGGTAGATCTAGTGGTCCTGGAATTGAAAAGGAAGATACCATGTTCTCATTCAATTTGTCAAAGCATCCTTCAACAGCACAATTTTATCTGATTCAGTAAAGTCAAGGTTACATTAGGGAATTCTTTTTATTTTGGTTTGGGGTTTTTATGAACGTTCAGTTTGCTTTTATATGGAGATGCTATAAAGCCTTTGTCTAGAGGATTATCCTCTGAGAAGTTACTTTCTGAGAACATCCATAGTCTCAGTCCTTAGACATAAACCCTCCAAAAGTAATTTGATTTTCTGCCTGTCTAAGAGTCTTCTGTTTTCTGATCTGATTAATGAAGAAAAATACTGAAAGTCAAGTTTTCTCACTGAATTACATGCATAATGAGACCAGAAACTCTTGATCCTGTAGATATGTATGAGAAGGTAGGTATACCAGAAATGGGGAGAAAAATCCACAAGAAAGGTGTCATGTCATGGAGTTAGTTATTTTACATTCTCATAATGGACGAGCAGATAGAGAAAGTATATGATTCAGATACCAAAAATTACCACTTTTGTCTACATTGAAGACCTTGCTCTGACTTTTTGTGACACTTTAAAAGTTGGCATACTCAATTACAGGTGTGAAGGCATGTTTCTTTTTTATTTATTTTAAAAATGCTGGTTTTCACAGTGTATTTTAAAGGAAAAAAAATCTTAAGGCTGTTGAGTGTACTTTAAGTGACTGGCTGCATTTCTGATGGAAGACTAAAATCTGTACGCCTCTTGTGAGCTGATTTTCATCATGTCAAGTCTTGGGGAAAACTGCCATCCTTGTCCTTACTGACAGGAGCTGTCAGATCAAAAACAAGTATGAACTCCTAAGGAACTACACTGAAATTGCAAGGTAGGGCTCACCTGTATGTTTTACACTCTGAGACCAGTCCTAGTTTAAGTAAAGAGACAGTCTGTTCCTCTTAAACCCAGGAAGGGTTGAAGAGGAAGCATAAGAGCTGCTGTGATCCACTAAGAACCAGCACTCCCAATTCAACAGAGTGCTCAGCCAAAAGAGGGTCTTGGGCAGAGCAGTTTATGCATTAGGAATATTGGATGATGAGTTATCTGAAACTGCTGTGTCTGTACATTACACATATTTAGCAAACCCTATTAAAGCTTGCTTTTGTCATTTTTCTCTTCTTCCAAAATTCTCCAATCTGCTCTCAGTACCTCTTACAAAGACATTTTGAAAGAGATTTCAAGTGGTAAACAGAGGGATTTCCTCTCAGCAGTGTAAAGCTGGACCAGGCCCCAGCTCAAAGATGGATTCCAAAGCAGGTGTGTGAAGGGGCCTCACAGTGGTGCTGAAACCATTTTGCAGTTGCCACTACGGTCTCACAGAAGTGCTGAAAATTCTCTTTTCTGTAGGCACTGAAATTTCTCTTTCACCTGAGTTTATAAAAGGATGTCAAGGAGGTGATCTTTTAGGCTCTAAATTTATATTCATATTACTGCTAAAACACTGTGAGTTTTCAAGGATGTCAGGCTATAGATATGAGAAATTCTGCTGACCTCTGGGGTGCTGCCCCTGACCCTGCAGTGGTCTTCTGCTTTTTTTTTTTTTTTTTTTTCCTTTTCTCTTTTGGTCTTCAGAAGTCTGTGGAAGACCTGAATTTGGAGAGATAAGGTGGTCAAGTCAATCACAGAAGCACTGGGCAGGTCATGGGTGAACAAGAGATACAGGTTCAAAATATTACAGTGCAAATCATTAAAGACACAGTGAAAAAGAAAGAGATCATAATGTTAGAAAGTCTGTTCCTTTTCTAGGATACAGACAGAAGATTTTTTCTTTCTAGTGCAAAATCCTTCTGCAGAAATTGAAGACCAATTTTATTTCATACAAACAGTGAAACCTGTACCCAACTACATCACTATGAGGTAAATCCAGATTAGATCAATAGAAGTAATTCAGTCACAGTGGAATAATTTGCTTTTTGAAGGTTTTGAACTCTCCATAGATTTTTGTCTTTCAGCTATGTTATTAACAACTATTTTCTTTTTCTGATAATAACAGCTCTTTTTTAAAGTATTTTTTATCCTTTCCTTTAAACCATAGTCTTACATTTTTTACAATGTGTTTTCTTGCTATTGAGGGAGATTTCATGATTACTGATGGAGATTAAGCAGCAGGAATGCAGAAACTGAGAAACAAAGATAGTACTGCTATACAACTGAATTTAAGGAAATAGCAGAAGCATAAAAATAGGCAGAGCTACCTGAATTGACATTTATCTCACATATTCTATTTATTTTCAACAGATCTTTCAAACAACAGCAAAATCATTAACATTCATCTACTTCTTACTGAAAAGTATATTAATATTTTTCTTTTTTTTTAGGAGATTCCAAAGCTATACCAAATATTTCAATCTACTTATACTTATTATCAAAATTAACAAGGAAATTTGCATTGAAAGAATTTTATTCACAATTATTTTATAGAATATCAAGAACAAAGTTCCAAACTTTAATAGAGTGAACAGCAGCACAAGTCTTACACATAAGCAGTTTACACATGCTCATATAAACCTCTCCTAAATATACAGCTCTAGATATAAACCATACTGTGCCCCAATCTAATGGCTGTGTAATCTGCAGAATGTGGATTTGTGGATTTGTGCCTATGCTGGTTAGAATTTATTATTTGCTGTTCTGGGGACAAGGAGCATGCTAACAAAGTCCTCCTTGGAACTCTGTTCACTTTGCTGCATAACACTGGTTTTAAGTGACCAGACATAAAAGCTAACCAAGAACCCAGTCCCATCCAATGCATCCAAGCCTCTCTGTGAGAGAAAACCTAAATACAAGCTGCTCAAACCCACCAGCTCCCTTTTGCCATTTTTAAATTAGAAAGTCTCACAGCCTGCAGCCCAGCTTCCCTTGTCTCAAGGAGGGCAGTCCAAATCTTTCCTTTGCAGACACCCTGACTACCTCTATGTTTCTTTCTTCTGTTTTTGAAGCATCTTTGCATGTCCATCAGCAGTGAATGTGATGTTGCCCAGAGCTAATTATCCAGAAATTTCCACACCATCAGCTTAAGATAACACTGACAACTGGCAAAGGAGCAGAAAAGCAAAGAAATGACAGATACATAAATATATAATGGAAAATATTTTAAGCAAATCATGTCAAGTAAGTAGAAAAATGGTAAGCAAAACATTTTGTATTTACTCAAGGAATACCTGCCAATAGAACAAAATGCAGGAGTAACATGATTTTATTTTTTTTTTTATTCTGTGAGTTTTTTGTCTTGGAGATCTCAGGAATGTTTTTGAGAGGAAGACACTAAGTATTTCCCCAAATATTTGGGTTCTGGTGGCCCCTCTATTCCCACATGTGATATTCTGCTCTCATTTGGTGGCTTTTGATACCTTTTCTGCACATGATTTTGTGTAAATCCGTAGTAAGCATGTAGAATGGGACAAGGGGTTCTTTTTTTTAAACTAATTCAGAGATGTAATATTTGGTTTACATTGAAAGGTTTTTTTTGGGATTGGTGGGGCAATAGTGGGGCAGGTCCTGTATGACACCAGGAGCTGCCCCTGTAGTGGCCCATGGCAGTTTGAAATGGCACCAGAATGGATGTGCCAGTCACAGCTGAGGCAGTGGCTGCTGCTGGGGGCAGTGCCTCTGTGGTAACATATTTAGGAGAGGGTAAGAACACACTGCGCAGCATCTTTAAGAAAGGAATGAGAATACATGAACAAAAAAGCCTTGCAGATACCAAGGTTAAAGTAGGAGGAGGCAATGGAGGGGCTCCTGGCACTGGAGTCCTTGCAGTCCAGTGGAGAAGATCATGGTGATTCAAGTTATCTCCCTGCAACCCATGGAGGCTCCAAACTGATTAGAGCTGGGAAGTTAAGGATCAGGGGAAAAAGATCTATTTCTTTATTTTATGTTATTTTTATTTAGGTATTTTTTGTGGATTTTTTTGTCTTTTTTTTTTTTTTTATTACTTCAGTTCTGTATATAACTTAATTTTTCTTTCTTAAAGAGAAAAAAAAAAAAATCCCAGAGCTAGACCCTCATACAGTCATGTGGGCATCTGTTTAACAGAGGTCAGCTATTCCTCAGTGTACCCTTGTCTAAGGCAAAAACTACACTGTTTCTGGTGTGTCACTTTCCTAACCAAAATGGCAGAAACACTGAGCAGCAGGAGATACCACAAGTGCCTGTCCAGAGAAAGGAACAGGAGGTGTTAACAGTAGTAATTTGAAGCTAAAGTATTCTGATTTTTGGAGAAAAGTATATGAGCATTCAGTGGTTTTCCATCAGTAACTCGACTTTTTCTATGGAAAGGAAAAAATATTTCCTGTGTCCTTCTAAAGTGAAGATTTTCTGTTATGGAGTTATTGCAGCATTTTAAGATGAATACCCAGGAACTTTTCCCTGTGATTAGCTGAGAATAAGGATAAAAATAAATTATCTTGGGACTGCTTCAAGTGTAAGCTGTCACCACCACAATGATGAGAGCTAATTTCCCATTTCTGAAGGTTGTATAGCTGTTGTCACTGTGTTTTCATTTTGCCTTATTTTAGGAAAATAACTTATCCTTTTGGGACTGAGGCATTCAATCCCCTCTTTTTGGTTACGTTATTACAGACAGCTAAAAGAAAGAGTAAAGAAATCGCTTTTGATAGAAGAGAATACCTTTAGGGATTCTTTTCAAATCACATTATTAGGCTGCTAATACAATGCTAATTGCTTAAAGTCATACCTGAAAGCTTTATAAATTTCACCATTTTCCTTGACTGTTATCAGACAGTAATGATCTGATTCACAGCAATCTGCAGTCAGAAAAAAAAAAAGTTTATTACCTTTGGGAGATTAACATGTGGATTGTAAACCAAATGAGCGGAGAGAGTTGCGAGTGTCTGAGCTGAGTTACGTAGTCTTCACTGGGCCCATTACTCACTTTTTTTTGTTTCCACTCAGTTATCAGACTGTACTGTAAATAACCATCATAACAAATACAAATTTTAGATTTTGGCTAGTCTAATATGTGATTAAAACACTATTTCTGCTATTATTCCTGCCACTTCACATTTCCTGAAATACCAAGAGGAAACAGAAAAAAGGCAGGAATACTTGTCTTGTGAATTTGTTTACAAGTTGTAATTTTAGTGTCTGTGGCATCCTTCTGCAGTGCTCTATTGTTTGCTAACAGTGTTTTCTTATCAAGCCATACTGGTTGAAATATAATATAATATAATATAATATAATATAATATAATATAATATAATATAATATGATATGATATGATATGATATGATATGATATGATATGATATGATATGATATGATATGATATGATATAATATAAATCTAATTATAATACAATCTAAAACAAAATATTATTTTTAAATGCTATGGTGAAGCTAAGAGTAATCAGCAAATATCTGTGGGAAGGTGTGCTTAAAATCGAATCAGTTATGGAAAATTTCATATGCATGCCAGGTCATCTTGGGAATATGCTATCTTAAATAGGCATAAAATACATGCTGTATCAAAAAGCCTTCTTTTCCATGGAGTGTGTGTTGTAGTCATATGGGTGAATTATCTTAGGTGAAGAAACTGACATTATGTAGCAAAATTCTGAAGTATTAATGTATAATGAAATTGCTGAGAAACACTGCCATAAATTTACTGGCCTTGAGATGTACCACATGTCTAGAAAATCTCACTTGAGCAAGGATTCCACACAGGGAAAGGAGGTAAATGAAATCACACTTTTGGGGTTTTTTTTTGTCTTTTTCTTAGATGCTTTCTTTGGCGTGATGCTAAAATGCTGTAGCCCAATGTGATGGCATACTATGAGGCACAGCTGTGTTAGCAGGTGTCTTTTCTGTGGGAGAGGAAAATGAAATTATTGGAGAGTTCTGTTTAATGGGACTTCATGCTTCTAAAGCTGATGACATGAAAATCTAAGCTTAAATATGTTTTACAGTACATCTGAAAAAGGTATTGGCTCTGCTCTTTTCAGATAATTTAATGATCTCAGGAAAGTTAATGCTCAGAGACAAAGCATTGTCCTTAATTTTTGTTGTAACACCTTGCATCACTCAAAATTTAAGATCATGCTTGTATTCTACTATGAATAGACATGGTCTAAGAATGTTTAAATGCTGGCCAAAAAAATGAAACAATAATACAGTAACATGGAGTATCATTGGTTCTCAGAAGTACTGTGACAATTTTTATGTGAATATATTTGACATTTCAAAAATATTTCTTCAAATGCTGTGAAAAAGCCCAGGAATATTTGTGAGTTTTGCAATAGCATTTAAAAAAAAAAAAAGTACTTTGACCTATAACCTCAAATCCAAAGCTCTAAATTCCTTTATTATAGAACAGAATGAAGGATCTCCATAAAGTTGCCTTTTCCTTTCTCTTTTTTTTTTTTTTTTTTTTGTGTTCTCATAGCTTTCGTCAGCATACTCAATTTAACAGCATTAGTTCTTACACCGGAGGCATTGTCAAAATGTTAACTTATGGGTAGATTTTATACTATTATTACATACTTGACTTATACTTTTAAACTTAGAAATGCCATGACATGAATCCAAATCCAAATCTTAGCAAAGACAGTTTATGTATTTTGCTAGGTCAGGTTTCCAGCCAGGTGGTACTGAGGTCAGCTAGATTCATCCTGAGACTAAAGAGATGATGCATGGCAATGCCTGAACTTACAAGGAAAATCACAAAATATTGTTCCAAATCAATGTAAATGGGTACCAAAAATGCTATCTTTCTCACTAAAATGAAGTCCACTATGCTCAGACTTTGAAGTGAAGTGGTTCAGCATTTATGCAGTAATGCTGATCCCCAGCATGGGTTTATATGCCAGTTCAGTGGGCTTTTTCTCTACCAACAGAAAGGCAACTTTCCTCCTTCCTTTGTAAAGCTGCTTGTGAGAGATTGGAGAAATTGGATGGACATGACCAAATACTCCTCATACACAAAAGATATATTTCAACAGTAGCATCTTCCCATGTGGTGTCCAAAGGAATGAAATTGCTTCTGAGAGAAGTAGTGCCAGTATTCCCTGCTGGCATCTCTTCCATTTCTGGATTTCCAGAGGATGCTAAGCCAAAGGAGTAAAGTTTTATAATTTGCTGATTTCTGTATGGCAGCACAAATCACTGCACAGAAGCAACTTTTCTGGGACAAAATAATCTTTAGAAGTTCCTAAAAATAACGGTTACTTGAGAAAACTAAATGATTAAATAACTGCTTGTGCAGTGAGCTGTGAGTACTCACCAGAGTTCAATTAAGGAAACACCTGCAGTTCCTGAACTTTTCCTGTTGCTGAACTTAGTATTCAGGTCAGCTTTGAAGGGAAAAGGATCTCAGGCAAGCAAGAGAAATAAATTTGCAATTACTTTATCCTAAAAATGCTAGGTGCTATTCTCATATATAATATTTCTTTGCACTTCCCCTGAACTAGTACAAGAACATATTTCTCTTTAATAGGAATATATGCATATATAAGTGTTAGAAAGAATTCTCCGCATAAGTCATGGTATACTATAATAGTCTTAATAATTTTAATGATGTTGCAATCATTCTGTTAATGATAGAAATTCTTCCCCAGAAGAAAGTGGATAAAACTTTGCATGACTTTGCATGACTTTCAGCAAATTAGCTGAACTATAAACAGGTGGCAATATTTGGAGTGGAGTTTTGAGCCACTCTACCGTTTTTCCACTGCAAACATTTATTTGTTTTGATCCTATAAAAGGCTTTCTTTTCTGTGCTCCTTTGCCAAGTAACACCTTTTGTGGTGCCCTTTAGAATAAACTCAAGCTTACACGTTTCTTCTTTCACACAACCCATTTGCATACTCCAAAGTGGGTGCTGACTTACATAGGGTAAAATTCAATGTGCCCAGAAGAGATTATATTCCAATTATCTCAGTGGACACATTTTTGAGATCTACACAACAGTGCATAACAAAAAATATTTCTGTTCATTTTTAGAGGAGTTTCAAGGCTCAGGACAGAGGAAATTAAAAATCCTGTGTCAGGCCCAATGTTTTCTACTTCTTGATGTCGCATTAAGGGAAATCCTGATGTCTTTTTTTTCCTGAGTGAGCAGTAAGGAGCAATTACCTAATTCTCTAGTTATGGAAACTGTACAGGAACCATAGTATTCAATGCCTTGAAACATACTTCCCTCCCAGTGCCAATAAAAGTTAACAACTGTATATTTACTTCTTCACATCCTGAGTGCCATTTATAGCAATGGCATTTACCTCCTCCTAGTTTTCCTTCTTCTGTAGAGTTGGTGTCAGGCCCAACACTGCTGTTTCACTTTGACATAAGTTCAGAAGTTCAAGAAGTTCAAAACAAAGAATTTCAAACAAAAGAAAGATAAAACACTTGCAAATCCCAATTCTGTGCTTGAAGTCAGGGTATTAAGGGAGACTGGACAAATCTCTGAAGAAACTTAGGGGAGCTTTATTTTTGGCAGGCAATAGTAACTGAGCTTACAGAATGTGCCTTTTAAATCCCAGAACATATGAGTCACTCCTGTCTGGCTCATGGCAAAAGGGAAGGGAGGAATGGTTTCTGAAACACAATAACAAAGTGAGAGAAAAAAGCATATGGTGAGTGCATTGGCTAGAGCAGAAACATGGAGATTATTGCTCTAGTTGCACACAGAATTCTTTAACTGGCCTAAAGTACTTCTTCTCTGTTATTCTTTAATCTTCAGCAGAAGACAGTGAGAGGGGATGAAAAAAGGTTTCTCAGAAGCTTCTTGTATTTACTAATGATTTACTTCATTTGCTGAAGCACCATTTCACCTTGACAGTGTGTGGCAGTAGCGTTGAAGTCTCTTGAAAGCAAAGCAAAGTGCTAAAATCTATTTCTTTTCTCTAACTTCAAAACATATTAGTTCAGTTTTTTAGAATTCTCTTTTGGTAATTTTGTTTCTTGTTTCTTTTTCTATCAACTATTTCAAACAGAGATACAAATTCTAAAATGATGTTTTTAATGATTTGGGTCTTATACTTGCAGTTTTTCTGGAGACCTGCAATTCCTCTATGGAAAATCAGCAGGTGAGATCCTATTGAGCATCTGAAGGTGGGTAATGCTAAAGTGTATGTTTTGTGTCAGATGTTATACAGTAGAGACTGAAAAAGACATATTTGAGTTATAAGCAGGAGAATAATGCTTCCTTCTGCATTGTGAATTTAACTTTTAATTTCTTTTAAGATTTGACACACTTATGTATGGATTTTGATCTTTGAATCATCTGCTGTATAGTTACAATTTATGTGTGATTCTTAAGATTACCAAGGCTCTTCTGGTACCTAGCCTTCTTTTTCTCAGACACAAAATGCATGTTAAACACTCAGATAGAAATGCACCTGTGCTATGGTAGTTTCAGTTTGAACTTGAAAGTTTTCTTTCCCTTTTTTTCCCCACCTTTTGTTTTTCTATCTTTGAATCAGTGCTTCTATATTATCTACTTTTGGAGAGTTTGGCTTTCATTGAGCCTGAAATTTATTTAATGTGTTTTTGTTATGAATTATTGGTTAATTTGCTAGCTTTCCTTGTTAAAAACGGAGAAGGAAATGGTTCAGTCTTCTAAAGGAGACCTTTGGAGGGGCCAACACACAGAACTAATCTTATACCCCTGCTACCAACTCTTTTAGGATGAGAAAAGTTCTTTCAAGACTTAGTCTTGATGCTGGCCTATATTGAATAGATATCAAGAAAATTTTTTTGTTAAATACCATTGTTCTGTTTTTCTGGTTTGAAGAGCAAACATTCATGACATCTGTAGTGTGGAATAAAAGAAATTCATGTAGGAAGAGTATCCTTCTCACCAACACACTCCAGGACTCCTACCATCTGACAGCAGGGACTGCTGCAGAGGACATCCAAAGAGAAGCTGGGCTAAATTGTTGGGCAGTTCATAATTTCTTTCAGAACAACATGAGTTTCTATCTCCATATGGGCCAGGGTAGCATATAGTCCACCCTCCTATAGTGCCTGTTTCCTTCCTTAGAGATATTTTTTGAGCCTGTTCCTTTATCCCACTTTTTCTCTAAAATTCAGGACATTTTCTGAAGAAATATCCAAAGCCTCTACTTCCTGTAAATCATTTCAGTGCAGAAGATATGACAGATATTATATAAAAAAAATGAATAGATATTTCTGTTTCTTTCCCTTGGACTTTCTAAGCAAAGCGAGTCTCAATTACTAGAATAATTATGGACAATTTTGTGTTTAAAACAAAACAATGCAACCAACCCACCAAAATAAAAGCAAACAAAAGAAAAAAACCCAGAATAAAGACACAACTAAAACAACAAAACCCAAAGCAAACCCCAAACAAAATCAAACAAAACAAGACAAACAAAGAAAAACCACGAAAACCAAAACAACAAAAAGCATACAAAAAAAAAAAAAAGAAAGAAAAAAACATATCATCTGGTATCTAATATCTATTTAAAGAAAGATTTCACAGAGCTGCAAAGGCATTCAGAACACTACATGCCCTGTCTGTTCTGTCTCCTGACTGTGCTGCTTTCTTGCACATCATTAGTGTAAATCACAGAGAAATGTTACACTTGCTGTTTTTAGAAGAACTAACCAAAAGGGTGAGGTCAGTTTGCAGTAAATAAAATAAAGTATTGGATTATCTGGGGATTGTTACATATGAAAATCATTCTCCTGGTTTTCAAAATCTGCCTTCACAAAACTAACACAGTTAAGCTGAGTTTGTTACTTCACGTTGTGAACTGTAAGGAATCACCTGTGGCTTCCACTAGAAAGTTGATGGACTCTAGAAATGCCTGTGCTCTGATGAAACAATGTTCTGTCTTTCATTAAGTTTAATGCCTAGTGATGTTGCACTGATTTTTTCCCTCAGGCCTGACAATCCTATCAATCATAACAAAACTGCCTGGGGTGACTGACTAAGGATTTGCAAGACATCTTGCCTGAGATCTAACTCTGCTATGTTAGTATTTGTAATTTTTTTCTACCTCTATGATTTTTTTGTCTGTGGCATATTGAATTTGTTTTCACAAAAAGGTGAAATAGGTCTGTTATATAAGACTTGTTGCTTCTCTGGTAACATACCAAAAAAACCCAACAAAAAAACCGAAAAGCTTGGGGATAATCTCATTCTGGGGGAAATCCTGTGACATTTGAAGGTCAGTATAATTAAATTTCACACAAAAAACCCCCCAAAAATATACATTTTTATTTATATTTATATATTTACCCAGTTTAAATGCTATATTTAGTTACAAGGCTTAGGCATGGAACAAAGTCTTATGATGTCCCAAGAGGAAAATATTTGGTAACAACTGTCATCATGTGAAAAAAGGAAATTTCCTTGACCCTTCACTACAAAATGTGTCCTGAATTTTACAGTAGATGAATGTCAGAAGTTTTAATTGATTTGAATAACACTTTGCATTCATAAAATATTGAAATGGGTCAATAACTCCTCAAAACCATGTGTTAGTTGCCTGATTTTAGGTCAAAAATTTTGAAAAATTTGGTTTAAAAGTCTCTTAACTTGGAGTACTTTATTTGTAACTTTGGGACCATGCTGCATTAGCAAAGTATTATGGAGATTATTCAACTAATAGTAAATGAGTTTAAGACAAATGATAGTCTTAAAACTATAGAAATGGAAATATTCTAGTTACTAAATTTAAATATTTCTTCTAAAAAAATTAATTCCTGAGTATATTTATTTTACAAAGAGGAGGTAATAGTCCCAATAAAGTTCTGACAATTTCTCATATTTTGTGCTGTTCAATGTATTTTGTATAGTGTGATGCTCTAGTTATTTTATTGCAGATGAGCATCTGTTACTATTTATTGGGCAAAGAACATACATTGTAGGCATTTCTGGTCCAGTGATTCTGGTACTTGCCAATTCAAATCCCAAGACAAAAGGTTTTAGTGTCAGCTATGCGGGACATATTCTGACACTACAGTTGGTAAATAGAACATAAAATGAACAGAAAAAAAAAAAAAACAAGCAGCCATCAAAACTCATAACAAAACAAAACCATAGCTGACTGCAGAGTGTGAATATAAGATGTCAAAGAAATTAATTGCTCTCATTGTCCCCTGAGCTCTTCCCCGTGGCCCTGGATGGAAGGTCTGCAAGATTTCCAGGTGCCACTCAGCCGTGTGCCGATTGGTGCTTTGGAAGACCCCTAAATTGTTGGGATGGTATTTGTCTTAGGGATATTTTCTTGTTCCTTTACAACCTTATCTGGAATTGGAAATCAGATATTTAAATAAATAGATGCAACTCAATTACTTTTGCCAGTTCCTTGGGACAGATGATAATACATGGGCATTTTTAAATCTAGGTAAACTGCTCATTGTTTTCTCTTTCAAAGAGGAATTTCAGTACATGGTGGTCCTTTCTTTGTGTTTTATGACAGCTAATCTGGTTTTAAAACATCTTGGGTTTATATCTAAGTATTTATTTGGAAAAGTGCTTAAATCAGGAGTTAAAGTCTTACTCTACCTCTACTGCAGCTTCCTACAATATGTTGCCAGAATGATGATGGCAGGCACAGGAGCTCCCTGTTTGGCTCCTGAGGCATTTCTGTGTGTGTGAACTGAACTTCACAGGAAGAAAAGGGAAACAAGCACTTTTCCTCCCTCAAGGAGCATTCCAACCATGAGGCTATTGCAGGAAAATAAGTGTTACACCTCTACCCCCCACTCCTTCCTTCGGGTAACATTTCAAAAGTGATAACTGGAACAGCAATTTACAATACATTGAATGTAACTGGGCACTTTCTTGCTAGATTGAGCTCCCAAAAATTATTTTGGCAGTGGTATGTCTTGTTTCTGGATCCTACTGTGGTATTGGGATTTGGGATTCTCTCTCTAGTTAGGACAATTTTAGTGCAATTTAAGCTGATAGATCTGAAGAACAACAAAGTACTGATGGATTTTGCTTACTAGCAGTTGAATGCAGAGTGTTTTTCCAAGTAACCAATTTGTATTTGAATGTCTAAATTCCATCCCACTCCAAATGATTCATTATTGAATGAACAGCAGGAAAGTTTGCAGGTATTTCACCCAGCTGCAGAACTGTAAAGAGGCCCATAGCAGCCATAGCAGTCATTTCATTCTTAGACGTTTGAGGAACACTAGAATAAGAAAGCATCTGTAGGGGACTAGGCTGAAAATGTGAATTTTTGTGTTGATAAGTCTGAGAAAAATATGAATATTTTCTCAGAAATTAATTAAAGTCCATTTTGCCCCTGTTGGTGCTTAAATATATTGTTCCATATAGGTCACAGACAGCCATGAAGTAAAAATCCCACTCAGCCCAATTTGCCTCATCAGTCTAAAATAAACTATTTCTGTGAAAAATTATAAATAAAATTCATACAGATTAATGACTTTAAGTTAATTTTTAAAAATTTCTGTAATGAAACATTTAAGGGATTCCTGGTTGAAAATAAGAAAAATAAATAAAACATATTCGTGCAAAAGGTCAAGGGATTTCTGCCTCCACAGAAGCCCTAGGGAGATTGCAGAATAATGTCAAAACACTAAGAAAAGTTGATGATTTTTACAAAAATAAAATTATTTTACAGGGTCATATCCAGGATGAAATGAATCAAGTATAAACAGAATACACTAACTGGGTATGGCATGGATAGACTCATACAGGAACAGTGAAGTCATAATGTATCTCATTTATCTTTCCTGAAATGACAATTGACAAGCTTCATCCTCAGGACTGTATCAGGGTGAGAAAACCTCTTCCTAAGGATGTTAAGTCACTCCTATTTTAGTCAAAAATGTATCCTTTCTTCTCTTTTTCCAAGCCATTTTTTCCTCTCATTCTGCATAATCACAAGTAATCAAAAGCATAAATTTTTGGCTAAAGTAGACTCACGGTTTTGTGCTAGTCTCAGAAGGTTTTCCCTCAATACTAGTGTTGCTGTGGAAGAGGCAAGACGGGCTTCATGATCAGCTCAAAGGATGGTATTACACCGACTGACTCCATTGTAAAAGCACCAAATCACTATTATCTCTTCATGGCTCTTGGCATTTTGCTTCTTAGTACTTTTTACACATTGTTTTGGTCACCAGAATGATATGCAGAACAGCACTATGGTTCCTAAATATTCCTGATGTCCCAATTCCAGTAAAGTAGCTTGATAACTAAAGATAAGTTACTTCAACCATTTCAGTTCATTCAGATTTGCAAAAAACACAATTAGTATGCAAAAAAAATTAATGTGTGCAATATCTAATCCTCACATGCAGTGACTGGTAAAGGAAAATGATATGAATTAGCCTGAATGATTTGGGCATCCAAAACCATTACAATATCATGATGTTATATGCAGTCTGAATACCAATAGCCCAGCATTTTATAGTGCAAAGTCAGATGACTTTTTTTGTTGCAGAGTTCAATTGATTTGCCAGGGAACAACTTTCTCCAGCACTATAATTTATCTGTGTACTATACAAAATCAATGTGGGCAGCAATAAATAACTCCTGATTCCAATTACCATAATGAAGCTACTGGAAAACTCAGTGGAAGCTGTCAAACTGCTTTCAGCAGTACTTGCATGGAAAACTTGTGGAGCAGCAGCAAGTGCTATCAGCAATATTCTGACTTAAAAAGCTTTCACTCCAGACAGCCACTGCCAGTCTGTTTTCAAAGAGAAAAAAATGCAGTCAGTGTTAAGGTAAGGTTATTACAACTATTGGAGAGGTGCCTCTGCCCAAATTAAGGGCAAATGAGGCCACATACTGAAGTTAATAGTATGGATTTTACTTAACAGTAAATGTGAGGGAGAGAGAAAGAAAGAAGGAAATAGAAAACAGGAGCAAGGAGGGAAAGTAATAGAGAGGCAGGGTAAGTAGAAAAATATCACCACTCCATGGATTCTGACAGAGTCCCTTTAGTCCTCTTCTTCTGCTCTTCTCCATGCTGAGGTGCAGGAACCTGTTCCTCAGAGAACTTGTGGATGCCGTATCCCTGGAACTGTTTAAGGCCAAGCTGGGTAGAGAGCTGAACAACCTCGTTTGATGCAAAATGTCCTGGTCCACAGCAGGGACCTAAATGCCCCTCATAAAAATACTTTTTAAATGAAATTCATCCTTTCAAATGGGCATCTGGATGCTATTACAAGCAAAATAGGGGAAAAAAAACAAGTGTTGCTCTTTAAAAATACAATTAAAATTTTTGTCTATATATCTAGAAAAGAGAACAATAGAGTGAACACTCCACGATTATTCTACTCACAACTTTTCTGGTTTGGCAAGAACAATTAAAAAGACACAAATCAGATATCTCAGCATGTGGAAGCAGCTTCTCCTTTAATGGATGTGTAAATGTATGTAAATACATCCTTTTATCCCCAAGAACATCTGCTGTACATGTGGATTTCTGTTCACAAGTTAGACACGCTACAGTAATTCAGTATAAGGTTGCTCATATCGCTTTGATGAAAATAATGTGTGTCCTCTCCTGCATTCATGATAAGCTCTTATATCTGAGATGCCTGTGCCCATGCCTCTAATAATAAATGTTCTTCTGTGCCTGCCAATGATGTGTAGAAAGGCACTCTTGAAATTGCCTCCATCTGAGGATATCCACAACCATTTTTTCCAAGGTACAGGGACACTGATGGTTTTATTTAAATGGTTTTAAAAAGGACTGTTGGTTTTTAAGGAATCAAAGAGTTTTGTCAATAAAAACGGAGAAAAAACAAACCTCCTTTCCCCAGATAAACTGATGTTTAATAAAATCAGCCAACATTCTTTTTTTTCCAAAGGTTTAGAGTTTTCCCTTTCCTTTTTAATTTCTGTTACTCTGTTCACTTTGCAAACATGACATAGAAAAAGAAGAGAAAAGGAGAGAAGACTGAGGGAAGAAAATGGAAACAAAAGAGAAAAGCAAAAACTATTCTGAAAGTTTAATTCTTTAAAAATGTGAGTCTTAAATAATTGTAATGGAAATACCACCTTGAGGCTTATCTGATTTGCCATTATGGACAATAATTATGAAATAATCTTATCTCTAGATTATACTATAGAAAGCCTGATATCAACTTTCAAGCAGATTGAAGCTGCTCATACTTAAACTGATTGAGATTTTAAGCCATTTGGACTATGTGACCTTTGAGTTATAGAGTAGTAGGAAGAATATGTTTTAATTTCAACGTCAGGTAATGAATAATTCATAGTGAGGTTTGAGTGTCTTGAAAAATAAATAAAAATATTAATTTCAAGAGGCTGAGATTGAATAATAAAATAAATATAATTTGAGATCATTTAATCAGATATATTTTAATGGACACTGCTGACAGAATTATCTTCCTTTTTTGGAAGAAAAGAGGAAAATCTCTGTGTAAAATAAATGTGACTCAGGCCATTGGTATAATAATGATTTCATAACACAAAATTAATACTCATAAATATAGTTATTATATATATATATATATATATATATATATGTATATACAAAAGCATTTCAAGATATATATGAATTTTGTATTAAAAATTTAGAGAATTGTATATATATTATGTACATTATAGATATACCAGCTGATCAGTAGTCCTGTTTGCTGCACTTTGAAATGCAGAAAATAAGGAGGTAAAGAAAGTTTAGTAGGGAAGACCAAGCAGGTATACAAGTAAATCAAAAATACATTTACTTTAAGAGGAGTAACATACTATGATGTTGTATATATAAAACAACCAAAAGGCTTTGTGAAAAGTTGGCTCTACTTTTTTTTTTTTATGGAATAATACAATTATTGATATTAAAAGCAGCAATGATAAACCAAAGTAAAAGGGGGGAAGATTTAGAAGTAAAGGTTGATTTTAATGTAGTGTGAAAACTCAGCGTTGCTTGTCAAAGCAAAGATCAAAACACAGTTAAGTGGCTCCCCTTATTGAATGATGCCATGTTTAAGGGGGAAGATAACAGCTGAAATGTTTTGGGATTTTTTCTGGTGCTCCTTAAAGAACTGTGAAGCTACAGTAAAAAACCTCATCCTGCCTCCTCTTTGCTTCCTGTGTTAGAGCAAAAGCCACAAAATGCTGGCACAAGATCTACTGTCCCCAGATTTTCAGTTCAGCTGATCAGAATAAATGACAGCAGTTTATAGGAGTTGAGGTTCTCTCATCCCCCTTGTCCACATGATCTTGTGCTTGTGTCTTGTTCACCTATGCTTGTACTTCTCTTTTAAAATAACAAAGTTTAAGTTTTTACAATAGCTTGATTTCCTTCATTATAATGTGATGTCTCACTAATTTCTTTGCATATCCTCTTTTGCGGGGGGATGTTACATGCCCTGGACTTCACCAGTTTTGAAGTAAGAACAATAATATGTCATTGTTGAAATTACATGCCCTGGACTTCACCAGTTTTGAAGTAAGAACAATAATATTTCATTGTTGAAAAACTATATTGAGATCTTGCCAGTATTAAACACTTTGAACATTTACAGATGGAAAATGGATATAGAATCACTAATTTTGCCTTCTTTTGCTAAATAGCATTGAGGTATTTGCTAAATTGCTCTGCAATGTCACCTGGAATAGCAAAGTATGGATATGGATATTAATAGCAATATAGATATCTCAATAGTAGTCTTAAAAAAATTGTCAGGATCTTAATAATAACATAGATATATTTTAGCACCTAAAGCATCAATTTTAATGGAAAATTAGTATTATGAATATGTATTTGATATTTCTCTTCTGAGTTGCACAATGTTTGGAGCAAGGTTCATACTTTCTGTGTATTGCCTAATTTGCTGTGCTCCCGTGCAGGAAATAATGAGCAAAGGCATGTCATTTAGAGCCAGATGGAAACATAAAGTAGCTCTGTGTCATGGACTTCTCAGCCCTCTTCAGACAAAGTGCTCCTCATCCCCACTGTTTTCAGAGCTTTTGTGTTAACCAGTATTTTTAGTGCAAATCTCACGCTGGAAAAACCTGCTGGCTTATGTACTCAATTTCTTCAAAGGAAATATTACTTCATAATAAATTTGAACAATACTTGAGTAGAAAACAAAAAAATTAATATTATAACTGCATGCTCAGGGAAATGGATATAATAATTTCACCACCTTTATATGATGTGAAAGAAAAAGTACCAGTGCTTATTTTTTGACAGGAAATATTTATTCACACAAAATTGCATGGACCCAATGACTTTGGCTGACTACGTTTTTCTTCACAGTTAATCCACTCCAGCAAAGTGAAAGGCCTGTAAAATGTGTGCACTCCATCCCTTACCTTGACAAAGTACCTTAATGCTCCTTAGTTGAAGGGAGGATCAGTTGCTTAGGCCTACGGAAGGGCCATTTCTCTTTGTCAGGGCCTTAATCTCAAGTTTTCAAGGACATAGATGTTCATATTAACAGTATAAGGAAGAATGGACAGACCTGTAACAATTACACTAATGCTGTAATAAGAAAAATGGAATGGACGGCACATACTAAAATTATTCTTATTACTTTCTAGTGTTTTGATTACCAGTTAGGCTGTTCATTTGGAAAAATAAACTTAAACTGATGACGAGACCTAGAGATATATTTCATTAACATACTGGTTCAGTTGTGAGGCATATTGTTGGCTAACAATTACAATTCTTGTTAATACATAGTAATCAAAATCTAAATTTTATACCTAACATTTGGAGCACAAAGAGTAAAAATAGGTAAAGCATACTTCTTCTGGTGTAATTGTGCTAACCAAAACATGCATATGATTATCCTTGGTAAGTTTATAATATGTGAACTTCATGAAAAGTAATCTGATTAAATTGTGAAATTAATTATACTCAGCTACAAAACTGGGATTGTCCATGCATGTTACTGAGCGATACATCCTGTAGTCTTGCTCACTGTAGTTAAATAAACTGAAAATTCTCTACTGTAGTATTGTGGTCTAGTCTTGGTTTGCTGAACATTTAAAGGTTCCATGGAACCCATCTGACTGTAGTTATACTTATCCTGTAAGATAAAATATGAGCTACAAAGGTCTAGTGAAAATATCTTCAAAACTGAAACAATTGGTCCACTATAGGTAGATCAGATTATATGTGTTCTTTCATTGTAAGGGATGCACCTTAATTATTCATTCACCTAAAGGACCAATGCACTTAAAATACCTAAAATAATTAATTTCTAGTGCCGAACAATCTCACTGAAATAAGAATGAGCTGACACAGGCAATGAATCTGCTCTGGATCTTCTTTTGGCTGTGAGGTCTGTCCTACACAATTACTTTAGTAGAAGAACTTGAAATAACAAAGTACTAAATCTTCAGAGTTCTCCTGTATTAATAGATGTGATGAAAAACTGTCTTTCTGTATTTAATGCAAAGATTGGAGTATGAAATTTGTTGAGGATCTTTTCAGAAAAAAGTACTGAGTAATGAGTATTCTCTGATGATTTCATATTATTCATTCTCTGATGATTTCATAATATTAAAGGAGTCCTTTCTTTAGGGAACATTTCTGAAGCCCTCTTTGGCTTACTGTAGAAGAACAAAAAATAACAAAGCAAGCCAAGACAATCTTATTTTCATATTGTTTTCTCAGGGATATCCTTCAGTTTTGAGACACATGACAACTAAGACCTAAGGCAAAGCCCAGGAAAGATGCTATGGCAGCTACCGGCTGGGAGAAACTTTTCTGTCAACAAGAATAGAAAGGACATTTGAATTCTTTTCTAAGAGAATAAAGTGGAAATTGTGTTCTGTCTCAATTTTCTTAAGTGGCCTCCTGCCTTGTATGTCCTTGGAAGGAAATAGTTTAATTCTCACATTCACTGACATTGCTTCTAACATACTTGACACAACTGTGCATGTTACTGCTGTTTCTGCATCACACAACAGCTTCCTGGATACCTTTTAGTCCTGTTCAACCATTCTTGCTACAGTTTAACAAGATATTTCTTGATTTTTTTTTTTTTTTTAGCATGTATATTTTAATTTTTATTCTGGGATTAAGAAGGCATTGTTATCAAAAAATCAAAAACTGGGAGGTCCTTAACCCACCCATCGATGGAGTCACAAGTCATTGGCATTGAATTTGGTTTGGCTGTAAGAAAATGTATAAGGATATGTAGTGAATTGGGGGTTCTCAAGAGCAGTATAGAGAAATGCCTGTCAGGATTCATCCAACAGCACTTTCTCCAGAGGTGTGATGGAGAGCAGTGCAAAAGGTGGTCTCTGATCTCAGATTTCCTCTCACCCTACACTTCTGTGGGTTATGTGCTCTCTTGAAGCCATTTTATTTTAGAGAAGTTATTTTAGTTACTCAATAATTATTTCTCTCATGTCTTTTTGGGCAATGCTTGTACATTCAGGCAAATTCTGTTACAGATTACAATCACACATCTGGACTACTTCCTTTATGTTCTAAGGATTAACTGAGCATTCCATATCTGCAATGCTAGTTGTCAGGATACGTGTATACACATGTTCAGAGAACTGTGTTCTAATATAAACATACTTTCCTTACAAGAAAGATACTAAGAAAAATTTAGCCACTTATTTCTGATATATTTTAAATTACCATGCCCATCTCCAGCACTCTCACTCTTAGAGGCAGCTAAACTCAACAGAGTGGGAATAATCTCTCCTTCTACCTTTCAACTCAAATGAAGCTAAGCAGAAATAAGTAATTTTGTACTATACATGCAGCCATCCCAGACATCAGAAAAGGGGAAAATGGTTTTCTGGATAACGTGATTTTTTACCAGAGTGCTTGGTTTATAGGTGTACTTTTCTTTCTTCTTCAGAGATCTGCCAATTTACTCCAGAAAAAGACTGAGAAAATATTAGAAAGAACACATTTGAAATCTGGAACTTGTCATAAGTGTAGTACATTTCATAAACAGGACACTTTGAAGTAGGAGATGTATATTTGTACAAGTTCATGTACCACCTAGCAAAATAGGCTTTTCACTTTCACTGAGGACTCTGAAATATTATGTTATAATTATTAAAAATCTTCTAGCTGTGTCTCCATGTCTCTGTACTTTTTATTTTTATCTCTTGGGAATGCTGCTGTTTATTTATCACACCCAGCCTCCACTTAATGTTGATGTCAGTGGGCTGCAGGGCAGGAGACTTATTCTGCCTCTTCTTTAATTTACTGCTGTGTTTTCTCTTTCAGCCCTTCTCTTACCAGAGAAGAGGGCACAAGGGGAATTTCTTCATCTGAAAAGAATGAATTTGTTTTGTCTGTATGATAGCACAGCCTCCAGACCAGCTAAGAAGCCCTGTTTAAAGTAGCAGAGGAGTATTCACACCCTCAAACCAGCTCTGGATGTTGAGCACAGTTTGCTGTTACAATAGGCATAGCTCAGTAAAATTTTAAAAAATCTGAGTACTTTGGATTTATGTTGTACTGAGGATTTAAGCTGTAAAACCAACATATGCATGTTGTCTCTCTCTCTTATTGCCTTTTTCTCCCTACCACTTTCATGTTGCTGATGGTTTTGGATAGTTCTTGATTGTGTTTGCAACGGCCACACAAAAGGTTCCCAGTGAGCCTACTGCACCAGGGACTCTTGGGTTTTTTGGCATACAAGGAAAGCTGTGGTAGAGTTCACAGTATCACAGAAGGGCTGAGGTGGAAAGGCACCCTGGAGATTGTTGGGTCCAGTCCCTTTGCTCACCCAGAGAAGGACATCCATCTGGTTTTGAGTATCTCCAAGGGCAGAGACTCCACAGCCTCTCTGGGCAACCTGTGCCAGTGCTCATTTACCAGTGAAATTATTGTCTACATTCATGTAACTATTAAATCTATTCCAATTAGATAAAACAGGACATGTAACATATACCTATATTACTCTTTCTACAAGCTGTAGTCAATAAAAAAAAAAAAAAAGAAAGGAAAAGAAAAAGAAATGTTAGTTCTCGCAGAAAAACAAGTTCAGTACTGTTGCATAAAATGCAACAAAGCAGCACCCAAAAAAAGTCAAGTGAAATTCTTGGTTTGAAGAAACCAAAAGAGGAAATCCAAGTCTTTTGCTGGGGATTAATTTGAAAAGTGTACTTTCAAGGATAAGCAGATGCAGCAGTACTGGCATAAAAATAATTTTATGTAAAACTCATACAAGCTGGTTTTGTCACAAAATTAACTGCTTTCAAAATAATGTTTCTTATATTTCCCACAGGTGAAGTAATGCTTGAAGGTATTATTTGGACATAAGGCTTTTGTTATTAAAAAATATTTCAATTCTCATTTCCATCTTTTATTACCCTTTGGTAGTTTTTTGGTAGACTTTGAAAGGAAACATCCTTTATTTAAAATAAATTTTTAATCAGTGCATATTACAAAATGTCATATGAGAACTGTTTCAGCATGAGAATGAAAGTTTCAGTATGTATGGCAAGGTTTTTTCTCTAGCAAAAATTTTTAGTGGTACACAGGAAATAGAGGAATACAATTGACGAGCGCATTCATGGCACTGGACACTTGGACTTGGTGAATGATCCAGGGGTTTCCTTTATTATTCAGTTGATCATATGATTAACACAGCACAATATTACATCTGGATGTAAAATGGAGAAAAATGTAAAATGGACAGAATGAAACCAGGATTCACTTGTGAGGCCTTGGACTCTGAGGGAGAATAAATAGAGATTATATATTGTCATTGAATGTTTTACCCTTGTATGTATCATTTACTGTATGTGTGCTGGATACAAAGATTTTACATGCAATGCACAGTGCAAATTCCCTATAGGCTTCATTAAATTATTTAGTTGTTTTGAGCTATGATTCTCTTAAACTGAGATGTTTAAATCAAGCCTAATTGTAACATTCTGAATTTTGATATTTTATTCCAATCCATTTGCTGTGGGATCTGCTTTATAATTAAAAAATTATGAGCAGAGCACTGACTGGATAAGTTCTATGAAAACAAGGAGGAGGAGATAACTGGAAATGATGATCATATCTAGTAGCCTACTTATTTTTATCATGCATAGTATATGTTTAAGAGGTCCAAGTTGATATTCATGCATTGTGTACTTGTGCATATATCTATACATAGTGTATATGTAATGTTATCATAAAATGGTAGATTTCTATCTGTTATTCATTGTCATTATAACAGCCACAGTAATTTCCCATGAGCCATTTGAAAACAGAAGACAGTGTCTGCTAACCCCTCCAACCCTATGAATATCATATATACATAAAAATATAGTATTATAGATACTATGTATGCATATATGTGCCAAATATATATCTATATATATGTATTCTATATATATGTGTTCATGAATATAGTTGCAGTGCAATGCTGACATCATTTCCATAGACTGCTATATTCTCCAAACTTTTGCAAACCTTTTAGTTAATTACAGAATTTTGAGATTTAATAGGTTTAATAGGATAAAATTGATAGACTATACCAAAATTAGATAATTTCTAGACATTTTGTATTTTAATTTACATATGCTTCTTGTTGCCTATGTTGAATTGGCATTGAATAGTAGAATGGAACTAGTTCAAATGAAATAAAACCACATTCAATTTAATAAAAATAAAAATACGTATGATCTTTGTACCACAAAGAATTAATCAGTGAAACTGCTCGTGAGAAAATACTGTGGATAATTTCCTAATGGTAAGAAAACAATAGGATACATGACTAATATTGTGCCTAATTGCATTATCTAAGCTGGAAATGTAGAATGGATATCAATAGTCATGACGCACAATAAAATATAAAATTACTTATTTGACAGAATAGAAAGAAACACTCCCTACGGACATATGATTTTGTGATTATCAATTATATATTCCGATAGGCATAGATTGTAATGCCAGGAGGATTCATTCTAATTATGTCATCTGATTAGATGATGACTAAATGTTACCAGTTAAATACTGATCAGTGGACTAATCTTGGGATCTATTTGTTTACATTTGTACATCCCTTATTTTTTTCCCAAAGCATTTCACAGGTATACATTTCAAATACTTTTTGATATGTGGTATCAATGTTTGAAAATAAAGCACTTGCATTAGATAGGCAGATCATTTCCAGCCCAAATGGGTATTTTTTTTAAGATAAATGTTTATATTTGATTTGCATCAAAACAAATCAGTGGTTACAAGATGTAATGATTAGGAAAGAAAAAATTCATGCAGTAGGTCTATATTTGTACTCCACTAGTCTAGATTTTGCTGTTGTTCTAAAGACAAAGTACAAAGATACTTCAGCTTGATGTAAAATTAAAATAACTTGTATGCAAAACTATTCATAATGGATAGTAAATGCTAGAAAGAAATTGTCATAAAGGCATAAAATCTGAATTTATGCTAGTCATATACGTATTTGTGATTTATCATCTTCAAGGGAGTTTGATAGCCTCATGGTATACAAAATTAAAAATGTTCTTTAGAATTTGAGCTTTATCTGTATCTGTTGGTTGATTTAATTTTCATTTTCCTGTTTTTCCTGTTTATCCTTTTGTGTCTGCTCTACATCATATTCTATTGTTTTCTCTCCACATATATGCTTTTACTTATTTATTTAATCCTTATTCTATGACTCAAGAATGATATCACTGACAAAATATTTCTTTCCTACAATTTTGATCCTCTTGTCTTTGAACTTTACCCTGTGACTCTGCTGAATGTTTTTCCTCATTCACCCTTCCCCAGCTATGGGATCATTAGCTTTTTCTCTGTTTCCATTTCATAAGCTCAGCACTTTGTATATTTTGAGTTCTGCATGTATAGTCAATGAATCAATAACTGCAGAATTCTCACATGCAGAAAATGGAGTAATTTTCTAAAATTCAGAATGAGAATAGCTTTCCTTTTCCCTTCACTCTGCCTCTCCTCTCTGAAGACTGCAGATTTTCTAGTGCTGCTCTCCATATAATTTCTGAGACTCTTCTCCCCAGGCATTCTCCTCTTTCTAGTCATGCCAGTAGAGGCTCTTTTTTTTCCTAGTACACCATTACCCCAGGTAATACTGTCATAAGAAAGACTTTAGCATTAGTTTTATCTATTTTATTTTATCAGGGACTTTCCTGGTATTAGAAAGATATGAGAAGTTGAATGTTTGGGCATGACACCCTTTGATGCAAAGACTAGAAGCAGCATGACATGAGATGGAGATGAAAGGCTCTGCCATGCTCTTGGAGCTAGCAAACCACTTGATCACAGACCAGTTCTAGAAGGGAGAGCCTGCAGCAGATGCCCTTGATGATAAATTTTCAGAGTCTATGGGTGGATAATGAACACCTGCTTTGATGCTTAGATCTGACCTTATGCCAATTTGATATTTATTTTATATTGCATCCATCCAAGAGAGGAAATTCACTCCCCTCTTTCAATATTTTCTTTCATATGTCTCTATTGAGATTTCTTTTTCCTTATAATCTATCTTTTGTGTTGCTTTATCAATTTCTTATTTTTTTTCCTTCTACCTGCTTCAGGATATATTTTCATGTCTTCTGTGATATTCTATTTTAACCAGTGTCTAATTTACCTCTCTCTTTCTTGCAGCACTAAGGTGTGGTAATTGCTGAATTTGTTCCAGTACTGTGTAGTGTAAAAAAGGTTTCTCTTTTAATAAGAGAGATGATTCTGATCTCATGTTGCTTAAAACCAATTCAGCTGATAATCTGAAAAGCATTCCTCTTGATTTACTGTAATTGCAATGGGGTCAAGCCCTTTGAAAAAGGTATACCTGCCGCATTTCATTTTCTGTTTCATATGCTCTTAAAACATATTAAATTATGTGTTACAGACTTTGTTAGCACTTGGGACATTTTACAAGTGAAGACAAAGCTTGAGAATTTATTCTTTTGGGGACAGTTTATTGGGAGGATCAAGATTAATTTTAATTCCTAGACATCAGTGATCAAGAAACCAATATTTATTTATCCATCACTTCAGACTTTGTCCAATACACAGACTTTGCTTTCATAGTAATATCAGTAGTTAATGTTCTGTTCTACTGTTTTTACCTAAAAAGCAGCAATTATAACACTCTTTGAACACCTTGTATTTCAGTTTCCTGATCCACTTGAAACTCAACAGTTTGGTCATCTTTACACTTGACCTGGCATATGTATTTCACTCACAGACTTTAATCTTCTCCTGTGGCAAAGATTCTTTATTTACAGGGTGTTAACCCTGGGGTTCAGGCTTTGAACATGACCTCTTTTATTTCTTAGAGAATCTTGTTGGGCTTTCTTGCCAGATTTGTCTTGAAAATCTTCCAATCTCTAGCTCTATTAAATATTTTGTCTTCAAAACTCAGTCCATTCTCTTCTTATGGGGAATCACTCTTCTCCCCCTGCCAGTGTAGATTAAAACCAAACTATATTAATATCTTTGCAATTAATATACTTTAATGGAGATATTTCTCAAAAAATATCAGTTATTTGGGGCTGACTATAGGTTTGATGAGGCCAATACCCACATTCCTAAGCATATTAAAAAATATTCTGCAAAAAGTTCTGCAAGAAAGGTTAATGAATTTCAGATAGCCTTTAATTCAAACAAAAATACTCTATATGCACTATATTTGAATGGGTATGGAAATATATTCAGAGATCTTTAGTAACTGAGAAAAAACATCTGAATTTATATGCTGTAACTGTAGGTTTTATAGATTATATTATTGAGTCCTTAGCAAAATGAGTTTCAATTTAATAGTTATGAAGATATGATATTGTTGCATATTCATTGCAGTGTTAGTGACAATGTACTTCAATGACAACATTGGAATTAGAATTAATGCTTGCTTTCAAAAAAATAATTTTCTGTTTCATAGGTGGGGACAAAAAGAAAATGCATTGAGCAGTCTTAGGAAAAGAAAGTTCATTATGGTAATTTCTTACATATCTATCTTTTCTAAGACATTTGAGTTAAACAGAACTATGAGAATAGAAGGAAAACAATCCAAAACACAGGCATTACAGTTTTGTTTGCTTGTTTTATTTTTCACAGTACAGATTTGCCAAGGAGTTTGTGATTGATAAGATCCTTACCTAGTCTCCCAAAGGGCACACTCAATCGATGACTACATTACACTGAGATGCAAAATTCAAAAGTAGAACATTTAAAAAATATCAGCTCTTATGCCTAAAGGTTTATATCCAAGTTTATTAGATTTAGAAGGAAATGCAATGTGGGGGCATATGTTCATGCATCAGTGGTTATGTCTTCCTATAAAGCTTTTAGTACTGACCTCTAGAAATGAGATATTAGATTGGATAAGCTATGAGTTGGGTAGTTTTATCAATATATGGCCATACTGTAGCTGCTGGCTGAGTTTGAATTTGTTGTGCTACTTGATACAGCAACAGAATTGTCAGTTAATGTGTATGTGTTAGAGAAATTATCTGCCTCTGCTGGTCAGAAATAATGTTTCATTTACAAGTGCCTTGTTTTATGGGATGTGTTTTAGCTGAATAGTAAGAGATGCTCACCATTCTGCTCACATGATTGGCTGTTTCTACTTCACTAGGATGATTCAGTTTCTATAAGACCTGTTTCCACATTAGTCATTGATTATTCATGTTTCAGTAACAGCAGATGACTGAAAGGGAGGTTTACAATATCAGGATAGGAAGCCAATGTGCAAACATATCCAAGCACTCTTCACCTACCTGTTAGGCAAAATATGTGAAAATTCTGTGACCTCTGCCTCAAGCTGTGATTCTTCTGAAGATGATGTCTTGGAAAGCAGCTGTTCCTCCACCCAGTTAATGGGCTCAAGGAGAAATCTTGAGTAATGGGCTGGAATATCATGCACTCAGATATAAGATTTATATTCATCTCTATTTGCAAAGATATACATTTCAGAGTTTATAACTTTTTATTTTGAGAACACTGGAAAAGCATTGAAAATAGGGTATACTGGGAAATAGACTAATAGCTTTTCCTCCAAAGTAGCCCATGCATATTTTATGTCTATAATTAAACTGAGATTGTGGCATATTTATTACATTGTAATGGAAGTCCCATGGTGTTTCAACTTACAAAATAAGAGAAAAAGTAAGAGAAAGTAAGATTCAAGAGTACTCAAGTTTCTCCAGCAGTCTCAGCACAGCACAATTCAGCTCCTGCAGCAATTGGCAGTGCAGTTACTAACTGTGCCAGCACTGAGGTGTGGTGATTTGATCTAGAACTAGGCACTGTGCCTTTCAGATAACTGGAAACCACAAAATTTACTTACCAATCTATCAGTCTTGTCACTGGCACAGCATGGTGACTGAATGATGTTTGAAGGATTTCTTTCAGATGCAAAGATTATAAACTCTAGAAATGTCAATCCATAGCACAAAAGAAAGTCTCAGGGGACAGTGGAGCTGGCTGGCTGGACAACTGGACAGAGGGTCACCTTTATTAAATAAAGAAAATAAAGTAAATTAAGTTCCCTTATACCAAATGGCCTAACGTGAAAACTGTGTAACTTCCTGTTTACCAAGATGCTGTACTGCAGAAAAAAATCCTACATCCATTCTAAAGATGATGCTAAGAAAAAAAGGCAAATCAAAAAATACATAGTTTTAAAAGATGATAAAGGAAAAAAAAAGGCCCATCAACCTCTAATAAAACCTGCTGTTTTAAAGGCATACAGAAAAAAACAATAAAAATTACTTTTCTCATGGTACTATAAATGTTTAGACAAGGGAAGATTTTATGGAGACAGGAATAAAATTGACAGAGCATGACAATGCTTCTTAGAATAAATTTAAAAAATAAATCCTCATTATTAAAATAAACTAAAATTATTAAAATAAATTATCATTATTAATAATAACATACTATGTGTTCTTTTTGATCCTATAACAGTTTTTCAAGAATGTACTGAAACAAAAAGTAGTGTACAAGTATTTAAAAATATTTTACTGATAGACAGCCTTGACTGAAAATGTATTTATATTATTCATGAAAGGGGGAGATTTTTCTATGTTTAGATTACAATTCAGATTTCTTATATAAGCAGTTGATAAACTACTGTTACAGATCTTTTGTGATATTAAAACACTATTATTTATACCACAATGTTTACTTTAATGTCCAACAAGTGAAAAATTAAATAAGATGTTGCAGAGAACCCAGCAGGAGGTTTCACCTTTTAGGAAATAATACAATTTTGAATTTCCTAATCAAAACTGCTCTTGTTGCCAACATGTATAAACCAGGGATTAAGGCATGACAATAAAAGTCAACACTTAATGGGTCATCAAGAATGAGCACATTAAAAATGATAAATCCCAAAGACAGCTATAAGTGTGTTTGGGCAACAGGAGACCCAGGGTAGGACTCAGAATATGAGTTAAAAGTCCTTCTAAATGTCTTACAAATAGGTCAATTCTGAAAAAAAAAGGATGTATGCAAACCATAAGTGTTTGTTTCTTTAATTTCTTAGCTTCTCTGCATTGCACTGGGAAACAGGCGTTGGTTGTAGAAGTAATGCTGTGGTAAGAGAAAGGATCAAGGCATGTGAGGAGGGCAACAGTTCTGAAGAAAATTTTATCTCCTGAGGCAAGGATGAAAGAGCAGGTAAGAAAACAGAAACAGAACAAAAAATATGATGGCATATTTCTTCATTACATTCTCTCATGTCTTTCAAACAGCTTAATTCTTCCAGTTGTTTTAGCCAGCTTAGCAAAGTTGTATGTGCTTTCCTTATGAATATTTCTGCTCCATTTTTACTTCATAGATATTTTTTTCCTTTGTCCTTACCCACATTGTATTGAACAGAAGAATTCTGAAAAGCAATTGTAAATTCAATTTTAGTGCTAATTATATGCTTCATTGTGCAAAACAGATGAACAGTCACATGAATTTGAAGAGTGACAGGTGAACAAAACTTTTTCAAAACAATCCAAAACACAACTAATCAAATCTCCCTGAAATTCTAAGATCATTTTTCACTATAGACACAGAAAATAGTTTCGTGGGTAATATTTAAATGTTTTATTTTATTCAGGTGTTTTGATTGTAATATAATTGTATTATATTTTATTAGATCCCTGGAAACTCATCAAACTCTTGATTATGTGGTATGTCTGTGCCATAAATATATGGGAAAAGAAAGAAAGAGATCTCCTTGTTTCACTGAAGAATAAAATTTTCTCAAATATTTCATAATATCTAGCAGTCTGAGAAGATCAGATGATCACCCCATTCTAAAGTCTGAGCCTAGCATTTAGGCTGGGACAATTTTATGTGAAAACCTAACATTATGGACATTTAACATTTTGTGAAATCTTCCCTCAAAGACCACAGAAAGTCCTTGGTGGCTTCCAGAAAATATGAAGATAAATAAATGCAACTGTTTGTGGATTTAGAATTTGACTGAAAGTCTAGCCAGATATCAGTGTACATTATCATAATGCCTCAGTGCCCTAATATAAATAAAATTATGGATTAGGGTTTGCATTATACATTTTCCTTTCAAAACCAATTTTTCTGGACTATATATTTCATTAATTTTTCCATTGGCAAATAGGTGAGTATGGAGCAATCAAGCAGTAAATATAATGTTCGATATATAATCATCAGCCTTTTAAAATAAAATTCCTAGACATGCAAAAGTAGCAAACTAGAGAAATTAGTAAATTGATGGAAAAAAGTTACAAAAGCAGTATTTACTTAATCAGAGTAAATCTTTGCCTTGTCATTCATTGTAAGTGATATCATTCCTCAATAATTGTCATAGTTTATCTTTTATCTTCTTTCCTCTTTCATTTTCAGATTTAGAATATTCTTACTGAGAATCAAGGAGCAGAACTGCATCCAGTACTCAACATATGGGCACATATATGGAGATTTTCCTAATTTTTTTAATGGCTTTCCTAAAACTTTGTTACATTTTAACTTTTGGCAACTACTGGAAATACAGACACCTTACTTAAAAGTCTTAAATAAGGTTGTGTTATAAGACTATGACATCTCCTTATATGCATAGAAAATGGGTAGGTTGTATATTGATGTGGGGAGGTGCACATTTTACTTTAATATTTTCTTTTTGGCTGTAGAATACAAATGTAGAGAAAAATAATTAGAAAAATGTAGTCTGCTTTTCTCCACTTTAAATCACTGCTTTTAATTTAACCCAATAATTATTTTTCTTGGAAATATAATATTTATCTAATTTAACATACAAAATATTTTTTAAAAAGGCTAAGGAAAAGAGAATAAACCAAATAACCTTTTATAACCTGACATCTGTTTTTCTTTTGGTTATTGGAAAGTTAAGAACAAAGGAATATGGCTCTGTGGCTTCAGATTAATTCTTTAGTTGAGGTATTCAGCAAAAAAAAAGTGAGAGCATATAACTGTTTAAAATACAGAAAACACCAGATATGTGTGCTAAACATATGCACACCTCAGAAGAATCAGAAATTAAGGATTTATACTGAATGTATTGAAAGAACCTAATTCACCTGAACTCGTGGCAGGTATTTCCAGGCAAGTCAGTTGTGAGGATAGGGTGATGTAAGAAGTTTGGGCTACAAGCTCCAGGGAGAGCTGGCAGATACATACACCTGCTATTAGATACACGTTGGTATTAAGTGGCTGTCCCACTTCAAGCATCCGATCAAAGGGATTTTGGAATTCTGCAGTAGTGTAGCTTTGGCAAATATTTCTCTTAAAACCGTCCTACAGTGCTCAGTGATCCTCCAAATACATGGGTTTCTATATCAGCACAAATGAGAAACACTGTTGAATATTCACTCTTTTTTAGTTTAGTTTGTGGAAGGTAAAAATCAAGACCTCAGCTATGTCTTCAATGGAAACATGCTAGTTAGAAGTGAACTAATTAATGATGTTCATATTTTTGTGTTCCCTTTTCCATCCTCTACCCGCCTCTACCAATTATCACGCACTGTGTTTCCGTATTCATTGGAAAAAATCTTGGGAATGAATGCACTGGGAGGCACAGTGTATCTCAGCATGTGAGATAACCTTTAACAGGTGTATGCTCTATTTAGAGGTCAGAATCAGCAATTATCTACTGCAGATTCTAAAGATATTGTTCCTGGCATGCTACAGCATGCATTTCAGACTCTAAGTAGAATATGAGCAGACATATCTCTTCTTAATGAGGCTCAGGCCTTTTAAAACATTTTGTTTGTTTGCTAGTTTTGTTAGTTTCTTTCATAATCTTTAAAAATGTGGAAAGTCACAAGAAAATCAATGTAAGATTCTGCCTAGACCTAAGTTAAACTTTTCATGTGTGCTTCATTTCACTAGTGTAGTCTTAAAGGAATAAAAAAACAATTATTCTTTTACCACAACACTCAAGATCAGTCAAGAACAATTCCTTAGGCTTCTGTCTAACTGCTAAAATCAAAAGCTTGTAAACCAGCCTGTAACAGACTCAAGAGGAGGATCTTTTAAATCCCTGCTGCCTCCTCCAGAGACTTGCCTGGTTTCACATTCTGGAGTCACACCAATGTTCTGCATTACAAATCTAGCTCCAGTCCAATCTCAGCTGTTTCTCAGTCACTGCAGTACCTGTATCATCAGCATATCATAAATCATTCCATCCTTTTGCTGCTGATTTCCCTGTATGTTACTGCTTATACAAATGCTGGATAGGAAATGCTGATACATCTCCAAACCATAGGCTACGAACACTTTTTATGACCCTTTCACAAAGATCTCTAAATCATGTCCTTTGCATACACACAGGTTTTACTACTGCTTCTCAAAAGCATGCTGTATCCTTTCTATTTCTAAAGATTTGAAATTAACTTGGTGACCTTAAAGGAGGTGCATTTTCAGGAAAAACTAAGTGTTTATCACAAAGCCATCAATTTTATAAAAACATAGATGTTCATAATTAATATGCTTCTGAGTAACAGTCTGAAAATATCTTACCTTGTGCAGAATATCCTACAATGACATGAGCTCTAAATGCAAATACAAATTAGGAGAGGACAAGAAAAACATAAATTATTGCCCTCTGTGTAAATATTCATTATTGCAAATTGAATAAGACAAAAACAAGATTATCCTGTTTTTTCATAATGTACTGAAGGACCAGCAATAACTGAAGGTTAATTAATATGGAGATTTCAATAGCAAATTCAATAACAGGGTTTTGGATTCAAGTATTGTGTTATCTTAATAGCAAAATATAAAATGTTTTTCTTTCACTGTTGATTTACGTAGCTTCATCTCATATTTCTCAACAGATTTCAAATTTTCTACTTCATTGGCTGAACCAAAATGACACGTTACTTACTATGTATTACACCAACCAAAAATATTACTTGTCTATCCATCTAAATACCCAGATTTTTAAAGTTTTCTTTGTTTGGTTATATTTTTCTTAAAAAAAAACCCCAAAAAACCCCCCAAAAAACTTGCCCATGTATTAAGACACTTTAAAAATTATTTCTTTCTCTAAATGATTTGCCTTGGTGACAATTTTAGAGAGAAGTGTTTGTGATATAAGACTATTAAAGGGATTGGCAAAATTTCAATGAATTTTTTGACTTTCATTTCCATAAATGAGAGATTTTGGAAAAAGGTTTGCTTATGTGTGAAACCAATATGCAGAACATCACTGATCAAAGGAGAGAGGTTTAAGGCAGAAAAAATGTAGTTGTTTTTACATGAAGTTTGGCATTTTTTGTCAGTGCTATATAAAATGGATCTTGGTGAAGGATCAATGAACATACTGACCACTACAGGGCCTTAGCCTGAATTCTAGAACCAAGACAGAAGACCATGTTCAGCAAGAAGGATTGGCACATTTTCTTCAAAAGTCAGTCCCACTGGGTATCCTATATACAGACAGTGCTTCAAATATGTGAACATGGCAGGATGGCAGCTCATGTAATTTCTTTAACTCAATGAAAAGGAGAAAAGGAAAAGAAAGACTTTATAGGAAGGACCTTAAGCCTCAACTAGATTGGAGAGATCTTGATAAATTTAGATGATCCAAAAATTCCTTCTGGTCCTATGGTATTTTTCTTGACGTACTGAATATTGAGGATCATCACCTGAGGAGCCCTCTATTATGAATACAAGATTGGTCAGCAACACAGAATAAAGACTTCCAAGTATGGTACTCAATAAGTTGGAAAAGTTTCTAGTGGTTACTTTTTCTACTAGGAAAGTTGAAGGGTTTTTTACAACAAAACTTGCTTTCTTCTTTCTTTGGTCACAAAGAGAGAAAGGAGAAAAAATTGCCTAGGCTTTGACCTCTTTGCATTAGCGTTCTATTTGTTTCTGCAAATAAATGGAAAATATAAACTGACTGGATTGCTAGGTACTCAAACACCTTTCTCTGTCACTGTTCTTCACTGGCACTTCACTTAAGTGATCTGGGCAGGCTGTCTGTGGTTGTTAAACACTGTAATTTCTTTAAAGTTAAGACATCTTGCTCAGTGAAGATTCTGTTGTCAGCCAGGCTTAAGTAGTAGTGATGCAATTCAAGATGTTTTCTAGCAGTGCCACCAATTTCTTGCCTAATACTGATCTGGATAATTTACTTCCTTCTGCTGTTAAAGATCCAAGTGACAGACTATCACAGTTTAAGATCTTCCTGTAATTTACTTCTAAAGTGTCTTTATTTGTGTTCCAGTGCTGTCAACTTGCAAAAACGCTCTTTTTCTGGATAACAAAATAGGCATAGTCAGAAAGTAGCTGCACCTCTTGATATTGAAAATCCTATCTTTATTCAATCTTTTCCTTTCTGTCCCCAACTTAAAAAGAATATATTTTTGCATATTCTCTCTGATTAAATAAATAATTCTTATGTTTGTGCTGAGAGAAATATGAGGCTGGATATTTCCATGTTTCATGGTAAATTCCTCTAGAAAGGCAACATAGAAATGCCCAAGAAAAACCATCACTAGTAAAAGAATATCAGTAACAAATGTGCATGTCAGGTATCTTGGGTTTTCTTAAATTCTGGCTGAAGTATATGGCACATTTTAAAAAGCTTTAAAAAATATTAAGGCAGCGGAGCAGTCAGAGTGTGGGAGAGGACACTGAAGCTCCACAGTGACTTGAATCTCCAGGGACCTTGGACAAATCATCCATCAGTCATGCAACACAACCCAGCAGGCAGCCTCAGCCTCGTGTCTGCCCTGTCTTAAGGGTGCAGCACATCTGAACTTGTGGTGATGGAGCAATTTGGTGTGATTTGTGTGGCAAGTGCTGTGTATTACATAATAGAAAGGAGAACAGATTTCTTTTATGCGAAATTGAGGCCATGAGAATTACAACTAAATTAAATTGAAGTGCTGTCTTGACCTTTTACTATTTCACAACACCTGGATTAATCAACAACCTCTGACATCTTTACCTGAAAATCAGACCTTTCTTTTCACCTTTCAGCAGGAAAAGATTGAAATGCAATTACAATCATGCTTTGTGTATAACTGAATTTCCTCATGACTGCCAAATGATTTGTGCAGTTCTGAAAAGAAATGGCCTGTAGTTACCTTTCCTTTAGCTGAATGCAGCCTATGACTGTCTTCAACACCAAGCTCTTTTTTCTATGAAAGATTATTTCAAGTTTTATCAGTTCTCTGAAACCTAGAGACATGAAATCTCTTATATATTTTTCCTGTGCTCTATGTTGCTGACTTTGCAGTGACTGTTGTAGATTGAATATGGTGGCAACAGCATATGGCTAATTATTCCTCAGCTCAACTTTTGATTTGCAAAGACTTGCACAGGGACTCCTGTAAGGACAGCAATTTTGGACGGCCTAGACTCAAACTTGATTTAACTCAGACTTTCTCTGGCAACTGCAATTGTTATTTCCCTGGATTTGCTTCCAGTTCTCCTCTAGGTAAGCAGCACCTACCTAACAGGGTGTTGTGAATGTCCCTGATCTTCCATAGCTTATTTTTGGTTTTATGTTACATATTGGGTCTGTGTATCTTAGGTTTCTCTGGTATAAGCTGGCACAAACCCTGGGTCTTTCAGCCTAACACATCAGCGGCTGGCTTCTTTTCTGTCACCTTTGGTGAACAGGAGCCAGTGGCCCTGCCTTCCTAAAACCAGATCTGCTTATCAGAAATGAGAAATGTCTCAAAACTGTTCCAATCCTGTGTGAGTTACACTCTAAGTTCAAAGGCAAGCAAATACCAGATGATGTGGAATTTTTAAGTCTTTCCTCTATTTTGTTTAAGCTATACAGCTGAAAGTAAATCTCTCTTGCACACCTTCAGCAAACCTGTTTTTCAGCCACGACCTAGGTTTTGTAACTAGTTGCTTCATTAACTTATTCTTTACCATCTTAACACCAGATGGAAGGAGATTCAAGTAAAAGGTCTGCCTTATCAAGGCTCAGTATATATTAAAGTATATAGTATTACTTTTTAATTTACTAGAATTAATGGCAAGTGTATTGGGAGCTACTTGAGATGACCACATCTGGTATAGATTATTGCCTCCTTTTAAGAACAGCACTAAAAATAATTTTTGAGACTTTTCTAAAGTTAGTTTTATCAGGCATCTTCTTTTAGTTGAAGCTATTCAGATTCTGATCATACAGCCTTTAAATACCAATATGCAATATGCTAAGAGAACAGTAGCAATATTTATCTGAGAATCCAACAGTATTTATGCCTTATTTCTGGTAATGCATTTAGCATGCCATTAAAACCTTCCATCAAGAGCTCCTTGAGTCAGAACTTCAAAATAAAAAGCTAATGTTTTATTACCTATAGGGATATCCAGAACTTTTCCTGAAAGTAAGTTACCAAGTCTTAATTCTTGCCACCCATAATAAAGATTAATTATTTAATATTTAATAAATTTATCCTCAGAATCCAACAGACAGAGATTTGCCACTGAGCAATCTGAATATATTATAGAAAAGACCCTGAATTCTGTATGCATTAAAACCTATGCATGGCATAGGTCTTATAACTGACTCAGAGTGCCTTCCTAAGTGGCACCTGATTCACACTAGAGGTGACACTATAATGATATTCATAGCTGTACAATTCAATTCTCTGAACAAGGATTGTATTTAATATTTATGGGATAGTAGCAATGTATATTCCATTCCAAGAGGATGCTATACATTCTGTCAAGGAAAACAGAACTTTTAAAAAGGTATTTTAAAGTTGCATTTATGGTGCCTAAATTTTTTCTAGTATATAAATATTTATATGTACTGCTTATATCAATGATTTGGGCTACTAATATTAAAATTTTATTATTGAGGTGAAGAATTTTATGACTCATCCAGTAAGGACAAGAACTGAAAATTATGCTTTTATGACATGATTTTCTTTGACTGTCACTAATATTCATTCAGCAGTCACTAGAGCATATTATGGATGTGTTCATAAAGCATTTTTTACAACTATAGGTTGTGACATTTCGAAGAAGGCAGAATTCTTTTGTCTCCCATATTCAGCATTTAGGATACTATAGGGCGCAAGTTTAAAACATATGATATAGGCAAACAAAGAAGCAGAAGCAGAAACACCAATTATTATAAAGGATGAATTGGAATGTAATAGGATGTCAGCCTGGCTAAACAATGGGTTCTTATTGGACCTTGAGACTTAAATGGGAAGTTTACAGAAAGCAGAAACTAGGTCAGATTCCAGGGGAAGATGGCAGAGTAATAACACAAAGGAACAAAATCAGGAGGAACAAGGCACAAACAAGACGAAGCTAGTAATGGACATAAAAAGTAACAAGAGATTCAACATAAGTGATAATGGAAAATTATGTGGGAAATGTAATATATGCTGCAGGAAAATGTCATGCTACAGTTAAACAAAGATGAAAATTTATTTGTAAATGGCGTAAAGAATGGATGATGTTCCTTGCCTCAATGTTTTCAAAGAATGAATGTGATCTGCAATTGGGTGACTGACACAAGTTCTGTTAATGACAAAAAAGATACCACTTTAACCTAGAATAAGGGAAGGGTTTAGTGAACATATATCAAAATCAGAGACTTTAAAATTATTTGGTACAATAAACCTTATCCTATATAATTTAAAGAGGTGACCTAAGCAATATGTTGTAGTGATTGCTCTTAAGAGTTATTGGAATATGGTGATTCTGGATGACTAATGAGAAACAAAATAATACTTCCCTGAAGCAAAGTATGGTCTGTGAAAACTGAATTATAAATATATAACTTTAATATTTCAGGAAAATTGTAGGAACAAACAAGTGCCAAGAAGAAAAAAAAGATGATCAACAGACAACAAAGACTTATTGATAACACATCATATCAAAGAAATCTGATTTCTTGCTATAATAGAGTAATAGGACTCATGGGAAGGGAAGAAGCAACAGATATCCATTATTTTTGTGTTAATACAATGGTATTTCTTGTAAAAAAAATGGGGACAAATATTCTAGATAAAACTCTCAGAAGCTGACTAGAAAGTTTGTAACTGAGATCACTATCAAATGGAAAAATATACACATTGAATTTGTACAAGTGCCTACTGACTCTAGTACTGGCTGCTACAGTTAAGAAAAATTAAACTTCAAGAAAATGGGTTAATGGACTAGAATTGAACTGGATATTGACAAACTAGAGAAAAGGCCTGAAAAAATAAGATTAAATTTAGTAAACACAAATATAAATGTTTCTTCTATTTTGGTATGAGCACTCTGTAGTATAACTACAAGCTATGAAATGTCTCATTTGGCAGCAGAGCTACAGGAAAAGTCCTTCTGGTAAAATAGATTACAACATGACTATGACTCAAACATTGACATTTCTGGAAAGGGCACTTAAACAGATAAAAAGTATGTACAAACAGCATTGTAGCTGTATCTTAAGACCATTGCTCAGTTTTAGGCACCTTGATTCATGAAACATATTGACTGATCAGCTGGGCACAATGCAGTGAATGATCAAAGGTTTAGAAAACATCAAAACCAAGAAAAAAATTGAAATGGTTATTTAAAATCTAGGGGAGATAAGGGTTGTAGAGGAGACTGACAGTAGCCTTTAAAAACATAAAAGACTGCTGCAGAGAGGAAAGAAACAATTTGCACTTTATCATGCATAGAGCAAGAAATAGTGTGCCTAAATGACAGCAAAAAAGATTCAGTTTAGATGTCAGGGGAATATTTTTAACAATAAAGGTAGTAATGCACTAGAACAAACTGCTTTGGATGCCATAGAAATCATTTGAAGTGGTTGATAATGTGTTAAAAAAGCACCAGTACAGATCATTTAAAGATGGTCTGGCCATGAAGGGATGGGAAAGGATGAAGCACTGTTTTTTCCAGGTCCATTTTTTTACCATTTCTGTGGACCTTCTAAAAATTTTGGCCATGGACCAAAAATGATACAAGGTTGTGTCAAGTACAACAGAATCTTCTAATGTATGTGTAATGCAAACAGCAGGGACAAAAAATGTAAATGCTTGTCAAGCTCAGCAGAGCTCAAGTTCAAGGCTGGGTTGCTGATGAGGTTATCAAGAAATGTGTTACAGGGAATGCTCCTGATTCTGAGGTGGAAGTTTTCACCTTCTACCTGGGAAACTGGGAGAGCTGCCTATAAATCTCAGCATTCTTTTTTTTCCCTTCTATTGTATTTGAAGACTTGAATGTATAATATTTATATTAAAATCCCTCCTGGTCATTGAGGTCAGTGTCTATAGAGACTGGTGATCTAAACTGGTTTGTAAGGGGTATTCTAGAAACTATGAATACTAAATTTCTGTGACTTAACTTCTTTCAGAGAAATTGTTTGATAATCTATAGCTAAGGAACATGACTCCTGAGTCCCTGCTGATGACTTGCTGTTAAGGATATATTCCTGCTGTCCATGATATGCAGCTGATTCAATATTACTTGCTTCTACTATGAAGTAGAGTGAGATCTCCTGAAAGACCATCTCCGTAGTCATTCCAAGTAACTATTTTAAAATGTTTTCAAGGTTATAATTTTAGACTTTATAAGAAACATAATGGAGATGAGTAAGACCAAGAACCAGAAGGTAATATGAATCACCCTTTTCTCCTTCTCATAGGACACAACAGGTTAATCTTGTTTCCTTTATTCCTCATGTCAGGAGTTGAAGAAAATCCATTGCTGACAGAACCTCAATGTATGTCCAGCTTTGGCACTCCATCCCTGCTGCCTAATATACTATTAATACTTTAGTAGTTCAGCAAATCTTTTCTCCAGCCTCACCAGAACACCAGCAATATCTCCATTTGCCTTCCTCATGATCCAAGCTCTATCTTCATACCTTAGCACAACATCTCCCCCATATCTTTTCAGCTTGCTCAAAATTTATTAGTGATTTGGATGTTTCTACTTTCAATATAGTTTGAACAGTGATGTCATACACATAATTTCAGTCCTCTGTAAAAAAATTTATAGTCATACTGGCCTTTGTTTTTTTGATACCTCCTACTGATAGAATTATGCCAAGTGCTGTGTATGGCTTTTCAAGGCAGATCACAGGGAAGTTTTATGTGCTAATTTCTATAACTTTCACGTACTTTCTCACAGCACAGCATACTACAATGGATATTTCTGATTTATGAGAAGAAAATTATGTGCTTTTGCATGAACTAAGAAATAAGTTCTAGAAAGTCTCTTCTTAGGATGACATATTATTAAATTATCAAAAATATGCTCATGAAAATTATATGTAAACTCTGAAAATATTAGCTTTGACATGAATAATGGTTACTACTTTTTGCTTTTGTGAGCTCTTCAGCAAAAAAAATACAGATGCTACACAAGACCAGTACATGAGCAATACTTGAAAATCTGATAATGTAATAGAGCTACACTCTTGAGTAGAAACCAAAACAGATATCATTCAAAATACAACATGGAAATAACCTGCAAATATCTTGTAAATGAAAGAGAGATCTAGAGCCCAATTAAACTAGAAGTAGTCCAAATATAAAAGGCAAAAAAATGTTGAATTTACCAACAATTGCCTATAGCCTGAGGTGAAACGATGGCACAGAAAACTTACACGACCCAGTGCCCAGGTGTCCATTAATTTAATACAGGCTGCCTGGAAGCTGTTGACAGAAGTGCTGTCAGAAATAGCACTTCAGCAGATCAGCATTCAACTGATCTGTAGAATCCAGTCTCTCATCTCTCACAGAGTTCAGAGGTAATTGTATTCACTGGCTCTAATTAGTAAGGGAAAGCAAATAAATAAACCTTTTCTATCTTTTCTTCCCTGACTCTGTGTAAAATCCAAACATACTGTTGAACAGTGGGGGATGATAAACATCAGAAGTGCCTATTTATATCTTTGTCTGTGTGCTCACAGACCTGTGAGGAAACCAGTTAGTAGTGAAAATATTGCCCTGGACTTGAAATTAATTTTTCTCTTAGATAAAATACTGATCATAAAATTAATTCAAAGGCATAGTCAAACATTATCACTGAACTATCTATGAATTTTTTATGTTGGAAAAGGCCCCTAAAATCATTGAGTTCAAGCATTAACCTATCATTGCCATGATCACCACTAAACCATGTCCCTAAGAAGTTAGCAGATGGATAGTTATTGCCACAAACACTCCTGGATTAGACAGCTTCACATAAAGATTCATTTTATCAGTAAGAAGGAAATACACTATTATGTTTTTATTGCAAAAATATATATCCTAAATTCAAACTGGATTCCTTCATCTGGAAACCTCATTAATTAAGCAAAATTGGTACGTTAGTTTGCTTTTTCTTTATCTCCACACATTTTCATTTCAATTAGCTAAACTCCATTTCATTAACTTTCCTCAATAACTACTCTATTCTTACTTTTTTTTTTATTATCATTTAATTGTAATTACAATTAAATTGAGATGGGAGGTGTTTAAAAGCAAACACAAAACCAGTGAAGACTTCAAGAAACAAAAGATAGGATGATCATTACTGTCAGAAATGGCTAAATTCTTGAGATTAATGTCTCCCTCAAAAGGCAGTAGTTACCCATTCAACATTATAGGAGAACATTGCTTTAAGGAGAGTCAAGGGGTTGTTTTCTACATAGTCACAGTGACCACCGCTTTGAGTATTTTTGCAATAACTTTTACTTAACCTAACTTAAATAAGCAAACTAAGCTTGTCTGTTGCCACCAAGAAAGAAAGAAAATAAAACATAAGGGACACTCCCATCTGGTAGTTTTACACTTCTAAGTTTATACTTTTGGCAGGCCATTGGTATTGAAAGCAGATCTTAAATATTATGCTTGAAATTCAGGCTTACAGTTCATCATGCAGATGTGTGGGACAAGAGAATTAACTCATTAATTGTTGTGACTGACAGAAGGATAACAAGACTTAACAGTGATGGTGTATAGGCTAAACACGTTAGGTGTTTACTCAAGGGAGAAATTTTAAGCTTTTCAAAAAGTGATTGGATTCTGCATGTGAGATCATCTAATACAAAATTCCATGCCTACATTATTCATACCCAGGGTATATTGATTCTTTTGTGTTTAGAAATCACTCACTATATTTTGTTACTTATGGTTTATGAGCTACTAGCTGCAAGAAGTAAAAATTCTATGTGTAAAACTCAGGGGACACAACCTTAATTCCACTTAAATGATTTTAACCTGCGGCATCAACACAGTTATAGGTCATTGAATGTTTTTAGGAATCAGGCCAAAAGAATTACAGCGTATCTACTGTGATAAATTTCTTGTCTAACAGGAGCTGTTGTGAAAATTCCAAATCTGGAAACAAAAGAAATACAAGTAATTGGGAAGAACATAACAGCTTGTGAGCTGAAGGGCTACAGAGAGATTCTCTTCAGCATCTGCTGAAACAGGTATCTCAAGCACAATTCTGGATATGACCTAAACCAAAACCTATTACCCTGGCTCATCACAGTGGTTTGCAGCCCCACTAGTCAATATGGGGTAGTATATAAGAGCTTTTTCCTTAAGCTGTTGTTGACAATATTGGAAGATTTTATATTGTAAGAACTATGTGTTTGAAAATACCCTCACCTTTAACCACAAAACAGGATGCAGACTGGCTTTGGATTACACTCAATGAAGAGCAAAATCAGAAGCAGAAGCAAAGTCAAACCCACTAATCTGGAAAGCATTATCTCTGAAAGTAGCCAGTTAGGACACTTAAAAATAAAGATAGAATTTAGGTGAGATACCATGTAAGTTCTCATGTGACAGGACTGTCCAGCATCCTCTATAGATATTTCTGTTCCAGTGTGCTAACAAGCCTAAGCTATAGAAAACTTGTGGTTCTTGATGTTATTGCTTATATGATTAAAATGAATAATATTTTTAGGTGTTTATAGGGCTTAATGTATTTTCCCAGGCATATTTCAAGTTAAAAACTTTTAATTTTCTTTTTTAATGGAGAATTAATCTATTATTTTCTGCATAATTTTGAGATTTAGCTTCAGTATCAAGAGAGATATTTCCTTTCAAGAACATCTTTCTGAAAAAAAGCCACTTTGAAAACTGTAGAATAATCAATGGCACCTGCTGAGTAGGTCCATATGGAATACATGGATATCTCATGTCTCTTGTCAAATTTTAAGGCATATAAATACTGATTGATCCATTATTTTTATTTCAAAACAATTCAAATTAAAAACTAAAATCTCACTGTCTTGCTCATCAGAAAAGCTTCTGAAAGAAGACAAAACAAACCCAGGCTGTTGGTTCTTTCTATCATTTAGATTTGTGAACAGAAGGGAAACATAGCTATGTTAAGTAATAACCTGGCACACACTCCTCTTCTACAGAGACAGGGTTTTACAGCTGGCAAACGAACTATTCCCTTGCAACAGAGCTTTAGCAAAAAATTCCTCTTCTGTCTATTTTGGATGAGAGATGGCATATTGAATGTGTCAGGCTTGGACTCTGCACTGTCCTGAAATCTCATCAAAACCTAGTGCCTGAACATCTGTGTCAGATGCCAGGAGTGACAAAAGGGCTAGCTAAGTGCTTGCGGCTGCTCAACCAGCAAGCTGTCGCTCTGCTGTCAGAGAGCAATCAGTTTGGTAGGTCTTGTCACACATGAAAAGCAGTGATTTTGAAAAGAAAACCAACAAACAAAGAGCTAGGCTTAGAGCAAAATAGTTGGTGCCTCTATGGTTTTTAGTTAGTGTCACATTTAGGCATCTTGCCTTACTCCTTGGGATTATGAGCAGGGTGTACTTCCTCATTCAGACCTATACTCACTACATTTGTAATGTGCTTTTGGTGGGAGAAAGTCTAATATCATCTCAGATACACTCCTTGGTTCATTCTTTTGAAAGGTGCAAAGACACCACAGTCATCTGATCCTCATTGGCTTAAAGATTCATTCTGACTCACCCAAATGAAAGAAACTGTGAAACCATAGATGGCAGTCCAAGCAAAGTACTTCCTCTTTGCCTGCACAGTGCACAGACAAGGATAGGCAGAGGTTTGGTTCTGCTAGTGGGAAAATAAAGATAGCAAAAGAGAGAAATTAGAGATCATGATGCATTTATTCCCTCCCTTCTGCCAGGCAAACACAGTGAGCAGCTATTGAAAGATCACTGTCAGATCAATGTCACTGTATGCACCTTTGGACAACCACTTATGTGTCCTTTCTCATTGAGCTGATTGAGGAAGAGGAGCAGAAAACCTGGGGCATTCTCACTTCTGGAGGATGAAACCTTGATCCAAACAACCAAATCCAAAATAAATAAGTGTTGTTTACCAAGGTTTTTAAGCAGAGGGAATATGTTACTGAAAATGTTTCTAGAAATTAACAGATGTTTTAATACCACTTGTAGTTGAATTCAGTGTTAGTAAAACAACCTGTAAGAAAGTTAAATATCAGTGAGCTGTTTCAGTATGGAAATGGTGAGATCCAGATGATTTAGATGCACATGGCATATAGGCACCAATTATTAATGGTGATTCTTATGGTCATGCTCCATTCTAAATGCTGGAGTTGCAATGAATAGAACTTTCCCACCCTTCATTGAACAGCCACCATCCTGGAATGAGAAGACATGAAGATTTCCATCTTTCCAACATTTTCTAGCATATAGGGGTCAAGTGTGCTTATCACTGTAGAAATTTCCATTCTCATTTATTAATTAACTGCTAACCTGTATAACACCAGAACAAAAAGAGGTTCAAGGCCTCCTCAGCTTCTCCTTTGTTTCTCAGCTGTACCCTAAGTCATGCAACCAGGCTAGTTTAGCATTTGTTGAAGGACAGTTGTGTTGTGAGATGGCTGCTCAATAGCAATCCTTGGAGCTGGGACCTGATGCTGCTCCTCCCACCTTGGTCTGTTACTTCTTTCTAGAAATCAGTGAGAATTTTCCCTCCCTTTCCTTCCCAGCCTGGTTTCTACATTTGTCCACACAGTGACAGGTGAAGATTTAAATCACTCTAGACTGAGGTAAAAGAACTGAAATCTTGGGATACTTGATATGACATCAGCAGAATAAAATCACAATGAATTTGATCAGTTGTTTTTAAATGCCATTTCCACAAAAATGGACAGCATTTACCATGTCCAAAGTTACATTTCAATTTTCAGCTCTACTACAATCTTTATTAGATTATTTAAAACGCATTATTAGTGTTCCATGGGATTTTTCAGAAGGAAAATCCCATATCAAAATCTAGATGTAAATTACGTGAAGGATGAAAGGAGGTGGTTTCTGCTCAGTAATTCGGGGCTGAAGCAAATTAGAATGAGATACAATCAAATATTGTATTAAAATTTTATTCTCTACAGCTAGGAGGAAAATATTTTCAAATGCATATGTTGTCTGCATAATGAATTATAGTGGACTTCATTAAAATAGCTATCTTCTAGAAAAAAAAACCCTAAATTTTTCTGTGATTCCAGCCACAGAATTTTAATATTGATTAGGCTCTGAAATAGAATTAAAAGTAGTCCATCCTTGCCAAAAATAGAAATAATATATTCTGAGGAAAACTATTCCTCAAATGTAAATCACATCCACTATTGGTTGCATTAAAGCTAATGAAAGAACTCATTTAACACTTAGAATATTGTATCTCATGCTTCTGCCACATGCTTTTGTATAGAGAAGTAAATGCAAGTATAATTTTTTGTAATATTATATACTGATGCTAGGTGGGGTTATTTTATTTAATTTAATGATTTAATTCGCACTTTTATTCTATGTACAGAATCATGTGTTTACCAGTATAATATAGCTGCTGAATTTTTTTTATAATTCCCACCTTTTAAACCAGTCAGGTTTTCAGGCTTCCTTTCAAATACAGATAAATAGTATTGAATTAATGAAAGTACCAAGAATGAAAAAAAAAAAAATTGCATTTCATTGATCTCAGGTTGTCCTAGGGTGACGTTTTGGTGTTTGTATCTCCAATTGTTGTTCTGTGTATGTTTGATATTATGTTCTTTGCTTTCAGAACTGACTCTGAAAGTGAAGGTTTGTTTTGTATTGTTATCAGCCAGCTCACCTCCCCCATGGTCTGCTGTCTAGAAAAGGCTGGTGCTGGCTGGCTTGCTTGCTCTTGCTTCTGCTTTTGCCTTTGCTTCCTAGTTAGTTCAGCTAAGCAGTCCAATTCTTTCCCTGGACTGTTTCCTTTCCTTTCGTTGTCTTGTCTTGAATACCATCCAACCTGCTCCGGACTGGGACCTGGAAACACCAAGGAACATCCAGAGCCTGCATTTTGTGATCTGCAGCAGCCATCCCCAGTGAAGGAGAGCAATCCCCAGCGTCCTGGCGACCACTCCCAGGAAAAACTTTCTGGATTTGTTCATCTCTTCAGAGTGGTGAAAGAGTTTTGTTGTCATCTGGTGTTGTTAATTTTTCTTTTTTTTTTTTTTGGTGCTGGGGAGTGCTTTGTTTGTTAAATAAACAAGTTCTTTTCCACTCATCTCAGAGAAAATTTTTTCCCAAACCAGGTGGTTGGGGAGGGGCCTTGGGGGTTTGTTTTCTGGGGGCTCCTTTCAGAGGGTTTTCCCCAAATTTGCCCTAAACTAGGACACAGGTGAAAATAAATTATTTAGTCTGTTGAAATTTTGTGAGCTACAGGGATTACTTAGGCTGTGAGAACATACAAAAGCTTGTTTGACTTACGATTTTAATCTGAAGTTTTTCTGTGGAGACAGTTGCTCATGTAACTTTTGGTGAAGGAAGAAAATGGTTTTATTTGGTCTCTGAATTGATTAATTGTCTCAGGTTTGATGGACGTCTCAGAAAAATTTCAAGGGAGTTAGAGAAGGAAAGGGAGGTTGAATATTTATAAAACTCCCTAATTGCAGGGAAATTATTGTTATTTGAAGCAACCTTAGTAGATAGTGGAATATAGTCCCCCGTTTTACTGTCTGAAATTTAATAAAGTGTTACAGGACATGTAGTAATGGACTAATAAGGACATTTCAGGGAAGAAAATGCCATACTTCGTTACTAAAGAGCACACAGGAAAGGGACCTGTAAGCGTAAGCAGCATAAATGTATGTTTATAAAGTAAGGCTTAAATGTTCACAAAATAAGCCAAAGGCATTTTTAATAATAAAACCAAGTAACAAAAAAATGCTGATTGCTGGTTCTCAATCCAGCGTCCTGTTTCATTAAAGGGCACATAGTAGAGACAACAGTTTCCTTGCTCTTTGATGACTGAGTTATCTATCCTGGTTGTTCTGGGTTTTTTGGACAGAAGTCTCTTGGTACCATTTAACAGCAAAGACTATTTTGAGTGCATGGCCTAGAAGGGCAGTGATCTCTAGTCTATTTTTATGTACATATGGCATGGTAGCAAAAGTAAAATATGCCTAAAAAGACAATAATGTGACAAAGATTGAGTATTGATTAATATTTGCTTCTATATAACATTTTAAAAGATTTACACATCAATTCAGCCACTCTAGTTTTGAATACCTCATGATGGTCATAGATGTTTTTCTATAAGTATTTTATAAGTATTTTTCTATAAGAATTTTACTTTCTCCTGAGTTTTTGAGGTTTGATATTATCTTTGTTGACACGATTTTGGGTACCCTTTTGCTCTGCTTCATTACATTATCTATGAAGTTTGAATTTAACATTTTTTTTTCATTAAAATTCAGTGGTATTTAGAGACCTAGTTATTCTCTTTTTCTCTGCAAAGCTTTGACTGAAATAATCATAGCTGAAATACACTCAGCATTACTCTTTAGGCCTTTTTTTTCCTAAGTCATATTAAAGTGGAGTCGCACTTCTAATGGCCTCTTTATTTATTTCAAATAATCATTATTTATACTTCTCTCTTTCTATTTGATTTTAATAATAATGTTTTCACCATGTTTATGTATCTGTAGAGGAAGCATCTGTTTCCAGTAATATGAATTTCTAGTAATATGGAGGGTTTGTAATCCTACACGCTGAATCTTACTGTTCTTATCTGTTTATTTAATTACATAATTCACTTTAATATATAACTTCATGTACTTTGGAAAGATTTATATTACAGCATAAATCTACATCCCTGATGCATCCTGATTTTATTACTCTAGTTTCTGTTGGTCTTTTCTGTCTTTCTTGTCTCCAGCTCTCCAATTACAACTGTCTGTAGTTTGTTTTAGGAAAAGAGTTGTAAGGGTAATCCAGGGAAAACCTCTTAATTTAGGCATTGGATTTATTAGGTAATCCTAGCAGTCTTTAAGGAAGAAGAGTTAACTATATTTTTTTGCATATCAGTCAAAAACAAAGTAATCAAAAATTCATCACCACACTTGTGCCTGGTTTAGAAGACACTTTACCTTGAAACAAATGGAAATACATTGCAGTCTGAGAACCTTCAAATCCCACCCTTACCACTCAGGGGGAGTTTTGATTCCTTAGATACCATTTGTGCTCAGCACCTTCCTGAAGATGCCTTTTGAAGCCAGGGTTTCAGAGAGTCCCACCCTTCAGCCCATGCATGCTAATTAGTGTTCAAGATCTGCTCTTGTGTTTTGAAGACAGGTGAAAAGAGACAGCTGCTAGTCTTCAGTGAAGCCCAATGAAATTACGAAGTCTAACATGAGTGCTTAAACACTGGAATTAATATGAAAGATGCCAAAAGGCTCTTTTTATCAGTCACCTTTTAAACATGTGTAATTGGCATCACCACAGGAGTATCATATTAATATGTAGATGAGGTAATATTAAAGAGAACAGGTGAGATGAGATCATAGTGGAATATTTGAAGCCTCTTTTATCTGTGAGGATCAACATACTGCAGCTGAAGTATGAAGTGCTCTGGGAGTTATGCAGTATCATTTTTCCATTTAAGTGGCATGTGGGCTAAAAGGCTAAAAAAAAAAAATTCTAACCTGAATCACCCAAAATTTCTCATAAACATAGAATACAGAAATCAGCATCAGCAGACAATGTAAGCAATGTGCTCTGATCTTCATCACTCACAGTGCTAGTTGCTTTTCCCAAAAGAGGAAAGCTAATAAAGACCTTCTGTGTTATCTCCATACTCCTCTGGATACAGAGCCCTACAGGGCTGCAGCATGGCATGTTTCAAGTTGTTGAAAGACTGTTCTCAGCAGCTTTTCCATTGTCCTTCAGGGAACAATCCCTGTGACCAACCCAAAAGATGGGGCTGGTAATAGACTGTTACACTTGCAGCAGGTAGGTAATATTTTGGACTGTTATTAGAGAAGCTAGTGAAATAGTCAATTTGGGTACCACAGCAATGTTTATAATAACTAGTGTGACTCTTTATTGGGAGACCGCTGATTTGTTGCTCGTTTTTTGGGTTTTTTTAAATTATCATAAGATAATTTGGTGCTAATCATTTCCTTTAACAAATATTGTTCATTATCACCATAAAGCTGCTATATTTAGATACTTTTTATAAATAATGTCACAAATTATAAATTCTTAATGAAGAAGATTAAGATTAATTTTTTTCTAAAATTAAATTTTATTTTTATATATATTGACTTTTTAGAGGATATATATAGAGCCAGCTCTCATATTTTACAATAAAAACCAAACTTCAAATAAAGCATTAACATTTTTTCTTTCCTGGTGAATAGTAAGTTCAAACTACACTATCTTATTGTTGACTTTTGTGTGAGCAAGAAAAAGAGGCATCATGAAGAAACAAAAAATTATTTAGGAAAAACCCCACTATTTATTAAAAGAGATTAAGTTACAATCTCATTCAAACCTTATTAATCTTATTTGGAGAACTCCCACTGGATTTAGTCATATTCAGCTCCAGCTCTTTAGTTAAGTAATTAATATTCTGAATCACACTGTTCTAAGGGCCATATAATTTATATTTTGGTATTCTTCTGACTTCCAGAGCATTAGGGAAAACTGCCATGAGCAAAAGTGGACAGTTCATCTGAGACAGAGTGCTGTTTTACTGCACAAATCTTGTTTTATTTGTCTGTCTATAAACAAGCTGCCTCCAGATAATTAAATGGAACTGTACTTGAAGGCAAAGTGGTCCAACCTTTCGTTCTCTTAAAAGAACATTTTAACCAAGTGGATTATATTTTCTGTCTTCTAGTATTATATGCAGCCAGTTTATCGTGATAGTGAGAAAAGTTTGTTCAGATTCTCAGTAGCAAATGCAACTGAGAAAATATGTTATGAGTCTTCAAAGGTTGTGAGTGCCTCTAACAAAGTGCAGAGATTTAATTTCATGAAGTTTCATAGCCCCCATCAGTCACAGGGACAATTTGTATTCCCTTCTACCTGTTACCTTTCTCTCTGTGTGGCAATTTGTAGGTACCTTTCTAGTATAATTTCTCAACTCTCCATGTATCTGGGAAGGAAGTTCTTCTAGTCTACATATATTTAGAATTTTTTTTTTTTTTAATATACTAGTAGAAAACTAATGGAAAACTTATGAGATGCATTTCTATAGTCATTTGGATTGAAGGTTTATAATGGCACAAACACTACAGATATAAGAGTGTGCATATTATGGTTTGTGATCAGGGAGTTAGCAGAATTAATTTCAAGTGCCTGTGTCAAAATATATTTAGGCTAGTACTACAGAAGATAATTAATCCACAAAGAGAAACTGAAAGAGGACATCTTCAGAGAAGCTGATAGACTAGACAGTGACATGACATGAGCTGCAGTATCCTGGTCTTTGAGATAATTGGCTGCACCAGAGGTTTGTCTTTACTATTTTTTACTAACTGAAAATATTTTCATTTAAAACTGTTTTAGGTTCCAGTGGTATTTGTCTTCATATAATTTATCCCTCCCAAAGGATAAATGAAAAAACTAATCTTAGTCTGTTTATGTTTGACATTCCAATATGTTTCTGCAGATTCAAATCTTGAGCACAGCTTTTCTTCTGCCTATTTTCCTTAAATTTGCTTATCATTAGTAAATAATAATTTGTGACTACTCAATCCACTGATAAAATGCATTATCAGAGATTTCAATAATTCTTAATGGTCTTAGTGGCCTTTTGAGGAAAGACTCAAAGGAGGTGCTCAGTGCCCCCCTGAATCTGTATTTCTCAGGCCTTTCACTGGCCTCTGTGTTTCACCACCTGTGAGTGAAACTGAACTCTTACACAGCACTGGCCACACCAGGAACTCCTACAGTGAAGAACAAGAGCAGTCAGTCATCCCACGACAAACTTGCAGTTTTCTCTACCTGAGCTGTAGCTTAAGAACAGTATTATTGCTGGAGTATTGAAAAATAATTTTCCATGGTACTGGAAACAATTCCTTTGGAAACTCCATGAGTTGCTGACCTGAGAATGAAAAAAATATTGTTGACTAAAGTAAATCATCTTGAGACTCTATTAAGAGTACTGGCATGAGTATTTCAATATCTCTTGAGGGGAATTTTTCACAGGTACATTCACATTTGTACATAAAACATGCTTTCACTAATACCTCTTTCAATGATGCTTTAAGGAGCCCAAAACACTCATTTTGCTACAGTATTGTCTCCTAATATTTATTTCAAAGTTTTTCTCATATTTTACAATGTTTTGTTAATGGCATCTGCTTTTCATGTTCTTTTTAACCAGATGTCTCTGAATTTTTGGTACTGGACACATTACTGGAAAGTGTTTTCCCTTATCCATCTATGATCAGAAAACTTGTTCCATGAAATCTGGAGAAAAGAGTTCATGGATTCACTCATGTAGCTGCAGAGCTCTCAGTGTTCATCCTGCACTAATGTTTCCCCTTGCTGCCATGGTTTGGATCACAGAAATGAGAGTCCAGTTTCAAGCTGTTTTTGTCTTTTTTCCCCAAGTCCTCCATGGAGTTGGGCAGTGCTCTCTGACTACTGAGAGACCCTATGCTACAACAACTATGTGTTTTGCAAGCAGTGGAAATGCCAGAGAATATACTGAGGGTGATCAACATAAAAAGCATCTCTTGTTAACCAGAAAACCTCCAGCATTCTGACAGCTGAATAAATGGAGCCCTTCCTTGAGCTTAAATATAGAACAGATAGAAAAGGACCAAACTGCAGTCCTAGGACCTTCCAGATGGGAAAATAGAGGAAGAAATTTGTCTTTTAAACTCCAAGTACAGGAAGGTGACAATCTCTCATGCCCTTACACATTTCTATCAATGACTTCTGACCTCTGGAAACACCAGAAAAACAGGATACCAGTACATTAGTAACCATAGCTCTGTTATTACCTTTTTTGGAGCACAAAGTAAATCTGATATTATCTGAATCTATTTTATTCCCTGGTCTCCCATATCCTGTCATCTTTTAATAGCTTTTTTCTCTTTGCTGGTCTTTGTTGATACTCACAGCCACATCTAGTTTATTATCAATTCATGGCCAAAACTAATTTTCTGTCTTTAGAGAATCAACACTCTAAAGTGTAATTAGCATTCACATTGGTCAATTATTTAATACTTGTGTATGCAGTAAGGTTTTTCCAGCATTCAAAATTAACAAAATGCTTCAGGTCTTAGCTATAAGGCAAAAAGACTAGTGGCAGTGGTATTGTGAATGTAAAAATTAAATAGTCATTACTGCAGTCAAATCAATTATGTGTGCTATCGTGACAACTTTAGTGTGCATATTTTATGGAAATGTATAAATCATAATCAATCTTCCCTCACTACTTGGAATTTTCTAAAATAAAAATATTCTTCTCTGGTGAGATTAAAATAAGTTTTAAAAAATTCAGAGCACTGTGATTTGCTATTTGGCCAATACCTACTTCTGTAATGTTTTGTTCTTTAATTTTTAAATGAATAGATTGCATATTTAAGAGGGAATTGACTGAGAGGATCTACTTATAGAAATTACAAAAAGGTCCTTTTTGTCAGACAATTTTTGGGTTTTTTCCTGAAAGATTTTTGGTGTGTGCTTGGCATGCAACATTCTTGAAGCACAGCTAGTTCTGGAAAACAATCCAAAAACCAGTTTTCTTATTCAAAGTTAAGCAGCACTACCATATTCATGTTTTTATTGTTCTGACTGCAAGTACCACACTATCATTACACCCCATGCTCACAACTGAGAATTTATTTTCATTCTCAGTGTACTCTTGGGCATTATTTTTTCAACTCATCCATTTTAAGATTCTACTTTTCAGAAAAAAAATTGCATTTCTAAAAGCAATTTGAAATATTTTATTAAAATCTAAGGAATAAAATTGAAGTCTGATAAAATTTTCTGTGTCTTTACTATTCATGCTTTTAAATATTCCCTCTTTCCAGAATAATGTCTTTTTATCAAAACTTTTATTTAACTGGTCATAATTTTTACAAACAAAAAATCATCTTATCTAAAACTTCCATGTGTAATATTTATACATTTTAAGAGAACTACAAATATTAACTGTGCCATGGAAAAGTAAACTAATGTGAATGACTCCTTTCATGGTTACCACAGACAAGACAACTTATGATAAATATTAATATATTTTGCAAACTTCAAAATTCTTCAAAATTATCTCAAAAGCAAGGAACTTTTGTAAAGAATAAACTGGAGGATTTTTTTTTTTTGTTGGGTTGTTGATTGGGTTTTGTTGTTTCTTATTTTAACTGGGGATGTATGTGTCTATTGGTTGTTTTTCTCCCCAGGGAAATGCAATCAAGGAAAGTGAAAGGAAGATATAAGGCAGAAATTCTAATGCAAATTTTAGTTAGGAAACCAGTGACAGAGATTTATCAAAGATCGATTTGATTGTTTTCTGCAAACCATCACACATTTAAAGCTTCAGTGATTTCCTGTACTATTAGTTATTCTATTTGCTTAGCAAAATACCATGCGATGTTCATGGTTCATAAATCTTTTCTCAAATGTTAACAAATGAATTTGTCAAGATTGTTTTCTTTTCCCATGTAACCCCGACTCAGTCAAGTTGTTTTGATGCACTATAACATTAATCTTTACCATCTTGACATTAATTTGGGCTTCTGCTTTACATGAATGTCTCACTTTACTGTCTTGCATAAGCTTGACTATTGATTTACAAGAGTGCATTCTTTGTAGAGAAGAGCATATTTACAAGAAAGCTCTTAGCTGACTGTATCCACAGTTATAGTACATTTTCCCCAGTGTATGTCAAGAATCAAATACATTTTGTGGATAGATAAAAGCTTTGAAACTGAACCAGTGTAAATAAAAGCATAATTTAGTATATTATATGTTACAGATTAGAAATAGAATGCTTAATTCAGAGCTTCCTTTTTATTTTCCCCTGTGTCTGGACTAATGAACTTCTGTTGCCACTGTTCATCAAGGAATCAAAAGGACAGCAGTTAACACGCACCACTGGATGTGCAAGTTGGGATGAATCAAAATAATTGTGACACCAGCATTATGTTGTTAAATATGTACAATGTATTACAACAGTGTAATTCAGGTATGAAAATAATGTAGTAATAAATTAATTTCTGTAACACCTATGATAATTGGTTTATTTTTTATCTGAACTGTTCTAATCTATGAAAACCAGACAGGAAATGAGTGCATCAATCACAAAAAATAATAGTTTGCAGCACTAATAATATATTTGCATGTACCCTCTCTACCTAAAGTAAGAAATAATTATTTGGCATAGCAGGGGGAATCTAGATTTTTAAAAAGAAATAGTATGGTAAATGAAGAATGAAGGGGCCTCTCTTAGAAGTGATCTCAAGTGGTTTTACAAATAAGTTAGTGTATTTTAAAGCCAGTCGGGGTAATGCTACCTAGCACACCTGAAAAGAAAGGAAAAAGTTATGAAATCTAACAGATATTTAGAAATTACAAACAAAATTTAAAGTATTTCCTCACTGAACCCAGGTTAATTTTTTGTTTTGGAAATGTTATACCAAGGAATATGATATCTCTAAGAAATCCTCTTGGCTCTTACAAGTCCCATGCTCATGACTATGTATAATAAACTATCGCAAAAGACAGGTAAAAAAAAAGTTACCTTCTCACAAAATGGCACTTTGTAAGCTATACTGCAGAGTTATTGAAGAACTTAATGCTTGCATCTTCAGCTGGTTTGCTGAAACAGTTATATAAATATTAACATTTGTGCAGTTCTCAATTTCACACTAGTTTGGAAAATTTGACCTGCTTTGCTGCACTGGTCTCTGCATATTTAAAGGTTAACTACATAGGTTTTAGTTGCCATAAACCTCTAAAACTGCTTCAGAAATGACAAATATTGAAATCATAGATGAGTTGTGATCATTGCAATGTAGTGAAGAATGTATTAAAGGGTAGTATCCTAAGAACAACAGAGCTCCCCAAAATTTTAAGGAAGTGCAGTGCAGCTGATAGTCTCAATAAAAAGCCTGAGAATAAATCCATTTTAATCTGGAGATAAAGTAAAAATTACTTAATTGTCGATATTCTAATACTGACACTGATAAAGAAAGTTGTTTTTTTTTTTTTTTAATAAACAAATATAGGCATTCAAATTATACAAAAATGCCTAAGGTCTCACTGCTGAAGCTTGATTTCTGGGTTATTCCTAGGCTGAGATGCTGTTCTGCAAAGTTAAATACAGCCAAAATATGTACTTTCAGGAAAATAAAAAATCTTTCCAGTTTAGAATCAGGAATTTAAAAAAGAAAAAACAAAAAGAGGAAAGAACAGACTCCATGCCTTAACTCTGGATCTGAAGTCAAGCTGTGCTTTTGCCTGTTCAATTACTGTGTCCTGCCTGAAATGATAGTGTCTGAGCAGGGACAGTCTGTTCATGTGCAATGCTGTTATCACCCGGGCATGACTTCATTATCTCTCTTTAAATCCACACAGCCTGAGCAAAATTTGAACCTATGCAACTCATTTCTTCTAAACCTCTTCCTTGGAAAGAAACAAACAGAGAATGCAAGGGAAATGGACCAATTTAATCAACAAAATTAAATTACCTAGCTTAACTATCCCTTGCTTTAAACTTATCCAAGCAAGATTTTTCTGTCAAACTTGATGAGGCTTATAATCCTTTTAGTAATCAAATGAAGACTGAAGAACCCAAATGCTACATTGCCATTTAACAGATGTTTATACAGACCATGAAATAAACACTAATTTTCTGAACAATTTATGTTTTTTATCTTAGTAAGGATTAAACTATAGCACCTGAAATAACCTGATTTTAAATCAGTTTGTGGTTTTCTTGTATGTAGGAAAAGAAAAAGTGTTTGTCTTTTCAGATAGATTTTTTTTTTTTAACCTGAAATATTGAATGGAGAAATTTAATCCAAAAAGGAATTTATTTTAGAAACCCATGATCAATTTTAGAAGTAGAAATAGGAAAGAGTTTCTTTCAACTATAATACTATCAGTTCCTACTGTAATGCCATGTACTCACTTTTTGCTGCTATTGAAATTCTTATTACTTAAAATTCTGGAATGTAATGCCTTTACTGATGGATGATGTGCCATGAAGATATCTGCTGTCCTTCTTGATTGCTATGGATGTTATTCTTATGTTTTATGCTAATAGGAGGGAAAATAATTACTTTTAAGAACCACCTTCATACATTTCATTGTCCTATTTGCTTCCATGAGTTATTCTAGTTTATGTATCTTGTATTAAAAATTAGCCTTGCCTCTGAACTTGATATAATAGACTTTCTTGAAATTATAATTGACATAACCAATAAAAATGTTAATATTTTTTAAAAGCTTTGAATGTACAATGTAAATATTCACAAGTTGGAACTCATAGTCAATAAGAAAATGCATTCTACTAATCATTTTCTGCAGAAAGCTTTTCATATAAAAAACTTTTTATGAGCAGGCTTGATCTTTTATGGATTTTCATTTACTGGAAGAATATATTTGTGTTTCTCAAGCATAGAAATTAACTCCATGATTTGTGTATGTAGTTCAGGTTGATGGCTCAAGGAAAGGTTTAGACATGGGTGAATGGATGTAGGATCCTAAAGGCAGGGGTCCCCACACATGAGAACCCAGAGCTGAGCAGAAGCAGGAGCATTGTGCTGAGGCCCCCAGTCAGAGAGCTTTTATGAAAGCAGAGTTCCCAGAAGCAGCTGAGTGGAAGAATAACCAGCAGGCAGCCCAGGCTGGTAATTCCAGCTGGCCCTGTGCTGTCCACACATTTCAGACGTTTCAGTCAAGGTGTGTAGCCACTTGCAGTTATGCATATTCTAGGTAGCAAAGTAGTAATTTACCATGTCTTTATTGAGACTCAGTCTTACAGTGCTAGAAGATTTTGTTAATTTTGTTAGTCTGTGCATTTTTTCCTGACTGACATGTTGTTAAGAATGGACAGGCAGAAGAGCCTGAAAGCAACTGAGCCTTTCTCTTGCAGTGTAAAATGGTGGAGCACTGCAAGGCTCCACCAAGGCTGTTTTTTGGGCTATGACACAAACCAGATATGCCACTCCATCCACTGGTCTTTCTTTTAAAGAACATTGATCTGATCAAGCTATGGTGTTCTGTGATCTCAGTCCTATCAATGTCAGCTCCACAATGTCAGTAGAATGAGCTTTTCTAGGATTTGACAATATGGGCAACTAAATTTTCAACCCCAAGTGTACTTCAGTGTAAGACAAATATCCGATCAATGCTTAACAGTGCAATAAAGACAACAGTAACTCAGGTCATTCAAAATAGCAACAACATGGGAATATAACACCTATCTGGAAAACCTAATTGTTCTTAAGTCTACAGAAGTCCAACTAGTTAAGAACAGATTTTCTTAAAATTCTCTCCTAGACTTGTTACCACAAATTTTATCTGTGCTACACTTAGTCTGGATTATATGCATATTTATGTTGTATTCTGTTAAATTTTTACATTTTCCATGTTACAAGAACTTAACTTTTTCTCTTAACTCTTATATTCTTCTAGAACACAGCATAATTTTGAAAACTATTCTTAAAACTATTATTTTCACACAGAGCTATACATCCTAACATTGAGGCTGATGCTAGTTATTCTTCAATTTACTGCTGTGCTGCTACTTAGAGCTGTTGATCCCTTAAGCCCTTGGCCAGTACTTATAGGTCTGATGAAATTAGCACTATCTGTTACTTTCCCAGTAATAGGGTCTCAAATATCTGCCTCTGATTTCAGTTCTCTCTAGTCACCTAGTGAGCTGTTGTCAATCTATTCCCTCTATTCCACTACGCAGCTCCTTGACCCTGCCTAAAACCTTCAGGCAGAAGCTAACAACCAGGCAGGAGAGGAAAGGGAGAAAATTTTATAAAACATGTACAGATTAAAGACAGGATTTCAAGCTTTCTCAGCTGAGTGTTGGTGTTTTGCCCAGATGCATGGCTTCCTGTGAAAATACAGATTGCTCTAGTGACCCTTCGTGTACCGATGTGAGCTGCAGGTGTTGCTGGACTTGCAGTGTGAGGAGAAAACAGCTACAGCTGTGGCTTTCCCTTGCTGTCTGCCCTGCTATGGTTGGACCAGAGAAAGACCTCTGCAACCCAAAGTCTTCAGTGAATTAAGGCATAAATCACAAAATATATATTTTCTTGGCATTTGTGCTTTGTTCTTTCTTGCATTTGTGCTTTGCAGAGCCCTCTGTAGACAGGCATATCCACAGTGTGGATCCACTGGGTTGATATTAGCTTTTGTTCTACATGCCTATCTTTTTCCTAAAAGACCTTCTGACTGCAGAATTAAGATTAAAATCTAGATGTCTGTCACTTTATATTAGCTCTCAGTTAAAACGTAACATGGAAAAAAATTGTTTTGCTTGCAAGCAAGACCATGAGAAAACAAAGATCAATTATCTACTATGAAGGCATGGAATTTCTTCACTTTCACCAATGACAGGTTCATTTATCTGTTGAATCTACAAAGACAGCTAGGTATCCTCTGTGTTAAATTACTACTGTGAGATAAAGAAATATGTTCTGGCTGCAATGTCTTTTTTGTTTTCTTTGTTGGTGGATGAAAAGATTCATATGAAATAAGCATCAGTCAGTAAAAATGTAACCATCTGAGTCAAAAAGAGAACAGATTAGGCTATCAAATACTGCCATTAAAAATTATCTTCCATAAACATTAATCTAAATACTATAAATAATTTGGTTGTCAAATGGAAATAGGAGAAAAAGATACAATGATGACAAAGGATGATTTTCAACATTTCTAATTTGTTTATTACTGTGAATATTGCATTCAGCAAAAGTACTGGAGAGGGATAGCCTCCATTGCAATAAGAAATAAATGTTAATTTGGGAAGATGGATGATTCTTTCTAGATGAATCTTATTTGTTATAGATTAAGATTACTGTGCTGTTAACAGAAGCATGAAGCAAATGAAGCAAATGAAGAAGATAGGCACAAGATAAAAAGATGACGGAAAACTTAGCTTTCTCTGCCTATATATATATACACACATGTATACAGGCATACATATGTATGTGTGTATCTATAAATATGATCTCTAATTTCAGAAGGCAGAAGCTAATAGTCCTTACATCTTGACTTGGGGAGCATTGTTTTAATCACACTGAAGTGTAGTCCTTACTTTGGGTGCTCCTACCCTGTCCTGTATATATTTGTCTGAATCAAGTTGAGCTCATCTCACTATCAACAGATAAACTTTTAAAAATATTTCCTCATTTATTTTGTGCAGCCACAGACTTTTCCAGAACAACTTCTACTTTCAAAATTAAATTTTCCAGGAAAGAAAAAAAGGAGAAGCAGTGTGGTGAAGGAGAGGAAGACTCTGTTAGCCAAACAGTGCACAGCATCCAACCGTACCTTCACTTACGGGGTGATATGATGAGAAAAAATTTCCTTCACCTTAATATCCTTTCTTCCTCCAACAGGATTAAACTCGTTGCCATATGGAGGGACAGCACAGGTGTCTGACTGCAAAGCCTGTGTCTCCTGTGCCAGCTTGGAGGCCAGGGCCAGGCAGGTGCCAGGCTTGGCATCTCCTTGGGGCTTGGGGAGCCCAGCCATGGTGACTGGTGGAGGTGTGGCAGCATCCAGAGATGTTGGATCTTGGAGCCTCTGCTCAGCAGGACCAGTCCTGTCCATCCCTCCTGTGGCCAAAGCCCCAGGATGTGAGGGTGGCTGCCAACAGCCCCAGTGGAGAAGCATGAGGGACACGAGTGCCTGCACACTGCAAAGAGAACATCGGGAGCAGCAGCACTGTTCAATTAACTGAAACAACTTGAATTGGCTTTTTTCAACTGCTGTTTGGCAACATTTACATTAATTAAGGATGTGCTACAACAAAACTGGTCTTGCAGCAAAAGTTTTATCGAACCTTAATACCCCATTACATCCTGCAGGATTAATTCTTTTTTCCAAAACCTGTGGGCCAGAAATTATGTTAATTAAACCAACACTTACTTCTCTTGTTTACAAGAAGTAGTATAACACAGTAAATTAAGAATTAAAGGAAGACTTTGCTTTTTTTTTTCAAATGAATTTTTCTCTTTTTTCAATAACACGGTGTGATCAGTTATAATTGAAATCAACAGTAAAGGTTGAGCTACTAAGTTTCTGTAGAAGGAATAGCAGCCTAGGCTCTGGTTTCCTCATGAAAATGCATGAAAAAATACACTCATTCTTTCTCTGCTGTAAGAATATTTTCTTAGGCCACTATTCTTGGATTAATCAACTCCAATATATGTAGAATCATAACAAATGGTGTAGTCTAACAATAATGTTTTGTTGCACAAAACTAAACAAATTTTTCTTTTTTTTATTTTTGAAGTTTTTAGGGTTAATGGCAGGATAGGTCCTCTCTGTCCCTAAAGAGATTATTTACTGTTTTTTTATTTGTTTGGCTTTTTCTAGTAAATAAGTTGGCAAGAAGTATGAAGGGAGAATTATAGTCATCAGGTTAATCAGGAAATGTGAGGTTATATTCACCATGTTTCACCTCTTTGTGTGAGACGTGCTGGGGAATGTTTGAAAACTCCAGTTGAATATCACTTATGCAGGGAAAAAAAAACCCAAAAAAACAAACAACCAGAAAAGACTGTACCTACAGCCATGACAGAGTTCAGGGAAACAACAGTGCATAAAAGAACTGAGATTTTCCAAGCGGTTATTCCATGATCAAAAGTATTGCCAAGTTTTGTATTACTTCGTCAAAGTTTTTAAAGTTTCTTGAACAAGCATGTATGTATGTGTGTCCATCTGTGTGTAAAATGCTCACAAACAAATACTGAAGCTCATTAATTTTGATCCATGCATCCCATTTACTTATACATATAATTATTCACACACAGACACATATACATACACAGACATTAATAAAATTCACCCTGGCCAACTAAAAAGAAGGAAGAAAATCACACATAGCCAGAATATGGTAAGATATGTAAAATAAGATACAACTGTATTTGCTCTATTCTAGAGCAGCAGGAGTCTAGTTTAATTCTCATGTAGAATATGAATTATTAATTTTTTAAGTACAATAGGAAAACATTAGTACTGTTTAATGGCCAAGTGGGATTTTCTAATTAAAGACTTGCAAGTGGTTTGTTGTAATGAGTAGTGTTTTTACAAGAACAGTTATCAAGTATGACAAGTAGTCTTAACTTCTTTTTCAGACTATAATATCCTGGGTCATGAAAACAATTGCATGTTGATTATTGACAGAAAGAATGTGAAGTGGGTGACAGTGTTTTCTTTTTCTAAAATAAAAACTATTGTATAAACTAGCTCCCAACTAGTAAACCACACTCATTATATTCTTAATAACAGAGAAAAAAAGAGTGGATTGGTGAGCAGTTCCACCAGCACTGATGGAAGGAGTTAATGGAAGAGCTCACCAAGTCACTTTCAATCATTTACTGAATTGACTGAAATTAGCCAGTGTGCCAACTATCTACACAAAGACCTAGAAGGAGAATTCTGGAATCTCAAGGCCTGTTAATCTGACCTCAGTGCAGGGAAGGTCATGGAGAAGGTAGTCTTGAGTGCCATGATGTGGCATATGAACAACCAGGGATAAGGACCAGCCAGAAAGGGTTTATGAGCAGCAGGTCCTGCTTGACCAACCTGGTCTACTCCTATGGCAGATGACCTTCTTAGTGGATGAGGGAAAGTCTGGAGGTGTTGACTATTTAGACGTAGGTAAAATATTTGATACCATTTCTCACAGCACTCCCCTGGCTGTGTACTGTTAAATGTCTTTATCAGTGACCTGGATAAGGGCATCCAGTGCACCCTCCCATCAGTTTGCAGACAACCCTGAGTTGGGTGGGACTGTTGTTCTGCTGAGGGGTAGAAAGGTTCTGCAGAGAGACCTGGACAGGCTGGACTAATGGACCAAGGCCAGTGGTATGAGGTTCAACAAGGCCAGGTGCCAGGTCTTGCCCTTGGTCACAAGAACCCCTGATAGTGCTGCAGGCTGGGGCACAGTGGCTGGAAAGTTGCCACTGGAGGTGCTGACCCACAGTGGCTGAACATGAGCCAGCTGTGCCCAGGTGGCCAAGAGGGACAATGGCATCCTGGCCTAGATCAGCAACAGTGTGGCCAGCAGCAACAGGGTAGTGGCTGTCTGTGGTAAGTATATTTTTCTCTTTCTTTCTCTCATACTTACCACAACTGTCTCCTTGTACTTGACGCCAGTGAGGCAGTACCCAGAATCTTCTGCACTGTTTTGGATTGCCCATTGCAACAACTATCTGAAGATGCTGAAGTGTGGCTAGAGAGGAACAATGGAGCTGGTGAAGGGTTTAGAACACAAATCTCACTCTATTTTCATAATATTAAAAGTTTAAAAAGTTAACTTAAAAGTTAAGAAATTTAAAATTTTACTATAAATAATAAAAATAACTATTAATAATTGTAAAATTTAAATAAAATCTAATCCTGTTTTCTTTTTTTTTTTTTTTTAAATCTCCCAGAGAAAAAGAAATAGCTCTAGTTTAATTCTCATTGTTCTTTTTTATAATCTGAAAAAATAACTTTTTTCTATTCAAGCCAGTATCATTTCAGGTCAGAGCCAATCTTGTATCATTTATTTGATTTATTGCTCTACATGATTTCTAATTCTAATGACCAGCCATCTTAATAATTAAGTACAATAATAATCTATGTATTAAACTGATATGATTAATGGAAAGAAATCATCTGCTGTATGGTTTTACATTTCTATCCTATCTTTATCTAGAATTATGTAAGCCTAAGAGGTGATAGACTTAGAGATATTCCATTCCAAGGCAAAAAGAAGAAATGAAGCTACATTTTTATAAGCTATTGTGCAAACAGGTTTTCTTGTCTTGTTCTATTGCTTCTTTTGCAATCATTTTATCACACTCTTTCACATAAACTCTTCGCACTATGACTGCAAAAGAATCAGACAAAGTATTCTTACTGAAATGAGGTTTATGTATAATATAAGAGATGGTTATTCCAAAAAGACCAGGGAGCTTGCTGTTTGTTTCCTACACAAAATATCAAGGTTTGTTGCATTCTGATTAAAATGTGACACTATTGCTGCAAAGTCAAGGATTGCACTGGCTCAGGAAATTGATAGGGTTTCACCAAATTAAAACATAGAAGATAAAAAAGAAATATAAGGGAGTAAAACAAAGTTAAATAGGTATTTCTGAACTGTTCGTCTTCTCTGGAAAATACTAAGGCAAATCAGTGATCTGGGAAAACTCAGTGATATCCATAACTGCAAAAGTTAAGCCTAGTATTTTTAAAAAAAGAAATAATTTTTAAATTATTTTAGTTCCCCCTGTAGTCTGTCACTTTTCCCCCAAATGGGACATGTTCTAAATTAGATGAAAGACCTTGACAACTTGTACATGCTGAAATTTGATAAAACATACATATCACCACATAGCCTCAGGCAACCAATAAGTGCAAATCATTGAACCATTTGTTTTATCCAAGTTGCAAAATGAAATCTGCCACAAAATGCCCTGTAGTAATTATACATCTGATTATGAACTTTGATTCTTTCTAATTTTGCCTGCTACAATTTCTATTTCCTTGTTCAAAGTATTTCTCAATGGATTTTAAAGATATAAATTTACTTTTATCATATCACTATATGCTTACTGGAAATTATTAGTAAAAATGTATCCAGAATTCTTTTATTGTCATTTTACTGTCTGTATTTCCTTAAGTACATTCAGAGGTATGCTTGTGAGATTGATATGGATCTACAAGAAACTCCACTTATCAATTTCCTTTGATCACTCTGAGAACTAAGGGACATGTTATTTCTGTATACATGCTAACATGTCCTGTGTGTTTAGGAGCTTTGCAAATTCAAAATTTGAGACAGAAAAATATTACAAAAACATTACAAAATAGCTGATGAATCATAACATGAAGTATTACAACCTACATTTCAAGCTCTTCTGAAAGACACTTGCCATCTCCCTTCCTGCAGTGTCGTTGTCCATTATCAAAAAGTGAAGATATTCATGTCCATCCAGATCTTCCCCCTAGTAATGTGAAACAGTCCTAATGCATTAGATCTCACATAGTTAATGCTACTGTCTGTACAAGCCATCTTTGCCATCTACGTGGGTGAGAAAACATTGTTTACCATATCAACATTGTCTATATGTCATTCTGTCCAACTCTGTTTAAATAAGGGCTTTCTATTTTGAAAAGCAGTGTAAAATAAGGTAAAATAAAAAGGAAGAGTTTACACGTTTATTAAAAAGATTTGTATTAACATGGTTTCAGTCAGTTTTAATGTGTGCACTGTTTTTGTGGTAACAGTTGTATACTCCATACAGTAAAGAAGTTTTACTTTGACCAAGAATTACTTGGATGCACAAGTATGGGCTGTCAAGTAAGGTTTAGAAATAAATCTGAGTCAGAGAATTTCCTTTCAACATCTCATGAAACCTGAGTTCCTGCAGTATCTCTACTGTGACTGCTAAATTAAGATTATTTTTGTTTAATTATAATTCCCCATTAGAATGTTACATGCTTACTTTTTCTTTTAACAGATAATTTTATTTGACTAGACTTTTAGTTCTCATAATGATTGTACTCATACATTAATAATCACATACCTTTTCCAGAAATCTCTTGGTTACAAGAAAATTAGTATCAACCCGAAGCAGTTTAAACTCACCTACTGAGGTATGGAATGTCCCCACAGTTTGGTGAAAATCTGTGCTCAAGAGAGAACTTCTAACACAGAAATTAACTAAATCATTTTTCCCATACAAGAGCTGGGCACATTTTGTGTTCCTTTCTTAGTGAAAGCCTTTTTTTCCCTTCTGGTTTACTGACGATGGCTAGTTCATCTAAACGTCCAAATACAACAACAACAAAAGCATAAATGAAAACCAATTTTAAAAATACCACACAGGAAAAAAGATTCTCTTCATGTAGCATTTTCAAAATACTGTCCAATAATTGCTGCAGCTGTGTGAACACAATCCTTGTGCTGCTCATCTGTCCCATAAAAAAGGATAATTCTACCTAGCCAGGTTAAACTTAGTAAAATATATGAACAGAAGTTCCATGGCTTTTTTCCTGTTCTTTCTACTTTTCTGATTAGAAAAACAGTGCACACTAAATAAACAAGAAAACTGTAATAAAAGAAAAAGGAAACAACAACAAAGAGCTGATGGATTGAAAGGCAATTCTGAAAGCCTTTGACTTTAACTTCCCCTGACAACCTATCTTGAAGTTCATTGTAAAAAGGTAGGAGACATGTAAAGAAGGAAATCAGCTGTCAAAACTAATGCCACAGGAATCAGAGTGCGAAACCAGGCACAGAAGGCTGAATCATTTTGAAAAGTGGAGTTTTCCTCAACTATAAGAATTCTTGGCTTAAAATAGCCAGCTATTTTATGTATGTGAGCAGTATGTGTATAAGCAAATCACTGTAGAAAGCTACATAGATTTTGACAAATATTCAGATAACTCATATAACAGAAATTACCTTAGCAAATGAAGCCAAAACCAAAAATTCCTCTTTCTACCATTTCAAATGAATGTATGAATAATTATTAAAAATGTTTGAAAATATTGCCTTCAGTGTCCTTTTCCAATATTAAGAAGAGGTAAAAAAGGTGTTTTCTAACATTTTTATCTCTGTCATACAGAAAAGGGTCCCATGTCATACAATAGCTTTATTTGAGCTATTCTTAAAATAGAAGGTTTATAAACTTTTTATTTCTGACCTTTTTAAAGAACACCTCAAAAAAGAGAAAAGGTCATACACGTTCCCAAGGCCTAGTCAGAATTTACCTAAGAGTTTGGTTGCACCTGGAACTATTGATTTTAATAGTGTTTCATTCCTAAGGCTTATTGCCTCACCTCATTTTATGTTAATTCCATTACTCAAAAGAAACTAAATGAAAGATTAAGCCATGATGCATGATTATATAAGCTTCCAATAAAAATGTAATTTTATAGTTCTCAGATAATGAGCATGTATCATCTATTATAGAAGGAGGATAGTAACCTCTTTTAAAAGAGGTTAATTGTTAAATGTACTAACTGATCCCAGTAAATGCAAAAAGGGAATTTGAAGGTGGTTTCAAATAATGACAGTGATGAGCTTTATAAAAACAAAACTTATTTCAGAAGCAATGAGAAGAGAGGGAAACATGTCCTGTTTTAAGAAAAAGTTTGATCACTACTGATGAGGAAAAAAAATCACTGAATAACAGGGAAATTGTGACCCAAAAGGTCCCTTGTACTGGAGTGGATCAGCAATAATAATTGCAACATATAGATACACTTTTAGATGTATTGTTTGCTTCTCATGGGGTCTCATCACAAGATTAGAGAAGTGTGAATGCTTGATCACAAGTTCTATGTGGTGGGAAAAGAAGAAAGAGAAAAGCTGAGACCTCAGAAATAATTGTCTACAGTTGCCTTAAAGAGCTGAGGTCTGAGACCACAAAAATTAAAGACTGAAAGGAGTCAAATTATAACAAATCATGTGTATATTTTAATCTTATTAATAATTTATGTATCTGTAGAGGACAGATGCTGGATGAAACAAAAAGAGTATCTAACTCCTCTGCTTCAAGACATTGCAGTAGTTCTCAGTAGAAGTTAATGTGCTTTTCCAGTTGATTTGCTCTACTGGACAAGCCCAAGGAGAAGTGAGAATTTGGTCATCGTTCTCTGTTTTCCAAGCAAAATTTCAGGATCTTAAACAGAGTGAAAATTAGAATTAATGAGAAAAGTAATGATACAGTGTAAGGTATTAAATACTTACCTGTGAGGATCTGATGACCATTTCAGGAAAGACTAGGGAGATCTATGTGTTATTAAGATCTAGTCTTGATTTCTTACAGTCCAATAGGTTTTAAAAATGTGTGGAAAGCACCACTCCCCTGTGCATTCCTGTCTGGCCATGGGACAAGCTTTTCAATTGTGAGGATGCTAGGGATCAGGAATACCAGCCTGTCCCACCTGCTATACCAAATGTGCTGCCAAAGACTTGGGGAGCCATGTCTGCTTGTCACCCAGCCTAGCCCAGACTGCTCTTTGAGGTATGGACATAGGTTTTTGTTTTGGAAAGGAAGAAAGTTATCAGAATCGGTGTAGACCTCTTGTTTAGCAAAAACATGGGGGCAAACAGCCCACCTCCACACCACTCAGGTGGAATGCTGTGTCACAACTGTTGCTTGCCCTGCTTCCCTCTCATGTCTAGGATTTTGTGACTAAATGTCAGGGGAAGTTGCTCAAACCCCAAGCATTTTACAACAAATCATGACGTAGAGGCAGATGAATCAAAAAGTTATTTAATTCTTACAATCTTCAGGCTATTTGCCTCAAAGTCACTGCACCAAATAATTTTGGCAATAATTATTTTTTGATAACTTAAAATTTGAGTATAAAAATGTAGATAACATAATGTATCATGAGGCATAAAAATTTACTAGTGAAAGAATAGCTTGATGATGCTTTTCCTATCCCTTAAATCAATATAGCTTCTCTTGAAGCCTTTTCTCTTCCACAAGCTGTATATTCTACACCCAGTAGTACACTATCAATATTAGCTGTGTTCCTTGAAACTAAGAAAGGAAAAGAATGCCTCTGAAACATAACTCTGAGCTGCAGCTGTTTAATTTAACAAATGGAAATCAATTATTTTAGAAATATCAGATGTCACATTACATTTGTTTCATTGTATTAATTTCCATTAAACTTCGTTGACTTCAGATAATTTTAATGATTCTTCCCCTCTGGGCAGACTGTCGCTTCAATCTCTCAGAGATAGAGGGTTTTTTCAATTAATTTTAAGACAGTTTAAAAAATTTGCTCTCAAAAGAAATGGGATAAAAAAGACAGATGAAAAAATATTTGTGTTAAAGCCTTGATTTTGAATAACAGGTATTATATCAACTGCAGGATACCAATCTATTTGCCTTTTGACCTGTATAAAATTGCTTGTATGCTGTTTCTGAAGAAAAAAAAAGAAGCCAAAATTATGGCAAACCCCTCACTTATTGCATTTATTTATTTCACTGTATTATATAGACACTCCATATAGGAATGACAGTCAGACATGCTTTATGTGGTATTGTTCCTTGAGAATTCACACACACTGACGTATATTTTTAAAGGATTGTAAATTAACAAGATGTACTTGATAAGCTAAAGAAGTTTTTTTCTTCTGCTGAAGCCCTTTCATTCTTCCAGACTCTGGTTTTCATCAATCACTTGCTTTTCTGGGCTTCATAAAGATTTGATTGGAATCAGTAACTGCTGGCCTTCTAGGCCATGTAACCTGTCCTTCATCCCTGTGAATAACAGAATAATGCAAACACAGGATTACATTACTTTTAAAGAATACCATTAATTGCTATTCTTATGCCCCACACAACAAAATATAATCAAGTGTTTTCCCTCTGTTAAAATGTGAACAGAATTTCAAGTTTCAACTTTCCTATATAAAAGCTTGCTTCTATTTCACTCAAATCTGGGCAGTCCCCAGCTGGAGTTTCAGGTGATGAGTACCATGCAGCACTGCCCACTCTGCTCTACAAAATCTACCTCTGAGATACTTGGGTTACCCACACCTGCTCTCCTTCCAGCTTTCTGCTGAGCCACTACACTTCTCAAAGTTGAAAGAAAAATTTTCACTCTAACTGAATAACCAGCTTGCCACCTGTAACTCTCAACTGCTGCACATTTTCACCCTTCATCTCTCATAAACTGTATAACCCTAGTCTGAGGTTAGAACACAGTATTTGTTCCCATAGGACCCATTGAATGAGGCTTTCTTCATGTCTCTCAGGGACATCCCATGGGATGATCTGCTGTTTCATACCCAGTCTTCTCTGGGGAAAGAAAAAGGCCTGGAGAAATGTCATATAACCTTGAATTATACTTTTTTTTATCCCAGCTATAGCAGTTTGGCTTCAGCAGCAGCACCTTCCAGAACTCTTCCGACCTTGACACCAGAAATTAATCAGAAGCTTTGCCATGCATGTTTCCCAAGCAGAGCTTTCAAAGAAAGCAACAAAACCTTCTCCTTTGTGGACCACAAGGCAGTTATAAGTCACTCACCACTCTTTTCTGTGAGTTGAGTATTCCCAGCAGAGCACTGCTTTTAACTTCACTTTTCCTGTTCACTTTCTTGTCAAAAAGGAGCTATTCTAAACCTCCACAATAGTCTGGGAAAAGGAAGCAGCTGGCTGTCTGCAGGAAAGGGCCAACTTAGGGGATTTTCCAAAGGACAGAAATCATACTCATCCTGTAGTGTGAGCACATTTGATGCCAGTGTGAGGAAGTTCTGAAGATTGATATCAAAGTTCACACACAGGCTTTAATTCCCCCATATTAAAAAAACCTTTTGACTGTATACTTTCAAATGTAAAACCACTGGAGTTGTGTACTGCCGTGGTTTATCACTTTGCAATGCTGCTGTTCCACCTGTTGCCACATGAGAAAGCAAGAAGTATTTAGTTTTATCTATTTAATTTCTAAGCTGAAAGACAAGGAACATATCTGTTTATATGAGCAGGGCATGGTATGCTGTCTTCCCAGTAGCAGCTGTTTAAGCCTGTCCAGACAAGTAGGTTTTCCCTATTTTCACCACCAAATTGCTAATGCAGACAAAATGGACACATAAATGAAAATGTGCATATACTAATTCAATACTCCTTTATCTTCTCTCCTGAAACCGCAAAAGTAATTGAGACAGAATTTGTTGCTTTTTGCTATAGTGCATATTCTTGATAAAAGGAATGGCAAAGTTAGTGCTGGTATAAAGGCAGGAAGAATACCCAATATTAGGACAGGGAAAAATGTTGCTTAATGTTTGAAGTATTTAACACTGGTTTCAGTAATACAATACTATTATTTCTGTGTGAAACTGACACTAAGTAATTTAATGCCCATTATATTGCCTGAAAATTATCTTAGTCTAATAATGGGTAACGAAAATTCCACTATGGTGTCTGTACTTAGTAGTCCAGAGTATTCACACATGCTTTATGCTTGATAGATTTTCATTATGACTCAGTAATGGACCTTAGAGTAATAAAATATTGTTCTTCTGAATGGGAAATTGTTCTTGTCCCTCTGTCTTTTTAATTGCTTCCTCTTTTTTTAATTGATTTTTTTATTCTCATTGTCCAAGTGGTAAGTGGCAGAAATATTTCCTATCTCTGAAAAAAAAAAAATACTTCTAATAAGATTTAAATGGTTTAAGAAGTTCTGGGCTACACCTCTCTCCCATTCAGGCTTATCACTGTTTAAGCTTATTAAGGGCTGAATAAAAGACTCACCAGCTTGACTTAATATCCCTTTGTAAGATGTTTCAGTTTCTTTTCTCTCCTTTTTTTACATTATACTCTTCTTTTTCTGCTGGGACAACGATTTTAGCAGATCCATTGAATATCACAATAGGAGGACATTTTCTGCTTTTAATGAATGCAATTGCCTTCCTAATGAAGTAGTGTGTACTGCAATATATTCATTTACGGTAGTATGTGGGAAGGAAGAAGAGGGGGAAAAAAGACTTTTTTCTACAGGCTTTTTGTATTAAAACCCTACATTAGGAGAAACCTAGGTCACTAACAGCCAAACCCTGTAAAGGTCTTCAGTGCTAAAGTAGCTTACAGAGTGAAATTCAGACCATGGTGTTTTATGCCTCAGCTTCTAATGTTGCATTCGATGGAATCCACAGCGATGTGAAGAAAGCATCCCGACTATTTGTCATACAGTCTCTTTGGGACTGTTCCTGGCCCAACAGTTTTGTACAACCTTTACAAAAGATCAGCTGTTTTTTTCCTCTGAGTTTTAGTCTGTAGCCTGCCTCAGAGATTTGTTTACAAGTAGAAAGTTTCAGGTCCCAGAGTAGATCCTGTTCCTTTTTCTGAATTTTACATCGAGTTGTAAGAGTTTAGCAATTCTAAGCAAAAATATACAGAACTGTTACAGAAGTGAGAAGATGAAACACAGAGGTACTGGATTTGTGGAGATGACAATTTTGACACTGTCCTCTAACTAGCTACCTAAACTACTAAACATATGAGTATAAAATCTGGTTTAACCTTACTTTTAAATACTCAGCAAGTCTCAAAATAAGAAGTCACCACAACACATTCTTCATTGTAAATTAAAGACACTAGAGGCAAGTGTCCTCTGTATAAAATGAAAAGTTACATCTTTCAGCAAAAGTCATATTTGAAATATACAGTTTTAATACGATAAATTAATTCTCTGAGGAGATAAAAAGGACAATTATATATGTTTTCTATAGTATGACTTTCCTTCTCCTAATAATTATTTGGTCTTCATGAATCACAGCTTCCTAGATATCAATGTCTACAGCTTAGTAGGAAATCTTTGGAGTAGAACGGCTCATTCAAACAATCTTTTCAGGTCAAATAAACTCACACATTCAGTACTTCATAGCTCTATAACATTTATTTATCACCTGCTCATCTGAATTTCTCAAATATTTCTGTTTAGGTTAAGTCATAGTAGGTAATTAACTTAAGACCTGTCAAAGGACCATTTTCTTTGGTTTTTCTTAGCATCTCCAGCCATTTTTGCACCTAGGGACACTTCCTCAGCATGTGAAGAATAATCAGCCTTTTTAAATAGTTGTTTTGATTTTTTTTCCTTTTTTTTTTTCCATGTGAATACTCCTAATCTTTTACTAATATCTTCATATATTATTCATTTAGACTTTTAGAAGGTGAAACAGTCCTTCTATGCTCTGACCCTCCTTTTACTTCTCTCTGACTGGAGACCTGAATTCCATCTGGAAGAGATGGCGGCAAGCTGTGCTCCCACTGCAGTTGTATTCTACCTCAATAGCTATAACCATAGGTGAAATCTTCTGTAATTGAAAAGTTCTTGGTGAACTTCCCAAATAACACAAGTGGGTATTACTTATTTACCTTTATCTGTTATCCAGAAATTCTAATTTATTCTAATTCTAAATTCTAGCTGGACACTAGCCTGATGCTGAATTTATCTTATGACAAGGGTTATTATTTATTGATTTTAAAATTGTTTTTCTGTTAATTCCACCTTATACATGAATTTAACTGCCTTCAGGCCTAAATTTCCATTCATTCCTCCCTTTTTAGTTTTTATTGCCTCTCTGTGCTGGTTGTTCTCAACAAGCCCAAGTTTTGTTTCTGTTCCCTGTTTGGATGACTGATCAAGTAATTCTGACATTTTTACTTTCCTATTCAGAGTGAACCATCAATCTGTGTTCAACCAAGTGACTTCAAAATTATCTTTACATAAACATTCATGCTTATAAATTTCAGCTATGGGACCAGAGGAAAACAAATACAATAGATTCATAAGAAGGATTGGAATAAATTTATTTTTAAATGAATATTCATAGCTTCTTTTTTTCCCACTATTTAACTGGTAACTCTAGACAAAAAAAATAGGATGACTAGGAACCAGCTTGAAAAAATTAAAATATTGCAGTCCCAAAGTGAAAATTTAACAGCATTAGATGCCATATAGCATAAATTAACTTTTTATGGGAAAAACAATACTTTGAGGCACTTGAACAGAAAACAAAAACGTGACAAGTTGGACAATATTATTGTGCACCTTCAGCATATCCTGGTTTTCAGAGTTTGATTTTGCAGTTATATGTTGCATTTCATATGGTTGTACCAAAGTAAATATAATTTTAGCAACAACATCAACAAATCCTTAATGCAGCTTCAAAAATATTTTAAAGGGAGGGATAGATTTTGCATTGAAATAACTCCATCTGCTCAGTTCTAAAAAACAAGTGAAGGCTGCAGAAAGGCTATTCTGCATAAGGCATCCTGGTTCAAGCAGGAGCAGAGGCACCCAGATCTGTTAAATTTTAATAAAAGGTTAAATCTTGTTAGACCTTGTATAGCAAGGGGCTGGCAAACACATTTTAGGTACATATGGCTACTAAAAATCTCAGCTGTGAGGAGATTCAAGTGTTTAAACTCAAAAGTAAGCCTCTGCCATGAAGCAATGTTCAAAGAGAGAAGTATTATATTAGAGCAAAAAATACAGCTAGAGAATGACAAGGTTTTAGGCATACAACACTTTTCTCTTTCAACTGCTGCACCTTTCGTCCTTTGTAAAGCTGTAGAAACTTCCTTGTATCAGTGGGAAATTATGTTTAAGAATTGCATACATTTTAAAAACTTCTTGAAAATAAAATGAAAACTATGTGACTGCTGCACAGCAGTAAAATACTAAAAAATGAAGTGAAGGAAAAATTCTGATAAGTGTGCATATGTTTATGGTCATTAATTCAACCCAAAATTTGACAACAAACCAGCAATCTGTGCCTTAAAGACAGATGTGTTCCAAAGAACAAGAGATTGGGAATATCAGTTTCATTCTAAGGAGGGCAGCTGAATGCATTGAGCCATTTTTTTCTGCCACAGACATTTAGCAAATTGATGTCTATTCCCTCTCGGTGAAAAAGACTAGAAGCCCTGAAGAAATTCTCTTTCTTAAAAGATAACTCAGTTATATTTGAAAAGTAGACTTGTAACTTTTAATATCTGTCTACTGTTGAATGAGCTTTTCTTAGCAGGAGAAAGGCTGCTAAAATCACAAGAATTAACATCTTTGCAGAACTCAGAAAGGATTGTGGAAAGCCCAATTGTTCCTCTACCTGCATGTATTGTATTGTTTCAAAAGCTGGAAAACACAACAATAAAGGAACAACCAAGAAATCTATAAAATAGACAAGTAATAGAGTATTAAGCAGTTGGATTTTTAGCCCCTTTTTCTTGATCAAGTCAGATTAAAGTGGTCCAGTTTATAGTCTGCCACAAATAACCTTTCTGGGTTATTCTGCCTTTGTATCCCTGCAGCCAATGACTTTCCCAACAGCTTAAATAAGGATGTTTTTCTTCATGGATACACTGAAGTGTCACAGCTGAGATAGCCACAACACACAGAGCATCAGCAAACTTCAACTCATACAGAGTAACAGCACACCTGGTACTCTGGCTTCAGGTGTCTGCCCATACAGAGTAACACCACATCACTTCAGAAGGCTGCAAGCATTTGCTGTTCTTGTTCTTTAGGCCAACCTTTCATACCCCTCATGTTCGTGCACTGCACCTGTGTGGCCTCTGCTCCCTTTGGTGATGGTCAGTGCACCTGGACACTCCAGGTCTCATTTCCTTCAATGCCGCTCCCCTGCTCCTCACAGCTGCAGCCCATGGGGGATGAGGCTCGGCCACAGCCCCACTCCCAATTACCACAAACTGTGTGCCTACGTGGAAGTGTTTGAATCTACTCCCTGGTCAACAGATTCATTTGGGAATTCAGTTAATGTGTTCTCCATAGCTCTCCCATGTCCTCTGATATTAAAACTAATCCTAGCATTAGCCCTTGTAGTGTTTTTTCTGACCCATTCACACAAGTTCTGTGGTTATGAGCTTTTATTACCCTTTCATTTCCATTCATGAAAATTATAGCATGCCTGTTGAAGCTGCCTCAGACTCACAAAGGTAAAGCTTTTGTGAGGCTGCTGATATCTAAATTCCTTCCTAATGCTGTCACAGAAGCCACATTGTCCTATTCATTCTATGCAAGACTCCAAACCAGGGTGGAAAGAAAAGCCAAGCAGCAGCTAAGTGGAAAGGGGTCTGTGCTGAGCACAGAGCATGTCCCTCAGGCAGCAATTGTTGCCTGATTGAGAGACACCAGGGAAGGCTCCTGGTCCCCACAGTTGTTCCACTTTCCATTGGGAAAAAGATGCCCCATGCTCTGCTAGAGGGTCATTCCCTAAATGCTAGTGTTAACAGAATTCATGCTCAGCAGCAAGTCACTGATTTCCTCATTTCCCTCTCTGCAAACAGGCTGGGTAACCTTGGTTCTTATCACTGAAACTATTAATACTGAGTACTCTCACCGAATCTTGAAAAAACAATCATGCAATCTTTTTTTTACAGGCAGTGAAAGTTTCTTAAGGCCTTCCAGAGGTCCCCAGATTTCTGCCAAAAGAGTGATGTTTCAAGCAGACCTTTTTATGCTGCCTGTCACAAAAGCTGGGATTCCAAATTGTTCTCATCACTGTCCAAAATGGCATTTAACATCTGCCTTTGGTATTTTCATATAAACTCTTAACTCAGATGTAGCACTATGATAATGAGGTGTCAGATAACTAGGGTGTCTAAGAGATTTTGATGATGAATTTACAGAAATTATAACTTAAATATTAGTTACATTTTAAAAATTGTGGTAGTTTTTAGTCCTGCAATGAAAAAAGATATTATACATTCAATGAATTAACACATAATACTGTTATTTCTCTGTATCTGTTAAGACTTGCTGTATATTGACAACCAATGGAGCAATTCAGGTCATGAAATCATTTCATGATGCTGTTGCTAAGCATCTGATGGTTTTACACTGATCATTATAATTTCAAAGAAAATAGTTTCACAGGCATTGAAAGCAAGGAAATAATTTTTAGGTGAGAAAGAGTAACAGATGCTCTACTGCATTAACTACTACACACAAATGACATGTAAGCCTGCTTAGTTTAAGAAAGATCTTTGGACATATTTCAGGGATCAAAGTTTCAGTGATACTGAATAGAATTTGTGCTAATTTTTTTATCCTGCAGTCTATTAAAAACACATTAGCAGATTATTTTCTATTCCAATAGGCAAATTACAAAATATTTGGGGGGCCAAAAACTACAGATCAATTTTCCAGCATTTATGTGTTGTACCATGCTTCATTATCCCAAAATATTGTAAAATATTTAGTCAGATGTAAATATCCTAATTCTTTTCTCACTAGCTTAAGCTTTGTGAAAATGAATGCTAGCCAGGCTCAATTATTTCTGTTAGACATTACCCCTGTTTCACTGGTAAAGTGCAAAAGTGTTTTCAAGGTGAAATAAATAAACCCTAAGCACAGTTTTGTCCAAATACAGAGTAAAAATAATTAATATGAATCACAAGCAAAACAGCATGGGAAATTTCACTTTTGACTCCTAAACAATATTATTGCTTTGTTCTAATATAGTTGTTATTATAGTCACCATCTTAAACCAGCATATGAGTCCAGGCTGAAAGAAAGATTCTTTTCCATTTGGGACATGTCCCTTTTTATTTTTAATTGAAGAAAATATTTATGCAAACTAAGCATTGCATTAAGTCTTGTTTTGGTAACATAGAAGTACATTTGTGAAAGCATGATTGATTTGATAGTTTGAGAATTTTTGACTGCTGTTTCAAAATACTGAGTGTGATTCTGAGAAGAAAGAAATGAGAATTTTATCGCTGATGACATAAATTAAATTCTGTGTTTATGGAAATAGTTAAAACAGTCACATTTGCACTACTGCATGTAGAAAAGGAATGTATCTTACTTTTAATATAAATGTTTGATAAACCAGTTCTATTATTTTGATACACTTCTCCTTTCATGACATAATGTTCTAGTTATTGATTTTGGTTATTACTGTGCACTGAAAATTCATAGCTGAAACAAATTTTCAGGAATTTTTTGGCTTTGAACAGTCTCAAGTAATAACAGGATGGATTAAAAGGACACTTTTTGTACATATGGTCTCTTTTACTTTCAGCTGTACATCACTGCACAAGGCATTTGGAGATTAGCACTGATTATATCATTTTATGCCTTCTTCTAAGCAAGTGTATTTTAAATCTTGTAAGTATTGATGTTCCTGCTGACTTACTAGGGGCCTCATGGGTCCTTGACACTTTGATGCACAATTCAAACGTTCAAACGCTCCATTATTTTACATAAAATTTTGCAGGGAAAATGGAAATAACATTGCTCAGATTATTCCCAAAGCAGTTAATATAAATTAAAAAACCCTCAGTTTACCTAGCTCAAGGTTGGCCCCCTTATGCAAAGAGGAATTAATGACTTTAAATTTGTGCTAGCTCTGAACACCTCTGGTTGTTTCTGGAGCCAGGGGTTGTTCCACAGAAAACCATTTCACACCAAATGGTTTCCATTGTCAGGTTAGGAAGCAAGTTTTCTTTTGGCAGAACAGTGGTCAAAATAGCCCTTGGAAGGTCACCAGAGCAAGCAAAAAATGTTCAAGTAGACTCATAGCATCATTTGGCATATAATTTCCTTTTATTTCCTTTGCACCACAATAATTATGGATTATTGCAAGCCAGATAATACCCTTTGATGCACATTATTTAGTCATTATCCTGACAGCCATCAAAAAAGCTTTGTTCAGCAGTTAAACTGGACAAATGCAAAAAGCCTCCATTTAGGAAATCAACTAAAACATTGCACAGACAAAGAAAACAAAAAACCTGTCCCCTAGAATAGCACCTGAAGTAAGTCACTCAAGAATTATATTTGTTCTAAGCCCATCAATATTCAGAAATTAGGGGTAGCAAAGTGGCAAGAACCGTCTGCTCAAGCAGAGAGGAATATATGTATCACTGGGTCTGTTCTCATGTTTTCTCTTAAAATAAGACCAGTTTGAGTGTGCTTACAAAGCCCAGCCTTGGCAAAGATGCCTGGATAGCAATTGCCTGAGGCAATGTGAGTGCTCACAGAGTTTACAAATGCCATGCACAGAAATGACTGTGGAGGAAACACAAAGGAGGAAGGGAAGTATAAAAAAATCCTGAACGTCTGTAACTGTGAAGAGAAAGAAGTGGTTCCAGAGCAGCAGTCAAAATCTGATTTGATGCTGTCACACACCAGCAGCTCATCTCTACCTACACCAGATAGCTTTGGGATCACAGACTCTATGTTCAAAAAACACTCCTTCCATCTACAATGAATTTAAGGGAAAAGCATATGAAAATTATAAATTTTCTAAGAACATTTGTAGGGAAAACAAACTTTATCTTCCCCAGTTAGAACCTGAAAAAAATGAATTTATTCAAATATCTTTGGAAGCACATTCTCTTGAGTGCTACTTTATTTCTTGTTAGCAATCAAATTATTGGCAGATGCTCAGCAAACTGTCCATCCTGATTATTTATCTATTCCTTCTGGAGCCCTTCTGATCACATTAAAATAAAGAAAAAACATTAATTAAAGTATGATGAGATCAGCAGCCTCTCAAAAATAGAATAGACAAGAAATTAACCTACATTTTTCAGGATGCATTTTTCCTGTATTTAGAATTTTAAAATATGACAAAACACTAAGAATGTAGAAACAAGATCACAGTAATACCTACATTGTTCTCAACTCCAAATATTTAAGGAGCCTGAAAGTTCTTGGATTTGGGGAATTTAAAGGAAAAAAAAAATAAAGTTGGTGCATTTGTTGTAGCCATATTCAGAGATGCATTTGAACCTACTCATGTATCTAGACTTGTTCTCTTCAATCTTGAAGCTGAAAACAACTTTAACAAAGAATAAAACAGTGATTCCCAAAAGATCAAGAGAATCTAGGTGTGAAAATCAGAAGCTATTGGAAAACATGTGATACTATCAGGAGACCTCTCAACTGTTTTATACACCACTCAAAAATCCAGACATTTTCCTCTAATTCTTTTCTGTCTCCATTAGAATAAAATGCATTCAAAAGTGAGATGCAAAAGGAGTCATTAATTTTAAATGTTAGCTCCTCTATTTCTTCATTTGAATATGACACATTTCTAGAGAGATCTACTCTAGTTTTCCTTATTTTGCTGGCTGTTTTGAGGGGCTCAGAGACTTTTAATTGAAGCATTTCATCAAGCTTGCATAGTGAAGCAATATTATTTTAACATTTTGACATCAATGATCTAGTTAATGCAAAGTGAAGTTAATGGAATTAATCCAGTGACTCAGGAAATTTATCTTTTGAAAACTGCCTTCAATTTGACAGTAAGAATTAATCATGCCTGAATTGAAATCAAAACAAAACAGGAAGCATATATTTCCCCTTCCCCTTCCCCTCCCTCTCTCCTCCCCCTTCTTGAAATCTTCAGGCATGAAGAAAAATCACCTAAAAATATTTCTATGCTCTGTAGTTTCTCAAGTGTAGCAGCTAAAGATACTGAGATCTGTGACAAGGGAAATTGGAAAAATGAGCAAAAAAGGCAGGAAGTCTCCAAAATGAATTAGCCACTAGGAGCAGAACCTGTTTCCTTTGGCAGCATCTCTGTCATCAGGAATAACTGTCCCACTGACAAGTTAACATCCAACTTGAGGGTGTAGAAACCACTGTGAAGGCAGTAAATGAGATACTTACTACCCTTTTCTGCAAAAGAATCAATTACTTTTTTGATTAAAGGCAAACCTGAAACTCTGTCTTTTGTTCTTGTTTTATATACTCAGGCAACCTGTGGGGGTGGTTTGGGGGTTAAGAAAGGCGAGTTGCTTCATTTTTCACCACTATGTGATCTAAAATCATCTGTATCTGAAGATTTTATGAGTGCATTCAACCATCTTTGCTGAACAGCTGAGAAATTATTAGTCTAATCAGTATTTTAGCATTGTGGTAATAAAGTTTGAATCCTCAACATAGATGGTTTTTCCAAAGTATTGCAACTACTAGGCCATCAGATGAGCTCAAAATGTCAATTTTATGATGGTATTTTCAATTAGATACACTTGATGTAATTTCTTCCAGAACTTCTGCCAAAATATCTGAGAAAAAGTCAGATAAAATGAAAGTGTCCTGACATTTCTTGAGAAACAAGTGTCAACATAAGTTACTGTGCAATGTGTGATAGAATGCAGATTTAATCTTTCCCCTTCCTGCTATTTTAAACCATTCATTAGCTTTCTCAGTTAGTGTATTTTTATTTTTGATCCATATGGGCTTATCAAATGCACCCACTTAATTCATTTAGAGGCTTGACTGTCAATTATTTCTACATCTGGCACATGACTCAAAGCGTGATATAAAGCTTCAATTATTTGTCAGGTGGACAGAAGATAAATTATATGGGTATAGTGCCATCAAATGCCATGGAGAGTTCAGTGATGTTGCATTGTCATCACCTTCAACCTCTGCAAAGGTTGAGGATACCAAAACTTTCAATGATCAACAGAAAATTTAAGTGAAAATTGTTCCTGAAATAACCAGAAAAATCCTGAATGGATGTCACTGAATATAATTCTTTTTGTTTTTACAAAACTCTGTTTATTTTTAAATGTTTTAAGTCCAGTTAAGGGACATGCAGATCCATAGCTCTAAATCTCCTACATTCAAAACAAAAGATTTTCTGAGGTAAATACCAGTTAGAGGGATCTACAGACTGAAATCTCAGCAGAATATCAAGAGACAATGCAGAAATGGCGACAGGTTGTTGCCATAGGAAGATATGCAGTACTTTGCTTTCCTAAATGTTTTGATATAGGATAACTTTTACGCTAAAATTCCCAAGTTACATTTAACAATGTTTACTATTATTCATTCTGAGAAAATTAATCTTGAAGATATTTTACCTGTTGAATGCATTCAGAAAATTTTAATTTTCCATTCTTTGAATTACTTTGATTTTCTCCAGTTTTATTTTCTTGTTTAACTCCTTCTCCTTGTGTCTTATGATGCATGAGTCACCTTTATGCATCATTTTCTGCTAGATTTCTTTGCACTATTTGGCTTTGAATCAAATTCTCACTGCATCAGCTATCTGAATATGACCTTTAAGGTGATGAAGAATTCTGCCAAACTGCTTTAATGAAATAAAATATTATGTACTTATATGGTATGAATCTGTATCATTTTCTACTGCCTAAACCTTATCCTATAGTACACGTTCTTATATGTTTGGTTTATTTTCTAAAAATGACATTCTCTTAACTGCCAAAGGATATGTTAGATTTCTTGCTAATCAGTAGACAGAAGGTTCTCGCAAGTATAAGAGTTCTTAAGTTTTATTCCAAACACACTTCAGAACTGGACAATATATGGCATTTCATTGCAGCATTATACCTAACCATGGTATGTACCAGTATGATCTCAGACTAGAGGAAGCATCAATTGCTCGTATTCCTGCCACCAATGTTATGAAAACAATTACAGCAAAGACTTAGATGTCTCATATCACTTGAAATGAAATTTAATTCTATTTTCACCATAGCCAAGTTTTACTACTTAGTATCCAAGGTGTCATGGTTTGACACTGGCACAATGCCAGTGCCCCCATGAAAATGTGATCCCTCCCTTGAATGCTGTGAAGTGGAATCTAGAAGAGAGCAAAGCAGGCCCAAGCTTAATAACTAAAACAAACTTTATTAAGCTACTACTACAAAAGAAAAGAGAAAACTAAAGAAGGGAAAAAAAAAACCACACAAAGATCAGATGAAAACCTTGCAAAGCATTCCTCCCCCCCCCACCCCCCAACTCCAACAAACCACAGTGAGAGACAATCTGGACCCCAATTAGGTTTCCACCCTCCAAACAATCGATACTCAGTCCATCGAGGGAACAGAGTCTCTCCTATGCCACAGACCCCCCAAGAAAACACAGCAGCCACATCCTGTGCTTCCATGTCACACATGGCACCGCCCGGAGAAAAAGTTTGCCATGGTGACCCTTCTCCTTTTCATGCACAGTGCTCTCACCACTAAATGCATGGATGGACAGACTGCCTTTAGGATTTTTCCTTTCAAGGATGCCCTGCCAAGAGGGGAGAAAACAACAGTTCAGTTTTTCATTGTTTGGGACCACAGTCCCCCCCATTTTCCCCTGGGGCCGAGGGCTCAAGAACAGAGATCTTCTTCTCTTCTCTTTCCTTTCCAGGACAAGGGGGTGCCACCACAACCCCCCTAACCTTTTCTCTGTTCACTCCACTTTTGTCTTTTTCCCAGCTGAAGCAGGTCTCTTGACTCACTGGCATCCGCCTAAAACACAGTCCCTCTTGAAGGAGAAGATTGGTTCAGGTTGTGGCTAACACGGAAAAGTCCAGCCAAAAGCCACTCCTTGTCCCCCTTCCATCTAGAATTCCTCCTTCCAACATCCCAGGGTCCAAGGTGTCCCTCTTCCTCTCTTTCAAACCAAGGAGGGGAAAGGAAAATTCACAAAGCTTTCATTTCTCAAGGAAGGGTTAAAAGTCCGAACTCCCAGGATGGCTCGATGCCCGGACATCCAGCAACTCCCACACAACTGGGCACCTTGGAGCTTCCCCCCGCTCCTCCTTCCTCGCGGAGGAATTGCTACAGAACTGCCGCTGTCTTTCTCTCTCCCTCTTGGGAGAGAAACTCTGGGGGGGGGAACGGAGACATCCCAGATTTCTCCACCCTTCCATCTGCAGGGGCCAGCCCGGTTCCAGTCCCTCCACCCTTCAGAGTTACCTCCATCAGGCCATGGGGGCTTCCCCTCCCCCACCCAGCTCGTGGCCGGGCAGGGCAGAGTTCTGCACTGCGCGCTGACCGGAACCAAAGAGAGAGAGTTCCCCTGGGAATTCTGCTTTTAACCCCTCTGTGTTCTCAGAGGCATGTGTACTTTCAATTGGTCAATATCCAAATTGACCTCTTCCTTCCGGAAAAAATTCTCTTTCAGTGTCAAACCATGACACAAGGTGTAGATGAAGTCCTGATTCCCAACACTATGGTATTCAAGTGAGCTTCCTGTACTTGTCAGGTACACTGATAAATTCTGAGATTTACTTTTCTGTGAATGAAATTATGAAAGAATTATTGAGAATTAATTATTCAAATAGTTATAAATATCTGTCTGTTGTATTCTGTGTAATAAGAATTAACACATGAAGGGCAGCAGAAATATGCATGCCAGTTTATGATCAAACTGGAATCAGACACCTGAGAAAAGCTGAAGGCTGGTGCTAAATTCTACTGATGAAGAAGTCCTAGACCTCCCCCAGGAAATCCTTTCAGCATTTACCCATGCTTCATGTTTGCTGAAACATCTTAGAAGTTTAAAAGTCTGTTCTTGCTTTCCTCTAGATATTAGTTGAGCTGCAGATCCTTTGTCCTTTCTTCATGCCATCAGACTTCCTAGACTTGTGATGACTGCTTTCCATCTTCTGATGGCCATTATCAATCCAGATTGATGCTTTCCCATCTGTCTTGTGTCTCTCTCAAAGTGATGAATCTAGATAAGGTGCTTCAGCTGAGATGTTCCCAAAGCTGTATAAGGAAAGGATTACTGACTGTCCTACAGATGTAGTCCTGTGTATATATCCCTCTATGGGATCTGCTTATTGCTGTAACACAATATTGCAGCATATAATATTGTCAGTTCATGTTTAAGTATGATTTGCTATCACACTCAGGATGTTTGCTGCTGTTTAGTAGGTATTCCCAATCCTGCATGAGCAACTATTTCTACAGAAGCACAGGATCTTCTACTGGTTGAATTTTGTTTTCTTTTTGTCTCCAGTTTGACAAACTAATTTTGAATTTGAGATCATCTTTCAACAGCCACTTACAGCTTGGATGCATCTACAAAGGCAATTAGTACAATCTCTATTCTTTCATCCTGCTTGTTAATGAAATATTACCCTCTGGAGATTCTCACTTGCACATCCTTCTATTCTGGTACACTGCTACTTACTCAGTCACTGGATCCATACTGCAATTCTTCCATCCTAAACATCATTTCCACAGATTTCTTCTGAGATTTACCATATGTTATTTGCATGTTTTCTGTTCCAGATTGAGCATTACTCATTTAATTGCTTTCCTTCTACATTTTCAGAATTTACCTGTTTCAATATTTGTATAGAGGTCAAAATTAATCTGATTATGTCTTCAAATCACAAATTCCTACTTTTCTATCCTTTCTAAATACAGCGTCACTCTTCAATTTTCTTTATTGTCACTGAATATTCAAAGATAATGCTATGATCATTGACATTTCATTTAGTAATCTGGAACATATTTTAGCACACCCATCATGACAGAGAGTACACAAATATCTGTCTCTTTAGTTTGCTGTCTGAATAACAATATTAGTTATTCAAATTACATGCTTTTGCATTAATATTACACTATTAATTTAGTCTGTCATGTCTCTGGTGTAATAGGTAAATCATTATTCTTATATCTAGTTTGCCTAGTCATAAAGTTTTCCTCATCCTTTGGTATCTTTGCCCATCAGGAAATCATCACTTGTTTCTGCATGATATCTCTCTGAAACACCACACTTACAATATTCTCATGCAGGGACAAGGTTTTTCTATCATTCCTTTTGTACAACACTTTCTTATGAATAGTAAAGCAGCTTAAAGTGCTTTTAAAATATCTAATTTCCATGCAAATTGCCTACAATATTGTTTGCTCAAAGGATGCAATTCTCATTGTCTGATTGATAGAAGGCCAGTAGCAAATCTCATTTCAATTTGTCAACTGTTTTGGTATTTGGCATAATCAGACTGCTGGCTAAGAGCAGCTTCTGCATCCATACTTTGGAGACAGGTAATGATGACAGACTTACTCACACAACAGCCTTTCACCCAGGACGATTCAGAAAACATTGCAGAGAACATGGTTTGAATATCATTTGCATTTTGGGATTTTTTTATCTACCACAATGAAAAGAACTATAGCAACTGTTTAAGCATCTCAGTCCAGGAATCAATAACATATTAAAAGACAAAACAATTCTGTGTTTTAGTGAGCAAAAACATGTAAAATTTTTAAAATCTGGTATCATGTTAACAAGGATTTTCTAAAGAATATTAATTTTATTTTATAATCTTTTATTTCCTTGCATGAGTCAAAGGCAGTATGGCAGGTGTTGAGAGGCAATGAAAATCAAGTACTGAAAAAATAGTCACAAGTTATTCTGAAATACTCTATATAAGTTATTTAGAAATAATCATGTTGACTTTTGTGAGTACTGCCATAGTCTTAAGGAGAGAAAACATCAGAGAATCCTCAGGTATAAAATAGTAATAAAAATAAATCTGTCCCCTAGGACTTGGCATTTTTTTGACAACCTTGCAAAAGATGGGTGAATGCAACATAAAAGAGTATGTATACATAAACAGCTCTCATTTCCATATAAGTTTTATTTTCAATAAATAAATCTTGTTCTTGAAACAGCAAGACAGCACCACTTCCTGCTACTCCACCTGCAAAAAAACCCCCCAAAAAACAAAAAAAACCCACAAAAAAATCCCAAATCCAACCGATTAGTTGATCAGAGTGATTTTAGAAACCTATAGGAGGCAGTGGTCTACATGAGGTAGAAAAAATTTCAGTGATGATGACGTGAGAGAAATAATAGCAAGAAAACAAAGTCCCGAGTTATCAGAGAGAAGGGCCAAGGGCAGTCACAAGGGCTGTGTCACAAGAACATTGATACTAGCAGTCAGCTGATACCATCAGAAATCTCATGGAAAAGGAAGCCTATTCATTAACACAGTTTCCTACACAATAAAAAAAAAAGGAAAGATCCAACATGTCAGTGATATCATGGGAAGACAGCATGTTTAGACTTTGTACCAATATTTCCTCATTAGCCAGGTTCAGAGATTTTGATATCAGATACTTCTTTATAGATGAGAACTGTGAGAATATTTTTATATTAAAAAAATGAAAAACATAGAGGATAGATTCTCTTAAAAATGAAACAGAGATGATAGATTCTCTTAAAAATGAATTTTCTCACAAACTTTTAAATATTTGTAGGACTTCCAGAAGCTTACACTTCCATAGAATAGACCATTATAAAAGCAAAAAGTATGTATTAAGGATGAAGAAATATTTTATTTTCTTTGGATGTTGATATGTTCTCCATGTGGGATAGAGGGCATTGTGGGACATTGATCACACCCTTGGTGCTGCAGTGATGACTAGTCTTAATTATTTCAGAAAAATTACTGCATCTTTTATACAGAAGCAGAAAAGGGAGAATAATCACACACTAGACCCAAGTCTAATTGGATATTAAACATGGAATAGGCAAAAAAAAAAAAAAAAAAAAAAAGTGTCCTGCTTTATGGTTAAGCCATGATGTTTATAGGTCCTTTCTTTCTATTACAAAACTGTAGTACCTCCTATTGTGATTACTATTACCCCAGTGGGTTTTCTCAGTGTGTCTCCAGGCACTGCACTCAGTATGATGAACTTTTTAGGCTGTGCTCTTTCATTGGGTCTGCTGATGGAGAAATTCCATCAGCCCCCTTCTGAGTGTTTATCGTTAAAGAGTAATGGTTGTCTTGTTGAGGGAAAAAAAGACCTATTTAGAAAAGTAAGTTCTTGTAAGCCAGTCTAGCAGAGCCGAAGGCAGGGGGGAGGCAGATGACCAAACCACTTTTCAGAAGCCTTTATGGATGATAACAATGTGTTACAATGTGCATTAATGCAAATTATAATTTCTGATTATTCTATGTTGCCCTGAATAGAGAAGATAAAGCAAGATTTTGTTTTATTCAGGTTAGTATTCTACCACTCAAAATTTGTGTTTCATGACTATAATGTAACTAAATATTTCTGCAGTATTTTTATAAATGGAAAAAAAACCCAGAAAAAATCCCTTAATAAAAAAAAGCAAAAAAGTGTGCAACTACTGGTGGAATGGAAAGTACAGAAAAAATAAGGGAAAGAATTAATTCCTTTAAGACTGAATAATGTGAATAATGTGGGAATATAAATTTGTGGATGTACCTAGCCATCTTGAGTAAATGCAGTTCTTTAGTAATTTAAGAATTAAAAAGTAAGTGCCATGTCTTTATGGGGTGAAGAATGCTATGTAATGGTTACCATTTCCCTGGCAAGGAGAAGTAGCTCTGCCCTTCACTTTCTGATTTACCCTGGAAAAGCTGGGTGGAGGTAGAGCTGCCCTGACCAAGGTGACCTCTAACATGACATATGACCTCAAGCTTGGGAAACACAGCCAATGAGAATTAGAGCAAAACCTCTGGTGATGGGGTTGCTGACAAAGCTGTATGTATTCTCATGCTTAAACTTACCCTTGGTATTCACATTTTTTACAAGGAAAATGCACCTCAGAGAAAAGGTTTTTTTTCCCCAGGATGTTACCAGGACTCCCTTTCCAATACCAGTGGTTGGAAGGTTACCTCACACTTTTGTGTCATACACAGATTATCAGTGTTCAGAATTCAACTTCAAAATATTATAAAGAGACCTGTCATAGAGTTTCATAACACACACTTATATGTAGAGGTATGAATTATCATGTATTGCCTGAAGGAAAAGTTCTTTGCTTGGTCCATGGTTAGACTAAGTATGTTCTGGCATTCCTTATATATGTAAAAATTATTTTTGTAAGAAACTTTGAAGTATTTGAGTAATAGGATCACACTGTATAAAAAAACACATTATCGAAGCATTTGCACTAGAAACTCTTATGCTCTGACACAAGGAACTTGATATCTTTCCTGAAGTTATATTAAAATCCTAATAGATCTGGACACTTTTCTTCAGTTCTACTACTCTATTGGATTTTAGTTAAGACTTCAGAATATCTGGAAAATAACAGCTATTCTGAAGAAATATCTGCCACATATATATTTTGGAATAGATACAAAATCGATTCCATGTATAGGATAAATTGTACTACTCTTTTTTCTTCTGCGGAAAGGTGAACTATATTTGATTCTCCTGGTATTGTTAGGTAGGAATATATGAAATTTGGAAAGAAAGACTGTGAAGTTGGGTTTATTTGTTTGATTTTTTTGTCTGAGATAATATTGAAATGCCCTAAGGGTTTTATAATGTGTGTACCAGAAAGAGTCACTGAATTGCTAATGACCTGGTGGGTTAGTGTTTCTGAAGGCAGATCTTGCTTTAAAACAGAGGCTCTTACTGACTTACTGAACAACTGAGTGGAAAAAGGTATGAAATGAGCAGAGAATTTCTGAACAAAAGTAATCCCTTCCACTTTACAAAAAATAAAGTTAAAAGCCTATTAAAAATGTAAAGATTTCATCATCTTGAGGGGTTTCAAGACTATAGAGGAGATTTTTGTGGTTGCTCTTTTCTCAGAAAGACCACTCAAAAGGTGATGCTTACACACAAAATTTATAAGAGAAAATGCTGAACAAAGGACACAAAATTCACCCTCTCTGCATAAGTGTCAAATGGCAATAGCTGACAAAGTAAATGAAATGTAACATGGACACTTACAGACTCGTAGGTAAGACAAGGTGACTTGTGCTGTGACATGAATGAATAGCTGAAACAATGCACATTTCTTGTCCTCTGCAATGTCACCTTGTCTGGCACACTGCTGGCCCTGGTCCTGGTTCTGCTGAAGTCACTGCTCTGCCCTGAAGTTCTGAAGGATTCTGAAGTCACTGTTCTGCCCTGTTCTGCTCTGAAGTTATGCCCTGTCACTGCTACACCACACATATTTGGATTACAAAGTTTGGGTATGAAGTCTTTCACACCAAAAACCCATTAGTCTCTACAGAAGTCTCTATAAAATCTGTGTGATGTGACAGCCAGCTGGGAAATTTATGCCCGAATAAATATCCTGGGAATCCACAATAGGAAAAATAATAATTAAATAGGAAGAATAGGAACGCTAAATTTTCACCAGGATGTTCTACTTATAAATTCCCATTTCTCAGTTTCTCTTGGTAGAAATACAGATGCCTCAGGAAGATTCTTCATGAAGATCATTGCTCATTCTCTCCCCTTTATTTCCACTAAAACAAAATGAATTTGCTATTTCTTTAATTTATTTTATTTTTTTAATAGTTAGCCTGGAGAATATATATCTATATATAATCTGTATCTGTTAAGAAGCAGAGAAGGGATGAAGGGTGTTTATAAGGCAAAAATCTATATATAGGAAGCACAGGAGCTCAGATATTTACTGGAAATCTGGATATCTTCCAATATAAATGCAACAGATTTTAGAATCATCTGGCTTTCTCATCCTCTTCCCAGTAGATTTTTATCCTGTGTCTTTTTTTCTTTTAAGTTCATGGGTTTCAGTTAATCATAAATTACATTATGAACAGTGCAAGTTGTGTATATACTAATTACTTAATTTTAAAATGTTATATTAGATTTATTTAGCATAATTATGGAAATTTTCTATTCCTAACTGTAAATTAGAGGTTTTTTACCAAATACATATTAAGCATATAATTCCAAACAATAAGAAAAAATGGAAAAGCTTGATATATTTTATCTAAAATAAAAATATAAAAAATATAAAAATTTGTAGATAATCCTATTCATCCCTATCCTTGCAAATACTTACTTATCTTTCTACTTCAGTTTGAACATTTCACCTTTTAATTTCAGCACTGAACTGGAATACTCATGCCAGCTATGCATGGTTTTATAACTCTGCTTGTCCTTACACTACCAATGTTATGTGTGTTTTTGTGTGTATAACACTTACATAAATAGTTTTTCTATTTTATCCCTAATCTAATCAGGATAATTTAAAATTCTGACATTCTTATGTAGGAATCTCATAGATCACTATGCAGCTGAAGCATGAAAATAAAATTGAAGCTGGAGTTGAAGGGTCAAAACACAAGACAAACATATTTTGGGAATGGATGTCAATTCCATTAAAGAAACATGCTGCAAGTGAAGGTCAAAGGTTTTTGTTCCTGTTACATGTGGATTATAATGAATAAGCTTTCATTAAAAAAACCAACCAACCAACCAACTACAACAAAAAAACAAACAAACAAACAAACAAACAAAAACCAAAACTAAAAAAAAACCAAAAAAACCAAAACCACAACAAAACAAAAAGCAAAATCCCCTCAGATTGTTCTCAAGGCAAAAATGACCTGGCTGTTGTTCTTGCCATGACTGTGGTGGATATGCTCTGGTGCTCTGGTAGTAGTTGAGTAGAGGTACAAGTGAATGAGTTGTGGAAGACTTTTGGTGCATGTGTGCAGCTGTGTATTTTGCTATGACCCTTCAACTGTTTTGAAATTGAAGTTATCTATTATGATCAGAGAGCTGAGCAATTTCTTATCAGGCATCTTTGTAGTCAAGGAGGATCCAGCACCCAGTGACAGAGCCAGTGAAGAGGTTCAGCCCAAAGTGGGCATGGCTGAGGACAGGGAACCCCTCGCATCTCCTTGCACCTCTGTGCCTGCCCCTCTGGCACCAGTGCAGGCTTCACCAGGTGTTTGGCAGAAACCAGCAGGACACATCTGCTGCAAACCAAGGACAAGGCATTTCGTGTGCCCACTAGCTTTTCCATCCAAATCCTGCTGAAGCTTATGAGCCACCTCTCAGCTCAACAGTGATGGCTTCTCTATGCACAAGCACTTGATATTATTTCAAAATTATTTCAAGTTATTTCAAATTTTTTCAAAAAGTGGAAAAAAAGGACCAATTACATATTAGAAAATACCTTTATAGCCATCTGTATGTTTATATGTATATGTAAGTATATGTATATGTATATATTATGTATATGCAGAGATATAAATATTGTTCATATTTTACACCTCTGTCTTAAATGGAGATGACAAAGAAATTTTCCAAAACATCAGCCAGTTGAGTGATACTACATAATAATCCAAATTACTTTCCACAGCTTTCATCTCAGTGACTCAGAACTGCCCACTGGATAGAATCACTACAAAGGTTCATGGTCAGATACTTCTACCTGAGGTATTCAATACCACCCTTCTCTGGTGCTACCTGCAATTATTTGTTGAGGCAGTTTAAAGGAATAGATAAAACAATGAAGCAATATTTCCTATTTAAGAAAAAAAAGAAGAAAACAATTTATACCTTTTCTATTCATTTGACTAAAGAAAAAACATGAAGTAGAGCTTGCTATAATTTGAAAGGTGCTGCAAAATTGACACGATACAAAGTAATTCTTGCAACCTTATTAGAAGTAAAGCTAAGGAATCATCAACAGACCCTATAAATATTAAAAGAAGAACAAAATTACAAATTTCCAAGCATTTTACCTATATTTAAAAGCAAGCAGGCACATACAAGCACCTGAAAATGGGATCTCTATGTTTCTGGGCCACATGTAAAGGCTCAGAAATTTCTCACTCAAAAAACATGTGGGAAAAATAATTGAGATTCCTTAAAAGATAAAGAACATATGCTGGATCCTTCAAGTAAATTTTTAGTGGCTGTCATCCAGCTCTGCAGATGGGGCAGCTCCTGCTGCAGCCTGCCAAAGGACAGGTTTTCTCCTGCAGGAGGGGTCTAAGCAAATCCTACTACATCCAATACCAAGTAATTTCAGTGTCTGACACTGAGGCATTATAATAAAATTATTTTGAAAATTAAGGCAAAGTAAAAATTTTCCTGCTTTCTCTACTTCTTTCCTGATAATTAGAGTTATTATCACTTAATTAGTACTATTAGCATTTCATTAGCACATATTCTGTTACCAGACTATGCCTTCCACAGTGACTCTTGCCTTCGTTTCTAAAATGCTAAGTTATTTTACTGCATTTTTCAGGAAGATGTTGAAAATATGTCATCATTAAAGAGTTACCTACCAAGAGCAACAAATATTTCAATTCAGTTTGTAAACAAAGCTCAAGTTGCATAAATATAGAAAGGTAGTTTCCCCTCCTCCTATAAAACAAACACATTATATCTATTTTGCTTTATTTGCTTTTCTTTTGTTGTCTTTCTCATTCTAAAATAAATATCAGTCAGATTTGCTTGCCACTGCTACAACAACGAACAGTGTTATTAATATGAAAATGGTCCCTGGATTCATTTACAGCATGCCAGAGGAAAAATAAACAAAGAGAAAACCCCAAAACAATCCCACTAAGATCCACAAAGGAGTAAAAAAATAGATCTTGTGCTGATGAAATGATCCATAACATGTTAAAACTTGCTTCAGGCTAAAACCAATCTACATTTCATTAACGCTGCTAATCAATGGAAGTTACCAATAAATAGCAATTTATCCAAGTCATAGCAAAAGAATGACCAGAAAACCCAAGCACAGCTTGCTGAAGTGGGAACTGCATAAAGAAAAATTTGAAAAGGATCTCCTGGGCCTGTGTTATTTCCAATTTTATTCTGTTTTTCCCGTGGCATTCCTCTCAGGATGTGTGGTGGATTGTAGTTTGGCTCCAGTTGTGAAAAATGCGGATGCAGGCCAGAACTGAGCTGCACCATTACTAATCCTCATCTTCATTTCTGCTGCTGCCACTGGCACCATCGAGGCTTGTGTGAGCCCTTGTGCCTGCAGCTGGCACCGAGAGGGAGCCAGGTCTGCAATCTGCTGCAGCTCTGGGATCTGCTGAATTCCAGGGAAGGGAAGGGGCTGGGGCAGATGAGACCCCCCAAAGCAGCCAGACCTCTCCTGCCTGCACAGACAGCCCAGTGGGGCAGTGGCACCCTTTTCCTGCCCCTGTGAGCCTGGCTGCTCTCAGGAAAGCCATGGGTATCCCTGCCCACTGCTAGCAAGTAACGGTACCGAAATCTAAACGTAGGTTGTGATAAATGCATGTGAGAGAGGATACAGACCTGATCTCTTTCTCTTTAAAGTACTAGCAACATGTAAAAGCATTCAGAAGGCAAGATATAATTTTCTGTAGGAAACACACTTTGTGGGGGAAAATATAGTGAAAGTATATACTTTTCAGTGAAAGAATAGCTGTCTGATCTGGAGTTCATTTCAAGCAAACTTGCCTTCACACTGAAAAAGAAAACCCCCACCTTTCACATGCCATTTCTGATGGCAATTTTTGTCTCTTAGTGCTTTTTAGCTAAGTGGAATTTGGCAGTGAAAGAATGTCATGCATCTGCCAAGAGGCAAGATACTGAAGAAAAGGAAAAATCTATGAAAAATCTTTAGAGTTTATTTACAAGTCATAATGATAAGACCTTTCCCCTAGAGGTCCCCAGAGAGTCTATCAGTGATACTTCTTAATGTATAAATCCAATAGAACAAAATAACATCATTTCAGGCAAAGTGAAATAATAACTGATTTTTGTCTTGGATTTCCCACTACAAAACATTTCAAGTAATAAATAAGGGAATAATAATAATGTCTAGACAAAAAAATATTCTTTGATCTTTCAAGAAATCATGTTCCAAGGTAGCAATAGAGCTTAAAATATAGTGGTTATTTTTTTTTATTTCCATGCCTCTATTTTATCTAGAAGACTTGCTTACTCCGTTCTTTTTCTTCCTCTTTTCTTCTTCATAAACCCCCAAAATAAACAAACAAACAACCCCTCCCCAAAAAAAAAAAGAAAAAAGCTTTCAGCAATGCAACTTTCAGTGAGTTAACAGAAGTTGCAGTTTAATTGAGTAAGATGAGGAGAAATATTATTTTTAAAAAAATAGGAACCCTACAATTTTTTATTTTATTTTTCACTAAAAAAGAAACAGCACATCAAGAATTGCAGTTGTGTAAGGGTAAATATAAATATCTAGCCATTTCATCGAGTTTCAAAGTCCTCATTCCTGGTAGAATAATTTTTTTCTCAATTTTGTGTGTTGCTTGACACCTTCCAGATGCTGAAGCAGCTGCTTTGCTAGAGGGAGCTGATGAAAACAATTGAAAGTATGACAGAACACCCAGAAAGGGAAGAAGGAATTATTAATTAACTTTTTAAAACCCAAATGACTGAGATGGAAACTGCTTTTCAGCATTTGAGGTGAAAGAAAGTACCATAGAAATGGAAAAATACCACAAAGGTTTGAAAGTGCTGCTCAGCTTCACATATAGCATTATCCATTAAATGACAGTACATACACATATATGTGCTATACACAGAACTTTACCTAATGTCCTTAGTGACTAAAGAATGCTTTCCTGTATCTGCAGATGCCCTATCAAGACAAGTCATAGAAATATATTTCATTTCTGTTACTTTGAGGTATGAATGTAACTATAATTACTTACTGATATTAGCCTGGTTTTAACCTTTCACAATAAAAGAAATAAAAATTAGATAGAGGTCCATTCCAAAGAAGCAAAGAATGCAAGCAATGGTGAAGTTTGTAAATACTATAGTAACTATATACTATACTATAGTAATTATGTACTATAATTCTTTTAAAGGACATATTAGGTTTCCTAAACACAGCTTGAGTTCCTGCAAACTGTAGGGATGAGAAGACAGCTCAATAACCAGTAATTCAGAACTTAAAATTTTACTGTGCCTGTGATCCCTCTCACTACTTGATTTGCCAGTTGTGGGCATTTATGAGAGAGCAGTTCCCAAAGCACCTGAATTTTTGCAGCTGTGTACAAGCAGTTTGTTTTATCCTGCTCCTTCAGTGGAAGGCTGTAGGGTGCTCTGTGAAGGCCATGCACAGACTGGAGTGGAGATCAGAAGTACCAGTAGTTATGTCTTTAAAGCAGAGATTTCTTTCCTCCCCTGTCATGACCCAGCTAGCCGGTGGGCTGCCAGGTCTGGGATTAGACCCCTACGGGAGCTGGAGAGGCTTTTCAGACATGGAAATCCTCACCAGCACTAAACCAAACTAGGCAACGTTGAGTCAGAAGCAGTGCGTACAAACCCTTCCCACACTTCAGAAGAGAGAGTCAGTGTGCCCACACACATTCTCCTTCATAACTCATCTCAAAGCCCTTTCTCTTGCTCCAAGGCTGTAGTTAACCATTTGTATGCTAGGAATGAAATCGCTTTTGTTCACATACCAGATTTTCTGGAATTTAAACAAAAATGCCTTGGACATAAAGAGAAATATGTTTTGAAGGTAGCTTACACAAGGTAATATCCTAGAATAACTATGAGCACTGAATGCATAATATGTGTTAATGTTATGTTTAATTACATAATGTTGATTTTTCTGAAAATGTTTGGAACTTTGCTTTGGCTGTAAAATATAGGAGTAATTAAATATGAAGAAAAAAATTAAGTAAGCAATTTAAATACAAACTATTAAAGTTAGCCCATTTCTTTAAGCACAAGGAATGAACCCACTAGTAACACTAAAGCTTTTATAAATTTCACACTATATTTCATCATTCTGCATTTGCAGTTTGCATCAATGACAATGTACGAAGAACACTCTCCCTCTGCCAAAACCTTTCATTTGTACTCCTTGAGGGTCTTTTGCAGACAACCTGAGTTCTTTTAGGTGTATTTCAGTTTTATATCTATAGCTGACTAAAAATAACTAAGCTGGAGCAAATAGTAATGGTATCTGTGCATACTTTCCTGACTCAGAATTTAAGCCCTCTTTCTCTCCTGGATTCAACCTACTTGAGAGGCAACTTCCAGGGTGGAAGACGCATTTTTCCTCTTGCAGGGCAGCAGGGAGATTTGACCAGTCATAGCAGAACTGGGGTACCAGGCATTGTATTCTCCTGCAGGCTGCTTTCCTGGTGAGGAAGAGGAACTCTCTGAAGCCTGGATATAGCACAGGATTGTGACCTATGAACAGGAGATTGCAGCTGCCCTGGACAAATGGCAGCTGCATGTGCTGCATTTCACTATCAATCTGCACAATAGGAAATCCACACTTACCAGAAACCCATAGCAAAATCTACCTGACAGCTAGAAAAATGTCCTGGTGGTGACAAAGAGGAAAGCTTCAGATGGAAACAAACAGAGATTTACCTCCAGAAGGGAGGGGAGGAAGTGAACTTTTTTTCAGAAGTGGAAAGACTGAGATTAACAGGACTTTGAAAATATATACTCCCTACCTACCTAGGAGTAATAAATCTAAAAGCAGGTGTCAGCTCTGAAATTCCCTCCACCTCACATGGCTTTTGTGGGAAGTTCTGGTAAGTTGCTACCAAGAATTTTGGTTAATAATCCTTTATTCAGATGATGTGAACCATCACAGAACCATCCATATTTCTTCAATTAGTGAAAATCTTCCACATGGCCAGAAGATATTCCACACTGGATGTTGCAGGGTATGTTTCTGCATTTGTTGTTACTGAAAGAGCATTATTTAATTTTTCTTTTCCCCCATCTCTGATGTAGGCTGGTTAGCCTGTGGAAGAGATAATAAGGTAAAAAATAGATAGATATACTTAGGAAATCTGGAAAAGATGTAAATGAACTTTACTGAGTTCAGTTGCATAAAGACAGTTACTAGGTAATTTTCTCCATCTCTCTGCTCTCAGAAAATCATATACAGCCCCACAGCCTTTATCCTCTCAAGGAGTGGAATATGTTACTTGGAAACAATCAATCATTCACACAAAAATAACCTTTCCATGACTGTTACCAATAACCATAATTCTGTGTAAAAAAAAAAAAAAAAGCCCTGAGGTGCTATCCTTCATCTACTTTTAAGCAGCATTCTCTGAACCTAAATGTGTATTTTCTGTGTGAATTCCTTGAGGGGAAATATTTCAAGTCTTATTTACAGCTAAGAAAATGCATTGTTTTAAATTTTAGGTCTAGTTAATTTTCTATTGTAAAATGGGAGTATTAGTATGTATATGGAAGTATTGTCTACAAGAGCATATGAACATTAATAGTAAATGAAAGCTCCATAAATTGCCATGATTAGAATGAAAAACAGCAAACTAGTGCAGGTGGGCTGCTTTTTTTATGAATAATGAAAATTTGTGTTGTGTTTTGAGTTTGAAGCAAGTATATTGACCCAAATCTGTGCCATCCATCTGTTTGATGCCAAACTGAGTTTGAAATTGTTCTTTCTACCAATGTTTGCCACACTTTTGAATGCTAAATTCCACTACAGAAAATTGAAACCAGCTGTGCCTTCTTTCAACTCACCCATATGCTCTACAATCTTTGCCAAACTCCATAGCTTTTCCTGGTAGGATGTCTTCTTTCCTGTTGTTCTTTTGAGCAATGAAACAGCTATCAGAGCTGGAGTTTGGATGCCATCAGTGATGGGATTAACATATAGAGGAATTATCTCCCTAGCTGGAGAGGTAGCTGTTGTGCACTGCAGGAGCAGCATGGCCTTGATCAGTGGCAGTACATGGGGTGAATGGAACGGCAGCACATGAAACACATGGCAGCATCAGCACAGCTGTCTTTTGTCTGCACTGCTGGGTAGGTTTAAGAGCAGATTTGGAGCCTGAGGAAAGCTAAGTCGTTGCTCAGAGAGGTTGTGCTGTCTCCATTCTTTATGGGTGTTCAAGGCATAGCTGAATAAAGTTCTGATTAACCTGATCTGGTCTCAAAGATGATTCTGTTTTGAGCAGGAGATTGGACTAAAGGCCTCTTGATGCCTCTAGTAATCAGAGTTATCTGGTGATTCTGGGATTCTGGGATGGAACTGTAGGGATGCTTGGGGTATTTTCTTTACAACAATATAAGACAGGACTTTTATGTGGCCAAATTAGCCCACTGATAACCATTTTTCTGTCTTTTCTGGCACAAAAACATCCATAACTTCAGAAACAACTGAGGTCTATTTTAGTATTAAGCCATACTTTATGTAGAAAATCTAAGACCATATTCAAAATGGAACAGACCATGAAAGAAGCATGGTCATTGAGCAGAAAAATATCTAGCTGCCTCAGTTTTTACTGCTGTTTTCATATAGGTGTTGCAACCTACCATGGGAACTGTGAAGAAACTGTTTCTACTGAGGTGAATATTTGCTCTGAATCAGGAAGAGACTAAAGGCTGAAGATCTGAACAGCCCTAGGTTCTAGGATACAAAGAGAACAATCTTAAATATGTTTCAGTTCCAGAAGATTTTAAAATGTTTTTTATGTGTTTCTACCAAGGGTTACAAAAAAGTTCCCATCATGACAAGGACTCAAATCTAACATGCTTGTACAAGTTGACAGGAGTTTCAGGCTGGGAACACTGAAGGTCAGCAGAGCATGTTCCTGCCAGTGTAGGACAGATTCTGTGTCTTCCCCAGCCCTTCTCAAGCCGCTTGGTGCCACAGTTGCTTAAATTCTGGAAGGGTCTTTTCTCATCTGCTACCTGCATTCAGTGTTTTCCTGCAGGCAAGAGAAGCAGCTCTGATAGTTCAACCTAAATCCTGTATCTCACAAATTGAAAAAAAATTTACAATATTCATCACCGAAAAATATTCACCAGCTGGTTAACTTCTGTCATTTGTTCTCTAAAGGCTACGAATAAAATTACCCTAACAGTATATTTTTTTAATTTAGAAGAGCGTTTATGAGCTTCTGTAGAAGTGAGTTAAAGCTTAGCTAGCTAGCATGAGTCTGAGTAATGTCTCTTATTACAGCTTACTTTAGTCTTCATAGGAAAAATAATGCTATATGGGTTTCAAAGAGAGCATTAAGTACAAAAAATTCTTATGGAATTGGGTAACAGAATTGTGTCACCTACGTTTATGATCTCATTTTCTTTTCAGAGGATAAATATTTTTTCTGCTGTTGCCCTCCTGCAATATGATATCCTTTGATGATAATAAGATTTTTCACATAGTCAGACTATGTGATAATTGAGTGTATACATTGAGTATTCTGCACCTACTAGAGGAGAAGGGAAGTGGGATTAATTGTATCTAGTGTCAAGGCCTCATTGAGGACACAAAAAGTTTTTGTAACTAAAACTTCAAGAAACTCTTCGTAAGGAGATGTGCCAATTTGTTTAAGTGCAAATTATTGGGGGAAAAAAAGTGCCATAATGACCAGGCTAAAATGCAATGCTTTGCAATTTGTTTTGACAGTGGCCCAAAGGACCAAATAAATGAAGCTCAGAAGAAATTAATTTAGAAGAAAATGTTAAATTTAATGTAGGGCACATTGAATAGTTTTTGTGCTGAGAAAAAGGGAATTAAAATTCTGGGCTCCTTTTCCCAATAATATACCTTTCCTAAGCCATTTAAATAAAGATTTTACTAGGGTTATTTTTACAGCATTATATTTCACACCTCTTAGTGGTTTAGTAGGTCCAGTTAAATCATCTGTGGATTGTAAAATTTTCAACACCAGTGCAAGTGGGAAAACCAAATCTTGAAACTAATTGGACAACAATTTGCATATTTTCAAAGTTGTGTCACTCTTGGCTGTAATCAGATGTTATTGATGAATATAATTTTAAGCCAAATAATGTGATTTAAAGAACCAGTGGAAATAAGCTGGACACTATGTTTTCAGCAAAGGCACTTCAATTTTCCCAGTCCCAATCTTTTCCTTTTTGGCACATGCAAGAATTAAACAAAATGTTCTCTATCTTTCATTTTGAGTAATGGAAAATCCAAGGCTTTTGTGAGACTCCTCTTACAAATAACACCATAACCTGTAAATAAATTATCCTCTCTCACAGAGCTGCTATGTGCTTTCATAAGAGAATGTTGAGTACTTTCCTGGAAAGCTTTTTAGGCACCAGATCAGAACAGAAGACACAATTGGCTCTTTGTAGCTAACTTTATCACTCATTTACTATTTCCTCATTACGTTTACAGGATTATAGCTGCTTCTTTTCATTCATATTATTTTATTATTTTTATTTAACAAATAGGGTAATTTCTCTCTTTCGTTTCAATGTCAATCTTATTTGTGTTATTTGTTTCTAGTTCTCTCCCTTCTCCCTTGCCAATGAAGGTAAGGCCAACATTCCTTGCCTTCATCAAGCAGATTTGTTTTCTTGCTTCATTCATTTCTGTATTTCAGAACTTGAGTTGTTTAACTTTTTCCTGGTTTTCTTCACAAGTGTGCGGCAGTGATTACTGCTCACAGGAGGACAGTACTGTCAGGCTCTTTGCTCTGCTGGTTGCCTGAAGGACCCATTTGGTACCAATGACCTGCAGCCACTCACCTTATGCTGTAGATGCTCAAGGAAAGCACATGTTAAATGCTTTTTGCCAGCAGGATTTTCTTAATTTTTTTTGAAACATTTAAAACTCCATCCAAGGAAACAATCAGCCATGTAGGCCAAAATAACACACACAGCACTACTCATAGGTTTGCGCTGATGCTGTACACAAATATTCTCCCATGACAGTAGAGACAGTCTTTGGATTTTCTTCCAAAAGAAATCTTAATTGAGAAGTGAAGCCAGAAGACCTGCAGCCAGATTTTTTTTTATTATTTTTTCCAATACAAGTAATTTTGTGGCCACAAACTCCTGTAGAAAGACAGAAGAAAAGAAAAAAGGAGTCCAGATGTGTGTCAAGGTTTCCCCATAGTCAGAGAAGATAATGTTCGTTCTCATAATGCCAAACTTTAAGTAAACCTGCTTCTCAGACATGCTTCTTTTATGTCCTCTCCCAAATCTGCTATCCATATGGACAGAAGTACAATACCAGATGAACAAGTGAAAATACTGTTGAAAATTTGACCACCCATATGTAAAAATTTTACAAAGAAAAAAGACTAGCTGTATTTTGATAGTCCTTATCTCAGTTATTCAGATGCTCATAAGTTAACCCTATATTTCAAAACCAGAGTGCTCATTAGGAGAAACTTTATAACCAGTCAACACTCAGGACACAGCTCTTATATTTCCATTTCAGTGTGAGGGGATGAATGTCATTGTTTGACATTCTTCAGCTGTGTCACTAGTAATTTAGACATAAGGATTAAATGATGAAAGAAAGTGAAACTGCTGTTTAGTTTGTGTCACGCTGTCAGGACTTGGGGTTGCCTTTTTCATTTCAAGCTCAATATCACTGTGTAATATGCCCAAAGTAACCCCATAAGTTCTGAAACAACAGAAGCCCAGCTTGCTAGGCTTTCATGCCCTGAGGCCCACAGCAGTGAGTAAGTGTGAGGTAAAGATGAAACCAACACTAGTAGTGTCTATTCACCTATTTTCAGAACAGTCTGTGGAATTTGCTGGAAATTGCTGCCTTGCTTTACAGATGGCAAACTGAAAACAGATCAGGAAACAGAAATATAAGGACTAACAGTAAGACTAGACATGCATAAAGACATTTTCTCTCAGAATTGATTCTAAAAAGCTGTAAGAATTGCTAGTGCCATTAGCAAAACTAAAAAAATAGAGTGAGAAGTGGTATTGAGGGCTTATGAATTAGAGCAGATTTTTAAAACTGAACTAACTTCTCTAAGTACATTTTACTTCCCATAACTGATTTTCAATAGTCATGTAGAAATATCTTCTTTTTCTTTTTATCTGTCTGTTCCTCTATACTTCTATATCCATATAGCTAACTCCTAGAGGAGTATCTAAAGGATTGAGTACAATTCTGCTTTTATATTAACTTTAGTAATGAAACAGATGAGGAGTTTTGCAGTTTTTACTGTCAGAAAACCTCCTGGCTTCTACCCACCAACCAGATTTGTTTGTCTAGTTTGCTTTGTCTACAAAATAAACCTAATTTCTCTTTGCTGTTTTCCCCAAAATTTTACCTGTAGGTGGTGATGTTTATCACTTTGAATTCAACCCAAACAGGGGCCCAAAACCATTAGACCTGAACTGTTTCTGAAGCCAGATAAGTATAAGGTAGCAATTGCTATAGTTCTCCTAGATCAGCCTTTAAAATCCTTTCCTTCTTAATTAAACCATTTAAAAATAGAAAGAAGGAGTATGCCACAGAAATATATTACAGCTTGATTCCTGACTGAGATTTGCCTTCAGACTACGTGCAATCGGTTTGAGTCAGGCTGAATCTTATGTGCATATAGGATTGAAAGGGATTTCTCTGTATTAAATTAATAGTATAGAAGCTATTATTAAGAGTTGAAACCAAATCCAAACCTTCTGGCCAGCCACAAGATGAAGTTAGAAAATAAGAAACAATAAAAAACAAGCAAATCAGCCATGTTCTCATTAAAGTCAATAGACAATTTGTCATTGGCCTTGGTAGGAATGGGATCTGTCCCAAATTCTTCACTTCTTGCACAAGAAAAAGGAAACTGAAATTCACGTTGACATTTTCCCACTCCTAATCTCATTTCCTCATTTTCCTCTCTCCTTCAAACCTAATTCTCCAGGGACCTTCTGTACAAAGTAGCAAGTATGAGTGGAGGGCTACAGAAAGGATGTGATAAGGCTCATGCAAGGCCACTTAAGTTTTGCTGCATCAATGTGCTGTGCTTACAGCTCACAAAACTTTGCTTTGCTTTAGTCTAGACTGTGTCTGATATAGATCCAGGTATTTTGCAAGCAAACAGTATCATCCTCTGACTGGCTGCTTGAGTGGGTAGTAAAGACCTCAGTGGTAAAAATGAGAAGATATTTTAATACCTATTTTAATAAAGCACTGGGGGGCAGTGTGATATAGAGAAGCATACATTTACACAGCTGCTCTGCCATCTGCCCAGGGTGTTACTTCCAGGAGGGAGTCATGATTTTATTTGGGAGGTCTGCTGTACCTCCTTGCTGTACCTCCTTGAAAGTATGACCATGTCCTCTGCCTCTTCTGGGAGGATGAGATAAACTACAATGTAATGTTAAAAGAGCCTGACAGTCTAAAAGGTTTGACTTACCATGAATGTGCTCTGAATAGGTGGATGCTTGTTTCTTTGTAGGCCCATATGAACTGTGAGAACGAAAACATCAGTCTCTCTGCTTAGGTCTGTGACTATGTCTCGAAAGAAAAGCAAATCTTTTCTATTATTTCTGAAGTGTACTTCTCTCTGCAGAGTAAGAAGAATGGTGTCAATTATTATCAGCTGTTGCATGTTTTCTACTTGGGTTCAGCTTGTTTGTTTGTTTTCAGTTTATTATTTCTTATCTTTTACAAAAGCAAACAAGCAAACTAATCAACTTTATAACATCAGCTAACCTGTAAAGCAAACAAAAGGGCTGCACACACAGGGGAAACAATATACAAACAAACCATTTCCCAGAATGTGCTTACGTAAGTTATTGATTTTTCTTTTTAGCATCAGAGGGTACTTCTATTCTTGTTGGCCCTTTAATTCAGAAAACTTCTTCCTGTAGGACTACACTGGAATTTCTAAATTATTCAGAGAAATAATAGAAACCTGGTAGTTTTTTGAGCAACCAGAATGTCTAATGCTGAGGTTTTAATTCTACAATTGAAAGCAGTCATTCATAAGCATGATTGTTACAAATTTCTATCAGAAAAGAGTACTCTAAAGGGATTACTGTATTATAGGCCTAGCAAAAAATTCCCACATTGGTTTTCTGGTTTAAGAGCAGGGGAACTGTTACTCCTTTAATAAGGAAATGAAGGGTACCTAGAAATGATGTTGAAGGTATATTAGAAGCAATTCTCACCTTGGGGCCCTCTACATGACCTAATGTATTATGCAATGTCTCTACTTGAATATGAAAGGCAGTACAGTTACAGTTTCAAAGAATTCTTTCATGTGGTGCATTGTTTCTAGACCTCAGCCAAAGGTCATATCTTCAATAAGTCACCTTTTTTTTCCCGTACAATGTATCCAAAATTATTATGAAGGCAAGAGTTGTGATCTCCTCTGTCTCATGCCCAAAAGCCCTGCTGTTGCTAACTCCTTTAAAGCACCCATAGCTGTACCTATATTTTTCAACAAACAGATAAATCTGGAAAAGGGAAGAAAGTGCTGAGAGCAAAGCTTAATGCAGAAGGAACAATCATGGTTCCGTAAGGCTTTCCTGGTGTATGTAAGGCTTTCCTAAAGAAGCCAGCAATACAATGAAAGTGAGCATGCATTTTTCCTTTTTTTTTTGTTTTGTTTTGTTTTTGAGAGTGTCTATGTAAAATGAAAACAAAACAAAACCAAGAAGCTTAAGAAAATTGCCATTTCACTATGACATAATGACTATCTTTGTGGTAAACCTGTAAGGAACATATTCAAACTTGACATTTTGGAGGGTTTTGATTTCATAATCAGGCCATACTCCTACTTTGGATCTGTTTTCCAGACATAATTTTAATTGTCTTTTTACTTAAACATTTTTTATATAACTGCATATAAGTATATAAAGAATGTGTTGTCATATACATGCTGTATGTGCCAGGAAACAGACTTCAGATGGAAATGCACATGGGGTTAGACAAGGATAATCTCCTCCTCTGTCTTTTATGGAAAGAACAGCTGAAAGCCTAAACTGTAATTAAGAGTAGCCCATATTGTGTAAGGTGCTGAGCAAAGATAGAGGGAGGTAGTAGCCAGCAGAGACAGAAAGATATTCAGCAGCACTAAGTTAGGGAGTTTTGGCATTCTCAATAGTAGTGGCTTACCTCATATTTCTGAGTAATACCCAGGAACCCACCAAATGAGAAAAGCGATACAGCAAACACTAATTAAATGTGTGTTCTCTCTCAGACTAATTAGCATACATACAGGGTTAAGCCCTAAAGAATAAAATGTGCAGCTTTGAGAATACAAGAGAAAAATGCAATGAAAAAATCCACATCACTCTTATTGGAAAGTGTATTTGCTTCTGCTCACTGTGGGTTGATGATTCAGCCTTCTTTCCTTTTCAGCACACATAAAATCTGCAAGGAAAACTCACAGCTACAGATTTTCTTTATTTTCCCTAAGAAATGCAAGGGAACATGCAAGACACGTGTGCCACTTCACCAAGTTCACTTGAAAGAAGGTCTTTCAGATAGTCTGAGAAAGTAGCACTTACTGCCTCTACATTGCATAGAAAATAAGAATTTTTTTTTCAGAGAACAGACCATGGACTGGGATTCAGACAATGTGACTAGTATTCAGACAGCAATATTAAAGTGGTATCTTTAGCTCTCAATTTCATTTCCTAAAGCCACTTCGGTTGAAAGCAATGAGACTATTTAAAATGGTTATTGTTATTCTATGTTATTTTTCCAGTACTCAAGCTGGGGAGAAAATTCTAATCCTGTCTATAGGATTTTTAAGATTGAACTTCCATGACCTCTGCATGCATGTTTTTATAATCTGTACTAATAGACTTCAAATCATCTCATTATCTTTCATATCATACACACACACATAACTTATTACTTCCCCACCATCAATCTTTGTCAACTTTATGTCTATCAGCTTCCTTCTCTAAATGAAAACCAAGGTCTACACCCTTGCATATTTTTATTTGCATTCAACTATGATACAGTATACAGGGTAAAAAAGTGGTATGTTTTCCAAGTGGATACTTTTAGGATATTATAAACCACAAATTTTAGAAAGCTTTTTAGTAATACTTTAATAATAGTAATATAATGATATTGTACATTATTTGCTCTGAGGATACACATATAATTATTGAACTTAACCAAGACCTTCTTCTGTTGAGGAACCCTTTTTATAGTAGCCAACTTAGGCAAAGTGTAAGATTCCATGAAGGTACACATAGAGAAAAGAAGGAGTTAGGACCCCCCTCAGCATTTTCCTTTGTGGTCTGCATTTACACATTTTCTGTCTTGCTTTGCCTGGGCTCTTGGCCTCTCCATTGTCTGAGTTTCAGGTCCCCTGACTCTGATGTTATAAAAGTTTATCTAAGCCCCTTGCCTTCGCTTTACCTGACAGGACCAAGGAAGCTGGATGCCTCAAGGGTCTTGTAAAATTTATGATTCCAGAGCTGGTAAGGTGTCAAGAGTAAATCAAATCCATCTAGCTGTCCAAATCCATTTTTATTATTTCCTTTCAGCAAAGGGGATAGGACCTGGCTGCTGGTTTAGGAGGCACCTTTCAGTATCTTCTACACACTTTGGTATTTGTGGACAGCTTAGAGACCCCAGCCAGCAGCATTACAGATTGAGGTGAAAACTCTACCTAGCAGTCATGGTTGAGAGGATGATCAGTTGTGACTATATTTAAAACTTATGGCTGCATCAAGAAACTTCAAATAATAGTTTTAGGCATAAGTATGACAGTGATATCTGACATGGTTGTCCCAGAGCTATCACGGTGGCTCTATTCAGAGAGTGTCTTTGAAGAGATATATTACTGATTTCTATGTAGCCAGTGAAGGCAGATTAAGTTCTCCACTTATATATATACACAAAAGTGAGAGAGAGATAACTGGAGAAAGACCCAGATATTCTCCAAACCCATCCTTATTTCCCACCACAGCTACTGAGTGGATATGAAAGAGATAAATAACATTTATTAAAGATGCATATTACAAATAACATTAGTGTTGTATATTGTTTTCTAAGATATAAAATTAATCACAAATTTCATTTGAAGGTACCCATTGACATGGAGATGTTCACTGCAGATTATATTAATAAATAGGTATGACATCAATATTTAAAAGAACATGTGTTACACAGTCAGATTATATAAACCTCATTGGAAATCTAAAGAGATGCATTAGGAAGTTGCATTATTAATGCTGAGTTAAGTCCAGTAGAGATGACAGAGGAATCTGCAACCTTTGCTTTGGATCTCCAGAGCTTCATCTATTGGCAGAAACATGTTTCCTAGTTAATCAGACTTTAATCACAGCTACTTGGTTCCAGCAGATGTTAGTAAATGCACATACCACTAGACACAATGTCATAGACACAAATGATGAAGAGGAGAATGGAGAGGATGCTCTGATAGCAAGCCACATTTTTGTCAGCTGGATACTATTGTTATGAAAGCAAGTAACCTTGCAATGAAATCCTTGGAAAGGGATTTGGTTATTAGTATACTTTTAACACTAGAGTACAGTGTTTTTAAATCCTCTTGGAAATTCTAAAATGATTGGTTAATGTTGGCCACTAAATTTCATAATTCTTCAGCATTAGAATGTTTTTCCTAATCTGATTTGATCTTTAGCTTACTTATTTCCCTCTTGTTTTCCTCTCTGACTACCTTCCTATGTTCTCCCCTCTCTTATTGGAAGTGAAAGAATTACAGGGTTCAGTTTCTTAACAAGCATCCAGAGAAATGAAGTTGTAAAATGGAATTACTATTTTGGCAGACAGGGCAGATATATTTCTAGATATGTATTACCTCAACATATCTGCTGGGATTCTAAATTAAATAGTACAGCAGAAATACATGATCAGAATAAAGATCCCAAGCATCCCACATTGCTCCCCACTTACCCTTGCACATTGGAAGCTGGGCACCAAAACTGCTGCTGTTCCCTTTTTTTTTCATTAACATGAAGACTGCACTTGGCATCAAAATGATTCCACAATGGACTTGTCTTTGTTGAGCAGTTGCACTATGTGCCTAGAGATCACAGCACCATCTGACAGCATTACTGAGTTTGACTCTGCCTGTGAGAGACTGCAAAATGTGAGTCACAATTGACATTTCCCCATGGTAGTGGATGAATTGGCCAGGATATCTCTCTGAAGAGCTCACTAAAGCTATTGAGGTCACCACAGCCATGACATAAGTCTAGCTTCAGATTGTGCTTTTGTGAGACATGTTGCAATAAAACTCTAGATTTCACAAGGGTCAAACATTAGTAAGCAACTCACAAACTTCTTTGGTGTTCCCTTTTCCTCATGAAACTAAAAAATCCCAAACATCAAAATATGTAAATTTTTTCTCTGCACTTTATAAATTTGTGTATGTGATAGTGAAGATTCATACTTTAAACTACTGCTCCTACATGGACAGGTTAGATAAGTATTAATATATGTCTTTTGCCTATGAACTGTTTTCATTCAAATGTATGTATCAGTACAGGACAAGACAAAATATTTTGGTAAATATGACCAGAGATACAAGTAGGGATCTGGAACTCTATTGACAGTGGAGAAAAAACACTTGAGAAAACAATGTCTCTGATGGAGTATACCTTCTTAAAAATCTGACTTCTTCCTTGTGAAATGTTGATAGTAATTTTGATTGGGGAAAAAAAAAAATAATTGCTTCATATTTACATTAATTTAAAAAGTATTTCAATTGAAATGAAAAAAACATTTTGATTGAGCCCAAACCAACTTGGAATCATTTGTAAATTTATTTGCTGATAGCCTTTACAGTGCAGTGCACTATGATTATCGTTTAACTACATATTTATCCTGCTATGCTGTTTTCTGCTCCCTATTATTTTAGTTTTGGGCTTTTTAGTGACTTCAAAATGCCACATGCATGCTTTGAAATAACCTGGTGTGTATATTTACATTAGCAAGAGCAAAGGTACTATTCCATGGATAGCCATGGACGTGTCATTGTGTGCAAAACACTTCCATTTCTTCATAGCAAAACCAATTCCTTGTGTGCTTCAATAGCAAAGGAAGGCTCACCTATATGTGCTGCACTCTTGATGCTTTCTGAGCTTCAATAATTTACTGAACTTTAAGAACAATCAGAGTGGTAACACAGCAATTCATAAGCAATTGCTTTTTAAGCAAGAGGCATAGCATTTTTAATTAGACAATTCAGGCATTGTTCAAACTGAAGTTGCAATTATGTAACCTCCACTTAATAAATCATCATTAATTCTAACCAGTAATATTTATTATTTTTGTCACTAGAAAAAAATTAATGAAATTCTGATTCAAAATTTGCATCTCTCTTGATTCAATGTGCTGCAACATTATTTTGGTGAAAATATCTCTTTCTCCTGACATGTCATTAATTAAATGACCCTCTCTGCAAAACCACGATTCATGTATGTAGATTAAAAATGCCATGATTTACAATTCACTGCAAAACTATCAAGGATGCTGCTATGGCATCTGGTTTTAATAGAATAGTAAAAAATTTACGTGAAATTTGATTGCATAATTTAAAAGAATTTTTATAGTATTTTAATTAAGTTATTAATAAGTTTTCCCCACATTACTTATACTAAAAGATCTTAATAAATATTTTATAAATAATTCTTTATTAATGTTATTTTTGCAAGATCTTATTTTAATGAGCTATTATCTTCAGGATATATTTCAGTGTCCAGGTTGAATAAACCAATCACTCCCAAAAATCTACCAAATTCATATTCTGTAGCAGCAAGTAAATAATTTAATTACACATATAATGTGAATTCAAAAATGTAAAGGTAAAAAAAATTGAATCTGACAAAGCTTGAAAATTACAAAAAAAATCACAGCCTTGTATTAGCAATAAACAAAATTATAGAAATAATAAATGTATTTATGTTCCAGATATAGGAAGGGGATTGCATCTTAAAAAGTTATTTCAAGAGTATTTATGATGAATGAAAGACAGAAATATCAAATATTAGCTTCTGATATCTGCAAACCTTTAGTTGTTATTAAATCTATACATAATATTTTGGTGCTTGACTAATTATTTTAATACACATTAAATATAGTACACACCATGGGAAAAAATCCCTTCAATAAGAAAGATTTTGGCTTTGATAAATCATCAATTTAATATGATGAGTTTAGGAGGGGAAGTGATGATGACTGTAAAAGTATAGCTCAGAATAATTCAGTATCTATACAGTTTAAGTAAACCTTAGACTTCTGCTTGAAATTTTTATTAGAGTGGTTTGTAACTAGCTGTCTTGCTCTGGGATCTTCTTAACTGCATCTCTCAGGAGGTTTTAAGCTTAATGATTTGAAACTGCTCATCTTCAGCACAGTAGGAAGACATGTAAATCTTTGTTAGATACAATAGTTTATATAATTACAGAAGTTTTCAGACTTGCTCTTTAATTTGACAGGCAATTTAGAGGATGATGAAAATGTCACATGTGAACCCTATCAACCAAATGCTTTTTTCTCACTTCTTCATCACTCTCTGCTCTGCTAATTCAACTGCAGAATGAGAATAAATATCAAATTTGCAATATCAAATTTACTGGCAAGATGTAGCAGTTCTTTTGCTCAGTGGCCTTTTCAGCTTTGTGTAGAAATGCAAGACTCTTAAACAAGGCAATGTTATCCTACAGTAAGTGTTTCACTAATAGGGATTTTTGGCTCCATCAGCAGTAGAATTGATTATTCAAAGTTTAATACATGAAGATGTAGAAGATTCAAGAAATATTTCAATGAATTGAAAGTTATTAAGACCTTTATTTAAGATCTATATTTTCACAAGTTTGTTTGGAAAAGAATAGCAGATTTTTACAATTGCTAAAAAGACGAAAACTCATTTAATGTAAACCATTAGGTATATACTTAATTAAAATTTAATAATCATAATTGTAGCTTTGCTACAGCTTATGAAGCTTCATCTCAGCCATTGATTCCTAACAGGACCCTGATAGATGGTAAATTTGTCATTTCCTGTTTATAAGGAGCTGTACTCAATATATCTCAATAAAGGATAAAAAAATGATTGACTGCAGACATGCCAATATTTAATGTAAGGTTGATTGACATTTTATTATCTGTAAACAAAGAGCGACTGACATTAATGACTAAACCACAGAAAGTTATCTAGTTCTTGCTGGTTACCAAGTGAGCAAATGTGCTGATAAGCCTTCATGGGCCATAGAAAAGGATGTCTGCTTTATTGATTTTTATACATAGGTTTAATTTATAATGTTTTAGACAACAGACATAGCCTCTAGATAAGATGAAGGTATAGTGGCAGGACTATAACAACAGTGCTCTAATTGCCATAGGCCCAGCCTGGTGTCATTGGACATAAATTTTTTCCTCAGGGTAATATAAAAGGTCCTTTTCTAAGCATCCAGCTAGTAAGAAACATCACACATATAAGATGGGAATTACAGCATGTGCTGTGAATATCTGTGAACAAGAGAAATGGGACTGCTTTCTGTCACAGCCAAAACAATCTAAGAGGGTGTTGGGTTAGAAAGCCTTGAGAAATGCAGATTGTGAAACACATCAGGATGTTTCTATGTGCTGAAAGTGTATTTCACCTGACAAAAAGGAAAATCATGTTGGGAAGTTCATTTGGGAGAGAAGAAAAAGCTGTTCTACAGGAAAGAGGAATCATAGAACTCTACCCTCTAGAGGGAAAACTCTCACCACTCTCTGCCTGCTCACTCTGTAGAGAACTATTTTCAATTGTAAAGGAAAATTTTAAATTCTGCCTCTAAATTGCTGATAGATTCATGCATTACAGAAATAAAGACTTGCACCAGATTGAGTAGGAATTTCACACTTGCCCACTGACTTTTAGTAAGAGACATTTCTGTTCCCTTCTACTTGAGAATGTGCCCTGCAGAAATGAAGGCCACCTGCCTACGAGTGGAAAGTCATCCTTCACAGGTCTGCCAGAGCCCTCTCAACCACATAAACTAATTTTTCTGATTAATTTGGTCCTAATACCCAGAGTTACAGTTCCTGTCTTTTCTCCATGCCAAAGTAGATCACATTCCAAATGAATCCCCAGGATGATATTGTTACACATACAGTAACTCTCCCAAAGTTTTAGGCCACAATTCATGCACAACTCCTAGAACTCTCATGGGGCCTCAAAAACTGTTACAGTTAGAGTTCCCTAATTCCCACACAAGCAATTTGTAGGCAGTGTAAACCGCTTTACCATCAAGATATTGTAAAGAACGCCTCCAGTTTTTTACTTATAATAGGAAACTGCTGTGTACTGGATGCAACCCTGTGTACTTCTGTAAATTGTATTTGCTTTTACACAAACGTAACATGTGAAGAGGGATTCAGATCCCATTAAATCTCAGTTGAGAGCGGGGTAGCTCTCAACAATATAATAAACAAAATAAACATGCATTTATTTTAATTGATCATCGTAGAAAAACACAAGATTGAGATACGACCATCAACTCTGTGTGGCTCATAATGATACAAATACTTTAGCACTAAATGCAGCAGCTGGGTGCATTACTTATCTATCCTTTATGTGCACCCAGCCACCAATGCTGATAGTTGTCTTCTGGCAACAAAAAAAACCTGTCCATGTCTATGAAATGAGGGGATAGTTCCAATAGGAAATTTCATCATTACTAAGATAAAAAATAACAAAAAAACATTTCTTTTCCAGGATAAATATAACTGGTTATGCTGGGCTGCAGCAGAATAGTCTCTAAGGCACTTTATGCTTTCACCAAATCTACACAGCCAGAGGCTAATTTCATTCACTGTGACTTGCAGGAAAAAACAACAGTCAGTGTCACTTTTTGAAATTACTTAAGCCATTAAATTTTTTCTCATATGTACGAAATTAATCTTCATTTATTTTAATGGGAAGTCAGTGCAATGGAAGTCAGGTTTCGAGAATTGCTACCAGCATATAACAAGCTGAAATTAAAAAGAGAATGCTGTATATAATGTGGAAGTAACAATAATTATACTGTTATTCTTAATGTTGCTGCTGCTGTTGTTATTATTGTTATTGTTATTATTTTTACTACTACTACTACCCTGTATTTTTGGAACTGAGGTAAATTCAGCCATTAAAATAATTTTTTTGTTAATGTGAGTGTCTGAGTTATGTTTGCCACAGGATATTGTCCAAGCATCAGGAGAATATTTTTCATTTCTTCAGTGTATTTAGAAAGTTTTTTTTCACAAGGTTCGAAAGACAATTTATTTTACACTGAAAAACAAACACAACAACGTGCTATTAAAAGCCAAAACCAGAAAGAATAACTGAATTCAGCAAATTTTAAACCTCACTGTAATCCTGAACATTAAACAGGTCCCTGTTTAATGTGCAGAATAACCTGTGAAGATGAAAATAAATGCAACTACAGACCAAGATCTTATTAACCACAGCCTAAGCAACTGCAAATATAATGCCTGTAGTAACTCCTCCCTGTGTACAGCTGTCAGGAGATATAAATATGATGTAAACTGAGTGTGAGCGGAATGGCAGAACCTTGATAGCAAAAGCTCTAGTCAGGCAGCTGTGATTCCTCCATAACCATAGCTCTTGGGTGCTGGATTGTCCAGGTGGTCCTGATGAAGCTCTTAGGTTCTCCTGTGGGAGATGGTAATCTCTGCAGTAATACATCGGGAGAGTCAATGTTTGAATGGCATATTCTTTCCATGATCCTGACGGTGCATCATGCTTATAATCCATAGAGTATAAAAACAGTTGAAAGCTCACGATCCCAGTGGAAAGTCTGTCTCCACCAGCACTTATTCGGTAATTAATTGGAAGTAGTAACATTATTTCTTTTCTCTAATGTGTCTGCTTGTCATTCTTTTGCTAGAAGATATGACAGTTTTGTTTTTATATGAAATCTTTAAATCCAAAGTTTCCCTAAAACTGTTTTCTAGCTTTAGAAATTTATATGTAATGCAGAAGGAAATCTCCTCTTGGTCACAATGTGAGACAAGCTGGCTGACATTAGTGTTCCCTTTGACCTTTATGATAGCATGCTGAACAGAAGCATTTCTGCCCTGAAGGGCAAAGCAAAACTACCAGCAGTATTTTTTTTTTTTTTTCATCTGAAATCATGTGAATCAGTAAAGCATGTGTAGTATTCCCAGAAAGTACTGGCAGCAGAAATCAGGCTTCCAGGAATTGTACTGCTTAGAGCACAGAGCTCCAGTTTTCTGTTGTAAGGCCATTCCATAAAGTTAAAGGAGGAATTTCTTTAAATCATATAAAGATCAATATGGTCAAAAATATATATAAAAAATATATACAGTTGAAGGCATCCGGAATTCCCTGGTGCAGAGCCTTTGGGCAATGCTACCTTCTAAGGAAGAATGACTTAAAAAAAAATTCCCCTTAATCACCACCCAGAGTCACTGTTTCAAGAAAAACAATACTTTAGCTCAGCATATCTCAACTACAAGCACTTTGAAAAATACTCTGCTGGCTAATGAGAGCTTACACTATACAAACAGCATTTAATATAACCATACCTACCTCTTTTAGGATGTAGCACAAGGTCCAAGCCTTTGAATTTTCTTCCAAGGACAAGTCTAAACAAGCCACAGCAGAGTTATGAGGATACTATGATGCTGAAATCTCAGCATGGGTAAAAAGCAAGCTTAAACAAATTTGTCCACAGGGTCATGGTTTCTGTGCATGACCTAAGAACCAGGGTAGGCATAGGCTGTACCAAGTGTATTCATGGCTTTGCTTTCTTTTAGTCAGCTCCAATGTAAATGATTTGTTGTGAGGAAACATATTTGATTGCCATGTCTCATGCCCATTAGCCAGTCCTCCTTCCAAAATTTCTGGTTGTACCCTTGACTTCATATTCTTTAATTTAGTCCTGTTTCTCTTCAGTTTTCAGATGCTACTCTCTTACTGTATGGCATCCTCACCCTTCTCTGCAACTTCTTAATTCAGATCATGAGAAAATATTGTTCACCTTTTTAAATGAATCTGTAGCTATTCATTACCAAAACTTTCATTAGCTTGAGTGAGAGCAGGATTCTTAGGTAGTAGCCACAGACTCCATACACATGCAATTTTCTAGACTACCCACAAGGAATGCCTAGTGATTTGGAAATCATCTTCCTCTTCTTTTTCCAGAATAAGCAGAATGGGTGTTGGGAAATATTTGACATCTTTTCCTCATTAATTTTTCTGCATTATGATGCAACAGTGACCTTGAGTGACAGTTTAAAACTATACCTAAAACTAAACCATTTTTCCTCTCAAAAGAACCATGACTTTCCTCTCTGCTTTGTTAAAAGAATAAAGAAATACTATGGAGATACTATGTTAAAAAAGTAAAAATGTTTAGGTTTTGGGTAGCATTACTTAAAAATTCATAATCATTCTCTATCATTCAACACACTTTATTTCTGTCACCAATCTCTTAGTCATACAGGATACAGCTTAGGACACCAAGCCTTTGAAATCTGTTCATTTATGCAAAGATTTTTGTTTTACCAAGAATTCTTATATGTAAATCTGTACTTCCTAATACATTTAAATTCCAAATAAGCTTCATTTATGGCATCATGACTTCTCTGGAATAAAACTGGCTTTGGTTCTGAGAGAGTATAAAAGTCAGTTTCAAATAAAAGTTTATCAATTCTTCATTCTTCCTTTTTTCTTCATCTTTTTCAACCTTTCCTAGCTTTGACATGATAATGGTCCTGTGAAATCTACTGATTGTAAACAGGAGAAAAGAAAATTAAGCACCAGCATTATGAAATGGGAATTTTTAAAGAATTACATTTTTCATTTCCAAAAATATATTCACACTAAAATTAAATTATGACATCCTGAAAGAATTTTTATCATAGAAGAAAAAAAAAATTGAAAAATGCTAAGACAGCTTCCATATGTTTCCTTTCCATTCTTCATATAATTACTTTGCCAAGAAAAATATAGAAATGTTATAATTATTTCCTACATTTAAAAAGTAATACATTGTGGGAAATAAATTGATTGCTATCTATACATTTCCAGCATGACTGACTAAGTATATATAAAATCTCACAGCACACAGTCCAGACACACAGCTCACATTACAGTTTTATTCAGGTTCCAATACCTACCTGCTTATCACAAAATCAGAAGTTCTCTGGATCAGACATAAAACCAGGATGTCTAGATAAGCAAATTATTAAATGAACTGTTTTCTAATGCAGTCAACAATTTGAGTGCAATTTTTTTCCTCTATTTGACCAGATTCTTAGCTATTATAGAAAGAATAGAATGCTTACCTAAAATGCAAATCATAACACAAGTATTTTGTTGGGCATGAGAGCTCTGAGTGCATTTTATGTGACTATTTAATACATTTCTATGCTGTTCTTCCCAAACATATGCTGAATAAAATAGAAAAAGCTCTATCTTCAAGGTATTAAAATTAAATCAATTCTTGGTGCTATTACTTGTAATAGAAACCAAATTTTAGTTTCCTGAGATGAATGCCTCTCAAAAACCTAGTCAACCAGAAAACAAGGTCATTATTTTTGCTCTTCTAATTCTGATTCTGAATGGTACTATTACTTTCAAGCTACAGGAAACAAACCTTCACATTCTATTTCTGCTGTTGAATGGCTTGAAAGCACAAATTTTCTCTCCTGCATATTTAGCAAAAATTTTTTTCTTTGTTTGAAAAAGGGCAAAGGTGAATTTGAGAGACATTTAGTTTACTGATATTGACACAAACATTTTATTGTTCAACATATTAAAAAATAATTGTTCATATGCAAAATGTTTTTATTCTTAAAAATGAAAATTGGAAGCTTCAAATGTAAATCCAAAATTTAGCTGAAGAGAATTTTCCCAGAAAATTTTCTATTCCAACATGTAAAAGATATATTTTCTTTTAAAAAGTTAATTTCTGATACTAGCATCTCACCAAAATTAAAACAGAAATGTTAAGCTAGAAGTCAGTCTTGATTCATGAAGCTGAACATAATGACTCATTAAATTACTTGTGTGTAATTCAGATTTAATTTGTCACACACTAAATACTTTGGGCATTCATCTGACTTCAGCTTTGTAAAAGTGTGACACTTAGCAAAGTTTGTCTATCTCAGGCTCTTTGCTATTCAATAGAGTGGTATTGAAAATATGTACATTTTTTGCAAGAAAACAGAGAACTTCTTTTTTACTTCCAAACACTAGAGTTTCTTATGGATGTCAGAGGGTCTAAGTTGGGGCCTAAATTAATGTGGTAGATTTTCTCCCCCCCTTTTTTTTTCTTTTCTTGGATAACTTATGTAAATAACCAATACTGAATTCCAAGGGACCAGGTAAAATTAAGTTTCATTTTCATCATTATTTATACTAGTGAGGTCTGGGTTTCAAACTTGTCCAGGTGTAATCAGGGAATAATTACCTCATGTTGTAATACTGAGGAAATCTACAGCTTCATAGTCAGAAACTGCAATGTTTCCAAAATACCTTTATGTTTTTTTCAGAATTTTTGTTTTGACTGTGCCCAATCACTGTGTAAAGTCATAGGGAAACCATGTTGCAGTAATGTCAGACAGATGAAATCCTCCCAGGTGGCCTAGGTACACACTTTCAAATCCTGCAGCAGCCAAAGGGAGCAAGCAGGGTCCTGTACCTCAAAGCTTGAGATCAAAAGTGGTGTGATTTTCAAAGCACCATTGAAAAGAAAAAGCTAAATATTGAATTATAGACATCATAAGAATTCAGAAATAACTAAGAAATAAAAATGAAGTTCACACATACCTGTTGCCATCACAAATAAGGAAAAGAAACCGCACTATGCCTGTTGCTTGCTATTGCAACTATTATTATTAGATTCTGAAGTCTTTGGACAGCATTCTTCTTCTCTCTCTCTACTATTTTACTTTTAGTTTTCACTACTTATGCTCTCAGACTTGTGCTAACATTCCCTGGAATAGAAAGAATAAAGTATCAGGAGAAAGCCCTTGCTTCCTAAGCTTGAAGAGAAACCTTAAGGTCATGTGTTTGTTTGTTTAACAATTATTAAACATAGAACACTTTTCCTCTGAAAAGTGAACTAAACCTTCAAATCCAGATGTTTGCCAATATCTGTTTCTCTTTAATATTATTTTAATATTCAAAGACTCAGTAGACCTTTTAACAAGATTTCAGTGCTCCCAGAAATTGAAACCTTCTTTGCAAATTACTCCACTGAGGCAGAACTGTGTTTGCCCTGTAGCGCCAGGCTCCTGACAAAATTACACGATCAACTAGGTTGGAAAAGACCTTTGAGAACAGGAAGTCCAACCTAACAACCCCATGTCAATTAGGCCATAGCACTGAGTGCCACATCCAGTCTTAATCACCTCCAGGGACAGTTTCCTGTATATACTTCCTTGGGCAGCCCATTCCAACATCTGTTCACCCTTCCTGTGAATAACTTCTTTCTAATGTTCAGCCTAAAACCTCCCTGGCACCGCTTAAAACTGTGTCCTCTTGTACTGTTGCTGGTTTCCTGGGAGAAGAGACTGACCCCCACCTGCCTAAATCCTCCTTAAGTGCAGTTGTAGGGAGAAATCAGGTTTTCCCAGAGCCTCAGTTTCTTCAGTCTAAACAATCCCAGCTCCCTCAACTGCTCCTCATTTGCCTTGTGTTCTAGACTCTTCACCAGTCTCGTAGTCCTTCTCTGGACATTCTCCAGCATCTCAACATGCTTCCTAAAGTGGGGGCCCAGCACTGAACACAGCACTCAAAGTGTGGCCTCACCAATGCTGAGCACAGAAGAATGATTCCCCTGCTCCTGCTGGCCACACCATTCCTGATACGGGCCAGGATGCCATTGGTCCTCTTGGCCATGTGGGTGCATGTGGTTCATGTTCAATCTGCTGCCAATTGGTACCCCCAGATCCCTTTCTGCCCATTGCTGTCCAGCCACACTGTCCCCAGCCTGTAGCACAGCACAGGGTTGTTGTGGCCAAGGCACAGGACGCAGGTTTTGTTAAACCTCATATTGTTGGATTTGGCCCATCTATTCAGCCTGTCCAGGTCCCTCTGCACAGCCCTCCTACCCTCCAGCAGATCAACACTCCCTCCCAGCTTGGTTTCATCTGCAAATCTGCTCATGGTAGGCCAAATCCCCTCATGCAGATCACTCAGGAATACATTAAACAGGACAGACCCCAACCCTGATCCTTGGGGACACCACTGGTGTCTGGCTGCAAACTGGACATGGCACCATTCACCACCACTTTCTGAGCCCAACTGCCCCGCCAGTTCTAAACTCAGCAAAGCCATGGGCTGACAGATTTTTCAGGTGTGTGCTGTGGAGGATGGTGTCAAAATCTTTGCTGAAATCCAGGTGGACAACATCCACAGGCTTCCCCTCATCCACCAGGCAGGTCACCTGGTCATAAAAAAGATCAGACACGAGCTGGAAGAAACACGTTCACAGTGACTTGGATCTGAAAGCTGAGGAGCACAGGGAAGGTAGCTGCTGGGGAAACCCTTCCCTTGTTAGATCTGAGTCACTACTCATCATGTCCCAGCACAAATCCATGTAGCTCCTTTCTGAACAGCACGCAGCACAGCTCAAAGCAAGCCATACATATTTTGCCAAAGTCTTCTGGATGGTCATCAACATACATTTATTCCACTGTGAACGCTGAGCTTTCTACTGCAAATAAATTATCAATATGTTTTCAAGCACATTTGTCATTTTTGCATGCTGTCCTTGACAATTGAAGTTTTCTATGTACTGCTCTGCTTCTGTAGTGTATTGCCATGCTTCTGACCAGGCACTGTTATCCCAGAGCACGGTGCCTTGTCCTCCCTTGCAGAGAGAGCCCTGCTTTGTGGTACCCACACAGCTTCCACATCTCACTTCACAGATTGATCTCACCCACATCACCACTGTCATACACCAAAATCCAATAACTGGGACTCTACCACAACTGCAGTGTAATTGCATCCCTGCCTCATTCTGTGAAACAATTCTCAAATCTATTCAAATTACAGTCATATACCTGCCAAGCTGAGTCAGCTACTCAAGCCTCAGCACAGCGATAGCTAAGGTACCAACTGCACTCCTGTATCCAGGAAGCTCTCTCTGCCTAGTGCCAGCTCTAGAGAAGCACAGTCTGTGCTTTCATTAATTTCCTGAGTTTCTGTTGCCAGCTTCCATCTCTTGGAAAAGCACAAGGCAACCTTAAAATTGAATTGAAAAGGTGGGGGCTTTTTATAATGTTACTGAGATACTCCTCAGTATGGAGGATCGCAGGACTGAAAATTATTTAAAATAAAATTATCAAGTTTTTGTCTGCTGGAGAGATCAAATATGCAGTGCACACAACTTCAAGGGCAGAGGAAGGGCTGATTTTTTGGGGAGGCATATCCTTCAATTTCAGTGGGAATTGTGAGCAGTCATTCAACATATCTGAAAAAATATTAATCCTTCTAAGAGCTCAAGCTGTTTTCTAATCTTAGAGCTGATGTATCTTATCTTTCTTTTCTTTCCCTCAGCCAGTCAAAAGGGACTTCTCATCTTTTCCTGCTTGAGCAGAGTATCAAGCCTTCAAAACCTGCCTGTGCCTGGCATGGAATGTGACACAAGGTCTGTCCCCCAGCAGCTTCTGCCCAGTTGAAGTGTTCTTTGCAGAAGGCACTGGAAGAGAGGAGAAAGCTGCATGCAGGAGTCTGCTCTGCTGAGCTCTGGCACTTTATCTCAGATCACAGCCTCTGTGTCACAGGAGCTGCTTCCCAAGCTTTTGGCCTCTTGACAAGTCCTATTCTGTAATATACACTAAATGAGTGCAGGTTTCATGACACTAACAGCCTTTTCTAGGAATTAGGGCGGAGGCTATCAAAGTTATAATTCTTCACTTAGAGAAATTTGATAAGAATAATATTTTGGTCAGGTCTGCTCAGAGCTGATTTGCAATCATGAGTGCTGCAGGCAAAAACCAATTTAGATAATCTAACTTACCAGCAATAAAACTTGAGACTGTATGAAAGCTAAATCTAGTATTGTAGACCAAAATATAAGATTATGTGACTATGTGTGCATCACTATATGTGATGTGCAAGTTGTTTTTGTTTCATTGACTTAAATTTAAACCCTATTTAGATGTATTTTGATGTTTTTGAAATAAAATAAACTCAGGCCACAGCAATTTGTCTTATGCTAGTATCTTTTTTCCTAACACTGTTCTTCCTTTAAATATGAGGAAAAAATATTTGTGAGGAAAATTTTTTAAAAATTGTAGCCTTTTAAATACAGATTAGTTAAAATGTAAGTTCCAAAATTAGCAAAATCACTTCCTTCTCTGTGCATCATTTCCCCCATCTGGAAAACAGCACTGTCTTCCTCAGAGAAACATTTTGAAATCCAAGAGAAAAAAAAAAAAAGCACTAGCAGTGATGGTACTGCCGACAGTTCTTTTAATAATTTTGCCAAACAACAGTTAATTCATCATATGGGATTTTTCAGAAGCATAGTATTTTATCTTACTGGAGAAGCATAGAAGCTTAGAATGCTTTGATTCATTTTTTTCAATATATCAGTTTACTCAAAGCCCCATCCACCTTGAACACTTTGGACTGGTCATCCTGTTCTCTGGGTAACCTGTTCCATTGCCTCATCACCTTCACAGTAAATAATTTCATTCTAACATCTAATCTAAATTTGCCCTCTTTCAGTTTGAAGTAATTGCCCCTTATCCTATCAGTGTATTCCCCTGTAAAAAGGCCCTCTTCAATTCCCTTGCATGCTCCCTTTTAGGTACTGGAAGCTGATCTAAGATCTCTCTGGAGCTTTTTCTTCCTCAGGCTGAACAACCCCAGCTCTCTCAGCCTGCCTCCATAGGAGAGCCCTCCAACCCCCTGATCATGTTCCTAGCTCTTTTCTGGACTTGCTCCAGCAGGTCTTCAACCCGAAAGGCTGCTCAGAGCCCTGTCCAGCCTGACCTTGAATGGTCAGGGATGGTGAGGAAGTCATACTGTGAACTGTCATCAGAAAAAAATTAGGCAAAACATTGAAGTACAGAAAAATACCTATTGAGTTTCAATATCTTCCTTCAGAAGCTGAAATTCAGGCTTTGAATATCTGGCTATAAAAAAGTTTAAAAAAATGTTCTATTAACTGCAGACATTTTATCCTCATGTATGTTGATGACTTAGAGAAATTGCTGCATCTGCACTCTTGTAATTTTTTAGATTTTTTTTCCATTATTGCTTCTCCAAAAGGCATTCATGAGTCAGGCATTATTTCAGAATAAATTTGGGAACTCTGAACACCAAGTTCATGGAAACAGGACTACCGAAGCACAGAGGACATATCACCTGGAATTGCTGTTTTTCCTTGCCAGCCCAACTGCTGTGTGTGAAACCCCACCCAGACCTAGAACTGCAGTCAGATTTGATGTCATGAATGCATAGTTATTAATATAAAGGTAGTTGTAAAAAATCATGGAAATAAACATCCACTACAATAGAGGCGATGAGTTCCTGCAGTTTAACAGGTCACACAGATTTCGTGACCTAAGCCAAGACAAAAATTCTGTGTGAAACTGATTCAAAGTAGTGAATATATAGCCATGGTGTAATATCTGTTTGAATTATGAACATTGTCATTAATATTTTGAGAATATCAGTCTCCACTATGCATTCACTGTTTTAAACCTGCTTGTGCAAATATTAACTTGTCTTTCCATTTGTTTTAGGCATCAGAGTTCCATGTGCATCCTGCAAATTTGTCTTTGGTAAATCTGATCATTGCCATGATCTACCAATGTGCTTTTGTGATGCATTTCATCTGATTACAAACTCGGTGGCCATGATGCTGCTGTTGCCCTGTCTCTGAGGAGAGGCACACTTGAAATAGCTGTAAAAGGCAACATGAGCATGAATCCTATGGGAACAAAAAGGGGGAAATAAGGGGGAAAACTAAGAGGAAATTGATACTTTATTTGAGGTTTATGGTGCTACCTCTACTTAGCAAGGCTCATGATATTCTAGTATAACACACTAAGTTAATACTTAATGTATCATAGTTCATTTCATTTCATGGAATAGCCCTTTGTCTCAAGGGCAAAGGGATTTTTCTAAGTAATAATGCTGTTGTTACTGATCAATTGGTTCTTCTGCCAGATTCTTAATTTTTTTTTCCTTAGGACATTAGGGAGGAAAGGATGGCAGACAGACACATTTCTGTCAATTTCATCTTTCCTCTGAAGCCTTGATAACTCTGTTAAAAGTTGAAAGAAAACAAGATATGAAATACAGACCTTTATTTGTGTAGTAAAAGGTGAGAAAAATTCAGTGGGTTTTTGCACAGTGAAATCACCCCTGCTTAGGTCTGGTGTTTAATTTTTGCTGGTGTAGTTTATTTATAAGCTGTATTAAATATTTGTAAAGATAGCTCCTGGTCTTGTGCTTCAAGGCAATAAAGAGAGAAAATGTTTACTCCTCTCATGATTTACCATGAGTGTTATTTATTTAATTTGAGAAGAGCTTCATTCCACATGCTTCAGTTGTTTGACTTATAGCAGTAGTTTCACAGCTTAAATAATTCTACTGGAGTGGTACATTTTTCTAGAATAAGTGATTGTGAATATATAATCTTAGAAATTAGTCTCAAATAGTCTGAAAAGCAGTATATCAGATGCTTCTGAGCCTGAAGCTTTTCAAATCTCCTGGTTAGTTAGGTGAATGTCTTTGACAGACAGAAATCTCCCTCCCACATACATTCGTGGATTCCCATTCTACCTAAACAACACCTGAACCCTCCCCACCCTCTTCTACCTCCCTCCTTCCCTGCCTAAGCACCAGTCTCTGTTCTGCTATTTCTGTGCTTTGCACACTATCACTGCACAGTTTTAGTTCTCAGAAGAACACTAAAAGTGGCTTGATGCCTGAACACCCAGCTCACTCTCTTGCTGATTTTCAGGACACTCCCCAGGGCAGAGGTTATTTAGAATAATCCTTTTCTTACCAGCCCAGCATTTCTCCCAGTAGAAACTCAACCTACTAGACACAAAACAACTGGGTGATCTGGTTTGTGACAGAGTACTCAGGCTTATCCTGATAGCTTGGAGGATTTGCTTGGACAGCTGTCACTCATTAAAGTCATGTCTTTCTGTGAACTCCACTGACATCTTTGCCCTGCAGCTGCAGCTCTCAGCATCCATTGCTTTGCAAAGGCAGCCCCAGTTCCAGGCACTGGGCACCTCCCTGGGGACAAGGAGGTGGGCCACAGGTGGGACAGACTTGGTGGGCCCATGGCCAGGCAGGACAGGGCTGTGGGGAGCTGGAGCCCAACCCTGCTGTGCTGTTTTTGGGGCAGATGCTGATGGTTCCGGGGGCTGACATGGGGTGCTGGGCTGTGGGCAGCCGTGGCCATAGCTGTGGGGCTATGTAGGGATGGGAACACCTGCAAGCACCCTCAGAGTTCTGGCAGCAGGATTTGCTTTGAGAGTGTCTCAGAGTTAAGTACTCCTGAAAGAAGCTGACATCAGAACTATGGACCCAACAGCCAGTATTTTTGAGGCTAGAACAATACCAGCTCTGAAGTAAACACAAAACCAGTCCTAGTCACTCCTTTTAGCCCCCAAAAGCAGCACCATGTAGGAAATCTGAAAAATAAAGGTTCCCTGAAGACAGTAGAAATCCCTGCCCAGCAGGGTCCTGCTTCGGAACTCTTTGGCCAAGTCTTTGAGATAGCCATGCACACTCAGGAGAGTTCAGCATAGGGGTCATTACAATTTGTGTGTCTGCACCTGGGGATGTAGCCTTAGGCAGGAGTTTGGGTTTACAACCCTGACTTGGGCTTGGGTCCATCTATCCTGCAAACAGTTTCAAGTAATGAAAATCCAGGGGGCAGATTCTGGTATTTTTCCATCTTGAAAAATCAGGAAAAGATTTGTGCAATTAGAAGTGCTGCTACGATTTTTTCATAGACCATGACATCCTGTGAGACTAATTAGCAAAAGACAGAAATCTCCCTAAAGATTAGGTCAAACAGAAAGATGAGAAGTTCTTTGCTTATTTACAGTGATTCAACTGGAAATTTATCAAATGTCAGGAAAATACAATAAGGTGAGGATGATGCATGTATTGCATGAAACCCTGTTAGTAGTAAATTTGTAGCTAATACTGTAAGTGGTCTTAGCTTTATTGCCTTGAGTTTTTTCATTTACTCTCTCCATGTATACATGCCTGGAAATATGCCTTTCAAGCCATACTTGGTGCATTTTTCAGATGAGACCAATATCTACCCTAAACTTACATGGCATTATGTATTTTTCTTGAGGGGGCTGAAAATATCTGCCCCCACCTCATTACTCCAAAATAAAATAAGAGCTTTGCTAAAAGGTAATAGCCCACAAATGAGTATGAAAGTTATTCTCTATAACATCTGCAGTTTTTTACTCAGAAAAACTTACATTTGATTTAGCTCAGAAATCGAATTAGAACTTACCTTTCCAAAAAGCAAGTAGGAACATCTGCAAAACAGTGGAATGCTGTATGGAAGCCATGGGGATAAAGCAACTGCACTGTACCTCACAGCAGCAATAAGTGATAAAAACATCATTCACTCTGAAAAAACATCCTTGAGTGTCTGCCTTACTTCATTATTCCCATCTTTCAGAATAAGGAGAAGCACATAGAAAAAGAAATTTCCATCCCCCATGAAAACAGGAGAAGATTAAGATAATTTACTTTTTCCCACATTTCATTAGATACCTGTGAATGGATGCAACTGCTAAAACAAACCATCATAAGAAATGCTCTAGAAGAAAGACAGAAGATAAAGCTACTCATAAATTTCACTAACATTTTTATCACTTAGAGGAAACACATTATCAATTAGATTTGGTTTATAATTAAGACACCAAAAAAAAAGAAGAAAAATAGCATTGAGTTTCTAAGGAGAAATAAAAGATGGAACATTATCTAATAGGACTTCAATATTATAGAAGTACCAGAAAGCAGTGAACTTTCAGGTCTTATTCTCTCATTCCCCCTTCCTTATTAGGGTCAACATTTGCTCATAAAAGACTATGAAGACAATTAAGAGGTTGAATCCACTTCATACTGAAATATCCTGCCCTAAAAATAGGTCACAAAAAAAAAAAAAAAGATAAAAAGAACAACTCGCTCCTTTTTTTTTCAGAATGCATGAACATAAACTTCTATCATTAGCTATGCTTTTGGTATTATGGGTCTGTACACCTCCTTGAAATTCAGTTGTTCACTTAGATCCACAAACTAGCTGTTCCCCTGTTTCCATGAGAGCACTTGTTGACCACTCTCAAAATCTGTCTAAGTCAAATAAACAAAGTGTCTCTCTTATTGACCCTTGGCACAAAATAAGAAATAGAACCACTGTTATATCTCAAACACAATAAAATTAACATCCATCTTTTCTTATTTCTCTAACTGATTGGGATGGAGTCCTAGTAAAAACAGCAACCTGGCTTCAGATATTTCTTGTCTTTGAAATCAAACTCCTTCGCCTATTATGCTTATTATGCTAATTACATAGAGATGTTGCTCAAAGTATCCCTAAGTTATTAGTGTCAGTAAATGTGGTTCACACTTGTTTCCTGACTATTAAAAGTTCCTATTATAGCACACTTACCCATGCTCCCATCTTTTACAACCAAATCAAGAAAACTAAAATTTTCAACCTCTGTCCTGAAATCAAAGAAAAACTGCTCTCTTTTGTTGAAAGCATCCATCTGCTTTGAAAAATAATGATTGTAACTTGGACATTATTTTCCTTTGCCCACAGATATATTAACTTCTTTGAGAAAATTCTTCAATCATATCAGCAGATCTTGACCACCTGAACAGTTCTGCAGTAACTAGGCAGTTTACTCCCAGTTTGTCCTGGTCAGATTTCATTTTAGACTTCTCCACTAAGCATAAAAGTAGTATTTTAATAAATATCTAAACCAATCCCTTCCTGCAAGGCATATTCTCTTCTGTCTCACCTTCCCCATGTGCCAGTGGCAAATTACTACAAGCTTCCTATAGCAAAAGGCTGGTGAATGAAGTGACTCTAAATTATCATATTATCCCAATCATACATTTTTCCTTAACTTCTTGGAGGGTGAGGCAATATCAGAGGTAACACTTTTTACCTCTTTGGTCTTCATCATTGTAGTATCTATGAATGTGTTCTTATCTTCTGTTTTGTTTCTTACTAATATTTTTCTCCTGGTTTGAAAATGTACTTGTAAGTATTGGGAAGAACTATGGAGCAAATAGTTTACAGTTAGATAAGAGTTTTACATGTGTGGCTGCTTTCCTTTCTCCTTTCTCCATAAATCAGCTCGGTTCTTCAACTACCCATTAATTAGACCCACGACTAGAACAAGATTACCTTCAACCCTTGAACATGGGTTCAAGGATTCCTGAACAATGTTCCAAATTCAGGAAAGACTGAAATATCCAAACAAAGAACAGATGACGGAGTATTGAGAAATAAATATTTGGGTAAATAACTCTTAATACCAGTTATGCTTTAATTTCAATATTGTGTGCAAAACAAGAAAATATGTTCTTTGTAGCAATAACCTTACATCAAGACCATAGTGTTTGATCAGCTTACTTTGACCAGTTTCACATTCACTTCAGTCACTTCCAATGGCATACCCACTTCCAAAAAGAAAAAAAAATCTCATTACATTCTGGTTAGAAGAATATTTATTTTTGTTCTTATTTATGATTTGACTGATTGCTCTGTTTATCATAGTTTTTATAAATTTCAAAAGTTATTAGGTTGTAATTCTATGTTCAATCTTATTTAGTCACACTTGGCTTAGCTCTATTATCTTATTTGACGCCTTTGACTCTAAATCTTCACTGGCATGATCACAGTATATCCATTTTCAAATTATCAAATTAATATCTTCCATTCTGCAGATTTCCTTAAAGCAAATAATTGACTGTAATCAAGAGTCTAAATGTTTTTGTGCAGCTGCAGAGTCATCTGTCTGCCACAAGCTTTTAAACACAAATCTGGGATAAGCAAATAAAAACATTTGCTTACAAAGGGGTTTTCTCATGAAGAGTTGTTTCAATCTGAAAACCACTCCAAATACCCTGGTAAAAAGTAAAACATGATGGAAATTTTAAATATTATTCAAAAAGTACCTATCTCTTGAATTTCACCCCTTGAACCCTACCTCTACCATCCAATATGGTGTTAGAAAAGGGCATTTTTATATTGTTGATCTCCTTAACATTTACCATACAGTCACAGCTCAGAGGAGATTGGGTTATTGTTTAAATTTTTAACACAATTTTAAAAAGCCATTTATTTTCATCATACATGATTGTACTTGCATACGTTGTTTGTATTTTGCTTCCAAAACATGGTTAGTAATACCTTTCTAAATTATTAATTGGACAGACATCACAAGTACAAGTTTTAAAATCAATATCTTCATAGATTCTTGTGTTAATTAAAATAATTTTTGCTATGATTCACATTTCTTACATTTTTTTTGAAGTGTTTTTATTGTTTAAATAACCACAGAAGAAAATGAGGTACAAAAATAAGGTATTTTGCCCAAAAATAGGTACTCTCTCAAACTTCATTTTAATAGGTGACTAATTTTTCAGAAGCATAGAAGAGCAAAAGAGAAAAATTAATTTGCAAGAGACCATGATGCAGATACCCAGCAGCCAAAAATATTCATATACAGGGGTTCACTGTGCTATTAAAAAATATGTTTTATATGAAAAGTTGTAAATAAACATTTCAAAATCAGTTTTACAACACCAAGAATTCGGAAAAACTTTTAAGACACCTACTAGATACAAACAGGAAAATTCTTATGTCTTATCCAACTCATTTTCTCAGTGTCAGATTGTTAATACACTTCATGGGAGACTGTAAACTGACCCATGAAATTCTTGGCTTTTTATAGCGACAGACACTTTCCTGTGTTATCCCATTCTTTATTTTCCACCATTTCATGTGGAAATACTTTTAAACAATATTTTCTCTGCATGATATGCAGAAGAGTGATTTAGTGAATGGTATGACATCCCATGGATCAGACCTTCATGGGGTTACTGCAATTTATTTATCAGCTATGAATTTTGTAGGAAATATAGGAGCACCAATCCTTGGTTTTGAAAAGTTCCACATGTTTTCAAAATTTTTGCATCTAATACTAAGAATGAACTTCACATGAGCCTGCTTTTAAGATATCTTATAAATGATACCTTCCATTAAACACTCCAGAGTACATCTAGTTTGATAATTCAGATCAGATTCTGAATTCTAGCCAGGTTTAATATTACTTATTTTACCTGGCTTGATTCCTAGGACTAAGTTCACAGTGTCCTTTGGTCTTGTTAGTTTTTCAACAAGCATATACCCTCCAGCAATGATATTCCTGTTTCTTCAAGGACATAACTTTCATGATCCCTGTGAGATTTAAATGCTCTTGCTATGGATTCAAACATTATTTTATGTATGATTATTTAAAATTTGATAAACTCTTGGTGTTAAAAAACTGAATCATGAACCCAATTGATTATTATACTAAGAAAACAGATCCTCCAATATATCTGGATTTCTCCTACCAGAACTCTTTCATTGATGACTCTCTGCCAAACAATACTTTTCCCTTCCTCTCACCTTTATATTGCTACTTGATTCCCAGTTTATAGCAATCCACATTTATTACTTATCTTCCTTAGAATGAGAAAGCTTCAAGTCCTTCTAGGCTAGATTAAGCCCAAGAAGAGATGTGGGAGATAAACAGAACTGAACAAGAGGCTGTTATCAAAAGCTTCACCATGAAAAATGTGCTCTTCTTTTCAGCATTGGTTTATATTAGCTATATCTTTTGAGAGTATCCATTTAATCTGTATTTGTAGTCCCTCAGTTGTTAAACCTATCATTTTTTAAATTGCAGTTTTAAATTTTTTTTCAAGAGTTTGTGTTCTGATTAGGGGTCTTTCCCCCTAAAGTATCCACGGTAAAAAAATTTCTTCTGAACGTTTTGATAAAGTTTCTCCTGATTTTCATTTCAGTTTGAAGTATGAGATTTTCTGTAAGCATCTCAGATTTAAGAAATGCTCACCTTCTCCTAGTAATTACTTGCTTTACATTTTCTTAGATTTCTCTCTATCTCTGTTTATTCTAAGAGAGTCCTTACATCCTCCCATCCTGAAAGCCTAGGCAAACTAGGACCTTTCATCCCTATATTGTGAATATACACATGCAAAATGCTTGAAACAAGACTCTGACTACTTCACAGGGCTGTAACACTTTACAGGAGCTTAATAAGAGACGGAGTGACTTCATGTTCTCCAGGGAAAGGGTCTGGAGAAAGATACTGAAGAAAGCCAGGCATAGGTGTCTGCTTCCATTGCTGATATATATTAGAGTTCATATAAACAGAAGCAGAAATGGTTTCCCCAAATATCTTTGACTCTCAAATCCTCCTCAGCTCAGTTCAGATCTCTAAGTGACTGTGATATTTGTGGCCCCTCTCACATGTATTGTAGCTCAGCCTTTGAACAGTACTGTCAGCCTTTGGACAATTGCTTTTGTTTTAAACTGCAGAAGAACCAGCAAATTTTAGGTCACCTCCACTATGTTTGCATCAGTCACAGGAGGGAAACTGAGTCTTGGTCTGTCTTAACCCTGGTTATCACCAGTCTTCACTACATAAACAAATTATGACATTTCTTTCTTCTATTCTTCCACTTCCTATTTTAAAATAACTCCATGAAAATATTTTAAATATTAGCTTTAAAAATTATTTTAAAACACTTCCTAAAGCTTGTCAGTTTTAATTTTTCTACTACAACAATCACATAATGGGAGTGAAGGGTACAGAAATATAAGAAAGTGGTGTGTAGTAAAGCTGAAGAAATGAGATGCTTTAAATGGTGTTTCAGTAATTTATGTTTGTACTTTCTTGTCAAACAATGTCAGGTAATAACAATTCAGACTTTTTCATTACAGGAAATGTTGAAGTGAACATTGAGAGATAAAAGATTTACCCTAAAAACTGACAGCTCCTATTACCATACAATGGAAAAACCTCTTTCGGCAAATGCAGCTCTTTATCAGGTTTATCTAGTTACAAAAATGAAAATAAGACTAAAGAAATCCAATATAGGGCTGAATCCAGTTGTTCTGATTTGTCCAATATAACTGGTTACAGAGATGCAAATTTTACAGCATGAATCAAACGAAATGTGAAAACCAACAATATGTGCAGTAACATGTTTGCTAATAGACAGAGATATAAAATGTTTTGTCTGTATAGTCTGTGTGATCTTTATCAGGTTTCTCATGTTCCTGCCTGTTTGAAATACTGCTAAATTTTGAATGTATGCCCTGTTTGTCTTCTTTGCAGAGTGCATTATTGCGGTGGTGTGTTTTTCTTTCATTTAATATTAGTTTAATATCTGTTCCCCCCCCCCAACCCCCCTTTCCCTGCCCCTTTCCCTGGAACCTTCCCTGTCATGTTAGTTCTGCCCTAAACTCCTCCCCTGCTATTCCCTCATTGGTTACTGTTCCTACACCCCTCCTCCTGAGTTCTTGTATAAAACCTTTGCCCCCCCGCCCGCCGGGGTCTTGGGGCTCAGTGAATAAAACCATCCCGTTCACCCCCCAAGTCCCGTGTCGCCTTCGTCTGTCCCCGCGCGCCACGAACTGAACTGCAGAGCTTGCAGGGGAAAGCGGCCGCCCGTTTCTCTTCCCTCACCGCCCAGCCCGGCACGGCTCGGAGTGCCGCGGCGAGAGGAGCGCATGCCGCGCCACAACATATTATGTGCTGTTATTTAGAAAACAGAGTTACCAAATATTTTTATTACAGAAACTAGTTTACATACGTAGAATTTCAAAATGAAGTTCTGGGAAATGACTGAAAGGAGAAATGGTAACTTATGCCTTTATTGTCTTCTCTGATGTCTCACTTTTTACAGCACATTAATAAATAATGTAACATGTTTCTTTCTTATTTCCCCTTTATTTCTCTTTCTTTCATCTCAAGTTATGCCTGCCTCTGTTACATGATGACATTTTGATTGTGGAAGAATTTATTTTTACATCCACAGGATAGATCATTAATTCTTCTGCTGACTGTCTGTACCATACCTAGGCTGAATGCCTAAGGACACCCCTCGTTTAGTCATTGTACTCTGTGAGTGACAAGTTGGCCTCTCTGATGCACTCATTACCCAAGACTTCTACTACTTCTACTGCCATGTATTGGCACACCTTATAGTTTTAGAAAGTTTTTCATGGCCTATACATGCATGTGTGAGCTGCTATTCATTTGTGTGGAAGACTGCTGTAGAGGGAAGAGCAGGAACAGATGTATCCATGTTTGTCTGTCATGACCACCCTTACACCTCTGGGCCATTTCTCCTTCCTCAAACTACTTTCCTTCATGTGCTTGTAGCAGTAGGACACAAATTGCACTTGAAGAATGGATTTCCATAAAGTCTTGTCAATATTTTTTACTCTACACTTGTCATGCCAACATCCTCAATGGAGGAACACTTAGAATAGGATCCCAGTCTAAGAGATTGTGTTGAGAAACCTTTTCTCCACAGCTGCTCAACAGGGCTGTCATATGGGACAGAAACTTTCTGAAGGGTTGGAGGAATTGTGGCACCCACTGGCTCATGTGTCACCCTTGAATGTTAAGGGTCCAGATCTCACTCCCAGGAAAACATTATCATACCAAAGAGGAGCTCTATGAAAGGCTGTAGGCAAGAAAGCACCTAGAGTTAAATAATTTTCTTGTCAGCCAAACTATATCTCTGTAAATACAGTCTTTAATTAGAAATCTAGGCACTAGAGGAATCCCCAGACTGTTAATGAGAGAGAAATTATGAAGAAATCAAATTTCAGGGTCTTGTAATTTAGCTGCTTCAGAGAAGAAGAAGTAATATTTCCCAGCTGGGATTTTAAACCTGAAACATTGTCCAGGAGTGGTCCTCAGATCCTATTTATGCAGCACAGCCTGAGGAACTGGCTATAGTAAGCAATCCTTTCTGTGGTTAACACACTCAGCCAGAATATATATAAAAAAAAGTTTAATTTCTTCCTTTGACTAAAGGGAATAAAAAGTCTTCCACTCTAATTGAAATAATTGAATATTAATTGGGCCATGAAGAAAGAACAAAAGACCTGCACAAGTGTTAGAGCACTTATGTAGGTGTCAGAACATGTTTAAATATTTTATAACAATTATCCACTGGAGCTGAGCAGCAGTTTTCCCAGGTGAATGCCTTTATCTTTTTCTCTGTGAGCAGCCTTCCACACCTTCTGAATCTAGCTGTCTAGATATGTTAGAGGCAAGGAAATGAATGTGAAAACCATCTGCAGAATTTGGTTTACTAAGGGACTGTAGCTGTTCAATACACTTGCATGTATTGAACTCACTTCCATGACTTCTTCCCCATCAATCACCTTACATATGAGAAAATATGTCTGAGCCATTCTTTTTTGTTTTTCTATATCTCTTCTTAGAGAGAAAGGAAGCCACAGCTTGTATTCACACATTCAAGAACATATAGGTGAAAACAGATAAAAGAAATATTAATAGTGCTGACTTTGGCAACAAGATATATCATACATTTACTATTGTAAATATCCATAATTTGTCTGAGTCTGAGGTACTACCTTAAACAATGTCAAGGCTCTAAGATTGCAATTAATAGATTAATAGATGCAGATGTTAGCATTTGCCAATTGATGTGTAATCTTGCAAATCTTGTACTTCCAGGATTTAAGGAGTCTTTCTATTTCAATGCTGTTTGCAGAGCTAGGGCTCTAGGAAAGAGGTTGGAGATGGAGAGGGAGAGCTGCTTTTTTTCACAGTAATCCATGTTCACCCTGATGCAAAAATTAGTCTTTCAGCAGAGAAAAGCTGGGATCGGAGAATAGGAGTAAAGTTTCTATGTGACAGCACATCTCTGCTTCTATTTATTCTATGCTAAAAATTATCCTTTCCTGTGACAGTAAGATGCAGAGAGGTTGTATCAATCATTATTGAAGGCAGGGGTGAAACATAATTTATGAAGCATCCCAAAAGAGCGATTAAAGTTTCTGGTAAGGAGGTTAAGGTTGCCAGCTGAAGACAATAATAAAGAACAAGCTGGAAAGCCATAGGAAGCTTGAATAAGAGGAACTACCATATAATTAACAATGGAAAATGTGCATTTTACTTTGAAGGAAACCTCAAAAAATTTCACTGAGATTAGAATTGCTCTGCTTGGCTCTGTGGCAAGACTGAACTATTACAACACTGGATGCCATCTTTTCAGTTACTTTGACAGTCATGATTTTTGTCTAAAACTGGAAACTTTTGTTTCTCCATTGACCAACACCTAGAAGTAGCATTCTATTATTGACTGAGAATGAATGATCATTTCCCCAGCAAAGCTTATTGGCATAACTGTATCATTACTGCTTCTGTCCTTATCTGTGTTCATCTTGAACTTATCTCATGCTTTTTCTACATCTAATTATTTTCTTATCAATTATGTTAGCTATGTAGAATTAGGGATTTGTTGTTGTTGTTGGGTTTTCCTTTTTTTTTTTTTAATGAGAGGCAAAGGGAAGGGCATTGGAAATTTATTAATCTTATTTTTTCATTTTTCCATCTTACTGAAAGCAAAAAAACCAGTGGAATAAAAAAAACCAGCAACAATAGCAAAATAATAACAAAAGTATAGAGGAAGAGAAGGTGCTTTGCACACAAAAGATCCTTACCACCTCAGTGTAGCTCTACATGACCACTGGGACAAAGACAAGACGTCAGACTCTCCCCATAGATAGTGTCCAAGTGGTTCACTGGGTCAAAGACAGGATAGAGGCTGTTCCCTGCTGCGACTTCCTCCCATCCCTGAGCCCAACACAACAAAAACAATGACAGATTGCAAAAACTGCAGTGTATGTGCCACACTGCACCACTGCTCTGCTGTGCTGGGTTTGGGTCCCTCTTGGTTTTGGCCCTGTGCTATCATTTTGGATGTTGGACTCGATTCCATGTGGCTGCTCCCAGCACCACCGCTTGGACTGCTCAGCCCTGCTCCACCCAGCTCTGCTCAGCTCCCTTCAGCCCAGCTGCACTGGGGTTCTCCCCTGCCTGGATTCCTTGTGGTATCTATCCTCTTGCAGCATCACTGTCCCTCAGCACTACATACATGCCGCGTTTCTCTGCCTTTCAGCACCACGGCTCAGAGCCACAGCTCAGACAGATGGGTAAGGGATTGATAGTGATGGCAGAGGGCAGAGTCTGTAGGGCTGATCCTGACAACCTTCCTACTGGAGACAGAGAGAGGCAAAATGTCACATTTTCAGGGGTGTGATAATTTTTTCTTCCTCCCAGAAGTGCACAGTGATGTGTATGATATAGAATAGCAATTAGCCATGCCCAAATGGTGCTGATCTCTATCCCCTCTGCAGCCAGGACACACTGCAGTGATGTGCGGCCCCTGAATTACTGCCTCCAGCTTAATTCCCTCTTGTTTTGCAATGCTCTCAGTTTCCTAACACTCAACCAAATAGCACCATTAACCCAGAGTATTTTAATTCCAGACAGGAATATGTAGAGGTGGGTGCATTTAGTCCAGCATTTCTCCTTAAATGGTAGCTGTCAGTGGAACAGAATTTAAGGAAAATAATAGCATAATGTATGACACAGTACTTACATACCACCATATTTTAATAAATTTGGAACAAAAAGATACAAGAGAAGGAAAAGGTTTTAGTTGCTGCCAATGCTATTAATAGCATACCAAGGAAAAGTGGCCAGGCTCAGTCCTGTGCTGGACAGGTGCAGTTCTGTCATCGTTGTATTAGATATTTTACCTTGCATAACTGGTGTTAAGCAATTAAAAGTTCTCAGTTGCAAATATTGCCTTCTCTTTCTTCAGACAATTACAAAGGTTTGAGAAAACTGGGAGATGAAAATCACATGCAGCAAAGTTTGATCATTAACACACAGTCCAAGGCCCGTGACTTCCAATCTTGATCTTGACATTGGCTTGTTTGACCTCCTTTTGTTCACTTTCCGACCTGTAAAACTGAGATAACATTTTACTTACATATTAAGATCCTTAGATATAAAACACTGAATAGTATAACAAAGAACACTGTTACATACAACGTGTATCACTTTCATAATATTATTTTTTAATTAATTCCCATATGAAAAAACATAGAAAAAATATAGATTTTTAAAAAATCAGAATATAATTTTTAATGTACATTCACAGTCATATACATTCACAGTAGAACAACTTTGAAAAGAAAGTCACTCATTTTTGCTTGACGTGAAAAAATGATTTTACATCAACAATGATAATTAGGTCACAGATTTGAAAACTTCCACGATTTTTGGTTAGTATATAAGTATTTTTTTATTATGGTTATAAGCCATTTCTCTGGTGTTTTAATGTATAAAGCCTATAGAAAAATATAGCTATATTCCTATGGGAACAATTCCTATTAGCTGTCTCTGAGTGTTAAATAAACTCTGTAGTTTAGCAGGGAACTTTTATATTGTCAGATGTTTTAAATGTTCCTATTTTTCTGTGAAGTGTTTGTCCATTTTTTTGGTAGCACAGTAAATCATTAAGACACAATTTGCAACAATGTGTAAAAGAACAAGAAAGCACAAATGCTGGCTGTATGCACATATGTTCCACTGCCAGTACCAGCTTTGTCCTAAATAGGACACCAAATCCCATTGATAAATGGGGTCTCATATTTTTACTTTATCTCACTTTTCTTGCTCTCCTGGAGGGAAGATATTTCAGCCTGTGTGGGGCAGAGATGCTGCTGCTCCCTGAGCTGCAGCCATCAGGAACCAGGTAGGGACATACACTGGCTCTGTACCCAGCCATAATTACAGTGGCTTTGCCAGAAGTAGTGCTGAAAATAGCCATTAGACTAAACATTTCTGACACAGCAGAGGGGACTGCCAAAAAAAAAAATCCAGATGTCAACCATGAGACAACCACCTTGTGGTCTGGCTTGATTTGTGCTGGATCTGACAGAATAATATAACCAAGCCTGGTGAGAAAAAGGACCTGGGGTGAGGTTCTCCTTGATCAGCTCTGAGTTCAAGGTCTTCCTTAGTCTTCCTCAATGATGTTGTCTGATTTATGAAATGGGAGTGTAATCCTTATAAGTGCTACCCTGCGTTACTCTGAATGTGAGCAGCTTCCTGCATTCATTTCATGCTTTATTTTGGATAATTTATGTGTTGATATTGAAGGAAGCATTAGGCACTCCAATGTAAGAAATTGATTTGTTTATTCTGGTCTTGCTGAGACCTATAAACAGACCATACACTGAACTGCAAAACATGAACTGTTGGATGATCTGGTAAGTCATAAGGATTTGTAATACAAAATTACACTCATCCCTACCAGTGTGGTTATGATTTTTTTCTTACATTTTATAAAGATTCAAAAAATAAGAATTAGGATATAAAAATACTATTAAAATTGGCAGAGAAATTTTTATACAGGTAGCATTGCTTGTCCTGCAATACTGTGGTAGTCTGAAATATGATTCAACATTTTATGTTGGTACCTTCCAATTTTGCTTCTACTTTCAAACTCAGCTCAAATATGCAATTAGAAAACTTGGAACTTAAAGATTCTTCTCACTGAATGTCACTCCAAAGATTCTCTTGGCAGGAAAAGAATAAAGGCTGCAAAAATCTAACAAGTTTTAGGAATGGAGTAGTGCTTCTTCAGGTGTGACTGGGACAGAGGAAGGAGGTTTGGGAGACAGATCTTTAGTTGCAGCTGAGGGATTCTTGGAGAAAACCCAGAGATCACAAGAGAGATATGCTTATGATGGCCTATATTCAGGTGACAGCTGTCAGTAGCCTCCCACAGGTAGAATCTTACCTGGAGTGGGAATAGTAATGCTGACAGATTCTGCAGCAGTGGAAATCCATCAATTAGGCAGCTTGAGGGTCTTTAGTTCATCTGAGTGTTAACAAATGAAGAACAAATCTGCTCCTTTGCCTGCAGAAAAATCAATGTTTGATTGTTCAAAAGATTATAATCTTCCATGAATTCTGTATTTTTTGCAAATTTTTAGAAAGATATGTTAGGAAAATATCACAAGATGTATATATCTGAGAATATCTATCTGGAGCTAAGAACATTGTAATAACTATAATTGATATATATGAATATAAAGAAATTTTACACAGATATAAGAGAGAACATTTTACCTTCCTTTCTCCTCATCTCCTTTTGGTTGTCCCTCTAGTACACAATGGTCCTGGCATTTTGGAAGCCCTTTCAGTTATTGACTGAAATAAAATAGTTTGCTGCTATTAACGTTAGATTCCTGAAACAAAACATAAGAGAATTATTACATCTTTGCATTTTTATTTCCTCACTTGCAAGACTTTCAGCTTATTTCAGGCATTTTATTTCAGTTTTAGAATGATAAAATATGAACAATAAGTTTAATGGAGCATAGAATGACTTTGCGTATGCAGCATCTTCAGACTTGTTTTTGTGATCTAGATTGCTCAAATGATGCTTTCTCTAATATAGACAGGGCCTGAAAGTGGAAGCTGTTCATGCTGTTGAAATATTCTAAAGTTTGCTTTCTTCATTTTTGAATGCTCTGCTGAGAGGGAGGAAGGGCAAGGGAAGTTCAAATCATCTGTCAGAACACTGACTTCATGGCTCTGATACATTTTTATGTGTACAGTAGCAACTGAATTTTTTCTTTTGATAATCTTCTGCCCTCTCAGCATTTCTTTGCCTGCAGTACCTTTTAGCAGGTTTCATTTTGTCTTAATACTCTGGGCAGAGAATGAGGTCTAATTCTTGAATGGCCAGATAACACCATTCAACACAAGACTGCAAGTTCACAGCAGACTTCAGCAGCAGGCTGTTGGCTTTTAGAGAGCTGGCAGCAATCACAAGGAGATGGTAGAGGGGTCAGGATTCTCTTATTTGGTGGCCAATATGTCACGAGTGATAACTACAAGGCTTGAGTACTACAAGGGCATGCACAGCATATGTGCTTGTCTCATGGGCCTCATACATTGGCTGACACTGCTCAGTTCCTCAGACACAGTCAATCAGTGCAAAGCTCATTTTACGTGTGGAGGTCATGAACAGAATAACTCTGAACAGTTTTCATTAAAATAGTGCCAGGAACGAAAAAATTGAGGATATTATGTATCTCTAAGAGAATATTTCACTTGTCAGATATGTGAGTAACATGGAAGTGTGATGGGTAGTTAAAATGAGGTTTTCTTTACTGAGTAATGAGAATTGGTCATGGGAGATTTAGAAGCAGTAACTGCTTTGAGACAGAGGAGTTATGTATAGTCAGATGGTTGGTCCATTATAGAGAAGGTGCATTAGGTAAAGAAGTGGAGGTGAGTAGCATAAAATAAAGTGTCAGTAGGAGCAATCCTGGATAACAAAGGAAGAGAAGGGAAAAATGTGGTGGGTAGAAAGAAATGGAGATTGGATTTAGTTCAAATCAATGTAGATAACCTAATTACTGGACTTTTTTCCTTTGGATCTGACTACAGACAGGACCCTTAGTCTTCCTTTTCATCAATACGTGGTACTTCTAAATACCTAATAATGATATTCCTGCTACAATATGTTAGTTGAGATAAATTAGATTGACTTTGTATATCCCATACTGTGCTTTATTTGATGCTGTCAGCCTAAAAATAACTTAGTCAAAGTATAAAAATTACTTAGGGACCATTTTAACTCTGCCAGCCTGGCCTTCCTCCTGCAGAATTTCTTCTATTATTAATCTCAGGGGAAAACACATTATTTTTATTTAAAATAAAGAAAACCAAATGCAGTTTTCAACTGTTTCTAGGTATGCTTGAGGAACTCTACATGAAGAATCTGAAGAAAAACAAATGAAAAGTTCATGAGATCACTGACGCTTTCCTAGAATTAAGCAAAATGAAGAAAATATAAAAACACTGTGTTGTGGAGGTTTAAGATGTAAGTAGAGAGGCTTATCACTAGTAAAGTGATTCCTCAAAAGAAAGAAAAACTAATCTGATATAACTACCTGCTAGTACAAAATACTATACTATTTGAGTTGTACCTTCCCAAATACCATAAAATTAATGACCTTACCTCTGAGTTAGGACTAATGTTCAGCTGTGGCACAAAAATATCTAATACAGAAGAATAGCAGTTTAAATTTTTATGAAATAAAAATTCTATCAACAAAAAAAGGCAAAGAAAAACTAGTTTAGAAAGTGCATTAACATACCGATAAAGAGAATTTTATCATTATTTTTGCTCCTCTTTGACTTCATGCTCCTGCAATGAAAAGGTTCTGAGGGTTTAAAATTAGTTTTTTTACTGTGTGCACAAAAGTCAGGTGTTCATCATTGTGAATAATCTAGAAAAAATCATGAGAAATGAGAGAGTGTGCAATTTCCAGAATATATGGTATCTGTACTTCAGAAAGCCTGTAAAGAGTGTGCAAATTATATACACATCTAGTCCTTTAGGAATTTATAATAGGGACTAACACTGCAGGAAAAAAACATACAAATGAAATATGTATTCATATACAATAAAAAAAAGGTATTGTTATTTGAGCAGAAAAAAAAGAGCTTCACAGGAGGCACCACTTCAATCACCTCTTCAGTTTCTAAACTGGTGCATGCAGCATGAAGAACAGAGTAGCCCAAGACTTTTCCCAGTCCCAGAGATTTAACATCATTGTGACTCCTTAAGATTTTAGCTTTTATATTTTTCAGACCCTGTACAGCCTTAGAGTATAACACTGAATACCATACAGAGTGTTAGTAATCTCTCTTTGCATTTTGGTCAGACAAAACAATCCTTCCAGGCCTGAGAACCGAAGTCACCCTCACAGCCTCAGGCCTTGAAAAGTATAAACAAAATGAAATCAGGTGGGGAAAACTGGGGGAATATGACTTCATTACCTGAAACTGTAATTGGACAATTAAACCCTGATATGCAAACTTATACCTGTCTGAGAAACTCATGACCATTGTCCATCTTGGGTGTAGCCTCTGGAAGGCTTTTGCACTGCCCAAGGTGTATCTATTGAAGGCCTTTAATAAACACACTTTATTCTTTTAACTCCGTCTAGCCTCTGTTTTAGGTAGCCACTCCAAGGAATCAATAGCTGTAAGTAAACCCTGGTGGGATGGCTGCTGTGACTGGAGTGCCCTGTCAGATGGTTACAGGCTCTTTAGGAGGGGTAGGCAGGGCAGAACAGGCAGAGGGGTGGCTCTGTATGGAATAGAAGTGTTAGAATGTACAGAGCTCACAGCTGGCAGTAGCTCAGTTCAGAACCTCTGGGTAAGAACCAAGGGGCAAACAAATAATGCAGATGTCATCCTGGAAATCTACCACACACCTCCTAGCCAGGACAATGATGCTGGTGATTTATTATTTGTGGAACTAGGTGATGCTTCCAAATCAGCTGCCCTTGTCCTTAAGGGGGACTTAAACTTGCCAGCATCACACAGCTGGTACAAACCAGGCAGAAGATTCCTTAAAAACCTGGATGACATCTTTATGAAACAGGTCCTAAGGGAGATGGAAATCATCAGCCATAACTATAGAATAAAGCAAAGTCATCCACTTGATCTGGATACACAAGAACAGATGTTTCCAAATTAGACTTAATTAGAATATAATAGAAACTCATCAGCACTACGTATCTATTAGATTTACACCAGAAGACATGTCCCTCTTTGATATCTCTAAAGCATCCAAGTGTACTAATAACTAGGGCACAGAAAATTTTTGTGAGACTTGGTGGCAAAAGTAAAATAATTCTGTTTAATAATGCTAGTAGAAAGGGAAAATGTTATGGTTTCTGACTCTTTGTTTCATTTAGATCACACAGGCATACGAGGAACATCAGAAACAGATGCAGTGTTTTCTTAGAAAAACAACTAAATGTAACATTGTATTAAATATAGCATTGGAATCCTCAACATACATCAGCAAGGGGAAATACTCATTGCTTTATTTTGCTGTTGGCTGTTTTCTTTTGTAACCTAACTTAGAAAAATGGGTTAGGAACAAAAGCTTATGCATCATTAATTGAGTGCCAATGATTTTGTGGAAACATAAAGAAGTGTACACTGATGAAATGGAAAAACATCCTCTGTGCACACAGACACCTGAGAGGCAGGTGGAATACCTGTTTGTGTTAATAGGGGTAAGTGCTGTGCACTGAAATGTGTTTTTCTTGCTGTCTCTATGTTACATTTATTAGACTCACATATCTTAAAACTATTTTATTTAGCAAGTTTTTGGACATTTGTACCTAATAGAATACAATCTGAGGGAAACAGTTATTTTTGTGTGGTTTGGGTGGACTGCATAGTAAACCAACACATACCCATCATACTGCTTCTTTAGCAGCCCATGCCCCGGAAATCACCATTATTATATACCTCTGGACAAATCCTTAATTGTCTGCCCAAGGTGTGGTTTATGGACTTGAAGGAAAAGGTTATGCTGAATGATGGTGGGTATGAGCTGAGATAACAAGTATTCCCAAATTAAATCTAGTATTGGATATCCCTGACAGAATAGGAATACATAATGAATTTAAAACCTGAAAGACATTTTAAGATTAATCGCCCATGTTCAGATTCAATAACCTGCTGTACACTTTGTGACATATATTTATATTTTAGACATATCTGCAAGATAAATATTAAATTAAATGTTTCCTAACAAAATTACAATATTCATACTTCAGAAACTAACATTTTAAAACTGGTACACCCATGTGTGTATTTTATCTATTTTAAGGAGGCAATATTAGAAGAATAATGCTACTTCAATGAAAATTATTGCAATAATAAAAATCACTTTCTTAAGGATATTTAAGAACAAAATTTCAGAATGTCATAAAATTTTTAAGGTTAGAAAAGCCCTTTAAAATCAAGTCCAGCTGTTAACCCAGCAGCACCACCATGTTCACCCCTAAACCACGTCTCTAAGTGCCACATCTACATGGGTGCTGAACATTCCAGGGACTGTTACTCCATCACTTCCCTGAGCAGCCTGATCCAATTCCTTCCATGAAGAAATTTTTCCTAATAGTCAATCCAAACCTCTGTGACAACCTGAGGCCATTTCCTCTGATATCTATTTTTTTAGTATTTTACATGCACTATATAAATTATCTTCTTTTTTTTGTATCCTCACATTTATGGGCAAAACTGTGTGTGACAGTTCCTCTACCTTAATTTCATCTGCCTGAGTGAGTCCTGTGTTCTTTAAAGAGGGAGATTGCTGCTGCTTTTTGTGGGTTTTTTTTTTTTTTTTTTTTTTTTTTTTTGTCTTTTCCCACTAAGTTCATTAGAGAGCAGCACATTGCAGAAGGGAATGTGTGTTATGATGCCAGCATACCTGACTGGGCAATAATCTCACTGGGGAAATAATAATTTGCTTAGAGAGGTAGTGTTTTATGTTCTCTAACAAAACCTTATGCACCACAGAATGATGCATCAGCTCTTGCCATAACGAGCTATGGCACTTTCAGGTTTGAATATATATTTCTGTCACCTCCTTCAAAACCCTCCAGTAGAATAGCAACATGCAATTATCCTGCATTATAAGTTTGTTTAATGACAACTTTAGGAAGAATTACACTTCTGAGTCCCTCTAATATTTTTTTATCTGTAAATTACAAGTTGTCCACAAACAGTTCATCCACTTCTTTCCTTATTTAAAAAAAACAAACCAGAAATAAAACTGGATAAAGTTCAAATCTAACTTGCTTGCCTTGATATCTAACTTTTCTACCATTTCATTTCCAAATGCTTTTCTGTAAAACATAATGTATATAAAATAATGATTTTTAATCTGAGAGGTCTGATATCTGTGGTCTTTAGAAGATAATGCAAGGTTAGGAAAGGATGGCCAGGTGTTGTAAATAATGTATATTCTGTTGGTCTGAGGTTTTGGAAGCCTTATGGTTTGAGGAAACACAGTCATTACATTATTCTCAAGCATTACAGAAGCTTATTCTTCTCTTATCCCTACTTCTTCTTTTCACAAACTACTTCACTGACTTCCATATCTATCATGTGGCCCCAGGCAACTAAAGATGGATGAACTTAGGAACGAACAAGGAGTGAGAGAGGTCAAAATTAATGTTAAGATATTTTACATTCCCTGAGGCCCTGCTATTCTGCCATCAAATTCCTTGCTTGTTTGAGGATATTAAAATCTGAGAAGAAGTAAAATTTTAACTTAGGTTTTTAGTGCTGTTACTTCTGCACTGCAGTCCCTACTGTGTCTGTTGGAAATATGCCTTGACTTCTAGTATCTGATATGGAAATTATATGAGAGGCATAGGACATCAAGACAGCGCACAGCTACTGTGGGATCTTTGCTTTCCATTTGGACTTGGGTGTCAAGGAATTTTGTTGGGATCTTTTTAAGTTTTCACAAGCAGCTTTGATATCTAGCTTTGCTGCTGACAGCCTGAACAACCTCAATCAAAATGATGGTCAAACTACAGAAGACATCACCTACCGACTCATGGTCCTTAAAGCTGAGAGCAGGGCATTTCAGTAAGAATGGAAAAGCTTTCTTAATGTGCCAAGTATGCCAATTTTCTGTGCAAAGTGAGGCTTCACGGGGTAAAGCACTTAAAATATAACAAAGAGTTCCTATCTACTTTAGAGTGAAGAGAAAATGCAGACAATCTTTTTAAAGCATAGCTTTGATTCAAGTGAATCAATTAGTAGCTAATCACATACTTAGCACTAAAAGATTGAAATGCAAATAATTGCATAATGTTACTTGAATTTTTAAAAAGCATACTAATCAGAATTCCTGTCTTGGATTAGAGTGTTAGCTGATAATTCATGCTCACATGCATTTCCATTCTAGCAGTCATTTACCCTTCCTCTGATCAATTTTTAGCAGGCTCTGACTGGAAAGTTTGCATGTGATAGTTAAAAAATTTTTAGAAATCACACAAAGGACAAGTTCTTCTACCTGCCCCCCAACAGACTCTTATAACAAAATGAGAATTTCCTCTTCCTAAATCTAATGAGCATGTATGAGAGATTAAAGAGGGTGATGTGATTAATATAACCATTTCTCCATTATTTATTCACTATAAGGAAAAATTGGACAGTAAGTTTGCATAGGTCCTTGATGTTCAGGGTGTCAGGAAAGCAACATTTATAACATCATTTGTGCCTCATCATGAACAGATGTGACGTGATTCCTCCAGAACTCACCCTCCTCAAGTGGCATTTTTTAGCAGTGGCTCAATAAATCACTCTCTGGAAGAGGACTGATGTGGTATTCACATTCTCTGAATAGAGAGAGATGTGATTCTCTCTCTCAGGATTTTTCCTTTGAAGCTGTGAGATGCAGTGAGAAAGCTCAGAGAAAGAAAAAAGATGTGTTATTTTACTGTCATGAGAAAGCAAGTGTGTTATAAATACAGCTTCTAGCAAAATGTACTGTTTTGAGGATATGTTCACTGAACTTGCTTGTTAAATATCCACTCAAAATACAAATGAATTGATACTTGATATTCTCTGCATAAGTTAAACTTGTATTTGTATATAGTGACAATGACTTTCTGTTGTCAGTGGAATTTATTTTAATTTATTTTATTGTTTAGTTCTGTTGCATTTTTGCTTCCCCTTAACTGACATGTTTTCAAAAGTTATGGGTTTTTTTTTCCTGAATGATTCTAAAAAGCTTTAATTGAATAATGTAAATGGCATTTCCCTGTCAGGCATAGACAGTCATGCAAAGGGCAACCAAAAACTATTATGCAATTTTTAAGGAGTGATTTTATATAGAAATAAAATTTCTAACTAAAAGACATTCTGAGCAAATTGCAAACTAAGTGTCACTTGTGTCTACTCATTTGAAGAAAAAGGGCAGAAGACAGCCATCACTTAGGGCTTCCTTTGTGTTGTGCTGACCTTTACATTTCAAATTGATGTGTCTTTATAAATATGTGCATATTCAACAAAATTATGCCACAGGATTTCCACACTTGCAATTTACTGGAGTATTTTTTTAAGTCACTTTAGTCACTTTACCTCAATCCTACTCAAAGAACATGTGACAGCTGTGGGAAAATTGACACCTTCAATAAAAAGTTCAGGAGTTCAATGACCAGAAAGAGGATTGGAGTTCATAGAATGGTTCAGCAACCTTAACAACTTACCCTTAAGGTGCAAGATAAAAGTGAAGGAGTTTAAGATAGCACTTCATTTTTTCTTACCTCCAAATGTCTTGAAGCAATTTTGTATGTTCCAATGAGCTAGAAAATGCAAACTTAAGAACATGAAGTGTCATGCACTAATGTGTTGCTTAAAAATGTTTCTAGATTAGTTTTTCTCCCATTTTTAGGTAAGCAAATATATTTAATTTATTAAGTGTATTAAGTTACTATGTGACTACTTCATAACTATTTAATAGTTAGAAGAGATCAGGGGTCAGATTCCCTAGAAAGATATTGTGTTGTCTGTGAATTTAATTTTGGGGTCATTGTATTCACTTCTTTTAAATTACTTCTCCCTCTAATTTAGAGATGTGTAATGCATCTTGGGGAAAAATCATTATCATATTGTTGTACCTTTCTTCTTCATGAATTTTACGATCTTGGCCGAAAGATATGTATGTTGCAAGAAAACGTAATGTAAGTTGACGGGAGCTGCTGACTTTCTCTTGATAGCTCAGTAACAGTTTTAAAAACAAAACATGAATTTGATGCAGTCTTCGAAATCCTATTCTGAAAAAAGTGTTTCTTTAACTGAAAGTTAAACCCCACATATTAAAAAATGTTAATGGTACAATAATATGCTTTTCCCTCCTGGTTTTTAGTAACTTCTCAAATTTTAGTGTTTATATGATTTTACTGTGTCATGCCTTCTATAGCTTCCACTGAACTCTATAAACTCACGTGACTTTAATTACCTTAAAATCCTAGCATCAGTTAAAGGCAAAGGGAAGGTATGTTAGAAAACATGTGCTTTGCTCCATAGTCTGCTCTTTCATCCCTATAGAGTTAGTGTGGTGTGGTACTCACGGGCAAATCAAAGGGTGAAAGCATGTGAAATGGTGTATAAAATTACAGTTTAACATTTTACTAATTTAGTTTGTTTCCCATTTCATGTCCTGGGGTGCAGAGGCACAGCATTGCCATCCAGGCAAGGGAGGGGATTGTCCCCCTCTGCTCTGCTCTGCTCTGGGGCAGCCTCACCTCGAGTGCTGTGTGCAGATTGGGATGCCACAACATTAAAAAAATTAAGCTTTTTTTTTTTTCTTTTGCAAATGATGATGGATTCCTTTATCAGGTTTTATTCTTAGGTTCTTTCCTTCACCCTCTTAAATGAAAAATTACATTTTTAACCTCATTAGTTGGAATTAATTTAGCTCTCAAAATATTTCTGTGTTAACTCTGGTTCTCTTGTCTTTTTCTGAGCACTTAAATTAACCTGTGAGAGCTCTCCATTTTGTCTTCACTTTGTGCTAAAATTACACAAATTCTATGAAGTATAAACATTGTATCCCACCTGTATCTTATGATAGCTCTCTGCAGAATATCATGCTGAACTTTTTTACTTATCACAAGCTCATGTGGTTTTATGCTGCCAGCCTACATTGGTCATAGATCATGGCATAGCAGAAATGGAGATATCCACAAGGCTCTAAGTGCTTTTAAACAGGACAGTGACAGAAACAGTATTTGATAATGTTAAATTTTATGCCAGTCTGTTTTGTATTTCTTGATATGCACAAAGCTTTTTTATTCCATTGTTATTCCTTTAGTACTGTGGTTTTGTCTTTTAGAGTAAGTAATTTCCAATTTTTACACATTTTCCCTGCAGAATATTCCAGTTCTGTATTGCTTCCATGGGAATGACTTGTACCATATTTATTTCTAGAATAAAAGAAAATACCATAGAAATGCCAGATGCCCTTTTGCCCTTGGCCTTTCAGTTATAGCTTTGAAAAACAATTTTATTACTTATTAGGAGGGATAAATAATCAACAGTCATTAAGACAAAGAAATATGTCTTGCTGATTGAATTATGCTCACAGCACAAAACAATAGCTTGTTTCCCACACGAAGTTCAGAAATACAATTACTGTTGTGTTTCTGTCTTCATGATAAATTAATCTGTGACCTACCAGATGGTAACATAGGACTGGGTTCAAATGTGAGATCTTGCTTCATTTAGGAGCAGCAGGGCTGAAAATTTCCCACTCAGATGCTCTGCCAATGCCTAGATTTGAAGGCTGAGGGAACTGTTTTGTTTTGTTGTGTTTTGTTTTTTATGTGCCATTACTACTTGCTATAGTTGAGATAACACTGGAAAGCTTGGGGTGCATTTCACATTCAGGCTGGCATTTCAAGAACGGGCATTCTCTGAATAGGACAGTCTTAGAGTTATTTTAAGAGCATCTCTAAAACACAAATTTGGGATTTGTACAAAAAAATGAATTGCATTTTTCGCTACCACTGACATCTGTGAGAGAATGGCCAGAGAAGTCTGAAACAAATAGAGACTTTGGTGTCTATCACCTCTTAGGAGGGTGTATGAATCAGCAGACTTATAAGATTATTTTCCTTTTCTAGAACTGTTTTTTTTGGCAGCAATGATTATTTGCACTACCTAGAACCAGAAATTCTATCAAAGTAAACTCTTTCCTCTGAGTTATGATTCTGAATTTAAAGAGTATATGTGCTTTAGCTTTGTAAACTTAAAAAAAAAAAAAAGAAAATCTGATTCAAAAAAATCCTTTGTTCTTCCTATTTCATGGAATGTTACTTTTAACATTCTAGTTAGCTAGCTAACACCAGTCAGATAGCTAACACCACATGGACTTCAAACTATTCCTGTTTGTGCTGGAGGGAAATCATGGTGCAGGTTCTAAACTTTACTGTTATTAACAACCATATTTCTTATATACATCATTCATAGTTAAAGGTGAGTTACTACTTTTTTTTTTCAATACAGAAATTCTTTACACATTTATTATCTAAAGATTGACAAAACTGACAAAACAAGGTCATGGCCTTCTATCCACAGAAAGTTTAGCACCCTCAAAGTGGTGAGCATGAAGACTGCATTGGGCACCACCTGTGACAGTAGATACTTTGCTAATGAGTCACATTTTTTGTATTAAATGTATCATCTCAGAAATTAAAGTAAAAGAAAAGTTACAGCACTTTTGTTCTTCAGAGCAGTCACCATACCTTGTTCTCATAGTAAAAGATGCAGCGCCAGTATGACAAATCATGGATTTGTCAGTCCCTACATGGTAGCTTAAAACTAATATTCTTTCACCAGATCATGTTTCCTTCTTACACTTCATAATTGTTCTTTGCTAGGGATAAAAAGGGAGTAAGAGGAAGAGTTCTGTTTTTTTGCCTTAGTAGTATTTATTAGGTTCACTACTGAAGATTTATCTAAAGGCTACATCCTCGCAGAAATCCTGAGGGAAGAATGGGGTGAGATTAGAGTCATAAAATGTCACTGACTGCTAAAGAGGAATGTGATACCATCCACTACTGAGCAAGACAAAGAGGAAAAGTCATGTTGTTCTATTTTGTCTGCTATTACAGACACACTTGATTCTCAATTTCAGTGGAAAAAACTCAAGTTCAGAAAGATACTGTGAACTGAAATCATGTGCACAAGCAAATCCCCACACTTTATTTCTTAGTGTAAAAAATTCCAACCAAACAAACAAAAAAGGGGTTTCGATTTTATCATTTGAACTCTCAAAAACTAATTCAGTGAGCATAAAAAAAAGTGCAAACAACATTTAAGTGACTGATGTTTACAGAAGAGCAGCACAGTTTTTCACTTTATAAGCGTGTGTCAGAATCCTGATTGTATTATCTAATCATGAATCCAGTATTCTCTGAACTGAACAGTGAATTTTCCACTACTTAGTTTGCAAATAATCTTCTATCAGGTGTGCTTCAATACCTGCGTGAGAAAAGAGCAAAAAAACAGCTCTGTTTAGGTGGGAAGATAGCTCAGTTTCTGTTGCAATTTTATTTCTTGCTAGCTGTGAGGCTGACAATATCAAGAGTAATTAAGGTGCTAATATATAGCCTCAGCCATCAGAGATTTGATGTAAACTAGGGTCACTTCTCCTACAGATCAGCAAACAGCAGTTGACTTAATTATAAATGTTACTGGGAGAGTGACTTCATTTGGTGACCTGGTGTGGAGCAGTCCTTATTCCTGAGAGCTGAAAGACAGGAGTGACAAGGAATCTGATGCTAGGGAATGTTTTCTGACCTTTTCATTACATAGCTGTGGGGCTATGATGAAGTACAAAGGAATGGCAATATTATGAATTATAGAAATAATGACACCAATATTTTCTGGAATTATATTGAGGTTTATTACCACCAGGGAGAGAATGAAGGAAAAACAATGGGAGTAGAACCACAAATGAAATAGGCAAGAAGAGAAAATTACAAATATAAACATTTTATATAGTTGTGAGGAAAAACAGAAAAAGATTAAATACCTTTCAGATGGAACAAGTGTTATTCTTATAATTCCAGCTGCTATCTCTCCGACTTCTGTATTCTCTGGTTATTTTGAGTAAGGTCAGGAAATGTGGGTTAGGTGAAGAGACAGTGAGGAGGGTCAAGAAAAATTTGAATGGCAGAGCTCATGATCAACTGAGTAGAATCCAGTTGGAGACCTGTAATCAGAGGCAATGCCCAGAAATCAGTACTGGATTCAGTCTTATTCAACTTGGCTATCAATGACCTGGGCAAAGGAACAGAATGCATCCTCAGCAACTTTGCTGCTGATACAAAACCAGGGAGAGTGGCTGATACACCTAAAGTCTGTGCTGCCATGCAATGGGACCTTGATAGGCTGGAGAATTGGGCATAGAGAAACCTAATGAGGTTCAACAAGGGCCCGTGCAGGGTCCTGCACCTGTGGAGGAATAATCCCAAGTACCAGCACAGGCTGAGGGCAGATCTACTGGAGAGCAGCTTGGCGGAGAAGGACCTGGGAGTGTTGGTGGGTGAAAGCTGACCATGAGCCGGCAGCGCCCTTGCAGCAAGAGGGCCAAAGGTGTCCTGGGGTGCATTGGAAGAGTGTGGCCAGCAGGCTGAGGAAGGTCACCCTGCCCCTCTGCTCCACCCTACAGAGGCCACATCTGGAGTGCTGTGTCCAGTTCTGGGCCCCGCAATACAAGACAGACAAGGAGCTCCTGGAGAGGGTCCAGTGGAGGCCACAAAGATGATTTGGTGTCTGGAGTATCTCTTAGGTGAGGCTGTGAGAGCTGGGCCTGCTTAGTCTAGAGAAGAGAAGACTGAGAGGGGATCTCATTAATCTCAAAGGTGAGTTCAAGAGGGTGATGCCAGACTCTTTTCAGTGGTGCCCTGTGACAAGGAAGGAAGCAATGGCCATAAACTAAAACCAAAAAAATGAGGAATAACTTATTTACATTGAGGGTGACAGAGCACCAGAACAGGCTTCCCAGGAATATCGTGGAGTTTCTTTGTCTGGAGACATTCAGAATCCACCCGATTGCATTCCTGTGTCACCTGCTCCAGGTGACCCTGCCTTCGCAAAACGTTTGGACTGGCTGATCTCCAGAGGTCCCTTCCATACCAACAATTCTCTGATTCCATTTCATGCTGACTTTTCTGCTACCCTTGCTTTTTTGCTACTTCATTGTTTATAAATCAATGAAATGCACTTGAGTGAATGAACTGCACCAGAGTAAATGAACCAGTTTTGCCTATAACAACACTGAAAAGAAATTTGCAATGCAGTGAATTAAAATCTAACTAAAGCACTGACTCTGCTCTGCTCATTTTTTGTTGGCTTTGTGACTTCAAAATATCATTCATTCTCAAGATGAGAAACAGGCTTAGTATAATATGGGCAATATGCAGAATAGCAAGTTCTTTTGAAACCTGTGACACCAGCTGAAATAATAATGAATACAATTGTGAAGATAATATTTTGAAGGAAGTAGGTGCAGTTGAATTATCCACTGCAGATGAATAAGAATGAATCATCAGAATATTCTAATTCTGACACAATAAAATTCTGCCAAGGAAAAAAGGTCAAGATAAATATTTTAATGATATTAGATATTTCAAATAATTAGTACTCATTAAAGGAGTTATTAAACAGTCAAGTTTGTTTTAAAGGACTTAGATCTGCAGTTCTGTCACAGTAAAGTCTTCTAGAGCAAAAAGGTTTAAACCTCTAAATACCTCACAATTTTGTCATGCACAGTTTGATTCATTTGCAGTAGAATATAGGTAAGATTTAAAAAACAAACATACAATCCCCCCAAAAAACACAAACAAACAAAAATGACAATTTGACAATTCCTCCCCCCACCCCCCCAAAATCACAACAGACACATAGTACAGTTGGGGTTAAAAACAAAGTAGATTTGCATTCTTCTGTAAATATTTTAATTTTTTTTAATACTCAGCTATGTATCTGAAAGCCAGAAAATGGTGGAATGTGTTTCAGCTGCTCTGGAGAGTGCAATTCAAGATATATGAAAACTCTCAGAGACTGAAGGATCCCAAAAGGAGATTGTCACTTGAAAACAAGTATATTGTTTTGTGGCTTTAGCTCAAAACACTATCTTCACAGAAAAGTTTGTGGACCTACATGTATAAAAGGCTCATTAGCCACCACAAGGCAGCATGAGATGCTTTAATACTGGGGGAGATCAAGAGACCTTATGTAACTGTCTCACTGTTCTGTGAAAATAAAAATCCCTGTACATAAGATTTTCTTCATTTTGGTTGTCATAGGATAAATTCTGCAATCATTATTCATGCTGAGTAACAGATTACTATCAAAATTGAGTCAAAATGAGGTTTGTTATGGGAATTTCTTTCAGTAGATTATCCAAAATTTTAAGTCAAACCCCCACTATTAAGACGAGGTATAATAATAATGATGTTATTCTTTTAAATAATTATGATCATATTCTCTTAAAGCAGAGATGTTTAAAATAATAAGATCATTATCTGCAAGTGTATTGGTGAAAAGAAGCAAATCTCTTACTTATTAATAAGAATGCTAGTGTAAATTGAATCAGTGAAGTACCAAATTTTTGAGATTAAAATGATGCAGGTCACTGATGTAGGTGATGTAGCTTGACCCCAACCACACCTGAATATGCAGAGCTAAAAACTTCATTCAGCATCTCACTTTTGTACAGGACACAAAAAAAAAAAAAAACAAATCATAGAACTAGAAAAGCCACAAACAAAGCACTTTGAAAAATTAACATTTCTGGCATTATGGCAAGCAGAATTATTAGACAAACATTATGTGACCTGATAAAAGAGGTTATTATTCTTAAAATTACTTTTTGGAACATTTTTTTTAAATCAGTCTATCAGACAGAGAACAATACATTTTGTTAAGAAAAATCTGCCATTGTCACACAATCATCTAGGTGCACTATGTTGATGGACACTCATATATATATAAAATGTGTGAGTGAGATTTAAGACTTAATTAGAATAACAAATGTCTTTATTTATTCTATGTCCGATGAAATTCTATAATTTGTGAGAGAGCTTTACTCTGTACTTGAAGTAAAGATCCACCAGCCATGTGGGGAGAACATGGCATGTCCAGGCTCATTTTTAGGGTTTTGCATAGAGCGAGGTTTTTGGACTGGAATCACATTATCTCAGGTAAGCATAGCACCGATTTGGACCTTAGCAGCTCCAAATCTGCAGCTCCTGTGGTAGGTTCCAATAAGGGTAATTGATTTTTAGTTTTAAATAAAGACCTGGAGTTTAAAATCTGCCTGCACAAATCCAAAAGACAAAGCTCATTTAAAATTCAGCAATGAAGAAAACACCAAGTGTGTAGTATCTATTTCTTGGTTCACATAGACAGCTGTGGCAAGAGGTCATGCAAAATGTTCCCTGTCCTCCTAGGAAATTAGCAAGAAGCATTGTCTACCACTAATTTTCAAATAAGCTGCAGAATTAAAGCTAATCATTGTCTGCCAATGATGAGCATAATTTTGCAGGGTAATTACAATCAGTAACTATTTTCTTCAAGATATTAGTTTGCAAAACAGTTGTGGTCTGGTGCACATTCAGGGTAGTGATTGCTGCGTGCTTACTGGATGTGGTGAGCTCACCCTGTTGCCTGTGAGCTGCAGCAGAGCTCTCCCATCACTGCAGGGTTTAGCAGCATGACAGGACGTTTCCATAGAGCTCAAGATGCACTTTTACCATCTGAAATGTCTGTGTGGGTGTTTGTCTCTTGGTTCATTGCTTCACCAGACAGTGTGTCTAATTTGGAATTACTTTTGCTTCTACATGTCCTTTGCTTCTTGCCTTTCTATAAACTCTATGCTGGGAGCAGGAGCTCCTGATATCTCTTAAGTAAAACCCATGTCCTGTGCTAGTGGTACATGAGCGTTTCCTCTTGGCTGCTTCTGTCAGAGTAAAGTTTTCCAGATGTTTGTCACTTTTTGGATTTCTTTGATCAACTGTTAATATATATTTGCAACATACAACACACAAAGAAAGTGTTCCAAATTTCATTGGACAGCAGTTGGAGTTTGCTGATATTTGACTGGATTTTTTTTCTTGTTGTTTCTTTATGTGACTGCATAAATTTCCAGGATAAGCTGATTTATAGAAGCTGAATTGTGATGTAATACTGGGGTGCTGCAGAAGAAAAGAATGTTACAATGGAGGTAAAACACCAGTCAATTTATGTTTCTGAATATTCTTTAAATTTTTTTATTAATCAAGAATATAGGGGGGAAGTGCCACATAAATGGAAATCATCTGTAGATCAGAGAGTACTAATCAAATTATTACTAGTTGTGAATCTGCAAAGTTCTTGTGAAAAAAATCTGTCATTTCATAGCAGCACATGAAGCTGGGAACTCATGCAGCAGAAGCCAGCTGGGATTTCACAGCCAGCAGCATACAAACCTAGACTATTTGACAACAGCAGCCTCAACAAAGTGCCTGTTGCCAGATCCAGCCTGCAAGGATCTGTGTCTGGAGGCTGTCGCAGCAGTGTGTTCACACAGAAATGAATGTGAAATGTGTTGCCATGTCAGTGTGACCAGCTGTCTTCCTGCAGAGATCTTAGACAGGCACTTAGGTTGAGTTCCAGAGTGTTTTCATTACAAAGCTTTTCACTCTTTCCCCAGGACTGAGTAGTGATACTTCAGCAGTGCTACTGCCTCTGTGTTTACTAGTCTGAGCTCCACCAAGGCTGGCTGGAGATTTTTGGTACTTTAATGCGTATGTTTTTCAGTAAGTGAGTGCCTAAAGCTAACTGAAATGTGAGCCTTCAAATAAAGATTCAAGTCACCCAAATCTGCAGTCAATTTTGGAAAATCATTGATGTGTATTCTGTCAGCTCCCTGTATCCAGAGGCAGTAAATTACGGCCAGCTTGCACACAGCTTAGGTCAGAATATAGCTGATTCTACTTGCATACTTACATGAAAGAGAGAATTCTAGCCAACTTGAGACTTTTGATTATCTGAAGAATCTTAGTTCCAATAGCTAGATAGTCTTTCTTAAGCTTTCCAGCTGCATTTTTCAAGGATTTACAGTTCAGGTGTTACGTGGTCACACTGCCTTTGGATCAAGAGTTTGCTCGCTGTGAAACAAATGTCAGCTGTGTCTTGCTCAATGCAGAAAATTAGGGATTCACACCAACAATAAACCTTTCAAGGTGGTTGGCTAAGGACTTTCTTCTTGGAAAGCATGTTTTATTCCTCTGCGCTTCAGCTCCAGATCCTCACTAATGATAAAAGCATCTTCACATCCCATAGATATTGGGAAATACAGAGCTGTGTGTGAATCCCATCATCAGTTGCTCTGATAAGTGCTATAAAATCCCATTATAATTGACAGAATTTAGATGATAGTTCAGACATAAAAGACATGTTGAATGGAGAAGCCAAAATAAAACAGTGAATTTCTGATCATGGAATAAATGCTAGAGATTTTAGGCAGTGCTTATAACAGGAATTTGTGATTTAGTGCAATATGTATGTGGAGTAATGTAAATAGTTATTGAAATGCCTAAGATTGTGACACATCAACTTCTTATAAAGAAGATTAATTATATGTGTGGTTTTGGCTTTAACTCTGATATTTTAAAAGTCCTCAATTTTTTGTTTAATATTTATAAAACAGCAAGGTAAACAAAATTTTAAACATATTCTTATTTCCTTTTCCTATTATCTTTTCTATTTCTACTAAAACATAAATATGCTCTATTATTATTATATGCAGATATGCTTGTGAGTGTGAGGAATGTTCAAAATTCTCCTCTAGCTAGACTGATTTCAGAAGTTCCTGTACCCCACCAATTCCTTCATTATTGTCCTGGGTCACAGAAACATCAAATACCCATAATCTCTCATGCTTACTTTCCTTTATCTGCTGCCTTCATACCTCTGAAGGCAAAAGAAAATCCCATACTGATTCCAGGTCAAGGTGCAGGGTGTTTCCTGTTTCCAGGCTCAACCTGGAAGCACACACTATTCTGAAATTTACAAAAATGCTTGAAGTTTACAGTAGCTGTAATTTAATGCAGGTTGATGTGATTTCTTGGGCAGATTTCAGGATACCCTCATGCATCCTGTATCCAACAGTAAAAGTCATGGATCATTTTGAAAAACAAATGTGTAAGAGATACTCCTATATAGAGTGCTTGGTTTTTTTTTATTTTTACTTGCTGTTATTTCAGCGATGGAATAATAAATGTTTATGCACAACAGTGCAATATTCATTGGCAGAGAACAAATATTGTTGCAAATGTAAGAAGACATTGTTATTAACCATTACAAAAAAACCCATTCTCTTTACACACATATAAAAAATTCTACACTAAAATCAATATTATGCTAACAAGTTTCAAAAGAAGACAATCAATCTCGGCCTGATTCTGTATCTGTGAGTATATTAAAAGACTGTACTGGAATTGAATAGCCCAGGCAATTAGTTCTTTTATGATATGAGAAAAGTCTGATGTGTCTCAAAGGATATGGCATTACTTACTTCTTACCTTCAAAGACTCACTGTATACAGATTAGCTTTCAGTTTGTTATTAAAAGGAATATTTATGAATGTAAAACACATCTTTCAAGCATTTTCTAAAGTGTGCCAAGAAATATTGTTGCAGATATTTTAGATCAGGACTATGAGGATAGTAGTAGGAGTCTGTCTTACTCAAGCACACATCAGAAGTGAAACTGAAGTTATGTGCCTTAAAGACAAAGAAATTTTAAAAAATGACACTATAGTCAATAGAATACAGTGACAATGTGTAATTTGTTGCCTATACTTCTGGAGTTTGATACAGTGTATTTCTGTGGTAGACTTATTTTGATAATCTATAACCTATCAAGCCAAAGAAGATAACCATTTTTGGAGCAAATAATTGGATTTGATCATTTGGAGAGATATCATTGAGAGTTCACAAAACATAAATTGCCTCGGAAGTACCTAAGGAAGGAAAAAGAAATGCAATACATCACCTGTCTTGCTCTTCCCAGGCTTTCCTGGAACTCATATGGTTGGCTACTAGCCCATTGTATATCTCTCTTCCAAATATGTGTTTAGATTCTCCTCAAGCACCACTAAATATATTGCAGACTCAGAAGAGAATTCCAAAATTAGAGAATAAAAATCACAGAATCACAGACTGGGTAAGATTGGAAGGGACAAGAGTGAGTCATATGGTCCAACCTCCCAGTTCAAGCAGGGTCATCTGAGAGCACCTGATACAGGGTCACATTCAGGTGGCTCTCAAAAATCTTCAGTGAGGGAGACCCCACAACCTTTCTGGACAGCCTTTTATTAGTGCTTGGTCACCAACATAGTAAAGAAGTTCTTCCTCATATTCAGTTGGAATTTCCCGTGCATCAGTTTCTGCCCATTGCCTCTTGTCCTATTGCTCAGCCTCACTGAGAAGAGCCTGGCTCCATCCTGTTGGCACCCTCCTTTAGACACTGATAGACATTGATGAGGTCCCTTCTCAGTCATCTCTGCTCGAGGATGAACAAAGTCTCTAAGCTTTACCTTGTAAGAGATGTTCCAGCCCCTTAATTACCTTTGTAGCCCTTATCTGGACCTGGAATTCCATGTCTCTCTTGTACTGAGGATCCCAGAACTGGACCCAGCACTCCAGATATTCCTCACCAGGGTTGAGTAGAGTACCAGGATTACCTACCTCAACCTGCTGGCAATGTCCTTCCTAATCCATCCCAGGACACCACTGGCCTTCTTGGCCACAATGACACACTGCTGGCTCTTGGACAGCTTGCTGTCCACCAGGACCCCCAGGTCCCTCTCCACAGAGCTGCTTTCCAGCAGCTCAGCCCCACACCCTGTGCTGGTGCAGGGATTATTCCCCCAGGTGCAGGACTCTGCACATACCTTTCATAAATTTCAGCCAGTTCTTCTCTACCCATCTCTCCAACCTGCCAATGTCCTTCTGAAGGGCTGCACAGCCCTCTGGGGTACTGGCCCCTCCTGCTAACTCTGTGTCATCAGAGAACCTGCTGAGGAGACGCATACTCGTGTAATCTTCATAATACTGCAAATTGACTCAGGGGAAACTTCTCCATATAATTCACTTTTTGTATTTCTGTACTGGTCTCACTCCACAGAAAAGCCTTCTTCACCAGCAAGGGCTTATGGTAAAAATTCCCTTGATCTATATCATATTTCAGGACATCAGCTTTCTTACAGTTTCTTTCAAAATGATGACAACTTGAAGGGGAGAGAGACACATCTAAGTATATCTATCATTGCAGATTTTTGCAAGCAGGAATCAAATTTTTAATCCTACTTTTGTCTTTAGCACAGCTGTCTTCTCCCTTTACACATGGCTGTTAAAATAGATCCATAATTTACTGAAGTTCTGTCTTCAGGTTACTCTTGCCCAGAACTTTCCATTGAATCCATATCTTTACTCCTATGCAACTAGCCACTGTTCTTCAATTTCATCTCCTGTCCCATGCTATTCATGGCTTATCTTTATTTATTTTATAAACTTATTGTATGCGTCACCACAAAAGGATGGAACTAAGTTCTGTAGCTTATTTTTTTTAAGAAATTACAGACCTTAACTAAAGAAAGTGAATATCCTTGACATCAGACACAACGGCTCATTAATCTGGGGTGTGGAAGAACCAGATATACTTCTGTCTGATTTTCTATGACCTAGCTATGCAGGTTTAATCTTTCCTTAAAAATTCTAGTAATGGAAAATAACAAAATTGATTCAGAAATTATAAAAACACATTTAAAAAGTATTTTAAAACTCCCATCAGTATATAGCTTAACCATAAAGAAGAAAAATATAATTTTGCCCTCTAAATAATTTTGAAATTTTTAATTGTATCTTTAGGATTATAAAAGTCAATATTAGTCGAACTGGCAAGTAAATGTCAATCTTTTTTTTGAAAATTGTTTAAATACATTGAGATTCAAGATATATTAAGAAAACCCAATAAAGTACAATTATGTGCAAGTGGTCAAAAAGAAGAAATGCAAGGATTTCCATAGTTCCCTTTAACTGTATCTCTTGAAAAACCCAAAATTTTATAATTATCTCTGAAGTTAATTTATTTAATGCGTATTTGTCTTGGATTGACAGATGAAGCTGTCTACAAAATATCATGGACAACAGATATTTTCTACAGAAAGTAGGTCAAAACCATGTGTCAAAATTTAATAATATAAAACTTGGTTTTGATGGAAAATTAAGCAGTACCTGATCTCCAAAATTTGTCTTATATTATTAGAAAAGTAATTTACTTTTGTTGATCAAAAAAAAAAGTGTTTAGGCTCATCTTTTTACTCTTTGGCATTATTACTACATGTATGATGCAAAGTAGAAATAACATGACCCCCCAAAACTACAATAACATTTAAATTTCTAAGTAAACTATTCCAGACATAAAATATTTCAAAGATAAAAGATAACATTTTTCCATAATGAAAGAAAACAAGCACATGCTTCTTGAAAATTGCTTGTTTGATTTCCTGAACATAAAACACATAAAAAAACATAAATAGATTTTATCTTGTAACAGTTATATTATGGAAGTGTATGTGTGAAAGAAATATATGGAAAATCAAATTTGTTAAGGAGAAATTAATTTAGATGACAACTGTGCTAAAAGTGAATTCTGTTTTTTAAAATCTCTTTTTTTCATATAACTTAATATATTCACCTTTCTTTCTACAGATACATGGATGAGACATGAGTCATAAACACTAGAGTTACACATTTGATATATTTTATAGTAACATTTTCTAACTCAGAGCATAACCAAATCCTTTGACTAGAACTTTTTTTGGGCCATTGCCATAAGTAATGACAAATGCCACGTGTATATTTACATATACTTCATCCTCAAATTCATTGTAATTTTATTCAGGACATATGTTCTGCAGAAATATAAAAAACAATAAAACCATAAAAATAGACTATTACTTAATGAGAGGGGTGTACATATAGGACATAAATCCAAATAATATAGAAACTTTAAATCTGAAAGAAAGCAAGATGCTAACAGAATTTTATGGGAAAAGAATATTTAATTTCCTAGTAGAAGGCAGGAAAACTATATCCAAGCTTCAAGTGAGAATGATGATTTAATAAGGCAAATATTAGCCTATATCTTAGGATTCAGAACTCTGCAAAAAATTACTTTTGACCATAATTTCTCCTCTGCTACCTACCTTTCTCCTCTGCTGCACTCCTCTGCTTCCTTCTTTTTCAAAAATGAACATGAGCTATCACTGGAAGAAAAAGACAAAATTAGAGTTATGAAGCACAGAATTATTTACTTGTTAGGGCCATGGGTGAGGAGTTAAGTCATTGCTCCTCTAATTCCTATTAAAGCACTTACAAAGCCATATTTCAAAGTGGTGCACAGTCTCACCTTGACAGGGCTATGGACAAACCTTGAGGTCTTAGGTGGACTCAATATACCCTGGGGGCAAGGTCTTCCTAAAGCTTGAGCTGAAAGATTTACAAAGGTGCTCCTTTACATGGGATCTGGAGATACATGATATTTCAAAATCATATCTGAAAAGAAGTTCAAAGCAGTCAAAGAACTGTGTTAAAATATGAATTATGTATCATTCTCTCATGTATTTCAGCTACTTCTAAGCTTCTCTTCTCTTGCTTCTTTAATCTCCCAGCCCAGCCCAAACTCAGATTCAAATTCTCAGATTTCTGAAACATATTGGGACAGGCTATGCTTCTATCATTTCACATTTCTGACATACTTTTTGTGAAAATTGACTAGATTGATCCCTTAAATGTACAATAACACAAATGAGGATAAGGAAGTTTCCATATGGACACAATTTAGGACCAGAAGGCTTGCTAAGGATAAAGGTTTTCCTGACCTTGGAAGATAATTTGAATTAAAGAAGAGTGTGTAAATTTCACTGTGAATGTGAGTCAAGCTAGAATGAAGCAAATTTACTCATGAGAAAGAATATCTGTTATCATGATTGCTCCAGAATAGTTGTTCTCTACCAAGTCTTATTCTGTATTCAAAAAATAGTACTGTGAACATCTGACTTTCTAGAGGTCAAAGGCTGATGCTCATTCAGGACTAAAAAACTAACTTAAACCAAACTTTTTTGCAATTTATTTTAGTGCACCATTTAAAAATCATTTTATCTTACTGTGGTTATTTCTTATGTAAACAAGCATACCAAAATTTCAATTACACCCTACAATTCTAAATTCTAAGATGCAAATGTAGAACTGTAGAAATGCAGGTAATTTGAGGGGGGTGTTCATAGAAGCAGGTAAAATTTGCCCACTTCAGAGGAAATTTGATCTTTTTTGGTTTGGGAAAAATTCTGAAAAGTTGTCCAGAGCAAGGTTTTTTTAACCCTCTTAAATATGTCCTGTGTATAAAAGCACATACCACAAATATATTATGTAGAATACGTACATATATACATACATGTAAGACATATTATTAGAAAAAAAAAGATGTCTAAATTGTTATAGACAGTAATCTTCTGTTTATACACAGTCCTACAACTTAGTTATGAATATTCAGGTGCCCTTGTTCCTGGGTTGTGCCTTCTTGTGGAATATCCAAAGTTTCATTAGATTTCTTCAGGGATGGTGTACATATTTTGAAAATTAGTAACTATTTATCCACATCCTCAGCATGAGTCTCTTTTTGTCTAATAATTGATTGAGGATTGTTGTTGTTTTTGTTGTTGCTCTAGGCATTTGTCTCAAACTCAGAAGACAAATAATGAAATGTCAGGTAAGAGAAAAAACCTGTGCAGAAATTGATGAATGACTAAGTGGCAAGTGCTTGTTTCATCTAGCTGTTTGCATGCTGTATTTCAATTATTCTGTGAGTGGGACCATAGGACCACTCTGAAAGTATGGTAGCAAGACAGCTTTTCCCAGTTCATCCTGAGGGAAGTTTGTCTAGAGAGGTTTAGAAAACACCATATGATGGCTTACTGAATTGCAGCACTGGTGGGGCTTATATTGTTTAGTAAAACAGTCTGAATTATGTGATAAACCCTGCTTATTTGAATGAAAATGTGTAATACAGCCAAATGAGAGGTTTTGCATAATTGAAGAAAATAAAGAAAGGAATGCATATAAATAGGGCAGGAAAATAGGTGTCTTGGAAAAGAATGTCTCAGAGAAAGTGATGTAGGGATTCACACTGGATAGACAGCTAAATTAGAACTGACATTATAATGCTGGGGCAAAAAGGCCTAATGCAATCCCTAGATAAATACAAAGGAAAAGATTGAATAGAAGGAAAGAAGTGATTTTGCTTCCGTACTGGGAAGTCATGTAGGATTTTTTCCAACATTTTAAAAAACTTATTAAAAATCTGAAGAGGTGTCAAAACAGATGTAGGAATGAGTTCAGGGGTATAGGAAGTCTCCTTTAGAGGAAGGTATTTAGAGCTTATTTTGTTTAAACTTTCAAAAGCAAGTGTGAGAAAATAGTTGAATGATGGATATAAGCCAGTTTAAAGGGAGAAAAGACTGGAAAGTGGAGGGCTCACTAATACAGGGGAGAGAGGAGGTGCAAGGATTAGCAGCTTCAGAGCTGGCCCAGAGCAACTGAAACATGTAGCTTTAAACAGTGAATATGGGTAATCACTGGGAAAATTGTGGAGGGGAGTAGATTTCCCATGCCTTAAGGTATTCTTATCCAGAAAGGGAGACTTTTGGGTAGAAGGAGAAAAGCAGCAGATGAATTGACCAAATTTGAGTCAACATGAAACCAGCTGGGAGCAGACCCTGCATAAGTCAGAAGTCCGTAAAGTTTATTGCAGAAAGTCAGACTAGAACAGAAAATCACAGTCTGCAGCTCTGCTCTGGCCATTCTCACCTTACCCAAGCCCTGCATACTATTCTGGGGTTAGAAAGCATGGCAACAGCCAGGTGTAGGAAATGTGAAAGACGAGCTGGGAGTAGTGTGGGTTTAGATACCTGCTTCTGCCATAAAGCTGTGGTTCCATGGGCAGAAAGAAGGAACAAAACACCTCGAGAAATACAGAAACAAGAGCCTGAAAGGGAGCGTGGGCAGTGTCAGCCCTCAGGAGTGCCTGCACTCACAGCCCAGCAAGACTCCAGGACCCTGTTGGATGTCAGCTTGTTGCTGTGAGTCACTGTCACATGTGTGCTCATATATATGTATATACTCCCCCATTCTCTAAAATAGCCACAAAACTATTTATTATTCATGAAAAGTCCAGTTTCGTTGCCTCTACCTTTAGTCACGGTCTTTTTTCTTTACTAACAAGTCAGTTACAATTTTCATAAAAAATAGTTTCCAAGGGATCATTCTAAATATTTTTTGCATGTGTATCCTAAACTGATTTTCCCTAAATATGCATTCAGATTCACACAATACAATTTAATTTACATACACAATCATTTTTTGTTCATTTTTACCTTCCTGAATGGAAGAATTTCTGTTTAATCATTTTGTGGTGTGGTACCCATATTCAAAAAAGTAAAAATAAATATCTAAAACCTCTGATATAGTGATGGAATTCCCTGCCTTCATTTTGGAAAGCAGAATGTTGGAATAATTAATCTGAGACCTCTTGTATTTCAAGCAGATTTCTCATTCTAAGTGGTAATCTACATTTGGATCACATTTTTTCCTTTTCTCTGAACTTCTCTTAACTGATTTAAAAATGGATAGGAACATATTTCTGGCAAACATAACTGTTTATGTGAAGAAAGGGGGAGAGCCTCCTTGTTCTAACTGGAAGATCCTTTCCCCTGAAAAAGTCATTAAAAATATAAAGAGATGTGACAAAGTTCAGCATTTAAACTTTAGATGTAGATAATATTTTTCAAACAATTTTTCTAGTTGCTATTTCCTTTTTTTTTTTACCTGTGGATCCTAATAAAATATATAGAGAGGAGGTCCCACACAATCTCAGATTTTATTCCTTAGAGAAATCTTCAGTGACTATGTTATGGAAAATTGCTGTTAATGAGATAGGTACATGTCCTATAATTTAACATTAATCATCCACTCTCTTTGACACTCAGATTATACCACCTTATGTTGTTGTTATTAAGTCTTGGAATACATCTCTGAAATACATTTTACCACAAGCACTCATATATGTCATTATATAGAAGGTGCTTTCATGTCTTCATGATCTTACTGCAGCTTGGAAAATCCTGATAAGCACTCTGGGTTAACACTTTAGCTGTTTGTGTTGCTGAATCCTTGCTGCTATTTTCACTTATAATACCTAAATGCAAATGTAACTACTTCTGCTTTTAGTCTGAAAGCTCATTTCACATCTGCCGATGTATAGCTTTCAGAAGATAACAACACATTTTAATTTTTTCTCACTCCATTTAGACTTGAACTGAAAAATTGGAAGCAGATATCATGTATCCATTTACAGTGCAAATAATTATCCATGTAAAAGGTTAGGGGTTTCTTAGTTCTTTTAAAAATTAGCTTTTTTAGATAATAAAACTCTTCAGCTTCAAAAGAAAACTAATAAAACCTAAACTGAGAGTTGTAAAAATATTTTTAAACATTTACTTCTCCTATCCTAAGAAAGAAAAACAAATTGAAAGATCTTCAAACCTTAATCCCTACAATATTATCGACCACATTTCATTTTGTTGAAGCGTACTTGTGTTCAAATACGATACATCTATAATTTGATGGAGTCAATCCAACATTCTTAACATCCTCAGAGAGCATGCTCTTGTTGACCATGATGGCTGCTCAGCATAATGATGGGTGAATTTATTAATCAGTGAGAATGAGAAAATTTCTAGTGAGGGAAGGCCATAAATTTAGTGGCTAACAAAAACCCCTCCCAGAGATCTCTGGAGGGATGGGAATTCTGAAGAGACTATGGATGATCTGGGTTTTTTTTGTTTTTTTGGTTTTTTTTTGTAAGAGACATGAATAAGTACAACCAGAAGTCAGACATCATTATACTTCAGTTATCTGTATGTATTACCACATTTGGGGGCTAAACCAAACTCTCAGTTCCTATTAGGGCTGCTGAATAGAGAATGATATCAACTTTGAGTTCTATCTTATTGCAATTGAATAAACATTGCAAATTTTTCATTAGTGGTACCTCAGCGACGACCAGATAGATCATGAGGGAAGCTGTGGGGGATTTTATTTTATTTTTTTTTTCCTCTGAAAAGTTCATCAGTTTCAAATTGGTAAAAAAAGTTGACCAGAAACCAGCTAGTCATCTCGAAGGCTGGCAATTACCTAAGGATGAATCTCTACTATCCAGACTTGATTAGTAGTTAAGACTCTGAAAATATAGCACTGTTCTTAAACTTCTGGTAAAATGTTTATACACATTAGTTTATCTGTCTGAACAAGTCTCTGAAATTTGTCAAAATTGGCAAATTCCTGGCTCCTCATAAAACTACAATATCCCATCAAAACATGAAGATAGCAATATTACAAGCATGTAAATTGTTTCACTGAGTAATTAGTTCCTCCCTAAAAGTTTATGTAATTGCATAAGGTTCAGAATCTGCCATTAATTCCTTAATCTGGTGTTAATGTTAAAGGAAAGATAAATTTCACATACCATAATATTTTGCATTTTCCTTCCCAAAAGATGAAACATTAGAATTAGTCTTTTTGGAGTAATATTTATTGCTTTTGCCTACCTGCAGTCCTTACTGTAGTTGTCTTTGTAGAGCAGATGCTTCCTTACAGTGACAAAGATGTCATTTCAGAAAACTGCGGGGTGAACTGGTGAAAGAATTGCAACAGGTAGTGCTTTACACTCTATGAAAAGTGATATGATGTTGTATTTCCACTTATCTTGCTGAGTAAATAATGAAAGTTAACTCAATTTTCTCTGTAATGTTTTAACAAGTCCTACCTGTGTAGTTGCATGCAAGTCCAGGATAGTGAAGGTTGTCAAATGGATAAGGGGAGCTTGTGTTATAAAATAAAAGTGTTCCCTTTTTTGAGAACTGAAAGAAATCACCTTCTGACAGGTGTATTGTCTGTATTAATCTGGTCCTTGTATTGTGATAAGTATCAATGGGTGAGTAATTCTAAATCTGAGAGAAATAGATTAGAAATTAAAGATTCTTAAAAACATTTCCTTTCAAAAAGAAATGGTAAAAGTAGATTATTACATTTTCCAGAAAATCAGTCAGGTAAGTTTGTATTTATATAAGGTTGATGAGTGTAAAAAAACAAAGAAACAAAAAAAAAAAAAAACAAAAAAAACCAAACCAAAACAAACAAACAAACAAAAACAAACAAACAAACAAACACACACACAAAAAAAAACAATGCAAAGTAAACAGGAACCCTGATGCTATGACAGAAATGAAGACAGACTAACCAAGACTTAGGTTTGGGTCAGCTGTTTTTGAACTAAAAGTCCTTATCTTTCTCTTGTATTTTGTGCTCTGTCAAAACCATCAGTCTTCATGTAATTCAAAGAGAGAGGGTGGAGGGAAGAGTTGAAAACCCAGGCTCTTATGGGAAAGTAAAATAGTTTTTAACATTTCCCTAACTGCTTAATTCAAATAATCATTCTGTGACAACCCTTGTTATTCCCACAAAGAGAAGCATTTTGTCACCGGTCAGTAACCTGGAATGCTGTCTGTACTTTAACCTCCAGGAGTCAGAGGTGCCATGGTTATGTTGTCTGATATTTATATACAAAGAAGCAAAATGTGAGGAATTGACTGTGGGTCATTCATACAAATAATGTATGTCTGAGCTGAGAAGGATGAAGATGAAGCAAAAGTATGTACTTCACCCACCAAGATGGCAAAAGCATGCAATTCAAGGGAAGAGTATGTCCATAAGCAGCATTTGTAGGCAAAAAGTCAAAAACTGTTACTTGTAGAGGAAGGATGCATTGAAGGGCCTCAGGAAGATTTCAGGCACGTCTGTGGGTAAGGAAGAGTTACTTGCAGTGTTTTGGGGAGGGTTTTTTTGCATTTTAAGCTTCCTGATTAAAATCTCTAGATTTGACATTTTGAAAGAGGATTTAACTGCATAGCAATCCCTGCAAATTCAAAAGACTATTCTATCACTTCTGTTCAGAACAATAAGATGGACATTGTAATAACAAAATCTTTGTTGTGCTCCAAACACAGCTTAGGCACGTGGTACAAAGAGTACAGCATAATATCTCCTAGACCATCATTAGTAGTCCAGCTCAATTATCTATAAAATGAAGCCTAAACCCCAGAAAAGAGCCTGGAAACTGAAGTCTGGCACTTAAGCAAAGAAACAGAGAAACTTTATTTGAATTGAGCAATTTCTTATCTCTTTCACATCACAATACCTGCCAAAATACATTATTATTCTGTTGAATTTCAAAATTATATTCCATTCTGACTTTTTTTTATATAAGATTCTTCACTTCTTTCCATAATTCGCTTTATTTTCTATGTTTTTAAAGCCAAGAATAAAACAAATTACCTGACCCTATAGATAAAGAGATAAAACTATGTGAACCAACAAAGATTGCTGAAGCAACAAACATAATAAATCAGTTTCAGAGGAAAACAAAATGGAAAAATAATGACAAAATAAGAAAATCAAGTAGCAACAAAAACCAGGAAATTCAGTAGCTTTTTCTCAACATCTTTTTTCCCCAAAATTCTCATGTTAACCTAATTATAAATTCCTGTATTAATTTATATTTTTCTACTGTTTTTGTTTTCCAGTTTCAATAGTATTTTGATTCCTTATAATGAAATAGTAATTGATAAATATTATAAAAAACATTTCACATGGATAGCATTTAAAGAGAGAAAAGTGAAGGAATATTACTTGCGACTGCTCAAAATTAAAACAGTCTCTAAATGGATATTCAATGAAAAGAGATTTAAAAACAAGATGTTCTCTGACCTTGAATTTTTGATAAACAATGCCACCAAAATCAAAAGCCTCTACTAAAAATCCAATGTTTTGTGCTTCATAAAAAAGGAATAATTAAGCATTCTGATTTTCTGCTGTTTTTAGCAGAATTAACTGTTTTCTCTCCATGTCAGTATTACAGCTTCCTGACAAGGCTTATAAGGCTATAGAAAAAGAAAATTATGTAGCACAATGATTAATTGCTAATACTGACTTTACTAATAGTGGAATAAGAGAAAACCTTTAGTGCAAGAAAGAATCTCTTAATTATAATCCCTTCTTACTGCTATCCTTTACTGACTAAACAATAGGGGAAAGAATGAAGTATTTCTATGAGAATGTCAGAGTGAGAAATGAGGGGATCTCAGCAAAGAAAGGAAAAAGATTATTTTCTGAAAGACAGACACTTAAAAATTATAAAAGGATTTGGTACTCATCTGGTCGAGGACTAAAACACATTTGAGAATGTTGAGGTATCTAAGACAAGAAATTGAGACTGAATGTCCATAGTTTGTAGTTGCATATGTATTTTTCTCTCTTAAGTATGTGATTGATTACAAGAGCTCTAAACAAGAGATATTTCTATTTTTAGTAATAGGTACTTCTGTAATGTTGGAAAAGTATATTCTCAAAGTGCTTGTAAGGCTGACACATGGGGAAAAAACATTCAAATTGTTTGAAAATCTGGATTTGATTCTCTAGGGAAACCGCCTTGTAAAGTTCCCTCTGCTGATGGACTTATACAGTTTGTGACTGTACCAGGCATTCATTCAGATCAAAGAAAATATAAGAACTTGTGACCTTAATATGATGGAGTATCTATGAGTATCCACCTGGGGTATAACTATATTGTTTAAGCTAATTACATGAATTGAGATTATTAAAAGAATATGATTAAATTTGCAAACTAAAAATCAAGGCTGTTAGTTTTTTTGTTATTTTGCAATTGGGTTTATGACAGTTCTATAGAGTTGAGTGCTTCTATTTCTGACATTATCTTTGTCAACACATAAAAGTATAGCAAAGACCTAAAGGACACAGACTAAATTTCTTTTTTAGGGATAAAATAAAAATTAATTAGGGTGCCATTTATTAACTCCCCTCTATGGGAAAAGCAGCGAGAAAGAAGACATTAACTCCATGATCAAGCAGAAGTCCACAGTTCTGTATCATTCAGGTAAAGTTGTTCAGCAGATGTGTATAATCCCCTGCACAAACCCTTGGGTTTACTGCCTTTGGAGATATGCACATGAGGTCCACATGGCAAGAAAACAACCAGGAGTCCTTGAAGTGAAGAGCTCTCAAAGGCAGATATGCAGAGAAAAGCTGAAGATATGGTGGATTTAAAACCAACAGAAGGTAAAGGTGTTAGGCTTGAGCACTAGCTTGTCAAGTGAAAAAAAAAAAAAATGATTTGTTACTCTTTGAAAACCAAATTTGAAAGCAAGACACTAAATGTCCTATTGGGAATTCACACCTGAGGGGGATTTAAATCTCTTTTTTGCCTCTGTGGTCTGAAGACATCTTGTTCCCCCTTCCACTGCATATATCATCTGAGTCTTCCCTGAAGTAAGACAAGCCATTCAACACTGCAACTTTTATAGTTAGGTTATAATTTTCTTTTCTTTTTTTTTCATGTGTTTTCTCATTGTACTACTTTCTATCACTTATCCTATGGAACTAATCTGTCCAAATTCAGATTTTTTAACTGTTAACAAGACACTTAAGCAAGATTAGGTTTGAGTCGAGAAGTCATTTTATCACACAGTTGAGTTTATACAAACATGTAGATTTTTCTTACAATGAAACTGAACCTACACCATAAAATCACTGTGTAACTGATTATTTTTAGCTTCCAGAAGAATTTAAAAATCATGCTACTTTTATTAGAATTGGAAATAATGAAATGTCACAGGACAAAATTTCCTGGAAGAATTGGCTGAAATTTGAGGTTTGAACTCAAGTGAGGCAAATTATATGGTCAGATTAAAAAAAATTGAAATTGTGTCGTTTGGTTTTTGTGAAACTTTTTGCCAGACATTTTCCTGGTTATTTTCTTGCTTTTCATCAGTGAGCTACTGATTTACTCCACTGAGAAATTAAAAGCAAAATGCAAGGAATTAAATACAGGCTTAGTTGAAGACAGTGAGACTTTTATTCCTGAAATGAATTTCACAGTGACCCAACCCTTCCTCCCTAATTAATTGCATTAGCATTTGGGGAAAGGCAAAAAAGAAAAATAAGTTTTGCCTCTGTCTGCCCAAGAAAACCAGAAAGTTTCATGCTTAAATATGGTTGTTCCTAAGAAGTACTGAAAAACTAATCTGGAAACTTTCCCATCAAAGCAGCTGTGTCCTTTAAACTTGATTCTAAGTACCCTTTCATTCACATTGCAAGAACTACTGAATGTGAACACATTAAAATGAGCTTTCAAGACTGCTTGGGTAAATTTAATATTTTTAAAAGCTAAGGTATTAAGTTTTTGGTAAAAAATATCTAAATTTGATTTAATCTGTAAAGTATCTTGATAGCCAATGATAGAATTCTTTTCAGTCCTCTAGTCTTTACAAATATGTCTTAATAATTCCTTTGTTGTCCTCTATCTCTGCTTTATTTTCTGTTTTGCTTTGTCCCTTGTTTTCAGGAGTTAAACAAAATATTATAGATAGACATATAAGAGATTGATGTATATATATAAATATATATGCATATAAATTGTTATGATAAAGGCAAAACCATTATATGGTACTGAAACGAAAGATTTTACAAGGAAAGGATGTTTCATAGAAACAAGAAAAATCTAACAAAACATATGGGACATTATTCGAATTTTCTAAGCACATTAAGATTTTCATGTAATGAAGAATGGATCTCTTTAGTCACCAAGGAAACAGGTGAATTCTGTACACTAGTCATAACAGTTCATGTGAAATTCAGCTAAACTCTGCTGGATCATTCACTCACAAAGAATGATTTTATCAATCAAATCACAAGCTACTGGACTCAGTAGAGCTGCAGGGTTGAATACTAAGGCCAAAGTTAAGTCAGGCTGAGTGATCATATAAGATCTTTTTATGATTGATTTTCAATAAACCAAATTTTTTCATAAAACGTTCTTATTCCAAAAAAGGCCAGGTAAGCAGTGATGTGAAAATATGAAGCTGATCTGTTAATAAAGTAACTCACCATTTAGTGATATTTAAGAATTTAGTGTTCAATCAGAAATAGGTAAATACAAAAATTTCCATATCCTTGACTCATTTTCCTATGCAAATGAAATGAAATAGCCTTAGTGGTTAAAGAGAGACAGAACAGAACAGAACAAGGTTTTCTCTTTGGTGATAGTAATATAAAATGCCATATTGATAATATGGAAATGAGAAAAAGGATATCAACTATGAAGCTTCTGTTCCAGAGGACTGGCTCCAGGAAATTAGAAAAATATTCAAAATGCTATTGGGTCCTATTTTGTTTCTTTGCTTCATACATATCAATTATAAATTTTAGCCCTTTGTCAGGGCTGACTCACTTGAAAAACAGTGAATTTCTCACATCTGGTTTCTTAACACCTGAAAAACTGCCATTCATGAGATATAAATACTGAAAAAAATGGATGTGAATTAATTACTTTTTAATTACAAATAGAGAACATTAAATAAAAATAAAAAGGAACCCAATACAAATTATATTCTTTGCAAGTAATCTACTCCAATATATTCATTGTTTTAGTAGTAAAAAGTGAACATTTAAGCAACAGAAGAATATGTGTGCCAGAGGGAAATTTTCCCCAAATTTCATTGTGCTGTCATAAGGATTCAAGAATAATCAAGTGGTTTTCCTTTATTTTTTACAAAACACTTTTCCCATTTCTAATTTATTTTTATGTTTTTTCATCTCAGAAATCAAAAATATGTATGAAAAATTAATCCCAAGGAATAATTATTTTGATTTTTTATGAGTCTTTATATTGCTATAAATTCCAGATGGGTACTGTCACATTTAAAGTATTCTGTAATAGTTTTCCTTTGTTACTCTGTAATGTACATGTTAGCAGTTTTCACATATGATTGTCTTGTATTTCCTGAAGCAAAGACTAACTTCTACCTTGTTTCTCATCTAGATAACTGCGGACTAAGAAAATGGAAAAAAGTTACTTTCAGAGAAGTTCTGTGCAAGATTAATCAGTGTTAATGTTGTTTTTTTTGGAAAACTGGTCACTGGAGCCGTCAGAAAATTTTAATTTTAGATACTGTCTTTAAACAGATTTTTTCAATGGTAGAGATCACTCAGACAACCTCAAGTAAACAAAATAATTAAAACTGTTGAATTAACTTAGATGCTGTATTGCAATATTTAAGCACTATTCGAGGGAATCATGTGTCTCTTACAGATCTTAGTTATATTAGTTATACCTGTTATTTGAACAAATGTTCTAGTTATCTCAAGTATGATCAATATCTGGCACCAGAAAACTACTTCAGTGGATGCTGTTTCTTGGAGGATGCTCTTTCTATCAATAAAAATTTATAGATTTCATGTTTTCATTTTTCCACAGAAATTTCTCAGAATCAATAGATATAGTAATACAGGAAAATGTATAACTATGAGTAATAAGATTAACACATTGATATGGCATGGGAATGCTTTTATATTAAGTCTGATTCATTTGAAACTGCTGCTTGGAAAAAAGCTTAGCTGGAGGGAGATGCAAATGTAAATGTTATGGTAAATGTAGGTAAAATTGATTGTTTATTGTTGTTTGCAAACTGGGTGTTATTACTGGGTACCAGACTGAAATCCAAAGGAAGCCTTTCTTTTCTGACAAGAGAGAATATTTTCACTTGAAGTTTTTAAACACATCAAGTCCAAGGTAGTTTCAGCAGTGGCTGTTGTATATCATGACTTGAATTCAAATTCTAGGTCAGGAAATTTCTAGAAATCTTCCTACTGATTGCTGGGAAGATCAAATGAGCTAAATATTTCCATTATCTGTTCTTATCCTCTAATCTTGCATTAGCAGACACTCCCAAACAAATGGCTTGCTACACCTATGATCTGACCTGGTTTTCTTCGTGGAGTGACCTGTATACCAGCAAGCACATTAAGAGGGAAATTGCAAAAGCCTTAGAGGAAATGAGGTGATGGTAGTGGTGGAGCTGTCACTACTTGGCTGGATTGGGTACATCAACAAGTGGCCTTCACATACCATGTGTAGCCCACCTGACAGTGTGGCAACTGTGAACACAAAATACACAATTCCCCACATTATTTCTTTCAAACTCATCTGACAAATTTATCTGAGTTTAAACATCTGAGAGGATCTGCTCTTTTGCAACAGCACCATGTGCCATTGTTTCTCTTCAGAGTTAATCTGCATTATGCCTTCTTGTGCGTGTATTCTACTTGTTTCAGATCATTTCCTGAAGTGATAAATAGGTCTCACTTCAAAACTGAGCATGGATGGGCTTGTCTTCTTGAACATTTCTTTTCTTCTTCCTTTCTGTACCACAGATGAAGCTATAAATGGTCTGGCTCATTTCCATTGCCTGACAGACTGAAACTGGAGTGGCAATGCCACTAGCCATTAACCATATGCAGGACTGGAAGCAATAATAAAGCACAGCAAAATAGATGAAAATCGTTTTGAAAACAAAAATTTTCTGCATCAATTTCTGAGTCTTCTCATTGAAAATTAAATTTTGAAGATATACTTACAGTAAAGTCTAAGAAAAAATATGGAGTGAAGGAAAAATAGCAGAGACACAGATTCTCTTTACTGATATTTCCATATTCTAGGGTTTTACTTTTCAAGTCAGCTATTTCTGTGAACTTAGTTAGACAGAGCTGCCAGGAACTGATCTTCCATGAAACACAGATATGAGAAACCCTTTCCAAAGACTCTAAGTGATTAATGCACATGGGACTATTTCATAAGCAAATGCAGATTATGATCTATTTTGATGGTATGCCACAGATGATTTCTTCAAAGTTGTCTTTCATATCTTAGTCTTCTGTCTTAGTAGAAGAAAACTCTGTTGGTTAAAGGAAAATAACTCCAAATGCTGTAAATTCAGGTGTTCTTAGCTGTGCCATACTGACAAATATGATTAGTCTAATTTTTCATTTAGTTATTTGATAAACATCCTTACTGTTCTTGTGCACTGATATATGGATTTAGAGACTTTAAAGATAAACTACTTGTAGTGAAAATGTTATAAAATTGTATAGCAAGCTTTAACCTTTAAAATTTTCCATACCTCTTTGCTATATTTATAAAAGAGCCTTGACTTTAAATGTTTGGACTCAGATTTTGTAAGAGGTCAAATGTTATACACATTACAGTAAACCAAAAAAGCCCCTCCCCAATAATTTCAGTTTTCACCCAAAATTGTAGGTACTTTGGGCAGGATTCATAAAGGGTCTATGAGTCAGGCAAGAGAGGCCAAATGAATCATCCCTTCTGTGCTTCCTACGTGAACAACCTGGGGAAAACAGCTCTTGGCGGGATTGATCTGGCACTGAGAGCTTCCCAGAGAGTGATGAGTATGCCAGTCTAGAAATGCCTTCCTCTTTCCTCTAATGAGGCAGGATTAGTAGACAACAGCTTTTAACTAAATTCCCATATTTAGCTGTCTTTATTCAGGAGAAAAACCCCAGAAAAAATAAGCACCATTTAAAGTTTTAAATTGCATATCTTTAAGAAAAATTAGTCTTCCTTAACATCAGGGCACTCATGGAATAAAATCTTTCCTATACTCTATGTATATTTACCACTTAAATTATTGGCTGAAGGGTGAGGATGGTTGCTGTTTGCTTTGATTTTTCTTACCTTCCAAATAATCAATCAACAGATTCATTCATTTTATTAATTTGTAAAATAAATCTAATTATCACATTTATCCATTAGAAAATTATATATACCCAATTATGCCATATAGAAAATATTGGTTACTAACAGACTTGAAGGAAAACTGTTGTCAGAATATACAGAATAGAAGAATAGAAGTATAGGGCACCTTCAGACAAAAAAAAAACCTCCACTGTGTCACTTAATACTTTCAAGCAGGTGAGCCAAAAAGGCAAGAAGCCAAGACTGAAGAAGTCAAAAAAGACAGAACAGAGGGCATGGATAAGAAAAGTTACAGCAAAGACAGCCTAAAGATTAATTTACAGCACACCTCTCACTTCAAAAGAATCAGCCAGAGGACTTCATTGGCTGGCCCTATAAAAATTCAGGTAGGGTCCCTCAGCAAGAGGCAAACTATCCTGAATTTACCAGACCTAGGAAACACCTGCTAAAACATAAATTCCTACTATCATACTTCTCTGAGGTTCTTTATGTACTAAAATGTGCCTGTTTGCTTTTCCTTACGACATAGGAAGAAAGAGAGAAACCTCACAGCCATTTCTTTGGAGCTTAAAAAAAATGCACTAGGCCAGATGACAGTGAAAAAATAATTTAAATTGTTTCCTTTTGGGTAGCAATGCTGGGATTTTTTCTGGGGTATGTTTTCCTTCCAGGAAAGTGATGGGCAGCAGATCAATGAATCAGAAACTGAGTCTAAGGAAAAAACAAGAAGGTGACTGAGTGGGGAAAAAAACAACCAGCAGAGATCCTGCCCTGAAATCAGCATGGCTCGAATGAGCTTCCCCATGCTGCAGGAATTACTGACCTTGCTTGCCAGCATGCAGCTGCATCACTAAAGAGGAATAAAAACAGAGGTGCCTGAGCTAGGGAGATGCCTTCACTTAAGTGAAATGAAGCGGTCCAGATGCAGCTCCCACAGCAAAGACACCCTGCAACTCCTCTCAGAGCCTCTCTGTGTCACCAGCATGTGGCAGATGCTTGGGTGGTGGCTGTTTTAAGGTATGCAGCCAGGGAAAATCACCTAATGCTGCTCCAGAAAAATCTCAGCAACAAAGAGAAAATTGTTGCTTTCTTGTTTATATTAATATGAAATGTGAAATATATAAAAGCGTATATTTGCTTTAAGGTTGCTGGTGTTGATTTAAATCGCTTGTTACCAAACATGGATGGACTGCAAGCACCTTAAGAAGAGAGACAGAGTTTCTTTTCCCCGTCTGTAAATCTTAGGAAACAATTTCATTGAATATTCATGTCCCTTTTTTTATCCATTACAGAGATGCTATAGAAAGTGCTAAGGTAGATGGGTTGCTCTTTTTTTTCTGCAAAATGAATAGTGGTTATAATGTTTTTATGCTGATTTCAATTAGTTTTTGGAAGAGCCATTGTTCTGTTGATATTAAAAAGAAAAAATAAGCAGTCTAATCTCATCCTGTGCAAGGAAATTACTTTTATTTTACTAAATTACATGCATGCACAATATGTTTAATTCAGAAAAAGAGATGTCTTAACAGTATAAGACATAGTCTATTGGTATTGGATGCAACCAGCTGCTTGAGAGACTACTAGAATAGAGAGGATAATACTCTTTAATGCCTTTCTGATGGATTCCACAAATCCCCTTGATATCTTAATGTGAGAAGAAGTTTGTAGGATGCTGCAGGTTGGCTTTGGCAAAAATTGCTGTACAAACTAAATGTTGGCCTGTGCCTGCCTCAGACTATGTTTGAGGTTAGATGGAACCCCTGAAGTTCACATTTTTCAACCACCCTGCTCAAGCAAGGTCACCTAGGTCTTGTTGCTCATGACCACGTCCAGACATTTTTTGAATATCTCCAAGGATGGAGACCTCTGAAATCTCTCTAGGCAACCTGTGCTAGTGTCCAGTCACCCTCCTAGCAGCTGGTTTTCCTGAAGGTCAGATGGAGCCTTCTGTACTTCAGTTTTTGCTCACTCTTGCCTCTTCATCTGCCACTGGGCTCCACTGGAATGTCCCTGGCTCTTTCTTACTTCCCTTCAGGTATTTATATACACTGACAAGATTTCCTTCCAGCCTTCTGTCCAGGCTGAAAAGCTCTATCTCTCTTTTCTTAGAGGAGAGATTCTCCAGTCTCTTAATCACATTCATGGCACTTCATTGGATCTTTCCTGTAGCTTCATATCACTCATGTGCTGAGGAGCCCCGACTGAACACAGCACTCCAGCTGTGGCCTCTCCAGTGCTGAGTAGAAAGAAAGAAGCACCTCCCCCAATCAGCCCAGACCTTCTTTGCCATTTAAAACAAAGCTAATCAAGAACCTTAGAGCTGTCTGATCAGTCCTTCATAAATGCTTATTCCTTTTATTCTTGTTTTTATGTTTCAGGGACAGGGAGGTTATGCTTGGACTTAAGGTTAAAGCATGGACTTTAATTTTTTTAAGATTCCTTGGCTGAGAATGAACATCCCTAAAGTAATGTTCCTGTCTCCTTTGTGCTTCTTTCCCATATGCCACCACAGGAGAGAAGCAATAAATAGGCAAGGAAGGACTTTTATAAAGTTATAATTTGCTTCTGGATGCATTTAGATAAACACAAAGCAGACAAAGCACATCCAGAAATCCTGTCACCCTCCTGCAGATATAGGAATTGCAATGAAATCTCAATGATTCAGTCATTGTCATGATCTTTGTAGTATTTAAATCCATAGTAAGCACACATGGTGATAGACTGCAGCTTATATATGAATGAAAAGTCAATTGGTAGTCTAGATTCACTAGAGGAGTTAGTAACTACATGCTTTTATATACCTCCATCTCATTTTCAATGGTAAAATTCCCATCTCTCTGCTTACTGCATTAGTGCAGAAAATTCTAACTTGTACTGGCAACTTATACACAGGTTTCAATAAGGTAACTTTTAAGGAATATTTTTAAAATATTACAGCTCAACAGGTGCAACAGAACAATGAGAATCAAGGCTTTTTGCTTTTCCTGAATTAAGGCTGTTAAACGTTATTACAAAGGAATTGTCATCAAATGATGTATTGTGTGTTCATTATGCTGTTCACTATAATTACGATCACAATTAAACCTCAAAAATTGTTACTGACAGTTTAAGATGTATGAAGCTGAAAAGACAGTTTGCAGTGCAATGTATTTAGTTATTATTAAAGACTGGGTAATCATAGCCAGCTGCATTTGATTAGTCTGGAAACCTCACACATTTAGGAACATGTCACCAAGTTGGTTCACTTAATTTTGCACCTGCTTATAACTGTGGCAAAAGCCACAAGATTTCTCTCCCGGTTTTCTTTTTCACTACATATATCAATTATTATACAGTTTATGTAATGTTCTAGATACTAATAAAGACTGTTTTCAGTGAGTTTAATTTGGTGAATAGCTTTTCCACTGTTGAAGTAAACTCACCTGATAGTTTTGAAGTTCTGGGCATTATTAGTTGTTTAATATCTTAGATAAAACCTAAATTTATGTTGTAGAGGATAAAATATCCTCAGTTCTTAAGTCTGAAGTGTTGTGCAGTTAGTATCACAGCAATGGAGGACTCCATGTTACACTCCCTTAAAAAGAAGAACTAGGTTTCTATGTTCGAAATCTAATTTCAATGTATAAGTAATTTTTAGCTCCTGTATTTATCAGTTTTCATGAGAATATCCTGTATTATCATATGCAAAATACTATAGCAAAAGTATCCTCATCACAAAGCATCAAGGCCAGGAATTTGAAAATTTATTCAAAATTGGAATCTAAGACATAACCCAAATTTTTATATTAGGAGCATTTCATATTCTGCCTAATGACTGTAGCATGGTCACTACACTTTATCCCACCACATGCAACAAACCCAGTTATATGTCTGACTGAAATAAAAGTTGTACTGCTGCTGGCTTTGTACATGCTCTTTAAACAAGTGCAGTTTTGCAGTCAAATATCATACTCCAAACCTGGCAATAAATATCTTTGTGTGTAATTCTTGGATTTCATGGTAGTTCAAATACTATTTTCCTGAAGGACATTTAAAGCAAAGAGGTTAAACAGCATGCATGAGGATAATGAGCAATAGGAATGAAAAAATAATACCATCTTTTTCATTCTTCAGTGGACTTCAAATATAATAATTATTTTCATTCTCAGATATTAGCAAATCAAACTTTTTAAATGCTGTAGGTAAACCTGCTCCATCTAAACTTTGTGTAATAAATATAGGTCTCAGACTTCTAGAGTTAGCAGGTTTCAATTTCATATCAGTATATTTACTCTGTTCACTCATAAATGAATTAGAAATTACTGCAACTTCATCACTGCCGATGAAGACTGAGGCACATATCAGCAGAGGCCTTAACAGCAACTATCAGAATCCAGCTACAAGAATCCTTATTATCCTGCTTTTATTTGCATCTCTTTTAATTTCTTGTGCTACAAGACATTTATTTTTTCAGTAAAAAGTATGGCCCTAAGAAATATCAAAGTTTTATTGCAATTCAAGAATCCACAGTTATAATGGAAATGACTGGAAAAAACACTGAAAACATTTGCAAATATGTTTATCATATTTTCTAATCCATTCTCACTCATTTCTAATTAAAAAATATTTCATTTATTGCTTTACAGAAAATAAAAGGTAACTAAATTATGTTTTTTGTTATTCGTAAGATATCTACAAGAAAAATTGGAAATACTTTCCCCTTACTGATATCTTTCTCTGAACATAACCAAATTCGTATGATTGTTGAAGACTTTTCTTCACAATTATTAGTGTGGAATTTGTAGAAATTTTCTGCAGTTCTGGTTTATAGGCATCTACAGAAAGTATTATTAATGCTATAGACAAATATTTTTAAAGCTATAGATTTACTTTATTTATCCTAGATGCTTCAAAAGAAGAATCCAATTTATGAATCCTTTTTCCTAATCCATCTAGGACTGGAGAGAGAGGAATAAAGATTATTGACATATTGTGAGTGATTTATGGCTTATATCTTCTCTAATGTATAGTAGACAAATGAAAGTGACCTCTTTGAACTAGCTCTGACAAAGTTTTCAGGGGGCCAGCATTTTAGGAGCTGCTTTAATCCTGAAAATGAGCAGGATTTGTGCATCCCCTAGAGTCCATCAGTCCTGGCTGGAATGCAATGAGAATAACTGGAGGTGGGTAATGGCTCAGCCTTCTTTAAAATGAAAACCTTACAGTTATAATGCTAACCCACATTTAAAGACAAAAAAAAAAAAAAAAAAAAAAAAAGAGTGACAAAATTAATTAACCTTTTGGTACTTTCTCTCTTCCTTTGTTCTGCATATTGGTAGCCCTGAAGAATCTATAAAATATCACATTAGTGCTGAGTAGGCATTGCTTTGCAGGTAGAAGCCCTTGGGGAAGTTTTTTGTCCATGCTGGCCACTCAAGCTGCAGATGCAGGAGCAGGAGTAGGAGGGAGTTGTTTGCTGGCACATGTCCCCAGCATGACCCCACACCAGCTCCTTCTGCAGAAGAACAACATTCCCTGACAGACAAGAACAAGTGACACTCTTGCTGGGGGTGAGGTTTTCAGTTCACTCCTGCTGGTCACATTATTGCACACTTTTGTCTTGTTACTGCTGTTTGAGCAGGGATAAATTCCACCTGCAGGTTTCTATCACCCTTGTTGGTCCTGTAAACTGCTATCCACAGATGCCCATGAAAGACAGGATTGCAGTTGTGTAGGATTAGTAGGTGGCAAGGTAGTGCCAAAGACTGATAAAGTAAATTACTTAATATAAACATTCTGACACTTAGAAACATATTCTGATATATTCTTTATATGCAATTGTAAACATAATGTATTTTAGCTTTTTATAATTCTCTTGTATCTTGTTTGCAAACCCAAACTATTTTTAACTCTCAAACTCTTCCCCATGCCATTAATTTTTCTCATGGATGAGTGGTGTAAAAATGACCAGTTTGGAAAAAAAAAGAAATTAAAAATTTTCCCCATTACAGCAATGTGTAATTTTGCTGTTACATAATTACTTATAGTAACAACGATACTGATGACATTTCACAGAATTATTCACACTTGCATGGTTTAGAGAGAAAATAGAAAGTATGTACCCAAAACACACTCTTTACTAATGGATCTCTAGTTCACACTTTCTCTCACACAGACTGGAATTATGAACTCTATATATGTTGATAGAAGTTGTTCCTTCTCGGAGGAAGAGCCCTGCTGCTTTTAAAAGCAGTTAGATTTAGCAGGGAGCTGGCTGAACAAGTGAAGCTGTCTGTCTGCATTTGCCGCCGTCAGACCAAGGCAGAGCCCCGCTGGCAATTTCTGGTGGGCATCAGCAGAGCTCACAAGCAGAGCCACAGCAGATTGCTCCTTCAGCTGGCCTCTGCATTCACCCTCCGCTCTGCCCATGGGCATCTCCCGAAGGTGCACATTACTTTTTCCCAGGGAAGGCAATTTTCAATAAAATATAAATCCTGAGCCAAATAATTTGAGGGATGCAAAAAGATTAACATTTTAGTTGCATTTAGAACACTTTAGCAGACATCCAAAAATGTCACAGTATACCGAGACTAAATTGGAAGAAAAGCCAGCTAAAATAAAATTTAAAGGAGAAATACTAAGAAAAGAAAGAGGGTATTTATAGCAAGAAACTAAAGCTAGGAATTCAGGAAACCGATAAACGTTCTAGAAAAGCATAAGGAGATCTACAGACAGATTTAAGGATAAAATATATTTCAAAGAGCATTAAAAAAAAGAAACTGAAGTGAGTTATATTGATCTTACTTCTGCTTGATTTGGGAGTCTCTCTTTTGGCTGATAAAACTAGCTGATCAATGAGATTTGACAAACTACCCTTTCATTTCAATAAAATGTCAGGCTAAAACATTCAGAAATAGATATTATGGTAAAAGATGTCAGAAGACATCCTAATTCATAACCATATGATGAAGTGTTTTTTATGGCATCAGTAACTTTGAGAGGTTTTAACAGTAGTTACAAGAGGGAGACATATTTATATGAGGATTTCTTGTATAATTGGAAAACTTTCACTTACATTCTTCGGGAACAATCCCTCAGTAACATTAGCTAATGTCGATTTTCAATGGCTCATGGAACAGCCAATATTGAAAAAAGACAATTGGGATGATCAAACTAATAATGTCTGTCAGTTTATCATAAACCCTGAAATGCGGACCAACCAATAAGAATTTCTTAATAAAGATGTAAAGATGTTAGTGCCAGTAGGCACTAACTAGGTTTATGGAAGACAGATTTTGTCAAACCAGCTTTATACTTTCATATTGCTGAAAATAAACCCGATTATCTATAGAAAAAATTAAAAAAACAAGCACCAAGCTGTGGATACAGACTAAGGCTGAGGCCTCATATGGATTGTAGGAAGTTGTTAGCCTGATGCATGCAGGATGCCTACCTGAGTAAGAGATCCCTCTAGAGTAGTCAGATCAAAGGAGTAACTCTTAAAATATTCTGTCTGCTTCACCTTTCTTTTCTTCAACCTTCCCAGGTGAGGAAGAAGCCTGGGATTATTCTCAGTAGGTTTCTTGTAATGGGTAAATTTTCAGGGGGGAAAAGTATCATTGAGAAGAGGTTTTAACAGTATGAATGCATGTACAATTTGTGAAGGTAGAGACAGTCAGAGTACCTGTATTGTCAGTGTTTCCATCTCACATAGGAATTCTTTATATAGACTAGAAATTATCAATTAAAGAGGTCACTGATAAATTGTGAAGATTTCATGGACAAGCCACAAGAGCACTTAACAGACTGGCAAGATACTTGAGAATTTGAGAAGTCATTCATTGATTGTGAAATATTAGCAAATATTTATATGTTATTTGATAAACTCTCATATATGTCTAGCAAGGAAATGTGATTTTGATAGTGGAGAGTAGATATCCCATGGTTGCAAACTAAGAGTTCAGAGTTCAGACTAAAGAAATAAAAAGATCATTTTTTCAATGACAAGAGTTATAATAATAGCAACCACTTAACAAGGACTGTAGCATTTTTTTCTTTACTTGTTTGAAAGGATATTGTAATATACTTTCATTTAAAGTATATTTTATGCAATAGGAAATTAAGCCGCTATAATTCTAAAGCCAGAATAGCTGTGGTAGAGCAGCTGATTGTGATTCAGCTCACAGGTTTGATAGAGAGGCTCTTACTATCACCACAGGTTACATGCCATAAACAACTGCACAAGTATTGCCAAGAACAATCTTGTATTTTGAGGGTCCATTAGCTGCCCAGACTTTCAGAGCTATTCTCCAGCTGGAAGGCATAAGCTGGGGATGAAATTCAGAGCGCGCTATGGATAATTTCTAAGGTGGAATTTCATTAAGAGACAACAACCTGGGAGCAAGGATACAATTACCCCATATATTCAGATGTCTAACCTAGGTATTGTACCTTTGCAGGCACTAACTATACACTGAGCTCCTGTCATCTGCCTTGGGGGAGAATTTGTCACAGTTCCTTTAATTATTCCACTGAGAGTTTAGAAAGCAAGACCTCTAACTTTCTGTGCTCTGAATGACACCAAATGTAGGTACCTACAGCAGGGGCATGAATGTCTTCCATTGTGGGTGGCTATAAGCACTGAAAAGAAAAAGGAATAAAGAGCTGTGTCACCAGAACATGTCAAAGGAACATGCAGAAGCACTGTGCCTAACTCAAACTGGAAGTCAACTATGACTCCTACCATATGTTAAAGCACAAATGAAAGTAAACACTTTTGACTTAGGGATTCAAGCTGTGCAAGAATGTACAGCTTGACTCTATGGATTTCTGTAGTCCAACTACCTCACTTCTCTGCAAATCCCAAATTTAGGAAAAGGACTACAGTGTAGGTCACAGACATAGCTTCATTTCTGGCCACAACTCATTTGTGCCTTGCGTATCCTTGGGCAGTTTAGAGTTAGTATCTCTCAGGAGAGATGAGGAATGCTACTATCAGTATACATATATATGAATAGCATTTTATGCTATTCCTCTGAATGAGAGCCTTTTAAACTGCCCTTAAACATGAAAATGACAAAAAATATGGGAAGTCTTATACACCCATTGAGGAGAGAAAAACACAGTCAATAAATATTCCTAAGCTTACATTTCTAAACAGCTTCTCTAAATTTCTTAGGCAAATAAAAATTTTGTTCCTTTGATCTGCATATGTAATTCCCACTGGTGGTAGTGAGAATTATTTGCTAATTCAATAGAATAAGCCCTATAATTTAAGGGATATTTGGATGGTGCCTTCAAATGAAACATTAAATACTTGATAAGAAGTCATAAGAAGTCTATGAAGAGTCTGAAGATTTGAATAGCAATATTTTTTTAAAATTATCTTGAATTTTCTAATATATGCAAAAATTTCTAGTCTACTGAAGTGCAATACATACATGTTCAAACTTTAGTAATATTAAATCACAAAAAGTAAGAACATTAATGTATTTAAGACTTACTAAAGTACAGCCATAAAAAAGGAAGTTATAGATTTTTTTTTTTTTTAGAAAATTATAAAAGACAAAAAAATGTGAGGTTTTAATCTCAATCTTCATTGATATAAAAGGAATTATTTGGCCTAGGTAAACCAAAAAGAAAGAAAGTCAGGCAGATAAACAGAGTAGATTTTATTTTTCCATTGCATTTCTTCTTTCTCCTTTTAGGTATAGAATTTTTACTTATTGTGGTCTCAATCATATATGTGTAATGTTTACACCAGTAATAATTTCAAATCTTGGACTGTAAAAGAGAGTAAAAGCTGAACAAAGTCAGTTGCTCTCCCCTTTCTGGCTGCAGTAAAAGTCCCTGATGGGATGATACAGAACACCATGAAACAGAGCCACAGCATGCCTGGCAACCAAGCTGTAGGCTAAATTCTTCATTAATACTCCTAGAACCTTGGCCCTGCATTGTGGGTGTACCAGAGCCATGCAAACTGACAAACCTTGTAAAAGTCTGGAGAGGAATTAACCATTTCTTGGTATTTAGAACTCAGATATTTGAATCTGCCTCATTGTCTGCAATCTCCTAAGTATCAGTAGAACAATCCTGGGGAGAAATCAATCCCATCCTAAAGTAAAGATCTTAAACAGACCAGATTAATTGGTAATTAAATTTGTCCAATATATTTTCTTAAATGCAGAAAGGGGAATCTAAATAGCCTGGACAGGTGTCTGAAGGTAGGTGTGGAAACTCCCACCCCCAGTTTATCCACTGATGTAGAAGCTGGTCTGACTTCCAGTGAGAAGAGACTGTAATAATAACTTTAGTCAATATATTCCTGCATTCATAATAATTTTAAAAGCATTTTTAAATTACAAGCTGTAAATTAAGCCAAATATTTTAATACAATCTGCCACAGAGAAATAGAACAGAATCATTTGTCTATTTTAATTTTTTTAATATACATGAAGAAAGACACATTCATTTTGCTTTTGCCTTCTCCAAGATAAACAAAACCAGTATTCTTGATACTTACCTGTCATGCTTTCTATATCTGTGCTCATCCAAACCAATATTCGTTGGAGCAAAGATTTTTTGCTGCAGCATCTAAGCATGGCTGTAATATTCCACCTGAGACCTTATCACAGTAGACATCAGAGAAAATCTACTTCAAATGTCATAGGGACAAATTCTCTGCATGGAAATTGCTTTTTTCCCTCTCTCTACACTCTCCTGTTCTTCATCAGCAAAAAGGTTATTCATTCTTATTCTCTTTATAAATCAGGTCCTTTTGCAGGTATTTTTTCAGTCAACATCCTATTCTGGTTATTCCTGCCTGTATGTAATGACTTGCACTAGAAAAACAGCATTTTTTTTCCTCTGATCCCATCTCAAATCTGACAAGTTTTTGTTTAATTTCATTATAAAAATTAACATTTTCTTGACTTTGTTGCCTTTCATACTTAATGAGCATACCTTCTGTTTGCTTCTCTAGGTAACGCATACAAATATTTTATAATCTTATATCCTGCAGAAACCTTTTGGAGAGTGGAAACTGCTGATCTTTTTATTTACATGTGGTATTTTTGTCTAAACAATATTTTTCTGTATTTCTTCCTGGAAAGGCATCTGTGTTGAAAACTTTACTTGAAATGCAATTAGACCTGTGATACTCCTCCTGTATGCATAAGATCTTTACCTTTTGTAGGAGGAAGTGAAGCTACTTAGGCATGATTCATTCCAGAGACACAAAGCTTGGTGGTTACTCATTCCTCTGTTTACTCCGTGTGTTCACAGATTTCTTGCTTATTGGCTCCATGGTTTTTTTAAGCAGTGGGTGTTAGGATATCTGCAATTTTCAACAACAATTCTTTTATAAAGCAATGAACCACTTTTTCCCTTTACAATTTTTTACATATCCATCTGTCATAACTTCTCAGATACAACCAAACATTGAGCTTTTATTTATGAATTCTTTCAGTGCTCTGAAAAAAAAAAACTCAAATGAAGGCAATTTGAAAACATCTGATTAAGTATCAACTATCAATTTGTTCCTTGCTATACCAGGCTGAAATCTTGATCCTTCACGCCTAATATTAACTATGATAGCAAATGAGCTTTTTAGAGAGAGCTGAAAAAGTCATTAAGTGCTCAGAAATTTTCAGCATTTCATGCCAATCATTTTCAATCTCTGCAGGAGCAGACTAATGATCTTTTTTTTTTTCATCTTGCTTCGGGAGTACTGTCTTGTAACTGGTTTCTGCTGGAATTAATTTTCTCCACAATTTTCTTTTTCTGACTTTGTTTTTCTACCCAAAGTTTAATTGTAATGCTGCATTTTTACACCCATCCTCAGTAGTTTGACCTGGGGTCTGTTTTCTATGCTATTCACTTTGTGATTAAAATGACAATGAGATTATAGTTTCTCAGCTCTGTGCCCTTGATATTGTTGTAAATTACTAATCTCTTTTACATAGTCTACTAATACAAGCCATTTAAAAGTTCTTTCCTTCTAATTTTCTGCTTTCATTGAAGTCTGCCTCTCTGAAAGCTGATGTTTTCATTCTGGTTTTTTTTGTGTGCTCTGTTAGGGTCATGAAGTTACAATGCTATGTTCACCCATACCCAAGTTATCTTTTAATCTGATGGCCTCAGAATTCTTCCCTTGTAGTTGAAATAATACATAGATTTTCTCAATTATGAATGGCCTACAGCTTTGTTACTAATTGGAAGAACTTGCAGGGCAGTCAGGGTCTAGCTACGTCCTTGTTTCTGATTGTTATTAAAATTTCCAGTGATAATTACTCTTTTAAGGGTTTTAAAGGATCAAAATGACATTACCTACTCTGGTTTACACTTGCAAGAAATACTTCTGTTTGAGATTTTTCAGTGGCTAGTTCTATATTTTGCAACAGCTTGCCACTTTAACATATTTTATTATAATACCTTTGCTTTTCCATTGTAGGGCCAGATATGAGCCTCAGATACACCTGAAAATTCAATCCTTTGAAATAACTGCCCCTGTAACTCTCAAATCCTTGCACAATACACTTATTTATATCCAACTACTTTGTTTTTCTTGTGTCACCATCTCTCTTCTACTTGTTCAGCACAGTGAACCTGTGTCTGTGTGTGTGTACATGTCCAGACCTGCACTTACTCGAATATTGAACTTAGTGAGTGATTTTGTGTTAGGAGGCTAATTAATAGAAAAAGGAGTGCTTGATTTCTAGAATTAAAAGTGGCAACTAAGCTGCCAATAATATGGGGATTTAAAAGCCTTTAGGAACAACTGGAAGATCCATGGGAATGGTGTAGTTACTGCAACAACTTCAAAAATGCTTCAAATATTCTCTTTTATGGAAATAATGAAAAAGTTATCTTAGCAATATATATTGATTAGTAATCAACTTTCAATCTTTAAAATAATTTAATTTTGCTTTTTCCTGACCATATATGTCTTTGGTTATATCTTTCCATTTCTTTAGAGGTTTCAGAATTGGAGACAGTTTGATTTTCTTTGGCTCATGTTTCCTATAAGCCTGCATCTTCCATGAGAGACAATAAAAATAAAACATATCAAAAATGCAAAGGACTTAGAAAAATATAATGCTTTTCTATTCTGGAATTAGGAATTATAATTTAAATCTTCATTAAAAGTAAACTATAATTTTTAATCCTGTGTGCCCTTAAAATCATGATTCAATGAGGCTTTGAAACACCTGCTCTACTTCAAAGTATGCTCAAAATTGCTTTATTGGACCAGATCTTAATTTGCTCAAAAACATAAATTGACCTTATCAAAAGTCAAAAAGCTTGTGCTTTGTGATATACTTTCAAGTTATTTCATTTGAAGCACAGGATCCAATTAATTCCAATAGAGCTGATTTAGAAATATTAAATTTATATATTGAGTATTAAATTGAAGCCAAACTGAAGAATACCAATGGTCAAAAGGCTTTTGTCTCTATAGCTGTCTGCAGTACAAATTTATATTTGTGGAAGAGTTTCCTGATATTAGACAATTTCATAAATTATACAGATTCTATTATTTTTACCTAACATTTAGTTCCTAAGGACATGCATCTTTCTTTAACTGTTAACACATAGTAATGGAATGATTTTCAAATATAGATAATAAATTAAGTTAATGTAAATAAATGGTAATGTTCATACACTGGACAAGCTACACACTGAATTCCTCAGAATTAATTTTTGGAACACTTTAGCTGTACCTTGTTAAGATGAAGTTTGGTCCTGATTTACAGGATCACTGTGGAGTTCCTTATTAAACTGTCACTCAGAGAGTATAGGAGTTGAAAACCCATTACTGTGTTAATTAGATCTGTGGTAGTTTTCAGGCTGGTGGTGACAGCTGCCTGCATGTGGCCCAGCATATACATTATCCTAGTGGCAACACTACCTCTGCTGAGGCAGAAGACTTTTCACTGCCATGACAAAAGGGAAAAGGATGCTGATTTTCCCCTTAGGGGGCAGTATCACAATCCAGTAAAAAGATTCAAAGGTTAGATTTTTTTCTTGCAACACATTTGTAATGACAGACCATGATACATATTCACTGCACTTTGTTCTTTTAAAATTTATTTCTTACTTAAATGTAACTGCCTTGAACAAACACACAAAACGAGGTACAAATATTACCAAGGAAAATTGCGTTAATGAATAGTAGGGGACTATATTGTTCAAATATCTTGTGCTTTTTGTATGACTACAGGATTGCAGAAAATTATTCCATGATAAATTAGGTGGTTTTACTTCTGGGCTATACCATGAGGGGTCAGGTGATAGGTAGCCCCTGAATCTTTTAGTATGTTTCAGCTGTTAATTGGTTTCAGTTTCAGGAAATGGGGTGAAACAGAAAATCCTAATGTGCCCTTGTGACTTGGAGACTGGTCAAATTTTTCCAGTGTTCATGAAAGTAATGTCCCCGGCCTGTTAATCAGCAATACACCCAGCTGTTACAGGGATGGAAACTAAGGTACAATATTTGGAAGTTTACATACTCTGGAGCAAACTCACGTAGGCACACCTCTGGTAAAAGTGCAGTAGCAAACCCCACCTCCATTGTTAGGAACAAGTTTGGAATGGTTGGTGAACTCCTATGAATTGCTCTGAATTTGCTCAAAACTGATATCAATTAGTAGCTAATAATTCTCATAAATCCTAAACCTCTACATCACTAGTGAGCATTCTCTTGTTTGTGTGGTCAGGATTCTGTCACACATGAAAAGCAGAACATCCTTTGTCAAGCCAGTACAGCATTTCTTTAAGAAATCTTCAAGAATTTCTTCAGAAGTAGCTCAAAACAAGGTACAGTGAGTCAGGTCAGGCCTGCCAAAAGCAATAGTATTGGCAGATAAACCCATGAGATTTCTCCTTTCTTCTGCATTCAGAAGGAAAGCACTCCCTCTTTTTTCTCCAGTAGTGTGCTGGAAGAAGCTGCTCAGCAGTGTGGCAAGCACACAAACTGAATCATTCATTTAGTGAGTATTCCTGGGCGGACACTTACACCTATACCTGGGGAGAATGCTTAGTAGCTATTCCCATACACACTGCTGTTCCTGTCCATTAAAAAATAATCCAGTCCAAACAAGAATATGCTGTGAATCCACTAAAGTCAGTGAACAATCTCTCCCTGCCCTTTGTGCCAAGGCCTCATGCTGTGCCTTGAGAAAAAAGACCTAATGAATTTTTCCCCATCTCTGACTTTGATGACCCCCTCATGTTATCTTCACCACATTTCCACTTCAATCTCATTTTCTTCAACATAACTTATCTCATTGTATTTTCTGTCATATTTTTTGAATTCAAAAATTAATACTGAAAATTACGTAGAGGTTTTTATATTTAAGGAATTGTGGACTGCTCAAAAGAAATAAGCCAAGTCTGCCTGTCAGAATACAGGCCACAATTAGTGTGGAATCAAAAATTTCTCCATGCATATAAATTATTCCCCTTATTCCCCTGGATGAGACTTTACTATTGTAAAGTTCTGTTGATTAAAATAAGAAGCAGTAATTGGGACAGGAAAAAGCTTTCTGTCTTTCACTTTTTGGCCTGAGTTTATGAACTTGCTTTCAGTCAAAGGATAGAATCCAGAGCTACTTGTCTGGAAAAATAAAGTTGTGGTCCACTAGTAAATGAGGTATTTCAGTCAGAATATTTACAAGACTGAAGAAAAATGTTAGCTACGTTTGTCTGGAAGTTTTGTGATCCCTGAAGGGGGGATGTATGACTGAGCTACTAAATTCAAAGCAAGGACGAGAGAGAAAGAAAAAAGGTGCATCAAGATTAACTGCTCAGTGTTCATAGCTCAGTGTTCATAGCCCATGCACACAATGGAAGAAGATAATGGCACGTTAAGTTTTCTCTTAATTAAGGAGTCTTTGCTCATGAAACACACATGCTATTTTCTTTCCATCATAACTTCCTTTGGAGACCTCTACTGCTCAAGGGTTTAAAAAAGTGGTAGTAATCCACATTAGAACAAGGAAATCAGAAACCTGTTGTCCTTTTACCAAAAAGGATAGTTTCCATTAGTGCTTTATTTGATTTATCTATTTGATGATATGAATAAGACCTTCCAGACAGACGGGATGAAGAACATTACTTGTCCCCAGTTTGGCAAGGATGCCAAGAAGCTGGATTTTGGTGGGAAGACACAAAAAAATCAAGAGCCACTATGAACATTTCTGCTGATTTTATCAAATTTCTTTTCATATCTGATATAAAAGATATATAAAACATGAAATCATGATCATTTGCTCAGATTGTCTTCTCAGATGTAGTGTCTGTCCTCCCAGAAGAGTTTGGATTTTTTCTATCACCTTCATATCTCAAAAACTGGTTTGGAAAACAGGCTGTCAGGAGTAGCAACATGTGGGGTGAAAACCAGTAAGAGTAACCAGTACATGAGCTTAATTTGACAGTTATGTCTCTATACCAGGGTTCCTCATCTTATTTTTTATATCCAGTGGAAAAATAAAGTGTCATAACATTTCTGATTTTGAAATGGAGAATTCATGTTTCAGAAGTCAGTCAAATTCTCTTGTTCACACCTAAATAAAAAACTGAAAATTTCATTGTCAAATGAAGATTGTTACACCCACAGTTATACCCTTCAGTATAAGGATTGTTGAATGAGTGTGTGAAGGCAATGTGATTTAAATTATGAAAGGTTTCTAAAAATATCATAATCCAGGAATCTATTAATTACAGAATTCAATCAAGCAGCTCTGATGAAACTGGCAAGATGCATTGGCTGAAGTTATAATGGATCACAACATATGCAATAGCACTGAATTTACCAGTTTCTCTCATGGTTATAACTACACATATTCCAGTAATGTTGCTGACTACTTTGTTTTTGTAGAACACACTGACTATTTTGTTTCTGACAAGAATCTGGCAAAGGAAATGGAGAAGGAAATACCTGTATTGCATATACTGGGAGAAAAATACCTTTTTTTTTTTTTTTAAACTGTTATTTGCCTTCCTAATTGGTCTCTTGCTACCAGAAATTTAGATATTTCAGTATAATGCAGCAACACAAAACACCAGTTTCTCATCCCAATACATTAGTTTCTGTTAGAGAGGTTAGAGGAGTATTAGTTTTGTAACAGCCCTGCTATAAGGAAACACTTGGTCTCCTAGCTGCCATAATTATTATCAGCTGCAACTTACTGGGTTTCCTCTTATTAATGTTATCAATTGGCACAGAATTATAATGCAGGTTTAGCCAGTTATTTAGCCATCTGTGAAGTGTCTTAACTCTGTAAGGCATGGTATTAAATAAAAAATCTTATTAGTTTTGAGGAATATGAGTTCACGGTATTGTCTGCAATTCAGTTAAATAAAAATGAAGTCAGTTGGGAAATTGCTATAGTTGGACTAATTGCCTAGAAAAATATGGGGATTATAGTTTAAACTAAATCCTTCAATAAAGCCTCCTTATGCTAGGCATTTTTTGATTCCCTTTCTTTGCAACAAACTATGTAAAAAATTGAACATCTCACTAAGTTATCTTCCCTTAATTATTCAAATATCAAATAGAATATTTTTCATCCCTTGTCTTCATTTCCTGGCAGAGACCAGAAAAAACAAATTAATTTCATTAAGAGGCATTAGAGGTACAATATAGAATACTAAATCTGGTCAATAATACACTGACTTATTGAATCATCTTGTAGTAAATTAAAAATTATTTCAACAGCCCACTGGCTAAAGTATTAAAACCAACATTAAATCCCTTTCTCTTTCACATGTAAGAATTAAAGGAACCCAAGGGCTGGAGTCTAAACAGAGTCCTCTGCTCATCTATTCCCAGGGATGCCACCAGGAACTTCAGGCTTTCTGCTTACCATTGATGCACATAAAATTCGCCAAAACTTATATTCTTATACCAGCAGAATAACCTAAGCTCATCTCTGTACCCTAGCCTACACTGCTGGAGGAGCAATTTTCTGCGTAATGTACAAGAAAGATCAGAATGTTCAGAAACCAGTGCCTACACTGGTATGAAGAAAGTTGAAAATAAGGTTAGTTATGTTGCTGAGAAGCCAATATATTGGTTTTGCCATGTCTGATAGGTTCTAGATCAGATTAAAGAAAAAAACTCCTAAAAACAAACAAAATCAGAAACCAAAACCAAAACCAAAACATCTTTATATTAAAAAAAACCTATACATGCTCTTAAAAAAAGTCCCACAATAGAAAACTTACGAGCACAGAAATACATCATAGTTAATGGTTTGATATATAACTGAAATATATTTATGAGACATTGTTATTTTATCAAGGGATAAAGTAATTCCCATTTTTCATATCTTTGCTTGGATGAACGGGAGTGCTCATAAATTTTATGTTTCTTGTTTGTGCTAAAAATATATGAATCTATACAAGTGTACACATTAAATTTCTTATAGGAAATGTATCTTTTTCAAGGATATTGAAGCTTATTTCAAAAAGGAACAGGACAATCTGTATCTGTTGTGGATTTGATGAGCAGAAGTGGATTTAACAGTGTGAAGGAAGTCTCAGCTTAATCTTTATTAGAAGTGTTTGTAAAGCAAGTAATATCCAAGAGGGAACAAACTAGAATAGATTATGTGGGAAGTGATAAGTCTACATTTTTGGACACCTTTACAAGCAAGCTTGAAAATACCAGGGAAAATACAGTTAATCTTACATTAGGAGAAGAAAGCAGATCAAATAATCTCTCTTCAGACCCCTAGATTGACAGAGTTTTGTACATCCTTCTGGAGGGCAAAGTTTGGAACTTCAGCATATGCATTTAAGCATGTATCCACAAAATTGTTTTAATTTGGCTTAGGAAGATACTTTCCAAGTGAATTTTGTAACAGTTCTCTCACTACACCGAGGTTTGCATAGCAGAGGGCTTTCCTGAGGCACAAACTCTGCTCACTTTAGGTAGCACTACAGTGAAAGCTGCAATCTGGGATCATATTTAATATATTTTAGCTGCTAATTAGCAATCACCTCATATGGTCATACTAAATTGGCCTGGAGAAAAGTGACTGCAGTGCAGACAAAGTTCCTTACACAATCTGTCTGGCTTTATTGAGCCTCTCCTGTTAGAACATTCTTCTTACTAGTGTAGACATGATTTAAGGCTTTTAGTGGTTAGAAAAATAAGTTGCTGATGCAGCCAGAATCTGTTGAACTTCTGAATCCTGTACCACAGATACAAGGATAATCAAGCAGAGGAAAATAAGAGACATCAATTAAGATAAGAACATTTTAGTCCCCTTTAACAGCAGAAAAAATTAGACAATACTTATACTGTATTAGATCATGCCTATGCATGTATATTTCTAGATAGGAAAACACATTCACAACACTGAGATTCAGTTATTCAAAGGCAAATCAATACACACCAGGAATCTACTTAGGTATCACAATTCTTCATCTTTCCTGAGAGTACTTTCCAAAACAGGCATTTCTAACACAGATTGCAAATGGAATAAAAATCTTTATGCTAAAAGGTAATGTCTTATAGTTTTCCCCCAATTCATGTCTGACCTATTCTTTATCTTAGAAAGGCACTATTTTTTGAAAATATTAAGTCACGGACAGAATATAAATTAGTAGATCACCTCACAAAACAATGGTCTCTCTCCTCCTGTGGTCCCCCATGCTTCTGGCTGTCATCCAACACCTAGCTGCAAAAGATCAGGAAAAAATGTGAAGATCTGGAGAGTAGGCTTTTGATGTCTTTAATATTAGAAACTTTTTCTGTTAGATCTCAAACTCATTTCCAAATGCTTAAATGGGCTTTGTGTCTCTTGATGATTTCTCTGAATGTTTTCTATTGCACTGGAACACACACAGATAATTGTGATTATTGATAGTTTATAGCCAGAAGAACTTGTTTGTAATTCAGAAAAGGATCAGAAACAGACACCAACATTAATAATGGGATGTTAAAAGGACAGGGAATGGCTTGATGGCAGAACGTTTTCCTGATGGTTGCAAACTACAGGGAGCTGCTGGAGGCACTGAATGAGACAGCAATATGCTAAATGTCAGTAAGAAAAGATTAGCCAAGGAGGATTGTGTTCAGGTGTTCAGGTTGGATGTTTTACTCAAAATTAAACAGTCCTTTTATGCTTTATCACGTAAACAAATGGTAAAGTTTAAAGAGGTCTTGTGAAGAATTATGTCTAATTACCCTTAAAACCAGTGTCCCTGGGAAGAGCTAAATGGTGAACCAGAGTGACTGCACCTTGGTTGAAATGTTGATGGAGCATGAAAGAGTGATGGTGGAGGTTTGGGGACAGCTTTATTCATTCTGACACAAAATGGTCTACAGGTGACCTGACCTCTAGGAGTTCTCACGAAGACTTGAAATTCTACTCTGAAATGGGTACATTAAAGCTGGAGGATAAAATCAGAGCCAAAATACTTCAAAGTCCTGAGATGATGAAAAAAATGGGAATTTCTCTCCATATGTACATTATAAATCCATCTCTGAAACACAAAAACATGCACACCTACATAGTAATTATCAGAAAGCTCACAGGAAGTTCTAATAAAAATGGGGAAAAAAATGAAATTATGAATTGTCTAAAATGCAAGAAGTGGCTCCTCTGACCAATTGCATAATGGTAAGATTCACAACTCGCAGTGTGCAGATTTTTATGGTGCATGCTGCAGATCTGTCCTCCCCCAGATCTACTCATGGGCAAGACTTCAAAGTAGATAAGGTAGCCAAAAGAAGAGGATGGTGAAATATTACTGAATTGCATATCTTTTTGAAAATATAAACTATTAAAAATTTGCCAATTATTGTCTTTCTGTCTTACAAAGCCATTTTTATTTCTCCTACAAGAGTGCTACTTCTATTAACTTTGATTACAGAAAAGGATAATCACAGATTCAAATAATGAAGCACTGTCTCTTTTGAACTCAGACTGAGTGCTGGAAGGCTGCAGTATTTCACTAAAGACTGAGGCTGGGCTGAACATAGGAGACTGAGTAAGGAAGAAGATAAAAAAGGCAACACATTCCTGTGTGAAATGTTATATTCATTTTGTCTTAGAATCAGACACCGACTTCCACCTCTGTGTGCGTGCAAGCGGGCGCCACCAGCACCACCCGTGCTGATACCCTGTATCATTTGTTTCCTCCTGCCCAACATCACCAGGGAACGATTTTGAAATTGCACCCGAGTTTAACTCTCTCACAGACACATCATCCAATGTCACAATTACCAACACTTGTACAGCTGAATTGCAATAAACATCAAGGAAATGACAACTCTCTGTGGCATTGACTCTGCCCAGTGCTAGCTTTTTAGCTTTTTGTATCGCTACAGGATCTTATCCAAATATTAAGAAGATATGGCATCCAGCCAGATTTCTTCCACAGAAAATGTTAGGCTTTGGGAATGATATCTTTTGGTGAGGAAAAGATTTCTAGCTCTGACCATTGGATAAAAAAAACCCTCTACTTACAAAAAACAAAGAAACTTCTATTAAGAGCAAAGTCAGTGATCTTGACTAAGTTGTATAAGAAGGCATTAATTTCATAATCTATCCTTTTCCACAGAAAAAATGAATAATTCCTCAATCAGGAGCTTATCTTAAAAGTATTGAGCCTTGTTGGTTTCACAATCTCCATCTGAAATTATATCTTTGGAACTAAATAAAAAATCATTTTCTTCTCATATTTCACACTAGTATTGACTGAAATGAAAACTAACTTTGACAAGTGCAGTTTTACTCATTTGCTTAGGGAAATGTCACCACGGTATTTAAAGGAGGCATGGCAAGCAATGATCCCTTAATGCCTGCTTAGGCCTTTACAGGTATTGCCTTTCCTAAATTTTTTAAAGAGAACAAATGAAAAGTCAGTGTTGTGCAGCTGGTGTATAAATAATCCTTTGGATATTGTTCATGACAGCTGGCTCTCACGCAAGAGCAGGTGAATTCCTCATGACCATTTCAGTGTTAGAGGAAGTTGACAATTGCTGCAATAACTAATGAATACATAGTTTAGGTTAGAAATGTGTACCAGGAGACAAGGTTATGGATGTTTTCCAGAAGGCAGAAAACAAAAGGCCATTTATTTAACTGTTCCATTTGCTAGAGGAGAGTCAGCCTGTTTTGTGACTATGTGTATGTGACTATCCCACATAGTTCCTCAAGGGAGCACTTTTTGAACATAAAAAAGCTGAAATCAGGTCACTAACAGCAATCCAGAATTCTACAAAGATTTTCCCTACTCCTAAGTAAACAGACTTTTTTCCTGGTGAGGTGAATTTTCTTTAGTCATATTGACACAGTCTCTTGTACCAGCAATTTCTACCACTTTATGAAAACCTTGAGGCTCTTCATACAAACACGCTTCACAGCATCTTGTGAGCAGAGACCATGTAAGAGTATTTTTTTAACAAGGTAATTACAGAATATTACTCATTAGGTCATTGGAGATTGCTGCACAACAGGAATTTGTTCTCTGTCATTCTGGGTAATTCCAACAATAGATCTCCTCATCTAGCAGCACAATTGCAGTCCTTCCTTTAGAAAATCATAATGAGAGATGTTAAATACATGGGATAGTCATGCAAAAAACCCACATGGCATGTATTATGCGGTATTACACTCTCCAAAGCAAATTCTCCTAGTATCCAAACAAAAGGAAATGGACTTTTGAGTAAAAGCAATCTAAATTAACAAACACACAAAAATTATTGGCTTAAAAGTCATTTTCTTTTGTCTTTTTATTTTCTTTATGTGAAATTTGTGAAATTCACTAAGTTACATTTTTAAGCTCTTCTCTGCAACTACAGGCAAATTTTCCTCTTAGCTGAAAGTTAAGACTGGCATAGACTCAGGACATGTGGCTGAAAGAAAAACACCAGCTACCACAAGAGTCATGATAATATCCTATTGAGATCACCTCAGACCTCCTGGTTGTGAATCCTGTGGATTTATGCAGCAATAGTTGGCATTGAGGAGATGACTCAGGTGCCAGATTCAGGGCTGCTACCAAGAAACAGAAATCAAGGACAATATAATCAGGGACTATCAGGGACAGTACATGCTCAAGCCCAAAGGTGCTTCACCCTAATAAGGAAAAAAAGCCACTGCAAAACACTGTCCCATTCCTTCTTCCCCTTCCTTTGACTTCATTCTGTGCTCCTGCCACCCTTTCCTGTACACAATAGACATCTCTAGCCTTTTTTTCCCCAAAATCACTCCAACAGATTTAAAAAAAATATTATTTATTGAGGAAAAATGTATATATTGTTTATTTTGCAGTGGCTTGTGGTTTTTATCTCTTCTCCTTCCACCCTTCCCCCTTCCAGTCGACAAAACCAGGTGTTGTGTAACTCTGTGAACAAGAAGCCAGTGCTAGAACTGGAATGTCAACTTCACTGAGACAGCAGTGAAAAATAACGTGAAAAGGTCATGACTGTGATAAAGTATCCCTGCATCTTTCTATTGAGAAATATAAGGCTTCTGTTGACTTTGTAGAGCTAATCAGAAGCAGAATGATTTGAAATCAGACTTCCCCTTTCCTTACGTAAGCCACTTACATAAGCAAAAATATAAGCAACCACTTAACCTGAATTAAGGACTATCTTTGAGTTACAATATCCTCAGTCATGGAGTGCCTATAACTGAAAAGGAAGTTTTTAAGCATTATCAGCCTATTCACGTATTTGAATTTGGGTATGCTATATAAGCAGAGCAGCTCCATAGACTTACCTGCATTCCTCCCAGGGTTACTAATTGGAGGTGTATGTCCTTCAGTGTGTAAGAGGACTATTTATTTTCATTTTAATGCGGTTTCTTACAGGTTGCTAATATATTTCATGGGAATTGCTTTGAAATGCAAAGGAATAAAAAAAAATTTTGAAATTTTTGGTCTCAAAATGTTTAAAATTCTGTTGAAAGTGGCTTTGATTAAACAATGCACCAATATAATTTTTAATAGCATTAATTAAGAAAGTAAGACTATTAAGAGGATGTGTTTCAGTGGACAGGTTAATATTTACTTCCAAAAAACACTCCATGGCTTAAGTGAGTCAGCAGGATAAGTGGGAGAAGGACTTGTGGAATGCTTATCAGAGGTGGAAGCAAATATGTATTATTTTGTCTTAATGAAAGGGTACAAGCAGGTAGCTCTTGCTTGCAAGGTGTTGTCTTTTTTCTGATTTTCCTTTTATCTCCATCTCTTCATCTGTTTCAGGAGTTGCTTCCAGACTCTGGCCCACTGCTTGGAAAGGAGGGTTATGTACTCCGCACCTTTGCATTGCAGGGTGAAGTGGACAAAACAGACTACTTGCAGTCTGTCTTTTGGGGACATCTGCTGCTCCCAAGAACTCAGCTGGGCTATGAAAATGCCACTTTTGCCCACATATCAGGCCTTCCAAACAGATGCAACTCATGGCTTAAACAGCTTTCCTTCCATACACTCCAGAGAAAGAGAATCAAAGTCCCTGTGCTACTGGGCTCTAAAGTAAACAGTCTCTGCATCAGCTATCCAGAAAAACTGATGTTCCTAGATATTCAGGGTAGGTATCTAGAATTAAACTTCCAATATCACTACATTATTATGCAAAAAAAAGGTAATAAAATTTCCATTTGCCAGGAATAGTCCTGCTTACAAGACTTAGCTCTGCAGAAAACTAGTCTTTTGTAGTGGTTATTCCTGCAGATTTTGATCTTTTTTAGGCTGAAATTAAAATTAGAAATTTTAGTGATTAACAGAAGAAGGTAGTGAACTGATGAAAAATTTCATGTGAGATCTGAAGAGATGGTGGGAGCAGCAAGTTTTGCAAGTACCTCCATAAGAGCTAGGGAAATAACAGGCAATTATTTTTCTTTATTGAGGATGACAGCTCATGTCCACTCTTGCTTGTCTACAAGAATATGTTAGTGGTAGAATTACAGGGATGTTGAGAATTGTATGTTCAGAGACACGGATTAACTTCAGAGGAAGCTTGAATGTTCCATTTGTTCTCAAAAAAATCCTTTATGTAATTTGATTTATTTTCAGTCAAATTCAATTAAGCAAAAATTTAAAAATATTTCATTATCCTTCTTGCTGAAGTCACCTCTCTCAATCACTTATACACTGACTATCTGGATCTCAGTATTCCTATTAGAAAAGACCTTGTATCAGTGGCCTGAAATTCAAACTTCCACCCATATTTTATTTTGTCATATTATTTTTCTCTTAAGACCTGAATTCCTGAAACTGCCAAACTCCACTCAGCTACAAAAAAAAAAAAAAACAAAAAAAAAAAACCACTTGTTTTTTTTTAACCTTTTAAGATCAAATGTGGGCTATTTGAGTCAATATAGAACTCAAAGTTAAAATGAAACTTGTGTAGATCTGTCCAGGATCACTATTTGTACTGATTATCAGGCATAATGTAAAGGGAAACTTGGGAAAAAAAAAATATGTTACCTGTGAAGTCTGCAGCACCAAGAATAAAAACTGTCATCTGGACAGAAGATTTCATATCTCATTTCAAGTGGTTTTATGTCTAAACATTTCACTCTTTGTGACCTTGCAATATAATTAAGATATACCTAAAACCAAAGTTAAATCACAGTGATGCTGATTTGAAATTTTCATAGAAATAAGCTTCAACAAAGACACACAAGAAAACTCATTTCCCATATAGAAAAACCAAAACATCTCACTGATTTCAGTAAGAGCAGTCTTTGTTAAAGAATAAGATAGGTTTTATCATAAATAGTATAGATTGATATGATCTTTAAATCGAATAAGTTCCTGACTTGTAAGGGGACATATTTTGATTATAAAATAACATTGTCTACCAAGGTCATAATTTTTATATTTTTGACGAGAATAGTCACACCATATAAAATATTGTAGCATTTTATATTTTCTAACATAAAAAACTATATGTCAAGGTTTTCCCTATACCTATAAAACCTTCTGATGATACATTTTCTGTCATTTAAATGGCTGCCTTTCAAAGAGTCTTTGCTACCACATGAAACTTCATAGTGATATATGAGGATTAGGTAAGTTTTCCTTTTGCTTTGAAGGAGTTATCCTGGTCATACTTGAAAACCTGGCCATTAATTGCTACAAAACAACCTTAATAACCATAAAAAAAAAGAGAAGAAATTTCTTCTGAAGCTTTAAGAGGCACTTCAAATTTCTATAGCAAATCCCTGTCTACAGAGTCTAAACATCACCTTATCTTCACAACCCTGCAATAATAATTATAAAAAAAATTAGGCAGCGCTTTTTTCTTTACCGGTAATCACACACGGAACACTTCTGCCATAAGCATATTATGGATAATGAGGGCTGCAAGGACGAGTAAGCAGCATCACTCTCCCTTCCAAAGTACAGCATTTATTGCTCAAGCTGTCAGAGCTGAATGGCTTTAGCATGTGTGCTTATAACAACGTGTTAGCTGTTATGTGCTTGACACGTGGCAGCAGCTTAAACCCCTTTGAAAGCAGAGGTTAAAGAAGGCTTTTGCACAGTGAAGGATAATATTGCCAGAGCAATCATTACTGGACCTGTGAGCATACCCTACAGACACTGCCTTTCAGATGCTGGTTTGCATCCTGCTGTGAGAAACCTGCCTACGTGGTGTGAGCCTGCATTTTGTACAGGCTGCCTGCTCATCTACAGTGCAGGTGGGGGAAAATCAGCCCCCGCTTCCCCAGAGCCCCTCAATCTGAGAACAAGTGCCTTTAAAAGGGTCAATGATTAACATCCACTCTCACCTGAAATACTTCCAATGGCTGCATCAGAACATTGTTATGATACAAAATGAGGTTGTATAGGGCAAAACCAGCAAGAGATTTGGAGTTCCATTTTTCTGGGCTAAGACAACAAGCACCAGAACTCTGTTTTGAAAAGAGCAAAGCTGTGCACAGCATGCTTATAATTGTCCACAGTGCATTCAGCAGTCCAGCTATATCTTTGCTTCTAAGGTGCTGCAGTGTGAAGTAAGAATTCTGGGATAAATATGATAATAAATGTAGGACAAAAGCTCTTCCCCATTTGTTTTTTCAAATGCCTGAGGAAAACTTGCACACTTTTGTCAGTAGATTTTGTCTGGTCCAGACCAAGGAAATAAATTAATTCTAGGATCTCAACTCTCTCAGAAAACATGCTAGTGGTTGTCCCCCCATGTTGTACCAACTCTGCACCTACTCACACATGTCCTGCTTTCTCAGCTGGGAAAAATAATATAAAGTAGCAATACTGTTCAGATTTCTTCACAAAGACAATAAACTACAACATCAAATTATGTATCCACACTCTACTGTTTAAAAGGAAGCTTTATCCTGTAATTGTTGTACAATATTTATATAGTAAATGCAACCTAATTAACGATCAGCCAAGAAAGTAATACATTCACTCAACTCTCATGTTGAGAGATATACTTCCAAGAGACTGTTCTTCGTCATAGCTCAATAATATTCCTAGTTTTCTGCTTCTCACTCAATGACTCCCTTAAATGCTGCATGTAACTTGAAATTTTTGAACAAATGTAAATTTTCTTATTCTCTGTCATAGCATGTGTCTGACTAGGGGCATCTGAAGAGTTTGTTGGAATTTCCTTGAAAGAGCTTTCAGTCTCTTAGAATATTTCTTGCATAATCTAAAAATAGAAACTTGCTTTAATAAAAAACTAAGTCATAGGCTTCACTTTCCAATGGACTCAACTTGAAAAATATTTTTGCAGAATACACTTTGTACAGAAGAAATAATTTTGGATCATACAAAGATACAAATGAATATGAGTGCTTAACAGCGCTGAACTTCTGGTGTCCACTAGGCACAAGTGCAGCTACAAGAGCTTAAGGAAATAAATACTTTCAGGGTTTCACCAAGGATTTTAAACATTCTCTACATGGGAGTCAGGTGTTAAAATTCAAATACTTAGTCTAAAAGAGATTTAGACAGAAACCCTCCAAGGAAATATTGAGCAAAGTAGTTAATCCAAGTCTTGAAGTTAGCAATTGCAACAGTGATTAATACAAGAACAAACAGTATTTTATTACCATGCAGAATCAGAGAGAAATGACATTTGTGAAGAAGGAAGACAAAACAGGTGTCCATCATGGCTCCTTCTGATTTTACAGACATGAGAGAGGCTTTACCTCTCTCATAAGATGTTAACCACTTTTACCTTGCTGACACATGAGTTCTCCAGTGTTTCTTCATTCTTCAGTGCTAACCCAAATCCCACATTCACCTTCAAAGAGCAAGCAAACCCCTGAAGGCAGCGGCTGTTTCTCAGTCTGTTTACACAGAACACTGCATGATCCTGACAGGAGCTACAGGACCACAGGAGCTTAACTTCATTCATCAAATGCTCCCAAACAGAATGAGCATCTTTGAGGGAACTAAAATGATTACAGTGATCCTGAGAAATTATAGACTAGGGATATTTTTAATGGGGGATGGGTGGGGGTGGGGGGAGGGACCTGGAGAGGGAGTGTTTGAGGGGTTGTTTTGTCCTTTTTTGTTTTTGTGGTGGTGGTTGTTTGTTTGTTTTGCTTTGCTTCTCTTGGTTAGTTTTGTTTATTTGTGGTTGGTTGGTGGGTTTTTTTTTTTCCCCAGAAGAATTTCTGGGTCAGGGCTGAGCTGTATCAATGTTGTTTTCTTCTACCACACCAGCACTGTAATCAGGTCACTCTTGGTTTTGTCCCAGGATCTTCAGACATTGAATTCTGAGGTTTGATTTTTATTTTATTTTTAGATTTAGATAGTGTTATCTAAACAGATTTTATCTGTTTCTTCTGTTTTGATGTTCTCTGAGTGTGCTCTCAATATGCAAAAATTTTTTCCATAAGATCTAGGAAGCCAGCAACCACTAGCCCCAAACTCCACCTCCTCCTCCTCAAGTTGCTATCACAGTTGAGTACATTCTTCTGCAGAATGCTAGAAAGGGTGCATGTTCTCAGGAAGACATTGCTCACAGATCACCCCATCATCTACTTGTATGGTGAAGCTGAGTGAGATGGAACTGCTCTTTCCCTTAAAAGACAAAGCCCTTGCAAATCACAGGAAAACAATATTTTGGTTCTGAAAATAAAGATTATATCTACCTTATTAAGTAGCTGCCTAAACAGCCTTTCTTCAGCTTCAACTGCTAAAAATTATTGAAGGAGTTACTGTTCTCTCCTTTTCATGATTTTCAAAATCTGCGTGAAAGCTATTTGGCAAAATGACCATTTGGTTGCCTTAGGGGATTGCAGACCTGTTACCAAACCAGGTAGTGGAGTGATGGTCTCTCTTGGTAAAACTCTGACTACTGGGTAGTGCACTACCTAGATGACAAGGTTCAGGGAAAGGACAGCTCACGTGTAGCAGTCTCTTCTTGATGGGTAGCTAGAGCTTGAAATGTCCTGTGAGCTCTCAAATTCCCACATCTGCATTGCCCCTTTAACTGCTGCAGTCCATATTTCTGGTGTCCACTAGGCACAAGTGCAGCTACAAGAGCTTAAGGAAATAAATACTTTCAGGGTTTCAAAGAGAGAAACTCAGTCAATTTGCTTTCCAACCACTGGCATCCTGGAAGCTAATTAATAAATACAGCAGCATAGGCTGCCTTTATTTCCTGAAAAAAAAAAAAAATCAATCAGCTTGGAAGTAATGTGCTGCCATTATAGGTCCTTTTCTTAGCTTAATATTTGGTCATTTTTTTAAAGTACATGTATTAGTGGAAGCCAGGGTACAGAAGACAGCTCATTTGCACACACACCTATAAATAATTTTTCTCCAAGTGAATGAAAGATGAACTAGATAGCTTATGGCTTTCACATCCTTTAAGACCCCCCAAAACCAGAAAGACACATTATAACAATTTAACTGCATAGCTGCTGAATGCTATATGACTTTGTTCAGAAAGCAGCAGACTAAAGAAACCATGGCATTCGACAGTCATCTTGTGCACTAAGGCTGTGTGCTAGAACTACAAGACAAAAGATGTTATCATATATCACCTAAAAATTGTACATAGCTTCTGGAATGGGCTTCTGGGGTTTTGCTTTATTGTAAAAGGAGTTTTCCTGCAACTATGGAAGATAATAGATAAGCTCAAATCTGGAGAAAATTACATTGGAAGTGGAATGAAGCTTTGATGCTTTGTGACTTACATTTCTCATGATGAGTAAAAAAAATGCATAGAAAGTTATAGTATATATCACAGTTCTGCAAACATTTATTTCGCTTTAGAAAACCTTAATGAGCATGGAAGACTGTTTTCTATCTATACAAAATCCAAGTATTTGTGAATAAAGAAACCCAAAACACACAGCAACAGATTTTTTTGCAAAACCAGCAGGCTTGACATAAAATACATAAAGAATCAACTTTGGTTCATAAAATAGGTTTTAAACTGTTCTCACTTCAGTATTTGGGATCTGCTTCCCTGAGACCATGTTCCTAATTTTATGCTGAGATTGCCCCCCAAGGAAGCCAGCCTTATGGAATCTAAGGAGAAGCTGCATGTTGATTAGCAAATATGAGTTTCAGATAATTCTGATGGTTTATCCTCTCATAAATCCTCCTACAAAGCCTCCTGATTAAAAAAAAAAAAACATTTTCACAAGAGCTGTTGATTATACTCATATACTACTAACTCAAGTATTGCTTTTTAATTATTTCATGGTGTGCTCAGCTCTGAAAGTCATCAGAAAAGTTAGAAAAGTCATCTTGTCTTGAGTTAATCTATTAGCATAAGTGTTTGTGGCATTTTATGTCAAGCTGATCTGAATATAAATGGACTCAACATGCTCATTAAGAAAATAATAAAAATAAAAAAATAAAGGTAATATTTTGACTCAGTTAAATTGCAGCCTCAATTTTCCCTCATCATTTTGTCTTCTTAATATTTACTCCAAGATATTACAAAAGCCTTGGCTTCTCTTTGTTCCTGTCCAGAAGACTGTCCAAAATTATATTTGTCTTGTATGAACAACAACAAAAAAGTACTGCAAACCAAGCTGAAGTTGTTAAGCAGGTTTCTCATTTTGCAGACATTATTACTCATTTATACACCATGACACATTTATGGCAATTATTAAGGCTTTCTTTTACTAAGAATCTTGTGTAGTTTTATTGTTTACATGGTAAATATAGCAATAACTTCTACCGGACTGACAGATCTTCTTGATGAGATCCATCACAGATGAGAATTTCCATATCCCATTAATGATTTGATTTTGTCACAAAATATGCAGGAAAATCAAAACCATTTAAGCAATAGATGGGAAACAGTCTCAGGCCTAAACAGATAAATAACATTCTTTTTATTTCTCACCTCTTGAGACAGAAGGAGAGATATACAAGGACTATATCCACATGAAGAGATCTTGACTGCATTTGGCCCTAAAGTTTTCACATTTTTAAATATCTAAAGATAACTTTGAAAAAAGGATAGGAATAAAACTTTAAGTTAGGCCCATTTTTGTATATCTGATATATGAAGTCATATATGCTGTTTCCATACTACTTTCTCTAGCTTTGCCTCACTCGCTCTTTTCTCCTGGATTCTTGATGGACCATTAGAAATAGGAAAATTAAAACAAACAAACAAAAAAAGTAGTTGATGTAAAGGGTTCTGGCAATTAAGGGGCAAAGAAAATTTCAAATTTGTAAGGAAGCAGCAGGAAATGACTTTGACAAATCTCAGTTTACAAAATTTGATACACCTTAAAGTAGTGAAATATTTAATGAACTATCCCTATTTTCTCTATCAGCTTTAAGTGCTTTGAAAATTAGTGTTTTAGAAATAATTTGTCCAGTAGTTCTGGATGTAGCTACATTAGCATTGCCAGTGAACATTCCTTGGGCAGTACAAATCAATAATCTCTATTGTCAAACTGTCCCCCTGTCTATCCCTGGAGCAATCTGGATGCCAGCCTGGTCCAAGGACAGAGGCAGAAGAGGGCTGCCCTATTCTGGAGGAAAAGGCAATTCATGGGAAAGATATGGATATCCATATAAAGGTATAAAGATATCCATACCTGTTAGTCTCAGTGCCAACCCACATATCTTGGACATATTAATTTTTAATACAGTTATAGTGTTATCCTCCTAAAACCCAGAAAATAAAGTGGTGATATATTATTTTCACTTTGAGTTTCAGTTCTCTCACAGGTAATTCTGGCAGACTTTTAGGGGTACTTCAGCTCTGTAGCATCACAAATTCATACATAATAAACATAAATGGATAAACAAGGGACTAAACCAGCCTCATACAGACCTCAGCTTGTATATTATGATCATCCATGATCATCAGCTAACCTAGTGTTCCTACATACCTGATCAGCCTCTGAAAAAAGTTATCCTTTTCCAGACCAATATTTCTCTGCTGTGCTATAGTTGACTACATAGTTCTTCCTGGCAAATTGCAGCATCAACTTTATTGGCATAATTTAACTTTATTTACCCAGGAAACAAAATTCTTCAACCAGAAAAACTGGTTGTGGCTTTTATTTTTCAAAGTATAATGAAGTGAGATTTCAGAGAGCAGAGTAAATATTTAATTAGCAGCAAGTTATGTAAAGCAATTGCCTCTATAGGAAGTGCACTTTCCCCTTCTTTATGTAAGAGATTCATTGTTTCCAAAGAGGAATTTTGTCAGAATAATGACTGTATGATACACTTATACAAAAGGAGAGAATATAATACACCAGTAGTGATCATAAATAATATTTAGTCATTATCGGTTTATCTTTTGTCAAAAGTTCAGAGTATTGAAAGGAAATTGAAGAGACCTTATTTGCAAGCTGCGTAAGGCTATCTGTGCTGTGTTTATTACATTGCAATCTCAGAAATAAGTGTGCATTTGTGTAAACTGACATCTTTAATGCTTGATATTGTCAGAAAGTGACACTACCTTATTGCCCTAAATTACTGTCCTTAGAGATGATATTGCATGATAAATACCTTTATAAGCTTATAGAATGGATATGTCACAACTTCTTGTTTTGCCTGGATAATTTTTCTGCTGCTCACTGTACCTCTTATAGCTTTCCAGAGGTTTCTGTCCTATGCCAGCACTGATGAAAGCATGCTCTTCTGTCACAAAAGTTGCCTAACCCTACCTCCCTCTGTGACTACTTCCATGAGCAATGCTGAGCAATTAAGGATAATTAAGAGTGACTAACTACTGAGATAGCCTCACTGAACACAAGTTACTTATTTAAGGCTCTTCTTAGTCAATGACCCCTCACTGGTAACTTTATTGTCCAGGGATTGCAACAGTGAGGAAAAGCCTTTTGATGTGGATTTCATGAGCAGTGGGAAAAGAGGACAAAGTCATGTAAAGGACCCTAAAAACTCAATATTTACAAAACAGAAGTGCTCCTATTCCACTAAGGGAACTGAAGAAAACAGAGATATGACCTCCTGTGGTTATTTGCCAGCCTTTCTGGGGACCTCTGACACGGGATGTTTCTCTCAGATGACAACTGGCATTGTGGCTCGGGGTTTTCAGAGGCTCACAGGGCAAATAAAGGATGAGTTGATAGGATGCAGGCAACTTTTCAAGGTGTCTGTGCCACAGGCTTGCTGACCCAGGCAAAGCCCATGAAAGAACTTTACCTGATCTCTGGTCAGTCTTGGGGTGAGTGTTATCTTTTGACTCAAAGTTTCTGGCTGTAGGTCCATAATAGCTTCAGTGCCCAGGCAAACCTGAGCACTCACTGTGTCCAGAGCCATGGCTACACAGACTCAAGGAAGCAAGTGCTGGATCCTTGTTTGTCTTCTTTTATTTGTCTTCACTGCCAGGAAACACAGAAAGTACAAAATGCAAATCTGTCCTGGGATGCTCTTACCCATATTATTGCTTCCACTGAGTGGTGTTTTCTTAGCAAAGAACCAGATAAAAATGTGGAGTCCTTTCAGTAATCCTTACTTTAACAGTCTTGAGGGGGGTAGATAAAATACAGAATCTGTCTTCATAGTAACATGAGATGAAGTCATCTGAAGAGCAATCCTGTAAGTAGCTGATTTACAGAGCTTATTTATTTATTACAGAGCTTATTTATTATCCATGCCTAAAATTGTGTGTTAATTGAAGAGTTTGGGTGTCTTGGAGTATCAGACCCTTTATCAGTGTGTGTGGCACTGATAAGCATGATAGAATTGAGGAAATATTACACTACAGATTAATTCCATTTTGCTTTTAGTTATAAAAATAATGCACTGTTTTATCACAATAGCACTCTAACTCTACAATGTTCTTTATTAAAAAATACCTTTAGTCCTGCCAGTCACAAAGACAGAAAATTATAAACATAGTGATATTTTGAGATGGAGAAGTGTACTTGAGATATCTGAAAAAGGGAAAACTCATGAGCTGGTTTTCCCTTTGGTTACTGAAACATTCTATTTTTTAATTAAATTTTCTCAGGTTTGTGAATGTCAGGAGGGATTTACTGGAAATACAATGATGGCTGTGAGGCTGGAACTAGAAGTAATATTAAATCCATACAAAATCATATATTCTATGATACCACAGAAATACTGCTTGTTTGTTAAATTGCCACAGGGCTTAATTACAGGGTTATTAGTTGTCCCTGCTGGCTGTATTACTCTTTACCTTTACAGGAGTGCTTTCATGGTTAATAAATCTCTTATAATACAGAACACTCTGGAACTGTGAAAGCACTATGACATCTCCTGGGCCCTGTGGAAGCATCATAGTCTGTATTTTGTAGTCTTTTACTTACAAGATATATCAAAACTTATGCCTTTATATGATTGAATTCCCACCTAAGGAAGCCTCTCCATCACAGGAAATGCTGGAGCACCTCTTAGGAAATGCTAAGAGAATTCATTTAATGGGTTGTTCATCCTGGAGAAGAGAAGGCTTTGGGATGACCCAATTGTGGACTTCCAGTACCTAAAGGAAGGACTCTTGACAAGGGCATGTAGTGACAGGACAAGGGGGAATGGCTTCAAGCTGAAAGAGGGTAGGTTTATATTAGGTATTAAGAAGAAAATCCTTACTGGGAGAATGGTGAGAGACTGGAGTGGGTTACCCAGAGAAATTGTGGATGCTCCATCTCTGGAATTGTCCAAGACCAGGCTGGATGGGGCTCTGAGCAATCAGGTCTAATGAAAAGTACCTCTGCCCGAGACAGGTTGTTGGAACTCGGTGATCTTTAAGGTCCCTTTCAACTCAAACCATTCTATCATACTTTGATTCTAAAATATAAAATCTTATATCTACTTTCTACTTCGGAAGGGCTGTCAAACTATGTGAGATGGCTAAATTGATTAGCTGTGCAGATTGATAAAGAATAGACAAAAGAACCTACTTTTGGAAACAAATAAAATCACAATTGCAGATACCATAACTTTAATCCATCTTGATCACAAAACTTGTTATAATAAGTATGTTGGAATTCATTCATCATTTTGAAATGAGCACACAAACAGGACTAATTTTTAGCTCTCCACTGGTTTCAAACTGTAAAAATCAAGAGACAACAACATTTATGAAAAATTGAAGTTATAGATATTTCTATTGTGAAAGTGTTTTCTGTAGAAAGGGGGTAAGAACAAGGACTTGCATTTTTATCAGTCATCACTGAAGCAAAAAATCCAGTTAAAATATGATTGAAATTACACTTTGAAGCATTATAATAAATTTGTGTGGTTTCTGGACACTGCATATAAAGATTATTTTTAGAGAAAAAATTACAAGAAAACATATTCTATTCTATTATTTGTAAGTCTTTAGTCTCTATTTTACTCCTATTGCCTAAATTCTGATATATATTACTACATTTTTACATTTACATTTTGTAAAAATATGCATATAATAGTAAGTTCATTATAATAAAGGTAACAGTCATGGAAATGCCCAAATTTTAATCAAGACCTTTTTTACTGTACCAAATCCAATTAGACTATATTAAACATTTGGTTCTTGGCATTTATAAAGCAGAAGAAAATATACAAAGATTAGAAATTGTTATTGCATTTGTTTATGATTTTGACTAGGAACTTGGAGACGTCATTACTTAAATTTTGAACAAGATGTTCTTGCCAGAGCTATGAATGAGCTAGAGGTGAAATTGTTTTTTCTTGAAATTGGAGATAGTTTATTATTGACATTTTAAGCAAGTCAACATTTGTTTCACACTTCTTGGCTTCCTATTAATACCTCCTGTCCAGTGCTTCAAGCACAGTTGTTTGAGTCATGACAATCCTGGCACCCAGCTGATACCCAAATTAGTCTCACAGGTGTTTTGCTGCACCTTTTAAATTTGTAGTAATGCACCAGAATGCTTGATGAGTACTGACTGCTTCTTGCTTTTGGCTTGGCTTGTGCATCTTACTGCAGAGATGCAGGTCTCTGATTGCCTCTGCTCGTTACGTGAGCCCCAGGATGAGTGATTCTAAGAAAGATTATGTTGCCAGTTACAAGACCAAATGTTTAAGAAGTTACTCCAAGAGATTGATAAGGTATTATCACAGACATAGGAGACATACTGTCCACGGGAGTCAACAATTCAGTAACACATTTACTTTCTGAATTTTATTGCTAAATTTTGCATTTACTTTGTCAAATTGTTGTTTATCACAGAAGCATCAGTGATCCAAATCAGTTGGAAAAAGATGTCAATTCTTTACTGAAATTCTAAAATTTTGCTCATATAGAGGAAGAGAGAAAAAAACTTGAAATCCTTTCATCGACATTCCCAGCAAAGGACAGGAAAAGGTTTAGACAATTACATTTATGAAGCAGCCCTAAGAAGTGCACTCTCATCCCAAAAGGCAGAGAAAAAGAATACAGGGTTTTTAAAGGAATTCTCAATGGAAGAACAGCAGGACATGTTGAATACAACCAAATGCTAAAGAGCTATCAAACGACACAACTAAACTTTGCTTAGGAAACACTTGTATAAAAAATGAGCTTACAAAATACTAGATCTAGCTTAATGATCTAAATTTCACACTCTTAAAAACAAGATGAGACAAAAATCACACTTGTTTCAACCTGTACCCATCCAGATTCAGCTGAGATTAATCACAACTGCATATGTTTTAGTGTAAAATGTTTCATATTTTAATCTGTTTTGCTTCCAAGCCTATTTAAGAAGGTTGCATATCGACTAAATTCCCTACTATCAGGGGGTTTTCTTCCATGCTAAATGTGCACTTTGTCAAGATGTTCACTGCTGATTCCTTCTCAAACATTTAATTCTGTGTAACTATTTCAAGTTGCACAAAATTCAGTTCTCAGTTTCTAACCTCAAAAATCCCCTACAGCTATTGGATTTGCTGGTCTATCACGAATACCAGAAGTAATGACTTTGAGGTTTTTTATCTGTTATGTTTGGAACAGAAAACAGTTTCTATATGTTTACCAAGCTGATATCTTAATATAATTTTCCACATGAAACTGAAATTATATATGTCCTCCAAACAACTTGCAGCAAAAATGTGCCCTCAACAGCAATTTTCACTTCATTCTCTCTTGTATTGTCATGGAATTATATTTCTCTTTTTGCTTAACTTTTCAATTCATATTTCACTAAAATATATTTTGATATTTTGTTCCATAATAAAATAATATTCTTCAAGACTTATCAAGACATATTTGGCTGTATTTCAAATCTCCATAGATTTTTTTGTTCTGTCCTTGACTTTTTATATTTCTAAATCTTTGGTGGGGTGACCCTGGCTGGATGCCAGGTTCCCAACAAAGCTATTCTGGCATTCACCTCTTCAGCTCTGCAGGGGAAAGAAAATAAAAGGCTCATGAGCTGAGATATAGACAGGGAGAGATCATTTACCAATTACTGTCATGGACAAAACTTGAGGAGATTAGTCTTATTTATTACTAATCAAACCAGAGTGGGATAATGAGAAATATACCTAAATCTCAAGAACAACCTCCCTACAGCACAGCCTTCCTTATAAGGAGGTAGAATTCTCTACCTCCTTGCCATGTCAGCACAGACAGAGAGGAAATGGAGGCTGTAGTCAGTTCATCTCACCTTTTTTCTGCCACTGCTTCCCCCACAGGGGGACGATCCTCACACTCTTCTGCTCAAGCATGGGGTTCCTTCCATAGGAGATAGTCCTGCACTAGCTTCTCCAGGATAGATCCTTCCCATGGGCTGAAGTTCTTCACTAGTTGTTCCATTGTGGGTCACTCCCATGGAGTGTAGTCCTTCAGGAGCAGGCTGCTCTAGCATGGGTCCCCCATAGGGCCACCGTCCCTGTCAGCCAGCCTGCTCCAGAGCAATGTCCTCTCTTCACAGGTCTGCCAGGAGCCTGATACAGCAGAGTCTTCCCACAGGGCGACAGTCTCAGAGCATTCACTTGTTCTGCCACAGGGTCGTCCATGGGCTGCAGGTGGATCTCTGCCCCCCTGTGGACCTCCATGGCCTGCAAGGACACCCTTGATTCACCATGGTCTTCACCACCGTAGTTCTCATCACAGATTGCCTGGAAATCTCTGCTCTGGCACCTGGAGCATCACTGACACTGCTGGCTGCAGAGATATTTCTCTCGAATATTCTAACTCCTCTTCTTTGTCTGCAGCAGTTGTGCAGCAATTTTTTCCCCTTCCTAAGTCTGTTACCAGACTGTTGCGGATTGGAGTTGGAGCCAGCTGACATTGTCTCCATTGGACACAGTGGAAGCTCTTCACAGCTTCTCAAAGAAGCCATACCTGTAGAATCTCCACTACCAAAACCTTGCCAAGCAAACCAAATAAAACCTCATAATTTAAATTAATTTATAAATATTATCAAGGAGTTATTATTACTTCTTTTCTTCAATAATAATGGATGTGCTAAAATTGCAAGAAGTATTTATCATTTGTAATATCTCTCCACAGCTTGATAGGTCATCTTTTATTGTATTTTTTATTATGTACTCTTTAGGATGATGTATCTTTTCCTGTTTAAGGCAATATGTATTGATAGGGAGAACAAATAAGCTGTATTGCCATAAAGCTTGTCTATTTCAAATACTTTATAGCTTCAATATCTATGTTTAATTAGTTAGTATTTCATATAACAGTAAAATGTGCTTCACTGCAAAATACTTAAAAAATATTAACAACTTCCTGTTGATGGCTTTTTTAATACAAAGCTAGATGGGATGTGCAACATGAACATTTAGTCCTTTGCTTTTGCATCATATAAAAATTTCATCTAAGTACTCAAATTCTGGTTTTGAGTGTTGGTGCTGCAGTTACTTTTCTAAAATCCCTCAGACAGTTATAAATTTTCTTCTCAACTTTTAAAAATGCTGCTTAAAGGTACAATGCAACAGGTTAACTAACCTTCCTGGTGACTTGGAAGGATTAGGTAACCTACATGTGTTCCACCTGAAGTACTTTTTTCTTCTTAGCAATCTATTTTTAATGGCTTAATTTGATGTTTCATTCGTTTTTTAAAGTAACTTCATTTAGTTACCCTCATCTGGTATGCAGTCTGTGTTATCTTTTACAGTATTCTTCTCATATGCATTCATTAAAAACTTTTCTCACTTTTTTATACCCTTTCATTAAGTTCTACTGGGCTGTACATATTGGATATTATTAATATTCTGTTATGCCAAAGTGTGATTTCATAACTCTTGGATTTCTTTTTTTCAGTCAGGGAGTATCAGGCTAAGAGCTGCATGGATTCCTGCAACTGAAACAAGTCTGTTTAGTGGCACCAGGCATTTTGAGGAGCAAACAAGAGCAGAGGTTGCAGCTCCAATGAATTTCCCTTGAAGACTTGAATGATGCCTGGAAAAGAAGCAATGTCTGCATGAATGTCCATGTAGCAAAGAAAATAATTGTTGTGAGTCTACCACTCACTAGATACAAAGCTTTGCTCCAAAAAGAAGGTGGAATTTAGATTTCAGCAGAAGTCAGCATTTGATAAGGAAGGATAAATAACAAATTGACTGTTGGAAAGATTCAAATGCAACTTGAAACTGTAAAAATTTTCTAGCTCTGCCTATGAACATATGTATTGCATTCAAACTCATTAAATATCACAAAACTAGTAGCATAAGGGACACTAATGTTGAATTGCTCCTAATAAACAGAAACTGAGTATAAAAAGAAAAAAACACTTTTTTCCCCCCCAAAGGATTGAAAATTCTGTTTCTATAAATACTAACCTCTGAAATAATATTCTTGCATACCTACATTGATGTACATTGTTTTATCTTTCTTCTCTCTGCTTTTGTAGGCAGCTTAAAACACAGGGAGTCACTAGAAACAGAGACCCTGCATCAGCTGAACCTGAACTTCAAGCCAGGGCTATAACACAGTAAAGGAAATGAGAAGACACCACTTATAGTACACCGATAAGGAAAAATTAGGAAATAATTCTCTACCATCGTTGGGTTTTTCGCACCAGGTGGAACTGAAGAAGGAGCATCTATAGCTAGATCATATCATTTAAGTCTGCGTACTTATTGCTGTGCCATGAATTGATCTGGTTTTTTTTTAATTTTTCAAGCAATGAAACAGAGTAGAAACTGCAGCTGTACTCAGGCCTGGTGCAGAAACTCTCCTACAAGAGGCAGTCAAGATGATAACCACCTTGTGGGCCTTGCCAGAATAATGAAAATAAGCCCAGCTAATGAGTAGTAGTAAAGCCTAAAGGCTTGGAATAATTTACAGCATAGACCAATTAATGTTGCCATACTCCATATGACTTCCCCAGGTGATGTACCTGAGGAACTGCAGTTAATCTGCCTGACAAATTTCAGTCTATTTCATACAGTTAATTTATAGGTGCCCACTTCTACTCTAAATCCACAGATGTTCATAAGAAGAAAAATTCATGGTCTGTCTTGGATTTCACATGTCATTGATGTTTGCAGCTCAACTGACGTGTGCATGCAGTTAGGTAAACAAGCTTCTATGAAAATACCCCTTAAAGATCAAGGCCCTTAAATGTCTCCAAAAGTGTAGACCTAAGATTTTAGCCCCTTTTGGATGTGACATTATCAACCTGCTCTATTATTAAGTGGTGAGTACCATGGCAGAAGCAAAGACTTAGCAGTGCTGTGCAGGAAGTGAAAGTTCAAGCCTAGGATCCATCCTTATAGGCCAGTAATTGTTGGCATCAGTGCTTGGCACCAATTGACGGTGGATGGGAATGGTCACCATCAGTTTATTATCTTACTGTAAAACTTTCACAGCTTCTTTCAGTGAGTTCCCGCTGGCAGCTTCTTGCAACAATGATTCCTTTTTCTTCTGCACAACCAGCTGACTCCTTCCTGTCCTTAGCATGACCACCTAACCCTATCTGTCCCTAGTAGCATATACTAATCCTTACTGTCCCTAGCACAGCTGCCTGACCCTTGCTCCTCACAGCAACACAGCCAAGTGACTCCAACTCTCCCCTCAACCAGCTGAGCCACTCTTTTATAACACCCATCCTTACTGGACACAGCAGTGACCTATTAAAGGCAAGGCTGTTCCTACTCTTTGGTAATTAGTACAGCTGCAACTCCTCAGGGGTGAGATTGCCTTCAGCACTGTCTCTATTCTCCTACAGTCCATCCTCCCAGAGCAACCTGCTGGAGGATGTTCCCACATGTGATCCCCATGCCAAGGCATACCTAACCTTTACTTGGTGAACTCAAGAAAACTGGGTGAAATCTTAACCATACTGCTGTTTTGTTACTTCATTGCAGTTAAGCACTGTGCACTTTGCAGGCTTCAAAACTCCCTCTGCATCATATATGAAGGTTCTAAGATTGTTTTAGTCTAGAGGACTTACATTCCTGACAAAATTTATTCAAACCCATTTGGTCAGCCACAGAACAGTGCATCTTGGTACAACCCTGCATCTTCCATCCCATAACTTAATTCCCATTCCCTAACTTGGTATCTGATCGGAGTCCTATGTGTACTTATGGTACCTTACAAAGAGTTTGTATAACAGTGCTATCTTGGGACAGATTTCACTTTACAGGGCTTCACATTTCCAGGTTCAATAATTTCATGGTTTTCTTGTTTGTTTTGGTCATAGGCATCTATCTTTCCAAGAAGACTCTTTAATGGCAATTTTCTTCAAATGGTAAACTGAGAGCTGCTGGTTTGTGGCAACATGATCTGTGCCTGGGAGAAGGTTCTGGATCCATCTCCTTTTCACAGGACTTTTCACATTAAACAGCAAAAGAGGCCTTGAAGCGAATCTCTCATCTAGCAAGCAGTGTACAGTCATTTCAGATGCCTGACTAATGCTGTATTCAGCTTGCTAATTAGACTATTCAATTCGTCCCCTCATCTTGCTTCTGGCCCTTGAAAAAATAGTTTTTAAAAAGAGTCTGTTCAGAACTAAATTACTTGGAAAACTTTCCTTGAAAATAGTCTTTGCTTCTTTCTGCCTGGAGAGACTTGGTTAAAAATAAGAAATGTGTTAAGTAAAGATTGAAAATCTATGTGAACTCTACTCTAGACCAGACGTAGTATTGGGATTAAAATTGGTGTTAGCCTCTAGCAAATCTCTATAGAATCTGTGCTATAGTTTCTTGCCTCCTCCTTTTCTTTGTTGAAGTGTACTTTCTTAATTCAGTCTATTTCTTGATTTTTTTTTTCCTGAAAGTATGCTGAAGAAGTTATGTGGATAACAAAGAAGCCCAAAAATTGTTGAAAAGTGAAGAAAAAAAAAGTTAGAAATCTGTCTGGTTTTCCTCACCCAATTAAGAGTCTGATACACAGTCTGCATACACTGCCTGTGGCATTTCCCAATCTTCTTTTATAGATTTTGAAGCAAATGATTTTTTGAGAAGAGTCTGAGAGAATGTGGTTTGGCAAATGTGGACAAGGGATGAGAGAGGAAGGTGTCTTTTTACTTTCTTCTACTACTTAATGTGTAGTTATAGAGAAAGTGCAAGGAAGCATTGACAGAAGATCCATCCTGAAAGTCTGAGAGATACCAGGCATCTATTTTATCAATGAACATTTTAATTTGTTTTTAACAAAAAAAATATTCACAGTGTTGGTCAAATCGTTTACCCAGATGTTTTTCTGGAACCTCCCACTTTGGAGAGATTGTCAGCTCAACTGAGAAAAGATATGACCAGCTCTTAATAATTTTTACTTTGGCCCCACTTTGGGCTGAATTTGGATCAGATTAGTTCCATAGGTCTCTTCCAAATTCATTTTTTTTTCAATAATTAGCAACACATCCTGTGCCTGAGATATGAATAGAGACAAGGAATAATTTTATCAAATAATGTTCCCATTTCATGCTTTCTATCTGTTTTTTAACTTTTGTTTTTTGTATTCACCAACCTTGATGTTTGCAGTACAGCTCTGTTGGAAAGAACAACTTCTGTGACCTATCAAAATTATTTGTTTCAGTGTTTATCGCACAAAGAGTCATGGAAGTTTCAAAAACACAGCATTCCTCATGAAAGTACCTGTTATAAAGTAAATTAAAAATAATAATTAGGAAAAAACTACCCAAAATTTTTTGAAAGCTCTCCACACCTGAATGGTTTACTTCAATAAAGATTTTTATCATTCTCAGATCAACCTGCTGTGTTCTTCATGCTGTTAAATCTTTACCTTTCTGCAAGACCTCAGTGGTAATAAGATCAAAGAGCTAATGTTCATTTTCACACCCAGCTGTGGTTCTGGTACTTCCAGAGACCACTAGGCTGTAGCAAATCATGTAGAGCATGAAGTCCTTGTGGTTATTAGGTTTTTCTCACTATGACACTCACTTCCCAAGTGCATCTTAATTTCACCAGAACTTTGAGTATCTGCATTGATTTTTACATACTGTAGCACTGTTTCCAGTGTAATATAGATATGAAATTTACTTCAAATAATATTATTTTTCTATTTTGTAAAATGATAATAGAAGGAGAATTGTAGCTCTTTGTTCTGCAATGACAGATTGTGTTTAACATTTTCCTGTGCAAAAACTGTACAAACACTACACCCTGGAAGAGAGAATTGCCTCTTGTGCAATAGTCTGCATAAATCTGTATGAATATCACAAAAACTGAGCTTTGTTTTCACATGCTTAAAGGAAGAAAAATACCTCTAAGTTCCCACCATGCTGTTACCTGCCATGAGGCTTTTGTGCAGCAGTGTGGAGTGGGGTCAGCCCTGGTGGGGTCTGTGCCAGCAGCATGGCTCTTTGCCCAGTCGGGGTAGCATAAAGAAAATCCACAACTGACTGAGGGGGAAGATATAAAATATAAATGTGTGTTCTCTGAGAAAAGGCAGATGTTAAAGTATACCTTCTGCAATTAAAAATAGTGTAAGAAACAAATGCCTATGAATTAAAGGCCTTCACTGACCACTACAGTGACCGTCCTTAACAGGCTTATCAATTCTACCTTCATGTAAAAACTAAACTTTCTGAGCCTACATGAACTGCCTCTATATCTTATTGAGTAATTTTGAAATTTTTCACAATAAAATTAATTGGAACCCTAAAATCTATTTTTAGGCTCAAAAGGTCTCAAAATTATTTTTAATTGGGACTGTGCAGCTTCATGTTACCTATATGCCATAGTTTGGTCACCCAATCTTTTCACTTGGTCCTTTCTTGCTTACATTTTAGGATTTTAAAATATTTATCTCACTTAAAATATATCCATATCTATCTTATCTTATATAAATGAAATATCAATGTCTCCTGATTTTGTTTTTACTGCAAACACTGTTCCATAACCACAACATGCACTTCCTAATAAATAAATAAATTTAAAAAAAATCTGTTATATGATTTCTGGTCCATGCTTATTTGTAGAAAAGAGTTTTCTAACATGCAGAAACCAGTACCTCATTTGCAAGTGATTGTCAACTCACAAGACTCTGGTGATTTGTTTTAAGCAGCAGACTGGAGAAAGATTAAAAATATGAAAGTTTGCTAACTTTTTACAGCCTCAAATATTTCCATAAAGAGATATAAGTGAAAATAATAGCTCTGAAAATGTTAAACCAAAGAAAATGAACTGCAGAAAAAGGTCAAGATTTGTTGCTGAAGTACAGGCACCTTCATCTAGAAAACAAACCAGTTTTGTTCTTGTTAGCAAGGTCATGCACCTAATTCATTTCATCTAACTTTAACAAAAGTTTTTAAAAATACTCAATTTGTTAGATTGAGGGCTTTGAACTGACATAGATTGTTGTGGCTCCAGCAAACTTTTGGAGTTATGTCAGCTTGACTACTGGTTCTTCTTTTCCCTTGTATCTTGCCACATAAATAAAAGCAGCTGTGACAAAATCTCTTCTCACAGAATGTTATGGTTCATGGGGTCACCAGCAAAAGGAACCCACTGAAATAATTTGCAGGTTCTTGCGTTACAGGGGATGCTACTCTATTTTTCCAGCCCCAAAAGACAGCAATACAGTTCCCAATGATGACAGACCTGTGGCTCTTTAAGGGATCCTGACTGTCACGAAGGTCAAGTATGGACAGGCAAGATGCACAGATACCTTCCCAATCAACTGTGCTTCCTCCCAAGCTGTCCCCTTCATCTAGGAGAAGCAAAACCAATTTGAATTTCCTCTAAGAAAGGATCAATCATAAAATTTAATTTGGCTTCCATACTTTTGAAAGTAGGTTGAACAAGAAGATGAGCAAACCTTTAGATGCGTGTTGAATCCGAGGGTGCAGCCACTCTAACTCAAAGCCTGGTGTCTGTGCAGCCCTGGTGCATGACCTGGGCTCCATGAGGCTACACTGGTGTGAGAAGGTGCTGGGGCTGGAGCCACCAAATGTCCATAAGAGATATGATGTCCCACAGTCAAAAGTACTATATAACATCTAGCAGCTCCAGAATTCAAAATACCTGACAGGAAGAAGTGAAAAAATAAAAAACAAAGGGGAAAAGGATTAGGGGGAGCCTATTAGGGTAATGCAGTAAGACCAAGGTTCAGCCTTCTCTGCAGGCAAAGGCTCTCTATGGCACCCTTGACAGAGAGCTGCCTGCAGAAATGTTTTGTCCAGCCAGAGGAACATATTAGTCTTTAGTCTGTAACTGTGTTTGTCTTGGCCATCTATTGCATGCGCTGCCCCCAGTAAACTGCTGTGCTCTCTGTGCAGTGCCCAGATAGTTTGCAAAATCTGTGTGTTGTATAATTTGCCTAAACCAAGGTGACTCATGAAGGTGTGATTGGCACAAAGATTCCTGTTGGTTTAAGTTCAGTGTTTGCATTTCACTATAAATATTTTAATTCTTGATAAAAGTATTATAAAGAGGGATCGGGGAGGGACAATTAATGGGAAGTGACAGAGGAATGGGGAGGAAGGGAGAAAAGTGAAGCAGAAATGTTTCCCAACTTCATCTAAAGCACATGTTAATATGATATTGTACTCAAGACACTGAGACCTCAGTTGCCCCACAGATTACCTTGCAGACCTACCTGTACAAGGTGGCCATTTGTCCCCAGCGTGTCACTTGAAGGGTGCACTGACTCTTTCAGATACAGTCTCTCCTGAGTTTCATACCACATTTGAAATAGAGGAGGTAAGACCAGAAAATATCAGGGTTTTGGACAGAAAAGGAAAGATTAGCAACCTGCCGGAAAAGTGAAATAGTTATCCCACAGTGGAACAGAGATGTGATAATTTGAATTTTTTCACATTGTTCTTGGTTTAAGTGTACTTAACCACAGAGACATATTGCAGATGATCTGATTATTAGGTAAAATAGTAACCTTTAATAATCCATACTTTTAAATGTTAAAATTGAAGCATAAAGTTGGAGATTTTTTTCCTAAAACTGTTGTGTGTGAAACCTTTAATTATACTCTGACAAAAAAAAATACCCCTTGTAATGGACCTGAGTGTATTTTCTTTCCATGCTGAGTGGAATTCTGTGTGCAATATGGCACAAAACAATTATTCAGTTTCTTCTAATGCAAGCCTCCATGGAGCATGGAAAATCTCAGATACATCTCATTAGCTTTTTTGCATGTGGGTTTCTAATTATGAAGTGCTATAATTGACCACTTTCCTTTTCAAATTAATTTATAGCATAAGAAGATTTGATTGCGGAAATGTTCAAAAGGAATAATTTGGTATGACCTTACAACTTGTTCCAACTCTTTGGCTGGTATCCATCAGGATCATTAAAATCAATTAAGGAGTTAAGTACAGGACATCTATTGTTCTGCCATAGAATCAATAGACCCTTTCAAACCTCCTATAATTTAGGGATCACAGCAGACTGTTTAAAGAATTGCTCTTTTGTAGGATCATAGGTTCTAATCTTATGATGGTTCTAAGCATGTAGTGGCATTTTTAGCTTTATTTATTATTTTTAATAGTAAACACATACACTTCTGGGGTTTGGAAATATAGCTCAATCTTTGGATGCAATCAATACTGTTTCTGATACCACAGACAGGCTCAAGTAAAAACTGAAGTATAGCTACAATCAATTTAATTGAAATTGTTGAATATTCTGTTCACTAATGGCTGGCCATTTGTAGCTGCAGCTATATTTAGAAAAAGAAAAAAGAGATATTTGTATCCCAGTAACAGACATGTGGCCCACGTCATAGCTGCATGGCTGGATCAGCCAGGGGTAATCATTGCAGCAGCTGAAATGAGAAACACTGGGGAAGGACAGACTAATGCTGTCCTTAAGGCCCAGAAGATACACTATTGCAATAATAACTTGGGGTCAGAAAAAAGCTTGACTTATTTGGTGAAATAGTACTATTTCATAGGAAGCATGTTTCTTTACAGTAACAATGCACTGAGAGCTAGGACAGTGTTCATTCATATTTGTGCAGTACCTCACAAATGGGACTGATAGTGCCAAAGGTGTCAGTGCTAATTCTGGGCATATGTTAAATGACTCCTATGCTTTTTATTATTTAGAGGCTGTTGCTGGCCTTTGGAGGAGGCAGTGCTAATCAATTTCAATTTCACAGTGAAATATTACAGACCAGATAGTTATGCTGAAAACTAAGGCTGAACAGAATATAATATCACATACTCTATTTATGACAGAGTTTAATACATATGAAGGAGAAAGAAATGAGGAGAGGAAATTTTTGAATGTCAGTGCCTACAGTTACATTCACACTTTATTTGTGGCCTCAGAGTAAGCATGTCTCATGTATATAAAGACAAAATTTTTATTGCTCATATAATCAAAACTGAAAAAGTGTAACAGTTTTTCATCCAAATTTAATTGCTGAGAAAAAAGAAGGAAAACTAGAATTGGCAGTGGTATGCACACACATCTTAGTTTCTATCACTTTTCCAAGGGTTATGCTCCCTCTTTCACTGTTCTAGCAGTGAGAGGTCTATGGCAAGCTCTGAGCATCTGGAGTTGGAACACCATTGTCACATTCATGGTTTCACATCACTTAGCCTCCTTTTTCTATGTTTGCTATCACATTTTCACACCTCACCCTTTCTTCTTTGGTCTGCTGCTCCATGTTATGTCCAAACTTACTGCTGATGGTGTCTTTTCTCTATGCTGGATACTTTTCTTTGTTCTCCTTTTGACACCCAGGTGTGCCTTCCTTTGACTGACCATGGCTGAGCACTTTATGGCCTTGGAGTCTCTGGTGCCAGACTCTTCCCCATCTCATCAGTCTGCTGTGTTTGGTGCCTCTACTTCTCCAGCTGCTATCTCACCAACCTGTGATTCTATATGTGACATCATCACATTAGACTCATCAGAACAAAGGAAAACATATTAGACAATCTGTAATTAGGAAATATGTTGTTACAGTTAAACTGCATTAAAGTAAAGCTGCTGGCAGGTCAATAAAAGTTCAGGCAGAACAGGCATGAAAATCCTCAGATCTCAGGCTTTGCAAACTCCGAACACTTTTGATCACTTGCTAGCAGTGGCAATACCACATTGTAGAGCTGCAAGGTAACACCATTTGCAACATGTAAGTTCAGCAGTATATCTTATAAAATTATATTTTCTTTATCTGACTATGCATTAATACAAAATCAGCCTGCAGTGAGAAATAATCACTCATTTTTTCTTCCAAAAAACCAGTTTACATATGTTTCCATATTCAATCAAAGGATTTCTAGGCACTGATTACTGCATCATCTGTAAAAAAAAAATCAGAGATGACTATATTAAAAAGATTAGTAAAATATCAGTAAAGTAACTTCTCCTTATAATGTGACTTTTAGCTGACTTGAGAATATGACTCAATATAGGTATGAAAACATCTCGTGGCTTATCTTGTACCATCTGTATTGTTATTAGCCACAATTTAAGGGTAATTAAACAAATTTTGTTTCTTAATTTGTGGAAAGAGATGCTAAATTTCTATACTAGCAATGTGAAAACATTAAAAATTTTGCTGCTTTTCTTAAATTAGCCAGATATTCCTTTCTCTTTGTTCCTCAAGTTCTTGAACTAAAACCCCATCAGACTGCAGTTAGCTCAGAGGTGCCTACAGGTGGAAGGCAAAGTCACCTCTGCCATCTGGGCAGTGGCAGAGGTGACTGCCTTCCACCTGCAGGCACCTGGCCACACAGGGGCAGGGGGCAATACCCAGGAGGGGAAAGCAGGAAGGGACACCAGCAAGGCTTCCTCCCCTTGGCCACCAGTCTCTGAGGGCTGAGAGGGACAGCTCCTCTCTTCTTTGGTCATGGGTAAAGCTACAAACACTACTCTTATGGCAGACTCAGAACCAGGATGGAGAGGACCTGTAAGGATCTCTATTGTGTCCCCTGTGAAGAAGAGGGACTCAGTGTCCCATTGTATTGTGCCTCCAGGCTCACCTGCTGGCATGCCCAGTGAGGGCTTCTCCACCCTTGTCTTGCAGGGATCTTTAAGTGCCTCCCTTCCACACGTGGGTCCCAGGTATATTTCACAATGTGTGACTGCCAAAGTGAGAGGCAGGAGCTAAGCACCCTGCTGGTCCTTGGCTTGCTCTAGCAGCTCTCTGGGTAACTGCAAAATGCTTACAGCTGAAAATTCATCATTAAAGTGTTCTTCTGCATCAGTCTTTCTTTCCCCTATCACCAGCAAGCAACCAACATCAAGACAAACAGGGTGACCCTGACAAAGAGCTGACTATTGGCTTGTGTGTGCCAGCTATCAGGTTTTATTACTGCTGGTTTCTGTCTTAGCAGAGCTATTCCTAATTGTGTGTCAAGAACATTTCCTGCCTCAGAAAGCAATAATCTATATTGCAAAGAAATAGGCCACCTAAAGTACCTCCACGAGCCAGAGTCTCTTTCTTCCCTAGTAGTACTTTGAGGGCTCAGGATCCTCTTTGCCTCTTGTCTGCACACACCCCAGATCCACAAATATCTGGAAACTGTAAAAGGAGAAAACAGCATTTTGCTCAAATACTTCTGATTCAGCAAAAACTGCAGGGTTCTTGTATCTTTCACTTGAAACACTTGACATTATAAGGGGCAGGATAAAAACAAAGACACTTGGGAAAAAGAGAAACTTTTGCAAGAAAATCCTCTGTTAATACACATTGATTTACATCACCCATGTGGAGCCTGCAAAGCAACACTATGGAAAAATAAAATTCCACATACATTTCTTCTATGGAGCAATTACCAGGACTGGCCATATAAATAAAGTTCCTCATGTTTCTTCAAGTATAACGTTTTGATATTTCTGGTTGTGCTACATTTCCCTTACGGAGTCCGTGGGAAGAACAGTTTCAGCTCAGAACACATGTTGAGAAACAGACTTGTTTGTCTATAATATTAATGCATTCAAAAAAAAAAAGCCAAAGGATGCTTCTGAATGCAATCAAAGCTTGTACATATTTTTTTGAGCATGTTGATATTTTCCAAGAAAGCCTCAGATCTTGATTTTCTGTAGTGCAATTTCCACACCCAAATGGTTTATTCTGAATTTTTGCTTTGACAACTGTTAGCTATTTATACCTGGAAGATATGAACTTTTGTAGCTCTAAGAAAGCAGCCATTATGTTTTTCAGCCTGACAAAGTGTTTTCTTCTGCTTCCTCATTATGTCTTTAAACTTATAGTTATTTTTGATTTTCTTGAGAAATCCGACAAATAACATCTCATGTTATTCCTAGAGATAACATATTTTCTGCTTATATCTTTATGTTTTGTGCAATTTGCAGTGTGTTCTTGTATGCAAGTCATTGAGTACTCCAATTTCCAATTTCTACATGTATCTTAATTGTCAGAAATAGATTTAATATTTCAGTGTTTACTACCTCTGTGTTAAAAAAAAAAAAAAAAAGGTATTTCTTGTTTTAATTAACATGGCATTTTTTTTAAATATTACACAGATTAAAAATCCTGTGAAGAAAACCCTGTTAGGTAATAAAAAGCCTTTTAAATAAAATAACCATACAAATTAATGTAGTTAATGCATTTTTGAGTGGCATGTTCTGCAGCTAAAAGGAATGATGTAGAAATCCACATTTTTCAATTACTATTGTTACATTCAGAAAAAAATAAAGATAAACTTATCATAAATGGAGCAGAACTAAAAGTTTCCCATCTTATTCCATTTCCCCAGATGTTTTTTTTTTCTGAAAAACATTTCAACCAGGGCTTGACAGAATATTTTATAGCAGAAATTGAACACCTCAATGATAACCATGTATGATAATAAATGTACATGTAATGTTTTATTACTCTACAATAAACAGGGGGAGAAGTTATGCAATATTGATGGATAACATCTCTTTTTCATGTGATATTTCTATTTGCTGGATTAAAATAATCATATTGTAACAATATAGAAAAAATAGTTCAACTAGGTTTTTTTGCTCTTGCATGTGTCACTTGCAAGATCTAGATGATCTAGTGATCTGTTTATAATTGCCCAGTAAGAAAAGGTACATTGTGTATTTAAGTCTGTATAAGAGGGAAATCTGCTTTTTAAATTATCTTGAACTAGGACTTTGAATGCAAATTACCTTCCCACACAAATTAAAAAAGAAGAAAATAGAAGCATCATAAGTGCTTGTTAAATCAAAGTCAAAAGGAGTATTTTTTCAAAATTTTCACTCAAATTGGTACAAACAATATCTTTGTTTACAAAAATTTCTAAAATAAATTAAATCCAGGTCATCCTCCTTACTCTCCTTTCATAATAAAATTAGCCAGTAAAATAGTCTTTTGCTGAATGAAGCTAAGCCAAAGTGCAACAGCCTTTGCCAGTGGAAGCAACTCTCCTGCATTTTGTCAGTGTGCTTCTATTTTCACTTTCTTTCTGCAGATTCCCATCCAGTTAATCTACATTTCAGTCATATTCAATTTTCTTGTCCTATTCTTCCATTAGTATTGGATCTGAGTGCAGACAAGCATTCTATACAGCCCAGACAGTGCCAACAGAGAGTTTGTTTGCATTATACTGTCATCACTGTGATTTATTGCAACTACTCCCAAAGTAAGGCATTAAATTTACCTTACTGTCCATCAAGGACCAAGTTTTAGAGCTTATAGTAGAGAGCAGAGTAGAGTGGATGAAGGCTGTATGGCTTCCCACAGTTACCAAATTAATTTTTTTTTTTGTCCCTGTGATGCTGAACCACAGATTCATAAACTTAGATTGAAAGCAATGTTTTCATGAGGACATTTTAAAAACACTTGTACACAGTGTTGTCCTCTTCTGTAAAAGATGAAAATCTCAAATGCTAATCCTCAGACTCTGACATCCTGAAGGTAGAGTAACACAAGAGGTCTATGGTCTATTGGCTAATATTTTCTTTGCCATAAATCCCACAAGTGGGAGTCAGTTCAGAGTCAGAATATTAGCACAGGAATCATGTTGCTATCTGAAGATCCCTCAACTACACAAAGGAAATATCTGGAAGACATGCTTATTTTAAATATTTCTGAGTTACCTCTAATTTCTATCAAAAATTTCTTACAGGAAAAGTTTATATTTATCCTGCCCTGGCAGCAGGTGTCTGTCAATCCTGCTGTGAGAGCAGGTGTCTGTCATCTGCTTCAGGCAAGTGCGGTGTGCTGAGATATTCCTGCTTCTTGGTGGGAGAAGTGACTGACTGAGTCAGAAAGAGGTAGCCACCCACATCTGCATCTAAGATAGGATTATTTTTATCTTAAGAAAGCAACACAATATGATCAAAACAAACAAACAGTCTTTACTAAAGGACTAGTGACAATGCAGTGTTGACTCACTTGTAATGTTTTGGATAGGATGTCTATTTCACCACACTTTTGGGTTTTTTTCACAAGGAGATATGCAGTAAATCTGTGAACTAGCAAAGAATGGTAGGCACATTACACAAAATTTCTGCAGAAGCAAAGATCTGATATATGAATCCATTTAGAACAACATAAAGCCTTTATTTCTATGGTTTGCCTTTCTTTTGTATTGTGTGTACCAGAGAACTCAAACACCGTTTGCTGTGCTGTGCTTATTTTCTTCATGACATTTTCCATCTACTTTCAGACCCCGACCACTGGACCTCCAGGTTCAATTGGTTTCAGATTTAGATATACCTAAGCCAATAAATTTATAATCCAAGCCAAACTTCAGCCTCCAGTGCATGTCAAAGGAATCAAGAAATGCAGTTTTTTCTTGTGGGCGGGATTTCTGACACAACTGGGTTGCTGTGAGTAATGATAGCACTGTACTCATTTAAGGAACAGTAAACTGAAATTTCTTGTCATCTCCATTTCTAAAAGTGAATCTTTTAATACCAGTAAAGCTAAAATATAAACAACTAATTTAGATGAAGATTCATGCTTCAGAACATTGTGCATATTTTTGTTGGCATAGCATATAAAGGTATTTAAGAGGTACTTCAGAGTGAGACTTGAAAATAGAGAAAGCTAAAGAAAGAGCAAAAAGAGGAGGTTTTGGCACAGAGGAAAGACTGTAGGAGCAGTTAACTAAGTCATTTATTTGTGGCCAGAAAACGTTGTGGACATGAACTAAGACTAACAAAAAGGAAGATAAAGATACAAAAGACATGACATAAAGCTTAGAGCACAATGGTACAAGGTAATGGAGAGAAGTTACTCCCATGCAAAGATATGAGGAAGTCTGATTGTATGGGCTGTCACACAGTGGTAACCCGTTCTCATACCCTCCTGTTTGGCATGCAAAAAAACAAACTTTCAGCAGCACCTTGCACAAAAGCTCCTAGGTTACCATGCCCATCTAGTAGGTGTTAACCTAGCAGATGTTAACACTGGAGTGGAGACACAGTAGAGTCCTTTCACTGTTGATAAATTTCATTTGAGCCGTGTATCTCAGCCACACAGAACGTCTACTGAGGCAAGGTCCCCCAGCAGCCAGCTCCAAGGATGGCTGTTTGTTAACCTCACTCAGGCTGACATGGGATGCTCCTGTGGAGCCTAAGAGTGTTGAAAGCTGGGGATATGGATGATTCAGAGGTCATTAATGGCAAATGAAAAAAGGGCTAGTACGGCCTACCCTGGTTCTGGAGAGTTTGCAGAGAAGATCCAGTCCCTGGGGGAAAAAAAATCAATTCATATTTATCTATTGATAATAATAACTGTAGTGTAATAGTAGCCAATAACTGAAAGAAGGTGAGAAAGGAAATTAATTCAATATGGGTAACATTAAAGCCCCAGTTTGATATATAGCATGGGCATGATCTATGTGATGCTGGGAAATCACTTAAAAGAGAAAAGCTGTTCACAAAAGTTGTAAAGGAGGATATAGCATTGCAAACAACAAATATACACAAACATAATTTAACATTATGACTGGAGACATATACAGTGCATTTAAGGTATCTTCTCTTTATTTAAGAGTTGGTCTGTATTATTCATCCCATAAATAGCAAGATAGCTCCCAAAAATATGTTCAGGGTTCTGGAAAACAGGAATTTCAAAAGAAAAAGTGAAAGTCTTTCTTCAGTCTTACAAATCTTGGCCATGTGTCCATAACAAGAATGTGGTAACATTATCTGCCTTATGAGTTCCTGATTTCCTCCAGCATGTATTTGAATAATGTGCCCTAATTTCAGCACTTTTTTCTATATCCAGAAAACTTCTGATTTAAAAAAAGAAATTAGAATTCATACTCCTTAAAGGAAAGCCTTTCTGACTCATATACCTAAACCAAGTAAGGCAAAACTCACTCCTTCCCTGCAGGACTCTGCTTATTACCACGTCTGCATTGAAAGTGGCAAGTCAGTCAAAATACAGAATCATCATCTTAAGTAACTTTTCCATACATTTTTCAGGAGGTTTTTTATATTTCTGTTTTATTCCATATTTGCATAATATATGAAAATAAGCCTTTTCATACTCTCAAACTTATTTTGCAGTCTCTCGTTTACTGGCTGGCTTTTGCACATGATAAAAAATACTTTGCAGGGTATATATTTAACTTGTTTAAGAACACCATATTTCCTTCAACAATTATGATTAATAAAATCACATCTAATACTAGGGCAGAAAAAATAATTTAAAAAATGAAATAAGATGACAGATTGGATTCTCTAAGATGTTTTATAGTTTAACTCATTGTCTTGGTTTGAGACAGTTTAAAGTAGAACACTGGAATGAGCTCCCTTCCTTTAAGGGTTCCATCAGTCCCTGTTCACTAATAGGGAATACTAACAGATAAAAGTGAAAAAAACCCGACCTTGGACAGACATCAATAATATTTGAGTTCAAAATGACATAATGCAACAAGCTAGACTCCACCTGTGTGCCTCGCACCCAGGAGGGCCAGATGTGTCCTGGGGTTTATCAGGCACAGCCAACGGAGGGAGGTGATTGTCCTGATTTTCTTCACACTGGTGCAGCCACACCTCAACTCCTGTGTGCAGTTTTGGGCAGAACAATATAAAAAAGACAATAAGCTATCAGGGAGAGTTCAAAGAATGGCCAGAAAGATGGTGAAGGGCCTTGAGGGAAACCATGCGAGGTGTGGCTGAGATCACCTGGTCTGCTCAGCCTGGAGAAGAGGAGACTGAGGGGAGACCTCACTGCAGTTACAGCTTCCTCGTGAGGGAAAGGGGAGGGACAGGCACTGATCACTTGCCTGTCTCAGGGGTAGGATCTGAAGGAACAACATGAAGCTGTGTCAGGACAAGTCTAATTTGGATATTAGGACAGGTTTTTTTACCCAGAGGTTTGTTGGGCACTGGAACAATTTCCCCAGGAAAGTAGTCACGGCGCCAAGCCTGAGAGTTCTAGAAAAGTTTGGACAATCCTCTCAGGCACATGGTGTGATTTTGGGGACTGTGCTGTGCAGGGCCAGGAGTCAGACTACAAGGATCCTTGTGTGTTCTTTCCAATTCAGGATATTTTATGACTATATCACTCACTTCATTCATAGCTGCATTGATAACCAGACATGGAAACAAACACTATAAAAGCATTATAATCCTTTAAGTATCCAAATCTCTTGTGCTAAATATAAAGGAAAATATTTATATTTCAAATGAAACATAAGAAAAAGGCTAAAAATGTCCCCTCCACACCTTCAACCTAAATTTTCAAGATGCTGCACCCTTATAATATAACTCTATATTCTTCAGAATATGTGTTAGTAGTAGACAGACTATGTTAATCTGAATTAAATTTCCCTGAGTGAGAGGATACAAAAATGAATTTTGAACTATTTTCCTATCTAAATATTGAGATAATACCCATTTCTCATGTGGCTAGGCTGTTCTCTGTTTAAAACCACATCTAAAAAAGGTTAATAAATTCAGTAAATGTCATAAATGTCTGGTTGATTTTCTTTGATTTCACATTTCATAAACTTGTGGTTTCCAGTCAGTGGCATGTGTCAGGGAAAGCATTCATACCCTGCACCTCACAAATTTTGAATTCTCTGCATCACCAGTGTGGTAGTACTGTTCTCTGACCCACTCAAATAATGAAAGAAGTTTACACACTTAGAGCTTGAAATCTATAGGCTTACCCCACTCTCACTGAAATGTTTAAACAGAGCCTAGAATTATGTGTGCTCCCATGTCATTTGCTTACCCAAAGTGGACGGGGGAAAATACCTGAATTCTTTGCCAAATTCAGGTCTTTGCTGGTGTTACTGGATTCATGCATATGCTGGCCCAGATGAAGGCCATGTACTGCACAACCAGATGATTGCATGAACACAAGAATTATTAGAATCCTAGATAATGCTTAGAGAGTGCTGCCAAAGAAAAGTCTTTGGGAAGAATTAAATAATTAATCAAAACTGTACTATTAACAACCCACATATATTTCACTTTCAGTTCTCAGACACTCCTCTTTAGGACTTTCTGTCCCTAAGCTTATCATGCAGCACTTATGAAAAACAACAAAAAGCACTTGCTTCTAGATTTAGAAATTTGTGTCTTACATAAAGACATATGGATAGATGAATGTCTAGACTCATTAAATGAATTGGACACTGTTTTATAGGAAGTGGCAGCTGGTCTTAACTAGCTGCTCTGAAAAAGGTCTCTGTTCTGTCTGCTCACAAGCAGCTAATGTGTTACTGTAGGCAGGAACCATGCTTACATTAACATATTAGGCAAGATACAGCACTACCAGTGGTTGCCATATTTCTGTTTGCTTATGTTATAATAAATTACTATTTAGTTCAGGATAAAACTGAACACCAAAGCCCCTTTATGAGTCTATCTATTTGACATTGGCAGGCAACCCTCAAGTAGCTGCACAGCATCTCCACGGAAGGGGACTAGTGACCTGGAAACTTCTGGTGAAGATCCTCATGTCAGTGTTTTCACAGTGACACTAACTGAGGCAAAACAAAAGGCAGCTGACTTCTTCCAAATGCAAATATAGAGTTCATGGAGAGACAAGAATATTCAAGAAAATTATTCTTATGTTAAAGTTTTGCAGGTCAGAATTGGTAGCCAACTTGAATTCATTTGTCATTTTTCCATTTTTCTCTTGTGCCTTGGCAGAGATGAACCATAAAGAATTTATAATGCCACAAAGCCTCACTTTGCAGGTGAAACGGTGAAGACTTCACTCTGTACACAAGGAATTTATAGACCTTTAAGGAGGGACAGAGGCAAAATTTGTTTTCAATAGAAAAACAATCAGCCAATAACAATTTCCTAATTTTCCTTTATTCAGGGATAAATAAACTTTAGGAAATATCCTTTGAGCAAAAAGAAGCAATAGTCCTCAAATGCTCTCAAATGCTGTTGCCAAGTGACACAGAATCATTTATTGGACCAGCTCTCACTATGACTTAAAATTTGAGTTAAAATTTCTTGAGAATTGTCAGCAACCACACATTTTTAAATGTGAAATTTTGTTCCATTGTTTTAAAATTAATTCTGTGGAATGCATATATATATGAATCACTTTATACTTTCTTCAAATATCTAAAATCATTGCTTCTCTGTCTCTCAAAACAAAACAAAATAAAAAATGAAAACAAACCCCAAAAATAAACAATAACAAAAACCCAACATCAAATAAGAAATCATCAGCCTGTCACAAAAAATCAGTTATTTGGTTTGAATGCATCTGATGTGCTATATATGTTCAACACATCGCTAGTAGATGTAAAAGGTCTTACATTTCAGGACAAGCTTTTCTTTTAAAGCATCTCAGTTTATATATTCAAGTTCTGTTTCTCATTTGTGACACTTTAACAAGCCCTTAAAATTACATGAGAATCTCAGTTTAATTCTTGTACATATTTCTGCAGGCTTTTGTGCAGGACTGTGGAGAAAGGCTTAAGATTTTGAGTCAATCTTAAACCAAACATGAAGAAAATAATGCAAAATATTGTATCTACACATTTTTTCCTTTTTTTAAAGCCACTTCCAATGAAATCTGAAAAGTGTCATTTGTGACACTTTAACAAGCCCTTAAAATTACATGAGAATCTCAGTTTAATTCTTGTACATATTTCTGCAGGCTTTTGTGCAGGACTGTGGAGAAAGGCTTAAGATTTTGAGTCAATCTTAAACCAAACATGAAGAAAATAATGCAAAATATTGTATCTACACATTTTTTCCTTTTTTTAAAGCCACTTCCAATGAAATCTGAAAAGTTAGTGCAGGTCTCTTGACCCAGGTTCTAGTTTTACATATATCTACCTGCATAATAATGATCAGACCAAATTATCATAACATAACTACATCAAATACATCTAATCCTATTCTCAGACACAGCTTAACAAAACCTTCAACATGTTAAGAATGGATGCTGCACTCTGTGCATTTCTTAGAACAGATTTCAGTGAATCTGTCTTTCCCACCTGGCTCTAAGCAACAGCTCAGGCATGTGCAGGGCTTTCTTGGAAGGTGTCATGGTTTAACCCCAGCCAGAAGCCAAACCCCATGCAGCCAGTCACTCACTCTCCCACCAGCAGAATCCGGGAGAGAATCAGAAGGGTAAAAGGTAGAAAACACGTGGGTTGAGATAAAGACAGTTTAATAGGGAAAGCAAAAGCTGCACACACAAGCAAAGCAAAACAAGGAATTAGTTCACTGCTTCCCATGGATATGAAAGGGCTCAGCCATCTCCAGGAGGGCAGGGCCAAATCACATGTAATGGCTATTTGTGAAGACAAACATCAACAGCATTCCCCCTTTCTACCTTCTTCCCCCACTTTTTGTACTGAGTATGATGTCATATTTTCTAGATTATCTCTTCGGTCAGTTGGAGTCACCTCTCCAAGCTGCATCTTCTCCCAATTTTCTATGTATCCCCAGCCCCCTTGCCAGAGTGGCAGTGCAGGAAGCAAAAATTCTGCGTGTAAGCCCAGCTCACCAATAACAAAAATAGCCCCATATTATCAACTCTGTGTTCAGCACAAATACAAAACATAGCCTCATACTAGTCACTAGGAAGAAAATTAACTCTACCCCAAACCAGCACAGAAGAGAAAGTTATTCCTTTCCACTAGAAGAGATAAGCTTAAACTCTCACTTCCTATAAAATATGAAGAACAAGGTCAATCTTACAATGCAGAGCAGAGTCAAGGAGCATTCTGGACCTGATTGCTCTCATTGGCAGATGAGAAAAGCATGGTGGCTTAAGATCTAAATTGTCTTGACTTCTCTCATAGCAGTGAATAATGGATGACTGAATAAGCTAATCAGAACAGGATCAATTGCAGTGTAGGGATATAATGCACCAGAAGTAGACATCGGAGTTTAACAGCCTCTTGACATCCTCAACATTTCATGGCAAGAAAGTTCACTTTAATCCTGTGCAAGAGATCTATTTACAGCCAGTTTCACTTTGAAATACAGGCATCAATTCAATACCTCCCTGAGCGAAGACTGTTACTTTTTCTGATATTTGTAACTTTCCATTTACACTTAATAAAATTGTTATATTTTTTGAGATGGGATTCAGGATTGCAAGGAAACCACAAACCTAAAAGGTGTGTTATGTATTAACGCAGTGAAAATGGGATATTTTTTGAAATTTTCTAACATTTTCTTTCTTTTTGAATTGTTGCTTTTCCTTTAAATACTGGCTCTCAAAATGTCTGATAAAAAAAGCAAAAATGTCGTCATAATTTCTGTAATTATTCAGTTTATAATAACACCTTGAGTTCATGAAAATTGCAATCACTAGACATGTTGACTCTACACTGAAGGTAGATTTTAGCATTTGCATGTACTCCCAAAAGATCTCAGGCAGGTTGTCATCACTTTCTGAACTATATGTTAACATTATGGTAAATCAGAAATTATAAACATAGTTCCTGTCTGCTCCCAAATTGGTTGTTAGTGTCTCAAGTATGACTGTTATCTTGTTTTTGAAAAGGTACAAATATTTGTGCTGGATGAAATTTTTTTGGTGATAACTTTAATGGCACTTTAGCCTTGATATTCATATGGGGTATCCACTGATAAGATCTAAGGATAATAGAGAGAATGATTTGTCTTAATTAACGTCCATATTTTCATTATCATTTAAAGAGTAGAAATGTTTCTTGCAAGTTTAATTTTGAGTATGTTAGAAACTCTCAGCATAAAAAAAAGCAGAAAGGCTTCTTTACCAAGCTGAAACAGTCATTCCCTGATTATGATTTCTAAGTTGGGTTGCCAACGTAGAGCAGTGGAAAATATAATTTATGGATAGGACATAACACAGTTTCACTGAGGACAAAAAAATTTTCTTTCACCACAGGATGCTCAGGATGCTTACATTGCTAATGCATGTGAAAAACTGCTGTTGCCTGCCTCTCTACTGCATCTTCTACTTGCAAATCTTCCTACACTTCTCATCTGTAATTGCAGTGCATGCAAAGGGTGCCTTGATGCAGGCACGGCGCTGGTAACAGAGATGTAATCATAAATAGGGTTTGTGTCTGGAAGAGCAGATGACGCAGACAGCAGCTCTGTGGATGGCACTGCACCCACCACATCCATCTGGGAACAGCAGAATGAATACAGCATAAGGGGATTTCTGAATATTTTAGTGAAACCTGCTGAGTTTCACACTAATGTTGTTGAAGGCCTCACAACCCCCATGCTCAGTGAACAGTAGAACTGGAAGGTTTTCTCATTATTCATGTAAAAGACCTGAGCAGCCACAATAGTTCTGGAGTTATCCAAATGAAATAATAGTGTTTTTCCCTATAAACACATACAGAGTGGTTTTATATTCACATTTTACATTATGTTTGTCTAAACTGATGATGCCAGTAATTCCTCAAATAATTATGAATCATAAATGTACAATAATATTTGTGAAGAGATTATTAATATACAGATATAGCAACTATATTTAGTAATTGGGCCACAATCCACACCCTTTTCTTTCTTAGATTGATTACCCCTGGATTCAGAATGAACCTGAAGACTACTACTCGTCCACAGACCACTTAACCACAACTTCTGTGCCAACTGTAAATCCTAGAGAAGAAAAAAACTTCAAAAAAATAAAATCACACTGTTTGATGGGCATTCTGTATCATTAGGCTGATTCATCTCTGAGAACTCTGCAAGCTCACATCATGTATCTTCATTAATAGCCAACACTTTTCTGTGAATCCCCAGTACAAGGTGGACAAGAACAGAAAGTAGGTGGAAAGCAGGTGGAAAGCAGGTGGAAAGCAGTGTTAAGGGAGTGGTTATCAGTAGAAGCCTATGCTCATGGAGCGACTACAATCAAAACTTTAATTTATTCTGCTGGAAGCTGAATAATCATATTCCTTTTCATTTTCAGATGAAAAGGAGCACCAGTGGATGCTGCCACCATAGTGTGTTAGAATCCACTTTGCCTAAACAGGTCTCTGTATGCCTTACCTTTGTTCATATCCACATGTTAATACTTAGCTGCACCTTCCTGGAAAAGACTTCAAAGCATATTCAAATTAGCTTGAAATAGATTTTATTTATATAGATGTACACAGGTTATTATATTCAGGCTAGGCAACCAAATTCTGCATGGAAACTAAGCAGTTCATTGTGGTTTACAAATTAGATGTGTATCAACAATGATGCCTGTTCTGGAAAAATAAGAAAAGTATCTCACGGATATGTAAAGAACACATATATGAGATTTGAAGTAATCCTCCAGCTTACTCAGCTGTACTTCACAGGCCAGCTTTAACCTATGCTCTTATATATAGTGCTGACCATTAAAGACAGGGTCCAGACCAAAAAACTTGTCATAAGCTTAGAAAAAATAGCCTTCAAAGAGAGAAAATAGTAGTTATTCAGCACATTAAAAAGTTGAGAGAGAAAGAGAGAGAGAGAAATGCAGAGTAAGTATTTTAACATGTACAAAATATCTACAGAGGAAGGAAATTAACCCTTTTACCATAGGCAAAAAAAATTATAGAATTATATATATTATATATACTAAATTACAGAAAGTTCATTTCAGATATTTTTGGATGGGAAAAACTTTGATAGTAAAGATTATGAAGTCTGAGAATAGAAAATGAATGTTGCAGACTATCCTGATGATAGTTTTGTAATATCAAATAAATTAAGCAAGAACCTGGTGGCTTGATCAGGTTCATATTCAAACCTGTTCTGTGTGATTTTTCACTACTTTTGCATAAGAAAAAATCCTATTCCATTTGTTATATAAAATAGTCTTTTAAAAACCAGTGCTGTTGATTTCCAAAACACATAGAAATATGTATACTGATGTTAATAAAGTTAACATCAGCAATGTTCTAAAACTCTCTTTCTAGATACGTTCACTTTAAGACAGAACCTGCTTTAGTTCATCCGGATGATTAGCAGACTGGAGAACATTTGAACCTGATGGAAATCTGGTTTCTTGACATCAGGGAATCCTGATACATGCACATTGGATCTAAAACTGGCATTGAAAGCATGATTGCTTTTCCTTTCTTAATTTTAAAGAAAATCTTTCCTAGATTCACAGGGACAAACCCACTCATTCATTGTTCTTAGGTTTAACCCACCCATCCATTCTCCTTTCTGATCTCATTTGTTCTATTTTAACCTTCTTATCTGTACTTCCTTCTTGAATTCTAATATTTATTTTAAGGTATAAAAGCTAATAAGACCTGCCAGAAACTTAAAATTCAAAACCAGAGATTGCTGCTGATTATAATGTTATCTTAATTGTTATCTAACTGTTGGCAGGTAGTGCACAGTTACTACTGAAAACTTCAGTAACTGACTTTATTAAGCATAAAATTAACAAAATCAGTAAGTTTAAAATTACAATATTTAAAAATGTTTACATTGAAGAATGAGATACTATCAATATTTTAGTAAGATATAAAACGAACATGAATTTTCTCCACCCAAATACCTTTATATTATGACATACAAATAATTGGTCATACATGTACTCATGTATGTCCACATGTAGTAGATGCAAAATGAATGCAAAACAAAAATCCAGATTAAATGCCATTACTGATAACTGGATCATTGCATAAAAAAAATAATAAAAGATACATTCAGCAGATTACAGTTTCATAAATGTACTTCATCTCCTGCAGCTTTAAGATCAACAGTCACATGAATAAGTTGTATCCTGTTATTGTACTTCTGATTCACCATGCCTTTGGGAATTATTTTTTGATACAACCAAATTCATTTTATTCAGCACATGTAATGTGCTAAGATCATGGCTACAACCATCTTTAATGGTTTATCTAGAAAACAATAGTTTAGATGCCTGCAATCATTCTTTTTATCCTAAGGTAAACACAAGGTATTAGTATTAAGGCTTTTCTATCACAGACAGGAGCTACAGACAATGTTATATTTATGACTAATAAAATTTGGTAGGCACTCATTGGGCTGAAAATAAGGATTTAAATGTTGAACATAAACCCATGAACACTGAGATTTCTGTGATTTGAACTGTCTTGCAAAGATGCTTCAGAACCTCCCTTGTATACTGTAATTGCAGAGATCATCACTGGCAGAGGCTAAACAAAATACTGTGGGCCCAACAGACACCTTCTTTCTATTCCTTGGTCAAGAGCAATCTCTGTCCTTTGGTGACAACAGATTGTTGTTTTGAACAATAATAAACTATACCTGCATCTCTTAATCTTAAATTGTGAAACTATTTTTTCTATTGTGTAATCCCTCTGTCCCCTGAATCAACATAAATACACAATGCATGGCATTCCTTATGGTTTTCTGTTTCTCTCATGGTTCATCTCAGGAACTATAGGAAAATTCTGCCGAAAATATAATTTGAGAATAATTAGGAAAATCAAGAATTGGATTTTCTAATGGCAACTACACTTTTTTTTGTTATACTGGTAATTTTAGTAAATAAATATGATCACATGTTAAGTGAGATGTTATTTTAATTTTATTGAATGTAATAGGTGTGCAACTAAATTTAAAAATAATGCCACAATAACCCCTGACAGTATCAATTGCTCTTGATCACTCTTGCATTCCAGGGCTAGACCACCCCTTCACACACAGGCTAACATTCTAATATTTGTCCTTCTCAGAGCCTATTTCACAGAGGACTCATACTGTTACTGCAGACTAATTTTATGCATATGTTTTTCTGAACCATCAAATTAGTGTAGGAGACAGCTCCAGTTTGAAAAGAGAATTATGAATTTTTGACCCAGATTCCACCTACATGATCTTGAAAAGGATTGGACTTGGAGAAAAAGGACAGAAATAATACAGGGAGAAGTAGGCTGAGAACAAGCAAGTCATGATAAAGGAATTGTTAGAGTGTAGATTACTGAGATGGAAAAAGAGAATAACTTGAAATACTGAGCTACTACAAGCAGATAACACTGTAATAACCTTCAGACAGTAATTAAGATCCATGGTAATGCAGTAATGGGAAAGAGATTTTGTTTCTCTTCACAATTTTATCTGAAATGCCACTGTGCATCATGCAAGCCTCATTGTAATTTTTTTAATTAATTTTCATATATATGTGGTGCGTGTTTAAAGAAAGAAATCTGCAGACTGATATGAGCAATTTCAGAATTTTGGAAGAAGCACCTCAACTGTGCATGACAATTTAAGGAATTTTAACTAAATGATCATAGTTTTTCCAGTTACCTAGTACACAGGAATTTCTTACAGTTGGAATTGTGCCTTTCAGTCACAGGAAAGAAGCAACAATATATTTTATTGATACAGCATAAATAAGTGGTAAATGCTTCAATGGCAAGGTACACTTACTTACTGCCTAGAAGACAGGACCAGACAAAACTGCCAAGAAGACCCTCTCATTGTTGTTCAGAAAGGACATCCTTGCTTTCTAAGTTCCTTCTCAGAGAGGATTGTGAGTGTGACTGGATCCACTCCTGGTTCCAGACTTGGTCAAGGGCTAATACCTAAAGGTATTAGGTATATATATGTGGTATATATATATTAGGTATATATATGTGTAATCAATCCTCTAGATCACATAGCTAATATTTCAAAGTTTAACATGCTATCACTTACTGACGCCATAAGGATTCTCTCAGCCTCAAGTACTAACCTTAAGAGGTGTCTCTACTTGGAAATATTCTCGTGTGCCTCCTGCTATAGTGCATGGGAGCTCAATGGTCCCATGGCCACTATTTATGGAGTAAGATGATTGATTTTAGTTATATTGGCCATATTTGCAAGATGCCTGGATCACCCTTGCAGCCCAGCTTAGATGTTGTCATCTGTCCCCCAGAGTAAGGTGGATGCAGCCATCACAATCCCCACTGGTGATTATGACATAAGCTGGGGGGCAGGCCACTACATACTTGTACTTTTAAAGATACTCCAATCCTAGTATCCATGTGAAAAATAATGAGATAGAGAGACAGAAAGCAAGCTATTTCCAAAGCAAATTTTGAGAAACTCACTGTGGAGCAGACAACAGCCTTCTAACTACGTAAGTCCCTGGGATGTGAAAGAATTAAATTAAAGCCCCTGGTCCAAATTATTAAGTTAGGTTTTCCTTATTTGACTAATCTAAATTAATCCAGAGCCTCCTGTTGTCACAAAAGTGGATCTTTTGACAAAATTAATATATATTCACAGAAATACTGCTTTATCTGAACAGCCACAGAATTCTAAAGGTTAAAGTTTATCTATTTGTATCTTCTCAAAACTTGTAAATCCCATAGAATCAGAACATAGAAGTGTCCCAATGCTTGACTGGCTTGTTTGGGTACAGAGGATAATGAATAGCTTTTAATTTAATTAATGTTATTTTGCTATTTCTTTCATAATTTCTGAATGTTTCCTAGACTCTACCTCTTGGAAAAGGATTTTCTAGTTAGTGCCAACCTGGCCTACTTTACTAAAGCCAGTGATTTTCTTAAATTTCTTATAGCAACTCCTATGACTTTAATCAAGTTTAACATCTTAGATTTTCTCTTTCAGTTACCATAGTGGAATAAATTTGCTGCTTTCCTATACTGAAATTTTCTTTTTTTGTTTTCATCTTGGTGCATAGAAAGATCCTAAGTGTTTAGTTAATGTACTGCAGCAAGATTTTAAATTTTAACAATGGTATTACTTGCTAGGCAAGAAATGTGGTTTCCTTGTAAAACTGCTAAATTATTTAATATTAATATGTGTTATAATAACATGCATTCTTAGGGCAATGGTTTCATAGAATAATTAATTTTATCAAAACTTTAAATTGTAAAATTTGTGCCAATAATAATTCAGTTGGTCAAAAAGTCCTTTCAGTCTTTTGTTAAGCAAGCAGTCCTAAGAGATTTGAAATGCACATAAAGTAGCAGTGCTGCCCTACCTTAGAGTTACTCCCCATTTTATAGTAATGCTCTGTTTAGTTCACAAATATGCCCCTCCTGAATAGGCATGGCACCAATTGAAGGACATCATCTATTATACAGGTCAGCTCTCACTGCTCATGCAGTAGGAAAGCTTCTGTAAGCCTGTAATAAATATGTTACTGTCAGGCAGGAATTCCCTGTTTGTGTCCTGCTCTGCATGCTTGTCTCTCAAAGCTGTCAGAAGGGCTGCTAAGAAGGAAAAAGTATAAGAAAGAAGACATGCACTTGTTCCCACTGACATGGAGAACGATCCTGGAGAAGATTCTGGGCTGCTTCAGTGTGTGTCAAATACAAATTCTGGCTCTATGTGTAAAAAAGTCACAGCAGGCTTATTGAAATGCATTTATTCACTGCAAACTGCCCTAGCTGGAAAAATAGGAGATAACAGAGTCTGTTTTAAAATCTTTGCACACTGATCTTGATCACTGATTCCACAGAAGCCAGAGGATGTTTGGGACATTTGTAAAGAACTTCTTCCCACAGTCTTTTTTAAAAATAAAAATAAAAATGCAGTTATATGCATGAGTTCTGATTTTGTCATGGGAGCACTGTTAGGAATAGCTGATAACATATGAGAATATGATGAGCATTAAAAATATAAAATATGAGTTAAGCAATTGGTTGCCTTTTTAGTGGAACTCACTCCCAAATGTGTTACTTCTCAGAAATGCCCATATCCTCTTACAAAATTATTGAGGTGTGCATATTTGTTTGCACACATTCTTTGTAAATAAAAAGGATTATGTCAAAGTCTAATCCCTCTGAAAGTAACAGGAATCAAACAGAAGAGAAAGGTTTTCGTCCCTATACCAATATTTTGTAACAAGTAATATACAAGACTTGAGCCTAATTTCAGGTTAATCTATCGGTGTTCTTTTGGCTGCCCACTACTTTTTGCTGCCTTTTTTTTTTTTCCTGTCTCTACTGTTTTTCAGATACAAGCATTCTGCTGCAATGCATCCATATTGATATCTCACCCCATCTCTGTTAGCAGAACTTCTGGATCTCCTCATGGCCATGGCTTGAATCCTGTTGCATTCTATTGTACATAATCTATTTTGACAATAAAACCATATTGCTTTGGATTAATATTTTAATGGAAAATACAATTTTTTAATTTCTCTAAACAAAATTTTGCCTAACAGTTTTTATTATGTTTTTTTATACCTTAATTTTCTTTTCTATTGATTAATGGAAAGACCTCTAAGCTAAAAAGTTCTAAGGGATTTACCTATCTTTGTCATTTACTCACTGTGGTCAGAAGAAGAGAGGACTGATTGATTACAGATGGTCTACATGCTGCTATTTTCAGGAGTTCCTCAGTAACACATAGTGATGGATCAACCTGCTGGTTGACTGAAACAATTTCCTTTATCTTCTTGAAAGGATGTCAGTCAGTGCACAGTGGAAGGTGGTGAGGGGAATCTCAGCCATACTAATGGTTTTAACATTCTTCTGAAGCAAATGAAGAAATCTGGAGATCTGAAAAGGTAGAACAGGGCAGAGGATTTTGCTCTTCCCTGACTGGGCAAGTGAGATATTCAGCTGCAGAACTGCAAGGCAGGTAAAGACATTTCCCTATTCAAAATGCCAGTGGTGTAAAGCCTGATACAGTTACCTTTTCCTGGAACATCTCATGAATTTCAAATTTGAAAATGGCTAAGTTGGTTAAAAGTGTATATTCACTTGTTCACTAAAATGATACATTAAAAAAAAATCATTTGCAGTCAATATCATTAAAAGCCAGATCTTCACTAATAAGGAAATAAATTGACCTTGGAAGAACTTATTGGATGACACACTGAGAATAGATCAGACAAATACATAGTGAATGTTATACTGACATTTAGGCTTATACTCCAGTTAATCAATTACATCAGAAGCTCTGCTTCTAAACAGGTAATTTGTATTTGTCAAATGAATCTGTCTGCCTCTGGCTTAAAATAATCACAAGTAAGATTTTTCAAGTTTGAGGAGAAATAACTAAACAGCACACATCATTAAGGGAATATGAGAAAAAGTGGAATTGCTAAATGTAAATTTTATACCAGTTCCTTCTTAATTTGACTTGGGTTTAGGAAAAGCTAATGTTTATTTTCAGATTATTTCCTAGGCAGAATTGAGCAAATATAAAGACACATTCTTTTCCTGGCACAACTGTTTAAATTCACATAAAAATTAACAGATTCTGTTTATAGCAGCAGATAATTTTATCCCAAATATTTGCTCAAAATCAATGCATTTCCTGAGTGCTCCATATTTTATTCTACTGCAGCAAATCTGCTGAGAGTCAGTATGTCTTATTCTGTAGATAGGATGACGCCTACAAAAATAATTTTCTCTTTTGAAAAAGATGACCTTTCCAGACTCTTTGTAACTGGCTGGCAAAAAAAGTACAAATTCCAGCTCATTAATTCTTCCATTATCCACATGGATCATCCTGGAATGAATTTATTCCTTCTGTCTAGGGTACACTTTATAAGGCTAATTTCCACGCTGTTGCTCCAGCTGTAACAAGGCATTCACAAAACTTGGGTCTTACTCCAATTCTGTCAGAAAGCTCCTGCCTCTCCTCTAGTATCACCCTTTTTTAAACCCTAGTGCTTGTGAAACATTTATGCACCAAAATGGGGTTTCCAAGACATGCATGTGGTAGTATTAACAAATCAGGGCCCAAGTCATTCCCAGTTATGAATTCTCCCTGATGCATTTAATTTGCATTTAAATCTTGCAAAAAGTTTTTTGAAAGAAGAAGTGAGGCAATTAATATTTTAATTCACTATTAACAAATTGCCTTAAGAATTCAAGCTGGTAATCAGCACTTCGTGTACTTAGCGTACACAGTCTGTGTTAAGCATTAAGTGCATGTAGCCAGTTTGGTGTTAGTCTTGTCTGGAAAACTGCCAGTGAAGCTCAAACCAGCCTTTTGACACATTCAGAATGGCAGGAAACCTCTTCATGAATAATTATTTCTACAGAGTTGTTTACATGCAGAAGTTTTAAATAAATATAACAGTTTAAGTAGAACCACATTTGTCTTAGCATGCTGTTCAAGTGCATATAAATCATAATTTACCTTTGCTGCACAACCTAATGCAATCTATTAAGGAAATAGTTCTTTTAATAACAAGACTACAGGAAACAGAGAGCTCAATCACACATAAAAATACAATTAGATTACTGTTAATACACTTTTAACCTTTTAATAAATCATCCTTATTAGCACACAGAGCTGAAAGGATCAGTGGTTATTTTCCTACAAACCCCTTTTATTGACTTAAAATTTTGCGACCCTACAAAACCCACAGAATATGGTGGCCTTACTCATTCCTTCATCCTTCTGCTAGAAAGCCTGGTATGTCTCATTCATAGCCAATATTTTTATAATTAACAGAAATAATTTTTTAAAGGGAGAAAAGGATGCAAATCCTATATTTATCTGTGGTTCAAAACACTAAGTCTAAAATACAAAACTCAGAAGACAAATTGATAATTCAATGGTATTCAAAAATTGCAAAATGTAAATATTTTGAAATTATTTACTAAATTTTCTGTTTTGGAGAAAACATCCAGTCAAGTGCAATCAATGATGCACTAAGCTAATTGTGCTATATAGTGTAATATATGTAATTTGGTCATATAGTTGAAAAAAAGGCATACTGATACAAAGAATTCTAACCTTCACACCAGTCTCAAATTTTTTAGCCCTGAACAGTTATAAGAAATTGAAAGTTTATAGTATTTTTTTTTACTCAGAACAGAATTACAACATGTTACTGGCAAGTAGAAGACTATTCAAAGTTTAAATTCTGGATCAATATGAAAAATACTTGTAATCTGAAGCAATTTTACTTCAAGCAGCTATGTCTCTGAGGCTTTCCTCACAAAGCCTTAGCCATGTTTGCAAACGTGGCAAAAAAATGTTTTTCAAGTGGATTGTTGGATTCAGGACTACAAACTAGTTCTTATTTTAGTTTTGTCTTGAAAATTCTTTTCTTTCTTGTTTCAAATAACTTGGTTAAACTATTGATAGCCCACAGGAAACCTTGAAGTTTGTTTCAGAAATGCAAACAACTTTCTAATCTCCCTCTGATTTATTACCTGAGTGGTTGCTGACAGCTAAATAGCCAGTAAACATACAGATTAATATCTCACAAGCAAAATAAAAAATAAATAAGCAAAAAACAGCCTCAAAAAAAGACACTTTTGGTATCTAGGGGTGATACACATAGATTTTTACAGTTTTGTGTTGTTTTTTAAACCATACATGCATGATTCATGATTTTTAACTTCCTTCCAGGAAAAGGATGTATTCACTAGATGTACCCAAGGAGTACATAGACTGCAGTGAACCAGATCACACTTTGTTCTGGCTTACATTGTGCTCCTCCCATATTTTGCTGAAGGGTTTTGTTTAGCCACCTGTTTGGCTGGTGACATCATCAGTATAGCTCTTTGGCCTTTAACAATAAAGCTCAAACAAAACCTTATGGATGGCAGTTTGCTTGGAAAGTGGACCTTAACAAAGCAATTTCTATCTTTCTGATACTATATGGACTGTCCCTGAGCTGCAGATTTTGGATTCACTTACTCCAAACAGACCCTGCTTTGTAGCTGGACACCTGGCTAACTCTGCAGGGCACACTGAGCATTTCAGAGCCTTTCACAGTACTCTCAAAGACCAACCTGCTCCCACATGTGCCAGTCCTTCCTGGTGCCTCCTCTGGGCTTTTGTTGTCCCCAGCAGCATGCACAGGGTGCACATCCATGCACATCCATGCATATCCATGCACATCAGCACTGCTGCAGGCACACCCTGCACAGTGGGCTGTGGCTCCACAAGGAGCACTCTGAAATAAGCCACCAACAGCAAGAGACAAGGCTGTGGCTGTTGGATGTAGATGACAGCTAGTACAGAACATCATCCAGGAAAGAGAGCCCTAAGGAAACCTGTGATTTGCTGAAACATTATAATATTTTACACGGAGATTTGGAGGAAGGCAACAACTTCATCAGCTGATGGACTTCAGTCATTAGTGTTCAGCACAGGAACCTCAAGGAGCAGCACTAGCCAGCTCCTACCAAATCCTGATCTTTTCCTGGTGTCATGTAGACTTTAGAAGCCTGATCTTTATAACAAATTTTGTTTACCTTGGTATCCATGACAAACAACAAAAGCTGACCATGTGATGTTTGTGCAATCAAAAGGATTGATAAGACCGTCAGCACACAGAGAAAGAGCAAAGTAAAATTAAGCTTTGGTTAAAAATTAATTATCTATGTATATATAGATATATACAGATATACATGCAAACAAACATTTATTATATAGTAAAAGCTCCTGATGAAAAGAAAAAGCTTAGAGTTTAAAAAATAACCAAGAGAATATTTAGACACATTTAAGTGTAGATCTTGCTCTGTTACTGTAGGACAGTTTTGCTCCCAGCTTTGACTTCTTCATGGCTGATCCTTTCATCTCAAATCAGGCCATACACTCGATGTGAATATCGTCATGGTTCTATCTGAATGCATATTCACAGAAGGCCCTGGTAATAATATTCTCATAATGACATTAAAAAAAAATAAAAGAGCTTATTTAGAAATTAGTCAGAAGTATTTTTGTTGTGATGTGCACATACTCTTCCTGTCAAGAGAAACAGGTGAAATCATTACCATAATCCAACATATTTTAAAGTTTTTCTCAAATAGCTAAAAAACAGATCTCTGAACTGCTGGATTTAAGTTTTCTTTCCTCTTTAGTGGAAAAAGAAACCAAGGCTAGGTGGCAGAGCAAAATACTTGTAGTGGTCCCACATCTCTATCCAATATCAAATTTAAACATCACACCAGAAAAAAGTAACCCACTAATACTGTAGCAGGTTAATTTTTCCCTTTTTACAAATCATTTGGAAATGTCACATTTTCAAATCTGAAATTATTGTGAAGGATCATAGCAGCTCATATTTAAATGAGTCTGCCAAAGAATTGCTGACCAACATGGAAGTGGCAGATGCCAGGACAAAAGGTAAGCAGGTAACCACCTGCTTGGTTTCAGGCTTGGAACATAGTTAGCTGAGATGCAAAGGTTTTTGAAACTGAAAATAAAAAATGTCTTGTACTGTTTCCTCTATCCTGATCAGAAAACAGTGCTCTTCACAAGTTCTCACTGTCTTTGGAGGTAGTCTCCTAATTCTAAAAAGTAACTGGCATTTCCTGACTACTAAAATGGAGGAAATGGACACTCCTTAACTCATAAAAGTCATGCTTGGATGACTACCTGTACTTTATCTCTTTACCATGTGCAGCTTTTCAGAAAACCTTAGTTAATTTTTAATACTATTATTTTCTAGAATGTCCTTAGAAGAATATAGTTCCTTTCTTATAATAAACTTTTGGTATTTAAAGAGGGTTTTTTTTTTTACTTAAAAGAGAACACAAACTCTATATAAATGCTGAATAATAAAGATCACTAAAGTTTAAGAATTATGAAATGGTTATAAAACCACCATAAAGTTCCCTTTTCTGTTGACTGAAGGGTGCTTTGAAACAATTAGTTCACTTTGTGAACAGCATACCTGGTGTCATTCCAGAGAGGAAGACAATTCTTATTTTCTCCATTTCCAGTATGGCTTCTCTGATTTGCATTAATGTGTTTTAGGATGACTGTTCTTGGAGCTGTTCTCTATTTTGTTAAGATGATATATATATATGATATATATGGAACAATGATGTAATGTTCTCAGCCTATAGACTACACACAGCAAACAGAAATATTAACTTTTTTTGCACATTTAGTTCTTTCTCAGCTAAATTTCATATGATTGTGGTGTAGTCCAGTTTGCAATCCAAACAAGGCAGCACCAGGATAATAGAACAGAATAATACAGGGAATAATGCATAACTCAGATAATATTTTAGCATAGTAAAAATACCTCTAGGTGGCATAACATAATGACTTTTCCTGCCATGCAAGGCCAGTTGATAGGAACCAGATGCCCTCATCTTGTCAAGAAGAATTTAGAAATTATGTGAAACACTGACCTAATGCAATTGTATTAATATTTTTTCTAAATGTTAGAAGATATTAACTGAATTTCTTGACATAAAATAACTTTTTGTTTATTAATATTTCTGTATTAGAAATTCCATAATTGTCAAAATATATCAATAAGCAAAATCTAGGAAGTTTACAGGGCAACTTTTAGAAAATGTAATGCAGGAACTACTGTGTTATTTTTATTCCATATCTTTATCTTTAAAAAATAGAAGTTTTGGTAGAGAAGTTATGTATGTATTGTTATGAAGTTAGGAATGGCTATTTTTCTGGATGTATGGATTATAGCAGTTGGGACTGGCTGCTATGATCTCTGTCATTTAGAAAGATGCCTGTGCAAATAGTGTGTCTTTTCCTGTCCCAACACTTCATTGTAATGCACTGTCAAAGTTTGCAGCTTACTCCAAAGAAAGCAAGCAAGAATCAGATAGATCTCCCATTTGTCCTCTCTGTGTCTTCTGCTCATAAAGGAGAATTTCTATTAACCCACTTATGAAATTTCCCACATGAGGTTACTTTTCAAGGCTTCTTTTAGGTGTTCCATAGCTTTCCCATGGTCTATATTGGCCACAAGCCATGTGTTTTTGTTAAAATGGTGCTAAGCCAATGCTAATAGTATTTTCCTTTCCAGTAGATTTTATTAGATTGGGTTAACCTTAGTCACACAGCTTCCCATTCACATCTGGCTCAGATTTGGTGCTTTGTGTACAGGATAAAAATACATGCTTTCAAAATTTCATTTAACTGTAGTCTCCATTAAAGCACATGGTTACAATATTTTACTGGATCTAGTGTTGGAATTTTTTTAATTGAGATCTGCTACTTGTGATTTTGAAGCACCAAGTTTCACAGTTATCTATCATTTAAAGGAAGAGATCTAAATTCTATTTCAAAAGATTTTTCATGCAGAGCAGACTGACTATTCACAAAAGAGATTGTGAATGTCATAAAATATGATTTTTACTTAGAAGAGAATTAAAGACTCATGTACCCACATCCCTCTTATCTGTACCAAAACGTATCCTTTTCTGAGCTACCATATATCCTGTGCTTTTTATTTACTTCTTCTTGCAACTTCTTACTATGTGTCTCTAATGCTTCTGCTTTCACCATGTATGCTCTGCAGGAAAAACCTTTGGGAAATGCTCTTGAAAGCAAAGTCAAAATAATTTATCTAAGAGTAGTTGAATATATGTATACAAAAGTTCACCGTATTGCATTTAGATGTCAATCTTGAAAGTGACTTTGAGTCAAGGAAGAGCTTTGATTTTTCTTTGGAAGCCCTATTTCCTTGGGATTTCCTTAAGAAGTCTGGTCAACTTGAGGGCTCCCCTAGTGACTGCTGTAAATATCTATCCACAGGGAGTCATTTAAATATTATTTTGGTTAATTAAGTTGGTGCTTCCAGTGATAAAATAAAAATTTATTGCTTTCCATGTTATCCAGTTATTTTCTCACAATTTAGGTCTCATTTTTTAAACGCTACTGACCTTTGTAAGAGTTTAGTGACTTTACTAAAATTTACCAATTTTTGCCTGTGATTACTAGAAATTATATATCCTCAACATGTTGTTTCCATATTCTCCCCAACTAAGTTATTTTAATCTACAGGTACTTAAACTGGCTTGACTTAGTTTATTAAATCCCCCACACATTATGCCTAATCATTGTCCTTTCCAAAAGCATTCAAATATATCATTACTTTCAACACATATCCGCTCAACAAATATCTTGGTGTAGTGGGATTCCTATCAGGTTTTCTAGTTTTTCAATGACCCACTTGCTTCTTTACAACAGATAATTGCATTATGCAATTACAACATTTTGCGTAGGAGCAGTCCATTGCCATGTGTAAACTCCAACACCCATCAGAGCAGGTGAGGGACATGAGATTGATTTCATTGTGCTTTTTATACCACAGTGTGGTATGGTGCCGAAAGGTATGTAAATAATAGAACACTGTGTGGGACTGAGTTTATGTAAGTCTGACTAGTTCACAGAGTTTGATATGAAGATACATATGCATGGGTACTCACTAAAGCAACACAGCATATTTATCTTCAAACTGTTTATACAGCACTAGCAAAAGACAGGAAGAGTTGTCCCTTGTTAGCAAAGAAATTACATGTATTTATATATACACACAATCCAACAGAAATGAATGTTAGTGTTTGAATTTCACATCCAAAGCATATAGCAGTTTATCCATGAGGAATAGGCTGTGTGTGCAGAAGCAAAGAAGCTTTCAGTTTTTAAATTAATAAACAATTCATCCTGATCCCTGAAAAGCTTTGAAGTCTAAATATTGTCTATAGTATACAAGGTGTAATTGAAATTCAGTCTGTCTGAGATCAAACCCAAGGGAAATTTCCTGAACTTGAGTACACTAGTCAGTTCCATTTAAAACAGCCTTCTGAAGAGAACATGGGCTTTGTTTGCCTGCTTGTTTGTTTTTAATCCAACATCTTCCTACCAATTGTTTGGTAAAAGCCTCTAATTAAAGGTGGGTATAATTGTGAGCAGCAAGATTGCTTTCATGAATAAGCAGTTTCTAGGAAAGGTCTATTATGATCAGCATAGAAGGAAGCAGCACATTTGTCTTATGTCAAATTTTTTTGCTCCTTGTTGATAAAGTAGAGGCATTTCAAAGCCAGACATTGAAGCTCAGGGAGAGTAATGTCAGACATACTCTGTATCATGCAGGGCAAGTAATTGCAACTGCCTTTAGAAAAATCCTCACAGGACATCTGCCTGTGTGCCAAGTGTAGGCGTCTTTCTAGAAGCACAGAGACATACTTTGCAGGACAATTTATGTAACTTTCATATGCTGCAGAAAGTTAAGAAAAGAATGAAATGACAGTGGGAACAGTTCTCTAACATTTTCCCTCTCCTCCACAGTACAACGGACTCAATAGGCTGGAAACCAGTTGATATGATGCCTGCCTATCCAATGCTTAGCACAATGCCCAGAACATTATCTTTATGGGTTTTTTAACTTGTGTTTGGTCGTTACAATTCTATCCTACATTTACTGGCAAACTTACTAAACAAACAAGGCTGTCCAAACTCTCCATCTCATACGCTGACAGAAAGTGGAAGTTTGATTTTACACGCCCTTGTTATGGACTGATCGTTATCTCCTCGCATACGGCTTGTGGGGTGCTATTTTATGAGACAGACAGGACCAACAGAATCACATAGAAGTACAGCCTGTAGGATTTCTATCTTCTGCCAACTAATTGTCAGCAATATATCTAGTGAAAGATCTAGTGCCTCACATTAGTTGTTGGGAAAACAGTGATTACACCATGTGCATCTTTCAGTGGAGAGAAAGAAAAGAAGCCAGAAACAGACAAGTGCTTTAAGCCCTCTGGAGGAAATATACATGAACCAAACATGTAAAACATCACTCGAGCTGTGTATTCTGAAGCTGAGATGTAATATTGGTTAGCAGGACTACATAGGAATACCTATGTGTTTTAGATATACCCTGCCAGCTAAGTCCCTTATTTCAAATTAATGATGCTGGAACCGAACTCCTGCTTGGAGCAGAAGTGTGAAAAAGCTTCAGAAAGGGACAGAGAAGCATCACTATTGCAACTCCTAAGAATAAATTCTTTCACATCTTCTATCGTAAAGCATATATCTAAATTAAAGTATTCATTTAGATTATTTTTTTTCACTCGGTGAAACTCTGCCACTATGAAACTGCAGTTAAGACTGAAGGATGAAAGGAATACAAAAGTAGAATCACTGAAGTTGGAGGAACTGAATCAGAACCATGAAAGGCTGTACAAGTTACCACAGTGGCCAAATGATTCTTAGAAACTTCCTTAAGCACATTAAAAATTACTGGTGCCTTGGGCTAGATTTTAAAATCGTACCATGTGTAGTGTGTACAAATTTTAGATTAGATTTTTCATGCTGATTACAGATGCAGAACTGAGGGGTTTTTTTTTCTACCACAATACTGCATCATATCCTGATCTTTGCAGTTTCCCAGAAAGTCATTCCTAGGAAACTAGATTCAGGGAAAACTATAGGAGAGTTCTGTATGCTTCTCCATACATAAAGCTAGGTGTCCAATATGAAGTCATCTAAGAGATAATCTGTAGATGACGTTCAAACCCACTCTAGTCCCAGATGCAATTCTTTCAAAGAAGATGTATTGTGCCCAAATTTAGGGAGAAAAGCAAATGGGGACAAGAGCTATTTTCCTATGTTTGGCATTTGACTAGGCTGTTTCATGTCCACATGGCCAAAACGACCACAGTTATGGGAGCAATTCATTGTTAAACTCAGTCCTGAAAAAACATGTTAGGACCATTTCCCAAGTAGAGAGTGGCTCAGGGGCCATTGCAAACAGGAGCAAAATAGTCCAGGACAGACTGGGAATTCAGCTGAGTTTTGTACTTGTTTGCTCCTGGGCTACAAAGAGATGATTAAAGAGCCAGAGCTGCATCCTAACAACCATTACTGTGATATGGACTGGGAGGGAGGAGGCGAAACTTCCTCCTCTTTCTGGACCTTGTCTGTGCTGAATGACCCCTCTCTCTAATCCTCAGAGCACAAACCTGGATTTCTCTCTTTTGTAGGACTGCAAGGCTGTCACCCTCAAGACTTTCTCTATTTTACAGTTTATTCCACTCTGGTGTTTACATAGTTAGACTCTCTTCTAGCATTTCAGAATTGAAACAATTTTAACTCCCTGTATCATATACTTAACAATTTTACACTACTTATCCCAGGAATGCAATATTAATGGGGAGGCAACCCAACTTTTGCACATCAATGCAGTTGAACAGTTGTGATTAGAGTCTGTCTTGAAAAGATTATGATATGTCTTTGATTACAAACAGCAATTTTAATGCTTAAATGAGAAGTTATACATGTAATAGCCCCAAAAGAAAATGTGAAAAAAAAGGCACATGGCAACAAGGACTATTAAAATAAAATATGAAAAGTAAATTTATTATTCAACAGATACTGAATAGCAAAATATTAAAAAGACAGTACAACTATAAATTGCTATCACCAAAAAGGAAACTATGAAAAAGGTATGGAAAAGCAGCAGTTGATCCATGTAACTAGATACCTCCTGTTTAGTGCAATGAATTGGTAGAAAACAAAGATAGGAAAACACTAGACACCGAACTACACTGCTCAACTATTCACTGGAATTATCATTTTATTTTTATGTCGCTTTCCATTCTATCAGAAAAATGGGATTTTACATGCACAACCTATTTACATTTCAAAATAGATATTGCATGCTGAAATGGTTAATTTAATGTATATTTTGAAAAGTAGATTAATGGCCCATCTGGGAAAGAGATGAAAACTAAAATTAAAATCTTGGATTTTAAGAGTAATGAGAAATTTCCTGGCTATAATCGACAATCCACAAGAACAGAATTAACTGAACACTAGATTCTGAGTTAGCCAATGAAATAGGCAGCCTCTGCTGGCAGTCTGGTCAGGAAAGAAGCTGCTTGATATAGTTAAAACTGAATCACTAAAAATATTGCTATACTGTAAGTATTGCAAAAAAATAGTGATCCCAGTATTCATATGACTGTGTTTTTGCAAAAGTAAGACAGAAAAGAAAAAATGCTCATGGTTTGGTGCACATAAATATTTCATAGATTTACTATAACATCCTAGCTCTTCCTAGACTGATGTTTGGATAATTTGCTGACCTACCAATATTTTGTGGGGTGGATGTCCCTGCTCACAGGACTGGAAATGCAAAGGCATTTGGGACCCATCAGAGAGACAGAGAACCACAGAATCCCAGAATATGCTGAGCGGGAGGGGACCCACAAGGATCATGAAGTCCAAGACCCTGTCCTGCACAGGATACCCCAAGAGTCACACCTTGTGCCCAAGAATACTGTCTAAGTGCTTCTTGAACTCTGTCAGGCTGGTGTTGTTGACCACTTCCCTGGGGACCCTGTTCCACCGCCCAACCACAGGAGCCTTTTCCTGATATCCAGCTAAACATCCCCTGACTCAGCTTCAGGCCATTCCCCTGAGTCCTGTCACTGTCACCACAGAGAAGAGATCAGTGTCTACCCCTTCTCTTCCCCTCACAAGAAAGTTGTAACTGCAGTGAGGTCTCCCCTCAGTCTCACCTTCTCCAGGCTGAACAGATCAAGTAGCCTCAGCTGCTCCTCATACAGCTTCCCCTCAAAGCCATTCCCATCTTTCCAGCCCTCCTTTGGACTCTTTAATTATTTCATGTCTTTCTTATATTGTGGTGTGGGAACTCAAAATGTCTCTCAGACATTTTTAGAGGTTTCAGGCCTTGGTCAGAAGCATTCTAAACCCTAGCAGACAACTGAAAAACAGTTGCGATTTTGAGTTTAAGCCATAGAATGAATTGCCAACTTTGGAGGTGGAACAAGCAATCACAAAAGGTTAGATAGTATAGTAAAAGTAGTTACAAAGTAGAGGGGAAATTTTTTTGGTATTATACAAGGGGGTTTTAACACATATATAGGGGAGTTTTCACTTTGTACATGAGGGTCAAAAATTCTAAGATGGAAGAAAGTGGGCTAATCCTATTCTTCCTCCTTCTTCTTCCTTACCTCCATGTTCTTAGTGATGTTGGCACTCACAGATTAGTTTAAAGTAAAAAAACACTTAGCAACATAGGTAGTAGATATTAGAGAATAATTGTAAACATGTTATACGTAATATATCATATAAAAGATAGCAACAGCCCTGAGCGAGAGAAGAAACGAAAAAGACAGCAAATAGAGAGGATGTCAGAGTATGTGTGTGCCTCTACCCAGGCCGCTGATCAAATAGCCGCAGTCCAAAAACATAATCTGTTAAATAACTAACAATAAACTGCCTTGAAACCAAACAGCTAAGCCTGCAGAGTTTTTCTTTAGAAGCACAGGTTAAAGGAAGAATTTCACCACCACATGAGGTGGTGAAAGCAAGGCCGGGGTTCTCACATTGTGGCACCCAAAACTGTCCCCAGCACTCGAGGTGAGGCTGCCCCAGTGCAGAGCAGAGGGGGACAATCCCCTCCCTTGCCGTGCTGGCAATGCTGTGTCTGATGCCCCCCAGGACAGGGCCAGTCCTGGCTTGCCATGGACCAGGATCCCCAGGTCTCCCTTTCCAAGGCTCTGCTCCCCAGCATTGCATGTCATGGTCTGTCCGTAAGTCCAGGGATGCCTACCCCAGGTGCAGAATCCATCCCTTTGCCTGGTTGAACTTCATAGGGTTGGTGATTTCTCAGGCTTGTACTTTGTCCAGGTCTCTCTGCAGAGCATCCCTACCCTCCAGGGAGTCAGCAGCTCCTCCCAGTTTTGTCTGTAAACTTGCTCTGTATCCCTTCCAATCCTGCATGCAAGTCATTTATGAAGATGATAAAGAGCACACGGCTGGAGCCCTGAAAAACTCCACTAGTGACAGGGAGACACCATTCTTGGAGAAGGGAGTGCAAAGCTCAAAGGCCTTCCTGACCAAAAAGGTACCAGCATCTTTCCTGCACTGGGGACAGAAGGATGAATTGAGAATCAGCACCTCAAATAGCTGGAGAATTCTGCAGCATGGCTGCTCAGAAGAAGGCTTCATGTTGTTTCAGAAAGATTGTTCCTGATTTTCCAGAGAAACTCTTTATGAATAAATTTCCTTTTTGTGGAAAATGTAGATATTAACATTCCTCAATCCCACTCAAAACAGAAGCTTCAAAATACTAGTTACACCCAGGTTGAAAAGCCCAGGCTTTAGTAAGCAGGTCACTTTTTATATTTTCTTTTGTTTAATTCCTTCTTTGTTTTGGATTTCATTTTCTTTCATATAATACTATGAGCTGGACAGTTGTTTCTCGAGCAGCTCAGTAGAAGGGCTCTGCAGAGCAACTTCTCTTTTATCATTTGAATTTTCAAAGTAATGGATGTTATTGGACTGATGCAGAAATTTCATTCAGAAAATGAAAAATATATTTTCAGCTACTAAATACATTCCGAAATACTGGCTAGGGGGGGAAAGGTGAGTTTAAGTTGCTTTTCTTTTTAACAACATCTTGTCCCAAATTTACATTTTCTCACTTCTCATGTTTGATTGCACAAGAATATGAGTTTTTCCAGACATCAGATGAGCATGATTCTTGCTCATTCCTGTTCCATAATGGACATCTGTCACCTTAGCATCAGTCAGATCTATCTCTGACAGGTAAAGGTTTTTCAAAAAAAAATTTACATGTATTTTAAGTTCTTGAACTTTCTGGAGTTATCTCACTGCTGCAGTGAAAATATGCATGGTGACAAAGTGGTCAAACAGGCTAATGAGCCCTCCTTGGGATTTAGCCCACAGTGTTAGCCATGGTCTCTTCCTCAAATATAAATACTTCCATCCCTCCTGCAAAACCAAAAGTGTGAAACCTGGGTTAACAGCAAGCACAAGCTCTGTGACATTTAAATCTTCATCATAGCTGACCTTTTGTTAACAAGAGCTAGCCCTTCATGTTGTTTGAATAAAAGCTTGCTTTAACAACTTACTCTTCAAAACAGTAAAACACTTCATGCTTGCTTCTTAAAAATTACTTTCATGTTACATTTCAAAGTTACCAATGATGAAAAAAAATCTACAAACCTCAAAGCAAATGAAAGGCAAAGACAAAGAAAACAAAGCACTTTTGGAAAGGTTATACAAATAACTGTAAGAATTGTTACAGCTTTTTTTTCCTTTGGCTAGAAAGTTTGGGGTTTATTCTTAGCTCAGTCAAGGACAGCACACGGAGGTATTTTAAAACAAGTTTTAAAGTAGGAAAGTCAGATATCTTACAGTAGACTTGTACACTGCTGGATATTGAGCAGCCCACACTGCTTTGTTAAATGCAGTCAAGAAGGCTTTGCTCAACACTGTGGCTTTGGATAACAATACCAGCTATTTTTCATTTGAATATCCACCTATGTTCATATCCTGGCACTCAAAGGTTTCCTTGATTGCAGCATCTTGTTCCAAAAGTTCAGGGTTTCTCCATCTTCCTTTTTGCCCCACCACCAGGGACTGTGCCCATCCATGCCCCAAGCTGTGTGGGGACCAAGTGGGGTACACAGGCCCAGGGAATCTCTGGTGCAGCAGGAGCAAGCAGGGGGCTCCCAGATTCCTCTTCATCCTCCTGAGTATTCCTGTGCCCCCACATCTACTTCTCTCTCTGAAGCAAGAGGTTGATGACAAGGCTTTATAGTATAGCTTTGTGTTTTGTGATTTCTCTCTTTTCTTCACACTTTAAACTTCTGCCTTCAAAGCCCTCTGAATGCTCAGAGTTTCATACTGATTCTTTTCATGATTAGATTTTTTCATTTCCCTCTCATTCTTGCAGTTTAACCCACTGTTCTCTGCTAATAAAATCATTCTGGCAACCTCATCTTGTAGTCTTGTTTCATTTGTGACAATTCCAGCTGTTTGCTTGCTTATTCTTAAGTCCATTACTAGGTCTAAACAATGCCTTTTAGAGTCCATCTTTCACTTTAAATGTCTTTTAACTGACCATGACAGCTACTGGGTTGCATTTTAATATTCTGGTTCCCTCTTTTCCAAGTTGAAATGCTAAGTTCTTCCTTATTCTCTTTTTTTGACACATTTCACATGAGGAACCAGGTTAATATGATCTGAATTTCTTTTGGTCAATCCCTTGTATGACTCTTTCAAAATTCCCTTTATAAAAGCCAACTCCTTATCCTTTTCTGATAGTCTCCTTCCTAGTTCTCCGTGTAATGTTGCTACACTTCCTTAGAGTTTCAGTTCAACACATGCCCAGCTGCTGAAACAATACCCTGTGACTGAATGTTGTGCTTTAAACCAATAATGCAGATACAAGTTGCCAGCACTGAATAAACACTATATTGAGGTTTTTGGTTTACACTGCTGCATTTTTTTTCTGAAATTCTCCTAGTTCTTTACAACAGAATTGCTGCTTTCTAACTTCCTCTTATTGCAAAAAAATCTTCCAAAGTGCATGTTCTGCTGTAGCATTCTTACACAGTGCAAGAAGGGAAAGTCTCTGGCTACAAATTCAGGCTCTGTATACTTTACCTTTAATGCTCTCTGACTAGGATCATGCATCTGCTGCTGCCTAGCCTCCTTCCATGCCAAGCAAACAGCATGGATTATTGCAAGGTAAATCCAGAGGCAGCTGGGTGAGGGGAGCATGGCCAGAATACATCCCACCCCAGATTCTGCTCCGAGCACAAGCCCACAAGGAAAACATCACCCTTTCCCTTTAGGAGGTTTATTCACAAAGCAAGTAGTGAGAAGGAATGTTAAAGCATTTGTTTCAAACATCTGGCTGGGTATCCTTTCTTTGAGCCATGGTCAAGCAGTGCAGATGCCCAGGGTGCCTCAACAGTGCCACTGAAGCACCAACACCAGCAGAGCAGCTGCCTGGGATGGACTTTCCGGCTCTGAGCCCTGACTTCCCCATGGCCACCTGAGACTCATAAGTACTTACTGACAACTGGCTCTGAGAGTCACAATCTTTAGGGCTCTGTCACTTAAAATAAAAGTCATAGCACAATTAAAATCTTTTGAAACATAGCAGGTGTGTGATCCATTTCTGGTTTGAAACCTCAGAGGGACATCAGAGTGAGAAGTAACCATTCCTTATCCAGGGAGCTGTAAAGTCTGAGCTGAGGGGAGGGGGTTGTGACTCTTCTTACTTTTCTTCTTTTCTTTGAAGTATTAGCATTTTGAAGTATTGGCACTTTCATACTGATTTTCACCCTTTTGGAAGATATTTTCTTTAAAAAAAAAAAAACACCACAAAACCAAAAAACTATAGCACTTACCACCACCATCAATTCAGGAAAATAACCAAAGTAAAAAAAAGATTTGAAACACAGAATATTTAAGCGCTCCTTATGCAACAAAAACAACAAAGAAAAATTGAAAATTTGCAAGAAGAAAAATACATAAATTTATGTTGTCAACACAGCAGTACTGCAAATCAGTGATATCAGAAATATGGTCAGAATAAGTCCCTCTCATATTGCAGCAATAAGTCTTCTGTGAATCAAATTATTTCTTAACAAAACCTTGAAGTTTTTCCAAACCAAGCCTGAAATGAAATACTCATTTTCAAAAATGCATGATCTCCAGAATGTGGATAACCTCAAGGGTCCTGACTGATTTATCAAATTTAACTATTTTTATTTTAATGTAGTACAAGACATGCAGGTGGGTTGAGATTGGTGTTCCTGTCTCTGTGTGCCATTCAGTGAACTCTTGGTGGGGTGATTTCACACACGTCTGCTCTCCGGCCCCGGCTGTGACCACTGTGAGCCCTCTTGCTCTCTCATTTGAACATACAGAGAAATTAAGGAGAAAAACTCATGTATATAAGCTATTGGCATAACCCACTGTTTTTAACCTTTTGAAAACTGGGGAAATGTTGGTAAGCTACCCAGAATGTGTGGGAGGCTGCCTCAGGAACTGTAGTCACATCCAGGAGAGCACCTCACAGGTGACTTCTGTCCCCCTTTTCTCCTGGCCCAGGTACTCAAAGATGCACTATCCTCAAGGACATATGTCCCCAAATGGCTCTTGATTCTCCATTTAATTGTCTCCTGTCTGTTCCCCTTGAGCATTAGACTCAAAACAATTTTTAAAGACTGTCCCAAAAACCTCAAGTAACAAATTGCTCATGACAAGGACAACCAAAATCTAACATTTTCTTGAAACACTATGATTCCCTGAGTTTGGGTGTCAGAGATAAGGATTGTTGCAAAATTTTTTGAAAACTCTGTGAAATGTGTTTGGACTGCAAGCTGGAGGATGTGGTTAGGGATTTATCCAAAATTTTGCATGCTTACAACAGAGCTTGTTCTCAGCTATCATCGGGTACAGCCACAGACACTAGTGACAGACAGAGGCAGTGGTGGATAGAGTGAAGTCTCTCAACTCAGTCTATTTTCATCATGTTGGAAAGTTTTTTATGAAATCATAAAGCTCCCAAACTAAGGTATTCACATAATGTTTTTTCCTATGTATATCCACAAACACTTTGCAGGGTTAGCTCTACAGTTCTTTTTCAGTGCAAGAATATCAAAATAAAAATAAACAATGCTGGAATACTTGGCTGATGGAATAATTTCTTTAAAATACAGAACTGCACTAAAATGTCTCCTCTTCTTTACTCTGCCCAGGCATTTGCACTGAGCTACTTAATATTCTTTAACGTATTTATATCCATGTGTTTCTTCATAAAAATTAAAAATCAAAATATTTAAAAAATTTTTATTGAATCTCTGAGGCAATTTTGCAAAATAACCCAAACCTTTTGTTTGAAATCCTTCTGGCACAATGTTCACAGGAAGCAGTGCCCCTGTTTGCTGTAAGCAGAAGCCAGAAAGCAAAAGTGGTTCACCCAGAAAGCCAAGGGCAGACCTTGAACCTGAGTCCATCAAAATTTGCTCGATGCCTTGGCACATTGCCTCTCACCAGCCTTCTCTATTTGCCTTTCACAGGCTGAAAGCCCAGCCCTTTGTGCCTGTGGATACAGCTCTGCTTTGGCTTCAATGGCTCTGCACAATCCTGCCCACACTCCTCGGGAAGGGGTTAATGGGAACAGGAGAACACCTAAAGTAAGGTCAATCCCATCAAACACAAGACTTCAAAGGGAAGTCTCTGTTCTCAAAGCCAGAACTCTGCTGGCAGTAGTGTCACACTATAGAATAAATTCTGTTTTCTTGACCTTTTTCTATTTCCATGGTCATAATCCAGGAAAGGTTTAGAAAAGTCATAAGATTGTCTTATTTTCTTTTGATAAGTATAGGTGATGGTGATGATTGCCATGTGCTAATATTCACATTTTCACAAGAAAAGGCTTCTAGAGAAAAATTAAATCAAGTGTGTATGTAGTAGACAAAGGTAATTTCCTTGTATGCTTTTTTTTGGCAAAGAAATAATCTGCAAATTTAAAGTGGGGTTATTTTGAAAACCTTGAATTCCTGTATGCTAACATTACCTCTATCAGCTAAGAAAAAAGCAAAGCACATTTGAGAGGCAAAACTAACTGCAACAATAGTAGATTGAATTTTAATGGCAGTTGGCCTCTCTTATAGACAATGAAAGGAACTGACAGATCATTATTATTGTGCTACAGTTGCTTGAAAATACATCAGGTGAGGGAACTTGGAATTCCTGGCTGGCATTCCCATGCTGACAGTGGCTATCATGCCAGCCCTTTCACCCACATATAGATCTTCAGAAGTAGGGTCTTTCTCTTCTGCCTGCACCTTCTTCTACCCAGTCATCCCCTTCCCACACTATGTCATCTTCCCAGAAAGTGCCTGGGGCACTCTCACAGCTTTTTCACCTTCTGGCTCATCATTGCTTCTCAGCTTTACACTATTTCATGACAACTGTAAGTGTAGAAGTGAAATCTGCCTCCTGGCCAGGTACTGTGATTCTTAAATGCATTTTTCTATCTACTAAAAAGAGGTTTGGGCCCTTCACTATATACAGCTGAGGCAGGTGGCAATGCCAGCAAGTTTTACTCTTCTTTTAGCCCCAGTACTCACCTCCTCAGCATGGCATTTTATGGGTTTGCTTCAATTATCTATATGGAGATCTTTTGGTTTTTTGGGGTTTTTTTTGGTTTTCTTTTACATTTAACTATGGTACACACATAAATTGCTTGAACACCATTTGGTATAAAGGAGTACCACATTTTCAAAACACTCAGTTCGGAAACACATCTGCTTGAACACAGCTGTATAAATAGGTCTTTAGATTATATGGGTGTCCAAAAGCAGAAAAATATCTTTTCAGAGACAAAAGTTTGTTCAATCAAAAAAAGTCACATTAAGCACAATATTTCAGTTTTAATTAAAATACTCTTAATAAAATAAATAGATTTCTAGACAGAACATTGTGCTAAGGTTTTATTACAAAAAGAATTCAGGATATTTTGACAAAATAAATCTAAGTATTTAAAGTTTTAGCAGTTACATTTTTTGTGAAATATTATATCTTATATATTCATTTACTCTTATTTATGGGCCTAACTCTTGGATTATGATTTTTTAAAACATCTAACCTTTTTTGAAGTAGGTCTACATCATGATTTCTATTTCAATACAAAATCAAAATGGCATAAAGAGTCTTTCTAAAGGCATTATATTTGCAAAGAGATTCCAAAAAGTAATTGCAAAATAAAGTTTAAAGAAATTTGAAACAGTAAAAGGACAATGTAGCTCTTTTTTTTGGTAGGACTAATTAGCATTGTGTTTAACCTAGAGTATATTTCTGTCCAGACAGCAAACTGAAAACTTAATTATTGCAAAGTGTAATAAAAGTAATGACTATATCTTGCAAAGCATTTCTCAGTCCTTGACATAAAACACTTTACAAAGAATATAAATTCCAGTTTCTGGCAATAATAGTGTTAAAATATTACTGGTTGAGGGACTCTGCCAGGCAAGGTGATGGTAAGGCAAGGAAATATAAGGCAAGGTGGGGGAGGGATCCATTTGGTCAAAAGGGCAGTGCATGAAGAGAGTATCCTCCAACTCCACTAACAGAATCCTGCTGAAAATGTGTATTTGACATTTGGGCCTGTTTCTGAAAAGCAGGGTTTTTTTCGGTGTTAGGGAAGTGACTAGATTTGAAAAAGCTAATCTCCACAGAGATGCCTTATATATCAGTTTCTGTTTCAATGTATATGCTGACTTGGTATGTAGGGACCAATATAAAAGCTTTGCATTTTTACTTGCTTAATTTAGTAATAAAACATGCTCATGAGATCACTTTTGAGTGTCTAAAAAATTAGGAAAATATCAGACAAATACCTTCTTCCATTGAAATATCTAAAAAATTGTACTCTGTTATATCTGAAATATTTATAAATATTTGGCTCCCTTGCATGAAGAAACAAACATATTAATGGCCAGATTTAAGAAATTAATAATTAAGAAATTAAAAATTTCAGGCATTTCAAAAATAGTAGGGTTAGCCAAACTCTCCAGTAAAATACTTTCAAATTAGCAGAAAGGACATTTTTTGTCATCCATGGTAACTGAATTAACAGTGCCTGAAACTCTACTCATAAACATCACACTGATTTAGGAGAGAACAGAAAAACAAACAATATTAAAGACTCTCAAGGACTTTTTAAATGTTTTTAACATGTTTTTCATGTTCCAAGTGGAAATATTAATAAAAGAAAATCAGTCCTAAAGCTCACATTTGCTTCCATAGCTGTAATGTAAATGATAATGCCTATAATCCAATAATTTCAGGGTTGATCTTTCCAGAATACTTTCACAGATGGGAGTATTTGCTCTCTTATTCTGCTAAATATGAGAAGTGGAGGTCACTGTCTGTCTGTCAAGAGACACACACTGTCTAAAATTATCTCCATCCAGAATAGAATGCTTCTTCACCTTGCTCCTGGATTTCCTCTGGTACTCTGTGTTCCTTAAACAGAAACAATTTTACTTTTTAAGATGTTGAAAGTGTTGTTGAAGCCCACCAAAATCTTGCTCCTGAACAAGAATCTGAGTCTTTGTGTTGCATGCCCTGAGATCTGGCATGAAGGGATAGGAGGTTACAAAGCTTTCTAGAGATGTGGCACAGGACCTCAGGAAGCCAAATCAGTGTTGAGTCTTGGGAATACTGTCATTTAGAGTCCATCTTTGGAGTGAGCTACCTTCAGACTGTATTTGCAGAGAGCTAGGTGATGTCACTCTGCAGGAGAACTGGAGAAAAAGCCAATATTGAGGTCAGAAAGACATGGGTCCAGTACAACATTTGACCTCAGCCTTTTATTTTGCAGCACAAAAAGTTTCTGGAGTCATTTAAAAAAAGAGCTTCATCATAGTCATCCATGACAGTCTTTGAAGTGCACAGCCACAGCTGCACTGAAAAGTGATGCACAGGGTAACCCACCCTCACCTCCTTCCCCTGAAGAAAGCAAGCACTACACCTACATCAGTTTATATCCTGGCTGCATTTTACTCTGGCCTGAATGCAATTGAGTTACAGACTTTTTATTACAAGGACGGTTTCTTAGCTCAATAATGAAATTAAATTCTAGGGGACAAGCTGTATGATATGGTTTACAAATTCTGAGACCTATATAAGGATCTATCCAAGACCTGCCAGTGTAACATGAGCTCTTTATAGATCCTCTCCTCTATTCATATACAGAATTAAATGCTGGACTGGAAGTGGTGCCTTTTATACTTTTTGCTGTTGAAATCAGAGCTATGACTCCTCACCAGTGGTATAGCTCCTGAGCTCCTGCAGTGTCTCAAGGAATACCTCTGCTGCAGTGTTGCATGTCAAGGTTTTAACAGTTGCTAATGGCTTTGCTATTACTTATTTTATTTTAGGAAGACAATGATAGATATTTGCTTTAAATATAGATGTACTTATTCCAGTGAGCTGAAGTATAATGTCTAAACTACTTGGAAGTATCTCTTTAACACATATGTAGGGACAAAAGACTTCTGCATTGAAAAGGAACACATTTTTCTGAATGAAGAGAAAAACACAGGAAAAAAACACATGTAATCAGTTCTAGAAATACAAAAAGATTCTGACACAATACAAGATAAAAAATTTCCCTCCTTTTCTATAAATTAAAGTTCTTAAAACAGTAAAGTGATTCAGGATTTTGGACAATGGCACATTAATTCTTGGTCCTTGTTTGGCCAAGCTCTGTACAAGCTCATCAACGTGTTGCAATCCACATGTGCATTTCCAAGCTTTGTTATCTCCCTGTGGCTTGAGAGCTGCATTCAGTAGAAACCGACTTGGGGGAAACCTGCTGCTGCAGAGACCTTTCAGCAAGTGTCCTCTCTGCTCACCTTCCCTTCTTGCTAAAGGCACCTCACACACAGCTCTGAGGAGCTTAAGCCTCTTCATGGAGAGCTCCATGTGCCACCTTTCTGCCTGATGGATGCATTGGTGGTTGGGTGCAAAGCAGATACGCTCAGCAGTCATTGTGAGGCCAGTCTGCCTCCAGCCATTGCCCCACTAATTTATGCAAGATGTGGAGAAGGGGGCTGCTTTACCAAACACATTTTTATTAAAATCTCTAAGATGAAGAATTGCCATCAGTATAATCAGATGGAGAGTAATTCACTCTAACATAGAGTATAATATAACCCCCACTAAAACTAAGGCTTTGAAGTATAATCACTGATATCTTTTTCCTACATAAAAAATGGCTTTCTTGACGGGATATGTTAAATTATACAGTAAATGACATATTACTGTAGGAACCCAGGGCAAGGGGAATATCCCCCTCTCTGCCCTGGGGTGCTCTGACTCCCAGGAAAACACTGACTTTGACCCTCATTCATGGAGAAAACTTCCAAAGCCTCAAGGAAAACTAGAAACCACAAAAGTGTGAAATAGATTGTAGAGATTGTAGAGAGTAGTTTAGTGTGTCACATGGGTGAGAAATTTTGGTTTTAGGAATTTTAGTATGTTATAAATGGGTTCAAGATGGAGGATATGGGATGTTGTCTCGAGTTCCTTTCTTCTCTCTTCTTCCTCTTTCTTCTTGGGCTTAGGTGGTATCTTGTAATTGGGTAGAAAAATCTGCATTGCGGGTCTTTAGGGGTCAGTTATTGGGTTAAAAAGGAAAATAATTTAGGTGTCACTTCTTAATTGGGTAGTTTAGATTCTGATTAGACTTAAAAAGATCTTACAGCATGAGGATGTTGGCGATTTTTGTGCTGTTTTCATGCATGCAAGGTCTGGGCAGTGTGCTGAAGTCATGATAAGATAATAATAAACAGAAACTGAAGACAGAAAAAGTCCAATGCATCTCTCGTTCCTGACACAGAACTGCTCCAAGAAGGCTTCCCCTGCCAGGGGAGCCCCCAGGGAGTTGCCCAGCTTGGGGCCCACAAACTCACATGTTACTATGCCTAATACTAAAAGTTAGGTCCATGCTATCTTAGATGCTGCAATAAGACAGCCTAAGGAAGTGAAGATGGTGCAAATCCCTGTTTCTCATCCTTTGCCACTGTCAGTCACCCTGCTGATAGCAAGGAGGGTTGTAGAGAGGTCCTGATCCGTCTCTCTGCTCTCAAGTCTGTCCAGGCATAGGCCAGCTCTGGTCCAATACCTACAGCCCGAGGCAGGGTCACACAGAGCACAGGCTTCGCTCATGTCAGCAGCTGGATCAAGCCCAGGCATTTATAATGCAAGTTCCTGTCCATCTTATAAGATCTCTGCAAACATGGAAAGTAAATCCTTTGGATGTCTGTTTTCACTGTAGGGTGTGCGCGGTGTAATTCATTTGCTCTCATTTGCTGAGAGCAAAACACCTGACATGTTCCTGAAATTGAATTTTTCTGCATGTCACAATTACCCACATTTTTGGAGTCTTTGAACTTCAAAAATAGTACCTAAAGGTAACGCAAATATCCACTTTGTGAGTAGCAAAAAGCTCACTTAAGAGATAAGAATGGCATATATTCTTTAGCTGATCCTAGAAGTAGCTATAAATTTCACTCCAATAAGACAAAAATAGGAATTAGTGCAACCCTTTAATTTTTTAAAATTTATTTAGTTTGTACTTTGTTATTGTTTTCTTCAGAAAATGAAGAAATCACTAACATATTTTAAATTAGAATAATACTGCTAATTTTTTCATTGCACATAATACTGAGATTTTGTGGTTTGTAATTAATTTGAAATTAAGAGCTGTATTGAAGGTCAAATCCATATGACTTATGTTACATTGCCAGATCTGCCCAGAAAATATTGTTAGGAATTTTTCAATTAATTGATTTTTAATTCAATAAAGCTTTTCCTGAGAAAGATTCAGTTTAGAATTCCAATAAAAGAAAGGGAAAAAAAGTGAACAAGTAGTATTGAAAATACCACAGGAGTAAGTAGTCAGTAACCCTTCAGGACAAGGGAAACCCTGGTTCATGTCCTTCCTGTACTCCTGAGCCCATTTGTTCATATTATTGACAGTGATTTCCAAAATTGTTGAATAAGAATTTAAAAAAATATTTTAAATATCATTGTTGTGTGGGATAGAGAGATTATCTATTCTGCAGTGTCTGTAGCCTGTCTACCTGAAAAAAGCTGTAGAGACATAGAGCACATGTGCTGAACTCAAAACATTTCATTTTACTGAATAAGAGTAATCATCAAGCCTAGAGAAAAAAATTTGGGTCAATAAGATCTGTGTCATAATTTCATTCCTTTCCAGAGCTGCCTTTATGCATCAGACAAAAAAATAACACTGTAGCTACTGCTAGCTAGTATTTGATTGGTGTAATTTCAAGTAGAGATGTGTAGCACCAGCAAAGCAAATGATGGTAGCAAAACAGTGGGAAAGTGGTTAATCTTCCTTTATTCTTAGAAGGTTATATGTGGAAAAGATAACTTGTTTTACTGGTTGTTTTTAAAAGGAGCCACAGTATAAACACTCAGCTACCTCCAGTGTTTTATACTTAACTCAGTATCAAATCTTTCCCTAGCAAACAGGAACTCAGTAATTACCTAAATGGCACAGCAGATATGGAACAAAATTTTGTTTGAGTATTAGATATAATGTTTACCTGCATGACCAGAACTCGTATGATTATGTGACAATAAGGAAAAGAACATCCAACAGGAATATTTATTTTCACAATCTTCAGTGTTTTGAAAAATATATTTACCTGTGAGATGCAGACTTTGCCATGGCAACTCCTGCTTTTTTCCCCAGTTCAAGTCATTCCTTGGGAAAAATTACTCTAAGCCATCTATAAACGCTGCTGAGAATGATCAGGAAGTGTCTCTATACTTCCAAACCATATAAAAGAGCAAGACCCACCAATGCCTGTGAATCAGAGAGCACTGCTCAGAGGACTTGCTTGAGAGATAAGTAATTTGGTCAAGAGATATTCCAGAGACCTCATCCTCTCTGGCTACTGATGCCAAGAGGCCATATTCTTAAAATTCAAAGCCACTGTTCGTTTGTCTTAACTCAATCATATCAGTTAGAAAACACAACACGTTTTAGAAGCTTAGCAGGGGGAAAGAAATTTTAAAAGCCTAGGAAGCCTCCAGTGATGTGATGCAGGACTATCTCATCATCTGCTGCTGTTGACAAATTAACTGAGGAAACTGCCTGTATTCCTTGAGTTTATGACAGTATGGATGTTTCCCAGAAACAGAAATTACAGAAAATATCAGGGTGGGGTTAGTATATGACACTCTCTCTCCCATCTTCAATAAAAAGTAAACCACACTCAAACCATTCCTAATGGAGAAATATCTACCAAATGAAAGCATAGTGGATTCTCCCTTTGATGGCCATCCCTCAGGCATCCTGGCCAGCCTCTCCCATGCTCTGCTAGGTACCCAACCAGGAGCAGCTGGAGTGGAAAGCTGTGAGATTGGAAAGCTGTGAGATTTCTCTGTATCTGAGGAGAGGAAGAAGGAAAGGGCCAGCCTGCAAGGCTTTTCTTCTCAGCACTTAAGCATGGATGGAGGGCTGGACCAGCTCCTGCCATGCAGTAGTCTCACCAGCAGCAGCAGCAGCAATGGCAGTCTCTTTGCAGTCCCCTCTCACTTGCTTCATCCCAGCTTTTTCTCTACCCACTGTAGTAGGATGAGACTCTGGCTGGTTTAGGAATTGAATCCATTTCAAACACTCCCAGGCTCAGGGGAGTGGCCAGTCTCTTGGAAAGTGTAGTCCAGTCTTTCAGTATCTTTTACAGAAGCTCAAACACATTCCTGAGATCCGCCAGCCTCAGGACACCCCCATTAAACTGTTTCACCCTTTTTTGTCATTTGCAGGCCTCCAGGGACATCTTTTCACATTGCAATCTCCCACATGTGAGCCAGCAGCTCCCACATGCCCTAGCAGCTTCACCTTTGCTGTGTCTGATCCTTACCCAGGAAGGTCCTTTTCCCAATGGTGTACCTGTACCAGAGCTTCACTCCGAGCACGGCACGTTGATTTCCCTATCACACTTGTACAAAGAGCCCATTAACAGAGACATATGTCTGCACTTCCATAACACCTTATCTAACAGAAGCTATCTTTCCTCTTAATAAATTGTACATGGCACAGCCATTAAGAGTGAAGGCTTTGCAGCACTGCTATTTGTTTTCAGAATGTGTTAACATTTGCTTCTACACTTTCAGTGTTTGCTCCTTCACCCACTCTCTTTTGTGTTTGAGGTTTGGCTGAGCACAGGAAACAGTTCAAGTAATTATTCCTCGATTTGGACAATAATGGATAGCCTCTCTATAGTTACAATTGAAATCAGTCAGTCTTTTTCTTCTACAATTTCAATTCCACAAAATTAGTTTGACATGCAATTTTAATCCAGTATTACCTCCAGATTCAGAGAGAAATAATTAAGCTGTCTTTAAGCTAAATTTGAAGAGCACAAGGGAAAAGGGAGTAAAAACTGGTACAAGGTTTGCATTTTCAAGCAACTTTCCTTTGTCTACCTCAAGCTTCTTAAAAATTCATGCTTAAGGTATACTTGGCAGTAGTTTTATAATTACAAAGCTATTAAGCTTTCATAAAGAACAAGTGAAACTGTTTTTTTCCTAATTAGCTAATCATAAATTTTTCAAGGAAATAGTCTTCTACTGGAAAATGATGTTTTGAAGAGGAAAAATCTTCAACAGTAGTATGCTGATTATAATATATTCTTCTTACAAAAATCAGTACATCTCCCCAGTTAATTAAAGTCTGTCTTTGATAGCAAGTTCACTTCTCAGTCTGCATAACTCATGTCTTACCTCCCACTACTGCCTTTATATATGCTGCACAGTGAGATGGCAGGAAATCAAGCAGTTACAGTGCTCACCACCTTAATAATTCCATTCTGAAAAGTTGTGAGAAACTTCTGAATCGTCAGATCTCAATGAATTTTCTAGATTCAGGGGAACATATTTAGGTCTATAAAGGAGTATTTAGTGATTTGGAGAAATTCTTCTGAAACAGATCTCTGATCTCTCCACCTAATGCAATATAATGGTACTTTAGGCTTGCAATTCATTTTCCCAAAGACCATATAGATCTTATGAATATTAGCTTTCTGCTACAGACATCTGAAGGCCAGACTGAGAACACATTTATAAAAATGATAGTCACTGCAAAGGAGGTACTAATATCTGGCCTCATGATTATAATGTTTCATTACAGAAAATAACCAGCAGACTGGAAAAGTACCTTGTTGTTTAACTGCAAAGTGATTATTTGGTGTATTTTCTTCAATACACACAAGTCCTTCCTTCTGCCTGCAGAGCCTGTCTTAAAGATATAAAAATCATTTTTCTCCAGATACTTTACAACTCAGACTGAGATGCGTATGTTCCAGGTGGGTTTTAGACATTAATTAAAAAAAAAAAGGTTTTAAAGGAGAACAAGGTGGCTGTATTTAATATACAGAACCAACAAAACCTTTTCTACACCCATTCAGTCACATCCCCCATACTTGCATGCATCAACAGTAACTGAATTTCCTGTCACAAAGAATTTCTGTTTTTGAAAGATATTAGGAGAGCTCTTACTTGAAACATATATTTGATATCTGATCTCAAGCTGCCAAAGAGCTCCTTCAGCTGTTTGAGGCTCAAAGCAAAATCTTTCCTGTTTTTATTACCTAAACTGACTTAGGGATCTCGCTAGCAATAACTTGATTGATTCTTGAATACCTAAAATACAGCAACAGCCATCTTTCTCTCTGATCTGTAAAACTAAAGTTGAATGTAGCAAGCAGGGAGAGAAAAGGGAAAATTACAAGAAATTAGTGAATGTCCTGTGGGAACAGTTTCTACTGCTCAGTAGAGTGAGAACTGAGAAGTGAAGAGAGGAAACCTAATGAGACGTTATTCTAAACCCCAGAATGAAGAGGGGACTTTTGCTACCATTCACTATTCCCAGAACAGACTTATCCCACTTCTCAGGGCTATAGTCCAAGCTGATCTCAATCCTTTTTCTCATGTACCTCAAATAAACACTGAGAGAAAAGCACCATTTCCTTTGCCTAGCAGTAGTCAGAAAGGAGCTGTTTCCAGCAGCTGAAGATGTGTCTTGCAGAGAGTTCACAAGCTGCAGGGTGCTGGTTGCCTATCGTGAGGCTGGAAGAGGGCAGAATTTTTAATATTGTTTCAGCATGAGATAGATGAATCATTTCTTCCAAAGGGTGAAAAGGAGTGTAAAGTGGATAGGACTCATAGGAGGACAGAAAGCAAGCCTGTTGCTCAGGAGACTCATTCCCTTCTTTCAGAGCCTGAACAGATGTGCACCACCCTCTGTCTTTCTATTCCTTGCCAGGTTTCCATTGCCAGTCTCTTTTTCCAGCACCTCCACATAGAACTCCAAGCAAGTGACATTCTGTGTCCCACACATGGGCTTGCTTAAGCAGCCCTTGGCAGTTGCATTCATGGAAAAGCTTAATTTTCCCTCAGAACAGGACAGAGCATAAAGATGAGGGCTTGCAAATGAAGGGAGTGGGTAATGCAGGCTTACTGAGGTGGCTCCTCTGAAAGAGGTGAAGACACTTGGGAGTGAAGTTCAACCTTCTCACATCTCCATCTGAGAAAGCCCAGGGATGAGCATTCAAAAGTTGCAAAGATATGACTTCTTGTCCAAATGAAAATGTGAGGTGTGAAGATAGGTTGAGGAAATTCTGTAACTCTGATATAAAAGTAAAATAGCCTCTGCCTAAGGAGAAATAACTGTGGATTTGATAAGATCATGTCAGGCTCTGTCATTTTTCTTAGGAAGAATTTTACTCTCTGAAAGATGTGAGAGTTGCAGAAAAATCAGGTTGGAAGAGTAAGTTCAAGGTTGTGAAAAGATTTCTTCAATAAAACAGCAAAAAGAGAGTTTTTGTAGTTATGAAGAGAGTAAAATCAAGAGTACCTGGGGGCTCCTTTCCTTAAAGAATAATAGAAGGAAAAATAGTTCTGCAGGAGAATATTTGGCAGTCCTATGTCAGCATTGTTAATTTTTCAGATTATATCAATTAATTCTTATGTAAATATCTATTTAAACTAAATGGCAAGTCACTGTGATTTATTATGAACACTATATGTGTAACCATAGACACACTGCCAGCTTGACTCTGATAGAATAATCAAGGCCCAAATTAATAAATGATGATGACAGATATTGTTGACTGATCTGTCTCCAATATTGGAGGCTGTCTTTAGCCAATTTGGCTTTAAATGAAAGAGAAATAATTTTCAATCTACATATTCATTCTGTTTTGTTAGCAGATTGTCTACTTTTGTTTGCAGATTTGCATGAATTCCTGATGGCAGCTGACTCACACATACTGTAAACCAAGAAATATCAAGTAAAATGCTGTTTGGCAGCAAACTAACTAAAACATATAATCATGTAAATATTGACACTTGACTTTTGTCAGTATATTTTTACATGTGTTTTTCTTCTTTTAAAAAGAAAAAGATAAAACTAAAATTCCTAAGATCCTGTTGGTGATTAATATTTTGTCTACCATGCTTGATCATGCAATGGGCACAGAAGCATTCAAGTTAAACAGGGAAGGTGGCCTGAAGCTGCTCAGACCAAGCACCAAAACACTCAGATTCTCCATATTGCTTTAGAGATGGAAAAAACAGACAGAAAGTATAAAGTATCAAAAACTAGTGGTTCCTAGTTCAATAGTATCTGCTATTTAATTGGAGCATGGGAGGACAAATCAGTTTTCTCATCCATATAAGGAAAGAAAGATTCCTTATGCATCATGTTATCTTTAAAAGAAAAATGCCCTTAAAGATCTGATACAAGCATCATGCTTTTACAGACTGCATTTATTTTCAAATATCGTTATTTTTATGACATTATTAAAAGTAGTTTTATACAGATAGAGAAGCTTCAGAGTCAGTTAAATAGAAAGGTTTTCTGAGGTCTGTTTGCTGTTCATGAGTGTGGAAAGTGGATGTGCAGATGTGAACTGAGGAGCCAAGCATCTTAATATGCCTAAGAAATTATTTCTCACTTTTAACTCTTTAAGGAAAATTATTTTAACTAAACAGTTTGGGTTTTTTAATGAGAGTTAGATTCAATGACATGGAAAATTAGTTAATTAATTTTAATTTTACCAATTCATTTTAATTTATCATTCATTTTGGTGTTATAATATTTTTTTCACATTTTGATGAAATTTGCTTCAATTTTAATGTTAAGACTTCTAATAAAACTTACTAAAATAAAAAAAATATAATACTTGTGAATTTTCAAAAAGTTCCTTGGTTTTGACCTGATTTGAGTTGAGATTTTGCCAGCCAAACAACCAATCAACCAACTAAAGAAACCAATTAATTTCATGTGCTTAACTTGGAAGAGCAACAGGAAAGTCATTTTGTATGTCTCTCATGGTATAGTAATGGATAAATGCTAAGGATGTAGTAAAGTTTATTCTCTACTCACTTTCTTCATACATCCTAGTTGACTTTTTCCTTTCTGTTGCACCACTAACCATCTAACCATTACAGAAATTATAAAGTGTCATACTCCCTTAAATGATACACCCCACAAGTCTTTTTTCATTTTCCTTTTTCTTCCCCTCCATATTATCATATGAGGCTGTAAATATGTGACCACTGTTGCCAAAATGATGTCAAATTAAGTTAGTCTTGAGTCTAAGTCCTTTGCCCCTTTGTTTGGATAATTGTCTCAAAGGATAGAGACCTTGAAGAGCTACTAATAAAGTGAAAGATGTGTTGCTATTCTTAGACAGGACTACTCTTCTTCCATTTCCTGACAGAACTCAGTAGCAACTCCTCTGACTAAGTGGATCTTAGCAATCAGAACATGACTGACAATAGCTCAAATGGCTTTACTGGGAGTAAAGTCAAACGACCAAAGTAACTTACAGAAGAAAACTGTATTCTGAATACAGAAAACTGTATTCAAGTATTTTCCTAACTGCTGAAGATTCTAGGCTATTGCATTATAAAGGTAAATAAATATTTTCAAGTACAGTTTTGATTTTCAAAACACTGAAAATTCTGTGAAATATATGTTTTAATATTTTTTGTTGTTGAGAGTCTGTGTAAGAGGTTTATATAGAAGGGTTTTGTTTAAGTTTAATTTTAAAAACCTCAGGCAGTCCTAAAATATCTGATGGGCATATCAAGCTTTTCTGGTTGTCATTAATACTGACCCATACACATCTGATCTGAGCTATGCTATGCTTCCTACAAGAAGCACAGTAGAAATAAATGTCCTTAAGGAAGAACTGGTATGTCTCAACAAGGTGTTATTTTTCCTCCTACTCCTTGTTTGTGCTTGAAGATTCAAAATCATAGCATCCCTTCATAAGTAAGCACTGTTTTGCCATGACAATGAGCAAACAACAGACCACCAGCAACTTTTTGGTGTAAGGCTGCCACAACTGCCCAAGATGTTCAGTCTTTGTTGTCCTTGAGCATCACAGAGCATAGGCATGCCAGGAGTAGAAAAGGAAGCAAGAATTGGATGGAAACGATAATTCCTAATGCATGGTCATGTTTGTTAGAGTTAGGCTCATCTGGAAATGCTACTTTTTCTGAGAATTTATATTTCATATAGTATTTCATTAAGTGAAAGCATAGGTTTTAGACATTGCTCCTAATATAACAGCTTCTTGCCCAGCTGCAGAGGAAGCTAAACATTGCTGCAACTGCTTTTTGTTGCTGTGAAAACTATAGCACATTCACCTTCACATAGTTTACACAAGTATGATAAGAAATACCTATAAAAACACTGTTTTTCTCTTGCCTCTAATGTCAATATGTTGTGTGAGGGAGGAAGCTGGGAGGAAATTGAAGTTTTCCTCTGAAGGATCACAAATCTGTTACTCATTAATGAGGTCCGTGTAGCTCTTAATTGCCAGTAGATTTACTGTGTAGAAAAAGAGCACAGCAGACATCCAGGAAGACACACAGGCAGCAGGTGACCATAGGTGTAACTGGTGCTTTCTCTGCTGCAACTTGCTAAGGTGTCTGATAAATATGCCAAAAGGGTGTAAAAATTTTGATGGAACATGGCCTGCATTTCTCATAAAATTGATATTAAAATCACAAGTATTTTCTACTTAGGACAAGCCCTCAGAGGAAAAGAACCCTCTGCCTGTTAGGATAAGTTTGGTGATGAAGCTGGCTACCACATTGCTTTATCAGCTGCTGGGTTTGTGAGGGCTGGTTCTTAGCTTGTGGTCACTTTTGTGAAAACTGCTGAAAGAAATCATCATAAAGACAAAGCAATTTTTCACAAATTCAAACACCTTGGCCATAAAATGGAGAGTTGTAAGCCATAAGTAGCTATTTTAATAAGCTGTATGATATATACGATTGCAAAATGCCAGTATGTCCTATCACTGAGAATTATGGCCTTGGCATCTGTGAAAATCACAGAATCATCTAGGTTAGAAAAGATCTATAAAATCTTGATACCAAGTGTAATCTATTTAGAATGGCTAAAATGTGAAAAGTTGATCTTGCTTGGGATGTAGATGAACAGCATGTTTTTCATTTTGATAAGAGGTACTAAAATAGCACATACAGAAACAAACAGGACGGAGATAAACTGCTGAATGACAGAAGACAACAGGGTTGTTGGGTTTTTTTCTTTTTTTTTAAGTTGCCATTTGAATCTAACAGACCTGTTATTGACAAGACAATAAAGAAAAATATTTTTCTAAAATTTCTTACCATATCCAGTGGGAACAGGCTAGAAGAACTAAAATTTCTAACCCAAACAAATACGTGCTGTTTCCAAAGGCAGGGCAGTTAGTTTTCACATCAGTACTTTTTAGCAATGACAGTGAGAACTCTGTTGTATCACACTTGGGCTTATGCCTGACAGCAGGCAAGGGAGAGTTATGTGAAAACCCTGTATCTGGTATGCTTTATGATACTCAAATTGCTGCTAGGCACTGGATGATGGGAGTTCTGTATGAAGCAGCACTCTGCAACATGAATGCTCCCTGTCTCAGGCCACTGCCCAGACTCCAGTGTGCATCACCCACAAGGCAACACAAAGCAGAATTCACCTAATGCCTCATCTTGCTTAAAACACACTGTGTGCTTTGTTTTAATCAGGATCTTAATGCTAAATCATACAAAAACTGTCTGGATGCCTAATACATACCTTTTTTTTTTTTTTATCAGGAGATTCTTATAGAGAATATTAAACAGATAAACACTGTAAAGGGTCTTGCAGTTGGGACAGCTGGGGGGTCATGGTTGTCTCCTGCTGTGCATGGATAGGCTTCATTGTTCTGGAGTAGCCAGATGAGCGGGCTACCATGAAATGTCAACATTTTGCTACTTCCTTTTCTTTTGCTCATATTTTAAATAATTTGCATTGAACCAATTGATAAATTAAGTTGGAGCTGAAGCAACAATAGATATATGACCATGTCTTCAGGACAAAGATCTGGCATGTCTGGGTATGGCTTATCTGAACAAAATCTATTATTTGCTTGACAGCAGGACAGGACATACAGGTGTTACAAAGGAAGTGGACATCTTGAACATATGGTGCACCTCATGTTTGCTTTTCCCCTGCAGAGCAGACTTAGCCTTTGATTTCTGCTTCCAGCTCAGCTGTGGCTCAGCTTTGATTTATTCTCTTGTTTTCATCTACTATCCTTTCTCTTTGTTTTCACCATGATTTTGCAGAAAAAAAGCTGAATTTAAGCATGTGTTTAGTGTTTATCTTTCAGTCATTCCTTCTGCTTGTTTACTCCTCAGCTTCCAGAACTTTATACTCTCTTTTGTAATTTTTAATTCTTCTTTTTTTTTTTTTTGTTGATCTTGATACCACTTGAGCTAGGAATACTTTTTCTGCTCCTTGGGCTCTCTTCTTAGACTTAACATCTCTCATATGTCATATGACACCTCTAATATGTCATATGTCGAGGAGAGGAGAGGAGAGGAGAGGAGAGGAGAGGAGAGGAGAGGAGAGGAGAGGAGAGGAGAGGAGAGGAGAGGAGAGGAGAGGAGAGGAGAGGAGAGGAGAGGAGAGGAGAGGAGAGGAGAGGAGAGGAGAGGAGAGGAGAGGAGAGGAGAGGAGAGGAGAGGAGAGGAGAGGAGAGGAGAGGAGAGGAGAGGAGAGGAGAGGAGAGGAGAGGAGAGGAGAGGAGAGGAGAGGAGACCTGTCTTCACCAAAAGGTTTTTCCCTTCTGCTTCACTTAGAGAAAAAATCTGTACTGATTAATGTATATAATTGAATAAAATTTATTAAATCAGAAAACAAACAAAATAAACCTATCAAACAACCCCAAAATACTATAAGCATATATAAGGATAACAGAATGTGTGATTCTTGATTGCTCAGTTCTGATTTATCCCAGGTTAGAACACTGTGCCTACAATTAAAATGCTGCTATATATCAGTCACACTTTGAGACACTACACATCTTATATATAGTGATCATAGACACATTCCTTTCAAGAATTAATTCTTAAATGATTTTTTTTTCCTTTTGTTCCAGATCTATTCTCATTTTTAGATTTTCTTAAAAGACCACAAACTTCCATTATTAGATAGCTAAGCTGTGTAGAAGCAAACATTCTTGCCAGAATTTTCTTCAGACAGTTCAAGACTGCTGTCTGTTGGATTTATCTAATTAGTTTCAGTTGCCCCAACTAATTATATCAACAGGCAATTTTGCTTACATATCAAAGATGATTAGGGCTGTTATAGTTACACAGTCCTATTGCAACATGGCATGGTGTAATTCATGTGTGAAAAAGTAACCTTGCCACTGTTATTGAAATACTCAAGTGTCCAAAATACTAGCTAAGCAGAAACATAGAATAATTTCTGTAGCTTCTGTACACTGACAAGTCTTTCATCCAAACTTCTGTTTTTAATCCTAGCCAGCAAAGCAACACACAGCAGTATTTATTTTCCATAGATGAAAAGCAGGTGACCTCTGATGAAACTCATAATTTGCCTGAAGTATCTCCTCCATGCTGAAAAATGAAAGGCATATCTGTAGCCGTAGTTGTGTAAATGTATTGGTGAGCCCCCTTAGTGCCTCATAAGATGCTCAGATCAAGTTTGCTCTGCTGTGGGAGCTGGTAATGCACCAGAGAGTTTCCAAGCAACTCAGCAAAAAATGTTTCTGACTTCGTTCACTTTTAGGACAAAACCAGAGAGACAATCCTAGAAAAGATTACTGTAGATAGTGTGAAGTTTTTCAGCTAGGGAAAATGTAACACGACAAAAACCTTAAGTAACTGCAGAGCAAAGAGGCCATAAATAGAGGAAAAAAATTTCAATTCTACTATTGTTAAGCTAATAATGTATGTAGTCAACATAATAGAGTTGTCTACAGAGCAGCATCACATCTAAGCCAGAATATGAATGATACATGTTATAGGTTCTCAACACTGTTTTCTACTGCACCATTTTTACTTAAGCTTTTTTAAACCATTTCATGCCCAGCTCCTCCTCTTGTTAATTAATAAACATCGGCATTTGGAATTTTCCACAGCGCTATATTGAGCTGTATGGAAAAAATGAAAAACTGAGTTAAGAATTTGTTTTTTTCACCATTTTAGGTTGCTGAGGACTAAGATTTGTATTCAGATTGATTTTCAGTTATGTGGATCTACAAAACAATAATGTTGCTGATAAAATATGCTTTCAAAACAGCAGGATATTAAGAAGTCTGTGTTAAAGAACAATTTGAATGCAAGAATCAGACTGTTCTTTTGAAAAGATAAGAGATTCAATAAAGCTCAAAGACATCAAATAAAGCAAAACTTTTACAATTGTTATGCTTCTTATTACCATAGAATTCATTGGCAATGACTAATTGGTTCATTACTTTCTTTTTCTCATCTGGAAACAAACACATGAACTTGGATGCAGGTGGAGAAATTTTACTTGTGCTGGAATAGGAAAAGATTTTAAACTTTGTCATTGCAAAGTGCATGGCCCCATTTGGAAAGTTGCTCTAAGTTGTTCTAAGCTTCATGAGCAAAACTCCTGCAAAAATTAAAGTTCAGTGAAATGCAACACCATAAATGCCTGAGTCACATCTAAATAAATCAGCAAATCAATACTGTTTCTGAACACACCCCTGGATCAGAGAGAGGTGAGCATAACTCTTGCCTCCTGCACAACTGCACATTTCAAATCCATGCAGAAGAAAGAAGTGCTTGATCCCAAGTCCCTGTAAGCAGAGGCTGTCTCCCCACATCCCAGACAGGCCAATCTGGCAGGCAAGTGGCTCTTCCCAGCCATGATGTCTGAAGCTGGGTAAACACCCTTGCTGTTTGATTTGAAAAAGAAACTTAATAGTTTATCTCCTATCTATCACGTAAATATGTAAATTACAGAGAAGTTCACTGAGAGAGGCCTACAAAAGACTGTGGAATTTTTGGGATATATGATCAAATATTTACTTATTGTCTCACTCACAAGTCTGTCATTGTTGAAGGGTCATGTATAGTACATGGAGAGTCAGTACATGGACCCAGACTCCCTTGAACATGCTGCTGATGCAGTTATACAAATCCACTGCCCAGAGGTAACTGCTGTCCTCCCCTGCCCTGATAACTAATTTCAGCATTTTACATTTTATTCAGTTTAAACACATATTTTAAAAATATGGATAAACCTGTTACCTGGTTTTGGTGGGTTTTTTGGGTTTTTTTTTATAATGATATGCAATTAAAGGCAAACAAGAATGCAAGCATTCATTACCTTTCACTGCCCTTCAAAATGCACAGACTTTCTTTGACTTCAGTTACAGAAATTTGGCAAGGTTTTTTATTCCTGTATAAAAGCAGCCTATTTCTGTTTTTATCAGTGTATGAAGAGATTCTTACTCATCTGTCTGGGTAAACCAGGCAAAAGAAGGCCTGAAAAAGCACTGAAGAATTGTCACCTGTAAGTTTCCTTGCTAGTAATCTGTTCTCATTTATCTGTGTTTTTTCCCTTCTGTAGTTCAATTTTCTTAGGTCCTTTCAGTAAAGGCTGATACATCTTCTTACTCTAAAGTTTTCTTTTAGAATATAACTTAGTTCTGTGGTTAAACAAAATCAAAAAGAAAACCAAAAACCCCACAGGCATATATGTTTTTTTTAAGACTTATCTTTGATTATCAGATAATGTAAATCAATTTACACAGATCCACAATGTTACTAAATCTGTTCCAGTAGCTTATTGGGAAGTGATTCTAATGTGCTTCCTGCAGACTTACGTTGATGCCACAACAAAAATTTACAAAAACACATGCTGAGATTAAATGGCAAAAGGAATTATATGGAGTTATCTAGGTAAAATCATTCCTGAGATATTGGATAATGAAGAAAGTGATTAATTTCTAGAGAATATTCACATTTTCCATGCAAGATTTCCTGTGGAAATATTTTGTTCACACTTTCTTTGGGTTTGGGAAAAAAACATCAATTAAATAAATGTCCTTTCTTCTCTTTTTTTGCTTTTTATCTTTTTAATCTTTTCTTTCTCTTCTTCTGATGCTTTCTGCTCTGTACTATAGAACTGTCTTTTATTTTCCCATACTTATTCTTCCTACTTACTACTACTAGTTCTTTAACTGTTGAAAAGTTGCAGAATACTATGAAGAATAAAAGAGTGTAAGGGAAAAGCATTTTTTTCATCACTTGTTGTATTTGTGGCATGTTGATAAAATGCATTTATGCATAAATCATTTTGTATAATTGTTTCTTTCTGCCTTTCAGTACGCTAATATGTCTATAAAATACCTTAAAAAGCATTTTAAACAATCCTTATAGTAATTGATATTTCTCATCTCAGGCTGTGACAACGTGTGATTTTTATTATTAAAGAAGTTGTATTCAGTTCTAGAGTCTGATTTATAAGCACCTATGAAATGCAGGTGTTGCATTAGTTACAACCAGGCAGATACAAGAAAATACAGCCTTGCTATATTCTGATGAAGTTCAGGTTCAAAGAGGCAAAAAGGTGATGTGATATCTTTCTTTATCATGTAATAATGGTGCAGACAGTCTTTCCTTTTGTGTCTAGTGGTAACTTAATTTCATGGTCTACTGTGTAACTAGACTCTACAGACTACTAGAAAGTATGTGAGAAATTAAATTATTGATGTCAGCATGTTCTTCCTACAGATGTTTACAGAGAAAGAATTACTTGAGAAAACAATTATTGTCTTCTAAAACCATGAGGGAAAATCCATTCCACAAGGCATAACTTTGGAAACACAAGATCCTGCATAACCTAATTTTTTGTTGGGCTTGAAAGAAGCGTACTTGGAGGAGACCTGTGGAGGGTAAGAGCTAAAACTTGCTGGATTCCTTCTGCAGTATATTAGGCCTCTCTCCAAACTGATTTGCTATATTTTAAAAACAAGTCTATGTTCTACTGCCTTTTTTGCTGCCTGCTGCCAACAGGGGATGTAATAAACCCCAAAGCAAAATTTATAAATTTATCCTCTTCTGTACATCTTACTGTGTATACATAGAGACTGGCAAAACCTGCACCTCTACCTACATACAAAAAGTCTTTCAATATTTCTGTATAATTTATGCAAAGTGCCCTGGCTCAAAAGGTCATTAAAAAAAATAAAGGCATTCTTCTGTAAGACTTTTATTCAGCTGAAACCTGAGGGTTTTTTATAATTTTTTTGTTGTTGTTCTGTTTTGTTTTGTTTTGTTTGGGTTTTTTTGGTTGTTTTTTTTTTTTTGCCAAGTAAGGATAAAGTTAGTTCAGAAGGACCTTGCTGAAGGAAGGTGGGAATGTTGTCATTAGCCACCATTTAGCAGGTTGCCTGGCTTTCTCCTTCAAAAGCCAGGAAAAGAGTTTTTGTACTTCATATTGCAAATTTTTAGCAATGTTTTATACATAGTGGAATAAGGTCATCCTAGTTAACTAAGAAATTTATCTCAGTAACTGTAATAAATATGTACTTTAAAAACTTGAATAAATATTTATTTGGTGGCAAGTATTTGAAGTGTTTGCTAAGAAGGTAGGGAGCTTAATATCTCATTAACTTTGTGCGTAAGAAGTTCATTACAAAAATTATATAAGCTTTGAGCTGAAATGTGAGGTCTTGGTCATATAGATCTTTATCTTAAAAATGAGTCAAAAGGTAAACTTCAGTTTCATGTACTAGAAACACCTGACCTTTCAGTTTACTGGGGACTTCTGCTGGCCTGTCTGCTTTTCACACCAAAGTTTCTGAAATCCAGGGTTCATAGGTAATTTTTCTTAGATAGGACTAATATGTGTTGGGAGTTCTATTTGAACAAATTTGTATTTAAATTAAAATAAGGGCCTTTAATATGCAGCATCTCTAGGGATCCACCAACTAAAACCTTTGAACTGCAAAATCAAAAATAAATTATCCAGCAATGGACCATGACAGAAAATCTGGACCAATATCAGATGAGCTGGATCCTACCCACTGATTTTTCCCATTGGGAAAACTGCCATCATCAGAGGAGTGAAAAGACCATTACAAAAACAGTCTGTTGGATGTAAAAGAGAATTTTTATTGTGGTTAATAAGAACAAGAAAAAAATTACCAAATTACCTCGTTACCTATTTTGTTAACAAGAACAAGAAAAAAAAATTACCTATATGCATAAAGAAGAGTATTGGACTTTAAAGTGGGAGCTATCCTGCACTGTTTTGTAATGTTTAGCATCTGATGAACTGAGATTCAAAGCCAGCAGGATGGTTGACGAGACTTTATAGACCTTAACTCTCATAATACCAATGTATCACTTGGTGTTATCAACAACAATGAATTCTAAGATTAACATACAGAACAATGAAAATGTGATGTCTCAACCAGTCATTATGGAAATACTGTATTGCATATGAAATCAAATTAAGATATTCACATTTGGAAGCTGTTTAAATGCACCACACCAACTATATAAATCTACATGCCATATGGTGACTATTTTTTTCTACTTTATTTCTTTTCTTTTTTTCTCCTTCCTTAAGTGTGTATCTAACTCTGAACAAAGGTTAAAGAAGCATCAGGAACTACATGTATCACTTGGTATCTGTTCCCTGACCCTGCCATGGCTTTTGCAGAGCTTAATTTGGGTGAAATACACATGAAGAGAAGGCACATTTCACAGGTAAGCCATTTTTACCTTTTTCACTATCATAATTTCTTTCACCAAAAAAAAAAACACAAAAAAAAAAAAACCCACAAAACAAAAACAACCCACTGAAACTATACTTTTTACTTTCTCTGTTATTCAGAAGTAATGGTTCAAATTCCAACTAGTGACATTGAACTAATGAAGTCTAAATATCAGATTTGGGTTGTTGTTTTTTTTTTTTTACTTTTTAGCTACCTGAATGTACAGTGAGTTTTTTCTACTTTGTTGTTTGTGGATTTCCATGTGCCATCCTAAAAATGATATCTTCCTCAATTACTGTGTGAAAATAGTGTGGTATTTTCTGTAAGTGGATGATTTGCTACTATGCCTTTATGGAGAGTTTTTCCATTGCTGCTAGGCTCTCTAAACTGACTGGTTTTCCACTCCAGAAATGTTTCCACTCCAGAGCACTTCCTCACTACTGTGTGATGAAGGCTACCCCAAGGAACCAGATTTCTGAATTGTCTGGATGCCTAGTGATAATACTTGTGATAAGAAAAAAATTAATTATTATAACATTTACCAAATTTTTAATTATACTAATGATTTAAAATATGGACATATTATGAACATGCAGTACAGCATACTATAAAACTCTCAATTTTTAAACACGGATTACAGTTTTCTGATGTGATAAATCTAATATACTGTTCTCCAGAAAAGTTGCACCTTTTTATTAAGAAAATCCATATAAAAAGTGATGCCAAATATTATCAAATATAAGCTCTGGTAAAATATAAGTGGCAGAATCAGTCACTTCACCTATTTTAAAATTTGACCTGGTCAGATACAGCCTGGCAGAAAACTGTTCATCTAAAATAATACAAAATTTTCTGCAAGCATGCCTGCATTTTGTGTCTCCATTGTGTTTGGTACACACATGTACCAAATGAGTGCCCAAAGAAGGGTAACAAAGCTGGAGAAAGGAGAAGGGTCTGGAGCACAAGTCTTAGGAGTAGTGGGTGAAGGAGCTGGGGTTGTTTAGTCTGAGAAAAGGGGGATCAATGAGACCTAGAAACTTCATCTCATCTGTTATGAAATTAATAGTAACATTAATTACATAGACACACAGAGTTATTTAGGTAGAAGTTTTATCTCTCCTTTTCTTTCTTTTGTTGAGGATGATTTACTTTACATCAATAAACTAAATATTCATTGGTCTAAATGAAGAAAGGGTGATTTGCTCAAATCTAGCAGTTGCATCGCCTCTCAGCAACAGAGGAAACCAAGGTTCAGGTCCTTGCTCTGGTTAATGCACATGTGCCAAACTTGTTTTTAACAAAAAGTGGGACTTGCAATCCTTAAATATCATAGTATATCTTAGTGCAGACACTGGGAAATCCACTGCTGGTTTGACACTGTATTGCTTTCAAATCCTCAGAACAAGCCTTGGGGCAAAGGACAAAGGGTTCTGCTATAAACTCCCCCTTGCCAGATGTGCTGTGAGCTGCAGTAGTCCATGCTGCACTTACCAAATGCTGCCTTTCAGCTGAGCTGTTAACTTATCACCTGCCTCCAGCACCTTCTGCAATGAAACAGGGGTTTTTTTCCAGTGGGAAAAAATGTGTAATTAGACCAGTGCAGTGCATTTAGCAATAAACTACAAAGAAGGTATATATCAAATTAAATAAGACATCCAACAAGAATTTACTTCTTTCCTTCAACTGAAAAAGAAAAAGACACAAAAAAACCCCCACAAAACCACCAGAAATCACAAAAAAAAACCCTGACCAAAATAAAAGTCATTCCAAAACTTTCTGATTTCCCATTTTCAGGTATTTGCATTTCCATTCAAATCATAACCACAACTTTAGAACCATGTGCTTAATATTTTGTTTTGATTTTGATTCTCTATATTTCAAAACGGAAGTCTAGCATCTAAAAACATGGACTTGAAAAAGAAAATGGAGAATGTAGAAAAGTTAATACTTATAAACAATATGAAAATTAAAAATTATTCACAGCTTTCCCAATTAAAATATAAAAATTTTATACAGATTTTTCTTTTAAGATGAGGGACAGTGAATCATTCTTGGTTTTCAGAACTCAGGTAGGTTTCTATTTCTTTAGAATCTTTTGTTTTTCTAATATTGAGGTGGAGCTTAAATCTGTCAGGTTGTGTTTCTCGTGGCATAGACTAATGGCATAAAACTCATGAGTAATAGATGAGTGTAAACTTGCTTTTGTGTAAGTGGATACTCATGGAATACCTTCTGAGCATAGAAAGGTAAAAAAGGTTGGGATGCAAAAGTATATGTGGGAAGGCAGATGAGTTGCAAAAACCTTATCCTAAAGAAACACATATTACAGATTCAATAAGGCCCAAAATCAAGAAATTTTCAGCTTTTTTACTGAGCAAATTAAAATTTCTATAATTCAGAGTTTGATTAAATATGCAAGCTGAGAAAATAGACTCTGGAAGACCCTTTGCTCTTTTTGCATAGAAGTGGCATTTAAATGATAGAAATGGCCTTTTCTCAAACACTACAGCTTCCAGGCTTCAATTTTCAGCCTGCTCAGGGACTCCTGATCATGCAAACTAAATTGAACTATTGCATGAACGATTTAAAAGGTGCTTTTATCCAGGGCTGAGTACTCTAGCTGAAATGCCCTAAATTAGACCATTTTACTGGCATTATCGTGTCTACCTCCAAAACCCTCCATGGCTATTTGCATTCCCAAGTTAAATAGGGATTATACTGGAAGGGATGTAAGGCAAAAGATGGAAACAAAAGAGATTTTGTACTATTAAAAAAATATTATTTTAAAATTACCAGAAGATATATCTGAATTTAATTCCATTGCTGATCTGAAAAATTAGTTTGTAGAGTTCTGACCAGAAATATTGTATTGCCCTAGCAAAAGATTTTCATCCTACAAAGTTAACCTCACTGCTATAAATCAGCTTTTTGATAGGTGATCTGTCTCAAACAGCTTCCTAACTTTGCCTTTTGCTCACTTAAAGGCAATGGCATGCTAAATCCAGAGTTCATGAAACTCCTGTGCCAGCCTGCCTGCACAACATCCATGTCATTCTCTCTAATAATTAATTAACATATAAATTTGGCATATTTTGTATTTCAAAATCAAAGCTTACATTAAGTCTCAAGAAGTGAAATACTCATACATTTGATTTGCTGCATGTTTTGATACTGTATTTACCTTTCCAGCCTTCCCAGAGATAATGATTTTTTATTTTTTAGTTACAGACAATTCCTAAGCTCAAGCCAGAGCCAGCAGAGGGAGATTCTGCAGCCAGTGGTAGACAATTGGGAGAGACAAATTAACAGCTCCTGTCCATAGAAAATCTATATTTCTGAAAAATGTTTTATGTTTTGACTACACATGTTGGTATGAGGGAGAATCCAGAGATAAAACAAACCATAACACAATAAATCATGTTTAGCTAACTAATTAAAGCAGCTTTAGCTCATACACCAATTCATTCATGATGCACAACTTAAGTCCTAAACAGGCATTTTTTTTCTGGATAATAAAATAATTCTGTGAAGTATTTGATACAGCTGTGGAAATGAAACATGCTACAAAGTAACACATGATGGAGTATGTAGTGTTCTTGCAGCAAAAAGTAAACACAGAAACATATACATATCCAGAGCACCAATTTGTGCCTAAATTCAGGAAAGAACTCTATCCAAAAGTAAAGCCTTGGATGTGTAAGTCATAGAAAATAGTAATCCTTTTCCCTGCTGCTTCCTAAAGTGTAGTTTGCTTCAACACATTTGCATTCTGCTTGGATCTCCCAAGATAGCCCCGAGGAAGCCTGGGGATCATGCCTTCAGCAATTGCTGGCTCAAAGGAGAGTGGGCTGCTCTCCTACTTTGTTGCCATGGCACCTGGAAAATAATTGGCATGTTCTCACAAATGGTGGCTTTCAGCAGCTGTGGCATGCAAGGATTACAGCCTTAGCAGATATATCAGTTCCCCAGCTGACATTTTCAGGAGGGCTTCATGATGCATGAGCAGTATTGAAATGTGGGCTCAGAGCTAAGAGAGAAGCCTCATATTTTCATCTGGAGTGACAAAACTGCTTCTGACATGCAAGAGAGCAAGGAGCTGGCTTTCAGATTACTTATTTTTCCTGAATTAGGATACCCAGTGGTCACCACTGACATCATCCATGAGCTTAGTTGCTCGGGTGAATAAAGAATCTATTAGTGGCCCTGGTTTTCAATGGAAAATTTTCCTTTCTGTTCAACAGCTGTTCTTGCAACAAAGTTTTGCATTAACTCGGTCTGCTTCAGCTTGATCATCTCTGTGGAAACTGTACCAAAAACTTCTCTACCAACGAGGGAGAATTTTGAAACCATTATTATTTTGATCCAACCTGTTCAATTATCCAAAACTCAGTCATTGGTGTATAATTTACATGGGCTCCTTAAAATCATACAATTTGTTTATCAAATTTGCACAGTGTAAAGTCATGAAAAAATAAGCTCCCTAGCTAAAGTCTGGATAAGACCATAATGCAAAAAAATCATTCAACTCTTATGTCTCCAGACATTTAGTTTAGGGTTTTTGGTGATTTTTTTTTCTTTTAATTGCAAATTCTTTGGAATAAGGGTCATATTATATGTGTGCATGTAGTTAGTAGGTAAACCTGAATTTTAGTCTTGGCTAGATTTTCAGAAAAACCTATCTGCTCAAATCTCTCTGTTAGAGAGGTCTGCTTCCATATTAGAGGAGCAATCAAGTCTGCAATAACTATGTAGTCTGAAGCACACTGATGATGACAATTTAAAATATAATTACATATCTTCCCACACTTCTACCCCACTTCTCATGCTCCAATCAGACACAGCAGAATGGAAGGAAGGTGGGACAGAATTATGAAATTTTCATCTGCCTCTATTGTGCCATTTTAATGACAGGTTCACCTTTCACGTTCCTCTGTGAAACAGAGCAAGACAACAGAAGATCAAGTGAAATAAAGTAGTAGTGAAAGTGCAAAATAAGTCAGAATAAAGTAGACCATGGGCAACAGCTAGAATAGATTAAATGGGGAGAGGGGGAACAGAAGGGGACAGCTGGAAGTGGAGTGAAAAGTTAAGTGGATAAATCTTGATGAAACCTGAGGAATTGCAGCAAATTTAAAGGTGTAGCAACTGAGAAGGAAAAAATAATCATTAAAAAGAAGACTGTTTTCTCAGAGTACAGGATCAGAAAATAAATAGTGTCTAAGAAAGTGTAGGAGAATTATTCATCAAACAAAGGCACAAGGGGAGAGGAAACAGGAGTAAGAAATGATAACAGCAAAAAGACTGGGAATCAAGAATGTCATTGAAGAATTGTAAAGAAAATAAAAAGATGCCAAAGAGCTGGAGGTAGGAAAGCATATAGTGTCAAGAAGCGAATGAGAGCATAAGTAATGAAGAACACATTTCATAAGTAGAAACAAAATACAGAATAAATAAAATATATAAGCATGCATATAAAGAATAACCACAATAGACAATAATCTTGTGCCATGTGTGTATGATTTAGCAAAGACTGTGTCATTGTTGTATGAACAGGTAGGGGTTTTTTTCCCTCATTGCTGGTGTGGAATTTGTTGATTGAAAGTATTAATATATTATACTAGTGAAAATATATTTCACAGTGAAAATATGTGAAATCTGCACTTTTCACAGTGAAATGCTGGGCATCCAGAATATAAATGGATTTGGATCCAATGGATCCAAATACAAATGGATTTGGAGCCTGTGGACATAACTTGTTTTCTGCATTTCTTTATGCTCCCTTACCTGTGGTTTTATCCTATCATGCTGATGCATGCTGAGTAGTATCATGACCTGTAAGTGAATTGAGTGAAATCAATAGGAGCTCTTGCTGAGTAAGGACAGGATTGTTGCTTTGCCTAGGTTTGACAGCAGAATTTCCATTACATCCTGAATAATGATTAGGCAGTAAGATAATAGTTGTGAGAAAGAAGGATAGAAGTGGATACTGTACATAATGAGTACATGCACTGGTATGGGTGCACAGCACACCTTATGTTTTATACAAATATAATCTATCAATAGCTCTTAGCAATGCTTCCCCTTTCCACCACAAAGTGCAGGTGAAAACCAAGGCAGAGCAATAGGACATTGAATTAATGCCTTACTTTTCAAAACTATTGCAGTGATAAACCCTAGCCAGGTATCATGTCCAAAAGGTACAATGTGTTCTTCAACACATCCTATTTTTAATCCAATGTTTAAAAAATTATATTCACTTTGAAATGTATAAAAGATTTCTATGAAAATCATATACTAGATAGTGAGTAGATTATGGATGGAAAGTAAATACAAGTCTCTTTTTCTTAATACAGTCTAAATAAATAGAATAGGTCCTAAGGAAGAGTACCTGGAATACATTTAATTACACTTAGATAACAAGCCTTCACTGGCATCCTGAAATTCTTTTTTCACTAAATCAGCAGAACATTTAAAGATCTTTGTAATGTAAGCAATAGTCCATTGACAATTTTTTTTAAAACCTGACACTTCTGGCCTTACCATGTCTTCTGTTTTATATGAATATAAAGGAAATATTATCTGACTTAATGCCACTTTAAAAAATCTAGAAATTTTTGCAGAACTGGTTTCACTGCCCTGAACTGAGTGAGAATATTAGAATATTCTTTTGATTCATCTGTAACTTTCTTTCCACTTCATGTAGTAAGTCAAATATTGAGAGAGGATAGTTTCTCTTTTTGGCTTAACCTCTCCTTTTATGATACTTGTCAGTCTCTTAATATTTCAAAGGTTCATTTCTGAGCACACACACCCCACTAAAGGTTTTAAGTTTTCATAACGAATGATCAAATTACATTTGTACCTAAGAGATATGTTTACTAAACTTATTTTTCAGAGTACACCTCTAGGGGAAAAAAACCCCTGAAGGTCACTCAAAAAACAAAGCAAGTAGATCCATAATGGTGAAACCAGAGAGTTCAAATAGCATGATTAATCAAATAAGACTGCAAAGACTAGATAAAGATGTGTCTAGGCTTATAACAGCTGGAAGTTTTCTGACAATTCAAATGAGCTGTCTTTTAATATCCATAGTATAAAATACTGAAACTTATGGGTTTTGTTAGCATGACTAGAAAACTGAACATAAGGGAACATTTGGAATAATGAATCAAGGGGAGAAAAATGAGAAATAGTAGCAAGAAATAAATGCAAGTTTTGTACTATCCACCCCTGTCACAAACTGCCTCCTACTTAACTCCATGGTATTGGAAATCCATCTGAGCTCATGTTTGTTAACTGACAAAAAAATATCACACAAGGATCTTATTTCCAGATAGATCTTTGTTAAATGGATCTTCTATGCCTAGAAATAACTTTTTTTTACAGTTTTGCTTGCAATGAACCAGCACACAATGGAGATGTATTCATGAGTGAAAGTAGATTCATATGACTTCATATATGGCTACAGTCATGCAGAAAATAGCAATCAGTCATAATAAAAATAAATTTTAAAAAGTAATGCCAGAAATTAATGTAGTGCTATGAATTTTGTCACACTGTCTGAGTTTGTGATTCAGCAAGATTTCACAAAATAAATAAGCTGTGGATTTGTATAATAAACTTGTGTGCTTACAGAGAGATTAATTTACCAGATCCATCATGTAGGCACCTCATGAGTCACCTCAAGCACTCCAGCCCTTCTACCCCAAAACCACAACCTCTAGGGCATACAGGGAGTGGGCTAGTTGCCTACACATGCTCATATACCCTCGTCTTCTCTACTGCCAGAAAAGCAAAATCTTCCAGTGTGACTTCCCTGAATCCTGAAAAAACATTTTTATTATTTTTTTAAGGAGGTCTGCAAATGGAGGTGAGGTTTCTTTTTAGTTCAGCAGAAATGTGCTGCTCTTGCACCGCGTTCAAGAGAGGGCAACTGCTGTGGTGGCGTCCTGGCTAATTGGGGCAGCAGATCCCCAGGGTATTCCTACCATGATTACTGGGCTTTAACTCATACTCTATCTTAAATATACGTCTGGGAAAAAAACATTGAGCCCCCCTTAAATTCTGCAGCAGTGATTTGCTAATTCATTCTCAGGAATAAACTTGCTTGAGGTAAAGTATTAGGTGTGGTATCTCAATGCAGAATAATAGATGCATGAACTCCCTCCATCATATACTACATTAAACCAAAACAGACCCTCCTTGGTTTGTTCAGAAAACTGTTCTTCCATTTATCCTCTGCCAGTTTGCCTCTGTATCTAAAAATTCTTCCAGTGTCATCAACTGAGAAAGCATATAGCTCTCATATTATGCCTCATCCCTACAACAGTGCCCATGTTTATATTTTTTATCGGTAAGAGAAATGCAAACAAGCTTCCTGAGGACTTTTAGACACTCTCTTTTCAAATTTGGTATCTCTGATGATGTATTTTCTATAAGACTATCTTATTTTTGCAGCTCTAGAGTATCTCACATGTGGTCATGAAATTGCCTATGTTCTGTAGACTGCTCTTTTGTTATAAATAAAATATCCATGGGGGGATTACCGAACAAAAGAAATCCTGGCATTCATCAGCATCTCTTCCACAAGATGGAAGAGATGCTGGTAAATATACTAAATATCTAAATATACTATATATATATATATATATATACACTAAATATACTAAAGTATCTAAATCCTGTTATAAAAACATTACAACTAATGCAAAGACTAGAAAAGGAATATGGCAATTATGAAGGCAACAAAATCAGAGTATATTTAATATACTCCATCATTGAGGTTGATACATTTGCACTGTGTTGGCATAGTGCCCACAGTGTCATGCCACATAGGACAGAGAATGTTGAGGAGTATTTTTAAAAGGCTGATGTTTCAAATGCATCTTCAGTTCTTTGCAGCTCATTCCAAAACTTAGACATGCAAGGCTGTTACTAGAAAACCTGCTGTCTTTTGTGAGCAGGGCCATTCCTAATACTAACTTCATATAGCTATCAGAATATTTTCTGCTAGACATGTTTTATCTAATGAGAAGAATCACTTTGGAGACAATTAGAAGCTAAATTTATGAATCAAACAGAAACATAAATCTTTTTAAGCTATTTTATAAATCACACAAAAAATGTGCAAATTTCAGTGTCTATTTTTAGAAATTAAAAAATCATGGTGTAGAAGTAATTATTCTTTGCAGTACTAGCATCCTGTCTCATTTAAAACAACAATGCTTAATAGCTCCTAATTCATTGTGCAGCAATGGAATTCAATATGTAGTGAGACAACATATGATTTTCCTGATCCCTTGGAGGCAATTATTTATATCTCTTTTCCAAGCTCTAAAACTTCTGTAAATACACATCTCTGCATTTTGTCGTGCATGTTGGATCAATGTGCAGGATGAGCTGACTAAGAAAAATCCATTTGCCCTGGAAAAAATTCAGAAAACATAATTTATCCACACTCTACACTACAGTCACTTGGTGTTCCAACAGGGCACTAGAGTTACTCTCTCTCACAGAAATAGGAAAAAAAAAAAGTAAGGTTATTGCCATGCAGTAAGATTACAAGTCAGAGAAAGGAAGTTATTTTTAGCAGGCTCTGCAATCCATAGGTTCTCCCATATTCCTTTTACTATTCCATCTGTTATTTCTATGTGCCATTGTATTATTCACTTCCCTAAATCTTTGTTCTATATGTCCTTGAACTAACCATCACCATAGGAGCCCAGCCCCATTGAATTCAGAAGAAATACTTATATTGCTTGGTTTAAGATTGCCCAGATCTATTGCTACCTCGTTAGTAGCATCACAAAACAAAGGACACTTCTAAGTATCTAGTTTTTGGACCAAAGTGTTTTCAATACTGGTATGAATTTACATCACTCACTGATTTTCATACATATGTTATAGCCCTTCTTTGTTAAGTACTGTAAAAAGATGAACCTCATTTCTCTGTTTCTCTTCTTTCCTTGTGTAATGCTTTCAATCACTCTATTACATAATTTCACTTTAATTATAAAGGCTTAAAAAAAACCATTCACAGCAATAACAATAACAACAATAACAATCCATAAATCCATAAATCCATCTTATCCATAAATGTTTCAAAATTTATCAGCAACAGTAATCTAATCAGGGATATTAGGAACTGGCAAATCAGGATCCCTCATTGTTTTTAATTACAACCTTGTAGGAACTTGCCTATCTCATTAAAAATCTTCCTGAATTCTTGGAATGATTTCATGTGTCTTTAACAGGACGTCTGGATATATCTGCATATTTTGTAACCAGAGCTGGCCTTTGCTGTTTCAGTCCCCTCAAGAATAGGAATGCATCCACTCTCTCCTCTGTATCGCTATAATTTACTGTGCTCACCAATCAAAAACTTCTACATGAAATTGTGAAAGGGGAGCCACACAGTCTATATGTAGCTGGAAAACCTAACAATGTAAATTTGAGTGTATTTCAGGAACAGAACAAGCAAATAAAAAAATTCACCCTCCAAGTGAAGAGTTTTGTTGTTTTGGTGTGGAGTCCTCACATCATCCTAAACACACACATTTTTCATGAGACTCTTCAAGTCACTCCACACCCATCCCTGGGGGAAAAGCATTTTATGGAAAGACAAAAAATTTCCTTTTAGTTGCTTTGCTTCTCCATTATGCAAATAGCAGAAAGCAGCTAAAAGAAAACATTTATAAGGCAGGTCAGCTACAATTCAGAGTGTACACTCCCCAGTCCCAGCCATGTCGCCTTTGTGGCTGGGAACACTGCTCTTTCCAGAGGTTCCCATGCAACACAAACATGGGCAGCACAAACTTCTTCCCTCCAGCAGACTGCCTGGTTAACCAAAGGGGAATTTGCATTTAAGAACAGTTTTCCATTGATCAGATTTATCAAATGAAGCTCCACATGAATCAAGGTAACAACAGCCATGTAAGGTGCTGAGTGTGTGAGCTAAGGCACACATTGTCCCTTAGACATGCTCGTGAACTTGGTATTGCTATTGCTACTCTTGGGGTTAAAGGAAGAGGCTAATTGCTGGAAAAGGACTACAGCTACAGTTTGGTTAGATATTACTTTTCTTGATCTTCAGAGAAATGGAGAGACCTGAACTGATGATATATTAACATAATCTAGCTTTGTTTTATGGACTATGGTCCTCTATCAATGTATCCCAGAACAGGATTCTGTAAAGTGAAAAGAGTATTGGCGTGACTGCCACTAGGGAAAAGGAAACTGAAATCCTGATAGATTATAAGCAGAGATATATTAGAGCATGAAATGATACAGAAAACCTGGATATATATATATATATATATATATCTCCAGGTTTTCTGTATATATATAATATATATATATATGTGTGTGTGTGTGTGTGTGTGTGTGTGTGTGTGTATGAATATATGTTTATTTATATATATATGTTTATATATATATGTTTATATATATATGTTTATATATATATATACATGTTTATATATATATACACACACTGGTTTTCACTGGGATAGAGTTGATTTTCTCCATAGCAGTGCATGTGATGCTGTTCCAGATTTGTGGCCAAATCAGTGTTGATAATACACCAGGGTTTTAATTGCTGCTTAGCAGGTTATACATGGATAAGTAGTTTTTGGATGGTGGCTTGAAAATAAGAATCAAAATGCTGGAAATTTGACTTTTCATCTATTTCGTTATTTGAGAACATTAGTTTGTTTTAAAGTCATTTTGTATGCTAAAAGTAGCTATTTATCAATATTAAATAATCTCATTGTGACATCATATTAAAAATCAACATAACTGAACATTTTGGATTTTTCAATGTCTTTTTTTCCCCCCTTTTTATATGCATGTAAGTTGCTGTATCATAAGTTAATTAAGTGATTTATCTTTTCCTGGATAAAATATTGATGAAAGAGTCAGCAGCTATGAGTGATAAAGGTCATGGAAACACCGTGAATTTTTTTCATTCTTGATATAATCTTTAAGCCAGGGAGAGCAGCAGCAAATTTTGTAAGACCATTAGCAAGTTGAGAAACAAAAAAATAGCTGTAGTTCCATTTAACTGGCGTTTAGCTCTCCCTCAATTAAAAAGTATGCCTTGGAGCCCAAATGTATTACTTACATATATTTTGTGATTTTTTTACTGCTGATTTTAAGAACAAAATAATGATCGTTTTCACTTCCCACTGTGTATGTGTATGCATTCTGCATCATACATGTGTCCCAGGTGGAAAACAGAGGAATAACAAAAATAATTTTTTTTAATAATAAAGTTTTCCTCTTATTTCAACCTTCATTCTAGTGCAAGGTTGATGATAATAATGTCTGACTAAGATATCTGCTTTTTTTATCCATTTGAAAACATGTTTTTTCTTTCTTTTAAGTTGCAGTTAAATGATACAAATTTTCAAAATTGTTTTTTTTGGTTTTTTGTAACTGAAAAATCAGAGACTGGTGGAGGAGAACAGAAAGGATGCAGAGTGGGAAGAAAGGAGTGAGTTTTCCAATAAAGTAATATTCTCATCAGAGATTGTTCTGTGATTCATTTGTTTAGAGACACAACAATATAAAGTAGGACAGTGGGATGCTGAGATGGTAATCAGGAATAGAGACTGTTCTCTCCCACATGCTGCAGTGTCACTGCGGTTCTTATCTCTGAAACTCAGTCCTCAAGACATACATTCAGTTGGGTGATATAAAAATAAGTTTTAAATTACAGACTTTACCATGTTAATTTTTTCTTCCTAAGTTTTGTATCTTGGTGCTCTTCTTCCTTCCATGCATCTGTCATTGCCTTTGTTCTTGCTGCAACAGGGGGACCAGAATTATTCCCAAAAAAGGAAGAAGTCAAATAGACTAGGTTGTCTTAGTCTTCTTTGTATTTAAGCCTCTATTCTCAGACATAATAATGTCTCCTCAATCACTGCTGTGCTTTGGTGGGATCTGACTCAGGATCAGTCTTTTATCTGCTGTCTTGGTACTCAATATCACATAAGTTTTATAATGCTCAATCACATACAAATTTGTCTAACCTTTGTAGTGGTTTTTGTACTAGCATCTCTTTTAATGTATCTTTATTAATTAACTTTTAAATATTTTTCTCCAAGAGCTGCACTGAGTGTTGCTCATTGTGCCTTCCATCTTATTATTTTATGTCACAGTTCATTTTTTCATCATGTGTTTTTCTCACACAGGTTATAGAAACTTAAACACACATGATACTCCTACAATGGTTGTAGCCAAAGTGGCTGGAGTGGTGACTGACATAAAATAACACACAGTAGAGGATCAAAGGAAAATAAGCATGCTGAATGAATTTAACAGAATCTATTTGTATTTCCACACAAACAATTCCTAATACCAACTGCCTGTGTGGCAGACTTATGTGCCTCTATATGGAAAATCAAAGTAAGCAGGTGTAAGAAATCACACAACAGATTTTAAAGTTTATGTCCTAAAGATCTTTGTCATAGCTTAGCAATAATATCTTTTCCCCATTTTATTTGAAACCATGTAGGGGATATGTTTTCTGTTCACATGCAAAAAAATGAAATCCAAGCAATCAGTGAAGGTCCAAGCCAAAAGATTTCCACAAAATTCAGTGTTTACTACCTAGCTAGAAAATCAATGTTTGTCACATATAGGAAGAAAAAAGTTGAAGCATAAGGTCCAAATTATCTGGAGATAGAAGTTCAAATCTGTCATTCACTGATTTTTCATTCCAGCTCTTTCCTTGAGTAGCAGTCTGATTTCCTTTGTGGGCATAACCCAAAGCCTGGCATACATGGGCTGAGAAGGGCAGTAACTGCAGGGGAATGCTGTGCTGGCCACTGCCCCCCAGAGCCAGGGGGTGTGCTTCAAGTTCCAAAATATTCTGCTAAATCCTATAGATTTTTTCTAGGAAAGACAATTATGGATTCAAGGGAAAACAGCAAACTAGCCATGGCTCTCTGATCATAGCAGTTTGGTTCAGGTCTTGTTAAAGGTTGACAGATTAGGTTTATGGTTTGGGATGACAGTCTAAGTGTTTATGTGGACATTCTCAATACCTCAAATGTCAGGTATCTCCCTGAAATCCATGTTTCTGGGGCAGCAGCTGCACCCTGTCATTCTACACAATGAAGTTATGAAGAAACTGTTTACCTCTAAATGATGTACGATTGTGTTGTGGTTCAACACCAGCCAGCAATTAAGACAAATAAACTAGATGGGGATCTGGATTAGATGAGTGACCAGATTGCAGGACACTAGGCCAAAGGGCATCAGGCTTTATCTCCATCCCCACCTGCTTGAGAATTCTGGGAGTAATGCCATATGGCATGGAATATTATTTGGGTCACTTGGTCACAGTGACTGTCCTGGCTGTGTCCCCTCCAAACAGACTCTTAATGCCATGGGACATAGGCCTGACAGAGAAAATAATAACCAACATTTAGAGAACTGGAAATAAAACCCAGGTATTTATGAGAAACAATCAGGACTGCAGCTGGACAGATTTGGATGTACTCAGATCTGGAAAGGACAAAGCTTTTTTTTTTTTTTTTTACACAATCATTGAAGATATATTTATTGTACTTTTCTGTGGCTGAACTTTCCTGAAAACTTAAACCAATATCATGTACATTTCAGTAGTCATTGCATTCATTAAGGACCAGCTGTCAAGCAAAACTAGCAGCTCTGGGTATGTAATTGAGACAGACTCTGAGCAGTGGTGCCAGTTATGATGAAGAGCCTTTATCAGGACTGAAATGAGGGGATTGTTTTTGTTACATTTGTCAACTTGTGCCTTCCTGAAATACTTCTACAGACTCTCATAATCCCTTAGTTAAACCCTGACTTTAAGTCAAAATATATAAATCAATGAAGAGATACTTTTTTTATTGTTTTGGAAGATAAATTGTCTCCTTGCTTTCTTAACTGCTTCATAGAAAAATATTTCTTATATATTATCCTTTGCAATTCATTCTGAGAAGCAAGGTGTGTGAAAGTGACTTGCCTCAGAAATCCTTATAGTTCAGAGGAGTAACTAAAAGAATTCTCTCTTGTTCCTGCCCCTCTAGCACTCTCAGGGAAAGCAGTGTAAAATGTGACTTTACTAGGAAAGAAAGAGAGATCAATATTTCAAATTATTTATTTGTATAATTAACTATCTTGAAATAAATCAAGCTGTAGTTCCAAAAAGCTTCATATTTCTTACAGACAGCTGATCAGATACTTGCAGTGAAAGCCATTAGCAAATCCCATGTGCAGTATTCACCATTTGTGCCCTGCATTTACAGTTCTTTCCTGAGCAAGTTGTGGAAGGGTAAATAATTTGCCTTGCAGAGCAATCTGAGACTGTTTTTCATTAAATGCAGAGCTACATGAGCTGCTTACAGAAGGGAAACAAATTGCAACTGGACTTAAATCTCCAGGGAGATAGTAATTGCTCCAGCATGAGAGACATTTTGAAAAATTTCCTAAAACATGAGTGTAAAAACCTCAGTGCGCCAGACGCACCAGATTTCAGTTGCCCTATGGATTGTTCATTGTGTTCACCACAGCCTGGATTTTGGAGAGTTATGTACAAGTGTGGCACAATGGTTGGACCATAAAATCCCACTAAAGGTTCTGCTGCCACCAGTCCAAGCTCTCAGCTGAGGCACAGCTTAAAAGTTCCCTGTGCAGAATTGGAGCCATATGCAGCACTCTTAAAGCCTAAGTGTAGGTGAGGTGTCCAAGGTCACCAGTAGGAAATAATGGGAAGAAAAGCTACATCGAAACCCTCTTGAAGAGAGATTTAAAGGACAGGGACCCATTTGGATCAATTAGAGAGGAGAGTATTCAATATGTAAGAAACACCCTGGAAGAAAGCACAAAGAGGTTTGCAAAGTAGAGAGGAAGAGATGAAAGACAGTGTCACTGGCAAAGCAACACTGATTTCTTTTTCTGTATAAATATGCAGAAGTTGATTTCCATGTGGAACAATCCATTAAATATTCATGAAGAAAACATCACTGCTACTGCCCAAGTCATATAAGAAAACCTCAAAATATGAGGTATACTTTCAGCTCTTTGTGCCTGCTGTCTTTGAGGCACAGAAGAAGCACATGGACTGTGAGCTCACTTACCTTCCTCAGGGCCTGTGCAGCTCCCCCTGGGACTTGGTCCCAGCCATCTGTGCTCAGAAAGGACACAAAGCAGCTGTGGCATTGAAACACCACCTGATGAGGCAAAATTACTAGGTACAGAAAATAAAGCAGTATCTTCATTTATAACAACCTAAGCATCCAACCCTAGATACAAATTACCAAGTTCTCCCTGGAGACATTAACAGTGAGGTCAACCTAATTGCTTAGTGTTTGGTCCCGGGTCACATTTAAAGTTACGCTAATCTGACTTGGTTCAGTTCATATGATCAAAAAAATAATGTGAAAAAAAAATTCAAGAGATGATAAACAATCTTCTAATGGATAAACTAAGAGTCAGGATGAATTCTGGTAATGCTGAAAGACATAGACATAAATATAGATATATAAAATGTTATATTTATAGAATACATTCATTTGCTGAAAATTGTTACTAAAGATCTTTGTGTACAGATTGAAGACCAATATTTTAATTGCTTGTGACTTTTCTATACACCAACTCTTCATGTTTTTAGCTCTCTGTCTGCAACTCAAATGGAGAGGGAAAGTTCACAGTGTGTGAGAAGTAGAAGGCAAAGTGTCTCTATTCCTGGAATACATTTATAGGAATGCCTCCTCTAAAAATGAATTCCCTGTAAAGTAAAGAGAAGGGGGAGAGGAAGTAAGCAACAATTGTTTCATTTATCAATTCAAAATTAATAGTGATATTTATGCAGCATATAATATTAAATATCTCGAGATTTATTACATTTCTCACATCAAATAAAGTGTGAGGCATATTTGCTATGATCATGGGATTTTCTGGGATCTTTTCCTTTACTTGGATTAACACTCTCCTATACCAATGGAAGCAGCTGGAAAAATGAGTACAAGAAAGAATAAGAACATGTGAAAGAACAGGAATCTAAAGAGAAAGAAAATACAGGAGCTGAAACTAGAAATGCAGCTGATTTTATAATGAAGTGATTTTGGAAAAAATATCTGAAGAATTTAAAAGAAATTAAGTGGAAGAAAGTTGACATGAAAATCTTGCTGAGCTGCTGATACCAAGCTCTAAATCAGAACTAAATTTTAGATTCATTTGCAGTGTTTTTTTATTTTCTAGCTTAATCAGATTTAGTTGCTTTAGTTGCTTAGTTGCTTTCCTGCTGAGCAGGAAAGCAATAGAACAATTGCCCCCTTTATATTATTTGCTCCCCTCTACATTTACTTTATAGCATATCTTTCTAGGACATCTCTTACTCATTCGCTAAATGAGACAATATTTCAATTTCCTTCCATAGAGTAGCCTTTTTGATAACACTGCTTTTCTCTTTGTGAACCTTTTATTGCTGTCACATCCTTTTCTGAGATAGAAAGACGTGAGCCAAATATTCTGAAGAAGAATCTATAATTGATCTTCCTAATGATAGTATCAGTTTCTTTGTGCTGTTTTACTTATTTTTTCGCATTGTTTTCTTGCAAGCAATGTTTTGGACTTGAACAATTATAGGAGCAGAAGACATGAGCAGCTTAAATTTCATTTCACTTGTACAACAGACTGATTTTTTCAATCATTAAAACTGTCAGCTTTATACCCTTTCTCTAAGCATTCTGACCTCTGAAGGTGTTCAGAGCTTTCTCTAATTATTTACAGCTCAAATGTTTGCTTCTCAAATATCCATGCTGAAGTAGACCACCCTGCATCACAAGATGCATGCAAATCTCCTTTCTCCTCTCAGCTCCCATACAGTGAGTTGCATTTCATAACTTTCTAAAAATATTTTTTTAAAAACCCAAAAGCTCAGAACAAAAGCAAGGATGTGGGATTTCAGGTTCACCTTCCATTGTAACTCTCTGAGGAGATGCAAATACACCAGCTCAAATTCATTTTACTAACTTCATTCACCAGCTGTGAGGAGGAGAGAGTATTTGCCATCAAATGTTCTGAAAGACTCAAAATATTATTTTTACATGATAATAAAAGACAATTTTTGAAAACAGTACTCCAGAATTAGTCTCCTCCTTCCCTTAATCTAGAAGCCCTTACCTGGAGACTCACAGTAGCTATGCCAAGGGAAAACATATGTGCCTGTCTTGTGCATATCTTCCTACCACAAAGCCACCTACAACTTTCCCTGGCACCTGACCAAGTCCTCTCTCTAGGTGCTCATGTAATGAGGTGCTGCTCTTCTCTTTCCCCCTCTTCCCTTCCCATTTCTGCAGTCTTTCATCCTCAGTAGCCCTTGGCTCCTTATCCCCAGCTCTCACCTCCCACTACACAGGGATAGAAGTTTCTGGGGAAGGGGCCCACACCTCCAACCTGTTCCCTCCATCACTCCTGCTGACCTTGGTCCCGACAGGGTCCTGATCTCGGCATGAGCCCTCCTGCCGGTGTCACCCCAAAAAGAGCTTGGTGAACCTTTTTATTTGTACAACCACTCTAGCCTTTTGTTCCCCCCAGACTCTCTCATTCAGTAAGTGCACACAGCTAACACAATTAGCACTGCCTCCCTGTAGCCTTTTGCAATTCATTGCATTCACTGCCTTTTCAGTTGTTTCACAGTATAACACTTGCTGCTTTTTCTCCAGGTAGGATTTCTAAAATTCTCATAGAAGAAATCAGGGAAAATTTATGTTGCTTGTTGCCTACAAGTCTATAATTTTCTGTTTACATTCAAGGGCTATTCTGTTGTCATTTTCCTTACAGAGCGGAATTTTATAAATCCATAAATATATTAGATATGTTTGTTGTAAAGTGTTGCCTACATTTACATGCTGGTGCACTCTCAGTTAAATGACTCATACAGATCAATGACTCAAAGGCATTTTACATGCAGATATATTCTGTGTTTATCCTGCAGACCACCCACTGCCAGAAAATACAATTATAGTTTCATAATTGGAAGAAACCTAGAGAGATGCAGGGTGTGTCTGCCTTGCTTGCTATGTATATATGTGTATGCATGTACCAGTGCATGGCTGCATAAAATGCATTTGTGCATACTTACTGAGGGGAAAAAAAAAAAGGAAATTAAGTGAATTAAAATGTCCTGGGTGATATGATTGCAACAGATTCAAAAAGTAACATATTTGCACCAAGTGCACTGAGAATGCACTTGGTGCATTATGGAGGTCTCCATTAAGTGCAAGGCTAATGCTACTCTAAGCCACCTGTGTTGGCTTGCCTGGCTTTGGTAGAAAATTTAAAGCACGGCACTCAGGGCATGGGATGGGGAAGGGCAGTGCTGAGGTCTTGCCTCACCCACAAGCACACTTTTCTGTCACATCATATCTTTTACACAATTAAGATTAATTAAGGAAATGATTGCAGAGGATTAAATAATATAATTAAGTTCTGCAGGAATGTGTTTTTCCAGGCTTTTAAAAGTAAGGCAGTATGAGAGCAGCAGAATAATATAATTAGAAATAATAATTTTGAAAGAAGACACCTTGCTGTGATGCGATTTGTAGAAACAGTGAAAATGACTGTGTTTGCAGTGCTACTAGGTGTTTACTTCCATACAGAGATGGCTGTGAATTTTTCATCAAAACATCTTTTGAATTAATCATGCTGATTTTGTCAAAATCAAAGTTTAATTTTCTTAAAAAAATTAAATGCAACATAAATTTTCTGTCCCTTTTGAAAGGGCATAATAACATTTTAGTAAAATACTCTTTTCTGGTACCTCATTTTCTCCTAAATATAAAAGTAATTTGTGTTTGCATTGCCATTAAAACTGCACACTGAAATAAAAAAGTGAAGAAAATGGATGTGCTTGCTCTGAAAAAATAAGAGAAATGTTTCCATGAGATAGCATCTCTCTTTAGCCATGTTAATGAAATTGAAGTAAAACATCCTAACTGCATTAACAAGAACTAGCATTATGCTAGTGACTTCAGTTTCTGACAGTGAAAGACAGTGAAATAAGAGGCATGACTTAGAAATTTGAAAACAATTTTGAATTTTTCTCAACAATTTTTAATTTTTTCCAAACAACTCAAAATCTAAATGTTGATTTTTCTTTTGAAGATTTTTTTTTTTTTTTTGTAATATCAGAACTGGAAATGTATTTGAAAGAGAGTGGAAATAAAAACAATAATTGTTAATTTCACTATTTATTTTACATACATATTTGTAGACAGACATTGCATCATGAACAAAAATGTATTGCATAAAGTAGATTACTATCATTCTCCTGTCAGCAAAAGAGACTTTTTCAGGCTTTATAGCAAAGATATCACAGGCAAGAAGAATGGATCTCATGGAGCTGGGAAGCAGAAAACAGTTTTGACAGCCAAGATCTACAGTGCCCGGGTAGAGCAGGGTGGGACCCCATGGCTCTTCCCTTCCGTGGAGAAGTCATGGGTGCAGCTGTGACCTCCCAGGCAGCACACAAAGTACCAGGGGATCAATGAGCACAGTGCTGCAGCTTTATATGTGAGATTGGGACAGAAAATGTAAAATTCCAGGTGTGTGCATGCAAGTGTAGTGTATGTCTCTGTGCTTCTCTTGTATAGATAATGATTTTTCAGTGACTTTTTAAAAATAGTAAGCTAGAAAATTTTCAGTCAGCTGATAGGTACTCATGACAAATTTTGGTGTAGCTGATTACATGTGTATTTCAGAGCATATATTAAGTGTGTTAGGTATAGGCAGCAACATTTTTTAATGCATGTATTTTTAAGTTATCTCACCAGATAAATCTGCTGTCAAGGGTTGGTCTCTCTCATAGTCCCATATGGTTCCTAGAGGCAGAAATTTAACAAGGAAAATTTGAGTTGATTCTCTTATAAGCTTTAGGTGATGCATTGCTAGATTTTCAGTTCATGTCATTTGGATAATTATTTTCCCATTTTTCCAGCTAACCACTTTTAAAGATAGAGGTCTGCACTGGACTCATGTGATAGTGTTTCTGAGAGGGGACACCATGATCTGCACATACCCATACCAGTGGAGAAATGCACTCAGGGTCTGGGACTGGAGATTTTGTTTTCCTCTCATGCAACTTTCCATCCAGTTGTCTATTTAAATAAGGTGCTGAGGCTAAGAAAACAACCCCAAGCATTTATTTTCCTACCAAAAAATCCCATCACAAAAAGAGCTAATGGAGTGTACACAACGGATTTTATATTATGAGATTTTGTGGTCACTTTTCATTTATTTTCAGCTATTTGAAAATGCAATGCAGATACCATGACCACAGATTTAGAACAAAATATCTGCTTTATTTAAAAAGGATGAAAAAGTGATATATGCTCTTATATTAATGAAAACTACCATCTTATTTTCATGAAAGTTAGACAAACTATTCAAGACTGAGATTTTGGACATATAAGGTTAGAAGAAATCTTCCAAACTACTTAAAATAATTTATATATTCATATAAAAATGCACACTTTCTGCAAACAGCCTGTTAACATCACATTTCTAGTGCTTGCCAAACTGCAGCAATTTCTTTTTTTTCCTTTTTTAAGTTAAGATTCACTCCTTCAAGTCACTTATGTCAGTATCTGGAGAAGGTGACACAATGATTCCAGTGAAATCCTGTGTGTTGTGTCAAATCTACTGCCTGCTGTGCCTCATCAACCGTAGCATTCATTTCATATCTTATACATTGTGTTATTGGAAAGGGAAAATATTTTCTCTTCTGTTTCCCTGGGTTATAGTGTAAGTGCATCACTGTATCACTCAGAGTATGCCACAGACCACACTCCAGTAAAGGTGAGATCACCCACATCATGATTTTCAGGAGTTAAATCCATAGGCCTGAGGAATAAATCAAGCATGTCAGCTGTTTGCCAGCAACATTATTTAAACCTTATTTAACAGGCTACAAGGATCCCGCCAAGAGGGTCATCAAAATGTAAATGAGCATCTTGAACTGAGAGGCTTCCTAGGGATGGACAATTAAAAATTTGCAGTCTTCATAAAGGGAACAACATAGGCAGTGGTGGCAAAGCATTGAATTGGTGCGTGTCAGCCTCAGACTGCATGGATCACCCACAGGGGTGCAAGGAGAAGCAATTTTTCATGCTTATCTTTCAAGTCCTGACTGTGGCCATGAGTTTCGATTAATGTGGGCCACTAGAAACTGTTTATTTACACACTTTGCTTTCTGATAAGCTATCTCCATCTTTTTCATCTTTGTGGCATCACACTGAGGCAAAACACTGAAAAGTCCCAACAGAATTAATTGCTGTAGAAATAACTCTTGACAATGACCTACCTGTGAAAACATATTCATGCTGAAACTCCCAAGCAAAGGAGTAATTTACCTGATTAATGCTGGCTATTTCTCCTCTTTCTCTTACTTCTCTGAAGCCTGTGTCCTTACACCTTGCTGAAATGTAGCAAAACCCCCACTGACAGGTTATGGCCATGCATGATACAATTCAAAGAGCTTTATCGCACTTTTGACTAGCTTAATCTAGACTTAAATTGGGTGCTGCACACAAAAAATTGCAGACTATTTTTAATCAGTCTACTTGAAACATCCAGTTCTATTCAAGAGCTTCCTTCACATGCAGTTATTAAAATACGGTGTGGTGTAAAAATGTTCTCTTCCTACATGACAGCCCACACCATGAGGCTACCAAGGAATTTTATGAATATTTTCAAAATATTTGCAAAACCACCTTTCACTTTGGGAAGAACTACTCAGAACTTCACCCAGAACAGTCTGGGACACAAAAAGCCTAATGGCTGCTGCTTGCTGTGGTATAAGAAGGAACAATTTTCCAGACTAAATGCAAACAATAAAGCTCACAGAGCAGGTGAACCAAGCAGCTCCTTTCAACTTTTAAATTATTTTGACGGTTATAATTGGCCTTTGCTCTTTTGCAGTCCTTCAGTCAGATTTTTCACTTGCATCAGCCTTACTTTAAACACTTTTCTCTCTTCTGTTGCTCTGATGTTCTGATCAAGATTGCCATGAAGAAAACATGGTTAGTTTAACCAGACATTGTTTTGTGCCCACCATCTTTCTGGTTTGTGCTCTTTGCTGCAGTCACTAGGTACAGGCATATTTGGCCTGGAAAAAACAAACCAAAACAAAATTTTTCACTGACTAACCTGTTGGGGTTTTTTACAGTTAAGTATATGAGTAAAAGAAGCTTGAAATTACATCAATTTCTCTTGTCCTTTTGGGCAATTTCTATTTGCAGATTCTTGACTTGAAGATTTCCTACGACTGCAAGAGCTTTGTCCAACACATTACTGCGTCATACTGTAGGACTTCCATCACTCTTCAGTCAGCCTCGTCTACTACACCGTGCTGTGTTCTTATTGTACTTGCCTTCAAATTTTCAATTTGCACCCTCCAGTTAAGTTAACAGTTAACAACTGTCCTCAGTTATAGCTTTTCTTTGTACATGATTGGTGATGACAATAATTCAGGAAGAGTGATAGAAATCAGACAAAGGTGGCTGTGATGACTTGGATGTGCTTGTTCTGGTTTTGGCTGGAATTAAGTAACTTTCCTCATGGTAGCTGGTACAAGGCCATGTTTTGTACTTGTGCTGGAAACAGTGTTGATAACACAGGGATGTTTTAGGTATTGCTGATCAGGGCTTGCTGAGAAGGCCTTTTCTCCTTCTCAGTCCAACCCACCAGCAAGAAGACAGGGGGGGAAGACAAGAAGTTGGGAGGGGACACAACCAGGACAGCTGACCCCAGCTGACCCAAAGGATGTTCCAGCCCATGTGGCATCACGCTCAGGATATAAAGCTGGAGGTAGAAGAAGGAAGGAGGATTTGTTTAGAGGGACAATGTTTGTCTCCCCAAGTATCCATGATTTGTGACAAGAGCCCTGCTTCCCTAGGAATACTGAGCACCTGCCTGCTTGTGAGAAATTGTGGATAAAGCCCTTGTTTTGCTTTGCTTGTGTATGTGGGTTTTGTTTTACCTACAAACTGTCTTTATCTCAACCAACAATTTTTTTCACTTTTACCCTTCTGTTCACCCCCCGCATCCCATTGGAGGGACATAAGCAAGTGGCTGTGTGGGACATAGCTGCTGTTCAGGAATTAACCATAATGATGTTTTTTAAAACAGTTACGTTTTCAGTCAAGAACATAAGAAAAATCTTTGTTTGTGGCCTTAATCTTGAACTGTCCTCTAGATTAAATGCACTTTTAATTTTGGATGTATAGTTTCCTGCAAAGCATTAGTGCTTTTGTGGCTAACCACTACCTTCCTCTTACTAAATTATTAATTATACAATTTTTCAAAGCAAGTAGTCAGATAAATGGTTTGTCCTGTCTCCTTTGCCTTTTTACTCTGTCAGAGTTTCTTCCCACTCACATGGAAGGATAAATATCACAACATATTCTTCTTCAGCCTTAACCTGAAAGAATTTGGGGTTTGGTGTTTATTACTTAAGAATGGGAGGAAGGAATGAGTTCTTGGAAAAGTCTTTACATGGAAAGCTAATGTGGGCTACAGTGCTGTTAACTGTTCTGAACCTGAATTTTCTGACAGGAGGAAAGCCTGTAGGGAGTTTTGGAAGGAGACATACCCGATCATAATTTTTTCTGTACTGTTGTGACCCTCATTTCTCTACCATTGCCAGCTCATTTGACCCTGCTGAACTGGTGGAATAAGCTTTTCAGAAATTAAGTTATTAACAATTTAAAAATAAAAATTGGTACTTTGGTTCTAATTCAGCACTAAGAAAATTATTCTTCTAAAACAAAGAGACCTAATGTCTGGCAATTTATGTTTCACAGTTCTTGATTGAACAGCAGAACTCTGCCCCCTAGGACTCTGAAGAACTCTTTCCAGGGTAATACTAATGTAATACTGCTAATAACACTATTCTAGAATCCATTCTGTCTTAAATTCTTCTGCTGTTTGTCCAAAATCATTCAAATAACACACAGCTCAAAGCTAAGTTTAAATCTTTGCCTTTGTCCCCATGCACAACCTCTAGCTCTCCAATTTGATCAGCTTTCAGAGAGAAAATAAGAATTATTCATTTTGTTTGCTACTCCTCTTTTCATTATTCTCCTTAGAAAAATAAGTATTTCCCTGTAGTCTCCAAAAAAATTCATAAAGTAGTTTAATTCTGTGAGATCAGCAGAAATTCAACTCTTAATTGTTATTTCTGGGCCAAGGAATAAGTAATGAACTCAATCCCACTACACCTCTTCTTTATTAGGAGTGTGTTTTGGAAAGTGGAAAATGCAGTCTGTCTTGCTTGATTGCTTGAAATACACACCATGTCTGAGTTTTAATCTTGATCTTCTGATTATTATAAAAAATTAATCTGGATGAGTGAGGAATCTTCCAAGTGCTTTCTCTTCTTACACTGTGTTCAGCACCAAGTGACTCTTTCCCAGACCGGCCTCCTGCTCTGCTTGAAGCTCAGCCCTGATGATGACATGACCACCTCCAGGTACACAACACACTGACATCATCTGATGAACTATCCCCTCATCCTACAAAATAAAAGTGATAAACTGTGTGCTCTTCACTCCTTTAGTTTTCTCTGTCAAAATTATTTGGACCAGGAAATACCTACCAGTGAAGGTCTCCAAGCTATGTCTGCTTGGAAGCCACCTGGATGCTAAAGTGTGCCACTGAGCAGCACAGCTCAAGTTTTTTAATATTTCTTTCACTTTGATCCCATTCTGGAACACAGGTTGTATTAATCTAGCATTTATCACTTCAAATTTCACAAGTGGGGAAATTAAGGACTTGCTGTGTCTCCAAAGGCTGTGATGAGATGATGAGGGTGTTTCTACCTAAGAGCTGATGATTTTCCCCTGCCACAGTGAAAATTGCAGCAATGTATGAAGAAGTCATCTCTGTAGCTGACAGAACAAAACATATCCAAAAATGTTAGTACAGGCACAGATAGTTGCTCATTGTGATCAAACCTTTCTAGATGGAGAATTCTCAAAGTAATTTTTAATGGAAAAAGTATTTAAAGAGCAGAAAGAATTTGGAATAGGTTAGAATAAATCATCGAGACTATCAGGGGTTTTCATATTATGCTATTCTATTCTATTCTTTTATTTTGACAAAGATGATGCATATGTAGGGCAAAAATAATAATTGCATTATATTACCTGCCAGACTAAACTGATGGAAATTATAAATTCTGAGTCTGAAGCCACAATAATTTTAATTAAAATCAAGAACTCTGATGCAGTCTGGCCACATTACTAAATTCACTGTCTTATTGTTAAATAATTTTTTGGCATTAAAAGGTAAGAAAGTTGTCATATGCATTTGTTTCATTTTAGTATATTTTCAAATCTGTTGGTAACATTTAAATGCTTCTCTTAAATAATTAAGTTGTTTAAAAGTTAAGTTAATTTAAAGGTTTTTTTTAAATGTACTCATTATTCCTCATTATATTATTTTCTTGCTACTGTTAGAAGAACTGATGCTTTCTGTAGTCAAATATTGACCAGGAGAGCATCTGCACTTGTAATCACCTAGTATGTTTTCCCTAGAATAAATATTTATACATGGAAAAAAAATCCTATTCCTGTTACACAGTTAGTCAAACTTCATGGTCTCATCCACAGCCATTTTTATTCCTTCACTGTCACAATGGGAGCCTAATGTACTGTGCCTAGAAATAGCATTTTACATTATTGCTGCCCTGTGTCTCCTGTTTCAGGCAGGCGAGTAACTCCTACTGCTACTCACAGGGACTGCCTAAAAAGAGTGCTGGAACAGCATAGAGGTTTCTTTTCTTTCAATTTGAGGCCTTAGGAGATATTTTTACATATTGCCCCTCAGAAATTGAGAGGTGGCAGCTTTTGGTTGATATAGAAGGAAATATAACAGCATTAGGAACAATTTAAGATTTTAATCCTTGTGCTCCTAATCTTTACCTCCTAGTGATACTCCCTAGAGAGCCCGGGTTCAAATCTTCCTTGCTGAGCCAGTGTTTCTAAGGTCAAGGAGCTGAGTTTGACTTGCAGCTGAAGCCAGAGACTCTCAGTTGGGGATGCACAGAACTGTCAGGGGTATTTCAGAGCTCAAGGGAAGGCTGATGTTTATGTGTACATAGTTGGTTCTACAGATTTCTGACTACTCAGGTCAATCCACAGGTTACATTTAGATGATACAGCTGCCACAGTTCACCATATACTACATCTCCTGAAATGGGCCATGTTCAATAAATGATAAGGCAAAAGTGGAAAGAAAGGCCCCTGTCAGCTCTTTTATCCACCCAATCTCATTTGGTTCAATTTAACTACTTTACACAATTCAATTTCTATGAAGGTTACAAAGAAAATAGGCAGGTCTCTTACCTAGAAGGCAGATAAAGATTTGAAAGAACTAAAGACTTACACACCAAGTGATGCCTTCCCCTCATCCTGAGATGCCAAGTTCTGTGTTCTGGGATTTGGATCTGAGACCTCAGGGTTTCAAAGTAAATTATGAAACATGAGGCATAGGAAGGACTTCTCCATAACCCCCATGCATTCACCTTGATTCTTTTCCTCCTTGAGTTTTTGAGAACTGGTTTTGTTGTTCTCACTTGTTGACAGCTCTGTGCTTGCTTGAGAAAGAAAGGTATTGGCAAATTGGGAAAAAATGAAAGGATAAAATGAAACAAAACATGTCCTAAATGTATACCTTGGCAAAAGCATGATGGTCTATAAATCACTAGGAGTTTCAAGGATGGATTTTAAAGACAGTGTTAGCATAACAAAAGTAATCTTTTATGAAATATTGAGATTTTGCCATCAAATTTTTGAGGTATGTTTATAAATGCTTGAAAAGAATGAGCTATTGGAAGTCTTTTTCTCTCTTTGCCCTTATTTTCCATATTTCCAAAATAGGGAAGGAATAAGCCATCCTTTTCCAGAAATTGCATAATTGCAAGCTAAAACAGCATTTGAAAATATCACAGTTAATACCCAAAGAAGATGTTCTTCAATGCAAAATGTGTCCAGAAAATTAAGTTGGCCATAATTAAAGCTAGAAGCTGCTGAAGTCATGATCAGGTATCAGCTCAATGCCCTTGTCAGCAAGGAGTGGGACACAATCACTGCCTCTGCTAGAAGGGATGGCTCAAGGGGGAACATGAACCCATGAATTCACATTTAGGGAGCACTCCCTGGGAGAAGTTCACGGAAGCTAGTTATGAATTTTAAAATAATTTTTAGAGAAAAAGTCTTGGCAGCCACTCCCAGAACTACTTTGGATCTGCAACCAATGCAGCCAAGCCTATCAACTGGGTTTGCACAACCATATTCCTTCTTATAGTTTTTGGGTTTAGCACTGTGAATCTTTCATTGCTTCCTGAATCTTTCATTGCTTTCTTCACTGTGCTGTAGTCCCATCAGGAGGGACTGGCACAACCCACTACAAAGCTTGTGACTTGCACTGAGTGCCTGGCAATGTTTATAACACAGCCAATAAGCTCCTGGCAGATGTTCTTTGTCTTAGTTTTGCCCAGAAGGACACCAGTTTCTGTGCTCCCAGGCTGTTGCACACTGGAAACCAAAGCATAGTGAAAACTGGTTAGGACATATGCTTTGAACGTGCACTCTTGATCAAATAAAGCTTTTAGCATAAGTAAAAATCCTCTTCAAACTAGGATATGTTGCTTGGACACTCTGAGGATGATAAATTTATCAAACTTCAGTCCATACCATCCTGTGTAAATGTTTTAGTTGTTCAGGCATTGTGCTCATGCACTAAAAACCAGACAATAACTTTTTCTCCAGCAAACCTCCTCCAGGTCACTGTAGGTTTGGGATCATTGTTCCATCCATGGAAATAGCAGACCTCAGGACATCAGTCACCACTGAGATTTGGTACCTGTTGGCAGCAGTGGCGTAATGAATCCCTGAGTCAGGGGGTTTAATATATTTTTTGTAAAGCTCTAGATGTTGTTTTACTTAACCAAAGAAAGCTTTTGGATCTCAGTTTGGTATCTTCCATGGAGGCCAATGACATTATTTGTGGGCTTGGTATCAAGAAACTGGGTACTATGGTATCCAACAAATACTGAAAGAAATAAACACCAAACTAAACCAAGGAAAAAACCGAAAATAATGAATTATGAATATCTTCATATCAGAATCTCATGGAGCCTGAAAGTTTCAGAATCAGAATGTTAGGATGCCACTTATCAGATTCAGAAATGTACAGGAGGTACTTTCTTAAAAGGAACATAATTTTCATGATATCTCTTGCTGACTTATTGGGTATCACCAACTTCTGTCTGCTGATGACAGTGCTTAATTGGCTACTTCTGTCTCTTTTGCCTGCTTTCAATTTTTCATACAAACACAGCAAGTCCCCAGCAGTAGACCTTTACGGATAATTTCAGACATTTATTCATTTGACCAAAAGTAGGTGAAACTCCCAGATTCACCTCTCCACAAGTTAGCAGACTGTCATAATAAAAAATAGTTAAAAATACACATGCCACTAAAATTTAAGCACCAAACTTACACGCCTGAAATAAATTAGTACAATACAGCCAACTTTGTAAAAATAATTAAAAATAAAACAGTTTACCATATGGAACTCTGTCAAGCTCTGTGCCTGTGGGTCTAGGCTAGTCATCCCAAAACAACACCATGTATCTGTTTTTATTTTTAAAACATATGAAAGCAAAGCAGAAACAACAATAATAATAATATAAGGACTAACTCAGTATTTTTTACAACAGGGTGCTGCCTGTGCAGCAGATATATATGAAGTCAGAGTAAGATAGACAAGTGCATAAACCTTCCTTCAGTTCACCTTCATACACAAGAGCAAACACAGCTCAAATGACAAGATGAGCTAAGAGAAATTTTTCCCAGCTTTCGTGATTTTTATTGCAGAACATTCTCTAGTCTGAATAATAAGGGCTAGAGAAATTCCCTTATAATTTGCATATACAGATTGTAACTTCTACTTAATCTGCAGCATATCTTTTAGTCAGACTACCTTTTGGAGAGTAAGCTTTAGAGGCTGGAGAATCCTGTATTTTTCTAGGCAAATTACTACAGTGTTTTTTACTCTTGCCTCTAAATTGCATATAATTTCTATTCTGAATTTGTCTAAATTTAATTTCCAGGCATTGGATTTCATTATCCTTATTTTACTGAATTAAAGAAGTCATTATAGGAAGTCTTCTTTCTACTGAAGTACTTCTGAAGGCCATGATCACATCACATGTTTGACTAATTAACTACCCTGAGTCCCTTAATTCTCTCTAGACCTCAAATCAAGCTTGTAGGTCTTTCCTGAAATTTTCTAATCTTTCAGCATCCTTTTCCAAAGTGTGGCAAGAGTCAGCCATGCCCCTGTCCTGTAGAAGCCTCTCTGTGGTGACAAAGAACTGTTACTTTCCCATCCTTTCCTGGCAATTCTCAGCTCAAACTTCCAAGGACTGAGTTGACCTTTGTGGCTTCAACACTGCAACAGGAATTTGCATGGAAATTATTTGGCTCCTAGATGTCTGACTTTTATTTAGATATGCCAAAAGGCATTTCTCTCTGCTAAACCTGCATAACTGCTTTGTCCTTAACAACACATAGAAAGTTACCTAGTTCTATGTAATGTACTACTTTTCCTGATAAGGCCTTTTCATATTTTCCCCAGGTCATGCTTAGTATTACTGAAAAGCACAGGGAGATCAAAAAACATATATACATATAAGGATAATACAATTTGAACATAATTAAGCAATGTTTAGGTTGTACAATGAAGCTTGTTTGCTTTGTGAAACAATATAAATGCAAATTTGAAGATGTTTAAACTTGATATAATACATTGTTACTAAAAACATTTCTAGTTCTAATTGAAATTGGAATCTAACTTTTTTGAGAAGAATAAATTGCCTGCTCAGGCTCATGTGAAATAGGCATGAGCTTAAATTCCACCCGTTGGGTTTCATAAGGAACATTCCCATGCAGCACATACAAAGCTCAGGCTGCACACCATGTCACATAGTCAAAGCTGAATCCTGAATAGTATTCATTACTCCAAAATTTCTATAATCCTTCTGCAAATCTTTCTTCACCAGTGATCCTGAAATATTTAAAACCTTTCAATATCATTCCTGTACCTGGATTCCATTTGTGATGTTTATTTCAGTGCTGTATTTTAACTTCCTGTACTCTTAAAAAGAGGCACCCTGCAAACTTAATCAGGAAACCTGATGCCTGCACAAACAGCAAATGCAAGGCTTACAGCAGACCCTACTTTGCAGTGGGCTTGACTCACATTTTCAGTCCTAAATACATTAAATGTTCACTCCAAAATTATGACTTCAGTGAAGGAAAAGCCATCATTTGAAATTGGTTTAGTCTGAAAGTGTACTTGTAAATTCATTTCATTTCTGTTCAGAAGATCTAGTGCTTAAAGCAGCCAGTTGAATATCAGGCACCTAGCAGGAGTAGGGTTTGGCTGTCCTTTTAGAAGGACAGCGTACCAAAAATGCCAGAAATCATATCTAGGTCTCGGCTGTATCCCAGCTACGACTTCAGTCCTTCCTCATTCCTTCTTTAGGTCATACTGAAGAAGCTGGGGCTGGAGAGCAGAGAGTCAGAAAGAATTCAGTCCAATTTCAGTGTTTATTTGGGGCTTGTTGAACAGGGTGTTTGGAAAGAAGACTACTTTTTCCATGTAAATTTAACAAGAATTTAATCTTCAAATCTTAGAGAGAAAATGGTAAGTGGAATCCACAATGCCACTTCCAGGGCATTTAAGAAGGTACTTTGCTAATTTCAACATACTTTAACTATAAAAACTCTTCATTGAAAAATACATGTGAAAGGTTCTCTTTAGATTTATTAATACAATCATGATGAGCAAATAAAATGAAGAAGACTTCCAGGGAGGGTAATTTCACATTTCACTTAACACTATGGAGAAAAGATAATTTATACTCAAAACTCTGGTCAGGATGAGCATACATGAACCTGCTTTTTTGCTTTTTTTTTTTTTTTTTTTTTTTTTTTTTTTTTTTTTAATTACAAAATGAGTTTTTAAGGCTGTCAGGGTGTCAGGTTTCCTACTTCAGTATATTCATTCCTGCCTGAGAAATAGGCATGTTTAATCACACTTAAGAGGTTTCCATGCGAAGGAAGGTACAAATGCTGCAACCAATACAGTAAAAGTTAAACTACATTCCAGTTTCATCTAATTAAGGTTGTATACACCGAGGAAGCACTGGATGCTCTGTCAGAGCAAATAGATTATTTTAGAGTATTTTAGAGTATTTTCCTATATTCAGAATGCATAATTACTAGAACAACACTCTCAGACATTACCCTGTACACATGTATAACCCAAAGTTCAGAAGCATTCTTTCCATTATGGAAATGCTATTTCTTCTTGCTTCCTGAAAAATCAAAGGATTTCTTTTCAGGTAGTCTGATAAAAAATTATTGAGATCATCTGAAAATTTCCCAGGCTAGGGACACAGGTTCCTGTGCCAAGTCTTATTAGAAGAATAAGTCATAATTTCCTTTGACCTTAATGAAAGTAGTGTAGTTAAATCCACCATAATCATTTTATGAGACAGAGTTAAATCTCTCCAGAATACTCACAAAATAATCAACTGAAGCAAATTTGCAGTAATGTCAGAGCAGCAGAAGCAGATCAGCAGAACATACCAAAGTCACAGTAGATAGGCTGGTACACTTATTTGTCACGTGTCTATCTGACTATCCAGCTCAGTTACTTCCATTGAATGTATCTCAAATAGAGAAAAATCACTTGAGTTTAGAAAATAGTTATTCCTGCAGCTGTTACACTATGTGCTGTTTGACAAATAATGTATCAATATAATATGACAAATATGAACTAAGTCATACAGCTGTTCCTAGGAATGTGCTCCTTATTCACCCTGCTCTGAAAATAAATTCAGACATTCCTTTGGTAATTGGTACAAATGTATCATTATGTTAACGACATCTCTTGAGGATGAGCTACAAAATGAAGTTTACTTGGGAATATTTCCAGCAACATATATAATTGCAGATTTCAGAAAACATTTTCTTTGAACAACACACACTACTTCCTATGATCATCATTCTTGGGCATAATTATCTTTTGATAGTCCCTTTAAAAAGCTGATAGGTCTAATCAAAGCTTGCATAATTTCTGTTTAACATTTAGGAGACTTAGCAAGTCTTCACCAAAGGAAAACGTCTCTCACAAATAGTACAACTCAGCTTATTACTGAAAGAGATACATGAATGCATCACTGAGAGTTTTTCTTTTCTGGTAAAATTCATGTTTTGTTAAATCAAACTAAATTTGACTATGGGAAGTCTGGAGATTTAGAACTTTTAAAAATAAATATTAATATTCTTAAGTATGAAATATACAGGAAATTGAATTCTTGCCAGCAGACAGATATAATCATCTGTGTAATCAGCAAGAACACTGGTTATAAATAAGCAGTCGCTGGCTAATGGCTCCATCCCAGTGCTCTTCACAGAGGCAGTCCTGCACAGGGGCACTCACAGACCTATACATTTTGACCAAAATGCAGCCCGGAGTTTGGCTGGGGTAGTGGCAGCCCTCTGGTTCTGTCACTGTGAGATTTACTGAAGGATAGACTTCCTCTTTTGTTTGTTGTTACAAAAATTGCTTGGTAGAAATGCTTTGATTACACTCAACTGCCTTTAATTTTATAGAGGCAGAAGTGCCTTTTACTGATAATGTAAAGCCTGCGCCCTTTCTGACCCATGTCTACCATTGCTCTCAAAATCAAAATTTCTGATACAATGAGGTATTCATGCAGTCTGCAGTTTGACTAACTTTCTTCCCTGAATTTTATCAGGCATAAATAGATAGCCTAGCCTACTAATACATGTGAATAAAGACTATTTTATTGTTTGTGCCTTCTTTAATTCTATCAAAATGCTTTTGAAGACAAATATTCAGATGGATGTTTACTGTATGTAGTTCCAGCATCTTGAACAAACAAGTTTGAAATATTTTCAAAGCATTTTGATGGGTAAAATCATAAGCAAAAAAATGTTGCTTGTGCAGTAGTGGGTGAGAGATTTTCATGTGCACCAACTTTTTTTTTTTTTTAGTTAAATTTAATCTCAAATGCTATCCATATAGAATATTTTATTGCAGACCAGATTGCTAATGCAATCTGTGATAACCAGATTGAACACAGCTAAGAAGCAAGGTACAGGACTACCCAGCTTCTTCTGGTGTGATGGGAGTTTTGAGCATTTTTCTTGTTCTATCGTCTTTAACCTACAGAAGATCTTCAAGTAATAGATAAATATACTTCTTCTAAATGACAATGAATGTGATTTTAGCAAGAATTAGAATGCAGCAGACATATTATGCCATAACTATAGTAAAAAAAAGACAGCTTTGTGGTTAGGATGTAGTAGTGAAAGTCTCAAACCCTGAGATATATCTTCCTTTGTGTTGCATTCCACTGCATTATGTTAATGTAAAGGATACCATCAAAGCTATACCTTCTGAAAGTTAATGCTTCCAGGGAGAAAATAAGTGCATGACAAGGATCACAGAACACTGAGTTGGAAGGGACCTCAAGGATCATCTAGTCCAAATTTTTTTGCCAAAACCATAATCCAAATCCAGAATCCTGTCTGGCTGAATCTTAGAAACATTCAACACCACAGAATCCATATTTTTGCTGTCCCCACCCCTGAAACATGGTGGTAAAATGTCTCCTAAGCCTTATTTTCCCAAGACTGAACAAATGAAGTTTTCTCAGACTTTTCTCAAGTGACAGATTTTCCCATCCTTCGGTCATCTTTGTGACCCTTCTATGAACCATACTAATTTTTCTGAAACTAAAATTTTTTTGCTACAATAATGCCCATTGTGAATTCCTGTTATGTTCAGCGGAAATGACTCAACATCTCGTCTGTTCTTTGCAGTGTTAAATAAGCACCTGTCAGGTGGATTTGATACAAACGTACAGATACCTAGAAAGGAGAGGATCCAAAAACACACATCCAGATAAGCTATCCCCAGGCTTAGACACTGTCTAGATGTTGTGCATGCCTCTTCCTGACTCATCAGACAAATTAGATTTCACTCACCATACCTTTGATATTGGACTTGTGCCACTACCTTAGCTGTGACTTTCTGGATTCACTACTTTGCCTTTCTCACTGCTGTTATTTCTTTTCAAGCATCAGACATGTATATCTTTTAGCTACATAAAGCTACTACCTGACCATTTTAAAATATATTTTTCCAACAGATTCCTGACACTTATTTAGATGAAGAGGAATAAAAGTTAAGTTTTTATGGTTTTTCTGTGTCTTTCAAACATATACAAAAGAGAGGGAAAGCATTGGCTTTTGGGGTCTGTAATTTTAAAATAGGATCTTAAAATATAGTACAATCTAAAAATTATTCACTAGTGAAATTCTAGAATTCCTTTTTTTCTCCAGAAAATTATTACTTCTCAGTTAATTCAGGATAATTTAAATATAGCTTCCTTATGAGTTCCAAGTGTATATTTGTACATCAAAAACTCCTAATCAGAACAGGATCACCAAAAACTCCTTATAGGAGATAAATAGGTCAGCCAATGGAAATTTGAGACATTAAAAAGATGCAATAAACAGATGTTCATAATGAGATATATATCTCATTCTCAAAAAATAAATGACTTCAAGACTTTCATTACAATGCCTTGGGTACCTACATTTTCTTATAAGGGATAATGCATGTCTGCCTGAAAAAAGGTGTTCAGCCCTGGGCTGATGGACTCCTTTACAATCCCAGCCCAAAATATCCTGCTTCTTGCTTCCTATTCTCTTTTATCTCAGGAAAAAAAAAAAAAAAGGTACAGAAGAGGTAAGGAGCTAGCTTCTCAATTTAGCACTGACTTAGCAATTTTTAGAGACTTTACTACATTTGGAAGGATACCAAATAATGACTGTTTGAAACTAATTGTTTTTTTTTTTTTTTCCTCTTGTGATTGGGCAGTCAGATTGGATGGTGCATCAATCCTGGATGTGGTCTGGGTTTCCCATGTCACTCTCCTGGCACTTGTCTATACTTCAGAGAAATCTCTAAGACTGGAACAATTTCCCCATATGTCCTGTAAAGTGCAGTGTTGATAAAATACAATTGCAGCACTGTTACACTGTAACTTCATTTATAGTCTACCTACATGTGTGCATCTGGGAAGAGGAAAGCCTGTACCTAGTGCTGTTCCGTGCTCCCAGCAGAGTCTGCAACAAACGTTTTCTGTTCAGCTGTGTCTCTACAATAGACACTCTGTCTGAGCAAAGACACTCTCTGAGCATGAATTAAGTTACCCTCAGTATGAAAAGCAATTTATTGATCCAGCTCCTGATAGATGTCATTTTGACTTAATTTTTACCTACTGTTAGCAAACCATAGAGCTTTAAAGGGAAAATTCAATAACTGCTGTTCCTCTTGTGTTCTGTGTATCTGGACGACCTAGAGCTTTAAAAGCATACGCTCTTGAAAGAAGAGTCTTATTCTGCATAGGTGAAATATTGAGAAAAAAACAGAGAGAACATGGTACATTGCTTCTTTGGAAAGATCAGGATTTAAATCTTTGCTTTTTCTAAAACAAATCTGAGAGAAAATTTTAAGGAGCATCCCAATTTGTCATTATCAGGCTGTAAGCTATTTATTTTCCCATATTTCAAAGAAAAGAAGGACCTGTGTCAATTTCTGGACAAAACAAAAAAACCCCTGAAGTCTTAGAAATACTTCCAGCTTTAAGATGTATATCTACTATTGGTATTTTACTTTGGAAGAAGTATTCTTCAAATGAACAATGTCTTGATTTATGATGACAACCTGTTTATTAAGTTTTTGATACACCAGGAAGATTCCTGATTTTCTGTTTGCTTTAATGTGCAGCTGAAATACTTATGAAAACTTTTGTGTCATCCTAGTGAGGTGTACTAGACAGGGGGTTGGGAGCAGAGCTTCCCTTTTCCTGTATTCTCCTCCCTTTCTCCTCCTCTCCCCAATGTCTAGGTGTACTCTTTCTTCCAGGAAAAAAAAAAATGTTCCTGTTCTTCCTTCATTCAGATGCATGATTAGAACTTCTGATCTTTCTCTAATATGTGTGACAGGTTGGACTTAGGCCCTGGTTCCACGGCTGGACCTGGCAGCCTCTGCAGGGGCTGGCTCTGGTGTGCTGCTGCCAGCGTGCAGCCGTTCACGTTCTTGCTACCTGCTGTATTTCTTGTGAGTAACCACTTGGCCTCTCTCCATGCAGCTCACTTTGCTTTCATGCCAGTTAAACAAACAATAACTACTTTATTTTCCCTCTTCTTTATTGCTTTCTTGTGATATTGCTGCTTTAGTAACAGCAGGCGAGTGATATTGGCAACAGTCTTCCCACAAATGCCAAAACACTAATTGTGGCTGCCACAGGACTCTATATGTTCAAATTCCCAGGAATCATCATTCTAACACAATACATAAGGACTTCTGTTAAGACAAATACAACATACTAATAAAAAAGAACAGTCATTAATGATAAATAGCTCCAAGTGCCCATTATATAACAGATATATGCAGGGGTTTGTGACCTCAGATGCTCACATGCACTCAGTGTTTACAAAGAATTACATTCTTCCACAATAGCAGTAATACAAGGAAGTTTATTTTGTCATGCTCAGATTTCACAAAATAACATCTTCAAGTATAACTTCCCTATCCTCAGTAAAACAAGAAAGCTTTTGTGTATTTCAGCACAATTACAGAATTCAGATCCTGAGGAGCATCTTAAATATATTGAGATTACTAAAAGAGTTTATGATTTTAATATGATTTAATACAGAATCTGGCAAAAATTACAAGCACAGTTGTAATCACTAGAGGAGATACTATGAAAATCATACTATAGACTTTGATGAATGGTGAAGATAAATTACATGAGTTAACAAAACTGGGATCAGAAGAAATTTGATAGGTTCAGAAGAAGAGTTGAAGTTAAAAAATGACACATAGAGAGAAGGATTTCAGAGCACCAGGAAATGAAAAGCCCATATTTAAAGTAATAGACAGATAGGTAGGAATTTTATTCCAGTTTTATACTTGACTTGCAACATGAACTTGACAACTCTGACATTTCTTGATGTCTCTGTCAGGTTTGTTATAATGATGTGGTAGTTTTCTTGCAGAAAATGCCTATTAAAAAGATGCTTTACACTGATTTTTATTTTTGTTTTGTTTTGTTTTCACTAAAAACAAAAAAATCACTGCATTTCCAAACATGTTGAGTAATAAAAAAACCTGAAAATGTAAAGGAAAAAGTTAGAAGTTCTAAAAGAATTCTTCCTTTGCATTGTCATCAAGGATTTTCAAGGAATGCTATCACTTTCTGAAAAAAAAAAAAAAAAAAAAAAAGCATTTGTCAAGAAACTCATCTTCCCATTAAAATTAAGTTTTACTAGAAAAACACAGAGTGAATTTGGCCAGCCACCATCAGTACATGCCTACTCATCTATCTATCATGAAAGAAGAGCTTTCAGTGCTCAGCTGACCAGATGGACTGGAAGACACAGAGCTAGCACATGACAAGCTGCCTGCTGAGGGTACCCTCGATTTTCCTCCAGCCTCTGACCAGCATCCATGACAAACCTCCTAAGAATATACAGCTCAAAACAATTTTCTCTCAGGATCAACTCTACATGATTCCTTCAATGCCATTCATTTATTTCAATCACTTTGCTTTTAATAAGTTCAAATGATTGTTCACTGCTTTCTCACAGCGCTCCCACTACCTCATGTCTAAACTGGCAGGGTAGTGACAAGACTGTCTGCTCAGCTGACAAGATAGAATTATTTCTGGATTCATTCAATGTGTAGCACATATAATGACACACATTTGATAGGGATGTGATGAACACTCCACAGTTTACAGAGTTAATTGGCACAGCTTGAAACATGCATGCAGGACATAGACAGCAGATCTCCATAGCCTGAGTTGGGGTCCTTCACCAATAAAGAACATAAAAGTGGCTACAATGTCATAGTCATAAGTAAGGAGGAAACTTCTGAAAGATGGTGAACAGATCATAAAGTTCATAGGACTTCCAAAGAGTCTCTCTGAAATGCCTTCCTTACTCGCTCATTTCCTGATGAAGTCAACAAAATGTGACTGACTTTTCAGTTTCATCACACATTTTTTTCTGCTTCAAAGCTAATTCCGTGGGTTTTTTACTTTCTGGCTACCTGGAGATTCACATAGCAATGAGTGTGTTGTTTAATTAATGAAGGACTGTTTTTTGGTGCTAACTGTTCCTACATCTCTCCTGAAGACGTCTGAAGTTTTCAGCAGCTGGTTTGTTTTTGACAGAGCCAAAATTGAGGTTCCCCTAATATTTTCCAGGCTTCACTGAGCCTGAAGATAGCTTTTGAGACAGACAAGAGAGGAAGAGTTCACTGCTTTCACTCTGGCTTTACACCCTTGGTAGATACGTAAAGCATGGACAGTAATTTATAGCACCTCTAAAATAACCTGCTTATCATCTTTTTGTACTCATTATTTCTTCTAATTAATCCAGTCTAAATAAACTCTTATGGGCATAGCTAAGGAGTTATACCTTTCTTCTGCAGAAAAAAACCTAGATGACTGTGAACTTGATTCCTGCCTGACTTGTGTAGTCATGTACAGGTAAGTGGATATGATGAGGTATAGCTAAATTTGCTTACAAGGAATTGATCAGTGCCTGTTTGAAACAAGGTTTTCTGCTCTGGGCTCATAATTCCCCTTACTAATCTTGCTTAATTTTTCTGAATATTTGGCTTAATCATCAAGTCAAGAGACTGATTCCAGGTATAATCATTCAAAGGTCTGTCCAGGTCTAAGCCAGACAAATGATTGCCTGGTTTTGTGACCTGACTGTCTGGTTTGAATTACAGCTTTTGCAGTGATAATGTTTGAACTGTAGTTCAGCAATACAGATTAAGCAGTGTAATCGGTCATGACCAAGTATCATCCAGAACTTCCCAGTCATAGTTCCAAGGTCTCACAGTTCCCCCAAAAACTTTTTGTTTTTTCTTTCTATTCTTGTTTTCCTCAAACTGAAAAATGAATGGCTCAGAAGAAGTAAGGGATAGCTTCTTAATTTAGTATTGTATTACTCAGCAGTTTTTAGAGGCTCAAAATTCATCTGCTTGTTATCTCATTGTGCTCATTATTGCTTCTGTAGAGGCCAGACTAAATAAACCAAAAACACTTGTGTCACGGCCACAGCTGCACAGTTACGCCTCTCTCATAAAGAAAAATCCAAGATTTTTTTTTGTTTTCTGTCTTGTGCAGCCATGTATAGGTGTTTATGAATTGTTGCTTTTCCAATGTAATATTTTGCACTTCTTTTGGGAAGACATAAATATAGGAAAGCAGAAAGCATTGCAGAAAGGTTAAATCACTGGAGAATAGGATAATTTTTTAACTACTCTATGTAATCTATGTAAATTAACTAATCTAGAACAATTAAATCTATTAGAAATAGCACAGGCCTGTGCTGATAGCTTTTAAAATATTTTTCTTCATTTTCCTTCAGAGGTTACCTTTGATTGCTGCAAACAAAAGGAATCACGTGGTCTTTTAGGAAAATATTTATTATAAAGGTGACTAGCATTTTAGTTAATATTTTTCTGACTTAAGTAATTATTTAGATAATAGAAAAGGTAAACTTTTTAGGCAAAGCATTATTTATAAGAAAAAATATCATTACATATCTGTGATTGGTTACTCAAGATTTTTGAACACATAAGAATGTTTCAGTTTGAGTCTAGCCTTAAAATGGATGATACTGAGTTTTGAAAAGCAGCCCTTCATAATGCTTGTTAACTTGTGACAGGTATTCATGTGAAGGCTGTCCAAGAATCTCAAATGCTGCCATGACATCTCTGAACTTCCTTGGCTACTTCCAAACCAATAAATGTGCTCCAGCACCATCTCCCTGGCCCATGCTCTGCACCAACAGGACTGAGAGATAACGTGACTAGTCTCTTAAAGGTTTGGGGGTATGCACAGATGGAAAATCCCAGTTTGAACATACATTCAAGATCAGAATAACATCATGTTGGAATAAGCATTTAGTTGCTATTAACATGAAATTAATCTTTTTATAGTAATTAAGTCTCTAATATTTAAAAAAAACCCATATGCATATAAAGATAAGATCCCTAAACAACCTTTGTGATCTTTATCCTGGCTAATTTTTTGCTTCTGAAACATTTCTGGTTTTAAGGTTGCCTATCATATAATTTCCTGTTACCATAATGAAAATGAAGTCAAATATATGCTGCTTATTATGGTTCCTGACATTTGCTAAGCTTTTACTGATTTTCTATTCTCACTGAGAGATATTTTTTTACTGTTCTTATATAATCCTATACTATTTAACACCTATATACCGACTAAGTGAATGGACATTAAATAAAAGAGTAGTAGCAGAAGCATAGCAGGAACACTGCAAATGCAGCCTGCTCTGACATCTGCTCAAGAAACTCTGCTTTAAGGGAGTTGATATAAAAAAATGCTGACCTTCATAGGCTCATCCTTTTTGTACTTGTTCTTTTATGTTTTCTGTAATATTTGCACCTTGATCTCTGGCAGGCTTACAGTTCTTCAGAATAACTTTCACTGGCCTGTGGAACTACACAGTGTATGACCTACAGGATTAATCTCCTGCTCTCAGATCATATTTAAATGTGTGTGCTTGCATGGTATAACTTGTACTGACAGAAGTTCTTCAGATGTGCTTCAAAATCAGAGGTTTTCCAGTCATTCTTCACTCAAGTGAATACTCAATATTCTTGCTGTGCCAAAAGATAACAGAGCATATTACACTAAATCATTATGTTTACATTTACAGTTAAGTCCATAATATTACAACAGCACAACTAAAGACTACAAGGTATAGCGTTCTTGAAAAAAATACCTATACAGACTGTAACATTTCATTATCCCTGCTACTACCTCAGGATCCAGTTTGCTTTCCTAAGGGCTTCCTAAAAGGCTTCTGAAAGAGTCTATGTTTCCTTTCTGTAATAATTCTGAACATAATAAAGAAGGAAGTTAATCAGAGCAGTTAATCTGATAATTCCATGTTCTGTCTTATTTCTATTAACATTCCACATATAGCAGTCCCTGTCTACTAATATGTAAATTTGGAGTAGTTCTTTTCCCACATTTTAACTCACCATGATCTCTATGAACATATACATGCTTATCAGTATAAATATGTACATTTTAGGCCTTGGTTTCACAAACAATTAAATCAAATATTTACAAAATATACACAATAGAATCCTACATTTGTTAGTGTGATTCATGCTTAACACTAATATGTAATAAATCCATCTCTGTGTTGGCATAGCCATTTGCTTGCACTTTTTAAAATTCTCAGGATTCAAAAAAAGGAAATTATCAATCTTCTTTTTCAGATGTGTTACCCTGATGAAAAATATTTTCTAGAAAAAGTTCTCCACCAAACTTTGAGAAGAGTTTGCTATGAGCAAAACTTAAATGTGTGGACATTTGGAAGTTATGACCAGTCAAATTACAGCAAGCTCAGCAAAGTGGAAAAAAAAAAAAATAATAAGGGAAAAATTCCATCTTTATTTGTTTGGGGTTTTTATTAATATAAACTATGGCACATCCTCAGCCTGAATCTTAATCTGCATTAGTGCAAAGTGCTTTTCAAATCTGTAAGTTTCTTAATCAACTTTCCTAACTGATTAAAACATCTGCTGGAATGCCCCAGAAGAATATATTCTTTTATGGGCACAGCTTATGAATATGAACATAGAAAATGTATGAAAAATCTATTACTGACTCTGAAGCAGATAATTAGCCTCAAACTGAAAGCTGTTTAAAAAAACCCCAACAACTTGATTTGTAAACCTTTTGACTGCATAATTCTCACAAATTTAATTATGCTGCAAATTCAGAAGCGTAGGATTTAAGCACTTATAGGTTGCCTTTTATTATTCAGAGACCTCAAAATAGATCACAAACACTGATTTATCAGCCCACGAACTAATGAAAAAAAATGGTCTTCCTGCTCTCTCCATCTTTCCTTTCAAGAGCTATTTGTCCTTGCTGCCTCAGTCCTAGAACCATTATTGCCATTATTGCCAACAATATTGCTGGCCTACTTAGAAATAACTTCAGTCATACAGACAAACTTTTCCCTCTGAATAATTTCCACTTGAATATACATATATTAGGGAAGCTGCCAAATCCTTTTCCTACACTGCTCAACTGCAGGGATTTTGCTGCATAGATGGCATCTAACTATACCTCAGGGGACTTTTATGAGAATTTGCTAAGGCTCCTGAGGATGAAGGCCAGCTATAATTGTTCACTCTTTTTTCAGATCTCAACAGGATCTCAAGTTATTGCTCTCTAATCTGCAGCAAGACGTGCTCTTTTGAAGTGATATAGCACCAAAACACACATTTTTCCGTACCAAGTGAATTGGAAAATCATGTGGTTTTAATTAGCCATAAAAGGAGAGTACAGCAGCTGGTACTACAAAGCATATGAAAAGATTTGCCTTTCTTTGGTTTTGCACTTAGAGAATCAAAGAGTTAAGTGTCTGCTTTTGTATAGTGAATGACAAATGTGAATTATGTGGATTGGAGGAGTGGTAGGGTTTTAAACACAGACTCTTCCGATTTCACTTTTGTGCTGCTGGGTGGCTGCTAATTAACTCCTGCTCTAGTGCCTCTGTCTGGATTGTTACTGAAACTGTGTTAGTCAGACTCCCTGAGATGTTTTACAACATTTCTTGAATAACAGGCAGCTGGTGCACAGCATACAGGCTGCAGTATACTCACTTGTATGCTCCCAGGAAAGGGCAGGAAAACAGAGAAACCCACAGAAAAATCTCTGAGGGATAAAAAAGGAGGCACCTCCAGATTGGGATATCTGCCTCCTTTTCCTGTAAATTGCTTTGTGTGAAAGAAAGAAAGCAGGAATTTCAGGTAGTCAGGTGGCCCATTTCCCTTCCTTGAATGTCTGCTTTTGAAGAATCTAAGGAACAGTGCCAAATGTGCTCCATTAATATTTCTTGATGCTGTATGAATTTGTCTCATGTATTCAGTGGTACTCATTTTAGGAGAAACAAACTTCTCTCAAGCTCCAGCTTCCCAGCAATCTGCATTAGCTTCACTCAGATGAAAAGGATACTGCACAGGATGATTGAAGATTGGAATGTGCAAGCAATGAACATTAGAGACCAATTAATATTTTCTCTGTTTTGCCAGTTTGCCTTCAAACTTTGAAAGTATATACAAGAAACTTTTATAGAGTCATAGAATCAAAATTCTTTCTAATATCTAATCTAAACCTACCCTCTTTCAGTGTGAAGCCATTTCCCCTTCTCCTGTTACTACATGCCCTTTAAATAATCTTTCTCCATGTTTCTTGTGGGCTCCCTTCAGGTACGGGAAGGTTGAAATTAAGCCCCAAAGCCTTCTCTTCCCCTGGCTCAACAACTCCAAGTCTCCTTGCCTTTCCTCACAGGAGAATAGTTTCATCTTTTTAATCCACTTTGTGGCATCGTCTGGAATCTCTCCAACAGTTCCATGTCCTCCCTGTGCTGGGACCTCAGAGCTGGATGCAGCCCTGCAGGTGGGGTCTCACCAGGGCAGAGCAGAGGGGCAGAATCCCCTCCCTGGCCCTGCTGGCCATGCTCCTTTGGATGCAGCCCAGGACATGTCAGGTCTGCTCTTGACCTGTTTATGCCTCAGCCTTTATTGATGCTGGAGGTTGCCCCAGCCCCAGTGCTTGCACTTGGCCTTGTTAAAACTCATGTGATTCCTGTTGTACCACTTCTTGTGTCTGCCCAGGTCCCTCTGGATGGCATCCTGTCCTTCAGGTGTATCAACTGAACCACTCAGCTATGTGCCATCATTCCCATCATCTTCTACTTTGTGGATACACAGAATAAAATGGGTGTGTATTTTCCATGATGTTTCTCCTTCTCACTATCATTTTCAGATACAGTCAGCATTTGCTACAGCTTATACAAGTCCAGCTCCCTTCAGGATCCAGCATCACCATTCCCAGTTAGCAATATCACACTATCATGATACTATGGAAATGGAAGATGTGCATGAGTATTAAATAGCCAATATTATGTATTATTATCAAAATTATATACCTTTCAAATCTGTGGCCACCAACCTTAGGGCTCTAGAAATGAATCACATTTTTTAATCATATATATTGGATTTCATATATCATGTTATAGGTACAATGTGAAGAGTTTCCATGTTTTGATGTCTGCTGTTATCACAGAATATTTTGCTGACGTGCTAAGGTCCTGGCTGAAGTTGCAGTAACATAACCACAGATTTCCTATGTGTATACCTACGTTAGTACACGTTTCACACTGATTCCTCTAAAGCCTTTTTCTCCTACTCACAATTTCTGTGCAAACCACTACACTTTCAAAATATTCCTATGGGGCTTTTTTCATTGTTTCTAGCAAAAATGAGGGAAAGTTAATTATTTAAAATAAGGACTAGTAAACACACAGTTGTAGAAAAATTTCCAGGTCAATGATCAAGAAATAGTATCTACATCCTAAAGGTGGAGTTGCAGGAATTGGCAGAGTGCTGATTTGTCACAATGTGAAGAAGTATCTCAAGCTCATTTGATACTTCACTGAAGAAATTCTTCAGTGTGTTCTCAATATGAGACTTGGACTTAGTTTCCATTAGTGGGAAATCTACCTCTGGGGAAAAAAAAAAAAGAAACCAACCAACCAACCAAAGAAACAAAAAAACAAAACAAAACCAAAAAAACCCAACAATTTCTTAACTCATAGAAACAGCATGTAATTTTCTTAAACCTGTCAAACATTAGAATGTTCTTTGCTTAAACAGAACTCAAATGTGGAGGTACTAGGGATAAATGAATTGATATTTGTATGACACTATTCCAGAATTAAATTTTTGGTCCCCCAAAATTACTGAAATTCATTCTTCCAAGTTATTCTTCAAAACAGCACCAAATAAGCCACTAGATTGTTGGCTTTTCTCCATATAGTACATACACTATAGTGTCTGCCCACATAGATCCCCCAGCAGCATTGCAAATTCAGCTGCAGGGACATGGTGGCTTAACCTTGGACAACTACCAGACAGTTGCAGCGGCTTGATCCTAAATCCCCTCCTAGACAGGAAAGGAGGAGAAAATAAAATAGAAAGCTTGCAGGTAACAACAGAGAGACCACTCGCTGGGTATCCTCATGAGCAATACACACTTGACTCGTCAAGTATTAATTTAGCTTATCACCGATTAGCAATAGTGCTGATGGTGAGAAATAAAAGGCAAACATTAAAACACCTTCTCACCACCTCTCACTTTTTTTCCCCACGCTCAACTTCGCTCCTTTATTTCTAGCTCCACTTCCTTTCCCCCAATCCTGGGCAGCACAGAGGGTCAGGACAGGGATTATGGTCAGTGTGCTGCAGCTCTCCTGTGCTGCTCCATCCCCTTTGCATTGCACACTGCTGACCCTCCCCAGGGGCTGCAGGGAAACCATGCTCTGGTACCTGGAGCAACTTCCCCCACGTCCTGCTACTTTCTCCTTGCTGTTCATTTTGCTGCTTTTCACTATTTAAAAAAGTTGTGTTGGGCCCATTCTGAAGCACGCTTTCCTGAAAGCAGTGGGAGCACGGCGGCGGGGCTCAGCCGAACCCTGCGGTGGGCACCTTGGAGCCAGCAGGAACGGGCTGTGCCCGGCTGGGGCAGCCCCTGCCTCCCTGCACAGAAACTCCTGCGGCTCCTCCCTGCCAGCACCTCACCGCTGGCACCTGCAGAGGAGGGAAGGAGACTCCTAAACCGCGGTTTGACACATCTCACAGCCTATTCACAGCACGTGAAATAGGTCAGATTTCAAAAGGATGCAGCTGTCTAGATACTCTGAGCTAAGGGAGCTTGACCTATGAATTTCCATGTCTGTAAAATGGACTGTAATAATATGTACCTAAAGTTCACTTTTATAACTAAGAATCTATTAAAATATGTGCCTCAAGACCTGAGTCGTACTGAATAATCTGAAGGATTTATCAGTTTTAAATATACTGTCATAAATGCCTCAAAATTTATGATATTCAATATGATGTGCCTCTGGTTTCTATGCAGCAGACCCTCTCCCAATGCTTCCATTACCATGTCACCTTCTACACCTGATTGATGGTACTTCAGGACTTCACAGTCTGAGATTAATCACCAAGTTCCCACGTCTTGGTCCTCTGATTTTGATGGAAGAAGCGGAATTTGAATTGTGGAGGTTAAGAAAGGAAAATATTTTTCCTGCCTTGCAATGGCTGAAAGGTCATTCTTGAGCTCAAGTTGTTTAAATAATTTATTGTGAGCTACTGAGTCATAACAGAGTTACTGATCTGTCTTTTACTACAGTGACATTCTATTTTTTTAACTCTTTTTTTTTTTTTTTTTTATTCTGTGGTATTAAATAGCTTTCAGTCTGCAGTAACCAGAAATCTTTAAACGTGCTGCAACTGCACAATGACATATCAGATCTCTACCTTTGTGTGTAGCAGAGAAGTGCCATGGTGGGATTATATGCTAAAAAGAAGTGTTTTGCTTGGGAATAGCATTCCTCTACCAGCTTTGAGTGTATCGTTTATTTTCTAAGCAGCCTGCGCATACTCGCTTTGCAAGAGGAGATGATTTGAGACTCCAATGCTGATCTATTTTTTTTTTCATTTCTGCATTGACACTGAGAGCCTTCCTGCCTCATTAAACTTGTTTTCTTTATTTTGTGTGCTTCAGTGTTTTGTGTAGTCTAGGGTTTGATATATACCCTATTAGTGCTTTTAGTAACTCTGAAAAGTTGCCTAGAAGATAAAATTGCTAGTATTTCACAAATTTAATTTTGTATTCAAGTTAAATAACGAAGTGTTTTTATTTTCCCCAACTAACTTAAAATATTTTAAGTACTGAAGGTATTCTGGATCACATTACCTGAGAGAATATGGAAATCTAACCCCTTGAAAGTGTTTTTTTACCAACATTACTTTCCAGTACTTTGATTGCAAACTCTTCCCTCACCATAACTGCAAATGCTTCTAGTTGCTGTTGAAAACAGTGAGAACACCTTTTCTCAAGTAAGACTGCACAATCCTCCTCTTCACAATTGTTTCTTTTTCCTTCTCTCGTTTTTTGACCCTGAACAGTGATTATGGACTGGAGCTATGGCATCTGCAGGGATATGGGTCTCATTATAAGAAAATGGTTCCATTGGCAGAAAATAAAAAGTGTAGGAGAAAAAACACAATGCACATATAAAGAATGAAAGAAATGCTGGATCCTATCATGAAGCTGTTGGGCTCCAGGCAGAGCTAGTCCCTGTGCTGGTTATATTTTGGCAGCATAGCCTGGTTAAGGACAGAAATTTATCTGTGTGGGCAAGGGACCCACAGGGTGCCACAGACTTCCACCCTTTCAGCTCTACAGCCCAATTCCCCCATCAAGCCACAGAAGCCTCACTACATGCAGTTCCCTCTCACCCATCCTGCACAAACTGGTCAGCCCAGACTGAAGTGGGGAAAATTTAAAAGTCTCTTTCCAGCACAGAAAGAGGTGGAAGCTTAAAACAAGAAAGGTAAAAGAGTATGAGAAATCATAATACTGAAAATGAGCAATGGAAAAGTTGCTTTTAAAGGGAAGAATTTTTAATATGAGCATACACTCAATTCATACTTCTGCTGGGCATTCACAGGTGTCAGGGGAGGAAGGCAATAAATTTTTTTGTTTGTTTGTTTCAAGATAAGAAAAGCCCCTTCATTTCTACCTACCTCATTGTTAGATCTGCTATTGCTACTGCATGCATTTCACAATTAGGAAATAATGGCATAAAGATTACAAATGTCTTCAAAATATTAATTAATTGTTTTGGAAGTGTTTCCCATTATGTGAAACCAAAGTGTTACAAAAGTCAGATTAGTATGTTAGCAAATATTTGGTCTAGAACTTGAATTGCTGTCTTGAGTAGACCAGCTCTATATAGACAAGGCCCCATCTGAACACGCTTTTTACTTGCATTCGTTTTTCTCACAAACAAACTGTCAGATCTTATATTCAACGATGTTTGAAATTATAAATTTGGGAAATTCTGGACTACTGTCATCTTTGTTGGACATTTTCTGAAACTATTATTAAATGTGAATGAAACCATATTTTTTAGATATATTAAGAAAAGAGCACAAATTGAGTCTCATTGTTTCAGCTATGCTTAGTTGCTGGCTTTAGTGTGACCCTGATAATCAGCCATTAACACACTTTTTATTTTGCTTAAACTAGAAGGATCACATGAGTTTATGGAGTGGCATTTTTAGTAGATTGTGTCTAACTTGATCCCTTTCTTTAGACAGGATAATTTTCTTGACAAGGGAGGTAATTCTGCAGACATGATCTATTTGGTGCTCAGTAAAGATTTTGGCACAGTGACACATGGGAAACTGTTAGTTACTCTGAAGAGGATGAGGATTAGTAAAAGAATGTCAATACAGAAAGGCACTGGACAAAGAGGAGACAATGGGGTGTGTTGTGTTGACAGATCAGCAGGCTAGATGCATACTGCTGGTGAAATTCCTCATGGAGCAGCAGTTGCTTGGCCTTGGCCAAAGTGAGGCATCTGCCAGCTGAGGCTCTTGGTGAGAGAAAGTTTAGAGGTGCTGCCAGGGGCAAATGATGAGTACCTGGTGATTGGACGAAAAAAAAAAAAAAAAAAAAAAATTGAGTGCCCATAAGGTCACAGTAAAGCACAAAGTGAGAAAGACAGTGAGGCAAAACAGAATAGTACACATAGGAGATAAATACACAAATTACTGTTGTGAGCTGGGCACTATCATTGGGAAACAAAAGAAGCAAAAGAAATCTTTGTCGATACTATTTGGCCAGAAGGTAACTATTAGCTAGCAATGTGTTTGAGCTGTGGAAGCAGCAGGATGGGCACTGGTTTACAGTCCAGGGCACTCTCACCACTCTGAGCTCTTTCTAACTGGGTGTATTTAGCACCTTGTCCAAAACTGGTATATAATTTCACCTATATTGAAGCAAACTCAACCCCAAAAACAAACATATGACAATACAAAACTGCAGCTTGGACAAGCAGAAAAGAGAAGGACCCCATTTACAAAATGAGCCTATGAAAGCACAGGTTTAGAAGAGCAAAAGTATGGAGGGGACATTATGAAGATATTAAAACACAGGAGAATGGTGAGCTAGCTCAAGTCAGGCTAGTATCATCAGCCAAGATGAATGGGAATAAAGTACTCAGAAATAAATTAAAGCTTAAAATTAGAAGTTCCTAACTATTATAGATGTGAGGATCTACTGTTCCAGAAGAACAAAATGGGCAGGAGCAAAAAGTAAAAGATGATCTTTATTATCTGATCTTCTGAATGAAATGACATGTTCCTGATTCCATGTAATGAATGAAACAGACAAGGAAGTGATGTCACCCAAGAAGGTTCTTCAAGGATAACGTCAAGTCAGCTGATTTCTTAATGAGCTTTTTTGTAACATAGCTGCAAATACATGAACACAGAGTATCCAGAGAGTATCTACTGGGAACAGCAGTGCCATGAACACAGGCACAAAAAGCACAGTAGCACCCAAGTAAGATTTCCTAGTTAAAAAAACAAACAAACAAACAAACAAAAACAATCAAACAAACCAAGTCAAACAAACAAATGAAAAAAACCACCACCAAAACCCCCAATAGCCTTATAATTCATCTTCACCTCTATGCCTTCTTAGGTATATAATGTAAAGACCTGTATTATATCTAGGAGCTGTATTGTGCAGATTTAAACCTCTGTTCTCTTCTCAGCTAAAGATCTTGTTAAAATCAATGGATATTTTCTGCAAAGAGTATTATTTAGAAGTACTATTGCAAAATTTCTTCCCATACCTTAGGCATCCCTAACCAGTTTGTTGACTGCCTTGAGACTTACTTCTTTTTACAGACGTTGTCCTATATAGGTTTTCTAGGATCATTGATTTTAGTGCGCATACACTTGCTTCAAAGGCTCACTTTGCATGACTCAAGGTTAAATATATTTATGTTACACAATTCTACTAGGCAACAGAGCCCTGATTTATAAAGTATTGATATGTGCCTTAAAACATGGCAAATTCAAGGCCAAGCTGATCTCAGCTTGCTTTGAAATTTAAAATAAATGCATTTACTAAAATACATTTTGCATTATGTACATAGATGACTTCAGCCACAACCTCATGAATTAATGAGGCTGTGGTAGATCAAAGCTATGCATTTTTGGACACTGGTCTAATAATAACATAATTTACTATCTGGAGTGGTTTTCCTCCCACTTATGAATTGTGGTTATGTGTTATAAAGATCTCAACCTGAGATTACCTTATCTATTTTTAGTGTGCTTACAGCTGGGAAGCCCTTACACAAATTTAACAGCTAATACAAGTGACAAAAGGGAAAAGATGGTCGAATTTTCAGCTACATCTTCAGTGGCACAAAAATAAGTGCACTATTTCTAGTATAATCTTAAAAGCCAGGGGTGCATTCTGTGAGCTCATCTGCAACACGTGGGGGTGCTGAGCCCCCAGCAGCTGAGGTGCAGAAACACCAGGGACAATTGCACTGTGAAGGGTTACCTGAGACGACTCAGAGGGGCTCGCAGCTGTGCTGAAACCCCAGCTTCCTATTACACGGGATAGAGCTTTTTCTGATGCTATTTTGAGATGCAAGGTAAAAAGAAAAGCATAGGCGGGCAGTAAAGCAACATACCCAGAGCTCAACAGCAGCGGAATCTTTGCACAGCAGGAAGAGATCTTCACTTTTTCATATGTAAGTAGTTTTCGGTTTTTGCTTTTTCATCCCACAGGTATTTTTTTAGAGTGTCATGAATTACCGTTGCATTAATTTAAAATCAGGAGGTTAACAAATTTTCTTAGTAAGTGTTGAAAATTGATAGCCGGAATTTTACACATTCTTCCACAGGCTCTGGTCATGGCCATCCGTCATGACGGTTCCTGTGGCATGTCTGTGAAAACCCCGGCGTAAGGACATAGGGCGCAGGTGATCCTTCCTCACTTGAATGGATAACGTGCAAGACCGACCCCAGGTTTCTAAAATTTTGTTCTGAAGGTAGTAGATAATCTAGACAATATTACTTATAAGATTAATAGAGAATTGGTGCCCTCGAAAGGATGCACTGCTGTTTTTGTTTCTGTTCTACAGAGCACTACTTTGTAACTTTCTCTTACACCTAGCCAAGAAATACACAAGCAGGCAAGCAGAACACATCCTGCTGCCCTATGCCATAGCAACTTGGCAGCCAGCAACGCTGCCCACAAAAACAACTGCTAAATGCTGAACTTTATTTGTGTTGAATAGTTTAAAGTTAAATTTATTAATCTGTTATGACAGAAGAAACATGGCAGTGTGAGACACCTCAATTTGATGCAGCAAGTTATTGCATACTTCTACAGGATCTTTTTAAATGCAGATTTCTTACATTCTTCATGTTTTAATAGAGTATAAGCATATATTAATAAATCATTTGGCTTCCTATGAGTTTGCAGCATACCTTGTTTAGCTGAGAAAGAATATTTTAAGCATACCTTTCAAAAACTTGATAGTAATGAATAAATACCGTATTAATATATATTACCGAGCTACATGAGGGTATGCGATTTGGTTGATGTCTCATTAAGAGGCATATTTAATATGCAACAGAAAATTATTTACTCTCCACAAATGGACCACAATCTTCAAGCAATAGCCGCTCACACATCTCAATTAAAACCAATAAAAATAGATTAGAATATTCCGTGTGGGGAGGAGGAGAAAAAAAAGAGAGAGAGAGAGAAGAAACCATCGCAGACTGACTGAACGCTTTTCCACACGACCTCGTCTGTGAGTCCTTGCTACTTCGCAGGTTGTTGGCAAGGGCGGGCTTTGGCAACCCTGCGCTTTTAACTCCGTGCACCCCGGGGCGGGGGCTGCGGGCAGACTCCCTCTCGCTCGTCCCCGCGCCGCCGCAACGTCCCAGCAGCTCAGAGCCCCCCAGCTTCGCACCTCGGCGGCGCGGCGGCCGGCGGCGCTGCCCGGGCGGCCGGGGCCGGCGGGCCGGGGTCGGCGGGCGGGGCGGGCGCCGTGAGGTCACGGCGGCCGGGCCAATGAGCGGCGCGGCGCGGCGGGCGGCGAGCGGGGTGTCCCTCGTGCGGCGGCTGCATGGGGAGGGCGGCGGCGGCGGGGCGAGTGGTCCCGGCGCGCCCCCGCCCACCCACGGGCCGGGACTGAAGGGGCGGTGCCGCTGCCCGAGCACAGGTGCGGCGCTGTCGGTGGCGGTGTCGGTGTCGCGGGCGGGTGCGGAGCACCCTCCTCCCGGCGGCGCCCGGCGGGGGATGTTCCGGCCGCCGGGGGCGCGCCGCCCGTGGGAAGCTCGCTCCTAACGCCACCTGGGCGTCGCAGGGAGCGCTCGGCGCGGAGCGGGCGGTGTGGGGTCTCCGGAACCGGGCAGGTAGGAAGGAGGAGAAATGCCGGTTCGGGCGGGTCTGAGCAGCTTTTGTGTGTTTGCCCTCCCTAGCGCGCGCGGGTGTCAGCGGCGGGGAGCGGCTTGCGGCGCAGCCCGGCCGGCAGCGCTAGCGGGGCTCGCCGCGGGGAAAGTTGTGCGGACGGTCCCCGCTTCGAAGCGGCTGAGGAAACGCAGAGCCCTCTGTCCAGCCGGGGCGGGGGGCTGAGGCTGTGGCAGCGGCGGCGGCCGCCGGAGGGCTCCGCGCAGCGCGGCGGGGCTGCCCCGTTCCCGGGGGGACTCAGAGGAGCGGCCGCTCCCGGGGCTGCCGCGCCCCCGGGGCAGCGCGGCGCGGTGCCGCCCGCCCGCTGCGCCCCTGCCTCGGTGGGGCCGCGGATCGCGGCGGGTCGGTGCGGCGTCCCGGCCTGGGGCGGCTCGCCCCCAGCGGGGCTCGACGTGCCGCCGGGTGTCGGGCTGGTCCCGCTGGGCAGCGAGGAGTGCGCGGCCTCCCCGGGCAGGTGGCTGATAGTCCCCGCGGCTGTGCCGTGTCCGCTCCGTTCTGGATCAAACAGGGTTCCTCGGGGCTGCGCACCCGAGTGCGGCTGGCTGTCGTGCGGCTGGAGTTTGGGAAGGCATCGGTGGGTAGGGTGTGCGCTGCCAGCGCACCCACAGCAGTGTCTGAAGCGGAGCCCAAGTGTTTACTTTAAACTAGAACTAGCCGTATTCCCTTCGCTGTGTAAGTCTCGGGGCAGAAAAACCCAAATGCACTCGTGTGCAGGGCTATGGATCGGCTCGTGTGGGCTTTCATACTGATTAACTACCTTCTGATTGCCTGGGATTACTTTGGAAAAACGCAAATCCCAGCTAATATCTGTGCTGACCATATATAGAAGTAGTCACAGACAGAAGTACTATAACTTCAATATTGCTGACACAGGTCGAGAAACTTTAAAAACGGCAAGCAAAAGCTGGGATTTGTCCTGAGGATGTTTTTGTCCAAGAGATATATTTTCCAGTGTTTGCATCGTACATTGACTGATTTATTTCTACCCTTTGTTTGTTTGTCTACATGCCTATACACCTCAAAGTTAGTGAATGATATATTGATTTTATTTTGTCTGCCTCTCTTTAATCTGGCAGTGTTTGGTTTGCTTACTTGCGTTGAACCAGGACTGCAGTAGGGAATGCTGCTTTTTCTGGAATGGAAGCCTGGTTGATGGCTTTCAGAAACGTGCCTCAGTTTGGAAGCAAGCACGTTGCTCATACAGTAGCAATTTTCCATGGCACGGAAGAAGTATTGTAGGGTTTTCTGATGTGTTATGTGTTTTGTCTTCTCTTTTGTTGTTGTTGTTTTTTTAAATAGCTCTATTACCAGAAGCTTTTATGTGTACATTATTGTCCGGTGGAGCAATATGAAGATCAGTGCTGAATCTCATTCAAAGTAAAGTGTTTTTATTTCAGAATCATGTGCATGTTAACAGCGTAACTCCAGCAACAGGGAACAAGAATTTGTTGAGTTGAGCTGAAACACTGAAAACAATTCTCTTGGACTGTTTTAGACATAGCAGTTTTGCTGGATTTTAGTAACAAAGGGATGAAATGCTCCAGGGATAATCCAGTATGAAATTCATCTGACTTACTGGCAGCTATATCAAAACATGTTGCAAGTTCTCTTCTATCAGACACACTATGCCATCAAAACCAGGAATTCAGTTTTGTACATTTTCACATTTATTTCAAAATAAATAAAATCTAACCTAATTTATTACAGAAACTGTCGTGAGGTGTAAATTCCTGTCATTTTCAAGTAGATGAATAGTAACTTTCTGGAGGGGCTGATTGCATGCGTTATATCATACATCTGTATATTGTCAAGTACAGTGCATTTTTCTTTCTGTTACTGAAAAAAACTTAATCTTACTTATAGGAATATAGTCTGCATCCAACAGCTTATTAATGTATTTTTTAGAATAACAGTTTCAGAGGTAGGTTTTCACAGTGAAAACCAACCATGACCATATGAAACATCATAAACACAGCACTCAATGGTGCCATAAATTACTGTTCTAGGTGTTAGTGTTAAGAAGTAAAATGTGTTGGTTAATTTGTAAGCTGGTCTAAAAAAATTTTTCACACTTCCTACGCTCTTTGTTCTAAACCTATGGTAGCTGCTCTAAAACTATCCAGCTTCCGTTTCTTGAATTAGTATTTGTATTTTAGTCTTAATGCCATGAATGTTTTCAGGGTCAAATCCTGAAATGTTAAAGAAAATCTTGTGATGACTAATGTGGAAATTTCGTCCACATGAATACTACAGCGTTATGGTTCTTAAGTTCGTATCTTCTATTCTCCCTCAGTCTTCATTGTAGCAGACAGCCTAATTGTGTACTTTGTGCCAGCAATTACTGTGCTTACGCAGTGTTATGTGACTCAAAAAGGAAGGGGTGCAAAAGGTGCTTGACACTAGGAAAACGTTTGAAGTGATCTGGATGACCTTAATTAATATTGTTCATTATCCTATTACATCTTGTTTGCCATTAAGAGGAGATGGTGTTCTGAGGAGGAGGCAAAGTATCTGTGCAATATCTGAAGGCAATGAAAGCTCAGTGCCTGTAAACCCATAGCTGCTTAGTTTAATACAAAATATGATCGAAGGGTCTACTAATATTAATGTTATCTTTTACTGTAATGGCAGATTCTCATTTATGTAATTAATCTTTTAAATAAGGAGCAGTATCTATAGGATTATGTGGGGAGGATATACAATGCTATCTCAGTATCCTTATTTGTATTTAAATACCATAGTTTGTGAATAGTTGACAGATATTTGCATGAATCTGTAAGGTTGGAATAAAGAGCCTGGCAACACCAAAAGTTGTCTGTTTCACAAATCCATTCAACAGTGTTGCTACTTTCTTTGCGACTTTGTTCTCTGTCTTTTTTCTATTAAAGAATATCAGTTCTGCTGGGCTGCATGGTTGCTGTACGTGTGAAACTGTCAGAGGTATTGGGAGAGTATCCATCACCTCTGCAAGCACAAATTGTGCCTCCCAGTCCACCCAACAGGGTTGCAGCATTTACCAGGCTATGTTCCTGATGGTGTTGGGGTGCAAAACATAAATAAATTTACTATAAGCCTGGTGTGCCATGATTAGATTAAGACTACATGCTCAGGAGTTGTTTATGTCTTATTTTTGTTTTAGGAGGGGATAAAAGCAGGCTGCCATATTTTCTATTCCTTATGCTTTGGTTGAGTACCACCAGAATGCAACCTTGTCCATGCACGCCTGGCTAGGAGATTCAGTGAGGGCAAAGGGAGAATCCACTCTTGGGAATGTAAAATGTTGAAATTACTAACTGTAAAATAGGCAATGATGAGCGATTGACCCCCTCACATATTCTAAGTTTGTAGTTAGTTTCATGCTGGAGGCATCTGTTGGTGTAAAGGAGGGACGGCTTGAGTGAATTTCTTTATTAAATGTTTGCAAACTGAAGGCAAAGTCATTTCTGTGGTTGGAAAATCTTTGGAAAAACAAAAGATGTCAGTTATATTACAAATCATAAATAATCAGTTGCTGCAATGAGCGCTAGAGGTAGTTTCACACTTGTCTAAATTAATCCTGATGGAGATAGTTACAGAGAAATAATTAGTAGTACAGCTTCAGTATGGATTATCAGAAAATGTTTTCCTGGGTATGATTTGAAAATAAAGATACTTGTCAATGCCATTACCTTACCTTCTCTGTTTTTTGTGCTGTCTTGGTTAAGATGGAGTAAAGAAAACCTTTTGAGTTTGAGACAATTTCCTGCAAGCAAATCCAAAGTTTCATTCATTTAGCCCCGTGCAATATAGCATTTTAGTCACAGTATGAGAATTCCATGTACACCAAACATCTGATAAATTGTCTCTTTCTGTTGTGGGCATTAGGCCCAGTCTTGGGAGGTTGTGGCTGCTCTGCTAGTTTGTAGATAGTTCTTGTGGGGGTAGGGAATGTGACTGAGAGCTTCCAGGATCGTTGAGTTACATTCAATAAGTTGATGGACTTGTGCTCTGTAATTATACATATGTCTATATCTTACCCTTCCCTCTCTGGATAAGAAGGCTGTGTGATGATGTGTAAGGTTAATCTCTCACTTTATTTGGATAATAATCTGTCCTCCTTCATTCCCATGGGAAGAAGGTTATTTATGGCATACAAATATTTATAATAAAAAGAGTCAAAGGTTCACCTCTTATAAATAAGTTCATAGGTGACTGTGAAATTTGTAAGGAAGGGATTTTAAGAGATGTTTGAAGTTACTAGAGCACGTCTGTGTGTGTACATCACTTCTCTTAAAGAAAACAGTCTAATCTTGGTGCCAGGGGTTGGCCAAGGGGCTCTGTACAGTATTGTTTACCTGCTGAGCTCTAGCTGTGTTTGTGTGTAACATTTTGTCCATTCCTATCTTATTTGACAGCATTAGGTGTACTGGAGCAAAATGCTGAGGGCTCTTCTCGGACCTTTAAGGCTCCATGTGAAGTATGGAGGGACAACTTTTCAGGTGAAATGTATAAACTTGTGACAACATACATTGTCTTGCAGACTTGTTATTCTTGTCTGTCCTCATAAGCAGGAGAAGACCCTTCCAGCATCTAGGATTAATGGGTTTTAAGAAAACCTCCCAACATTCCTGCATGAAGATATGAAGTATCAGCTGTAGCACCTAAAGGAAATAAACCTGACAATTTTGAAAGGCAAAAATGGTATCTATCATCCACAAGGATTTATAAAAAGCCTCCATTATTTCATATGAAATAAGGAAATTTGAGTTCAGTAATTATGTGGGATTCTAATAGCGGGAAATACATTATTAAGGCTGTCAAATCATACATTAAAAAAATCTCACTAAATACATACTGAAAAAGTAAAGCATTCCATTTCCTTCTGCCTTGCACTATAGTCATGTAGAGTCACACTATATCCTTTACAGGATTGAAATAACAAGCCAAACGTTTAAAAAAACCCCAAAACCTTAAATACCTTGTAAAAGCTCCTGGGCTACCACAAAACTAAATAATTTGGTGAGGTAATAGCAGTCTTGGTGTAAAAAATTAATTACCTCTTTTGGTTTCATATGACCTGGAATACACTTGTCTGCTTCATGTAAATCAGGAATGAGAATGAGCAGGTCATTATCTTGAAGCAACATTTCATTCGCTAAAAATGCTAAATAAAGGTCTCTGCAAAACACTAAAAGAACAGTGTCAAATCTGTAGAGAAAAGTATTCAATTTCCCTTCCTGATACTAATGTAGAGGAGCTTGTCCCACAGGGTTCCGTTATGTCTGAAAGGAGACACATTCCTGTGGTCTTATGGGAATTCCTGAAACACAACAGAGGCTGAGTCTGTCTCGAGGTATTAAGGCAGCAATATTCATGCTGCATGTACTGAAGCATGAAATATCCATTATGCTTGCTTTTATAGCTGCAAGCTCTATAATGGTCACCTATGCAAAATCTTACTGCCTTTTTATTTTTTTTTTTTTTTTTTTGGCCAGAAGCCTTTTAGCACTTCCCCGTGTTTCTCTAGTAAAAATTAATAGTGCTAATTGCCACTTCTTTTATCATTAATTTCTGAATCAACACAATGTATTGCTATAGCAACAAATCCTTTTGAACTTCACTGCAGACAATTAGTAGGAGAATTCAATCTCAATATGTAATAAGCACAATTGTAAGAACTATTTGCAGGATTAAGGAACTTCCTTTTTTAAAAGAAGGGGAGTAATGCAAATACTCAAAACTGTCACGAAAGAACAGAACTTGAGAATTTTCAGCATTCTCTTCTTATTAATCATCTTTAGTTGCTGTACAAAGGTGCACAGTTGCTTTGAACAAAGTATATTACAGCACCGGAGGAAAAAAATACATCACTCTGTGGAATACTCCAGAGATTTTTATCTCTGATAATAATGATTGGACATAAACTGCTGCATCTTCTCACACAGTGTGGTTGTTCTTCAGCCCTGACAATGCATGTGCAGGAAAACCCTAAGTAGGTTTCAGGATTAGCTGGACAGCAAATAGTCCAAATTTATGAAGTCAGAATTAGATGGTGCTTTATCTTTGCTTTTTCACCAGTTGAAGCATCTTTTTTGTTGGAGTGGATTGCTATTTGCACTTTACCTTGTCATCTCTCTTGATAACGGGCACACAAGGGAGGTTACACAAATATGCACACACAAAAATCATGAGGCATAGGGGGTGTGGAAGTGAGAAATACCTGAGGAAGACTGGAATAAAAGGGAAAGGTCTAGCACTGCAAGTCTATGATTGACGTTATTGCCTCTGATAGATTTTGAGGTAGTGAAAGCTTATAAATCTTTAGGGGAGCTGTGCTTCTAAGGATGCTGATTACATTGAAAAAAGGTGTGAGAAGAAAGCATAAGGACAGGTGAAGGGTAAGAATAATAAAATGAGAAATTAAGGAAATGAAGAGGGTGGACAAAGGCAGGGCAGTGCTTGTAAGAGGGAATTCTGAAGGGAGTAACCTGGGAGTCTGTGACTCTTGCATACATACAGGACAGAGAAAAGAAGGGAAAACAGTAAAAGCCCCAGAAAAAAATGGAACAGTATGACCCTAGGTGCTGAGGGGAGAATATGCCTGTGGTAGATGTCCTGGGAAGGACATGATGGTTTCCTAGGGAGGAAGGGTTGTTTTGTAGATTCTTCCTTTACCTCATGAAGTGGTTGGCTTCATAATGTTTTTTTGCTACCAAAGCTGCTTCTTCTTTGTATTATCAAAGTATGTTTCTTTACTAGCAGTGCCCCCACCAACCAGCAGACCATCTGTGGCTGACCCTGGCCAGACTGTTAAATATCTTTGCAGATAATATTTGGGAGGAAATAAATACTGAAAATGCAACAGTATGCAAGGCCACACTTTTGTAACTTTCTCTTGGAGCCCTCTGCAATAGTGTCAAAGTTAGGATTTTCAAGCAAAGTTTTAAATGCAAGGTGTTCAAGTTGTATCTCTTGGTTCTTCCTTTTATTAGCATAGTAGTGTAGCTTTGTTAACTAGGAAATCTTAAGGAAAATTCTTCAATAAATGCTAAAAGAGCATTACAAAAGCAGTGAAGAAATTCTGAGCATCTTACTTCCAGTATTCTTGGAAGACAAACGATCCCTGGCCATTTATTTATGTGAATATTTTTCTAAAATATCTCTCACAGAAAACATCTAGTAGCTCGGATAGCATCTGAGTAAAGTTAGTTTAGCAGTGTCTCTTAAGAAGAGATGAATAAAAAGGATTGGAGTCCTGTCTTTAGGCTTGGAGCTGCTGAGGTAAATTCAAGAAGACTTCAATCTAGTTTGGAGGCTTGTAGGGGAGACTTCTGGATTTCAAATATCTTTGTGTTATTTTTCTGATCATTGTTTTGTATAAAATTGTCTTGTATTTTCTGTGGAAAAAGATGTAAGAAAGTCACTCTTAAAAAAAAGACAGATTTTGTCTGAAAGGGGCAGGAAATCTATCTCTAGTGTCTGGATACAGTATAAAAAAGAAACAAGGACTTTAGAGGAAACACTGGTGAAAGGTCTATATTGAAGCAAATATGTGTGAAAGAGAAACTTGTAGAACTACAACTCAAGGGATAAACAATTGTGCTGTAGAAAATAGTTGCTAAAAATACTGCTCTACAATGCCAAGGGAACTCATATAAATAGAAAAGCAATGAGAATAATTTGTAGCTCCCATTTCTGGAAACTGCAGCTCAATAGCTGCTGGCTGGTGATGATGTGTTAGGCACATGTATTGGTTCTCCTTTTCCTTGGTGTTAATTGCACTGTGATATGGGGATGCATCAACAAGTCTGAAGGCTGTTGATGGACATTCATAGGTATGTGCTTTGGATTGTCTGGTTTTTCCTTTTCATGCAGCTTTCATTGAAAAAGCATAAAGCTTACTAAGACTTTCAAATAAAAATGAGTGACTCTTAGTTTTCCTCCTGTTCCATATCTCCATTCAAAAAAAAAAAAAAAATCGGTTGTTTTGTGAAAGCAAGTGTATGGAAGGTGAAGATGAACTGTACTTTTCAGAAGCAGCAGACGGTGTTTATACTGTTCACTACTGAGTCAGTGATTTTCTTTCTCACTCAGCTCAGTGAAAGCTGTGTTTGTTTGCTGAAGGGAATGCTAAAGAGACAAAAATATGCAAGCAAGATTGAAAAAAGGTTTATTGGGTTAATGTGGCTGGATTTTGGTAGCAGGGGGGATTCAGGGGCAGGCTCTTTGTGAAGCTGCTAGAAATTTCTTGTATGTCAGATGAAACCGGTGTCAGGCAGCTCAAAGGTAGCACCACTGCTGGCCAAGGCTGAACCCATTAGTCGTGGTGGTAGCACCTCTGAGAGAACTTATTCAGAAAGGGAAAATGTTACTATGCAGGACAGCAACTCTGCAGATCCAAGCTCTGTGAAGAAGGAGAGGGAGAGCAGAGATTCCCCAGTAGCCTGTGGTGAAGCAGCTCTCCCCCTGCAGCTCCTGAAGATCCCTGGTGGAGCAGATATCCACCTGCAGCCCATGCAGGAGTTCTTTGCCTGGGCAGGTGGATGCTCAGAGACACTCTGACTCTCTGCAGCTTGTGCTAGAGCAGGCTTCTGGCAGGATCTGTGGGCCCATGCTGGAGCAGGTTTTTTCTCACAAAAGCCTGGATCAGGTTTGCTTGTGACCTTGCAGGGGACAGTTGGAGCAGTTCATGAAGAAGTGCAGTGTGTGGGACAGACTCAGCTTGTAGAAGTTGGTAGAGGACTGTCTCCTGTTGGAGGGACCCCATGCTGGAACAGGGTATGAGTGTGAGGAGTTCTTCCTCCTGAGGAGGAAGGTGCATTAGAGGCAGTGTGTGATGAACTGTGAGTTTCCCCTAATCAAGGGGGGGAAAGTGTTTTTAAGACTTGGGTTTAATCTTCATTACCCTACTCCAATTCTGATAGGGAAAATTTTACAACTTACTTACGAATGTGGTCTTTCTGTTGCCCACGATGTCAGTCTCTCCCTGCCTTTATCTTAACCTTGAGTCTTTTGTTCTTTTGCTGCATTTTCTTTTCTCTGTTCAGTTTAGGAGGGGAGTGATAGAATAGCTTTGTGGGCACCTGATGTCCAGCCAGGGTCAACAAAAGGTTTATAAATACAGCAGTAGGCTGAAGCTTTACATGTTGAAGCGTTTCAGGGCACTGAAATCTGCTGCTGCTGTTATCTTCCAGGATCAGTTCTTGAATTATGGTTATGGTAATGGTAAAATCAAACTCCTAAATGCCTGTAATGTAAGAATGATGTTTATGTGACTCTTGTAGGCTGACAGCAACATTAAAGTGAAAAAACAAAAATGATCAGTTAACTTGAAATAAAATAGGACATGAAAAAGCTCATCTCGCCTAATTTCCTATCCACAGTTTTGGTATATTTACATGATTTTAACTTGTCATATTTACAAGCTAAGAAAATGGAATTTTAAAGATAAGCATGATCATGTATGTTGTTTCCAAGAAGAAAATATTAGAATTGAAACAATTTTAACATACTGATTACTTTTTAATGTTGCTAAAGATCTAATACTTAGCAACCTGCTAGTATTGGCATGCAGAGGTCTTATCTTCGTTACATCAGTTGGAAACTTCCCATGGTATAGAGTTATGCAGGTGATCAGTATCCTTTTCTATGTCAGATATAATCAACTTTTTTCATTTGATGTGTTGTTCCTTGGTGGATTGGTTTGTTTCTAGGAATAATGCATCCCTTTTACAACAGCTGTACAGTCTTGCTTCTGCTTTTCTTAAATTTTGCTGTTTTTATAGAAGCTAAGGAGAGCAAAGTTTTCATTTAAAAAACCCAACAAAAACCAACCCCCGCCAAAAAAAACCTCAAACAAACAAAAACAAAGCACAATCCCAAAACCTTATCCTTTTGATTTACCAGATGGGAACATTTCCTGGGTATGGCTCACATAATGACATGGGTAATAATTTATTTGCTTTGTATTTGATTTTTTGTAACAAGAACACTATAATCCTGAGGATACTTGGGCTGCAGTCTTTTGTGGCTGTGTGACTTGTATGAGTCTGATTTTGCTTTCCAGTTCTACTTGGAATTGGGTGTTGCAATGTAATTAAGGAGAGGATTTCTGAATCATAATGCTGGGCATACTGAAACCTTGGATTTCCAGACTGGACCTTTGAATTACTCTTTTTAACATTTGTTTTACATGACCTTGTGTTTGGATTTGCAGTTGTATTTCTTTTTAGCCTGAGCAGCTATTTTCCATTATATATTTGTTTTTTAGTACTGTAAAAATAACATTTGATGGCCTTTCACTTGGTTTAGGGAATATAAGATAATTGCCATACTGGTTTTGACAGAAGTACTAAAAGGAAACATTTCTGTGGGGCATTTGAGAATTTTAATGATTAAGATGATAGATAGGTTGTGCTTGGGTCTGAATCTGTTTACTAGAAAACTGTCTTTCCTTTTACCTTCCTGTTTCTCTCCTTTTCCCCCTCTCCCAATCTTTAATGCCAAGTGCTCTGGGTTATTAATGATTAAGAGCAATGAATAAATGCAGAAAAGGTTCAATAGTCATGTTTGACTAGCTCATGAAGAAGGTTAAACTTAAGAGGTACAACATAAAGAAGAAGCACTACAGGAGTGTTCTTACATTTGGTAGTTGAATGTATATGCACCATCTGTGTGTTCCTATCTTACTTAAAAATGTGGGGTGGCACCAAACACTACTAAGCTAAAGGTTGGCTTTTCTATCTGTTTTGGATTCGTACAAATTGAGGCTTCGCTTTAACCTATATTTTCCTTTTTTTTTTTTTTTTTTTTTTAGCTCAGACAGGGAAAAGTGTAGGGCTTTTTTTCTGCTCAGTTTTACTTGTGTGTTTCTCTATAAATTATTTTGAGTTTTTCATTTTTTCTACCAAAGATATTACTCTCTCTTAGTTAAATTAGAATAGAAATCTGAATGTTAGAAGTGTGTGGCCAGTTGGTCTTGTTTTAGCTAATGATGTGCTCGGAGTGTACGTGTGCAAAATATACTCGAAGGCCTGTCCTAATCAACTTTAGAAAAATAATTTGAAATAAACCTCCCCAAACTATTTGCAACTGTTAAATTATATTAATTTAAATGAGATTAAAGCTATAATATGTGTAGCTATTTTCTTATGAAGATAAGCTTAAGCAATAGTCTTTCACTGATCCTAGTTCAGAGTAACAACCGTAATCCTTCATTTGAGGAATATAACTTCCCTTTTGAATTTCTGTTCTTGTCTTTTCTCCATCTATTTGCTAGCTGTACATAATTTTTCGAAATATTATTGTTTATATGTTATTTGCAAGTTTGTTTCTGATGCAGTGATTCATATATACATATTAAGACTTGTGAGAATCCTGGAACTGGAATAAACATTCTAAATAGGTAATTATGCACAAAATCATAAGAATAGAGGTTTTTATTCATAAAACCTTGGATGGGAAGTTTTGGGTTTGTATGTGCTTCTTAATAGATGTCAAATGTGGAGAAAAACAATGAACCATTGGAGAGTGAAATGTCACACATGAAATAGAATTAAGGTTCTGTGGAAGGAGCCCCTATTGTACTGTGCATGTGAAGGTAAGAAAGTCATATTCTGAATCAGCCTGTAAGAGTGAGAGATCTTTGATATGGAATAGCTGTATTAGTAGTAGAATTAATGATGGATTTGGTTTGTTTTGGCATTTCATCATTCCAGCAGTATTTGGACAGAGCTGAGAGAGCTGACTGAGAGCTGAGTAATACATAGAACAAAACGATGAGCAGCTAGTGACTCTTATCAGTAGGCTGTTGAAAACTGCTTGGGGTTTCAATTATATTAATAGGTTATTTGACTGAATTATTTAGTAGCAAGGCTTTACCTTGCTTCTGAATTCTTACTATCTGGATTTAAGAAAATGTTATGTCCACTGGAATATTGTGTAAATATGTGAAAATGGCTTCAGCAGCTTTGTAGTACAGAATTCTTTAAAATGGATAAATGACTATATTAAAGTTTTATTCAGTAGCAAAATAGTTATTGAGTGTTTGCTAGCCATCTGAACTTTATCTAAATTTATGATCGTATAAAGCTAACAGAAATTTCAGATATGGGCAAAGAAAAGGTGATTGAAATAAGGAAGTTGTGTTCCTGAGTCTATACCGTCACTGCAAGATAATACAAAATTGAATGTGCACAGTATGTTTGACTGAAAGGCTAGTTTTACTTCTGTAATTGTAAATATCAAGTGCAAATAACCATAGGAGTATATTGTGACAGTTTATCCTGAGTAGCTTAATTTAAAAAAATGTGTGCTAACATCAGAGTGGTTACGAATTAGCCACGTCCTGTTAGCTCACAGTTACCAATATCAATTTTTAGCTCCTCTGAAATCATGTGCAGAATACCGACTATGTGCACTCAGCTTCTGCCACCCCTGAGAATTTTAAATAACTATAGCTGAAGCTCTTTAGGCCTCTTGAGGGAGAAAAAACAAAAAGGCACACTGTAAGCAGACCTGTGTACCAGCTGCTTTGGTTTGTTTTTGCACACCCTTGGTGTTATACACTTTTGGATATTGTTATACACTTTCTGTATGTTTGTTGACCTTTCTGAGGTGGAAGTCACTGAAAATGTTTGCTGACTGTTGCAGCTTCCATGCTGGAAAAGCCAGTGTGTAAGTAGCGAATTGTGAATTCCCGTTTATATGTAAATGCTTTGACTACCAGTCCTGTATTTCAGGAGTTCCGTGAAATTGCTGTAATGAGAGTTGAGCTGAAATACTCTAAACTTAGAATGCTACAAAATGACTTTATTACATAACTTAAATAAGAATCATGAAAGGAATAACTCTGGCCTGAGGAATTTGTTTACTCTTCTGACAAAGCCTGTAAAAATTACTCGACTAGCTACAGTCAAGGGAACTTACTGATTTTTCAGGCATGACCTGTGAATCTTTGCACATCCACAACAACCGTATTACTACCTCAGGAAACTTTTATACTCTCTAGCTTAGACAGCAGATGGACATGATACTGTCTGTTTTTCACTGAGTTAGTGCTATGGGGTTTCCCTTTTGCTGTTCCTGTTAATCCTCTAAGTTTAGTTAATATTCAGAAAAAGGAGCTGAGGACAGTTATCTTACTGCAGAGACAGGCTGGCCACCCAAGAGAGTTTAAAGTTTATAATGACTCTAGTCACTGAGAAGGAACTGGGGAAGTTTTTGTCATTCATAGATCTGAAATGCAATGCTTTCAAACTTTGTCATTACCTCTATGCCTTGAAAATCTAGACATACTTTAGTTTCTGTGGGACAGTGCAAGTTGTCTGATAGTGGGGTATGGGTACCTGGGGACAGTGGCAGGCATGAGATAATGGGAAGTGATGGTGAAATAGCTCACTAGCATGTATCCTTGACTTGGATATATATAAGCATTCACAAAGGCACTTTTCAATGAGGGAGAAATGTCAAGATTTGGCTCCCGGAAGTCTTTGTATATAATTTTAGCATGACTCTATTGTGGTAGGATGCAGCTGTATCACAAAGTACTTGTGAGTTTGTAAACTGATGGTTACTAATAAATCTTCAAGGATTTAATTTTTTTGCCCCCTGAAAAATGGAGCTGGTAATCTACTTCAACAAAAAACTCCCCTCCTCCCAAAAATCTGCTATAATTCTGTGGCAGCTAATCCAATGAAACATTGAGCCTGATGTGGATCATATGTTTGTGGTTTTTTCTGTGTTTAGCTTGAGGAAGTAGTTTGGAAGTGTGTTTCCAGTTTTCCAGTCACCTGTTACAGCTTTCTTTCTTGAAACTGTTATTTCTGAGGCTGCTGTATATTTCTTGCTAAACTATAAGATTGTAGTAGTCAAATATTTCTACAAGCTGGATTGCTGAAAAACCCTTAGGTGACAAATGTAAGCTGGTACTATGTGTCAGTATAGCAGGTGTGTTTCACTATTAACGTGAACTACAAACAGAACCATAAGCATGTCACAGGAGAGAAGCAAGCTGTGTGTGTTGGAGAAAAAAGAGTGAGCACCACGAGGGCAGTTGTGGATTAAGGCATTTGGAAATTCTTTTACTGGGAATTCAATAGATTTAGCAGTGCTCTTCTTCCCTATTGCTTTTGCCTTAATCAGGGTGTAAAGAATTCCTCTGAATGCTCAGACAAATTTATTCCCTTTTTTTTTTTTTTTAATCTGTTTAAGTCTACTCAGTGTAAAACATGTTCCTCAGTTGCAGACCACTTCTCCACCAGAAGCACAGTAGTCTGGCAAGCCAGCAGAAGGGGTGAGGACATGGGCAGCAATTGCCAGACAGTCATAGTACATTAATTTTACCTAGATTATACTTTGGCCTGTGATTAATACAGGTCATTGCTGCCTGGTCACATTGTAGATCATGCTGAAAAATGTATAATGACAAGTACAATTCCTCTGAGTCATTTTGACTCCATGGCTTAAATAATCATTGTTGAAACACAGTAAGGAAACTATTTTGAAAATGTTTCCAAGAAGTCCTTTTGGGGTAAATGGAAGAGTTTCTGCTATGGGATTACTCTTAACTGTACAAAGCAATTAGGTTGAATACTGAAAAGGAAACAGAAAAGATAGTTGTTTTGCTTTTGCTTTCCCTGGAAGTGAAGTGAAAAGATTTATTTGGATTGGGTAGATTTGCTCTATCACAAGGTCTGAGTGGGATATCTTTGCAGGTCAAGATATGAGTTGATCAGACAAAAACTGTGTTCTCGGGAGAAGACTTTGGATGAGGAATACTTAGAAGCAGTCTAGCTCAATGCCTGCCTAAAATAATGATAACATGCATCACTGGATAAGAAGGGGGAATCATTAGCTTAGGATAGAACATTCATTTGCTCTACAAGGTAGCATCAGGTGCCTTGTTCTTAGCAGTTTTCCATATTTCTCCTTTTCCTGGAGGCTTCCTCAAAAGGAAGTTGTATGCCTCATACAACTTTTCTGGAATGCATTGCTTGTAGATCATGGTTATGTTTTGTAACCAGCTGGCACATACCTGAGCGAGAACTGCAGCCTTGCTGTCATGTTCCTCTTTGTTTCTTAGTAAGCATCCCTCTTTCTGTCTTAATTGTAAGTTGGATATTTTCTTCCTTCACGTATTTCATATGACACAGTATAGCTTCAACAGGAAGGTGCAGTGCCTGTGTCTCATGACGGTGAGAGCTGCATGTGAGTGACTTGGGGGACAGCTGCCCTGTAGCTGCATCCCCTGCTATCACTACACTGACCACTGAGCAGCCTTCCCAGAGCCATGCCTTGTCTTGGGCTTTTCAAGTAACCACTGCTGTGCCCGAAAGCTATAAAATGCAGAAATCCTGGTGGTACCTCAGGAGTAGCTGGGCTGTCATGAAGCAAGGACAGGGGAACAGCTGGGGCTGACAGTCTCTATGTGCACCTTGTTCATGTTCATCATTCAAAGCCTTTGGAGAAAAGCCCTGCCAAGGAGAAAAGTAAAGTCTCAGCTGTGTCCTTGGGAAGTCAGAAATGAACACTTGAGCCTGTGGGTTCAGTTCTGTGCTGCCTCTGAGGATACTGTTTGGCCTGACTGATAACTTAAACCCTGTGCAAGGGCTTTTCTTTCGATATGTGTCTTTATTTACATGCCTTTTCCCTGCTGGTTGAGTGTAACATATTTACTTGACAGAAGATCGTTCAGTTTGGTCTCTGTTTTGCCATTAAATCTTGAAAAATACTAATTTGGGTTGAAACCATATGATTGTGAAATTGAATCTGTTTGCTTTACAATTTCATTTAAAAGACAAAAGATTTTATATTTGAGTTTCATGTGTGGTTATATAGAAAAGAACTGTGTGAAAGGATTAAAAGTTAAGTCATAAAGCAAAGCAAATTATTTGTTGAAAACATTCACAGCAGAAAATATTTAAAAAATTCCAAACCAACAATGCAAACTCCTTCATGCATAGTTGTGGTAAAGATTATACTGTTGGAAGTTGTTTACTTGCACCTTCTTTTAGGAGTAATGACTAAATACATGTGTATATAAGCACAGTTTTGGAACACCTACTTCTTGTTCATATTGCAGGAGCCTACCAGGACCTTCCATAAATTATAGCTGCTCTTCACTTTTAATTACATGTACATAGATGTAATATGTTTTAAGAAGCTCAAAATTCCCTTGTCATAATTTACAGTTATGTGAGAGGGTTTTTTTTTGCTCCTAGGACCAGATAACTTGCAGTTATGAGCAAGTAGGAGTAGGAAGAAAAGAGCTCTGTTCACTGAGTCCTATACAATTACATTTAAAATGATGAATGAGTCAAGGCTAATTTATATGGGCATCTATGCATACTTAGAGGTTAGTGTAGGTACAGTAATTGCATTTCTTATATAATTTTCTTATTCTTTCTATGTAAAGGTTTGCAAGAACACAAAAATTGCATTAAATAATAACTTTCTATCACTAGATGAAAAATTAGCATCAGAAAGCTTTTCCTGGTATTCTTAATTCCATACACAAAGTGCTTGACTAATTTGGCCACAGAAGCTGTTCCATTCTCTCATGTACATATATTCTTCATTGCCTTGATATCTCGGGGAATTTTGTTCTTGGGTGGAAGTAAACAAAAATGTTCCATCTGCTATTTTAAGCAACAAGTGGAAACTTTCATGGGTGAAACAAAGAGTTGAAATATAAACTTAAACAGCTTTCAAGTTTAAGTTCAATTTTGGGGTTATAAGTTGCTTTTATAAGACTTCACTGTACCTTCATTGCTTCTTACAGATGCATGATTTTGCATGACTGCAAAACACTGTTAGCATTTCCCTGAGGTAACAGAAGGGAGAAGAGACTTGTCTGAGAAGACTGAGGAGCTGGAAACCCTCACTCATCCATTTGAAGTATCTGTTGGCTTCTGTAGTGGGAATCAACTAATGAAGAAAGCATTTGACTAAAATCTCTGTCTGCTGGTTTTTCCCTCATCTTCGCCTAATTTTTGGTCTCTTCTAGATACTTTGTACATTGAGTCTAGAAAAACTCTGGTCTTGCCAAAAGTGCTCTTTAGGTGCTATAAACATATAGTTTTGTTTATATCCTCAGATTTTTGCAGGATCTTGTCTTGTATTACCCACTGTCAAGATAGAAGTTGTAACTACTGATATACCTCTTTGGAATTCCTGTTTTGGATTTGCATTTAAGCTGAAGGTGCCTGCAGTTGCATGGCATGTTTAGTATGCTGCTCTGGTGTAGAGATAACAGCCAAATAGAGATACTAATCCATGGTATGAGAGTCATAAAATAATCATACAAAGCTCATAATCATCCCATTTTGTCACTTTGGATACTGAATAACCTTTTCTGGGGTGCCAGTGTAGATCTGTAAGAAATAAGTTGCATATCATTTTGATCATCAGATGCTTAATTGAGATGAATGATGCTGGAATTAATATAAACGTTGTACCCAGTCCTTTCCCAGAAACATGCCTGAGGGAAATGTGCACTGAATTCTTTGCCTCTGTAAGAGCCAAAAGAAGTTAATCAATTCACCTCTATAAAAAGAGGGTCCAATTAAGTTTAGTATGTTGGACTTAAATTTTTTTCTTGATATTCATGTAAAAATGCCTTAAGAGGAAAAGCTAGTTGTTGTTACTAAGCAGGTATATTACCATTGTTAGTACAGTTTCAACTGCTTACATATTTGAGGTTTACAGCATTTATGTAAAATGTGAAATAGAATGTTGTAGTGTTTATGGTCTATTTGTTGTGTTTTCATCCTTAGCATAATTTTACTCAGTGTTTATCTTTTCTAAAATCATATTTTTAGTGTGCAGTTTTGAACTCTGAAAGCATGATGGACTGCAAAGCAAGAACACCTAAAGTTCAGTTTATTTTGAGCCTAGGGCTATAGAACCAGTACTAGGGAGACTGAATAAAAACATTCAATGTTTTGAAGACACTCCCACTTTAACATGGTTTGAATGGACCTTTTCTCTTTAATTTTCCCATTTCTTAAAATTCTTGGAAAAGTGAAAACCTGCATTAGGTGAGCTAAAGATTTATTGACTTAAATTCTTTTGTCTTGCATAGCTGGTTTAAACAATGTATGTTTTTATTATTAGCAGAACCTATCTTGAGTTGGAGCAAGAAGGAAATAAGATGTAATCTGAGCAATATACTTATCCTGCTGAAGATACTGTCAAATATTATGTTTTAATAGCTCATTCTGATACGTACTTGTAAAATTACTGATACCGTTATCACTGCAAAAAGGTTTTTCTGTGAAATGTGACACAAGTATGGAACCATAGTATTACCGCATTCTAGTTTCCAAACTGGACTAAATATTACTATAATCATAGTCATGTTAGTCTAGTAATACCCATGGGTGTTGAGGAGATGAAATGGTAGCATGCAGGAGGAATGCTGTTATTGTGGGAATGCTTGAAGCACAAAGCTTTCTGGTACAGCTGAACCTTTAAATTACAGAAGGTTGATCACACTTGCTCCTGAAGCATAGCAGCCTGAGGCCACACACAGGACATGTAAACCTTTCACCTATGCCAGTCAGGAAAGGTGAGGATGCATTTAAACTGCAGGCATGATACATTTTCCTGAATTGAAATTTTTTTGCTAGGTCAAGTTTAAGGCTTATCTCTAAAAAGGTCATCAGATATCTGGTTACAAACTAACAAAGATTTGGTTTTTAAAGTATAACTGAAAAGTTTCCACCTCTGTGATGGTTCCCACTTAACAGGCTTTTGGGTTTTCTGTTGCAGTATGACACCCATAATAGCAACTTCCATAATGAGACCATTTAATGAACACTGCTTGGTGCTCTTCCCCTGAAATATCTACCTAATGCAAAATGTGTTTTTGTTTTCCTACCAAAGCTTTTGTCTATGACAAGAGAATTTATGACACCTTTTTGCATGCTGTGAAGTACCTGTCTTATTTATTTTGTATGATGGCTTGCATAATTATGCTTCACCAATATGGGAATATGTTAAACATTGTGAAGTGCTATGAGAGCACTCAAGATTTCATACATGTCTTTAAAAAGTGCTACTTCAAAACTGTAATTCACAGGTGAGATATTGTAAACTCAATGAGATACTTGAATTTATATATGCTTTTCTCCTTAGGACTACATGAAACTGTCTTTACATATGTGGTATGATTTGTTAATGCATGTGTGAAAAGAGCTGGAGACTTCGCTTCAGCATTTCCCTACTCATATACATCTCTCTTGTTTTGTTATTATATATTAGTATTGATAGCTGTTTTTTCTAAAAAATATTTTTTTTACTTGACATAAGTACCCCTGTTTTTCCTCCTTGGCTGGAGTAGAATTTTTGTCTCTTCTACTGAAAGCATAAGGTAAAATCACTGTATAGTAATATTTATATGTATGCATTTTGAACTGTTAGTGTGCCTTGCTCCTAATTTCCAGTGTTTTTTCCTTGAAAAATTGCTTAGTTTCAAACTCTATATTTACTTTAAAATAAATACCCATGAACACAAATAATTAACATAATTTTTGAGAAATAAAATATACTAAATTGAGAATACAGATGGGATTTATTTATTTTCAGTTAGAAAAATAAATCTGATTTTTTTTAGTTTATACATTTATGTTATTGGATTAATTTCCTACAAAATATTAAAAATGCTGCTTTCAGATATTCATGAGAAAACTTGAAAAATACTGATTGAAATTTAAGCCTCCAACTAAGACTGTGGCCAACATCTAGAACTACTTTCAAAGGTGGTTCTATGACTTAATTTTGTTTATTTGAAATTATGTTGATATTCAGTGTTCATAGAAGTAATTTTAAAGTGGTACTTTCAATTTATGGATGATCTATAAAGATACATTTAGGAGATGTTTCATGTGATACGTAGAAGACAAATGAGGTATTTGCAGGTTTTGCTTTTTTTTATAGTTATTCGAATTCTGTTTATGGTCTAATGTAAATTTAATGAACATTCTTGGTCTGAAATATCTCTTGGAATAAATGATATTTTCAACTCATTCTGAAGTTTTGTAGATAAAGGAATAGGCATGTTTAGTCAGGAAACATGCAAATAAATGAGGTCAGATTAATTGAGGCTAACATTTTAATCTCTGAGTAACTGTGGTGTATCATGAGGGCTGCTGCACTGTCTCACACAGTGGCTTTTATCTGTATAAAGCATGGCAGTTGTTAACGTGTTGTGCTAGCCCGTTATGATCTGGCTTGTTTAGAAATTAAATCTGACCCAAAGTAAAATGTATCTGCCATTTTCTAAAAACTGCTAATTTTGCAAAAATTAGTTTGTCTTCATTTGTTTTTTAAATTTCTCTTGGAAATGAAGGGAACTTTGATCTGTTCAATTAATCCACATTGTGCTTATGAAGCCTACCTGGGGCCCACTACTGCAGAGTTTGTCAGTCAAGTGGCTTAGCTTTCAGCTGTGGGAAGATGCAGACCTCCCTTTTCAGTGTATTTTTATTTTTCTGTTCCTTTGAATAATTCTGCTTTATTCTAGTGTTTTTAGTCTCTAGAGAGAGACTGTGCGACAGAAGAACTGAGCACCTAAAATGCAGATCAGAATTGAAGAATTTCTGTCTTAAGAAATTTATACCTTGCTTGTTAAGTGATAGTTAAAAAACGTCCTGAAGCTGTAATATTTCTGTCACAATACAGTGAAAAGTGAAACAGTGTTTGGAAGGCTGTATACCCATTAGTGCTAAGTGATTTGGGAAAGGGAGGGATAAAAAGTTTAATGTTGCCTGCAGTGAATGAATGTGGCCTGGAAAAAAAAATAAAAGCACTAGGGGACTTTCTGATTGTTGCCTTTCTCTGTGTATTGGAGAGCTTTTCTTCCCTTGACTCCTTCAGACATACTAAAGCTTTAGGTGGCCCAGTCTCCTTGGAAATTCTTGACTGCCCTGGTGAGGACTTAAGAAGAGCTGGCTGGGACTGGTGCTGGGAAGTCAGCCCAGGCTGTGCAGCCAAGAAAGGAAGGAAGGTCACACAGAGGGAAAACATGTGAAGAGTCTGAGGACTGGTTCACCTGCTAGAGGAAGGTGATGTAAGATCAGTCTTGTGGAACTGCACACAATGTTGAAAGTTATTCCTTTGAGGGGAGGTACCTTATGTGTATGGACTAGAAGGCAGCAGAAGCAGCACACCTTCAGTAGTCTGTTGGTGCTTACTGGGGAAGCTAGAACAGCTTTTGTTCCTTGATTCCAGGACAGGTTGTAAGTTATTTCTGCTGAGTCCTAATATAAAATGAGTAACCAGTCCCAGAAGCAAAGAGTGGAAGTTGAGAATATGCTCATCACTTTATTTCACTAACTGCATTACCAATAAAGCATATGCTAAATGGATTAAGGATGCCATTTCAAAAGTGTCTCTTCAGAGCCTGAAATCATTTTTGTTAATGATCTAGAAACAAAGATGGAATCATTGACAATTATACTGTCTACACATTTTATCAAATCAGTAAACAGCTTGATGGAGAAATCAAAGGAGGGTCACAGTTGAAGCAGCCAGTTTTTAAAACTGAGGAAATCAGACAGAGCCCAGTCATAAGGCTGGGAATCACAGTCCAAAACACTTGGACTTTGAAAGGGTCCTCGTCCCCTAGGTGGTGCTGTAGAAAAAAAAGATTGTGATATTTGTATTCTTGTATGTATGAGAATATGCATATATATGTATGGGAATATATGAATACCTGTGTGTTTGTATATATATGTAAAAAAAAAAGTGGAGCTCAATGAGGCTGACTCTAGATACTTACTATATGAATTGAAAACAGGTGTTAAGGAATGCGAAGGAAAACATTGAGAAAAGCAAATGTTCAGGAATTTAAGGTAAATGTCTCTGGAAAAACAACCAAACAAAACCCAAAAAAAACCCCAAACCAAACAATAAAGCAAAACTTCCTAGCTAAGTTTCCTAACAAAATCAAAAATTGGAAGTTAACGCAGTAATGGCTAGGGCAATTTTGAAAACAAAAGCCAAGTATTAAAGCATTTTCCTCTCTAATGCTGTGATTAGATGCAGGATGACTGAGAGCTAGGTCCAGATTTTAGCCTCAGAAGAGACAAATTACCAGAATTGGTGGAGATTCTCCAGCCCCCAGTACTCCTTCATCATGCCTCTGTGCTATGCTGACAAGCCTTCTCTGGCAAGCTAGCACTAGCAGACCTAAATACAGCTGATTAAATGACTGAAGTGAGATTTGCAACATACAGGACCTACAAGAGATTAAAAAGAAAAAAAAAAATCTTTGTTTTTAGATATATCTTTTGACCTTAAATTTGGTTAAATACCTCAAAGGACTGTTCTTGATGTTTTACAGTTAAATTGACTATTGGCTGCTGTTGTACAGTAGATGGGGTAATGGTTTTCAGAGGCTGGATTCAGATTGGATTTAAGGAGGAATTTTCTTACAGTGAGGGTGGTGAAATACTGGAACAGGTTTCCTGGAGAGGTGTTAGGATGCCACATCCCTGGAAATACTTCAAGGTAGGTCAGATGGGCTCTGAGCAGGTTGGTATTCAATCTAGTTGAAAATGTACCTGTTCATTGCAGAGGGCTGGAATATATGACCTTTAAAGCCCAATATATGACTCTCCCAGTCCAAGTTATTTGATGATTAATTTGTCTATACAGGAATTGTATGATTGCCTTGCTAATGAGGTGGTTTTGGTTAAAATATAATTCAGTTGCATTGCATTGATTAGTATCTCTAGTGGACATGTTCTCTTAGTGCCTACAGTATCTGTCTGATCACAGACCACTTACTTTGTGGTTATGTCCTCATGACACAGGATTTAGTTAATCTTCTAGAACAGTTGTTATCGCTGCCTCAAAATAAAATAGGAAGAAAATAGACACTCTTCCAGAAAACTTTGATTCCATTTAAGTCTGATTCTTTCTTTTGCCTTGGTTTTTTACCTTGAAGATGATAACAAAAAATCCTCGTCTTTGAACTTTTTTTTTTTTTTAAAGTTTTCCAAAAGGGTATAACTTGGCATTTTTTGCCTTTGCCTAGTCTCTGTATTGAGATGTTTCTAAAAAGTGATATTATCGGCATTTAATATTTTTAAGTCTTTGAGTACTGTTAGTTAAAAAGGACTGCTTAGTATTTCTTCTAAGTCATATATTTTTGTGGAGATAAAGTTCTCAGAGTTTACTTAGCAGTGTATTTTGTTTTTGTGTTGAAGCTCTAACTTCAGCTGTTAGAACAGAAATCTGGAAAGCTCTGTTTAAAGCAGGGAAACTTTTTTTTTAATAAAAGGTAAAACTAATAAAATACATCATCCCAAATCTCTATGTCTCCTTGCTCCTGCTGTAGCAAATTGTGTAATGCCAATAGCTCTTCATGACATTTAGTTTCTCATTTAATGGCAAAACAAAGGAAGACCTAATGAAGATCCTAGTCTTAACTTTTATTGTAATGGCTCAGAAAAATTGAAGATAATAGCACATTAGCCTCAGTGTGCTAGTTGTTTTGGAGGAAACAATAAGGGAATAATTCTTTGATCTTGAGCTAATAACCAGAACATATTTAAATTACAGTTTCCTTTCGTGAAACAATGATTAATTGGTGCATTAATAATTTCTATTCACTTAAATAAGATTAAGTAAAAAAAATTCCCTTGTGCCTAAAGACCAGAAAAATACTTTTAAAGTTTAATGAGAGTTAATTAAAAATGCTGAGTTTTCAGTTGCTTCAGGTATTACATCAGCAGTAAACTACTTAGCTTTCAATAGGGTTAGTTATTAACCTAGTGGTAGTTGTTCTGGGTTTTTGTTGTTATTTTTGGTTAAAACTTCCCAAACCACTACTGTTGCTTCTTATTAAAACAACCCTAAAAGGGAGCAGCAGAGTAGAGGTAGATCTCTTTTGGAGTCTGTATGCACAAAAATGGTGCTGTTTTTCCCCTCTGCACCAAATGCTGCCAGGGATTCTTCATTCAACTCTGAGAAAAGTGGAATGGCCATTTCTTTACAATTTGCCTGATGAAAGAGATGGAGTTCTTGAAGAAGAAAGCCTGTTTACTTTCATCAGTTCTCATTCAATATGTCTCAATAGATGGGTGGCCTCTGAGCAATCAATGATGTCAAAAAGCAGCTACCTGTCAGCTTTTTCTCCATTATATAATTCAAGTAATTTAAAAGAAAAGTAAGGAATACAAAATTAATTCAGGTAATGTTAATTCATCAGCTGTTTTGTATATGTTAATATGCTAGAAATCCTGTTAAAATGTGAGTTAAGAATATTCAGGCTGTTAACTTCCAGCACTGATCATGCAATAGTATCATTAGTACTCTGCTTTTTAGAGTTTCACCTTGTTGAAGGAAGATAAAGAGAATGTAAGGCCTGTGTGTTAGTGTGTACCTTATGGTTTGCCCAATCGTTATGCTTTTAATCACTAAGCTATTAATCTCTGGGGGAGTTTTGTTTCTAGTCCAGGAGACAGTGTTGTGTATTTATTGAAAACAGCATTCCATAGGATTTTGAAATTTATCATTTTTTTCCTCTTCTACCTTGCATGCATTGTGTTTCCTGAGGTCAGTACACATGTGAGCAAAGAAGTTATTTTTGCATTATTTTCTATTTAACAGTTAAATCATTATCTGCTGATCCCCTTCTTGATGTTTTACTTTCTGACTTTCTGTACTATAAATTTAAGTTCTTTTTATATAGTGAAATTCTGAGATAAATCAGGGATTTTTATGGTAGTAAAGGTAAAACATCAAAATCTCATAATTTTCTCTCAAGGATGCTTTGTTGTTCCAAGGAAAAGCAGTTCTCAAATGGAAAGTTTCCACTTGACTTCTGTGAAGGTGCTTTGAACAGCAGGATACTCTGACCTCCCAAACATTTTTTTCTAATGAAATTCTTAATCAAGTACAGATAACTGGGTTCTATCTCAGTAAGTCTTGCAAGTATTTGTGGCTTCAAAATCCTAATGTCTGTGGTTTAGCTTTTATCAACCCTTTTTTCCCCTGTTGTGTTTTTTTTGTTCTTGTTGTTTTTTTTGTTTTTGTTTTTTTTTGCACTTCTGCTTTTGTCTGTTGGCCATTTCTTTCTTATTTATTCTGTAGACAGTTAAAAAAAATCACAAAAATATTAAGGGAAAAAAAAATTGGCCTGATTGTTATGCTGTCACTTATCTATGTTGAAATACTATAACTTAAAAAGGAAAAAAAGGGCAACTCAGTCCTTCCTTCTTAGGATAAAAGCTTTTAGTAAATTGAAGGTGGGATGGGTTGGGAGCCAAGAGACTGGGTGCTCTTGTCTCTCCTCTGTGAACTGAGGTTGTTCTGGGCAGCTCACAGTCCCTGTTAAACCAAAACCTCTGGCCTCATTTTTAATGTTGATGTAACAAGCATTTTGTATCTATTTAACTGATGCTATACTTAATCATTGAAGTGAGTGTTTGAAACAGGCATCAAATCTCAGCTGTTTAGCATGCTTTGATCTTGTAACTCTTCAAGCATGAATGTGCCAAATACATATTTAGTGGTATCTGTTAACATCTGACTTCCTTAGTAGGGCAGGTTTTGCTTTGGCGATGAGTAACTCAGGAACTACAGTGTTGGACCTGTCATTGTCCTGTGGCCACAGAGTCTTACAGACAGTGGCACAGAAACGTGTGGGCAGGAACATTGTCAAGGAAAACAATGACTCCCATGCTAGCATTTAGCTCAGGAGCATCTTCAGGAGTCCATGGTGCAGCCAGCTGTGTGTTCCATTGCCCTTTTAGCTTCTCCATTACCACTGGAAGCAGAGAGAGAGAGATCTAAAGGATGTGTTCATATCTGCCTGATCCACACCATGAACAGGATAGCGAGGAACGGGTGTTTGTTGGCAAAACTGTAAAAGCATAAGCAGTGCTCCTGACCCTGTGCATTGCATGTTTTGTTATTAGAACTTTCTGAGCACGTCTACCTCTTTGTGCTGCTTGCTGTATTAAAGGTTTCATGGTAATAGTAACATACTGAAAAATTGGAGGATTCTATTTATAAAACAGATTAGTAATTAAGTTTAGTAAAATAAAAATAGTTTTTTTAAACTTAATTTTTATTTCTTGATCCCTTTGTGCTTTCTGCCATGTGCTGCTGTGTAAAGAGAAATAGAATTGCTGGAAGGTTTGTGTTTTGTTAAGAAAATAACTGCTAGTGTGCAATTAGGGAAAAAAAAAATCATCTGTCAGCTTATTACAGAATTATGAGCAATGTAGCACTCAAAATATTTACGCTGTTGGCTTCATATAAAAGCTCAAAGACCTGCATAATTTTATTAGCTGATAAAAAAAATGAGATTGCAAAGCATTTAGTGATACCTGTACTTAATTCTATTTGAGAACCATTCTGTAAAAAAAAGGAAATACAAGTTTCCATTTTGTGGGAAAAGTACAGTAAGACTATTTTAGATTTTTGACAACAGTATTAAATTCTGACATATTAGCATTATTTAACTTTCAATGAAAAGCTGGCCTATCATCTAACCTAAAGAAACAAACTGAAGAAAGGCAAATGAAAAAGTCTTCAGAGGAATCTCCAAAATACAAGTTTGCCTTGCATGAGTAGTGTGAAGCATGGGGTAGAGAGGCCCACTACTGGCATAAGCATTATTTCACTTTGGACAGGGAGACTGTGTTTGTAGAACGGTTATGCTTCTCACAAAACTAAGCATAAAAGAACATAATGTACCTAAAAAAAGAAACTTAAGTACACATATCCTGGAAAATGATTTGTTTAATAAACTACTACATCCCCTAGTTGGAATAATTTCCTTGAACATGATGGAACATTGGTGTTGCTTATATACTTGACACTGAAACATTATTTTTTTGATAGCTGAAGTTGACACGGCTGAAGAAAAAAGTATTTTCATGTGAGTAAGTTAGGTACTCTAGTAGCTAAAATGAGATCTGTATCCTTGAAGGCTGAAAGCCATTTAAGTGTAATTCTGGAGAGCACATCAGCAGCATCCTCTGTTTCCTAGTGACATTTGATTGTGCAAATAGATATGTTTTACATAAAAGTAAATTTAAAATCAAACAAAAATGACAGAAGGACATTGCACCACAGAGAAAAATAAACCAGTAAAAATACTGTGGCTTAAGACTCCATCAGTTAAACCTTCATAGCTACAAATGGTTAAAGAGAAGGCCACAAGCCTTAGATGGGATGGGGGCATGAACAGGCAGCCAAGCAGAAAAAGTATTAAATAACTTCAGCTTTAATATAAAGCTAGATGTGAATGCTGTAGCAGGGGTGTTAAAGCATCCAGGAGGAGGTGCACATAAGGTCACTGTTTGGGTTTAGTTTTTTTTATTTTTTGACCTGATACTTTCTAGAACTGGTCTCTATCATGCTGCTGAGGTGAGGCTGTTTGGAGGTTGGGTCATCAGCAGCATGCACAGAGCCTTTCCCTCCTTCCTTCAGTTTGTGGTCTTACATGTGTGTTGGTTTGACAGCAGCATTGCAGGCTCCTTCCAATTATGTAAAACTGAGAATACTTCTTCTCTTACAGGAGAGCTGGAAGCTTTGCCATATTGTCATACTTTCACAAATAAAGTTAAGTTGATTAAAATATCCAAATGTTTTGTCTTATGACATAAACATCCATTATTTTCCTGTTGATGATAAATCAGAATTTTTAATATTGATCTTAATTTAGCCTTTTTAAAGGAAAGGGAAATAAATGTTATTTATCTTTGTTTGTGCATGGTTTGTGCGCTACTGGGGATTCTGTAAAGCTTCCTAGTTTTTTGATGTATGTGCATGTTCTCCTTTCCAAACAAAATGACAGAATCAATTTGCTTAAAAGAAACACTCTGGAGTCCATCAAAAACTTCTGAGTTTTTGTGTTTAACACATGACCTGTATTTAATATTGATTTTAAAACTATCTTTAAGGATCTGGATTAATTAATTACTATTGGTGATTTCATCTCCTTAAAACTTTCCAGCCAGTCATACTTCCTGGCTAGAGTGAGGAACTTTATTTTCCTCTTGGTCTTCTGATCTGATTGAACAGATGACAAAATAACAATGTTAATTAAACCCATGATTTATAAAATAGATCTTGCTTGGCTTTTTTTTGTAGGACCCACACATTGGCTTAAATACTTTGCCTTAAGGGGTTACTGTAATTCATCTGAGCTGCATTTTGACCTCATTTACAAGGAACTGAAGTAATGGATGTGGTTGATAATTATTGGTTACCTGACGTGCAGTGTCTGCGTAAGTCACAAGAAGGCAAATTTATGTCAGAGGTTTTTTGAATCACTATCCAAACACATCAGACTGCAAATATTTTTTTTTTCAACTGTGCCACACAGTGTTTCTACCCTGGATAGCATATTGATTCCCTGAATCACTGATCTTCAATAATTAGAAAATAAAACTTTAGGTATTTGATTCAAATACTTGGGATGGCTTCTGTCTCTAAATAAACTCTTGTTTAAGATAAAAATTTTTAATCTTTAAAATTTATTTTTGCATATATATAATGCTTCTTTTTAGAATAAATATAATCTTAAACTGTATACAGATGGGTGTATACAGGTGATTCCACAAACATAATTCAAATCTAATTCAGATTTTCAGTGAAAAAGATTTGAATGCTGATGTGTTTATGGCATGCAATGAGCAGATTTGTTCTTGTGAATAGGTAGTTCTTTGTGTTATAAGTAATGTTTGCAACTTTTTGTATTCTTCCAGTTGTGAAGCTAAAACTAAAACCAAAATAACCCAAAACAAAAACCTTTACATTCTACACAATAATGGAAGCCACTGCAATTTTGAGAGGAAGAACTTCTGTGATCAAGAGTAGGCAAGCATTTGGTGGAACTCTGGAGAGAAGAGGCAGCCTTGGTACCCATCCTTGCCTGAGGGACCCTGATGGACAGTCAAGCAATTCCTCTGGTCAGGGAGCTGTTGCTTGAGGGGCAGAGCATGTGGTGTCACCTTATTCCCTCTCTTCTCCCACAGCCCCTCCTTTTTTTGTTAATGCTTTACAAGCGTGTAAATGCTTGTAGAGGTAGGGGAGTTTGATGGATAGTTTGAAGATCTGTGAGGAGTTGAATCTGTTGTTGCTTTATAGTTGTTGGACCACTAAGGCCAGTATGGAATCGGAGGTTGTGCATTTAAGGATGTTTGTGAAAACCTAAATCCGTAGGGGCTGAGGGACTTAGCAGGATATTTGAAGGCTTCTGCTTTCTATATAGATACCTGAATTTCTAACCTACCTCAAAGCACAGAGGATAAAAATCTTTTTACTTAAACCACGTATTCGCTGTAGATGAACTCTAATGCAAACCAATATATTATGACATTTAAAATGTGCTTCAGGGTGTAATAATCATGCTTCTTTCAGTAAAAAGTTATAATAGGTTGCAGAAGTCTGAGGTAATATCTCTGTATAACGTTGCTAAGGACTTCTTAGGCCTGATATATCTGTCCTTCTTAACCCCATTTTTAACTGTAGATAAAATTAACTGAGGGGAAAAAAGAATTTAGCAAAACTTACTATTGTAGTTGTTTTTCATAAATAATTAATGAAAACAAAAATTAAAGCTCTACAAAGGCAGAAAAAACCTTGCAATATTTAATAATAGTTCAGATTATGTAGTATTTTAAGAAAGTAAAATAAAACCAAAGCAAAACCAGTAAGTCTCTAACCTGAGGAATAGGGCTTCATTCACCACAATGTTTTCTTTATGGATCTGTGTATTAAATTTAGGAAATAATTGTTTGAATATAAAAAATAAGATTTAATTCCTATTAAGAATAGTTTTAATTGAATATAGGATATAGATTCACTTTACAAGAGTCATAGGAAGGTGTGACAGCATGTGATTGAAAATTCTGTTGTTATCACTGTAACTATGGATTGAATTTTTCATATATGATATATTCAGATCACAAAGAACTTTATTGAAGTGTCAATTTGGACAAGAAAAGTGTTTTAAAGCACAGTTAAAATTTTTTGATGTAAAATTTCCAAAGTATGTAGTGCATATCAGCAGTTTAAAAATAAAGTTACTGAACAAATAAATGCCATTTTATGGAGCACTTTATTATTTTTTAAAAGTTTTATTTTATTATTAGTATTCCAAATGAACCCACACACATGCTTCAAAAACTGACAGAAGAAATCTTTTGCTATTAAATGTCAGCACAATGGATATGAGTTAGGTGTAGCATTTAGATTTCAGTAAAGCAGCATTCCATGGTGTATAATTGTTTAGTTGCAGTTTTTTCCAACTAGCTCTAGAGTATACAGTAACTGTTGATGCACTTTTTATTTGTGTACATTTTATTTAGTATGGCATATTTCTGTTTCATCTTAAGAGTTTTATAAAAATTAAGCTTTATAGAGCCCCTTTTCTGGAGGTCTTACCCCATTACACAGGAAGGTAAGCAAATATGGAGGAAGGTTAATTGAATTGCCTTGCTGCAGTATGTGAGTATTGGAGCTGGAACTACAATTTGGGAATGATCATTCCCAAGTCAGTACCTTAATCTAATACAGCACAGGAGTCTTTCCTCTTGTGTTGTAAACAGAAAAAAAAGGGCAGAAACCACAAAGCTAATAACAGAATCTTCACATTAATTTTGAAAGTATGGTTTTACATCCTGTTAAGACTGTGTTTTCCTGTTATTCCTGTTTCCAGCAACAGGCTTCTTTCCTTCATGCTATAGCAGGTAAGATAAGTGGAACCAACTGTGACCAATAGGAACCTTGCTGTTCATTTTAGGGACCAGAGTTTTAGTTGATCTTGCATCGTTATACTTTCATATGTATTTGAATAAGTGACAAGGCACACATTTTTAAGGGACTTTGAAAGCTCAGCCTAGCAATGAAGACCACTTTAAAACCATTTGTGTATTAATGAACAAGATTGCCTTGTATTCATGGCAATGGCTTTGTGATACTATTTAAGCAAAGTTTGTGCAGTCACTTTGGTGATAAAAGTAAATCCTTGACACTGTGAAAAGCTGTGCAAGTGATCTATCGCAGGTATGGGTGGTTGCCTTCTACCAAACCAAACTAGTCTAAGGATTTGTTGCAGCTTTAACTCCTGTTTGTTGTCTTTGTTTCACTTAAACGAAAATTGGCAGTTGAGAACTAGTCACAAAGTATATTGCTTTGATTCTCTGATTTTGGAAGAATTATTTAGTTGCAGCCTTTACTTTTTACTCATGTTTCAGTGAATCACTTGGTTAGGTGATCTTGTTGGACTTACAGTGGAAATTGAGGTAGGCAGTGCTGAAATGATGCTCATTTAATGCAAACCCCTGGCAAGGAGAACAGGGGAGCACAGCAGGGAGGGTGGCTTTGATCCTTCCCAGAAAGGAATCATCATGGGATCTCTAGAATAGCAGCAACAGCCATGGGTGCTGTGCTCTTTCACAGACCCTGTTTAAAATAGCCTGTGGGCTTTCAGGGAGGGAAGGAACAGCTTGTTAGTGGTTGGAAAAGGGATGTGCTCAATATTCTGCTTTCTCCCTGTTCTTGGAGTATTGATGAGAAGCAAGGCTATAGATATATTGCAGCCTTTGCAGGATTAAAGAGTTTATATTTCTATGTTTCAACTGTCCATTATCATAAATATTTAGCACAAATATGCTTAAGGGAAATTTAGGACTTTTATGTGGTAGTGAAGTGGTAAAAGTTCCTCTTAGTTCAGGAGGGTTTTTTAACAATAAACATTTTTTTCTATCAGAGCGAATGTCCAACTCCTGTCCTACTTTTTGTGACTTTTTTTAGGTTGGTGTACTTTGGTTTTAAACTGAACGTCAAAAAATGATTTACCACAGCATCTGTAAAATGTTCTGAGGACGCTGGCAAGTACCTGACATTTTAGGTCCTTGTCCAGATACTGGGTCCTATCCCCAAAATAGTTTGTGATAATTGGTTGAAAACAACTGGCAGGTAAACATGAGTAAAAAGAAGAAAAGAAAGAAAAGGAAAAAAATGCTCACAATTAATTGTCTTTTTTATTCTTGGGAAGTGTCTTTTCAGTAGTTTTCTTTTCTGAAAGGTGTTGATACAGCTCCTGTTGTGGAGAAACTTGCTTACTTGGGACCATTATTTTAAGCAAAATTTATGTGCTTCTTGTTGAAACATTTGGAAATAGGACAAAAGTTCTACAGCTTTGTTATTTCTCTAAAAACCTGGAAGATACAGCACAGTCCAAAGGGATTTGTATGGATATGAGCAAGTAGGATAACTTGTCTCCATGAGAAGGAGTATCTAGGCCTCCTTGACTTGCCTCCTAAGGAAAGCATCTTTTTATACAAACATGGTGACTGTATGCTAGGGAATGTTTTTTGACACTGACAAGCTCAGGAGCTAATTTATTCTATGTCATCGTGTTGGTCTGTATCTGTAATTAGCCTTTAGTCACAGTGTGTTTTACAAGTTTGACTATTTTTTGCAAAGATTGAAATACTAGATCTGTGCTAATTTTTTCTAGTTTTCATGCCTGTGTGCTAGCAATAACTGTTGAATGTTCATTTTTAAGATAGAGAAATACAAACATGTATTGAAATACTATGAAACACACTGTGAAATAATAACTTTTAAAATCTCTTTGTTGAAATACCCCAGATTATTCCTAATGGGTGCTGTTGAGCTGTGTTTAGTGGGCTGTGGTAGAGCTGGGCCACCACATGGGACCAAAGCCATGAGGGACTGGTAACTTCTGCTCTGCGTGGTCACCTCTGGTCTTGGCTGTGCTTCTGTGGGTTTTGAGAAGCTTAAAGGGAAGGATTGCTGTGACAAGTCCTTACTATCCTGTGATAGGAGTGGTGTTTGCCTGCACTGAAGGATGTGGGAAAGGCAACCTGGTTGTTCCTTACAAACCCTTTGTGGGTAAAGACAAGCACTAGCACTGATTGACCTGGGGCACTGCAAGCTGAAGTTGTACCACAGCACCTGATTTTCATTTACCTCTCTGTTTCAAAGTTGCCCAGAAGAATTTAGAGTCTTATGTAATTCTTTTTACTCTTAAGCTTAATAAGGCCTAGCCATTTTTCCATAACTCCTAGGCTCATATTCATGACTGAGGTAAACTTTTCCTTTGTCTGTGTTTTTCTCCCACACTGATTCCACTGTCCAGTGTAAATGCCTTCAGAATGAGGGATAGAGCTGTACTGAGAAATGCAGGGATCATTTGTGTCCTGGACTGTTTCCCCAAGAAAAAACAAAGTAATCTGTCCTGTACGTACTGTACAACAGGGGAGACAGGATACAGTTTGTGGTAGAACCATCTTTAATTTGTTGGTCAGCATTTTCCATAAATATGCTATAAAATTAGGGGAAGTGTATTTGTTTCCTGTTTATGAGAAAGAGGTTGCTATTTTTGTCTGATCATTGACTAAAATTTTGCAGTTCTGTGAAGAAATACATTGTGGGGGAAAAAAGTATTAATGGAGAACTCAAAAAAAACCTGTCTGACTTTAAAGAATGGGCTTCATGCAGTAGCCAGGCATGCACAAACCAGAAGTTCCTCCTACAAAAAAAGTTATATGCTGCTTTCAATGTGGATATCTATTTTTGAGAATAAAACATAAACAAGATAATTGACTCTGTTATGCTGTTTGTGAAATAAGATTTGGAAGGTATGCTGCTGTTCAGTTAAAACATGGATTGGGAAAAGCTGTAAATGTTGAAGGGGGAAGATTTAATTCCTTTCTGAAAACCCACAGCAGGAGAAGGCTGGGGCACTGATCTTGCTTGCACACTAGTCATCTGTCTAGTCCTTGGGCTCAGCCCTGCTTGCAAACTGCTGCAGGATGTCTGGGGCAAGGTGAAACCCAGGAGGCAGATGGTCCCTTTCTCCTTTTGCCCACCTCTATTGCAAACATGATCTTTACTAGCCAAACATTGCCATGGCTTTGATTAGCTGTCTGTCTCCCCTACAGCCAAAGGGTGCTGGAGTTACTCTCCACTGTTTGGATAGCCTAGTTTATCCTCACCCACCCCAGGCTGCTGTCAATGGTGTCATAATCTCCTGGAACTGCCTTCAGGCACATCCGGAGTAGAGTGAATCCAACCTGCTGAAGGGGGAAAGGCCTTAGAAAAGCTCGGCCACCGGGAAGGGTGGAAGGCAGGGAAGCACCACCACATAAGCCTTTGCCTGGCGCTGTGTTGGTTGTTCTTGGGGCTAGAAATTAGATAATAGTACCTAAAGTTGAGGGGTCATGGGCACTTTATTCACTCCAGGGTCTGTTGGACTGTAGCAGTCACTCTGGTTCTCGAAAAAACTCCCTTGTGGCTGAGCCTGTCTGTGAAGGCTCCTTTGTTGGGAGTTGGCTGGGTGGTGTCAGTATGCACCGAGCGGGGCTGTGTTCAGCAGTGCTCTCACCCAAGGTGTGTTTACTAAGCAGGCTGGGCATGGCAGGTGGCTGGTGGTTCCTCTCCAGCAGCAGATGGCCGGGCAGCCGCCCGACACCTTCAGCTCCAGCCCTGCCCCATCGGCTCAGCCTTCCTGGCCCCCAGACAGTGCATCTGCACAGCTGCCTCTCCTGCTGGGATGGCTTGGAACCACAACACAGCGCTCTTTGCTTCTTTGCTGATGTCTTGGTGCTCTGAACAGGGCCTGGCCTTTTCTCTGAGGTGTGCAGGAGAAAATCCTCTGAGCTGCAAGTGCTTCCAGAAGAAGTGGAAAAGGAAAAAAAACTCAGTAGTTTTGAAATATCTTTTTATTGGATAGTATTCACCCCTGCCATTGCTCTGTGTCTTTAAGTCACTGTATGTCTGGCAGCTCTTCCTCCATGTCAGAGCACAGGTTATGGGGCTTGACTTCCCTGTTACAGGCAGCAGAGCCAACCCAGAATGTTCTCTGCAGCTCTTTTGTTTAAGAGCTGGAGTCCTGGGGGTTTGAATAATAAATCTCAAGAAGAGTCCTATGTACTTGAATGGAAAACAGCTGGATAGCTTTTTTTTTTTCCCTTTTCACATTATAATCCCATTGACCATGTGCTTTTTCTTGCTCTTTCCTTTCCTCTATTTTTCCTGTTTTTTTTTCTTGTGCTGCTTAAAAAAATCCTTAACCTAATGGTTGCAGAGTCTGCGCAGGTACACAGTCCTTCCCTATGAGGTGAGGAATAAGCAACAGTGTATTCTTATTCCTTCTCTTCTGTGGCTTTTTTGTTTCCTCTCATTCTCTGTTTTATCAATTTAATCTGTGCTGTAGTGTGTTTCCAAAGAGTTGTGATAATATATCTCTTGTTTTGACGGTAGGAAGAAATACTTTTTCCTTCAGGTGTGTATCGAGAACATGTGCACAAATATCTGCTCCATTTGGAGGCCTAGACACCAAAATACAATATTTCAGGGTGCCAAGGGAGTTGCTGATTATAATAATTATAAAGTCATTATTGTACCAGCTGCTCCAATATCCTGAATTCTTGGAGCCCATTTAACATCAGGTTGCACTACCAATTCTTATCCAAGAATTTAGCTAGTAGATTTTTTTTTTCTTTTTTTTTTTTTTTCTTTAAGTTATCATAAATTGAGCTGCAGTAGGCTGGTTGGTTTCTTCAGTGACTCTTCCATTGCTCCAGTTTTAGAAATGAGGACCTAAATCAGAAAATCATAAATATTCACAGTTTTTGCTGTTCAAATGCCTGGGTACCTTGGTACTTCAAGTACTGATAGTCTACATGAGCTTTAAAAAAAGGTAAATAAATTTACCTGCTATTCAGTGCTGTAAGTGTCTGAATACTTACCAACATAAGGTTTTCAGGTATTCTTTTTTCTAGCATGTAGAATACAACAGTGTCAGAATCAAGCTTAACTGTATAATACATTAATATGTTAATATCTGAACATACATTGAACATTATTGTTTTCTCGATTTGGGATATAAATAAAGCTATTTTTCTGTTACCACATAAAGTTGGTCAAATTTAACTAAATTTCCAGCTACTCAGTGTTCAAGAGTAAGAACTAAACTGAAACTTTGGAGTACTATTTTTTTAAATAATTAGACTATTGGTACAAGTAAACTATTACTTTTAATAACAGAGCTAATTCTAGTAGCTAAAACTAAAAAGTGAAGAATGAAGAGCTAAATGGTCTCTAAGGTTTGAAAAGCATCAGTGTTGATACTCTGCATTGGATTTTAACACAAGGGTTCTGTTTATTTTAAGTTTGTTACCATAGAAGTATAAACTAAAGGTAGCAATGAGGACTTTGTGTAATATTTTATATTATATAAACTTGCCCTGTTAGCACTGCATGCAAAGCTTTATTTACATTTCAACAAACTGTTTTCTGTTACATTTAAAATTCTGCTATACAGATAAATTAAGGGACCTCATGACAGTATGATTTACTTTCTCCCTACAAACTGAAAAACAATATTTTTAAACCTATTTGCCTGAAGTGCTTGCATTAAATTTTCTGTTGGGCAGCATCAAATCTACGATCAGATAAAAGTCAGTCTTACCTTCTTGTTCCTATACTTAAAGGATAAGCAAATATTAAATGTTGTGTTTAGAATTCATTGTTCTTGCAAACTATATTAAATAACCCTTTAAAATATATTCCTACCCTGCAATAACAGATGAGCTGCCACCAAATTAAATAAATAAAAATATTGGATAGAATCACACAAAGATTTGACTGTTTGATTTTTTTATGTTGTACACACTCTTTCAGAAGTCATTGAATTTATGCTTCAGGTTTGGTCGAGCTGAACAGGTGCAGTTGAGTGAGTGACTTGGCCTCTAATATTGGTGATAGATAAGCTGTGAAGAAAACACTGAGCCTGAACTTCCAGTCTCAGAATAATTTGTAGGGCTGGTAAATCAGGAGATAAGGGCAGAGAAGAAGTATTTCTGTTTACATAAAGGAGCAGATGTTGTCTGCTCTCCAGGTACAAAGGCTGCAGCCTTTTTATACGGTATTTTCATTTAGGTGCACCCTTCTGACATGATGCAGGTACAACTCCTATTAATACTGTTCCTTTAAAAGGAAGTGACAAGCATGATTTCATTTCATATAGAGATGGTAGAATTAATTTGAAATACCTCTTCTTACGCTTTTCCACTAAAAGCTGTTTGACAAAACACAGGTAGCCTATTCTGTTTGTAAACTTCATCACTTTTGGTTGCTTAGCTTGATGCAGGTTTTATTCATTAGGCTGTTGGAAGAAGAAGGATGCTCCTCTTGCAAGCATCTGACTCCCTGTCCAGGACACCATATGGCAAAGTGTCCTCTATCAGGGCACATACCATAAAGGAATATGAGCCACCACGTTCAACAGAATTTGAAGTTACCTACTCTCTATCTAAAACATTTAGAGGATTTTAGTTATTTATCTGCAAAAGTTTTAAAGATACATGTAAGTAATGCAGCTCTTTTATTTGCAGGAGTTCTCTCTTTGCAGGCAGAGGTACATACCTGGCTACCATGAGGGCATTAAGCATTCTCATGCATTTATTTTCAGAGCACCTAGGAGCACAAGAGAAACCTCATCTCTGCTATGTTCAGTTAAATGTGCTGTGATCTACACTTAGGTTTTTGTGTTCTTCTGTGTGGAAAAATGTCTTGGTTAAAGCTTGATTTTGTGCATATGTGGTGTCATGCCATTGGTTCCAATGTCCTGTGAGCTGTAGCTGTTCAGTCTGTTTCCAAAAAATTTCCTCCAGTGCTGAGGTTTGGTTTAAGGCTTGTTGAAGACAGCAGGTGGTAGGACTAATTCACAATGAAACTAAATATTGGTATTTGGAAAAAACTCTAGATATTACTATAGTTTAAAATAATTGGGTAGTGGGAGCTACTACCTGTGGTCTTAAGAAGATCACTGTGAAAATGTTAGCCTTTATCTGGTTAACTACTTGCTTACATTTTTTCATTTTCTTGTTTTTATTTTTTCTCTTATTCTTTTCCTTGAGCAGTTGAGTGGGGCAATAAACTTGCAATCCTTTAAATGATTTTCCTCAGCTCTATATTCTAAGTAATACTCAAATTCTGATTCCATGGAGTTTATTTTCCAGAATGAGCCTCCCATTATGTTTCAATGGAACAAAAATTTGCAATTGAGAAATAAAAATAAACAAGTTTACAAGAAAACGTAGAAATTCCTGAAATGTGCTCTAATAGTTTTTCCTTCATCTGAAAGTATTTTAGAAATACAATATTTCTTTTCATCACTGTAACAAAGTTGTAATACTGTGACATGGTTTTAAATGAAATATTTTTTAGTTTTTATAAAGGCTCTTATGTAATTAAAAATGGTAAAAAAAACAGACCAAAAGAAAGAACCAGTCAGCAAATAATGATAAGAAATTATGTGCAATTGAGAAAAAAACCTATGTTTTAGCATCTGAGCTGGACACAATGACTTAGCTTAGAAATTACAAGGTGTTTGACAGCAACTGCTGGTGATTTGAAGTTTCATTAGAAAATAGTAATATTTTGTGATTTCTGGCAAAGGTGAGACGAAATGATTTGTATAATGTGTCTGTAGCACTGCAAGCTGTAATTCGAATATAAATTGTTACTACAAGACCTCTCTGTGTTTTCTCTGTCAGTAGAAAACCAAACTGAAAGCAGAATGCTTTATGCATTTATCAGATAATGCTTACAAAATGTTGTGAATCTGACAAACATGAGAGTAGAATACTTTGGAAGATAAATTAGCTTTCTGTTATTGAACCTGTGTTGAGTCTGACCATGGGCTCCTAGCAGGGCAAAGAGCTGCCTGGGCTGTCTCCTAAAGCCCTATGAAGTGTCTCACTTGCCTAATGGAGGTATGATGAAGAAACAGAAACGGCTCTTAAATGTTTATTTTATTTAACACACCTAAATATGGATGTTGCAGGTCTGTTAAATAAGATGGACATCTCTAATCTCAAGATGGACCTTGTTTTAGGAGGTTGACATTTTTCATTTTAGCATAAGGCAATGTCACCTTACTTTATCTTAAAACAACATTCACAATATCACGTTTGCTGTCAGTATTTCTGAATGTGAATCTCCCCCTTTGGTGAGCATCCCCTTTAGGTACTTTACTTTGACATATACATGTATAAAGTTTCTTTTCTTTTCCTGTTTAGCTTATGATTTTATCTTTTCAGAAGAATTAAAGGAAAAAACCCCATAACTTTTCATTACTTTATTTAATCTCTTTGTTAAACATATGTACTAACAATACATATTTTTCTTACACTGTGAGGCTTTGGAATATGTGTCCATTTATGCAAATTGGGCATATTTCTCTGCATGTGTGCTACATTTTTGTAAAAATAAATTCTCCCATCATTTGCTCATTTCTGCTGCTCTGATCTATCTGAAGCAGTTTTCCAGTCATCTGTCTGATAGAAACAAGCTTTGGCTTGTCTTTGTATTTTATCACGTTCTTACATGGTTTAAAATTATATTGTCTGTTCTGTAGTCCTCTTCTGTAGCATTCAAGATAATTTCAAATTAATTTCCTCCAGGGCTCTTACTAATGTTGCTTTTCCCCTTCTTCCTGTATAGTAACTTATTATGGAGACCCTCAAGTACGAAAGGCCTGGTAGTGTTGGAAAAGAAAAGCAGGAAAACAGAGGTTAGTCCTGTGTAGGGAGCAAGAAAAAGTCACTGGGGAGCTGTTCAAATCTCTAAAATGCATGGGGCACAGAGACCACATTTTTTGCCATTGCTGTAGTTTCTTTCATATCCAAATCACTATTTCTTTAAAGACTTTATCATTAATAAATAGCCAGGTTTTCTAGCATTGCCTTTTGCTGTTGCACAAGAATATGGAAGTATTTAATTTGATACCATACATGTTGATGTTTGCATTATGATGTGTACAGCAGAATACTTAGTCGAAAAAATAAGTGTACATTAAAATTGAACATAATTCAAATTCTTTAGAGGATTCTATTATTCAAAATACAGATTTTATCTTTCAATACATGTCTGGTTTCCTAAGAATCTTTCTTCTTATCTAGAGGCTTTGTGAATCACCTGTCAGCATTAGGCGAGACAGTTCACCTGGATATTTGTATTTCTTATTGTTCACAAAAAGTCACCTTCCCATTTCTTCTCAACTGATCATGTGAAACAGTTTTCAGGAGAATTTTGCATGTGGGTGCAATCATCCACAAAGTGCTGAGAGGGCTGTGGGTGGCTGTGCTGCTGGCATCCTGCTGCCGGTGCCCTTGAGACCATGGGGCTGCTCCCGTTCCTGCAGTTACGTATGGGATGCGTCACAGTTAAGTGGCAAATGGCCATAAATTTTAATGGAATTTGGCTGCCAGAATTTCTTAAGCCACTTCTAAAATTTTAAGCTGTGATTGACTGATTCTTGGGAAAGAGATTTTCTCTAAATACTCATTTTTTTATTGGGCAAAGGAAAGTGGGTTTTCCTTGTGCTAGTTTTTGAAGCTGAAGGAATCAGACTTGACTGGAAGCAATTTTTCTCCATAAAATACATAATCATGTAATTCTGAAAAGATGATGCTGTGTTTTATATGCCAGTCTTTTCAAAACTGTATCTGTTGAACTCTTTCTGTTGATATATCTGGTCAGTTCATACTGCCTTTTTTTTGTTGTTTTTATGATATCAAGTACACTGGTGCATTATTTGTATAGCTCATACTTGACATAATATTAGGCTCAAGCATTTAGCCTAAATATTTGATCTGATACGATAACATGCACTCCAGAGATTTTTTTTTTTTTTTTTTAAATTTACATTAAAAGAAATTGCATGCTGGCTGGAAGGAAGCTCCTCTTCATTGCTATGAACTCTGTAAACAAGTTAAGCTGTCACATAGGCCTCCATGTCTGGGCCCTAGTCTGACCTCACAACACCAACAGACTCAATCAGCCTTAATCCAAGGCTGCAGGTGGGATGAAGAGGGACTGCAGGGTAAGGTTTGTATCAGTCACATGAGCTGGTGGGGAGCAGAGTCCCTTCTCTTCATCCATTCTAAGAAGTCTGCTGGTGATTCAACATAACGGATAGGTGAATAGGTAAATACTAAACCTGTATAATGACAATTCTTTTCTTATTAAACCAAACATTCCCAGTGTGAAAGAAGTCAACTTTCAAAATTGCTACTGGAAAAAAACGTGTCAAATATGATATTCACCTGAAGCAGAACAACTAAAGTTAAGTATTGTCTGGCTTTTTTGTATTTTTTTGGAAGTTGGGTTTTTTATGTGTTATTTATTTCATTTATTTATTTATAAGTTTTATAAATAATTTATATTATAAAAGTGGTGAAACAGGGAAAGAACAAAGGTGTTTGGTTCTGCTTTTGATAGTGCACTAAAATATTTGCCTGGTGATAAGGGTGGTCATGTTATATGTAGTAAACTCAGATTCAACTCAGTACTTTTGCCTAAGCACACTTGACCATGCACCTTCCTCTCTGAAGAAAGTGGTCTGATAACCAGACTAGAAATAACTCAGAAATAAGGTTTGTTGTGCTGCTCTGTATACAAAATTAAACACTCAGTGGAGCAGGGATTGGAACCAGATGTCTCATTTCCCAAGAGACTAATCTTGCCACCAGGCTAGAGTGTTGCATTTTCTCATAACTCTTCTCTTCCTCCATTTACATACAGTTTATACACAGGAGACAGTTCCAATTATCCTGGAGTATTAGACATTTTCACACTGGCATATAATTTTCCAAAGGGTATAATTGGACCATGTCTAATTCAAGTGCAGGAGGGAATGATTAGCCAAAAGATACTTGAGTAGGTCAGGCACCAAGACATGCATGGTTCTTCATAGAGACAAAATGTTACTCTTTTCACTTGTTTTATCTGTAAAATTTTTGTGCCCTTATGTTTGCCTCAAGGAACCAAGAGACTTTCAAACCAAGTGACAGTTTGAACTGAAATGAATATAAGGGACTGAGCTGTGTTAGGACAAGTGTTGCCTGCACTTTCAGGGGGATGATCATTCCCCTTCCTTCTGCACTGGTGAGGGCACATCAGCAGTGCTGGGCTCAGTTCTGGGCTTCCCACTATGAGGAATGTGGACATGGTGAAGCAAGTCCAGCACAGGGCCTCAAAATGGGATTAGGGATCTGGAGCATCTTCTCTCTGAGGAGGGACTGAGAAAGCTGGAACTTCAGCCTGGAGAGGGAGAGGCTCAGGGGAGCTCATCAGTGTAAAGGAATACCTGGAGGGAGGGACTGAAGAGGAGGAAGACAGACTTTTCCATGGTGCCATGTGACAGACCGAGAGACAATGAGCACAAGCTAAACCACAGGACTTCTTGTCTGAACATCAAGAAATAGCTTAATACTGTGGGGGTGAGAAAACACTGGTGCAGGTTGCCCAGAAAAGCTGTGGAGCTTTGTTATTGGAGGTACTGGAGACCTTACTGGACATGAATTTGGACCATCTACCTTAGGTGACCTTTCTTGAACAGCTGTGTTGGATTAGACAATCCCTGGAAGCTTCTTCTGACTTAATATTTTTCTCTGAAAATGTGTAGTTCTCTATTCTTCTACTCACAAATATTCATTGACAATATAAACATCATGTACCTAAATTTATTATTCTGTCAGATTAAAATTTGGAACATAAAAAAAAAAAAAAAAGACAAATCCCAAATCAAATCCATTAAAAAAAAGTGAAAACAAAAAGGAACGTTTCCCTTAAATTTGTAGGTGAAAGATGCAAATCAAGACAATATTATTAGCATGATTGTATAAAGCACAAGAAACCTTTGGTATTTAGGTAAAACCTGAGGATTTGGTTTTGATATCTGGGATTTTGACACAAGAATTTTTCCTTTGAATCTGAAAAGCATATGTGAGTGATTTTTTTTTTAAACATTGTTGTGGTTGTTTAGACAAAATAATTATTGGAAAAAAAAGGAAACTCTTTGTGCAAAAAGGTGGGAAAATGTGAAAGCAGCAAGTTCTGTTCAGTATTAACCTGATTACTTTTGTCTCCCAGATTACTGTCAGAGTGAGGAGCAGCATGTGCAGAGCTCCCAGTACATAGTCACTGGGAATTTTGATACACAATTTGAAGAGGAAAAGCTGTAGTGACTGTATTCCTGAATACACTTATTTCCATGATGTTTGGATGACATTAAAGCTGAAATTGTAAACAAGTTTTCAACAGAGAAAAATGTAATTTTTTTTATTAATATGTTCAAGGAAATAGAAGATTTCAATTGATTATCTTAAAAAACAGCACAGTAAGGTGTGAATCAGGAAGATCTTCCAAATTCCTTTAATTTACCAAGTCTCCTCCTCCCATTTGATTAAACTAAATCCTTTGCAGTATATATCCATCATAGTTTATAGCTTGAAGAGGGTTGGTTAATATTTGATTTGGGTAGACAGTGCTAGCAAGTTTATTGACTCAGTCTTTTACTACTAGACGAGAACAGAGTGAGAAGATCTGAGAAGATCAGAGTGGCAAGTTCTGTCACTTCAAAAATTTTTATGACATTTAGTATCAATGGTGAAAAGAAAAAGCTAAATTATCAGTTATATTTCTTCCTTCCAATGCATAAATATACTTATGACTCTTTTTTTTTTTTTTTTTTTTTACCTCCTTTTAATGAATCTGTTCCTTCATTTATCTTGACTGGTGGAAAAGATTTGTGTTATTTTAATAGCCATCAACAAGCAGGCTGGCACAGTGTAGTTGCTGCTTAGTTATATGTGGTGCTTTCATTTCAGTCCTTTCGGTGATTTTTTTCTCTTAACTGTATTAATGATAAACCTTAGAAAAAGTTGATTTTTTTTTAAGATGACCTGTGTAAGGAGAAAAAAATCAGAATATATGCATGCCTATTTCAGGAAGAAAGGGAGCACAGTTGTTAAACTGAAGAAAATCAGAAATTTCACCAATTATCTTTGGACTACTACTTAGGCTACATAGGTACTAGGTACTGAGGGCCTCCTAGGCTTATAAGTATCCAAGTAAAGCAAGTTTGATCGGCAAAACTGTTTTTTCCCCCCAGTTTTATCTTAAAATAACTTTATAAAACTAACAGATTTTAAAAATGGAACATTCTTGAGCTGGAATCTGGGAGATAATTCATTTATATTTCTTCAATACCTATTATAAATTTACTTTGTAGCAATAGAAGACTGTCAGTAGCAGCAGAACAAACTGCATATCCAAAGAGATTTCCTATACTTATCTATTAGTTGCAAATTTTATTAATAATGAACAAAATCAGGAGAATAACAACATTTGAATTACTGAAGTTTCTCTTTGTAGATTGAGGGAATTGAAAGTGATGGCCTTGCTTGACATGAGTTTGATGAGTCATTTCTGATAATTTCATTTCAGTGGTCAAAAATAGTTTAAGACAACTCATTGTTTTTCTTAAGAGATTTTTTTCCCTTTTGTTGTTGATTTTCCTGCCTTCATGCTCTTTTGAGAGCTGTTTAATTATTTCTACTGAAATAGTTTGTGGCTAAATGTTCCAGTTCAGCTTTGCTGAAAGATATAGATGAAAAAGTGAAAATTAGTATCAGCCTTGCCTTATTTAAAGCACATCCTTCTCTGAACACAAAAGTTTCATATAGTTCAACAATATTTGATGATAGTTTCTTGAGATTCAATTCAACTTCCTAGAAATGCATTTTCCATAAGAGAATGCAGCTTAATCTTTAAATTAATTTTAAACAGCAGCTGCTTTTGAACTTAATTTTCAGTTAAACAAATGGAAAAGAAAAAAATTAATCTGGAATATCAAGGAGTATTATTTCAGTGAAAGAATTCAGATTATTTAAATATTTCTGAAGGGTGTTATTTCTGTTGTAATTGTTGTGGGTTTTTTTCAACCTATAGAATGCTATCACAGTTGAAACAGGAATAATAACAATATATTCTGCAACTATTAGTAATTTTACAATGAAATCCTGGCCAACTTCCTTTTTTTTTTATTTTCCTAGTAAGCTGGTTTTAACAGATTTCTTTAGTGCATTTAATTTCGTATTAGTAATTGGTAATACCTTAATTCTTCTTTGAGTTGTTCACGTGCATGTTTTATTGTCACTAAGAAGAAGAAGCTGTGCTGCAAGTATCCACTGTTAGTAAATCTTGGTTTTCATGTATCCTGAAGAATACAGAAAATCAGTGTCTGCAACCCGCTGATCTTGCCAAGGGAAGGATTCGTGGAGTTGCTTAACAGCTCCTCTCCCAGATGTTCTGTGTCAAACCTCTGCTGCTGTTTATCCCTCAGCAAGGCTGCTTGGAACATGTGTGAGGTGATTCTGGAAGTGATCATTGCATGCATGGGGTTCATTGCTTACCTGAAAACAGCGAAGCCAAATCCCTGCCTTTTCTGGGACAGGGTTCGTGCAGTTTCTGCACAGTGCTAGGTGCAGCCTGACCCCTGAAATGCTTGGCCTTACTTCTTCTCCCTGAAGTTGCTTTCACTCTCTCCTCCAGCATTGTCAAATAGCACAGAGATAATTTTTTAAGTAACTAATTTCATTAGTTTTAGTGGGATAACTTAAATATGTAAAGCTAGGCAAAGTTGAATACTTTATTGAATCAGGGACTAGATTTTTCATAATCTTCTCTTTATTTTTAATCTCAGTGAGTCGGTCAGTCTCAGAAACCAGATGTCTTACTTTCAGAGCTCTGCACTTTGTCAATTGTGACCAGCCCATTTTTTTTTTTAACAACATTTATTTTCTCCCAATCCAAAAAAAAGAATGAGATTCTTGCTTTGTTAACACATCTTTTAAAGAAGGCATAAGTAATAAACCTACTGAATTAACAATAGCAGCTCACATTTGGAAGTTGCAAATTTCTGTAAATTTACAAATTTCTGTAAATTTAAATTTCTGTAGAGATAAGGACAACTAATTTTGGGCTCTCTTTTAAAGGTATCTTTGGCATATAAGGTTAAGTTACAATAAATGAGCGAGATGTTCAACATTGACCTGTATTTTGTGTATGCCAGGCCTTCTGGAATTACTGGAAAATTACATCAGGCTGAGTTAAGTTTTCTATAAAGTATTGAAGAAATGCTTCTTGAACTGGGAGAGTGAAAGATTCTTAAAGTCCATGTTCCTTGACCTAAGAGACATCGAAAATGTATTTACAGTTAAATGTCCTACAAATGGCATTATTTTCAATTATATAGAAGTTTTGGGTTTTTTCATCGTTTCCCAGAAATGTTTAGAAGGTTTTATATTAGCTTGCTAGCATTTTGAGGAGACACAAGTGTATTCTGGTGTAAAGTATATTTTTCGTTCACTTGTTGTAACATGCAACCCATACAATGTTATCATTCAGAATCCAATGACTCATTTGAAAATATTCTTCATATTTTCAGTTTTCTATTTCAACAAGGTTTGTTAGAAGTTCTTAAGAGTGAAGGAATGCTTGACTTTTACGTTAGATTTCATTAAGGCTGCCACAGTAAGTTGGCCAGTATTGCATAGCCACAATATTTGTATTTAGAAAAGGAAACATTGACTTCCTTTAATATGAGAACAAAAGGTGATTAATCTCAAGCGTTACAGTAGCCACTGGTCCACTTCTAGTCTTTAATGAGTTTATTATCCCAATGTTATTGGGAGGTCAAAAATCCTGACTGTATCTGCAAAAAGGATGTAAATTATGGAGACCATCATAAAAATAAAAATTTTAACCAAAGATAGATGCTTATAACCAATTTCAAGAGAAATTTGAAATTTTGAAATCAAAAACTATGTCATGAAGAATTATCATTTTATAGCATTTAATTTTTTGCCTCTTTAATCCTTAAGCAAGTGGTAAAACCCTGGCTGGTAATGTCTTAAATTGACTGAGCAAGTGGAAAAGAAAGAAGAAAGAAATGATTACCTACTAGGATTAATTGCAGGGTATTTTCTAAATTCTTTTTTTTTAAGCAATTCAGTGAAAGTTGTACTGTTTTTTTTATATTGTATTAGTTTCTTAACTGAGATACTGTGTTGTACCAGATCTTAATAAAAACAAATTTATGATTGTAATAAACTTAACCAAGTCTATAATCTTCTAAATCTAAACTTTACAAAATTAATGTTCCAAAAACTTATATTGGGAAACCATTATTTATGTTAAGTTCCATTACTGCTTTTGATTGTTAACACTTTCTGTTGTCTGACCAATTCATAATACCTGTAGTTATTTTTTGTTTGTGAATTAATCTTGCTAATTATTTCTAGCATAGCTTTCTTTCACTCTTCTGGAAGTGTTGCTGAATTCCAAGTGGCAGTTCAAGGGATAGAGCACTTGTTAGCCATATCTTATAATTTTTTTTTAAATAGCAATTTGAATTTGCAGATGAAAAGTACTGTATCTGCTGCTTAACATTCTACTTACATGTTATCTTACTAGCAAATACATATTAAATAAATTATGCCTAGCTTTGAACTGCATATTGGTAACTTATGCCATTTGTCTATTATTGTTTAAGTGCTAATATTATGTTAAAATTGTTTTATGTTTCTTCTGCATTGTGTAGAATCCTGGGTCTTGACAGTCTTGACAGTCATAGTTTTTTCAGTATGCATTTACAATATGTATATACTTCCTGGAGAAGTAGCCCATCACTGGAAACATATTTTTCCATTATAAATAAACTCTTTGATTACATTTGATACTTTTCAGTAGAACTAGTTTTACTCTTAAAATAAGACAGAACCATGCTCTTTCACATGTACATGAAGTCAAGATTGTAATAATTATTTTATCATTTTAATGTATTCTTTTTATAGCATTTCACAGATTTTTAGGAATAAATCATAACAAATTTTTCCCAGTATATATTTTATTAACTCATAAATACACCAGTTTCTTGTTATCTGTTTCCTCCTTAACTAGTTAAGTCTAAATTTTGTGGGAGAATGGAAAAATCTATCTTTTGTGCAACATGGATTCTTGCATGACATTTCTGATAAAAAGAGATTTGTTTTTATACATATTTCCAGATAATCACATACCTTTTTAAAAGTGTGTTCTGAGAAATAAGCCTGCTGTGTAATGTAACCTTTCATGTGCTATTTCTGTGAAGCACTTTAGAATTTTCTTGAGCTTAAAATACTCAATTCCATGTGCTGGCCTTTATCTACCTTTCCAGGGTTTTTGATGTCTGAGTATCAATGTATCTTTTCATGCATTTCTTCATTTTCTTTCTTTAGGTTTGAATATAGTTCTTTCCTATATCTCTAATTCATGCAATTCCTTTATGCCATTCCATGCCCTCTCATTTCAGTATGGATTTCTGCCAGATTCTTTTCAGTAGATTTGTTTCAAGGAACTGTGAATAATCAATAAATGAAATTAAATTGCTTTTAGAAAACTCTTTTCCATTTCTGAGTGCCTGTCCTCAATTCACATGATGTTCTAAACCAGATACTCTTGTTTACATATTAACTGTACAGTTCTTATTTGTATTTGGAATTCTAATAACTTTGTCATTGTCCCTTTTGTTGCCATTTGGAAGTTGTGCTGACAGGGCATATTCAGATACTGAATCTCCTGTCTTTAAAAACTATATTAAAGTCCATTGCAAGGTGTAATTATAATAATTTTGGCAGCTTTAGTCAATTTTTTCCTTTAATTTCTGTCTCCTAATAAAGCATAATTTAGAATAAGTGCCCTTTAATACTTCACTTGGTTTTTGTCAGAGATACTGCAGGTCAAGGCTGAAGTACGTAAAAGCTTGCTCAGCAGATAGCCACCATTTGTCTTATCACATTAAACTTGTCTTAATATATTTCTTGAGAACATTTAAAGTGAAAAAGAAACATTAGGCTAAACTCTTTGTGAGGAAAAATACAGTCACAAATCATCATTTTTTGCTATCATATATATTCCCAGAACCATGAAAAACAGCATATTTATTGACCTTTACTTGGTTCCTGTGCTTTCCCATTTTTGAACTAGATCCTTAAACTGTAATATTAAACTTCGTACCTCGTTTTGGTCCTTACATAGCCTGGTAATGACTGCGCTATTTCACATTGCTCATCTTATTCTGGACTTAAGTATAAAATAAAGATACCTTCTTAGAACATGACATAAAGAGCTTAACATTAATTAAGAAATCTGCTTTGGAATGCAGTAGTCTTGTTTGGATACCATCATCTTGGGTAAATGTGAAATGATTAGTCTGTATTGGCAATTCATTTAGCTTTGAAGCTTTATTATTCATTACACTTCTGTGTAATGAACCAGTTAAGCATGGCTTGTGTTATCTGAACTCACAAAGAAAGCAGATCAATCTTTTTATTTGTTATATGGTAGTTACTATTTTCTAATGATGTAAAGTATGATTATAGGTACCAGAAAATGCTGAAGCCAGCTGCAGCTGTTAATGCTGAAGACATCAAAGTCTTAGTAACACTCATATAACAGAGGCAAGTACTTAGTAATTTACAAAGAGAGAAAATAAAGAGCTGAGGGCTAGATGGCATTTTCCAGATCTGCTCTGTAAGAGATGTTGATTCCCACTCCCACATATGAGCTGATTACTAAAGGAAGAAGCGTTATAAACAGTGTGACAGAGTAAATTGCATCACTTGTCTTCCCAGTTAAAACACATAGGAAGGAAGTGACACCTGTGCAGAGGACACGCTTTTAATAGCTCCTCTGTTTTATCTCAGGTGGCAGCATCTAGTCAAGGGGTTCATTCTTGCATGTATTTAGCTTCTGAGCCCTGCTTTTTTTCAGCCCACCTGTCTTACCCCTCTCACTCAGATAGGCTGGAGTCCTTGACTTTTTATGCCATTCTGTCTTGTTTGAAGTATACATTTGGGATTTTTTGGGTGAAAGGGATTAGATTTTTTTTTTCCCTTATAAATTCCACAAGCTTTGCCCACATGATTCAGAAATTCCAGCATGTCTAAAGTAAAATACTATGTGATTTTCTTCTGTGACAGAAGCAACTAAAGACTTTCGTTACTTCTAGGTCTCAAATTAGCCTTTGGTTACACCAAATAGGTGTATTTAGACGACTAATATAAATTAAATGTGGATTTTCTCAACAATGAAATCTACTTGGTGACAAATATATTTCTCTGACAAAGGTCCTGCAACATCAAAAGAATGATCTAAATGGATGACTGTAAGTGGTCATTTTGAGAATATTACTCAAGAAAAGTAGTGTTAAATGGCTTTCTTGTTATAAACTTTATATTCTGGATATATTTTTCTCTTCCTACTAAATGAGGTATTTGGAACTGTGGCTGGCAACCTTAACCTTTCATTAACAAAACTTTTAACTGTTTATTTCCTTCCTGATTTTGCTTTTAATTTGAAGGAAAAATATTGATATTAGTAAATAAGTTGGCTACTGTCATTGTTATTTTAACTTACCTTGTCTTAGAACAGGTAACTTGTGCCTAAGTAACTCTTCTCATTTATTTGTAATGTAAAGGCTTTGTGGTCATTCTTGTAAGTATAGGAATATGTTATGATAGAGTAGAGCAGAACAAAACCCACAGATGTGGACTGTATTTTAAATGTGTGTTGGTTATCCGATCTTGAAGCCATGAAAAAACTGGAAACAGTGTGTGCCATGCAATTGACCCTTTTCCTCTCTCCCATCCACTACCAAGCCCTTGTCTCTTTAAGGAAGACACTGATATTTTAGAAGAACTTCTATAAAGCTAATGTGAAGAACTTGTTATTTGGTTACAAAAAAAGCAACAGAAAAGGAAGGATGTGTTAAGAAAACTACCGCAGATTAAGTAATTGTCATCTTATAATAAAATAATTCTGTAACTTGGGCTTGGTTCCTTCCTCTGCCTGAAAGGTATTTCCTCCCTGGGACAGTGCAGTGACTGCAAGGCTATAGGATATTTAGATGTTTTGAAAGGCTGATTACAGATGGCAGTCCTCTTAATTTCTCTAGATCATACTGTTTCCTTTTTATACACTTTTTTGCAAAGGGGGAAAAAGTTTTCTGGGTGTACAAGTGGGAGGAGCAGTTCCAGCCATGTTTGGGCAGGTGTTTTTTGTCTCCTGTGATGGTGAACGGAGACTAGATGTTCACACAAAGCCAATTTTTATCCCTCTTTCCTGGTGTCAGCACAAGCATTACAGCAGAAGTGTTCAGGGGCTTGGCAGGCAGTCCCTCTCTGGTTCTTCCACCATATGACCATGCTGCATGGTCACATCATGAGACACCCTGCCACCCCCCTCCCACGTTTTTTTTTTTTTAATGATATTTTCCCATTCAGAGAGCTTCTTAGTTATAATTCTAGCTTTGGTTCAGATTTTTGGTTCCTGACAAGCCCTAGTATTGACAGGGCTGGCAGCTTGCCTGTTCCCTATCCAGTGGTCACACCTGCAGGTGATCTTTGTGTCCTGGGGATGAGCCCTGCCCTTGCCTGGAGAAAGCCAGTGCTTTTCAGGTCACAGGAGTCACACATGGAGCCTGCTTTAAAGGTATTCAATGGCAGGACTTCATTCCAAAGTTTATGTTTTTTAAAGATGTTAACTGGGTGTCTCAGTCTTAAATGCTCTGGTGAGGCAGGGACACTGCAGGGTCACTAAATATTGTGAGGTTCTGGGCACCTATGAGTCCAGTGTTACTTACGAAAGGGATTTGCTGAAAACCACATAGATTAATTCATCTTGCCTTCAAAGTTGAGAAAATGTACTCTGAATTGTTATTGTTATTTTTAGTAGTAATAGCGGTATTGTTGTTATATTAAAGTAGATTATTACACAATCTCTGTTCAGATCTGCAGTTCAGGAAGTGTTGTGGCACTGTCACTGCAATAGATGATGCCTAGGAAAAAATGGCCCAAATGATTAAAGCAAATTATTATCAGAAACTTAGGGAGAAGGGATAGAGGAAAAAACAAACAAAAAATGCTATTTAGACTACAGTAATATACATTTGGACTGCAGTGTGTGGATACATTCCTTTACACAGCTGAGACAGACAAAAATTTTAATTTGGAGATACCAAAGCCAAAAATGGGATCAGTTACTTTTTCTTTTCCCAGAGAATGGGAAATCCATATTTTTTGCCATCCTGGTCGAATTGTTTTCTTTTACTAACTTCAAGCTGTATTTTTAATCTACAAATAATGCCAGAATTAATGGAATATTTATGTATAATCCCAGAATTAATTATGTCATCATTAAGAATTATCAGCAGTAAGAGATGTATGTGATAATCCGTGCTGGATTAAAATACATGCATCTGGACCATTCTGTAAGGGTGAATATGAAATCGGGTGCAGATATAATGCATCTAACCATTTTTGGCTGTTACGACGCTGTACAGACATGTGAAAATGAAGTTAGGTCAGAAGTATAATGGTGTTTGTAGAGACTGTGAGTTTAAGTCTGAATGTAGACACATTAATCATGTGCTGTTTCTTACTCTGTCCTCGTTGCATATGAAGAGGCTGGGCTTGACATAGGGTTTCACTTACACTGTTTGTTAGCATTCTACTTGTCAAGGGACCTACTTCTGAAAATGTTAGTTCTTAAATGTATTTCCAAAGCAACATTCTTTGCTTTTCTTTGAGAATACAAATTGATCAGGAGGCTGTACATGGTGCTTGTTTGCATTTTCCATTATAGACAGAAATTTTAACCACCCATAGAAATAAATGCTAAGTATTAAAAGATACTGCAGTTCTTATTTAGAGTCTTAGCAGGTACCGTAGCCATCTTTTTGCCTTCCTTGTTAGTTTTTTCTTCTCAGATGTGTGACATTTTGTTTTGCAGGAAGAGGGCTAATGGCTATTTAATTTCACCCTACGACCATCCAATACTATCTTATCCCTTTGAACTGGTTTCCACATTATTGTGTCCAAAAAATTATTTAGCTTTGAATAGTTGGGGTTTTTATTGGGTTTTTTTGTTTGTTTGTTTTGCTCCCTGCCCCTTCTCTTTTCTACCCTACCTCCACCTCCAAAAAAAAAAAAACAACCCACCATCATATCAAGTGATGCCCAAGCTCATGCCTGGCTCTGCTTTTCTATTGCTTTAGCAGTGATGCTGAGGCTCATACTTCAGGGGGAGGAGATGGGGAGCATGTATACTCACTGTTAAACTTCTGGCAGGTGTGACAGTCTTTCATTCTGGCCACCAAGGAGACTGGAGATTGTACAGTATCTGAGAAACTTACCTTGGAGAAAGTATTGTCAACACTAGAACAATTTTTCTAAATATCCATGCAAAAAATGCACCATTCTGGTTAGAAAGACTTGGACCCACTTATAGTTGTGTCTTGGAGTGCTGTAGAAAGGTGTGGCAGAACACCAAAAGGGGTTGGTTCTCCTTCTGTTTCCCTTCTGTGATTACACTCAGTGTCTTAGCACATCAATCTAGCAGAATTTCATCTGCAGGACGGGGCATATGTGTGAGTAAGAATTAGACTATTGTGTGATGCACTCTGTAAAACATATGATGTAATTTCAGTCTTACTATGCTTCAACTTCATAATTTGCAAAAGTTTTTTTCCTAGATACATTTCTGAAAGAGGCTTTTGACTCAGCTTTATTTATCTCCAAACTTGACTAAGTTATGTAATTTATTCAGGTGGTATTTAGTTCTGCCTAGTTTCTGTCATTTTCATACAAGCTACCTTTATCTTCATTTTTAAAATTAAATAAGGAAAACAAAATCTCTGAACAAGATGATTTCCAATTTCAATTTGGTACTTCTGCTTCACATTCTTAGTTAAGACTCTGTTTTTAGTTTTCCTGTGTTGCCTTTTTGCTTTACCAAAAGAAAAGGCTTGCCTCACTGCAATTTGCTAGCACACCTCTACGGACTGAGTTATTTGAAAGACAATTTGTGAGATGTGGTACCGTGTGCTGAATTCCGACCAGCGAGCTCTGTCCTGTCTCCATCAGGAGAGGCAGCAGCCTGCTCCCAGTCAGTGCCTGTGAAAAGCCATCCCCCAGGGAGATGGCCTGGAATGTGTGCCTGGTCCTCTGCTGGGGGCTGGGGACCTGGCAAGGAGCTGGTGGCCTGGCAGCCTTTCCTGCAAGAGTTGAAAAATTTCTGTTCCAGTATGCTAAAATGTAGTTGCCAGCCCTCTCCCGTGGAGCACAAATGTGTAAACAGTTATCCTGTTTATATCCTGAAAATAGTACTTCTGCCTCTGCATAGTAGAGTTCTTTCAGTTTGCCTTCAGAAACTTTTTTCCACTACTTTTGTGCTTCTCTGTGATTCTGTTCACAGCGATGTGTCTGCTCCAATCTACTTATTTGATGTGTAGAGCTTAATTAATTCAATTTCCTAGTGAAATTTCTTGCCAAATATAACTTGAAAACACATTTGTTCTTTACCTTTCATGTTAATACTTCTTCCTGGCTCTAATCTATTATTTAATTCTGTGATTTTATTATGTAGAACTTCAGATCATGCTGAAGTACAATTTTTGAAGGTTAGTGTATAGATATGTCCACTGTTTAAAGCTATTTAAAAATTTTCTGAAAGGAAAGAAGAAATATATCTTGAAATTGGAAGATTGAGGCTAAATATTTTGTTTTGAATATCTGATGTGAGAAATCTTTGCCAGTTTTGAAGGCAGGAGTCTGAAAAGAACCTGGCATTATCAGGAGCTGTCTTTCTACAGAATGAAAAAAGTTATGGGGAAAAAAAGAATGGGGGAAGAAGGCATAATTTTTTATTGAATAGTTAATAATAAAAAAGGGAAAAAAGCAAAGACACTATTTCTGGCTCCTTGCCCCTGGTTTTCCATAAATACCATAAAACTGATGAGAAATCCACACAGTTGTGATTTCCTGGACCTGTGTCCTTCGCAGCACATAGCAAAAATAACTCAAAAAGTCTGATTTTGTATATGCAAAGTAACTTCTGCATAAAGCAGAAGAGAGAAGTGAACACTGGTAAATAAAGATTAGTACTTGGCTTTGAGCCAATACTCCTGAAAGCACCATTTGCCTGATCCCTCTGGGATCAATTGTTAATGCTGTCCTAAAGCAATGGCAAAATATCAATTTAGTCCTAGAATTCTTCAAACCACAGCAAGGTCTCCTTCCAGAAGGAGTTAGAGCTGGCTGAATTCCATTCTTGCAGTTTCTGTGTATCAGAATAGATTGGTGTTCTTCACAAATAAGTCCCTTGTTTTAGGAAAGTGCCAGCAAATGGCATTTTTCCTATGTATATATTAATTCTGGATATCTGTTGACTTGATTGACTTTAAACATCAGGACTGAGGAAAAGAGTAATTTACAATACCTGCTTAGGACATAATTATAGAAAGTGGTACCTGGGTTCCTCAAAGGCAGGGAGTAAAAAAACACGGTTACAGTCCTCCGTGAGAGATGATTTTTTAGCAGCACTCCTGGTACATCTGTGTGCACTGTGTTCTGCCAAGTGAAAATAATTGAGCTAACTTGGAATAAGCAGTGCCTTGTCAGATGTGAGCTCTGCTCAGGTTAAATGTTGCCTCTCAGCGGTGCTAATTGGAGAGTTGTGCTAATATTAACTAAACTGCCTTTTTTCACATCAGTGACCTTGCACTTTTCATTCAGCTCAGTTTCTGTGAATTTTGATCTTTGGATGTCCATACAGTTCAGGATATTTTCTAGTTACTACTCTGTAAGAAAAATTGAGCATTATGTTCTCTGAAATTTTTATGTCATTAAAAGCATGTACATATGCATGGCTTAATTTTTGAAAAATGCAACAGTGTTGCATGCCTGAAAGTAAACCAAACAAAGAAACAAACCCCTCTTACCCTTAGGGGATTTCTTATTTTGTATTTCTTTGTATCATCTTCAAATCCTGATTTTAAATGTGTCTTTTTGACCAGAGTGAGGAACAGAGTCTGAGTCTAATGAGTCTTCATGTGGTAGAAATAACAAGAGAGAATAAAATTTATAGTTTTACATACTATATTTTCTGGAAAATGTGTTGTTATATATTTGACTGTATAAAGCTGCAATATTTTGGTATTACACTGAATTTTTAATATGTTTTGTTAATCCTGGATTTAGCAAGACCAAAGACTAAAACTGTCCTCCTCAAGAAGATCCACAACACCATGAAAACATAAATTATTTTCTATGTGGATTTGTGCAAACTTCCTTAGAAAAGTAGATTAAAAAGCTGAGGGTTTTATCCTTTTCAATTATATATTTATTTTCATTGTTCAGTAACTTGCTATAGCTGTATTTCTGCACAGATGCGAAATAATTCTTTCACAATTTTTATTTGTGGTAGGTTCAATCAGATTTGCCTTGTAGCCATAACTTCAGAGGAGCCAATCAATTTTTCCTTTCTCAAAATTTGCATTTAGTTTTAGCCCTTAGTGTTAAGAAAAGTCAATGGACAGTTCCAGATAGCAGGATTTGATGCAGTGGTGCAGCTGAGGATTTACCTATCTGATATTCTGATGTTAAAGTAGTGAAAGATCACTTCTTAACTAAGCCATGTGTTAATGGCATTCTAACTTAACTAAGGCATGTGTTTAAGTGGCATCCTACACATGGTAATTAGCAGCATATCCCTCAAAAATGGTTTGTGGCTGAGACAGTGTAGGTTGTCTAAAAATCCTTTGTCAGCATGGGGGAATTATGATTAGGTCCCATGATGATCTTCATGTGTTGTTAAATTATAGGGTCAGAGAACTTTTTTTTTTTCAGAATTTACTTGTCTGTCATGGTCCAAAGTTGTTCAGGGACAGGCTCCTTGGAGGAGCAGAGGAAATCTGATATTTTGTAGTACAGTGTTGTAGTGGGCAAAGTACAACTTCTGAGTGTGGTGCAAGACCATATGTTAGGTAAACTGGAGATATTAACAAAAAGATACCTCAGGTGTGTCTTTGATGTACTGAGGAGTGAGAGAGCAATATATTCAGCAGCAAGAAGTAAAAGACAGACTTAAAGCAAGATAATTATTTTCCTAAAAGTAGTAGAGAGGTGTGATCACACCTGTGCTTGTAGAAAAGAATCCTTCATCCTAGAGGTTGTTTGGGAGAATCAATGATGGCTCAGCTGTGCTGTGTTGTAGGGGGGGCCCAATAACAATACTTGGCGTTCATCCTCTGGGAAGATACATGATGATGACCCTAATAGCTTAAGCCAGACCATAAAAGGATGGTAGATCATAAGTCTGTCTTTCCAAAAGCTGTGTTATTGGCACACTAATTTATGGTGTGTAGCGTTATCTAATGGTTCTGTTCATAAATGCAAGTCTTTATTACAGTTTCAGTAGCTTCATCATTTTAGACACTAGCTTCTGCCTCTCTTTGATGCAGCCAGATAATCTAAATTACATCATTAGCAGGAGAAAATGTTTTCATGCCAAAACCTTTTGCTGAGCAGCATCTCTTATATCACCCTTCTATTTTACTGCTGTTCTGGGTGACATTTCTGTATGTATTTCTGCTGAATCTTACTGGCTTTTTTACCTTTGTAATGGCTTACCATTCAATTAAGCTAGTTGGCTGAGTATAAAAAGAATGAGCAATGATTTGGGTGCTATCTATACGTAAGGTAAAAATATTTTTATCTTAATTCACTAAAGCAGATATTTAGGTTCATATTAAGAGTGAGGGCAGTGTGGATGGGAAGGGCTGTGGAAACTGGTTTGGCTGACACTAGGGAATGAAATTATTATCCCTCTTCATAGGAGAACAGTTCCTGTAAAGACTACCATTTGGACAACTTATGTATGTATTTTTATAATTTATTTCTTTTGGAGGATGAGGGGAAAATTCTTGAAATACTTTATTTACTGAAGATGCAAGTATATAGTATTAAAATGTCTAAAGCTGCTGAAATGCTCAACTTGATGAGGAGAAAGTGGTATTTAAAATCAGGCTTGGCATTGCTCAGTGGATTTTGCAGGTTTCACCTTCCTGAGTTCAGGCCTGGTTTAGTGCTGCCTTTGTCACATAATGTTTCCCTTAATCAGCCCTGCAAGGACTGGGCCAGTGTGGGAATGCCTCTTCAAAATAAAATTTTTATAGAGATAGTAGATCTCTAAAGCTAATCAGTGTAAAAAAGTTCTGGTTGATTTTTTTTTTTTTATTTCTTTGTTTTGTTTCAGTTTGGCTTAATAAATGTTAACTAATATTTATCATAGGAATGAAATCTAAGTTCTCTTCTGAAAGATTTTTCAGTTACTGTGCCATGGTTATATGCACACCTGAGAGATAACTGAAGAGTCATAAGATTGTGGTAAAATTATTTTAATGAGAGGAGAAGAAAAAACAGGAAAAATTATTGCCTGTAATGTTTATATCAATTTGTCCAATGAAGCAGTACTTTTTTATTCCTACATAACTACTTTTAAGAGGCTCTTCTGTATTTAAAATAACATTTATTTTTAAAAGAATGCTAAGTATTAGCCTTTGTTAACATAAGCAATGTTTTCCATCTTTTTGAAATAGTAAAATACTGTAATAGTGCTGTTTAGTGTTTAGCATTTACTTTCTTGAATTAATATAGCTACTTTGAAAGGCTTGGTAATTACCCTTACTTGCAAATGGAAGTTCAGACAAAGATGGTTCATAAATCTTAACATATACATAGAAGGACAGCAATTGTTCATGTGCCAGGGGAACTAGGAATAATTTATTTTCCAAGAATCTACCCTATGCATTCAGTTAAACCCATTCTATATGGAATTTAAACTAGAAAGGTTCTAGAAGACCTGTATACCAAGATAAGACAATCTTTTAATTGTTGGAGAAGGAACAAAGATCATTGAATCACAAAGGTTAAGCGTTGTGAAGATTTACAGGAGAGTGTTTGCTCTGGTTAATAAAATGAAAGTTGAGCACTAGGCACAATGTTATCAATTTCATGAAACAGCAATTGCAGTAGGTTGACAAAGCTAAAAGGACTTAATAAAGTTAAAGGAAAACAAGTTGGAAGGATGGGGCAAACTCATCCACACACAACTTTGATGTTGAATATTATTTCCCAGTGAGAGTGTTCAAAGCCAACAGCCTTGGGACTAAATTGCTTAAGCCTCATTCTGTGTCAACTCTGCTTTTATTTTTTTTTTTCCCCTCGAGGAACAATCTGGGCTTTGCAAAATAAGTCGGCTTAAAATAATTGGTTATGTTACAATTATTAAATATATATATTAAATACATTATATATATAATATGATCTATAATATTTAATACTATATATTAATATTTAGCATTGTACCTTTAATAAATATTTAATATTTAATATTTAATATTTCAATATTTAAGATTTAATAAATATTAAATAGTCAATGTAGTATTATATATTATATTTAATATTGGAAATATATATTTAATATATATTTTAAATATATATATATTAACATAATCGGTTATAAGCATATTAGAATCCAGACAGCTCTAAGGAGCCCAGGTATCTTAGAAATCTGGCTGCTTAGGTGGATTGACCAATGGTAATTTTAGATGCTTTGCTTTAGTTATAGCAGGCAGATTCCTTGTTCATATAATTCTACATTGATGAAATCTAGTAACAGGTAAAAAATTTAAAACTGTCTTTTCCAGGTTTTATATATATATATATATATGATATCTTTTTATTTGAATGAAATAAAAATTGAATTGCTAATGACGCCTGGATATTTTCTTTGTCATTGAGAGATCTGCTTTTGGGTCTGTACCTTTTCCTCTTCCACAAATATAGTCATGCAGCAGGATTTGTTTAATGGTATTTTCAGTTTTCTCCACTGCACAATGAAGTGGTTTATGGTTTGAAAGCAGAGGACACAGTTTCATACCTCTAGCTCCTCTTCAAATGTAACTAGAACAAAAATTACAATGAAGCTTATTTAAGTCTGGGTAAACCACTTTCTTTAAGGAACAAGAATATATCCATGGCTGCTTCCATGGCTTCAGCTTTTGTCTTTTAACAAAAAAATAATTTTGTTGTGCTCCTATATTTGATCCCTCAGTGGTTGCATATACATTAGTGTTCTTCTCATCAGTGGTGTGCTTATAACACGAAGCCCCTGTGGGTCCCTACTTACTGCATGTTGCTTTGTTATGTGGTTTGACAATCATGACCTGGCTTCTCAGAGGAAGTTATAACAGAAATCCCATTTCGAATCCATACCAGTGGAGTTTGTCCTGATCTCTTTTCTACACAGGGAGATTACATTACTTTGATTATAAAATTGTTTGAAATTTTACGTCAAGCTTAATATTGTTTTTGAGGCAGATAGAAAACATAGAGCCTGGTGCTTCATAATTTTTTGTTCCCCACTCTTGGTAGTTTACCTTTAAATTAATATTTAAATTAATTGCCTTTTTCCTGCTTGGTGATTTTGGTGGTTTTCTTTTTGTTTTTTAAACATTTTCCCATGGCTGAGTTTTGGGGTAGTGCCTCTGTGGGAAATACTTGTAAAGAGAATGAGTTTGCTCTAAAATTCACAATGGTAAAGACAAATATTGAATTTTAAACTTTTTAATCTTTAAAAAGTATCCATAAATAGTTGGGTTGTTTAAAACTATTCTAAAGGAAAATTATTTTTTTCTGCCTGTGTATTTTCAGAATTGGAATCTAAGATTTCAATTTATACTGTTTCAGAAACAACAGTCTTTTAAAAGTAGTTTTTGGTTAATTAAAATGTGTACTTGAAAATTAATTGGTAGGGTAATTGTAGAAGTAAAATGATAATACAGGCATAAAATAAATCCTTTAAGAAAATATTACAAGCATCTTTCATTTGATTTATGAAAGGAATTGAAATATGCTGCAGTATTATTCTCAACACTGATTATATCTAATGGGCAATTAATTTAAGCTTATTTAAGAAAGTGCAGGGAAGAAACAAAAGGGCTGGGCTATCATTAAGAGAGGATGTGAATGTCAACCATGGTGGATCAGAAATGAGTCAGCAATTTGTCTTTTAAAAGCAGATGTCTGATGTGATCTACAGCTTTAAAATGCTTGGAGCTGACACTTGATGTAATGGATTATTGCTAGTGCTTGTTGAAAACCAAAAATACTGCTTTTTAGAAAGCACTTTAAAATTTGTGGTTTTGTTCCAATAAGGAAACAAAAACTGAGGAGTCTCCATTTTGTCTTAATAGAAGAGTAGATGGAGGTACATGCTTTCTCTTTTCTCCTTCTCCCTTACATCTGTGCAGGGGGATGCAGGGTTCTGGTGGGCATGCCCAGCTTTAGTTAAATCCTTTTTCTGGATTTTGTGTGGTGCCTCTCTCTCTTTCCTGCTTTTCAAACCTATGTGCTTGATTTTTGAGAAACTTTTTTCATGAAAATATGAGCACGAGGAGGATTTCCAGTAAAGAATATAAGAGTTAAAAAATTTCCTCTTAGCCGTAGTGTCATGTTATTAAGTCATGTGCTTCCTATTCTGGTCTGTGTTGTATTGGTGTAGTTTGTGGTTTATGTGAATTACAAATTTCAGAGCCTTCCTACAGTTCCTAGCAGACAAATATCTATGTCAAGAAAAGAAAATGTCATTTTAAAGAAGGTTCTGTTGGGAATTAGTGGATATGAGTATGGTGTTTGTTTGTTGTTGCTTTTTGGGGTTTTTTGGGGGAGTTTTGTTTGTTTTTGTTTTGGGGTTTTCTTTTGGACTTATGCCTGTCTTTGTCTTCTCTTCTATCCCTTGCTGCACTTTGGGCAGAAGAAGCCCTTAGAAGCCTTCCCCAGTTACCAAAGCAGGAGAGGGCATGACTTTAACACATTGGACAGACTGAGCTAGTATTATAAAACAAGCAAATTCAAGTGCATTTTGGGATATTATACACATCTAAACACAATCAATCAAAAATAAAATAAAACTAGGATTTCCAAATAGATTGCAAATGTGTGTTTGACAGGTGATGTTGTTTATAAACAAATAAATTAGTTTGTGTAGGGGAGGAGATGGAGAACATCCATAGTGTTTTTTTCAGAAAGGACATCTAATGTAAGGACCGCCTTGTCACCAGAGGATGTGGGCAGCGTCTGTGCAGCAGTGCTCTGTGCATCTGTTATGCTTCAGCTGCTGTAAACTGATGGTGAAATGTCACTGTCAAGGGGAATGGTCCTTCCAGTCCCCACCAGTCTGCTCTCTGTTGAGTGGTGGCATTTTCTAGCACATGAGTAAGTCTTTGGGCAATGGCTGATTTAATAGCTTATGCTTTTAGGGCTCTTACCTGTTGTGGCTTATGCCAGAAGGGAAGCATCCTTTCTTTCAATAAGGATTGCAAGCTTATCTCTCTTTCCTCCACAAATGTCTTTGCTTATGTTTCTCAGACATCTCCTCGAGTGATTTCTGACTGGCTCCTTTTTGTCTGCAGCTTGCTCGTTCTGTTTTTCCCATTATAGACATGGAGTATCAACGTGCTGTACTAAATGTATTTAGTGACAATATCCCCTCTGTATGGCCAGCTGGCCTTTCCTGTGTCATAGAGGCACCACATGATTATTGTTAAAGCAGTCCCTCGCTCAGGCTTCTTGTATGGCTTCTTCTGCTCTCCCTGTCAGAGGCTTCTCCAGTTCTCTTTCAGGGTAGACCTAGTATGATGATAGCACAGACCTAGCCTTGCACTGTACAGTTGAGAAAAGCCACCTGGAGGCACCATAAGTTAATGCACTGGAATGGAGTGGGGAAGATTTATGTTTTCTTGACTTTCTGTTCCTGTACTTGAGGCCTCCTCCCTGTGAATTTCTGACAAAAACATGCAAAGTTAATTATGATTTGATATGTAAAGCCTTCCTGTAGATCTAACAGACATATGTATTTCTGAGATAAAATTATTGGGTACCTTGACTCCCTTAGTTTGGCCATCCTTTTTGGTTTGTTTCCTTCATTTTTTTTTTCTGCTATCCTAAACCAAATTTACTCCAGTTGGACATCAAAGTAATTAAGCAGAATTGAATCATCCATGCATCTGATGAGATAAAAACATCTTAACGTGAAGTTTTGTTTTAATTGCTTTTTATGGAACACAAGAGGATTGTAAATAGCCAAATGAGCTTTCTGTGATTAGTAAAACTGGCCATTCCTGGAAGATGACAAACCAGAGAAAATGTGTATTTTGACAGTAGAAAAAGGAAAATTATATAAATTAATTTTCATTTTTCATATTATTTGACTAGATGCCAAAGCATTTTAAGTTTTTCAGAATTGTTCAACATGTTTAAAGCAGGAAGCAATTAAAAATGTGTATTTAAATTTTCACGTTTTTCAGTGATTCTTCCCATGTAAGAAATGGTAATCCCTTTTAGGCTGATTTGATTAATTTGAATCCAGGTATATCCTGATTAACCTGGGTTCTTGATGTCATTTCCATAACCTGAATCATTTTTTTAAGGTAGTGTGTTTAACTGGTTAAGAGACTTTCTCAAGGCCTTTCAGAAATGGTATTTTGAAGCAAAGAATGGATCGTCTTACTGATGAAAGTCAGTCTGGCACCCTAATTACAACAGCATCTGCTGACACTGCTGTCTTTGAAAGTACATATCTTCCTGACACTCTCCCAGTATAAACGGGTGACTCCAAGGACATGACGTGTCCAAATTTAATTTAGGTATCTCAAGCCAAGCAATGAACTGAAAAATTAGTAAGTTACTGGTGAGATATTAGCTGATTTCATAAAAAATGTTCAATTACAGCTTTCTACTTGGCACAAAATGTAAGGGAAATTTTGCTTTTTACTTCTTTATAGGAAAAAAAATAATTCTTTAAAATAATTATTTTCTCACATTGACATTGAAGGTGGATTTGTATGTGTAGGCCCTTTCCATGCCATAAAATGAAAGTTTCAAGGATTTTACAGATTCCCTGATTCTTTGCCTTTAGGAAGCACAGATTACATTTTTTTTTTAAATTTGTTGGCATATGGGTATTCACAACTGGAGTTTTGTCCAGTTATAACTTAATAAAACTGTTTATGATATGCAGGGTTATTTAAATATCTTTGTATGGAAACCCAGAATAGTTTTAGTGATTGAAGAAAGACATCCTAGACTTAAGAGAGTGCATACTTATAGTGGATCCAGAGAAGGGCCATGAGGATGATGATGATTGGGCTGAAGCACCTCTCCTATGTGGAAGAGCTGAGAGAGATGGGGTTGTTCAGCCTGGGTACAAGGAGGCTCTGGGAAGACCTTACTGTGGCCTTTTAGTACTCAAAGGGAGCCTAAAAGAAAACTGGAGAGGGACATTTTAGCAGGGCCTGCAGTAATAGGAGAAGGGGTAGTGTTTTTTAAGTGAAATGGGTTCAATTTAGATTAGATATAAGGCAAAATTATTTTTTTTTACATTGAAGGTGTTGAAAGTCTGGAACAGGTTGCCCAGAGAGGTGGTGGATGCCCTGTCCCCTGAAATATTCAAGGTTAGGTTAGACAAGACTGAGCAACCTGGGCTTGTTGAAGGTGTCCCTTTTAATTGTAGGGGATTGGATTAGATGACCTCTAAAGGTCCCTTCCAGCTCAAACTATTTTATGATTGTCTTTTAGGAAGGAAAGATTTTTAAATCTCTACAATGGAGAAGATATGACAATGTTCCTTCAGGCCCAAAACTGTTAAGCAGTGTTTATGCTGATTATATGTCTGAGAATCAGACTCTCTTAAGAAAACATTAATCTTTTTGTCTGGAACCATGTCTTACATCTTCTTCTCTTTACCATTTTTTATGTGTGACAGCCTTGAGCAACTGCTGCTGCTTTCTCTTCACCTGTGTTCTCTTTTGAGCCAACATTTCAGAGAAAAAAAATACACAAACCTTTTATTAATTTGTTCATTCATCCCTTTCCTGCCTCTTCCTCATTTGCCATGCTTGCAGGAAGCTGTTTGTGACAGTGACTCACCATCAGATTTTTTTTGAGGGGATTATGCCAAACCTCACTGATTCACACACTCTAGGCTTTGTTGGAGGTCAATGTCTTGGCAGCATTCCCTGTAAATACTACACAAGTACCAAGCTGTTGATACTAAGAGAGTGTTGTTTCTGCCTTCCTTCTGCTGTGCTTTTTGTTCTCAACAGTTGCCAGCAGTGGGGCAAGGTGACAAATTTTGTCCCTGTATTAAATATAGAAATTGGACATTGAGTTGGTGTGCAGGTACCTGCTCAGCAGCAGCTGCTTCCCTGGAATGTGCACTGATACTTACTCTCCTTAATTTACAGAGCTGTTGTGATGAGCCCCTGAAATATGATTATTGTTCATGGCTTTTCACTTTGTTAGTTTACCTCCCCTCTTATCACAAGAATGTTTCTTGGCCCTTTAAATCTGTTCTTGCTCTGTATCTTGGGATACATTCTTCAGGTTGCTTTAAGAGGTCTTTAAGATCCTTTAGCTTAGGGAGGTGTCAGGTCTTGGAGATCAGGGAGATTTCCATGAATTTCAGAGTTATGCAATAGAATCCCAGCTGGGGATTTGGTATTTACCTCTGTATTTCTCTAACACTTCCTGCATATTTATTACACAGGGAGCAACTGTAGTAAGCTGTATATTCAGTAGCATTTGGGGAGGTCCAAGAAGCAGTCCCAGTAACACAACTGCCTCATTAACTCTGTTTTCCTGAAGCCTGCCAATGGCATTTTACTTAATTTCTGGCACAATTAGCCACTATACAGGTTGTACACAAGACTTTGAAAAGGTCATTTTGAAGGCTTACCAACAATGCAAGAAAGCAACACATATCCCATTGAGTCAATTTTAAGGTGTTCTTTGTGTTGTAATTTTTTGATTTTTAAAAAGTTAGCTTCCTCTAACCTTGGAATATTAAGATAGAAGAAAGGTGAAAGAAACTTACCAGGTGTGAATACAGGCTTTTGCCATCTGGCACCCCCAGTGAGTCTTACTCATTCTCCTGTGTTTCTCTGCTCCTGCAGGACATTTCCTTGGAGCCTTTCTGTCTTTGCTGGAAATAAAGACCTCCTCCAGACCTCAAAAGGCAGGTGCAAAAGTTCATTGGGCTTGAAAAGTCTTTTGTATAGACAAGCTCCTCTGTCAGGAGGCATGCCACTGGATGCTTTGTTTAACTTGATGGGTGATGGAGACTGACAAAATTCCTGTGATGGATAAGATGAAGAGCATTTTCCAAGTCATCCATCCAACCCCAGGCACACTTAATTTTGGGTAGACCTCAGTGTAGACTTGCATGTTTGCCTCTCTCAGTATCTAACATCCAATAAAAAGTCTCTGTCTATAGGAAAATAATAACTAACCATTTTTCACACCTGTGGAGCTTTCCCTTTATGACATGTTTTCTTATAGAAGAAAAATAATGTGTTTTCTAAGTCTATTGCTTTCTCTTTTCCTTTCTTACATGCACAAGAAATTGAACCATTACCAGAATATGGCTCTGACTCTGCTGCTAAAACAGCATCTTTTTTATTTTTTTTCCCTCTAATATAGGGATGTTCAGTTAGATCTGGAATTTGCAAAAGTTGGTTCTATAAGCAAAGAAAATAACTAATCTTTATTAGTTGTTAATTTTTTTCTGTCTTATGCCAGCTACATTTTCCTATTATCCTCTCTCTGGATGGACCTGATTTGGAAAGGACAGATCTGCAGATGAGATGCTCCTGGTGCCAGCAGATTGAATGGATGCAAGGCAAAGCAGATTAATACTTAGTGTTTCTTGCCCATTTTTAATAGCCTTATTTCATTACTGCTGTCTGTTTCCACTGCCTATTCATCCTGAAATTTGTAGAAACCTCACAAGTTTGATACTAGACTCATATATGCATTCCACTTTTGGTGAGTTTTTTTTCTGAGAACTCAGAAAACAAATAACAAATCTCCTTGTAACGAGGATGTTTCTTCATCTTGTATTGTCATGATTTTATTGTATCTGTTATTACAAATATCAATTAAATTGACCTTAAAAATGGTCATTCAGTTGAACATATAATTAATTAATTGGATACCAGCTGAATGGTAAGGTTTGCTGATGGTGTAAACTTGGGATAGTGAAGGAAACTGAAAGAATTGCAGAGGGATTTTAGGAGATGGAGATAATACCATACACAGAAGCCCCCACCATATGTGGCTCAGTGATTCTGTCAATTGTCTGGAAGCTGAGGAGTAGATGGGTTATTCTTGTGGATAACTTGTATTACTGCATTTACTTTTGGGCACTGCTGGAATTGACAGTCTGAGCTCATTGGACCCCTTTAGAGGCAGTACAAGTCTCTTATCTTCCTACATGTTTCTGAGATAAATGTGTTTAAAAGGCAGTAAATCTGTTTCAAGCATGACAAAGAGCTAAACAAAGAAAAAAGATGAAAGCAAATAAAAACAAACCAGACACTCAAGGATAAGTTTTACTTGAGAATAAACAACTATAATATTGACAATTTATGGATGTATTTCTTATTAGGAAATCTTCAGCTGTCTCACTCTGGTAGTTTACACTCTGATTTATAAAGAAAAAAATGTTAGCATCTTTGTGAGAATCAAATGTTTTCAGTTCACAGGGCATGAAAATCTTTCATTTGGCTGGATGTACAAAGTGAACTTCAGCACAAATTCCTCAAGATGAGATTAAACACATACATTTACCAATAATGTCTGTTAGAAACCTTTGGAGAAACAAACTCTGCTACAAAAATGGTTTGTTTTGCCTGGAAAGAGAAAGTCATTAATGTTTGGCTTATCATGGTCACTATCTAAAATATAAACACAATTCTCTGTCACCAGAGTGTTGAGGAATTGCTGGTTAATTCTACTTGGAGGGAAAAGACATTGTGTTTTAGATCTCTCCATGTCTGAATTGTCATGTACTGTTGCAGATACAGGTGTAGATAGTATTGATTTTTATTGATTTTATTTCAAAATGAATGGACACCAAGTTCAACAGACTTACTATGAAGAATGTCTAGAAATAGCATCATCTTTTATTAAAAATAACAGCAGTAGGGAAATACTGATGTGAATGAAAGACTTAAAACAAGTATAGTTATTAAAATTTTTTTAACAAGAATTTGACTCTTTGTTATGGACAAAACTAATCAAACACTAATCTAAATTAAAAAAAAAAAATCCCCCCATCCACCTCTATAACTTATTCTTTGGAAACAAACAAAGCAATTTTTTTGAGTGTGTTCATAAGTTGGACTAGTTTTTCAGAATGCTTTATTATTTTAAAAAATTATTTGAGTTGGTAAAACAATATGTTTATCATCTTCCATACATAAAGCATGTCTCTTAAAGGGGGAAAAAAACCCTCAAAACCAACAAAATACAGTTTTGAGGTTTTCTTAAAGTTGTAGTTCCAGAATACCGCATGTTCTGGAATATGACTGAATGAAATTCAAGTCTCATTTTACATGTAATCTGATTTTTAAAAAACAAAACAAAAAAGAGAGACAATAAACACACTGTAATTATTATCTGGAATTAATTGTAGGTTTCTAGTATTCTATCAGTCATAGCTGGTTTTTGTTTCCCCCCCTTACCCTTTTGATAGCAGTTGCAAAAGTGTTTTGTGCTCTTGTAGGATCACAGTTTTGTAGGGTTTGTTCAGTATAATTATCCTGCTATTCTGTGTAAAGCAGTTAAAAGGTTGTATGGTTCTGGGGGTAGTATGAATGATTATGGATAATAAGGGATAAACTGTGACCAAAGAAGAACATTGTGCTTTAATGGAAACATTTTTCTTTGATTTTCTATTGAATTATTCTGGTGGTTTTTTGTTTGTTTGTTTTTGATTATTTTGTTCTTTTTTTCATGGATTTTGAAATAGAATGTAGAAAAAACCCAATAGCCTGTCTTTTAAGCCTCTTCCAGCCTGTCTTTTAAGCCTCTTCCAGTCTTGAAATCGTTCTCCTCTCTGATGACTTAGCTTTTAAGTGATAGCAAGTGTTACATTTTCATGCTCTCTCTCTTCAACAGTTTCCTATTTCAGACATCTGCCTAAAATTTATGAAGTGATTATCTTTCCAAATATAGCATGTTCTTCTTTGCCTTTTGGAAATTTTTTTTTAATATCTGAAGGTTAGCCTTTAGGTCATAACTTTTATAAGTTTAGCATAAGCCTTTAATCTCTCTTGAATGATTTTTGTGTGTAACTTAGTCTCATAATTATTACTAATAAAGCTACCACATAGCAGGGAACAGTACGTCCTTGTAGTATCTGAATTCTTTATCTTATTTGTTTAGATCATATTAGCAGAAAACCTATTCTCTGTCCCTTCTTATTTCCTGAAAAAAGGACCTTCCTAGACAATGCAACAGTGCAATAATAATGCAGAAACAGAATATTAAGATTTGGCTCACAACATCTTATTTAGGAAAGCACTAGAATTTTGAGGGAAAAGGTTGCTTATTATCCTTCTCTCTCTCTCTCTCTTTCTCTCTCTCTCTGTGTGCTTGGGGTTAAGTTAAAATAAGAATTATGCTAAAACAGTAATAAAAATAAGTTTTTAAATATTGTGTTTTATCACCCATATAGAAATCAGTAATATAACTTGGTTATCTGGAATTTGTACAATATGTACTTATGCCTTAGTAACAGAAGACATCTCCTGAAATAATTTGCTCAGCAATTTAAAGAATATTGTGAACTGATGAATATTCTCTGCTACCTCAAATTCTTTTGAATATTGTGTGTCTTATTAATTTAAAAAAAATTACGTGGTCCTAAGTGATTTTGAAATAGTGTTTTCAAAAAAAAAAAAAGTAATGAAATTTTATAACTCACTTTCTTTTCATCTTTTGTGATTTTACTCCTACTTTCAGGATACTATTTCCAATACAGTTGTTCTAGAAATGAGAGAATTTGATGACCCTATCTCAGGTATTCCATTATGTCTTTGGTCCCTGTAAGGAAAAAGTTCTGCCAAATGGGCAGCTGCCTCCATTCCCCAGGAGACAAAGAGTAATCTTCTTGGTTCCTGTATTCCATGGTTTTAAGTTCTTATCTTCTCTCTCCTTAAAACTTGCATTCTGAACAAGTGGCCTGTGAATTAGAACATCACAGGCAAGCTTCAGGGTAAATCAACATTTCAAATGTTCAGTAAGTCATCCATGAACAAAGCAGGTGAAATGCTGTACCAACAATTTTTGATTGCCTTCCAAACAGTTTTTAATTTTCTTTTTTTTCCTCTCCAGTGCTGCCTGCTGCATCCTTTGGGAAGCATCCCTATGTTTCTAGTCTGATCCTGTCTGAGATCCTCACGGGTTTTTGTCTACTTGCCTTTACCCCACTTCCTTAATTTTACCTTTGCTTCAAAGAAACAGGATTGTTTCCAGATTTTGTAACTCCAAAACGTGTATATAGTGTGTATTTGCTGCACCAGTTTGGGTTTTCTTCATACTACTGTAGAGGAGAATGAATGACTTCTGAAGAGGTTAAAATCAAACTTATCCCCTCAATTGTGAGTCCAAATCCACGGTGCTGATGTTGATGTGCATTAAGGAGGAGCTGCCATGAAGCAGTTACAACCTGATTTCTCCTAGAGAAGTTTTATTACAATGTAATTAATATATCATAGGGAGTATTTAATGTCTGGGTTTTTTTTTTGTTTGTGTTTTGTTTTTTTTTTTTTAACAAATGATAATACCGGCTGGTCTGTGTAGAGGTTTATTGTTTATTGTTAACCACCACCAGTTCCCTAAAGGATTGGTTTTGGGGCACATGCTAAGCACAACCTCTTTGCTACTTTGTAGGAGTAAGATGATTCTGCTTTCAGACTCCATCCACAATCATTCTTGGATAAGGATTATTTCCTGGTTAAGAAGTAATTTTTTTTTTCTTTTTACATTTTATTGAACTGTTATTGCTAAATGCTAGAATATATGTTCAAGCCATCACTTCTGACTTTTTTCTTTGTTTTTCTACTTTATTCATATCTCACACAGGCAAAAGGAGCTAATTTTTATACAGAAATCATTGTACGGAAAAACTGGTCATTTAAGTGTTAGGTAGCACAGCAGGTTGCATGGGAATTTTGCCAGTTTCTGAAAATATTATTTAGTTAATATAATATGAGGATACAAATACTTGCTTTGCTAAACAATTTGTTACTAGAAATTTTTAATAACTTACAATATAATCATAAATAATTTTATATATCTCACAGTGTTGAAGAGTTGAGGCAAGTAGCCTTAAAGTCATTACAGACATTGAATGAGAATGTAGAAAGGGGGGGGGATCTCTATGAGAATAAAGCAAAGAAAGATGCAAGAGAAATGTAAATTCTGTTTCATAGTTTCACTTACTCTGCTACAAGCAAAATTCACTGTTCAGAAGTCACAAGTAAATAGTCCTTTCTTCCTTTGAGTGAAAATCCATTGTTTGGAAAGTTGATATCGGCCAATTCTTTGTGAAAATCGTTAATTTGTATTCCTTCTGGATACTTGTATAGCTGCATAGGACATTCAGGAAACTGCCAATTTCTAGAAAGGTCTTTGTGGCAATGACAGTAAGACACAGGTACAATCTAAAACAGTGAAGTGAATCCAGGACAAAATTTTTATTTCATCCTCTGATGCCATCTGAATCTTTTTGTGTTCAGCTTAGAACATCTGCCCTCGGAGCAGGCTGCCCTTTATGATGGAGGTGAATACTGCTGCTAATAACCAGAATTCATTTTTTTTTTTCAAATGCATGCTGCCAGATGTGTTTTTAATTAACTGTGCTTCAAATGCAGCTTTGCTCATTTTGTTTCTGCATTTTTTCTTTTTGGAAAATAGTATTTTAATGTAAGATCATATTCTTTTTCCTCTTCGTAGGAGATTGTTTTTCTTTCAAGTACAAGGTGAATTGGTTAAACTTTGAATATAGGTCAGTGGCTAGTACAGTTTGTTTAAGGACCAAAGGACACATTATCGTTATCATTTATCAGGACTCATTAGATGTTGTGGTTATGAGGTCTCACTCTAAAAACAAACTTGAGAGTTTCAAGCAATAATGTGCTATTCCACAGTTTAAAATGCTGCATATTCATAACATAAAACAAAATTTGATTAAAATAAGTTGTATTAGTTGTAAGGGGCCAGAATTCTTGGTCATTTGAATACAATCCAATTTTGCTTATTTTAAGAGGACAAATGCATCCAGGTTTTTTGTAAATAATTAATATTTTGTAAATAATTATTTTTCAGTGTATTAGAATATCAACTGCCATTTAGCATATTGTTGATGCAAATTTTAGTAGAACTAAACCTGATGAGAAGTTTTCATTTAAATAAGGAAAACTGTATAAATAGCAATCAGTTTGAATATAGTCCATGATTGAAAAAGACATGTAGCTTATTTGTTTTTGTCATGAAAGTTCTTTAGCACCTGTGTGCATTAACACGGTGTATCCATCCTGCTTTGCACAGCGTGTAGCTGGCAGCGCTGTTGGGTTTTTGTGTTTTCTTTTTGTTATGTTATACCAGGTTGTAATCACTGGTTTGACCGATTTAAAGAAAAAAGGAGTCAAGAATTATGCTTACAATTGGAGGTGCGGGTACAAAAAATGGTCTCCTCAGTGTTACACTTTTAAGGACTGGAAATTCATGTATCCAGCTTCCAGGCGTGTCTCCAGCATGCATGGTGGCCTGGTGGGGTGCCTGCAGGGCAATGGAGGCAGGCTTGGGAATGACCACATTCCTCTCTGCCCTTTCAGATAAGCAGCACTGGGACAGCCTTGTATAAGCTGACAATAAAGGGTGCTCAAGTGACTTGTTAATTTTATCTGTACAAGCTGAGCCATTCGCAATTGGCTATTTGAGATTAGCCTTTCACTGAGTATGAATTACAGCTATGTACCTATGGCTTCTAATTAGTTTCCAGTGCATTGCTTGTTAGCAAAAAAACCCTTTGCCTTTGTTGAAATGACAGTTTGGATTTCATTAGAGAACAATGCTTGCAAACTGCTTCTGTCAGTAATGTTCAGTTCCTTCAAAGCAACTTTTCTAATTAATGAAATCAATTGCTAGTTTGCGTTCCATCTGAGTGCTTGTGGAGCTGCATAAGACACTCAGGAAATTGCTGTTTTTTGGAAAGGCTTTTGTGGCAATGACAGCGAGACATGCACAGCCTGAAACTCTTTCCACATTTCTGAGATGTCAGTCTAGGAGAGAAGTTTTACTTCATTCTCAGATTCATTCTTTTTGTATTTTACAGACTGTGGAGGTTGTGCTCTCAAAGCAGGCTGCCCTTGGTGCTGAGGTGGGGGGGTACTAGTGTTAGTGCCTGGGGCTCTGCTGGAGCACTGCTGATCTTGCAGGAGTTGGCTGAGGGGATGGGTGGTCCCGATATAATGCTGGTGCACAGAGACTGCTGTTTTCTGTGTAATTCTGAGACTCTGTCTTGTGTCCAGCAGAGAAGTCACAAATAAATTCTCACTGTCCACCTGCGACACCTGAGTTCTAGGAAAAGATTAAGTCTCTGGCCACAGTGAGCACACTTTTAGTTGTTTGTATTTCAGGTGATTTGTTACTTTGGTTAATATTTAGTTGCTTTCTTAAAACAGCCTCTTTGTAGGGAATAATACCTTATTTGGTTTTGTGCATACTCAAAACATACAATGATGTTAGTCCTTGTGAAGGTTATTTTTTTTTCTTCATGTTTGGAAAGTATTTGAAAACATCAAAGTCTTTTTATGGCTTTTTATTTTATGGGCAGCTAGAATACCACAGGATAGCCAAAACTTGTATTGTTTTGGCTCTGCAGACATCTTCTTGACAGATTAAGGCTGTCAGCAGAATGTGTAAACACCATTTCCAGCTTTTTACGTTGGTCACTAAAGCACCCTTAAGTGCAACTCAGGAATCTAATCCTGCAAGACAAACCCCTCGGTCATATGACTGAATGATGGTCAGGGGTTTCTGTTAAAAGGTTTTAATAACTTTGCGCTTGACAGCAGTAAGTCGATTCCCTTGTATTTGAGTCACAGTGCTTGATCATGTCTGTGAAGCTAGTCCACTGACATGTGAGTGCATTCACTTTAAGCAGCTTCTACCTCCAAGTTAAGACAGAAGTTAAACAGAAGTGTCATTCTTCAGAAGTTATAATGCAACTGCAGCAGATACCTTACCAGGCCCTTTTCATTGTACATATCAATGGCTTTCTACATTTTATAACTTCTCACACTGTGAAGAAGAATCTGCAAAGTTCCTAAAATTTTTGTGGAATATACTGCTTTATAGTAAAGGAAAGATATGCTAATATAAAAAAAAAAGACTCTTGATTTCTCACATTAATTTTCTATTTTTTTAAAGGAAATAACTAAGAAGAGTTAGAAATTTTCTCCTCACAGTTTTCTTAAATGCTGGACTTTACAGATTTTTGCCTAGTTTTAAAGTTGTTTAGGGCTTTTTGTTTTGTTCTGGATTTTTAGTTCTTTCATCACCTGGAAGGAAGTCCTTCAGTGAATTCTAAGTCTGTTCAAGGAAAAACTAAATGTCTGATTGCCCACCTTAGTGTCTTGGCAGAGCTAGGCTGGTGCCTTGTCATAGGTGCACAGCTGAAAATGATGAATGAAATAACAAATAGATCACTTTATCTAAGGAAGTATGGAAAGAGCTTATAATAAAGATATGGTTCTTGCAGGCTTTGAGAAAGATAATGTCCTGTAAAAGACTCCAAATACCTGTATTGATTCCGTTACACATTTTTCACATTTTATATGAATTTCAATTTGCCTTTAGAAAGCCTAAAATTTTAAAAGCTTGTAGTGCATCATGCATTGACACAGCAAAACTGTGAACATTAAATACAGGTTTGAAATACTAATATATTCATATAAATACTGTATTTACCATTAAAATACTTTTTCAAAACAAGGGAGCATTTTGACGTGCGTTTCAGTAGTAACCGTGGCAGGTGAGGCGCTTTATCTTCTCTCTGTGCTTACCCCTGCATTCTGCATCCATTACAGTATTCTTTTGGGTTCAGTAGTATTCTAAAGGGAGAAAACAGACCTGCCTTAAAAGAAAAGAACAAGTTTTTCACATATTTTTCTTGTATTGGACCAATTCCTCACTCCTGTTCATTTGTGCTAAAAAGATAGCAGAGATGTGAGATGCAGCACCAATAAGCAGCCTGATGTAGGACCTGCTAAAAGTTGCTGATTGTTTGAAAATAGCCTTACTGTACTTGAAAATGAGTTATTTTGCCCTTTGAAAGAGATTTAGAAAATGAGTACAGAAAGATATTTAGAACGCACACAACAGAAACTATTATATGTGAGTAAAATGCCTTTTCCCAAGCATATTTGTTTTGATTTTTATGCTGGTCTCCACCATGATAAAATACTCTCATGTCTAGGAAAATTAGGAATTTAATTCCCCTGTATAAAAAATCTGAATATGAGTTGATTATTCTATTTGAATGATTGTTTTCTACTGATGTACACTCAATTGAACCCATCATTCAGTATTTTTATTGGGTTTTTAGAGGAGAAGAGCAGAGTAGGAGGGTTTAATATTTGGAAGGGTCATGTTACTGTCCTTAAATTATCAACAGAATTTAGATGTAAAATTGCAGAAGAGGGAGTCAAAAGAAAAGTGTGATTGATGCAGACAAAAATAGTCCATGGAAAAATGTCACAAAATTATATTCATTTTACCCAAATTGTTTGCCTAAAAGGTAAAAAGAGAATCAATTTCTTAGCTTTTAGTTTTTTGCAGTTCTATAGAAAATGTAATAATCTCTCACTTCAGAGAGATCCCTGAAATCTCATTCTCTATCTGATGAGAAGTGTGTTTTAGCACATCTGACTTTATTAAGAGTTCCATGAGAGAGAAACCACTGTGCTGGGGTCACATTTTCACTTTAATCCTAACTTTCTTTTAACCAAAGACTTGACATTAAATATAATTAAAAAAATTGAAAGCCTCTTTTGAGAGGAAATATTTAAATCTGATTGAATTCAATCTATTGAAATGAGATACATCTTGAGTGGTGGAAGCCTCCCATCTCTTTTTGCTTTGAGGAAACAAAATCCAAAAAAACCACCAACCAGACAACAACAACAACAACAAATAGCCAACACACAAGCCCCTTCCCCTTCTCCCCCCCGCCCCAACAAAAACTAACCACAAAACTCAAGAACCCCAAATTTGTCAGGTTTTCTGGTTTGAGACAGTGTTTCAGTTTAAATTGTAGCAGTTTCTGGGAACTTTGTGGAACCATGAAAAAATGGTTCTGTATAAAAATCCTTTCAGGGATGCCTATTAAGGATTAATTGGGAGAAAACAGGATTCCTGAAAATTGATGATATACATTTTTTCAGTGAAGCTCCATTGGCTTTTGCATCTGTGCGGTACAGCCACTTGGCCTAGAACCCATCTTTCTTATCATTCTACCCATCAGCAATTTTTAAAAATGCAACTCTGGGATCAGATCCTCAGCCAAGCTTTGTAGCACTCTGGCCTTTGTGTTTAGGAAAAGAGAAACAAGGAATTAATAGTTGCTATTGATGGGGTGGTGGGTGTCCCTTGTTCTGCATATGCTGTTAACACAGGTTGAGTACTGTATCTTGTATTAGAGGTGTTGGCTTTGTCAGCTGCCTGCTCTCATGCAGTGGTCTTCCCTATATCCACCTTAGTTGATAATTTTGGCATGTGGATTTTGTGTTTTGGTAGAAAATGTCTGCTAGAGTCCTGCATAAATGAAATGAGAAGGAAAATAGCACTTGAAAAATACTCTCTTGAGAACATGCCAATGCTTACAACTGTCCTTGTTAAAAAAACACTGAAAAAAAGATGTGAATTGTAAAGTCTGCTGGAAGTCAAAAAATCTATAAAATAATTGCAAATGAAGTATCTGACCAAATACCATTGTAGTGGTTGTAAGAGAATATGTATCCACTTCTTGGTGGATGGTAATGATGTGTAACAGGCTCTTTTGTTACTGTTGTTTTAAAAGTAATCTTTAAACAGCTGTGAAACTGTATTTTAAATAAGGAGTATTCAGTTTTAACTTCTTCAGTGTGTGATTATCTCTTGACTTCTCTTTTTTTTTTTTTTTTTTTTTTTAAAGATCTTTAGGGTTATGGCAAAATCTTTCATCAGCCGATGGTATAATGGACTACCAGTGGGATGATATACAGCTGTCTCAAACATGTTATATACTTCTCCTCTTCCATGTCCGTGGTGAGTTTGATTCTGTACATTTATATTAAATGCTTCAGAGAATGAACTGAAACCTAAGTTCAGAAAAAAACTGTATAGAACTTTTCTCTTTTTGGATGATTTTAGAGCTGTGCAAAAATTCAGATACACAACTTGAAATGTTATCTTTCATGTCAACTTGAAAGCATCTTCACCTTCATTTAGTGTGTTTAGTTCAAATTAGATTCCAACCAAATGTTCTTTTTGGTCAGATATGTACCACAAAATTCTGAAGATAGCTGTAACTGTGTTACAAATAGACTATGAAAAACAGATAAAAAATTAATTGGAGAAAATATTTGGAAATAATTTTTCAGTTTTGTTTTTTTGTGCTGCTTCTGTGTTTTGTGCCTAGAATTAATCTCATTATAGTATCTGTGAGCGCTGTTAAGTATTGTTTAATCAATAGTATTGAAAGCAAGGTTCCTCATATTATAACTGAATTATTGCTTATGTGTCTAGACATACAACAATGAAATGCAAAGCATTCATTTTTAATTTGGTTAAACACATTGACAAACCAAATTTGGGTATCAGAATGTTCCACTTACTACTCCTTAACACAGCATAAGTTGTAGCCCAGTCTCCTCTCCAAAAATCAGGTTAAGAAATTGAGGTTTAAATCTTCACTCTCTCACTTTTGTCCTTTTTGAGGGTTCAGATATGGTTCTTATGCTTGGTTATAAATGATACTGAACTATCTGGAATAGTTGCTCAGCCACTGTTAAAATTTGCCTGTAAATCTTTGTTACCCTCAGTTTGCATCTAGTGTTTAGTTAGAAAATATATTATATGAAAGGTATCTTTCCTTTTCTCCAGAGTTCATAGAGGATGCAGAAGTAGTGACAAAAGTAAAGAGAATAGAAGAGGCAAATATTAATTTGCCTAATGCCATAAGGCATTTAGTCAAGGCTGTTCTTACTACATGCTTAATTGTTGTAATGAACTAAGATAGAAGCAATGCAGTTTGTAGAAGTGCACTTGGTAATAGAAGGATGTGTTTAAATATCCCATGTAAGTGGATAGAGATGTTCACCAGCAAAACTGGTTACTATTATTTTTGGTGAAAATGAGTGTTTACACTGAGAAGGGACAGCCATGTAGCACATTTTCTCTGTTACCAGTTTCAGCTGACTTTGCATTTCAAATTTTCCACCTCATAGGTAGTAACCATACTCTGAAACCAGGAAGCCAGTTAAATAGCAAAAAAAGCATCACCTTGCTTGTTTCCACCTGCAAATTTTGAGAGGACAAACCTGATATTTTTTGATGGGTTATCCAGCACCTGTTGGTCTGTGAAGAATTGCCCTGAGTATTTATTGAGTTCCACATTGCTCTCTAACCAAGCTTTGTATTTGTCAAATTAGCAGATTTGACCTTTTTCTTTTTTCTTATTAGCAATGTGCCATACATTTCTTAGCCTGTTTATAAATCCTGGGTGAGCACTGATTCATCATGAAATCAGGGCTTTGTGACAAGTCTCATGGAAGAACAAACTTCTTTAAACAGAGAAAACTGTCTATCCCATATGTGTAAATACTGCAGGATTATGTCTCCTTTTGCAGATGTCTTCTCCACTACATTTTCCTTCCATTTTACTGCTGTGTCCATCAGCAGGAGAATAAAATCCATTCTAATCCGCAGTGTTTTCCTTGAGACCAGACTTAAAAAAAAAAAAAAAAAAAAAAGGTTTGATGACATCTTCAGTTGTTTAAGAAATATCATTATACATTTTCCTGACAACTTAAAAAACACTGCTTTGGCATTCTTGTTAGAACTGTTCTTTGCAGAACAAATCTTCAAGCAAAGAAAATGTACCTTGTGTAGGAGTGTCCTCATCCTCCTCTCACTTCTGTATCCACTCAAGGCTTGCACAGGCTCTCAAATGGCCAGCAAGTTCTTCCACTGCTTCTTTCTAACCAGAAGAAAGCTAAGGTGGGCATCAGGAAATGAACTGAATGCCATCACACAGGATGTGAAACGTAGAGGATTTTCTACCCTTACCACAGTAGCTTGCAGAATGCTATCTAGATTTTCATCAAATTCAAACCCTGCAAGAGAGAAAGCAATTTTCAAGCAGTAGTATGTATTTAAAATCTGTAAAATAATAATGATAACAATATTTCTAGTTTTTTCCCATATCCTATGCCCCATTAGATAGACCAGGGAAACCTATTACAGGTGTCCTATTACAATTAAGTCAGGCTTTTAGAGGGCACAGTGTGGAAAGGAAATAGAATCTCTTTCAAAGGAAGAAGTATTTTAAATTCAAACTTGTATATCGGCCTGTGGTAGAGTGCCTTCTGATCTTCATTCTGCTTTAGACCAACTGATATCAAATTCGATAGGATTTTTTTGGGTTGCTGGAAAACACTGAGATTTAAAAAAATCCTGATGAACCAAACCCCAAACAACAAAATCCAAATGAAAGCCAAACAACAGTAAAAGTGTAAATCTTATTTTTCTGCTATATATTGAGAAAATTCATATGGTATTTTAATTTTGAAAGGATTTTTTTTTTAGGATGTTCAATATGCAAAGTCAGCACTGGATGAAAAAGAAGCTGTAGAGAACAGAAGCTGGGTGCTATTTGGGAGATGCTTATGGTAATTGAAAAGAGAATGTATAAAACATTAAAGGTCAGGACATCTACAAAAGTGTTTCAGGCCATATGTTAAATTATAAAAATGACAAAGGATTTTTTAATATAGAATTGCCTTCATTTACTTGGAAGACTGAATAATTCTAGAACTCGCAATTAAAAAAAACATAGCAGGTATTGCTATATTTACCACCTGTATTTTCTAAGTGTTATATTTTATAGATAACCACTTGAAGAAACAATATCAGCTGCTGCTAAGTAAGATTACTATTCTATTTCATAACAAAAAAAAGAAAAAAAAAAGAGGGAATAGAAAAAAAAAGGCAATGAGAAGAAAACATGGAAAAATCTAGCCCTGGATCTCCATTTCTCAACCCAAATCAATCTGCCAAAAATCATGTACTGAAACCTCCTGTATCATCACTGAGCAATGGAAACTTGCATTTTGTCTGGTTCTGCTTCTAAACTCTTGTTTCAGCTTCTCTGTGCTGGAGACTCCTCAGAGTTTACAAATGGTGTTGTAACTAAAGTGCTCAATTTTAACTGTGAAACATCATTAATAAGTATTAAAACCAGTTTTTGTTATTTCTATTGCTTTCTGCCTATTTTGGCAATATTCAGGGTTCTCTAGACTGCCATTGATTTTGCTTAGAGCGTTGCTCCATCAGAGTTCACACAGGTATAGTCAGTGAACCTGGGTCCATCAGTGCCACCTGCTAGTCTGGCTGTCCAAACTTGTCACGAGCCTTGTTTGGATGACAGACTAAATCGCATGGCAGGTACACTGAAAAAATCAAAATTAAGCATGTATTATTTATTAAAGTAATACCAATCCTGCTGAGATATCTCCTGAACTAATAGAAACAAAGAAATAATGCTAACATTTATCTTTAAACCTTCTGGTTTGGGTGAATTTAAACTCATGTTGCTTCAGTACATTCAAAGTAAGAACTCCCCCTTGCCCTTGTTTCCTTACAGCTTTATGAATTTAATTTAATTTTCAAACTGATGTTGTGATACTAAAGGACTGCACTGTGTCAAGAGTCTTGAACAAATTATGTCATAGAAGCTCTGAAAGCTACTGAGAAAGTGGCCTCAAGGTTAGGTGCTGGTTAAAGAAAGGCCTGATAACTGAAGAGGCATTGCTGCTGATGTGCTTTGTTCAAATGATTTTCCATTAGTAGGGAGTCTTGATTAATGACTCTCTATCACTATGTCCTGCAAATGTGCTAGTCAATGAATCAATCTGTCAATTTATTTTCTCTTAAAGAACGTCCTTCTAATGTGGGTGTGACAGGAACTGGTTTTAAATGAACTGCTGCAAGCAATTGCTTTATCTGAATGGAGAAAATATTTTCACTTTCTAAAGTTTTGAATTCCTGCATAATTTTCTTCTGAATTCATGAATTATTTGTACTAATAATAAGTTACTACTTCTGTGACATTTTTGCATTTAAAAAATATTGTGATGTGAGTTTTTAAAACTGCTTGGAATCAGAAGAGATTCTGTGGTAATCTTACTGTTGTGTTTAAATTCTATAATCTTTTAACTGCAGCAGACTCTTAAAGAAAAACTTGGATCTAAAACATGAGCAAGCTTGCTTGAAAATATATTAATGTATTAATATTTAATTTTTGTATTTTCAACTGTGCTACTGTAAAAAAACAACAGCAGCCACTTTCTGCAGAAAACTAAGAGCTTGCCAGTTTTGTTAGAGTAAAAAAAAGCCACAAGCAAACACTAGTAAGTGGATTTTTTTTTTATTAGAATATTAATCTAGTTTGTTGTGGGTTTTTTTCTCATTAAAAATAATATAAGAATATAATGAGTGCTTAAGATCTATTTGGGTTTGTATTTGGTTTTTTTTTTTTAATAGTCTTGCTATGAAGGTAAAGTTTCCAACAGATTACCAATCTCCCCTATCAAACACATTATCAGTTTGATAGGGGAGGGAGGATCCTGGAAAGCTAGAAGTGTTTAAATGGTGTGTGAACAGAGCTGTATTGGTGATGAAGTGCTTGTGGTGCCCAAGCTGCACTGCCTCCTCTCCTCCAAATTAAACCTTGTGGAACTGCATGAAATTGGTGCAGCTAACTTAGTCAGATACCATTTGGAAGGGAGAGACAACTTATTTTAGACAATCAGTAACTGAGTTCACTGGTTTGTGTCTCACACTGGCACACTCACAGCACTGAAATCCGTGTCCAGGTGATCTACCAACATCACTTTTGTCCCAGTCTGGAGGCCAGGAGATGCCAGGAGCTGACTCACCACTTCTCTGGGGTTCTTCTTGGTGGCAACAGATGAGTTCTAGGGATTCACCAAAGAATTTTGCTTACTTCAGCCTCTGTAAGTGCTGGGTAAATCTGCTGCTGGATGTTCTTTCCTGTTTGTGAGGGTGGCTGGCTGGCAGAAGACACGTGGCATGTTGTGTCACCTCTCCTGCCTGCTTGCACTCCTGACTTGCGCAGCAGCCAGGTTTGCAGCGTAATCAATTACGCAGTTTTAATTTGGGATACCTGGCTTGAGAAGATATGGTAAATGATTACTAGAAGAGTTCAGGACCTAGCAATTACCTAGGATTAATCACCCAAAAATATGTCTAGAAAGTGGAACTTGTTTCTTCTAAAGATAAACTAAATGCACATATCTCCTATATGCTGTACACTGACTGTTGGAATTGGGTAGTGCTTCCAATATCCCTGAGAAACCTGAGTTTGATAACTTCGAGGTTTGTCACAAAAGTGATTCAATAGGGACTTCTAGGAAAAAAAAAGTATGCTGCTTAAAGTAATCAGTATTTTTTTTTCTTTGTTCTTTTTTATATATAGCAGGTAGGATTCCTTTCTGAAGTTTTGTTATTTTGAAGCTTTATGCTATATAAATATAGATGCTGGGAATAGTTTTTTATATAGGCATAATTCTGAAATAAATCATATGATAATGAGATATTTAAAAACTATTTGTCCAGGACAATTGCCCACCTGGATGAGGGTAAATGTGGCTTCTGCCCTTGCCAGGGTTCCTGCCCATCCCTTCCACACCTGGTCCCTACTCATGTGACATGAACCCACCTTGGCACCTTGCATAGGACGTGAGGTTTTTGTTGGCTTAAACCTCAAGAGTGCAAACATCTTCCCAGCTAGAGACACTGCCATCAGCTATGCCAGCACTCCCCCTAATTTACTGTCAGTTGTTGCTTCTTGTGCAATCAGCAAGCCAACAATGAAGCTATTGAAAAATATAGGCTGCTAAAATTTGCCTTTACAGTGAGGTAAGATTTGATTTTTTGTTTTATTTTAATTATTGTCAATATATCAATGTTGTTGTATAGTTTACTTAATATCAGAGAATAGTTATAAGTATGTGTACCCAAATTAAGCACAATATCTTAAGACTTATGTGAAAAGTGCCTTTTCAAAGCACAATGTGGAAAACAGGTAAGAATCATTGCAGTTCTTTGATTTTCCAATTGATCAAAAGCATATGGTGTCTAAATCTCCTCTAACTGATTATTCCTGTAGCCTGCATCAGCAACAGCAAAAATGGTGGAAAGAGGAAACTGATAGAGAAGATAGAGCTTCTGATAAGCAATTTATATTTTTCAGCTCAGGGAAACAAAATCTAGGCATTCAAAAACTAATTAAGTGCTTGAGAAGGGGAGGAATAAGATTCATAAGTTTAATTCATGTTGCTACAACAGGCATCCACAGTTCAATTTTACATTCATTGCTTTGAGATGAGGTTTGTATTAAATCTGAGCAGATTTATTCAGAAATTTATGTAAGGCTTGGTTTTTTTTTTTTTTTCTTTTTTCTTTTATTGTTGTCAAATAATTTTCACCATCTAGATATTGGCAATTTTTTAGCTTGGATAGAACTATCTAAATGAGATCAAAACTATATAATTGCAGTTTTTCACAAATATATATTTTCTGATAGAATTACTAATGGTTTTAGATTAGATAATAAGCATTTCTCCTGGGAAAGTTTAATTTAAGTGAGGCACTAAATAGATTTAGTATCAAAAGTAATTCTTTTCCATGCTAATATGAAAACAATTTAGATACTTCAGTATACTGATTTTAAATACTTGGTAGCAATGTATTGGTGAGACATGATATTCATTATTCTAAGAATTAACATATGCTGTTATATCTTAATTTAATTTCCTCTATGTATTTTTTGGTATGCTGTGTGTGTATATAGATAAATCTGCACATACATAAGAAGAGGAAACAATAGTTTAAATTATACAGCGGTAGTTTAAAAAACAAGTTGTTTGGTGGGGGGAAAAAAGGAGAAGAGCAAACTTGGAAAATAACCTTTGATTTAAAATGATGTTCACTTTTCTTTTAATTGCTCACTTTATCTGAAATCTGAAGCCATTACTGTGTATCTCTTATTACTCAGTTCTTTATAAGAAAGATGGGATTCACCTAGTGTTTCTAAGTTGTCCATGGAGAGAGGCAGGCAACTTCAGAAGGCAATTCTTGTCTTAGATACTTATCATAGAAAGGGATATATTACCCTCTGGTTACCCAGAGGGTAATAACCCTCTGGGCAACTGTCTGTACATGCAATATTGTTATTTCCTATTTTAAAACGCAAGGGCAAGATAAGCCTCAAGAACACAATGCTTCCTATAGTTCATTTTATTTTGTTGGAGCTGCAGTAATTGCATCTTTGGAGCAACCACACTTTTTCAAATGGATTGTACCTTTTAGGTACACAAGAGGTGTCTCAAAATGATAGGAACTCAATGGTTTGACATTCACAGAAATGACACACTTTCCATTTTGCATTCTACCTGATGCATTTTTGATATATAAACACAATGTTAACTTTATTAAACCAAGGAGTTTTTTTAAATAAATAAGAAAAATCATGAGAAGCAAGACTTTTTAAACCATTTCTGCTTGTTACTGGAAAATGTTTACTCATATGTAATCGACAGTCTTCATTTCCTCTGCTCAGTGAAGTGGATGTTTTGGTGCTCTGTTAAATAGTCTCTGTTTCAGCAGAGCAATGTGGGCATTTTAGTGGTGCGGAAATTATTTCCCATTGGAGAATATATATAGCTCTTTTCGAGACTTAAAACTTACAGCCCAAGGCTCACCTTCAGCCAAGTGAAGTTAATGGCCTGACTCCATTATACAAGACTTTCTTGTGTAGTTCTAATTAATCAATGCCATGCTTTAAAACTGAAACCTTTTGAGTGAGTGATAACACTATGGTTTGGTTTAACTATTTGTATTAATAAAACAAACTGTCAATTCGGGTTATCAACCATCTGGTATTATAACCTATTTATAATAATTTCAATTATATAGTCTCTTATTGTGTTAATTCTTCCTCTTAGATGTTCTGTTGCTTGGTTCTGGTGAGCAGCTGCTATGTCCCCTCCTCCCAGTGGCTTTGCTTCAAATGCTTGGAAAAAAATTATTCCGCTTAGAAATAGGTAACACCACAAGTATTTAAAATATCTCACGGTCCACCTTTTCCTGAAGGAAAGATTGTTGACATTTTGTCTTTGCAACATTAAAAAAAGAGGAAACCATTTTTTATGTTAGCGAAAAATTTTTATTTCTTTAAGTGCTGCCCAGCTACATAGCTATGAAGGCTGAAGTCTTTTGAGAAGAGAGGATTTGTGGGTGTGTTATTGTACTTAGGGGAGAGGAAGTGAAGGACCTGCCTCGAAGTGATAAATCCTGTGAGAATTGAGGCATCAAACTTTCCAACAACACCTCGAAGCAACACATTAGCATCTACAGCAGGTGATGGCAATGATTCTGAAAAGCTCAGATTAAGTGAATTCAGGTGTTGGTGTTAAAAAATCTGGTCTCTAAAGAATAGATCTCATTACTATGGAAAGTTCTTGCCAAAAGAGATTTGAAGGTAATTTAAGTGCAAGTCAGCTTTATGTTGACTCCAAGTAAGGCCATAAAATAATAGTGTGTAGGATTTAGTTCTGAATGTGAGTCAGCTGTGGAGCAGGAATACTCACAGGATTTCTTTTGTTTGGAAAATGCACTTGAGCAGATTCAAGCACAATTTCACCATATTTGTTAGTCCTAATACAAATTTTTAAAAGCAGAAGAACTTGAGGCTAGGGAAACATGATTCAAAAGGGATGACTTTATTTTGGTGTTTAGGATGGACAGGGGGACTGCACATGGGGTGACATCATCCAGTGCTCCCAGGCTTTTGTGGCTGACACAGGTGGAAGAAAGAATGTTCATGTAACTGTAGGGCTGTATGCATCCTCTGCTATTACATATATGTCTGTGATCCTGAGCTGTTTATAAGATTCAGTTGTTCATGAGGAGTCATTGTCATTTCAGAGGGTAAAGAATGCTGTTATATTACCATCAATTCAGTGAGTATTATGAGACTGCTCACATTGACTTCCCTCTCTATTTGGTTAAAGAAAGCTATGAACCTTGCTTGTAAACTGTTCTATGAAGTTGCTTTTATACCACATTTCTGTGAGCCATATAATTGTTTACAGAGTTTGATTATGTTTGACTTCTCATTTTTGCTCCTAGTGTTCATTTTGGACTGAATTCATGATTGTACAGTGTGTGATTACTTATAAGCTCCTAAATGTTTGAAGGACTGAAATAAATGTCTTTTATTTTTTCTCTCCTTTTCCTCTCCCTTTACTTAAAGTTGTCCTGTATGAGAAGAAAGTCAGACACCAATGTTCATGTGCAAATTTGTCATTATCTTGTTTTTCTGCTATAAAGAATGCTTTAGTTCGAATGTGTTGATACAACACACTTAAAAAACTGCTTGTACTTGGTCTGGACTAAATTATTGGAATAATTTATAATTTCTCAGACTTGATGAATTATAGAGCTATAGTATTTTTTGAAAATTCTCTAATTTACACTTAAGGTTTCATTTTCCTCATGTGGTAGGTGAAAACTGAACTAAGTGAAGAAATGTTTTTGTGTTTGACCAATCCAGGCAGGAGCAGCATTGGATCCTCAGACTTGAGAAGAGCTCATTCCACGCTGCAGCTGAATGTGCTCCCCATTTCCCTCCTCCCTTGTCTGAGCCCCAGGCAGCACAGAGATCACTAACTCCCAGCAACATTTTGCCCATCTCAACCCACTTTTTGGAACTGTGAGTTTCCAGGAAGTTTTTGAAAACTGAGGTTCTTCTAAGTTTCCCACATCCATGTTAATTTTTTTTGCAGTGTCCCAAAATAATGTTAAATTCTGTGAATGCTTTTTTCACCACAGTAACTAATCCACTGTATTGTTCAATTAAATTAACTGTAAAACTATGTTGTTTTTCCCAGAGAGGGGTGTTGCACTGTGTCAGTTAAAAAACAATGAACCATCACATTTGCCCCCACCCATTTTGGATTGGTGGGGATTCCAGTGTAATGAAACCATTCATGATTAACTGATACAGTGTGAATTTTTGTGCCACCCAGATCATGTGAAGAATTGTTCTAAACATAAGAAATAATAAGAAGAACTTCAAAGTGCCTCTATTTTGCTAAAGGAATGTTGCTTCCAAATATGTGAGCACCTCTCTGTTGGCTGTAACCCACTTCATTTCAGAGATCATACTCCCCAGACTCCACTGAGAGGATCGTAGTTCATGTGCTTGATAGGAGAAGGCTGTCATTGTTTCAGAGGGTCTCAAGGTGCAGGAAAATTGAAGGAAGAGGCATCTGAGGAAACAAAAAGCAAAGATAAAACAAGGCTAGCCATTGTGAAATGGTAGCTGTCCAGTTAAAGCTGACATTGAGGTTCCAAAAGCAAGCCCCATGTCACAGCATCATTTTATGACTTCAGGACTTGTAGCTGTCCACAGATGAGAAAAATGAAGTTAAGAAGATTATTTAAAAGATAAAGAGGATGACTTTTTCTAGAAGTTATTTCATTTTTGTGATATTCTCAGAAAGTTTGCCAGAGCTCTTTTGTAGTGTCTTAAAAGTTTAGCGGATCCCTGAGATCTGGGGAAAACAAAAGTCTCACTGGGATGAGTGATAAACTAGAATTATGTCTACATGTCGGTGTATGTCTTCGGTAGAGTTGTGGAGCTTGCTCTCAATTTATGGAGCATACAGACACCTTAAAATACATAATCTGGGAAAAGAATAGGTGAGATTAATTTTAAACATCTGTGACACAGTAGAAAAAACATGCAAATCAGTTTAGTAGCTAGTTTGTGTGCTCTTGTGCATACTGGAAATATAAATAGAGCAGAAATCAGGAATAATGGGAGGAGGGGGGTGTGCTTCTTTGGAAATCTCTTTCTTAGAAAGTAGGTCAAGCAGATTCTTTCACTGTGATGTTTTGTTTATGAGGTAAAGGACAAAATGAAAATAATTTACTAGCAATGCTTGAGAGCTATCACCATCTACTCCTTGATGGAGTGCAGATAACAATAAGTGAGTGGTGTGTAAGGGTACAAGTTAAATTAGCAGTATTAATTAGCTGTCTGAGCTCTCTGTTTTTTTTCCTGCCGTGAGTATTTTCTAGACACATCTTGTGGGTCATACAAAATACAAACAAAGTTGACTCTACTGTATATGTATTTCTTTATCTCTGGTTTATAACTACTTGTTCAAATGTGCAAACTGCTCTGATTAATGCTCTCTTTGGTTAATCTGGTGTAGAGTGATGGTAGTTGTCTCAAATTCTTTGTCTTCACCATGGAGATTTTATAATTTACTTTAATTTGAAAAAGCAAAGTTAAAGTATGTGGACTAATATCAGCTGGTAAGGAGGATGTGCAGAGGGGTTGTTGTCCAGACTTAACACTGCTCCTGTGCCCCTGTTTGCCAGTAAGGCCTGATTCCGTGTGTCCCTTCATCCTGAGTTCATTCAGCACCTAAGAGCAGAGTAAATACTTGAAGTATTTTTTGGAAGTCTGATTGAGCTTGGGTTTGTTTCATGTTTGTATTTAGTAATTTGATAAAATAAAGATTAAATTGATGAACAAATGAGGTTTATAGTGGGCTTCAATATGAATAGAAAGTCATCCTTCTTGTTTTGGTTATTTTAATGGACCTCTTAAGTATTTACTTAATTCTGACTTGATCAAGTCTCTGCTTTATCTTTGCCGCTGCTTTTATACAGAAAGAAATAGCAGGCTGTGTTTTTTCCCTTACTTATTTATGTATCTAAACTGGTTATTGCTTTGTTTCCAATAGTGGTTTTTCAAATTGTTTTGGCTTTTTCTGTGGTGCTGATTTAGGGTGGGTTTGTTGGTTTTTTTTTTGGTTTGGTTTCTTTTTCTCCTTAATGATGACCAACACTCATTAGGTGAAAGAGTAATTTTATAATTGATGTATAAATGTAGCTTAGGAGTTAGAAGATAGTTTCTTCATCATTAGTGCAATTGAACTATTCAGCCAGCCACCTCTGCATATAGGTTATGCTTAATATAGATAACAAATTTATTAAATGAGTCATATGACTCTTTGCTGCTGAGCACCTCAGTATCTGAAGCTCACCTTGCCAGATCCATATATGTACCATCAGTGGTTCACAGGTGGCTTTTAAGCTGTACCTGCTTCTGTAATTTGTCAGAGCACAGTGAGACATGATGGCATAGCAATGTAACAGGACAGATTCATTGTCAGCCAAGTCAAATCATGTTGTAAGAACAGCTTTATTTATCCATATGGGATCCCCCTTAAAACAAGCAAATACACAACTTCCCAGCTCTCCTACAGAAGGCATCAGGAAAAGCAGAATGGATTGTGAGCTGTCCCAATTAAGTATTTTTCTACAGGCTGTCAGGACTTAGAAATCTAATCTGTTGTGTCAATGAGAACTGATAGAGTTAAGCACTACAGGGTAGGACTAAGAAAAGAGTTACAAAAAGAGGTCTTACAGGACTGGGCAAGTCTATTGAAATAATTCTTTTGAACAGTGAGCATCACAGCTGCCACAGAGGCAGAAATGCCTGGCAATGTTTCAGCACCTGAAAGGCATTAAAAAAACACCAAAACAAAAGCCACAGATATGGATTAAAATATAGTACAAAAATTATTTAACTTGTTTCTGATGTATTTGAGCAAGAGATATAAAATATGCTAACAAAATTAAAACCAGATTTATTTTCAAATAAAATTGATGCTTTATGTAACATTCACATTTCAGAAAATATGATCGTAGTAATGACAATAATACTTCTTTTCATCTGAAAGATATGTAAATATTTAGGTACACAGATAAAAGTGTTCTTGATGTTTTGTTTTTTTTTAATCCTATCCTCAAAGCACTGTCTACAGAAATTTTCTGTAGTCTATACATTCAAATTATTCAACTTTTGTCCTTTTGTCTGCAACTTGACACAGGGTAATTTTAATACTGAAATGGTAAAAGCATTTTCAGGGAATAATTAATGCAGTTTAATTTCTTGTGTCAGTGGTGAAAAGGAAAGAAATTTGCCAGATCTGGGTAGTTGTTAAAAGGTAGTGTAAATTTGGACAATTTTGTGAAGGGTGCACACATCCTTAAAATGGCTCAGAAGCCTGCAAACTGGACAATAATTGAGGATATCCTTTGGGTTTCAATTTCTGCCTTTCTTTCTGGTTTTGGTGGCAATGAGTGATATTGCTGAACTTTGAATGCTCTCAGTATTTTCTGCAAAATAATTTTTTCATGCTTGTCAAATTTTGGAGTATACTTGAGCCATGAGTGGGGCTGAGAGGCCTCTCTGACCCTATTAATAAGTCATAGAACATCTTGTCTACCGGATTTACATGATTCAGGGAAATAATTGCATTAGTTTTAAATAGCTTTGCTCATTTTTAAAATAGCTTTACGTTTGCAAGGCATAATCTGGCCATACTGTGACTTTCTCTCTGAATTTCACCAGAACTGCTCATGTGTTTAAAATAAAACATGTGCCTAAGTGCTCTGGTGGCTAGAGGCCAGAGCACTCAACATGCTACAAGGCTGAGCCCTCAGTGCATACTGCTTTAATGTATAGTCTTCTCTAGCCCAGGAAAAATCAGAATTAACTCTATAGGAAGTGTCACAGAAGTATGAGGAAAATATCTCCCTATGTGGAGGGTAGCTCAGGCTCCTGGCAAATACAGGCAACAGAAGCAATGCCAATGTTTTTTCTAAGTTATATTCAAATGAGGTGCATTTTGTGACTAATGAATTGGTCAGTTAATTTTCTCATCACTGTATTTGAGCTTGTTCCTGCCACTGAACACTCATTTTTTCACACATTGTTGAAGATGGCATTAATTTACCCTTCTTTGCTGTTATAAAGCTTTAAATGCCTTCACATTAATATCTAATAAATGTTATTTATGGTTTATCTGCACATTATTCCTGCTGAAGAATCAGAGGGAGAAGGTGGGAGATCTCCATTCTCTGTCTTTTCTTCTCTTCTCATTTACACCACAGCGACATTCCAGGATCCTTATCACTAAAGCAGTTTGTGTGGGTTTTTTCCCCATGGTAATAGTGACATAATGTGGGAAATACTTCAAACACGCATTTTGGCAAGTATTCTTTGGTAACTACGTCTTCAATATTTAATTTCATGCATATTCTGTTTCTCTGTCAATATCTGCAAGGGAACTTTTCTTGTTTTAGAGATAGTTGAAAGATAACATTTTAAATTATTGTTAATAGCTTTCACTAAAATAAGATTTGTGTTGTTTTTCTTTGAATGAGATACTGAGAGACAGATAGGTGGTGTTTAGTAGAGTGTAGTTAATTTTTTTTTCTGGTCACTGAACTCTTGGTGTCTGATTCTTCTTAGTTGTCCAGTTCACTCTTGGTCAACTTTTATTTTTCTTATTTTCAGTCAGCTAGTTTTACTTAAATTGCTACACAGCATACTGAAGAGGCACTTTTGAACTGTTGCTTTCCAGAGGATATTTCTTTCCTCATGCTTGTCAGTGCTGGCATGTTGAAGCAGGGGTTTCAGCAATCAACTGGGCTGAACAATTTAGCCCCAGAGCTCAGGAATCTCCAGGGGCACATTTAAAACGCTACAAAAGCAAGATTCAGGAATTGTGTTTACTGCCAGTAAAGCATGGGAAAGGAGCAAGTGGCTTTCCAGTCTCTTCAGGGGAATCTTTTGGCTTGTTGACAGAAGATGATATTATGGGTACAGGACAAAAATAAAATTGAGTGTATGGAACTAGTAAACCTTAAATATGAAAGCCAGAATGTATAAACAAAGGACTGGTAGTGGGACACACTTGGGGCTGGAAGTTGCAGAATGCAACATGGGAGAGGGCTGCAGTTTAATGTCTATAGAGTTTGGGGTATTTTCTCAGAAAAACTCAGAAAAAAAACCCAACCAACTAGAAATACTGCAGTCTCAACTGTGGCAATGAAGAGTTATAAATAATACTAAAAAAACCACTAGCAATCCAGAGTGATTTGCAGAGAGTTTGCTCTGTAAAGGATGTGCAGCTGGTTTTCGTTCCATGTAGGGGCATATTTCCCCCCCACTCAACAATTACTGTTCAGTCCTCAGTTGAACTTCCATACAGTCAAATATTTTGGTTTTCTTAAGTTCTGTTGGCTACTGTGGCTGATAGATTGTCCTTGTGCCTTCTAGCTAGTGTCAAATGGTCCAACATGTCTTTACTGCCCCACCTATTGGTTATTTCCAAGCGAGTTTAATTGTGTGTTTCTAGTGAAAACATATGCTGGCATCTGCTAAGTGCAGAGTGCTTATGGTGAATGAAAATAAACAGAGCATACAGTTTGCCTCTTCCCTTCAGATATTGTAGCTAGTGAAATAACAACTGTTAAGGCAGGTTTTGTGTGGTGCTTTGTGCTCTTGGCAACATTTTGTACTTTCTAAACATGTCTATTTATCCACAGTAATTCTGAAGCCTATTGATTACTTTTTTCTTCACCTGCTCCCTTTTTAAGCAGAGATCAAATCCCTTCTTTCTACTGTTTTTTACTTATTAATTTTATTTTCACTGAAATAATGGGAAAAGAAGGTAATGTATGTGAGCTCCAGGGATCTTGTGAGAAAATTTTTTATCTTAGATTGCAAATAAAAATATTGGATGAAGAAAAGTTGTCAAAATGAAAAATAGGAAAAAGTTCAAAAAGGTATTTATTAAACATTATGCTGTTTTATGGATATATGTGACTTGTGCTTGCCAAAATCTACAGGTTAGGAGGTAAGAAATAAACAAATTCCTGTCTCTAGGGAGATATTCCTGTGTGTTGTTCAGGTAGTCCTTAGCAGATATTACTCTCAGCATGAATGGAAGTTGGCACATAGGTATACAGAAAACAGTAAGAGCTAATATTGTTGTACTCAGGCCTTTGCACTTCCTAGGAGTAAAGAAAAAGGAAGCAAAGGCTGCTTTATGATGGGTGCAAAGGACCTCTGGAGGTACCTTCTTCACTCTACTGCTCTGGGCACGGTTAACTTCATAGCTGGACTGGGCTGTATCCCAAGTCTTGGCCTCTCCTGTTTTGAAAACACCCAAGGGTGGGGCCTCTCAGTCTCCTTGGCTTCTGGCATTGTCTCTGCTCATCCTTCTGGTCCCAGCCTGGTGTTGCATCTCCAGGAGGAAGACAGACAAGTCAACTTCTGCCTGTGGAGGACCATGTGAAACCTGTGAGATGGAGAGAAAGAGCAGTACACTGTAGAGCTGACGGAGCAAAAATGTTACTTTAAGATTTGAAAGCAAAATAGCGGGTGAGATAAGCAGGTTTTTTCCAAACAGCAGGTGCTGTTTGCTTTGATTTTTGCTCTGATACCTTACTAGAAAGAAATGCTTGCATTTTTCAAAGGGGAATAAAGTTTCATCTTCTATAATTATGATGAAGATCAAGAGCTTTCTAACCAGTGAAATCTTAGCAGAATACCATAAATTGTATTTCAAGATTGCAATAAAGCATGCCTATGTAGAGCATAGCTCAATCTATACTAGTTGTATGTCTCTGTTAAGTGGGTTATCACTGCCACTAGTCAAAAACTGGTCTCTGTCACAAGCCTTGGTAACTTGCTGTGGTACGGTGGTTCTAAAATATATTTCTCTCTGAAATACTCTCAAACACTCTACCCTACAAGATATAGGGTATAGATGATACTGCAGTAGTGGTTTTATATAATATAAGAAAATAACAGGCCTCTTAATGGTTTATTGATATTTATTATTTGAATAGTCAATATTTCTTACCATTAAATATATGTTATTAGGAAAGAGTAAGGTGATGCTTGTGGTGTAAGTAATCCTACATAAGAATATTAGGAACATTTGCCTTCTTTTTATGGAGCATAATGACAGAGTTCAAATGTGTTTTTACTGAGCTCCCTCTGAAGAAGCTCAGCATCCACAGAATAATGATATCAGAAAGCAGTTTGTGTTTCCACATGATTAGTTCATGTCACCTTTTTTTTTTTTCTGAATTTGCTGTTACATCCTGCTAAATCCTTCCATAGCTCCATATATACTTCAACCCATTCTGTCAAATCAGTTATGAAAGCATCTTGCTGAATTATCTGGAGCATTTCTGGGATTTTCCTGGCTATAGCATGGAAGCTTGCTGATCCCAGGGAGACATGGGGTTGATGACAAGGAAAGGCCTGTCCCTCGGAGGGAAGGGGGCTGGCTAGTTGATATCCCTCCTTGGTGGTCCGTGGGCAAAGCCTCTAGTTGTGTAGGAGGAGATTATGGTGTTGTGTGGCCACCTAAGTGTGTGCTCATAGCTGTGGTCCCCTTCTGCCTGTCCTGGAAAGATTGCTCCAAGGCTGCTCATGACTGGGGACTCTGGGAAGGCTGTTTGGTTTCCTCTTTTCAGCAAATTGCACAATGAACTTAGAACAATTGATTCTGAAATGGTATGAGCAAGTGTTCTTCTGATAGCCACCCCTCTATCAGCTTTAGCAGAAAGCAGCTGTTGTAGTCTGACTTGGCAATAAAAAGTTACAGAAATTTATAAAGGGGCCTTGTTATGGTTGCTTTCTCTCAGAGCACTTCAGTCAGTTACAGTCTTTGTACATCCAGCAGTGGCTATAGGCCTGTTGCTTTTTCCTTATGTGACAGAAAAGAAAAATTTTGTTTGTTTTGGAGTGATACTAGAAATGCAATTGTGAGGAGATATTTCCATTAAGTTTGAGAGTCTGAATGCTAACCTTTGAGCAAGTGACTTTCTACTTGGTCGAATCCTTGTGCTGCAGTTATTTAACAGAGATTTATTTTTTTCTTTTTGTTCAGTGAAACAATACTAAAAATGTAAATCAAAAATAACCTCTGTCCCAGCCACCCATAAATAAAAAAAAATTACCATTTATAATATTGTTCCAGCAGCACAAAAGGAACAGATAACATTAAGCAGTGGTATTCAAAATTTCCTGTGTTTTGTGCAGGCTTCTGTGTTTTTATATTTTTGATTACTACTCCTCTCTGAAAATAACATGCATAAATGCTTTCTAACAATGTATCAGCAGATTATTCTAATTTCTGAATTATTGGGGTGTGTCCTCTAGCAAGTGTTTTTGGGGGGGAGAAGTAATTTTAATATTTCTCATGATGTATCACTTCTAAAAGAGGCAAAATCTCTATTACAGAGATAGCTCTAATACCAGTTAGGGTTTAATAACACCTAGAATGAAACTCTCTCGCCATTTGATAAGTTACCTGTAAATGTTTTGTATCCTAATTTGTCATTTTCTGCCACAGAAGTATTGATGAAATGGTGAATCCTTTTAAAGCCTTTTCATGGCATGCTATTTTTAATGAGAATCTTACAGTCTGCAACTGGGATCAGGATAATGTATTGTCCGTGACTAAGCATTATGGAAACTTCAGATTTACTCAAGATCTTTGAATTTAAAGCTTTGACCTCTGTGTGTGATTGTTACCTTAGTTGATTATAGACATGTGTGCACATCCCCATTCCACAGAGCTGAGTCCATACGTCACACTTAAAATAGGTGGAGGAGAACTTGGTTATCCAGCACAAAAAATGTCCCAAATCCTTAGCGAGGGATTGCTGAGACATGGAGAGCTGAGGCAGTCCAAGTCTGCAAGGAGGCATGGCAGGACTCCAGCCTCCTGCCTGAACTTTCCATTTGTAGCAAGAAATGAAGAAAATAGCTCAGGCCTCTTACAGCTCTTACAGTGTTACAGCAGGGAGGCTGCATAAGAAACACCAGGAATCTGGGAATGAATTACAGGACCACTTCTGTAGTCTGTTCTGGGAAAATAAGTGGAGGAGGAGAGGTGCCACTATGCTTAGGTACAAGTGAAAAGAAGAAGGGAGGATGGAATGTTCAGCTTGTTGAAACTCCTACAGGTGAGAAGTCCCTGTCCTTGTGAACTGATTTGGGTGTTAAAAAAAAACAAACATTCCATAATAATTCTCAAAAGAAAATTTGGAGAAATTTAATAGACCACTATTAAATGTTCTATAAAGCAAGAGAAAAACTATTCAGGGAGATGAAAAACTGTCATGCCTGGACAGAGAGGAAATCTGGATACAAACTCTGGCTTAAAATCCACTGTACCCTGGGGCACACTGGGCCAGCCATGGTTTGCTGCCCATCCATGGGTACTTTCACCTCGTGAGGCTCTGCAGCCACCCAGGTCAGGCAGCCCTGCCCTGGCCTGGGCTGCCTCTGCCTCTTCTGCCCAGAGCCCTGGGGTGCCCTCGCTCAGGAGCAGCTCAGCACAGCTGCTTGGTGTGATGTGCTGAAGGGATCCAGGAGAGGTCAAGGGAGCTACAAACAATAACGGGAATCCTAGAGCCTGCTCTTCACATGCTCACAGCAGAAAACAACAGCTTTTTGTCTCTCTTACCTCTGAAAAGTTGGTCTGATGGGTACAAATGGTGCTCTCTCTCATCTTTTTCCCATTCCTCACCACCACGTCAGTTGTTTTCATCAGTCAAAATCTTGCAACCATGCACTTAAAATAAAGAGAAAAAAATTTGTCATTTAACTCCTGTTCAATCTCCCTGTTCCATATTTTTTAGATCATATTAGAAACAAATAGTCTCTTCCACACCAGAAGAGACTATTTTCCTTTTTTTTTTTTTTTTTCCATATGTATATGTGTGTAACTTTGCTTCCAAGCCTAGCTGTGATCCTCAGCAGGCGCTCTCTGGAATCCCAGAGATGAAAAGCCTATGCCAGGCATCCAAGCCCCATATCTGTCTTTCAGAAACAACTGCCCTTGAAAAGGGGCAGTGGCTTTTTCCTGTACTTAACACCCCTTCCTCCTCGGGGCCTTTGCCTTTCATGTCATTGAGATCATTAATTGATTTCTGGTGTTTATTCAATTAATCCATGAACCTTGTCACTGTTGCTGCGCTGCCCAGGCACTTTTTTACAGACTGTGACATCCAAGCTGACTTTCAACTGGATGCTGTCCCTGACTTCCATTTTTCTCTCCATATAGCTGTAGACCTGTGCCAGACAGCTCAAATATTTTTATTGTCACGTAAGTGTAGAAGGGAGTATACTGGTGGAATAGATCTAGAACAATCTTTGTGGCAATTTATTCAGACATCCAGGCACATTGGTCCTAGATCTTTCTTTACATATTTTTTTACATAGTTCTTAAAAAAAAAAAAAATCCTTTAAGACATCAACTATTTTATTATTGTCAAATTTTAAAACTGCTTTCTAGGCAGGTAAATACTAGACTTCATGCTGACTTTGTCTTCCATCAAAACAGTATTTTACTGGGTCACTGATTACATATGCAATTAGGTTTGTTAGTGTAAAAAGCTTTGACAGTAGTATACAAAAGATAATTGGTAAGATTTGCCCTTACAATTACTTAACTTGACTGATTATAAATGTTGTGTTCATGTAATAGCAAGGAACCCCACTCAGCAACTCAAGAGGTACTTTCTGACCCTGCAAAGTTAATGACTAAAACTCAGTATTATTTTCTGCCTTGTACTGATAATATACACTAGGATTCTTTTTAATAAAGGAAAAATGTGTTGACTTGTTCTGTGGCAAAGAGAATCTGAGAAATATCTGAACATACTCATCTTTTTTTCCTAAAGTTTCTCCCCATCATCCTGGGTGTGGATGTCATAAGAAATAATTCACCAAAACTTTCTTTTTAGGTAATGACAATGTATTAAAGCACTGTACTGTATTACATCTCCAGTCCTGAAATGAGTGTACAGATGAGTCAGTAAAATGCTGGATCATATTAATAATTTATCATGGGGATAATTATACAGGAAATAAAAGGGACAGAGAGGGCCATAGTCTACTTGCATCGTTTCTGAACATTAAGAGATGTATTACATGTCTGATGTGGGTTCTTAATGCAGCTTAGAGACTTTGGTTTGTAACTGTGCAGAACACCTTAGAGAACTATTAACACAGCCCATAAAATACCGAGAGACCAGTTACTCATTAAAGGTCTGAGCATCAGGGAGAAATAGTGCAGTCTTAAAGTTTTACCTGGGCTGAACAGTGAAGTTTTAATTAAAAAAACCTAATAATTGTTAAAGTCATTTAATGTTAGCAATCAGCCTTGTCAATAGGTTGTGTACTTTTCATCAGTACATTTCTCATTCCCAAAAATCACTTTTGGAACATGAGAATAATGAGCACAGAATAATATTCTTTTATTTACCGAGGTGGGACAGGCTTTCTGCTAACTTCCACAGATCCAGATTTCATTCTGGCACCTTCTTACAGACTAAAAAACCATGTATTAATCAGTAAAAATCCTGTTGTGTATATAAAATATCCTTACTTGCATTTGAAGTGAGCATGAGGATCACTCATAGATGGAAGCCAACAGGGAAGGTTAAAATGATATAAATCCTCTGGCTGTAGTGATATCATCAGCTGATTCCAGCTGAGATCTTTAGGGGGTAGGAAAAAATCCCTAGCCCCACCAGAAAACATTTTAGACTCCCCTTACACACCGTTGTAACTAATTGTGATTTTTGAACTTGATGGTGGTGAACCTTAGTGTGAATACTAGTGAAGCATCATATTGTCCAACTTGTTTCGAAGCAAAGCACCTCGCACATCGTGTCTATGCTAAATGCTGTCTCTGAGATGACAGGACTCTTTTGGCGGTGGTGGTGGTTTTGTTTCTGTTTTTTTAGGAGGAGAAACTGAACAAACCAACCACTTTGCCCCTTCCTCTTTTTTTTTTTTTTTAATTGAACTTAAAAGAGTAGGTTGACCAAGGCAGTTGATGATATCTTGCTGGCTGTTTAATTTTAGATGCTTGTTCTTTTTTGAGTGCTTATATTGTGAAAATACTTTATGTAGGGAAATTTCTCACAGTGCCAAAATTGAGCTTAGTGGCAAGTCCCAGTCACTGAGTCTCATCTCTCTCATTTCAGGTCAAAAAGCAGGTGGGTTAGTATCACTCATTTTTTTGTTTTCATTATAGCTCTTGTTTTCCAGTGTTCTTTGTCATGTTTTAAAATCAGTCACTGGAAGCAATGTGCCCTAATTTCTTCAAGCCTTGCTGAAGCCTTGAGACTGAGCTTACGTTTTTCTTGGATGGAATTGAACTTGATTCAACAGCAAGAGACAACAGGCTCTCTAGGCACATTTTCCTTACAAGATCTCACTAGAGACCTGGTAAGGAATTACTGGGGCAGGTCTCCATCCTGCATGCAAAAGAGAGTAAGGATTCAGCTTGCTTTCTTTATTCAGCTGTTTCCCATACACATCCCTCCACCTTCCTTTTGTCTCAGCTGCCTTACCCTCTCCTGGATACTTCCCACCAAGCAGCAGTGCCAGGCTGCTCCAGAGGCTGCCAGCTGCAGAGCATCAGGAAGGGAAATGCTGATGGCTGGGCTTTAAATCGTGACCGGTCCTATGCATCTCAAGAATGAAGGATGAATTTTAAATCCGGGTTTGTATCCAGACATTTTCTCTCTCCTGGACAGTGATTTTGAATATGCCTTGTAATTTTCCTAACACCATAATAGAAATTCTCTATTGGTTTTCTCAGAATTTACTTGTGGGAATTGATGCCTATGGAATGTTAAATTTGCAAAGTAGTACGAGACAAAGCTTTCTGTTACTTCCATTGCATGCCATCACTAGCCTTTTAATAGGTAATATAAGCTGTTTTCATTTGAGTGGTTTTTGTTTGTTTGAGAAGAAAGTTTACTGTATCTCCCTGAAGAGGTTAGGAAATTAGGGTTATTGTCTCCAACTTTTTTTTAGATTTTCAGCTTAAAGGATAAAAGCTTTATCTGATACAGAGATACTGTAATGCAGATAAGGAGACTTTTGAAGTATAATTGACATTTAAACTGAGATTTAAAAATTGTTTATCATTACAAAGAGCTCTGAAGGAATCATGGAAATATAGGGGGAGGGAATCCCTCCTCTTTCATATAATATCTCTAGATTGAGTTATTTACATGTATTTTGTGAGGAATAATTGATTTTTGACACTGTAGAGAATGTTCTCCTAGACATAAAACAAATGAATGTCTTTGAAGAACAGGAATCAAAGCAATTGGTTTGAAGCATTGAAATCTTTATTCTCAGGGATATAAATGCTGACTTATGCCTTGTTAGGCATATGGTTAGGTTTCATGGCCTCTTCTTAGCCAGTCAGCATGATAGGTACTGGCTAGGGAAGAGTCTCTTTTCATTTTAAAATTCCTTAAACCTAAACTTTTCTCCCAAGTGGACATCCCCTTACTCCTTTGTGTTCATGGCTGAGTTTTTTGTTTATGACTAATAGAGTACATCCCCATTCACAAACCTAAAAAAAAAATTCTCTTAGGCCTTGACAGATGTAATGTTTTCAAAGAACTGCTCCCTCTTAGGATCTATTTCAGAGGTCTCTGTCAGGACAGCCAGTAGCATGTGCTTTTCTGAATGGGAATGTAGGCTTCTGGACAGTGTTGCAGAAAAGGAATAGAAGGCTGGTAATATTCTACCTTGTTCTAAAATAATAAGCTGTGTAAAAAAAACCTTGAAACTGTAAGATTTAAGGAAGGTAAATGTTCATGCCTCAGGAGAGAGATTATAGGTTGCTGAAAAGAAGTTGAAAAATTATAGTTCTGTGGTTTGATGTTTTGATCTGCATATCATAGAATGTCTGTGGTTGGAAAGGGTCTTAAAAGACCACCAAGTTCCACCCCCTGCTATGAGCATGGTCATCACCTACAGGTTGTTCAGAACTCCACCATGCCTGGCCTTGAACACTTCCAGGGATGAGGCATCCACCACTTTTCTGGGCAGCCCGTTCCAGTGCCTCATCACTCCCACAGTGAAGAATACTGTCTTATTAGCTAATTTAACCTACTATCTTTCTGTTGAAAGTCATTTCCCCTTGTTCTGTCACTCTATGTCCCTGTAAAATGTCCCTCTCCAGCTCTCTTGTAGGCTCCCTTTAGGTACTGGAAGGCTAAGGTCTCGTTGGAGCCTTCACTTCTTCAAGCTGAGCAATCCCAGCTCTCTCAGCCTTTTCTCATAGGAGAAAAGCCCTCTGATCATCTTTGTGACCTTCCTTTGGACTTGCTCCAGCAGGTCAAAATCTCTCTTGTGTTAGGAATCCCAGAGCTGGACACAGTACTCAAGGTAAGGCCTGACGAGAGCAGAGTAGAGGAGTATGATCCCCTCTCTTGACCTACTGGTCACTTTCTTTTGATGCAGTCCAGGATGCAGTTGGCTTTCTGGGCTGCAAGTGCGTGTTACCAGGCCATGTTGACCTTCTCATGCACCAATACCTCCAAGTCATTTTACTTTTCATCCAAATTCATTCGAGGACATGTGGTGATTTGGTTTCCAGGAAGGTTTCAATTAGAAACTTGTTCAACTGAATAAGAGTAGTTGGAAATACTTGAAAACTAGATTTTTGCAACAATTTTTGAAGAAGACAGGATGTTTACTGCTGTGGTCCCTCTCCATCTTTCCTGCCCTTTGCAATTGGTGTTTTGAATGCTGAAAAGCTAATTTCTGACAGACAGTATTTCAAATCTAGTTGTGTGCACTTCATTGCAATATTTTGCAATCCTTAGGAAACATTTTAGTAGATAATTTTGTAGTGAAATATGTAGGAAAAACTGAGTTGACCAGAGGTGATGATTTCATCTCAGGTCTTCTTGTTTCAAGCTGTGTTGCCAGGAACAGAAATACTATGGTTCCTGTTTTGATACCAAAAGTATACCATTTTCACCTTGTCTATTTATGTAATAGTATCATAGGTGATTTCTATCACTTTAGCTGCTAAGAGGAAGAACTCTCATTAAAGAATGATCTTTGGTAATTGATATTTTATTGCTTTGTCTTCTTTTAAGAAGCCCCCATTATAAAATGTATGTCAAGATCATTAATACTTTTGTTATTTCAGGAAATAACACTAGAAGGGCTGAGGAAATGGCTTCAAATATTTCAGGAGTACCAGCTTTTCCAGACCTCTCAGTCTGACAGTGCTGATACGTGTGTGTTCCCAGTGAAATGCTCTTTTCAACAGTGAAGGCATGCAAGCCACAGAAGTCCCATTAAACTATCAAAATGAGTCTTGCGACTCAGATGTTTCTGCTGCCTTAATGAGAAAGAAAGAATTTTCATCTTAATCAACTACCAGTGGCTCTGTAAAGGAAATACATGGTGACAAGGCTAGCTGAGTGGTGAAGATAACCATCTTTGTCCTTACTCTGTTTAACATGGTCTCATTTCACTGGGGTCCTACCAGTGCAATTCTGGGGTAGTGGAGAATCTGTTCACAAGTACATTTGGTTGTCAAGCAGTTCTTTGCCTTCTCTTTTCTTACAGTTTTATTATAACATCTACTTGATGACAGTGCTAATTAGAGAGTTTATTGGCTCTGTTCATGGGCTCTGCGAATTCTTCTGTCACATGAAAGGCCAGATCTTTGTAAGCACAGGCAATATATGGTCATAGGTATGATTTCCTTGCAACCTGCCTCAGAATTTCCCACAGATCATGGAACCAGAGAGTGCTTTGGATTGTAGTGAATCTTGAAAGATCATCTAGGCCAATGCCCTGCATGTGCAGGGTGATCTTTCAATAGATCAGATCATTCAGGGCCCCACGAAACCTGACTGGACATTTCCAGTGACATCCAATATTTAAGAGTCTTGCAGGACAGCAGGAGACGGAAGGATGCACTTGCCCTGTGGACTTCTGTGGGGTGGGCAGAAAAGGGAAAGGTAAATGTGAAAGAAAGGATGTACTGAAATCAAAATACCTCACTGTCATACTACTGTTATTTATCAGGCTACTGTCTACTCTGAGGTGCCTCCCTATTGTTCTGACTTGTAATTTGATTTGGGAGCATGTCTGATTAAGAACTTTGTACTGCTCCAGGAGCTGCCTTCATTCGTTGTAATAGTACCCACGAGATGCAGCTGAGTCACCAACCTGGGTTATTTTTTTCTAAAGTACATCTGTATTTTATTTAATTATAAAGTCCAGATCCTCCTGCTTTCTGTTACAAGCTTTTTATCTTACTCTGGTCATGTCAAAATCAATTTGTAATTCTGTGGTGTACACATGAAATTAGTTTTAATTTGCTATGTGTTTCCAAGGGTGACTGACATTTAATATTTTGTTCTGAGGGTCTCATTAGCACTGTGTACCCATAATCTATGGGTGTAATGACAGAGGGTGAGTGAGCTATTGAACAGCATCCATCTGTCCCCATAGCAAATGGCCAGAGGGAAATACAGAGGAAAAATAAATGGATGATTGTCAGCATCTCTGTATTTTGCAGCTTAGAAAAGTCAAATACAGGACTTCGAGTTTGCTGTGAGCTTCAAGGATTTTGGCCCTCCATGACCCAGAAGATGCTACTTAGTAGTAATTTGTATATGCCAAGGGAAGGGCTGCCACCTTCAATATGTGTATTTATATTGCATTGTGCAGGGTTAACACCACTGGTAACTTAGCACATTGTGTTAAATTGAGACAATATTAACTTTACTAAAATGTCATCAGATGTGACTATATAATTATTATTTTTCAGTGCTTCTTGTTTATTTGTTATTAATAAGATGAAGTGAGTAAATTGATTTATATTTTTAGTGTCTCAAAATTACTTCATTTAAGTATTTTGAAAGTCTGCTTCTCACTGTGATTTTTCCTTGAAAGGAAATTAGCCTATATTTTTATTAAAAATTCACTATTTTGATTGTTTTTATTTGGAAAATTAATGTCTGTTCACTAGAAGAACAGTGATTTCTATTAAATGCAAATATACAATTGATGAGAAAAACGCCTTTCATTGTGTCACCATAAACATTTACTTTAAAATACATTGGGATTATTTTTAGTTATGGATCTTTCAACTGTGGAGTAATTGTGTTTCTTTAGAGAAAAAAAAGCAAACAATGTGCAGGGTTTCTTTCCTCTAACATTTCATTAGATTACTTTTAAAAGTCTGTTTTGTTTTTGTATTGTTCTCTGTGTCTGTCTGATAAAGTTCCCCTACTCACTGATTATTGCTGAGGTGCCTATCATGGTGATGTGAGAGCTGGACAGATGGTAAGGGCAGAAGAAAAAGCAGATTCTACTGTTTGATTGCAAAGTTATTTATGCCAGGGCAAAGGACAAGCAGAATTGCTTTACCAGAACAACTGCTTTTATCTAGACATTTCCCAGTGCTTTTGAAGTTGCATCTGCTGCTTGTAGTGAGTGTTGTCACAGAGCCTTTAGCTTCCATCAGTCGGTGTGACCTGCAGTGGTACATTTTCTCATTTGCAGAAATGCTGCTCCGCACTGCAGAGGGGTTGCTTCACTTATCCTTACATTTGATCCTGATATGACTTCTTGCTTTTATTGTGAGCATTTCCACAGCCTTTTTACAGAAAACTTTTTAGGTGAATTTTTTCTTTTTAAAGTTTTTTACAGTGAATTCATGTAGAGCTTGAACTTAAGTTGTAAAATTATGATAGAATTTATAAATATGTATATATACATAACACATATATATATTTATTTATGTATTCACTTACGTATTCTATAGGAAATATATTCAGATATGTAGTAAATAACTAGTAATTGTTACATGCACTATTTACTCCCAAATCTTTTTATAGCATTATATTAATTATGCAGTAGTAGCCATTACTTGTATCCATATAAGTCTTAAAAAAAGAACCCAAAAAACTCCTCATACTTTCATCTGAATTTTTTTAGCAAACACTTGAAACTGCAAGAATTTACCATAAATACATGCATGTTACTATTAACTTTCTCCAATATGCATTTAATTTTTACTTAATTTGTGTAGATACTGGTTTTACCAATAATATATATAAATAGAAGGTTTATATTTTTAAAACATGGATATATATATTATAGCTTTATCATTTTAATAAATGTTATTTACATTGTTATATAATTTGTAACCTTTATATTAAGAAATTACTTTGTGACAGGAGATTATTAAAAAGAGGGTGAAAGAAAAATTAAAGTAGGTGTCTTGCATTTGGGTTCAAGTTGCCTGTTAAAGAAAAGTAAGGACTTAGGTCTCTTATCTTAGGTCAAAAAGCCTAGCATATTCTTTATCTCATTTCCTAATCAGTCACACTGAGCTCCTCTCATTGCCCATAGAAGAAAATTGTATGGAACTAGAAGGTTCAGTTTTGTCTTCGAATCATCTTTTTATATGAAAAATCACATCCCTGTTTATCATGAAGGTGGTTTGATTGCATATGGGAATTTTCCATCTTTATATGCAGCTATCCCTATTTATCTTAATGACATACAAGAATAAAAAAGAAAAACCATAAAAATATATTCTTGACATGCAGAAGTTAAAATTTTCCTTTCCTGATTGGTATGTGGTATTTTTATTAGAATTCATTGTCTCTCAAAGAGAGACAATGTTCATATCATCTTGTTATCCTTTTAGTGTCTGTAACAGCTCTTCTAAATTATTCTCCCAAATGTCATAATCATTTGGAAGAACATGTGAAGGGATGAGAGGATGGAATGGAGAGGTCTGACTTCAAAGTTTGCTTTTCTAACAGATGAGTGAAATATGGCGAGCAGTATTACAGTAACTGGACTTCCTGGCCTGAAGCAAGGCTGCTGACTGCATTTTGGCCTATCACAGCAATTACATCACTTCAGAATTCTGTTAAGCTTGTCAAGCTTGTCTACACAATTTCAGTAGAAGACAAGAAGGACAGGAGAAAAAAATATGGGAATAGGGATGCTGTGTGAACAGAAAAAAAAAAAAAAAAACAACAAACCCAGAGATTTAAGACTGTTTAAACACGTGTTTAACATGTTCAGCCTGTTTTTCTATGTGGAACATGTTAAGCATTGGCATCCTGACTGGGGTATTGGCCTGTTTCTACAGCCACTTTCTTTGGACTCTAGAGAAGACTTGTTTCTTCTTACAGATTCAGTGGGTATGGCCTCTTGTAAACTTGGTGCTGCTGATGGACATAAGTCAGCAATATGTACTTGCATCCCAGAGAGCCAGCCATATCCTGGGCTGCAAGGAAAGAGAGGTGATCCTCTCGTTCTGCTCCACTGTGGAGAGGTCCCACCTGGAGTGCTGTGTCCAGCTCTGGGGCCTCAGCACAGTAAGGACATCAGCCTGTTGGAGTGAGTCCACAGGAAGGCCACTGAACTGATTAAAGAGGTGAAGCACCTCTCCTGTGAGGAAAGTCTGAGAGAATTGGGATTGTTCAGCCTGGAAGAGAGATGGCTTTGGGGTGTCCTAATCATAATTTTCCAGTACCTGAGGGGAGCCTACGAAAGAGTTGGAGAGAGACTTTTAACAAGGGGGTGTAATGACAATACAAAGGGGAATGGCTTCAAACTGAAAAGGGTAGGTTTAGACAAGATTTAAGACAGAAGCTCTTTACCATGAGGATGATGAGGTGTTGGAACACGTTGCCCAGAGAAGTTGTGGATACATCATCTTTGGAAGTTCTCAAGGCTGGGTTAGATGGAGCTTTGAGCACCATGGTCTTGTGGAAGGTGTCCCTGCCTAGGTGCATGACCATTTTTTGATCCAAGAATGCACACCACTAAAATAAAGACATGGAGATGCTGCCTTTTTAGCTTAAAATATTTTCTTCACATTTGATTCCAAGTTTAAGAAATAAGAAGAAGACTTAGAATGTTAATTGCTGTCTTGCCAAGAAGGAAATCCTGTTTCAGTTGAACTGTCTTCTGTTCAAGTATTGGTCTTTTCTCATTGTTTCTCAGGTAGATTTCAGTGGTCATTCATACAGATATAAACTATATATTTATACAAATATAAACTATATTATTGCCACATAACAGCAAAAATTTTGACTCTGCAGTTCAGCAGAGTTCAAAGCAAATACAAAATATCACAGTAATTGCCTAATGTGACTATACATACAAATATCTTGTTTACATTTTCATACAGAATAATTGTAGGAATAGGGTGGTTGACAGAAACAATCTGAGATCTTTCACTGTCAGTTGAACTACTGAGAGTTTTAGTTTAGTTCAGTAGTGCACCTTTGGAGCAAATCTCTTCATCTGCAATTTTCTTGATGTTGCAAAGCCATTTTGTTGTATGCAAAGTAGACATATGTTATAAAGCTAAATTGCAAGAAAAGTGGGATTTAGAAGGCAAACTTATAAATACTTTGTAGATTCTGTATATTTTATGTGTTTTAATTCACTGTAAGGTTTTTTTCAAAATGTTTCACTTGTGACTTTGAATCACTCCACTTGCCATCTGCATTCTTTAATTTTGGCCTGAAATATGTCCAATGTCATATGCAGCACATTTGCCATGTTTCTGGGTGGTTATCAGCATATGAAATAAAGATTTAAAAAATCAAAACAGACAAAAGAAAAACCTGAACCCAACAAATATTAGTATTAATATAGGCTTCCTTTTCTTTGGTTTCTGAGTTTTGGGGTTTTTTTTAATAATGCTCCACAATATTTTCTTTTATGCCAACATAGCAGAAAGAAGAATTACCTTTTATTGTGTCTCCAACCCTCCATCCATTAATGACTTCAGAATTGATTTTGATATGAAAAAAAAAAAGATTCTTAGTAATTTTTTTATTGATTAATTTCATGTTAATATTAAGAATGTCCCATAATTAAGCCTTTCCCTTTGGAAGTATTCTGAAATGATAAAATGTTGTAAGGTTCTCAGTCTTTACTTCTGGGGCTTCATTGAAGTGTTTTCTGGAAACAAAAAAAAACCAAAAAAAACCCAAAAAAACCAAACAAACAAAAAAAAAGAGACAATTTGAAATTTTAAATGATCTGTTTTTCTCTTTATTCATTATCATTGACTTGAAGTTTTAGATTTATTTAATCTGAAAACAAATTATAGGAGCAACTGTTTCAGTCCTTTTTGTCAGAGAAATAAAAACTAATCAGTCTTGAAGCATCTATGTCTACTTGGAAACAAAAAACCCTTTTAGGTAAGTTTTGATGTATTCAGGATTAAAGACATAAAACCTCATATTGAAGTTTTGATATATGTAGGATTAGAAATACTTGTTGCCATGTTCTGTGGCCTGTTTATCAGCATTTCCTAAGGATGTGTTATTGGGATACAACTCCACACTAGGCTTCTTTTCAGGCTCTAGATTTAAAGTGCAAAAAGGTAAATCCTGAAGTGTTTAAACATATTAAATGTGAATAAAATGACTTAACAAGGCAGATGAAATTCAGCAAATAATTTGCTCCTATGATCAGGCTATGATTTGGCTTTATTTGAAAAAAATGCTATGTATTTAGAAAAGAAAGAAAGCAAAACATTTATAGGAATGATCTATGTAAAAGCTGTAGCAACATTTTTATTTTATTTCTCTTTGCTAATGAGATGGTTACTAAGTAGGACACTTAGATAAAACTCGGACTTGCATTTAAACTCGGTGCTTTTTACTGTTCAAAAGTTTAGTTGGCATAAGGTGTGTCTTGCCACTGAGGACTGTTTGGAGCACACATCTGTGTTAAACATTGTCTCAGGGTTGTCTTATTTACATTAGTTACCAAAGACAAAATTCTCTGTCATCTATTTTTCAGAGTAACTCTAAACAGGGAATTGAGAGAGAATTTTCTGAGAGAATATATGTGCTTCTGCTTATCAGTTCTGACCTTTCTGAAATTTTAAGACTGATGTAATTTCAGAAAAAGTGTTTCTATGAACTAATTAGGTGACATTTATATGAACTAAAGGTGACATTTAGATGTGACATGATAAATTATGATATTTACAAAACCCCTTAATTTGTGTTGCAAACCTGTTAGTATTTTCATTTGTCTCTCTATAGGCAGTGTGAGAAGATCCTGAAATAGGGTCCAGCTTGTGTTATGTTGATATATATATATATATTTATTTAATGGGCTTCCACAGAATTTATATTGGTCTGACATTAGCCAGAGCAAAATTCAGTTTCAGAAAGATCCCAGGCAGGACTCCATATTCTTTCCTTTGAACTCTTTCGGTGATGTAAAATTACTGACTTTCCTGAAGTTGATACAAATTTGTATTCAATTTTTTTTTCCTTCTGAGTGAAGATTTTTTTTTAATATGTAAGAGCATATGTTGTATCTAGCTGTTAGGCATTAAGTATACAATATATGCTGCAGGGCCTTTCATGTTAATTCAGTGTAGCCAGCAGTGGCTGTGGTAAAGAGATCAAAAAATAAACTGTACCAAGTCACCTTGTGATTTATTTGCTCTGGTGTGGCAGCAGTGGACATGGGGGCTGGTCTTACATCTTGGGGCTCCTAATTTGCTGTTTCTTACCCAGCTCCCTCTTTACCCCACTGGTTCACTGCAGTGGCTCCTACAGTGCTTTGCTAAAAGTTTGACTGAACATGAAACACAAGCTGGCTAAGTTTTGTTAGAGTGCACTTTCTAGCCAATAGTAATAAAACTAGAGTGAAATTGGGGAAAAAAGACCAAGGGACAAAGTATGTGCAAGTTATATGATAAGAGAAAATCACCTGTCATTCCCCAGAAGTTTGTTCTGTTTTGGAGAAACAATGTCAATATTAAAGATGACAGATGATGACAACTGATTTATACTGCAACTTTTATGGTATCTTACATCCTATGTGTGTACTTCGAAGAAGAGATATGAAATATATGACTTCTCTGCTTTGGTTCATCTAAAGTTCGAAAAGATAGAAAAAGCTGTCATTTCAAATAAATACTTTTGTCTAGAGATGTGCTTTGAGCACAGTGTATATCCTATCAAAAAGGTTATCTCACATGCTGTTGTCTGTGTATCTCAGGTGTTTTCAAATATATAATTGACTTTTGCAGCCATTCCCAAAACTCAGCTCTTCTGATCTTGTCTAGTTTTCCTTTCTGCAACCAAAGCAGAGCACTGGGGGGACACAGAGGGACTTCTGACAGCCCAGGGGTAATTAATCAGATGTCTTCTTTAGGAATTTGGGGAAGGATGGCAAAACAACATCAAGGTGGAGAATGATGCTTTTAAGTATTACTTGTTTTTTACAGCTTCAGGATTTTCCCAGCTGTAACAAAATGGAAAATTGGTCCTTGAGACCATTTTGGGTAGCAATGATTTTTCTTTTGCTGACTTTGCTGAGATGACTGTTGAAAAATTCTTCATATTTTGTAGTAGTCTCATCACAAATAGGAATTTGCACATTGTCAGAGATGTACACCCTTGAAGTACAATTACACATAGAGAAATATAAGAGCAGCAGTGACAGCTTGAAGTATGACCATCACTACATGGAAAATCAGAGATAAGTGTAAAGAATAATGTTGGTGAATTCTTTACCCATAGATGAATGTTTAAATAATGAGGTGTTTTCAAACTAAGCCTTCAGGTTCCATTAAATGTAAGAATTCCATTGTCTGTCTGGTTTTAAGGAACTATTTTCTGTCATCTTTTGCTCAGAGCCCTCTGTTCCCACACCCTCCTGCCAGCAAACAGAAACTGGACTATTCAGATAGGTTTGAGTTTGTTTCTTTCCCTATAGAGAATCCTATTATCCACTGTTGGTGGAGCAAGCAATAACCAGTCAAGATTGCAAAGACAAGGGGAAAAAAAAAACAAAAAAACAACCCAAACCAAACCAAAAAAATAAAACAAATAAGGTTTAGCTATTCTCCAAAACTTTATCTAGTTGAAATGATGCATGGCACAACTTAAAGTTCAGTAATGTAGCTGCAGCCAAAGATTTTTTTTCTAAGCATGGCTGACACACAAATGTTTAATGGAGTAGATTTCGTCTTGTTTTTCAGAAAGGACTAAAAGGATTTTGCCAGGATGTAGCCATGCAACTAAATGTTGTTCTCTGTCTAATACTTGAGTGGTTCTCAGTGCCTTTTTTGTTTTGTTTGCAATCCACTTTCAACTTGTGTATTTTTGCTAACATAAAAGTTGCCAGCAACTCTGAATGCCCAAATTTTAATTTAGTTCAAGTGCAAAAGAGCTGTTAATCATGACTTTTGGATTTGAGGAATTTCGCAGATAGTTTTAATGATCTGTGCTAATTTACTGAGTGCAAATTAATATGTTTCATTTTGCAAAACCTTAAAGAAGGCAGTAAAGTTATTTGTAAGCATGTTAGATTTTCACGTATAACCCTTTTTTTTTTTTAATGTATTGGAAATTGGAAGTGAGAATAGATTTCTTGTTACAAAATATTTCTATGATCAGACATTCTCCTTACCAGCACATGGTTATTAAGGATACGATTATATGTGAGTTATGTCTGTTATAAATATTCCATTTCACAGCTTGAACAATAAGGGGTTAGAATGATCATTGACTGCAGCAATAATCAGTGAAATATTCAATTAGATTTTCATATTAAAAAACTTTAGTAAAACAAGAGGAATTCACAGAACTGCAATTTTCTTGTAACTGTAACAAGCTATTAAAAATAGGTGTTGAAAATTCATTCTCTTTCTTAGGTAATGTATGCTAATAAATTTGCTATTCTCAAGGTAATGCTGCATTAGTAAGTACTAGTATCTAGTACAATTTGATAAATTCAGTTTGCTATAGCAACTATGTTGCTTGCAAAAATATTGCCCAAGCCAGGTAGTTATGTTTTTAAAAGCCTATAGAAGATTTGTTGGAACACTGAGGGGAGGTACATAAGTACTTTCCATGCACATCCACTTTTCCATCAGTGCTCAAAAGCAGCCAGGAACCATCAGATCTTAAACCAAGTTTCTGACTTGCTCTGATTAATGCTGGCTTATGTAATGATTATGCTATTTTCAATTGAGTCCCGTTATTGAGGGAGCTGGGGTGGTTTAGCCTGGAGAAAAGGAGTCTCAGGGTGGCCTTACCACTCTCAATATCTATCTGTAAAGAGAGTGGAGCAACCTGGGTGTTGGAGTTTTCTACCATGCAGCCAGTGACAGGCTGAGATGACACAGCCTCAAGCTGTGCCAGGGGAGGGTCAGGCTGGAGAGCAGAAGGGATTTCTTTGTGGAAGGGGCTGTTAAGCATTGAAACAGACTGCCATGGAATTAGAGTCACTGTCCAGGAGGTAGTCTAGGAGTGACTGGATGTGACACTCAGTGCCATGGTGTGGTTGACAAAGATGGTGGTGGATGAAAGGTTGGATCAATGATCTTAAGGTCCTTTGCAACCTAAATGATTCTGTGAATCTGTGACCAGCCATTAAAGCACATCTTGGGAGATTTCTGCTGGTGGGTGGGTGAAGAAGTTTGTAGTATGGCATTACAACTGCAGTAACTTTGTTTCCTTCCCATCTTTTTAAAATGATGAGAGGCAAAGACAATGGCAATGGAACTTTAAGTGATGTAAAGATTTAAACGTGCCTATTAATGTGATTCCTAGATTTTTTGCAATGTTTTTCCACATTGCATGCAATCCAATCTTCTGGCAATAACAAGACATAACAATTTATCTTGTAACACAGCAATCTAACATAATTATTGGTGTTTATAATATGTTATTTTCAAATAAGATTACTCTGTTAGATTAGTTTCAGAGTAGGTGAGCTTTTGTCCCCTTTCCACTATCAAGCCTACTTGTCATCCATGTAACTGAAACTCAAAGAAAAGCTTTCAAAACGTCTCAAAATGGCTCTTTCTTTTCTTTGTGCCTGCATATGGTGTTCAACATTTTAATCAGCTGTTACGAGTCACTGGGCCCAAGACTGACATTAAGTGACCACTAAAAGCTGTTTGAGTGTTCAGCTGAAGACATGAAAAAACAGATTCACTAGTTACTTGATAGATATTCAATGTAAATTTTCAGAATAAATGTTCACGTTGGCCTTCATGCACTGTCTTTCTAAATTTCAAAATGACACTGTATCAAATGCACTGCTCCACAATTTGGTTTCAAAAGGTGTTTAGCCATGTGGCAAAGTCATAGAATTGGTGTTATTTGTTGATGTAAAGAAGAAATTTACTTTTTCCTTCTTGTTTGAAAGGAAAAGTTGATTTACATTAGACTGGTCTAAAAATCATAATTCATAAATTATTTTTCTATTTATAAAATTTTATATTATACTTCTTGTGGAATTTTTCCTGATGAGGCCCACATAAGGTCAGGTGTTTAATAATCCTGGTGAAATATATCTATAGCTTATGAACATAGAGGTCTCTTCTAACTGGTGATGCTTCTAGCTCAGCCTATGACTCTTAAATGGATTCTCTTCTCTATTTAATTGTGAACAATAATTAGGCAATTGTCTATTTCCTAGATCCATCTTATGAGGATATGATGATTCTGCAGTGTCAATATGAGTTATTAACAATAGTTAATAACTATTCTTATTAACTAGTTATTAACTATTGTTAATAGTTGTTAACTATTAACAATAGTTAATAACTGTGCCAATAGTAAAGTTGGTTCTGCAATAATAAAGGGGTAGGTTTTCTGAGTGAGCAGGTCCTGCTTTATTTCCTAATTTAATTTAATTTCCTATCTCAGTTCCTGTGGAGGTAAACTTTAAGAAAGCTAAATAATTAATTTGTCCCCAGTAATGTAATGTAAAGGCAAAGATACTCTGTGGTCTCAACAGTGCCAACACCTTCAAAGCAGTATTAGCCTTGAGTTTCACAGTACAGGTATTCAGCCATGCTGAAGTCTGGTATTTTGTGCTTGTCACCTGTCAAAGCTTTGGGCAGCTATGTGCTGAAACAGATTGGAAAAGTGATTGATCATCTTTTCTTGTGAGGTAGAAAAAGGAGGAAAGGAAATTACCAAGAGATGATCTACTGTTTTATATCATAAACCATGGTTCAATTTTTTTTCTGTAGGCATCCAGAGAGATTGCTTGCTGGTTATAATTTCCATTTGACACAAGTGATGTGAGTTACAATTTTCAAAGCATCATTCAGAAGCATTTTGCAATTAGGTCTGGAATTCAATGTGTGAAGTTAAAAACTGGTTAAATGCTATGAACCTATTTTTCCAGATACAAAACTGTAATTATGAGTAACTGCTGCAGCCATTTATTACTAAAGCTGATGTTAACCAAAACTGACAGAAAACTGTTTTCAGGCATGGAACAGTACCAGCAAAAGTAAAAGTTGGTTAAACCCTTTGGAGCTTTGTAATGCTGATAAAAATGTTAATACCTTATATACTCCCAATTAGCACTTTCTTTTATAAGGTGAAAAAAAAATCCATTTTTACATAGTGATATTTTTAAGTTCAGTTGTTTCATAGTAATTTTTAACTGATCTGTACCCTACAGGATTACCCATAAATACAACTATTTTCCAAGAAGAGGCAAAACCCTTTTGTTTGTTTCTGTTCAAATTTTTATACCCTTGTTACAAGGAGTTTCTACCACCTTTTATCACTGCATACATCTCAACAGTACAGCCAGCATGTAGGAGAATAGAGAAATCCATGGAAGTGAAAGCAGGAGGTTAAAAATACTAGCCTAAGGCATTTCTAGCCCAGAAATGAGCATCTCACAGTTTGCAGAGTCAACATCAAACAGGGAGCTCTGAGAGTGCTGTATGAAATGTAAGAGAGAAAAGCAGTGATAGCTGCTGCTGTGGAGTACAGGCTGGGTTGAAGGCAAGCTCTGTCATTGCTTGCCTGTGTATTTCTCAGGCATTTCAATTGTTTTCTGTGACTTGTTGTATATATTTGCCTGTTGATCCCACTTCAGAAAGCAGGTTGAAGTCATGACTTTTTCCTACAAAGTTCCACTGATACTGATATTCTATGAAAAATGGAGAAGTTGCTACCCGTAGTCATTTTCACCATCCTGGAGAACTGAAATAAGAGACCAAATGGACCAAGAAGAGACATAATGGACCAAATTCTGTAAGTGTCTGTAGAAGAGAAGGCACTTCATGTCTACAGAATCTCTAGAAAATGAAGATAGTATTTTTCTAACATGCTCTTTGATATGCACAGTGCTGTGGAACAAAAAACAGGTTTAATATGAGGCATTCAGGCACAGGGGCAATATTTTTTTTTTTCTGCAATATTTGAAATGGATTGAAAATCTGATGCAATTAATTAAAAATCAATTAATGTATATAAAATCAATCACAGCAATAGTATCAACTGACACTATCAAATTATCTACAACAGTATACCAATTTTCAGTTTATACTAGTAACTTTTTACTTGTTGGTGTCTTTTTGTTAAGTGCTTTAATTTGCTTTAGATGCAAAACCTTCAATGATATCAGATGTGAATTTGCTTTGATCAAAACAAAATTTCTTACACATACTTCCTGTATTCTTCAAGTGTATTAATTTAAAATTAGTTAGAAATATCAGTGTTTGGTTGTTGATTTTCCCCTGAAATTAGTATTGGAGATAAATGTGAACAGCAAGCCTTTTTTCCACAGGATTTGCTTTGCTGCTTACACTAGATGTTGTTGGGAAGAGTTGTTTTTATTTCTTATAAGAGATTCAATTGCATGCAATGGATGAAATGGACTGAAACAGGAAGAGAAATGTGAGAAGTCTCTCAAAAAGAAAAAAAAAGTTGGCTAGGTGATTGGCTTTTTCACAGCTTTCTTCTGTTTTCTGATTCTTCAGCAAGTTCTTTTGTCAGACTGACTCATGGGATTTTTATAACTTTCTTTAGAAGAAGTCTCCTCAACCATTTTAATGACATGTAGTAGTTCTTCCTGATCCACTTTGGTGTTTTGCTTTTATTCAAGAGCTTTTCCTTGGCAAGATATATTAATTCCTGCATCTCAATTTTTATGTGAATATATGAGAACTTTTGCAAATTTAAATATCTTTTATCATATTGTCATCTGAGGAAGCAGATGTATTCTCTATAACTCAAACTATATCCTCTTGCCTTTATCACTAATTTTCGGAGGAAGGTTGTTTTTGGTTTGTTTTTTTCTTTCTTAATTTTTTTAGACAAGTCTGTGAAAGCAAGTAGCATATCTAGTTCTCTGTTCAAGTGTTATAAAATATTACTAATCTGCAAATATCCCTGAATAAATTTATTAATTCTTGGGCTTGCTTTTCTCTTTCCTATGCTTATATCAACACTGATTCCCAGGGTTTTTCTCTACAGGTTTCACACTCACATTTCAAAATTTACAGTATACCTCATAATCAGGTTTATTTCCTCCTTGTCGTACTTTCTAAGGGACATATGCAGTAGTACATACCTGGCATATATACTGAAAAGGTTAATTAGAACAGAGGTAATGCATTAGCTCATTTCTCTCTCCATGGCAGTTAGGGAAACTTTTTGAAATATGTCCAAATCCTGTGTCCTTTTTACTCCCTACTTGAAGGCAAAGGAAGGCTTAGCTCTGCTCTTGTTCTGTTAGGAGCAATGGGGGTGGACCTTCATGACATGATGAGTTACAAGGCACATCTTGGCCTTCTGAGGGCACCTGACAGTGAAAACTGTCTGGGGATAAAAGCAGTATGTTTAATTTCCCCTTGTTTTGAGGTTGCTGTTTGCAAACCATCTCCAGAACTTTTATGATGTTTACGTACCTTGGCTTCCATCATTGCTTTCTTTCAAAATCCTTGTGAAAAGTCCCAGTCAAATACAAAAGTTTAAAGTATAAATAATAGTCTGTGACAGAAGAGGTTCTAACATCTCTTTTAAACATGTTTAGTTTTAAAACCGCTGTGGCACTGATGCAGTTATTCAGGTGCTCCTTGTTGCTGACAAAAAGATCATTGAAAGGGCTATAAAGAAATTGAGTAAGGAAAGAAATGGCTCAGAGAACTGAGATCTACTGAGAAGAAGGAGGAGATAAGGAGAACACCTCCATAACAGGGAAAGACAGAGGGGAAGGACATGAAATTAACAAAAGTTGTTTGGAGTCTTAAGGGACAACATCCAGAAAAGAAATAATGCTGCAGATCAAGATGTAAGTTAAGAGAGTGAAATTTTGTTTACAGAGGTGGAAGAGAAAGCAAGTCAAAGACTGAAAGGAGGATGAAAGAACATGAAGACTTCATTATTGCAAGTATTTTTATAAATTATAATCTAGTTTTTTTCTTTTCAACTGAGGAATGAAAATTGTATAGTCAGGCTCAGACCAAAAGCTGCTGGCTTTTCTCTTTAAAGTATTCTTTGAAAATATAACCTAATTTTGTGGGGGGAAAGGAGGGCTGTTGCTACCTTGCCTTACAACAGTGGGCTAGGCAGCAAAAGGGTTTGTCATGGGTTTGCTTTGAGCATCCTCATGGGAGAAACACAGTTGATCAAGTGTGCTAAGAAACATACCCAGAAGGGAGATAAAGCTGAGAATTGAACAAATAAAATGTTGGTTCTGAAATCAAATTACATCAATTACAATGCATGTAGAAGTAACCTTTGTTTTGCATTGACTCTTGTACAAAAATTAGAGACCTTTTTTTCCTTTTTCCTCTCCCATGCATTTTATAATATTCCTTTATATAGCTACCGGACTACTTCAGCTATCTCTTTAGAAAATGCTTTTCTTTTCCATTTACTTATGTTGTTTTATGACTTCTTATCTTACTTCAGGAGGAAAAAATAATAAACAAAACAAAAATCCAAACAAATTACCAAAAAAACCCACTTGAAATTATGTTTTAAAAAAATCCTGTCATCATGCAAAATGCTCTGCATTTTATACTGCCATAACTCTTGACCCTGGCTAGTAACACTATTCTTTCATCTTATCTTGTCAGAGCTGGAGTAAGATTTGGTAAATACATAGAGGTAGTCTTTAAGCTGCCAGTGTTTAATGATGATTTCAGGGTTGCTTGGAACAAGAAAGATTCCTAAGAAATTGTCATCCTTTGTAGGAAAATACTTTATAAATAGTCCTGTATACTACTTTTTATTAGATTAAGTATGTAATCAGAAAACATTTTCAGATCCAAAACTTTGAGTGCTTTGAAGTCACAATTCAAAGGGAAAGTTATCTGCTTGTTTTAGAAATGACTAGTAAAATATTGATGGAAATGCTGGTTCAAGGACAAAGCATGGGTTATGGACTGTCTTCCTCGGAGCTTTGTGTATATCTCTAGGAACTTGTAACAAGATAAATTCCCCAAGGCAACATTATAACTCTGTTACTGCATTTAAAGTAAGGTTACACAAACTGCTTTTTTTGGATCTATGAATGGTAGAATTCGGTTGCGGTTCCCTAGAAAGAGTACATACTTTAATACGGTTTCAACAAATCTTATGAAGTATGCAAAAGCTAAAGACAGTATAGTTTAAGAAATCTCTTTTTAAATATATCTACACATTTATAAGTGCTATTTCTGATAGTTGAACAAACATTGATCTAGAACTTTCAAAATTGGTTGTTAATCTGTCCATTTCACTATTCATTTATTACCTGCTTCTGAACCCAATAATGATCTTGTTCACAGCATAGGTTCCCAGGCTCAAGTGGAAGAAAAAAAAGTGTGTTAATTTTGTAAGTTCAAACATAAAACTAATGCAAAGAATAAATAAAGCACTCCAATCATATTTACCATTCCAGGTATTCATAATGCCTTGGAATTTAACTGTGTCAATAAGTTAGATTTATGTTATTGTAAACATATGTAGCTAATTGGCAAGATTTTAAAAAATAACAAAACAAAACAAACATATTTTTCTTGCCAATAAATGTTTAGGTTTAGGTGCAAATAAGCACCTAAATATTTCCATCATTAGCTATTCATTAATTTTAATCTCTTATTTCAGTCTTGTAAATCTTCTGATCAGGATACTACTCTGCAGGGATTGCCTGCCATCCTGTCCCATCAGATGCTTCATCCACCTTTTTTTCCTTCTTGGACGGCAATCACAAGATGCAAATGGCAAGTTCTTGAAAGATATTTTCTGACATCTGGCTCTTGATGGGCTCCTTAGGCAGTTGGGCTTGTTGTGCTGGAAGAACTTCTGAGCTACTCTCATAACAAAGTGACTTCTTGGCCTTTTAAATGTGTTCTCTCCAAGTGCCTTTTGGAAGTGAAATGATCTGCATGCTGTATGTTGCCAGAGAGCCCAAAGATGCAGATTGTTATACAGCTGGGAGCTGGAAATATCCGGTGTAATTTGAATATGCTGCACATCCACAAGGCATGTAGACAGTTGGGTCACTGCTGTGATGGCTGCTGTGTTTCACATCAGTATGTGAAAACTCAAACACATGAATTGTAGTAAATAATTTCATAAATTATTGGAATAACATGGCTCAAAGTAGAAGCAAAGGAAGAGAAGGCTTAGACACTTTTATTTTAAGTTGGAAATTAATATTTGCTTTTTATGTGAGTTTTGTCTGTATGTTAATTTTTTTTTTTTTTTCCTGGTGTACATTCTTGGGCTGTAGTTCTGTATTACAAGGACATGACTAGGGGGGCTTTATAGCCTAGTGGGATTTCAGGCAGCCTGAATGAGAATGTTAATCTGTAAGTACAACTCAACTACTTTTTCTTTTTCTTGGCCTGGAGATTCAGCTTCAAATAAATGTCATGTTTACTATTCAGGACTGCAAAATATGTGCCAACCTAGTATTAAATCACAGGTCACAGAATATTTTGTGTTCAAAGAGACCCACAAGAATCATTGAGTTTTGTTTTGAAGTGAATGGTCCATATGGGAATTGAACCCACAACCTTTTTGTTATTAGCCCCAGACTCTGACCAACTGAGCCAGTCTCAGGGGTTGTTGTGTTAACTTTGTAACAGGAAACCTAAACATAGAAAGCATCTCTTTTTGTCAATAAAATTAAATTGTTGTTGCCTAACCACAAGCAGACTTGACAGTTACTTGTAAAAAATCACATTCTGTTTTTTGTTACTGATCACTTATTAGATAATCAAGATTGTTGTCTTGATAAGTATTTAACAAAAAAAAAAAGAAATGAAAAAATGAAGATCAGACTTGAAGAAGTTTAGCAATCACATTTAAAACAAAACATTGAAAAAACAGGGATAAGCCCCAAACCACATCTCAGTTGAACAACTATTTTCTAAGATTATTTTCTTTCTTTTTCAACATGAAACATTTTTGTGCATAAATCAAACCTGATTATAGCTAAAAACTGTAAAGCTCAAAAAAATCACTTTCAATAAGCATATAAAATTGGAATATTTTTATATCTGCTTGACTCATATTTGAGGAAACAACCTTAGTTGAAAAGACTGTATATGGCTGGATTAATTGAATTCCTTTAGCAATAAAAAGAACTTTAATCTTCCAAACAGTAACAGTACGAAGATGTTAGAATGCTTTCTTATAAAGAGGAAGTTGTTTTTTATTGATGCAAGTGAAAAAAATGGAATCCCAGAATGCATTAGGAGAAATGAGACCATTTTCTAATTGTCCTTTTTTCTTTTCTTGCTGTAATGTTAGCATTTAAAGATATGTAAACCTGAGGTGGGAATTTGCTTTTTTTTGTAACTTCTGAACAAGTAGAAAAATTTCTGTTTAATAACAAAAAAGGTTTTTCATCATAAAAACCCTTAAATTATATCAGTTGGATATTTCTCTAGTCAAATAGACAAAACAGTCCTCAGAATCAGCTGAGATATTATGTAGAGATTAAATTTTGTTGCCTTCTTTTCTTTGTTTTGATTTATTACTTTATTTGTACTTTATTTATTTATTTAGTCTTGATATATATTTATTTAGTCTCAATATACATGTGCTTAAAGGGGTTTTTTGGTTTTTGACTTACATCTTTACAGAATTCCCAACTAGCAAATCTTTTCATCCCATGTCTGGAAAATTAAAATTAGTAGATACAATTAATCTGGACATAAGAAACTTTAGTGGTTCTCTGACAGAAGACAAATATAATTTCCTTGTAGTGAATGAGTTATAGTTCAACATATTTTCAGTCAGGACTTGAAGGGCAATGTTCTGGAACATGCCCCTGCAAAACATGTAGCAATCTTGCCATCTTCCCAATTATTTTAGGAGAATTCAGCAAAATACTTTCTTAAACCAAGAGGTAAAGAAACAGTGACCTTCATCTTGAGTACAGTGCATTTAGAAGTGGAAAAGAGAGAGACGCTTTTCATTGTGCCTCTTCTCTGAGGTGAGCTTTGGCTTGGGTAGAATATTTAGGCTGCAGCAGTGTAATAACTGGGATTACTATAAAGTGAGGATGTGGACAACAACCAACCATTTCAGAGCAGCAGACTATGTTGATGGTGATCTTTTTTCCTGTAATCTAATGTGGGTTATAGGGTTTTTAATAATGTCATATTTATGAGAAGAAAACTACAGTAAAACCCATCAAGTTAGCTGTATCATTTGCTAAATACTGTTGCACTGTTAAAATAACCAGAAACAAGCTGTGGAAGATACCTGCTAAGTGGAGTTTCCCCCCTTCCCCCAAACAAGGTGCATCCTAGAGAAAAGGTCATGTCTAAAGGAAACAAAGACTGGTTGCACATCAATTTGCTGGAGAGAATATCATGAGTTTAACAAGTCATTTGAATGCTAGACTCTTGTAAAAAAGGCTTCTTTTAAGTAAAAGTAACTGTCAAAGTAATGTCCACTATAAATTTCTGTTCTCTGTATGAGTGAAAATCTGTCTCAACTAACTTTGCTTTGAAATTCACCTCAGCTATATTTGCAACTAAACAACCAACAACTACTCTCTCTCCTCTCTCTCTGGTGGAAAGCTTGAAAGCCCCACCTGAGAACTTTGGCTGCTGGACCCTTACTATTACCCATCACCAGTTTCCTTACACTTCTTGCTTTTCTTTCAGAGTGGTAGGATTTTAAATAAATGGCATTTTAACATCTAATGCATATGTCACAGGGGTTGAGACATTAACACACTTTTTAAGATTTCATACTGCATTTGGATTTACAGTCTTACTAAAATTTTGCCAGTTGTTCCTTTCATTTGCTGGGATGAGAAAGAGCTATTATCTTACAAATAGCAGAACCTTGAAAAGTTGACTAATTTGAAGTTATCTAGTAAGGAAACAAGGTTTTGTAGATTGAATTTGTTTATTTGCTGCAAGGTCTAAAGGCTGTCCTCGAAAATTACTAGCTATTAAAGAACCACCCTATGATTTGAACTGATATTGCTATTATATTGGCTCCCCATAAGAAAACTGTACTATTTAAAGGAAAAGGTGACACCTGACACAGTTTTCATCAGTGCTTTGTCAAACAGTCTTCCAGAATAGTACCAATATTGACAAATTAGGAATGCTTGCTTCTCTTTTTACATTGTTTTTTCTTCATGGGTGTTGACACTAGATTTCTTTCATTGACTTAATGTAGATAAAGATTATGATTTTATTCCTGGACTGTAGAAAAGGATGAAAGAAAGAATATGATAACATTCAGAGTAAAATCAGCTGCTCAGCTGCTGTTCCTTTCTGTAACAAACATATTTCCTTGTCTGGCAGCACTGTTTTAAAAAACGGGAGGGCATTAAATACTTCATTAAAACCAGCTGAAGCTACCTACCTTTACCAAGGTTTACAGAGGAAGATATCTACAGGTCAGAGAACCTGTACTGAAAGAAAGGTGGCATGAGTGGTGCCTAAAGGGTGATACTGTAGACTCGAGTTCTCAGAATAATTCAGTCAAGGCAAGGACAGTCTCTTTCCTGTGGATAAGGATGGTTAAGGGATACATTATATTTGGAACAGATGTACAGAGTAATATCTGGCTCTCCTCCCTGCTTCAGGGCTCAGTTCAACAACATGCCTTCCTTGGTAGAGTTCTTATCAAAAACCAAACTTCAGCTATGCATCCTGAAGCCAACAGATTTCTCCACTGACATATGTTTACATTGACTAGTGATACGATTTTCTTTCTATCTAACATTACCTGTTACATAGTTTATATACATCTGACTCATTTCCTCATTACACATTCTTAATGCTTAGATTTCTGTTCATGAATGCTGCTAACTAAACAACAGCAAAACAAATCAGGTAGAAATACAGGAATTAATGAGTGAGTTTGCTTACTTTGGTGACTTAGAAATTTAGTTTAGCAATCAGTGGATTTCAGATGACTTTCAGATGGTGGGGAAGAGGGTGATACTTTCTGGCTTGAAATATCTTCGGACCTTGAGTGTGTCACTGCTTTATAAGAAGGAAAGGGATAGATATTTATTCAAATTCTTGTCTTAGTTTTGGGTAGAATCCAAATTGCCTAAAGTTACCTGTCTAGGTATTGGATGTTTAATCTAAATTAGTTTGTGGGCTTTTTCCTATGATCTTGGGGAGAAGCTCCTGCAAAGAATGATTCACATCAGAATAAAATAAATAGTTATCAACAGCCCTCTTCAGAGCATTTCTTACATCTCTGGGAAGTTAAGCCATAAGGATATTTCTAATGGAAAAAAAAAAAAAAGTTTTGTTAGAATTGATACAATTATCCTTTTTGTATCATTGGAATGGTATTATTCCTTCTGAATGCAATTAATTCAAAAGTTACCCATATTGACACATTCTTGGCAAGGAAAACACAAGGCACAGTGAGTTTTGTTGGTTATTCTGCATTGGTATTTTCTTATACTGATGTAAGACTAAGCTCAGCCTTGAGGGTTTTCACTCTCTCTTTGACTTTCCTTTTTCTGCACTTAGAAAAATAGCTGAGCTTTCAGTCTAATTTTCTGTAATGTCAGCAAGATGCCTGTAATTTCTGTAATTACATTGTTATCTTGCAATAAATCAAGACCTCACTTGACTTATGAACTTCATGAAGATGATCACAGAATTTTTTGTCTGTTAAAGTCTTTATTAAGTAATTCAAAATCTCATCCCAGTGAGACCCTTTGCTTGGGCTGATGATGTGCTAGTATTATGTTGCCTTCCAGAGACAGAAAATATCATAATATAATGCTGCTAAAGATCTTAATTGTCTCAATACATCCTGGTGTTCTTTAATGCCTCTAAATTAATTATGCAATTTAATATTGTTATTAAGTCTTGAATTACATTACTTCAGCAGAAACATAAAACTAATGTGATTGTATGTCACAGGAATGGAAGTACCTGTGGTTTTAAGGATTGTTCCCCAACATTGCAATTATTAGATAAATTTCTAGATCAGAAGGTTTATAAAACATTTTACTGGTATGTTTCTGGTGGCTGATGAATATGTAACTTAAAAGGTCAAAAGCCACAATTACAGGATACTTCAGAAAGAGAGTGTAAGAAATTAAGGCCATTGCCAATAGCTTAAGTGCCTGTAAAAGTGGAAAAGATGTTACATAAAATATTATTTGTGGGAAAAACACTGTCTTCCATAGTACAAAGAAAGGCAATAATAAAGCCAAATACAACAGTCTCTGCCAATCTAACCAGACTACTTTTCACCTTACCTTCAGATTTGGCTATTGGCTTAAAGATAGTTTAGTTTAGTTTTTTACAGAATCTAGCTAGGTACCTGAAAATTTTAGTATTGCTGGTAGATAGCATTGGTTCATATCACTTTGGAGCTGGTCTGGTATGGTAAAGCTTTCCTTGAAAGTGAAAATGGTTTTCCACTTCCATACTTCAGCCTGCAACAGAAAGAAAACAGATATGAGTCCTCTCCCCAGTTTTTAAGGCATCTAATTTTTCTCAAATATTTAAAAAACTTAAGTCACCTCCAGTCATATAATCTATCAGAAAAAGACCATAATTTTCTTTGTTTTCCAAAGCAACACTGTGAAAACAGAATTGTTATGCTTTAGGGAACATCACTTCCACTGTGAATGTATAGAAACAATATTTTCTCTTTGATTAAATTGAAATATAGAAGGAAACCTGTGTAGGCAAAACCCACGTTAATTCCAGCTGCAAAATACTGCTGGGGTTGCCATCAGTTCTCAAGAGAAGTGTGTACTTTCTCATTTTGTCTAGGTGACAGCACTTCCATTACTATAGTGAGCTGTGAAATCCCAGGATAGCAAAGTATTCCTGCATGGCAGGAGTGATTACAGTGAATCAGTCACAAGTGCCTGCTCTGTGACACTGCTCATGGAAGTCAAAGCCTACATAAGCACACAGAGCATTTGGTCTGCTCTGATCCTGTCCTGGTTAGGGTATAGGTCATTCCCCTGCTTTCATAGATACACATCCCATTAGATACCTTCTGTATCACTGACTTCATATACTATGGAGTTGTTTACACTGTTTTACTCATATTAACTCATCTGGATAAATGCATATCAACAACAGATGCTGATTACTACTGCCCTTGGTAGTAATCAGTTCCAAGCTTTTCCTAATGCTCAGAATTAAATAAATCCTGAGCAAAGCCAAACCTGTATTATCCGAGAAGAAGAGTTAAACAGTGATAGCAAAGCCACTAGTTTTAGTAAAGCATTGGGATGATACAGTATATTTTGTAATTTTGGAGATCTGATTTGTTGTTTAAGTTGTGAATTTAATGACAGAATGTGGCATTACACAGAACCCTCGTGTCAAGGGTTTTATCTTTCTACATATAATTCCTTTATTTTTTTTTCTGCTTTCTCATCCCTTTTCCTCACCAGTCAAAAGCTGTTTAGCTGTTTATTTTCTATAAACAAGAAAACAAGAAAAAAAAAAAGTCAAGATATTGATAGGGAAAGAGATGATTGGCCTGTTTTTTTCCAATACTGAAGTTCTGTATACTAATCAATACAAAATTAATAACAGATCTTTAAGTTTGGCTGCACAGAGAACTGTTCTGCAAGTGATCTTAAGAGGTTAACAGGTTTTCAGACATGAGCATGTTACAGTCCCAAACCATGCTTACAGTATTCTCTCATAGGGAGTCAGGACTGTTTTCCCACAGCGAAGCTTTCTCTTGGTTTTTGATCCTTCAAGTGGTACGGGGGGACAGGGACAGGGGTTGTGGTCAGCTGATGGTAGCTCCTCTCTGCCACTCCTTTCTCATGCTGCTCCCTGTTCCAGCCTGAGGCATGCACAGGCTGCTGTCCTTCAGGATGAGCCTGCTCCAGCCTGGGCTCTCCATGGGCCACACATCCCACGGGGCAGTGCCAGTGCAGCTGCAGGGCTCATCCACACCCTGTGGTGTTACCTTGGAGCCAGCTGGAACAGGTTGTGCCTGGCATGAGGCATCCCCTGCCTCTCTTGGCAGAGGGCCCTGCAGCATGCACAGGGATGCCCAGAGCAGAGGTGAATCCAAGGCTTCTTAGCTGATTTTATTTTATTGTTTCAAGTAACATTCACCCTGGAGGTTGTATCAGTGCTGCCATGTTTGCTGCTGTCCCTTCCCAGGGATCCTCTGGATGCCTGGGAATAGCCCCAGGAGATGGTATGGGCATCTCCATCACAGTGTCCCAGGGTCCTGCCCCCAGGTAGGGGAAGGCACCTGCTCCACAAGAGCTCCAACTGAGTCTGGAGGAGGGCAGGTGACCGCATTCCAGGCTGTGGATGTAAAATAGGGGATTGTGGTAGGTGAGTATCTGAGATTATTGCACCTCTTGCCAACAGTTTGTCTCTTCCTTTTGCATATACACATCATTAATCCGATAATTTCTCATCAGATGTTTCATTAAGGCATTTTTTTGGTAGTTTTGTGTATCCTTGATACAAAACGGAGTTTTAAAAGAGATTCATGATTAGTTGGATTTTCCTGTACTGCCTGGAAGGCGTAGTTAGGAAAGGCCAAATTATGGGACATTTCCTACCTGGGTATTCCAGTGAAAAAGCTGCACATTTCCATTAACAGACTTACAATCCCTTTTCAGGAAAGTCCATCTGCTTCCAACTGATAAAGCAGCACATTACTGACTGCACATTCAGCTGCCTCATGATAATTCAAAATTTTACTTATGCTTTCCCACTTTCTCAGATTCATCACACCAGATGTATCTTGTGTACATACGTCACATGCAATAATTTCCTCAAATGTTGAAAAGTCTACTGTTTTGCGAGACTTCTCTTTTTGTTTTTAGAGTAGTCAGTTACAGTAAAAACCACATTGCAGGGGGTTATTAGTTGCAGAGATGGGTGGAGAAAAGGCTGTCAATACAGGAGTCATGAATATCTTGAAACTTTTGAGTAACTGTTACAATAAAACTGTATGAAAGAAATGGAACCATAGGTTTGCTTGGGACATCGTTTTCAGATAAGGCTGTCTTCCACAAGAAGGGCTATGATTTTTTTTCCATGCATATAATGGAGCCTAATCTCACTCTAAGTGGCTGGATGGATCAGAATATTTATAGACTAAACAGTGGATGGAAGGGACTGGTAAAAACAATTGAAGATATTAATATGTGATCATGAGAAACGAACACTCAGGAAGGAATTCATCAAAACAGATTTAGATGTGCTGCATAATGGATGGTGAACACGAGATCCTCCTAAAGCTTACTTCATCTCATCCGAGGGCCAACACCTAAAACACATCAGCTCTTTTGAATGACCAAGGTTCTTTGGTGTGGTAGCTTTTCTTGTTTTGACTGTGCAGCCTGTACAGCTCAGCGGTAGATGCCTGCAACTGCAAAGATATCTAAAGTTAAGTAGAACCACTTACTAAATTATTAATGCTGATAACTGCATACTAAACAGTGAGCTTCCTGTTTAACTGTTATTATCTCCTAGTGTCATATAAAATTGTACATAGCATTTAAAAGATTTCAGTGTAAAATAATAATCTTTGACAAAGACACTAGTAGTCAGGTATCACTAAGCACCTGAAGGAGAAACAATCAAAGAAAGAGTATAATCACTTTGCAAATTCAAAAAAGCTTTTGGGCTTATATGCCAGCTATGTGGAAAAGATAAGTAATAGAGCAATTAGATTGAAGTATTCTTCTAGTGGTTATTTTCTGATGTTGTTCTTTTTCCTAGCTGCTTGCAGTACTGATTATTCAGACACTAGTGCTCTTCTGAGATGCTTAGTATTTAGTATTTAGAAACTTAGTATTTCCATAACAGGCACTCAGCTTTGTCAATAAAACACTGAGGTCACTATTCTAGAGTGAAACAAATGTGGTATGTCTAGATTGAACAATTTTTGAGCTATGAGACTATCAAACTAAAATAATATCTAAAATGTTTGGATTTTCTTTTACTGTACTCTTCAGAACTTCAAACTAAAATAAAGGCTTCTAGTTCTTCAGCAACTGAAAGAGTTGGCTAAGACAGTACTGTGAATTGACATGTCTTCATCAAGAACGTTGTCCTAAATAATGATGTTAATCATTAGCTTTTGCCTCTGTTAAACTGAATGAAAGGAGCATTAAATGATTTGTTTTAGCCGTCCTGAATAAATAAAAGTAGAACAAGTTGGATGAATTAGTAATTTTGAATTTGTCCCTGCAAAGAAATTCTGTTTTGACCTACATGTTGCATGTTTTTCTTTCATATCACTGGGGAGGCACTTTTACAAAAGTGTACCAATATTGCAGTTGCCATCTTTTACCATCCGTCTTTGATATTGTCTTGGTCCAGAAAGATCCTAACCCCTGTCTAATGAGATCCACTGAAAGAAGCACAAGGCAGAGATGCTTCTTCCATCTTGCAGACTCTTTTATGTCTGAAGCTTAAGAATCAAAATATTTTCTGCTCTTTAAAGTCCTTTGGAAATAGAAACTGCCTTTTTTCTGACTTCTTTTTTTTTTTGGCATTAGGATCATATCCACTATTATTCATATTCATTGAAATATTAAAATTCTTTTTATCTATTTAGGTACCTCTATAGGCATTTTTGAGGTTGAAAAGAATGGGATGTGTAAAAGTGTTGATTTTTTATAGGTTTTTTCAGAAAGAAAATAAAAATACTTAACTAGATCAAGTTTTTGAGACCTTTTCTTGTCCTCACAACACATAAGATCACTTTTTTCTCTCTTGATACACAGTCATGTGAAACACTTACCTTATTATGTATAAAGTTTTACCAGTCTGTGAATTTTATTTTTCATAGAGAGGATCCTACTTGGTGAAACATGGGCATTAATATTCTCAGTGAAGAGTCAATGCATGCAAATTTGTCTTCTCAAGTTAACAGGGTAGAAATTATTATATCCATAGTTTTGCTTTCCACAAAAGTACTTCTCTTTTTTAGATGCCTTTCTGACACTCTAGTCTCAAGTGAGATTTTATCAAAAATCAATTAAAAGGTAAAGGCAGCACAGAGAGCCTCTTCTTGTTTTAAGTCAGGATACTCATGAATATAGGAAAGGAATTGTACAAGTCATAAAATGTGATTTTCAGTTCTGTACCTGGAACACCAGGTGCCTGCCTGTCCTGACCGCAGTTTGGTTTTTTTTTTAGTATTGAAATCACAGCTGTATTTGTGGTGCCACAAATTTCAGTCCTCTCCTCTTTAGAGTGTACCCATGTGTGGAGAGAATAACTCAAATTCCTTGGCTCTGCTGCCTCCGAGACCACAGTCAAGCTAAAATACTGCTAGGACCAGTCCCACAGTTTAAGGCAGAGTTTGGGTGCCAATACCTAGAAGCAACCCTCAAATTAAATTTTCTAGCACAGACATAGTAAATGAGGTTAGAGGTGGCTGATGATGGCTTAAATAATTCCGGGGTTCATGCTGATAGCTGGCATGGGTCTTTGGGGTTTTGTTGACAAGATTGTTTAACTGGAGCTTGATGTTCTGCACAAGCTGGATTGTCAACAGGCCTTGGTCACTGTTCATAAAGAGGAGAGTGTATTAGCTTTGTAGCTGATATACAAACAACACAAGCTTATTTGAGGAGACTTTGTTTATTGTAAATTAAGGCAATGAATTCCAAAGCTCTGAGTCACAACCTGCACAACCTGCTATGAGGGTAAAAATGGAATATTGGTAGTAATGGCATAAGACTAAAATATAGTAGAATTTATTGGGATGATTTTTTTAAAAATAAAAAATAGCTTGAAAAGCTAATTTAATAATAAATTTGATTTTTGCTAACTAAAAGCATAATAACTTGATAAGAGGGAAGTTATCAAAATTCAAATTTTAATTGCCGGAAAATTTCCTCAACTAAAAGGAGGCTCAGCTAACTAAGAGAAAAGGCTTCTCTTTTTGATTGTTTTGCAGTCTTAAAAGTTTGCAAGTTATTTAAAACTGACTTTCATCATATAACAGTTTTTTAAATTATTTTTCTGAATTAATAGTGTAAATTAGAAGTCTTTTTCAACCTTTATATGTTCTAAATAAAAAAATGGATCAATTAATTTTTAAACATTCAAGTTTTTTAACAGCAATTTGCATTGTTGTTTCACATTGTCAACACTGTAAACATTCCACTAAGGACCTCTGGGGACTTCAATTAAATAATATTTGGTACATGCTGTGCAAATTGTAGTTTTACTATGTGAGTGAACTATTACTTCTGCATTGCTGGAATGAACTGCTAAAATCAGAACAGCTGTCTTGAGAAGTCTTGAGCCATCCTTCCTGAGCCAAAAGATTGAGCTCTAGCAGGGAAGGCTCCATGAGATCCTTTCAGAGCTTTACCGTGAAAACCCATTTCAGGTGGGAGGGGGTTGATGGTGCACATGATCTCCCTGGCTGCTCTTTGCCTCTGTCTGGGAGTTTTGCCTTTGCTACGTGACCCTCGGTGCAGACACTCTTCCTTGTGCTGCGCTCCCTGTGCATGGTCAGCCTGGGAGCAGTGGTGGGAATAGAGCATTGTAGTGGTGTAATAGCTGCGCCAAGAAATGCCTTGGAAAAGAAAAGTTTCAGGAAGTGAGTTTGGCATGATATTCTCATCTAAACATAGATCCCAAGCTGAGAGAGTCCTTCTCAAAGCCTACTCTTATGAAAGGGTAGCCACAATGACATGTCCAGCAAATAGCTGCTTTGCACTCCTTGTAAGACAAATTATGCAAATTCTGGCCATATTTAATCTGGTTTGTTTCCTTTCTGTTCATTATTCAAATACAGCCCCACTTGTGCTCATTTGGTTTAAGGGGGTGTTCAGATTGGCTTCTACTTTGGCTCATTGCACTTCTTGACAGTACAGGGTCAGTGGAGGGAACAGCTTTCTTCCAGGAGAGTGTTTTTCCAGAGGAGGGGGAGACCTTCATGGTTAAAGGCATATCAGAGCTGTGTTACAAGTGCTGGGCTGGCATGCAGCGAAGTACATGGGTAGTAAATGTGTATTGTCTTCCCTTCAGAAAATTAACTGGAATATAGTCTCGACTCTCTAGTAACCTCACCCTTGTTGTTGCTGTTGAATTTTGGTGGTGCTTTTGGTTCTTTGCCTGAGAAACTGAACATGCAACATAGTGAATATATTCCCTCTCTGGTCTTTGCCTCCTTTTTATAACGCCTGGGAGTAAAAATCCTTGGTGTTCTGGTAAAGGCTGAGACACTAAGAAAACTGTGAAACATCTTGATTAGATTCACTCTTTTGTGTTTAAGTTATTCAAAGGTGTTTTAAGTTATTCAAATTCCCATAGAAGGGAAGCCTTAGGCTGCAATGGCATGCAATAAATGGGATAACAATGGCACATAGTTCTACTTGTCCCTAATTGTATGTAATGAAATGGAACATGGTGGTCAGCCATTAATCTTTCTCCTATGCTTCTGAATTCAGATATTTACAACTTCTGCAGAGGAAAGTATTTTGTGTAGATTTTAATTATTAATATTTTTGCTTCCTCTGTCATATTTTTTACATGAAAAATGATATTCCAGACCAAATCTCTAAAGTGGTTAGCTTGAAAGACTGAATCATTTGGGGAAGAAAAAGACACCCCAGTTCTAAATTCAGCCTTTGGGCCAACGTGCTCCTTGGTCTGAATAGGTTCATCATTCCCCTGTGCTGGAGATGCCCATTTTCAGACACATGCTATGCAAGTTTGCTTGCTGATGCAGCTTCAGCCTTAAAATAATAAATTCCCCAAGAAAATGGTGGATCCCCCAGCACTGACCACTTTTAAGATTCAGCTGGACAGTTTGCTGTGATATCTTGTCATGACTGTTTTTGCCAGGAAAGGTCCAACCTTGTATTCTATGATTCTATGTCTGTTTGTACTGTATTGGAGAAATTCTTATCTTCACTCCAGTTTGGTCACCAGGTTTGAAAAAAAAAAAATCTGAAAATACTGTGATCATGCATAATCCTTTGCAGATAGGTGTGAGGAGCCCAAAGGCTTGTCAGTACCACGTTATTACCACTGCTCCAGATCTCTGTGTGATAAATGCATGCTTGAGTTGTTCTATCTCCAGCTAGGGCTCTCAGATTGAAAAAGGAAAAACCAGTATTATTTGGCAATAAAAAGTATTAAAAGCTTTTGTCTTGTCTTGCTCCAAATTAGGCCTTTTGGCTTATATGTCTGTGCTTTCCTCATGTTTCTATAATCTATTTTAGTAAATGTTCTATCTTTTGCCTTGTTCACAGCCTACATGCTGACACAGTACCAGTTTTGTTTCCAAAAGAGGAGTTCACAGAATTACAGTGTCTGATCCAACTAGCTGCTCTGATGATCCTCACTGGACCATGTAGGTAAAATTCAATAAACCTTATTTATATCCACACTATATCTAATGTAAAAGTATTGGAAATATATTGGAAAACAACTGGGTTTTGGCAACAGTGCTCACTTCGTGGAGTCGAGGTATTTTGGAATTTATGGACTACAATATCGTTAAGACCCTGCTACTTTTTGATGAGTTTTATTGTCAACAGAAGCACCAAAGTAGACTTTCTTATGTCATAATGTGTTTGGTCTTCTTGCTACATCTGTTTTAAGTACTTGCAGGTGCTGGCAACAGGTGATGCCTATCATTCCTGTAGGCTAACTTTAGTAGCAGTTGCAGTGGTGAAAATTTCAGCTTAGACACAAAACCAAGCACAGAAATTGAATCAACTCTGGAGCAGCTAGTAAACCTTGAGTTTCTTCTTATTACACCCAAACAGCTACCAGAATAAGAGGTAGCCAGGTAAGAGCTAGGCTGAACAGGTTTACATGCATGAATAATTCAGTTTTGCTGTAGAAGAGCTATGAATCCAACTATTTATATTCAACTTCCTGAAATGTGTATTTTTCCTTTTTGTTTTCATATGCTAGTTGCATTTAGTTTCAACAAGTCACCTCCCTCTGAGCTAGCAGACCTAGGCAAAGGACTAAATTGTTCTGATTAAATTGCCAGCATTTATTGTCTCTTGACTGCTTCCTCCCTTGTATGCTAGGCTGTTTTATGTCTCAGTTGCAGTGGCACTTAAAATAATTCACATGAATTGGTAAGCTGCAGAGTTTATGTCTACATTATAATGGGTGTTTCTTTTACATTCCTTACACTGTAAAAGCTCTATCTTGGTTTGCATTTCTAATTTTATGGAAATAAGCTGTAAACTTGGATGTGCAGCAGTGATTTAGGTAGCCTGTATGCATACATGCTGGCACAGTCTCTGCACATAACAGCTCTCCTCACATTCTCTTTTGGAACTGTGACACTAAAAGTTTATTGTGATTGTTTCTGGAGCATCTTGACATTTCAGTCACTCAGTTCTGTCTGGAGAAGGTTTCCAAGTAAGTTATCTCAGTAAAGCATCTTCAGAGTGTACTGGCTGAATTTTTTATGACTTTAGTTTTAACAACAGGTACCTCAGATGAATCCTGTAACAAGGTTTATACCTGATTTTTTCTCCTGAAATTATGACAAGGTATATAACGGGCTGTTACATACACAGCTGCCTTTCATGTTGTGTTGAGCACGTTCCAGATTTAATTAGATGTTTTTCAGGTATTTTGCAAAAAGTGAGAGGTTGTGGTTTGGGATTCTTACTTTAGTCTCTTTTATTTTCCTAGGTTGGCAGTATTTCTGTTCATAAATACTGAATATTTTTCCAGTTTGGTGGTTAAAATTAATTTTTTCATAATTCATAAATGGCTTGCTGTCTCCAGAATGGAAAAGAGATTTATATTTTTGAGTATCCAAAGTCTTTCCCAGTTGTAACTGATAGATAGAGAAGCAATTCCAAAATACATATATTGGAGATGAATAGAGTCTGAGGAGAATGGGAGAATGTCTTTCTTGTAGGTGTCAGTGGCACCTCTGTTCCATTGCAGAAAATTTGATAATTGATGCAAAATTTCAGGATACTTGAAATAAACTGGAACTGTTGTCAGTTTTAGTCTGAAAGGAAAGTAATAAAGAAAGCATCTAAATTCATATGGTTAACTTCTGTACATTTTGTTACTGACCACATCTCTCTTCGTATATAGACATGTAATGTCACTTAGACTCTAATGTGACTGTGTGGAAACAGTGAGCCAAAAAAGAAGGGTTAAAGCACCAAGCCATATAATCCATTTTCAGAAAAGCCAGGGATTGATATTTGTTTTTTGGGTTTTTCCTTGATAATAAACTAATGGCAACAAAGCCACTCATGCAAATAAATCTAATGGCTTGCTTTAGATCTACACTGTGCTGTCATGCTACCTCTTAAGGGATCACATCTAAAAAGAAATAATAAAACAATGGTCTTTATTACCCACAAGTGTACAGAGCAGTAAGCAGAATTTGTCAGTTGTGCTGAACATTTTACATTCATCAAGAGGAACAGCATTACCTTGCTTAGCACAGATACATTAGTTAGACTGGGCTGCCATAATTTTTAAATCTCGCCCAAATGTGAGGATAATGGTCACTATGATGCATTTGTCATGTAATGTAAGTAGTACTTGTGCTTGAGTAGCTTTTAGCAGAGCACAGATGTTTGCAAAGGTTGTGGTACGTCTTGGATCTCTAAAACCAAGTGCCATTTCAAACACAATTGGTGTAATTTTCAAGATTGAACTGGATTATGTCTGATCTAAGAAGAGCAGGGTCTGGGAAAGTGGAACCAGCCACCAAACTGCACAATTCTCATCCAGGGGCATTTCCAAAGGAGTCTTTCCTCAGGTGATGCAGCCTGATCCAGCAGGATGTCCCACTGCCAGCTAAAAGGACAGGTCTTCTCCAAACAAAGATGGAAACATTAATTCTGTTTGGTGTGGTTTTTACTTTAGATTGAGAAGATACATAGAGAACAAATATACATTTCTATAAGAGAAGGGAAAGAGAGTGTTACCCTCCTAATGCAACAAATCATCCTGACCTGAGCCACAGGACTAGCTGCTCTTGTCTTTATGTTTATTCTTAAAAGGTTTGAACAGTAGTATATGGAGAAAGATTGTTTTAAAAAACCCAATTTGTAAAATGTTACCAATAGGTAAGGCTTTATAAAGGGTAGGCCTTGAACCATGGCTCTAGCCTGTTACTTAGGCTAAGTAGAGGGGAGCTATGAGACAGTGACTCAGCTGGAATAGGAGTACAGAGAGATGGACTCAGCTGGAATAGGAGAAGGGAGAGATGTGCTGTGTGACTGCTGCATGTCCACATCATGCTGCATGGTGGCAGGCTCACTTGTTGTGCCTTCAAACTTTGTAATTTGATAAACTGCTAACTGCATCAAAAGGCAGGGTTTTTGGCAATAAAACGCACTCCTTTATACCTGTCTGGGGTGTGTGCATCACTCATTGCCACAGCAGTGAAAATTAATTAATATTTGTTTATAAATTTGATCTTAAATATTTTAATGGATTTAAATATCTGCCTGAAACTTTGTGATATTGATAAAATCAACTAACTCAATCAGAAATTAACACCAGAGCACTGATGTCTGTTTTATAGCATAGTTACAAATAAATATTTGCCCCTTGAAAAATTATTCAAGCTCTCCAAGATTAATGAAAACTTGTATTTTAATTTATTTCTCTATTTATTTATCCACTTTGGTAGCAGGTTAGCGCACAAGAATAGGTTAGACAAAAGGAAGGGCTATTTCAAAGCACATGCAATCTGTGACTGTGGCTCTCATGCGATCACGCTGTAAGCAGTTGCCGTGTTTAATTGTCTATTCCCTTTGAAGTGACTTGGAGTGATGTTTTTTCAGGAGAAGCATCACAGCTTAGGCTGTTGTGTCTGTGCTGGTGTGTTAAGATAGCGGCTCATCCATGAGGGTAAGGTACTATTGTGCTTTATAAAGATGAATAATGGACAAAATTAATATTGTAGAAACAATTTCCTCTTTGTGTCTAGCTATTTCATCACTTAATGCAGTAGTTATTGATGGTGAGGAGAGCACATAGACTGGGGTTCCATTTGCTTATTTATGTGTAAATAGATAACTTTAATTACTTGGAGCATAAATTTCTAATTTCCCCCCTGAAAGAAGGTCTGCTCTTTGTACTAGAAATAAATTTATAAAGATTTTTTATTTAAATAAAAGATGGAAATATTTATGTGTTTAAACTTAAGTATGCAGAATATCATTTTTCCCAGCTGAAATACTCTCTAGGGTATGGTATAAACAATTATTCTTCCATTGCGTGCATTAAAAGCTCAAGTGAAGTGACTATGTCCAAATTCCATTCCCTCTGAAAAAACATTACTTTTATCAACAAAGATCTTTCAATAACTTTTTTTGAAAGGAAGACTATTAGTTGTTAGAATTACAAATTTTTATTTCCTCTGTTATTTAAGAAAAATCTCAGGTTTTCTTGTAATGCACTTCACCAGACAGATCATATTTAACTTGTGAGGACTGACTAGCTTGCAGCTGTAGGTGGTATGTGTAATACAGACTTCAGGAAGAGCATGATTTCCATAACCACTTCAAAGGAAATACATTATAAATAAAGTACATTTCTCTGGGGGCTTACAAAACCATTCTGTTTATAATTTAAATTACATTAAGCTAAATAAAATAGTACAGCAAAACCCCCAAGAGAAAAATACTTCATTTAAGTTTGAACATTACATGACTTTCATTAATTGGAAGTATTTTATTCTCTCCCTAATAGTTTATTTTTCATTGACTATATATAATTAAAAGTATTGTCATTGCAACAGAAGCAATTCTTTCCCATCTTCTGTTCTGAGTGCTTGTGTTCAGTAGATCACTACAGTTTTATTTGCTTGCCTTCCTTCATTTCTCAGTGCTTTATTACGGGTGACTAACGCTCTGAGCATCAGGCTGTGACAGAAGATTACCATCGCTGTGTCACACATGTTCAGCTTTATCAAACTCCTGCTACAACTGAGTCTCTCAGCTCAGCCTGGAGTTTTGTATCAAAACAAAGGAGGGGGTGAAGCTTTCTTCTGTAGGAATATTTTAGAGTCTGCCCATCCAAACTATGCTGTATGCTCTTTCCAGGGTGCTTGCAGGGGTAACTGTTGAGCCGGGACTGTTAACACAAGCAACAGAATCCATTAGTTTCCCTACTCCATGAAGATAACTTTGAGGCAAAGAGGCCTGATAGGATATGAAGATAATATGTCTTCTAGGAGAGGAAACTATTGGAAAACCTTAATGAACTATCTAATTGTAAAAGTGATTTATTGTGCCTTCCTTTTCCACCCTTTGTGGAGAATTTACAGGCAGAACCAAATCAGGCTGTCATTCCTAAGAGCAAGGAGGGCAGTAAATCTGTACTGCCAAGCTCCTGTTAATATTGACAGCTTTGCAATATGGGTTTCTGTAGAGATAGTCTAAGAACATAAAAGCTTACAGGTGCTGAAGCAGGTTGTATAATAAAAGCAGGCCAATCCCATATACAACACTTATTTCCACTTTAGAGTCAACTTTAAAAAAGCCATTAACTTCAAATGAATCCCTATTTAAGTCTAAAATGTTCTTTTCATTTCATATTACTTAATTTCAAGTGATATGAACATTGTTACTTAGGAAAATAATTTTTTTCAGCTACATAGTAACACTATTGAAATATATAAAAAGAGGATATGCATATATTTTTCCCTAATTTATTATTTTTTTAAGTGCTTTCAAAAAGCAATAATAATTGAATCTAATGCTGAATTGAATAAAAACTTTGTTGACCTGAGACTTTCAAGTAAACTAGCTAAACCTCGAGGAAAAAAGGTAGTACAAAATATCAAAACTTAAACATGTTTTCTGTTAATGCAGAATTTAAAAGTTTTATGAAAAAAGTAAAGAGACTTAGTCACCAAAAATCTAAACAAAAAAATTCTTCAGTAAAATTTCTAAGCTTTTTCATTAATATTTAAATAAGGTTACAGGTTTTTTGTATATACTAAGGATATATTTATTTTTCCATTCTTTACAGGATTTTTTTCCCTCCAATACTATTTGTTTGCAATTCAAAACTAGCTTTTCTTTCTCCTGTAAATGGTTGCCAGGTAGTTAAACAATGAAGGTAGTGAACTCCAATGAAATAGCAAAGTTACTGTACTGGGGAAAATAGGAGTTTTTTTTCTGTATTATTTTTTAACTTTCTCCAAAATTGGGCATATTGGTGCATGAAAAGCTGGATATGGCCCAGCAGTGTGCTCTTGCATGCCAGGGAGCCAACCATATCCTAAGGGGCATTCAAAGCAGTGTGCCCAGCAGGGCAATGGAGGGGATTTTACTCTTCTCCTCCACTCTGGTGAAATCCCATCTGGAATGTTGTGTCCAGCTGTGCAGACCTCAGGGAAGACATAAACTGAAAATAATCAGGTCTGGAGTTGCTTTTTCTGGTGGAAAAGCTGAGAGACTTAGGTTCGCTGAGCCTGGAGAAAACTCCAGGGAGACTTTATTGCAGCCTTTCATTACTTATAAAGGACCTACAAGAAAGATGGGGATAGACTTTTTTTAGGGCTTTGAGACAGGACAAAGGTTAATGGTTTTAAACAGAAAGTTGGTAGATTCAGACTAGATAAAAGGAAGATATATATATATATATATTTTTTTTTTACAATGCAGGTAGTGAAACACTAGAACACATTGCCCTGAGAAGCTGTGCATGGCACACCCCTAGAAGTCAGTCACCAAGACCAGACAGGATGAGACTCTCAGCAGCCTGATCAACTGAAAGATGTGTATGCTGATTTCAGGGGCTGTTGGATTAGGTGACTTTCAGAAGTTCCTTCCAACACATTATTTTATGATTCTATGAAAGATATCAAAAAATAACTTTCATTAGGCAATTAAACGTCATCATATTTTTTCCCTTTTTTTGTCCCCTATTCTTTTGACCAACTTTACAGTAAATAGATAATAGGTTTAATTTTTAACAAATGTATATTTTTATTATTTTAATATGTTTAAGATGCATTAAGGTGCGCATATTGCCACATATTTAGTTCTCTGGTTGGGATGGTTTGTGGTGGGCTGAATAAAAAGGTACATTAAAATTTGGAAACTTTTGTGCAATGGAGTCCATATTTCTGTAGGTATATGTATGTTTGAATCTCCAATAATCTCAGCAGACTAAGATGGTACAGACCCTGCTCTAAAGGCTGATTCCTTGTTTATAACAAAGAATCAAAAGTCCTTGGAGAAATTCAGGTTGATAGCAAACACTGGAGACATGCTGTGGGAGGGCAGCAGTCCCTTTGTCCCTTTTCCCAGCTCTCATTGCAGCTGTGTTCACCTTGCATTGCCCACCCCTCTCCAGACCCATGGTGCATGAGGTGACAGTCAAGTCCTCCTTGTAAACATTCATGTGCAAGGACTTAGGGAGGAATTTATAGTTGTTATCAACTGTTATTACAGTTGTTATCATATCATAACATTAGGATTTCACTGAAATATTTATATTGTTGTCATAGAGGTGCACAGCCAAAGCAGTGAGGAGCTATGGGATTCCTGGAATGGGGAAGTTTGAAGTTTGCAATTTGCAAATTTTTTCACTTGACTAGTTGTGCACTTAATCATGCACTCTGCATCATATGCACTGCCACCCAACCACCAATCCATGCTCTGAATGACAGCAAGGCAGTAGATAGACTGTTATAAAATTTTTTGAGAATACAAGTCATAGGCAAATAAAGTTGTAAGTCCACTAAATCTGTTGTTTCACTATAATTTAATGAAAGTCAAATCAGCTTTCAAATGGACAATTAATGTGGAAAGGAAAATATTTTCATTCCAAAATGTTCAAAAGTTTCATAACAAAATATTTCCAATCTTCTTTATGTACAATACCTTGCCGGTCTGTTTTTCTAGTTACATTTTTCTGAATAACTGCTCTCATCTCATATTGGTGCTTTTCATATTTCCTCTCATGATTTTATAGCACTGTCTTGAAATATCCCCTCAAATCATCCTTCTTTTTTTATCATTTTGAACCCTGTGGTGAGCAATTGAGGATGAAATATTGCAGCATTAAAGTCAGAAATACTTCAGGGTGATTAAGTAACCTAAATGTGTAAAGGTGCAATGTAAAACATACTACATTTATATAGACACTAGCCATCTCTCTGTTGTTTTCTTTTTTATCTCAGGAGTTTTGTGGGGAATGCATTGTGTGTGATGTGTTAGTAGCTACTATAAAAATATAAATATTAGCAGATACCACATTGGAAGTGTCAGTCCAGCTGCAGTCAATAATCAATATTGCTTTGAAGCACAGAATGCAGGAAGAAAGGAAATGGTCCAGGCAAAGAGGCTGCATTTGTGCTGTTTCTCTGGGATTTTTCAAGCTTTTTTCCATTGTGGACACCTCTAAAAAACTGAGATCTATACTCTGTTCTTGGGCACAGTATATTATTTGTGCATGAAAGCTAGTGAGGTTCACAGTTGACTCTAGCAAGATGGTTGCTGCTGATTTGCCTGGTGCTGGGGGAATTACAGAGTTTATGCTTTCATGCCAGTGGACATCTTCTGAAAAAATGCCTGAGTGTCATTGGGACCCTCTTGCAGAAAAGATTATACCTTAAAGTATAGTGACTCTCAACATCTGTCCGTATACTGATTTAAAGTTAACTTAATACGATTGCTTGCATAAGAAAAAAAAACAAAAACAAAAACAAACAAAAAATATTTTGCATGTTCAAAATGTTTTAAAATATCTTTTTAGTGAGGATTTTGAAAAGGTGACTGTGACTGAAGCTCATTGCTTGAAAACAAACTAGGCAGGTACAATGACTTAGACATGCTCTGGTACACTGTACATGAGTGAAGATTTAGACTCATATTCACTGTTACTACTTTGTTGGAGAGCTTTGCAAGAATTAGCATGGTGATTGATACAAAATAAGAAATTAATAGCATGCCTCTACATTTTTTTTAGTTGTGGATATTCCATACATTGTATTAATTTATATTAACAGATTGCCTGTGTTGACAGACTGGCACTAAGGAGAAGAATTTAGGAATGGTTGTGTTCTCGGTTTAAAATAGTTGATGTGTGATGATTCTTGAATTTGAAAAGTTTCTCAAAATTATTCAAATTATTAATTTAATTAATTAAAAGAATTGTTGCTGTTGCTTTGATGCTTATCTTATTTGATTTATCTAAAGTGAAGTGAAAAGTGTTTTCAAGAAAACACAACAAATTGGTGTTGTTACACAGTGGCTCAGAATGTTCCCAAGACAAGGTTTTGCAGCACTGGGAAAAGATCAGTAGGAATTTGTTCAATGGAGAGCAGGGTGTTCTGCAGCAAGGTGGCAAAAATTCAGACTTGGTAACCCAAATACCCTCTGCTTCTATTTGTAAATGGCAGTCTCCCAAAGCTTTTTCAAGATTTGTTTCAGTTTTTCTTTGTGCTCACTTTTTACTATTTGCCTCACAGTTTGAGCTCCTTTACACTGAGGGTGGCAGAGCACAGAACCTCCCAGGGAAGTTGTGGAGTGTCCCCTCTGGAGACATTGAAAACCAACCTGGATGCATTCCTGTGTAACCTCCTCTAGATGACCCTGCCATGGTAGTGGCATGGAACTAGATGATCTCCAGAGATGCCTTCCAACCCTAACACTTCTGTGGTTCTGTGATTTGTCCACTGCTCTGTGACTTCTACATCATTCTTATGTCTCAAAGTCTTGTACTTGTGGGCCGTTCCCTTTGCAATCTCTGGGTGACAGAGCTGCAGGCAGCACAGCTGGCAAGAAAGAACTTCTCAGCCTGTTGTCTGATTTTGAGGTGTACTTTAGGCACCACTGCTGTACCACTTAATCTAAGATTCTTGCAGCCCTAGCGGGATTCTGCAAAGGGATTTGAACAGCTGGAGGCTTGAGAGGGCTGACAAACATGTACTGAGCTACACACTGGCTGGCATTTACCAGCTTGAACAACTTGTTAAACAAAGCTTGAGAAGCAACTTTTTAACACAAAATTTGTCAGCAACACTTGTAATAATGTGCATCTTCAAAAGCATTGAGCCAGATCTTCAGGCTGTGTTGCTCTGAATTATTTAAAAAGTGTATATTCTTTCCTTCTGAAAAATTAGCAGACATTGCATGGTTAATAAGAACTAGGTGTACTGAAAGGACCCTGAGGAAAGAAATAAAAGGTATTTCATGTGGGAACATCAAGATTGGCTGTGATATACTATATTGTTTTATTTCTCTCTGCACAAAATATGTTGCATTGTATACCAAAGTATTCCCTACGGCTTCTTGGGGAGAGGATACAGACTCTCAAGTTTCTGGTTTTATTTGTGCAAGCTCTTTGATGAACTGCAGCTTTATTTTCCTCCCATGCATCCACTCCTAGGATTCCTTTTTTTCCAAAGATCAGCCAAAGTCATCCACTCATTATTATCTCTTTTCTTTAGGTATCTTTCTTTAGGGGACCCTTTGCATTATGTGCCTAAACCCCAGTCAGGATTAAGAAAGATCTAAAGTACTGATAATTTAATTTTCTTATTACTCTTTTTATTCAGTTGGGGAAAAAAAATCAAAAACATAAGGATTAAGAATCCACAAATCCCACTTTCTCTCTTTCCAAGATATTTTGTGTATTCACAGGTTCTATTAGCAATTTTTCATTTCTTTGTAATTAGTGAAGAAGACTTTGGGTAAAACTGTACCAAGTATCTACCAAAATTTATGAGGTTGTATAATGCATTAGTTGTCATTAAATGCTTAAATTAGGTCCCTAGTGCACACATGTACAATCACTGATTCTTGTAATATGTATCAACAGTTTTAGCTCTAAAAACTTCAGCTTGAGCTGTAGTAGCCACTGTCATTCATTTCCTCAGACTGTTTCTCAGTACACATAGGGATTTGTAGGAGATAGTCAATAGCTATTTTGATGTTTGCTGAGCTTCTTCCTCTTTATAAAGATAGTTTTAAATTTTATTTCAATGTTTTCAGTGTCTGATGAGGTTTTTTTTACAATTTAAAGAAATTAAAAGAGTACATCTTAAACTGGGAAGAAAAGCTTGTATTTCTTTGGGCCCTGATTCCACTAATGCTGTCCATGGAATAGAACAATTCTATGGAAGAGGGTCTGTTATTCTAAAATAGAGACTCAAAGAAATAAACCTGCAGATTTTCAAGGCAAGGAGGTAGGGAGCTGTCTATAAAAGTGAAATGTTTTTAGAAAAATTATTTCAAGTTGCTAAGATTCATTTCTTAGGGAAAAAAAAAGAGAAAAGATGTTATATTTAACAATACTTAGAGGAGATAGTACTTCATCTTTTTGAAGTCCTGTGGAGGACCCCTATATGCTAAGCTACATGGAATTTAATCTACCTTTGAAAGATGAAAGGTTGAGATGAACCAGCCAGAATTTGAGCCTCAGCTTCCAGGGAGTCCAGGTTTTGCTACATTAGTGATTAGATCTCAAAGCTACTTTCTGTGGCTAAAAATCCATCTAAATCTTTGTTTTAAAGACTTGTATGCAAACTAAATGTATCTCCATGAGATAGTGGGGAGCTTCCATTATTTCAGTGTAGGGAACTAGAAAATCAAGTGTCAGGCTGGACAAACTACTCTTCGTTGGTTTCTTCTTTCTTAGTCCTTTTTCATTTAGGAAAATTTTCACATGAACAAAATACATTTATTTGGATTTATTTTCTAGATCAGTTTATGGTATCAAGATCCTAAAATGTCAGGAAATATATTTCTTTTATATCAGATGTACAAAGTCACCTGACGATTAATCAAAATGGATTCCTTTCTTTACCTGTTTATGTAAACATGCACTTGTCTTTTTTTTTACATTTGGTCTCATGACTAAAAACTGTGGAATTCTGTTGTTCCATTTTTAATGATGCTTGAATAATCATATGATAATGGAAATACAGAAAAGCAGGCAACTGTTCTTGGTCTATTATTAACTTAATGATTTAAAAGGCTGGACTGTGTATTCAAATTTTTAGTAATAGCATCATATAAACCTAACATGAATGAAAACATCTTTTTTCTTGAAATGTATGGTTCAATGTACACACATTTTAATATTTTATTTTCATCATCAAAACTGATTTTTAAAATTGAAGCTAATCAGATATCAGATGTTTTTTCATCAGTATTTTTTGTTTTAAAATTCTATTTTTTTTCATTCTGAAAGCATCTAAGGGAAGTTAAATTTTCAACAAGGAATTCTTTTTCTTGAGAGAAACTGTATGTTTTTGAAAGTTTCCTGACCCAGAATATCAAATCTGTTATCAGTTGTGAGTGAGGATTAGGTCAGGGAGGAGAAGCACATGATTTCTTTGCTTTGTGCTGTTGGGAGGGACATGAACCCAGGATTTTTCTGCCCCATTTACAGGGAGCTGAAAAGCAGCAGCAACAGTATTGCACTGGGAAAAGCTGTGCATTATTTCATTTCCCACCCCTGTGCAGACATATGAAAAGTGGGGTGGTGGGGATAGTCCACTGAATCTCCTTTTCATCAGAAAGAAAGCCCAAGCCCAATCCATGTTTGTATACATGCAAACACATTTCTTGGGAAAGCACATGCGTCTTGGCTGGCAGTGACTGAATGGGCTTATATGTGTCTCTCACAAATGTACTGGATCAAGGAAGCAGAACACTTCTATGCTGCTGCTAATCTCAAAGCTGGACAGGAGACTTTAATCTGCAACTTCTGATGGTGGCTGGGTAGGAAGCATGGATAGACTGTTGGAGGCTGCCAGCTCGGTGGGATCTTGGTAGCAAGGACTTGAGAACATCCTTGTCTGACAGCAAGCACAGCACTCCTTAGGTGCAAATGTCTGTATCTGTTGCTATGCTTAGCTCTCCACAGAGGGCTGCAACAAGTGGGCTGGAATGGGTATGGTCTAAGCTTCAGTATGATTTTAGAGGAGGTTAAAGAATTAACAGAGATCAGCATTGCAAGGAAAAAAATTCTACAAAATCAACATGATGTATGCATATTCTGTTCAAAGCATTGCATAGAGCAAGCTGACATGTAACACAAGGGATAAGGTTGCTGTAGCACCAAAATTTGCACAAAAGTACAGCTGTTTAATGTCACTATGATTTCATGATTCTGTTTTAATAGCTGAAAAGTGAATTCTAGCATAATGGCCTTCAAAGGCCACTAAAAAAAATCTACAGTAGCAACACTGTATTCAGGGTCCTTCCCAATGTCTACAGTCAGGATTGGTCATTCTAAATGTATGATTTTTATTTTTTTAAATAAACTATTTTCTCTTATAAAGACTGAAACTGTAAAACAATAGAACATAAGCCTCCTAATCTGGGGTTTTTTAGACACTTTTTAAAATTTGGATCAAAATACATACTAATAAGCAACAGAGTTTGGAAACACAAACCACTTCTTACTTTATGCAAGATATAGTGATTGTTTTCTATATGCTGTTCTCCAGCTCTTTTAATGCTGTCCTCCCCATAACAGTTTTGTAATATCATTTGGATGCAGATTGATTAGTTATCACATGAAACACAAAGAAACACACACGGTATTATGTTCCATTGTGGAGGGTGCTACCTGAAGCAGTCACACTGATAAGTACAATAAAAAGTGTTGAGGCAAGACTGTGTTTGTCCTTTGTTTCTGCAGGAATTCATTCTTCATGTTCTGGCTAATTTCTAGGAGAATTTACTCTAATACCCATGTAATCAGTATCTCCATAGAAATTTCTATTTTGCCAACAAAGTAAAGTCACATGTTTGTAAAAATTCCAAGTCCTTAGAGGACAACTTGAAATATTACTCCCAGATGGATCAGCCTGAGCAATGCATTGCCAAAATGTAGTCACATTTAGGGACCTGCCCATTAAGTGATACCACCATTAGTGTTTCTGACATTTTTGTTGTGCAGATATATATAAATCAATATTCTTATCACAATCACATGCCATGTAAACAGTGAAGTCCTATTTTTATTTTGCATGACGTTTCCCCAGTAAATTGCTTTCCTTCAAAAACAAAGCTTCTGCCATGCTCTTTGTCACCTCCTAGTCAGTCTGAGCAGGGACAAGGAAATTCGTCACAGTGGAAGCTTTGGAAGAGCATCTATGATCTCATACTATGGACAATGTAATCTCTTCCTGGTTTTTCAGAAATTAATAAAACTGTATCATAAATTCTAGATTTGATACATCTCTTGTGCCAGGAGAGAAAAAAAAAAAGCCAAACCTCAGAGAGTTGGTTTCCCTCCTCAAACCCAGTACCTGATATCCCATCCACTTTTTGTCTCTTAGCAATGAGAATTTACATTTTTTTTTGGCCCAAATGAACATGATTGCCTTGTCTTCTCCTTTCTGTCACCAACCTCTTCAGGAACTTTCTGCTTTAATACCTTTGAGGGTCTATACTAAAATATATGCAGTGAGCAAAACTTTAGTGGGAACTAGGTCTCCACATGGTGGGCAGCTGTGACAATTAGAAAAAGCAGGCAAGTATAAATAAGTCCTTGATTTATTAAAAAAAACATTCACTTCTCTCCATATAATTTTGATTTTTTCGACTATCTCTTTGGTTTACTGCCAGTCACTATTTAATTTTTCCTTATGCCTGTGTTCCACTGCTTTTATTGTAATTTGTTAGTGAATAGCATTTTCAAATTTGAATGGCAATAGCCATCAGTGAGAAAGAATGGGAAGAAATAATATGGGACAGCATAGATATCTGTTTGTAGCAGGAGCAGGTTTATTTTATAGGCCAAATTCCAAGAAAAAACTTGTTTTGTGATTCTTCTGTTTAGGATTTCAGATGAAAGTGTAATTACTCTGGTTAGATCTGTTGTGAGATTTTTTGAGTAATTGTATCTTATATGTGAAACTCAAAAGGTACCTTAAGATCTAGACTCTACAAAACCATTGAGGAAAACAAATGACACCTTGCTTCAAACTGGAGTAGCATAATTTGCAGGTATCTAGGGGGTTTTTGCCAGAGTGAAAAAGGCCCAATTTTATGCCTACTAGTCTGAACCAGCACAGCGTATTTTGTGGTCCTTATTAATAGTTCTTTTGTGCAGGTGACTGTCCAGTTCTCTGTAGTAAAGTTCTATTTTCTGTTGAATTATTATTTAGAGAAAGAAGCAGTTATAAATTTTGTGGTATTTTTTTTTCCTTAAAATTCATAAAATAAGTAAAAGTTACACTAATCTGTAACATTTCAAAATTTTTATCTATAAAGAAATTTGCAAAACTGGCTGCTATTATAATTTTGCTGCAGTTCTGCCTCTGAATGATTTTTTTGGCATGTCTTTCATTGAGGTAAAAGTAATTTTCCCCCTTTTTGCCACAAGCAAACACATCTCAAGAGGCACATCAAGTCTTTCAGTATTGTAAACTCTGGAAGGAGAAGAGTAAGGGGCAGCATCTACTGGTACTGCAGAGCTACAAAGTGCCTAAAGCCAGCTTGCATTTTTAAGGGCTTCTTTGACTCTCCAGTACTTTGTATTGGTTTTAGCCTTGTTTCCTGGCATAGTTCATGTAATCAATAATTCCTTGTGGTGCTCTGTATATGAAGCTCCTTGGAGGAATGAAAGTAATTGTGATATCCTTGGTGGCAGCACTGGAAACAAGTGGCTGCCCCTCTCAGAAAATAATAGCTATTATTTTTTGATTATTACAGTCAGCATTGTTCAGTGAATAAACTGAAAGAATTGTAGGAGTGAGTGCAACTTGTTTATTGATGACTGTACACCTAAAAAAAAATCAGCTACAGGTGTTCCTGACTTTTAGAGACATCATAATGAGGACTATGAAATAACTGAAGCTGGTAAGGTTTTTCTTTTAAAAGAAAGTATGTCTCTATGCTTGTAATATTGGACTGCAGTGCTGTTTTAGAGATAAATATTTTCAAAGGGATAATAACAAGGCTGAGCTCTCAGCATAGCAAAGAGCAAAAAAAAAAGAAAAAATTCAGTCAGATAAAAATTCTGGTCTCTTATTAGGCTAAAAAATCGGAATCAAATTTTGCCTATATCATTAACATTTCTCAGTTTTACAGCTCATAAATAGTTTTATTGCTTTCTGCACTGTATATTGCAGAAACATCTTCAGCATGCATCTCTGTCTGCAGTGGTAGTATGGAAGTACTGCGTGGAAAAGGTGTGAGTAGAAGACAATTTGCTAAAACTAAACAGCAGGAAATCCTTAGGACTCATCATTGTTTAGAGATTTGTTGGTTCCATTTTGCTAAACTTTTCAGTCTACACCATTGGTACTTAAGATAAGGAGAACCATGGCATTTAAAAAATAATTATATAGGATCATAAAATTGTTTATGTTGGAAAAGGCTTTTAAGATCATCAAGTCCAATCATTAGCCTGGTATTTTCAAGTCCACGACATTATAAGCCAACATAATAAATGCAAAAGCTATTTTAAAAAAATCTGCAAATTAAGTTCTGATAAAATGAAACTGCTATGCAACACTAGGAATTTAGGTATAGTTTGTCTTACATGTATTTCATCTCAATGGTAAATTTAAATTTTTAATTACCAGTTTTTCCTTCTTAGCTTTCAGTTAGCAAGGTGAAAAGAACACAGTGGCGCTGTGTAAGGTCCTGCAAAATGTATATTGGTCTGTTTGCAAAATAGGCCATGAAGTATTTTTCCACCAGACTGTGATAAACTGATGGCTATAGCTACAGTGTAATCACTCGAGATAATGTGCCTCATATAAACACCTCACAGCTCGCTTAGAATGGCTGGATCTGGGATAATTAGTGTTCAGTTCAAGTTAGCAGCCTACATCCATATCTACCAAACCTCTCAGATGTAGGGAATGCTGAGCTCCAGGACAGCTTTGATGAATGGAGACAAGAGATCTCTGAAGGCTGCTCTTAAGATATCAGTTTTATTATGGATGGTGAAAGGTCTTTCTTGGAGCTGCCAGATGCAGCACGTGGCAAGGCCTGAGGGGATGGGGGGGGAGAGACAAGGGGTAGAGAGGATGCTCTAGGAGAAGGTGGAAGTTCCAAGAGAGGGGAAGTTGCAAGAGAGTGGGGATTCCAAGAGAGCGTCTGGCTCCTCAGGGACTCTTTATCAGGGGGCTTCGATGTGGGCTGAAACAAGACTTTGGGCCAATGGGGTCACAGGCACTTGATGTTTTAGGGTAGGGTTACAGGTGTGGGATGAAACATATATTTTGGGAGTTGAGATGGAGCAGTCCATTTGACTTTTGGACTTATCTGTAGGTACGGGCATTGTCCAACCAGTAGGGGAGATTGTTTTCATCCTGGCTATACTATTGTAAATCTTTTGCTAGGCAATTATATTTATTTATCCTTCCCAACATCTCCCCCGTTCTGATGAACAACTGAAGATATTAAATATTGACTTAATCACTATTTTCTGCACACTCTGAGGTATACATGGTATTGCTTCTAAGACTATATTTATTACTATTGGAATAATCAAACTTACTTTACAGAGTTCCTTAGCTAAGGTGCAAAGCTCTAACCATCAAATAAATTGTTCAGCTAAGATGGATCATCTGTTATCAAATCACTGATTATGGTAGAGGTGGCATTTACTTCTTTACTGAGCCAACATCCTAACTTGCTTGACTGCTTTAGTGTAATGGAAGAACTTAACTGAGGTAACATTATCAAAACCTTCTGGAAAAGGTCCTCTAATTAAACAGGTTGAAAAAGGTTTGTTAGGGCTTGTGTCAGATAGATGGTACCAGAGCCTGCAGACTGGGCTAAAGCAACCCAGACATTTGTCTTTGGTTGACTTACAGGTAAAACTTCAATAAAAAACTAAAACAAAAGAATAAAAGCAGCATGCAGTCTGTGTGTTAACTGACCTTGGGCCTCACATCACTGCAGGCGTCATTAACCTTCAGCTCGTCACACTAAAGTCTCCATGCCCATGGAACTATTAAAGCTTCCAGAGTTCTAGCTGAACAGGGAATATGAAATGGACCATCAGCACTGGTTTTTGCATTGATTTTAGGTGGCTTGTGCACTCATCATCACACCAATGGATTTTTAACCAAATGGAATCAGACAGTTTAGACATTAGAACTGAAAATGATTATAAAATACTTCTGCATTTCTTCCTTAATATCAAACTTTATAGCTATGCTTAAAGGTAAGTGCAAGATGAATAAACATCCCTTAAGAGTCTTTAGTATGGTAATACACTGGATTCCTTTGAATTTAAATCAGTGTGCTCTGCAAACCCTACTAACATTGACCACATTTGATTTTGAATTATGCCGATTACTCTGAGATGCCTCAGTGCATGGGAATAATTTTCAGGCATCTCTTAGACTGTCTTTAGCACTGAAAAGCCAAGACCAGGGAATGTACTAAAACCTCCTGTTTAATTATCATACTATACATCTACATTCTGAGCACATCTAGAATACATTTTTATTTCGGGTCTTCAACCTTGAACTACAAAAGGTGAGCTACATTGTTGTCTCTGTACAGAAAGACTCTGAGTTGTTTCAGCAGGAAGCCCAGACTGAATAAAATACAGTTCTTCTGGAGTTTTCAAGCTTCAGAGGTTAGATTTTTCCAGCTAATCAACTAGCAGCAATGGCAGAAATGCTTTGGCCACTGAAACAGTTCAGAATTATGTTGCAGTAGGAAGTTGCTCTGTGGTCTTACACACTTCCAGAGACATTTCTTTTCCTACTTTTTGATCTATATGTGCATGCTGATTGCTTTTCTGTCTGGCTCATGAGGACTGTAGTTTGGTACCTGGTTGGTGTGCACAAGTTGCAACTTTATAGCATCACTTAGTGCCTTTTGGAAGCAGCTCTGCCTTTATGAAAAATACAGTACTTTGCAACAGTCAAATGGGCAAATTCTTTGTGAATTCCCCTCATAATCTTATGATACAATATAAGCAGAATTTAGTAATAAAATGCATGCTGAACTTGGCTTCAACATAAAGGAGAGCTCCTGGATGGGCCTTCAAATTAGAAGAGGATCTATATTGGATTTATTTGGCCTTTTGTTTTTTATTCTTTGAGATTTTTGGGGGTTTTTAAAGAATTCTCAAACACACGTCTAGATTCCCATTTTTCATATGTCATCAAGACAGCCTATCTTCTGCCTTTGTTGATACCAAATAACCTCTTGCTTTACAAATTCCATTTCAGAGGAACATATTTCTCCTTTTACTCTCATTAAATGGGAATAAAACACTTGTATATTTCTCTCTAGGTGCACATAAAGGAAAACTGTGGTCTCTAAACAAAACTGATATGTAAAATAATCTTCTCTCTACTGATCTTTCCTGCTCTTCCATCTCAAATTACAAATTAAAAATTCAATAACCCATATGTGTTCATATAAAATTACAATATTTTAAAACTTTAAAAACCAAAAAATTAAACCAATGTTTTGCTGAACTTTGATGAAAGTTAAGCTTGGCCTAAATACTGCTTTTAGAGTACATATTTATTTTTGGTTGTTTGATTTTGTTTGTTAGGACTTACTGTGTGCTGATATTATATAAACACATCTAAGTTATTCTATTATTTTAGCTAGAAAGCATCAGGAATCAAGAGGGAGCAAACAACTCTGGGATAAGAAACACCAGTAAACATTCTCAGATGTCAGTAGTGAGTGTCAGCAAAACAAAATTGGCATGAGCACAGTGTTCAAAAAATACTTCTGTAGGCTGGTGCTGGTACATCATTATTTTGCTGGATCCATACTTGTGCAAGAATCCAGCATGTTTCTTTTCCTTGGATATTATTCAAAATAATCTGCTCTTTATTAAAAACATAGAAATATTAAAAAGAAAGTAAACTTTACAAAACTATGTGGTGTGCCTGGACAACTTGCCATCAGAAAGTGTTTCAAGACACAAAGTTATATTTTCCTAGATTTTGCATGGCATGGCAAACATGATGAAACTACTTATAGAATGTTCCATGCACTGTTTACAATAGGTCCTCTTTATTTATTTGGTTTTATAATCAGTGCAGAGTTTACAAATAGTATTATCTCTTAATACTCTTATTTATGATCATATATTGTTACCTTTTTTTTTTTTTTTTTTGTTAAACAAAGTGCAAAGGGCAAGGAATTACCATTGTAATCAACAATCCTAATTTTCAATTTTTTTAAATAATTCATCTTACTTAGCATGGGAAATTCATATTTTCCTTTGCCTAGAAAATTCAGGACATGATTATATAAGTGAGTATATGCAATATACTAATCTATGGTAGGTTTCTCAAGTAATACTTATGTTTATATTGAAAGCTTATTTCACTAAAACCAAAAAGCATTGCTTTATATGGAAAAAAGAGAAAGCCAAAACTTAGGTCGTGAACTTATTTATTATCTGTAATAAGAAAGTTTAAAATTCCCTAATCTTAGGATTTATCAAATTATATTTAAAATGTTCCAAATGCTACAATTAATCTTAAAACCTTCAAAACTGCATCTATTGGTGTTCTTTCAGTTACAGCTGAACTGATTTAGATCCATATATATATTTTCAAATGCATGTTTTTGATGGTAACTTATTTATGGATCATTCATAATTAATTCTGTATTTTTTTGTTTCAATCACAGGGGTGGAAAATATGTAATTATCAGGACCAAATTATTGTCTGACCAACTATTTTATAATCACTGAATAATTTCAAAGGCCATAATAAAATAACATTGCCTATTTTATTATTTCACTAAATACAATATATCAAATATAGGTATACAACATATTTCCTGCCTCAAAGTTAAAATTATATAAAATAGTTGCTTTTGAGTTTTAATTTAGGTTCTTTTATTATCTTTTGGCAAGACCATAAACTTTAGAAATTTCAAGACTTAACCAGCTATTTTCTACAGGACACTGACTGTTGAAAAATGCATTTTTGGCTGCTGTACTTTCTTAGGAGAGCTTAAGCTGTAAACTTAGCACCTTCTACAGTATATGGGAAATGGCAATAAAAAGCCATCACAGTGTGTGAGACTCTTCCTAAGAAGAACTACTCAGAACATGCTGAGTAGTGAGGTGGGATCTGTAGCACGTCTCTCATGCAAGATAAAGGGAGGGAAACATAAAGGGAAGCAACATCTTCACTCATGAGTTTTCTGCTGTGTTCACTCTGCAGCCTTTGGCACTCACTGCAGTTGGATGAAAAAAACTATCTTTTCAATACAAGTTTGAGGTCAATCTTTTGCTTGAAGAGAACACATTCTTCCTGCTCCCAAAGGGTGTCCCAGCACAGGTCTGAAGCACAATTGTTGCATTTTCCCCAGCAGTGCTGCCAGCAGAGCCCTGCATTGCCAAAGCACCAGTGCTCAGCAGTGCTCACAGATCTAAAGGATTTTGCAGAGAGGAAGGGGCCCCCCTCCTTCCTGGATAACTTGAATATTTTCATGCAAATGAAAAGATCTGCAGTTTGTATCATCTGTTCTATTCTGCATCTGTCTTGGCAGCTCCTCTGAAATCCTGACCCCAGGGAAAGGTGTTAGAGAAAGCCAAAGAAAGGGTTCTGTGCTTCTCCCTCTCTACACGTCTTGGAAGGCTAGGATTTTTAGGAGGAAATTGTATGTGTTTTTGAGTAGTTCGTGTTTTCCTTTCTTTTAGGGCATCATTTTTAACTAAGTAGCACATAATCGAGCAAAGTTATTGAACCCTGTGTAGTGTCTTTATACTCAGTGTTATTTTAGTAGTCAAGTGTGATTTTAATAACTGCAAACTATTAATGCCAAAATATTAATGGATTTAAAGGATTTTGTCCTCTGAGGTCTTCAGGAGAATAATTTAAAGGGTTTATTTTTCCTTGAGGACTTTTTTTTTTTTTCCTGAAAGCTTTTAATTTTCAAATATCAGTGTTTTCTACTTTTTTGTACACTTGAAGGGATTTTGTCAGCTCTCAGTGAAAATTAAGATCTTTTCAAATGACCTGATTATCCTTCTACAACATTGTTGATCTAGAGAAGGAAGAGGAGTGGGAGTGACAGCAGCATAAAATATGAGACAGGGCGGAAAGATGTTGACTAAAATCCTGTGACTAAGGCTTCACAATAAATGAGTTTGAATTCCTTCAATAAATTATATCTAAACCTCACTTGAAATCTCAGTAAATAGGATGGAAGTTTTGTTTAGGGAATTGTCAATATTTCACTTATTTGGCTTCCCAAAAAAGTCTGCTGTTTCTGCAGACTTTTAAGATTGATGATACTTTAGCCTGTCAGATCCCCAGGGAGCATTTCAGAAATTAATTCTGCCTCCATCCACCTGCCTGTGGCAGAAGGGCTTTTGCTCAAACCTGAGAGAGAGATTTCTTTATATACTGGGACTTGACCTTTTCAGTTGTTTAAACTCATGGCTTGGTTAGAGATGCATCTTTTTTTCTGAGCAACCTACATTTGCTGCAAGTCGCAAGGATTTTTCCCTGCACACTATTTATGAGAAATGCTTTCTTCTTGAGGAATAATGTGCTTCCCACCTCTCAGGTTAGACTGAAGCTGCTCTCAGCAACTTTCACCAATCTGTAGAAAATCAAAGGCTCCTTCTTACTTGACATAGATAGCATGTGAATGTGGTGAGGGCATCCCCAGCCCAGAGCTGCTGTGCCCTGGCAGCTCTCCTGGAAGGAGCAGTTTCAGCAGCACCTCTTCCTCTGCCCCAGCTTAGCCCTATGCTGTGTCCCTGCTCTTGCACCCATCTTGTGTGAGACCACAGGAGGCTGCAAAGGGCTGATCAGGCTCAATGTGAATTGCTCCGGGCCTCAGGGGTGGGGGACTGCAGCCACTTTTGCTTCAATTCAACTGCTCCATGTTTGGGGCTGCATCTACTCTAGGTACCCTCCTGAAAGTGCAGTCCCTCTCCTCTCCCACATTTGTGTTTCTCAAGACCCTTCTTGATCCTTTCTGCACAAGGAAATAATTTGAATGCAGTTGTACTGCTGGCATTTACTCTTCTACCTGCTTGTGTTCCCTAAACTGGGTTATAAAATCTGAAGCTTCCCTTTTCCTAGAGATTGTATCTGAATTTACATTTTTACAGTGTTTAAGTTCTATTTCTTTCATTTAAGTGACTTTTAGTTGCTCACAGTGTTTTAATCACTGGGCAAGGGCTACTTCTTAAACTGCCCTAAAATCTTCCATGAAAAACTGATGGTTGAGGGTGGCAGGTTGGAGCTTGGGGTGCATTCCTCATTGTAGATTTGTCCTACTCTTCCAACCTTAGGATCACATCACATTTCTTCTTCAGGAGGGCACTGTTTTCACAGTCCCTCTGCATTCAGCTCTTCTGTGTGAGCCTGCGGCCCTTTTATTTTTCCCTGAAATACAACTGAAGATCAGCTCTCTAAGGTTTACATTATATTTAATGCCAACATCTAAAAGCAGGCTGGGATTCATTTTGCATTTAAGTATGGACTGTACAATCCTACAAACAGTGATTAGTTTCCAGTTCACTCCTCTGGTTCACTCCTCTGGTGATGGCACAGTGACAAAGGTTAGTGACTTGAGGAAGCAGAAGCCCATGGTATCCTTAATTTAAATGAATTGTAACTGCTGTGCAGCCACACTAAACATTTATATTCTGAACCTGGAGAAAGCTGACAGACCAACCAATCTGCCACCAAAGAGAAGTTCCATTTTTACTTCCCTGTTTCCAAGATTCAAAGTAATGTGACATCTTTTGTCCCTTGTCTTTTTTTCTAAAAGTAGAGGTAGATATCCCTTGCACAGGACACATTGCACTTCACAGCAATAAACTGATGTGCCACCATTTCTTTTCACACTCCAGAAAGAATCAAGCATCTTTTGGTCCTGACTGATGGGCTTGGATGAATGAACAAAGCTCTGGGTTGACCACTGATCTGGGCTTTCACAAGAACCATTATTTTATTATTGCATGGAATCCAGAGACAAGAGAGTAAAGAGTACATAGAGTAAAAGTGGTGGTATCTACATTGCACATGGCTGTGTCGCTAGGTTCAGAGTATTTCTATATTTCTGTGAATGACTATAATTCTTTAGTCTCCTGGATTGGATTTGGAGCCTGACTTGTATATTCAAAATCTGTGGCAGGATTTAAATTGTCTTAATTTTCAGTTTAAAAGAAGACTTATATTGTAAATGCAGGTGAACCCGGTGGGAAGAAATGATGATGTCTGACTCCAGTTCAGAAGGCTGAATGATTTCTTTATTACAACTGTACTATAATACATTAATATAATATAATATTATTTAAAGGAGATACTAAAACTACCTACCTACTTTTTCTAACTACCTAACAACTTGTGACCCTCTTGTGAGAGTGCAGACACAGGTGTAATGAATTTGCCATCAGGCTCAAACAATCCTCACCAGAATCCAATTAAGCAATCACTCCAGGTAAACAATTCTCTAAACACATTCTACATGGGAAAAACAAGGAGGAGAAATAGAAATAGTTTTATCTTTCTTTCCTCTGTGCTCATTTATGAAAAATCTTGAAAGAAAGAAGAATGTGCCTACCACAGACTTAGTGCTGACAGTGGATTTCATCAGCATTTTTGTGTTGGTTAGTAAGTATCTGCAGAACTACTGTGTGCTATAAGATTATTAATGAAAAATTATAAAGACTGAGTACTGGCCAGATTCCTCAGCAGAGACCGTGGAAGGATATTTCTTCATTTTGTGTCTCTGCCAAGAAGTGATTGTCTTTTTACCACAAACTCAGAGTTATGTGCAATAGTACCCACATTTGCATGTGACTCAGAATTAAGATCATTTATGCTGTTTGGATTACTGGCTGTATTCAGGTTGATAGAAAGAAGTTGAATCTTTTATGACCTTCCAGCTGTTCCAGAAAGAGTCTACTTAACTGAACACTTTATTGTGGCATTTGCTGTGTTCTGAATTTATTCTTCATACTTGGCAGAGGGATTACTTCTTAAATAAAGGCAAATGTATCTTTTTATCCCTAATCACAGATGTTAGTAGTGCTGCAAGTGGTAATAAAGAGCAGAGATAGAATCACTTGTCTCTACACCAGTGCCAGGATAATCTTATTTTACTACTGCACCTTAGCACTTATAATAAGAATTCACTTCCTTTTAATTTATTCCAACATGACAAATGATTTAGCTGTATTGCAGTATATGTTTGGCTTTTTTTTTTTGCTAAATTTTATTTCTCATTAAATGATGGCAAAATGTTTATTTTTGTTTGTGTAATATTTCCATAAGGGTTGACACTAAAAACCTATGGTTGTATACCCAAAAGCTTAATTTTAATTTTGTGAAATACTGCTCATCATAACTTCTTAAAACAAAAACCAAAACCATATTTTTGTCCTGTGGTTACTTTTTGCTGACTTATAGATAATGTAGTTAATATAATACAAAAAAGTAACAATTGCCCCACTGTTGCTGATTGCAGCAGCAGGATATGAAAGTAATATTTGCTATCTTTTTCTATGTGAGCAGCATTAATGGATCCTAAAATGAAAACATTTTCCAAATGAAATAGCAGACGCAAAATTCTGCAGCTCAAAACGGGAATTGTCCAAAAGGTCAAATCAGGCATGGCTACATCCAGGAGCAGAAGCCTCATGGTTTTGCAGGAAGGTGCAGAAAATAGGTTTCACTACTTGCTTGATAATATATGTACTTCTGTATGTGCAAAACCTTCTTGAGATTTTTCTGGATTACTCACTCTTCTGAAAAATTTCATTGTTGATTCCGTAGGCATGCTGTGTTTGTCATTGATCCACAGGAATTCTTTTTTCTTGGATAATGTTTTCATTATTTTAGTAAATTAAATAGGTTGAAAAAAAATGAAAGAGTAAATAGAATTTTGTTTTCATATTGAGAACCTAAAGCTCATTTGGGAGATTTCTCTCTGGAGAGACTGTTTTGGAAGTTATGCCAATCCTTTCAAAATAATTGTAATAGTATTTGCATAAATATTATGCAGAATTGCTGAAAGGAGAACTCTGGATACGATAAATTTTACAGTACTCATTTACAAGGCTCAGGAACAGTAACACTGCATTTCTATACTAGTCAAGTTAATAGACATAGCAGTCTTAAGTTCATGGTTTGTTCCTCAGTCGTCCTTTTGGACCTGTCATATTTGCCATTTCTCTAACACATGCCTATCAGTACGCAGCCTCTGGATTAGACCTGAAGTAAGCTTATTTTTTTCAAGCCACTGGGTAATTCTGACTGCTTTGTCTGACGTTTTTAGTATTGTGCCATGGCAGCTGACCTATGTAAGTCAGGGATTCCTCTATCACCAGCATCCTGAAAGATATCTTGGAGCATCCTTTCAGCATATGCCTGTCAAAGGTAAGAGAGGGAAATGCTTTCTGTGTATTAAAAATGTAATAACTGATATATGGAATTAGAGGATAAACTATTTTCGTTCTCAGTTTATGAAGGCTTTGAAAGAGCAGCTGTGTGGGCCTGTCATGGCATCAGTAGTTTTGTGTAGATAACATGCTATTCTCACTGCACTCTTCTTAAATCCTGATGGAAATTTGTGACAGGTTCTTCTTGAAATCTGTTACAGTACTAGGACTGTAATAATCTAATGTGGCAAAACTTTTGTCCTTGTATCAAGGGATTTTGCCTGTACAAAGTACTTAGTAGCAGCAGTATCTTCTTGGTGCTTTTATTTTAGCTCAAAGAGAAGCATTTTCTCTTACTGCAAATGCTGAAACAGACAGTCTGCTTCCCTTTATCATATTTAGTGTTGCACGAGGAGTAGATAATCCTCAATTCAAACCGATAAGCCTGAAAGGGATTTCAGCTGCTTGTTTCAGCAAAAAATATTTTCTCCACCTGCTTTAGTTTATCTTGCTCATGAGTTCTGTTAATGAACAGTTGTCAGTGTAACAGGAGGGTATATTTTTTTCCTTGCATGACAGACATTCTGTCTAGCTGACCCATCAGTGTGGTGCGAGATACATCAAGAAAAATAAATTCTGATCAAGGCAAAAATATGGTTATGAATCATTCTCATACTGTGGAAAAAAAATTTCTGTCCTCAGTAAGAAACATCATTTCATACGCAAAATCAGCTTGGAGAAAACAGCATAAACACATGCTCTTAAATAGATATTGAGTCATCCAGGAAATTCACACATCAATCCTTTACAATTAAAGACTAAGGCAGTCAGTTAATGAACTGGCTTTTGCATTAAAGATCTTCTTATGTACCTGACATATATTTACGTCAAGAACGGGTTTCAAAACTTAGCATACAGTTTGCATAAATGACTACTGTTCTGGTGATAGCCTCTCTCAGATCAAAGGGCACTAGTTTTATACTACAAGACTGAGAACACTTCCTTTTACAGTTTTTTATCTTGTCTGTAACATGGGGGATGCAGATCATATTCTTAATACTTTGGTAGTTTCCATAGTAATCCTTGATTATAAATAAAAAAATATATGTTTTCTTTCTACCTGAAAGCCAAGTTTAATGTACAGTTCAGCAAGGAGAAAGCCTAAGTGATGCTGAATTTGCCAGCTACTACCCCAACCATTTCCATGGCTGTCTTCACTGCCTGATGGTTTTCATAACAATGGCTGGCAGGCTTTGGGTCTGCTATGAAACTTGTACTTCAGGCAAAGCATTCTTAAAGTACTCACTTCCTAAGATATACCATATTAAGCTTGTTACAAATATTTTCAAATGCTCCAGATTTTGCTTTCATTTACCTTTGTTAAAGCATAGACAGAAATCTCCAGTGAAAGTAGACCAAGACAGGCTTTTACATTAGGAGCATTATAAGGTACATTGCATTATGCCATTTGTGCTGATACAATTTTGTTAGATGAGAAAAACAGAGGAGAGAGGAAGAAAGACAAATTCATATCGAGTCAGAAGCACTAATACTTAATGGAATTGTTCTAAGCACCACATATTAAAAGAATAAATGATTTTTCATATAAAGAGCAACCACAATCTGGAATTTTTAGATCTCCCACTTACATGAGTAGTGCTTTTCCATTTGTTATAAAGAAAGATAATATTTTAAATAGTATTATTGGAAAAAAATATTAATAAAGATGCTTCTGCAAGGTATTTCATTTGAGGAAGGCAAAAGGAAAGGAAATTTATTTGGTGGTTCAGTGGTTTGGTTGTGTTTTTTTTTTTTTTTTCTCTTCATTAGTTGTTTACTAGAGTAAACTATTTCAAAAAGAAAATGTAAGTTCAGTTCCTTTTCTGGCCTATCACCAAGGGGTGATCTGGGATTTTTTTCCCTCCAAAAACTGAGCAACATACTTACTGTCAGGACCAAATCACCTGAATGGTACCTGCATACACCTACCCTGTTCCAAAATCAGCACCTACACTCCCCACTGAGTAGCACATGATGCATATGCTCATGCAATAACCTTGTCAGGAAATGCAAAGTCTAATAAAATTTTTTCATCCTAGAATAAAATTATTTATGATGTGCATTCTCTAATGTTAAAAAACTGATTGCAATGAAGTGGCTCAGAGTATCTTTATTATATTGCCTATGAATTATGTTATTACAGCCAAAATTGTGAGCATAGGAATTCTTCCAAGGGCTCCATCCATTTCAACAAAAGAAACTGCAATTGTGTCAATAGCCTGGCTGCCCTGCCCACTGAATCCTCTTGATATTTCTGTATCTGAACCAAGATTTAGAAGGGAGATGTAATAGGAAAAAAAATAGAGGTCAGGATGGCAAAACATGTTCCTGTCTCTGCAGCCTGGTAAAATATGGCTAAAATAAACTTCAGATAATGTAACGTTTTTAAAATACATAGACAATAAAATCACCTAAGTCCTCAGCTTGTGTACTGTGGAGAAGCGCAGTGCTGTAACACAACATCTAGCTACAGCTCTGTTTGCTGGTTCTTGTGGTCAGAGTGAGGACCTGTGTAGTTTTACAGAAATTATTTCATGTCTTCATTACTTGAACTGGAAGACAAGTCAGAACTTCCCAGACCCCATCTCAGTTCCTCTTCATTGGTGCTGAACTTTGCTCTGAATTCATGTGTGCTTGGCATTGTTTGTTTTCTCATTCCTCTCTGAAATTTCTGTCAGCTGCTTACAGTTTACTATTCCAGATAATTAGGTGACAGTCTAATAATTGATTTGTAGGTGCTTGCTAATTAAAGTTAATCATGTATGCACAGTTGTGATTTTTTCTCATTTCCAAGGAGTGTGATCACAGCCAATGAAAAGATTTCTGGAGGGAGTGATTCAGTGTGTGTGCATAATTTTCTTGAAAACCAAATAAACGCTTTTCAGTTTTCTAAATGCTGTAGATTTATCTACCAGTTGAGCTGAATATGCTGCCAGTGACTGAACAGATCAGTGTCTTAGGATATACCTTAGTTATTATACCAATATTAAACTGTAATTGAATCTAATGGAAACCTTGCCTTAGTGGGTAAAGCCTGGGACTGGGAATCCTCAGACAAATTCCCAGGAGCATCAAGCACACGTAATGCAAGCTTTGGTGATTTGAGAACTGGAATTTTTTTTCAAAAATATTTCAGTATCAGCCTCCTTATGTACATTCCTGTACCTGTCTTCATTCTTCATTCTCCAGCCCATAGTTTATCCTGTAGGTGTAAAGCATTGGAGAGTTGTAGTCTAATATTAGATTGTAAATGTCAAGGCTTGTCATCTTCTAAGTGTTAGCTGGTAAATATATCCAACCTAGTTTTGAAAATCATTCCCTGAGAGATCATTGTGGATGTCTCCCTTGTCTGTATACCAGTAGATTTAAACTCTTTATGTGGAGTTTTAGACCATCATATTTGCATCTAAATCTTCCTGTGTATTATTCCCGCTGCAGCTGTAGGTGGACTTTGTTTAACTACATATTTTTCCATGGTCTTTAATCTCCCCTGGACTTTGATAAGAATGGAACTTTACTGCTGGTTTTTTGGGTTTTTTTTTTATTATTATTATTATTTTGGAAATGAAGGGGATAAAGGATATGCAAATCACTTTTTTCTATTCTCTGTATGTCAGGAAAATATGATTTTTCATTCAGCTGCTGACATAGATTTAATTGGTTCTGAACTTTAAAAAAAGACTTTCCCATGTAAGGAAATGTGGGCTTTTTGTTTCTACTGTGGATATGGCCTTGGATACCAATACCAAAGTAGAGAGTCACAGTGAGGCTGAGAATGTAATGGTGAGAGGGGTGAGAGTTCAGAGCTGCAGCTGGGGAGGCCACCTTGTTACCTCCTGGCCTGGACAACAGGTGATAAGTTCTTTCACTGTTTTAAAGAAAAAATGGGTAAGGAGGTTCATTTTCACTTCCTGCCTCAGAAATAGGTTGGCAGTCATCCAGACAAGTATATCAAGGGAAACTTCATCCCTGCAACTGAGGAGTTTGGATCAGTTTCTTTCACACAACACAGGCCTAAAGTGCTTTTAGTACCTTTGCTATGTCCCTGCCACCTTTGCTGCATGTTTTGCTTTCCTCATCTCCTGGGTGATTAGTGCAGAAGTTGATGCTCCTTTCTCACCACCTAGGAATTGTCATTGCTCATAAGAATTTTCATCTGAAAGTGAAGTGTGCTGAAGTGCTTCAGGAAGCTCAGCTGCAGCCATGGCAGTGTAAGTCCTTTGCTGAGCAGTGTCTTAGAAATTGCAGATGTGCATCATGGGCACATTCATTTTCCAGAGGTTTTGTCTTTCAGTTTTAGGTTTTGGGGTTTTTTTCCCCTGCTGTTTTAGTTACAGCTCTTAGTAACCCATTGTTAGAATTGTTCATCTGTTTGTACAGCTTATATTTGGTGATCCCAGTCCTGCCCTGGCTCTGTGCTGGGCTGCAGCCAGGCACAGTGGTAGAACAGGAGTCGGGGTTAGCCATCGTCTGTGGTGCTCACCAGCTTTGTGTTGAGGAGAAGCTCCAGGGGTGAGTAGCAACATGGAAGTAATTCTATATGGCTTTAAGTACAGAGGGGATCAAAGGAGCAGGAGGGCAACTATTTTCTTAGTCTTGTGCAACTGCTAGGGAAAGCAAGAGAGGACAGTGATTGGAAGAATAAGAAAGGGTTTTTCAATTTTTTTTGTGCTACTTGTCTGTGATAAGTTGCTCTGTGCCACTTTAGTGATGCAGAACAGCCATAAAGTTGGTCTAACATGTTTTTCCTGCATTTAATGCTTCACCAGAGCACTGCAAAACAACTGGAGTGTAATGATGAATCAGTCCTGTTTATTTAATTTTGTTTTGCATACTTGAGCTTTACAGCAATAATATTAATGGCAAAACTGTGAGAAACATTCATCTTTGTTTATAGCAGAAGCTGAAATAATTGGAAAAAAATGTTTTCCCCCGTTTTTCAACTTTTTCAATTAAACTGCATTTGAATTTTTAATCCGTTGGGACTCATTCTTCATTATCTTTTCTCAGGGTTGCATGTGTGTGTCGTTTCCCCAAAACTGAACTGCTTAGGGCTGAGTCACTTTACATATTGCTTAAATACAAGACAATGAAGAACAAATACATGAACAAATAGAAAGAACATTGCTATAAAAGTCCTCATCACCTTATGCAGTTATAATTATTACATGTTGTATTCTTCTGTATCTCTGTTTTACCTTGGATATCCTCTTACATACATTACTGTGCATATATGGTACTTAACTGTAGCTTAACTACATATTGGATCAGCTTTTCAGCAAATAGACTCTGGTGATGATGGAGAAATTGGAGGTTAACAATGAACATGTTGTGGGTCCTACCAAAGACTTCAGACTGTTTCCATTGATTTCAAAGGTGATTTTAGCAATTTTAACTATGGAAATGAAGCCTTGAATTGTGAAGAAGATTATCAGCTGAATTCTTTAGTAGCCCCATAGAGAGTTTTTGTTTCAGTTCAGATCTTCTTTTGGGCTAACAGTTTGGCTTTTTCATTTGTATTATATTTATTGCTCCACTGCTTCTGATACCGCAACAAATTACTACCAAATTTGGTAAATCCTTTATTTGATTGCATTTGATTATTTGTTTTTTAAGACAGTAATTTTACAAGCCAAAAATTGAAAGGTGGGCTTCGCATATTTCTGTTCAAATTGAAAGAATTTTTCTCTACACTCTTTCAGTTTATGGTGGTTGTGTTTATTCATTCTCATCCAGCTGTAAAGGAAAAACTGAGGATCAAAAATATCTAAAACTGAAATGCAACAAAGTTTAGTAAAATACAATATCTCATCATGCATCAAGTATTTTCCCCTTCCAATGGCTTCACCATCATGATGAAATTTTAGGAAAGGTCTATATTTGTCACTTTTCTTAAAACTTATAGACAGAATCTCTCTTGCTTTATTGTACAAGTCAAGTCCACAGAGATTATCCTGCATTATTGTGAACCATGCTCCTATCCACCAGCAAGAACACGATAAACATCTAACTCCCAAGCTCTGTCAGCAAAACACAACTGCCAGCTTAGAGATTCTCGTACACAGATGCTTTAGTGCAGTGCATTGTGCTCCAGATTGTGTAGAATGATGGATACACAGTGCTTGCAGGGGAAAACACAAGGCACGTAGATCAAAAAAAAACATTCTATTCTTTGCCAGAAATAAATCACAATGATTTCTCAAAACTAAGATAAATGCTTTATTTACTTGTGGGTTTTCACGGCATATTTAGCTTAAGTTGAAATTTGGATTTCATGGCTTTCAGTGCCTGCCATTATCCACTTCATTACTGAGAGCAAGTTCTGGTGAGAAATAAGCCCACTGTTTCATGTAGACACTTATAGCAGAAATTCTATTACTTCATTAAGCAGGTACCATCTGAAATACTTTCTGTAAATCAGATTATTGTAAATATCTGAAATAAATCCACATAGGAAATCAGATTTTTCTTAAAACTGTTAGAGAATAAACATACCTGGAGAGACAACCTACTAGTAGTCCTTTTTTTATCAGGTTCTACCACTTAGAAGTCATTAAAGTTAGTTTTAAAGGATGCATCATTTTTACTCAATAGAGAAAAGACACTATCCACTTCTTTGGAAGAATCCATGCAAATTTAATAATCTGTGTGTATATATAGCTGTCTTGTAATTTCACTGTTGCCTTCTGCAAAGTTAGTGGTATTTATTTTATAGTAAAGCTTATTAGTATGTGCGTACCCACAGATGCAAAAAGTTCACTTTTTTGATAGTACAAAAGTTTAGCTCAATTTAACTTGCTTTTAAGCAACACGTCTTCTTGTTTTTTGAAAGTAAGGAGAACTTCAGAGATATTCATGATGGGTTTTGCCACTTATTCTTGGAAGCTGGAATGTTACTCTTCATTTCACTTTTCAGTAAACTTGTTGTGCTCCCAGGTCTTAGCATCAGCTTTTTCCGAATTCTGCATCCCAATGAGTGGCTGCTTTCAGGCTTGCCAGAAGCAGTGTGCCCACATCCCTCCTGGCCTTGTGCCCTGGAGAGCTCGATGTCCAGTCTTCACTAGGTGTCACCAGCATGTTTTAGGGAATGCCGTGAGGGTATTACACTGCCTGGCCATCTGACAGGGAGGGAGGTGTATTGTGACTGCTTCCAGGCTTAGTGTGTGCTACCGAGTTTTAAACAAAAGCCTTTCAGCCTGAGGATCACTGGCACAAAGTCTTCCAGGTTTTCTTTAGAGCCAGGTTCCTGTGCTTTCACTGGCAAGACACACTGCAACTGGGTGTTCACCTAACAGCTCCTGGGCTGGAGTGTGGAATTGGCACACAGCTGCCCTGCTGTTTCCTTCTCTGCCCGAAAAGAAGAACTCAGTGCAGCAAAGGGAGCTCCAAGCTCTGTGTTAGTGCAGGATGGTGCTCAGATCTGCCGCGCCACTGCAGAGCAGCGTGGTTTGCACTGAGAAGGGATACTATGGCAGCAACTTGTTTACTTATTTTTATTTCAGTTTTCAATTCTAGATTTCCAGCGGCCCATTTGGAACTTGGCGAAACCCCTTTGGAGATTCTGTGCATTTAGACTGAAGTAAAAGAAGCAAAATCTTGCTTTTCTATTCCAGAGGAGGCACTGACAAAATGCAGCTTTTTTAGAAGGACAACTTTTGAAGTTGAAAACTTGCCTGCTTTCTAAGTAATAACTCTTTCAACTCAGTATTGTGAATTGTTTACATTTCCTCTGGCAAATTTAAAGATTTTTCTTTTGTTTATTTTTTTTCCTTGGTACTTATTGGAGGATTTGTACATAAAACTGGAAATATAACTTGGTAGTTAATTAGGTTTGTGGCTCTCCATCAAAAAGATCACAACGACTTTAATTCTTATTTGGAGTCCAAGTTGTCATGGTTATTACCAGACTTCAGTTCTCCAGAAGTGCAGAAGATGTAGTAAATTTGCTGTATAACTTTAGGAATTTCATGAATAGAGTTGAAACACCTTGGTAAAGTGAACATGTGCTATTTTCTGTGAAAATGTGATTTCTTTTTTTTTTTTTCCCCTTGATAATGGTTTTATTCAAGAGCTTAAGTCCAAGAACTTTCTATGAACACAGCTATAATTGCTTATGAATATTCCAATTATTGAGAAGGCAATGGTAAATCATCTTGTCTTCACAGAGAAAGAGGAGAGTCATTGTGTGATGAAGACTGTGGGTGGGAAATCAGGACTTTTGAATTTTAAATACTCTTTTTGCCATTCATTCTGACTTTCAGCATTCACTGGTACTTTTCTTGCTTCAATTCTTCTAAATATGTCAATAATAGAAAGAGTCACCTTAGAGGGTTACTTAATATTTGCAAAATGCTTTTCAGCTTTTAGCAGAAAAATGCAAAGACAGATTAAAATTATTCATAACATATTATTGTCTTCTTTTACTTGTGAAATATTAAAATAAAAATTAAGTTAGTTCTCAATGGTTTCTTTATGTAAAATTGCTAATAAAAAAAATATTTTAATTATCTTATAAGTAGAGAAATACTAACACACCAAAAAGTAATACAGGAGTTTTTTTAAAATTTATTAAGTTCTGGATTTATCATTATTTTCTAATAGACCATTTTGGTTCTTATGTAAGTAAAAATAAACTCAGTTTAGTTATCCATTGTCTTCAGTTGAGAATTCAATAACATCAAAATTAGAACAGCAACAATTTTGAGGACTTTCAGTCAATTATTAAGAAAAAACAAGTAGTCTGTGGCCAAAGAAGTTCTCGAAAGGGTTTTCAGTTATTGGCAGTTGCTTTGTTTTTTTCCTCGGTTCAATATGATTGGAAGTACCTTATATTTCAGTAGGTTTAACTGTCATTTGTGCTTCTTTTAATTGTGAAACTTCAAATATGGTGTCTAGGCAGAGTTAAGAAGAAAAAAATTACACTGTATTATTAAAATGAATAGCTACAGTTAACATGTTAGAAGTACAGAGATATAAAATGGAATATGTGAGAAAACTGATTTTTTTTGTTGTTGTTTTTTATGTAAGCTTCCTCTGATCTGGTGACAGTCACCAGATCAGAGGAAGAATGACTAAACGGCACAGATTGCTAATTATATCACTCTTATTAAGGATATTCTGGTCTCCTACCATGAGAAAGATGAGGAAGAAGTAAAATCCCACACAGCTCACAACGCTGTCAGTGTTACCTCTTTCCAATGATGTAAAAAGTTTTTGAAATTTGGGTTCTTCAATTCCTTCTGACTTCTATTTAAATCTCTTCAGAGTTGTTAGGTTCAATATTTCTTCTATATATTTTCTAAGATAAACATGTTTTAAATTAGTGTCATATAGATCAATTCAGGAGCATCCAGCCCTGAGACCATTATCTATGAAAATGTGAGACTCACATTCAGGAGAGGACAGGGTGGAATTTATACCAGATACTCCTCTCTGACTCACATAGTGAGGATACTTTGCCCTATTTTTTTTTTTTTTTAATCTAATCACAATATACTTTTTGCTTAGTGTGTGGCTGTTCTGTGTGGGTTATCTCCCCCTCTTCAACTCCTACTACCTGAAGTTCACTGTCAGTGTCTTAAGTGAATTTAGTATCTCAAGTGAATTAAGTTTGTCTACTGCTCTGTGACTTTATTTCTTGTTTTATCAAACACTGTATAAAACTGATGAGGTAATTCCAGGTGAAGCAGACCAAATACCCACCCAAAATATTGTCTGATATTTATTAGATATTAAAAGAAATGTTATTAAAAGATATTAATTAATATTAATATTAATATTAAAAGAAATGTTTATATGACAGTTTAGTCCTTCTTTAGAGTGATAAAAACACTTAGGACAATATCTGCAATATACTTCCTATGAAGTAATTTTAGAACGCCTTCCAAAATATGTCTGACATTTTGAGAAGGATATATCTCTTCTGCAGGGAGTGTTATGGATACTATCAGTTATGGTGCAGCATGCAATGTCATTTAGATCTTCAGAAAGTAAAATGCCCTAGTTCCATTAATCTGAGAAAGGGGAAAAAAAAAACATTCATCATCTATGAGCTTCCTTAAGATACACATCATATTAGAAGAGTGAAATAGATGTCAATTAACCATATTTACTGTGGTTTTATGATGGATTGTTACTCACTGAATTGCTTTGAAGCAGTAATAAAACATTAAAATGGTGAGATCAATTCCAAACCCCTTTTTACTCATTTCTATGGTTGTAGTCGTGTTTCAGCTGACATCTACTTGATAAAATGAGGTGCTATTTTCTTTCCTATGTACCCCAGCCTGTGAGCTGAGCACCACTTTGTCAAACACCATTTGTGAGACTAATGCAGTTTTCCTGTGTAAGAATTACTGATGTATCTCTGAAAGAAGGATCGGTGTCTTTGGGCTCTGTCAGGCAAGAGGATGAGACCCATCCTCAGTACTTTTACCCAGGAACAGAAGGCACTCACGAGACCCAGCAGATACATCTGAAATATGGAAAGCAAGTGCCAGAGAGCAAAGCCTGATGGCCTGATGGCATTTTAGCACTTAATATGCACATGATGGCAAAAGAAATCAGTAAACATGTGCAAACCTTAATGACAGCCCTGAGAGGTGATGGCCATCCTATCTGTGTAATAGATGTGTGGCACCCTTTGTCCTCTCAGGAGTCTGGCATGTTGGTGTGAGGAAAGCATCACTGTTTCCCTCTCGGCATGGACTGGTATGCCAGATGTGCATGCAGTACTCTTGGTAGAGAGAGAGGAGATTATTTTGTGCTCACAGTCTCTAATAAAAGCAATCAATTAATGTGAAAACTCTTTTTGTGTGTCTGTATAGAAAAATAACAAGGTTGATTCTGAGTGTTGGCCTTGTGTTAACCTGTATTATGTAAAAATGCATTGCCAAAATATATGGATTTGGAAAAAAGACAAATCCTATACATAAGAATTTATGAAAGAAATAAAACCTAGGTTTTTATCATACAATGGACACACAACTTTATGAAGATTCATTTATTGCATCTTTTATGTATTTCTTTGTTGATCATTGTTGATTAATGAAATATCAAAGCTATGGATACTGTTGTATTCTGAATTTGTGATTTGAGATAATCATGTTTAATGATGTAGCTTCAGAATTTGTTTTGAAAAAGGGAATGAAATATTTTATGTGCATATTAAAAGTATTTTATACTTTTAAAAGAAAAAGTTTTTAATATCCCAAGAGAGCCTCTTCTCTTACACTTTACTCCTGTTTTAGATCCTGCCTTTTCTCACTAAGTCTGTCCATTTAGGTCACAAAAAGATTCTTAGGAAGGTTGTGTTACTGGTTGATATTGGGGTAACAATTAAGTATAAATTGGCAGATTAGTCAATATCTGTGTTGTATGTGCAGTCATATATACAAACGTATATCTGTGTATGTACACATACATATGTGTAAATATTTATATGCATGCACTTCTAGTATTTGGCTAAGATAAAATGCTGTTTCTATTAAAGTTTGGAATCCAGACTTAACAATTACATTAAAATTTACCTTTTTGTTTGTGTCACTGGAGAAAAGTTAGTGATATTTGATTCTGCTGACACTATTAAAGTACCTAAAATTTACTGACCAAAAAAACAAAATTGGGAAAATGCCTCCGCATTATGATGTATTGAAAAAATGCTTTGAATTAGCACCTGCAGGGCAATGAAAATTACTCTGGCTCTGTTTTTAAGAACATTTTTTGGAAGTAAGTTTCAAATATACATATTTAGAGTAATTGAGTCAATAACAAAAACAAATTTCGATTTCAATAGAAAAATAAAAGCTATGGGAACAGTAAATAATGGTGCTGCTACCCTAATTACAGTGGACAGGAAAAAGTGCTTTGAGGGAAACATATTTCTGTTAGCATAATACATATTTCATTTTCCATATTTGATGTGAAGAAAATGTGATAAATTGATGCAATCTAAAATCCAAAATTAAAATTACATGTTTGAAATAAATTAATGCAATTTATAAGTTGGACTAAGTGTGCCTTTCTCTAAAAAAAGTATACATAAACTCATCACATAACCTTTTTTATACATGGCAGATGTTTTGCTCAAACTATACTCAGTAGAGTTTGTTTCACAGTTAGCTACATGACCTATTTGTCATTTTTCATATGTCATGAGTTCATGTTGTTTAGGTCTATCAAATCAAATGTGAGATTGTAGATTTTTCCTAAAGCTCACTGCAGAGTGACTTGCTTCTCAAACTACCCAGTAGATATCCTGGTGGCATTCAGCATATGGAAAAATAAGGGAAAGTGTGCTCAGCAGAACTGCAAGGAGAGCAAAATATCTGCAGCTTCAATGAGTTGCTGTTCAGACAAAGCTTCATAACTACAAGTTTTCATGACACTGGGCAGGACTTTTAGTAAGATAAGTAAATATGCATATAGTTACATGAGTTTGCAGAAGTGTTGTTCCTTTCCTAACTCACCTCAATCTGTGTTTCAAAATCCTAATTCTTTCACATAGACAGAACTAATACAGGGAGGAAATCAGGCACGTTTTATGCTTAAGTTCTCTCCCAGGACTTTTACTCATGCATGTTACAGAAATGCAGACTTGATTTTTTTTCCCCTAGATGAAATGCATGCCTTGTGCCTGTTTTTGCTCACCTGCAGTGAAGAGCAGAGTGCTTCTTGGCCCATGGGTGTGATGTAAAGCTCATCAGTGGAGTGGCTGCAGGGTTGTCCTGAGTCTCCTCCTAAACCTGGCCAGAAGAGCACTCCTTCTAATAGGTGTAAGCACCTTCAAGCCAGAACATCAGTGCATTCTGCTTGTCTATGGCATAAGAAATGTTATCCCAGTGCAGTGGAGGGGCAAATGGTATGTGTTTTCAACTAAATGAAAATTCAGGTGATTACTGCAAAAAAATGGTAGCGGACATTGTCAGAGCTGTAATAGGGAGCCCGATATAGGAGCTAGGGATACAGGAGAATTGTTGGGGTAGGAGAAATTAATGGGAAGAGAATAGAGTAGATAGAAGCAATATTTTACATTGATAATGTCTTTCTCTTTTATCTGGCTTAGGAATGTTTATCCTAGTTCTTTGATCTTGAAGAGGAAATTTGTTTAGTGGTATTTCCTGTAGCCTTACACCATTGATACGAAGCAGTCCATCATCACCGAAGTGTTGTTTTTGGAGATAAGCACTGCAGAATTACAAAACCTGTGAACAGTGGTGTTGAGTCCTGTGTAGCCAGTCTGAGACATTGCTAAGCCTACTCAGGCTCACACACTGCTGACACACTGGGACTTGCCTCTGTTAGGTACTCCCTGCATGTATTCTTAGCAAGCTGCCTTTTTTGAAGGCTCTGCCAGAAAACAGGAACAGAGTTTCTTTGTCTTCATACTACTTGAGAACTTACTTTTTAGTCTGGAGGTTATACCTAATCCCCTATTCCCACAGAGATGCTTCTAAGACAGTTCCTAGAAATAAACATGGCTTCCTCCACCTCTCTGTTAAGAGTTTTATGTAGAGCCTTTATCCATTTATCTTTTCTTCACATTCTTTGAACAGAATTATCCTGTTTTCACTGCAAGCTCTTTCTTTCTGAAACACTGCTATCAGCAAGTCAATCCCAGTCACTCTGAAAAGGATCATTACTTATTCATTAATTATGAATTATTCATAATTCATTACTTATTACTTAACCTTCAAAAGCAAGCAGAAGGTCACACGACAGTAGGACTTTGTGCATGTGACTTATTCATAAAAGCTGGTAAGAAAAAATAAACTTTTCCCCCACATTTGTTAGTTCCATATCTGATAAGCAGGAAAGACCTTTCTTGCTTTCAGGTTCCTTGTATTATCCCTGGTCAAGCAGACAGCTTTTGTGATCATTGCCCTGGAATCTCTGAACTGTTCACTATGCTTCTGTCTCCACCCCTCTCCTGAAGACCTTAAAGCTTTGATATTCCCTCATCTCCCTGTTCTCTGCCTTGTGTTGGGGACTGGCCAGGACCAGGGAGTTTTTCCTGGATGGGCTGCTTGATTACATTTATTATTTGCTTGGGTACTCCTAAGTAGCTTCATTACTTTTCTTTCTCTATCCGAAAACCTGTAACATTTAGTTTGATAGCAGTTTGCTGTGATTGCAAACACACAGAAGCTGGCAGTGAATTCAGAAAATACAATGTATTTTCATAACTCTGCAGTGTTTCTTTGTTCAGCTTGGCTTTGCACTCTGCCTCGGTAGAAGGTATATTTGAAGATGGTCATGAAGCTATTGGCAACAAAGAATAAAGAAGTAGAGAAAGAAACACTCTTGCTATCTACATAGGAGAAATGTGTTCTACCAAAACACTCAAGTGAATGGAAGAAATCACAATCGGAAAAGACTTCTCAGCTTCAGCTACAGTTTGCTGAGATTGTTAAATAGTTGTATGCCAGTCATATTAGAAGAATCTTCCTTAAAGGAGTTAAAAAAAAAAAAAAAAAAAAAGAGGATTATCAGAAAGGGAAGGTCAGTGAAAAGCTGGGAAGTATCAGGGAAATTGCTGGAAGAAAGCTGAACTTTTCTCAGCTGTGGGAGAAGTAATTTCTGATGTACATGCATCTCTTTTTTTTTTTTTTTTTTTTTTTGGTTTGTACCTAGTACAGTTATTTTTGTTCAGAAAGCATTCAGAACATACATGTATCATTAAATTTCACCAAGTTATTCTTGTGTTGATCTAAAATGCTTTAAATTAAAGAGTGACCTTCTGAATCATGAATAAGACATCAAGTGACAGAGGATCGGTTGCTTACTTTGATGGATTTGGTAGTGGATGACCATGCTCCGTGACAATGTGTGCATTTTGCTTGTTTCCAGACATTTATTTCAGCTCCAGTTCACTAACTTCAGTGCTGACAGAATGAAGATTACTTTAGTATTTTCTCTTTTTGATAGCATGTATACACTAAATAGATTATGGATCTGTTTTCTTTTGAGTAAGGTAGAGAAAGTTTCAGGGTTTTTTAAAAAGAAAATCTGTATTCTGCCACTACTCCTAATTTTCTATTTCTTTTACAATATTGCCACCAGAATGGAATGTATTTTTTTCTTATGTTTTCTCAATTTTAGCCACAAAGATTAATTTCTCCCTATACATCTGTGCAACCACATCCCTTATTCATATGCTTTATTGATCTTATATTCCTTTATTAAAGGATTGCTCTAGGAACATCTCTTAGTCTGCTTGAACCGAGAGGTCTTTATATTCACTATTTCTAGGTTGGGTCCCTGCTCAGTAGATAAAGAACATCTTTAAAATAATTTTTTTGGAGGTCATGAAACCAGAGCCTTCCAGACCAACGCCCCACCAGAGGAATTCCACAGACTTTGGTGGAATCAGAGATTTCACTTCTTGGAGCTGATCACAGAAAGAGGCTTTTTTCTAGGAATTTGTATCCATGTGTGCTTTACCGTGAATTTGCATGCAGTATTATATTTAATATATCCTTTTGCTTCTCTGCTGTATAACTCATCTGGTGACACCAAAGAGAGAAAAAAAACCAATCCACACTATCTCCAATGTTCTTGTTAATTTTGCACCATCAGTTGTAATTCTTGTTTGCTGAAAAGATTTTATGTTCAGTCTGATTTTCACTGTCTCCTCACTCTGTGCTTAGGGCAGAGAAAATATATCAGTAAATACTGAAGAGCAAAACTGTATTATGACTGACAGTTATCCTAATCATTTGAGATACATTGATAATATCTATTCAAGAAAAAAGTCCCTAATTTCACTTAGTTTTGATTACAAAGCTGATTTGTTTCAATCAAAGAGTGACAGCTAGAATAATTTTTAAGGCAGCTGTCATATGTGCTTTATTTTTATAGTTTTGTGCTCCAAAATGGCAAATAAATTATTTTCTGTGGTGTAGTAATACATAAACACAATTATGTAAAAACATATACAAGAACAAATCAGTGCATTGTCTGTCTCAGATACATCCAGTTTGCAAGCACCTCTTGACCTACTGAGGAGCTTTCATCAGCTCTAGGGCAACTGTGTGGGAAAAGAGAGCCCAGAGAGTGCACCCAGATGTTGTTGCAGGCTACCTACAGTCTTCGGATATCTCTGCACTTTTGACAGGCTTGCCTCTGCCCGTCTACTTAGTGAATGTCTGCTCTGAATCTCTGCCAACACCCTTCACCTCAGTTATACTTCACATCTGTCCCAAGTGTATCCATCCTGATCCTGCTCTCCTACATTTCTTTGTCTTTTCTGCTTGGGCTTCTTAGTGCCCCCTTGTTCCCCCTTATCCTTTCTCAGCATCTTGTGTGCTCATTCCCATTGCAAACCTAACATTTTCTGTGATTGCATTGTTCACACTGCTCATTTTTTGCATCACTTTCTCCTCAGGTACCTATATTATTTGCCTGGTCTATAATTCTTCAGGATAGCTATGGTCTTTTGCTGTGTGTCTGCATACTACAAAATCCTATGAGGCTCATCTTTTGCATGGTTTTAGGCACTACTGTAGTAAAAATGATTAATGATCTAACAACTGTAATGTACTTGCTTTATAACTGTACCATAAAGGGAAACTGCATCTTCACCCAGCTAGTGATTGTACTTTGTATTTTGTCATCTGTAGCTGTAGATATCCCTGTGCAAAATGGTTTTAATATCCTAATTCTTTTCTGGGCTGAAATTTTAACACTGATCTATATTCCTAGCTATTTTAAGCCAAGTGAATCCGACTAGTTTGACCTCACTCAATCTCATTAGATTGCCCCTGAATCAGGTGGAATATCTTGTCTGGCCATTACAATATTATTTAATTATTAGTATTCCTTCAATGTGTAGGAATTGGATTGACTTTGGCTGGATGCCAAGTCTCCCCCAGGCTGCTCTACCAGTCCCCCTTCTCAGCTGGAAATGGGGAATTATAAAGGAAGAGAGAGAAGGAAGAGAACTCGTAGGTTGAGACAAGGCAGTTTGCTAAAGCAAAAGCAAAGGGTTTTACATGCACAAACAAAGGGAAAAAAAATACTCTGTATTTCCTCATCATCAGACATTACTTGTCCACTGCCTGGGAAGAGGAAACGTATAGTGGTTTCTTGTGAAGGCAAGCACTGTAAGTAATGAATGCCCCTCTATGGAATATCCCCTTGCCAGTTTGGATCAGCAAGGTGTGTCCCCTCCCAGGACTTTCCCATATCTGGCCTACTGATGGGAAGTGGAATGTTGAAGAGACAGCTCTGATGCTTTGCCAGCACTGCTTACTGCAGCCAGGACACTGGATGAAATCAGCATCCACCCCTCCAACACAAGCACATCTGTATATATGCTGCATCTCTTTCTAGATGTCCTGATGTTTCACAGAGCCACCAGGCTACAAACAGCTCCCACTTCTGCTCCCTGTCTAAGTCTGTCTGAGATATTTAAATTTTGACAACTTTATCTACCTGTTGTTTGTTTCAGTGTTCTTCAGTGGTGCAACTTTTGGGTATCTGTGTCGTGTCCCTTCAGAGTCATGTTTCTACCTGTGCAGTGGTGTCTGGCCGCAGTGCAGCAGCCCAGGTGGGTTTACCCCTGCCTTGCCAATTCTTCCACTGCTGCAGCCACCTGCACTTGGCATTAGCCACCATCCAGGAGTCAGTATAGGCCAGAGCACAGCCCACTGCTCTTGTTCTGGTTGGATGGCTTTTACTTCTGCACATTCACTTCTCTTCTGCCTTCTCTTTTGGCAGTCCCAACAACTTGTCAAGGAGCTTTCTTGTGAAAACATGATAAAAATACTGAAAATATAAAGAAGATGAGGTGTCCCATGGGCTTAGAATTGAGTTCAGGGAAACAATAAAAAACTACTCACTATGCCTACACCAGATGCATGATCTGTGTACATTGTCTGATTTTTTTTTTTTTTTTTTGAAGTTGTCATTGTGGTGGAAAACTAAAGGGAGACATTTTTAGGAGCCTAAGCAGGTGTGGTTTTGTCATTTCGTTATTCTACCCCAAGTGTTTGAAGACCTCATCCATCAGGGTACTAAACTGACTCCAGGAACCTTAAGAATTGTTAATGCTATCTAGAAAAAAAATGTTCAGTGTTCCTTTGCAAAGCACTGAAGAGCTGTGGGCTCACAGAGACCACATTGCAATGTGGCACATCTTTATACTCTAAATTATGGTGAAATTAGCTCTGGCTAATCCCAACTGAAATACAAGGGAGCTGTCTGTGGAGGTACCTCAGTAACTGCATGTGCTGCTTATTGAACAAAGAAACAGGATTTATGCAGTACATCATTGTCATATTACCTACACCTGTCTACTTCTCAGAATGCTACAAAGTACCCTAAGTCTTGGTAACCTTTTATGTGCTCCAGTAACAATCCTAGTCATAGCTATTCCCTGTGTGAGTACTCTTCTTGCATCAAGGTAGTCTCACATGTTCATTTTTTTGTATTTTTGATCTTTGTTGTTAAAACAACATGGTTGTAGTTTCTTGCTGCAAGCCATTACAGAACTCACTTCCTGTATTAGACTCACCATACTTATTTTCAAGCTTGAAAGCTTGAAAATAAATTTCTGTCCTGAATATAGAGCTGTATATATTGTGTGTATTACATGTGCAAGTCTACTCAGAATACTGGTACAAATGTTGTGGTGTTGTTGGGTCCAGTTGAAATCATAATTTCACTAAGAAAAAAACAATTCTTATCTAAAAAGAAAAACAACTGGGCTACAGCACAATTGTCATGTCTAAAATGCTTGAGAATTCATGCAGTTTTCCTGCTGATGTTCAGCCAACCAACCAGATCGGTTGTGAAGATCTTACTGATGGATATCCTGCCCACACCTGAAGCAGAAATCACAGATTTGCTTTCCCAAACAGAATTTAAAAAATAGACTTCTGAAGTTTTCCATAAATTACAAAAATAAGATGATACCGTGATTTTCAGACTGACAGCATAGTGTATAGTGTATGCAGGTAAATAAAGACAGTTTAAGAACATCAGGTACATAGGAACTAAAATGCAAATAACATTAAATGTAAACCATTTTCACTTAAAATGCATTAATAAGTACAGAAATAAGCCCAATGATATGAGTTCTTTTATTTTTAGAAATGTGTTTCAAACATTTTACCCCTTCCAAATGATTTTCCCCACCCAAATACTTAAGCTTGGCTATTTTTAATAGGGTTCTTATAATTTAAATGAAACTTTAAAACTATGAGTTAACATTATAGTTTCTCTAGGATTCTAAAATTATTCCTTATTTAATTTATTTAAAATGTAGGGAGAAAAGTTAAAATCTGGTTTCAGTTTATGTGGGAGAAGGACTATTCATAACATGTCATCTAGAACTGCCTTAAATTGCCTTAAAGAGTTCAGCTGTCTTCTATGGTTAATACACATATGAAGATAAATGTAGGTGGCCTGAAAAATGGTAGGTATACGCAAGATGTTAGTATCATGATTGTTCTGACAAACATTTAGTCTAGAATTTATGTTCCTGGTGTTTTCCCTTGTAAAAGGTTGCATCTTGTCGCAGCCCGGGGACATCCCAGAGAGAGCTGCTTCTGGAATGGGTGGCTCATCCAGCCAGGGATGGTAATGAAGGCATGTGGGGTGAATAACTTTCCAAAGGAAGGTTTTTGTCTCTGAGCCATTTCCTCCTAGGGCTGAAAGCCAGACATAAGCAGTCTCACTGGATTCCCAGTAATATTCCCAGTTATGTATGTTCTAGTATCCTAGTCTATTTGTAGTTGCTTAAATATATTCTCCACATAAGTTTAGTTAGGGAAAAAAATATCTTTTTACTCTGAAGTTATTACTGAAGCTTGTTTTTCAAATTAAGAAAATATAAATATATATGTTATTAGCTATTTTACTTCTGTTTGCAAAGCTGAAGAATGTCCTTGGCTCTAATGTCATTGATAAGGCACCTGAAGAGTAAATGCAAATATTTTCCCCAGGTAATGCAGATGACTACTGACTTACAAAAAGCAACCTGTGTATCTTCAGTCTTGGTCTAATGCTGTAATTGTTAGAAAAAAATATTCTTTGTAATGTTCAATAGTCTAAACACCTTATTCTGTAAGTTTTTGAATACTCCCTATGCTTAACTTTGACACATAAAATTAATAACTCTAGTTTAAAGGCTATGAAATTTACAGGCATTTGCAGGCTTACAAACTGTTATTGTTTGAATTTGTATTTAAATGTTGCAAATTATTCAGGGTTTTTTTTTGTTGGGTTTTTTTTTGGGGTTTTTTTGGTTGTTTTTTTTTTTTTTGACAGTGATTACCTTTATTGATTGTCAGGAAACATTAAGTAAAACATCACACTGTGAAGCACTGTGAAAAAGTACAGAACTTGTGCTATGGATTTCTTTGACAGCAGGGGATGGTGTCTCTGCTTTTCTGGGAATAAATCCACTAAAAGGTAGAAGGTGAAGAATGTGTGGGGAAAGACCAAGAAAGGAAATAGCTTTGTTGCCCCTTTCAAACCAGGCAGCTAGAACTTTGGTCTCAGAATTGTGATGGAACCTAGGCGGAAAAATCCTTCCCAGTTATCTTCCATTACAACAGTGAAATAAAAAATAAATTTTTTGATATCTTGTGAAAGTGTTCTGAAATGGGAAATGTAGTGAGCTCAAATGCAAGAGGGCCATTGTCTCTCTCTCTTGCCTTTGGGTATCATAACAGATTTGCAAACATGCCATCAATCACACCAAATGACAGGTGTAGGAAAACAAGATTATGGAGCATCACAGACACAGCTGCAGATTTCAGTTTACTTAATTGGTCCTACATTCTACAAGCACATTGTAGAATTTGAGGGATTAAAATTCTGTAAGCATCACTGGAACATAGTAATCATTCTGGTAAAAGATACCTCTCTTTGATTATTCAGTAGTTTTGGTGTGATATTTTGTCTTAACAAGGGGATAAAATAGCATTAAATAGTTCACAGGCATTTTAGAGTTACATAGGATAACTTAAGTGGTCAGGATAGACATCCCTTATATTCTTATGTAAGAAAGCAAATTGGCAGTTAAGCTTTCCTAATGATAGTGTATCATATTTCTCTCCAGCTGACATTTTGGTTTTTCTTCTGCTTTCTGCCAGGTAACTCTATTGGCTGGTCAGTTTTGAACTAAATATGCTTCCTTTAACTAATGTATCATATCTGTCTTGCTGATTAGACCATGGATCCATTACTTGATATCCTTTTCTCCCGAAACTCTGTTTTGTGCTCAATGAGAAGACAACATTCTCTTACTCTTATAGATGTCTATCATATTGTGGGGTAATAGGAATTTCCCTGCCTTCTGATTGGTGGGAAACAAATCTTTCTAGTCTGGAATAGCTGTCCAACATTCTGCTACTTTCCATCTGTCCAGACATCCTGACAGTCAGGTCATCTGAAAAAAGATCTGCCTGTGATGCTTTTGAGAGCCTGTGACTGGCTGCTCACAGAACAGCTTAAGGCATTTCTCTCTTGCTTCCTGCAGCAGCAGTAACATGGTTGTGAGAAATGCTTCTGCAGGGTGATTTGACTTTATTTATGGAGGATCACACTCTGAATGCAAAATTATAATGAAGTTTTGGCATGCTAGAATAAATCACTGCCACCAATGCTTAAGATCCCTCACTCTGTTTAGCTTGGTTTAGACAGACTTGGAAGCTGTTCTCCTTGGTAGACATTAGATAGTGTTTCAGTATGACATGCTATCTGAAATGGCATATTAATTAGCATTTACTTTCTAACGTGTGTTTTCTGAAAGACCTTTAAGACCAAATTTTGTCCCACACAGTTATTCTGATTTTAAAGGTTATTAGAATCGGCATGAACATCTCGTTCTGCTGTTATTCTCTCAGGCCTGAAAAAGGCTAAGAGACATTTGCTGGCACAGTGAGGCAGATGACTCATAACTTCTGGATATAAGAGGGGGAAGTAGCTGCCTGAGAAGATAGAATCTAGGGTGTGGGCTCAGAAGTCCCAAAGTTGTCATCTTAGCAACAGACTCAATGAAATGAAACAGTATCAACAGAATTTTTGATCTGAAGTTTACCTTATTTTTACTGTTACTAAAGACAAATCCCAGAAAGGCACTGCAATAGGATTTTGCTTAAGTTATGGACTCCGGGGAGAGTAAGTGAGCAAGGCACCCGTTGACAGAAGGGGCTACCAAAGACTAAAGCAAGAGGTTTATGCCAGATGAGCAGAGCAAGATCATAATACTGATCTAAGTGATTACACCAGGAAACTTGCTTAACCTAGTTTATACTCTTAAGTGTTGTGGACTTTCTTGTAAATATTTTGTTAAAAATTCTATTTTCTTCTATGTTAATTTATGCCTGTGTTCTACCTTGGCCTCACTGAAGCAGGCACACAGCATGCAACATACTTAGAAACAGAAATATACCGTTTTATTGTTTTGTTTTTCTGTTTGTTTTTTTTTTTTGTTTTTTTTTTTTTTTCCCTGTGTGGTATGCAAAAGAAATGCATTCAAAGTGAATATAGGAGTAAAATAAGAGAAAAATAAATTGAAATAATTTAGCTGTATTTTCCCTCTAACATTCTAATTTCCCACATGAAAAAAAGTCTTGATTTATATTACAAAAATAGTCTCCTACATTATTATCTCCATGTGACTGAAATTCAATTTGCCCTTCTTTAAAGCATCTTTCTGCTGAGCAGTCTTTTCTTTGTTTCTAAGCTCAAATCCTCTCTTCTGTCTGCAATCCACATCGAGTCCAATTTTCCTTCTGTTCCATCATAACACTTTTGATGAGAATCTTATTCTCATTATCTTCAGAGGACCAAGCCTAACTGTGCACCTCCTTTTATAAAGTTCATATGTTCCTGCAGTTTCATCTCCTGAAGAGACACTGTTTTCTGTTATGTTCAACTGATTATATTTTTCCTGACCACAGCTGAAATTCATGACAGTTTTGGCAATTTCTCTCTTTGCTAGAGATTTTTTTTTTTTTTTTTTTTTTTTTTTTTTTCTGACATACTTAGAATATGTGCTTTGAAGTAAGAGGAATTGCTTCTAATCTCTTGTATTTTTTATTTTATTGCTTCTAATAGTTGTTTGAAATTGAGGCATATGTAAATCCATTACAAAACTCATCATCAGTAACATTAGCGTTATGTCCTAGGATTAAAAGGTTAAGTAGAGTGCAAGAATTCATAAAAGAACACAAAAAGCTATTTCTGATCCTGGGCTGTGCAGGGTGGGGAACAGAGGCAACAGGACATTGGTTTGCAAGCTGTTTCACTTTCCAGTAGTTCAAAGCTAAATCAGTATGGATACAGGATCTCTGTGCTTCTTATCAATTGAAATATTTGTAAGCAGATAACAGCAGCAGATGTGCAGCCAGAGCTTGTTGTATTACACTAATACCTGTTTGCTACAGAACTTAGGGATCATTGGAATGGGAATATATCCCAAGGAACTGAGGAATCAGACTATATTCTAAGAATGGAACAAATCTTGCCTTGCATTCACCTCGAATTTAGCAGGAAGTCTTGTACACTTAATTTGAAATAAAGCTCAAGTTCAGTCAATCATCATCCTAGTTATCTTTATTCTCTCTGCTTTTACAGCCCCTATAAACTATTTCTTTGAGCATTCTAGAATATCTCTTTCTATTACCATGTACAGTCAATAGTCATGTATATATGGTTTTAGAAATGAAGTTTTTGCAACCTGTTTCTGTTCTTTAATTCAATGAGATTTTACATTAAATTTTTTATTTTATGTAAGTCCTGATGTCTTAAGAGTTTACATTCATGACTTCCAACTGCCAGGTTAACCCAAGAGTACCATTCCTTCAGTCATTTTTTTTTTCCAAAATTGATTCAGTTTTTCTTCTTCGTCAAATTGCCCTCAGTTGAGTAGTTCTAATTAAGAAATATGAACTGCATTTCATAGAACCATCTCTTTGGCAAAAAGGATGGAAATTTACACCTAAGCAAACAGTTAATTGCATAATTATTGCTTATTGTTCCCCTTGCAAGTGTTATAAACAAGACAGTGGCAAACAGATGCAGTCACTAAAGAGAATGGCTCATAAAGTAATTTCAGTACAGCACAGAATTTCTCTTCTAACATTTCTGAGTGCTGCAAAAGTTGAAGTCAGACAGAGTTCATTGGTTTTATAAAGCCTAAGCACAGAAAACTGAGTTACCCAGATCCCCTTTTAGGCCATTTTTCATTAATTGTGTCACAATTAGCTTAACATAATCCATTTTAGATTTACATTAAAGTGAGAATGGAATCTGTCTGCATGACACACTACTGACATTCAGCACTATAAATCTTCTCTTTCTGTACAATGAGGTCACTCCCAGGTGTCACTCAGGTACCTCCTCCCACAAAGTGTTATGTCTTCCTCTAATTACCAGCACAGTCTGCTCAGCAGCTCAGTCTTGTTTGTGCACCATTCATTCCAAACATCACATTTTGGCACCTCACAAATAACCTGACTGCAACAGTCTAGGAGGGAAAGCTGGATTGACTGTCTTGCAAGGTTGTGCATGCTAAAAGGTAAGGTTTGAGATTAAATCAACATTTTTTCCTTATATAATCTAGATGTAGATACTCTTTGTAAGAGTTAGTGACCTGGACAAGCTCAAGAGGTAGGCCCACGGGGAAGGTTTAACAAGGCAAGTTTAAAGAAGTACAAGGTGCTGCACCTGGGTCACAGCAACCCCCAGAACTCTGAGATGAACGGAGAGAGCTGCCCTGCTGAGAAGGAATTGGGAGATGCTGGTGGATAAAAGGCTGGACATGACCCAGCAGTGTGTGCTTACAGCCCAGAAAGCCAAACGTGTCCTGGGCTGCATCCAAAGCAGCGTGGGCAGCAGGGCCAGGGAGGGGATTCTGCCCCTCTGCTCTGCTCTGACCCCACCTGCAGTGCTGCATCAACTTTGGGGTGTCCAGCACAGGAAGCACATGTTGGAGCCCAGAAGAGGGTTACAAAGTTTATTAGAGGGATGGAGCACCTCTCCAATGAGGAAGGTTTGAAAGAATTGAGGTTGTTCAGCCTGGAAAAGAGAAGGCTTCAGGGTGACCCAATTGCAGCCTTCCCAGGGAGCCTACAAGGAAGATGAAAAGCACTTCTTACAAGTGACACAACAAGGGGGAAGAGATTCAGATGGAAAGAAGGTAGGTTAGAAATAAGAAAAATTCTTTATTGAGAGGTGGTGAGAAACTGGAAGGAAGAGTTTGGCCAGAGAAGTTGTGAATGCCCTATCCCTGGCAGTTGTCAAGGCCAGAGTGGATGGGGCTTTGAGCCAGCTGGTCTACTGGAAGTTGTCCCTGCCCATGGCAGGGGGGTTGGAACTAGATGATCTTTAAGGTCCCTTCCAACCCGGGACATTCTGTTTCCCTGAATGTTAGATAACTCTAGTTCTCCTGCTAGTTTGTACTTGAGACAATAACAGTCAATGGTATCTATACTATATATCTACTGTACTGTACTATACTATACTATACTATACTATACTATACTATGCTATGCTATGCTATCTATAAAGTTGCTTCTCAGCTCTGGAATAGTTGGTGTAATAAAATGAAAGTTTCCCATCACTGGAATATTTTATGTGATGTTACAAACATAGACAGAAGGAAACAACAGATAAAAATCTGTATCCTACATTAAGCAGTAGCACAGGAACTTTTAAAATCTGAAAGATGAAACTGTATATGAATCATCCCCTTTTCTCTTATAACACTGTCTCTTTCATGATTCAGTGCTGGGCACACAAATGTCATCATTTCACTTTATTAGATGAAAAAAGTTGCCATATGTTTCCTGTTGTTTTCTGCTTCATACCTGGTTTTCTATCATAGGGACCTCTGATTGGAAGGCCACCTCTTTCCTTGGTTACAGTATCTGGCATATACTGACAGGTAGATAATGTTACTCCTCTTGGTGTCTCAGATCCAAATGTTCAGTCAGTTTAAACAAGTAACTTGCTCTGGCAAATGTTCTCAATTCAGGTAATTTTGAGGTGATCTGTAGACATTTCCCCAGATCCTTTTAAAATTTAGTTCACCTAAGTCCAGAAAGAAAAGTTCAGAACATAGGAGGTAATCATAGCCTTGTACAGTTTCTCATGTATATAAGAGAGAGAAAACAGCCCCTAAGAGCACCACAGATTCTGGGTCCTACAGGTATCTGGAGTTAGGCACAGAGAGGGACAGAGAAGCATAACTTCTAGATCTTTTATTAAGTACTTTGCTATTTCCTTGATATTCTGATCAATATCACACAATGTGGAAGGAGGATGCTTTGGAAAAACTGTGAGTTTCCAGTTACAAAGAGTAGTCAAACCATGCTGGGAGTCAAGCTGTTATTTGCATTTGGGCACAAAAGAAGGTTAATAATGCCTTCAAGAAAAGTATTATCTGCTGGGTCATTTATCTAGAAATATATTGGCCAGAGTGACATTGAAATGTGGTGTCTTTACTATGTTCTCCTCCATCAGGAGAGACATCAAATCAGTGTGTATACTGGAGAACTTAGTAGTATTAGGTAGAGCTGCTGACCTTTAAAAAATCATTATTCATACTAGTGGTTGCAGTAGAACTAGTGGTCTATATATTAAAAGGTTTGAATGGTGAAAAAGCTATGTGAGTTCTTTTTCTGTATTATTTCTGTCAGTGTGGTTCAAACTAGGAAAGTACCCACATAGCAGCAGTGGGAATATAGGCACTCAGTTGGCCTGACTAAATTCTTGCAGATCTTAGGAAAGAAACTTGGCATGCAGAAGACTTTGAAGTAGGGCAGCATTTATGTCTACTAGTGTCAAGGCTGCATAATACTGCATTTCAGACATATTGTTTGTTTTCTAGTACAGCCTATTTTAACTTGTTATACTGAAGGTGAACACAAAAAAAATATTATATAAATGTTATAAATAGCATTATTTCTATAATAAGAAATCAAGGAAGGAAACTTGCTGAAAGGCTGTTGCTGAGTGACTGCATGGTCAGCCTTTAGGGATGGAAAACACTAGTCTAAACTTGCCATACCATCCTGGAAAATCTGAGCTTTGCAGTAGCTGCTGACAGTCACTCACTGAAGAAGTAGTGAAAAAGTGTGTGATTTCTGTCACCCAGCCCTCAAATAAAGTCTGGAGACTGTGCGTCTCATCCGTATCAGCTACTCATCATCTCAGCTACCTGGACATAGGTATCATTCTAGTGCTGAAAAATGAGCTTAGAAATGCACAGTAGAAATAGCTCCATTTCTGCAAGAGATGTTATTGAATACATTTTCCTAATCAATTTTCTTAGAACATTTCCTCAGTCGATAGGAATGAAACTCTTCTGAGAGCTCTAATGAGATTGGCTAAAGACGCCCTGAAAATGACACCAGGAGGGATTGCAAGGGATAGACAATGCAGTTACTCAGGTGTTTTTTCTATTTTTCTTCTTTTTATGCATCACTGTTCCTTCTCTGAATCAATTCAGAAAAATTTGGAAAAAGTTCCCACAGGTTTGGACTAGCATCTAAAAATTTTCCTGCTTGCATCTGAGCACTGTGGAAAAGTGACATGCTGTGACCCAGCTCAATTATGTGCAGGCCTATGAACCCAAAAGCTTGAAAGAGCAACCAGATCCAGCATGCTTTTCTTTTGCTGCTGTATGTTGCAGATTTGCTGCTGCCCAGCCTGTGGACAGCTGGACTGGGTCAGAGCACAAAAACTGCCATCACTGTGGTTACTTTAGTTAAATTTTTGTCCATTTAGGGAGGATATCCAGTTGGTAGTGGAATGTCTACTAAAATGCTACTTCATTTTTCTGTACTTAAAAGGAGTCAGGAGCTGTAGTCGTGAAGTAGTGAAATGTTCCAAGCAGTCACGGCAACAGCAGTATCAAAACCCAATATCTCACAGTTCAATATTTGTTGTTGCTATAGGTTGTCTTGCTTCAACACAATGACCTGGAATACTCTGGATGTTTTATACCCCTCATTCATATGAATCAGGACACACAGCCTCGTTTACCATCACAGAAATAATTGAGATTGCTGTTTGTACAATTGAGGTTGTACTGCAACTCCTCATAGAGCTGTGAAAGTCCAGCCTTCCATAATGGTTCCTTTTCCACTTCTGTGATGTCAGAAGTGTTGCCTCTGCAAGTGCCTGTCTTGGTAACCAGCACAGCAGTGAAGCTCAAAACAAGAATTCTTAAAGAGTTCAGTTCCGGATGGGATCCTATGCTGATGGGCCGGCAGTATGCAATTCATCTGTGGAGAGTACATCTGATGGCAATGTGCACATCTGTGTTCATATTTAAGCAGTGTTTTGCTTTCAAGGATGTGAAAGCCATCTAGAGTGTAAATCACAGTCTTCTGCCAGTAAACCAGAGCAGTTAGAAGACTGAAAACAATTGGGGACTAAGCAGGGGAAGCAGCACTGCTGGGTTTTGCCACAGCTCACAGAGGGGCTCTGCTGGCATGCAGGCTTAGTCCCTTCTCCCCTTTACTCACATGATGCAAAGGCCATGTAGAGCAGGAGTTTGGGGAAAGCCCAGCCTGAACATCACAATTGATGGCAGTGTCATCACATTTCCTTTATCTCTTATGATACGGCTTGTATTTTGTCCTAATATTCTGTGCATTTGCAGCTAAAATATTTTTCTCTCCTCTGCCTGTTGGATGCTTTCTCAAGATGAAATTTACTTGATTGTAAACAAACTCTCTTTTGGAACCATACTGAGAATCAAATGAAAATTAATTACACTAATCTACATCAGATCAAGAAAAAGGGGCTGAACGTGATGATAAAACTTCAGCAAGGTGTAGGGATTTTTAATAAAGTATCTAATTCTCTTAAATAACCAAACCTCCCATTCAGTAAATATGACTAGATGTCTGCCCTAGAGGATCAAAATCAGTGTATAATTTTATAAAGATATTATGCTTGAAAAAAATCTATTTGTTACCACCACATTTATGTAGTGAAATACAATTAGGTGTGTATGAAGAAAGAAAATCATGTTTAAAAAAATCACCCTCAGGATCTCTACTCAGTATTGTAGATACTGTCTCTGATCTGAGACCCCGACAGTCCATGCAGAGCTTTGTTTTCAAAAGATTTTTGTACTCAATCTGAGTGGCTGAGGACTGGGATAGTTCATGTACTACACTGTACAGACAGGATGAAAATATTCTTGTCACGAATTCTTTTTGGTTACTCTAAATTATTGCTTACTCTCCACTTGAAAAGGGGTGGTGTATGTTACTGCTGATTTACACATAAGTCTTTCTGCAAAAAAGAGTCCCTTCCTCCTTTGCACTGTGTGTTCAATAAACCAGTCCCTTCCTATCCCAGGTACTGGAGACCTTTCTTGCAATACTACCTCACAAATTAAACCCCTTTCTTTTTTAAAACATTTTAATGTGTTTTTCTGCTTAAAAGCACATATAGTAGCATATGAAAAAAAATAGAAGTTTTGGGTTTTTTTAAGTTGAAAATCCTTATGCGAGGGCAGCTGTTGTTTTATGGAAATAGTAAAGTAAGGTATTTCTGAAGCAGGAATTTTATAAGTGATTATATGTATGTTACACTTATTTCTATGCCTTGAAAGGACTAAAATCCAGCCTAAAGAGTATTCATTGAAAGTAAATAATAGCAGGAGCAATGCTGTACATTGTAGTAGATGTGTGAAATATAATAATGCTAGAAATCTTCCTTGCTGGGTCAAAGAATTATTATGGACAAAATAAAACTTACTGAACATTGGTTTGGCAGATAAATGACCTGTCTAAAGTTTGAGTTCTACCTACATGTTCCAGAGGAGACGCAAAGTATCACTCTGAATGCCTAAAATGTTCCAATACATAATCATAGGATGAGTTAAAGTGAAAAAAAATTTAAAAAAAAAAGCATTCAAGCAATAATTTGAAGAAAACTTCTCTAGTTCAGGAAGTGTTCTGAATATATAACTAACTAATGTTTGTCTCATTTAGGTTCTTAATTGTATTATTTTGCTTTTCCATATGGTATTTACATGCTCTACTATCAAAATACTTGTTTAAATTTAACACACAGTTGGTGATTCATTGTCAAAAATTAGTTCCTTTCCTTTGAACTTCGTCTGTGTTTAATTTGCATTCATCCCATGAATATGCTGGTTTAGTGTGTAGTGTAGTAAAACAAGTAGACTCAAAGCTGTTTCTAAGAGAATCCTGGAGAGATGGTAATATTCTAGGAAAAAAAGAGGTAAAAATTTAGAAAAACACCAGTTTAAAGAAATTAGGCAGATTTAAAGGAACCCCCCTTACTCTAGGGGCTGGTTAGTCTTCCAGTAAATGTGACCAGGGAAGTTGCCTCTAAATAAATGCATGTTTATATTTTTACTGTATATACTGTTCATCCTGCCTTGAAAATAAGGATGCTCATCTGTTTTAGGTAATTGTGTAAAACAGCTGATGTGAAGCATTGTGCTTCAGAATCTCGCCTGAGAGGGGGATATTGAAAAGCTTCACCTCACAGTAGACAAGGAATACAGATGTATTTGGCTTTTTTTCAATTTTGAATTACTCTGGGGTGAAAGACATGCTCTTTTTTTTTTTTGGGATGAATAAAGATGTTAATTCTGTGGGTATTTAATTCAGTACAAAGTTTAGTTAGTAATAGTGGAATGATGGTCATATTTTAGAAAACGGTACATTTCAGAGGAAGTAGGTTGTTCCCTGGAAATTGTGAATGTTCAGGGAGAGAAAAACAAACATGTAACATTACATTAACTATTATATATATTAGAGAAATGAAGGCTAATGAAATAACAAATGTTTCATTAGAAGAAAAATATATGAAATGTGTAAAATTTGTTTTAAAAAATTAAAATTATTAGTGATCCAATACTTTAACTTCTGGAATGCTTTTGATACTTTACAATAAAAAAATCATTAATATACCCTTAGGGAGAGGAGGAAGTAGGATCACCTCTCTTAATTGGAAAGCCACAGACGTTAGACCAATCTGAAGATGAAAGCCTTATCAGTAACTTTAAAGAATATTCTCTTTTTATAGATAAATTTAATTAAAAGTATGCCTGTGAAGTCCCTGCATTTTTTTATTTTATCTTTAAGTATTTGTGTCTTGCTTGCATATTCTCCACAGAAGACAAAAGTTATTGACTACAACTTTTTTCATGAGCTACCTGGCCAGTTTGGCACACTTCAGATTCGTTAGAAGTATACTTTTTTTTATTTTTCCTTCACAAGAGGAAAAATATTAATCACATAGACAGAGAAGAATGGGAGTGATTCATTGCCCCAGAAAAAGTCTGCCATAAACTATTGTAGAACTTTTAATACTGTATTATTTCAACAGCTTTGAAATGAGTCATTTTATAGAATTACTTAATAGTTTGTTCTTATCTCTACCAGTATCAAGGTTTTAGCATGCTTGAGTTTAGTAAAGTCTCTGTTACTGTTTTGTGAAGGGAAGAAAAAGGAAAATTAAAACTGTTTGGTCTCAAGATGTCTAAAAATCAGTGCACACTCAAACAAAAACTGTTACTATAAGAAAAGTGGAATTAACCTTTTAATGAAATTCTCAGTTTGTCTTCATGGAGAAAGCTGTGACAGCAAGGAGCTATTCATATTATCCAGGAGGTTTTCTAAATGTGACAACTGAGTAATAAGCAGGAATTTCAAAGGGAAACTGTTCTTGTTAAGTTCAAATGAAGTTTACTTGACCTTAAGATTAGTAAAATTGAACCTTGTATTATTTTTATAACGTATTTACAAAGCAACTTGCTTTGTGCCTGCAAGGCAGTGCTGTCCATGGTACACTGCAGAGGGGAACAGCCCAGCAGGAGCTGCTTCAGGAAGAGATTGTGCATGTGAAGGATTTCCAGGGCACTGGAACTAGACTGAAAGACCACTGAGAGACAGCAAAGCTTCAGTGTAGCCTTCCTTTTGAAGAGTAGGGAGGAATTACATTCTTTGATTTTTTAATATTAGCTTTGTGATCTAGAAGATGCATTCTTGTTCTGTTTTCCTAACATAAACTTGCACTATGTCTAGGAATTAGAACACTGTAGTGGGGAACTACTAGAAAATAAATACTGTAAGTAGAAAGAGAAATCGTACTTCAGAAGATAAAAACTCCACAAGTACATTTATAAATCACCTTCACATTTCCTTGTTCTGTCCTTTGGAGAGGCCACTAAAATGTGAGAGTGAAGGTTACATGCAAGAGTATTAGCAGCTCTTAATCTCTCTCCTAATTCACAGGAATCCCAAATAGCAAATCAAGAAGCTAATTAAAGACACTATTCCAATTCCAATGAGATTTTGTGCTGCAAGTAACTCAGAAATTGTATAATGAGACTCCATTATGTGTCAGTGATTTCAGAACAAAAGTTCTGAAAACACTGAGAACAAAAGATAACCCAAAAGAAAAACTTCCTCTTGTAAAGTCTCACTCTGTAGTGCAAGTCTGTGTTTCAAAAATGAGCTTTTAAAGCTCATATGTACTTCATTTGTTTGCTGGCTCTTCCCAGATAGCTGTACACCATGCCAATTTAACAGTCATGAGAATTGAGAAAAGTCTTTGTTTCCCACCCGCTCCAGGGTTTTTGTCCTACTGGATACATCCCTGCAAGAGTAGCCTGTGGTCTCTCCACCACTGCCTGGTGCTCTGATGGTGTCTCAGAAGTTCAGTGCCAGATCTGGTGGGCTCTACTTGTATGGATCCTTCTTCAAGAGCCATGTCTATTCATGCTTTAAGAAGCAATTTAAAATTATAAGATAAAGCATGCTACATGTGCAAGTAATGAGAGTAGGACAACATAAATTTAGGTGGCCATTTACTATGGCCAGCGGTGGTCTTTGTAGTCAGTGAAGCCCAAAGAAAGATTTATTTTAACTGTTTTAATTGTTTATGTAGTGAATTAAACCACCAGAGCCATAACCCAAAATATATGAACACGTGTTCCTATAAAATAATGTTTAAAATCCATGAATCCTGCATCTACTCAACCCAAAGTGGTTATGTTATGTCTTGCATATTCAATGTCCTCTTGAAATTTTGGAAAATCATCAACTATGATTACTTCAACAGACAATTGACATTAAAAGAATAAAAATACTTTGCTACTGTTGGAGGATGATTCCCCCCAAATAAAGACCTTCCATTGATGTTAAACCAAATCATCATCACTATGAAATGCACATAATTGCTTTTTTAGTAGATGAGTCTGCGAAGTTAAATTCAAACCTTCCCAGGTTTGGATTCACTACAGACCTTGGGTTTATGTCTACTTACAATCTTTCTGCTGCCGTATCTCTTAATCTCTGTTTCCAAAAAAAAACTCTTTCTCTGTCACAAAGTCTCTTAGCCTATCAGTTCTTCTGGCCTTTAATTTTGCCACCTGCCTGTTTTACCCAAGTAACTTAAGAATGTGTTAATTTAAGCAAAGGACTCTTTGCCTGTTCTAGCCTGGTAAAACAACAGCTTAAACCTATCAGTGCATCAGTTAAGACAACCAAAACAAACAACCGAAAAAAAAACCCAACCCAAAAAAATCCAAAAAACAAAACAAACAAAAAACCCACAACAAAAAAATGCCCAAAACCCCAAAGCACTAACAAATAAGAAGCCAGCTCTCTGTAGCAGGGGTATTTTCTTAACCTGGATTACATCAACTATAAAATGCATTTTGTGGCCCATATGCTGTTCAGTGATGAGTTTGAAGGGTTGCAATAAAGGCTTAGAATATTTTTCACATTAGCTTCCCTGAAAAAGAAAATGTCTCATGCAAGCCTGAATCTGAAAGCTACTGCTTTTCCTAATTATCTCAACTTGTCTAATAGAAGACTAGAAAAAAAGAGATTGCCTATTTCTTCAGGCTGTTTCTTGTCTATACTTATACCATCACAGCTACAGAAAACCTATGTTAACAAAAATTTTAACTTTTTTCAAATTTAATTTTTTTAGATAAATAGTTATTTTAATAGCAAATGATCCATATTTGTTGAAGAAAAAGCTGGATATTTTATATTTTTTTAAAATTTAATAGCAGGTATAGTCACTATTTTATTTTTGCAGGTGGTTTAAAATTCACAGATATAAAATTGTTGTGCTTAACTTCAGAAACACCTTTCCCACTATTGATATGTATATGTATTGATATGTAAAAATGTATGCAAGTTTACTAAACATCTCCTGAAAACTGTTTCAATACGCGTTCTTGCTCAAAATCCATACTTGTATTTCTCATCACAAATAAAATCAGAGAAGGCTGGAGCTCTAATCCCATATTATGAACATCTCAGTAATGGGTACATCACATGCAGCTTACTTCATTTTAGCATTGATTCAATTCTTAGTGTAAGGTTAGTAATATGAAATTAGCTTTCCTGTCAGCAGTCACTAATCCAGTTCTGCTATTGATGCATTTTTGTGTGTCTGCCCTATGATTTTTAGACTCTTTTTTCTTCTTCTTTTAGAAACAGAAGCTCAGCAAGTACAGCAGGGCTGATTTTATGGAGAGGGGAAAGGTTTGGTGGTAGCTGGGCAGTCTGCAGCACCCAGGTGGTGAGGAGGGGAGCAGCTGGGGCTCTTTGCTGGGGCTCCCATGTGGAGGCTGTTTCCCCTTTCCCCCCTCCTGCTGCAGCTGTCCCTGTCTGGCAGATTATCTGGTATGCAGATATGTACAAACTGAATCTGATTTCCAAGTGCACCACCCTCTCTTAAAAGACTATTCAAAGGTAATTTTAATTATTTTCCTATCACAGTGCTTTAAAAAAACAATGAAAATTAATGTATGTTTATTTTAATTGCTCTTGCTAGTTGCAAAATAAGCTAAGTTATTCCACATTAGGCTTGTACTTTTAGCAATGAACAATTTTGAAAATCCCAATAAAATTTACTTTTGGTTTAGGTGTTTTCTACTTTGTCCTCATTGATTTCCAGTAGTGCTCTTACTCAAAGTAATTTTCCACTTTTTTCCTTTCCTGTTTTATAGCTCTTTCTTTTGAATATATTCAAATATATTTGAAAATAATGTTTGCCTGGTAAGACAGTTCATATTAAAAAAATATACTAGAATGTCTAAAATTTTATGTGATTGAACACCACACCAAAGACAGTGATATTGTATAAAAGGCAGAAAGAAAGAATGTTCCGAAGAACACTGAGGGCATTTAATTATAGTTTGGTTTTCTATCAGAATTGACTGTCTAAATTCTTCGTACTTCCCAGTAAATATAAAATCTTCTTTGCAATTATTAGCATTATCATCTGACATTTTGATAGATTCTCTAATGTTTATAATTTAACATGTAATGCAAATATCAAAAACAGATATAATGCCAAATTGAGAATCACTACATTTTATTTGGGATATGTTATAACTGAATATTTTAATACTGTCAATGCATCTTTTTAAAAAATATATTTGAAATGTTGGTAACATTGAAATGAATTTTTTAAAATAGGCAGTTCATTTAGATTTCCTAGATTTTTATTATATATTTGACAGAAATTTTTAGTTGATGAACATGATTTTTTTAGCATTTCTGTTATTTTTGCTTGAAACTTTGTAACCTCTTGTATCTTCATTTACAGTGCCACATGGCACATTTAGACAGTGCCACATTTACTCTGTACATGTGTGTCTTATGTATCAATCAATTTAGATTCAGGATACTGCTTTCTCTTACTCTGCATAACTGTTTTTCAAACCACATCTGACAGATATGCAAAATTAGTGAGGTTACCTTTCACACAAGTGTATTGATTACCTCAACGATATACAGGGATATCACAGAAAATACCAAACCTCAGGAGGAGCAATGAGAAAGAAAACAGTTTAGCTTTCTCACAGTTGTAATCTTGTTGGGGACTTCTTAAGTGTTGTAAAATATGAACACGTATTTTTATTTTATTATTGTGTCTTTCATGAGACCTGTACACCAAAGAACTCACTGAATCAAATGACTGGAACAGCAGCTTTTTTGTTTTGGTACTTTCCTGTGGCAGATTTGCTTTATGCTTTACAAAGAGCAGAGAGAAGCCATTCTTTATTAAAAGAAGGGGGGTTGTGTGTTACTGCATGATGGAGAAGTCCACAGTAAGAAGAGAAGCTAAGCCAAGCAGGTTGCTTGGGTGTGTGTGGTGATGAGGGACATGCTTCATCCATTAAGTAAGGAGGAAGGGAGGGAGTTCCCAATGCAGGAGGTGGGATGCAGGAGCTCTCCCTCAGCTGGCTGCAGTGGCACAGCAGATGAAGACCAAAGGAGCAGAGGAAAATGCCTCTGCTTGCTTCCTGAAGCATGCATACCCAAAGGGAAGTCAGATGGTTTTTGAGTGCCTTTTTCCTTCCACCATGTAGGGAAAAGAAGCCAATGAGTCAGTCCCTGATAGAAAAATATATTGTGAGCTGTGTGAGAGAGAACACAGGGGATAGATCTGACTCAAACACAAGTACAGAAAAGTGTACTTAAGCAGTATGAAACCTTGGAATACCATTCTTAGATCCACAGTTAAAGGAGAATTGGGGATCTATTAACTTCAGCTTTGTCTAACTTGCTCTTTGGCAGATTACAGACCAGCCCTGACCACATAAGGGCTTAAAAATAAAAATAGGTCGCAACTGGTTTCATGTCCAAAGCCTTTATTTACGCAAATGCAAAAAACAATCAAATCCTGGAAACATTCCTGTGATAACTAGGTATATGCATAAATTAATATCTGTGGTTTCATACATTTCTTTATCATTTGACATGATAAAGATTCACATGATTGTCATTCAGTGATAGTATATTCAGAGAGTTAATAGAACCTCTCTAGTATCTTTCTCAAGCTATTTTACATGTGTTAGGCTCCTTGCCACTGTGTATATGTTTTACTGACCTTTCTTTAATTGTCCTGGCATTTCCACTGCAGCATTTTAAAATTGCCCTTAGTTTATTTGCCGAGTTGCCAATGCTTGTGTTATATTTGAAACCTACAGAGAAGTGCAGTAATACTTGCTGATCATATCACACATTATTCTTGGCTGTACTTTGGCTCAAAGAGTGGGGAGTGTGGGAGAGGGGACTGTGTGTCTTTCCTCTTGCTTCAGTGTTCTGTTTTTTTCCTAAATAAAATAATTTCACTGAGATACAGTGTCTCTTTCCACCCAACAAGCAAGTTTAAAAGCTCATCTTATAGGTGTTATGTCAGTGTACAATATGGGAATTGTACACTTTCTTCCTGACTTTAATTTGAAATTATTTTGGTGTGTTATACCATATTTTAGCACGATCCAGAGTGGATTTTTGCAAGCTTTTTAGTGGAATTTATTGATCAAAATCACAGAAATTCAGAGGGATAACAAACCAAATCACAAATGTACTTTCTAAGAGGAAGATAAGATCTGCAAGCATTTGAGAGGTGTAAGCATTGAAATAACTGATTAAAATACTCCAAGTGGATCTGGCTAGATGCAGTGGGCTAGACAAAAAGGATTTGAATTTGACAGGGAAAGGAAGTTTTTTAGCTATGGGATCTTCAAGGTGTTTAACTGTCTCCTTATACAAATAATAGAAGCATTATCATAAAAGTTTTAAATAATAGTATAGGATGTGAGAGGATTAATTTTATATGGCCAGAGGAGGAATGAGATGATATTCTGATAATATTGTATCTCTGATTAGGTAACTTCTAAGTAATCAGAATATGATTTTCCATATGAGATTTCATGACCTGTGTCTAGAAGTACTAGCGAAGCCCTGTGATTTTTGAGGAGTCACATTAAAGGATGTTCAGATCTAAATCATGAAGGCATGAGAAGGATTCAGAACTCAGTTCCCCCTGTCCTTGAATCAGCACCAGGGCACTGTGCAAAATCAAGCTGAACAGCTGTTACTTTTATTCACCTAATAAAGCCTGCGTCTTCATGTTATATAAGGAGAGATGCAGGCACTCATTATCCACAGAAATATATTACTGGGTCTACATAAAGGTTTGAAGTTAAAATCCAGGAAAACGCTGAGAGAGGACAGTTGTACATCCATTCAAGGCTGGACAGAAATTGAGGTTGAGAGAGCTGATTCATGGGCTAACAACCTCTTGTTCATTATCTAGACCTAAAGCATTTTAATTTCTTGAGATTGTTACATTCTGTCTTCACTCTGATACAAAGTAATGAAGAGTTGGACAATTTTCTATTTGCTAAGAAAAACTGTGGTAATAATTACAGATTACATTATTTGTTAGAAGTCGGCACTTTAATATATTTAATATCTGCCTTGTATTAACTCTGGGGATTTGCTCTTATTGGCAAAGCACGCCTTCCTACATTATATTAAGCTAGTGAGACAGCTTTTCCACTGTAACAGATTTCTGAGATTTTTCAGGCCTTTGTATGAAAATTTACTCTGACAGCTCCATGTTTGGTCCATCACATTTGCTATCTGTTCTCGAGTTGCTAAGCAGTTTTTTGCATTACTTCCCCCATTTTTAAAATTAACACTTTTGATTTTTCAAGACTTCGGAGTTTTAATGCTTTTTGATCACTTTTCATACTATCTCTGTGCAAAGAAATATTAAATATGCAAAGCAAAGTTTTATGCTTGACTCTTGTCTTCCTTGAAGTTATGCTCAGCATAGTAGCAAATAATACCAAATTGAAATGAGCTGTGCTATTGTATATGGATCTTATTTTAAATATCTGGGGAATTTGGATCTGGTGCCACATGGTAAATACATGCTTCATTTGTAGTTGTATGCTATCCAAGTTAACAAAGAGTGAATATGGTATACATATTAGGAGGGCTGGTAGTCTGGTAGTGAGATTTTTTGAAGTCAAATCTTCTGTTGGCTTTCTCTAGCTACTCCTAAAGAAAAAAAAAAAAAAAACCTAAAAAAAATACCTTAGTAATTAGGCAAATTTGCCTCTCAATTTTAATCAAAGTTATATTGAGGGAGACTTGCTCCCTCAATTTAATGCCAGCTTTCTACCACAAAAATTTAGAGTTTGTGTAGTTAAGACAATCATTTTGAGTAAAGACAGCCTGATGTTTCACATAAGACTTGGCAGTCCTATGCAGAAGTCAGGTTGCTATATCCTAACAGGAATGCGTGTTGGTGGATAGAGATGATGTTCCCAACTGTGTCTGAAAAGTCCTGTTTTAGTCTAATCTACAATTTCCCAGAGATACAAACAGCAGTACCTCTGAACGTGTGTTTTTTCCCAGTACATAGTCCACCTGGAAAGGTTTATTTTGAACTGTTTTACCTGGGTTTGAGGAGGATCATCAAGACCTATCTTAGAAAGTCCTCTACCCCATTGTTGCCCCACTTCTTACATGGCTGAAGTTTCTTGCAGTGCAGGGGTGCAGGATACACACTGGTCAAGAGCTCCTGAGGGATGCTGGGGTGTGAGTTTCAGCTATTAAACCTTACAGATTTCAGACCTGAAAGTAACAATCATAGAATCATAAAATCACAGAATCATACAATGGCTTGAGTTGAAAGGGACTTTGATCATCTAGTTCCAATTCCCTGCTGTGGACAGGAACACCTTTCACTAGACCAGGTTGTTCAGAACTCTATTCAACTTGAACTTAAACATTTCCAAGGGTGGGACACCCACAAGTTCTCTGGTTAGTTAGTTCTAGTTCCTCACCACCTTTACAATAAAGAATTTATTTATAACATGTCATCTAAACCCATTCTCTTTCAGTTTGGAGCCATTCCCCCCTTTGTCCTCTCACTATATTTCTTGTAAAAAGTTTCTCTCCATCTTCTGTGTTCCCCTTCTCTTATTGGAACACCACAATTAGGTCACCCCAAAGCTGCCTCTTTCCCAGGCTGAACAATCCCAATTCTCCCAGACTTTCCTCATAGGAGAAGTGCTCCATGTTTCACGCCTACCTCCTTTTCTTTCCCCTCCTCTTCTTTGGAATTGAAGCTCTCAGCCAGGGGCCATCAACAGTCCCATGAGTCCTCTTGTTTTCTCAAAGGAACTGGTAGACAAATTTTATTTGTGGGAAAGTGATATGTTGATATCTGGCTTGCACACACAAAATGCAATCTTGTATTTAATTCTTTTTTGCTTGGTATATTAATGTGGCTGTACCGTAACATAGAGTTTTAATGACCAATAAAATATATAGAATTATTGATATAAAGTAGAGGTTTAATATATCATATACGCTTTATTACATACACTACTTCGGCTGAATGCAAGTTTGATCAAAATTAAATACATGTATTGGCAACAAATAGTTTTGAAATGTTCACAAATATGTAATCAAAGCAAAGTATTCCAACAAAATATTTCAAGTGTGACATAACATTTTCTAATGAAAAATCTTCCATCAATTATTTTTCTCTAACAGTTTCTCTATTAAAAATTGTTTCTTGTAGTGAGAGCATGACATTTGTTTCATATAATTCATACTGATTTCCATGAGATACAATACTGAGAGATAATTAATGTAAGATGCCTACACTGTGATCTGCATAATGTAATGTTGCCTCTGTCACTACAATGCCTTGCAGTAATTGTTCTTGCAAAAAAATGGTGAGGCAGGAGCTCTTTATCTAATACATAAGGAACATGATGGTAGAAAAGTTCTCTGAGAAGAAGTGGCCATTTTCTCTTGCTCACCAAACCCAAGCTTCAGGCCATCAACTATGCTTATCATCTGGGGTTTTTTCTCTTGCTGAGGATTGAATGCAAATAGGGGGTGCACGGCTTTTCTGTGATAGAATTTCAGCTTTGAATATCAATTTTTCAAACTCTTGCACATGGTTTTGTATGCAGACCAATAGTCTTTAATTGCTATATTTTAAATGGATATAAGTTGATATTCTGAAGAGGAATAAAAAAGGTAAAGGGTCAGGTTACCCAGTAGACTTGTTGCTATTTCCCTTGCCAGTTTCTAGCAAAGTCTGGTGGGCATTTTTGCCAAAGAGCTGTTCTGCATGAAGCAGAGTGCTGGCCCTGACTCTATGGAGCAAACCAGGCAGAGCAAACCACTTTTATAGCTGGCAGGTGTGATAACAAACCATAGCTGGTTTTAGACAGGCTGGGAAAATGGCAGCATCGCCTGCAGAAGTGCAGAAGCATCACAAACATGTGAACTTGGCTGCATCAAAGTTGACTTGTGGTCTGGATACAAGTCAGAGTCCTCCAAGTAATTCTGGGTTAAAAGAGGATTCAGGGATTCTTCCCTTGATTGCTTGCTTTGATACCAAACCATCTCAGAGGAAAAGTAATTTACAACTCTCCTTTTCATAAAAGGCACTCTTTAAAAGGAACCTCAGCATTTATAAGGCAGTCCTAGAGGCTATTGACTGTTCAACTAAACAGTGGGATTTCTTTTTCTCAGTTGGTTCTCTTCACTACCTTATAATTTAGTGTCACTATTTGCAACATTTTTGGCATTTTCCCCTTTTTTCTCTGAATTCTTTTACACACAAACTTCCACAAATTGCTGTGTGACTGGTATCTTGTCCTGATGTTATGTGCTTGATGCTGCATTCAGACAAGATGATAGAGGTCATGCTTATGTCCCCAGAATGTAGCCAAAGGTATCTAATTTTTTTTTTATTTCTGTCATTTTAGTTTGATTTAGGGTTTTTTGTTGGGTTTTTTCTGGTTGTTTGTTTGTTTCTTAGTTTATTGTCATTGTCTACCCTGAGTGGAAATTTCCCAATATCTCAAATGATTAAATACCCTCAAAAGAATTTACAGTTTTAAATGAAGTGTAACCTCTTTCCTTGTGGCTGTGGAATTAACTGAGTTCCAAGCTATTAAGGTTTCAAAACTCTTTAAAGTATGAGACGATAATGCTTCAAGCCTCACTAGATCTTTCTCATTTCACTAGATGGTGACATTTTACAAATTGTCAGATTCATCTTTGTTTACTAGCAGAGGATAAAGTTATAGCCACTTTAGTTTGACTCATCAGTTTTATAGCCCGTTTATATGTCTGAAATTCTGGAGATTAAGGAAAGGAGTCTGAGAAAGGAATGGTTTCCAACATTCTTTTCAATAGTTATTTAATTAGTTGTCTCAGAGGGGAAATAGGCAGCTGGTCATATAAGGAGAAGAAATATCCATGAATATTTGTGCTTCTATCTTACCCTAGTGTGTTTCCCTGTGAATTCATACACGTTGACCATGTTTTGGTTTGTAAGCTGCAGTGTAATGCATGAAAAATAGGATAAAAGGGGCAGCTTCTGGTCATCCTTGTACTTAGCAAGAGAGACAGCTACAGGGAAGCCCCTGTTAGGAAATGTTAAATACAATATTGTATTTCTTCCTGCATTTTATCCTTGGCTATTGAAGAGAGCCATTGCATTTCATAAACAGCTGATGTGTTCCACCTCAGAAACATGCTTCATTTCACTGAACAGAAATTTAAGGTAGCAGAGACCATGTCAGAATGAGAGCACGTGGCTGTGCCTGCATCTGTGCTGTGCCTGGAGAAGGTTCCCCCATATGCTCACATGCTGTGGACATGGCTGCCTGTACAAGCATCACCAGACAAAAATTTGACTGAATATCAACTCCTATTCCTATTGCACTAACAGGAATTTTTCACTCTCTAACTTTCTGGGAACAAAATTCCTATTTTTATTCTTCTACATTTCTCTATTATTTGTATACAGAACAGTAATTTTAATGGATGGCCTAGTTAGTTTTTGGTTTTTTTTCTTTCAACTCCACAGCATTTAATGCATTTTTCAATCTTGAAAGAGCATATCATTGCACAGATTCATGGTAGGTAGTTGATGCTTCTTCATTCTGAAGAAGTTGTGACTCTTTTAACTAAGAGGATAAATCTAGTGAAATGTATATCAAGAGACTCAAGTGAAATGTACTGTGCAAAAAGGGTAGCAACATATTAAGTCACATTTTCAATCTGTTTTGGGATATATAATGGAGGGGAGATTTAAGCATATCTTGACCTTTGTATGGTTATATTCAAATACTACTCTAAGTCCCTTTACATTGTTTTTGTAACATTGTACTATGCATTTTCCCCTTTAGGGGAGGGGGAACGAGATACCTGCTGCTATGTTCATAGGCAGAAATCCTTACCTAATAGTCCGTAGTCATAGTGATGGGATGATGGCTGGATTTCCTGATCTTTAAGGTCGCTTCTAACCTTGATGTTTCTATGATTCCATGATTCTAGTTCACACTCCTTAGTCCACGACTCCACTCCTAGGATGAATCCACTTTGTTCTCCTCACAGGTTGTCTGTGCTGCTGCTGTGTTTTGTGGTTCGTCCTTCTAGAAGACAGGAGGCCAGAACCCCATGAGATATTCCAAATAATTTTTGCTAACTTTGTAGAATCACAGAATATTTTGCGTTAGAAAACACCTTTGAGTCTAATAATAAACCTAACACTGCAGAGTATGTCACTAAACCATGCTCCTAAGTGCAACATCTACACATTATTTAAATACTCCTGAGGATGGTGACTCAACCACTTATCTGGGTAACCTGTTCCAGTGCTTAATAGCCATTTCCATGAAGCCATTTTCCTATTATCCAGTCTAAACCTCCCCTGGTACAACTCGAGAACATTTCCCCTTGTGCTTTCTTGCAGCTTGTTGCCTATGAGAAAAGACCAACTCCCACATGGCTACAGCCTCCTTTCAGGCAGTTTTAGAGTGCAATAAGGTCCCCCCTACGCCTCCTTTTCTCAGGGCTAAACACCCACAGCTCTCTCAGCCACTCCTCACAGGACTTGTGGTCCTGACCCTTCACCAGCTCTGTAGCCATTCTCTGGACTCACTCCAGCACCTCAATGCCCTTCCTATAGTGAGGTGCCCAGAACTGGACACAGGACTCAAGATGTGGCTTCATGACAGATGTCTTGCTCAGCAAAAAAATTGCAGCTACTTTTTCTGTGGGATAAGTATAATCCTACTTCAGTTTATAACATATTTCCTGTCTTTAATATCACATCTTTTCTTGATCATCCTCTCAGTTTCTTTTTCACTTTATTTCTACTTTGGAAATTACATTTTGCCATTCAACTTTTTTTCTAATCTCTGGTACACAGTGTGTACTTACCGGCTTCCGCACATCATTATGTAGCTGCAGCACACTTTCATTTCCCCTTCTTCCCAACCATACCACACTTATGCAACTGTGCCAATACTGATGTCTTTGGGCAAAGCAACAACCTTTATGACATCAAAATGGAAATATTCTGTCTGGTTTTTTCTGAAGGGAAAGTTTTGCAGATGTGAAATCCCTGGTATGCCTGACATCTTATAGAATAAAGTGAATGGACAAGAAATGATTAATGACATTTAGTTTTAACTATGTAGTATCTATGTTGTTTGTAAATTAAGATACTAGCTGCACAAAGAGGAGCAATTAAGGAAATTCCTCATTTCCTTAGCACATAAATATCTCAATGGTGTTTTTTCTCCATTTGCATTGGTTTTCACCTTTTCCAAAAAACCAAGACATTACAATGTATTCTGCTTCTATTTGGACAATATTGGCTCAGAAGGATTATTTTCCCACCTGAATAAAGCCCATGATGTCTCTGTTCTGTTATGTGGCCAACTCAGCATTTTTTAAGAAAGATGTTGCTAGCCACATTCTTTGGGTTTGCTTAAGAGAAAATAGCATATATGGATAGAAAAATTAATGACGCTGCAACTTAAACTTTATCATATCTTTATGAAGAAGCTGTGCAAAGCCAATCATGAAAAACTGTTAGGCTCCAGGCTCATAGCAATGCCTTTCCAGTTGGGCCCAAGTTTCTCCCAGAAGTAAGCACTGATAGTGAAACCCCAAGGATGAGTCTGTGCCATAGTCAGAAGTGTAGATCTGTGCCCTTGCTGGTGCACTGCCATAGGAGGCCTTAAAGACATAACTCCCTATTCTGTTACAAAATTATCTATATAACCATCACCAAGGGTTTCATCCACTCCTCTTAGCTCCCTGGGAGCATTAACATTTCTCTGTCTCAAAAGATACTCTGTCTGGAAGTTGTCCAGAGGCTATGGTCATAGTTGCCATATAAACATGTAAAAAAGAGGGATTGCTACCTGAAAATATTTTTAATCTGAAAACTGGAGAAATATTTTAATTTTATGCCCTGAATGGCATGAATTTACCAAATTTCCTAATTCTAAATTCAAATATTAAATTCCTTTAGAGGGGGATTGCTATGAAGTCTTCTGCATGGTGGTAAAGTGCCTTGTAGATCTAGCATCTCATGCTTGGACTTTCCATAGGGGCTTTTTTTTAAATCATGAAACTTTATATCAGAATAAGAACATTTACTGCTTGGGAATTCTTAGGATGACTACCAAATAGTCCACTAGATCCCTGTTTTGTTTCTTAAATTAGTTTCTAATTGACTGCAGTTCTAAAAAACTATGGTGGGCTTGTGAAACTCATCATCTGCAGGGAATGAGGGAACATGTTATCAAAACTCTGTAGCTCCTAGGGAAGTCAGCTAGTGTTTGAAGATTTTTCTTTTTAAATAGACCATGCCTTTAGGTGACTCGTTATTCAGTTTTGTCCAGCTCAGCTGCTCTCAAAGTTAAGAAAACAAAGTGATTTTTTCTTTTTATCAGTAGACTACAAATCAGGAATACATCCCTAAAGAGCAATAAGCATACATCGTTTACATTTATTGTTTGAATTGCATATTGAAGGTCTAGAAAACCAACCTCCATAGTCAAAAAAGAGAATTGTCAGAGAGGATCTCTTCCAGAACTGCCTGGAGCCTTTAATCTGGTTCCACTGTAAAGGAAATATTTTGTGCTGCTCTGTGTTGATTCTTGCCTCTGCCACAGGAGACCAAGGATGAAACTTTGTGACATTTCTCAGTGCATTCGTAGATCAGCTCCTCTTTGTGGGGTGACTTGCAGGTGGTTCAAAACTAAGCCAAGATTCAACCCCAGATTATATAATTGGTTAATAAATAAGAACACAGAAAAGGGAAAAGCAGTCGTAAACAAACACAGGGCTTTGTTTCAGAGTCTGTAATTCATGTTTTTATTGCTAGGATCAATGTAGTGCAAGGAAATTCGCATTTATTTTCTCTGTACATGAGTGGTTTTGACACTTTATCTTGCAAATTTGTATATAACAGCACCTTTATTTAGTGCTAATGCCAAAACCTAGAGCCTCACAGTCTCTGTGGAATGCCCCCAGAGTGCTTAGAAATAAGGCTTAAAGGAAAAATCATTCTAAATTCTTCTGTTTCTTTAAAGTGGAGCATGGAGCAATCAGACTTGTATGAATCAGATTTATATAGTACCAGGCAGGAGGAATATTGTGCTTTCACCAAATACTCCAGTAATATATGGTGTAAAAAACAACATAATTAACAATTCTGAGTTGAAACTTTACTTTTAAAAAGAATACAGAGACTTTCTGATGCATGTTTTAAGAAGTATTAGTATTGTTAGCCACTACAGAGCCCATTTATGATGTCTGCCAAAGTCAGAAGATGCATTTTTCAGTGCATGCAGCTTCTTAAACAGGTACAGAAGACAGCCAGCCTTCTGCTCATGGATAGTGGCAGCTGACGAGATTCCTCTAAAATAAAATAAATAAAAGATAAAGTGATATGCTGAACTATTTTTTTCATAGAGAATTTCATTCTCCCCTGTTGACTTTTCAAATGCAAAGTACGAATAGGGAAATTTTAATTTATAAATGAATAACTTTTCAGCTTCATCAGGGTTTTTTAATGTATAGAACAATTTAGAACAATCCTTAAATATATTCTGTCACTCTTTTTATCCTCAGTTGTAAAAACAGTACATTCAGAACTTAACTGATTTTTTTAACTAGCAGAAGACATACAGCATTCAGAAAATTGAAGGAAATCTAATTTCTGAATACTTATAACTATTTTCAGCACACAGTATAAGAACAACAAGCACTATAAAGTTTTTTATTCATACCAAAAAAAAAAAAAAAACTAGAATAAAAGCAAGAGAAATCTGTTAAGTTCATGTCTTAAATTAATTGTTCACTATTTAAATGAATGCTCACTGACTTCTTTCAACTCAACTTCCCAGGTTTTTTTAAACTAGTCTGGTTGTATTGTTGTAAACAAATTCCTTTAGACATCTGTCTAACTTGCAGTAAGGATTAGATAATTGCTTAATGCTATGGCATTTATTTATGGATTTCACATTACTGCAGTGAAGACCATGGGAGAAGTTCTGGCTGAATTCCCTTCAGGGCTCTGGAGTGAAAGCAGACAGGAGTGGCAGCTGTACTGTCTTTTGGTGAGACAATCCTTTCTTCATCTGTTCCACTCCCAGCCAACTCCACTTGGCCAGGTCCATAAGCTCACTGGGCAGGGAGCACAGATGGCAACCTGTGGATTTTCTCCAATTTAGCTGAAAGTAGGTGCCCAGATTTCCTGGGACAGGACATATTTTCCCACATATTTTTGAGTCTTTCATATTTTTTACATAGATTTTCTTATAACTGAAAATTTTGGAAACTCCAAGAGAAGCGGTGAATATTTCAGCAGACTCAGAACTTTATTCTCCCATTTTTGGATCAATACTCTTACCCTGCTTTCATCCTAGAAATGATCTTGTACAGGAGATACCCAAGAGAGACACTGATATGCACTGAACAATAAGGAGTGCCTACTGTGAGAGTTGTCATCTTAAACCCAAAAGATCCATAAATTTTTAAAATTCTCTCCTTATAGGTCATAACACTTTATTTATTAATATAAATCATTCTAGGGAAAGTGCAGCCTCAGCAATAACCAGTAGTGAACTGAGCTGACTGAAGCAGCTGGAAATCATCCAGGTTCCTCTCCAGCTGTGGGAGTTGCTTCTGGAGAAAAACCTGCTCATATTCACTCCTGCCATAGGGTCACATCCTGTAAGTTCTGAGGGCTGGTATAGAAGGAACTTAAAGGTTATTTGGAGAGAAAAGAATATGGGTGCCTTTGGAAAAAGTTCTCAAGGCATGTAAAGGGGAATGAAAGAAGAAGAAGCAAGACCAAATTGAAAAGCTCTGTTAAGAATTTTATCATAAGGACATTGACAGTCTTATAGCCTGATGGAAAACCAGCAAATAATTTCTTAAAAAATCAATAAACCCCATAGATGATTCCAAAAGGGAAAAAGTACTAATCAAAAAGCTGAAATAGAGAACTGTTTAAACTTTTGGATACAAGGGAACAAGCTGTTAAAAATCAAATGGCCTCAGCTCAGTTTTATATATTACACTATTTTATGAATCTATCCTATTAAACTTTCATATGATGAAACACTGACAAGTTTTGAAAGGGAAATGCGTGACTAAAATAAAATTTTCTGTAATGCTTTCTCATCGATATTTCCAGAAAGTGTTTTAATTAGGTGGGTGAATAGGCAATTAATGAATCCCTGACTAACCTGAGTACCAATCAAAGTGATTTCTTGGAGGATTTCTTTAACTTTTCCTGAAGTTAATTTGACACATTCTTCTTGCATTATCAGATTTTAAGTCCATTTAATTATTAAGGAAGAGCTGGGAATATATTTGATTTCAAAAAGATGTTTTTAAAGCAGTGAGCTGTAACCACTTCCTGAGGAACACAAAGGCCTTGGGATTTACTGAAAAAGTTTTGGAAAAGCTTCTGAGAGAGCTCAGGTCTTCTGTGGCAGCAATGCAGACAACTTAAATAGATTAATCAGGTTATCAAAAAGTTAGAGAAACTCTTCTATAGATTATACCATTTTTTAAGATTATAGGCTGAAAATTCTTTAGAAACTAAAAAAAAAAAAAAAATCAAAGTTAATGGATTTTGATGCAGGGGTAGCATAATTAAAATGAAGGGATGGCACACTAAAGAAGTGGATAAAGCCCTTAAAGTACCTGAGAAGATCGAGATAGAGGGAAAAAAAAAAAACCAAAGCCAGACTCAACCAGTTTTCCGTATCTCAAGTTCTTTCCTATATCTTCAGAGCTGGAGAAACGTGCACTAAAACAGGTTAAAAATACAGTCATTAATTTTGTGCAGTATGGAGAGCCTACTTAAGGGGAGACAGAGCATGACCCAAACTTGCAAACCAGATCAACAAAGGAGATAAATTTTCATTGTCCTTTAGTGGCCCGCAGTCCTGCACAGAGTAGTTTCTCACACTTCCACTTTTCCTACAAAAGCATTTGAAAAGCTTTTCTGCTTACAATAACATAGGGTGAAATCAAACACAAAACATTACAAATTTTTCAGAGGGCATAAATATCTTATTTGTGCAGTTGGTAACTACTGTACAATTGTGCTTCTTATGTGCTTCTTATGTACAGTATGGTTTTTGCCTCAATGTTGTCATTGGTTATCGTATGACTTTGCTTCAGAAGAATATTGTGATCCTCCCACTGTACATTCCATGCTGGAATCCCTCTGTGGTTGTATGTGGGTAATGGGTTTGGGAAGAGGCTAATACACCTTGGTGGCTGCATCCAGCCCTTACTTAGCTGTTGCAAGATAAATATAGGTAAGAAGCCAAACTCAGTGTAATTCTTAACTTCACTGCTTGATGACTTAGCTTCAAGTGTGCTATTTTTCTCCTGTAGATAGAACTGTGCTATCATTTTAGCTGTCTCTGAAGATCCCAGCACCTAGCTTTTAAAATTCTCTGATTATGAAGTCCACAAAACTCCCACAGGGAGAGTGTTATAATAGAATATTATATCTCTTTTAGATGTTTCTGACTGAAATTTCAAGTGCTGTCTCATTAACCTATGTAATTATTATGCTACAAGTTTTCACCTATCAGGAGCCTGGAAGTCTGCTAATGTAGCTGAATTTTGAAATATTGCCATAGCATATCTAACATCTCTAAAATTTGAAAAGAAATATTCATCACTCTTGTTTTACAGAGTGTATTTGTTTATTTAATATTCAGCTTGTAAATGGGTTGATGATTTCAGGTTATTTGCCAAGCCTCTGCTCTGGATATTTCTTGAGGGCAGTTTGCTTTAAAGCAGATGTTGTGCACGTAAGGTTTGATGTAGATCCCATTAATTATTGATCCATTGAAAGCCTTGAGCTTTTACTGCTCAGACAGAGTATTCCCTGCTATCTTCTACAGTCTTCTGTCAAGCACTGCTTGCACTGTTACTAGTTCCTGATGATGGGTAGCACTTCTATCAGTGACACAACACACGATGATCCATGGGACACAAAAAACTGATCAGCAGCTTGGAGCAGCCTGCAGGTCTCCAGTCTTTCAGAGTGTTGGTGGTTCACAGAGTCAGGTGGAGCTGCAAGGAGCAGCACTGCTCTGCTAGCCCTGGCTGTCCCTTCCTCTCCTTCCCGGGGGCTCCACCAGTGGCTCTGTCACCTGATCCAACCATAAATTCATCTCACAGGTAGATAGATGGAATTTATCTAACAGCTGGCACAAGGTGGAGGTCAGAAGGCTGGAAATGAAGAGGAAGGATTCCAGCAGCTTGTTGTTTTACTACTGGAACCAAGACATCTCAGCTGCAGAATGAGATGTACTCAAGTGAAGGGGCTTGTTCTGGAGCTGCACAACTGAGGACAAGCTGGTTGCAGCCACCTGGCTGGCAGCCAGCTTTCTCACCTCTGCAGGACATTTCTTTGTGCAGGGACAAATCCTTGGAGCCTCAGCATGCAGCCTATTCTCCAGAATGACATGCCAGGCCCCTGTTTATTTGGTGGTTATCAACCACAACAGAAGTATACCGTGGTTTTCCAGACTAGCTTTGCCCAGGTAGTTGCTGGCTGAGATAAATGGAGAGGTTCAAATTTCATCTACACAGTAATTCTAAAAGGGGAAGGGGGAGGATGGAAGAGAGACAGGAAAAAGAAAAAGAAAACTGCAATCATCAGGTTTTCTCATAAGTCTGATATATCAAGCTGAAGGAAAAAAAAAGAATTTGCTTCTCTTGCACCTCTGGGAATTGCAGTGAGACTTAACCAATTTCTTTATAGGCACCGCAGGATGCCAATCATCATTTGACAGGATCTCAGAACCATTTCTGTGCTGCTCTGCTATGAATTTGTTTCAGCTCTGACTGTGAAGGCTTGTTCTTTCAAGTGCCTCTGTTCCACATTCCCTCTTCAGAGTCCAGAAAATCGGCAATATGCAGCCACATCTGAAGGCTGCCACACCAGGGCATGGGCAAATATGTTTATGAATGAGACTGTAATTCTTGCCTTGGTGAGTTGAAGTTTGACTGAGTTTTGTTTACATAGGTTGAGGTGTTCTAATTCAAGACAGAGGTTGTTAACTTTTGAGTGTGCCACTGAAGTTTAAAAGCAGCAACTTTCCAGACACACTCGCGTAAAATTGAGTTGAGGTTGCAACTGAGAATATAAAACAGCAACTTAAACCGCAGGATAATAAGTGAAAGAAAGTTTCAAGCCCATGATAAGTGTAAGAAAGCCAAACATGTTAAGATACAGGTAATAACAGTTAGATCTTCCAGAAACCTTACCATTCTAATAAAAGATGAAGTGCTAAAAGCAAAATGGTAATGGACTTTAATAAGCAACTTAATGAGATTATAAATACTACATTAGTTTACTCATTAACAGTACACATTAGCATGATCTCAGGTAAAGTTTATATTTGATATTTTTAAATGGTTTTTATACTTTTTTAAAAATTCTGATCTTTGCAATGCTTGCAGTATTGAGCAAAGTATTGCCTACCTCAATAAAAACCACAAGGTGGTAAAATACAAGAGGTTAAGGCCAGCATACTTTGTGGGTAACATTTGATAAAACAGTTTTAAGTTTTAGAGTGAACTTTTTCATACATTTTCAGTACCAATGAATGCAAAATGAGAAGATACACAACAGAGACTGAAATGAGGTCTGATAAATAAAGAGACCCCCTTGCTGTCCTGCCTAGTGTCTTGGACAATCCATCCATTAAGAAAGGCTAACTCTAATCATACAGATTTATAATTTTGTAATGTAGAGATGAGTATGTTGTTCAGAGTCTCTTTTTATTTTTCAGTGTGTCGTGGTGTTCCAAGGGTAAATCACCAGGTCACCACTCTGGAACCATTGGGCAGTCCCAAGACTAGTTTATTTTTGAATGCAGAGGCTGAAAGAGTGGGCCCAGGAACAAGTGATGTTGAGACACACAGCTGCCCTGTGAGATTAAATATGTCATGAGATGTTGTCTCAAGTTTGATGTCAAAGGAGTAAGATGCGATATAAAGAAAGCAGATATAAGGCAAATTGCATTGAAAAGTCAAGAAATTGTAAAAGAATATACAAGAATATTTGAAACAAAAGTATATCAATTTGACTTTTTTCCTTGAATGACTCTTTTTTCCTATGCAGTTTTCAGATGTAAACCTTTCTAAACCCTTTTCCTGCCTCCAGGCTTTCAGTTCTCATTTTCTGTAGGACAACTAGGACATAACCTTCCAGATAACCTTTTGTCATTTTATTGTACAGACACTTGTCCTTCTTTTCTGTTTACTCAATCCCCTTTTCACTATATGTGTATGCTTCTAATGTCACACTTCATCATGACTGTCTGCCCTTTTGGGCAGGAGTTGTATCTTAATTTGGTAGTGGGTGACCACTTGTTGCAGCTTAAGTGATACCAGACTCACTCTAAACATAGAATGGGTGATGCCTGAGTAAAACTATATTAACATTAGATCATAGAGCCACTGAAGTCTCCAAGGAAAGGTTTGAAAATCAACCAATTCACCCAGGGTCTGCTTCCCTTTTTAACTAGCTTGCAATGCAAGTTACCTTAAGTGTCATGTTCTGTGATATCCCTTTATTTATTTCTAAGCAAATATATTCTGAGAGGCAGTTTCCTTCTGCAGATGGATGTCTTTGTGTTACTGTTTCCTGTTTATTTTTCCCACATTTCATTTTCATGTAAATCTGAAGTTTATAGTTCATGCTGTGAGATCAGAACTGGTTATAATACTTATACAGCATAGTGAGAATAGCTGAAGGTCAAAGTGCACTCACATTAGATCACTTTAGCAAATCCTTTATATTCAATGAAAGCCCATTTCATAGCAGTAATCTTTTTATAACTTATTTTTTAATCAGATTCTCTGTCTTATTTACTGAGATACCTGCAAAAATGAGGCCTCTATTTTTCTGACCAACCCTCTGCTATCTAAAAAAAATTTACTAAAGTGGTTTTTGAGAAGACAATAATGATTATATGGATAGTGAAATATGTTCATATTGAAAATTCATATTATGTTTACATAAATATTTTATTTTTAATGGATCTCATGGGGTTTTTTTAAGTTCTTTAGTTGTACACAGGTAAGTGCCTTTTCAATTAAAATTCAAAACCCCCCAATGCTTTTCATGGATAGTGGTAGAATTTTTCCAGATTTTGTTGTTGTGCCTATTGATCAAGCCACCATTATTTTTCTAACTGTTGATGGAAGAAAGGTGAGTAAGGTCTGATTAGGTTGAAGATAGGAGAGTTAGTGAAGCTGAATAGCTGTCTGAGCAAAAAAGAAATACTGCCAGGAAATGAATGATTCTTTGGAAATTATTTTGAAATGTTCAACCAAAATTCACATCATAATTGTATTTATTGTTTATTTAAGCTATCACTAGGAAAAAATGGCAGAAAGGGATGAAATATAGCAGCATGATTTGTACTTTAAAGGGGGAAAAATCACAGTTTCACAGCAAAATAAGCAGAACAGATTCTGATAGGTATGTTAGATTATCAAAATTGCCTGTTGTGAGCAGCTTATAAGTCTAGCAGACACATTTTTTTCACCATTTTTGCAAAGATTTTTTAATGTAAAAGTGAAACTCTTTTAGTTCAGGAGAATATTTTGGAATTCATAATTTTCAGGTGATTGCATTATGTTCTAAGTTATAACCCTTAATGCCATTTCCTCCATGGTAGCTTCAGGGATAAAATGGCACTTGGGGCAACTTTTGCTATTATGTGCCCTACTCACATGTGTTTATTGAGACATTACAAAGAACAGCCATAGCAGCCACTGTGCAATGCAGCACACATTCGTTATAATTTCTGAATCCTTGTGGGTGCAGGGACGAGAATTACAAGTGTCTTTAGTACTGTACCATTATTAATATGGTTTCTCAGCTTGTTATATTGGTCTTGTTTCCTTAATAAAGATAATTTCTAAGCAGCAATTCATATAACAAGTTCTTAACTGGCAGGATCCCTGGGATTTCTAGCAGGAAAGCTGGTGACATTGCTTATTGCACCAAACAATCCAGATCATATCCAAGATAATGTGGAAGAATACTTAGAGGGTTTTTGGAAACTCGTCTCTATTTACACTTCCTCTTGCCTTTGTCTGCTGCCAAGCTTTCTGTCATTTAATGTATGGAATGATAGGGCTAGCTTGTCTGTTCCAAATTAGACCACTCAATGCTTTTGCTTTATGAAGTTCCCAGCCTATGGATAGCTGCATACTAAGAAAAAAAGTTTAGCCAATAGTTTGTGAATTTGAAAAAGGGGGCATTTGAATAAAAATTGAATTGATGATTAATCTATGCAAGTGTTACAGAGATTATTTTTGAGGTAATACTACATTTGGGCATAAAATATTTCAGTATTTGTTTGTACCAAGTATATAACATCATCCAAGCTCTGGAGTTCTGCCACAGCTTCTCCTTTTGTTTTGCACACTGTGCCAGGCAAGCAGAAGGTGCCCATAAACTTTCCAGCACACAGTATTGCTGTGAACAATGACTGCTTTTATAAAAGTCACCTTTTGTTTGAGGTAGGTAGAAACAAAGCCAGTTGCAAGGTAATTATGACCTGAGAGGAAATCATTCTGGATTGTGATTCTAGGGTATTATATGACTGTCACAAGGTTGAAAGTAGGTATACTGGCAAAGGACCCCCAGGAATTCCCTTGCGATTTCCTGGGAATTCATAGGGAGGTTCATTGTTATCATGATGCATTCTCCTGCTACACAAAATGTAGCAGCCAGCCCTCTGTTTCTGTACAGGCAGAAGATGAGTCCAGAGTAGTCTGGGCACCCAGATAAGGCAGCAGAATTTTCTGGTTTGGTTGGATGAGGAATTCAGGTCCACATGCTGCCTGTGTGCTCTGGGAGGTCCAGCACTTAGAGAGTGACTCAGAGTTTCTGAATCAGCCGTTTGAGTTTATGCTCATACATGTAAGTTTGTAGGTTTATCATGCAGCTTTGGCACAGAGTTTTCTTTCCTCAGGAAACAGGAGCCCAGCAGCAGCAGCAGGTCTGCTGGTTTGTGTATCATATTTACATAAGTGGAGGTTCATGTTTAGGACAAGAGGACACAGTCTTTAGCTGTGCCAGGGAAGGTTTAGTTTGGACATATGAAAAAACTCCTCACAGAAAGTGTGATTGGGCATTGCAAGGGACTGCCCAGGAGTTGGTGAAGGTGTTTAAGGAAAGGCTGGACATGGCACTGAGTGCTATGGTCTAATTGACAAGTTGGTGTTTGGTCGTAGGTTAGACTTGGATGACCTCAAAGGTCTTTTCCAACCTAGTTGATTCTGTGATTTCTGTTGTCCTGAAATGACTGCCGTGAATTCATAGGACTGGCTTACATTGAACAGTCAAGGGTAAGGGGAAAAAAGGAGCAAATTTGAATAAATAGGAATGAGATGAATGAATTGGAAAAGCAGCAAGAAATAATGTGCCTTGGGAAAATTACTAAAATGATCTATTGAGAGTGATATTGTTGAAGAGCTACTGTAATTATGTAAAATAGTCAGCAAATCCAGGGAGCTGTCACATGTTTTATCAAACTGGCTTATTTGTGCTGTCATTTTTAACAACATCTTCATTCTACATGATCCACACAGGCATGCAATAATGCATGTTTCCTTCATATGGTAAAAATTTTTTTCCTTTGCATTTAAACCAAGCATTATAATCCATCACCTTTGTTGTCAAAAGACTGCTGATAATTTATAAATAATTAAAAGCTTGTACAAGAATCATCCATCTTTCATTTACTGAAAAGATTAAATTCCTATTAGAGGTTTTCATTCTTTTTTGATTAGAACTGTCTGTCCCAGCAAGGGCTTGTAAAATCATTTTAGCATGATCAACACTCAACTTTCAGCCAAATGTCAGACTGAGAAATATTTGAATGCTATAACTGTTTAGCAGAAATCGGTATTCTGAGCATTGGTTTCTCTCAGGCTTTTTGATCTTTGACCTTCACTACTTATTTATTTATATATTGATTTGCTGTCAGTTAAATAAATTAAAAACACAATGTATGAATCTTTTTTGTCTAGAAAGGTTGGAATATATACTGAAACTAGCACTAAACAGAAAATACAGTGTATAATTGTAAATATACTTTCATATGTACAAATCAGGAAAGAATCCTTAATGAAAGAATTCTTCAAACAGCTCATACTTTTGATGTTTGTAGAGTTGGAAATCAGAATTATATGCTGAACTCCATATTAAAAGGTTTATTATTAGTGTTCCAGTATCAAAAGCTTTGCAAAAATAGGAAGTGTCAAAACTGAGATGACTTGTGCATGTTAATATATAGCCTTGATGCTTGACAACCTCACTGCAAAGAGCAGCATGAGGAAAGGTGACAAGAATAATTTGTTGAACTGTTAAAGCCTTTCTCACCTCTACTGCTCTCATTCCCTTTTTTTCCCCCTAGCCTCATCATCCACTGTGCCCTCTCCACATTGTTTCTTGTTCTGCTTTAATTTTTCAATTTGTTTTGAAAGACAACAAAAATTTCGTGTCAAGGTAATCTTTCAAGAGCTGGAGAGGAGTAGCCAGCTCTGACTGGCAGAGCTCTTGCAATCTGCTGTGCAGTCTGCCAGGGTCATGCTGTAGCACACCTACTTCCAAACTTCAGGATCTTTCCATTTTCCTATACAGTGCTCCAGAGGGAAAAAAAAAAAAAAAACAACTCTCTTCTTTCATATGCTCCTTCTCCTTTGTCCTGTTTGGAAGGACAATTCAAAAAATAAACATTACTTCATACAGGAGCTTTGCAACATTTGCATGTGAACCACATGATCTAAACAAAACTAGCACTGTGTGGATACAATTTGTGTGGAAGCAAAATCTGGCTGCTATTTAGGTATTTTAAAAGCAGCTGAGCTCTGCCCAAACTCAGAACTTTTTCTGACTGTGCCAACCATGAAAACCTGGCAACATAGTTAAAACTGAGATCAGAAATAGCAGATAATAACCTGCCTCCAGACAGATCCCACAATATCACAGATCTTGGTTTCATCTGCTACCATCAGATAGTGCAGTGCTTCCAGGGTGCTCAGAAACTTCCCAATCCCTTAGGAGGCTCTGGGGAAGAGGAGGACAGGAAAAGCAGCAAGGCAGCATCAGTGAAGGAGTAGTGCCTGCAGATCCTTCAGCTGATCTCCCCCTGAGTAATTCCAAAGAAAATGTTTACATGTCTAACCTAGACATGTAACCTGAATTCTTAAACATCATATGGGATTCTGATAAATAAGTGTTAGGAGGCAGGAATCTTTGCATCATAGTGAAATACTTCATAGTCATCCAGAAGGGTAATTTTGGATGTCTTCAAAGCACTGAACCCATATTTGCACTAGAAAGTGAAAGTCTCTTGCTTCCAGGAGCAGAGTTTATACTGAAGACTACAGTGCCATTTCCAGAAGAGACAAGAACTCTGTATGTCACACCAAGAAACTTCTTTGGTAATTTAATGGCCATTAATATATTTCAATACAACTTTTAAGTATGTTGTAATGTCTCTTTTTGTGACCAGAAGCTCTATTGCTTAGGGTTTGGAAAATGAAATTAGTATTTTCTGTGTGGAAGACTCTTTGTGTGTAGCTTTTGCATTTAATGAAAGAAAAGTATATAAAAGTCTGGGCTGTCATTCTCAATTTTGCACATGACCTTTATGAAAATAAGGAAAAAACCTACCAATTTTTCTATTGTGCTTCCAAGGAGAATTCATAACTAAAAGGAAAAAAAAAAAAAAACAACCAACAATTTATTCCTGAAATAAGCCAGTGCAAATAACCATAGGACCTTTCTTTATTTGAGCAGCTCACTCAAAAAAAAAAAAAAAAAAAAAAAAAAAAAAAAAAAAAAAAAAAAAAAAAAAAAAAAAAAAAAAAAAAAAAAAAAAAAAAAAAAAAAAAAAAAAAAAAAAAAAAAAAAAAAAAAAAAAAAAAAAAAAAAAAAAAAAAAAAAAAAAAAAAAAAAAAAAAAAAAAAAAAAAAAAAAAAAAAAAAAAAAAAAAAAAAAAAAAAAAAAAAAAAAAAAAAAAAAAAAAAAAAAAAAAAAAAAAAAAAAAAAAAAAAAAAAAAAAAAAAAAAAAAAAAAAAAAAAAAAAAAAAAAAAAAAAAAAAAAAAAAAAAAAAAAAAAAAAAAAAAAAAAAAAAAAAAAAAAAAAAAAAAAAAAAAAAAAAAAAAAAAAAAAAAAAAAAAAAAAAAAAAAAAAAAAAAAAAAAAAAAAAAAAAAAAAAAAAAAAAAAAAAAAAAAAAAAAAAAAAAAAAAAAAAAAAAAAAAAAAAAAAAAAAAAAAAAAAAAAAAAAAAAAAAAAAAAAAAAAAAAAAAAAAAAAAAAAAAAAAAAAAAAAAAAAAAAAAAAAAAAAAAAAAAAAAAAAAAAAAAAAAAAAAAAAAAAAAAAAAAAAAAAAAAAAAAAAAAAAAAAAAAAAAAAAAAAAAAAAAAAAAAAAAAAAAAAAAAAAAAAAAAAAAAAAAAAAAAAAAAAAAAAAAAAAAAAAAAAAAAAAAAAAAAAAAAAAAAAAAAAAAAAAAAAAAAAAAAAAAAAAAAAAAAAAAAAAAAAAAAAAAAAAAAAAAAAAAAAAAAAAAAAAAAAAAAAAAAAAAAAAAAAAAAAAAAAAAAAAAAAAAAAAAAAAAAAAAAAAAAAAAAAAAAAAAAAAAAAAAAAAAAAAAAAAAAAAAAAAAAAAAAAAAAAAAAAAAAAAAAAAAAAAAAAAAAAAAAAAAAAAAAAAAAAAAAAAAAAAAAAAAAAAAAAAAAAAAAAAAAAAAAAAAAAAAAAAAAAAAAAAAAAAAAAAAAAAAAAAAAAAATTTTTTTTTTTTTTTTTTTTTTTTTTTTTTTTTTTTTTTTTTTTTTTTTTTTTTTTTTTTTTTTTTTTTTTTTTTTTTTTTTTTTTTTTTTTTTTTTTTTTTTTTTTTTTTTTTTTTTTTTTTTTTTTTTTTTTTTTTTTTTTTTTTTTTTTTTTTTTTTTTTTTTTTTTTTTTTTTTTTTTTTTTTTTTTTTTTTTTTTTTTTTTTTTTTTTTTTTTTTTTTTTTTTTTTTTTTTTTTTTTTTTTTTTTTTTTTTTTTTTTTTTTTTTTTTTTTTTTTTTTTTTTTTTTTTTTTTTTTTTTTTTTTTTTTTTTTTTTTTTTTTTTTTTTTTTTTTTTTTTTTTTTTTTTTTTTTTTTTTTTTTTTTTTTTTTTTTTTTTTTTTTTTTTTTTTTTTTTTTTTTTTTTTTTTTTTTTTTTTTTTTTTTTTTTTTTTTTTTTTTTTTTTTTTTTTTTTTTTTTTTTTTTTTTTTTTTTTTTTTTTTTTTTTTTTTTTTTTTTTTTTTTTTTTTTTTTTTTTTTTTTTTTTTTTTTTTTTTTTTTTTTTTTTTTTTTTTTTTTTTTTTTTTTTTTTTTTTTTTTTTTTTTTTTTTTTAAAAGTCTGGGCTGTCATTCTCAATTTTGCACATGACCTTTATGAAAATAAGGAAAAAACCTACCAATTTTTCTATTGTGCTTCCAAGGAGAATTCATAACTAAAAGGAAAAAAAAAAAAACAACCAACAATTTATTCCTGAAATAAGCCAGTGCAAATAACCATAGGACCTTTCTTTATTTGAACAACTCTCCACCAAGTTTCTTTACAAACCCCAATTACAGTTGCTATAACCAATCTTGTTTGCTCTGCCAACATGTAGAAATAGCAGTCAGAGTTTATGTTATGAATGCTACACTATGGCAGAGTAGTGTATATCCACAGAAATCTCCAACACACACTGCCTAGTTCTCTTTGCAGACAGAAAGGGGAAATAAATGTTAATGCCAATCACTTCTTCCTAATCACCAGATCTGGGAGTGGATAGTTTTAGAAATGAGAGGAAGGTGCACAATCCATGTCCTTATTCCTGCTTGTTGTCTATACTCAGCAGTCACATGCTTGTTTTATGTTGCTCCATGGTGATTGTATGAATTAGCTAAATTAGAAAACAAATGCTGTATTGTTTTAAAATATATGTTTTAAAAAATGTTTGTGCAAGTATATGACAAAAATATATTCACCTCCAAATGGAGCTTTAAAATTTTGTGTCCCCAGGACATTTTGATATAACTGTGTGAGAGAAGGAGAAAGGAAGAAAAGAGTACATTGAGAAGGCAGTAGCTTTTATATGTGTCCTTCCTTCCAAATCAGTTAAATGACAACTGCACAATCAAATACATAGGAATCAGGAGTATGACTGCTAGTTTGGAAAGCAAATTTCAACATAATGTCTAGCAGGGTAGGATTTAGGATGTGGTTAGAGGGATGGACCTGTAGGCAGAAGTTGTGCCTTAGTAAATTACTGATGAGTAATTCTGATAATGAATCAAAACTAATTATTGGTTTGTGATGGCAACTGTAAAATACAGTTTTTGGTTGATGGTGTAAAGAAGGTTTGACATTGATGAAAATTAATTTAGACTGGAGGGAGCAATGTTTTGAAAATTTAAATTAAATCAGAGCTAGTTTAAGTTGCAATATTTGTGAGGGAGATAGAAACAGGTGTCTTACCAACATGAAGGTCAAACCAGGTGATGCTAAAATAGATTACAGTATTTTAGCCCATCTTCCAAAGTCACATATTAAAGGATATATCAGCAGCTGTACGTTCACTCATATGTCTTTAGTTGTGATTATTCATGCTTATCTTGGGATTTCAAGGGCTGATCATAGGAGAATGATTATTCTTCAGCTCCCAACACCCATCTTCCAACTCACCTCTAAGCAGGGCATAAAATTAATGGCAGCTCATTTTTCTTTTGAAAATGACATATTTACAGAGTCCTGTGGAAATAAAATACACTGAATAACTTTTATTCCCTCTAGTCTTTGCTCCTTTTTATGGGACAAATCAAGGAAAGGAAAGATTAATGGGACTAGATTTTACTTTAGGTCGCATCAACTTAAGCTTGGAGTGACTCCTGACTTCCTAGTCAGATTGTTCTAAATTTACAGTGATGCAAATCAGAAAATAAATTGACTCATAAAATTGCATGTCCTAATTTTTTTTCAATATCCAAGAGGTTGTCTTGCTACTAGCCTGAAATTTACAATGCAGTTCAGAGCAATTAATGTGAATGTTAAAATAAAGTCATCTTGCCTTTCCTTGAAGATGATTTTATCTCAGTTTAGAAATTAATTATTTTTCCTTTAGTTGTGTATTGCTACTTTGTTCTTAGAGTCACCATTTCAGCCCATGTTATTCCAGTTTCAGCGATCAGGTAATTAGAAATACTGCTTATCAGACTTCACTTCTCAGGAAACTAACCAGAGGTTTTGTCAGCCTGATTCCTAAATTCCTCTGAAAGCAGACAATCAGCTCAACAGATAATGGTAAAAGCCAGAAAATATTTGAAATATTTTGGTAGGGTTTTCCCATCAGGCACAACTTAAACTGGAAACACTGTATTCCTTACATACTTACTAGTGATATATAGAAAACATAATTTTTCCATATGAGAACAAATTATTCCTTTCTTTTAATGAAAAATGTCTTTGTGTCATGAGTAAGGACTGGTTATTTTGATTGTGGCAAATAAAGTTAAGTGATGTTTTAAATGAGCTGGTGTATTATAGAATCAGCTTGTGTTTGCAAAGTGAAATTTGATGTTTAGTAATACTAAAATAGCATGTTTAGTACTTACTGCTAATGACTAGATGAAAAATAACAACATGAGAGCTGTTAGAACAAAATGTGGACTTCCAATTTCTGATTTGGAGCAAGACTTAAATTCAGTCGCAGTTAATAATTATAATCACGGGAAAGGAAGCCAGAACATAAGCATTTTGAAAGTTTGTTAGAAAACTGATTGGGTTTTCTGTTGCTTTTGCAGAGGGATGGGATCTCCAAGGGAGAAGGGGGAGGAAGGATATGGGCAGCAAGAGGTGAAATAGTTGTTTCTCAGCTCAGAGGACTTGTCATTCCACATCTGAAAACTGAACTCTGAAATGTGTAAATATGCCTTCTCTTCATTTGAGACAGAAAAGGAGATGACAAGTTTTACCACCTTCCACATGTTAGAGAAGCACCATGAAGATTCAGGAAGTTTTTTTCCTTTGGCTGGAAGCATTAGGTCAGTTATAGACTGAAGGCTCAACTGTTATTGCAGAGTTATTGCGGTCACAGGGTGGGCCATCACTGCAGGGAGCTACTGTAGAAACAGGGAGCAAAGGAATGGTCTCTCACTACCACCCAGTTTGCTGCCAGAAAGCCAAATATAATAGCACTATCAGTCACAACTCTTCCTAGGGTTTCTAAGGTTTTCATTACACAGTTTTGTCTATATTTTTATATAAATAAAGAAAATCCTACAGAAAAACTCAGGACTAGTCAAATGAAGCTCTGACATTCCAAACAAGCCTAGCTGAATATACCAGCCTTCTCACTTAAAGGAAACTATAACTACATTTTCAAGAAACAAAATTTAGAACTTGTGGATGCGTTCATATTGTAACTTAAATGAATTTTAAATTATAATTAATTATAATTGTATTTATAATTATAATTACGTATTTTTATAATTTATAATATATATCATATATTATATATTGTATATAATAAAAATATTTATTATGTTATTATAAATATATATTGTATATTATTATATAGTATTATATATTCATATAATTTATATAATTATAATTTAAAATTATGCTTCATTTTAGCTATTACAGTTCTGTTTTTCTAATTTTATTTATACATTTCCAATTACCTTTGATTAGTGTATGATAAAATATTTGAAAGCTGAGCAGGCTTGGTGATTTTTGATTTTTTAAAAAATTTATTTCATCTTTGACAAGATGATAATTATATGTAGTTTCAATATCTTTGGAAAATACAATAAATGAAAAACAATACTTTTATCATCCCATGTATGCAACAGCCCTAATACAGATATTATACTCTTATCTGGATTCTTTTATCTTAGAAACTTTATATGCTTCACAGACATATGTAAGCTGCTTAAATAATGTATAAGATGAAAGCAGTTTATAGAGGTAAAATCTGTTCTTGTAAAAACCAGTACTATTTTGGTACTCTTTTGGTATTCTTGTAGAGAAACTGCATTTTTTTAGCACACATTTGAGTCATAATTTAATGGAATCATTCATTTAGGATGAAATAAAGCTCTGCTGAGAAGACTCATACAGCTTTAGGAAAAAAATTAAGTTGAAGTCTTATTGGGACCTTATCAAGACCTGGCTGCTACATAAACTTTATGCTACCTTTTGTCATGAGTGCATGTTCCACTTTGAAAACATAGCATAAAGATCTTAGTTTTGAAATTTATTTTGAAATTGAAGGGAGTTTAAAATTAATATTATATGTCTCTATTTCTAGTTTTAGTTTGTGTTTTAAAGTCAATAAATTGAAAAATCCCTGAAGTGTGGAAAAATTGTGTATAAAAAAACCTCTATAGTGCATGTTTTGCAAGGACAACCTTAGATGCATCAAGTACAGCATTTTTAATACCTGAACTGTTGTTAAAATTTCCTTAAGCAGTTACTATTTTATGATTAGATTTACTCTATCAGGACCTGCATTGAGACTTAAGGAATATAATTTGGCTGCTATCCATTTGGAAATGGATAGCAATCCTCTTTGCAAAAAAAATATGATCTGGGTCTGCTTGAGGTCTTTTGTTCCTTATTGCTTCAGGCTCTACAGCCTCCTAAGGAGGCACTATGCTGAAGGAGCATCACAGACATTGGGTTTCCTTAAACTGAGACACTCCCTTCCCCAGCTCTGCTCTCCACAAGTCATGAATTAATCTCTCACTTGCTGCCTGGGGTATTTCAGCTGTATCTGCAAATCTCCTTGTCTGTCCTTCCCTCCTTGATCTCTCCTCAATACACAGATCTAGATGTAAATGTGGATTGATGCAGAAGTGTCTTCCCCCCTTATCTTCTCAAGCACCCTCCACTTCATAATAGCTCTCTGTGCAGGGGGCTGCCCACCTGCACACTGCCTGTGGGAGCAGTTCCTGCTAAGTCCCCACTATGGTGCTTATGTTACCTATTTGTGAAAGCAGGGGAGAGTTTAATCCAACCCATACCCTGTGATCAAATTTCAGCCTTGTTTAACATTAATATCGGCTCAAATCTATAGGAGAAACCCCTGGGTCCCTGCTGAGATTAAATTATCTTGAAGGGAGAAAGGTAGGAAATCTTGCACAACACATCAAAATTGAAATCTCTCTGGCTCTTATCCCCAGCAGCATTCTCCTCATAAATTCATTTTACTTACACAAATAAAAAGCTCAGTTTTGAATATAGATCTTAGTACAATGTACAGAACTGACTACCTTGAATATATTTATGAACCAAATAAATCCTGTTTAATTAGGACTAGAGTGACTTTTCACTTGGCTTGCTTTTACTCACAAATCTCTCTCTCAATCTTTCTTATATTTCTTCTCTTCCTGAAAAAACCATCAAAGACTGATAAAACATGTGTCTACTGATATTTAAGATTTTCCATTAAGTTCTGTCATGGAATCTGGTAATTCCACACCTCCTGTGCTTTTGACAACTTTTGTATATAAGATGCTAGTGCCACCCAAAGAGGTACCTCTGTTATGCTGTTTGTGTTCTGATATTACAGATTTATATATGCCCAAGTCAATATGAGTCAGTGCAGGACCTGCGTGTGTGAGACTGGCTGGATATTTGGTAAATGGCCAGAATTCCTGCAGCTGATTAAAGAGGCATCTCTTTTCTTTAATTTTTGTTGCTTTTTGGTGGGCACAATGTAGAGCCCGGCCTGGGTTGCTGCTTTATCAACTTTTTCATTCACAGATGAAAAATTGCTATTTACTCTGTGCAGTGTGGTAAACTCTGTGCAGATATCACATCCATTTGAAAGACAATTGAGTATCTGTTGGATACATGGATTTGTCTTATATTGAGGTGTTGTGTACTTCTAAAACACAGTATCCATCCTTGGCTCACAGTAGCAGACTAGGCGTAGGGAGAGCAGTAAGCCCTGAAGATAAAGCAGACGGCTTTCTTCAAGTGCTTTTAGGTGATATTCAGGCCTGGCTTCCCCACACTCTACATGGTTTTTTGAGTGGAAAGGACTGCAGGACAAAATGGGCAACAATTGTTCATGAATGTCTAAAGCTATAAAAATCATGCAGTATGTTCACATGAGATGATGAGGTGCAGTGAAATAGACCCTCCAGCTCAGGTTGTGAGCTGTTTCCTAATGTATTTCATATCCTGAAGGGCTCTTCTTGCCTTTCTGAAACCTTCCTGAGAGGAGTAACACACTTAAAATCTTCCAATGACTGTGGCAAGAAAAAGTAGCATTTTACAGTGGGTATTTTACCCTTTGTAATCAGTGAAACTGGCTGTTACGTGTAGCAGTCACAGGAAAGCGAGACACTCCTGATGTGAGGGATCACTGGTTTTCAACTTTTTTTAAAAAAATCCAGTAAGGGTGTTGACCATGCTTAGGAAATGTTGCAGATCCAAGTCATATGGATTGCATTTGAACTCATGTAATCAGCCACAGTGCTTAGCTAGAGGTCAGTCAGTGTTCTCATCAAGTTTACATCACATCTCGTCTCCTAGTAAATCTCTGGAAATAGATGTCATCTACTCATCATCTGCCCCAGGTTAGGATACTATATGACAATGTCAATTGATCTTAAAAGTAATAGACTACCACTTTTTTCACTTTTGCCATTTAAAAAAATATGGACGTAACTAATATGCACACAGTTTAACACCCTACACTGTTGGTAGCAAATGAATTACATTCTCTTTTTTCTTTCACAAATAAATAGAAAATATTATTGAAATAGTTGTTTTAACAGAGAGGATTACAAATGTAACTTCTTTAGACATTTTGTCACTATTTTACTGTTCTCAACCATTATTATTTGCAGCAGGGTCTTTCACATTTTTTTTCTTCTGTTTGGGAATAGCTTGTTCTTGTAATTGATCCCTGCAGGGATTTTGTATCTCAAACTTCCTTTTTAAAGGATATTTCCAATTAGGCCAGCAGTCTGTTTATATGCTGGCATAAAAGAAGCATGCCACTTTCAGGAGAAAGAATCAATTTTTAGATTGTGAAGAAAATGTGTTAGGATGTCTAAGATCAAACTTTTTAACAAAATTAACAAGAAAGCTTGTCACAAATAAAAAAAAAATCTTTCTGCAGTGAAGAAAATCTTTATAAGAATTTGGTCATAAATCTAAAGCCCTAAATACACAGAATCTAAAGTAAAGATATGTTCATAATTTTTGTTTAAATATACTGAGAAGAAATGCAGCGCCAAAACTAGGATGAAATGGTTTTGTTAGTTAGTAATATCTGTAATTTTTCTATGAAGAACCACAGTTAAATATACAATTATACACTGTGATGACACGTTTCTAGTACTGGGGGGAAGGCAGTAGGAGTTAAGGGGTAATAAAACTTACCGGATGCTGAGCATTTTTTCTGTGGGCATGCTAATAAAGGAGAAACTCTTATTCATAACGTTTTTGAACAATGAATATATTTTCCTTAAAATGATTTATTACTGCGTTATTAAACTGACATTAAGTTTCATGTATAAATCACAATAGATGCTTCACCTGGACACCCAGTACATTTCTTACTTAGTTTTCAAATATAGCTGTACTAGTGTTTAGAAACAAGAGTACTATAAGAAGTTAGAGATAATTCCTATAAATAAACTCTTTCTTTTTTGAAACCAGTATGAACTGAGTAAAACTTTGTATTGACTTGCTGTACTCAGTAATAGCTGTATTCCAAAGTTATTTACCACACAGACCATAGTTTTTAAAGTTCTCATTAATGCAGTAGTTTTATTGATGAAAGTGTATTTTACTAGTTGTCTTCAGTATTGCTTTGCTTTAGGTTTAAAAATAAGCTGTATGAAATAGTACTCATATGACTGGACTTTCAGAATTTTCTTTTAGTTACTTCTATTGAGCATCCTTTACTTAATTCATCAACATGGCAAAGGTCATTTAAATAACTCCTCTCAAAACATGAACTCACCAGACTTAGTAATTAAAATTAGTCTGTGGTCTAAACCTTTGACTTGACAGACTAATTGAAGTATAACTCAGGGTAAGAACACCTGGTGCTACTGGATTGTTCCACCAGCTTCTTTACAGACCCTGAATCATATCTCTGATGTAGGTCCCATCCACGTTTCTCATATTCCCAGGAGACAAGTGAGCTGTATTTCCTGGGATCACTGGTGTTTATGTGTGCCTCTGATGCATGAGAGCTGTTGTTTAACTGGGCTGATGCAAAAGCAGAGCTCCCTGGTATCTCCTGCTGACTGGTCAGCTGGCAGTGACCCTAACAGCAGCAGAGCCGTGCCACACCTCCCGCAGGGCTGTGACACTTCCATTCACACTCTTTCCCTTCACCTAAGTGAGATGAAAAGTATCTCTGCCTTTCTGAGCTGACATCTTCACCTCTCACTCTCTCCTCGTTATTAAGCTGTGACAGAGACAGGTTTTCAATAACTCCTCACTTCCACCAGTCAAATAAAATTATATCTTTTCTGATTGCACTCCTGAGGTTTTCACAGCAATTTCAACTGCAGTTGAGAGAAAATAACAGACTGAATTTAAAATTTGAAGAAGTGTGGTATTAAGAAATTATTAAGCACTGATCTTCATCAGTGGATATAGTCCAAAATGATAGTTCCTAAATGTCCCTAGTCCTAGGACAGAAGTGGTTTAGCTCTCATTGTGATCATTGTTCAGCTTGTATTTCAGTAAATCTTCATATCTCAGCCTGGCTATCCTATAGCACAGGCTGTATCTGTAGATTTCAAAGCAACAGGATTTTTTTTTATGCGGGATGTAGTCTAAGGGTTCATTGGTGGGAACAATTATTCAAATTACTGTTATTAGTACTTTTTGCATGAATGCAAGCAAACCATAATTGACTAAAAAAAGCCCCAAAGGAATAAAAGTATTTTTCATTGGAAATGAAAACTGACAAGCTCCTGCAAGCACAAAAGGGCACAAAAGTGTGATTCCTCTCAAAAGTTGTTGTAAACCTTTTTTATTGTAGGTAAGAGACCTTCAGAAGGTGAAAGCTTTAAAACTATGATCACATTTTTATTAAATTTCAGGTGTGAATGTTGTGGAGTAAGCCTTTTTCCTCACAGATTTTCCTGATACAAATAGCATTTGATCTAGCAAGGTAAATATGTTCTCAGAGTCTATAATAGCACAAGGGAACAAGCCTTTAATTTCTCTAGTATTGGATTCGTCCATTGCAAAACATTTAGGTGACTAATATAACTTTGTCTCAAAATAAATTTAAAAACTATACATTTTTCTACACTTGAAAAGACTTTAGACAGCTAAAACTCATTGGACCCTCTAATCCACCACTTTGCTAAGAATTTCTTTCTTATAGTACTTCTAATTTGCCAGTTTAGTCTGTTTGTTTGACATTTTGGCATTTTAAGAACTTTCTCTAGAGCTTCAAATGTATTCTAAAAAACAATAGTTCATGGTACCAGATGTCATAGCATAACCTCTAGCTGAAGCCAGGACCCCAGGAAATAATCTTCACTTTGCTCAGATACAATAGAGTATCCTCCTTAGTACACCAAATAAAGTCCTCCCTTTCTTGGAGCTGCTCTGTTGGGGGTTTTGCCCCTGCTGTCAGCCTCTTCATTATTTTTGAGACACTTGTGCTTCATTGCTGTGAATAATTTATTTGAAGATGTTGACACAACCTGTGAAAATAATAATGTTTCACTTATTCTCTTACAATTTCCAAAATTACTTGGTGCCCTTCTACACTTTAAATATTTCTCCCTTTCTTCCCATTTTGTTTAAACAGTGTTTCATCACTCTCTTCCCATAACTCAAGGACTTCTACTCCTCAAAATTTTCTATATTTTTGTATTTAATCTTTAGTTTTTTGTAAGTATCTTGTACAGATTAAGTTGGCTGGAACAAAACTCTCTATTACATTGTGGTAAGACCAGATGTATCTTTCAATCTTTCAGTCTTCTCAATATGAAGTACCATAGAAATTCACATAAGGCTGTGGCTCATGAAGATGTCTAAGGTAAACTGAAATTAATGTATAACTAAATGGCAAAATCTTGTTTCGATAAAAAAAAAGTAATGATTTTTTTTCTTTTGTTCATATGTCAAAACTTCAGAACCTCAAAAGAACTTTCTCCCTTAACTGCAATATATTTTATTACTACTGCTGAAGTAGAGTGAAGCAAATAGCTCCCATGTAGGCTTAAAGTGTTAAGGATATCAGGTTCCGCAGAACCAATTTGAAACTCTTACCTTGAAATCTATTCCTTGAGATGTTTTGAGTTCACCTATTAAAAAATTACTAAAATAAGATTAAGTTAAATAAAAAGAAACACATCAAAAGTTGATATATTTCCAAAGAAATTTTTTGCAATTCTTCCAAATTTCAGGGTTAATATTATGAATTACCAAGTTAATTTGGAAAGTTAGTTTTTTTAATTAATGACTATGAAGTATAGAAAAAATTGTAAAAAATAATTTCTCAGAAGAATGATGTTTTTAATGATGTCTTTCTCATTTCTCACAATTTTTTTTAATATACACTCTGATTCTGTAGTCTCAAATTTATAACTGATATTCTTTTATGGAAGTCAAAATCAATAGCATAGGCAATTATTTTTCACATTGGCAATTGCACAGATATTAGCATAATATTTTTTTCTGATCAGGACCAATGGGGTTTCCAAAAGATGCTGCTGGGAAGCATTTTGGTAGTGCAGAGGGACTATCCATTGTTCCTGCACTGATATAGTAAAGAAGTTAATGCAGTATCCATTAGCAGTGACTGAGTATCCATTTTCTTTCCATTATTTTAGCCCTTGCCCATAATTTGCTTACTGCCTAGCATTTAGGATTCTGATTCATTAACAAATGGGAAAAAAGAACCTTGACATTTCTAGTCAAATAATTTTTTAATGAAATTCAGTTCCAAGCATCTGTAAAAATAGTTTTGTTACAAGTGTGTGTGTGTTTTATATATAAAATATGCAGAAATACTTTTTTGATATGAAGAGTTTTCTAACTCAAATACTTAACATCTGGGGTTGTATTCTGGCTTGCTGGAAACCTAGAAGACAAATTTTTTTTTGTTGTTTCCATGAAGTACAAATATTTATTTGCATTAAAACTTTCTGTAGAAGCATTGTCTTGGTAAAAATCAATATGAATTTTTCAGGTAGATTTTTCTCTATAGGTGATAACTTGATTTCATTTTCAGCTGGACTCAATATGTCCTGGAATTTTCTTGCCTCTGAATATTGAGGCAGCTGTAATAGCCAGAAAACAAAAAAGGAACTAGTGAACACTGCATAGCTTTATTTTCTGTGATACAGATGCAAAGTGTTGTAAATGCTGTATATTGCAGTCCACTAAAGGTGGGCCAGAATTAAATACCACAGCATGTCAGAAATTCCTTCAGGAAGCGAGAGTTCATATTTCACTGATGTCTGGTTTTTAATTGATACTGTTTGCTACAAGAGGAATTTGCAGGCAAAATAAGTCATATATGCTGCTGTAACAGAAATATAAAGAATATATTAATTGAAATTTTTCCTAGAATTTTGTAAAGCTTCAGTAACCATTTTTACTCCCAACCAACCATTGCACATACCTGTAGATTGCAGTCCAACAATTGCTGTTACCAGGAAAAAGCAGTCAAACTTGCTACGTATGGCTGGTTCCATTTTGTGCCAGGGAATCCTGGGTGCACCCTGCATGGCTGGAAAATATCTGAGAAACTTCAGGGATTCTACTGAAGTGCCCTTGGGGATCTCAGATGGGAGATACAGAAACAGAGGAAAAAAGTAAACGAGAAATTGCAGTAAGCCAAAAGGAATATTCAAATGAAGGGGACTGACCACCCTCAGGACTTCTGTTCGAGCTTGGCTTGTTTGTTCCTTTCCAGTTAACATCCTTATCATTTGGCACTCTGTAAAAGGAACAGAAAGCTCCTAGCCTTTGGGTACAGGATCTCCATTATCACCCAGAAAATCCTTATCAGCATCCGTGAAAGAAATCTACCCCAGCCCAATTCCTAAATTTATTCAAAATAGTAGGCATTTGGGGATTGCAGGATCTGCTTAGTATGCTACAGCTAATGCAATAAAATTAGGCACCTTGGGCAACTGCAAGCCTAAGTGTGAAGGACCAATTTGGAGATGCAAATTGCTTCTTCCTCAGAGTTGCTGAAATCTTACTCAAGGTTGTGTTATTGCTAATTTTGTACAGGCATTCAATGCAGGAAGGACAGAAACTGCAAAAAGTTGCTGTCCCCCTGTTTGTTCAGAGATACAGTTCCAGCTGCTGCTCTCCCTGAGTGAGATGTGTGTGATACCAGTGCAGAGAGAGGTACCAGTCTCCTGGAAAATAGCAAGCTGAGCAAAGCCTGTTGTTTCTCAGCAGGCAGTGTACTTCTTGTGCCAGAGAGGCAGTAAGAAATCTCAGTGCAGCCTGCCTCCTCAGGAGGAGAGAAAGCTGTGTGCTACAGGCAAGCACTGATGTTATAGAGGATTTATTCCTGTCATTTAGGCATACAGAAAATGAAGAAATGCTGTAGTAGTAGTCACTGAAAGACACAGATAGATTATATAGATAGAGATTATTATATATATTAGATATAGATATAGATTATATAAATAAAGACTAAATATAGATATGGATTAAGTTCTCACAGCATGGTTGCAGCTGGGCATGTAGTGGATCTTCAGATTCTTTGATTTGTCTTCTTAGTTATTTCCTATTTCTCTTTTGTCTTACATAAAATGGCTGTGAAAAAAAGCAAAATTTGGTGTGTATAAATAGTGCAGGAAAACTGGGGGAGCCATAGGAAAAGTTTATAATCATTCTGTTATTGTTTCATGTATATTCCATAATCCCTAAGAAAACACTCTAATAGAAAGTTATATGTGTGTTTGCACATGAATACACATTCTCACATGCATGTTTTCACTCATAACTGCACTACACAGTTGATAAACCTGTCTCTGATAATAAGATGTTGTTAGAAGGAGTTAAAGATGTGGTCTGAGAGAATACACATATGTAGTGACATGAGTAGTAAGAACTCCTATAACCAATATATGAAACTGTCCTCCCTTCCTGTTATGATGTGCTTTTAAATTTCCAAAATATCTTCATTTAAGTAAGATAGACTATATGAGTTTGTATATATGCAAAAATGCACCATATATTGCTTCCTGGCAAGAATCAAAGTACATGGACACTGCCAGACTGGAAAAGTGAAAGATAATGTTTGGCCAGATACCAGTGCAGGGTTGCCTTGCCGTGTTGGGGTAACAGGAATATGTCACTCTGAGGAAAAGGTTTCCTCCTGGATGTAAAGCAGAGCTCTAACACCATAAGGTATAGAGCTGGCAATATTGCCAAGTATGGATGATCTGATAATTCAAGGATCTGGGCAATTGCCCTTGATAGGAAATGTGTTCTGTCAAAAAAAAAAAAAAAAAAAAAAAAAGCCCTGCTGCAATATTTGCAGCATTAACTTACTTTAAAAGGTTAGACATCTAATGGTTTGCTTTACTGAAAAACATTATCCATTACTTCTGTTGTGGTACTTGTTATAACTGCTGGATTCTACATTAAGATATTCAATCCATATGAAACTATATTTTATATTTGCTTGGACAGGGTAGTTTGAGATGTTTAGAGATTATAAAAAATTCAAGACAAATTAGCAATTCTTTGAGAGTTGAGGAAATGAAAAATTAATTATATAGACTCAGTGGTTTTGTAAATAATTAGCTATAGTCGTGACAATTAAATACATTTGGGATTTTTTTTCTACTTGAATAGAGCAACTGAGGCACAAAGCAGTTAAGAGCCAAGATCATATTATCAAGTTTATATGAGTCTGCATTTTGACGTTCACCTTGAGCCATCTTTAATTTCCTGGACTTTCCATGCACACAAGTCAATAGCTTAGGGCAAACAGCTTTGGTAGCACCATTGGAAATTATAGCATGAGGAACTTACTTTCAGAGACATATAGTCATGTAAGAACTAGAAAAAATATATTGACTACTAAATGATTGATCTGACTCTCATATAGTGCTAGTGATGTCAGATGGGAGCTCTCTATTCTCAAAGGGCTGTGTGGCACAATCCCTTTGTTGGGGAATTTAGGAGTTTAGGCCTAAAATTATCACCTAACTTCTTTTTCCTTAGAAGTTGATTAAATGATCCTCCAAAACCCTGGGATTTTGGAAAACCTCAGTTCCATCTAGTTTTCTGAAGTTTGAAAGTTTTGGTTTTAATTATAGTACAAATGAGTGAGTATGAGATGCAGTTATGGGACAATACTTGAATGCCATATACCACATGTTAATGATTTCTAAAAACATACCAGTGTAATTAGCATAACCTTATATCTGACTCTGCCACTGGACAGTATTCCCATATTGTCTCTAATAGTTTACTTCTGTGAAAGTAAAGAAATCAAGAAAGAGATTTCTGTTACATTTTTGGAGCACTGATGCTTTAATTCCTTTGGTGTCAGTTTTTCTGATTCTTCAGGTGGATCAAAAATGAGTGCTATTGGATCAATTTTTCACTTTGGGCATGGATACCATTTAGAGGAACCACAAGGGAAACACACTCTCTTGTAATTCAGTTTGTTCTCCTGAATCTCCTATGGGCCTTTTAGGTCAGTACTGCAGTAGTGCTTGATGGAAATAAAGTCTGATGCTTGATACAAGCCTTTTAAAAAATAGATGTAGAAAAACTCTACTTTGAACAATTTCTAATAACATTGTGCCTGCGCCTCACCAGAGGAACAGATAACTTCACATTTTTGTAAGCCTCACAAATAGAGCTAGCCAGAAAGCTTCAGGTAAGGAAATTTCCTCTGCTAAATGCATTGTTCAAGAAATGGAAGACTTTCTCTGGAATCTAGCAGTTCTATTTACATATTTTGTATGTAAAAGGGTGTAAATGCATTATGTAGACTAATTATTAATAAACTAGTGATATTTTTAAAATTTAAGTATTTAAAACATGTAATGACATTATGAAAGTAAAGTCTTTTGACACCAAAATAGTTTTACTACATTGTCGATACAAAAACCTGCTTGGATTCAAAATAAAATAAATATAAAAAAGCCCCAAACCTGTCTGAATTTGAACTATTACCTTTTCATTCCAAGAAAAATAATAAAGAAAAACACTTCTTCTGAGAAAAAAGGGATTTTCACATGCCCAGTTTTATTCATGGCTTGTCCTGAGCAACTCCAAACATTCTATTGAATTAGTATTTTTAAAGGTTTCACTGCTCAAAGTCACAGGGTATTTTACCATTTTTTACACTGATAAATCCATATAGTTTTTGCAGTTTCATTAAGAATGCCAGGAAAAACTCTGCACTTGGAAAGCTGTTTTCAAACTATAGTTTCAAAAGTCCAGGTGCACTTTACCCTCCCTTTGCCTGAAGACATGCATTAATTATGGCCTCAGGGATACCTGGAAACCAAATTTAGTTTGAGTAAGCTAAGAAAAATTACAACTATCTTTAGATGTAGCCAGTATTTTTCCATCGTTCATAGAGCATTATTTTGAAGCTCTGCCATCAATCACAAATTTATATTTAAATTAGATTGTAGATCTCAAAAGCTTCAGTAAAAATAGGTAATACACACTCAGAGAGAAAAATATTTTCCATGCTGAGATCTGGAAGCAGCTGGACTTCCTGTAAATTTAAGGCATTTATTTCATTGGAGACATCAATTGCATTAGATATGTAGGACCAATACCTTTCAGATAAACTACTAAAATTACGAGGAGAGGTTTTCACAGTATTTGGGGAAGCAGTTATTGATTTGATATTATTTGTTGCATACTCTGTATAGAATTAATCTATCTGGTCAGCCATGCAATGCCCAAAGAGATCAAGGGACCTCCACCGGGATTTGTGCTGTGTTTGTGTAACAAGCAGCTGTGTTTGGTTCAGGAGATCTCCTTCCATTTGCTGTTTTAAGGAAAGTGCCATTACATTGTCAGGAGAGGATGTGGCACAGGGGAACACCTCCTTAAGACATAAATGTTGGCTAGACATTAACAGAGGCTGTTGCTGAAAGGGCAAAGTGATCCACAGACCATATTTGTTGTCATAGCTGATAAATGGTCGAAGTTTTGTCCTTAGCAAGAATTAGCTTTTTCAATTCTTTTATTAACAATTATGTTTTCCTTGTAGGATACTTCTGTAATCTAGTCTACAGGAGATTAAGGGATTAAAACCCCAAAATAATAGCAGCAAAAACCTACCAGACAAAATCCTAAAAAAAAAAAATAATCATCTCTTGAATGAGATTAGAATCAGTTATGCCACAGGCTGGTGGAAATATGCTAGGTTATGAATGGGGTTCATCATGGGCTTTTTAACCATTTCAGTATGTGGGATAGAGTGTTCATTTAGTCAGAGAAATAATCAATATGTTGCACCTTAGTGTTAGGAGCTTTATATAATTTGCAACATTTTACAAAACACTCGAATGTCAGTTGTAGAAAATAGTTTCAGCAGAATTTTTTTTCTTGGAATCTTAAAAGCACATTAATAAAAAAACCCATGCAAATCAGATTAAATTTTGTTTTGTTTTAAAATTACATAGCATTATATTCAGGTTGTTTTATTTTTCAGGCTTATCAGTCATGACTAGGTGTGTGGTCTCTACAGGTAACATGCTCTCTCCTGATAAAGTAAGTAGACTTAGACACATTAAATCCATAGTAGATTTAACCAGATTTAAGAACATGCATGCATGAAGAACACAGGCCAGCACAGGAGGTTTTTGAAGGGGTGAGATGCACAGCACTGAGGAGCTAAAAGTTTCCCAGTGGTCCAGGTGTCACCCATCTAATATCTAACTCTGACACATAGTTCTGAATTAAACCATCTCTATTTGTCCACTAGTGAATTGCTACAGAACTAGTTGTCTTCATCATTCTCTGACAGTAAAAAAAAAAAATCTTGTGACTATATGCTACCAGTTCTTTTAGTTTAAAAGCAAAAAAGTTCTTTGTTGTGTATATCCTGAATTCACTCAGATCATGGCTTACCTATAATGTCAAATATCACCCAAGCATATAGAAAGTATACAGATAATTTTATTTCTGCATAATAAAAATGTAGAAAATACAGTAAACCATTTTGGTAATTTATGTTTTATGCAATTTTAATTCAGTTTAGTAATTAATTTTTTACAATCCATTCTATAATCCATTCTGCAGCTCTAAACTTGTAGGGAAAAAAAGACTTCTTTACAGACATACATATTTGGAAATTTCTTCTTTCTATTGAGACCATTTTGAGTGAAAACATAAATGCTGTCTATCATTTACAATCTTCCAGACTTAATACTGGTTTTTTAGAAAAGAAATACTTGAAAAATAATCCTTCTTTTATGCTTTCTGAACTCACTTGCCTCTGTGAGTTATTAGAATACATCATAAATGAGAGCATCATAAATACAGACATAAATAAGAACATTTTGCATAGATGGAAGTGAACTGAATGAAAAATAAGAGGTCAAAAATTTTTTTTAGAAAAGTCATATTAGCACAGATATAAAGAAACTCTGACATTTGGGTATATTTAGAACAGGTTCAGGTGAAGATCTTACAGCAAACAGAAGAATAAAATAATGAAAAAGAAATCAGGACTGTTATTTACAACTCTACATCAAGTCTATTAGTGCTCAGCAGCCTGGAAGTGAGGAACATGAGTGGTCTAACAGAAGCCTTATAAGGACAGAAAAGTCACTCCGAGAAGCTTTTGAGCTCATGGAACAGCTGCTCCCAGAACCACTGGGAGTCTCCCATGCAAGTCCCTTGGAGGTTAAATTTCAGGCTTTATTGGTTAGCAGGAGACAAATACACAAAGGGAAACCAGCAAAGTCCAATTTAAAAAGTGCAGCTTTAATAATCCAGTTGATGGCAATCCTCTGCAATGTTGAATGATCTGAATTTCCCCTCTAGATTTACTTGCACTATCTATGTCCACTCCTGAAGGTGAGCAAAGGCAGCAGAGTCAGGGTCCTGTTGAGTGGCTGTTCTAATTAGGTGCAATAGCAAGACCTGGGAAAAGTATCACTATTCTACTTGGGTTTCTCAAATCAAATTCCATTTAGACATGCAAACTAGGGTTTGATATTTACCTGGCTTTGAGGAAAAGGTCAAATTAAATAGCTATTGGTTGTTTCCTATTAGCTTTAAGGATTTTTATTCCAAAGGCATGAATATGTCTTGCAGAATAATTCAGTTGGGACTTGGACATAGTGATAAGGTAAATAAATGGATTTTATACCCATTTATAAAAATAAGGGGTTAAAGTGATTTACAGGATGGCACACCAGTGACTCCTTTTGAGAGCAGAGCTCAGTGTAACCTCTTGACTTCTCTACCTATGTGATAATTCATGCACAAGGACTCTGTGCTTAAGTATATACAGGGGAAAAATTTTGAATGGGTCTTTTTACTGGAATATATTGATTTATGAACAGAAAACAAAAATGTTTGCTGTTTGTAAAATTCTTTACATGTTAGGAAAAAAAAAGTATCTTCCTAAAGAAAGAAAATCCTCATTGCCGTCCACTTTTAATATACAACTCTTAGAAAATTAAGTTTAAATATACAACTTAATATTAAGTTTTAATATATAGCTCTTAGAGAATTAAGTTGTCTGAATTTGCTTGCATTTCACTTCTATCAACTCAAGTATACACTGAAGTGAGATTATTTAATGGAAAAGTAACCTGCTAATAGAGAAATTACTCTTCTGTAACTTCCTGGTTTTGCAAAAAGATATTCCTATTTCATACTGATGTAGATTTTTTTAAAAAACAGTTATGAGTTAGGTTATATTGATGTATATCAGACTGTGGAAAGAAAAAGTACTTCATGCAGCCATCCAAATAAATGAGAAATATATATAAATGTGTATATATAAAGTGAAAACCCCATTAATTCCTTCCTGAATAGCTACTAAATGAGGCATCCCAAACTCCTGCCCAGTGTTCCTGTGTATCAGTTATCCCCAAATATTTTGTTAGCAATGTTGTTTTTCTCTCCACTTATGCATTTAGATTATGACTGGTGCTCCCTGCCTTTGACTAGACCCGAGGAAGGCACTGTAAGTGTAATAATCTGTGATTTATTTACTCAGGTATACCGCTTCCAAATTTGATTTCTTGTTCTTCTGATTAGCTTGATTTCTGGACCAAAGTTTCAATGAATAAATGAAAAACCTAGCAAACACTGGCAGTCTCAAATGAGCTCTGACCTGATGTGTTGTGGGGGCTGTTAGTGGGAAGTTAATTGTGATATTTCCTGCAGCCAGTAGAAAGCACAGTGAAGTTAGCACTTGGGAGCCAGGCACTCAGGTCACAAAACTGAGACCCTGCTGCACTGGTTTCCCATACCTGGGAGTTTTTTGGCACACACAGAGTAAAACCCCAGCCTTTCATCTCCTTGTGGTAACAGGGGCTTGCAAATGAGGCAATAGCTCTAGAGATTTTGTGTGCTGTCTCTGACCGTGAGCTCCCTGTAAGCCACATCCCCATCATTCCCTAAAACTCTCCTGTACTAGAGACTGTAATATGGCTGGAACTGTAAATGTCTTCCATTTCCCTCTTCTGATACAAGTATTTCTCTTTCTTCCATTTATGCTTGTGCCCCCCATTTCCAGATGACCTTCTCATTGCCCATGCCAGGAAATCTGCATATTCATGGTTCCAGTTCGCCATCTTCTAATGGCCAAATTTTTTGGTCATAAGTAATAGTAAGACTTCATTTATATTGGTTTAATTTATTTTATTTAATTTCATTTTAATTTATTTTCTCTCTTTTTCTTTTCTTTATTTCTTTTTTTACAAACTAAGAGAAATGAGAAGCTTTGCAAATGTGCTTAAATTGCTCAAATAGATAAGAAGTTTAAATTGCAAACAGCGTGTTGAAATAAACTCAGTGTGAAACCTTGCAGCATTGGAATTAGGGACAATATTTCAAATTACACTGGCATTTATTATTTCCCAAGTCTCAGATTTTTACAAGTAAAGCACACATTTTTATTTCACCTTCTCAGAAAAGCTTTTCCTCATTTTCATGAAAGAAAAAAGTATTGATAAGCAGAGAGACTCTAGCAAAACATTGATTCATCTAAGTCCTATCACTTGAAAATTATTTCTAGTAGTAAAAAATAGTAAGAAATAGTAAAAAAAAAAATGCCTTTTTGAAGAAGGTCACAGGAATGCAACAGTACAAACTAATTTCTGCTGACACTTTGTATCTCAGAAATTGTTTTCTTTGGTGCACTAATGAATTTTTTTTTTTTTTATTTTGTGGCCTTGTCTGACACATTTCACCTCTACCTTGGCGGGAAAAGTAATTTCCTCCTGTGAGTAAATGAATAATAGAGGACAGATGAAAGGGCAGAAATGTGCAAGTGCCATCAAAACCCTCATTTTTGATTTTTAATATGCTGCAGCTGTTGGTGTGGAGTGTTTCTCTTGCAGTTGAAAACCCAGCCAGCATGGGAATATTGATAGGTTTACATGAATCCCAAAGAGTCACAGCTTATTTGTATTCACTAATAATGTAGAGCTTGGAGGTTACTGCCTGCATGGATGCATTTTCAGCTGGAAAAATTGTGAAGCAGCAGTAAGGATTAGTGAAAGGGATTGATGTGGACACAGAAACATTTTGAAAAGCAATCTCAGGTCAAAAGAGGTTACAGTGAGATTTAAGTGTTAGTTTCTATTTCAAAAGCTCAGGCAAACATTAATATATATCCAAGTAACTGTGATTCCATACAGTCCCTCATTGATACATTTTGCCTTTTGAAACTCTTACCAGTATTCTGGAAGCAATTAATATTCTGAAGTGTCAGTAGTTAAATTAATATTACTTATTTCCAAATCTTTGAATTCCTTTATTAATTTAAAATTTATCAGTAACTTCAGCAGAAATGCTGAATGCTTAATCTCTGAAATTGGGCCACACTTGCTGAGGTAGGATTTTTGGATTTTTGAAAAAGCTGGAGACACTGGATGCTAAATGCCAGTTCAAAGTCAACAGGTACTTTTCAGTGATGGATAAATATACCAATGCTTTAATTTTCAATAATTATTTAGTTAGAAAATTTATAAAATTTGGCACACAGTATTGAGAATGGCAAGGAGATCCTGCATGATTTTGATGATAAATCCACAGTACAGCAAAAAATCTAGAAAATCCTGCTGTGTGCTGTATTGATGATGTGCATAAATCTAGCAGATCAGATGCATTCCTACACTACTCAAAGCTGCCCATTAGTGCTATCAGTACTACATTGCAAGTGTTTGACCTCCTGAAGATCAAGGTTTTCCAAATGTCAATACAACATTAACATGTTCACTTTCCAAATAACATTGCTATATCCTTTACTTTAGTTCTCAATAAAATATGAATATCACTTCCAAGAAAAAAATATAAAGAAGCCACCAGGGATGTGGACTCCAGGTTTTTTGTGGTATTTCAGCATGGAACCACTTGAGCAGCCAGTTTGTTTCCTTCCAGATGCCCTCTGCCCCTGTATTTCAGGTGACACAGATAAAGCCAGTGCATTTTCCTTGTGCCCATGGGTTTGCTGAAATATCATAAACTCCTCCTTTCAGCAACCTTTCCTTTCAGAAAGGCCAAGGATTGGCCTTTCAGGGAGGCCAATCTTTGCCTCCCTGATAGCAAGGAGATGCTGGCATTCCCAGCTACCACCATTGACTGATGTAAGGTTAAGCCTGGAAATGCATTCTTTTTCTCATCTGTCACTTTTAATGTCAAACTACTTTATTGAGATTCAGTTCTCCCTGCCTCCTTTCTCTCATAAAATGATACTGAATCAGAGAAGTCCCATGCAATGATTAATGCAGGAGCAAGCACAGTAGATTTGCTTCAGCTGCAGCAGTTGGGGTGGCAGAAAGCAGGACTTGACTCAGAGCCCATGTGTTTATCTGCCATCACCTGGCTCTGGCTCACAGCTTCACTGGCTTTGCCGTAATTCCTGGTCTCTTTGGAAACTTAATTCTCTTTTTAGCTCTGTTCTTCATGCTACCATACCAAGCATCTGCGATCAGATCTCAAGTCTCAGCTGAAATGGTATGAGATTGATGTAAGTGGGTGAGGGATTTATGTATTTATTTAACAAAAAGTGTGGGTTTTCTGAAAGCCTGGCTGGCAGTATGGCTTCTTCCTTCTCTTCACTAAGATCATCACTGGCACTTTTGTTGTCAGACATAGGAGAAATAAGACATTGATTTGTTTATAATATATGCCAAAACAACTCCATACACTTGTCTTGTTCTGATATAAAATTCTGATATTAACAGAACCTTTGGTCTTCTCTTCCTACTCTTTGAATTTGTATTTCTGCCATGACAAATAAAAATTTCAGTTCTTAGGAAAGTGGCATTTTTCCAGCCATTTTCAAGCAACTCTTTCTCTTGAGTAGTTAATTTCTGAAGATGCTTTCTTCTATAGAAGAGGGTTACAAGCCCCAGGTGTTCTTAACCTGTTCAATCCATTACACCTGTACTCCTCTCCTGACTACGTGTGGTTGTAATAGCTTTTCTCTTAGCCATGAGAGCTAAGGGAAGGAAGAGGAAGAACTGCTGACAGGGAATTGCTGCTCCAACTAATGGAAATGCCTTTTTCCTTCAAGTGATTCTGTTGCTACTTTCAGTTACAAGAATCATTATACCAAAAGGAAGGATTGCTTGCAAACCCTCCCTGCTTTACCTGCTGACTTCAGGTTCCCATAAGGAGTTACAACATTGCACCATCATACATCTTTGTATTGTATTTTATAATTTGTGTCCTAAAAGGGACCCTAAAAGGGTTTTTATCTAGATTGGCTTTGTTTATGCAGTGACATTTCATGCAGGTCCTTTTCATTTCCAAGCATTCACAAGCATGTGCAGTTTATGCTGACCATTCCACTCTTCTCCTGGTACCCCTGCCCTGGGTGCAAACCACAGCCACACCTCATTCTCTCCAAAGGATATGCCCTGGCCCAAAGGAAAGTGTTTTAAGAACATAGTGACACTGCAGTAACTTGTATTCTTGCTGAATACAAGGATCCAGCTCACAAGTCCTGCAAACTGGGAATACTGAGTTTGAAACACCTCTGAGAGCTGGTGCTCAGGTCATGCAGGAGAACAAAAGACAAAGCCTGCACTGACCTTTCTATAGCAAACCTTTAATCCTCCAAGAAATGGGCAAGAAGGTACCAACAGCTGCAAGTGAGGTTTAAAATTGTCCTCTTCTCTGATGTACCAGTAGAAATCCAAAACTGTTTTATCTTCTCTGGAGTCTGTCCACAGATTGCTGCAGATACTTACCTAATTAAGACAACTCACTCCTAGGAGCTTTTACCCACATGTATCCCTGTAAGACTGCCAAGAAAGATTAAAAGAGCAACAAACAAAATACCATCCTGAGTGGCAACCAAATAGAGAATTCTTTTCTGATTCTAAAAAATAATTGGTCAGAAAAACCCACAGCAGCAGCATAGAAGTACAGCTCCCTGGCAAATCAAAGCATAAAAGTGGGGCAGCTGGAAGACTCAGATGAATGGAAGGAAATAATGCAGCATTATTTCTTCTCTTTTGAGGCAATAGGACTTTGTGAAAAGATGTGCAGCATGTATCCCTGCTCTTAGTTCAAGCATTAAAATACTTCCGACCTTTTAAAGGAGGAGATATTTTTTCCAGGTACAAATTCTCTTTCTTCTAGCTTTCTACTTCCTTTTTGAAAATAGCATATTATATTTGCCAATCCTATGAGCAACCCTATCAAAGCTAGGAGAAATATTTTCCTTCTAATTTATGTAGGACTCCTGATTCTAAGTCTTTTGTTGCTTATCCTAGACTGTAATGGGTTTACAAAATGCAGGCTTTATAAGCTTGAAAGGGAAAATGCAAACAGTTCATGACTTCACTCTACTTTCTTAATTTAGAAGCAAAATCATGTTACTTAGATAGCAACCTTTACAGCTAATGTAATTATATCTCCATGTCTTTCCTTTTGCCATGCACAGAATGCCCAGATCCTCAAAAACAGAAACAAGGAGGGACTGCAGAGTACTATGACTGTGTTAGCTAGATAGTGAATAGACAACTTGTAGTGATAGATGAAAACATAGTTGCTGAATTTAAAAATGGTCTTTTTTGTTGATGGAATCATCCTAAAATTTTAGAATCGTGTAGACAAAACCCTTCAAAGATATAGTTCAAGATCCTTCATTTTACAAAGTTGCATATATGCAAGTTGAGCAATGCCTGTGATTTACTAAATTCAGCTTTGCACTACCCTTTCAAGGGAAGGTGATAGTATTTTAAAGATCTGCATACATCACTCCTCCTGTAATGTACAGAGACCCTAAGACAGAATTAGGAATACATTGACTTCCACATTTAACTTTCTTAACCTTGAGTCCTTCATTTTCCCTCCTCAGCCTTATGCCTCTTTTACTACAAAACTCCTAAAACCATCAGACAAGAGGATCTTAAATCAATACTCTGTGGTGTAACTGCAGTGAATCACTGGACTAGATCAATTTTGCACACAGAATAAAATCACTGCCTTGTGAATTCTCTATACTAGCACTGATTTTTTAAAACTGTAGTTCAAAACCTTCAAATTACAGGGATCCATCTCAAATGGGCAGAAAAGGAGATAGTCAAGCAAACCTGGTTAAATCTTAGTAGGAAGAGGACCCTGTCCTGAGAGCTACCAACAGGCATTTATGTAGAATAGCTAAAAATTATTTTTTCCTTAGCGCCTCTTCCCTCTCTGTCAAGTCTGTTTTCATTGGAGATGTCTCCATTTAGTGACATGCCCACTTGGGCACATCTTTGTCTGCAACTCAAAAGAAAACCACAAACCCTGCAAACAAAGCCTAAAAAAGGAGCATAGCATTGGAGCATTATTTGATTGCTTGTCTGTATCTCACTAAAGAACAATTGCTTGCATGCATTAAAATCCACAGTGCCTGCCATCATCAATTTCCCAGAGACTTTACAGATTCCTGGCAGCATGCATAAAGGGGGTTGAAGTTTGGAATGGGCCATTTTGAACAATCTACAGAATTCCACTAGGACTTGCAGATGTGTCTATTCCAACGAGGAAGAAAAAAAAAGAATTTAAGTTAAACTACATCAGGGAAGTTTTCTGCAATTTGGCTGCTAGTTTGATTGAGACCAGTACTTGAATGACATGCATTCACTTTATCTGCTGTCCCTATCAAGGACTAGATATAATTTGGTTTGTAATTTCTATGTATAAAACAAAAGCTTTATGAGAGACTGTTTAAGATTTTGTTGCAAAGTCCAGACTTCTGCTTTTGAATAACTATTGTGCCACCTAGTGAGTGTTAAACTGCACTTTTAAATAGATGGAAAGATTGACTTTAAGCATACTGGTGAATAAAGAAACAAGTATCTTCCCTTTTTTCTTGATTATTTACCAAGGTGTTTCACTGAGGTAAGAAATATTCTGTTTCAACCATAAAATAGCATTTTGTTTGCAAGTGTATTAAAGAAAGATAATACATAAAAAGGATGCACACAGAACTCTTTACCTCCCAGCAACAAATCCATTCCAATAAATTACTAGCACAGATCATAAGCTTATCAGTGTTGAAAGATATTCCCAAATCTCGGATTATAAGAATTTCCATTCTGTAAAACAAATAAATAAATACACTGAAAATGTTATTTTCTGACCAACTGTGATAACTTGGTACCAAGAAAAAAATGCTTTGACACATTTTTGTTATGATTGCATGCTTTAAGGCATTATTTAGACAAAATAATAAGCAGTGTTTTATATTAAAATCATAGCACTCTGACACAAAGTTTCTCATAAAATTTCCTTTTCCATATAAATAGTCTGTGTCCAAAAAGCTATGTAGATTTCATTAGCCAGTAGATTGTTCTTAGTGATTTCTCTTCTCTAACTGAAACCTCTCAACAGGGTTGTGAAGTTTTTTTTTCCTTTCACTTTTTAAGTAAACCATCTGTCCTGTGTGGGAGTATTGGGTTTGCCTCGGTAGATAGCAGTAATATCTCAATCACCAAAGCCAATAACAGTGAAGTTCCTTTAATAGAGAATTTCCTAGCGTTTTTCGAGTCCCTTTACTGCATCTTATGTTAAGTTGCTACACTATCCATCATCAACAAATGCCAAAGTAGACAGTCTGCTCTTTTAATACTTGCATGCAGTGCCATAGTTGCAGTAGAAAACCCAGTGGTCAGCAATAGTTCAATAGAGAAACCTTCAGATTCTCTGACACTCCAAGGAAGTTCAAATTCATGTTGTTTAACACATTTAAATGATGCATGTTAGAGATCTTTTATATAACAGAACCTGACTCCAGGTAAACATGACATTGTATCCAGACTTGGATAGCTCTATGCCAGACCTTGATGGAAACACAAATATTTTTTTAATTTTCCCTCAATGAACAATGGAATGGAGCTCATCATCTTTCAGCACTTTTTGTTACAAAATATCTGAGATTCAGCTCTAAGCTGAGAGAAAATGAAATAAGTTTCTGAAGGTAAAAAACGTATTGTTTTGAAAAGCAGAAAATCTGTGGTTAGAGGGGGCTTTTCTGTAATTTTGTTGTTGTGGTAGTGTTGTTGTTGTTTGGGCTATTTCTTTTTCCACCAAGGAAAAGATTTCCAGAAAATATATTTTCAATTTTCTGGTTTCAAGGCTTGACAGACATTTTGTCATTTCATTTTCTTCTTGCAGATAAATGAAATTGAAAAGCTTGTGTCAGGTGTCAGCTGAGCTTCCTTAGAGCTTTTTCCAGGCTCTCTGAATTCTTTGATACTTGAAAAGTGTTTGTATGGTGTTCTGGTTTTTTTCTGGAGGTGTACTGTGCAGTAAGCAAACAGAAAAGGCAAAATTTTATTTCTTTTTAAGGCATAATCAATTGATTACTTCATTTTAAAGCAATACCATTTAAGATAGTTAAGAGGTTTGCCTATGAGGTTTTTTGTTCACTGTGAAGGTTCTTAATGGCTAATATTGACATTAAATATGGAATTTAAATGCATGCAAGTATTACTAAAAGTAGGGCAGGATTAGAAATATAATAACTTTTTTTTGCTTTATCTAGAATTTATAACAAGCTCTTCTCAATATCAACATGCTCAAACATGATTATTTTTATAGAGGACAATGCCATTTCAGTAAAAGAGGAGAAATCATAAGGCTTGATTATTTTTTTCTCTTTAGACACTATTTTTCCATGTTGATTCAAGGTATTCTAGCATTTAACAACATCTGTGAGAATTATATGATTAAGTCTAAGAGTTCCCATTACTTTATTTCACATAGTGAACATTTTAATATGACTTTAAATATCTCTTTGGGAGGATTATCTATGGAGTCAATGGACAGTGTTTCATAAAGAGAGCTGAAAATCTAGATCACAGCTCAGATCCAACATTATACTAATTAACAAAATACTAATAAATCCTGTGTTAAAAAGTGCATACATAATAAAATAGTGAAATGAAGTCTCTAAGATGAACAGGTTTTATACAAAGTTAAAAATATGCACTTCTCACAAATAGAGGAGATAATTGAATGGCATGTATTCTGCTTTCATTTAAAGCTAATACCATATTTATATTCAGTGTAGCAATAAACCCTTTTTCCAAATTTTCCTGTTCCCAAAGTCAGAGTTAAAGTTTGCAAAGTCAGTTTGCAGTGGTTTGCTCAAAGTGAGTAAGACTCTCAGTATTTGTAATTCTTACAAATTTCAGGCTGCATGTCTGTTTCCTCTAATATCAATTAGACAGATGAGGTGTAATTCTAATAAGGCTCACTGAAACTGCATGGAATTTAAATAATTTCATCTCTTTAGAGAATTGTACCTCATAGATTTAACTGAGTTGATAGTCAATATTTTCTGCAATCTTAATTAAGCAAGACTTGATTTGGTCTGGTTTTCAAACATTTGAAAACTCTAGACATGTCCAGGCTCAGGCTTTTGAAGATTTCACTTTGTTCTGTATGAATTGTTTTGACAATAACCACTAAGTGCACTTGTCCAAGAAAGACAAGTGCCCTTCCTTTGGCAAGTCTGCTGCCACTACATGTGAGAAACCTGCACTGCCCTGAGGCCTGTCACAGGTGAGATTAGTAGCTCATTTCTGAGACTTCTGGGAATCATTTCAGAGGATTTCAAGATAGGATTATTTTGAAACTGAAATTCATGGCATCAATGAGTATTGGGTCATGGAGTAAATAAATAATAAATGGTACAGAAACACCAGTAAATCTGTGAAAATCACTGTCCTTTAACTATGCAGACCAGAATGTATGTTTGTTATAGATATCATATTTGTAAAAAAAAATATGCAAGAGAATTATACAGATTGTATAATAAATTCAATCTTTGATGGAAGTTTTAAGTGAAAAACATCAGAAATTATTATCTGTATTTTTTGCACAGACACAACATCTGAGATTTTTCTTCTCTGGTTCTAATGGCAACACAGTATTTATTCTTATTTTTGAGGCCATATAAATAAGCAGATGTTTCCACTGAAGCCACTGGCCATTAAAACACATTCAAAGTTACTTTTCTAGCATAATATAAAAACCCTCAGTGAAGGATTCATATTACAAGAAGTAAGGCATTTGGAAGAACAAATTCTGTAAAAGCAAACACAGTTTAAGCAATCACATCCCCAGAGGATGTGGCAGGTACAGCTGCCAATGGGATATGGCAGGGCAATAGGAACATAAGTCTCTCAGTCCTAGTGAAGGAGATGGTAGATGTTTAGCAAAAGCTAATTGGCAAATTAAGGCACAGAAGAGGCTCTTGCCATGGCCCAGCTTTAGAATGCATTTCCTGGCTGTGCCAGGTGCACAGACTCAGATACTCCCACTCTGCCATCCTTAGGTATCCCAGCAGGAACACTTGAGGTAGCATCCCCTTGCCTCTGCCTCCCAGGAGGGATGTTCCTTTCCTCTGACTCAGGGCTGCAAGGGAGATGGATCAGGTAGCTCTGTGCCATGCATTAGCTTCTCTATACACTCTTCAAAGTTATGAAAAGGATCCATATGGTTAGAGAAATGAGTTCCTAATTTGCTTATGCTAGAATTCACACTAGCAGCACGAGTAGAGTAAGAAAATAATGAACAAATGTAATTCATTAATCACAAAAGGGATTTTAAAGCACTGGCATTTAATTTAGGTGAATTTAGAAAACAAAATATATTTATTAATGCAAAATGGAAGAGTTTGGATTGAAGGGTTACTAGGATATGTTTGACTGAACATTATCTGTATCAAGTTGATAGCTAATTAGTGAAAGAATAATCTTCCCCTATAACAATATTTGGAATAATGTGACAAAAAAAATAATGTGCATATGTAGCTACAGATTTATGTGTGTATATAGATGTAAGTGTATATATATATATACTTTCATCTGCAGCTCTATATACATATACTCATCACACCATATGTGATATACATTTGTATGTAGATATACTTACATGTATATGTACAGATACATATAAGTATATGAAAATCAGTCATTTGTTTTTAACTACTGTGAATGTGCAAGCCAGTGGCCAGGATTTTTCCTGGTGTGCTTGATTTCTATGGTTCTGTATTCTCATTCTTTAAAGAACCTAAAATATATTCAGTGTAATGTATTTAATGCAAGTGTAATTTAGTCATGGTAAATCTGAGGTCATGTTCACTGATAATTACACTGTGCTTCCTGTTGCCACATAAACATTCATATGGAATCCTGTACTTTGTGCTACACTAACTTTAATTGGTATGAGCTACTATAAATACATAACTGCGAATGCTTTCATCTTCTATTACAAGCTTTTAAAATTCTTTATTGTATTTTGAAAAAATACACTGTATTTTGAGAAAAACAACAACAAAAAAATCTCTGTGTGTTTTGAAAAATTGTTATTCATGATCTTGCTAATAATCTTAGGAAAACCTTGTAATTTAAATATATATTTTTATTTTGCCAAATAATAGTTTTGGAACAAAGTATATGTGCTAGTTTAGGTAACTGTATTAAGTATTCTGAAGGCTTCCTTTCTCTGTGTTAGAAAAGACTTTTATAAATCACTGCATGGAGCTCTCTGCTGTTTAGGCTAATGTGTATATAAGAGCAGTGCAGAAGAAAATGGAAAAATAAGGTAAGCAATTTTCTTCTCTGTGTAAACAGATGCAATGTGAAATACTTCAGCCATAAAGGCTTTCTAGTTTTGAACTCACAGATAGCCAAGCCCATAGATTGCCATCTCACTTCCCAGAAAATCCTTCTTAGAGCCCTTTAAAGACAGCAAGAAAAATAGACTTCTTGAATAGGAAGGTTTAAAGAAAAGAAAAATTTTCGTAAAATGTGGAGTATTCACAAAAGCATTTAAATCTGAAATAAGCAGAAAGAAATTAAATGCACTGAAAATGTGTGACAGAACTGTTGCTTCTGTTTATTCTGTTTTACTTTCTATTTACAGCAATGTGCAATAAATTAGACTAGTCAAAATTTCAGGGTTTTAAATCTGGGTTGTACCCACTTATTGAAATCATTGACCATTTTTGTAGATGCTTTCTCCTACCCTTACATTTGTCTTAGTGGGATATTAAATACCTCACTCTCTCTGGCTGGGCAGAGAGCAGGGTTTTGCAGGTTGGATGTGTATGAAAGTCTGTAGAGCCACTGCCTGTGCTGGGCCTGCACTTTTCCCGAATAATCCTTGGAAGTGTACACTGTGTCTGATGATCTCTGGTCTGTACTTTTCATAATATCCTATTAAAAAGCAAAAACAAGAACAAAATGACTCAAACCCACAGGGAATACCATTACTATGATCTTAGGTAAGTAATTATGTATTCTTAGGCTAAACTAAGTTTCCTTTGATACTCCCTGCCTTGAAATTGTAATGTAGTGTATCATACCAATGATTTGTAAATTCTTATCATGGTATGTAAACCTATAATCATTTCACAGTTTGGTATGTTTGCCTCACTCAGGCAGTGCTGCACTGTTTGTTTTACTGAAGTATGTGTGGCTGCTTTCCCACTTGGTCACACATCATTCTGTCAGAGCTTGGCTTGCCTGGCAGGTGCTGGCGGCTGCACTGCGAATCCCACTGTCATCTTGTCAAACCCAGGACGCTCTTTCCCTGCAGCATTTATACAGAAAGCAGAAACTGCATGGCAGCTTTGGAAAATGATGGATAATGTAGCATGCCTTGGTTTCCTAAAGGCAAGAAAATCCAGTTGTGCTGATCTGGTATGTTGTAGTGGTGGTGGTTGTGGTAGTGATATTTTCTTTTTTCTGTGCAGATGAACATATGGTTAATACATTTTTTTACTGAATTAAATGGTTCAATTACAGGAGCTTGTAGAAGAGGCAGAATAACAAAAGGTTGTACTAATCATCCCACCGGCACTTCCATTTTATCAAATAGTGCAGTCAATGCAAGTTTAGGGTGCCCGCTAATCCCTGTGGAGTTTAAAAAATTGGATTGCACTGAAAAGCAGGAGACAGCTGGTGGGTTGTTCTCAGTTTCTCCTTTTCCTCTGTTACTGGACTGCTAAGGACTTCAGATTTTCATTGGAACAATAACTTAGAGAAATTACTTTGAAGTCCAGACATGAAAGAACTGACCTGAGAAACAAAGGTTTGGTTCCAACACTTTTCTTCAGTGTCTGAAAGCCTGCAGCTGAATTATAATGATCCCAGGACTCCTCTTCGTGAGTCTTTTGAATCATGGCGTTTCTGAAAGGATTTATCATTACATTTCCATTGGAACTCCATTTCAAAGTCTGCAGTTAAATGAAATTCACAGTTAGTTTATGGACTTAGTGATAGATAGTGCGGCATTTACTTCTTAATTTTGCAAGATTATTTGTATCCCTTATCTCTTATGCTATTTGATTTGAACTTACAAGTCTAACACTCAGATTAGTTCATGGTTGTGTTATACAATGAAAATGGGAAATACTACCTAACTGTTAACTATTTTTATTACTTAGTAGTATTGTTATTTTTTACCATCACTTCTAAGTGGTATTTTTTTAATTCTATCCATTTTAGTGGAAGTTTGATCTCCTTTATCGATATATTCTTCCTGATCTTTTCTTTTCTGTTAGAAGATGCCAGCTTCTCTTTTTTTATTAAAAAGCTTCATAATGATATCATTGCCATCTACATGTACCTGTCAGACTTCTCAACCAATACTTGACTGGATTGGCTGTTGCCCTACAGAGGTTTTAGACATTTACGGCTGCAGAGCAGATGCATTCTGCCTTTCATCCTCTGCTCTCTGTCCCTAGTGTGAGTGAAGAAAGGTCTGCACCCTATAACATTAATAATTTCTGGCATATATTTAGCAAATATCATTATTGGAGATCTCTCTCATACTATTCTGGTTTTGACCTCATCCTGTCTGAAACCTCTGGAAAAAATGCCTGCTTCTGAAATAAAACATTGCAACAAGGATGGTTTCCAGCAGTCCTGTCTTACCATTTCTCTTTTTAGAAGTTGAACTGCTCTGAGTTTTCATTCTATCAGGAAAAGACTTAAAATTTAACTGTGTGCTTTACCAGAGCAATATTTATTCATTATTATTGTGTTCATATTCTGAGTTATACAATGATGAATGTGTTAAAAGTGGACTGAATTAGATTATAATGTGGCATCTTCATTGTAACTTTCTGTTCCTATTAATAAAAAGAAACAATAAAACCTCATTTACACTAGATATCGAAATAGGGGAGAGGTTTGTGCTAGTTATTGTGCATGAGCAAAGGAAAGGAATTACTGATCTATTTACTACATATGTCAAAGAAACTGCACCATTTAAAATCCCACAGTGTCTTATGGCTTCATAGCAAAAGCAAGTACAGCTCAAGGGAAAGCAGAATTTTGAAATTAATTATAAAAACAGAACCAAACCCTCCTCTTTTGGGTAAATATTTTTATGTAAAATCAATGTATTGTGATACTCATTACTATCTCATGCCATTATATATTGACTCTGGAAGGACTCACACTTAGAAAACAAACAAACATTGACAGCATATTTTACTCAATGTTTACAGTCAATGATGGACTTTTTAAGCTGAATTTTTTCTTCATGATGATATAATTCATTTATTACTAGGCATTCAGTCAGATAACTAAAGAGGCTGAAAAATAAGAGAATTGCAAGTTCCTATTCTGAGCATGTTTTCATTTTATATTAGTACTTGGGGAAAAGGATTAAAGCTTAATTATGAATCCCTTTCATGCTTTTTTCTGCTATTTTCCTGAAGTGTTTAGTGATTACTTTAGTGTTTAGTGATTTGCCAAAGGTTTATTTCCTGACTCTGGAGACCATAATTTAAAAGGAACTTTTACCATGTGTTGCTCCCAAAGAAATTTTGAAGTCATTAGATGTGCAAAATCCTAAATCCAAGTATAAAAATATGCATGAAGAAAATGAATAGTGGCACATGCTAAAGGTGCTAGTGAGAACTTTTACTGCTTTTATCAGATAGATGAAAGGTAGTTGAAAATGGGAAGAGTTTTGCATCCTCACAGGTTAGAGTAGCTTGACACAGTGAAATTATGCTGGCTTGTATCTCCATAATTTAAGGAAAGGCAGAACAATATATTTGTTTGTCATCAACTATAGCTGGAGGCAGCAGAGAGGCTGTGGCTCTATCTTGCTAGAGCCAGGATAGCACTGGGAACCAGTGTTGATTGGAACTTGGAAGATTTGTGGCTTCATATGATTGGAACTTAATTTTTAAAGGCTCCAGGATTTTTGAGATTTTGAGTTCAGGACGGGTCTTGCAGGGCATGTTTTAATTCAGAGTTAAAGTTCAGGGACATTTTAATACCACTGTGTGTTAAATTCTCCTGGGATTTTGGTCCCTCTGTAATTGAATGTTTATAAGGAAACACAAACTGATCACTACTAAGAGCTGTCTGGAAACTTAGTGCTATCATATACAGGTTTGACTTGGAATGTGTCATAGGCAGCTTGGCTTTTTAAAGACATCTTTCAAAGTGCTAAAGTGATTTTATGTACAAGTATGAGAATGATTATTTAACATCTTCACCTGTTCACTTGATTTTTGTTTGGTTTTTCTCTGCTACAGACTATGTCAGAGAGCCACAATGATCATGCATAATAGCAGTTCATCCTCGCCCCTTTTACCAAATGTGAGCTCCTTCTGGAAGAGAGATTCACATGGACTGGGACTCCTTGATGAAGCAGCATCACTCATTGGCAGCTATGATTTCCCTCAGACCACAGAGAGTTTTCCTTTCTCCACTGCGGAATCAACAAACATGACCCTAAATGCCACAAGCAAAGACCCTCTGGGTGGACACACTATCTGGCAAGTAGTTTTGATTGCTTTCCTCACTGGGATCCTTGCACTGGTGACCATCATAGGAAACATCTTAGTGATTGTTGCATTTAAGGTTAACAAACAACTAAAAACAGTCAACAACTACTTCTTGTTGAGCCTTGCTTGTGCAGATTTGATCATCGGTGTACTTTCCATGAATCTTTATACCACATACATCATCATGGACCACTGGGCTTTGGGAAGCTTGGCCTGTGATCTTTGGCTCTCCATTGACTATGTCGCCAGTAATGCCTCTGTCATGAATCTCCTTGTGATAAGTTTTGACAGGTATTTTTCCATCACGAGGCCACTGACATACAGAGCCAAACGAACAACCAAAAGGGCTGGGGTAATGATTGGTTTAGCATGGATCGTCTCTTTTGTTCTTTGGGCCCCTGCCATCTTGTTTTGGCAGTATTTTGTTGGGGAGAGGACTGTGCCTCCTGATGAATGTTTCATCCAGTTTCTAAGTGAACCTATCATCACTTTTGGCACTGCCATAGCTGCCTTTTATTTGCCGGTCACCATTATGAGTATTTTGTATTGGAGGATCTACAAGGAGACGGAGAAACGCACCAAAGAGTTAGCAGGGCTCCAGGCTTCAGGCAGTGAAGCAGAGGCAGCACGCTTTGTGCACCAGACAGGCAGCTCCCGGAGCTGCAGCAGCTACGAGCTGCAACGGCAGAACATGAAACGCTCCTCCCGAAAGAAATACAGACGCTGCCACTTCTGGCTCACAATGAAGAGCTGGGAACCCAGCACAGATCAGGGGGACCAAGAGCATAGCAGCAGTGACAGCTGGAACAACAATGATGCTGCTGCCTCCCTTGAAAATTCAGCCTCCTCTGATGAAGAAGATATTGCTGCAGAGACCAGAGCCATCTATTCAATCGTGCTGAAGCTTCCTGGTCACAGTGCTATCCTCAATTCCACAAAACTACCCTCCTCGGAAGATTTGCATGAGTCAGGGGATGAACTGCAGAAATCTGACACAGAATTGAAGGAAAAGAAACCTAAAAAATTGCACCCTCCCAAAGGTGTTCAGGATGGTGGAAATTTCCAAAAGAGCTTTACTAAGCTTCCAATTGAACCAGAATCAGAAGAGACAACCACAGCTTCTGATGGTATCTCATCAGTCACCAAGACATCGACAGCCCTGCCCTTGTCCTTTAAGGAAGCAACCCTGGCAAAAAAGTTTGCCTTGAAGACCCGAAGTCAGATCACAAAACGAAAACGAATGTCACTTATCAAAGAAAAGAAAGCAGCACAGACACTCAGTGCCATTTTGTTTGCCTTCATCATTACCTGGACCCCATATAACATCATGGTTCTGGTGAACACCTTTTGCAGCTGTATCCCCAAAACTTTCTGGCACCTGGGGTATTGGCTTTGCTACATCAATAGCACAGTGAACCCCATGTGCTATGCACTGTGTAACAAAACATTCAGAAACACTTTCAAGATGCTGCTGCTGTGCCAGTGTGACAAACGAAAACGACGCAAACAGCAGTATCAGCAAAGGCAGTCCGTCATTTTTCATAAGCGGATCCCTAGGGAGGCTTCATAATATAGTATTTTTTAAACAAATAAAAACACAACGAAGCAGGGATGTAATGGGATGAGAGAGGATGGGATGGGAGAGGACAGAACAGGATGGCATGGGACAGGGCAGGATGGGCAAGATAGTAGGGGATGAGACAGGATGGGTTGGGGTGGGAAGGTGGTTCCAGTGTGCTGATTCTATGATTTAAACATCAAGACATGAAAGCAGCTGCCAGGATTATTTATCCTTTCAATAAGTCCAGTTTAATATAAAAGTCAATCCACATTCAGCAAAAACTAAGAAACTTCAACATTTTAACTAAGGAGTGAAAGATTTAATAAAGTTTTCCTACAAATTTGCCAGAAGCTGTATAACAATTATAAACCCATTACTGATCTGCCCAGCTCTTTGATTATAATCAACTCTGGGATCTCAGGTAAGCACATCTAGCTAGCCCAACTTTTCTTTTTCCAAGGAATCTAACAACTTTCAATTCAAGTTACATACAGATCTAGCAAGCTAGGGAAACAGGCTTATGAAATTATTTAAGATGCTGTATAAGTTGAAAAATTGCCTCTTGTTGTCCTGGTAGTGCTTCCTGTTTACTTCTGATATATATTGTTAATTGTACCCCGATACCTGATTTCTGAGTATGTGTGCAGCTGATGTTATATGTGTGTGTGAGTGTGTATGTATGCATAGCATACATTCACACCTCTGAAATACACACATACCAGGAAAGAGGTGACCTATTTGTTCCAGGTTTCACAGGGCCCCCCATCATGATTACATGGGATTGAAACTTTTTAAAAGTCCAGAAATCATGTTATAAGTATATAGCTCATTATTTGCCACCTGAAATTCAAGTTTATGTCTGGAACCAAAACATGGTGTCCACATTTCAAACTGAGAAAACCAAAACATAGCCTGTGAGTTTGTAGAGTTTTATAATTGTGTACTTGCCCAATCTTGAGCACAGAATCTCTCCTCAAAGTGATCATGCCTCTTTAAAAAGATACAAAGGGGAAAGGAATTGAAGTCTGCATTCAGGGAAGAGCACGAAGCTATCTTGGCAGGGCACAGATGATGAGAACCCAGATCTGGGCTGCACAGTACCAGTGCTGAAAGAGAGCTGCTCAGGAGCCAGGTAGGTGCAACCATAAGCAGCAGCCCCATGTCCTGCTGGGGAGGCTGCACTGCTGTTGAAGCACACATGGCTCCTGCAACACCTTGTCCTGATCTGCACCGTAGGGATGCACAACACTTCTCAGAGCCAGCTCAGATCCTGTGTGCAGTATCTCTATGGCTTCTGATGAAAGTTCAAGTTGTAATTTTCTGACAGAAGTTGGTAGAGCCCCACTGCTTGCACTGTCTGCCCAGGTGATCTTCAGATGCAAGTGATTTGTCTCAAAGAAATGCTTTATTTTTGCATGTGAAGGATGCTCACTAAAAAGTGTTTGTTTTCCACAGCCTGTTTTAAAAATCAGGAGAAGTGCACCTAAATCCGTTTGACACTAGGTTATTCGGTGGTGTGAAAAATGTGATATTGCCAATTTGCAACCTGGCAATTTTTGATAAAGACAATTTTAAAAGGGCTTTAATATTTATAGTTTAGATATGACCAGTATTTCCTGGTATTTGTGAGGTGGTCTGCACCAAACATGATTTATAAAAGTCAGAGGTCCCCTGGGGAAAGGATTGTACTTTAAACTGTTGCTCTAAATCTGATTTAGTTACATGTTGAAAGATTATTTTGTATTCTCCTTTGAGCTGACCAAAACTTTTTTTTTTTAATTGCTTAGACTCTTATTTTGCTGAAAATAAAACAAGTATCTTATTTTACAAAGGGGCATCAGTGTTGTGAACACAGAACTGATGTTAAAGCTGCTTTTGTATTCAGTGTGAGATGGTGTTTACAGATGATTTTGACAACAGTGGAAATATATTAAATGGTGTCTGTGTATCTGAACTATTTAATTTTGTGTTATGTTCATATAAAAAAATATTTATACATATTTCACCAAATGTTTTATTTAATGTTGATAAATATTGCTCTTCAGTCTTCAGCTGTAGTGTCCTTTTAAAGTGATTCATAAAGGTCTGCTTGAGAAATGAATAGATTATACCTAGCTTTCTTGTCATTAAAACAAATTCTCTTTTGTATGAGTTGTTTAAAATGTCTACCCTAAAGTTATCTCATAAATTATATTAAACTCTACTGCAAGTACAATTTTAGTACAAAAAACAAAAAAAGTTAAAACTTCATCTATGTCACAATTGCATTTTGAACTAAATATACCAGAATTGCTTTGCTGGTTTGCTAGCCACATACAAAGGCACCCATGTTGCAAAGAAAATCAATTACCTTTATTTATAGAAAGAAGCATATATTTGAAATGTATTCATTACTCAAGTTGACCTAAAAATGTTTTACCATTTAAATATATATCTATATCTATATATATTGCCATATTATTATATTCTGATATTTAGAGTAGTGCTGTGCCCCTAATACACAAAATGTGAGAGCATGTAAGAAAGCTAGAGTTCATCGGGGGATTTATGGTATATTAGTATTGATTTTAAAATGGGAAACTATTATTTTTATTGAAGTTAAGCTTCCTTGAAAGCATCTGTCACCACTGTTTACATAATAGGAAGAGTTAAATCCTTGGATTGTTCTAACAGAGAAATAAACAACCTGTCTTTTGATGTGTGAACAGGCTTTAAAATGTTATTTACAGGCATCATAAAATGTGTATGTATACACATGTTGTAGCGTAGATCAATTTAGTTGTTATTTATTTAATGTAATATGCACTATAAAATATTAAGAATTTGGCTTTGTTACAAGTACAGTGGGCATCAAGTTAATTTGTATTTTATATGTTGCTGTATTTGCTTTAAACCCATGCACACACAAAAATTTTAGCTGTATGCACTAGTGGATATATTATTTATGAACACAGGCACACATAATAGGTTGCAGAAGAAGAACAATGCAAAACCAATGACACATATACTTTTAGGAAGTACAACGGTGTAATATTTCATCTGTTTTGAGGAAAATTAAGTCAGAAACACAGTAGAAAGCATCATTTGATGGCAGACAAACAGCTCAGCCCATTAACTCTCCTCACAGCTCTGAAAGCTGGCTTTTCAGAGACCAGTCTCTGTTAATTGCAATAATACAGGATTAGACTCCATATGAAAAGGACCAAAAAGTCAGAAGCGATAGCCAGACAGGAGCCAATGGGTAGTCTGGAGAAAGCTTTATAGAATAAAGCCCAGTCACTGTCAGCCTCTGAACAGGCAACAAAATACATTATAATATATGTTTGGCTTTTTCAGTGTAAAATTGTGATAGAAATTTATTACTTCTGTACTGGTATAGGCAGTGAGAGATGTCTGATCTGAACATCTGAGGGCAAGGGCCATGGTGCATGAAGCACTTTTTCCTACTCCTGCATAACACACTTTCAACAAAAGTAAACTGTAAATCAATCTAGCACTGTTTAAAGTGAAATAAATATAGGCAAGGCCTGAGTAGTTCCCAGGATCTAAACCTGGGGATCTGTGTACCCTAAACAATAAATAGCCTACAGAGTTCTGGCATTAGGAATATGCACACAGATATTCTGAGAGAGTTGATGGCCTTTCTCAATTATGTACAGCTTCATTTTCTTACTTTGCTGTCTTGATTATTATATTTTTTAATGTATTCTGCAAGAATATTCTAAAAAGTCTTGGTTCATTATCAACCTTATATATCTAAAAAGTGAGAAGTGATCCCAAAGTACACTTGGTTTGCCTCTACAGAATGTAAACATCAAAGCAAAAGGAAGTTTAACTTTTTTCCCCTAATCAGAAAAATCAATAATTTTAAAAATAGTTATCATCATGCTGCCCTATATACAGTAGGGATGGTCAAGCAGTGTCAGACTATTTATAAACTGCTTTTCACTCACCCCTTACCCATCTGACTATGCATCACTATTCAAATTTATATTCAAGATTCTAAACCCTCATTTTCTTCCAGGTGGCTCCTAGATTCTTAGATTCCTAGAGCTAAAATATGCTCTACAAGCCTGTCTTGTTATCAGGCCTTTTTTCTTTTTCTTTCACAATACCTCTATGCAAAGTTATCTGTCTTACCTTATCTAAAGACACTTTACTAATTTCAAGAGTTGTAAAGTGTTGAGGTCTGATACTTTCTTTTCTAAAACCATATAAAACATATCAAAAACAACTGGAGAAGGCTTCACATTTGCCAGCTCCTTATTGGCAAAAGTGGTCTGTGCCACAAATGGTCTGTTCATCAAGCCTGACCAGGGGATAACTTGTCCCTAGTGATGTTGTCCCAAACCCTCACTAGCTTGAACTTCACATAGCTCATGAATCATCATGTATTTTGATGCATTTGGAAATTTGAAAAAAAAACGTGCATATTCATTGTGGTAGTTCTGAATATTCTTTGACCCCTGCAAATCTACTGTCCCTATTCACAATCTGCTTTCACCCTCTGTGATTTTCTATTTTATATATTCTTTTTATCTTTTATTTATTTACCCATTTCAGTACCACTGCACTGGCTTCTGGGAGCAGGTTAAAGTGATATATATTTGTAGGTTGCTTCTTGTTAGCCCAAAGGGTATGCAGAGGTGTCTGGTGGTGCTGAGGTGTTCATAGTGCTGGCTGCCTTTTCTGACTCATGCACTGCACTCCCATGGTGCCCAAACACTTTTGTTTGGAAGCTTAGCTAAAGCATGCATGATATTCAGGTTTTCATTGAATTAAAAACTTCATTTCATTAGGATATTCTTCCTTGTAGCAGGCATAGATCACTTATAGAAACTGCACTTTTCTACTTCCACGTTTTTGAGCTGCCAGAAAGGTATCGGGGAAAATGCTAATTTGTAATGTCTGATACTTGGGCAATTTTGTACTTCAGTTTTTAAAGTAAGGCAGAGATAATGCAGTTGTGCTATTTGTTGAAAACAAATTATGTGTGAATGGGAATTCTACACTATGTTTATTTCATTTCATACACCATGGCACTGCAACTTGGCTGAGATTGAGCATCACAGTATTTGATGTCACTGACAGTTCTTCACAATCTTAACTGGCAAACTCATTACCTATGCTGTAAGTCCCTATTTGAGACTTTGTTCTTCACCACTCACACTGCACATTCAAAATATAACATAGATTGTATTTTTTTTTTCCCAAGAAATGTCATTGTAGTTCTTTCCTAGATGTGCTTGAGGATGCTTTGCTTAATTTTAGATATCAAGATGGCTCAAGAGAGCAAATCCCTGTCAGGAGTTGTTTAATGGAAGGAGCACAGGTACCATGGGAAAACATTAAGTGCTACTTATTTCATGGCCTAGTCCAACATGTGCTGTATGGTGTGTATATTGTACCAACACATCTCCATGCACTGTGTATATCTCAGAAAGATATGTGTGACTCAACTGTGCATGCACATACAGAGAGATGTACTACATTCAGAGCAATGATTACAGATGTATGTACAAACCTATGCTGAAATTGTCAGCCATGGTAAACATTGCCTTTGATGCCTCATCAGTTGTAACTGGACAGTGAAACTGCGCTTAAGTCTCTTCTGCTTATCTGCAAGAAAAGTTTCCACATCTTTCTTTAGTGCATATTTTTTACAATTGCATTGTCTTTATTTCTGGAGATGGTGTTTTCAGTGTATTGATCTGGATTTTTAGACATTACCCAAAATTTAGAAATGTATGAACATATTTCATTTACTGAGCTACTGCATCAAGGCTGCACTAGATTTAACTCCATTACATTACCCAAACTCACACTGCCTTTTTCAAATAAGAAATAAAGGCCTCTTAGACTAGATTCTATATAGGTTCATGTAAGAGGAACTCCTATGTCCATGAGAACATCACTGCCAGTTTTTCAAAGTTGAAAGAGAAATCCAGTCACTATGAAAACAGTTGAAGACAAATGTTACAATCACAGCAAGTCACCACTGCAAAGTCTATGAGGTAAGAACAGCACTCGTTCCCTTAGAAATGAGAAGGAAAAAAAAATTACCATCCTCTCTCATCTCATCCTATTGCTCTGCCCTTTCTTTTGCATAGTATAATGCTTTCCATTTACCAGTCCCATGGGTGGAATTTTGCAGGATTTAGAAACCTCATTTGCCTGGTAAGACTAAGAAATACCCCTTATATCTAGATCATTCACCACCTTCTGAGTTTTCAAACAATAAATCCTTGACTGTGTGATGCAGGCTTAAGGTAGTGTCTTATGAAAATGACAATAAAACCATTCAATCTAACAGTGGTGAGAAGAGGTAAATTTTTTCCCAGCTAGTGAAGCTGTAAAATTTATGTAACTTGGCAGAAAGTGTGGAAAAAAACCCAAGACATTTAAAGGCTTTATAGATGTGCACATCCTCCTTGCATAAGGGTGAATAAACACATGTAAACAGTGCCCAAAAAAGTTCAGTGTATGAATGACTCCATGAGCCATCACCATCAGCTACACCATTGGCAGAACACCCTGACACCCCACTCAGGCCTCTGTGAAGAGATCCTTTTTATTGCACACTAGGACTAAATAGTAAGGCCTTAATATGTAAGCAGGGCTTGTTTGTCCGGGTGCATATGCATTTTCCAGGAATTTGTTGGGAGATTCTTTCTCGCTCCTGCACCAAAGTTATTTAGTGCACTTTCTGGAATGAAAGCACTCTAGAAATTATCTGGTAATCATCACTCAACCATGCCTAACAATCAGAGAAGCACAGGACATTATTGTGCCAAGAGAACTTAAAATTTATTTTTCAATTAATTCATACAGGCATAGTTAATATACAGAAAATACTCAAAAGATCTGAACATTTTTACACTATCATGGAAATAAAGTCTCTGGACAAGAATCAGATTCCTTATGTAGTTTCAAAACATCCAGTCTTCTTGAGCCTATTTTTCTTCTGAATTGAAATCTTTGGGTAACAAAGCAACTGCAGTCACTTCTGAAATACTACCTACTCTACAGATGCCAAAGGGATGAGGAAATGGCCAAAGGGCCTTCCTTAATTTGTGCTTAATGTGTCTACATCAAGAATTATAATTACAATTGTGGCACAGACTAATTAACACCATGGGGGAAAACAAATAAGCCAATTTTCTTTGAACCCTACACAGTGCTGCACTCTGCTTGTGCAGATACATCACAAGAAATAGGCCTGTGCTGTATGTCCTGATGCTCAGTACTTTCATCCCCTCATTACTTTTATTTTTCCCATAGATCACTCCCCTCCTATTGAACATACCTATCACATATATTTATTGAATATCAATTTATAAATATGTAAATTTTTTGTATCTGCAAAGCTATATGAAATCAGATACTGCTGGAGTTAAGCAGCTTTTATCCTCAATTGGCATGAAGTTTTCTGATTCAGAAGTACATTCCATTTGCTTGCCTCATATCTCCATTGATGATGTTTATATTACAAGTGCTATTAGGACAAAAACTTTCCACTTTTCAGGCTGTAGAAGTACATCTGAGTAAATGTTTCATTCCTTTATTCAAAATGAATGTGATTTCTTGGCCATAGGGTAATCTGAACAAAATCTTCAGTGGAAAGGATAGAACAGCATTTATCTCCTGCTCTGCCCCTGCACTTTACTGAATATCAGGGAAGGTCCTTTCAGGTCCTTTCACTTGTTTTCAAAACAGTATAGCTACATTACATAGTTGCATATTTCTCCTGCTGTGAGACAGGATCAGCATGAAAAATACCAAGAAACTTAAACTAATGTGCACACATGCCACTTTTGGTTTTGTTTGATTTTGGTTTTTAGTCGTTGCAATGCATATCGACTGACACAGAATCCATCGTTACAGGTGAAATATAAAGACTAAGGATGGACAGCTGCTCTCCAAAGCAAGCTGCATAGGGATGGATCATTGAAGTCCATGTATTAAGTGCACACAAGAGCTCTTAGTTAAAGCTATAAAAAGCCTGAAATACAATTAATTGCCTTGCAAAAAAAAGTAAGAAAATGATAAATATAATGTGAAGTTTTGTAGTTGTAAGCTCTAGATGTTAGATGACAATGAAAATGTTGGGTTTTTTGATATGAATTATCCCTGGTTTTCTAGAGGTGTCCCATCACCCAGTTGCCTCTTAACCCAATTCCTCCAGCCTCAAAGCTGACAAGCAGTCATGGGACTTCTGCCTCACAAGAAGTTGGAACTGAACTCCTGCCCCTGCCACCCCAAGCAGGAAGGGTGTGGGCCACACCAGTCAAGTTGTTACAAGAAAGAGCCATAAGCTTCCTGCTTCTATTTGGAGATAGCGGGTATTTTTGTGATAGAAATAGAGATAACATTGCAGGAATCTGATGAACATATTTTATGTGTTTCCTGATATGTTACTATTACTTGAAAGCTTTCTGTTCTGCTGGTTATGGAGTAAACAAGTCCCAGAGACAATATCTGAACACATACTTTTAAGGCTTGAAAATTTTAAATACATTTACTTTTGCCTGTAGCTTTCTGATCTTGAAATATATGCAGAAATTTCATGCTGCAATTAATCATCTCAGAAATCAATCTCATTAAAAGGAATTTGGAATTTATCGCCTTATAAAACTGATTTTCTTCAAAACCAGTGGAGCTGAATGTACAGTAAACTCATAAAATAACAGGAAACAGTAGGAAAGAGCCCCTCAACTTCTGCTGTGTACAAAGACAGTGCTTGAACATTCACTCAAAATCTGGTGTATATTTATCTAGTCATAGTTACCCATTCAGGTACTAGACAGAATATTAGCATTTTTTTAATTATTGGCCAAGTTGATCTTTTTTTGCTAACACCTGCCTTACTCTGCAGCAATTTTTCTGCCATGTAATTAAATTCTATGTCTTGTTAAACTCTCAAAAATGATAATTGGCCCTAGTTCATATTGGAAGCAGTTTGCAAAACACTAGCGCAGTAATTGGAAGAGTAGAGGCAGATAAGGATGAAGAGCAATCGTTTTCCTTGGCTTCAGAATTTTGGAGGAACCTTCCCTTTTGCAGTTAATAAAAATGAGAGTAAGAGGAGATGTACTGAGAGATAGTCAAATGGTTTTCTCTCTCCTCTGGCATGACTGCCACCAGTGCAGTCCTGAGGGCAGGAGGTGGATGGCTATGTTGGTAGAAAAATCAATACATCAGTGCAGGTCAAGTGTCCCACAAGAGCTCACATTTCTCCTTTCACCACATGGGTATCAGCCCAAAATGTGCTGTCAAAACTTGGCTCCCACTGAACTATCACAGTGGAACATTGAGGTCTTAAGAGACTTTTTTCCTGCCAAGATGCTTTAACACCTTTTTTTTTTATTATTATTTTTTTTAACTCTCCACAGAAAACTAATCAGGTGGCACCTTCCCGTGTGGAAATTTCCTTGCAGATACATTACTCTAATCTACAAATTATTTTTACCCTGTATGCCCCTGATAACAATTGCATTAATATAAGGAGATAAACTCATTTCTTTAGTTGCTGCTCATAGAGCGGCTTGCTAGTTAAGATAAAAACAAATTATGGGATATAAAAGACATATCTGATTGTACAGTAATACACTGTGTGCCAAGCAGTTGGTGAGGTAAGGTTTACATAACTGCTACATGTTCCTTGAACTTTGGAGATATATTTCCATGTCATTTTTTTCCTCTCAGGAGCCAAAACAGGGGCAGAACATAGAACAAGCAATTAAGAGAAATGTAATTGTTTTGATTGAAGTAATTTGAGATTACAGGTTGCAAGAGGGGTAAACAATCTAGAAAGTGTTTTGAAGTCTTCGTCATGTAGATGCTTTCCTTTGGGGAAACTGTCCTTCCCTTCAGTGTGGGAGGACTCCCCTTAGGTGCAGATTTGTAGAAGAAAATTTTGACTCCGGTCATATGCTGCAATATTCTTTGACTGCTATTAATTCACTTAATGACCCAGTCTGTTGTTCAGTGAAATTGCTCTGTGCTCTCCTAGCGACAATGAAAAACATAATTTTCTGGGGGCTGATCCAAGCCCAGCTCCAACTGGCTTTTCCAGAGGGAAAGGTTCCCTCTGTGCTTCTGAAATGAACATTTTTCCTCAGAAAAGCAGGAGGCAGCCAGGCCCCTGCACCATCATGTGGGGCTGGACTGTGGGGCCTCCCATCAACATAACAATAACTTACCTCCACTTGTGTTTCCCCCACCTTGCCCTCCCTGGGCATGAGCCTGCAAAGAAATTCCCTTGGAAAACACAGAGCAAACAGAGCAAACAGAGCAAACCAGCCCCAGCCATTTTCATACCTCTATGTATGTGTGTATATATATATATATATATATATATATATATATATATATATATATATATATGTATATATATATATATATATGTATATATATATATATATATGTATATATATATATATATATATACACATATATATGTATGTATATATCCTTCCAGTTCCCTTTCTCCTTCCTGCTGCCCAATGACAGCATATTCACACAACAAAAACAGTGGCTTCTAAAATAATTTCCACTGAATTGTAGACTGCAGTGGTCTTTATTGCCAATAACATTAGAGGAAAATGGAAATGAAGCATTGCACAGCTCTGGCCTGTTTATGACTCCTTTTCTTCCTTTCTCATTTAAATGATGTACACAGAACATTTATTTGTTTGGAGGAAAGATTGTGGATTACTGGTGCAGCATTCTGATAGATATTTTAACATATTCAAGGAAGAGAAAATTCAGTCTCACAAATAGACATCTTGGATTTCTTTTTTATTTCTTACCAAATTAATTGCAGGCAGTTTAACACCCACTCTGTGCAAGTATCTTCCTTTTTTTTCTGACAACTGAGCAATTTTCTCACGTGCCAGTTTGTTAAAATTTCTTTCTTTATCTGTTTTCTTATGAATGGTTTCTGAATTGACAAGCCTTTGCCTTTTTCATGGTGCACAGAGTCTGTTTGCACCAGCCTTAGTTTAAGTTATCAGGAGTGATCCAGCCACAGTATGAATTTCCTCCACCTTACCTTATTTACAGCTTGAATTAGACCCTTAGAATTTTCAATTATCACATACTCAACAGCCAAGGAGTTTTGGGAAATGCTTTTAATCTTTATAATATTTAATAAAGTAATCATGTGCATATCATTGAGGTGTTAAAAATGCCAATTCATAATCCATCCCATTACTTCAAAGTATCATCAAATATATTTTCCTATTAGTTGTGGAAGCAAATATGCCAATGCATAGCCAGGACTAGCTATGTAGTCTATAATGACATCTAATACTACATAGATATTCTTCAAATACTTCATTAAATAATTTGACCTAATTCATCCTGGCTAATCAAACTTAGTTTAGTTCAATCCTGCTGTTAAGCTTTCTTCAAAATTCTCATTAGCATCAATGGAAATTCTAGAAAGAGCAGATAAATCAGTCTCTCATTATAGGACAGATAAATAACACTTTGGGTTTATATTTCTAGCTAATATATGTAATCAAATTATTTAAAATATAAACACTCAAAGCCTGTTCTGTGCCCTCAGGGAACCCTTTTATCCCACTGCAGCAAAGCTGCATATAGCAGGATTTAGTCCACTGATACAGTCAAAAATATATGGGTGTATAAGAATAAACAGCTTAAAAAAATCATACTGTAAATTATGTGATTGAGTGAAACTGTATGTATATTTTTAAGTCTTCAGAATAGTTGAAGTTTTAACTTATTTCAAATTTTTAAGTTGAAATCTATTAATATTTGGAAATTTTGTACAACCTTGTAAAGTTAAATACTATGTCACTGTAATTTATTTTTGTTGTCATATATTGACACATGCTCATTTATATATGAAGTGTACTGTTTATCAATTGCTTCTAAGGCAGCAATAAAAACATGAAAGTTGTTCTCATTTTCCTGTGACAGCTGTCATTTATATCCAGTACATTATTTTTATACTTTTAATTCTATTCCTTACTAAAACAGAGTTTGTACTGAGTTCTTAACTATATGTCCTCCAGTTCTTGGTGAATACATGGGCTATTCTTGAGAACTTGGGGATACACTTTGCAGAAGTCCTGGAAAGGGATTGCCACTTCAGTGCATCATTCCAGGAGGAAATCAAAAAGTGAAGGGGAACAAAAAGTCAGAACTCCTCCTCTTTTCCTACAAAGTGTGGTTTTACTTTTTAACTGATGGTTTCCACATCATACCACGTGTCATTTCAGGCTCTCTGAAGTGTGGGGCATTCAGACCTCTCACAACAATGAACGTGGGTTGAAGTTGCAGAGCACCTTAAAATATCAGCCCCACTGTTGAGATTTCATTCAGTAAAATAAGAATTCTCCAGTTTCCTTTCATGTTGAAGGAAAGGCTTTAGAACTTTCCTCCAGAAGCACAACCTGTAGAGCTCTTAAGTACTTTCCTCACCTTGTACACTATGGGATGTACCTGCAAATTCACAGCCATTTGGAATGGTTGCACAATTCCAGCTTTTCCCTTGGTCCAGTCCAAAGACCAGATGTGTAACAGGGTGCCAAATGTATGTTCCATACATCAAGGACCACTGGTTACTCTGAAATGCAATCATTTACAGACATTTAAGTTTCATATCAACAGCCACTACAAAAGAAAGGGCATGGGAGGAATGAACTTAACTGGAGGGGTTTACTTCAGTTCAACTTCATTTTCTCCTTGCTGATCTAAGGAATATAAGTTTAAAGGGAGCTAGAAACAATAAATGTAACTTTATATGATGTTCTGTGAAATGAAGTGCTAAAGGAAATACGTAAAATACTAAAAGACAAAGGCAAGGGCCTGGACATTGACCACACATAATAGAAAAGGGAAAAAAATATTGTGAAATGGATGTATTTGCTTTTTATAGTTACTGCAAAAGTGGATTATTTTATTGTTATATGTCATTTGGCATCTGTTTGTGTCATGAACCTTTCTTTTGCATCACTATCAAATTTCACCTGTCCATTTTCCTTGCTTTCGTTACAGGATGGAGTAGATTTATTACCATCCTTTCAGGAATTGTGTGAACTGTGATCTCAGAATAACTCAAGCAGCTGGAGCACAGCTGGATGCAGTGAGCAGCTGAGGGTGCCACTCCTCCAGCCCCAGCCGGCTGATCTACAGCGAGCTGCCAGGCTCGGGAGGGAGATGAGCAGCAGCACATGCTCCCAGTTACAGCTGAAAGTGTACTTTCACTCCACCCAGAACAGGAGTGCCTTCACAGCTGATACAAACTGACCTATTTATGCTGTAAAAGAGTAAATAAAGAGGGGAGAGAAGGAAAAGGAGGTTTAGGGTTTTCTTGAAGTACCTTGTGTAGCTGAAGTGGGCTGGTAAGTTTGCTTGGCACAGCCTAGAAGAAGGTCTGGCTATTGGGATGCTAGTGAAAAACCTGTCTTGGGTAACTCTTGTTGCTGCATTCAAAGGTTAGTTGCTTCAAGTAAGGCTAAAGCAGTTATAGATTCAAATCCTGGATTAAAGTTTCAAAGGTGCTATTAAGCATTTCTAAAGAACCTCTGGATTGGGACTAAAGCAAGCTCCTGGTGCATGTACCTTGGAGCTGTAAAGTCCATCTCCTGTTCAGAAGCCCAGATAATAGCCCTTATGAAGCTATTAATTCCTAACTCTCTGAACATCCTTAATCTTCTCTTTAATGCAAAGGACTCTGTGCTTTCCTCATTCTAAATATCATTCAGGGTCTTTTGTCAAATAAAACTTTAAGCCATGTCCTGTAACCAGTTATAGCTGCTACTATGGCAGCTAAATACATCTGGTTGCTGCAGTTAGAAAATGTAAAATCACGTTTCACTTTCCTCTAGCCAGCAAGCTGTTTCTTGATGATGCTTTCAAAATGGAAATTTACTTCTGCTTCATTGGGCAAATATCCGTATGCTGTGTTTTTTCAGTACTTATGTCAGATAGCTTATGCAACTCTTCACAGCTTTTTGGCTGTGCTACTTAAAGCAACTAGATGTGAATTCTAGTGAGTTGTTTGTATCTTCTCGGAAGCTATTTATTCTGCCATGAAGTAGTAAGTCAGCAGGAAAGCATGGGAAGTTGATTTATTGAAAAGGTTTAACAGCGATATTTTGTTACTTCCATCCAGCTGAGGTCAAAGGAGAAGGAATACAGTTCCTAATGCTGCTCAAACAGAACATGAATACATTAGTCTGTTTCCCAAAGTTACCATACAGTTCCTTCAGCAAGGATTTGCATTATCATTAATTAAATAGACTTGTGACTCTGAAATACAGTGGATAGGTATCTTTTTGTGGCTATGAATTATGGCTACCTAGTGAACTTTTACATGTTAAATTAAAATGTGCTTAATTTGGAGAAAGAAAAGATGGGATTCTGTCCTTCCCCCCCCCCCCCCCCCCCCCAATATCCACTGAGAACACAAAGCAAGAGCAGAACAAAAATATCCAGGTAATATTATGCAAATTAAAAAAAAAATATTTTTGGTGCTTTTTTGCAATTTTAAAGATTTGTCATCTTGATTGTAGCCAGTCTGAAAGATAATTACCTTAATGGCAGTTCTACACAAAACCAGCTAGCAGGGATTATTATTAATTATGTGATAAAAAGATTTTAAAAATGGGGAAATAATTGCCTCTTGCTTCTTTTGTCTATAAAAGTCTACAGATGCTGTGGAAACTGCTTTTTTTTTCTCACTACACGTGCCAAGCTGTGAGGTTTGTGAAGATTTTGCCAAATATCTTTTCCTCTTGATATGTACAAGGACTGAGGGCAGGGCAGGAGTCCCCATACAGATCCAGTCCATACAGGCAAAAAGTCTGTGTGTTTGCTTTGGCCATAGCACTGTTTTCTGTGGAGATGTAGTGGAAAAACAGGGAAAAATGAGAAGTGGATATAACCATTAACAAGAGAAATCTATTGAGTGCAGAGAGAAGGATGATATGGAGCAACTACAGTTGTATGCATACTTATGGTTTTATTATTCAGAATTATTGTAGCTGTGTAGTACAAAAATGAGTCTGAGCCTGCTGTCTTGCTTTTGAAGCTCTGCACTCTTTGCCAGCATTTTTCATTGTGAGAATAAAAACCAGTATTTTGTTGAACTCGAGGGAAGGGTAGAAAAGAAGAAAGGACAGTGCATGGAAGAAAATAATCTGGGACTTTCACAGATTTCATTTTAAGAAACAGTCTCAGATTCAGCAGCTATTTTTTTACTTAAAATGTAATGAAATTAATTTTTCCTAATTTTCAAGCCTAAATCTAATCCCTCCTGAATAGGAATATATTTTGCTTGAGTGATTTCCAACAGTAATAGAACATATACAATGTTCAGCTTTTCATATCTTGCCGCGCTCCCGCCCCGGTTCCCTTTGTCTCAGCCCCGGCTAGCTCTCATCCTGGGGCGAGGGCGGGCGATGGAGGCACCCTCCGCCGCTCCCAGCTGGGGTTTGGAGAGTGCCTTTGTGGGTTCCGGGCAGCGCTAGCAAGCCTCGCGGTGGTAAATGAAGAGCGGATCTTGCTGGGGGCTAAGTCCGAGTTTATTGTAGCCCAACGGGGCCAAATATCCTAGAACGGTGCCAGCCAACAGGAACAAGCACAAGGTGCTTGCACTGGCTTATAAACTGTAAGGGAGGGGTATCCAACGACCAATGGGGATAGGGATAGGGGGTGGCTCCGGGATGGGGGGATATGGTGGGGTCCAATGGGGGAAGGATATGGGGGGAGCCCCAGGTCCTCGCCCAATCACCCGGTGCCCTGAGTAGAAGCTTCTGGATGGATGGGAAGGGGCACCGAGTGATAGACAAGGCACCCGGGGGGGGTAAAATGCCTCTTTCAGGGTGATGGACAGATACTGGGAAGGCGGGAAGGGCGGACAAGGCGGGAAAACTGGGGATAAACCAAGTTGCACACGGGGGTACAAAGGAATAAACCAATACATAATACAGGGATAATAAAACATATACATAACGCAACTCCACAATATCTAGTTTGTTTAGGAAAATAAGGAAAATGACTAGGTATCAGATTGTTAGTTGAGATGGAATGTCTTCAATGGTAAGAACTTTTTAATTGTAATAAAAATTAACTGCAAAGTGTACATGGAGGCTAAGTCTATTACGCTACAGACTGGTCCTGTTACACAAAGCAAGAGAAAATAACACTTTGTCTTCAGTCTTCTGATCATTCTCATAATTTTTTGAGTGGTTTGAATTCTCTGTCTGCCAATACAGGGTGTTGTTGACCTTGTTTTGAATGCCTTTTTCAGAGGAGCCCAAAAAGGAAAGGACCTGCAAAAGCATCAGACAGATAACCCTTCCCTGCTGTGAATAACAGGCCTGCATCCACAGGTCAGTCTCTCAGCTGCTGCAGAGTCGTGCATGGAACGCCCATGAGGCTCAGTGAGTGGTCTAACAACAGCTGATTTCCAGTTGATGGTAGTTTCTTCTCAGAGGATTTTAGAGCTACCTGACTGGTAGATCATCTAATCTACACGTGATCACTTTCTTCAAGAATTCCTTCATATTGCAGATATTTTAATGACATAATATTTTTGTGAAGTTACAGAATCAGGGCAAAAGTCTTTCATAAACTTGGGATATTTTAAGCTGAGATGAAGACAGGATAGCCAAAAGTTAAGGGAGGTGAGGGAAATTAAACTTAAATGGAATGGTTTAATCCTGAAAAGTTTTTTGCACTAGACTTATCTGAAGATTACAATTTAAAATTATCTGAATTGTGTTGCGAATTCAGTTTTATGCCCCCAAATGTGAAGCTGGAATATACACGGGTGCAAATCCTGCTATATGAGGGATATTCTTGATGGACACAATTGTGAAGCTGCTTTCAAGATGGGACAGTGACTCCAAATGGGCAAGGTAAAATTAAAGCCCGAGAATCAGAGGCTGTGATGCTTTGCTACACAGGGAATGCCTGCCAGCTCAGGTGTCGCACGAAACACCAAGAGGTCTGGCTCTTCTGCTGAGCCCATTCCCTTGCAAGGAGGGGACTAGGTTACGTTGGACTTTTTGTCATCAGCCACAAGTGTACTGAGTGGAAGATTATATGCCATACATGGGCATCATCTCTGATTATGTATAAAGACAGTACAGACATCTTATTCTGTCATGAGGAGCAACACAGATAACATCATGACTGATAAATGTGTCCAACACCTGGTGATAGTGCACACTCTCTCAGCACCTCCTTACTCAGAGTGCACAGCAACTCTTCTTACATGCTTTTGAATGACTATCACTGCTAAGCAGTTTGCTGCTTGTGGTTTGGTTTTTTGGGGCATGTAATACTGGAGTCAACAATTATCCAAACAGAGGAGGTAAGTGATAAATCATTCAAGATAATCACGGAGCAAAGGTTGTGAAGCTCCAACTGGTGTTGAGGAGAGTGTCATTAGGAATTGGTATTAGAAGCATTGATTTCTCCAGCACATCCATAAGCCCTGCTGGTGGTATACTTACTTTCAAATCAGACCTTGCTCACCAATAGCCACCTTGCTTCAGTGAAGTGAAGGTAGGCCATTCAGCAGTGGGTTGTGTGCTCCCCTGTTTTAGTGCTTCACACAGGTTTCACTGGAAACTCCTATGCGCTTTTAGCATCTCTGTGTTGGGTGAATCTCTTACATTCAAGCCTAAATTACAATTTTAAAGTGTCTTGTATGTGTTCAAGTAGAACATACAGAGTTATACAAAATTACAAACTCTTTTCAATTACACCTGTGAGATACAGATTTGATCACTCCCAAAGTTTGGCCCATGTTAAGCTCTGAGGCTTTGATGTGACATTAATTGTAAGAAGAGGATAAGGCTAATTACAGCAGAGTAAACTGACCTAGTAAGAGAAACCAGATCCTTTAATCCTGTAAACATACCGATCAGTTAATTGCTAACACATTGTTTTTGTGGAGGGAATGTAGACAGCTATGAAGTCTCAAAGACTGTTCCAGTTTCACAGATAACTCACAGAAGTGAAGCAGCTTGTCCAGGGTCCTAAACCAAGCTGGTGGCTGTAGCCCTGTGTGCCATCTCAGGGAGAACCCAATGAGGCATATGCTGTGGCTCTTGTGGTTTTGTACAATAGGTGTTTTATGAAGAAGGGAATAAGAGACCCTTGCCCTAGCTGGACAAAATTGTGTGGGGATGGAGTAGTTTTTCCCAGGAAGAAACATTTTGTCCAAAACTATGTTGGACTTCCTACTGTTAAAATTACAGAGTGGAGCTGCAGCTTTCCATACCAAGCAGCCTGTGGTCAATAGTTGTGGAAAAACCCAGAACAAAATAGTAAATCAGAAGATGTGGTTCTGGAGAAATGCAGAGCTGTTAGCCATGCAACTGGAGAAGGCAGTGCTTGATATAATAGGCTTTTGGACTTGGAGGACTGTTTGGTCCCAACAGCAGCTTTAGCCTGCAGAAATATTGCACAGCAAATATGGAAAGTCAGTGGTGTTGCCTTCTAAGAAAAAAGAAAGCAAATGAATATGTGTATTGAATATCAGAGAGAAGGTGAAAGACTGCCTTTAAAAACATTTTAGGTATTAGACTCTTGCTTACAGCAGAAGGAAAGAACTTGTAGTTCTCTCAGAACATACAAAAATCAGAAGTCGATCAGAATTGCTGTCTGCAGTATTGACCTGAAAAAGGCTATAGGCCAGATAATCATGGTCTTCCCCCTAAACTTATACATTGTTGAACTATTCCTTCCTCTCTGTAAATGTTTAGTTTTAGCTTTACAATGTTTAGTTATAATGCATTCTTTGCATTATAGGTGCTGTGGACATCTTCTTGTTAATATTACTGCAACAGCAAGAGACTGCAATTTCTCTTTTGTTTTCATATGCTTAACAGAGATCAGCAAAAAAATTTAAAGAAAAATATTCAATTTTTAATCATACTTGGAAACTTCTTTTTGTACACAGCTACATATGTGAGGGTTTTGTTGTGGTTTTTTTTTTTTTTTTTTTTTTTTCAGGATAACTCCAAAGCCTATGATATCATTTAGTGCATGTCAGTATTTATTAAGGCTGGGCACTCCTACTGACAAAGCATTAGCCACCTCATTACACTTGCATTAAGAGAAACAGGTTTTGGTAAGAGACAGCATCGCATGCCTTCCTTGATAAATGGCATGTGCCTTGGGAAAAGTCCTGTCAGATATGGGAAATGTATGGCAGATGTCTGGGAGCTGCTCTGTGAGCAGCCTGGTGCTGCTGATTAAAACTCCACTAAATTGTATTAGCAAGTAGGTTTGCCATTGCCAACAAGAAATGAAATCTTTCAGAATCAGACACCTATGACAATATCCAGAATAGAATTGTTTATATGTGACAGGGCAGAGGAGCCATTCCATTTCAGTAAGGAATAAATCTACACAAGCATCGTGGCAGCCAGGGTCTGACCTTACAGAAACACTCTGACAACCAGTAATGTAAGCAGGCTTCCTCTGAACATTTTGGCAAGAATGGCACCAAGTGAAGCCAAGCTGTGCATCTTGCACACCCTATTTGCAGTTAATCTTATGCACCGCAGTGAAGGCATTTGCTTATTAACAGCAAAACTGAGGTAAGAATTTGGCTGTGGGACTCAAGTGGAGACCTCTGCAAGCAGCCACAGGGAAAGGATGGCGTGACAAGGAGAGCGTGCTGAGTTTCACAGAAGCCTCCCAGCAGCCATGAGTGAGAGAGGCAGGGGACTGCCTGCCGTGTCTGATAAGGCACAATGCGTTATGTAAACTTAGATCAAAAAAATGCTCTTGTCAATCTATAGTAGTGCTAGCTCTACAAAACTCAATAGTGGGAGAATTAAATCTCTGTGACATTTCTTTTCAATCCCGGAGGCTAGAAGATTTGGCCCAAAGCAGAGTCATCTACTGGTTAGCAGAATTATTCTGAGGTTACATTTGGAACCATGTCATTTTAATTGTGCTCCTGAAGCTGAATCCCTCAATTTTTAATAGAGTTGCACCACAGACTCTGTCCCCACTTCCCATGTTACTTACATTGAAGAAATCTTTTGCTGCTTGCATCTTGAAATATTTGATCTTCATGATTAAGGAATCTTGGCCCCTTCTGCTTATAAAAGCCTACCAAATTTCTGGGGGAGATTTCTCTTCATGAGAAAATGCAAACAGGTGCTGTTCATTATCTATTTCAAGGTTCAATGTTTCTTGTTATTCCAGCAGTGCCCAGCTGTGAGCTTGGTTGTTGACTAGATGCACCCATGTATATTCCAGCTTCACATTTGGGGGCATAAAACTGAATTCGCAACACAATTCAGATAATTTGAAATTGTAATCTTAAAATAAGTATAGTGCAAAAAACTAATTTTTTTATGTACTCCGGAAAAATATTCTTTTCCTCTACTCTGATCAAGGGGATTTTATTTATTTATTATTTTTCAGAGTATGAATACTGTAGCCATGACAACTGTGCATGCTTAGATGAAAACTGTGGAGATGCAACAGCCATGCAAGAAATGTGTTATCTGACATGAAAAAAGACTCCTTCAAGACCTTTGAGTCACAAAACCAAAGTCTCTTAGAGGATGTTTTAACTCATATTATTTTCAATGTAAGAGAGGCAGGGTAGACTCCACAGCAAGTGAATGGAAAATAATCCCCAAACCTTTACTCAATCCCTGTCTGCATTCTGCTTTCTAGGGCCTTGACTGGTACATTAGTCACAGCACTCAGTTTAAAAAATAAAAGTGAGATTTTTCTTTCCATCTTAAAACAACAAATAGTTTTAAAATTTCAGTTTCAATAAAATGTAACAACACAAGTATCTTTGCAAAACCCCTAATAGGAAGGAGGGAGGGAAGGAAGGTCTGTTCCCTTTGCCCCTAGCTAGGCATCCTTCCAGCTGGAATTTAGGACCGAGGACAAAGGGATCCCTTTAATTTCAGTGGGAATCTTTCTCGTGTGCTCAGTGCTTACCTGTTCTGGCCCTTAAGCTGCATCCCCCTATAGCTGGAATCATCATGCAGGCATTCTAAACTGTTCCAAGCTTCTGGGAGCCTTAGCAGGTTTCCTGATATAGCTCCATGTAGCCTCATGTGCATCTTAGGTTAGGACCCCTCCAGGTAAGTGCCACACTGCCAGAACAATGAGGTAAGTTTTGGGCTACTCACAAACTTTTGGTGCCGTTGCTGCGTTATGTGTGGGCTCATCCAGGAGAGGAACCCTTGGCTGATTTGATTGCAAGTCCTGCTGTAAAGCCAAAGCATAGGCACAACACACCTCATTTTCCTGGTCCATCCATCTCACAGAGATGAGCATTTTTATCTCTCCCCCGTGAGCAAATTCTCAAAAGGAGTGTACAACACTGTATCCCTGGTGTAGGTTCAAACTAAGGCTGACACTGAGGCTGTAGTTGGGTTTGCATTCAAAGCCAAGGTACAATTTTCAGGTGTGCTTATTTTCCGTGGAATTAACTCCACATCCGTTGTGAATGATGGAAGCCTCAGCCTCTCTATCCATGGCAGAGGAGCCTGGCAGCTCCTTTTCCCTTCACCTACCCATATGAGCCACAGCAGAAAGATTTGCAGATTTCCCCCTCCCTATGGGGAAGGCAATTGCTTTGTCACTGGGTTTGTGTTGCTTCTCCACACTGACCATGTGATGCTTTTCTAGTAACATCATTTTCTCTCTCTTACCTTGTTTCAAAGAATGCTCGAGGGCTCTAAGGGGAACTTGGTGATCAGTGACGACGAAGTGATCGGAGCCTGAATGAGTTAGTTCCTAAGTCACACTATAGGTCAGAAAAAATGGGGTTTTGTACAAGATTTCAATAAACTAAATTTTCATGCTTTGTGGTTATAGACTAAAGAGGTAAAATCAGTCATTTTTCAATGTTGCAAGACCTAGTATGTTCCTTGCAGTGATTGTAAGGGATGATTGTTCAGTCCAATATTTAGTCCTAACACTTTCTGTTTAAAATGAGCCACAAAATTTCAGTAAAGTAACTATTCATTTTGGAGGTTTTAGCATGATAATAAACTTTAAAAAAAATAATTTGCTCCTATATGGAAAAATCTGTAAAGTACTAGGCAAACACAAATCCATATATATACAGGTAACATTAAAATCCATATATATTTTGTAATTTAGGAGGTGATTCTCTACTTGCAACCCAACAGTGCCATCCACTGATTTTTTGTATGTTTTCACACAGATATTCTTCAAGAAGTTCTAAACCAACAGGTAATACTAAAAGCACTTTTAATGATGTTTCCTTAAAAGAACAGGATTCTCTTGAACAGATCAACAAAAGATAAAGAAAAAAGCCTATTTCGAGGTCTGGTTTGGTTTTTAATGGATTCGTTTCTTATATCTGCATGGAGTTTCTCAGCTTTTGCAGGAAGCAGTCCTGTGTTAGCTAGACACTCCCTTAAACTCATCTTTCAAAAATTCCAATATCAAGAAAAATCTAAAATTCAGATGGAATGGATGATACTCGTTATGAACTATTAGCCCTTATTAATTTACCAAAGGACCTGTATTTGAACTAGTATCATGCATTACTCTTTCAATCTGTTACATACTCTAGAGGGCACCCAAAAACCTGTACAAAATGACTCCTCTGCAAAAATCTGTTAATTCATCATCTTTCTGAGAGGAAAATACTTTGATCCAGGATATACAATCAGTTTCCACACTACAAATGGAAAAGTCATGCCATCAGTACTCCCAGAATTAGGGACTTTCAAAAATAGTTATGTATATTTAACAGAAGCAAAAGTAATTTATTTTGCACTTCAGTTTTAAGCCTTTTATGTCTGTGTTTCCAAATTGTGTTCTGTAGCTGTTGCATTCTGGAATCCTACTTATTTTTGTTTGGTTTGCCTTTTGATTGCTTACATGAAGATGCTGTTTACCACATAAGTACTTGCAAAGTAGATCCACAGAAAATCAGAAAACAAGACACTCCCTAATTTCAAGACCTGACAAGCAACCATTCAAGCTGCTCTTATGATTGCATTATATCTACATATTTGAGGCTACTGTTGTTTGGGCTGAGGGATGTCCTTTTATTAACTGCAGGATCAGCCCCAAGGAGCAGCTGTGTTACTGCCTCGTGTTCATGCTAACACTCACATTTTCCTGTGGCTGCAATGTAAGCTACCTCTTGCTCCTACCTCCACATGTAATGTGTAGAAGGAAATTATTATTCTGTGTTCATTCATATTTGCTGTAACTGTTTGTCTCAAGCATCACTTCTAAATTGTCTTTTGGAAGTTTGGTAACTTTGTATGTTGTTCAGATAAACTTGTTTTGTATACCATAGTAATAAACATGGGCATTCTAAAATTAAAAAATTACATAAAAGTAAAGTTTTAAAATATATAAACACATTATGTTAGAATAATATCGAGGGAGGGTAGGAGGGAACAACATAACACCCTTCCTCCCAAGAGTTAAAGAGAATCATTTCTTTGGAGAAGTAGTTGTTTTCAGTTAAGTACTGCAAAGCTCAGCAGCAACGACTAGGTGGCACTACATGATCGTTTGAGAGAAAGAAAATATAAGAAAGGAAAGCAAGCATGAAAATATATCAAGATAGTTAATATTGAATCTTAAAAATTTGCTTGTTAAAATTTGATTAAATGTATTCTATTGATATATATTCTATTGATTAAATATATTCTATTAAATTCACTTGAAGTCTCTAACATTATATATATAGCTATATGAGTATCTGTATCTATATATCTCTACATACTTGCACCATATACACTCTCCAAATAAAAGATTATGCAATGTTAAATGTATTTCTTCCTAAATTCTACCTTCTGGACAAATAAAAACCTAGAAGGTATTTCTCTGGTAAAACAATCCTTGATTGTGGTTCTTGACGTGAAAGTGAATGTTACATGTCACAAGGAAAAAAATTCGTAACAGAACTTCTTAATTTTTTTCCTCTGGTGTTTTCTTCAAAGGCAGAACAACCAGGAGTTAAACATAAGGGGTCAGTGTCACCTTTTCACTCTAAGCAAAATACAGTATTCTTGCTGTAGCATCCTACACCTTTTTGCCACCTCTTCAGGTTCCCATGAAATAAGAGTAGCTGAGACATGGACCTGAGGAGGGTGATCCGAACACCTGTTCCAAGAATGTCTCTCTTCCTAAAGGCCCTGTAAACCAATGTATAGACAGGCTCCTGGAAGGACTGGAAGGAGAGGTTCACCTTTTGCCACGCTGGAGCAAGTCAGAGTCTCCTATTCTGGATTTCCTTTCCTCCCAGGTCCGACTGGCTGTGCCCCAGGCCCAGCAAGTGGGCAGGAGCTGCCTCCTACCTCTCCCAGCTCCTGCCCTTCTCTAGTTGGTGTCCAGTGAGTTCCCCTGGCCATATTGACTGGGAGCTTTACCATGTTTCCTACGTGTTTAGCCAATTCCTGCTCTGCAAAAGCACTGTACGACTGCTGACTCTTGTCTGTACACAAGGGTTGGTTCCATTTCGGTTAGAATGCTGTCCTTTGTGGGGGAACGTGAAATTCTGAACCCCATGTATATGGATACATCTCAGAAATTGAAAACTATTGGGATATTATCCCAGGCTTTGGGTTTTCTGCTTGTTTTGTTTAGGCAGCTTTTTTTTTAATATTACAGGATTACAGTTATTACAACATTAATAAGACCAATATAACCTTTCATAAGTGCTGTGCTACTGACATCACTGGCAATGCTAACAGGGAGATTGATTCCCAATATCAGCATTAGATTTTTAATTTGGTGGCTAAGCCTAGCTCCACTTAATTAGTTTGCTGTATCAATAAATGTGAAAGGCAACACATGCCTATCGACTGTTTATTTTTCCATTATGCTCTTCTGCTAATCAAACTATGCAGATAAGCCTAACAAATGCATATGAAAGCAAATGAAACAGGCATGTTTAGCATCATCCAAAATGCACAAACATGCACAAAGTTTTTCCCAGCTTAACTATAATGACTTCCTGATGAAAGTGTAGCTGATAGAATCATAACCAGAGATATGAACCTACATCTTTTTTATGTTCAACCATCCACATGCCTGCCTTTATACCAATATACAGATGTCTGATTAAAAGGTAAGTATAAGAGCTGATATATATATATATATCAGCTCTTATATATATATATATTCTCATACTCGGGCCATCATCTTTACTCTCATGGCTGAGTTAGTTTCTAATGTTTTTGGTTACATGATAGAAAGGTCTATGCAGGCGTAAATTTCTGCTATGTGTGGGCTCATTTATACCATGTTTTAGAATGAATATATAAAATTACTAAATCAATAGTACTGTAAAACCTTTGCAGAAATTAATTTGGGAATCATTTGTTAATATGTAGGACAAATTTTAATTAGTGTTAGAAATAAAGTATTTGTCAGGACCCAAATAAAAATATTTTAATGGAGATTAATCTTGATTTATATTCTAATTACTGTGCTGTCCCACAGCTATCTCCTCTCTTCATTACTCTACCTGCATCTAGTTCCCTGTGTGGGCAGCACCTTCCCTGTTTCATAGCTGTGAGTTTACTGAGCCTCACCAAGCAGAACTCTAGTGCTTCAGAACTCGCACTAGATGTTACTGTGAGCAAAACAAACTTTTCTCAATTTTTTCAGACTAGCTCAAGGTAAATTTGCAGGGATGATTTAAAAGAATTTTTATGCATGGGGAAAGCTGGTGTTGCTCATTGATGTTAATGCCAAAAGCCTGAGAATACAGCTACCATTCCAGTTGCCTTGCCAGCCTACAGTGAATGGCTCTGGACTGTAAAACCTTGCTACATCTGTTCTGCCTAAAACAGCTCCAGAAGAATTCAGTGCCAGCCCTCACATATTTGCATTTCACCACACAGGAAGAGTAGAGAGGATCTGCTATCAGTGAGGAGGCAAAAAACCCTCCTGCACTGCCAGCAGGTCTGCCAATCTTATGGGGAGGCTTTCAACATCTCCCTCCTGCTTGAAAGAGCGTAGTTGTTTCTGCAGCCCACAGCACTTCATGCAGCAATATGCTGACCCTGCCACACAGCCTTGTGTGCCTGGCTAAGCCCTGATCCCCACAGTGGGCATACACCTGATCCTGGGCTGGGGATATCCCCTGCTGCCATTGCCTAAGCATCCTGCTGGGACCCTCCTCTCAAGGCAGCCAGACTGATGGTCAAGCTCTTAAGGAATACCTACCACTCCTGGCCTTTCCTGACATGTGCTGTAAAGAAGCAAAGGGAATAGAAAAACGTTTGTGCCATATTTTTTCTAGCCAAACTTCTTTTGTGTCCCATTATAGTTTCTTTCCTCCTTAATTTTTATGTTGTTTTATTTCCACTATTTTCTCCTTTTTCCTGCTCTATTCTCTGCCACAATATTCATCCATCTTCATCTACATGTATGCCTGGTTTAAGCTGCTCACTTCAGAGCAATAATAATAATAAGCATAAGCATAAGCATAACCATAATAGTACTAATACTAAACAGAGATTCCTATGATGTTTGTGTACCATATACATTGTAATGCTAATGGCCTTTTAATAGGAAAGGGTCCTTCAACTTATGCTTTTCAGGGAGCTCTTCTTTTCTGCTTTGCTCATATTTTTAAGCTTTTATTGTTTTCTGGTTCCTCCCTGTAGGATCTTGATACAGCCCACAGAGAAAGCTACTTGAATTTCCTTTGCTGACAGTAGTCAGCAGCCCTATCACAAGTACTGTGACACATGTGGCAGTCAGGAGAGGTGGTAAAGAGTCACAGGTGCAATTTCACAGCCCAGAAGAAATGGTAATTTCTACTGATGATTTAGCAAAAGAGGCAAAAGTAGGTCTGACTTTCAGTGCTTAAACAAGGCACACAGGCAAAGCACTTTAAAACTGAAAGTTTATCAGCTGGGCTCTTCATCCTGAAAGCCATAGGAAAATGAAAGTACCTCACTCCATATTTGCTATTACATTTTTTTAAAAGAAAAAACTTAATTATGTCCCTTTTTTTTCTCTGATATTCACCAGTCAGTCCTTAATTGTTATCTGCCTGACAGTGTACATGCATCTCTCTGGAAATGAAAAATCTTCCTTTCTCCTCTTGTAAAGAAGCATTATCTAAATGCTTCTTGGCAGCTGATGATAAGTACACAGCCTGTAATACATTTCTCCAATTAATTTCAGGCAGAAAGCCAGATGTTACTCCCATTCAGTTTGACAAACCTATAGAAGAGCTTAGATTCTGCCTTTCTGTTCTTTGACAACTAGAGAGGTGGAAGGAGTCAGCATTTAGTCTTGCCATAAGCATTTGATTGACTATGAAGTAAGAGAAAAACTAGAGCCTCAGCTGATTCTTCTTAAGGTAAGATTTGCTATCATTTTAGTGAATTCCTTGGGTTTCTGCTGGGTCTTAAGATACTGTCTCAAGAAATGTATCTTTATATATTTATTAAAATCAGATTTTTTTTAATGTTTTCAGGAGGTATTTTTATATTTTTTATAACTTTTAGGCAATATCATGTCTGTAAAAGTTATATTTGCGCCATAAAGTTGTCTTGTAAAAAGCCTTTTGCAAATAGAAATAATTATGTTTTTTTAAAACATATTGTCATGGTTTGATGCTGGTACAATGCCAGCACCCCTATGAAAATGCACCTTCCCAAATAAATGCTGTGAGATGCGATCCGGAACAGAGCAGAGCAGAGCCAAGCTTAATAACAAAGGGAAAAACTTTATTAAACTACTACTACGATAGGAGACACACACACACTAAATCCAGAATGGAAACCTAAAACATTCCTCCTCCCCCCACCCCAATTCCAACAAACCACAGTGAGACACAACTTGGACCCTTAATCAAGTCATCACCCTTCAATATAATCAATACTCAGTCTATCAAGGGAGAGAGGAGTCTCCCTTGCACCATAGATGCTCAGGAAACACAGCTGCCACCTCTTGTGTTTTTCCATGTCACACATGGCACTGTCCGGAGAGAATCTGCCAGTGTGACATTCTACATACAGTGCTCTCACCACCATGCATGGACCAAGACTGCTCACACGGCTCCTTTAAGGATGCTTTGCCAAGGACCAAAAAAAACAACAGTCTAGTGTCTCATTCTGGCTGTGGGCAAGAATTACATGTTTTACAGTTATTGTAGACATATTCTGTACTCTTTCTGGCCATTTGTGCTGTCTGATGGGACTTTACTGGGAATTCTGCAGAGTCCAGAGCATCTCTCTGGCTGCCCCAGATGACTTGAGACGTTGGCAAAGAGCCCAGGAACCTTGGCAGCAAATCAAAAACACCTGTGGCTTCGATTTAGCCCATGGGAGAGGATGCCAACCTTATATGAGGAATTACAAGCAAAAAGGGTTTGAGTAGTGTAACGGAGAAATTGACACAGGGCGGAAAAGTAGAATTTTGGGATTTTTTAGAATGAAATTCAGGGGTACAAGATAGAGGAATCTGGGTGTGCCCTAGCTTCTTCTTCTTTCTTCTTGTCCTCCATCCTTGGTGTGATAGTGACACTTTTCTATTGGTCTAGGATAGGGACATATTGTCCAACGTAGATTTTAGGTATTGGTATGGGAACTGTAACATGGTATACGTAATTTTGAGTATGTAATGTGGGAGACACCTGGTGCTGGAAAGAGACTGCCATGGCTTCTGTGCTAGCTGGACCTCGGCAGGTCAGAGAGAAACTATTATAGATAAGAAAAAATAAACAAACTTGAAAACTCGGCTTCACGCATTCCAGACCTTTTCTTCAGCATCCGGGCTAGGGAAAAAAGGACTTTCACACTGTTGGGGTCTTGCCAAGTGACCCTGACATTCTGCCTCTGCCTTCAATATGCAGAACATAATGTAAAGACTGAGTTGATACTCTAATTGGTTTATGACTCTTTCTGTCTCCATAAAATGAGTTTTATCTCTGTATAGGCTATCATAAAATTTAATAATATCCATCTGGTGTTCTGAGGATGTTTTATATCACATGAAAAACTGCTTATTTGAAATAACTGCCTTAAGTTACTCTGCAGGAGTTCTGATAAAACAGTATATTCAGCAGTATTTACATACATGGGTTTGAAATAGTGACCAGAAAGTAAAATCAAGATTGAAGATTAAAGACAAATTTATAGAGATTTATCACGTAATCTTTTATGAGTTTCTGTGTTAGATAAACTATTCACCTGGCAAAATAGCCACACACAAAAAAAAAATATATATATATATATTTGGAGTTTTACTCTTTCTTTCCCTGTATGTGTAAAGATATACTTCTGGGCAGTTATAATGACAGTGCAGACTTTTACGTTTCTCTATAATCTATTTTTTTCTTGTGTCCTTGGAGTGCCTTCACTGAGGTGAGATCCTCCTCTATTTGGATCAACAACTCAATTTAAAATGCTCAGTATTTCTGTATGCAAGAATTTCAGTGCCTAGACAATCACAAGGAGTGGTGCATCACACATCTAACAGAACCAAGAAATCAAATCAAATATGGTATCACAGGACTTGAGAGCAGTGAAAGAGCTTTCCCAGTGCTGAACTTTCAAACAAAGTGTTCTTACTGAACATATTTCCTTATATTAAAACTCATCTGTTTGCTGTTTTTCACTTCTAAAACATCAGAGTGATGTGTTCCAAGTAACAGTTTTTAAGCCACATGTGTGGCTTTCATTCTTAAAGCTCCATTTTGGTAATGGGTGTAGGATTAGAACTTGTCACAGCTAAGTCCCCTGTTATCCTTCAAAATCTAATGTAATGTTTCATTTTCCAGCACATGGGATCTTCTCCTCTGGGAAGATTGTATTACATATAGAAATCTGAGCTCTCAATACTGAGAACCTCTGCAAGATTCTTCTTCCAAAAAGCTATGGTGACCAGTGACTTAATTTCCAAGAAAAACATTTGTAGCTTTCCTTCAACAGCCTATGGTGGAAAAAGGCAACTAGTCCAATTTCATCTCACTCTAGATTCTGCTTTGGGCAGTGGAAAATCATTCCAGTATTGCTATCCTAGGCATGACTTTTGGCAGGGCCACAATATTAATGCATACTGCCTTCTACTTATATTTCACCAAGGTTACAAAAACAAAAACAAAAACAAAAACAAAAAAAAAAAAAAAAAAAAAAAAAAAAAAGAAGGCACCAAAAAAACCCCAAAAAAACCAAACAAAAACCCATAACCAACCAATCAAGAAAAAAATAAAATCAAAAAACCAAACTCCTATATCCTGTGTTCTCTATATCCCACTGCTGTGATTTTCTAGACAGTGTTACTAAATATGGCAACTTTACTATATTATTTTTTCCTGACAGATAGGAAAAACCAAAATCCACTTTCTTCTCTAGACTGTAACACTAGGAGACAAAGGACAGCACCTCCATGCAGGCACTTTTCTTGTAGGTTATTAGTTCTCATCATATTTGTCTAAACATTAAGATAGAATCATTTCATAACTGGAAGAAAATAGGTTCAGGAGCAATTTCTTTGACTTGCACCTGACGTAAAATTAGCTCAAATAGTGCTAAAGACACAAAATCCACCCACAGGTGACTCTGTAAATGAACAGTGCACAGCCCTCCATGGAGTGTTGAAACCAGGATTGTAAGTTTAGGGGATCCCACACAAAGTCCTGTAATAAAAGTGGAGGGAACTTTGTAGGCTGGTGAGATGGAGCATATTCAGTATCTGATTAATTTGCTGTAGTGACACCTCTATAAATAAAATGAAGTCAATAGGAAATGTTCCCATTCAATTTCTAAAGCAATCTTGCCATGATTTTTGGGTGTCATTTTGTTGTTTTGGTTTGGAGTTTTTGGTTTTTTTGAGTGGAAGGTGTTCAGTTTTGGGTTTTTTTAATATATATTTCATTATTTTTCTTACTGTCCTGTGGCTTCTTATATTGCTTATGTTGTTTTCCTTCTCAAATCTTTGCTTCATAGGCTATCTTCATGAAATAGGCTCAAATGATGTCTTGATGATAATCTTGCTAACTTACTCTGCATAACTCACTCTGGCAGGATATTTCCTCCTGTTTTGAATTGTGGAGTTTTCAGATGGTCATGATATCCTACTGGTCTAATTCTGTGTCTTAATAATGATGATGCAGCCAATGTGAGCATGGAGAAAATAGTGAGCTCATTAATATCCTTTAGATCTAGTCCTTTAAATCTTATATTGGGGAAGAAATCTCATGAAGAAGGAATACTGTGGTGTTCATAGAAATCTCATGAAGCAGAAATACTCTGATGTTTGAAGGTTGCTAGATTTCTTTATTCTAGAGTATGGAAATTTCCCACTTTTTGGCTAAAAGTATATATTGTTTTAAAGAAACACTTTAGCTGTACTCTAGACTGAAAATACGGCAAATAAATAGTAACCTCTCATGCTTTCAAACTAAATGAAACAACTGTTCTACTCATTGCCTCATTACATTTAATTTTTGGGATGTACATGCAGGGTCATTCCCAAGAATTGTATATCTTTCAGGAGAATTTTGAAAAAAAATTACATGGTCATATCTATAGTAGCAGGGGTCCCTGCCAGGTGATAATTAGTATTGACTCTATGATTGTAGAAGACTGATCAATCACTTTATTGTGTTATCTTATACTATACTGCCCTCTACTAAGAAACACTCTTCACTCTTGCAGACAGTCCGATACAGTCCTTGAAAATCCAACCACTATCACTAGTGTCTATTTAAGAAATCACTCTTTGGTAAACAAATTTTTATAACACATTTCACATGTGTACAACAAAAGGTACAATAAGTGAAGATAAGAATTGTTTCTCATTCTTTTCTCTGAGTTATCTCACTGCTTCTCAGAGCTTCTCAGAGAAATGCTAGGAGAGCTATCTCTCTGTCTGTTCAGAGGATATGTGATTACCACACATATCTACTCTCAATTACTTGCAGGCATCAAACTGATTTTCCAGTGTGAGCGCTGCACCAAAAGGATAGTAGCTCTTCCTGAAACACCCTACCCCAGCCATGTCTGTGGAACACCAGCACTGGCTGTGTAGCTCATTCTTAATTAGTCCAACAGGCTGCTGGTGTCCCAAACTCTTATGGAAGAGCCAGTTTCCTGTCAGTACTTCATGTCTGAGGATGTGACCATTAATTTAGATTACCATTAGCTTCTGAACAATTAAAAAAATGTAATTTATGAAGGGATACTCTTTGCTTCCCTCCTTTGCTTATGCAAACACAAAAAAAATCTGACAAAAAATCTCCTTTCTGACAAATGTTGGATGTACTTAATGTCCATCCAAGTATAATTCAGGTGATCTGTGCCATTAGGAAGTCTGATGGCCACAAAATATGTATAAGCTTTTCCTGCCAAACTTGTACTGCACAGCAGGAGTTTACCAGCTGTGTTAGAACTAATTGTCACTGCACACCTACCAATTTATTTTTCCTCCTGTACATAGCACTGGATTTTGGTTTGCCAATCATTTGGTTATCTCTTTGGTGAAGGTGCAAGATCTGTGGAAATCATAGGTAAAGAGGAAAGATATTGCTTCCTTTCCTCTGTTTCTTCTTAGAAAAATACCAATATTCTGCTCCCAGAATTATGTGGAAGTGTAAAGGGAACAAGGTGCATGTATTTTTTTTTTAATCTACATTTAGCTGCCTTGGGGTTATTTCTTCCTCTCTCACTGACCTTAAAAGGAAAAGGTTTCAAAACTTCTGAATACTCCTTGTAGGCTTCATGAGGTTCGTTGATTTTTTTTTGTTCACATTAAAAAGCCAGAGAGTGCAGAAAGAAAGTATCTCAGGTGGGAGGAAGGCTTAAAATAATCCATGTAACTTCCATGTACTCTGAGAGGAATGAGAGTCTGTCAGCTAAGACTTATCCTGTAATACAGTGATTCAGGGACAGAGCAATGCCCCTTGAAGGTCACCTTCTGAGTGTGAGACTTCCTCGGAGCATGAAATGAGTTGGAACAGAGAGCTGTCTTCTGAGTGTCTCCATTACTGCAGTCCTATTAAATGCAAACCACAAGTCTGTCATCTTCCCCCTCCCCCTGATGCACAGCTCCATCAAATTAAGACAATAAAAATAAATAAATTTACAGAATTAAAAACTGTGCTTAAAATAAATAAAGGGAGGGAAGGGAGCTTACTGGAAGCTTAGGCGCCAATCACAGATTTATTCAAATCCACTATTGTCAGTTTATTCATTTCTCAAACTCCAATATCAGTTTAAAATTTAAATGTTAGAGTGTTTCCTGATTTGCACACAAGTTCTACTTCAGTGAAACTGTAGAGACATAAAAGTAGGGAAGAAAACTTTATTCAATATGATTTTCTCCATAACATAACAGATAGTTGTGTGACATATTACTATGAACAGCTATGTTCCTCAAAAAAAACCACATACCATATTTTCAGTAACTTTTGTGCTAAGTCTTTTAAGCAGTGTATTTTTTTAAGGCATTTATGATTTACTTTTTTTAACATTCCTGCAAATGTCAGTGGCTGTTAACATCTGAATCAAACTGTTCCCAGTTCATGTGACTGGAAATGATGCCCTGAGCAAAAAAAGCCAGACGTTCTGACTCTTGTATAAGTATAGTCTGTGTGGAAATGTTTCTCTGAGCAGAAGTTGCTGCGTTCACATCAGAATACATTTTGGCAGGAAACAAGGTAAGGCTGCATTATGACCTCTTCATTATCATTATTACCTTTAATTAAAGTATGTTTGGGAAATGAATGATCTAAGAGCTGAAGAAAAACACGACAATCTAAATAAGGATTCTGGCTGGACACAAGGCTAAGTGGCTCACATGTTGCTGGCAGTATCTGAAACTCTTCTGGGATTATATTGGAATTATCTCACAGGATAGAAGGCTGAATTTGGGGTTTTAGCTTATAGCCACTTCAGGGAGCAGTTCTGAGCAGCCTTAGGCTCTTAAGAGGTTTTCCACCTTTTAAGTAGAAGGAATGCCACACAGCAACCAGCTGTGCATAAGGGTAAAGAGCATCTTTAGACACAAAGGCTGAAAGAGATAAACTGAACTCTGTGCACATGTGAATGAGTTTTATTGGGAGTGTGGCATGGGTGGTATCAAAGGCAGAAAACTGTGCCAGGCAGAGATGGCTGGACTAGGAGCAGCTGCAGAATTGCACTTGCAATTGCCTCCAAAGGTGTTAGTGTAGCTAAATATATCTAAGACATAGGACTTCACATATGAACATATTTTCAGAGAAATTGGAAGGTCTAAAAGCATAGCAGAAGCTCTGTAACTGAATTCCTAACTCCCTATGAAGCTCACAGTCTAAAAGAAAAAGTTTTTTTGTTGTTTTAAAAAAGTTGATAATAATTACAGGCTCAGATGAGTTCTCTAAACTTTATCATTTAGAAATAAGCCTTTTTTTAAGACTAAACACTGGATGGCCAATGCAGATAGTTAGGGTGTATCTTAAGATACTACTTTACTGAAAGGAGAAACAGGGAAGAGTAATTAATTCTTTCTCCCCTGTCTCCACTACCTCCTCTTGTTGTTACCAATCCTGTTTGCATGTACCTAGCTACATGGAGGCAAGCAGTAGCTTCACACCATGACAGCTGTAGTCCTTTGTTTCTCTTCTGTGCTCTGCATCCTGCTTGAAGCATGTGCACAAGTAGAAGAGGAACAGGAGAAGCAGCTGCCCTGCACAGGAGGTTTGCTGCTTTGGCAGGACAGCACTTTTTTTCCTGTGTATATGACAGGGTCCTCAGGCTGCCCACATAACACTGCACTAACTTATATTTAGGTGACCCAGGCTACCTGACTGAATGGATGGATTGCTTGGGGGTTTTTTATCATTTTCTTTCATCAAAATATTCTTTCCTACGTGCCTCCAAGAAAAGGTATGGTAGGGGTAAACAAGGAAAAATAGGTGTCAATTAATTAGACAAAGGAGACTAATATTTCCAAAATAGCCTTGAGGTAGTGTTAGACTGTTTGTGCTCATCCTTCATCCTATCTATGCTGGATGTGGATCTTGCTTTAAAAACAAATCCTCAAAGAAAAACATGATGAGTGTGTTAAATAAATAAATAGCAGGTAATAATGCTTTAGAGCAGCTCATGTTCAATATTCCAAGATCTGCAGGTGTTTTCCCTAAGCTGGATTGTCATCATTATTTTACCATTAACTGAAAAGTTATGAGTTGTCTAGAGATGTTGAGGGAGAAGCAGGGGGAAATCTTACCACAGACAAAAAGTTATACCCCAAGTGTTTAAAGATAACCAACCAAGTAGGTGGCTTAGTACATCAGAGCCATTTTACCTGGCTTGAGATGATAAATGAGGTGACAATATAAACCCAGTTTCTGTGTATATTTCTTTAGCAGATGAAAGAGTGTAATATATTTGCAAAAAGCCACAAACTGTTGCAATAACTAATACCACATAATCAAAGTTTCATATGTGTGCCTGTAGAAACCAGTTGCACTCAAGAGTACAGAAGAATTCAAAAGCATCTTGTTTTGAGGTTTTATTAAGAAATTTTTTTAACAGGAAAAAAGTGAGATTGAATGTTCTTTCATGAAGTCTTTATACAAATGGTTCTATAATGGAAAAATGTAGATGTGCTAGGTAAAAGGACATTTAAGTAGTGAGAACTTTAGATAGATCTGAAACAGTCTTGTAACCAATTCCAGGTACTGAAACTCTTGGTGTTTATAAAATATCTGTAATATTTCTCTTCATTATTCTGTAATATTTCTCTTCATCAGATGACAACAACTCAAAATCCCCCCCAAACCCAGAAGTTTTCAAAGTTTATCATCATACTGAAAGTACACAATGATTTTTTGATTTATTTGTACACATATCCCTGATCTGGATCAAACTTCCTTTTTTTATTTCTTAAATTAAATTTATTTTGTAGTGTAAGAAAATGATTCTTTGTTTGATGTGAAGATCTGAAGTAAAAATATATTTGTATATTCAAAATCCTTACCTATGCTAAGTTCCTTTTGATGTCTTCACACTTGTACATAAGAAAACTCAGTTTCTTTCCAATGCTTTAATCATTACATTCCAGTCTGGAGGTTTCTCTGCTTCATGCAATGGCTTGAGCCTTTAATATCTTTTCTGTCAGAACTTTATGACTTTATTGAATGTTATACTCCATAACACAGATGTTTATATAAAGGTTATATTTCAATGGAGAGTTTAAATTTGCATTCTCTAAAGCTGCCTTTACATATACTCATGATAAATATTTCAAAGCTCTCTTCTCTGCACTAATTTTCAGGACAGAATCAGAAGAGAATGTGGAATGAAACATAATCAAAATAGAATAACTCTCAGCAGCCACTATTAGTAGAGGAATATTTAAGTAACATGACATTCTATCTGTTTGAAATATAAGCTACACTAGATGTTAATATTTGAGTAAGAAATGTTTTTCTAGGTCACGAACAAGGTATTTCTGTCTTTCATCTGCATGCCTTCCACAGAAAAGAGTGGGCAGGATCTATTCATTCCAAGCTACAACAACAGGAGTATCAAGAGTACTAGGACACAGCTGGAGCAGACCCTAATTGAGGGATCAAAACAGCTGTGTCAAGATACATGTATATTTAAAATAAAGATAGGTTTGGTATGGGTTTGCCTTAAGGTCTCCCTGAAATCTTACATGCAGTTAAGGGCTTTAATTGGCAAGCATAAGCAGACTTTTTAATACATGATTTGAGCTAATGCCAGTTTAAGGAACTGTAACTGTGGTGAGAACTATAGGAGTTGAGTTTAAAAAAAATATATATTTTATGCTTTTTATATCTTTAAAAGGAATTATTGTATACATATGGAAATTTTTCAGCTTCTATTATCAGAAAAATTGTATATCCAGCATACTGCTAAACAGATGTTTATTCAAAGCTATTTCCAATTGACTTATTCCTGCCTGTGCAGACAATCTTGAGAGTTGTGGTTTAATAGAAAGCCATCTGATTTTCTCTCTGAGACACAGCAGGATTTCCACATCAGAGGGAGAAATGTCAGACTGTTACTATAAAATTTTACACAGAAACTTTGGACTGCTTAGAAGCCTGTTATGGCACTTGATATATTTTTTATTAGCACTAAATTAAAAAGAACAGAGGAAGCTTATTTGTGTCTAATCAGTTTTTGACATGATGGCAGAAGAAAAACAATTGTGTCATGAATAGTCTCTAATGGGAGTGAATAACAGTAAGGTCAGTGGAGTGGAACAGAAAGAAAGCAGGATCTGTAAATATCCTGTCAAATTCTTTTCTCCTTGATTTTCAGACTGGTACAAGATATTTACCTGACAAGATTAAAATAAGGTGTATTTTTTAATACATGTTTCTGCTTCATCAGTAATTGTCTTGTGCCCCAAGTTAAACTAAAAAAATATATAAATAAAAGAAACTAAACCCACAACCAATGAAAATCCACAAGCAGACTCTCCAAAACCCCAAACCTTGTCTTCTGCTCTGCTTACAGTATACTTAATGCACAGTGAGCCCTTGGTCTATACTAGAGCCTAATGTCAGTATTAGTCCTGTCATGAGTTTCCTTCTCTTTTGTATACCTACATTGAGCTACAGTATCTTACCACAAAAGTAGCACTGCTAACAGTAGTGTTGAAAATAATGCTTAGTACATTCACGTGAGTAATTATATATTCTATTAATTGTGCATGAGAAGTCCAGGACTTTGGTATCTGTGAGACAGCAAAGGTCATCTTTGCTTTTTCAGAGCTTGAGGATTCATATATTTAGATGGAATGGAAATATGAGGTTAATGTCTATACCCACAGTTAAGCCACCCGGAAATCAGAGAGTTCAAGGCAGCTCAAGGCAATATTTTCTTATGATGTATAACAAAAAAGACAGACAGATCTTCCATCTGTCTTCAGTTTTCCTTTTCCCATTCTTCTTTTACTTTCCTTCACTTCCTTTTAACACTGTATTGTGATTGAGCATTTCAGGTCATATTCATCCCATGTCAGTGACACCTATGATCTGTACTGCCTGAGCCCTTCTGTAGCTTGTTATCGTTTGATTTGAAAGTACTGACAAATTTAGCACTCTTCCCACTTTACACATATCTGCTATAAACATGAAACAACCAGTTATTTTTACTAGGCCAGGTTTTCTATCCTTTCCACATTAAGAATCTATTTCTAGCTCATGTTTTCTGGAAGGGTGCTGATATTTGTCCATGAAACACCTCTTCACTGCACTGTGATGTGAAAGCGGTGAAAGGCAGGGGGAAGAGAATAAATGTAATTGAGTTAATGAGGTTATCCATGTGAGTCTGTTAGATTATCAGCTCTCTGGCATAGCAACAGGGTGCTTGTAGCACTTTGCTTAGTGTTTGGTGCAGCCTCTCCCACCTTTGACTGACGTGTCTGTGGGTACAAAACACAGCTAACATGATAGCACAACCCTGAACAAGGTGTCCAGCACAAGACTGTTTGGAGTTGTGAGACTCAGTTAAACCAAACAAAACAACCCCCTTATCTAAGGACATCCATCAACCTGAATGACAGACACAGGGAATTAAATTTCCCATTGCTTACACTTAAAGAGTGTTTCCTATATCCTTGTCTGCAGTCTGTCAAACTGACAAGTGCTAGAAGCTTGATGTTGAGCCAGATGTATCTCCAGTCCAAATCCTGGGTTTTTTTTTTTTTACTTTTTCAGGTAATTTATCCTGAAATATATCAGTATCTGTGGATACTGGGAAGATTTCTGGCCCAGAAGCAACTAAAGTGCCAGATGATAATGGGAATACCCTATTTAAAAGTTTAGACTTGCCTTATGACTTTTTTTTCTCTTTATTTACACTATGCTAAGGTAGCCTGACATAACTTTAGTAAAGCAAACAGCTCCTGTAATATCACCCCATGTGAGCTGGCTCAGAGAAGACCATCAGAATTTTGTTTATTGAACGTTTAATTTTTTTTTTTTCCCAAGTGGTGTACCCTATTTTAAAAAATTGAAAAGTAAGACCTCTTAGGGCATAATTTCTCTTTCTTGTTGTAAACACATACAAAAAGATGAATTGCTCTGTGGACAGCTCACACAAAGTCTCTTTAAGTTTAATATAGGAGTGTTTCTGAGTGTTTAAATTTTGTTATTTGAACATCTTTCCTGAACAGCAGTGAAATGGAAATGTCATGCTATTAAATGTGTGAAACTGACAAGATTGGATGTTGGGAAGAGCCCTACTTTCTAAATAATTTTATGTAAACTCTTAATATAAGGATATTGGCAAGGTTGTATCGTTGTAAAACGTTTGCTTGAAATTTTTCATGCCAATTGTTGCACAAATTAATGCTTGCATAGTACTTCAGGTTCTATAACCAACTACCCAAAGCACTCTAGGCTGCATCATTTTCATAGAATCAAAGAATTTGCTTAGTTAGGCGGGACTCATCAGGATCATTGAGTCAAATTCTTGGCCCTAAGCAGAATACCCCAAGAATCACACCATGTGCCTGAGAGCATTGTTCAAACACTTCCTGAACTCTGAGAGGCTTGGTGTTGTGACCACTTCCCTGGGAACCATGTTACAATTTTAGGAGAAATTAAGACCTTGAGCTAGCAAGCATTCTCTGACTTATAACTCCCTACACTCTTTACAATTACCTCTCAAATCTTAAGTTTTTAGTAATTAAATAAAATTTCCCTTAACCTCTTTCCTACATGTTTTCATAGCATAAACTCTCTTTAAAAAGATGGGGAGGCAAACACTTAATTCTTTCCTTCCTCTTTCTGACCAGTTCTGTTTGGACTGTGACACTGGAATCCAACTCAGGGTTTTCACAAAGGGGAAATGAATCTGCTGCTTAAAGATAAAGTAAATTTTATAAAAATTATAGATAAAATAGATGATGAATACAGAACATCCTTTATATTGTCAGTCATGTCTTGACAATATTTGAAAGACGTGGGCATTAACATTTATGTTAATGTTATCCTAGAACCAAAATATGGAAGGCAAAAGTAGAACCAATTAAAATGCCTGAACTGTAAACTGGGGAGATAACTTCATTATATTCCTTACCCACAGTAATAGGTGAAAGAAAGTGATGTTTGGTCATGCTTCCATTCATTACTGGCTATCTATCAAGAGTTAGAAGTGACTTCTTCCATCAAAGCCAATGTGCCTGTATGTACAGTTAACAAGATTTTGAATGACAAGATTAAAAATGAGTGATGATACACCCTTTAAGGATAGGACAATGATCACGTATAGAAGAGAACAGGGTTACTTAGCAGAAGGGAGAAATGGCACTTCAAGGGGAAGTGCAGTAGAAACTGGCAAATTCATGTAAGCATTTGAAATGATCTAAAACTGCAGAAGAAGGAATAAAAGAAGATAAACCACTATAGAAAAAGAGGTGCCATTTTGTATCTAGAAGCAGGTCACCCATCATATTGAGGATATTCTTGAATAAATTATGAAATTATTTATCTCTTATAAGCCTACTTGTGTCAATAATTGAATGACCTTGGATAAACCATTAAATAAGAGGCATCAAACGAAAAATTCTCATATACAGCAGTGGTGGAGGCTAAGTCAAAGGAAAGTTGCTCAGGACAAAAAATTCAATAAGACAGTTGATATTAGATACTTGGTCAGATGAAGATGTTGAAGTTCAGGAAGGAGGCATAAGACTATAAAAGATTGGAAATGGGTATAGTGAGCAGAACAGGAATCTGGAAAAAATTGGCTAGCTTTCTATTGATCACAGAATGGACATCCAGTCCCCTAACGGGATCACACTAACTGCTATACATATTTAGCCCTACAAAAGCTGTAGTTCAGTGGTAGCTTCTATGCACATCATAATACTTTTGATACAAAATATCATCATCCTAACTGAATTTCATTATCTTTATCTAGGCATCTGGGTTATTTATCTGGACTGTGTTTCTTCTGTCCTACTGTAGTTAAAACGTTTGCCACCTGTTCAATCATTATTGACAATCAGGACCTTAGCTTATTATGATAACCATTCAGCTGACAAAAGGAAAGCCATTTTAACTACAAAACCAGTAGGAAATCACTGTACTAACTAGGTTTAGGCTCCTAATGCTAAGGTCTATTGAGGACATAAAACATAAATTATGGATTGCATAGTTGCAGCTGTCTCAGTGCAAGTAATTCTGATCACAGCTAGTTCAGCCTATTGAGGCAGCCAGGACTGCTTGGGTGTTAGCAAATACTGTGTGTAGGTAGACTTGTAGACCAGCTGATGTCCATTGTCCTGCTTTCTAATTACCAAAAGTATTTGAAACAATGCAACAAATTAGTAAAAAATAAAAATTATCACATTCTGGAAATTTTTCCAAGTGTTCTACAGAGTTTGCCCCAGGGTTGTTTCTGCTATGGAGAACATATGGCAATTGACAGGAGAATGTTTTGTGTTTCAACAAGAAGTGAATTCTGATCAAATGCTCTCTTTTTTTTTATTTGACCCAAATTTTACACATCCACATATGTATATGCAACAAAACAGAACAATAACTGATGCCTAAAATAAGAGGGTAAAAATTAATATTATTTCTTCTCTTCACATATTTTTAATAACAATCAATGCAATCAGTTAAGATTTTTAAAAACTTTAAAAGCAATCTCAGGAAAAACTGATCTTTGTCAATTTTTCCTTCAGACTAGTAAATAATTTCTCCAGTAGAAAAGATAAAATTAGAGAACTAAGTATTTTAGTTAATCCCTTGTCTCCTGCAGAAAAGGAGTAGGCTCAAAAATACGCCATTGTTTCATGGTGCTTTGGGCTCTCTGCAGGCAAAAAAGTTCACTGATATGATCAAAGTCTACATTTTCCAAACCTGTCATTAAGTACTCTGGGAGCTGTCCAAGAAAACCAAGAAGACAATATGTAATTTTCCATTCGATTTAACAGAATATGTTCTTTTCTAAGGAATGAAAATGAGGAGGCCCAGTTTCCTACAGTTTTGTGTTCTTTGTTCCTTCCTCTATCCTCTAGTACAATTAATCTTGTCCACTCTCATTTTTCCCTATGAAATGCTTGCTTGTGGTGGGTAGTTCTAAACTACGTTAATCCTGTTTGATTGACTGACAAGTCAGTTCTGCTTATCTTTTCCTTCTCTATGCAAATAGTGATTCTGTGCATGTTGAATTTTGTAGGGGTTTAAAGATTTCCATCTTAAAAGTTTTCCATCTTAATGTCTACTCTGTTCAAAAGCTATTATGAGGTCTGAGGAAATAACCTTATTGCTCAAATTTCATTTATTTATAAAATAAAATTATAACTTAGACTGTTACTCCAATTTTTGATAGTATTTTAAAGTGGCTTAAAGGGTAGAAACTGTTTTTTCTTTACATTAACTGTCTGGTCATCTTATATTTTGCTAATTAATTTTTTCTTGGTGTAGCCTAAACTAAGTTGCATTGAATTTCTTCAGCATATACCAGCAACCAAGTGCTAGTGATCTGCAATCAGCATACAAATTGTCTGAAATAAACTTTGTGCAAGGAATAGGGGAAGCTATGCCACAAGATGCTGCACTTTTCAGTCTGTAATAGGGAATAAACCAGACTTTCAGGCTTCCTCATTGCTTGGGTTTGGATACAGTAGCAGTGTAGTACACTGTGCTCCAAATACAGGAGTCTCTGTCTGTAGTATTTACGGAGGCCTGGACTTTTGGAGCCTGTTTCTGTGACCTAACCCTGAAAAGCAATGCATAAATCTCTGGAATGCTGGCAAGGGTTTGAGTGCAGCTGTTCAGCCAACCCCTCCCATAAAAGTAACTGTGATAGATTCTGCATAGCTTTTATGATGAAAAGTATATTTTACAATAAAGAAGCAGTAAGAATATGGAAATGCAAAGGGAAAACAATAAAGCAACTTACTGGAATATGTATGAGTTTTGGTATGTCAAGCTGATTGTATTTTTAAACAGAAACTTCTCTATTTCACAATGCATAAATATATTATTGCATTTACGTGAAAAATTCAGAAGGTTAAATGCTTCATAGAGATTTTGGCTCCTAGCCAGTGCCCTTCTGCAGCATGTAGCAAACATTGCTTTGCTGGAGACACTGCTTCTTCAGACACATTAATTTTAAATGATGGTTCTCACTAGATAGAAATTATGAGAAAGTACAGCACTATGTAGTAGGCATTTGAAAATCCTAGTCAATAGTTTTTTATGCACTAAATAAAAGTTCCTATGCAAGTCAAGTCTCAACTAGGATCATTGCTTGCTAGGTTCAAGATCCTTGAACCTTCCCAAAGGAAGCCTTTTAGTAGGTAAACCAGGTTTCCCAGTAGCTGGATCACCTCTATGTAATATAAATACAATGCATAAGGCATGGTTTTATACTGCTTAAACAAGCAGTGAAAGAAAGAGCAGAATTTCATATCCACTAGGAGCTAAATGAAACAAGGGCAGGATTGGCTTTAATCCCAGCCACTATAGTCTCAGTTCAATTGATATTTTCTGATCTTCTGACTTATCCCTTGCCAGTCACATCTAGAGCTTGTGAAGTTCTAAAAGGCAATTCTCCCTATAGCTGAAAGAGATGGGAATGTAGGGGCAGGAATAAATTTTCAACTGCTTGGAGCATGATTTTGGTAATGTGAGGGAATATTTAATGGTAGCTGATGCCTTCTGGGAAGATAAGTTTTACATCATGCTCAGAATAGTAGCCAGGGAAGGCTTCTTGCTGCCACAAGACAGCAGGAATCAGGACCAAATTCCAGCACTGAACTGAATGAGAATGAGAATTCAAACTTTAGTAACATAAATGGGTAGAATGTTTCGGTCTGCTTAAACAACTCTTTCTTCACACGCTCTGTATTACCATATCCCAGTCAGTAATGTGACACCAGAGTACTTTGAAATGCTCTTGTTACTCTATGTTCCTTTTTCTCCAAACTAAACCCATGCACATTGAGCCACTCACTAAAATTAATCTCTGCAGGGTTTGTATGGAATATATGAGGATCTCCTGCAGCCATGTCTTCTTTGGGACTGGTGTGAGAAGAGGCTGGAGAGCACACAGTGCTGGGGCAGCAGAGCCCAGATCCAGGGCTGCAGTACAGTGCTGAGGCTCTCACACTGCTGCTGCCCCAGCCTCAGCCCACATCTGTGTGGAGCCTGAGTCCTTGGAGATTGAGATTCAGCACCCTCTAGTCAACCTCTGCCTTGGCCTGCCATGTTGTGTCTTACTCACAGGAGAGCAGCTGCCCTGGGCTGCAGCAGCCTCATCTCCCCTGAGTCTCCCAGCAGGGCAGTGGCAGGGCACAGAGCCCATGTACACACACACACACACGTAGCCTGAACAGCCACTGTGGGCTGCTGGAAGGGCTGGCTGTGAGCACAGGGCCTGTCCCTCAGTCACTCTGCAGGGTGCTATGGGGGCACATGGCACACACAGGTCATCTTTGCTGCAGTGCTGCTGGTGCAGCATCACTGCTGGGATGCTGCTTTGGGTCCTCTGTGTCTTGGTAACACTCCTGTGCATGAAACCCTTTCCTGGGGTCGGGTGGGTGAAGCCTAACCCTGCCCAAAGGCTTGGACTCCAGCGGGCACAGCCTGAGGCAGTAACAGGGTGTTGTCTTCGCTTTACTGGGCTTATTCAACAACTACTGTTGAGAGCAGAATGAAATACCACAGTCAGTAAAGCATGGTGAAAACTCATCCACCCCAAGAAAGCTGTGTCTCCACTGAGCAGGCTCCCCTAGGCACCCCTCTTTTCCTCCAGGCAGCCCATGTTTGCCATGGGTCTGAAACAGCAGGAACTGGGACTGCTGACGCAGCCTTCTGTAAGGAAGGGAGGGAGGGAGAAGCCCTGAGCCGACAGGGGGGCAGCACTCTGCCTTGGCTGTGCTCCAGGAGACTGAGTCCTGACCCAGGTGTGGGCAGTCAGGGCTGCCCTTCCCCTCCCAGCTCATTAAGGGCTAGGCAAGCACTGCTGGGGGAGCTACTCACCTTTCCAGCGAGGCTGCAGGGAATGGCAACTATCTTGAAAATAATCACAGTCCTGAACAGGGCTTTGCGTTTTTAACAGGAGTGTGTTAATGTGGAGGTTTCTGGGAGCACAAGGATAACGTTTCTTCAATTGTAAGTTTTGACTCCCCTCTGTGTGTTGCCATTTGCATCTCCTGAGCTTAGGAGGAGAGTGATGAAGAGGATCTCAGGTCTATGTTTGTAGTGTCACCCCTCAGTATTTTTGGCTGAGCACTGGCAAATATTGATTGAGCCAGGCAGGCAGGTTCCCTCAGTAGCTTCTTGACAATTTATAGAAAGCTAAGAATAAGTTATGGTAACTCAGAATGAGTTATCACTCTTTAAAATGAAATATCTTTCTTGAACACCCAATCTTTTTCTTTTCTCCATACAGTGTCTGTTAAAAGTCTCTCTTTTTTGGTGTGAAATATTAAATGCCATGTCAGCTTTTAAAATGTAGCTTATGTTGATGTCAAAATGGTTTCTTGCTGACTTTTGATGACATGTTTTTCTCTAGAAACTAAAAGACTGACTGGGAATAAGCATATCCCAAAATATTAACATTTGTTTTTTACTGTAATATATTTAAATGTTGAGAATATTTATGGCTATACATTATGTGGGGGGTTTCTAACGACTGACTCATCATGATGTGCTGTATGAAAACTTCTAGGAAATATAAGTACTTACGTGATTAAACCTATTACAAGCATTAGTATCTAATTAAGAAATGAAGATTGGTCTTTAACTTGACTCCCTTATAAGCCTACCTGTGTCGATGACTTGCTTTTACAACACAATTTGCAGAGTAATCACTGCTGGTGATTTGTCATTAGTTGTAATGGAAGTGTATAGGATCTGACAGGCAAGTTCACAGACAAGGAAGGAAAGGGAGTGTTTCAGAACATTACACTAATTCTAAAGTTCCCTTACACATTTGGTCTATTGTAGCTTTATACTACTCCTGAATTATATTGATTTCTGGCATATTTTAGCAGGAAAATAGTTTTTAAGTGAGGTTGGAAGATACAAGTACTCCAGTTGTAATTAAGGCTTAGATTTTTCAGTTCTAGTCAATTAGAATACCCGTCAAGGTATTATTCTGCTACAATGGTTCTCTCAAATTATATCTTAATTATTATGTGTATCTTCAGTTGGACTGAAATTATTTGCACTTTCAAAAGCCTTTTGCAAATACATAATAATGATGTAAGTGGTAAAATATTGCAAAAAGTATAACAGCATAACAGAAAGCAAAAGCAGGAATGAAGTAAAAAAGCAAAAGCCTGTGACATGCTTTTGCAGGTTTTGCTATACTAGTTCCTGTTAGCATATTTATAGTTGTTAAGTGTTAAAAGTAGAAAAAAATAGATTTTTAACTTGGTTAGATAAAGAAAAATAATTAAAAAACCCAAATCGTCCCATTGAGTAGACAAAGTCATCTGATCCACATAAAACACTCAAGTTTTTGAAGACAAGAGATTTCTTTCTTATGTCTGAACCATAGCCCCCTCAGGACAGGGCTTACATCAGAGCAGTAAGTGACCAAGCAGCACAAGGAAGAAATTATGATAGTTCAAAAAAAATTATTTTGCATGGGTTATTACCAGTGTTATTGTTTCCAAACCAAATAAAAAGCACTTATTTGCTGTTTATAAAAAGAGAGCCTAGATTTGTAAAGGTATTTAGAAATTTTTGGAAAAAAAATAATGTGTGTCTTGGAGGAAGTAGAGGGTGGGGAGGAGAGGGTGCCTGTATAGTTTTTAAAATGTCAGTGGTACTCCTTCTTCTTTAATGTTTATTAAGGCAGAGGAAAGAAGTGAAATCTCTGGTAGGAATTACATCAAAAGTAACAGAGAAACCAGAAGAATGTGTTTCCCTGGAATGATGTATTATTTTAAGCAATCCCTGATTAAAGGGAAATTGCAAGTGAAGAAGTTCATAGCCATGAGGAATACATAAAGTCTTTTACAAAAACTGAATCTAATAGACTGGAAAATTTAGAGATGGTAAATTATAAACAGAAAATCTATCTAATTACTACCTGTTTGGTGTTGAACCACGGAATTGGACAGCCGAATTGATTGACTATGGTAACAGCATTCTCAAGTCCTTTGATTTCTATTCCTGTTATATTAATTCTAAATTTTAAAAGTGGAAGGAAATATCTAAAAGTTCAGAATATGTATTTATGAAATAGTGAAGCTTATAAATCTAAAGCAAAAATTAAGGAGAAGCAGCAACTGATTCAAACTTTTGCACAAGCTTCCAAAGTAGCTAGGAAGTATTCCCATCTAAATCAATTATTAAATAGGTTGGGTGCAATAGAGGAGTACTTTACTGTTTCTTTTTCCTTAGTAGCATTTGAATACTATTTTTTTTTTTTTTGTTTTATCTTGTTTCATGCCAGATGTTCTTATGAGGGAAAACAATGATGATGTGTTTTAATATTGATGAGCTGATTCTCCTGGGAATAACAGTATATCTACCTTCTTAGAATACAAATTGTGGGAGGCTTTTTATAGCATAATTACCACAATGCATTGAATTTTAAGTGCAACTCTTTAAAACTGTGGAAAGAACTTTGTCTATTATCTTTATTTTAGCTACTTTAAAAGGAGAAGGACTCTTCTTTTAAAATTATCTATTGTTTTGGTGGCCTTTAAAAAGCAAGCATATAAATCACCAGAGGTATTGTGTAATCTGTCAAAGCGGCATATGCTTAAGCACCTTATAAACTATTAAATAATCATAATATTTCTCTTTCTAAGTTTGTTCATTTATTTATTGAGCAGTTACAGAGCAATTAAAGTACCTTGTTTTAACTTATTCTTTCTCTTTTTTCCCTTCAGGAGCTAGAAGTACTGAAATCATAAATGATTTGGTGACAAGCTAAGCTTGCAATGCAGGCAATAAAAACCGTGGAAAAAGAAGTGATTTTTCTAAAGGAAACATATTTCACAGAATCCTTCCTAAAGCAAGAAAAGTGCAGCAGGAGCCCGGCGAGCAGGCAGCTCCAAGAGCAGCAGCCATTGGAAGGAGCTGTCTGCAGCTCTCAGTGCTGTACTGAGCATGTCCCAGCGGAGCCCAGTGCAAGCAGCACATTATGCAAAAAGGCAGCTCCAGCAGATGGGAGAGAGGCACAGCAAGCATTTGCTTCACTTGCATCCCCGCCGCCTGCAAACAAGCCTGGATCGCTAGAGGGGATCTTGCCAGCAGGCCAAAGGAATGAAATCCGGGAGGATGGCTTGATTGTCAAAGGTGCTGCTCTACAAAAAATCATGGGGAATCAAGATGGGAAGCTAAAGAAAAATACAGGTGATGTGCAAGAAGGAGGAGAAGATGCCTCTGGGCCCAAGGATACAGACGGCACAAAGAAGGTATCGGGAGGCAGAAGGGGACTGGGGAAGCATGCAAAAGGAAGCGAATCGGGTAAGAAGAAGGGTAAGTCGGACTCCAGGCCCTCTGTGTTTTCAAATCTGAGGATCAGAAAAAATCTGTCCAAGGCTAAGGATGGGAATAGCAGCTCCCGGGAGGATGTTTTGGAAAGCCAGGCCTTGCAGCCTGGGGAGCTGGACAGTACTCATTCAATTGTAACCAAAACTCCCGATATAAGCATCTCTGCAGATGAAGGGGGTCTCTCAGACACAGATGTTGAACATTTTGAAATCAGAAATGAAACTGTTCCAGCTGCTGCAGAGACACAGGATGGACAAAGGACCAGCTCTGGCTCTGATACGGATATATACAGTTTCCATTCAGCCGCAGAACAAGAGGATTTGCTTTCTGATATCCAGCAAGCTATTAGACTGCAGCAGCAGCAGCAGCAGGGGGCAATTAACATTGGAACTGAGGACCTCGTCACCAAAACAATGGGCCGACACATGGCTAATTCTCAAGCAACCTCCTTAGATTTTGAACGTTTTTTTTCAGTAACTACCACTGACAAAGAGAGGAGCCCAGACACTGAGGGGGCTTTTCCAGCGGTATCGGAAATCGTGGAAAACGTTCCCATCTCCTGTGCAACTGAACGGGAACCGAAAGAAGCGGTAAACAGCACAGGCTCTCCTGGTAACAGCTTATTTGAAACACAAGAAGGTCAGCTACTGATTGAGGAGCAGCCCATTGCTGAAGTGGATGCTGTAGCCTGTGAACAACAAGATGGTTTGAATAGAGCTGCAGGAGAAAATGGGTCTCAGGCACACAGCTCCACAGAACCTTTTCCATCTCCAGTGGCAGATGCTGAGGCTAAAATCACTGAAGTGCAGGCTGTTGGTTTTCAGGGCTCAGTAACAGAGGGTGGTATTTCAGATGCAGGCCGTGATCATGCTGCTGAGACTCAGGAAGGGAAACACACTCTGTCAGCCAGTCAAGAGGAGCTGCGTAATGGTTTATCCACAGAAATGAAAAATGGCATTTTGTCCTCTGAAGGAACAGTGGACAGCCCGATACTTGGTTCCCGATGCTTTAAGCCCTATCTAATTAACCCCTGTTACATCAAAACCACAACTAGGCAACTGAGTTCTCCCAACCATTCACCTTCTCCCTCCCCATCCCAGAGCCCACTTTTCACAAGGAGGCAGGAGTCCTTCCACAAAAAGGAAAAAGTCTCAATCAGGAAGAAGAGGTCTGCTAGTTTGGCAGGTTTGTTCAGTCGTTCTGCAGACTGGACAGAAGAGGTGTCTAATCACAAAAGCGAGATAACGGAGAAGGTGAGCTCTGCAGACTACTTGGAGCACAAGGGGTTTAGAGAGAAATTTCAAACAGAAAGTGTGCCTTTGACTCATTCAAGAAAGTCCTCAGGGGTCCAGGCTTCTACAGAGACATTTCCCAATGTCTTTTCAGGTAAGTGATATGTATTAAGAGTTGTTTTGGTTTTTTTTTTCCACAACAGCTTTGAAAATATTTTTAAAATACTTAAATTCATTGCATGCAGTACTTTGGCCTTGCAATCCAAGGCCTGATCTTACAAACACAGTCACATTTCATCAGTCTGGCAGTACTGCCCGTAAAGGAAGTGCATAACTCTTTGAAGTTTTTCTTTCTACTTGTCTCCTTTGTCTACATCCTGTAGGAAAAGGCTGAATGTCTTAAATTATTCTTGTTGAAAAATGCTAAAAGCTGTACTGTTGTAGGCAGATCAGCTCTCTGCATGAACAGAGCTTTCAAATGCAAAGCTTTCTGTGACCAGGATCCTGTTTGGGGTTTTTTTGTGCTAGGTGCTGTTCTAGTGTAATATAAACACAGGAGAGCTGCACCTGGTGTTAGACTGAGGCAATGATGAGAATTTGCTTAGTACAAAAAGGAAAAAGCTGTGCTAGCACAGATGGACAGCACTTCAGAAAGGAACCAATTTCCTCTTCAGAAGGGGGAAGAAGGAGAAGAAAAAAGTCAGTGTATTGAAAGGCAGCAAAAACGGGGAAAGTGGGGGTTGTACGATTTGGTAGCTGTGACATGCTGCTGCTCAGGCTACATAAGGTGACTCATTCAGTAAACTTTTACCTTCCTGTTAGACAGCTTGTATCCTGTCCCAAAGACATGGGATTAGAAAGCTCACAAATGAAGTTGTGTAAGTAGGTAGTTATATTTTCCTTCACTCTGAGGTTTTTTTTTTCTCTCTCTTCCCCTCACCTGAAGTTTCTTTCTAAAGGTAATATATTCATACTTAGGAACACTTCTGCCACATAGGAGGTATGTGTACAGAGAAAACTCGGCAACATATTCCATATATTTTTCACTTGAGGAAAAACTGTAGAACTAAGAGAACATACCCTAAGAGCATCTGCTGTTAGATAAAATCAGATTTTTTTGAATGAAGTCAGTTCTAGATGCATGAGCACAGCAACCATACATGTGCACAAGGTCTTAGCAAAAAATTGAGTGATCTTTTTCTGTGGTTTTATGAAGATCAAACAGAAAAGTATGATTTAGGAAGTAAATATCTAAAATTATTTTCTAGATTCAAATCACAGTGCTTTCATTCTTCAGTAGCCTTGAACTAAAATCCCCAATTTCAGTCTAGAAAATCAGAATTCAAGGTTTTTAACAAAGAAAAGCCAGTTCCCTCTGAGACTAGCCCTCAGTGAACTGAGCTGAATCTTTTTGTTTGTTTTAAATCCCTTCCACCCTTTCTTAGAGAATTTTGGACATGCTGCCTAAACTTTTTGAGTTTGAAGTATATATAGCATATGATGTATAGCATATGAAAAGCACACTCTTTTTTTTTAACATTTGACAGCTTATAAACAACTTAGAAATTTTTTAATTGCCACAACCGTAATTAGACATTATGGTGGTGATATGATGGAGGCAAGCTGAATGTGGCAAACTTCAAGAATATGGTATACTTCTTTTTAGATACCTATTTTCTAGGAAACTGACTTTTTCACATTTCCTCACAAGGTATTGATTTACTTAAAAAATTTTTGGTTTGGTTTGTGTTTTTTCCCACCATTGCTTTAGACTGTTATTGTGAAGGGGCCAGTGTCCAGTGCAACAGTAGTTCTATCTCTTATGGAAATTACAGTGACCCTCATTTGCATGTACATACCAGCTGTCTTTACAAGTAGAGGACAATTATATCTTTCAGTTCATGCAGAAAAGCTTAAAGTGAGGGAACTGGAAATGGCTCATCTCTGGCCATTCATAGTTTTAAAAAATGTATTTGCAAGCTAAAACTCATTGAGAATTTAAAAATAACAACTACTGTATATAAAAAAGGGAAATTAAATGTCACATTACTATTTCCATAAACTGCTATTGCTGTAAGAGCAGAAAAGCCTCTTTAAATAAACCATTCTCCCCAACTATGATTACAGAAATAATTTTCTTATAATTTTATATGACTTGTGAAAAATGTTGTTTTTCACTTGTGTGCATGAGATATATTGAATTGGGGATTAACACCAGGGTTTTAGAAATAAGATTCTTTATACTGTGATATCTCTAGCCTACAAAAAACAAAAACAAAGCAAAACCAATCAAAAACAGCTTCTTGCCTACAGCATGAAATCCCATTTTGCTGTGCAGTGACTGCAATGTTGCTCTGCATTTCTAACTGGAATCAAGTAAAATATTCCACAACACTTTATCATCGATTTCAATGACAGCAGGTTCTATGCAGATGATTGGCCTACTTTTGCACCATGTTGTGGTTTGGCTGTGTGCCATTTGGTCTTCACAGAGAGGCATATGAGCCCTTTAAGACTGCTTTAATGTCAAATCTAGATGGAAACCAAGGACTTGAATGGCAGAGACTTTGCATATTTTAATTTTGCTTTATATAAGAAGGAAAGTACAGTATTTTGAATTCTATGCATTTCTTTAAAAAGTGGTATGGACAAGTTTAAGGGCATTTTGTAATTCAGGCCTTGAATCTCTTTCACATTTTATGTGGACAGCTGTATTTGAATTTGTAGTGACAGTGATTACAAGTTCTAGATTACCCAATGCATGGTGGAGCCATGGTTTTTATATCATGGTCCCAGGAGAACAAGAGCTCAATAAGAGTTGGTTCTCTCACTTTGGTATGTGGGAGTGAATAATTTGCACTAATGTGAAGAGAGTATCTTGGTGGGAAAATGAAACTGATGTTTCCAAACGTGAACATAACTGAAATGAATGCACCTATAGATAGATTTAGTAAAAAGGATTTCATTCTTGCACTAATTTGAGGTGCAAGGATTGCAGAGGAGCTAATAAGGGTATCTTTTACATAAATTGAATGAGTCCCATCAGCTGCCCCAGATGGTAATTAAACTTGACTCAGACAAACCCATGCCCCTCCTAATCACTGTTGACTGGTTGTAATACACTTGCTGCATGAAGCTATTTCAAACAGATAATTTATATTTTAATTTTTCTCCAGAGATTTATATTTTTTCTGCTCTATCTGTAAAGAGGAGAAAACCAAAAAGCCTTGGTTACCATAAAACAAAACCTGAAGCCAGTGCTGTGCTTGTGTATTCATGTCTGCTGATTTCTACCACTGTACTGTGTTAATGCTGTCTTCCCACTTGCAATTGCAGTGCCTGCAGGAATATGCATAGGTTTAGTAAAGATAAGTATGGGAAAACTTGAAAAAGTTGGATGAAAGTTTGTTTCTGAGACATAAAGTGGTCTTTTTAAATGCTTTTTTAAAGGCTTTTTTAAAAAAAAAGCTCTTTGATTCATGTGATGCTGCACACAATATGGATTTGTATCTGTTGGCATCCTGACTGCTTATCATGCAGATGTTATTCAAGATTACTTATGGTTTGCTGTCTCACTACTGATGTTTGTTTGCAGTAAAACAGATGATTCTTTTATCAGATGGGGTGTAGCCTCCTCTAGCTAAGGGAGCTGCCCAGCAGCCACCCTCCATGTGGTATGTGATCACACGCTACGCTGAGTGCTGCTAGCGTCTGAAGGGAAAGGTCCTCCTCTTTTTACCTAGTACACACAAAACTTGGGGCGAAGGGACAACTCTAATACTGCACTTCAACTGTACTGAAATGTGTTTGAAAGTGGGCTGCGATATGTTACTGAAAGATTGCTGAGTGCTGATAAGTTTCTTTAATGTTACTGTGCCAGCACGGCAATATGAGATTTGGAGCAACATGAGTAATTTCACTGGAATTGAGTGCTGCCATAGGCTTGTTTTGATGGGATCTCATGATTAATACTTTGATCTTTATCTAGAACTTCATTGGGAGTAGCAGGTTTTGGTCATGAGATTGATTTGGTCTATCTATTGGGCAACCACATTCTGAGGTATGAGTGGCAGCCCGACATGTCTGGAGTAGAAATGTGTGGTCTTGGTTGTTTCATGGTCTTTTTTGGGGTGCAAAGGGGGAAAGGAAAAGGGACAATTTATAGCTGAAGTCTGTGTATCTCTACTTGGTTCTGAGACAGTACCTCTAGAATATCTGTCACACAAGGCATGTGTCTGGAACTGGCCATTCAAGGGCGTTGTGTGCTTCAGTGACTTCATTTCTGTGAAATGAGCAGTGGATTATTCCAGTGGGAATAATTATGTGGACGTTCAGTTTGATTATATTTCTTGTATCTAATTGTGCTTTATTATTTTTAAAATATGCATGTATTTTTAATAGCTTGCAGCATGACTGGTTGTTACATTGTGCTCATGGGCATTCTGTTCCCCCTTTCCCGGGACCCTGTGACTCTGATCAAGATAACCCTGGACCCCTCCTTCCTGCCCCGACAGGGTTGGTGCAGAGCCAGAGAAGCCCTCCCTGTCCAAAGCCTAGATAAACCCCTGACATATCCTGTTCATTCTCTTTTGCCCTGCTCCCCCCATGGACATCACAGAATAAAGAGAGCTGCACCAACATATATAGGGGTAAGAGCCTCTTTTGGGAATCTTTGCCATCTCCTGATATTCCTCCCCTCAAAGCCTCAGATCTCTGGGCTAGCCTGATAATTCAGGGGGCTGAGGGGTGGAATGTCAATTGGTCTGTTAAAAAAAAAAAAATAAAAACAACTGTTTGTAGGACTTATTTGTAGGAAAAAAAAAAAAAACACCCAAACTATTTATTGAAACGGGCCTTTTTTTTTCCTGTGCTGTTCCAAGGAAAAAGGCCCTTGGATTTCAAAGGCAACTCTAGGGATATTTTATGCTGACTGTATATGAAGGATTAAGTTTTAATGTGAATAATGGTGATATAAAACTACTGAAATACTAATTACCCAAGATATTTTGTTTGTTTAGTGCTTTAATCAAGCTCAGGATATGGCCAAGTGTATTCCTTATGAACTACCTCTGCCAAAATTTCAGCTTACATAAGGAGTAGTGGTGATGAACCATATATGTGTAGGTGTGGGTGACTGCAGCTCTGGTTATTTTTAGGTACATTCAAAAACATCATTCTGTAGCACTTAGCTGGACTGTAAGTTTCCAGAAACTTACTTTTATGCAAGCAGTTGTTTTTTGTTTTTTTGGGTTTTTTTTGGGAATGGGGTGAGTTGGTACAAAGGGAACAGGGCAAAAGCAAAAAGCTGTGACAGGAAAGTGATGGACAGATGTTAGGACTTGACATTGTGTCACTTCATCGCTGCCTCTTGATATGATAATAGAAGGCTAGTTGCATTTCATTAAATGCTTTAGAAAAGGCAGCAAAGTTGGTTCAGGAGCTACTATTTTCTCTAAGCAACAGCAGCTTCCTGCATTCCTACATTTAAGTCCATGTAAAGAAAATTAGGGACAACAAGGTGGGCTTTTTTACTTTGAGTGAAAAAAGGACTGTTCCTTCTTTTATTTCCATGTTGCTGCTATCCAGAATTTTATCTTCACACTGATGGAAATAGCTAGGCTTTCTAACCAGGAAGTGAGTTATATTTTCTGATGCTAAACCTTGGTTTATTCTCAGCTAAATACTGACCATGACTTCTTTCATCTGTAGTTGCACAGCAGTAGAGCCATTAAGTTAGCAGTTTTGCAACAGTAAGAAGGGGTTATGAGATTGCGTGTGCAAACATCAACAGTTGTAAAAATAAATCCTAGTATGCATAAAGCTAAGTGTAAACACTAAATACAGAAGAAGTAGATAAAAATTGACAATTTTATCTTTTTGACATCTTGACATATATAGCTAAGTAGTGACAGGAAAGCCTAGTCACAAATTAGATTTACTGAGACATTTTTATCTGTCAGTATAAGTATGAATTTTTTGGTCTTGGGATCTATATAAAAGTTATCACCAATGCCAGAGCTCTGAACCTGGTGTGAATTTGAATCAGGAGAAAACACAGATAACTTTACTGTGGAACTAATTACAGAAGGCACCTTTCATTCTAGAGTTCATTTGATGCTGAGAAGATCTGTCTCAGATGTCCCTTGAAGATACAGAGATAGGACAGGTGTTTCTTTTTCCCTGGTACATACTATCTTCTTCCTTTCACTGATAAGGAAAAAAATCACTGTAAAAAAGAAATCTATGCTGTAGTATCACAATAACTGTCTACATTAACACATCTTAAAAGTTATGGAAGAAAAGGGAATTTTCATAAAGAAAAAAAAAAGCCCTCATAAAAGATGTTGTGTATCCAAGTGTTATTTTGTCATGCAAAGAGTCAAGAAATAATTTATGCAGAGAAATTGTTGAAGGAAATATTTGATTACATCAGTGAAAGAACATAAAGCCCCAGTTCTAGCAAGGGAGTTGTGTTTCTAGGTTTCCTTCAAATGAAGTCTAGATGAACATATCTGCACAAATACATAGATGTGCATGTCTAGTTTTTTGTTTATGTGGAATGTAGTTCTAGCTTTCTGCTTTTGCCCTTTCACCATCTGTTGTTTTTTTTATGGATACAAAGAAAAGCTTTTGTACATCTTGATAAATATTAAAAAGCAGTTATTAAAGTGTGAGATTGGTAGGCCTTAGGAACACAGGTCATGGAGGGGAAAGAAAGCTAGGCATGGCTGGGAGCTAATGAGTAGGTTGAAAGAAATGTGTTATTTGTGTCCCACTTTAAAGACCACCTAGTTTGGTTGAGTTCAGTTGTGTCTTGTGACTTTTGGCTGCTTGAGCTTGAGAATTTACTACTAAGGTAGAGATAGGATAGGCTGCACTGAATGTGGAATAAAATGTCAAACCATTGGGGACAATGTTTTACAAAATTGGGTTGTAAGGAATAGCGTGTATCAGCTTGGACTGACAAAAGATGCTGTTAGTAATAGATGACCAAAAAGACATCAGAGGAGCTTCTTACTTTAAAAGAGCTAGACAGAAAGAATTGTGGCTTTCCAGCAGTCTGTGAGAACCTGGCACAGACTACTGCCTTCACATCACAAATCACCACAGAAACTAAAAGGGTAAAGAGACAGAATTAAATACTTGCTGAGAGGAGACTAAGTACCTGGAAAACACAATATGAAATTTGCCAAAGATACATATGGTGCCTAAAAGATTTTGTAGAGACACATATAGCTTCTCCTTCATAATAAGTTGGTATAATTAGGGAAGTTTTATAAATGTAGCTCTGTAGGGTGCAATGATACTGCATTAGAACCTGAAGAGAAATCATGTGGAAGGAGACATGTCATTTAATGTTGGGGTAGGGAGACATCTTGTTGATATCTTTAGAAAGATATTTTGTACTCTGTGCCACTGCTATATCATAATTGGAGAATTTTCTGGTATTTAAAATAATTTTAAAATCTTCAGTTTCTGAAAGTTATTATATGAAAACTTCTGAAAGAGGTGTTCTTCTTCCTGTATATGTCACTAAATGACATTAACAAATGACATATAGCAAAAGGTAGGGATAAAAGAATAGTTTAATATTCTGTCTCAGTTTATCCTGTTTTACATATGTCATATGTAAGAAAATTCACTGTGGGAGAAAGGTGTAAAGTCTTAGTCACCATGGAAGCAAAATTTCAAAGAGCTTATATTCATGTTAGGGAGACAGAGTTGCTAATCTGGAAGAATGCTGAAAGCACTGTGACAGTCTATCACAAATATTTCAATATATTTTGAAACTCTAGTAATGGCAAGCTATGATACCTGCTTTTTATAAAAAGTAAAATTGTTGTTGCAAATAATCAAGCCAATTTTATCTTGTTTTTCACTGCAGCAGCAAGCAAGTCTTTAGAACAAATTTTGAAGGAGGAAATGATAAGATATAATTAACTGTTAAGTATATGACAAAAGGGTAAAGAAAAACAACAAAATGCAACATGATTTTAGTAAATATCAGACTACATTAATAGCATTTTATTTACAGCTGCTTTCTAGACAACACAAGAGTGGTAGGAAGGCATTCATCTGCATTTCTGTACACTGCAAATCATTTATCCAAAGAAGAAAAGTCCTGGTGATTTTAGAGAAGGAACTCAGTCATGTTACTTCACTGCCACCAGAGGAACTGTGTCATTTTGGCCTGCTCCCCCATAGTGTTGTGATTGATGAGCTCCGTCAGGCTGTGGAAATTTTTTACATAATTAACACAATTATGTAGACCTTTGTCCTGACTATAGCACTGGTAGGACTTGATATTTTCACTACTAAGTAAATTTTTCAAAATTTCAAAATTAGGAACTGAACTGACCTTAGGTTTTCATTCATCGTGATGAAGGTTGCATTAATTAGATTTTCACATGCTTTCTAGCATGATTTGTGGAAATATGGTGTCTGTTTAAGTAATCTTACAACAGACCACTGGATTATATGTTAAACTTGTGGTGTTGTCGTGTCTCAAAGCACAAATGAAAAATTGTTTTAAAATGCAGCTGCTTGGTTCAGTCAAGAAAACCTATAGATCAAGTAAGAGATGCAGTTTTTTAGAAAACTGTAACATCCTTTCTGGGGTAAATTTTTACTTCCTTAATTCAGTGATCTCTCTTTTTCACCTTTAATTTTGGAGAATCCTTTTTTCAAATTTTGTCCTGTGCTTTTTCCATCGGGGCATTTCTGGAAGAATTTCAGGGTCATTTTGCTGAGGTGCTACTTTTGCCCTGCATGCACCTGGGAGCAGAAGCAGGATTCTCTTCCAGTAGCAGCTAATGCCCTTGCTTCCCTAAGGGCTCATGCAGATTTATTCCTTATCTCTCTTTGAGGTGTCTCCAGCACTTGAAGCTGCTAGCATTGTGATACTCTTTCTGTGTAATATGTTGTTTGTCCTTAGCTGAGTTGAAATCTCAGTTTATGCACTTATTAAAGTACAACCCAGAATCGGTTTAAATTTTTAGTGATAAATATAAAGCTAAAATAAAGGAGGAAAAAAAAAAAACTTGCTTGAGTTGCACAGGAGTTGATGTACTCTGGTCTATCCTTAGAGCTAGTGAAGAGTTACACAGAAAATTTTTAATACTAAACAAAGATACTATTAGAGATAGGACATTGTAAAAGGAGTAAGATTGAGATGCCAAGAAATTCAGACAACTTGGCAAAAGTAAAGCATAGTGCTTATTGTGACAATCAAGTACAGGACTGAGAAATGTAAAATTAATAATTGATAGTTTTTTTCTAGTTGTTTGAATAGTGTCTGAATCTATTAAATCAATGCATTTTTCTCTGTAATTTAATAAATAGATATTTCTGACTTTGAAACTGTGGTTAGGCAACCATAGAAAACTGTGGGAATGAGGGAGATAATATTAATATATCTTTTTCTTAATTCCCAGGCTTAGACAGGTTTTCTACTTTGACTTCTGAATTTAAAATGATGTGTGGGTTTAGTTCATAACATCCATATGAACATAGCCAGGAAATCTGGAGGCAGAATGTCAGAGAAGGAAAGACAATCTTTTCTGGTATTTCCACATATCCCTACTTTATTAATGTTCTAAATACTAAAATATAAATATTTTTAAATATATTTTATGTATAATATGATAATATACAGTATAAATATATAAAGATATCAATATACAACATCTGTGGGTTAGAAACACAGGCTTGTATACAATCAGTGCAGCAGAGATCAACTATTACACAGATAACAAGAACAAAAGGAAATATATTTGACAGTATTATAGCAATGTGTGCCCTAACCCTAGACCTTGGCCAATTTTGTTATATTTAAAGTTTATGTTGCCTAGAAATTTTAGACTTAAAATGTATTTTATTTTGTGTTTATTCAAAGCAGAAGCTTTTTTTTTTTTTTTTTTTTTGGTTACAAAACAATATTGTGTGGAGGCCTATTGCATACTAGGTTTTCCATGTTTTATGTAACCAGGCTGTCAGAAATATGTCACATGATTTTAGGAAAGTATCTGTCAATAAAAATTCAATCCCTAAAAAAAATAAAAAAAAAAAACCAAAACAGCTAAAGCAACCTCCCGGGATGAGAAATACAGAACAGTTTACCAATCTAAATCAGAAGAGGATTAGAAATTCCACAGCGAAAAAGAACAATAAATGAAGTTTCTAATCCTGGAATTTTGGACATAATCTCCTAGGTCAGTCTTCAGGCAAACAACACATGAAGTTAAATTGCTTCTTTTATACTGCAAAAATACATATTTAATATTCACTTATGCATTACTTGAGCTTATTATTTGAAGAAAAGTTGCGAGAATACCAATTTCTGTTTCATTCCCTAGGTTACATCTGCATCTTGGAAAACCTCTTTTATTTCTTAGCAGTCATGTGTTGCACATTCTATTTAGGCTGAGTGGTACAGGTTAGGTGAAAAACTGGAAATTTTAAAATATTATCAAAATAAATAAAAACATTAAAGAACTTTAATACCTTTTTATCATTGAGGTCAAATATTAGTGTGCTTGAAATATTTGAGACCTGGTAAAATACATTGAACATCAAAAGGTGAAAATGGAGTGTGATTGATTTGCCCTGAAAAATTATTCATTTAACTTTTGCCTTAGCGTTTGAGAAAATACAATGCATGGGTGAATATGTACTGAAAATTAAGCAATTACATGTAGTTGCAATTGCTATCTTGGCTAAAAATATGAACATCTTTGCAATATTTTTGTCTCTCTGACATGTTTGCTCTCTTCTGGTGCTCTGGGGCATGTTTGGTGCTGCACTGTTCAGGTGCTTTGCCAGATGACTGAGGCCTGAGTTACCTGCCACCTTGCTGCCAGCATACATAGAAAAGGAGATAAAGAATTGGAATTAGACTAATATGGAACAGCAGATAGCTGAAGTGCAGCATTTCCTAACTTTTGAATGCAGTTTCTTCTTTTTCCCTCCTATTTTCTGTTTTTAGTTTGGGTGTTTTTGTTTGTTGTTATTCTTTGTTTATAAAACTATTTTCATAATTGAAATCCTTTCTGAATGAGAAGCCATAAGAAGACTACAATTGTCTTTTCAGATTTTGCAAGACTAAAAGAAAATATTGTAAATGGAAATTAACCATTTTGTCTATTCCTTCTTCTTTTCCCTTTGTTTCCTGTTCTGTCTCCCAAAAATAGAGCAAGGCCAATGTAACATTTGGTTGCAAAGCTTATGAAATCACTTTGCTGTGTGAGCATTTTTGATCGTACTAAAATGGACAAAAGGAGGAGTAAACTGGGGAAAAGGAAGCCAGCAGATTTCAGCTTTTGAAGATGTGAGCAGTATGTGCACAAGCCATGTTAGATCTTGAGGGGACTAAATAGGGTGTTCAGAACTGGTGTTATATTCACTCTGCATTGGGAAGAATAAAAATGGAAAGTCTGTCTCCAGTGTGTGTGTAGGTTAAGATGTACTGAGGCAGCTGCTGTGTTAATGGTGAAAGTGTGGTGTAGTGCTCTGGTTTTTTGGAGAGACAGTCACTGAGACTGGCAGAAGGGGGAGCTTTTGGAGTTTAATGTATTTTGATCATTAGTCTCAGCTCACTGACAGCCGTGCTTCCGGGCTTTTGCAAATCCAGCATAAGGAGGATAGAAGAACATCTTTAAATATAAATGTGAGGTTATAACAGCAAGATCCTCAGGGAAGCATTATTGCAAGTTCTGCTGCAGCACAGTGCCTCAGTGCATGTGTGTGTGTTTGCAGTATGAGTATAACTCCAGTTTTCTTCCTATTTTCACTTCCATTCATGTCTCTTCTTCCCCTTGATAATTAAGCAAATTCAAACCTAACAACATTTTTATGATTTTGCTGCTTCTTAAGGATTTTTTTCTCACATTGTAGCTCTTTGAAAGGCCAGTCTTTTGAGCATATCAAAGATCTATAAGGTGAATTAATTGAGTAAGGGTTTGCTTGTATTTCTCTGTGGACAATACTGGACACTCTTTTACCCATATTTTTTTCATATAGGAAGACAGTATGAATGGAAACCAACTGGAACATGTGAATTTTCATTCAGTAGTGAATAGATTACATATTCTACAGAGGGGGCTTTCAGGAACAGTGGTGTTCAATTCTTGATCATAGGGATTGGATAAGTACCTGTTATGTCATAGTGGAGGAGACAAAATCAGTAGTGCTTCATCTTCATGGGAATAGGGGAAAGAGGCAAGTCATATAAAGGTGGAGAACAAGAAACTTCAACACTGGGCCAGATAATTCTGCATGAGTCACAGTAGAAAAATTATAGCAAAATATACACAGAAGGCCAGAACACATGATACTTCCAGACTTAATCACATGTTCCCATTCTTTTAGTTGATTTAATTGTGTAATCCTTTGCAACAGAATAAAAGTCTTTTTATCCTTCACTGGGGTTTAATAAGTTATTGTAATCTCCTAAAAATTATCTTCCGAGTTTATAGTCATCTTACTTGCTGAAGATCTTTGACAGGGTCCTCAGAATACTTATTTGATCTAAAACTGAAGTTCTTGTCTAAGTCTAAATTTAGTATGCTTCCCACGCCTTGCGAAAATAATTAGGGGAAAGGTAAGAATTGGGTTCAAGAACTTCATGACCTGGGATTTCTAGGAATAAATGTTTAAAACATGAACAGTGGTAATTTAACCTCTTCAGGGAAAAAAGAGATCTCAGAGACCTTGCTTTTAATTTTTACTGTTTTCATGGCAGGTAAAGGCAGTCAAGAGCAATTTTTTGCTATTTCATTTAAACCCATAGCAGAAATCAGCTGATCATCTAATAATTATCAAATTATTCACCATTTAATTATTCCAGATTATTTGCAAACATTTTCACCTCCAGAAGGTATAACTTCATGTAATTACCTCATGAATGATTAAGGTGTCTGAGGCCAAAAGCTGTTGCTGCTGCGTTTTATTTATAAACTAACAATGTACAATTGTAGTTCAAAATCTTAAACTACAATTGACTGAACTACTTGTTTACAATCTTGAACTACTAGTTGACTGAAATTTAGCCTGAAATCAGTTTAAATCAAATTGTTGATTCTTCTAGCTTAAGAAGCACTTCCTAATATAATTAAATAATTTTTACTATCCTATTTATTCCAAGACTACGTGCTCAGGTGGACAAAATTATATAACTTCTCTTACTGTCATCTGAATTAATTAAATTCGTTAATGACTTTTTTTACACATATACTTATTTTCTGGTTTATTTTTCTGGTTTATTTTTCTTATTTTTCTGTTTTACATATACTTATTTTCTGTTGTTTGAATAATAAAGTTTTTAGAAAATATTTAAAAACTACTATGAAAATTTAACTCCAAATGAATAGCAATTAAGATGCTGAGCAATGTATTTGAACTTGAGCAAGACAGTTAAACGCTATAAAGATTAGCAAATGACTGGGTGAATTAAGAGGGGGAAGCTTCATATCCTGTTTTGTAATTTACAGATATTTTAGCTGCTAATTAGGCCAAAGCAAAAGGAAGGGGTGATTCTGGTTCTGCATAAGCACAAGAAGACTCTCTAAACATGACAAGATTATTTAAATGTTGAAATGTACGGCGGGGGGGGGGAAAGTAAATCTATGAACTGACATTCAGTAGTCATGGATGACAGGCTACTATATAACATAGCATGCAGAAATGTGCAATTTTCTTATATAATTCTTTCTGGGTGTGAGCAAAGTGATCCTCTGTGGCCAGCAAGAAGGATGCCTTGAACTAATAAATTATTTTAAAGAATTAACAGCTGAACTCTGATAGAGGGATATGCTGACTATGCAGTTTTGTTGGCATTGCTTTTTAGATGGTGTGGCTAAAGAATAGAGGTAAACTAGCTGGCAAAGGTAACAAAATTTATGTCTTGTACAAGTTTATCTCATAGCTTATCTCATGTTTTATTCCCTTGGATGTATTGTATTTTGTCTAATATAGGGCTAGCAAACTTGGACTAATAATCAGGTAATTATCAGATTGTTAGATGTGGATAAGAAAATCTTAGAAACAACTTCCAACATTTTAATGCATTTTTTTATTTTAGAGTGCATTGCCGCATGAAATTAAAATATTACAGAAACTTCTGGCCAAAAATGACTTACAGTATCCTTTTAAAACTGCTTCCAGATGTTTAAAAGAAAAATCTTTTTAGTATGTTCAGAAAGCTTGGGAAATTTTGCATTTTGAATAAAGTCAATGTTCAACCAGAAATCTTGCATGTAAAAACCAGTAGAATTATAATTATCAATTTTATTGTTATTATACTAAATTACACTAAAATGCTTTCTTAAGACAGTTTTGGTTTTCGTTTTTTATTTAAATACTTTTGGCTTTGAATGAGTGGGTGGAAAGACAGGCTATAGAAACTTACCTAGGTACAAGCTGTATTCCCAGCTAGTTTTTATTCAAACATGCAATTAACTTTATTATTCCGTTTGTCTTTTCTCTTTCAGTAGATCTATTTCATCTCTTTTTCCATATCATGTGAATCTAAACATTGGCGTCTTAATACATCTGACATTTTAGAGTTTAATATTCTTACCATGTAGATTTTATTGCAACCTGCATATGTAACTAATTTTTATACTCTATTTCTGGCTAAACTCACAAAGCATTGTCATATCTTAAACTAAGATTTCCTCCTCTTATACATTATATAACATATGCTTTCCTTTCATTTTATGGTTGGATAACAATAGAAAAAACTTTGATCAAGAAATCTGGCCCTATAAGAGGAATAAGTATCTTCTTGCTCTTTATAAACTTTACTTCTCTGAATTGCTGCTTGTGACACTGCACATTAGTTTGGAGCACTCCACCACTCTGGAGCTGTATATGATACAATTTTACACAGAATAGTTATGAGAGTTTTTTGTTACTATTCTTTTACTGAGAGCTTTTCCAAAGAAACACAGCAAAAGTTCTCAAAACTATGACAATTTTATGTTTCAAGAAACAAAGGCTCATGGCAGAAGTTGACAGGATAGACTCCGTACTAATTTTGTGTGACATCTTTGGAAGAACTTGTTTCATCTCTTGCTAATATCTTGATTTTCCCTTCAGAACAATTGTATAGGAAATTGATGCTATAATTACTCATGGTTTTTGTTCCTACTTCACAGTGGAGCTGGCACATATAATATATACATATATTTTTAAAAAAAATTTCTTGATCCTAATTAATCAGGCTTCAGATCACTTAAGATCTTATGTAGAAATATTTTCTATCAAAGACTTACTATCAGATAAATTTTTAAGAATATCTAATATTTTTTACTTCTAATGATTCAGATTTTCAATGCACATAATAATGTCTAAATACTTGCGTCCTGCACATAACTACAAATTTTTATTGCTCTCTCATCACTCTGGCAGGCCGAACTCTGCTGGAAAAGCTCTTCAGCCAGCAGGAAAATGCACCACAAGAAGAAGCAGAAAAATTCTGTTCTCGCATTATTGCAATGGGTCTTTTGCTTCCATTCACTGACTGCTTCAGAGAGCCATGTAACCAGAGTGCCAAGCAAAGCACACCCACATTTGATGTAAGTACTGAAAAACTCATCTTTTGCCTCTTTGGTGAAGCAGGACATGGTTTCCTAATAGTTTTTCCCTCCTGAAAGAATTTGGTTTGTCATTTTAATGAAAATTGCCCTTAGGAAAGTGACCAGCTGTTTTTCTCTGCTAAGGTATGTACACTTTTGTATCCACATGAGCATGTTCTTCTATAACTTGATTTCATAAATTTAAAGTCATTATCTTAGCCTGTTCTTCATCTTCAGTTTTCATGGTTGTTTTCTTTGAATCAAGGCACTCTGACTACCAAGATTTCCATCAATAGCTGCTTCACCTAAAAAAATATAAGTCAAAGGAAAAACATAAAACAGCATGTCACAAAATTTTACAGAACACAAACTAGATGCCTATACTAAGTTGTTGGGTTTTTTGTTGTTGTTGGTTTTTTTCCCCCTGAAAATACTTTTGATACAAAATAATACAGGGGTTTATGCAAATATGCTGACATTCCAGCTACAGTGTTATCTGTACCTGTGGGCTATCTGGCCGGGTGGTTGCCTACTGTTACAAACCTGGGTGTAGACATAACCTTACATCCTTTTTCTTTCTCTTGGATAATGAATTCAACATTAGGATCTTCTAGTAACTTATGGTGCTTTGTACTGCTTTATGTGGCTAAAGATGATTAGGGTTTTTCTCTCTACCAATTAGCTTCAAAATAGTATACAAATATTAACTATATCAGCAAGACATTAAGTAGATAGGATCATCCCTACTCTACACATTAAGCTGAAGTTTGGTTACAGACACTCAAAAAAGGATTGGTATAGATATGAGAGAACATAATTACTTCTTAACTCTTTAAATCTTTCTCATCTTTCCTGAAGAATAGTTTAACACAACTGGAAAAGGGAAAACTGCAAGAATATTTTTTCTCCAATGAATTCTTATACAAGCTTTCCTAAATAACCCAGTTGATCTACAAAGTTCTCAAACAATATTATATGTTTATATTTTGACTTTGGTGTTACTGTTTGTTTTTCTTTAAGATGCAACACTTAAAACATTTTTTTTCAGTGGTTTATGAAATTAATTGAAAAATGCAGTTTAAATATGAAACTGGGGTTACTCAGGCAACTTAAAATCACACAGCATTTGAAAGTGCTTATGGTAAAATATGCTGATAAAAGTTACTGGAAAAGACAAGCTTCTTATTTTTCAGGTTGTTTAAAAGAGTCAGGTAGTATTTTCCACTTCTCTGCTGTTACCATATATTCAGCAATCCCCTTTAGATTATTGAATACAATATTTTTAAAAAGCTTCCTTTGCATTCTAAATAGATGTTTTATCAAATTCAAAGTTTGCAAAGAAATGGAAAATACTCTTTTTTTAAATTGATATACCATGCTTTTTCTGAGTAAGATATTTTGGTTATCTTTTGTTTAACACATTGAAAAGGAGGTACATAGTAGTAGCCTAGTGCCACATCACCCATCTGTCAAGGTCAAAAATTTAAGATGTTGCTGGATTAGCAGTGATCTTAATTTGGCTCTATTAGTAAGCCACAGATATCACAGCTTCTGTGACTATTTTTCTGTATAAATCCCCTAAATAGATTACACTCCTGGTAAAGCAATAACAGAAGTAGTGTATGGCTCTGTTATGTAACCAGTAGCTCATCATACTTCAAAGGAGCATACAGCTCTCTTGAACACCAGACCTCATAATTGAATTCCACGTGGTTCAGAGCTGAGAGCTGCTGATGCTGAGTTTTGGCATATGTTTCTACTCCAGCCTTGGTGACCAAGGACAGTACAGGAACACCTATCAGTTTATGCATTACACGTTCTCCAAAACAAAAATATCTAGAACTTGCATTATAAATTGTCATGGCTGAAAACTTGAAAACTGTGCATCTCCTTGTTTCTTAGAGTAAATCTAAAGTATTTTACAGAAATAAATGCTAATTGTTGTGTTTAACATAACAATTAAACATTTTAAACATTAAATATTTTTAAATTAGCTTGAAAAACATTATGGTGATGCTGAATATTACTTTTAAAAGGATATGTAAGGTTGGTTAGTCGTGTCTTCTCTTGCATTTCCCTCCATGTTTGTACTTTGGGGTTTTTTTCCTATTCACATTTTTCTTTGTTTGTATTTTTAAAATTCATTAGAGCAAAACTTTAATGTTAATCTAACAGTTTATTTTAAAGACATAAGAATCAGGACTTAATTAAGGACTAGCCTTAATACCTGAATTTCACCTATCTAGAATTAAGAGGTACATCTTCTCTGACCTTACTCCAAAATAAGGAGCAGAGCCAGACCCATATTCTTAGTTCATCTCTGAGTTCATCAGACCCCTAGTTCAATTTTGGAGTTCCTCCAATTTGGCTGATGTTCTTTTCACTTAGCTGAAACTGCCATCAGCAAAGCTCCTGTAGCCCTGTCCTGGTCCCCTGCCACCTTGTTGGCCTTCCTTCCTTCTTCACAAAGGTGCTTGCCTGCTCCTTAGTGTTACTTCTTGGCTATCTTGATTTTCATCTTAGTCTGGTGCTTGTAAAGTCTCTTAGATCACTCTTTCAGAAACTTTTTTTTCAGAATTTCCAACACTTTTTCCACTGAAACCAGTCTTTGAATCCTGTTCTCCTTTTGTGACTTATCCCTTGTATTTCTGAACTTTAAAGTACTATTTTTTTAATTGATTAAAATCCATTATTCTCTTTTTACTTAAGTGTGGTGCCACAGACTATTTTTTGAAGATGTTAGGTTACAGTTTATAAAAACAATTCAGTAAGTTTTGTTCACTCTATGATCTATTGCTCATGGCTTGAGATGAATATAAACAGATTATTTAAAAGTCCTATTCTCTCACTCTGATCCCCTTTTCTGGATGGCCTCTAGTGAATTTAATTTAACATGGCTAATGCTAAAATCTCTTTAAATGTTTGCGATTATACATTTTGATTATATTCTTATTTTCTTTATTATTCATTCCTGCTGGTCACCTCTACGTCTCCCTGTCTTAGAAATGTTTGTCCAAATCTTTTGTCTGTTTTTCCAGTAATGCAAGAGATCTGGTTTGCTTTTTTCTCCCAAGATATTCCAGGCTTCACTATAGGCCATTAAAAAATAGTTCATGCCCTCTTTTTGATTTCTTTTTGGATCCTATTTCTTTCTCTTCCCCTTTGTCTGGCTGAAATTAAGCAGCACATTAAAAAGAAAGACAACTTTCACAGCTCTTAGTTTCTTGGGCTAGTTTTATAATGGCTCCTAGAATCCAGTTTCATTTAACTTCTTGGCACTTGTGTCTCTAGTGTACATTACGGTTTGTGGATGTGATGCTTACTCCTTTTTTCATATATGGCAAACATGATGGATCAACAAATGCCAAATTGGAGCACAAATCTTCAGAGAATTAACAGCTGTCACCACATTTATGCTGAGGATAGTGTCCAGTTCCCAAAGGCTTATATATTACTCAGGTCTTTGGATAGATTTTAATGATGATCGGACATGACATGTTCATGAAGTATCTCTGAACTTTTTATCAAATTACCCCAAAGGACAGAAATTTTAGAACTGTTTTAAGAACTTATGAGAAAACTCGCATGTTCAGCCTTGGCCTGTTTTATCAATTATTTCTTTTGAAACAGCTGATGGCAGTTGCCCAGAATAAAAGATTAGGCTGAAAAAGATAAGTTGAACAAAGCTTTAAAAGTAACATAAATAGACAAGGGTTGTTGGTTTTAAGATTTGGCTACTGAGAAGCAGTGGAAGCTTTTGTTATAGCTCTTCCTACCTACTCTTACAGTGTAAAGAACATCTTAAATGTTCAGTGGCAGGTTCTCTGTCTAGACATATGTTGCCTTGCTGTTAGTTTCCCATTTGCAAGGGGGGCTGCTAATTATTGCTTCATTTATGTCATGACAACTTACTCATCAGGCTATCTTTCATGCTTCTCCTAATATTTTATAAAATAAAAACAGAGTTTAACTAAGAAATAAAGTTGAGCAAGTAAATAGGCAACTTAGATTAGTAAAAGCGTACAGAATAGCTATTGCCTTTTAAATTTTTCCCTTTGTAGCAGTTGTGAGTTATTCAAGAGGATTTCTAAAGATTCAAATTAAAATTAAAGATCAAATTAAATCAAAATCAAAGATCCAAATTAAAGTATCTTCTGAGTGAATGATATGCGAGACATTCATGCCTTGTTAAAAAGTCTTCCATTCATAAACCATAGAATTATAGAATTGTTAGGGTTGGTGAAGACCTCTAAAATCATCAAGTCCAACTTTTAGCCCAGCACCACCATGTCCACCATTAAAAGCATATTCCCGAGTGCCACACCCACATTCCTTTTGAACACTTCCAGGTATGGCAATCCCACCACTTCCCTGGGCAGCCTGTTCAATGCCTAACTACCCTTTCAATTAAGAAATCTTGCCTTATACCCAATCTAAACCTCCCCTGGTGCAGCTTGAGCCCGTTGTCTTCTCACTCGTCACTGTGAGAGCTACCTGCCTTCCTACATGTATTGCAGCTGTAGTCTTAAGCTTTTTAGCACGGTACCTCATTATATTATCTTAGTAGAGTAAAATAATCCTGAAATTGACATGTCTAAAGGGTGCGTCTTTGGCAAGAATGTAGCAACAGGCAAGATTTTCCTTCCTGTTGGAGGATCACAGTTTTTAATAAGTAGAGATCTCATCTGCTTAGGTCCTCTCTTAAAAATCACCAAAGGTATAAGATAACTATCTTCAGCAAGCCATCAGTATTGTGTATAAACTATAAATATTTGCATTAGAATTAAAAATATTCATAACAAAGAAGAAGCTGGCATTTTCCTATCAATATGAGGCAACTTTCTTTAACATCTCAGTGCTAAGAAATACTGACAGTACTTGCTGTTTGAACTTTATCCAGAAGTTGCAATTAACACGCAGTGTGGATGTGTAGTCCGTAATTATGACTTCCTGTTTCAGATTTTCCAGTTCACGCTGTATAGACTTAAGTTACAGGCAGTTTTTTCTTTCATAGCAAGTTCCTACGTTTCTTCTGACAAGATTCTCAAGTAACTTTGTGTTGTTTCTGAGCATTAGGTTTAAAACGCCTAAATTCTGAATGAAAAATTTTGTGATAGGGTCTTTCTTTTATAATTTTGTAAGTGCTTTTGAGAAGAAAGCCAAGCATACCTTAATATTCATACTGAATTCCTTGTTTGAAGAACTTAATCTCTATTTCACACTGAAAGGTCCAGTAACGACTGTTTTTCAAGTGGCACTAAAAAAATATCTTATTTCATCTTTCTTTGTTTATGATTTGATTTTGACTTAGCTATATCTTTAAATCTCTTTTCAGTGCTTCTATTTAATACTCTTACTGTGTTGAGTACAGCTGTTAATGCCTTCTTGATTAAGTTTCAGCACATTCTATAATGAAAGGGCTAAATAAAGTCTTCTGGATGATATCTTTTTTTTTTCTGTGTTATGATGTGATTTTATACAGTCATGTTTGACAGTTTGGGATAGGCACTTCCCCTTGTGCCATTTGCAGTTATGATGCCTGGGAAAAAGGAACATTATTTCAGAAACAGATGACTAGGCTGTCATCTGTTTCTGAAATAATGCTTCCCCAAGGAAGCAGAGAGACAGCATGAATGGCAAATGCTGCAAAAAATGGCTGTTTTCCTATTATCTCCTGGCCACCTGTGGTGATGCAAATGCTTTCGAAGGAAATAAAGATGCTGCTTTCTTTCTGCTGAGTAGGAGCAGATGGTGGGACTTTGCAAGCCAGAAGGAAGAGAAATTAGTGACATGAAGGCTTGACTTAATTTTAACTTATTTGCCCTGCTGATATCAGTCTAAAAATTAATAGACAAACAGATTTCAAATAGACTATTTTCTCAGAAGACAGAGATCCAAGATACTAGTGATCAGTTTGCAAAGAACTTTCCCAAGTACTGACATCAGCTGGGAGAACTCTAATTCCAAACTGCAGCACATAGCTGCCAACGATGCATGCAGCTTTATTCAAGTATACTTCAATGCTTGGACATATATGTAAGACTGAATGCAGGCCCATCTCAGAGCAGTACATTGGAGTACTTGATTTTGTCATAGTACATTGGAGTTAATAGTGAATAAGACTGTAAAAGTGAACAAGTGAAAATTGTGGACTAGAGCAGAAAAAACAGATGGTTAATCTGCTGTCTTAATGCTTGTAGTGTAGGTTGCCATAGCAGTTCATTTTGGCCAAATCATAGCACCCATGTCTCCTCTTCCATTGCCAGTCACACTTAGTGATACTTTGTCTTTTGTGGTGAGCAATTCTGAATGTTTTTGAGTGTAGCACAATGCAAACAGTTGATTGATCATTGGGTTGTGTTTTGGTTTGACAAGACAGGAGTCTGTGAAGGAGGGCAAAAGCCTCCTGTGCAATGGAAAAGGTAACCCCCCTCCCTCCGAATTACCAGGATTTTTAAAGTAAAAGGCTCTCAGACAAAGATATGGGAATGGGAGTAACAATTCTTTACTAGGAGAAAACTAGATAACAATTTAAAAAGGCAAATGCAATTGGTACAGACAAAACTAGTGATAAAGTCCACAACCTGAGGATTCGGGGTGTTGGTAGCAGTCCGGTTGAAATGATAGCTGCTCCTCTTGCAGTGGCTGATGAATTGCAGCTGAAGTGGTGATCTTTAGAAGGGTATAGTTTTCTCTGAAGATCTGGTGGCAGTTGGGCCGGTCTTCCTCTGCGCCGGGGCCACCTCCGAGCTCCGCCGCCGCCACCTCACCGCGCTCCAGCCGCTTCTCTCGGGAGTCCTGCCGAAGGAGCTGCTTCTCTGTGAAATCCTGCAAAGAGAGAGCTGCTCTGTCTCCCAAAAGGTACCACTTTATACAATAAAAGAGTGCTTGGCTTCCCCCTCTGGGTGGAGCATCTCACAATGGGATGGTGTTACGTTACGAGCCCTGCATTGAATCAGTCAATGGCCCATTAACAAACCATTACCTCTTTGGAGCAAACTATTGTTCTTGGAAGAGATAACAAACCTGCCCAACCTCCAACAGATGGCAAATAGAATACAAGTTTATCTTACAAACCAGGACAGGTTGAAGTATTGTTCTTATGCTACTTCCCCACTTCCATTCTGAAAAAAAAAAAAAAAAAATTACTGTTGTTAGCTCAGGCCCTGAGGTCTTCTCCTTTTACTCTTTTCTTCTTTCTCTTTCTTTGTTCTGCTTCCTTGTGGTGATGCTACAATATGCACTTTCAACTTAGATGTTTTATGTGTAGGATGTTGCTAGGTTTTCAGGTTTTTTGGGGGTTTTTTTGCAATGAACATTAATAACTTGCTTGTTCTACTGAAGAATTGCCTCAAGAGCCATAAACTGAATGTTAAGTTTACACCACCTGTTTAAATTTTTTAGTATTGTGCATATGATGAAGGTGGTGGTCAGCCTGTCACCTCGAGAGATATTTCTATTTTATGACTTTCTGTAGATTAATTCTCTTTCTTCAGAATGTCAGTCATAAAAAGATGTGTTTTCTCACTTGGAATTGTAAATAAATTGAGGGTTGAATTTGCATATATATTGCCTAGCATATATATTGCAGAGAGTTCTTACAATAGTAAAAATTACATTGTCAGATCGCATAGAGAATTTTCTAAGGAAGCAGTTTGATTTGCGGGATTCAATTTTTTCAGAGTCCAAACTTATGGAAGAACTGTGTCAGTGTAAATGAAAACATGAGAAAGCTTCTTATCTCAGCTTACATTTTCTGGTGAGTCAATGAGAAGACAAACCCTCAGGTCATGTCAGTAGTAGCTGATAATCTGGTGGTCTTGGAATTTGGCCTTCCAAGTGGCTGTTCCAGTCGGATGTGCAGAGAGACTAGATCTTGACCTGTTTTCTTGCAGGATAGCCACTGCTCCTTTTCCCAAGGAAAGTTTACAGTAAACTTTCAACTATTCACTAGGTAAACCTATTCAGTTCTGATAAATGTAGAAGTTACTGGGGAACAGGAAGACCAAGACAACACTGTAACAGAATGAGAATAGATGTAAAAATCTGAAATTTAGTTTTCTGATTTCCTTTCCCAGTGAGAGCTCTAACTGCAGGGCTGTCAGCTTTTTTGCCTCTCCTGGGATATAGTGATGAATCCTGAGTGAAGTTTGATGGGATCAAACATGTTTTTTTCTTTTTGGTTGAGGAGGTTGAAGTCATTTAATGGGAAATAAATGTTTCGTGATTTTTGACAATTTAAATGTTTTTTAATTAATTATTGAGGTGCATTGGTTCCCTGAAAAGAATAAAACCCTTTGACTCAGGTAAAATGCTTATGTACAAATTTAGTTCATGAGGATAAAGTTACAGTGTTATGAAGGACTTGCTGGTTTCCAATCTTGGAAAGCATCTGTGCTCACTAGTGCAGCCAAAGGTAGCGCAAGTCAAGGGCCATGTTTAATCACTGCTCTGGTTCTGTCAGTGGCAAGACAGAGCTTTGTTACTGAACCTGTCCTCAAAAAGTAAACCACTTTCCCCATTCTTAAAAGTATTGATTTCTTTATTTTAAAAGCTGCTTAAAATAAAGCAGTCTCCTGCTGATAAGAGCATTTTGAGGTAGTCTGGCTCTAGTTTCTCAAACTAAAACCTTGCTTCTATAATTAACTCTTTGTATGCAGTGCAGAACATGCAGTTGACTTTCCTTCATTTTAGAGGCTGTATGCTAAAATTATTAAATCTCCTGAATGGAAAAAAAATAATTATTTCCACACACTTGTAACTGACTAAATGCCAAGAAATTATGTAAAAATTTGGACAAGCTCTTTGGAGCTCTAAGCCTGGAAAACACCTCCGAGTTGTGGAGTTTGGTCCCATCTTATCCTAAGTAACATAAAATGGAATTCCTCCATGAGTTTTACTCATTACATCTTAAATGCAGTTATACTTTTTCCTCTCCTCATTCTTCAACTTCTTCCCACTGAAAGAATGTCATCCAGAATGACTTGATGAGTAGGAACCTTCTCATGCCCACTGCTCTGTGTTTACTCCTGGCCCATTTATACTTGCCTGAGAAGATGCCAACACTTCTCCCCTTTTCGGGATAACTTCAAATGTTTATAGTTCTAGTGAAAAAATTTTCAAGTTTACTATTAAAAAAATGTTCTGCAAAATAGAGCCCTATTACATCACAGCTCAATACGGAACCAGCAGGCACTTTAGTACCAATGCGCTCTCATGTAAGAAAGTTTAGAGGTACTGCTAAAGTGCTTCCTCCCTCTACTGCTACCCAATACTAGAGCATTGCACTGCTCTTCTGCCTCACCTTTCCCACCTGACTGTGCTTTGGCATTTTTCCTTGAGAATTTTCTATATGCTTCTGGTAAGATTGTTTTTCCCCCTTGATCTAATACATGCTTTTGCAGCCATTTGGGGAAAAGGTGCATACACCTATTGCTTTGTCAATCCCATCTCCTTTACCTCTCTTAAGCCTTTCTCACAATGGCTGTTTTTGTTCTTTTAACTGGAAGCAGATCAACAGCTGATTAAAAACTAAATGACATTGAGCAGATGGTTGTACTACCTGTATATCTCCAGAAGCAATATAGCTCACATTCAAGGTTGCATATTATATTCCTGTAATGAGGGATATACTAATCTGCAATTCAGTCTGTGGTCCAGGGAACAAAACTGGTCTCTGTGTGAAAAATGTGCGACCCCTTTTCTGAAAGGTCCAGGCCTGCTAGAATGGCTTATGATGTTTGCTGCAGGTCTAACTCATGGCCCTACATGGCAGTTGCTAGGGGCCTTTGTTTGAGCAGCTTCCAACATTCATTTCCATTTTTAAGGATAAGCCAGAAAGAATCTCCAGCTCGAGCAGTGAAGAGAATATTTGATATTTAATTTATTACATAGTTGAAGTGTAATGCTGTGGTATTAGAGAATGAAAAGTTGTAAAAAAAGCATACTCTGTGCATACTCAGAGCTGTCTGGGAAGAGAGTGAGTTAAACTACAGACCTGACTCTGTGATTTGAAATGCTAGCATCTATAAGTGGTAAAATGTATATTGATTAGGTACCATCAGATCCTGCAGGCAGTTTGCCTCGCCCATGTGCAGATGCTCTGCACTTTTAAGAACCAGTGGAAAGTGCTGTGTAAGGATGTGTGGAAACAAGAACTCTTCTTGACATCATGTTTAGTGCACTGGACTCAGGCAGCTTGAAGCTTCCAGCGTCTGCTCAGATACGAGTCTGAATAAATAAGACCGGGATCATTCATTACTATAGAACATGTATGTGATTTTTTTTTTCCCTCAAAAGAGATGCTTTAAAGACTAAATAGTGGAGTTTGAGCAAGATGAAGGGGAAATTCCAGATGTGTCCAAAACTTGATCACGGTAAGCATATTCACTGACTGTATGTACAATGATATTTAGTAAAAATTGCCTCTGAAATGAAAAGATTAAAGGAGAAAAATTTGAAAGTGGAAATCATGGTTCATGGACAATTGCTTTTTAGTTATTAATACCAAAAACAAATCTGATTTTTTTAATTTGGATTATTTTGGTTTTTTGCTTGGGACTTCAGCATCACAGATTTACATATTTCTTTCTTCAAATAGTTCTAAAAATCATGCACATTTATGAAATTATCAGATTTGAAAAATGAGAAATTAACTGACAAGGATCTAAAGACAAAACATAGAGGATTAGGTGTTGGACCATAGCTTCAGTACATAGGAATTAGGATATTCAAACAATTTGTATCTTTTGAAGGGCATGAAAGTAGAGATGGGGTTAATCTTTTCCCTTTTCAAGTGTAATTTATGGACTATCAGCTTGCCATTCAGAACTTCAGACTACCTTTCTGTCATGAGGGCATGAGGGTTTTTCATATTTCAAATAGCATTTATCAACTTGCAAGTAATCTGAAAGTAGTTGTTGTTAAATACCTTGTCTCTATAATTATGCTTTCATTATAGTGCAAGTCCCTTGGAGGCATTTTTGAAAATCCACATTTCCATTTTTAAATTTTCGTTACATGAGTCATTGTATTGTTCTTCTCTGTATTAAATAGAAAACAAAGAAATCCCCCCCAAATGCGATGCAAACAAAAAAAATATTGTCTTTTTTACTCACAAAGCTCCCATGTTGGATTAAGAGTTTTTTATGAAGTTGCATGATGCTTTAATTTATGACTGCTCATATTTTATATGCCATAAATTATATCAGCAAGAACATAGGTACTTTGTATTTTCTTACCTTCATAATATATACCATCTGTACAATAATTCTGAGCTTTTTTTAAATACATCTTGATTCATGTAGACTAATCTTATTTCAATAATCTGTTGTGAAATTATTGTATTATATCCTTAAAGAACTGGCATGGTGAAATGTCATGTCCAGGAGCAGTTTAACTGTTTGTCTTCCTCATTTATGTTATGCCAACATTACCTACAGTCAGTTGTCTTTTGTTTTACTGCCCTATAACCCTACATGTAATCCTATTAAAAGTCATCTGTGCTTAGCCAGTTAACCCTGTGCAGAGCATGTTCTTCCCTGTGTTCCCTGGATGCTAGAGAGGGCAACAAAAACATTGTTCTCGTTTGTCTCAATGACTTTTTTCAAGTTTTATTTTCCCCTTCATTTTTGAGATTTAAATGGTGCAGGAACATGACTAATAGCAAATCCAGGATTTTTCTTCACACAACATGCACAGGTACAAGTCCCTCTCCATCTAACTCAAACAGTACTGGAAACTGGGAAGAAACTCAAATATATGTCCTCTAAAAAACTGGAAATAGACAAAGGGAAAGAATTAAGTGACTCAAAAGACTGCACTAATCAAGCCTTTTCAGATGTTCTAATAGAGTAGCACAAAAATGCTACTCTAAGGGACAGGCTTTTCGAGGATCATGGAGTTCAAGGCTGTGTAAAGAACCTGATGTTATTTTTTATTAAGTTTTTTATCAATTTATTTTTACCTTTATTTAAAGTCAATGTATGTGTCTGGATTTTTGCCATGTTTTTCGTACTGGAAAGGTCTAAAGAGCTTCCTTTCACTCTGACTGAGGCACCCTCTGTAAAACAAAGGTTTTTACATTATTACCAGCATTTGTCTGCTCCATGTAAGTTGCTCCCAATGGAACATTTTTACTCTTACAACAATTTATTTTTAGGCAAGTAGAAACTTAGAATAGTGATTATTCCAAAACAAGCAGCATTTTCTTCTTACTCCTGCATATCTCTTCAAGGTTTATTATCTGTCTATTTTTTTTTTTTTAATAGTCTTAATCTAAAAATGAAATAAGTACCAGCTTTTACATAAGCAGTAGAATGGATGAAGTCTAATGAACATCATCTTTGTAAGAAGGTATTAATGTGATAGGACTGTATTTTTATCCTGTGACTTGATTTTTTTCTAGTTTTGTGCTACAGTATTTGCATCTTTCCAGATAATTTTCCAGGAAATTTAGTTGTCCAATTGCTGTGAATGTTCTCTATAGAATTTACAGTATTCTAAAAGTTTAATTACAAGTTGTGAATGTTGATGCAGACTAGGAGAAGAATATTTACAAGAATAACTACTTGAATTGTGGTCATCTAAAATCTTGCTGTTAGCTTAAAGCAGAAGTCTGCCCTAGTTTTCATCAGAAACTGTGTCCTACTTTTAATCATAGACTCAAACTCAAAGCTGTTGAGCAATAACGATATAATTTTAAGCAAAGGACTGAGAATACCTTTAGCTGTTGGTTTGGTTTTTTTCATTTTACCCCAAAAGAAAATCCACCTTTTTTACCTGCTTTTCAAAAAATATTAAAATGAAAATGATAAAAATAGGGCTGCAAAGAGTGAATATATCAGTTTAATTTCTGCTGAAATAATTGTGTTCATTTTCCTTGCTTGTGTGTTTGGTGTAAAACAATTATGTACAGTGTGGGGAGAAATATTTCCCCCCAAGCCATTCAACTGGCCATATGTAACAAAGTGCAGTCATGATGGACAGAATGTGTGTTATCACTGTAAAAAAAGAAGTGTGAGTTTCTTACTCAAAAAAGTGCTGAACTGTATCTTAACATATTGTTGGGTTGTAGAAAAGGAAAAGGTTAATTTTCTGTTGTTAATGAACAAAACTATTTTAATATAGATTTATCTTAAGTCTTTATCAGACTGAAGAGCATAAAACCAAGTCTGTCTTGATATGGAGGATGTTGAGTTATTTGTACTGGAAACAAAAGCTTAGCTATTTTGACCTTGTCTTTCTATATGAACTTTTCCACTGGTTGTTTTTTTTTGTTTTTTTTTTTAATCACAGCAAGACCAGCTTTATACTTGGGCTGCAGTTAGCCAACCCACACATTCAAGAGATTACATTGAAGGAAGTTTTCCAAGGAGAATTCCATCTGCGTGGCCTCCACCCAAACCTCCAGATGAAGAACAAAGGCTCAAAAGTTCAGAAGAAGGTACAGTTCTTGGATACAGAAAAGATAAATGTATAGTATATAGGAAGCTGCTGTGCTCTAGAATCTGAAATATAAACTTAGTATCTTAGCTACTAACAAACACCTGGTTTTGAGAATCTTGGAGTAGCCTCAGAAATAATGTCAGCTAGTATGAATCTAATAAAAAATATTTGCCAAAAGAGCATTCTTTTTGTTAGCAACCAAGATGTGTACCTGGCATCTGTTAAATAATGGATTTTGCCAGGTGCTGTGATCTTTATTCTTTTCCAGTATACATACCTTCTTAGCTATGAGATATGAGTTCATTTTTCTTAAAAATATGAGCAATTCAGAAGCCAGTCAACTGGTGCTATACTGAAAATTATTAGAGTGGTGTAAGGTATTCCTTTGTAGATTCCGCAGTCCTGTGCTGACAGAAGGGTAGGAAAAATGTATCTGAAAAAATAAAGACTTGTTTACAAAGTCAGTTTACCTTAAAATTTGTGGGGTTATGCTACCAGATGAATTTCCGTAGTCTTCTTCATGCTCTTTAAGAGCTTTGTTGACACTGATAATTAAAACCAAACAAGAAAAAAAACTCCCTTTTAGTTGACAAAAAAATTTAAAAGATGATTTCAAGCCTGTTTTCTGTTAGTGGTGTTGACCCATAAATACCACAGGCTCTTGGAAGCTTTGCTTCCTATTAATTAGTATTCAGCAGCTCTCAAAACTGTAGACTGCATTCATCTCCATGCTGTGCATGGAGAGCCACTGGGTAGTCTCAAATTTTTCATTCCTTTCCATTCCTCCTTTTCATTGCTCAGAATTGAAGAGTTAAGTCATTATTTCAACAGATCTCTTTGTATTACTTGTAGACTTTGGGTGGAGTTAATTTCAGATTTGCTTCTCTTTGGGACTTCTCTGCCACTTCCTCTGGAGCATGACCAAAGTATTTCATGCACAGACACCTTTTACCATGGCAACATTTTACTTTTACTGGTATCACTTATTTCAGTGTTCACAAGCAAAAGTGATGCCAACAAAAATGCAATACTGCTGTATTATTCTGTTTAATGCTATGCTTTTTACCAAAGGAACTCTATTGGAGATCAAGGAAATTTTTCTCCATCCATCTCACTGACACAATTCAGAGAGTGGAACTCTGCAGTGCTGCATTGTTGAGCTAGTTCAGGTTTTAACCAATGATTTCCTGTTTTATGCTGCATTCAATGAAAGTGCTGCCATATGTGGTGGTAGAATTCGCTGCCATCTACTCCTAGAGATGTCTCAGCTGGCAGACTTACCTAATGGATGCATGATCACACTATTTATAAATATACTGTGCATTGGAAAAAACAAAAGGTGCATTTCAAATTAAATTGTTTTGAGGTTTTAACCCAGCAGAGGTTAGTGTAAGTCAACAAGAGTTTTGTTTCTCTAAAATCTAGAAGAATGTTGATAACATAAAATATTTTGAAATTTAAAGATACACTTAGAAGAGTATTTCTATCAAAAGGACAATACTACTAATTTTAAAATGTATTTATTTTGTATGTGATTTGTTTCCATCCTGTGTTTTTCTGTTTATTATACCTACTACTACACAGATATAATGTGTACAGGACTTATCTCTTCCTTTTCTCATCCACAGCCCTCTCAAAAAAACTGCAAAAATATTAAGAAATAAAGTTAGAAACAAAGCCAAAAATTGTGCATTGGGAGTTTTTCTAAATTTAATATAAGTAGTTCTTAAGGTGTATTTATTGAAATTTTGGTGTGATTCTTCAATGTAGGACATGGAGGAAAAGGAAAAGTTATAATTCTTTTGAATACAACTCAGGCAGATGAATAATTTAACTTTCTTTAATTGTTCACATGCCTGCCATTTGAAAGAAGCTGGAGGTGAGTCTTGTGAAACCTGAGGATAAACACTGTCTTCAAAATTTGTGGCTAAGTTATTTTGTGTATTTACGCCTTTGCAGTGTATAGTGGACAAATATTTTTTTAAGGTTTAAATTATGTAATTTTTTTATATATAATTATTGCTGCCTGGATTAAAGAGATATTGACATTAGAAATACCTCATAAACAAAAACATGCATTTTAGACAAAAGCATTGATTGAGAGAGGATGCAGCAGGATGTTTTTATAGAATCTTTGTTTTTATTATATAAATTAGCATTAGAAAAATAGTAGGCCCTCAAGGTTTAAGTCAAGAGACAAAATTCTTCAAGGTTTTAGGTAATCCATCCTAAATTAGCAAAGTAGTTAATAATCTGTTTAGTATAGTTTGTATTTAATAGTGTTGCTGTATGCTCTGTATCATGTGAAGCATTGCTGAATGTGTGAAAAGGGCTGTTGTAGTGGTTGGGAATTTTTGGGGCAGTGTGTTTGGTCAGGTTGATTATTGTTGTTTGGGGATTTTTTAGGTTGGTTATTTATTTAAAAACAGACATTTGGAAATACCTAATATGAATTTGGTCCTTTTTAGGAGGGTAATATTTCTGAGGTAAAAATAAGCTAGATAATAAGCTGTCATATTGTTAAATATTGACCAGTATATAGGCGTGGTCTGTTCCTCTTTTCTTAAGCACTTTTGTGTAAGGGAGGTAGTTGTGCTAATTTGCACAGCAGAAAATATTCAGCATTGCGGGTGCATGTCTAACACTAGAAAATCAACATAGAATAAATCTCTTGTGAGCAAAGATCAAAGAGATACTAACACTTCTCTCAAACACAGAGAAATCTAAAATCTAAATGAGGAATTATTTCTTCCTAGATGCAGTTTATCCATATCAAGGTAAAAAAAGTTGTGGGTTGTTAATTTTCAAGCCCTGTGACATAACTCACACTTGCAATGAAACGTCTTCCTTGTATGTCTCACTTCTCAACAGCTGGGATTGTCAGAAAGCTGTGAGGAGGCCAAATGTCCAGAAATTACAAATCCAGAAGCTCTGGTTCAGAGCTGCTTCACTCTTTCTGCAAACAATCAAGAGTTTTCCCTGTTGAATAATGGTACCTTTAAACATGTAGGAAAGATGCCACACCTATAGTCTCTGGGCAGGTGTAAGAAAAACACTTCTGTTCTTTTTATGTGTAAATAACTGGGCTATGATCAGTAAAGAGGCATCATTAGCTGTAGCTCCTAAACTGATTAAAGATCTTTGCACTTTGTAGCTGCTGTGGAGTTGTTTGCTTGTTTGTTTTCCTTTTCCTGATTATTTCCTATAAGGCAAGGAAAATGAGGCACAGAGTAGTTTTTAAGGTCAGAAAAGTAATCTGGTTTTAAAATAAGAAATAGGATATAGGTGCGGAGTGTCTTATGTTTTGCTCTATTTTTAAGATCTCTATTAGTAGCTATGTCATTGTGGAGTTTTCAAATTTCTGTGGTAGTGGAAGAAAGGAAAACTTAGTTGGCAAGAGTAATCTTGAGGTAATTTTTGGGATCCTTTGGAAAATGGGACAGTTAAGATTCTTTTAACTTGACACTCCTTTAATGAATTCCTTAATGTGTATTTCAAAAGATCAATGAGTTTTTTTTATTTATATAATTTTAAAATCTGTATCTTCTTTTCAAATTCAGAGTTGAAATCTACAGTCCTAGAAAAAGAGAAGCAATGCACAGATAGTGTACAGCGGGCACAGGTAAGATTCTAACAGAAATGTTTTATCAGTTTTCAAAAAGAGCAAAAAAGCAGTACTTATTTTCAGATATTTTTGAAATAGTTTTGTGTATTAAATATTCTGTATGAAAAAAATTCTAAAGTGAGGGTGTTCTATATAGTCTATAGTGTATCTAGGTGTAAGGATTGAAGGTTCCTGCCTGCCTAAGGTGATTCTTACAAAATGTTACTGCCCACTCAAAAGTAAGTTAACCCTCTGATGGCAGAGGAATATTTATAAAATATCATATTATAATAGTTAATCTACAAAAGAGCATGTAATTAATAGTGGCAGGGATTATTTTCTGACTCTCTCATCAAGCTTACAGCAGTGATAGTATGTGAACAGGTTTAGAGGGCATGCTGGACTTGAAAAGGAGATAATGTAATACTGGGACAGTCTGGGTTGGACTTATGCCACAGATATACAGTCTATTGTATTTTTTTTAGCATGTTACCATGCATGTTCTATAAAAGGTGGTGCAGTTTAATGGGGCTGAGGAACTTCAGATTCTGTTTCCTCAACAAGAAACAGATTTATCTCACTTGTGGATAACACTATTCAGTTGTGGAATTCATTAGAAGGAAGGCTCAGTTCTGAAATCTTGGTTTAAAACAAGCAGTGACCAAAAGCTCTTGGAGTCTCTGCTCTTCCTCCTCTGTTTCCCAGCTTGTTTCCCTCGTTTCCCCCTTTAGGTTTGTTTTGGGCTTCTTTTTTATGGGATATTTTTTGTTTCTTTTGGTTTGCTGGGTGTTTTATTGTGGTGTTTAAGGGTTTTTTTTTTGGGTTTTGGTATTTGTTTTGGGGCTTTTTGTGTCAGTGATAGGAAAATATAAGCATCACTGTATATCAAACAGCATTTGTATTTGTGAAAATAGTCTATAATTTGCTTTTCAGGGAAAAATAAGGAATGTGAAGTTAAATGCATACTACTGAACATTAGACCTGTAAATTTCATTTGGGCTTGATCGCATATTTTGTGAGCCATAGGTGGGGAGAGTATGTGTATTACCTTTATGGCTTGTCTTGCCAAACCACTTTAAAGAGTTCATTTAGCTGCTTAGCTAAATTATTCTAACTTCATAATCTGGAACAATTTTAAACTGTAGCTCATGAATTAAAATAATATTACAAAATAATTCTTCATTCTGGTATTTTAAGTTTAACCTAAAATATATTTTTCTCATGCTATTTTTATATTTCAGTCACCCAGGTTTCACTAATAATGGTTTCTATTATTAATTGTGGAAAAGCACTTTTCCCCTATAGTTACAGAAAGTTGACGCATGTAAGGAGCATATTTATCAGTCTCTAGTATTATAATTCATTGCAAGGAAGGACCTATATAAATGGTTTTCTTATTGGAAATATAAGTAATTGAAATAGGTTTATGAATATGTAGTCACTTTTTTTAAATAGATAAAATATGAGAATTCCTATGAGAATGAAGTTTAGCCAGCAGCAATGGAGTACTGTGTGATTGCTTGAATGGCATTTACTTGTGATTGGGAAGTTTATTTTTAGAACTAACCTAGTATGTTGTCCAATCCCTGCATTCCATTTGTTAGTGTTTAGTATATCCCCATCCCTCTTACTCTGTGATGATCTCTTATGGCAGCAACATGAACTTCTTCTGTTCTATACTATTATTCATCAATGACCTGCAGGACTAACAGGATTACCTCACTTGCAGAAACTAATCTCAAGTTTTTGCTGTATTATGTCATCATCATTCTGGTTTATTTTAAAAATCAGGGTGGCGATTTTTTTCTTTTGAGGAACTGTATGTGGATAGCATGTTGTCATATGTTTAAATTATTTCTGTGGTGTCCCAAGCAGTCAAGCATATTCTACTTATCTATTGGTGTTCATAGATATAAATCATCAATCTATAAAAACATCTAGAAAGTAGTATGGCCATCATGTTTCTTAGGTAATTCCTGTACTGCAATCAGATTATTCTTGGTGTTATTTGCACAATTTTTAAGTGATGAATATGTTTCTATTAGAGAACTACCCTCTTGTGTGGTCTGCAGTTTTAATTTATGAAAAAATAAAGCGTTGGCTAAAGTTAGCCTAGTAGGTGATTTTTCTCTTTTTCTTTTCATACATAAAAAAAGAGAGCTCTAGTTTAAAATTTAAATTGACAAACTAAGTCTTCTTACAACATCTTCCTTCTTCTTTCTCTGAGAAAAGACATTTTCTACATACTATTAATATAATCAAATATTATTGGCCAGAGCACAATTGTAAAATGATGTGGTGATAAATTATCTCAGGATAAACAATTAACAAAAATAATCAGAATAATTTTAAATTTAATGCCCAAGTAATACAGCCTGGATTGTATACTTTGTTGTCACTTGAAGAGGCTTCTTCATATATATCCTCTCCATTTTCTTGTCTTTACAAATTTATATATAAACTGAGTGTTTTACAGCATATTTTCTAAACTTTTTTAAGAGTGTTTTTTTTGAGTGAGAAATATCTATTTTTTCTAAATTACAGCTACATATAAATGAGGATGTGGGGGTGTGCTTGCTTTTAATACAGGAATTGTTAAGTGGTAGAAAAGTAAGAAAAATTGGCAGCCATTTCAAGTCCTGCCTTTGAAATGCCAAATAGCAACAATGTCTGCTTAGTCTTCCCAGTACGAACAGAGAACATTTTGTTAGGCTTAACTCCTTTAGAGAAAGAAGAAGAGGAAAATTGAGTGGCCTAATTTAGAAACTCCAGCTTCAAACCTGATCTTTAAATTTAACAGCCATTCTTTGTGGAAGAGCCAATTTCTGTTCTGTTTGTACCCCTGATCTCTTGTACTGTCCTTGCCATTTTCATTACATTTTAACTCACTTTTCAGAGTAGCTTGATTTTGTTTACATGGTAGGTAAAAATAGATCCTTATCAAAAAGCTTAAGAAAAAAAGAATAATTGTAAAATGAGTACATGTAAACTAGGCTTTGGTTAGTAGTGGGACATCGCAGAGCCAGAAACATTAAGTTGTTTGAAAGGCACTTAAAAGCATTTTCTTATACACCACATTATAAAATTATTTTAAACTTCTATGTTTGATCATTTGTGATGAGAGTCTTTTCTGTGGACCACACAATTTTAAAAACAAAGTCCTTATTACATTTGTTTACTTGTCAGTATCCAGATATAATGAATACTTCATGCCACTTCGTGCCTGGTCCTTGTAATCCCACCTCAGGAGAGGAGGTTTTGCCAGACTGTTGCAGTCTTTAGCAGTTTGGTTATAAGATAGTTTACACTGACTATTTAAACTATGTTTACATCAGAAAAGCTTGTCATCAAAAAATTCTTATGCTCATAATATTTCTGTCTTAGTTTGGTTTGGTTCACCACATTTTACCCAACAAATAAATCCTCAGCCAAAATTATATGCCTTTTTTGGAATTCCAAGTATTTCCACTGGTACTAAAAGCCAGACAAAATTTTGGCAGTTCTGAGCTGTTGAAGATGGGTTTCTACTGCATATTCTATAGGCATACTTTCCAGCAATATCATAGGGAAACAATGCTAATCTTAAAAAAATAAATTGCAAGCCAAGTTTTGCCATCTTGAAGATACTTTCTGCTTTATAAAAACAGACTCATGGAGTGCATCTTTAGAGTATTCCTAACCACTCCATTTTACTGGTGACTCCTCTTTCAGTAGGGACCTTTCTTCTTACACTAGTTTTTGACTATGATTATTCCTTAGGGTAATAGCTTAGGATATTGGAAATGTTCCAATTTTGACACTTAGTAATACAAGAAAAAAGGTTCTGAAATCCTTTAAGATAAATACATAATCAGTCTGTTTAAAAAGTATAAAACGTTGGTGGGACTGGAATTTACTTTTCATTATTATAAAATGTCACCACTAGAATTTGTCTCAGAAACATGCATGCTACCTAAAGATCTCTCTTAAAAGAAATTTTAGGGATTATTCTTTATAGGTGAAGGCAAGACAAAGAAGGTAGATAGAAGTTTATTCTGAAATTAATCTGAAACAAAAGAATTTTTTAAAAGGTGAGATTTTATAAACCTGCTTTAGACTGTTATGACACTTGCAGTCTGGTATAAAACCTGTTTGGTTTTGGTGTTACAGCACATAGACCAACTACAGACAAGACTAGTGAACCACTGGCTTCAACGGGAGCCTGAGGAAAATTGGGAACCCTTCCTCTTTGGCTCACAAACAGCTCTGTGGCTGTGGCACTTTAAACACCGTCCAATTCTGCATGTTCTTTCTTGAGATATTAAAAAAAAACCTGTGGTGAAGTGTCATTCCCCTCCCATCCTTTTGCTTTTTGACAGGTTACTTTTTGTAAGGGGGAAGGGAAGGTTTGAGGAAGCAATGAATAGTTACTCTAAATTATTTTCCTACAAAGATGACTGCCAGAGTCTTAGATTTCAGCAGGGAAAAATAAATTGCATAGTTGAGTAAAAAAAATCCAACCAAAAAAATGTATGACATATTCAAAAGGATCTATAATATACAGTTATCTCATTGAGGAAATAAAGGATTATGACAGAAGATAATATATTTTGATGTTTTCATATGAATCAAGTGATAATGAATAGAAGTGTATATCTCCTTTTAAGAACAGTACCAATGTGAACTTTCTGCAAAATCATGCCAGCATACCCAAAATTCAGAAAAAAAAAAAGTTTAAAGAAGTCAGTGGTATTTCTCTGGGGTTTTTTATCTTGCAAAATGTAAACCCAGTTTTGTAATATGTGATGTGGAGGAACTTATATTCTAATTGTAGATCCAATGTTAGAATTCTGTAGCTTAGCTTTAAGCAGTTGAATTTTGGGAAGCATGTGTAGATAGATGGTGTTTTCTTGCTAGCATTTAGAGTAAATGATGATTTATCAGAAACATGAAGAAAGGTAAGAAAGTTTGTAGGAAACAAGGTGATACAAACCTGGTAGGAGAATTTACTGCCAGGGTTATAGGAACTGCTGAAATGTAGAATATTTTGCTAAAGACAGTAAAGTGGAATTTAACCATATCGAACTCTAGGACAAGTTAAGTGCAAATCAAGTATTTTATGTTGAAACATAGTATTTTATGAAACATAATTTTTATGCAGAAGTTTCAAGTTTTATTGATGGCATTCTTAGATTCTTAATATTGAAAGGTACTTTTCAGTTCAAGCATGCTGCCTTTTTCAAGTTTATTTTTGATTTTTTTTTCAGAAAGCCTTACAAGCACAAATAGATGTTTTATTTCCTAAAACTGTAGAAGGTAAATCAACTAAGCTTTTTGACATATGAAGGAGAGTGTCTGAGTTGAGACCTTATTATAGCTTAAACAGAGACTGTCCATTCCAATCTGTGCTGCTGCCTACACGGCGAGCAGCCAGTTTGTAATTAAATACTGTCATCTGACAGTTTGTAATTAAATACTGTCATCTGATACTGTTGGGGTTCCTTTGGCCATGAAAGAAGGGCGAGAAGACAAATAGAAATATCAGAAACGAGGGAAGAAGTACTTATTTAGAGAGTCTGAAGAACTTCCTAAAGAAGTCTGCCTACTGAGCCACTAGATGGCAGTTAAGTATTTTTGAATGGATTGCAAGGCACTTGCAAGTCATTCCCAGACAGCCCTGCAGACACCCTACAGCGGGAATTTAAATTTCTTTTTTTTTTTATTTTTTTTATTTTTTTTGGTCCGAGTCAAGGGAGTGGCTTTCTGCTAATTAATAAGTTAGCCTTTAGAATGTACATACAGCTGCTTCATTTAATCTAACCAAGATTTAGCAATCTGAGCATCTCTCAAAGCAGATCCTCTACTTTCCCAACCCCTCAAAACACTAAATATTTAGAAAGCACTGCTCTGTCACTGTTTTGGTTAGTTAGTTTTTTTTAAACCAGTAAAATGAAAACATTTGGTTTGGTCTACTGGCCTTCTGGATGACTATCTTTGGAGTGATAATTAAAAAATTATCAATGAATTACTATCATTTAAATAAAGATGTCAATATTCTGTTGAAGATGAAATTTGTTTCTTCAGCCACAATTGTGAACCCATTTTCTATCTAGGCCTGATGAGGCAGAAGTTAAAAAAAAAAAAGGGAAAAAAATTGCATCAAACATAATTAATTGACAAATACATAGAATATAAATCACAGACTACATATTTAAACGAAAAAACAGGAGTATAGAATGTCATGCCTGTGTGGTAGAAAAATGTAAGCAGTTAATTCTCAGAACAAATATTAGTGTTTTGTATTATATCCAGACTTCACAATACTTGGATTGACTTCTGTTATTTTGCTTGAAGGCACTGTTTGCCTTTTTAAAAGAAACAATACATTTTATATTATTTTCAGTGGAGTTGCAATAACCCATTTTTTCACTCTTCCTCGTAGTCATGGCAAGACTAAAATTTGTTTTCTCTAATCTGTGTTCTTAAAGTTAATGTCAAGATGTTGTACTTCTATGCTCATTTTAGTTTCAAAGATTCTTTATTCTCTTTTTCCACTTTTATTGAAACAGTCATATATCATAGTTCTGAAACACATTAAAATCAGCACAGTTCAGTGTTGAGTGGATGTTAGGAGGTCACGATGTACAAACTCTTTTCCACTAACGCCCTCCTCCAAGCAAGGTTAGCTTTGATGTTTGGTGGTTTTTCTCAGGACTTTGCTCATCTCTGAGTATGGGTATGAGGTAGTGGTGGTATGTATTTCCTGCTTTGCCTAGTCTGTGGTAAAATGGCAAGTCTTGCTCTGTTTCTCATGCAATGTTTTGATAACAGCTAAAAGAGAGTAAATGTGTGCTCTAAAAACCTGTATTTCCTGTGAGTTTTTCCGATTCAAGTCCTCTCAATATTGATTAAAATTCTTCAGAAAATGTGGGTCAAGTTCTTGTAATTAATCTCATTTCACAGCTTCTTCATCAGATTTTATGAGAATGTATATTAATAATAGTAACAACAATAGTAATAATGTAGATTTTGCATCCTTGTATCATGATAAGCATTCTTCTTTTTCCGTTTTGACTATGCTTTATACTTAGACAAAGATTTTTTTTTTGTCTTTTAGGTACAAATTCTTGGACATGCAGTACCATTGTTAGGGTTTGGGCAATAATTGAGAGGAAAATGAGAATGAGAGTAAAATCGAGAAAATACTTTATTTTAACAAGAATTGTTTGGCAATGCTTTAAACCCTTGACTGTTATGTGAGATACTTTCACTTCTTGAAAAAGGACACCTGTGGGATAGGGATTATATAGAAAGAATTATCGCTTTTCTGTCTGTGTTTTATTCCAGGTGTTAATGCATTTCTTCTCTTGCCTTTTACAGTGAGTTTCTTGTAAAATAATAACAGAGTACTGTAACTTCCTTAGGAAGAAGTCAATGCAAATGCATGATAGCTATATATTTATTGAAAAGTCAATTGTTTACTCTTCTCCTCTGACTCCTCACCGTTCTTACTTATGAAAATAGATAAATTTGAGGTAGTGCTTATGTCATCTATACAATAGTGGTTAGAGCAAAATGTATAAACTGTATTCATTAATTATTAAAATACAATTTTTTCTTAAATTCTTTAAATGAGAAATCGTATTTCAGATGAAAATCTATAAATTCCTTTTATACTAAAATATTACTTGTACTGTAAGTTCCATTATTTACTTATGAAATTTCTCTCATCTTTTGGGGTGAAAACAGATTTTGTTTGTTCAATGGTAACATACTACACTTGGATTATGTAGAATATTCTTGGTAGTATACTATTTACTCTCAAGATTTTTTTAAAAAAGAATTCCGCAGAAATTGAAGAGAATAAATGAAGAAATTACATGAAATACAGGAAAGCATTTGGAAAAAGTATATGTGTGTAAGTCTGTGTGTGTGTACATATCAGTCAGTATGTGAAAAGAAAACTTTTTGTAACATTCCTAGCAGGACATTTCATTTGGCACATGAACTTAAACTATTTAAAAGATCTCCTCCACACAAAAGTGAAAACTGTTTCAAGTTCTTCTTATATTTCTCTTGGCATTAAATATCAAGTGCTACATTTTAGTGGTTTAAATCCTGAGATTTTATACAGGACCCTCTATGTAGAAGGGAGATAAGAAATGCTTTTCTTAGTAAAAATAAGTACTCATTTAACTTAAAAATTCTCTAAATAATAAAAAAAAAGAAAGGAAAGAAAACCAAGCAAACAATTATATACTGCCAAACCTAAATGAGAACTTAAATGTAAGGCTGAGAATAATTTCTACTCTGGATACAAGACAGAGTAATCAGTTTATCTTCTACTTACATTTAGATTAAAAGTTATTACATTTTCCATCCTAAGTTAGTATAAGTGAAACCAGTAAAAACTCTTTTAATTTCCTTTTCTGTATTTTGAATACCTGTTTTTCTTTGTATTTATTTTTTAGAGAGCAAACCCAAAACTATTCATAAAAACTAACTTGCATATTCCAAAATGTGTAATTGCTCATTATGATTATTCAACTTTTTCTAAATATACAAATTGGGGTTTTTTTTTTATGTTCATGATACCAGAAAGTTTTTAATTAACTTCTCAATAATTCAAGCTCATTTTTGATTACTTTATTCCTATTGACTTTTTTAAAAGTTTTTTCAGTCAAAGTGATACAGCTTTGTTTCTAATATAGCTTTCATGCTTCTAAAGAGTTAAAGAAGATGAGTGACTTTCAGGCCCCTGCCTTCAGTATGTTCATGGATACATGTGTGGAGGCTCTCTTTCCATTTCTCCAAACCTTTTCTGTTGTGAGTAGTAGGCTCATGCTTCAGTGTATCTACGCAGATTTATTCTTACTGTGGATATTTTTTGCTGCTTATTCCCTATTGGAAGCCCAAGACAAAAGCAACATGTGAACCTCCCATTTTGTGGTCTGGCTGAACTCTAGATGAAAAGGGCAAGTACTGTGTAGAAGTATCATACTCTGGACAGTTGCTTATCAGAATGTGACAAAGCTCATCTGAAAAATCATTGCCTTTCTTGATCTTCCCTACTAGAGCTTAAAGGCTTTCCAAGCCCTTCAAATTTAAACCAATAATGTTCACGTTTTGGCTCAAAGAATCCATATTGTTATTTCTAGCATAAAAGCTTACAATTGTTGCATATAAAGAGCATGAAAATAATAGAATTAGTTTGCACAGTGCTTTCCAGGTTGCTGGACAATTCAAGTGGAATTGAAAATCAGGGAGAGGTCTGGGGTGAAAGTGTTCAATACCTTTCTCTAATATGTCAATGCAGTGATGTTCAAGGTATGCCAGATTTTGTTTTAACATAATGAGATGAGTTGTTGCCTTGGCCTGGACACACAGGAAAACTAACCAAACACTTTAGTACCATAGTTGAAATACTTTAGAAAAAACACAGGTGACAGAAGAAAGGAAGCAATTAATCATATTAATCATGTGTTAGGCATTTCAGTAAGCAATCTAACACAGAGGAGAAAATAAATCCAGACAGTTTTTATCCCAACTTTTAAGGAAATCTTTGACTTTTAAGGTACTTATTGCTTATAGACTGTTGACTTAAGTGGCTAGATTCTAGTTATCTTTTCATCTGAACTAGCAGTCTCTTTGCAATCCACAGAACAACAATTAAAAGATACCAAAAACAGGTAACATAATGTTATATTAAAATTAATAAAGTTCAGCTTTTCTTTCAGTACCTAGTCCCATTTACATGCTTGTTTTATGTTGGATGAGTGATAGAGTGATAGTTAAATGAATTTCTGAGCTAAATTGAGCTATGTGGATAGTAAACCCCTTTTTAAGTCTTATTTATTTCTGTATTGTTTCATGCCTTGCTAATAATGAAATTTCATCTAGGCCAGGACGGAAACATTCAAAATTTGAGAGGGACTTTTTGGTTGGTTTTTCAGCCTGAATAGTCAGAACATTGCTCATTGCATGTGGATATGCACAGTCTGTTTGAGAAATGCTGGAAACTCTTCTATAGCCATACACCTCTCACTGTATTTTTTTTCCTGCTCACTCTTTCATACTCAAGCTACCAGGATAGTGAGGGTTAAGCTTCCAAAAGTGTTATTTGTGAAGGTTTAAAGTAATACTGTGTAATACTACAGAAATTAAACTTGACTCCTATGCATCTCCTCGGGTGGTCGGTGGTTCTGTGAGATTTTTATTTTACCTTGTCTAGTCTGTAGTCTATGAAAATTCTTTTGAGGTTTCTATCATAGTAAAACCTGGGGATAACCTAAGGTTATTTTTCCACTAAATTAAGAGTTACACCTTAAAGAGAGAAAACTCTTTCAATCTTTGATGTATCTCAAGTTGATTATTTATTTAAATGGGTAATGTATAGAACTGAGATCTTATCCCTTGAAATATGGTTAGCTCAGGGATAAGGAATTCAAACTGTTCAGGAACAGAAACTTCAAGAAACTAAGCTCATTTTTCCTCTGACTTCCAGCTTTCCAAGTCATCATTTGCAATGCATGCATCTTTCTTCAAAGGTGTATGTTCCCTGTTGATTCTGTGTTAGTTTATTTGAACTATCAAAATTTCAATAATTATTGATCTCTGTATGCAATGGTTTGGGGTTTTTTGTCACACACAATAGGTGTGACAAAACCAGTAGATTGATTAGATGTGTCCCAGCTCTTCAGGACAGGAAGAGCTACATAGTCCACTGCCAGCCTTGTGCAGGCTGGTGTAATCCATCTGTTGCAATGTGTCACAGAGTGGGAGAGTAGCTCACACGTACCAAATAAGTTTTATGACTTCAGACGGGCAATGCACAACACTGTTTTTGTTTCAGGGCTTGCTTGTTCATTGCTATACTGGGGACCTCTGCATCACTTCCTTGTGGTTGTAGGAAGAAAGATGGACTACTGTGAAAAAGTGTACCCCTTGTGCACCCTCAGAATAGTAAAAGCTTCAAAAAGGTTTAATCAGATAGTCTGAGGAAGAAACTAGTATCCCATACTAATTCTACTCCTTCAGCAATTCTCCCTTATGCTATTGGCAAGTTTGCCAACTTTTGACTCAATTTCTACTGCTGTAAAAATAAAATGCTGCAATGGGCCTTGAGATTAAGTGAAATGTTATAATTAATTAGATGGATGTTAGTTTGTTTGAATGCAAATCAAGTCTCCACCAGTACTTCTCATTTACCAATGACTGTAGCACTAAAAATGCCTGTTAAATGTTGTGTCTCCTTTTCTTAAGGTCGATCTACAGTTGCAAGAAGTAGCTTTGAAAATGAGACAGCTTTAAAGAGAGAAACCTGATTAGAGATCACATTTCTCTGACTGAATTAAATTCTTACTGTGGCTCTACTTTGTGCCATTCGGTGAGCGTGCGCGTTCAAAAATGTTTCACTTCGCGTAGAAAAGCAGCATTTATTAACAGAGCGGTTGGAAAGAGCATCCTTCCAAGTTCCTGTGCAGCACTGCTGGTGCCACCAAGTGCCCCCAGGCACACTTACTAGAAGACCCGAGAGGCCTTATTTTGCCGTCCTAATTCTGTTTCACTGTATACCTCTATTTCCTGTTTGTTCTTGCAACTAGGTAGCAGCATAGACTCTGATTAGTGAATTGTGATGTAGGGAAATTAAAAAGTCGAGCTTTTTGAAAAAAAAAAAAAGAGAAATCAAAGCAAATATAATCCTATAATCTAAATATAAATTCCATCCAGAGAGGAAATTTCATGACTCTAAGTGACAAATTGCTGAAAATTATCAAACTGCTGATGCAACTTTTTGACTTGTAATAGTGTAAGGTATTAACTTCTAAAACTATGCTATAATATTCCTTTATTTTTCATATATGCTAATATAACCAACAAGAACTGTCATTATGTTTATTTTATTTAAAAAAGATACTTTATGACTTCATAAAGCATGTAAGTGAGTGAAAGCTGAGTTAGAAAGATATAGACAAGTATATTATAGAGACGCACATATATGCATGTCTATACATACATAGCCTATGGCTAAATTTTACAGATGTGGGGGTTTTTTCCGGCCTGGAAATTTAGTTTTAGAAGGGCCTATAGGTTTCAGTCACTCATCTGACAAACTAGGTTGTCAACTCCATAGAAAGAGGTAGCTGCACTCTGATCTTTTATATGTTTGAAGATCCTGGACATGTTCTGTCTATATAGATCAGCTTTATGCTGTACATCTGAAATGCACATGTGGAAAACATGACAAGATTGGAATGAGTTCTATGCAATGTACACGTGCAGATCCAAGCATACAACCTTTAGCCAGCAAAGCAAATATTTCCAGATCCATTTACACACAATCTTGTTGGTGCAGCCCAAAGAGATCTGTGCCAGATTGAGTATCCAACTCATTGCACATGGAACATGTACAGCCTGTTTGAGACATGCTGGGCACTGCTCTATAGCCACACACCTCTGAACTGCTTTTTCCTGTTCACTCTTTCATTCTCAAGCCACCTGGATAAAGCAAGGGTTAAGCTTCCACCTTTCTTTCTTTCTTTACAGAAAGAAGACTGTTCCACAGTACCTGGGTCCTGGGTAAGAACTCTAGACAAGACAGAGTTTGCTCATATCTCTTTTAAACCCCATAGGTTTCTGCTGTGGAATTGTCCCCTGGATTGAAAATGAAGCTTCTTTTCATTATGTGTGTGTGGGTTTTTTAATCTCAGTCTTCTGATCCTTGTCAACAGCTTTTGACCATCTTTTACATGTATGAAAAATTAAGTATTCTCTTGCTTATTCTCTAAGGAAATAGTAGAATATTCATTTCTGATTGGATTTATAAGGTCTTGATTTCCTTCTTCTTTGATAAGCCCTTTGAAATCTAGAGGTCAACTTTGAACTAGGACAAAGGCAAAAATCTAATTAAACTGCTCTGAGGGCTTCTTAAAAGCCTAAATGAAAAATGTCTGTCTAAAATAATTACTGAAACACATAAATACTGGGGTTGTGTTTTGCTTTGCTTTTGGTTTCCTTGTTTTTTAGACCAAATAAATTTAAGTACATCATATCCTCTGGATAAATATCTCTTCATTCACATCAAAGTCTTGTTTGTTCATACTAATGCTGTTTCTATGAAAACCTGGATATGTTGATGATTGTTAGGTATAACAAAATAGGAAATCAACAGCTTATTTGAAATGCTGTATCTCAAGGATAGCAGAAATGCTGCTTCTTAGGGCATGGCTAAGTAGCCCCCTTAGTTCATCCAGGACATTTTCATTTCTTGTCTGAATTGCTAATTCATCTCATTGCATTGCTTATTTTTAAAAAACTTTATAAAATAGTTCTTCTCTTGAAAGATATTTCGTTATCTGCAGGGTAAATTGTCTTGTAGAAGAGTGGATTCTAGGTTTTTTCTGCAGCTAACATAGAATTACTGTATTGAAGAATTACTTTTTCTTGGTAAAAATTGAATCTAATCTCCCGACTAAAAGAGTGTTTAAAACAGTGAACTGTTCTGAGATCAGCCATTTTTAAGGCAAATCTCTTCAGAGCCATTGAATATTGTGCCTAATCCTGTTGGCTGCACTTTGTTTATGGCAGAAATGAATTTACTGTGTCTCTTATAAAATCCTTGTGGAGTGTTCTTACAGTATAAAATGGGAGCTTAGGAGAATTACAGTCTGGGGAAACTGGATTTGATGTCAGCTGAAAACTGGTGTGTGGCCTAGCAACACATTTCCTTTGATAGTGTTGCCTTTTGAAGAACTCATAGGCCTTATTGTATTTGCAGGTGACTGGTAGGGGGATAAGAGTAGATGAAAGAAAGGGATAAACAATATTGTATTTCTCCTTTATTAAGAAATTCTTCAACAAAACTGTTGCTGCTATGAAGTATTGAGTTATTTATGGAAACTGGATGGACTGAAGCACCACGAGTAATTGCAATGGGAATGCCTTTATCAGCCTTTTTTGCTTCTTATTGTACTGTTTGTTATTATGTCTGTGTTAATTCCTTCACTATTCATTTTTTCATGTTCCTTTCTCTTTTTTACATTTTTTGTCAACCTGTGGTGGGGAGACCTAGTAGTAATACACAACCTTTTGTTCAAACTGCTGTTCCAAAAAGTTCAAACAATCTAAGAGATTGTAAGTTTTTTGATAACGGTACTTCAAAATCAAGCAATAACTGGTTTAAATGTTGTTGCTGCTTTACTTCTGGGATTGCATTAGGGCATCTAAGAAATTCTGAAATAAATAAGAAATTGAAATTTTAAGTCTGAAAACAGATTTTCTGCAGAAACAGTTTTAAACTATTATTGAACATTATATTTTATTAATAATCCCCAGCTGGAAGTTATAACTTTCTTTTCCATGAAGAAAAAATTACCTTTAATAGTTTCATGTGCCAAAAGATGAGAAAAATATTTTCCCGAAATGAATCAAGGCAATTGGTATAACAAGTATTGTATGTTTATTTGTAGGCTTCTTTACAAAACCTATAATTTGAATATTTTAAATATTTCCTATTAAGAAAGCCTATGGTCTCATCTGAGATGCATACGATTTGCTAAGAGGAAATAAAAAGCCACTTGAGTTTTGCTGTAGCCACTTGTAAAACCTGTTGCATGACCCTCTTAATTCAAATAAATACTTGAAGTGCTAGTTAATATTTTAAATTGAAAGAAGAAACAAAAGCAATAAATAGTAAATATATGTAGATAGAAAATTATTTTTATTAGAAGATATTTTTGTTATAAGATAAAGTCTATATTTTCATCAATCCTGAATAAGCACAAATGGCTATTTTTAGACAAGATTACTTCTTCTGGCAGGTTTGGATGAAAGGACATAGCCATTAAATTTAGTACAGTTTATTACAGGTATTTCTTTAAATTTGTAGGAATTAATGTGTCTTTAAGGTTAATGGTTCCTCTACTTAGTCTACAGCAAGCAGAATCGGATGCTTTAGAGAAAGAGATAAAAAATGTGTAACATGTCAAATACAGAATAACCATTCCAAGCAGGAATCTTTCCTATCACAGTCTGTCACTTGGCAGAGGAGTTATCCATTTGAAGTAGGATGAAAGTTCTCCTTTTTTTCTTCTTTTCTTTCCTAGTCATGCTGTCTGGAGAAAAGCATAATTGTTCTGTTCTGAGATTTATCTGCTTTCCAGAAGATAGTGTTTGTAGTGTTCTGCATTCCTGATCTGTGTTGTACCATTAAGGTTTATATTGAAATGCAGCAGTCAATACTATGCTGAGTTTGCTGCTCATGGTCGTCCCTTTAAAGAAACACTTAACATTTTTTTCCAATTAACAGAATTAAAGTAATGCTGAACCTTCCCACCACCATGTCTTCATATCCACGTGTAGGCAAATGCTTTCAGTACTTGTGCTCAGCGGTTGGTTATTTTCTGTCAGTATTTGCAGGGAGGGAGGGGTTGCTACTGATTTCTGCTTTTGACAAGTATAATCACAGTCTAAAATATGCTTGTACTATATATAAGCAAGTAATTTTCTTAATCTTCTTCCACTTAAAATGTAGCTAGCCAAAATGATTTCTCACTTTTTAAAGCCTTGACATAACTCTTATTTTTGAACCTCTGGAATACTAGTATTCTTGATCCAAATTTAGTTTTTATATGGTGATGAATGTTATCCTCTTTTGAGCTTATTATTTGTTTTCTTTGAAAGGATGCTTTTGAGGTGAAATCTGAGGAGCGTGCCAGTGTCATCCAACAACTTGAACAAACTATTGAGGATCTGAGGACAAAAATTGCAGAACTAGAGAAACAATTTCCTGCCGCAGAGGTACAGACTGCTGGGAGGGAGCAGGAAAATGAGCACGCACATGCAGACTCTGGGGAACTCAGCAGTGTGACTCTTCAAAGGAATGAAGAGGAGACCACACCCAGGACTGTGTCACAGGCGAGATCTGTACAAACGTCACCAACAGAGGATTATTTAACACATAAAATGCCTTCAGCCAGTGCACTGCCACAGCCACCCCCACCACCGCACTTGGAAGGGGGTAAAAGTGAAGGAACTACTCAGAATTTGCCAGCTCTAGAACTACAGCCCACATTTTGCTCTGAAATCTCCTTAATTCTGTCACCGAAGCTAATTTCAGTGCCACTGGATGCAAGCCAATCAGTACAGAGTATACCACAGTCACCTCTTCCAGGACCCAAAGTTGATTTGTCCCTTGCATTTGAAGGAGAGACTGAAATGACAGTTTCCCATCAGCCTCTAAGTACTGTAGATGTAACTCGTAGTGAACATCCTCCTTCCTTGCCCCCAGAGCCCACATGTAGCATTCCCCCATCGCTGCCACTGACTGAACAGGCTGCCCCCCTGTCTGGAGCACATGTTATTCCCATGTCTGTGGCAGAATTACCACTGCCACCACCTCTACCTGGCTCAGGACTCTCTTCTTCTGCTGTCTCAGCAGTGACACACCTGGACCACTCTTTACCAGGTGCCATGATGTCACCTCTCCCTCCTCCTCCACATTTGCCAAGTGGGGAGATAACGACTCTGCCTCCAGCTCCTCTCCTTCCATGTCCTGGATACCCTCCACCACCTCCACCACCACCTTTGCCTGGAGCAGGAGCTCCAGCTCCTCTGCCTGGTTGGGGTATCCCACCTCCCCCTCCACCACCACCACCTTTACCTGGAGCTGATGTCCCTCCTCCACCTCCTCCTCTGCCCAGCCTGGGATTGACACCCCCAGCACCACTTCTTCCTGGAGCAGGACTGCCACCACCTCCCCCACCTCTGCCTGGAGGGGGAATTCCACCACCTCCTCCTCCACCACCTGCTGCTGCTGTACCCCCTCCACCACTTCTACCTGGTGTAGCTGTGCCCCCACCACCCCCTCCACCACCTCTGCCTGGTGTAGCTGTGCCCCCTCCACCTCCTCCACCACCTCTGCCTGGTGTGGCTGTGCCCCCTCCACCACCTCTGCCTGGTGTAGCTGTGCCCCCACCACCCCCTCCACCACCTCTGCCTGGTGTAGCTGTGCCCCCACCACCGCCTCTGCCTGGTGTAGCTGTGCCCCCTCCACCGCCTCTGCCTGGTGTAGCTGTGCCCCCTCCACCACCTCTGCCTGGTGCTGGTGTCCCTCCACCACCCCCTCCTTTGCCTGGGTTAGGGATACCTCCTCCAGCCCCACCACCCCTTCCAGCACAAGTCCAGGGTAGCAGCTACCCAGCAGTCCCACAGGGCTGTGGTTTTCTTCCTCCTCCATTACCATCTGGTTTATTTGCAATGGGGATGAATCAGGAAAAAGGGAGCAGGAAACACGTAATAGAGCCTACTCGGCCAATGAAGCCTCTTTACTGGACAAGAATTCAGCTCCACAGTAAAACGTAAGTCATAGAGTTATGTAGAGTGGTGGTTTTGCTTTATGGCTTTCTTGATAGTATTAACTATCATCAGCAAAAGTCTTTCCTGCTAGGTAGGTCTTTGAGAGAACATGGGTGGAAATAGGATTTTATGTGTAGTTGGATATTCAAGTAGGGTGCCCATTTTCTTTAAAGTGCGCCAAAGTCGTTTGCACATGGAAGCTCTGTAGGGATTTCAGTGTCCTTTGGGGCTACATATCACATGTGGATAAGAGATCCGGGGGTGATGGTGTGCTACCAAGTGTTCTGTGAAATGTTCTTCAAAATGTTGTATTTTTGATTCCCCTCAAATTTTGAAGTAGCATTGGTCTCTCTCCGGAGCAGCTTGCAAGTTTTGGTAGTATCTTCTTTCTAGATTAATCTGTGCTGAACATATTCTGTCCTCTTTCCTTTCTTCAGTGACCTTGAAATACCTTTTTTTCACCTTGTACACTCAGCAGACTCAGATTCAATCTGCAATTTATTTGCATAAAGCGATTCTGATAGCCCTTACTTGGATATGACTTGGTTTCAGTTGATGTTTTTTGGGGTTTTTGTAAAACATCATTGCTGGTCACGATAAAAGTTTTCTTAAAAATATTTTTCTTATCTCTCTGAGTAGTAATTATAAAACCCATCTGCTGTTTTTTAATTATGAGTTTATTCTTTCTTTGCAAGTTCTTGCCACTGTCACACAGGTGGTCAGTAAATAACTGTCTATTTCTACTTCCCTTCCTGTCCATGTCTGTACATTTTATAGTCTATATACAGTCTATTTTTACTCCTAGGTATGTAGAGTGGGTGAATATAAATAAGCCTGACCATATCACACATGAAAAAATAAGAAAACCCAGAAGTATGAAGAAGAATCAACAGTAGTTTTTTATCAAAATGCTGCTAGTAGAATTTAGACAACAACGTTTAAATTGCTATTTTATTTTTTTTAATTCCTCCATTTATGACCTTATTTAGTTTGACATTGCCCTACATAGGTCTTTTGCTTAACTTTAGAGATTCTAGTGCTTCACTTGTGTGGGAAAAAATTGAAGAGCCTTCCATAGATTATCATGAGTTTGAAGAACTGTTTTCTAAAACAGCTGTTAAAGAGAGGAAGAAACCTATTTCGGACACCATTACAAAAAGAAAGACTAAACAAGTGAGTACTCATTTAATTTCAGATCTTTTGTAGGCTGTTTTTTACGTAAAGACAGATTTTTGCATGCAGCTGAGATGAATTGTGTCTGGTGTGGAATTGTTACCATATATAAATGCACACTATAGAAAAATAAGAGGAGGGAATGTACGATGTATTTCAAAGTTGTACATGTTAAAGGCTGAAGATTTCTTTTACATAAATTACTTTTCAAGTATATATTTTCTTAAAAATATCTTTGCTTTATCCACTATAAGAAAAATAATACTAAAATAATTAGGTGCATATATGATGCTTTGAAATTGACTGCAGATGTGAAAGGAGTAGTATATATATTATTCTGATTAATTTTATACATTAAATAATGAGTTGCATATGAAGTATCATGACTTCAGAGAAAAATTATGCTTCAGAGTCTAATTCCTAGTGTTATACCAATCAGAATGGTTTTAGGTTTGTGTTGTGTTTATGTATATAAAGAATATGAAGTTTATATAGACAATAAATGACAAGCACAGCTGGGAAAAATCCAACATTAATCAAACCACTTTCTTGAGACAGAATGGTGTTCAATATAATAAAAATGGGAAGAATACTTTAAAATGTAGAAGTTTAAACCCCAGCATAAAAGAATTGAATCTGAATGTTTACATGACTATTTGGCTGTAATCTTCTTGGTATGTGTGTAAAAATTGTAGTGATATGCTAAGTAATTTTCAATAAAACTTTCAGGTCAGAGAAGGGGGATGGTCTTATGTGGGTTCCTGAAAAGCAGTAAAAGTTCTTGTTTTATCTTGGTTTCATGTTCCTGTACTCAAAAACTAGTCAGTTCTTTCCATCAGTGCAGGTTAGTGCTGTGCAAGATTTCATTCCACATGGGATACAAACAGACCTTATATCTGAATATGATGCATTAATACTCCACTTCTTGGTTCTGGAGATCTTGTCCCCATAGACACATTTTGGCTGGGTGCTTTTCTGTGCTGACAGCCTGTGGTAGGCAACAGGACTGGTAATGTAGTTAGGATGATTATCCTGAGGTGTTGGATAAAAACAATGGATGGATGGAAAGGATAGTGCAAATGCACATACAACTGTGCTGCACTAGGCTGTACTAACTGGGATGAGAGAAAATGTAAGGTTCCATTGTTATGCTGCTGTCCTGCAGTAAATTGCAAGACCTTTGCTCCTCTTTCCTCCTTCCAGAAAAAGCCATTTTTATATATTATTCTTAGCTTAATTACTATCATAGTTGTTTAAGTAAAAAAAGGAATGCAAAAGTGATGTTATGTGTCCCTGAAAGTTGCATAAAATTTGGTGATGAAAATCTCCCAACAGAGTGGAAATCATGTCTGTTTACTTCTGTAACATAAAAAGAGCTTAAAGACAGACCGTGATTATGAATATTAGATCTGGATTTTAATACTAAATATTTATTTTTCTTGCAATGTCATAAACCTAGATATGTTGTCAGTAAGTTAAAAAATGTAGTGAAAGCTAAATTAAAATGACGGATTGTTCTTAACTTCTTTGAAAAGAACAAGTTTTTCTGACAGAAATTTCCACACAGAAGTTTAAGGCAATCAAAGTAGTTGCTGTCACCTAGGACAAACACTCCTGTGAGCCACCTTAATTCACAGAAGATAATTCTGTTTCTCTTCCTCTGATAAACAAATGTACTGCTCTCAGAAATAGACAGAAATTGCCTAATAGAGAAGTCTGGCTTGTTGAATTGTAGTATCTGGGGAGAAAAGATTGACTAAACAGATAAACGGGCTTTCATTAGAACTATGGTTAGAGCTATCATTTATTGCAGATGTCAAAGTCATATGTGAGAATCCAGTTAGGGCTTTTCAGAGTACTGCCATAAGACAATTGAAATAGAACAGCTTCACAAATATATTCCACATACACCCGCCTCAGCAACTTGGAATACAGGACATCATTTTAGAATTCTCTTAATCTATAGTGTAGCAAACACTTGGATAATGAAGTCAATCCCTGTTTAGGAGAGGAAACAGTTATTTGGGGAAAGCACAGCTGTAATTCCACATGTTTTTTACAGGGAGCACCAAGTGCAGTTTAAATGGTTACTGACTTTACATGGCTTCTGTGAGAGTAACAGTTGTTATAAAGATCTTACAAATGGTGCTTCTAAAGTGATTTTTACAGGGACATGTTATGAAAAGCAGATGTGTTTTGTCACCTGTTGAACTATGAAGAAGCACTGTAGAGAACAGAACCAGGACTCACTCTTCTGCTTTCCCAAAAAGCTCTTGTCTGGCAATTGTTTTTGCTCCTTGTGTTGATGTGCAGGGTCTGGTTAGTGAATGTATTGCTTAGACGGATTGGATGTGAAGCACTGGCTACACTGAAAATAATAGTAATGAAAAAATGTACAGATAACTTTCAAGTTTATAAAGTATATGGTACTCTGTATAAACACATGATTTTAATAAAACTGGTTTTATTGCAAGCTGAAATAAAAATGTATTTTTACACGTGGCAGGAGGGAGAAATCTAGCTAATCTGTAGAAAGATTTGATAGTTTTGGGATGTTTTAATGGGTGAAAGATTAATGATTTTGAAGTACACTGCTGTCCTCCACACAGAGCTTTCATTGTGTAAGCCAGAGACTATGCATATGTTTCTTGTGTATGTATATAGATAGAAATGATATAATTTTTAAGTGGTAAAATTATTCTTATTGCTCTGGGTTGATTGGGGATTTTTTGTTAATGAATGAGTTCATTTCACCCTACCCAACTATTGGTTGTAATTTTTTTCTCAGCATGATCATGATCAAGTAATACAATATAAATCTCTAAAACTTTTAAAAAAATCATTACACCTAGTATTATTCAATACTAGGCTCCACTAAAATCCATTCCAGAACTTTAAAGAAAGAGAAAGAATGAAGCATTATTATTTATTTGTGAATAGAGCTGATTTTATTCTTACCACCTCTTATTTGGTGCTATGGCACAAACTGTGATTTATTTTGTGCTTTAATGCAAATATATATCAAATTCTCAGCTGCCGTAAATGTGTGCAGGCTCACTCAATAGGAATGCCTACTAAATCTTCAAACTCCTTTATAGGCTGTATTGTATGGTGGGGCTGCCATTAATACCTATTAAAGTGGTCTGACTTTCATTAGAAGTCCCTGTTACATTACCAAAATTTAGCTCTTTAGACTACAAGTTTTGTTAGGTAGGGTGTTTTCCCCCAGTATGTGTCTCCTTCATCTTGCCAATGTTAAGAAAGGAAACAAGGTCTGTTTTTCCTCGTGTCCTCATAGTTTCATAGACTTGAATTATGGAAAAATTTTATTACATGTATATTTTTAGCTGTAGAAAGGGTGTCTTGAATTTTGATGCTCTACAGGTTATAGGTCTGTTCCTGTTGCTTAAGGGGGACTTCAGGTATAATCCTGATGATTTTCTCTGACTTTTTACTGGTAGTTTGGAAAACAGGAGCCAAGAGGAGGGAGGCAAAGGAAGCTTAAGAAAAGTAACTGGGGAAGGAGTGAATAACAGGAGATCTGACAGCTGAAAATATAGAGCATGTTAGCTGTGATTCTGTGTCACCTCTTATCCTGTCTAAAGCAATTTCACTCAAACTTTTTGTGAGACTGGGATGTTTTTGACCTGGGTGTTCCTTTAAACCAAATTGTTAATCTCATCAAACCTGTGATGTTTGATCCAAGCAGAGGGTAAAACTCACTCTTGTGTCTTGTCTGTGCCATGTAGTTACAGTACAAGTTTTGATTTTGTGGCTGAGTAGTCTTTTTCATAGAACCCTTTTGATAGCTCATGTTGTCTGTGTGGAATGAGCACAGTCCATAATTATTATTATTAAATTAACAAAAAATTGCTTTATAGCAATTACTGTGTAAAAATTGCTTTTTATCACTTGTTAGAGCACTTAAAACACAAGTAATTGGTAAAGCATGAAGAAAATGGTCTCATGATTAAGGCTCATGGAAATGGTGTCATTATAATTCTCATATTGATTCTCAATATTAAGAATATACTTGCATATCAAATATTGGCCAGAGTATGTTGAATGGGTTTAGTGGAAAAATGGTGCATAATCAGAAAACTTTGAGATCAGTCAGCATAATAGAATGGACTGAGCTGACTTGCATAGGTTATTTTCCTAACTTTTGAACAGGCATTTTAGAAACTTTACTGGTAACCCTCTAACTGTACTTTTGGAAAATATTATTGAAGTAACTGCAATGAACTTTTCAATCACAGACCATGTGCTTATAATCTATCATGTAAATGAAAATATTGTTAAGGTTTTTCTCATGTGAAAAGTCCACTATGAATCTATTGACATCAATATTTAAAACACTGTTTCCACCCCCAAATATAAATAGTAGGTTGCTAAAATTTCATTTGGTTTCAAAAGCATTAGATGCATAAAAGATGCGCCAATGAAACAGTTTAGCTTATGATTTCAGGATATTTGAATTTTAAGTTACAAAAATAAGCTGTGGGAAGAGAATACTTCTGGAAGTGAAATGCCACTCCAGTCCTTAGAGGTATTGTTACTTAGTAAGGGACATTTTGCTATTGCTCACCCTCCTGTTGAGGAACACAATGCTGATCTAACTTACATAGTTTCTAATTGAATTTAAGCAACCTAAGCATTTTTCCACCTAATGTCATAAATTATATTAACTGGGGTAATAATCTCTTAATAAAAGATTACCCCTACAGAAATAGTTTTATAATGTTAATTTCAAACACTCCTATTTTAGTGATAAAACAGCCCAAAAGAGCATGGATTTTTTCTTATCCATATTGGTAAAAGCTTTATTTATGAAATAACACAACAGGGTAATAGAGAAAATGTATGAAAAGTAAATATTATGTTTCATCCCTGTGCTCAAGCATAAAGTTTCAGACATGGCTGCTTGACTTCACCTATTTACATAACATGTCAACAACTTACATCTAAAATTATATCTGAAAGGGAAAGATCTAGATTTGGATCTTCAGTGGGTAAAGAAACTAGCTTATTTCTAGAGGTTATTTTTTTGTTCTGGTTCGGATGGGAGACAGAGATGCTGAAAATTATGCTTTGTTATTGATGCTCTGTGAGGTCAGTTAAATCATGATATGCCTTCAGCATGGATATATTGTAAGACAGCTGGGAGTGGGTGTTGGTTTTGGGGGTTAGGGGGTTTTTTTGTAGATATTAAGGAAAATTTTTTAATCTCCTATTACACCAAAGTGACCACACTACTTGAAGTAGTCCGTTTCCACTCTCACAATTGCCATTACTATCCAGAAGTTACTTCTGAAATTACCTTTAAAACAAGGCAAACAAAAGCTTTACTAAAACCCACAGCAAACATAAAAGAACTCACCTGTAAAGCATATATTATTTTGTTATACCTATAAGAAGGATATACAGGGGAAAGATATGACGGGTCCTTTTCTATGATTGACCAGTTTACACTTGGAATGCTTGAATCTGCAGAAAAGATTTTTGTCACAATGCCTGGTAAGAAGGTAACTCTGTTACTGCCCTGATCCTGTCTCTTAATGTTTGATTTGAAATTTTGTTGTTTCTGCCTCTTTCCTGCCACATGTATGAGCAATGGGTCTTTGTAAAGTGGGGTTTCCTGCATGTGACTGTGTTAGGTACAGCAGTTTTTCTTAACCAGTGAGAACTTTGGGATATTTTTTCTAAATGCTCAAAATCAGAAATAGACAGTGAGAATAATTGAAAAATTCCATACATTAACTAAATACTTTTCTGGGAAAAAGTAATCTTCATATTTTTTGCTCTGGGGTTCTCATCAAACATGTGTTCTGCATTACCTTTCACTAAATATCTCTTTGACTGTTTTTGTTTGCGTTAAACAATCAGGAACAAATTTGGCATATAGTTTGTTAATGCTCAACAATGAGGACTACTCAAGAATTAGAAAGCTTGTCCTAGACTTCAGGCTGCAGATAATATCTCTCGCTTCCTTTTTTTTTTTTTTTTTTATTTGTTTAAAACAGAGTTCCAGAATCCAGACTAAAAAGGAGCTGGGTATTGTGTCTGAGGCTTTAGATCTTGCAGAGATTGGATTTATCGAACTTTTGTTGTTCTGCCTTTAAATGGCGTCACTTGTCTGTAGCCTGTAGGCCCAGACTATGCATCTGATTTATTTTATTGTTTTACTTTTAAATGTGGGAATTGCTTTAGGCATTTATGCTAATATTCATATTTTCTGAATTAGTATTGTATTGTTACATCCATTCTATTGGAGGAAACTCTAGTATTCATGCAACTGACTGAAATGGGAAAGAACAGCATAAGAGATTAGTATAAAAGTTGACATAAACACTACAATTTAAATAAAACCAGGGAAAGTTGGTAGCTGCTATGTGAAACTGTTTTATCTGTTGCTGTTCTGCGCCCATTCACCTGATGGTCATGCTCTTTGTCACCCTTTTGATATCATTATGGTTCAGAATTTTGGCAGCAAAGATAACTTACTATTCATGTGGACATGTTTTTTTTTGTTTTGTTTTGCTTCTAATCACTGTCAACATGGCACTCAGCAACTAATTATTTTCCTGTCTACCAGCTCACTTTCAGAAAAAGCAGCTTCTTTTTCCTGCTAACTTTTATCCAGGACTTGAAAGGATCTACTAGGTCACTAAGTCTGGTCCTGCTCCCTAGACAGGGATCATGTTTTAGCCTGCATGACAACAACCTAGTTAATTTATTTGTTTCTTTTTTGTCTAGTGCTGATCCCCTTGCTGTATTTGTAATCCTAATTTTAGTAGCTCTCTGAGCTTTAGAATTCTGATGGGAAATAGAAGCTATGATTTTACAATTTGAAGAAAATCTAATAGTACATGGGTGAAGAATTAGATGTGGGAAATTCCCAAGATCAGACTCCAACTCATCCATGGATTTTGGGCCACTAAGAAGGAACAGTGTAGTTTTGCCTTCTTTGGAAAGGCCAAATTGGTTCTAGGTAGGTTCACATCTGAATGCAGTTGTAATTTTTTTGTTTGTTTGTTTTTGTAGAAGACCACAAAGTTATTTTATTCTTGATTTTCTTCTTTTACTTTGTTTTAGTCCTCAATAACATAGTATTTTACATCAGTTCCATTTCTACACCATTTTTGCAGAATCTGAGGGACAGAAAACTTACAAGCTTACCTCTGATGAGCTCTTGCCACTTTGTGTCGCTATTGTTTTCTGGCAGCACTTTTGCGATTATTAATTCACTTTACTTGTAAGCTTTGGGATAGTTTTCTAGCTCAAAATAAAGGCAACAAAGGACTCCCACTGTATGCTGACACCAGAAAGTTAGTTATGCTATTAATACAAGATGTTTTGGACTTGAGCAATAATGATAGGAGCTGAAATCAACGGTTCCCCCAACACCTTTTTTACCAAATTCAGTCTTTTCAATAGTGTTGGAATACATAACTTAAGGGTAAAGTTTTTCAACTTTTTAATGTAACATAGAGTGTTGTTTCTTTTGTTGCTCTGCCTTTCCTGCAAGTATGGTTTGGTAGCAACACGAAGAAATTCTGTTCTTTTTGAAATTTTGTACACACCTTTTTTTGATAGAATGGGAGATAGCTTTTTGGTTGCTATTACAGACTGCAACTTAATTGAGAGAAAGATTTGATCTATACATTGCTATCCAAGATCTACTTTATTTTGTAATCCTTTTGTAGCTGCAAAGAAATAAATTGAAGCAAATCTCATCTTGACCCAGCTTTATCTCAGTTCCAGGCTTGAATGAAATTTTTGTTCCATTTAAAAAAATATTTTGAATGATTATAGCCTATTAGGCTGTAGTGCAGGCTATCCTATTTGCATTTTTTTTAATTACATTAGTTTTACATTTTAATTCCAAAGAATCTGACTATCCTATCTTAGTTTAAAATTCCAAATAGTATATAAATTGATTAAATGGATATAAATAGTATATAAATGTATATATATATAATAGCATATAAATAGTATATAAATGGATTAAAAAATTACATAGGAATTTCTTGCTAATTTTTGACAGGTGATGTGAGTAGCCATGCCTTGAATTTAGGTCTTTAACCTTATTAACGTCAGTTATAACATCTTTGTTTTCCAATGTTAAAATTTTTGATTAATGAGCAGTATTTTTGCTGTTGAGGTATCCCATCCCAAAAGGGAAGGGAACACACAGGTGTGTGCAGATGCTTATGGTCAAAAAAGAATGACAAAAGTCAGAAAGTCTGTAAAAGTGTAGAAAGTTTTATTAGCAAATTATACACTTGTCATGGAAATTTGTATGCTATTCCTGTATTTTCCAGTAAAAGCACACAGTGGTGGGTTTTGAATAAAGAAGGTAGAGTGGGTGAGAGAAATTGGAGAGAGGGAGAGAGAAAGATCACCAGTCCTTGCTCCAGTGTCAATCCAGCTAATGGGATGTCCAGAGTCCTGGAGTATGTATACCTGAGCTTCATGGGAGTACTTATTTATAGATAGGTTATCCCTGCCCTGGAGATAAGCTTCTTGCTTTCCATGCAAATCAGTTATCATGCACAGTTCATTCCTCTAGACCTCTGGAAATGGGTTGGAGGGCTTTGGGAAGTCTCTGGTGTCTTGATCTCCCTTTACTGGGCTAGCTTTTTGTCAGCAATCCTTTTTCTCTATCTCATTCCTGCATGTGTACTGCACCATGCTGTGCTTATCTCCAGGAGCCAGAACAAGGATTTTTGTCTCAGAAAATGGCTGCCCTACCCCTGTAAGACCCCCTTCTCCAGCCACATCCTGTTACTTCTCACAGTATGTTATTACCAAAGATCCTTGGTTGGCAGCACAGCGATCTGGCTGCTCGTGTTTGAGACATAGACATTAGTCTCTTCAGGGCTTCTACAGCTGTATTTTCACTCCACTGCTGCTAGTTTGGCATCTGTGAGAAAAGGGAGATGAAATATCTTCATAATCAGTGGTATGAAGATTTAAGAAGGGAAAAAATAAAATTAAACTGTTGGCCAGCCAAGCACATTCTCAGAAAACCTATACTGTAAGTGCAGTGAATTTCTCAAGTTTCCCAAGTAGTTCCAGTGGCAGAGTTCAGAGTCAGGTTTTTCCTTCTCTTCCACTGTTCAAACATTGGTTTACAGAACTGTATCTGAAAATGTAAGTGAATCAAAGTTGGCAATGAATCAGTGAATCACAAGGCAAACATTTTCTGGGTACTTTTTTTAATTTTTAAGATGTGACTTGGATCATTAAATTCTTTACTCTGGCTAACCTAATTCTACTTTTTCTAATCTCCTTTCTGTTAATTAATTTTTAAATAGTTTTCCCAGTGTGACTGTAGATGATACAGCCTCTTGGTGCTGCAATGATAATGGTGTAACTTGAAAAATACGTATATGCTTCCTGACATGAACAGTTTTAATTATCTGTACTTTCTTCCTCCAAGTGACTCATAAATGTTTTCATCAGTGTGTTTAGTACAGTGTAAAACTCAGCAACCTATGTAGAGTAAATATTAACCTCTTCTATGCAATGGTTGAATCCTGGCATTGAAAATTATTTCATCTAGAATAATGTAGTTTTACAGAAAAGAGTCCTTTTTCTGGAATTACTTGTTTCTTCTAACAATAATATAAAATTTACATCAAGTTGAATTCAAACAACTTATAGCCCTATTTAAGATAGTCTGCTGCTCTTATGCTTGCAAAACCAACATGTATGAAAGTCTGTTCTAATCATTGATTTTAACCCCCTAAAGCAAGACATTTTGATGGCTTCCTTTTGTTTTGGTTTTTTTTCTATTTTGAAAAGAAAAGAGCTTTGTGACCTTTTATAATCCTTGAAGTGATCAAAGAAAACCCCAATGTGTACGTGGTTATTTTGATTTTAAAATAAAATTCATATTGGCGCCTACTACGTCAAACATTCAAATAAAATACAAATTCTCACAGTTTTTACTTACATCAAAGACGGAAATCATTGTGTGGTTTTGGAAACCAAAGCAATTCCAAGATAGACACAGTTGGATTTTTTTTTTATTTGACAGTGTGTTTCATACACTTAGTAACATCAGTGTGAAGTAGAGTGTGCATTCTAATAAAGAAGGAAGATGAAGGGTACCTTTTAGCATTAAATTCAACTAGGTGATAAAGTTACATACACTTGTAATGGATTTATACAGCAGAAGCAAACTTTAAAAATAATAAATTTGCTCACTTTTGGATATGTATATAGACTACAAAGAACTATTTCTTGACTATGTTACCAGTAATGCAAAATACCTTGTATATCATCCTGCATAATATAATAATACTTGTATTTCTTTTGGCAGGTTGTCAAGTTGTTAAGTAACAAAAGATCTCAAGCTGTTGGAATATTAATGTCTAGCCTTCATTTAGACATGAAGGACATTCAGCGTGGTAAGTGAAATAACTAATGATTATTCTCAGATCACATAATTATCTGGAAATGCTAAATATTTATATATTTTGATATATAAAATAAATTAATATGAGGCCTTTTTTACATTATTTTTTTCTGAAAATAGCTTGTTCTGACATTTATATTCCCCTTTCAGCATCAGCTGTATAAGTGGTATATAGTATAGACACTTTGATTTTTGGTCTTTTTGAGGAAGAAAGAATGATATGTTCTTTATTTTAATTCAGATAACCTTGGGACATGTCCAGAAAAGTGATTTATAATGTTTAATTTATTTGTTTTATAAAATAGTTCCTATATTTGGGTTAGCACAAACTGTGGTGTTCTTTCAGTTCTTTCATCTTCAACAGCATTTTTTACAGCACAAGAGGTTCTAGGAGAGCATAATACTTTTCACATTTATGTTAAGAGACAGTAGTGCAAAAAGGTGAAAAGTGGAATTGCATTTATATTCAGAGGATCCCTTATGTTTCCCAAAGGCTTTGGATAGATTTGAAGCAGATTGAATTATCCTGTGAAGTGCCAGCCTATCTATTAAATAAATGTGGTTTCAAGTATAACACAGACTTCATAAATCAAAAAAACATCTTGTGAACTTTCTAGGCTACATATTTACAGCCATGCATTCAGTTTACTACAATTTGCTTATTTTGCAAAATTATTCATAAATAGAACAAATTTGAGAGCACTCTGTCAGCTAGTGAGTAACTTGTAATCACAGTTTTAAGATTTTATTAAACTGTTTTGATGGTTACTAGACTTCCTCAAGCTGAAGCACTTAAGATGGTAGTCATAGAGCAAGGCGCCAGTGCTGGCGCCAAGAAGTACTTGGTATTTCCAAAGCTGGCAGATGTAGTTCAGTTAAGTCATAGAGCAAAATCTGAAAACAATGATATGGTCCTTTCCTTCAGTCAAATATTCAACTTGGTTTCAGTTAATAATGAGAACCTTATGAAAAAAGGAGTCCGCCTAACATCTGTGTCTGTGGTAAAGCCAACACAAGTTCATTGAAAATTTGCTTGCTTAACATGCAACACTAACAATAACATGGCATGAATGTCAGTAGTTGAAGGGGTCAAACAATATTATTCTTAACCTTTATCCTATTATGATATTAAGCACACATGATCATCTAAGAACTGTGTGGAGATTTTGTATATTCCTCTTTCAATAGCTGTTTTCTAAAATCAAAAGTCTTTGCAAAAAGGAATTTACCAGTCTTTTTATTCCCTTGCTGTGTAGAAGTGATTAAACAAACAGAAAACTTTTTTTCTGGTGGGAGAAATTTGTGAAGATGGTTGATGCTAGAAGTAATTTTTTTTTCTTTTTTTTTTCTTTTTTTTTTCTTTTTCTTTTTTTTTTCTTTTTTTTTTTTTTAAGAACATAAAATAGACATGGAGAAAATGGTGAGAGCAGGAAATATTTGCATGGTGGGGGCAAGAAAAAACAGATATTGCCCAGAAGTATTTCTGGCATCAGTCACTCCATGCAGAGGCCTCTGAGTGATCTAACCATAGAGCCCATGCAGAAATTATAGAATCAAAACCCCAAGTATTTAGCTTTACCTTTATGTATGCAATGTTGTTAATTCTTTATTAAAAAATGGAGGTTTTACATATTTTTGAGTGATATAACATTTAGGATTTTCTGCTGCAATTTGAACATACTAACAAGAATGTACTAACAAAAAATTCAAATAATGATTGAATGCCTGCACTAACAAAAAGAGTCAGCTGATGTGTTTGCAACTTTAAGTTGTATGACAATGAATAAAGTAAAAAATGTGATCAGTAATTTTTGTCCCCTAGCCCAGGGGTAGGCCTTTTAATCTTGAAGTTTTTCCATGTTTGATGTACACTGACATATAAATTTACACATATCTTGGTGTACTACAAGCAATTGTTTTCCATAAATAAGGAATACAGTAAAATGAAACTTTCCCTCACCCCCCCCTCCTGACAATTTTTGGTGCTAGGTAACTTACAGCTTTCTTGTAAATATTGCCTATATCAAACATAAAGCATATTTTTAGGATGCAGTGTTCATGCAAATCACAGAAAAGAAGTTTTTGGGTTTTTTTATTGGGATCAGAAAGGCATGCAGAAGGAGAGAGAAACTTATACAGTGCTGAGTGATACTACATTTCTTGTTTTGCATGCTACTTACTGTGTTATATTTTTCTGGTGCTTTTGAAAAATTTTGATGTTCTACATAAAAAGAATGGAAAACAATTATGCTGGTACTATTCCACCTAATAAATTTAGGATTTTAAGTTTTAAATCAGATTGTGTTTAGATGAAGACCTTAAAATAGCTTGAGACCTGGTCAAATGTTGTATTTCATGTCTTGTTAATTTTTTGTTCTTTGGTTGGTGTTTTTGGTGTAGTTTTGTTTGCTTTTTAAGATACAAAATACAGATGAAATATTGTCTGCAAGAATATTGTCTACATATCTGATCAGATGTGGCATTTAAAGAAGATCTCAGTATATTGTAATACACCTTAAATAGTTTTCTTTTATTTTATGGTTGTTAAGTGTCTGCTTGCAGAATTGCATTTGTCTGCTTCCAGCTTTGAAAATAGGTTAATTAAGACAAATGCCCAATGCTTGTTCTGCTTTAAAAATACTTTTACAGTGTGGAAGGAGTAGCTGTAACAATCAGAGCACATTTATTCTGTACTCTAGTGTGTCTTTCTAGTAGTGCTTCAAAGTTTGATAGGTTATTTTTTGTTGTGGGGATTTTTTTAGTAGATTCTAATTGCTAACAGAACTCACATCTATTTTATGCAGGCAAGGCTAGAACTGTAAAAAGTGTTGGTCTCTTTAGCTGCCCTTTCTCTGTTATTAGTATAAAAATGAGTACTCGTGGTTTCTCTGATTTCATGCAAGGTCTTACGGATGCCTGGGGTTTTTTTATGCACATCTATCAACTACACAAAACACTTTATCCAGGCGTTTTGCTTGCTTTTGTGTTCTCACTACACCACAAATATCCTTTATCCAGCATTATGTTACCACTGGAAATATTGCTGTATTTGGCTGCATGATATGGCCAAATCTTGAGAAATGCCAAACTAGCACTTCGTACCTCTTTTTCCTTTATAGTTCAGATTTTCTTCCTAGAGAAAAGACTTAGGGTTTAACATTAACATTTTGAGTGGGGTTTTTCTTAACATCTCAGAGATTCAAAGTACGCTCAGATTAGCATCTTTACCAAGATTCTGGTGAAGAACTGTAAAGAGTAACCTATGATGAACACCCTATACATTAAAATATAATTACATGTTAAGCCTGTGTCTGCATTTAGGGGCCATTTCTTGTAAATAAGATATCTTTGGTCAGGCTGTCTGTCAGCACTTGAAATATAGCAACTGTTTGACATTGCAGCCATGGTGCAGATAATAAGTTTGTCAGTATCTTCCCCAATCCCTTTATTTATAAAGAAACAGTGTATCTTCCCCTGTGTTTACAACTGGTGATAAGTGCAGTAAGGATAGCAAAAAGTTCTGCACCATGTATAAAAATAGAAGGAAAGAATTAAAGTGAAGATGTCAGCCAGGAAAAAAGTCAAATCTGGTATTTTGTGTACCTCAATATTAAATTTATTACACAGTGAGATTTTAATCTAGTATTTATTACATGTATGGAAATTATTCCTTGGCACATGAAAATTGTCTTAGTTCTAAGCACGCATTGTAAATGTTGAAAGTAAAAGTTTCTCAAAAATGGCATATGCAGTTCTTTGTCTTTTGAAGTTGTCAATTATCTTTTCTAATTCATTAAGTTTCTCTCAACAAGGTTTGTCACTCCAGGACTGTGTTGCTACAATATTCTTAACTATTTTTTTGTAAAATTTTGCATAGCACCTTGTGGTTACTCTTTTGGAAGTAGTTTGAAGACTTACGCCTCTGAATTTTGGATGACTTCTCATTTTATTAATTTAATAAGTCATTTTTTCCCACTGGTAGTCTGCAGAATTTGATAGAACTACCTGTCCCACTCTGGTATCTGCAGGGGGGGGAAGAAAAGCCAAGGCACTGTTTATTGTAGGCCTCAGAAAAGAATGGACTAGGAAAAAATAATTACAGAAAGGGCAGGAAGATTCACATATCAGCTGGTAAAAACCAACCCTGTAATCTGGATTTGAGCTTATTTTACTGGAAGTTATATCTGCAGCAGAGTTTGTTCTGCTAACAGAAGTACAACTTTGAACAACAAACATATCTTCTGCCCTGAATTCAAGACAGATGTGCAGGAAGTGAACATACTTTAAATGTTAGCAAGAAAAAGAAATGTTTATTCTTAGTATTTGACTATTAGTGACAAAAGAACAAGAGAAAATCTTGGGTTTGTTTTCTTACTTGACCACTCATGCTGACATGTAGAAATGATGAGCAAGGAGAGACTTTGTCCGAGGTTTAACTAAATTTCACTAGAGAAGGATGATAAAATGTCTCTTACACTGCATTACTTCAATGTCCTAAGCAGGAATTATTAACGTATTGAACTATCATGTAGTCTAGGTCCAAGACATGCTCTAAATGGAAAGCAATCAGGAAAGAATGACTGAACATCTGGAAAAGAAGACTCAAGATTAGTTTATTTCATAGGAAGTCCAGAGATAATCTAAGCATTATTTATCCTAACAACAATGTGTGTGCAAGTACAATAATTTGAAATTTATAGTACTCATTCTTCACGAATATTTCAGGACCTTTCTAAAAGAAATCTTACTGATTAAGCAAGTTATGAGGACAAAACAATATATGATTGGATCCAGTTATCTGGCCACTGTTATACTAGTATAAGTATAGACGAACTTTCTGCCCGAATTTGTTATTTCTGTCCATTTAAATTGTGGGGGAAAATGTTGGCTGTAGGAAGATATGCATACCTTTTTTCTGTGAGGTGGCAAGTCTGTAGTTCTTTATTAAATTAATAATAAATAAAGTTATTTCAATCAGTGAAGGTTAATTACAAAGTCTGAAACTTTACCTGTCACTTCAGTTTATTAGTAGAGAATTGAAATTCTTTAAATATTTCTCATTTTTCCTAATCAAATATTGTGTGTGCCAACACCCAAAACCTTGAAAGATTATGGTTTAAACTTCCCCTCTGATAGCCTTTCTTACACCTATTTAGATTCTTCAGAGAAACACCCAAGTAAAGATTGGCTTGATTCAGCAGGCTTTTCTCTTAGTGTACTAGCACTTCCTCAAAACTTCACACCATAATTCTGCGTCTTATTTCTCTGTTTCTTCTGACTTCATGCCACCATATTCATCACATTATGCCTGCTGTTAGATTGTATGGTTACATGTTTTATTCACTTATAATTACTCTTCAAACTCCTCTAGGGAAATTATTGGGAAGGAAAATAACGGAATACACAAAATGACTTCTATAGAATACAGGCTAGAGTTAGTGTCACACATTTGTATTGCTGCAGATGTTTCTATTGCTTTGATGCTGTTATTATGCTCACGGTGTTTTATATTGAGCAGTGATTTTGGAGCCCTTGTCTGGCCACTGGTCAGAGGAGGAAGGACAACAAATATCCCTGGTACCAGGCAGACTTTCCAGTGGATTTCCAATGGATGTGACATAAACCCCTGAGCTGTGGGTGAAGGTCCTGAAAACCATCCCTGAGTATTTAAAGCATGCCTCTAGTCCTCTATCTTCTAAGATTTTCTGAAACTTAGTTTACAGTGACCAAAGGTCAATAAAGCAATAACAGTTGTTATGGGAAAAATACAACTTCAGTTATATTTTTATTTTAATATATGTACAGTAAATCAAGATGATGGAGGACAGAAATATTAGTATAATCAAGAAAGGAACTGAATCTTTCATGTCATATGACATTTACACTCAAAAACAAATTTATAGGGTTTTACCATTTTTTTCTATAATACAAAATGCATTTTAAACAGAAGTTTAGGGTTTTAAATGCAGAAAATAATACTGAGTTTTCTTCACAATATTTGAATCAGCAGACACTAATTACTGCCACATTGGACAGTTTGGATAATTAAAGATTTTTTTTGTTGTTAAGACCATATGAATGTAATTTAATAGAGAAGTTTTGAAAGAAAATGTAACTGTCTGTTGTTTCAGTTGAAACCATGTTTTTTTTTTCTTGTAAGTCTGATCTAACTTCGAAAGCTAAAGAACAGTTTCAGGAACATTCTCTTCTCCCTGAAGAAACAAAAAAAAAAAACCTGTACTGTTATTTCTTGTTTGTGAACTGTGTACTCGCTCAGAAGAGGGATGATTACAAAATTCTAAGCATTAAAGCAACAAAATGTGTGCTGTTAACATTAGTACTGTAAAAATTGAGTGGCAGGAGGGAGAAAGAAAACTTTGTCTCTTTTATAGCAGAAGTATTTTCCACTGGTCATACTCTTATATGTGTGTGTGTGTATATATATATACACACACATACTCTTATTGCTGAACTACATAAAGGTTCTAGCATTGTTAAAATTAAGAAATCCCTATTAAGAACTTCTGATAATACAGTTACATATTTTTTCATTACATGAAAAGGTTTAAAAGATAAAGATGTTTGCCATAACAGTTCATGATTTTTCATGCCCATGTTAGATTTGGATACTTTTATACATACCTAAAATTTTCATTCAAAAATTAATGCCATTAATATGTATATAGCTACTAACAATTTAAATACAAGGTAGTTAAAATGGGGATTTAGTATCATTGCAAGAAAAATAGAAGTAAAGCTTTTTTTTTTAAACATTCATCATACCTATAACTGTATTTTTATCTTTTTTAAAAAAATCTATTAAAACTATACAGTATATTTGACCAAGAGGAGATCTATCTAGCTTTGTACCTCACCTCCTCTGTAGATAATCATAAAATAAGAAGCTGAGTGGCACTGACTGCTCATTATGTAATTTTTGTAGGTTTCTTATCTTATTGCAGTAGTTCACTTCAAACTGGAAGTTTATTTGGAACAGCTTTCATACATGTTATCTCTTCTTTTGATTTTTCCTTGTCACCACTCTACAGTCCATGATTCTTTCTTTTCTTTGCCAAGGAGGTGACTGGCTCTGCACACTGCTTTCAAGATCTTTGTGCACCGTATGCCTGTGCCAAGAGGTCACATCATCTTCTCTCAGGCTCTGTTTTTTCTGTATTGTTGCTGATATTTTGTTTGCCCTTCACCGCTGCTAATTTTTGAGCTTACGTTTTCAGGGAACTATGAAAAAAATCTGAGTGTCTCTTTGGGGCAGCAGTTGCTAATTCTGTATGTATTGCAGGACTTTTCTAGTCTGGGTTCTTTTTTTCCCCATCTACTTTGCATGTATTGACACTGAATATTTGAAAGATCCTTTTATATGTGTTTGTGGTCAGCTTTTAAGTGGTGTTAATATCTGAGAACATTGACGCCTCATGTTCATTAAACAGCACAGAAACCTGTAGAAGTCCTAGGAAGGCTTCTATGATGCAAATTTCTACTTTGAAATCTAATATTTCATTTTGGTAATTGATTTTTTTTTTTTTTTGAGCAGGTTTTGGTTTTTATTTTTATATTTTTGGTCTGTTGGTGTGAGTGCTTTTAATCCAAGTAGATTCTCCACTTCTACCACAACAGCATAATTTTTTTTTAAACCATAGGTAAGGATAGTGAGGAGCTTTTTGCAAATTCAGTATTAACTTGATTTATTAACCTTATCATTCTTACCTGGGCCTTTGTAGACACTCCATTAAAACAGTGCTACTTAATTTGTTGCTTGTGAGTGCCTACTATGAATTGTGTTACCTTGCTTTCTCATTATGTTGTTTGTTCTGTAAAAACCTGTGTGTTCTTTAAAAAACCTGTTCTTCTGTATAACACATAGGCATTTTCCAGGCATAAAAATAAGACTGGCTGGTTTGTAGTTTCCAGTATCATCTGAGGAATCCTCTAAAAATTTCAGTTGTTTGTTCTGAAGCTTGTTCAATTTGAGACAGTGCCCAAAACATATGACTTGAGAAGTATAGAACTTGTCTGAAAACCTCTTTGACCTTTTCTGTGGTTGCGAATCCTTATAAAAATAGTTTGTTTAACCTTCTCTGATTCTCTCTCTTTTGTGCTCTTTTTACAGCCAGATTATCTGCATGCCCAGCTGTTTCCTGTCAGGCTTCATACATGTGATGTGTTTGAAAGCAGTTTTATTACTAGGTTTATGCATTTGGCAAGTTGGGTTTAGACCTTTTTGTTCTTGTCCAATTTATATTGAACTTCCAGGACTTTGTTTTTTGTTTTCTTTGGCTGATTTCCACTTTTGAAGAGTTTCTTCTATTTACAGGTGTCTCCCATGCTAATCATATATGTGATTTTGAGGAGTAGGAATACTGAGGATATGAAAAGACAAGAGAGGGAAAAGGGTGCATTTAAATTTATCAGTTGACTTTTTTCTCTGTGGCTCTAATGAAATGTCTTTAAGCTTTCTTCTGACCTTCAGCCTTTCTTTAGGCTTTCAACTATCCTCTAATTTTAAGCTAATTTCTGTTTGTAAAATCTAAATTTATGGTGTTACTCCTAAAAATCTTATTCCCTTATCCTGTGGAAAAATTTTGTTCAAGGCTGGTTTGGTGTCTCGAATTGCTTTGTACTTTATTCAGAAGTCGATCAAGCGTTACCTCGCTTCCTTTGGTAAATCTGCCTAGCTGCTTTGAGCAATAACTCCGATGCCATAAAATTTAGATCCAAATGGTGGCTCAAGAAATATGGCTAACAGATTAAACCTTATGCTAGTATGTTTACTATGTGGCATACTGGCTTACACATAAATGGTAAAATACCATTTAGGAGTCATTATTAAGCTGCTTGTTGAGTCATCTGTAAGACGGCACTGACTATTTATTTCTGTTCAGGTGCGAACTTCCTCCGTAGGGGGCACGGTACATCTTTTACACCAAATTGCTTTATCTTACCCGGCTAATGCTCCCTTCAATATTCGCTGCCTCTCTTCTGCTGCGTAACCCTTTATGGCACCATGTACAGCCTTATATTGTTAGTGTCACACTGATTATCGTCCTTCTGTTCCCCTTGGAGCAGCCATTACATCCACCAGTACACACAAGTCTTCCCTTTGCAGTGTCAGATGAGTCCCACATCGTTCTCGCAGCCCGGCCTTTCCCCGCTGAGCTCGGCTTACCTCAGCCGCTGTCCCGGCTCGCCTCCCTCGCTGATGCCCGCTCCGCGCTCCTCCCCGGGCGGGGCGGGCGCGGCCCCTCGCCCACGCCGCGGCTTTGGCTGCCTGTCCGGGCCCGTCCCAGCTCGGGCAGCAGATGGCAACAGCGGCCCGCTGCCGCCCTTCCCTCCCGGGCGCTCCGCCGCCCCTGCCGGGAGGCGCCGGCCCGGCCGCCGGCAGAGCGGAGCCGCTGCCGCAGCGCCCCGGAGGCGCCCGGCCGGGCAAGGCGCTGGACCCTGCAGCTCCGCCAGGAGCAGCCTCTCGCACGGCTCTCACGCAGGCAATAGCTCCTTTAAACAGTAGCTCCGAGTGCAAGGAAGAGAGCACGATTCGAAGATGGTAGAGTTTGCTGTGTCCATGCATCATCCATGATAGGGGAGGGTAAGGAAGAGTGCCGGGGAAATCATGGTTTTTTTGCTTAGTCTGAGTGCCCGCTGCTCCCCGTGCTGCAGTCAGTATATTGGTGTTCTTGTACCTGTCACTTTATGAGGTACCTGGATTTCTCCTACTTACTGCTTCCTCGTCTTTCTCTTGCTTTGTTGTTATCCACCGGCAATGAAAGATCAGGTTAATTTCTGTTGTTCTGCTGTTTCACATGAAACCTCCCCAAGCGATGGGTGGGCATTTGTGTTTCAATGTAATGTGTTTTCTGTTAGTGAAGTCCCAATTGCTTTTGCTACCTAGACACAAAACATAGCTCAGTGTTACTGAACTGAAACAATATCAACTGCCTCCCATAATCTTACAGTTAGTAGGTCAAAGCTAGCTCATTATACTGTAAGAAACATACATATGTGGTTCCAAACAACTTTTAGGGTTTTTTTCTTTTAACATACGTATTTTGGTTTTCTGCATACATGGGTATTTGGTTTTTGTTGTTATCCCAGCTTTTATTTCCTTGAATTAATACCAGCTTTTGGGAAATGCTTTGGAGTGTGAAAAAAGATGGAACTTAAACCATACACAGGCATCCATCTGCACTCAGCTATCACATTATTGTGATTTGAATTAGTAAAGCTGTGTCATCTGTCATGTACCTAGCCAAAAATCTTTTTGCATTATTTTCATAATCCCACCACACTTACAACGTGGTGTCACAAGATCACAAGATCATTACATCACTTTCTTAGCATCTGTAGCTCCTTAGTACTCTAACTTCAGAATATTTGATGAAAGCCTTAACGTGCCTTAATACGATGAAATCCCTGGTGTGTTTATCCAGACATCAGATAGGGCAGACATGTAGAATACTAGGCGACCATAGTATGCTCTCTGCAGTGCCAAAAAAAAATTTAATTTGATTTGGAGAATAATTTGAGAGTATGTAAATTTTTTTTCAGTGAGATACTTACCACCATTTGACAGAAGGAAAGAGAAATTTAGATTTGAGTGGAAACCTCTCAAGTGTTTTGTAATCGTAGTCCTTGACCAAGAAAATTTGCATTTTGGGTTGTGACTAAAACAATTGCTTGTACAGCAATTATAGGCAAAATGATTGAAACCCTGCACATTTCCACGGAGTACTTCCTAACCAATTCCTATCCTTCTAGTATGGACACTGATATCACACACAGCTGGCAAACTGAAGCCACAGTGAAAACTTATTTCTGAATGATAATAGGTGTCTTCATGGTTAAAAGAACTTGTAGTACTTTCTGTTGTAAATCATCAAGTGATAACAACATTCCATGTAGTATGTGTAAGATTATTTAAATTTGCTGATCTTACAGAAGACTGGTAGAGAGACCTAGCAAAGGGCAGACATGCAGCTCAAGTCTAGGTTTTTAGACTAAAGAGCAGCCAGAGCATTCTGGCTGCTAAATAAGGCAAGTTATGTAATATTGCCTGCTAATTTCTCCCTTAGGCTATTAGTCTGTATAAATATGAATGTTTTAGCAGTATAAATGATCTTGAGTTCCAGCTGAAATTCTGACCCTTCAACCTTTTGCTTTCTTTGAAGTTGCTGAAAGTCTTGCAGTTGGCTTTGGTGAGTCTAGGATTTCATAGAAATACTTTAAATGATGGAGAAGTCAACGTATCCCATGAAACATTGTTCAAAAGGTTGATTTTGCTCACTTTTAGCACTTTAAATATGCTTTCCGTAGTGAATTTGCCAGATTAATGTACAGATACCTTTTATTCTTTCATGCATTTGGTCTGTGAAATTACAGAGACGTCTGCTTTCAGGTATCATGTCATACAGGTATGTAATCATGTAGCTTCTGAACTTTCTTTGTGTAAGTTAAATAGATCAAGCAATTCAATAGAAAGACAAGTTCTTGAGGTTATTCTGCTGTCTCCTTTGTTGGTGTTTTTGATACTGCACTGGTTCTAGCTCTAGTTCAAAAATTGCTTTAATTTCTAGGCACTCCTTGAGAGTTTTAGATTAGTCACTGATCATGATTACAAAGAGTGCAATCAAAGCAATTCTTTGGGTGAGTTTAGGTCTGCTCAGCAAAGAGCAGCTCTCTCATAACTGCTGCCACCTGGATTTCATTGAGGATTACTCACTATTTTTAATATCTTTCTTTTCAATATTGATAAAGATATTTGCAGTAAGATAGAAGTAGCGTCCTACGAAAGCCTAAGATACTCTTTCCTTTGTAGTAATGTTTCAATTTACATATCTATGAGCTGGCAATTTTCTATCTATGAGTTATTAGCTATTTTAGTGTTGACAAATAGTTTAATGTATGTATTCTAAATTGCAGACCAGACACACCAGGAGCTCCATTAACTATGCACTGTGGGTAAATTGAGGAAAAAAAGCTAAGATTCCAAGTTAGCTGCTTACTGCAGAGAATCTATTATTTGGGAAAAAAATTGTCTTAGGTATCTGCCCTGATAAATTCTTCAAATACAGCAATTCACAAGCTGGTTCCAGCTAAATTTCTTCTTCTTCCTTCTCCTCCTGCATTTTGTTTAAATTTATAATTTATAATGAGCTCCCTAAAGCAAGAAATAAAAAGCTTGTCACTGTTTATGGGCTTCACTTCTCTGAGTTAGACATGACTTTGTTTACTATGAGCTATTTTTATAGAAATAGATTAGGTGGGATTAAATCAAAAGCCAGCAAATTTGAATTCTGAAAAAAAAATCCACACGTAATTCAATGTTTCAATTAGTTTGAAGCCTGAAGTCTCATTTGTATTCTTGCTAATATCTTCCAGTTACACAACCACTGGTAAAATTAGCCTGATCTTAAAGCCATTGAAACCAAGATTGAAAGGCATTACAGCCTATATGAATCTAAAATAAAAGTTTAACACACAGGAAATCCAAATTTTATGTCATCTGAATAATGAATTTAAAGCTACAAAACATATCTGTCTTCAGACAGATTGATACACAATGCCAGACCTACTGCATATGTGCTTTTGCAGCTGATTTGTTTGTACAGTTTGTTTTTATAACTTGCACTGTAAATATGTACTGACATATAAACATCCCAAAAATATATTCCTTAGCTTTCAAGTTCTAGTAGTCTGCCCCAAAAAATATATGTACTTGACAGGTATATTTCTTTTGAGAACCTCTAAATGAAATGCCTGTGGTATGCTGTGCTATCTTAACCAGAAAGTGAAAAAGCTTAGTACAAACTGATACGGAAATAAAAGTCAAGGGGCATTGGGGTTTTTTAAAGAATCAATTCTATTTGCTGTAACAGAAATTCTTGCATATAAAATATACCTATATGACAATATTAATTTTATATTGAAATCTTGTTCTTGAAACACTTTAAAAATGCATTTAAGGATCAGGAACCTATTGAACAACCCCCTGCTATAATCATAAAGCACAGTTATTTTTTTTTAACTTATTTAAATGTGTATTATATAATTAGAATTTGTATACTATGTTAACCCTTCTGTAGTGTTTTGAGAGTTATCATAGTAATCCTTTTCAGTTTGTTAAAAATCTTGAATCCTGCCGCTCGGTCTCACACTTCAAATTCACTCCCCGCTGACCAGCCCCTGACAGGTTCATTGAGACTGTTTGCTTCTCTATGCACTGTAGTTTAAAATACGCATAATCTGGTTAAATGCCAGTCTTTTCTCAGCCTTCCTATATCCCACACCCATGTTTTTTTCACCTGCCAAATTCAAACAAATCTTATCTAAACAATTAAGATAAGCATTGAAGTAGTCTCTATAGTCAAATCAGCAAACCTCTCAAAGCCAGAACTGAAATACAATCTCTCTAAATTAAACAGTCTACAATGGCAATCATGTTTGTATTTAAACATTTTATTCTGAAAGGATTACAGCATTGCTCTCCACTTTTTTTTTCCTGCCTAGACAAGAAGGCGACATACTGAGTCAAACAAAATATATTTGTTCTCTATGAGCTGAACTTGCACACTTTTTGTAAACAAACTGTATAGGTGTATGAAGTTTGACTTCACATAATCAGTAACTGCTGTCCTTAACAAAGTAGGCACTTGTTTGAAATGTATGTAATGTAACTGTTTATATTAACTGTGTACAGCTTTGTTAAACTGGTGGTATATTTTGTTGTATGCATGAATATATATTTACATATACGTAGAAAACCTCTATTGATACAGTTTTTATATTAGGGATACAAGTTAGGGAACAGGACAACTGTCTAAAAGTTGAATTATGTTTATAAGAGAAAAGTCATGCCAAAGATTCAGTAGTTTCAATGAAGTCTTCTACTTTTGTTACTTCACATTTTACAAAACATATTCATGCTAAATTGATTATTATTTTATTGCTTCCTAGAAATGTGGCTGCATGTTCTTGAAGGTTTAAAACTCTTAAGTAATTTTAAAACAGTCTGAAGCAACAGCTCAACTTAATCCATGGCTTCTGCATGGAGATTTTGTTTCTTACACAAGCTTTAGATCAAGGTGAATTAGTGCCACAGTAAAACTGTGTGCAAGCAGTTCTAAGTGGTGTCTTGCCTCTGAACCATGCTGTATGTACCTGTATTAAAGTCCCAGTCTCCCTAGTGCACTTTAACTTTGTGCAGTTTAACATTTTTAGGATTAAAACTTTGAGTATTTCTTAATAGACAAGTATATCACAAAGGTACTGGGGGCAAGAGGGTAAGTAATAACATGAAGTTTTAATTTATGGTAACTCAGTGCAGCCATACCCCACCTACTAATTTTCAGTGGGGGTCGGGGGGTGGTTTGCAAGTAATGGAAGTCATGTTTAAGAATTCTTTTCTTTCACTTATTTTCTGAGGATCTTTAAAAATTACACAGTCATGACTCTTGTGAGATTGCCACAGCTTACATTAGCACAGGGACATAAGGTTTTAGCACTGTTGTGTAAATACAACATTTATTTCAAAGAGTCCCATTTAGGACACATTTCTTTTACTTAAAGACAAATCCCAAGAAGTAGCAGTAGTTGTGAAGTTGTTGGAACTATTACCAATAAAAATATGACCTTATAAATTTTAGATTAATTATGTCAAAAATTATATGGGAGAAAAGGAAAAAACTGGGGTGGTGGGGAAAAGGGAGGAGGGGAGCAGGGTTGGGACTGAGAGGCAAGCCAAGGGATATGAAGTTTTGAAGTCATGCATTTTCTGTGACCAATAAGAGACTGAAAGTTTTACAGATTAGTTTATTTTAAAATATAAATGCTAAGTATTTATGGGATGTAAATCTGGGTTTATTTTGCAAGTAGCTTGATATTATATCCAAACATAATCTTTATAGGAGCAAAAGAAGTCATTGCACTTTGATCACCTTCTTAGACTCTTTTGGCTCTTTTGTTGATGAGAACACTGATGCAGGTGTTTTCCCATCTACTTATGAATTGAGCAGTGCAGCTCTCAGTCATTCCAATGAACGTGATGAAATTGTCTGCATTTAAACTTTTTTCCCTGGTTTGCTTGTGTTTGCATCTGTCAAGTTGCATTTTCCTCCAAAGACACCTATCAGAGAAGACTTCCATTCTGTATTCACAGACCAATTCTCTATCTGTTCTGTAGCTATTATTTTTCTTTGTTTGTTGATAAAAGCATAAGTTGATCAAGCTCTATATTATCTGACTTGTATGTTTTTTCTTGTACAGAGTTCTCAAATTTTTAAGGTTTTGCCAATATCAATTTACTGCCTGTACATTTTTATTGAGGAAGCTATTGTTTTTAATTAACTTAGAAATAATAATTCAAGGAAGATCATTCAAAGTGACACACTGGACATACTGCATACTTATATGCCCTTTATTTTTCTTGCAAATACCCTTTTTAGATAATTTAAAATAATTATAAGTCCTGTGAAATCTGGTTGAATGAATTTTAATGGTCCTGTTCTGCCTAAAAAATTATGTAGCAGTTTTGAGACTCTGATTATAAAAAGCTTACTGTTTCTATATTTTTATATATTGATACAGGTACTTAATAACAACAGAATCAATTTTTTGTTGTAAGACTGGTTTATGCCTTTTCAGTTTTTTTCACTCTTCAGCTTACAGTAATATTCCTGGGGTATAAATTATTTCAGTGGAATAAAAATGTCTGGGGATCAAAGCCTGGAAAAAGTATCATGGAAGTTGGAACCTCTCAGTAGCCTATAATCTTGCCATGTTAGAGTCTCACGAAGGGCGTAGCAGCTGAGCAACCCCCAGATGAGTGCCACACACAGAAGTGTGTGGAAAAAGTACTGTGGTTAGTTGCTGCAGAAACAGGAGGTCCTTCACTCAGTGAAGAAGAATAGAACTGCCTTTGTATTTTGCTGTACTGACCATCTGTTTCTGCCATTTGTCAGAGAAGTTGTGAAGTCTTGCAGAAACTCCTGGTGTTCTTCTGGAGAAAGAGAGCAGATGTGAGAGCAAGGAGGCAAAGATGTGCAGGAGGAAAAAAGGAGTGGCCTCTTGAAGCAACGCTGCTTGGTTTTTGGAGAGTCATGGAGAAGTCAATTGAGGTGGAAATCAGCAGAAATTATTTGGATAGGTGGTTTGCTTGTTTGTATTCCTGAAGGATGGATCTGAGTAGGGCAGTACAGGTTCAGACATGGTTTTAATTCAGCTACTGCTTCTTTATGATGACTTAAACTGTAATCTGTTATCAGTCAAGTAGGATTTGGAAAATGCTTAGTCAGTTTTTTGGGACACAGCAGTGTTTCCAAGAGGTTTCAAGAAGGAGACACGTAATTTTAGATGGAGTCCAGAGACAGAAAAGCTTAGGAAGCATACTTAGAAAGGCCAGAGAAATGGAGTGTGATTTGAAACCTGCCCTGAGAAAAGGGAAGGCTAAGACTAAGAATTCAACTGAATACCAGTTTTCTGGAAGTCATCCATATGTGATTGTGCTAATGAGAGTTTTATGACACAAAAGTTGGATCCAAAGGATCTGGTTTATAACACTTTTTTTTTTTTCTTTCTGAAATTCTACTCAGTGGGAAACTTTGAATTTTGGCCTTTTCATTTTAAAAGGAAATGCCAAAGCTTTGGACTTCGAAACAAAATAGGGTTTCCAAAGACTGGGTAGCTGTAGGAAGTTGTCCTTTCTCTAACAGCTTATGTAAGTGGTACTATTGGTAGATTTAGATCTGTAGCCACAGGGAAATGTAGGTTTGCTGTGTCTGCGTTGCCTAACTTTGGCTTTGGTTTAGTGACAGCTGGTAGTTCATGTGCTCCTAGATATATAACCATCAACAGCAGTCATCTGTCTAACAAAGGAAAAGATATAGCAACTTCCATTTATAGTCTTCCTGGCAATACACTGGTCATCCTGCAGCCTCCTGCTGAGGGCATTTTCTCATGCATTTCCTCTTCAGGATTACATTTGCTGGCAAGAAGTTTGATCTTGTTGTTGGCTTGGTTACCATCTTGCCCTGAAGACTTGAGGGTGGTGATAATTTATCGTTTGGTTTAGTTTTTATATTTTGTCTTGTTGGTTTATTTTTTTTTTAAATTGTATCTCTGTTCTAAATTGTCTTCTGTGTATATGGAAGATCCATCAGTTTTCAGTTCAAATATGCCTCCAAATATTATCATGTGCCCTAATCTCACTTTTTTAAAAAACAACATATCCTCCTGTCAGGGAACATAACTTCAACACTTGCAAATCAATTGGTAAAAATAGAACATCTTTGTCTCTCTGCTTGCATTTTTCTTTTGTCTTTCTAGCTTCAATCTAATATCTAAATTGCCTTTTCTAATATGAGTATATATATATATATATATATTATTCCATTTGTACGGTAGAAATACAGAATGGAAAGAAAACTGTTCCATTCTGCTAAATTTTTCATATTTTGCTATTAGATAATAAGATATAATTTCTGTGCAGAAATATATATACCAGTTTAGATTGTGACAAAAACAGTGACAATATCAGTAAAGCTGAGGAGCAGCAAGAGTTCCCTAAACCCTTTAATTTGGCTATAAAGCCTTTGAAACTATTTCTCTGTTCTTCATCGTATCAACTAATCATTTGTGATTGATCCCCAACCCCTCATTTTACTGGGTGGATTTTTTGTAGTCATCTGTTGACCCTGGCTTGCTTAAATAGAAAAATAAATTGGTGGTTTGTAATTCCATTAATTTTTTCTGTGGGCATGTAGACATACTTGGTTCAAATTTGATTTAAGTATATCTATGTATTTGTATATATACATAATATTATATATATGCATCAAAAAATTTTACAGTTTTAGGGCTTGAAAGTGAAGCTGGTTTAACTGGCAGCAGTGGCAATAGGAATGCAAGAAAATAACAAAACTGTGAGATCTTGACAGTAAGAACTAAATTCCTGGCTCTGATGTGATTAAAGTTCTTTCTGTTAGAGCAAAAGCCAATAGATATTCTTCACTTTCATAATAGTTGAAGCCAAGAAATTTCAATGTCAGCTTTGAAACAAGAAAAAATCACTTTCTAAACCAATGACCTGGGTGAAATATCCAAGATAGTTCTGCAAGACTAATACAAACCCTTCTCCAGTTGTTTGCATCAAAGTACACTGGAACTGCAGCGCGGCTAAAAATATTTTCATACGAGGAAATTAATCTTTGTCTGCATTTCATCATTCTGTTGCCATCACATATGGAATCCTTTGGTTAGATGTTTGTGTAGTCATGCTGATTGTAGGGGGCATGTTTAACTACTAAGTTTGGCTACATAAGGAGACATCATTTTTTTTTCAGTTCAAATTGCCTAGATAATGGAATTAAATATGCAATTGTTTATTTGCCAGGTATTATGTTCTGTATGGCAATGCTGCAGGTTTACTTAAGAACAGAAGCTCATAACCTCACTCTTCAGAGTACAAGGATCACCTAAGATGTACATGGAAAAATCCTAGTGAGATGTTGCGGTGCTACTTATGAACGTATACAGGTTTAGATGAAACATATAGAAATATATTTCTCTTTGGAGGCAGAGACTTGAAGGATATATCCTAGGATCTAACTTCTCAATGTCCTTGTCTCCGACTGATTTGTTTTAAGCAGCTCCCTGAAGTATGTACACTTTTCTGCATACCTGTTTTGTTGAAAGTACACAGACCTGGCACCATTGTGTTTGCCAGGCGTTCTCTTATCTCCTGCAAGCATTCAAACAAAAGTGTTCTATTGCTCCCTGAGTAATCCGTGGGTGATCTTAACATTGAGCAAAAGTCAGGGCAGGAACTTAGGTTGAATTTCTTAGTGCAGGAGTGGACAGGAAGGGGGATGGAGTATGGAGAAGACAGCCACACTCCAAATAAATAGTTGAAGGGTTGTAAGTGTGTCCATAGATTAAAACATTGCATAAGCATAAAAGTGCTGAAATGTTATAAGCTGAGTTTCATAATATATCCTGGGTTTAATAAAGCTGTTTGTATGTAGGCCTTGATGTTAGTGTTTTCTTAAAGTAGAACTCTCAAACCTATCTTGACCCAGTTTCTATTTGCATGCTAATTTTAGTGTCCAGTTCTACAAGGCAAATTTGGCACATTTTTAAGCATACAGATAGTCTGATTGAGCAACAGGGGTTATTAAATACAATGTATAATACCGTGCCTTGTGTGGAGAGCATCTTTCAGTCTCTGTTGCAACAATTATAACACTTGGATGGGGAGGGAAGTTTAAAAATACCTCAAATAATTAGTAGCAGATTTTTGCATGTGCCCCCTACCCCAAAAGAAAACAAAAAACATGTTGTTTTCTGAACTGTTAACTGTCACATCAGCATTATCTGCTACATTGATTTCTGTAAGGGAAAAATAAAAAAAACCACATTATTTCTGAAAAAATAAAGATTTTTTTAATCTGGTTTAGTCTAAAAGTTAGCATTGTGCTCTGCTTAGAGATACAGTGTGACCTGCTTAATTTAATCAAGGTCAACACTTTTTTGTTTATAATTTTCTTATACTACAACTAAAACTATGTTTCAGGCCTGGAAAGGGGAAACATGATAAATCCCAGACTCAGAGTACTATCTCTAGATGGCAATCAGAAACACATGAGCTTGAATTATGTTCTGTAGTCTTTAAGTGTATACAGAGTTTCTCTGTAACTGTTAAGGACATGAATTTATGGGACAAAAATTAACTTGGTGCTGGGTCTCTATCGCTGATCAAAGTTGCAATTTCTAGATTAATCTCACCTAGGGAATTATTGAGCTTATTGTACAAGTGCACTTGCAGCACCTACACACACACAGAGATACACAAAAAGACCATTACAAAAAAAAGGGTACAAATTAATGAAGTGCAAAGTAGGAAAAGACTGGTGTATGATAAAAATTATTAATTGCCATCACATATATTCTAATGCAATATTCTAAATTTCAAGATTTAGATTAGGAAAATTTGACTTATATAGCTTTTAAATGAATGGTTACTGTGCTTGCAAAAATATGTAAGAAGACTGAAAAGCACTATTTGAAAAAAATAAATCTTCATATTAGCTGAGAACAACTTTTCAATAGTTAGCACAAATATTTTCTGTGCATTGTGAAACATTTCTATAACAAGTGGGGAGTCAGGGTTCCATTTCTAAATGTGTGTACCTCAATAATTATTTTTTTTAATCCAGGTTAAGTAGATAGAAATAGCTCTATTTGAGCTGTTCCACAGGGGTTTTTTGATGCTGAAAAAAATACAGTATGTGTGTGGCGCCAGAATTGGTTGGGAACAGGAAAGGCATATTTTGTATCCATACTAAATGTGTCGGCTTAGTGCATAGAAGACTTGACCCTTGTCAGGTGTTTTGAAGTTAACTGGCTGACTTATGGATTAATGAGTTTAAGACTGAAGTCAACCAGCGACAGGAATGAGCTTTGTTGTGTGTATGTGTGTGTGTATGTGGCTATGGTGCAGATTTACAAATTTTTATAATGCTTTCAGCTGGACCATGAAAGTCTGATGTAAAGCTTATCTCTGATCTCTGACTATGGCCATACTTGTGGGATCATGTTTGTGTGTTTGGGGGGAGGGAGATGAATTCTTTAACACTTGACACCTGGCTCTGCCAGGTTTCTAGCTATACTATACTGCACTATTCAAGGCATTAATAAAGTTAAAACCTTAAGCTGTATGACCAGTAGGTCATAAAAAACTTACTGAGTATTGTGACCAGCTTTCTTTCACAGCTGGATTATCATCCTGAACAACTAACTCCTTTTTCTTTTCTCTTTTTTTATAGCTGTTGTGAACTTGGACAACTCTGTGGTTGACCTAGAGACGCTGCAAGCTCTGTATGAGAATGTGAGTAATCAGAAGAAGTCCATAAAATGTAGGAGTACTGTGTGTCCATGTGAAGGTATTTTTAGTTGGCATCAAAAATATTCAGAAAGATTGTAGAAGTCCTATTTTGAAGGGACTTTATTTTCCCCAAAACTAATGAAAATCTTGAGTATTTTAATTGCATCTATTGCCATTGTGTGTTTATGAAGTGTATGTATTTCTACATGATCAACTTCTAAATGACTAAATAGACATTAGTTTTGCTCCTTTTGTTGCTTCTTGGGTGTGGCAGTCTTTGATCAATGGTATCAAACCTTACACTCTACACGTTTGACTTCATTTTGTAATTTCACTAATATAAAAATACTGCTCAACTGAAAAAAAAAAATTATAATAGAAATCATTCTCTTTGTGGAACATTTAATTATTGTTTCTTCAGGGATTACTCCAAAACAATTTTAACTCTTTGAAATGAAAATAATTACTCTAAGGTAATGTAATAAAAAGTAGTATAAACTTTCAGGGGCTTCATAAATGTCTGGTAGTAATAATCAGAGGGATTTGACCTTTAGGTATGTAAAATCAAGGATTCAGAATATGCTCAAGTATGCTCTAAAGCTTGACAAAGCCTGTCATATAAAAACTTAAAAATGGTGTATCTTAGAAGCATGTTTCTGCCTTCAGCTGAGGCCAGTGAACATTACCCCTGTCAGTGCCTGGATATATGGAGGTCTGGCTAGACATCTCTTGAAGGAGTGAGAAGGCTTTCTCTTTACCCTCCAAAGAACTTGGAAACATAAAATGTAAAGCCGTGAGCCACAGAATGGCATTGAAAGCCAGTGTATGCTGTTGTACTAGATCCATAACTTCCCTCATGCAGCTTTGATAATGTTAATTTATTTCACACTGATAATGTTAATTTATTTCACACCTTTCAGATATTTGGTTTTTAGAGTTTACCTTTTAGTCACCTGCTTTGGAATGATTTGATGGTTTATGAAGTCCCTCTAAATAATCCACTTTGAGGTGCAGAAGAAGAGATAGCAAGCTCTAGTCCACTTTACAGAAAAATTGAGGCGCAAAACAAAACATAAAACACCCAAAATTCTGACAAGAGCTAGAAAGGACTTTTGCCATTCATCTCTGAAGAACTAGGTTAACTGATGCTGCTCAGGAAGATAATGATCAAAAGAAAAACCTATTCTAACAACATTCCAAATGTCTATTAACACTTTGCTTCTTTGCTCCATAACATTTCTGTCTATAGTATTTTATTTTAAATTACTTTTAATCTGCTTCCTTACACAGTACATATATATTCCGTGCCATGCAGTTTTTAGCATGCAAAAACTTTGAATTAATTTTATATGTTACATATGTGTGAATGTGAGAGATTTTCTTGTAGGAAGTAAGGAATAGATACTGCAGTCATAATCAGTTTTTGCATATTTTCTTATTGTGAACAAGATTTTTTTTTATTTTCGGTGTGAAAATGTATTCCTCTTATATTGATAATGTACTAAAACATTTCAAATGTTTACTTAATGTCATCTCTAATATACTTCAGAATCCGAATATAATGGATTATTTGCAAATTTGCAGTTCATTGAAATAACCAAATGTCATTGTGTCTATTTTATAATTACCTTCACTTATTACAGAAAATGTCTAGGAAATGACCTGATTAAGGAAAATACCATGTGTAAATCTCAGGAAATACTCAAATATTCAAATGTTTAATATATTTCTTTGTTTTGAATGGAAAACAGACCAGTCCAACTTTATTATATTTGCTTGGGTCAAAGACAGAAAAAAAAAAAAAAACAAAACAAAAAAAAAAAAAAAAAACACAACCAAAAACCAGATTACAAGAAAACCCTTCAGTTTACTTGGAAAGGATTTTATAAGGGGACTTGAATTTAATCCTGGATTTTCTTTTTGATAAAACTGTCTCTTGAGAGAAGCTTTCTTATTAGTTGACTTTTGTTTTCTATTTTTCCTTTCAGCCTTTTGTCAAAGCACTTCAGACCTTGCAGTTTCTTCCCTTGCTAGCTAATTATAACAATATTGTTCAATAACTGTTGTAAGTAATGGGTGGTACCAGAGAGCCTGGCATGTTTGATTCCTCCCTTATTTCTCAATCTCATCCTGTGTTGTAAATGGGAATAACTTTGCAGCATCCATTTACTTTGTAGCCATTAACTTAATTTTTTGTTTTTAGGGGTTTTTAATTGGATTGAGATTTTTTTCTTGCTGGATATTTAAATACCACTGTACTAGCCCTCAGTCTTCCTATTTTATCTGTGTGGAACATATGGGAGCATTTGTTTTACAGTCTTCCTTCAGAATGTAATCATTTTTTCTGATTGCATGTGTCTGGCATAGTGCTTTCCCCTCTTAAACGTGAATGAAATTTGGGCAGTCTCCAAACCTAAACACTCCCTAATTTCAAAAGCCAGAGTCCCGAGGGTTCAATTCCTGTATACTGAGGAATTAAACTCCTGTTAAACCACAAAGAAATTGTATATATCTTACTGACTTTTTATAAACTAAGAAGCCCACAGCCCACCAAAGACCCAAGCCCTCAATAATTTATTTAATATTATTAACTTGAATTCTATTAAGTGAGAGGGACTGTGTTAGTGCAGCATTGTACTGTACAGTCAAAGAGCTCTTAAGTGTGGTTGTATATCTTGCTTTGTAAAGAGTTGTTTACATATGTGTTGATAATGAGTTATATATTAATATATAGACAGTTTTAATAGGAGAATCTTTGTAGGTAAAACTACATGTGGAAATGATACTTAAATATGCTTTTACAAATTCTCTAATAACAATGCTATCAGGTGACAGCTATAATGGCAAGAGAGAAGGCAGGTAAAATTCATTCAAGTTGCTGTATGGTGTTGAGACATATTGGTTGTGATGAGAAATACAGCAACTGGCAAATCAGTGAATGTTTACTTTGAAAACAGGTTGCCTCTGAGCACCTGGGGTTGTAGCTTAAGTATCACTGAAACAAAGTGTGTTTGCTTCTGCTTGCATCTTTACAAGCAGGTGAAAACAGTTGTATAAAAATGGATTAAAAATGCTCTCTAATAATTTATTATCTTTCATCTATGGATTTGCCCTTTTTACATCACAAAAGAAACATTCATATTTTCATAATTAGGCTCCCAGTAAATTGACTACACTGTCTTTATCTTTAAAAGACTTAGGTCAATGCTTTCAAAAACCTCAAAATGCCTTCACAATAGAGAAAGGCCATCTAGAAGTCTGAAGTGCATGATGCTTCTCTTTCATTTAGATTCAAACTTTCTCCTAAATTATTTCTTGTGATTTTTTTTTTCTTATTTTAAACTAGGAATTACAATGTGATGTCTTTTTTTTTTTTTGGCAAAGCCTATAAATTGTATTTGAGTTCTGATGATCCAACTTGAAAAGAATATATTTATTATTAACCAGGGTATCTCTGTATATCCTTGTTTCAGCTACTGTAGACAAAATTCCTTAGACAACTCACTCAATGTTTTTGAAATATATAATACAAACTTTTAAAGTCAAGTTTGCAAAAAAATAAAATTTCATACATTTAAACTGATCAAAACGCAGAGCTAAGGTTCTGTTGCAAGGAAAGAAAAAGCTAACTAGGAAATGTATAAGATTTATGTTGTGATATGGAAAAAGGGCCCTTACGAACTTTGGTATGAGCAAATACAGGCTAAATTCATACTCTGGAACAAAATGGGGAAAGAATTAAACTGAAGCAGAATATTTTTGCAGTAATTTAATTCAGGTTTATGCTGTCTGATTTTAGATATAGTTAATATCAGATTCTAGTGCATTATATTTTTTTTCCACTTTTGATGCTATATATCTATATCTAGCTAAAATTCAAGGAAAGAAAGAGCAGTAACATTCAAAGAGGTGGTTATGAAATCAGGTTAATGACTTTTATGAGAAGTAGTTACTGAAAGTGTTCTCTCTTGACACAAATTTGGAGGGCAATAGAAAAGCTTTTTTAAAAATATCCATCTGTAAATTGGTGAACAAATAGGTATTAGCAATAAAGAAAGCTTGTAAAAGTCTGAGAAATGATCTTTGATAATACCTGTGCAATAGACACAGTATTCCTTTTCTGTCAGAATTTAAAATACCCATTGATCACAATTCCTGGATACCTGAGCCATAAGTAGTGACTTGAAATTCAGGTTTGATTCTGAACTTGGAGTGTATGCTTCATCTTCTTGATTTTGATGAAAGGTGTAAACCTTCTCTCTTGAGTTTTCCTCTGGCCTGCCCATGAGTGGATCACGCTTAGCCTTTGTATCTTTGACAGTTGTTACTTCTTTGCATACACAACCTGAGAATAATGGCTTAAATAAGGAATAGGGAGTCTGCCTAACCTTTGCCCGTGGGATTTGGTGGAGAAACATCAAGAGCTTGAACATGCATGTATGTAATAGATTGCTCTGGTAAGCACTCTAATATTTCACTCTGTGTAGAAGACTGGAAGAGAGAGAATTCTCAATATTTATACTAAAATATTTGCAAATAACAATTTAGTTTTACGCTCTCTGCTAAAATACTTAATTCTCTTTAACTGTTATGAAAAAAATGTCAAGTGATTTTCTTGCAGTAATTTCCAGGCTTCTTGAAATAATAAGAGAAACTCTGAAGGGCTTTTGATATATGACTCTTCAATCTCTTCATGTTTCCATTTCACATCAGTATTTTCTCCCTTTTCAAATGGAGAGATGTTCAGCAATCTCAAAAAATGTCCAATCCCAAATTTCTGGTTTCAGGTTCCTGATGAAGCAGGCATTATGATTTGAAACAGCTCTATCCCTCTTCTGGTAACTCTGCAAAAGCATTCAAGAGAGAATGCAGATGCAGTGTATCTTACACTTTGCCATTATCTGAGTGATTAGAATATAATTTTCCACTGTTGTTCTCAAGTTCTGTGGTGGAGAAAGTTAAAAACTGAGTATATTTTTTTCTTAAAGGAATAAAGGTAGATATACCATTTTTTTAAAATTTGGGCAGATTAATGTTTTGAATCTCTTTTGAAAACTGCTATGATTGTCAAAAGAAGGGTCAGAAGGAGAAATTTTCACTTCACTTTTATTCCTTTCCATGCCATTCCATTCTCCAGTACTACAGTTTGGAAAAAAAACATTACCATAACTTGGAGCACAGAAACAAGTGAGGCTCAGTTTCTATTGATTAGAGCAATGAAGAAGACAATTCACAGTGTGCCAGAAAGCTCTTCAAGAAACTAGGCAGTTTTTTTTTGTTTGTTTTTGGTTTTTTTTTTTGTCTTTTTTTGCTTATAAGATAAAAATGAAATTATTACTACAAAGAATTATGCAGTAGTACTCGTGTATTATATGTATGATATTTCCATTATAAATAAAATATAGGGTTTTTTCCAAAGTGTTTTTTTCAAATCCCAAATAAAATTTAAATTGCAGTAAACAATACAAAGCTGTTTTAATTATTTTTAAAAATGTATTATTTAAATACATAGTTAAAGATCAGATCACATTCAAATGTAACCAAATCTGGGAAGAGAAATACAGCTCTCCTCTTGAGTCCTTCAATTCAAACCCTTTGTAAATGAGCAAAGAAGAGAAATTGGGAATTAAGATTGTCTTAGTGCATCATTGAATGAGTAAATACTTTGCAGACTGCTAGCAGTCAATATTATTTGCAAGATATTCTATTCTCCATCAGATTTATTTATACTTAAACTTTGTGGGCTTTATACTTTGTGGACTCTTATAGTTTTACTGTAAGCAGATGCTAGAAATAATCTATGAATTTGATTTGCTACAAGGGCATATTCAACTATTCACAACAATTTTTTGTTATATTTTTTTCCTTTATTCCAGAGAGCACAATCAGATGAACTAGAAAAAATAGAAAAGCATAGCAAGGCATCCAAGGAGAAAGAAAACGCCAAGTCTTTGGATAAGCCAGAACAGTAAGAACATACTTATGATAGAGCAGTTTTGCTCACTTCAGAAAACTTTTCTCTGCTGTAATATAATATGTATATAAAACCCCCCAAGCCTGTACCTACTGTCAGTGACTCACTGTTCTTTATTCACTTCTTCAGGTTCCTCTACGAACTCTCACTGATTCCAAACTTTTCAGAACGTGTGTTTTGCATCCTGTTCCAGTCAACGTTTTCAGAAAGCATTGGTTCAATCCATCGCAAACTTGAATTGCTACAGAAACTGTGTGAGGTAAGTTGTGCTCTGTGAAAAAATAAATCTAAATTTCTGGTTTTTAATCTTGTTAGACTTCATTCATATTTCAAAAGTTTTCACTTTATTTACTTAAATATCTTAAATATTTTAAATCTTAAAGTTAGCAGAATGGAACAATTTATGATTGTACTTTAACATCATTTTGAATTTTAAGATTAGGTTTTGCTTCTAAATTATATAATGCTTTTGCCATCAGTGTGTATCAGTCTCTGGAAAACAGTGCACCTTCTCCTTTTGTTAAAGCAAAATCTTCCCTCTTCACAGTGACTGTTATTACTCTTTTTTTCAAAGGAATGCTAGTTCAGCTAACCTTGTGTGTGTTGAGAAAGGTGCAACTTAATAATATCTCTGATATCTAAAATCAGCTGGAAATACCAATGTTGCATCTAGACGGAAGAGATTAGTGGAATTTTGCAGTCCCATGAAAAACAAATATGTAGCTTTTAAATGCAGGTTTAATCAGTACTTTAATAACTTAAAACCATTTCAACTGTTTTATATTTTACTATGTAGTCTCTTTTATTTAATGACAATATTTAATTCTTCAATGTGAGTGTTTTATTAACATCTTGATGAATTTTTTGTGAAATTAAATATACCATTTTCAATGTCAGTATCAGTTAAGGATTACTATTTTGTTTTTCTCAACAGGTCATATCTGTTAATACTGTACAGATTTTCTGTTATTTTTTTCTAAGTATCCATTTTGGAGATAAGATTCTCCATTCATATAAAATTGCATATTAACATTGTTCTACCTCTACATGTTGCAGTAGAATGTAGCTTCCTTTATTTGTGTCTTTATACAAGTATTATTTCTAAACACAATATTAACAAATCTTCTCATTAGCCATAAATATTAATGGAACTTTGAAAATAATTTTTTTTCTCTGTATTTTAGACATTGAAGAATGAATCAGGAGTTATGCGGGTTCTGGGTTTGGTTCTTGCCTTTGGAAATTACATGAATGGTGGAAACAGGACACGAGGACAGGCTGATGGGTTTGGATTAGATATCCTGCCAAAACTGAAAGATGTCAAGAGCAGTGTAAGTTGATTGGAGACTTCCTGAAGGCCTGAGAAGGCCTCAGAAATTTCTTAAATTCTCAGAAAATTACTTTGTTTCTGAGTGAATGGTGTGAAGCTTATGAAGGCATGTAGAAGGGACTTCTTTTGTTACTATGCTTATCTGATCACACTTCTAGAGTTGAATGTATTTCTGTAGAATTATGAATATTAACCATCTCTTTTTACTACTGTAGAATCAAAAATACCTAACATTATGTTTTAGTTCTTAGTCTGATGTACACTTGACTTTCAGTACACTTCATAGTTCCAACTTTTCATGTAATTCAAAACAATACTCTGATCTTACTGTTAAAAGTTTATAATTGAAGTGGAAGGAGTTCTATGCTGATTCAAAATATTTGTGAGGGAAAAATGTCACTCCTAAAAATGATTGAATAGGCATCTAGAGCATTTGGGATAACCCAAAATTAATTCTTTATGTACACTATGATTACAGAGCTTGTATTTGACATTGGAACATGCAGCCATCAGAGTAAAGTACTTCTTGATTCAAGATTTGTCTAGGGTAGTCATCTCAGTAAAGAGAATTATAATTAGTGTCTTTTCTTCCTTAGTGCTGAACTGTAATTTGTGTGTTACTAGCTCTTTTTGTCTTTGTTTAATTATTTTGGGGTTGCATTCAAATTTCTGCTTTTGTTTACAAGGAAACCATCTTAGCGTTTCTATAGCTAATGGAAAACCTTATCTGAAGGTGACAGATTATAGCAATAACTCTTGAGCCTTAAAATTTGTTCCTACATCTGTCTGCCAAGTCACTGTCAAGATCTTCAATTCTGCAAGATCTTTTCTTTCCTGGTCCCTCACTAAATATACATATTTTAGCTGCTGGATTAGGTCATGTGAGCAGAGCTTTAACCCTGAGTTGAGAGAGCATGTCAGCCATTTGCCTTTTTAAATGGGTGGAGGAACTTCCTTCTTGCATGCTGGTATCTTTGGTAAACCAAGGGAGCAGTGATGTGAATGACACTTTAGTACAACACATTTAGAGCAGCTTACTCTAGCTGCACCATCAAATTGAATCTAGATCCAATACATCACCAGTTTAAGAGTGCTGATCAGTAGGAAATTTAGGCACACTAAATTTAGTTTGGTAACTAAAGACTTCAGTATATAATTTGCTGGAAATATTATGACTATTAAGCTTTCAGATGCAAGATACATTTTCAGTTAATTTGCGACTGATCAGGAAAGTTCTTACAAAATCCTTTTCTGAAAATATCTGAAAATTTAATTCTGTCAAAATCCTTTTCAAATGGAATATTTTTTTGCTGACGTTTCATTAGAGTGATTACAGAGGGGAAGCAATTAAAAAGCTCCCTCAACCCCCAGTGCTTCCCGCCCTAGACCCCAAATTCCATTTTTAAAAATAACTTTCTTTGTTTAATTTAACTTTGCTTTGGTTGTAGTTGTAGTGTTGCAAAAGAACTTGTATACATGAACCCAGAAATAATTTCTCTTTTCCTTCTTGGGAAATTTCAGAATGTAAGGGTTTGGTTTACAATCAGGTAGAATTTAAAAAATCAGGAGTGTGTTACATGAGCGTTTTATCTTTCTTCATTTTATTAATGATTAAATGGAAGGTCAGGGATCAGGGTGTGGTTTGGTTTTGGTATGGGTGGGTTTTTGGTATGTTTTGATTTTTGTTTTTTTTTTTTAGTGAAGGGACCAAAGCAACCAGGGTTTTTTTTTAACACACTAAATATTTAATTTATCTGAATTATCTTTTCTGATTTTTTTTTTCTGTAAGTTTCAGTAACACAGCAAATTCTATCCTTTTCTATATAGGATAACAGCCGAAGTCTTCTATCGTACATTGTCTCATATTATTTGCGTAATTTTGATGAGGTGAGTGAAAATTAAAATTAACTCTTAAATTCAGATTAAGCAAGCCAATGTAGTAAATTTGTTCTTCTGCTAGTGAGATGCAGAAATGTGTATGTATTTTTCTGTGCTTTTGGTTACATATTTTAGTATAGCAGAAAAGTAATGAGCACTAGGTAAGTGTTCATTTGTTTTTTCATCAGGATGCTGGAAGAGAACAATGCATCTTCCCTCTTCCGGATCCACAGGATCTCTTCCAGGCTTCACAACTGAAGTTTGATGATTTTCAAAAAGATCTCCGCAAAATGAAGAAAGATTTGCGAGGTACTGAATCTAGATTAAATGCTAATTTTATGTTACCATTATATCTCTTTTATTATTGTTCATATTATTTAGAGAAATTAGTTGATACTGTAAAAATAGTTGTGTGTTTTTAACTTCTCAGTTAGTAGATTGTTTCTTTAATTTCATTTTCTATGACCATTTATGCCATAATCCATAATCTTCTGTAGGTAACCTGTAGAAGGTTTTTAAATTAAACAGCATCAAAACAGGTAAAATCTTCTGTTTCAAAACCAAACCAAAAAACTAATTTATTTTTCCCTTTGTGCAAGCTGACTCCAAATATTTGACCATAAAAAGCACTGGAAATGGTTGGACCATGTCCATGACAAAAAGAAAAATGGTTTATAATCAGGTCTAAATACTATCTAGCAGATAAAAGAATATGTATGACATTGTTAAAGACACTTGAAATATCTGGACTTTACTGAACAGTAATATGCAAAGGAAGTATTTTTTTTCCTCTTATGAAATGTTTTCTTTAAATTAATTCAGCAATCTTAAGATGTATTTGCTAGACTTTAAAGAAGACTATCATATATTTCTTATTCATATGAGGATCTAAACACTGAATTTGTCAAGGAGGAGTAGTTTGCACAAATGATCCACAATCTTCAATGTTTTTGCAAAAAGTCTCTGCTAAACTGGTCAGTTATGTTACTGTGTGAAATCTTTGAGGGAGAGATACAAATCAAGGTGGGATATTACTGTTGCCTTGTTGCTTTTAAATGCCATGCCTCTAGAGACCTAGGAATGGTTTGGTAATCCATTAATCCCTGGACAACCTAGAATGGGAGGTTTTCTATTACAACAAAAATATATCATGGCTACCAAATGATACCTGACCTTCTCTTCTTGATCCTATCAAACTTTCTGCTTGGATATTTTAAAAAATGTTTTAAATCTTTCGAGTACTTAAAGTATTTAGTATTTTTAGTGTTCAAAGTTGTATCAAAGTCATTCAGGATGACACTGAGGAGTGGAGAGTAGTAGCATCTATTTACTGCTCCTGAATAGCCTAGGGGGGCAAAAGTCTCAGAATTCAATCATGAAAACTTGTTTCTAGACTTCTTGCAACTTCCAGATAATCTGAGCTGATACCTAAGCTTGCACATGTAGAAGAAAGATACTTAGCTCTTATTGGCTTATTCAAAAAAGATACTTGAATTCAGGTGCATACTAACAAATATACATTTCCTCACAAATTCCTCACAAATTCACCAGAAATGGGTTATTACATGAATGGTTGAATATTTTCACATCAAAGTTGAAATTTGCATGCAGACATAAATCTCTTGTGGAATGAATCCACAATGTGCAGTGATCAAAGCAGGGGTTCTGTAAAAATGGAAATTACACGCTTCGATCTGCCTTCAGATTGCAGTTAAATTCTTTCTGTGCTTCCAATCCAATCCTTAGGCTCAAGACATTGTCAGTCTTTTCTGTAGTTAATGAAACTGAAGAATAACTACAAACACCATTGCTCTTTCCCTATTGCATTTGGTACAAATATTTTTGGGGACAGCACCAGCAGCATCCTATCCTGAATATGAAGTGAAAATTTCAACACCAGACTGAAATACCAGTCCGACTTCTTAATAGCCTCCAGATATGCAAAATGCTTTGTTTAGACTTTCTTTTTCAAAGAAAAGTGACAAGATAAATTAAAAACCATTTGTGTTAAAAGATTTCATGACCACAAGAGGAGTAGTAGTAAAATTTAGTAATACACTAAAAATACTGTGTATTCTGATAGCTTAATTGTTGTAATGAGTTCAGTGAGATAGAATGGCCTGTATCAATAACAATAATGTCTAAACAGAGTACAATTTTTAATAGAATGTGTGAAATTATTTCAAAGGGGTTCTTTTTCTCTGCATTTACTTTAAGTACACCATCAGATTTACTAATGAACCTGTGGAATCTTATGAGTTGCTAGAGCTAGTAAGTGCCTTATCAAATGTCTGAACAGGAAGAATGTTGTATGATACTGAGAACATTCTGACAAAATTCCAAATGTGAACCTATTCTTTTGAAGTCAGTGCAAGTAAATGAGTATTGATTATTCCTGGCCAACACTGACCTTAAAGGCACAGAAATAAGTGCCCAGAATACGTTAGAATTTTATACTGAGATGTGGACTGTAACCTTGGACTTAGATTCATCAGTAATTAGATAGCAAATTTCATGAGTGGATTTCACCATTTGGTAAGGATGGGTGTTTGATTTGTTCTTTGTCACTGAGAAACTTAAACTTGTAGAAAATACTCATGCAGGCAGTATCAACAGTTTAAGGGTATTCTGTTCATGTTAGTTATTTTTTAGCAAATATACTAAAAATCATGCAGTGAGATCATGCTTACTACAATGTCAGAAGGAGGCATTGGTACACCCAGAAAAAAAGTCTTCTGCAGATATTTTATTACTGTCTTAGAAAACTTTCAGTGATCATTATTCAAAGGTAAATTTCATTCCAGAAATATCCTTTCATAAAATTTTAAAAAACCTCAACAGAATACCCACAATGTAGAGGACAGTTATTATTAAAAAAAAGTTTCATAGGCATAACAATAGCAGTTCATTATAGTACTGCTGTGTTTTACCATCTAAAGATGCCAGTGGTGTACACAGGGACATGCAGATATAAATAATCTTCATGATTCTGTAAAATTTTGCTAATGTGCTCTTTCGCAGTTTGGAGTTTGGGCTTATGTTTGTATTAATTATTATGCTGACTGCTTTAAAAGAAAAAGGACTCATTCAAACTTCTGTGCTTTCTTCCCTTTTGACTATCAAGGTTATTGTCCGTTTTCAAGTGTTTATGAACTCTATGCCTTGGCAGTTTGTAAAATTTTTAGAAAATAAAATCTCCCCTACTATTTCAGATTAAAAGAGGAAGTCCCAAGGACTTCTAGAAGCATGCCATGTGCCTGTTCCGAGATGAATAAGATAGAAATTTGGGTTTTTAAATAATAAATATCCAAAGGATAACATTTATATACCACTTTTTTTTTTAAGGTAGAAGACCAAAGAACAAGTAGATCCTCTTACTAACAAATCAAGTGAGTTTGTCTCCATCTGTTGCTCCTAGATTTCACAGCTCTCCAGGATTCCCACTTTAGCCTTTTTGACTTCAGTGACATATAGTTTGTTAAGCAACTTGATCTGCTTTTGATCTCTCCTGGCTGTCAGCAATGTTCCTTGATGCAGTCATGCCAAGCAATGACTTCTGTTCCTATGTCATTCCACAGACGAAACTTTAGCACTTGCCACATGACTTAAATCAACTCACCATGTAAAGAAAATTGGGCATCCAGGGTCACAGGAGCAGTGTGTGACACTCACTGATTAGGACCTCTGTTATATAACTATTAGTATCAGTAGGTTTTTCTAGACACTTCAGAGTGCTTCAGGTGGAGCAGAAAGATGTGGTAAACATTTATTAAATCAATCAAGATTCTAACCCTCTTTGCTCTGACGCTCTCTTAAGCCAAAACTTTAGCTTAGGAAAATGTTGGATTTCTGGCCCAAATCCACAATGGATGTGGATGAAATTCTTCCAAACGTATTTAGTTTAGGAAAGAACTAGAATAGCATTGAGAGTTATAGGATTATAGCAAGTTAAACATGTTTAGAAGCTATTCTTTGGCTACACATTACATTATAGCCTTACAACATTAAGTTTATTATTGCTAATCAGAAACTAATTCATCACTTGTCATGTATTGCAAAACTTTCACTGAAGCTCAGCTAAAAGGGAATTAGAAACAATGTCAGGCCGAAAGTAAGTCTGACTAGGAGAAGAGATTAATAGCACAATGAAGTGCAGCTTGCTATGAAATTTAGTTGAAGTCAGTACTTGTTTATGTGTCATAATGTTGTATTTATATATTTGATTGGAAACTGACTACAAGCAATAATTATGATAATTAATATTACTTTTTTAGTGATGCTTTCTTTTCATATTCTGAGTGTTTACAATTCATTGAAAATTCTCCATCCAAAAGATGCTAGGCTGTGTGGCCCAGTACATCTCCCTGATTTGGCATAAATGTGACTGAGAATGTTTATAAAGTGTTAAGCATTTGCAGAACACTTTGTATTTTAAAACTATGTTCCAAGAAAAGCCCCATGGTATCTTGGAAAAATAAAAAACATTCCCTGTTTTTTTTTCAGTGCTTCTTACAGTCACCTAAAGTTACCTATTCAGTTTGGACCTGCTAGTTGTAGAGCTCTTAAGTGCTCTTGTGTTTAACACCACCTGTGTGAATAAGAGAATTGGAAGCACCATCTTGTGCTGCAAAAACACTTTTAAAGGTTGTGTTTGGGATGGTGTCAAAGGCAACTCAGTGAGTTTGGACAGCAATAGGCTTGTCATTCCTCTTGCCTCAGTAAAGGTTACCCTCAATACTGAGAAAAAGCTCCCAGCCCTGAGAGTTCCATCAAACTGTAGTTTGAAATGGAAATTTCCACTTCATGGTCAAATCTGTGTCTGGGGTGAAGGGATTACTTTGCAAAATAAGATTGTGTCCACTATTAGTTCTTTAATAAGTAATATTAATGCTTTCAGACCAAAGTTTAAAAAAAAAATGCAGCATTCTATTTGCCTCTCTCTCTCACAAACACACATGTATCCTTGTATCTTTTCATATTCTCAGGAATGTATTCCATCACAGTGTGGTATTGCAGCTTCAGTTAACAAAGTTGAGCAGCCTTAATCCATTCAGGGCCCCACCTGAGGTGGAAGAAAGGGAAGGGATTGCTCTTCTAAATTTGACTGTCCTCTCCTAAAGGAGGAGAGGGACAATCTAAAGATTGATAGATTTTCCAGTTAAGGAAAGGCCTTGAGCCTAATCTGGTGATCTGTCTTTTAAAAAACTAAAATTTGGTGAAATAAAGGATATTCTAAGAGATTTCCCAAAAATTTTTTTTTAATGTGCTTGTTCAGTGGTATTTCAAGTTTCAAGAGAAGGTGGAGATGCAGTAGAGAGCATTGAAATGAGAAAAAACAGTATTCTTTGGAGTTTGAATTCATTGCATCATCAAAAGCATTCAGAATTTGAAATTTTTGTTTTTGTCATTCTCTGTCAAGAGTTTTGCTACAAATGCGAATGAAGATATTTCCCAATTAAGAAATAGACCCTTTATTTTTCTTCTATGATCCATAGATCCATATTCTGATGAAAACGTTCCTTCAGTTTTTTATTAAAAAAATGCCAAATCACTCAAGGTAATTAACAGTAAAATAATATAGCAACAGTAGTGGTTTGGGTCAGTCCTCCAGTTATCTCTACCACCTACCTCTACAGAAATAGGTATTTTTAAAAAAAATCTGTACATTTGCCTACTCATTAACAAGTGTATATCCACAAATTCTATCTGTTATCACTGAAAGGGTTAATTGCTGCAGCTAGGTCGCATGCAGATTCCTAAACCTAAACCAGATGTAAACTAAAGCCAGGCTTTCAGTCAATCTGTGAGTCATATTTTACTGTCCTTAAAACTCCAAACAAGGAGCTGTCTATGGAAGCCCTTGAAGACTCGGCAGTTCTTAGTGTAAGTCATTACAATTCCAAAAAAAAATAAATAAAAGAAAATTAAGAGCCCTTTCTGTATTTGTGACTGGGTTCATCAGAGTTTGTCTTTTGATGAGGCCAGCATTGTTTCTTTTAGATAAAGTCTAAACTTTCTTCTAAAGTCACAGGTTGCAATTGTAAGGAATCCAGAAAGCACTGAGGAAGTTGAGAAAGTAGTGATAATGTTGTTCTCTAGTTTTCAGACAAGTAGGACACAGGCACATCTCCTGTAGAAGTCTGAGTACTCAGAACCTTAGAAAATTAAGGACATAAGCTTTTATGGGAGCTTTGAAATTAACTACAAGTAGTCTGGCAAGTCTTAATTAAAGGTGTGGTCTCAAATATCTTAAACTATCTTGAAAATCCACCTGACTTCTAGCAGTCTTCTATAGATAAGTGTGCAATTTCTGAATTAGTTAACAAAAGCAGCGTAGTGGAACTGTTAATTACTCATCCAAGCTAATTCATTAGTCTGCTTGCTTCTTGCTTTTTTTTTTTTTTTTTTTTGCCTTTGTTTTTTTCTTGGTGGGTTGGGTTTTTTATTGTTGGGTTTGGGGCCTTTGTTTGTTTGCTTTTATTTTTAATTTTTATATTTTGGGGGTTTGAAAACTCCTGTTGCCCATTGTTATCTTTGCCAAATAAAATGCAGTAAGCCTGAGGGGCAGCTGGTCATCTGCTCACCCATTTTGTTCATATAGAAATCTTTTATGTTTAGAGGAGATTTGTACTTCCAGGGCCTAAAATTTAGCATCCAGCAGAACCAGAGGGAAAATGTGCATTAAACAGATAGATATTCTGAATGTTGAAATTTTTTTTCTCCCTTTCAGAAAGGTAAATTTGATAATAAGGCTGAGTGCTTTTTACATTACTTACCACAATCACTTACTAAAAATTTTAGTGCACAGCACAGATTGTTAAAGCACAGATTGTTTAGTCACTTTCCTTTTCCATATAGATGCTTCTTAAATTATATTGGATGCTGTGAACCTTTGTTTTTAGAAAACTGACCTGAAATAAAAAGAAAAGAAAAAAATAGGATGAGCAAGCTAACACAATAGCTTAAAAATGCAATTTTCATTTTAACACAGAAATAGAGAATGAAATTAGTTCTTGGGATACTGGATACAGCTGAAGTCACTATTTGTTTAAATCTCTAAACTGGTTCTAGGCACAAAATTTCACATCAATTTCCATATCAAGGGCATTTGAGACATCTGACTATGTATGGGCAAAACAGCTATCAGTTTAAATTGCCCACAAGAATCCATTTTGATTGCTTCTGTGAAAAATGGTGTACAGTTCTCTGCAGCATATGATCTTGAGAGGAGATGAAATTAGATGTACTATTGGTTCTTTCCATTGTTTATATACTGCTTATAGGTTAAAATTGGTTTAGAGGGCTGGAGAAAAGGTGTCTCTGCCCTTGCCAACTTCTGTTTAGGATTTGAGATTTTTGGAAGGTGCCAAGTGCATAATTTGAGAGTAAAGGATACCAAAACCTTCACCTTGCTTCAAAGCAACAAAAGTGTCTTTATTCCTGCTTGGGCAATTCAGTCTTGTGGCATCAGTTTCTGCCTTGTGCTTGGCTTTTGTGACTGCCTATATGAGTCTCATTTGTGGTGCCTTGAAAATCTTTCAATTCCTTCACTATAAGAAAATTTAAAATCTGCTTCAAGTAAATGGAGTTTTAAAAATATGCTAACTTTTTCTAAGTTTTTCAATTGTATATACATCTGCTAAAATGAGAGAATAACTAAATGTGAAAATAGGGAACATAAGACCAAGTTTTGAGTCATCACAGCAGATCCCCTTTGCCAATCTATTCCTTTGATATTTGGGATGTTTAGCTGAGCAGCTTCATGGAGATAAATGTGTTTAAATATGAAGCTGAAGATAAAAAGTATTAAATTTAGAAGGCTGTTTGTATTCTCACATACTTTTTCCCCCCATGTTTTTTCCTCCATCTTGATTAGAAGTTACGAAATACCCTTCTGACACAAGCATTTACCCAGTATCTTATTTCTTCATTTGGGAAGAAATACTGGAAACTGGTATTTTGTACTACTTTCATTTGATAACTAACTTTTTCAGTTACAACGAAAAATAGCAATGGTTCATATGAATAGTGGGGCTTTATATTTAGTGACAAATTACAGAAAAGAATAAATGAGTGCTGTATCCAGCAAGTTGTGCAGGGAGACTGCAATTCCAGTCTTGCTGATCAGGAGAATTTAGAAACCTAGGAAGAGCTTACAGGACTGTTTTAAATTATTTACACAGTGTTTACAATTCATGAATAAGATAAAAAATGGACCTGAACTGTTATACTTCTGAACTTTAGAGATTTTAGTATTTTCACAGAGCAGAAAAGAACAAAAATTACTCCACCAAAAACTGGACAAACAAAGTATCATTAAATGCACATCCTTTCCCACACCACACATATGTGCACAAACACATCAGCTATGGGAGAGCTTTCAGTATCTGAGCAGTTAAGTAAGAGACATTTCATTTTGATAATCAATATTGCATGTTTTGTTGAAATGGGTATGGGCTAAGATTTTTGGTGGGTATGAGTCTTCATAATACACTCCTCTCACATTGGTTGAGAGATCAGGGACTCAACTAAGCTGCAGACATTCAAGAGTATAATGCTGTATTGCTCTGAAAAATATTTAATCCATATTCTTGAAAAAGGTATGGAATTTCAGTGATATTAAACGTTATGGTAGGTTCTATCATCTCTTTCAGCTCTGACATCTATTTCTGCATAAGAGAAAAGAATAATTCAAATTCTGTATATTGCCGTCAGAACAGCTCCTTTTGCAGAATAGTGCATAGGTCCTCTATTTCTTCTTCTGTCATATGTTGTAAGAAAATTCATGCTCAGTTGTATCCCCTCCCCCATTTCACATGTTTTGACTTTGTTTAAAAACTACAGGCTTCCCATTATATAATTATATATTATATGACTATATTGGGTGGATGTTAGTTTTTTTTTTTTTAATTTCTAATATTGCTTCATAAGTAGATTACCAAAGTTGGCATATTCATCTTTCCCCTAAAAGCCTGCTGGGTTTATTTCTATTTCTCTCTAAGCTTAAAAAAAAAAAAAAAAATTACTTGTGGTTCTCACGCTGGTTTTACTCCACTTGTATGGAGTTATTAAAGTCAGTCTGCTTTTCAGTATATGTGCATTTTAAATATTAGGGTAGTGCTTTTTTGCTATCTCAAAATATTTTCTAAACCTTTAGCAAGTTTTCTGTCTTTAAAGAGATAGTAATAATTATTTTTTCCTAAAGAAAACCTGGAGGGTAAACAAGGAAATGCATGTTTTGGAATGTGTGCACTTGAACTGGAAATTCTGAGATAGAATCTAGCAGGATTCATTTCTGTTGAATGATAAGAGCTTATCACAGCCTAAAAAGATTTCCTTTATGGTGGAAATTGGAGTTTAACATTCATCTGAAATAATAGTCTCAGGTCTTCTCTTAACCCAAATTAAATTATCTTGGGTAGTTGGTGGAAGTGTGATGGTACCACCTTACCCACAATAATCTTTGTGTCAGGGCTGCTTTAGGCGCTCGATTCTCTGTCTTGGTTTTTAGTCCTGGTTTTAGTCTTCTGAAGACTAAAAGAAGCAAGTTGTTGTTCAAATTCTCTCACAGAGTTCAAGTAATGAGTATTACAATCTTTCACTTTAGTCCTTTTTCTCTATTCCTTTTGAACAATGCAGAATTCTTTACCATATCTGTGGTTTTATCAAGTATCAAGCCCTCATCTGGCTTAACTTCCTAAATTAAGGTCATTCCTACTATTTGGTGCAGGGTTTGCATCTGAACCTTATTTTGATTCAGGCACTATTACCTGGGGGCAGGTATATCAATACAGCCTGGAATCTGAGTTTCTAAATTTGTTCTCATACAATTCTAACCCTTAAATTTGTCTTTCACCCTCAACACCATTGAATGCTTTTGTTAATTTTTTGCTACCACTTATTTAAACTCACAAGCTGACCACAAATTATTTGCATATAAAATATTTTACTGGGAATGTGACTGTTCTGACTCTGTTATCATAGTGTTTGTACTTGTAGTGTGTTTGAGACACATATTCCAGTGGGTTCACTGAATATGAATTAAAGTGTCTTTTCTTACAGTATGCAGATCCATGCTATGATGTATCATCCTAAACTAATCTGTTACTCCAATTTCAGCATGTGAGACAGAAGCAGCAAAAGTTTATCAGCTATCACTAGAAGAACACCTACAGCCCTTCAAAGACAACATGGAGCAATTCATTAGTCAAGGTAAATAATGAAACGTCACTTAACCTTTTCATGACATTTCAAAGGAAAGTTATGGGAACAGTGTTTATACGTTGTGGGAAAGGGACTGTTTATTTTGGCATCATAGAAAGACATGGATTAGTTTGATCAGATGCCACACAGTTCTAACAGATTTGCAAAATTATTCTCTTGTACTGTAGGTGACTCATTCTCTTTTGCATGACAGCAAAGACAAATGCTGTTGGCTTGAGTGTGTGATCTTCTAAGTTCAACATTCCAGTAGAAAACAAATTTAGAGCCTTTGTTGCTTGAAAAATTATTGAAGCTGGATTTGTTTCATTAACTTAATTCCAATTAGATAATTCTTTTGTGTGTGCCAAAAACATGGAATAAGCATGACAAAAGTAGTTAAACATTTTTTAGATATACTGCAAATCCACATGAAATATTTGGATGCAATTAATGAATAACCACCGCAAGAAAAAATATATTACAAATATCCAGGATCAACTGGCATCCTGAGTATTAGTAGAAAAACACTTTAAAATTAATAAACTATGGTTTACTAGACCTTTCTTTGACAAAATTATAGGAAATCTGGATAACTTCAGGTTTTTACTAATGTATGTCACAGAATCTCTTGAAATTATACTCTGCATTGACCAATTTGCTTTTTAATACAAGTCAGAATTCAATGCATCAGGGTCTAAACACCCTGATGAGTACACCAATATAATTTTAACATTTTGCTGCTCATTCTTTGATATTTTATATCTGCTCTGCTTTGATATTTCCTCTTATAATTGAAGACCTGTTGTCTCCTGAATAGGCATTATGGGAGAATTCTGTTTCTAGGGCTGATTCATCAATTCACTAATGTAGAGCTACCATATCTAGAAAGAGTTATTAACTGAATGTGCTTTGTGTTTGAGAGGCCTGTCAGATATGCTTGTATGTCTTCCTGGTTAGAGTATCCAAGATTACTATCTATCCAAATGTTACTAGTGTAGTACCTGTAGAATCATAGAATGGTTTGGGTTGGAGGGGACTGAGCCAGGCTGCGCATGTGCTGATCCATGCTCAATTACAAGGAATAAATTGAGCACACCCAATATTTTTAATTGTCAAATATGGACTGATGTTTTCTAAGACAAGTGCCTACTAGCCAAACCTGGCAAACAGGATGTTGTCTCCAGCACTAATAGGTATGAACCAGTTTAAAACTGGATTCTGGTTTTGTATATGTCATAATTGCCATTACAGTAGTGGTATGATTGAACATGTAGCAAGTGTTTTGCATTAGGTTTATATTATAGTTTTTATGTATAGATAGGAGACATTCAAATCACAAGTTTGTATGATATCACTGTTGGCATACTGTAAATCATGTCTTTTTAACCTTATTAACAGAGTAGGAAATCAAACATGGGGATTATCCCTAGAAGCATTCAGGGCCAGCTTGGAAGGAGCTCTGAGCAGCCTGGTTTAGTGAAAGGTGTCCCTGACTATGGCAGGGGGGTTGGAACTCTATCTTCAAGGTACCTTCCAACCAAAACCATCTGTGATTATATGATTGTGTTTCAGCAGACAGTAAAATTTTTTAAAAGTGTGTTTTTGCTTTTAGCAACCATTTTTTTTTTAAGTATCTAACTTTAAACTTATTCTTATTTTATGATTTCTGGCTATACTTTCCAGAATATAGTTTTATATGTGTTGTATAGTGATCTGGTTTTGCAAGAATATGCAATTTCCTTTGTGATTATATGTCTGTACTTTAGGAGAGTGAGAAAAACTAAAAGAGAAAAGGATATCCATCCCATCCATTAAGATGTTTGCAATGTTCCCATATTAATAGTATATATTGTTGGGTGGTTAACAAAAGGAGAAATGCATAATGTCAGTAAAAATATTACTGTCTCATTTTGATGAAAATAATTGGAAATTAGTATTGTGAACGCAGTAAAGTGTGACTAAATAATTTCTACATTTTTTTATAAAAATGTAGGATCTATTATGCAGAATTCTGCCCCAGTGTAAGAAAGACAAAGACTAACATATAGCAAGAAAGAATCCCTGGTTAAGTTCCAAAAATAAAGTAATTTAAATACCTTTCATTATGAAATCCTTTGTTTTTACTTCATGGGATTGAATTCCGACTTGAAAGAGGCCATGTTTAAAGCAGGATTTCTTTTTCCTGTTCAGTGTTTGACAGGCTTTTGATCTAGATATTTTTTCTAGGGGCTTTTGTTGTTTGTGTAGACATAATCGATGAGTCTTTTCAGCTAGACTGCACACGTGATCATTTAGAAAAACAGAGGGACAATTCTTGGCACCTTTTGGAGATTTTTGTTTATATAACATATGCTCTGGGCAAAGAAAAATCAAGCTTTACATTTTTATCTTTTCAAGTTCCAGTTTCTCTAAAGACAGAAAAAGTTTTAACTTATAATTCAGATGAAAAGCATTTTTCATAAGGTTGAATAATTTGGCATGTTTATATGATGCCTTTCAGAGTAGATAACTTGTGTGCATAATGGGACCTAAAAGTTCAAAGGAGGTAGTTACTTACAGCATATTCACTTATGCATATTGCAAGCAGCTAAAATGGAAAATGGTTTTCCCATAGGCAAGAAAACTTGGATACCAAATGTCCTTGGCAAGGGGTTAGCAAGGCTATGCTTTATAAGAATAGTTACTGTCACACACAGCTAGATAACTTTCAGTTGTGTTACTGCAACTAGTCTAGCTGATTGTTGCTAATGATGCATTTATAATAAAAAAAAATCTTTTTTTAATGTTAACACTTAGATTCATCAGAGATAGAACAAGGTTGTATATCACTAGCATGATTGTAAAAATGGTTTCATTTGAAAGCTAAAGAAGGGGAAGAGGCAAGAATGTGTTCAGAATAATGAAATTTTTAGATGGAAATGATAGTGGTATGTGTGATGAAGGCTGTTCAGTATTTGCCTTGCTATTGAAGTCAGTAGGCTAAACAACCAGCATGTGCATTAAAGTATGGAAATTTGTGACAGGATGCCAGTCCTTTCTTGAGAATTTATCTTGATCGTTCTTAAAATGATCAATATACTTAGCAGAAGATTAAATTACCTGTACTCTTCTTTCTACATTGGCTTAGTGGATATTGGCAATCATGATTTACCCTATGCACTGGTTTTTTGAGGGTCCGTGTGCTTCAAAACTCCAACAAAATCCTCTCAGTTCTTCCAGGTTCTCTTGTTTTCTTCCGTGTTTTCTCCTTCTTGTTTTCTTTTCATGTCTTCTTTTTGAGTCCACATACTGCAATCACATCAAATCATCAAATGTATGATATGGTTATCTTGTTCTTACAAATGTCAGGGTTTTTTCTGAACTTCTCCATAGCCATGCAATTTAAAAAGGGAAAAATTAAAAAAAAAAAAAAAAGGTGGAAAATCTGCTTCAAAAAAGGATATTGAAGAAAAGTTGTCAGAAAATACAAAACTTTTCAAAATTTTTTGCTATTTAGGTTTTTTTACAACCATTTATCTCAGCATTTCCAATGTGTAATATATAACTGTGAAATTTAGTAAAACAATTGTCCTTTTCCAATGAAAATTTATTCATACCAAACAGTTTAAAACAGGAATTAAGGATTTTAAACAGGAATTTAAAATTTACATATCTCCAATATAGCACGTATAGTTACATTTTCTGTCTTTGTGTTATTCCTCACAAGTTATGACAATTTGAATGAGAGAGACTGAAAGCAAAGCACTGCTTGGGAACCTTGCCTCCATTGTTCCATATGTAGCTGTGAATAGATAGGAATGCAAATACATGAGAGATCACATCCACCAGTTTAGAAAGTTTCAGAAATCACTTTTCCTCATGAAAATGAGTCTGAAATGACACAATGGGGAAATGCTGAGTGTACTAATTACCATGCAGTTTGTAGAGGAATTTAATTAGCAGTTAGTAATCCTTTAACCTTGTCCTCACTGGACATGTTAGCCAGCTCACACTGAAAGAATTGTATGTGCATGAACCACAAATGATTCATAGCCCCCAGGTTTTAACTGTGGGTAACTTTGCAGTCAAAAGCAGTCTCTGGGTGTCTGCTGTTGAGATGCTGTCTAGGCTGTGCATTCTTGTCATCTTGATAAAGCAGGAAACTTACTGCAGGAGGTAGCAACCATCACTCCCTCAGAATAGTCATTCTTTTTTGGGACGTGGGGAGTTTCAGTATGTTGAAATCACAGCTTTTCCACTGAGATTCTATAAATTTTGAAAATGTTTCAGACTTCAAATCTGAGCAAATCATCCTACATCATATTAAGAAGCCAAGCCAATATAATAAGTTTTAGACTTCAGAAAAAACATCAAGCCGTGGGAGAAGTACAAGGAGTTTGCAGAAGTAAAAACAAAAATTTCTGATGTTTGGCTAGTTCATTTTAAAAGCAATAAGAATTATTCCAGTGTGATTTTATGTTTTGAACCACAGAATAACCATTCAGTATTTGATTCCTTCTAGTCTTAATTTGCAAAACTGCAGTTCTGCTATTGTAAGTTAATACAACCATCAGGTTTTGTTCTGCTGGACCCAAGAATATAGACTCTTCTCCAGACATAAATTCTAATCACATCCTCATGATCTTACAGAATCCAAATCCTAAAACTGTCCTGTTGGTTGAACTGTCTGTAACTATCTCCTCCTTTTGCCTGAAAGAGCATTCAGGAACCCAGTTTCCAAACTGTTAGTAAAGGAATATATGAATCACAGTGAGTTCTGTTGATTGCTGTAGCTGCAATCAGGTAGTTGGCCATGACTTATTCTTTTAAGTCAAGTAGCAAAAGGCTGTGCATCATCAAATGATGGATTGTGAATGAGACTAAAGCATCGGACTGAATCTTGGATGTCTGGGTTGAGTTCCTTGCTCCAGAAATACTGTCGATTGCAAAATGAGTGCTGCTAGGGTATACTAATTCTGGCCTTTTCTAACCCAGAATGATTGATTGTGCAGATTCCACTTTTTTTAAATATTGTTTTTATAATTTGATGAATATAAGGCAGAACATAGCAGTAGTTCATAATTTTTCTAAAAATAATTTGAGGAAAATATGACTGAAACATGATTAGGAAGATATATGAATAAATGTGGTTATGTTTTTCTTAAAAAACAAGTATGGAACATTAAAAGGTTGGATATTAGTAATTTATGTGGAGCTACTCACTTTAAATACTATTATGATTACCAAAATATTCTCATTACTAATATCTAAAATTTTCTTTTTTCCTTTGAGAAGAAAATGTTGGAGGAATATGAAAGGCAAGCAACATAAATTCGCTACAACATAAGATTCAGGAATTCAACTTAAGCAGTTTAATTTTATAAATGTTTGCATTTTTCTGTTAGTATTCTTTTTGTTGAATTATTGAAGGAGCTTTTAAAACTTGTTCTTTGTGTCCTGAAAGTATTTTTTTTAATCTCACACTGACATCTTAATGCTGATAAATAGTTTAACATCAGCATGATATAAACTTGTTCCTACTTCAGATGTCAGCACCTCCATTGGTGTGCATTTTTGCATAATAATCCTAATTTGGATTGTATTGCATTTGCAACACTAGACAGGCTTCACTGAATTAGCCTTTCTTTGCTTCAAAGTCCATGAAAGACCAAACTTTTAGGCTGGGGTTGTCAGCTGTTTTATGCCTTTGGCACAGGATCTCATATAATCATTTTTGTAGGCATCACAGTGGTTTCAGACAGGTATGGTAGAGTTAAAAAGGTATTTTACCATCACATGAGAACATATCAATCTATGAGTATCACAATAGCATGACACAAGTAATCCAACTCAAAAGACTATGAAAAAAATGCCTTACAAAAAAAAAAGTTACTAAAAAACTTGTGGATTTGTGGGGAGGGCTGAAAATTCACATTTTAAATCTCTTCTCCAGTAAAAATGTAATCAAATAAGATTTTTTTTTTATGACATAGTTCCTGGGATGGAGAATGAAAAATAAGAGGATGTTAAAGCTTAAGAGCACGTAGGTCCTTCATGAGTGCTAATCACAATGGCACATGTTCTTCAGCACTGTGAAATCCAGGCTCACAGATGAACAGTTTTCTTGCTGGATCTTTACTGTACCTGAAGACATATATTTAGTCATAGGTATGCTGTCTAACTTCACATCTGTTTTCTGCCTAGTCCTGACCTAAGTGAGACTTTTAAGCAGTGTAGGATTTAAGATCAGTAGCAGGGAACATCAAGTGAGGAGCTCAAAGCTGCACAAAAAATACTATGTATTTTACTTCTGTGAATATGACATGACAACATTACAGTGAGTATCTGCTAAAAATATATAACTAAGTATGTTGGAGTGATTTGCTGGGGTTTTTTGGTTGTTATGTTTCAGGGTTTTTTTGAATTTGGGTTTAGGTCCAAATTTTCTCTCCCTTAATTCAGCCAACAGGAGATATCATCCTTGAAAGTCTCACAAATTATATAATGATTTGGATTGGAAGGGACCTTAAAAATCATCTAGTCTCAACCCCCTACCATGGACAGGCACATTTTCCACTAGACGAGGTTGTGCACAGCCACATCGAACCCAGCCCAGAACACTTCCAGGGATGGGACAACCACAACCTCTATGGGCAACCTGTTCCAATGTCTCACTGCCCTCACAGTGAAAAATGTATTCCTTGTATCTAATGTAAATGTACAGTCTTTCAGTTTGAAGCTGCTCCCCTTGTGCTATCGCTAAATGTCCCTGTAAAAGTTCCTCACTAACTCTCTTGTAAGCCTCACTTAGGTACTGTAAGGTAGTCCCAAAGCCTTCTTTTCTCTTGTCTTCACAGGAGAAGTGTTCCAGCCTTTTTATCACTTTCTGTGTTCTTGCTTCAAAAGGTTGCTGCTTAGGCTGGGGACCACAGAGCTGGACATAGCACCCCAAGTGGGGTCTCCCAAGAGCTGAGCAGAGGGAGAGAATCACCTCCCTTCACCTGCTAGCCACACTGCTTTTGATGTGGCCAGTTGGTTTTTGGGGCTGTGAGCATGCAGTGCCCAGTCATAGTGAGCTTCTCATTGACCAATGCCTCCAAGTCTTACTCCTGTTCTCAAACCATTCTTTGCCTAACCTGTGTTTGTACTTAACGATTGATCTGACTGAGGTGCAGGGCCTTGCAATTGGCCTTGTTGAACATTGTGAGGTTGACATAGGCCCACCTCTCAAGCTGTCATGGTCCCTCTGGATGTCATCCCTTCCCAACACCACACAAAATGGTGACATCAGCAACCTTGCTGAGTGTGCCCTCAATCCCACTGTCCATGTTGCAGACAAAGCTGTTAAAAGTGCTGGTCCCAAAACCAGCCTCTGAGTCATTCCACTCATCACTGGTTTCTACTTGGACATTGAGCTGTTAACTACAAGTCTCCGAGTGCGAACATCAGCCAGTTTTTTATCCACACAGTGTCCCATCTGTCAAGCCTATGTCTCTTCACTTTAGAGATAATGATGTCATATGGGACAGTGTCAAATGCTTTGTATGATTCCAGGCAGATGACATCAGTACTCTTCCATTACCCACCAACACTGGAACCCCATCATAGAAAGCCACCAAATTTGTCAGGCAGTCTTTGCACTTCAATGAAGCTATACTGGTTGTCACCAATAACCTCCTTATTTTCCATTTGCCTTAGCAGAGTTTTCAGGATAATCTGCTCCATGATCTTGCCTATCATTGACACTGAGACTGACTGGGCTGTAGTTCCTCAGATCTTCCTTATTTCCCTTTTTAAAATGGACGGTTGTGTTTCCACTTTTCCAGTCGCTGGAAACTTCACCAGCCAGCCACAATTTCTCAAATATGATAGATAGTGGCTTAGCCACTTCCTTTGACATGGATTAATCTCATCAGGTCCCATGAACTTGTGTACCTTCAGGTTCCTTAGTCTCAAACCCAGTCTTCTCCTTCTTCATTCTCTTAGCAGAGGCCTTTGCCTTCTGCAACTTTCGCAGTGTGGTCAGACCACTTGCTGATGAATACTGAATCAAAAGTAAATACCTTTTTATATACTATTAAGCTTAATTTTTTCTTAACTTTTAAGGAAGTTCAAGTTTCTGTCCTTGCATATTCAAGATGTGCCTCTATAAAGCTTGCTTACAATGTATGGAGATAGCACATAATTTGTATTCCTATTGTGTGAGGGTATAACATCATAAGGAAGTATAATTGGCTGGAATCAATATAAAGATTTATGTGTTTTTCTGATCATAGGTTTAAAAAAAGAACAACACCATTAGGGAAATATTCTGCATATTGGATGCTCTATCCCAAGTTATCTTCAAGAAATTGGGGTCTGAATGTTTAAATTTAAATTCTCTATTTAAATGTTCTCTCACCTGTATTCATAAAAATCTCAGAAAATGGGGGAGGGGGAACAGGTATTCTTTGTGCTTGCAACCTTTTATGAATTTATCTTAGGAAGTATAGAAGGATGTAAGACTCTTGATAAGATTCCCAAAAGAAATCTTGCTTTATTCTCTTGTAAAACTTTCTTAGCATGAATTTACCCAATAATCAACTATCCAAATGTACTTGGATCTCTTTTCAGTGTAAATAGAAATTCTCAAAACTATAGCAACATAGCTCTAATGAGTCATTGAGAAGGCTTTGGATCTGTTAAAAAAAAAACAAAAGAAAAAAACAACTGGCTCCACTTGAAAGTTACTGGAAAGCACATTCATAGCTAATTATAAACAAATACTAGTTAACACTTTAAATAAAAAGAGAGGGGAAAAAGCAAAAAGATTTAGGACATAGACAAGCAGATGAAAGGATTGTTTTTGCCTTCCATCTGAGATTACTCAGATGCATTCCTGTATTCAATTACCTGAGAAGATGTGATATTCCCTTAAGATCAGAAGGGATGGCAGTTTTGTGCATCTCCTTACTCATAGCCCTTTGAAACTGGTTCAGTAGAAATAGTTTAAATTGCATCAGGGACTGGGGCCAGACGGTGACTACAGACAGTAATCGCTGGGTCAAGATCATACCACAAACTAGCAACAAAAAGTTCTGGTGGAACAAAAGCTCTATCAGGGTATTTGAAGGCAGTTTGAGTAGACTTACAAGGTCTACTTGGAATACTTTCAGAACAGGCACCAACAGGTCAGCTTGTTGTGTGACTATGGTTATCTAGTACATTTATACATAGAGGACATTGATAATTCTTATTAGTTGCTAGCTTTCAGTCTATTTTTCTCATCAAATCCCTTGCATACTCCATATTCAAGTCTCAGCTTGAGTTTTTGTTTTCAGAAAGCCACTAAGCACAAGCTTCTGTCATTTAAAAATTAATGATTGTCTAACTCTTTGGTCTTTCCCAAAACCCATTTCCTTTTTGATAGTGTCCATCCAAAATGGCTTAGTTCTTCCTAGTGCTACTCATGCCCCCAACCACATGAAATAAAAAATGCAAAGAGAACAACCACCAAAAAAGGCAAAAAATGGAGTCAAAACCAATTGAAAAGTCTAAAAGGGAGGAGGAGGAGGGGAAGAAAGAAACTTTTCTCAAGAGATTTCTATGGATCTCAGTGTGTTTGCTATTCTGCTTTGGTGTTTCAAGGTTTTTCAAAACACAGTCTTGAATAGTATGCTAATTTCAAAAAAAACAAAAAAAACAACCAGTTATTTTGATGTTTCCTGAAGGTGTTTATTTTGATGTTTCCTGAAGTTCCTTATGTACTGAAGGTAGTACATAAAAGTATATGTACTACCAACTAGAATAGGGGAATTTTCTCAGAGGCACTGTCACAACTCTTCTAAACTTGGACCTGAGACCCTGATAATTACAGAGAAAATGAATGCTCTTGCTTGTGCTGCTAGTTCACCCAGTATTTTTTCTATATCCATTTTCCTTCTGTCCTAATCACATGCTTGAGATACCTAGAGAAGGTATCCTCATGGCCTCTGTCAGGCACCTCAGGTCCTCAGGCCTTTATGAATCTGGGTCAGAAGTCACAGGTGAGCTGTTGGAGGCTCCTTACACCTTTTAAGAAAAAAGGTCATTTCCCCTCAATTTTGTTCTTAGTTTAGTTTTGTTGGAACTTTTTTGAAATTTGCCTCTGCAGTGGAGATATTTGGTATATTTTCAAATCCTCAGCTACTGTTCACTCATCACCAGTGTGGAAGAAAATATGTCCTCTTTAAAGATCCCAGGAAATCTCCAACAAGGGTTTGTACAAATATTAGTGATTGTTTTCTCTTTTATTTGTTGGGTTTTTTCAGTAGAAAGGCTTTCTGTAACTTTTCCTGTTTTTTAATAATATGTATATGACACTGGAGCACAATAACCATTGTCTAAAACAGTAGTTGTCTGAGTTTCCAGTTAGTTGTAAGTCAAATATTTCTTTTTAGATTTTTTTTAATCCTGTGAAATAGATGATATAGTGAAATATTACACTTTCAAACAAGAAATTGCAACAACTAATGAGAGACAACAAAAGTTACTTACAATATCTGTCCACACAAAAAAAAGGTCTGTACATATAGAAAATAGATATATTTGCATTATTAGCTTTTTTACAAGTCAGATTTAGTGCACCAGGTATAGTGGTTAAATTTGGAGGAGACTAGCAGAGAAAGATTTTTGGACCAAAAATGAGAGGATACTTGGCAGTTGTCTTCATCTACAGTCTGGCTTGATTTCTGCAGAGAGCTTAGCATAACATTGAAAATTATCCACCAAGGTCAGAGGGGACAATTTGTGGTCAATCAGTGGTTTATAGCCTTGCCTTTGAGCCTATTTTAGTCTAATTTCATCTTCTAGGCTTCTTGAAAACAAAATACTATTTATAGAATAGGAAATTTTACAAATCTTCTGAAGACCAGCATTTTCTAATCTGCCTGTGTCTATTTCTCACATTCAGATTGGTGAGATGCATCAATTATCATAAATGCATAGGTCACTTTAATATAGTTATTCATATATGTAGCTTTGTAGATGTTTATATGTAACATTTGCAGGATTCATCAAAAAAAGAATTGGAAGACCAAACACACACAACAGTGGCATGTATCATTCTGGAATGTGGGTGTGTACTGATAAGGACAAAAGATTTGAAAATTCAGTTAATTAAATTTCATTTGTGAGACCTTGCTTGAAAGCTCATTTTGAACTGCATGAAATCAAGTTTTATGCTGCAATTATAAAACATTCAGCAGTAAATTTAAGCAAATAAAAAAAAAAAGTAATGGAAATTAGGACATCTGATGCAAGTAATTTTTGAAGAGATACATATGTCCTGTAGTTAAAAGAATTTATATAAGAGCCTTGGATATAGTACAGTCCTCACACTTGGTAAGCAATGACGTAGAGAGGAAGGAATGTACTTGAATTTTGACCAAATATATAAAGTGTTTAGGAAGTATAGACCTTGCTCTAAAAGGAGACCAACTTTAAATAATCTGAAGGTATCTTAATGGAAAAAGCAGGCAAACAGTGGAATGTCTTCCAACAAGAAAGCATTAAAGATGCTTTCAAACTGAAAAGGGAAAATATAACTAAAGCAGAACATGTTAAAGCAGAACTATTGATAAGGTCACTTCACTCTGTTCGAGGTCATTTTGACTCTAAAATGCTGTGAGTTTAGAGATGGCCATGTTTTTCAATATGACCTAAGGTTATTTTTCAACTATATTATTTAAAGTAGATTTTTCAGAATTATGAAAGCTGCATGAGAAGCTCAACAATATATACAGTGTGTAAAGGCCAACATATAAATCTGTTACTTTTGCTTACCAATGTATTATGCAAAATAAAGGGGTTAGTATTTCCTGGTATGATATAATCTTTAATAGATTTGGAACAGTTTATTTGGACATTTTTCAGCAAATTAGTGTCAAGAATCAAATTCTTAGCTGGAAATGTTAGAAAAGATGGTGAGCCAGTAAAATATTTGGGAAGAAAACTAACCCAAAAGCAGAATTTTCTAAATCTGTCAGCCTGCAAGCAGTCACTGCTATATTGTATGGTCAGCTGCCATGGCATCCCAGGATTTATCTAATTTTTCTCTGTTGACTGTTGATGATCACTGTGAACTGGGTATAGACATTCTTTTTTTTTTTTTTCACCTATGGTAGGTGTTATCTTTGTAACAGGGAAGCACACTATTCTCTCCTGAATGTTCTTCCAAGGTGGGCAACTTTTAGCTGGCATTTGGCACTTAATGGATACGTGCCAAGAATGGAGAAGCCAAACCAGTGCCTTTCACATGCTCTTTTTACATCTGTGATGAACTGCTTTGGCCGACGAAGTAATAAGATAGTGAAATGATGAAGTATAATGCATTCTGGAATAATTCAACTGGATCCATCATAACTAATTTTTTTCCTGCCCCTACTCAAAGAGGAAAATGCAATTGGAAGTAGTTTACCAATGGAGTGATTAGTACAGAGAAAAGTGCATATAAAGTGCATAATATCAGGTGATAATATTCCCAATATTCCACAAGTTATAACACTCTCCAGCTGTTTCAATATCTAATAGTTATTCCATTGTATCCAGGTGTTAGTAAAAATTCTATTGTTTTGATAATAGGAGGTTTTCTTCCCTTACTAATTAAATTTCACTGCATGTCTTCAACTAGCCATTTTCCACATCTCTTGGATGTTTACATTGTCTAGTGCAAAAGCAGTCATCTGATTGTTTTCTTTGGACAGGGACAGATCTGAGTGTATATATCATATTTTCTCTTTCACTGGTGCCACCTGTTGTCTTGTGGAAGAAGAGTTACTTTCACAATATCTAACCCTTTCTGTCTGGAAAAATGATAATGCAAAAGAGTTGCAAATTAGATTTTCACTTGTGTAAAATCTTTTTGATAAAATGAGAAAGGTTTAAAAATAACACATTTGGAACAAACTACAAGGAAATTCTTCAGAGAAAATTCTTTATTACATGCATCTCTGCTGTTCAGGGTTTCTGCAGTTTCTTTTCATTGTGTAATATCAATTCTCTATTAATTCATTGAAAGTATAGATACCAGAAATAACTTGGATTTTGTTTTGCTTTGTTTTGTTTTTCTTCTTTTCTGGACCATGATAACTTTTAATTGAAAGGAAACTTGTGCCTGAATGGAGATATTCTGACATGCTTTGATAAGCTTAAGATAATATGCTTACACTCTTTCAAAAAATAAATTGTGAAATATTTGCTCCATTAGTGGTGGATAAATAATTGTAAACTTGTGCAGAGCATTTGAAATAAAGAAGAAAGGACCTAAAACAAGGCAACTCTAATGATATTCCATCCCATCAATCTTGGAAATTTTAAAAATATTTAGATCCTAAAAATGTGACATATGCAACAGTATACAAAACTGTTATAGGATGGAATAGGGTATCGTCTATTTTATTTCTAAGCATAATTTAAGTGAAAGAAGTCTAAATTTCACTTTTCAGTAATAGAATTATTTATTTTAGGAATTGTATCCACAGATACTTAATGATTGTGTTCATGCAGAAGGAGGTATTTGATCTCGTTTCATCCAGAAAGTTTGTGCACATCTTCTTTTTTGAACTATATGTTTTTACTGGTCATACCTTGATTTTCAGAATTGAAGTATGAAAAAAAAAGTATTAATGAAATTCTGTAAAAGCTGCCACATTTCACCTGGTTTCTTATCCAAAGCAATGCAAGGCTTTCAAGAAAAACTCTTAAGTCAGCCCAAATTCACTCAGCACTGGGTTCAACTTCACTCAAAAGGGTTGTGAGCCCTCACAAACCTTCTGAAGAATCTGGGCCAAGATTCAAGTTGGTATTGAAACCTGTAATCATTCAGAATTCATGTGCTCTTCAATTTCCTTCAGGACATTAACCCATCTCTCTTTCAAGTTTTCTGTGGTTTGCTGGGATATTTTTTTTCACTTTCAGGATAACAATGGTGGAGCCCAAATCTTCAAGTAATGATTACTAAATACAATGTTTCCTGCTGCAAATATCTAGGCACTAGTCAGCAGTCCTACTGCTCAGAAGACTGCATTCCTACTAATTAAATGTATTTGCATCACTAGACAAAGCTCTGATCATTGTTGTAACTGGGAAAAGTATAAGGCAATTCCATTTGCATATCTTTGCTACAGATTTCACATGACTCTTTGAGTGTATGCTTATAAATTACTTTGTATCTTAATTATGCCATTGCTTTGCTTTTTTCCAACAAATTTAAAATTTTTCAAAGGCAGTGTATCTATGATGTGGAAAAAATAATTTAATGAATTAATATTGTAGAGCTATGTAGGAAAGTGAATAAAGAATAGCTGAAATGTTTCTTCAGATTTATATTTCTTTATGAATTTGATAGCACTGACATTTGTTACCAGGACAGTTCAGAGCCTTTTCATGTTTCAAAACTTTCTGACTCTTGGGAGTCCTATAATTCTCCTTGCAAGTTAACTGTCCAGAAGTCTAGCAGACTGAAAAAAGAATCAAGTACCAAATTAAATGAGCTTTCTGCTAAAGCATGCAAACCTTAAATGAGATTTAAGTTGTATTACCTGAATGACTGCATAAGTATAAATTTCACCTAAGCTCATGCTCAGAGCAGATGGACAATTGCTTTGCATATTGGTGATGCCTAAGTTAATGTGCACATTCTTGTAGATTTTTAAAGTGTTCTTTCAGTCATCTAAGTGAAATGTGTGCAAAAAATTATGAGAGAACATGTGGCAAATAGAGAACTTTTTCACCAGTGTGGGGGAAGGACAGCTCCTTATTGTAATTTCCTTCACATGATCACCAAATACTAATATTCTTCATATAAAACTAGTCATGTTTTCAATACAGGCCTGCTACAGCTCCAGTACTTCATTAACAGATGTGTGTACAGGGAGAGGGAAGAGTGTTCATTTGTAATTGTCACACAACTTGTACAAAAGCTGTAAGGCTGAATCCTTACTGCTCTTTGCTCAGCTTTTCCTCCTCTTGGTTGACAAGTTCCCGTATTATTTGAGGTTTTGGAATCATTATTTAAGATCTGGCTTTAAGTCAATTTCATGACTTGGTTATTGTTTAGATTACTGGCAGATTTTTTTTTTTTCAAGGTTTTGAGTTTTGGATTGGTTCCTTTTTGTGGTGGTGGTTTTGGATTTCTTTTTAATAGGGTTGTCAAAATTTGTGTAGTTTTGTTTGTGTGGTTGTTTGTTGAATGGGGGGTTGGTTGGTTGTTTTTTTCTCATAATTGACCTACATGAGTATATCCTCATGTGGATTCTATATATTTTATACATGACATATGCAATATTAAAATAATCCTGAAACATCTCTATCTTTCACCATGTTACTAATTATTTGCTTGTATTTTTACAGCCAAAATAGACCAAGAAAATGAAGAGAAATCACTGACAGAAGCACATAAAAGGTAAGAAAGAGTAGTATAGTAAGACCTTTCTTTGAAAGGTTTTAAGCAGTTGATGTATTGGTAGCCAGCAGTACTGTGTTTTTGAGTGGTACAGAAATGCACTCAGAAAAGTGATATTTAGTTATGGTCAATTTTAATTTGACAATGAAGAAAAATTGAAATTCTTTAAAGAAATTGTACATTACGCCTGTCTTTCAGAAAATGCATTAACCCTATGTAAAAACAAATTCAGAGTACAATATTTGAACTGAGAGAACACTGTTCATACTACACCAGTATCATGATTTGAGAGGTATCTCACATTACCCAAACAAGTATTATTCATTAGGTGCAAGTTCCTGTGCTTATAAAATGTCTATTTTAGTTTAGAAAAATGTAAATGTTTTTAAACAAATAAATGAGATGTATAATTAAATGCGACTTCCTTTCTAGAATTTCTAATAGATCTTCAAATACTGTTTTTGTAGCAAAAAGCAAAATACCTCACTAAATTTCATTATAGATATGTGCAGTTGAGACAGTTTTCAAAGCTAGGAACCTCACTGCATTGCACAACATGTGGTTTGTTCTGATTTTTTTGGAGACTTCTCCAGCAGCAGTGTTTAAATGGGAAAGATTTTTATCAGTCCCAACAAGAGATCAAAATATGGCACACAGCATTTATAGCCCAAATTTAGGGAAACTCATAGTCTATATTTGTTTTTCTTTTAATGAAAATAGCATTTTCTTTTTGTACTAGCTACAACTCTCACTTAATAACTACTAATTAATATATCCATTATATATACCCATAATTATGGAGTCTCTCAATAGGATTCCTCTTTTTATATGACTATAAAAGTTTCTAGTTTTTACTAGGTTTGTCAGCCATTCTATGGACTCAGCACCCAAATTTGATACCTGCAGTAATGCCACAGGGCAGTTGATGTCATTCCTGGTACAATGTCACATTTTTTCCTCTATTCCTTTGGGCCGTGTACTAAAGATAGAACCTGAAAAAGAAGCCAAGAGGAGTGAGTGCCACAAGAATCTCCCTTCTTACTTGTGAGGAGAGGGTAGGTCCTTGAGCGACACATTGGTCGTGTGGAATCACAGTGGTGTGGAAAGGGAGGGAGTATAAGAGAAGCACAGAGAGCTGCTTTGAGCAGGTCTCTGCTGCCTTAAGTTTCATTAGAGTCACAGGATATTCTGAGTTGGAAGGGACTTGCAAGAATAATCAAATGCAACTCCTAAATGAATGGCCCATAGAGGGCTCAAACCCACAATTTTGGTGCTATTAGCACAATGTTCTAACAAGCTGAGATAATATTAGGATATTGCTTTGGCTTAGTATCATACCTCTTGCTCAAGTACATGAAAGCTATTCCTGACGTTTCTTAGGCTTGTTTAGCTGCTTGATAACATAAGTCTTAGCTTTAAAACTATCCTTCACAATAAAACTTTGAGAGAAGTTGGCACTGTTAGGAGATTGTTGTGATTTCTAATTGCTCTTTTAAGGAAAATATTTGTCCTGTCAGAAGTGGATTTGAATACAAATCCAAAGGTAATGGAAATCTAATGACAGTTCAATCTGTTCAGAAATCTTGTGACTTATCACTATCTTTTGATATCTAATTCACTTTCCTTTCTAATCTTTTTCCCTGACAAGACTGGAACCATCATATAAAAAACTTTGTATTGGTTTTATTAGCCTGATGGGGGAAGAAAGCAAACTGCTCTAGGGATTCTTGTTCAGTTTGGTCTGCTTCTTCTGATTTTAATCCCTAATTCTTTCTTCTCCCAGCTTCTTTTACACAGTTGGTCAAAGAAGAAAATTCTGCTTCATTGCTCCTCCTTTCTGTGAATATCTAACAAGGATATTTTCTTTCTTCCACCTTCCCATTGAAATTCTTGATCAGATTAGTGCTTTTTGTTAGAACACTGAAGACAACTTTATATACAGTTTTAGTATTATGTGTGATTATTTCAGTAAGATTTTTAATTTAGCTTGAAAATAAAATGCTTGGGATCCTTTTTAGCAGGAGTGGATGAGAAAGATGATAGGAGCTTAAGAAGCTAAATAAAAGATTAGTTGCATTTGACTAATCATAGGTAGACGGCAGTGCATAGGATGACAAGACAAGCAAGTAGTGCAAGGAAAAGTGATGGATTAGATGGAGCAAAGTTAATGTGATTAATGTGCTTGGGTTTTCCTTGTTGAAGTGGATGACTTCAGCCTGTATATAAGTTCATGTCTACTGCATGGAAGCATTTATTTAGCTTTAATTAAAACTATGGTTTCTTATTATTAATAATTATTATTATTATTTTCTTTTGTATTTTAATAGAGACAAACTAACAAAGTCCAAAAGAAAAGCTCTTGTAGCAATAACAAAAATTGTTTCTGAAATGAATAATGATTTGGAGAAAACACAGCAATGTGTATTTTAAAAACGCTCAGTTGTGCAATAGATGAGCTGAAATGGAAAGTTAATCTTACACACAAAATGAAGACAAAGAAAATGGAATGTCTGCTCCAGGGACTCCATACAGTGTATAGCTGTTCATTTGTCACAAGTGAGAAAATGTTTAATCAGTTTTGAAATGATGTATTCTCTCTTTATTTATCGTGTTTAGTGACTTTAAGAGTGTCAGTATGTAAAGTGTTTATCCAAGGAATGGATTTCTGTCACATGGATAAAAATGAAAAGTGAAATGTTTAGCTCGCAATAGGCATATGTTCCAAGATCTCTCTGAGTAAGTATCCTGAGATGAGAAGAAAGCACACAGGTCTATGTTTATCTAGCTTACACAGGCAGACAAGGAAGGCTCCAGCCTGGTATTAACACTGAAGTGACATGGAATGTCTTCACCAAACCCCAAACAATTACATCATTCCCTTAACAATATTGATAAAGTGCAATAAGAAAGAACCTGGCACTTTCCAATTAGATCCTCATTGCTAAATGCTTGAGAAACTGTGAAATACTTGTCAAGTTAAAGCAAAAAATCACTCGTCTGGGGGGAGGTGAAAGAAGTAAAACAGAAAAGAGAGAGGAGGAGGGGAAAGAGATGCTTCTGTGTTTTAGGAATTCTCAATTCAGTGCCCCTTTATTTTTTCTTCTGTTTTTATTTTTAAGTTTGAAATAATGTTCTCCATCCCAAGATTTGTATTAAAGATTTGCTCTCTGTTTTGTGCATTTTCGTTTACTTAGAGTTAAATATTTTTCAGCTTTTTCAGATGTGATTTTACTTAAGCAGAAAAAAAAAATTGAAGTATTATTGTTTCCAGGTATGCTTAATACAATTTCAGAATGAGATAGACTTTTATCATAGTATCCACAGCAAGTAGGAACCAAGATTACAACAAAATTATTGTCCAAATAATATGACAAGTGATACCTCATTTGCCATGCTAGGATGAAAGGCAATAGCAACAGCAGAAATACTATTTTGCAGATTTATAATCAGAAATCAGTTACTCCTCTTGCACTTCATTTCTGAAGAACCAATAGCTAAACAACCTGACTGAAGTTACTGGAAACAGCATTCAGTGAAGTTGAAGATCTTAATTCTCTGCCTTGTTACCTCAACAGCTGAATAGCTCTAGAGAAGTAGCATATAACTTTATTACTTTTTTTTATAATACCTCACCCAGTATTAAGTTCTCATCTCCTTAGAATGCTTCCAGATTCACATATTTCTAAAAAGCAAATAAACCCAGACTTGTAACACTGATCTCTCTTCCACTGAAATAGTTAAGATGATCTTTTCTTTTAAGATGATCTTTTCTTCCCCTTTATCTGCAAACATTTTTCTCTTCTTGGAATAACACCTTGGTTTCAAAAATTTAACTAAATTTTTTTTTATATATACACAACAGTCAGATGATTTACAGTTTTTCCTGCCATCTCTCAGTCTAACAATTAAGCATTTGATTCTAAATTCAGCTCAGCAGCACTGAAAGTTGATCAGTTACTCATATTTAATATAATTAACTCATATTCCACTTCTGTAAGAGACAATGTATGCTAGAAATGTTAAAGAATACTTAAGCTCTTTTTCCTTTTTTTTAAAGGTTTTTTAGTATTTCAGATAGTATAACCCTGCTTGAAGTGATAAGTCACTAAGTCAACACAAGTCCCACACACTGGTGGTTTAAAATCGTTCACCTGTTTTCCCTGTTGATGTCTAACAAGACCTGGAAAGACAGAAATTCCACTTGCTGTCCTGGCCTTCTGTACATCACTGATTTTAAAAAAAATCCTAGAATTTCATTTTTTCTTTAGTAAATCTCAGTGTGTTATGAGAATATATATTTGTTTTATAAAAAGTCAAACAGAAGACTTTTTGCCTTTTGATGTAAGTATCAAATGGGGAATTTAGGATGTGTGTGGCTTGGTATAAAATGTTCATCTCTCCATGTCTGGATATTTTTATTTGGTTTATTTTATAATTTTCTTCCATTACTTGCACATTCCAGTGATTTTTAGACTTTGAAGTGCTTTCTGAGCGCAGCCTCCCAGGCACCTCTTCTGTTTTCAGGACTTTTAATAATCCAGTTAGAAATGTGTTGTTGCTTTCTTTTGCTGTAGCAACAAAATGACATTAATTTTGAAGAGAAATGTTTACCTTTAAATTGTCTGCAAAAAAACCCCCCAGTATTCTTGACACAACACTCTTTGCAGACTTCCATTGACATCACTGAACATGAGAACTTGGGGAGGAACAAAGATTTACACCTGCTTATGAGCTGACAAGTTGATGACATTTAGAGAAATAGCAGACAGTATGGTACAATGGCACTGCTGAAAAGCAACACCTCGAAATGTAGCACCTAAGTCTGGTAATCCTTTAAAACATTAAATGTTCCTCCCACCTCAGTACCCTCCACACAATGTTTTGGATTGTTTCCAAAAGTGAACTGTAAAGTTAAAGAGAAAATTGAGTTAATGATAGAAATAAACTGGTGAAAAGCTTAGAATGGAAGAGGTATGTAGTTTTAAAAAAAATACTGAAAACCAAAAACAAAGAGAAAAAAAAAAAAAAGAAGGAAACTTCCAACTGAAAGGCAAGAATATGCTATTGGACTCTGTCTTTCACTACTCTTTGGCCATTCATCTATTGTTGGTTGCTTCACTGTTATGTCTGTTATGTCTGTTTCTCGCTGTGTGGCTCCCAGCATGTAGGCTGGAATCGCTAAGGGTAATACATTTCAGACCCTAGGTATACATTAGTTGGATCAGCAAAAAGTAAATACTTGCTGAGCAGAGGAAATGTGTATAGAAGAAGCTTACAGACTGTTAAACAGTTTGGATCATTCTAGTTTAGTATCCTGTCTCTGACAAAATATCAGGACCGTAGATATGCAGTAATGGAAACTTAGCCAGCAGTTTAGTTATGTCAGAAAGTCTCTTCTAAAATGTGGGTAATTGGTCTTATCCTGGAAGATTAAGTCCTTGTACTTTTCTGAAAATATTTGCCAAATGACACAAGTTCTTAACCATTTAGATGATTGATTTTTTTGCCTGTAAGAGCATTATCTTTTCTTTTAAAGATTTTGGCCTACTTGCTTTGAAAAATAGTTTTATTTTATTGGTTTGAAATTAGTTGGTATTTAATGGCATTCAGTGCTAATACAAACAAAAGTTAATGCAACTCCTTAGAGACTGGGGTACAATTCAGAGATCTAATATTCTGCCAAGTAAGCTGATTTTTATGCAACTTACTGTAAAGCTCATGTAGAGAGTTTATTCATAGATCTTACGGTAAAAGATAAAGGATGTTAGCTTAAGGCACAACTACAGTTACACAGCTAAATAGCATTGATAACAATACAGCTAACACCCTGATAACAATATAGTTAAAATAACTTGGATCTGATCAACCCAAAACTAATGCTGTGGCATCAGACTGAGGATTAAAAAAAAAGAGAAAAGAATGGAAGAATCACGTAGCTAGTAAAATTAGTGGGAAAATAATACATGAATTAAAGTCTTTCAATGTGTCACATTTTGTTTAGCTTCCAGTTTATGTTCAACAGGTGGTTTCACTGAGTAGCCCTCAAAAATTCAAGATATTCCTCTTGAGCTCTTGCAGCTGAAGTAAAATGCTTGTGTGCATGTGTTTATGTGTGATTAGCTCCAGTGCCTCTCCCTTATGCATCAGCTTCTGATTATGTTCAGCAGGACTTTTCTTTCATCATATTGTCTACTTGAGCTGTTTGGTTAGATTGTTTCCCAAGACCTTCATAGTCAGTGTTTGTATTTGCAAGGTCTGTGACTTAAATGTGGATAACATGTCTCTTTTACTCTCTTATGCTGATTTGCCACTGGAGTTGTTCCTTTCTTCCTTGCTGCATATTACAATTTACTTTAAGTATTAAAATATTATGTTGCTGTTGTCATGTATATGCAAATAGAAAAGCAGAACGTCAGGGATGGGCTTTAATTAGGTCACAACTGCTGTGTTAACTCATCTGGGAACTATCCAGTAATAATCTGTACAATATAGGTCATTCCTTCCATAACAATTTCCAGGTGATGGAAGGCTGCCATCCACAAGCTGATCCATGATATAGGGATTGCTTCAGCCTACTGCTGAAATTCCACTGTAGTTTTCTAATATGGAGATTAGGTGACTAGGAAAAAAAGCATTGTCTCTTTGCTCTTCCTTGGTTTGTTCCTTGGCCTCGTGCTTTGTTTCTTGACTGCTTTAACAAGCTAATTCAGAAACAGCTTCACTGGGCTGGATCCCTTCTGTACTATGTCTTAAATGAGAGCTTCTCATGAAATAACTTCACCTGCTGCTTTTCTCAGTTGCTGCCTGAAAGGTAGTTCTACCTTAATCAGTCTGTGGAGGAGGTAAAACATCCTGCCTTCTCCTAAAGAAAATGACAGGGGCATGGTCACCCCAGACCAGAAACCCCATAAAGCCTTCTTGGAAGGAATAGGAACAGCTCCTCCAGACATGAGATAGGTTTCTTTAGCCAAAGGAATATGTTTTTTCTAACTTTGCATGGATGTGTGACTATTGATGATTCACAAACTCAGAGTTGATATGGTTATTTAATACTATATTTCTATTCATTTCAGTGGCTGTCACCTTTTCACCTTTTAGGCAATCCTTTTAGAAAATGCTGCCCATTTTCTGTACTCATTACTCAAAGGTTCTTTCAGTTCTCAGAGAATATATTGGGATGACTTGAACTTCAAGTGCTTAAAGTTTGAAAAATTCAAATAAAGACCTTTCCAACCTGACAGTTCATCAAGACAGATTTTGAAGTCTTTCAATTTCCTGTAATGGGATTTTCCGTAATTGACTTTAAGAATATGAAAACCCCCATGAACAGTTCTGTTTTCAGCAAAGGTTCAATTTCTTCTATTCATAGTTGTGCTGGCCATGATGATATGAGTGAATGCATTTTAAGGAAAGAGCTCTTACACACCGAATTAAGAATGCTCTCCAGAGCAACCACAAAGGGTTAAGGTGAAACTACATCAAAAGAGCTTTAAAATTCTAGGATGTTCTATAATACCCAAGTATGTCAGGCCATTTTTATTCTATAAAGAATAAAATTTCAAAGAATAGAAACTGAAACCTAAATTTGACTTGAGCAGCATAATATAAATTATTATGATTATGTAAAAAAAAAAAAAAACAAATCCTGTACATTCATTTCACTTGCTATATTTAAAGTGTATTTTTGTTAATGCACATATATAAAATTTTATCTATGCTGCATTGTAGTTTTAAAGATGAGTTTATCTTATGTATACCTGAAATTTTGTAAAACGTGTGTGGTTTCCATCTAGATATCTAAATAATATGCTCTAGATTTAAAAAAAAAATATTAGTCCATTATATAATTATTATTTTCTTAGATAACCCTGATGATGCTTCTTCATGAATTTCAGTTATAGAAATGAGCCACACCATGACAGCAGGCAGATTACAAGGCTGAGCCTGTAATCAATAAATTGAAAAACCACAATAACACAATATTTAGTGCACAACAGTTCTAGACTACTTCCTTAGGTAATTATAACCTTTTTAAGTAATAATGATTGCTTAGAAGGCCTCTATGAGCATGAGGAGTGTTAATAGAAAGATCTTAATTCAAGCTGGCCTTTCACATGAGGCTTTTTAGCTGTTTCTTACAGCACTGAGGCAGCAGCTTTTTTGTCAGACCGCTACTGTTGAAGTTCATTTTACCACTGTATTCTTTGTCTAACAGCACCTTATTATTTCTTCAAGTTCAGCCAAACAAGAGTTATTTAATATGTTTGAAGCTCACATGTTTGTCTTTTTAAGAGAGAAAAATAGTCTTCTCTTGGATATGTTACTGGGCCTGACTCTCCAGTGCACAAAATTACATGGTATTGTTTTACACATGCTCAAATTGCCTTTGTCTATCTTAGCACAGAGTTAGCCATATGTCTGGCAGGCATGGGCATGATATCCATGCTAACATGAATTAAAAGCATTAAAGTCCAAGATAGAGAGCCTATACATTTATGCAAGGTACTCAGGTAACAGTGGGTTGCAGCTAACACCAATGCATCTAGAGAACTTTAACTAATTCAAGCCAAGGCTTTGGGAGAAAGTTTGAACTGTTATAAAATTGTAATTTTAAAATTCATGGGAAAAGTGCATGCAACAAAAAAATGCCTTTGAAGACTCATGCTAAAAAATGCTTGATTTTTAGATTTTTTTTCTTGGAGTGGACCATTAGAATACAATATCAGAGGTAAAGACAAGACAAAAAGTTAGTTCTGTTTCTAACGCATTGTCTCAATTCATATTTTATACTGAAAAATATTCTTGAATGTAAATATGACCAATAATATTCACAGCAAAATTTAGGTTCACATAAACCCCAGTTACTGGGTGAGATGTAGCTGAAAAATGCTTTGCATCTGATGTAAAGAAGGTAGCAAAAATACCTCTAACCTACATTTCCTCATCTTTGATTTTCAAATGGTCGGAATATGACTCAGTATATGCAGAATGGCTTTTTCAGCACAGTTTTTTTGTCACCAAAAAGGTTCTGTTTGCCGAATTTAGTTATGGCCATTTTATTTTGCTGGTTTGCAACCTGCTGTTATGAGGCACTTTGTTCCTGAAAGACAGGAATAAAGAAATACTCTCCCATAGAACTAAGTAAATAGAGGAGTCTGGAATAGCAGTTTAAATTCAGATTGAAATAGGGTTTATTCACTGTTAACACATTGAGATCATCAGTCTTCCTAAAATTTTATTTTCCCCAAAATGTTTAAGTGCAAAGCTTTAATCCTAATACCTATTGAATTTAGCAGTCTGTGTCACTGTTCTGTACTATGCAAAAGCATTCAGTTACAGGGTGTGCTGCCATTAGTATAAACTATGGAAGTTCTGCATTCGTGTCACCAATAATTATGTACAACTGATAATATTGATCATTGTATATGATCACTAAAGTTGTAAAGCATTAGTGAAGTGGGAGGGAGTGTGTTAAAATTTTCATGAGCAAGACAGACTGGCCTGTCAAAACATAATTTTCTGTTACTAATGTTGGATGCTTTTTTGTTGAGCTTTTGTTGGGAGAAAAAACATGTTGCTTCAAAGGTAGAGGGATTTTTTTTCTGTTACTGAAGCTGCTAATTTTTATATGGTGGAAGCAATAAAAAGTGTTTCTGTTTAATATGAATTTATAGGAGGCAAGGGACCAGGCCATGAGGGAGATGACTTAGGATTCAAAACATTGCAAATGTTTGGCAGATTTTTTTTTTAGAGGGAAGAAAAAAATCTCTTGAGACCTTTGTTTTCTAAGGAAAAATATTACAAAATACATAGTTACACAATATAAATTGGCAAAGATGAGATTAATGATTCTGGAAGCTAATTTAAACTGGCATATTATCACAACTTTCTTTTTAATATAAGAAAGTTAAGTTTTAATATAAGAAAGTACTCACCTTCTGTATGTGGACAACAGTTCAGGATGGACACTGTGAAAAGGCTTGCATGCCCATCAACTCATGTCAGGTAAAGTAGTAGGGGGCACATACAGTCTTTTCTTCCCCATTTACCTTCTTTCTTTTGGTAGAATGTGCTTAGTTCTAAATTTTATTTGTGAGTTTAATTGAACTAAAAGGTACTTTAGTAGTTTCAGCCTGATTTAGTGCTGCTTCTGAAACACAACTCCTTCACAAAAGTAACAAGTTACACCATTTGCACTGTTCTTTATCAGTAATGTACCTAGATGCTGCTTAGAGATTTATAAAGCCAAAAGAGAAAAGCATATCCATGTTCAAACTTCAACCAAAATACATAGTCTATGAAACAGAAGAATATTATGCAGAATATAAATGTTTTCTTCTGCTTTTAAATCCACATTGGAACCAATCTTCACACTTGCAGGTGATTTAGTTTGCTGCGTGGGGAAACCAGATACATGTGTGTATGTTTGTGTGTATGTTCAGCATTTCTCAGAAAGGTCAGCCAGGACATGTCTGCACCTATGGTTACTTTGCTATTTGTTTGGCCAAGGAAGCCTGATCAAATAATGCTGAGATGAAACTCCTGCTGTCTTAGTATTATTGATTTGCTTTTGTACACATTTATAAACCAGCCAGTGCATCCCAGACAGCAGACTTGAATTGGAATTATTGTCTGCAACTTTGTGCTAGCCATTTTCAGAATTGAATGGGAAAAAAAGCTGAATAATCCATACCTGATCTTAAAATATTCCTAATGGATCAGATCTATTAGCTAGTATTGCTGTCAATTAACTATTTGCAATGTGAATAGCTTATTTTATTTTTCATTAAATTTGATTTGGCTGTTAGCATATCAGTTTCTTTCTTCCTTCCAAATTGAAAAATCTCTTTCATAGACTCATAGTTGTACTCAAGGGAGCACACATAAAAGTCAAAAAAATTTCCACATTTGAGTAAGCAGTGAGTTCAGACATCAGTCAGAAGTGATTTTTCTGAATTACCCAAACACTTGAACCAAAGACATTAGAAGACAAGAAAGGAAGAAGAGGAACTAACCATCTTTCCTGATCTTATTTCCTTCCTTACCTGTCAGAGATGAGCAACTCTTCCATTGTTTTGAGAAAGATGGTGTTATTTAATTCTCCTCCAGGGCCAACATGGAGGGTAGAAACCCAGTCGAAATCCATTTAAAGATTTTTGGCTTTTACCATGTCTGGATGAGATGATAGTGTGATCACTGTCTTATTTTTAATCATGCTTGAAAAGTCAGGCTGTTAGAAGCAAAGGCAGTGCCCTCCTTTATCTCTTTTAATCCCTAAACTGCATGCCCTTCTTTCCCTCTTTCATGACTCAAGATCTTCTCTAATGTACATTATTTTCATTAAGACTCTCAGAAAGAGTATGTGTAAATATAAACCTTTTCACTTGAGAAATGGACACTAAACAGCCTTTGCAATACTTGTTTCAAAATAAATGTTTAGCTTTGCAGATAGGGGAAATGAATTGAAACTGGTCAGATGAGCTTCCCAAGGTTGTATGATGCAGAAATTGAGTATAGAACAAAAGACTTTTGATAACTAGTTCCTTATTTGATTAAAAATATCTATGTGATGCACAGTTAGGAATAGTAACAATGATATTTTCAGATATTTTGTTTCAAAATCTGCTAAAGAATGAAAAGGAAAATTTGATGGCTTGTCCCAGAGCAAAGACCAGATATATTTAAGATAGTTTCTGCCTGGCTGAAGTCTGAAAGGATTGTATCTAGTCTTGGGGCTATGGCAATATCATCCAAATTTCTCTTTGTATTTAAAATGCATGTCCCCTCCTGGAATCAGCCTTGAGATATGTCTAGTTTGACATATGTAAACATTTCCAAATCAGATATTCAAAGACCATGGCAGCAGAGAGGATTTATTGCTCTCCATGTTTTACTATTTGATGCATTTGGATTTGCTTTATTTGCTTTATATTTCATGTGTGAAATATGCCATTTTGTCTACAAAAATCACAGCATCAAATGTATAGCAAGCAGGTTTCCATATGTCTTCTAAATGAACTCTAAGAGACTTTAATGCTAAAGAAGAGTAGACCTCTGGTTGGAAAAAACATGGCAACTGTCTTGACTGATCTGCATGTATGGAAAAAAATATTTGATTCATGGAGATTTACACCCTGAAGTATTACTGTGTTGCAGCTGATGTCTTGTGCATTGTTATTGGGCATTAGAAAGGTGTCACATACTAACAATGACAACCTGCTATGCTGCTGCTGTTTCACATTTCACAGACAGCTAATTTTCCTTACCTGCCAAACTAACTGCTAGGGAGTCAGGCAACCTGTATGAGCATTTCTCTGCTTTCTATAAACCTAGTAATTATGTTACAGCTGTTAGACACAGCTGTATGAATGTGTAAGTTTGTAATGGTTATACAAGTAGTCCTCAGGAAGGTTTTCAGTCATCAGGGAAGAAACACTGGTTATCTCCTGCTCTCAGAGGATAGTTGGAATAATTGAAGAGCAGTGGAAGTCTTTGCATCTCTAATAGATGTTAGTGCTCTTTATCTTTTTTTTTTTTTTTTTTTTTTTAATTGAGCATTCCCTTATACAGTATGAATTTCATTTTGTTTGGCTTGCTGTTTCTTGGGATGTTTTCTTGTGGTAGAATTCTAGCTCATTTTCTCATATATTAAAGCATTATTTGGTATGGCCATTCCCTGTCAAATTCTTTTCTCATCATTGTCATTTGCAAAATGTTTTGAGGGTACATTTCTCAAAACAAGGTTTCTTATATGAAAATCTTTCTTTGTTTTGTAAATCATTAATGGACTTCATTCAGAGAGCTTCTTAAAAAATAAGTGACTGCTGATGCCTCAAGATTTCTCTCTTGTTCTTTACTCCTCACTTTTCTCCAAAAATATTGTCAGCTCACTCTGAAAATTCAAATGAGCCTTTGATATTATTTCCCTACTAGCCATTTGCAGAACTGTAAGTCCGGGGGAAGAGACTGGGAGAAAAAATACCTCCCTGATAACATTTGCAGTCTTGCAAAAAGTTGAAAATATGTGACAATAGGAAGAAGTTCAAAACAGTGCAGCTGACTGCAGTTTTAGGGATATTCTTTATGAATGATTCTGTGGAATCAGAGGATAGATGATAGATACCTTTCCCAGTATAAAAATGTGGGGAAAATGTAAATAAAATTGAGTATTTTAATCAGTAGAGTTAATAATTAATAAATAATTTGAAAAAAATACCTAAACCAAACCCACAACAGAACCCAGCGGAAAAAAAAAAAAGGCATTTATTGACTAAACACTGAGTTAAAGAACAGAGTGCCGTGGCAGGCTGAGAGAGCTGAAGAAATTACATGATCAGGTAAGATGGCGTTTGAGTACCAAATGTCATGGGTTTAAAAATGAGAATGTTTTCTATATTTTTATGTGCTACATCTTTGTTGCTCAACATCTTCAGTTGTCTTCAGCAGATGGAAAAATGAATTGAAAATAAGGAGAAAAAAATGTGATGTAAAATTTTATTGGTAAATTGTTAAATTTTTAAGATGTAGGCTTTTTTATTCAGCAGTATGATAATATATGTAGATGCTTATTTTTCAGGTTGGACAAAACAACTGAAATACCCAGGTTTGAGATTTAGGGTAAACATTTTCTTGCAGCATTTGTGAGAGTGATCACAATGTGAATGGTTGAATCTTTGTATGTTATTTTCACCATCATAATCCGTGAATGAAGATATAACTTTGACTAAAATTACATTTCGATCTATTTAGTTGGAATTAGATTTTCCCCCATAATTAAAATATTAAAACTGTGATGTATGATTCAGAGAAAATTCTCATAGGAGTCAATTAATAGTGAGCAAAGCACCTACCATTGTATTTCAAGTGAGAATTTTCTATTGCATTTTTCATAAAATAACCAATTACCCAGTGGCTTAGATGTTGAGCTTGAGATCAGGAAAACATTCTTAAAATCTCTAGTGTTTACAAAACATATAATGAAAAAACAAAACGGTCTAATAGTTAATCAAGCAAAGTTTAAAAAAAAAATTATTCTGAATCTTCCTGTAACATTCCTGAAATAAAAAAAAGAAGCAGTTCAAACTCAGAAATACATTAAATTTTGGTTGCAGTCACAATCCTCACTCAGTGTGGGAAATACAACCTTTTGCATTTCAGGAGTAGCTTTTACTTGAGGAACAGCTTACGTGTTTGCTACACTAGTTTTACTCTCACTGTGCTCAGAAGGGATTGTTGGATTGTTCTGGTAGTCACAATGAGCACCTGTTTTCTAGCACAGGTGTTCCTGGGCCGAGTTTTCTGTTGCATCATTTCTTGTTTAGTACAAAGTAGGTTTTAATATTGAGTTTTAGTATTTCTGTGTAGTCTCCAGCCAAAGCTATTGTGTTGTAGCACAGACCTAACAGAACTTGAAGAAGTTTATTTACAGTTCTCTATGGGTTTTGACTCTGTGTTTTGAAAACAGCTTTAAACACAAGAGAAAAGCAGTATATGGGTTGATGTGGATATCTGGATTTTCAGGGCTGTAGACAGTGTGTTCATTTTAGCTTTTCAAATGGAAAATACTTTGGTCAAAACTAGAAACTGTGCTAAATCCCAGATCCCAACTTTAATGAAGAACCATCTTATGTTGTGTACCTACTTATATGTGAAGAGCTCAGAACTGTTTTTCTATTTTTTTTATTTTAGATCTGCTACCAAGAATAATTAAATACTATTTCAGTGTCAAGTAAAAAAAAAAAAAATACATCAGTGGGTACTGAAGCATTTGCTATTTCTGCTTTCTTTGACAGCTTTTTGGAAACTACAGCCTATTTCTCTATGAAACCAAAAATGGGTGAGAAGGAGGTGTCCCCACATTCTTTCTTCAGTATTTGGCATGAATTCAGTTCTGACTTCAAAGACTTCTGGAAGAAGGAAAACAAACTTATTCTTCAAGAAAGGTACATTTGTTTGTTTGTTCAAAGGCTTTTCTCAAAGAATGTTATTGGGAGCAATCACACAGAAACCAGTCAGCCACACTTCATTAGCACACAACCTATTCAATGCCTTTTGGAGTTTTCTCAGGTTTTTTTTTTTTAACAGATCATGACACCCACCCTCACCACCCCCAACCCCCCAGTCATCCTAATTTTTGGATGGAATTTTAATACCAGCTTGTGCTAAAGTTTTTTGGGTCCATTACCTGAACAGTGTTTTTGGCACAGCATGTAACTACTATGATACTAGGAATCCAAGCAATGGAAGACTTAAGGCTTGAAAGTTGATTAAAGATTTTCATTAGCATATTTAGTCAAAGAAAAGTCAAGGCACTAAGACATGGCACATTGTAAATATTTGTTTGACAATGTTGGGATAAAGGAAGACAGAAGGAATAAGTCAACCCTGTGTTAAAAAAAGACTCAGATTGAATCGTATTGTAAATCACAGCCTGGGCGATGGGGTACACAAGAGCACGCATGGTATAATATGGCATAAAGAAAGGAGACGGTAGCTTTGAAAATCAGCCAAGGTGTCTGATCCATATTTTAGAAGACTAATGAAGTCACAACTCATCTGCATGTAGATACTCCATTGTGGTCACCCTTTGTAAAAATTATGCCAAGAATTAATCTGTTGTTTAAAAAGTAATAAATGTAATATAAGGAAAAATTAAACATATGCAAACATGTTAATTATAAGCATTGTTATATAATCTTACAACTGTTAGCAGCTGGAGTTGAAGCTACATCTGAGTGTAAACACTGGTGGGATTGAAGCTTTAAATTCATTAATTATTGACATCAGCCTGTTATTAGGTAATTTGACAAGAACAGACCCTTTTTTCAAGTGTACTTATCCTATGTAATTGTCACAGACGTCTGACTACTGGTTTGGAAAGCTACTGAAAACTTTCCTGAGGCACCTAGTCATTGACATAGTCAATGTCGTGTATACCATATATATTTGCTGGAAGTGGGTACATTTTTGAATATGAAGTCTCACAGTGAGAAAAAACTGGATTCTGCTACTATAGCAAGAGCATGGTGCAAATGTTAACACAGCAGAGCAGATCTCTGGGGATCTCGTTCATATTACTGACTGTCTGAATTAATTTTATGTAATTAAGTGTATCTCTTTGAAACTAATTTAAGTGACAGTTAAATAATATCTTTGATACAATGATTTAACTGCCTAGTTAATACAGGTTAATTTAGTGTTGTATATTTTCTAGAAAAGGATTTAAGCAAAATGTCCTTTTATTTCAAAATACTAAGCTATTTTTCTTTAAAAAAAAGTCCAAAAATCCTCCAGAGGTTTCTCACAGGAACATTAACTAAATTAGCACAAAGCTCCTTTCTCCTTAGACATCTAAAACTTAGGAGAAGAATGGGATTGAGATAAAATCATTTGACCCTCTTTGAGTTCAGTGTACATGTATATTAAGAAGATGTGTTGAAGCAGCAGAGAAAAAAGCTGTCTGCCTGTCTGTCCCTTCTAGGGCAAGGATGGTTTTAGCCTGAAAGGAACTGAACATGAATAACCTACAAAATGTCTGCAGGGGCAAGATGTGACAGGGAAGGGAAAGGGCAGTGAGAAGGACCTCCAATAGGAAAAGAAACTGGGAGATCCCTTGGAAGAACAGCAGGGGGACTGTTGTTCAGACCTGGATTCGGAACTGCTGGGTTGAAGGAGGCTTTCCCAGGAGGACAGACAGGACTGTCTAACTTCAGTCGAGGAAGTCACTGAAATTAAGACTAAAAATAATACATCCTGAAAGTCACAAGTAGATTTTTGGTTTGAATTTTAACTTTTACTTGCCTCACCAAGTCTAAATCTTCCTCTCTATTTCATTTGTTCAGGGGAGGCAGGCAGGGTTTAGACTTCGGGGACTTTTGATTGTTGTGCTCAACTCTCAGATCTTTGGTACAGTGCTGCTGGGTCAGATCTGGCAAAGTCAAGCTCTCTTCATTGCTTTTTAGGAATTTGAATGTTTTGGTCAAATTAGCAGTAAGAGTAACAGTTTTTCAAGTAAGACATATCATTTTCCTGAAAATTAAGAATCTTCTTTGGTTAAACAACTGTCTTACCAAAGCCTTTGCACAGAAAATACCTTTTCTCCAATCATAGTTCAACCTGATATCTAAAGTTGTCTGTTAGACTTTTTTTCTTGATTTCACATTTCTGTCTCTCTTAATAAAAGACAAGATGGTGTGCTATGAAGGTGTCTTGGTATTGAGAAATCAAAGGAGAAAAATCTAAATGGAAAAATGCACATTGCATAGAAGTGTAAGAATGTACATCATGATGGTTTTCAAAATCTCAGCCTAGATCAAGAGAGCTTTAGGTGACAAAAGTCTGAAAACTGCCTATTGCCACTAAAATATAAATAATCATTTCAAGAAAGTGGATTTTCCCCTTTAGGGAAAAGGGGGACATTTAGGAAAATGGGGGAAGGGAAGAAATTGGAAAAAGGGGAAAACTGGAAATTCTTGAAATTGTTTTCTGGTGATAAATCTGAGGAGCAGGCTAAAATATTAATGATGATAGAAACTTTCTGTAATTGTTCATTGGCAGCATAATCAAGTATCAGATATGGTGAGACATTTTCAAAGACTATGGTATGCCACCTTAGTGAGCTATTGACCAGGTTTCTGGCTCATGGAACATACTTTATTTAAAATAATAATTTATAAAATGTATAGTTTTATTGCCTTGTCTTTTTTAGCTTGATCATCTTTATCAACCCCTGGTTGCTTTGGGTTTTTCTAGAATATTTTGTGCCCCATATGGACTGCTAATAGAGTCTGTTCCTTATTTAGACTCTACAAACATGTGTCTTATTTACTCCTTTACAATTTAACCAAAAGATTTTCATAGATGGTATTTCCAAAGGTAGTACTACATTTTGTTAGTAATAGGTTAAGCATGTATGTTCTAACAAAAGCAGTCAGACGATTCTTATTTTAAACACTTTTCACTTGGCATTTCAACTTGCATATTGGTTTGCAAGGCATTTATATGCAAAAGATAAACACTGAAGTGTCAGACTTTGCACCATTTTTCTTTTCTCATCTTCTCATAAGGAAATACAAAGTTAAGAACAATTAATTTTTCTGAAGTTTTCTACTGCTTTCAGTCTTCTCTCACTTGAAGTAAAGCAGAACTAGAAAATACCATCTGTAGGGGAAATTATACATTATAAACTTTTAAATACAGTAGATATAAAAAGAAAAATGCATCTGAAAATTACAGTAAAAGCATAGGTCTGCCAAGACGCTTTCTGACCAGTACTATTTTTTGTCGTCACACTGCAATTAAGGCTAACTAGATCATTCCATTAGAAATTTAATTTGGGTTGTTTATAAACTTTTTGATTATATTTTGTTGGGTGATGTTTCTGATGATATATCTATCCTAAATATATATCCTTTTAAGTGAAAATTTTCAAATACTACTTTCTGATGAAGCAACTTTACAAAAAAAATCCAAAATAAACAAAAAGCTGCCCAAAAAAAGTCAGAAAAGCCCTCGAGAAAAGGAAAGCCATAATCAAACTTAATGGGGCATGTTTTGAATTTTTCCAGTTGTGTTGTTGTTGTCATTGTCCTTGTCCTTCAAATACATTTATACTGTGTCAGTCATAGTCTATGGTTTTCATTCAGACTTTGCAAACTATTAAGAGGTTTACTGTCAGTGTAGCCTGCATTTTGTGCTTAATCAGCAAGAAAGACTAGAAGAGCTGACATAGTTTCCCTAATAGTTTTTGATGTTTGAAAAGAGAGAGTATGATTTTGAACTTCACAAGGTTCCTGTTCAGCAACTTTATTATCTATACATTAAATTGAGGTGTTGCATACCGACAGATGCACATTACTCTCTAAATACATAGATAATGCATAGCTGCAGTAACAGCTCTGCAAAAGTCTCCCCTACATAGAAAAACTCTTAGGCAATCAGACTACCAATCTACAAATGCCTAGTTTTCCCTCCTGTTTTGAAAAAAAAAAGTGTATTTTACAAGCTGACCTATAAATGTATCAGTCTTTTCCCCATTAATCTCTTTCTTTATCTTCTAAAAACATTTATTTATGTTTCTGAGTTAGATGTAGTCAATATTAAGTGCACTATTCCAGTCTAGCACTTCTGTGAGAGCAAAAATTATTTTTATTTGTCGTGACATCCAGCAAAGGCCTGCAGATTGTTGCCCAGACCCTACCATGTTCCTACTAAGCAGGAAAAGATACCCTGTCCTAAGAATGAAAGATAAAAAGAGCTCATGAAGCAACATCCCAAGAGGGAAGTCTTGACATGTTCTAAAAAACTGAAAAGCTAAGCAACTGCTAGTCCTGGAAATAAAATATAAAAATATACAGTTATCTATCAGAAAATCTCGTATTGCTTTGGACAGCAATGATTCACCTTTAGGACTACATCATTTCTTTATAACCATGGAATAGACCCTGGCTCATTACAGTAGCAAAAAGCAGTGAGTCCTTTAAGAAATTTTATGTTTTAAAGTTTCATTGCTATCAAATGTTAGTATCAATATTATCAGCTCAGATACCAGTTCAGACCTTACTACAGAAGGATCAGTGAGGTGGCAGAAGCTCGTATGCAGGGCCACAGTTCCCTGTTCCCTTTCTCTGGGTGCGAGTGAGGTGTTCACATTTGTTAGTCCTCTTCAGCTCTGGATGTGTTTCCCTCTCTTCAGACTGTTTGCTGTTCTAGAGGGCCTGAGCAACTTGGCAAAGATTTACCTTGTATTAGTTGTATTTCTAGATGGGAAAGCTGGAGGAGGAGAGAGCGTGAGCCTTGTAAATGTGGGTATAAGGTACACAAAGGGCCTTGCCTTTACTAAGAGTTGTCTTGCTGAGCAGAGGCTGTGTCAGGGATGCCAGCAGAGGAGAATTCATAAGCAGGATCAACACGATGGTAAAATTCTGTAAGTCCCTGATATCTTGCATCACACTAAGCTTGAAAATTTCTTTTGGCTGACTCTATTCAACCCTTTAACTCCCGCGATAAATCTTTGACACATTAAAAATAATCTATAAACTCAGAAAAATGCACTCGTCTCTCAAATGCAGAAGTTGCCCATTCCCGTAAGAATAGCAGTTAAGCTGGCACCTGGTGTGTCACACTGTGTATATCTAGATGAAAGGGAGATTCCTGGCCAGCGTGTCTCCACAGCTCATTGATCTCCCTCTGCAGAAAGACTGGTATGTCTCCCTACAGACTCCTCGGCAGGATGATTTAAAACTTGCTGTTGAGCAATTTAAAGTCTGGCATGGGATATCTGTACGTTGCACAGTGAGGAGCATATTGGTAAGCTGCCACTTCTGCTTGCAGAGGAGGGCATTAAATCCCATAGCACGAGCAATGTCCTCTCAGAGTAATTTAAGGGATATTTTTTTAACGCTTATAATATGAACCAGTGAGTCAGACTTGAGAGTGAGACATCGAGGGACATGGGAATAAGTACTTGCAAAGAAATGCAGAGATGGAAGAAAAGAGAAGAAAAATGTATATGGAACTGCAACATGAGAAGGAAATGATGAACATGTGGAGTATGTTTAGTGGGGTCACATTTTGCTTGGCATGCTCCTGTAATGCCAACCAAAAGCTCCAAGTGTTATTTTAGTGAGTAGTCATGGGCAGATACATTTGCTGACGTCTCTTGGAAGCTTTAATCTCAATGTGTTTATTAAACTCTAACCAACTGAGCTGCATGCTGGTAGGCAAAGGTTTGTAACTCAGTTATAATGACATTTCAAAACAGAAGATGATTTTACATGACATTCAACAGAATAATTACATGGATCTTCAGTTTTTGGGAGTATTTCAAAATTGTTAACCTGAATAGTTTTCTGATCAGAATATACTGTTATGGGCCCTGGAAAATCTACTTTAAAAGCCTAAACGCACCAAAGATTCAGCAGCCAGCTGTGAGGCAGTACCCCACAAAGATACTGTTTGCTGTCCAGATAAAAGAGGTTGTTCAACATGTATGGTTTGTCTTCTTCTTTAGGCATTTTTGGCAATTAATTTTTCTGTTTGTTTTTTTATTATTATTATTAATTCATCATCATACTTTGGTTAGGGGAGGGTGAACAGAACTTTCATTTCTTAGCATTGCTTTTGAGGAAAAAGTTTGTGGGAAAAAAGGCATTTGGAGATACATCTCAATCTGGATCTTTGGTGGAAAATCCTTTTGAATACCTTAGTCTAACATTTTTCAGCTATCCTGTGTTTTATAAGACAGGAAAAATATTTCCATTTACAGCCGTGAGCCAACTGGTGCTTACAAATATTAAACTTAAACAAAGTGAAGGATCTAGTAGAAAAACTAGTTCCAAATGTGTAATATTTCCTAATTTTTGTGACTTGTGTGAGGTTGGATTCCATAATGGCCCCCAAATAAACAGCCAAGGGTTCTTGAGTAGTATCTGTCTGGTGATGGTATTGTATCATGCTGGCACATTATGTTGCATCCTAGAATGTGTGTTTTAAATAAAAAGAAGGTAGCTAACAATCATCATTTCATAATGAAGTTTACAGCCTGTTTTCATGGCTGTAATGTCAGACTGGGTGTGATAGTCAAAGGTGTAGTGAGAGGATAGGATACCATTATTTCTGCCATGTGATCTTTTCAATCTCTTTTTAACCTTTTCCTGTTCACCACCTCTTGATTAAATAATTACATTTGTCTATGATAAAAACAGGGGGTGCATATTCAATAGATACTTGCATATTGGTGAAAATAATTATATAATTTAAAAAATTTAAACAGAACTTTTGTCAGGCACTACACTTTTTATACTTGTTAGTGGTTTTATTCCCAGGCAAAATGATCGCTTTGGCATTTGAGGTGCAATAAAGCATTGTAATGTTTTACAAATGAGCAGCATTTGTCACTAAATATTGACCCCCAAACGTTTGAAATGCTCACAAAGGCTTAAAACCTATTGTAACCCAGACTGATCCTGAACTACCAAAGATGTGAACTTCCTTTTTCTCCAGCAGTCTGCCAACCAGTTCATGGAGTTGGCAAAATGGCAACATCCATTAAGCATAAGTGCATGGCTCTGTGCATGTTTTATGCAATCAATATAGGGACTATCAGGGGAATTCCTTATGTACTGTCTGAAGTAATTTTTGAATTGTTACATAATGATGGATGGGCACCTTTTACCTCATGCAGCAAAGTTCAAGGCCTTTTACTTTCCCATCTCATGCACTGGAGATCTCTTAATATTGTGTCTCTCCAGCTGACTTCAGGTTTTTTAATTTTCTCTTCATTGATCCCTTCTATTCATTCATCTTTCATATTTTCTTGTACTACAATTTGGTAGCTATCAATTATCCAATGTAGTAGCCCCAACATACCCATTATAGCAACTCTTGTGTCCAGGGTATGTCTCCATATTCTCTTTAAGAATCATCTTATCCATGTAGTCTGTTTACCAAGACTTTTCTTACCCTTTTCTACAAGTTAGGTTTTTGCCTTTTTACCCCATCTGCTGCTTAAAAACATGTTACAGCTAACAGAGTTTCACATTCCTGTTCACACATGAGTTTCTTTTGCTCGCTGATTATGTTAGCAGTTTTACCTCACTTCTAGCTGTCTTCCCTATCCTTATCATTTCCTGTTAAATTTTCTAACCAAACTGCCCAAATGTAGCTAGCTTCTGTGAGAGCAACCTGGCTTCAGTTCCAAGAAAAACAGTGGAAGGTGATGACTAACTTTTCTTACAATAATTTCAATCTTGATATGAAAGATTGCCTGAAGGTAGCCAGGAACAGCCTGCAATACTGGTCACTCAGACAACTTAATGACAAAGGTCATGAAATATATTTTAGTGGGGATATGTATATTTGCATTTTATGTTAAAGCATAGCCATTCTTTAATAGTTCAATTCTTTTATTTCATTACATTTTCAATGTGAAATTATCTTTAAAGTTAAAATTATAATCTTTAAATCATGTTTTACACAGTATTCTCTTTATTTTATTTATTCACATCTGTATATCTCTTCATAGACAAGAGAAGAACCCCTAGATCATCAAGTGCATGATTGCCAGAGAGAACCAAAGGAAATTAAATACTTCTGAATTACAATACTTTGATAAAACTTTTAAGTGTTTGGTGAAAGGCAGTGAGACTCTGTAAATGGAAAAGTTGCATTTTCTTTTCAGTTGGCCTTGAAGCTTTATTTTAGGCCCATTTGACATTATGCGCACTAAAAAAAAGTGAAATATATTCCCTAATATCTAAACTGTTGACTGAGGAGGTATCTTATTCAGAGTCCTGCTACAGATTATTTTCTATGTTATGTGGACAGATTACAGTGTTTTAATCTATTTGTCTGTGGTCCTCTGTGTGAAATTATAATTAATCATTGTGTCTTTCCAACAACCACTGTCTGCCTCATGGTCCTTAAATTAACCATGCAAGAAGCTAGCAGGGATGTCAGGATAGTCTGATACATTATCTCTCTGTTGGTTGGCTAAAGTTAGGTTTCATTCACTTGTTTGAGGGGACCAGGTTCATTACAATGTACTTCTTATCTATATAAAGTCTTTGCAGTCAGTTACTGAATCATATCTGTGTCATCACTTCAACCCCATTGGCATGAAAGTAAAAGCTCTAAATTGTGACTTTTTAGTAAAGCTCTAAAACTTTTAGTAAAGCTCTAAAATTTGACTTTTATGTTAGAAATTGTAATTTTCCATTATGGGTTTTATGTATTGGTTTCTCCCTTAGTGAAAAAATATTTTCAATATTTTAGTCAATGAATAAAATATAGGAACATTACCTGGGAGAGTTTTAAGTAGAGAGTTTCAAAGTTTTCTGCCCTTGAAATCTGAAAGATGTTTGGCATTTGATAATTTAGTGGAGGATTTTTTATTTGTTTTTATATGTAGAGGTACTATTATTATCATAAAGAAGTTTAACTCAATATTCAACCCAGACAAAGCTACATAAAATATTTTGGCAACACTCCTTTTATTTAACTGATAATAAGCACTTGGTAGTATAAAGAGTATCGGCTTCAGCCTTGTTTTTTGTTCAAAAATGCAGAATATCTGCAGAAAAAATGTCTTTTGGTTTTCATAAACTATATTGTCAAGTGTAAAAGTAATATCTGTCTGAGTTTATAATGGAAATTTCTGCGAGCAGCTCTGCTATCTAAGGCGTAACTTTCCAGTCCTCTCACTGTGATTACATTTGTCATGTCCCAGAGCTCACTAGTGAAGTGTAAGGCAACCAAGCCTTGATGGAGCCAGTAAGAAATTAATCTGTCTGCCACAGATACTTCAGAAAAAATTATTAATGTTTAGTAGCAAGGAAGTGGCTACCCCTTCAATGGATTGAATGATGACAGAAAGTCTCAAAGCCTTGATAAGGTTGTGGCCAGGCTGGCTTTTGGTCTAGAAGGTAGATAAAAACACTGTCTTTTGGGTTTTTAAGCATGTCTGGTTTCTTTTTCCTGTATGCATGCTGAAGTGAAACTTGCTTATTCATCTTGCAGGCTATCTTTAAACTGAATCATAATTTTTATATGTTTGTCTCACAATAAATATGAGGTACAAGGAGGTGATAGTGCTAGAGAAAAGTTTTTATTATGATGGAAATAAGAAACTACTTATTTTGCTACAGGTGACAATTGATAGACTCAATCTTATTAAGTAGCAGATTTCAGGCCTATAAGTCTTAGGCTCTGTAAGTGACTGGCTATTCATTTGCTTGTAGATTTTTTAATTTTTTTTTTAACAGATCCACTGATCGCCCAATATTCTATGTTCCCTGCATGTTTTCTTATTTCTGGGGCTATTTGGAAGTATATTCATTCTGAAATAATGCAAGAAATGCTTTAGCTAAATCTATTATTTAAGGAGATTCAAGAGATGAACACTCTTAACAAATATTTATAGAAATTGGATAACCCTGCTCTTCAGATTAATACAGTGAGTGTTAATCAACTCTCTGGTTGTCTAGGCTGGGAGCTCTAGTTTTTGTAGAATTATGCTCTCTACTAAGACAAAATCAAGAAACTACTTGGGAAAGGAATAAGAGGCAAAAATTGCTAAAAGTAACACAGCTGATGTTATTTTTCTGTCAAACTAATATGCTCACTTTTGAGCCAGAATTGGCATAAGATGGGACAGGAATTGATAGTAAATGAAACAAAGTCATTTTTGCTGAAATGAAGTGATTTTGAGAAGTGGTTGTAAATATGAAGTGGGATAGTTTGACCATCAGTTTAGCAAAGTTAACACACTGGAAGCTTGCAAGTCATTCCCACCACACTTATCCAGTTAAGGGTATCACCTGGTTTCTCTAAGAGCACACCAGGTCTTTTTCACCTCCATCTTCCTCTCCCACTCTCAGATCATGCCTGGAAGATCTGTCCTGCTTCTGAGGATCTGGTTGCCACTGAGAATGATGGCTCTATAAGAGGACCAAACAGCTTCCCTAACAGAAAGTATTAGTAGTGAAGAACTAAGTAGTTTAAGTAAAAACAGTATTAAATATTTTCAGAACAATAAATCAATCTACCACATGCCAGCTTTTGCCTAAGGGTTATAATTCCTAGGAACTGGGGAACACTCACCTTTCTCAAACTTTTCTTCCATAGTCTCCCCAGTGGCAGCCTATTTTTCCACAGAAGGCCGGACAATTGAATACCCACCCCTTTCCTAGGAGTATCTTTTTAACTGTTTTTTTGCTCTTTGAGCTCTGCATTGGCACGGGGTAGTACCATTTTGGCCTGGAGCTTGGAAATATGTTGTTGTGTTGCTATTTCTTCTCTTGTGACTGTTGGAAGTCTTGTGTTATTTCCTCCAAAAATCCTTTTTCCTCCTCCTGTTATTGACTTAGGCCCATTAGTTTCTTCATAAAGCTCTATCTATTCACCACAGTTTAGTTAACCCATTATCAGTAATGTTAATGCAATTTTTGCATTTTTTTGTCTTAGATTATTGTCTTGCACCTCCATGCTGATCAGGGTCCCACTGAAGTCAGTGGGAAGTAGTGCAGGAAAAGCCTGAGCAAGAGGAAGGTACACAGGGATTTGCTTTCCATTGTGAGAAATATAGCTTGAACCAGCCATGAGCTGATAAGCAATATGCGTTTGCCTAAATCTTGTTAGTTTCATGAAAAGATGAAAAAACCATTCATGGCCAATAGAGAAAACCTAAGATGACAAAAACTTGCTAGTGGCAATTATTTTCCAGCTGGACTAAGACTATTGCCCTTACTTCAAGGGACCTTTTATCTGTTTTTCTACATCACTTTAAACACTGCGGATGCTCCTACAAAACACATCCTTTTCCTCTTCCAGGAGGATTAAGTTATTTTAATTTTACATTTAATAAAATCTTAATTAAGCTGTATGATCAGCCTTCACAAAATATATTTCCCTACTGGAAAAATTGCTAGCCACACTCACTGGTTTATGATTTGGCCCTGTGGAAGGCTAATAGTTGCCCTTGCCTCTACTTCACCAGTCTTCTGGCTTTTCTTTTTTAGATACAGCTGTAGATTTATACATGCTTCATGCTTCCAGATTTAATATGGTCACAAACTAACAACTTTGAAATGAGCCTTTGGTGTGCTACCTTTACATTTCTCAGGGTGTTTCTTGCATGGGTCACATGGGCTTCACTGAGTCTCTATCCAACCACTTGGAGCTTCCTGCACAGAGAGCAGGCTGCGAGCCAGGAGGCTGTGGACAGTCCTAAACCCACACAGTGAGTCAGTGATATGGTTGGAACTGGAACTGAGTGGCTGCTAGCTCTCAGCCTTAAGTGCATTAGCTTAAATGCTTCTCATCTTCTTTATTTCCCTTGGTATGAATAAATAGACTCAAATTCCAAGGAATTGCATAAAAGCTCCCAAAATTTGAGAACCAGAACCATACTATTGAGATCAGCACTTCTTACATAATACTGGAAATTTGGGAAATACAGCCTTAAGATTGTCACTTATCAGTCTGGAGGTTGTGGATCATTTTCATCTCAGGGCTACAGAAGTTCTGACTTCCTCCTTCACAGGGTAGCATATTATTAACATTTTTCTGTTTCAAGCAGAAACAGCCTTTCTCTAGAAAGCTGTTTCTCTAATTGAAGGAGAATATATAGAGATGCTACACTGACAATGGCACTTAATGGGACCTGGTCTTTAGAAAATAGATGCGTTATCAAGGGTTCCTTACTTTGTGAGGATTTTTGTTTGAATTAACATGAGACCCACAGGGAGCTGTGTTGTCTTGTGATCTGGTATGCTAGCAAGCAATGGTTAATCCATCCTGGAAGGGGGATGTTTAGGTGGGACAAGGACTGGAATTGAAGATTCCCTGTCATTTCCCAAGAATAACATCTGGATCTGTGTGAACTGATTTGGTAAATATTTTTGTACATTACATATGCTGCCATTTGCATGTTGAGTAGTCCGAATACCTGCATATATTACATTGCTTCGATAAAAGTCATTTTGATAAACTCAATACTCCTTGTATAGTCCCTGCATACGTACAGGGATTTGATACTAATTTACTCACATGTAAGATTTCATTTTGTTATTTAAATGATGTGTACAGTGAAGGGAGCCAACTATACTTGTATTTGAAAAAGAGGAAATTATATGATAGATGTGCTGTTTTATATCTGACTTTGTAAGAGTAGTTTTTGATAGGTTGGAATGTGTCTGAATATTTAGAAAAGATCATGGGAAGATCAATGTCACAGATATTTTTTTTCTCCTTTAAAGAAAAGTAGACATGAAGTAGAAGAAAAATTGTTATAGAGAAAAGAAAATATCTTGATTTTTCCTTCATTCTGCATCATTCCCATAAGTTTCTATTTGAAGCTATCACTGCATTTTGGCTGCCACTTTTACTGAATCTACTTAAATACATTTTAAAGGTGAATGACTTGGCTGCTTGACATTTTTGTTTTAGGTTATGCGGCAATCTATCTGATTTGCAGTCAGAGCAAAAGCATTACAGCTTGAAAGAATAGGTTTCAAAGCTTTTTTCCCCTGCAATCTGTGCACATGAAGGTCTCCCTACATTAACATACAAGGCCATCAAATGATGAGGGCAGCTTGTGGAAGTGCTGGAAAAGAAGTGATTAACTAATTTAAATTAATTTTTGAAAGTATAAATTTGAAACTTAAAAACAAGGTGTGTCTGGTGAAGTTGAATAAAGTAGAGGTAAATATGAAGCTGTTATTTTTACTGTGCTTAGCAAACTCAGCTGGAGTTTTATTTTCAAAATTTTGGCCCATACCACACACACAAAAATATTCAAAAAATAATAGTGACACAAAGTTGGATTCTTCTTGTGTAGCCTTAGTGAAATAATAGACATGCTAGTGGTCTGGAGATGAACTGCAAGGAACCAGACAAGGATATATGATTTCTTAATATCATTCAACTGTTGCTTATTTTTTCGCTCTTGGATAATGGTGAAAAGTCAGACTAAATGCTATCTCAAGTCCATATTTTTGGCAAGATCAAGCCAATATAGGGTTTACATTTTTCTTTTGTAGTTTCTTATTTATCAATAAAATTCTCATCTCTCATTAAAAAAAATTAAAGATCTCACATGATTTAATGTTCTCTTATAGAAAGTGTTTATGTAAGTCTTTGCAGCTCAGAGAATTCATAACATAAATTCATATTATCAGTGTTCCAGCAATCATGTGTGTTTACAAGGTTGATATATAAAATGAATGAAAATTGTAAAGAAACATTTTACAGTGTGACATTGAACCCATCAGCTTGAGTCTGGCAGGTTCCCAGTCTGAGTGTAGTCTTCTGCCTTTCACAGTTTGTTTCCTATCTGCATGACAAAAAGGACATTTCTCTCACCAAAAATGTGGTGGCATTTCACAAGGTCCTAATTTGGTACTGTTTGACATGTCAGGAAGCACTAAGAAGTGGACCCTTACTTTTAAAACCTGCTCCTCTCTTTACATCCTAGCAGCTGAAGTACATTCATCCTCCGTGGTCATGTAGCCTTGAGGTTCCTCAACTTTGGAATTAAAGAGATGTGTGCAGTCACCTGCATCACCTTGGTTTAAACATCATGTTCCATGGAAATTTTCCACTTTTTGTTTTTAAAGGTTGAGAGTAAAGATTGGAAATTTAGGTTAAGCTATTTTGCCATTTTAAATATAAACAACAATAGGTGCAGGGGAACATAGCTTGGTGACAAACTGTTTAAACTGTGATTGAAGTACTAAGAGTTGAAATAGAAGAAGAAATATTTTAAACAGTGCTAAAAAGAAAAGGTGTTTTCCTGGCAATACGTGCTCTGAAATGTAAACTACATATCATCCAATATATTTTAAGCCCTCATACATTTGAAACTTCAGCTGCAGTAAGTACTGATTGCTTTTGCACTAGAATTGATTGTACTAGAATTGATTATGCCTGTCCATATAATTGCCGGGTATGGTGCCAACAGCCCTGGGGTGCAAGAACTATTTTGTGGAGCATGCTAATGAATATATGGAGAATAAAGTTATTCACTTGTGTCCTCAGGCCTTAACTTGTAAGTTTTATACTGCATTGTCTTTGTAAATGTGGGTGTACAGGAGTATTTATAGATTTTGTCTCTCTTCAGAGTCAAAGAAGCAGAGGAAGTCTGCAGACAGAAAAAGGGGAAGTCGCTATACAATATTAGACAAAAACATGATTCTGGAATTGTAAGTAAAATTTGTATTAATACTTCTGTTTATAGTTTATATCACTTGTTATATATTTTTCTCTTTGAATTTTATAGGTAAGTTATTCTTGATGTATGTTTTTGTTTTTTATTTAGTGTTTAACATTTTCCTTAAAGGTGTTAAATTAACAAACTTAAATCTGCTTATGCATATTACTCCACAAAATAGATGTAGCACAAGCAAGAGTATCTATTGGCCTCACTGTGCCAATCTGTGTTCTTCCAAGACTTGATGTAGGATGCACATAGAAAGCAGAAAAGTAGTTTTGGTCTTCCAGCTTATTCCATTTGTATTCACACTTTTCTACAAATACAGTGTGAAAGGAGGAACTTCAATAGTTATAGATTTTTCAAGGTCAATAACTGTATCAAATACAGTATTTTCTGATCCACTGATACAGATTTGTTTGGAATAGAATAACTAGAAATAGATAATACTGGGCTCTCACCATTCTTTTGAAAATAAATAACTTCAGTGATAATAGAGTAATTCTGGTCATTCAGTAAAACCTTTCCCCTATGATTGCCTAACCATTGTAAGGAGCATGACTGATTTTACAGAAAAATTATTCTGGTATTACATTTAATTCATAACTGTAGAAACTGGCCATCATTTATGTCTGGAAAGTATTAGATTTTTTTCACATGTCTGTGCCTGCTCCCAACTACCCCAAGACATGACTTAATTCTTTCATGCTTTGTAGTCAGTCATAGTTGTGTAGTCATATTATCTGTGACACATCTTGTAAATGAAGCATGAGGTAATTTACAGTATTCTAACTAACAATTTGATACAGGAAGCAATAATATTGCATTTATAGTTTCTTATTTTGAATGTTTTGTGAGAATTGACTGTAGCTAGTGTCACAAGAAATGTAAATGGAGTGCTAGTTTGGTAAGGAGTTATAAAATATATTTTATCAATTTTGTTTAAAAGAAGATCAACACTTTATTTCAAAAGAACCACCCAAATTAGCATTGTTTTTCATTTCTCCATCTAACATATACTGCTGTATATGAAGGCACTGAGAGATTTCTTTTAAGAAATAACTATTTCTTCAATTATTCCTGTATCATTCTTTTTTTGCACTGAAACAGGGACCTTCAGTCTGAGTGATAATTTGATGAGTGAAAAGGAAAGTAAACAAAAATATTTCACAAGCAGTGTATAGCTGTAGTCTACTTCAGTTCTAGCTTCAAAGTTTATTTGTGAAGCCAGTTCTACGTAAATATAACCAAACATTTGCCTATGTATTTCTATGCTTTTCATATTTGTGTAAGATGGTTTTGTGTACACTCAAATTTTGTCCTTATTTTTAAAATTTATTTTATTTTTCAGAAAGCAAAGATAAGTATGAAAATCTGAGAGAAGAAATTCAAAAGCCATTGTTACCTGGTTACCAAAATTCAACATGCCTGTGGGTGGGGAGTGAGAGGGAAGGAAACTACATCATCCTGATCATTTGCTTCCTTGACCTTTTAAAATTTGCATTTTGTTCTCTAGAGTTTTCCACCAACTGATGTTATTCTGCATTCATTCATGAATGTGATCACTTTAATGGAGTGCCCAGAAATAGACTAGATATGGACTTTAAACACCTTCCCTGTACTCTGTATCTCCTTTGCCACTCAAAAATGGTATTTTGTAAAGTGTAATGGTATATTACAAATAGGACAAGTCAGCACGCATAAAAAGTGGTATCTGCATCAGTTCTGAACATGCTGAAAATTGCATTAAGTTGAACTTCGTAAGAATGCTACTCGGCACAGTAAAACGTTTCCATTCCTACTGGCAACATCAGACACAAATACTTCATGGCACTGCACTTAGTTTAGGGAAAGAAATGTTACTCCTAGTGAATTGTTTGTATCTGTTTCATGTTGGCATTTGTAGTTTGTATTTTGAATTGTTAAGTGCTGTTTATACAGTATAATCAATGCTTTCCCAACTTGTTTGGTTGCCCTCCATGACTAAATATTTGTGGAACAAGATGTTTACTGTAACTATGTTTAAAATCGATAAGGCAGCATACTTTTACTTCATCTTCTGCCAGATAGTGAATGCCAGGTGGTATGGGGGTCAGAAATCCAGCATTAAAAAAAAAAAAAAAAAAAGTGTACAGAAAAGCACAGAAGTATGATAGAGAGTATGAGAGCTTTGGCTATTATAGTTTGTTAATATATAAAGCAGCTAATACTTTTACATGAACTTTAGAAGGTATAATATAGTTTTAACTGCTGATCAATTAAGTCAGACAGGCTTTTTGCCAGATGTACATGACTTCCCTTCTGGAATTAGCTTTACAGTTAATTTAAAACTGTTTAAAAACTCCTTTAGAGAGCTATTAAAAGATGCATATGGAGACAACATTTATGAAAAACAGTAGCCAATTCTAGTGATATGTGGGTGACCTGAGCCCTGTGCGGCAGGGCAGCCCGCTGCTGGCTAGACCACAGGTGCCTGGATAGCCTAATAAAGTCTCCACCAAAAGACAGGAGGACTCTTGAGGCAATGTAATCCACGTGGGTTTATTGAGGAGAACGAGGATGAAGGAGATGGGAGCGGGAGCAGGGAGACACTGGGACGCAGGGGAAGGAGGCTGCAGGAGTGAGCAGGGAGGAGGGGCCAGAGGATATAACTGGGAAAGGCAAGGGGGTGGATGGGGTACAAACAGTTCAATGGGAAGGGGGTTTAAGGGGGGAGCAGAGACGGAGTGGCATAAACTGGACCAATGAGAACAAGGGAAAGGAGTGGTTAACTCGAGAGAACTAATGGGGAATGGAGAACACAGAACTATCTAGAACTAAAGGAAGGTACAAACAGTGATGAGCATAAACTGGGGAGGATACAACATATGATGGGCATATCTTCATTTACATGGGGAAGACAGGAATCCAGGGGCAATACTTTTCCTTATACCACTGTGGTTTCCCAAGGCATTCCTGGAGAATCCTTCCCAGGACCTCCTCCCACAGTGACAGAACATAGACTACCAACTAATTGACATCAATGTCACACTTAACAGGATTACAGATATTTCTTCCAGGCTTTCAGTGTCCCTGACTAGGAGGTTAATGATTGAAATATATGACTTAGGGCTTCTATTTTAGACCACATGCTTACTTCCTATTTGCAATCCAGAATTTGTTTTGCTATATCAGTTTTGGACTGCTCAGCTGTCCTGGTTTAGGCCAAATTTGGGAAAAAACTTCTGGAAGGAGCCCCCAGAAAGCAAACCCCCATGGCCCCTCCCCACCCAACTGGTTCAGGAAGAATTTCCTCAGAGAGAAGTGGGGAAAAAACCTGTTTATTTAACAAGCAAAACACTCCCCAGCACCAAAAAAAAAAAAAAATAACAACACCAGACTCTTCCACCACTCTGAAGAGATGACAAATTCAGAAAGTGTCTCCAGGGAGTGGTCACCCAGTTCTCAGTCTCCTACGCTGGGGATGCCCACTGCAGATCACTAAATGCAGGCTCTTGGTGTTTCCCAGGTCCCAGTCCAGAGCAGATTGGAATGATATTCAGGAAAGGGAAAGGAAAAGAAAACAGTCCAGGGAAAAGATTGGACTGCTTAGCTAAACTGACTAATAACCAAAAGCAAAGCAAAAGCAGAAGCAAGAGCAAGCAAGCAAGCAAAGCCTGTCCTAGACAACAGACCATGGTGGGAGATGAGCTGGCTGATAACAAGAGAAAACAAACCTTCACTTTCAGAGTCAGTTCTGAAAGCATAGAATATAATATCAAACATAACAGAACACACAACTGGGGATACAAGCACCATAATGTCACCCTAGGACATTCCACCCCTTATCTCCATATCATCAACAGACTACTAAACATAATGTAAAAACTTCATCCAGTAAAAACTTCCATCTTTCATGTACTCATACGCATTTGCTTCCATCTCACTTGCTCAAACCTTCAACACTTACATATTTCCTTCTGTCTCATGTCTGTGTGTTTTCATGTACAGACAATGGCAGTAACATCCAGCCAACAATGATTATTTGCACATGAGTCTCACTCCACAATCAGATCTCCCTGAGGTACACATCGTGTTGTTCCATCTCTCTGCATTATCCACCATGTACAACCTGGTCCCTGAGCAAAGACAATCCTACGAATGGGTTTGTCTGTACTTGAGGCAGAATTGATCCACACTGATTTCCCTAACAAACCTCTGACATGTGCCACTGGGACTTTATCTCTGTCTACTGTATTCAGGGGCTCAGACTGGGCAGGACCTGCTTGGTTAGTGGAACCTCAGCTGTTAACTAACCAGGTGGCCTTTGTTAAATGCTGCTCCCAGTTTTTGACAGATCCCCCACCCAATGCTTTCAAGGTGGTTTTTAACAGTCCATTGTACCTCTCCACTTTGCCTGCAGCTGGTGCATGGTAGGCAATATGGTACACCCACTCAATACCATTTTCCCTAGCCCAGGTGTTGATAAGGCTGTTCTTGAAATGAGTCCCATTGTCTGACAAAATCCTCTCAGGGGTACCATGCATCCAAAGGACCTGCTTTTCAAGGCCCAGGATGGTGTTACGGGCTGTAGCATGAGACACAATGTCGGTTTCCAACCATCCTGTGGTGGCTTCTACCATGGTCAGCACATAGCGCTTGCCTTGGCATGTCTGGGGCAGTGTGATGTAGTCAATCTGCCAGGCCTCCCCATAGCTGTACTTGGACCACCACCCATACCATAGGGGCTTCACCTGCTTAGCCTGTTTGATGGCAGCACATGTCTCACAGTCATGGATCACCTGAGAAATACTTTCCATGGTTAAATCCACCCCTCGGTCTCATACCCACTTATAGATGGCATCTCTACCCTGATGGCCTGAGGCATCATGGGCCCATCGTGCTAGGAACAACTCTCCCTTGTGTTCCCAGTTGAGGTCTATCTTTGACACCCTTATCTTTGCAGCCTGATCTACCTGCTGATTGTTTTGCTGCTCTTCATTAGCTCTACTTCTGGGGACATGAGCATCTACATGGTGAGCCTTCACAGGGAGCTTCTCTACCTGGGTAGCAATATCTTTCCACTCTTCAGCAGCCCAAATTGGTTTTCGTCTATGCTGCCAGTTAGCCTCTTTCCACCTCTCCAGCCACCCCCACAGAGCATTGGCTACCATCCATGAATCAGTGTAGAGGTAGAGCTTTTGCCACTTCTCCCTTTTTGCAATGTCTAGGGCCAGTTGAATGGCTTTGAGTTCAGCAAGTTGGATTGATCCACCTTCTCCTTCAGTGGCCTCTGCAACCTGTCGTGTGGGACTCCATACAGCTGCTTTCCACTTCCAATTCATCCCTACAACGCAACAGGAACCGTCAGTGAACAGAGCGTAATAATAGAGAATAGAGCGTGTTTCCTCTGCTGGCGGTTGGTTGCATGGTGGAGCTTCTTCAGCCCGTGTCACTGGTTCTTGTTCTTCATCTGTGACACCAAAACTTTCACCTTCAGGCCAATTTGTAATTACTTCCAAAATCCCAGGTTGATTCAGTTTACCAATATGGGCGTGCTTTGTGATGAGAGCAATCCACTTGCTCCATGTAGCACTGGTGGCATGGTGGGTGAAGGGAACCTCTCCTCTGAACATCCACCCTAGCACCAGTAGTCAGGGTGCCAGGAGGAGTTGTGCTTCTGTGCCAATCACCTCTGAGGCGGCCTGGACTCCCTCGTAGGCAGCCAAGATTTCCTTCTCTGTTGGGATGTAGTTGGCTTCAGACCCTCTATAGCTCTGACTCCAAAATCCCAGTGGTCAGCCTCTCATCAGGCACCTTCTGCCAAAGGCTCCAGGACAGACCATGGTTCCCAGCTGCAAAGTAGAGCACGTTCTTCACATCTGGTCCCGTCCTGACTGGGCCAAGGGCTACTGCATGAGCAATTTCCTGCTTTATCTGGGTGAAAGCTTGCTGCTGCTCAGGGCCCCAGTGGAAATCATTCTTCTTGCAGGTGACCAGGTAAAGAGGGCTCACGATCTGACTGTACTCAGGAATGTCCATTCTCCAAAAAGCCCTATGATAGCGCCTACAAAAGCTTGTGTCTCTTTCTTGTTGGTTGGTGGGGACATAGCTGTGATCTTATTGATGACATCTGTAGGAATCTGATGCCGTCAATCTTGCCACTTCACTCCCAGGAATTGGATCTCTCAAGCAGGTCCCTTAACTTTACTCTTCTTGATGGCAAAACCAGCTTCCAGGAGGATTCAGATGATTTTCTCTCCTTTCTCAAACACTTCTGCTGCTGTGCTCACACACACAATGATATCATCAATATACTGTAGATGTTCTGTAGCCTCACCCTTTTCTAGTGCAATCTGAATCAGGCCATGGCAGATGGTGGCACTGTTCTTCCACACCTGGGGCAGTCGATTCCAGCTATACTGCACTCCCCTCCACATAAAGGCAAACTGAGGCCTGCATTCTGCTGCCAGAGGAATGGAGAAAAATGCATTAGCAATATCGATAGTGGTGTACTACTTCTCTGCCTTGGACTCCAGCTCGTACTGGATTTCCAGCATATCCGGTACAGCAGCGCTCAGTGGTGGAGTCACTTCATTCAATGCACGGTAGTCCACTGTCAATCTCCCTTCTCCTTCAGATTTATACACAGGCCAAATGGGCCTGTTGAAGGGTGAGTGGGTTTTGCTGACCACCCCTTGGCTCTCCAGCTCTTGGATCATCTTATGGATGGGAGCCACAGCATTTCAAGTTGTTCTGTACTGTCAGCACAGTTGAAATGGCAATTGGTACCTGTTGCTCTTCTCCCTTCAGAAGTCCTACGTAGATGGATTCTCAGACAGTCCAGGCAAGGTGTTCAATTGCTGGATGCCCTCTGCTATCCCAAATACCCACCTGAGTCCCTTTGGGTCTTTAAAATACCCCCTTTGGAGGTAATCTATGCCCAAAATGCATGGGGCCTCTGGGCCCATCACAATAGGGTGTTTTTTCCACTCATTTCCTGTCAGACTTATATCATCTTCCACCAAATTAAAGTCCTGTGATCCACCTGTCACACCAGCAATAGAGACAGATTCTGCCCCAATATGTCTCAATGGGACTAATGTGCATTGTGCACCAGTATCAACCAAAGCCTTATATCTTTGTGGTTCCGATATGCCAAGCCAACAAATCCACACAGTCCAGAAAACACAGTTTTCCCTTGCCTCTACCTGGCTAGAGGCAGGGCCCCTCTAAGCCTGTTTATCCTTCTGTTCTTGGACATATGTCTTAGAGGTTCCTTCAAGGGGATCGGACGTGTCATCACCATCATCATACCTGGCAGTCTGGCTATGGGCAGCTGGAGCTGCTCTCCTTTTGGTGGAACTTCGTCTCCGAATCTTGCCTTCCTTCAGTTCATGCACCCTTTGTGCCAGCGCAGCAGTAGATTTTCCATCCCATTTCCTCATGTTTTCTCCGCAATCATGCAGGAAGACCCACAGCTCAGCTTGTGGGGTGTACCTTCTCTCTCCATCTGAGGAACATCTGTGTTGGATACCAGAACCTCTGATCTGTACTGCCGAGATTTGGAGAAGGTCCTCGTTAATCTCCTCCCTGAGACTCATGATTCTCCTCTATCTTGTCTTGTAATTTCTGCAGACGTGTTTCTACTGCTGCAATTCTGGCATGGGTTGGGCCATGTACAACATCTGCATATGCTTGGAGCTTCTTTGCCATATCGAGCACGGTCTCATCCCTCTCATCCCACTTCATTATTGCTAAAGCAGAAGCATATTCATTTGGCCCAAGTCGTACAAGTTTTTGCCACATCACAGATGTACACGGTACCAAGTCTGGATTTCTAGTTGTTATTTAATCTGAGAAGATAATCTCTGCCACTGCCATTTCTCTCAGATGTTGGATCCCTTGTTCTATGGTTTCCACTGGGTCTACTGCATATAAAGATCATCTGCCTACCAGTATCTTTGTGCTACACTTTCCAGAGCCTGTGCCCAGAGGCTGTGAGGGTCATCATTCCTTGGTCAATGACAGGACCATGTGACAGGGATCCCAAATGCCTTGCTTAAGTGTTATCCAGAATTGTAGCCTCACCTGCAGCATCCCAAAGATGGACCAACCAACTAATTACAGACTCATCAGGTCGTCAAATGTAATCCTTTCTTAGGCCACAAAGGTCCTTTAGGGAAAAGGACTCAGTATTGGCCTCTGATCTTGTACCAGTTACTTTGACTCCTGATTTTATGTCAGGAGGTGTTGAGGGTCCTTCTCCTGCATTATCATCATCATCATTATCATCCACTGGTTGATCAGTCTTTTCCGTGCTCTTTCTACTTCTCGTGCTAGTAGCAACAGCCATTGGTTGAGGCTTAGCTGCTGAGTCTGGTTTAGCTGCTACCTTAGGCTCACTGTCTGGTTTAGCTGCTGGCTTCAAGCTGGGTGTGTTGGCTGCAGCCTGAGTGACTGGGATAGCTGCTGATTTATCTCCCTGCCCTCCTTCCTCTGTCTGCTGCCCTACAGTATCTAGCAGGGTGCGATAAGCATATGCCAGGGCCCAGCTCACTGCAATGATCTTTTTCTCCTTAGAGTTATCATGGCACTTTTTTTTCAGGTAGTTTGCCATGTCAGGTGGATTCTGCATTTGTCTACATGGAAAGTCCCAGGCTATAGGGTCAGAAAATTCCTTTAAGATTTGGCCCATATCCTCCCATTTCCCAGAGCACTCAGGATTTCTCACACTTGGGTCTACTCCTGGGTCAGGGGTCTCATCAGCCCCTCTAGAAATCTCAGCCCTCATTCTAGAGAGACTGCAGACTGTCTCAGAAAGCTTACCAGATTAAACACCAGAAAGATCGTCTCTTTAACATTCAGGGGAAACTCAACATTCTCTAATGAGAGGTAACAGATTCAGAAGAGAAGAAGAAAGCAAAGGCTGAAAAGCCTCATCCCCTGCTTCCCCTCTTACGAACTGGCTGCACAACCATAACCATGAACCATACATTCCTGGAACAGACTTCAGCACATTTATAAACCCCAAGCAAGCCATTACACCCAAGCCCAGCCTGATGGATATTCTGGGCAATGCCCTTCTACTGCAAAATCTATGTATTAGGGACAATACCGGAGCTATTCCTGGATAATAAAAGAAACCTAGAGGGATTAAGATCTCAAAAAACCCTAGGGACCAGAAACACATGCAGGCCTCCACCCCAAGAGACATTATGAATTCAAACAACATAGCCAGTAACTGCTCTATACCAACACAAAGTAATTGGAACCAGACTATGATTAGAACAGGGTTTTTTCCACTCTCTCGAGACCCACATTGGGTGCCAAAATATTTGTCCTGGTTTAGGGCAAATTTGGGAGAAAACTTCCGGAAGGAGCCCCCAGAAAGCAAACCCCCACAGCCCCTTCCTCCCCATCTGGTTCAGGAAGAATTTCCTCAGAGAGAAGTGGGGAAAAAACCTGTTTATTTAACAAGCAAAACACTCCCCAGCACAAAACAAAACAAAACAAAACAAAAAAAAAAAAAAAAAAAAAAAACCACCAAAAAAACCCCACCACATGACAAAACCTCTTTCACTACTCTGAAGAGATAATGAATTCAGAAAGTGTCTCCTGGGAGTGGTCACCCAGTTCTTAGTCTCCTACGCTGGGGATGCCCACTGCAGATCACTAAATGCAGGCTCTTGGTGCTTCTGTGTTTCTCAGGTCCCAGTCTAGAGCAGGTTGGAATGATATTCAGGAAAGGGAAAGCAAAAAGAAAACAGTCCAGGGAAAAGATTGGACTGCTTAGCTAAACTGACTAATAATCAAAAGCAAAAGCAAAGGCAAAAGCAGGAGCAAGAGCAAGCAAGCAAGCAAGCAAGCAAAGCCTGTCCTAGACAACGGACCATGGTGGGAGATGAGCTGGCTGATAACAAGAGAAAACAAACCTTCACTTTCAGAGTCAGTTCTGAAAGCACAGAATATAATATCAAACATAAACAGAACACATAATTGGGGATACAAACACCATAACGTCACCCTAGGACATCAACTGATAACAACCCCTTCCTCCAGTCCATACTTAAAAGTCCCAAACCAATCAGCTTGATTGATAATGTTTTTCTCTCAAAGCTAATTTTTCCTGAAAGCAGACCATGTGTGCAACTCAGTTGGATGCAGGTGCTCACAGCTTTGGAGCCTGAAAGACACTGGGGTAAGGCAAATGAGCTCTAACCTTCTGGGTTGCATTATTCCCTGTCTAATCTAGCACATCAAGAGACATTCCGAGCTGTTCAGAGGCTAATATACTCTACAGGGTGTCATAAAAGGAAGTGCAAAATATGACCTCAGGAATCTGTTATTCTTCACATATACCAAGCACTAGAAAATATGTTTTTTTTCACTGTGTGAAAAGTAAGTCTCCTGTTGCTGATAAACCTATGTGAAAATCTGTACTAGCAGTAATTTCTGGCAGGGATATAAATTACCAAGAATGGAATTCTAAAATTTTGTGTTGATGGGAGTAACATTACTATTTGGGGAAGAGAAAACAAGAGATTATTTGCTGTTATGACTAACTTATGGAAAAAAAAAAAAAACTTTACAGAGTAAAGCTATTTTAATGGCACTGATTCAAATCCATGTTTGTATTTATGTAAACAGTAGTCTTCTCCTAACTTTGCTCCTAAGTGCAAGGATACAGTAGCATGTTTTCATTTGTAGCCTTCCTGTTCTCTTCAGTACCTACAGTATGTATATTACTATACTAAATGAAATAATAGATCATCTAACAAAGATCACTATGTGCAATACTGTATTTAGTGTTTCTATTCCAATTTTTTTTAGAATGTTAATTTATAAGAAAATAAAAGGAATAATGAAACAACTGTTTTCTCTTGTCACTCTCTGGTTATGCTGTAGTTTGCTGCATACTATTTGTTCCCTAAGCACCACATCCCATTCTGGCTCCTGTGATCAAGGAAGAGCCTTTGTGAAGAGAGCAGAGGAAATAAGGCTTCTCTTTGGTAGTGACAGTAATTCCCAGTTATGTGGATACACTACCTTTTCCCCAGGTGGTGGTAGTGAGAGCTTCAGTGTTCTTTAACCAAGGAGACTATGTAAAACTCACTCTCCAGCTTGTGAATGCCTCCCACTCTTGCATTTGGCTCAGGTTTGTAACCTGGTCCTACTATATTGCTGAGTTAACAGTCTCAAGAAATTACTAGTAGAGCAAAAACATTAATTGAAAAGTATAATCTGCATATTATAATCCTTATATATATATATATAAATATATATATATATATATATATACACACACATATATATATATATATATATACAAGTATTATAGTGTGGGTATTCTCAGTTCAGTCAGAGAGAATGGACAGTTTCTAACCAGGCAGAAGTCTGAGATGCAGTTGAGAAAGAATGTAAATAATTTTTTATCTCTCTTGTTGTTCACATTGTTTATAGATAAGTTCTGCCACTGTGCGTCATTCACTGCACACAAGATGTTTTTACTCTAGGACCAATAGAATGGGCCTGGATGATATTCTCTATAAAAAGAGCAATGTATTTGAAATAAATCAGAGTTCTATTCCCGGCCTTCTGAATCTGAGTCCTTTCAAACCATCCTGCCTCAATGGCGTCATTATAGCAACCTCCTAAAAGGTCCAGCAACCTCCTAAATCTATCACATACATACATACCCTTTCTACAGGATCTGCAGCATGGATGCTAGAAGTTATTTCAAGCCTCTCTCTCTCTCTCTAAAGTGTCAAAGGTTGACTGCAGCTGATGGAACCATATTATGATCTTAAGACGCATGCTGCAACATAGATTTTTCTTTCATTTTACTAAGACCCAGCCAATTTGGTAGAACATTTTTCTCTTTTATATAGCTCCTCTCCAGCCTATTTCAAAACTCCATGCAAAGTAGCCCACTATGTGCAGCACCACAGTTGACCCACGGAACATCCAAAGAGGACTCAGCACAAATTACACTTCTGCTCTTTGTTTTTAGTAGCGTACTCAACTTTTTACAAAATTCTGGACCAATGCTCTTTTGTTTGTTTGGTTTGGTTTTTTTTTTTTTTATTTAAGAGGATGAACACCCCACTGGTCCCCTCTCCCCTCATTTGCTGCAATCCCCCTCTTTACTGAAACATCAAGCACTCTACACTGAAGAATTGGCCCTAATTCTACAAGAGTTCTCACAGACAAAATTCTGACCCTTTGTTGATTGCCAACACCACATATTGCTCACCGTTACTTAAATGCAACAGCAAAAGAAGGACTTTCATACCTGAGCAGCAGATGCGATGTGCTGGCAAGAACAATTTGGGTTTTTATGAGGAGCTAAGAGGATTCATGTTGTTTTTCCTGCCAATTAAAGCCTTTCAGAAGCATGGCACTTTGTCACGTCATGACACTGTAGTGGGTTATCTTTTTTTTGTAGCACCTTTCATCATCCCAAACACTTCCAAAACTTAGTTAAGTATTAACCAGCTGTGGCAGTGGGAATAATAATTAGAGGGATCTTCCACTGACTGACTTTTTTTTCTTGCCCAGTTTTTCAGTGATCAGCTTAAAAAGTTTGAAGCAAATATTAATTCCATTGAGAGAACATATAGCAAGTCATTGCATTGCAATTATTTTGTTGCAGATTATAGGTTAAAAGCAAAGCCAAATTTGTGACAAATCCACTATACTAGTTACTTCAGTTACACAAATTTTAAACTACTGTGGACAGAATAAGCGAAAAATGATGAAGCTGAGTTTTTCTGAATATATAGTGTAAACAAGACAGCAAAGGGAGAAAAGAGAAAACCATGCCCCAATACCATTCATGTCTGCCACCCATCAAGAGGATTCTCATTACAGAACAGATTCTTTGAGTTATTCTCTTGCTTACAACTGACCCATCTGTTCCTCTATCTGATATTCTTCCAAGCTAATTATTAGAGCACCCAGAGGTTAAGTCCATTGCCTCAAAAAATGTCTTTCTGAACACAAAGAGTCCCTATTGCATCAGCACTGTATTCCCAGCTGCTGCTCAAATTTACTGTCTTAGAAACTTCACTTGCCACCCACCTTACACTGGGGCTCTGCCAACATGGCAGTCCCATTGTAGTTGAGTTTAACATGCACTTTTCTCCTCCCTTCCCCTGTCCTGTAGCACTTTGTCCACTTTAAGAAACTGCATTTGTCTGACCTACAGCTTTTCCATCTACTCTGAAAGATGTGCCTTGTTCTTGGATTGCTTCTACAAGTGGGAGATTTTTGGATCACAGAATATGCCTCTGGTACAATGATGATTCAACAGCTGGGCAGCAGCAGACAGGGAACTGGAGCTGGAGTCTGGGCTTTGCCTCAAGCAGCAGAGGTTCAGGTGGGTGCTGGGCAATCCATGACCTGCAAAGCAGAAGACTGGCCAAGAGGTGGGTGTTCATGAGAAAGGAGCATTCGAGGACGTGACTGCTGAGCTCCCTTTCAGCCAAGTGACAGAGGTGCTTGGGAGGTCTGAGCAGGGAGCCTGCCCACACCTAGGCAAAGGGCTCCTGCAAGCACAGTGCCATAAAGGACCCCCCTTGCTAGCTGTGGTCTAGGTTCTCCTGCTTCTTTCAAGACCCATCACAGGCACATCTTCTGGTCACATGGAGGCTCATCAACCAGTGTGACAGCTCACTTTCCACATAGAAATTTGGTAAGGGAAAAAAAACACCACAAACTCCAAAATACTGCCCCATGTTTGGACTGTCATATGTTGAACCTGCTAAAGAGCTAATAGCAACAACTAAAGCTCACCTGTATCTTAGGATATAACTTTGTTTTCCTTATGCGTAGTTTGGTGCCTGTTACATAAGGATCTATATATATTTTAAACAAAATTATTTAGGTCAGTTACTCCTCTTATGGAGTAACGGATTAATGATAGCAGTGTTTCAACCAGTGGTGGAGCTTTGTTCATCAGTTTACCAAAAAACCCAGAATAAGTGCATGCAAAATCAACTACAGAATCTAAGAATAATGCATTTTATTTTTCCCTCTTGCCTTCCAGGTACTTCTGAGAGGAGTGGGAAACAAGGGGAGAAGTAGTTAGGTTTTCCCAAACTGTCAGGGTGAGCCATAATTCACCTATATTTAGGAGGATGAAAAGGAAGCTGGAGAATATAATGATTAGAGAGCAGTTGGACACAAACTGTTGAAGCAAAACACCTGGATGCCATATAACCCTAGAGTCACTTAATTATTTTATCTATAATTTAATAGTTGACCTATAAAATAATTACATTATACTTAAAGCATTTCTTCATTTTTTTCATTTATAAAACAAGAATTAAATACAGTTTTAACCAGTACAAGCTCAACTCAGTTTTTTACATAAACACAGCTCCTAGAAGGAGCTTTAAGCTGCAGCATATTCATATTGCAAACTGCTGAAAAATCCAGGCAGGGCATAGCTTGAAGGTAAAGATTCTTGCACATTTTTCTTAAGTGAATTTACTAGGGTGCTTTTCTCTCTCTGATCTAAAATATCTGACTTTCAGTTGATTCCCTTAAGTGAAGACTGAGATCCCCAGAGTCTTACTAGACTATATTGCCACCTTCCCCATCTGCATCCCACCCACACCGACGCTCTCAAGACTAGTCTGAATTGTGCCCATCCTGGGGCTGGCATGATGCAGCAGCAACAGCCCCTAAAGCATTCCCTGCGTGAGGAGTCTCCCTGTGCACTTCTGACGCGTTGGAAGGTCACAGCAGAAAAGCGATGTTTGTTCATGTAATAGGGCTGCCAGACCCGACCAACCTCACCCTGCCCACAGCAGTCCCTGTAAACTGCTTGGAGCTCTTTTGGAGATCGGTTCTCAAAGCCTCTTAGGGAGGCCTGTATCACATAATGGGGACCTGTAGCTCTGAAGCCCCAGCTGGTGACAGTGCTGAACTCATTAACCCCTTGAAGTGGCTGCATGCAAAGAGGCTGGTGGGGAGGGGCTCTGGCAGCAGGCTGCAGATGCTGAACTGTGCGACATGCACAGGGAGTCAGAGTGTCATTTTTAATTTGTAAGCTTCAGACAACTGCATGTGCACTGGCTTTGGTTTGGGGGAAGGGACTGATTTGAGACAGGATTTTAATGCAGGTGGGACTAATACAAATCAGAACTGTAACAAATGGGATATACAGGACATGTTAAACTCCAACTGAATAACAACATAGTATGATTTAAAATGAACTGCAAGTTTTTCACCAACACTTATTGTGCAGGTCTCAAAAACTGAGTGGACCACCAATAGTGTAGCAATCACAACTTACTCTCTCCCTGCTCCCACAGCTGTGACCTATTCCAGCAGCACTGATTGAGGCATTTGTCCTTTAACACATTAACATGGTTTCCAATCATGGGAGAGACACCACTCCCAAAACTTGATGACACTTATGTAGCTTTTGTATTCAGTCCAGCAGTGACCAACTTTGTCCTTTGTGTGACAGTGCTTTTATACCTTTGGGGACACATCATCCCCATAAGCAGAATGATGTGTCCCCACACTACCCTTCCACCTCCCCTGGTTTGAGCAGGCATAAATATAAGGTCATAAATGGATGTTGTCCTTTTTGGAGTAAGAAACACACATACATATCTAACATACAAAAACCTACCAAAAGCATAGTAAAACCATGTCCATTTTAACCCAGGCAGCCAACCTAACAACTGAGTCTCTTAACATATTTTAATCGCTGGCATACTCTGCCACAAGAAAAATATACATGGCTAGGTCTATAATACTTTAAACAGCTGTTTACTATAGCTAGGTTACAAAATAAACACTGCTGCAGAGGCCATGTGTTCAATATACTCTAACCACAACAGCATCAGAACCCACCCTCAGTCTGCTCTGTGGTCACCGTGGCTGACCCAGTGCCTCACCCTCTTCCCCTTGCTTCTGATCTGCAGTTCAGACAACAAGCCCAGAACCATTTGTCATTGCACAATTGAAGCCGTCTTTAGGAGTGGAGCCTCATTGGAAAGTCTCACACATTTCTCCTTGTTACTCTCCCTCATATGTGTCCCCCAGTCCTGGGCAGCACCCCAGCACTTCCGAGTGAGAGAAGCAAGCTCCAGACCAAAGCACAGGGAAGGTGTTCTCAACTTGTGGAGGGAACTGGAGTGTAGGGCAGAGGGCTTTACTCCACACAGTGGAAACATTTAATGCTGGATTCAGCCAACTGGTCACTTAAGATGATCAATCCCAACTTCTGTGAGCCTGCTCCACTCCAGAAGATTCAACTGCCAGATGATATTTAAAATGCAATGAAACTTTATGGTGAAGTGCCTAACACAGCTGGTTAAAAAGTGTTATTCCAGTAGGCAAGTGACAAGGAGCCTTTCCTTGCTGGAGAGATGCCTCCTGAAAAAAAACAAAACACCAAAAAAAAAAAAAAGAAACAAATCAACAAAATGGACAGCTCAGTGGGAGAGGAGAGGCTGCAGTAAAGCTGATGGAGACAACACCAAGCAGCAGCTACGTGCCTGTTCTCACAGTTTGCCTGAGCTGTTCAGATTCACAGACATGCACCGGCACTGCTTGACCTTCTGAATTTTCTTGAGTCGGAACGGTGGGTCCAGCTCAGGGCACTCCAGCTGCACGGTCGAAGAGGTGACCTTGTGTGGCTTGCAAAAAGCACAGGACTGGAAGGACTCCTCCTCCTTTTTCACGTGCCGCGGAATGTAGAAGGAGTTGCACTGCCCATAGCAGAAGCGGTTGATGATGGTGCGGCTGATGCAGCCCTCCTCGCTGACAGTCTGCCGCAGCGGCTGCGTCTTGCACCAGTCGCTCTTGAGGTATTTCCTCTCGGTGACCACGAGGGCCTCCTGGCTGGAGGCCAACACCTCCTTGTTCAGCTGCTGCCTCCGCTCCGAGTGGTTGCTGCCGCTGCCTTTGTACGGGGAGGGAATGGCACCTGCAGGGCGGCTTTTCCTGGCGTCCGTTACTCGAACCAGCGCTGCCATCAGAAAAACGGACAGGGCAAATTTCCAAACCATCCTGCAAAGGCAACACAAGGCGCTGTTAGGCGAAATGTATTTTCAAACCACAGAACTGGAATGGAGTTGGTACTTCATGCATGCTTTTAGAAGAAGTGGAGATTTTAACGTCTGTATAATCCCATCACTTTGCCTAGATTAGCTCTATTCTAGGGTGATTACTTATCAGGAAGAGGCCAGGCCCTTTGGAAAGTCACATTGCTCCCCCTCGCCCCTCCACAACCTCTCCAACTACTTGTTTTTTCCCCACAGGGACTTTGATGCTTTGGTGGCTGAAGTGGTGGTTTTACAAAAGCTTCAGCCAGAAACGTTTCCTCCTTCTCTGTGAACTCCTGGGCCAAACATCTGGGCAAACTCCTGGCTAGCAAAGGCTCAAGAAACTCTTGCCAAGATGGTGAGAGCTGATTTGGGGATTGCAGGGCAGAGGTGAAGGGAAAACCAGGTAACACAAAGTGCACTCCCATGTCTCTTCAGCCCCCGAGTCCCAGCCCAGCCTAATTCCCCACAGAAGTAGCAGGGGGTGTCCAAAAAACTATTTTTATTATTTCAAATTGCTTCTGAAGTTTCTTAGGGCTCTTATGGCACTTACAGGCTTGTATTTGTTGTTTTTGTATGAGGCCAAAACCTTGATGGATTTATTTTTGTAGTAAGAGGAAATGCTTAAACACAACTTAGAGAACTTCACAACTGCAAAGCCTCTTGGGCAAATGGTTTAAGAAGGTTTGTAAACATGAGAGGATTCAATATTTATTTTAGATTTTAAGGAATAGGTCAGAGCATAAGCCTGTTGCTAAATTAAAATAGTCAGCCAGATGGCAAAAATTTTTTTCTATGGCTGTCTATTACGTATTGTTGTTCTGTGGGGCATCTCTTACCAACTCTTGTCCAATTCATTTTAGTAATGAATTGGTGTTACAGAACACTAGACTAAGTGTACTAAATTTCCTTATAAAGACACCAGTAAACTGCTCATTTGGCAGTTCATTTCATATCACTCTCCCTGGGAAAAGAGAACAGAGGGTCTCTTCAGTACCAGAAGTGGGTGCACAGAAGCTTCCCAGACTAGACTAGAACACCTCCAAATATTTCTTTATTCTTACTGAGTATTTTTATAGTGTACAGAAGAAAGACTTATCCCTCTCCTCACAGTAAAGCTTCAAACCCTTCCAATGATTTTAATAATTGGAATGATTTTATTATTTTTTTTCCTTTAGAGAGATACCTAAACAAAGAAACTACCATCACACTGGTAATTATGTCAAACACTAGACTCTTCAGATGTTGCACAGGTACTCTCATCTGGAAAACATGTCACTTTCCAAACAATAACACCAAAAGATCAAAAATGTGTTTGCAGTAAAGGTGCAAAAGAAGACAAGAACAGCAGTAACAAATGCTTCTCACCTAATAAAGTAGACTTAACATGTTTAACTTCTGTGGAGATAAAGAAAAGGAACTACTCTAGCAGACAGATGACATTGCTTAAGGTTATTTTCTAAGTCTACAAGATCTCAATGTCAGACTTGGACTAAGTTTCTAAGGGGAGAAGCCTGAAGTGCTGAAGGAAACAAAAGTGCCAATCATATAGCTGTAAACAGAGGATATTCTGACATAGAGTTAAATTTCACCCAAGTGTATGCTTGAAAAAGCGTATGCACCTTTAAATGGAAACCAGTATTTCTAAACCACAAAAAAGTTCACTTTTCTGCAACCATTCCATCTCCCCACTGAACACCCACTGTAGCCATGGGTACTTTAAATCAATGGCCTATTTTCACACTGGTTAGCATTCAGCATGCAAGTCCAGAAGTTTTGTCCAAGGTCTTTAAACGAAGCAAGACTAGACTTGGCTTTACAGGCAGGTATTGTCGCCAAGTCCACTGGATGTCAACCCACACAGCCAGGCCAAAACCTAATCAGGTAATTAGTTTCAGTTGAATATAGTGTTCCATGCTTCCTTTCAAATTGTTCTCATGTTATTCTGCACTGATGGCTGCATTTCAGTAGTAGATAAAATAACTGATTCCCAGTGCTTTGTGTTTTATATAGAAAGGGGAGGAAAAGAAACCAGATTTACAAACCTTTGTCTTCTAGAAAAAGACAGAGGTGAGCTCTCCACAAGATGCCTTATAGCCACATTTCTTAGGCATACTCCTCTATTGTTTTGTAGTACAAGAGATACTGCCTCTCCAGTCTCATTTCTCTGATCCTGGCATAGACAGCAAAGGTTAGAAGGAGAGACACACCCTTTCCCCCATCCCCCCACTTTTCTTGGGATAACCTCTAAGGGTTTTTCCAACTTTTCATGACTCTACAATTCTATGAAACCCTGTATTACCATGCCTGTCCTTTCTCTTCATAAAATGCAACTTTAAAGGACATGTTTTGGTTTTGTACCAAGAGTGGTGGTCAAGCAGAAATCCTATGTAGGAATTCAGGAAAGCTGACAGAAAACCAACAACAAAGTCTACAATATAGAGAAACATTATAGCAGTATTCTGATTGCTTAAATGGTTTTATGTGGACATGGAGAACCATTCAATAGAGTAAGCAGGATTTATTCAGTAAGTCTGTGTTTATAACTAATTAAGCATTATTAATCAAAGCCACTATTGTACAGTTATAAACCAAGCACTGCAATGCATGCAACTACTTCTACAGACAGGTAGGAACACACCAACTACTTCTGTCATTGATCCTTATCAAACTTGAACCTAAAAATATTTACATAATGGAGTAATAATCTATTCTACACTAGCAGGTCAAATGTGCATTCTAGCAGATCATGGAATTTCTAATCACAGCGTTACCCCTTACTAGCCTGCAAATCACCCTTTCCTGGCATACAAATCCTCTATTCAAGCAAGTAAGGGTGCAAACAAGGTCACACGGTGCCAGCAACTTGCCAAGGACATATATTTTCAGTGCTCACATGCAAAGAGAAGAGAAACTTCAGGATTCCCAGAGAAAGAGAATATTTTGGCAAACTCAATTTGAACCCAAAGGAGGACGGTGAATGCTGTCTGTCTGCAGACAGAGAGGAAGAAGAAACACAAAACGTATTGGAGAAGAGTCTGGCTTTTGGCAAGGACAGGGCTGTCTGCCCTACTTAGATGGAACAGAATGAAACAGTGTGTGGCTGAGACCATGCAAGTGAGAACTGCCTCAAGAGACCAATGCCCCTGCAACGTGAACCAGTGCCAGCCTGGGACCCCTATTCCTGCTGCACTGGGGGGGGCCCATAGTAGACCTAGTGGCAGATCCCTTGTGACAATTTTCATCTTTTTCAAGCACTGTTGCCAGCTGCTGCCAGTTCCCCCCACACCTTTTTTCCAGTGCACGAGCCGAGAATAACTTCACCTTAAACAAGACACCCAACAAGGTCTGGCTGAATTTACATATCACATGGCAAGTTTTTCCCTTCCTGAGACAAGGAAATCAGCATCAAGTGTGAATTCATAAACTCATCAAACCCAAGGTGCTGGAGCTGGGCTATCAGGCCCAGGAGTGTAAAAAATCCTTGGCCATGGAAGCAAGAATGTCAAAACCCAGCTGTCATTCAGAGGTCAGGTCACTGCTAGGAGGGGAAGATTCAGGATCACTGTGTCTGCCCCTAGCTTTATTTCTTCTTTGTATCCAATTACTGTGTCATAATGTACCTACCAACGTAGGCTCCCTTTTTCATACCGACCTCCTGGCCTTATAACTCATGCATTCTTGAAAGTAATCCAGCTTCAGAGCAGGACATGCAGTAATGTAACCCTCAAAATAGCTTATAGTTTTGTGCTTAAGGAAGTTGTCTCTGAATTGGAGCACTGGATTTGCTTCCAAAATTCAAATTTTTGGAGAAGTCTCCCTGAGAAGAAGTGGGTGCTATGGTCTGAAAGGCAGGGCAGGAGGTAACAACAGTTCCCATCTGTGCTGAGTGGCCACTCTGATGATTCTTCTAGTTTTCAGTCATGACCAGTTTCTCAGCTCGTGATGCAAATTCTGACTGGGAATTCCTGTTTTGAAGATCAGCCTATTTCAAGGTTGCAAGTGGACAGAAAGGAAGAGAGATGTAATGAAAGATCACTGTGTTATTTCATGGTAGCTGCTCAGGAAATCAGGAGGTGTGAGACCCATTTGTTTGCTTTAGCACCTACTTTGTAGCACCTACAAAACACTCAACTTCCTGGAAGCAACCAACTCTCTGATATAGGTATGACACAATCATCTCTTTACCAGGCCTTTCTGGAGAGAATTCAGAAATAAAGGTCACAGGCAATTTAAAACAAAACAAAACACAACAACCAAAGAAACCCCCACCAACAAAAAAAATAAACCCACAACCAAAAAATATAAACCTGCAAAACCTGTTTACCATGGAATTTGAGAGTCTACCTATTCAGCTTAATCACAGTATGGATTTGAGAAGAAGATTTAGTACTACTAAGAAGCTATCTTACACCCATCAGAAGTACAGTCTCAAGTACTGTAACAGCCAGTGTCTGGGAAATTCAGAGATTTTTGCTTTTTGAAAAATTTGAATATAATTAACAGCTGAAGAGCTTGCCTTGGACAAATATTCCTCTGTAAGTACCAGCAAAAGGCAGACATTATAGACTAGATTAAATCAGGTCCCACTACATAGCACAGTACATAGATGGCCACATCTGACCACCGTGCCTCCAGTTTCCACCCTGCAAACTTCAGAGACATGAGAGCTGTCCTTAAAGGTCACTTGAGCATGGCTGAATGCAGGAAGCCCTGCTACAAACATTTTTTTCTAGACCCCCCCCCCCTTATTTTCATATTAGACCTAGTCAGAAAAAGAATCTGTATAAACCAGTCATATGTATAATAATGTAAGAACACAATGTACATGGTTAGTTCTCACATTTAAGATGGGACACAATAAGTGTTCCTTGAAGACAAGCCAGGCAATAGCTTTTCAAAGAACTAAAACTTGGCTTTAGCAACAGATGTGGATAGCCAGGAAATATCAAATTCTCTACCAGGAAGCCAAAAATGCTATTTATTTAATTTATTAAAATTTAGGCATGATTCTAATGGTACAATGTTCTCATAAAGACTTCAATAAAGACTAATCAGGCATCTTTGTGCAAGGGAGCTATTTGATGCTAACTTTTCTCTTTTAACTATCCTTTGGAAACTATTTTTCCCATGTCACAACAGCATTAGCAATAACTGGATACTGTACTGTATCTCCTCTTGCAGACATGGGCGCCCTATTAAGTCATTCCATCATTAATAGATTCCCATTACGAAATTGCCAAGAGTGAGGCCAGCTACAACACCAAAACATGCAGGAGGGTGGGCAGACCAAACCTTTTATAATGTAAAAATCACAATACTTCATCTAGGATTCAGTTATTCAGATCTGCATTGTAGCAGTAGTTACCATGTCCTAGGAGTACAACGCATCACTTTTCAAAACCACTGCACAAAACACAGCACTTATTTAAACATAAGTAACTAATGCCATTACTGAAATTTACAGGCAGATTTTTTTCCATTCTTGTCCTCTAAGAACCTTCTACAGTGATTTGAAAGCAAACTATTTTGTTGCATCACAGCCCTAAAAGAGGATAGTTGGGGGGAAAACATTTCTTTCAGACTTAATAAATTCCTAGTACCCTCACTGACTCACTTGAATGGAGATCCTTCCTCGTGTCCATCCTTCTCTCTCCCACACAGGAGATCCATCCTTTTCAAGTGCACCAACACCTCTCCCCAGAGAGTCAAGATTGCCTAGAGGGCATACCACAAAGCTTTGAAGGAACGAGGCAAGATCCTCCTGCAGGCTGGATGTCTCAGGAGCTACAATCCACTGTGCAAACTCTTGCTTTGTTTTTTGAAAGGGGGACATGAAGTTAGGTTTCAACAATGCCAGCCTGCATTCCAGAGTACAGGACAGCATTTCCCCAATAATGCCAGAACACAGAAGTTCTCCTTATGAACTTCCTGAAAACAATGAACTTAAAGTATTTGAAAAATAAAGTAAATCATCAACAAAATGAAAGTATGTAGAAGACACTGGTGGAGACAGTCTATACTACTTGAAAGGATGTTGCATTATACTAATTCAGCTCTCACTGAATAGATTTTATACTACCAAGAGCTTTATCTTGAATTTTCCCTGAAAAGACTGGGAGTTTAGAAGAATTGTTGATCCATGCACAAAAATATAAGAGGAACTAACAACTCAGCTAATTATTCATGTCTTTCAGCAATGTCTTATGTGTTACTTTTAGGACAGAAGGAATAATGAAGAAACTGGAAAGTAAACTAACCCTTGAAACTGAAACTAACCAGCTTGAATGCTGGGCTTTTCCTTCTCATCTTGTCCTCTCTCTTTCTTATCTGCCTTTACTGTCAACAGAAATTCATGTTTAAAACCACTCAACTATTCTTTTCTTCATGAACTTAATTTGAAGCCTGTTTAATTGTAGCTGGTCACTTCATTAGTGTTAAAGGATCACACTACTCCAGCAGTTCTTTTCACTCTTATCCTGCCACAAAGTATATTGACCTAAATATTGCATCACTGATTTATAGTATTCGGTACTGGAGGAATAGAGAGAAGTCTCTCATTTTTTAAAGCCAGGACCAGGAGTTTGTGAGGAGTCACTGAAGAACCTGGTTGTAAACTACAGCTCCAAAAGACCAGAGAGAGGGGAAGGAAACTATTGATTATGTCAGCTCTGGTATTTTGACATACTTTTATCATTAAGGATATGGAAGTAGGGTTAAGCCACTTGGAATGAATATAGAGAAGTTGTCAGAGAAGTAGAAATGAGACAAGGAAGATTGAGGCCATCTGGAATTAAATCTGGTCAAGTATGTCAATGAGAACAAGAAGGGCTTCTTCAAATGTAACTATAGCAAAAGGAAAACTAAGGATAATGTGGATGCATTACTAAATGGAGTGGGGATGCTGGTAACAGAGGATGCAAAATTACTAAACATCTCTGCATTGGTCTGATACGACACCTCTTAAGCATCTCTGACCCAGGAGACCAGCATAAAGGGATGTTGGAAGGAAGGAGGATTGGTTTAGAGAACACCTAAGCAAATTTGACATCCACAAGTCCATGGGCCCTGACAGGCTGCATCAATGAGTGCTGAAAGAAGTGGTGGACACCATAGTGAGGCTGCTCATGATCATCTTTGACACACCATGGTAGTCAAGAGAGATGCCTAAGGACTGGAAGAAGGCAAATGTCACACCAGTCTTCAAAAACTGCAAGGAGAACCCAGGGAACTACTGGCCAGTCAGCCTCACCTCAGCCCTGAGAAAACTGATGGAGCACCTCATTCTGGAGTCTGTCTCTAGCCACATGAATGACAAGAAGGTGATCAGGAGAAGTCAGCATGAATTCACAAATAATAAATCATGCTTGACCAATCTGATTGCCTTCTGCCATGAAACATCAACCTGTATAGATGAAGGGAGAACAGTGGATATTGTCTACATCAGCTTTAGTGAGGCTTTCAACACTTCCACATGGGCAAAGTCAGGAAGTGTGGGCTGGATGCGTAGACAGTGAGGTGCATTCAGAACTGTCTGAGTGCCAGACCCCAGAGTGTCGTACTCAGTGGCACATGGTCAAGTTGGAGGTCTGTCACTTGTGGTGTCCCCCAAGGTCCAGCACTGGGACCAGTGTTGTTCACGTTGTTCATCAATGACTCAGGTGAAGGGGCAGATCCCTCCTCAGCAGTTCACTGATAACACAAAGCTGGGAGGAGGGGCCAGTACCCCAGAGGGCTGTGCAGCCCTTCGGAAGGACCTTGGCAGGTGAGAGAGATGGGCAGAGAACAACTGGCTAAAATTTATCAAAAGCACATGCAGGGTGCTTCACCTGGGGGAATAACCCCTACACCAGCACAGGGTGGGGGGCTGAGCTGCTGGAAAGCAGCTCTGTGGAGAGGGACCTGGGGGTCCTGGTGGACAACGAGCTGTCCAAGAGCCAGCAGTGTGTCATTGTGGCCAAGAAGGCCTGGGATGAGTTAGTAAGGGCATTCCCAGCAGGTTGAGGGAGGTGATCCTGCCCCTCTACTCAACTCTGGTGAAGCCACATCTGGAGTGCTGGGTCCAGTTCTAGGATCTGGATTTTTGGGATGATTAGATGATTAAGGGACAGGAAGCTTTCACTTATGAGGGAAGGCGGAGGGAGCTGGGCCTGTTCAGCCTCAAGAAGTGACAACTGAGAACGGACCTCATCAATGCCTAAAAGATTCTGAAGGAAGGGTGCCAAGAGGATGAAGCTGGGCTCTTCTCAGTGGTGCCAAGCAATAAGACAAGAGGCACCAAGTAGAAACTGATGCATGGGGATTTTCATCTGAATATGAGGAAGAACTTCTTCAATGTGTGGATGACAGTGCAGTGAAACAGACTGCCCAGAGAGGTGCTGGAGTATCTTTGACTAGAGTTGCATGTGTGGATGCAATTCTGTGCAATGTGCTCTAGGATGACTCTGCTTGAGCAGAAAGATTAGACCAGATGCCCCACTGTGGTTCCTTCTAGCCTTACTTGTCCTCTGTGATTATGTCCATGATAAATACCAGTGCTTCCCAAAAAAACACACACACATATAATAGATGCAATTACTAAGGCCCCAACTAGAAGAAAATAGTGCAGGAAACAATGCTGCAAGTTTTATTGGTTTGGGTTCTTTTTAAGGATAAGTGTTAGCCAGGTAATACAGTGAAGAAAGAAACTATCAGCTTCATATGACCCTGTATTTATCAGTAGCAAAGATTTTGATTCAACAATTGTGTTACCATTTATCATTTTAAAACAGGAAAAGTGAAATAAAGAGAAGGAACGAAAGCTGCAAGAAATGTAAAAGCAAAGTCATCCTACAGTACTTGTGGTAATGTAGAAATGCCCTTTTTAGGGGATGAGGAACACACATAACTCTGATTAAATACTAGCAGGTAACTGGAAAAAGGTGGGGGGGATTGTATCATTGTGATTAAAAGCTCTAAATTTTGCTGCTATTTCAGCTTCAGGAACTTGTGGTTTTAGAACCAACCACAGACAAATGTCTGCCTGGTGAGCACATGTGAATTGTCCCAAGCAGAGTGAGATGTCCTACTCAGAAGTGTCTGGGTAGTCATCGGTACTGGCAGCATATGCAACACTGGGGAAAAAAAGGGGGAGTGGGAGGAGGGAAAAACCCACAAAATAAAACCAGATTTCTGCTAGCTGTCCATAAGACTGATTCTCTTCCTCACAACCTGGTTTTGAAGAATGCTACAGTCAGGGCGTGGAAGGAATGGATACAAGGAGAAGAGCTATTTTGGAAAGGACTGATAATTCTCCTATGAATCTAAAAAATGTCTCCCTGCAAGAGTGGCCTAAGTTAAAAAGGTACTTGGTCTCCTTCTCAGTGTTTCTCAGCTTTTCGGCACAAGATAAAGAGCCCCAAAGAGGCAAGTCAGTTCTGTAAAACTGCAAAACAGCAAGTAAAAACAGCCTACATTTAACTTCATTCTTCTGTGTTGAGGGCAGCTGTTACACTCCCTTTTGGCAACATTTCATTCAGGAGAAAACAGCAGACTTCTGCCCTTGGGAAACTAAAAACTAAATATGAAGGGAAGCGGTGACTTGAGCAAATGTCTTCATTTGTGACCATCCCTCAGCCTGTTGGAAAGGAGGACAGTCAACACAAGAATGGGGAAAGTTCAGCATTTAAATACAATAGCTCATTTTGTTGCTTCCTCACTGGAGAATCGATGCTACAAAAGACTATTTTGCAATGAACAGTCTCCATTATATTTTTGTTGTTTGCATTACAACAGAACATAGAAATCTCATCCAAGACCAATGCCTGACTAAAAGACACAACTTCAAATGTTTGTAGACTGATGGTGACCAACATATGGTGGGACCAGAACTGAGCTCAGAGGGAAGTGAGTTACTGGAGGTCAGAAATTGACTGAGAATGGACTGTATCCAGCATCTTTCAATTGCACTGCATGGCACCAATACTCTTCTTTTTGCAAATAAATAGAGATTTGTTACCCTTAGGCAAGCTTTTCTTTAAAAACATTGCACCCTTGTAAATGAAAATTGTTTTGCATGAAAATTTACAATATATTTTCCCTGACTTTTGATAGAACAGGGATGGAGTTAGGAGCTTCATTTCTTTGTAGCTTCAAACAACACACTACTTTTAGAATGCACAGCTCATTTTCTAGCTTCAGTAAGGGAGATGACCATTAATCTTCAATATATGTTCCTTACTGTACTTGCACCATTCTAAAAAGAGGGCATTTGAGTGAGTTCTGTTCTAGGAGAAAGCTGAGGTCTCTAAAGCATCATAAAAGTGCTCAAAAGAAGTGTTTGCTTCTCTTAATAATCAGGAAAATGTGAGTACTTCTAAATATCAACAGGTAGCATGTAATCTTTTATAAAAGAAAGACTAGATTAATTAGCAGAGAAGTAATATTTAAATTTTCCAGATTTTCTGGTAGATTCATATAGTTTTATTCTTTCAGGCTCTCAGTCAAGATTTTATCTTCAGTTACCACATTATAACGCTGGTCGTGTTCCTGTTTGAAAAATCTAAAATGTTATCGATGGTTTAGTCTTTATATTATAAATTTCTGTTAGCCAGTATCCTATTTATAGAGCTGAAACACAGATGGTTCAAATAAGAATTGCTCCTATCCCAATCTCCCACAGGCTAATCTTTCTATTAGGTAGTATGCAAATTCCCATACAAACAAAATTTCAGCTATATATCCTGCTACTTTCCAATCTGTCACTTGTAAGAACCATTCCAGCTGTAGCTTCATATAGTTGTCTTAAAAATGGAATAGATTTATTGCTTGGAGAATTTTTCATTTACATTTATTTCTGCTTAAATTTGCCTGACAAAGCATCAGTCCTCCTGACTAAAACTTACAGCAGTTCTGGGGACAGAGTGCAGAAGACCTATGCTAACAAGCAAATAAAACAAGCGTTGACCACATGTAGTCTGCTATCTCCAACCAGGTCTATGTCATGCAAGCACATAACTAAGAGCCTTACCAGAGTTATTAGTTTCAAAGAAAAGTACTTTTTCTCCTCAGTGAGGCTATATCTAGGGAATCCTCGCATCCTATTTTGCCTTTCCTTCAGTTTATAAGCAACACATCTGACACCTCCCCACAATAATTTCTTTTTCCTCTGACAAATTTCAAATGGGTTGGACAGCAAGGCAGGTTTGAAACTTCTATTGCATTACACTAAGAGTGTTTTATGTCCTAGGGTACACAGCGAGGCATGAAAAATAGTTCAGGGAAGGGGATGGGCAGAAAAAGTCAATGGTATCACAATTTACTACTCACACCTCCTGTTCTAAAGGGGATGTTTAAAATTACTGTGGTGGACTGGCACACTGAACACACCCATAGTTCATGAGCTCTCATGTTCGTTCCCATGTAACACAAGACACCTTGAAACAGCAGCAGGTCACCTCAAATACATTTAATACATTCTTCAGTACATTCTCTCATGCACGGTGTAAGCTAGCCCAACAGTGTAAAGCTTCTTTGCATCTGTGTCGATGGATGCCAAGCCGGAAGAAGTCACTGCTGTTCAGCACACATGGCATTACCCTTAGGTTGATCCTGTCATATTTTGTAACTCCTTTTTTTCACAGACTTGGAGAACTACCAGATGTTTTCTTCTTTCTCTAAGAGCACCAGCCCTCTGCTTGGTTTACTTTTGCAGTTACTTTTTGTGGGTTAACCAATGGCCCATCACAATCCCTGTTTAATTAGTTTTGTTTCAAATGTTTAATTCAGCTGTGGGCTTTGCTCTGAAAGGAACCCAGTTCACTCAGGGTCTCTACAAGAAAAATCTGATGTATGCAACTAAACTGTCATTCATACCTAGAAGGGCTAAAAAGTGCAGCAACCATGTGCTCTAACAGGGTTTTTTTCTGTGTTTTTGCAAGCCCATAAACAAACGTGACATTTGGAGTTGAAAACCTTTAGAGTTACACGACTTCTTGCCTACCCTAGTCCATGCACCAGTTGATGCCTTGATGCAAGTTCTTCAGTTTGGAACTATTTTGACCCTTGTTTTTAAGTTGTCTTCTAATACATAAATAATATTTTTTACTTCACTACATGTCTATTGCTATTTCCAAACTGATAGTAACCTTTTTGACTGTCATAGTTGTCAAATTGACCAAAATAAACCACAGCAGCTCAACAGGTGTCAAAAGAAAAAATCTTTTGAGATGCTGTGAAGTGAGGAATACAAATAAAATTTTAATTATATATGCACTATCAACATGAAATGCTAAATGCCTATACACTTCAAATTAACTTTCCAGAAATATTAGAAAACATTTAGCACACAGAATGAATGGGCAAACTGCCATTTATGCACTGTTATTGGTAATGTGTGTCACAACTAAAAGTAAATAGAAGACAAATTTTCACTTAAATGCTGTAGGATGAGTTGTAGGAAATTTACTTCCTCCCATTTCACACTGCTGGCAACATGTGGCTGTCCCACATGTATGTTCTTGTGGCTTTTATTCATTCTCAGATCAGTGATTCTCCCTCTGTCATTACACACAGAATGTAAATATTTGCTCTGTCTGTATTCTGGTTTACAGACCTGACCCACTACTGAATATGAAGGCTGTAATTCAATCACAGAAGGATCTGTTGCCATGTGTAAACTATGATTTTATGTTTCATGACTTAGGCTTTGCAGAGCAGCCGTCTTCCTACTCACCTCCCCCTCTCCTTGCCCATGACTGAATTATAGCTCTGTCTCTAATTGAAGCCTAGTATTATTCTATTTCTCTGCTGCAGAGAGGAAGACCAGAGCTATCATTCTGAATACACAGCAAGCCACAGGAGCCTGAATGAGGTAGTTTAATGACAGGTCCTCCTCCACAGCACATTTGCAGTCTTTCTGCTAATTAATTTGATTTTCTTTGTCTAGACTAACACAATACAGCAAGTTATGCTCTTTTAAAGGGAGATCATTAGCCTTTCAGTTCACTCCAAATGAGGAAGAAAGAAGAGTCAATAGACTGGAATCTGGGGGAGACTGACTGACTTCGTCCTTGACTACACCATTGCTTATGTTTTCACTTGACTAAGACTTTGTCTCCAGCAGAACCCGAGACAGCACTATCATCAGAGGAGAGACTATAATCAAAATCAGATATCGTTGGTATGTGCATGGCAAGGCAGTGGCAGCTACACAGAAGGGTTCTGTCTATGATGGACTGCAGTCAGCAGTGTTCTTCCTGGCAATCACTTGGCATTTGCTGTTCACAGCTCCTGACATCCTCAGAAGGCTGAACAAACATGTAATTAAAAACACACACAAGCTGATTTCTTCAGACTCACAGAACAAAAGGAGATTCAGTAGTGTGCCACTGGACTAGTAAACCAGAGGCAAAGCCAGTGATGGAGTTAAAGAAGAAACTTCCTCAGTATTTGGAAGGCAAGACCTACATTCGCTAGTTTTGACAATGACTGGAACTTAGGAGTTAGACAAAGTCTCAGAACTGAGTTGTCAGTCAAATGCAGAACTTGGGAAATGGAGGGATGCATGACAAACAGATAATCAGACCTGGATTTGAAAGTTCAGCCTTCTGAGTCATCTGGGTAGATCCAGTTTTAAGGCCAGCATGGAAAGTGACAAGAAATCAGACATCATACAGGATCCTGTGGAGTGGAATGAGTTCAAACATTTTTAATAACAGCAGGAAAGATTTTCATCTATGACAAAAGAAGAAGGGAAAAAGCTGACCCCTTTTGCTCACACATCCAGAGAAAAGTGCCAGAGCTCCCCTTCTGTAGACAGTTCTAGAACTACTTCTACCTCTGTAACCTCAGTTGCACTTATAATTTTGCAGCATCAGAAAGAAAGGATTCCAACTTCATGACTTACTGGCTAAGGGGTTATTTTTTTGGCTCATAGTAACTGGGCACCTTCTTTACTCAAACACAGACAGAAGATAAACTGCACCTGGAGGCTCGTTATTAACTTATTCTGACCTTGTTTTTTTTACAGTGTTTGGCCACAAGCCATTCAAACTGTGTCACCACAGTTAAGGTTTGAGTATTTTTCCACTATTGACGCTTTCAAGCTCAGCAGAGATTGACAATAAGTAAAAGGAAATCTAAAGATTCTTCTCTTTGGCTTTTTCAGAAAGCTAATCTCAGAAAGGTCAGGAAAGTATCTTGGAAAGAGTTAGCCAACATCTAGCTATATATTTCAGTGTGAGATTGCAAGCTCCATTTCTTTCCCAGTTCTATTCAAGGACTCTTCCCCAGATCTACCTTAGGCAGCTCTTCCTTCAATCTAGAGAAGAGAGAGACAACACTTCTAATCTGGTAATCTTGGATGACCTCATTTTACTACACAGAAGGAAAAAGATACCAAGACCCCATTGCATGTCAGTGCTTAATTGGATTAAGAGCACTGAATGGTCCAAGTGAAGTGGCAAAGAGCTTCTCTTCTGACACAACTACAATGTGAGAACCTAGCTAACAAGTCCACGCATGACCAGTAAATGCAAAACTGACTGGGAAGAGAGGGAAAGCGTGATCAGGAAGGTTGCTCCTTCAGGCTTTGGTTTCTCTTCACTTATTACAAAGTAGTCAGAAAACATAAGCATTGCAGTTTACACCATTCTACTAATCCTAAGTGCTTACTGCTGGTTCAAGCAGTTGCATATTTCACACTGAAGCAGCAAGGGAGTTTGATCAGATGAAGGTTTCCTTCAATCAGATGAAAGAGCTTGTAGTGGCTCAGCAACCAGAGCTGGCTCATCTGTGACACTAGCTAAGTCTCACTGTAGCTGATTATAGCTAAATAAGGTAATCCCAAAGAAAATGCTCTTATCCATAGATTTACTCTGGTTCCTAATGAGTGATCTCACGCATACCTCACATATTCATTGATGAGTGATTTAGACCAAAAATACAAAAATCAATATGTACTCCCATGAACTAGATTTTTCTAATTTTTTTCCTATGTCTTGGAGAAACGGTAGAATTTTTAAAGAAGTTATATGTAATATGGGATAAAGAGGATAGGAATCTAAAATAAGGAATGAGGGAAAATATCTTCTGACACTATGAGAACTAAACATATTGAAAGCCTTATCTTGATATTGGAGAAAGTACTAACATTGGCCTATCTCTCCACTTAAGATCATCTAAATCAGATTCTGAATTGTCCTTATTTTTCTTTTCAACAGGAGGTGAACAGTGCAAAAATTGGTTTTAGGATATTTTTAATGCAAAATTACTAAATCCTCAAAAGCCAAGAAGATATTTCACAGTTAACATGAAACACGTTTTTGTTCCAGTAATGAGAAAGCCCTAAAAATGCATGTCAATTCAAACTAGGGCCTTCAGGTGCTTTCAGTCGAAAAATGTCTGTATGTCTTCCTCTGAAAAAGTATCTTTGGAAAAAAGTTTTGATCAACATTTCTGAAAACTTTCATTCCCACTGTGTGAAGAGACAAAAAAACAGTTACAACTGAACTGCAACAATTCCTGCAGTATGATGGACCTCAATGGGTCAGTGATAACCACAGCCCCATGGGACTTTCTATGCTTGTATTTTGAAAGGAGGCTCAGTAAAGAATTTGGCTTAGGAAAACAAGACTATGCTTCCTCTCTTCCCTTACTTAGTTTCACAGCAAGGGCTTTTGCTTTGAGTGATTATTTCAGCTTCTGTAATTTTTCTCCAGCACAAATATATAAAGAAGCTTCATACATATCACATCAGTGATTTGGGCAGCACGAGAGCATGGTGAATGTCAGAGCAACAGAATAGTAATTAGGAAAAACATTACAAAAAATGCACCTAGCAAAGGTAAAGCTAAAAGCAGCTCACCTGTCTGAAAATCTGCTAACTTGGCAGAACCCCTTCTTAGAGGATCCTAAGAAGCGTTTAATTAGCGCAAAAACTGAAGAGTACTATACTAATTGCTAATTGGCAAAAGTTTGCTTATTAAAAACACAGGGACATTTGTGGGTTTTTTCCTTTTGACTTTCAAAATCAAATACTTTGATTTATAACATGAATCATGCAAAAAGCTACATCAAAGCAAGTGCACACTTCAGTATCTATATCTATGCTATAAACTTGAAGGGGAGGACTCAAGCTTACCTAAGAAAATTAAAAAAAAAAAAAGAAAAATAGGAGAATTAAATCATTCAACTGTATGGTTTAAGGAGAATGTGCAATGGCATTGCAGATTTAAAACAGAAAAGAAAGCTAGACAGGTGATTTTGAAATAATAGAAACAGAATTTAGAATGCAAGCTACTAGTGGATTTACAGCATAACTGTAAAGAAGACAAAGAGCTCCTCTCAATACTATAGTTTTAACAAGATCTTCTCTATCTCTATTCTCCACCCACCCAATAAAAACCAAAATATTATGGTTTTAAAGTTGCTTTCTAAATCCATGGCAAAGAATCTAAGAGAAACAAGAGGTTTAGAGACACATTGGAAACAGGCATACACATCATTTAAATCAATGTAAGCAATCCAGAAAACACCTGTTTCCACACCTACAAAGCCTCCAGTTTAATTCTAAACTTGACATTGCTTATGTATCCACATGTTAGTGTTTCTGTAGGATGCCCAGACATACAGCTGGGCAGGTGGTGATGCTGTCTGCTGCCATTCACACAGAAGATAGCTGAAATTTGGAGCCTCTCAGCAGCTCCCCAACAGCCCAGCCATCACTGAGTGGAAGATGAACAGCACAAGATACTTGCTACTTGTCATCCAAAAAGCCAGTGGGGGACGCTACTTATCTTTCTCATAACAAGCCTTTCAACAACATTGTCCCTGTTTATGAATGTTAGCTCATGGTTTCAGTACACACATGAACCAGAGATAATTTGACCTGCATTCCCCTCCCATTGTAAAAAAAAAAAAAAAAATGCAGAAAAGGTTGAGAAAATGGAAACACAGAAGTGATTAAATGGAAAACACAAACAGGCATTTACCATACTTCCCAGTTAAAGCTAGGCCATAAACACAAAATTCCTGGACCTGAAGGGAATTACAGTACTATGTTCAACATTGTTTTGATGTCATTCGGTTTTGAGGTATGGAGGGTGAGGTCTTGATTTAAGCTCCCTGTATTATATCATCCTTTCTGACAGATTAAGGACGTCAATTGTTATAGATTTTCAAGTCCAAATGAAAATAATCACAGACCAAAACAACTAAAACCTATGCCTTTTTCCGTCAATTTTACATTCTGTTTAGAATATTGCAGCATATTGGTTCAAATATATATTCCCACTATATATAGTTATTTTAGGACATCACAACTCCACTCTCAGGAAGAGTAATGGCACATAGAAAACCCTGTATCTGACCTTGGGAAACAACCAAAACAGCAATTAATGTCAGCTGGATATATTTATGAATGCAAACCATGCCCCTCTGATATAAAGCTTAAATCATCTTATGCTGTCACCCAGCCCAGGATGAAGTTTAAGTCTTCTGAACTGTGAGCCACGGTCACTCTGCTCCTGATCTCTCATTCCCCCCCAACACAGGACACAGGTATGTGCACAGCCACACAGTCAGCAAGACAAGTTTGCTGATCCAGCCAAAAAGCTTTTTCTGTTTTGCCTGTGGGATCAGTGGTGCTGCTGGGTTCCTGTGCCAGTGCTGGGCTGCTCTGCCTTCCCAGATCCAACCTACAAGCACACTGCCTCCAACCAGTGGCCACACCACACCCTGATACTCCTTCAGACTGGGGCCTGGGAACGCTGTCACCCAACTTACCTGTTTCAGGGCGGAGGAGGCTAATGTAACTGGGAGGGTGTGGCTGATAAAGGCACCGTTGACAGATGAAACTGCATGCTTTGGCTTCCTATAAGAGATGCATGGTCCTTATATCTAAATAGCCTGATGTTAGTAGTACGGTCTGTACCACTGCAGTGAGAAGGATTGATAATAATAATAATAACAATAATAATAGTAATAGAATAAAAGAGAATGTGATGAGTAGTACCATTTAAGATGCTGGAGAACATCACAAAGATGTTTGTTTAGGCTGAAAGATCAGAGACAGACCCTGTGAGAAGATGTACACTCCTCCACAGTGGCCACTGGAAGCCAGGTGAGAGATGTGGCAAATTTGAACAGGCACATGTGTTAGGGCAGCCAGCTCTCCATCAAAACCTCCTTCTGCTATAAAGACTCAAGAACTTGATTATGACAAGTGTCTTAAACACTACAGCTCTAACTTATGACTAGATTTCCAAAAGTGGTATGTGCAGGTTATCTCAAGTCCTCAGTGGATATGGGGTACTTAAAAAGAGGATCTTTTATCTTATCTTGAAAATATGCTCTGTAACTGTAGTGCAAAACTAAATATTAAACATGGAAAAAGAAGCATGAAAATACTCTAACTTCTCCATCCCACTGTCTGGCTTTGGAGTGTCTTGCCTTTTAAGTGCAAAGGTTTCTACTGCCAAAACATCAGGGTTTTAAGTGATTAAACACAACCACTGCTTACACTGCAAAAAAAATGATCTATATGATATATGAAACACTGATACCTTCTTCTTCACTCCATCTCCATTATCATTATCACCCTACCTGTCCTAACATTTACCTTTGCTGGATTCTCCATGCCTGATCCAGAATCTAACCTGGAAGATGGTGCCAAAATGGGTCTTTCTTCATGTGAAGATGCTCATGCAATTAGTGCAATGCAAAGTTAAACAAAACCAAATTAAGGACAAACAAACAAGCAGTGTGATTTGGCAAAAAAAGTTGGAGGAAACACTTTTCCATTCACTTTGCAGGTAACATATTTGCCAGAATGCTCATGAGACAGAACCAATCTGATGGTTTATAGCTTGGGAAAAAAAACCAGTTATAATACATTTTGAATGCAAATATTTATCCAACCTTCCTTTCAGAACAAAGCCCTAGAGCTATAAAAAGAGTTGATCACTTGTTTCTGCTATTGAATTCATATAGATTTTTACCCTCTTTAGACAAAAGCCTAAGTTGTGCATTCACATGACATGGCAGGAGATGGAGTGAGGCTGCTAATATCTGAAGAAGAAAAAAAGAAGGCAAACATTCAGGAGCATTCCTTCAGCACAAGACTGAAGCAGTCTGTTCATTTGGCCCCAGACTGTTTCTCAGGTGATGGCTTCAATGCCAAAGAGCACCAGCTTGTATATCTGCCACCATACAGACACCACAATCACCAGCCAGTTAAAGGGAACATAACTTATGCACAGAACCTGTTTATTAAGTTTCTCCCTTGTTACTGTAAAAAGGCACCTTCATTCTCCAAAAGCCTGGGTGATTCTGGAACCACATGGGCTAAGGCTTTCCATTTAACTTTTCCATTTAACTACAGCTGCTTTTATGCAAGAATAAATGTAATATAATTAATAGTCAACAGATAGGACTAAGTTCTCATGCAGGTATGGGAGCATTTTAGTAATTAGGACTCTGATTAAGACAGGGCAGCTTTAAACTAACACTGCAGAAGTTAAGCAAACACTTAACTGGCTTCCTGTATTCAGGCCTAAAAGCCTGTTGAATTGACCAGACCTTAGAAGAAAAGCATGATAATGTATCCTGCACACCAGCAAGTCATAAGCAGGGAACACACCCCTCTACCCACTTGTAATTAGAACTAAGATATGGAAATTGTACAGCAGTTGAATAAGTTTGAAGTTTGGATCATCTGGCATTTAAACAGTGAAAGGTGTCTAATATCTTAAATGTATAACTCTTCTTTTTAATCAATTGTGAAGTAATATTTAATCTTCTTAAAGGCTCTGTACTTCACTGACAGCTTTTTGTTAAATCAGCTCCCATACAGTCTCCCAATGTTCTATGCATTGGTTCCTCTCACAATGGTCATCACAGTAATACATCAGTCCCAACACATTCCACACTAGACAAGAAACTCCTCTGCACTTGGAAATTAAAACAAAAATCCAAAAGCAGAAGCTAGTCCAATTTATATGCTAAACTCAGACGTGTGACCACCACCCTTCACTGATGGTACACTAAGGATGTTAAGGACAAATCAAGAATCTATGTTTGGCCCTGAAAACATGGGTGCACAAACACAAAATGGAAAGTAGTAGATTATGAACTAGTTCTGGGCACCATACTTCAGGAAAGCCATGCAGTCTACCCAAGGGGAGGCAAAGAGGAAAGACAAGAGCATTTATGGACACAGAAACCAACTCAATGTGGCCAGTTTGCAGGAATCAGTGGTCTTTAATACAAAGAAGCAAAGTCCAGAGGAGTGATGTTAACAGCTTTTAAATGCATAAAAGGCAATAACAAAGAATGAAATTATGGTTTTAGTCTTCATAAATCTGAATGCAGTAACATTAGCAGATAAGATTCCAGACAGTATTCCTATTAGCAAGCACCATAATACAGATAGTGAGGCATTGGAATTGATTTGCCTAAATTTGTAGACTCATTATCAGGATTATTAAGGAAAACGTGATGCAAAAGGAAAAAAAATAAAATCACATCTGCCATGGATAATGTTACCTGAAATGGATCCTAATAAGCAGGAGAAGAGCCAGACAATTTCCCAGAGCTCCTTTAATTCCCTTTTAAGTAAATAGACATATATACATATATGACATAGAACAGTTATTATCCACCAAAGAGCCATCATTTTATAGGTTGTGGAGTTTTTTTTGCCTAGTTTTATCACCTCCTCATCTGCCCAGGATTTTAGGTTTTGTGCTATCACAGAAATAAATCTTCATTCTTTTTGCTATGGGGTCACCAAACCACTACTCAAAGACAGATTGATGTTTAACACACTGTAATCTGCTAAATGTGAACCTACCAGGTTTATAACGCAGATACTATCAGATGGTTTCAGAATTAAAGACTCAGTTTGACTTATTTTGCTGCAGGCAGAATACATAACTTTTGTGCAATGTTCCTCTGTTGGCAAAGGAGGTCAAGATTCAAGATTTTCAAGAATATCTTGGCTTTTCTAAAATTTCAGTTATTTAGAGGAAGCATTGCCTTGTTTATTTTTTGAAGAAAATGAATGGATGTTATAAATCATTAAAAAATAAGTCAGGTTTCCTAAAGCATATTTAAATATGCATAAAAACACACAGACACCATTTTCCACATAAGGCTAATTTGGGCACAGTTTTAAGCCATCTTTGAAGTCCAATTTCAAGACAGAGAAGTCAAAACTGTTTAATTAGCCAGGGTGGTTAGATGAGAAGATGGAAATATTGTGCCATGCACACTTTTTCCCCATGGTCCCTTCAGAGTCAGTGACAGATGCATTGAACTAGAAGGCTGTCAATGGCACTGCTGCTGTGACACCAGCTGATGGAGCTGCCAAATTCCACAACCAAAACCTGAATGGGACAGCTGAGTGGCCTCTTACCCAGCGGTCTCAGGATGACAGAACAGGCTGACAAACAACCACATCCTCAAAGCCTCAAAGATCTGAGGCCAACTGCAAAGCTTTGCACAGAAGAAAACATCTGTAATGTCCTCATGACGGCAAACACCCAAATTCCTCTCTATTTGTAATACCTGTAATTAACAGGTGTGGAATAGTTTGTCAACAGCTGTTATCATAAAGCTATGGTATTTGTCCTACAAGCACAGCAGTGCTCTGTGAAGCTGTAACCACTGTCCAACACTCCCTTTCCCACAGAGCACAACAAATAAGATAATGAAATCACCCTCAAACAGAAACTGAACTCACACCAGAATAGAATTCAAGTTCCCCATCTGTTTTCTTTTTCCTTCCAAAACTGATATAAGCTTTGAAATATTTACTTACTGTTGCTAGTTCCCTGAAATTAATATAGAGAGTAAAGGCATCTCCTTGCCATTTTCACTAAGAGGAACTGCTTCCTAACACAGATATGGTCTAATATTTCTGATTACTATAAACAGGTGAGGTGACATCACAGTGGGTGGTTTCCTAAAATCCAGGAAAGGGTCATTCACCTAAAAGCAATTTACAACCCATATTGTTTAATTCTTAACTATTGCATTCTTATTATGTACTGTTATTTAGTAACCTATATACTACTATTTCTGAGAGAAGCCAGTTGCTGAGGTATGTTTTTTAAACCAATGCTACATGTATACTCTCTTGTAACCCAATACAAAGCTAGGATCAAGTGGATATTCACATGTTCATGATCTAATAAAAAGTAAATCCATCCCTCATTGCCATGGAATTACTGCAGGATTGAAACAAAAGGGAAGTTTAATACAATACAGAATCCTTAAACAGATCAGTGCAGCAGAGGATGAGAACACCCTGCAAGTCTTCATACACTAGGCAATACTCACAATGCTTCTACCAACAAAGAGTTCCACGCCTGCCCACTGTGTTCACTAAGCTCAAGAAAACATGGCAGATGGGTGGATTCTCTGCAAATATGTATTTAAAAATACTTCAGAGGCTTTATTTGACAAATATTGACATCATTGAAGTGAATGGAAAAAATTATTTTAGTTCAATAGAGACAATAATTTTACTCTGTGGAAATACCAGTACAAAATCCTTGAGGCTTAAAATATATAGTTATTCAGATCAGGCAATGATCTGTCTTCAGGTAGACCTCTTGATATTTGACACATTTCAGGCACCACAAAAATGTACTGCCATTAAAAATATTTGATCAGTTTGAAGTAGCCAGCAAATGCTTACACATAAGTTATTTTGACAGCTGACAGATAGAAAAAAAATATGACACCAAACAATGTTTACCAGGAAGTAATTTAAAACAACAAATTAACAACATTTATGTTCTTAGAATATCTTGAAATTCTAATACAAATTATTTTTCATTTGCACTTAATACCATGCTGTATTTATTTATTTATGCTGTAGTTATTTTTTTTATTTGAAATCATAATATACTTTAAATTATTTTTCATCTAGCTATGAAGAGGAAAAAAATGGACAAGAGAAAACTCCAATGATGAATGTTTTCTGCCTAGTGTGAAACATCAAAAATATCTAGCCTAGTAAATCCTAATCTAGGTTAAAGACACCCTTGGCTTTCAAGGCCACCAGTATTCCAAGAGGTTCTGTAAGTCATGGCTGAAAAAGTATCCCCCCAAAGTGCCTGGACAAGTTCCCTCTTTTTAAAGACATCAAGTCCAATGAAATCCTTCAAGCCAAAGATAACCCAAACTTTCTGCTTTCTGATTTTTGTTTCTTATGTAAGTTAGTGAAGCTGCCTGGCAGGCTCACTTAGGACCTCTGAGAATGGTTCAGTTTCCCATTAAGCGCCTTTCTAAGATGTTTGAGCCCACAATAATTTAGTATCAACACAACACAGATAATTATCTACTACCATTTTCTCTTTCCATGACCTTAAGTATAGGGATCTAGTAAACTTAATGGAAGACCACTGTGGGTAAAACACTGAAGTAAGTGAAGAAGGGGAAGGAGCTGTAATACAAATTTTTTGGGGGAGAAAATTTAAAGAAATGAGGAGTATTTTGTGGCACAAGTGCCATGCAATTCTAAAGCAATACATATATATATACAATAGGAATCACCCCATACTCCACTGATTTACACTCCTGGTTTGAACCAAATTAAGACTTAGTTAAGGTTCACTTCAGAGATACCAGACCAGCTGAAGAAACCAGAGATATCAGATCATCTGAAGTCATAAGGTTCAGTTTCAGCAATGGTGACACATAACTGTTTTTCTGAAGCTAATGGTAATTCTCCCACAATGTTTGCATTACTTGTTGGCTTCATAACACAAATGGCTTGTTTGGTAGTTTCCTGGCTGGAAGGACCTAGTTGCTGCCAGTTGGCGGTACCAGGCAAATCATTTCAGCAAAGAAAGGCTGATCCTAATCTCTTCTCATGCAAGGCTAATACAGTATCAGCGAAGAATTCAGTATCTGTATTCCTTTGGGTGCACAGCTCCCAGCTGAACTTTCGACTCATAACCTGGTTGTTATATATATAGGACTTTCTCATCTTGAAGTAAAGTAATGTTCAGTGATTCTTAAAAGCATCTGGAAAATCCCACAGCCCCTGAAAGGCTCACCAGCTCTGAACTGTGATAGTCTGGCTACTGGCACCAGGGGACATTCCTTATGTGAGGGTTTGACAGTAGAGGGGAGGGGGTAAAATGTGCCTAGCTGTACTTTGGATCTAATTACATCTTCTTATAGCTCCAAGGATCTTATCACCTTTAGTTCCAGAGTGTAATATAACTGTCCTGGTTTAGGGAAAAATTGGGAGAAAACCTCCAGAAGGAGCCCCCAGAGAGCAAACCGCCACAGCCCCTCCCCCCGACCTGGTTTGGGAAGAATTTCCTCAAACATAAGTGGAAAAAAACCTGTTTGTTTAACAAGCAAAATAATCCCCCCAGCACCAAAAAAAAAAAAAAAAAAAAAAAAAAGGAAAAAAAAAAAAGAAAAAAGAAAAGAAATTAAGAACACCAGATGATAAAAACTCTTTCACCACTCTGAAGAGATGACAAATTCAGAAAGTGCCTCCTGGGAGTGGTCACCCAGTTCTCAGTCTCTGATGCTGGGGATGCCCACTGCAGACCACAACGCGCAGGCTCTCGGTGTTTCCTGGTGCTCCCCCGGTCCCAGTCTAGAGCAGGTTGGAATGATATTCAGGAGAGGGAAAGAAAAAAAAAAAAACAGTCCCGCAAAAAAAATTGGACTGCCTAACTAAACTGACTAATAAGCAAAAGCAAAGATAGCAAAGGCAAAAGCAGAAGCAAGAGCAAGCAAGCAAGCAAAGCCTCTCCTAGACAACAGACCACGGGGGGAGGTGAGCCGGCTGATAACAATACAAAACAAACCTTCACTTTCAGAGTCAGTTCTGAAATCACAGAACATAATATCAAACATAAACAGAAACACATGATTTGGGATACAAACACCATAACATCACCCTAGGACAATAACCTATGCATTCAACCCTCATAGTGATCCTCCCCAGCCTACAGTGCATCTTTTTCCATGCAGATTGAAAATCTCAGCAGATACATCCAAAAACAGGAGCATTAAGCAGCACCTTGCAGCATTTCTTAATCATTCTTCCTCCTTTTTTTTCTGCATACTTCTGCAGAAGCTTCCACTTATGAGATGTAGGGCTCTGTAAACACTCATTTCTTCAGCATTATCTGAAGTTTAATAATTTCCCACTTTGGCACACTGACTTGTGCACACTTTAAGGCTAATCCCCCAAACTCCCTATTGGCAGCACAAAGAGTACAGGTGTCTGCCCTACCTCTGGAATTCCTGATACCAGACATCTAATTTTTGTGTTCTTCAACAGTCCTTATGAATCCTGAGAGCAATGCCTCTACTGAATTATTTTGGTTGCTCAGTTTCACATTTAAAAACAGCTGCTTTGGAAAACTGGAAAACTATGACTTCCACTTCGATAATACTGTGCAGTTCAGTCTACAGATCATTTAATTTTGCTTGGAAGCCACCTAGGCAGGTTATCAAAAAGCAGTTTACCTTCGCTATTAGTCTACTGCTTCTCTGCAAGATTTATTAAATTCAGACTGTTAAGCTAATATATTTTCACAGCTCCACATACTAAGCAAGGAACATGTAAAATTCTTAGCCTTTGTGATTTTAGGCAGAGAAAAAGTTCAGCGCTGTTAAGAAAAAGGTTTAAGACAAGTTATCCTACAAAATGTTTGGGACTTCAAGTTCACAAACCAGCACTCTAAGCACTGTTATTTGTAGAATTCTTTTAACCTTCTTAAGAGTCCAGTCTTCTGCATAGTGAAAATAGGTGGGAGGAAAGAAGGCAAATGCTACTTCTATCCGCCACATAACTAAGCAGTGCCACAGTGATCATATGATCATTTACATTCTTCATAAGTTCTTTTTAAGTCACTCAGAGATTTTGCTGAAATTTCCAGAATAAAAGCAAAATGCTCCTTTCATTAACTTATGCATGAATCAAGGTTTTATTACAAGTCATATACATATGCAAGGTTGGATGAACAAGTATATTTTAACTAAAGGGTAAGCTGATATGAGAAGGTGACTGAGACAGAGGAGCAATGTCACAGCAATTCTGGATTCTTGATTTTTTTTTAGTGTAGCAAAATAATGCAATCCCATGAGCAGAAAGTGAGAAAGAGAAAATGGCTAAATACTTAGTCTTCATCTCCCCATTCCCCTACTATGCCCTGCAGAGGTGCCCTGTGAACAGAAGCAAGCAAGATCTACAAATGTGAAACCCTTCTTCTTGCAGACACCAATGATTGCTGTCCTCAGCACAGATTCAGCCAGCATTTGTCTTTCTCCCTTTTGTCCTGCAAATTCATCCTGCAGACCTCTAACAACTCTGCATCCGGGCAATATCTGCATGCCACAAGGCGATCTGGAGAGAGACTGCTGTCTCAACATAGCATGGAGATGACTCAATAGTGACAAAGTAAATCATCCTTCAAAGAGAAGTCAATAGTGAATAACTAATTTTATCTATCAAGAGTTAACATGCAATGAATACCTGTAAAGGTTACTCAACATAAAATCTACTAGTGGTTAGACCTGAGCTCCCTCACATAAGCTAACCAAAGAAGTCTATGAAGTAATAAATCCCACTTGACTTCTCATGAAAAGCCTTAAAAACAGCAAACTGTATGTATACACTCCTAGAAAAAGATTATGCCCCAAGAGACAGATTACAGCCAGATATCTTACTTAAGATTTTTTAAGTACTGTAAGTATTTTGTAAGTATTTCTTAGGAATCATGTCAAATTGCCATGTAAAAATACTTTAAAAAACAGTGAATGTGTGAGCAGAATAGTTTGCAATCAATTACAAAAAACCATAAAGCTGCTTTAAACAGCCCAAAACACTTGCTGAACCCACACACACTGTGAAGCAAATAAACAGTCTGGAAGTTAATTTCAGACCATTGAAAAGTTCAATGCACTTTTCACTTCTGTCACTATTTTTTTTTTTTTTTTTTCACTTACATAAAAGCATTAATCTGTTTGGATTTTCTTCTTGAATGTACTTTTCAAGTTTTTATATACATTTCTAGCATGGCATGGTATCTTTCCTATAAACTCAGTGAAAAAATAGCTTATGATATTTAAAACATTATATTTAATTAAAAGAAATTAACAGTCCTCTTAAAATGTGCAAGCAGCAGTTGTATATTCAGAAATCCAGGCTGTAAGTATACATCCCTTAAATTTTCCTAACTTCTTGAATAAATAGATCCTTTGAGGTTTCCCAGATAAGATATATTTTAGATTACTTAGGCTACCCAAAGAATGCTTTTGCCACTTGTGAGCTGAAAGTACATTTATCTTGCTATAAATAAGATGACTCTTAAAGAACAAAGTTCAGAAGTGTTAATGTCAACCCTTTAGTGGACATATCTTTAATAGGTTAACTCCATGTCTCAAAGCACCTAAACTAGTTTAACTCAAATTTGAAATCAATTCTGACCTTTACAATATATGCAAGTCAGGAAAATCTGATTGAATAATTTCAGAATTAACTTATAAAAGTTTTATCATAAAAGCTAGGTAGGTACAAAGCTGTTTTGAAAGTTTTCATTTAAATATTATGTTGATTCACAACTACCATGAAAATCACACAGACTGAAAGGTATAACTGACATGTCCAAGAACAATCTACGTATGGAATAATTCAATTCATCAGAAGCAAATCCTCTCGTCCCTACTTTACAGTACTTGGGTTTAGATAGGCTGCTTCAAAAGAGAAAAGTGCAAGGGCAATTAGCAATTGTTGTCTCTTTCTTTTACTACAATTAATTTTTTTTTACAGTATGAATGGTCTTGTGCAAAACATAGATGAAAACTTTGGATGTTCCAGGTTAGAAACATTAAATAGTGAAGTTAGCATAGCAATACACACTGGGTTGAAATTCACACTGTATAGAAGGCATGGAAAAAAGTGTTAGGTTTTTTAAGTATAAAAGAATATTCACATTGTCTTGAAGTAATACACTGTTCTCCTTCTCTGTGCAAGGAATTTAATCCAGTGTGTGCAAATCTGCATTAGAATCCACAACCTTGCAGGCTTTGCAGAAAAAACAAATATTTATTTTTTTTGTATCTACACATAAGGTCAGAGCTACCTCTGTTAGATACTATTCATATTTGCTTGCATGCACATGTATCACACTGCAATAGTAGTTAATAAGAGAAACATGTTAGCCTTTCATATTTTTTTAAGTCCTCAATGACAATAAGAGTTTTTACAGTTCATAAAGTGAACCATAAGGTTCTGCTAAAAAAATGACAGCACTTCACAGAAAGGTTTGGTTTAAAAGGCAGCTTGCCAGTCTAATCCCCTTGCCACGGACTATGACATATTCCACTAGACCAGGTTGCTCAAAACCCCATCCAACCTGGTCTTGAACTTTTGCAGTGATAGGATACACACAACTTCTCTGAGAAAGCTGTTCCTGGGTCTCACCACTCCCATTAGCCCACATAATTTCAGAAGATTTGGGAATTCTGGTCTCCAGGCTATCTCTTAACAATCTTATCTCAAGATTTCCCACACAGCAACTAAGCTTATCCATTTAGACCACTAGGGCCACTCGGTACTAACAGGGTTTTCAAGACATCATGCAAGGAGTCTGTACCTACCAGCCTCATCAGTTAGCGAATATACAGTGTTTTGAACACTTATGTCAACACGAAAATGTCAGCATTTACAGCACAGTTTCAGAGCCAATTTCCCATATGTATTGATTGTATACCATTTCAGACATGCCAGAGGGCACAAAGAAAGGCTGGAACAGAATTAAGACACAGCCTAATGGCCAGAAGCATAGCCAAGGGCAGGATAACCCTTTCAGTTTAAAAGTTTAGCCCTATGCCTAGCTAAAGTGATGTCACATGGGCTGTAGGCATGAGAGCAAAACACGGACACTCTCTGGACCATTGATACTTTGTGATTCTTTTGGCAGGGAGAGTTAATAGAGTTAATTTTTGTGATAGTAGCTGTTTTACAGCTATTCTGGATATGACAGTATTGATAACACAGAAACTTCTAGTTATTGCTGAATTGCACTTTCACAGCATCAAGGCCTTTTCTGCTTCTGATCTGACTCCACTAGAAAGAAGACTGGGTTGAAAGAAGTGCAGGGACACAACCATGACCCCACCTCACACATAGGATATTCAAGATCATATGGTGACATGGTAGGAGAACCGTTTGCCGTGCTGACATTTGTCTTGCCAAGTCATCACGGCACATGGTGAAGCCCTGCTTTCTTGGGGATGGCTGAATACCTGCCTGCACATGGGAAGGAGTGAAAAAATTCCCTGTTTTGCTTCGCTTGCATGTCCAGCTTTTGCTTTCCCTATTAAATCATCTTTAGCTCAACCCACAGATTTTCTCCCTTTTACTCTTTCGATTCTCTCTCCCAGTCCCATCAGGCAGGGGAGTGCATGAGCAGCTGTGTGGGGCTTAGTAGCCATAGAAAGCTAAACCATGACACAGACTTCAGAGATTCTTAGATTCTGTCACCTAAAAAACACTGGTTCATGAATTGAAATCCAAAGGCCATAACAGAACCTTTAGGAAAGTTTTACAATTAGTATGTGTGGATATTTTCAGTTCAGTCAGAGAGAAAATGAAGGTTTCTAACCAGGCAGAAGTCTGGGAAAGAGTTGAGAAATAATGTAAATAATTCTTTATCTCTCGTTGTTCACATTGTTTATAGATAACTTCTGCCATTGTGCGTCATTCACTGCACACGAATGGTGTGAGATGTTTTTACTCTAGAACCAATAGAATGGGTCTGGATGATACTCTATAAAAGAGAGATGTATTTGAAATAAATGAGAGTTCTACTCTCAAACCTTCTGGAGTCCTTTCATGCCGTCCTGCTCAATGGCATCAGTATGAAGACAGGACTTCAAAATCACACTGAAGCATGACTCTCACCTAAAAATTCTATCAACTATTGTGTAACTGCTATATATGTTACTGTACATCTAGAAGTTCTAAGTGCATCTGTTGCTCAAATTAAGGCATCAGCCTTAATCACAGTAAAGTAAGCTAGTGTTCAAATGTTTTTAAAGGAAAAATAAACATATTGGTGAAAAAAATCTAATTTGGAGCACTTCATAACCAAAAAATCTTAAATTGTAGTTTACTTTTATAATAGAAAATAAGCCTCCCTTTAATGAATACAAACCTAACCATGCAGATTCTAATTTAACAATAGAAGCAACTAATTTGGGGTGGTTTTATAAACAGTGACAATAAATCTAAACCCCTAATAAATATAATGACCAATAAGTTTCAATGGTCTTAAAAAAACACTAAATTTCAGCGTGGAAGAAGAAAACCCAAACAAGCACGGCATTAGCATCTCAAACTCTCTGTATCTTACACATGCAGATAAAGTAACAGCTTAAGTCAATCACGTTTGACTGCTATTCAGTTATTTATATGAGTAAATGAAGCTGGCGTCCAAGTGGGGAGATGAACTGGCAGCGTGCCGTAGAGCCTTGAGTTACAATTTGTATATAATGGGGCACACACTGCAAACACTCTGACTGCAGTCTATCTATGGGGACAAAGCTAAGCAAAAGCACCAAAACAGGCAATACTCTGGCTTACCTAATGACAAAGCCAGAGATTTCTTCAATCTGCAAGTGAACATGCCAAGGACGGACCTGCAGAAGAATTCGGCCCAGCTGTGTTGTGAAGCCCTGGAATGGCCAGTGGAATTACATATACAGCAGTCTCCCTTGAGACAGGAAACCCTTGGTATGGGCTGTGTACCCATGCATTTGCAGTTCTATTACCTGAAAGGATCACCTATAGGCAGAATAAAAATGCCCATGGTTCCTGGAACTCTTGAAGACTCCAACATGCTGGACTGTACTACAGCCATGGTTGTAATGGAACGGCATGGTCTTTAATGAAATTATACATTAGCTGGCATGGAAAGGTCATCTCCACGGACTCCACAGACCTTTAAAGACCATTTAGGGGTGAGGGGTGGGGGGGGTGGGGAGAGGAATGCAGGAGAATGAAATTATTCCTCCACAGCTTGAACTAATTACATCAGACTTTAATATCTGAAGCAGGTTAGGAGCTCACAATCACATTTTACATCACCAGGAAAATGAATTAATATTTTGGGGTTACTTCACTGGTAGCATACAAAACCATAAATTTCACAGAAAGACTGATCCTTGCTTTTTAGGCTTGTTTCTAAGAAATTTCATAGTTGAGAGGAGTGTGTAAATAACTAATTTCCCTAATCACCTACTTATCAAATAAATGTATTACCATACACACCATGAACAGCTAATCGCAGTAGCTTCTATAACCAATAGTGACTTCATCCTGCAGTTCCTACTAATTACCAACATATGGTGGGAATAATCCACTAGCCTTTTGTGGTGCTTAGAAGCACACAGTGAGTATCTGCCCACTTTAGCAAGAGATCTGCCATTTTGGAGGTGGTGAAGACTTGTACAATAGTAGCTTATGCGTCATAATGTGATTACACATTCCCCTCTACTCCTAGTATTTCTTAAAAGATTTCCTGCATGCATTTCATAGCAAAATTTCTTCATTCTATTTTACTGATTTCTAAGCAGCATTTATGACCATGTAAAAATGGCCTTTTAACTCAAACTAAGGAATAAAAAAAGTCATCCCTGTGGCCTTTTATTTCTCCAGAATTCATTCCTAATTGAAACATTGGCCAAAGCACAAACAAACTAACATTAGTAAATACAAGACTGGACAGCCATTGCTTCTCAAGAGTAAAAACTGCCAATGCAGATATGGACCCAGAGATATTGCTGGTTTTACCTCTTCCAAAATAACTTTTCTAAGGAGCTACACCCTTGTCTAGCTTGCTCAGATTCTGAAAATTGCTGTTTATGACTGTGGCTGTAATAGCTGACCTAACCAGAAGTGCCAGAAATCAAACCACAGTCTTTGGAAAGCGTCAGGATCCATAAGATACAGACTCCTTATTTTGAGAGACTATGTGATTCCCAATCCTAAACCACATGAGATGGCTATGCCAGGATAACAGCTCAGATTCCACAAATCACATTCATATTGTTAGTAAAAGTTTTTTTTAGCATCTGGTGTACTTTTAAATGGACACCAAATCTGTTTGTCGGAGAGAGTCTGAGCTGCTAAATAAATAGTGATAAATTTCCTAATACTAGTGGCCAGAGTGTTCCTGCAAGTACAACGTGTGTTTATCAGTTTCCCACTGAGCTAGCGTTGACTTTCAAATTTCCTTTAATCTTATTATAGTAAACATAGTACAGCTCTCTGGCAAACAAGAGAAACATTCTTCCTGTAATATCATATGCTTCTTTTAAAGAAACCTAAGAGATGTCCAGAAAATAATTAGGCTCAACTTGGAATAACACAGTAAGCTTGTTTCCAAAGAAACAAGTTTCAAAAAATATTATAATTTTGGACTAAAAAAAAGGCTATTTTTGTAAGGAGAAGACTGGCAAATTCTGATAGGTACTCAAAATAGTTTTTACATGTATTATATTTTTAAAGGCAGCTATTGAAACACCAACATAAAAATATTTTTCTAGTTGGAAGCAGTCTACCTGAATTGAAGAAAAAAGCATCAGGAATTTTGGATTTAGAATTCAGAAAATAGGAGACTTTACTTTGTGAAGGAGCTTTTGCAATGCTCCTTCAAGAAGAAAGAACATCAAGTGCAGACAACTTTAAAAAAGTTAGAAAATGAAAACAAAATTGGATCTATTATGGTACAGTTTGTATTTAAAGCCTCTTTTCATTTGAGAGGAATGTACAATAGACAAAGGTGGGATTTGTCTTACAGTTCAAAAAACCCGAAAATCTAGGCTGAGTTGTTGAATAACTTTATGTAAGTGACTGAAGGGACTTTGGGAACCTGAAAGCAAGACAGTTTCAGGTGACATTTACTAGCTCAATTTCCAGTTGTGTACATTTGTCTTGTTTGCTTCAGGATTTCTACAGAAAAAGGGTCATTACATATATCAAAAATGAAGCATATTAAAGAGACAGATGATCAATCTTCCCCTGCCTACATGGAATCCAAGACGCTTAGAATTTGTTTCAGTTTGTAAGTAGTCACTCTTCAGACTATCTCAACAAAAACTGTTCTCACTGAAGAATCAGGCAAAGTTTCCATGGACACCATTAATGAAGAATATAGACAAAAGTCAACAAACATGCTTAGTATAAATCCATTGTGTGTAGTAATCTGAAAGGTGTCAGCCAGAGAACAATTTGAATCAAAATACAAGAGATAGCCATCTCTCTCTTTATGAGCAGACTTTACTGGATGCATCCATTAAGTCATGCAACATGTTCACGTATTCCCATCTTCTTTGCCCATCAGCCTCCTCTTGTTCCTCACACGGGACATTGAGCTCCAAATTATGTTGACAGAACAGGAACAGACAAACGATAGATGGATCATAACAAAGAACATGCCTAGAGCAAGGATGTCTGATATCTGAGAGCTTCCTTTTGGATGCTTTTCTTTTGGATATAAGTTCTGACCCACTATTTACACCCCTATCCCAAGCTCTCCCACATATTTTTAAATGACAACTTTCCAGATGTTATCTAAATGGAGACTGGCCAGATTTATGGGCAGGATCTCACTTAACTCTAAGCCAAGCTAGTGTTTTGGCCTCACTAGAAATGAGATTAGGTCTGAGATATGCTCCAGGGAAAAAACCTGCCGTTCCATGCCAGAAATGGTCATGGAGAATTTTTACAATGCTGTTTGTTTTTTTGTTAGCACTACTGTATAATATCAGTCTATTTGAGCATTATCACAACAGCACTTAAGTCGGATAATAGGATAGATGAGACATGGCTGGAATCCACAACAACACTGCATGTAAATGGAGACGGGCAACTAATTCACATCTAGACCAGCTCATCACAGTTTTCCAACTCCAGAAAGTGTTTGTACAACACAAGGTCAACAAGGCATGAGCTGTACAAGTGTTGTTTCCAAGTTTTAAGAGATGTTAAAAATTCAGGAAATTTTCAAGATTTATTGTGTTAAACCCACAGTCTGATGCTGTATTTGCGCACTGCCCATCACACTCAATAAAAACTGGTTCCAAAATAAAATTTGGAGGGTAAATAATATATTTGCCTTTTGCAGTGTACTTTACTTGTCCCACTTCCTTAGCACAAAATAGACGGAAACAAAATTTTTATGAGTCTTTCTCTACTTGAGTAGATCACAATTTTCATTTCCGCAAGCTTCATTGCAAATTATGGCTTCTTCAAATAATCGCTTCCTAAGCAACAATGACTTTAAAACTGTTGGGAATGAGAGATAAATTTACCCTTTTTCTTTCTCTAAAAATCTTGTAATAAAGACAGTAGCATGCATATTTCTATATACAACTCATGTTTACAGTATAACCAATGGCCGCATGGTCTATATGAAAAACTGACCTTAGTAAATTCCCCTAGCTTTTACGATTAATCTAAAATGCACCATTATAACTCTTAGAGATATTATCTGAACAGCAACAAAGAACAAAATATTCAGAATGTCATAGATAAGTATGCTTAAGCACAGAACAAAAAAATATGTTAAAACTAGGTGCTGTAAGATGACTTTTTGAGAAAGACAGGTTACAACTGAAGTTGCCACGACTGTATCACACCAGATATTGAAAGATGGATTGCCCTCTGTTTTAATGTCCTGGAGCGAGACAGATTTTTATGGTCTACTTCCCTTTCTGAAACAGGCTTCAAAAATCTTCTTAAAATTGCTAATAAAAGGCTTAATGCATTGAGAACAAGAAATACCATGGTTTCAAGTGACATACCATCATCTACACAACTCATGTTAAAATCTATACTTCATCCTACAGAGAAGCTATGCATTGAAATAGGACTTGGAGCCGACAACTTCTAGCAACAGAAATATAGTCACGGGAGTAGGAAACACTCTCTTCTTTTTAACTTCTTATTGTTCCACATAGCACAACATTTTCCGCAATCTAAAAGCAGTCTTGGAGCAGTCACAGTGATCTAGAACAAAAAGAATATTTGTACCAAGCATGCTCTACACATGCAATCCTACGATTTCCATCATGATCTGAAGGAAATGCATGTAAAACTGAAGAACTGGTTAGAAATCCCCTTTTTGCAGCAATGACAACTATCTTCTGTTTCTACATGAAAGACGGATCTGATCCCTAATTATTCAAATAGTATATTTCAGAGTAAGAAATGCTTTCATAAAAGAGATAACTGTTTATAATTTAAAATCATTTACCCCAAAGAAGAAAACTAAAGAAAAACATGAAACTGTAAGAAGCCAGCCAAATGACTAAAAAACAGAGAATGGAAATTTTTTTCCCTTTACAGCAAAAACTGCAGAAAAAAAGGTTTAATGTGTTTTAAGCAAGCTTGAAGTTTTAAGTGGATGTTTCTAAACATCTCCCCTTAAACATTTCCCCCTGCCTGAGGCAACCAGACACCAGGATCAGGGCATGATTCTCACCATGTGCTGGAATCCAGGAGCTACCCCCACAGGTGAGATCTCCTAGGCAATACTTCTAGTGCCCTGTGGGAGATGCAGTCAACCACAATGCTGCACTAAGGGAACACAGTGAAGCATTTCTAGCATTTCTAAATGACAGTTTTAAAGTCTTAAGCCAACATTTCTCACCACTCCCAAACGCAATGAAGAACATAAACAGCCTTATGGACCCTTATACGCAGAAGGGCTATGGCCAGTGACAGGCAAACAACCATGAAGAAGCACCAGCTGTCCTTTCCTAAAGCTGCTGTGTCCACACCCAGCAGACAAGCACAAGGCTACAACTATCCAAATTTCCCCGTCAAAAACTAGTCTGCTACCACATGCCAAACTAGGGAAAAAAAATAATTAGCCATCTTCATTTTGAACTGAAGAGATTTCAGCAAGACAGCCCTGGTAGGTTGCAGGGCTGTGCTGTCCAGCTCAGCCAGGAGTTTTTTAGTAACAGATATATGAGCAATGGTGCAAGAAGCAGGGACTAGTCCACACCCCTGAGGCAGATGGCTAGTATGGGCTTTAGACTGCATGGTACCTCAGTAACAGCATGCTGCAAATGGACCACGTCTACTGCTGCAGCTAGCACCGCCCAACAGGGACTGACAGGCACAGAAGACACTCTATGTATTTCACAGGGTTTTACTTCAGGCTGTATATGGTCCTATGGATTGTATTCCCAGAAACAACTCTAGCACGTCTCTTAGTTTAGATTCATCTTAAAGGAATCCAACTGGCCCACCATGAGGTATATGGAGATGGACAGTAAGTGGAATCGAAGGATGGGCATCAAAAGCCCACTGACATGAACCACAACACTATAATGTACAACCACACCCAAGAGCATCTGCATGAGGAGGGAAAAACTTTTTTTGCTACTCTTTAAGATATTTTTCAGATGTCAGTAAATCTGCACAGTAGCGTGAACTACTCTATTCTTACTCAGTAACTTGGAATTGCTCATTGAAAAAATTCTAACTCTAGATCAGAAATTGGTAAATACCACTGTACCAATCCCAAATTGGAATTTACCAGTTTCTGATGATTGGGTTAGAATTATTACATTATTTTAGCAATAGTAGTAGAATTAAACCAGTTACCAGATTTATTAAACAAAACTCAAACAGGACTATTTATTACAAAAGATTATCTGGATCTCTGAGATTTACACTTTCACAGACAATGACAAATGGTAACTCAAACTAAGCATTTTCCAATTTATTGATGCAGTTCACTGGGTACTTCAGATATTAATTTTTACCCTAACCTGATACTATGAAAAGAAAAAAATCTCTATAGTTAAATTCAACTCTTTATACATTTGTTCTATTCCCCATTAAAAGTCAAGCACAGTCTGTTTGAAAGATAAAAAAAGAAAAACACTATATTTCAGCTAAACAAATCAGCTCAAAACCTTGGATTAGTGGCATTTATTTTTGTGGTGCTCTTGTGGAGGTCTTAGAGAGGCTTTTAATTGACACATCTTTCACTTACTTATACTGCAAAAGAAGACTGAGCAAAACTCTCTGCTACCACACATGCCTGCTTCCCACATAAAAGAGCTCTGCCCAAACAGCGGGCTGCAAGAGAGGTGAAAAGACAAAATCCTACTTGCTAGGTTTCTCACTCATCCTACAACAGAGATTTTACAAACCAGTCCTCTCTTTTCAGCTGCACAGTGATCACAGATTTTTAGAACTTGGGACTTCACTTGGATGACAGCAGTTCATGAGGACCATGCAAAAGAAGTGAGAGAGAGACCACTTGCTCAGAGCCTGAACACTGCCACAGCACCCTCATGTCCTGGGTCTCAGCATAGGCACACTGCTGTTCCACACAGTTACTTTCTGGAAGTGATTTTTTTTTTTTTTTTTAATCTTAGGGTATTGCACTACGTCAATTTTTGCAATAAATGAAGAAAGAGCAGCCTGAGAAGCAGGAACCAAGTTCTGCAAGTGAAGCATCTGCATTAAAATACATAAAGCATTATAAGCAAATACTTCAGGCTGTGTGTACTTTTTGAAGTTCAAGAAACAATCTAATCCCCTAAAGAAACACAGCATCTGTATTGTATTGGCACGGGTGGGAACACAAGATTCTGAAGTGATTGCTAATTTCACCCTGGTTGAGCAAGAAATAGCCTTGAAGTAGCCTGATAAGCAACTTCCTAATTGGGGCTCTGAGCTGACATTGCTTGGTCTTGCACCTGCTGCTTCTTGATTGTTGAGAGGGCTGTGGGATTCCTAACCTGGGGCTTTTTCTCAGGGAATCTCTATCATTTGGCAAATGACTAGTCATTTGGGATTTCATTCTGTTTATTTCTCCCCTTTCAGAGGGAAAAAAAAAAAAAAGATTTAACTTGTTATGAGCTGTTAATTTTGTCCTCAAAAATCCACCAAAAGTTATATAACCACTTTCACAATAGCATGCTAAAAATAAGAGCTGCTCAGCCAAATGCCACTGCAATTTTTTTATAAGACCTGTGCCTCCAATTCTGCAAGACCTGTGGAAGCACAAATATTTCCTTAACTTTAGCAGAAAGCCATTCGAGAGCTCCTTCCGAGACAGACATGGGTTTGTATAATCCTCAAATTCAACGTAAAAAAAAAGAAAAAACGAGTGTCTGTATACACACACGTATATTTCAAAGTCATGACTTCAAGTAATGCTATTCGCTCTTGGAGCGGATCCCTCGTGGGGTTTCATAATCACAAACCATCATTAACCCAAAGCAAAGAAAGAAAGGTACAAAGGGGCACAGGTTTCCAGCACGAGCTAATTTTTTTTTTTTTCTGGTTTGTCTTTCTTTTTCCTTTGCGAGGGAGCGTGGGGACGCGACGCGCGACGCTCCAAACGCTGGGAAACCTGGCCATCCAGGAGACTTCCCAGGGCGCTCGGAGCAAGGCAGCCAGACTCGGCGCCGCTCTCGCTGATTTCGCTCCGTGCCCCTGCAAGCGCCCCGCGGGCGGCGAGGGCTCGGACGCGCCGCTCCCCCGAGGCGAGCGCGGCCCCGCCGAGCTCCCCCGCCGCGCCGAGCCGAGCCGAGCGGGGCCGGGCCGGGCCGGGCCGGGCGGCAGAGGGGCGCGGTGGTGCGGGACGGCGCCGTGCGGGACCGGGCTGCGGCGGCCCCGCGCTGTCACCGCCACCGCGCCCGCGGCCCCGCCGCCTGTCCCCGGAGGGGCGGTAGCAGGGCAGGGGAGGAGGAGGAGGAGGAAGGGAGCGAGCCGCCCGCAAGAGGAGCGGTGCCGGGTCGGGGCGCTGGGCGCCCCCCGGCCGCCCCTTACCTGCACGAAGGCGGGGAAGGGTCCGCAGCGCGCTCCGTCCGCCGGCTATAGATCCCAAGAGGCGATGAAGCGGGGTGGCGGTCGCCGCCCTCTGCCGCTGCTGCCGGTGGTGCGAAGCCCTGGCCGGCTGCAGATGCCCATAGGCGCTCGGTGGGGCCAGCGGTGCGCGGACAGAGCGAGGCGGCTGTGCCGGTCCCGACGGCTGCGGGGAGCGCGGCACTGGCTCGGCGCAGCCACTGCCCGGGGAGAGGATCAAGGCCCCGCTTTCGATTGGCTCCGGTGGCCAAACAGCTCACACCGGCCTGCCCGCCCGCCGCCTCCCGCCCGCCTCCCCTCCGCCGCCCCACGCGCTCCGCTCCCGGCGTCCCGCTCCTCCCTGCCGCCCGCCGGCTTCCCAACCTGGCGGGCACAGCTAGCTCCGCTCTTTCCCCCTCACACCCTCCCGCTCCCCCAATACGCCCCCCCCTTCCCTAAAGACCACGTCCAATCCCGGGCCCTTTGTTTATGTAGGGACATTCTCACCCCGGGTCTGACAAAACACCCTCCTTCCTTCGCATCTTCCTCCGTGAGCTGAAGGACCCGCAACTTTAAGCATTCATGACATTTTGTGTCATGCTCAATATTCAGACACGTTTGTTCTCTGAACATTTAAGAAAAATATCCCTAGCCAGTAAAATTAAAAGCATGCAGTGCTTGATCACCTGAGGGCTAAATCTGAGGTAGGACAAAGCATTCTTTGCCTGAGTTGAGTTTGCTTTTCTTACTCTGTTTGGGCTCCTAACCCCAGCTGGGTTAAGCACACGTCAAATCTCGGCATGCACAGAAAATAGAACCAGGATGCCTCCTCGTCCTGAATCTCAGGTTATTCACTCTCAGTGGCTATGGCTGTCATTCCTCGGTGCATCTTTGGTGTTGGCATTCCTTTTGCTCAGGATGACTTAAGTGACCTGTGGAAAAGTATTCTCCCTCCTGCAGATGTGCCATAATCTTAAGGCAAATCTTAGACCCGTTTTATGGACAAAATGGCAAGCCTTTGGTTTGACCCTCTGTTTAAACAATATACAGTTGAACCAGATAAATAGGTCCTGTGGGATGATGTTGTAATATTTCCAGTAAGCATGCTGGCAAAATTGCTTATTAAAATTAGGGAGAACAAAATGATGAGTTATAACAGATGTACTCTTAATTAACTCAATGACCTGCATTTAACTGATGTTGTTGAATTAAGCAGCATCTATGCCTGTTGGTACATTAGATGCCATTAGAAGTCAATATTTATCCAAAATTGGTAGATGGAAGCATTTGAAACACAGAATGAAGTTTCAGAGATACATTTGCATGACACCAGTATGAACATTTTTTAATGGTGACCTCCATAACATTTTTAATTGATTCTGTATTTAATTATTTTTTTCCCAACAAAATGGTATGTATTTTTCATTCCCTATAAAACATGCATACTTTTGTCTCTTCGGGGCATACAGAACTAGTTAAGAATGGTTTTGTTTATATTTTGTACAGGCAAAAGTCAGAAAAATAAAAATAGAAATATTGAGAAATATATAAACCCAGACATATTTAGAAATATCCATACTTGGAGTATAATCCATCCCTCATTTTAAAAGCTTTATTAGCAGAAAGAGTCCTCAGTGAAGTCAGTGAAGCTACACCTCTGTAAGTTTAGTTACCCCCCCACCCCCAAGAATAACTAAAATACTCTGTTTCTTTTTTATTATATGCTTTTCCTTCACATGTTGCCGATTTATTTTTCCCTGGAGAAATGAAATTGCTGGTTTAGAGACCAAGCTACATTTCCAGCCATGTCCCAAGAGACACAGCAGCCACTGCACTTCCATCACCCCAACACCTCTGTCACAAGCATATCCCTCCCTGCATGCTCCTGATCCAAATGACTGTCTGACAGATACATAAATATACATACATATATACATGCATACACACACACACAAACACACACACACACATATATATATATATATGTACACTGTCTTTCAGTATTTGCTAAGTCAGAAAATGTTGCCTGTCTTCAGTCTGACTTTTCTGGGAAGAATGCAGACTTCATTTTCAAGCCCTCTTTTCAGCCTCCTGTTTTTCTCCCTCAACAGATGGGTATTTGTGTCAGAGGAAGGGGTATGGCACTCCAGCTGAGCATTGGCTGAAGCAAATATCATAGTAGTCTGTTCCCTTAGGTTTCCTTCTAGCTACTAGTTTTCAATCATATTGTCTTATAATTTTAATGCAAATTTTATATCCTGCTATGTGTTATTTTTGGGGGAAAAGCTTTGAACTCATTACAGAAGTTTTCATGTAATATAATTGTCATACTCCTCCTTATGGACCAAGAACTTTCTTTGGTATAGATGACTTGGGACTTAATAAGAATTTGTACTTGTCCCACTAGCTATTTGCAACATTGTGTTTGTTTCCTTCTGTGTTTGGATTCCTTTGCAACACTGGTAAGTTTCCCTCTAGTTTTGTTCAATTTAATAGCTTTTAACCTGTCTGTTTTATTTATGTCTGCTTAAGTGCTTATTTAATCTTTTCCCTTATAACTATAATGACCTTCCACAGGTTACTATAATCCTAGAAGGTATGTGGGGAATTTAAAGATTTAAAAGTCGTTTGACTTCATAAATAATTTTATTTTCTCATTATGGAGCTTATTTTTAAACCAAAAATGTTTAATTTTCTGTTTGATCAATGATTGTTTTTCACATGTATTTTTTTCACATATATAGTAGTAAGCAAACTGAGACTTTTTTGGATTCTAAACAACATTTTTCTTTTTTTTTTTTTTGCAGTTTGGTTAGTGGGAACTGCAAAAGGTCTTGATCTGACATGGAAAATACACAGCATATTTATTCTTTGGTGTGGTCTACAACTAAAATTTTACTAAAATTTTATTAAATATGCAGGTTTTTGTTTATATTTTAAAACCTGAAATAGTTATATTCTGCAGATAGCATTTATCCAGCAATATCACTGTAAAGCACATTTGTATTGATATTGCTGCATCTTTCCTCCGCTATGAGTGCCTGACTTCTATTGTATGCTGTACTTAAACTAGTAGACTAACCTTTTAATGTCCCCTGGCAATTACAGAGCCAATAATTCAGCAAGATGTTAAAGCCTATACCTACTTTCAATCTACAGATTTAATGACTATATTCTACTTCTGATGTGGCCACCCTTCAGGAATAACTATAATCGGTGTCTTTTGTCTCACACTGAGACAAAACACAAACAACTGGTGCCCATCTCCTTCACAGCAAGGACCGTATCTTTGTCATCGCCACTACAGAAGCTGTTCTGCTTTGCAGCCCTGAACACAGAGCTTGTCTTGATCTGTAAGCACATCTGGCAGAAGTGCCTGCAGAGCATGAAGGGCTGTAGCACAGCCCCAGAGCCAAAGGAGGCTTGAGAGATGGTACTGTCAGTCACATACCCCAACTTCATTTCTGCCCCAAGACACAACCTACAGTTACATAAATCAGAAAAGAAGAGACCTGGGAGATCTGGTGGTCCCGATTGGTGATTGTATGAATTATTCCTTGAAATTGACATATCTGCATTGAATGAACAAACTGATGATTTGTGTCACGTTATACACATATCCTCTCTTAGGCCCTGAGCAAGTGGTCAAGCTCTGCAGCCAGGAGTTGGCTCAATACCGTCCTGGGAGATTGGTGTCCTGGGACTCCTGTCTGTCCAAGGGATGCCATACTGATTTCTGATTTCTGATTCAGCTACAGTTCCACAAACTGATTTCACTGCCTTACAAATACCCCTTTGTTTCTTGATGATTCCTGCCTCTCAGCTAGCCAGCATTGTCTTGTTCTAGTCCTAGCTCACATTTATCCACAACTTTCAGTGCAAGCTCTTTGATTTCTTGACCTTGCTCTTGATTTGCTCTTTGGTTTGAGGTACCCCTGATTTCTCATTTTCCTGGCTGAGTTTCCTTCTGGAGCCTTGGGCTGGTCTGTCCTTGGTGACTGACTCCTGGTCTTGAGTTTCTTCCGTTTCAGTGGCTGGACCTGCCCCAGCTACACTCACTTAGCACAAGTATTCCACTTGTGGCTCCTTAATAACTTCCGTTCAAAGCCACCTTTCTGAATGGGAATTACAAAACATGATATCCCACTGTTGACGCAGAACATTTGGCACATAGCTTATCTGCGCGATAATTCAGCCGCCGGTGGGATAGGTCGTATGGGCAATGTCGGGTCGTGGCTTAGGAGAAGATGCAAGAATGCAGGAGAATGTGGCGTCCCTGTAAGATAAATCACACTTGTCAAGATCTTCAACAGCTCATACTGTTTTCACAGACAATTAGGCACCTAAATGCCTTTGGACATAGTGCACCTGTTTTTTAGTTTGGAGTTCTTTCTAACATTGTGGATTTAAGCCAGGAAAGCACTCTAAGCAGTGGAAATTTTGATTCTGTTTTTTTTTCAGTACTTTATCTTTGCTATGTGGAAAACAACTCTAAAATATGTCTCTACCTAGACAGGGCAACATCCCATCCCAGAATGTGAGTAAATACTTCATACAACCCCCAATACACAACTTCATTAACATAGATAAATTTATTCCTGGCAAAAATGCCATCTCTGTATTTCACAGTCTTTGTGAATGAAATATTCTTAGGTTTTCCTGGTTCTAACTCTGTGCACACCTTAGAAGGAAAAGGAAGTGCTATCACCTTTCTTTAGCTTCTTTCACTTCACTCTCATCAAAATTTTATTTGTGCTATCCAGATTCCCTGAGCCCATCTGTGTGCTCCAGGTACTCAGGCTTTCAGGTAGTTGAAAGTTGTTTCTCCTTTGTTTGTTCTTTGGTAGGAAATAATTGCTTCTCACACATCTACCTTTGAAAAGTCTCCAGAAGGCTCACAAATTCAGTTTACTAGATAAAATAATATTAGTCTACACAGGGCTTGAAGTAAATTTCTCTTTGATGGGAATTTTTTTCTTCTCTGGGGATGATTCCAACTGTAACTGATGAAGTGCCTCTCAACACTGCCTTTAAAGCTGTGGTTTATAAAGTCATAAACAATTTACAAAACCTTTCAATTATCCAAAATAACTTGAGGAACCTGAGCTACCCAGAATCCTTCAAAAACTGCTAATCTAGAATGAAAGCAATGATCTCATATGCCAAAGCATCACACACATCCTATATTTTCTATTTCATACATTCTGTGACCAGTCTAGACTTTTGCTTGTAACAACTTTCAGTGACAATTAAAAGAAAAAATGGTGTTAACCTCTCTAAAGTCTGTCATTCTCCTTCTCTAAATTATCCTTAGACATTCTTTTACCCTGTTTTGATGATGCTCTACTGGTTTTAGAACATACAAACCTGCCAAAATCTGCGATTATATGAATGAATGAAGTCACCAGTTTATCTCCATTCCCTCTCTATTTTCTCTGGTTGGATTGCAATATTATCTAGACAAAGACGAGAGATGAGTAGCAGAGAACAGAAGCCCATATGAGATGAGTTCTCTTCCTTCTTCTCTGCCATGAGGGGCTTTGGGGACATCTGGATCTCTAGGGAACATCACTAAATAGGACCAGATAACCTCAAAATATTAGAGCCAGACTAACCCTGTCATGTGTGATTCACTTGCTATATAACGCCTAATAAAGGCAATATGTGTGAAACCAGGAAGGCAGCCAATACAGCTTCTTCCAAGAACTGTGAGTAATTAACAGGGTCTCTGCTTAATTTCTTTCGTGAAAATCTGTTGAGTGAGATTCTTACAAGTGGTGCTTTTTGTGTGATATCTCCCTCTATTCCTAAACAGCACAAGTTCATGCAACTTGAAAGGCAGAAAAAATAAAATTCAAAGTTTCAGAATCTGGGGAAAGTTTGTCTCCAGATCAGCTAGTGTATTCTTGCTCCACATTAGTTCTTTATCTCCTAGTGGTTTTCCTCTCAAAATCTGGTCCATAACCCAGATGTAATTATTGTATCCTCATATAACATGCCCCAGCTTCTTGCTTTAGCTTCTTGCTTTTTGAAGTGTTTCAAATCTCTAGCATTTCACAGGAAAAATCATCCAGAACTTCCCTGAGATGAAAGAAGCTTAATTAGTTGCATCATGTTGCAAAGGAGAAGAAATTCTCAAAAAACAACATATTGTCCCTGTTTGATGATCTCATGTCACAACAGCTATGAAAAGGAGGAAAGGATAATTCTCAGCCTTCTATCACTGTTACACTTTGTAAGGAATGCTCCATCTTTTTTCCTCCATGTATTTCTCTTTCTGTGCTTTCCCCTGGTATTGCTCTTGAAGCAGCCCATTGCTGTCCATGACTGAGGAGATGTCTCCTTTGAACTTCACAAGCACTGTTTTTCCTTACTACAACAGAGCAAGAAGGTTGTGGAAGATGTTTGAGTTGCCCAAAGCAAACAGAGCCTACCCCCACCAAGCAGCAGAAGATGCTCCAGTCAAACAAATAAAATGATAGCTGGTTCCTTATGACAGCAGGGCAGATTTTAAGTGACAAGAATCCTGCAAGAGATATGTTGAGGATAGAGTGCATGTGATAACAATTTAATATGTACATCACACAAGGCAGAAGTTAATATCACTTGTTATATTAATATCACATGGCAGAATTGAATTTGATATTTTAATTAAACCTAAATATATCTCAGTGATTGGCACTGGATGTTTTGGAATACACAAGCATTTAACTGAAACCATCAGTTCAAACAAAAGGCAGTATCCTTTTCAATATTTCAAATGTATTGTGAACATGCCAGCTAATTGTTATGAAGAAATAATACTAAGCTACTTCTGAATTAGGTGATGAGGTGACAGAACACAGAGTATCTTATAATGTAATGTTTTCCACATATGGCTGTCTCTGCAAGCCCTCAAAAACATAATGCCTTGTCTAGATCCCTTTCTGTTCAACATCTTTGCTGGCAACATGGGCAGTGGGACTAAGTGAACCCTCAGCAATTTCACTAATGCACCAAGTTGAGTGGTGTCACTGACTGGCAGCCAACATGCTGGAGGGAAGGGATGCCATCCAGAGGGACCTTGACACACTTGAGAGATGGGCTGATGCAAAACTCGTTGAGTTCAACAAAGCAAAGTGCAAGGTCCTACACCTGGGTCATAGGAATCCCAGGCATACCTCTATGCTGGGCAGAAAAGTAATTGAGAGTAGCCCTGTGGAGAAAGACTTGGGGGTGATGGTTGATGAAAAACTCAATATAACATGTGCAACCTGTGCTGTCAACCCAGAAAGATTCTCCAATGGAATCCTGGGTTGCATCATAAGGAGTCTGGTCATCAGGCTGATGGAGGGGATTTTCCCCTTCTACTTTGCTCTTGTGACACACCACCTGGAGTATTGTGTTCAGTTCTGGTGTCCCCAGCATAAGGACATGGAATAGTTGGAGCAAGTCCAAAGGAGAGTCATGAAGTTTTTAATAGAACTGGAGCAACTTCCCTGAAAAGGTGGACAAGAGAGTTGAGGCTGTTCATCCTGGAGAGGAGAAGCGTGTGTGAGAGGTCACAGCAACCTTCCAGTGTCTGAAGGGGGCCTACAGGGAAACTGTCAAGGGACTCTTCGTCAGGAACTGTAGTGATAGAACAAGGAGTAATGGCTGCAAACAAAATTGGGGGGAAAGGGTTAGGTATTAGGAAGAAATTCTTTATAGTGAGGGTGGTATGATACTAGAACAGGTTGCCCAGGAAGGTTGTGGATTCCCCAGCCCTGGCAAGTGTTTAAGATCAGGTTGGGGAAGACCTTGGGCAACCTAGTCTAATGAAAGCTGTCCCTGCTCATGGCAGGTGAGGTTGGGGCTAAATGATATTTAGGGTCCCTTCCAACCCTTCACATTTTATGATTCTAAGTAATTTTCTTAAGAGGCTTTTTTCATAATAGGAAATACATAGATGTGATCAGAGACCATGAAAACTGAATAACAACAAAAGATTTGTATCACTACAAAACCATTCACTTGTGTTGCATGAAACAGAATAGGATTGAGATTTGTCCAGAACAAGCAGAATCTTTTATTTGCTGGAAATCTAGGAATATTTATGTGTATTTTTAAGTGAAATATACCCCTTCAAACAGCACCAGCTTGTTTTAATTGTGCAATTTGACCACAAATTGAATTATTTTTGCCAAGTTGTGCTAATTTACCTGTTTAGTTTTATACAATTTATGTATAGTTAATACTTCATTCATCAACTCTATGCAAATGATGGAATTCTTTCCTTCTCTTTGGTCCTAATATCGCACAGTAATGTCTGTCTATTTCTGACTAAATTATCCAGCTAAACTTTGAGAGATGTATGTGCTGTAACTAATACAGCACATTGTTTTTTAATTCCTTCAGTTCCTTCTTTATTTTTTGTTACAAAAGGTTTCACCCACTTCTGGAGAATCCACTGAGGGCCTGAGGGAGTAGCAGCAGTTTTAGCAGCTGCATGCTTTGAGGCCCCGTTTCCTCTGGCATGAGATCCAGTGGTGAAGTGAGAGAAAAGCAGCAGTTATTAAGAGGTCTTTGTCAGCTATGGGTGGATTCACTGTGAAGTCTTCTTTTAAATAAAACATGACCCCAAGTACTGTGTGTTATGCAATAAAAATTATGTATGTAAAGAGATCATATTTAAAGAGAGTGAACTTAAGGAAAAATTAAATAAAGCTTTGTCTTTTCCTCTTCTTGAAGAGGGTAGGAATTTCTTGGATTTGAGCTATGTCCTTTACCACAAAAATACAATGTCAGGTTCAAACTGATAAAGGAGCAGAACTACCAAAAAATTACATCTCAAGAACAAATCTGTCATCTAAAGAATTCTGTCACAAATTCTAGGAGCAAGGTGTGCCATCTTCCCACTCCAGCCATCCTGACTTCCATGAGGACACTTGCTGCTAACCCAGCTCGCCTGCCGCCTTCTGGGAGCCTGAGCTAAAAATACAAATGAATGCAGATGGCTGTCCATTCTCAAAAATCAACTACCCTTTATGAACGTTCAAGAAAACTGTTGAGGGAGTTTGTGGTCTTTTGTGGTCTATAGCAGTCCACAGCTTCCTTGCAAGAGGAGACTGAGGGGCAAGCACCAATCTCTTCTCTCTGGTGCCCAGGGACAGAACACAAGGGAAGGGTAAGAAGTTGTGTCAGGGGAGGTTTGGATTAGATATTAGAAAAAGGTTCTTTATCCAGAGGGTGGCTGGACACTGGAACAGGCTTCCCAGGGAAGAGATCATAGCACCAGCCTGAGAGTTTTGGGAAGTGTTTGGACAATGCTCTCAGGCACAGGGTGTAATTCTTGGGGTGCCCTGTGCAGGGCCAGGAGTTGGACTGAATGGTGCTTTTGGGTCCCTTCCAACTCAGGATATTCTATGGTTCTTTTGATTTTCTTAGTGATGGACTAGGATTATTGCCAGAATAATAGACATCAAAGTGTAGGGTGCTTCAGGTATCTATACCTACACCTAGTAATTATTCAATTTGATAGTAAGATTTGATAATGAGATGTCTTACACTTCACAGAAATGCTTATCCATTTTTATATCAATAAGGATTAAATACGCTATCTATTTTAATTGATGTTAAATTACTCAGGGACCAGAAGGGGCTCATCCACAGAGAACACAGAGCAGTCTAGGCAGTGCAGGTATATTTATTATTTTACAGGGTCTGCAGCAGTTGTCATGAGTGTTTGACATGGAAAATGTGGAATGTGGAAAAGCACTGTATTTTCTATAAATGATGTATTTGATTGCAACCAAGTATTTATAAAGCTTCCAGCTGCAAAGTACTTAAGGATCTTCAGCAAGTTAAAAATGACAGTTCTGCCATGCATACTTATCTCTCTTTTCATGCCATGCTATTTAAGATCTGAATAATCCACTTTTCCATATATTATGGTAAGCCTGGGTAGGAGTAAGGGGGAACTCACAGGCTAATGAACTAAGATTAGACCACTTAAATCACTCTGGAAACCAGAAGGCAATGCACCCCATAGTTATTTTTGTTCTACTCCTAGATCTGTACTTCCATTTAACAACCTCATGAATCCTTAGTTGAAAAGGGAGGCGTATGTTGTTCCTATCAAGCTGTCTCACATAATTAGAAGTAAACTAACTTCTGAATATATAAGCATGTCTACAGGTCTGCTTTCAATACCATCACTGTCTGATTAAACGTTATGTAAGAGGGCAAGTTGATTGCTATTCCCTCTAACCATAAGGAAATTCAAAAAGATTCAAAGATAAAGGTTAGAACTTCTGCTGCTCCTGAAGTGCTCTGGGTACACATAATTCATGTCATAAAGTATCATGAAGCATGTCATATGCATCATTCAGGTGCCCTGGAAAAATGGACTCCAGATGAGCAAAAGTCCATAACATAGCTGTAGCAAGTGGACTTGCACATATGCCTCCTAATTTTCACAATTTGCATACGTTTCTAAATCTAGGGCCAGTGGGAATGGAATAATCTGGAACTGGAGTGGTCAGGTTGGGAAGAAAAGAGACATAAGGAAAAGTCTGAGATAGCTCTGGTGGCAGAAGGATTTGAAAACTACAGTTACATACAAAGAGATGGAGAAGCAAGAGGTAAAAGGTGCAGCATGGCACCTAGAAAAATGGTGTGTTAAAGAGAAGGGGACATCAGAAGTCTCTGATGTATGAGTCCATTTTCCTCTGAAAGTTCATTGGGTGGTTCAAAGAACTTAGAGAATATTTTAAGGACTTCAATTTAAGTTTCACTCATGCAATTTTTCACATTCTGATTAAGTAATGAAATTTTACTCAAGGAAACTTCTGTGGATGGGATACAAGTATTTGTGCTTGATGTGTTAGACCACTCATCCACTCAGGTAATATAAACAATACCAGGTAACCATTTCAATAAGTATGTAAAATATAGAAAATATAAATGGTCTGAAGTATATTCTTTTAGCAAAATATAGCTGAGTGCCTCTAAATACTGATCAAATCTGATGAGCCTATAATTTGCAAGTGAACTTTGAATAAGTATGGAAAGAAAGAGTCCTAGATCAAATTGTTATCTATAGTTGTTCTTTGCAGCATGATCTCTTCCCCAGCACATTGAACATATGTCTAAGATTTGATCATAATTCATATCTCTACTACACACACACACACACACAAACAAACAAAAAAACACCATCCAAAAACTTGAAGTCTCCTAAAAAAACAACCAAATTAAAAAAAAAAATCCCACCACAATGTATTAATGTATTTTTTCATCTATAAGAATCAAAGACCGTAGTTTAAAATAACCAAAGATCAAAGTTTGTCTAAAGCTTGGCTTAGGTTTTCCTTTCGGTATGTGACTATTGTACAAACTTTTAAGTGCATGCTCAAGGAGAGAAGACATGAGACAAAATGCTTGCAATTAAGTACCTTACTTCACATTGACTTATTGCTTATCAATGTCCAAGAGGAATCTTAAAAATCTTGAAATTCTCGACTCAGATCCATAGTTCTAGCTAAGCAAATGATCTTTTTAATCAGATAAACCATTCTAGATTCAAACATTTGCAGTGATGGATAATGTAATAAGTTCCTCCCTGTTTATGCAATTCTTATAACCTTTATTTTAATATGAATATTTCAAAACACAGCTTTCTGATACTGGATCTTGTTATGCCTTTGTCTGCTGGATTAAAGAGTTCTCAAAGCATTCCTGAAGTAGTTTCCTGAATGCTTTCCAATTTTTCAAAATCCTTTTGAAGGTGTAGATACTGGGACTGGACACGGTATTCCAGCTGACAGTTAAGTTTCATTACCTTGAAATAAGGATTAACTGGGAAGTCAAAACTACATAACTTGGTGTAGTGACATTTCACCTTTGGTGACCTGGCTTAAAATTTGTGTTTGGTCAGCAAAGGAAATTGTTTTTCTAATCTTATCCAAGCCCCTTCTGACGTTTTTCCATATCAAAAAGAATTGCTTTCACTGGCATAATTTTCCTTCATGACTAAGGACAGGCCTAGCACTGAATAACAGGCTTGAATGGCAAGGACACTGCCAGAGTTGTGTCCGTCCTGAGTGCAATCTGTGGCTCCTGTGCCTCCTGGCACAAACACACTGAGAGCAAACACTGTGTGCACATGAGCTTCAGCTGCTCACTTTCCCCTTCCCTGACCTCAGGCACAGCCAGTGCAGCCCCCAGCAGGATCCCTTGTCCCCTTTGCTTGGTGGTCCTGCCTGAAAAACAGTTAATAAGCAATTTGCTTTACAGCTTCAGAATGAAATGGTATTTCACTGCTGCAAAACTACATAAAGGCTTGAGGCTTATGAGTTACAGGAAGCAACCTAATTTAAAATACCTTTCTGCACTATAGAATATTGCCAAACAATATGCAATTAAGAGTGTGAGATGTTTCCAAATAGTTTTTTCTTCAATAAGTTAAAAAATTATGACCATATACCAAGTATTTAGGTAGTGATATCTTCCAGACTATGAAGACAGAAAGGTAGGTGAAAAATGAAAGAGCATAGTTGATGCAAAGAATTACTATATTATTAGAATATTATAGTGTGCTTTTATGGTGTTTGAATAGACTCATCAGTATTTAAATATATGTGCATTAGCATAAGTGTAGCTATATTCCAATACAGAGCTTTTTTCTTGCCAAACCCCCATTTTTCACTGCAAGATAAAGTTACAACATAGTTGTTGGGATTCATCTGACACAATTTTACGTCCTAAAGTATTATCTACTTTAAGTTATTCACCTAGGTTTGCTTTTGTAACTGGCAGAAGGGAAAAATGCCCCTTGAATTATTGCTGCCGCAGCCTCACATATGGCATCAGAAGAAATTATTTGCCCTATAAACATACTTATTTCTCTCCATTCAGTATGAAAAAAGCTCACAAAATCTTTTACATTTGATGTGATTTTTAAGAAACTGAAGTTAGGTAGGTGTAGGTACTCCCACCCATGAGGATTAGAAATGTATATGTATAGTAATTGCTACAGTCAGTGTTCCATCAGTTGCTATAGTCCCTGTTACAAAGCAACAAATAATCATAAGCTTCTTTGTAGCACATATTTAATGCAGTGGTGTCAGCTATTGTGAAGAAAATAGGATAAGGTATAGTTAGAAGGTGTGTGAGAGACCTGAAAGAAACTCAGTGCTAATTTCAAGAGTTACTGATGTACCTCATCTTCATAAAGTATGATACTGAACCAACACTCCAACAGGATTTTCAAGGAAGAGGGAGATAATCAGAAAATTATTAGTGAAGAAGGGTCAACAAACCCTTTATTTTTTGCACCAAAACGTCCTGTAGTACTTGGGACAACTTTGCCATACTCCTAATTGGGAAGTCATGATATCACAGCTCTATCCTGCTTAAAGTGTTGGTAAGAAAAATTTGGTTGCTTATGAAGTCATGCCTTTTGGTTAGAAAACAGACTGCATGTGCCAGAGGGCTAAACTGGATGTTTCCACTGCTTTGCTGGAGGAAGAGCTGGATGTGGGAATTCGTCATAATCCTGGCTGGAGGCAGCCCAACTGTGCTCAGTTTCCATTTCCCCCTGGAAGTCCCAGACGCAACAAGCCTGGACTGCTAGTGCATTTTCTTCTCTCTTTCCTATACTCCTGCCCACTCTTCCTCTCCTATCCATGATGACAATGTCTGGCTCTTGCCCTGATCTACTTCAGTTCCAGTCTTGGAACAGAAAAAATCATCTTTGCTTGCACAACTGAGATCTCACAATCTGTACTTCATTATTAAATGCTGGCCAACTTGAAAGTGTGCATACACAACACGGGGAGGTGAGCCTTTGACATGGGGAGCTCTCTAAAAGAGGTTGAAAGTCTCTTTCAGACAAAAAAGTGGTTTTGTTTCAAATTGATGCACTCTACATTGAAACGTCAGCTTTTTTTGCTGTCCTGTAATTTCTACTAATCAGTTTCAAAATCTCAAACAAAATTATGTAGAGTCAAAATATCAATCAATGAATAGTAATTATATTTATAATATCTTGTTTCATTATAATTAGTAATTTCATTGCTTTCTTAAAAATATGAAAAATACAGTAACAGAATATTTAAAGTAGAAACATTAATGTTTCAAAATTTCTAATTTTTTCTGAATCTGTTCAAATCTTCCTGGAGAAAATACAAGATTATTCTTCAAGCAGAAACATTCCTCCACAAAATTTTCTTTTAAAAGGCTCTTGATGAGATGAATTTGGATTTCTGAGTAGCTATTGCCTTAAATCATTTCATTACTGAGTTCTGTAAAAAGGAGCCTCACTTAATGGAAAAGAAGTAACATCCAAGTAACATCCTCAACTGGAAGAGTATTAGCAGCAGCAGAGATCTGCAAGGTTTTTATTTGCTTAATAGAAGGCCTTCAAAGTTTGTAAAGTAATAGTGTTTCCTGCTTCAGAAGGAATAAGGGTAAAAAATAGCTTATAATTCAGATTCAAGGAAGAGTATGAAAAAAATTCTTAGTTTCTTGGCAAATACAATGTAGAAGGAAATAAATGTTCTTAGAAGTTTAGTAGATACTGAGAATGTGGTCAAACACTGGAATAGGCTTTGTAGAGAAGTGTTCAACACCCAAACCTCTTCAGTGCTTAAGAGATATTTGGACAATGCCTTTAACATGTGTTAAACTTGGTCAGCCCTCAGTCAGGCTGATGGACTACTGGATCATTGTAGGTCCCTTTCAACTCAAGTAGTCCTACTCCTATTCTATTCTATTCTATTCTATTCTATTCTATTCTATTCTATTCTATTCTATTCTATTCTATTCTATTCTATTCTCTAAGCAAAACTGTTCCTAAAATACCCTTGGGCTTTTGGGGATTTAAACTGTTTCAGGCATGTGCAGATTTCTTATAATTAAAAAAACAACAGTGTAATGAACTTTATGTAGATATGCTCACCATTCAAATTGCACTGCACTTTTCAAAGTACACATCTGTGTGTGCTAGATTTTGAGAAACCATAACTGTTACCTTATTGTCACCTGACATTTAAAACAATTTATAACAATAACAATAAGCTCCCCTAGATGGAGTAGAGCAATGCTGAGCACATTGGGGAGTACCAGCTGTACTATGAAAACAGTGACTGGTAATATACTGCACACCAAGAAGAAATATCTTGTGATTTCCCCATGAATACATGAGTATGTAATTATTTGAGCAGAGCACAGTTTAGATGCACGCATGGACAAGTGCAAAAGGTGGGCTAACAGAGTGAAAAAGGAAAGATGGATTTGAAGCTTGTCAGCACCACTGGGTATTAATAATCTACCTTAGAAGCCTAAAGATAGAACCTGTGTGGCTGTGTAGTCACAGCACAAGGATTCTCTCCATAGTTAAAATTACTTATTTTCTCATCTGAATTGGGTGCTGGAAGACAAGGAAAGGAAAATTATCTGAAGAATTTGAATTCAGTTCTCCTGTGTACAGCATGGAAATCCACATGTCATCAGTCCTTTGCATGAACACAAGTTACAAATCAGAGAAGTGCACTAACATTTACAGGGCTCTCACACCAGAACCAGACAGGCTTCGTTCTCAACTTAATAGACTTATTTCAGAAAAAAAAAAACCGCAAACAGCAAAAAAACCCCAAACCTATATAGGGAAAGGATGTGTTTCCATCACAAGACTAATAAAATCTACAGTTTTGACTTCACTCCATCTAGTGGCAATCAGGCAGAAATCCTCCCTCCTCCTTCCTCAAAGTAGCAGTGTGTGAGCTCTGGCTAGAAGTTAGTTTTGAATGTGTGTGGCAGGATTTGGGCTAGTTTATAGTCACTGACGTTCAGGAGTCATCAATTCATGAGTTTTGATGTGCTCGCCACTGATAGAACATGGTTGCCATTGCACAAAGCTCCTCTTGGTGCAGGAGCCTGAAATGAGAACTGCTCAAGAGGAGGCAGGAGAAATTTCCCAATGTAGATGAAAGATCTGCTGAACGCTGGTAAATGAGTGGTGCTGCTGTAGAAAGGTCTGAAGAAATGCATTTGTAAGTTCTGATAAAGGTTTCTTAAGTAATGGAAAGGTAACAGAGAAGGGGCAGTTTCTTTCATCATCAAATGTGTCCTAGAGTCCTCAGTAAAAATTCTGGGCTCGAGCCTTCTTTTTCTGGTGTGCTGGAAACAGACTAGTTCTCTACAGGTCTTCTAGCTATTCAGATGTCAGTCCTTGCTTGAAATTGTTTTTCTCTGATGTTTTATCTGAGCTTGCAACACTTGAGATTCCATGTGAGTTTCTAAACAGGACAAAAGTCACAAGAAGGTAAGGATGTCTGTCTCTGGGTCCATGGCCATAAGCAAAGGATTCTCTCTGAGCATATCAGTTCTGACATGAACTTGCCCTAGTGCTAGGCTGGATTTTATATTGGATTTAGATACATTGAATGGTCTGTGCAAAATGTATCCAAATCCAACACCTGAATTTTAGGAATGTTGAAATACCATTGAGATCCATAAGCTTTAATTGAAGTATAAAAATCAATTTTATATATATATGTGGGCACACACACAGAGAGTACATATTTTGCTACCTGTATACATACACTTACTAATACATAATGTTTCTGATATAACTTAGCAAAGGATCTGGGTCTCATTCTCCTGTATTTTATATAAATGGACAGTTTAAAAACAATCTTTCTAAGGTTCTGTGTGAAGGCAGATATAGAAAGTAATTTTACATGGCCTCTCTATCAATCAGGGTAAGAAAAGAAACAAATATAGTGAGATAATTTTTATGAAGCATAACTGAATCATGCCTCTGTTTTCATTAAAATCATATAGCAATTAGTAAGTGATGATCTGGTTTAGAAGAAGGAACATACTGTTTTTGTACACTGTGTTTTGTGTACTGCTTGGGAGAAATTAAGACAAATAACCAAGACAATATTTTTCTTTGATATCAGTAAATATTGGCATTGAGAAACCATTGCCCCATTATTTTTAATAGGAAGAATTCAGTCTGAACCTTTTTTTCATCAAGTTGAGGAGGTGATGTCATATGGTAAAGGCTGGATATTCCAAATAAATCACTAACAAGTAATTTTGGCTGAGCAGTATGTGTATCAGATATGCAACTGAACATGTCTGGAAGAAAATGCATTATTGTCATAAGACTTAGGAGTCAGAGCCTGATGAGTTTGTATATCTTGCAAACAGTTACACAAGTAACCAGACATTTCCTGCACAACTCAACATTTTTAGGGGAATGTCCTAGACTTCATAGCAAATAACCTTGGATTACACACTCAGACCCTGATTCAGCACCCACTGCTGAGTGTTTCACTCTCTTCCCGCAGGCCCTCGCACGACATGTTTGTCAAATGTGCGCTGTAAAATCCGCTGCAATAGCCAAAGGGCGACAGTGACTGAGCCTTGCATTCGTGTGTGTCAGACCTGCACTCCCCAGGATGTGGCAGCAGCTAACAACTACAGGCCATCTTCTCTGCTTTTCTTAGTCTCTGATCCTGAGGATCCCAAATGATGTCGAGCCCAGGGAACTGGACCCACCCCCCTTACTCTTTCTCACCAATTGACTGTGATTTTTTTCCATAATTTCACTACCTAACATTATGAATTTATAGAAAACAGTATCAGTGGACAAATTAGACCTCTTCCTGAAGACAATGTAGCAGAAGAGGAGCTATGCCAGTATAAGCTTGGTTTATATAAGACTCAGTTTTTGCAGCAGGGTTGCTGAGGATCCGCCCTGCAGAAAATCAGAGCAGATGTGTAAAGTCTGTGTGGAAATAGGAGCCTTCCTTTCTGATCGACCTGCAGTGATACCACAGGCATAGATTAGACCCCAGGAAGGGCATTTCTCATGCTATAAAGTCTGGAGGTGGGTGAATATTTTTACAATCAAAGGAAGGTTGGGGCAAAAAAAAAAAAAAAAAGAAAAAGAAAAAGAAAAAGCTGGCATGTCTCCAGGAAGCTCTGTTTTTCATTTCACCTGAGCTGTTTAGAATTTTTACAACTGCAAATTGCTTCTTTCCATCTGTGAAGCATTTGCTTCTTGGAAAAGATGCACAAAGCCAAGACATGAAAGGCATTTGAAATAAATAAATAAACTAATGCATTCTTTGGAGAATCCATGCTGTTTCCCTACTGCTCCCCATTTTCTTATGAAGACCTCTCCACAGATGGAGGGCAGCCGTGGTGTCCTCACCAGTAGAGTGAGGGGAAATTATTTCAGTAAGTAAATTACAGTAGCTAATCTGCCTACATGCTTAATAAATTCTGTTTCTAAAGCATAGGCCACAAAATAATTTAGTGAAAGGAGGGCGTCTTTCATCTATGTGCATTAAAAAATGTTACAATTTCCAAAGAATAGTTACCTAATAGAATCGTCTGTGGGTAGTACTGCCTGATATAAATACTTTGTGCAGGAATGGCATGTAGGATGTCAAGTGAGGCTAAAGCACACACTTCAGAGACAATTCAAGGCTGTGCCTCTGTTGACATGGTAGCTGAAGATTGTTTTGTATAGCTCAGTACAGAAAGAGATAAACAAGCCATTTCTCTGGTCTTTCCCTAACATCCCAAAGTTTATATGTACCCAATAACAAAAATAAAATGGCAGTGGTAGCTATTGAAAGTTTCATAATTCCTCCTGCTCCTCTATGACTACATCCCTCTTTAAAAGGCATCACAAAGAAAATTACCCAGAATATCTCAACCAAAACTATGGCAGGTAATTGAAGAATTGTCTTCTGCTCTTTAATCTGAAATTATTACAGTATAGCAGAGAGAAGGATGGCCAAGTAAGGACAACACCAAGGGCAGATACTCACTCAGAGAGAAATTAAGACTTTCCATTGATTTCAGCCAAAGGATGCTGGCTTACGCTGGCTGTAAGTTTTACCCTACGCTTTTCTCCCTGGAAAGGAGTTACCAAGTGTCCTTCTGTATGCTTCTGGTAGTGACAAAGTTCAATCAGTGACAGCTATCAAATTCTGCCTGCTCAGGAGCAGGGATTTGTGTTTGCTAAGAGTGTCATTGGATTCAGAATCAGAAAGCAAATGTTGCATTAGCAGGCAATAGAAAAAGTTATTGGGCTGTCGTCTCTCAAAGCAATTAATTATTCAATGTGACTAAAGTGATTAATTAATCATTTAATGGAACTTCTCCTAATTGTTGCTTAGCAGCTATGAAAAATTGGAAGGAGTTACTTTGGAAAATTGCATACCATTCTTCTGTCAGGTGTGTTGAGTCACAGCTAGATGGTGGCACCAGCCTCCATGGTCAGCCAAACTAGAGACCACATTTCCTTCATGATGTGTGTTGCTGGAGCTAGAGATTGTATTTGAAGAATGCAGGAGAGGAGCCAGGTCTGGTAAGGGCCTGAGGAATTCTTTTGTTATTTAAATTGAAAGCTTGGCTGGTTATGTTGAGCACAGAGAAATTTGCTCCCTCCTCTGTAGCTATCCTGGAGAACACAAAGCATGGATGAGATCTCCTTTGGAAGCTCGTATATTGCTGATAAAATAGACTCTAGAGTAAATTTATTCTTAAATCTTTTCTTTAGCTTACAGTAATTTTGGGTATTCCAAATATCAAGCTTTGAGGAAGAAAAAAAAAGAAGAGAAAACCCTCAAAGGCCATGTGTTTGATCCCAGGCTCAGCAAGGCATTGTTCTGTGGATGAATTTGCAAACCTCGGTTCTATCACTCTGCTAAAGAGAGAGCTATCAGGGTCTCCTTAATGTGTTACACAAAAGGGCTGTAGCACACAAAGCCTGGAACACATCAATGTACAGATCCCAAGAGGGTCCTGTGGAGTCTATTACTTTGATGAAGTGGTATTTAAAATTGCATTACCCAGCAGCTGTTTAACCCTCCAGATGTTGCCCCTGTGGAGTGTTTAATAGGACGTGAAGTGCTGGTAGGCTAGGCCATAACCTCATGTCATCTATTCAGCAGGTCACATCAGGTCTTACCATCTTCTACTAAATCAATACAGGATGACCTGGCATAGCAACTTTCTTCATCTGCTGTCGTTTTTCTGTTTATTTTTCCAAAAGTGAGTAGAAAAATCGGAAGAAAACAAAATAAATACAAAGGAACGAGAGAAAAGAAGAGGATCTGAAAGCCAACACTCTGAGAAACTTTTGTTCATCTCAGTGCGTGCGTTCCCCTTGCCTGCGCTGACAGCGCCGATCCAGCAGCTTGGTGCTGCCATCTGCTGCTGCTCCTGCTGCTCACGCTGCCCACGTTGTTGAACAAATCAGCGATGGGCAACTAAAATAAATCAGCATCATGAATAAATAAAAGATAATTCTAAAGGGAAATCAGTAAAGAGCCTAGAGTGGAAAAACCTCACCTAACCTTTAATTTTTGGCAGGATTTTTGAATCCTTGTGTAACATGCTAATAGTAATTCCTAAGGCCATCAAAAAGATGAGGCATAATCAACTTAACTTTTGGAAACATTTAGTCTGGAATTTCCTGTGGCTATTAGGTCGAGGACCTGATGCTTCACAGTGTTTTTAATGGTTTAGATATTTGGTGACACAGGTATTTGTTTTACAGAGCTGGCTTCCAAAATCAATTAAAACCAAGGAACAAACTTGTTTTGATTAGCACAGGGCACCTGTTAGTTCACATTTGCAAAGATGAAACTTTCTGTCCAAAGGCTGGATACCCTCTGGGGCATCATCAGCTTATAAGAACATAAACAAAATCCCTTCATTCACCAGAAGGAATTCAGCTGTCATGTAACTTGCCCCATCACCCATCATTGGGTTGTCCGGTATCTAGCTGGGCTGTAGTTCTGCACTTAAAACACAGTCTTGACAGGAATTTTGTTTTGGAGGTAGATATGAAAATGAGGAGTGAACTTTTGTTGTGGGGGGGTTCCTTGCAGCACAAACAAATTTGGACTTTTTATCGAGTAAGGACATTGATATCCAGGATGTTGAAAATCAAAAGCATTTTACTGTTATTATACAGACCTCTATTTTTTCCTTCCATACTAATTTTTTTCTTGTGTGTGGAAACCTATTTACACTTCTCAGCCAAATCTTTACCAAAGATTTCAACAGGGCCAAAATTTCAGTCCTTGCTGGCCCGTGTTAGCACAAATGTGATGGCTGTTACTATGATTATATCTACAGAGAACTGGTACTTAGAGGAAATAACAGTTTACTGGCATCTCTTCTAGTGGAGTTTTTGAGATTCAAGTATCAAGAATGTAGACATGTATTGAACACATTGTGCCAGCACAAATAATCTCTTGACACATGACTGTGGCCACAGAAATCAGTGCCAGCACGGCTCTCTCAAATCTGAAAGGATTGACCACTTCCTCTCACTGTTACAAAACCCTGTGTAGGAATCTAAAACAGCTACTACAGCACATGACAGCTCAGGAATGGATGTCTGTCACACCAAACTCTTGACAAATATGTTTTTCATCACCTGGCTTCACCTTCTGTTATTCTAATAGGATACTATGGAGTGGTATCCTATGGAGTGGTATCTTTGGCAAGTGGTATCTTGGGAGTACTGTAGAATCTTCTTGCCTGATAAAGATAGCAGCAGTAAAGCAGCATTTAGTGGGGCAGAGGTTCTCTAATGTAATCCATAAAGTTGGAGCTTGGGAACTTAACAAGAGTTGTGCTGTGATTTCTAGCTCTGAGGAATGGTCTTCCTTACCTTTGCAGATCCATCTCCTCCATCACTTACCTCTTCCAAAATTGCAAGGCTTTGAGAGTCCTTTGGCTGCAAGAAGAATGGGTATCTTTGCATCCTCTCAGGATGAAGCAGATAGACTCAAAAGAAGCATTTTCTCTGTGTGTGCTTTAGTGAAAAGATGCAAACAAGGTGAGAGAGCAGACTTGTGCTTACAGAACAGCCGACTTCATGTTCCAGGTGTGGTTAGTGCCAATGGGAGAGAATGGGCTCTCAACCTGGGAGCTGCCCAATCTTGATAGGCACCCACCACTCCAGTTCTGAGATGGAAATTGTGCTGCCAGTCACAGTCAGTAGACATAAACTCAAGTATAGAAATCCTACTAATACACCCATTAGTCATTTTAATCTCTTCCCTCTCCTCATTTCCCTCCTGTTCTTGTCAAGCCCAAATATCCACATTTAAAGTAGCATTTGGTACAATGCAAAATGTAAAGTGAATTGGCAACAGTATAAATCTGAAACACAGAGATGTGAAGATACAATTAGAGAGAGAAAACTGCTTTAATATATTTGAGTTGCAACTGGAACATGAGTGCATGTGGAAGAAACAGTACTTTCAACTCTCTTACCAGATGTCCAGACCTGGAGGTGGCTGTGCTGGCAATAGGGCAATAAATGTCTGCCTGGGGCTGGAGCTCGTGTTCATGCCTCTGAGAGCAATGGGGAAATGAAAATCACCATTTCTGTGCTGGTGTAGATGTAACTCATGTGCATTTGATCGATGCTTCGCAGGGGAGCCAGAGAGAGCACGTGTGGGGAGCAGGCAGCTGTAAGGGTGCATGGCAACTGTGGCCAAACAGTGCTCTCCCTTCCAGGCCAAACACACTCATTAGCCAAAGTAACCAGAGACAGGTGATCTGGCCTTTGAAAATCAATAGTATCACCATCTCCATGTCTTCCAGGGTACAAAGAGCACTTATAAAAACAGGTTTTACGGGATCATACTGTACAGTTCAGTTTACTTTTTAGTATCAAGGTTTTGTTTAAATGATGTGTATATATTAATAACAGTTAAAGAGAATTCAGGCATTACCAAACTTTAGTCTTATCTGACCTGAAAATTCCAATTCTAATACCTGTATTTTGGGAATAATTGTTGCCAAAATATCATCTGAACATAGAAGCTTCAAAAGATTTAAACTGCTATTGTTACTGTTCTGTATACAATAGAAAAAATATATTGTTACTGCAGAGGAAAATTACTTGTTACATGCTTCTCACATAGTATCTTTATTAAACATTTAGACAGATATGCATCCATTTATTATATAAGTAATCTATGGGTTCTTAGTTTGCAAATGCTGGTTGAGAGTTCACAAGAGCAGGCTTTTCTGTGAACTTTCTGTATTTGTAAGTTCAGCCATTGCAATAAATCCTGAGCCTATTACCTGCTTAGCAGCACTTTGCACTGTACCCCAATGGCTAAAGCTTGGAGCTCTGCATCTGAATATTTCAAAACCTCAGACTAGCTTGCTTGGAGCTTGTTTTTCTTCTTAAATAATGCAAGTTGTTCTGGAAAGAACATATAATTGCAATTATCTGATAGTCAAATCCTTGGTCACTAACATACCAAGCTCCACTACCACTAATAGAGGTTTCATTGGAGCAAAGCTTACTGCAGCATTTTGTAGTTGTTAGAAAAAAAGTGTTCTTTGTGCGTGCTGTAGTTCAGAGCTGTAAGGTCTTTGTGAATGGTTACTCTCAAAGCGCTACAGAAGTTCCCCGGTTCAAGGTGGCTCCTGGCTCCTCGGAAAAAGGAATGTGGGATTCCAGCCTGGGAGGAGAGAAATAAGTGAAAAAGGAGCATCCCTGGGCTAGGCAGGACAGGTCTGCTTAGTGCAGTTCTGCAGCTTGGACAGTCCGTGCTGAGCTGATTCAGAAGGAAGAAAGGTGGGTGCTGACCCCAGTAAACACAGTGCTCATCCATGAATCCAAGTTGTCAATTAGAGTGAAAGCTCCTCCAGCCCTATTTGTCAGGGCAACAGGATTTTCAGATTATAAAACCAGGAGTCACTCTGTGGTCACCTAACCACATAATTTAGGACACAAAGCATCCTTGAATTTGATCCAGTTTAAACTTGAGTAGGTCTTTTAGATTAAAAAAACCCCAGCAACATCTATTCTCGATTTAAAAATTGCTAATGGTAGAAAAGCCACAATAACCTCTTGCAATCCATACCAGTAGCTAAGTATTTCCCTGGTGAAATGCTTTTCATCCTGTGCTTTTGTCCAGCTCCAGCCACCAGATCTTTTTATATCTTTTCTTGCTAAACTGGAAGAACAGTAGTCCTGAAGTAAATACTTACCATCTACAACCAAAATCCTTAAACTTTTTTTTTGGCATGCTTAAATGAAGGGAATGCTGTACTTCAGAGCTCAACACACCTACAGAGGAAATCAGGACTTCATGCCAAAAATGCATATTCTCAGGAGTTACATTAGTTCCCAACCAGTTTTGTGCCTGGAGTTGACACCCAGCAAATCCAGTTTAAGCCCATTGACCTCTGGTGAGGTGTTCTCCCCACAGCTCATACAGCCCCTACAACTTGTTTCTCTGCGCCTGACTTCACTTTTGTCTCCCAGATAAATGACAATTGCTCAGTCATATAACTTCAAATGACCAAACACTTCAAATTTTTGCTTCTAAAGTTCCTTCAGTCCTCATTTTAGATGGAGGAATCTGATAAGCTTTGTAATAATTGTAATGTTTTCAGTGATGATTTTATGCTTCTATTACTAATAGTAAAATTTGTACCATATTTTCCAGGACACTGTCAGAAGCAAGGCTGCTCACTGCTGAACTGTTTAACTGCAGAAATATTAGCCAGTGTCATTGGTACTCTGCATACCTTCATTTCCCTGAAGTCACACATTATTATTCATTTTATGTCTAAGATATTATATAAAGTTACTGTGCTGCATTTTCAGCTCAGAGAGGCCTCTCTCAAACAATGTAAGGCAGGGTAGCAAGTGCAAGTAATTTTCTGTGTTCCTATCCTGCTTTTCAGGTAAGAGCAGCAAGTTATTAATTAATCAGCTCCATTAACTAATTTAAAAATATATTCTGCATGTAGCAATTCATATAACATATGTACATGAAATGAAAGCCACACAAAAAATAAATAAAAGTTTCACATGAATTTAGTGACAGGCCATGAAAAGGACCCTGGAGAAAAAGGGAAACAACTCTCTTGTGTCTTGCTTTATTCATGAAGCCAAATTCACTTTCTTTCTGAAAAACCTTGGCTCTGCATGTCAACTCCACTTTTTTTTTCCTCTTTGAAGTGCTGAGCATCTTTTGATATTCTTGGTAAGTCTCTATTAATCCATTCCCATCAGAGTGCTAAAAAGACACATCTCATGGAGGAAAAAATTGCATAGTTCTTCTTCCACATGGTCCTCAGCAAACATAACCAGCTGCAAACAAGCACGGATGCATATTTTCCATGATTCATACTGCAGAACCCGCCATAGGCTGTGGGACTGTTGTACAGAATTTGAGCTTTCACAGAAGAAAAAATGCTACCAGGCGGCCTGATGGTGAGGGAAGTCTTCCCAGAAAGGAACTGAACATGAATCAAGTCAGGATGACTCAGATTGTTTTTGTGATTCTGCAGAGAGACAATCTGAGATAATAGCTGGGTTGTGTGAACTATTGCTATAATTTATTACAATAAATTTCAAAATACAATTACTTATTATTGTAAATTGTTTTTTTATTTTCTGTCTATATATCAAAAGCACTGTAATACCTATATTTCTAGCCCCTCTGTATGAATAAACACATATAAAAATATATATAAAAGTCCTCTGTATGCTTCATAGCAAATATGCAAATTATCATCTTAACAAACATAGCAACATCCCTTTTGTATGATCAGTGAAGTGCACTTTGATAAGAAGACAATAATGTGTAGCAGCAAGACTGAGTTATGACAGGAGGTAGCCAGCCTTAGGACACCAAGGAATTTATAATTCTATCATTACATGTTGAGGCTTGAAGCTTATGACAGAGCTTTTTGGTGGTGGTGGTTAAAAAAAAAAAAGAATTACTGAAAAAAAAAAAAGCCTGCGCCTTTGCTTAAATATACAAAGTAGGCTTTTGCTGCTTTGAATTCAAAGAAAGAAAGAAAAGTGGTCTATTTTTGTTTCACAACAACAAGGGTACTGTAGGTAGCACAAAGTATCAGTAAAAGTAAAGGACATTTCTGCTGTTTGCGTATTCTACAGGTTAAGTAAATTGTTTTAATTTAACCAACCAGGTCCCATGACTCAAGGTGAGAAAAATTCTTCTTTAGCGCTGTTCTCCATCCTTTGCCAGAAAGCTGTTCCCAATTGAAACTATATTTATCTGTTATTTACCAGTTTAGTCAGCTTAGGACAAGTTGTTCTGAAAATGTTTGTTTATATCGGCCAGCCAGGCATCAAGAAGAGAAAGGAGAGAAGTGGAAAGAAAAACCAATATGGAAACACGTCTGAAATTCCAGGGAAAACCTTTCTGTTGACTTTATCAGGATACAGCCAAGATCTGCAGTCAACAGAGAATGATGGCTATTAAAATAAAGGAAAGAGACTAGAGACTGTAAAGAAAGATAAGGTCTCTGACTTTCTAAAGGAAAATAGAGGGAACTTCTAGATTCCCATTAAAAAAAAGGCAGAGTCAGAGGGAGGAAAATGGAGGTTCAGCTGCAAACAAGTAATGGAAGGGAATGAAAATTGAGGAAGTAAATTAAAATATGTATGATCATTGATTTTAATGGATAAAGATATCAGTCATTGGCCTTGTTTCCAAATTTTCCTGAATAGGTTGTTGAGGCAGAGGCTGGTTTCTGTATGGAGAGGACATTGAAATAGCAGGAAAATTCAGAGAGGTTATTCATGTCTGAAGCTTTGGGAAGATCACATCTGGTAGTAAAGGAAAGATTTATCTTCAATTTAAAATTGCTTGGAAATTATTGGGGAATTTTTGTTATGTAATTATATTTGCAGCCCTCCCTCTTAGAGAATGTTTTAATTTTCAGTTTTTAACCTGACAAAATAATTTAGTAGAGCACAGTGAGTCCAGAGAGTATGCATCAATAATGACCATGAAAGGACAAACACCACATAGCGAGCTTTATAGGATTCAGGAAGGACTGAATTTAAATTTAACCACAAAGAAACCCAACTTGTTAAGAAATGTGTCTGAAACTAAATGACAAAAAAATCAGTTTTTGTAGGGGGAGTAAATGTGGAAGGCAGATTGTCTTCTTAATCCAGAACAGACTGACGCATCTTTTGAAGAACAAACTGAAATTCTTTCTAAACTATGAAATCTTGAAGGGAGACCAGGCATGAATTTACCAGCCAGTAAAAAGGTCCTTTAGTCTCTTTCCTCTGTCCTAGACAGACCTCCACATGCTGCTCCCTTGTCTGTTTTTTAAATAGTAACATCCAAATATGTAGCTAGTAGAGATTGTTGGATGACCAACAGATGGGTAGTTGGTAGATAGAGGCCACGTAGTTTGTTTCTACCACAGTTTTCTGGTTTGTTGTAGCTTTATTTCCCTTATCACATCTCCCCATCTGTCCTTTTTGATTTGGCTTCCAGTGCAATGAATGGTTTCCATTTTTAATATACCATACATACATAATTATATCTTTCCCTGTGAACATGAGCAAAGAGCTTGCAGTCTTGACAACCACATTATTAATGATGGAAGCATGTGCTGTTGATGTCCCAGCTAGTAGAAGAACACAGGCCTCCAATATTTTCATAGTTTACTACATAAGACGACCTTGTTAGCTCAGTCTTACGAACATGGATCGGGACAGAGATGAGCCGTCACAGTAAATATGTTATATGGTCCAGACCTAATTTTTCATGGCCACCACTTTCCTGCAGCACATTCAGTGTTCTCATGCATTGCAGGATCCTCCTCTCTTTTGTGTGTTTGCCCATGTTGTGGTGTGTCTCTTCCAAGCCCCTGCCGCTGCTAACAATGCTCTCCTCAGGCTAAGGCCCCTCCAAGCACACTGGCACCAGTCTGATTCTCCAGGAGAGCAGTGTATCGGTCTTTCCCCTTCCATGCACATATAAAAGTATTATTTGCACAAAACCAAAGAAATTTTGTCCAAAATTCTCCAGGTGCTCCAGGAATGCCATATGGAGAAGCCAGCTGACAAAAGCAGCCACTGATGATGGACAATCTGTCACAAAGCTGCTCCTTTTCCTAGAGTGGCACTGAATTTTCTAGCACACTACACCATTACTTCCCAAGCAGCAAAAGACCCATATAGAATTGCACAAAATATCATATAAAGCCTTATTACCAAGGGAGAAGAACAGTTAGTAGCAATGTCCCAAATAGTTATGCCTCAAAAGCATCAGCCTGTAGTTCAAAACCTGAGGAACTCTCTTGACATGAGCAAATCTTCCCTTCTTCATCAGCAGCTGAGCCAGGTTTTGAGCCAGCAGTGTTTCCAAACAAATTAGTAGTAGTAGAAATAGTAGTAGTAATACTGCCTGCCCCTTTCCATCACTGGAAGGATTTGGAAAGCAATCTTCCAGCAGAGCTGTGCCAGTCGCACACAGAGCAGGCACATGCAGAGAACATCTGTTTCAAAGGGTGTGCCAGCAGTGCAGGCACTGTGACATCAAATGCCAGGGTACAAAAAGGCACCAGGAAACTTGCTGCAGGATCCCATGGGGAGTGAACATTGTCCCTCCTATGACCAGAGACAGGACTGTTCAGTCTGTGTCACAGAAGCCACATGCATCCTCCATCCTGGTGTTCCTTGCTGCTCCATACACACCGCATCACAGTCATGCAGATTCATCTCTATGAACACCAGGCTGCCAGTGACTAATATGAGCTCTTTAAATCTTGATGATGAATGGTTCTACATTCCCAAAGAGGAATGCTCTGTCCCACTGCACATTTTTAATTGTCTTGTCTGTTTCTATAAAGCTGGGAGGATGGACTAACAAAAGCCACCTGGGGTGATAAAGGGCTTTGATTAAGTGCTCCCCAAACTCAGCTTAGAACTAGCTATTAGTACCCAAACCAAATCTAAAAGCTGCCTATACAAGGTGCCTGTACAAGCCAGGTTGGAGCAAAACAGAAGCACACAGGCTTCTCTGAGCTGAGATGTGCCTTCCCCTCTCTCAGCTGAACACAGGTCTGTCTCAGGCACCACCAGCTCCGCAAGGATGCAGCCCCAGATGCTGTGGTGGTGTGGATGACAGCAAGGCATTTCTTAGTCTCAGATGCATCACGCAAGCTGAAGACCAGCTCAGCTCAGAGCTATGGCACTCTATGAGCACCTTCCTCACATCCCAGAGAAGCCAGCTCTGCTCCAAGCTGTGGGAAAACCACAACCAGACCCCATGTTTTAGGTTTTTACTGCCTGCCCAGCCACTCATCATCATCAGACTACCTCATTTTTAGCAAATGATCTAGACATCAGTGAATTCTCCAGATAATAAAAGACTATCATTCAGCCTGCTACACCACCTCTTAACGTGACCCCCCACCTAGACTGCAGCCCTTCAAGTTATCCTCCATTTGTTTGTTGGTGTGCTCCCTTAGATCTGCAGATCGCTTTGATTATTTGAACATCTGGAAGTTGTCACATGCCTTTTCTGACCGTGACCATCTGAAATATTACCCAGCAGGACTTGAGGGGAGACACAGTAAGGAAACAAAAACATCCTACTCATAAGAACATGTGGCAGGAATTATCAAATGACACCATCCCAAAGGGTAGTGCTATATATCCAAGCAAAGACAAACTTTTTCTCTACCCCCTAAAGCCAGCACAATTTTTTCCTGTAGTATCAACTCCAGACATAAAACAATATTACATATAAATACCTATAATATTTTTCATTAAACATTATGTTATGAAGGTTAGTTCTCTTTTACTAATGGAGAGAAAGTATTTCTTTCATCCTCCAGCTTTCAAAACTGGAGAGTAGATCCTCCTCATACATGATACTCAACAGAAAAACCTCCCCAAAATGGTTCAGTGCCTGTGGCTGTTAGGGTGCCTATTCCTGGTTTACCTGCTGCCCTTACAGGCAGAGCACAGGTTCTTTGGTAAAGCTGGAATGGGATATATATATTAAAAAAAAAAAAAAAAAAAAAAAAAAAAAAAAAAAAGGTTGAAATACAGAGTCAGAGTTTTTCAGAAATCCCATCAGAGGTAGTAGGGGTTCTGGAGAAGAAGAGAAAAGACCAAAATCAATGCAACTGTGCAGGTGGAAGACCAGGAAAATCAAGCACAGCTTTTAGATTTGGTTTCTCATTCTTAACAAGATACAGAAATTAACAAATGAAGAACAAATGAAATGTGGCGAGCAATACAGACCAAACTGCTGCAATCTGGCAGCTGTCAACCAGTAATATTTTGGCCTTTGTCAAGAGGGTCTCCCTAAAATCAGAAGGCAATTGGTCTCCTTCTGAACAGCTTGTTTGCTTATAGATCATAGGTCCAAAATCTCATTGCCCTGGAGGAAAACAGGAACAACTATGTGCTCCCATTAATTATTTCCAAATTCCCCTTCCCTGTGGGCAACCAGCTGGAAGCAGGGCAGTCTTTGCTGGGGACGTGATACTAGTAGAAGTAGAACTGGTTATTCCATCAGTCCTCAGCCTCTGCATGTCTCCAGAGTCGAATCAGACCTGGATGTACTGGCTTTGCTCCGTGGCTGTCACTATTGCTTCTTCCTTTGGAGGTACTTTATATCTGGTTCCACAGCACTCTGATTTTTTCTTCTTAAACCAAGCGCCACTGGCTACTGAAGTAAGCTCCTGACAAACCAAATACATCTCGATAAAACCCCAACATCCAGGAAGGAACTCAAGTAGCGCAGCGACCCTGGTTCCCAGGGATCCCCTTAGAAGCAGACGGTCTCTTCTGACGTAACCTGACAAAAAAATCTTCCAGTCTTTCTGGTGGGATACGACAGGAGGTGCTTGGTTAGCCCCGGACAGGGAGCGCCGGTGCGAGCGCGGCCGCGGAGGCGCTGCCGCTGGCGGCGCGGTTCCCGCGCTCACCCGCAGGGGTCGCTGCTGCCCCGCCGCGCACGGCCGGCAGCGCGCTCGGGGCGGTGCGGGAGGGAAACCCGAAATCGCTGCGCGCAGCGGAGGGGACAGAGGGACAGCCGAATACCGCGTTTATGCGCTTCCCGTGAATACCGGTCGGCTGTCAGCACACGTATCACAATGCTCAGCATGAAAGAAAACCGAAAATGTCAAATGGAAAAAAGAGGTATATGATCACTTCAGGACTACGGGAGGAAAAAGGAAGGAAAAAAAAAAATCACCAGGCTTTTGATAATACCTAATTAGCTTGCCCTACTGTGGTAAAGAAAATTTCTTTGGCTTCCTTCTTTTGTTTCCGATTTTATACTCTATTTAATTTTCTCAAATAATGGGCTATAATGAATAGCAAAATAGTCCCATCCAGTGAATTTCTCTAATGAATATTTTTTTGTAGTAAGCATTACACAATTCATAGTAGTACCATTCAGATTACACATTTTTCCTTTGCAGGAGACTGCAGCAGCAGTGCAGCAGATCAGTGCTGATACACAGGCCATGCAGGTCCTACCATGTCAGTACCTATAAAACAGAAACATAGGACTATGCAGGGGATGGAGTTGCTAAAAAAAGCCATTTCTGTGTTACATGAAGGACTGATTCTGACGGCTGCAGACAGATTTTCTTTAGTAGAGCTGCATGCACAAGATGGCAAGGCCTCAGTAAAGAGGACTAATGACCTCCCTCCCGGTGCAGAAGCTCTCAGGATGTGAAAAGGATGCAGTTCTCCAAGCAACATCAGACATCTTCACCATGTTGGGCATGGAAAGGGTAGAAAGGTATTTTCTTGCCTACTCTTTCTTGCTTTTTTTTCCTTCTTTTTTTTTTCTCCTTTTCCCCATTGCTATGCTATGGGGGTAACATATTAAAAAAAATCTTTATTTAGATGCACAATAAAAGTAGCTAGCTTTGTTGTTTTTATCACTTCTCTCTCCCATATTCCTTGAAGTCTTCTGGCCTGTAAACACTTGCTTTTTCCTTTCTTATTAAAAGGCACAAAATAATCAAAGCCACTCCACCTAGTCCATGCTTTCTGTGGAAAGAGGCTGTCTTCAAAAGCTTTCTAGAGACAAAGGTGCATTCCCAGCACATCCTGTGGTCTGGAGTGAGAGAAGAAGCAGGAGAAATCCAAACCAGCTTTCAGGAAAAAAACCCAAGTATACCCCACTAGCCCACCCTAATGTACCGAAGGGATTCCACCACTAACATCCAGCTAGCAAGCACAATTTTAGGAACAAAGGGTAAGTGCATTTTAAAGCTGGTCTGAAAGGTTTCACATCTCTGATTTCAGTGGAAGTATATTTTGGGGCAGGAAAAACACAGCACTCCTTGCATATGGGAATCCCAGAGTACAGTTTTAATACAGCAATAAGGTTTGAGAAAGTATTTTTTCTGTTGTTCCACTTAGCTCTGACCAGCAGCAGAAGAGGCATCTAAAAATCATATCTTCCATGCTTGTTTTTTTAGTTGGTTGGATGTGGGACCTGTCTTTTTTTTCCCAATACCACAAGTATACATAAAATATAGATGATATGGGTCTGTGTGATGGGAATTGCACTGGGAAGAAGCCCTTTGGAACAAAGTTGAAGTCTAATATTTCAATTTTCTCCTTATGGACAAAAATAAAGATGGAAGTGAAAATTCCCCTCTGCACACAAATGCACTGGTGGGATAGCAGCTTCAGCTATTCCCTTATGGCTGGGGTCTCCCACACTGTCAGAAAAGGATTAGGAAAACAGCTGAGAAGGAAATCAAGAGAAGAGAAATAAGGCAAAACCTTGCTAGTCAAGAAAGGTTGCCGAACTGCTTCAGAAGGGATGGAGGAAGGAGAAATGGAGTCATCCAAAATGACTTAGGAATTAAAAACTTAAAAGCTCCCTAAAAACAACTTTTTGGAAGTCTCATTAGTTGAGCATGTCTATCTAAATGTCTGAACTGTACTCTATCCACTGATGAAATTCCACCTTTGTGCCTCCTCTCCCAAAACATTTTATCGGTGCTTTAGGCACAACATGAGCTTCCACAGGCCTGTTCACTGGTGTCACCAGAGCTACCACCCAGACCAGTATGGACCAGGACTTAGAAATATTTCCTAGTCTTGCACTTTAATCTTCATTCCTGCCTCCCACAGACACTTTCTTTAATAACAGAGACATTCTGCATCATTCTGTGGACACCTTCACCTCACTCTTACCATGGAAGAAGCTCAAGCTCCCTTACTTATTCCAAATTGTGATGCTGGGAGTCAATGGCCCCAGTACCCACTTCCTGACTTCCATCAGTCCCGGGCACCAGAGTCACACTTTTTGTTTGTCTCCATTCACCTAAGCTAAGGAATAATTGACCTCCCTGGTATCTCCTGAGGTTCCCAGAGACACCTCCCCAGCAGAGAGGAGGGATGTCCCTGCCGTGCACAGGAACTCTCCTCCTCAGGAATTTGTCCCACACCCCTTTCCCTTCACTCTGGGGGAGCAGGGGCTGTAGGAGGAGTGGAGAGTTCCTGGGAACAGGGTGGGGAAGGGAAGAGGCAGACTGCTGGGGGAAGAATGGTCCCCTGAGGTCAGGACAGAGGGAACAAAGGAAAAAAAAAAAAAAACAAAACTATAAAATATGAAGAATCCTAAAAAAAGATGTTACTGATGGGGAGGGGGAAAGAAGAAAGAGAATCTAAAAGAAAAGTTGTCTAAAGAACAGTGCATCAAAAGAGATGAACTCAAAAAAGTTCATAGATTTTGGGTTATACATTTCTCTCAGCAAAAAAGGTAGAAAAGTAAGTCACATTAAACATGTCATTGCCACTCGTCTTTTAAAAATGAAAGGGGTAAAGAAATAAAAAGGTGCATAATGAAATGCCTCATTTATGTGATATCCACACTGAAGGAGCAGCTGCCAGGTTAAGAGGAAGGGTGGGAAATAGTACCCTCTTTGAAAGATGACATCTGTGATGAATCTAACAAGATATTTCAAAATCTAGTCAAATCAAAAAGAAAGCAAATAAAGGTGAATGCAGCAGAATATATTTTGGGAGCAAAGTACAATAAAAATTGTGCAAATGCCACTAACAAGGTAACATTTACCATCGTATCTTAATATTGTTTGATATTTACTGTCCATGTCCACACTTGTAAATAAGGACTATCATCTAGCATTTGAGCAGGTTCTCAGAGTTTATTATCTGGACAACTTTTTCTTTAAAATTTACACATACAGATCCCTTACAGCAAATAGTGATGATGGTACTCATTCTAATTCAAGTGTTTGTGTTAAAGAAGCAGGCAGCAGAATCCTCACCCTCACTTAAAGACACTGCCAGAGAAAAGGACTGCTAGTAGTGCACAGGTGGAATAAAAAATAATAATGATAAAAAAAAGATCTTGGGAAAAGAGAAAGATGGTCTGAAAAAAGACAATGCTATTCAAGAGACAACTCAAGACCCAAGAAGAGTCAGCTACACACAAAAGGGAGCAACTACCTGTGCTAGACTGCACAGGATCTGGTCATCACTGTGCCACATAAATTAGCAAAGTTCAGTAGAGGCCATCTACTGCAAAATGAGCAAGTCCTGTTGTTGTGTATATGGGCAGAAGTACAACAACAATCCTCTGAACTCCTCCTGTAAAACTCTAGTGGAAGTCCTGCAAGCATCATCTCCAAGAAATTCATAATAACCCCTGGCCCAGAAGAGAGTAGTAAAGTCACTCAACACTTCAGAGAAAACAAGTAAGACCAAAGGAGGCTGTGATGTTGCAATGTCCATTCATGTTAGGAACATATTATTGAAGTGAGTGCAGCAGCCTGGTCAAAAATAAAGGGATAAATCAAAACAAGGAAGATTCTGTTTAGATATTAGGGAACCAAAACTTTGTAGTTTCAGTGATAATGACTGCCTAGAGAGACTCTGCAGCCCTCAAGTTGATGTATATACAAACAAAACACTTTCAATTGTACTTTCAATGCCACTTGAGGACTCCACAGTCTGCAACAGCATGAGGAGGAGAATCCAGCCTCAGAGAACTCATCCTCTCTTCCCCTTCACCTCTTTAATACTGGGACTTCAGCATATCTTCAATTCACAGAAGAATAAAGAAATCTGTTCAGCATAGTCAGATCAAAAGGCAGACTCGTGTGAGTCACAATCACTTAACAACTTGCTTAATTAATTGTGGACACAGAATATGTTCAATAGCTTGCTGATAATTTCCCTTGAAATGCTGGGATTAAAACCTTATTTTCTTTAAATCTCTGTAGCTATTAAAATTCTTTTGGCAAAATTCCTATGTTTTATGGCCCTATTATTATAAGTTCAGTGTTATGCACCTACTATAATAAGTGCAGTGTTAGTTCTATGCATGGTATCTTTAGCTAGAAAAGACATAAAAAAACATGTCAGTTTTAAAATCTAAATTCAAAGAGCTGTTACTCACAGTGCATAAAAATAAATAATTGGAAGAGCCACAAATAAATCTCTGGCTTTTCCAACTCCTAGTTCCAGTTACATATCATAAAAGCCTTTTCTCACTTCAATGACCTGCTTTAGGTTTGATTTTTGTTTTATAAAAAACATCCTAAATTAACACCTACAGGTCTTGTTTTCTGGAACTGGTTGTTGTCCTCCTATTTTTTATTTCTTAGGAGACTATCTGGCATTTATGTTTCAAGAAATTTGAAAAAGGCAACCCCAGATATTTTATTATTATTCAGTATTGCTTTCTAGATGAAAAAAATGTTGCTGTTGGGTTTTAAGGTACCAGTCACAATTGATCTTGTCTGATTTTTCAGGTTTTAACTCCAGCTCAGCATGGCTGTGGCCAACAGGCTGGCAATACACCAGCTGCATTCTGCCTCTCTCTCTCTGGCTCCTAATTATTCAGCTCTCCAGTTCTCCTCCCTTGTCAGTTCTGTTCTGGTCACCACAATTAATTCCCATTCCTTAGTCCTGTGTTCACCCTCAAGTCATTAGTTTTTGGCTGGTCTCCACTACTGTTTTGGCTCAGCATTTTGCAATTTATCTCATCATTATGGTAAGACCCTTTTTCTCCCTCTGGTTTTATAGGGTTGAAGGACTGTTTTTACTTGCTTCTTGCAGAAGAATAGGTGAATATTGCTCTTGTCAGATAGGTTCCAGGGTATCTTCTGCCTCTCCCACCAGCCATTTTCCTTCACAGGCTGATCTGTGAGCACAAAACCATCTGAATGTAGCAGCACCATCAAACACTTCATCCTGTTGGCTTTAGAGCTGTTTTATGTACAAGGTTGTTTGGGGAGACTGATGAACCCCAACTCTCAGATGAAAGTTTCAAGCTCCAAGCAGTTGTTTTAAGGAATATTACAATTAATATCTCCCATGGGGGTTTTAAGTTTCTTGGGCAGAGCCAGGAAGCACTGACTGATGGCTTTTCCCTAGAAGACAAGAAATATGGTCCCTTCAGAGTAGTTTTATCTCTTGGTCCATTTTTCCTCAGGAGATTTGTGGCCTCACTGACATTCTTAATTGGTAAATTGTTGTGTAACCAAAGTCATACTGCAACTGTTTGTTTATTGTACAAGCATGCCTTTATCTAAGATAATCTTAATTCTTGAAGTGGATCTTTGTATAAATTTGGAAACACAAATTTAGCTTTTCTATGTGGGGAAGCAAAAGGAAGTTTGTGCCTGCATGGAGTTTCCAGTCAAGTACTATATCACCCACTGTCTGATGACAGTGATGAGGTAAAGTGTCAGAAGATTGCAGACAAACCTTTTAAAAATCCTCTAGTAGTAGGATTGATTTTGTTTGGGCCAAGTTCACTCATATGTAACAGTGGAGTTGTATCACTTGGTGCAAGCTCAAATGAAACTTTAACACAGCTCCCTGACTACTTTGACATCCTTATTAGTAATGCCTGGTTTTGCTTTAGAGACATCATGTTAAATCCTGTGCAAATACAAGGAAAGACAGACATTCAATACAGACTTCATACTTCTCGAAAGGAGATGTCCTGGATTTGTCTGCAATAGATTTCACTTTCTTCTTAGTAGCTGGTGTAGTGCTGTGGTTTGCATTTAGCATGAGAACACTGTTGGTAAGACACTGACGTTTTCAGTGTAGTGGAGGAGGTCTGACCCTAAGGGAAGGACTTTCCAGTTTGTCCTGTTCTGCCAGGGAGCAGGTGCACAAGAAGCTGAGAGGGAGCACCCTGAGGACAGCTGCCCTGACCTGGCCAAAGGGATATTCCATACCATGGAACACCTTGCTCAGTAAAGAAACTGGGGAGTTGGTCAAGAGGAGCTGATCGCTGCTTGGAGGGCTGAGCATTGGTCGGTGGGTGGTGAGCAATTGCACTGTGCATCACTTGTCTTGGGTGGAGGGCTTTATTCCTTCCTCTCTTGCTCTCATTTTCATTAAGATTACTGTTATTAATATAAATTATTCCAATTATTAAATTTTTCTTATCTTAACCCATGAGTTTTACTTTCTCCTCTTTTCCTCACAGTCTCACTGGAGGTAGGGGGGAGTGAACAAGTAGCTGCATGGTACTTAGATGCCAGCTGGAGTTAAACCATGACAGGAAAGAACTAGTAAAAGTACAAATGGGTTGAGGAACACAAATGCTCCATAGCATTTTTATAGACCAGTTGGTGTTGCAAAGTGATTTGGAAAAAAAAGATTTCTTAGGGTGAAGTTGCATGAAACACTTAACACTTGAATTTGAAACATTACGTATTTGAAGGCAGTGATTCTTTGAAGCAGATAGTGGCATCTAATTAGTTAACTACTAAGACAAAGGAGGCAATATACCAGTTGATGCAATTGGTGGCAGCAGGAGTTTGGAAATAAATATCTCTATTTGGCAGTGAGAAGTGAAGCAAACCTCAGATTTCTGTGGATTGCCTGGCCCCAAGCTCATGTCTTGGAGCTCACATTTCTGTAGTAAAATTAAATCTCAGTTTAAGATCTGTGATTCAGTGTGGCTACTTACTAAAAATCATCTGACCTCCCTAGATTATGAATATTTTGAGTTCACCTGCATGGAGCTCTTGCTAAGATCTTGATATTTCCATAAAAGCTTAGTAGAATTGTGCTAACAAAAACAGAGACACTTTAAAGCAGTAATTGTCATCCTAGCTAGAAACCAGAAACACAATGGCATATGAAAACAATGAACAAACAGAAATCCCAAATCTCAAAAAAACTCAACTGAGAAGAACATGGGGAGCAGCCATTCATTGGATTTGTAATACATTTTGTACTGGGTTCACTCAGACTCCCTCTTTAAGGATGCTGCATTTTGGTTATGGCTGCACCAGGCTACTGACAGAGCCAGTGCAGGAGTGCTCCCTGCAGAAGGCAGCTCAGCTCCCTTCTGCCCAGGGCTGCTGTGTGCAACAATCTGGTCCCTGATGGCACCAATGCAGGTGGTTTTCCAGTGCTCAGTGCGATGTGTCTGGTATTAAGGCATTCAAGTTGATTGTCTCCTTGTATCTATGACCATCCCATTTTGCGTGTGCGTGTTTAGAATTCATAGTCCCCAGAAAGAAGATTCTCAATATCAAACCAAAGTCACCATGACAGATGGTAGTAAAGTTGGCTGTCCTGAGTCTATTCTGTGCATTGCTAAAAAGGCTTGTTTGTCATGTGCACCCGACCATGCCCTGGAGGAATCAGCATTTTGTCATTTGACTTAGTTCCCATCCTTTTTTTTCTGCTCTGAGATTTTGTCTTACTATCCTTATATCACCTCTATCATCAACAGTGTTGTTTCTTAGGCCAAGCAGATTTCTGGTTCCAGTTCAGATTAGCTTCAGGAGCTCATATCTACTGTCTCACAGGCAACATCAACCCACACTCATAAATCCACCAGCAGGTCTGTGTGTGAGTAAGCTCAGCAGTAGACACACAACAGCATCCCTGAACAGAGCCCTGCAATTAAAATGACAGCTTGCTCCTGCGTTGCTACCAGAGGTTTACTCCACAGACCACATACTTAGCACTCCCAAACCACTAAGGAAGTGCAGTCCAGTCCATCTGCTCTGGGGGAGCGACTGAATCGCTGTGCGGGCTGCACTGTCACACACGCCTGGCTTAAAGAAAGGTTTGCTTATGCGATGATGAGCAAGCGGGAAAGGTCTCTCTGCTGCTAGCTTGATAAAAAGAAAAGAAAAAGTAAATGATTGTCAATAAAGTGTGTTTGATTAGGTGTCACTGAGAGAAAGAAAATGCCATTTCATGTCACTTTTTAGAAAGCACAAGGTGTGTAACTTTTGGGGATCATTTTGCTCTTGACTAATCTTCAGATTCAATATTAAAATCTCAAACTTCCCAAAGGAAAGAGATTCTGCATCTTTTAATGAAAGATAAAACAACAATATAAACATACACAAATTTACAGAGAAAGGATCAACTTTAATACATCTGGAGTAAAAGGTGTTCTTTTTTTAAATATGGTATAAAAATAAATGCAAGAAACATTAACAGAGAATATACAGACAACAGACAAAGACACAGGCTTTCTTTCTCAATGTGAATACATCAGTGAAATGAAACCTTCTGTGCTAATTTATTGTGCAATAAATGTGATGCCATATGTATATTTATTAATATATGCATTTTTTACATTTCTTCCAGTTTTTGATTGATGTATTTTTTTAATAAACTGTGCCTAGCAGAAGCTTTTTTTTCACTGTACTTGAGCTTGCAGAAAATAAAAAGACACAGATCCAGCTTGATATGAAGGAGGAAGTGAGCAGACAGTTTTCGAAATGGAGGCATCGAAAGGCTAGAGAGTCCCTCGGAGTCTGTAATGCCTTAGTATACACAAAAGAAAACAAGTCAGGTCCTTGCTCATGCAACATCTTGTTCTACTGTCCTCTGAGTCAGGCAATCAGTGAGCTACAAAGTATGTATAATGATTTGAGTCTGCTTCCATGCTACAAGGTGATCCTTTTAGTAGGACTGCACTAGACTGGTTAACCTCTTTGATGTGAGCGATTTCCCCTGAGGAAAAGATAAAAACAAAAAACAAAAACAGAAAACAGAGGCATGATCACTGCAAACCTGTTCATCAGCAACCACTCAGTGTTGCCACATCATTCTCAAATAACTAGGGGCACCAACTGGAGTCTGTCAAATCTTAAACCACAGGAAGTCCTTACACTTAAACACCTGCACTGCCAGCCAGCCAGATTGTTTCACAGAACAAGCCAGCAAATTTAAAGGCCATTTTTGAACAAGATTGGTTTTGGCTGATGAGAAACTGATGCTGAAGTTTTTGCTGTCAGTCACACCCAGAACTTGAAGGCTATCACAAGCAGGAGTGCATTGTGCTGCAAAGATGAATGTGCAAACTCTGTCACAGGGACAAAAAAGCTACTTTCAAGTTAAGGTAAGAAAGTAAGGGGCAGGATGCATACAGGTAGGAAAGCAGCTTTTCCATGAACACAGCTATAGGTTTGTTAAGACCATAATTACTATTTACAAGGAGCATTGGTCAGGCATATTACATGTGACTGCATAACACTGCTTTGAAGGTGTTGGATTTCCATATTGTTGTTTTCCTCATCATTCCTCCTTTTGCAAGGATGTGATTTTAATCGTTTAACAAGTTCTTTTCATAAGGTGTAATGACTGTCCCAAAAGAGCTAGGTCTACAGTATGAAGATGGTGCAAGGTATGTCACTCTGGTATATTTCAGGAAGATTTGAGCTTTATCTGAGCCAGACAGAAACCACAGAACAGGATTAGCTCTCCTATGGCCACATGAAAAGAGTTAGCTTTCCAAGTGCCATCCTACTGTGGCTCTGATCCAATGCAGGCAGAGCTGGCACAGCAAGCTGACATCACAGGCATACCCTGACAATGTAACACAAATATATCATAAAACATTAAACAGAAAATGGCTCTAACTCACCAGTTAGATATTAACACTTACATTTATTATATTGTTCATTTTAAGTGCCCAATTCAGAGATATCAAACTGGTTTCAAGTAAAAAGTACTGTAACTATGGAGAGAGGGTTAATTTCCTGCAGTAAATGAACTTATTCTGCCATATCAATAAATTTTTAAGTCATCTGCAGTGTTATAACTCAGTGGAATTACACAATTTAATGTCTGTTGTCATTATCAATTAAATTTAAGCTCACAAGGATCTGTAAGTTGGTCTTGGGCATTTGCTCAAATGCAATATATCAGAGTGGGTCTTCATAAAAGAAAGAATAACTATTTTATTCTTTGTACTGTGAAATACAAGTTGAACAAATTAGGATGAATACTTCCCCTACAACGTAATTTGAAAGGGAACTCATGATTTGTGCTGTTGTGTTAACTGGTTCAGGTTAACATCAGGTTCCCCATATCCCCTGACAGTATTATTACCTACTTCTTTGAAAGATGGAAAGTCTCCTTCCGGCACTCTGTCTTCCCTGTATCTGCCACTTTCTATGTATATTAAATTCACAGCTTCTTGATACTTTCTAACCCTTGAGTTATGTATTCCTCTAATGCAGCAGGTAAGCTATTATAGTAAGACTTCTTTTCTTTTTAAACAGTCAAAAAAGCCTCAACAGCAGCGTGGCCTTGGAATACAATTTAAAGCATTAAAAGCATTTCTGAGATTAATGTTTTGACTATTTTGTTAGACAATTCAGGACTTTTGGTGCTAGACATAGTCTCAGAAAATATTGAACATGTGCTTATCTTTGCTTTTCATTAGGTTATTTGCATATAAGTTCACAGATGAAAAAGTCTGGCTACTTTCTGTAAACATGTATGAGTTCCCTTTAGTACTGAACTGCATAACCCACTTAATTAAAAAGTATTAAAACCAGGAGTTCTCAATTAGTTACAATTTGCTCAATACTACACTGGAAAGCTGCATAAATGCTTATTGTGGTATAAAATCAATGAAATAAGTTTTTATTATTATTTGCAACAACTATATAGGAGTTTCAAAATTTCCAGAATTTCTAGATGGACCATAAACAAATCCTAGCACCTCAGGAATTAATTATGTTATCACATAAAAGAGGAAGTCCTGACATAAAACCAGGCCAAAAAGTAGTTATTAGTTGATCTGACTTGTGTGATAATTTTCTTCATATTATTTGAATTTTCCCCTAGAGACACAGTGAGATGTCATGAAAAATTTTTTCTGTGTTCCACATAACCTGCTCCCTGGATACTGCTGATCTTTGGATATTTAAATTATTAATATATTTGGATATATAAAGTCATACAGTGATCAGGAACTCTCTGAATGGTCCCCTCCTTCAACTCCCCTCCCTGCCTCGGAAAAACCTCCATCTGAACAACAACAGCAACAACAAAATTTCTTTTTCCATGCCTTAATATTTTTCTAATTTATCACAAAGTTGGAAAAGTGACAGCTTAGAAGATACACCCTCCTTAAGATATCTTCTTAAATGCTTATTCTGAATCATATTAAGTCCTCTGATTAGGAAAATAAACTTTTAATACACAGCCCCAGATATAGAATTATCACCTCTTCTTATTAGATCTGAATAATGAAAAGGAAATCATTAATATTTTCAATATATATTCTTGCCATCAACATTTAGAAGCATATGGCTAAATTCTAAAGATGATTTGGATTTTTTTTTGGCTGTATTAGTGCACTTTGGACATAACAGTTGTAACTATTTAAGAATTTTACTAATAATGCAGATACCAACCCTGCACACATACCCTGACAAGGGAGTCAGAGTATGAGAAGGCAGCACAGCAGCTGGAGTGCACAAGTATATCTAAAAGTACAAAATCGGTCGGCCTCAGCATTCAGTCCCTATTTGAACATACTAACTGCCTGACATTGAGTTTTCAGCTTTACTTCTAGAAAATTTAGGGGGCAAAATTATAAAGCTATACACAGATGCTACTAAATACAGTTGTGCTGACTGATCGATTTATGCAGCATGACATTAATACCTCAAATAATCCAGGAAAAAGGTCAGCAACAACCTCCATACATATGTAGCTTAAAAGAAATCAATATGAAATGTCTACAGGTGTTGGAGTTGAAATGTATGGTAAAGATCACGTCTTTTTTCTTTTTAGAAGATTAATTATCTTCCTTTCTGCTTAAGCAATTTCAACTGTTCCTTTTTCAAAGTTTCTTTATTGCCAGTGCAGGTGCTACTCCCCAGGACCTGTACTGGTAGCACTAGAAAAGAGAACTCCATGCATCAGATGGGGAAGGAGAGGGAGCTGTCCCACTGTGAGCAAAATGAGATGTGGAGTGAGAAGCAGCCCTCCTTGGTCTCAGTGTTCCCCATCTGCTCACGTGTGGAACACCTGCAGCACACTGTCAGCTCAGCCAGATCAGCAGGAGAAGCTTCCAAGTGACATTGCAGGGCACTACACACAGAGCTGGCGTGCAAACAGCCCCTGAGAGGAGCACATCTGGAGAGACACAGGAGAAGCAGTAAATCCCTTTCCATGGTGAGACAGCCCTTGCTCTACCAGCACGAGGGCATCGCTTCAGCACTGCTCTGGGGTTCAGAATTCTGCTTCAGCTTCCACAGCAGCACAGGATGCTGCTGCCAACCATCTGTGCAGGTGAATTTCTCTTTCAGATGTGAGGAAGGGGACAAGGCTAATATCTATTGAATTTGAGGCACAAGTTGTCAGCACAGCTGCAGTGCTAAGTAGTTACATGTGCAGGGAAATCCTTCTGCCTCTGGCTGAGATTTGCACCTTTTGTTCCTTTCTCATTAGGACTGTACTGTTTCCTGCAATGATCTGAAGCGGGAGGCAGTGGCTGAAGAACTGCATTCCTGTTTGGGCTCACTCCAAATCCAGGAACATCCATTTCTTTCTCCTTTTGCACTTTGCATTTACTGATGAGCTACTCTCATTTGTGATTAACCTAAAACCTCTTGCTAGATGGGGTAATTTGAATTTGAATAACCATCTGAAATGTAGATTCCAAGGGACTTAGGCACAAGAAAAATAATTTTAATATATTTGTCCTGGGCCTGACTCTTTGAGTTTCCATCCCTCTCTGCAGTTCTCATTCATGCAAAAAGCCTAAGAATCAGGTAAAATTTTGTCAGCTGGAAAATGGAAGACATTGGCCCAGTACCTGACTAGTCTGTGCTGCCTCCTCACTTGGATGAACCTGGTTGTGCAAGTGTTACTCCTAAGCTCCTCTCTTCCAGGACAGAGCACAGCAGCTTAGCTCCAGTCACTGCAGAACAGCACAGGGAGGCCATTCCCCATTGGCATGTCCTTTATAATTTTCCTCTGTGGGCATAGCTCTTTAAAAATCTCCTTAAACTAGGAATTTTTACTAAGTAGTAGGGCAAAATAAAAGTTTAAATTATTAATTTTTTATTTTTATTCAAATATGAATATGACATCTCTTCCTGAAATGGAGAAGGCCTTAATTTCTACAATTAATTATTATTTTCATTCTTGTTTTGTATTTGTCAAAAAAGTAGCTTTGTGATTTATACTTCTTTTAACTATTTTTTTGTTTAAATTTTGGAAATAACTTGTTCGTAAATTCAAAATGAGATTCCACAGCTGAAACAGCATTGAATTTCTTGGGTAATGCTATACTTGAGAAAAATGTAGCCCTTGGCAGGGTTTCAGAACTAGATGGGCTTTTGGTCTGGTACAGTAGGGTACACAAGTTTTACCTATTCATAGGTAAAGTAAAATTCAAGTAAAATTTATTAATTAACAGATTAAATTATTTATGTGCTTTGTTCCTCTATAAAGAGATAGATTTTAACATGAAAAGAGATTACTCTTGTTCAAACATCTAGAAAGTCTATGACCCACTGATAATAAGTGAGGAAGCTACTTTTATGAGTTTTAATTTCCATTTCTAGGCTGTAATTCACAATGTCATGTTACGTGACATTGGATTGAAACTCGGTGAAAATGTGCTCTGTTCAACGGCCTTTGCATTCAAATCTCATGCATGAAACAGTCTATTGTTGCTGGTTTGGAGGGGAAAAAAATATCAAAGGACTCTGGTCAGGAAGTCCTTCCAGGTAAATGGGAGAAGACTTAAGAAGTGGAGAAAGGATATGGGTAATATAAGATACAATGGTTTCAAACTCAGAATTATTAAATGGGGTCTTGTTTATGGGGTTATGAGTGGAGATAATTATAGTTTGATAGCTTTCTAGTTTAATATATGAACTGAACTGTGTCTAGTTTTGGCTGTATTTCCCTTATTTCCCTAAGACCTCACAAATATACAAGCACCTCTTTTTTTTGTTTTGTTTTCTGTATAACTGTGCTGTGACAGATGAAATGCTAACACTGATGGTGGTGTCTGGAGTCATGGCATCAACACATGAGGATGGAGTGGCTCCCCCCACAGCTCTAAGGAGGGAGGCGACTCCTTCTTGCCTCATTAACTTTGTTTCTGTGGGACAATAAAATTTGCATGGGGTGGAAATTAAATTAACTCATTCCCCCTGTAAAGAAGGTCCCTTTGTCTCGAGGGTTCCAGACCAGTAATCAAAGCTAAGCACCAGGCTGGGGCTCACAAAGTCCTGCTCAGTCTGCCAATGTCACAAGTCCTGCATGCGCATGAGAAATTACAGACAAAATTGTTCCTTAAAGAACCTCTTTGCTCCCATCAACATTACCAGTATATATTCACTTACTTTTTCCCCTCTGTAATTTAGATATTAGCCCTTGAGGTAAATTTGCTGAGATTTTTAGGTTTTAATTTTTAATTTTTTTTTATAGTTTTCTTCCCCATGTGAATTCTTCAAAAGAATTTGAGTTTTTAAGTGCCACAGAAACTGCTTATTTCAGTCTCTCTACTACTTCAGCCTGCAATGAGATCCTCCTGCTCCATCACTTAGATCTTTAACTTCCCTAGTCCCTTGGGGAGCTGCAGGTGACTGGACTTCTATTAGTCTCAAAGAGGAAGCTGAGGGGCTGAGCTAGGCAGGGGGGAGCCCAGAGCAGCATCACTGTCTGAGCTCTGGCTCAAAGCTGTGACACACATCCCTGCCCGTGTTGCTCCATGGAATTCACTTATCCGATGGCTTCATTCCAGTAGGGCTGCAGTGTCTGTGCTCTGTATTTTTACACAGTACCCAGAAGTGTAAGTGAAGCAGACCAAGGATAGCTGGGGCTACTACTCAGATACAAACTATAAAGTGTTCATTAATAAATATTACATATAGCAAATGCCAGCTTGCTACTACTTCTGTATATTTTATGTGAATGCAGACCTGTTTCTAAGGCTAACCATATTTTCTGCTCCAGACTGCTGAAGTCATTAGCAATTTTGCACTATAAAAATCTACAGAGCAGCTAATTAGTCAGTGTTTAAACTGAGCATTTAGGCCTTTCATGAACTGCACCAGCTTACTGAAAATATTCTGGAAAGAAAACCCTTCTATATCACTGAAATGCAGAGCTCAGCCTAGTGTATATCTCCAATTCTATTTTTTCCTCCATCAGACTAAAATAATGACTCATTGTAGTAGGTTATTTCCATGTAATTCGTGAAATAGTACAGAGTAATTGCCCTCTACAAAGTTTCTAGTTTAACAAATGCTTTCTGTAGCAAGTATAACCCAATTTCTTATAACATTGATCAGGAGCCTCCTAGAGTCAACAAATCAGATAATGAATTACAAGTCTATCTGTTCAGACTGAGTCCCTAGACACAGCCAAGGTTACTGTGTTTTTATTAAACATTCAATTGGAAAAAATTGAGGTCTAATTTAGTTTACTACAAGCCCACTTTGATATAACTGAGGAAAATATCCAGTGAAAAATGGTCTAAATATTGCAAAACATCAGAGAAGAGAAACTGTAATTTTCATCTCACTAAATCAGAGATGATTTATCCAGGTTGTAGAAGACCCTTTTCACCTATCTTCTGTATTAATCAGTAGAACAGATCTATTCCACAGTTTCTTCTCTTTGCAGTTGATCAAGTTAATCAGTACACTGTAGAATATTCTGAGAAATGTTTCCCTCATCCCTGCTGGTTGGAACCACTGTACTAAGATAGACAATTACATTTTATAAACTCATCACAACCAAGAACAAGAGTGGAAGAAGAAGGATGTCTGGCGGAAAGAGATCCTGAGGAAGTGGGCAACATGAATTCAGTCATCTTGGAAAAAGGTTTGCATTTGAGCATCCTGGTATTCTGGATTAATTTGCAAGCCTCACAGCTGTCAGTCTAAAAGAGATTATAGATCTAGCAGTGATTTGTTTTTCTTTCATACGTCACCTGACTTGACAGACTCCACCCAGGTTAACAGGCAGTAGTTGGAACAAAAGCAAAACTACAGATTTTATTTCAGAGTTTGCTCTGTGAAAAAGAAAAAAAAAAAAAATCCCCCCTCTTCTACCAAACTACCTAATGTCCAGAACTGCTCTTTTCCATTTCTAGTTTTCAGATGGTTTATTGGGTCTGCTTTGCATCTCTGGCATGCTGCTATTCTGGTACCTCTGCCCTGAGATTAGCAGGAGGAAAATCAGGCACAGCTGCAGGGCACAGTGCTCCAGCATTTGTGCTCAGAACTGCTGATTTATCTGTAAGGCTGCTCTGGGAGGGTTTTCAGCATCTCCCAGTCTTGTCTTCCCATTTTCCTTTTCTGGGCTGTATTCCCAACCCCTCTACCTGCAGCTTGCTATTTCCCCCCTCATGGTCACCTGTTTGCACAATGTTTACCATAGCCAATTCCTGACCCCTGGGCTACTCAAAACACCTTGAATAAATGCAGCATTGCAGCTTGCCAGGCACTGTGACTGGGGAAAAGTCTGGCCTGCAAAGGTCTGTATGTGTTACCCACTCTGTGCACTCTCTTTTACAGACTTTTTGTTAATATAGAACTTCCTGCTGAATTATAACAGAATTATCATGTATGGTGCTATCATGTACAATGTTGTTTTATAGATCCAACCTGTTTAGACAACACACAAATCACACTGCAACATGCTATGGCAACACCACCATGCAAAACATAGGGGTTTTTGTTTCAAACATTGGGATAGTTTCCTTTGTGACTGTTTATTTACTTTTAGTGTCCTTTACTGACTTTGTCCCATTGAATCCAAATTTCTTCCTGATTACAGTGGATTCAAAGCATATTACAGGAAGCCTTTACCTATAAGAAAGTAGTTAAAGGATTACTGTTTTGTTTTTAAAAGTGAGATATTCCCACAGCCTCACAAAACTTTCACTGTGTTTTTTTCTTTTTCTTTTTTTTTTTTTTTTTTGATTACTGGAAAGTATATTTGTATTTTTTAAATACTTGAGGCAATACTCTTGAGCCTCATTACAGGGGAGACAGTTTCTGACAACTGCTTCTCCTTGCCTAGAAACTAAAAAAACAAAAACCATGATCTTTGCTGAAAGCTCTCATATTGTTCATTTCAACACACACAGCTCCACTAACCAGGTCACAGAAAAAGCCACTGACGCACACACACACACACACAGAGCAGCGTCACCTGCACAATTCAACAGACAATGCAGACAAACTCGAGTATAATCCAAGATCTTTCTACCTCTTTTCATAACAGGTTAGTGCTCGCCCTCAGTGTTGGTGTACAGTTTTTATGGCATGGAAAAATAGGGATGTTTCTGCCCTACAAAAATAAATGCGTTGAATTCTTTAGTTGGAACTTTCACAATGTAAAAGAAAAAAAATCCCAAAGAAACTGGATAAGTAAAAAGAATCCCAAGTATCACAAAATCAGTGGATATTTTGGCAGCTGGCAAAAGAACGCCCACACAAAATCTACCAGCCTTCTTTTTTTTTTTTTTTTGCCTTTGAGAAATAGCTTTCAAAAGTTATATAGTATAAGAAAAAAATCAATTCTTTTAGTCCATTATGAAAATGAATCCAAATCAAACCCTTGCATATAAACAGCATGAATTCTTTCCTCCTGTAGAAGCTGTGAGACATTAAGGAAGATGGTAAAATTATTATTGTTTTTTTTTCCCTGCGCCAAAATGAAAAAACAGGGACAAAGTATTTTTTAGTAAAATAAAAGGAAGACAGGATGGAAATCCAAAGTATTCAACTGTTTTAGACTTAGTATTTAAGAAGGCACCAGAAAAAGAAACAACATCCAGCATGTTTTAACAGATTCTTTACTAAAATTATAGGGGGGGCGGGGAAAGTGACTAATTTCATGCTTCCTAATGCAAAAAGCATGGCTCCCAAATGTCCATTCCTCCATGTGTTGAGATCAGTGGGAAAGGGACTAGGGAGGAGGGGTTGTAATGAAAGCACATTATAAAGCTGTCATTCCCAGGAAAATTCACAAGCTGTGATGAATACACTTTTAACCACCAAGTTAGAGAAGCAAAAGGGAAAGTAGGGATCAGTGAGGGGAAGGGGAGAAGGATGTCCCATCAGGCTTACTAGTCTTCCGAGGCAACAAACTTACCACATTGCGTGTGAATTTCTCAAAAGATGTTCGACGATCCAGAGTGTTTTCCAACTTAAATTTGAAATAAACAAAACAAAAGAAACAAAAAGAAAAAGGAGGGGGAAAAGAAAAGCAAGACAATGGAGTAGAAAAGGAGGTTTGATGTAACAATGGACTGCAAAACAAAGTTTGTAGAAATCAGGAAGCAAACACAGGTATGAGGCTGTAATGGGACTTGGCAAAACAGGGGATGGGCAAAACAGATATAGTACTAGACAAAAGTAATTTTTCATGGGGATCAAACTGGTTTGAATTTAAAGAAAAACTGAAAGTAAAAAGAAATAATGAAGTGCACATATTGTGTTAATGAACTGACATTCACAAACTTAAGGACTTCACACGGACAGTTGAAGCTTTCTGGTACTTTCAACATCTCTCTCTATATTGGATCTTCAGAAATCAACGTTTGAACAAAAAACAAAATCACACAGCACTTTCATATAATTTTAGGTTGTCATTATTAACAATAGAAGGCTACGGTGTTAATAACTACCTTGTTCCAGTAACAATCGGGGCCCTGATTTTGCAAGGCACAGGGCTCCCAGCTGATTCTAGGAGATTACTGTTTAGAGCCCACTAATAGAATTATTTATCATCATGAAAATCTGCATTGTACAGGCTGCTCCACATACTCTGGGCTGTGGCTATTCAGAACCCATTCCATAAGCTGAATTTTTCTAAGAAAATGTTACATACCAAGACATGAACTTCTGTTTGCCGAAGTGTGACATGATCAGTCTTTCAAGTCAGATTCCTAGCCTACTCAAAACTATTCATGTAGTAATAGGGAAAGAAACAAAATTGGGAAGCCCCTGTATTTATAGTTGAAGTTAGAAGTTATTCATATGAATAAGATTGTTTCTAAATACATTCTGTAGCTTTCATAGGTGGAATAAAGAGAACAACAAATGTTACATAAGCAAACTTGCAAACATGAAAGACTATTCTTCTGGGATTTTATTTTATTTTTTTTAATGTATTTGTAAAGCACTTTGCAATTTAAGGTGCTTCATAACAGAGAAAACAGTACAATATGGGATGTAAAAATAAAAATAAGTTTTGCTAGATTAACTTATTGAAACATGCCCGCATGCAGGATATATACACATATATGTATATTGAATTCCTGTGTGTATGTGACCCTCCAAAAACGCCAAGCTGGTCACCTACCAGATATCCAGTTGCACTGGCACAGGGGAGAGAAGACTGAGTATTGTTGCAAACATAACCACTGCTTTGCACAGTGGCAAGACAAAGGCAAGATGGACCAATACCTTTTTCTTGGCCTGTAGCAGCTCCTGGTAGGCACTGGATCGTATAAAACGAGGATAAGAATCACTTTTCATCAGTTTGTAAATGTGCTCCTGAAAAGGAAGGGAGGGGCTGTTACTGCCACATAAGAGGACACACAGAAAATGGGAGGCAGCCACATGTTTTGGCCATGGAACATACACCAGCTAGCACTACTGTGAATGGGAAGTATTATAGGATAAGCAGGTTTCAGCTCTATTCAGCTGAATTTCAGAGCAACTCAGTTCTGAATTACTTTCTATTCTTAAAGCCGAAATCCCACCCATTTCTTATCCCACACCTTTCTTTAATTTATTGACCAAATTTTCCAGTGCAAAATTATTTTCTAAGAATTGATAACTGAGTCCTAGCTTCAGGTCCAATTTCAAACCTCCCTTACATTAGTTAGTTTAGGTAAGCAATGAAATTAAGTGCTGTGGGTCCTTCCTCATCAGATTTTCTGAATTAGTTTCTGAAGACATCTTGTGATGTCAGAGGTACTAGGAAGAGATACTAGGTTTTAAATTCATCCTTTGACAGTTGTTTAGTCTGCTGTCCAGCTAACAATATAAAAATGAAATTACATATGTAAATTGAAAAATAGTTCCAGGCTAATCTAATTTTTTAAGAAATTAATTCTTCAGAGGCATATGAAAATTTGGAAACCTTTATTCAGAAAATAAATTACAAAAGAAGCTTAAAAAGCTTTTAATTCTGGAATGTTCTAATTTCTAAAAAATAAAATAAATCTGTGATGTAGAACACTTGATAATTCTAGTTCTGATTATATGCTAGAGATAAGATTTGTAGAAAAAGCAGCCAGAACAGAAAATTCTCTCAAAAACATTCTTAAAAAATCCTGAATCATTAGCTATTCTATGGTTAGCTATTTTCATGGAGTTTTTGTTTTACTCAAATTCTATTTTTTACTGTAGGAAACCTGTAGCACAGTAATTGGGAAACAACAAACAAACTGGAAAGAAAATACTGTTTATCAGCTTGGTAGTGTATAAAATTAGTAACATAAAAAAACCTAAAACAAACAAAAAAACTCCAAAACTCTCCACCTTGTCTGAAAATTAAAGCTAAAATTAGAACTGATGTTTATTTTTTGCTGTATTAGAAACCATATAAATTATTCTACATGTCTTTGTATATCTTATAGTAAGCAGAGAAATTCTGATGTCTAATCAGGACTTAGACTTTTTTATTTGGGAAGGTTTTTTCATTCAGTGTCTGTGAAAGCAGGCAATGAAGTCAACAGAGAGCAGAAAGAGGTGAGGTGACAGGCATTAAAATTTTATTTCTGTACAAGAAATATGCCTGTAAAAGCAAGAATAATTTGGGCTGTATTAGTATTGTTAATGTACACATTAGCCAGGACACGTTAATGCACATATTTAGCACAATCAGGCTATTTTTACTTATGTGTCCTATTTTACTTATGTATCTAGATTTTACATGGAGCTTCATCTTTCTATATTTCCAGTCCAGAAATGCTTTTCATACATTTTTAATCACAATTAAATGACCCACCAGCTGCCAGAATGGCACACCAGTGGTCTCCTTCCCAGCTGGCAGGCCAAAAAAAGCTTGTTGCAGAGTCAGAGCCCTACTCCCGAAAAAACCCTCTACCTCAGATGGGACACTTTAAAGATCCTAAAGCTTCAACATGAGCACAGCAGGTGCAGCCTGTCCCTTTTCCAGAGAAACTGAGGCTACTGGGTTTAAGGTTTTGTGCTGAATTGGATGAAGTAAGCAGAGGTCCTCTGCAGGAAGCAAAGTCCTGCTTACATAAATACTGAATACTCCATAAATGCCTTTCATAAATGAAGGACAAAATTACAAGAGAGATCTGGCAGTAAAAGGGTATTGAAATTTTACACTTATTTTTTATATATATATATATATATATACATATATATATATATATATATATATATATAAAAGGATACTGTCAAGGAATTTAAATGTCAATTATTCACTCAACTGCAAAGACACATTTTTTAAAAACCTTTAATCTTGCTCTACTGTTTACTTTTTCCATTTATGTCTTTTCTATACACTGCATTCTTAAATCTCCAGGGGTCAGCAGATGCAAGCAAAAATTTTATGTTTGGTTTAATGCAAAGTACTTCAAAACAGTGACTATGACACAGGGTCTACTGAAAACGTTATTGTTTCTTCACAGGTTGTTATTCTCATAATGGAAAAATTAAAAGGAGGTAAAATTATTCCCCTTCATATTTAGGGCAGAGGCATTCTCCCAAAAAGAAGAAAGCCTCAGTTCAATTCCATTCTCTCCTTCACGGGGCCTGTAGCGGCATCTCCTGAGTCCCAAGATGATGACCTAATAATCAAGCTGTAGGAAATTCTGCAGGGATATGATCTCAATCTCTCCTTTTGACACCATTTCACTTTGCATTAATAATTAAATTTTCATCACTGGGCTGCTGATGAAATGGAGGATGATACTAGCTCTGCTACTTTTACTGTGAATCCAATTATTTTCTATTGCTTTTCTCAGAAGTCTTCAGAGATTAAATATTGTTATAAGTCACATGAAGTGTTAGATTTAATACAGAAGTACTTCATTTTTTCTTCACTACATGTTTTCCTTTATTCAAAGTCCACCTGAAAACTCTATATCAAGCACAGAAGTTTCATGAACTTCATATACCTCATGAAAGAAAGAAGGTTACACATTTGCATTGCCAAAATGGCATTTTAGGAAACAGGGCATTATCATTTAATTCCCAAATACATCTCATTTTTGCATAGATTTCACTAGATGATATTCCACTTCAGACATCCATAAACATGATTGCAAACTGACCTGTGCATCTTCAAATGTGTATCTTCCAGGTTCCTTCACGTTCTGAGTGGTTTTGTCATAACTTTTTGAATCTAGGTTGATGGCACTGGGTGCACCTGGAGCAAGAAATTCTTGCCAGATTTCTTGGACGCGAGCAGGAACTTCACGGATAGGCCTCTTCTTCAAGTCTTCTACTGCTAACCAGAACCTAGGGCACAACACAGCATCTTGACTTCCAGTTCAGGCTAGCCACTAATGAATTGCCCTCATTCTCCCTTGCTCTTAAAAAAGAAATTAAGTAACTGAAGTTTTCATCAAGACATGCTAAAATAAGAAAAAGCTGAGTGATTTTATGTTGGGATCAGCATTCTGGCATACTGTCTCAAGGCAATCAATCCTCCTAGGGAAGCAATTTTTAGAAGGCTCTTCATGGGACAGATAGGAAATCCTTCATTACTTATGTATGGTAACATGCCTGCAGGAAGACTTCAGATTTAGCTGGAATTAAACTGACACTTCATTTTGGCTGAACCACAAGGGCTTATATTACTTATAAACTGACTGCTTTTTGACATTCCTTCAAAAACTAATCATTTATATTCTTGCTATCTACATGAATCTCTGAGTCCTACTATATCCTAAACTGTATAATTCTAATTTTGTTAATCAGAAATCATGCATACATTGGAAAAGCATTTGTTTTCGTAATTATAATTTAATTTATTTTTTCAGCATCCCATTTACATGCATATTTTTGATAAAAATGCTGAATGGAATTACACATTCTTGTGCTGAGAAAACCAACATTGGCCAGCAATATGTAGTGCAGCCAGTTCACTGTATCCTCATTCAGTCTGGAGCAAGATCACTCAAAAGGCCTTAAGCACTTTATGGTCATAGACAGCTAGCTGTAAGCTTTTATTTCATTATTTCTTCTATTGGTGCTCAGACTCTCTCATGTCACAAAATAATCCTAAATTAATCTAGGATCCCATTCTTAGACATAGTTCAGATCAGTTAGTTCTTCTCCCCCTAATCCAAGAGCTCAACTAAAGTTTGACTTTGGTAAACATGTAATATATACCATTGAAACTTTTCATTATTGTTCTGACACAGCTGATCCTATGAAACAGATAAGCTGAGCCATGAAGTGATTTAACTTTGAAATCAATTGGATTTTCCAAGGCTTACAAATAAATTTGGTACATCTTGTGGTTTGCACACTGCTTAGGGTGAGATCAACACAAGCTCTCTTAGCTGAGTTCAACAAGGATGGGATAGGAGAGAACAGTGAAACTGTACTCAGACTCCCAAGAAAACAAAATGACACCACCCTTAACCCAGATTCTAATTTAATTATTGCAAAACACTTAGGATAGTAAAGCATAGCAAACCTTACAGTATTCCTGCTATAAGATATCCTTCTCTTGAGAAAATTTACCTCTCAGGAAGCAATTATTCCTTCATAGTCCTGTTTTGAAACTTTTTGCAGCACAGATGGAAGGAGCCTGTGCTCATTTTCCACAAGCCAGCCTGGTCAGTTTCACGCTACTAAGATGACTATTTTAGGTATTTCTACAACCTTCAATTTCAATAATACATAAGCAATTTTTCTTCATCTAAAATTCTCCAAGAGACAGAGAAGCAATATTGTCCCAGTTTTGCAAATATATTAATAATGTAATAATGTACAATGGTTTCTCCAAGGTCAGAAAGGGGATCTGTGCCAATAGAACTCCAGTTTCAAAACTTTTGGGTAGCATCACTTTTATGGATGAAATACAGTGTGAATTGAACATAGTCATGCACAGAGCCTGGGGTTGTATCCTGAGAATATGATGGCAATGCAGCAAGAAGAAATGCCTGATCACTCAAGTTTTAAAACTGCAAAGCTCACAAACTCTAATTCAGTTCACACTCTCAAATTTAGGCAACCTACTTTGGTTTCCTTAAGCTGCTTTCGATATTTGCATTTAAAAGCACATATCCTGCAGTGCTAACCCCTTCAAGTGCATCTTCTGGGATTGACTGATTACTCATGTGTCTCCAAGTCAGGTAAGGAACACAAAAATGAAAGGGAAGGATGCTCTTTGTAAACACACATTTTATGTCTCCCTGCAGACATCCTGTGGATCTAGTTCAGAGATATCACTTCCTTTTTTGTTCCATTGTATCACGGCCAATAATTCTGGAAGTTGCTGCAAACATGCCTTAGGATGGTATTTTCTTTTACAAGTAAACTGTTTTCATATAGTAGGTTATATTCGATTATGGGGAAACAGATGGGAGATAAATGTCAAGAAATTTAACTTAGTTGCTTGCAGCATAGAATAGGGAGGTTGTGTAGACCCATTCTTACAGGCTGAACACCAGTTCTTTGATAGATTAATTTAATTTTACCCTTCTAACAATAGCATTCAAAGATTCAACTAAAAATGTGAAACTCTAAATATAGAAACCTCTCTAAAAGTAGGAAGAATTATGATTTATGTGTTATGTCTAGGGTGCTTATTTTACAGCCAACACACATTTTAAGAATTTAATCTACTTATCTTTTAAGAAAAGATGCCTGCCCTCCTCCTACAGAGCATTGAATTCAAATATTCAAAGTTTAAAAATGACAAAAATAAGGCTGCTCTCTCTTGAATTTTCAAAAATATCTTTTTCAAATATCCCATGGCAACCAATAGCACAGATGAAGTTGAAATAGTCAGCAAGACCTCAGCACAGAGCTTCAAATCAACAGAGCTCCCTGTACTATTTTACAGCTCTCTGCCTCATGAGCTGTGACCAGAGCAAGGGAAGATTCCTGTAGCAAAAAGCACACACTCTGCAACATTAACTATGTGCAAGGGTAGGGAGGGGACAAGGGGATTAGCATTTTTTGGGCAATGCTATACACAGACTTGGTGCTACTTTGTGTAAGGAACTAGAACTCAGTCTCGCTGCCCTTGGATGGAGCTGCATCTCCCGTTGGTGGAGGTTTGCTTTTGCCATGGAGACCCTTTCTAGCAGATGCTCAGCACTGTTTGAACAGAGATTTGAGCAGCTGAGTGTAAAACTCACTGCTGCCTTCTACCCCAGCATTTGGGCTGCCACCTGCTGGGTCACACAGCAGAGTGTGTAGTGTACAGTACTAGCACATCCATACACATGGCCTGCTAAAACACATGTTGCAAGATATCTGGGGATTATGTACTCCAGCTGGATTACTTTCAAAGCCAAGCTGGCCTCATGGATAAATAGCACAGCTGTAACACAGCTTCTGTCCCATTAACTGACCTAGAGGCAGGTGCAGCCAGATTGCAGACCAAGCTAATCAGTTAAATTTAGCCTGCAGGAACAATGAGTGGGAGAAAAACTGCAGTAGTTCTCTGTGAAACATGTGAGGTATACTCAGTGTGGAAACACTGGAGTGGGAATTATGTGAACTTTGCACACACTGCATGTGACAAAACAAGAAAGAGGCCAGACCTTTCAGCATTTTCAGAAAAAGCAAACAAAAACCTAAACAAACTCCATGAATAAAATCACATAATATTTTCCAGGGGCAGGAAACACTGCTCTCTGATTTTCAGAGTCCACCTTCTTGCCCACTACAACTTCAAGCTTCAAGGCAGAGTAGAACTGAAGGATTTCAAGAATATGACAGAGAAACTCATTAAATCTTGCAACTAGTTCTTTCTCACCTACTCTGAGAAATGGCAAGATTGCTGGTATTTAAGCTTGGCATTTAAGCTTGAGTCTGAAAGAGAAATAATTCACAGGCTATTTCAGCTTTGAGAGTTAAATTTTGGTCAAGTTATTAGCACCCACAACAGGGCCTCACAATCACCAGTGTAAAGGATAAACACCTCACAAAATGTCAGCTTGCAGGGGGATGGTCAGACAAAAAATATTGAGGGAAAACATCCAAATCTATCAAATTTCTCAGTCCCTCTCTTCCTTTTTCTGGATAACAAGAATGCAAAGTCCCTTTTCCCTACTAGTCACACATCACAAACCTAAGAAATGAGCATCAAATGAAGGGGCAATGGGTCCAGTGGCTTTTCCTTCTGTATCATGGAACCTAACCTATCACCACTCTCACTAACTTAGGAGGTTTTTCAGTCTTAGAGCTGCTTTGGAGATCATACTCACTGCAATACTGCATAAGGATTTGGACAGGGTTTCAGGTTGGCAGGTCTGAAATTATTTAATATTTACAGGCTGCAATTCCTACAAAATAACCAGTTGGGAGCAAACCTATAGTCAGCACACAAATATTAACTTTCCAAAGAATTTTGCTGCACTACAGACGAAGGACAAGAAGAGGAATACACTTTCCTACAGAAATTAAAGACACTGGGTCTCCCGGTGCCATGCTGCAGTAAGTTTGATCTCATAAACACTCTCTTTGAAAACCTTGTGACCAAGCTCAATAGTACTGGATCATGATCAAACTTTAGTCTTGTGAATTTTAAACAATGGTCACCATTTTTGTAATAGGCATTGGGAATTTCATAAATCTATTATCCAAATCATATGTTACTTTAGTTATTTGTTCTGTGTATTGAGCAGCACACAAAGCAATTCTTCCAAAAAATCTGCATGGTAACAAGAGATCACAAGCCATACCCTGTATTAGGTGAGTGCAGGATCCAACCTGCAAACTGCAGTCACACTGTAATGAAATTACTGCACCGACAGAATCGCTTATGCAGTTTTATTCCTTTGCTATGCTTTACAACACTCATTCAGAGAGTGAAATACTATTAAGCCTCATTTACAGACAAAGAAAGTGTGCAGAGATAAAAAGTAAGAAGGGGGAACCTGGTTATATTCCTGAGCACTGCACAATTCTTAGTATTAAACCACGGCTCAAGGTCCTTCATCCCTGCTGTGTTCTTTAAGAGAGGATCTAAATCTGCCAAGATGATATTCTCAGATACCTTAGACACTCTCAAAATTAATGTAACAGTAACACTGGGACTTCTTGCTATTTAAGATCATCACACTTGAATAGAAATGTTATATCTGGTAGACTTATAGTTTCATGGTTTTTGTTTCACCAAAATGAGGTATAAGGCATCTAATCTATTAATACTGAAGGTCTTGTCATGCCTGCAGTCCCTGCTGTATCCTGTGCATTCGGCTTGAAAGCTCGAAAGCAGGGTCCCAGCTGCCATCCAACTATGGGCTTGGCAGTGTTGTGAATTTTATCATTAATAGATCTGTAAAAGTACAAGAACCAGAAACTGATTTGAGCGGAATTTGTTGGAAGATGTGGGTGGACATAATTATTTTTCTCAAGGTGGCTGTCAAAACAATAATTAAGAAAAACACCACTAAAAAGCCCTAAATTACCATGATGGAATTAACAGGTGAGCAACAAAAGTGGTTGCCTTCTTAGGTTTATTTAGTGCTAATACTTGAAATCATCAAGCTTTTAACTTCTGTTATTGACATCTAAAACATTTTGACAGCCATATACAACAAGTTTTACACAGTCATGTTTTCTAACCCAAATTTAGTATGTGAACCTAATGGATTGATTTCCCTATAGCTTGGGCATTTATGAACATAATTCTGACCTTCTGAAACAGTTTCCCTTCAGTTAATTATCACAGAAAGCACTTTCTCTGAGCAAATTTATCTCCTGCCTGGCCTTTAAGATCATATTCACCATTTCTCAGCTATTATACTTTATAATGCAAATTTAAGAATTTAGAGGAGGAGACAGAAGAACAGATGGCATGTCAAGGAATCACCTCTGAGGAAATTTCTTGAGGGAATTTTTCTAGATCAGTTACTTGCAGTTTGCCTGTGTTTAGTGTTGTAAATAGGATTAGAAGAAAGAGTTAGGGATTATGCAGTAACAGTCTAGTTGGCAGAGAGACAAATTAATCACAGAAAAGCACCACAAACTGCAGCACACACTGGGCTCAATAGGTTCATGTTTGAACAGCTGCCCTGCACAACAAATTACCAGGATGCTCTTTAATTTTTTTTTAAATTACCTTTCATTTTCTTGGTATTATTCTGATTTTTAAAAATTCATTTTACCAATTGGAGTTTTTAATAAGAAAAATCTCTATCTGTGACAAATAAATTCATCAACATACACATACAGGTCAGGCTATGTTTGTGATGCAAAATTAATATTTGAATATGAACATGGTCACCAACTTGAGAACTTCAACTCCAATTATTCAACTGGATCTGTGCAATTACCTGGCATTTATAAATCAACACCATAAATATTAAATACCTCTTGTAAGATGCTACAAAAGCATTATTTTAGTATGAATGGTTATGCTGCAGCACTTTAAAGTAAGAATTTGCATAGGAAAAAAGTAGGTTAGGATTATTCTGAATTCTAGATTGTAAATGGAAACAGGATTTTATACTACTTATGTTATTGGTGAATGGAAAGTGATATAGATGAAATCTGACAAGAAGGTAGAATTAAGATAAAAATGTGTTGCCTATATTTTTGTACTATGCTCAGCTAAAATTCTCTGTCTATAGAAAGGCTGTTAATAATCTCTCTGAAATAACTCCTACTGAAATATGACTTTCTTAGAACAGCAAAGACAAAATGTGCTATTAAACAATTGATGGATTATAATTTTTAAAATCAAATTTTCCCCCTCACTTAAAAGTAATTCTGTAAATATGCCCTTGGAAACATACCCTCTATGCTTCATACACTAAGAACACTTTTTTCATTTTACAGTTAGTGGGGAATTTGAGAGCTAGATGTCACCCTACCTCAGCTGTGTCTGTTGCACAAGTTACCAGAATATTGGAGGAGATATTCAAAATCAAACAAATCAACCTGGTGAAAGTCAGTGAATTTTAATTTTAGATCCTTTATTTATTTTAAAACTTTTTTTCCTTTTCTTTTTACTTTTCTTATAATATTTGATTAAACAAAATACATTGAATAGGCTTTGAATGAGCCAGTTTTATACCTGTTTAAAAAACAAGGTGAGAGAAAAGTTCTTGTCATGCAAGGTAGTTTGACCAAAGTTGAATATGAATGGAAAAATATGCTCCATGTGAATCTCTGTTAACTATATGAATATTTCCTTCAGCCTGTACATGAAAAGCAAGCATCAATCTGGATGAATTAATTCTGAAAGGTGAGGAAAATTTTTGAAGAGGTCAAAACATGAAAAGTATCAGGAAAAAAAAAAAAGAACAAAGCAAAAACCCAATATAACTTACAAGCTATTAAAAAAAAATGTAACTCTCATTTACCTTAAATTTTCTGAACTGAATTCTGACTCCAAGAATTTCAGAAACTGCTCTCTTCCCACAGGATCTTTCAAAGCTTCATCCATGCCAAATCCCCACCGTTTCACCCTCTGCTGTCCTGGCTCTTTACTACAGAAGAAGAAACAACAGAACCCAAAGTGACCAATACTTCACTATTCTAACAATGTGTTCCTCATTTAGGCCAAGTCCTAGAGTTCTATGGTTTTCTCACTTTATAGAATACTCACACCTGTGCAATGTTCAGCAATGAGCAAACAGACTGTTAGTACTTACATAGGATGAAGGTAATACACAAGAAAAAAAAAAAAGATTTCCAACTAGGAATATTATCAGATTTTAAAAGCTTTTTTTTTTTTCTTTTTCACCATACTAGAAGCCTGGAAACTGGTTTCTGTAACATTTCACACAGATTGATTAATATACAGCACTTCCCATCTTACAAAACTGTAATACTGGAAAGACCAAAAGGGGTCTGCATTGCCCTTCTTCCCCAGTATTCACCTGCAGTACCTCTGCCTGAAATCTTCACATCTCCAGAAAAGCATGTTAAACTCCCTTACGTCCAAAGAAGAAATAAAATTGTATACCTTGCCTCCAGTTCCCAGAAAGTAGTGTCATCTGATATCCAAGGGTTTGAGGGATCGGGGGGCACAAGAAAAGGATCATATTCCAAATACTGCTCTGTATAAGCTAATAGACTAGGAAAACAAAAGCATCAAATATTGTCAAGTCAGGAGGAGAAGAAACCTGATGAGATTACCCCAGCTAACAAGTTACCTTGCATCAACTGAGCCATGGTAACTGTGTATGGACACACTCAGAAGGCAGCTACAAGCTCAGGGTGAAATAGGTTTGCTCAAGGCGTTTGAAAGTGGAGCATTGAAGAAGGACCACTGAAGAAGGAGGGGTGGCTCAGGTTTACCAAGAGTAGAAATAAAATAAGCTTCCCTAATACTTCCACATAGTTCCATTTAAGGTTCCTTTAGGCACTAATAAATTAGATCATACAACCTCTTCCATACACATTTGTTTTCATAAAGGAACATGTTTTATATCCCCGTGGATATAAAAAAATCAACAGTTTCCTTAAAATCAATTCTAAAACACGGCATGTTACTCAAGTTATATTTATTGGCTCTGCAGCTGCTAGTACTCCTTTTATTTTCTCTTAAATATAATTAATATTTTTATTATTTCCTAATCAAAGGACATTATCCCCAGCTTTATTTTTTCAAAAATAAATCAATTTTTTTCACTTTTTTTTTATATTAAAGAATTGGTCTGACTCAGTTGTACACACTAAAAACTTTGCTTGTATTCTGGAAATTTACATCTCCCATTGTCCTTATTTATGCTTGCTGATTCCTTTGGCCTCATAATTTTTGTAAAAATATTGACAAGTGAGGACAACTATTCTTTCTTTTCAATTCCTATTACATTTAGCGTACATTATATTTTTACTGTTCAGCAAACAAAAAATCTTAATCTGATGTCTTTATAAATAGATATTAATATGTATTTGCATATGTGTATACACACATACACATAAATGAGTAGACACATATGCACAAATGTTTATGAGAAGATGAAGAGCAATTTGTATTTGGCCTTATTTCCTTTACTAAGGCCCATGCAGCTCAATTTTCTGCAATGTTGGGCTTTTTGTTTTATTTGCTTTCTAGCCCCTTCCTGACAAATTTGGTCTCATTTGGAGATAGATTCCCACTAGTGTTACATCTCTGACCCAAACTGAGCCCAATCTCACTTTGTTCAAGCACTGACTAAGCTCCACACCAACCAGTTCCCTTGCTTCATCAGTGACTGCCCTTTTGAAATATAAAAACAATAAACCCAGACCTATTCCTATTTAACCTCCCTGCCAATGAAAGGTGACACTTGTAATCACTTGGTCAGAGACTCTTTCAGTGACTCAGGTTTATCAGAAATCTATCATGGAAGATCTGGAATATTTTTATCACTAAAAGAACTTCATACTTCTCCACTTAAACTCTCATCAGTTATTTCTATGACATCTGAGCTCTCATGTCTCTCTTTGAAGAGCTATTTTCTGTGAATAGCTCTCTGAAGCTATTTCGCACTGACATTTTTCCCAATAGTTACCAGGCTAATTGAAAAAAATAGAAATGTGACAATATACGTACCTCTCTGCAACTTTTGACATTTTTAATCTATGTCTGTCTAATTGCATTTGCCAGTGCTTAATCTGCAAGAAAAGAAGGCAAAGAATTTTATGAGTAATTTATTGCTTGACTCTATTTCTATATCTTTTTTTATTCGGGCTGTAATTGAACATTAATTTATCCTAGGGCGCAGAAGAGAAATATATCTGAATTAAAACAACATTTCACCAGTGTAGCTCTAAAATAAATGAAAGTTTCCATTAAAGGGAAAAGATCATACAGAGACAAAAAATGTGCCCAATATAACATTTTCCCTAAAGGTTCATCAGCAGAAATCCAATTAGCCTTTTTTTAATATTTTTGAGGAGAACTAATACTTCTTCAGACATTTACTTTCTCAATACCCTAACATCTCAGGAAAGATTAACAAAGTTTTAACAGTAGATAAATGTGCAAACCTATACACGCATACATGGAGTGGTAAGTATACCCCCAAGGCTCAAATCAGCGATGGAAGAAGAGAAAGCTGTCTATAGCTGAAGGGGCTAATGGGCTTAGCTATGCAATGAATCCACTCACTGGCCTACTTCCCGCTGCCTTTAGGTGTTTAATACATGATACAAAAAAATTTAGGTTTTATCTTATTAATTTGATGAAGTTACATGACTAAATCCATATAACTTGAGACAAGGGAAAGGTTTATTAAATGTTTGCAACAGCTCTTTTGAATAACTTCCCAGTTATAATAATTTTTGAGTTTACACCTAACAAGTTACTTCCTAAAAAATAAATTTAAAAGTACATTTTTGTAGTAATGTTTCAAACCTCTTGGTGTAGCTCATCTTCTGTGGGGGGCTTAGTCTCTGGCACGGGCGTGTGCGTAGGGCTGTGACTTCGGATGTCATTTTGTAAGCCATAGACAGACTATGCAAAAAATATGAAACAATGGTTGCTTTCAGACAATGCTTTCTACACACAGCCATAGTACATTGTGCTCAACAAGTTAGCCAAGATCATCTTTAGAAAGAAACTGCAATAACCCATGCACTCAGATAAAATCATGCTTCTGCACTAGAGTGTAAGATAAAGACTGCCAAATTCCCACAATTCCATAAAGCCACAACTAAGGATTTCTTTTTATTAGGTCTCTATATTAGCATCATACTAAAAGTGGGGAATGACATGGAGAAATTCTATTACAGAAAGTGTAGATGACTGGTAGGTGGAGTATCCTGAGAGGTACACTAACACACAGATTATCTGGATTACTTCCAAAATTGCAATTACTGTCTGGTAAATTACACTAATCTGGACCTTTCACTACCATAAAGAAGCTAAGCTAAAACTTTCTCTAAATCCACTTTCCTTTTTAAAACATACCTTCCTATGGGTCAACATACAAATGTAGCTCAAAGGAAGTACTTTAAAATGGGAGTCAATCTACATGGTTATGGTGCAAAGGATTTTAAAGTGTTGAGCCAATCCATCTGTACATCCCTAGAGAAGTTACACTCTAATTACAACCTAATTTAGATAGAGTTAATTTCTTCCACCATTTCCAGTCATCCATTTTGGGCATAACTGTAATATAGAGACATCCTTTTCATGAAGACCAGGAAAAAAACTGTTGTTAGAATTTACATTGAATTTTTAATGTTTTTCCTTAATTCCTGGCAGAAACATTTTAATGTGCTTTATTCAATCTACGGAACAACATGGATAAATAGTGCAAAAATTAATTTTATCTTCAAAATCTTTGTATTTCGCCGAAATCTTATGTGATAGCATTCACTTAGCATCAGAAATTTGTTAATAGTAATTCAACTAAGCTTATGAAATATTAATATACATTTAATGCATTTGTTCCTTGCAGCTGTAAGAAAAAAGTGCTTTAAGAAATTATGGAAATTCATTCTATAAATTTCCTCCATCTCCTGCTTCGGATATAATAACCATACTTACCTTTCTTGTTTTATGTGGATTTCTCATTCTTGAAGATTTTTTTATATCCACTTCAGTAGTGTTTACACAGCCAGGCTATTAAAAGAAAGAGAAAGGAAAGCAAAAGCTAAATCTGTGATGGAACTTCTCTGAGCTACTCCTCCTCTTCAGTGTTCAAGACTGAAGAATAAATTCCACACCATGAAATTGAAATAAAATAAATTGCCAAGATAATGGAAACCAGTCAGTTTCTGCTTTGGTTTTGCCAAGGAAGCCATTAATTACATTCTAGCTATCCCTCTAAGGAGCATGGTTGACTTAATGAGACTAAATAAACAGAATTGTGAAATATTCACCTCAGCTGTGAACATCAGGTTTGCTTCAGGAGCATTGGGGTTTGGGTAAATTTTTAAAGAGGATCATGTCTTAAAATTAAATGGAAAAACAACAACAAAATAAAGGTTTTCTTTCTTTGTTCAGAAAAGAAAGGAAACAACCAAACCAAAACAACAAAACAGGCTTCTGCAGCCTAACCAGAAGACTGACAGCCTAAATAAAATTACTCTCAATACATCAGATTTGGTTTTCAGTGGTTCATTCTCACAACTCTGGCCTCCCAAAGCACACAAATACTCTAGTTTCTCCTAATTCATCTTCTTTTGACACTTCTCTCTAAGTACAAAATCTATGTGTTAATCTGATTTCTACCCATTTCTGGAAAAAAATAAAAATAACTATTTTGCTCTCAGGTGAGTTTTATCTATTGATTTTAGAGGGATTACATTTGACACTGAGTGGAAACTACAAAATCTGCTCTCTAGTGGGAGCAGACTTTTACTGAAAGTAGGGTGGGGTTTTTTTAATGCAAGTACCTAGATATTTAATTTACTTGCTCAACAGCCAAGCTGGACTTATTATTACTCTAATGATACAACATATGTCTTCTTATCATAATGGACAATGCTTGATATGACTGGAAATTTAATAAGACAGAATTTTAAAAATTTCTTGTATAGGCTAAGAATTTCTTATATAGCTAAGAAAAAAAAGCTTTCATTAAACAGAGCAATCTTACTTTGCCTCTGGAGAATTTTCTAAACAACAGACTGATTTTTTTAATCCAGTATGGCTTTTTTTTTAATTAATAAATAGATAAGTTTCTATTTTAAAGTAATAAATTAGTGTGCATTTGATCTTACAACATTTGAAGTAGAAACAGTTCCTCATTGCTAATGATAAAACTAGACATTATTCTTAAGACTGCACCAGACACATTAGAATTGGGATGGTATCGTTTGTGCTTCTGAACAAAAATGGGATGTTTTGAACTCAGAAATAACTTGCAAATCTCAAAGAAAAAGGTTGAAAAATACGAAGTTCTGCATGATGGTCAATTTAAAAGCAGAAAACAATTTCCCAGGGCAGTATACTGAGATATAAAGTTTAAAAAAATCCAAGTGTATGTACTTTGGGATTACAGCAGCAGCTGGCAGTGAAGAAGGCAGGGGCTTTAACAACATCTACAGCCTTTGAATGTAACAATTTGAATAGCAGGCACACTTATATAAGGCACAAAATGTTATTTGTTCAGTTTTCAGTTATGGTTTGTTATGCTTTTAAGCATGCTTTGAAGTTATGCTTTTAAGCATGTCCTAAAAATGGAGCGGGGAAAAAATAAAGGCATAAACCTCATCTGAAGCCTCTTATTTTTGAAGATTTTAAGCCCACCAGAAGTGAATTGGTATGGGCAGATCTTGCAATTTGCCTGGGTAACTTACATGCCAGAATTGTGCATATTGATGCAAGGGGACAAGAAATCCTGGGAGACTTTTAGAAACCAAACAAAGGCAAAGCTTTTGCTGGTTGCAAAGAGGCCTGACCCAGTACTGACCTTCTACAGCACATGGTGGATTCTCACTGACACCTGGCTCTGTAAAACCTCTCCCACTGAAGTGAAGGTGCTGGGGCAGGGGCACACAGGAGAGGCTGCGGGGGGAGAAGCAGGACCAAGGTGGCACTGAAGTATATTTATTAAATTATGCTTGATATGAGATGGGGCTCATGATGATATGAGTTTTATTGTTTTTCTGATGCTGCCAAATTTCATCCGTAAATATTCAGGAATAAATATCAAACATATTTTCAATTAAAATAAACACAAAAAGCTGCATTATGTGAACACTTTGTTAAAATAACTCAGCTTTTGTTGGAAAACCTTTGCTGGACAGCATTTAATTTTATTTGTATGCCCACATTAACATAATAAGTATTTGTTTGAATACAATTATATCCAGCTGTGTTTTCTTTTTGTGTTGTTTTTTAAACTGTACTACCATAGTTCAAATAGTGAGATGCCTGTCAGAGTGCTCTGCTGCAAGAATCCCATTTAGTGTGTGGTGGTATATAATTTGCATACTAATACTGTAAATAGTTTTCAAATGGATTTCCTGGAAGACTTGAGAAGTATTCTATATGTGTAAATAGAGTGCTTGTTTCTTTCAGGAGTAATGTTCTGTGTGAAAAAAATTTCCCCCCAACACACACAGAGGAAAGCCTTGTGACCTTCTTGAAGTTATCATACAGCAAGATCATAACCAGGGCAGAATCTGGTTCTCATCAATTTTTAAATATCTGTGTGAAAAACTGTCATACATTCACTAAGTTTTTTTCATCCATCTATTAGCATGCACTTATCTCAAAGTACAAATGCCCTTGTATTAATTTACATCAGACAGGTCAGTCCAGTCGAGATAAATTCACTGTTGATATAAATGGATAAATAAATAATGGACAGATAAATGATATTAAAAAGCTCCCACATATAGAGGAATTTCAATCCCTACTTCAATTATTGGATAACAATGTTAGTATAAATCCCAAGCAGCATCACTTTCTACTGATGCTGTCTAGGAGGATGCATATCAGGATTCTGCTAAAAAAACACAAAAGAAGATAGAAGTCTTGTTTGTAAGCAGAGGAGGAACCAGAACATACATGCCTTGATCAGGCTATCACCAGCATTTGAAGCAACCATCTAAGAGGCTGCTGAGTTAAAAAAAAAAATCCACTTGATATTAATATTCTATTCCTGAAAACTGTGGCAACAATGAATATATTAAGTTCTTCTAATAGTGCTAAAGTGTATTAAATTTAGGAAACCTGTAACAACTCTATGGAAGAATTCATTATTTACATAATATGGCATGCCTGAGCCATGGCACATTTCCATCCAAGTAGTGCAGAGTGTGGATTATTTATAGTCTGCTTTCTGTACAAAGTTGCACACTCCAAGTACACTTTTTATTGCCTGGCCATATAACCCAAATCAACATCTGTTAATGCCTTTTTTGTATAAAAAAAAATTATTTTCTATGATGTAATTCTAGAAAGTGCAAAATACTCAATAGAGAGTAAATTAATATTTATCATTAGGTCAGCTGAATTTTTGATGTCTTTTTTTTTTTTTTTTCTTTCACAAAGAAGATGGCAATTTAAATGTGAATCTACTTAAGCCAAAATAACCAGAAGTTTTCGTTTATCTGAGACAACTATACCCCTGTATGTGGGAGGGAATAAGCTCGTGCATTCCGATAGGCTGGGAGCTGTTTGTCTGGATCGCTGGTCTGTAGGAAATGCTCTGAAGGAGAAGCTGAGCATGAGTCAGCAGGATCTCTTTGCAGCAATGCAGACAAACCACATACCCAGCTGCATGAGCGACAGCACTTCAGCAGGCAAAGTGTTTATTCGTTTCTATTCAGCATCAAAAGGAAAATTCTGGAACACAGACTACTTCTGAGCCCCACAAACAACACAAGAAATACATTTCAAATGGAAAATCTAGTGGAAGAATAGACTTTTTTATGCTTCAAAAGAGGAGAGCTAACTACTCCCTTTTGTGCCTACAGGGGGGCTTAGAGAGATAGAGCTTTTCCAAAGATGCACTCTGGAAGGACAGGAGACAGTAATCTGAAATTGCAGTTAAGGAGTTTCCAGTCAGCTGTAAAGAAATATACTTCACAATAAACGTAAGAGAGGCCGTGGAATGTCCATCCTTGGTGATTTTCAAAGCTTGTTTAACCCAAGTGCCTGGACAATCTTATTCCCCTTAGAAGTCAGCACTGGTTTGACCAGGAAGTTGAACTAGAAGACCTCCAGGGGTCCCTCTCAGCCTACACTTCTCTGGTTCAGCCTACTCTTCACAAGCTGCAGGGAGTGAAATTCAAATAATCCACTTTACAGAACACTCCAATCAAGTATTCACATTGGTGTGAAATTCATCTCTCTGCCTTCCCCACCCAACAACAGCAGAGTGGAAACAAGACTGATATTTGCTTCCTTACTGCTGCCCCTGCCCTGCAGCAGCCCATGGTGTGCTCTTAATCCATATAAACAAACCACAGGTTAATTTAAGGAAATGTAATTTCACAGTCTCTAGCTAAAAATACATAGGTACTATTTAAAATAATTACCTCATTTCAATATGCACACCCATGAATTCAGAGTTCATTAAAGCAGTAAATATTTAGGTAGATTGATTCACATACCTTATGCATGTTCATTGCATTTCAGTGTCAATACATTGTGAAATAGATATTTTTATTTGTTTTGCAGGCATGGGCTAACTTGTTAAGTGCAATTGCAAAATACCAAATTTTAAGATTTCCAGGATTTCAGAATTTAAAATATTTTAAATTTAAATTATGGACCTGGGTACAAAAATGACAGATTGTCTCTCTCACTGGAAAAGATAAAAGTCATAAAACATAAAGGAAATGCAGAGATTTAAATCTTTTACATCATATGAAATAGATTATCACAAACGAGTAAGCTTAAAATTTGAAATTTTCTGAGTGTCAAATGTTAGATTTGGATTCCGCAACATCTATTCTGATATTTCTGTCATTGCTGCTATTCCTGTCATTTTTCTAGGAGTCTTCTAACCCTCAACAGTAACTATTCATAGCACTTTCTAAAGCAGAGAAAAGAAGATAATTAGGCAGTGAGTGATAAGCAGAACAGCAGAGTTCATTCTTATTTGTAGCTTTTCTATTCTAGTTTACTTGTGCAGTTATCTGAACAGTGCATAGTTAAACATCAAGGGGAGAAGATTATAAAAAAGAAATGGAAGATTACAAAATAAAAGAATGAGGGAAAAAACATCAGTGGCACTCATCTGGAAAAAATAAAGAGTTACTAGCTGGAAAAATACCCAGTTTGACTCTGGTAATGTGGGAAAGACTGTTTTTTCTCATACATAGTCCAGCATCAAAGGAGACATTAAAATCCTATATTGAGTAAGTTGTCAGTAATGACTAAAACTGAGGCTCTCATAAAGAAAAACACAGGATACATTCTCCTGCACTGCACCAATTTTTCATTTCACTGAGATGGAAGTTATTCGAGTGTGCAGAACCCACTAAGTCTTACAAGGAAAAGCTGAGGTTTAGGTAATGATTATCACTGTATTCTGGGATTTTACCTCATTTTACACACTTCAGGGTCAACAAATAAAGAGGCTTTTTCAGTGGAAGAGCTGCACTATTATAAACTTTGCTGATGCAATAGAAAGTCTCAGAAGAACATTCCAAATATACTGAGTACAAGTGGTCAGGTCTTTTAACAGAATTTGGAAAAATGGCCTGTTATCTTAAGGCCCAATCAAAGGACAGCAAAATTTCAAATTCACATAAAAATTTCAGATAATGTGGGTTTTTTTTTTAAATGTAGCTCACTTTTTAATTACAGATCAATAAACCTCAACTAAGTGATGAAAAAAATAAACCCAGGAGCCATATCTGCCAGAACCTGCAAATCCATAGGACCATGCACTGATAGTGCTGCTAGGGGAGATGTCAGCAGCCTCTGTTATAGCACCCAGGGCAGCAAAGACAAACCAGTGATCACAGGGACTGGGCTACAGGAACAACTTCCTTTTGGTTAGAAAACGATACTGCTACTTAAAATTGCAGAACCTAATTGTGGGGTTAATTTGCAATCAGCTAGGTGTACCTAATCTGAAACACTCTTATGAACTGTATGATCCTACCTAAAAGTGTATGTTTGAATTACTATTTCCATTTGGTTCAGCAGTTCTGTGAAAATAACTCTGAGAAATTAAGTGTGTGAGCACTAGGACTTGAAAACACCTCTAGTAACAAGATCCAGTAAATCAGCAGATGTCTGAAAAAAGAGGGAAAACATAATTCTGATTGTAAGTATTATGACAGAAGTGGTGGATTTTTATTTTCATTATGCAGCATAATCTCATAACTACAAACTCTAAACTAAATTGGATGGGTCTAGCTACTTAATGATTGTATTATATAACGTTATAGTACTTAGAGTTTCCTACACACATAGTGTAAAATATACACATAATGTAAAATATTAAATTATCTTATTATATGCTACTTGTAGTAGTACCATAGTCCAAGTTTCTGCACAATTAATTCTAGCACAACTATCTCTCTGAAAAGATGCCCTTTTGATTCAGTTTTGTGACTGGTAAACAAGCAGTGTGACTGGACTTCCAACACCTGCTGTTAAATCACAGTGCTTTCGGGGAGGTCACACTTGCATTATAGTTCTAAAGAGAAGCAAACACAGAGACTAATATTTGGAATTAAGTCCGACAGCCATGGTAACTGCAAATGTAAATTTTAATATGTGTGATGACCATTTTGTAAAGAAGTAGCCACTCTATCAAGACTTCACCTCTCTGCAACTCCAGACCAAACTTCTAAAATTAGCTCACGATGTTACTAGCTTTTCCTACAGACTCATGTCTGTTAGAAATTACCTCCTCTCAGAAGTACAGATATATCTTTCAATTACCAGCTATGAAACACAATTTTTAGGAAGCAAATCCCAAGATTGTTCTCAAGTACATATTCTCTACAAGCATGATTCATATTTTATTTCTAGATGCCTCATAAATTTGCCAGATAATCAGGGCAAAGTTATTAAACTTGTTCTATTGACTCATTAGATATTTTCAATATCTACAATCTTTTCATTATGTATGTGTTATGCTTCTAAATACTACCTTTTTTGGAACTCAGAATAGGGTAAATACTTCCAATGTATTGATTCAGTGTGACACTGAAGTAAGTGAATACAACTTGGAACTGGACATACATAGAATAACCTCAAATAACCTCAAATTTGTTCATATTTCTTAATACAAATCTATTTTAAAAACATGCAATACATCTGTCAATATGCTGCAAATATACCTGAAAGTAATGATCTACAGTCAAGTGGAATAATGGAAAAGAATTAGTTGTACACAGCTTAACTGCTAAAACCAGCTATCAGCTGATAATAATGTAAAAACTACTGGCTTTTAATTAAGTAAATAAAAGCTTCTCATTTTTTACTATTTGTTTATTGGACTGATATTTCAGGCCACAGAATGTTCAATGTAAAATCTTCTTTAGCTTCTTCCTTCAAAGGAAAGGATTGTCTTAATTCAAAAGAATTAATAAAACCTTTGTTAGGATTAAGTGTTCTCTTCCACTGAAGGTTTTAGTAGAGAATTATAGTAATAGCATAGAATGAATTTAAATGCTCAATACTTGTCCTCAATAGCTAATTTCATTTTGACTTGTTAAAGAACAGAGATAATAAAAAGTTACAGACTTATTTTTTAAACTAAAATGACTGAGCAATAAACCTATTGTATCATACACTAGAAATAAATTGATGGATAAAAAATTAATTTTGCACCTACGCATAAGTTAAACATACTGTAGAGAGACCCACATGAAGGACAGGAAACTTGCTATTGGACCAATTAGTAAAATCAATATATCCTTTATTTAAGGATTGATTTGGAGATCACTGACTACTACCAAAACAACAGTAGCTCCACTGTTGCTCTGCAATGGACCTAACCAAAACACGGAAAGGTGTGCAATTAAAGAATAAAAGTTCAACTATGAGCTGGTTATCTTATTTGGACAAGACAAATGAGGTTCAAACACCATCAGATAAAGGAGAGAAATTTGCTCAATAAGTTGGATCAAAATTTAATTATGTTTGCAGCCAGGTAAAACTCAGATGATTTTCAAACTAAGAGATGGGAAGTCTTACTTAGTATAGATTTTAGGACCACTTAAACTTTCAAAGACTTTTAGCATCTTTCTAAAATAAAGAAAGTTACACTGCACCAATTTTCACTTTATACTTATTTGTCTTCTCAAACTAGAGTTCAAATCTATTTCCTGAGTAGTATCAGATATAGGAGGAATTCCACTGGCTGTGCAAATGGAAGACCTTTTTGAAACAGAAAAGAGAAAGAGAGACACAGAGAAAATTTCAAGGAATGTAATACTAATAAATGAAACCATAAAATGTATCCATAGGAGACAGAACATCTTGAACCATGACAGTGATCCTCCAGTTCTCACATACTTGGTTGTTTAAGGTCAGATGTTGAAAGCTGAGCTTTCACCTTAAGAGAACAAGATTTCATCTTTTTTTTTTTTTTTAAACGTTAGTAGTTTGTGTATCACAGAATTACATATTATGCAAAATGCATAAGAAAAGGATGTTAAAATTTAATTCTTGAGACAAGTTATATGAAATTAAACAAGAAGCTGTACCCAAGAAAATACTCCTGCATTGAAGTTCTATGCTTTATTTTTGCAAGCTGATTTAATTTCTAATTAGCTTTAATTTATGAAATACCATTTCAGGTTTGTAGTGACTGGTTTTCAGAACCAGAAATTGCTTCACAGAAATTAGATCCATTGTATTTATTCAAGTGGTGTTTCAGTAGTATTAATTTTACTTAAGGCTCTATTAAAATGATTTTTGTGCATGTGAAGATTCCAGTATTTGCGACACTATTGCACAAGGAAACTTGTTAAATTTATCTGTTTTCTTGTCCCTTTGCTAAATAATAGCTAAATAATAATGACTTAGAGTCATTATTGCTTTCTCAATATATTTTTTTACCCCAAAAGGTGCTGTTTTACAGATTCCATACAGAAGAAATTTAGGTTACTCACTTGAAAATAAGTGGCAACAGAAAAGTCTAACACATCTCTGAAAAAGTAGATGGCAAATATAAGTGACATTTAGAAACTCATTTTATGCCTTTTGACTTATAAGAAGATCCTTGACAAAATGCTTTGGATTAAAGCAGAAAATTTAATTCCCGCAGATACAAAGATCAATGTATAAACATTGCACTTATAAAAAAAATTCCTTATACTTACTTCTTCAGGTTGCTTTCCTAGTTTTACACAGAACTAGGTATTGCTCAAAACCATATTTTCATATCCTTTTTCTTGGTGTCCTTCCACCATCTCATTAATTAACTATTTCACAGCTTGTTACCTCTCAATTTTAACTTCTAAAAATTTGTTTTGTTGCACTCTTGCAAGAAACTTGCCTTCTTTTTCCCCATCTGCCCCACCTTAACTCAAGTATTAGACTAAATAAAAATGCTAAATAATGTGAGTACAAAATCTTCTACAAAGATCTTAGTAGACCTGCTAGAGGGCTTATAAATATGTGCCTCAACTACATGCAAGTATGGATCATAAATAATGAAATTCCTGGTTTGGCTGCATTCACTGTCTGCTGTAGAGGTAACTCCCTTGTGAGGATATATGGCCAAACAGGAGCAAAAGAAGAAAATTATATGTGTGTATATATCACTAGAGAAGTTTGTTGGCATGATTCACATTTGTTTCTGAAATAATTTATAAATTTTCTGAAAATATTATGAAAAAGCAGAGAAAAGTGTTCTCTGGCTAAAGAAGTGACTGGCCCAGAAAAGTCTAGCATTGAGTGTGAAATGCAGGCGTGCACCATCTTATCCAAGGTAAATTCACTGTTTTGACAACTCTCTGAGGCTGATCTTGAAGGACAGGATTAAATAATTGTTAAAATACAGAAGAACCTATTGCCTGGCCCTCAGCTCTTGGTAGTGTTACCTGCCAGGTCAGATGTCAAGGGTCATGTTCAGACCACATAAAATACAATTAAAAAAAAAATAGGAAATTAAATTACTGGACACAGAGACTCATAAAAATAGAAGCAAAAGGTGTGAGATGTGTGACAAAGTTTAAAACATTTGAAAAACACTGTTTTCCTAGTTTTCCTAGGAAACAATGCAAAGGAGCACATAAACCCATACTCATATACTCACATACTTTGCTGTCATGTATTAAATTGCACAAATACATTTTTTGTTTTTCATAAAATCATAGAATCATCTAGGTTGGAATAGACCTTGAAGGTCATGAAGTCTGACCTTTATCAATACTTTATAGCCATGTTTTCCCAAAGAACCAAAATAATCACCATAATCCAGCAAACCAGTAACAGTAATGGGAATAGAAGTCCTGTGGATTGGGTTTCACCAAGCTATAAATGGCAGAATGAAAGAAGTGGCTCACACTTTGACTCATGCTCATGCTTTATCAAATCACACTGTGACTAAACCACAGCCAGTGTTTAAACTTTGGAGAGGAGCACAGGCCAATGCAGTTTTCTAGCACATCCGTTGCGTATTTCCCATCTTCATTTTAAAATCAGCTGCACAGAAACCTGCTAAATGTGACTGTAATACAACCAACACAGACTGATGGAAAAGGTCAGAGAGGCGTTGGAGAAAATGAAATGCTTTTTCAAGTTTTTACAGTTACAAAGTATATAAGTGACTTTCAAAGGAAAGGATACCTCCTCCCCCATTATCTTCTGAATTAATCTGAATCTCAGCAAGTATCCAAAAGGCCTTTTTTATTGCATAAATGTATAACTCAGGAAGAGAAGTGAATAATTTGTAGCAGCAAGAGATCAGCCATCTTGCTTGTTACCTAAAAGAGTTAATTTTAGAACAACCACAGCTACTTTGCTCTGACTGTATTTAGTGTGGGTTTGAGAATGTTTTAGAGGATTTACTGCTTTAGTACATGATTGTCCCTTTTTAACAAGTGTAAGATTATGGGGTTTAAAAAGAGATAATAATTCAGGAAAGATGAAACAAGGTCTCTTTCAAAGGCTTTAATAAAGAGCATGACATTTCTTTTTGAACAAAAGCAGTATCTCATTTTATCTCCTGTAAAGTAAATCACTTCCCCAATTTAGCTTGATTTGTTATTGTTTCTAACTAACACTTTACTCCTCCTAAACAATTTTCGCTTGTTTCCACAGTCTGTTATCAATAGAAGTATCAAAATTGTGAAAATAATATACTTTCTAGGCAGGTGAAAACTCTGCCATCAAAAAGAGAAATGCATCACTATATATGAATAATACAAATCTCAGACCTATGACAGATACTGACTGTACCTTAGCATGGACTTTATCCTAGGCCTGCTGCTCAGGATTGCAAAGGAGTTTATACAGCTCTCCCTGACACAAATTTCCATGGTTTTTCTATGGCTGGGCTAGTAAAATTAAAACTTGTTTGGGAATGTCTCTGCAGGCTGCAGTTATCTACAGCTAAAGCTCAGCCATATACTTTATAACTGCAAGCTAAGATCTTTCTACATAAAGTAAAAATTGGGGATTTACAGAAATGACCAAGATTGCACTCCACATACCCTGAAATACACATAACAAACCCCAGTCCCCCCCTCCAATATTTATTTATTAAACATCAGAATGGAAACTAAACAGCTGTTCTCTTAACTGGCTCTCAGAAGAAAATTGAATATATGATTATTTGAATGAAACTTTCCAAATCCAATTTCTCTGGCTTATCTCCAAGGATCATCTCAGTATGAAGACCTAGGAAAAATTATGGGCCAGCCAATCAAAAGTAACAGCCACAATGACTTTCAAGAATTTGTCTGTCCCTCAGATTTTGGCACAAATCTTCTAGAACTTCTGTAATCACCTGAAGGGTTGCATTCAACTTGGCACCAATGAAACAGTTGTGGTTTTTTGAGGCAAATCCTCTTTGCATGTCAAACCTTGGTTCATTTACTTTATTTTAAACCTATGAGTCACAGTGACATTTCTGATACCTAATTGTTGCAGAGGATAGATAGACATGATTGTTATCTTAGCTAGCTGAATGTCACTTCTGCCCTTGGATGAATCATGGAGTGAAATGGACTGTTCCATCCCACCCCGCAAAAGATTGTGGCTCATCCTGCACCTCTGTACCTGCCCCTAAAACAGAGTCTGTAACCCCATTGGCCCATGCCTTGTCCCAGCCCACCTGGGAGCCCCTGATAAGGGGGCTCCGAGCGGCCATGCGGCCTCTTCGACTTCCTCCCTCTCTTGGCCCTCTCCTCCTCTCTTGGACTTCCTCCCCCCCTAAACCCTCCGTTTCTCTCTCCCCTCCCCCGTCCTTCTAAGCCCAGCCATGTGCTACGCCTGAGAGCACGAGGCTTGGGCATTCCTGAATCCTCCAATAAACCTCTCTCCCCAAGAGCAAGCTTCAGAGATCTCTGCCTCCCTACACCCCCACCGTGCAGGAGCATAATCATTCCCGCACCTAATCATCCCTTTTTCTGCATCACCATTCTCCTGGCTCCACTGGCATACAGCTGCTCTCATGCCTCCCATTCCTGTAGTGCACTGCTGCACTGTCCTTTAGGAATGATGGCTTGCTTCCCTCTTCTGTTCCCTTCACCAACTTGAAGTTGAAATACAATGCAAATGTAATATTCATAGTTTATATTTTACATGTATAATATATTTTACATGTATAATATATGTATCAGTACTGTAGCTAGGTAGGTAACAAATATAGCAACAAAGCAACTAAAGACGAGGATGCCTGCAAGAAAACCCTGAAAAATATTTATTTACTCACCTTCAACCAACCAACCAACCAAGCATAATGAAACATTTGAAACTCAAAACTCGTTTTCAGTAAAAAAAAAAGTTACATTGGGATTTCGAAATATGTTGTCACTGCCCCTATCCTCTGAACTTTTATCAAACGGTGAAACACTGTAAATAAAAATAAGCATTATACACAGATTCTCATCCAAACATTACCTTAAAAAATGTTCAAAAAATTTGGCTCTCCAGAGTTACAGCAGCATTTCTGTAAGTTTTTGGGAGGCCTTCAGTAGGCTTGAAAATCCATTACAAATTGTAACTAGCTCTAGCATCACATTCCTCTTTTCAGTCTTTTTTGTGTTTTATCTTTCATTCTTTTCAAAAGAAGCTTTTGGATTTTACTGTGACAGGAAATTCATAACGCTGTTTTCAAAAATTTTATTTCAATGACTCTTGAGAAGAGCAGTTTAGCCAAAGTATGAACCTCTCCATTCATCTATTTATATCTTCTAAAGCCAGAAGCCTACATTGCTGACTGTAAGCCAGTCTTTTGCCTCTAATATTTCCTAGGTATGTTTACAGCCAGATTAAAAACATCTGCTGGACCAGGCAGATTTATCCACAGTTCAGCCAAAGCTCTTAATCAGATTCAATTTCCTCTTGTCCTAGTCCCTTTTACTCTCTTGAAGCTTCAACAAATTATCTTTTCCAAACCTGAAAATAACATCTCGTTCTCAGATTCAAAACCTTTAGATCCATTTCTGCAGCAAATATAAAAGCTCTCTGCACCTTCACAGGTCTCAGGTCCACAGATACTTTCTGCTTATTCCCTGTGTAGCTCCAGTCTACACCAGATGGAAAACTGCTTTCTGTTCTCCTTCTTTGTTTTATGTCAGTGATTAGACAATAATGTCCCAGTCTTTTTGAATCTATTTCCTGTGGCTGGAATCATTCACATCAAGTTATTTTCCCTACCTGACATTCTAAATCCTACCTAAAAATCCATTTCTTCTATGACCACTTCAGTTCCACAGTCACAAATGTAAGCTGTGGTCAAAATTATTATTTTTTTATTTAAACTTTCTCATTGCATTCTACTCTTCCACATGTGTTTTCACCTAATTTTACTTCCCCACTAAAAGTAGCTTTCCCCAGTGTCAAAGCAAAAGATGTAGTTCATAGATGATTTCATTGGTAATGATACTAAACTGCATAAACAGAAAAGGAAAGCTTAACTCTAGGTAAGGGAAGCCAATATTGCACTATAGTAAAGCAAAACAAATAAATACAGTTTAATTTGAATTATTGTAACAATTTACATTCTTTTTCACAACTTTTAGCGCTAAAATATAGTTGAATATGTAAGAAACTGTCTTTTTTAAAGTTTTGTTTCAGATGGACTTTGACAAAGAACTCAGACAAATCTTGTTTAGACAGTGACTCCCACAGCTCAAAGCCAATATCTTACCTTTACATACTTCAAAAATAGCTTGGAAACATAACTAGAGTGAAGTTAAAAGGCTTAGCAAGCAAAAAAGCAGACTAAAAAAGAAAAATAGTCAGACTTATTTAAGGATATTTTTAGTTATGCTGATAATTTTGGTTGTGTGACTCATACCCCAGGAAACCTTTGAGATTATAATAATCAAAGACAGGTACTTTCTGATTCAAGAAACCAGGCACAACACATCTATTCACTAAAAATCATGAACTGGATGCACACACATCTGAAGTCTACAATACCAGATTCATATAAACTCTAGATCCTTAAAAGAGGGAGGCAAGCCCCAACCCCCCACCCTAGTGCTGTTTTACTTGTGCCCAGGCTACCCCAAAGCTCCACAGAGGTGACATTTATCAGCAGCCCTGCTCACAGACCCGCTGGCCCCACCAGCACTCACCACTGGACGGTGCACATCCCAAAATGCTCTCTCCTGACTGTCAAGAATCTTCCTCTCTATCTTGTCTCTCTTCTTGTCAACTCTGCCAATGTCATAAGATATTTAAAAGAAACAGTGTTGAGGACAGTAATTTTAAACATAAAATGTGTCCAGCCACTTTCCCCCACTTCAAAAATCATGCTTATCTCCAAAGGAACTTACTTTGCTTGTGCTTCAGCTTGCATAAAAATAAATTCCCATTTCCGAGCAAAAGCTCGCTGTAGCCTGGCCAAACTCTCCTGAAAATACATCACATTTTTAGTAGGTTAGGTTGCAAGTTATTTACTCTTTAATAGGTTCTGGCTTTATCTTTCCCTCCTCTCCTCACCTCCCCCTCACCAAGATGTAATAAAAATCATGATATTTGTGTCGGTGTAAATGGACCTTAGTTATCTGATACAAAGTTTTTTCTTGACACCAAATGAGATGGAATATTTTTGAATGCCTCAACTATTTCAGTTTTGAAACTCTAATAGAAAGGATAGATGCATCCTTCAGCCGAACATGGGATTTCTGCAACCTTTTTATATACTGCATATTATCTTAGCAATTTTGAAATAGTCAAAGAAACATCCTTGTTATGAAAGTATGTGATAATGAAAGATAACAGCAAATATCTCCATACCGGGTTATCCACATGACAATTCCTCATCAGTCATCTATGCAAATGGTTTCCACTGCACAGTTTTGGCTGCCATTTTTGGTAGTATAGCCAAACTTCCACAGCTATCTTCATTTTTAAAAATGCTGCATAGTTCTTCAATATTGTACAGGAAATGTCTCTATCCTACAGTCTACTACTAATAACGGGAAGAAAATTTAAAAATCATTGCAAAATTCTTTCTTCCATTGATGATGGAACATTTTCACTGTCTCCAGCAGGGCTTTCTAAATCTCTTCCCAGCTTTAACAGCAGCAGTATGCAGTCTTCTTCACAAAAGTGTTGTTTTTACTATATTTCTATGCATTGCAAACGTATCTCTGTGCCATACTTACTGAAAATGAAGACTACAGAAAGAGAAGAGCAGCCTTTCTAGAGATCTTGTCAATACCAGAAAAGGCTCTCATGGATTGTACATTGAAGGGGAGTTTTCTAAGGCATGTGAGTGTTAAATTCTGCATGCCCCACAATGCAGTACACTGAAAAACAAGCTTGTGCCAAAAGAAGCAATACAGTGTGTCAGCATGGTGCAGTGGCTGGAGTACCTGGTGTGTTGAGAGGCCTGGCTGACTATCCTGCTATCAGGTCACAGCAGCACAGCTGGACAGCTTTCAGCACAGAGACAGGGCTGTTTGTGAATTTTATGTTGACAGGTTCATGAAAAATTCAGAAACTTTTTGGGGATAGAGTTGGAATTTGAGACATCTCTCTTCTTATCAAATGCCATCCTCATCAGTTAATCCAACTCCCTCTTTTTCAAGCTCTTCCTGGCCCCAATTATCTTACCTTGCTCAAGGCACAGCACAGCTGTCAGGGAGTAGGAATGCCTCTAGTCTGACCCTCTTTGCCTCTCATCTAGCTGATGGGAAAAGGCTCAAGTGTCAGCATCACTTATAAGGAATAAGATTTACATTCCTACATCTATCAAGAGCTTTTGGAAATGTTGTCAGGGATCCTTTGTTCAAACCTTAAATGATGTAGAGAGGAACCACTTCCAAACACTCATGGTGTAGCTGGGATTTGTGAAGTTATTTGTGATCCTGGCATGGGGATCTGAGCAGAGTAAGAATAGAGATGGACTGTAATCTCAGCATTTGTCCAGTTAGCCTTCATTATCATCTCTCAAATGTGATTTAAGACTACTGAGCAGCGTTAGACCCACAAGCTGGAAGAACTGGATAAGTAATAGATTTTCACACAAAATGTCCATAGTTCTCATGATTCACATTATTTCACAGGCTCTTCAGGCCCAGCACAGAAATTTACTTTTTACCAGGTACTTACAGCTTCATAATCTGCTAGTTCTAGCCTTGCTTTGTTTTGCATTGTCCGCTTGCAGAGGTAAACAGCTGGAACAGAATAAAATAAACATAATTTGCTACTATCTCACAAACATGGCAGATTAGAACTAAAAGCTTCATGTCTGGTTTAAAGCTAGCTTGTTTTGGTTTGATTTCTCCCTTTGTTCTTGAAAGCTTTAAAGAGGGGATCAAGGCTACCAGGATTGTAACTGAAATAGTGGATCAGATACATAGGTTCATTAAATAATAATAAAATCTGCTTTATGCAACAGACATCATGTGCAAAATTCATGAGGTACTTGAGGTCAGGGTTTTTTAATGGCCAGGGAACTAGCACATTAAAGAAAAATGGCAAAGACATTTTTCAAACTGTCTGTGTATAACTCATAATGCATAGGAGTTTTAGCAGGAGCTGCTGCTGTATTAACCAAACAGGACTATAAGAATGTGAATACATGGTTTTATTTATTTTGACTCTCTATTTAGAAAACACAAACTTTCAACCTGAGATTTTAGCTAAAAAATAATTCTAGATAAAATTCATGTCTCATACAGATTAGTCTGCTATAACTGATACTTAAACTAAAAAATTATGTGAAACCAAAAATTGAAAAAAAAGGAAGTGTCATCTGTTACATATGAGAAAAAAATATTATTTCATTTATTTTCTAAATAAAAAAATCCTTCAGAAGACCTGTCCTTCCTCCACTTCATTCAGACAGAGCAGAATCTTTGGTAATAAAATGCTGAAGTGCATTTTCAACAGACTTTATTTAGCAGAAAATACTTTCCAAACAACTCAGAATATTTTACAGATTCCCCCACCAGTGAGACAATGAGTACAGCACAATTCCTAATTGTGCAATATTTACCCACTTCATTACTTCAGAGCACTGCTCATGTGAGATGGATTAATCTTGTGATCAGAGTAGGTGATAAAACCTTAACTTATCTGTCATCACTACAGTCAAAAAGAGTCATAGTCACTGCTTGTGCTTAGGAATGTTTCTGCTCCCTGACTTCCAGCTGGTCTACTACAGGAGCAAAGCCCCTCTGGAAAATAACTTCACATAGGAACTTAATTCTTTCTAACTAGGAAGAGGGAGGTGCTCATTTTAGATATAGATTTGAATATTAAGTTAGTCAACTCAAATATCATTTAAGATTCCATGGAAATATTTATTCCTGACAAGACGCCTGCAAATGTATGCAAACCCATTCCAGTGAATGTTCTTTTAGTTTAGTTGATTACAAGCACTTCTACCTGCAATTAAAGGTGTTACTTTATATAAGAGGAGTTATATTTTAATGCAATTTTTTTTCTTTTCTTCCCCTCCTCTTTTCATGTGTGTTATTTGGTCTATTTTCTTTCATAATATTTCACTTTCCACTCTCATAAGAAGCCACGGTCTCTTTCTCTATTCCCTGCCTCCTCACATACCCTCTGGTTCCAAGGCAGTTTCTGTGTCTACAAAATCTACAAAGACAGATACATATCCACGTCACACACACCAGACAGCTTCTATAGCTTTCATGCATTGCAATATTATTATACACTTACACTAATACATTGGCATGCCTGCTGAAACATCACAAAAAGATGAGGGGATGAACTTTGGACTTTTTGTACCTAGACTGCATTCACAATCAGAATACTGGAAACAGACTCTTGAGGACAGAGATGGTCTTTGTCATTTAGCTTCTTTCACAGTGAAGCATCCTCCTCTTTTCCTTCAAAATCCATTATTTCATTGAAAAAGAAAAAAAAATTCCTAAGCCCCTTGTAAATATTAGCAATACAATACACACTTTGTATAAGTGTGTAGACAGTTCTGAGAATTCCGGGGGTCAAAATTTGTCTACCAATTTAATACCAACTGAATAGAAAGAAAAAAGGTCCCTGTTCCTGCACTTGGTCAAAACTTTTAAACCACATTCTTATAGTTCCAGTACAGGCACTTTTAGTTAATTCAGCTTTTCCTTGAGTCCCATTATGGGCAAATTTTAGGATTATATTTCCTTCTACCTCCTACAAAAATTCTTGTTCCAGAGGTAGCTGACTGTTCATCTTTTTGTCAAGATAGGTTTCATCAAAAAAGTATCTTCAGATAACAGAAATTTCAACACCGGCAAAATAACCAGCAGATCACCAGGAGATGAATTAGCTTGACACATTATTAATTTAATACTGTGTCTTCAGTGTATAACTCAGTTATTTTCCCTGCAGGGTTCTTTTAATAGCCCTCTTTGCTCCCAATCCATAGTAAAGAGTCCATATAAAGATGTTTGGTTTTCAGTATGAACATAACTTGGACAGGATTCAAAAAATCATATTCATCCCTCAGACCCATTTTTTTAACTGAAATATCCAGATCCCTTCCCCTTCAGAGGAGCCTAATGGTTAAAACACCTGTGGCTTCAATTCCTTATGCCAGAAATGTTTATATGTGCCACTGTGAATAGGGTAGAATATGCCCAAGGAAAAATTACTATTGTGGAAAGTACAGCATATCCACAAGTGTAGGAGAAAAAAGTGCTGGAGGACATTCCTACTCTGACTCAATTTATTGCCATTGCTATGTGATAACAATTACATCCTCCTAAAAGTGCATGTTTGAGCCTCTATTTAACAGCTAACTGTACTGCCACAAAAAATTGGCAGCAGCTCAGGAATTTGTCTTCACCAGTTTACGCTATCATATTATTCGACTTATCTGTAAAAAATCAGTAGCATGTCGGAAAGCAAGAATGTGAAAATCACCTTCATTTTCAGCCAAATCATTTGAAGACATAGATTAGTGAGATTTCGTTCTTCTGACTTTTAGGATTATGAGATTTGAAATGTGGATGCTCCCACCTTTCACAGGCACCACTCCTTTTCTGCACCAAATCACACATGAAGTAACTGTACTTGTCCAGTAGCTGGATTTCGAGGATGTCAATCAATTTCCCTCTCAAAGCAGAGTCAGGATCTCCCAGAATTTCATGAATTACAGTGCCTGCTTTTCCAATCCCATATGTTGACAGTGCTTTTACAGTTTCACAAGTGCAGCCTGCAGGAAGGATCTCCAACTAAAGCTCTCTATTTCTGTATATAGTTCTCTATTTATCTATTCCACAAAGGTTCTGGTCAGGGCCCTAATTCCATCGAGGAACCCATCTAGGAGGTCCACTGAGGCCTGTACCCAGGAACTGAGCTCAAGCCTAGCTACTACCCCTGGAACAGGCTTGAGTTGTGTTGTAGATAGATCTCTAACCAGCCCTGTAGCCTAACCATGCTGCTACCTTGCTCCTGCCTGCACTCTTGCCAATCTGAGTTCTTGTCTACCCCACTCCCAACAATGGTGATGAAAAATGCTCACCATGGGGATGACTGATATGCAAGAAACAGGGTCTGATTAATAACCTCAATTTGCTAAATATGGACTGCCTTACACACTTATTTTTAGAGCCAGTGTCTTCGGATGGATTTTGCAATCAACATAATTGCCTCTACTAAAGTGAATTATATATTAGATGCTATAGCTTGTGCTTTAGAAGTGACTGATTACCATAAGAGAGCAGATTCGCCAATAATTTTAAAGGCCATATTAATTTGTAACATTTCATAATGAAAGATGGTCAGTGATATTTATAAATGGGTATTTGAACAACAAACAAGTATTGAAACACATTTCTGTAGCTGCGCAGTAATTAGAGTCTACTAGCTCTTGAAAATTCTGTTTAGGCATTCACAAAATATCTGAGAGTTTCAAGTGAGACTACAAAGCCAGAGTCGCATAGAGAGGATGCCTGTACTTTCCCTCCTGCAAGATTTTAAACTGTCACATCCAAAAAAACTATTTTCATGGTTTGCTACATGTTTCCTATTCTTGACTGTTCACTTGCATTTGAAAGCTCCTAAGAAACCTCTATAGATTTTTTCTTTACGTAAGATTATAGAGATTATGACACATTTCATCCTAGACTCAAGAAACTGGCTGAGTGCATATTATATTATACACACTTATTAAAAAAAAAAAAAAAAACAAACAAAAAAAACCACCAAAAACCAAACCCAGAACTTTCACCCAAAACCCACACTGGGGAGTTTTATCATGTTGCAAAACAGGGGCTAAATCATCTCTTTTGCCAGAGTGGAGCAAAGGCCACAGCTAAATTCAACGGAAGTTCAACTGGGCCTCTGAGGACCACATATTATGGCACCTACACCCCCACCACCATGTACACAAACTTCTTCCATAACTGTGCCAGAGCCAGTGGGCTCACAGCTGGATTCATCCCCGATGGTGAGCTGCTTTCAGTGAACACTCGTTACCTCCACAGAGGCCAGGTTAAATTTATGTACTCCCTGAGCCAAAATCCTGTTTTCAGAGTCACCAGATATAAGCCTAGTCTGTATCTAAAGAGCAAAGTAAACAGCAAATACTGCAAGGTCTAAGGGTTTCAAAGTGCCCTGCAGGCAGACAGTATATGCAAGTGCCTGCTTCAGATGGAAAATTACAGGACAATCACCACAAAACGTGACTGCAGGATGTAAAGCATGAAATCAACTCTTTTATTTAAACATTGGGATTTCTAGGGCTATTTCATACCATCTTTAGGTCACCTCTGCTCTTAGTCAATAGAAAAAAAAATGGCCCTTAGCGACAGCTATTGAGTTTCACTTAGTCTTAAAAATGGGTCATCACAGAGCCCTGTGTATCTACAAAAGAATTACAATTTTAAGTAAATGCTAATAAAATTAAATTAGAAGGAAGTCCATGATCAGGTTTATGTACATTAAACTGCCAAATTGTCAAAAGCTTAACTTATAAAACACTTCTCCCCATCTCCAGTCTATTTCCTGATCCTATTCTTTCCTATAACACTTCAGGAGAGCAATTTAATTCTAGATTTACACAAGCAGAGGACTTTCTTACATAAACAAAGAGCAAGAGCTACCAAAGAGATCAAGAATTAGAAAAAGGCAAATTCATCTTCAGCATACAGAAGTACCAGATGATGGTGGCCTTGGAAAATGCTACAGGGTGACAAAAAATGGGTATGGGAGAAAGGTAACCCAAGATCAGACAAAGAATATCCAATTGTCAAGTACAATTTAAAATACATCCATTGAATCATTTCATGCTTCTTCATATTATCATAATGCTTTCAACTTGCCATTATGGTTATATTTTCAGATATTCAGAAAGCCTACAGTTCCAGGGACAATGGGGCAGGAAAAAGCATGCAAAGTAGAGCATGTCAGAGTGCCAGCATTGCTGCCTTCACACCCTTCTAACCTGGAACACTCATAGTAATGGAGACCTCAGCCTCAGCACTAAGATTCCATTAGGGTTAGCATTCAAACAGCCACAGAGCCCACAGGGACTCCAGTGCTGGAGAAGACATGCCACAGTGATCACAGCAGCGCACCAGTGTTGGCTCCTCCACACCTTTCTAATCTGGATCCCTCATGGTGATGGGATGAGGGAAGTCACATGAGGAGGGGCTGAGGTCCCTTGGCTTTTTAGCCTAGAAAAGAGAACACTTAGGGGAGATCTCATTGCAGTTCACAGCTTAATTTTCAGGTGAAGAGGAGGGGCAGGCACTGATCTCCTCTCTGTAGTGACCAGTGACAAAGCTGGAAGCTGTGTCCAGGGAGGTTCAGGCTGGATATATAGAAAAGGTTCATCACTCAGAGGGTGGTTGGGCACTGGAACAGGCTCCCCAGGGAAGTGGTCACAGCACCAAGCCTGACAGAGTTCAAGAAGTGTTTGAACAATACTCTCAGGCAATGGTGTGATTCTTGGGGTGTCCTGTGCAGGGCCAGGAGCTGGACTTCAATGTTCCCTGTGATTCCCTTCCAACGCATGATAGTCTATGAAACCTAATTAGCTTACTCAACATAGCAACTTGAAAGCAATTCAGAAAATTCCACGTTATATTTAGAAATATCAGAATTCTGGTAAGAAATTTTATTTTTATTTATAAGGGACCTAGATGCATATTATCAATGCTTTTAAAACAGTACTGCAGAAACACGTATTTTCACCAGTTTTTATGGAAAGAATAATTCAGGCAAGCACAAAACTCTGAAGTGATGAGATGACTGGAAAGCATTATCAGGAAATGCCTTCTGGTTTCAGAGACCTCATTACAGTGATTTGTCAATGTCAGAATCAGCAAGGATCAGAATGAAATTCAGGCCATGCTTGTTGAAGTGAGACTTTAATTTCATCATTTATATGACAGAGATAGCTTCTAATGAATGGATAATGTATCTATGCAGAGAAATATAATGGTACATGAATTCAGAGTGGGAAAAAATATTGTAGGTCACCTCTTCCACCTATCTGCTAATAAGTGTCTTTCCTAAAGCTCATTTGATTTGGTTCTACCCAGATCAAATTTTATGCATAGCAAGCACTGACACCAATCACATTTTTCTTGAGAAGCTGTTATTCATGTTAGACTGTAGTGACACTTAGTCCTGTCACCAAGATCTTAGTCAATACATTCTGTATATGTATCTTTTTAAAGGCAACTCATTTACTTAAGGAGTCACAACCCAGTCTTAGAAACAGTTTAGTAAATTACTTCAGTTCTGGTAGGAAAAGTCTGTTTCTTACTATACCTAAAAATCAAAAAAATTTTCAGAGATGGGTCCTTAACAGAGGGATCTGTATTAAGGACTTTAAAGAATTGATTGCAGGAGTCGTTGCTGACATATTCTGACATTAGCTGTAGAAAAAATGGGTACTGAGAATCAAGGTTTGAGATTATAGAATGGCAGAGCTCTCCAGAAACTATTCATACATCCTTTGTAAATTCTCATGGCATGAATTGTAACAAATATTTATATATATATATATATATATATAAATATGACAATTTGTATCAAAAGTGCTTCTCTGCTATCAGTTTTGCCCCAAGCTATTGACGCATAGTTATGGGTTGATTTCCAGAGATGCTGACAACATGCAGTGCTCCAGCAGAGTTCAGGTAAGCAATAGGGATCAGTATTTCTCAAATACAAATTGCTTACTAACATGTTGTTGCCAAGGAAATCTTTCCTATGCACTTGGGCAAAGAAAATATATCATACATTCTCCACACAATTCTTCTTCCAAAGAGTCACTCGATGGTAAAGGGTACAGAAAGACAAATGGGAGAGAAAATTCCTGGACTACTCAAATGTTCATAGAGGAATTTGAAGCTAAGCATGTAAAATAAGTAGGCAAGAGAAAATTTTCAACATGTGAAAAACATGATACATGACTGCTGTTACTTTTTGTGCAGTCTGTACTTTTTAGCATTACTGTGGGCTTGGGATAGAAGAGGGAAATGAGCCAGGTGAAATGGCTCATGTTCAGAACAGAGCAGCAGACACAAAACATGGAGACACCTCTGTCAGTTTACTTTTAAGTGATAAGAAAATATCATTAGGAAGGAAATGCTGTTCAGACTGACTTGTGAGCTGATTATCAAGTAAATTTAATAAGGCAAGTCTTGTACTCTCTTAAAAATGCTGGAGAATAACAATGAAACAGCTTCAACACAGCAAAAGTAAATGACTACCTCATTTTACTGTAACACAGGATAGATAATGATGACTATCTAAAGAGCTGCAGCATTTATCCAGAGAAGTATTTCACACTTTTAAAAGGAGCAATTAATTAAAACTTACCCCAACCCCCATTACTCTAATTTCCTAAGAGATTTATTTTGTAATATGTGACTTTACCTGGAAGGCTACTGAAAATATGAAAACATTTTCAAAACTTGTTATTCACAGCAACAAAATTTAAGAATTTGCTTTGAATATAGAGAAAGCCAGTCTCATTTAGCATCATTTAAAGATCACATGGTCAAGTGCTCTTACACTCATGTTGCATTATCAGTTATTTGCTGTGTTATAACTTACCAACATTCTGCATCCTCCTTCAATTTTAACTCATTTGAGAGAAATGCACACAGAAAAAATTATAGTGCTCAAACAACATCCTATTGCAACTATATAGATGCAGTTGACTTTTTGTCTTCTAGTCCAAACCTCCTTAAGACTATAAGTGACTGTGGCATTTTCTAAATTTTATTCTCTCTCCTTTGAACAGATTTCATTTTTTAATATGCATTTAATGCAGATTTTTTTTTTTTAATATGCATTTAACTGCAAGAAAAAGCCTGATATGTCAAAGATAATTTTGAGTCTAACTATCAGCAAAAGTTCACCAGGGAAAATGAGTAGAAGTTACTAATTCTCCTTATATTATGTCTGAAATTCTTATAAGCCTCTTACATTTTCAGAAATATGTTAAATTAAGCCTAAAGAATAGGGGGAAAAAGGCAAAAAATTGCTATTTTGTTGTGAATTTTTCCCAAACATTTCATATTTTCTACTTATTCAAAAAAGAGGACAGTAATGAACTAAATGCCTCAAATTTGCAACAGCTGTGAGTCACTAAACCTCCCAGAGATCCTGACAGGTTCCATTAGAACTGAGACCAAATGCACATGGAATAACAATTTCATATATGGCATTATTTTTCCACTTTCTGGGATGCAATTGTCTTAACTAGCCTCCCTATTTAACTACTTCTTAATGATATGACCTGTTTATATTATGCCAGGAAAAAAAGAATCCATCAGTTACAAAATTATTTCTGAAAGAAAAGAGAAGATAATTACAAGCAGGTCACATGCTCATCCACTAGCTGTGTTCATTACAAGAGCCAGTTTTTCTGAATTGAGATCCAATTCTATTTGTCACAAAACCTAATCATTATTCAGGAACATGACTTAATTCACAGGAAAAAGCAAAGTTATCTGAACTACACTAGTCTTAATAATAGTAGTTGTTATTATTACCATTTATTTTCACCAACAAAATCACTCTAAAACCATGGGATTCTACAAAGAACAACATGTCCTGCCTGGGTGGACTCCAAGACATATGGCACTAAAATGGGTCTTCAACAGATGGGACTTAAGGACCTGCCTTTGTTAAAATTTTTTGCGATTTGAGGAATCTCTCTTGACAACACTTAAAGCATGATTTGCAGGAAAAGGGAGGGAGATTTTCAGCACTTTATGAAAATTGGCAGTTTCTCAGTAACCTCAGAATGATCATAGTCAATATTTTGGAAATTACAATCAAAAGGCTATTTTCCATTTTGACATAACTTAATGCAAGCCCTCTTTTTGCCACTACAACATAGCACTACAGCTTTATTATAGGAATGTGTCTGTGGTTTTTTTTTACATATTGGAAGATTCTGTTTGTATGTCTTTTTGGTTATACTTTCTACAGAAACATATTTTTTCAAGGCAAATAATTGCTATTATAAACTCATATAGATCAAATTATATTTTAGAGAAGATATTATTAACATGTTATACAAATATGTAAGGATTATTTGTTTCTTAGTTCTGGTAATAAACTAACACACAGTATCTCAATCTCATTTAATTTCTTGTTTAAGATAAATTATTTTCCTGGCAGTGTGCTACATTCTGGACAGTAGCCCAGTTATGGATGAGTAAAGATGAAATTTAAGGATTAATTTTTAAATTAAAATAAAATTCTAGAGTATTTCCAATGGCTTGTTAAATTAGAATAATGGCAAATAAAGTGATTTGCCCTGTTAGCAACTTCGATCAAGGAAGATTACAGTTTGCTTTTTGCTGGTCTTGAGAGACTTCTAATGCCTGCTACAGTCAATAATTTTAGAGGGCACAGTTTTAAGCTTGTTCAGGACAAGTCCATTAAATTGGTAGCACTACACAACACATCACAATGCACGATAAGAGTGAAATTCATTTGCATATCTGCAATAATATAAATTCTATGTACTATATTGTCCAGGAATTAACAATTCCTGTGAAAATCTGAAGAACATGCAAACCTACTTTAGATTTATTTAGGTTCTTTAAATAATTTGATTAAATATTTTGATTTTCCTGTATTTCTCTGATCACCATTGTTTACAAGGGAAATGCTAATTTCTGGGACTTGGAGATGCTAACATAATAAGAACAGTATTGAAAAGGTGCCTTAAAAGTTTATTTTCCTGCAAATGCTCCAGCATTATCCAGTTTTGGTGACACACAAAATCTTTGGCAGCTCCAGTACAATGCTCTGGCCCTGTTGCATGGGGAAGCTGTAGGTCTGTTCCATACAGGATTTCACTTCTGGCTCATGACATGAAAGGAGCAATGAGATAGCAGGATTAGAGGGTTTGCTTCCCCTTCCTTCTCCCTTCTGCAACCAAAGAGCTTATCTCAACAACTGGGACATATTTAAATCTCAAAAGATCTCAAATGAGTACATTCACTGTTCAACAAAAGCTCCTCCCTGTATTATGAAGGCACTGATTCCAAGTTTAATTCTGTATTCCTGGCATGCAAACCTGGACATATTATACAAGATTTTTATTTAATGACTAAGGTTTATAATTCATTGAAAAATCCACTGATCAGCTATGACAGGAAAGTTAGTATCTCCTACTTTAGACTAAAGGATATTAATATAAACTTTTTCAGCCTGATCTTAAATTCAGACATGTAATTATTTATTAAAACTACCCCAGTAACATGATACACATTACAGCTGAACAACTCAATGTCTCTTAAACTATAGTTAATTACTTGCTGATCTTTAACATATTAGGGGACTTTAATGAAGTAATAAATGGTAAATCAATAATTTTTCCTTCAGTGGCTAATTTCATCATACAGAATGGCCAAGCACACACATATGGTAAGAATCCCTCTTCCTTGGGAATTTTCAATAACTGTTTACTGGACATCTTCAAATTTCAATAAAAAATTGAACATTTTTCTACTCCTATAGGATGAGGAGACTGTCACATTTTTCAACTGTACCTCGGAGACACTCAGCTCTGCTGAGAGTTTCAGCTTAAAATTACTTTATTTGGCAATGTATTTGAAATTAAACTGAGTCTGCTCTAAAAAGGAAGGAAGCATTTATTAGAACCATCCATCTCCAAAGTCTTTGGCTCCCAAGGGTATAGAATCCAAATTACAAGTGAACACTCACCTAAATTTTTGAAAAGCTGTTTAAAGAGATAATCATGGTCTGAAGCTTTGAAAACATAACCTAGCATCTACATGCTCAGTTACCTAAATAAGTGACCTAGTCTTCAGATAACCTCATTACTTACAGTTTGGATTAGAATGAACAGGAGGATGCTCATAGATACACTTTCTTTAAAAATTAGGTCACTATTTGATATACAGAGGAACTAATTTTGTTATCATTTTTAATAATATTTTTTTCCTAATACATTGCTACATACTATCCTCAGATTTTGCTGTCTAAGCACACATCAGTAATTACAACATATAGGCAAATAAACAATAAACTGTATTTTCTAATACAGCTCATATTAGAACTATACTAGTTTTCATAATAAGTAATTTTCCACATGGTGTATATTAGAAATAAGAATTCTAAACTAGGCACATCTTTGGGTCTCAATCTGATAATAACTGTTGCACAACCATCTATAACATCTCCACTGCTTCACTGAGATTCTCTCACTGTAAATAATTACGCTTGCTGGAGCAAACAGAGAATATAAATAGTAAGTTAGGTTTTGATGAGTCTTGAATTTTGGGGCTTGTTTTTTTTTTCTTTTTTCCTCAGATCCACTCCAAAATTTGACTTTGATAAGCTTCTGATAAACTTTGAAAAAGCTAGCAACACATTCATTTCAGTATCAGTAGCTCTTGCACAGGAATTACATGACATATAATTATGTTTTAAAGAGTGGGATGGTGAAACAAGACAGATTGCAATGACACATTCATTAATAAAATCCATAATTTCTAAAAGAAATAGGAAATATTTCTACACTGACCATAGTCTGTGTTTTCCGGCTCCCAACAATTTGATGGCCAAAAATAGGGTGTCTATAGGCAAAAAAAAAAAAGAAGCAGGAAACTCAAGTTAGACAATGCAAGCATTATACAGTCCTTGGATTGTTACTGGCTTTGAGAATCAATTTATATTTTTGGTAAATTTATTATACTGTTAACTTGACAGTTTTTAGATAGGCATTAAAACAGAAAATTACATTTGTATACCTGTTTATCACGATAGTGTTAGAATTACATTGAAAAACAAAAAAAAAGTGTGCTTTTGTTCTCAAAGTTAAGGGAACAAAACCCATGAGGCTAGGTAAAGGGGTTATCTTTTACATCTTCCCTAGAAATACATCTCTCACATATCCTGAAGAACCAGGTTTAGAGATATAAGATGCTTTGAAGTTCATTCAGTTCTTGATTTTTAACTTTTCATTCATATATTAATATTCAATTCTTTTTCCTAGGTGTTATTTGTTTAAAAATGCCACTAGAAACATTCTGTTTTCACAAAGACATCAAAGTCCACTTTTTAATAATTGTTTACTGGTTGTGATTTAAAAAGTGGGGTTTTTTTTACTGAAAGAAAGACAATAAAGTACCAAAATCTACTTCAACACTATACTTATTGAGACTGTGCTACATGTATTGTTAAAAGAATTCACTTCTAACAAATGGAGAATATAAGAATGCATAGACATTTTTCATAAATTATTTCATTTTTAAAATAGCAACTTCTGGTTAAAATTAATATTATATAGCATTTTTTTATAGAGCACATAATCCCCATACAGGCCATTCACTTAAGAGTCAGACTCGATGATCCCTGGGGGTCCCTTCCAATGCAAATTATTCTGTGTTTGAGTGACTGATCTATACATAAACACATACACACAGCTACAGGGAATTACATAATATTTGAGCAGTTGAATGCAACTCAATAAATGTGTGAAGTGGTTTGAGTGGTATTTCAAAACACAGGTGGTTCTTCAGGAAAACCTTCTGCTTTACTCTCTATTTCTTAATGGTTTTTTTCTCTCAAAAATCTCCCAGCTGCAAAAAATGGAAACCTCTTTGCTGCCCACTTCCCTTCAAAATTGTTTCAATGTTAATCTGGGAACCAACAGGGCTGAAGAGTGACACATTCACACCAATTGTCAAATTAAATATATATTGTGAGAAATCTCTAGGTTTTGTAACATTGGCACATCAAATTTAATAGAAGCAATTTAGAACTTGCTATTTATCAAGCAACAGCAAGGAGCTAAAGGATAGAAAAGGAACTATCACAAGCTAGCTTCAAAGGCTAGTATGTGCTTCTTGCAAGCCATTTGGTATATTTTTAAGGGAGCAACAATAAGTAACTTTCCGATCAACCATTCCTTCACAGCGCCACAGAAATCAAAGTGAGCAGTAGAAGCACATATAAGCACAAATAGAAAAAAGATGAACACCTAAAGAATTAATTGTACTCAGCACATTTTGGAGAAGCAACTAAAAAATTTAATAGAGTGATTAGTATAAAGCAAAAAGTCACCATCATTAAAATATACAGTTTACAAACTCAGAAAGTGAGAACAGTCCTTGGAGCACAAAATGTATCCAGAGAGGCCCAAGGAGAAAAGCACAGCCACATCATTTCTCTGCTAAAAGGAAAGTTAACCTCTGTTTACAGGTTCAAGCTGAGCTTCTGTAAAAAGTACATAGTGAGGATTACTAAATACACAGAAACTACATCTGCTCAAGCAGCTCTCCAGCTGAAACTCTTCCAGTGTGGGCAATCTTGGTGCAAAGTCTATATTAAAGCTCCTCATGCATACTTAGGATTTCTCTTGACAAATTGCATATACTCCCATCCCAGCTGAGATTAAAAACTAATTCCATCTTCTGACTTAGGGAAAAATCACAAACTTTGCTTTCAGCATTCATTTCACAACAGGCTATGAACAAATACTATATATTCACAACTATGTTAATGATGTTAGAAGAGGACTCGTTTCATACATAAATAAAAAGATATGTGTGGCCAGAGTACTTTTTTCAGTATTTATTTGAAATAGCACATTTAAATTTTACTGAAACTCGCACTTTGGGGGTGAAGGCAGTGTGGACATTAAATAGTATGGGAAAGGGCACATAATCTTCAGTGTTGTGAATGTTGTCATTTTAACTTGCTAGGAGGCAGAGATGACCAAGGCTTTTCTGAAGGATAAAAAGCTGCAACCTAAATGTGGAGAAGAGATTGAAGAAAAAGCAGAAAATAATAAGTAGCGCTGGCTACTAAGGATGTGTGTAAGCCTCCCTGTTCCAGGGAGATAAAAGCAGAAAAGTTAGAACAAGAATTTTAATTAGCAAAGCACATGATAAGCCATATTAAAAGGTTTCAAAGATGTGTGATAGTGTAAGCCAAAGAGAAACCCCAGTAAAAGGCAGACATTACAAGATGAGAAAGGGATTCAAATAACAGCTAGCACAGATAAGTACAGAAGATCATTAAATGCCTTCCTTGTTTGAGTCTAAAGAAGGAGGGAGATGGCGGGCAGACAAAGGTCTTTCCCAGAGGCATGAGGTCTCTTTGCCAAAGCTCTGAGCTGGGCAGGCACAAGCTGTCTCTGAACTGCAAGCCATGACCCTGCCTGCCTGGTGCTGGATGCATTTAATGGGACTTGCTGAGAAGTGCAGCTCTTTGGCTCAGGCACTGCAGCCTGGCAGGGCTGGCCTCCAGCCAGCTGGCTCCCAGAGGGAACAAAGTTCAATTCTGCCTGCAATCAGCTCTGCGAACATGCCCAAAATTAATTTGGACATGGAGATAAGGCTACAGGGCAAAAAAAAAAAAAAAAAAAAAAATTCAGGGAAATGTTTTTATGAGGTCAGTTCAGGTTAGAAGGCTGATGAAATTCACCACAGAAAGCTTAAGGATTTCTTGTGTTTTCACATGAGTAAACTGTTTCTTTCCAAAAAAGCAAAAAAAAAAAAAAAGCCTCACCAAGCTAAAGAATGACTCCTGGTTCCTCAAAACTGTGATTTATATGCATGTGTAAACATTATGATGAAATTCTTCCTCTGGTATTTCTCTTTCTCCTCTATCTCCAGTACTTTGTAACAATGACTATCTAACTGGTGAGAGTTATCAAAAGGACTAAATTATCTGCATGATGTTTAAATGGGTGCAATTACCCAAAGGGTAATTTATACATGGAAAAAATATTCATTCAAGTAATCTTTGAAACATGGACAGTTATTTGAAAAAAAAAATTATAAAGCAGAGGAGCTTCAGAAGATTACAGCAAAGGGAAGAAATGTATTTCCACAAAAGGTAAAAAGTTTAAAATTTCTCTTTTATAATGTTTCTACATCTACTCTTTGGATTGAAAAGTTGTAATACATTATATGTTTCTGATCTTTGAAAGCTAAAGGTTACTAATATTTGGATTTTTCAAAAATTAAGTCACCGACAGTGTAAAACCCCAACTAGTGGAGAAATAAACATTAGATGCTATGTATTTTGACCAAGGCAAAGTCCTACATTACTTTCTTACCAGCTTATGATATCACCCTAAGATATGTGCTCAAATTCAGCTACAGCTGCTGATGAAGTTGCATTGAAAGAGTAGATATCTATTATACATTTTCAAAGCAGGAAATGGCATTGATGTGTACAGAGATAGGGAAAACTCTCCTAAAGACAGACAAAAAATAGGATAAGGTACAGATTATGATTTAAACAGAAAGAAAGTCCAAAAATACCAAGAAAAAAATATTTGAAAATTCTAAACACTGAAAACAATGCCTGATATAAAAATCAATTTTTGATTAATGCTGTGATTGTATGGACAAAAAGCACCAACAATAAACATGCATGTAGTTAAAATGACTGATGTTTTTCCAAAGGAATATTCCACATTTTCTTGTCTAATTGCTTGGTTTTAGCAGTCATAAAATTCTGGTCTTAATCTGAAGTTTACCTTGTTCCTTGTTACAGACATCAAACAGTTTAATCGCATAACACATGACTATAATGCATGTGCTGAGTTTACATTTCCATTTCTGTTTCAAAAATCTCCACACAATTTCACGCTCCAGATATTTAACAGTCTCTGGGAAGAATTTGCTAGAGAGGTTATCCATGAAGATTTCAGGAAAAATATTTGCCTTGTTCAATACAGAGGATTAGGAAAAAAGAAGAGTCTGATAAGAAGATCCCTGGTCTAATGGAATGAGGTCAGGAATGAGAATAGGAGGCATGTGAAAAGGAGAAAACTGCCTGTTCTAATCTGAGCTATTAAAAATATCCCACAGCAATGCAGGGAGGCTCTGCTCACATAAATTACCTTCTAAATTGTTGGACTATGCAAACAAAGCTTGGTACAACTATTTGCTACAAATCACATATCAAAATACACTGTAGAAAAATTATAGCATCCCTTGCAATGTCGCATATTCCTATAGAATGAATATTACACAATCTGTGTGCCTGGTTTCATGATCTAGAAGCTCATAAGTGAAGACTTCACCCAGGAGAACTATGGATGTGGTCTAACGGACATTTATTAACATGTACATTAAATAACACCACCATTTTCAAAGAGAAGATAATGAAATACTGATGTGGTTTGGTCATCTTTCATGAGAGTAGAAAACCTGAAGGAATTATCATCCTTAAGAATTTTACTTTTTCTCAGAAGCAAATATGAAGCAGTTCATCATGAAGTATTAAAGAGGGAACATTTGTCATTTTGCCATGACATCCCACTTACAGCTGAAGGAAGGTGGGTGGTATGGCTATGGGAAAGTCAAGTACTGTTTATCAGCCCAGGCAGAAATAATGCTGCCAGTTTTTATCAGTATGATTTTGAGGCATTTTGTTTGATTGTAGGTGTAACTTGAATCAGCAGCCAGAACAAGTCAGGAGCTAAAGAAATAAGGCTTACCTAGCACTGCAGATATGATTGCAGATACATTTAAAACTCCAGAACAAAACAGTTACAAGGACCTTCATGCCCTTTAACCAGAAAACTAGTTTTGCACACACCAACACATATGGGTTTGCTTGAGTGATACACTAATATCATTAGGTAAACCTAACCACATTAATCCATCATTCTCCTGTATGAAAGTCATACAAAACAAAATCCTGTAAGATAGCATGTATTCCACAATAAAAAACTAGCAGCAGTGGCTGCTACGCATTGTAAGGAATCCAGTGATAAAGTAAATAAATCTGCTTTGGTTTTACCTCAAAATTAATCAATAACAATATCTGAGCTAATGAAACAGCCATGTGTAAAAATCAGTGTTACCCATCAGCTTTTATAAAACAGGAATAATTTCTATGCATTAAACTGTATAACCAAAGAGGAAAATCACTAAGCATCTTTTCAGTTACCCCTAGCTGATAGTAATAAGAAAAGAGTTGTTGTCTCTGAAGCTGCTCCATTCCACTCCACAAAATTTTTTAAAATCCAATTACTTGGAAGGGGAAGGAGTACTCAAATCACTTAAAAACCTTTGCATATTACTGCTATTCTTCTCTCAGGCACCAGGGAGTGTTTATAGACAGCAGAAATGAAGCCTTTGCTGAAAAGTGGTTATGTACAATTTCAAATGCTTTGCATGATGGATGGAAGATTTCACTGGCATTTTGTTTCACATTCATTGCACTTCACAAAATGGTTTCTTGGTGAAGTAAAAGGGTAAGATTGCTAGTCTAGCACTGTCAAGCCCATACAGGAAGCAAGTAGTGCTCCATGGTTAGCTCAGAATAATTAAAAAAGAGGTTGAGGAATTTGGAAACAAGATTTTGGCTCTGTGACTCCTCTTTTCTAACTGAAAAGAGGACAAGCATGGCAAGCAGTGTGGGGCAAAGTGTGCCTGAGTAAGGAGTTTAAAAAATCAAAAGTAGCACTGATGGGGCAGTCAGAAAGACACATGAATATAAAATCTTTTTCCCTCAGAAACCTTAAAAGAACCTGTATATACCAAGCCTGACCTGAAAAGACAATGAAATAGTTATCACACCTGCAATTGCCAAAAATAATCTGCCAAATGCTGCATAATATAACTTGTTTCTTTTTCATTTCTAAAATCTGACTTCAAATAAAAGCCTTCCCTCAAGGCACAGTAGATGATCCAGAAAGGCTCTGGAGAGTGGCTGAAGGGCTGTGATGTTCAGCCACAAACTCAGAATTCAGAATGGCCAGAGGTTGGTCCAGAGTGAGCCACGAAGAAGCTAGCTCAGTAAGGCTGACTCAAAAGTGACATGTAAAGCAATAGAATTCACCTGAGACATGAGGTGTCCAGAACACTTCACACTCTAAACGATTTTGCAACAAAGATATTTCAAGGTCCTTACAGTGATTGCTATATAATTTTATCCCTAATTTAGGCATGAGAAAACAAGGCCAGAATGGTTAAACACATCTGTCAAGAAAGTGTTCCCAGTGGCAGAACGGGAGAAAATATCAAAGCCCATACCTTTGTCTTCCCAAAGTCCATGAATTTTGCTGCTATCTTCACTCTTGCTTTCACAAGAAAATGTTCCTGTTTTCATATTTTTCCTCAGATATTTGTGCCTTTTATCTTAAAAGGTACAAAACAACAGCAGAACCTAACCCTCATCTCAGAAAATTAATTAATGTGAAATCATGAATTAATCTCATTTAAAAATAGGAGTGTGACTATCACTAATCCAGGGTATCCAGAGTTTGTTTACAGACAAAAGATACTGGGAAATGTTATTTTTCTCAATTAACATCAGGAGATCAGGGCTTGTAGAAGAAATTAGCATATTTTTCTGTGGGATGATATTACAGAAACTTACCAGCTGAGAGGGCAAATCAGGCATTCCTCACCAAGATGGACATATTATCATATGTGTGGACATAAATGAAACGTCTCCATGAGTAATCCCTGGCCAGGGAAGATATGTTTTCCAAGATGCAGCTTGCTTTTCTTATTTGAGCCCCTCATATTTATTTGCTCTCAGGTAGAGAAAGATGGTGAGCGCCTTTTTTAGTCAGAGGTTTAAATTACCAGGAAAAGGCAATGCAGCTGTTTCTGCTTTTTCTTACTGAGTCTAATAAAAAAATTCCTCTGTTAATAAGGCAATTAATATTTATATTCATCTCCTTTGAATTAAATTGATATCACAGAAATGAACCTAATTAACACCTGAGTAGGTCACTGAATGATCCAGAATTTTTTTTTATTTCACGTTATTTAAAAAAGCAGATGTAACTATACTCCTGCCTCCTGATGGCAAGAGTAATAACTGGAAAAGAATAATTTTTGCCCATAAAAGGGCATTTGTCCAACTGAAGCTCAATCTCCACAGCTTTTAGCTATTTCTATACAACAGGAGGTGGTTTAAAACGAGCTAGGGATAATTTTACTGTCAGGAGGGAATGTGTCACCCTTTGGAGAACAAAACATCAAGCACATGGAGAACATTACTATAGCTAGCCTTTTTTTTGTAGGTTAGGTCTTTGTATTGCAAACATTCCTCTGCAGGTGCAGCTTTTGAGCTGTTCAGTGCTGGCAGGTGCATGGTTTTCTCCTTCTATCAAAATATCCAGAAATGTGTAAATCCTGTCCAGTACTAAGAGGGTACTATGTGCAAAGAACCTGAATGTCTATTCTAGTGCAAAATTCACACATTTTCAGTCAAACTTTCCTCCCCGTTGAATATGTTCTCTTCACCTTCTAATTTAGCAGTTCAGTAACAGATTTTATACCAGCCTTATTTTGGTGGGGAACATGGAGATGTAAGCACACAAATTTTGCTGTTATAACTCCAGTTAACAGTATGTCACCACTATGAATTTTTTCTCATCCTGTACATTAACAGCTAAAGTTGCATTGTCACAACAGCAAAGTCACACTGTTGGCACGGGAATAGCACTGCAAAAGGTACCACAGAAAAGCAAACAAGCCAAACATTGCAGATAACACTTGATTAAAATGTCTTAATTCATATGCATTTGTCAAATAGGTGCCAAATTTTTAACTTATGTAAATACACGGAGAAGGTAATAAAATCTAGCCCTCACTGAAGTTTTGTGTCCAGACATAGGCTGTGGACCTCTCTGAGGAAAACTCACAGCAGGGTAGCTGCAGTACTCTCAGTGGTCCATGGTGAGACTAATGCCAGTCTGTACTTTCCTTCAGTCAGACTATCATGCCAGTAGAGGTGCTTATTTCTCGTGCTAGAGATGGAGGCAGCTCTGCAGAATTCAATGACTATCACTCCTGTAAGTTACTACTATTCTCTGCAAAATTAAGTCCTTGCATATTTTGTCCTTCTGGACACTGCTTATTCAGACACTAAGCCAAGAACTGGAGCCTCAACCACTCTATGATTCCTTTCCACTTACCTTATAAGCACATCAGTAAGACCCTTCAACCATGTGCCATCTGCTTTCTTTATATTGAGCACTGAGGAGAATGAAGCTTCATAAGCTTAAAAAACCACTTTTCCTTCAAACGCTCTCTCCAGGATCAAAAGTAACTATGGATCTAGGGGATGAGGTTTGGAATGCTTGCTCTTACCCATTATTACCCATGTACACATCTAACTTTCTGTTCTGCTGAAGAGCAACTTTTTTGCAGTCTGACTCACAAGATCTAAATATGAAAATACGATAATATTGTTTGCATGTATGCAATAATTCTCTTAATTGCCAGAATGTGCTGTGCATATTTAATCCTCTTCATGCTAAGATATTGACTTGTACAAATATTACAATCCTTTCTCTTCCTTTACATGGGCCTATAACACTTAAGCCAAAATATTGGTGAACGTATTGTACAGAGATTAATATAATGCAATGTTTGAAATTATGACTGATCTCCAATCACTAGTTTTCTTCTGCATTTGAAAGGTCACAATTTCAGTACTACTTTATTCTTCACAGCGTCTTATTTAAACAATCTTTAAGACAAAGTTTAGACATATATCTTGAAGACAATATGTTTTGTTCTACTAGATGTTATTTTACTGAGTATTTAATACAGTTAGAAGTAACAGAGAAGAATTAGCAAACTCAATTTCATAATGATAGTCATCATATAATTTCAAAGCAATAAATAGCTAAATAAGAGCTTGAAGTAACTGTTGGGGATACTTACCAGGAGTACCATCTAATAGAGCCATACAGAACACAGCCACCATTGTCAAAAGTGGCACAGGACAAGAAAAGTGAATTCTTTCCATTGAACCCATAATCTGGTACTTTGCAGTCATATTTGCTTCAAGTTATCAGCAATATTGTTCTAGCACAATTCTAGCCCACTAGTCATTATTATAAAAACAACTTAGTTTGAAATTTAATATCATGAAATACAACTATGGAGGTTTCTGAACAATATATATGTGCGAGTGTAGGTATAGACATATGTACATATTTATTCTTTCAGCTTTTCTGAACGATTTACCTGTTTGTTGTATGCAATGGGACTGACAGATCAATAGAAAAATGTCTGTGTAGTTGTTAGAAGAATACACACTACTCTGATACTACTGAGTTACCAGTAAGGAAATTCTCACAAAAGAGGAAAAATAAATATTACCTCCATTATTTATCAGATTTCTGCTAGACTTGATATTTAAAATATCTCCCCCTTTCTAAATTCATACTATACTAGGAAAAAGAGGCAATAGCATAATATAGTTTACTGTATTTGAAAAATACTACATTAATTTATTTCATGAGAGATAGTTCCACATTCAGCATTATCACACTTTTATTCCAAATATCAAAATAGTCATTATCATATCAACATTTTGCAGAAAATCTATAAATAAAATCCTTCTACCATTTTTTTTTTATTTTTAGGGGAATTTCTACTCTTTACCAGGTTATATAAGAAACAAAGTATGGTTAAATTTGCTATGAACTTTTCTGTAAGGCCTTTGAGCCTCCATGATTGCAAGTCAAGAACATACTGAAAATACTTACCTGGAATCGATAAAAGGTGCCATCATCCTTCAATGTTAGAACATGGTCTGAGATTGGAAAAAAATAGCCATGTGCTGCCATCAGAGTTCCCAAATGCAGAGCTTCAACTGTTTCAAGAAAAAAAAGAAAGATAAACTTAAAAAGTTAAATAACTTCTTTCCAGCAATTTAGTTTTGTTGTTAAGACTCACCTGATATCCTGCAGATAACCACTTTGTTCTCAAAGTCCTATCATCATGAAAGAGCTGTCTTTTTCTGTGTAATATAATGATGCAACCAAAAAACCACTGCACTTTTCCTTAACAAATATGTCCCATTTGTAGCTGCAGTTCCACTACTTATATCGACATTAAAAGGCAGCCTTAAGGTTCACTCACTTGTTCTGAAGCTGAAAACAGGTATCACTTTTACCTTGATGGTGCAGCCTGCTTTTCTTCTTCAGAACAGTTTCTGATTACATGTTGAAACAGTTGATTCCAATTATGTGATATCTTTCTTAGTAGCTTTATCAGAGCTACTGTGAAGAATAGAGATTTCCTCAAAAGTTTATAACTGGAAAAATAGCAAAGGATAACAGGTTCCTAGAACAGTTTGAGGCAGAAGGTGTTTGTGGAGCTCATCTTGTCCAAATCCCCTCAGTCAAGCAGAGAAACCTTAAGCTACTAGGTGAGGACCTTGTCCAAGTGATTTTTTAATAACTCAAAGGAGAGAGACACCACAACCCCTTTGGATAATGCCCAGATTAATATTCATCCTCTTAGAAATGCTCATTTGTTCCTATTGTCTGTAATTTGGCTTTCAGTAATGGCTAGCACAGATTCATCTTGTCTTGACTTTTAAAAACACCACTGCAGCACTCTACCAGCAGTCGAGCATGATCACACAACCTGACATCTGTTCTTGCTCACAAATAGAGACATCATTTTCAATGTGAGAAAGCTTATTTATTTACCCATTTTTCATCATCATCCCAAAAAATTCCCTCCTCCCTTTGCTCACCTGAAGACATTGACTCACATAAGAGATACAGGAGAAGCAGTGAGACATATTTAGGCTAACCTAAAGCCAGCAAATATGTGAAAGGAACAAGAAGGGGATCTGGACACTACTTAACTGAGAGAACATAACCCTACAGGATTTATTTGATAGCAAATATTTATTGCCATCCCCGTGTTTAGCAAATTGATTCTTGTCCCTCCAGCCAGAGCCATTACCTAAAATACAAGACACCCACTCTGGCTATGAGGTCTGCAGCCTGATGTAAAACTCCACAATGCTGTTTAGACTTTTCCCAGTTGCAAGCCTACAAGAAATCTCTCTAACAGAAGGAAGAGGGTTGCTTTGTTCCTTGTGTCTGTGATGTCTGTAAATCCCCATCTGAACTTTGTCCTAAATATAAAAAAGTTTATCTGTTGTTGTTATTCAGTCATTTCAAGCTACTAGTAACTATTGTCCCTTGAATCAGAAAATTTGAATTAATACTTTCTGTAGTTGTCAGTCACTGACATTTTCTTTACTGTTTCAGTTCACCTGCCTTTTAATTTTATTAAGCTTTCCTTTGTTCTTCACATTGCAACTTATTGCCAACTCAAAAAAAAATATTTTTGCATGTATTATGTATCTTGGTGGAATGAGAGAAAAACAAGGAAGAAATGTGCTGACTTTTCTAGAGAAAGACTTTCTCAGACAAGGGCGACAGGGCTTGCCAGGGAGCTCTGACACAGATGAGAGAGCATTCTCTTCTGATTTACCATACACTGATAGGTTCCAGATTTTTTTCATGTGTTTCCTGGATTCTGAATCATAATATTTTTCAAGATCACAAGGAGCTAATATTATTTCCTTTTACCCAGCAATTTTTAGAGCATATCTAAACTACAATGTCCAGATTTGATTAACATGTCCACTGCAGTACAAAAAAGGGATATCAACAAACTTTGAGTGAGTCAAGTGGGAGTCCACCAAGATCATGAGGGCTGGAGAATGCACCCTATAAGGAGAGGCTGGAGGAGCTGGGCTTTGTCAGATTGGAAAAAATGAATGTCTAAAAGTACCTTTCCCATACTTGAAAGGAGATTTCAAAATGAAGGAGACAAGATCTTTATGGAGTTGCAGGGCAATAAAGAAAATAAATGAAGAAATAAATAAAAGATAAAATGGTACTAAACCAAATCAGGTATAGCTCTGACTTTCAGCCAAGCAGCAGGAGTGGCTGCCCAGACACACTGTGTAATCTGTATCCTTAGAGGGTTTCAAGACCTGAACAGAAAAAGTTCAGGGCAACATGTTTGACTTTATAGTTTACACTGATTTGAGCAAGGAGTAGGACTAAAGTCCCCCTGAGGTCCTTCTCAGCTTGAATTATATTACAGCTCTGTGACTCTAGATGGGTCAAGCAGAAGTGGAATATAGAAGATAAAAAAAGGGATGAAGACACTTGGAGAAGAAACTATTTGAAAGCTCCTGCCAGAACAGCCAATACTGCAGGAAAGGCTGGATACAGCAGCAGTAAGAGCTTGTATTTCTCTCACTGACTGAATCATACAAACAAGTAGAGAGTCACAATAGCTCTCCATGAAAAAACATAAAGAGCTGCCTACCCTTCTTTGGAAGCCAATTACAGTTATTTAAGGTCTGAATTAGTCCCAACAGCAGCCTATATCTCTTCTCCAGTTTTGTATGGGGAGTAAGGTGATTATACTGTTGCCTCAGGCAATCTCATTCAGCTGGAATCCACACTAACTCAATGTTAAGGTATATCTTTGTCTCTTCAGCTATTAAGCCTTAATATGGACATATATTTTTTTCTTTTTATTTCCTTAAATAATACATAATTAATTTTCTTTTTTATGGTTGTCAATCCATCAGCTTCTTTCAGAATCACCTGAATATAAATGCATAAATATTCCCTTTTAGTATCCACCTAAGATCCATCTGTAGCTCACACTTCGAGCGCTACAAAATTATACCCAGTGAGTAACATCCACAAGTTTGTATTCCTGTCTTACACCAGGCTGGTAGATGACCAATAATGATGCTCTTTGTGCAGCAGCAGTGGAACTACAGAACAGCTTAGGAGGTTTCCGATCTCCAAGCAAGAGGTTATCCAGTGTATTACAGAGGCAACACTTTGATATCCATCTCAATTTGCTAAAATCAGACTAAGAAAATAACTACTGTAAGAAGCCAATGAAGTACAACAGTAGTATTTAGGAAACAAACCCATGAGCTTGAAAAGGAAAATGAAGCCAGCAGCAGACCAATTTGACATGCCTAAATTCCTAGAATTCAAATACAGACTGTTTCTATGTCTTCATTCCTGTGGATGAAGCTGGAGGATTTTCATCTAAGCACATTTCTTCTGGAAAAATGGCAAACATCAAAAAATAGAGAACATCAAAACTGTCTATGAAGTGCATTAGATAAGAAGAAAAAGCCAGAAAGAAATGTTTTTAGACATAATGGTTGCCAGGTAGAAAGAGTAATGCTTATATGTATTCAGAATACAAACTCAAAAAATTGGAGAAACAGAATAAAAGAAAAAAAATACTCGTTTTTTTAGATGCAAGTGTACACAGACACATGAATTGCTGGCAGTTTGTTCATCTTACATTTCAAGGTATGGTATTGGTGGAACAAGTTGCTTCTTACAATATGTCCACAGGAGGGAATTAAAAGGAAGAATGTTCCTTCTTTTTCTTTGGAATAAAGACATTTCTGTGCTTTGAAACCCCTTAAACGATGTGTTTTCATTGATTAGTGTGAATTCTATCTTATTAGACACATCTGAGGTCTACCTGAGATATGGTATCTATATATATCTTTACTCTGAACTTCATAAAACACTTTATGGTATCATACTAATACAGTCTCGCAACATCTGAAGCACCTTGCAGTAATCTCTGAGGGAGTGAGGTAAGAAAAATAGAGTATTTTCCAATTGTGCTCCACTTTCAAAAGTCCTTTTTTGAAATCTGCCTGACATTCTATGTGGAAAGATTTCCTACAAGGAATGCGACTTGAGGCATTTTGCATCCTTAAAATTGCTTTATGGTGTAAAAAACACTGAAAACCCCAAACTTCCCAGTTTTCATATATTTTTAGGATCCAAAAATGTCAAACAACTGAAAACTTCCCTTTCCATGAAACAATAAAATATTTTGTATTCTAGGTTATTCGTGGAATCTAAAATCCATCACTGTACCAAAGTGCACTGCTAAGCCATACAGCAGCCTGGAAAAAGAATTAATGAGTCAGAACTTCACAAGCACATATTCATTGTAAGTGTCTAATGCCAAGACTTTATCACTTACTCTCACCTCACTCCTGCTGTCATTTCGTTGCCAGTATGAACACAAGCTGCAAAGGATTAGAGTAATAAAATACAACCTGCTTCTCACGCTGACATAACACGTAGGAGCGACTCACTGTCTTGGCCTGACTGGTGTTTAAAGAGGAGAAAATAAACCAGCTAGAAACATTCTTGAACACCCACAACACTGTAAACCACTCTCTTTTGTCCCATCTGAAGGATTGAATTTGTAAGGGGAGCAGCACTTGGTGCGAGTCATTTCAAGGAGGATAAACCTTATGGTGAAGGAAGAGGCACTAAACACAAATTACCCAAACACAATTAAAAAGAGATTCATATTTGATTTCAAGATAACCATCACAAACCATATTATCTGCCAACAAAGCATCTTACCTAAATAGGTAGGATTTTTCTTGTGCTAGACAGTGTCTGTTGGTGCCATTAATAGGGTAGAGGTTTTGGTAGGAGCATCACTTAGCAGGTGAGGAGGAAAACCTATCAGAGATGGGCTATGAGTCATCATTTGCCCAAGGAATGGTAATTTCCACCCTTACAGATGATGTGTGACATGCGGTGCATCCCAAATCTAGAAACAATGATGCACACCTGAAGCATCAACTATTTTCTTCACAAAAACATCCAGCAAAACAGGCACTGTGACAGTGGTGAAAGACAGCTGGGTCTTCCTGCATCCTCCCCTTTCTGCCTCTGTCTCTGATGGGCAATGTGGTTTGCCAGAGAAGAACACCAGGTGGGTATTTCAGGAGGAATTTCTGGATGCTCACATGATTAGTGCATTCCAGTGACGGGGAGATGAGATGCTTGTGATTGACTTTCATCCGCATCAGCCTGCAAGAGGGTGTAAAATGCTTCTGGAGACTGGTCCAACTAGGCAAACTGGTCTTCCAAGGCTGGACACAGTTTCTGGGTGGAAACTCCCCTCAGCAGGGTTTCTGGCAGACTACATCCCACCCAAAAGTGAAGAACACTTTAGGATGGGTGAGTAAAATGCACTAAAATCCAGTCAAATGCAGAGATAAAAGCCTAGGATAGCTACATTTATGCTTTTTTGCTTTGTAATTGTGAATTCTGCAAGGCCAAAGACTGCAAACATGTACATTTCTAGCTATACCTGCTTATATTATAAACATCAACTGTTGACCAAACCTGAGACTAAGTGCATTCATCTGCACCCAGACTTGGCTGAGAAGTTTAGAAATCAGGGGAGTCTTACTTGCGACAGGAAGGGAGTCTTCCTTCACAGGAAGGACCACAGCCTGATTATACTGTAATCCACTGTGGTAGATGATACAGTTGGTACTTAAATATTTTATTGGCAAGATTTAGATACTGTATTGGCAATAAATCTGATCACAATCATCTACATAATCACAATGTCCCACTTTCTCATGCCTGTGTTTTCTTGATTACTCTGCTACAGGGACACCTGCCTTATGTACTCACAGAATGTGGGTGAATGGGAGGATTGGCCTAAATTTGAAAAACTGTTATCTAGGAAGGATCAAGAGAAGACATGTCACCATCAAAGATGGAAGGAAAGGGGAAGTTGGCCTACAGTTTCTGAAAAGAACACGACAAAAACAAAGCAAAAGACCTTTATTCACGCACAGGAAAGGGAAAAAAAAAACGAAAAAAGTTATCACATTGGAGGGGGAAAAAAGTAGACCTTGAAAAAAAAGCTGCATCTCCCAGCTAGCAACACACAAACCCTCCATGTTAAAGCTTTTTAAGTATTTCCTGTTAATTTTCTTATGTGATTGTTTCCCACTGCATTTCAGCTCATTACACATTATCTGCTGCTATGTCCTATTAAAGTCTGCTTTTATTCTCTTAATAAATTTGTATCTTGAAAGGCAGATGCCTGAGATGTCAAAATGCAATGACTTGAAGTGATAACCAAAGCTTTCATGTTGACCAAAAAAAAAAAAAAATATTGGAGTTGCAACATGAGGTCTCTAGAAACAGACAAATGAGGTGCTGGCATTAAGCAGTGCTATAACTTCACCTCTGGAATATTTGTTTGTGGTATATATTTAGTGAGCTGGAAACACATCATTACAGAGGCTGGAAGAAATCCATCCAAGCTGTTACTAACAGGTAGATTTAAATACCAGACAAAACCAAACATGGCACAATTTGGTAACTAGATTTTGCCATAGTTCATCCAGTATGCAGTCATGAAAAGCAGCCTGAAAATGTTTAGAATTGCCTTTATTGCTTCCCTGTCATCTCCAGCCTCAATTTTTTAAAGCATCTATCAATATCACACCAGCAATCAGGCCTTCCAGCGGTTGAATGTAGCGCCATACCAATGAAAGTCAACATTTATAAAACTTTTCCTCTAATTTCACTATTATTACTCTTTGAGCTTTTCTATTTTCGATTTTGTGGAAATTACAGACTTTTTGCTCTTCTATCACTGATATCTTTTGTCTCTTCAAATCGAAATGATAGAAGGGTGAAATCCAAACTCCCTTGAAGTATGGGTTTCCTGTTTTTCCATCTGGATCTTCCTCTGAAATTGCAACTTTTTGGTTTAAGCTTTGATTCCCATGCTTCTCTAAGGCAAAATCAAAGCAGAAATCAAAACCTGTGTGTTTTGTTTTCCCTAATGACTCTCTGAACTTATCTCTGTAAGATATTTCCGAACACTTCACTCATTCCCTCCTCCAGTATGAAACTCTGAGCTAATATTTGGAGTCATATGTGCACCCTTCTGAGCAAACCTGCTAAAGACAAAAACCAAAATTTCACAAAAAATTCCAATTCCTGCAAATACACTACTGAGAATTATTTAAGATGAAGTCTTGCTCCACAGTGTCAAGCATCTGTAAAAGACCCAAAATACTGGGCATAGACTACTTCTACTGAGTATTATAGTTACTATGCTATTTTTTCAGGTTTTCTTGTATACTGCTTGCCAGTTGCTGTTGCTACACCAGATATTCCTGCTTTTCTCACTCCCAGTGGCTGACTCTACCGATATGTGACGAAACTTTGGCTGCAAATGTTTGGTGGGGAAGCATGTGATTCATTCTCCATATGACACCCAAAAATTTGTGCATGTTAGTATCAGCCAGGAAAGGTACTTTACATCATGGTTCTCTCAGACACGGTGCCCTATGTGATGATGTGCTTTCCTGGCCACAGCACAGTGTTATTGCTTCTCCCCTTCTTTGCCATGCTTTAGGAAAAGCACAGCTGCCAACTACCCTTGCAGTCTGCTCTGCTTGGACACCACAAGCACTGGAGCATTTAGAAAAGGATATTCCAGGCACATGACCTATAGGCACTGTCACAGACAGTTTTATATCTGGGATGGGGTTTCAAAGGAGAAGACCTGTCTTTAAGGCTTGGCAGATGTGGGGCATGTGAATAACCAGTGTGGTTGATGCACCACTTGCATTCATGGCCAGCAAATACAAAAAGTAAGCGCAGCTTTTTCAGTGCAAAAAATATTTGTTCCTGAAGGAACTACAGAAGATAATGTGGTTGAATCAGAGGGACATCAGTTAGCATGGAGTCTGTGATGTTGGCTGCAGGAAGCAATAGGTAGCACTGACTCTCGCAGTGATTACTGCTGGTCAAGATGAATCATGACACTTTTTTTACTCTCTAAGTCTTTTTTTATATGAATTGCTATTGCACCAATCATTAACTTTGTGTCATTGTCATGCATTGCTATCATAATCACAGAACACCCACTTATGACCAAGCAGTTCAGAAAATACAAAGAACATGCAGCAGCCACAGCTAGAAAAATTACTGCCTCTCACTGCACTCAATTCAAAAAAGAAGAAAACAATTCTCTTTAAAACATTTTTCATACGTCCAGCAAACTGAGAGCATAAAATACTGAAAATAATGTACATTCTTCTGTGGGAAGAGTGCTGTGATTTTTAAAGTCCACCAGGAGTTAACAGCTTTATAAGTAAATTTGTGTCATTGAGACATATACACCAAGAAAAATTCCCAAGAAAACATGGGGACACACTCCCCATGTGATCAGATTCTGTTATCTCGGATACAAATGCACAAGAATCCCCAAGGCACTTATTACAAACAGGATTATTTTTAGAGAGTTTTCTTTTCCATTATTTATAGTAGTTTGGTTGGCAAATAAAATATATTCCACCGTCCTCATGAAAATGAGGAAGCAAAATTGCCAATGTTGCAAAAGTTCATTTTATACCATTCCTTGTTCCTATTATAATAACTCCCACTCCTAGTGCTCACTTCTCCCCTTTGCAATGGATTTACACAGATAATTATAGAGAACTATCAGTTCAGCCAAACTCTGCTATTAAAAATAAAGAAATACTGACAGATATTAACAAGAAAAAATAGCTCAGAAAAAAACTCTTTCATAAGTGCCTTTTCTTCCCACAACAAGAGAAAAAGCCTCAATGAATGACCTATTTCTTCTCTAGTGACAGAATCTAAATGTAGAAGGAAGAGATGGGACTGATGAGAACAGCAGCAAAAACTATCAAAGTCTTTAAAATAAATTGATAAAATGAACAGAAGTATCTGGCTCAAAATAATGGTCAATTTGTGTTTTATGGCAAGTAAAATATTAAATGGCTGAACTGTTAGCCATAGTGTGCCACTTATAATTTAATCATCCTCAGTACCAAAGGAAAAAAGTTGAAAAATATGTCCTTAGGTTTTAGAAAGACATCCAGGGGAAATATGAGGGGGAAAAAAGGATGTACAAAACAGACACCCATAGACAACATTTGGGACTATAATAAAGGGTAGAATGAATGAAAAAAAAAAGATAAATGCAACAAAAAAAGGAAGATTCAGGATTACTTTTATTGCTGGATATGCCTCACAATTCTGTGAGTGCTGCTATGTGGAAATTGGGAACATACAAGGTTATAAAAATCTGGTTGACATATTATCTTGGATTCCCAGGGAGCTCTTAGCATGATTCCCTCAAATGTTTTCTAAAGGTATTAAACAGATCATGAGAAAAGCAATAGGTAGAAAGGAGGAAATAAAGGTCAGGCACAGCAGATCAGTTATTACACTAAATAGTGTAATATTACACTGAAATAATAATATTACACTGAAGAGGGGGGTAACCACAGTAACTGTGTTTAGTAGGTCCAAGACTGTTCAGGATAGTCCTAAATTATCTACAGAATGGTGTAAATGATGAAATTACATCAGATATAAAATTTGCTGAAAGTATAACATTACTGAGGTCAGCAAAAAGTGAGTTGTGAGATAATGTAAAACTACATGATACTGATTCATTAAACAATAAAACATCAGTTGAAACTGAATTTTGATAAATGCTAAACATTTTAGATATGAACCTTCCCAATTGTATATGCCCAGTAAGTGCCTGCTAGATAACTGCTGCTGCTGCTGCTCAAGAAAAACTAAAGGTGGTTTTTCTGAGCCCTGACTGCAAAAAAGACTTTTAGGTGCTGGAGTATGTTCAGAGAAAAGCAACAGAGCTGGTGAAGGGTCTGGAGCACAAGTCCTGTAAGGAGCAGCTGAGGGAGCTGGGGGTGTTGAGCCTGGAGAAAAGGAGTCTTAGGGTGACCTTGTCACTCTGTCCAGTTGCTGGAAAGGGGGTTGTAATCAGGTGGGGGTCAGCTTCTTCTTCCAAGTAATGACCAATTGGACAAGTAAATTATCTCAAATTGTGGGAGGGGAGGAGAGGAGAGGAAGAGGGAGAGGGAGAGGGAGAGATATTGCAAAACCAAGCAAGTGCCTAGGGAATATTAATCTGTCTAAGATAGAATTGCAAGCAATGTCCTTGCACAGTGAATGTTGGACTGTCACTGTGCCCCTGTGTGTAGAGCAGTATTTCTCTATATGTGCTAAGGAAACAACCTAAAATACTCCTAAGGTCAATTATTAACAAAATCAAGAGAAAGCCTCACACTAACCAGTCATCAGATACTACATATAACATGTAAATATCAAAACATTTTTGTTTATTTGACTATAAATAGCTGCAGCAGTTGTCGGCAAGATGAAATAGGATTTCACCTGCTTTTATTCAATTAAATTGGCCAGATTTAAAATCTTACTTCCACCTACTTGCATTTTCCATTACTATGTAACACAGTTCTTTGGCAAACAAGGAAGCAGATATCTAATGAAGTCTCTAGACAGTTCTTTAGCTGCTTTTAATTAATTATGCCAGTGTGAATTGGGAATTAGTAAATGTTCTTCCTCTTAAACCTCCAAAACTTGGTGTGATCACAAACGTTCAAAAGGAGGCTGTCAAACAGTAAGAAAATCACATAAATTCCTAGTAACTTTAGTAGAAATTAGATTAAATAAGTTATTAAGATGGTCATTATAATTCAACTTATGCAATTTAATTATTCATTTATTTCTAAAAGTTATCAGAATTCTCCTTAAAACAGCATACTTTGCCCTAAATTCATGGGTAAAGATTTCAATTCTGTAATTTAGATTATGTCCTATTTTTTTCTGTGACAGGATGAAAGCAATTCCTCCAAATGGTGCAACAGAACATCTGAAGTTTTTTCCCAATGAAAGTCTTAAAATTAAAGCTTACTGATGTTTCAGCTTCTATCATATTGATCAGGTAATAGTTTTACAAATAACTTTTTATCTCATTAGGCATGTTCAGACTTATTTTTGTAATCAGTATTTTGTATTCTAATCAGGACTTTATTTCATCCTTTTCTCTCAATAAGACTCTCAAAGACCTCAGTGGAATAAAGTCCATGATGCCTACTGCATTGTATGCTGATTGTTGGTATGTTTCAATTTTTAAAACCTAATTGAGTACCAGACACTGATATACTGAATACTAAAAACAATTCTGAGTATAATCTGGAGATTTTATTATTAAAGGCAATATTATTTCGTGCTAAAATAAATAAATTTGAAGACAGCACCATGGAATCAGGGCTACTATCAAGAAAAACTAAAATTTAAAATATTCAGTTGATGCCTTGCTTTTAATCAGAGATAAGAAATAGAGAGCTGTTTTATACAGAAATGTGTATATCACATAAGTTACAGTTGAATCATAGAATTATAGCACTATGTGGGTTGGAAGACACCTTAAATTTCATCTATTGTCGACCCTGCTGAAATGGTCAGGGACACTTTTCAGTAGGTCAGGCTGTCCAAAGCCAAAAGAGATCCATTTTGAATCAGTATTCTATTGACAATATCAGGCAGGCTGCTCACAGAAACAACATTACAGAACACGTGTATTTTGTCATACCAATAACTTCATTTTTATTTTTACAATCATTTTATTGTACAGAAAATTATGCTAGATGGCAGCAAATTTCATACTTGTCATCTTTACCCATTACTCCAAGATGGACATTTATTTATAAATTAAACAGACAAAATTCATTTCTACTTCCCATGTAATTCAAATGTTTATAAAATTTCTTGATTTCTAGGGTGAAAAAATATAAACTATTTTTATGATAACTTGCAAAATAATGCCTCCTTAAGAAAATCACAAAGGAGGAATTTTATTTAGTCATGCTTAGCATAATGAAACAGTTGCAATACTTTGACCGATCTGGCTATGTGAAGAAAACACTTTGTCACCAATACCATGATAACATACTTCACATCATGATAATGATCTCATACTTTGCATCAATACCAGTCACAAAATTTATATCTTCCCAATAACTGCTCTTTTTTAACCTGATGCCACACTACCAAAAAGATCAGAAGAAATGACTGCTCCATCAAAGAAAATTGAAAATGAGTACTGATGTAACCTACCACCTACCTACAAGTGAGAAAATAAAATGGCCATACTAGGAACATATTAATCACTCTTAAGAATGACTACATGGAAATGAGACTGTTCAAACAGTACAGGCACATTTGTAGAAAAAAGCATCTCATGACAGGTGGCTGTGCAGGTCTGTGTGCTCTTGGAAACACTCCTAACACATGCAGTCTACACAGGATAATAGATTATACTAATTTGGAAGAAACTTCAGTGGAAAAAACATGAAATCTATTAAATCTGATATATCCTATCACAACTGAATTGAAGACATTACACTTCTGTTCACCATTTACAAAATCTCTCTAAAGGCTTTGGGCAAATAAAATGCCCTCTTCACATGAACATTTACTATTGCACTCCTGGAAGTGGAGTGGCCACTCAGGAGTGGCTAGAAGCCCACTGACTTCAACACACAGGTAAGTACCCCTATGCTGCTTATAATCATAGGAAACCTGACCCATACATTTTTTTGCATGAGTATCACTATGTTAATATTATTGGTACTAAAGGAGTGTCTGAAAATTCTGACATTTTCCATTCTCAAACAGAATTTTGTTCTACTTTCTTTTTGTGCATCTGATGTTAAAATAATTATTCAATTGAAATGTTACAGGATCTGACAAGCTTAGATCAAATTCACCCAGTAGAAGCAGGTTGGGAAGTTAGTTACACTAGAATTGACGAAGGTTTGTGAGGTTTCCTATGGAACAATGTGCCTGAATTTCTATCAGACATATGAAAAATGAGAGTCTCTGATGTCCCTGGGTTCCCAGTATGAGAGGTATGATATGTGTGCAGGCAGTATAAATTACTTTTTTGGGGGGTTTGGGTTTGTTTTGGTTTTTTTTTTTAAGTCAAGATAATAAACGGGGAGCATTCTACTCTTGCTCCACTTCCACCGGTTTTGATTAATGCAAAGACTGCAAAGATAAACATGACCTTTTGATTCCCTTTTTTATTCCTTCTCATAAGAGATTCTTTTCTCTGTTAGCAATCTCTGGAAGTGCCTCCCCTTTGCTTGCAGTTCTCTGGTGCTGTTTCCCAAATGGCAATTGTTTAGAACATCTTGTCTGGCTCCTGCTCTTTGCTGGTACCTTTCTGCATATAACTGGGGAAAAGGGCAAAATTGAGAACTGAACAGTTTTTCAAGTAAACTTTCATAAACTCAAATAAAAGCCCTAACATTTTTCTTCTCTTTCCAACAAGTACTGTGTATTCTCAAGGTCATTATTAGTACACCAGCTGCTGGAGAGAGATTTTACTGAAGAGGGAAAATGAAGAAACATAAACAGATGTTGTGCTACTGAGCCTTCCATTTTATTGCACTGGATCAGTGACCACAGTTCACATGGATGCTGATGGGCATCTAGTTACAAATTAGTTACTCCAGTTACATGAAAAGACTATAAATGGTAAGAACTGAAGCTGAAAAATCACAGGAGGGTGTAAAAATCAAGGTAGTCTTTTTCATAACTATAAAACTTAGATTTAGTCATATATATTTTTTACTTCAGTGTAATTCCTGATGTCCAAGTGCAGTAGCAAACTGCTTCAACAGGCTGCCTAAATGAGCTGGAGCAAAGCAATGTGAATGCTGAGGTTGAGCATTCTGGAGCGGCTGCAATGACTCTGCTTAAGCAATCATTAGATAAAGAAGTGTCTACAGCCAAATTCAGCTGGTTTGCAGCCATGAGAAAATTAAATAAGCAACACTCAGGAATAAAGATACTTTAAAGGAACATGAGGATTACGTCTAAATATATTATCTACACTTTAAAGGCATTTTCTGAGACATCTAGATGAAAATTATTCATGGAATGACTTGAAGATTAAATGGGTGCTTGTGAATAACACTGTTTCCTTGTGAAAGACTGGAAAACATACTGTTCCTTCTTCTTTAGGAGACAACAACATGATTTACTCTTAGGATGTTGAATATTAGGGAATAGAGAAATCAAGTGGTTGCTTAAAGGGCATTGAAGAAATCAGTACAAGATCCAAGTACAAGACGGGACTCTTGGGAATTTGAGCTGATACCTTTAAATCAGCTCATTTACTCTTTTTGTTCTATTTTTCCCCACTAAGAATTAAAGGATTTTCAGTATCTGATGTGGTCAGTCTGGTGCATTTCACGTCATTAGTGACCACTTCAAAAAAGAAAAACACAATGTAGAAAAACAGAGTAGATTTTCCACATTAAGAGTAATTGGCAACATCAGTGAAGCATCAGCACTTACCCTGTAATGGTCAATTCAACAACACATGTCTAAGTGCCAAACCACAAGCCCTTATGATTCTGTAAACTCAGTTAATTGCTTCGTTTCAGGTTGAGATCATGCTTATATTTATGCCTGAATAAAACTTCGCCATTAAAAATAACTTGGACAATTTTTGTTGCTTAAAATTTTACAGATGAATTGTAGGCTGAAGCACAAACATTTTTAAAATACATATTGAATAGCAAACAATGTAACAGCAACTGTACATTGTGTTGTGCACAGCTATTCTGGGCACAAGCTCTGCTCCACTGAAATAACTTCAAATCTGGTACAAATTAGCAGAATCCACCTATCATCTCCAGTTTATTTTCTTGATGGAGATCTACTGCAGCAAGCCAAAATCTTTCAAATATTCTACTGAATATTATTTTCCATTTATAAAAAATTTGCATGGTTTTATTGACTGGCAGTTTACAAGTTCCAACTTGTTACTATTTTTTTACTAAATTGCTGTTTCCAGGTGAAAGCTTTACACTTATTAACACACTGAAGTAAATGTTGCTGTCAAACCTTCTTCTGCCTTATGTTCTCCCACTATCCATAATGTTGCCTATTTCATTTCCACTTAAATGGTATTTGAGTTGTATTCCCTTTGCAAAACAAAGGAAAAAATTGCATTTCAAAGTATTACTTTTATATATATAAAGTGTGGTAGCATCACTTTCTTCTTACTAGTTCTGTGTTTTATTAAAGAACAGCTTGACTGTAAGAATTAGATGTTTTCACCCTGGAGAATAGAAGGCTCAGGGTGGAACCTCATCGAATTCTTCCAGTGCTTAGAGGACAGAAATTCTTTTCACAGGGAGCCACACTGACAGGATAGGGGGCAATGAATACAAGTTGCATGGACAGAGGTTTCATCTATTCAAATTTTTTACAGTGAGAACAAACAGTCACTGGATATGGTGGAGTTCCCATCAGTGGCAGTGTTCAGGATGAGACAGGACAGAGTGCTCAGTAATCTCACCCAGGCTTGCCTGTCCATGAAAGTTTGGACCACATGTTCTTCTGATGTTCCTTCTAACCTGTCCCTTCTGTTAATCTCTCTACTTACCCTTAAATCACAATTTACCCGCCTTCCTTGCATGAATAGTTGCACAGCACTAGTAGATGAGGTGTGTAAATAGTACTTTCATTTTTCTGGACAGAGGAGAATGTACTCTTAAAATATGCACTACAATCTACTTTATGTTCTTCTTCCACGTATGTGGCTGATATCAGATTTAGACAGAAATGACAATTTTCAGTGCAAACTAAGGCATTTATTATTTCTGCATGACAAAACTGAGTAGCTTCACAAGTGATTTGTAACAGGACCCTACAGGGTAGGTTTAAAAGACAACTGAGTTAAACCCTAACACTCAGGTAAAAAGCAACCAGAAGACACTGGAAATCCAAATTACAGTGACAACAGATTGCAGAAATTAAGGGCTTTTCCACATGAGGTTCTAGATTGACTTGTCCAAAACTGAAACGAAAAGCAAGACACTTTTGGATTTTGAAAAAACAGAAGTTCTGTCATGTGAAAAACTCTTGCTCACCATCTGTCAAGTTCACTGTCATCTGGCAATTCTGAGCATTACCCAAAGGAAGTATTTAGAGCTATTTGTTTTCTGAAGTTCAGAATTTAACCAGCTCCAGATAGCTGACTTTGGACTAGGACCAAAATACATTTTTGTTATTGTGGATAGTTTCTTTTCCATCCATGTAATCTGAGAGGATAAAACCCAGATTCAGTTAAATTACTGTGGTGTTTTGGTTACATATGTTAGTAGTTTGTGTGTTTGTTTAATTTTAATTGGATACGAACATAAGGAACCAAGGAGACATGTTTTCTGTTTAGCAGAAGCTTTTTCTATTCCAAATTTTGCAACAAGCAGGTAATCTGAAGGACAGCCTGTTCCAGTATTGCAGATCTGGTTTGACAAATAAATGTTAAGCTTCCATATCAAATAAACGTAGCCTAAAAATCTTTCAAACTCATAAATACAGATAGGCGAGTGTTTTGTAGCCAACAACTGAGAAATACACACTTAGGTCACTTGAAGCCTCCACATTATCTCCAGGAAGCAAGCATATGACACTGTTCAAAGTTAGCTAAAAATGTAGTCATCTCTGTCACATAACATGTCAATATGCTGTGAACGGACTGCTTCCAAATATCAATTCTGTATTGATAGTTCTTTGTTGCTCAAGTCACAGTTTTAAATACAGTGATTTTGCTTTTTGCAATGATCATATTTTGAGTTCTAATTTGACAAAAAAACACATTTTAAAAATAAAGACAAAAACGACCCCCAAAAATGTAAAAAAAAAAAATAATACTGAAAGAAAGCAAGGAAAAGACCCAATTTTTTTATAATCTCTGATCATTTTTAAGGAAGGGTGATTATTTTTCCTCTAACCAAAAGAAAATACAAACCTCTGTAGAATATTTTATTTATACAATTCAGCATTTCCTACTAGAAATCATTTCTTTATGGAAAATTTCTGATCAGGTAACTAGACTCTTGTAAATCCAGAAAATAAATAATAGCTAAATACAATAACCAAACTGTGCTTCCTGCTGGGCATATAACAAACCAAGGCAGAGTTTGGAACCAAACCCTTACTTTCATGTGCCAATCCAGCTGATCAAGCAATTAAATGTTCTTCCTCATTTCACTGATTTTATTTGTGTTTCATTTTCCATTTAAGATGCTATAGAGAAGTGTCCAAATTGAAGATCAGCTTTTGGTAACAGTATAAGAATGTATTTTATTAGTTCTGTTATTTTTTGTCTATTGAAAAATTCTGTAAGAAAACAGCTTGTATTTAACAAACTCTTTAGCTTAACACTGAGTGAATTCCTCATGCTCAAGCACTCAAACACATTTTCTACCAAAGAACTAACATTATCATTCTCATATTGTTTCCCGACACCTGCAGTAATAAAATTTATAATCAAAATCCTCAGAGCGTTAGCTAAGGTTTCTAAGATTTTATGTCTGTTTTGCTATTGAAATTGTACTGGTCAAATGTTGTGTCTTGTCACTCCCACCACAGCAGAAAACAAAGTCAGGTTCAATAATTGAGAAAACAAACTAGAATCTGAAGACGAGAAAACAAGAGAAATTACCTGGGTCTTCTATAGATAAGTTCTTCGTTAACCATTGAACAATATCTGAACCTAGGAGCAAAAGAAAAGACATTTATAGATTAGTAAATTTTCTCTCACCATTCTTCAGATCCCTGAGGCAATTCATATTGTTCTTCCATGAAAGAGATCTACATTTTTTTGCACAGTCTGTCTAGGAAGAAGAAGAAAAAAAAAAAAAAAAAAAAAAAAAAAAAAAAAAAAAAAACCACCACTGAAAACTACTTTAGTTTAGTTTCTTTTTTAGCTTTGTTTTAGCAGTGAAACACAGAAATTTTTTCTTTAAGACTTATAAAAAGTAATAGAAGTGTATTAAGTGTGCAATAGTAGTCTGCATTTTAAAAATTACACTACCACAAACTCTACATAAAAAAATACTTAATAAATCTAAGTTTCACCCTCCCTGCACCCCTCCACCTAAAAATTAATTTACCATTAAAGTTGCCTATATATAGACTACCATTGCATCAAATTCCACATCATGGCTAAGCTCTTGACAAAATTAATTTTTCCCTCAGTGCTGAAGTGCTTTCCTTACCACTCCAGTATCCCTTGCTCTCTATCCCTTCATTTACTGCATATCCTTTTCTTTCTATTTAATTTCCTGCCTTATTTTAAGGTCCCATGCTACCTCCTAACACCTTTGATACTAGATTTCTTCCTGCTTTTCACACTGAGTATTCTTCCAACATCACCTCCAAATTCCTAACCCATCTGCTCCTCTCGGGCATGCACTTCTATCACACTTTGCACTTTCTGCCACAAGGCTGAAGTCAGCCTTGTATTTCAGATAGAAAGCTACAATTGAACTTCACCCACTGTGAACAGGATTTGCAAAATAAATGATGAAGCATTGCTGCAGACAGAAAAACCCAAACCACATTCATAATTTGAGCAACTTGAAATAACCAAACTGGATTAGAGGGGAAATGAGTGAAACAGAGGGATGTTACATGCATGTTTTTCATGTTTCATGATACTCCCAGTTCAGACAAGCAATGTAATAGAGAGAGACGTCACACATTTCCATATAGAACAAATATTTAAGTTGTGAATCCATTTCAAGCATAACAACAAAAACACTTTATAAACCTTAAATCTAAAACAACAATAAAAATCTATACAACTTACACAAATATAAACCAAATCAAAACAATAAAATCTCTTGAATGTACTATAATATATAACATTAGAATGTGGAGCATATTTCCTCTGTCACTTCTTAGATTCAGTTTCTTTCTGTATTTTACATACTGCATAATTTTATTTGCTTTTCTTAAGGCAATGAAAACAGTATTATTAAAAGGCATTTCAGAAAAGAAAGGAAATTCACTTCTCCTTCTAGCTTTCATTTTATTACACTTAGGGAATAGTTTTATCATGTATTTTACAAAGCCTCATTGATTATATCATAGCTTTCCATGTGTGCATGCATAACAAACTTGTTTACATAGCAGTAAAAATCTCTAGACACTTAACAAACATGTCCAGAGCAAGCATTTTACAGTGCTATGTTAAATGTCTAAATCTTGAGAGATTTTAAACTGAAGCGGCAGAGTTTCCCATAGTATTTACATGGCTCTATTCCTTAAATGAGGGAATTTACCTTTGCATGTTGTTGGAGGAATACAAAATGTTTCAGACAGATATTCCTACCCCAAAAATATTTTATTTTTTAAAATACAATTTTAATCCTTTTTTTTTATACAAACAAAATTTACAAGGTTGACATTGAAGGAAGAATTTTAGTTTAATACCAAGATGAAACTTCATAAACCTCAATGATGCAGTTCCAAGTATAGCTATATTTTTCTGTCAGCTGACTAGAGAAGTTATTCAGCCCTAAATATTTTCCTAAATCTTCAAAGATCAAAGACAAAAATTAGAAAAACAAAATGACATTTTGAATACGGATTTTTAACTTTGTCTTCTTTCAAATCTCTCAGGTACCATATGGGAAGAAGTTTTCTGTTCTTTTCATCTCACCTTCAAACACGTTTTCTATTTTGTCTCTTTTGAAAACTTTCTTATAGTGACATGCTGTATTCCTCAGTCATCAGCTCCTGGCCTCACATTTCAGTATACATGGTCTGCATATCAGAAATTTCACCTCCAGTGTCTTTTGGCTTATTATAAACAATAGTGGGAAATTGACTTTCTTGAAAATGGCACTGACTATGAAAGTTCACTGATGCTCTATTCACATTATACCCTGAAGCCATTGCCCTGGCACTTAAAAGCCTGGACAGAGTTTAAGCCAGCTATTGCAGTCTAGTACAATGATGATTTCAGAGGTCTGACTTTCATGACAAATGAATAAACACTCTCCTTCTAGACGGAAGGCTATTCAAGTGAAACAAACTTGCAAGTAATTTGTCATATGGCAAGTGAGAAATGCATCAGTTCATATTTCTTTGGGAGATTTTTGGGCCAACTCTAGTCCTAAAATAATAAATGTATTAACTTGTAGAGCTTGCTGAGTGTTTTTGTAGCTACAAGTTTTAACATCTAATCAACAATTTTGTTTCCCTTAATTATTCCTGTGCCCTATTCCAAGGTTTATTACTAATGCAAATGTGTTTCTAAAAGCAAAACCATTACTCTAAATTCTTATCTCAAGAAAAAAACAAAAAAAAAAAAAAAAACCAAAAAAACAAGGCAATTCTTATCTCAAGGAAAAAAAAAAAAAAAAAAAACCAAGGCAACAAAACAGTTGAAAACAGGAAAATAATATTTCCTGTGAATGTAGTTCTGAAAAAAAACCTGACCAGTAAATTCATGACAGTTTTCCTACATGATACTTCACACCTATAGGAACTATGATTCAAGACTATAAACTTCATTATTTGTAAACAAGAACTAATACTTATAGAATGAAAAATATTTAACCTTCAAATATGATTCTATCTTATCTCCAGAAATCTAGCAAAAAGACAAGCTAGTCAGATTATATAAATTTCATGGAAGCCACTGCCTTCTTACTAGACTCACTTGAAAAGGAAAATTTCAATAATTCAAAATAGAAAATGTGTCAGATAATCAGTTTCTGTATACTGTTAATGTGTGATATCAGACCCAGCTATAACATTGTCAAAGCAGATTCTCAAGCTCTCCAGGTCTCCCTGCCTCACTTCCAGAAGGCAGACACATTGGCTATTAGATCTGCAAGGGGCAGAAGACTTCAGTCAAACTGCTGACAATTTTGAAATCCTAGAAAAACATTCAGTTGTCATGCCAATTTCTAAAGCAAATAGAATTGGACAAGGCAAAGCAATAATTTTTAATAATATCTTAAAGCTAGCAAAAGCAGAAAACATTTGAAAAAAAGGTGGTTTTTTAGATATAGAACCTGAAAGTCAAGAGTGAGATTCCTTAAATGCCAGCACTTATCCCAATAAAGGCAATAAAATTCACAAGTTCTAACTCGAGTCCAAAGAAAGACAGACTTTAATCTTTAAAGAAATAGGCAAAAACACATCTGTATTCATCTACAAATGAAAAAGACTCAGTCATGTTCTTTGTGAAATGTACTTGCTGAAGATTCCACAAGTGATTAATATTAAATGAAATGGTCCAAAAATAGCAGCTGCTGAGGCTGTCAGAGCATCCTAAGAAAATATTTTTGAGGAAAGCATGCTCTCTGAACTCTGCAATAGTAATTTCCAAGTCAAATTCTTAAAGGTCAGGGCAATGCTAAGGCTACCTTTCAGAGAAAAATCACCTATTCTAAGCAATGTCCTTACAGCATACATTTTTACAAAGCATGGTTCTGACCTATAGAAAATTTCACAGGAATTAGAAATCAAACTTTTGCTATGCATAGGTGCAATGAGTCATGTAAGCCTTGATCTGACAGGGAAAAAAAAAAAATAGGATATTAGTACTGCAAAAGAAAAGCAAAATTCAAAATGCTCTATCTTTTCCAAAATTCAAAAACATATCTAGTGGAAGAAGAGAAAGCTGCAAGAAAGTACATCTTATTAATCAGAATCACAAACCAAGAGACCACTGAGAAACTGAATTCAATTATTTCTTACTTCATAAAGATACAGATTCAACCTTGCAAAGAAAATAGTCTTTTGTTGTTGATATCTTGGTTTAGTAACTGAAACCTATTCTTCTTTTTACTTCTAGACCTCAGAATATTTGCAGATGATGAAGAGGGAAAGCAACAGGGGAAGCTCCCCAGCATTGCTGGTACCAAGAGAGAGGGTTTTGCTGTCAACAATCAAGGCTTTTGCCATCTGAGCTCTCAAGAGCAACATAACCAGGATGGTTACGTTGGCCCAGCACTGGGAAATCTGGGCAGCTGTGCCTGTTTGGTGCTGAGGGGCAGGAGCACATCATCCAGGTGCTCCCTCAAGGGAGCCTCACAGGCGGCTGGCTCAGCTTCAGTGCTTCACCACCACCTAGCCTTGACAGCCTGGAGAATTTTTTGCAGGGCAGCTCACAATACAGAAAACTTATTAAACATGACTCTAAAAATATCACTGTCTAAATTTAAGGCAAGACTGTTACTAAATTAGCAAGGAAACAGTACTGTATTTCCATTATTTATTTTTTATATTGAGAGAGGAGGGTATTGGGTCATTTTAACTTTCATGTTCAACACCATCATTTTATGGTAATACATCAGGAAATTAAGTTTAGTCACTGATATAAACTTCAAAATCCTTGATAGTGACTGAAAAAAAATATAATGTACAATTTTATTTCACACCATTGGTTCAGACATTGGAAACACAGAAAGTGGATTAGATGAGCAGGGACATTGTAAAAGCCAGTGGTCTCTCAGGCATTCAGCACTATTTTCAAACAAAAATTGCTGTCTAATGGAGAGGAGAACTCTGCAATAAAGGCCTTTCATTGGTGAATGGGACAAAAACTATCCATATTCTCCCTGAAGTTTTCACAATCACAGACCATAGCATATTTTGCCACAGTTATAACAGCATGGATATTTTCACTTTATTTTATCCAAGAAGCACAGTTTGTGTATGAATTCTTCACGTATCTATCTGGAAGAAATCAAGTTACAGGCAGAATATAGTTACAGGCAGAAGGGCAGAGAGAAGAAAAACAATGCCTATATTATATTTGGCTTAAAGTATGGAAAAATATAGTATTATCCAATACCTATATTGAACTATTCAGATTAAATTCTCCCTGTGATTATTACAGCTGAGCAAAGAGAGGCTTTGCATCACTTTGTAGCAGTGTCCACAGAAAGGTGAAAGAAGGATGCAGGGACTCTTCTCTAAGACTGGGGTTGCAGAAGTGCCTGAAGGATCATATATCCTAAATAAATTCATTCCACCTTATATTTTTAGTTAATTTTTTTTCTTTCTTTTCTGTATTCTTTTGAATTAATGTGAAATAGGATTTATAGATTTAGCTTGGTGGAATCTGTTTATCATGAGTGGCAACAGAGCTGACACTAATAATTTGAATACCCTGCTGATTTCACTTTACATATTTAACTTTTCTGACCTTTACTAATTAAGTGGGTTGATTTAAAAAATAAAAAAAACACTCATCAGAGTGCAATTTGATTAAGGAAATTATTTACATCTCAACTTTCTCACACATTTCTGCCACTTGTTTTTTTTAGAATTGCTGATGAAAACAAATGCAGAAGCTTACTCTTTTGATCTATTATAACTGAGGGTGGACCACACATTTGTTTGAGTTATGTTAAGGAAAACTGTACCCGGGGGCAGATTTAAAAATGTCATCTGAATAATACTAAGAGTAGAAAGAATATGACATATTTTAATGAAACTACTTGAGCACAAAAGTAATTGCAGTTTTCTAGTTTTAAAACAACATAAGCTGAAATATACTTTTTTCCAAAGTGAAGGTAGATACAGGAATTTGCAGAAACAGACCCCTCAAATGAATCATCCTACTGCTTCTGAGTTGGATTCTTTCATTCTCAGCTGTAAGCAGTGCTCAGAATACTCAAGCCTAGAAGGGCAAAAAGGATCTGTAATTCTGGCTAGCCTAACCTTGTGAAGAACAACATGCTGCTTGATACTTTTATGACTTTCTGCTTTAGACAGGAAAATTCATCTACATTCATACCATGAAAGAGCTAACAAAGAAGGCAAAAATCTCTTCCATTTCCACACCAACATGAAATAAATCAGTGGTGCTGACCAACCGATTTCAGCAATGTAAACCCTAGAGTCACACTCTGTCTCATAACCAAGCTTCAGAGCAGAAATCTGGTTTATAAACACTAAAAGGGTAATTAAATACAGCTGCGCATCTGTGCCACTCGTTATTCTAAAAGTGGCAATCCACACAGGTCCCTGTGTCCTCCAGCAAAAGTGATTGCTGCATCATTCCAGCAACATTTATCTCTAAAGTTTCCCAAAAGACATCCTATACTTAGATCTCTTCCACATCCACAAATTACCATTTTACAAATGACACTAGCTGTGCATAATTGGCAATATACCAGTAACCACTGATGAAATCCCTGTATCCCAAGGCTCTTACCCCAAGCACTAGAGTTCAGCATCCTGCTGAAGAACATTGCTCCACATGAAACATTTGCAAGACAAGAGTGATGCTGTTTAGAAAAACTAAGTTGCATGAAATACCTGTACAGCCTGTGTACTGCAAAGGAAATTTTATGGTTTTCTTCAAAATGATGTAAAGCCTCATGATCTTGACGAATGATAATAGAGTATCAGTGTGCACATGACATGTAAAATCTTAAAAACTTTCTCTATGTAAAAAATATTTGTGCGGGGGAAAGCCCATAAAATTTAAGTAAAAAACACCATAAAATGTCCTAGAGAAATTCAATTTATGAGAAATCCTCACCGCCTAATAAAAACAAAACAAAAAAAAAAAAAAAAAAAAAAACCAAAACCCAAACCAACCAGAAAAGAAAAGCACACTTCATTTTTAGCTATTGTAGCTATTGTATGCTTTCTTCAAGCAAAACTAAAAACTGAGATAAACAAGGAGGCCAGGATACTTATCAGTGAAACATACTTGATTTCCTGTTCATCAGAAATCTTAAATAATTCTAAAAGAAGATAAGAGATTTCCAACTTTTCTCATCATGATGCCCCTTATTTTTTCTCTCAATCAATTCCTCCCTTTACCTTTCAAAAACCTGCAGACATACTTGGGTACTACTAAGAGCAAAACAGCCAAGAATTCAGCTACTCATCATGTTCTCCATCTACCATTACCTTTGGGAACTCAAGCTAAATCACATCCTCCAAAATAGTTCTGGATCCAATGCCAAGTGGAGGGCAGGAAGCTTTAAAACACCATAGCAGAGCATAATGGTGTCCATGCTCTTCCCAGCCACCAGTGTGTACTGTGTAATGAGGCTGTTCTGCAATATCAATGCCCCACCTTGTAGTACCTAGTCACCAGCTTAAAGGACATTTTTTTCCTGTATTTCTCAATGATTATGTAATTTCTTCTTGAAAGTAATGAGAAATGTCACATGGAAGAAAACAGTCTCTACTGTCTGCTAATTACATTCTCTAAATCATGAGGCAGCTCAGACACAGTTGCAGGCATTTGAAGTTGAGTGTCTCCACCTCCGTTTTTAGGCATTCTGGTTGTGTTCCCTTTTAATTCCTTTTGCTGGAGCTGTTGCTCTTTTGTGCTAAATAGCCTGGGAGATGAGAAGAAAAAATAAATTATTTACAGCCCTGCAGGACACCCATGTGGGAAGTTGAGCACCTGGAGTCCCCCCTCCTGCTGTGCAGTCTGGTTAAAGGGAAGTAGAACAGCACTGGCAAGTGTATCCTGGTGGAGAACACTGCAGGGTATGAATGTAAGAGCAGTCACCCTCAAGAAAAACTGAGAAGGAAATGAATATGCGACTCCTATGCCAAGTTTGAACTCCCATTCCTGAAATAACACATAAAAGGTAGTAACATCATAGTAACATCACTTTTGTCTGTCTTGAACTCTCACTCTGAAAAGTTCATCCAAGATTATTTCAGGAAAACTGACAATGTATTCTTAAGAGAAAAATTTGCTACTTGCCACAAATACTTCATCTAGTCTTGTCTTTGTATCTACTGGATGTTTTACTGTGTCGTGCTGACAACTCTGTATATAGAAAAGAGGTAGATTGATAAGTGTGTTCTTTCTCTCATACACATATCAGTAAGTGCTTGCACAGTGCACTTTGATAATCTTCAGAGCACAGTAAAAGCTGCCTGAGTTTAGCTCTGCCACAATAAACTATTTTGCTTTATTTTTTTACATCAGCAGTTTGAAAGTTGAGTGTAAAACCAAAAATCCTCTAGGTTCAACAAAAAAGCTTTGTGAAACTCTTGACCATGCATCAAGCAATTATGTATCTTTTTCATATTTCTACATTAATATCTCTAAGAAATACAGTCTTTTCCTTCAGAAATGCTTCTTCTAATTCTTGTTATACTGGCCCCCAAAAGACACCCACACACAGATGGCAATGAAAGGAAGTGAGGAGCAGTGTAATTTCTGCTAGACACTTTTAACATTCATGGAGGATGTTCACAGGGGAAAATCCTCAAGTCCTAATTCAGGGGAAATGGGAATAAATATATACGTTATATTAGACTTGATTTGGGATTTTGACTCCAGGAAAAAAGTCACTGGGGACACAGTGACTTGCAGTTTTAACATTTGCCCAGCAACAATGCCAATGTACTTCCTCTCAAAGTGTTCCTACACAATAATAGTTAATTTATACAGTTGGTTTGAAAATGGGTTTTTCCACTGTTGCTATTTCAAAACACTCAGTGACTCATGCTTTTACTGTTCTCTTTACTTAAGACTCTCAAAACTGATATCCAAAAAAAAATCCCTTTGATCAGAGTCGGTTTCCTGACTAACCCAAACTAGTTATTTTGACAAAAAATACACCTTTTAGAGAGATGTAGTGACACTTAGTACAACAGCACAATGTGATGTTCTGCAGAAACTCCTGAACCACAAGTTTCCCAACAATCTGATCATTACCCAGGCATTCTCAGACATATAGAAACTACTCAAACAGGAAGCCTCTTCTCAACAAAAAAAGAAATCCACCATAAAGCAGTTGCACAAAATATGTATCTTCAGAGATACAATCCAGTGTAGGGACACTGGCTATAACAGAAAGTCTGAAAACATGAATTTCACATCAAACTGCCAAAATATTGCAGAATAAAAATACTTTCTTTGGCCAAAGTAGTCATCTGGGAGTTTTAGTTCTTTATTCCCATTGTTCCTCAGCCTGTAGCACAGTTCAGCTATTTTTCAACTAACACAAATAAATACAAAGCATAAAATACAAGAAAGTTTGGTGAAGCCGAGTAGAAACTTTCAACCTTAATCTGAATATTCATGTGTTACACCAGAAATGTCACTGACTGATCAAAACTTTGCTCAAGGCTTCTTTTTTTTCTATTTGAAATATGAAATGTTTTCATATTCAACAGACCACAGAATGTTCAAATGAATTTCTATTCTTGATTAATCTGTGTTGGATGTTTTTGTGGTATTTCCTCCAGATCCATGATTATTTTAATACTGCTATGTCTCAGAGTTTACACTTCAAAGATCTGCTGCAGGGCTACATTTTCAAAAGGGAAAGAAAATGAAGTTATTCAAATTTTAAGTACCTATTTTTGAGCATTATTCTGACTGGAAATCTAATCCCATTCAGTTTTTACCAAAATATGGGACTGTTTCAGACCTTAATACGCTTAGTTGCTCGGCATAACAAAAATCACTTACATTATACGGTATGGAATGAACTCTGTTAGAAATAAAAATTACTTTGCTGCAACTCGATACTTCCACCAAATTCAGCAATTTTTTAATTTTCAGTCTTTCATCACTATTCGGAGATTATGAATTAATTTTTTCTAAATGTTGATAATTGTGCTGCACAAGTATCTGAAGCAGATATTACTGGGTTTGTTCTCAAAGACATAAAAATCTTATAGTTCTTCTCATGGTAGCACTTTACAAATGCACCTCAAGAACCCTGTCACACAAAAAAGTAAAATTTATTAGCTCTTGAAGAAAATTCCCAATTATTCATTGAAATATAAGTTCTGCTGACAATTGAAATTGTCTAACATTATTTGTCCATCAATGGTAATTTACCAAAAGTTGATATAGACAAGAACTGCTATTTTAATATGCAATCAACAGCTTTTGGGTTAAAAATAAACTTTATCATATCATCCATAAGTAATATATTTCTATCTCAAATTAAAAATTGAAGTATGGTATATGCTCAGTTGTATATACTCATATATGTGAGTACACATGCCAGTCATTCTACATACTGTATTCCCATCCATCACAATAAACTTAGCAAACCAAGTAAAACTTGGAGAAAATAAATCCCTCTATGTTTCAGTTTACCAATTTCATTCCCTTGCTGCTGTGTTTCCCAAGAGACATTCACAACAGCATTTGTTTGCAGCCCTGTAGCTAGCATTGGCTTTTTCTCTATGACATTTTTATAGGAATTCAAAAGCCACCTTTCTGCTTTGACAAGTAATGTGGTACCACATGAATCAAACGCATTTTTGAAGCAAAGTACTTTGCTTTTCCATCAGTATCAGGCAATGTTCATAGAACCACTAATGTCTCCATTTTTGGAATGTCTCTTGGAGCCTGGACAAAGAAACAGCCTCTGCAAAAACCTTCTGTTTTCTCCCATCCCTACCCTCACATTCATTACATCCAGAGCAACCATTTAATAACACTAATCCACAACCTCATGGGAAGCATTTGTAAGTTTATGTGGAAAAGCTGAAGAGAATAATTTTCCACCATCCATTATCAAGTAGAAGAATGATAAAAAAAAACATTATACTGAACAATCCTGGACCACTAGCCCAAGAAGTAACCTTTGGTATTTATTCCTTCACTAAAGATAATAGTTCCTCATACTGTGCTGTGGATTTTGGGGGCTAGAGAACAGAGAAGCATTTTGAAAAGATCAACCTGTAAGTATTAGTGCAATAAATAAAAGTGCATGTCCTGGAGTATGGAGTCTATTCTTCAGGTTATTTTAATGAACATTTCAATGATTTATTTTTCTAGATGAAACAGCTGAAAACTGATGGTGTCTTACTGTGAACATAGGATGGGACTTTTATAACTTAGACTTGTGAGTACATAAGCTCTTTGGAAAGATGAGACTGTAGTTCATTATTTTTTTCTTTCTTCACAAAATGCAGAAAAAAATTAGGTTCATACTGTTGCCTAGGAGTATGCAGTGACGTGAATACTACTTTTAGCACCTGTTGCGTCTTTGCTGTTTACACTGTCAGAGTAAAAATAAATAGTATCAAGATGTAAAATCACCCTTGGTGAGGGAACATGTATACACAACCATTCACCTACCTATCCAAACCTGGTCCCCTTCCCAGCCTCTGTACAAACCATTTATTTGACTTTTGGTTTCTCCATGTAATTTCTGAGGACTTGTACATATTTTACATAAAATTGTTTAAAAAATGGCCACCATTTCTTCCTTAACCACTGACTGCACACTCAGAAACAGATGATATATATTCTCTTGGGAAAATAAAGGCAGGATCAGTAAAGAAATATAAAGCAAATAGATATCCAGTACTAGGATTACTGTTCACTAGTGGAAGGGAAAAGTAAACACAACTCTTGTGTTGAGGGCCTGGAGACAATAAACATTTGTCAGTCAGCTAAGGAATTGTGACGTCTACATGAAATATGGTTCCAAGGTTGGGAGGAAGGGGATAAAAAGACATTTGGGAAAAACATGTTCTTGCTCAATCTTCTTACATCCTTACAATAGCTAAAATTAATTCATCAACAGAACACAAAAAAAACCTAGCTGCCTTCCCCTGCAACAAGAAAAAAAAAAAACAACCAAAAAAACCAAATATTCAAAAATTTAAAGTATTTCTTAATAGGTAAATATACCCTGTTCAATCTGGCACCAGCAATTATGATTCTCCTGCTACTAATTGTCAGATAAGAAATCAGAGAGAGCAGGAAAGGGTGCTTGTGCTTGGACTAGTAAAAGGTCTGATTGTGGCAGCTTGATAGCCTGAGCACAGAACTGTTCTCCTCTCAAATCAAGGCGGAAAGGGAGTAGAGGTAATTTTACTGGTGAGAGTTTTTCTTGATGCAAAACAGGATGAATATAAGTCACGTAGAAGGGAAGTCTTAAGTAGTTTATCCCCTTCAAATTTCAGCTTCACTTTGAATGAAGCAGGTTTATACTTAGAATCTAAGAATATACTTGGCTGTTTTAATCCTCCTTTCTACTATTCCAATTCTATCTGACCTGGCATAAAACTGGGCTCCTGTCAATAACCAATTATACAAATAAATGCCTGCCTTAGCACTGTTTGTTATCAACAAATAATGCCCAATGGATGGGAACAGGCTAGCCACATTAACAGCCAGTAAAACATGCTGCGCTCACGTGAGAGATGGTCACAATTTGTGCTGCAGCACACAAACACAGCAACAATTCACACTAGTCAGAACATACCAGAAGAATTCTTCATCTCAAATTCACTATTCTCATCTTTTATTGACTTAAAAAAGAGCATGTCTTTGGCCATTGCCATTTTTGGAGCAATGTTCCACCATTTTAAGTAATGGCTGATGGAATATATTTATATGCTTGTATTTTTAATTTTTTTTTTTAAGAAAGTGATGGCTTACTAGTTTAAATGAGTTTAAAAATATCTGTAGATTCAACTTTAAAACTAACTTCTTTTCTTACTTATAGTATTGAGTATTCCCTCACATGCTATGCATCTAGAAACAACTGTCATTCAGGGAAAGGAAGCAACAAGGTTTTACTACTGTTAATACACTTTACATTTCAGCAGTTTTTCCTTCTCACATGTTTAAAATTATCATTTAGCTTGCATTATGAAAGATGTCCTCGCTACTTAGTGTTTTCTTGTTTTTAGCAAGTAAGCTAACAAAGGTAGACAAGTTCTTGTTCTTCAAACAAGAATGTGTGCACAGAGAATATAGAGGAAAATTACAGCTCTGAGAACAGATTCGTAAGATGAAGCCCACACAAGTAACTCTTGTTACACATATAGCAAATACAAATATGTAATGCTTTAATGATGCCTAGATTTTATGTACTCTAAACTTAGTAAAGATAATGATTACCAAACCAAGCATAACAGTGAAGGCAGATTACCTGGCAGAGGTAGGAGTTACTCCACTGTTTCATGTTGCAGAGCTTATTCAGTAATTTTAATATGGAAGCATTTTATACTAATTGCTATTCAAACATCTTGGAACAGCGAGTCCCTCTGCTAAGGACCTACAATCAGCATTTCTGATGTGACAATTTACCTGAATAATTAAGATTTTTCCATGGTGATCATGTTCAGCTGGTGCTCAATAAAGCCCCTGACTTCTTATTCTCTGAGTTTCCCCAGTCAAAAGTGCATCTTCAAAAGGATGCTTCACAAATCACAACAGAACCAGAGTTTCTTACCTTGCAGCACACTTTGAGGCTCTCAAACTTCATTTTGATATGAACTGGAACCCCAACATCAAATATCAAAGATTTACACAAACTGAAAAATTAAAAATATTTTCCTTTAATGCCATCAAAATGTGTGATTCAACGAGGACAAAACCATTTTCTTAGCATAAAAGAGAATTTTTCATCTTCATCTTTCTGACTCATAGGACAGCTTCTAACAGGAGTATAATAAAAAAGCAATAAAAAAACCATCAGTATTTCAGTACTTTCTGATAATGGCAATGTCAAAAAGAGTCTCTTTAAAAAGTGTGGCTCTGAAAACATTTCACAGCAGAAAACTGGTTTAACAGATGTAGCATCATAAATGCTCTTAATGGATAATTCTTCTAAATTAACCAGATGTAGAAAGCTTGAACAGAACTAACATGGATGTGATTATTCTCTGATTCTATGATCTCTTTGACAAGACCAGAAGACAGAGCCATAGGATCTGCTACATGGAGCACTCAGGGACATTCCATTCATAGTTTTAAACACAAGAGATAAAATAAGAGACTAATAGACACTTCTGTCTGCCTTTTTCTCTTAAGATGTTAGCTTGTCAATCATTATCAGAATAAGTAAAAATTTTTATTCCACTGTATATCTTTAATAACTTACCATTTCCATTTTAACCCAAATTGAAAGATATTTTTATTGTGCAATATAAACACTATAATGATAGCAGTGATAGCTCTTCTTATCTTATACCATACCTCTCTCTTCTTGATAAGTCATCTCTCCTCTTACCATGTAGCAAAAAATCAGATGAGTCTTGAAAAGCTAACACTTGTTGCAATTTTATATAGCAAATACCATTTGGAAAATGTATTTGCAAAATCACAGCTCCTGTAACAACTATATCAGTTTCCAGGCAGTGAGTTATATACAGTGGGGATGAAAACATTTGGGAAATATCTGGAATTTAGCTTCTAAAAGATGTTTTCTTTGGCAATAAGAGTAAAAGCAAACTTACTATTTTAGCAGTTTTGAATCATGTCCTCTTAAGCTTTAATTTCAAGTCTATTTTTAATTCTGGTACTATGCTTAAAAGAAATTTCTCTTTATTGAATGACATATCAAAGGGAATATTATAAAGACATTATCTGTCTTAGCTGCAATGGGAAAATCCAAAGTAACTCCATTACAGTCACTAAAAACATTTTAGAAGTTTAAATCAACATAGTTTCAAGAAGTGAGTGAGAAAGTTATTGAAATATGGCTCAAATTCTTCTCAGCTATGACATACGTTGAGACTTACAAAAAACAAATGGCAATTTAAAGATGCTTAAGAAACTTAAAGTCTATTTCTTTATTCCTTCTAAGGTCAACGTGCATGCACAATTGTGGTGAAACCATAATGATGTAGAGCTATTTACTTCTAACATAAAACTTCTCTATACATTTTTATACTCATCTGCACTTTTGGTACCTGACAGGTGAAAGGGATGTGCTAAAAAAGGCTCCAACTCCTCATATTGTTTAAGAAGCTGTCTTGATTGTCTCTCAAACACCTTCCTGGGCTATGCATACTGTAGCAACCATGCTCTAAATTGGGCACAATCACGCTCTATAAAGAAGAAACATTAAGACTATTTTGACATAAAAGACATTTGTTTTACCAGAGGTATTAGCAATGTAATGATATTCCTTCCTTCAAAAACACTTTGTTTGATGCTTTCACAAGATGAATGCTGAAAAGTCATGTATGTAAGAACCAGGAGAAGCTGTGCTTCCTCCTCTCTGTGTGCAGGGAAGCTGAGGGAGGCCAGGTCTCTGGGGTGTCAGACAAGGGAGTGTCTTAGATGACAGTTAGGTAACTATGCTGAAATGAAAGCAAAAGGAAACACAAATGGGTATGTACAAATAAGTGGGATGAGGTTATTGAGGGACATTTTATTTGAAGGACTTGCTGTTGTGTTGGGTTTGACTGATGTGTTCACTGCACCAAAGCTGGTTACCTGTATTTGGCACAAAGGAAAGGATTTGACAGACGAATGATCACTGCTTAAAAAAGCTTTTCAGCAAGGGAAACAACAATGTGCAGTTTATCCCAGAAGGTGCACTATTAAAACAAGTGCTATTTCCTAAAGATATAAAACTTACAAAGTGCCCTGCAAAGAATTACAGAAAATTATTTAATTGATTTACAATTTGTACAATGGCAAATGGAAGAACTTCAGCAACATTAAGTTCTCTAATATACTATGATAAAGTGAGTACACAGTTCACCTTATAGTTGTGGTAATGGTCAGAGAGGCCAAATGAAAAGACTTTGAACCGAATAGTTAAGATGAAAGTCCAAAGGACTTAATTTTAAGCCCCACATATGAACCATAGGTCATGCTAGTATGCCTTTGGCAACAATAGGGTTTTTGGTTTTTTATTTGTTTGTTTGTTGTTTTTTCTTCTAAGTGGAGGCTGGGGGCAGGGTGGGCTGGTGCATTTACAAGAGGAATACTATACTCGTACTAGACTCAAAATATTTTAAAAACATAATTAAAGAATGACAGGCAAATTTTCATGTTGCTTCAAATGGAAAGATACAGCCTTAATAACATTGATTGTTAGTGTGCTGAACTATCTATTGCAAGTACTTCTTTAATAATGAATGACCCTTGGTCTATTTATTTAGAAAAGCCATGCAAGATACAGGAAACATACAGATAAAGGTCAGTGTTTAACATGATTAATTCAGGCAGGACTTCAAAGTATATCAGGCTTGTTCTTGATTTTATTTCATATGAAAATTCTCCACATCATTTGTATTGATGGCTAGGCATAAGTTAAATGGGTTTTTGTGCTTTTTTTATTAATCTTAACATTCATTTTGCCAGGTTTTTCTTTTATTGCTGTTATTTAAGCAGGTGAGAGGGAATATAAACTGAACACTCGAACAATGAAAAGAGTTCAACTTCGGGCTTTCTGCTGGTCTTGTTGCACTGTAACAATATATTACCCTGAGTATCTGCCAGATAAAAAGGTAATGAAAAAATATAGCACGTATGTTATACCCATCACTCTTTTCCAGCATATTGATTCCTATCATGTCCTTTACCTTTTTTGAAATGCTAACTACACTCAATCTGCTGTATTACACAGGGGTTGCTTTGGGAAAACAGGATTATTTTGCAGTTACAAATGGTCATTAAAGGACAATTCGTGTGATTTAGGGCTAGGGTTGATACTGTTAATAAAAATCCTTGACTAGAAACTGTAAAGAACCTTGCAGATAAAGCGTAAACACCCTTGGAAACCCAAGGCAACATCTCACTCCTAGTGAGTGTGCCCACATTTTGTTAGATTTCAGACAATTACTTGGGCCTCTAGTGCAACCACAGAGGGAGTCTTTTTTATCTGGGGGCACCCAGAGCATCACTGGCTGAGAGTATTTGGGGATTCCAACCCTGCTCTTCAGTCAGCGCCAGCTCCCCCAACATGTGGGCAAGCAGCTCCTGGCAGCAGCAGGAGCAGGCATAGGATTTGTCATCCCCTCCAGCAGAGCAGCAGCCCAGGGCCCTGACAACAGGGGCAGGGGGCATTTTATTTTGTTTTTCCCTGACCTTGCTGGATGCTGCCTCATTTATAGCCAATTAATAATTTCAGACACTCCTCACCCACAGAAATTAGGCTGCTGTTTCATAGCTGCTTAGACACGTACTTCATGTACTGGTGCTGTGGTCCAAGCTCAGTTCAATGATTTAGTTAGATTCTGAGTGAAGAAAGATTAAATCAAATGTGCGTGAATTTTAATCAAGTTTGTCTTCCTGTAAAAGATATTTAGGTATTGTTTTTGTGTATACAAATCTTTCAAATGAATCTATTTAATTTTTAGCACTAAAGTTGCAGGCTTCACTTACCAAGAGAAAAATCTCACATTGGAAGTAGTAATACTCAGAAAAAAAAAAAAAGGATTTTGGATTTGAGGCAGAATTTTTTACTCTGTTTCTTTTATTCTTTCTCACCAGTCAATACTAATCACAGTTAAAAAACACATTTTATTTTTATAGTTATGTCAGCAAGTGGAACTTCTTCCTTTCTAAAATAATGGTAGAAAAGATAGCTCCAAGAGATTTCCAATAGTGATACAAATCTTCATTAGAGCTGAGACCCAGGGCCATAATCTCCTTCTTACTTGACAGATCAGTTTCAGCTGACCGAGGACATCTATTGCAAATGTTACAATTAATATATTCCATTTTTATTTCTGCCATGTAGTGTGCCTGTTTCTATGCTTGCTGAAGCTAATGCAAAATTTAGGAACTCTTCCTTTAATCTGTGTAGTGTCCCCTTTTCTTTCTGTTTGCTATTTTTCAGTAAATAAAATTTCCTGTTTGGAAAACCTATTATAAAATTATACAGGACTTAAACTAAATAACTGCCTTACGAAAGCACAAATGACATGTAAATTTTTAAAATAAATAATTATCTGCATCTGAAAGTAGTCTTGGACTGAAGGTAACAAATTATTATTCATGAAATTATATTTTTATCTTTTTCTCTTATTTCTGACTTTTTGATCTCTCAATACTTCTATCTGCACATCAGGATTCTATTCTTGCATAGAGATAGAACAGACAGTTTCTATTTTGGCTTGACTAGTAACAAACTGAGCACAGAGATTCAGCAAATATTGATGTCTAAGTTTGATGGATTGGCCTGAATAGCTAAGCTGTAGAGATGTGCCAGAAGAGTATTTCAAATACACCGAATTAGAGATTTTTATCTCATTTTTTATAACAAAGGATCCAAAACTATTTTACACAAACTTCTTAAACTGGGAGCTTTTTTTTCAGACAAGCAATTATGACTTGATCTAAAACAGATGTAATATATAGAAGTAAATTGACATTTCACTCTCTAAGCTCAATATTTATTTTGCTTTCTGTACTGTTCTAAAAGAAATAGAATGGGAAGGAAATTTATATTTTTTTTAATTTTCAGCTATCAATAAGTGATTTTTCAATTGAAACCAATTATAATACTACATTTAAAAACACCAGTACAGTAATTCTTACAAAATAGTAAGATTACCACAGAGAATAAAGACCATGTCTACACAGACACCTTATCCTGGATATCCATAATTCATATAGCCTTTTATAGAACATGAATGTCCTTCAAAACTCACATCAATCAAAAGTTAAGTCACACCATCCATATAAAATTCTGCTACTTCCACAAGAAGTAATGACTCATTCCACATTTAATAATTTATGTACATTGAGGAAGTCTTTTCCTATTTTCTGATACATACGTGAATAATCACTGCTCCCAAATAACCCAAACAGATACAGTTTCAAAAAAAAAAAAAAATGCAGTGCTTTTGATCAGAAAGTATAATTCTTGAAGCACTTTGGAATCTTACATTGGTAGTGTCTGGTAATGCCATTCCTTCCCTCGTTAAGAGGATTTAATGGTACCGTCCCTCTTTTCAACACACTTCCTGTTCAGAAGTCTGTTCCACTGAGAGCTAACAGGTTCCTGTCCCCTTTCTAAAATCAGGTGGCTTCCATTTCTCTATTGGGACTTTACAATTAGTACAGTAGTATAAATTTGTTACTCTACCAATTTATTTTGGTTCTACTAAAATACATTTCAAAAGAGTATTTCGAGTTCAATTTATTCTCAGATTTAGCATTTCATTGACAATCGTTTCTCTCAAGCCTCCTAAAATAGCCTGGCCTTCATAGTCTATTAACTGCCCTGTAAGGTCTTCCTCTGCCTAATACACAATTATATTTTAATATAGCTTTTTCCATACAAATTTGTTCAAATGCTTTCTTAAATTTTGCATCCCATCATTAATGATTAGAAATAAAAGCTTTAAGAATAATCAAAAGTGTAATTATATCAGACTAAATCCAAAACTAACTAGGAGACTGTTTGGATTAAACATGGCATATCATCCTTTAGAATAACAGGAGGAGAATTCTACTAATTGTGGCTAAATTACAGTGGTCATTTAACCCATTGCAGAGGTAATTTATAAGCAGTGTCCTAGATCTCAATGACATCACATGAAATTAGACCATGCAATACATTAGACTATCCAATTCATGCATACTTTACCTTGCTGCTGATGTGACAGAGCTCAGGACAACCAGTGCTGAATTGTACCTGCTCAGTACACTGGAGCTATGTTCCCTGTCCCTCGCATTGCTCTCAAAAGAAGCTATGACCAACAAATGGAGAGAGATGGATTTCCACTTGTTTGGGGGCAATTGTTTGTTTTTTCTTCTCAAACATGTAGAAATGTATTTTTAAGACAGAGGAAAAAAAGTGAGACAAGCTGTACTCTTCTATTTACTTTCAGCAACTGTCCTAGAACAGTAAATTGCTACTATGACTAGTTTTCCATTCATTTTCTGGAAAATAGACTCAATTACTAGCCTTTAAATGGTCTAGAGTTTGGGGACATCATGCCTGCTGGAAGCTTCCTTGTACATGTGACACAAATCTAAGATTAGCTTCATAAATTCTGCTTGAGCAACAGGATGTTCTTTAGTACAAGCATATTTTCTACCTACTTCCAGTCCAGAGCAACCAACCCATCACTCACACAGAACAGATGGGATCCCTCTGCAAATGTTGACCATGGTAACTATGTCTTGGTGGCTTGTCATTTTAGTAGTGATGATAATTTTTTTAGATGATACTTACATCTTTTCAGATTTGATGTAACAGGCAAAGCCTAAATATTTCTGTAAAACTACATTTGACCTCAGGTACAAAAGCCAAGAAGATGAGTCATTCCACCTCCACCTTTCATTAAAACAGATAGTGATTTGTTCTATTGAAAAGATGCTTCTGTAAGTATGAAAGGACTTGATAACAATTCTTTTAAAAAAGCACCCACTTTAGAACTCAGGTACTAGGAACACAAAAATACTACTACTCAGAAAACAAGTGAATAAAGAACAAAGTAAGTCTATTTTTCTCTAAAGAGTATGGAAGAAATGAGAATTCAGCTTGATTACTGATTAAAGCAACTAGAAAAATGAGGAGAGAGTAAAAATGTGGGAAGAAAAGCAGAAGGTGGAATTCATGTGATCAAACTATTAACAGGCAGGTTTGGCTCAATGCCTTTTTTCTATTCACAACATATTGCCTGGTCTAGAGATACAGCTCAGAAAACAACTGGGCATTTTACTGTATACTTATTATCTGCAAGTTTCTTTCCATGATAAGTCCAAAACTTACAAGAAGATGGTCTTGATGAAAAGGCAAAGCATCTGACATATCTATAGACTCAGTTCTGTATGCCTTTAAACTACTTCCACATTTTAGCTGTCTTACATTTTGTTATAAAATCTCAAAAAGCAAGAATTCTGGTATCAGACAAGCACATGGGTGCTGGTATCCATGAGAGCCCCGCATGTACATATTATGGTAATTGTCTCTGAACAAAAAGGAATGCAAAACATCCCATGTGTCCACTTGTACACTCAAGCCTTTTAATAAAAAATATTATCTCACAAAATGTGTGTTTGGAGAGGGAAGTTTAATACTAATTTCCCAGCCTTTGTTGTGTTGGGGTTTTTTTTTGGTTTTTTGGGTTTTTTTGTTGTTGTTTTTTTGTTTGTTTGTTGTTTTTTGGTTTTTTTTTAATATTCTCAAGGCTTTCTAATTAGTTTGGCTTCACTAGCCAAGTCTCAGCAATGACTATGTCCTCCTTCCCACAACCAAGTCATTATTTTGTGCTTTCTACCTGGATTCTGGAAGATTCCTGGGTTTCTGCTCTGTTCTTCAGACACCAAATTCACCAGCCTGCTCCTTCTGACTTCCTGACAAACACTGCAACAGCTCTGCCTGTTCCCACTGTGGTCTAACCTTTGCTACGGGGAGCTGCTCAGGGAAGCAGCACCTACTCCAGTGATTTTTCCCAGAAGATGAAATAAGCAAACCAAGAGCAACCCCTCTGAGGTCTTCCACCCTTTAAGACAAAAAGAAACAGATGCTGCATGGCAAGGCACACAGCAGGAATCCCAGGCTTTGTGCCTCCAAAGCTGCCAACATCCTCTGGCCTCGGGGACTGCTTAAGCTGTGGGGTTGGGATCAGAGAAAACATGGTAACTACAGCCAGCTTACGTGCTGGTTTTGTGCAAGGCTTACTCTCCAACTGCACAGTCTAGAAAGTAGGTTTTTAAACAATTATCTTAATTATTGACCTTTATTATGAAGCTATTATGAGAATAATAGGCTTTGTCAAATATGCAGACTATTGTAAGCAACACTCATTGCACATTTGTGCACCCTTATTTGCTTTTAACAAATTGTTCTTGATACTGTAATTCCATTTACAATTATTGTGATAATTTGTAGAAAATTTATTACTATCAATGGCCCCTTTATTTGTATAGTGATAGATTGTCAATCACAGTATGTATGCTTCATGAAGTTACTTTAACTTCCCACAAGGGTGACTTTCTAATTTAATGTACGTTACTTTTTTCAGCAACACAGCTGATAGAAAATAGCAGCAGAACTTCTTCAGCATCATGCAAAACTAGCCTATAAAGAACTTCAGCAACAATAGAAATATAAACAATTACAATTACTACAATTTCTTCATTGCTTCCTTTTGCAAAGACAAGTCTGCAGTCTTCTGATGCAAATGCAATGACAACGTCTTTTTCCTCATAGCTGCAACCAGCAGAATTAGGAACTAAATCAGAAGTAATCTTGTAAACCCTGCTAACTTGATTTCTTGCTTAAGGGGCATATTCTTTGGGGAATGATTTTATTAGTTTGATTATTTTAACTGCTGGCCAACTATATGTACATGCCTGTAAAAATGGTAGATTGAAATCTGCAAATACAGAACCACTTTCTTTTTGCATAAAGTTTGTTTAAATATTTCAAATTACTTTGAAACAATAGATTTAAAGACAACAAAATATAAAATTATGTACTAGAAAAGTAAAACTGAAGTAGAAACATTATTCTTGAAAAGTCATGAAAGGAGTCCATTTTAGTCATCATTTAAGAGGAAAAGGGGACTACTATTCCAGACACATATGTGTCATCCTAAAGAGAAAAGCAAATTTGCTTACACTGTATTATACCTAGCAGGATGCCTGTAAATAATATGTTATTTGTGCCTGTACCAGCAATACTTATCTACATTGATTGCTAAATAATAGTTAATAGTCATCATTCAACCAAAAACATGCCACCGGACAACAGGGTACAATGCCATGTAAATTTAAAAATTAGATAATTTTCAGCATACACTCCAAATATAATTGCATCAATAATTATTGCCTCTATTTTTAAAACAATTACAGTACCTGCTTAACTACAGCATTGCATGCAGAAATTCCCTGTAACTATTTTATTCCATTCTAATTGACAATATATTCAGGACCCAAACCTGCTAACCCATATTCCCGGCTTTAGAATTACACTGCACTCTAAAACATTTACAAATTCCATGTATCATTGCAAAGTTTTGATTTTTGGCAAGACTATGAATACTTTTTGGGACCCAAGGGTTCTGACCTTAGAGGAACCAGACTGGTTTTTCCTTTTGTCCAAGTGGATGTTCATTTTTGAAATAGTATCCAGAGACTACTTAATATGAGTACAATGAAACTGATTTCACATTGTGGCAACATTTCTAAAGCTGAAAAAGGACTTCATGATGGGACTTCATTTGTCTTCAGCTACTCACTTCCTCTTCCCATTCTTAACATGAGCTGCAAATTTCTATCCTGTCTCAGAAACTAGTGATGGCAGACAGAATGCCAACCCTTTCTTCTGAGAAGACATGTCTCTTCTGCCTCCCTCAAATTGCTCTGTGTAAAAATTCCAATGTGATTTAAACACCTTTGCAGTTATAGAATTACCTCAAACTGGTGGTGTTAAACAGTTTACTTTGCTCTGCTTCCTCATTAAAGCAATTACTTAATTGCAATTACCTCCCTGACAAATTCTTACTGATACTTATTCCACTAGTTCTAATCATTCCTATGCAGCATCAGTAATATTCATTTTTAAGAGATTTCCAAGAGGTAACAAGGAAAGAAAACCATTTACACAGAACTCCTGAATATATTACCATACAGTCACTCATCTTTAGACATAATCTAGTCTTTTCTTCCTACAGGGCTTTGTGCACACAACAGATTTTAGCTAAGATGTCACTACTACAGATGCTGGTTATATCAGCTTAAGAGGCTTCTGTTAATCTCATATATTATGCACTTCCTCCATGGTCAAATACAAATGGCATAAATAAGCATTATGTTTGGATGGGGCTATTTTCTCTGCTTTCTCAAAGCATTATTAACTGTTGCCAATGGAAAACCAGCAAAATACAATTATTAACCAGTGTTAACAACAGAAAAAAATGGCACACTAATGAAATTGAAGCTGTGAAATTGATTGTGGAATTCCTGATATTTTCAGGTTTATGCGAGGCTGATTCAGGGCTTCCTTTTCACCCCACAATTTCTATGAATGCCACACATCCAGAGACTGAGTGTCAGAGGTAGCAAATTAGGTACATTTTTCGTTTTGCTGAATGCAGTAGGTTTTCCCATACTCCTCTTAAATGTTTGCACACTTCGAAGCTGCAATCCTGTTCCACTTGAAACAGTGGCAAAATCTTACACGCAAGGAAATTAGTAAGAAGGCGCAGCAAAGGTAGGGAAGTGTTTTCATTATGAAACAACATATTAGGAAAAGGTAGCAAAAAATTTCTATTTCTCATCAACAAGGCCCAGAGCTAATTCTCTGGAAATAGAAGTTTTGGAGGAAGCATGCATTTGGGAAACAAGACCATCTAATTCAAGCTGCGCATTTTATGTCGACAAACCTCAAAGATGAAAATGTTCCTAAAAATTTTCCATCTCACAACAAATGAATAGCTATTAAGGTTTGTTTTTTTTCCATCATTGCAGGACTTCTATACCTATTTCTTTTGCAAATGTCTGTGAAAATAATCTTTTCATATTTTAAAGGAACAGATATTTATGATTATTGTTTTGCACATAGATTACTTGAAAAGACTTTTTAAATGGGTTTTCAGTATATTTTAGTTTCCTAGGACAATTTTGCAAAATTGCCTGACACTTTCTTTTACTTTATTTCCTTCTTTTTATTAAAGCTCCCAATAGCAATTGCCACTGAATCAAAAAGTAAATATATGAATAATTTTGTTTATTATGTTGTTTGGTTAGGAAGAAGCAATAACCTTTAAATTACTATTTGTTGTTCTGTTTAAAATAATGTCATATTTTGAAAAGCTTTTCATTACAATAGTAATTTAATAAAGGTCTAATATTAACACGTTCCTTAAAATGAAAATGGAGAGCATAGTCATCTTGGAACAGGCTGCTCAGATAAATTTTGGCTGCCCCACCCTATTCCAGAAGTGTTCAGTGTCAGGCTTGATGAGGCCCTGGGCAAAAGTATCTAGTGGGTGATATCCCTGCCCATAGCAGGGAGGCTGGAACTAGATAATCTTTAAGATCCCTCCCATCCCAAACATTTCTATTATTAAAGATAGTGGAGAGAGTTTTTCATTTCTTTCTGAGGAGCATTTGTCTTATTTGATCCCAGCCCACCACAGCTTGTTCATTCTACACTTCCCAAAGGCAAAGCTGTCACAATTCTGATTTTCCATAAGATACAAAAGTTCTTCAAGTTTTAAGCAGCTTAAGATCACCCTCAGTAACCACATCTTGGTCACAAAGCCCAGACAGGCAAACAAACAGAAACAGAAGGTGAAGGGAGGCAGGCAGCACTCAATACCCACTTTGGTTTTCTGTAAAGCATACAAATCATCAAATCATCACTCATTAATCACTTAATTCTGTCAATACTTGGAAATGACTCTGTGCCCAATCTTATGGCTCCACTTAGTCAATCTCTTCTACTCATGACTCGAAAATCATGAACAAAAAATATCCACTCCCAAAAGATTATGAACATTTGAATGCAAATCAGTCACTCTTACAAAATGACAAATGCAAGAGACTGGTAGTATAACTTCAAACACATTATTCATTTGGGAATAGAGGTTTATTAACTTTTTGTTCTTAAAATTCTGCTTTGAAAAGTGAAACTGTAAACATGAGAAGTCCCTGCTCCAATCTGCCCATCAGAGAGGGCACAGAAGAGGGAATGATCCGGCTTTTGTCCTTGATGAACTGATAGCAAGGTTTTCATCAAAGCATTTCACTAAGGGTGGAACCTCATCAAGGCAGTGAGCTTGCAGTTTCAACACTGAAGGCTTGGTTTGCAAGTAGCAAGAGGCTCATTTGGCACAAAGAAATTAGCAATGGTTCTACCATTAGATCACACTTTAGGACGATACAAGAAGCAAGAGAAGAAGAAATGGATAGAACAAGAAAGTAGAAACCTGTCATCAACCCAGCATGGGAGACACTGAAGTTAAAAACAATGTCTATAAAATTCAATACTTCAGATGTGAGAATCCTAATTTCTCCAAAATTGTTGATTTACTCTCAAAAATAGCTCAAAAACAGAAATTCCAAAATTATTTTATTTACCTATAATGCAATATTACTTTGGTCCAAAGGCACCAGATGATCAAAGTCTTATGCCTTGTGACTTTTGTTTCTTGTCAAACCAAGTCGTAGAGCTTTCTGTTTAATTTTGTGTTTCAGGTTGGTAATTTCCAATACTGAAGTGGATAAACCAATCAACTAATTTCACATGCAGCACTGAAAAGTCGTCAGATGTTAACAACTCATTACTCAACTGGAAAAGATCTAAACTAATGACAGATGAAACTCTCTTGTTATTAGTCCCCTGAGTCATCCAATTCTCACTGTACTGCTCCTCATTTTTTGCTGCCTGCCTCTGTATAACAAGCAATACAGTTGCAGGTAGCCCCTGTGACTCATTCCTTGGGCTCACCCACCTGTGATTTGAGAGAATGATGAGCAATTATAACACTGCTTTCCTCTGGAGTCTCTCACTACATCTGTCCAGGCTACTGAGACTGACAGCCTGCTTTTAATTTAGATTTTTTTATGTTCAAACACATGAATTCTTTCATTTTTTTTACCAAGCATACTGCTACTGGTAATTAATCACTATAGTAATACATTTGCTTATCAAAATGCAATATCTCATTATTTCCATGATTTCCCAGGTAAAAGAGAAATAAGCATTTTCTGAGATCAGGAAAAACATTTAAGAAAAAATAGATATGATGGCAATAATCTTTCTAAAAATGGGAAAATACAATGTTTATATGGATAGGATACTATATCAGCTTCACCTACAGGAATGACAAAAAACTAAAGACTTCACACAGATCATATTTTTCAGTGTAAGGTAAATTAATGTTTAATTTATAATTTGTAATTAATTTAATTTTTAATTTGTAATTAATGATGCTAAAACCACACCTATCTACTGATCTCCTTCTCCTGTTTTTGTTGGTTCAGGCTGTGACTACATTCCAAGATCAATGAGCCCTGCATCAGAAACACCCAGTAATAACAAGTATGTTTTTCTTGAAAAGTTTTTATTCTCCCTCTCTGTGTATTGACTGAACTTATATTTCTCAATAGTTCACCCTGCTTCTAAATAAAAATTCTCATGTTCCACATTCAAGCTTACACACCACTCAACTGGCACATTCTCCACAGCTTTTATCAGCAAGCTCACCCAATTATTGCACACTTTAAAGTCCTATGAAGAATTACACTGATATTCCAAAATGGCCACAAGACATCACTACATCTTCTTAATGAAATATTCATGTTCTGATTAGCTTACAAAACTTTCAGCACAAGGACTGGGTAAACCATCCACACCACCTCACAAAGACTTCCAAAACAAACCCTCAACTACTGCTTTGTCAGTAAACTCTGAATGATTCCTTCCGCTTCAAAGTGAACAGCAAAGCTTTGGCATTTTCTTGTATCCCTCCTTAGGAAAAATAAAAATTATATTTTAAAGCTCCTTCTAATCTCGTATGTCAGACTCCCTAAATACATCATTTCTATCCATTTCCAGGTCTAAAGGTGAGTCATGGACCAGGAAAATCACCTCCTCTTTATTCTTAATACTCTAATCCATGTTAATAAAGAATGCACATGGCAACCTTCATGCAATCATTTTTGCTGACCAGCAAGATGTCTATATACATTATCGTATCTTATTCATTCCTCCAAAACATTTCAAAAGCATGGAGACAGTAAGTCCTTCTTTTATTCATCAAAATGCATAATCACATGGAAGGAGCAGTCTCCTGCCTATTTTTTCCTTAGAGCCTTAAAAGTTTCAAATTTTTATTTGCTCTCTATAAATGTATGGAGTAGATACGACATAAAGCAAAATGATTCCTTATCTTTTAAAAATTTTACAAAGTGAAATAATCTTTAATTTAGGATTATACTTTTCTGAAGAACAAAAATCTGCAGAGTGTATAGGGAAATATCTGTATTTCAAATGTTTCTCTCTGTTGATATTTTACTTGTGTAAACATTTCAGGAATGACTCAGTAAATGAGATAGTATGATTACAACATCTAATTTATTATAATCACAACATTCTGTTAAATTCAAATACCACTCCTCAGGCTGATTTTGCTAATATAGTCATCTTTAGAGATGGTCAGTAATTCAGCAATAAAAAGTGACTGCTCTTTCAACTAGTTTCTCACTTGCTGTTTTTAGAAGCAATGCTATGAAATAGAAGTACATTAAAAATATATATATATAACAAAACAATTACAACTATATCACATACAACCCTATTCCTACAGACAATTTATGGATATCCTCAGCTTTTACAAGTTGTTTAAAGGACTTGCAGAGTCTTTCTTAAGTGCTTGATGGAACATGATTTCACTGTGGTACAGCTATCTGTTTTGCTTCTCCCCATGGGAAAAAAAAAAAAAAAAAAAAAAAAGGAAAAAAAGGAAAAAAACCCCAAACAATCAAACAAAAAAAAATCCAATTGCAAAGCATATGAGGCATAATCCAAGACAGATGGTGTGCACAAGATATTTTCTATGCACACACACAACACACATGCACATCTATATAAATATATGAGCATATAAGTATATATATTTTAACTGAAAAGCATCTACTTTGATGCTTTTGAAGGTATTAACAGTACAATAAGTTTTTGTTAAATATATTTGCATTATTGTCATCATGACCCTTGGACAATATTCCCATGTTTCCTAGCAATAACAGCTTTGAGTTAAGCTGATGTTTGTATGCTACATATACAAACTCCTAGCACATTAAATGAATTTACTGACTTAGGACATAGATTTGAAGCTTTCAGACTCCACTCAGGGTAGAGAACTGACAAGAAAGTAGATTAATTGAACTGAAATGACAGTTATGCTGCTCTGGTGGCATTTTCAGTCATGTGTATCAAAAATTACTGGTACTTGCTGGTATTTGAGAGAGAAAATCAGAAAAGAGTTAAAAAATAAAACTGTCCTATGACTTTTATTTCCCTGTGAAGCTAATAAAGTTAATGAATCAATAGAAAAGTTGGTATATCAGTAACTGCTATGTATAACTGTGCATATATATATATATATACACACACATATATACATATATATATATATATTCTAACTCAACCTTTAAAAGTATGATATCTATTCCACAAAAAAAAAAAAAAAAAAAAAAGACATTTTGGTCTGTCTATTTTGAAATCCATCGTACACAGGTTAAGGCAGAGATTAAAAATTAATATGAATTCTTCAATAAATGCCATGCTGCACTAACTCATGGCAAATAAAGGTCCATTCCCCTGAGAGTATTTTTTCTGCAAGTTTCTAAAATCTAAAATCTATTTTCTAAAATTAGGAAGCAATTTTGTTTGCTCTTAAGACTCTATCCTTCTTTATGACAGAATTATTCACTAGAAAGACATTCCAAAAGTTGAAAATTAAAATATAGAATTCTTCTTGGTGTTCTGGACAGTAGAAACTTGTATAACACTTTCTCTATATGGATTAACTCTTGCTGATCATGGAAAAATTAGGTTAAAAAAATGGCATCTATTTCAAAGGAACTCAATACTCACTGGAGCATATAGCCACATACATAAATGCATAAATTGTCATAAAATTATGTAAACAATAGACTATATTATATGCTAACTAATTAATTAATAGATTTTTGTGCCTATGCCTGTACTGACCTGGACCAGCTATAGAGTAGGTATAGGCACAGCTGTCTTGCAAATCACCACAAAGATCTCAGGCTTAGTTTCTCAGGCACAGGCACCGAGCGACAGAAGCAGATCATGAACATTGCAATAAATGTCACAGCCCCTGATCAGCATCACTTGCAGAGTGTGGTGATGCTTTTTCTTTTGCTCTGCTGCTATGAAATTTCTTGTCTTCATGTACTGGCCAATACACTAAACTCATCCTTGCTATGGAAGCTGGCTAAAAACCAGACCTGACCTGCCATAAAAATATTGCCAGTTTGATACAATTAACTTTTTGTAGCAAATTAAATATTCCCTTCACCTAATTTTCAGGACAAAAACATCTTTGTGTAAACCCACTCCAATCTGAGAGAAACATCAAAAACTTCTATAATTAAACTACTCAAAGGATAAATAATGTCTCCTCCAAACCAGATGACTGCGAATTCTTAACGGTACTTATTTAAAAGCGTTTCCCACTAGAGCATCCTCTTACATAAAACTTTTAAATAGTATGAAATTTACTTTGACTCTTACCAGAAAAGACACTGGGAATCTTGGAAAGAAAACTTTTCACTGTACGAATAGGAATCCCATTTTTCTCATCTTGCATGCGAGCTATGACATCTTCCATCTGAATAGAGAAATTAAAAAAAAAAAAGAAAAAAAATAAATAAACCCAGCATTATTTCCTAAATTAAATCTCCAAGAAATTCTAGATCAATCTCTCAGAATGACAGGTCCCCTCTTTATATTTCTTTGCTTAATTTATATTCTATAATTTTATTGAACAGGCTAAAACTGTAAGTAATTTATTCACGACAGACAGTAAAAAATATATGTATTCAAGGACTCTTGAGAAAGAAACAACAATGCAGAACAACTTAGTTAAAGTTAGATTTAGTTAAAGTACCTAAAAAAACTTGTCAAAGACCATTTTTGGATATTAAAATTTATGTTATGGCTGTTTTAATGGTATTGTAACACATATAAAATAAAAGCAAAATAGACACATGCAGGCTTTTAGGGGACTGAGAGTTCTCAAATAGAATTTTCAAAACAAAGTAGAGTTTTTAGGTTCAAAGCTAAAACTCTTTCTTTTCTTTTGAGAAAGGGAAAAAAGTACAACATTTTGTAATTCCTGAAGACAGCAGAGCAAGAAACCTAAGATTTCTTTGTAGGTAATAATGGAGTAGGTAGAAAAATATTTTAAATCAATTTTTGGATTTTCTTATGGATATTGTTTTACATTAGCTCAGTTTTTTAGGCTAATTTGGACCATGCATTTTATAAATTGTGCCCAACTCAAAGGTTCTCTTTCCTATGAACTATGACCAGGAAACCCATTCACTGGAAAACAAAGCATATTTAAGTAGAGTCACTGGCTTACTGGCTTATGCCAGTTTTTTTTTTTTCCTATTTCATAGTTGAAGTTTACAGATTTGATAATTTCCACCTTTCTTTCTTTGAATATCTAACTTCTCAAAATGTTCAATGAAACTGTGACAAAATAAATTATAATTATTCTTTTTTCTTAAATCACCAACATGGTCCATATGAACAACTCTGTGTGACAGGGCATTTTATACTCTTTTATTATTCAAAGTTTAAAAAAATTTTTGTATGTTACTTCTGTACCCCTAATAGATTCCCAAAAACTTCATTAAAAGTTTCTGGCTGGGCTGTGCTGTGGATGCAGCATAACACATGAAATTCTGTCATGCCCTGTTTTCCCCTAAAGTCAGATGTCCCACATCTGCAAATAGCAAACCAGCATTGGGTGCAGCTGTGCTTTAATAGGCCCAATAAGGGAGCTATATAGAGCCAGGAAAGGGAACAGCATTTGGGGTCATCGGTGTACTTGGGGAAAAAGAACAAATATCCCTACCAAAAAAAAAAGTAAACAAAATCATTTAGCTTGACTGCTCATGAAAATGCTATTAATACATAGAGTGTCTGAAGGTTCCCATGTTCCATGTATTTATACATCACATATTAACAACCTAAGGAATACAAACCCAGTGTCATTGTCCAGACCAAAAAGTAAACACAAGAAGTAGATATTGTTAGCAAAGGTGTGAAAATTTCAGTCTATTGCTCAGAATTAAGCAATGCGCAAAATGTAATAGAAGAAAAAAAAACAATATTCATCTGACATGGAATTTAATTATTTAAATAAAGAAGGTTGTTAATAGAAAATTGTCAAGCATATATATGCTTGTCAACCATTTTCTGTGAAATGGCATCTGTCCGTACATTTTTTATCCACATAGTAACTGAAGGCTTATCAACTCCTTCCAAATTCAGTTGGTAAACTGTCTTATTTTGCCCTTAAGTGAATAGGAATTCACCCAAATTCAAATAAATATTTTTGCTGATCATATTTGGTGATAAATTCCACACATGCAGAGTAACCTTGTGAGACTATTGCTAGAACCATGGAGTAAATAATGCACATTACACTCGGACGAGGTAAAGAAGATAACTTGCACATAAGGCAACACACTAAAGGTATATTTGCAATATAATAAAGATTACTATAAATACAGGCCACACTTCTCAAACACAGCATTACAGGTGTAGAGATGCAGTTACTGCTTGCTCAAGAACACATGAGTGCAAATGTTAAACACCCAGGGATGTCAGTAGTCAGTCTTTTGAGAGCACATGGAAGAAATCATTAACTGTTTAACATGTGTTAACTGATATTTACATACACTTTCCTAAGCTTTCTTCATGGACAGGATTGAATCTAAACAGCATAAAATCTAACTCAGAGAGACTGAAGCTCTAGGAGAGTCCTCTGGTTTTGATTAGCAAAGTAAACTCTATGGTGCCTGTACTGCAAAATTACACCTTCCCCTTTTTATCAAGCTCATATTGTTGTTCTGTGTTGAAAGTGAATTCTGTCAGTGCAAAAGGCAGCTTACACTGCAGACAGCATTATTAGGAACTGCCTGAATAACTCAGTGAGCAAAGATTACCTCCCAAGTGAGCAGGAATGCTCTGAACACATAACACAACAGCAGTCTGCTAATTAGCTACAGTTGACCTCCTGCATGGAAATCTAAGTTACTTGTGGTTTGTGGTTATCTTAAATCTTAAACATAAGAACTCTAGAAAATTAAGGGAAATTTAAAAGAAAAAAAGTTTAATTTAAAGATTCAAACTTATCCAATCCAATATATGCAGGAGCACAGTTTGACTTTCAAAATATGCAGTTGCTGTTTCTGTTACAGCTGCTTTAAATTCAGCAAATGTATAACTTCTTCCACTGAAAACCATCAAAATCAATTATATTTGGGAAGCAGCAGTCAAGGCACTCCTCTGTCATTCATCAACAATGACCTAAGACAATGAAAAGGGCAGAATAGTTTAATTAGAACAATGAAAGAAAATCTTAATCTAATTTTGCTCAAGAAGCCTAATCTGGGAAACACATGGTGCTGCCTGATATAATAGTTTCCCTTCTTGATGTATCATTGTTTGTTTCTGAGTCACCTGACTGAATGCTCAAAAATTAAATAGAAGCTTCTACATTTCACCTCAGAATTAGACTATTTTCTATTCATGTCCTCTTACCTGGCTAAACCTGTCTGGCCCTTGTCTTGCAGTGGGATCCTTTTTAATCCTAAACATTCTCAAGTAACTCAAACAAACTCACAAATAATTTGCCTCCTGATCACTCTGCAAATGAAAGTCAATATGCTCAAGAAGAGGAAGCTGTATATAAGCATATCTTTTAGTTTTTCAGTCATCATTGTACATCATTAACTGGGAAAGTAGCTAAAAAGACATTTCAGTGCAGCACAGATCCTACAGAAAGCTTTCTAAATAAACGTCTTCTTCAAAAAACGTGCCATTTTTTTACCAGTGAGGCAATTCTAACCCTTACAAAAACTCACTAAACTTCTCATACCATAGACAACTCAGAACAAACTTACAATATTAATATTTAAAACTTCACTTGTCTCCTTGTGAAGATAATTTGCAGCCTTCATCTTGACATGTAAAGACTCTGTGAAATCTATTTCAAAGCCTAACTCTATGACAACAGTGACAATGCATCTTCTCTAAAGTGAGAAGGCAGATAACAATATCCTATAATAGAGGGGTTACAGAATACAGGAGCTATTGAACAATGACAAATGAATTTGCTCTGAACACACTGGGAACTAGGCATGCCCAGCTTACCCCTGGAGCAGAACCAGTGGAGGTCTTGACAACACACCAGGAGCAGTATCCTTTAGCTACTTACAGCTAGGTGAAGCTCTCCTAAGAGCAGAATTTCTGTGGTTCCTCAGTGCCCCTGTGCCATGTGGTTTGTGGGGGGAAACTCTGAAACCCTTAAACTTCCAAATCTAAGTAAGAATTGCACTGCTGCTCATCTGCACATCTTGAAAAAATTATCAACTTGAACCATAATTCAGCATCAATGCATCTTAAGAACTGGTTTTGGTTTGAGTTTTCTTTTTTTTTATTAATTCAAACACAATAAAAGTGAAAAACAAAATGTTTGTTAGTGCAAAACAAGGGTTTTTTTTTACCATTAAAATTGATCCAAAATCAACTCCAAATAAAGACAATCACTAGATACAAGGATACTAGAAAAAGTAATTCATCTGGAAATAAGTTTGTTCAAGAGATAAATGGTAAAAATTTGAAGCCTTGCCCTACTTAGACATACACATATGTCTTAATTTGCTTTCTGTCCCTTAAAAATAAATTCTGTGCCAGGGAATTAAGACTATACTCAGGAACACCAAAATGAAATAAGTATAATTTTGTACTCAGCTATCATCCATCAGAACGAGGATTGCTCTTACGCTGGGTGTTCTGGGGTCCACCCACACTACAGTTTTCTTCATTTTGCTGAAATCTTTTTTCTCCTTTTACACAAATGCAGGGGTGGAATAGTCCAGTGGAACTAGCTACAAACCTGATCCAAGCTTGTTAAAAAGTACAGAGTCACCATATATTTCTTACAGTATTCAGCATGTTTCCTTAGACATTTTCTCCCCTCTCTACTTTAACACTTCACAGAGTCCAAGGTCATTAGTTAAGTTGGCAGAAGGTTGCAGGAAGTTTTCCTCAGCCTGTCCCCTGTGCAGAGACCTACAGCAAGCAACATGGGCTGAGCAAAACTTGCAGGGTAGGAGACAGATACAAGGTTCCTTACAAAGTAAAGGCCACTTTTCTTCTGACTGCTTCACTGACAAGCACAGGTACAGGGAAACTGATTGCCAGATCAAATCAGTAAGAAATAACCTTGGAGGTGGAGATAGAAGGTTAATGGGATACCTTCAGTTTACCCAGTGTATGAGGCAAAGCCACCAAAGTAAAATAATCTCAGTTTAAGAATGCTGACAACTCTTTTGCTAAATCAAATGTGTAGAAACAAGATAAAATCTTCATGTCAAAGATTTTTGAATTTTCCATTTAATGTAGAATTGAATTATTTCAACTCTTTATTCCTACTTGGTGTGAAAACCAAGTTTAAAATATTGGGAAGTTCAGAAAAGTACATTTAAACACATTTAAAATACAGAGCTGAAAGATGCCTTGAAACATGCAAGACTAACCAATCTGCTAATGATAGTCACACACAAAGTCTCTGAGCTTGCTGATAGAAAAGCAGTCAGTCATGAGTTTTTCTAAGATAGCAATATTGCATCTCTGGTCTACCAACACAGGAAACAGCCCTAGGTACTCTCTGATGAACATTAGATTATAGAATAACTTAATTAAAAGAATACAAGAATGACTGGTCTCATTCTTTTCAGAGCCTCTATTTGCTGAAATAATTATTTGACATCATAAAACCAAATGAGAAAATAGCCCAAAAGTTTCCAATCATATTAAATAGATGAATTGGAGATAGTTTGAAGAGCCTAATTTTCTACATGTACCTATGATGCTGGCAATTCTGCCTCATGTTTCTTTCATTCTGTATATGAAGGCACTGGTGTGAGCAAATAGCTCCTACTCTGTGCCTAAACAGAATACCTGTGGCGAGTGAAAGATGTTCTGGCTTCACACGTAGCACAAAGGTCTGTATTGAATCATCCATCATTATCTGTCTTTACTCTTAGGGCTTCATTTGTGCTTGTCAATGTGGATTTCTAATTAAGATTCAAATTTATTTTCCCTAATTATCTATACTGTTTCAGATTCAACATATGGGTAATGTTTCAGACTCGTTGTAAAACAAGAGTGGTACTATGTATATAAGCCTGTGCTTACATTAAATAAGCACTGGGCAAACCTTTGTTATTTATTTAGAATAATTAAGGCTATTTTGAATATATTTGAAAATTGACGCCAGTTCTTAGCAATTATTTTTGAGGCCTAATTAAATTAACAGTCCCACTGGGCTTCTTACTATCAACCCTGTATGTTCATCACTGAACTTGCATCAATAAGATAGGCTCTGCACACTTCACTGATTTAAAACTGTGGGTTTGAATGATAATTTTAAGCATGATCTTATCTTATTCATGCAACTAAAATGCTGACTCATCAAAACCAGCTTTTTATTTAAAAGGTTCTTGTAGTTTAATACAAACCATACAAGGAGTTCTTGTGCTTTTCAAATACCCATTATAATACTTTTTGAAAGAAGGACAACTTGAAAGCATACTTTGAGGTCCTGCCATTAACCTGTAATCATGTGGCCTGTTGGGAAACTAAAGCTGTCAGTGATCCCTAGGTAAGGATTGAATAAAGAGTAATCTCCTTCACAAGAACTGTACAATATGGAATGGAAAACCTTGAAGATACCATACAGTACATTCTGTAGCTAGCAATATATGCCAATAAGTAACTATATTTTCTCCTAAGGACTGCTAGTCTTGAGCTCATGGTTTGATGCACCACTCTTTTTCTCAGCTTCATACATCGGGTAAACAGAAGATCTCCCATTAACCTTCTATTTCCTCCATCAGTCTACAGTTATTTCTCATTGTTATTTCTTTGGATAAGTTGATCTGAAAAGACTTAATACTGCATTCCACCCCCCCTCCCCACCAAAAAAAAAAAAAAAATATTCGTTCTAATTCAGAAAAATAGTACGAGTTAGCTTGTATCACTGTAATTCTGTAATTTTTTTGACAACTCAGTGGGTCAGAACACTGCCAACAAACCTATAACACTGCAAGGGCTATTACTCTCTTTTCAATTAAATTTTTTTCTCACCTAAGAATCCTACATCTGGATATACAAGACATAAACCCGGTTCTCTGAATTTATATCAATGCTATTTAGCTTGATTGTGAAGAGCAGACTGAAATAGTTGCTAAAAACAACTCAACTGGCATTACAGAAAGATCATATAACTTTGGGGGAATATATCACACTGATTCAGCTTTGAAATCAAGAAAAGGTTATAGAAAATGCTATATTAAGTCTATGAAAAATCAGACAGTTGGCAATTCCCGCTCCCTAGCTCTCATGAAAATGCAATTTCAAACAAAAAGATATCTTAAGCAACAAAAAAAACTATTTTTTTAAATTATCCACTTGCAAAATAATTCAAATATGACTTTTAAAATTTTTCATTGTATTAATACTTCATAATTTATTTTTATTCTGGCCTTTCCTAGCCAAGAAGCATTTTCTATATTTAGTCAATATCAGAATCAGATACAAAAAATTATAAAAGGCTATGAACTGATGCAAAAAATTACTACTTTAACTAAATGGTTTTCATGTTTAAATTCCAGATAGATAAAAAAAAGCATTTGATTTTATTTACCTGTTTTTCTTTGAACTTAGAAACTATTAACAGAAATTAATTAAAAAGACACATTTCTCAAATATGGAATGTTATTGTTGCACAACAAAATCAGAGAGATCTTCTCCAAAGGAGTCAAAAAACATATCCAGATGGTGAAATTTCAAAACCACCTAAGTCAATGATAATTTTGGAAATTGCATTTGTGCTTTCAGTAAAATAATTATTTCCATCACATGTATGAAGCTTTCGTTGGAATGACAGAGGAAAGAGAAGCATCACTCTGGACACTTCAGAAGAAAACACAGCTTGATGAAGGAGGTCTTGGTGAAGTACTATGTTTGTTAATAGAGAGATTTCTGCAAAAATACTTCATTCAGAATAAAATATATATTTTCAAAGCAGCTAAACCTCTAAATTATTTTTATTAATCTGTCATGCCAAGATTTGAGCTTCTAGACTGTGCTACCAGAGATAGAAATAATATTTCTTAGGCAAAATACAAATTTTTAAAAATACAGTCTTTCAAAATCAAGTTGTTTCCTGAGTTGTACTGATCATTTATAATATAATGGTCCTGATACTAAAAATGAAGTCCCCATACATTTCAGAAACAGAGAAGTTCAATGGAAACCTTACCTCTGAGATCCCAAATGGACCTTCCAACACAATATTAGAAAAGTCATCAAAGTGTTCAATTTTTTTTCCCAGATAAAAAGTAAAATTTCAAAATTTAAAAGAAAAAAAAATTAAAACACAGATTCTGATCAGTATACAGGCTGGGATTTAAAAGAAGAAAACAGAGGCAGATATTTATGCAGTAGATGGAAAATAACAAAATAAGTTAGCTTATACATAGGTAACTCAGATAAAGTGAATTGTAGTCAATAGCACATTTTGCCTTCACAAAAAACAGTCACAAAAATATTAGTTATAACAGAGTTATGACATATTCATCCACCAAACAAAAAATGTGTTGTTCCTCTGGAGAACACTTATATCTATTCCAAAATCTTTTCATTTAATTCTAAAGTCTAAAAGAACAATTTTTTTTTCTAAATTGGTACATCTTATGTCATCTGTTAATAATGGTTTTAAATCTAAATTTGTCTGGTTGGAATCTCTTCCTCACTTGTAAGATGACCCCAAACATTACAAAGCCACATACAGCAGCAGATTATTTTAGAAGCAGCTACTGTCGACCAAGGATGAAACCTTCCTTAAAAAGTACAACACCATTATCCTTCAAATACTGATGAACAAAACATTACTTACAAGAAATGTTTCAAGTTACATTGACAGAAATAACATTATAGGGCAAACAGTAAGTATTTTGGTGATTTCTGCATTGCTCTCTGCTCTGTGGTTGTGGGAACTCAAAATGTCTCTCAGACATTTTTAGAGGTTCCAGGCCTTGGTCAGAAGCATTCTAAACCCTGGCAGACAACTGAAAAACAGCTGTGATTTTGAGTTTGAGCCATGGAATGAATTACCACCTTTGGTGGTGGAACTAGCAGTCACAAAAGGTTAGATAGTATAGTAAAAGTAGTTACAAAGTAGAGGGGAAATTTTTTTAGTATTGTACAGGGGGGTTTTAACACATGTACAGGGGGTTTTCACTTTGTACATGGGGGTCAGAAGTTCTAAGATGGAGGAAAGTGGGCTGATCCTGTTCTTCCTCCTTCTTCTTCCTTACCTCCATGTTCTTGGTGATGTTGGCACTCACAGATTGGTTTAGAGTAGAAAAACACTTGGCAACGTAGGTAGTAGGTATTGGGGAATAATTGTAAACATGTTATACGTAATATATCTTATAAAAGATAGCAGCAGCCCTGGGCGGGGAGAGAGACGAAGAAGACAGCAGATAGAGAGGATGTCAGGGTGTGTGTGTGCCTCTACCCAGGCCACTGATCAAATAGCTGCAGTCCAAGAACATAATCTGTTAGATAACTAGCAATAAACTGCCTTGAGACCGAACAGCTAAGCCTGCGGAGTTTTTCTTTGGAAGCACGGGTTGGAGGAGGAATTTCACCACCACATGAGATCCCAGAGCAAGGCCGGGGTTCTCACATGTGGTGGGGGAAGACTGAAGGAGACAAGCTGATCTTCAGCACCCAGAGAACAGAAATACTGTATAAAAGCTTCATTTCTAGTCTCTTGGTCCTTGAAATTGCTCTGAGTCATTGAACTCCATTAAATACAGAAGTAAAACTGGTACCATCAAAATAAATTTTTACAAGTGGCTATTAAATCATGTTCTTGTAAAAAAAAAAAAAAAAAGGGTTCTTAATTGTATTACAGTATGAAAAGTTTTCAGTATCAACTCTATTTGGCATTTAAAAAAAAAGGCTGCTGATGTAATACAGTAATGTAGCATTATATGACAGATGGACTGGTTTCACAGTAGTCTGTTCACCCTCAGTTACACAACTTACTCGAAAACAAATATTTTATTCTTACCTAATCTTAATAGATAGATACTTGTGAATGTTATGGCTATGTCAGTTCTTAAAGCAAGTTAAATTCACCCATTTTCACTTAAAGAATGATGTAAAAGAAATGAAAACAAATTAAATACTGACTATTGATCTGCCAAGTGAACAACACAGATAATTAATGGATAACGTCCACAAAAACATAATCATGGTACATTCCCTATGCAAAAAAATTCAAGATGAGTACAGAAATTAATGAAGCAGAACATTTACACCTTTTTCACATATTTTAGCTACCAGCATCCCAATAACACCAGCACATTTTCCCTCCTTATTAAAAGTCTTATCGTCATCTCCCCTTTGAGCCAGCAGAAGCTCCAGGCCAGATCATCTTTTTATTCCTCTTGAGAAGATCACACACACTCTAGTACTAATTTTCATGCAAAAAAGCAAAAATATTTTTTATAGCTCTTGCTAGTAGCAATTCAGGAGCTGTAGTGCAAACTATAGGCTTAAGTAAGACAAGCAATGCATATAAATATTAGCCTGCCCTTCAGTGACAAAAATTATGCGTTTCTACATGTCAAGCAAATTTTCTAATCTTATTGGCTACACAAATTAGTCAAGCTTTTCATCAATCAGAACATTAGAAGATTTTAGAAAAATAGGTCTTCTTATTCAGCAAGCAGTAATAAAAATAAGTTCTAGATGCATTTAAAAACAAAAACATTGGGGTGAATTTATGTGGAAATAAACAGGTTTTTCTGAATTGGTTTTTACAGCTTTAAAACGTATTTTAATTTGATTGTGGAAAAACACCCAAACAAAATGTATTTGCTATGAAACAAAATTTAAAAATGTAATTTAAATAAGGAATGATATTTTGCAAAGAATTCCAAAACTACCACTATTTTATTTATGATTTCTCAGCACCTCCAGAGTTATTCCTGTATAGGATTCTAACTGTATCAGCCAGACTCTAAGACAAATTTAAAATCTTATTTTCCTAAAAGAGAGGAAATATTTCTATGGTATTCACAAAATCCTGACATTCTTCTAAAAATTACTGAAGTCATATAAAAATAATTTGACTAACAGAATGTAGCCCATTCTTTACTTTAGAGGTTATTTGGAAGAAGAGAGTAAGAATTTGCATATGGGTTTTTGATTCTACAGAATGAACAGGCAAAACAGAAATGAAAGTTCCTTATTTACAAACGAAAGTTAATTAGCCATACTCTTTGATCAAAGTAGGCTTTCACAAGAGTGAAATCACTCCTAAAGAACAGTAATGCCAGTCCACACGTGTTTCACGCAGTTACCTTACAAACACACAACTCAAGACTTCTTGGTTTCATTGATTATCATTAAATTTACCTGATTTCTACGTCCACCATGGAAAAAGGACACAGTTTGTTCTTAATCCCACTCTAAATTGCTGTATTTTCACAAGGATCCTCTACCATGTAATGATTTGGGAGCAATCTCCTCTAAGTGCATATTTATCAAAGCACTTAAACTGTTCATAAACATTAAGGCTGAAATTTTCTAAGAAAATAGAAGCAACTAAACATTAAAAACCAGTGAACTAACATATCAAATGACAGTGGATGACACAGTGTGTATGTTCCAGTGCTTTTTGAAATAGGACCCCATTCCAATGTGACATTTCCCAATTTATATTTTGACTGGTTGCAGCATAATTAGGAAAAGCAGAATATTTTATGATACTTCCTTTCAGTTGTATGCAGCAATTTTATCAGCTCTATCACTAAACTGGACTTGGACTGAAGGAATTAAGGAAATTTAAAATTACTATGTGCCTTTGTCTTATTTAATTTTTCTCTGTTTTAAAAACATTATTTTTTCTTATGAATTCACGTTATATTTTCCCAGAAAAACCAACCATACTTTAATCTCCTTTGGAATAAAGAAAGCAGAAAAGGCTATCTTGCCATCAAAACACTAGAGCTTTTGAATTCTCATGATTTAGACACTTAAAAGCAAATCAGGTCTGGATGTTCTGTACTTGTCCAATTTAGTCATAGTTTGACATTTACAGTATCTACATTTTATTTTCCTTTGCAGTCATTTTCCTTTTGATTAGAAACATTCTATGTCTTTATTGTCAAATCACATTTGTGCCACAAAAGAAAGTAGAGCAGCAGTCATTAACAGATTTGAAATATGTGAGCTCTGAGAATTGGGAAAAATGGCTATAAAACCATTTCTTTCTCCTATCTGATACACAATTGGGAAAGGAGATTTGTTACAAAAAAGTTTTTGTATTCACATACTACTATGTGTATGCAATAAGATTAGAACAATATTAAAATCAGACACACTCTAACTTAGGAACCAAAAAAAGGAAATGTATTTGAGCTAATTAAAATTTAAGAACATAAAACCAGAAGAAATCAGAATTAAAGCCCACAAATTCATTTGTGAAATTATTTTTTACTCTAGAAAAAATAAATAGGCAAAACATTGCAGGAAAGAATTATGGAATGCTGCTTTCTGGTCAAATTTTGTTTTGCCAGAAGGATAAATTCATTCTAGTTACTTGGTGCAGTGAGCAGTATATATGACATAATGCTCACTGGAAGTTTGAATGCCATAGCCTCCTTTCTGTCAGCCATAGGGGTGGACAAGGCATTCTCAACTCAACCTCAAATCTCTCAGCTAGTTGGTTAATTTGAATACTTGGAAAAGTCAGAATCTCTGTAATAGATCCAGTTGGATCAAACTGTTAGCATGAATGGGAACAATTTTCAGAAAAATTTAACTGTCAGAACAGAAAAGTTTGATTGCAATAAAGCCATTTCTCACTTGAAAAATCACAAGTCTTTTGAAAGAGATTTTTTCCATCATAAGTATATCTGGTTTACCAGCTTAAAGGATGGAAAGTAACCAGGTTTTAACAACTGAAGCACTACTTCAGTTAATCCTGTATCTGTGTTAGGAAGCACTTAAAATAACCTGTCTCATACTGCAAATAGATATCAAAAATTGCTAGAAAAAATGAGACTTAGTTAAAAAATCCCCATATTTTCCTATACAGAGTGATTACACTGAAAGAGATCTCCACACTAATAAATTAAAATATACTAAATAGAAGTAATCTGCAAGCACTTATAACTTCCAAGCAGAAATCCAAGATTCCAACTTTTGGCTGAAAAGAGGTAATACATTAGACAACTAGTCTTTACCTGGAAAAATTAAGGGACTGCAGACGTTGTGTACAAATTCAGAAAACACTAATTCTGTTCTTTTAAATGGCTTCAAATAAGGTCAGAGAAAAGTAAAATACCCACACAGAGATTAGATTCCTCTGGCATTTGGAAAAAACAGAACAAGTTACATTTAGCACAGGAGTCACTTAATGAGGACTTGAGAATCCTTGGTTTTCTTCTCCACTTTGCTACCAACTGACCTTTGGCAAGTCACTGTAACCTCCAGTGGCTGAGGAATGTGAAAGACAACTAAGGCAACAAACATTAAATAATACACTTTCTAAAGTTTTTGACATGCTAGACCATTATAATGCTAGGTAAAACTAAAGCATACAGATTTTGAAACAAAATGGAGTTCCTTTCCATTCCAGAAAGCTGCAGAGTCCTGACATTTTTTCCCACCCTATGTCTTCTCAGAGACATAAATCAAAGTCTACTGTAGTCAGTGAAGGCATTTCCTTTGATATTTTGGGAAAAAATATTAGCATCACTAGGCATTGGGCTTCTAAATATTAAGTACTTAATGACTGTCACAGCACATGTCCTCTTTTTCTATCGAAAGCTAAACTATTTATAACATTCCAGAAATTAAAGATGTTGCATTTCATACACAAAACCACAAAAACCGTATTTCTGTATGGTCCCCCCCTTACAACTAACTTAACCCCTTAGATGTTGATGTCTTGAATGCATTTAATATGTTAAACTTAGCTGAGAAGTTAATTATTTTGAAGGAGAATGTTTAGACACATACTTGTTTACTGTATGCCTCTTTGTTCCATCATTACCTTATCACATCCTGTTGCAGTACACGATGATGCAAGAGAAACATAAGGAGAAACTTGTACACTGAAATAGTTTTAAAAGGCTTTCATGTGTTAGACAAAGCTAAATAGGAGGAAGGAATCACAAGGAGGGCAAAGGAAAGATCCATGTTCATTATCTTTTCATCTCCTTTGAAACTGTAGAGATTTGCATTTTGGTTAATGGTCATCATACACACCCTTACCAGGATTTATTTTTTCATACATAATCCTACTTAAAGACAATTAAATAGGATCTTTGAAGTCTAATACCAAAAAATGAAGTTACAAAAATATTCACTGCCTCATAACATTTGGCAAGATTTCCCAAAATCTGGGATCTAGAATAGATTTGTAACAACCAACTGGAAAGTGCGAATCAGAATTTAATCCACAGTATGCAAAATAAGGAATATAGACTTTATTTTAGGATCCAAGTTATTCCAAGGACTACGTATTCCAAACCAGATCATAAAACTGTAATTTTTTACCAAAAGCTCAAAAGCAGCACAGTGATTGTCCTTTGACAGCCCTTAAAAACATAGAAATTAAAAGATAAATCAGGTGCCAAAATATAAAAAACATGTGGCAATTCCCATAGTTTGTAAATACTGAACATTGTTGCTGGCAAACGATTAGTTCTACAAGATTACTGCACCAGAACACCTCATTCATATCTAAAATAAGTTTTCTTCACACTGATAAAGCAGTAAGCCACACTGTTGAAATCTATTGAAATCCATTTTGAAATGCACATGAAGTACAGGGCTGAGCTCTGTCTGGCCTTGCCCCGGAGCCTGAGCGGGGGCACAGCATCAGGATGGCCCCACCTCAGTCCCTCTGCAGTTCACACGGAGGCAACTGGGACAGGGCAGTGCCCGAGGGCTGCTCTGAATACCAAACTGCTTTTCCTGCCTTTTCTCTTGCATCCTTGCCAAATGCATACATAAAATAATAATTAGTTCTTAGCCTCACTAATGCTCTTCTAATGTCATCTCAGATGCTGTTAAGTCCTTGACTCCAGCACTAAAAATCAGATTAATATAATTAAGTGATTAACATGAAGTTTATTTTAGAACTTCAGGCATTACAGTAAGGCTCATGTAATTAAAACATTCACAATAGTTTTGTTACATTGATTTAAAAATTAACAGCATTTAATACATTTAACTTCTCTAGATTTTTAAAATTTAACTTGCACAAGTAAAAACAGGATTATTCCCTCTTCTAAATATACAGAAATTAATATTATATTTAGAGAAGGTATTGCAATGATAAAATGAAGAGTGGAAAAGAAATAATGAAGTTATGGAATGTGGTCCATAAAGGAAGGGGTTACAGATCTGCACTGAAAAAGGAAGAATCAAGATTACCAAAGAGGTAGAGGACAGATGTGAAAGACATAGACAGCTTTTTGATTTAGTGAAAGACAGCCATCCATGTCTATGGCAGAGGAGTTTAACTAGATGATCCTAAAGCACCCTTACAGTAGCCTTTTTTGCTTCTACTGATCAATGAAAGGCAAAAGAAAATAAGTCTGAGATCATTAATATTTTGTGTGACACACAAACTAAAAAAATTAAATTATATTAGGTAAAAAGCTTAAGGCAGAAAAAGAAAGGAGTACATAAGCGAATTGTGAGACAACTCCAATTTAGACAAAATAGATGGTTACTCCAGCTTCTGCAGCACATGACAGTTCTTAAAATTTAAATTATCCTTATGTTACCTATACGGGGAGCAAAACACAGCTTTCAGTGCTGTTGCAAAAACCTCAGTTGCAGTTATTAAAAATACATAACACATTATTCAAATTCAAGTCATGTTTTCTCATCCTTGGTATCTTCAAAATTTAACTGCAAAAAGTCTGGTAAGGTGTGACTTCTTTTGAGAGCTTTAGTAAGCATTTAATGGCTCAATTAGGATGATGCATGACAGGAGTGTTACATATATTGTGTCTTTTGTGCATACAACTGAAAACAGTTCAGACACAGAAGAAGAAAGAAAATAAGGTAGGAAGAAAATGAGGTAGTGGTTTTACGATTATATCAAGTAATAATGAAATTAATCAACTAAAATAAATAGAAACACTTTTTGAAGAGGGCCTACATAGCTGTGCATGCTGAAACATAGTGGACAGACACAAAAACATGTTTTCAATATTTATATCTCAGAACCTTATTGCAAGTTCATCCTTTCTCTATCCCATCAAAATCTTTGAGAACCAAATCACTGATCTTCAAAAGCTATTCTAAGTAACACTATTTATTTTTAAATGTATCATTTAAGTCTTTATCCGGTAATTCGATTTTATATTAATAATGTTGTAAACATTCTAAAATAGTACATTTTTGTTTCAAATCCATATTTTCTCCAGACACAGCAGTATAATTATTTCAAATTATTTCTTACAAAATGAGGCAAAAACATCTTTGCTATATACTAAGACCAACAGAGATGCAAAAGGACGCTCAACAATCAAGTCAGGAAGTGGTGGAGTAGATGGGCAAACAAAAGCTATCTGGGGTTTGCCAGACACAAGAGCCCCCAAAATCAGCAGCACAGGACAAAAATGAGCCCACTTCAAGCATATCCACCTAAGTAAGGATGTGCCTACAGGAGAGCATTGTGGAGGACACCCTCTTGCCTTTCCTAGGAAATCAGCACAGGGTGCCTCTCTGTAGCACCTGTACACCAACACAAACAGCAAGAGAAACAAGCAGGAGGAGCTGGAGATCTTGGTTGCTCCCAGGAGGTTTTTGGAGGGCACTGATAGTAACTACTTGACAGACATTTTTGACAATCTGAGAAGGGCAAGTGCCCTTTTGAGCTTCACAACTTCTCAAGAAAAAACTGTTTGGGGACAATCTTGGCAACAGTGACCAAGTCTGATCACCTCACAATATGCACATCCTTGTTCCTCAGAGTAACCTTTTGTGGAGAAATATCTGTATTTTATATATAAGTCACTGAAGAAAGAGAATGTACCTAGGCAAAATTTTCCACACAAACACAAGCAAGGCCCTGCCTGTGCTCTGCAGCAATGAGCAGCCAAGTAGCCACATGAACAAAAAGACAAGAACCTGACATAGCCAGACTTGCAGCTTTTTTCAGTTCAGGATTAGGTCTATGCTCTGTGCATAGCCTCAAGGCAGTGGAGGCATAACTCACTCATGTTCACCCACAAAGGACAATACATCTCCACTATTAGTAACTTGGTAATGGTTGTGAAATAAATACAAGGAAAAGCAATAAATTTAATCCACTCTTCACAAGGATCAATTATAAGCAAGTCAAATCTCTTTCCCTTTTTGTGGTGCCCATCAGTACTTCCAACCATCATCCCATGTTTTGAAGCAATCAAATTTTTCGGCCCAGGACATATGGACTGCAAAGACTGAGACAATCAACTTGAATTCAAAAAAGGTCTGCCATAATTTAAAAGAAATTGAATAAAAGAAAATGCAGAAAACATGTCCATTTATATAGGTTCCATCATTCTTCCACTCCTAGTGGACAAGAGATATCTTTAATATCGGCCTCAACAGCTCAGGTACCAAAAAAACTTTGATTCAATAATCGTTCTCTCAAATCATACACACAAATTTCACACACACATACAAAAAATTAGAATGGACTCCATTTGAAGTTGATTTTAGATTTCTATAAACTCCACCTACATTATTCATATTTTATTACTTTGTGACCACTCAAGACTTCCTTTACTGTTGCTTAAAGGTGCAAGATAGTGAAGCTCTTTTCTGTATCTCCTTGAGTGGAATACTACTCAAGTATTCTGTTTGTCCTGGCTTTGAATCTCCAATATGAGATTTACTTTTTTTTGCATATATTGTAATTTATTCTTTTGCATATATTATACTTGTAGCTTGTCAGTTAAAAAAAACTTCTTATTTTGAGACTCAATGTTCAGCTCATTAGGTAAGCTACATGATCAAATGACACTGTTAAATAACAGTGCAATGAATAAAATAAAACCCACTAAAAAATGGTTTGCTTATACTGCAGCACATGTTACCATGGAATTCATTTTTATTTCAGTCATAATAAATAATTATTCCAAAGGCAGCTAAGGACTTATAAAATTCACAAATTCTTTTGCAATTGTCAGCAGAGCCTCTCACCTAATAGTACACGAAATTCTTTTTGGATTCAATTTTGGTTCATAAACTCTTTTAATCAATTAAATGTAATTGAACTAAGAGTGATAGCAATACAGGAATGCTTACTCAGATAGGAAGTTAAATTAGATTATCAATTCCTAGCCTAACATATAGCAATTCTTCCAAATGTTTGATTTAATGTTTCACAGCTATTATTAAATACATACAGGATTTTACTTTTTATAGTACAATGCAATTCAACCCCAATATTTACAGCTGGTCTTCTCAATAGTTCCATTTAAAAGTGTGCCACTATCTGTCTGAGCATCAACTTCAGCATTTTTTTTCTCTCTGTGCCTCTCTGCTTTTCCAAATGTAACCTACTCTTCTTTCCTTTCACACTTTCATTGTCCTATCTGCCTTCTAGCTCTTGGTAATACATCCTTGAATTCACCCAAGGTCTCATCCAAAGTAACAGCAAACAGAACTCTTCTCTGCCCTCCAGAATTCAAATTGTGACATTGCCAGGCTCACACACAGTAAGGATGCCCCATGTCATTGATTTTTCAGGTAGATTAAATATCTCCCAATCAACATCTTGAAATTAAGACAGCTACTTGTAGACAGATGGTTGAGCTCAGTTCCAAATCGATTATTAATGATTTTGTAGTTATGTAGAGTTCTGCAGCTTCTTTTAGATGCCTGAAAAAAACCAAAAATCTATTCTTGACAGATGATAAGCCAGCTAATAGACTGCTCATACTGCAGGATGCCCTGCTTCAGAATGAGAGAGAAACAAATGCCAGAAAAAAATAGCATAAAAAACTTCTGGTGACTTCTTTCTTATTATTATTAATGGAGGGCTTGGTCTCTCCTAAGTACAAAGAACTGACTATTACTGGTAATGGATCCTCTCAGGAAATCATTTCTGTTCAGGTCTCAAGCTAGAAGTTTTTATATTTTTTTTTTTTTTTGTGCTAATTCAGGCCTTTTTATAAATGTATGAAGACATTGTTGCCACTCTCTTTCACAACTGAACCACACCACAACCTTCTTATATCCAAGTTATTAAAGAGACAATCCTTAAAAGAAAAAGAAGCATAAAGGAGAGGGAAATTAAACATCAAGTTGGTACACCTGGACAAAAAATCATGCACTTCACACCTATCCCAAAAACTTCAAATACATACTCAAAATCTTCAGAGAGTTTGTGCTCATTTAGAGAAGGATAATCTCAATATGTCATGTCCATATCAAAAGACTAAAAAAGTGCACACAGTATTTACAGGCATTTAATATTTTTTAAAAAGACATTTTAAAATTTAATGTTATGTTTTTCTAGTACAAAAGTTATGCATCGTGATGCATAATTTCAAGAAACCCAAGCTTAAGCTCAAGATGCAGTTACTAAAGAATGAGTTTTCATAAAATAAACTCAATGAAAATTGTATTTCTTATTTAAAGCTGAGCACTTCCTCTTACTAACAATTTCCCAGTTTCTGCTCCTCCTATTGAAAAAGGGGGGTTTTGTTTGGTTTTTGTTTTTTTTTACTTTTTTAAAATTTCAATTCTATTGTATTTAAAGTAAGTCATTAGATACCAACATAGTGTTAAATAGTTCATATACTATAGAAACACTTTCTCTTAATTCAGAATTATGAAAATTAAATGGCAGAGTACTTCATTTCATGTTTAGTTTTGTATTGGTCAAACTGAGTTACAGAGTTCTGAATTTCAACCAGTTACAATCACTTATTGTGACAAAGGTAATTTGTAACTTTTTTGAGGGAACACATACAGGGTCTCCACCACAAAAGTGAAATACTCTGGTAGGACAACAAGCTTTATGCATAATTCTGCATACTAAAAACCTGACTACTTCAAATTTTCTTTACTGATTTTTTCCAAAGAGACACCATTCAATTTTACAGATTCTGAATGCTACGCTTTCCACTGCCAGATAGAGACAAACTCAGAACTCCCTGTTTTCTTCTGTCTCACAAGGAGGATGAAGGTACTTCAGATCTTTAAAAGAATAATAAGGTTGACGAGGTTGTAGCTGCAAACATCATATCAAATGATAAAAATGGAAAAATAATATTTCATTTTTGACTTTATTTCAGGACTTCCAAGCAATGAAAAAAAAGCAACTGAGAACTGATTTGGCAGGTGGCTAAACTAAGAGATAGAAACCTTTAGTGTATAAGAAACAGAAAATTACTTAGTAGAGTCTATAACTGATGAAGACCATTTCTATTATTTAATCTATGTAAAAGGTTTATAAAACCAGAGACTTTTTTTTCCTCATGACACACTCTCTTCTGCTGATGACTTTCACATCCTTACCTGTGCTGAAACAATCACTTTGATGTTGTATGCACTAATGTAGGGGCAGAAAGCTCAGTCAGTGACAGTAGTAAGGAAATTATTATGGGGCAAAAATTTGCATTCCTGGTCAGCAATGTGTTCCAAATAGACAGATATGGTACAGAGCACTACCACCTAATCCATTTAAGCTATTGATTCTATCCAAGCCAATTATTTGATAGCAATAGGAGGCAATCAGCAGAAGGACTAGAGGTATTCTTTCCCATTCATTTGTTTGTAGTTCTGAGTTTTAATAGCTTTTCATTGCCTCTTTTTCTCTAACTCGCCTAAAACACCAGAACACATTTTTCTTATATCATAGGACTCTCAGCTTCAATCTTTAATTTACCAGCCCCAGGAAAAATCTCAAAAGTAAAAGCAAATAGAATGAGAGAATATCTACCAATAAAATTCAAAGCACAGTGTCATTTCTAATTTGACGTATGACAAAATTTTCCATGTCAAGATCTTAAAAGAACAGATAGAAACAGAGAACACCTCACTATGGCTATGGAAATAGAAATATACCAATACAATGCTTATTTGGAACTCCCACTGCCACTACATTTACATAGCAGTGAGCACTTTACAGGTACACTTGCATTTTCTGTGCAAACAAGACCTAAAGAAATAGGAGTTTAGTTGGAAAACAATGTGATAAAGAGACTTCCAGTGCAAGTCTCTTTCCACTGTGTTTCTACCTATTTGTACAATTACATTTCAATTTAACTGCTCTCTTACATATACATTCAGATTTATATTGACAGTTTATGCACCACAAGCCATGGTTTGGTTACATATATTATGCATACATGCATACACAGCATCAAAAAATGAGAATAATAAGCATTTAGTAATATCTTTTATAATGCAAATTTTAATAAAATAATTGAAATATTAAAATTCTCCTAAACAGAGTTTACCCATAAAAACTCAAACAGAAAGAGACTGCTTAGCTTCTATCAAGGAACCTAATAGTTCCAAAATCTAAAAGAAGCAATCTGTTTCAAAGATAGCATATAAATACATTTATTTCTGTAGCCACAGCATACATGCCAGTTAAATCCTAATCTGTGTATGCAAGACCTTGAATTACTCCACAAGGTCTTCACTTACTATGCGGTCAATGAGCTGGGTTGCTGTGAGAAAAATTGTACAAGAGCTCCTAACAAGAGGCCCTGTAAGGATGCACATACTCTACTGCGTGGGTGTCACGGATGGAGCGACACACTGCACTTGTAAGAGAGAAGCAGCAATAAGTTTGTTGATATAAAACACCAGTTTAACAAAGCTGAATAGTCTCAAAGGTTTAACAAGACTCAATGGCAAGGTACACTTCATTATTTACTCTAGAGACGAGGGCCAGACAAAACTGAGAAAGGACCCACCTCACTCTCTAAACTCCTTTCTGAGGGAGTTTAAGGTGTGCTGGAGCACACCTAATCCCAGATTTTGCCAATGGCTTATGTCTAAATAATTATATGTGTACAATCAATACTTTATATTACTTAGAAAATATTTCAAAGTTTCAGCACATTTATTCCCAATTCACTTAGTGACTCAGCCCAAAGCAATAACTTTGAGAGGTGTCCCAATTCAAGGGAAAATTCTGGCATGCAGCCTTCTGCCATGCACAAAAGTTCAGCAGGCCCTGGGCTGAGTAAGATGATTTGCTTATAGTCACATTCACATACCAGCTGTAGTTTGGTAGGCACATGTTCAAATAGCCCTCAACTGTCCAGCAAGGCTTGTGGCTCTTACCACTGTGTTCTGTATCTTCCCAGAGTCCAGCTTAAGCCAGAGACAGCCTGTCAGACCACCACTGATATCTAGTATTTAAGCAAGGAAGAAAAGAGGGGGAGGAGGTAGTAGGCATACCATCACAGTGAACAACTTAACAATGCCTTGACTTCTGAGAGTATCCTTTTATATTCTCTGTATTAGTGTGTATCACCATGCACAGAGCTTCCTATACTTAAAGGCACCAAGAAGAAAGACAACGGGAATTGTTCATCTTCCAATTTTTCAGCCTCTCCAGGTCTTTACCTCACTACCAGAAGCCAAGACCTCAGTCCTGCTGCTAGTCCATTTAAAACCATGACAGCTGTCTACCTGAGTCTAAACTCGAGTTTTATGAAATGAAGACTTACAACACCTCAGTAAAGCATACCTGAAAACAGTCTTTGCTCTAATATTTCAATTTGAAATTCGAATGTTTCCACCATTTACTGTTCTCAAGGGTTATCAGCTTCTTAGTAACTGCTGTAATTAGGTATAGCACTCCATATGGATTGATTTTTTTTTAAGTTTCAGATGTTGTCATTTTACTGAGAGATAAATGAGTCCTCAGACTGTCACATAAAAGAGAGCAAAAAGAGTAGGTAAGAAAATATATTTTTTCAAGGCTTTTGGAGTTCATGGAATCAGTGGGATTTTAGAGAAATTAATATACTTTATAAAAGCTGCTCCAAGTTCAAGAAAGAATTAGCTGGCACTGTAGCCATATATGCCTTAAAAACTGCTGACCACAATAGATGCCCAGGCTACACTCAGACAAGGCTAATGATGGCATTTCACACTCCAGGCTGGTGTTCTCCCATCCTGCAGCAGAGACCTGTGCCCTGAGGGATGCTCACAGCAGAGGTGCCCATGCTCTCATCATTCAGCCTCTCTTTTAACCCTGAAAGATTTCTGTGTTTCAGTGCCAGTCAGATAAAATTCACACGATGCAAAGCCTGAGGGAAACTTCATGGAGTGCAGCAGCACAACTGAAGTGGAGAGCACAGGTACCCTGCCCTTGGTCACTCCCAGTCTGCCATCTGCGGCCATTAATAAAATAGCAGATTCCTTTCTCACTGTTTTTTAGAATAATCACAGAACACAGCACAAGCTGATGTTCTGCTGCTGTAAGAATACCTCTGCTCTGTGTGTTCCTGCCCAGGTACCAAGGTGTTGCTGGAGAGACAGGAGCTGCCCCATGCCAGGGACAGGTCATGCCAGTCAGCTCCTACTAACCCACTGTGGGGCACAGCTGAGCCCCACAGCCACCCTGGAGAGTGCCTCAGGGAAAATGTGCTTCAGAAAGGACAAAAAATGCCTGTAGAGCAACAAGGAATGAGGGACAAAAGTGTGAGAAACAGTTCTGGAAATACCCAGGTCATCCCAGACAGCGGGAAGTTGTGCCATCTGCACTGGAACAGGATTCCCTGGCAGCCAACAGAGAAGCCTAGCCAGAGCAGGCACCTATGACTGCATATTTACATAGCCTTAAAGCTCCCCTCCATTAAAAACAAAATACTACCATTTTAGGGGCACTTTAGTGGACTTGAAATATGTCCATTAATGCTATTTTGTTATTGCCAATCCTAAAACTACAAAGCAGAAAAAAAGGTATTTTCTTTCAGAGGATGAAGGATACCTCACATGCAAAGGCATTTAAAGCATTCACAACTCTAATTGTGCCATTGTCAGTTATAAATGGTTACTTCATTCCTCCCACAAATTTGTTGCTGACATGGGATACAGACACATGCTCATATCAAAACTAAAAAGAGGGATTCACAACAGATAAGCCCTGATATTCAGCCTGTTCTCTTCCCTTTGCTCAATGGAAAAGTCTACAAAACCATTCACATCTGCACAAAGTATTTCTCTCCAAAGACAGCACTCAGCAGCAGAGCACCACATTTGCAAAACTTTCCTCCACTTGCCTGATTTGCTTTGTTTTTACGGTGAAATGGTTCCTCCAAGAGTGACTTTTCTAAGCTCAGACTGAGCCAGTGTGTGGTCAGAGCTGTGAGGTACCTGATCTACACATAAAGGCAGCAGTGATATTTAACTTATTTGGAAAGCTCACTGAGGCTTTTGAAAAACATCCATGAAGGCATTTCAATTTAATGTGATTTGCATGCTAATTCCATCAGCTCAGTGACAATGCTAAAATAGTGTCATCCCGAGTATTCCGAGTATTGTGACAAATCTTTAGATATTTATACTGCTTTCTATTGTTTTGTCTCTAGAGTTTCTTCACTGCTGTGAACCTACACCAATTAAGCTAATTGAGAATATCACCACATTTTTGGTGCAAGTTTGTCTTAGAGAATGAAAACTGAATATTTAAAAGGTATAATAAATTTTCATTTAAATCAGTAATTTGGGGGTGGGGGAAGAGGGTTACCAGTGATCACTGTTTGACTGGTCTATGAAAATCATCCCAGATTCAAGAGCTGATATGTTACAAATGCACCCAGCCATCATTTCACTAGAATACAGCAATTGCTGGGCTTATGACAAAAAAGTGCAGATTTTGTGCTGAAGGTGAGGCAGTTGCAGAAGAAAAGCCTATGTCATGGTTTAATGGTTAATGTTATTGTTTAAAATGGTTATCTCAATGATTCTTATCTGAGTCAGCATATATGTGTTTTTAATATTTATAATGCTTCTGCACAGAGTTTTACAGCACTTTTCAAGTAGTCACATGAACTGCACATTGATGTACGGTCTGTGTGTGTACTGTGCAAGCAGAAGATGAAGCATAAAGCAAGATGCTCTGCCAAGGTTTGGCAGAATGGTGGTACAAATCATGAAAGGTAAACCTGTCACAGAAAACAAGCTCAGAAATTCCTTTTACAAATCTCAAAATGCATAATTGAGAACACCAGCAATGAGCAAGGCTTTCCTGATATTATGTTATTGTTTTTTCAGCATTACAAAGGAGATTTTGTTTTTCATATTATCTTATGTGCAAATATACCTTAAACTTAGCACATACTCTATATATACATGGTCCATTAACAAGCAGCTATGCATGAAATATTTCAGACTTTATGGTAGATACAAAGTGATAGAAACTGAAAAGGCCATGATGGAAGTTGCCTCCAAAATTCTACCAAGAACTCGATTTTTTTCCTGTTAATGGTCCCATTCTGTTGATCCTTATTATAAAAAAAATAGGTCTTTTTCAGTAAATTGTTCTCTTTGTGAATTATTATGAAATGTCACTTACCACAACAGATTTCAAATAAATAAATTACATCTAATTTCTTCCAGATTATATTGCCACCTGAAAGATACTAGTATGTGTGAATGAGATTATAAATTGTGCACTCTGTTTTTCAATTTCTCTGAGTCTGAGGATTGAGAAACACCATGTTCCTCTGAAGAAAATAAAAGAACATCTAAGACATAAACAGTGAACATTTAAAATCTCTTAAGCTAAATCAAGTATAAATTGAATAGTCCAAAGATATAATATGCTTTCTTTCAGAAACAAGGCATTTATTTTTTGGTTTTAATCTACTTACACACAAATGCATAATATAATAATCATATTACTATTGTAAAGATATTAAAAAAACTGGTAAACAGCAATAAAATAAACTGCCATTTAATCACTATAAACACCAAGCAGAGCCAAAATCAGGGTTGCCAGCACTGCACAGCCTAGCTGCCTTCATGCTTTCTCCCTTTCTGACACTAACGTAACATTGTACTATTTTTGCCTCACTTCAAAAGATGAAAGACTAACTGAAAACAGCGAGGCACAGTTGACAACTCCATAGTTTTTTTTTCCAGACTACTGCTCTAGCGGTTTTTGGCAGTACTGAGCTTTTGTCCGACATTCTCTGGACATGTAGAAGTCAGAATTAAACACTATTTTTCAACAATTAATTTCAGAGAGCTTTTAAAAACAGAGTCAATCAGCCATTTTAATTCAAAAGTCTTTTCAACTCTTCAGAAGTTTGGGCTATACATTTATAAATGAAGAGACTTCATAAATCAAAAGAAAGTAACATTCATGTATAATTAGAATGGAATATATTTGATGGAAAAAGCTACTCGTGCAACTCTACTTTGACAAATTATTGTTCATATACATATGTTTAAAGATCAATACATGTCTGCTTTTTTGTTGTTATTAAACAAAATCTGTAATATTCTTAGATATGGTTACATAGTCTTCTGTTAGTCCTAGAGAAGACAAAAGTCTGGGCTGTAGGAAGAATAATTAAGCCTAACTGATCTGCATATAAGCTTAGTTTCAACACATGCAAAATATTTCTTGAAACTTTGGCATATGAAGCTAATAGCCCAATTTGTCATATCTACCATGAATTATGAAATAGAAAATGCACTTGGGAAAAATATTCAGCTTGATTTTATTACTTTCACTGTTTCAGTTGAAATGCTTACAATATACCATGCTATCTAGCTCTTAGTCATTTGCCATCATTTGCTCAAAGAAGATCTTCACAAAAGCTCAACAAAAACTACACGAAATACATAGAGCTCTGCATGAATTAGGCATTGCCCATCACCCAAGAACAAGCAACTGCTGTCAGCAATGTTTCTCACTTGCAGACATCAGAAAAGCCACAATAACAGCTTCCTCCAGCTACCAATGTTTGCTTAGTGCAAGTCCCTTCAGCTTAGGGAGAGTAATCAGAGGAGCAGGAGGCTCCTTCCCCGTGCACGGAAAGGGAAGAGGCCATGAGAAGCTCTCTAGCTGACCCACCCAAAGCAGATCTGTTCAGAGTACAGAAATACAGGAGGAGCTCACTTTGTAAAAGCTTTTAGATAGTCTGCCTATGGAGAAACAGGTGACTTCTACTGCCACAGCTGGAAATGCCTCCAATGCACTCAACCTAAACCTCACCTGCACAGCTGCATGCTTTTACCAAGGCAGAGACAGTATGAGATGGGAGATGCACAAGCAGCTGCTAATGAGTGTTGTCCTCATTAAAGGTCAAGGAGAGTTGTCTGCTTGCCATTTTAAACACAAAAATAGCAACAAGGCAGGCTCCTCATAGACCTAAGTGTTTTATTTACTGGCATCAAAGCAGTAAAAGTCTGAAAGACTGGAAAGAAATCAGGATAAAGAGGTTGTGACACTTTTTTACATATAGCTAAAAAATGTAGCTGTTATAAGTCTGTGTTTTATATTTTCAGATAGTATTTTTCTGGAGTTAATAAAAACATGAACATGCTTTTTAAACTTCATTATGATTTTGTTATATAATTTGAGCATATTTTTAATCACCTACAATTATTCTGAAATTAAGACTTGTTTCGGCTTTTTTTTCCCCCTTCCTTTTTGTTTCAGCAAGGAGAATGAAATGTGGATTCCTTCTGTTTGGACAAAGGAATGATGCAAAAGAAACAAACAAGGCTTATAAATATGCTCACAAGATATAAATTAGAGTAATCTTCAATCTGTTGCAGTATTTTCCTTTAGTCAGAGACTCATACTATGGTTTTTGGCTCTTTTACTGAATTGAGGAATCATTAAGCTTTATCAACAAAGTGAGTGTGGCAGACAGCCACTGGTATTTGGATCTAGGTTGATCTCCTGTATAAACTGAGGACAAATGGTATAGTTACTTTGAAAGGAAGAAAAAGAGGCTTAGGACTCTAGATTATCTGTTCTGTTAAGAACAAACAGCTCCCATGTGAAGAGGATTTGGCGAGATAAGCGCTACAGAAGCAGTGACTTAGAGCAATCCAAGCTGTCTCCACAACACACTGACAGAAAAGCTCACAAGCTATTGCTTTCATTCTTGATTATTCCTTGATCAATGAGAATAACCACTGCTAACCAAAAGCTGCAGTCAATACTGGAGGCCAAGAGGCACCACTATCTACATTATTGCCAACAGTCTTCAGCCCAAATGTGAGCCACCCTTATATAAAAAACAACAAGTGAAATTCCCCTAGTTCTGTTGGAAAATTGTCTTGGTTTTTTTTCAGAAAGTTGACATATCACAACAGTACAGTAAGCATAAATGACACAGCCATACTGACTTGAATCTGCAGGTAGCCTGAAGCAGGATGTCTAAGCCTGTGGAGTAATCCCCCAGCTCACATTAATCACTGACCTCATTAATCTGATTACCACCCTTCAAGGACACATAAGAATTCACCATGACTAACCATCATCATTTCACCAAGAAATCACCATGATTCACTTCAAGACTATTACCCTACTGCAATAATACAAATAGCATTTTGTTTTCCTTCCCCTCTTCCTGACAAAATCTGCTCTCTTTTTCATAAAAAGGAAAACCATGCTCCCCACACTACTCTTTGAAGGTCACCTTTATGGGGTGAAGACAGCATTTTTGAAGCTTTCAACAAACATCTGCCCTATCACAGCTAGGAAGTTAGAGATGGCTGATTAAATAGCAATATCCAAAGACATATCACAGCAGAATTCTCCCCTATATTAAAAGAAAAAAATCAAAGTCAGGAAAACTCAAGCATACTTTGAAACAGAAGTATCTGCAGTGTCTTGAAGCGGGTATTAGGCATAATAATAAGTAACACAGGATAATGAAGAACTGAGTATCTTGAAAAACATTATACACCTCATAAACCTGCTCAGCACTACTGAATGGCTGGCGAGTTTTAACACCAACAGTCTCCTAAGGGAAACGATGAAAATGAGAAAAAGTTTATTAATTACAATAGGATAGAAATGGCAGAAGATTCAGGTAACGCATCCATCCCTCAGTTTCATTAAAAAGTTCCCTCTGCAACACTTTAATCTTTACTTACAACTGTTTGAGGCAATCAAATGAAAAAAAGAAGCCAAGAATAGGGCTGGCTTAGAAATCCTAATGTGAGAAAATCTTAATGACTTGGATAAAAATTCCCTAAATTTGGGAAAATCCCTAAATTACCTGCCTTTTTATCCTTAGTAGCAGTTCTGTAACATAAAATGTATGTTTATAATTAAAAAACCCCACCCGACAATGTACATAGCTCTCTGATTATATCTCATTATTTCACTTACAAAGAAAGAAAATACTATCCCCTGTCCTCCCCCCAAACTCCTTTGGTTTTGGGGTTTTTCTGGTCACACTATGAAAGAATAAAACTGTTTTTAAATGCTAGAACCAATGGTCCTTTTAAGAAAAGGGATAGTATGGTATAAGTCACAGGAATTAAATTTTAAAAGCAATGGCAATATGCTCTTCTTTTCAAAGTAGAGTTATTTTAACTGTGGTCAAAAACATATGTAGGATATCCCTAAGAACTGAATTTAGCAATTTTTTTTTTAATGCACAAAACACCCAAACAGCTGCATATATTTAACAAGCGTCAGCAAGAAAGAACTCTAAATAAACTCATACACAATATTCTGATCAAACAGGAACAGGCAAGAGTTCATCATCTTGACACCAGATATATTTTTTTCTGCCTCCCTGGGAGAAAGTAACTACATGCTTTTTCTTGACAACTATGTGCTCAATCTTTTTCTCAATACTTTAAAGTGTAAAGACTTCCGTACACTTATTTCTATGTTTCCATTAGAAAATACTTCTAAAAGCCTGCAATGCTTGCTTAGTACTAGTTTCTTGTCTAATTCACTCAGAATAGCCATGAATTTTGTGAAAGAACATGTAGTCAATGAACTACAAATTTAAAGAGAAATTCTTAAGTATCCTCTATGATTTACCTAATACTCTGGACCTAATTCACAGCAAGCACCTTTAGTAAGATTTTTACTTACATAAGCAGCATTTCTCATAGGTAAGCTTTCTGCTCCATGAGCTGTCAGTCTGAATCAAGTTTGGTATAGTTTGGTGACTATGAAACACAAGTTTGGGCTTAAGAGAGGAGATCGGACCAAAATAAAGTTACTGCTTTTATTCCAGCTGAGTACATTCCACAGGAAAACTGCAAAATGTAAGGGTAGGAAGAAAACATTTGTAATTTTATGGAACTTTTTCTCCTTTTATGACTTAGTTTTAGCAGACAGAAGCAATTCTTTGTCACCAGTTTGTATTACTTCAAATTCCATGACAAATCCATAACAAAACATCAACCATAAAGATTTTGTCTCAGAGCTGTCTCAGTGTCCAGCTCATGCCTACTTCAGTTTTATTTGGTTGGGTGGGTGGGAGCTTTCTTGAAGTGGCAGAAAACAATTTTTTAAAATAATAACAAACCTTCTAAGAGTTCACCTCAGGGATGATACACCAATATGCTAAGGCACTGCAAATTAGTCCTCCCCAAAAGGGATTTGTTAAGCATGGAAACAGATTCTTCCTACAACAACTCCTTCTTGACATCCAGACTCTGAAGTCTTCCTAAAGAAAACTTTTCCTCCTTCACTAAGCAAGTCATCCTTTCAAAAAAGATCAGGATGGTATAGCAGGACTTGTCTTTCATAAACCCACTCTGTGTGGGTCTGATCCCCTGGTTCTCCTGCATGTGCCACATGATAGCACTCACAATGATCTGTTCCATGACTTTGTCTGGCACTGAGGCCAGGCTGACAGGCCTGTACTTTCCTGGATCCTCTTTCCCACCCTTGCTGTGGATGGGTGTCTCTTCCAGACAAATGACACCTCTCCAGCCAGGACTGCTGCTCAATGATGGAAAGGGGCTCGGTGAACACATCTGCCAGCATCCTCAGGATTCCAGGGTGAATCCCATTCTGCACCATAGACTTGTGCAGGTCTAAGTGGTGGAGCAGGCAGGGAACCACTTACTCCTGGATTGTGAGGGACTCATTCTGCACCCTGTCCCTGTCTTCGACCTCAGGGGACTTGGTATCCCAAGAACAACTGGTCTTTCTATTAAAAATTGAAGCAAAGCTGGCATAAAATACCTCAGGCTTTATCATTGTGTTTCCTAGAGAGTCTCCTTGCCCCTAATTTTGTTGCCAATGTACTTATAGCTATTATCAGAGGATGGTCTGCTCCAATGGCCTTTAAGATTTCCTTATTGAAGAATGCCCAGCCTTCCTGGATTCCTTTGCTCCTCAGTACTGCCTCCCAAGGAACTCTCTCAAAAAGTCTCCTAAAGAGGCCAAAGTGTGCTCTGTGGAAGACCAAGTTCTCGTGATCCTGCTCTTTATTTCTCAAAGAATTAAAGTTATCATTTTGTGATCACTGTGCCCAAGACTGTCTCCAACCATCACATCACGAGCCAGCCCTCTGTTCACAGAAAACAGATGCAGCAGGGTGTCGTCCCTAGCTGTCTCACATCAATGGTGTCAGGAAGTTCTCTCACACACTCCAGCAATGCCCCAGGCCGTTTGGTCTCCTCTGTGCGCTATTTCCAGCGGTCATCTGGTAAGCTGAAGTTCCTCAAGAGAATGAGATCAGCAATTATGAGACTTCTCCCAGCTGTTTACAGAGCATTTCATCTGGCTGTTCACCTGGTTGAGTGGTCTATAACAGATTCGCCTTTTTCCTTCCTCACCATATATCAATTAATGCAAAACCTGCACACCATGGTGTATGCCTCATTAGCCTTCCTCCTGAGCCTTACTCAACAGGCCCACAAGCATATCATCGTAAAGTTCTAGACAATTAAAACATTCCTTAACATAGATTTAAGTCCACTGCCTCTCCTTCCACACCTTTCCCTGAAACAGCAGACCAAAGGAGCTTGCAAGCAGCACATTGAAATTTCTCTTGGTTATTGCTTACTTGTATGACACACGAACAGCAACACTGAGATTGGAACGGATTTCTGAAATCATCTAGCCCAAGACACTGCTCAAAACAGGGTCAATTACATTGCAATTGAATGTGCAAAACCTCAGTGGTCCACTCAGTAATTTTAGAACACCTGCAAGTGGTAGCATTAAAAATTCAGTGGCACTGCCTAAAGCTAATAGCTTAAATCCTTTTGTTATTCCTGCAGGTGATGTGTTATTATCTAGTAGAACATTATGAACTTACAGTTAAAACTGTTACATTTTTCTAGAAAAAACAAAGATATTTTGTAAATAGTTTTGCTTGGTTTAAATAGTAGTCCCTTTTAATTAGAGGGAGAAATGCATGCTACAGCATAAGTAAAACATTATTTAAGCTTTCACCTTTTCATTGATGCAAGAAAAACCTAATTAAAGAATGGTAAACACTCTAAAAGTGCACAGCAAAGTGAAAAATATGTTTACCAATGAACACTAAGTAACAAAACATTAAACAGATGTTAATGAATGGAAGATAGTTTTAGTTTTATGCCTGCAGGAGCTGAAGTTCTAAAAAAATTTGCACTTTTACTTAGACAAATATTTTTTTATTTCTTGCACAGCTGTTCATCCTAAAAAAAAATGTTTAGCTCATTTCAAGCTTCAAAATAATGCTAAGTGTTGACATAGCAGCTATTGATTTTCTCTTCTGTCCACATACAATGCCTAGAATCTGTCTGAAACCAAAGCACTCATCCTGTGTAAAAAAGGTAATGCAAATCATCCCACTAACATTTTTATATAGTGCTATTTCCCTTTTGCTGAAAGGCCTGAAGAACTTTAGCCATCTCAATGATTGTTCAATCTTGCTGCTGTTCCACTTGTAGACTTTGAAAAGATTACCATGGGGACTTAACTAGAATATCATCATGTCAGTTATAAAGTTTGGAAAATGTCAGCTAGGGTACTTCTTGAGGCAGACAAGCCAGAATTTACTTCAAGAGAAAACAGGGAAGAAAAACAGATGCATTCATTCATTTACTTCCCAGCACAAAAGAAATCCAGTTCATAAATCAAATTTAGTTCATACAAAATGCTACTAATTTCTCTGTTGTTTTCTTTTTTTTCCCTGCATATTTAATAGAGACTCATGGTCTACTTTCTTGCAATTTGAGACTGAAGCGCTTTGTTACTTGGGTGATTATACAAATTTTCTTTTCATTGCCTTGAAGTTTAAGGGAAAAAACACTGACTATGAAAATCACACTGATGCTGTATCCTCAGAAAAACATCAAGACCTTCAATATCACTTTATATGAGATAGAGTCTAGAGAAAGTTACAGGGTATATCCCACAAACAAAAACAGCAGTAATTAGTAACTTCTATGAGCAGATCTTGGTACAGCATTTCAGCAAACTCCTTCTATGCCTTCTGAAAACATGCATGCAAAATATCTCTGTATTCCCGTGTAATCTGGCAACAAATCAGCAGCTTTTAGTCCAGGGTTGTGTACTAAACCCTCTCTCTCAAAACCTTTGTATAGTTTGTGCTAGAAATCCTCTCCTATCATATATTGTCATTCCTAAGAAAAATTCCTTGCAAAGTCACTGTTAATGCCACCTATGGAGAAACTTCTACACTAACTTCTTAGAACAGTTTTATTAGTACTGTAATGACAAAAATTAACTATTTCTTTCAACTGACATGAGGAAATAGAACTTCAGGAAGCTATATGCTACTGAGAATATGCAAGTGTTACATAAGAACAAAAGCCAGCTTATTTATATAAACAGCAATGTTTGTTCATGTCTAGTTTAATTCTAAGAAAGGGAGACAGCATATCAATTGCTCTACGTTTAATTGGACCAATGTTCAAACATCCTTATCAATTTTGTAGAGCAGATTCTGTTGTGAAGCCCAGCCAATATCCCGCTAGTTGATTTCCAAAACAATGTGATTAATGAAAAGACAACTTTGTGCTGCAGTAATGTGCTTAATATAAACACTTTATATATAGCCATTTACTTTTCCTATGACAGAAAGGGGACTGAGAACTGCTGTGGTTCATGATCTCTTCAGTTTCTTGTCAAGAAATGAACTGTATTTTTTTCCCCTGAAGTTCAATATTTCTTTCTAGAATGCTATGCCTCACCTTACCTTAATTAAATAAAATTTCATGAGTGGAACCTGTCTACAAAGAGTTACAGACCAGAATTAGCCTGTGGAAGTGAGGAAAGCAAACAACAGATGCACTCAAAACCCTTATGTTTTCATTACACTTATCTGAATTTCTAATGTTATCTCTATGTCTAATGACAACTATTGACTTGAAAAACGTTTGTTGAGAGGCAAAAATCTGCTGCATTTAGCATTTTTGATAAAACAGTCCCATTATTGTGGGTATGTACCTTTTTCTGGTTTTATCCAAGACTTTAATTTCTGCTTCAACAGCAATCACAGCAAAAAGAAAATAATCAGACATATACCCATTCAAACTTATATAACATGGAGGTTAATACATTGTCAAATAATGAGTGACACTTCTTGTTTCTAGTTAAATGACTACCACTCAAGAATGCCTGTGATATGGCAATCTTTCTTAGCACTTTTTGTGTAAAAATATTAAACATTAGATAATTAGTTTTCAACATGTGTGTGGAATACCACAAAATGAGGAAAACATTCACTTTTGAAAATTCAGTGCATATTTCAAACTGAACATCGTAAGCAAGACAAAATTACAGACCTATGGTAGTTCTGAGTTATTATCCAAGTGAAAAACCCAGAGTGACATAACATAGCAAGACATGCTACAAATGTTAAATGAGTTGATAAGCACATACAAAACAGTGCACAAAAAGTTAAAGATGATGCTGGGAATCTGAGTACCCAAGTATTAACTGAGCATTAAACAAGTTCTTCCAAACAAGCACTTATTTTGAAATTTATCAAAAGGGAAACAAGATCTGTCACCACTAACAAGCCAGGAAAATGTAGCAACACCTTGCTGTGAAGGAAAGACTCCAATATAAACTACTTTGAAACTTGGAGACAAAAGGAGAACAGAAACAGAGCTTGTAAATCTAAGACATTTAAAGAACTTACACTGTGAGAGGTAAATGAAGAAAAACTATCCATAGTGAAAATATCAGGCAGAATTTTAAAAAGCATTTGAAAGCTATGAGTGGGACTAGATTGCACTTTCCCAAAACAAAGTATTTCAATAACAGATATAATTTGGCAAAGTCTGGATTAGTGCTGCACAGCTGCAGAGAAAAAGTAATAAAGAAAATATTGTGCAGACATAGCCAGGTTCACTCAGTCTGAAGATGTTTGTATTTGTCAGCCTGGGGTCTCCAGAAGCCAATACAATTTAAAAAAAAAGGGCTTAGAAGAAAAATCTTTTTCCTAGTTAAAATATTAGCTAACCATGTTGGTTAGACAAACAGATTTAGTTTGGATAGAAGATTTAGTTTCAAATAGAAAAACATTATCAATTTGGCATATTAACTGTAGTTAGAAACATATCACAAACAAAATCATTCTGTGACTTTATCATTGAAGAAGAGGATCAAGGATGATGGCCTGTGCTCCACAGAGAGGCATGAAGGAAGATCATATAAAGGAAGAAAGACAAATCATAAGAACTAAATACCAGCAGTTGCTACAAAGAATATGGCATAATTTTTAAAGTGAATGCTGGCTTGAGAGTCAAAGGTATGTCCCACTTCTGCCCTTTAGCCAGTGGGAACCATAAGTGGCTTTACTGGTAGTGGAGAACAGAAGTGCCACTTCAGAGTCTGAGGACAAGAGTGGAAGAACTGCTTTACACTGCTACTCTTAACTTTGGCAGCAAGGGAGAGAGGTTGTAGCTGGCTTCCAAAAACCATCAAGGTTATAAAGTTGATATTACATATTTGATATTTTTGTGCCCTTTCATTCAGTCTTATCAGTTCCTACATTCAAGGGACAGTTTTAGTCCATTCTACCCAATGGTAAAGTTCCCGAACATTAAATTCTTGCAAAATTTTGAAGAATCAGTGGCTAATGGAAGAAACTAATTTGAGAAAGAGGCACACCTTAGCTATTATTCCCTTCCTGTGCTGGCCACTCAGCACTCATGAAGCTCCATACATTAAAGAAAATTTCCTCATCTATGAGGCTAACTGCTGTATAAGGCTGGGGGATGGCAGTTTCTAGTTTTTCCTCTACCATGTTTGAATAGAATACCTATCATGATAGAATAGCTACCATGTCTGAATAGATTATGTTAATAGACATATGTACTGCTAGGAAACCATGCAAGTTTAGTCCCTTACAGCTGATAAGAACAAACTAAACAGACTTGATCTTTTTGCATGGGCAAGGGAGAGATCAGAAATTAGGAGAAAGAAATTTACAAAAATAAGCCAATAAAATATATTTTCTTAAAGTCTGATTCTTTTAGTCAAAATCAGGATGGCAATTTATTAGCTCTTGAACACTACAAGAATTTTTAAATAGAAACAGATTACACTATTTAGCTTTTACCTAACATACAAGGACACGTAAATGAGAAGTGGCCTGTGGTTTTTTCAGAATTTACTGGTGCCAAAATCACATGTAAGTTTATTAGAGTCAGCAGATATTTGGATTGAGGACTTTAATTGGTATATCCCAAGACTAGGAAACTAGATGCACAATCAAACTGTGAAGGTATTTAAAATGTCAGGTGCAGAGCTCTAATAAATGTATCTATGCAGCAATATAGTGGTACAGCTTTTTTTCTTTTTTAATGTAACTTACAAAGTGCTGCAGCAATCCTCTGCCACAAGACAGCCAAGGGCTACCGCCCCAGTAAAAGAAACTGTTCAGCATGAAATCAATATCCATAGTATTCTATAATTCTGTGATTTCAAGTACTTTTCAATATATTTGCAAAACATTTATAAAAACATTTATAAACCATTATGAAATTTAGGAGAATTTTTTTAAAAGGTAGACTGCAGCATGGTCCAGTTACATAATTATAGATCGTGTGAATATTCAGATGGGAAGTTTGAGTTTATACTAATTTTGTATTTTCCAACTGGTGCTTGTTATTGAAAGAGTATTTGTAGTGCATTATGAAAAGTAACTACTCCTAAAGAGTGTTGTTATATTCTCCAGATTTTAAAATTTCAGTAACCCATTCTAGTATTGCATTTCTATGGCAAAATCTGCAGCATTTTTTCAGTAAAAGCTCCAGTAACTCACTGCAACCAGATATAGTCCATGTCATTGTTAACTAATGCACGTCCAAAAAAAAACCTGTTAAAGTGATGAATAAGTAAAGCAGATTTCAATTTGTATGAGTCATAGCATCTTTGGTTTGCTGCCATTAAACTGGGTTTCATAAATTCACATCTGTGAAGATTCTTCCAGCATGCAAGCACAGCTGTCCCTCAGATCCAACTTTCTCCACATTTTCTGATCATCCTTTTGTCTGGCAAAATTAAGCCTCCAATTAGTATCATACAAATTATTCTGTCATACAGGTACCATCTTTCTCTTCCACTAAACATCTGTTAGGAAAGCTGAGTATTCATGTGCAAATTATATTTCCTTTCAAACTATCTCTTAAGATTATGTTAATAGATTAACTCCTTATATTCAGCATGGGAGGTATTAAGTTCCCTAAAGAAAATGTGAGTTCAATTTATCAATGGTGAACACTTCTACAGTATTTACTTCAAAAGCACTTTTACCCATCAGACAATGTACGTGGCTCTATTAACACATACTCAAATGAAATAGTTAATGTACTATACTGAGCAGTTTAGTTCTGCTTTTTTCATGACAATCAGGAAAATTGAGGTAATTCTTAAGGGCCACTCTAGTTATCTAACTTAATTTTCTTTTCTATTGATTGCTATATTTCCTTGCTTATTGTACAAGTGCCAGTATGAAAATTAATTTCATTATAGAATTAATTAAATATTTTGAGTATTTATTTCCTTTCCACAAAATTTGTGATCCAAAAATTTTCTTTCCAGGTTTCATCAAACCTAAATAAATCTTAGGTAGGGATATAAGATTTTAAAGCTCTATCTTGGCTATAGAAGGCACAGGGGCAGATGGAACATGTGGCAAGGACAAGACCACTTTTGGTATGCTCACCCTGCCCCATGTCCTCATATGAGTGTTCTTGAGCTTATGTTAAGGGCTTTATTCACAATCCCTAAAGCTCTCCAACCCCTGAGCACAGTCTGGATCCAAATCATAGTTTAATATGGATGCAGTTGAGACAAACCAACTGTATTTTGGAAAAAGTGCATGAAACAGAGAACAAATTTTACACATTATCAAATATGCTTACTACTGAAATTTTTACATGTCACATTATCCCCAGTATAAGCACAGCCAAGCCATTTTCACACATTTCTTAGTTCTAAGAACATAGTTTTTCCTCCTACATAATGCCTCATGGACCACGTCACCACCTACTTATCTTTATATTTCCTGCACCAAAATATACAGTGCAGAATCTGTTTATACAATTATTATATAATTATTTCCACTGTTATTTATGTCCTGTAAAAACAGTATTTTTCATTCTGCTGCCACTCAACGAATTTTTACATAAAATGTTCATCTATGACAGACAGAACTAGTTTTACATCACTACAAATGCTTTCCTACTCTTAAACTCTGTTGTAAAATTCTTTAAAGAAAACAATGAATAAAAACTTCCTGAACCTAATCTGTACAAAAAAATAGTTTTGTTTTCTTGGGGTTTTGTTGGGTTTTTTGTTTGGGGTTGTTTTTCCAGAAAGGAGAAAAATTCTAATATATTCAGGTCATATTATTCCAATTAGTTAATGAGAGAAAAGTGAGTCTCCAACAGAAGGTATTGCAGAGGTATTTTGAATTTCTTTCTCATTCTAAGGTAAGCATGAAACACATTCTAGGAAGATGGGTACAGCAGACTTTTGTTTTAACACCTGCATTCTAGAAAGGAGATTTTTAACCCAATCTTTATTCTTAAGTTTGTTTTCGCACTAAAAGAAATAACAATGCTACTATTTGTTACCTGGGGTCAAGAGAAAGTCAAAACTTATCCCATGAGAAGGATTACTGCTTCTAATGTGTTACACTTCAACATCACAGTCTGAACAATGGAAACAAGTGATCTGTACTTGCTGTAACCAATAAGCTCTGCTGTTTTGTAATTCATGAGCAAAAAATTCTCATGACAAGAAGTATTGGAAAACTGATCTGGCAGAATTTAATAGTGGGCTGACAGCAAGTAATTCATTTAATACCTTCAAACATACTTGTCATCCATCTTTGAATCTTTTTTGGCTTTAAATATAACCTTACTGAGATAAGGGAAGGAAAAATTGCAAAGGATTTTCAGGGTTTTGATCAACCATGGATTTATCTTGAGGTATACTAATCTAGTCCATAAAATCAGTAACAGTTGAACTGGCAGAATACTAGTCTGCATCACCTGCTAGTCTCAGTTTTAGGACATGTTTCAGCATTAGATGTTTTAGAGACTATAGAACCTGTGTTATCAAAAATATTACAAAAATCCATACATGATCTATACAGCCACAAAAAAAAAAAAAACATTCAGAAAGAATTACTGAAAATCAGGAGTTATATTTATTAACATGCACCTCTCTGATTTAGTTCGGGCTTTGCCTCCAAATACAGTTTCAGATGCTGAGGAGTGTGAAATATTTTTCCCCATCTCTGGGCTTCATAGTTAATAAATAATTGGTATTTATGTAAATAACTATCTCCTGGCCAACTCCTTTAGTAAAAATATCTGATTCTGGGGCTGAAGAAGGGCAGGGTTCAGGACAAAAATTGAGTACAAGAAAGTCTTGTAACTACTTATTTACTTTGAGTTTTAGAGTTTTGGCACTATGGCTTCATAATTGTATAGGGCTGTTGGGATTAAAATTTGCCCCATATATTTTTTCCTACGTCAGTGAAACGTTAATTGCTGTATTGCACAGAAGTTAAACAATTCCAGAGACAGTCAAAAGTCTGTAATATGTAAATATTAGATTTTGAAACATCCTACTGCATGTCAAAAACCACCAGTTTAGGTGAAGGACACTGGCAGAACCAGTCATTCATGTGCTGCAGGCCAAGAAGCAGCAACTTCCCTGTTCTGCACCTCACCTTGGTTTAACACCATGTACCCCTTTCCACCAGAATGCAAGAACAGTTGTCTCGAGAAACACAGATTAGAATCAGAGAGCTAAATACATTTAGGCAGGTTAACTATATTTCATTCAGCAGAACTCATTAATTCATCTAGAGTATTTTAAGAATCAGCTTAAGGAATATCTTTCTGATACTTCAAGAAGACCAATGAAATCCCAAATGATTCGTTAAATACAAACATAATATTTTAAAGTCAGAGGGAGCAATCTATAGACAAACTCACAGGCAAGACAATCTGACTGTGGCACTCAGGAAAATACCGGGCAATGCTAAACAACTTCAGAGGTGCACACAAGATAATGTGATGCCCCGTATGTGGTTTATGAGAACACCCTCCCTCTGAACCCCACCTCACTCCCCAATAATTAAACTAATCCATGTTTCATTTTACATAAGATTATTTTTAACAAAGAGGGGGGAAATATTAGATACCATGCTTAACTAAGTTTCCAATGCTGTTTATGCAACTGTGATTTGACGTTCAGAAAGTAACATCTTTGGAAAATAAGACTAGTTAGAAAAGAACAGTTAAGCACTTGAACAAGACTATCCAGAGGTTCTACAAAGCATCTCCAAAAAGAAAGTTTTTGCCAAAAAAAAATTATCAGGGCTGGCCCAAGATTACTTTTGGTCTTGCTTCCACATTTTTGGGAGGCACTAGATCTCCTTAAAATCCCTTTTGGTATCCATTTTCATGACACCACAATATCTCATAAACAAGTAGAATCAAATTACAGAAGGAAAGATATGTAACTAGCCAACTATCAAGAATTAGTCCTTGCCTGAAAGTCTGCCTGGGACCTTCCTGCAGAGGACTCTACTATATTATACAATGTATTCAAAGGATGATAGATAAAACATAGTCACATAGCATTTGCTATTGATTTGAAACTCACAGCAAGTCATTCAAGGATCAGAAATAAAACCCCAATTTATGAAAACAAAAAATAAAAATCCAAACTCAATCACATTCAATCCAGTGATGAAAAACATGCTACACTATTCCAAGGTAAAAATCCCTTCAAAACATGTAAATATGTAATGCAGAAGTAGAAGGATGAGAAAAAAAATGTATTTTCAATTAACCATTCATGTTATTTACACTCTCCTGGCAACAAGGTTGGAAAACAATCTAAACTAAATTCTGCATGGTTTCAGAAGAAATTGTCTTAGGGAAAAAGTAATCTTGCCACTGTAATCATCAGATGCCATTTGCCTGTGGCAAAATACTACAGAAGAAAAAAAGTCTGATACCATCTCTGGTTGGTAACTTAACTGGTTTTTTATTTGAATGAATCACATTTTTCAAATTGAACAAAGGTGTTCTTGAAAAATTATTTTCATTAAGTCATTTACCTCTAGCACTTTCATGTCATTATTCCGAAACTCATTTGCCCACTGAAGTTGCCTCTTATCAGGTTTATTATCAGTAAATACTGATATTTAGTCTCAGAACATTATGTACTTGGAAGCCTCAACTGAAAGAGTAATTTTGCAATTTCTGGGAAGCAATTGGTACAGTTTCCAAATTTATTAATGTTCTAAATGACACTGAAAATGCTAAAGTACTAAATATAACTTCCAGTTAGAACATACTGAAACTCTACAGAAGCATTCAAGGTAATGTCTGAGATAATATAAGCACTTGCTATATCAGCCTTTTGAATAGTTTAAGATATATAATTTCTTATTTTTTTATAAAAAGTCTTCCCCTAAAATTGTGCAGAGAATTTTCTTCACCCTATTCTGGATGAGTAGAAACCTTTCACAGTTTTATAGCTTTTCCCAAAAAAATGAAGGTGTCTGAAAGAAGCAAACTTCAGTTCACCCAAGAGAGCCCTGCTAAACTTCAGTAGTTAATGAAGGAATTAATAAAAAATACTTTTTTCATATCAGAAGGGAACACGGTGTAGTTCAAGAGGAAAAGCAATAAAACAGAAATAAGGAACAGTGTCAAACATTTCCTAACAAAATCACAGATATAAACTAATATATAACTTTTTTTAATTGATTAAAAATTGCTACCAAACATACAGCTAAAACACATTCCAAAATCCATGCCTCTCTAATTTTAGTAGTTAGTAAAAAAACACAATCAAAACACAAGCAAGGCCTTTTTCTCAGAACCAAATATTTTTGACATTAATCCAATAAAAATGCACAAGGATATTTCTAAGTGTTTTGTAAATTGATTTTAACACATATAATTGGTTTTAGTTTTATCCATAGCCCCCTTGACTTTAGCTAGGTTAAATCCCTGTTTACATACACAAATCAAGCCTCCAAGACCTTGAACACTAAGTTTTTGGACTCCACAGTTTTGAAGACAAAGCAGAATGCTTCATAGTCATAGGCCAGATGAATATTTGTTTGCCATTTGCAAATTCCCATACCTCACAAAGAGTATTCAAGAGGCTTGATAATCAAAAAGCCACTGATATTTCCATGGATCATGGTGGATTTTGCCAAGTTACATTATGTTTTAAAATCCATACAATTCAAAGCCCGCAGATGACTAAAAAAGTGAAGTTGATTTTCATTTACTGTATACACTTTGAATATTGTCTAAGAATTTCGGACCTTGAGTAAATACACCTTCATATCTCCCAACTAATATAAGCAAAAAAGCCCAAACCAAAAACATGAGTAGTAGAGAATTCAATTATATATGCAATGTATTCATTTACTGTTAATGTGAACAAACCTATCATCCAAGTCAACCTAAAAAACAAGGCATATCTCAAAATCCTCTCATGGCAGTGGTGCAATAACAGACTGAAAATTGCTAGGAGAAAAAAATGTGAACATTTAAATATGTTAAAGGACAGAAAAAGCCTTTATCACCTAAACAGCTCATAAAGAGCCACAAAAACTAAACAAAACCCATGTACACAAAGCTGTAGCAATCTCTAGCATAGAGCTAGTTGAGTCCCCAGCATTTCAGATGCTGAAGCACTCAGATAATGTGAGGTATGACAGGACCCCATATAATTCTTTAGAATACTATTTTAAGGAGATATAAATTTAAGGAAGCTTTTCAAATTAGGTCCGCTTCTAACTTCTGTCTAATGTTATGTAGTTTCTGTCATGCCCCTGTTGCTTCACAAAATCGTATCTACAGATTAAGGTATGAGTTATCACTGCTAAATAAGGCAGTGTCAGCAAGTATTCTGATACAATTTGTGTTAGCAACAATAGATTTCAAAGCAACAAGGCATAATAGCCACTAAACAATAGTTCCACAAATAAAATTTTGCAAAAAATTAACAATACCAGCATTTATTAGTAACTGAAAACTCATCGTTTTACTAAGCATTAAATTTTCCCCTTGTCAACATTTTCCCATACCTTAAATTTTAAGCAAATATTTTATTTTTAAAAAATAGTTTCATCTGAGGTCTATTCATTATTTATATTAGTTTGTCATTCAGGCTAACTATGCACAACTGAGTTTCAACAAGGATCAAATAATCAAATACTTAGAAACACAGTAAAACCCATATATTTCCTTAAAATAATCAAGTGCAGGTTTTACAGACAATGTTAAAAGCTCAATAGGTATTGACATTGATGAGGTAAATTTAAAGACTTGCTCTCTAATTACTATAAACACTGAAAGGGCTAGCATCTGGGGATAAAAAGGATTGATTATACTTTAACAAAATACGCCAACAGCATAGGAAAACGCAAACAGGAAGTATGGCGACACTTTTACTAGAATGTTTTAAGCCAATCACTCCATTAATTGCAACTATTCCATAAAAGATTTGTTCTAATGCATTCACTAGAAGCATTCTGAAAAGAGAGAGCACAAATCTGGAGGGAGCACAAGTAATTTAATCTCTACACCCCAAGTGAGAAAACTACCCCTTCTCCATTCATGGTTTGTGGATTTTTAGCAGGACAGGTTTGTTTAGTTTGCTTTGGGTTTTTGTCTCACCTTTTTTAAATGACAAAGACAACCAAATTTATTCTTTTCAAATTCAAATTTACTTTACCAGGGATTAAACTTGATATCAATATCACCATTAAAGCCAAAGCTTTCTGGGCTCATATTCCTTGGTCATTAATGTGCTAACACAAAATATAACAGGATTGCAGCATACAGAAAAATTGTCAGATGTGTGCCCAGCCTACAGTTGCTGGGATAAGTAACCTCCAGCATGCAACTGTTAGAGGATTCCCAAAGGGAAAAAATAGCATGCTCTTCTGTCACACACAGCAGAAAAGTGAAGATCCTGACTGAGGTTTACACGCACTGTCACAATCCAAGCAACCAGGAGTTATGAATCTGAACAGTGTACATAGCAGACAAGTAAAGATATAAAACCAATGGGGAACGAAGAAAGAAGAGAGTGGCATGACAAGTGTACATAAAGCAAAAGGAATGCACAATTTTAAGCAAATATTAAATAAGGTTCAATTATTTTGAATGACATCAGTATTTGCACTGGAGTCAGCAGAGTATAATATCAGTTACACCTGAACTTCAGTTACATGGACTAAGAGTAATGTCAGCTTCAGATCACAGTCTCCATCCTAGGCAGGAACATGTGATGACCTGCAGAAACTTCTAGGGATGTTTCTTCAATAAGTTCCTCTGCAAACCATGTAAAATAATATTTACTTCTTAAACTGATAGAGTCCTGTATCAGTTAATGTACTGGGTTTGCATGGCCAAGCTTTGGCAGTGGAGGGGGGGTCCTGCAGGAGTGGCTTCTGTGAGGAGCTGCCAGAAGGGGCTTCCATGTCCAGCAGAGCCAGCTCCTAGTAGCCCCAAAGATGGACATGCCATTGGCCAAGGCTGGGTCACTTAGAAATGGTGGTAACACCACTGTGCATATTTAGGAAGAGGAAAATAAAATTTGTTGCACAGTTGTGATTGTGGCCAGAGAAGAGTCAAAACAAATCTTCAGACACCAAGGTCAGTATAGAAGAAGGGGTAGGAGATGCTCCAGGAACTGGAGCTGAGATTTTTCTGGTGGTCATCACCACCACTGCAGCAGGCGGTGATGACCATTGTGAAGCTGCTGTACCCCTGATGCCCCTGGAGGTCCACAGGGATGCAGGATCCACCTGCAGCCTGTGGAGGACCCCCACACCAAAGCAGGTGGATGCCTGGAGGAAGCTGTGATCTGGTAGAAGGCTCAGTGGAGAGAAGGGGCCCTTGCTTCCAGGCTGGAGCAGCCTGTCCTTGGAGGATTGCACCCCATGGAAGAGTGACCTACACCACAGCAGCTGGTGCCCATGGGATGGATTCAGGTTGCAGCAGTTCAGAGAAACTTGCGAGACAGTCTCACACTGGAAAAGTTCTCAGTGAACTGTCGCCTATGGGAGGGACCCCACAGTGCAGTAGGGGAATGAGTTCTCTCCCTGAGCAGCAGCAGAAAGCACAGGTGATGAACTGATCATAACCCCCATTCCCTGTCCCCTAGCACCACTGCAGGAGGAGATAGAGCTGGGAAGGAGGGACCAGTGAGGGGAAGGTGTTTTCTGAGGGAGGGGCGGGGGAAAGGTGTTTTTTAAGGTCTCATTTTCCTACTCTGATTTTGTTAGCTATAATTTCAACTAATATCTCCACTTTCAGCCTGTTTTTCCCATTATGGCATTTGATGAGCAATTTCTCCTTGCCCTTACGTCAACTCATGAACACATCATTATATTTTCTCTCCCCTGCCCAGCTGCAGAGGGGAGCGAGCAGCTTTGATCATTACCTGGCATCCAGCCAGCACCAACCCACTACAGCAATTGTAAAATTTTTCAATAAACTAAAGGAAAGGGAAAAAATATACCAAATGTAATACAACATTCAAGGGTGAGTATATTGAAACCACAATCGATTTTGCACCATTATACCACAATTTCAAAAAAATATTAAGTAGTTTCTGAAAGAAACAGTTTGATTTTAAGATGCTTATTCTAAGGGGAGAGAAAAAAAGGAAAGAAAAGAAAACCTGCAGAATTCATTGCAATGTAAAATACCCAGAAGCTGTAAACAGTATGAAAAACCACTGAGATTACCTCATATTGAATGCACAGAAGTCTCTAAAATTCTGGCTGCATTCCACTTTCTTGAATTCTGTTCCATATTTTTGAATGTCACAGTCCATCTAGCCTGCCAATTAGTCCTCAGGACAAAACGATTGCTACACAACTGTGACAAACAGTGCTTGCTTAAGGTAAGATGTCTCAGCAGGCAAAAACATTAATTAGTAAATCATCTTCCCCACCACCACATTAAAGTTGCCAAAAGCAAGAGAAGGCATCTGCTTATACTTATTAAAAATAATATCTCCTGCCAGTGATTGAAATACAAGTTTAAATTGCAAACAATAGAAAAATTGAGAAACTGCCCTATATGCAGATGATAAAATGAAGCGCAGGTGAGATTTGCTAGTGTAACTAGCACTGGTTTAATGCAAATAGTGTTCTGGAATATATCTCTTTAGGCATTTCAAGATGCTACATGGCTTCTTACACAAAGAAATAGCAGAAAACCTTCTCAATCTTACTCCTTATGACATATTTTACTATTGGATTCTCCCAGAATCTCTCACCCAGATATTGGCAACAATAAGAGCAATCTGAAGAATGAGAAAGGTTTTTGTAAAAAGCCATTTTTCCCTATATAAATTGGGATGCAGGCATAAAGAATTGTTTTTTAGGGGAGAGTGCATCCAATGGACATTTGGCAAAACTGCACAATGCTTATTTTTTGCTGCTTTGTTACATAAGAACCCAAACCCTCCTGTAATCTGCTCTGGGATGCCAGATTCCAGGCCCACTGCAGTTCACAGGAACCTAGCCAGCTGATGTCATTAAGCTCTGATTCAGCTGCATCCTGAAAAACTGGAAAATAACATTAATTGGATTCATATTGCAATTTGTATCAAACTAGGCATATTTTGGAAGCAGTAGTTTGAATTCATATTTGTAAGGGACTAAAAACTGGGTGAAATATTGTTGTTTCATCTTATGGAATGCACAAGCAACAAGCTTCCTGATATGAAAGAATAAGGATAGCAACTGAAAAACCGTTTTTAATTTTCTCCACTCTCTCATCACGTTGAGAAAAGCAGAAATCTCCACAGAACTCAGAATGCTGACAAACCATGGATTTCTGAAACACTGCCTTGATGTTCTGCTTTGCTCTGCATTCTCTTCCTACTGACTACTACCATTTTATTTCCTTCTTTGACTTCTATTTAGCATTAAGTTGATGTTTCCATGACTGTATCTATAAGGACAGATTGGTGGTTGTCATTGTTAGACAGTATTTCATTGTGTAGCAAGGACCAACTTGGAAACCATCATGTAATACATTAATTGATGGAAGTAAAAAGATATTGATATTTTCCTACCTGAATTTTACCTGCCCATTCTTTAACCAGTCAATGTTTTAACATACCTCTGCCATTCTTCACAGTTAGCCATAGCCCTATTCCCACAATAACTTGTCATGCTATCCTCTTTTCCAGATCATTTAAAAATATGCTGCATAGTTCAGAATGCAGACCAAACCCCTAAAAATCTTCTCTCCCTCCTCCCAGCACCAAACCAAATAATTTATTACTATCCTTAGTTTTTGGCTTTCCAGCAATTTTTTTTTTTTTTGTCAAAGGAAAGATGCTCCCACTTGGGTCTTGACTGCCTTGTTTCCATAAAATCATCTGGTTTATGAAAACAGATTTTGTTACTATATATGGGATGTCCAAGTACAGCACATCATTAAGGTTACCCTCATCAACAATGAACCAAATCCTTCAGAGAACCACAAAACAATAGTTATGCCGGACCACCTCTCACAAAAGCCATGCCAACACTTCCCAAGTATATCTACTGTATCTATATCATGCTTATCCACTAGTTCACAAAGCCTATTTTAAGTAATTTTTACCATATTATATAGAATAGAGACTTACAGGCTTGCAGTTCTTTAGATTTCATATTAAGTCCTTTCTAAACACTGGCATTGTGTTAACCATCCTCTAATCCTAGGCATGAAGAAAATTTTAAGTGAGAAGCTGCACATCACCAGTAGTAATACAGCTATTTCCCCTCTGAATTCCTATAGCGCTCCTACATGGGCAAACACCATCTCTTCCAAGTAGTTTGCTATCAAGGCAGCAGGTACTTTCCAGACATACTGAAAGACTCCTCCTGTTCCATATTTTGAAGCAGTATAACTATCAGATACAATTAAACATTTCAAATAAGCAAGTAAATAAACTAAATTAATCAAATTCACCTCTGTATATTGTTTTTATTGTCCGACTTTTGACATCACTAGCATAAATTACCAAACTGGCTTGTGAAACCCCATTGACACATTGCGTATAGTCAAAATTTATGGAGAACTCAATTTTTATTTAATCAAGTAAATATAAGAGTAATGAGGTCCACTGAGCTACAGAAATGCACAAATTCACACTTCCATTATTTAATTAAAAATACAGAATCTAAATGTGCTGCTTATAGCAAATACCTAGAAATTTGCTTTCTTCTACAAAATAGAATCCTCCCAAACCTAACAAGTAAGCACAGGAAAATAAACAGCAAGTGTTAGGTAACAGTAACCTATATTTGCATATTTAAGATTCTCATATGATCTCATAATATTATTTTGGCCTTTTATATAACAGCAGCAAAACAAAAAACACAGACATTGCTTGGAACACTTTCCTTCTTAGCTTTTCTCCACCCACAAACACATAGAAACAAGCCCAGGCATTTTGACTGCTGGTGTGCATGGGTAGGAAAAATTTCTAGGACAGATGCTAGATCCAAGCCATTTTGCTCCATAACCATATAAGCCTAACTGAAAAATGAAATCTAAATATCTCCATTGTGTGAACAGCCACATTTTATTGATTTGCCTTTATGAAAGACACAGGAGTTTTTACTGTTCTGCTAGTCAAACAGCCATAATACATAATGCTCTTGCTTCAAGGTCCCTGTTTGTTATTCTGAAACAATTATTATCAGTCTTAAATTAATGCAGGGTGCTATCAGAAATCTTGTTGAAACATCAAAATTGTAGCTGTTTTGAAAGACATGAAAATCACATTAGATCTGTAATAACAAGTACTGTCAAAGTGATATAAATGAATAAATCATAGAAATCCTTAACTATTTTCCCTGGAATTTCCTACTTATTTCCCCTATTACTTTTTATTCAGATTTCTGAGCTTCTTTATGTGTATAAATTTGCTTGCTTCCATTTGATATTTTAAAAATATGTATATTACTCAGATACTATTGTTTTATTAGGGGAGTTTTTCAAAAGAGGTAGTTGGGCATGAAATTGATATTCATGAGTATTTTATTCCAGCCTTTTTTTTCTGAAAATCCAGATCTCAATCCCAATTTCTTGGGATTTTTTTAGTGAAAAAGTTCTGGTACAATTCCAGGAATTTTGTTCTGTGTTTTAACTATGAATTTCAAAATGTACCTGGCATTCCAAAATATGCATTAAGTGTACTCTCTAACACCTATTATCTCCTGCAGAACAAGGAGGACACAGAAGTAGGTCTTCTCCTGCCACAAGACCTCCTCCAAGACATTCTTCAGAATTCTTGACACAAAAGGCTGTAGGTGAAATAAAGAAATATGGACATGTAGGGCACATATATAGCAAGTAGACTATTCATGCCATGAGATATTCAAAAATGAGATTTCTGGGTTGTGGAAAAGTGTGCAGGTGTGTCTAACAGAGGGCACCAGCACCTGTGGTTTGCCAGATACAGGAAAGAAAGTTATGCCAGAGTTTCTGGCACAGAGTTGGCAGTCTAGAAGTCCCAGGAGCCTCAGCTTGCAATGAGGCATGCTTGGGAAGTCTAGTAAGGATTTTGGCACCCTGCTGCAGAACTGTGACTCAGAACCTCAGGAACCCTTGGCTGCTATCTTGATAATGTCACTGAGCAACTGTAGAACACTGGGAGAATGCTAAAATTTAGAAACATTACATTTCAGTGTTTCTAGGAAAGAAAAGAATTTCTGGATAGAAATTGATTAAAAATTGCATTAACTATGAAATACCAAAGCCCATCCAAAATAATGAAAAAACAGAACCTTCTTATGCATGAAAACCCCTACAAACTGAACTCACCAAGATATTGAGGAATAAGAAACATTCCTTTTCATACAGGCACAAAAATTAAACATTCCACTCTCAGAAGCTGACAACCCTAATTAGATGCAGATTGGGCCCAGAAGGTCTGTAACCTAAACTCATTGAGCTGCTCTTGTTTAGTAGTAGAAATATGCTGCAAGTGACAGAGCTCAGGTCAAGGTTTTAGTACCATTCTAGGCAATTTGGATTATGAATAGTGGGAAGAGGGAGCAGTAACAAAGAAACCAGTAACAATACTTACAAGACAACTTTTATAAAACACATACTAGACTTCACATTTTAAAGACAAACTTCAAATATTTGTAACATTATCCTTTTAGAGGTCTTCTCTATGCATTCACTGCTGGTTTGAAAGTCCTTTCCATTATCTCCACTTCATTTTCAGCCAGAAACTCAGAATCCCAGTTAATTTTACATTATACTTGCATTAAGATTTAATTTTTGAAATTATCTTGTCCTATAACCTCATTATATCAGATAATCATTCATATATCAGAAGATAGAAGCAAAAGGAGCCACTGTCTTTTCATTTTCCCTCAAAAGGCCACCACAAGATCCAAAATAGTTACAATCACTCAAGCAATTGTGCATTAAGATGAGAGTACGGTAAGGGAAAATGACACATACTAAACATACTTTTTAAATATTACCTCCAAGTTGCTCCCTAACTTTCCTAAAATAAGCCATGCTTGTTTGTAGCAAAGATAGAGCTCTGAAACACTTTTGGTAGCCTTTTTTTTATTCTCCCATTCCCTTTCTTTCTTGAAAAATGAATTATCCTGCCAGAACAAATAGCAAGTCAACACTGTTTTTTTTACTGCCTAGGTCGAGGTGACAGAGAAACAGCCAATTTATATCCTAATTTCCTCAGCGTGATTTAAAACAGTACAAAGTAGTGGAAGCATTTTTACACATCTAAGAAATTTCTCATGAAAGATTAATAGCTGGAAGAAGTTAATATGTAGAAGTTCAGAAAAACTACACCTGCTCTCCACAACAGAAGGCTTTTTGCCTTCCTCCCATTCTTCAAATATGATATTTGAAAGAATGGGTGGATCTTACTGAAAATAAACAACCTCAAAACAGACAATTGAAAACCACCACAAATTATGGCCTCCCCAACCATAAATTAATGGCCACCAAGAGCTTTTAGCAACATTCACCTTGCAGAGAGGCAGAGCCCAGAGAGCCATGCCTGGGTGACTAAGCTACACGAGGGAGCAAGAAGAGGACACAGCTATTACTCAGTGTAAGAGGCGAGAAAATAAAGCCTTACACTTGAGAAAAAGACTTCAATTGCTCAGCAAAAGTGTTTGCAACTACAAAACTGTCTAAGCCTACGTAAGTTTCATATGCATCAATTCACAGTATTTAAGTCTGATGGAAAATTTTGAACTCCAGCTAACTGCTACTCAAGCAACTATAGAACACACTGAGCCTCCAGTAAAGTAATTACAAAATAATTGAGAGTAAATTTTAGAAAAAAAGAGCAGCTCAGGTTAGAAGGAGCTTCAAGAAATCCTCCAGGACAAACTTTTGTAGGAAAGGGGACCTTAAAATGAGATTATTCATCACCCTGTCCAGTCACATCTTGAAAATCTCTAGTCACAGGGACTCCACCACATTCCTGAAGAGATCATTCCAGTGGAAGTTTGTTCTTACTGTAAAATTTTATTTCTTATATCAGGATGAAATTTTTTTTTGAAATGACAATTTACATTTGCAATTGCCCAAAGATAGCTTAAAGCGGAGTAACAAAAAACATATGCCAAAAAAAATGCAAAAACAATAGAAAAATTAAACACTCACAGAATCTTCTTGTCCAGTAGCAGCACTCATCACAAAAATTTACAGAAATACATTGAACAAAGAACATTTTGCAATTGTTAATTTAATAATTTACTAAATTCATTTAGAGTTATTTAGAGTTTTTTAATTCTCTTTCAAAGGATAAATTTTCCTTAACAGATATACTTAAAATTTCAACATTCACCAAAAGGAAAACCATATTTTATCCCAGAAAGCTTCTTATTAAGTATGGTTTTAAAAGGCTTCACATCTGGATGGTATTCACACTTCAACAATTCCAAGCACTGTCATTAAGAAGCTGCCAGTGAATCAATAGCTGAGGAAATTGCATTATATGTACCATGCCCAAGGCTTAGATATCTAGGGTGAGGTGGTTCTTGCTGGCATTTCCTAACAGGATGATTAGCTTCCCTGTGAACTCATCTACATTAGTGTGCCAGTTTAGGTGACAAATCTACTTCCAAGGCAAACCCTCCACCTGACTGTGGAGATCTCATATTATCAAGCAGTCTCCTCACAGGACATCAGCTGAATTCTTTTCACACCAAGGGAAGCACAAAAATATGCTTCTAATTATCCATTGTACCATGGGAGCAGACAAGCAGTTGGTTGAAATAATGTCCCTAAAGTGTGTCCAGCAATTATTTCATTGCACAGGTCTCCTCTGGTTACCCCCTACTACCCTCTGTGGACACTTTGCCACTCAAAGCTTTATATCATCCCTGACTGTGAGAAGCATTTTGTCTCAAAGCAAGTTTCCACTGCAGTCCACGTGCATTCCTGCAAGGACCCTCAGAGGGGGTTTTCCCAAGGGACCAGTGCTGCCCACCCCAGAAAACAAACCTTTCTGCCCAAGTCATTCTCCAGATAGTATCCCTCTAGTAACCACCTAAAAGTAACAACCGGGACAAAACCATTGCACAGAAGAACTGTTAGGATTTACTCACACTCCAATAGTGATTTGATAGTCAAGAACTATTGTCACAGGAAAAAAATGATACTACTAATACTGTCAGATTACTAATGACTGTCAAGATATTAGTAATACAGACTTTCAAGTAAATAGCAAGCTATATTCAGCTTTTACTGGCAGTTCAAGAATCTTGAGGCTTCCTACTGTGACAATAGTGAGAATATTAGTGTTGAGACTAAATGCGATAGTTATAAAAAAGTGATATCATTACTACCCAAATTGTTAAATAGGAGTGCCTCATAAAAAGTGTTAAATCTCCTCCCATGATAATGCTGTTATTTAGCTTTATAAAACAAACAAGTATAAACAAAGTAGCACAATTCTTGAGCATAGGCAATCTCAAGGGATAACTATAACCCAGCAAATTTCATTAAAACAAGTCATCAAAAGGCAGGATTTTACTTTATCTAGTCTTTCAAAAAAATCTTTTGACACATGCAAAAAGAGTAAGATTTTGGTTTGAGGTACTAAATTATTTTCCTTTCAGGTCATGCATGTGAGTTAATAAGAAATTCTTCTCTACCTCCTTTATGATTTTCTTCCACAATATATGCAGCATTACAGAGAAAGTCTCTTAGATTCTGAACACCTGTAACTTATTCTATTTCCTACTTCTGATACTTAATGGAATAAAGTGCATTTTGAATTTAAAAAAAATCTTTCAGTCATGAGAAAGTTCCCCAAAGCCCACAGTGCCACTCTGAAAATAACACCATGTAATCTGATACAACATAAGTTAGAAACACAGCAAGTGCTGTGTGAGCAGACAGACTGCCCATTATCTCATTTTCAGAGTATAACTGAGCTTCCCCTCAGTAGCATTTTCGACTTCATTTCAAAAGCAAAAAAGAGAGTCATGTATCTCGAAACCCTTAAAAAAAGCCCAAGCTCATCAAGAAATTCTCATATCTTGCTTTACAATCTCACAAAGAAAAACCCTGCCATAAAGATGTTCCGCTTCCTTGTGGAGTTTCACCTACAAAACAAACTCCATTTGAGATTTAGTCTCCTTTTTGTTTCATATTATGTAAAATCTCCAAAGATGTTAAGCATTTCTTGGAGATACAGGCAAAAGAACTCTAATCTTGATGTATTTCACCACCAGACAGAAACGTCCCTGACAAGGAGCCACAAGAAGCAAAGAAAGGTGTTCCCTTGGCATCCCCCAACTTGCCAAATATTTATTTTTAATATTTTTATTTCATTTCATAAAAAAAAAAAAACAGGTTTAATACCTGTAGAAGTCTGAATGCTCTTTCTGAGACACACCCCACATAAGAAAGTGGCACGGTGTGATTAAGCACTATGCCAGCAAGAGACAGGATAGATAAGAGCTTGAGGTGAGGGTCAGTATCAGCTCAGCCTAAACAAGTCAGCAAGCAATTCTGTGGATCTGGTGGCTGCTCAGATACTTTTCAGTCAGGAAAATGCTTTCATGCTACAATGCTTAATGAGTATTCCAGACATATTTCTACTGCGATAAAAGCACACCTTTAATACAGGATTTAAATAGATAATAACAATAATGAACTTTTTGCTAGAAAAGATGCCTTTAATCTTAAGGTACCTTCTTTGAAGGAGAAAAATTAATGCACAAATGCAAATAAAGTTTCTCTTGACAAGATGCAATTCCTTATGAAGAAACTACCAATAGGATAAACTACTACCACACAGTATCATCTGCCAGATACAAACTCATCTCACATATCTCTGTCCAACCAGCCAGTGACTGAAGGAAATGAGCTATACAAATTTTCTTTGCCAGGTACAAATTACCTGTAACAAAGGTTCAGAAGGAAACTAGAAAATACAAACCCTTTAAAACTTTTCTTGGGTAGCAATATTAAACTACAGGACCTCCTGCCAAACCCTTCCTCAATTAAAGCATGAGATATGAAGAAATTCTAAGGGAAAATATGAGCATTAATATCAGAAAAAGCCTCAATTTCATAAGATTCAGAGACCACTGTATAAAATATACCCTCCATTCAAAAGGAAAATGGTGTAAATTGCATTTCTTAAAGTTGACAGAGCATGGCTTAGAGCCTTTAGAATGCTACTACTCAAACACAGCTGCCTCACATTTGGTTCAGAGCTCAGCCAATGTCACAGTTTATGTTACTTAGGCTACCTTTGTCACAGCCAGACACAGAGCAATGTTTTTCCCTGTGAAATGGCACAGAAAGCAGTGAGGTAGCACACAGACACTGCACAGGGCTATCCAGATATAATGCTACCTCAAACATACACATGATCTCGGTATTCACATCTTACCTGAGTTTCACTGATCTCAGACATTTTTCCCTATTTTGCAGATTGATGTTTCAACCCCTGCCTTGACAAAGCTTGGATGAGTTTTGTTCATCTACATTTAATTTCCCAAAATCATCAGTAGAGATTATTTTAATCATCTGTACATTTTAACCATTTGTGATTTTGACCACAAGTCTTTAAGTGAAGGAGGGCTGTGTGCCACTCTTGTAAGGGAGAGAAGGTGACATTGCAGGTTCTGCTGGGTTTGGTCAACTACTTTGACAACAAATTATACAGCTGTCAATAACAGAAATGCACATTTTAAAAGTTTACACTCTCTGATAGGATATAAAAATCTCCATCCTACATTTGGTCTGCACTTTATTAACTGCAATCTACTCTTCAACCTCTGCACTAAAATTCAGTTGCAAAATGGGGTTTCATAAGAGGTAAATCACTCACTCCTTTCTAAAAATCAAGACCAACTTAAAATTCTACTGTCTACTAATCACACTATTTAGTTTAATCATTATTGCACAGATCTGTTAAAAAAATAAAACAGTATTTTCATCTCTCAAAGGAAAAAATCTATCCTTCCCATCATCAGCCTTGAGGTATTTTAGCAGCCCATTAACACTTAGAAAATCTTTCATCTTGATAGTCCTCATTCTTCAATTCTTTAAAAACACTTCTAGAAAACCAAGACAACACTTCCTTCAGTCCTTTGCAAGGCTCCCATCTACACTGCAGTGTTTGAGTGACTTTGTTCACCCCCTTTTTTCCCCCCAATGTTTCTGTGTTTCTGATATCATGTACCTAAAGCCTGAGGTATGTGGTTTATTTTATTCTACAAACAGATTCTGTGAAGGATTTGTTCAGGAAGCTACAGTCTCTAAGCCTTGAAATAAATCTCTCATATGAAAAACACTTCATTCTGATAACAGGCTTATTCTCTGGCTCCTCATACCAGGTTCTTATTGCACAGTCTCTTGTCTCAAACAAGCTCAGCTACAGCAACAGCACAAAACTGAGTTTAGGCTGGACCTGGAAAACAAAGTGTGGGTACAATGACTACAAAGCTTCTGGCCCTTTCTTATGAAGGAATATACTCATGTTGGATATGCTGACACCTGAATGGATTTCATCAGGCAATGCAGACTAAGCCTCAGGCAATGCCTCTAAGCCAATCCTTCTGAGCTCTCTTTTTAGCCTAACAATCTTCTCTAGGGTGTGATTTCCCTCGCTAAAGAGTACATCTACATTTGGGATTTGATTTTTTTTCCAGCCAAAAAGTATCTCTTTATCATCATTGACTATGAAGAATCTGAAGGCATGAAATCAACCACAGGGGTCTAGAGTTAACTAAGAGTCCCAGCTGTGGCCTGCAGCATTCTAGCAACTCCAGCATCATTCCACCCACTGAGTGCAATCCAGCAGCTGGGTTGACTGAGTATATATAGTGGTTGGATCCCTAGTAAAACTTTTTTACATCGTGTGTACTCTGCAACACATCCACCTGCATGTCTGTCTAGGTTTCCTCAGGCAAAAATCCAGTAATCCTAAATTTAAAACTCTGGAATGTTTAACGTGCTCAAAAGAACATCTTGTTTTTGTCAGGGTTTCACACAGCCTTCATTTGGCTAAGGAGATGGGATACCAGACATGAAGACAGAAACAAGGAGAATCAGGTCCTTTTCATTCACGCTAAAAGATCCCTGCTCCCATTCAAGTCTACATACAAATCCCAATATACAATAAAATTAAACATACACAATACATATACAATAAAATTAAACAGAAAACCCATCAGATGCTGTAAGAGCTAGACCAAGACTTTCCCTTTCCCATGAAGAAAGAGACAAGATTCCCAACATATTTTCAGTCCTAAAATTAAAAGAAAAAAAGGTCACAATCCTATTATGCAGAAATATAAAGGCAGTTTGGAAAAATATTTTGGGTTTGCCTACATAATTGTTAAGGTTCAAAGTCAAAGTAAATCACTAAAAATCAGGCTGGATCATTCAATAATTTTGAATCATGTGAATGAGCTGAAATTAAACAATTTTCCTGTCATAATTTATGTTTGATTATTAAAAGTTGAGCTACACTTAGGTCTTTATTTGTGAGGATGAGATGGCTACATAGGGATGGAGGATGCAAGTCATGTTCCAAAGTGGTAAGAAATCATTGAAAAAATCCATATCTACCAATTAATATGAAATTGAAAACAATTATTCACAGAACACTGATAGATATTATCTTCAAGGCATTTTATTCCTCAAGGCACAATAGTCATACCTAAAACAGGAGATGTGATACACTCCCTATTGAATTCAGTGGGGTTTCTTCTGTGTTTCCAAATACTCCTCGCATAAAAGGTAACTCACATATGTCAAGAGACTTGCAAAGCTTACACCAAGATGGGCAATTTGGGCTGGTAAAAGTTCACATACAGTGCATCAAACATATAAAAAACAGAGGAATTATGGAGGGGAGATGAGAAAACAGATCTGAGTGATATGCTGTATGTCTCAAAAAATACAATCAGGGAAAATCAAAGTTTGAAAATTTAATTCAAAGCAAAGCAGATGTCCTTTGAAATTTGGAAGTGACCCTATCTCCCACCATCAGAATTGCTTTCACTTGGTGTGGATGTACAAGTAGACCAAAGGCAGAGCAGACTCTGAGAAAGATACATTTCAAGGAGTGGTCTTTTAGCCTTTCAAATCTTTTTCTGAAAAAACAAATCTGTTGTCCATATTAAAAGTACTGAACTGCTTTGATTTTAGCAATAAATACATTATAGCATCTTCATAAGCAGAAAGCAAAAACTGATGAATTTTTTTTAAGTACCACTGGACACCTCAGGAAGCTGCCAAGTGTTAACTTCACTCCTTTAATTTCTCTCTGAACTGACAACTCATGAAGAACCTTATAAAGACAAATTGGAACTGTTCTTCAAACAAGAGATTTAAAATGCAGGAAATAATTTAAAGCTTTAAATTAGGAGAGCAGCAAAAAGACAAAAACAAAGAAGCAGAGAATGGCATTAAAGAGTTGGAGGAGCAATAGAAGCAGTTGGGTGAAGGGGCGGAAAAAGAATTGGTGCTTGAGAGTGAAGTCATAAAAGTATGGGGGAAGGTGTGGGAAAGAAGTGAGCAAGAACCTTAAGGAAGGAGAAAAATAAGGGAGAAAGGAAACAGCATATATTTTAAACTCTTTAAACATTTGAAGAAGATTCACATTTTTACCATCTGGCAGCATATGCAGTTTATTATGAAGCACTGGAATGTGTTTTGTGGTGAAGGGGGAACTGTTTTATGAGCTCATCAGAACTGGATAACTGTCTAGTAATTATCTTCTGAAAAGTGGGAGAAGGTCCAGTGATGAGTTGGTTGATCATGTGTAATCCCATCACCAGTAAAAATTAAAAATGGGTTCAAATCCAAGTCATTCATGCTGATGATGTAAACATCTCTGCTCAGTAAATTCTCCTACCTCTAAATAATGCATCACACGAGCATTTTGGCCAAATACCATTTTCCAGGAAGAGTGCGATCTGTTAGCCATCACAGTGTTGCATGGAGTGCACTAAGTCTGAAACAAAGTATCTGCTATATCTCTATTTTGGGGACAATTTCATGCAATAGTTCTTCTGCTTTAAGTTCTCAATGTTGTTAAAATTAAAACTCAAAATAGAAAAAAAAATTCCCTATTCCTAGAAATCAATTCTACCTGTCTTTTTACAGCCAGACACACCTGGCAGTAATACCTGGGAGAAGAAGCTGTCTCAAATCTGAGCATACTTCACAGGTCTTCAAGGCCAGTTTCCCTTATCAAACTTGAACTCATATTTTTATTTACTCTAGCTCACCAACACCTACATACACTCATAGGTTTCAAGTCCTACTGGAAAGTATATGGTGCTTTCTGTTCAGGGTGCTTGGAGCCATATCATGGAACAAAACACTGATGAACACATTCACCTGTTTGAAACATTCCTCTTTGATTACAGGCATTAATCTGTTGAAGATAGTTCATGTCATATAATCAAAGGCATAAGAATGGTCTGACACAGGTAACATCACACAAAAATCATGTTCAGACTCCCAATTATCTCTCGTGTTGTAAGCAGCCTTCATTTATCTGACTTAATGAGAGACAGTTACAAAATTTATGGGAGCACAGCATAAGAGGTAGAATTCACTTCCATGGGTACACCTGTAGGTAGGGTCAGAGCGGCTGAAAAAACTGGTATTAAAACTAGAGACAAAGACAGTTTGTTATCTAACAAAACATGCTAAAGAGACATGCATACTTTCCTGAAGGACATATTCTAAATGTTTTATAAAACAGTACATGTATAGTAAGTAAAGTACCAGAATTAAATAAATCAGATTAAAGCCTGGGGTTTTTCTTAAATTCTGCAGCTGTAGAGTTTGCCACACTGTATAGAAAATCAAGATTCTGTAGCATAAGAAAAATAAAATTCTAGTGTATCTTTTTGGTAGGAAATAAGACGTAAAATCATAAACTGCAATTAAGCTGTTGAAGTCATGTTTGCCTGAATTTGCATAAAGCCTGACATAAGAGCTCAGAACTATGAATTCTTCAGTTTCACTTCAGCATCAGCATTAACTGCCTCATGGTTAATCAAATATGCTCTTCAGGCAAACCAATCTCTCTCCTGCATCTTCTTTAGAAGAAGAATGTGAAGAATAAGCCCCAGTTATTTCTAACTCTTAGATATAATAATACGCCTTTCAAATCTTTATCAGCAGGAAGGACGTAACATCCCACTACTCATTTTCATATTCAAAACTTCTAGTACAGAACTCAATTTCACATTTTTAATCTGAAATCAATTAAAAACTCCAGCTGCAGACCTTTCTGTCTTGCAAGGAATGCATAAGACTTAGTTCTCAGTGTTCAATACAGCATGTTCTCACAACGTATATTTTTTCAGATATGCATCACTTTAAAAAAAGCTTTTTGTTTCCCAACTGCAACTCAAAATTTTTACAACAACTATAAAAAACATGCCATAATCCCTGACAAAAGGGTGCCAGCAGCCACTTAGCAGCCTTGGCCAAGTTCAGAAGAGCCTTACCTACCCACTGCAATCTTAGTATGACTGCAGGACAAATATAACTTTGACTCTAAATCATGTTGGAGGTGGTGTTAAGAATGATTGGAGAACTGAGGCAAATTTGGCAAGAACTGGACGTTTGTACTCATTGGAAGTCACTTTGAATTCAATCTTCAAACAAACATAAGCCTGACTGTGAGCTACAGTTTGAAGTGATCTGACCATCATTCCTCCAGGTCTCTCAAGGTAGATGAAGACCATTTTTGCTCAAACATCTCAGGGATGTCAAAAACAAAAGTAGTTCCTGAAAGGAATTTTTTTAAAATTCCAGAAAGTAGAACATATGCTTTAAATTCAGCTCTACATTAACAGGAACATTCATACCTCTCTGTTTACTTGGCTCTTGGTATAGAGGATAAATGTAAATCAAGAAATCTCAGTCTCTGGATCTCATGCCAACAAGAACTGTGGGAAGACAGAGATGCCAGTTTGTGTTCTCCTAGGCAGTCTAAGGATTCAGGGACAAATTTTGCATACTTTATGCATGCAAAACTAAAGGAAAGCTCCACTGGAAAAAAATTAATTAGGGTAAGGAACAAAGGATTTACTCAAGCAGAGTTCCTAATGCCTTCAACAAGTATAAAATCTAGAGGTTTCTTCAAATATATTTCTTTAAAGAGGTCTTGTTAACAGGTGCTGTAAGTAGACAATCTGAAGATATCAGAAAATCTAGGATTAAGTTACAAATGGGCTAGACATATAAAGTTCACATTATAGGTTATGGAAGCTTAGAGCCAATTTAATCCCTTAACAAATTCTACTGATTTTTCTTGAAGTCCACAGTTATTCAGATTCTACAGCATCTAACAAACTATCATGAACCTTTAAGGGGGTCTAGGTTTTGACTTCTTGAACAGAAACCTGTGCTCACAGGACTTTGACAGAATTAATTTGCTGTAATATCAAATTAGGGAAGAACATCTTTTATATCTTCAACAAGAGATGGAATTTAACCTTCCCTGAGGAAACAGAGATTAGCTTCAGGCCTACACCATTCACTTAGATATTATACAGAAATATTGTTTCTTAGCAATGACAAAATTTGATCACAGAAGGGTGCATCAAAGTGAAGTACAAAATTTTGGAGTGCAGTAATGGTGAAACTCAGATTAGCAGGAGTTTTAAAGATTTGGATACCACAGGGGAACCAAATAAGTTTAAATATGTGTTATATGTGTAAGAATGTATTGATAACCAAATATAACAGTCGGTATAATGAAAGCCTAGAAAACAGCATTAGGGAGCCTGAAGCAGGTCCAGAGGTTCTGAAAGGTTGCACCTCATTAACAACAACATTGAAAGCCACAGTGAATCCCTGCTGATTTACATCCTTGTAATTAAGGCATCATTCCTTTTTTATCAGGAATTTAATGCATTCTGCAATAAAAGAAAACAATGTTTGCTGTCTACAAAGAGAGGGGAAGGAGTAGAGGAAATAAGCAAAAAAGTGTCATGGTATATCTAGAGTGTTTGTCTCCAGAGCTGAGACAACACAATGCTGGAGATATACAGAACAGCTCTATTTTTGTAAAGCAACATCCACTTACCAGTAAATTAGGAAAAAAATATAATTAAGATACAAAAAAATATCACCCCCAGGCATCATTTGCACTTTTGTAAGTTGATATTTGCCCGTGTCCTACAGTAAAATTTGCCTAACAGAGGGGTGAGAGCACTCCTTATCAAGTCTGCCAAGGTTATGACAAAATTAATTTCTGATATTAACACAGTGGGGATAAAAGAAACTTCTACAGCTTTGATGGTTCCCAACAGATGGAATTCTATTTAGTAAAATGGGAAGATGTCAGTTCCATTCTGCTTAGCAGTGGACAGTGCTCAGTGATAAAATCTGCCTGATAACGCATAGGGTACAGCTGCTTATTAAAACAGATCAGTAGTACCCACAACAAGAAGATTTTCTTAGTTGTTTATAAAATTATACTACATAAAGGTGCCAAATGCCTGACAAGTGCTAAAGACTTTCTTTTGAAAATAATTCAGGAAAGCAAATAATGTTGAGACTCAAAATAAAAAAATTATTATGTTAATATTAAAACAATTCCTGCAATTTAGACTAGAAATCAGCCTGAAACCTGGCCAGTCACAGAGAATGTTCTTCCCTGAAATCCCGTGGACTGTATTGGGAACACCTGTTCATAACATCAAATCTTTAGGAATTCAAACCAGAAATCCTTTTCTGAGCTAAGCAATAGTTCTGTCCACTTTTGCACCATGCTGTTTGGACCCATTTCTGCCGTAGAGCACTTTCAGGACAATCAAAACTTGAAACTGCAGACACTAGAACATTCTGTATTTGAATAAGGACAAGAAATCTCAAACCTGCTACCTGCCTGTATTTCTGCACTCCTATGAACAAGAAATAAGTACAGAAATAATGAATGCTTATTCAGCAAGTACCTTTTCTTTGTCACATTACTGTTTCCTCCTATGAGCGGGAAAAAAATAAAAGCTTAAAAAACCATTTTGAAATGCTACAATACACAATGTTAAATGCTGTAGTGACAGCAGCATGTCTCAGGACCTGCACTCGAATGTTTGACTTCCAGGCACCCTTGAAAAAACCAAACTCAGTTGAAGTATGAAAATTAAGTTATAATACCAATGTAATTATACAGAAAGTGCCACACTGACACCTTGTATTTTTCTAGCTGTTGGACCTAGTATTTTGCAATAATTACTACCTACTATGATTATGGAAATAAGAGATGGCAATACTAAGCTATTTCTTATACATTGGAATATTACGTATTAGGGCAAGGGAAACAAGGAGGGGGGACAAGAGGAAAAAGACAGGATATAGATCATATGAACCACAATGTAGTGGTTCAAGCTGGGATCAGTGAAGCCCACGCACAACTACTCTACAAAAAGTAGTTTGTTTGATCTTTACTGGGCCGTCACTCAAGCGTGACTCCAGCAAACATTCGTCTATAAATGTAATTCTGTCATTTCTGCCAGTTACAGGAGAGAGCTGCTAGTGTTGGTGTTAATGACAATTGCCTAACTGCGCTTATCAAAACAAAGGTACTTAGCTAAAGAGCAGAAGTCTTGTTTCTGACAATAAGCTATAACAAGCAAAATTAAAATCCTTGAAAAAGTAATGATAAAATCTCCAGATTTTTCAGATCATTAAATCATTTAGGTTAGAATAGACTTTTGAGATCATCAAATCCAACCATTAACCCAGCACTATCAAGTCCCCCACTAAACCACATTCCTACATGCCTTCTAGGCATTTGTACATGTCTTTCAAATAACTCTAGGGGTATTTAAACTTAGACTTTACTTGCCTGGGCAGTCTGTTCTAATGCTTGACTGTCACAGCTGAGACAGCCACAACACACAGAGTATCATCATACAATACCAGAAAGCAGCAGCCCATACAGAACAACACCATACCACATCAGAAGGCTTCAAGCACCTGCTCATACAGAGTAACACGACATCAATTCAGAAGGCTGCAAGCATTTGCTGTTCTTGTTCTTTAGGCCAACCTTTCATACCCCTCATGTTCCTGCACTGCACCTGTGTGCTCTCTGCTCCCTTTGGTGATGGTCAGTGCACCTGGACACTCCAGGTCTCATTTCCTTCAATGCCGCTCACCTGCTCCTCACAGCTGCAGCCCATGGGGGATGAGGCTCGGCCACAGCCCCACTCCCAATTACCACAAACTGTGTGCCTACAGTTGACAACCCCATAGGTTAAGAAATCATCTTTCTTCAGGATAAACACCCTTGGCTCCCTCAGATGGTCCTTGTGGGATTTGTGCTCTAGACCCTCTACCAATTTTGTTTCCCTTGCATTTAATAGAATTTTAACATTATTAAATTAGAACAAAGAATGTCAGAATAAAAGAGCACATACAGTTTAGATTGGAAAGTCACTAGGGCCATGGATACTAAATAAATTTTAGTTTCTTCTCCACTGCTTTGGAATTTTCTGGTTTTCAATCACAATCACAGATAAAAGTAAGTACTTTTATAAATGTAGCAATCATTTTAAGAATGCCCCCACTCTGCAACAAAGCAACTCTGAACCATGTGATAAAAGGCATAATGTAGGCCAGATCATCTGACACTTCCAGTAGCCATCACATACCAAGAACTCTAATCACTCACTCCTTTTCTAATCACATGGATAATTTGGAGAACAGGCCACCAGCACAGCATTGTTTAAAACAGGGTTCTCCCTCACCAAGAAAAACAACCACACAACCTAGTTTTTACACAAAGAAATATAGAGAAACATACTTCCATCAGAATTAGCTCCTGGTCACCAAGAGAAGCTTGCTATTTCTCACACCTCTCCTGATCAGGTAGTTCAAGTCAAGACTCTTCAAGCTAATGGCAGCAAATGAAAAAGTGCTTGAGGTAGGAAAATTATTAGACCTACAAATCATGGTTAGAGTCCTGTTTAAAATGAATTTAAGACACTTTCAGGTTTTTTTGCTCACTTGTTGAGTTGGATCACCCTATTATTCTTCTGCATCAATTCCTCTATCTCCAGTTGTCTCATCTTCTTTACTCTTTGACTTTTCCTTTGGTTCACAAAACTTTCATTAAAGAAAATGCAACTTAGAAACAAAGAACAGGAAAAAAGGAAGGAGGAGTGCTGCTTTCTGTGTATTGTTTGAGGCTCTAATTTAGCTTTCTGGTTGAAATGTAACCATTTCATACATTTTCATCTAATAAGTAGGTAGTTATTACACCAACACTTCTAATCTGACACATAAAATTTATTTCAATGAAAGGCAAATCCAAGGAATATATAAGACTGCTCCATGAAACTAATGATGTCAGTGAGGAAGAACAAAGATCATGTGTATGAGTCTAATGACAAGTGATACAATTTTCTATTTTCAGGGTAATAGTCATTTCTACTCCCTCAGTAATTTTACTAGAAGGCAGTGTTCATGTACTTTTTCAGTTCAGTTTTAGATATTGTTTTATAAACAGCAAATATAAATTCTTTCAAAGTAAAGTATTTTACTTTTTAAAAACCACTGTGTTCCACTCTTCACTGAAAAAAAAAAACAGCAATAATAAAAGTCCTTACAGATAAATTATCTTACAGGAAGGCAGAAGTTTTTTTCTGCTCTATTTATTTTCCTGTCTGCAATGCCAAAGCAAGATGCAGGAAGCTACAGTTTGCATATCTATAGAAAAAAACCCAAACATTTGTGGATAGAGAAAGATGATAAAAAGTGGTTTTGACAAGGTAAAAATACAAGAAGACTTACATAAGAATTTTTTAATCAATTAAAATATAAGGCAAAGAGAATTACATTATTACAGTCATTCCCACCCACAAACAAAATTGCCTATAACTGCAACTTGTTGCCCCCAGCCAAGCACAAATATATTTTCAATCTTAAATACACACTGAAATATAATTAGATTTTATATATAGGTTTGATTAAAGTTAGAGTTTCTGTTATGAACAAAGCTTTAACTGGGTCATCTATAGCTTAAGCAAGAGTTTAATCACAGCTTCTCTCTGCTCTTAGAAGAAACAGTAGGATTTTCTGAAATGCATCACTTTTTATCTTTAGATTTTTCTGCTATCTTCACCATGATCTGAAGAGAGCTTGCAATTTCACTTGACCTCAACATACAATTGAGTCAGTTATCATTGCACATGATAAGCACGGAAATTCACATTTCATAAAAGGACAAAATTTCTCCCTCATTGGACTACCTAGGAAAGTCTCATCCTTTTCCTTTCCTTTTCCATCTCTTCCAAGAAATTGCATGTTTTAACATTTTGTGAAATTTTATTGAAATTGCAAGTCACCTTTTTTTCTAGTATATTATTTGGTAAAATATTTAGCATTTAGCCTATTTGCTCTCGTGTGCTGTGGCTTTGTTCCAATCTTCTGTCTCATAATGCTGCTCTGCCTTACAGCATTCAAGGATATGTAATTCTCAAAAATCAACAGAAACGGCTGCCTTTGAAGTCAGCAAAATTCAACTTAAAAGGTTTATAAAAATGCTGATGCAAATGGCCATTTTGAATGCATGAAGTCTCCTAATTTTCAACACCCAAAATGTAAGCTTTTTTCAATAACAAACATACTCCATATTAGTTTTCAGTGACTTGTGCTGAACTATACATGACTGCAAAGCATATGACTTGAACTACACAATCTACAAATGAAAAAGAATTCTGGTTAGTAAGCTACTGCCAACAAATTTCCACAAGAACTACTATCATCATCTTGATTGCATTTTTATTGCATTATTTTCTAAGAGAATTTTAGAGATACTTGAAATCTGCAAGATTATTTGATTACATAAAAAGGACACTAGCTGTGCCATGCTCAAAGGAATATATCCTTCCCAGCAACACAATTTTTGTCCTAACAAGCAGCACTGGACATTACGGTCTAAAACTCTGCAGTGGTCTCATTTATATAATTACATAATTATTGCAAAGCATGCATGACTCTTTTGGGATTATTTTCTTTTTAAAATCAGTTTTAAAAAACATTAGAGACTGCACATTCATTAAACTACTTCTTCATAAAAGCATGTCTTTCCATGTAGAAGTATTTAAAATGCTAGATGTATGAACCTGGTCAAAAATTACTTGTTACTGTTAAAGCCTATTTTTTAATCATTGCTTTTAATTGTAACATCTCTTTCTTACGTTCCTTCTTTGCATCAGCAGTAGAGAAAATCATTGCCTTCTCTAAAGGCAATCTTGACTGACCACCTAGATTCAGAGGCCTAGCCCTGAATTTCTAAGTTGCACAAGTAAAAACAAACTGGTTTTCTGAGATGATGACCACCTCCTAGTTCCATAGAGCTTCCCTCATTGAAAGCACTCAATTTAAGACTGCAGGAATAGTAAAAAAACGTGTTATAGCATTCATCAAGTTGTACAAAAGCCTGCCACACATAACACCTGCAAATAGAAGATTGTATCACTGGAAGCACAGCTATTTCCTAAAGTAGAAATTTTATTTTGGAGCCCATTTAGCATGACTAATAAAAATCTTTTAATCCATGCAACAAGTACAGCAACCTTTGAAATCTTCCTCAGAAGTACCCATAATGTGCACTAGAAGTAAAATCACAAATCTCTGAAAAGTGTGATGGGTTCTTACTATTACTTTATATGGAACTCAAATTTTATAATTGGCTGAACTGAAAGAAGAATAAAAGATATAGGTAATATCTTTAAAAGCAGTACTTTGAAGGCAGGAAGGGTGAAGAATGACCCTAAATATTACCATACCATGTTTTAAGGCTCCTTGCCAAGCAGAGAAAGTCATGTTCTGCATAAGCAGGACAGTCAAAAGATTTGGTAATTTACAAGCTTTTAGGAAATTCTTATTTCTCATATTTTTTGGCCACAGTGTAGAACCTGACATGTCAAATCTGAAGCTCCTTTAATATTAAGGTAAACTAACACCTAGGATGGCTGCTTTTTCAACCCTAGTTGAGGTTCTAGCTCAACTAGTATACTGCCACTGTCAATACGGTGTTAGCATTGAAATCTTGTCCTTTCTCACTCTTCCCTTTTGCTCCTACAAGGAAAAACTAAATAATAATGTCTACAGTAACAATCTACACATTAATTTACAAAATGAGAACAAATCCCACTTCTGCTCAGGGTAGTACCTGTCCTAGGTACAATCTCAGTACTTTTTCCAAGAGATGTATTGATGGTGATAATGAATTTTGGAAGTACTACCTATAAGCAAGCCAGTAAAGCCAGAGATAGTTATAAGCAGGCAGAGAAGGCAGATGGTAAAAGACAAGAGTATCTGAAGTCTGCAGGTTTACAGAAACAATTATTTGCATGCTGCATTTAGTCCTGAGAGTCTGTTTTCATACAAACTACTCTTTCAACTACATAGTCTAGAGGAAGTTTGTTCAAGACTAATGATCCACTGCCAAGACCTGAGGACTTAGGATGTGACCTCTTTGGTATGGCGTTACCCTACATTCTGTTCTTCCATTCCCAGCCAAAACTGGGTTTCAAAACTTCCACGAAATGCACCACATCCTACCAAGGCTCTTCCAGATTTGTCCTTTCCATTGTAGGTATTCTTCCATTTCACATGGAAGAATTTTAGAATCTTATACACAGCAAATGAAAGGGGGCATAATTAGAGATTCACAAGACTTTTAACTTTTGTAAGTAGGCATTTGTATTTGCCATGCAATCCTGTCATTTGAATATTCTGATTAGCAAAACTGATAAAGCATCATATTATATTTACTTCATTCAGCAATTCATTACCTCATAAATAAGTGTTTGTGAATTGAAATAAATCAAGATATTTTCTGTAAAGGCATATCAGCTTTGTAAATTGCCTCATTATTTTACATAACAAAAAGTTTCTCAAACTGTAACAGTTTATATAGACGTTTAGCAAATTTCAGGTACTCCTTAATTAAGTGAAAATAATCCTTGCTTTATTCCAGACTTAATAGAGATATAACTGAAACTCTGAGCTTGTTGTGTCTTTTTATGGCATAGCAAGTCATCATACAAGGAAAATTCTTTGTGGCAATCAAAGCCCTGAAATTTTTTAAGGCATATTTTTTGAGGCTTCACCTCACTTTGGGGAAGTAGTTTGTACATAATGGTAGAAAAAGATAGTTCATGGATGCATTTATTTTTCACTTGCATTTTCCATTTAGCCTCATGAATAGACTGCTGTTCATTGCAAATTATTTCACAGGCAAATGCATTTTTAAAATTCAAATCCTGCTTCAAAGTCCCCAATTAAAGCTGCATGTCCTCCATTTGTATTTTAATAGTTCTCTGTTTTACATACTATAACACAGAACTAAGGATGTAATTACTGTTTTTTTCTGAGAGCATAAATTTGTGTTATGCTTGATTTTGAGTATGACAAGGTCAAGTAACATTGTGTTGTTAGATCAAATATTCATAACTAGCTTTCTTGACAGCCAGTGTAAATGCAGTGTTGTCACTGGTCACATTTATTTCCAGAAACATAAAAAATACACCTTAATCCTATCCTTAAAAGAATAGTGGGAGGGAGGGGGGGAGGGAGAGAGGCTGAACCCTCTTACGAAATTTCGTATATGCTATGCAATGTCCCAAAGCTTGTTGAATTAGGTGATTTTTATTTTCCAGAATACACCTAAACCAGGAGATATTTGTCATATGTACTTTGAGTTTCCACTTTAAGCCAAATTTAATTTCAAATCATCCCAATATAATACGTGTAACTAAACTTCAAAAGAAAATCAGTTGGCTTTTAAAGTTGATTTTTATTTCAAGGTGTGTGAAATAGCAAAAATTTTCTTATTTTTAATTCTCATTTGTTAAAATTACACTAATTACTAAATTATATTTAATTCTCAATACATTGTCAAAATTACAACATTCACTACTCCTACTCAGGAAAAAGCTACAATCTCACCACAAAGTTTAAGGAGAAATACAAGCCCAGCCCTTTCAGCTACTTATATTCTCTTCAGTCTATATATAAAACCATTCCTGAAAATCAAGTGAATGTGGCAATGCTTGGGCTTCACCTCTGAAAGAAGGTGTCAGGGTACAAGGTTAGAAGTCCTACAACACTTTCAAAAGCAATGTCAGAATGTTTCAAAAAGTAGTATAGTGATATAATCTTCATTTGAAAAAAAATAAATCAAAAAGCCTTTTTTTTCAAAGAGTTTAGCCTTATTTTGTAAGCAAAATCATAAAATGCCCTTGCACTTAACCATTTGATCATACTGTGATCTTGTTCCTACACAATAGCAAATTACATTCTGCAAGAACTAAAGAAATTACTCAAGACCTTCCATTAGATAGCTTGGGCCTTTCTTTCTCTTTTATTATATTGCTAACTGTGCCTGTCATAACAGATCATCTGGTTTCTAGCAAAGAGATGCATAATGAACTGCTTTGTGGGTGGGCTACAAAAATGCTGACAAACTTGACCATTTTAAATTACTTTTCTGTAAATCTTCTGACTGGAGTGCTCTGCATGTAAATTCCAGCAGCAGCAGCAGTTGCTGCCATAGCAACAGAGTTATTTAGGAAATAATTTAAAGTAAGTACCACATCATATTCAGCCTCTCATGAAAGAAAGCAGACTTGGCAGGAAGATGGGAAGTGGAAGGAGATATATAAGGTCTAGGGCTTTTGACTGACAAATGAGTTTGTATGTTTCTGATGTTTACTAATCTATAGGAAATGGTATAAATCAATGCTTACCTTTGCATAGTGCTTAGCACTTTCATTGCATTTTTGTTATAAAATCAACCAACACTCAGGAGCAACTTCACAGCTACAGCTACATGAGGTCCTTGTCAGCCCATTTCTACAGCCTACTGAGGTCCCCTTAGATGGCAGCACAATCTTCTGGTGTATCAAACACTCCTCCCAGTACTCTACCTCATCATTCAGATCATTAATGAAGATGTTAAATTTAAGACTTTTTAAAAATCTCCCTGGCACACCACCAGTCACTAGCCTCTAAGTAGGTTTTGTACTACTGATCAACAGCCTCTGGTTCTGGCCATTCAATGAGTCAGTCAACTGTGTGCTCATCCTACATCAGCTTCTCTATAAGGATCTTATGGCAGACACCATCAAAAGCATTTCTGAAGTCAAGGTGGACAATACCACTGCTCCACCCCAGTCTAAGAACACAGTCAACTCAGTATAGAAGTTTATCAAGTTGGTCGAGCAGGACTTCCTTTTGCTGAATCTATGCTAACTACTCCTGATGACCTTCTAGCCTTCCAAGTACCTGGAAAGGCTTTCCAGTATTAGTTGTTCTTTCACTTTTCCAGAGTTCAAGGTTGACTTGCCTGTAGTCCCCTGGGTCACCATTATTTTATTTGAAGATAGCAGTCACACTTGTTTTCTTGCAGTTTTCAAGTGCCTTTCCCAGTCACCACAATCATTCAAAGATAATTGAGTGACCTCACACTCAATTACAACTCAACACCACCCAGCTCCCTGAGCACTTGTAGGTGCCTCCCACCTCAGGTTCCACAGACTCATGTATGTCCAGTTTGCTAAAACTTGATCAACTTTCACCAAGGGCACCTTTTCCTTGTTCCAGATCTTCCCCCCAGTCTTTACTAAAAGATTGAGGCAAAGAAGGAATTGTGTATTTCAGCCTTTCCTACCTTGCCCTGTTCAGCAGCAGGTCCACATTTTCACTACTGGTCTTTTTATCACTTTTGTATATACAGAAGTCTGTCTCATTGCCTTTAGTATTTGGCTTTCCTAACTCCATTCATGCCTGCATGTTCAAAGAGTGTCTCTGTGTTCTTCCCAGGAAGCCTATCCCTGCTTCCACCTTCTATATGCTTTGTTTTTGAGAGTCAGTTTTGACAGGAACTCTATATAAACCTCCTGGCATTTTTTCCTGACTTCTCCTCTTTAAGATGGACTGCTCTTGAGCTTGGACAAGGTGATACTTGCATATTAATCAACTTTCTTGTGTCCCTCTTTGCTTCAGTGCCTTATCCTTTGCAGATATCTGAAGTCAGAGATTCAAAGTCTGCTGTCCTAAAGTGACATCACTGTGTTCTTGCTTTATGCCCTGCTCCCTCATCTCAGAATCCTGAACTCTATGCAGCCATTCACATTCTCAATGAGCCCTTACTTGTTTGTGGGAGGTCCAGCAGAGCATTTTTCACTGTCTCCTTGATCACTGAGCTTGGGAAGTTGCTACTTGCTATGAGTCTCATTCATTCATACACTCCTTTCAAGAAATTTACACAATTACAGAGAAGCTAGCTTCCAAAGGGGAAAGGTGAGGATTATTTAATTCATTTACAATACTCCTAGCTTATTACCAAACAAACAGCAAGAAATCAAAATACATCTCTAAATAAAATGTGAATATTAGTGTCTAATCAAGAACTTGGCAGAAAACAAGATAGGCAAACTACAGCATATTCATATAAACAAATAATATCTCTATGAAGCACAAATCACCACAGAATGCAGAACAGACACCGAAAGATTTCTACAATTGTAATTTTCAAATACAAAACATTAATACTTGGAGACCAAAATAAGTATTCCAATTACCATTACAGAAAAGAGGAAATTTTCTTTGTGTTTTTTGAAGACAAAAACTTTTGCGTGAAGTGAGCACTTTTTCACTAGCTGTAAGCCCCACTGAGCACAAGGAGGCTCTATAGGTTGGAATGAAATCCCATCAGAAGAGTATGGCTGCAATCTCTCCAGATTCTACAGCTAGCTTCCAGCATAAAGCTTTGCTTGTTTTTCCAATCACATATAAAATATAGCCTCATTCATGGAATACTCACTGGAAGCGAGAATTATAGGAAGAATAAGAAATGTATTATTATAAGTACAATTATTTCAATGGTGAGCACCAAGTAAATTTAACAGAATCTCACAAGCAATGTCAGTTACAGCATTCTACAAATCTAAATTCTTCCCTATTTGCTACATTAATAGGAACTGAATTTCCATATGGATGCCTCCATTGCTTTTATTCCATCCCCTGTATTTCACACTGATAAATGAGTAACGGAACTAGTTTCCTAGACATGATTATGGCAGCTACATCCACACAAGTCAATAGAGACTTATTTGCCTGCTCACCATCATGTTTTCTGTAAAAGATATTCTGCATTTTTCTCAGGGCATGTTTGCAATAATAATAAGTGTTCTCAAATCTATTATTACATCACTCAGCCTTTTATATATATTTTAAAGTAATATTTGTGTATGTACACATGACTACAAAACCAGCCATATCAGTGTGTGCTCACCTGCCGTAGCACTAGTGTAAACCTACTCTATTGAAAAATATCCTATTATCCAGGATAATCTTGATAATACTCTCCTGGGTTAGCTAAAAATGCAATGAAAGAGTTAGCCACATGTCTCACCTTTCCATCTTAACAAGTAATGAACTGCATAAACTCATTCTTAAAAATACTGCACAAGCCAAACCCATCTTTCACAGCAAAATTCTATTCTTTCACATACTGTAGACTATTCTGTATCAGCTCTGTTGTACACAGAAGGATGCTCTGAAAGGATGCATGCATCATACACCTCTTTCTGTTTGCTCGCTGATCTTTGTAAAAAATGTGTATCCTGAACTTGTAAAAAGATGAGTTCATAACAGAGGTACTGCTGTACATTAGAATGTGCCATGGGCAGCTGATAGGCAATTCAAATGTCATAGTGTGCAATAAGAGCTCTCTGCCTTGCAGACATAGGTGTTGACATGCAATACCATGAAGACCAGTTTTTCATAATCAGTCAGGGATCTGTGCCTGAATGATAAAATTCTCACAGGGACCTTTTTCTAAAGGGTATTTATGCTGAAAACTATATTGCAGTGCTTTTGAGGACAGGTGCTACTTCACTAAAACTCAAAGTAAGCATACTGGAAATTTCTTGTCCCATTAAGTATCTGAGAGAGGAACTGGATACCTTCAACCTTTGTTTTCCATCTTGATTAAAGTTCTCTGAAGATTCACTGTTTCTACAAGAAGCATTGCCATTGGTCACTGACCTTACTAAAGCATGTGTTGGGGACAAGTTAATTTCTCCATTTTAGCTTCTCCTATATAGTAACAAAATTTACTATAAACCCATACCCTCACCTAAAAGGAAAAAATCCCCAACAAATAAAACAAGCATATTGTCCAAACAATTAGTTGCATTTCTGTTCAAAAGAATATTCTCCAAGTAATGCAGTCAAAATTTGCAGTTACATACTAGTATCAAAGATGAAGGAGAATTTTTGCTTTACACCATGAGGCATCATTCCCTTCTGAGTCACAGAAATAACTTAGTTTACAGTTTTAGTAACAAAATTATTTGACTGACCAAGATTTTAGCAACAGAACTATTTGATTGTCTACAGACTGCAATACAGACTGTCCATTTTTATTGCTTTCTACAACTCTAAAGTATTTTTCCTTGTCTGTACCATTAGAAGCTACAAAGAGAAGGGAGTTAATTTACCTTGTTGCTAGACCAGAACACCATGTTTTATTGTTATTTCATACTGAGATTTCCCAGTATTTTCTTCTTTTCCACTGCAGCAGCTATGTTGTCTTTGGCATTCTAGAATTGTTTGGTTTGGAATATGCAAGAAGAGGAAGGCAAAAAGAAGGAAAATACTTCCCACAAATTAACAGATGTTTCAAATTAATTTGCTTCAGTCATATTTGTTACTTTCCCTGTATTGAGATGTCTTCAGAAAGTAATTTAATTTTTCTGTCAATAAATAAATATAGAAGTTTCTGCTCAAATTCCATCAACACCAGCTTCATCTACATTGCATTCTTATTCTCTAGAAATGACACATAAATTCAAATATCACATAATTTAAGAGTACAGATGATGTTTATTGATAACATCACTGTAAGGAAAAGGTTACTTATTGATCATGATTTCCTTCTACAGTTCATATTCTTTTTTAAAAAATATGCTTTTGGTTAGAACTTCCATCACAACTCTGATTCAACATTGAATATCAGTAGTTTCTCTCTTCTGTGAACACCAATTTTTCATATGAATATCTAGTAAATAACTAGAATCCAGAGACAAGGTTTAATAACTACGGATTAAATTTCCTTTTGATCTGTTGAAATGCACTGTAAAAACAAATTTTACGCAAAGCATCACTTTTTTAGTATTTCTAGGTTAATCCATGGGCGAAATCGGAACCTTTCCAAGGAAGCATTACCACACATCATTCCTGAATGGCCTGGCAGTATGAACGGGACAGACAGAATTGATGGGAAAAGAAAACCACAGAAAAGATGAAAACACTTGAAATAAGGTAAGAGAAACATGAAATCAGAAAGCAATTGTTCAGGAAGATAACACAAAAAGAGACCATTAGATTCAAGGACCAAGTTTAACCTCAAAATACAAAATAAACACAGCAAGACATTAACCATATAGTAAGGCCATTGCTTAGTCTATGCTTAACTATTTGGTGGGGTTTTGGTTTTTTTTGGACAAAATGCAAACATATTATTCCTGGGAGAATTGAAAAAAAGGGGAGTGATAAAATAGTTCTCAATGTTGAAACATTAGGCTGGACAATATCTGTGACAAAATATTCAACCAACTACCAGCTCAGGAGAAATATTTGTACAAGGGAAAACAAGTCTTTTTTCCATTCATTTTTAAAGGAGACTATAGAGGCCCACAAAACTTTCCCTGTCAGCTAGGATCCAGATGGATGGGTGGATATTAATTTTTTTCAAGTCAAAGTTAATTTACAGTATATTTTGTTAATTTTTAAAAAATTTCAAGGGCAACCCACAGTGGAAAGTAGATAAGGACCCCTTCACCCAAAGTTTGGGGCACAATAGCCAGTGATAAGCACACAGCCACCAGTTAAGGATGATTATCACTGAGATTTAAAACAATGCTACAATCCTACACAGATTGAGATCTCTTCGACCTTGTCTCAAAGTGACATTTGCAGGCACATACAGCCCCAGACTTCCATAAAATAATAAATTCTTTTAAATAAATAAATAAATATAAGAATAAAAATTTGGATATTTTATTGGCAAAGCTGCCAAGTCCTTCTGAAACAAAAGTAACCTTCTCTAGCTTAGGTAACCTTGATCTTAGAATTTCATAAGTGTAATTTCATATGACTGTTTGTCTTGTTTTTGTCTGCAATAGATTTCACTTTCTTCTTAGTAGCTGGTGCAGTGCTGTGGTTTGCATTTAGCATGAGAACACTGTTGGTAAGACACTGACGTTTTCAGTGTAGTGGAGGAGGTCTGACCCTAAGGGAAAGACTTTCCAATTTGTCCTGTTCTGCCAGGGAGCAGGTGCACAAGAAGCTGAGAGGGAGCACCCTGAGGACAGCTGCCCTGACCTGGCCAAAGGGATATTCCATACCATGGAACACCTTGCTCAGTATAGAAACCAGGGAGTTGGTCAAGAGGAGCTGATCGCTGCTTGGAGAGCTGAGTATTGGTCGGTGGGTGGTGAGCAATTGCACTGTGCACCACTTGTCTGTCTTGAGATTTATTCCTCCCTTTATCCCTCCTCTTCATTACTATCATTACTATTGTTGTTGTTTTTATTATTATCATTAGTATGTTTTGTTTGGTTCAATGACTAAACTGTTCTTATCTCAACCCACAAATTTTACTTTTTGTTATTCAGATTCTCCTCCCCACCCGGAAGGCAGAGGAGTGAGCAAGCAGCTGTCTGCTATTTAGTTGCTAGCCAGGGTTAAACCGAGATTCTGTTTTAATATAAAGCTCCAAGAGACCATAATGGCAATCTAATCTGACCTTGTATATAACAAAGTACAAAAGAACTTCTTCTAATTAATGCTGCAGCACACTTAACACTTCTAAATGGCTTGTAATGGGAAAAAAATCAGGCCTCTTGCATTCACCCTGTCTTCACAAACATTTCTCTTCTCCAAGCAATTTTATCTTGTAATATACATCAGCATTGTTATGAGCCCTTTCAATGTACAATAGGAATTAATTCAAAAATACCTAGAAGTTCCTCTTCAAGAGAAGGTGAGAGATATACTTCTCTCTGGCACTCTCTGGTTCCAATTAAAACATTGGTTCACAGGCTTCCATGTTGGAGTCAGAGCATTTTAACTGATTTCACTGAAGAGAGTAACTCCATACCTTCTGTGCTTTTATCTTCTCCATTCTATGCAAACAGAATGGTATCAAGGGCACCTTGCCAATGTGTGTTTCCTAACATGTGCAGAGATAAAGGCTTCTCCAGTTACCTAGATCAGTTAAGTCATGTGCCACTCTGAATGAACATTTAAGGAAGAAATTATTCAGGAGTATTTAGGTCACAAATCCTTTCCATCAGGGGCATCTGGTATTAGAATTATGGGCATCTGCCATTTAATGTTTGTTCTAAAAGTAGAAACAGCTTATCCTTAATAAGTATTTAGTGTACTACATATGACTTGGCCAAGAGATTAAATTTCAGAGCTGTTTATAGAATCTCATTTGGATTTTTTAAAAAATTCAGTGCTCTGTGGTATATATATATATATATATATATATATATATAAATTCAAGAAACATGTTTTTATCTTACCAGCTAATAAGAGCATTCATTATCCTCTTAGAACAGTGACTACCTCTAAAGCAAAGGTGCCATGGTGACAGGAGAACTCCAATCACAAAAAGCTTGGCTTGGACTTAAAAATGTCAACTTTGGGGTGTTTTGTGAGGCAGAGAACCTGAATAAGGGGGAAACACAGGTGGTGCTGCAAGTGAAGAGTTTTAGCATCACATCCCCACAGCTTCCTTAATTAGAGCACAGATTAAAAAGAGATGTGTACAACTTAAGCCTAAATTCCACGAACGGCTCCTAACAGCAATGCTGGAAGCTGACTCATCAGAAGCACTGTGACAGCACAGAAACCTCACACTTCTTTGCACAAAAAAGGGAATACAGAAAACTTCTCTATGAAAGAGTCGGCATTATTTTGCCCAAATATCATTTCACCAATATAAAACATTCAGGGAGTAAGCCAACCAAAATTTTCCACCATTTTAGTGCAAATAGAAAATGTACCAAAAGATAAACAACAATGAATAATCTGCATTATAGAGTGCTGCAGCACTCTTTAAAGTGTATTCAACAGGGCGGGTACCAGAAACAGTTCTGTCAGCTGGAGCAGACACAAATGGACTCCACAAGACAAAGATAATCATGAGATATTCTGCAAGAGAATATTAACTAATCAAATAGACAATAAATTAATGTTTGCCTTCTTTAAGAGAACATCGATTAGGAGAGTTATCTGCAGAATAGCTTAATTTTATAAGAAAATAACTGGTCACAGCTTTTCCTATCATCTTGGCATGTTTTGGATATAGCGTATATTTAGAGAGAGAGTGTGGGAGGTCTGTTACTTCAATACACTTGAAAACAGCTTAATATTTTAGGAAAGAGAAGGTTCCATACAACAAATCTTTTGCTATGACAGTGGGCAAACAATTGTTGTGGAGCCCTGGAAGAATTTTTCTTGGGCTAACCAGGAACTGGTGAGAAAAGAGTTGATAAAAGAAGCTGTTCCTAATCTTCCACCAGTCTATGCAGGTTTATGCAGATACAACCCTGTTGGCTGAAATCAAACTTTGGCTGGAGCATCTCATTTAACCAAGCAGAGAAGACTGTTACACATTTATTCAAACAGCAAATTTGCAGGGTACAAATGCTTAACCAGTTACTTCATCCACTCTCATGAATAACCTGAAAAATGAAGCTGTTAAACACAGCCTGTTTGAGAAAATGTTAAGCACAGAAAGAAAGAGTCATTAAATTCGTAATAATTTACAATTATGTGGAGCCACACATAGACAAACAAAATCTGCAACAATAACTAAAATTAGCCTCTTTGTGGCTGCAGCCACTTTGACTTTTTAAGTAGGTGATCTGTTTCCCAATTCTGCAAATGCACACACGTAGAGTATATAGTCCTGATGAAAAGCTACTTCCAACAGTTTTACAGTATGTTATTTTTGCATAACAGTCTATTTAGAAGGGCCCCACTCACATACTAAGAAATTCAGAGTTTACCTATTCAAAATATGGTAAGACAGAGCAAGACTTAAAAAAATAAGAAAATTAAGCACCAGGAAGAAGGATAACAGAACCAAAAACAAGAGCATTATGTTTTGGATGTTAACATGCACCAAGACACCAGTGGTGTTATGAGCTTTACATTTCATAGGAAGGTGATGAGATGACAAAAATTTAGCCACTTATCACTTTTTCAGTAGCATCACAAAAATTTCAGCTATAAGTTATTTCTGGGCCTGCTCATTAAATCATCCAATTAAAAAGCATTTTATGCTCTTCTTGTTTGCAAAACAATACCATCAGTCCTGCAGCAATAAAAAGCACACCTCATAGCTGTGGAACCCTGGAAGCACATGGAAACCTCTATACACTAAACTACAATTCAAAGCAGCTAGTATGGAACTATGTTCTAGATTTGTGATGATAACAATATTGATAACACAGGGAAGTTTTATTTACTGCCAAGCAGCACAAGCACCACATAAAGGCCTTTATTGCTTCTCACCCCAGACCACCAAGTGTGCTGGGAGTGCACAAGAAATTGGAAGGAGACAGAGCCAGAACAGCTGACCCAAGGGACAGACTAGACCATACAGCATCATGGTCAGCATGGAAAGCTGTGGAAAAGGAGCAGAGGATATTCAGAGTGGTGGCGTTAGTCTTCCCAAGTCACCATGGCACATAAATGGAGCCCTGCTTTCCTGGGAATGGCTGAACCATGGGAAATGGTGAATAAATTATTTGGCTTGCTTTGCTTGTGCACACAGCTTTTGCTCTCCCTGTTAAACTGTCTTTATATCAACCCACTAGTTTTCTCAGTTTTTGATTCTCTCCCCAGTTTCTTGATTCTCTCCCCAGTCCCATAAGGGAGAAGAGAGAGTGAGCAGCTGTGCAGGGCTTAGGTGCCAGCTCAGAATAAAGAACAACAGTCCTTTTTATAAAAATCAATGATGAAACTATCACCTGGATAATCTTCCTGCTGTGTGTTTAAATGACTTGAAAAGTACTTTGTGTCCTTGGAATAAATTGACTCAAGTACAAGAGTACAAAATGCAAGATAAGAGGAGAGATCAATACAGTAATGTGCAGGTAAGTAGGTGAGCCAACTGATACTTATCAGCAGAAAAGCAGGTAGTTAAATATAAATACAATGTAGCCTAAGATGAGAACATTGATAAATTACAATGATATCAACCACTAATTTAATGTCAGTTAGTACACCTGCAAAAAAGTCATCAAACAATAAATGGTTCCATATGCAAAGCAACATTAATGAAATTCATTATCAACAAAACTGGATTTGTATGCAATAAACAAAGCACAATTTAATTAAAATTCCTTTAAAAAGTCAATTTTAAAATAGTAGTTCAGTTAAAATGTGTATTATCTACTTCATAAAACATAGACAACTAACATTTAGAAAAGACAGGAAGAGATTTTATTATAGTTAGGTCATTGGATGATAGGCCCTCCACAGGGAAACAAACAACCAAAACAACAACAAAGAAAATCTACCTCTCCTTGCATATAGAAATTGTTTCAGAAGGAAACTAAGGAAACTCCAAATTCATACCTCTAGCTGTTGTACCCACTAGCATAAAGGCCTGCATTCTTCAACTAGAAAACCTTGCCAAGTGTTTTCCTTCTAAGCCAAACATTCTGCAGTGCAAGAGGAGGTATAAAACCAGATCATGCTGAAAGTAAGCTCAGTAGCATGATAAATTGTATCTGTTAGTTGTTGTGTCAAAGACAAATCACAGTTTACCTTAATTGAACTAAAGGAAGGTTCTAAAAATACATAGCCATGTAGTCCTACTAATGAATGGATCTGCCTTACCATTTTGGCAACATAAATGCTCAGCAACAGTCTGTCTCCTGCTAAGACTTAGAGAACCAGTTTTGATACTAAAAATAACAGCAAAAAACCCAAACAAACCACAAAAAATAACCAACCAAAAAAAAAAAAACAAACTACACTGAAAAAACACCACTCCAAACCCCTACAAAGAAATCCACTTTCAGATGACTTCATGGAATATAAGAATAGTTTAGGTTGGAAGGGACATTTAAAGGTCACCTAACTTACTGTGACATATGCAATGTCATTCATATTTGTAAAATTTCAGACAGTCATGGGAATGCAGTCAGAAAAATGTTGTATTTTTTCCTAACTGTGATTCAGAATACTCCCTAAAAGTATAGTCCCACTTTCTGGCAGTTTTAAAATTTGACCACTCCATCTGGATAAACCACTCTTGTAGTTTATGCTGCCATTACTAATTTTTTTTTTATTATTCTGCAACTGGGATACTAAAATAGTAGATCTTTTCAAAAGCATACACTAGCCTGTCCATTAAGTGATCAGTCACCAACAGAGTTACAGAAATACTTGTTCCAACAAGAATCTACAGATAGTATTTCAGCATTTCAAAATTTTTGATGATCAAGGATTGAAATGCTGAGTGCAAGTGGTCATACAGAGACACATGAGACAGAATACAAACTTGAAACTTAAGAGCCTCTCAAGCAGAATAACAATCAAAATCTCTACAGCAACCAAAAAAAAAAAATAATGTCATATCTTTGGTCAATCAAATCAGGGTAATAAAAGCCAGTGCTCTTTTAGCAATTTATTTCCCTAAACATGTCCTTCTCCAAGCACATTAATTCCATGTAATAAAATGAGATTATAATATACCCAGCTCTTTTTTTTCATGCTGTTTATAATCAATTCATCCAATTAGTCCTTGCAAAAATCACATCATTTTTTAAGACACCTGAACTGATAAGAATATGTATTTCGAAGCAAAATCACAAGTGTATAGCTTAGTTTTCAATTACCCAATCCTCTAAAATAAAAACATTTGAAAAATGAACAAACATAATAGAAACAATTTCAAAACTTTGTGCAACCTTGGAACTTCATTTTAAAACTGGAATTAAATGTATTTCAAAAGTGAAAGAAAATAAATACACCTCCCTTGAGGAAGTATGGTTGAAGTTAGTGATGAAATAATGTATAGAACATTCTGCTCACATTTTTGTGTATTAAAAAAGTCTAATTTCTTTCAAAGAGTCTCCAAAAAAGGCAAAATTCAGAAACTGCAAGTCCCATTTAAGGAACAGTAAATGGAAATATATCTGGGACATTAGTGGAGCACTTTTAAGTTGTAAGATCCAACAGTACCCTGCAGGAAAAAATCAATTTGTCAGGCTGTGTGATAAAAGGCATTTTTCTCTTGCCATATCAGTGAAGCACAGACAATCAAAGACTCTGTTCATCTGAACTACAACGTCTGGTGAGCACTTCAAGACAGGAAAAAATATGAACAGCCAAAACTGAAAAAGGCCCTTGCAGACTATTATTCAAATAAGCTCAGAGAGATTTTCTTGCTTAAAAAGTAACAAACAGAAGTCATTGGCTGCAGTGGTTAAGAAGACATATGGTTCCAACAGAGCTTCTATAAATATCACTTGCAATTGTTAGTTGATTTACTGAGTTGTAGTTTACACAGCAATATTGCTTGATTAATATACAAAAAATACGTATTTTTTTACCCTCACAATGGAAATTGAATTCTTAGCCTTTCTTAAAAATAGTCAATGATGACAGAGTGAACTTGCAAACAAGAAAAGTTATATGCAAATAAACTGCCTTTCATGTATATCAAAATCAAGAGCATAAACATTGTCAGCTGAGATGCTTCAATTATTCTGAGCATCAACAACTCTGATTTTCAGGGTCTCTGATTAATACTGTAAATGTCATTAATCTGAGAGGATGTTCAAATTATGTCCAAAATCATTCTGCTTCTGCTTTTTTATTTAATAAGGTCTTTCTCCTGCATTCATTTAAGATGATTGCAAAGTTCAAACTGCTGCGAAGTCAGGCATCAGTTATAAGACTTGAGTGGAAACAGGGGTAATAATCACTTGTTTGCTAAAGGTCATGGTTTTCAATAGGGCCTCTTAAATTACACTCACTGAGAGTCTAAGTCTGCACAAGTGACTATTTTTGGATAACAGCTATGGATTTGACCTGTTATATTTACCTCAGTTTTACTGGTAATGTGTAAATAATGTGTTCTGGTCCACAGATTGTAGACCATATAAGATTTAGAAGACAAATCCTGTGGCTTACTTATTACTTCAGAAAAGGCAAAAATTTAGATGTTTTTAAGGCCATTGTATTTGCAACGAGACTAACTTTTCTTTTGTGAAAACTGTTATAGGGGACTTCTGGTAATACACCAGCAAAATTAACAGTGAGCAATTACCAAAACATTTTATCTACATGTATCAGTAAATACACATATTTACTAATATTATTTTGGATTTTTTTTTTTTTTGTACAGTGAACAATTCAGTCACCTTAATACAAGGGGATGACAAGCATGTCCTAATAAATTATTAGTTATGTTAAAGAAGCTTGAATGTTGCGAAAGAAATGTAGGGGTCTTTTTACAGAAATCCCCAAAAGATCAAGCAGCTGATGATAGCCGACATTTTTGCTGGTACTGATGTAGGCTGACACCTGGGCTCCAGGACTAAAAACACAAATCATATATTGTCAAATTCCTGGTGAAGGAATGCAGACTTAGTAGCTGGGTAAAACAAAACCTATATAGCAAAACTCAGATATAAAATAGTACTTGGGAAGTAACAAATAAAGAGCAAGAAATGTGATCATATTAGCAAACACAAAACAAGAAATACAAGCAGATCCAAGAGCTATAAGGAAGAAATACTTAACATCAAACTTCTACTGTTTCTATCACGATGCAGATCTTTCACCATCTTTCTAGAAGACAACTTATTTCCCTAGGGCCCTAAAGAGTCTAATACCAGAGAAAGAAATGGATACTAAACACCTCATGTTTGAGTTTTGGCACTAAAACATTTTGAAATTAAGAATAATAGGACTATTAGAGATAGAGATCTGGGAGTCTATCTGTGAAAAATATTTTAATGGGACAAATAAAAACTCTGATTAAGATGATAATACTTTAATTAGTCTAAGAAATAAATCTTGCCTCTGTATATAAGCTGCTTTTTTTTTTAGTCCACATCAACAGTATGTGATGTTTAATTTGGTCCCTTGCTCAGGGAACATGGTTTAAATTTCAGTGCAATAAAATAATGCAAATTAAAGGATTTATCAGATTTATTAGATTTATTTCCATACTGAACTGAAACACTGAAAATAGAACTAAAGTTGCAAAAATAGATATCCAATGGCTCATAAAAGTTTTTATGACTACTGAAGGAAGATCTTGGTTAGCCTCAAACTGTAGTTTGCCACGTATGTCTCTCAGACAGAGCCAGAAACTGCAGTAAAGTAAACACAGCACCAGACTTAAAATCATGCAGTGTCTAGGACCACGATTCAACCTCATTAGCATGTAGCAACATTCTAAAAAAACAATTTAAAGGGATATTGAGTTTGGTGTTAAAATTATAGATTGCCACTTATAATAAAAAAAACCCCACAGTTTCTGAGAGGTAAAGATGTTTTTGACAATACATTGGTTACCATCGTGGATTATAGAAGTGACATAGTAAGGCGTTCTTAATGTTATTTTATAAAAGTTTATGAAAAGTGAAAAAGAAACTGGACACTAGTCCAAAGTGAGGAAAATATTTTATATCATTGGCAAAGCTAATCATTCCAGAGCACAACGTAGGCAAAACTAGAATACCAGAATATCCTACATAGGTACACATGCGCACACTGTTTGGGGAATTCCATCCTGCTGTCAATGGCACAGAAGTCAATAATATCAACCTTAGGGAAAAAACAAACAAGCAAAAAAAAATACACCACCAATAATCCACAACAAACCAATTTCAACTGCCAAGCAAAAGAAACAAACAAGGCATTTGATTTGCAGGTATAATCATATTTCATGGGAATACTGTTTATGAAGCTGCATAGGTTCATTCAAATCATCACTATCATTAGACTCACTCTTTCCCTATGAATGTAATTTGAAAGCCTTCTTCAGCATCATGAATGTTAGGATATACTGCTGAAAGATGCAATTAAAGTATATGTAACAAATACTAAACCTTGGAGTAAATAGAGCATGGATTAATGTTCCTTGAGTCACTCACCATGACACCTATTCAGTTCTGACTAGCTTTAAATTCCTGAAAAGCAAAATCTCACAAATATGGCTCCACACTTCAGTTACAGATATCCTCTGGGGTTTTAATAGCATGAATTTAAAAAAAACAAACAAACAAACAAACAAAAAAACAACACCCATGTGCCTGACTTCCATAGAAACACAAGCACTTGAACACAGCATTTAGAAGGACTACAGAGTGAGATTAGGATGCAGTGGTTAGAAAGGCTAAAATGCCATTCTGTCAATAAAGGTCAGCATTTCCATCATTCTTGCTTCTTTCAGCACATGAGTTTCCCCTAGACAATTTACAGGAAATGGAAGGGAAAATAACCAAATCATTGGAAAATTTGTTAAATATGCCATCTGGTCTTCACAGATGGGCCTGTACCGTAGGTCATGTACATCTCCTTTCCTCTGTCATCACTTACTGAAGAATTAGAAGTAGGTAAAGGAACAGAAGCAATGACTCTAGAAAGTATATTATCAGCACACCATGTGAAGATTTAGCCACTGTGTCTCCACTTACATTCCACTGGGAGACAAGGTTTTCCAGGTTGATGAAACCTAACTCAAAAGGGAAACAAAATCGCCTCACCAAAGCCAAAGTTTGGATCTGTAATGAATGACAAAAAGGTGTGCCAGAAAAATAAGGATATAATGGTTATCACAAAACTGCCATCACTATACTACACAATGTTTAAAACCACAATTTTAGCACCAGTATGCCTTCATAATCCACCTGAATTAGCTCCAACCTGAAAATGGGAGAGGCAGAGGATGACCAGCATTTTTTCAAACATGACAGAAGAACAATTATTCATACCATGTTTCCACTACCTAATTTTTAAACTAATTCTTTGCTCTTAAGAGAATTCTGGCATTCTGGTAGCCAGAATTTCAATGAGTTTACAGTGTTTAAAGCATTGCACAAAACAAGATTTTCTGTTCTTCCAATATTACTTCTTACAGAAGTGGAAAGGGGTCATTTACTTTCAAGATAAATGCTGTTTCACATATTATTTAAAATAATACCCACCTTTTTCTTATCTGTATCCAGAGTTAAGCACAAAGTGCCTGTGTCTTTCAGCTCACTTGATATGGAGTGTTTTTCTCAAAACCACTCAGTAGCACAACCCAGACAACTCTTCTCACACTTTCAGTCTCCTCCTGCATGATCACTTTCAGCCCTATAGGGAGGCAATCAGCTGAGATCTGACATTAGGACAGTGATCTAACACAGCCCTGATTACAAATCATCCTAGCATTGGCAGAGAGTATGGCTACTGTTGAATTCTAGTGTAATACACTCTCTGCCACTGTTTTGCCATTGTGTTCTAATGCAGATTATGTCCTCAAGACACCATCCATCCCCAGGAAAAAGAACAAGTCAGAATATTATGGACTATTATGTCCTTTATTCTCATTTGTCAGATATCATTCACTGCATTAGTCCATGTTACAATTGATATATCAATTGTAAGAACTTATTTAGCCTGGAGAAGGACCAAGTCATCATTGAATTTATTTTCTTTGAAGGGAAAATGGAAAACATTAAATTTTTTTAATGTTTCATCTAATTCATTCTACAATGTAGCCTACTTCAGCGAAAAACAAGAAAAGCTGGAATTCACACCTCTAGTACACCACCACCAGAGCCCCACTGTGTAACAACTTCTGTAGTAGCACTTCAGCAACAGAGAAAGCTTGTGGTACTACTTTTTAAGGAATTAACCTTAATAACTTTAGTGAGAACAGTAGTTACTCTGCACTTAGTGCCACATAAATTAAGGCAAAATTGCACCTCTACTTCTAAAAGGTAAATAGGAAAGAACCTAGCTTAAAAAAAAAAAAAAAAAAAAGAACCAAGAGGAGGAAACTTTACCCTCAACTGTATCTACTACAGGTTTGAGACATTCAAAGACATCCCCAGGATAAGTAACAATGCGTTTCTAGTAACATTCTGAAGACTAAGTGGCTAATACATAAGCACAGAAATAGTCCATCTTGTAAATACTAATCAAGATAGTTTGGGAAATAGGAAAAAATATATCAATGCAACCAACCATACAGCTATAACTTAAACTGATGCTAATATATTCATACCAGCTGTGGCCTACTCAACTAAAATCCATTTACCATGTCTACATGGATTATATGCAAAAGTTAAAAAGGTGGGATATGGGAGAAAATTGAGAACATACAGAAACATATTCCTTCTTGCTAAGACTTGTTAAGATAAAAAATAAAATCAGTGACATATAGACCAAATCATGTGAATGACTGAATTTGTAGTAAATTTCAGATCTGTTTTGGTTATCCTCAAATTCTGTTTAGAAGGTGATTACAAAGACCATTCCATGCATTGAGGGAAAAAATAAAAATTGCCTAGTTCCAGCCTTTCCTGACTGGTCTCCCCAGATCATTCCAACACCTCTTATTTTATATTTAGATTGAAAATCTTATGCACAAAAATTATCCTTTCAGTTTGCCAACAGAATGCTAAGCCCAGCAGCCTCCCCTGTGTAACACAAGTGCAGACAATTAACAGCAGTGTTTAGACTGACTGACAAACACATGGTGACAGTGGAGATTTCCCACCCTGGAAACTGCAGAACAAGGATAAATTAATTAAAACCACTGTCAAAAGACTTGACCAACAATTTGACCGGGAGAGTGGCACCAAGATCAACATCTAGCATGAAAGACCTCTTTATGAGACAAGCACTGATTGAGTTTCCTCAAGGGGATCCCTCTCAGCATTTTTGTGGGATGTGTGTTCCCTAGCCAGGAGGAAGAGCACCACCTAGTGAAGCTCCAGCACCGTTTCTTGAAGCACCAGCAGAAATCTGGTCGCCCCGGTCATCCCTGATGGTCTCACCATATTCACCAGCAGGAGCAATTGGTGATACAGCTCACATGAATACAGTGTATTGCAAGTGACAGAATGATGCAGTGTTAAAATTTTTCTCTCCGTTCCTCACACTCAGTATTCTGTCCTTGACCCTACTCCATATTCTTTAATACTGCCAGAAATGACCAAGAATAAACCCCATATAATGATCTATTGAAATAAAGTATTTCACAGAACACAAAGCTAGCATTCGTGTTTGAAGGGGAAGGAAGAGGTATAAATATTCAATACATTTAAATTAAATTTATATACATATTATATAAAGATCACAAGTGACAGCCCTAAGCTTTGCCCTGTACAACAGCATGTCTTATTTTCTGTAATTTCTGTAATTCTGTAAACTTTGGAATACAGAACTAGAAATGATTGTCAAGTCCAGTACCTTGCAATCAAAGTTAGCCCCCGATTTCTGGAGCAAAACAAATGTAAAGCAAAAGAACCCCAGAGACAGCAAGCATTGGCTATGGCTTGCATCACCAGCTGTGCACCAGTGTCTGTTAACAGGCTGATGGCATGACAGCCACAGATACATCACAGATAAATTCAAATACAGCTATATAAATAGAATATTTCCACAGGCTTTTCTTCTGAATGTACCTCAAAACCAGATACACACACTACTTCCATATAAGAACAGAACAGTGTGTTCAGTAAACTGCTGAACATGAACATCAACATCTAAAAAAAACTATATAGAAGTGGAATTGATGGTAAAGAGAAAGCAAGATCAGAACTATTTTCTTTCATTCCAAACAAACTTAAGTGCTTCAGGGCAAAAATATCAGTAGAGAAACTCATTGCTTAAACTCTGAAAAAGATTTTCCTATAGCAGAGGAATTATTCTTGTGGTACAGATTTTTAAGAATTGAGCACAGATAAAACACTGAATCCGTTATTCATCTTTTAAACAAGCCAAAGGTATTTCTTCTAACTTTTTGAAATCAGACAAATGCATTCACTTTACTGGGCATTAGTATGGCTCTTGTGCTGTGATGAACACTGATACGCCCTCCAAATCACAGGAGCCAGAATCTAAATATTTCAGGCAGGTAGTGTGATGACTCCACCAAGTCACAGACATGATTTATGAAAGGGCACTAAAAACCTTTAGCTCCTAGTGACTTGAATGAGAATTTTTGTTGCTTAGTAACTATTAAAGAAACTGAGACATTTGAAAACAAGTATTGCTTGAGCAGCTGTACAGAGCTCTTGTTTATAGTGTTCTGGTTGTCTAAAACTGCATACCTGTAACTGTAGCACTTTACCATCTAATATAGCACTCAGATGAACTTAAGGTACTCTGCACAGAGTAAACAGATCTTTACAGAATTTTATTACGACTTATTTAATTATAACACAGATGACACAGCTAAAATAAACTACTCATGACATACAGAAACTTTAGTATAGCCCTATACAATAGCATTCATTATTCATATATTAAGTTTTGCATTTGCTACTAAGAAGCCATCCATTTCAAAATTTTGAACTTATGCCTGCAGCACTAAATATGCTAATATCAGGGGGGTTGCAGCACAACCACAAAATGTTCTGTATTTTCTCCTCCATACAGACAGAAGTATACAACATAAAGAGAATTCTTCTGTAAATACTTGACTAAAGTTTTTGTAATTTTGAGGGTTATTATTAAGCCTCATCATTCGTCTTTTTGATATTGATTATACATCAAATACAATTGTATGGCTCCTGCTGATATCAAGAGATGCCATGAATCTACATCTGAGGGCAGATTCTATCTCACAGAAGATTAATACTTCTTGCAGTTTCTAGTTCAGAGAAGTGTAGGTGTTAAGAAGCATTAATATGTCTTTCAAAAGGCATTCAGTAAACTGCTTATTCATCCTGATACAAAAGGAAATCAGAAAAACTGTAGTTTTCCATCAGAATTAAGGGTGCTTTTAAACAGCTAATTGAAATATTTCAGTGCAATTCATTTTCATAACATGGAAGACATTGTACAATAGCGTTACATCACATACATGAGACATTGTAAAAAAATTATCATATATTTACTTACAAATACTACATATTTTTAATACAACCATTTGGTCATCTCTATTCAATTATGAATCAATAATCAATAGGTCTTAGGGCAGCAGGACTCTGCATGGCTGGGAGGATATGGATGTACACACATGTACATTCACATTATACAACCATCATCATGAAGACTAAGTGGAAGAGAAAAAAAAATTTCTTTGATGACACAGGGAGCAGTTTTCACTTTCAGCTAGATGATCCTTGTGCATCCGAACTGCACTGTGAAAAGATGCTCTGTGCTTGCTACCTCTTTCTCTGTGGCACAATCCCCTAGAACTTCACACTCCATTAGTCAACAGGATTCAGCACAGGTCAGACAAAGAAAGCAAACACAACTCCGGCAGAAGTGACGAAGAAGAGCTAATATAGCTTTAAAATTCCCATTTTACTGTTTTGGCAAAAACAGTACATGAATGCCAGGAGAATGATCATTTCACTGCAATGGATAAATTTCCACCCAGATGGTTCTTGGTGCTTATTTGGCTCTTGATTGAGGTTTTTCAGATTCAAACCAGCACATGTTTGATATGAATACTACATGATAAATTCTTAGAGCCTTCCCCAAAAGGATTTCTTGTTTGAATGACACCATGGATCTAATAGACTTCAGTTTCATTAACAGCTATCGAGATGTCCTCAATTGAGTAAAAATAGTAGAACTATAAAAATCTTGAAAATTAGGCCTCTTCATTGGAACAATATGGATAAAATATACATTACAGTGTAATCTTTCCAGTTTCTAATCATCAGCAATAAACTTTTAGCCAGAAATATGTATGAGGGAGTAACAGTGAGAAGGCAATAACAGTAAGAGAAAGCAAGAGTGATGTCACTGTTTTTTTTGATGCCCTGACCACCTACATAGACAAAGCAGCCTCTCTGAAGCTAAGCCCATAAAACTGTCTTCTGAAAGACATGCTGAGCATTACAAACTGAGAAAGATCCACACCAGCATCTGAAAAAGGAAGCTTTCAAACACAGATAAATACATACACAAGCACAAAACCAGACCCAAATTTTTGGAGGCTAAATGGTCCAAATGCCATGGTCCCATTCCTGTCAGTTAAGAATTCCATAAGTTATCTAGTAAAAGCTTCCCCCGACAGTTGCAATGAATTTATGAGATACTCCTATACCTGTTCCCACAGCTCTATTTCTTGGCATAGCAGCTCTCCTGCACTAACCCAGGCTGTTCTCATGTGTCAAATGAAACTGCAGTTCCCAACTCTGCTTCTCAGAGAGTTCAGCTGCAATGTCCCCCATGGCTTCCCAGCCAGCCTTTTTCCCACTGTATCTATTCCAGTTACTCTTATAACCAACACATATTTTAAAAACTAACTTAACCTTTCTTATCTTCAGCTTTTAGCTATAGCTGGTGGCAGTCTCTCACTAAAAATCAAAATTCTCAGCTGATCCCTTCACCATGGGAAATTGCATGTGTACTTTTTCTTCAATGCATCATCATCTCAAAGTTTCAGCTGAAGACATTTTTCTGAAATGGTCCATCTCTATTAGTACTAAGCCCACCTTCAAAGTTTTCTTCCCTTATGCATTTTGTAAGGCTCATATTAACACTATTAAAATCCAGACTTTTGTTGTCCTACTACTGCAATCTGTTCCATAAAAAAAAAAAGCAGAAGGAAAAGAAACCCCAGAAATAATGGATGCCATTCCAGGTAGTATTTTTCAGTCATAGCCCTATGCCCCTTCTTCTGAAGAAAAACATTTGCTCTTTTTTTAATCAAAAATAAAAGGATGTTTAGCTTTTCCTCTGCTCTGACATGTCACTATTGCATCTCAGTTTACCTATCTGCATCAGAGACAGTAATTCTATGTATCTCTTTCACAAAAGCTTTATTTTTTAGAGTCACAGTTGAAAACTAGCTATTGTTCACACTCTACATTACCACACCTTCACTGTTACTATTACCTTCACTACTATTACTATTACCTTCACTGTTTGCCTTTCCACAACCCTGTGAGAAAAATTTTAAAGTATGTTTAAAAACATAAATATATTTGGCTGTTTACTTTGTTCTTTCTAGGCTGGTCCTGGGATTTTTTTTGTTATAGCTAGTGGCAATCAAGACCAGAAAGTTAAAATCCTCAGCTGACCATTTTACTGTGGAAATTAAGCCTAATTTCTTCTCTTTTAGCAGCTTTTACAAACTGATTTGAAGAAGTGGGTGTAATGATTCCTATACTAAAATTTGCTGTGCTTCAATTGGTTTGAGATTCCTGAATTGGGAAAATAGTGTATTTTAAAAAGTTGTATGTACATGTAAGTATTTTTTTGTATTTACCAGTATAGCTCATATCAGCTTTGGTGTCAAATATTATGATATGATAGACATTACTATAAAAATTCCTGCAGTCCACAAAGAATGTTTTAAGCTGAAAGAGGAAGCTTGAAAGAAAACAAAACTCCAAAACAAACAATTTCTGCCTCGATATTGCACGTCACTCTCAATAGCATCATTGTTTCCATAGCTACAAATGTAGACTGCTTCAAAGGAAAGAAGCAGAGAAACTGAAAATGACAATGCACAATCAAAACAGGCAGATACATTTTTCAGACAACACATGTGGGATGGAAAAAGGAATTAACATGGTGGCACAGAATGCTGTGGGGTTTTTGCATTTGACAGTAATGCCAGTGATGTGAGCACATCAAGCTCAGAACAGTAAGCAGTAGTAAACCTCTCACTGCAGTATCACTTGATGTATTTCTACACCTAGTGGAAGGAAGAGGACAACAGAAAGGATGGAAAATACCAGTAGGAATCACCAAAACAGGGCAAGTGCTCCTCTCACCAATCTAGCCACCTGCAGACTCAGACACATTTTTTTTAATCAAGTTTCCTTGGAATTTTCAGTCATTCTATGCAGTTGTGAAGACAGTAAAATCCTTTATACTGCTTTTATCACAAATGATGACAGAATTTAGATACATGCCACACCTAGTACTAACTATAACCATCCCAAGAGAGGAAAGAGCAAAGCGAATCTGCACAGAGGATAGATACAAAACATGAGGGTGAGAGCATATAGGAAAACAAAAGGCACTCCACAGCATCTAGCAACTATTCTGTCCATCTCTATTAGTTTCCTGCTCCTTAAATTTCCCTCTGCAAAAGCTTATTTCACTATCAACCAGCTACTCCAGGACTACAACTTCCTCATAATTAGGAATGTCAATTATTTTCTTGCTACAGAAGGAATTCCCAAGGTTCACAAATATAGACCCTATCCCATCAATTCTATAATGATGAGTGTTGGAATAATACCAAGACCATCAACCAGACTCACACCAGTGCCGCTCATATTCTCAGAAGAAGAAACAGCATAATCTAGAGGTATAATGTAATTTAATTTTTTTTTGAAAATTTATAAACACACTGGGAAAAACCACACACACACACACAAAATCCCCACACAATTTATCTCTAGTACCTTAGAGCACCCTGACTTTTCCAAAGTAGTAACAAACAAGATGCCTTCATGGAATGCCATGGCATATTTAGAAACATATAGTACCAGAGTGATTCTTCCCTTCTAAAAGTGAGTGAAAACACTCAGAAAAATCCACCTAAAATGTCCTTCCTTAGTCTCACAGGCTCTAAAGAACACAGCTATCCATGATACCGTTTTCTTCCAACTATCTTTTTAGGGAGCAGTTGATAAAGGCCACATGAGAATACAGCACTATCTGCAGTCTACACTGGAAGTAATCTCTGGTGGAAGCAGAGATGGAGAAGGGTTATTAGAAGATGGTGTCACTGTTCCCTCAGATGTTGTCCCTGCAGCTACTGCTCCTTTACAACAACATTGGAAAGTATCATGCTTTGGAGGCATGGTCTCTGTGGAGAATCATGATAAACCAAGGAGTTTGAGATTACAAAGTCAGCCCTTGTTATACGTGAGTACTGACATATATGACCTTCCGCCACTGTCACAGAAACAGAACAAACACCGCATTATCTTTATTAGATAATAAAAGCACCACTGCTGATGATTTTAATCAGACTTGGCAAAAGTTATTTTAATACTTGGGGCAGTGAGGAAGGTAGAGAGACAAAATCTCAGTCACAAGAATATTACCTTTCAAACAAGGATAATCTCATTGCTACAAAATAAAGCTATCAGCTCTCAAATGAAATTAGTTCAGGCAGCAATACAATAGCCATTAAACTTGCAAATCAGAACTCCTAATAGTTGCAGCATATGTTTGACTGAAAAAGTAAGCAAAGCAGAAAGATAAAGAAAGGTTTAGCAAGATCAGCAGTAGGTCTAAAATAGAAGTTCCCATACAGAAAATTATTTATCTTTTAATTGTATGCAGAGTTTTAAAATAAAGAAGAAAAAAAAAAAGAAAAAAAGAAAAAAAAAAAAAAGAGGCTGGTCAGACTCTGAAACTTAGAAGAACTTCAACTACACTACTACATGTCAAGTTTCTTCCCTAAGACGTAGCTTGCAGCAGCAAGTTAGTGCTGCCAAAATATGAGATTTCTGCATGAGCAATTTGTGATGTTAAAATACAATGGACTTCAGACTCTTATCTCTTTTAATTGCTGACTGGAATGGACTCTGTCAGAGAAGAAATGAAAGGAGGGGTTTTACATTTTTCATATTTGCCTCAGGCTACCAGAAGAAAAATTCAGGACTTTTTCTAAGGTATGTCAGTGCCAATGATGTGTCACATGTCATTACTTTATAACTAGGCTGATAGACAAAAAGGATAATGTAGCTGACATTCTATTAAAATAAAAATTATTCCCCAAGGCATAAAAACACTGACACAAGCATCTTAAAAGGCATAGTAAAAATTATATAGGGAACTATTTATCTGTGCTGCTATCTTTTCCTGATTCAAATAAGTTATTTTTAGTTATGTGTGTATTGAATATTGAATTATACTATGCTGATTTTTTTTAAAAAATCTTTTTTGAAAAGAAATGAAATTAAATGTAATGAAACCATTGTTCAGCTAGGAATAAAAACTACTATTAGAATAAGACACTATCTACACTCTATATTACTTGAGATTACAATATGATTATCAATTGTTCAACTCTTCAAATAAGCAACTAAACAAGAACCAAATACATTTTATAAAATAGAAAGCTGGCCATTTTCTTTTGTCAAGAGTTTGAAGCAATTAAGTCTTAAAAACCAAATTTGAAAACACTAGGACTTCATTCTGTATAAAATTTTTTATAAAACGCTCCTGACAGAATCAAGATTTAGGCAATAGAGGGCTGTAACTCCATGTAGTTCAGAATATATTTAGTTCAGATTGTGTCTGGAAGTTAGACAGACTGGAAGAATTACCAGATTACAAAACTGTGGTATATAGCCAAAATAACAGCCTTCACAGCACAGCCAAATTTCAACTCTCCATTAACGTAAGTAAGAGATGTCCCAGTACAGACATCACAAAATGTGTGCTTTTCCATCTGTTGATGTATAAACAACTGGAAGAAAGCATTTCCACCTTTGTGCATTTCAGCAACATTATTCAAAATACCAGACTTCAAATCCAGTTCAGACTGAACTCAGCCAGCAGCATGTTTATATTTTTTTCTAAAAACTGTTAATACATTTCCAGTTGGCCAAAAAATAGAGTCCTTCATGAAACTGTCAGAACTAGTTCTTTGTTCATACAGTGCTTTCATTCCCAACACAGAGACAAGTATTGTGTTTTCAAATGTATTACAAGAAATTCTGTGATTTAGTTGTTCCTGCTAAAGAATTATACTCAGAGATTATAATGATAAAGTGACATGATTTCCACTTGACAAATTTCCTTTTATGTTCCAGATCCAAAATTGAGAACATGCTTGCTTACACCAATATTCTATTTCAAGAAAACGCAGACGACTTCTTGAAAAGTTATCTATTGTTTTGTTGCTTCTTTGTTGAGTACTGCCAAACGAATGGCTACTTAGTTTTCTCTCTGTAATCTAACACAGTGTACATAATCCGAAATTATGTTTAATTCACTCTGCTAGAAAAATAAGTAGGCAAAAAAAAAAAAAAAAAAGAGCCCAAATAGGGCAGGTAATGCTGTAGAAGGTCAGTATTTTTCAAAGTTTAATACTCAGAGCACAACTTGTGCTCTTAGTGACTTAGTGACAAGGACAATAAGTTGTCCTTTTAGTAACAACTGCTGCACTGAAGGACACAAATTCATATCATCCCTTTACCGATGTATCACAGAGAACAAAAAGGTGTTTGATGTCTTGGTTTGCTGAGGTGGCATGTCCTATTCCCATTCCTCATTTTCAAATCTCTTGTGCATCACCAGGACTCTTGTTACTTGCCTCAGCTGTTCCATTCAATGTGGATGCTGCTCAGAGGTGAAGTTGTCCAGAGCCATGATAAATTTTGGCATGAAGTCATATTAAACACCAGAGGTCACAAATTTTACCAAACCCACCAAAGGAAGAGAGAAATAGTTTCTCTGTGCTGTCCCTCTGAGTCCTAAATAAGCTGAGAAAAGACCTTTTTGCCAGCATTGAAGTAAATGAAAAATGTGGAACGAATCTGTTTAGAAAGATCAAAAACTTATAATGAACAATATAAGAGCTGGTATATTGCTTTTCATATGTGCAGCATATTTTCATGTATGCAGTTGCCTTTTGAAACACACTTGTGTTAATCACAAGGTAATCCTGTCTTTTTCTAGATGTGCATTAGTAGAAGGATAACTACAGTTAGATCCATACATTCATTCAGTTATGTAAAAGGAGCCTAATTTCACAAAATAGCCGATACAACAAACTAAATGAAATCAGCAACATATCTGAAAACAGGAAGAGAAAAAAGCATGCATCAGACTTCAATTTGAGACTATTTTTTACTTTCTGGGAAAAGAACACTTACCACAGTTAGTGTTTATACTTCAGTTCACCTCAAAGACTAAACTGATTATATATCAGATGTTTTCTATTACAGTTAACTTGTAAGAGGAAAAGTCAATGCCTCTAACAAAGTAAAGTATTGATTTTTTTTCACCTGGTAAAAATAACCACAAACAACTTAAGAAGCACTGTGTTCTAAGATTAAACAAGCAGTTGTATAATTACTTATTTCAGTTTGCAGCAGGAAAATTATTTTTCCTCCATTATTATTAAAATTTATTTTATTTTTTTTTCATAGATACAATTAAGGCTTTTTTAAAAATATGTAATGCATAAAGGCATTTCAAAATCTCCAAGCATTTACTCTCATTTAAATTAATGCATAATTACTGAATAAGCCTCACTATTAGAGTTCAATACCTGGAAATTTAGTGTATTGATGTTCTAAGAATAACCACACTAGAAGTCTTCCCAGAGAAAAATTCTAAAGTGTATGTTTTTCAGGGCTTTTTGACTTGTGGCAACCACAGATAAGTGAGATCTTTAATCAGTTTTCCCCCTCATATGAAATAATTTAATGGTTCAGACTTCCCTGCACAAGCCAGAAATACTGTATTGTACAGTTAATATTTAGCTTTAATATATATGAAATCATTTTACAAATAAACTTTAAAAGTGAACATTTGACCTCAAAACATGGTCCAGTCTCTGGCATGTCACACCATCAAATATTGTATGTATCAATGCAGAAATTGACTGAAATACATCAAGTATCTCAAATTGAAAAGCAGCTGCTTCTGAACAAGATGCAAAGTTGACATGTGAAGATTTTACCATTACAAACCATTCAACAGATAAAGTCATTTCTCTATTCAATAAATTGGAAAGAAACAGCAAAAATAATGGCTTCACTTGCTAGGCAAAGAAGTCCAGGGCTTCACCTTCCTCGGCTTTTGAAAAATACAAAGGCTTACCTTTCTGTACACCAGCATGTTTGGGGACTCATCAGCCACCCCATTGCTGCTTTGCCCATAATTATTTCCTTGTGCCATGTCCCACAGATTTGATCCGCTTTTGGATGTTGCACTGTAAAAGGTAAAAGTGATTTCAATAGGGCATCACCTCAGGTCTCCTTACTTCCCCGATGATTAATGGACCTGCCTTGCTACCAACATGTTATCAAAATCAGTGTATGCGCTCACTCCAATAGATATTTACATGGGAGCGAAGCTGCTAATTCACCATTTACTGTCATTACTGCCTTTTGCTGGTAAATTATGGAGGTAACGTGTTGATCTAATTTAAACGTTAATGAATTGTCACGGGGAACAGCTCCCTGACACACCGCTCACCACCACATCACACAGACGCCTCCTCACAGAGGGCTTCCTCCTCCGCTGCACGGGCTTCACCAAGGGACGCTCTGCACCTCCCAGGCCAGTTTTGGGAGGACTGACTCGGCCCGTGACGTGCATTCAGCAGTGCCCTCCGCTCGCAGCTCGGGTCCTAGCAACTTCCACAACATTCAAACGCACGAAAAGCGAACCAGACGCTTTGAAGCTCCCTGTAATTCTCCAGCACATCTGTGCTCGTACATACGCGGGGGCAGGGGAGCAGGTGACGAGGGAAAAGGAAGAAATAAGCCAGAACACTGTTCCGGTTGCTTTCACCTACTTTCATCGCACTTTACCGCCAAACACCGGCTCCCTGCCAGCCCCGTCTCCTCCCCGCCCTCCCCCGGGTCACACGGGAGCTGCACCAAGCAAGAGCTCGGATCATGCCGTAGCTCCGGCTTTGCACGCAGGTGTAAGAATGTGCTACATCTACAGACCGCGCCGGCGGATGCGGAGAGCCCGGAGAGCCGCCGAGCCCCACTCCAAGCACTAACCTCCCGAGCCCTCCCCAGCCCCCCAGACGCCTGGCGTTCGGGCTTGGCTGCCCCTCGTCCGCCCGCTGGCCCGCGCTGCCCCCGCAGCGCCCGGGCGAGCGGCTCCGGGCGGCCAAAGGCCGGTCGGACCGGCTCTCCCGCGGGCACCCGGCGCGGCGCCCGCGGCTCCAGCACCGCGGACAGCGGCGGCGCCGCCCGCGGGGCCCGGCGGCAGCGCGGCCTCGGCTCCGGCGCGGGCAGGGGCGCGGAGGGGCGCGGAGCCCGCCCGCTCGGTTACCTCCTGGGCCAAGGTCACTGCGCGCTGGCCGCGGCTCCTCGGCTGCTCCTGCTGCTCCTGGCGCGCCCCGCGCGGTGGGTGTCAGCCGGCAGCGGGCGGAGGGACGCGGCGATCGCTCATCACACACACGCACACACACGCACTGCGGGCGGAGGCGCTGCCGCCGCTGCCGCCGCCGAGGCTGCGGCTCTCCCGTGCTCTGCCGGAGCGGCGGCAGCTCAGCTCCCTCCCCGCAATGGAGCGGCCGTCACGTGGGGGACGGGCACGTCAAAGGTGCTGCCGCTGCCGCCGCTCCGCCACACAGCAGCAGCCTTCCTCCTCCTCCTCCTCCTTCCTTCTCCTCCTCTTCCTCAGTGCTCCAGGCTCCCTCACCGAAAACAGCGGCCAAGAAACTGCAGCTGCCAGCAGATCTGGCAGAAGCCTCTGTAAATGAGATTAGGCATCACCGGTGGGCTGGGCAGGAAGAGAATGTGGGCTAATGGGATAGGGAAGGAAAAGGGTAGTTGTTGGGGAAACTGTGTCATCTCCTTCATATTTCCCTACCGACAGCAACAGGGAATCTGCCTCTTCCTCTGTCTTATGCTGGACACCTCATGTATATTTTTCAGGGAAAACTAAGGAGAGCCTGTGCTCTGTTGGCACTGCAGACTTCACTGAGCAGTGGAACAGAGAGAGCAGAGAGTGAACCTGTTCCAGGCAGACAGGAAGAAACCCTGAGGACACCTCAAAACACCCTCGGGACTGTTTTGCCATGTCCTAGGCAACTGCCTAATTTGTGAAGGCCTCACATTAGCTTCGGTAGAAGAAAAATATCAGGTCTCTCAATTTTACTTTCCCAACACATGCAGACAAGAATACTTTTGCAATACTGCTTTTGCAAGGGGGTTGAAATGCCCAGAACTCAACATCCACAAGAACACAAGGTACTTAAGTGGTTACGCTTTGGTATATTTCGATTTAAAATTGTTTTTTCTGAAAACAGTAGCTCTTATTACAAGAATGATCTTGCAAAAGAATCCTCTACTGTGCACTGCACCTTGTGGAGTGTGTGCTTGTAAATCATGCAATTCAAGCAGAGGTTTCTATGCATACTGGTCACCTTCACTCTTACTTATTCTACCTTTCTCACATCTCAGAGAGCCTCAAACCGACGCTATCCTGCAAGAAGTTTGTCATTATCATCTGCTGCAACTAATTTTAACTACTCTTCCAAACTTTGCAGATGCCTTTAGATACTTTAGCAGAGGATGTGGTAAGCTAGCTCAGGCATTGATAGGGAGTCACAGTGGCAACAACAAAATGAAGGACAAAGGACAGAACCAATTGGACTTCTTGGAGAACTGAGGAAAAGAAGACATAAGTCTGATAATGGTCCTAGAGTGAACATCAGAGTAAAGAAAGATGATCTCCATCACAAATAGGAATGTTTTTCAGAGACAGAAGTTGTAAAAGGTGAAATGACACACTAAGAACCATCAACTCTGTTCAGTGAGATACACTGGTTGCAAAGAAAAGCAGACAGACATTGTGTGTCTCAATTTCGATAGAGGAGAATAATTTATCATGTCACAAGGAAAAGAAAATGTGAAAACAAATAGTGCTAGAAAAGAGAGAACTCTGGAGTTTTGAGGTGGAAGAGAACATGGGAAAGAATTCAACAGCACAACATAATGTGAAGTATCAATGTTGAAAGTACTTGGCAGAGGAATTCATTAAACCAAAGATTAAACAGAGAACTAATACCTGTTTCCCAGTAAAATTCACTTTACATACAATAGCATCTCAGTGAGGCTAATAAAGTCAGGATCAAAATATTAATCTTTCAACAGATTCTCTGATTCAGCTCAGCCCTCTATTGGCAAATGGGAACCAGGAATAAAGATCTCAGTCTATTTTCAAACAGACATCCCAGGCAAGCAGCACTGCAGTGTTCAGAGCTCAGTGCTTTGACTTTGTAAGTCTGACAGGTGCACTAGAAGACAAGGGAAATGCCTCCAAGATCTGCTAAAAATGCAAGTGACACCCTTATGGTTGTATGGCATAAAAATAAAATCTTATTTATCAAACTGGTGTTTAAATTTATTTTTCAGAGTAAAAATGGGAACTGCACAAAATATAATTCAAATATAATTTTACCCTTAAAGAGGGATAGGAGGAAAATCTTTAAAAATATTGATAAGACACATATTATTTTCATTTGTTCTGCCAGCCACTAAACATAGTAATTGTGTTAAAGAGCATAAAAATCAAACATTAGCAAGTTTCCAATGAGAGCAAATATTTATTTTCTTACTCTGCTTCATTTTGTTGTTAATGTAAGGGACAAAACAATCTACATAAAATGAAACCATTTTGGACTACAATTCCTGGACTACCTGCATGAAGTTACTTAAAAGCTGACTTCAAACTACCTACTTTTCTATAAAGTATTCTGCAAATAGATTTTGGTAGCAGTTCTGTGTCTTTGGAAAGCTCCCCAGCAAAGCTGACTAATTCAGGCAGCAACATTTTCCAAGTTTTTATTTTCTGAGAATGTCCTTAAAACTAAGGGCAGAAGTATACCAAACTGAGTTAGATTTTGGCTGTGCTGCCTCCAATTTTGCCTTTGCTTTTATTTTGTTTTAACAATTCTGATTATTTTACAAGTACAGTAAAATATAATATCCTATATCAATAGGCAATGTTTATATATTTTCTTTGAAAATAATCAAATTTTAATAAAATAAATGCAGTTCTAAAGCAGACCAATTACTTGGGCCCATGGAAGTTAATAGGTATTTCTCCAGTAACATCAAAAGGAACTATATTCCATAGTTTTTAATCTTGTCCTCAGAGCCAGAGGAATACCTTAAACATTTCAGTCATGTATCTCACAATAAAGACCTGCAACACTGAAGCACATTAAATTTTTTTCACCAGTATGTCCACTGCCTAAATGAAGTAGAACTCTAAACCCTAATGGGGTTAAACAGAAAACTAGAAACAAACCAACAGAATTTGCTTTTTGCCATCACTTTGTGGTGATGGTGAAAGAAACCCTGGGCTGGACTACTTTCAAAAATGCAAATAGAAAGAAGACCATTTATTTAAAATATATGTAACCAGATAGTCTCATTCTATTGTACTTGGGTGTGTTTGTTCGATAGGCTATAAAAAGCTTTAATTCATAAATTACACATCTTTCCCATCTTGGAAGTCATCACTTATCTCATATACAACCAGCATTAGCCTCCCCAGAAAGCATGGTCTGCCAGAAGAGGAAAGGCCTTTTCAAAATGCAAGGCAAATCTACTCATTAATAAAACAAAGATGATGAGGAAAGGCTGCCAAGGGGCAGCTTTATCTAACAAGGCAATAAAATACACATGATTGAGCAAGGTGGTGACTACATTTTCTGTGTTTAGCTTTCATTGTCAGAACAACTCAAGTATTCCAATAACATCACACACGTGGCAATTTTAAGTAAAAAATATTACGTCAGGATGTGTACAACAATCTATCTGGATATGACCAGAAATTTTGCTGTCTGTCCGGCTGGCCAATGCTGTAGCATTATGTCAGTATGCCGCCTATATCCATCAATTTATCTTCTCTTATGCCTAGACTAAATGTCCCTTGGAGTAAAGATATGCTGTGCAAGCTCTTAGCACAGCATGATCTTGTTCTATGGCCAAGTTTTTAACACTTCAGAGCATTATAAACAACCACATTCAAATTTACTAAAATAATGTAAACATGCTAACTGAACTCCAAACACTGAGTGAGTTAATACTGCTACCTTAAATTATAAAACCCAGATTTTTTTTTTTTTATTTCACTAGCCAGCTAAGCACAGAGAGAACCTGCCTACTTTAATCAAATTCATATATTTGTGACCCTACCAAACCACAAGTGTTTCACTGCCAAGCTCTGAGCAGGTACCTAGTGATTCCAGGCTCAGCCTTTGGCCTTTTTGATGAGATCTGAACACCTGCTCCTTCAGGAGTGAATTGCAATCAATCTGTTTAATGTACGTCTTCAAATGTCATCATGATGATTACAGGTCACAGTATGTATTTTCTAGAACTGAACCCAGGACTCACAGAAACTTCACCACTTTCTTCATTTTTTTACACCCTAGGAATCTGGTTTGTCACCTACCTTACAACCCTAGTGAAATATTAATTATCTTTGTCAATTTATGACACTGACAAAAAAAAATATTAGTATTCTGTCAGTTAGGGAAGGAGTTAAAAAACACAAAAAGATATTTTTAGAACATAAGAGAAGGAGATAACCAAAAAGAAATCTGGATTTAGGAAAAAGAAATCTGATCTGATAGGAAAAAATGAGTCGTGGACAGACATAATTTCACAGGAATGCAAAATTATTAGAAATAAGGAAAAACCATATTTCCATAATCTTTTTTTTAAGTATGAGATAGATAGATAGATAGATAGATAGATAGATAGATAGATAGATAGATAGACAGATATACACACACCCCCACAGAGAACACAGTACACTTTGCATATATTTGAAACCTTAAAGCAACAAATTTTATCCCTTACTGTTAATTGTAACAGAAAGTCCACAGCTACATAAAATTTTGTATCAATATAGTGGCCCACCAAAGCTATTCATGGAAAGCCAACAGCTTCTCCCGACAAAGCAGAACAACCCCAAGCAGTTCCACTGCAGCCCTGACAATTTATCCAGTAGTAATTTCACCCAGAAGAGGGCAGGCTTTCTCAGGCAAAGAGAGAGAAGCTAGGATAGCTGGCTGACACACTACTAGGAATTTTTTCCCCTCCTAAAAGAGTTAGCACAACCCGTTATACACCATAATTTCATCAAAAAGTGAGAGTGTTTACAGAAATGAAACACCACACCACGTTCCTTTAAAACTGCCTGGAAGACCTGTGATTAATAAGCTGTGATCTTACAATAAGTTACAAGCTGGAGAAATCAATCAAACATGGAGGGATAGAACAAACCTGCAGGGAAGAAAAAAAAATTAAAATATGGAGGTTTCAGTCTAATTTGGATCTAACAGCCTTAATTGAAGCACAGTTTTGAATCCTGGTCTCCTAACTTCCAAAATAGCTCTTGGGGATGTTTTCCATTTTGTGTAAAAAAATTCTTATTGGCACGGAACAAACCCTGAGTTCACAAAATGGGACATTTTGTCTCTGCTTCAGATTTAATAGTGTGTTGATCTCAGCATCTCTTATCACTTGGTATTTACAACACTCTCCCCAGAGGCACAGATAAGCAGTTTATAGATTAATATCTGCATCTTCAGATGCCACATACTTCACATAGGAGTGTCCAATTACTGAGCAACTTCATACAAAGTAAGGAAAGAAAACACAGGGATTGTGGTTTGTTAAATTTAGCTACAATGCTTTTAGCCCAAGCTATTAGCTTAATTCAATCTGACAGCAGTCTCAGGTTAAAAAAAAAAAAAAAAAAAAAAGGGTTGGTTTTTTTTTTTGTGACTAAACCAATAAAAAACTCCAACAAACCAAGGAACAGGCTCTTCCCCTTCATTCCTCTAGAAAATCTCTCAGGCAGGCCTGATTCATACAACAGCACTTGAGCACTTGCACAGATCAAAATAGAATAAGCCACTTATTAAGGATGAGTTAGGAAGACACTGATTTGGAATCCTTTGGCATGAAAGGAGGAAGGAGGACTCAGAAGGCCTATAAAGGGAGGTAGGAAAGAGCACCATGTGTAACAATGCCAGGCTACAGACCAGAACAGATTAATTGTCAAAAGACCTCCTAACAGAATTAACAGGAAACACTGAGAACAAGCTGGAGCAATAATTTTTGAGGCAAAGAATTGAGCTGATAAATAACAATAATACAACAGAAGAAAACAAAGAGAAAACAAACAAAATCTAGAAACCCTCACACTGATCCCAGTGAGCAGGTCATGGTACTTGCAAGCTGTTGAAATGGCTTTGGGGAAAGATATTTTGAAAGTGCTCAGGAGATGAGGGAACAACTGAGAAATTTTGAAAAGTAAAATTTGTCCCTTATTGTATCTGATCTTATCCTTTATGCACAAAGATAGAATTTCTAGAAACTCTTATTAAATAGGTAAATGCCAAAAATACAGATTACTGGCTGACTTCTGCAGGTTTTTGTCAGTTTTCACAGGTGTTTTACCTTACTAATAAACAATTTTTCTATACATACTTTTTAGACTGCAAGAAAAGCTTATACATACCACACAAATAATAAAAACTGTGGTAGCTATCAAGTAAGGAAATAGCTTCAAATGTTAGCAGCATGCCATCATAGGTAGTCTGCAAGCACCAAACTTGCCTATGCAAGCTACTACTGAAATTGCCCACTTTGCTCATTCCCTCCAGCAATCAGAGTTGATGTGGCTTAATCTCATTAATTCACTGAGCTGAATGCACTGGAGAAAAAGAGAGCTCAGCAGTTTAACAGGCTTCGTTCATCTTTTTTTTTTTTTTTCCTCACCTTTCATTTCAAAGTTCCCTCTATCATTCATGAATTCCCTGTCTCATATCAAGGACAATAGAATAAAACAGCTCTTTTCCCCCAAGGTTGCTTTGTTTATCTAAAGGCTTAAATCAGCCAGAATCAATTTGCTGATTGTGCATCACAAACTGAACCTATCTGCATCCATTTATATCCAAATACACACAATAAATATAGTCATTCCCTCACAGGAAATGAATGGATTTTCCATTCTTTTAAACTCTACATAGCATTCAGGATAAAAGGATAGCTTTATTTTTTAAATCATATTCTCCAGAAACTCGAAGGACTAAAAATTACAGAAAGGAAATAATCAGGTGTCTATGATGGCTAAATAGTCCCATTTAACAAAAAACAATAAAACAAAAAATAATAGAATCACAAAATAGGGATGTGGGTTTGCTGGGGTTTTTTCAAACCACAGTATAAACTCAAGTCCTTCCCAGAATGCACTCCTTACCACAAGACTGTTTTACTTCAGCCTACAAGATTATTAGCAAACATTCAGCTTCTGTACAATTTCTCCAATATTAAAGGAAATTTCCTTAAATTTCAAAGTACAGACAGATAGTTCAAAACAGTTGGCTGAGAAAACAAATTATATTTATTTTTAGAAAAGTGCCAAATCCTTGGCTGTATTATCTAAAATCGTAACAAGCTATTTCTTTTTGAAAAACAGTATATCTAAACTAGCTATAGACTTAGTAGTTCAAGGTAGCCAGTCAGAATAGTTTAGACAATCAAGAAAAGTCTCACAAAAACCCTGTATCATAATACTTGCCTCAGCTTTCAATATTTAAGAGTGAGTAAAAAATGCATCTTTACTAAACGATACTATAATAGAATATCAAGCCATTTTGCAAGCAAGGAAAAAAAAAAAAGCAGCCTTGACCTCATACCCTGAAATACCCAGGAAGTGAGGAAAAACCAGAAGGAAATTAAAAGAGCAAGACATGTAGGAGAAGAAATCTTATTTTGTGTACTCTCTTTCTAAAATGTCTGAATTTTGGTACTGTGCACAATATCACTCTCTAGATAAAAAAGTGCTTAACACAAAGATATAGGCATTTGGCTTTGTCACTAGGTTTTACTTCAAGTACAAGAAGCAGACACTGAAGCCTGATAAGGTATGTGACAGATAAAATGCTTAGCATGAAAGAATTACTTTTCCCCCAATACAGCAATGGTTTAAACTTTATTTTTTGCAGGAGAATGGAGACAGATAGGAGCAGGAAAATATTCTGGTACTAAAGAAAGCAGATCTTTGCTGTGCTAGATTGGGAACTAAAATTTTATGCAAGGCTATCAGGTGTCCAGCATGAGATTTTAAAGGCTTGTCTTGTAGGGGAGGAAAGAAAGATATTTAGCCATGGATAGATATTTAGCCTGTGGATAAGAGAAGAGAGAGGGGTAGGGGAAAATTAATAAAGAGGTCATAATATTGAAGGCAGGAAGGTAGCATGAATACATCCAGACTGGAAAATGATCCACCGTGGGGAAGGACAGTACTACTTATTTAATAAGGAAGCAGAGTAAAACCAGATTTCACTATCTCAATGACTGCATGCCAAATGAAACTTATGCAGCTTCCAGTGGTAAAGAGACTGGACTAAGATGAACAAGAGGAAGCAAGGAAGACAATTCAGAAAGCAAAAACTGATCCCACTTTCTCTGCAAATTGGTTAGATTTTCAGGATAAAATTAATAAAATAAAAATTAAAACTTATTCCAATAATACTGAAAAAAATTGAACGCCAAAGAAAAGATGAATGCACCTGGCTATTCAGCTCAACAAAGAAAAGAGAATGAAGGTAAGACTCAGGGAGTCATAGGAAACCAAAATACTTTGAGAGTGGACAAAAAAGAAAACAAAGAGCAGAAAGAGTCTACTGTTACTGGACAAGGACAACCATTCTTTAAATTTAATTGATAACATCTATTTCCTGACTAAAATAATAAGGGAACAAGTTCTGAGCAGCTTCCAGATGAAGACAGCATGGCTTTGTATCTAGAAATAAATTTAGCTAGTAAGAAATAAAACTGGTTGCAAAATAAGAAAAGCTAATTTATTAGTCTAGCCACAAGGGGTTTCAGGGAGTACTCTAAAGGCAGAAAAAGCCACAATTAGGGTGGCTAAAAACCTAAGTAAATGGCTTTTATGTGTCAGAGGGAACTGAAATTTACAGTCACAAACTAAAGTACTGTTCATAGTTCTTTCACACTCCCTCTCTTATACAGCATCTTGTCACCTGATAGTGCTGCAGGATGGCAATGCAAAGGTTCTACCCTGTGCATTGAACTCATTATACTATTTGTTCTACATTCACCAGTCTGGATATACAGAATTTTAATAGATGCCATTTTAGGTCATTATCATGCATTTATGTCTAGCATAAATTCATCACAGAAAGTGGTGTCATATTTGATAGTGGAAGAATAAACAGAAGTGAAATCTGGCTTCAGCTTGGCTCACCCAGACCAAGAGCTCACCAAGCAAAAAGCAGCAATCGAGGTATTTCCTTGGCATACAGCAGACATTCAGGGGGGCCAATGGTTAGCTCCACAGACTCAGTCACAGCTCTTCCCAGTTGATTTCATGTTATCTTTCTGAGTTATTTGGAGATTATTTCATATTAACATTTCAGTTCTAATCATGGGGAATATTTTTCATTCTCCTAAAACATCAAAATTTGCAAGCACATAAGAGGAAGGACCTTGAAATATGGAACAAACCTGTGGGAACCCAGGGCACAGGGAATATTTCTGCTCTAAGGGCAGACAGGGAGAAAGCTTCCAAGACTTCAAGATAGAGTCCACAAAAGTGTAAAATAGATTCTAGAGAATAGTATGGCATGTCACTTGGGTGAGAAATTTAGGTTTTGGGATTTTTAGTATGTTGTAAATGGGAAAAAGGTGAAGGTTTTAGGGCGGAGGCAGGTTGTTCTTCACCTTTTTCTTCCTACTTCTTCATGAGTTTGGGTGATGTCTTTTAATTAGGAAGAAAAGACTGCATTGCAGGCTTTGAGGGATCAGTTATTGTGTTAAAAAGGAAAATAATCTAGGTGTCATTTCTTAATTGTATAGCTTGGTCTTAAAAGACCTTGCAACAAGAGATTGTTAGCCCATTTTTGCAGTGCTCTTCTGGTGCGCAGTCTGGTATGGACAGCATGCAAAATTTTAGACAAGATGATAATAATAAACAAGAAGCTGAAGACCACAAAAGTCTTGTGTGTCTCCTTTTCCTGACACAGAACTGCTCCAGGAGGGCTTCCCCCTGACAGGGGAACTCCCAGGGAGCGGCCCAACATGGGGCCAAGAAACTGATACCAACCCTACAATTTGGACTGACAATACCTTGCAAAGCAGCAATCACTTTCCACAATCACTTTCACAGCAAGCTTTATCAGACATGAAACTCACATACAGGAAGCAAACAGCAGATACAGAAATGAAACTAGACATGCCAACCTAACCACATTTTTAGCCAACTAAATATCATTTTGGTTTGGAGAAGCATGTTCCAGTATATTGTTCCTGATGTTCTAAGTATTTTAAGAGTGCTTTGCCAGTCACAACACAGCTATCAATTGTCCTGCTCAGCCTTATCCGCAAGGCTAAACACAATATCCCAATAATTTGTATGCAGGCATCTGTGACAACGGAAGGTCAGTATTTGTTAATTAGAGTAGAAAAAGAATAAAGTCATGAACTCAAATGGATGAAGATTAATAGTAATGTGAAAATGTTTCAATTCTAAATATGACCAGGTAATGACGGCATCATCACAGGGTACAAGTGCCACATCTGGTTCCATTCACTTCATTCTGGCCTCTCTCCATTTCACAACCCAGCACTTGGGCAATGCTACCTGGATAACCTTTCCATGCCAGCAATTCAGAGGGAAATGAAAAGGACAGAGTCACACTTCCTCCTCTTCCACAGTGCAGATTCCTGACTCCTGCAGTCTGCAGAAAAGCAAGGAACTGCTGCTCTACAGTAGGGCAGTCTATGGATGCAGAGAGAAGAGTGCTTTGAGGCAATGACTGCATGTCTAAGCAGCCAAACTTACACTGCAGCTTTGATTCTGGTACAAAAATCCTCTAAGAGTAAGTCCTACAAATCCAGAGAAATTAGATGTTTTATTTAGCTTTTGCTACAGACTGTAACAGAGGCATCCCCAACTCATAGGCCCTTCCTTCCATCTCAAACCACTATAATCCTCCTTCCTAAAAGTGAAAATGCTGTCATAGTTTTCACTGATACCAAATATTCATAGCTTCATACATTGGCACAAGGAGGAGAGGAGTTTTGCTATTTCAACATACTAACTTTTCTGCAGTATTCCAAGATCCTTCTTTGCCCAGTTCTCTTGCCAAAAAAAGACATTATTATTCTCACAGTGGAAGCCAAGTAGCTCTAAAATCTGTTTAAAGCAGCCTAGCAGAATTCATGTCTAGGAAAAAAAAAAGCACCATGATTAAGAGGCAAGAAATCAAGGTCTGACCTTCAAAAGTTCCAATAGGTCATTTAAAGGATGGTACCTCTTCCTTTAAAAATAAATAATCATTTAAACAAATGCAACACTAATGTCTGAGTCAAATAAAGCATCCCTACCAACAAAGAAACCTGTCCAAATGGTAAAGTTCAACTGGCTTCACTGAACACTGACAAAATATTTCTGAAGATTTTCTTGGAACAGTATCTAGAACATTATAATTAAACATGCGAAGCAGCAAAAAATGGAATGGAAAAGGGAGTTTCCTAGAGCATCAAAAGTGGGACACAATGTATGATTAATATTTTTTTCAGATCTTTAACTTTTTTAAAATGTGTTTAATTAAAAGAAACATATTTGCATTACTCATACAAATTAATGTAGCTCGGGTCACCAAACACTTTGTGATTTGTAATTATTAACAGTTTTAACTGCCTCTGAAAATTAAATTAGAGGGCTTGGGAAAAAAATCAAGAATTTTCACCATTCACTTTGTAAGCAAACATTTACTGCAACCGCCTTTAGTACCAATCTACATAGTTCCTACTACTTATAGCACTGGGATGTAATACAAAGGTTTGGGTCCAGGGTCCTGCTTGGCTGTCTCTTGTTCTAAACAAAGAATTGCACTTTCTGCAAATTAAGTTATATCCAGGACAAGCATATAAACTGTAGAATCCTCCCAATTTATTTGTCAAAGAGATGGGGAAGAGATTGAAAATATTATTATCAGAGAAATATCTCCATTACAGTCCATTGGAGGGCTCTAACTCCTAGTTATGCTGCTGACAGCATAAGTCAGTTAGGGGTTGCTGGGAAACAACCTTCTTCCTTTTTTGTGTTGTTTCCCTCATTAAAAACACACTGACTTCACAAAGCATGTGCTAACTGACCTGAAAAACTTATTTCCTGTGTAGGGAACTCAAAGTCCAACTTGCTCAGGGCCTGAATTTCATCCTACAGCTACAGTGTTGAGATTGAGTGACTGGTGCAGAGACAGCAACCATCCCCTTTCCTTCCTGTGTCCAGTTTTCTTTCTCTCAGCCCTGAACTTTTTGGTTTTTTAATATCTTCTGTATTGGTATACTGCCTTTTCAGGCTACCAAGGTAGGCAGGAGCTCAGGAGCACTCCGAGTATCAGCACAGGGCTCCAAGCAAGGCACACCTTCCCAAAGTTGAGAAAAATCCAGAAGTGTTTCTCAGGACAACCACAACTTCCCAATTTGAATAGCAAGACCCCAGCGGTGAAGGCTTAGTTATTCCACAGCCTTCAAAATCCCCATTTAATGGCAATTTCCTGAGAAACCACAGCTCCCTGAGGTACAGTAAGGAAAGTGGCTTTGGTCTCCAGACCTTCTGGAATCCCACCTGACAGGGCTTCTTTGAAACCTCATTCCAGCAGCATCCTAAGGAGCCAGTGAGCTTGTTTCTGACACATAACACAACAGGAGATAACTATGGGAGAGGAAAGTGCAATTATACCTGGTCACAAATGGGAGCAAGTAATTTGGAATGTGTTACCTGGCAAACAGCACTAAGACAGTCACTCTGGCACAGAGAGCAAAATAAACCTGAAAAATTTGCAGGTATGAAGCAAGCAGATGAACAATGAGAGACAAAATTAGGGTAATGAATCTAAAGGAAAGAGAAAATAGTACAAAACCTTTCTGGCCCATAGTAGGTCAAGTACAATTAGGTAAAAAAGAGAATAAAGAACATAAAATAGGATTTTGTTGTCAAGGAGGAAGTTTGAAACACAGTAAGAGAAAGGAAAAACATTTTTAGCATGCAGACAGGCATTTCTCCCTGAAGAAATTAATCTTTCAAAAAAATCTAGGCGTGGTATTCCTAGGATCATAGCAGTATGTTTTGCTTGAGGGAAAGAGATTAGAAAGAATGGCTTGTAAAATACAGGGAAACCTGTGTAATTTCAAGCAGCAGATGCATTATTTGGGAAGCAAAAAATTGCATTTGCTTTGTATTTTGAGACATGCAACATGTAAGGCAAGGACTTTCATACATTCCACACATTATGCAGACCTGGATTTTCTGTAGGCTTTTAGGAAAATACTGTTTTCCTAAACAGTATTCAGCTAATAGGAAAATGCTATTAGCTTTTCAAAAATCAGTGTTCAATACAAACCCTATAATAGGATTTGTGAGCACAGTTTCAATAAAGGAGAGTGCTTAGGGAAAAGATGCTTGGTATTTTAATCTAACAAATACCTTCATAATTTAATTTTGGATTTAAGTAAGAATCAAAGGTAGACCCTGATGCTCTGACTAAATTCAAGTGCAGATAATTTGTCTACTTTGTGGGGGAAACTAGAAGGCTAAGGAATCAGTTATTTTCTGTTACTTCTGAACAATGAGCAGTAGTTCAATATCAGTGCTAAGTAAAGGTGATTTTATACATACAACTACTTTTCAAGTAGTTTCAGCAACTTCAGGCAAATTTTCCTAAATTTGCTCAGGTTTCTGGGTTCAAAATCTACAGACAATACTCCATTCTTTATTTACAGATGGTTTAGCTTTTATTTATAAAATAAAATCAGAATTTCAGATTTCTTTTTAAAAATACAGACATCATTATTCTTGGAGAACTCAACCTTTAGCCACATTTGTTGCCTTCAACATTTGCATACTGCTACAGACTCAAGTTAACAGCCATCTCCTCCAAGATACTTCTGTTTCTCCTACCACTTCAGTTACTGAAAATAACTCCAATTCTTTTCATAATTGCACCCTTTAAGACTTCAGTCGTATCACCAAGTCCTTGTCTCACTGGGCCATAGAACTGCAATTCTATGGGAAATGAAAGAGGCTACTCTCCATTAACATACTTTTGGGAAATGTGGCATAACAGTTTGCATCCATATGGCTAATCTGTACTCCCTCAAAACAAGGAGGGTTTCTTCCTCATTGCAAATGGTTGCTAGTCCATGATATCCACCACAAGGTATTGTCAGAAAAAAAAAAAAAAAAAGGCCATTGCCTCAGGTGAAAATTACACCAGGAAATTCACTGAATATACAGGGCAGCGCTGAAACACAATCCCCAGCCCTGCTAAGTTTCCTAACAGAGGCAGTCTTAAGGCCCAAAACTATAATTTCTCCCTCACCCATCCATATTTCAATTAGTGCACAAGAAGAAATACTATTGTATCATGTGGATTGTCAAACAATTGGCTGGTGGAGCTGTAATCAAGGTCTTTTTAAAAAGACTGAGCTCTCAAATTTTCCTGAGTGAGATCATTTTGTGATGGTGCAGTGCAAAAGTAACACGGTTTAAGATAACAGCTTCTTTATTCATCACAGTTACTGTAAGTATTATACTTAGAATTATTTTCAGACTATCACATTAAAGATGCACTAAAGATGTGTGACTCCTTCCCACTCCTTAAAAAAAGATGGGAGGAGAGAGAGGGAGAAAGAAGCTGAACAAGAACAGTTTGTGAAAATAACACATCTAATACTGAAAAAAATCATACAGGCAAGAGCTACACCCTTAAAATAACCTTTTCAGTTTAATACAGGTACTCTTTCCCATTGCCAAATTTAAGCAGGTAACCCTCCTACCAGTTTTATGACAAGCACTGTCATGTTGAGCAGTCCATGGCTTTCTAGAAATGTACATGCTTAAATCTAAAAATAGTTCTTAGTTGTTCTTGCTGTAAGAATTACTTGTTTCAAAGTATAATTTCTCATTTCCATTAACCAAGGCTCAATTGTTTTTGGATAAATTTTAATGTATGAGCAAAGCTCCTGACTTATACAGCATGATGTAATTCTGCTGACAAGATTCACTTGCCAAGTTAAAACACGCAGTGATAAGGGAATGAATAAGCAAGCATACAAAAGGCTGGCCATATCAGCAAATCATCTATTAAAGCTGTCTAGCGCTTCTCTTTAAAGTGTTGAAAAAAAAGTGCTTGGAAGTCTACCAAAAAGTGTTGGGCTAAATTTATTCCCACAAAAGGTGTTGGCCTTAGCCTGAATTTTCCTGAAGACTTCAAGAAGATGGTGAAGGCTGCAGTGATTAGGCATTTCCTTGACCTTGCTGTTTCGGATTGTTATCAGTCAAGCTGGAGGTTTGAATACTCAGTTCTTAAATCCTCCTAAGATCAACTAGTACAATTCTGCACTTTTGACTTGGATACAACTACAGACCATACACATACACAAAAACTTAATATACTGCATTATCTCATGCAAAGAAAATAACAGGAGAATTACTGAGGTGAGTAGCGTTTTGTGATAATGGAACTTTGGTCTGGATTTAGTGTTTCTTCACTTATACATATTTAAACTTTAAATGTAGGTTGAAAGAATGAAGGCTTAAGTTTACATGGGAATAGACTTAAGTAGTTCATGAAATTCAATACTTCATAAAAATCTTTGTTACAAATTAATCTCTAAAAGGTAGTAAGTGAAGCCTATAATGCCTTAGAGTTAGCCCTTCCATATTCCCTTCTCTATTAATCTTTAATTCAGTACGCCTCCAAAGAGATTCACTTAGACCCTTGGGGAATAGAAGCTGGAGACAGTCTTCAGTAACATTCAAATCAAACTGACTGTCACATGGAATAGTTAATGCCAAGCCAAAGTCTTTTAATGAGAACTTGAAAAAAAAGAAGACTTCTAATTTTGCTATTTTTTTCATCTTCTCCCCAGTCATTTTCTTTGAAACAATTCAAACTAGCAACAGTCTGCCAAGTTTAATTTTATTACCTTTAATTTTATATCCCTCTGTATTTAAACAAAAAAAAAAAATAGTAGTTCTTGTTATAATTGTTCATTGGATTTCCAGAGAATTACAGCAGCAACATCACCACATACCCTGATATGTAATAAAACGTAAATTATGATGTATCTGGAGTAGATTAAAAAAAATATCAATGCAATCAGAACTCATTGGGAAGATTGATAATCAAAAGCCTTGAACTGTTGCACATATGTATTTCCTAGATACTAAACCTTTTTTCTCCTTCTCCCATGTACAACAATATATTTACCTTCAGAAAACAAGGAACTCTCCAGAGCAGCATTATTGGCTGTACTTTCATCATACAATAGGAGCATGAGCCAATGTATAAGTAAATATTACCTCAAAGTAAACACCTCACAAATGTACTGACTGTGCACTTCTGCTTTATGATTTGTCCAAGCATGTAGGCCCATTTGCTGCCACCTCTACAAGGATTACACCGCAATCAAAGCCAGACAACACCTGCCACCCCTAACCTGCCAGTAAACTTCTTCATATCCAAAAAATCAAAAGTGGACAAAAATGCTACAGGCAGCAAATCTATCATATTAATATCTCATATTTGGCTTAATTCATATTTAGTTTAGTTTTTTATTTATTTATTTCAAGAAACAGTATATGTTTCTGTTCTGAACTTATTTGCCAATTTTACAGGAAATGGCTTATTCTGTCACCTTCTCCACTGCTTTTTAGTAACCCCAAAAGCAGTGTCTTGAAGACTAAGTGAGAAGACACATAAGGATCTTTTCCTGAGGCTATTACAGATGCTACCAAAAGCAAATTCCAATTTCCATACATAGTTTTTTCTTAAATAACCTGACAAATCCATATGGTGTCTGATCCTCTTGGTACCTAGCATGAAACATACACCTGGAAAATAGTTGACTCCACCAGCACCACCACCTGCAGGAAGCTCTTCTTAGTAGTTATAGCTTTTATCCACCTCTCTCATAACAATAGTGGTACCTACAGCAAGAGAAGATATTCCAGGTCTACAAAAGGCAGGAAGGAAATGAACCTGTACCATCACAGTTAGATCTGACCTTCAGTGTCTTTTCCAAACTAAATGCTTCTACCATGTCAACTATGAGTGTCCTAAGAAGAGCAGAAGAGTGCTGAAAGCACTCTAGGTACCTGTTTACCCACTGGTTTCACAACTCCCAGACTGATGGCAGCATCTGAAGTTTTTTAAATATCTCCACAGAAATCAAAGTTTTGGTGACAGGATTTTGTTCAACCCACAGAAAATGTGGCAGAGATTACAACACAAGTAGATTTTTTCTAGTTTGAAGAATATCCACAAAAACTTTCTTTGTTTTCTCCCCTCTCCAAATAGAGGGGCAGAAAATTTCTTGTATTTTTAAACTAGAACTCCAAAATTGGAGAGTCATAGCAAGAGACCCTAAAGATCCACAAAATAAAACTGTCAATTACTCTGGTAATAAAAATGTTTTATACCATTTGTTTCATCAGAGTTAATTTGTAAGTTGTTAGGGTTGGAGAAACAGTACAGAGAATGTGTTAATATTTGCCTAAAAATTAAAACAAACAACCTAGGTTAGAATTATCTATTAGAACTTTCCCCACTTCATGTGAAAACTTTCTTACTTTTCTTTTTAAATCCATTCAAACAAAAATGTGTGACGCTGCTATGCTTACACGAAAAGCCACAGCCATGACAAGTCTGTGTGGTGCAAGGAAAAACAGATGAAACATTTTAGACTTAGGCTTAGAGATAAATTCCCATTATGAACTTTTTTAGTTTTTAAGAATTCTCCAAGGAACGAGGTAGATTTTCCATTTATTTCAAATGGAAAATATACACCAACTTTTGCAATAGGAAATCAAAGAATATGGGGAACTCAAATCTCAATATGATATCTCTTTCTGGTTGAGATACCCTTACTTCATTGAAGTTTGAACTCTGAAATTCAGAGGAAAATCAAAAGAGACACTGAATAAATGAATCTTTCTGGTGTTGAGGGCGCTAAGGGAGGAGTCTAGCAATATTCCCTTGGGCAAGATCTGCTCAATTTTTTCCTATGCAGTTCTATAAATAGCCTGGCTCTCAGAAAGGAAAATTGTCTTTATACATCAACTCAATCAAAACAATACAGAACAAAACCAAAAAAAGGTACTTTCCTAGTCATTTTTTATAAAGAACCATTCCATCTTTTAAAAATTCAAATTATTTTAAAAATAATTAAAAGACAGAATTTTAAAAAGTACTTTCCTAGTAATTTTGTACAAAGAACCATTCCATCTTTTAAAAATTCAAATTATTTTAACAAGAATTAAAAGAAAGAGCAGTCCTCCTGAAGAAGCCCACAGGTTTACTGATACAGAAATTTCACTTTTCAACTGTCTCTGGATTATCCTAGCTAAAAATTACTACAGCAGGATTTTTACTGGGAGTAGAAAATATATCTTTTCATCTAATTTTCAGGAATAACACAGTTACCCCAGAAAGAACTTGAGTAGTAAGATCATTGCAAGTAATTTATGCATTCTATAGAAGCATGACATATAGTTCAACATAATGCTAATTTTGTGTGATTCCAGTCCTGGCTGTTCAAGGAACTCTGAAAATTTCTATCACCCTTATGTAGCATGACTTCTGGGTAAGTATCAAGTTCTGACTAATCTGTTCTCTTTACAGAAACAATTACCTTACAATTTGCACCAATACACAGTAATCAAAATAAGGAAAAACTACGGTTACTTTTCATTGCATCGGTATTCAACCCAAAACAATTTTTATATTTTCATACTGTATTTTTTGGCACAATCGACTCTTTGAAAGGTTCACCGAATAAATATGAGATATAGCTGTCCTCTTTCTCTCAAAATGCACTCTCTCCTAGTCTTCTACAATCAAAGCAGAATCTACTCTGACACAGGATAACCACTGGTTGAATCTCTTCTTAAATATATGCAAAGTTTACGTCAGCAGACTGAAATTCTGGCAACAACCTGTCAAACTCAGCAATGTGGCAGTCAGCAAGGACAAATATTGAAATTCAACAGCAACCAGAATGAAGAAAGACAAGCAATACTGAAACAAGTGACATGTCTGTTGCCAATTGCACTGCAGATACAGAACACTATGTATGAATTGTCCCAAGTCTGCAAATGTGGCTTGCCTGAGTCATCTTCCTTGGGTTTTCCCTCCTATAATAGGAGTTCTTCCACTGAAACCATGAGCGCTTACACCAAAGAAGTCTGACTCCAACTTCTGATGCAGAGAGCACAAAGGGCCGGACAGCATTCCCAAGCCTGTGTGTGAAGCAGAGCATCTCCAACACACCAAGTGGGGGAAAACTGACAAACAGATTGATGGCACAGCTGTCACTTTGAATCAGCAGAGAATGAATAAGCTCTGAAGTCTGAGTTAACAGACACACATAAACTTCGGGGACAGTATCATTCGATACTGAAAGAAGAAGGGACAGAACTGTGACTGTCAGAGTGCACCAAAGACAGGATGAACTTTGCTACGAGGTAATTATACTCTGCAGAAGCACCAACACCTGTGATCACTAACACAGCAAGAGGCAGAGCTCAGACAGACAGTGCATAAGCAACTGATCTGGCCAAGTAACTGCCAGAAATTGAATGAAGAGCAGCTAAATATTTAGGAGAATAAAACCCAAGGTACTGGGAAGAAAAAAGGTGAATTTCCACCTAGCTAGTGAAGGATACATCCTGTACAGCTGAGTTTCTAGGACATCTCTCTTTAGGTTATGATCCTGTAGTGCAAAGTACAATGGCATCTTAACCACTACGCAGAATACAACAGGATACTGCAAAAGGAATAATAAGGTAGAATTATTACTCAGGGACAATTTTCCAGATGATCTCTCTGATAAGCTATCAAAAAGAAGAAGGCAATGGCATTAAAAAGATAGATCCTCATTTTTTCATGCCCTTAAAAGGTTTTAGAAAAATTAAGGATTCTTTACCAAAAAATATTTAGAAGACCATGCCATCATATAGAAAATATTGAAGGGGATAAGTTTACAATAGTAAGAGTTCAAAAGATATTTAAACAGTTATTCAACCAGTTGTAAATAATTCATGAGAGATGACAGGGAAGCCCTTTATTGGTTAAGGCCAAAAGAAACCCAGCTAAAAGAATGTTTCCTTCCCTTTCCAGAGGGACTATTTGAAGCTTAATGTAACAGGGAAGAGCTGTTTTTTTCAAAACTTTTGGAGGATGCAGAAACCCAGATAATCTTCATTCTCATTTTTCCATACACACTGTATACCTGCTAGCAGTACCAACCATTACAGAGCACTCTTTTGTCAGAAAAGCTAATGTGGTTTTTGGTTTTGGTTGTTGTTTTCCTTTGAGGTGTTTTTTGTTTGGTTGGTTGGTTTTGTAAATTCAAATATCTATTTAGGAAGATAGATCTTAAACACACTTGGAAGCAAAAGGCAAAATCAGCTTTGGGTAGACCAGACTCATGTCTCTACAGACTAGAGCTCCCCAGTAGTTGCTCCTGGCTCCTACAGGATGTTCCTTCATTCCATCCAAGGGTGATAGTGCAGGTGGGGTTTTCCTCCTTCTAGACATCCCCAGTCAAGAACAGGAAACTAAACAACAGCAAGTTATTCCCTCTTCTCTTCTACCAATCCCACAGGAGGGGTCCCAGGGTCTCTATACACACACACACATGTTGTAGTTCTTCAAAAACAGCTTCTCTGGAGCCCTTCCAGCACAGTCAGCCCTATAGCAGCTGAGCTCTGCCTTTTGTAACAGCTGATTCTGAACTGCTGCACAGCCACTGCTGGAAAAATAATTAGACTGAACCATATTATCGAGAAGTAAAAGAAATAATAATCCAAAAGGAATCTACTTTTATTTATTGTCCAATACACCACTTGCAGGCCTGAATCTCTCATCTTGTACTGCTTCTGTCTTCGGTCTGTGTGAACAGCTAAGGCATTCTGTCAGCATAAATAAAGCAGGTGGTAGGACAACAATCCCTTGCCCAAGCATGTGAGACTTCCCCAATGAAAGTGAAAATCATCCAATGGGAAGCATGTGCTCCCACAACCACTTTCAGCTATATCTCTATCCAACTATCTTCCCTTTCTTTTCACTGTGACAGGATCAAAATGCCATCAAGAAGTGAGAAAGTCAAGAGACCTTTTCTCTATGATTTTCAAAGTTTGCACCTGGCATTCAAAGTACATGCAACACTGTCATCAAGATTACAGTCAGAAGAAACAGTAAGATGTTTATTCTGAGAAGGAAAGGCAGCACTTCATAAGCCAATTTTTGGTCACAAAGTATAAAAGAAATTAAGATATTAATTTCTCTGAACTACTGATCAGTTTTGCCCATGAAGTCAAAAGCAGGAAACTGCATAATTGATTTTGTTGTGTAAATTTATAAATTTTTTAGTACTATATAAAATAACTGCTCCATCTGCCCTAAAGACTTGGAACTCATATTTGTATCTATTGTAAATAAAGCACCCTGGAAATCCATTTGATGCACAAAATCGTAAGAAATAGAGGTGATGAGAATAGTATCTAGTGTTCCTATCAACCAACTCTGCAAGATTTAGCTTGAGACTTTACCTGTAATTACAGTTACTTGTTCTTAGTGAGTAACTGCAAACACAACACAGCCTCAGAACAGCAAAGTTACATTTCAAGTTTTGCCTCTTTTCACCTAAAAAAAATTAGGCAGTTATAAACTAAAAAATGCACAAAATGTTTTCCTTACACATTCAAAAGTTGGCAAGAAGTGATGCTTAGCACAATAAGATTTAGCCTTTAACAGGTGCTTTCTGGAGGTGTCACTGGAGGTGTCATTCTGCACAATGGTCAGAAACCAGAGGTCTGGTGCCAGGAACCCTCAGTCTCCTAAATCCATAATTTGTCATTTGGCTCCAGTTTCTCTTTTGCTTGGGTTCATCAATTCTCTCTCTGCATTCTTTTATTAGCAGAAGTGAATAGGAAAAAAATGTAAAAGTAAAGGAAATTCAACACAATCCTGGATTGTATGACTCCCACTTCTGGAGTCCTAATCCACTGGACTGCCTGCACCATTAGCTAAAGCTATAGAAGCAGTGCACAAAGGGGGAAAGTGCTTTGTTTTGGTATTGCAAGTCAGGCAGTAAGAGTTGGGCACTGTCCATCCTAGATGAAGGCAACTCCTGTTTACCATATCACACCTTAGATTCCCCATGGCCTCAAAGCAAAACAGGCCTTATTTTTGCAATTGCCCCCTAGGCCAGCATCATGCTTCAGTGGACTTATTCTTGGCATCACATGTGTTTTCTCAGATATAATATTTTCTTTTCTTTCTAATGGTAAATTTAACAGGTTACCCTATGGACTAATTTTTATCCAGTACTTATTTTCCCTGAAGGGCTGGAATTGTACCTAATACACTGACATAAAATCAGCATAACCACTGCAAGCAGAACTCTAGCAACATTACTTGAAAGCATACTGTGCAAAATCACAGTGTGGTGGAAAAAAAATTCCTTTACAACTCCAATCACATCCTCCAAAGAGCCACATTTATAGCACAATGTGTAAATAAGGGTATAGATTTATCAGTCAGTTTTAAGAAAATACATTAACAGAAAAAGCTTAAAGGAGAGTGGTGGATTTTTTATATTTAACAGTGATTTTCTTCTGTGAAGAGTTCTAATGTGTTTTTCAGCTAATTTTTGCAAACCCTCTTTTCTTACTCATTCCAGTATTAAAGCAAAAAGGAACACTTCCTTACATAATCTTATTTATATTTCTCTTCTGCTAATATCTAAAACTCAACACACTACAAATATTTGAAAGGCATCAATCCTATTTGCAAAGCCAATTAATTTTGTCAAACTCAAAATAGCTGAGAAAAGCGTCAGTCACTTTTTCTACAGAATTTCATGTGCTGCAAGAAACAGATTGTACTTATCATATTATCAAAAATTTACTGTCAGTTTACAAATATATTAGGCAGGAGTACTTCTCATGCAAGGAAACATTCTGAGCTCAAAACCCAAGAGAGCTAAAAGGGAACTGTAATACATTACAGCACAGCAGTCTCCCCTTTCAGAAGTCTGAAGACCTAAAACCAGCTATTGCCCAGCATCTTCCTTACTTCCTTAAATACTCCATTTTCCTACCACTTTTTATACATATAGACTTGTGTCACTGAATACATACAGTATGACAACTTACAGAAAAACATACAACCCTTGTGATCAAATTTTATCTCATAACAACAAAGTATAGCTAGCCATTAACAATTAGTTTGCGAGAGGAGACTTGCATGAGAAATGCCTCACCCTGAGATCTCTGTAGAATGACCTAAATTCTGGAAGCATGGAAGCATCCTCCAACTGCCTTCCTCCTAAAAAGCTTTTTACTGCTCTTTTTTCCATAATTTTTCAGATTTTCCAGCTTGTCTAGCCCCCTAGGCCACCTGAATCTTAGTAACGTTCTCATCACCACAACTCAGCACCTGTATCTTTTTCCTTGCACTGCTACAAGTTGCAACATCTCCCTTATGTTAGTTCAACAGAATCATCTTCTAATTGTCAACCTTCACTAGCCTCCTTATTCTCCTCAAAATTCTCAGATTTAATCTGCTAGTCCCTCCAATATTTAGCCCTACTGTACCCATCAGATCTAGGTTTTGGCCAAATATATTCATCTTTGTTGATGGCAGTAGCCTCAGCTTAACCCTTCTCAAAATGTGAGGATTGCCCCTGGCTGAGCAGGAACCAGCATAGCACTGTCTCCACTCCAGCTGCCATCGTCCACTTGGACCTTGGTTTTCAGATGGCTTTAGAATGCTTGGCACAACAAGGTCCCAAGTTTATTGCCCTTTAATGCTACCACTGCCATGGAAATCTTGAGTAGTGGCAGCTTGTATGAGGTAGTTTATGGAATAGCTGTCCTGGTGCTGCTCAAGTAGTCTCTATCACAGAAGGTGAAGCAAGAAGTTAATATTTGAGTTCAGGTTTATAATCCCCCATCACAAGTAGGCAATAGAAGCACATTTGGAAGTGACCTCAGTTTATAAGATTGTCCATCTTTGAGACCATGTAAACAAAATGCCAGGCTGGTAGTGAAATAAAACCTTTATGCCCATGTAAATATACACGTATATATGTATTCCTATTTATGTTATGGCGACTCCACACTTTTCTTTGTGTTGTTTGTACCTTCATGTGCACTGGAATCAGTCAGCTTCAGTCCCAGCAGTTCTATTAGTTTTTATCTCCCAGCATTTTCAAAAAGTGGCTCATGGTGACTGATATAAATAAAAGCAGCTTTTTACAGGAACAACAGATTTATAACTTTAATAAGACTGCCCTCCTTCCTGCATTAAAGTCTACACTATATGACAAATCAGGTTAAGTAAGCTGGTATCAAATCTGAAGCCAAATGCATTTTTGAGCCAAATCTTAATTCTCTGAAGAGCTTCAAGCATATTTTGAAGATGTTACATTATTGATAAGGAAAATCAATTCTTTTTTCCAGCTCTGGCAATGTCATACAGTCACAGGATATGCAGTAGCTAAAGCAGATTTTCTGTTTTATTTACTTCATGACCCTTTAGAATTAAATTACCTACTTTTCCCTCTTTAGAATCCTGATAAACAGTCACTACCAACAGCTTAACAACTTCTGTTAATTTCAGATACAAACAAAAGATTTGTCTGAAAACAAACTGTCAGAAACAGACAAGAAAACCATGAGACTCCAGCATATTCCTAAATTTATTTATTAAACTCATATTATTCCACCAAAATCATTAAACCTGGACACTTCAGCAAATAAACTGCAATCTGACTGTGAACAGCCTCCTGTTCTGGGTCTGAAAGGGTCTGAAATAATAAAACACGTTCCATCCATGAAGGCATCAAAACAGCAAACAATCCTGGGAGAACACTGGCAGATAGCAAGAATAGTTCCTTGCAAACTTCTCCAAACCAAAAAATTAGTAGTATCTACATATATCTACTTCCATGTTATTTCATTCCCAGTGATTTTATTCAGTATCGATCTCTTAGCTTTTCTAGATAAAAGCTTGGGCACAACAATGGATATGGTGATGGAAGCATTTTTCAAAGTACCCCAGCCATTATAGTACAAGATAAATAAAAGAGGGGAAAAAATAAAATGTTACTAATCTTTCCGTTCTAAAGTAGAACAGCAGTATTGAGTAAGCAATTATTTACCAAGGATCAACAACCACCCTCATTCTCTTTCCCAGAAACAACCTAACAATCAGTTTTAGGACTTCATGACATCTTATGGTGAGTTAATGGAGAATTCCCTTGAGATTTCTACTGAAGATGTCCAGTTTAGTAAAAAATATGCAAGTATCTGACAGAGGAAAAACTGACTCCCCAGGTTAGTTAGTTACTATGCTTCTCCCATTGGATATCTCAGACTATATCCCATTGTACTGTTGTACAGAGAACAATGGCCTTAACAGACAAAAATTAGTAACTGTGTGCACACAAACAAAAATATATTTTGTCCCCTGAATATCCTACCAGTTAGGCCACCCTCCAAGATGCCTCTGCCAAGTGTAAAAGATCTGCTCCCAGTTCTTTGATGGGTTCTTCCCCAGAACTGAGAAAATGCAGATTATTTCCAGTAAGTGATGTGAGCCATCAAAACTGCAGCTCCCAAAATATTCCCAAATGAAACCACTCAGCAAAAAGAGAGAGGCTGTAAATAACCACTAAACAAGCAAATTCATATTTTTGATTAATAAAGCATCTCTAAGAAAATCCCTTCTAAGTTCTAATATGAAACCCGCAATAGTTATAAGTAATAAATGCCTGTTTTTCAATCAGCCCCAATTCAAATGTGAGATGGCAAATATCCAGACAGGAAAACTATCTGAAAAACATACATAATAGGTCCTCAAAATAGAGCGGAATTAATTCCTTTGTTGTGACTCTCTCTAAGCTCCGATTTTTCACGATACTGTTTCTGATCTAATTAAATGCGAAATCTGCCGCGGCAGGAAGCTCACCTAAGTGCTCTAGAGAGAGCTCATACGTCTAGGCAAAACATAGCCACTTGCGGAAGGTAAATAACAGATGCTGTATTTCCTTCTTACTCAACTACTACTGCATCTGCCGCCTCCGCACCCGTGGAGCCCGACAGCTCCCGGCAGGGTGAGGGAGCAGTGGGCAGCGGCAGGGCGGTGCCGCTGACCCGCAGCGCTCCCCGGACACCGGCACCATGCCCTGCCAGGCTGCCAGCCCGCAGCAGAGGCACGGCCGGCCATCGCCCCCCACGGGTCCCTCCCACAGCCCCGGGCTCCGGCTCCGAGCCCTCTCCCTGCCGGGCCGGGCACAGCGCGGGGCCGCCCCGCGGCACCGCCCCGCCCCGCCCCGCCCCGCCCCGCCCGGCTGCGGCGCGCAGCGCGCAGGCGCGAGGCCGCCTCTTCGCCGCGCGCACCGGCGGAAGGCGCCCCGAGCGTGGCCGCGCGCGCCCCGCCTGCCGGGAGCGCCCGCTCCCGCGTGTTCCGCTCCCGCGTGTTCCGCTCCCGCGTGTTCCGCTCCCGCGTGTTCCGCTCCCGCGTGTTCCGCTCCCGCGTTCCCCGCACCCCCTGCGGGAGGGATGGCGGGGGCGAGCGCGGCCCTGCTTGCGGGGCTGCTGGGGAGGCTGGCGCTGGTGCTGTACGGGCTGTACCAGGACCGCACCATGCGGGTGCGCTACACCGACGTCGACTACCGGGTGTTCACGGACGCGGCGCGGCTGGTGACCGAGGGGCGCTCGCCCTACCGGCGGGCCACCTACCGCTACACGCCGCTGCTGGCCTGGCTGCTCACGCCCAACGTGTTCCTCGCCGAGGCCTTCGGGAAGCTGCTCTTCGTGGCCGGGGACCTGGCGGCTGCTGGCGTCGCTTACCGGGCCCTGCGGCGCCGGGGGGTCGCCGCCGGCCGCGCCTGTGGGTGCTGCGCCGCCGCCTGGCTCCTCAACCCGCTGCCCATGGCCGTGTCCAGCCGGGGCAACGCGGAGGCGCTGGTGGCGCTGCTGGTGCTCGCCACCCTGCACTGGGTGGAGGCGGGCAGCGTGGGCAAGGCCGCCGTGTGCTACGGGCTGGCCGTGCACATGAAAATCTACCCCCTGAGCTACGCGCTGCCCATAGCGCTCCGCCTGCGCGCCCGGCCGGGCCGCGGGGAAGCGGCGCTGCGTGCGCGGGGTGACAGAGCGGCGAAGGTCGCGTCCGTGGCGCGCCTCTGGCACCTTCTTGTAGAGATGCTGAGCCGCGACGTGCTACTCTTCGGAACAGTTGCCGGATCAGTGCTGGCTGCCTTGACCGTGGCATTTTATCACCTCTATGGCTGGGAGTTTTTGGAGCACGCCTACCTCTATCACCTGACTAGGAGGGATATCCGCCATAATTTCTCTCCCTATTTCTACATGTTGTACTTGACCGCAGAGAGCAAATGGAGTTTTGCCCTTGGGCTCGCAGCTTTCCTGCCCCAGCTGCTTTTGCTCCTGGTTGTTTCCATAGCGTTCTACAGAGACCTTGCCTTCAGTTGTTTCCTACACACCGCTATTTTTGTGACTTTTAACAAAGTGTGCACATCCCAGTACTTTGTCTGGTATCTCTGCCTTTTGCCCATTGTAATGCCTAGTATTAAGATGTCCTGGCATAGGGGTGTGCTGCTTCTCTTTCTGTGGTTCATCGGACAAGGCCTGTGGCTTACTCCTGCATTCTTTCTGGAGTTCAAAGGATATAACACTTATTTATTTATATGGTTAGCAGGCTTGCTTTTCCTTTTAATTAATAGCTTCATAATTGTTCAGATTATTACACATTATCAAAAAGAAGCACAAGTTGCAAAAAAACTGAAGCAACGGTAATAAACAGACCAAAATCCAGAAACAGACCTACTGTCTTTGGTAATGTGGTAGCATATCACCAGCACTTCATCTAACGAAAATGCCTGTGAGTTGTTCTAAAGTACATTGTGTGTAGATGTTACTGTTTCAAGGCCATGAGAGCACTGACTGGCCTCAGTTACCCTGAGCAGCCCTAGTCCTGCCCTGAGCAGTGTCAGCAGGTGTACCTCTCTCCTGTGTGAGTCTTGAAACTGCATTGCAGCCCTCTCTGCAGCACTGCCTACAGCTCTGTCCTCCCGCTCCTGACTAGAATCCCTGGAAGTATACTGGACCAGTTCACTCCTTAACCATCTCTGGGGCTCTGGTGAATGAGCTCTACCCATCTGCACTGACTGTCACCTGCTGCCTCCAGAGACAGCGGGGCTGTGCCCTGCTCTTTGACCCGTGTGCTGGGGCCACTCTCAATTCCTGTTCATATTCCCTTATGGAGTAGCCCTGGCACCTTTTTTCTTAGCCTGTTGAGGACCTTAACCTTTATTTAGAATAACACAGAAGATCATACTGGTGGAATTTGGTTTTAAAATTAGAGTTTGACAGTTTGGTACATTCCTGTCAGGTTCCAGAAAAGAGGCCACTGTCTTAAATTTCAGTTAAGATATGGTTATTGTGGGTGTTAACAGTAGCAAATGCATAATTAAAGTAAACTTAGAATGGCACCTGTGTCCCAAAAGCACTTGAGTTTATACCAAAACAGTAATGGGAAATGTTTCTCAGTGATTCTGTTTCTCTGCTATTAAAAATAAATGAAAATAAATAAAAGGAGTTGAGGATATTGAGCAGTTGCCAGAAGAAAAGGGAAGTTTTGAAATAGGAAGCTCTACAACTTGTCAAAACACATTTATTCCCATAGGAGACACAGGAAGATTTGGAATTGAGTGACAGGTGATAGTGATAGAACAGAGCCATTTTGGAATGGCTCTAGAACATCCCATAAGAGGTCTGATATACCAACTTTTGATAGAGGTGGAAACTGACAATGTATTTTAATAAAATCTAGTTTAAATAGGCATATGCCAAATAGAAGAATTTTCATATTTGCCTCACCATTTAGTTACAGCCAATGTGAAATTGAAACCCCTGCCATGCTGCCTCTGAACCCTGGTGGTCTGCCAAGGCAGCTCTCTTTCAGCTACCTCATTTACAGCATTTCCTTTCTTGGTTGTAGTGCTATAATTTTCCTCTGATTTCCATGGTCAGAGTATTGAGGGGTGTTTCTGCTCCCCCACTGCAAAGCTTTTTTCTGCCATCTGCCTTCTCACTTGCCTTCAAGCTGTGAAAATCTTGGCAGCCTCTTTGTAAATCCAGAAATTGGGCAAGGCAAAGGATATTCTTTTGACTGTCTTGGATTTTTGGGGCAGACATGGCACTGATTTCCTTCTTTGTCTGGGATGAAGTTGTATAGCACCAGCCTGTCTACATCTTCCACTAGAGGTGTATCAGTCAAACATAAGTATAAGCCACTTGCACACAGTTTTATATTAATCAGCAAGACATTTTGTGTGTGCTCCAAGTGTGTGAAGCAAAATCATCCCATGTGGCTTTATTCTCCAAGGCAGGGTTGGATATACCCAGCTTCAGCAGAAGACTGAAGAGGCTCTTCTGTGCAATACTTCTGCTCACCCCATCCTGATGTCCAGGCAATGGCTCATTTTCCTTTTCAGCTGATCTTCCATTATCTGTGACATATCCTTCTGCTGCAAAAAGCATGTTGTCTCCCCACAAGAGCAATGTTCTGTATTGCTTTAACAGAACTACTTAGGCTATTTGCAGACATTTCCATACCTCTTTTTCCCTTCCTGTTGGCAAAGAAAGTGAATGCAGACCAAAAAGCATTTCTAACCTCAAAAACCTTATACAAAAACCAGCATTTTAAATTCCTGTATTCATGACAAAATTGTAATTTTTTTAGGTAAGAAGTAATTTCCTTATGAAAAATACATTCTTGACTTGTTAATAGCTACATAATTTTGAGAAGGCAAATTTTTCAGCAATTCTACATCATTTTTCAGAATACAAATTCTGAAGCAGCAACAGGAGCTGAAGGGTGTCTTCCCTTTGCAGGTCAGTATCAGTCCTGCAGTGATGATTTGAGAAAGCCATGCATAAACATGTTATAAAAAGGCTTTTAAAAAAGCCTAGATTTACAGTCATCATTTTAATAATCCAGGATGGGTCCCTCTTTTTGCAGTTGTTTTCTAAATCACCCAAATGTGTTTGTGATTCAGAAGTAATTCCAGTGACTCATAAAAAGCTGGATAAGAGAAATAAACTGAAGGAGACAAACAAAAAGATATGTGAGAGTTTAGGTCTTGCAAATTGCTTTAAAGAAACTATTCCATAGTTTAATGGAATTGAATTCCTTTATTCATAAAAAAAAAAAAAACAGGGTTAAAAGAATTTAATGGAGTACCAAATATGTTACAGTTCTTGAACAAGTTATGGTGAATAGTTATAATGCCCTTAAAATTTACCAAATTCATTTCCTATTGAACATTTATTGCTTTTGATGCTGTTCAGATTATTTTGCTTGATAGCCTTGTGTCCATTTATTCTCTGATAAGTAGGAACTGAGGTTTTATGAATGTTAATGTTCCTTCCTTACCATGGGTTGCAAAACTGTAATGCCAATTGCTTTGCTTTTAAAAGGTTGAAATATCCATTGAAGTGTGTCTCATCTGCAGATTTTTTTTCACATTGCACTGAAAGCAGCCCTTAAGGACAAAGTACAAGAGGTCAAAGAGGGAAAAGAAGAATCAAGAAAAGTCTTGATTCTTTGTCTTGATTTTTACACTGTAGCCTATTGTCCAAAGATTCATTACTGGATTCTCAGGTGACTTCAGGCAAAGCTCAGCATTTAACAATGATTCGCTTCAAAGTCTATATATGCAATTATTAAAAAAGCAGGGTAAGCAAAAATATAAATATTTCATTCCATTTTAGTGTGAGAATGCTGAATTACCATCTATGACACAGTGTACTTGGTCCTTATTATCTTTTTTGTGTGTGTGTTACTTTCATTGTATTGACTCCTGTAGTAGTAAAGAAAACAATTAGGTGTGGTAAACTGAGCTCATCAGTTACCTGTTTCAAGGAAACCATGAGACTTTTACATTTAACAGCAAGGGGAAACTCCAACATTTTTCATAACATCGTATAGAGAAAGTAAATGTTAAGATAGTAAATTATGAGCAAATGGATTGTTTATTTTATCTGAGAAGAATGAGTCATTTGCTTCAAAAGGGCTGCAGAAATACATAGTGAACACAGGGAACCTTAAAATATATGAGGTATTCCTCATATGTTTGCCAAAGACAGCTGCAAAATGCATGTCCTAGTGATAGCAGCTTTAAGGAATAGGATTACCCTGAATTTAGGACAAACCCTTTACTGAGACTGAAACCCAACCACTCAAGCAATTTTCTTGCTTAAGAGCATATTTATGTGCACTATACTTACAAGCGCAAACATTTATCTGCGTGTACAAGAATCAAAAAGAAAAGTCTCAGTCAATACACTTTTGAATAACATTTTTCAGAGCTACCCTCTGTAAAGCAGATTCCTTAAATATTTCTTATACTTAGCACGCAGAATCTCTAGTGCCTATAAAAATTAATTACATAAATTTTGATGCATATGGGAAATAAAGTCATATGCTGCAGGGATCTTGAGATGTAATACACACAATAAAGAACCAACTAATTATGTATTTGAAGGTGTTCATTCCACTGATTTCCTGATACTCTTCATTATAAAAATCTGCACTACACATTTGTGTAGGAGACTTGTTTCAGTTTTTATGTATGATGAATGAGGTCAGAGAGCTACATTTTATACTAGTGAAAGTATCAGAAAGATAATTTCTTTTGATGCAGTACTATTGTTATGAGGTTTATTTTAATTATATTTTTATAGAAGACATAAGACATTAATAAATTGATGCAATAAATTCATGCAACTGTTGCATGCATTTTTAATATCTGGAATATCTCTTTTTCTTTAGTATGGTGAAGAAGACCAAAATTTGTCATTTTTTAATGGTATAGGTTGATAGTACTTTGAGCAGAATTCCTCATGATCCCTTTCTGGTAGATACTGAGAGGGGTAGGGGCTTCTGCAGAAGAGGTCATTTACTGGGCTGCAGTCTTACTTCATGTGTAGATAAAGTTTTAGCTGCAGTCTCATTCTTAGAGCTTAACTTTCAGACATTAATGATCTCTTCAGATAAAACATTTCATAAATTGCACATAAAGAAATTACACATAAGAGATCCTCCCTATTTTTCAAGGAAATTGGTGGGGAAGCCAGCTGGAACATCTGTGGAAGAAATGCTGAAAAGAAATGTCTGTATGTAATTAGCTACAAAAACAACTTCAGCCTTGGAAATCAGCTGAAATGCAGTCAAATTGAGCAGTAAGCCCATACTGTGAAATTCCATTATTTATATGAAGGGTATTAGATCAAAAGTACTTCTCATTTTACAGGAGGTAAATGGGATCTTCATAGCAGTTGTCAGGGTGGATGAATGTATCTTTCCTCCCTTCACATTATCCTAAGAGAGTCTATAGAATGTTATATGCTACAGTAGCACTTGTGGAGTTGTACAGATGTGACTTGCATATGCTATTATTAGGCAATATTGTTGGTGTAGCAGGAGGTTATTAGTAAGCAGTTATTCAGAAAGTGCTTTTTGAAGGTTAACTCAAGTAAAATCTGATCCCTGCTTCACAAGTCAGCAGCTATGTTAATTGAGATGGTACTGTTTTGACAGTAATTTTCCAAGGAGAGCTGCACTCTGTGTCCCATATGCTTCCACTCTGTGCAAAAGAGCATTAATCCAAATCCCCCGGTGATCTGACAGTCAACATTTTTTTAATCTGTCCCATGTCCCTCCTACTGATCCAGTAGATTGAATTAGCCAGAAAGCAGGCTTGGAAAACAAAGTAGAAAACAAAGTAGGATTATCCTCCCCTTATCTTCCACCCCACATAGTGTGAATATGTTGAATAATTAAGATTACCTTTTGGAAGAACAAAGTCCCATTTGAGCTAGGAGTACTTTCTTAATATGAAGTATTTTACCCAAATGCACCTGAGAAAAAATTGACTGGTTTGGCTACATGGACTTTGTCAAATGATGATAAAGCTACTGATAATTTATGTCAGCTTCCATATTAGCACTATGTTGTCATATCTTTCTGAGATGTGTGTGTGCAAAACATAGTAACTAAAAATAACAATGCTTGTAAATTCGAGTTTCAAGCTTTCCTTACTCAAAGACTTTGGAGGACATATACACCCATATACTCACTAAAAGAGAAGAAATGCTGTATCAGAGAGCATTAATAATTAATTAATTACTAATTGTGTTGTTCCCACAGCTGACACCTTTGGGAAGAAAGTAGCACTTTTTTTTTTTATACACAGTCTGGAAATTCACACGAATAACAAGTACTTCACCTTAAAACTGTCAGATGTATTTGAAAATAGATTTTAATTACCATTAGCACTTCCAAGTTTAGTGCTGGCATTATCCAGCTTGTTAATTCCAGCAGTATAGGAACTGAAGTCATGACCAATTTTCCTTCATGCTCTAATAAACTGGCTGATTAAGTATAAGAAAGTTTGTTGTTCAAAGTTAACCAAATGCTTGTTCACTGGAAAGAAATACTGCCCTTTATCTAGCACACCAACGTTTAGATATGCAGGATGGAGCAAAGAGATCAAGAAACAAGGGCAAAAAGTGAGGCCCCAGAGACCTTGCCTGTTGTCTTGCCTCTACCACTAATTTTTAATTAAGAAGTGATTGTAGCTTGATGAGCTGTTTGCCTTAGCCATTTGTGATGGCTTCATACATTTAATTGACACCTTATTTGAGCTACAATGTCTCCTAATCTATTTCTGTAACACACTGCTATAAGTGATTGCAGTCTTGTTTGAAACAATTATGAGTCTGACTGGCAATAAACTGTAAACACTTAACTAAAGACATTCTGATTACAAAATATTCCATTTTTCTTTTGCATATATTTAAACTTCTTTTGTGGGATATGTTAGGCTCTCATGTGCATTCCAGCATTGCATTTTTAGAAGAGGGTGAATTACTGTTGAAGCTAAATGAAAATCTGGAAGTGGATAATAGAATTCATCGTAAAAAGCTAGACAATTTAGGAAAAGAATTTAGAAAAATTATAGTGAGCTGATACCATAATTAAATAAGATTTTATTATTACTGCTCTGCTTAGATTGCATTGGAAATTTATATTGAAAATGTATTGGGAAAATGAAACAGTAGACAACTCTGCAGCTGGTATAAATAGCTACTTCAGATGTGGCAGATAATGGCTCAGGAAATGTTTCTGTATATCCATAAAAAATATATTATGCTGTTATCCAAGAAGAAAAGTTATAGTTGTGCAGCACTATGAAGGGGAATTACAATCCTGCATTCATATACCTGGATCTTTCTGCAAAGCTTTTGTTAAAAGAAGCACAAACTACCAAATTGAAATCTGGACCAGATGTGCTGGGCCAGAAGCAGCTACAGGGAGCTCTGCATTTGCATCTGACTTGTAGGCTTCTTGAACAAGTGCTTGCTGAGAACTGGAGGCCATATCAGTGGTGGGAATGCACAAATGCAAATTTCCCCATAGCATGCTTAGAAATTATTTCTCTGCAGTCTTTTGGTACTCAGATATTGCTTTGATCTATACTGTATCACTGTATGTATCTCCTCATAAATCTATGCATATCTCAAAGAGATATATATACCCTGTATAACTATATATATCCTCATCTGTAATACTGCAGCAGCAAATTCAGGGATTTTATGCCCACTCTGACTGGGTAAATATCTGCTAAGGATATAGGAAGAGGCCCCTTTTGGTTTACAGGGACATGTCAGTCAGGCCTGAAAGTGGAGTAGGTTTGTGTGGATTGAACTCCTTCTAGAAGGAAGGGGTGAAGTTCTTAGCTCTTCCCAAAAGATAACTTGGCTTTTGCAGATGAATTACTAAAGAAAATGGGGAATAAATCTTCTCGTAATATTGGGGACACAGGACACAGGATGCTAAATTTCATGGCTGTGCATGAAACAATTTATGCCAATACACAGAAAAATATCTCAGGAGCTATTAAATACTAAAACCATGTTCTCTGGTTTTGAGAATTCAATAAGCTGCAAATCATGATGAACTAGGGAAATATTTCTAGGCAAATCTCTCTCTGTCTGGTTTTCCTCTTTAGCTGGCCACATTTGGAAAAGGATACTGGTCTGATCCATGATGGTTGTCCATAGATTCTTAACCACACAAGTGTCCCTAGCAGAGCACTCCCGTCACCAAATGTGCTCTATTACTTGGCTAGGCCCTTTATCTGACACACCAAGCTGTGTCAGATAGACCCTCAGTTCTGGGCCTCGGTCTCTGCTTGCTCTTTTCTTCCAGAGCAGATGCTACCAGAGTGTGCCAAGAAACCAAAACATGACAGCTAGCAGCTAGTAACAGATTGACAGGTGAGAAGGGGAGAAAATGGAAATCAAAGCTGACAAAACAGATCTGTTTGATTGAAAAGAGGTGTTTTTAGCTGGCCAGGTAATTAAAAAATAGGTAGATTGAGACAGGTTATTAGGCCAGGTTAATTCAAGCACACCAAAGCCCTGGAGCTTGGCTGCCTTCTCTCCCAAAAGGAAACCACAGCTTTTATGGGATTTCACATGTTTTTGATGTGGAGAAAAGAAAGTTTGGGAGTATGATGGAGAAACAGATAAATTGGTACAGCTCCAGCTCCCTGTACTAATGATGACTAATGAATGACTTGTGTAATTGCAAAATAAAATTAAGATCCAACCCTTAGCAGAGATTGTCTTCTGTTTTAGCAATAATTTACCTTTAGCTCTGGAATGATATGTATTGCTGTCTAGGATGATTAGCTTAGCCTGTAGTTTTGGCTGAAAAGTAAACCCTTTGTCAGAAAGTAAACCCTTTCTACAGACTACTGCAGTTGACAAGACATACAGTTAAAGAGTTTGGCAGATTTGCCATCTAAAACATGATTTAAGTAAAGAGGGAAAAGCAGCATTCCAAGCATAGCCAATGATACCTGGCCTGGATTGACGTATGCTGAGAAATTGTTTTATCTCAGGAATTCAGGCCAGGCTGAAAGCAGCTGTTGTGCTGGAGAGACTGGAGGTCCTGGGCTTTTGGCAGCTGTCTTTGGAAGGTCCAGGCTCCTCAGAGACACTTCCTCCAGGGATTGTGCATGTGCTTTGTTGCACTCCTTCCCTCTGTCTAACCTCAGCATGGCATCTCCTGGCTCTCAGGGAAAGAAGCACATTTTAACCTTCTGCTCCCCATCACTTCCTTGCAAGGGCAGCCAAGCATGCCATTGAAATGTGACTTTGGGCAAAAGAAATTTGCCTGTGTTCCCAGTGTTTTGAATATAACAGTTAAAAGAAACTTCACTGTATGTGGTATATGAGCTCAAACTGCTCATATATTACCTGCATGACCACAGCCACTAAGGCAACTCTTTGCTGTGACACAGCTCCCATCTGAGTCCTGTGTTTTACACTTGATGATTTCGTGTAGATGTGGTCTTGAGGTCTTTGAACCTGGCGGCTAATTTTTACCCAGTGCAAAAGATTGCCCTCTAGTTCTCTGTCATTTGTTGGTTCTGATTCTACAGCGATCCCCTGAGAATTCAAAGAAAGCTGTTTAACACTTCTTTGCAATCTGGAATAGATTATTGTTAGGAAAGTTTCTGCTTTTGTCTAAACCAGATTTGTTTGTTTAATCATTCTCACACTAGCACATTTTCTATCATTTGCCTGCAGGCAGGCTACCTCTTGACAGAGCCTGCGTGCCACACTGGACTCTTTTTCATCACAATGGGAGCAGAGATTGTTCTGCACTTCTGAGAGCCACCTCGAGTTGTTTTTTACATTGAGGTTAGAAGCCCAGCAAGAGACATCAAAGGTAAAGTGTTGCCACAAGATGTTTGGAAATGCCTTCTTTAAAGCCACTACTTAACACTGAGTTTCCTGCATTTTTTATCCCCTGCTTCATACTCACAAACTTTTGTCTTTGCCTACGCGTATTCAGAAAGAGAAGTTTTCTTACAGATGCTTTACAGACAATTTGCAGTTCATGCAAAAATATATTTTTGTTACAATTCATCAAGGCTAAAACCATATTTATTTATCAGTATGGAAAATTACAATTTGATCTTTTGTGTTGATTAGTAGCTGGCATTCTGTCTAAACAGGAGGTGTCAGCTGGGGACTTAGCTGCTTGAAATTTGAGCATTACTTGGACCTAAATTAAAGTGTATTTTCAAAAACTGACATAATTACTAAAACTAACACAATTACTTCTCATCAAGCTAAGGTGAATTATTTCCAGTGCTTTGACTGCAGGCCAAATCAAAACACTTTGCAAAGGAAACATGATGCATTAGTGACTGAATCTCCATAGTGCTTAGCAGCTTAAAGGTCAAATATATTCATGAGAACATATAATCTTATGTGTGTTTGGTGAATGAATAAGAAAAATGTATCTGTTAGAGAAGAGGAGGATCAGAATATTGAAAAAAAATATGATACGCTTTTACATGGGTATTCCAGATGTTATTCCAATGACAGATGTCTGCAAATCAGTTTCAAGAACACTCTTGTAAACTAAAGAATATACTTCAGCCATCAGAATTTAAATAGGTACTTTGCTGCCATATGGCATAATGGTTTTCAAAGGAAAGGCAATTTTTTTTTTCTTTTCTGGGAGACCAGATGGCAAAGAGCTTGGAATCGTGAAGCTGTCACACCTAGATCATCAGTATCAATCAGTTGCATGGGAGAGCAGGTAATTTTAATATGGTAGCTTTTCGGTAGTTTATACAAATAATGTGTGCATTTATTTCCCAAACAAACACAAAAATATATAGTATGATTCTTGTGATGACTTAAACATGTTTTTTGTGCAATATTGACAAGTCACAGTTTGATGCATCAGAAATATGAACTATCCCTCTTCACAAGAAGTGATCCTTCTATCTTCAGGGACTTACAAGTAACATGTGTAATGTGCAAACCATCCTGCGACCTCAGAGAATCCAGACTCTAGCACTGCTCACCAAACATCTTCCAAAAGCATTACAGCCACTAAAATGTCTTTTATGTTGCCGGAGCAGATGAGACATAATTTATAGCAACATAGGTTATCACCCAAAACAGATGATAAATGTTGTATTTGTGGTTTATCTCCTACTGAAGGCTGCAGAAAAAGCTGCCATGAACAGAAATTCCATGACAAGGTGAGAGCAAACCTCAGTGAAGTTGTTAAAGCATGCCAGCATTTGTAATTTAGTTCAGAGCAGTAGGGAAGTGAGTTCCCCCAGCTGTCCCCACTCTACTGTATAGTGGTTTGCATCACACAAATATACTGGATTTATCAGGATTTTTTGCTGTGTCTCAGTGTGAAGGGGAACTTTGTTTCTTCCAGTAGCAGGAACATGACTGTTCAATATAGACCAATAGACTGGATCAAGAAAACTCTAGTTGTTACATTTAGACAAATTTGTGTTTCCAATTGAATATCCATTACCAGAAAAATTAGGCAGAAAATATGGCTGAGCCTTGAGATTTTCATCAATTAAAAAAAAAAAAACCAAAAAAAAAAAAACCACCCACAAAGAAAACATGAAATCAGTAGTAGACACGCTAATTCTGACAATCATTAGTCAAAAATCTCAATTCCTTTTTTTTCCTTCTTGAAACAAAGTATGTTTTCTGATGTTTCCATTTCAGTTTTGTATTAGGCTTTCCTGGATTGGTCACTTGACCTGAGCAAAAATTATGCAAGAAAAAAAGAAAGAAAAACATCCAACACAGAAAAAAAAAAGCATAACATCTTTTTTTGAAAGCCATTTTTTTCTCTGGATTAAAATAAAAACATCTGATCCAATCTGGTTCTGACAATCTTCTGACAAGCTGCTACACTTCTTTTCATTTAATTTAATTACAGAGTTACTTTTTTTTAACATATTGGAGAAGTTTAATGACTTCCTATTAGGGTGTTCTACCTAAAATGCGCACAGATAGTAAATAGCAGTTTGTCATAAGAACTCGGGATGGAGCAACATCTTATTAGTCCCTAACTCTCCTTTCTGATTGCAGTGGAACAGTGGTCATGTCACTGCTTCTATTGCCACTCGTCCACAGAACTACAAAAGTTAACAAGGGATAGAGGTTCCCATCTGAAAAAGTCCACTGAATACACTGTTATTCACAGAAATAATTTGATTACAAGTATTACAACTAACCAGAATACAGAGAAAAATAAACAAGCCTGTGATATGGTAAAACCATTATTTGAGCCTTTTTACTCAGCAGACATTTATAAAGAGAAATGGTAATCAGGTGCCTCTGAGGAGGAGTTTTACCAATTCCTTGTTTTCACTTTCATTTTTACTTCATCCACTACAATGTATTCTTACTCGTTCTAAAAGGTCCTTCATCTTTTCAGTTTTGTTGTGTTCCCCATTATATCCCATAATTTTATTTTCTGATGGTCCATTTATTAAGTTAATTAAACACACACAAATAGTTACTGTAGATAGTGCAGTTGAACTTCATTTTAAAAATGGAAGGAAATTATAATAGCATTGTAGTGCACCAGAGTGGAAAGACATTCACTGCTGCTCTGTATTGCTGCTTTTCTGAAAACATACTTATTATCCACAAGTACATCTTAAAATATTGTAACTATTAATTGTACATGGGTTTATGTCACACTGGCCATTGACCCATAAATTCAGCCTTTTACTTGGACTAAGCTCTGCATCTAAATTAATCATCTTTAGGCCTCAACAACCATTCTACTTCCTTTAAATCACATCACTTACTGCTAAATTTCCATATTACCTACAGAACTTTATCCAAGAATTTTTCAATAGTCTGAATTGCGGCTAAAATATATAATGCTTGCAAAAACATTTTTCTGGCCTTAAAAAGCCATTTAATACACTGCAATAAATATTTGGTGCATTTATCATGCAGTCATTCTATGAAAGCCTCATACTCTAAACTTTTGATATAGATATTCTGATATTCAACATGTTGGACACAAATGATGGGTTACATCATGAGAGGAACCCGTGCCTTCTCCCTTTTGCTTGGAAAGGAGCCAGGTTTAGCTGTGGACAAGATCTCTGTCTGTGGAACAAAATCTGAGGGCAGAAATGTCTAAGTGGCCGTTTTCTCTGCTTCACCCAAGGCTGCTGTGCACAGAATGGGCACACGGTGCATGAAAGCTCATAGCTGATGTCCGAAATGTTGCAAGATAATTGAGCCAAGCTGAGCAACTTCACAACCATTTCCACACAATTC